>NC_064901.1:12062835-22062835 GCF_929443795.1 Astur gentilis
CTCATGTCTTGGATAAAAATCATGTTTACAGTCAATGTTCCCTTTTCTGTTCTGAAGTTTTCAATTTGACTTTAAAAATGTGTTTAAAAAAGTAGCATTGCACATTGCTTCATGTGTGTCTGTATTGCTTCTTTCAAAAGGACTGGAGAACAGTAACGTTTAATTTGTTACCTTCTGCCAGACTGCTCAGTAAACATTTTTTTAATTTGTTCATTTGTAAGGATAAGGCAAAGAATAAAATCTAATTTATCATTTTATTAGAACTGTGTATCTGGGTGATGCAGGACTGTGGATTTAAGAAATCTGTAAATCTCTTTAATAAAGGCCTGGGGAATTATTAGTAGGGACAAATGTAAAATGCCTGACAGTTACATTTCCAAAAGAAAACCACAACAATCTCATTAAAGAAATTACTGACGGCAGCTCACAAATGTTAATGGTTGAAGCAACAAAGGACATACAATATCAGAAAGCAAAGATTTTTTTTTAACTATTGATCTGCTAACTTATGGAGCATATCAAAATAATGTGCTAGACAGTTTCTTAGTGAACAGACATCTTCCTTAGCAGTTCTAGACAATGCAGTGCCAGAAAAGCTGCTGACGTACAGTGGCTACTACAGTGTAAAAAGATTAAAGAGCAGCTACAGTAATAAATAGGGAGCTGCTAGGAAAGACAATGTTTTGTGCTATAACTTTGCTGAAACCTTCAAAGATTAGAATGAAACAAAAAATTTCAAATTAAATATGTCTTGAAGCATACATTTGGCATGAATATTGAATATTTAAAATGTTTTTGCTTTTGTGTATCTATGACTGATAAGTCTTATAATGGTGACAATTGCTTATTTCTTTCAGGAATAAGCAATTTTATTTTTTTTTTATCTTTTCCTTCATATTTGAATGTTTATATTAGAGGAGCTTTTGTACAAGCACATGTCCATTTTACTTTGCCATAATTTAGAACTTTTGAAATATTTAAAGAAAAATAAAATAAAAGGCCTATTTCTGACCTGTTTATCTGCAACTATAGCTGACATGAAGGAGTGCTTCACACATATATCTGAGACAATTAATAAAATCTTATTTTACAGTTTAATTGTATCTTCGCCATTTTCTGCAGGCTAGTTTGCCAAATTATATACCCATGAACACTAACAGCCTGTATACAGACACGAAGAAATATAACCTCATTTTATCAAGGCAGTTAACCTGCTAGAGAATCTTCTCTATGTCCTGACATTCATGACAGACTTTTGGCATTTTATCTTTAGTTTTTCAAAGCCCATCATAATATCCTGGTAACTGAGCAGGAATATTTTAGTAATTATCTCTCTGGAGCAAAAGTAAAAATAATGTACTACATAAAAAATTATATATGCATGAATTTTCCTAAAAATTGTGAACATATTAATTTGCTGTTAATTCAGTTCATCATCTTTCTCCCTAAAATGTAAACCTTGGACTTTCAAGTGCATTGTTGCAAATCCTCTGTTTCAGATCTTGATCCCTGCAGTATTTTGCTCTTTATAAAGAGGAGGAAGAAGAGTGCCTAAGGAAGTTTGTAGAGATAGCATATGCAGTAGCAAATGACCTAGTTCATGCATATCATCCATCAGGTGGAGGCCGGTATTTGCAGGAATTTTTAGCTTTAAAATAGGAGCTGAGTTTTGTAACCAGTTTTGCTATTTTTATTTTTTCCTCCTATGAGCACCAGTAAAGGTGCTTCTATTTCTGCTTCCTCAGTATTCTATTCAAATCCATTAAAACCAGTCACTTCATTTGTTTCTTCAAAAGTGCATACAAATCTCCCAGTGCAAGCACCAAGGGCTGTAAATATCCAGGAGATTCGCTCCTAAGTTGTGAAAAACTTTATATTCCATTTATTATTTTAATAACCGATTAGAGCCTAAATTTCAAAATATAATCAAGACACGAATACAGCCTCCCTTTACTGGCAGGCTGATATCATTACAAGTTCTAGTGCATATTTAGGATTTTTTTTCATTCATGTGTTTTCAGACTTGTTAAAAAAAAAAGGAAGCTTCAGCAGATTGTGACTTGACCACATCCAAATCTATTCCACGTAATATCATTAACTCCTCTTAAAATACCAAAGTTTTTTACATTACACTTAAGTAAAATGGTAAACATACCAGTTAGTTAATTTTTTTTTCTTTAAAGAAAAAACTGTTAACAGCAAGTGGTAAAGATGCATACTGATCAGAAGAAATGGCCTTTTAATTTGTTTCACTCGTGTGACCTTCAACACTCTGGTAATAGGGAAAAGCTTCACAACCACAAATGGATTCTGTTTTCACGACATCCTGGCAGTGGCTTGTAGGGCTGTGCTTTGATAAATATTAAGCAAAAGCTTAGTATTTAATAAATAATAATATTTGATAAATAAAAGCAAAAGCTTAATATTTGAAAAATATTAAGCAATACCAGGCTAACGACTGCAGAAAGCTAAGCCAACTGAGGAGGTGAACCCTTCGTCCTGGTGCCAGTTAAATCCTGTCTCCATTAAGCCAGCCTTCATAGCTCTGAGGAGACCTCTTTTATTGGATTACTAGCATCTGAAGAACAGTTGGGATCCCATGCAAACAAATAGTGGGAACTAGGCCTATCAGCCTCCAGCAGTGGGAGGCACTGTTCCGGCACGTACAGGAGGACAGCTGCGCTGTGATCAATGCGGCTGCGACCCCACTCATGCGTTGCACCTCTGGACATGTGCACGGTGAACTGTGCATTTCTAGGACACCGAGCAGTCAGTTTGAGTCACTTGGTGCTTATGTAGATTAGCGGGGGAAAAAATTCCGTACCGTCTCTTATAAAAGGACAACCTCTGAATAGAAGTGACCAAATGATTTGTTGTAAACATTTTGTAAAATTAATTCCCGCTCTTTAGTCCCAGGCAGTGTATTCATGTGACCGAGCTTCGATGTGTATTATTTAATCAACTGTGGAAAGAATCGATAGTATTTGAGCAGTGTTTGGTGCTAACTTTTCTGCGATAGACTCACCAGTTCACAAAAATGAAGCTGGCGGTTATTTCTCAGTGACTGCTGAAGAAGGAAGCTGCGGAAGGGCATTGCTTATGAAGCATTCCTTGGAAAACTGTAGCTATTTCCACAGCGCTGTTAAATTTGGTTGGTAGCCCTTTGCAGTGATAGGGAGTTTACACTGCTGCACGGTAGATATGTTATCGGGCAGAGCCAGTCACACCACAACACGGTTAACCCATTTGTCTTGGAACCATTTTTACATTATGCCCGTGGTGTTGAGCATTCCCTAGATCGTATTTCCCAAGGTTTCACAGAACAACGAGATGCCAGAAAAGCTGTAAAAGCCTGGATTGCATAGGCACAGGCACTGCGACCCACTTGAGCTTCAGACCTCTGTACGAGATATAAACTAGGAGAGAGAGAAAGATGAAATATGGGAAACACCCATGGCTTTCTCCCGGTTGAAAGGAACCCACCACAAAAATCTTCATGGATAGGACCTTGCCCCACACAGAGGTGGCTAGATGCTCGCTCTTGATTTATGATGGTGATAAAGTTGGAGTTCGAAGACGAAGACGAGAGAGAAATATTTGATATCTGTGGGTCATGATTAACAAGGAAAGACCACATTATCTAAATTTCTACATTTCAGGACAAGATTCATTCATATATCTGTAAATTGCCTACCACACACTGGGAGCAATATGAATCATAATTATAAAGTAATATGACACAGTTGATTAATTGCTTAATTAAGCCTTAATTAATATTTGTAAAGCAGTTTAACATCCTTGGTTGAAAAGTCTTATAGAAGTGTGAGATATTAAATATTACTATTTACAGTCAGAGATTCTGGCCTGCCCCTGTTGAAATTTCAGAGAGATGCTTTGATAAATCAGTATTAAACTGTGGTTATTATTAAGAAGGCAAGAATCCTTCTCTAGTTTTACCATGGACTGAAATAAAGTCCCAAACTCTTTGGATACGCTGTGTATCTTTCAATCTCTTCTCATTTTCATAGTCTGTGCTGATGCATTGTATCTACAGACCTTCATTACACAGTGAAAAGAAGAAAATCTTTTTATTGACTTATTTCAATATTTTATCTTTTGTTGCGGTAGCATCTACTTTGCTCTAGGCCTCACCTATAATGCAAAAAAAACCCCAAACAGCAAAAAAAAATCCCAATTGCCTGTACCCTGAAGAGCATACGATATATAGCCCTTGTCCTGCAATCAGATCCACTTGGGCAAACCCAATTATAGGATCAGGGCCTAAATAGGATAATAGGTATTGTAGAAACTACCATAAATTTCTCTCTGGTGTCCTATTTTGCCACTACTTGAACTAAGTGGATAATTCCGGTCATCTTTCTTGTTATGATGTATCAATTCAACACCGTAAATTTACTGCTATTGGTCTAATTTGTCCATAGAAAATCTTTGCAAAGCTAAATTTTATATATATTTTTTTCCCCAGAAGCTAGTGAATTTTTATTGGAAAAACTCAACAATATTAAGCTAGAATTGAACAAATAGAATTTTTACAAAACAATGAACAAGGAGCTTGATAAATGCAAAAAAGAACTCATTAAAGAAATATCTAGAGATGTGACAAACTGCCCTCAAATAATCTGGATACTCAGTGAACCACAGTATCTGCTGGTTTGCAAGTAGCCAAGACATCTCATTGTCTGCTCTGCATGAGTCCACACACATACTTATAATTAGATACCTGTTCTCTGAAATGACGGTGGCTATCTGATTTGAGAATGAAAGTGTTGTTCTTTAAATGTATTCTGTTAACTGTATCGTGTCATGTTGTGTTACATAGCATTCAGTTACTTTGCATCTCATTATGACAAAAACTATTTTGATAGAAAGGAAAGTGAATGTTAAATTCTGAGGGAAAGAACAGTTTTTAGGTCAGATTATTGCTGTACCACTGAGGTTTTTAAAAGAACATGAAAATTATTATTAAAGTTGTCCTGACTGCTTTTTCTCTAAGTTCTGACATGCATTCTCTTTTATCATTTCCAACTATTTTCTTTTATTAACCTTTATTTTGAAGTTCTGTTAAAAAAATCTCGCACCACCCTTAGTAGGCAAATTGCATAAACTGTGCTTGCCATAAGCAGCATTTACGTGTTATCCAAAGCCCATTAACATTACTCCTGCTGTTTTCACTTCACTGACATAAGTCAGTGAAAGCCCAAATAAGTTCTAAACTTAATTTAGATTCCAGGATGTGATTTAAATGCAGAAACACAGGTATCTGAGGGCATTTGAAGTGCCCTGCGATATTAGAAAGCACCTGCAGGAGCTGACAGATGGAAGGTAAGACCTGCAGGAAGCCTGCACCCTTCTAGAGTGTGGCAGGGCACCCAAGCATCTCTGGCTGACCGTAAGCACCTATGTGTAGGCATCTGAACCTCACCCTCTGTAACACAAGAGTGCCACCTTATTACCTTTCAATTCTAATTAAGATACACTATCAACTTGTGAATTTCAGTATTCTGTTGAATTATTTCTGCGTTCCAAATTTTCAGGTGTAGCCTCTTTATTTCTGCTGATGTTAATCATTTCATACAGCATTAAAATTAACGCCACTCTTCTTCTATGCCTGCAATTTATTACTAGTAAAGCAAGAGCAATTTCACCTGCACCTTTGAAGGAAAACATTGTATAAATACTATGCTGAGCTTAATGTTCCTAAAAATGTTATACTTTATCATGTTAAAGGTGCTTCTTTCAGCTGGAGTCCAGTGAAAAGCTCCCTACTCTTCTGTAAGGACAGGTTTTAGGGCACGGTGAGGAAGAGGTACATACCAGGATGTTGACTAACAGGCTAGTTGACTAACTGATTACAAATGAATTTCTTTAGATTGCCCAATCTATAATCAGTCTGCCTTACGTTCTATAAGCAGTGTAAGGAAAATGCCCAGTTCCTTTAGAAATCATACCTTTTGTCAGCCAAACAACCAAGAATTTCCTAATTCAATAGTCAGCGTCACCTACCTGTAAGTATTCTGCAGATGTCAAGTTCTGGTTCTTCTTTAAAATATTATTTTACTGTATGTTTGATACGATAGGAAACAAGACTCTAATGGCACTTGGTAAAATGAGGAAAAAATCAGCAAGTATTTACCTGTTAAATATTGCTGTTGTCTTCGTGAAAGAAGGAGTGTACTTTTGATTTGGGCTGCTTTGTAGAGGAAGTAAAGCTGAATGTATGTTTGGCTATGTATGTTAGGTATTTTTTTTATCACGAAGAGGGACTCATAGTAGTAGTCTCCAAATAGAAAGTGTCCTGAACAGGTTTAGCCAACATAAGGCAGAAAATGCTTGGTGACTCATTTATACTAAACAGAGGATTGGAGTGATTCTGAGCTGCAAATATTCAGTGTTTTCCTGAAGCATGCTTAGGTTAACCATTTATGCCATTTTATCAAGTGTTCTAAGCAGTCCTACGGAGTAGAGAATACAGAATCAAAACCACTATGATCTGGCCTAACCAAAGATGTTCTTAAAAGCCGGATAATATTGAACATGAAAGATACACATACCTAGCATATTTGCATGTACTTTCAGCATTTTCCCAGTGTTTGGATTTTCTTGGAATAACTTCTGATTTGAGGAATTGTTTCAAATCCTGTAAAACAATGATAGGCAGGAGTTTCAAAATAGTCACTGATTACATGCAAGAATGAGCTTTCAAACAGTATATTTTTCAGTGTTTTGTAGGAAATAAAAGTGCCCAGTGGTTTCAGAATGAGGATGAGATAATACAAGCACATGGTGAGGATGTGCTTCTGAAGACAAGCCTAGGAAGAGGACATTACAATTTCAAGGCAATGACAAAAATTCAATTCAAGTCTATAGAGACCGTATTACAGTGTCAAGACGATGGCAAAATTATGCCAATGTAAGTCTATGGAGACCACTTTACTATGTCAAGACAATGGTAAAACAATGTTATATAAAATGATTGAGACCACATTGCAATGTTAAATTATGATGCCAAAACCTTGTCATTTCCTGGAGTAATGACAGAGGATTCTGCATATGTTCCTCACAGCATTGCCACTGGACCTGTGCTCCAGCTCAGAACACTTTTGTACCTCCAACCCTGGGTCTTTCTTTAGTAGGAGCCAACTTTTCTCAGACTTAAGGGTGAAAGTTGAGGGCATTCGAGTCGTTGGAGCTAATTGTCTTTGCTTTTGCAGATGCAGGGCTGATGAAGAGCATTCTACCCTTATCCCTGATTTTTAAATTTTATTTTATTTTTTAATAGTAGGACACAGACTGACATTATTGACTTTCAGGTGCATTGACAGCCTGTACAGTTACCTTCTTTATGTGGGGTTAGTTTTGAAATTAGATTGATGCCTCTGTTTGGGGAGTGTTTATTACTTTATATTATGCCAGTTGTTTATAGCATTATGAAGCTATAGGTACTGTATATGTACGCAAACAATCTCGCAAAAGAACTAATTCCAAGTACTTCTGCTGAAATTTCCCTCTTCAGTGTGAAAGTGCATGTATTTGATGTTCTTGCAAAATGACAGTTTGAAAGCTTGATTTTTTCACAGGACAAGAAAAGTGTTGATAATAGTAGAGCATATGTTAGCTACCTCTCCTCCCAGTATGTTTCAAGCCATATATAGAGAGAACAAACTTTTAGCAGTTCAGTTCTCGTCTGTTCAGTTCTTAGTATCGTCAACAGAAAGACCAGTACCGATGTTGCTTAACAATTTGCTCACTCTTTTATAATGTTCTCTAATAAGAACAGCAGTGCCAGATCATATCAAAGGTCTGTCCACGCTAATGTCCTGTATAAAGCAGTAGCCAAGAGTAGATGTGTAGTAAAGAGTGCAAGAGCAGGACATGCATACAGTGATACATCACTAGAATATTCCTCTTTCAGACTATGCTGCCCAGGCTCTTCATTTGAAAACCGTGAGAAAGGGCTCATTTCGTATGAGATCATGAAATAATTTGCATGATGCTATGATTACGTGATGGCTCTAATGACCTATATTTGAAAGAGGGAAATAAGCTGTTAGATTAGTTATAAAATTATCTAAGCTGCTTAATTTTGCACAGTCACTAATATTGTCAAACTATCTGATAGACGAGTGCTGCTCTAAGTTCTCTTATACCGACAGGGTGATATATTTACTGATTAAACCACTTAAATGTGAACTTCCTTTAAAAAAGTGGGTGAAATCGTATTTGCAATTTGAAATCTGACACATTCTAATGAGAATGTTAAAAAAATACTCAGGGATAGCTATTATGAAAAAACCAAACAAACAGATCTTTCAAGATCTCTAACTTTAAAAACACCTCTGACTTCTTTGTGGTTTGAAATGGCAGATCTAGTCATTTCTCTGGCCATGAATCTGATTGGAAAGATAATAAGAAGCCAATAAGAAGCAATACTATAAGTGGTCTTAAAACTCTGTAAAATTGTGCAGACACATTTCCTATCTGAATCAGAGGAGAATTTATCTACTATTGTATAAAGATAATATGTGGATATCATTTCTCAGTAGAATTTAAAATCCAGAAGATCACAAGTGAGAATGTTTATCTGTTAGTTTTGACACAATGAAATGACTCTTTCTCAAGTCTTTACTTATGGTATTGTCAGTGACAGGAGCATTGCAATTTACCTAAGCTTTCCAGGGAAGGTATACTGAAGTTTCTTAAGAGAATGAAAATCTTTTTCAGATGAGATTTTAATTCTTTCCTGTTCTGCAGAGGTGTTAACAAAGCATTTCTCTGCATAATTTTGTTCTTAGAATTATGTTTGAGAAAGCTAATCACTGTGATTGTGTTATGAGAGTTTCTGCATTGCTCCTGTATAAATTATCCCTCTGTGCTTTGTGCCACCTCAGATGTCCCTCTCATTCAGCACTATCAATCAGAAAGCACTCTACTAACTGTAGGAATCATCAGGAGCATTTGTTTCATGTGAAAAGTTCCATGATTTCACAGTAATAACAGATTCACAGCATAATGTCTTTTACAGGTCTATGCTTCTATAATATTATTTTCAGGAGCTTGTGAGTATGATACGTTGGATGAGGGAGTCATGGTTGAAGGGATTACATGGGGATTAGGACAGAGGCTGCAAACAGCGAGTGACTGGACGGTGGTCAAACAGTGTTTTGCAAACACTCATAGTGCCCAATAATGTATTAAAAACCATGGAGTGGTTAGAAAAAAATTTTGGAGGCAATGTTACTTGGCAAGAAGAAGACGGGCATAAAGCTTAAGAGGCACGGGTTATATTCTTGAGCTACTGATTTATTTATTGCCAGGGAGTCTGTACCTCAGTTTCTCCATGTAATACGGGGATAATAGTACTTATTTTCTTTTGTAAAACACCTCAAGATCCCTGTGTGATGCAATAAGTATTACGAGTAGTTTTACTATGACACATTATCAGAACCCAAAGCAGTCTTTTAAAGAATTTATTTAGAGGTTTTAAAAAGCTCGTGTTACCTAATGTAATACAGGAGATATATAACAGCAAGTAGCTTCCCACTCTATTTTATACATATTAAATTTTGTTTCCAACATTTCATTGTGCATGCCACCAACAGTAGCAAGTATAATATGCTATACTTGGGCAACTGCCAAAATTTGATTGTATTTATTAATTCCATTCTAACCATATTCGCTGCTGGACTTCTTTGAGTGGGATACACAAATTGTTGCCATTCAGACATTGTTATGGGCAGATATTTTTGAATAGAATGTGAGAAGAATAAGTCCCAATGAGCTAGAGATTCATTTTATAGCTCAACTGAAATAAAACGTTTCAACTCAGTGAAAGTCTTATTGTGCTTAAATATTATCTGGAATGGCAGAAAGATGTGCATGAATTTGCAGACAAATAAAATTTAGAGATCTCATATATTATACAGCTAACATGAAATGCAAGTCTCCATTCAGGAGGAGGAACTGAATATTTCTTCTCTAAGCACCTGAGAATAGATCAGAGAAGACATTATCCACAAATAGGGGGTTTCAGTCTGAGGGACTTGGAGTCATCTTGTTTACTCTTTATCCAAGATTATAAACTGTCCAGAAAATTGCTAGCCTAAAAAGAGAGGTACTTGACCAGAAGTGACATGAGATTTCTCCTCATTGTTCCCCCACAAGCTACTATCACCGTTGCTAATGGTGGCAGTGTTATTTCTTGGACAAAGGTGCTATCACCTTTGATAATTGAAAAGTTGCCCAGTTTTTCAGCTATGTTCATGACTTGATCTTTTGACATTCCTACCAAGGTACCTGTTTGAAGTGCTGCAGCTATTATAGTGGGTTTTCACAATAAACTTTTTCTTGACTCTTAGGCATCAGCAACATTTTCAGAAGATATGCAAGAGTTTTAAAACCCCATTCCTTTAGATTTTATTCTCTTTCAGGGAGGTATTTAGGCTCTTTCATGGCTAACTAATTTTTTTAAAAAAGGAATGATGACCAAACCACTAGGCATTTGGGGAAAATGTTTTGCAGAAAATGAGATCTGTGGTCCAGTTTGATGTGCCACTGGACTTATAAGATGGTTTCAAGTTTCAGTGTTAGCACCGCCATATCCGTTGCTGAGAAGAAGAAATCTATTTCCACCCCCTCCTCCCCCAGCCTTTCCCCCCCTGCATTACAAATACATGGAGCTATCCAGGTCCCTAACTGCACATGTTGCAGCTTGCTAACAGCTATTGCTGTAAAGAAAGCAACAGGCATGCCATCAAATTGGATGCAGTCCTTCAGCGGAGTCTCTTCTGTCTTCTCTGAGAAAGCTAGAGGTGATTAGAAGCACAGCTCAGGAAATAAGCCTAGCAGAGCCTAAAGTTGCATGAATTCACAAAGCATCTTGCAGGGATAAATGAGGCATTAGAACATAAATAGAAAGTACAGAGTCAGTTCTAAACAAGTGCTTCCAAGGTCTTTGTGCGCTCTGATAGCTTTGGATGTTCGACAGAAATGAATTTTACTCTAGATACCATGAACCCCGTGGCTAGCGGTGGCAGTGTTGCTTCTTGGAACATTTTTCCTCATGATTTGAAAGTAGGGAATAACACAGCTTGCATACTTTTCCTGTTTATCACCGTAAATATACACGAGTTGGCTGTATCTTTTAGCAAATTACATAAAGTATAAAAAGTGTTACAATTATGTTATGAGATGGTTTCAAAAATATAAATGGGAATCTATCTTTTCTCTTTAAGAGTCCCACAAGCAAACAGGAAAGTAGTTAGGAGTAGCACAGGTATTTTATGAAGACTGTGTAGCAAAAAAGTAAATGAGGAATTAATATACATTGAGATCGTTCATTACTGACCTTGATAATATGATTAAGTAGTCTGCCTTGAATGAACTGTTGTATATTCATTTGTTCTAGAATCCAACCTCGAATTCTGTAGCAATAAATGAAGAGGTTTCAGCAAAACGAAAGGTGACTGGGAGAGATCTTATTTTTGGAGCCTGAAATGGTAATTTCATTCTACCTATTTTCTGTTATCTATCCATTTTGATGTATTTATGCTTCCTAGATCATGCTGTAAAACAAATAGAACAAACAGTAGCAAAAATGATATTTCCAGTTCAGTTGAAAGGAGTACTTTACAAGAAATCATACAAAACCTTCTGAATTTTCCAGTCTCAAGAAATGAGACATGAATCAGAGAAATCTTCAAACTGAGGGAGATTTCTGTTACATCCGTGTCAATAGGTTTCATACTTCTCTTAGTGCTTGATTCTTATAAAGCGTATGAGGATATTGCTACATCTGAGTTGTACAATTTCTCTGTTTAGCTCTGTTTGGATAAAGAAATGTTTTTACCCCCAGAGCTAGTAATCATCTGTGTTGATGTAATAGCAAAGGTGGAAGGCAATATATGCTTATGTCTTTTTCCTTTTGGTGAAATAAACTCAGGAAATAAATTTTACAGCTAAAATGTATCAATTAAAACATTTTAACTTTAAATTTAGTTGCACTAAATTGAAACTGGATGACCATGTGGGAGAATATTGTAAACCTTATCATTTTATGGAAATTTTACTTCTTAGAGCTTCATAGTAAAAATAATGTTTGAAGACAAACCAAATAAAATCTTTTTCAGTGTTTTTTTCCTGAATTCTTGCTTACATTCTCAACTCTCAGCAGCTCCTGTATTGTTTTTGTCCCTGTCCTGCAGTTTAATGGATATTCCCAAATCTGGTTGGTTTGTTTGCTTGTTTGCTTTTCAAATTCTGAATGCAGTCCTCCCACTCTGATTTCCTTGATACAGGTTCAGTGAATCCAGCTTTATCATGTTATTCCTGTTTTTATATTCATCCTGTCTCTATTCTAGCCAACCCAGTTTTCCTCTGTGCCATACTAGATGCACAATGCTGAGCTCTGTAAAATGTAGTCATTCTCAGCTTACTTCTCCAGAAAAGCTGTCGCTTTCACAGAGGACCCCAAATGAACTGTAATTTGTGACTGGAGTGCAGGGCTTATAATTTGAAAAGAAAATTCTACCTAACAATATTTTGCTGGGTATGAACTTTGAAATGTGAGGTCTCTCATTATGTAAGGGGGTCTTATTTGAAATGGAGGGATTTGTCAATGGAGTAGGTTCTGGCTTGATTCACTGTTTTTGAACTGGCTCAAGCAATTCTAATTATAAGCTACGATCTAGAGCTGTTACTCTTTGCCAGATATTTCAGCCTTGATGAGCAAGACCCTTTAGGCTCATTTGGAAAAGCTTACAAACAAGAAAATTCAGTGCTGTTCACCCGCTGGGCTTGGGACAAAAAGCAAGTATGAAAGCTGCCAATATTTCTATATTTGCTTGTTTCATCTGAGTGGGACCAGTGCAATGACACAGAAAAAGACTCTCTGAGCCCAGAGCGAAAATAACACACTTGAAGTGCTTAATGGGTTTCTTCTAAGAGATTTCTCCAGCAGCTTTAATAGAGCTGGGTGAACTGCTTGTATGAAAAAAACTTTAGCTGATGAATTTCAGTCTTTTTTTTTTTTTTTTTTTTTTTTTTTTTTTTAAGTGTCTGGATTGTTCACCAAGGGATTTGATTTTGTTTCTGATTTGTAATTATTCACGAACCAGAGCCTGAATGGTGCATGCTCTGTGTATTTCTGATTCGTTAGTTCCACTGTGAGGCCAGCCGCTTTTACTGCATTATGGTGTCTGAGTAAAGCGAACGGGTGCCCATGCCAGAGCTGGGGGGAAGGGGAAGAACGCAGCACTATCTTACAAGAGAAAGCTTTAAAGACTTTGAGCACTTTGTCCTGTTTGGAGTTAGGTCAGCAACATAGGAAACATTTTACGCCTTACATATTTTAGAATACATGAGTAAAACCTTGGAAGGCATTGTAACATTTTCGTGTGATATCACACTTTAAATGAATGCTCCTGCATCATCAGTGCAAAATTATATACTCCAATGACCTAATGGCAGATCATTGCCTAACTTATTTTGCCTTTGAGCAAAGGCTATGAGAATAGTATTCCCCTCACCCCCGCAACAAAGAGTACAGTTACATTACCATAAATATATTGCATCATAATTAAGTGCATCTCACTGTAATCCAGAGCCTAATGAAGATAATGAAATCACGCTCATCATTTGGGATCACGTGCTTAGTGTTAGTATTTTGTCTCTAGACTTGAAGAACTGTCAGCTGAGGTAGCTTTCACAGAATCACAGAATGGTTGAGGTTGGAAGGGATTCAGTATCAGCTTTCACGGAAGGACACTAGCTAGGACCTTCCTTTAGTACCAATGACTGGAATGGGTGCATTAGAGCAATTTTCTCCTGGAGCAGAAAACATGAAGTGAATTGTAGTTCTAGCTGCTCTTGTGGGGGCGGGGCGGGGGGGGGAAGTGGATCCAGGCTTGACTCCAATGTGAATTTTACATGTCCTTTTTACTCAGTGGAAGTAATTTTCCAGTTTTTTATAGAAATACAGAGATAAGTCAGTGAAACAATCTCTGAGAGTTGGGCAAAATGTAATGTTCAAAGGTTAAATTGTTCTTTGCAGGAATATCCACCTCTCTATCCTGTAATGTATATTAAGTTGAAATTGTGGGAGGTTCTTTTATTCTGACAGCCTTGTAACTGAGATATATTTTCACCTGTCATGTAAATCAATAAAATATACAGTACTTAATACTTAAATGTTTCACTATTAGAATCATTTTCTGATCCCTCTGGATTAACACATTGTAAAATAGAACACTCAATTTTGTATGAATAAATTAAGTGTTTTGCAACTTACAGTAATGAGATAGTTGGTTCACATAACTTTATAAACTGGTTACATGATACAGAAATGCAGATGTCCAGTTTGGAGGTTTGCCTTCTTTAATGACGTAAAGCTCGTCTTTACTCCACTGACTGCTCTATTTGAGTAAGGACAATATATTTGATTAGTGTTTCTACATTCTCTTTTTTTCACCTCTTACAGTTCATACATTTTCTATCAGACTTTTTTTTCCTCTTTATTATGAATTCTTATGTTTCCATAAATTTCATAGAAAGGATAGGTTGTAAGATAGCCACATTAAGTGCTTCTCTTCCTGAAAAGTTGCACAGAAATGCTTCTTCTTTACAGGAGGTAGTGACAGCTCCTAAACATATCTTTCATGGAGTAGCAGAGGAAAGGCTGTAAAACCTAGTGGTAAAGATTTGGCAAACTATTTATAAACCATTTATGAAAATGCTCCTTGAAACTAATCTGAAGCATACAGATTAGGAAACGGTAGGGCCGTGAGTAGGGAACATTTAATTAAGTTCCCTGAAGTCAAGTGTATTTGTAGATGAAGGATTCTGCTTCTGCTCACTTCTTAAACAGCTGGAGTTGCCCATGACACTGTAACAGACTGTCCTAGTGGAAGCACCTGGAGTTAGGGTTGACCTCTGCTACTAAAGTAGCAGAGATGTGAAAATAGGGGCTTCGGTATACATGAACAAGATGTAAACAGCTCACATGCAGAAAGACTAATTTATCTATCTTTAACTAAACTAGGATCAGTTAGAACTTTCTTGGGCAATATAGCCATGCAGCTAATTATAATGTAAATGTAGCAGAAGCTAGGTAACAGTTACAAAAATAGTGAGTGCAACCTTTCTGTATCACAGCTGTCCACTTGTTTGTGTATTGGCTAATTAATCCCATCTTCCGTAACACAGTGATTAAGGTTGGGTTTAGAATTTGTTAGCTGTATGTTAGAAAAGATATCTGTAAATAAAGAGGTAAAATCATTGTTACGTGGGGAAGTATTACTGTGAAGATACCCTCTTTAATCTTTTTGAGGTAATTCCATGGTAACTGCATGGCAAATTGGAGTGAGAAATTCATAGATGTGGTAAGATTATGTAGAGCAAAAAAGATTTTAATTTTCAATTCTCTTTTGAATTTTAATAATTTAATGGAGGATTTCCCATCTTCCTCATTTTATTTTCTCCTTTTGGGCCAAGGAAGTCTTTCAAGTCTTAGTATGTAAATTATGACTTTTTATTAATATGCATTCTACTAATTTTAAACCTTAGCTGTAAACAAGTGCTTGGCCAGTGACAGTGACCTAGGACCATCAGACCTGCAATTTCATCTCTTTTGATTGGGTGGCTTATATGCACCACAGACATTTTTGGTTTAGCCATTTGTAGCTGTCTTTCCATTTGTCCTGTTGACATACCACTCAGTCTTACACTGGGCAAGATCTAGTCAAAAGTAGAGTGAGGTTTTTTTGTTGGTTTTTTTTGTTGTTGTTGTTGGGGGTTTTTTTTGGGTTTTTTTTTTTTTTTTTGAGTATGCTTTCAAAGAAGAGAAGAATACTGGCTAACAATTATACAGTTTGGATCCGAGTTATATATGTGAGCAATTTTCTGTAGCTTCTTTCCACTCTCCTCTACTGGCTGCCCAATGTCAAAACAGGAGGTTCTCTTTTCTTTTGCAGTAATCATCTCTGACATGCTGTTGGCAACATTATCCTCCAGGTTCTTTCTGTTGTCTTCCAGAAGACATTTTCCCCATGGGGAGGAAAAAAAAAAAGCATTCTGTCTTTAAACAAGGAATTAAAAAAGCAAAGGTGGAAGATAACTTGTTGGAATTCATGCCCTGACTCTTGCGCACCTATTAAAAGTAGTTTTATTTTACCAGTGCACAGAGGACTCTTTAAAGGGGTTATGTATACTTAGCCTTTTATTTCCTTTAACATAGTGCTAGTAAGATTAAAACAGGGTTTTCTAATAGTGCTATACAGAGGAAAAAGTGGGGACACCATTGCTCAGAGTGTTCAAAAGAATATAATACATGGTGCTTGTGATGATGTTGTCTGAAGCAACCCAGCATTAGTAGGGAGTGAACTGGATAAACTAAAAGGGTCTTTTTTTTTTTTTTTTTTTTTTTTTTTTTACACGGCAAATAGAGACATGGGGCAGACAGTTCGTAAACACACCCTTTTTTAAATAAACTTGGGAATCAAAATGCATCCCAGTGCAAAGAAGGAACCAGTCATCTAGGCACAACTGTCTCTTTACATTTTAATTCAAATGAGTTAAAACAAATGCAAAGTACAGAAGTATTTTTCATCATAGATCAGATGATTATAATCCAACTTAGAAATCATGCCTTAATGATTCTCTAGCACTGCTCAGTCTAATAGACCTGCACCTTTCAAAAAAGATGTAATTCTGATGACAGAAAAATAATGAAACTGGTTTGCAATGGCTTCATCCTCTGTTTCCTGCACCTGTCAAGGGTAAGTATGTTAGGTTTCCCTCAGGCAAGGAACTTTACCTGGCTAAGTATTTACACAACATCTGTCAAGTTTGGTTAAAATTTGGTCCTACTGAGTTAAAAATCATACATGGTTAGAGAAACAGACATTGATACAGGAGATAAGAGAAACAGGCATTGATACAGGAGATAAACAGATCACCATTTTTTCTTAAGGAAACAAAATTAAAACTCTAAAATTACAAACTGCTTCCATTTATGAGACAGAAGAAAATGAGAAGCGTGAGATTGTAGTAGATAAATGCAGGCTCCACAGAAGCTGAGGGAAATTTTGTTTTATGCTTTTGGTATTGCTATAACCTAGGCCTTATTCCTCTAAATTTTCTCCAAGCAAACCATCCCTACTAAAAACAGAAGTTTTTCCCGTGTCAAGATCCAGAAGTCTGACATCCACGTTATATTTGTGTTTGAAAGAAAGGATTTCAGTTTCCTCATTGCATCGTTGTGTTTTTGTGAACTTCCTGTGAACAGTAGAGCTAAGGTGGCTATGAATATTCATTTGCACTTTGTTTGTGTCTCTCTACTGTAGTTGTATATGCTTATCTACAAAACACATTAATGATACTGTGAAGAATGATGTATTTACAAAAAAAATCACTAAGTAACATTAAAAAAAATATTGTTCTACAGAATTCTATTTATAGAGGATAAGTGACCGTGTTTCAGCATTTATCATTAAATAAATACGCAGTATCCCAAACATATATATCTTAAAGTTCTTATGTGTACACATGGTTATATCCAATAACAAATATTTTACTCTACCAAAAGAAACCCCCCAAAAGAACCCAGCTCGAAAGAAGTCAGACGGTCTTATTAAGGGTATAACTACAGTTACAGACAGTGTTCTCTTCAGAAGAAAACAAAACAAGACAAACCCTCAGATATAAAAGTTGATATTAAGCCTTTCACCTTATGAATATCATACGTGGATGCTAATTGTTCATCTTGCTCTTAACCAGTAGAAGATGAGTCCAATCTCACCCCTGCAAAGCAAGTCTTTGTGGTGGAAAAGTCATTGTAAGGTAGAAAGATGATTTGCAATGATGTCACCTCTACAGGGGCAAGTCGTGCAGTGTCATTCGCAGTCACTGCTACTTTTAATGCCCATGACAGTCGAGTTTGAATGTCCATAGAAAAACAACCATCCCGTGCCTTTGGAAAAGGGGCCCCAGACTTTGAACGAGGAACAGGTGCAATGCAAATTCGCAAAGCACAGCTGAATGATTCCGCGGCAAGTAATAATCTGAAGTGCTTGGGATCCTACAGCCTGGTTCTTAAATACATATACGCATCCCTATCAGAAATGGACAACGTACCGGTTGGCTACTCCTACTCCCACCTTCCTCTGAACCAACTCCGTTAGCAGTCGGAAGACCCCAGAGAGGTGCTGTGACGGAGGGGTGCGTTAGAAGAGATTTGGCGGACAAGAAGGTAGTGGAGTTGCAGACCCGTTTGGGAAGAGCGCTCTGTGCCTAAGGGGAAGAAGGTGCAGAGACGTTTCGGTGAGAGGCAAACGAGGCCACCACCGTTGGGGGAGCAGAGCGGATGCGGGGTGGTGCCACAATAACCTCCTCAGCACACCTGGGGATGTTTCTGCCAGGGATGGGGCCTGTCCTCATTGTTTGTCAAAGTGCAGCCATTAACTCTTCTGATCAAACTGCTCCTCCCGGCTGGTTACAAAGAAGTGGGAACAATGAAATGGTCACCGGCCACCTCAGCTGTACCCACTGCACTGCCCTTCTCACGGCAATACACTCATCATACCACAGCTAGTCTCATTTTCTACGAAATGATATGCAGATAGGTGTAAGTGTTTCACACTTTTAAGTTTTCCAAGCATCATGCAGTTTTAGCTCTTCATATCAGAAACCTGATTATAGCCACTTTGGCTCTCTGCAGTTCTTTCTGAAGGCTGCAGGACAGAGAGAGAAGTAAAAGGAGTAATCAATACTGTTGTCTGATGAAAAATCAGACACAGAATTCCAGCGTGTCAGGGCAACTTAACCTAGGTTTTATATTTCATTATCTAGGAAACGCTGTGGGTTTTGTGTATTCCCCTAAATGTTCCACCAATGAGAAACACTTTTAAATAGCACATAGTAAAAATTAAGTCCGTGTAATTTTTTTACTATTGCAGATTTCATTATGAAACATCTCAAGATTAAATTTATTCCAATAATCATTACAATGATGAAAAAATTCCTTGCTTCAATAATTGATTTATGCTTCATTTAAATGTACGGAGTAGTTTCAATATCATTTCTTATTAGCTCTAATGACAAATTTTAAAATAGCAGGGCTCTGAAATAAAGATGAAAATTTGCCATACAAGTTATTACATTTAAATGGACTTAATATTTAATATTTAAAAAATCATTTGATGTAAATAGCCATCATGAATCACTGCAAATATGCTTAGATGTAATTAAAATTTTTCTTTACCCATATCTAGTTGCTTCATAATAAATTATTTTCTTTCCTCTTTTTATTTTTTCAGGATCTTCAAGAATTTGAACTGGGAAAGCCACAGTTTTCTTCTGACATATCAACATTGCATATTCAGATTTTCCTCATTGTATTGGTTAAGAAATTAGATGCCGTCTAATACATATTTGCTTGTGTTATATATATATGCTCTTATTTTATACATAATGCTAGTATTATCTCCCTGTTTGAAAGTTATATGCGTGCTATGTATTCCACTATGAAAGAAAGACAAATAGAACCTAAAGACATCATTTGGCAGAAACCTGTGACAATTCTAAAATGTTTTAGAGTATAATGGCAGAGATATATGGCAGAAGTTTTAAAAAAAAAATATCTCTTTGACTAGCCATATTCTGTAATTTGTTTTCCCTTCCTATGAGATTTAAAGGGAGATGTTATCCAAGACAGGATCCTACAGGCATGGCCAGAAGGCAGCTCACTGTCTTTTGAGACACCTGACGTGGTTGCTGAACACTGCCCACAATACTCCCAGTTCAAGTCGCAGCTGCTGTAATGCATAGGATGCCTGTATGGTGAATTTCCACAGTACATTTTGTACACCTGTTTAAACTTGGACACACACAAAGGCTTTTCAGTGACCAAAATTTTGTGACAGTGCCCATCCAATTGACAGTGCTGGTCAGTGACCTTTCTGATGTCGTCAGCAGAAAGTGCATTTTTAGAAAAATTATGCGTGCGCTTGTATTAGCAAACAATGCTGTAGCTTTACTTCCAAATCTTTAAGAAAACTGTATTAGTTCCACGCAAATCCTTAACTGAGACTGTGACATTGTTCTAGCCTGACACTTAATTTCTTTACTGTTTAGACCATAATTTTTATATGAAACATCTAAAAGTAATGCAAGTAACAGGAATAATTGGGAATGACACACCTGAAATCATTGCACTAAACCAGAAACAGGCTCCAGAGATTTTTGAGGAAGAAAACCACAGGCATTTGAATACATAAACTGTTGAAAATTTAGTTGCTTTTAGAACGTAAATCTGCTTACTTCTAAGCAGAAATGGCTTCATTAAATATTTTCTGCTTTAAAAACATAAAAAGATGAAAAAAGTAAATGGGAAGTTATACTGGAATTCCACTGGGATCTGAAACCTGTTCTGCTCAATATAGATGATTTGGGAAAGGGGATGAATAATGTGGTGGCAATTTTCCTGATGATACTAGGTCATTAGTAGTTAATATTAGTGCTGACTGAAGGACTGCAAAGAAATTCCTAAGACTGAGTGACTGGGTAATAAAATGGCAAATTAAATCCAGTGTCAGGAAATGTAAAATGATGTACCTGGGGAAAAAACAATCCTAACTTCACAAATAGAATTGATGGTCCCTGTCTGACCATTGCTGCTCAAGAGCAAGATCTCAAGCTTATAATAGATAGTTGTAACCCAAAGACTGCAATCATCTCTGTGCTCAGGAATCAAACTTAGTACCAGGAATTATTAGGAAGAAAATTTATAACAAACTGTTCTAAATCCATTTTTGCATCCGTGTCCCATAGGCAGCTGACATCCCTTCCACCTCATATAGCAGTGTATAAGGCACTACTGAAAAAGAGCTTGGGAGGAAGGCTTGGGAGGGTGATCAAGGATGCGGAATGGCTTCCTTATGCAGGACATCTCCGTAGACTGGGACTCTTCAGTGTGGAAGAAAGAAAATCTGTAGACTGATGTAAGTGGGATAGAGACTGAACAAAAGTATGATCTAGAGCAGCACAGCAGGGGAGAATTGGAGTGACTGTGCTCTTTCGCTCGCCGTGCAAGAAATAGGGGCACCAAGTGAGCCTAGCAGGGGGCACGTTCCGAATGAGCACAGGGCAACCGTTGCCCCATGTGTACTGCAGCTCCGCTCCTTAGCAGGGGCCCCTGCAGATGCTAGAAGTTTACTGGGGTCAGGACGAAATTGGGCCTGTAGGGCTTGCTTAGGAAGTCTCCGAGGCAGAAAGAGTTGATAGCTGGGAGAGTCTTCTAGGGAAATGTGCTTGCTTCTTACGTATTTTCTTGTACTATTTCTTTGACCTCTCTTTTAGGCTGCTGTCAGAAGCAGGATACTGGCTAGGTAGATGGACCTATGGTTTGACCCTATGCGTCTGTTCTTAGCCACTAAAAAGTGCTTATTTACAAACGGTATTAGAAATGCTTTGATATGACGTGGGATTCTTTTTTTTTTTACAGTTAGTGAAGAATTTCTTTCCGTTTTGTAAGAGATAAGCATTTGCTTCTATATTTATTTAGATTTTTCTTTGCAGAAAAATATTAACAGTATTTTTCCTTGACCTATAGTGAAAACAACAGGGTTTTTTTTTTTTTTTGCTTTCTTGTGCAACAGGTCAAACTTTATCAATAATATGAGCAGAAATTTACATTTGGTATAATTTACTTTAGAGAAATGTAGTTCAGTGAGAAAGCTAGAGCTTCTTTGAAAAATATGACTGTTCAGTAGAGATGTGGACCACTTCCTAAAGAATTGTTTTGAAAATTATGTGTGGCTACTTTTACTCACATACTGCCTGTCACGCTTATATTTTTTTGCAGTGACTTCCACTTGCCATAACAACAGAAGTTTAACAAACAGTATTTATGTGCTGCAGGCATAAGTCTACATAAACATAAAAGAAAGTAACAGAATGCAGGTTGCCAATCACATCATTCTGCTCTCCCCAAAGCTTTTACTTTGCTAAAAGTTTCTTTCTTTTGTAGCTTTCTGAATTTTGGAGAATCTATATTTTCTGTGAGGGAAGTTAGTTGTTTTCCACATGGAAAAGCCAACCGAAGAAAAGATTTCTTCTCTTAAAAGCACGTGTGTAGCTTATACCTATATTGCAAGTAACCATTTTTGGTGTCTGTTAATACACTACAGAGTTGTACTGCTTTAAGAACAAAAAAAAGTTAAAAGCCAGTTTTAACCATTTAATGTGCCTGATTCCAGGCCATTGAAGTAAGTGGATTCAAGAATGGGCTGGAGAATTACATGTGTGAATACATCTGTCAAGCTAGCTAGTTATAAACTATTTGCACCTTTTTCATAAAGGTTGCATCAGCACAAACAGCATACATACTCTGCCTTGAGCATTTGCTTCTCAGAAACACAGAAAGAGAAGTTGGAGATGTGAGGAAGTTTAGCCAGAAGAAATAAGCATTTTAAAATTCCCTTTATGTAGATGAGAAGTATTTCTGGCCTGGCAGCTCTCTAACAAAAACTAACAAATGGAAGATAATCATGGGCAAAACACGAGGAAAAAAGTCAACCTGAAATGAAATGATATAAAGTGACAAGAAGCACAGGGGAACAGAAATATGTATAGGAGAAAGGCATATATTAAAGCACATACTATAAATTCTTGAAAAACTTGAAATAACTTACCTAATCGTAGGGGATTATTAAAAACAAGTCACCTCAAAATATGGGCTAAATTTGTCCATGTCCTAAGCGGGCATTTGTACCTCAACCTTTAAAAAATACACTATTGCATTTATGTTGAATTTGTATGTGTCCATTATTTTGTCCATAACTTTGCTAACATAATCATCTTAACAATTAGTCACATTTAAGCATTAATTTGAAGTTAGCACTATTTTTCCAAAGCAAACACTCCAAATATATTTTCCTTTCAAAACCGACAGTCTTAAAGGTACGTATGTGCTGCATATCTAACAGAGCAATCCAAAACCTTTTGTCACTTTCTAAGTTTCTGGTTTCTGATTAAAATTATAGTATTTTCATCTAATTGCCTTATTAATCATCTTTGACAATTATATTATGTTAAGTTTTCAAAACACAGTCATCTGAGCTTTATGCAGAAATCATGTGGAATTTATGGTTTCTTGTGTTCTTGGAGCAGAAACAGCTAAATCTCTTTGATTTAACTAAATTTCACTTTTTTTTTTTTTTTTTCCTTTTAAAAGGAGAGCAAAATGAAATACAGTGGAATGTTTATGTTGAACCTGAGCACTGATACAAGATTTAAACAATCTAGTGTATGAACTTTGAGATTATCCATATAAATAATAGAATGTTAAATTAAAGCAAGGGCTAAAAAAAATATGCTAACTTATAAATAAAGTTGAGCATTTAAGGTTCACCATGCCTGAACATAAAGAAGTTTAGCAGCATATGGTAAGGCAATCATTTTATGCCGTATATTTTATTAAGATGGTGTAACAGTTAAAACATATTTCAAATGCAATATATATTTTTGGCATGATAAAATAATTTGAAAGATGTCAACTTGAATCACACAACAGTGATTATTTACTAATGTAAGATAGAGCCACTTTGATTCTAATAATAAAATGCCTGGCCTGAAGTCACACCTTCATATGCATCTAACGGTGCTCTCATTTTATCATATTTTAAAAATCCACACCTCATATTTTCTGTTTCCTTATATGGATGGTGCTAATGACACACATAGTAAACCTTCTATTAGCTTTGTACTTCAATAGGATTTGTTTAATTTCAGCTGTCAAACGACATGGAGAAAAAAATTTCCACTTTTTTGATAACCCCAGGATTTAAAATGCATTATCAGTACGACAGCAGTAAATGTTTTCCAAACAATCTTATTTATGGGCCGTGTTCTTTCTTGGTGTATATACAAATCTGAGCAGCATGTGAAATCCCTCATTTGTTTGCCATAAATTGTGCATGTTGCTAAAGTAAGATTTATTATGTAGGAGTGGCTGAGTAACCCAGCACTGGTACAGTTGATATGCAACATTTTACCTCCAGCTCCCGTACTGAGATCTGACTGGAGTTGGTGCTCTCTGAGAGGCATTACCAGCTGATGACTGTTCAGTAATCAATTCTGTATAAATAATAATACAAATATAAACAATATCAAAATGTATATGCTAGACCATCTTCTAACGGAGACGTACTTTAAATATGTTAGGTGTGAGTATGTAAAGCCAGCAATGAGAACCAACTTCTCATCTCTAGAATGGATGACTAAATTCTGCTATAAGGGCTGGGCAGTACAGGAAGCCACTGTTGCTGTTTGTACTCTAAGGCTGAGAATGGAAAAGCTGCTGTTTCCACTGAAGTGTCCATCAGGCACTTCACTGAGACTACCAACAATTTTTTGATATTCATATAAATTTACTTAGCTTTTCCTACAAACAGGAAATTTCTGTCAAGATCAGTCACTGAAATGTCCCTATTCTCTCCCAAACGTATTGTTTTGCACCTCCACTTCCCCTTTACAGAATGCATGGCCGTTTTACACTTTGATTATCCTATTCATCTCTATTGAACAGAGAACTTCGTGCAATCTCTGACCGCAGTATGAATTCTGAAAAAATATTATCAACTCTTTTGCATAAGCATGATGTAGAAAAATCATATTTTAGTACTCTTGATTTGCCTTCTTAATATTACATTATATTTCTTCTTATGGTATTCATAAAATCCTCGCTATGATGCTGCCTGAGAATCCAGTATTACGCTAATATTGCATAATAAATGAAATTACAATTTTTTAAAAAAAATTGGAAAAATTATTTTGCATTAATATATTACCAAAATCAGACAGTCTGACATCCTTGCTTCTTATGATTTTAGCAGAGCAATATGCTAATATTGGAGGATCGTGAGATTTTTTTTCTAAATAGTAAAGTCCATCTGTCCTTACCCTACAAAGACATTCAATAGTGAGAAAAGAAGATTCTTCCAGCTGCGTGTGCCTCGTTCAGAGGAGGCTGCAACGCCATTTTGAATGCATCTTCTGCTCCATTAGAGTAACAGAGTACTTGTAAAGACATTTTCTAGGCTTTCCCTTTATGAATGTGAAGAAATTGTAGATACGTGCCAGTAGTTCTGCAGCTTTGTAAAGGATCGATATAGTTTCTGATGCAGGACCTGGCCCTAAAGGCAGCTCTCAAGTACAAACCCCCAACTGCACCATGGAGCCTTTCTGCATGAAAGACTGTACATCATTACTCGTAGAGTGACTACACTCCGGTCTGCTTCAAGCTATAGAAAAGCCCATCAGGAGCCAGGGTCCCAAAGTAGCAATGAAAGCTAGAAGTAGCGATGAGTTTTACAAAGTACTTCTGTACTTCGTATTCATTTCATATTTATCTTTTGTACTTTTTGTACTCATTTCATATTTAACTTTAAATACACATCTAAATCCCAGTGAATCAAGTTTGTTCTGAATGGAAATGGATTTAAACCCAAGTTCAATGTTTTCCTGAGGTGGTAGATACATGTTGCCAAACATTCTCCGAGCCTCGTTCCTTTTAGCTGTTTTACCCTTCAGTCTAACAGAAATGCTGACTCCTAAGGGCTAAGCAAATGCACGGTGCATTGGATACAATTATTTGAAATTCCAGGCTGGGAAAAGCGGTGGCTTTTCTAGTGCGTCAGCTGGAAATGCCGAGGCTGCTCTGCTGGGACGGCTGCGCTGTCACCACCAGGAACGGCACAGGCTCTTTGGCTTTGTGTCTCCTCAGCTGTATTCAGAAACCATACCTCCAGCCTTCACCATGTTTGAAGAAACTGTCTATTTCTAATGTTACAGGCTTCTCATTGCCTGCGACTGAAGACGAACAAACCGGGCAGCTCTCGCTCCATCCTGAATTCAAACCACTAATGTGTCTTGTACAAAGAGATTGCAGACATTGAGAGGTTATACCCCACGCAACCTTCCTCTTGTTTTCATCTGTGTTTTCTCTTTCTGACTGAACAACACACTAGCCTTTTCAAGCTCATGCTTCCTGCAAAAATGTGGAAAACATATATATAATATTTTTCCTTGCACTTGAAAAATATGTTCTAAAGGTTGGTTTCGTTATGTAGATTTAATAACTCTGGATAGAAGAGCATGCTCGTGACAGGTCTGTATTTTCTTGGACATATTGCATTTGATTCTGAGTGCAGTTTTCAGCTTTTTTAAATGGAATTTTGTGGGGTTTGAGCGTTTGTTTTTCATTATGTTAAACATAGAGCATCCATATGTTGCTTTCCTTTGGAATCTTTAAGAAAACATACAGTCATTTAAATCTGGCTATTTTATCCCTGCAGTCATAAAATTCCTGTAGAAGACTTCTGCCTTATATGATGTATTTTTCTCCCTTGGTTGTTGCAAATGCGTGCTCTAATTCATTTTCTTCATTATACTTTGTATGACAAAGTTGCTGCAGGTAAGTAAACGTGCATAGGATATGAAACAGACTTTTAACTCCTATGGTAAGCTCTATAACTCAAAATCTTGACCCAGATGCTCAAGTCATATCCCTGGTTCATGACCTTCAGGTTGGTAGAGCACAATAGGAAGTATAATAGCTGGCTTCCATGGTGTAATCTTTATTGTGAGAATAATACATGAGATCTTACACGCTTCTATCAGTTGCAAATGTTCTTGTAGCTCATTGTACAATATGTCAGATGAAATGGATTTCATGATCTTTTGTATAATGCATATGTTCCAATAGTAATTTCAAACCTAATTTATTTCCTTAGAAATTCATTCATCTTTTGGGTGCCATTTTTAACCATCTTAATTTTCTACTATACAAGCACAGGGGGTAAATTCTTTGCTCACATATAGAGGTCCCACTCCCGTTGGATTTTGTACAAGATTTACAGTATCTAAGGGGAAAATTAAGCTTAGGAGTATTTTTATGTTATCACTATCATACAAGCCCTTTTTCTGTTCAAAACCTAGTAGTTATTTGGTAGTTGTGTTTCATTTTGGTCTTGCTGCTATAGCTAGAAATGCTTTAAAGATATTATTTTTTCCAGGGAATGTACCTCTGTAAATGCCAAAGTTGACTTTGTGTCTTTCAAAATACATGTATAAGTTATCGGGAGTTTTAACATTAGCTGCAAGCGTGTGACTTTTTTTTACTGCAGTGGCTGGTGGTGGATGATAGGTGTAGAAAGTGAGGAAAAAGGAACCTGCCACATTTCATTGACTGCCAATTCCAAAGAGCTCCTAAAACCGTGGGCACAGTTGTTCTTATGCTTTTGCTTTTAATAGGAAGAATAAGAGAATAGGGGATTAAGGTAGCCAAAAGAGCTTTTAAAAAGTATATTTCATTGGGAAGAGTGGCATCCTGGCAAGAACAAGCATATTAAGCTGCAGGGCATTGTTAAATAGAATAAATTTTTTGGCCAAGGGCAATGTAGAAAATGACAGCGCTGGAAATTCCTTTTTTCACTTGGAAGAGAGGTTTTTTCAGAGCACAATATAATTGGCAAGTTTAAATACCTCTTACATACAGTAGGATCAGTTTATCCATTTGTTCTCAAAACTACACAGTAATATTTCAGTCTCAGTCCTCTCTCTTATTAAGGAAGTATGGGCTGAGAATGTCTCTAAGGTTTAAGAGTTACAGTGCAGTCACCTTCCCTTAGACTATGAAGCAGTGTCTGTAATTCATATCTACAGTTTTATGCTCCACATTCTCCTCTATAATATTCTCATTCTTTTACTTGTCAATATGGTATATGAAAGTCCATCTAAGAGATGGCATAATTACCCCTAGAAATCTGTTTGGGTAATAACATGTAATGAAATAATTTAAAAAATCAATGAAATAATTAAAGAGTTTGGGGGGCTTTTTTTCATCCTAAGGTGTAAGGCAACCAATACCTTGGATACTGAAAAGTAGTTTTCTGTATCTTTCTGGAAACTCCAGTAGAGAAAAAAATGCCAGAAAGTTCTTCAGAAATAATTACTAAATCAGGATTTTAGAAGAGTATATAAGTGAAAAAATCTCTATGTAATAAAGTGGGCCTAAAAAAATCTAGTAAGAAATAATCTTTGCCCAGATCTCAAGTAGGAAAAATTATACAAAGTGTGAAAATAAAAGTCAAAACACACCCAAAGAGAAGTATAGACTGTAACAAAAGGTGAGTGATGCTTGCAAGCACCAGCTTATGAAAGCATTGGTTCCCCAGTCCATTGGTGTCTCTTTCTCACAAATACACAAATAATTTATTTAATCTCGGACTTGAAATATTTTATAATTTAAAACACTGATTCATGTGAAGTCCATCCAAGAGGATGGTGACATTGCTCAGCAAGTGTTAGTACTGGTGCCTGAGCCATAGATATCTGTCAAAAGGTTTATTGGCTGAAGTTGGCAAGCAATAAATGCCAGCTGCAAGAGTTTATATATAGACACTGGTAGTCAGTCTGGAGGAGGTCTCGACTGGGACAGCCCTACAAATTGCTACACCTGGTGGAGACAAATGAGGGAAGCAGTTGTTGATATGCACCATGACATACACATATGAGAAGATGGTCAGGAACATGGGTGGAAGAATTAGATATACAGAAGCAGGTTAGTTCCCACTGCAGTGCTTAAGTCCTATGTAAATTTTAGTATCCCTGCCTTGATGGTATAATAATGGGCTACACTTCTTTCGGTAAATTGCATTAGCATCCGTTCACACAGTTTCCTGGTAAAGAAATCAATGCAATTCAAGAAGACTCAGAATTAATTTTCTTTTCCTTATTTTAGCACTTGGGTATATCAGTGTCAATAATATCTAGAATCCTAGCAAACAGAAGCAGTCTTGTATACATCATCATTTTTTTTCAGCTTGTGAGCTGAATGCATTCTCAGCTATCCCTCTCTTCAGTGTCTGAAGACGTGAAGGGGCATATGATGGTACTATTCATTTGTTCATATTTTTCACAGTTTAGGTAAATTGAAACTATATCTTGAATCGTAACGTAGTCAAAGAGTGAACTGCGACGGGGTTTTTTTCCAACTGGACACTTTGTGCATCTCTGCAGTCTTCTATTTTGTACTAGCACAGTCTGAACAGATTATTTGGATGTATAACCACAGTTAAATGCTCCTTCCTTGAGTCTCCACTCGGTGATCACCATTCTGTGTATTTCCGAGTGGACAGCTGTGCTATATGGATTCTTCTTAGGTTTGACAAGTAGGCAGCTAAATTCACCTGTTACAGAAGTCCTGCTGATGTGATTTTTCTCTTTGTTTCTAACAGTTACCAGTATCTCTTGAACCTTTGTAGCTTTTGGACTCAAAGGATACAGGAAAGCATCCTGTTCAGTTTGCCTGAATTCTGCTCACACATGCACATTTATAAGGAGTGAAAAAGGAAGGACGACTTCCATTATATATATACACGAAGTGTTTCGGTTTGCCAATATGTTTTGGAATACTTCCCAAACTGGAAATCTCAGTGTTCACCATGATCCTTAAATAAAATAAGGAATTATTTTGACAATTTCACTGCTGCCTAGTATAAGTGCCTGTCATTGGTGTTACTATTACAGATCACAGATTGAGCTGTTCTCTGCATATACCTAACTAAAAACAACAAACGGTGGTAGATGAAAATTGTGATGTCCCTTTATAAAAATACATGATACCCAAGGAAAAAAACAACAACCCTCCCCCCCTCCACTTCCCGCCCCCTATTTAGGCAGATCATTAAAAAAAATTAGCAAGATGTAATCTTAAACGTTACATCTCTGGATGTTTTTGGAAACAACCAGTGTAATTTGGTGATCCATATACACGGTTGCCTATATTGATAAAGAGAAACTGTTAGAATGTCGTGTTATAGACAATGAATGGGGTTTTGTCAAATTTATCTTTTTCCAGCAAAGCTGTTCTGCTGGCTGTGTCTGTCCATGTATAAAATACTGCTACCGTCAGAGCCATGTCATTGGATTATATTCAATTTTTGTTTTACTTTTCAGTGCATCTGCATGGCATAATTGGGCAGCACTCTTTTGCTGTGCCTCACATTCCCCTTCCTGATGGCAATGGTTCATCACCAGCTGCTGCACAGCTACAATTGCCTTCCTCTCAGCACTGTTTACTTTTGATTCTTCCTGAATATGGTACATTTTGTTTTATGTCGTGTCACTGTTGTTATACTTACATAATGTACTTAAGTATTGTTTAGATTGACACAGTGTTAGTACTAAAATTGAAAATAAAATGTCATTATTGGCAAGAACAGCTGTTTTCATGCACATCATTTTCTGAGCTTCAGTTTATTAATCAGGCTAAGCGGGAGTTTTGTACAAATGGTAGCATTTTTTCTTGAAGTACACTATGGACTTTAGATTTCCATCATAACAGAATTGAATAGTATAATGTAGCAGAAATGTTTGATGTGATTAAAAACTGTTTATTCTGGGTTTGTAATTGATTTAATTGTAACATCTAGAGGGCTGCAATTTTGAAAAGTTTCAGCCCTGATTGCCTATTATTCACATGACAACGCTGAAATAAAATGACACTGTAGTAAATGAAAACATAACAAATAACCCAGTGGTTCAATAACATTTTGAAAGAAAATCAGTAGATGTTCTGCAGAAATCACCTACAGGAACAGCAGAAAGAAAAGCCCATGTTTTAAATCAGCTTTTGTAAAAACCTGCTAAAAATTTACTATCTCAGAAACTATTATAATGTTCCTCACCCAGTAACGCTGTTTTGATTGTCTTCTACAGTATTAAATAATACCTGTTTGTGAAGTGCAGTCAAACATCGAGAGAAAAGACTTAATATCTATGCTGAAACAAAAAACCCCTAGCTCTACCCCAACATTTACTACCCTCCTTGTAAAAGTCAAATGTAAAATTCATCAAAATCACTGAGAACCTAGTAGTGCTTAGATTCTGAACCAGCAAAAATTTTACCTGGTCCTGATCCCACACAAAGCCTGGGTGATTTTAATTGGCTTTGCACAATATCTGCAAGCTCTTCTTATGAACTGACTTTATAGAATAGGAAAGCCCTGGATACAGTATGTTTCAACACTGTCACATTAGTTGCATCATGTGCAGTATGCCCCCATTAATCCCTGTAAAGAGGAAAACACAACCAAGATTCAAATTATTAACAATACAAATGATGATTATTTACCAGCCGCCTTCTACTAAGGACAAAAAATTCATTTTAAGTGTTTCACACATTACTATGAATATTAGTGTTGTGTTTTAAGTTACTGGACTGACATATATTGCAAGTGTTTTTCTTTTCCTTGGTGGCCATTGGTGTATAGTCAACATTTTATGATGAAATAATAGGAAAATGTTATAATGGCTCATCTTTCAGTGTTATGTGTTATTACACACATTTCTGTTTACACATGAAGGACCTAAATTTAAATTCTGAAATTCAAACTTTCAAATTTAAGCCATTAGGCAATATCTATTCCTTTCTCTGTTGTTTCACTGCTGTAATTGTAATAAGCTTTTTGTGTGTAATTGGGCTTTATCTAATTGCACTGTAATATATATAAAGCCCAGTAAACTCCATTGGCACATTACGCTGGGATAGGCCCTGAACTTGCATAGGTATTGATTTAACTTAGTTCCTTGGTGCTTTATCTGTAGTTGTTAAGACCACATAAAAGCTTTATATACTTAGCTTATACTAATCTTTCAGTTCTCCTCCCCCCGCCCCGATTTTATTGACTTACAAGCAATTCTGATTTTCACCAATGGTTAGAATCTGGTTAACATTTTTCAGAGTTGTTTAGATGAATATGACTGCATATTTGAGAATGTGTGGGTTTCTTGAACACTACTATAAGTAGTCAATCTAATCTTCAAAGAGAAAATAATTTTGCAAACTGCTTCTAATTGACATTAGGAGGCAGTGTGTCAGATTTTTTTACTTGACTAATTCAGTTAAATATTTACTGGAAAAAAATTTAAAAATGCTTCACAGATGACACTGGATTAAGCATTTGCTGTTGTTTCATCTGTGTTAAATGACTTGTGTAGCTGTTTCATTGAGCAGGTTTAATTCTTTCACTCTTTGAAACAAGCACTTAAATATTTAGAGCAATGCTGTTCTTTCATTGAGAGGTATTTCATAATCTTTAATGGCAAAAATGAGCCATTAGATTTCCATAATACCCAAAAAGGAGGCAAAATGTATCTCAAAACAGACTTCCTCTGTACATAAGCAATATAAATTTTAAAAATTCAATATTTATTTTTTAATGTTTACTGATGTGGTTTAAAGTATTCAGGAGTTAAAAGGAAAGGCAGAGAACTGTCAAGGAAATTGACACTAAAGCTACCCTGCTTTATTTCTGTACTGATTATTCTGAAAAGGAATTGTTGCTGGAACAGTAATACTACTAAAGGGAGGGCAATTGATCAAAAAAATGGGAACACAAAAATGTTTGTTGAAGTGAAAGTGGCACATTGCTACCTATATGCTGCAGTCTCAAATCACAAATGAGAGAGTACAATATATAGGAAGAAATATAACAGAATGTAAGAGTTAACAAATTCCTTAGAAAATGTGATCTTTAGTACCACAAAACATGTATGACTAATTTTGAACACACCTTATTTTGTTTTTGAAAGCCTCTGAATCGTTTAAAACATAATGTCCTCCTATGTCACTATGCATTCAGTTATGCGCTGCCAAGAACATAAAACATAATATTTACTTTAGCATTCCTGAATAAAGGTTATGTAGATCTTATGGAACTTTTGAACACTTGAAAATGTTCAGAAATAGAGGGAACCCTTGTTGTATAGTATCAGAGAACAAGAGATGGTCTAATCAAATATGATCCTATCCTATGGACATAAACATTCCTTTGCACACTGTAAGGAAAACTTACTACAGATGACCTGTTACAAGTTTCTGATTATCATATTACCTTTTTTGTTTGTTTGTTTGTTTTGGGTTTTTTTTGTACCCCAGAGTAAGATCATCTGCTCATTTGGGCTGTTTATTAATTTATGTAATGAAGGGGACATGTCATAAAGAAGAAAATATGCCCTCCTCTTGTAGAGGAGTGATAGGCCACCAGAAGGCCTTCTTTTACAAAAAGTACCAGTCACATGATATCTGTAACTCCACTTTGAGCAATCCTTCTCAGCTGATCATTGCCTTCAGCAGAATCTGACACTGAAGTTGGTATCTGGGCTGGCATTCACGGCAGAGAAACTATAAGGAACTGATGTAGGAGGTGCTTCTTCTGCAAGGTTTGTGGCCTTTCCTGGTAGCACTAATGCTGGCTCAAACCTGCATAGGTAGTTTTTACCACCTAAAGTGTTTCTTGAAGGTCTGAGAGTTGAGTCTCTCTGTGTAAAGTTTTCTGTGCCTTCTGACCATGACAGTTAATTTTGAGTCCTTCAAATATGACTGAATTTTTTTTTTTTTTTTTCTTTTTAGAAACAAAAAATTTGTGGCAGAAACAGAAGACAATCAAAACGGCCTGGAAGAATGAGCACCCTTCTCCCTCACAAAATATACCACACTGTGTTTACCACTGTACACAAAGGGAAAGTGAATTATTACACTGAGAATGGACTAAGCTACCTAATCACATATGTGGTCTAGTGTAGCCCTTGGGGTGTCATTTAAATTCTTTTAGGAAGTTCTACAATAATCTAAACAGGTGGTAATAGGTTTTACTAAATAACATTTAGAGAGTGTTGTTTAAGAATAACATATTGTTAAGCTGTCCTTGTAGGTCGAAGAGCCTACTTCCTAGCCTGTCTCCAGGATCAGAAAGTGAACTGGTGCTCTTTAGAAAAGGGGATGGAAAGTAGTTGTTTTCCAGCAGGCTATTTCAAGTGAGCGCAGTTGCTTTCTTCTTCGCTCTTTCTCAGTATGACAGGGTTTCTACCATATCAAGAGTCACTGTCTCTTTAAGTGATACTGGGCACAAATCCTCTAGAAGCTATTTAAAGAAAAAACTTTCTGGATCTTTCTGGATCATGGAGGAGAAGGCAGAGGGCTAAAGGAAATACAGAGCTAAAGGGACATTAAAAAATGTTAATAGATGGGACCTTTTATTTAAGATATGTCATAGTAGGGAGAAATCTTTTAGGACTCGGTGCTGTCTGAAGAGGCATGGAACAGAAATATACTTTCTTGTATTCTCTGTACATTGCCTCAAAGAAATATCTGACTTCACCTCCACTTTATTTTTTCCTGAGTGACTGGCAAGAAATTTTGGCTGAGATTAAAAGGAGTAACAATGAAGGAGTTATTTGATCATTTAAAATTGGCACAAATAGCAATTAGATGTCATTTTGCCAGAAAGTTTACTTGTGTAACTAGAAATGCAGTACAACTGAAAAAGGGGACAGTAACTGCCTGTTGTCAGAGAAATAAGGTGAACATTTTAATCTTTATCAGTGTTTTCATGCTCATATGAGTTGTAACAGTATGGGAATGACACTGGCACTGCTAACACTGAAATTTAGACTTGCAGAATTTCTTTACTATGGTTTATCCTCCACCTACACACTGAAGTTCAGACACTTGCTATTAAGTTTGTTGTTCTACCTAAAAGATTAACTTCATACACTGCTAATGAGATGGACCTCAGGAAAGATGGGGAACCTGAGCATTGTTAACATACAATAAAATATATTTCTGCAAGATCTGCCAAAGCTTCAGAAACTAACAAATATGAATAAATTTGGCATTAGACACTATTTTAGAATAGTTGCATTTTGGACATGAGATAGCTTATTTGGCTTGCTAGAAGTTATCTACTACCTATTGCATCAGAAATTAGAGAGCATCTTCAAAGTTGTCCTTTTACCCCCATCCAAATGACAAGGATTTACAGTGACAGGATAGCTCAGTGATTTGGACAAAAAAGATTTGATTCACTGTCTCCTTTACAGAGGTGCTCTCTTCCTTCTCTGGAAAGACAGTATGTAATATTTCTCCCTTTCACATGAAATAAACACTTTTTGCATTGTGGAATGTTACGGCAATGGTTGCTATAAATACATATGCACATACACATTAGAGATGCTATACTCAGAGTAACTAACTTTTCCTCATTTTTCAGAGCAAGAGTCTCAAGCTGGAGACTGAGTGAACTGAACATTTTCGTATATAAACACTAAAGGGAACTGGGAGAAATTCTAGGGTCATTGATTAGGGACAAAATAGGAGAACACTTGGACAGGTGCAGACTGGTCAAAGACAACCAGGACATTTATAAAGGGGAAGCCATGCTTGTCAAATGCTATTAATTTGTTTGAGGAGGTGACAATGAGAGCTGACAGGGGTGAAGCAACAAACATAATCTGCTTGGACATCAAGATGGCTTTTGATACTGGTATGCTGAAGACCAGATACAGGGTTAGTAAGCATCTGATGATAAAGTGACTAATAGAATGTCTCTAAAATCTCTTAGACTCAATCCTGTTGACATACCACAGCAAAACGTGAGAGAAGATGTAAAAAAGTGATGGATATAAATGAGTTTGGTAGGGATTTTTCACACTAAAAAAGAGGATGAATGAATCAGAAAGTTTGTGAAGGAGTGAGACAGAAAAAGCAGAGGGGTAGGAGAGGAAAAGAACTGACCTGTTCATATATTTTAAAAAAGAAAAGGCTATGAAGATTAGTTTCTGGATGATCACTGTAGAAGAGATGAGCATAGACACCTGACATATCGCTCTATATCTGTCTATATCTGCCCTTAACTTTGCTACAGACAGGAGGTGGTTGCTGGAGGGAACAGATGATTTTAAGTACATGCTGGATGTCTGCTGGGAGCAACGCTCCTGAGACCTTCTTGTTGAAAAGGGCAAAACTGAGGGTTTATTCCTACCTAAATCAGATTTAATTAGTAAATATTGAGCAGTCCTGTCCTTAATACCTTCTTGTTGTTCCTTTTAGGGAGAATATAAGTAGAAGTGTAAAGGATTCTTGACTTAAGCTTTCTGTACAGTCATTTCTCTGGACGTGTTCACATTCTATTTTGCACAGCAGTGTTTACCTTTCATCACTTTCTATTTGCTAAGGGAAGTAGCTAGAGCATTTAACAAATTGGTACCAACTATAATAGGTCTCAGCTGCAAAAAAGTTAGTGAAGCTATTTTTAAGACAAAATTTGTAGTTGGAGTGGATAACTATATGGAAAAACTCAGGTAATAAGCAAACATTATATGTTATGAGATCTTTCCATTCAATAATATATTCTTCATTTCCAGAATGCTACATGAAGTTACAATATGCCTTTTAGGTTTTAGATAATTGGTGCATTACAGGCATACATAAAAATATACCGTTGTGAATAGTGGAACCATAGATTACTGGTGTGGAACAGCCATGGACAAAACCAAAAAACATTTAATGAAAAGACCTGAATCTTAACTGCTAATTTATTTGGGGTTTTTTTTGCTAGGCATTTTGGAATGCTTTTCAAAATTTTTTACACAATTTGTTTCATGTCCTGTTTTAAAATTTAAAAACAAGAAGAAAAGATTTTGCAACATACCTTTTAAATGAATTCTGTCATTTTAGTGTTTTTACATTTAAAAGCTTATGTTCTGGCTCAAAATGGTGGTCTAATTGTTATCATTTAATTCAGTAAACAAAGGCAGAGAATACTGATCAGAAAGCTGGTCCCTAAGCAAGAAAGAGCAACAGTCCTTTGCAATTGAAGGATCAGTACAACAGGTACAGTTCCTGTTTTGAACAGAAGTGCAGTGGATCAAGAATGCCGAAACAATGTGAGGCTCAGATGCACCATGGTGGTATATCAACTCTCCAAGACAGGGCTGAGATAATTTTTGATCTACTTGCTGAGATGCATAATTTAGACATCTTCTAGTTCTAAGCAGCTCTGCAACTGCTCCCCATCTTGACTGAAAAGCCTTATTTGCATTTAATATTTGTAGTAGAAGAAGAAACAAGTCTAAGTATAGGAAGAAATTTGCTTTTGTGGGTTTTCTGTTAGTTAAGAGAGAAAGGTGTGCCATAATGATGGCTTAAGTGGCCAATGTGCCAGAACAAGATCACAGCTAGAAAATAGAGGGCTATGTTCTTATTCTCACCTATTTAATGCTTTTGATTTTCTCAGAATCAGCCTGTTTGGAGCAGTTCCAATACTAAATTTGAATAAGGGAAAGGTCATAATGAGAAATAGGCTAACATTTTGGGACAACACAGAACTGTACCCCCAAATTTATTGGTTGGTTTGTTTAGCCCTTTCATCATCATATCTTTCATGTATGTTGGTTTTTGTCATCTGAAGAAGTTGAAGTATAATTACCACACTATATCAAATACAAAATAGGTATATTTTTGAGTAAGGAAACTAATGCATACTGGAATAAAATAGGAAAACAAAAAGGTAAACTTGTGAAATAGGAAATATTGTGCATTTATATATTTCTATGCATTTTCTTAACAAACTGAATATTTTAAAGCTACTTTGGATGGTGAAAAAAGACAAGCAAATTAATATTTTTCTAATATAGATGTCATCTTACATTTCATGCCTGATTCATTTGAAAATGTAGATTAATTTGCAAACAATTTGGAGAGGTAAACTATTGAATTGAGTCCTATAAGATTTAGGATTTGTCATCTTTTAAAGTTGACACCCAGTGAGAGCTTGTCAATTACAAAGAAGTGAAATGAAGTGAAAATAAGCCTTGTCTTCATCTTCTTGTTATATGCTTGGTTGGTTATAGAGAGACACCATTTACAAGCCGAGAATAATTACTTGCAAAGTATTTTTCACTTTAAACCAAAATTATTTATTATTTTATCTCTCCATTATGATATAGCAGTTACTGTAATTTCCTAATCTCATAACCAAAATAGTCTTTCAGTACTGATGTGGCCACCTGAGATGTAAGTTTGTTTGGGTTAAAAATGAAAAGTGTTTTTAGAGTAAGATTTTTCTCTCAAACATTACTAATCCTTTTGTGATGGGTTATACAGAATTTCTTCATTTTCTAAATCTACAGCACCATGTAATTTAGCAAATACACATATGATACAGAGAGAATGTCAACAGTATAAAACTTTTATTTACATGCAAATATATCAACATTCTCTTCCAGCTTAAATGTGTATTATGTTATCACTCTCTTGCTTATAGATTTGATTTTTGGACATCTCATTATTTTAAACCTTTCCATAGGCTGTAATACAGCCATTCTGATGTGGTTTTCTCAAATTGAAGCGAGTTAGCACTTTTCCTCTTACCAGTTTTATTTAGCACAATGAATGCTTAGAGCAGTTCTTTAAACATAAATCTTGTGTCATCCTGCCTTCTTTGCATCCAGCATTCCTTCACTTCATAAATTTCTGTGCTAAATGCTATTTTATCAAAATCCATGAGCTGTTTTAGGAGAAAGTACCCTTTAATTGAATTATTTTCTTTTAAATAAAGATAAAACAGATATGTTCAGCAACTCTTTGCTCAAGTGTTACCTTTGATTTTTAACTGGACGTCTGAGCTGATTGGCTTTCTTGCTTTTCACAATTTTCCATCATGACCAACTGAAAAACAGAGACCCCCAGATGATTTTTTTATGATGCCGAACAAACAAGTAGCTCAGCCTGAACTAGAAGGAGTCATCCCCAGCTCAGAGGCTTGTGTCCAGACCACAGAGCTCCCTAACATGAAACACTGCAGAAGGAGTCCTCCGGAAAATGTAGCAGCCTCTTCCTGAATGGGAGCTGGTACTTGATGCCAGTCATTTTATTCATAAATGTGCACAGAACTTAGTGAACACATATGCAAAATATTAGATGACAGTTATTACTTAAAGTTTTTAGATTATATTTAGCTTTTTTTTGCCATGCACTTGATTTTCTTTATTAGTTGATCTGGACAATTGCATTTGTGCATCAGGCTTGTGCTAGCTGCTGCACAAGGCAAACCTTGTAACACCTCTTGTATTATTTCAATTTTATCTTATAGTACTCATGCTGTTCCCGAGTACAATTCAGTTATGCTATTTAAATGTACAGTAGAATATTTCCTTTTTATTGCAGAAGAATGCTTTGATCTATCAAAAAGTTTAATTGCATTTCATGCAATAGTTCCTATTTGTAATTAGGTATAGGTGTGCCAGTTGCTATGTTTTTCTTTCATGTCCTTCCATTCATTTTTAAAGCAAATTTTCTGTTACACCATCATGTATTGTCCAGTAGGTGCTTTGCTCAGATTCTGGAACTGGACATGTATATCTGATTTCCCCAGTCATCCATGAAGTTTTTTGGCAACTTGGCCTTTGCTTCTTTTAATTATTCCCTTCCTGTTTGTGACAGACAAATGCATGGTTTTATTTAACATTGTTATATCTCTGACTCTGAATAGGGAAACAAAGACCAGTGTAACTGATAGCAATAATATAGTGCAGGCTGTATCATCCCTTTCTCTTTTTTTTTTTTTTTTACCTTTTTTAAACAAAACCTGAAAAGGGAAGATCAGTTAGTAAACAAGAATTGTTAGAGAATGCAAGGCAAACAAACAATAGATAATTCAGAGATTAACCCTTAGACTGACATCGTAATATTCCTACCCTACTGAGTAGCATGCCACTTCACATGGGGTCCTATAGAAGTAAAATTGCTTGAGGAAGAAGGAACTAAAAAATCGAAAAACAATGTTTTGGCTGTCTAGGGATTAATGACATATAGGGTATTACTAAGAATGTAGAAATATTCTGCAGAGCATAAAAGATTACTTTGCTTCAAATGGGCACTGAAATGTATTTGGTTGAATTGAGACTTTATTCTGTAATATCACACTCCTGTCCATACTTATCGTCCTTTCTCCCCTGCTAGAGGATGCTATTGATCTCTTTTGCACACTGTGTGGCAAATTGAAGTATATTTGAATGCCTAGATAAATGGCATTTATTTAAATGCCATTTAAATCACAAAATCAAACTAAAACTACTGATTGGTCACACTTAATCAATACTTCCTTTTTTTTTAAATTTACTCTTCTGGTACCTGTGATATGGCATTCTTTTTTGCTAGATTTTTACGGAGCTCTTCTTGCAGTGTTTTCTTATTCTACCTTTTCTTTTGTTCATTTATGTTGATACTTTCCTTTCCCAGTATGTTTTCTTACTCCTATGTTTCAACTACTATGTCCAAAGTTTACTTTCTAAATCTAAGTCCTTTCTCAGTGTTCTCTCATTTGCAACTTTTGTGCCTCTTTGTGGCTGCTCAGCCATTATTTCAAACAAAGCTGTTAGTTGAATAAGGTGTGAAAGAAAAGTGGAATGAAAAAAAATGGGAGCACACTCAACTGAATCTGTGAATCAAGAAGCAAAACTGGCATAACTGGCACACTAGGATGGGGAACCCCAGGACTTAACAATGAGTGCCTTTGGTACATGGAGTTATGTGGAATTTTATACGGTCTGGCCTATCTTGGTATTTTTTTCAGAATATAAGCTCTGCAGGTATAAAGCGTTATGTACATCAGCAGGACTAGACTATCCTCTCTTACCAGCTGTACTGGGGTTACCTCAAATGAAGGAAGGAAGTTGTTGTCAAAGTGCAGCTTGATTGATAAAAAATAGTTTACCAATGCCATTGATCTCTCCCTTCAGTTAAAGTATTTAGATTAAGCTTAGATCCAAATGAGACAACAATCTGGTTTGGGGCAGCTGAGTACATAACTGGCTTCAGACAGTAGCCAGAGAAACTGGTTTCTCAACATGGCTCTGAGAAGCAGGGATCAGGTTGAATTGTGGTGGTCAGTGGTTCACCAACTGATCAGCCAGCTGGCTTATTTGCCAACATGCTATAATGCTCAGAACTGCCTCTTGACATCAGGACAAAGAGGTGGGATGGAGTATCAACAGAAGGTACACGATATGTACCATAACTAAATAAATGCCCCATTACAAATCTCATTGCTTTAGTGGCTTTTGTGTTGGGCAAAAGAAAGGGTAGGAAATCTTCAGGTTTATTTTGAACAGAATGCTTTCGTTAGAGCGTTGATACTGAAAAAGAAAATTTTTCAGGTTTCTGAACAAAATTTATGTCAGAGCCAAGGACTCCAAGGAAAGTGATTAAAAATTTCTTAATGAAAAGGGCTTGTGAAAAAGCAGCTTAACCTTTTGTTGCCAAGGTAAATAGGAAAATTCTGACTTTAGCTGTAGCGAACATAAAGTTCTCTTCAGTATCATTAAACTTCTGTATCACTTTTTTAATTAAATAAAAATGTTTCACAGCTTTTCTACATTTTTTTTCTTTTGTTACCCTGCCAATAATTTCTGAGCAGTCCAACATCTTGCCACAGGAACTCAAACTAGTACCTTTTGCTGCAATGCATTAGAAGATGCTGGTGAACTAGAGGCACTAAAGCTTCTCTCTCCCACCCCAAATCCTCGTTCAAGATACAAAAAAGCAGCAGCAGCAGCAAAGAGAAGCATGAGCTGTCTGAGGAGAAATGGAAGCAATTCCAAAAGCAATATGGGGTTGGGTTTTTTTTTGCATCCGACTGGATGTTTCTCATCTGATTTTGTTGAAATAAGACATCTTAGAGTTTTATGTAGAAAATTGAATCAAATAACATAAGTGAAACACAGTAAAAATGAGAAAGTTCGATCAGTGTGCTGTGAGTATATAATGTAGTTCCCATGCACCAGTGATAATGATAGAGAGGACTGAGATTGTTTACTATTCCTTTTTTTGAAGTTAGTTAGCTAAATACAGTGTAAAATGGTTTACCTATTCTTCAAGAATTTTATGTTTCAACTTGTTAAAATGTGTTTCTTATATAAGCATGTATTTATAAGTTGGTTTTCACCCCCCCTTCAATTTTCCTTTCCAAAATTGCCCTTTAGGCTACTCAAATACCTATATATTCATGCAAGTATTATTTACTTCTTGATTGAAAAACACAAAGTCATTTCTATTTATGAACATTTTCTTGTAATGTGACCTGGCATTTCTCATCACTACCGTTTGTAGTCTACTCTTATAAAATTTAATGGATGTCAAAAATGAGCACAGTATGAAAAATAAATAGACAAAAGAGAAATCCTTTACATGTTAACAAATGTCACAGAAAGATCTCTTAAAGTTAAAATCCCTGTGGAGAAAACCAGTTTGGCCTCAACCAAAAGAAGTACTTCTTTAAGATATGTGGCTGAGAGAAATCTTGGAATTTTCTGTCTTTTGAAAAGAGTAGACTTAATTTGTATGTCCTCTCAGACTATACTTCATCTTTATTAGAGAAATCCTTCCTTTCCAATGGTTTTAGGCAGATTAACTGGCCTAATTGGACCTAAGCTGCTGTGAAGAGAGAGGAAAAAAAGGTGGAGGCACAGGCTCTCCAAGTCCTCAAGTCACATCCTCCTGGTTGACTGGTCTGCTTAGCCAAGCTGAAACTGGTCTTATTGTCATGTTGGGTGCATTAATTGGAGTGCAGACTAATTTGCAAGAATGCTTTAGTGCCCTTTAAAAGGTGATTTAAAATTCAAAGTGATGGAAATTGTATAAAAGCATGCTGATCTGATCATTACCCAGAATTCAGTTTGACATTTCCTCTATTTATCTGTTTTTATTGTTTAGACTTTAAGTTTACTCTGAAAGACTTAAGAGACTACAACAATTCATGATATTCTGTGGATTGGTTGATAACCCTTCCTTTTTTTAAACCCAGAGAATGCGGCAAAAGTAAACTGGTTAAGCTTAAAAATGTCTTGTTTGGGGATGATAAATTAAAGAATATTTTTAGATCATACAATGTAATATAAATTACAGCAATAGCTTTCCCTAGTTTCCATCAAATACATGAAAATACACTCTCTGGAACATTCTTACCATGTAGAGACATTAGCACCTCATTAACATAGACTTGAATACAATGGTAATGAGAATAGTGAATTTACATTTTCCAACCAAAAGGACACAAAACCAAAATAATGCTCTGTTTTTGCAAACTCTATATGTATAGCTATACCTATTGCTGAAGTCCAGCTATGTTCATGGGTGAAGAATGGTTTCTGCCAGCAACACAAAACAGCTCTCCACAAAACTTAACAGGAAAAAAAAAAGAGTATTAGTCATATGAAATTACAGAAGAAGCTTTAAGTGGATTCGTTATAACAATATACAAATTAGACTCTCATGTAAGCAATACAATAAACATGAAAATTTTCCAGGGATATTTGAGTGATGGACTGTAGGAAACTGCAATTGGGACCTTTGTTCTGCATTTTACTCAAAGCCAGCAAATAGGTTTTAATCCTGACACAAAGCAAGTGATGCTTTTCTGAAGTGAAAGCAACTGATAGTACCCCTGAAGTGTACTGTACTTGTCTGTACCAGAAGCTGGTAACACTGGCTAATACTAGTGCAAGATCCTTAGTAGTGGTGCTATTTCCTGAAACATTTGGATGCAATGCACTGAAAACATACTTTTTTATTTGGAAGTTGCTCCCTGTTACCTTTCTGATCAAGAGAGATTGTGTTGGCAAGAATCTTGTGCAGTAATTAGCACATTTGGATTGCAGGCTGCCCTCTACATGAGTAATGTCTGCAAGGCCATTGTCTTTGGTGAGATTGTGAGGAAAGGCTCCATCGCACACCTGGGCAGGAGAGGAGGGTGGGCTTGGAATGGCTTCTTTTTGCACATATCTAAGCTCCTTGCTTTACTGGAAGCCAGTGGGGTAGGCAGCATTTATCTTCTAGTCTGCACAGAAAAGAGAGAGAAAAAAGGTTCCACCTTCCAGTGCGCCAGTCAATCCTTTCAAACTTTGGGCTCAGAAACAGGTCCACATCAGAATGGGCTGAAACAGAGTAACTCTTCTTTAAAGAGAAGTTCTAGTGTTGCTTTCACCTTTTTTCTGGAGCTGTAATTTGTTCAGGCTGCACTGTGAGATTAATATCCAGTTCTCTGAGATACACTTGTGTTGTTTGCGGCACTACCTTCAGGTGCCATAGCGAGGCAGAGGCTGACTTACAGATTCATTCTTGCCAGTAGCAATACATCTGCAAGGAATAAACCTGAAGATGTTCAGATCCTAAGTTGAGTTCCTAGCCTGACTGCATATGTCAATTGTAAGAGTGTAAGTGTAAATATTGAAAGGAAAAGTATGGAACCCCATCATTCCATAGTATAGAACTCAGCAATTTCCATTTTAAAGGGTGAACACTGAACTTCTGGCCTCTGTGTTAGCTGAAACAAGCTAGAGCTTGTATGATGTATTATATGCTTTCTTCTGTGCTCCTAGCATAGCTGTCTTTTGGCCATTTCAACCATATTGCACTTGAGGAATTTGCAAGGAAGTCTACCACATTTTCTTTTGTTTTGGTTTAATGGAGTGAAGTATTGGGGTTTATTTACTGAAAAACTTTGAAACACTGGCACACTTCACAGCTTAAGATAGTGTTGCTTAAAATAGTCTTGCTTTCCTTAAAAACAAGTTTTATGTGTATTCGTTTCTCTATTTCATTTTATTGTCTATTAAAGAAGAAAATATTTACCATGGTAACCTGAACTACATAAAATACATATAATTTGTTCTAAGAGTCATGGTGATGTGTAATGAAGTCTGTTCCTGAGATGTTCTTAAGAATGTTTTCATATCATGCAATATGGTCTCATTGCTAGTTGCACAAGATTACCTGTCGGCGAAAAGCAAAGCATTAGAGGAAGCCTAAACACTTGATTAGTTGTAATATCATACACTGAAGACGGACAGTCTATATGACAGGTTGTCTTGTTTGAAAGAATTGGCTCCTTAACACACTCTACTTCTATTATCACATTCAGTAACAAAAAGAATACATGCAGAGCACATCTCAATGAATGCCTCAGCTTCTGTTATGCAAACAGCACATACTTATTGTCTTTTCAGCACCATAAGATTTTAGGAGAGGAAGGAGCAAGGACAGAAAAACAACGGTAATGTAACTTAAGAAGAGGGCATGTTCCACTGATAAGAAATTGATGGTAAGAAAAATGTGATAAATAGATGCACTTACAAACACAGAACACAGTCCTTTGAAAAAATTACTTAAGTCATTCAGTCATTCACTGAATTCTGTATGTGAAAGGTATATATTAGCTATCCATGCAATCTTGAATATGAATTCAGCTTTATGTTCCAACATAGGTAGGCACAGCTCAAGTGCCTAATGTATAACAAATCAATGAGCAATTCTGGCACCTTGGAAGATTTGCTGTGGACCTCAATAGGGTCAGGAATTTGCTCAGTATGTCTTCCATTTATATGAAGGCTTAACATAAACTATCTTTTCACTCACACAGTATTAAACACTGGAATTTTTTACAGCTGTTTGACCCAGTGGTAAATAGCACTGCTTCTGCATTTTCACCTGAACAGATTGAAAACTGTGGAGTACAGTATATTGACGTTTTCCATGCAAGCACTCCCACGAACCATGTCCTCTTTTCGCATAATTTGGAAAATCTGACTTCTGAAAAAGCTAATCTGGTGTTTATGCTTTATTGTACCCTTTAGAGAGCCAAACCCTACGACACACAGCTGATGCAGCCAGGCTACACAGGGCATCACTATATGAGAATTGGAGATGGAAGAACCTTCCCCTCTGTGCATTGCAGCATGAAGTTAGTTCCACCACACTGATGCTACAGCCAATTCTTCAAACTAGTGCACTGCATGGTGGTGTGGGGAAGTGGCAGATGAGTTGATTTACTTACAGATCAGTTGGATGTGTCAGCTCTGCTTCCAGAGCCCCAGTCCTAGGTTGCAGAACTGAGACCTCAGAGTTCCTGCTTAGGTCTCCACATTTTGGACTTTCCCTCTACCTTGCCAATCTCTCTTCCAGGAGTTCAACTACATTTAAGGCCAACTGATAAGAGCTCTTGCACTTTTTAAAAAATGTGTCTGCTCAGCACTGCTATGGCCTCAGCGTGCTAAAGATGGCACCTGAGGATTCACACTGCTGGAGACAGTCTAGAGAACAAAAAGAGTAGTGATCGTAAGTCATGGGAACATGACCATGACTGAAGGAATGGGCTTTCTTCACACAGGAAAGAAAACCAGCTACAAGCACCTAGAAGGTTGCTGCAGGAGTAGAACCATCTGTTTGTAATGTCCTTTGCAGAAAGGATAAGAAGTAAAAGGCTTCGATTAATGAAAAAAAAAATTCAGATCAGGCTTTGGGGAAAACTTTCTAATAGTAGAGACAGTGAAGGTCTGGCGAAGATTGCCTGGGGATGTTACAAGAACTTCCATCTTTGATAGTTTTCAAGAATGGGTTCGACAAACAACTGTCAGGAATAATACAGGTATATTTGACCTTGGTTTAGGCAGTGGGTGAGCTAGACAACTACTTGAAGTGCCTTCCAGCCCTACTTTTCTATCATTTTGTGTTTTTAAAAGATGGTCAGTAGACAAAAAGAAATAAATATCATTTAATGCACAAACAGAATCTATTTACTGAACACAATGTAATGTGATATTTCAGAATACGGGAAGCAAACCAGCCTGTTGTGTGCTTAGTGACAAAGACCAGTTGGTAATGGACGATTCACAATAAGTCACTTGGAAATTAAATAAAATATTCAGGACATCCATAGTTTGAAATGCTTTATATTTTATGAAGAAAACATTATAGAAAAAGAACAGAGTATCCGATATTCAGGGACTTGAGGTTGCCTTCTACAAAACTTACTCAGACAGTCTGTGTTTCTTGAGAACAGCTTTTGCTATGAAATTGCATAGTTCCTGGTTCAAGCTTTAAAGTAAGTTATCTGATATGAAGATACTACAATATTGATCTCTTACTAGAAAAAGAATTAATGTGATTAAAAATATACATTGTCTCACACCGTGTAGTCTACTATTTCTACACATACTAATTGTACGTATTTAAATACTTAAGAAAATAGCAACTATCATTTAATAAATGGAGAAAGGTATTAAAATCATTTTACTGATAAAACCACATACATAGTAGATCAAAACATCAGAAATAGCATTCTGAAATTCATCCTTGGTTTCTCTTACCACAGTACTTATCTCCAAGCATGGGCAGGACTTCACAGTGCAGTGTGAAAGATAGATGTTAAACATATCAGGTACAGCACTATATAAGATGAAAAAAGTAGAGACAAGTACAGGCAGGAGAGCATTAGAATGCAATGTCAGTAGCTAACATAAAGTGACTACACATGAAAACAACTCATGTTCAGTATTTTGCTTCTTACAGAAATAGAAATCTAATAACTAGTTCACTGAGAAAAAAAGAGAGGACAGCACTTTTCAGCAACACTAGTGCTGTCACTTTATGAGATTAAAATCAGTAGAAACTTTAAAAGTATTATGAAAATTTACTGAAAGTCCATTAAAAAAATTTACATACCATGACAGATTTCCAATAGTTGCTACATTTTGGAAAACCTTTCTGTGTAGGATATTTCAGGTTATCTGCTGTTACTACATGAATAGTGCTGCATCATTCATTCTAAATGCACTTGGAAAATGAAGTTTTGTAAATGTTTGACATATTATGTCAGTTCTGGCCATGGAAGATCTCAAGGCTTGACAAGTGACATAATGCTAGGAGATGAATGTTGTGTGCCAAAAATTAGCAAGTGCTGTGTTCATCTTGAAGGAATGTAATATCTCCCCCACTAGCACTTTTTTTAACAACAACAACAAAAAGCCTAAATATATCTTTTTACCCAGATGAGTGCATAGAAATCAGGCATAGCAACCAAACTAACAATACTGGCAAGAACTCTTAAAATGTACCTGGACGTCCTCACTAAAGTATTTATACCCTAGCACAAAAGGCTAGATTCAAAATGAAGCATATTTTAACATCAGTAGTACAAAAGTTAAAGTTAGCAGCCACTGCAAAGCTGTAATACTGTTACTTAAATTATTTGAACAGAACATAATCCAAACCCCACAGAAAATATCAGAAGGACAAAATGTAGCTTGTGTAGTGTGTGTCTATTCCTATTAGCTGAATTACCAATGCATATATATATATATGGATATATTTAAAATACTATGATAGCTGAAGGGAATCTGGGAAGATGGTTAAAGTCTTAAGACAGTGTTTGGTAAAGTAAGGGGGAACAGATTACCATGGAAAATATTTTGACAGAAACGTTTTCCACCTTTTATTTCAAACTGTAAAATTAATTGAAAGCTCAAAAAACCCAGAAGACACAACTGAAAACTCCAGAAAATTATACAGTTTATATGTTATTTGTTAGAATAATATGATGTTATTTGCATATGGCTTTTGCTGTTAGGGCAGCTACTGGAGTTTTTGAGGTTTTATCACTATATATAATGGTGATTGTAATTAAAGGAAAACCTGTAGAAAGAGAATAAAAATAAAATAAATTTCTTCTTCCCACTATTTGAGTTGCTCTTGCAAATTCAGAAGATTTTCAATTTTATATACTTATACAGATAAGATAAAAAAAAGCAGACCTAAAGTTGGTGAAAAAGTAATTTTTCAATTAAATAAAAATCTTTCAAGAATTTCTAAATTAGTTCCATCTTTGGAAAAACTATTACTTTTAGAGGAAGAGGTTCTTACCATGCAGAGGAACTACTAATTTAAGAATGATCAGCTTTGGCACAGAATAGCAGACACTCTGTTGGTTATATTGTTCCCATCAGAAGGGGTTCAATTTCCAAATCTGGCAGGGCAGAAACATGAATGTCTGTTTATACATGACCATTAAATGTTCTAAGGATGGCATAATTGGCTGTAGTGCAGAGACAGGTACAGCTGAATGTAAAGGCAGTCAAGTGGATTGTATACTATAGGAACTCTTCCCATGAGCATGTCAGAAAATTTGGGCAAACATGAGGTTGCATGTATCACAGAGAACATGTCCAGAGTCCAAAACATCAGAAACCGGTTCCAACTCTGTTTATATGAGGTACAGTTAAACTATTAAATTTGCACTCATCATTTGTTTAGGGAAATCAAAAAGTCACTTTGAGCTACGTCTCTCACCAAGTTGTCTGTCTCCTGAAAATTTCAATCAAGTACAAGGTATTTGGTGGTGTTAATAAAGAAGGTGAATTTTCTTTAACCCCCTGTAACCAGTGGCCTCTTTTGAGAACAGATTCTGTCTGTAGTTTTGATCAGAACTTTCATCTTGCTGCAAAAGTCTCAGTTTTGCCAAAACCTGGTTAGAATTTGTATTGTCAGAAAATGTCTGACTTGCACTAATGTTCATTTCTTAGGCTACAATGAAGGAAACCTGTTAGTGTTGAATATTCCCATCATATTCCTCAGTGTCAGATGCTTAAAATTTGCCAAAATGTGATTTGAAACTTCTTATGCTCTACAGGCAAAAATGTATCTGAAGGAATTTTCCATTAAAACATTAGATATTTCCAAACAAATGGATTCTTTCATTAGCTTTTTTTATCTGAGTTTGTATGTAAAAATTTATAGCTGATAAAACTAATACTGATGTTTGATTTAATTTCAGTTTTCACAGATCCATCTCTTAAATGATTCCTTGAAGCTGATCATCTTTTTACGGTAAAGAACCTGAATGCTTACTATATTGTTAGATGTGATAGGAAGCTATAAGCACAGGAGGTTGAAAAGAGCTGCAAATGAGCCAAGCATCCTCATCCAAGCAAGAGTTATTCATTGGTCTTGGCATAGACTGCAGCAGCCTACGCACTGCTTTAATATATGCTAAATGGCTGTTGACCCACAGTGTCATTTGGCAGCTAGCATTGTGCATTCTGCCACAATCTTTTCTGTCTCCAACAACTCCTCTTTCTAGGGTGAGTTGACTAGTTTGTCCCCATTGCCCGAAAGAGGGACAAGAGGCCTAAGAATCCATTTTCAGGAGTTTAAAGCATTATTTTAAATAGTAATTTTAAATATTAAAACTTATATTTTAATGCAAGAAGAAAAGATGTTTAACATGAATAATATTTAGGATAAGAAATGATTAATTGAAATAAATTATCCTTTTCAGCTCCATAAATTCAGTACAGTAGCCTGCAGTAAAAATAAGCTCTGAGTTGACTTGTAATGTATGGAAGCAATTAAGTGAATTTCTTCATGTAGTAGGTATTGAGAGAAGATTTTTTTCGTTGTGTATGTAGATATATGTATCAGAACTGGCAGCTACTATCAAAAGTTTGCACAAAAGTGTAAGTTGCAGATGTGCTACTAAAGAGTATGAGCAGAAGTAGGATATGTTATTGTCCTGGTTTCGGCTGGGATAGAGTTAACTGTCTTCCTAGTAGCTGGTACAGGTGCTATGTTTTGAGTTCAGTATGCGAAGAATGTTGATAACACACTGATGTTTTCAGTCGTTGCTAAGTAGTGTTTAGTCTAAAGTCAAGGATTTCTTCAGCTTCTCATGCCCAGCCAGCGAGAAAGCTGGAGGGCACAAGAAGTTGGGAGGGGACACAGCCAGGGCAGCTGACCCAAACTGGCCAACGGGGTATTCCATATCATGTGACATCATGCCCAGTACATAAACTGGGGGGTGAGGGCAGGGGGAATCGCCAGTCAGGGACTACCTGGGCATCAGTTGGCGAGTGGGGAGCAATTGCATTGTGCATCATTTGTATATTCCAATCCTTTTATTATTACTATTGCCATTTTATTAGTGTTATCATTATTATTATTAGTTTCTTCCCTTCTGTTCTATTAAACTGTTCTTATCTCAACCCATGAGTTTTACTTTTTTTTCCCCAATTCTCTCCCCTGTCCCCTGGGTGGGTGGGGGAGTGAGTGAGTGGCTGCGTGGTGCTTAGCTGCTGGCTGGGGTTAAACCATGACAGCTATATAGTCCAGTTACAGAAGCACCTTGAAAGGCAGTTCTCATGGTCCACATAGTGGTTCTTGCCTGCCTCACTGCAGGAGAATTAACCAGTTTTTATCTTCACATATGTAAAATACAGTCTAACATTTTGTGTATCCTGGTCACAGATCTGGTCCAGGTAAACTTAAGATTGGGAATAATAAGGGATAAGAATATTTTATTTTCACTTGTTCTTTCATTTTCTTCCAAGTCATCTGTTTTGCTCCCAAAGGCCATCTGTAACTCAGATATTTAAATCCAAAACTCATAATAAGTTAATCACCAACTGCAGAAGTAGATAACTGACTTCTAATGGTTAATATTGGCTGGGAGGATAATAGTAGCATTCTAAATTGAAAGAGATTATAAATGCTTTATTAATATTTACTAAATGATTGCAAGATGTTGCTATGTACTTTAATAGCACTTCATAAAAGACATTATAACCTGTACTACCAAAGCATTTTCAAGAAATTTTTAAGGCCTTCTTAAGAAAAGTGAGTTAAAACAAGCAAGAGAAACTGTGACTGGTTCTGCAGACAGTCCAGCATGTGACTACTCAAATGAATAGTCAGTGGGTAAAGGTATGGACATGCATAAGCGTTTATAGGGAAAAGGAACCAAGCATAGTATAAACTTCCATTAAGACAATAAGGTGGGTTAAATGGTTTGGGAATTACTTCACTGCATCTATACAACTTTTTAGGAGAGAAACATTGTAAAAGCAGTCTTGATATGAAACATAATTAGAATACTATATTTGTAATTCTTTAGCACATAGGCATTTAGTGTGCTGTTTGCCCTTAAGGATAATAAACTGTAATAGAATATGTAGCTACCGACATGAGATAATAATGACCTTGTGGCATTTAGGTACAACTTTTAACCTTGAATCCCAATGGTAAATGAGCTCATGATAACCACTCTGCCTGAAACCGCTTTGCTGCTCTTATAGCAATGTTACTCTAGGGCCGAAATGTCTTTTCTAGTGGAAAGATGAACTTGGCAAACTGAAATGTTAAATGATAATGTCAGCACTTTCATCAGAGTTGTGTGGTTTGTGTTAATAATTGTGTTCACCAGCCAGTCTGAATTTTGCCTCTAGTCTAAACAATTTAATGATTTTATTCTCTCAACTTAATTCTGCACTAATTTTAAAACTAGCTTCAAAGGATACTCTCTGATTTTTGTGAAAGATAGTTTTAGTAAAGTGGACCTATTTTTTCATTTAACAGCCACTCAGATTAAGTCATCAATAAGATGCAGAAAAACTAAGGACATTAATAACCTGAAATTACCAAAAATAACAATGCTAACAACCAGTCATTAATGAGAATTACTAGTCTTGTTACTATAGAAACAGGACTGAAGCAAATAGAAATTATGTGTAATTTCTCATTCCCAAAAGTGACACATATTATGTCATTACCATAGTAATGATATTATTACCCCAAATGTGATAAAACATAAAAGCTACTTACCATGAGAGGACACCTCCACACCTGAAAAAGCTGACACGTAAATTCTGCTGTTGATCTTCACTGAAGCTCCACAAATAAATAACTGAAACCCAACTGACAAATTTACGAAGAAGTGGAGATGGTGGAGTCATCTCAGGACACTTGCCAATAGTTTGCTCTTTTTACTTATGGCAAACCCAAATTAAGCTGTCAACCACTGTAGATGATAAGAGGACAAAGGTAAAAGTCAGTCTAGTCTGCTGTCCTTTTTTGGTATGATCACTAGTAATTGTTGGCTCAGACTGAGAAACAAGACAAAACTTCACTCACAAAAGGGTTGGCCATTGCCACTGCAGACAGGACTAGGCAAAAGGAATGTCTGTTTGCTTGTTTACTTTTCCTCTAGCTTTATTGGAAAGCCAAACAGAGCATTTCTGTAGGAATGAAAATATATGTGTTGGATGTGATGTATTAGATATACATATAGGAAAAGATTTCTGAGAGTGGGAATAACAAAGATTGCCATGACAAAAGAAACCACTGGAAACTTCTCTAGCAACCACAACTAGCCTTACTATTCCACATCAGGTTCAATGTTTTCCTGGTTGGGATGAAGTACCTTGCAGGTCAAACATTTGAGGACGGTATCTTTTACTATCACTGCTATTACCTTTGTTGTCCTCTCTGTAATCGCTTTTCCAGTGCCACATGTAGGATAAAACCCCTTACATTAGGAAGCAGCAGTAGAGTCATCATGGCTAAGGTTTGATAAGGATTGATAGTGATATTGCCTCCCACATTTAGAACAGGAAAGAATATTCATGCATATGTTGTCATTGAGACATTCATTAGGTGCTGGTGACTTCAGGCAAGGGGTTATTCCATTATTAATTTTTATTAAGGATTTTTCATTGCTCTAGGACTTGACACACTTCTATTGCAATAAAAATTAAAGTTAAACTTTACGGTGCCTCACTGTCGAAATTGTAAAGAAGGAATCACAGAGAACCGCACAGTTATAGTTCCTAGTTTCTGCTTCTCATCACCACTTGTTAATCACCCCTATTTTTCTTACAGGAAGAACAGTTTTTAATGCGAAGGTGACTGAACACTGGCACAGATGATGGGTTGTGTAGTGTCCATCCTTGGAGATATTCAAAAGATGTCTGGACATAGTCCTGGGAAACCTGCTCTAGGTGACCATGCTTGAGCAAGAAGGGGTTGGATCAGATGACCTCCAGAGGTCCCTTGTGACCTTAACCATTGTCGTTCTGTGATTTTTTGAGATTTCTAGAAAACCTGGGATAGTAGTTGGTTAACTACCTAGATTTGCCTTTAGAGGTGTCTCAAAACATTGTGGTAACTCACGTCTTTTATTGATTCAAGTTGGAAGCTATTATTATTACTCTGGTAAATTAGGCTGATCGTGAATTTATGAACTCATATTTTGGCACAGAGAGCTGAAGAGGCCCTTGCCTAGAAACTGAGTTGCTTGAGGGTAAGGGCATGAAGGTAAGCCAGCCTCCAGAGCTGCTTGAAGGTAAAGGTATGTAAGCATTTTATGTCTTTTTAAAAACTGTCAAAAGTTGTGTGAAAGCACATTTGCAAGGGCCAATAACAAGGAATAAATAGAACATCAATAGAACATCATAACTGACGAATTCCTGAAGATATTTTAACAGTGCCCAAATGAGTTTACAGTGTCATTGCTTCTGCTGACATGGTAGAGCTGTTACAAGAAGTGAGAGAAAGCCAGGTCTCATTCTTCTTTTCCATTGCAAGTTTGCTTGTTGTATCCATACTACTTAAGAAAACCTGCACTAAAAATCCCTAATATGCTTAGAGAAATGATATGCAATACAATTCCAAATGAAGATTCTGTTTATGATGACAGAGAACAATTACACAAAGCATCCAGGTGTTTTCTGTTACAATTTTCTGTCTTAAAATGCCAGACGATTTAAATGCAACTACACATAGCTCTTTTTTTATATGCCTCTATTTGAAGTGAAAAATACTCACCTTCTACTTTTACCAAATGTAACAAATGTTTATTTAGCAAATGCATAGTCTTGTACCTTTGGCGCAGAACATTGCTCAGTTTCTAAGGCAATGCAGATGATTACCTATAAACTTTACATACACAGAAGTGTGCTTTCCTCAAGCTGTGTGCTTAAAATTCATGCAAGGCAGCTTTTGCTTGCAGAGCTGTGTTGATCTATCTTGTGGTTTGATGTGCTACCAAAACTGCAAATCATCTTCAGTGATAGCTCTGCCCCTGAAAAGCAAAGGAGTAGAATGAATGAGAAAAATGTTGATTTTGCTCAGAGCACTGTAAGGGAAGGAGCCAACAATCCAGGCCTCGAACAAGCAATCAGTATTTAGAACTCACTGTGCATCGTTGAGTTACAAAAACAAGAAGAGGCATGATGAGTATGTAAGCATGAACAGAACTTGGATAAAAGCCCTAATGACTGACAACAAGCGTTATTTTAATGATAATGCTCCAGCTCTGGTGTACATTGCATGAAGATATGTACATGCGATATTCTTTTGTCACCATTCTTGGACATAGTGGGTACCTAATAGTTAATGAAGCAGCAATTCATGTCTAATGGCACAGTTGGTTATTCCTTTGAATAAAAATTTGAGTTTGATTGACTCAGATCCACTGTTTGCAACCTCATAAAACCACAGTCATGAGCAACAATTGATTTATTCACCTCTCCAGTTGGCAATACTGTATATTGAGAAACAGTGAAGTGAATAAGTGCTTCTGATGTACAGCTCACAAACTGAATTAAGGCCATTACCTCTATTTATGAATCACAGGATAATGTTACATTATTTAATAATTCCCTTTTTCAGTGGAAGAAATCTTGAGGTCACACCACTGAAATTGCAAGAAACACCCAGAATACCTGGGTTTTCTGCTAACCTGGGTATTTCACTAGCCAGCTACATCTTTTGGGACACAACTGAAACCTTTGATTATGCTGGTCATGTGGAACAGGGTCTGTTTAAAACCATGTTCTAATATTTTACTCTTGTTGAGACTTTTCTAAAAGACTGTCATTATACATGTATGTAAATCAGCTGATTTCTTGCCTGATATTTTAGATAATTTACTACCTTTTGAAGCTTTTAAAGATTAATTTAACTAGCAGCTTCTGCTTTCATCAAATAGATGGATTTAAGCATGAATAACACTGCCATCTACATCAGTATCTTGCTGATACCAAGACACTGTAGCAAATGAACCAAGAAGGCTCACCTGTATGCAAGATACAGCTGAAGGCATGTAAATACTTGGGTTTGATTGATAAATCAATCATCCACAGCCTGATTCTATAGCTCAGAGAGGGCCAGTTTACTCATCTTTTATGGGCATGTGCTTTTCTGCTCTACTAAGATATTTAATACAGAGTGTGAGCATATTTCCTCCTTGGGGCAGAATGTACAGTAGACACAATAAAGTGAGCAGTAGCAGCCCAGAAGAAACAAGAAGAGTATGTGTTAAAAAGGTGTGGCTATATTAGTCCTATCCATGTATGTCGGTCTTGCAAAATTATTACAAAATTTTAACAATGCAAGGCACAAAATCAACTTGCTCACCACAGTTTTGAATGAAGAACAGAAACATAATGTCATTGTGCTTATCAAAGAAAAAACAAAGCAACAGCCCTTTCTGGGGAGAGTGCCTTTTACATCTTCTGCATCTTCAAGATTTTCAAGTCAGTGCTACAATTACTGAGATTGCAGAGTCTATTATCCTGGTGTTAGGAAATACCAGTTGTACAGCTGCACACTGAATGTGAATTATATTCCATGGTGTAATGCATTATTATGCAGGCTTTAATTATAGGATAATTGACTGGTCTTTTCCACAAAATACTGACCTCATTTACTTTGATTCTAAATATTTGCAAAACTGGCTTTGACATAATCATGGAATATCTGTGGTACTTTGAAGTGTATGACCTGAAGAAGGACTTGCATGACTGAAAACGTTTACAATCTCTGGCTGTTGTATTTGGGCTAATGCATTATTATACTTTTTTTTACAAACCTGCTCCTGCCTATATCCTTAGAAGTTGTTGGTAACAAAGAACACACACCCCCCCCCCCCCCCCCCCCTTGCTGGAATAATTGTCTTATCTTTGGTATATGAAGCATCTTCTGTGTTTGCTTAGTGTTTCATGCTAATCCCAATACTCCAGTTTATGACTGAGGCATACAGGCACTGTTAAACAAGCAGTACTTTTAAATTTCAGGTTTATATTTGTCTTGTAGATAAATTCAGCCACTTCATTATATTTTTTTAAACTGATGTTTTCCTTCAGGCTCCTTATATAGTACAGTTTTAAAAATTTCATTTTTATTTTTTAGATTCTCTTTTCAAATTGAAGAACTGATTCCTTTCCTCTTTTGAACATGTAAACCAGAATTATGAGTTTCAGGAGTCTCGGTCACACGAAATGTCATTAAAAGAAAATAAAACTAAGAATCCAGTTCTGGATGTGACAATATTTAAAACATCCTTTATACTATTAAGTAATGAAAGCTCTTGAACAAAAAATTAGTCTCATCTGTATCTGTGCAGATTTTCAAAGTGAAAATTTTTCCTTGTATATTGATTTCAGAGTATAAGAGACATGCCTATATACTTTAAAGATTTGTTCCTAGGTTTTTGAGTTCTTGAATTTTCTTCTCTTTGCTGGTTTTGGTTGGGTTAAATATTTCTTTGCTGCAAAGATAATATTTTTACATTGCTGAGTAGATCAAAATATATCTTATCTATAATAATAGTCCTTAAGTCAGAAATATTAAAAGTTTTTTCATATTGGTAGTCAGCATTGAGTTACCCTTAAAAAGTCTTCATTTTATTAAAGACACAAACCCCACCCTAATCTAGAAGAAGATTAGACAACTAGCCAGATTAAGATTTTTTTTTTTAAAGTTGGCACTCAGGATGACAAGTAGGCTTGGAGGGAAAGGAGATTAAACAAATCCTGTTCCTTACGTGGAGTCAGGAAAGCAAGTAATCACTGTGACATTAATAAAAAGTCAGGTTTGAAATATAGTTGAAGGAGAATATAGCATAGACTGGCTGCTCTTAAAAAGCAAAGCAAAGTAAAGCAAAGCACTTACTTGAAAGCTGGGTGGAATCTCTACAGTTACACTCCACTTTGAGTATATTGAAATTTTCTTCCAGGTTTATTGGAAACAGAACATTTTTCTAAGTAATATCTATTCACACAAAACTTCATATTGTAAGAGTGTCAAAACCCTAGACAAATTTTTCAGTCACAGCTAGAAAGAGATTGACTCCAGAAACTTTCCCATATTCCAGAAACTTTGCCATATTCCTCTGACCATTATGTTTCATCTCATTGTCACATTCTTTGCTTCTCTTTTTTCTCTTTTAGAAAAACTTTGAAAACTTTACTTTTTCTTAATTAGAGCAGGATCAGGGCTCCTCAGCAGAAGAGACAGTGGAAATCTGCTTTATCTGAGGATGAGGACAAAATGGCTTGTGTTATTCTCATTCTTGGAATCAGAAAATTCAAAATTGCTGTAGCAAAAGAGAGATATGCAGGTGCTTAGGAGAGAGGACCAAGAATCAGCAAAGGTGTTTTGGGGGAAAGTAGAGTAAAATAATCAGTCTTGGAAGGTCAGGAAGGTTTTGGAGGGCTGTTGGAAATGAGGGAGAGATGGAAAGACCACATGCTTCATGCATCAGTCTGTGCCTACCTTCCTTCCATTCCTAATAGCCCTTCCCTGTGCAAACCCCTGTGTGCCCAAAGAGGAGGGAGGGAGTGACACAGAAGAAGTGGGAGGAAGGAGACCTGGGCAAGGGAGGAGAATGCCTGGATGAGCCTGGTCCAGGCCTGGTGAGGCACAAGAGCAGGCTGGGTTCTGACAACGGTACAAGATGTTTTCAAACCCAGTGCTTCCTTTACCAAGACCTATCACCTTATCCACTCCTGCTGTTCCCTTGTGAGGCTGTCTCTGTCCAGTTTTTGAGAAATAAAGTGGGTATGAACTGTTTGGTGGTGCACACTACTCGAGCACTGGCAAAGTGGTCATCAGGACTATGACCACCTGTTAGCAGAATTGGTTTGCTATACCAAGAGGCCAGGAGAGTGCTTATTTTGCATAGATCTAAAATTAGCCCTAACCCTAGAGCAGAAAAGGGAAGAAAAAAAAATAATCTAAAAAAAAATTATCAGGTTTGGAAGAGAGTTTCCTGATTGGCTCTTTTAAACTATGATGTGACAACTCAGCAAATCCTAAGCTTTTAAAAAACTTTAATCACTAAAGAACATGTCCATGTGACCAGCGATCTAAACTGTTTAAATGGTTATGGCTGTAGTAGATCTCTACAAATGTATTACTCAGTGGAAAGCTATGTATATAGGAGCACTCTGTCTAATCATTTTCACAAGAACTATTTTTTTAATCTGTTAAAGAGCACATGCATGCAGATTAATAAAACTCAGGGACAGAGCTGATGAATGAACATTTTTTCTGCAAAATAAAATGCATACAAATATGACCTTATTGCTCTGGTGGGGGGTGAATTGCAGTTCAGTGTGAAAATCTGAGAAAGTATCTTTAAGTTTTAAATAGAATCCTCTTGGGTCTCTGAAACCATGAAATGGAATTGAGGATTTTTTTTTAATGCTGTGATCTTCTCCCAGACAACTATGCTCTCCTCCCACTTGTATCTGTTATGACCTACAGGAAGCTCAGCAGTGGCATACGTGGAAAACATTCATCACTGACTCACAAGAAAAATCATACTCATTCATTTTCTTCCTGCCAAAAGAAAAACCACCACAAAAGACAATTTTCATTTAGTGTTCTCTTTCCTAGTTGCTGAGTGCTGTTAGAAATACCATTGCCACATCTCGATGGGAAAACATTCTGCCCATAGTTTTCAAGAGACATTATACTATTAACTTAGAGATCATGTTCTTTTCCCAGCTGTTTTTATTTATTTGTTTAAAATATTGCTACTGTGGATTTCATAATCACTCTTTCTTCCTGGCAATCAGACATTAATTTGTAATCTGCACAAAAAACCAGATCTAAGTGGAGAGCAAACACAGGCACTGTATAAGGGAAATATTTGGGAGTTTTGAGTAAAAAACCTTGATAGATGTTATGTAACAAATTATGTTAAATTAAAATTCAACTAAACAAAAACCACAGTGAAACCTCAACGTTCCCAAGGTCTTCTGAGACCCCAAGTTATAACTTAGATTAAACGAATATGGGAGCTTGGCTACAACTGTACACATTGCACAGGGCTGGGCCCAGAGTCCTGGTCATGAGATGTGGTTCAGTCCTGCCCTTCCGTCCTAATCTATATTTACTTAAAGATTTCATATGTTTCTGCAGACCTTCAGGTAGACACGGTTGTGTTTCATCAGGTATTAGATAATTACCCTTACTAAGCCCAGAGCTGGACTGAACCAGAAAATTTAACATGCCTGATTTATGCACTCACATTTTCCAATATAAAACTGCCTTCAAAGTAAAAGAAAACTATCTAAATGTCTTATTTACTTTTGTGTTTGGGACTAAAGATACGTGACTTTGTCATCAAAGGAACTTGTGATGTGGAAGTGAAATTAAATTTGTGCCTAAAATGCCTAGACAGTATACAAGATTTTCAAAAACAACCTGAAAAGTTTTCATTTCTTTCTTCTTTACTTATGCTAAGGACAAGTGACTTAGCTATCAATGATGCTTATTAGAATCCTGTAATATAATGAAAATGAAATGCATTGTGCCCAATATGCCTTAGTTTTCATAATAATGACAACACATATGCTGTATTTCTTTCTTTGTTTTCTTTGTGTCAAGGATATAAACTGTCTTTCTGCCATCACAAACTGTGAATAATGTATGAAATAAATAAAATTAAAAAAAAAAAGATGCAAAATATGAATAGAAATAGGCTGTGCAGGAGACCCATATGTTCTACTTGGGGATGGGCTTGATTCACAGCCCATCAAAGTCAATGCCAAGACTCCTGTGGAAATTAATGGGCTTTGATCAGGCCCTATAGTCATATACTTTGGGCCCTGGATTCTTAAGTAATAAGAAAAGAAACACCTTGTCAATGAACAGTATTTTTTTTCTTTGTGTTGCTCTTCAGGTGCCAAGAGCTCTCCTGACACCTGAAGTTTGACTTTGTTGCAGCTTCCCACATTTGGCCCTGCTACTTGTGGAAGGTCCGGGTTTGAGGATATTCTGTATGGTATTCGGATACGAGGTAGGGTAATCGAGCAGCTGGTATCAGACCGGCTGCTAAATTCAGAGGATTCTGGGTATTTAAATGAGATACATTACCTTCTAACCCCATGTTTATGAGAATGACGAGTGCCTCTGTTTTGAGCTTTGATTTGTTAGTCCCTTGAGTCATCACTTACTACACAGTTGACATTTAAAAATAATACTTCTTGCACAAGGGGCCAGCTTGTGTACGCCGGGCCTGGAGAGCAACATGTCTGCCTTGAGCTCCCACCCACAGTTGTAACAAAGCTAATGAGTAACACGTAGTAATGCCAGCTCTCATGAATTAGTGATGAGTAATGGGCTTTTGGCTGAGATTGCATGATGACATGGGAACCTCCAGGCCTCTGAAAAATTCTGGCTCTGTCACAAGGAAAGCCGTTCATATTGCCTGCCTCCTGAGCTCGCCTCCTTCCTGAGGAAAAGAGCCAGTGAGGCCTGCTGTGGGAGGGCTTTCTCTTCTCCTCTTAGCAACCTGGCCCTTCTCAGAAGAAAGAAGAGAGCTGGAAAAAGCATATTGTGCTAAGGTCCGTTGGCTTCTTTCCCCACCTTCCACATGCAGTGGGACAGGTCGTTTGCTCCTTGCTGCGCCTACTCGCTGGAAAAGGAAAAAGAAGGATCATTCTGCGATGCTCAGGCCTAGTCCACAGGAGCTGATAAAAGACAAGGAGAAAAAGGAGTCTACAAGGAGCAAAGTAGGGCTGGTGTGCTGGCAAGAATTGACAGGAGGTAGGGAACAGGAGACTGAGAGAAAATTTGAGAGAAAATTGAGCTGAGGGCAGAGCTTAAGATGAGAACTGGCGGTCGGTCTGGCTGAGCACTGGGTGCATGGGGGTGCAAGTGGGCCAGTCTGATGGAGGAGGGGACCAGGCTTGTGCAGGGCTGAGGGAGCTGAGAAAATGGAATTGTTTGCTGAGAAGTTCAGCAGAGTAGAGGAAATGAGAGATCATGTAGTGCTAAACGCTTAAAATCACATCACTCATTTTCCATGTTTCTCCCTTACAAGGATACAATCCGGAAAGAAGGAATTTGGAAAAAGAAACACAGGTCAAAATCCCCAATAGTATTATTTTTATTATTGTAAACAAATCATAACACCATCAAAGTACCATTTGCCTGTTTTCTGAGGAGGAATATCAAAACCTAGAGGATCTCTTGGAGTTGTCATCAATGCAAGCTTTTGTTTCTGAGAAAAATACAAAGACTCATTGGTTTTTTAGATTCTGTTTCTGTGTATTTTTACTTCTGTATATTTATTATTTTTCAGGTAAAAATTATTCTGACTCAAAAATGGGGTAGGTTGAGCCATTAGCAGTCCAGGAACTCTCACTCCATGTAAAGAAGCCTTCTGAGGAGTATAGTAAGAGGAAAGAGCATCACAGCAGGTGCTGGACAAGGCTGACTGGACCTTCCCACCAGTCTGGAAGTGCTATTTAGATCATGAGAGAAATGGTACTAAAAGAAACCTACGTCTGAAGAAATCCATACTGTGGGACCACCATAGGTCTCAGAGAAGTCCTTTAAGCTGAAAAACGTCAAAAAGGATGCCAGTGGATGAATCCTGCTATCTCATAGTTGATCTCGGGCCCCTTTTTTGTTAAAGACAAGCATTCTTGCAGAAACTCATATTTATGCCACCCCAGACAAAAAATTAAAGCAGTACAAAACCTTTTATTTAGGATATCGAATTTCATTAAGAAAACAGCTTACGTTCAATTGGTATCATATGTGAAATCATCCTAAATAGTCTCATTTATAGGTGAAATATATTTCTTATTTCTAATGGGAAAGTGAAGGTGAAAAATACCAGTGTGGATTTGTGCTATATACATAAGACAAACTAAGATTTTTCATTTTGTTAAATATTCAAAAATAACGGCTTCTGTCCCACATTTACAGAGTTTCTAACTAGCAGTGATGAAAATAGAGGAATTTTTTTTTTCATGGAAATTAAGGAATAAAAAACTAACCAACTTTGCATTTTTTGTACTTGATTTGTTGCTTTTTAAACAGAAAGGGACCATTCAGTAACTCATAAAACTGCATTTTCTTTCCATCTGAGCAACATGCTGACAATTGCAACAAAATACACCCAGGTAGCCAGTAGAAAAAAATAGACCATATAATAAAAAGGACATTCCCCAGGTATTTGGCAAGAGACAACCATTCTTGTCCATTTAAAGACTGTGTACAAGACTACTGCTCAAATGCAAAGTTAATAAAACACATCAGGGTAAATAAACTACACCTAATAAAAATGTTACTTAAAATCTCTAGGAACCTAGATAGAAAAGCTTTTTAGACCACTTCTGCTCTCTCCAAACTAATCTCTAGTCAGACATATGCCCAGTTGCACTCTAAAATCAGTGGTTTGCTGAAGCTACTTGTAGGAGCTTTTGGATCAAATCCAGTATTTACATGATCCTGTTGTAAAACCGGTGTAAAATAAATTATCGGACAAGACCTATAAGTGAAAGCACTGGCAAAATAATGGTACTTATATTGCTGATTTGGCATTAGTTATGTGTGTAGATGATTATAACGAAGGGATAGAGAAAGTACACAGTAGGAGAGACTACAATCAGAAAGACATCTGATAAAATAAATTTTCAACTTTAATCATCTCTAAGCCATAGACTGTCTGGGTAGAATAAAACTAAAAGTGGACTTTTTTTTTTTTTTTTTCCGATTGATGAAAACCTTTGGCTGTATTTAATCATGCACAAATGACTGACTGTATACTAATACACAGTCACACTTGCAAATACCACTGGCATGCAGAGCAGACAAATTTATGAAAAGAAATATTGTACAAATATTTATTACTCAGTAAGTACCATGGAAGAGGTATACAGTAATAAATACAGACTATTTTAACCCTTTACAATCAGAGTTAGACCTACTAAGGTGTTAAAATCCATTCATGCTGATGGAAATTGACAGTCATAACATATGGTTGATTTCAGCCTATATAAGCATTTTAGTTACTGTCTTTAGTTTAAATAAACAAAGGCTGTTAGTTAAACTTTCATACAGGGCAGGTATCTCAATATTTAGGTTAAATTCAGAGCATTTAGGCATGAGGTGTAAAGTGGTAACTTTCCACTGTGAATCTTAAACAGTGCCATATAGCAAATATTGGTTATGTCTAATATTTTTAGGTCTCCATTGATTCATTCCATATTTGAAATGGAGTATAAGCCAATGCTTTCCTATCCATGGGTGGCATGGGTGTTGACATACTGTTGAATCCTATCTGATGAGTTTTGCACTTTTTGGTGGGCTGCATGTTTCTCATTTGCAGTTATAAATGTGAGCTTGAAATGCCAGCGTTTGAAACCATGTAGCAAGATGTCTAAATTCTTTATTGTGCCTTATTACAAGTGCAGTGAATATATATCTATTATAGATATTTTATATAAATACATAGAGAGATAAAATAAAGAGTCAGTAATTTATAAAAAATGAGAATAATAGGCAAAAAAGTCCTACTATTTTATCGGGAATTGTAAGCAGTAGATCTAATTTACTGAAGGCAGCTTCTAAGTCATAACGGAAGTGGTGCGTTGTTAAAAATAATCGATAACCCATCTATAACAGCATTTTTATTTTTATTTTAAAGTGAAAACTGTAAATTGTTTCTACTTAGCAAGCAAATATATACCCCATCTCCTGGTCCCCAGGTCACAAAAGAGGGTTATCCTGTCACCACCACTGATTTCTTAAAAGTGTGACATGTATTTAGTTGTCAGTTCCTATCAGCAGCGTTCACGAATCAACATTACATCAGCAGCAAAGCACACCATTTTATGCTCTTTTTGAAGATAATTAGAGTTCCCTTTTGTTGCAAATAAGATGTAAAACAGCTATAACTGCTGGTGAACGTGATTAAAGTAACCTCTATAGAACCCCATTATTCTAGACAGATTCCTTCAGATGCATAATTTCCCCATTTTAAGAAAACATAATGCATGCATATAAAATTCAAATTGTCGAGACACCTCTAACAAAAATTAGTTCTCTATTAAGGCATTCTTAGCAGCTGGTTAACATGTAAAACTCTTTAAGTGTATTTTAAAATAATCATGAAATAATAGTACATGTCATTAAAGGTAAACATTTTACAGTGAGAGGTTTGTTCAGACAAGAGCTGTGTATTAAACTTTTTCTTACAAAACTCCTATTAGAAGTATATGAAGAATATACCACATTCTCATCTCTCTATCAGGTATCTGCTGGAAAATCCCCTTTCCTCCTAGCTTCATAATCATGCATCACTATACACAGACAAATTAAAGAATGTCCTCTTTTTTCCCCTGCATAAATTATAGCTGAAATATCCTCATTAGACCTCATCTAATATTGTAAAAATTTTGTTCATATGAAAATTATTCCTCTACTGTTGGACAACATACATAACTTAATTATTTGGCACATATGGTCTGACCATCTACAGAGATAGCTGAATAGTGGAAAGAGCACCTGCAAATATTTTTTTTTAACAAGTGATAGAAAAAAATAATCAAATAAACTAGTGGATATTAGTCCATAAGTTGTCCCTATAATCCCACTTACCAGTTTAGAAGGTATTTTAAAAAACCCAAAATATCTGGCGTTAAAAAAATTGTTATTTTGTAGCCTAGAAAGGGAAGCTCCAACAAATTACTTTAAAACATGTGGATCATGTTGCTAAATCTCCCATGTATCATTGTTCTTTTGCAGAAAATGTCAATTTTTTCCTGAACATAGTTTTGTGTATACTACGATCTGTGGTGTGGAGAGCTAGGTATTGGGGCCGGTTCCCAAAGGGTGCAGGACACCTCAGGGCAGCTGTTGAGCAATCTGATTTTAGAATTGGATGGATAGAGTTTGACTCTAACCACACAAGGGCAATATGCAGTGCAGTTCCTGGAATTAGGTCCTTGATGATAGTTTACCTTTGAATTATGTAACAGATAGTAGTTTATTTGAAATTTTCAAAAGATAATAAACTATGATGAACAAATTAGGCAAAGATTGCCAATAGAGTGACCATTACTTTTGCTGAATAGTTATAATTATAAAATCAAATCCTGGTTTGCTCTGTTGGATACCTCAACATCTAAAGGAAATGTTATTAAAGAAGCTTACAAATGAATAATCATTCCCAACAACTCACAGCAGCACTCACAGCATGAAAGTGTAAGAAATAGGGAAAGTTTTCAAGGAGGGAACTGATTAGGGTGAGGATGATTCTCTGTCAGAAGAATGTATTGTGCAAGTGTCCTCTAGAGAAAAAATTTTCACCTGAAAAGAAACAGCATTATGAACACTACAGAACCGTAGATTGCAGGACACTGATCTTATTAAGAACCAATGCTAATTTGCACACTGTCTCCCGCTGAACTAGAAGCAAGTTTACCACTGGGTTTGTTAATTTACGCAGGACACCATTATCTTTGGTTGGACTTAATGTATCAGAGTAGAGGTCATTAACTGCTGGGTTCGTGATTATCTAGCATGAATTACAGACAGTATCACAAAAATACATTTGTTCTGAAGCTTCATTTCTCCTCATGTGATTTTTTTCCCTATTGGTGTTTAATTCCATTTTCAAAACCCTAGGCATTGCGTATTACACATACACACACTCACACACACACTCGGTCAGGCTTTTTGTTGCTGTTGTTTTTTCTTCATTAACCATTCAGAAAATTAATGCAATTTTAAATAAAAATAAAGTGCAATAGTATGTACTTTGCATTTAATAGAAGTAATACACAGTCAGCTTGACTTTTTCTATTCACCATAGTAGGCATAATTACAATGTAAGCTCTAAGCTCCCCATTATAAGCAAATCAATGATTTAGGTAGCTCAGTATTGGGGAAATAAATGGCTAAAACTCTGCCCTAGATGCCATACCATGGATTTATCTAAACTGTCCACTGGATTTCTGAAGCTTTTCCTGCACCCTAAAATGCTGTTGAAGAAAAAGACTATACACTGTCATTGGAAAGCTGTTTTTAAATATAGCTTAATAAAATCATGCATCCATGAGGAATCAGGAATTTGGAGTTAAACTTGAAAGCATATTTAATAGAAATATTTGTGTTTTCTAGTTAAGTAAACACATTTTCAAAGATCTATGCTCAGTCTATTTTACTTAAATGGAACCAACCATCTACAAATTCATTTACAATTTTTAGATCTGTACAAGCACATTCCTAATAGCAGGGAACACTTTTGTGTCTCGGCATGATATCTTTAGAAAGAGGTGAATTTTCATTTATTTAATGCAAATATTCATGCAAGGTAAACTGCTTAGGCATATATGGAGCATGTTTTCATGGAAGCTTTGTGGCAATAGGAACATAATATAACATAATTGTACTATAAATGGAATGCTGCAGTTTCAAAATTACTCATGCTATGGTGTAGTGACTAAAAAAGAATATAGGAAGATTGAGATATTATGTGCTGGGTTTTGAGCTACTTTGCTTACAAATTATTTCATTCTAGTTTTATGTGTATTTTAGGAATATCTCTTCTTTTGTACTAGGCAAATATCAACAGGGAGGATATACCTGATCTCTGAATTTTGCTAAAGCTCTGGATACTGAAAGTTGTTTCCATCATTATTACAGCTTGGTGAACTACTTCAGCTATGTAAACTACTTGCAGCAGCTCGATTTTTTAAGAAATTTAGCCCCATTTTCTGTTCACGGATTTTGTGTTTTGATTATTTCTGCCTATTGTTATTCACTTGATGTTACCGGTTACTTGAGTAACATGGCATTTTTTCCTTCTATCTGCATGGTTGAAATACTGATGAGGAAGAGAAAGACTTAAAAAGTTAAGTGTGGTAAAGCACATGTGCTCTTGTGTTCATGCACCCATAAATATTCTGAGAAACAAAAAATATCTTGTAAAAGTAGTTGTGAAAAATAAATAAATAGTTTATATACTGATCAGATTGAATTTGTGACTCAACTTATTGCACCCATAGAATTCTGTGTTTAACTGGTATAACTGATGTACGTAATACTTCAGTACCATTTGTCAGGTCATAGGCAGTATAAGAACTGTTCTTTTGTTAGGGTATGACCACAGCAAGCAATGGCGATTAGGAAGAGCTTGTTCCCGCTGCTATACGCTCTCTATACATTTGTGGCCACATATAGTAACTGTAAAGTTCTCTAAGTAGAGAAGTAGATCAGCAGGAATTCTGTTTCCTGACACCACTCTAATTCTTTAATTTTTCAGCATACGGATGTGTTAGGTTAGAGAACTTGTATAAACTCCTACAGCCTTTGTTAGAAACTCTACTGAGCTCAAAAAGAAATTTGCTGATGTCCTAGATAATTCTCCAGATAACAGACATTATGGATATCTCAAATAGAGATTAATGACTATAAAGGTAGTTAACTGCTAGCTGGGGACAATGTCTTGTCCTTTTATTGACATGAAAACTGTACTTTCCTGCTTGAAGATGTAATGGCAATGAGGGTGGAAAAAAAAGAAAATAAAAGGAAGCATTGTGTATGTAATTTATAACTTTTTTACAAGATCTTTTCAAACAATCTATGCTAATATGCCATTTTTATGGTCTATTTCAAGACCAGTATCCTCCATATAAAATAAACAAAGATAAAACCCAGTCAATTATGTGTTTACAGCATTTTCAGTGTTATAAAATGTCATAGGCAGTTTTGAATAACTCCTTACTACAAACTTATGCTCCAGATAGTGAGTTAAATTCAAAAAATCCATCACCATCGACTTTCAAAATTGAATCTTACTGGAAGTAAAGATGTTGTGCTTGCACATGGTGCTTAGCTGGGATTTCATTTGCCCTAATCCCTTTGGGATGGGTCATGCCCACACTTTGGTTCTTCACTAGACTTTACAAGGAGGTTCTGCCTGCAGCTGCCTTCTGTCCACCACCCTATGCTGCTTCTTTCCTTTTACAGATCCCTCCCTATCACCTTTACCTTTTATACCAAACCATATTCATTCCTCTATGGACCTCTTGGCTCAAGGCCTTTAACATTAAGCAGTCTTTACATGAGACAACACTGGAGAAAACAAGGCAGACTGCTATATTTGTATAGTCAGCTTGCTAAAGATTGCGGAATACTAGATATTAACACGGCTGCCAACAAAAGAGAAGCAGTGAATGGAGTTAATGGTGCACCAGACATGATACCACATGGCTAAAGGTGAGACTGAAGAAGAAAAATTCTAGCCTGAGCTCTTTTGTTTATATTGAAAATTGTTATTTGGACTTCTTTCTACTTTTGAAACAGTCCAGGTGGAGGAAGAAGAAAGGGATGAAAAAAAGAACAAAAGAAGGTTTTTTCATGCTCTTAGAGCTCAGTCAGATGCTTAGTAATCGCATGTATCCATTGGCCTAGGCAGTCTTTGTTTTTTCTATAATGACAATAAATTTTCTGCTATTGAAAAAGAAATTCAGAAGACCCAGATATGTCCTTTTCTAGAGAGAGAGGGGATTCTTAGACTATATTACTTATGTTGAATTGGCACTAAATATTCTAGTGACCACAACTACCAGGATACAGAAATGTGTCCCAAGAAACTCATTTTCTCAAATCATCTACCTCTGGAGGAACAATGTAAAACTGAATTAGGAGAGCTCCTCTGGCAAAACAACAGGAAACTCACAGATGAGACCTATTAGCAGTATTGCATGATATACCACCTAAAATAGCTCTGCTAAAACTAGCCTGGTAGAAATAGATTCCAATTTATCTGCGGTTATTTGGTATCATGAGGCATAAAATAGAGTGCTGACTTCTTTTCCATTTATGAGGACACCATATTTGTTTTGCTGTAGATATCAGACCCAATAAAAATGCTTACTGTGTTGTAATCAAAAAATGATTGCCAGGAACAATTTATCTACCCTGTGTTTGCAGTTTTAAATAAGAGTAGAAGGTTATCAAAAATCATAGCGAATAAATTTGAGGAAGTGCTTATAAACATCAGGGAGTTTGCAGAAAAGTTTTGTACTATTGTACAAGGACAAAAAAAAGGAGAAGTCTTCTGGCATAAGAACTGACAGATTATGTTACTGTCCACAATTGCAAAATCAAAAGGACTTAGGCCAAATGGTACAGCACATGTAGATGACGTCATTCTTCGCATCCAGGAGGAGGTCACTCTACCTGTGGGGGAAGTGCTGACAGGATGTTTATGTAGGATTGAAGTCAGATATAATTTGGGCAAATGAGGGCAGGAAGAGGGTGTGTAAATAGGAAGTCCCTTAATTCTGTTTAATTTCCTTCATTCCCTTTTTTATTGTAACTTCTTTCATACCTGAAAAATGAACTGTTTTCCATGCAAGAATGATAAAAACATAAAACAAATGAATTGCCTTCATACACTTCAGCCATTTGTATAAACAGTCACTTTACCTTCTTCTTGATTTACATTATTTAGGAAATTGTAAGCATAAACACCTCTGTCCTTTAGCTGTATTTATTTGTTCCAAGTGGTGGTGTAAGTTCACCAAATCTTTAATTGTGCATTGATTAGTTTTTTAAAAAGTATAAAAGATGACACTTTATACAGCATTATTAGCACTCCTGTTAAAAGATGCAATGGAAGATTTATTGAGAATGATTTTAACTCTAGTCACTTAGAAACTCATGCTTACTGACATATTGCCCTCAAGTAGTTACAGTATAAAACATGCAAATGTAATGATAGCTTTGTTATAGATGATGAGTTAGAGGGAAAAAGAGTTTTGTAATAATTGCAATACCTATAATGAAACCATAATGTTAGTTTATTTCCCATTCCTCCCTCCATTACATTAATTTATTTATTTGAAATATACCAAAGAAAAAGACTGAAAGCAAGATGAGAATTTTAATGAATGTTTTCTTCTGCTTGCAGACAAGTATACGGAATAGCAATGTGTATAATTTTCTGAGTTACATTATGATAGAGCACAACACACAGAATAAAAGAGTTATTGTGTGACCCCTAATGGAGTTCGTTTGACATACCACTGGAACTGGCCAGATTATTCCTTAGATACATTATCCAGTGTATTTCACCTTTTTTATGTTCTTGAACCAAACTCGACTTCTATAAATGTCCGTGCTTGTAAGTATTCACAAACAAATCTCAAAAGTAGGTTTCAGACAATCTTCATAGATTGTCCATTGGCATTTATTTAATTGACTAAAACATTTGTAACAAATAAACAAAAAATATTACCTATACTAGATGGTGGACAGTCAGTAGCAAATACCTTTGCTATTGTGAAACTTTGGTGCATGGTCACTCTGCACATCTTCATACAAAAAATCGTTGCCTACATAAACTAAAGAGGAAATAGACGAGTAATGTAAAGGGGGACTGTGAATGCAAGTATGTTCACAAAGAGAAATCTGGTCCAGCTTCTGCTTTTCTCTTTTTTTTAATTCCCTACACCGCCCTGCCCTCCCTGCCTTTTTCCATTTTCCTTTCTTAAATTAGCCAGTAGCTCTCTTACCTTGTGTCCTAGCACAGGCTGGTTTTTGTTACCCCTGTATATAGAGATGATAGAATGATACTGTACAGTTCCTATAAGAGAGAGGGCACTGCCTTTATTTCATAGCAGGTTTCAGTAGAGAGGGAGACTTACATAAATGTTCTTCATGATTTAATATCTTAAAACTGGATCTTTGTCCTGCAGTCAGACAGTATCTTTCTGGACTCTGGCTGAGTTCAGCAAGTAAAAATAGTGGCTGCTTACAGAGTCTAGCTGAAGGAGAATAGCATGCTGTGTCAGAGAAGAATATTCTACAGAAGAGGGAAACCTGTCAGACCTTTCATGACCAAAGTTTCATTTTCCCACTTTACTGCAGTGTATTATTTACAAGCTTTTGGTTAACCACTGCATCTTTTTTTTAAAATACTATTTTACTTCTACTTGGTCCATCCTTGTGGCATCGAAGTATTAATTTATAGTGTTTTGTCCATAAAATCATTTATGTTAACATGTTCTCACTGTCTGATGGTTCTCTTTTAAAACTAATACTCTAAAGAAGAAGAGATGTTTGAAGATAGCAACCATTCCTCCTTTGAAAAAAAATAAGGATCATATAGTAGCCGCACTCTGTTCCCTAAGACGGGTAGAAAAATTTTAAAGCTTCTCTCAACATCTTCATGATCCGTAAGAGTCATCAGGCTACTGGAAAGCCAGCATTGCTAATTTCAAGTCATTGTCTCCTGCCCTCAGCTGTAGAAAACTTGTGACACCACCACAAGGAGGTGGTGCCATACCCTGACTAATCGTAACAGAAGGTAGGGTTAGTAGTTTCAGCATTTGAACGTAATTTAGTTGAGGAATGTAAACTAGTAACCAGCAGCCCCAGGGAACAGAGGAGACATTCTGAAGACAATTTTCAACTGTCACCTGTTCTTTCATCAATTTTCCCAAGTTGTTACCTGAAGACCCTACTGCCAGGATGTAATAACATTGTACAGCTACTTATTAGCAGAGTCCACAAGCCTGAAGCAGACACTTGGGCTTTCTGACCTGTTGTATGCCAATACATATCCCTCATCACTGAGGGTCGTTTGTCTGAAAGTCAGCCCTTTTTCAAGCAATATTTTGGTGCCTTACAAGGAAGTATGTATCTTCTTCCACTGAAGAGTCTTAGCTTGAAATATGTACCTCAAAGTAGATTTGTAACCCCTTTCTTTAAAAGACTAAGGGTGGGAGGAGAAGGCAAATCATTCCCCACAACCAAAACACACGCACCTGAAGAAACGTCAATGACAGCGCCTCACTTCTACCGAAACAGTAGTTTGGCAGTTTGTGCAATCATCCAGGGCAGACAATGGTTTTCAGTGCCCTGTCACCTCAACAGGTGCCTTATCCCTCAAACCATATATTCTTCTGAAAGGAGGTGGGGATTTCAGTCCAGCTGAATCTTCTCCACTTTTCCTGCAATACTTGTCACCCAGAGACTGAATGTCATTCTTTAGCCTCATGATTACAACACTCACCTGGCAGTGGGGAGACTAGAATTCAGTTCTTTTGCTAATTACTTTGACTGGTTTCCTCAGTGGAAGCTTCCAACCTGTGAGTTAGTCTCATTTGCTTTCACATCGTCTCTCTCTGGCCTAATGAATAGTTCTTACCAACTGCAATTCACGACACTAAAAAGGTACTGAGAGTCACCTTCTTCAGCTGCCTGGGTGGCATATGCTGTGTGTTCCATGGTGGATCCAGGTGGACTATGATCAGGTCGGATGCAAAACTGTGCAGTGCTGTTGCATCGTTGTTCGGCAATGCCCTGCATTTGTTGTAGTGGTCAAAAGTAATGAGAAGTCCTAACAAGGAACAACAATTGGCTCAATATGAAACAACCAGTCTCTAACTAAAAAACGACCTAAAAAAAACCTTCAACAGTGTTTACACCAGTGATTTGAAATTCCTGGCAAAAAAAATATTGGAATGCATCATATATTACCCAGGTTAGGGCAAATTATTAATTAACTCTTTTTCAAAGATCTGTTCATCTTCATATATGTACTTGAAGGCTCTATTTGACATAGCATACTAGGATTAAAAACACAGTGCTGCTGGGCCCCTTGCTTGTATCAAGGCCTAATCAATTATTGCTATACTATTGCAATAAACCTTTATTATAAAGACAGTGAATCTGTTTGATGAATTTCAGACTACAAGAGAAATGTAGGTGTATTTGTTTTGTCATTATTTATGAAATCTGACCTGGAATGAAATGTTGCCTTTTGTTAGCTTCTACTGAAAGCTGGATTTTGTACTACTCTACCCAAGTAAAATTCCCCATAACTTCATTGCAGAATTAACCCTGAACCAATAAACAAAAAGTTTAAATAAGGGATTTGGCTTGAGATGGATTATAGAAGAAAATATTCTGCATCAACCCCTGCTCCATTCATTCATGCATATACATTTCTATTTAAAATAATGGTGCTATACTTGAGTGAACAGGACTTGCCCCTGCCAGAGGATCTGATTATTAAAAATGAGCTCAAAGGAACAAGATCTGCAACATTAGAAGTACACCAGAAGTAACTGCAATCAGTGAAACTAACATAAACAAAAGCTTGCAAAATTGGGTGCTTTGTTTTAAAGAAAAAGAAGAAAAAATTAGAAAAAGGAAGTAAAAGAATATTTACCACTCCTTTAGTGAGAATAAATATGTTTTGGGAAGAAAGCAGTTTTCCTATATCTGCTTTATCCATCATGGCAGAAGGATTTATACAACAAAAGACAAAACCATTTTATAAAACTGGATGCAATGTGTGTTTACAAAGTGGACATTTCCTCTTGTCCCAGTGAATAACATAAGGATCTTGTATGCCATTTTAGTTCACAACACCTGTGATGAATTATTTGTAAATGCAATGAATAACATTACTAGGAACATGTCAAATTATACGTTTATAATGAATTTTTGGATGCATCTGCTATGTAATTGTTCCCAGCGGATGCGTATTCATCTTCACCTGGCATTATTTTCCTGATTTTGGGGTTTGTTTTTTATTATGCATTTTCATTTCTATCATAATTGTTACAGTGATCCCTGTTCCTTTGTTCTAATCAGGTCCCTTTAATGGTGTTGCACATTCTGAACAAAAGAGGAGGGGAAAACACACCAGGCTATTGGCAAAACAAAACACTGGTCTTTATTTGTGACTTTCTAAGTGCCTGCTTGGCCTCAGAAGGTTGGGTGGTGTTGACAGGGACCAGTTGTTTCCCTGAATGTGTCTGCCAGCTGCTCCAGGCATGTGTTCTGCAGAATAGGAGGTGAATAAATGCTAAAGGCTGCTCTGCTGACAGACAGGTACATGCTGCTTTTACTAAGTGCATCTGAGATTTTTTTTTAAAAGGTAAATAAAGCAAATTAGTAGCATTAGATGGTATCTTTTTTTCACAACACTCTGATACACAGAAATGCTCGCAATGAAAATATCTGTCATCAGTTTATGGTTTCAGTAAGCAATCCTACATTAATTGTGTTTATACAAACTTTCTGTATAATGTACTGTTTATCATCCAGAGGTCATTTTTACTTTACAGAGTATACTTGTCTCTCAATACAAGTAATTTCAAAATGCTGCCAAAATCAACTGATCAAATACCGAATCTATGTGTGCAGAACTTAGGCTTTTATTAATTTTTTGCTTATTTTCTAATTCAGTAAATCATTTACAGCATCCACCCAAAACTGTTTTCTATTCTGAAATATTTGCTCTACACTTACACCCCTTTGACTTCTATATTGGTACATGCAGCAGCTGACATTTCTCTGTCTCATTGGGGAGTGAAGTACATGAACAATTTTAGCCACAGTAAAAAGAACAGTCTGGTTCTGGTCTTTTCCAGAGGTTCAGGGTTTCCGTTCCAGGGCTATTTTTGAGAGAAAGGAAATCACTGAACTTCATATCTACATTTGATTTTCTTTTTTTTCCTGAATTTAGAGGGATGCCCCTGTCTATGAAAAATGTCAGGTGGAAATTTTTAAACAAACCTTAATAAAAAAAAAACCAACCCCAAAGCCTGAAAGAAAGCTTGCTTGCTTGCTTGCTTTCTCTCTCTTCCTTTTTTTCTTCCTTTCTTCCTTTCTTTCTTTCTTTCTCTCATTCTCTCTTTCTTTCTCTTTTTTCTTTTTCTTTCTTCCTTTCTTTGTCTTTCTTTCTCTTTCTTTCTTTCTTTCTTTCCCTTCCTTCCTTCTTTTTTTTCTTCCTTCCTTCCCTCCTTGTCTCCCTCCCTCATTGTAATAATTAAATGGTTTATGGCTGTTATTTAGCAAAATACTCCATTCTTTTTGTGGAAGACTAAATTGGAAATTGGAAGATACTCTCAGCTGAGCTGCCTGATTTTGAAACTCTCAGTGGCATTCTAGATTTTTTTATGGTTCTTTTAAACATTTGTAGATTGCTACATTCAGCCCAACAGTTCCATGAGGTCTCATTACAATCATTTATAACACGCTGTTCTTAAAAAAAATAATATACTTTTCAATATTTGGCTTTCTGAAAGGGGATATAACATGAAAGTAAAATAGAACTAGTCTCTTTAATCACTTGGGAATTGTTTGTATTCAGAATAATTTTAAACTATTTTTCCCTCAGTGTTTTAACATCAGTCTCCCTGCATGCAGCACGGCATGCCCAGTATGCACCTGGATTTTTTTTCTTTAATTGTGAATGTGAAAAATAAACTTAGTGTTACATCACAAACGTTAGTTTGCAGTAATTTTTGCAGGGCTACAGAACATGCCTTCAAAAAAAGCACTGCATGAATGCAGTTTATATTGCATTTATTCACATTAAATAATTAGAAAGTGAACATTAAATTGACAGTAATGTAGAAAGATGTTTATTTATAAGGCTTAATAGCTACAACACCATACCAATACTTTGTACATGGACAGCACCTCTTAACAAGGAGTATTTTCAAAAACATTAATGAGCTAAATGTTAGGAACACATGGAACTAAATTTTTCTCCTTATTATGCTGGCTTGAGCTAAGGAAATAGATGTATTTAACCTCATGGTTACTTCAGGAAAATTGGAAGCAGAATCCAGTCAAACATGAGCTGTTTAATATCAATGCTTTGTAGATATGTTGCAGTAGAATTTGGTTTGTACTTATAGAATAAGTTTACATTTCACATGCAAATAGAATTGTTTTTCTCTTCACTGTCACTTTGTGTCAGTAGGTTTAATATAATCAACAACACAAATACCTATTCAGAGTGATTTAATAATTTACACTGGTTCTTCCTGTTGAAATCTGGACTTTGAATTTCTTCAAAAAAAAGATATACAGCTACTGTATGATGCATAATTGGGAGTTAGCCCAAATTGCAGCAATAGTCATACATAGCAAAATATTTAATTTAATCATTCATTAGTCTAATATATCTGTTCCTCCTCTGATCCTGCAAATTTGTAATGAGGCAATTGAACATCCTCAGTTTTTGTTCCTCTGGGATTATTTCATCTGTCAAGAGAATTTTGCCCAACTATTTCCAAAAAATGATGAAAATGAAAATCAAGTGGCTCAGATTACAAAAGCTATAATAAAATAAATGCCACTTTCTTCATTATACTAAACCAATTAAATCTAATTTCTCTTCTGTTTCCATACATAAGCAACAGCTGTACATGCCATCCACGGGCAATTAATTGCTTCCAACTGCCTGCCAATGAAAGTGGCATTTCTTTAAATTGGTGACACAGCACAACACAGGCCTGTAAGTACGTCAGAGCACATCAGATCACGCAACACGTGTGACATACTGCAAGGCATATGTTTCAGCATGAACGGCTGAAGAGCAGCGCACGCTTCTGCTGTCTGTGCCCTAGAGCTGGGGTGTCTGCTGGAGAATGACCATTGACACCACGGGCGCTCAGCACACAGACTGCCTAGAGGGTACCCCACCGAGATGGACAGCAGATGCCATGGTTTGCACCACCGAGCCGAGCAGGTAAGACGTAGAGTGCCCTCCCATGGTGCCCCTGCTGCCAAGCACAACCGCCTGGAATCACCAGGGAGTCATTGCTTCAGACAAGTGACTTGACATCGGAGAAGGACCAGTACAGGTTTTAACAATTTTTAGCAGTAGTTGAAGCTCCATAAAAATTTGGGGTGAATTGTGAAACAGAGTGGAGTTAGTGTCCCAAATGTGCCTTATCAATCTCTTGACCCCTCGATGGACAAGGTAAATGGTCTTCTTTCAGAAGAGGATGTACAGCCTGAGAGCCTACTGCTATAACTGGATTGTGTCTGGTCTGGGTTGTTATAGAAATGTGTTTATGTGATCCAGAGACAGCAAGGTAGCCATGTGGCTCACAGTTAATAATAAATGACATTCTTATTCTTTTTTACTGTTTGAAAAATTCATTATAAAGATTTCATGTAACAAGAGAATTTTTCCAGCTCCATTAGGGAAAAAATGAAAGATGTTTGAGTTGCGGCGGGGGGGGGGGGGGGGGGGGGCGGGTGGCCCACGGAAACAGCTTTTATTGTTTACTCTTGAAGTTCAAAAGAAGTAGTGTGTGTGCCAAGCCTTTGTAAAAGTAAAGAATAAACAAACATTTTTCAGTGAAAAATGAAAGAAATTGCAAGGGTTTTTAAAAAGGTACATTGTTTCTTCAGGCTTAAGCCATTGAGTTAAAGCTTTTAGTCTCATTATTCTGGCATGGTTTTCTTTATTTGAATTTTCAGGTTTTGTGCTCTGTGTGTACAGATACGAGTACAACTTTTAGAACTGTATGTATATGAAAGAGAGGACCTGATCTACCTTTTATGTACACTGATACGAAGTAGGAGAGAACACACCAGTCTTTGCCACTACACAAAAGTAAAACTCAAGTAAATGAGAAGCAAATTAGACATGTGGAATACAATTAAGACACGTTAAGAACATTAGAAGAGGCCTACCGGTTCAGACCCATGGTCAAAGCAGCCCAGCGTTCTGTCTCTGACAGTAGCGCAGGAGACACTATTAGGGACAACACACAAGCCCACAACTTTCTACAGTGAATTCCCCTCATACTCCCCCCGTGTCTGGAACAGCTCCATTAGGGATATTAGAAGGCAGATCCCTGCCTAGTCTTTGTAAGAGCCATTCATGGACCTGTTGCTTTTCTACTTCATTTCTGAATTCACACTGTCTGTCCTCCACGGCCTTCTGTGGAAGCAAGTTTTTGAAGTTATCTACTGTCTGCACAAAGAAGGTTTTGTTTTGTTTTGTTGTTTGGGGTTTTTTTAATGATTTCTTATAGGTTTCAGTGAGTGGTCCTTGCTATCATATTGTGTGGAACTTGTTGAACAGTTCCACAACCAGATTATCCATTTGTTAATAAACCTGGACCACAATTCTCCTCAGCCATCTCTCTAATCCCAGACTTCCTAGCCTCCTCATATGCAGTTGATCCATCTTCTTGATTCTTTTAATTGCCTCCTCTGTTCCTCCTCCAATTTCATGGCATCTCCCTTGAGACATGGAGACCAGAACTGCACACATTACTAAAAAAGTGGGCACACCCATGTTTTTATATAGCATCAAAATTATGTCTTCTGCCTTGTTCTAAAAACCTTTTCTGATGATGTCCTGCATTGTGTTGATTTTGACTGCTACTGCACGCTGAGCTCATGACCTCCCACACTTGCCAGGGATGACTCCAGGATGCCTTTCCTGAGTGCTGAATGGTCATTTTGAGTTCAGCGTCATGGGGCACAGCTAAGATTATTCTTCCCTGATGCATTAACTTAGATTTATCTAAACTAGAGGTCATTTGCCACCTCCCTTCTTTGCTCAGTTTTGCCACCTTTCTTCTCAGCCCTGAAGTTCCTTCAGCCAGTTGGCAATGACATTTGACCACAGACAATAGCTTGACAACATCCTCAGACTTGGAGATTTCACTGCACACTCTCTTCTCCAGATCACTGATGAAAATATTTAATAAAGCTAGTGTCAGTGTCTATCCCTCAGGGACCTCGCTGCTGAAAATGAACTATCCATCCTGTAAAACATCCAAAACCTCCTACTCTTTCCTTCCTATTCTTTAACCAGTTTGCAATCCATAAAAGATATTTTCTCAACACCTGTGGTAACTGGGTTTCTTTACTCGTCAAAGGGTTTTTGAAAATCCAAATATATTACATCCTCTGTATCCTCTTAATCCATGTGCTTACTGAAACCACAGGACTCCAGCAGGTTAGTGAGGCAGAATTTCCTGTTGTAGAAGTCATGCTGATTCTAGACAGTTTCTGTGTGCTCAGTGATCTTACTCTTTATTACAGAGCCTACCCTCTTACCAGGAACAGAAGGATATGAGAACAGCTCATGATTCCTGAAAGGCTGAAAGAGCTGTACAATTTTTTTGTAAATCATGTCATGCACATGTTCTTTGTAATATGTCTGTGGAATACAGATTTTTAATATCATAAGCATTATTTATTATTACAAATTCATTACGAATGGAAGTTTTCTACTTGCCAGTTTTCATACCCTGCTGCAGAATTATCTATTATTTAATAAAGTCTGAAGGAAGGAGTTGGAATAAAAAGGTATGGACATGCAAAGAGTATGGTTGTACATTATGCTTCCTCCATGCACTCCAGGTCTTCTCCAGAACCCAGTCCTGCACTCCATTGAGCAACGGGAAATTTGCCCTGTGTGAGGAGACCAAACTCTGGCACCCCTCACTTGTATCACAGAAAGGCATAGAAGCATATTGGCTTTAGCCAATCTATTTTATCCTGGTTTTCCTGTAATAAGAACATATCTAAAGAATTTCTATAAAAATTGTACTTACAAATCAGTGTTCTTGGTTAAGTTCATTCTTAGAACCTACAGCGTTTTTGCCTTGACACTTCAACCACCAAGTTCAGTGTTTCTTCTTTAGTACAAGCGATAAAACAAATGCCTGACCTTCCCTGCTCAAGGCTCTGAAGTACTGGTCTTCTCAAAACTTCATTTAAACCAAAGAATGTGATCAATATTTTGGTATTTTGCACGTGTCTATTATAAATATATTAAATACACTGCATATGCACAATAAAAATATACTCACTCCCTATAAATTCTATTCTGTGTACACATATAAACCGCTGCAATTTAGTTATTTACTGGGTACTACAAGAGCTATAAAATGCCACTTTCTAAGAATACAACTGAGGCTTAAGTCAGCGTTTTTATGATATCATCTGTACTGGGAAAACATTAAAGGCTCAATATTTAATAAACATAATAAACATCCCCATGAAACAAATTGTTCATAAACTACCTGTTTAATTTTTCAGGGTTCCTGAACCACATATTTTCTTATTAGTTGTGAGCCTGCTGGGTTGCAGGATAGATAGGGCCTGTCAGGGATAGAATATAATGTAGCGGTTTTATGAATTATTTCTGTGAGGAAAAGCCTATTACAGCTGACAAGAGGATGATGATATTAGCCCATCATCATTCAGATGGCACCACCCTTCCCCCTTTCATCCATCAGACCTCTTGTATGGAGGCTGAAAGCCATACAGTCTTTGCATAGCCAACACAAAGACAAATACTGCTCTTTTTCTGCGTCCATGAAACATTTAGTATTTCATTTTGAATCATGGCAGATGACAGTAACAAATGGCCTAATGAATCTCCCTTATTGTCCCTTGTGAATCTGAAGACGAGCTAAAAGTAAAATCTCTGTTTCTTTTTTTGGACATGCTCATTTGGGATTGAAAGGTTTTTGCTGCATTCTAAATAGCATTCCTCCATTACTGAAAATTAGACCAATAAACGAACAAGCAACTTGCAAACCACACAGCTATACTGCCGTAGACTATTCTTCACCCTCTACCTGAGAAATAGTATTTTGGGGAAAGTGCTTCAATCAACTTTGACACAATTATTTAGAGCAATGTACATATGTAAAAAAAAATAAAATGTAAAAACAATAATAAAGTTTTGTATTAGAAAACAAAAGTAACACTTCAGTGGGCAACGTGAATTATAAACCCATTTTTACCACCATTTTGTTTTATTTAAAAAAAAATACACTAACGATGTCCACACTTTAATGCAAGAATATGGCATTACCTGTATTAATTTAAAAGATCTGATCATCTAAACATTTCTTTAAAGAGGGTCATTGCTAAAAAATCACTACAGATGATCATTCCCCTTCTACCACCACTCCCTCCCAACCTACGAACCGAACATCATTGCACAGCCATCTTGCCTTCATTTGCCCAGGCAGGAAATTTTACAGGCAGAAATTAATAATGTGGCTAGAAATAGTTTAGTGAGCACTGTGTGATAAAATGCTCCCATCACAAGAGCTCCCTCTCTTTGATCCAGTTGTTACATGAGCTTTTCTTTCAGCTGTACAGGTGATTGCTGCCCTTGCACCTCACCCCCTGCTTTGACCGTCTTGGGCGCAGGCTGAGCACTGACTGGGGTCACACTGGGCTGCCTAGTGCCCCCCCCCGCTCTTGGCATTCACCCCAGCACAACTGTATCCTGAACCTCGTGTGAGCCACGTCTGCCCTGCTGGGCAGGTATGCTTGGGGTGGGCCACGTGGCTTTAGCTCTCCTGGCTGCGTCCTGACTCCAGGTCAGAAATAGAAACGCGAGTGTGATCCCTCCATGTGCTTCGGTCTCCTTTCAGAGGACACCTTGATAGACAAGTATAGAGGGAGCTGCAATGCTCTGCAGGAAGGTCCAGCAATCTGCATGATGAGGAAACTGAGACTAGGGACTGCATCTATCCTACAGCATAGGCAGGAAACCTTATTCTCATTGGCCCCATTTATACTTCAGTCTGGCCCCAAGATGTTCTGATGTTCTGTACATGCATCTCTAACATGACTAAAGTTGTCAGGGTGTAACCTATTTGCTCATTCTTACCAAAGAGCTATCACATCCCTTTCGTAGGTGTATAATAGCAAGCTCACATTTGCTCCTTTTACTTGAAAAAGTCCTCCCTTCTATTTATTTCACTTTTTTTTTTTTCCTTTAAACTGGTTTCATCTATCCCCACAACATTGTGATTCATTGAGCTTTGCTCTTCAGTAATGTCTCCCCTGATTCCCTCTCATGAAACACGCAAGCTTTCCTTTAGTAAAGCACAAGACAGAGGAATGGCAGGAACTCCTCTTCATTTATTATGAAAAGTTGTGAAAGTACTTCAGCAGCAAATGCTCGTTTTGTTTTGTCAGGGAAGCTAACAAAAATGGCTTGCTTTATGTATGAAACTTTTTGCACAGCTCTGTATCTACTGTAGGCACATGTGCATTTTTGACATGACAGATCATAATGGCTCTTTCAGAGCCATTACAGTTACCAAGTAAATCCTTCTTAGTTCAAGTACATATAATTGATTCCCATAGACTGTAATAGCTCCAAAACCAAGGCAATACCCTTACCAAACATAAAAGCAGTGGCAGGACTAATACATAATAGCAGTCAGTTTTTACCACCATGGTACTAGAGAATGATGCAGTGCTAACAACATGGCTTTTTTATTTGCTGATTTTTTGGCACAATAGAAGGGCAATAATTCCATGGTATTACAGTGGTATCGTTCCTGCATAGTCCTGGTAAAGCTATAAATCCTCAAGTATCACAGTAGTCATCTCAGTCTCCATATGGAACGTAAATTAAGGCTTGTCCATTCAACTTCTATGCATACAAATATTCTGGTACAGTTTACTGGGGCAAGTGCATGAATAAGGTCTTTTTTTTTTCTTGTAAATTAGGGATGCAGAATAAAAGCCAAAAAGCTGGTTAACTTTAAAAATGGTACCACAAATTATAATGCAACAGTACTTTAAGCAGCATTCAATACACTTTAAACTATAGGAAAAAAAAGGAGAAGGACCTCAGTTATGCTCTACAGTCCTCTCCTGTACTAAGCAAGCTGTAGATTTGTATTGCTCACAGAGGAATTGCGCAAAACCCTTTCCCAAGCAGCTTGGTGAGCAGTGGTAATACAGAGCAGGCATTACATTTTTTAATATAATAGTCTGCTCCTCCTCAGCATGTCTGATAGATTTGATAAAGAGCTTGGCAACATACATCCCTGCTTTCCTACTGCATAAGGGTATGCGAAAGGATAATCTCTGTGCTCATGAACATAGATGACCAATGACCCTAAAAGGAAGGAGAGCACCAAATGATATATTGGCATGAAGGGCCATTTTCTTTCACACACAGAAAATAGGTAGAGGACAATAAGAACCTCCTCCTTCTCTTTCTTTTTTTTTAAATGACTTTTGAAGAAAAGACAAGTTTTTAACATTTCTTTTTTCTGAAAGAGTTTATATTACAATAGAAAAAGGTGCTGTAAACTTCAAGAAGCTAATGTACCTTCTCTAAAGAAGTCTCACTGGAGATCATAGAAATTTCACGACTCCCATATGTTAATAATGTCTTTGAATATAAAATCCAAATTAAAAACTGGAGCTGAATAAAATACTTTTGTTAAAAGTAACATTTTGAAATGCTGTCAGTAACTATCATAAATATTTGAGAAGTTAATATTTTAATCTTCAACTATAGCTCTGAAAACATTTTTAGTGACAGACAGTGCTTCATTAATAGAGTTCTGTATGTCTAATTGCTTTAGGCAAAGTGGGTTGCATTATTTTGACACATGACATGCAATTAGTACATGGTCACACGGCTAAAGGAAGATTTTACACCTTTTTTCCTTCTACACTCAGAGCGGATAATTAGCATATTTTTTCTGTTTAGAATAATCATCAGAGCCTTAGATCGGAAATTGCTTAATGAGGTAAAATTCCAGTTGTTGACATTAATACATGTGACATTTTTTTCAGTTGTAAAAGTAAACCTACTGCTGCCATTTCATTTACTCTTTCCAGCATGTTCTTAAGATTCAGCTGTGGTTTTTTTAGCATCAAGCCACTGAATAATCATATCTTTTCAACAGAGAGCGATGAATGATGTTTTTATATTTTAGCATATTTGCTTGATAGTGATATTTTAAGAAGATTAAATTTGGCTATAACCTGCAGCCATCCTAGGCAGATTGCAGTTCTCAACACAAAAGATAAACCATGATCAAAATATACATGTTCCTTGCTTATGAACTTTTTGATATACTATACAAAAAATGGGAAGTAATTTTGCTGAGTTATAAGACCCACTCTATAGGTTGTGCATAACACTCCTATAATGAAAGTCTGTCTTTTTGCATAAAAACATATTTTGATTACCTTGTGTTGAAGAAATAATGAAGATTTATTATAGATAAGCTGATGTAACAATACACTTTGGCTACAGAAATAAGTGTTTTCCTAGAGAACAGATTTTGAAAATTTTAAAAAGGATTATGTTAGGTCTTTTTAAGTAAATTTTTTTCCTTGCATTTAGCACTATTGCATATAATAACCTTTTATGTTCAATTTCTAAAAAGCATATTCATTTGGGGCAAAGGAAGTGGTTTGGATTCTCAGTCCCTCACTCCTTATTCAGGCAAACTTTCCTCTGAAAAATTTGCATGAGGTGTAGGATCTGCAACTGAGCCAGGTTTTCTGGATATGAGTTCTGCTGATAGTTCTGAGCATAGAACATACAGGGGGATTCTTCAGAACTATATCAGACACTTAGTGCTACCTATAGCAAAGGGCTGACTTAAGCATGAGATGAGCAAAATGTTTTTTACTTTTAATATCTTGCTATTTATTTAAACACATAGGAGAGAGGAATCATACAGCACACTCCTGCCCTATTTCAGATATTTGATATTTACTAGGATTGAAACAGCAGTAGGGTTAGCACTTAACATTTAGACAGAACAAAAAAGGCACAGACATTTACCTTTTGTCATAAACTGGGAGGTAAATGTCTTAAAAAAAAGCTTGCTAGTTCCACAAGAAGGACGAGTTTATAGAGTGACCTGACTACTATACAGACATCACAGGAGACCAGGATGCCCATCCTGCTTCAAATATGGTGAAATTTTATTTTTTCTTTTTGGGTTTTATGATTAAGTTAATTACAAAGGAGCAATACTGAGGTAATCACAATGTTTTTCTTCAGCATAGGTTTCCCTGGCATTCTTTTCCTATTACGATTTACTTAGAGAGCAATGATTTCTTTAACATTACTTCCTTTATTACAATTTTCAACTTCTCCCTACATGTGTAGCAGTCGGATTGATTTTACATCTTCTCAGATGATGAACAGCTGCTGTTTTAAAGACTCCTGACAATGCTAGCCCACCTTGTAAGACCTCTGTAAAAAAGAACCAAAAAGTAAAAAAAATAAAAATATGCAAAAACCTGCACTTCAGATCATCATGTGTGTGTGATGAGGACCAGTGAAGAATGATACAAGTGTATGCTTTTAAAGAACCAAGAGATTCTATTGAATGGAACATACCCAGCCAAAACAATAAGGCAATAATATATGCTAGAAACTGACAGGGAACAAAGTAAAGAAAGTCTCTTTTGTCACCAGCTTCACTTCCTCTTCTTAACTAATCTCCAGTGAATAATGTGGAGGTCAAAGAAAAACAGGAGAGAAGAAGAAGAGATTATGCTATTTCAAAATCCATTGCTGACTACTGAATATAAAGGTGAAGGTGAAATACTCACCTTTGACTTGGAGGACCCCTGCTCCAGCAACAGCCAGATGCTTCGAAGATATGTTCCCAGAAGATAAACTTCATACATATACGTACTTTTACTCTTCCTTTATCTTCTTCTGGTCTTTTATCAGGCTAGATGGGCTAGATATTCTAATCCAGTCTGGCTACCTTTCTATACCATCCATAAAATGGTTTATGAATGAAATCGTTTAGAGATAAATTTTGTTGAGTCGCAATTAGGGCTGATAATCTATTACCTATGGCCATTTTTATTCTGAACATGTGGCATGTAGGATTATTTTATTAACATATTTTCTTCTGTGCCATAAGGTGGTCATGCATCCCTGGTGCTACAGGTAGGATAGTATGGAGCTCAGAGAGCTCATGTTACTGGCGGGTACATGTAGTAGTACTATTACTGCACGCATCTTCCAGTGCATTTTGGAATTACGTTGCACTGCTGTCTAAAAACATGCAGCTCCTGATAAGAAAAAAAAAGCTTTTCTAAACTACGTTTATAGTTGTGATGAGACTGTGATACTGGAGTTTAGTGGCAAGATGGAGTCCTTCAGCAGCAAGTCAACAAGAAACCAAATGTCCATGGATTATATTATACTGCCACAGTCTACCACATCACAGTAAATCAATGACGATCAAATTGGCAAAGAAATAGCAGTATGCAGGAAATCAGAAACACCAAAGAGGATGTCTTTGACATTTTTTTTGAGCATACGTTCACTGATCTTACTTATTTTCTAAAAGCTAGAGAGACTAAATAAAACAGATTAAAAATTCAAAGATTAAACCCAGACATAGAAAGATCCTCACAACTAAAGAAATATTGCTACAAATTCTCAGAATTGCCTAAAACCAAACTGACCACATACCAGCAGGATTTGTTTCAATAAGGCCTACATGTGGAAAAAAAAATGTATCTGCTCAACATGTTTTAGATGGTATTCAGCTAGAACCATGTCATGGTTTAACCCCAGCCAGCAACTAAGCACCACACAGCCTCTCACTCACTCCCCCTCACTCAGTGGGATGGAGGAGAAAATCGGGAAAAGAAGTAAAACTCGTGGGTTGAGATAAGAATGGTTTAATAGAACAGAAGAGAAGAAACTAATAATGATAATGATAACACTGATAAACTGACAACAGCAATGATGAAAGGATTGGAATGTACAAATGATGCGCAGGGCAACTGCTCACCACCCGCTGACCGACACCCCGCCAGTCCCCGAGCGGCGATTCCCTGCCCCCACTTCCCAGTTCCTAAACTAGATGGGACGTCCCATGGTATGGAACACACCGTTGGCCAGTTTGGGTCAGGTGCCCTGGTTGTGTCCTGTGCCAACTTCTTGTGCCCTGGCTGGGCATGAGAAGCTGAAAAATCCTTGACTATAGTCTAAACCCTGCTGAGCAACAACTGAAAACATCAGTGTGTTATCAACATTCTTCTCATACTGAACTCAAAACATAGCACTGTACCGGCTACTAGGAAGACAGTTAACTCTATCCCAGCTGAAACCAGGATAAACCATGATATAAATAGGCAAATTTTTTTGTAGTGTTGATCCTGATCCATTATTTCTTCATTCTCCTATTATTATCACTGGTACCAGCTGGTAGATATTTGAAATTAGAGCTGAACAAATAATTGGATGTTTTGGTTCACTGACATGACTGAAAAACTGGATGTGGGGGCAGGGAATGATCATTTCAGACTGACTAGGAAGGATTGTTTGGTTTTGGTTCTTCTTACCCACAGAACATCAGGAAAAAACCTGCTTCTGGTAACATAAAATGATTATTTCATGTTCAGGTTGTGTGCTTTATTTTAAACTTATAAATATTAACTTAAATGAAAACATGAAATATTTCTTTAAAGAAGCTTTAAATGAAGAATTTGGTTTTTTCTATTGTTTCCATTTTGTTGCTGGCTGAAACCATTCACCAAATTTGGAATAATTTTTACAAGCATTTTTATTGATATAAATCTTTTTTTTTAAAAAATCTATTGAACACAATATATGATCACAAATGTTTGCCTAGCTCTACTTGAAATATCACTGGATTAATGGCTTCCAGAAGATTAAGTTAGAACCATATAGGGATCATTTTGTGCCTGTCTTACTCTTTGACTCTTTAGAAGAGTCAAGACCCTGGGACACATTAGGACAGCTCTGGGAACTGCTATACTATCTACTTCCTATTCCCTGCCACAGTTCCAGAAGGCATGTAACAGTGAAGAATCATTGAGACACATGGAAGACATTATACCTATGACCCTTTTGGCCAGCTGTATCTGGCACAAAGAGCAGTAGGGCAATGCTGAATCTTAGTTTTTCGTAATCACATATAAACACTTCTCAGAAATATGATCAGTTGCACTGGGCAATGTTTAATGTACTTGCATATTTTTGCCTTCTGAGTAGCAAATTAGGTGTGGGGGGAAATAGTGCAGATGCTTTTCTGATTTTCTAGCTTTGATGAGTTTTTTTTCTTTGACATCATCCATTTTAGGGTCACCACATGAATTCCTATACTCCCAGATTAATGCACAGGCAGTCCCTCCATTACTGGCTTGACTAAACTTCTTTCAGCACCAGCTACAGAATTTCATTTCAGGATTTTTTTTTCAGAGAATTCTGAGATTAAAAGTGATCAGATTGCCTCAACATACATTGATTTCTATATATCTAGTCTCTTAAAATGTATGGATATAATTAAAGTGGTATAATGCTTATGAGAGAAATACTAAAAAGAGTCCTTTCCAATATTTGTTTGTATTGTTGCTCTGAAAACTTTCTCTGTGTGCTTGGTAGAGACAAAATTAAGCATCCATCTTGCAGAATACACTGAATTATACTACTTGCTTTATTCTCAGTTGTCTTGCTGATTAACCTGTTCAGCAGAAAAATTCCTGTAATATTTAATATAACATGCACATGCTACATTATTGCTTTCAAACTACCATAATATTTTCCCCTAGATTATTAACTTGGTTTCCCTACTCTTCTATAGCTGGAGTTCTTTTTGAACATATGTTTCCCTTATCTTTCATGTTAAGAATGCAGTTTCCTCCACAGTCCCTTCTATGTAGCCTGGACAACCCTATTTTAGCATGCCAGATTGTAAATTTTGAATTTTGAAAACAATTCTTATGAAACAAGGTCAGCTTCTGTGTATTCATGCACTAGGCATTATGTGTCTGAGAATATCATTCAATGCCTACATCCTGTTATATAGCCACACGACATACTAACTGGGCAAGGGCTCAGAAAAGCAGAAAGTTGTATACAAAATTTGCCAAAAATTATAGTCTCATAGATCAGTCAAAACTAAAGATTTTTTTCAGTCAGAAGCTTCTCAACAAAAGCCATTTTCAACCCTGCTTTTGGTTTGATAACACCTACTAGGCAGTTGAGATGCAGAAAATAAAATATTTTTATTTGTAATTTCAGAATATCTTTTTCACTCCCTTTACTCTGCAATACTGCCAGAAATTTCTATTAAAAAAAAAATTTAAGTATATGTGCACACACACACAAGTCCTTGCTCTTCAAAGAAAATTAATCCTGTAAAAAACCCAAAGCATCTAAATTAAAAAATTTACACTGTAAGAAGAAATATCTTGGAGGTCTTTTTAAATTTCATAGGTCAAGCCTCTAATGAGAATTGGAAGATGGGAATTGGAACACTCCCATAAAATTTTATAAGAGCCACAACATTCAAATTATTATGCTATATAAATAGATACACTAAATGTAAATAGGTGCATACTGCTGGCCTTCACTTACATTCAACAGAGATCAATGATAACTTGAGAAACACTACAAATATATGTACAGCAGCAAAGCAAGTGTCCTTTGGCAGGATACACCAGTATATTCCAAAAAAGACAAGCGCTTAATATCAGGGACATAGAGACAGAAAAAAACCTACCTCACCATAATATGATTAATAATTTTTATTTTAGTCAATCTTGAGTTATAATGTTAAAAAATCAATCAACAACAGGTTCATAGTTTCAATGTTTCTCATTCTATGATTTGATTCTGATCTACCACAATTGTTAAATTGTTAAATGTTAGATTGCAGTTACTTCAACCAGAAACACAAAAAGGTTATGACTTTTTTGTTTCAAAAGTAAGAACTTTTAGCTAAAGGGCCTATTCTTCTCTCCAAGAGCACATATAACTCTAATTAAGGGCAATGGGAATGACATGTCTCTACTAAGAGGGAAATGTAAAATTTCACTAAAATATTTGTTAGTAAGAATGCCAATTATTAAGGATTATAGCCTCAATTCAAAAGAACTAAGTCATTTCGAGAACTTTTTGTAATACTACTTTTTAACGTAAATAAAAAAAAAAAATCTCTGCAAACCATTTTAATAGCGGTGAGAATGTAGGATGGGAAAAGGTACATTTAGCCCACAAAAAAATGTTAGAAAAGAGCTGTACAGCTATTTCCTCTTGGAAAAATGATTTTTATAAAGTAAAAGATATCTCAGTATGCTGCTCATTGATACGGATGTATTGTTATAACTTATTCAGTCTCAGTATCTTGGATTTCACAATTTATTATTTTTCATCTTTGTATGATCCAGTATTCATTAATATAATTAATTAGTAAGATTAAAATCATAAAATATCATTAATAATTCAGTTTGTATTAAAAGCTTAACTGCTTGCTCAATGCCTCAGCTATGAAAATTTCTGCATCCAGTTTTAAATTTTACTTAACATGTCACTTGGAGAAATACAAATGCTTGAAGCAGGAAAATTTCAGTTTGGTTTTAGTGTTTATTTTGTAATGCATAACATGTTTAAAGGATGGATTTAAAATATTTTGTAATTAGGCACTTGGAAAGTTTTTGGAATACAGTATTTCAGTAAGTAAAAACTTTTCTTATAACCCATATATAAATTATTTACTTCGATCATTTGGGAAACTAGCCATAATTATGATGACTGTTTAATTAAGGCTTCTGCAGAACTTGACAACAATGCTAATAATGCAATCGAGGAGATACAAGTAGTTGATCTTAATTGGAAGAGATGACACTATTTACAAGAATAAATGACGGTAGCTAATCTCACATTCGTAATTATCAGTGATGGGCCTACTTCAAAAGATGTTGTGGTTCTTGTCTGCTTTAGCTGAGTCCCCCCAAATATATGTGTTTATTCAGAGTTTACATGTCTATCTGAATTGTAAATGTAGCACTTTTTCTTACAGGAGGCAGCTGAGTTGCCTCCTGGACCTGAACGCTTCAGTCACAAAAGAAAAAGCTTTTATATTTGCCACCCAAACAATCTCTCTTCTCCTTTTCATCTTTTGGAGTTGTAAGCTCTAGCCCTGCAATTTCCTAGTGAAGAATGCATTTGATTATCTGGAGCAAATGATGCCTGGCTGCTCTATAGGAATACACTGAACATCCATATCCTCTGACACCATATGTCTGCACCTTGCCAGGTGGAGCTCCATGTGTCCTCTGGAGTACTGATCTCTCTCTCTCCCTTTCACAGACCTGGCTGACAAGCCTAGTACATCAAGAATAGTGCCTTACAGTTCCTGGCATCCAGGCGTTCCCTCTCTAGCAACTCCAAACCTGAACAGAGGTCCGGGAGATGATGCCATTGGGTCAGCAGTTTCAAAATGAGCTATCTTGTTTATACTACCAGATTCAGGGGAAAAGAATCTCACGTGGCTATTTTTTCTTCACATGAGCACAAACTTTATGCTGTGAGTTTAACAAGGTCCTGAAAATACACATAATAAAGCAAACAGTCCTCATATCCAGGCACTGGCTGAAACAATGCACAGTGAGCAGCACGTATCTCAGTATATATTACATTTCTCTCCCTTTGCCAACAAAGAGTTTATGAGATCCTGCAGATGTTGACTGCTCATTGCTGGGCATTTTGGGGTAATTAAGATATTTGAATTGCCATCCTTTTCTGTCACATTCTGGCACAAAAGCAGACTTTGTTTTGTGATAGGGTTTGTGGCAGCAGGGTAAAAGGTACTCTGGAACCAATAACTTCAACTATCGCTGTTCATGGACAACCTCAGGGTATTACAGGGAAAGTGAAGGAAGCAATTTGAATTTTCATATTTTGGACTGGATACTATGCTCCCCACACGGTTTCTCTGAAAGTAGGATTTACATTGAGCAGCAGGTACTGTAAATGAAATCTAAAAACAACACTGGGAACATATTTTCTGCTTGGAGAGGATATGAGTCTTCTCCTTTGGGTGACTATATTCTCTGCAATGAAACATGGCAGCAGAACAAGAGCAAACCCTTTTTACTCTTCTTTAGTCTCCCTGATGACTTGGGCAATATTTGTTTCTGGAAACCACTGGTGATTTTCTCATTGGAACCTCTTATATCAGGATAACCTAGTCACTTTGTCTTCATTTAGTCCCAGTTGTTCACCTCTTGCTTGATGGCATGCAAAGATCTGGAGGAGTAATAGTAGCAGTGCTGGTGTTTGATAACGAATGACACAGTAGCAGTGAACTGTGACAACTCTATTACAAAGCAAGAAGTACCATTCCCCTCCCTGTACTAATTTTTCAGTTATCTTTTCCATTATACATTGCATATACAGAATTTTGATTTGCACTAGGGATATCTCCTATGTCTAACAAAAATAGACCATCTAGGATCATAATATCTCTGTTAGGAGAAGACATTGCAGCTGAAATTAAGGTGCAATTCCTACCTTGGCTAAACCAAAACTGGTTTACAACCTTATTTAAAAAAAAAAAAAAAAACTTGAGAAAAATTCTCCATGAAAGAAAATACCAATAGAAAACAAAAAAGGTCACACTGCAGTCTAAATAATCCTAAAAATATTTTGTTAGACTCAGATGCCCAGTAAATATAAATAGCATGTGAAATGTTTTGTGAACAATGGTCAAGCAAATAAGTTTTAATCCTAACAAATATGCCTATCAAGCAAGATCGTTTTTAAAGGAGTGATGGATCCATGGACATTGCTGTTTCCCTTCTTCCTTATTAGACTACCTCTTTGGTTCTTCAATCGACTGATTGCTCTCCATCCAAGGAATTTTTATGCCTCCCTTCTGTATGTTTTTCTGTGACTTGCATTATTGTTTTCTAAACAGCTTATCACATGCTATTTATCATGGGAATGACTTTGATACCTTTGTGTGGGCTCCACAAACCCCCTCTTCTGATGATTAAATCATGGTGCCTATTCCATTACATCATATTCATAATGAATTACTTCATCCATCAATTATTGCAGAACTGTTCTCATATCGTGTGGTAATGATATGGACTTTCCACACCATTCAAAACAGCGTGTATAGCAAACAACCCTGCCATCAACTAAATATGAAAATGAAATTGAAACAGCAGAGCAGTCAGCAGCTGTGACATCTGTGAATGCACTGCCAATAGTTACATCATTGTGAGAAATGACACACTTTCTTCCACCAACACAAATACTGCGTAGCATATTATACAGGGCCATGACAAATCAACAAGGTATAGCATGCAATAGCACTGGATTCTACAGGTATTTTCTTCTTCTGAATTAAATCCTTCTAAATCTTGTATTGCTAGTAGTTATTTCATTGCTTTAGGTACAGTAAATAGTCATTTAATAGAAGATAAATTGGCGAAATTACTTTTACAGAGCTCTTATTCTTTTTGCCCTACAAGTGTTTTTGTTTAACAGTTCTGAGTTAGAAGCAATTTAGGGATGTTTTCACAGAATCATAGAAATACGGGGTTGACACGGACCTTTAGCAATATATAAACCTCTCCTCTACCGAGAGCAAGTATATGTATACAAATGCTTGTCTACATTATTTTCCAAAAATCTCTAGTTGACCTATCCAAATTAAATTATCTTTTATGCCATCACGGTTTCCCTTACATATTTACCCTAAAACTCTGCAGTTGCAGTTTAGCTCTTTGTTTCCTCATGCAATCTGTCTTTACAGGTCTTATATTCCAGAAGGTGTCCCCTGACTTTTCTTGCTCTTTTCTGGAGTTTCTACCCCACTTTTAATTTCATTCCCTATCCTTAACCCTGTGCTACTCGAAACTGGACACAGAATTCCAGTCGCAAACTCTCTGGTGTTTAGCAGAGAGTAATAATTACTCCTGGTCTTACATGCAACAATCTTACTGGTACGTTACAGGATGACATTCATCGTTTTGTTTTTTTAAATAGCATTATTTGGTTTTTAGCTTTGATTCAATTTCATTATTGTTTCTAGTTTTCACCTGATTTTTATTTATGCAACCAGATAGGGGCAGGGGGAAGATTTCCCCTTAGTACTTTGCAGTTATTCGTACTGAATTATACCCTATTGATTTCAGATCCTTCCTGCAATTTATCAAGATCTCTTTGAATTCTAACCATGTTCTCCAGAATACTCAAAATCCTCCTTGCCTTGATGCCATTTTCAAATTTTACAAGTAAACTTTCCATTCAGTCACCCAAGTTGTTAATCAAAATACAAACACCTGGATAATGGGATAGATAGTCCCCTTTTTCTACAGATTAACCTTATTTAGTAGAATGCAATGGAGAATCACACCATGGTGTGGATTGGAATTCTATTTTGCTTTAACATCCTTTTAAAAGGGATTTAACACTTTACATATTCTGTGATCAGTTATACCATCTTGATTGTCGCAGCACCCTACAATGAGTAGTCTTTGTCCAGGAGTCTTGTAAGTGTGCTTCATGCCTAAGGGGTTAAACTTAATAGCACAACGATGTTGAGTCTAGCACCATTGCATCCATTAAAAACAGTATCTATATTTTAGTAGGTGATAGCAACAGACATAATACTTGTCATTGATTTTATAGGTTGAGTTTGTATCATAATATATTGACATTGTACTTTTATACAAGACTTGCTTCAGGGTGTAGCTGTATTCAGCACTGAATAACAGGCTAATAAAAACTGTAGCAGAAACAGCTTTACGACCCTCCATTGACTTGTGTTTTACATTGTATTATCTTACTGCAGACATCTGAATTAAAGGTTAACAAACACTATTTAATGGATTGTCGGAATGAATGTACAGTACATGAATACATGCCTAGCAATGTCTATCAGTTATCATACTGTACATGCATTGTGATTTGGGTGAAGACAAGACTGTAAATGGGTGATGGCTCCTGACTGACTCTTTTTAGTAGTATGAAATAGCACATTTTGTTATACTTCCACCAATTAAGTGCATATCTACCATTAAAACAATCTGTCATCATTTTAACAATGTCATTAACTTCTACAGTGTCTCACAGATGCTTTGTTCTTCCTTCAAAATTAGCAGCACATACATTTATATATAAACTTCAAAATGCAAAACAGGGAAAACAAGTTCAAGAAACCATCATCTGTAAATTATATAAATAATAAAAAAGTGGTTACTGAGGAAATGTGACTGCTTTAAAAAGAAAAAGTACAAAGTACTTAATCTGCAGAAATTGTACAGTAATAAAAATGTACTAACCTATAAAAATATAAATTATTTTTCTCTCTCTGGTAATTATAAGGAAATATGGTTTACCATACTATAAAAATGTACTAACCCTATAAAAATATACTAAATTATTTGTCTAGCTATAGTAATTATCAGGAAATATGGTTTACAATAGAACAAAATGTACTAAGCCTGTAAAAATACACTAAATTATGTTTCTCTCTATAGTAATTATTAGGAAATACGGTTTACAACTCATAAAAGTAGCATTTTAAATATAACAAGGTTGGCTACAGAACTACAGAATCAAAAATGAGACTGATTCTTTCCTATTTTATGCTCCAGACAAGCTAAACTTACTTTAGATGGCTCCAGTAAACACAGGAAGAGCTATTAAATGCCCTGCTCAGCAATGGTGTTTAAAACAATTGATGGATAAAACATGAACACATAAAAAAAAATATTAATGGGTTATTTATTTCCTGAAAGTTTCACATTCAAATTAATAGTGATATGTCAGACTGATGAAGTATCAGCTCTAGAGGCTAGCTTTGTTAACACTGCACTATATTTTTCTAAATATAGTTAAGCTGTTAACCTTTTAAATTTGATTTTAAACAATATAAATCAAGCATCCTATTTAGTTAAAAACTAAACCACAATAAATCAATCTGCATTACAATTTTTAATTCCTTTCAACTGAAATGGGGCAAAGATACCAAAGACTACTTAGAAATACATTGCACTGTGCCAATAATGTGTATAACCTATAGGGAATATCAAGGGAAATTTTTTCAGAAGCATCAAAATCACTTAAGAACCTAAGTTCTAATTTCAGAAGTGACTTAGGACTGGATCTTTAAAAGTATGAAGCCCATATGTCCTTCATCATAGGTGCTTAAATGCTTTTAAAAACCTGTAATATAGATAAGTGCATAAATTTACTAGCTATCAGTGAGGCTTCTGTCACTCACTGTTGTCACTTCAGACAATGGCATAGAGAGTCTCAGGTCACTTCTGGGAACTTCTGAAATATTAGCCCTAGTTCCAATAGTAGCCAGTCTTTTGACTCAAGCACCACTTTGCATTGTTATCAGCTTCTTTAAGCACTCTCATCAAAGGGACTATCTATGATTCTTTTATTCCTCAATACAAGTTAATGTTGGACTCATTGCTGTCAGGAAACTGGCATTGTTGCATCACTTCAAATGATTTTTTGCAATATAGAGATTTGTCATTCTCTATATTCTGAGTCTTTCATAGCCTAAAATAATATTCCTTCTTGAAAGCTCAGAAGAAATCAAAATACTCTTCTGTTACATAAAAAGCTTATAATAGTCTTCTCTTTCCATGTAATGATGATCTGATATGATAAGAACATTCTGTTTTCTTAATTACAACCTACAGATTTCACAGGACATGGAAAGGAATTTATATTAAACAAAATTTTCATAGGGCACATGTTAGGTATAAATTTCTCATTATAACTCTGAGAAGAGTAATTATCTCCATCTTATTTTAATACCTTGGGTGGGGCATTGTTTCCTTATTCGTGAGTGTAAATGTAGTTATTTCCTATCATTTCATTTCAAGCAGTGGAAATGAGAAACTCATCAGGTAGAAGGAGCAATTAGACGTGGTCTCAAATAGTGGGGATGTGAGGATCCTGACCTCCCTCTCCTTCCATGCTAACAGAAGTAACACATCAGTCCTGGATATAAGGAGAGTTACCCAGGTCAATACTGAAAATCTTGTGCCTGTTCCATTTCTGCCTTGTGTGAGATCCTCTGGAGAGGAGAAAAATCATAAGAATCTTTTGCTTGCAGTGTTTCAATTTCTGCATAATAAAATGGATACCCTGCTACATACTCTCCTCCACAGAAGCTAAGGGAAACAGAATGGCCTTGTCAGTATCTTGACATAAACCCAGAAAATTCGAGGGGATGTGCCAGTAATTCTACAAGAGCCTATTCCTTGGCTTTCATCCAGCTTGATCCTACAGAAGTTTTGACACCAGTCCAGCAAGACAGAAGGCCTGAGTCAGTTCTCCAGAGAGGCCTGTGCTTTGACATCACCGCGCTATTCAATATACTGATGAGCTGGTGACTTCAAGGACACATGAGAAAGTCTACCACTTTTAGAGGCACTAGGCTGGAGACCTCGGAGGAACTTATGCTTTCAAATCAGCATGGCAAGCTAATGTTTCTGACCCAGTCACTTCATTGTTACTCACTGTTTGGCAGCAGACCAGAAACTTACAGATAAGCCAGAGACTTCATAGTGTTTTCTCGTCATTTCAGACTGTTCCTGGTTCTTCTGCCTCAATATCAGTTCAGGGAAGTTGCTGAAAGGGCTCTGCCTTGTCTAACCTCCAAAGTTGTATGTTCTAACGCCGTGGCCTCTCAAATGCTTATTCTTTTCCCTGTGGTCAGCAAACTAGGGCTGCTGAATGAGACAGTGCATGAGAATCTATGCCTTCATAAAAGGCTAGTAAAATGGATCTGGAAACTGCAGTTTCATTGAGAAAAGTAACTGTTTCACATAGGAGTTCAATATCTAGCATCGCTGGGATACTATCCCAGGTACCCATATGTGCTGAGCTACTGACTCGATATTAAACAAGACAGAGATGCTCAGAATGGTCTTCGCAGGAGGGCAGGGACCCCATATAAGCTGACAACTTGATATGAACATGGCATAAAACTGCTCAACATTTCTATTTATATTCTTGCAAAAATTGCACATCCTTGCTTTCAACTGCTTTTTTCCTTCCCGATTTGCCACCTTTGAGGCAAATTAGGTTAGCAAAAACTGAGAGGGTATGCCTTCCGTGATGATGAAGATTGTATCATGGGGAAAAGGACATGAGGGAAGAAGGAAACAGCTAACTGTGGAAGCTGCTGAGAATGATTCAATGCATGTAGATAGTAAGAGGTGGCAAGGAGATGGAGTAGCAATAAAAAGGAGCCAGCCTGTTGGGTAGACGGCAGGATTTGAGTGAGTCAGAAAATACCATAAAAAGTGTATCAGCATTGTGACTGTCTTTCATCCTGGTGCCTATCCAAGAGGAAGACAGTATGGCTGCCAGTTAGCAAGGGCTCCCTCTTACCCTCTTTTCTCTTCTAGCAAGCTGAAGCCTTCTCAGAGCTGTTGCTTTCCTTAGTTGCCTTTTTAACCAAGTTACCTCCCTGTCACTGCATGCATTACTTTCACATGACCTTAGAGATACGTTTCATGGATGGTATGTCCCCAGCTTAAGAACCTTTGAATTCATAGTTCTCACGTTATGGGAAGTAGGTACAATGTGAACTCTAGCGTGCCAAAGGAGAGGGGAACAACCTGCTCTCCCCTCTCCTCCACCACCCCAAACTGCTAACCTAGAATAACGCACTATCCTGTTTGGTTCTTGAGCTAACAGCTTTCATCACTGGAAACAACAGGTCTCTTTACAACAGTCTTTAATTTAGGAAAGAGTACAACACAAGTGCAAGCATACTGTGGTATTTCCTCAGTGTACACTCCTAACTTCCAGACATTTCACTCTAACATACTGTAACCTGTCAAGATGTACCAGAAACTGAATTAAAAGAATGGTAGATCCATATCCTTACTTGTCTACTGTTCGTCCTGTATTTGCCTGTAAATGATCCATGGCATTGTCTCAGTAGCATTATGGTGGTAGCTTTTGAAAAGTTAGATCAGGGAACAAAGATGTTAATTTTTCTGTAAATCAGAGAAAGATTTGCATTTTATCTTTGTTTATTGACAGTAACTCACTTGTGACAATTGAAAAAAATGAGCTGTTTTCTAAATGAGTGAAGAAAATGACATAATTACAGGAAAATGTATGGGGTGCAGTATATTTTTATTCTAATTATTTATTATGCTATTAATTATATGCATACAGCACTATGAAGGAACAGGTTTCTATCCATTTTCGTAGCCATATGACTGAATTCACCTATAATACATTGCCCTATTGAGGATATGGTGTGACAGTCAGTACTAAAAGATATATGATGAACTTCAAATAACCAGACATCACGTCCTATTGATTGACATGCCAAGAACATAGCAGCTTAAGAAATTATAGACAATGCAAATTGCTATCTTCCTGCAACTTCACTTAAGTATCTTTCTGTTGATGTAATTAAACTGAAGTAGGATCTGAAATTTATCAAACAAATCATGGACTTACAAGAAATGCCCTATAAAGATTGTAAAAGATTTTTGAAGTTACATTTTGTAGCTTTTTTTCCTCCAAATGTTTGTGAGTTCAGTGAATCAGGTGCATTTTTTATTTTATGGATTTTTATTGTCCTCTGTTTCTAAATTGGTTAGATTTTAAGTGATAATATTGGAGTTTTCCCTCAGTGGATTACTAAATGTTTTTCTGGTATATGAGTCACACATCTGCTCTTATAAAATTCTTTCACAGATAACAGATCTGACTGATTACATGCAGAGGGCAAGAAGGTATAAAGGGAGTATAAAGCCCTCTTATTTTTGTTGAAGGTATTAAAGGAGATACCTACAGACTATCTTCTCAGGAGCTTCTGGAGTGGGGGCATGCCATGACCAAGGCCTAGGAAACAAGGTATGTAACAAGCTGGGAAGGAGTGAAGCTTTACTTGAGGATTCTGCACAGTGTTACTTCCCCAGGCAGCTGGTGACAAGCTCTTACAACTAAACCATTCAGCTCCTAAAGCCGACAAAAAAAACCAGAGAACACAGAAGTATTTTACCACAACTTTAATCCTGTTTCCCTCAGGTGTAAGTTTAGTGCTGTACCTCTTCTCACACAGCAACTTACTCAAGCTTCTAATTGTTATCTACATTCAGATCTAAAACCCACAATATTTCTGTTGGAAGGTATAAGAGAACAACTTTTTTTTAAAAATTGAAACAGTATCATACAGACAATACATTACCACTTAATGAAAAAAAGCTGCTAAATCAGAAGCTTACCTGCTGTCTTTTATGTGCAACTACAAATATTTGTCTTGGTTGCTTTAGAGTTATCAGATAAGCAGTCTTCCAAGTACTGTCTGCTTACTGTTCTTTACTCATGAAGTTATGTGAAAGGATTTATCAGGAAATCAGGAACATGATTTCATCTATTGTACGGAAGGTTACAAAAAAGGAATAGGACTTCAATCACTTTTACTTTTTACATTGTAGGCAATGGCACATCTTCATGATCTGGGACCAACTAACCAGAGCAGCAAAGGCAGATATGAAAACTGTTGAAGTTGAGGAAAAATTTCATTTCAAAACTTGATATACTTGAATCCTGCTACCCCAAAACATCAGCCATGGTCAAGGGTATTCGCTGCAATCCAGATGAGAAAAAGAAAAATGAAGTGGGTCAGCAATAACCCTAGTTAGATGAAGGAGTTGTTCCAGATACCACTGGAATTTTATGTGTAAGGCCACGTAAGTTTCTTAGTTGGCAAAATCATGCCACTGAGGGGGGCATACAGGAGAAATACTTTGCTGGGATGAGATGTCACCCTCTGGATCATATTATATCATAAAAAAAATTCTGTGATTACCCAACTACTATTACTATTCAAGAAGAGGAAAAAGAGAAAGGGAAAAGAAAAAAAAAAGGAAAGAATAAATTCTTCCAGGTTTAAAAGAGCAATCTTAATCTAGCAAATACATACAAAAATGTTTGTATGTTAATTTCATTTTTTTTATTCCATAGTATACAAATCATGTTGTAATTTCAGTCCATTAAGCTGCTCTACCAATCATAGAGTTCAACTGGCCACAGTAGCACATTACAGTATTATCCAGAACAGTGTAACTTTTCTTTTGCGATTTTCTTCCTTCCCCCAGACCATATATATATTGATTTACTGTTTATACTGGGGGCTTATGTAATGCCTTTCAAAGTCACCAGGGTGTCTTTCAACTCATTTTGGTGGGTTTTGCTTATACTTTTATAGAGTTTCTAGTGTATGTAAGACAAATATGTTGTTTGCTCTACCTCACAATCAGACTTTAAAGCTTCCTCGTTCACCCAAATCTGTCTTAAGATTAATCATATTATTACTGAACTGTCCTTCCTCTGTCAACAAGAAGAATGACTATGATAAGTAGCAATACCTCCTCTGAGAAAGAGTTAATTTTAATTAATCAAGAGATCCCTCTGACCTTTAATAGAAAAAATGGGGATTGTCACAAGGATGACTTGCTTTAAAACTCCTTGCTCATAGTCAGGAAATGAGTCTGAGCCTATTGCAGTAGTGGGAAGTTTTAAGAGGAAACAGAGTGAGCAGAAATGGAACAGAATGGATCAAAAACGAGGACTGAGGATGGGGTCAAATCTTCAGGGCTTAATTTTGCTATAATATAGTGCTAAAAAGAAGAAATGACTATTCAAAATGCCATGGAGTTAATGAAAAAACTACTCCCTTGAACCCTTGTGTAAAAGCCTGAGTACATAGCTGACAGAAGAATTGAGGACCTCATTTATGTCAATATACACTGCAATTTTACAGGTTTTGTGCAACTGTTTTTAAGAACACAAATTTGAATTCCTATCTGTAAGTGTGCAAGTGCCCTTTTTATAAATTAAGAAAAGCATGATAAACATAAACCTGAAGTTATAAATTTCAAACTTCTCTTGTGAGAGTCTCCATACATTGCAGTTAAGACTGATTGCGATAACTACCTTTTTAATTGACATTCCCTTCCATAAGACTGTGTGACTCTGTATGACCATGATTTTGTGTTTGATTCTTATGCAGGAATGGTCCTTTTGAACCACAGCATCTTTAGCAGACAATATAATGCAGCAATTTTTAAAGCAAAGGGACTAGCTGAAATGATGCTGAGATAATTCTCCAAGACCATGCTATTAAACCAGCCACTTTCTCCATTTCCTGTAAAGTGATGCCAACTGCTCCTTGCTGAATGTAGTAAAAAGTATTCAGTTACTTAAGATGTGCTATTCCATTACATGGTAGAGAAAAATGAAAAGGGAAACTATATCAGTCCTTGTTTAAAAATACCTCCTCAAGTATGTGGTTCAGTGAAAACCTGTCCAGATGTTAGTTTATACACAAGCATTTTGAATGCTTTTTCAGATGAATGGCATCTAGCCAGCACACCTGTCCCATGGGAAAATACACATGCGTAACTCAGTTAATTAAAGAAAAAGTATATAAACGGTGTCAAAGAGGGAAAAAGGCAATGTATCTAGCCTAGAGCAGTCTGACCCTGAAAGGCATCCCAAGGATTGATTAGCAAAGAGGTCATCGAGTTGCTGTATAAATACACCCTTTCCTTCATTTCATCTACTGTGCTACTGATCAGTTGGAATATCACTTCAGCTGCAAGAAACAGCCATTTCTGGCACTGAGTAGTTAGTTAATCCTGGAGCGCAAGACTAAGGAAACAGTGTTTTCGGAATAGTAATAGCACCCCCGGTATCTGCCAAGCAGTCAAAGCGTAGTCTTGATTTTAAAATGGCTACCCTACTCCCTGGCAAAGTTGAAAGCAGTTTAACTGATGGATGATTTACTTACTAAAACCCACAGTTTCACAGCACATTTAGCCTGTATGCACAGAATGGGTTTGGATACGAAAACCACCACGTTCTGGGACACATTCAGAGGGAAGGTAGCAGACCCCTATCACTGTCTGCAACCAGGGTGGTATAAGCACCCTCCTTAGATGCTGGAGCACCTGGGTCCCTTGCCTTTATTCTTCTAATTCCCCCCTTTTCTCATGCGTAGGTCAGTCCCCAACTGCACTGCTGTGGCAGTTACTCTCAAGTCTTTCATACTAATGTGTTCTGAACACACAAACTGTTACCAGCCTCACAGCCTCAAGACCTGTTTTCCACCTCGCAGCCAGCAGGTAAACGAGGGAAGGCTGGTGAAACGCCTCCGTGGCGGGACCACGGTCCGGCAGAAGAGCTGCCTTGGCCTTCTGTGAGCCAGGAGCTCCTCAGGGGCGACCAGGTGGCTTCCAAACTCAGACTTCCTACCCCATCAGGACGTCAAAACCAGCACTTTGTCTTTTAAACCGAGCAGAAACGGAGAGGGCCTTCCCTCGCCCGCCAGGACGCTCCCCGCTGGGCGCACTGCCCTGCGTCAGGCGCAGGTGGGAGCTGAGGAGACGGGGTGGTGCGCTGCGGGAGACTGAGGAGCTCCTGAAAGGTAGGGTGAAGCTGGAATTTCCTTTGGCCTCAGTGCGGTCATACGCGTACTGGGGTGGGTTTTCTCGCACGACTGGTGGGTGCTTTCAAGCAACAACAACAACAAACTTTAGCGGGGGCGTGGTGGTGGAGGGAGGGCCGCGCTGCGATGGCGGGCTGCGGCCCACCCCTCCGCCGGGCCGGAGGAGGAGGGGAAGCACCTTCTCCCACCCGTGGGACCCCTGCGGCCAGGGGAAGGCTCCACCTGCTCCACCTCTGGTGGCTTTTGTGGATTTCTCCCTTTGCTTGCTTTCAAGTTGACCAGAAACTTTTTTTCTTTTTAACTCCAAATTTAATTTTAATTTTGGTGAGAAAACCTAATCATCGATTTTCACTTTTTCGTTTCATTTCAGTCCAGTCTCTCCGTGCTCCTCTGTAGGGTGGCTAAATACTGGTAGATTACACATGATTAGATGGATGAACTATTAATATCTGCTGTCACAGGTCCACTGAATTCAGTCAGGCTGTTATAATTTACGGTCCTAGAGGATATGATCAAGTATCAGTAGTCCCAGAAAAATGAATAATTTTCTAACCTCAAAAAATAACAGTGAGAAATTAGTTTTGTCTGAAACCTTTAATTCATGTGTTGCTGTACTTTGCTGAGGACCAGATTCAGAGACTGAACTGGGGAATGAAAAAAAATTGCAGTTGCCCTTGCTTCATAATGGCCCAGATCGAAAGCCTTGATTAAAGCATTGCTCATGGTTTATTTGAGAGCTGAGAACCAAATGTTGCAGCTGGCGGTTATCTCTCTTTTTAAAACAAAGCAAATTTAATAAGAGACAAGTTGTTAGCAAGATAGCTCAAATCTGTGCCGGCCAACAAATAACTGATAAAACTGGCCCATATATTTTCTGAGAGAGTAACATCAATTAAAGTTTGTTTGCAAAACATACCAGCTGGCAAAGTATTCTCAGTTTAATTTTAAAATATATTTATTTGGTCTGCCTAGCTGTTACTAGTCGCCAGCTCTCTTTCAGCTGTATGACAACATTCCACCTCATCCCAGCAGGTATGATGCTGTGCTGTCAGAGCTGCCATGGAAATTGCTGGCGCCTAGGGGGACAGGTAAATAAATGCTGCTTTTTTTTTTTTTAGTACATAACAGTTTTCCCAAGTGGTGTGTCGGTGTGTCCCAGCAAAGTGGGAGACAGTAAGCCACAATCCTGAAGGAATCTGAAGTGTGTACTCTCAAAAAAACCCGAGGTTATCATCACTTTGTGTTCTGAACACCTTCCCCAATATTGCTGGAAGATGAATGGGGTCTAGTAGATCTTTTCCAATTAATTATTATTCTCCAATACTAAGTTATTAAGTGCCATATTCCTTAGGTATAACAACCAGCAACACCCCAAAGACTGAAACAATAATGATGTGCATGCACTATCTGAAAAATCTGGAATGCAATTTCCAAGTATTGTGTTTCCACTGTAGCAATTTTGGTTACTTTAGCTAGAATCAGTAGTATTGGTTTAGCCATGACGTTACAAAGAGGAGAGTAAAGATTGTAGAGAAAAGTAAAATATTTAATAAATATAGTCAGAAAAAAAAACCACCTTCAAGGCAGAGAAGAATCTGAAGAATGGCTTGTGCAGCTGAAGGTTCATTTGCTTTCTATGGCTATATTCAGTGAGTCCAGTAGAAGAAATTACCTCTCCTTATAAATTATGCCTCATTAGATTTGAAGCTCCTCAGCAGCTTTTGGCTGCTTTCAAATCCACACTGTTACATTGCCCTAAAAATATTGCATCCTAAACATGTCCTTACAGTTCTGTGTTTTGGATTATGACATCAAAGAGCTATCAGTAGAGAAAATATTTAATCAAGAGTGAATGGTGAGTTTAAAGTATACGAGTAGAGACTGTGAGGGGGAAAAAGCACAAAGGAATTCTTCAAATTTAAAGTAAATGGGGAAGTATTTCTAATGTTTTAATTTCTTCAATATTAGGGAATCTTTATTTCCTTTAAAATATTTTCTGTTTAAGAAAATTTGTATTAATTTGTTAAAAAGCAAAAATTTTCACCTGCCTTTGCTAGTGTGTTGAACCTGACCAATACTAAGAAGGTAGGATTACTCTTATGTTTATCTGTTTGTTGAGACAGTCTGGAATATAAAGAAAATATAAGTGATCTGACTATGCTGGTTTGAAAAAGAAGTGGACCTTTCAAGTTCCTGAGGAATTTGATAAGGAGAAACTATAGCTGAAGAGAAGTGTTGATGAACAAGGAGCTGGGATAGAGTACTTTGGAGATATAGCTGGTGCTGAGGTATATATCTATACACAAGGCTGCCCCATGAAAAATGCTTAATGGTATTGTACCTTTGGTTGCATATAACTCTCTGTATTCCTTCCTCTAAAAGAAATAGACATTATGAATGTAAGAAAGATGGGTCTTAAGAACTTTACTGATCAAATCCTGCATGGGACATGCACCCTATTATGTTTTGCTTAGCCCTACCAATAGAAGTTATGATAAGCATTAAAATTTTGTCACTGTTGTCGATTATTTCTTCATGTGGTCAAAAAGGAGATAGAAGGTGAGAAACAAGTGATTGCCATTGTAAAGCAAGAAACAGTCAGATCCAGCTCAGAAGTATGGAAAGGTGAAATAGAGAAAATTTTTGTATGGGTAACAGGGGAAAAATTATCAACTCAGATATTTAAAGAATGAATTTAAAACAGTTTAGAAGTATGTTAATATAACTCTTAATTTGGGACTTGACATTGCTGCTAAAAGGGGAAACAAGCTGTAGCCTGAGAGGCCTAGACAAAGAGGAACTACCTCAGGTTCATGCTGATAGACCTCCTTAACAGACAGGTAAAATCTGACAGGTTTTGTTACAACTATGGCCTGCAAGCATTGTACATAACCATAAAGCAAAAACCCTGTTCGCTTCTTTGAAAATACCAAATGATGGTAATTTCCTACCTAAGAAATGAAACAGAGCAGGTGTGAATTCCTGCCAAAGGTTAAAATCCCCTCCAGATCTCCCAACAATGCAGGAGGTAAAGCAATCCTAATGGAGTGTACTGCTATTTTGAGTCTGACAGCAACGTTCGCTCTCTCTGGGTACTCTCTTCTGTATCAGCAGTTGGCAGCGAGTCAGGAGAGCCCAGCGTGCTGCTCCTCTGTGCAACAGGCAGCAGTGCCAGTTAGGGGTGCCAGCACCAGAGCTGCTGCCATGCCTGCTGCAGCACACCCTGCCTGAATCCTAGCCACAACTGCAAAACCAAGAAGATAAGTGTAGGAGTAGGCTCAGGTTTTCAGTAGCATGTTTGAATCACTTGGAGGTACAGATTTAAGCTGGCTACCACTATTGATAAATTAGTGTAATTTCATAAAACACTAAAATTCTGAAAATTAAAAAAAATAATAATTCTTGTCTGGGGAAAAAGTGGAAAAAATCAAAGAGATTTAAAAAAAAATACTTGAATATACTTTAAAGGATAAAGGTAATCTTAATGGTGGGAAAGCAAAACAAATTAATTTTGACGTTGCCTGAATTTTTCTGTTGTAGAACTGCTTATAAAAGGCTGGTGGCATGATTTTAATAGATTGTAAGGCAATGCACATACTTTGGAAAATAACAGTGAGGATCATCTGTGCTGCTTCTTGTCTCATACATTTAGACTATCGTGAGCTACTGACATAACTGGTGTAATACTCGGCCTGCTCCACAGTTTAGTTATTTTCTAATCTCTGCAAATACAGTTGGGCTTTATGAAAAGTTTAGCAAGAACCAGCTCCTAAAGAGAACAACATGGGAAAAGCTGCAATTCACTGAGCACACACTAAAGGAATTAATTTTAATTAGATTTAATACATAAATTAGTTTCTTGAAAAGTTTCTGAAACTTGATTTTTGTTTAGAGATTCTGTGCTACAGATTTGAGCATGGTAAACTGTATTTCCAGGGAAAAAAAGAGGATGAATTCTCTCTGTTTGAAAGTCTTCTGTCTCCCTGTTCAAGCCCTGAATTTAGAGTTCCTGTGAAAATTTGACATCAGTTGCAACGATTTATGAATCAAGTGACCTTGCTGTTGGGATATTTTCTTTCAGTACTGTTGGACTTTGGCATGTTTTGAATTCAGCATCTGACATTTAACTTAATAGAAGCTTATTGGTGAAATTGTAAGGTAGCACAATGCTAAATATAGCACAAATTAATAAAAATCTGTACCCTAGCTTTTAGCTGCTAAAGTGTTATTTTGAGGCTCGCATCAGCACTATACAACTTCTTTTGTCAGTGCTAGATACCACGAGATCAAAATGAGCATGTAAACGTGCTTTTGGGGCTGGGAGACTGTTGTCATGCAAAGCAGATGAACACAAATAGGTGCTGCTGTAGGGACAGAAGAAAGAAATCTGCTTTTTAAGCCACTTCTCTTGAATTCTAGTTTCTTTTATGTTGGTCTTTCTGTGATATTAACACTGAAAACAATATTTTGTGTTAAAAAAAAATCTATCTTGTTAGCTGTATTAGCTTTTGGATCTGAGCCCCCCAAAGAAGACTTGGAAGTGCAGGACTTGGAAGTTGCATCCAGGGTCTTAGCTGCAGGTGAGCTGTCTTGACCCATGTCACAGGCCAGACAGTTGCTTATAGTGGAAGATGGCACTGGCTCCTTGGTAACATCAGAGGAGCTGTGCTAGCCCCTGCCCGCTCCCTTCAGCAAAATGGAGCATCTCCCCAGGCACACTGTTGTGTTGCTGTAGCCCTGCTTTGTATTTTCTTCTCCTGCCCTTTGTTCCCAGGTGCTGGGAGCCGTGGGGATGGCTTCACAGATTGGGAGGGAGGGAGACAAGGAGAGGATCTGAGCTTCTTGCGTTCCCTATTATATTCCCTCTCCTTGCAAAGTTGCTTCAGTGGGAACATGTGCACCTATCTGTTAAGGGCTCTGCTCTAATAATTTGTTAAGGGCTCTAGTAATTGTTAAGGGCATTGCTCTGACAGATATTCTGGTAGCAATACTGCATCATGTTCAACATGCCAGCTCAGTGGTCCAGAAGTTTCTTCAGTCCTCTGCATCGCACAATTTCTTTTACTCTGAGTAAGAAACAATTCAAAAGGTATTGACTGAGTCCACCACCTAAGGTGACATGATATGGAAAGTTGCCACCGCTAGCTGATGTAGATTTTATAGCAAACCCCTGTTTCTCAAATGCCGTGGTGTTGTTTAAACTCCGGTGACAGTGACTGAAACCGGTGGATTGCCTTCTGGTAATATTTCTATTGGACAACATGACAAGTTGAATTACTGCTGTATAACAAATTCTACATACTACCACAGCTTTTAGAAAATTGTTTTTGTCAGCTAAGAAATTATTGATTGAGTAAAAAATATATTTAAAGTCAGGCAGTGAGACAACTGGTGAAAAGGTTAGCTATAGTGTACTTTCCCAGAAATAGCCCCTTAAATTCTTCAGTGATCATCACTAAAACCATGATACCACCTAAACTTCCAGGTAATCATCTCTAACTACAGAATATATGCTTTAAGAGACTCAACTTTGGTTGTACAGAAAAGAAACAAATAAATAAAACTTCTTACTAAATTAAAATGATGTAAGTAAAACTTACATCCTTCTAAGCTAAAGGAAAATGAAAATGCATATCCAAAAAGTGCAGTAATTAATTTACAGGTAAAATGCAAGACATAGTTTATGTGGCAGGTCAGCAAATTTTAAGTGGAAAAGTGTACTTAGTCAAGGGAGTGAATACAGGGCTTAGACATAATTGTAACTTCATAAACACCCAGAATAATACTCCTAACAAAAGCTTTACACAGAATCAAACAAAAAGACCTGTTTTCTAAGCACAGTTAAGGGACCTGCTTTAACTCTGTAGGTATGAAAAGTGTTCAGTTATGGAGCAGTGATTTTAGGGTAAATAGTACTGCTTAATGAGAACTTGTATGAGTAGGAAGAGACATAAAAGGAGCAGAGGTGATCCAGGGGGAGAGGAGTTGATTTGCAAGGCATGTCACAAGTGAGAGGCAAAGAGAGCCTGTTTATTCATGCTCCTTGCATCGATTGCAACAGTTCTTTCCCTGCTTAGTACAGAATGTAAGGATAGGAGCCTTCAAGAAGCCAGCAGGATAGTTTCAGTTAGGATGTCTCATTAGTGAATTTTTGTGGGCCATGTTACACACAAAAAATACATCTGTGTTACATAATGACAGTAATTTTTAATTGTGCAATTCCTTGAGACCTTGCAACTTGGGGCCTGCAGACTCTCTCCTAGTTCCTGAAAAAAAGTATCTTACTGTTTTGAAGAAAACTTTGTAGATAATTCCAGCTGTCAAAACCACTCCATTTTTAGATGAATCCTTCATTGCTTAATTTGCTTGCTCTGTGTGGTCTGATAGTGCATTTATGAAAAGCTTAAAACTTTTATTAACTTCCATGGGAGCAGTGGGTAGGCAAGTACTGCTGGGCTGATGCTTTACCACTTTTTAAAGCTTTTCTTGTATCTTTGCCCCTCCTCTAGGATTCTCAGAGGTTTCTGAAGTGTCATGTTATCCTGGTTTCGGCTGGGATAGAGTCCATTTTCTTCCTAGTAGCTGGTATAGTGCTGTGTTTTGGATTTAGTGCGAGAACAATGTTGATAACACGCTGATATTTTTAGTTGCTGTTAAGTAGAGCTTATCTTAAGTTAAAGACTATTCAGTTTCCCATGCTCTGCCAGCAAGCAGGTACAGCAGAAGCTGGGAGGGAGCATGGCCAGGACAGCTGACCCGAACTAGTCATATAGGGATATTCCATAGCATAGGATGTCATGCTCAGTATATAAACTGGGGTAGTTGGCCAGGAGGGGTGGACTGCTACTCGGGGACTGGCTGGGCATTGGTCAGTGGGTGGTAAGCAATTGCATTGTGTATCACTTGTCTTTCTTGGGTTACATTTCACTCTCTTTTTGTTATCTTCCTTTTCATTACTATTACTATTATATTTTATTTTTTATTTCAAATATTAAACTGTTCTGATCTCAACCCATGAGTTTTACTTGGTTTTGATTCTCCTCCCCATCCCAGTGGGGGAGGGGAGGAGTGAGTGAGCAGCTGTGTGGTGCTTAGTTGCTGGCTGGGGTTAAACCATGACACGTGTATACAGAATGTGTGAGCTACGTGAGAAGTCTGAGCATAATGTCTCTTCTAGCTTCACTTGCTTTCACCAGCTAGAAATTTATTTAGTTGCATATTCTAGCCCCAGATTTTTTCTTTCTTTAACAATATGGTAATATCAGGCTATCGGTGTAAATACACATGCAATTGTCAGTTAACCTTATGCTATTATTTTCAGAGTGCCTGCGGCACTGTGTCAGTACTGTCAGAGGAAAAATACCACAGAACAAGGTATTTCCACATTCTTTTCCATGAGCCAAGACACAAAATGGGCTCATTACCAACATGTGGTTGTCTGCAGTTCAATATTAATATGTCTGCAGCTATCCAAAAAGCGCAGTGTATTTGTGTAATTCAGCAAAATGTAAACATGTGTTCCTGAAGAGACCAGGTGCTGCTGAAAAAAAAGACATTTCATTTCTTTTTAATCAGGCATAAAGAGTTTTTGTGCGAAACTGTTCAGAAAGCCTTTGGACTAGGTTCTGTGTTCGTGTAAGCAGTTACAACCGTGCCAGATTCAGAAGAATTGCAGCTGCTGATGGCAGCTGAAGGTGTGGCCCAGAATTGCTTAAAATCATTAGGTAGCATGTTGGTGTACTGGATCTGAGGACTGAAGAGAGGAAACCCCAGGTTCCAGATCTACCTCTGCTGTGAACATGCAGAAAGGACTTGTTTGAAATTCTTTATGACACTTAACTAATCTGGCTAAATGTATCCCTACTGTAGCTCATGTACGGAAGTTGGCCTTCTGTGTCAGTTTCACCACCTGTAAATGGTGATGATTATGGACACTTACCTCACAGGGATGTTGTCAGAATTTATTAGTTAATGCCTGTGTGGTGCCTTGAAAATGTTGAATGCTACATGCTGCAAAGCAAAGTATCATTAGAATGGTTTAAAAAGACCATTTTAGAGATCTTCTTTTTTTTCTCAATTTGTATACATACCCCTGTTGATAATAGGGAATTCTCATGTGCCCCAAGAGGGGAATAATGCATAGGGGCTTAAACACCATGGGACCAATTCTCTTGTTATGGAAGAATGAACTAAAAATGTAGTCACAGGACATCTGGGGCCTTGCTATTTAAAGTTCTTATGACAAATTTTGAAGTTTAAGTGAACAAGATTGGATACAGTTGACTATTATCATATCAATTACCATACCTAATGCCTATTTAAAATGTCATTATGAATGAGTAGTAGCTTTTTTCATTGCTGTACGTCCTCACACTATGGGTGGAGTTTTTGTACCCTTCAATGTCATATATGGTGTAATTGGCTCTGACAAAAGGTGCTTCTGTTGTAGACATTGACAGAATCTCGTTATGAGATGCATACGTTTTCACACTGAGTAATGGTGGTCAGGTTAATTCTTAGCAATTACACAGTACTGTAGGCCTCATGATATTTTATGAAGACAAATCGCCGTTATATTTGTGAGGTAGATGAGATAACGGAGGTCAGAAGTTCTACCTAAAAAAAAAAAAAAAGTAGGTCTGAGTGTTGTCTAGCACTCCAGCCACTGAGCACTGACCAATGAAGTCAGTAAAGTTACACCAATGCAGTAAGCGTAGCCCTTTCTATCTACATTTGAGGTTTATTCTTTTTTACAGTCTCTTCATATAAAAGTCTGAATATCTTATATTTTGTGGAAGTCTCTATATAAATTTTTTCAGATGAAAGTAGCCAGTAATTGCGCTTAGATCTGGACTGCAAGGGAAACATTGTAACATGTAAAAAGTAATACTGTCTTTTCTGGGACTGGGTTGCTCTTGACAAAGCTGTAATTCTATTTTGGGATTCAGATACTATTGTGGTTTATCTCCTGCACTACATGTTACCAGGATTGTTCATGGGAAGAGACAGGCATCCAGTTGTTCTGCCGGATGTGCAATGACGACTTAATGAGTGAAGTTGTTCCCATTCTTAGCCATTGCTCTGCCCTTCAGAAACCCTCCCAAGGTAAGGAAGTCTGATCAGTTCATTAATTGGCTCTCGAAGCATTGTAAGTTTTAGGTCAGTAGATTAAGAAAGTCAGAGCACAAAACTAGCAGCAAGAACCTTTTCATCTCTCCAGGTTTAATTTTTCACTGCGTATCTGTTGAGTCCTCACACAAATGCACGCAGAAGCAAATGAACTGAATGAGAATCTACCCTGCTAATGAGCAAGATATACCGAGGAAGACAAACCGGGGTACTTAACAGGTAGCTGAGTGCCTAAGCTAGGTCATCTGTTGCTCATTTTTAAAAAAGGAGGGTGGGGGGGTGGGGCATCCAATAACCACTCACACAGACAATTCCCACATGTCTTGTTGCAATCAGTAATCCTGTTATGAGGGAAGAGACTTCAGATTTAAGGATGCAGAAGAACGATTTGAAAACTGTTCACATGTCTGGGAATGTCAGACCATCACATAATTTTCTAGTTGTTTTCTCTAAGTCCTTTCTATTGAACTGTTTGTCTTCAATAAATTAATGCTATTTGGAATAACACCCTTAATCTGAGGTTTACATAGGCAGTGGACCCAATATTTCTCTTCTCTTTTTGGACAATGTAGTCATGCCAAATAGATAGAGAGCAATACAGCTATCTTTGTGATACTATTTCTTACTTAACTAAGTTTTTAGTGCTAAATATTTGACTGCCAAAAGCAGACAACAAAAGTTTGACGGGTGTGATACTGCCACTCTTGCACCTCAGGGTTGGACTTGGATGCCTAACACAACAGCAAAGTACTTATAATTTACCTATGGCTGTTGACTACTGGCTGGCTAAGTGTAGTGCTGAGACCATGTTCTTAAAGGAAAGTGTGTACCCTTTATGCTTACAATTAGAGGACTCCCATTTTAATGGTCAGAGTGCAATTGGTTCCCTGCTGTTTAAAAATAAAGCTTCTCATGATCAGGATGAGAAAACTCATGCCTCTGAGACAACATAACTTTGACTCTGTGAGCACACTCAACTATGAATAGAAATACCCACCTGTCAGTCAGTCAAGGTAGTTTAAAATACCTGTGCTGCAAAAGCCTATGTGTCATTATAGATTTAGCAGTACGAGCGATGTTCTCTTTGTCAAACAATGAAGCAATATGACTAATTAACACTCACTAGGGAACCTGAAATAATGATCTCTTTCTCTTCCTAGAGCCAATTACCCCAAATATTCAGATTAGCTACCTACTATTTCTCTGAAAGAAATGTCTTGCTTTCTTTTTCTTTTTAATTTAAGGCATTATGTACCATGTAGCATCATGTTATAGGATGTTATGTCACATCCTGACAGCTTACAACTAGGGATATGCTGAATTTATTGGATAGTTAATACCTTCCTAAATTAACAAGATAACCAACTTTTCAGGAAAAGGAAATCTGGGAAACATTTGCAGTACCTCGTTCTATATCTGTAGGGAGAATTTACCTTGTTGATTTAATCAGCTGTAGAATTTCATTATGGCTTCCCACTAAGACAACATTTAAGTACGTATGTTTATCTATGCAGACATTTAATTCACATAAGTGTATGATCTGATTTTACAAATGCCTACAATATCAGTAAATATACATGATGGTCCAGCATTGTAACATAAAATTATGATGTTTGAAAAATCCTTGATCAAAAAGATATTTCCAAGAATATTATTTTGGTCAAAGTTACCAACTTCACAAATTATAAGACCACTTAGGGAAGTCAATCATCTCTCTGTTATACAGTAATTGTAAATCATTATATCAGAAGGTTTCTTATTCTGCATGGAGAAGAGAAAGATTTTTGGTATGTTTCCTCTCCCAGGTAAAGTGAGGAAACAGAAAAGTGGTTAGGCATGGCAGTTCTCAGTTTGCAACAGCTCAATCTTGGGCACCTGGATCTCATGTAAAAAGCAGAACAGTGTTGGATGTCAAGGCTACCAAAGTTAATTAATATAATTAATACAGAAAGTTAGATTACACAAAATAGTACCTGAAATATATGGAATAAAGCCCTAAACTCAGAAAATATTTTAAATATCACATCTTTCCAGGACTTAATCAGGCCTGAAGAAAGATGCGTTTTGTGAACCAATAGTTGAAGGTCCTTTCCTGAAGGTAGACTTGTATGCTCTGGTTTACAGAACTGGAGCAGGCTTTTTGTTGTGTGTCGTCGTGCCCCTCCTCCCCGAGATGAGAGATTGGATGGGTATGTTGCCTGCAAAGCCTGGTAATACTAGTTGGGCATTACCAGTTAGGTTTCTAATTCCTTGATACAATTTGCTTTCAACCCTTCTCAGTTGTCCTGAGATTGCTCTGACTACAAGGGTGTTTTGAGATGTCTATGTTGTCACTCCTTTTCTATTGAAAGTTTTCCACTGGGCTGAAAAAAAATAATTATGAATCACTGAGCTGAAAGGAATGATGAGCATATGAGCATGCTGAAATTATTTGGAACTTATGGGGAGGGGGGGGGGTGCTCAGAACTTGTCCTTGTTCCATTCTTCCCTGTTTTATGTATTTTATCTAATAATTGTTTTATGTGATTTGCACAAAGAGTCTTTTGAGCCAAGAATGAGGTGGGTGCCCTTACCACCAAATTAGTCATGCTTATTTAATAAATTTATGTGTATTTATGTGCTGGGTGCTGGTTTTGGCTGAGGTAGAGTTAATTTTCTTCATAGTAGCTAGTATGGGGCTGTGTTTGGGATTTGTGCTGGAACCAGTGTTGATAACACAGGGATGTTTTTGTTCTGGCTGAGCAGTGCTTACCGGTAGCCAAGGCCTTTTCTGCTCCTCACCCCACCCCACCAGCGAGCAGGCTGGGGGTGCACAAGGAGTTGGGGGGGGACACAGCCGGGACAGCTGACCCCAGCTGACCCAAGGGATATTCCAGACCATAGGATGTCATGCTCAGCATGTAAAGCTGGGGGAAGAAGAAGGAAGGGGGGGGACGTTCGGAGTGATGGCGTTTGTCTTCCCAAGTGACCATTACTTGTGATAGAGCCCTGCTTTCCTGGAGATGGCTGACCACCTGCCTGCCCATGGGAAGTGGTGAATGGATTCCTTGTTTTGCTTGGCTTGCATGTGCGGCTTTTGCTTTACTTATTAAACTGTCATTATCTCAACCCATGAGTTTTCTCACTTTTACCCTTTCAATTCTCTCCCCCATCACACCGGGGCGGGGGGGGAGTGAGCAAGTGGCTGTGTGGTGCTTAGTTGCTGGCTCGGGTTAAACCATGACAATTTAAAAAGAAATTTTTATATGCCAGTATAGTAAATTTTGCACATTTCCTTTAAAAAGTGGCAGAAATTCAGTAATAGTGTGGTGTTTTCCTTTTTAACCAACACTGTTGAGAAGCACCTGTCTATCTTTGCAACTGCTAAAAAATAAGGAAACTACGTTCCCAAAGTGATTGCCACCCAGTTTTACTGAAGATTACTCTGAACCTACTGATCAGATCTAACTTAAACCATTTTCTTCTATCTTTTATGCAACTTGAAGGGAAGATCAGAACTGATTCCCAAATCAGACTTTAAGATTGTATGAATTAGGTGACAAGCAAAATTGGTTTTTGCCACATTTTATGGACTCGGAGGACTGCTACACAAACACACTTGAAGTTACATTGTAATGGTTTTGAAAAATTTTAAGGATGACTCTCTGTCTTCAGTGGAAAAAATTGGAAAAGCTGTGTGATCTGATGCCCCAGGATTTCTTGTGCAAACATTTCATTCTGATGAAAAATACCTAGACTCATAAACATTCTCATTTCTGCTACTGTTTTTTAATTACTGTGTTACTTGTGCTTTCTATGTGTGTTTAAAATTTACTGTCACTAGTTAGACTGTCAAATCGTTCTCTAGGTCAGAGGTTTGCATAAACAGTCTTACCAGTGCATGGCACTGATACACATGTATAGATACAGAAAAATGCTGTTTATTTTCTCACTTGTACATATTACAACATGTAGTAAGCATAATCCAGGCTTGTTGGTCTGACGTGATCGGGTGGATAACCAGAAGTTATCCAGCTAAAGCTTTAGAATTTGTACACTAACTACAAAAATATTCTCTATATCAGGCTTTGAAAAGAACATATGTGGACATTTTTTTTTTTATTTCTACTTGTGGCTGACAAAAAAACTGTCTGGGATTGACAGAGGTAGTGACATCAAGGTGACATGAGGCTGTCAAGTGGGAAGTCAGTTTAAGACAAAAAAACAGGGCAGTTTCCGTTGTCTGGACTGGAGTGCACACTGTAACTTTAAGGGGAAAAGAGTGTGCTATGTCCCCAGTGTTTACAAATTAATTCAGGGGTAGAAGTGCTTTCAAGTTCCTCTGGATGTCAAATTTCTAACAGTTTTAAAAGAAAATAGCAGAAAGTGTCGTGTCCTTTTAATATGACTCAAATTTATGTTATCTTTGTTATACCTATGCTCACCCTGCCTCTGATTTACCTAAGTTTATCATCCTGCAACTGATGGCTCTTAGGGCAGATCTGTGAAAAGTCAGCTCTGTCAAGTTTAGGCTTCTTCCCTTGTACCATTCTGCTGTACTCTTCTTATTTAGACAGACCTTTTCTTATTAAAAAGGTTGAGTCCACTAACACCATTCTATGTGGCAACATAAACCTGTTATGTAGAACCTAAACTGCTGGCACTGAGGGGCTGCCAGTGGCGTGTATAGGTGGCTTTCCACAACTTGGAGCTTCCAGATGCTTATATAAAAAGTAACTAGTAGCAGCTTATCCTGTTTAGGGATTTTTAGCTATCACAGTATAAGAAATCATAAGACACTGTAGTATATATTTTATTATAGATACTTAGTGATCATTTTCTTTGTCTCACCTCTCTTTCTAAAACAAAACTAAGTTTCTTAACTTTTTCTTTGCATACTCTGCTTTACAGAAAGCTGTTTGCTGGCTGGCTTTGTAAATGGAATACTGTTTTGTTGCAGCTTCCATCCCTTACTAGGGCTCCTGCTGCTCTCCTCTTCTATCTTTAGAAACTTCATTTTCAGACGATGAAAACAGGATAAAAAGACAGAAATGTACTTAGTTTATTCATTCACTTTCTTCAGGCTGCATCATATGCCCCGTATTACAATGACTAATGTGATAAATTATATGGCATTAAGACTGAAACAAAGGTACTTACAGGAATTGGAAATACAGCTCTGCAAATAATTTTCCATTACCTTTTAAACTAATAGTTCTATAAAACTTCTTGAAGGGTCTTAGGATTCAGTAGACTCCAGTTAATGCACCTTTATTCAGAGTTGTGTGGGGTGTGGCTGGCTTACTGGCCACATGATTACCAACCGAAGTAAGAGTAACCCCTTCAGCCTGTCTACTATGTGTGCATGGGAACCTGCTGAACCACATCACTGTTTCTGTGATTGCTTTAAACCACAGGGAAATACTTGGAACTCCATATAACTACAGAACAGGATTTTTTAAGTGACTATGGTAAGTTAATACACAAAATAGCGTAAGATGGCCCAAGAGTCTTTTGTTATACATAATGCCACTCACTGTTCTCGATAGCATTTGCTGCCTTTAGTTTTCTGCTTGACTTCTGCAAAGGCACGAGGACTACCATTACTGACTAACCACACAAATGTTTTCTGAAATTATTATGGAGCTTATTTTACTGAGCATCAGAAATGTAAAGGCCAAGGAGCAAAAGGATCTCGGAAACAGCATGTGAAACATGTAAAAATAATATTTCTGAATTTGTTGTATGCTCATCTCCCTCAGTTCATTTTGAACTCATTGCCATGGTCTTTTTAAAAGCACAAGCTTTTAGAACCATGACTCATTCAGATAGGAGTTAATTACTTGTGACTTTTGTGAGCAAGTATGAACAAAGGAGTGTAGAACAGGCACAGTCTTATGCAATTTAGAAAGAACATTTCTACATTTTAGTATGAAAAGCTGTGTTACTAAAAATGTTACTGCCAGTGAAGCTTTCCGGTATGATAGCACTGCGACTGCAACATTTTGTCTTGATAGCAGTCTAATCACTGCCGGATAGGAAATTATTTTTGAAACAGGTGTTTGCTGTCCTTTTCTTGTTGCTGTGCTTGCTATCAGGGAATAACAGAGTACAGGTCAAGCCAACTATTGTTCTTCTATTCTGAATGAGAAATAGCTGCTTCTAGCAATGATAATTTTAGAAATTACTACTGTGGTAAGAAAAAAATCCATCAGTATTCTGCAGTTTGTGAATACATTTCAAATGACCGAACCTTGTTAAGAGGACATCAGTTTCGTTCGGTGTTTTTCAGAGCTGCATCAACTTTTGTATTGGTACTTCTTTCAGCATCACCTTTGGTATTGTGTTTGGCTTTCTAGCAAAGCATATTCAGTTCTGTAGAGTTGCAGTGGTCTGCTAGGAGTGTGCTGGAACCAAAGTTGATGCACGTCTTAAAAGTCAACCGTGAAATGAAAATGATAGTTTTTCTTCTCTGCCATCCAGCTGTGTGTGGCAGACGGGCTGTGTACACATGGACCTTTGGAGCTGGAGAGCTGTTGAGTTAGGAGGATCAGGTGCTCCCACTGCTGGCTCTAGTTAGCAGAAAGCAGAGAGAGGAAAACCAAGAAAATTCAGTGCTGATTACAGCTATTGTTGAACTCTGAGTCCCTGTCTCTGCTATCCCTGCTGCTGTGATTACAGTGTTTGCCCCTGCAACCTTTCTGGCTCAGCACAGTTACCTCTGTGGTAGTCTAGGGCAAACTTCCCCTGTTGGCTCACACTCCCTGAGGTGTCACTCCTCTTGGACTCATTATGACATTCACAAACCCGAGTCTTTTGTCTTATTTCTTTTTCCTGTACAACAATATGAGCTCTTTGACAGAGTTTATGCTGCGTGCTGTCACGCTGTGGAGTTTGCTTGCTCTTGGAGGTCATTGAATCAAACAGTTTAGCTGTATTTTGTTTTAGGGGATGAATACTTTTATTTGGATTATGAATGCACGTGTTTTTCAAGACTCAATAAGTGTAATGAGATGAGATGCTTCAGGATATATATTTGTCACTACCTAGAGGGGTAAGGAAGGAGTATGTTCCTCTAATGGACAACATTAAAAATTTGAGGACTAGAAGCTAAGGACAGTCACTCTTGACTAAATATGTGTTGGTCATTGCAGGATACAGGAGATCAGTGATGGAAAAGATACATGCTGGAGCACTGGTTTGTTCATACAGCTTCTGCTTATGTTCAGAATTACAAAAGTTAACTGTGTATGTTTTTAATTTTCATTATTTCATTGCAATCACATGTTGATAGTACCATTTCAATAAAAATGTTTTAAAACGACTGTAGAGTAGAGATGACAGATGGAGAGGTAAATAAAGTCCTGCATGATTTCAAGTTTTAAGTGATTTATCTTGCTAAAGGCTGCATACTTAGTGCAGGTAACCACTTCAGTTAGATTGATACAGTTGTTGTTTCAGAGCTTGTCCAAATAGCCTTTTATGTTGCAATCAAGTAATAGATGCAAGATTGACAAGTTACAAAGAAAAGGAGCTTTCAGTCAACAAACAGACTAAAATCCATTATTGTGGTGTGTACACTGTGTCCTGGACCTGTAAACACATCTTCATTGATCCCATAGAAAGATAGAAATATCTCCCCTTGTATGGTTCAATCAAGACCCTTTTCACAAAGGCAAAGTGCAAACAATATTGAAAAAGCAGAAAAAGACTGACATTACAGTCAAACAGTAAATAATGGTTGTGCTCAGGAAGCCTATCTATAACATTTCAAACTGCTGTCAGCTCAGATGAAATGTCTAACCTCTCTATTACAACCTTAAGAAAGATCAAAACACAGGTACTGTACATTCTCCTTACTGTCATACCCTTTTTACCAACTGACCAGATCAATAAGAAAAAGAATCTCATTTTTTTCAGTTTTGCATGTTTATGGGTGTCTCAGATCTGGAAAAATCACTGAGAAAAAGCTTTGCTCTTTGTATTATTTTTTTTTTACTCTCAGCGTTGTAGTCTCTGGCAAAAAAATGTTGAAGTATTTTTAGCCAAGTTTCATGTGGTGCAGCAAAGGCATGTAAGACAGATGACATGATAAGATGTTCTTTTTATTGTTTTTTAATATATTTTATCATCTACATGTTATATTTAAAATTATATGTACAGTCAGAATTTATTTATATTATTAATAAAAGGCATATTCTATTACTTTGCATATTTAGGTCTAGAAACCACACACAATGAGTTCACAGCAAGTGTACCACACTGGCAAATGACTAGCTTAGCCACCCCTTTCACTCCACATCCCAAAATCCCATTTAAATCCTTATTTGAAACCTTAAGTGGAATTGAAATCTAGCATAAGCTTTAGTCTGCCTTAACAGTGGCAGCAAATTTTATGCATATTGCACCAGGTGGTGCTAATAACTGTAAGGTTCTGCCCAAGGATTAAGCATGGTCTATAAAAAGATTAATTTGCTATTTAAAGTTAATATTGCTCATCTTGAACTGTCATCTAGATGGTACGAAGCTGCTCCTCACTTTCTTGAGCACTGAAAAGGGGCCTTTATGTAATGAATAATTACAGCCTCTGGCTAAGGTCACTGGAAATCTGTCCTACAGGAAACTTGTGCAAATGCATGGAATCATGATATCTTTTGGAAATATTCTTTTATGAATTGGATTTGAAAGCAATAGCCATTGCTGGCTGACATCTTAGAAGGTACTGCAGGGGGCTGTGATTACCTTGCTTTATTAATCTACTTCTGTAGAGGTATTGCAAGCACCTTTTCTTTGCAAGGTTAAGGTGAAAATTTGATTGGTAAATATTTGTTAAGAAAGTAATAACAGCATTTACTTGGGCCAAATAGTCTAAATCCATTGGGCAAGTGTTACAGAACCACAGAGTGGTTGTGGTTTGAAGGGACCTCTGGAGGTCATTTGGTCCAACCGCTCTTACTCAAACTGGGCCACCTGGAGCTGGTAACCCAGGACCATGTCCAGACAGCTTTTGAATATCTCCAAGGATGGAGATACATCCACAACCTCTCTGGGCAACCTGTGGCAGTGCTCAGTCACGCTCACAATAAAAAAGCGTTTCCTGATGTTCATATGGACTTCCCTGAGTTTCAGTTTGTGCCCATTGCCTCCGGTCCTGTCACTGGGCACCACTCAGTTGTTATCTTTTGTCATTATCTTTTATCTCATTGATGTTTGTCTTCTGTCTAGAAACAGTAAGTATGGAAAATCTTAGAAGACAAGTCACTCTATTATGAATTCCTTTTTGTTTCACAGAGTGATTCAACTGTTGAAGGAAATTTCAGATTAACATCAGGGGTGAAATCCTGGCTACATTGACATTGAGGGTACTGAGACTGTTGCCAAGGCTTCAGAAAAGCTTTGCATCACCAGATCAGTCCTGCTTATCAGTTGCTCAATAACATCTGACTTCCTCACAGGAATGAAGATATTGTGACCCTAGATTAAATTTTGAATGTATCCAAATATTTAAAGTCCTTCTAGTAGAGCAAAAGACAATCATTATTTTGTATGATTATTGTAAATAGAAGATAAAATAGATAACAGTATTTTCATTATGATAATTTATAGGAAAAATTTAATATGAAAATGATAGTGTATGTTACATACTGCAGCTGTTTATGGTGAGGGAGGAGGAGAGAGTGAGAAAGAAAGTTACCATTAAATAGGCAGAAAGCTGGATGAATAGATGGATGGATGGTTAAATAATCATGTCAGGGATTTTGAGCAAAAATAAGGGCAGATTCCTTACCAGGTGTTGTATGAATTACTGTATGTGGTTGTGTGGCCTATGCTAGGTAGAAGTCAGAGCAGGCTGGACTTAATGACTGTGTGTCTATTAAACTCTGAACTTTGCACTAAGGGTTCCTGTTTACTGTTTATTCATGGATGGGTCATAACAGCTAACTCTTCTGTTCATTAGTAACTCCCTTTGTTAAATGTAACCATTTTCTGCAGCACTCTTTACACTGAAGGCAGCTCAGATGGAAGAACATTTCTATGAAGTATAGTAATTTCTGCAGTTGCTTGCACAGTAAAGCTGTGGCTATTAAATTAAGGGACTTAATAGATGATGGCAACTTTTACTAAAAAAATTATATGGTAAAAGTAAGGTGAGAGCTGTTAATATTAGAGCTTTACAACAGACTTTCAAGAAAAGAAAATGCGCAAGGTTAGAACAACTCACAGTGTAGCAAACACTTGCCTGCTTGTGTGATACCTCTCGTAGGCGGAAGACCTAAATTAAAGACTTTCTTCTTAATTAGACTGACTAGGTCACCTACATTCTATGTGGGTACAACAGTATAACAAATCTTTAATTTTTTATAAAATTGAGCTAATTGGAAAAGCTTGGTCCTACTGGGATATACAGCTGGGTAGTTAAAGAACTTATCTAGAATATCGGAGCCTAAGGTTAATCAAGAGCTTGAACCAGCAACTCTCACACCCTACATGGGTATAATGGTTACTGTCTTACTGGTATTTGGAACTCAGTGATCTTTTCTTCCTTGTTTTCCTTTCTTTTTTCCCTTTCTTTCCATGAAAGTCCTTGGAAAGTATTGGATTCTTCCTGTAGTGTACTAGTGGGGAGAACTGCTAAAATCAGGAAAAAATGTCTATCCAACTATAGATCCAGTTAAGAACCATGGGGGCTAGAACTGGTAGGCAATTTTGAGAGTTGTGCTCTGCTTGATTATTTTTTGCCTTACCCTTCCATAAAAATAAAACCAAAGAGAAGGCTTTTCTTTTCAGCCTTGGTTGAACACTGGATTAATGTGTCTAGAACAGCAGTGCTGAAAATCCTAACTGAATGTTCAAGATGAAAATAGCTTTGGTTAGCAAGAATTGACCTCCAAAGTGTCAGATGTAAATTGTTTGCCCTAAAATATTTCATGGCAGATTTTGAAATCCGAATTTTGAAGCAGTATCTGATTGTTTTTCATTTGCATTCTTCTCTGTTCATGGTAAGCATGCTGTTGTAGGACATGTTGGGGTTAAATGGAAAAAAATTCCTGTTTGAGGCCCAATTGTTCAGCAGCAATGTCCTTTTGCTTTGATTAAGGTGGTCTTATCAAAAACTGCTCATTTTCCAAAGTTCTTTGCTTGGCCGTTAAGATTCACTGTGTGTTAGAATGAATTTGTTTTTGTAGCACTGGTTGAATGATAATACAGATTGACTATTTTGGATTCCAAAGTGGAAAAGAGCCTTCTTAGTTATTTGTTTTTCTTTTATTGCTAACTATATATACTGTGTTTAAAACATCTTACTCTGTTTTCATTTTATAATCCCTGTCTAGGACCCCCCTAGCTCCTCCTTATAGGCCATTCCTCAGGGAGAACTCTATAGGCAATCTTTCTGGAAAAGCAAGAGAGTACCAAATAGTCTTTCTGTATCAATAGGATATAGGAATGTATAAGGTATTTGAAATGGAGAGAGGGCTATTGAACTATAGGTTCATAAATTTAGTGCATAAAGCAGTAACCATAATGGTTTAAAAAAAAACCCTCACGAGAAGATGGTCTTCATTTTTGTTCTATTCTACAAGTATTAAAAATAATGTCCTGGATATAGTCAGATCTTTTAAACTTTGTATTCCATCTATGAAAAATACATTACTTGGTAATATCCTAGTACAACACCAATTCCAATATTGAAAGTAAAAGGCAAAACTATCTATATATTGTAGAACACCAGATTCTCAGAAAACAAATGTGGTCACAGTAGAGGTGCCTATGTTAGTGGGGTTTTTTTGGATAAGGAGCATGTGAATATCCCAGTAGTCTCTACATACCATGCTTTGGCTCACATCTTGGTGTGGTTTCTGAGTGTGCCAGCTGGAGTCTTTTAAGGTGAATGCTAAAAAAGATGTGCTCCCTCCCTAAGTGCTCCCAGTGCCCTCAGGTTACTAATGAGCAATAACTCCAAGGGAGCAGGCTAGCTGATTAGAACTCACCTGAAACATGTTTAGTGTATATAGTGGATCTTTGGCACAGACTTTTCTGCTCCAAAGGTCCAGCTTTACTTGATCACCCTACTTGCTAATGCAGGCACAGACACTGGGTGCACAACCTTTTCTCAGTTGGTAGCTGGTGGCAGAGGTGTTCAGAGGGGATGCTAAGAGAAAGACGCACATAGTGGTGCTTCTGTAATGTGCTCTCCCAGTCAGCAGCAGTCAATATCCCACTGATTTTCTAATCCTGATCCTGATAGTCTCATTCATGCTCCATACACAAAAGGGAATTTAGGAGCTGTGATACCAATCTCAAGTTCTTGGTTCAAGTGCTTAACCTAGAAGATTATGGAATTGAGGAGCCTAAGACGTGCTGCAAGAGGTCTCAGATGAGAGTCTCAAAAAAATATGGAACCAGAATGGACAAAAACCTTAAACGAGCACATTCAATACAGCAGTGGCTGGGTCTAGGATGAAGTCACACTCCTCAGACCGCCTTTTTAAGGCTAAGAATGACACTTCCTTTGAGTTCTGCATCGCTGCACCCCTTTCTGTAGCCAGGTGCCCAGGCCTCCACTTTCAAAAAAAAAAAGGGGGGGGGGGGGGAGGGGACTGTTTTTCCTTTAAAAATGGCAAGAACAGAGGAGATGGCACTTCTTAATGCAGTTGTGCAGTGGTTACAACATGCACACAAGGAGGGGTGAATGTCTTGGTTCAGTTTCTTACCCTGAGACTGTTTAACCAACAGTTAGGTTGGTTAACAGATAGGTTACTCAGGGAGGGAGGGTTACTCAGCAAGTCAGGGGAGATACTTTAGCTGGTATCAGTGGGATTTATACCTAGAATCTAAAGAAGCAAATGCACACCCTGGCTGCACTGAATGAAGAACAAATTCTGAGTGCTCAATATTTATCAGCCCTGCCTACCCCCCCCCCCCAAAGTAGACCCCTAAATAAGATCCTTAATAGCCTCTTTGTAATATAGGCACAGGAAAAGTAAAGTAAGCTTCTCAATTATGCTATTTGCCCATCTGTAATGAAGGTATCTGGGACTACTATGACAATACCTTTAAACTACATTGAAAAAGAATAAAAGTTAAATTGATGAATGCCTGGATATGTAAGACTCTAGAAATTAGCTGATGTTGCTTGAGAAACAGTAGATTTTCAAGCACTTATAGACTGTATTGTAATGGAACGCCAAGAAAATTCAGTGCAAAGCTGCGATTTGGACAGTGGATATTTATTTTTGTGACTCTGTAGTCAAGAAATACTAGTTTTCTGACATAACTTTATAATATTAAATTTTAACAATTCAAGGATATATGTTTCCCCAGAATGTATGTATAGTATACACCCCAAGATAACTGTCAAACACTCAGTTGAAGCACTGAGTATAGAAACACACTTACCCTAGGCTCCCTCTATGGAAAATGGAGGCAGCAGGCACCCTAAAGGGTAATTCCATTCATCTGAGATCTGAATTGCCTTTTGGCAGTGTCTATCAGTCTTCATTGACAGTATAGAGAGCCTCGAGACAAATGTGCATCTAAATCCATCCACCTAACTTAGGTGCTTCAGTTAAACACTGAATGTTAAGTGGTATAAACCTGGACACAGTGAATTGTGTAAATTCTCACTGATATTTAATTCAGTCCTGTCATAGACCAAGGTCATTATAATAATAAAAGTGAATTACAGTCATTTTTCCATAGACACCCATATCAGATAGCCTCAAGCAGTATTACGTATAATAATTAAACAGATACTAACCAAAATAGCATATTCAGTTGGACAAACAAGTAATGCAACGTATGAATATTGTTGCTGGCATCAGAAGATTTTACATGCATATTTATTTTTTAATTAAGGGAATAAGAAATGCATTCAAATTTTAAAATGAAGGGCTTTTTTATTTCTGGCCTTTCCACAAAAGATTTTTTTTAATCAAATGATAGAAATTGCTTCTAGCTCCCCTTCCTATTTTCTGTTACGATTTGTTTTTAATCAACTAACAATAAACCTTCCTCTAGCTCAGCTTTTGTTCAGTTTCTTTCAGTAGCCTGTTCTTTATTGTTTTGTGACATAAGCTTAGATAATGGATTTAGGATTTTAGCACTGGACCAGTGCTGAAAAATGCACAGTACAGCATGTTCAGCCTCTGGGAGACAGACACCAACTTAAAATAATTGATAAACTATCTCTGCTGGGTGATCCTCCTTTGAGGTACACTCACTGCTGTGTTCTCACAGAGAGGGTGGATGACTGTTGAAACGAAGTACTTGAAAAATGGCTTGGATTTCCATATGACACCCAAGAACAATATGACTTCCAATAGTCAGTAATGCAGTAAGAATTTTGTAGCTTGCTTTCTGTAAAAAATATCAATCACTTGTGATTGAAAAATGAATCTGTAAAGTTAACCTACTCTGTCAAATTTGATTTATTCAGAGGTAAACAACATTCCAAGAGGATTTAGTGAGCCTGTGTTTGGCAAAGGGGTATGTTCAGGTTGTGGCACTACATAGATTGAATGTCCAAACATTTAAAAACTATTTTATCATTGGCCTGAATACAAAAACGACAGCCTTCATTTGGCGACCTTAGAATGTCCCTGCTATTTGTTATGGGCTTTCTGTATTTAGTTTAACCTTCCATCATGCTGGGGTTAAATAAATGACAAGTTGTTATTTTTCTGATTTTTAGATTAATATTGAGCCATTAAGCTATAAACATATTGAACAAGATCTCAAGCCAGTGTAAATCAGTGTAGCTTCATTGTTTCCAGTAGAGCTTTGCTGAATTGCATCAGCTGAAGAGCTATCCTGTTATTTGGAACAGTGCTGTATCTTGCTTTCCTACACAGCTTCTGGCTGGAATGTTTGATCTGTAAATCACAATATTGTCACTATATTTCTTATCCTAAGCTCTGCCTGCTCTTTCAAACATGTCTTTATTCTTACTTACAGCTGTTCTCCCCTTCCCCTTTCCTTCACTTCTGAATATTTGGAAACCGAATATTAACCCTGATATATACTGATATTTATGAGGAGCAGAATTTTGGAGTGGTAAATCTAACTGTGCTCTTATAAATGTGGACCACATTTAAAAAAAATAATCAAGGCCTGAGGTCAATTTCCCCACTATATTTACACTTGGAATTACCATAAGTGTGCATGCAAATGGGGTGACTGAATGCAAAACCAGTGAGATAGGTGTCCATCTAAAATAGACGGATGGTAATTACATGCAGAAATGTCAGGGAGCAATTGCACACAGACCTTTAGCCTCCCTTTCATTTGAATTTAGCCTCTGAACTATTTCCTTTCTTTTGCAGGCCACAGTACTCCCTTATGATATAACTTGTTGTCTTGAGGAAAGCAAGCGAACACACAGATTCTGTATATTTCAGTATTTATTTTTATTTGCAACAGGCGTGTGGTTGCTGCTACTGTCAGGAGAAAAGTAGCAAAAAAATTTACATACAGATATATATAGTTTTCCAATCTCTAGCACAATGTATTTCTGTGTTCAGTATCTCCAAACTTTTAGGTACTGTTTTCAGCTAACCTGGCACTGTCTCAGATCACACGGAACCTGTTAGGCTCTGATTGTATAAAAGCGTATGCCTGGCCTGCTACTCTGAAATTACAACACTCATGTGTCTTTGGCCTTATGGCTCAGAGAGTTGTGAAAGCAGACTCTTTCCATCAGACGAGTGGCAGTAGTCTGTGGTTGTGCTGCTATAAAAGCTGTTTAAAACAATTACAACTAAAAATGAAATTGCCTTTGAAAGAACAGATAAGGAAATGCGGTGATTATTGTATAAATTTCCTATTTGTGTTCTTTAAGTCATTAATACCATCTTATAAAGGAGGAGAGCAAGTTAAATTGATGTCTTTCCATTACTTTTTCTATATTTTTACAATTATGTTATAGTATTTTGGATAAATGATACATGTTTATGCTAAATTTAATTTTATCATATTTATAAGCCTGTCTTAATACATAAACCCAATTTCCCTCTCAGAGAAGCATGTTACAAGTTTCTGGTTTATTGTATTCCCTCTTTCCCTTCTTAGCTTTATTTCAAAACACAGCCTTAGCTCCTTTTTTAATACTGTATATGTTGAATATCCAATACAAATATCTAAATCTAAAATGATATACTTACCACAATATAACCAACATTTTTTTTTAAAATGTGAAAACCTTTCACATTTAAAATAGACTAAAACTGCTACTGTAAAAATAACAGTTACTTCAAGGAAACTGTTGGGCATGGCTATAGCACAGGTATATGGCAGAAAAAATACTTCATAATTTTGAGTGTGTTTCTGGGAACATTAAAAAGGACATGAAATAGATGGGCGCTTATGCTTGCATGTAAAAAACATAAATTAAAAAATCACACATTTATCAACTTTCTTACTTCTACAGTTTTTTATTTGAGTGGATCTGGTCCTGCATCTGCTCAAGCACTGTTCAATAAGGAACATGATTCACTGTATGTTTTACATCATGTGGACCTGCTGGAAAGCCTCCTTTTAGATGTTAATCCAAACTAGAATCCAGACTAGAAGCAGACCAGACATCTCTGTGCCACCTGCCTGGTTCCCTGGGCAACAGATAAACTTACCTTTCTGTTTTCCCAGTCAGTGCACTTATTTATATTTCATCCAGTCTAATACTCCCACTCCTGAGCTGTCTACTCAGCACCATGGTGGACAGTACTCAGTAGTAGTTACTATGCTCCTAACCTCTGTAGAACTCTAAAATACTTCAAAGATAGCAAAATGTCTCTGACTAGAAGTTACCAGACACGGACATACAGTCCTGTGAGACAGCATGCTTCCTGGCTCTAGGAGCTGACCCTGTTTTTTTAAGAATATGCTTAGTTTGTACATTGGTACACTGTCATGTTATAGTTTTCATATCATCTAGGGAAGAAAATACATTTGAAAAGGTCACTTTTTTTTTATTTGAAAATTTTTTTGTTCGATGGAGTGACGAAAAATATGCTTGCCATTAACATGACATATTTCCCTCAGGTTTACCTGTTCAGAGTTTTCTTCACTGTTGTTAAAAAAATACTACATCTCAATGTGCTGTTTATGACAATTGTAAGATTGGTTATAGACAGGCATTGCAAGAAGATTGGCCCTGAAAAATACGTAGCTTGTGACCTGTGATACCATTGCTGTTTGTATCCTGGGCCTTTCATATGGAAAAATAAGAACTAAGAAGAGACATCTAAACTCAGTTTCAATGTGACCTGAGCAATGATTTGTATTGCAGTATTTCTTAAACAATGAATGGATACTTACTAATTTACTCTGCCACTAAGTCCCTTTGCTTATTCTCCCATGTAAAATTATGCATAGAAATTCAATTATGGTGCCATTTCCTTTATCAGCTTCAGTGTAGGTGGCTGAGTTGAGCTGAGGGCCTGAACCTTTCCAGGTACAACACATGCTCCACCATCACACGTGGTGATATGGCCTGTTGAAGTTGAGTCCCTGGGAGTGCTAACCGGCAACTCACCTTGGAAACCCTCCCACATACCCAGGGAGCTCACGTGACATTAAGTTTCTGTTGTAACCTCCAGTCCTGTTCAGCCACTGTTTTCCAGCATGCAGTCAGATTCCTGTTCTGAATATTCATTTCTTGTTCTTCAGTGTGTAGCTTGGCATTTAGTTATGTTGATATTTTGCAATGGAGAGACCCAGCATACTATGCCATCTTGACTGCTAACCATGGCTTTCCTGATCTCCGTGTTACCTGCCAATTTTATCAGCCTTGATTGTTTATTTACTACCATATGGCAGATGCAAATTTTAAATCAGGTCAAGCCCAATGCCAGTTTCACACAATATAAACACCCTCATTCGGTGGTAATTCTTCACTGAACTGCCTGTGGGACCTGTCAGCTGGCCAGTTCTTAGTCCGCTTAACTGCATAGCTTACCCTGCCCTAAACCAAGTTTAGTGGACAAAGCTTATTTGGATTTCTCAGTATATGTCAGTGGTCTAATATCTGTTCTTCATATTTGTAACGGTTGTGAAAACTTCTCAAGCCTGGTTTCCTTTAGAAAACAGGTGCATGTGTCTCCATTTTTCTGTCTTTCTATCTATGTCCTCTGCTAATCACTTCTGAAACCAGTTGCTGATTTCCACTGAATTTCATAGGCAGTAGGTATTGGATAGGATACCAAATAAAGTAAAAAAAAAGTATCTGAGGTCCCAAATGAAGAAGGCAGCTGCTCTGATCATTCACACCTTAAAAGACACTAGAAAACCCATCTGGGAGAGATTCTCGTATGGTGGTCCCAATGCAGTTGGGGTCTGCACTTTCTTTGATAGCAGAGTTAACACTAGAGAAATCTATGGGAAAGTGAGTTTCATTGGTTCAGATGATGAATAGATTATAGGGATTTTTACCACTCTTCATAAATACAAAAATAAAAACATTCCATAAATTATTCTTTGGAATGCCCCAGAGAGAGGGTGAAACAAACGTTGATGGGAATGTAGGGTTCTGCTGAAAAAAACTTTTCAAATCAGTCTGTGAAGCACAGACAGTTTGCCCACACTTGGCCCACACTTGACAGACTTGACAGATTTTTTGGCAAAGATACGGGTGGATCCATAGAGAAAGGGAGTATCTTATCTATAGCAAACATAGCCACATTCTGCTAATACAGTTTGTATCTTCTGTGGTTGAGGTTGAAAGTAGGATGCTTCTGTAGTGCAGTATAAGCCTGAGAGTTATAAAGGCAGACATACTAAGAAGAAACTGCAGATTTCAGAATAGGCAGAAAAGTTTGTTGCCCATAAACCAGATCAGGCAGACTGAAGGAAGAACTGCTGGGTTTATATGTGGTGTTCTATCTACCTGGTTCTTTTTATGGTGTCTTAAGGTGCTTGGAAGAATGTGTTTGGTGATTTAGATGTTCTGATTCTTTTGGTTGCTGTTTGTTTCTACAAGAACTGTTTAAAATAAACGTGAAGTTACAAAGCAGGTTGTTGCTTACCTTAGCTTGGATCATGTGTGGGGTGTACAAAGATCCACTGCATGCTGGCCTTCTTGCCATTTCTCTGGCTTTCTGAATTCTCATCTGGCAACTGAACTTTCCATTAGGTAGTGTTGATGCAGAGGAGCCTTCTCATCTGTCCCCTGAAGGAGTAAGGGCAAGTACCGAGAAGTCCCACAGAACACTTCAACATACAACCTGTTACAGGAGACAAAAAGAAAGGGGAACATAGCTTTTGAAATACCTGCACTAGGCTGTGCAAATATCTATGTTGCCTATAAAATTACTCATCTTAGCTCTTATTCTGTGGTTTTCCTATTTGGACTGGACATAAGCTGCATACTGCAGAGTATTTTAAAACAACTTTTAAAATTTTCCTGAAATTGCTGAAGGTTGGTTGATCACAAGACCAATGAGGGCTACAGGATGCAGTACTGGAGTCTCGTTTCATTGTAACTTTCCCATCTTTTCTTGTTTGTTTTTTTTGAACATATGTCCATAAATTTTGAAGGGATTATTTTCAACATTGATTCTGCCTTTTTCAGCATTATCTTATTTTTATGATAATAAACTATCACATAGTATCTAAATGGAATAAAGTGCCAGAAATTAAGGTAATAAATCTTGTTACACCAAAGAGAAATTACTAAAAATCTTATTTTCACCCAAAACAGAACATAGAAATATTTAATGGTGTTCAAATTCACTTCTTATCAGGACTAACCACCCACCCAGCTTTCTTCTCCCATATTTTGGATCTTTTTCTGACATTTGAGGAAAAAAAATGGATTAAGAATTGATGAATAATCTTGGCTAAAGAGACCTAGCTGGCTAAAAGGGAAAGAAAACTCTGCCTCATTTTAGAGTAGAGTGCTGTTTCTTAGCTTCTGACTGTATCTACAAAACACTGTAACAGTCAGAAATGGAATTCAGCATTTCAGTATAAGAAGTAACTACAAACTCAGACCCCGAGTCCAGTAATCTAAAATGCAGCTACTATACTGTTTTAATGATCTTACTTAGACAGTTTTTATGACAGTATAGATCTCTTAATTTATAGTTAAATTTATCACATAATCTATATGTGCATACACAATGAGTTTAGTGTTTTCAACCCAGTCCTTCATGGACAGTAATCTGCATCACAAAGCCACCGCACATAATTCTTCTAAAATGGCAGTCTTTCCTCAAAAGAGTTTTCTCAGTCTAGACCTGTAGCAGCAGTGGAGCTGAACTGCTTTCGCTTCACCCCCGTTGCTCCTTGTTTAAAGTGTAGTGTGCTGTGATTGAAGTTAAGGTCAGTGACAGGGCAGAGCTGGAGTAAGTGCCGTTACTCCGAGCTTGTCCATTTCCCCCATCTCAGGTTTGAGGCTGGATGTGCAACCTTCCACGTTGACAGACCCTGTCAATGCATAGACATTGCATGTGTTAAGAAACAGAAAATATTTTTTCTGGTTATTATGTGTAACCATGAATTCTTATTCTGTGCATTGCAGTTGAAAAGCAGGAGAGTAAAGGTGAGTGTTACACAATGGTTGTGCTGTAGGTGCTTTGTTGTTAATGGAGTCAATCAATGAACAAAATCTTCGTCTTTCACTGCTCAGTCTGCACGTATTATTCTATATGTAGGAATACATAGAGTGCAAAAACCCACCAAATACTGACACACCAGTATGTTATACGCTCTACTTGATGGTTACTACTGGATATGCCAGGTCTTAAGCTCTCTCCTTCGTACTTTTCTCTTCATCTCATATTGCACAGACTGTAAACAGGACTCTAGAGTGTCTTTGCCTGCTTCACATAGCTGGTGCAGGATATGATGCTGGACAGGAGGGAGCAAAAGGCCCATTTTGTACCCAGGGGCTGTGTTTCTTAGTCATGCCCTGGGCTGAAGCAGCATTAGGAGCCACTGTGCCCCATATAGTTGTATGTAGTAGCCATTCTACAACTACATGAATGTATGGATTGCCTCTCTTATGTCCTTCCCCATGTGGCTGTGGTTCATATTTACCCCTACTCACGTGATACAGGGTCTTATGCCTTGGCATGTTAGAAAGATAAAAAGCCTAATTCTGGGCTGTGGAAGACCATGGTTATACAACTTCCAAAACACCACTTCAGAGTAATTAACCATGCTGGAGTGAGAGAAAGCCTCAGGTTTGAAGAAGAGACGGGACTGAATGGGGAATGCAAAGTGGTGAGTCTGCTGCTGAGGGACAGCATGCAGAGCCACAGCACAAAGTACAGGCTCCTGAGCATGTCTAATAAAGCTCTGGTGCTTGCTTATCATGTCACTTAGGGCAGTAGTAAAACACATGTGAAGCCCCCAAACCTGCAGGCAGACCTGGAACTATAACACTAGATGACAGAGTGTTCACCCCACTATGCTGCTTTGGGGACCTCTTCCAAATGCTAACATGTCTATCAAGGAAGCCATGCTGTAATTTAAATGTTCTCTTCAGGGCTGCTTGGTAAGGGACTAGTAGAGACATGAAGAAGTTAACAGTGCTTTTAGCTGAAATAGCTCCAGTAGAGAGTTTTGGTGGGGAGTATCAAGGAAAATGTACACAGGAAATCATATCCATCACAGATAACCTATAGAGTACTAAATACATAAGGCAAACACCATGTGTACTGGGTACTGATTTTTGCTCTTTTTTTCTGTGTTAATATAGTAGAACAGAACATGGCCTTTAAAGGAGTCTACTCCGGTTTAGCTTCTATTTCAACAGAAATTTCTTTTATACTGTTTGGGAACTACGTACATTATAACTTTCAAAGTACAATGCATGCAGCACTGAAGTAAATAGTATATCTCTCATTTGCTTAATAATGCTACAACTCCAGTTTTATTTCACTTGTGGTGTTTGTCAGGTTGTAGGCTTTTGGGGTTTTCTTTCAGAATATGCAAAATGAATCAAAAGTATGATTTGATCAAAGTAAAAATGTTGTGCAGATCTTTTTGTGTGTAAAATAAAGGTGGACTGACATCATCTGACTTTTTTCACACAAAGACCACGCCACCACTCTATAGAATATTTACAAAACACTCCTTGATCAATATTGTAACAATTACAGAAAATGCATTGTAAATATAGCAGGGAAAGAGGCAACCAGATCATAAATTGAATGACTTTGTTTACTTGAATAGTCCCTGAGCAAATTGTAGTCCATGAGAAAAAAATCCATAATTTCAAGCCATTTTGCACAATTGTCAGCCCCAGGAGAGGAAAAGATTAAGGAACAGAAAGATTCCCTACCTTGATAGTAGAGAAGACTCACTTGTTTTCCCTTTGCTTACCGTCATTAGCTTGGAGCTGCAGACTGTATTATTCAATTATTGTATATCTCTGGTAAATTACCTTGAAATGTCTTGAGGTTTCAAAGCATTGTACAAACTGGATTTTGTGTCGCACAAGATAGTTGCTTATTATTGTACTTACCAAGTTTATGTGTGGCAGGACCCAATGTGCAGTACTTAGAAAAAATTATAGACTTAGCCTGACACTTAATCTCTTGAGTGCATGGTGTAAGGTACATGGTGCAAGTGCACTCCGTATGGTCTTGCGAACAGGCATCATGAGTTACGGCATTCTGGTTTTCTATTAATAGGACTTTCTAAAGAAATATTCTATAATTTTCTTTATTCTAGTAGTGGTTTCTTCTCAAGCAGTTCTCTACTTTTTAATCAAACCAGAGAATATCTTTTTTAATACAAGTAACAGGTTCTTTCCTTTCAGATGTAACATATTCTCCAATACTTCCTATTTCCAAGTCTATAGAAACAAATCTACTTATACTCTAATAGAAAAAGGAAAGGTCTACATGTATAATAGAAGATGATTTTTGAACCTTCCAGACTTTGTTGCTGTTGGAATGTATATACATCATCATTATTTTTATATTTTTATTAGAACTGGCTAAATACTGAATGAGTCTGAAGATGTAATTAAAGTCTAAAACTTATGAAATTGTTAAATGTACTTGTACTAGGGCCTCTTATTTGCTTTTTTTGGGAAATGGAAAAAAATTGCAAAACACTTTATTGCTTTAAAAAATACTTGATTTTCCTCACTTCTAAGCAGTGCAAAACAAACATGGAACAAATGTTAGTCATGTATCTTAATATACAGTAGAAGAGACCACTTAATACGCATTCAGGGACTACACTGGTGAATACAGTATAACAGGAAATACAGAATAAGAGATAATGTCATGAATAACTGCATTTGTATGGGGAAAATGCATGTATGAACAAGCATACGTGTTGTTGGGTGTTCACTGTTCATAACTTCCTAGTCATATGTCTAAAATATTTGAATCATCAAAAGGAGCTGTGGGAAAAAAAAAAAAAAAAGGTGACTTGGGTGACCAGTGACACTGAAGAATACACTGCAAAGAGTCAAAATTAGAATATTGCAAATAATATGCAACCAGATATTCATTAAAATTAAAAAATAGCTACAGCTGAGAAAGTGGGTAGCAGAAACCAGCTTCTTTAGGGCTAGATTATGTTGCACTGATTATACACAGTGAATAGTTTAACTTGAGTCTCATTCTTACACCCCTTTAATGCTTTCTGGTGCAGACAATTTTATAAGGTAGCTATGTCACATGATGAGTGGTGATGTGTTGTCATAGTGTTTCTGTAGTAATGAAAACTGTTTGCACCTGGTAGGCTTTCTTAAAGTCAAACTCAGGTTGCACAAATCAGATGTACTGACCTCAGAGGGGATACATAAGTCATAGCAGCTGAGAATCTGGCCCTTTGTATGATAAAAATGGAATTAGATTAAGTTCATTGTTCTAAATGTCACTTTTACAATTAAAAAAAAAGAACTTGAGAGTGACTGCATGACAAAACCTGCTATGAAAGGGTAACAAGGGGTAAAAGACAAAGGAAGTCTAAATAAGTCCATTTACCACAAAACCAAAGAAGAATAAACAGAAATTATAATGTACGTGGAAGAGAAAGAAAAAACTGTATTGGACAGTTTTTCTGCTTGGGAAACATTTATTTAATTTAACAGGGATTAAACCCAATAGGTTTCTATGTAATGTGTGTAGGGTTCTTTAAAATTATTGTAGGGGGGGAAAACCCCACCTTGACACAAAGCACATAAATTGACAATTGCCACTCATCAGTGTGGTGGCTTTGCTTTGCTTGCATGTTGCTTCTCTTCCCCCACTCTTAACAGTATATTCACAGAAATGGTAGGAGAACTTACTTCAGTAGAGATATGCTTCTTCAGCTGGCTTTAATCTCACTAGAGTGGCTGACGTTAGCTAAGAAGCAGTTGACTGCACTTTGTTTCACAGGGTATCCACCTAAATAAATACGTTGTATTTTTGGTATGCCAGCATGTTCCCCATGACTCCTGCACCCCTTGATTGTCACTTTTTTTTTCTTTTTAATGAAGAATGTCCTGTCTTCTAGCTGCTATCCTTAACACCCACTTGTGTTATTGTTTATTGTTATACTTTCTCACATCATCTATGGGAGCCTGTAAATAGTGACAGAATAAAATAATTATAATGATATTTACCATTATAATTTCTCTCACTTTCCCTTCCTTAAAAATATTATAAGATTCCATGCTATTGTGGCAAAATGAGAAAATTGCCATATTAGGTTGCTGGGTAGTAATGAAGGATGTTTTGTATCTGGCTATTTATTACAATACACCCCAAACAATATCTTAACAATATTTGCACATTGTTAAGAGAAAATGGGGAAACCTAGGTAAAGGGAATATTATGTTCTGTTATTTGTATTTAGTAGTTCCATATAGTTTCCATCATTCTGTGGGAAGGTGATCAGTTAAGATTAGTGGACTATTAAGCACCAGTGTACAAAAAGGGTAATATGGATTCCCCTTTGAGAAATAATGATTCCCATGATGAGTTCTTTATTTTAAGCCAGATGCTTAGATTATGGGCAATACATTGCTCATTGTAATGCCTATGGCATGGTTTGCTTATAATGCTGATAGAAAAGCCTACCATATCGCTCTGATGAAACCAACCTACAAATCAGTTTCCCAGAAATGAGAATTAATAGAACAAGCAATAACATCCTAATTTCTACACGACAGCTAGAGTAACACTTAAAAACATTCTGCATTACCAGATAAATACACCATTCATTTTCACAAATGGAGTCTGTTTCAATTCTCAGCTGTTGGATGATGATTTGACTTGGAGCAAAGGCAGCATAATTGGGTAACAGCTGAAATGTGCTTCATTGAAAAGGGTTGAAAGATCCATTGCTGGATTTCCAGGAGTGTGAATTACAATTCCAATAATATCAGAAGCAACTAATTCTATTCTTTAGAAGTGAGGACATAAAAGAAGTTTTAGGTTTTCTTATTTCAAGCTTTAATTGAGGCCTAGGTTGTAACTCATTTTCGTCCCTGAATGGGTGGTAAAAACATACACAGTAGGTAATTCACACTACCTCAAAAACTGTTAGTGCCATAAGAAGACTAATCAGGGTAAGCTTCCAGTAGCAAATTATCAGCTACAAATTAAAACCTCACTGCATGTCTGCTAAAAGCAACCTTTTTTTTCCCCCACTAACATACGTTTGTCTAGATTAGTAACTGTTGGATTACTACAGGATATGAAGAATAGGAAGTGATCTGAGCAAGCCTTCAAAACATTACATTTCAGAGGTGAACAGGGAGCAGTTTTAAGCTCTTACTTTTGACTGCCACATTTTCTACATTTTTAAAATCTACTTTTTTTTTTTTTTTTTGATGACATTTGAAAATAAGTCAAGGAAGTAAGATTTTTTACAATTAATGTATTTTTTTTATTTAATTTGTTATGCATCATGCCAGGCTATGAACTAAGGGAAAATATGGATACATTTGGCAAAGTACCTACACTCCTGTCGATACATATTCAGGAAGTGACCTAGCCCATCCACCACTTAAGCCCTTTGCCTTTTCCAGGGGCACATTAACCAACAGACTGCAGTCTATCATCAGGAGCCCTGACTTTCAGGCAGTTTCCATATCTAGCAGAGAGTTTCATTCCCTTTGTGATAAACCATTGGGTTAATTTGCCTCCTGAATCTTCATTTCTAGTTTTCTGTTGTGTTTGTCATAGCATTCTGGTTTTACATCAGATTTGAAGTCAAAGGAAATATAATTTCTCAGTCCCATCAATAAGGGAATGTATAAGAGCAGGAACCAATCAAGTTAAGGATCATGTGTCATGTGTAATATCAAACGTTGTCATTTTGATCTTATACTTCTGAATATCTTTTCTGAAAGCATCCTGTTTAATAAAAAAAGGAGGGGGGACACACATGACTATCTGAATGTTCTTTTTCAGGGTAGTCTTACTGTTCTTCCTAGCTCATGAGTTGTTTAAAAGTGCTACAAAGTATTTGCACACTGTGTTTGTGTTGGTAGAGGAGGTTTTTTGATATTGAAGGCAGGGGTTTTTACAAATCACAGGAGACTTGCTCTCTGCCTTAATCTCTCCAAGTAGAGTCAATTTATGGTGTGTGTTTGTTTGGTATTGGTGTTTAGGTTAAAGGAACAGTGATCCCTGAAAGAAAGGATTATCTCGTACTCTTTGCAAGCACCTTATTTATGGATTGCTATATACATAGTGTGAACAAACAAGTTACAATGACAAAGTGTCCTGAATATCTTTCCCAAATGCTCATTTCATCCTCTGAGTTCTGCTTCATAGACCCAAATTCCACAAAGCACTTAAGTCTATGCTTAACTGCAAATGGTCCATTCACTCTTTAGCTTTAACTGGGGCCATGTGCTATGCCATGCTATAGGTGGTCATGATGAACTTTTGGGGCTGTGGTGATAAAAGTAATGTAGCTCATTGGTTTGAGGTGAATTCTTACCAGTGGCCAACATGACAGCAATGCAAACAGATACAGCGGCATTGTTATGGAGGGTGTTTTTCAACTGAAGGTAGCTTGTGTGCAAAAATTGCAACCTTTGCCCTTTGTCCAAAGACTAATCAGAAGAAAATAATGCTTATTTATGTATGTATTGCACATGGAGGCTTTCTGTTGTGTACTTTATATTTTCAAGTACTTTATGTTGTTCCTAATAGGAAAAAAAAAAAAAATGCAGGATATGGCTTATTCTCCTGCTGGTTCCTCTTTGTCTAGGAGCAGGCAGCACTGCATAATTCCATGACAGTGAAGTGTACGGTATATTTGATCAAGTCAAAGAGGACATGAGCCAAATTAAATGAATTTGTTATGTCTCTATACTCGCAGATGTTTCTCTTAATTAAGCTTCGTAAGTGTTAGGACTTTTCATCAAACTAGTCCTCACCTTGCATCAGGGTCTGGGTGGATCCCAGACAACCAAGGTAATATGCAATACTTTTATATTTGAGGTTCCTGAGTGTTCCTCATATGTGTTAAGTTATACATGAATGCTCATTAAATCTACTAAGATAACTGTTTGATGTGTTACTCAATAGATGAAACATAAAACTGTTCTTTAAAAAATCAGCAAAATTGCTTGGAGGAACAACAAATTCATACATCAGCCCATTCTTTATGTTCTAAAGTGCAATTTACAGGACTGAACTAAAGCAAATGTCATACCTTTAATTTCGTAAAAAGTTATGTACAAGTCTATTATTCAAAATAATCACATAACTGGGAAATTCACTGAACAGCTACCTTTCTGCTCAGCAGGGTGCCATTTTATAGACTTTAAAATTCACTAAGTTCAAGCAGCTTTCGTTCTCAATAATACATGTGCTAAATATGTCACATTAAAAGTGCTTTTGGCATGTAAATGATCCGTTTTCACATAGAAATGCTTTTAAAAGAATCTGAGCTCACTTTTTTGGAAATTATAAGTGCATTGAATTTCATTGTCCTACAGAACCATGTAGAGTTGATCGAAGTGAACTACAATGACAAACCAACCCTTGTCAGCCCTTATATTTATGTATCATTTGAGCTGTCAGAAGTATATATAGTTGCATTTTCTTCTACATATTTTCTACTCAGTTCAAAAAAAAAAATAATAAAAAAATTTTGGTGTAAGGAGGGGGAAGTGGGTTTGCTTTTCTAGGCCTAAGTGCTCACAAGCACTTCTGTGTATAAAAAGTTAACATTTCTCTGGAAGACTTGAAGCACGTTAAACTGATTTCCTAAGCCTGTTAATTTTTTCTTAGAACTCAGCAGTACTACTACTGCTTTAATGTTGAAAGATAAGAAAAATGTTTTACAGGTGATTTAGGATGCTTATCCTCCGAAGAATGAATTCTGAATTCTTATGCATAATATGAATAAAACTGAAAGCATAATCTCTGTCTCTCACTGCTTCATTATACTGCTGCATACTGAACAAATTCTCCATACTCTGTATACTGCAGAGCAAGATTCTTTCATGATAAACTGATTGTACCTATTCCCATTCTCTTTAACTCCATGTTAGGGACCTTGATAATGTCAGACACATCCTGCTTTTAAAAATCATTTGTTCTTTCTTATTAGAATAAGTAAAGCAACTTGAATGCTGTTTGGAAGTCATTACATTATTATTCTGGTTACCTACAATACAGTACATGGCTCCAGGGTTCTCACAGATACTTGTTTAAGAAAACAAACTGTCAAAAATGTTCAATTCTTATTTTAAATATGGAAACAAAATTCGTGAGATGACTCAAAAAAATTAAACTGGAAAGACTTGGTTTCAGGGAAGGAGAAGGAAAAGAAAAAAAGAAGGAAACATACGTATTGGTTTGCAAGGTCCAAAAAGAAATTATGTAGAATTCTTTAACTCAGTGGAATGGCTGTATATTGGAAACCCTATACAGGCCTGTAGTAGAGATCGCTGTGGGTAGGCATTAATCCTGGGTGCCAGAACCTATGTGGAAGGAAAGCTGAAGAAGTCCATCACCCCTTTTTTTGCTTGTCCATAGCGGCAGCTCTAAAGTCATAAGCTGTAGCTCTGAGCTGGGTGTAGGATTCCATAATTCTCTTTCCATAAGTGAAATGTGTCTTGATTATACGTATACAGGTGAGCATTTGTACATTTCTGTTCTATGCAATTCACAGTGACAAAACAGATTAAAAATGGCAGAAAGTGATATGACGTAAAGTATAAGCAAAGGCTGAGTATTTGTGTTTGGTGCACGTTTAAGTAACATTTAAAATTCATTTTTCTTGCATTATAATATAATGTAATCTCAATCTTTTTAGCATTTTGATTTGGGGGTAACACAAGAACTTAAATATTATTCTGTGTTTAGTGCTCTGAGGTGATACAAGATGGAGACTTGAGGAATTTAGACTCACATTTCTCCTCTTTCTTGGAGATATTCTCTGTTTATTATGTTTTATCTAAAATTAATCTGAACCGAGAATACTGGCTGATCCTTCGAACATGGAATATCTGACAGAAAGAGCTCCAAAAGCACTCAAGCACAAATTCTCCATCCTAGTAATGGCTGGTTATCGGCTAGTTGTAAGCAGCCATCCACTCAGGAAAGTCTGCCCCTGGAGAAACAAATGGCTAAGGCATCCTGAAAGTTTCGTATTTTACTATGGTGATGTGTTTGCTAGATGTCAGTAGACATTTTAAGCTCTCAGGGCTCTCAGATTAGCTATTGTTGATTTTTCTCACCAATCATCAGATTGCTAGATTTCTACATGCTTTGTAATATGCATTTAATAGTGAGGAAAAGCATTGTATTGAAGTCTCAAGTATTTGTTCTACCATCTTCCAGCCTTTTCCAATTATTTTAACATCAGCCATGACCTTGTCTTCCAGATACTAAAACCAAGAAATGTAAAGGGCATTAACCTACTTAATCCTGATTTTCCATAAAAAAATGCTTAACTGGTGTTTTTTTAGGATCTGGGTCTGAACTGATGGTGTCCACATACTCCTATCTCTTAAAAATAGATAAACTTCTACAAAAAGAAATGCTTTTCAACCTCCATTCAAGAAAAGAGCTGTTGAAGAATGACCTCTGAATGTGTCTAAACATGTTCATAGCACAAAGACTTACTAAAATATCCTGAAATGTGAAGTAATTTCTTCAAAAATGCTACCCTTATATGTGAGGTATTTATAAATTCTAGTTCTCAACAGCTGTAACTCAGTATGGGATATTTCTTATAGCTTGTATATATGATTCATATATCCTATGGAAATGCCATACAGAATAAATAACAGATGCAGCCAGTAGGAGTCTATGGACATTGAATTGACTTACTTGAAATTAATCTAAAAGCTGATAGTCTTTACTAAAGAACTAGACCTTTTTGCCTATTTCTTTTTTTAATCTTTTGGCATAATATTTTATCACAAATCATGTTTCATTTTTTATTTCATGCCCGTAAGCAGGTTATAAAAAGATAGATTGTAATTTTAAATAAATTCTGTAGAACTTTTTTATAAGGATTTGTTAATCCAACTCAGACTTGGTGCCAAAAAGAAGCACTTTGTTTAATATATTTCTGACTTCATACAAATTCTAACTTTGAGTCTGGCATTTGAAGCCATTAATGTGGATTTTTGAATTACTGACATTTTTAGGCTTTTAGATGTTGTGGATACAACACTGAAAGTACTGATTTACTTTTTAACTTTCTGAGGTATGTTTTAATAAAAAAGAAAGTGAAAAACATTGCCTAACTTTGAACATAAAAGAAATCTCGGTCTCATTAAGTCAACAGTAATGCTCTCCTTAACTTCAAAGGAGACCATGATTTCATCCAACATATCTAACAGTTCCATAAAACACACAATGAAAAATCACTTTACAATATTGGCAGGCAGAGTATGCATTTTGTATGCATCTCAGTGAAGAAAAGGCACAAGCTTTCTGACTTATTTACTAATGCATGTCAGGTAAAAATTAAAAGAGTAGAGGATTTTTTGAGAGACATTGTGTTATAACTCTCTGGGAGTATTAAGTATGCACTGCCTCCATTTCAAATAAGACTTAAAATCTATGCTGTGAAATTACATTTATGTTATTCTGAGTACTCCCTTATTTGCTGGCTATGAAGTACATGATTTCTTTTAGTGGGGGAAGAATGTTTAAGGTGCGTGGGTGAAATACGCACACCAGCAGCAAGAAACCCTATGAGCTCAAAGCTTGAAAACACTCCAGTACAGGTTCAGTATGACTACAATAAATTCAGTCACCTAAGGTTAAGTGAGTTAATGCATATCCTGTTAGTCATTTTCCTGTGCTAATGATAAAGCCATACCTTAAAAGCAAACTGCAAGAAAAAAGGAAAAGACTAGACAGATGCATTTTAGTGAAATTTAATATTGATAAGTGTAACTACTTTAAAATGTATACCTTAGCTTAAACTGGAAGTGGAAGAAAGGACTTGAGAGCAATAATTTCAAGGCCACGGAAAAAATATGTAGAAATTTTTTATATTATATAGAAACAATGAAGAAAACTCACCAGAAAGCTAGTATTTTCTATCATTGACTCTGATGGTATCACACTTTCCTCATTGTCAGGAATAGCTTTCTATTAATGTAGGAATCGTTTGAGAGGATTAATTGAATTCATGGTGTTGCTGACCTTCTGGAACAAAATTTTACAGCTCTGCTCATGTGTCTGAAGATCTTAATTGCATATAAACAATTTCCTTTGCATAAGAAAAGGTTTCCAAACCTGTGGTGAATTATAGTAATCTTTATCTGATAATATTTTCTGCTCTGAGAACTGCTAGGTGTTTGGATATAACTTGCTTTCAGTTGAGTCCTTATATTGGTAATTGTTCCTAACCTTCTCTTTTCATAGAGAAAGAGATCTAACACTTCTACATTTTTGCCTAACACCAGAAGAGTCATCTGCTTATGAAAAGCTTTTTTATTCTATACTTACAGAGTATATCTGATAGCAGGTTTTTACTAAAAGGGGTGTGGAATGATGATAGGATGTATCATCCTCCTGAATCTTACAAAAACTAAAATAAGTGTTGTAAATAGTGATTGGAGATTGTGTGACCATGTCTTTGTCAGCTGAGATCTGTTCTTCAGTCCAAACAGCATGCTGACCAACATGTTGTTATCACATTCTCACCAGATATGTTAGCATGTGCTGGTTCGGTCCCTGCACCTCCTCATTTGTCTCTAGCCTGTATTTCCATGTTTAATCTCTCTATCTAGATATAGTTCATTTATAACTGGGAGGAATTTTCAGGAATTCGCTCTTTCTCAGCTGTTAGGTATCACAGTCAATCTAAGCCATGCTGTCTGCTTACATGAGCACTGCTAGGCTGTTTCAGCAGAAGCCAAGCAGGTTACTTTAAACCATTTCTGAATCATGAAGTGTGGTCTAAGCTAAAATGTTTGTCTTCACATGGGAAAGGACAAGAAGTGCTGAGATTCAGGTATCACGTCACAGATGGTGAAAGTCAGGAGCAGAGTCCACATTCTTCCTTCTGTTGTGTTGCTTATCTCTCGCTCAGCTCAACCCCTACTATGCATTAGTGTTTGATGTTCAGGTGATTCCCAGGGGCACTTCCAGGACAGATTGAACATCACTGCAATTAAGTGTGTAGATATAGCTCTTAAAAGATACTTTACAATAAGAATAGAAAAAAGGTGCTGACACATATATATATATGTATATCCTGTGGGCATTAAAAGCCAACAAGTCTCCAAAATAGAGCATAAGGAAACAAAAAGGCCATCATTAGACAAAGGTGAATAATTAATGGCATATGCCATTTTTCACTTGAGAAGGGGATCAAAGAATACCATATATTCTTAAAATCACAGAACCTACCTTTTGAGGATAAAATTAATTTTCTGATCTTTACAATAATGTGTTCAAGAGTACTGCAAAAAATGCTGTTGTTACTTTCATAGGTTGCACTATGATACGCGAAGAGTGTTGTATGTACCTGTGGCATGGAGAAATCCTTTGTAATTCTTTAAGTGACTGTAATAACCCTCTTTATTCTGGGGTTTGGAGAGCCGAGAACTGCTGTGGGGAAAGCCTGCGGCATTCTGCAAAATTGGTATTTGGCACAGCTGCTACTCACTTGAAATGTGGCTTCCTCCAGGTTCTCTTTTTGTACGCTTCGACCATGGGGATCCTAATCTCTGACTGGCATCCAAGAGTGCTACTACAATATAACAACTGCTAGTAATAGTTAGGCAGTGTCTGGGTGTATACTCACAAGCAGCAATGGCTTAATTTAGGATGACTGTGGTGCTTCCCTTCCCCTCAGGTTAATGTTTCTCCTCTCCTAGATGTTCCTGCCTCCACTGTGAAAGACAGGCATCTGCTCACAGCACAGTTGTACCACTGCAGTTCAAATACTTATGTGTCAAAGTGCATCAGTCCTGATTTGGGATACTTTAATATTCTGGGATTTGTTTGGCAATTGTGGATGCTTAGTGACTGGTTGAGTATTACAGAAAGCATAGTAATATCTGAGGTGAAATCATATAGTCATCTATGAGTTCTACTAACAGAGGGGCAGGAAAATTTACACAAGTCCCAGGATAAACAATTTCCACTCCTGAATCTGGACATATCTGTGGATTAGAACCACACACATTGAATACATGAGAACTCAGACCTTGGGTTTTCAGGTGCTACAGCACCTGATGATATGGCCCACACTACTTGCACTTGTTGAGTACCCTAGCATACTTCAGAAATAACAGAATTTGTCAAGCTTGCTGCTCTAGCTGAATCTGAGTAATTCCCATAGGAATTCAGGATATATTGTCTTTCTGTTTGAAAAACTTTAATAGATTTTTATTTATTAGAAATCATAAGCTGTGCTCCATCTCAGCAGTGTCAAATTTTGGTAATACTGAAGACAATCCCATATGCATAACACAAGAAAATAATTAGATACCTAATGGGAGCTCAAATACACACTTTTAATGTAGAGGTAGTTTTGCATTTTAAGATTCTTCACTTTGTTCTTGCAAGGTTTGAAAATGTGGTTTGAATATATTTTGAGAAAGGGTGTGAAAAATAAGATTACACAATGTTTTTGTTTACGATGCAACTCCCTCCATACGCACACATTCAATTAGTAAGAGCACTAAACATTTTCTGGTGCTCCTGTTTTGCAATACAGGCTTTGCCTGGTTTCTGTTTGCTGCTTACAACATAATGACATCTGCTGGAAGAGGTCACTAGTAAAAAGGTGTTAGCAACTGAGAGAGAACTTGAAATACAATCTGGATAAACGTATGTTTGAATTTTTACCAGTTATCACCTAAATGTGTACTTACAGCAGATAGATAAGTAGGTGAAAACAGTATAAAATAGTACTACCTAAAGTGTATTTTAAAAGTGATATTTCAAATCATAAGACATTAAAAAAAAGTCTGTGCTGAACTTAAAGGTATAGAGATGCAATCCAAAATACAGTTATATTGATTTGACTCATTTGGGAATAGAGTTGATCCACAAAAGCTGGTTTTTTTCATGTGAAATATTTTGGGTTCAACACAGTATCACTTAACCCAAGGAAGGGCTTACGTGGTGTTTGCATGGATACCTGGGAATTCCTCTCAGATCTGGAGCCGACAGTTTCTACATTAGCAAGCAACTTGGCACAATACCAGTTAATCAGCAGGTTGATACTGTTGGTGCTGAGGCCCTTCCCATCTGCATTATATGCGTTTCAAGGAATTTACATCAGATGACATTTTGTCTCATTACCGGACCAACTGTCTTTGGTACACAAATAGTTTGAGTCTCTCTGAAAGGAAAAACCATTGTGTTCACCAGGGAGAGCCTGTGGTGGTGCAGCCCACATCCCTGACGTGGAGCCTGCCTGAGGTGCTGTTGGAGTAGAGCTGCTGGTTTAGTTTCTCCCAACAGAATCCTAAGTCAGCAAAATCACCCTGTGAAGCAAACCTGCATGTGATGAATGGAGATGATCAAGGGATTTACATAAGCAGTTTAACTTCAAAACTCACTGTTATTCTGAACGACGTAGCTAATATAGACTTAGCTTTACAAACACTGAGTCTCAGGACAAAATACAGTTTACTTGGAGTGACTGTAAAATATCAGTAACTTACAGGTTTATAGGAAATTTAATACCTGGTTATAGATCAGTTCCGAAGAAAAACAAATATGAAATATCCTACAACTCTGAAGTCCTGGTTTTCATATTTTGTTGTTTGGGGTTTTTTCTGTGTACTTCTGGCAATGACCTGATTTTCAGAATTATTTGAAAAGGAGATGAAGTAGTGTAACATACCTATGACATGGATGTAATTCTTGACTTGCACACAAAATGTTGTTTGCTTCCATTTCTTTTCTTCTTTTCTGATACTATTTTTTATTCTGATTTTATCATTCACGTGGAAGAATTGCCATTTATCCTTAAGTGTCATAGATGTGTAATTTCCATGCCTAAACTCTCTAAGAGGTTAAAGAGTAGAGTTAGGCTGCCCATTTAAGTACCATCTGAAGTTAGAAAGTATAGTTACTCCCTTTACCACTAATATTAGTATACCCATTCTGCATATGAATTATTCTTCTCTCTACCTTTGAAAACATGTCATACTCCCTGTTTCTTTTTTCATGTCTATCTGCATCTGTTCAACTGACAAGTACTAACATAGGTCTCTAAAAGCTTCAGTCTGCATTTTGAGGTATCCCACACTCTTTAATCTAGTCAGGTCTAAGCAATGGACTTTCCTTTGGTGGTCTTCAAGACACTCTTTTTCTCCACCCCATCGGTGTGGCTTGTTTACATTCAACATACCATACATTCATACATTACTTATGTGGGGACTTTACCTTTTCTGGTACACTCAGCAGAGACATAGAACAGTTTTTCTGCCTCAGGCCATGGAACAGCTCCAGAAGAATCAGCAGGGAGTATGTCTGCCCCATAGCTAACTTCATCTTCAGAATGCACTTATGGGGCTTCTTCATGAGAGGAAATGAGAGCATTTGCCAAATAGCATACCCCCTTAACATATTCTTGTCCAAGTAACTGTATGGACTATACAGAGCCATAATCTGTCCATAACTGGGTTTTTCTAGAGACGGCATCCTTATTACCTGGGGAAAGAAGGTACGTATACTCCAAGAAAAGGAACAAGAAAAGATTCATTTTGCCACCAACAGCTGAGTCATACTGCTATTCTGAGACAGCAGAATAGCTTGGAAAAGTTGGTAGCAGAAACAGTTTGTCCAAGTCCCTGTAGCTGGAGAGCAAAGGCTGTTTCCAAGGCTACTTAACTCTTCTGACTTCATGCTGTCAGTCAACATTAGGGTAGTTTTATGTTAAAGCTTTGAAAAATTCAGCAATATACAAGCAGGATGGAATCCATATTTAACAAAAGAGTGAATTTAATAGCAGAGCTGTAGATAAAACATTAGAGGTCAAAAATACACAGAAGAACAATAAACACCACAGTGATACAGGAAACAGTATAATGAACAGAATAAACACTGTAGTAGCAGTTGAAGAGTAGTAAACACTACTGAGATATTAATCAAGAGGGAATGTGGTTTATGGCTGGATTTGCCTTGAGACAGAGTAAGATATAAACCAATTTATGTAATATATTTTTGTTTCTAATATTTTCACAGCCACCATAATGAATATTTAATAAAACAATTAAAGACTTACCCTTTTTGATGTGGTAAGAAACTAAGAAACAAAGGCCCTTTGCTAATAGTTCATCTTTGTGGGAATACTTATCATTATTTTGACATGAAGCCTGAATTATTATTGAAAGCAAATAGAGGAACAAGGTCTCAAAGCTCTTGGATTTTTCTTTTATTGCTGTCATTGTCACTGCGTATTCTGTTGCAATGAAACCGCTGATAAATTAAGGCTCACAGAATCAGATAATCTCTAATGTTCCTTATAAGAACATCTTTTTCCTTATGAAACTATGCAAAAGATACATTTAATTTTCCCTTTCTTCTTATATCTAGACTTCGGATTCTTTGATGCCCTGGACTTGGAGGGATTCAACTGGCTGAAAAACTAGTGGCTTTGAGCCTGTACTTCCTTTTCTACTCCTTATCAGTCATTTACAGAAGCTTTTTCCCCAAGGACTTGTTTTTACTCAGGGAGAAATGTACAGCCCTAAATAAAATAAAATAAAATAAAATAAAATAAACCAAACCAAAAACAAAAACCAAACAACAAAACAGGACTTTTTCCCTCTTACAGAATTCAGGGACAGGAACTCTGAAACAATGCTTAAATAATACCGACCCTCAGCAGCACACAGCTGGCTGTGTTTAAAGAGCTTCAGGAAATGAATCAGCACCTAACTAAAGTAAGCATTTCCAAAGGCCAAAGGATGGCAAGTCTTTCCATAGTGGAAGGTATCACTAAGAAGGTCGAGTAGCACAGCGATTCTGTAAACTGGCCTTCCTCCTTTTACTTTAGGAACCACCTAAAATATTTTTAAGCCATGTAGGGATGCTGCAAAAGCCTTTGTGAGCAACTGGTCTAAATATATTGCAGAAATAAAGACAGGTCATCTAAAGGAGTTGCTGGTGTGAGATGACAGTTGTGATGATTTTGCATACCAAATGGAGAAGAAAGCAACATAAAATTAAACCAGTTACAGCCAAGAAAATACTGTTTAAAATAAGCAATCCAGACTTTACATATGTACTTTGTAAATGACACAGATGGACACTTAACCTCCAGTCTAGAGTTTATCCTTCAAAACACAGGACATAACTTTCATCAGACCTTACCCTCCCTGTCCTAACTGGGCAGCAAAGATGACAAAAAGATAATTCCATGTTTGTGATTTTTGTTCATGGGTCCTTATAAACCTCAAAAGTTAGTGGAAGAAATAGCCATCATTAGAGACAAGAAAGAGTCTTTTCTTTTTAATTTTGGACAAAGTCACCTTAAATTCGTGGTTGTTTGTATTATAAAAATAAACATGCCAGCATACATTTGGAACCCTGTAGGACTATTTTCTTCCCAATAAGACAGTATATTCAGAGGAGTATAGTATCTGACAGTCGTTAGCAAGCAGAGAAGTCCATTTTCTTTACCAGTAATATCTTTTTCACTCATTATAAAACAAGAGTTGTCATACCAAAATTGAAGATCTGTCAACAGAGTGGGAAAAGTGATTTTTAATTACTATATGGATAAAGCTTTGGGATGATAAGAAATGAGGAAGGGAAGTGTGATAATTGAAAGGATTACGGGCAATTCTTGAATTAAATCTTGTATTTTTAGTTGTTAAATTTCTGTGTGTTTCTATATTAAGAATAATCAAAGGATTTCTTGGTAAGTGAATGTGCAGGATAGATTCTTTTAAAATATTTCCATTGTTATTACCATGTATACTGCAGCCCTGAAGCAAGCTCTGGAATAAGAATACTTCAGTCCTTGACTACAGCAAAGATTTAAGGGTCAGTCAGTAGCAAAAAATCATTCATCAGAAAAGAGATACTCAAATTTGATTAAAAATCACATGTATAAACTATTACCTTTTAATATATAGTTTTGAATAGTGGAACTGTTGCCTCTGTGCTTCAGAAGGTCCTTGATAAGATATACAATATACAATAAAAAGGGTATTAATATTAAGTAAAGTTATAGAAAGGCAAAAGCAGATGAAAGATTATTGATTTATAAATGTTTTTTACTGATCAGTGTCTGTTTACTAAATGGAACGTCATTTTACCTTTTCACCTTCAGGCACAAATTATTCAGCATTACTAAAATACTAAATTGAAGAAATAAAAGTTAGTAGTAATTAATAATAGTTCAGTTGCAGCAGAAGTACAAAATTGCCATTAGTTTCTCAGTATCAACATCTACATTTTATTATGTTCCATTAGTATTTTATCTTAGTTCCCTCACTGTTCCTCCTTCAGAGAAGTCTATAGCATAAAGTAAATGGGCCACATTAATATGCCATCTCCACCTAAGCCAGTGCAACTGCACTATAGATAGCCATGGCTGGGTGCATTTTCACTAGTAGCTGCTAGGCATAATTTAATCCTTTTTAATAATTTTATAGATATAACCTTTTACTCAACTGCTCACTCTGTTACATTAATTATTAGTAAGTGAAAATATAATTTAAACATGAGTCAATAATCTGTGATATATTTTTTGTACATTTCCTTCTCAGGGAGTCCTACCTAATAACAATAATAAGATTTCTACAGTATTTTGGTGTATGGCTTAGCAATAAATATTACAATGTGAATGAAGGACAAATACTAAGCAGGATATGTAGAGTAAAATCAAATTAGTTTTACAAGTACTGCATTCAGCATGGAAGCTTGAGACAATATGCATATATTAAGACAATCTGTTAATAAAAAATGATACATCAAAGTCCTCAAAACTTTAACAAGAGACTATTTTAACATCTGAATTAACATGTTTCTAAAATTCAGGTTTTAGAGTGGTGAGATATCCTGGCTGCATACAGCATACAGAAACAGCCTTCCTTCAGATCAGGAAGGGTTTTTTTACCATATTGAAGGCTGTGTCCATCCTTCCCCTGTAATCATTTTCTCCTGCTTGCATTCAGGAGCCTGGACCTCTAAATTCCACAAAACCAAGGAACTGGAGCCCCGTGGTGGCTATTTTTAGGCTTAGTGCTGCTTGTTGTATTTTCCTTTCTATTAGTTGGTAAAATGCTGCTAGCTTTTGGCTTTTATGTTTATTAGTTTTGTTTTCATTTCTTATTCTGGGAGATCTGACAGTCTTTCTTACGAGTTCAAAACATTTTACTTCATCTCTCAGAGCACAGAAGAGCTGAGGAAAAGTGAAGGATGGTATTTCCAAACACAGCCTGTAAGTTTGAATACTGAGTTGAGAAAATGTCTAAACAGAGATATCCTACACCTGATTTTTTCATAGGAATTTATCCAAGTCAGCTTAAGGTGGTTAGGAACTGGCAAGCGAACACAAATCCCATTTTGAAACTGGACATGAAAAATTAGAGAGAAATTCTGAAAAATCTTCTGTAATTTTATTTGAAGAGGTACTAAGCACCTGCAGTTCCTATACTTTTACCAATATCAGATCAGTAAATGTATTCCATCTAATTAGTATTTTATGTCAAAAGCATGAGTCCTTCGAGAGCAATCAGACTCCAGGTCTCCTTCCAGGGAAAAGCATTCATCCTATTCTCCATGAGAAGAGGGAATGCAATCTAGGTCTCCTACTTCCCAGCCTCCGGCCACCAAGATCTTAAAAATGAGGTGTTGCTGCCTTCTTTGTTGTGCATATATTAAGAGAATTAGATGTGTAAAAGCAAGTCAGGCTAAGTAAAGCTGTAAGAAAACTTATGGAATAAAATCCTTTGGGGAGCTTGGTCAGAGAAGCAGTAATTTCTGGATCCGAACTGGGCTTGCATGCCTAAATGTACAGATGTGAATCTGGCACCCAGGTCCTGATTTTAGGATCCTAACCACATCTGTGATACTGTGGACTTTTTCATTAGCTGAGCAGGACTTTGGGCCATCATGACTTAGTCATACACATATCAATCCTGCTTGCATCCTTCTTTCTTTGGAGTTCTTAAACTTAGAGCAGAAACCACCAAAGGTGCTGCTACAATGCAGTGTGCTCACTAAACAGTCACTAAACAACCTAAGAAAGTATGTTATAAAGATCAGATGATACAACTGATCATTTAAAGGGGTGAGTAGGGAGGTTCAGCTATTCTGCAGATACAGAGAAGTTTATAGAAAGGATAATGAAGAGTATTTTTTGGCAGGTAGATAAGAATATCTTCTTTGTGCTTTTTCTGGACATAGTAAGAGGAAAATAGCTGCACACCTGCTAGCCCTGCCCACACCTCAGCTGTGCGTACCTTGGGATCAGGGATAGGGTTTCTCTACTGTTGGAGAAAATATGCTGCTTGGAAAGATGGGTGGATGGATGGATGGATGGATGGATGGATGCTGAGGTCTTTAGTAGCTAAAAACTTGCAGGAAGGAGAGTCAAGATTAATATGAAATTACTAATTCAACATGTTTAGTGAAAAGCAAGTCCTCCTGATGAAAAAATGTTGCTTGAGTATTTAGAGCCAAAACTGAGACCCAGATAAGAAGCTGTTAGGAGCTCAGAGGCTTTGTCTCTGGGAATTACAAACACCAATTTGTGGACATATGTATATTCATTAATTTGTGATTGCATCTATTAAATACATCTGTTGAAGTAAATCTATTTAATCTGTTAATTATCTCTTTTATCCATTTTTAACTGGTTCTGTTTTCTCTTTAAGGTAAAGTTTATGGCTCTGATAGGTGACTGAGTATCTTCATCCCCAGTTAGTCCCTATTCCCATGTCTTATTCACTAGATTGTTTTCTTTCTATGTTTGCATTTGTAAGGTACTTTATGAATTGTAATTACTCTTCACAACACTCCTTCAAGAGAGATAAAAATACAGAGAAATAGATGTATTTACAGTAAGTGTTTCAAGGCCAAGAGGAGAACTCAGGCATTTCTGGCTCCTGGGGTCAGACTGTACCACCTATTAATCCATTGAATGAAAATTTGGCTGTAAACCAAATCATAAAGTAAACGAATATTTACTTCATGTCCAGCTGAAGAATTTGATCATAGGATAGGATGCTGAGAGGTTTGTAATGCTGGCAAGTTGCAAGGCAAAATGAGTTATACCTTCAACAATACAAATAGCATTCACTGTCCTGCCTTTAGTGAGCATTGTATGGAGATAAGAGCTAACTGCAATGCTTCCTGATTTGAAATGTTTTCATCATTTAGTTGTGTGGCATAAAGGTGGTGCTCTTTTTGCTGATGACAAAGAAGGTGCTCAAGTGATCTGCTAGATAAGTCCTTGCTGATGAACAGTTGAAGTGAAAACCCTCTTCTGAGCGATCGTTACCTCCTGATATGCTCAAAAAGAGGGTTGTTTGGGTATCATTATGCAATTCATATTTCACTAAGTTTTGATCTTAAGACTATGGTCAGGGTGGTAAATAGCATAGCTTCTGTCATGGGGAGGATGAAATTTACTGAATGTTGTTCTAAGATCCCTGGCAAAATTACACTGGTGTCCACTGATAGCTTGTCAATAAGTAAATCTTATCTTCAGATCTTCTGAGTTTTGAAGCCAGCTTTAGGCTGTATAGAGCAGGATGATAGGCTCTGATCTATAAGGAACCAATCTGGTTTGTATGCAGTACTTGAGATTTGGGGGCAAAACAATCATGTTATGAATAAAAAGATACAGTCCTGATCAGAAGTGGGTAAAGGTAAAAGCTTCCCAGCTGTGCAGTCACAAGCAGATTTCAGTATAAGCACCACACATCCTTTGGGAATATAATGCATCTTGAGCTTAGCTGGTAGATATGTGTCTGGATTACACTATGTTGAACAGTGGTTTTGCAGATCTATTAGTTCACATCAAATTTCTAAAGCACTGTACAGACTGTGACAAGTGGTATTCAGGAAGCAACTGACTCTGACAGTTATAAATGTTGACTGCATTTCAGTTAAAAAAGTGAATAAATACCTTTTTTTCCAGCTTTGTTTAATCATGTGGCACTTCCAGACGTTCCTATTATAACCTCACTGGACCTGAACAATAGTAGTATTTGCATAGGTTTGAGAGTTTTACCTGGTCAAGTGGGGGTTATATAATTTGATAAGGTTTTTTGTATTTTTGCAAGTTTCCAAGTGAGACACATACCAATGTTATGTACAAAACCTTTGAATGTCTGTAAGCAGTGATTCCTAAGGGAGAGATTATTGGTTGCTAGGCTTGAAAGATGAAATTCTGTTTTTTTCTGTAGAGTCCTTTTATCCTAAGTCTTACAACCACAAGATCTCTGTACTATGAGAAATTAAAATAAAGCTTGTGTTCACCGTGACTAGTTTGACATTATCTTCCACTGATGGAGTTTAAGAGATACCACTTCACCACATGACCCTTAATTGCACTGAAACTCAATGCTCTGTTTTAAACAGACCAGTTTAGCAAAATAAGTAGCTACTAAGTACCTCTCATCATTTTTCTATTTTAACTGCACCTCAAGATTGAATGACAGCTCATATTGATATGTGCTTTAATATTCTAGAAAAAATTCTGATGCAGTCTGTGTAAAGGACAGCCTTTCGTGACCTTTATTACCCTTGATAAAGGCCATCAAAGGATGCTCTTTATTGGATGGTCCTTGAGCTTTGCATATATATCAAGAAAAAAAAGAAGTGCAGTGTGTCAAGCAAGATATTTGTCTGTATCTTTGAGTGCTAGAAATGTAAGAAATTAGAAAGACAGCATCTCTGCAAATTAGCAAATAAATCAGAACCAATAGTTCATTATGACTTTTTTTATTAGGGTCTTTTCTCTGAATAGCGTAGCATTGTGAAAGGGTATTTATTTGAAATTGTCACTGTTCACAAAGGCACGTACCGTGTTTCTGCACTTGGAGTGAATAAGCATTCAGCAACCTTTATGTAATATTTTCATTCCAAATTAAACAAATGTATGCTTTAGTATTCAGTAAGAATTTACAACGTGTGATCTGTTCCCTCATTTCTTCTTCTACATAAAGCTTTGGTGCTGTACCATGGGTCCCTAAAACCTCTAAAGATACTGAAAAAAGTTACATTAATTTGTAGTTCTTTTGACTTCATTAGGATTACTTACACAAGGACCTCGTCACATTATGAAGAAAGGGTCACAGTATGCTTCTCTAAAAGGAGTCTCAGTAATTTCAAGGATCTTGTTCTACATTGTTAAAGGGCAACACTTATACCTACTTTGAAATTAAGACACTTAAACTTTATCTAGGTTTTATTTCATTGTAGATTTCCATTTTTTTAAGGAAATTTCATCTTTCTTGTTTCTTCTGGCCAAGCAAAGGAGGACCTCAATGTGTTATTTGTCAGAGTTTCATTTGATGTATATCTGTGAATTGTCTAATGGCCATGCATTTTTAATGAGGTAATGTGAAAAAGCAGAAAACCTATTCGTGAAAAGGTGTGGTTTTGATGGCAGTCTACCTCTGTCTGAACGCAAGTGATCTTGCCAGAACTTCAAAAGAAAAGCAACAAGTTGTCGGTTGTTTTTTCCACATCTTCATGCTTTTCCATAGACTTTTAAGGTTAAAAAAGGATCAGATCATGACTGCTCATCAGCATCTCCTTTTCACTCCAGTGGTAGAGCCCATCTTTCCTTCCTGTCAGGCACCGAGAAAAAACATCTTTCACTGTAGTTATGTTTTAATCTAAGCAATCTATTGTGCTCCTCCTTACTCGTCTTCAGTTGATCTTGCTTATATACCTTCTGACTTGCCATTTCTGCACCTCCACTATGTAACTTCCTCACATCTTCCATCCTTCTTCACAATTTTGGACTTTTCTCACCTGTTAGGGATGCCCTGGTCAGAAGCTTTCTGTCTTCTGTTTCACCCCTTCAGTCCCCTATGATTACTCTGTGGGATGTTGACACAATACAGTTAAATATGACAATTTTTTTGGTACTAAAATAGCACTTACAGTTCTAAATCAGGAATCAGGAACTTCTTTTTTGCAAGCTACTGAAGCTGCAGATAACAAAAGCAAAAAAACACCCCAGTTTCTAGCATGCTAACTTATGATCTAAGATGAACAAACAAGATGTAAACAAACAAGAAAATGAGATTAGTATGACAAGATAGCAGTGAAATTACAAAATTTTGCCTATGAAGCAGAAGTTCTCTGACACCCCAACTTGTGAATATTTAGCTCCAGGGTGACTTTATCTTGACTTCTCAGATATGAGTCTGTTCTATGGGTTTTATATGAAGACTCTCTATTGTAAATGTTACACATGAAAAATTAGGCTGTGCATTTTTTTTTAAGAGCAATTATTGCTGCTCTATAACAGAAAGGTCTGTATAATAAACAAATTTGTTCTTTTACACCTGTGCAATTTTTCAAATGTGTTTTACTGACTCAGCTACGTAAATATTTCTGTTGCTTCCTCCACTGTTGTAGCTGCATCTTTGGCTTACTACGGACTATTTATTTATTTATTTAAAACCTTACAGAAAACATGTTCCTAAACCACAGATGAAGTTTTACTTACATGAATATTTTATTGTAAACTATAAACATTTATACGGAAATGAAAATCCTTTATGGGGCTCAAGTGCAATTTCTTAGGATTTTCACCTAAAAGAGATTTCCACTTGAGTAGTGCACTTCTATAAATAGTTATTTATAATAATATAATATCTAATATAATATTTACGATAGATATGCTGGCATAGCCTGAACTCTAGATATGTGAGCATCGCTTCTATGAGAATATGGTTTATTAGTTAAGTATAGGCAACTCTGAGAAGAATTTAATACACGTTGGTATTTAATATTCATCAAGATACTGAAAGTATTACTTTTTTTTGCACTTTGAATGACATTTTCATGATCAAAGTTCCATCAGCAAGATCATTTAGGGGGAGAATTTGTCTCTATTTTGTCTCCCAGTAAGGAAGACCCATGAAATATAATTGTCTGCTTTTGCATAATACAAGGTACAAGTGTTTAAACTAATATAAGAAGTATGTATGATATTTTCATGCTCTTAAAATCAATAAAAATAGCTTTATTTGGTTCAATGCTCTGAACGCTGCAGATGATTAAATTAAAAGCAGTGTTTTGAAGAGACACAAGGCACATGCTTGGCTTTTCATTAATAAATACATTAATTGTTGTTAAAAAGATGCAAAAGTTTCAGAAGTTTGATAATACTCAAGTATCAACTAAATCAGCTTGCAATTGCTCTCCAATACATTTTTGTACCAACACTAAAGACGTAAACCTTGCTGGTCTGTACCCAAATGTTTATGCAATCTATACACACAGTGGACATCTGGTTTTCTTACCATAACCTACATAACTGACTTTGTCTAAAAACCAAGGAAGTCATTTTGGCTTGCATTGGTAAATTATTGGATCTACTGTGAGCCATATGGTCATGGAAGGGTTGTTGAGAAGTCATTTGGTTAAAACTTTCACTCAAAGCAGGACTGATGCCAGCAATAAATTGGGTAAACCATGTCTTTGTCTAGTGAATCTAGATAACTTCCACAGTCTCTCTGGATTGAGAAACTGTAGTGAGTCCAGGAGAGCGCTACCAAGATGGTCAGGGGCCTAGGGAACACATCCTCTTAGGAGTCGTAGAGGGAGCTGAGCCTGTTGGTGAAGAGGGACAATCTAACATCAGTCTATGACTGCTTAAAGTGGAGTCACAAACGTGACAGCATCAGACTCCTCGTAGTAGTGACAGAATGGTGTAACACCAGGCAGCAGCCTCAGGAAGATTCAGTTTAGGAAGTTGTTTGGTCATTAGGAAGTTGGTGAAGAACATGACTCAAAAATTTGTGAAATTTTAATTGTATTACTATAATATTACATTTTAAATTTGTTTCAGGTTTTGTTTATTCCTCTGGTCTTAACACTTTATGCTGCTTCTCTGCATTGAAAACTGGGTAGGTGGGCCCTGGGTGGAATCCCAGCCTGGGTCCATTTTTCAGCCCTAAGGGCAAGGGACACAACACGGTATTGTAATTTTTATTACCTATGGGGAACAGTCCTGGTCCTCAAAGTCTCCTGACCTGTGTCAAAGCATTGGTGTGGGAATGTAAATTGACATGGGCTGAAACCATGGAAGGGAGTATGGGTGCGTACTCAAGTTCATGCCCATCTCTGGTGAGATTACTAGTATAGCTGTAGCCGCAGCGATCTAGAATTCTATTCTGAGACATAATCTTAAGTGTTGGGGCCTAAATTAATTTCTGCTGTTACTTTTCAAAAATTCAAATTAACTCTGTGACGGAGAGCTGAACTCCTCCAAGCACAATGAATATATCTGAATGCATTTACAGGTGATGCAAAAATAATAATAGGCATCTTCAAATTATCTTCAAATTTTACATCCAGTTTATATTAATAGAAATCATATTTCCCCCATAAAATATTGTTTGTTTTTTTTTTTTTTTTAAAGCAGGTTAAGTATTTTCCTGACGATTGGAGAAAGACAACACCATTTGCATTTGCAATACCATTTTGATGTAGTGACTCTTTAGGTTATTGCTATAGAGAGAGTTATAGAACTATCTGAACAACACTGTTCCCATTTCTGGTGAATGGTAATTAACCTTCAGGTTATGAACTCATATAAAATGTATTAAGGTTACTGTTATCCAAATAAAATACCAAAGCAATATAAAGTTTCAGGGAAGAAGATCCAAGTTGTTCACTGTGGAGAAAAGAATATACTCTATTCCACTTCCAAAGCTGCTGTATTATAATCTGGTTTAGACTTCATCAGTTTATTTGTTCATATACGGGGACAGAGTGTGTTAATTTTTGACAAAAGAAGGAGTGTAAGGGTAGGGGTTTTGCATGTATACCCTACTGGATTCATCTGTGTGCTGTTAAACTGATTCATTCTTTCACAAAGGGAAATGATAACAACTCCCTCATCATGTATGCATAGACAAATTAATGCATCAGTAGCATTTACACAGCTGAGGTGGGACCAGCTCTGCACACAGAAACCTGTGCAGTTTTTTCCCTACGATGTGACCACTGGCACTACTGACCATACACTGACTTTTCAAAGCAAGAATATAGGACCATAAATAAACAGACCAAAATCACAGCCTATATCTAGCACCATAGGTATTGTACTATAAGAGCTTAAGGTGGCCCTGCCAAGTTTTTATAAGTTTGGGATACAGTAAGAGACACCAGACCAGCTTTAAGGATAAACGGTTTATCTTTAAATAACAGTACAGTAAAAAATACAGATCAGTAGTACAATTATCTGGGTTGTTACGATAGCAAATCCAGTAATTCACCAATATTGGGCTAAAATTAATATCTGGGCATGCAAAGACTTTTATAACTATGGTGTGGTGGGTTGACCCTGGCTGGACACCAGGTGCCCACCAAAGCTGCTCTATCAATCCCCCCTCCTCAGCTGGACAGGGAAGAGAAAAAATATAACAAAAGGCTCGTGGGTCAAGATAAGGACAGGAGAGATCACTCACCAATTACTGTCACAGGCAAAACAGACTCAACTTGGGGAAAATTAACTCAATTTATTACAAATCAACTGGAGTAGGGTAATGAGAAATAAAACCAAATCTCAGAACACCTTCCCTCCACCCCTCCCTTCTTCCCAGGCACAACTTCACTCCCGGATTCTCTACCTACCCCCGCCAGCAGCACAGGGGACAGGGAATGGGGCTTATGGTCAGTTCATCACACATTATTTCTTCCACTTCATCCTCCTTAGGAGCAGGACTTCTCACACTCTTCCCCTGCTCCAGCTTGGGGTCCCTCCCACGGGCTGCAGTTCTTCACAATCTGCTCCAGTGTGGGTCCTTTCCACGGCGTGCAGTCCTTCAGGAGCACACTGCTCCAGTGTGGGTCCCCCACGGGGTCACAAGTCCTGCCAGAAAACCTGCTCCATGGGCTCCTCTCTCCACAGATCCGCAGGTCCTGCCAGGAGCCTGCTCTGGCGTGGGGTCCTCCCCGGCCTGCAGGTGGAGGTCTGCCCCACCGTGGACCTCCCTGGGCTGCAGGGGGACAGCCTGCCTCACCAGGGTCTTCCCCACGGGCTACAGGGGAATCTCCGCTCCAGTGCCTGGAGCATCTCCTCCCCCTCCTTCTGCACTGACCTGGAGGTCTGCAGGGTTGTTTCTCTTACATGTTCTCACTCCTTTCTCCAGCTGCTGTTTCTGTCTGCCCCAGCAACTTTTTTCCCTTCTTCAATATGTTATCCCAGAGGTGCTACCACTATCGCTGATTGGCTCGGCCTTGGCCAGTGGTGGGTCCGTCTTAGAGCCGGCTGGCATTGGCTCTGTCAGACACAGGGGAAGCTTCCACCAGTTTCTCACAGAAGCCAGCCCTGTAACCGCCCCCCCCCACCACCACCACCAAAACCTTGCCACACAAACCCAATATATATGGTTATCATGAAGGTGGACAGGAAACAGGGCATGGCTTCTCCAGACAGTGAGCAATTCGGACCAGCTGATGGGCTCAGGGAATGCCAGGCTTCCTGATCCAACAGTCCTTTTTTGTTGTTGAGTGGCAGAAGCACTGCTGAGACTTGTTAACCAGTCCTCACATCCCACCTCTGCTTCACTTCTGTGCCTTTCTGTCCTTGGTGTGCATGGGGCAGGAAATATTGTATGAGGCAATGCTAGTCCCACACGTACAATGTGAGACATTTTAAGGATTGTTACATGCTCTGAGCTATTTCTTCAGTAAATCTTCACAAAACTATGTAGCACTGAAGTTTTTTGTAATTGTGAAACATGCAGGAAGCTGAGAGTTCATTGGCTTTTAAAATTCTACTGTCTCAGTATGAACTTCTAATGTTAAGTAAAACCTATTGATAAGAGAACTTTATTCATTTACAGTATCAAGTACTTGAAATTTGAAAAAGGCACATTACTTAACTACATTTGTTGGGTCAACACTTTTCTTGTTGGATACAGTAAAATGTCACTTATGATTGTTCTAGAACCATTTTATCCAAAGATAAGCATTGGATTTTTTAATTTATTTCATTTGGTATTTTAGTCCTGATCTCATATAGACACATCATGGTGGGGATTAAAGTATTCTGCAAGTCACTTTTAATATCCAGACCCTGGCCCAAAAAGCTTACGATTAAAAAAGAGGAGGAAGAGAAGGGAAGAGAGAGGAATGTCAACCACAGAAGATGAAGAGTTCTTGTATGTGGGTCTTCCAGTGGGACAGGCACAGAAACAGGGACAATCATGCCCTGTGTGCTACAGTTTTCCCTGTTGAAATAAAGCTGACATATCTGGGTACTGCTGAGGTCACCTTTGCTCTCCTCCTCTCTCTTCTTCTTAGGTTCACATTTCCCTTTTTTCTCTTTTCCTCTGTTTTTCAGCTTTGAGGACATCCATTCTCATCTTGTCTTCTATCCATTTTCCCTGCTCCCTTGTACACTTCAAGTCTAATTTGCTTGTAGTCATCCGGAGAACAACTGCTCAACTCAGTGAGCCATTATCCAGAGACCCCTAAGCTCCCGCAGATCATGTCAGCCCCAGAACTTAAAGAAATGTAGGCATTTAAGCACAGTTTTGCAGCTGGAGTAGTGCAGTGATGGACAAGATGGATTAACCTGAGAGCAGTGCTACATTAGAGCTGCTATTCTGTTTTTTGGGAGCTGGCCTATTGGCTCTGTGTAGTGGTGCACTGTGACATCTAATGTACTAGGTTGTTCAAAGCAATCGCATGAGTCTTGTTCATTTTCAGTGTACAGTCATGAAGATATATCCCAAGATGTTTAAATAATTACCAAACTTTGGCTACAGGAGATGTTTTGTAAAGATTCTGAACAGAATCAGATTTTTTTAGGGAATTTGAGTGCAAAACAAGTATCACTTGTTCTATATTCCCAGACTTAGAAATCCATCAAGTCACTCTTATTGCGCTCAGTATATTTCACAAGTAAGAAGAAGAGTGACGTAGTGTGTGCAGTATTGAAGAAGCCTGGAAATGTACCTAGTTCATCATAGGAACTCTGAAGGACAGAAGGAGGACAGAACTCTCTTACTTTCTGGAGAGAGTAACACGGAGAATCCCAGAGGACACTTAGAAAGTGATAGTCCATTTTGCAGTTGTTTGAGCTCTTATTCCTGAGTATTTCTGTGGATTACAAATCAACTTCTCTGCTTTGCCTATATCTGTCCTTTTGCATGCAACCTTAACAACATAATGGAATAAGTAGACCTTTCTGCTGGCCTGTGAAGGGAATTAGTGCTCATCTCTTCAGAAGTCTTGCAACTGGTTTGGACTAATTGCAAAATCTGTCAGATAAGAAATTAAGAGTTACTCTTACCTAGGGTTTTCCTTTTCCCTCTCCCTTCACCAGACTAAGACTGCTAAAGATTTATTTCAAACACAGAAAATTAGTGAAAAGCATAGGTTAGGTTGGAAATATTGAAGCCCAGGAAGAGAGAGAAGTATCTGTGAATCCCTGCTGATTCAAGAAGGAACTCATTCTTTAGAGGATCTGTAATACTAAAAAGGATTGAAAGAGAGGTTTGCCTGGATCCTCTGTTATGTGGTCCATCTTTAGAGCTTGGAAAAGAGGTTTAAATTCAGACTCAAAAAGCAGTATATTGTTGCAAACACTGTGTAGATATGTAAGTATTTATTGATCATTTGCTAAATCTTACCATGCTTCAGTGGAACTATCACATCTCTTAGGCTCAGTTAAAGTGCTCTCATAAAATCAAGAAGCTCAATGGGATGTTTTTTGCTGGTAAGAGGCAAGGAGAAAAAATGTTAGAGAAAATTAAGACTTTCAGTCTGGTTTTGCACCCCATAAAATTGGGAGATTGGAGAGCAGGAAAGCAGCTACAGAGTCAAGTCACTATTAAGTACCTGCTGGGCAACAAGCTTACATCTCTGTCTCCTGTGGAAGTATCCTGAAGGCTTTCTGTCCCCACTGTTAGCTCCCAGAGTTAGGGTTGAGAATGGTTTTGCTATTTATGGTGTGTTTGTTTTTTAACTTTGTGCCTGTTTTGTTTTGCCTTGTAATAAATACAATTGCAAATAAGACTTTTTCCTACTTATTTATAGTCAGTGAAGGTGTAGTTGCTTTAAAGGTACCAAAGGTTAGAGTTAGCCTGAAGATTTGTCTTCAGGCGTGTTAAATTAAGAGAAGTATTACAGCCCTGTCATGAGGAAAGGTGTCTGCCTCTCCACAGTTAAAGCAAATAGACATTGTTGGTAGCAGAATGTGAATGTAAAGACAACCTTGTTTGTCACAGCCTAATCAGTACTTGTGGGTGACATTCCTGACAATATCGCTGCAGGTTAAGTAGTTTTAATGCTATCTTTTCCTTTGTTTCTATTGTAGGGAGTTTTTGTTGTTCTTTGGGAGTTTACCTGCTGCATATGACTCCAAAATTTTGCCAAATCTTTCCTCTTACTTTATCCTTTAGCCATTTTTTTTTTTTTTTTTTGAGTAAAACATTCAGGCATAGATCTTTTTATATGCATGCTACCACGTGCCTGAGGTTTTTTGCATAAAAGTAAGGATTTTCTCAGTGTAATCAGGATTTCCATAAATAAAACATGGATAAAACTTATGTACGTAAGGGTTTAGGTAACTGACTTTTGGCTATTAACTCTTAAAGTTGCTTGGTACCAGATTTGACTAATTGAAATATTTTAGGGACAATTTACTATTCACTGTCCAAAACCACCCAGTTAACAAGCAGTCCTTGGTTCAAATACCAAGTGGCAGTTTGGCTCATTTCTTTTGTTCAGTGGTCAGAATTTCTTATGCTGCTGAATGACTACCCACGCATAGCTTTCTTCGCTATGTATTTACCAAGTGGCAGCAGCATGGTCCTCACATGAAGAACGATGGCATCAGGTGATGAGGAAATGGCTGCACTCAGAAATGGAGCGTGGCACATCGTTACCCACCACTGTGGTGAGTCATCTTGCTTTGAACAGTGCAATGCTATGAGGATGCATCAGTTCAATTCCAAGTAGAGTCTGGCTGCATTAGCATTGCACTGCATTCAGGCCAGTGAGCTCGCTAGAGTTGACTCAGTTGGATTTGTGAGTTCAGGATGAGACCTGCGCATGCAAACCTGGGAGGCCCCATCTCTCTGTGGTGTGCTGCCATGCAGCAGCTTAAGACAGAACAACTTCCATCTGTCTGAAGAGATTTAATCTAAGTACAAATCTGCATGGAAAAACCAATGCTAAACTGGGAATTGAGATGTGTGGGCAATGTTCTATGGCAGAACATAAGTACAACTGTATCCATAATCCTGAATTGCAAACATTGTTCCATCAGAATGGGTAAGGCAAGCTTTGTCTTTCATCTTCAGGTAGAGGTATTTGTACCTGTCTCTATATTACACTTGTGTTAAGAACAAGTAAGGGTATTTTTAAACATGAACATGGTTGTGTTATATTAACAGTTTGAAATATGATTCTTTGGAATAAATATGTTGAACAGAAAAGGCTTATAAAGGGCTATATCTTCCATGATCAATTTCACTGAATTTCTCGTGAGTCTTTTAATTGCTTTTAATGGCAGTCGAATGAGGCCAAATACATAAAGTTAGGAATTAAGTTAGAAAAAGCTTAGTATACTTTGTTTCAAATTTTTTTCCCCTTTTTGCTACTGTTGCAGCTTTCCAAATATTATGACCTCTAGCTTTAACACAAGAAATATGTATCTAGTGTCCTATCATTATTTCCAACTTCTTACTTCTTTCTGTGTGCTCACTGAGCATTCCCTTGACATACAGCTGCTGCCATGGTCTTGGATCTCAGACCAGAAGGAAGCGCAAAATGTCCTTCTCTAAAAAAATTGTTTCCAAGTCAATGAAAATTTTTAAAAAGGGGAAAAAGGAAGACCCAAGGAACTACAGGCCAGTGAGTCTCACCTCTGTGCCCCGCAAAATCATAGAGCAGATCCTCTTGAAAACCATGCTAAAGCACCTGGAAAATAAGGAGGTGATTCATGACAGCCAATATGGCTTCACTAAGGGAAAATTGTGCCTGACAAATTTGGTGGCCTTCTATGATGGGGTTACAGCATTGGTGGATAAGGGAAGAACAACTGACATCATCTACCTGGGTTTCTGCAAAGCATTTCACACTGTCCCACATGACATCCTTGTCTCTAAATTGGAGAGTAATGGATTTGATGGATGGACCACTCAGTAGGATTAGGAATTGGCTGGATGGTTGCACTCAAAGATTTGCAGTCAATGGCTCGATATCTAAGTGGAGAGCAGCAGCGAGTGGCGTTCCTCAGGGGTCAGTATTGGGACCGGCACTGTTTAACATCTTGGCAACATGGACAGTGGGACTGAGTGCACCCTCAGCAAGTTTGCTGATGACACCAAGCTGTATGGTGCAGTTGACATGCTGGACAGAAGGGATGCCATCCAGGGGGGCCCCGATAGGCTTGAGAGGTGGGCCCATGCAACTTCATGAATTTCAACAAGGCCAAGTGCAACATCTTGCACATGGGTTGGGGCAATCCCAAGCACAAATACAGGCTGGGTAGAGAATGGATTGAGAGCAGCCTTGAGGAGAAAGACTTGGGGGTGTTAGTTGATGAGAAGCTCAACTTGACCCAGCAATGTGTGTTTGCAGCCCAGAAAACCAACTGTATCCTGGGCTGCATCAAAAGAAGCATGACCAGCAGGTCAAGAGAGGTGATTCTGCCCCTCTACTCCACTCTGGTGAGACCCCACTTGGAGTAATGCATTCAGCACTGGGTCCCCCAATATAAGAAGGACATGACCTGTTGGAGCGAGTCCAGAGGAGGGCCACAAAGATGATCAGAATGCTGGAGCACCTCCCCTGTGAAGACAGGCTGAGAGAGTTGGGGTTGTTCAGCCTGGAGAAGAGAAGGCTCTGGGGAGACCTTATAGCAGCCTTCCCCTACAGGAAAGATGGGGAGGGACTTTTTACAAGGGCATGTAATGATAGGACAGGGGGCAATGGCTTTAAACTGAAAGAACGTAGATTTAAATTAGATGTAAGGAACAAATTCTTCACTATGAGGATGGTGAGACACTGGAACAGGTTGCCCAGAGAAGCTGTGGATGCCCCATCCCTGGAAGTGTTCCAGGCCAGGTTGGATGGGGCTTTGAGCAACCTGGTCTAGTGGAAGGTGTCCCTGCCCATGGCAGGGAGGTTGGAACTAGATCATCTTTAAGGCCCCCTCCAATCCAAACCGTTCTATGATTCTATGAAAAGGACACAGGTGCAACACAGTCATACAATAGATATTTTCCTACATTCATAGAGGTTCACAAGCTTCCCCAAACAGTCCAATAATCACTTGTTAACAATGAATGTGTTTGACTATCCCGATGTAATTATTAGGCTATCCCAAAAAATAGTGTAATGAGTCAAATCCAGTGACAACTAATTTTAACAGTTACCAGGTTGAATCAGTTAACTGAAATAAGAACCACTGTAGGGAAGGCCAGTGAACATAGGTATTTAGCTTGAATGGCTACATAGTTCAATATTATGAAGTCTCAAAATAGTGCTTATATTTGTCAACTTTCCTTCTTTTTGCAGATGCATTCTTATGTTAAGATAAAAGGAACTAAAATGGGATTGGGAAAAAATAGTTGTTACCAATATGTCTGGAACAGTGACTTTAGTATTATATTGCAATCCAATAATTTTTAAAAATACTTCTTTCTTCCAATAAGTTTCACGTTATTCTGTTGGTTATTCATGCACCTCTGTTACCATCAGTATAAGGCAAATAGACATATCTGCTCACACAGTGGCTCATCAATAGAATAATGACAAAGAGGAAGGGCTGTTGCAGACGTGCAGACAGGAATATCCATATGAGCTTTGAAATGTTCTGCCAGTCCACCCAGACTGGTGATGGACTATGTACTAGTTAACATACTTGTCTATATGTCTGTGTCACTGCAGCTGAAAACAAGTTATCTGCTGGTTCTGAAGAATACACTTGAAATTCCTGCTCCAAAATGGACTAGGCAGGCTACAGGGCAGCACCATCATTGTGGCAATCTTCTCCATCTGCATGGGAGAAGAGGCTTCTGGTAAAACATACTGTCATTTAATTCCACAGTTCATGCCTCTGGAACTGACTTTTAAAGGGGGCTCAGAAGCAGCATGAGTAGGGACAGCTAGCCTGACCATAGGTTTTTGTATTTTCCTGTTTTAAAATGGCACAAGATTCAGCTTTACACATCAAAATAAATTAAACCAATGAAAAGAAATAAGAAATTAAAACAATCACCAGTTGTTATACTAATACATTTAGGTATCTTTCTGTTAGGAGAATGACTCTGCTTTTAAAGCAAAACATGGAGAGAGGATTTGCCCTTCAAGTCAACCAAAAGTCTATTGCTTTAATTCCTTATTACTGCCTTTTTTCGGCCTTCAACATCAGTCACAGTGTTTACGAGTCAAAGACCCAAACCATACAGCAAATATCAATTCAAAAGCTATTTAATCTATGGAAAAGTAACTGAGACTGTCTTTGTATTTGACTGAAGCACTGTGGGGAACTAAGAACTGGATTGACAAATTAGACAAAAGATATTACTAATCCTATTCACTGTATACTGTTAAATATGTATGAAGAGGATTTATAACTAGTTCCTGAAGAGTTACTTTATCATCGGTTTCATTTGTAAAGAAAAAAAAGTCAAACTATTTTGCAGCAGACTTTTTCCCTGTGTTTTGCTTCCAGAGTTTGCTTACCTGTCCCCTGTCTTCTGTTGACAAAGAATCACTTGCCAAAAGAGTAGTCATTGACTCTTTGCGCATCTTAGTAGGGTGCTCATAGTAACTTTTAGTATCACCCTTTTCAAGTTTTATTCAACTGCCCAAATGTCAGCTTACTCATATGATCTTGAAATAAAAGAGCTTTTAGCTCAGGAGTGTCAAATAAGCACAGGCAAAACTAAGACAGACTTCTGTTGTTATATGGTTTGACCAAATACTGAGGTGTTGTAAGCATTCACTTCAGTTTACCATCTAAATATCCAAGTACCACAAGAAAAAAAGCAGATGCTGTAAGATGCATATACTTATGAATGTGTTTGTGAAGAAGGAGAGAAAGCAATTGGGAGGTATGACCTGCTGGATTTAGTTCACTTCTGGGCTTATCCTGCAGTCCTCGCTCTGGCAAAACAGCAATTGAAGTCATTCAGAGCTACTTAAAAAAGGAGTAAATAAAATTTGTTCTGATCCAAAGCCTGTTGAAGATAGCAGAAAGATTTTTTTATTTTAAGGATTTGGTCCATGCTCTGCGTTTTATAAAGACACAAAAAGAAAGGCATGTTTCTACAGATGAACCTAAGGGACTTAAAAATCAAGATCTCATTGAAAGTCAGTGGGACCTAAGTTTCTGAATAATTTTGAACCTTTAATGTGAGTGAACTCAGTACCCAATTCCACCTGAGAGGCTTAGAACTGCTTTTATCATTACATATTCCAGCAAAATTTAAATTGGTACCTGCCACAAAGTTGAGCCAGATGAATTAAAGTCATTAAAGCAAACACATTATTCATAAAACAGGATTTTTTTTCTTTCCTCAAATCAATCATTAAACCAGAAATAATTTAGTTCCTAGCAAGCAACCCCTACTTGCTTCATCTCAAAGAAAATTAGTGTTATATACACTGCTGCCAAAACAGTCCACTGTTTTGCCTACTTCTCCAAGGCATTTCCCTGAAAACCAGCAGAACATTAAATTTCAAGACCAGATTTCTTTGGAGCTGCTCTTTTCTGCCTGAGTAGCATCTCTATTTGAACATATACAAATGAATGAATATGGGTTGTCTTGATGCTACTGTGAGTCGGCTCAAGAAATGAAAACAATACTCTCCTTTTGTCTCTTGAATAGCTTAGGTAAGGCTTATTGTAAGCATGGCACAGCATCCCTTCATTATGAAACACTGAGAAATATTGAAAGTTTTTGTCCAACCAGGATATCTGTATACAGGCACTTACGTCTTTCATTGTTGTGTCTCCAAGATATGATAACATTTGCAATTTCTTTTGTTTTCCTGATAATATTTTCATTGTAAAGTTTTTGATTATTTTTCTCTCTCCCTTTTTTGATCATCCCCCTCCCCCCCCCCCCCCCCCGTGTATTTCTTTTTAGATAGTCTAGCTGAATTAAGCAAAGAATTAAACTATATAGTACAGCCTTATTATAGGCAGAACAAAATGAAGGTGATCTGATGAGATAAATCGCTGAAGGTTAATAGCTTTTTTAAAATCAATCTTCCTTACAAAGGAAAAGGGTAAATGGCTTAGTGGATGAAGCCTTGGCCTCTCACCTTTCTGACCATAGTTCAAGTCTAAACTGTGAGGGTCCTGAGTTACATGGTTTATTGGGCTGAGATCAGTCTCTAGTGGGCAGGAGTCTGTATTACAAGATTCATGGATGTATTTTTCCATACAGGCGGTAGCAGCACGTGAGGCTGATACAGACTACTCTATCATCTCCCTCAGCAGTCAGGCTGAGGGACCAAAGTTAGTGTCACCCTGAGCAAAGCACGAGGACGTTCCAGCTTGCAGGTCTCTGTGCTGTGTCCATGCCATGCATAGATTCGGGGGACAGGCTTCCAGAACACCTTATAGCCTTTTGTCAACAATAAATATAATGGTGTCCATTCAACAAACAAAAATGAGGTGACTTTTTTCATAGTAATTAACAGATTACTACGGAGCTTTAATAATTATAATTGATCATTTTTCATATCAAGTTCAGGCAAAGAAATAATTTATCTCGGCTGTTATTCATAAGGAAGGCAAAAATTCAGAGAACAAAATAATTGAAGTGTCAATTAGGAAGTTTAAGTAAAAGTGGGGAAATTAAAAAAACCCAACATTTCTAGCATAATTTATTAGCATGTTAATCAAGTTTTAATCAGATATTAGTCTGATAATTTATGTATTCCCATCAGTCATGTGCATGAAATGACTATTAAATAAGCTTCTCTCTGATTTAGTTTTAATAATATGTTTTAATAGAAAAGCCCACTGCATTCTGAGCAGCAAAATGAGCAGCCCAAACTGTCTACTGAATAAACATAAAAGGCACACACATAAAAAAAGCTTTCAGTTAGGGAAGCTGTTGTAAGCGTAATTTTTGTAAGCAAAGATATGTTCCCTTGGGACCCAACTAAAAGCAGAATTTCTTAATCTTATGGGAAATTTTATTTTCTAAGCCAAAACAATGTAGGAAAAAAATGTTATTTAAATGTGAAAGGAAGGTGTTTTGGTTTACCTGTTTGGCCTTTGCGGCAAGATACATAGTATTCAGCTGTGTGTCTGTGTATTTGTGAATGTTGTGCATAAGCTTAAATCAGATATATAAAATGTTTATTCTTGCTACTGAAAACACTGGGCATGCATGTAGTGATTAATAATTAATATAAAAATATAATTTGAAAGTAATGTGTATGCTAAGACTTAGGAATAGAGTGTATGTTAAAATGTGCATACATTCATGACACTAACATATTCATCCCAGTGATTTTTAATGATTATTGCTTACTGTTAATTCAAAACACCTGCAAGTCCCTTTGTTTTGATCAAAGCACTTCTTCTCCCTTGAGATTGATGGATGGCTTTGTAATTTGTGAGGTAATATGTTAAAGGTCATGAGTTAATATGTCCTATGGAACTTGCTCTTCTTCTTGCCTTCATTTTCCAAATGGGTGAAGGGAATAGCTTTATTCTTCTGTGTATGTGGAACTCCTGTTCATATGTACAAAAAACGTATGTGTGCTCACATTTATGCATGTGTTTATGTGTGTGTATCTCAGTGTGTATACATACATACAAATGCACAGTCACCTTTAAGACAATTTTATGCAATACTTCTTGTAACAATCTATCGCTGTCTGAATCAAGTAGTATTATTATCCTTTTTAAAATTAAACTACCCACAAAACATGCATTTACTTTCAGCTATAGAAAATGCTAATAATGCTTTTAGAATGGTCTTTAAAAAGTCTAATTATATCATTTAAAAACGGAGAGACCAAAGGGCAAGCTAAATTCTCCTAACATAAATCAGACTTTTTTATTTCAATGACTTTAAAAACCTCAAATGCAGTAATTTTAATAGCAATGAAAGAATGAATAAGTCATAACTCCGCCTGATCACATAACTGTCTATAACTGTTATTAAATGCTCCAAAATAAGTGAACTCATTATGTTTCTGCACTGCTTTTAGCTAATCTAAGATTCTGCTCACTTAATCATGCAGAAAAGGCTTTAGCACAGTTTTAGACCCTCAGCAAGGTCACTTCAATGCCTTTTTTTTCTGTTCTGCACTGATCATTTAAGAACAGCACTTTGACCCGAAACTGATGATCTCTCATATAAGCTTGAATGCTTAACCCTGAAAGGGCTGTTTCAGATGTACATTTGCGCAGCCTATTGTCATATTTGCTGCAAACTGAGCCATACTCTCCTTTCAGGGAAGGAGGAAATGCCAATCAGAATTTGTAGATGTCGTGTGCATGATGAAAGCACATTTTATGATACCTTCAGAGACTGAAGTAGCGATTTTTAAAACACGCGCTCCTGTTATGAACTCTTTAATGAGTTCTAATTGGCTCTAGAGGTATGGCAATTAAATGCTGTTTTTTACTATACGTTTCTGTCAGACAATATATAAATCTTATATGTAGAATTTTCCTAGAAATCTAATTCTTTTAGGCATGATAACCCATTTAGACAACTCTTGCCTACAGTAAAACTATAAACACATCCAAAAGCTAGGGAACAAATGTTGTCTCCTCTTCATGGTATCTGTGCTACAAAGCAAAGTGCTTTATAATGTCAGTAAAGTGTCTTCAGAAATCAGGAGTAGAGGGAAGTCCTACACCACTGTAGCTAATGAAAAAGTTTTATTGATTCAGTGGCAGCAGGCTTGGGCTTTGAATCGCAAATGAAGGCTGTATGTCTCAAATGCTAGTGCACATGCTGAACTTTACTCATCTCGTTTGTGCTGTTGATATCAACAGGATGACTTCACCTGAGTAACATTAAAGAAACCTTCATCCTACAGGCATTTATTTCCCGATGTGCACTTTCCTTTCTCTCCTCATCTGTGAACACAGTCAGAGGGAGGCATAACACAGCCGTAACACATATGCAGAGTGGTTACCAGGTCTGTTATAAAGGCAATCGTCATCCAGCACCACTATCTTCTTTACACATGATGAACAAAGGTGTTCTTTATGGTGCTACAAGGCTGTTTAAACAACACTGCCTTTTTTCTCCTTTTTTTTTTTTAATGCTTTAAAGGGAGAATGTGTTCGGCATGGGTGAGAAATCATTCACATATTTTCCCCCCCTTTTCTGAGGCTTAGTAATGCAAAAGCAAAATTTTGTTTTATTACATTTAATTACAAACGATTCCTAATAAACAAATGAGGATAAAAATAAGAAAAAGTAAATCCTAAGAAGGGCATTCAACCAGTTCTACATTGCCCAGTGCAGCTTTTCCAGCTGTCGTGGAAAAGCTATAGCTGTGCTTACACGCTATAGAGAGCCAAGCACTGGTCCCTCACACTTTGCTGTGAAATGAAATTATCTTCTTTTCTACAGATATAAAATATACTTTGCGATTGTATAATTTCTGGCCATTCAATGCTGCCTGGGGTTAGAGTCATAAAATCTAGATTGTAGATCTATTATGGTTCTTCCCCAGAGACAGCGTCGGTGGGAAGAAACCCCACCCCCCCACCCCCCCCTCCAGCCCTGGGATGGGGAATGGGAGCTGTATGCAAAGGCATTTATACTTCACGGTAGTGCATTTGTTCCTCAGACTACTTGAAGAATAGCAAGGACGTGTAAAATGGTGTCATCACTCCCTCAGACTGTGGGATGATGGGTGCATTTACAAAGGAGGTGTGCTTTTCAGCTGTATGGAAAGACAGTTTTCCCTGTACTGCCATAAATCTTACGGCTATCACTGCTCCTCTGGGCCTTGCATTGGTCATGTCTGTTAGGGAGTCGCAGCAGATTGTTTAGAGTCAGTCTATGGTGTGAAACCATAAACTCTTCAAGTCACAGACTATTCGATGTTTTTACTGTACCTAAGCACAACTGGTCCCAAGCCTATAGGCACTACTGTAATACATTTGATGTAAAGGCAGTATAGTAATACCCAATGTCACATCCCAGCTCTTGATGCTTTTGCAATACTTCAAAATCCTAAGGTAAAAAAGCTTTAGGATTGCAGAGTGTTTTAAAAAATGGAATAAGTATTTCTGGTGTAAAATTGTACTTTAGCATATAATAAATAAGTATTGTATTTTCTGGGAAGACCAACATAAGAATTACATTATGAATATTCCACAATGGAACTGCAGGTTCACAAAAAAAAAACACCCAAACAAACAAACCAAAAAAAAGAAAAACAAAAAAGCAGCCAAAACCAATAAATAATGGAACAACCCTTCAGCTGGACATAGAAGAGCAAAATAATATTATATTTTAATATTGTTTGCTTGAGGACAATTAATATTTAATTAAAATGTAAATTTTGGCTCATGCTATTTAGATAAATGATTGAGCCTTGAATCAGTGCTCCATTTCTCATTTTAGATAAGAAAGTGTACAAATAGAGGTTTGAGGGAGACAAGCTCAAATGTGCCTCAAGAAGAGGAAGACATTTGCCCCATTGCCACTGGAGAGGTGTTTATCACACCCATTTTTCTGTGACAGAGCCCCATTTTTCTGTCTCTTATGTCCATTCAGGAACTTCAGAAAACGTATTTGGTGAATTGTATAACCAGGGGTTTATAGGGCCCTTTGCAGTTGTTGTGCCCTGTCCCACATTCTGTCTGTGAAATAAGGCCACTGAAGCACTTAAACAAGTCAGATTCATACTGCCCTGTTCTGCATATGATAAATTATTGTGACACCATGGTACTGCCACTGGGCAGTGCCACAGAATCACTGCTGCAAGGAGAATAGACTCTTCTATTTTTCTAAGTCTGTCTTCTCATCTAAACAGGCTAGCTCTTCACAGGGAAAACAAAATCCAGCTGCTTAGCAGCAAGTAAAGCCACATCTTGGACTGAATAAATAAAAGCTAAGTATTACTACTAGAATGGCAAATGAAGAGATTTTCTACAGGCAAGCACAAAGCAAAATCCCATTCTAAGCATTTCAGAGTATAAGCAGTATCAGCATCCAAATCAGAATTGCATAAATGTGATCCACATTCTTAATTCACTAAATCTAAATCCCAAAATCTGATGAGAGAGTGTGTGTGTGTCATGTGGATGGGGAGGAGGAATTCTACCACATTTCATCTCTGTATTTTGCCACTTGAGTCCATCTGAGATTTAGGAAATGCTTTAGGGCCAGTCAATGAGCAGTTTGCAAGCAAAATTACTAAATTCACGTGGTTATGATTTACGAGGACATAACATTATTTATGCATATTTAGGTAAGTGCTGTGTATTAGCAATCATGTTTATAACCCCCGATGCTTAGCACATTTTAGCATGAATTATTATGCATGTGAAATACCGTGAAGTTGTTTTAGATTATTATGAAGTATTTCCTCCTAATAAACATGTTTGCAAATATCCAGACTGGCCAGTGAATTAAAGGAGGGTGAGAGGCATGAATCTGTACTTATTAAAGTCAGTGTGACTCCAAAAGGAACCACATCAAACTCTAAATTCCACCACCCCCACCCCCACCCCCCCGCCAGAGGATTAGCCAACTATAAAAACTAAACTGGTTAAACTGAAAACATCATGAAATAAAAATATCCAGCCATGCAAAATTCTGACTGTATAATCAGTTAGCCACTTGTAATTTTTCTCCTGCTAATTTCATTCACAGTGTTGGAGCACCAGACCTGAATAGACTGCTTGTATGTTTTTGGAACAGAGACTATGAAGGATTTTTAACTGGTACTTTCCAAATGTGTTTTTTAGCAGTAATTCTTTTGATTTACCTTTTCTATCAAAACATTTTTCACACTATTCTGGAGTGCAGAGAGTTATGGTTTGAAGGCCTTATTTGAAACAGTGAGTTTTATTTAGGATGCATATCCATGCAAATTTTAATTTGTATAAAACACATTGGTTTCACATCTGCTAGCAATGTAGAACATGGACATCCATGCCTAAATATTTCAAGTGAATTGTAAGCAAATTTGTGTTGATTCAAGTGTTTTTTCCATGGGAATCACTAAAACTACATTAAATGGATATCTTCATTGTCGTTCACATTTTGTTTCACAATAGCACCTAAACCAGCTCAGGATCTCCTGTATCCAGTGTAATCCTAGCATGAGAATGAAGAAACTGTTCAAAGCCCCTAACAAACAATTAAGTTAAATTCTTTTTCATGTTTGTAGTGTTTTATAATATGATGCAGTGTAGTACAGATACCATTATAGCCCACCGGTATCCAGAACCTTTTAAATTAAGTTACAGATAAGCCCAATTGAAAAGTGGCAGTATGTTAAGGTAAGGCAAGAATGGACAGGGATGCTTGCTGTCCGAATTATTGAATGGATCTGCAGAGAAACAGAAATCTGCTGGAGGAAACAAAGGTGGCTGAGAAACACGCTTAAGCACACAGGGTTAGAACGGAACAGATAGACACGGCTTCCACTCCAGGTACAGAGACACACAGTTTAAAACCTGTACGGTAAATACTGTAAATATAATTGAAAAGTCAGTCAAATGATCAAGAAAAGACAAAAGGAATGTGCTTTCAGTAGTGCCCTGGAGGTGGCTAGGTGTGTGTTCTATCAGCTTCAGTCAAAGGGAGTGAAATTTTTAGAGGTATCTGGAGGAAGAACACATTAATCTTTGTACTTATCTTTAAAAAAATAAAAAACCAGTATGCTGTATCTTTAAAAAGCAGATAAAAATATGGGTTTTGCTAGACAGCAATATTTTGATGAATTCTTATCAAGCTATTTTTATCTAAATTATTGATTAATCTATCAACTTTCTACCAATATTCCTTTCAAAATCACACATATGCTCTATGGTGGTGCATTGAAGGAGCATTGCATATTATCTAGTCAAATAATGTGAAATATTTTTTCCAAAACCTGAAATGAGGAGAAATCTTAATTTTCTACTCTTCTACATGGTGTATGCCTGTGCAGGTAGGAAAGGCTAGCCAGCTAGCCCTTTTTTAGTGTGTCTCCTTTGGACAGTAGTTACTCCTACACTGTACTCCCATCTGTCCTGGTCCTTTCATGTCAAGAGTCTAAAAGGGATTTAGAGATCCCTCCATACAGTCAAGATGACATAGTACTTAGAAGCAAGTTTGCACTGCTCAGACAGCATAAAATTCCTCAAAAGTTGGCTTAGCATCACCCCGAGGTCACTTTCAGGCTGAAGGTATATTTAACAAGAGTTAACTCTGAGCCTTTGTGTTACCCCTTTGCATAAATGCCACTATAAGCAGCATAGCCAAGATGACCTTCTGCCAGGCAGACCAGGAAACAGAAGAGCACATTCAGACTATTGTAGCCAGTATAATGCAGAACAGCTTTTAGATTGCTTTAATTTGTATTTTGGACTGGACCAATATCTGCACAGCTCCAATTTTGGAGGTATTCGAAGGTCAACTTTACATCATCTTTTCATGTTCGATTCATGGCTTTTCCTTTTCTAAAAAGGAAGAGACATATTTCCAGTTCTGCTTCTGCTCCTGTAAGAAAAAGGATGAGTGGATTCTGCACTTCAAGCAACAAGTAGTCCGTTTATAACGAGTGTACTGGTGGTAGTTTTAGCCCTGGAAAGTAGAGGGAAAATATTTTGATAGCATGGAGTTAGTATAGGATTCTTCCCCTCCCCTCTGAAAAAGACAGGGAGTAGAAGCAGCCCCTTATGTTCTTCAAGCCCTTCTTGAATAACATCAAATATCATCAAAACAACTGGCTGATCTTAGTAGACATAAGGAAAAAAGGAATTATTAATCCAAGCCTCTGACCAATGATGATGTCAAATCCATAGCTCTCTAGAATTTGGGATGAGCATTGGAGAAAAAGGGAGCCTAGAGGGTTTTCTGTGTTTAATTTCAAAGCAGACTTCATTTTCTAGCTTCCAGTCATTTTATTGAGCTTCCACTTAAATTTCTGTATTTCGATGAAACAGAAGTTATTCAAGTACTTGCAACCACAAGAGTGTGAAGAGACTTAAGATCAATGTAGATTAAACTTTATGTGAAATATATGAAGACTCATTGACCTAAAATTCAGGTCCTCAGGTTTGAAGCTTACTAAGGATCTTCACTGAAATCTCTTTCATATTATAGATCATAGTGATTTTTCTTCACTAGTTAAGTGACTGGTGCTGTATAGACCATTATTATTTTTGAGATATATATTATTTTTGTCTACATAATTAGTGTGGCACAAGGAAAGACAATAAAAGGTTTAGCTTGTCCATAGATAGGGGGTAGTCCATTGAACAGGAATGCTGTTAGTCATGTCATTTATTACTTTTGGTGGAGGAGTGGGAATGTTCCTATCCCACATCATTATCAAACTAACCAGACCTTCACTGACCATGAAAATATGGTAATCAGCTTGAAGTATTATAGGTGAAAGTATTGCTATAATTCTCAACATCTCCTCACCCATCTGTCCCCAAATTCCTTGATGATTCAACTCGCTGCAGGTGAAATAATAGTTTAGTGTCCTCTCTTCCACCTATTCTTACTCGACTTTCCCAGTTTGTCCAAGGATGGCCACTTCAGTAAATTGTGATCAAGGGACTTTTTAACAATATTACCCAGCTTTTTAAATGAACCCATCTGTATGATTCTTTCTCCAGTGGTCTCTGAAAATCTGTAAAGAATGTATACTCATCTCACAGAGGATCTTAATTCATCCTCTGGGATATTTTTATTTACTTCAGTTCTTGCAATATACCTGCTTATTTGGTTTAATTTACCACAGTAGACAGAAGAAACTATTTACTTCTGAAATGTGTCATTGATTTTATTTATGGATAGAGTGTGATTTCTAAATCGAGAGCCATTTTCACAGATGTAGAATCTTGTCAAAGGTCTATTTTACTTCACAGCAAACAGACTTGTCTCTGCCAGTGTGATCATAGTGCTACCAGACTTTACTTTAGGCCCTGTAGTGGAAAGTAGACTTAATCATATTCAAGTGGATAACAGCAGCCCCCAAGATATTCCAGGTCAACCAGGATGGCAATGTCCTTTCTCTTTGGCAATAGTGGCCCTCTTACGTCCATGTGAAGAAAGGTCACGCTTACTGTCACCACAAGTGAAAACATGGTAAACAAAAGATTAGTGTATTCTACTATAAATAAATTGTGTTTTTTGAAACAAAGTTTAATTGGTTTTATATTCAGCTGAGTTGTTAGAGGAGGTGACCAACAGGACATCACACAGCCCGTGCTGTGAACCAGATTCACAGAACATTATTGAATGTGTGCCTTGCAGACAAAGTTGCTAACTGAAGAACAGTTTTCTGACATGTGCTGTGCCTTCAAAGAAAACGGAGTATCAAAAAATTCTCATGAGAATTTCTCCTTCTTGCTTTCCTAACTAACAGTTTTTTAGCAAAGCGTGCTGTTTGCCGGATATTCATGACAAAAATCAGGCACAGGGGTTCCCTTTAATTGGTAGAAACTAATTGTTTCTCTATCCATATATTTTAGATAGCATGTAAATCAGCTATATTTAGCAACTAATGGGAATGTAAAACTCCCTCCTTTTCTTCCTCTCCCCACCCATTCTTTTTTGTAAGAGAAAGGCCAGCTTCCCTTACACATCCATTGCTTGTTAAATTCATTCATGCTGCTAGGCTTGGCTAGTGTCCTTAGACATAATATCTTAATGTACATATGTTTTTAAGCAATGACTTGCCTATCTTAATAACATCACTAACTGGATCTCTTCTTAGGAATATATGGAGAGCAAATATTACAGTAATAGAAAACGGAATTAAAAACAAGGTGCCAGGACTATGCTTCATTGTTAGCTTAAGGAAGTCCCAGTTTTGTCATGCTTTCTTCTTCTCCCTCAGCTCCCCACCTCACCAGAATTGTCAGCGCTGTTTCAGAGCAGTATAAGTAGTCCCTTTGTGAAAGACTAATAATCTTTTTGTTAATTTTGAAACTTACCAGGAGTTAAGCGATTCATGGATGCACATGAGCATCTGCTCATAAGATCAACCAGTTTTCTCCAATGAAATACACTGTAGTTTTATGCAGTGTTTAATCATTACCACTGTTATGCAAGAATATCAATAAAATGTGTTGTAATGTTTAAGTAAAAGGCGTTCAAATCATCAGTGGAAGCGTGTTTAAAAAGATGTCAGCTTACATTTATGCTAGCAATAGGAGCAATCCACTCAAACCGGATGCAATTGGCTAGCAAGTTAGAGTATTTACAAATGCCTTGGATATTTTAACATTCGCACTCTTTCTACCTGCCACAGCAAATTTGAACTAGATATTCCAGCTGCTGTCAGATCCAAACCCAAGAGTGTCCTTCATCACGAGCACCCCTACCAGGAATCCTTGGCAATATATGCCTATCTTTCCTGTGTATTCTCTGCCCTGTAGCTTGCAATTAGTTGATAGAGTAGAAAAGGACAGGCTGCGGAATGATAGAACTGCTGATGCTTTGCCTTGCCTGGTGGAGTATGAGGGTCTTTAGAGGCAAGTTGGATGTCAAAAATGGAGACAACCCCTCCCTTGCTTAAAGGAATAAAAAAAAGACCAGGAGAGAGTGTACATGTTCAGCTTTAGGCATATAATTATATAATAGACTACAGTGATGAGTAACAGCTTGTATTTCAGTGTGGCAGAGGTAATGTAGCACAATGATCAAAAATATGGTTTTTGTCAGTCCTGTCCTGAACCACCACCTTCACCTGCACCACTTTGCACTTCATGCAGCCGTTTTGATTAGGCAGCACTTTCTTCCTACTTTAAGTAGTCATTACAACAGCTTGAAGAATAACATCTAAATTAGGCCTATTGTTGTTTTTTATAGTCATAGGATTCTGATGGTATGTATGCCTTAACAGCTGATACGTTTCCCTATAACTGTTTGGGTTCTGAGAGGATCCTTATTTTCAACCAAAACAAGTTTGACTTCAGTACTTTTGTAACCACTCCAACAATTTTGCTACTTTTGACACATATCATCAGAACCTTTTGCTGTTGGCAAACTATCATTTAATGAAACATTGGGAAACATACTATAACATTCATCTAAATGAATCTCTCATGCCTAAATGGATAATATTGAAACACAAATATTTTTGTGTTTGGGAGAGTTTCCCTCGAGACAAGCATGCATAAAATGGAAGCCGTGTGAGTAATGAGTGACAGTTTCTTAAAGGTTAATATTTTCTTTAATCTATTTCCATAACAGGAGAAGAGAAGAAAATACTGTGCTAAGCATAAGGTGTGCTTTTGGGATTAGAGAAACAATCTCCGCTAGTATGTATATCTCAGACCATAGGGAACAATACGCACTCCACAAACACATTTCTATTTCGTTTAATCAAATATAGAAGTGTCTTAAATATTTTTTCCATGTTATTAAAAGGATTGAGGATTCCTTAGATTTTCTCTTTTTTCCTTTTTTACAGAAAAGTAAAACTGCCCTTAATGCTGGACTAGACTCTGTGATTGTCATGTAAGGTAATGAAACCATTAAATGCACAGTATTAAGAAGAGACGAGATGCAATTAGCCAAGAAATTACTCTGATCTCAGTGACATTTTCAAAAAATCATAATACAATATACATTGCAGGACATGATTGACAGTCTAATCCAGTTTTGATGGAACATAGTCCACATACTGAGAGTAAAGCAGTACACGGCCAGATAAAGCTCACAGCTGTGAATCCCTGATATGTCCTTACAGTCTTGTCACCCAGGAAATTCCTTAGGTTTAAAAGATGATGAAAGTATCGACCATTAATGACAGGATCATCTCCTACCCTGAAATAAAATGTACTAATCCCTTTTGCTAGGTCTATGAATTCCTAATATAAATTATATAAACTGTAGTAATTCATCTCTGTTAGCACAGTTGTGTTTGGAAATTGTACAGCAGTCTTTGCCCTATTTGAAATGCTAGATGAAAGCAAGACATGTTCGTTTAAGCTGCAGCATAAAGTAATTTAACACAGGGGACAGAATAACTTCTGGATAATGAGCACTAGATATGTAAAAGAAGGAAGTTCTGAAGTTCTAAAGTGGCCTGATGGATTTATGCCTGATCTTAGAAAGAGGCCAAAAATGTAAATATAGGAAGTATGGTTAAATGCAGGTGCTTTGTTAGACATTTGTAAGATGATTTAATGATTGAGTCATACAGAATACATCCTCTGACTTCAAAGAGACATACAATGGTCATTTATGTCTTACAAATAATTTGGATGGTAACCTATCCATCATTTTAAAATACAGTAATGTGGATCATACTGGATTATACTGCAAAGGAAAAAAAAAAAAGTTAAAAATGAATTTGAATTGACATTAAAAACACATTTGAATTTCTGTAATCCATTTTTGATAATACATAGGCTGCATATATCTATCAAGCTGGACTTGCAGCCTTGTGCTCATATGTCATTGACACCTGCAACATTGCATAGACAAACAGTCATTGATGAAGTCAGATAGTTTTCTAAAGGACATTCAAGGCATCCGCAAATAATACGAAGCACAAAGCTGGATGTTGGATATTTTTCACACAAGTAATGAGAGTGCAAAAATGCAAGGTTATTAAACGAAATATCTGGAATGCATGGATGTAAACTAAAAGCATTCAATAAAATATATGTATGTTTCAGCTTTGTGTACTGTGCTCGTGCATAACACTACATAGTAGTTTTAAGAGTAAATACAGCACAGAGAGAATATTGCTAATAAATAATATTTACATTTTTGAAAACCATGTGTTTGTTGTAGAGGTAACTGTTCAAAAGGATTCTGTGTTTGGTAGCCTGTCTGTATTCTGAATCTGGTGGAAGTCTGCAGTGGAAATCACTGTATTGCACATGCACACAAAGCAAAGCCTAATGTTATTCAGTGCTCTGAGAACACTTTAGGAAGCAGAACAAGGGAGAGTCAATTCTTTTATGTCTGACTAGCATTGCTTTTGCCAGTTATGTTCAGAATCATTGTAGTAAGATCAAAAGCTAACAGTATACATAAGTTCCCACAACTTGTGGGATTAAAGATATCCCACAGGTATGATGGGTTACAACTGATTCAAACTCTTCAAATTTCAGCAGGTTTCAGAATAGCTTGAAATATGAGCCAAACCACAACTGATTGCACGCCATTCTGAAATTGCCTCAAAGAACCCCCAAAAAACCCCAAAAAGCAGCAGAGGTCTATTTTGTATTAGTCATTTGAAATGTTCAAATACGAATTTGATAGATAATGTCAGACCAAAAAAACAGAAGTCAACTTTGAACATCTACCCTAGCTTACAAGCGAGGAGGTGAATAATGGATTATGTGACTTTATGAGTCAGACTTAAAGAAATACTATGTTTTCATCCTGAGGATTTGATTTATTCAAGATGGGTGGTACTAGAGATGAATACGACTGGGTTTGTAAGAAGCTTATATTAAATTCAGGGGTTTGTTTGGGTTCTTTTTAAGTTGACTAGAAATTGCACTTTAACGCTAAATTCTGTTTAAAAGACGTTTGAATCCCAGATAGCCTCTGGATAATTTTCATTTGTCTATGTTCTATTTATACCACTCAACAGAGACATTTTTTTTACGATCTTATCTAACAAGGTCTTGAACATTTGGAAATACAATTGACATAGGGCAGAATTAGAAAGCACAAAATGCAGCATTTAATGACAAGATTTTATTGCAATAGTGTACATACAAGAATACGGTTTAGATTACTATCATAACTAATAAATCGCAATGCTGATAAGAAAATACGAGAAAAAGAATGCTTCATAAATTAGCAGCTTGAAAATGGCAATGTGACAAATACCTTTGATTTCACTAAATTTGGTAGTAATCAAGGGCTCTCAGCAAATCCCAGAAGGAGCTCTGCACCCCACAGTATCTGATCCTAAGCCAGAAACATTGTAAGAAGTTAGGAAAATATATTATAAAGCAGGGCTGCTTCTACTGCTGCACAATATCTTCCATAAGCCTTCCATGAATTACTTCTTAAAACTCAGTGAGGCCTCCTCAGGGAAGATTTTTCCCTTCCTGTTCTGAGTCAGATACTGTGCAATCTTTACTCACTGTTATACATTAGCTTCGAATATATCTTGCCTACACAGCTTCATGTCACTACTTTCTGTCTTTCCTCTTTTTTAAAAATGAACAAAAATTGAAGTATATTTCATTCAAAATCAGGAGAAAATGAAAGAACGCCTGTTTTCCAAGGCCTAGCTTGTTCTTATAATATGGGTTGGCCCAAGTGGAGATGCAAGGGAATGAGCAAGAATGTTTTGTGGGTTTGTATAGTAAGTATTTTTACGTTCAACTATGGTACAGTTGTATTCTTCGGTTTTAAGTATGAGTGTCTTTATTTGAGGTAACTGAAGATTATTGGCCCAAATTGTTTCAAATTGTTTTCGATTACCTATGCTCCAATCTTTAGATGAACAGATACTCAGAACTGCCTTTTCTTTTTCCCATGTGCACAATGCGATCATGGTTTTCTATTTTTATTATTACTGTGGGAATATAATAAAAGAAGATGGCTTCAATTTTAACTGTTTTAAAAGTAAACAAATATGTTGAGCTTTTTAAAAATAACAAATACATTGACATTTTTGGATGTCTTCCTAGGTTTCAGTACTTTGCCATTTATATTCAATTTTTAGGCAATCAGCTTCAATTTTGGCATAGTAATTTATTAGAGAACCCGGATTCCTTTGAGAAAAATCAAAACTGATGATGCCAGCAGGCTCCACATGAGAGTATAATGCAAATGCTGTTACTTACTTTGCTGTATGAATGTTTAAAGGGAAGGAAGAGGAAGATGTTACTGAAAAACAAAAGAATACTTCAGTAGGTAATGTGCAAACTGTACAAACTTTGCTATTCGTATTCTTCTTGGGAATCTTAGATTTTTAATACATATAAAACTATGTGATGCCTGAAATCCTAAGTTTTTTAAAAACAGAATTGTACACACTGAAAGTTGATGTTGAATATAATTTTGCATGTTTAATCCAGCATCAGCTGCGCTAGATATCCTTTCATATTTTTCTGCTTTTATAAGATTAGTATTATCATGATCTGTTGTTATTTCTGCAGCAAAACCATAATAACAAAAGCCATTATTTTTTTGTAATTTTTATAAGACCTAAATTCCGATATTAATAGTCTGATAATAAAGAAGATTGTAGATACTGCTACTACCAATGGTGGAGTAACTGAATTTGCTCTAAGGCTAAATATAGGATAATGAGAAATGCTCTTTATACTTCATTCAGAAGGCACTGCGAAATGTTTCTATTTGGCCCAAAATCCTAAGTAACTCCCTACAAATGTTATTATTTCGCTCAAAAAAACCCCAACACTGAGGTTAATGTATTCTCAACTGTCAAGGGTGGTAGATAAATGACTACACAGACTTGTTGATGTTATATTCAAGGGGGGGAAAAGACTAGTGATGGTCTCTCGCCAACACTAGATAATAATAGTTCACAGTCTATAGTCTTTTACATTTTAAAAGCTCTGCATAGTCATATGAAAAACATCAGAAAACTATGAAAAGAATAAATCACTCTCAGTCTAAAAATATTCTGTGTGCTTCTACAATTAAAAGAATGTAGCCCTAGACCTTAATGATGATTTTGGAGAATACGGGGCGGGGGCGGGGGGCAACCAGACATGACCTTTTTCACTTAAAGGTGATGTTAAATATTTCTCAAGATTTGAAATCACTTTTTGACAGATCTGTTATGGTTAATTAATTACTTTCATTTGCTTTAAGTTGTATACTTGAAGATGAATAGTGCATGATAACAAGGCTAGACTGTGTGAGGAAGACCTTTGGTAGTGTATACAGTGTGCTGCCTCATTACAGAGCTAGCTATCTGCAGGAAGCCTGACATTGAAAGGTACCGCACATCCCATAACGCCCTCCCTTAACTGTGATGATTGTAGCTTCTTCCTAAAAGTGATGATTAGGAGACAGAAAAGCAAAACTGAATGCTGTATGAATATTTCATGTAAATGTAAGCAGGCACTTACTGGACGTAGACCTTGATTGATGCTAGAGTGCCTCTAAATGCCTTGACATTGAAGGGTTTAGACTCCCCTTTCCACAATGACTGCTTCAAGAGCTGCCGTTAATAGTGGAATATAACTGTATTTAGCTGAAGAGCTCTTTATTACTGGCTGATATTAAACAAGACCACAGGCCTTAGGTTTGAGTAAGTGAATCTAGATAAAAGAGTTACTGGATATCTGAATGAGATAAGATAGTTAAGGTTTCTTCTCCTTCTGCCTTTCCCTTCCGTAGCTCAATTGCTTGCATCACTGTTAAGTTCCTTCCTATGCTGAAGTGAATCAGCAACACACAAGAGGAATCAGCCATAAATTTTTTTACAGTACTTCTGTTCGACAAAGCACCCAATGGAAATGTCTAAAACATTTCTTACAAGGAGGCAAGTGTTTTTAAAAGGTACTAGAATTAATATAATTATTCAGATTTTTAAAAGCTAGAATTTTAATATCTTTCCCAATAAGCATTTCAAACTACCATTGAAACACTGATCAAAGAGAAAAATATCTACTCTTTCAAGGATTGATTTCTATGCATGTGCTAAGAACCTGATTCTGTCATACTTTTGAATTGACCTCTTGAGAAGAGAGTGGCCTTTAATGCATAGCTTTAAATGGGATAGTAACGCATGCAAGTAATTCAGAAGCTGAAATCAGCATTATAAAAGAATCATCTTTCAAAATCAGTCAAATGAAGGAATGATATTTTGAAAGTTGACACTGAGATGTTTCATAGTGAGAATGAGATGATGGTCAAAATAGGTGTTTTCTGCGTCTTATTAACAGACAAATTACCTTTTGAAAAAAGCTCTGTGACTATCATGCACTTTCATCAGGATTACAGACGGCACTTTCCAAATACTTATTTTTTAAGCATGATACAATAAAATGCCATATTTTGAGCTCTGCTGCATTTAGGCAGAAATTTTAATTGATACAGTAGTGAAGGAAGTGGAATGCTTCCTCACCATAAGTTGAAGAAAGCAGAATATACCCATGTGCAAAGTGTGTTTGACAATGTATTGTACTTATCGAAACCCTGTGCCCTTGAAATCTACATAAATAAGACTCCATATTGTTGTGGTTTAACTCCAGCCAGCAACTAAGCACCACGCAGCCACTCACTCACTCCCCCTCCAGCCACTGGGATGGGGGAGAAAATCGGGAAAAAGAAGCAAAACCCGTGGGTTGAGATAAGAATAGTTTAATAGAACAGAAAAGAAGAAACTAATAATGATAATGATAACATTAATAAAATGACAACAGCAATAATGAAAGGATTGGAATGTACAGATGATGCGCAGGGCAATTGCTCACCACCCGCCGACCGACACCCCGCCAGTCCCCGAGCGGTGATTCCCTCCCCCACTTCCCAGTTCCTAAACTAGATGGGACGTCCCATGGTATGGAATACACCGTTGGCCAGTTTGGGTCAGGTGCCCTGGTTGTGTCCTGTGCCAACTTCTTGTGCCCTGGCTGGGCATGAGAAGCTGAAAAATCCTTGACTATAGTCTAAACCCTGCTGAGCAACAACTGAAAACATCAGTGTGTTATCAACATTCTTCTCATACTGAACTCAAAACATAGCACTGTACCAGCTACTAGGAAGACAGTTAACTCTATCCCAGCTGAAACCAGGACACATATCAACCACTAGCTTTCACTAATTGCAAATCTCAAAACAAAATAATGAGGGTGAAAAGATAAAATAAGCAGAGTTATACTTCCCATAGGAGTGGGAAGGGTAGAACCAGTGTGAGCCATCTTCTCTGCCATTCCAGGCATTTGTGAGTAGTTTTGTAGTGGCACTCCCCATGTCTGTGATGGAGGAGTAGGAGCTGCGTATCTGTATGGCTTCCGCCTCTGTGCCTGCAGGATTCTAATGTTTTACGCATCCGAAAGGCAATTATATATCCTTTTATACCACCCATCTCAAATCCAGTACACCATAAATAAGAGGACTATGTGACCACCTTTCCATTTCCCACACAGGTTCCCTCAGATGCGTAGAGGACTGAATTGGTCCTTCCCAAGCATCCATGTAGGTGTGTGGTCTTAAAGCTCTATTCTTCTGCAGGGTTTCCAGTAAGATGATTCCTCAGGTGGTTTGTGCGGAGGATTGGCTAGGGTGGTTTTATCCATTATTATTACAAAAGCTGGAGTGAGTTTTCCATAGATTTTTTCCAGCAAATTGCTAACTACCAGCAGAAGAAAAGAAGTGGCTTTTTTTTTTTTTTTCTTAAATCATTACAGCACATCATCTTCTTTGCTCTAGACTCAGGCACTTTCACTTAACTTTTGTTTTGCCAACAGATGTTTAGCCAACAGCTAAAATTAAAATAGAATTTACAATATGTTTTAATTTATATTTTTCTTGCAACACACTGTACAAAATAGAGTAAAAGTGAAATAGTTAGGGTTTCTTCTAAAGGAATGTGTTGCACTTTGGCTGTTTACAGGATAATAGGCTTCATGTAAATGGAGATTTTTTACCTCCTTCATCACATAGATCACATCTAAGTATGTTTTCTTGTGAAGTAAAGGGCCTGGATTCATTGCCTGTTGAAGTCAGCAGGACTTTTTAGCTATTGACCCTAGCAGCAAGTGGATTAAGCCTAATATATTTTCCAGTTTCCCACATATTTGTTCTTTACTTTAGGAGTTTATGTATTGCATAAAGCATAATGTGAAGAGAAGTGAATGGTAGCTCTAAGGGAAAATTGTAGGAGCTGCCACGTGACAGCCACTGCAATGTGATTTCATTTTTTCAACTAATACATTAAAATTGCTGCTAACTGTGTGCTAGTTAATAAGGTTCTGAGCACTTTCCAGCTGTGAATAGTCCTTACATGCTTGCTCATGCCCACAATTGATTTTGCGTGTTACTGAGCTGACCATATATTTTAAGAACCCTAAAGCCCATATGCACCTTTATGCCCATATAAAAATTTGATACAATGCTGAAGTTAAGCTTGTGCAGGCAGATCATGGCCATGGAGTGAACTAGCAGAGCAAAACTGAGCCTCAGTAATGTTACAGTCCTGCTTTTTTCTAAAGCAAAGTAGTGTGCCAGTATTACGCACTAGAGACAGGGAAGACAAGACCAGGAACACAAAGCTGCATACAGGGACTTGAAAAAAGACAACTTAATGAATAGTGGATGCTTTTGTTATTAAAAATAAACACCAATTTAATCATAACATTTCGTAGTCAGTCATGCATCTGACTTTAATAACTGTAAACTTGGACTCACATCTTTGAGCGCTAAAACTAATGCTCTAATTACCTATGGACGCAGCCTGTTCCCATGTCTCTTGAGCACATGACTGAAGTCACTCTGCTACCTGCTGGAACTACAGTAGATGGTTATTCAGGCAAGAGCAGTAGAATTTTGATGCCACAGTTAGATATTTATGAAAAGAGATGCATTGAATTTTATCTCAGTAGATCAATTTTCAGGACAGAGTTCCTAACAGTGTATTCATAGGCTGGGTACAAAACCAATTTTATCTGCTTCAGTGGTGTGTGAACTGTATAAGGAAAGACATCTCTTTACTCTCTGATAGCTTATCTTCCCTGGTGACCATTTATGCGTGCTCTTGTAAATATACATATTTTACAGAAAAAGCTCTTTAAACTATCCTTTGAGATGACCTTGAAATAGGAGCATTTGAATCTTCCAGGAAATTAGCAGCAAAGTCTGTTTTGATAATGATGGGTAGGGTGGGAAGTGCCACTCAAAGCAGAAGTAATAATCAGTGCCGCAAGCTATTTAATAGTACGGGTCTATTACAGAGTAAGTTTTTTACAAAGACAAAAAGAAAAATATACCCACTCTTCCAGCCTCGAAAAATTTCTTAGGAACAGAGAAATCTGGAAAATAATTGTTTGGCAAAGTGGGGCTACAGTTTGAAAATGTTTAAAGTAAACAACAGGAAAAATAACATAACCACTATACTTGTGAATACTAACTAAACTTAGTTGATATTGATAGAGAAAATAATGACGCTTTTCCAAGTGATACACTGAAAGCATAAAAATTTTTAACAAGGCAGCATAAGGAATTGCTTATTGTATCTTAGTGTGTAGTTTATTATTTTTATTTCATTTCTGTTCCCTTCTTTCTACTTTGTTTTCCCACTTTTCCACCAATCCAGGCTTCTTACAGATACAACCTTCCAATTAAAATTTTAGGTCCATACATTGTAAATATGTATGTGGAGTGAACATTGATATCACCTCACTTATATCCACTGCCCTCGCTTATACACAAATCCAGATATTCTCCTTTTACCTATAACATAAACAGGCTTATAACTCCATGGCCAAATTCCCTCACACAGATGCACGCACTATACAAATACTCTTCTCTATAAATGTCTTCAGGCATATGCACTTTTGTCCCTAACAAATGCATGCTTTCCATGTGCACGTGCACATTTCACAGAGCACACTTTCCTGTGTTCCTCGCCAGCCCACAGCAAATGCCTCTATTTGCTTCTTCTCATGCTGTCTCTTCAAAGATGCCTATATAAAAATTCTCCTTGCATTATGCCTATAGCCTGTACTATACATAGATATATTCATTTTCTATACCCAAGCACACACAGTCCTTGTAGCACTCATTATGTGCATATGCAGTCTTCTGTAGCAGCAGCTTGATTAGCCATGAACTGATGGTAAAATTTTCTGCGTAAAACTTTGAAACACACCTCTGTAATGATACAAGGTATTCCCCTTTGACTTCACTGACAGTGTCAAAATAACTCATAAATAGTTTTGCAAATGCTCAGGAAAGAACCTAGTAGATGAGGTGACACAGCGATAACTCACTTATTACTGTTTTGAATTTTGCTCACTGAGTCTGCTACTGTGAATTTTACTCATTATTAACATTTTTGAAAATATGAGGAATCAGACAGGTATCGATTCCAGATACCAATATAAGGTACTGAGCAGTGACTCTGGGACAGACTCCCAGAGGAGAACATAGAAATACTGCTTGGAGGTGCAGAGGAAGCAAAAGCTCAGCCGGAGCTTGAACTGGGAAAAGATGCCAGGAATAACATGAAAGTCATAAGTATGTGAGCAGCAAACAGAAGTACAAGGTGCAGGTCCACTGCTGAACAAACTAGTACAAGCTGACAGGTTAATTAAATATGATACAGAAAAAGCTGAGATACTAAATGCTTTCTGTGCCTTGGTGTTCAAGGGTAAAGTCAGCCCCAAGTCTCGATGCCAAGAAGCACCATCAAAGCCAACAGTGAACCACTGAGCGGAAAGTCAAGAGCCATCTGTACTATTTGGACATACGCAAATCTGTGGGAGCTGGTGGGATGGATCTGAGGGTGCTGAGAGAGTTGACAGACAGCACTGCAAAGTCACTGTTTCATCTTTGAAAGGTCATGGAGATCAGGACACGCCCCGAATGACTGGAAAAGCACAAATATATACCCGTCACCCAAAGAGAAGATCTGGGAAACAACAGACCAGTTAGCCTCAAGTCAGTCCCTGAACACATTATGAAACGGGCCCTCATGGAAGCTGTTGCCATGAACACGAAAGACAAGGTGATTGGGAAGAGCCAACATGGATTTACCAGTGGTAAATGCTTGATCAACTGATTGCCACCTGTGATGAAACAACTTGCTCAGTGGGTGAGGGCAGAGCAGTGGTTGTCATCTGACCTCCTTTTAGCAACACATTTGACACAGTCTCCCATAGTTCATTTAGGAAATTACTCTATGAAATGGATCCTAGTCCGTAAGGACCGCATCTATCAGACAAGACAGAGTGGTAGTAACCATTTAAAAAAGGAGGACAGTAAAATCCATGGGTTTGTCTCAGATATGCAATCACTAAGATATTACGTGTACCTAAATAATTTGATAAATTTTGCTAATTTTTTTCTTTTTTTCTTTTTTTTTAATGAAAAGCTGTGGATTTTTCATGCTACTCATGAATATAGATACTACAAAATTCAATAGCCAACAAAAAAAGGTTGGGGGGAAGAGGAGTAGATATTTTTAATTGTTTTTACCCAAAGAGCTAGTTATTAATCACCTGATAATGTTTTTCTTTTTAATGAAAAACATTGATGTATCTGAAGTAGAGCTGATGGGAATCCATCAGATTTAATTACAATTTGGCTGGGAAGGCTTCTTGTGTCCAATAGATGGGGATAAGATCCAACAACCCCATAATAACCAATAATCCAGTAATCTGAGAAGTAAGGGACTCCAGTGCAAGTTCTTGTGCCAAATCAGTCAGAACAAGGACTTTGACTTCTATGTGGTGTACATCAATTACATTTACAGTTGTTTAACTCAGAAATAATAAGATTCTGTTTCAGCTGTGTGCTTCTAACTATGACAATTTCACATGAAAGGTAATGATAGCCCCTTTTCAAAGGCTAGGCGAACAGCAACCCTACTGTGAAAAAAGACACAAAGGGAAAAATAGTTTATGCTGTGATGTCTGTGCTGCACTGACTCTTATTCAATTACATCTACTCATTTCTACTGATCATGCTTCTTCTCTCCAAAATACTTACCAACATCTTCTTTCTTGCTCTCTTTTCATTTACATCACCATTTCTCCAACTCTTGAAGTAAAATCCTCTCTTCAGCTATAAACTCGTTGACCTTCAGTTAAGAAAGGATTTCAGCTCCGTTGGGTGCAATGATTTTAAATAGGACTCCACAAGCTTTCAGGAATGTTTTGATGCTGATCTCAGACTAGGCTTACATTGTGTAAAGTAAGAGTAGAATTTGCGTCAGTCAGCCTAACTTAAAATGCTTAAGGACTAAACATGGGATCTACGTCTAAACAAAGGTTGTGTGACTCTAGATGTAACCAGAGTGAATGAGAGTATTTTACCTCTAGAACTAAATTCTGAAATATTTTATGTTTATAATAATTATGAAAGCTCATATTTATAAGGTCTGAATCCCGTGAAATTCAGAAAATTATTAAATTTGCATAGCTAAAATAAATGGACATAGTTTTAAAAAAATAACAAAAATACTGGTTTTTGATATCTCCATTTTCAGATGCCATCAACAAATAATCAGGTATAGAGGCAGAACAGGTTTTGTTCATTAACAGTTGCATGGATTATGATAGACTAGCTGTCATTGCTATGTTATTTGAAAATTTGTTTTTAATCCAGCAGCACCATATTGCTAATGATTGAAACATCTACCCGCGGCATCTTTTCTAACAGCAGAGAAATGCCATGGAATTGATTTTAATTAGCCTTTGGAAAAAAAAGAATTATGTAGAATTCAAAATCCATTGTTCAAGTCATATGCCAGCCAAGCTGTGTAAGAGGTTTATACAGCTAACTGGACATTAGGGACTCATGTCTGTGTTCAGAAATGTACTAACCATTTAATAGAAAAATGTAAGGGATATGTTCACTTACAGGGTATCTATCTAGGTAGTGATTTAATTATGATTATAATTGTAACTGAGAAACAGAGACAAAAACAGAGGCCAAATTCTTATCTCCAGAGCAAAGTTTGAAAGCACTATAGGGATTTTTTCAGAGATGAATAACATGTGTCTGTATCGTATGTTAAATGTGCCTGCATCAATGCCTATGAGCATTTTACTAAAATATGGTTTTGATGTTCTTAAAATAAGGTCCATTCTCTACTGAAAAATACAAATCCAGAACAAGTGTTGACTGATATACCACGCCAGATCCTAGGAAATCAAAGACAGATACCTTCATGTATTTTAATTTTTGCTAGTAGTCTATGAGGACATAAAGCAAATGTCCATAAAAATGCTTTTTCTTTTGCTAAATGACATGCATTTTTAGGCACTATAATGTTGACATCACAAGCTGAACACGCATTGACTTTCCTTGCTGATCTACAGGTGTTTGGGTAATCTGACCACACAGAGTACAACATAAGAAATTCTGACATATGCAGCTGAGCTTTCAAAATTTTAGGTTTCTGAGTACAGATTTCAAAAAACTCTGAAATTTCATTCTGAAAATACAATAGACTACAAGCATTGAAGAAAATGTTCTGAATTGCAATAGGAACACCGATTCACTACTGGTTTTTTCATTGAAATGTCATTGTTTTGTAGGACAACACTGAAGCACTTCTTGATTTTACTGCAGTTATGCTTAAACACTTATTTCCATTTCTGATGGTTCAGAAACTCAGGTACCATTTTTTTCTGTATACTCTGCAAAGGGGTCTGGCTGGAGCTGTGTGGAAGATTAGTTTCAGATACCCAAAGGTCTCTGTCTGAGTTCAAGATTTATTATGTTTACTAACCATAGTTCATGATAATCAAATGTCAAAGTCAAGTATCTAGGGATTCTGTTTTGTGATCTGGTGAAAATTCTTTTAGAATACTTTAAAAAAAAATGAAAGCCGGGGAAAAAATTAGACAAGCACAGAAGGCCAGTAAGAAACAGAAGGCCCAGTTAGAGGTTAAAATCATCACCTGGTATACTGAAGACCCAAGTATTTAATATGAATTTTCTAATTGTAGGTCCTTCTGATCTGGAAAGGCAATTCCATACTGGGACTAAGAAAAGCAGGTTTGGTTTTGATGAATCATAACTTTTACAATTCTCCCAGCCTAGTCTAGTCACTAGGCTAGTATCTCTAATCATTAGGTCAGCAAAGATAATATTTCTCAGTCCTTTAAACCTGGCTGGAAGAGATTTTGGAATTCACCTGGTCTGACCTCCTACTCCTAACTTCAAAGTTAGATGAAATTGTTCAGGGTCTTTTGTCATCAGGTTGCTGAGCCTCTCTATACAACCTGTTCCGGTGCTTAATTTCTCTTATTCAGTGTTTGCCTTTTATTCCCCCCTCCCCCCCCCCCCCCCCCCCCCCCCGATATCCAGTCTGAATTCCTCTTGCTGCCGCTTCCAGTGGTTGTGGTTTATCTTTCCATGCATACCTCTGAGAAGAGTTTTGCTCCCTCTTCTCCATAACCCCCCTTTAGGTACAAAAGACTGCAAACAGAACCCTATCAGCCTTCTCGCCTGCAAGCTGAACAAACCAAGTTCCCTCAGCTTCTATGTATATCTATACAAATCATATATATGTGTATATATCATGTACTGCAGTGCCATACCCATCTTGGTGACTTTCTGCTGGACTCTCTCCAGTTTCTCACTCTCAAGGGAACAAAACAGGACACTGCACTCCAGGTGCAGTCTTATGGGTGCCAGGCAGAAGGGAAATATCATTTCCTTTGGCCCACTGACTACATTCTTGCCAACAGAAACCTGTTGGTGGCTGGTGTTATTGCCTCAATGGCACATCCCTGTCTCATGTCCAGGTTGTTGTCCACCAGAGCCCCCAGACTGCAGACCTGCTGTGTTGCTAGACAGTCCACAACCTATACTGTTGGATGGGATTATTCCATCCCAGGAAGGTTTTGCATTTGTCTTCCTCTTCTTTATATGACTGGAAAAGGCTTCAGTGAGGACTTCCTCCTTAATGTTCACATCTTTTTTCTTTAAACAGTCCTAGAATATCCTTGAATTAAGGTAGCATCATGGAGCCACATGGACTTGCCACCTAAAAATATTCAGAGCAAGTACATCTCCTCTTTCTACAAACTTTGACACAAGTGGTCTTTCTATCTTTTTGATATTTTATCTAGTAAATCTTTGGAAGGGATCCAGTAGAAGCAATATCTGATTTTATATCTGTCCAGTCTTTTTGGTCTTTTGGTAATTAAAACTGCCCTCTTACAAAAGCATTTCATCCAATATTCCAATCAAGGGTAGCCCTTTTAGTATAACACAGTCAGGCAGCTGCTGTCTTAAAATGCGAGTTTTAAAACCATCTGCTCTCAGTGACATCTGCCCGTATTCCAACTGGTAAATGCTCTTCCTTTTTTTCCTGGAATGATGCTGCTTTCTCTCACCTACTTCAGAAATATCATACAAGCTTGGCAATATTAGAAGAGGTTCCCATTCATTTCTGTGGCAAGCCCACAGAAACCCATGGATAATGTCACTGTTTGGCAGCTGCCTTTGCGTATTTACATACATATGGATGGATGGATTTTCTTTTCAGTGTTAATTTGAAAAGGAATTCAGAGGACTGACACACAGAACTTTGGTACTAGTTTAATTTAAATTGTTGAAGCAAAATAAAATAACAATCTATCAAGACAGTTCTCTTAGGCAGATTTTTCCTTAGAGCAAAAATGAGCATCTTGGTAAGAGTCATTAAACCAGGTCACAGTTTGGGCTATGCAGTCCCTTTGGAAACAGCCTTGTTACATAGATGAAATCGAGACACATTTTGGACAAAAAGCTTCTCCTGAAAACGACCAGTGAACTGCTTTGCCAGTGTTGCACTGCACTGTAATACAGGGCAAAATACATTTCTATCACAGAGCTTCTGTCAGTATGACCTCTCAAAGTCTGCAGAATCAATTTAGTCCAACAAAGTTAGCATAAAAAAACACAAAAATCACTGAAAGGAGGAAGGGAAGAAATGTTCTCAACTACTGTAGATCAGGGCATATCCACAATCGTGTTATGAATGAAGCGGGGGAAAAAAGCAAAAGGCAGTGAAAAAACAGTATCTTTATTCTGATTGTGCTAATGGTCATGGTCCAAAAAACATTTGTATCCTATATGATGAACACTTTGCCTTTAAGCATTTTACCTTTGATTGTGCTAATGGTCATGGTCCAAAAAACATTTGTATCCTATATGATGAACACTTTGCCTTTAAGCGTTTTACCTTACAAAACAGCTGAGAAATTAAGCTGTGCAAATCTTGCATATTTCACACAGCAAAGATGATCAAAAGCTAGGATGTCAAGATCTGACCAAGCTGCTTGTGAAAATCATTGGGAAGGTTACTTACTGGCCTACCTCATAGTTTCAAGATGCAGTTTTCCAACTTGCTCTACCTTTTTAAGAACTTTTAAAGAACTTTCTTCTGTTTGTTAATTTGCAAATTGAAAATCAGAGCCAATATATTCTTCCTACTTTTCCCCAGTGTGTCTTACTTCACATTGCAAATACTGCGATCAGAGGTGAGTAGAGTGTACAAACGTTTTCAAAAAGAAACTGTTCCTGCCTAAATTTAGACCTTAAAAGGACCCTTGAGTATTTTACACTATATAACAAATTACAGCTTCTACTTTGTTGACGTGACAAAGGTAAATTATGATCAAGTTCAGAAAAGAAGAATTCATAGCAGGAAAGATGAAAGACCCCTGAGTGGGAGAAGTACTAATGGCCTTTACAGTAATGCAGCATCAAGAAACTTAATTCCAGAGAGCTTTCCACAATTCTTTTAATATTTCTTTTTCTTTATCATAGCATAATACCTGGCTTGACAACAGAAATGTCAACAGTTAGGGCTCTATTCTTCAAATCGTCATGCTCTATTAACGCTGTTTTTCTGTGGGATTTACCCTGTCAAAGAAGGAATCACCAAGGAGTAAGGTCTATGGTTGCCTTATTCACTAAATCCCTCTTCTCAGTGATGCACAAATGACTAAGTACTTTTGGTGCCACTGCAAGACAGAAAGTTAAAACAGGTCAGTCTCAGGTTAGGGTGATAGGAAGTTTGTCCTGCACATGCCAGATGTTTTATATGCAAAAGAAACACAGAAATCTCACCTGTTTCAAAAAAAAAAGCACATAAGCATAAGTGCACAAGGGCAGATCTTCCTACCGTCATCTTATTTCAGGGGTTTGACTACATGTTATTGTACACAACAAAATTACACACACACACTAGTAGGAGCATTGTTCTTTCAGTTCCTTCCAGGATGCACAGCTGTGCTTTGCTAGTGTTCTTCCCTGTGCAGTGATGCAAGGTGGGCCTGGGTCCTAGGAAAGGAATAAGATGAGACCCCTTAGTAAATCACTGCTGAGGCCCATTGCCTCGTGGGTTCCCATGCAGCTGCACCACCTCTACATTTACACACAGTTACGTACGTTACCTGCATGCACTATAAGGCTTATGAGGAAACATGCTATGACACTATACTACTGAGGAATATTTGGATATTAGCAAAGTGAGGGCTGAGGTTAGGCACCTTATGTGTTGGACTTTGAAAGGATGGAGGGAGGCTATTTTTGCTGGTAGGTTGAAAGTATCTCCCCTTTTGTCATGCCCTGCACCTCCAGCATTTGGACTAGCTACTCAGGCTGAGAACTTAATTTGTTCCGCAGTGCACATAGTCTGTGGGGAAAAAAATCACAGTAGAAGTCAAATTAGGAGGGGCTTATTATCAGTGTAGAATTGTGTTATAGAATGACCTCTCCAGTGCTGAGCAAATATTGGTTTTGGAAAATGAAGTGGGAAGTTTTACTACTGTTGTCATTTGACTGAATTGTATGGCATCATGTTTGGACAGAGGCTCTTGTGCTGCCTCATATAATTATCAGTAGTATTTATGAATGTGAGGAAGAGCTGGAAATGCAGTTGTGAAGCTATGGGGTAAAACCTGTGTGTAAGCAGCTACATATGAAGATGACCTTCTTCAATTTTCTAGTAATTACTTACAGCTGTATTTTGCCCTATAAAAACTCTAGGATATAACCATGAGAGTAGCACCTACTTAAAAGTTATTCCCTTTCCATTTCAATCCTTTTAATTTTCCATCCTTTAGAATATCCTTCTCCTTAAAATATTTCTTCTGCTAGGATCTAGAATTTAATAGCTACATGGAGGCTTTAAAGATTAATTTTTGGTCACTTAATTTCCCCACCAAACTAGTGGCGAGATTCTCTTCCCTACATCAGTTTTATACTGGAAAAATGTTAAGCAACAGTCAAATAAAGTGCTTCTTGTTTTGTACAAGTAAGAAGCAAATTGGACCAGCTATTTAGACGCTAAGATACATCTTAAGGAGAATACATTGAAATAAATTGAGAGATTTTTAATAAGGGAAGAGGGGGTGCACTTAATAGAAAGAGCTTATAGAGACCCTGGCTGTGGCTAATGTGCATAAAAAATTCAGCCTGTCAGATCCTCACTTTTCTAATTCAGTAATCTAAATAATTTATTTGACATTTTAGCTCAAGATGACCTTTCTTGGGAAAAAATTACTGTTTTAAACTTTTAGCAAGTGCAACCACTGCAGAGGATTGCTGTTGAAGTCTGCATTTTCCCAAACGAGTAAAGGTTAATCTTGTACAGCTCAAACACATTTCTGACCCTTTTAAACAAGTTCACAAAAAGTCATTTAATTTTTTTAATATAATTTCAATTATATTGCAATATTTGTGTTAAACGAGCTTCCTTCTCTCCTCCCGTCTTATTTCTGTTGCTGGGAAGCCATTTCCCATGTGTTCAGATGGATTTAGGCAAAGGACTTGTTTTGAATGAGTAAAGGTACCATTTTACCAAATGTTACTTATAAGGCAAGTTCCATAAATCAAGTGAAAACACACGGTAGATTAATAGGTGAGTAGGTTAAAACAGCCACTAGTAATAGCAAGAAAATGACTGTCCAGAGGTTCACAGTTCCCAGATTGGTCACTTGACTCAAGTAATCAGCCTCAGAGCTATGCCACAAAAAATGATCATGTCTGTCCCTGGATTCTCTTCCTCTAACTAAACAATCCCATATTTTGCAGAGGGCATTTCAGTGGTTCTACTAAAGGACATTTAGTGTAATTTTACTTTGCTATTTCTGATAATTTATCTAACTTTCCGACAGGTCACTAAAAAAATCTTTCAATGTAAGGATTAATATACCCCCAATTGTACATAATAAAGGCTATAACTCTCTCAGGGTGTTCAAGTGACTTTATAGGGGTACATTATTTATTATTGAAAATGTGAATTTGCTAGAATGGCTGAAATATCACAAAGGTTTCAGAGTCTGTGCAAAAGCTGCAGTGCAGCTGCCAGCTATAAGAGGACCTAAGTAACTAGCTATCAAAGAAATAGATGACCAGCCCTACTTAAGCCACTCATGAGATGAAAATGCAGGGTCTAGTGCTGTCTTCAAATTGCATTTTTTCCCCACGTTATTTTTTCCCCCTAATTTGCATCGTTTGAGTGGTTCCAGATGATTGTATTACTCATATAGGTGTGCAACTGGAAGAGCTTCAGTGTAGTCAGTATGAAGCCAGTGTAAGTTTGATGTTAAGAGGAGAAGCAGTACATTCGTCTCTGCTGTGATATTCTCTCCTCATGCCTGCACTGATGTCAGTTAGTGCTTTCTTTTCTGACATAACAGTGGGGGTTTGATCTGATACACCCACACATACCAGTCAAAAACTGCTACAAAACAGGGAGCTGAATGATCAGTGAGGCTTATGCTCCTAAGGCATTTTGGCAGTTCTAAAATCCAACGTAAGTGTAATCAGCCTCTTAAAGGCTTTCGGTATTATTAACTCTTAATTAACAGTAGTGCAATTATCTACCTTGCAGACAGTGTTAGAATTGCAGACGCAACTTAGTTTGCAGAAGTTTCTTAGATCAGGTGTGATACTACGTGGAAAACTCTATTACTTCCAGGGACAGCTTCTCACTAGAAGTGGCATGGCTGTTCTTGTACCACACGGGGATAAAACTAGTGAACCCTTCCCCTCTTGGAACCAAGGTAAAGCATGGAAATCCAGCCTGCATTGCTCTTCCTCACATTCCAGTAACTGGAAGAACTGGGCAAAAACACCCCAACACAATACAGGGGGAGTTTATAATAGCTTTAGCTGACTCATTATCAGTCAGAACATTGCACGTGCATACATTACATTTGCTCCACTAACCAGTAAAACGGAGACTGGACTCATGTGGGAGCCACACATATTCACTTAAGGCACGCCCGCTGGCTACTTTATTTTAAGGCATCCAAGTTTACAGAAGATGACCTAGAGTTACTGGGTAGGCAGCATTTTACCCATTGCTTGTATTTTTCTATCCAACATGCTTTTTGCAGCTCTCAGCCTTCTCAAGCAGATGACCAGAGAGCATAGCCTTGTGCGGTGAAACTGTGGGGCTCTAGTTTGTGCAATTAATGAAGTGGTATATTGCACCATATTTGTGAGATGTGAATGGTTTTTACTTTATGCAAAATGTAAAATGTCATGGCAAAATAGGAGTAGTAAAGCTCACAACAGTATTAGACAGTGATCACTCCACTGTTAAACTTCTCCAATAGAGAAGAGCTTCTGTTTCATAGTTCTTTATTGTCTAACTACCATAAGCCAAGATGTTACAAAATACTGCTTTGGATACCACAATTTTTATTATTCAGTCTGAAAACTGTTAAAAAGGGGTTGATTTTGAGTAAATTAAATTGGACTAATAGGATTAAAGTGAGAATTCAAAACTGGACATGTTGAAAATGTGAAGTATTAATAGCAGGAAAAAATGCTTTCAGCACTTTACTGGGTAAAGCTAACAAAAGGGAATTGCGAGCAATAAGCTGCACACACTGCCATATGAATTTTATTGCTCTTTGGCATGATTGCAAAGTTAGTGGCTGTATGAAAAAGCACTGGTATACTAACATTGAGGAAAGGGGAATCCTGCTGCCTTGCCAAAAATAGCCTGAAGGTAATGTCATTGATTACTAGTTACTAGTCCTGGTTACTTGTCCTGTTAACCTTGTACTAGTTTTGCAACTTCATTTCTACGTGTACCCTAAAGAAACATGAGCTGTGTTAGATGATAAGAGAGGCAGAGTTTGTAGAGAGACATAGTATTATTTCTTAAACCAATGGATAGTATTAGATGGTATTGGAAGTCTCATTAAGATTTAGAGTTAAGTGTCCATAATTGAACCGTAAGTTTGAACAAGGTTTATCTTTGAAATTATTTGTTCTTTTTTTTTAATTTTAGAAATGTGATTTTGACTCATGGTAGAAGAATGAAGTAACCGTAGCTTTCTGTTCAAAGAATACCTTGAAAAGAGAGGGACTACTCAATTTTTTCTCTAAACTCTGGCAGAGGTTTTTTGTTATGTAAATTGTTGTCCTGTAGCTCATAGGCAGAGACAACTGCCAGATCTTAATGACTTCTAAGAAACTTGAGTCTGGATTGGAATTAGTAATCTAAAGATGAAGTGTTTGTTCCTCCCATTAACAGTTCTTTATAACATCTAGATTTTCTGTGTTGTAAACCTGTTGCTGTCGCATATAGTACTGAGGCTCTGGGAATGTCATCGTGATAAAATGGTAATGAAACTATGTTTAAATCTTCTTCCTTGTTTTCATCCTCATTATGCAAATTACATGTCTCAAAACTGTCTACCTATCAGTTATAAGTTTGGCTGGTGCTCTCATGACTTTCTTGAAAGATGTTTCTAAACACTTTTTCCAAATTGATTTTCTTAACCCGTACTTATTTCCTATGCATCTGTGATGCCCATGAGCTAAGTAAAAATGTCTTAGGGCTTTGGTGGTGATGTGGCAGATGGTGATGTTTGTTCTAAAGTTATTTAATAGATATCTCAGTAGTCTTCACAGGGAAATACATGGAGAAAAAATACTGAGGTACAGAAGGACTGGTCTGCTGTGATTTTAGATACTGATGCTGAAGGGGACTTCCTGGTATTCCTATCTCTAATTCACTTAGCTGTGCAACCAAATTCTATTGAGGAAGATGGCATTATTTCTCATGTTCATTTCCAATGTGCAATGCAAATATTGAATTCTCAGCTGCCCAACCATTAGTTCCCACACAGTGTTGGGACCCTTTTCCCTTCCTTAAAGCAGCTAATAAGAAATGCTGATAAAACCATTTTTCAATTCAAAGGAGCAAGAAGAAAGTATTACCAGGTGGTACATGAACTCATGAGAAGGAAGCTAACAAATCTATTTCTTCTCATTGCATAAGAGAGCTTCTTAAAATTTGCCTGTTCTTTTAGGACATCCTTCAGAACAAATAAAATCTAGAGGGATTTGTCTCACCCATTGACACTGCTTTACATGAACTCCTGATGTGAATGCAGTTTTCTCCCTTGGGTTTTTCTGGCATACATAGCAGGGCAGGATACAGTCCTGATTGTAACAGGGCACCGTGTATTTCTGAACATCCGTGAAAATCTCTATTGTTCATTAGGTGTAGGGCAGAGATATGACCTTACATTTGAGGGCAGTATAGCGCGCGAAGGTCTGGCATGAAGAACGGTAGAATTCGCACAATAGATTGCTATCTGCTGCTCTCCAACTCATTTGGTTAAGGTCAAGAAGCTGCTTGTAAACACACAGTATGATTTCCTAAAAAGGCATCTCGTTCTTTATCCCACTGAGTGGCACTGTGACACATAAAGGTCAACCTTAGCGACCATTAAACGAGCAGCTACTTAAGACGGTGAAAGGCAAAACTGGTTTCCACATGCAGCTGGGAAAAGGCTGGAACCAAGAACTCTGAACACTCCTGATGTCTAGGAAACGCAGGGTCTTAATCAGATGTTGAATCCCAACGGTGTGGTTTGAGCTACACATCGTATGTGTGCATTTCTGCTTCAAACAGCTTGTCAGGTGGATACTGCATGGTATGAAAAACACAGTTCTGTGTTAAAATGGTCGTCAAAGTGATAGGATTCTGAAAATTGTGGCAGATCCAAGTGTGTCTTATGACTCTATTTCCTATAATGTGAAAATGCAACAAAAGAATATAATATTGTTCAATTTATAGTTCCTGTGTTGTTTTTATAAAACCGTAGTAAAACTAAATTTGTGGCCCAAATTACTAGAATATTCACAGGTAACATGTTTGTGGAGTAGAATAGGGACATTCTTACATCTGTGCTTTTCATCAGCAAAGAACACTGTCATAATGCCTCTACTTTGTAAGCTGAAGTGGGGCAAGGCAGGGGGGTCTTAATAGTGATCTAATTCGTACCAGTGGTCTAAAATCTGAGTCCTCTCACACAGCCCAAATTTAGGTAGTTAACCCAACTGCCTCATTTAGATAGCTAACAACCTCAGCCAACAAAGGACAGTCAGTTAAGAGTATTCAATGTATAACTTCCAAGGCAGTTTCAGAGGAGGAACCCATCTCTTTTCAGTAACGATACAGTATGATTACAGCCAGCCAACAGCCTGCTAAGTCAGATGCCTAAAATCTGTTTATTTGCTAGAGGTTTTAGTCTAAAGATGGACTCGCTAAAGCTATGTATCATTAGTTAAAACTTTTGCCTCTCTGATGCACACGAGAATCCATAGATCTGTGTTGTCACTAAAGAAACAGGAATTGTTGAGCATTTGCTGTTTCTGACCTGTGATGGATGATAGTGGTTGCTATTTTTTTGTTACGACCATCACAGCTTGAGACTGTGGTGCACAAACATTAACCTCAAGCCCTGCCTGAAAGTTATTTACAAGATACTTACACCTCTATACACTGAGGAAGTCTCAGAAAACAATTTTGTATCAGAAAGCTGAGTTGCATTTCTGTATATGAAAGAAAAAAATTGGTTTGGATTTCAACCTCTAAATGGAATTACTCAAAATGTATGATGGGTAGAATGAACCATCATCTATATAAAATAAACAGAGAATGTGGGGATAATTAGAGATGAGAATTTAAGGTCTCTTATCCCTACAGCACGTTTAAGTTCAGTCCATACTAGTAGCAATACCAAGTTACTATAAATCGTTGGCTTCCTGGTAAGCTGTGTGAAATAAACCTGGTGACGTCCATGCAATTTACACTGCCAAATAAATGTTCCTTTTCATGGAACTCATACCAACTTTAGGTACTCATTGGCATCCTTCTTGGAAATCCCTTTGTGGCACAGGACTGGAAAGAGCTGGACTGTCTAATAATACCTGAAAGTGCTTCTTCCATTTCTAGCCATCTTGATAGGAGTCTCTGTGTGTGAAAGATGCAAGCAACATAGTACGTAAGTTTTCTTTCCCCAGGGATATCAATCTGACTCTTTTCAAAGCTACTCAGCTTTCAGTTTTTTTCTTGTACGCTGAGTACGTGTCAGGCCCCATGTTCAAACATAGATGCTCTGGCTGGAAATGTTTCATTCTTTCCTGGGAATTATTTTTTCATTATTTCCCTGTCATCACTATTCCTCCTTTCTCATTTAATGAAAGAGTATGGTGGGACATATAGGTTCATGTGAAGTTAATCTTGAGGCTGTAGTAAACTTTTGGCGTAAAATTCTCTTCCAAGAAGAGAAACACAAGAAATAATATCTTCACTTAGGCTCAGATGTCTGCATGGGCTTTTGTGCAGCTGTAATAAATTATTCACTAATTTACTTGTAATCAGACTATTTGATCTGCCGTTTGATGGGTAGCCCAGTAGGTAAAGAAAACCACAGAGACGGAGCATTGCATTCAAACTTGTTACAACAGGTCAGGGACCAAAAATGAGAATGATCACATGATTTCTATTAAATTGAAAAAGCTAGCATACCATTGTGCTATACTTTCCAAATGGCATTAAAACCACTTAAGACACAATACTAAAATACCTGTCACCTACGTCTAGCTGATGTTAACTTGCTTCCCTTGCAGTTTACTGAGTGGGAAAGGAAATCCAGGAAGGTGAAAATTTTTTGCCAGGCTTAGTTACTGCTAAGGGAGAAAAAAACCAAAAAATACACACATATGCAGCCATACACCCCGATACCTTTATTTCCTTTCCTTTTTTTTTTTCCCCTCTCTTTTGTTATATGGCTGCTTGATTTGATTTGAGAGGTAGAATTGCCTTCAGAGTATAAAGAAACCAAAGTTTTTAACCACGAGTTGCAGCAAGCCAGGGACATTTCTGAAAAAGTTTCACTGAGCAACTTGTTCAGGTCATCCCAAAAACTCACCTATGAAGCAGTGTGTGTTTGCAGTGCGTTTCCTCTGGGGAAAAAAAAAAAGGGGGGGGGCAAGCATATGGCAAAAACAACCAACGAACCAAAGCTTTGACACACGTTTGGAGAAGACAGTTTTCACCTGAGGATGACAGAGAGTGTTTTTGGACTGAAGGCATTCAGCCTATTTTCTGTTATTCAGAAAGAAACAGTAATATTTCTGGTCCATGCTGCAAGCTTCTTCTCCTCAGCACAGCACTCGTCCCTCCCCCCACCAGTCACACTTTGCTTAAAAACAATTCATTGTGGTTTGCTGTTTTATTTTATTTTTCCAGACAGAAAATGTACTGTTATTCTGTAAATGTTTTCTTGCTGTCATACTTCGCAGACGATTTTCTTCCTATTTCTGGAGGCCTGAATCTGCCTTTGGTCACACTATTTGCTCCTCTATGGTCACCTCTGAGAAGATTAACCCTTTCATTAAGAAAGCTTGGCCAGGGTCAAACTACCGCCTGGCTCTGGACTCTTACATCCCTTTGATCTCCCAGCTATGGAGAAATTATTAGCAAATTCTAAGCCTTCCCATGTGATTTGTTTTTGTAAATTTGTAGAAATTATTCCTAATCCTATTACGTGGCCGAGGGCAAACCTGCATTAAATATATGAGACTTTTTGTTATGTGGCAGATGGATAATAAAGGAATGCTGAATGCAGCCCATTCCAAGTTATGGGAATCTGGACACTTCATCAGCATTCACTTAATCCTCTGCCATGGCCTACGCCTTTGATGAATGCTCTCATTTATGACCACTGATGCCACTCACTTAATTTCAGAGAAGAAAAATAATACCTAGCTGTTAATGTGAATATTTGAGTTTATGGCTGTACAATGAATAATTGTGACATTATCAAGGGAACATCTTCTTATACATTATTCACTTGTATAGACCACATTAACCAGAGAGAGGAAACTTGCAGTTTTGCATCTTCCATCTTCTTTGGAAGACAAAAGTCAGTGTCTTAACCCAAATTCTAGCTGACAGTCCGTATCAGCCCTCACTATATTTTGCTCATTGTGGTGCCAATCTCCTATCTTACCAATGACATTTTTTCAAAGAAAGAGTGGATTTCCTAGAGACTCTACCCCATGCAACTTCCATGGCTTTTTATTGAATAGGAAAATGTATCCCTCCTTTTTGCTTTAATACTGTTGCCATGTAGTATGTCTGTAAATTTAAGCTGAAAATTAAGACAGCACACAGATTTCATTTGTGCTTTATAAAAATGTATCCCATATTAATAATGTTCTTTTCATGCATTTAAAAATAAAGCTAAAAATCATAAATAAAAATAAAATTCATAAAATGAACTCTTCAGAGTTTATCATGTATCAACTTACAGCTGTTGCACTCAGAATCACAAATATTAAGGTGTGGAAAAGATATTAACTTGTTTTGTAGAAATCTATGTTATCTGATGTAGGTACTTTTTTAAGGATGGTTGTACTGTATCTGATCTCTCTTCAAGTTTCCTTATTTCAATGGAGAGAAAATGTGATTACATTCCTAATGTAAATATTATTTTTTAATTGGAAACACTTCCACATTTTAAAGTGTGTTTATTTACTTTTCTGACTGTATAGAAATATTTAAGAGTAGGAGTTTGCTATGTTTTTTATCCTCTTTTTCTGCAAGTGTAGTAATTTTAGTTGGTATTTAATAGTGCTAAAATTCTAAAAGTAGAACCCTGCTGTCCCTTTTGGTTTGCATGTATAAAATTCAGAGGTAAATTGAAGTTCTGGTAAATCATCAGTGTGAGAAACGTGTCTGGATTTAGTAAACTGTAATAAAAAAAAAACAGTTAAACATCTTTTCCTGGTGGGAGTTTTCACACACTGTAACTAATTTGCTGGAATCAACTAGAATATGCAACGAGAATAAAAATATGTAGTTTATTTATTTATAGTATGTTTATTGATCACTACTTTGAAATGTAGTGTAGCAGCTTATCAGGACACCCTGGACTGACTGCTCAAAAATGAATATGGATAGGAGTCCTGTGTAGAGTAGTTGCTTCAGTTGTCCTTTTCCGTACTGTCACCTAATTTAACACACATGCTGTACAAGGCATATGCAAGCTTCTGCACACACATTTTATTTTGTATTTGCTGTATGTAGCAAGATGCCTGTCAGAACCTAGAGCACTGTCGAAGTGGAAGGTTTTATTTGGAAAAGGGATTGTAATACCTTGTGCAGTGTGTCCATATAATTATAATGATCCAAGATATATTTTTTAAAGTAGGAAGAAATGCAACCTGTTCTGTGATTGTAAAATGAAACAATGATGAAAGTTTACAACTTAATTGACTTCAGAGAGAGCAAGGCATGGCCTTAATTTAACATCATAATGTGCTGAGCTAAATTCTTCTCACCCACTTGCGTCTCTCGCTGATTTCAGATGCTTCTGGTTTTTCCCCCCAGAATCACTAATCTAAACATTTCTGCAGAGTCACATTGTTATTTCTAGAATACTGTATTCCCTATTAACCGAAATGTTTGGTAAAAAAAGAAAGTAAGCCATAGATTTACAAAAATAGAAGACAAGAATGCAAAGCCTATTAACAGTGGGGCAAATTTTCTAATCCACCTTTTGGTGAAAACCTCCATAATTCCAGTCAGATATTTTGCTTGAAGTAAAAAGCCCAAAAATTGACCTCCCCCCCTAGAATTATGGTACAGACCGTAGTAGAAATTTTGTTGAAGGAAATCTAAACTGAAACTCAGAATCTGAAAGACAAAAAAAACACATGGATGGACTTTAAATAGGGGGTTTTATATATCAATAGATACTTAGATGTTTAGATTCATTCCTTGGTATAAGTAATGGGCAATTAAGGAAATCCAGGTTGATTCAACTTTTGGAACACCCTCAAAATGCATGGGGTTTGAAAACTAGAGAAACGATGTCTATTCCTCGCCAGCACGATGTCAATGGAAACGTGTAACTTTCACCTGTGGTGTGGTCAACCTACTTTGGCAGTCAACTTTGCAAAATCATCCTTTGTTACTATGATAAGAATATAAAGGCTTCATTATGCGTGATAAGTGATCAATGTCTGGGGATTACTTGCTATATCAGTTAAGACTTTACTGAACAGTCAGCTAATGGTCATACTCCCTGTTTGCTATGAAGTACAGATCACTCTACACTTATGCTGTTAAACGTAAAATGTGTAAAATGCCTTAAACTATAAATTGGAGACGATTATAAAAGAGAGCAGGGGCAGTACAAATACTTTTGCTGTTGTTGTTTATTAGCATTAGGGCTGACAGCTAGAATATTTTATTTTTCAGAAAGTGTAGAGGAGGGCGTTACATTCTTTTTTACAAGCTAGTTGATACACACTGGTAGGTTGTTCACTGAGTTTTTCCTTACAATTTTAAAGCTCCTCTTACATGGTCTCTCGGAAGAATTTTAAATTAGTCTAAACAAAGCCCTTGCTGAATGTAATATTACTGCAAAACAATGCATTCTTTTCATATCTGGGATGAGAAGGTAATGAAAGCACGCTGGTGTTGTGGCTCCAATCTTGCAATCAGAGGAGCTTGCTTGAGTATAAGGCATAAGAAGGAAGAGTAAGCTGCAGAACTAAGAGAAATCTCATCAACCAAGGCACTGGCTGTTTAGTACTGGGCACTGAAAGCAAAGCAAAAATGGCCTCCTGCCCACTACTGTGGGTTTTCTGATCGCAGAGTAATCCTCCAAACCCAGAGACTGAGAAAATTTTTTTACTGGAAAGCGAGACACACTCACGGCTTCCTTTTCCTGAGTCTGTTTTCTAGCATGATTGTCTTTGAAGTGTACAGCATATATCATGTGTGATAAATTATACTTTGCTGTAATGTTGCCTTGCTAAAATATGCTAAGAAAGCTCTGAGCAATATTTACAAATAGTTTAAGTGTCACAACAATACACCCACCACTCAGGCTTCCATCGATTTTACTGTAATAAGAGTTGTAATAAAGGATACCACTTTTAAGTATCATGAAAGTATTCTTTCTAAAGGAAGATAATTGGGAGAAAAATCCCTAAAATCTATATCAAAATCATTTTCCAGATTCTGCAATCACAGCTGTCAGAAAAAGCAACCACAATCTTTCTTGTCTAAAAGGAATCATCTGGTTCTGTGCTGTTGTTGCTTATCTTTCTTTTTGTCCCATGTAAGTAGTTAATTTACTCATAAAGCTCAAAACTCAGCTACTGCCACTCTTTAAAAAAAAAAAAAAAAAAAAGTTGCTATAAATTAATTTGAGTTATGCTATTGGAAAGAACAGCAGCCTTACTTTCCCATTCAGGATAAACTTCAATCCTGTACACCAAGTGTTAAATTCTGCTGCCTGTTACATGAGTGTAAAGCTGGTGTAATTCCACTGCCACCGAAGGAAGCCATTCAAATCTACATCAATTCGAAAGAAGGAAGAACCAGACCTTCCCCTGAGCATTCAAAAATCACTCCAATGTATTAATGAATACTCCTCTTGCATCCAACTTTATGTTTTTAAGATCTTCCTTAGGGAAGGTAAGAAAGGCATTAAAAAACAAGCTAAGCCTTTTTTCTCCTATCCACCTTTATCTTTATTTGTTATTTTTAATGGAGTGTGGAATATGCCTGCTACATTTGTCAGTCACAAGGGCCTGTTTCACCCACTGGCATCAATGAGTGACATGGGGGTGAATTTAGCTTAGTTAGTTTTGTTCTAGTGGGTTACTATAGCTGTCGATCCACACCACTTAGGTCTTGACAGAAACATAATCATGTTATATGGGTATATACGGAAGAAGTAGTTAAAGTATATTAGAAAACATATACGCTGAAGTGGATCATTTTTTTCAGTCTACGAAAGCAAGGCACAAGCTGAAGGCTGTTTTTCTACTTGAAGCTTGCTGTTATTTGGTTAACCAAAAGGAAATATGGTGTAATCTAGAGATCTCGTGCTCCACCTCCCAAACACATTGTCCTGTTTTCTGCTGAAATGGATCTGCAGATTCAGTGACTTCTTGAACCCTTTCTCTCATGCTGAAAGTAGTGCTTGTGAAAAGAAAAGCCTAAACACCCAGACTACACCAGTGTCAGGATCTCAAGTCTGACACTGCCAATATGCATTACATTCTAGCTGCATTTTTAGCATAGCAACTGGGGATAATATAGTCAGGTGAAATCTAAACTAATTTACCCCACCGTCAAAATTCTTCCAAAGACCAATCTGCATTTTCATATTAATAGCAATGCTTAGACCTGCCTCCCTCCTACTGTGAAACTCATATATCTATGGAGAGCTTTTAATTTTCTTTTCTTTTCTGGCAAAAGCAAACAAAGTCCTATAACAGATGTTTTGTTTTACAAATTAGGGGTACAATTATGTTTACGTGCAGTTAGCAGAACTTTCAGAAGGAAATAGCCCTTACATCTAACAATAAGCACACAGGAAATGTCCAGTGAATTCCAGGGCAGTGTTTGTTCACTTTGTTTGTGTAGATGAGCTACAAAGCAAGCTGGGATGGAAAGGAACTTGTGGGTCCCTGTTTAGTATTAAATTTTCAGTCCTGATGTGATTGTATTATTTTATCTCTGTGAATTTAGCACATTTGATATACGGTTATTGCCTAATAAATGTAACAATAAATATCACATTTGTATTCAATTTCAGAGGTCTCCCTCCCTCCCTCACACCAGCAGCAATGGGTGTGATCTTATAAGGGTCTGACTGTAAATAATCTGGTTAAATACAAGGTTACTGGTGCACTGACAATTTAGAGAGTCACAGTGACTGTGGTAAGATTCAAGCCCCCAGATGTGTCTCCTTGCTTCAGTCAAAGCAGATGTATTTGATTTTGAAAAAGCAATGCATAATCTATTTTTGTTTGTTCAATAAAGGAACTGTATATTTACCATATCTTTAGGGATTACTTTTTATTGTTTTCAAGGAAATAATTTCAATGCTTACAAATTGTTGGATGACATTCCCTTGTACATTTTTAAATATGATATGCAGGGAAAATATTTCCAGTTCTAATCTTTTTATTTAGAATAGAAAAGCTATGTGTAATCTAGAAGATGAAATATGATATCTTTATTAAAGTGGAACATGCTAGCTCTATTACACTTACAGGTCTGCCAGTATATCCATTAAGGAATCCATTTTTCAGACTTTTAACACTTGTCTGTATTCATACTGGAGTGAAACTTGGCATTCAGGTTTATAGCCCAGGAGCAATTTGTGCTGCTATTTACAAGTGTCTCTTGGTATTCATTTAAAAAAAATGTTTTTCTATTAAATGCCTGAAAACCATTTGGTTATTTAAAATGCAAATGGGAACGATATTAAAAAGAGCACTGTTGACTGCTCTAAGAGTCCCATGCTGTAGTCTGACAATACTTCGGCCATATGAAGTTTATCATATTAAACCATTTTGGAATGAGCTGAAAGTTAGGAGATGCGGCATTTTTTTGAGATTAGAGAGTTTATATGCCCCTGAGAGAGCTGCTCCTGTTTACCATTTAGCTAATACATACTTGAAAAATTGCATATGCCCTCATTTGCGCGTTGTAATGCTCCAAAGGTCCTTATACTCAGGTAAATAACAAGCTTTGTAAAAAAACCCAACTGAGTATGAATTTATATAACTGAGTGGTTTATTTCAGTACTGAACCTACTAATAGTCCATCGTCATAGCATAGTTCTGTTTATATTAGTTATTTTAGTTTTTTTCTTAAAATAAGTGATTCTACCTAAGTATGCCATTTTACCTTTAGCAAAATGTAGTGCAGAAAAGATAGCACATCCAACTTAAGTCCAGTCATATCTTCCACTGTCTTACTGTTTGAATGTGAATTTACAGGGATTTCATTCAAATATACTTTTGCTTCTTTGTTTATACATTATCATTTCTATTTGCTCTTTAGATAAAAGTTCAGTTCTTCTGAAATGAAAATAACTATCACCATTTTATTCTGAAAAAAATGGCTTTATCCTCAACTAACGTGAGTCAACAGCTGTTTTACATGAACTGAGAGACTATCCTGGACTCAGAATAAGTACATAAAAAGTTCTTAAATAATTTGAGAAAAGTTAGAAACATAGCATCTATAAACCATTGATATGAAACCTCATCACAGAGAAAGATCTATTCCTACTTCCTCATTTAAAGTCCTTTTTTGACAATAAATAAACTTAAGATGATTAATAGAATTTTAATAACTCCTTATCGGACTGGGTTTCTTAATTTTGTGTAAACTACTGTAGTCTGAGCTGGAAGCACTGAAGAAAATGTTACAAATAAAAGAAATCCAAAGTCAAGAGTTCTTTATACCTTCAGGTCATTTCAGATTTCAAGGGTTTAGAAAATTCCCATCAAGCTCCATTTAGACTTCAGAAATAATTCCTTAAAGCAGTTCTGTAAACAAAATGATTCATAGCATAGATTTTTTGTTCAATTTTGTAGTTGCTGTTCCTCAGTTGTGAAAAGTGTATAGGGTTTTTTTCAAGACTGTGCTTTTCCCTCTGCAAACCTAATTTTTAGTCTTGGGTTCTGAAAAATCAGAGGCTATTTAGAATACAATAAAGAATAAAAATGTGATCAATTGTAAAAAGTATTTCTGTGAAGTCTGAACAAAGTGGGAACCTGAATTGCAGCCCGAAGTATTTAAATAAGCTATTACAAAAGGAGTGCTAGGAACCATTATACTGCATGATTTCTTGTGAATAATAGAAATGCTCTCTATCAGGTATTTTTACTTAAATGGAATAAATGTTTGAGAGAGATGGTGTTCATCCATTGTAACCTTTCACGCCACTACTGTTGGTATTGTTATAACTTCATCTATTAAAAATATGCTTTGAAGCTATTAAAAATACCCTAAAACTTAGAAAGAAGTGTAGTTTTAACCACCATACATTAGTATCCCCATCTTTTGGTACTGTGTCATTTATGCTTTAATAACATCAGTGTAGAATTTCAGCATTCTTATACTGAAAATGCCTGTCATATACAAACAACATTATGGCACTTTTTGTGTAATATGCCTATAGTAGTGCTATTATTTAATGGTGTGCTTTTATATTGCTCAAGTAAGTTTTTAAGGATAAATGTGCCTACATCATACACTAGTCCTGGGGCTAGTAAATGGGATTACTTGCTGTTAATAAAGTACGCAGGCTTTCATCTCTAGTTACGATGGTTCTGATCCAGTATCACTGAAGCAGAAAGAAGTTTCACTTTTATGACTTTAATAAGAACACAAGCAATCTCTGAGTCTCAGTTCATCAAACCTCCTGTTTACACCTGGAGCTTTTTACTGGTGGGACACACTCACGTGCTGTAAGAGTTTGGCTGAATGGGGCTGGGTTTGCTCAATTGTCATTTAGGAACATGGGTCTGTTCTCTGTTTGGGCTTAGTTTTAGCCGGTATCCACACTCCTCTTGCCTTTGTCCAAGGAATAACCAAATTAAGTATTTTCTTAGATTTTTAAAGTTAAATTTAGGAAGCCTGTCCTGTATGACCACACAGCGGTCAAGGGTGCTGCTTAGACACAGGTAAGAATCTGGCTCGAGTGGGGATCAGCCAAGAAACAAAATGAGGAAATACGCTTGTTTCCAAACATATGGACTGGTGTTACAAAACCATGCGTGCCGTTGCTGTTTCCATGCAGCAGTACTACATGAAATTACAGTAACATTGCATATTAGGGTACAATTTATTGGATTTGGTGAGATCTAGTATCCCGAATACATGGCTGCTTCCTGTTCATGCAACATGACCAGTGCTTATGAATTGATGGAGAAATATTTCTTTTCTTTAGAGTAATTTGGTCTAACTGCCAGAAATCTCTGAAGTGTTTTTTGGGATAGAAAATAGGCCAGTAGAAAGCATTGTTTTCTATGCTTTATTAGCGAGTAAAGCAAAAAATACACCTTGTCTCTTTCTAGTAATGGGCATTCTATTTAGAATATTATTTTCTGATCTAAGATACAGTTTTATGAAAGTGATTTTTTAATACTGTATTACACACTTATGAAAGCGTTTATAAAACTGGGGGGGTTTAGATTTTGCGTTATGTCTTCTCTTTCATATTCTCTACTGTCATGGTTTGCATGTTCTTTCGACTATGTATGAGTTTCCTCACTGAAACTACAAACTGGCTTTCCAGATAAAACGCAAAATGCATTCTCTGGGCTCACATAACCAGTAGATATTCTCTTCAGAAACTAAATACTCAGATAAAAGCTGGCTGAGAGAATAAAAAGATTCATTACCATTAAATCTCTAATAAATTACATTTTTAAGATACTGAATACAAAAATACTTGAATTTAAATTGACTGGATGCATAAGGAGTGTTGGGGCCAGGGTGAAATTTGAGAAATGGGAGATAGGTGGATGTATCACATCACAAGGGAACGCACCCTTTAATAATGACATCAGTTTCACATTCACTAACTTAGTTCTAGTGCTGTAGGTTATTTAACTCCAATGCACCAAGCTTTCAAATCTGGTTAAATACGTCCTTGGTGGCATTTTGGGAATGACATGGCACAGTCTTGGGAAAATGCTGACTTCTGCTGACTTCCATGACAGTTGGTATGCACCACTTCCAGGTCAGTCTGGGCATCACGATATTAGTTACGCAAATATCTGGCCACAACTTGGGCCTGCAGCTGATCCGCTTTGCTCTACAGGCTCTTCCATTCTTAATAGAAAGTCCTGAAGCTGTGCTCTAGCTTGACATTAAATCTTACTCAGTTTTAATAAGGAGTATTAATTGGGATATATTTTCACCAATTCTAGGGTAATTTATTTTCATAAACCAGTGGATGCTAACTCACTAGTTAGCATACAGAAAAACTCTTTTGTTCTTCATTTAGATTAACTCATACAAAATGATAAAAGTGCAAGTCTGCCACTGTAAAAAATAATTTCTTATACATTTGGAAAAAGATGCCGGTCATTCAGGGGATGTAGATGCTTCAGTTGAGATGCTGGGATTCTGATCCCATGACACTTAGCAATAGTTACTAACTACACATGCAACAAAAGCAATAGCAGTTTTGGTACATTTAAACCCCCATTTTACCTTCAAACATCGTTACTGGTCTTTAAGCTGAACCAGGTGGGTTATTCAGGTGAATAGGAGCCCTTCAGCTAAACTGCATTGTTCAACACACACCTTGTATGTATTTGGAAAAGAAAGTCTTTCTTGTTTTGCTGCTAAGGCAGCCACAAAATGTCAAGATAATCTTAATTTATCCATTAAAAATGTAGGCCCATATTTAAGAGTCATCAGCAATAAAGGAAAATATACTGAATCATTTCAAGTGCATGCTAATCATTTAATGTAATAAATGGAGCAACTCTAATTATCTCCCGAGGAAATGATTTCACACTAAAACAATGGAAATGAAGAGGTTACTTTGGGAGCATTATACACAGCTGAAAATTACTCATGTGAATCTAGAGGATATTTCAAATAAATAGAAAGGATTGCTTATGCCTTTTCGGTAATCATTTAATGCTATGAGAGGAACACTAAACGATGGTAAAGATATTTAGTAATTTGCACTCAGCCAGTGAGGCTTTCACAGGTACCGTTATACAGCCAAACACTGTTCCTTTCCACTGAGACACTGGTTCGCACAAGATCAATGTCATAACTACAGGTTCATAATGCAGAATAGTTGAACAGTGAACAAAAAAATTAATATATTTGTCTTTTATATTTGTTAATTGCAGTCTGCATTAGAATTTATGGATTTGTAACTGATAATATCTGTGAGCCTTTCCCTTGAGGTCTCTGGGATTCTTTATTTTTAAAAGGATAAATAAAAATCTTTCTGATTTTTTTTTCTCCCCAAACTAAATCCCATGAAAGCTTATTTTGGAAATTCAGCACATTTTTAGCCAACAAAGAAGAAAATGAAAAGCAAACTTTTGAATAAGATGTAAAAATTTCTCAGGGAGTGGGGTTAAAATTGAGTTTAATGATTCAGTCCATTCCCTCCAAGGGAACTGATTTCACTGCAAGCTAAAATGTTTTGTTAAATTATGTACTTCAGTTGCTTGGGTGTTATGTCTCTCTTGGAGAAGCACATGAAATGAGCACTATCCTCCTAGGCATTTTAAAAACACATCCACATTAAATAGAATATATATACAGTGGTTGAGCATACAGTCTTTTTAAACTAGATAACAAAATGATTTTGACTTGTTTTAAAATCTTTTTCCTTAAATGGCTCTAAAGCTAAGACTAAAAGATAGATAATGTGGACTGAAAATTTTCCCCCTTGCTTTCAGTTTCATAGAGAATAGCACATTATAGGTACTTTCCTTTGTGCAAGAATCACATCAAATGCCAGGAAAAATACATCTGTTTTGGCTACATATTTAACAGCATGCATTCCAGAACCATCAATTTGTGTTTATTAATACATCAAGTGTGGTTTGTTTAAAATATTTGTCCATTCCACTGCCATGCTACTATAGATATTATTAACTTACACTTATTACTAAAATTGGGTAAGGTAGAAGGGAATACAGCTCTTCTGCGTAGTGAGAGATATGACCTAGTTCAAGACAAATTAATGCATGGTGATTCTAAAAGCATAAACAGACGACTGCAACTTTTTGAAGGTCTGCATTTATTCTGCAGCTGACATGAGTATTTCACAAGAGACTAGACAATTGTTTTTTATCATAAGATTACCGTTCATCATGTACAAGAAAACAATTGTTATCGGGTATGAACTTAATTGGAATCAACTGTAGCAGTCTTTACAGGAATTTACCGAAATGTCTGCCATTCAGAGCTGGCTTACCATAATATTCTCTATGGAATAGTTGACCACAGGATTCTCATTCACAAACAGCCAGGTTAAACAGTTAAATGCTAGCAAATCCTGCATAGCCCTGTGGGAAATTTCACTTTAATCCCGAACTTATAAGAGGACAATCAAAGCCCAAAGCCTGGGTAACAAATCTGATCCTCTGTTGCAATCTGTGTCCTCATGGGAAGGAGAGAGATGCTCCCTGTACAAGCCTGAGATGGATAAATACCTAAATGATGAGATAGATGGGGAATGCAGAAGAAGCGTCTGGCTTCAGCCATTCGCTTCCAATTTCACATTACATTGTGAAAGGCAATTCTTGTGCAGCTCGGGAACAGCCAGTCCTGATTACTATAAGTTGAAGTGTGGCTTAAGGAATGATTAATGACAGTGTCAGGAGAAAACAAAGCACAATGAGAGTTATCTCTAATCCACCTGCTTGCAGATGCTATAGTAAGGGAATGAAAATGGCCCCGGCGAGCCCTGATAATAAAAAAATCAAAATAGAAAGGTGCAAAGCTGTAGATATGTATTAATCTGATATATAAAAACTAGGTCTTAGCTTGAATAAAGCATTAGGCATGAATGGAGCCCCATAGGTGATAGATATTAGAGCATAGTGGACTTCACATTGTCTGTATTTTTTAAATCAAACAGAACTGTTCCCTTCAGTATTGCCTTTGACATTAATAGGTTGGTATTTGAAAAGTCACAGTTCACTAGATGAGCAGGCTTGTGAGTTCAAGCTCATTAAACAAACCCTCTTTTTGTTGTTGTTTAAAAAACAAGCGACACCATACCACCACCTTGTGGCTTGGCGATGCAGGATCCCGGGGAGGAGAGCGGCAGCTGTGCTCCCCGGTCCGAGCAAGCTCCAGTCACGTAAAGCGTAATTAGAAGGGCTCCTTTCTTTTTGGAACGCCAACAGCTTACAAGCTCCTTCAGCGAGCGCAAAACATCTGAAAGGCAGCTAGGCCATTTCGAAGGATTCTCGCTTAGTTTCCCAGCCGTTCAGGTAGGTTTTGCTCCGATTCAAGACGGCAGCTACTGCAGAAGTAAGGGGGTCACCGATCACAGCTATGACTGAATATGCACATCATGGTAGTGTCCTTCAACTGGACTGCAGCTGCTCAGCTTCTCTCCCCTCCTGGTCTATCCGTCTTCCTAAACTTCACGTCCACTGGGAAATCTTGCACAAGCTGCGTAGTGGGCTGAGACCTGGGAAGCTTCACGACATGCAGCTCCGAGACACCCTCTCTCACTGCTCGGTGCTCTGTGGCGTTCATCAGGCAGGGTATGTCTCTCCAGATGCGTAACAGTGACAGTCCGCTGTCTGATATAAATTACAGCGTTCACATTATGAACTACTTGCTTGCTTTGCAGGTTTCACCTACTGAAAAGTAGATTTCGCATCGTTCTAGAGAGAACACCACTGTGTGTTTTCATGAGGTAGAAATGTCCAAATTCAAGGTGCACGGTAAGGTTGCCTAAAACACCGAAGCTACCCAGGAGTCTAAACTTTTTTGCCCTTATGGGGACATAGGTTCCCCCTATGTCACCAAGGATACCATGAAAAATGTAACCATCGTCACGCGAGTCGGGAATATAGACTGAAACAGAATACTTTCTGAGACGTGCTGCTGCGTCAGATTTAAAGCTATTGCCTCTCGTTGCCAACAGGGCGGGAATTATTTGGCCCTACTGAATTCAGAAATAAAAGTCTCATTGATATGACTGGGTCAGGATTTCATCCCAATGGTTTTTCCCCCCCTCCTTTTTCTTACTATGACCAGCAACAAGTTAAATGTTAATTTATATTTCATGGAAGTATTTTAATATTGAAAAATCTAATGAAGATTTAGCACTCAGTTTTTAATGAGGCTGACATAACTGTCGAAAGAAAGCAAATACATTATTTTAATTAATATCAATTCATAAGTGCTCCAGATTTATATATTAAACAAAAAAGAAAGTGTCTTGTCATACACTACAATTTATTCTGTATTCAACCATCATTTACTCAGAATCTTTCCTTTTTTTTTTCATGTGAAGGGCATGATGGAAGCTGCCATGTAGAATTGTACAGCTGCTGCATATGCTCTAAGTACTGTGATCACATCACCCTTATTTTCTGATGACGCGCCTCAAATCAGTTCTATCCGTATGTCTTTGTCTCCACCTGACATCTCCTGCTATCATAATAATCATGCTGTATGGTTTAAAGCTTAATGCTTTTGTATACTGTATTTTCTTAATAACACCAGGGAGCCAGACAGCTTCTGTGCTATAAAGGTACATTGTTATAGGCAGCAAAGGGTCTCAGTTGAAGAATTTTTGATCAAGGTATTGAAACCAACAAAAATCAAGCCTGTTACAGCTGAAGTTTTGATTAGTCCATTTTACCATTTGGAAAAAAAAAAAAAAAAAAAAAAAAAAAAAAGACATCGGGATACATGTTTGGGTCCTGATCTCTTTTCCAGGCACTAGGGTTTTGGGGTATGTATTCAAGCTATAGTTCAGAGTGGAACAGAGCAGAGGTTATAAATGCATTTGGAAATGTTTTTACCTGTGTAACAGAGCAGAACAGGGGAATAATTTAACCAAGAGAAAGTAGTGTTGTAACTAAGATGTTTTATATAGTCATGAAAGATGTTTAGTGAAAATTTGCGAAGTAATATGTCAGCATCATCAGACATATTTCACCATGAAGATGCGATAGGTTGAAGATTGCTATCAGATAAATGCAAAAGCATGCAAGGGTTAACTTGTGTGCTAGCATCACAGGGTTGCAGATATGAAGGTAGCATTGTCAAATGGTTGTCTGAGGTGCTTTTATACCCATCTCATACTCCTCCCTGCTTCTCTGTTTTCCTCTTCTTTCCAATCAAATGTTTCGTTCCCTTCAACCCCATCCTCCCTTCCCATGACACTAGTTTCTCTCTTGATCCTGAGCAGCCCTCAGGAACCTGAAAGGTTTCCTTTAAAAGATTGCACTGAGCTTTCAAATGTCTCCTCACAAGCGTGCTACCTTTGGATGAAATTCTGGTCTTGATGCATGCTCTATTTTAGGTCTGTCTTCCTGCTTTCTTTACAATGTGTGCATCCAGGGATTTTCAAGCAGGATTCCGTTCTGAATGTACAGTTCCTGAAAAACATTGAATCCTCGCATCACACCCTGTAAGATCTGAAGGCAGCAGCAATCTCAGCAGAGATTTACAGACTATCACAAAATGTATTTTAACAGAAGCTCAGAATCCTGTTATGTGGTGTTAAAGGCAAGGGATGAGAAAAGGTAGGGAGGATTAGAAGATCAAACTCCTAAAAAGGGGGTTCAGATTGATTTTGGACACCTGACAGAGATTTAAACTCACTCTTTCCAAGCTGTTTTTGTGCAAGCAGATTCATCTCTTAGCTGCTAGGAGTGACATCTTCTTTTATTCAGAAAGCTCCTTAACCAGTTATTTCAAAAGATTTTGCATGAGTGTTCTTTCTGGCCAAAACTCATTCCACCCTCCAAAGTCAGAAACCAGCCAAAAGCAAGAATGAATAATTTACGAAGGGCAGCTGGCCTGGTTCTTGCAAAATCAAACTAAAATCTCGGCTGCAACCCTCCTTTAAGTTCCTAGATCCAAAGCTGAGCCCTGTAGGTCAAAACTATTCCTACATCTGTATTGCATATCTGCCTAAATTCCCCATCTTCTACTGTGCGAGGACCTTGGTTAAGGTATTCTTTTTCCATTCACTTCCTATCCCTAAATTATGTAGTGCTGTTGATTCAATCATAGTTACTTGTGATAATATGCTTGAAGAGTAGGTGAATATTGTATATCGCCTACAGAGGACACTCGGATCAGCGCCTGGTGGGGAATTTAAAATAGAGTATGTTAAAATAGAGCTGGAGTCATTTCCTGTAAAACAAAGTAGCACCCAAATTACTTGCTTGTGTATAATTCTGGAGTCTTTGTTGAACTTACCCTGCTTACAGAGATGCTGCCACATAGCAGTCTGGTAGTAAGCCATGGACTCACTAATGTCACCACTATAGGGAGCATTCTGAGACAGAACATGATATGGTACCTCGTCTTTGGTTAAAAATCCTAGCAGGTGCTGTGAGGTAATGCCGAGATCCCTATCTAAAGGGATAATTTCATGCCAGCACTGTTATTTAAAAAGACCTGAATATATTTTCAGTATATCGCATAGTGACTTTTAAGCCGTCTCTTTTGACATATGCTAACCTACAGCAAAATAAAGATTTCTCTGTAGAACTTGGCTAGACAGAATAATATCAAGTTCAGTTGTATTTGCCTTAATTAACAATAATTCCAGCCATTTCTGTGGATGCTGCTCCTGCTGTGGCTGCATAAAACAATAATAATAAAGAGCCACACAAACATTTGGAAAGAGGATCTCTCCTCAGCATTCAGTAGGTGCTGAAACTTGGTGTACTTCAATTCTAATTTGAGTGCTTGTTCTTTGTAGCTTGAGGTTGCGTGTGCAACTGTTTGTGACAAAGTATCTGGCACTGCAGTACAGTGTTCAGAATTCTTGTGAAAGAATCCCAACACCAACAGCTGGTCCATACGCAGTTTACGATAGACTGAATGTCTTGGCTAGATGAGAGATTTTCTTTAGCAGTACGTCTACAACATGTACAGCAATCGTCAACGAAGTGTCAGTATAAGGCCTGGTACACTCCTCCAGGGAATCATCTACACCAGTATAAACACATTTATGCTGATAACTTAGTGCATGCTGTAGCCCTTTGTGTATTCAGAACATTTAAAAGAAGCTACATTTTTATGGACTGAACTGAGGTGCATAGTCTGGAAAAGAAGCAGAGACAGAGCAAAAGATGAGGGTAGCTCAGATCCATTTAGCATCTGCAAACAAAAATCAGCATTCACTCAGATAAATGGATTTCCATGTGATGTTCCTTCCTTCTCTCTTTGTTAAGCATGAAGCTTTTTTCCCTTTTCTTTTTTTTTTTTTCTTTCTAAAGCTAGTGGTAGATCTGCTCCTGGCAGTATGTTATGTTCAACCATTAGTTTATTTTTTAAGACTAAGAAGAGATATTTCTACATTATAAATTATTTATAAACATAAGAACAAAGGGAGGCTGTCAGGGCTGCTGGTACTTTGAGAAAACAAAAAAAAAAGGACTATGAATTTATGAAGAATACAATTTTATGAAGGAAGGGGGGACACACACGCAACTACTAATTATTAACATTCATCTGCAGACAAAGACCTGAAAGGATAGGATTAGAGGGATACATTTACATCTGTCTGTCACAAAAAGAAATCTCATTAAAGGTTTACTAGACTGTCACAAAACTTCTTCTAATGTTAAACTTGAGGGTCTCATGGGAGAGAGGAGTATCTCACTTTTGGCCCATTCAATGAAGTGATACTAAAAAAGCAATTTAAAAAGCAAATAAAAACACTTGCATTTTTAGTAAGAGCTCCAGCTGAATCTCCTTAGGTGACACAAAGGTTCATATGCCATGGAAGAAGTTTTACGTGTCAGTACAAGTTTCAGTAGTTTCTGTTTACACAGCCATGTGTACTTTGAGACATGATATGACTGCCACAGCAATCACTTTGTGAATAGCATTCATCATCTGGACGCTTCTTTTCATCTATAAAAAGAAATCTGCAATAGGTTGCTTTGACAATTCAAGATGCTGAGCCACAGTTTCTCTGCTTTAAAGAAGCAGACATTAAGGTTAAATACATTAAAAGTGCACAAAAATAAACACGCTGTGTATGTACAATATGTTGACAATAGCAAAACTTCAATCTACTGTAGTTTTTGATCAAAGAACTGAATCTATGGAAAAGAAATCCTGAATCTAGCTAAAGCTGTCATTTTATTTTTCATAGCAAACTAATTTATACTGAACACACATCACTGAAGAAAAGTCTAGAACACTTTCATATTTCTTGAGCCATTGTATGTGACTGTAGTAGTAAGGTATTCAGACAGCTACTCTTAGGATTATACATATCTTTTTCTATAATTGTATTCTAGTTAATTTTATTGTGATTTATACACTGGTTTGATTAACACATGCAATGGCTTGCAAGGGAGAAAGATTTCACCTTGAGCATTTTGTCAGAGGTAATCAAAACTAGCTAAGAAAAACATTAAAGGTTCCTTTAGATCCATCCCTTGCCATGTACGGACAGTCCTCTGCAGTGTTCAAACCTAAGCCAGGTTAAACCTTTGAGATTCAGCTGTTCCAGTTAGTAGGGACTTCTTTTGGGGGTTTGGGTCAGATTCAAAGAAAATCTAGAACTCTAACCTCTGATTTTCCACTCATTTATTTTTCTAAGTCCAGAGTGGAGAATATTCTCATCTGTATCTTCAAACCTGACTGGTGATTATTGGCGTCTTTTATAAGCAAAAGTTGAGACAGCATAAAAAGGCCTGATTTTCAGAGGCTAGTTCCTAAGGTCTGATGAAGTTTCAGCTCTCTAGGTCTCTCAGCTTGGGCACCCAAAACAGATGCATCCAAATGTAGGCCCATATGTTTGAGCATGTTGCACCACTATATATGCACTCCCTGGCACTGTTGAAAGGCATACATTCCCTGCAACCCTCCTACGCTCCTCCCTCTGTTCTGCTCCATTTAGGTCTGTGCACATAATCTAGATTTCAGGTAACCCGAATGAAAAAGTTCTTTTTATTCCAGTAGCTGAAAAATTAGATGGTCAAGACTGGAGCCTATGTGGTAGCCCACCTTTCAGCATGTGAATTCCCTGTGCATGCTGTAGTCGATTACCTGCAAAGGGCATTGGCACTGAAAAGAAATGCAAACATGAAGGCTTGTAAAACTGGAGCTGTATAAGCAGTAATAACAAAACATTATATTTTTGATATATCTATTTCCACACTTTCCTACGCTCAAAGCTTCTTTTATTGAATGCAACTGTATAATCCACCTGAGCTATAAAGGTAACAAAGCAAAACTATCATTGCAACTTTAGGAAGTATCTTCATACATTCTTGAATGACTTTTTAAAAAATAAACCAAAACCCCTACAGCAGCGTCCAGCAGACAAACCCTTAAGATACAAAAAAGAACAACAGTAAAAATGCCCAAGAAACGTGAAATTATAGATGTCAAAAGCAACTGGAGTCTTATTCCCTTTTTTAATCACATATCTTCCAGACAGCTCTTCTTTACGTCCATTTTGCAGTGCTTGCTTGATATTTTAGGGGACAATAGCTCTGGTTCAGTAAAGGGAGTTATTGAAGATGCCCAAAAATATTTTCTTTCTTGCATTCCCTATCATGCAGTACGTTAGCACTAATCACATTCTAAAGAACAGAAAAAATACAGTCACTTAATAGGGGATTAAATTTCACATCTTTACAGTTGGAAGTCTATTTTCTGTTACTTATAAGGCAGGCATAGGAAGCCAATTTAAGCAGCAAATCATGAGAGATTTAAAAAGCTACACTAAAGCTACAGTTGAATATTTACTTTGCACCTGCTTTCTACTATATATACACGTATGTATGTATGAAAGGCAAGCAGAAAATAAAACCTTTGTTTCTTTTTAATTTAATTTTTTACCTGGGAATTAGGTGGTTTGCATTTTTGCATCTGAAATAAACATGTCTGGGAAGGATAACCACATGAAATACCTTTCCAGTCTCTAGATAGACCAGAGTTAGTGAAAAGCCACTTATAATCGAGGATTTCTGCTAAATGCAAATTATTGTATTTAAAGGCTATTCCAATATGAAAAGTATAATACAGTCTTGTACGTTGGTGATATTTGCTATTATAACATACATTGTTGCAAATAAAACTGTTGCACTTCAAACAAATTTTCTTTACGGCTCAAAGCAGTTTATTATTTAAGTGTTCTTATTTTTATATAATAGGAAAATATGTCGTATAGACAGGCAGGTAACAAAATAATTGCTGAAAGTCGTCAAAGGCACAACTTTCACAAGGCAATTATTGAATCTTATCAAAGTTTGGAATCTGACTCAAGAAAGATCTGTTTTCAAGTGCCTGTGCCTAATTCCTTCTCTGAAGCGAGCCCTTTGCTATCTCTGTGCAAGGGCAAGATAAACAGCTCTAGAATTTACTTTCTGTTTTGCTAGCAAGCTAAAACTTGTAGGCACATCACACAGCCTGTCATGTTTAAGCCTGACTCCACAGCAGCACTAATGTGATTGCATAGATAGTACACATGCATGGTGCTGTTCTGACACCAGACAGTCCGCTCCTCTCTGCTAGGAAGAAGTTTGCACATAGTCTGAGCTATGGTGCTTAGTCATCTTTTCTGTCTCCTGCCACCAATTACGTCTGGTGAATTTTATTGCAATTTTCATAAACTGCATATTTGCTTCTGCTTCTTGTTCCATGCTTTACATTATTTTCTGTATTGTATTCACATAGATAAATTATGAGGTGGAGATACTGATGTTCCTAAATAGACACACCAGGGTGTTAATAAGGGCAGCAAGTGGTTAGTTTGGCTGATTTATGTGCCAGGGTGGGAAAACAAACAATGAACTGTTGTTTACCACCAGCATCTTTAAGAATCTGTTCATAAAAGCCCATTTTGTGCTTTGGATTTGGCCTTGAACAAATTTTGTGATTTGGATTTGGCCTTGAACAAGCAAACAAGCAGCCACTTATGCATATACAATTAGATGTAAGAACACAAAAAGTAATGATTCGAACTCTGACAGACATCTGCAAAGTGATGACAGGAGCGTGGATCATATGTATAAGATCAGGGCATTTGGGTGGGAGGCAACCAGTGAAATAATGGGGTTTGAAGTTTGGATTCTGGAACTGTTCGTGCATACGCACAGCCTGACTAGGAAACACTCCTGTTTGGAATTTGACTCCTGACAACCTTTTGCATCTTCATGGTACAAAGTGGACTCGGTATTCAAGGCTGGCATTCAAGGCCTGGAGTTCAAATTTTAAGTGAACTAAAGATTTAAGAAAGGTTGAGCCATTTCTGCAGTTCAGAAGTGTAGGCATAGACTCTTAGATAAATTCGAGGGTCATGGTGAACATATGAAAAGACCTTCTGTTTGTTTTAGTAGTAACATTGAACCTCTTGGAAAAGGAAAATACTGTTTCTAATCCTTCCAAGAATACCTAAATGGTAGCATGAATTTCCAGTGGGGACTTTACTCCACTAAGGACAGCAATTTGGGTGATGCAAAGCAACAAAGAACTTTGTATGATTGGTGCGTCTCTCATACAGCCTTTTTGCTAAGGGATTCCAAAGAATTTCTAAAATTAGGTCCATTTTGCAGACAAGGAAATTGAGGCACTACATAGTACAATAAATTGCCTAAGATTCAACTACAGGCAAATAGTCAAGCTGCAAACAGAAGACAGACTTTTTGTTCCTTTCAGCTACTAGATACATTAGGCCAAGCCAGCTGTTACTCACTGCTTTAAAGAAGTATTCCAGATGTCCTAAATTGTGCACCTTACTGCAAGCTTGATTTTGATTTAATTATTGACAAAGAATAATGGGAGCTAAATTTTGAAAGTTATTGGAACTACCCAACAGGAAGAACTCGACACCAAAAATTAGTTAGGAATTTTAGATACCTTTTCAATAATGAAGGTAAAGTCACTGACGTTACTTAAATGCATTGTTTAGAATCTGTAAACACTGTCAATTCTAATATCAAGTTAGGAAATTCTTCTAAAACAAATGATCTCATTTTAAAAGGAATTAATGCAGGACATTGTATAGGAAGTCAAACTAGGTGATCACAGTTTTCCTTTCTGGCTGTGTAATCTATAAATAATGTGGATATGTGAATATATTGAAATGTCATTTACCCTTAAAAGTAACTATATATATTTTGCATGTTATACCTCATTGTCTAGTGACAGACTTTATATTTCTGCTTAGTATGCTGTAAAGTGGGAAAAGATTTCTAAAATATTGTTGGAAAGTAATCCAAGTTCCGACGGAGTTCCTTGGGCTTTATACTGAAAGCTTTAGGTGCCCTCTTTTGGTATATTGCAGGAATAGCAAGCAGGCTTTGTTTTTAAAACAACCTTTTGGGGAAGCACAAAATCTCTAAATTATGGGAATCCTGTGGTGAATGTTATACAAACGGAATCTGCCCACAGAATAAGCATTGTATTCCATATGAAGTCCTATTATATGGTGTACTTCAGTATTAACATTGCGTATACAATCGGTTCATGCTTTGCCGTTAAATTCTCAGTGTTGTGTTTTGATTGTGATGCTTCAAGAAGTATTTATGCTTAAAGACAATATACCCAGAATGCATATGTGCATGGAAAACATATTTCACAGAATATTTTCTCCTAAATTGAACGTTATAGTTATGTCATACTGTCTCTATGGCTTTCTATAGCACAGGTACTCACTTATTAACACTAGCTAAGTTCTAGTTCCAACATCTACAATGCAGTAAAAGGTCAAAATCATTTCTTTTAAGAATATACAGGTACAAATGTGGAGATTGTATAAGTTTAGCTGATATCTCTGTGTTGGGCCATCTGGCTATATGTAATATACTTCTATCTATGTTTCTGGCTGTCCAGACCGGCTATACTCCAATCAGTGTAATTTCCCTTTCTAGCGGTTCCCTTTCTGTTTTTAGTTTGGGTCCTTAACCTGTCTTATAAAGATAAAAGAATCTATCTTCTCATTTATTCTCTCTCAATAACACTTACAACTATGATATCTTGAAATATATTCAGAGTTATTGCTAGGAGTGCTGTGTGACAGTGATTCTCAGATGCAGTTAACAAAGTAGCTAATGTAAGTTTTAAGTAATAGTTTCTGCCAAGGACATTACAAAAATCAGCAGAAATTGTTGATTTAGAGGGCATCTGTAGGACAGTGTTTTTTCTTTACATTTCACCTTTCAGTTAATGGAACATTGTCACTGCAGGAAAGAAAAGTTGTACTAAAAGTACATGCTCAACAAATACAAGAAGAAACTACAAGGGATTGCTTTGCAAGTTTTGTACTGGGCCTTGGATATTCTTCACAGCTGTTCTCATATCCTTCTACACAAGTCAACCTCTGTTTCTTTGTTCATACCAGCACTGTCCAAAAGATAAATGATTCAGCTCTTCCTTAGCAGATAGTCCTACTGAGTCCCAATCTCTGTTCCTGTGAGGGATGTTTGAATCAAAGATCTTCTTCAAACAAGTAGAAGTATGAAGATTGTAGTAGGACGTGAATATGGCTTACGACAGCTGTTTCCAGCCCTTCCTCATAAAAGGAATGGACTTTGTAGCTGCTTGTTGCTGTTGGTATTATCTCTGAAAGCATGAGTTGAAATTTTAACTACAGCTCGCTGAACAACAGTTGAATATGAATGACTGTAACTTTGCAGACGTAACATCAGTACTAGCTTTATATGCAGACTGAGGGCAATAGGGCACATTGTCACATCAATTTTTAATCAGGATTCTCCAATTAAATCAATGGACAGTACTGTTTAAAAATCAATAGTACAGTAAAGACCAGTACTTGGCTCAAATCGACAGATTTAGAGGATAGTCAAATTCAGGCTGACTGTAACATAAATAATGAAAGCTGCTTTCAAGTGGTCTCAATCATTTAGCTCATTCTAAAATGCAAAGTTACAAACTGCACATCTGATGATGCAGTTAGACTCCATTTGTAAATACATTTCCTATAATGTAGGATGCAATGTATTATTCATAATGTGATGAAGAGCCAGGTAGTATGGAGCAAAAAAGGCAGAGTTTTGTAAGCAGGTAGGAGACAGAGAAGTAATTTGTAATAGTCACAAATCATTGTTGGCTAAGCAAGAAGTATTTATTTTATATTTATTATATTATATCATATTCTATCACTTTATATTATATTGAGTAATTTTAATACCTGCTCTGATATTCCTTTGCAACAGCACCTTTTTTTTAATCAAAAATTATTTGTAAGATCTTTACCATAGCTATTTCCAAGTAGCTAGTATTGTGGCAATTTTTGAAATATTCCTTGGCTTTGCATGCTAATAAGCCAGAGAATGAGAGGACTATTATATGGCAATGTTAGCTAGTATTAGGTAAAACCAGAAAATATTTAACATGACCATTCTGTAGGACGGACAATAGCTGGAAAGAGAAATAATGATGCTGTCAGGGATCTGAGAGAGAGTTAAATGTTCCTCGAGCAATGCAGAAACTAATAAAGAACAAAAGGGGTAGTTCTGATAAGGAGAATTTACTGGTGCCTACCTAGACATTTATTTATGAGTACACTAGCATTTTAAAAACACTTTTATTCCGAGCCTAAGAACACTCTAGAAAGGTTGAAGTTAAGAGGTTAGCAGGACTTTTTAGACCACGTTGATTACTAGTGGATCTATGTTCTCAACAAGCAGTTCAGCCCTTAAAAACTGGGAATAATGGGAATGTTTGCTCACAGACCAAGAGCAGTGTGTTTCAGCAACTAACTCTGAAGCCAAAGAAGGAAAAAAAGGTGGTCCCAAGTTTTAGTCTGTCTAACATAAATTGAAAAATTATTAAACATACATGCCTTCATTGTGAGGTTTTTTTATTCAGTCAGTCACGATTATAATCCCATTTCTCGTTGGCTTTTTTCAAAGGGCTGCATTCCTGTGAGGAGGAGCATGAAGTTGTTCAGAGGAATCTGTTTGTCTAGAAATTGTTCTCCTGAAATGAAGAGTAATCTAGAATTGACAAGTTAAAGCTAGGTGGACTAGACATGCTTCCTTTTATATTTCAGACGATACAAAATTCTTGATAGTCTCCAGTTCTGTGTCAGAGACCTGAATCGTTCAATCCCATAGATACAAGTAGATTGTCTATAAATTTTCCTGAGTGTCTGCAAGAATGAGATGGTTTGGGGGTCAGATCTGCTGATTTTGCAGAGACTAGCAAAACTCACATTCACTTTTTTGGAACTAGTATTACTTTCATCTACACTGGTTGATCTTCTTAAAACACCGAATCTTGATTAGTACAGAGTGCTTGACTGCATTACCCTTACTTCTTGCCCTCTGCTATTAATGATCTGGCAATGTTGGTTCTCCAACCATTCAAAAATCTTGATCAACCACCCAAAAGTATTGATACTGTTTTGGGAATCACATTTACAAAAATACTACATTTGGAGGGTTATTTATCTTCTGGGCTCAAAGTCTTAAGTGTCAATATTCTCAATCTATTTTGGCAACTGCGAGGCCTAACAAATTTTTGTTGGAGTGAATGAAATCCAAGAATCTCATTAAAGTCACAGTTTCCCAGATTTGACATTTTAATAAAACAATAAAATGAAATTTTGATTTTGGTGAAGTCCATGAGGAGTTTGGCACTAATGTCTCACTAGCCAAGATCACCCATGAACCCATCAGAATTGTGAGGAATTTACAAAGCTGGCAAAACTGACTGAAGATAAGTGTTCGGGGTTACAGGCAGAAATTAGTTGCTGTTCTCGGCAGTTTCTATGACTTGGTTGTCTGCACTGAAGCATGGGGTTCATGCAGTTCTGTAATGTATTTCAGTGGATTACTAGCAAAGACCAGAATTCAGCTCCGGGTTAAATTCTAAGGAGAGCAATAAATTTACCTGGAGGTGAGTGTGTTTTAGAGAGTAAATATATACTTGTTATTTAGCATTAGCACGGCAAGGTATTGTCACCTTGTATAAAGAAAGATTTGTAGTTGGGCATGAGAATGACATTCCTAAATACCTGACTTCCCCACAGGGTTCATCAAAGGGGGACTACAGGCTTAGGCATCCTAAGAAAGGGGACTGCAATTGCCTGCAGCAGTGCTTATAGAGAATCTCATGACAAGAAGGAAGGAGGGACACTTAAGAGGACTCAACACTACAGATTTGTCCTTTTGGTCTCATAATGGATGAGACAATAAGAGAAAATTGTTCTTTGTATTTTATGAAGTCAAGAAAGAGGACAGTGCAATACAGACTAAGAATGAAAATGATGGAAGTGGGAAGGCATCATTCACATACACATCCCCCTTGTCTCAAATCAGGGGTGATGGTATTGAAATGCAATAGCACTCCTTTGTAACTCCAACCATCCTAAATCAGAGCTCCAGAGACCCCCAGTACTTCCCAATACCATCTCAATATCACCAGTTTAGATCTTACATTCTCAACCAAAGCCACGGTTCCAAAGTTTTTCTGGTGCCAAACTGTTCCCACCCCTCTACCAGCCTATCCTACATCCTTCACAATATTCTTGTATACGTCCCACATCTTTCTTAGTCTGGTCTTTCCACCTTAGGGTCCTTTTCTATGTATGGAATTCTGAGCCTCCAATCCATCCTGTAAGCCTTCCCTATTCTCCCAACTCTACCTTTCTAATCTACTCTGATCAAAATTCATCTACAAGAAGATGCAGGATCATCCTGTGGAAGCAGAATGGTTTTTGCAGGAGATTCATAAAGCCAGACATGGGGTGTAGTTATCAGAAATCCATCTCCAGAAAATTTTGTTGGAGCTAGGAAAGAACAATTCCTAGAAAATACAGAAGTGTGGTAGTTATAGCTCAGAAATGATGGGTTTGTGACAAACCCTTCTTTTCAGCAAAGCTTTAATCTACTTTAGTCCCTTCTCATATCCCTATAGTAAATGAGGACAGTAATTTGAATTCCCTTGTCCAATATTTAGTATTGCTCCATCCTCAAACCTCAAAATCAATCCTGCTTCCCAGACTCCACATCAGTCATGACCTATCCCCTATGTTGCCATTTCAGATCAAAACCAGGAGAGTCATAGCTAACCTCCTAGTGGTTTGGCTATCAATAAGATGTGGGAAACCCACATTCTTTGATTTGAATTAAGAGAAAGAGGGTTTTGAACTTTCATACAGTAGATTGGGTGTTCCAGCCACTGGGAAGGCTGTTGCAGGGTTCCTTGGTTTGGGGAAAATTCTTGGAATCTCAAGCATTTTAACAGGCTGAAAAAAAAAAATTTCCACTCAGTTCTAATTAGATCATAGGCTCAATGGAAATTGTAATAATTTCTGACTTTGAAAAATGTGATGTCTCATTGGCTTGAACAGTTAATCAATGATTGAATTCATTCGATAGAAGTTTACTTAAGAAACCAGAAAACAGATGTTATGTCTCATTCATTTTGCTATATGAGCTCAGAAAGGTAATTACTACCAAAACTTGGAAATCCTGATCTCTGACAACTGAATTAAGTTTGTGTGAGCATATACTGTGTGCTATGAAACATCCAGGAATTGGGAGTTATACATTCAGGAGCTGGCCTAAGGGAACCTTTCAAGACTTTTCAGATTTCTACAGGGGTCAAAGATTACTCACAACTCTGACCAGTTGAGTGCTTCATGTGAAATAAAAAGAAGGTGAGAAAGCCATTTTGCATAGAATCAAAGTGGAGATGTTATAAAAATTAGGACAAAGAAAACACCCATGTGGTGTTAAGATAAATTACCAAAGATATTTCTGAATCTGTAACTGTCTTTATAATAACTTTCTGCTTGCATAATCAATAATTTTAATTTCAAAATATGAGATTGGATACCAAGTTTACAGTCGGCACTCATGGGTGAACACAGAAGATTAAAACCATAACAAATAAATAATTATTTCTTTATATAAACTCTGTTCCTCAGCACATCTTATGACAAATTGCGCTAATGCAATACTAGTTGGGAAGGGTCTTCTAGGAAAAGGGAAAACAAAATCTTGTTTAGAAGGGAATGTCCTTTATTACGTATCTGAACTTAATAGAACAGTGATTAATTTGAGGTCTATGTAAAAAAAAAAAATCTATGTTTGTTAATGTTGACGTGAAACAAATCTTTTGTAAGTCTAGAAACTGAAGTCTGCTTTATATGCAGCTTTAAAGGTTATTTCACTAGGTGACTTTTAACAGACCAGTTACATTTAGCTCCTACTTGACAATTCCAATGATATATGAGCCAGAATAGCTGCTATGGTTCTTTTCCTTTGACGAGCAGTTTTGAAAAGGGACTTGAAAAGGGGAAAAAACTCTGTATTTTTGGCACCAGTGAATAGATCAATTGAGTCAGAAGTTGTTTTTACACAGTGGGGTTTTTTAAGCATAAATGTGATCTAAACCTTAATATTAGTTAAAGGATTTTTGTTTGTATTGGAAAGAATTGACAATCTAAGGAATCCACAGTAACTTAGAATGACTTCCTGAATTAACACAAAGTTTTCATTAAGTCAGCTACTGCTTCATCTTGTTTATAGAGACAGTCCTCTGATCCTGTTGAAATCTCAAGAAAAAGGACATTGTCCACAGTCTTAAGTCATTTTGAGATGAGTAGACTCAAAGAATTACATCATGATGCTTGGCAAATCCTATGACCTTCTTAACTCTTTCATTGCCTTAGGATATTTGATTTTCCTCCAGGAAAGTACATCTAACTCACTCACTTAGTCTAGGGTGAAATACCACTTCATTTATGAATCTGGCACAGACAGAATTATAGCATAAGATAAGTGGCCCTTGTCAGCCCTCCAAAGAAGAATGTGCTTTTAGAAAGGGAGCTGATGCACATTTTATCATATGGTAAAACACCCCTCCTTGAGGCGAACAAGCCGGGAAAGGCTGTTGTACGTCAAATGGTCTGAAACTGCACTTTATTCACTCTGCTGACTTTTTATTGTTTTATTTTGTTCCATTGATAAAGATATGCAAGATTAAAAGCTTACAATGTTTGGCTAAAAATACTCGGTCCAGAGTCTAGTCAACAACAAGAGGTGACAAAAGTTATGTTGGCTTATATCACCATTAATTTGAAATAGTATAGCTAGAGAATGTATAAGGGAGATTTTTTTGTCAGGCATCTGATAACATATATATCACTAAAACATAAAAAGCTGTGCAACAAAATGGAACAAAAAATGCATAATCTACCTGATGAATTTAGTCTTTTTTCTTACTGGTGCATTGTTCTTTATTATATAAGGCAATACTCAGATTTAGGTGATAATCCAAGGATTTCACAGACTTTATTTTAATTTTTTTAATATCTCTGTACTTGAAATACAGATTTCTGCAAATATTCAGTGTTTTCTATCTACATCATTTTACTTAGGTGTTAGTGATTGAAGTAGTACACAATTGTGGTACATAACTGGGTGGCAGTGCTCAAATGCACCTGACTGAGGCTGGTACTCTTCCAGTCAGGTCCTGCATAGATGGCTTTGCAGAATCTTATGAGAAATCTTATAAGTAAAAGTTAATGATACAGATGTTGTAAGGAAAGTACCTGCAAAGTGAATCTATTTTTTTTAAAGGGAATGACCTTTTCTAGACTGCTAGAGAAGCCACACTCCAGGAATGGTGATTTCTGTGATGAGCTGTCTATGCTTGTTCTCTTCACAAAAGCTCAGTTTGGAGATGTTAAAGAGGCTTTTGTTGTAATTTTTGTGTTTTGACTGGCATTTGCTGCAAATGAAGCAACTAGAGAAAAACTGAAAGAGAGAGTAAAGTTTTCCCATGTAACTCCTTCTAGCCTGGGGGACAATCAGTAAATTGGAAAGCCAGGAACCAGGAACTGTAGCCCTAGTACCTTTTGAAAACTTTTGCTAATGCTTCAAACCTTCAGTACCTACCTCTGAGCCATACAAGGCTGAGAGCCTTAGCACAACTCAGATAACGTCATCCTCTTTGCCATCAGGGTAAATGAACTCTTCCTGTAATCTACACTGACACAATCAATCTTTTCCCAGTGTCAGTCGAAGAGTGCTGTTTCTACAGTCTCTTCATTATTATCTCTTATTGCATATTACCTGTCCCTCAGATCTATCACCTAAATTACTGGTATGAGGAACTCCCTCATATACCAGGATAGCTCCATCGGCTAACTTCTTCTAAGAGGAATGGGAAGTGTTCTGGCACAGGACTGCTCACGTGGCAGATCTGAGGAGGACAGGGGTAATCAAGGGAAGGGCAGTGATAATCAGGTGGAACTGCCCCTTCTTTGTCTGGCAGAGATGGAGCCAGAAGAGAACACACAACCAGAGCCTAAGTTTCTCTGTCATTCTCATAAAGCCTAGGCTAATGTAAAGTTGTGTAACTGCTATCATTTCCACAACAAAAATTCTGCCTTTTTAACTCAAATGAGAAAAACTCATGGGTTTTTTTCATTTAGAGATGCCTAGCTCAGTTGCCACATGTGAACCAAACATGAGCACTGTGACATTTAGCTGTGCTGTCTGGAGCCACTAAACCGCAATCTGCCACGAGCAGAAACTGAAACATTGAACTGTTCCACTGCTGTCTGACAAGTAGCCATGGAGCAATTGGCAGAGCATGGGCTCGGTCTCCTTTGGCAGGCTCGCTGCTCCTGCAGTCCTCTTCAGCATTCCTCAGTATTGATTTCTAGGTGAAGCGGAAGAGGTTAACAGTAGGAATTTGAGGGGTTTGGACCAAAATATATAAAAATCGGTGAGAATCTTTGAGTTATCATTAGAATAATTGGGTTTTATTGCACAGTATTTTATTTAAGTAAAACATTAAATTTACTTTTCTGACTTTAGTACTTCCAATTTATTTGATTCTCACTGCTCCCTTAAAAACAGAAGGCGGCAGCTATTAATGGCTCTGTTTCAAGAAGATTAAAGGCAGCATGTGGGAAATTCTATCTGTCTTTAAAAGAAAGAGAGTCACAATTGTGAGGGTATTTGGAAGGTGAATGCATCTGCTTCATTAAGGTTATTCAGTCAAGGACCTTTCAATACAAAAAGGTATCACAAGAACTCAGAGACACAGACCTTGCAGACATGGGATAACAAGACAGTACCAAAGACCAAAATTCTCCAGTCACTAACTGATGAGCCATTAAGAAACTACTAGACATCACTTTAGAAGGAATCAGCTTGGACTTTGTAACTGAGGAGGAGGAAGAAACAAGTTGAACAGGAGAATTTGGGATGTTTGAGAGGGGTCCTGTGGGACTATGCAAAATTCATGCAGGAATGTTTAGGGAAAGGGGACTGGGAAGGAACAAAGGGTGGAATAGACCAAAAGGGGTATAAAAGGGCCCTGCCACATCATTGCTGCCCAGTATGCTTGTCTGACCGAGCCCTTCACCTGATCACTGCAGTCTCTCCTCTCCTATTATGAAATACTTGCTTAACTATCTCTCTGTGTAATCTCACTCTGTTCCCTGTGAGTGGGTGTGTGCTGTAAGGTCTAAGTGGGAGCTACTGGGGGAACAGGCTTAGAGTGGATTTGGTGCCAGCATCTGGAGTCAGACCAGGGGTGTAGGTGCCCCTCACCTGTGGCACCCACAACTGGAGCAAGTGGGGACCTCAGCCGCTGGGATTGGAACAGTGTGTCCCGAGTGCCAGCTACTGGGGGAACCAGTATGAGTGAAGTGAGTAAGGTTCTTGACACTGGTGGCTGGAGTCACAGCCCATGTGCCTGGTGCCATCACGGGGGCAGGGAGAAGTGTTTGTATCTTCCCCAAATCTGGTGGATGTGGGGGACGTACACGTGTAGTTTGCTAGCAAACTTGTTGGGGAAATAGCGGGTGAGTAGGGGGCCCGGGGTTCGGGCAGGGCTATCAGACAGTGCTAGCATTCAGGGTGACCCACCAGTGTGGGGTGCCATTCAGATGGCCATGTGAGTGCATGCATCTGTTTGCTAGTGAGCATCAAGCTGGACTAGCTGGTGAGTAGGAGATCTGTGGAGCAGGTAAAAGGGCTCAGCATCCAGGCTGAAGAAGCTCTTACCAGCAGAACTTATAATCGAAGATCCTAGCCTTGCACCTGGATCCTCACGTGTATATCTACAGATATTCAGAATTTGACATGATTAACTTGACTTTAAGATCAGAAAATAGGACCCAAGAAAATAGGAAATCCACAAGAAAAAAAATGTATTTCAGTGTATTGCCACTGCAAGATGTAAAAGGGAGATTTTTTGGAAGGGTTCATCATTTAAGTGAAGTAGTATTTTTGGTTATTTTTTTAAGGATCATTTAAAAAGCATAATTCTAAAGTAATTAGATTTTAAAATCATTAGATCTTAAGGCAGGACAAAAAGTATTGTATACATGTATGTATTGTCTGGTAGGGAAAAAATATCTTGCTTTCAGAGAGATTAGATTAATAAAACAAACAATTTCATTACATCTCTTTTGTAATAATTTAACTAGGCGTTCAGAGAGAATATTTATTTTTAAAAAACATAAATATTATTTAAGTAGTATTAAGCCTCTATTCAATACTTCTAAATATTGACAAATGAAAGATGAAACCCAGGAAAATACAGCTGTTCCTATCATCTCAGTGCTCCTTTGAATGAGATCACAGTATAATTGAATAAAATATGTATCTAGAAGGGCATTAATTAGCCAGCATGTAATAGTTCGCAAGACCTGCTAATATATGGGACTTCTGGGAGCTTTTTCAGATTGCAGCAATCGATTTTGTCACAGAGCCAAAAAGTGGGGAGGAGTTTTAATATTTTTTTTCCTCTTCCAGAAACATACCTGATAAATCTGATGGTGGCTTTTCTTTTCTTACCCTCTGTTCAAATCAGACCATAATTACTCTGGCATCAAGGTCAGGCAACTTGGCTAGCTCTGAAAGATATCAGCTGTTTTTCTCATGCTTGCTGAACCTCTCTTAGACAAATTTTGCATTGTTTTTTGTGTCAGTTTTATCGTGGAACATCGTGCTGCCATCTGGGAAGAAAAACACCATGGTACAGGAGCAGCTGGTGAATGAGAATGGCCAAATAAACATTGGCACTCACTCTGCCATTAGGTGAGATAAGAGGGCTGAGGCCAAGCCAAAAGAGACAGCCCAAACTGCTGCCATTATCCTTCACTGTCCCCTTTCCCCTTATCTCTGTTTAAAAACACAGCTATCATTCATTTTAGAGAAGGGAAACCAAACCTAGCTATCAGGTGTTGGACATACCCTTCTGAAGCCTGGAAAACAGAGATATCCACAGTCAAAAGCATTTGAAGTGTCTTGCCAATTGGCTGAGTGATTGGATACTTTTATTTCCCTGGAAAAATAACAAGAACATTTCATATTTCTGTAATGATTCCTGTCATAGGGTCTCAAAGCACTTTAGATGTAAATTAATTCTCTAAGCACTTTGAGAATGGGTAAGGAGCTATTAGCTTTGTTTTCATAGGCAGTGAAGTTGAAGCACAAAGAAACAAATACCTGATTTGTTAGATATGGGTTAGATACAGAATTTGTGTTAATGCCAGGAATAAACCCCAATTCTGAACTGCTTTGCCTTTTTCCCTAGCCCAGCTTTCCTTCCGAACACTTGAGGCCAGCCCAGAAATTTAGGGAGACAATGGACTTACCCAACCTTAACCTCCAGAAATGCAGGGGTTTATTCTTTTTTATTTGCTGGAGAGCTGGATCTCTTATTTGCAGACACATGACAGAGGAACTACATCCAGTGATGCATCCACAGACTTTCTAAAAGGTAGAGGGGGCTGATTCTTAACTCCTGGACACTGAGTTTCTGTAAGTTTCTGCTTTGGTGTCAGAGTATATATGCTCGCATTTGCAGCTTGGATCAGTTGAGAATCTATTTACATTTGGCACAGTCTGGACATATACAGACTTGCAGCCATTAACAATGCCTAAGATTGCCTATCAGCTAATAGTTCTCGGAAGTTTTACTTAAAATATCATTTCTTTTTTTTAATAATTAGCATCATTGGTTGTGAGACAAAAAGCTGGAAATTTGAAAGTGAGAAAAAGTAGTCTATATGGTATCATCCATTATGTCTGTCTTGCTGTATCAAATAAAGACTCGGTTGTCCACTCAAGTTTGACTGCCAATAGTCTTTACCAGCTGACGGCCGTTTCGGGGAGAGTTTAGTAATCTCAGTACACTTCCCAGTGATAACAGCTGTCTTCCTCACAAAATCACATATGGCACTAACTGGCATGCCTGTCAGCCCTTGTAAGGTTAACATTATGGTGTTAGCATTGTCTTTCCTTTGCGAAGAACACCGTTGCTAAGGTACCCTTGTGAGGCCTTCTAAAGCAACCAAAAAAGCAATGACCCTAAAACACTTGCTCTGACCTAACATCCCTCACTGCTATAGAAGTAAGAGCAAAGATTAGTCCAATCCAAAATCACCTTGTTATGCTTTCTTATGTCTTCTATGCAACTGCAAGAGACCAAACAGCCACAATTCAGGGGCTTTTAACAGCGGGGAGAACCATCATCAGCTCTGACCTCCTGCAGTAGCACAGGCCACAAAGCTTCACATCATTTATATGGACTGGGAGCAAAACCAGGCAGTTATTCAATGATCAGGGGAGCTAAAGGAGCCTTGCTTCTTCTCAGCCTGTAGCACCCATGTGCAATTCACCCCCTTCTCAGCTCCTTCCATTTCCCATGTCAATTCTTTGACCCCTTCCCAACTCTTCCAGTTCCTTCTGAGGGACTCTAATGGCCACATCTATCAAGGTTAATTCAAAGCTCCCTGTAAAGGGTGCATGATGTTTAGCTGTTGACACTGTAAAAGGCTACAATGGGCTGAATTCTGCCTGCCTTTCTCTCAGTGGGAGCACTGGTTTAGGTCTCTCTTCATTACTGCTCTATTCATATTCATGAACTTGGGCCCTTATGCCTTTACAAAGTTGCTGGGAGAAGGAAACCTTGCAGATGGATGCAGTGTGCTGTCACATCAGCCTCGTTTCTTTAGAAAGCTAAGCTACTTACTGAACGCAAACAGCTTTGGGTGCAGTCACAGTCATGGAGAGTTTGGACCCAACCCCACAAGATATGAACATCAGGCAGTGTTTTTAAGGTGACCAACTGTCCTGTTATACTACCCTTACCACAAGAGACTTGTCCTACCTTTGGTATTTCCCCAGGACAACTTCTGTACACCATGGAGAATGCTGATATTGCCAGCTGTTAAACTTTTCCACCAAAAGAAGAGTAAAAAAATACCCCAAAATTAGACAGTGAAAGTTGCAAATGACAATGAAAGAAAACAGAGACTAAATTAGATGTTTTCAATAAATATAACTGTTTAAATTAAAAAATGCTTTAAATAACTGATTCGAGTCTCCCAAATCATTTGCAACTTGGCATTACAGGTGTTTTACAAACCTTGAACTCTCCTACCAAAAACTTTAAATCCAAACTACCATGAATTAAAAACACTTTTTAATGGTATAGCACCATTAAAAGATATCATTTCAGGTCCTGAAAGTAATTTAAGTTTATCAGTTCAGTAATAGACCTAGATTAATTAGCCTTAATAAAGTTAATAATAATAATAAAGCTAGCCCTAATATTGTCTAATTCCTCTTTCTGGGTACAATATTAACTGCAGCCTCTTTTAGTAAAGCATTTCAGTTGGTTATGATTGTAAAGACAAAGTGATGGTAACTAGCAGTGACTGAGAAACATGATTTCTACTTTGAACTCTAAGAAGTTAGTTTGTTTGGGTTTTAGTTTCCTTTCTGCCCCCACCCCCTGCCCAGGTTTTCTACTACAGAGTTGAAAATTCTGAGATTTTGCTTTGCAGGAAAACTATGTAGCTTGCTTGACTGAGCAATCGTTTGACACTTCCCTTCCACATACTGTGCTCTCAAGCTTTGCTTTGACTTTAATGTCTGATTGACCTCAGTAGCTCAAAGAGAACAGCACTAAAAATGGTTTCTCAGCAAAACTCATGCAAAGTTTGCAAAAACATAAACAGTTCAGAAAGTGACTGAACACAAACCTCTTGTGATGGTGGCATCTTGACTGTATGGTGTGACAGCATCAGGACACAGGACAGAGGGCAGGTTATGAGGAGGTTATGGTCTTGGATAAATACGGGTTTGGACTTTCAGATCATACAACAAGTAAAAGCTTGATTGAGATGCTAGGAAATGGCATTCAGCATGTTCCCCAGACGCAATACCACTCTTCTACTCAGAATCATGGATCTGCTGGTTACTTGTGTTTAGCCTATGAGAACTCAGACTAACAGTGAGATATGCTGCAAATATGTGAGATGCAGGTGCAATGGTTGCAAAGCAACAAGTAGGGGCCAAAAGAAGGAATATATGCTTCCTGTGCAAGACGTAGCATTAAAAGGGCAACAATGAATATAAAAGATCACTTAGAAGAAATAAGATGCTATGGATGCTATTTCTCTTTGACACTAGTGTTCTGGATGATTCTAGGCAAATCACCATGTCTCCATGTTTAGTTTGACCTCTGTAAAACAAGGATGGCCTCAGTAACAACCCTGATAAAATGCTGTGGATAAAAACACTTTGAGATAGAATTTTTTTGCCAATGAAAGTGGTATGCAAGACCTAGGTTTTCCTATTGCTTATCATACAAACCATTGAGTGCATCCAATCTCAGTGTCCATCTTAGGATAACATTGTTTCTGTTGTGGCTCTCTGGTGAGTCAGCTTTTCCCACCAATTATTTATCACAACTCTAGCAATTAATCCCATGGACAGTTTTTTTTAAGAAAGTATGAAACCTAGTTTATATATTTTTAATACAGAGATGCAATAAGAAACAAAAATAAAGAGCCATCAACCTGTTCTCAGCAGGCTGCTGATCAGTCTTTCCCAGGGCCATAGCTTATCAACCATTCATTTGAAAAAATAAAAAAAAAATAAAATAAAAATATCTTACTCTAGGTTCTGTCATGGCAGAAGATCCAGAAGCTCCACTATCTCCATATGGTAACTCAAGGCCGGCTTGTTCATCATGAGATCAGGTAACTCACGCTGGTGCAAAAGGGCCCTTTAAAAATGATTGTTTAAAGTGAAGGCCTGCAAAGGCAGCCAGTGTGGAGCAACTGGAATCTAGTTTGCTCTGCTCCCATTTACTTCCTGGAGATACCCTCCACAGAGAGGGAAGGAATGAATGCATGAGAGGAAGGAAATAGTAGTGATGGGGAAACAAACTAATTTCTGTAAGTAAAATGACTTAGCTGCAAAGAACAATACTAGTCTGCCCTTGCACGGTGAATGAAGAGAGGTCTTTGCCTTAGCTGGCTATTCCATCATGAAGATGTCACAACTACACATCTTCTTAGGCTCTTACACACTGAGCACCTGTATACTGCCGTTGCTGTTGGAACCATCTGTATAGTAGTGTCCAACTTAAGTTTACCGTAGTATCTCAGGTACCAGTAGAAGTCCAGCTGCAGCAACACAGAAATCATTGCAGACTGCAAAAGTATCCAAACAAACCAGATAAATATTCAAATATTTTCCTTCAGAAGAAGTCCATACTACTCTGAGTACAATCTTCTCAGCATCAAGCTAGGTAGTTTGAACTTAGCTTATGTATATCCTGAAATACTGTGTTTATATTGCCGTAATGTATCCTGGCAGTAGGTACTGATGTGTTATATTCTTTTTGTCCACAAGATGTCAATGCATCCCAAGAATTCTAGTGTACGTAGCATAGTTTCTTTCTGAGATGACGCCTAAGCATTTGAGTGTTAGTATTTTGTGTAATTACAGTGCCTATGCCATCATAGCCATGATTCTTACTGGGTCCACAGAGCAAATGACACGGCTAATAACTAATAAGCAGACAAACAAACAAATTAAAAAAAGAGAAAATATAAAATAATAACAACGACAACAACAATAATAATAACAATTTCATGGATCATTCTGTCCAGCAGAGTGAATCTGTGGTAAGGTTGCAAACTTTCATGAAGATCTTATGCCACAGAGTCTCCTGCTTGTCCTTTTTGGACACCTGAGGCAGGGAGGATATATCAGGATGTGGTGGTTAGGACTGCCCATACGCCATAAGGAGAAGCAAAGTCTGTTAACCTAGGCATTGTGCCTATTCGCTTCAACACCCAAACGGGAGCTGCTCAACATCTGACTTGCTCAGAGCACGGGTGGAATGAGTTTATATTTATCAAGAGCTGTCCATGTTTACTGATACGTTTCAGGATGATTAGAACTAGACTTATGGAAATTCACATTATTGCCTGTCTTTACTAAAAGCTTTAACTTTGCTCCCATTTACATGAGAATATTACTGGAATAACATGAATTCATTGAAGTAAAATTAACAGGTTAAAGAACAGAGGTTGCTTCTTCTGATTATAAAAACCTTCTGAGCTTCTCAGATAATAGGCATTAGGGTTATACTAGTTTTTACTGTGTTTTACTGCTTTACACTTTTTTATGTATCCTGTAAACATAGCTGAATATCAGAATATACCTGTCTGATATCTGAAGCCACAGATACAACCTAGATGGACTGATGCGGTCCTTATTTGCCTTGATTTAGAGTTAGCTGGGATGGCACAAAAGGCCTACTTTAGAATGAATTTTGATGTATGTCAGCAGGATCTGAGAGTGTGGAATTGGTGTATCTGGAAAGAGAGACGCTGGGGTGGGTACTTTACTGTCATTCCTCCAGGGAAGAAGCAGCCAGCATTTATGAATGTGTTTCAGTAATGCAGTAACGGCTGCCAGTTTGTCAGAAGCCACTTTTTGCCAAATGCCTGTTCATTTTTTCCATAGACCTTTAATATTTTCTTTCAAAAGAGGAGGATGGAAAATGAACTGAATGTCATTTTTTTACAACGGAGAAACTAGACTTGTTCTTTCTTGAATGTTTTAGAAAAACATGTAATTGTTTATGGTTATTTTTAAGTAGTGTAAACTACAATTCAAGCACTGCTATTTTCTCACGTTTTGAGTCGGAGACTGATCCTATTCTATCTGCATAAATATTTTCTGGAGTCAGTGGAATTAAAACAATGAAAGTTTCAAATCAGTTTTATGTAACCTTATTGGTTATTAGGTGCCTAATACATGATGTCTTGATTCTGTTTTCACTGGGATAAACCTGGAGTAAAATTCGTTAATATCTACTTTTCCATTAACCAGCACAGAAAGGGGGGAGGGGGGGGGAGGGGGGCCTTTTTTTGTCTGAGGGAAATTTTACCAACAGTAGTTTACAATGTATCTGTATTTCATTATATATCTACCTTGTCAATGAAAGGAGGAAAAGTTAGTATCCTTTCCTACAAACATAAGTGATAGGAACTACAACTGGATGTTGTATGTAGGAAAATGCATCTCCCTTTTCACATTACAAAAATGGCATCTTCTAGGAACAGTTCAGACACAAAAAGTATGCTTATGGGACCTGGTGTTCTAAATGCCAGGCTCCCACTTGTGGGACCTGAGACCACTTCAGGTATTTAAGTCTGGCTACTCCTTGTGCTTAGTATAAGTCAAACATTTATCTATTCTCTACAAGCTGGTAGTTGCAATCTCTGAGCTTTTAGAGGCCAACTTTTATAAAGGATGAAAATGTTATCTTCTCAACCCTGGCATGTTTTAGTATTGGCTTTTTTTGCTTTAAGTTGGCTGGGCTGTTAGAGCTGATTGAGAACAGATTGGTTGCCACTTCCATGTAACAGATACAGTGCTGCCTACGAATTCATACCCAACTGCACCTACCTGGCACTCCCTGGTTGTGCCAAAGGTCGTGCCAAAGCCAAAAGTGCCAAAAAGCCCAGAGGAAGCTCTTCTCTTCTGAGCTTAACTGGTGGAAAATCTATTTGGTAGAACACAATGGAAAAATCAGCTGAACAAGAATTACAGACTATGAAATAGAAACTAAACTGGTTTTCTTTTGATTCTTTGATAGCATTTGAATCAGGAATACATTAATCTCTCCTAACTAGGAACATTCTCAGATCCACCTCTGGCAATGTCTCTTTGTTCTTTCTCTCTGTCTCATCTCTCCTTCTTTCTCATCCTTGATGTCCAGGAATATTTCTGACAAGTCACCACAATAATAAATTATTCCTTTTCTTTCTATTGTTACTTTGATAAATGGTGATATAACAATGTCTTGTCCTTTAAAAACCATTATCTTCAGTATGAGGTGACAGCTAATGGGACAGTTAATCTCTTAGAGCTGTAGATCCAGGCTTTAAGCAAATTCAGGCATTTCTGCATCTGTTATACTCCCTTCACATTTTTATGATCTTCATTAAGACCATAACTTTTGGAGGATTATTTTCTTCTTTAAGTGAAAGCTGAGTGTCTAAAGAGCAGTTAAAACAATGGCTTTTTTCCCCCTAATCTCATACAAGTGTTTTGTCCCTTGTTTCTCAGGCATGTACCTTCCGTTGCACCTTAGCAAGTAAACAGAGAGGTAATGTAGTTTACTAGCTTCAAGTGGAAAGACTCTATGTTGAATGGAGAAGACGGCTGGGAAGTCACATAGCAACCCAACAAAATCCCCATTTCAAACACAGTATGATATACACAAAATGAGAAGCAGAGTAAAACCTACATTTGTGGGTCCAGTAGCCTATATATGACCTCCTTTCATCAGGACAGTAAACTTTAAGGAAGTTTTAAAGATGCTGTTTTCATAGGACAGTGAAAGACAAGGATAGCTTCAAACTCTCTTGTTAGACTGCTCCATAGGGCACAGACATGCATGATTTCACTTCCTTCCTGTAATTAATCATTAAGACTTTTTTCATTTAACAAAAAGACCTTCTGTATGCAGTGTTTGAATTTGTGGCAATTACAATGTTTATTCATTTCCACCAGACTGGTAGGGAAGACAGATCAATAGACAACATTTTGACCTGAGGCTTGTGAGATGCAGACTTTGTGTCTGTACTGTGTGAGACCTCAAACAAATCACTTTGACACCAATATCTTCAAAGATACCTAGGAATACCTACCAACTGTAGTGTGTTTCAGGTGACTGACAACCTCTGTGGATCTTGCTTTTAGTCTGGGTATGCCTATATTGTCTTTTGATGGCAGTTTTCATGACCAGACAAGGGCATGAGATTGTCTGACCAGATGTGGAGTACTCTATCCAAATAATGGGCTAGACTTTCTATGGCAAATGAAGAGAAATAGGCATTGGAGATTGTGATTCACCTCTTCTTTAAGCAGATGATTCATGCCCTAAAATTGTCTATTACTCTTCATTGACTAGTAAGGAACCTCAGTCTTCACTATAGCAACCTCTAGTTGGATGAGGGGCTGTGGGCAGCAGGTCTGAAAGGGTGGCCCCTGGAACTTCTGGATGGTCACCTTTAAAGTATATAGTGTATCACCTAACTGCTTTAATTCTGTGACTTGTTATGGTCAGGCAGGGTGTCACAGTTGCCTGAAGCTTCATAGCTTTACAAGATAGCTGTGAAGATATGAGAAAAGGGAGAGTGTCATGTTCATAGCCATGCTTGAGACCATTCTTACAGAACAGTGCAGAGTGTAGCACTTCCATATTTCACTAAAGCATTGAGGACAAATACCTAAAAGATTGTGAGAAGCTTAGCTACTGTAGTGCGGAGGGCCATATAAGGGCCAGCTGAGATAGATAAAGCCTGCTGTTTGGAATTACGTGGTTTTGTACATCGTGATCTTCTGCACAGTGGTGCCTGCCAAGTGTACTACAAAAGCATTTCAAGTACTGAGACATTAAGAAAGTCATTCTGGAAGCAGCCAAATTGTTGCTGACCCGATATATACACCCTGAGAATTAAAATCTTTTTTATGTTCCGGGGGGGTTGCTTGTTTGTTTGGGTTTTTTTTCCTTACCACCCCCCTACATAGTCTTTTTTCTCTAGAAATTTTTCAGATTAACAGAAAACTGTTCAGCATGTAAGTAGTGATCCAGAACCATTATTAAACATCTGTTAAATCGGGAAAGAGCCAGGAAAAACTTCAGCTGGATTACAATTGTTCTTGAGAGGGTCAGCAAGGGAGTGAGAAAGCACACAGAGCAAGGAGGCAGCCAGAGTCTGTTCACATTTGGGTTTTTTCCGCTGCCCCACCTCCACCCCCCAAATAATTACTGTTAGGAGGAAGCAAATGGCTGAGGCTCTCGTATCCGCAGGGGTTTATAGCCCTTGAGGTAGGGTAAGACAACTAACTTGTGTTCCACCCTTCCTGCACTTCGCTGTTTTGTGAAGTGAACAGATATGAAGAGGGTTACGGAGAACACAGTAGCTGATGTTCCTGCATGTTTTGACGAAGCGCCCCATCAACATATTTCCCTCTCCAAAGTGGCAACACTACATTAGCTATCCACTGGCTTAGAAACTGCTTTTATCTCTGTAGAAGGAAGCTATTAACATTTAGAATTTTGAGAAGCAAGTTCTGGCGGATCCTTCTTCTGAAATTAAAGATGTTTCTGCCTCCAGCTGTCTGTCCCATTCCTCTGCCAGGAGTTACCACAGAGTCAGTAGAGGGGAACATGTGTAGCACTTCCGCTGAAAAAGCCTGGTGTCCTAGGATAAACCACTGTGGAAGATGGATGTCAGCTGGCACCATCTAGATGGAGTAGTTAAGATATAGGCATGTTATTTCTGCTGACTTCAATCCAGGAACTGTAACGTTTGGCTGGGGGTGGGGTAGACAGCTACCAGCAGTAACGTCTTAACTCTAAAGCAGCTCAGCTATTACAGCTCCAACTAACTTGACACTTTAGTAATGGAAACTACCATGAAATCTCCATAAACTAACGCATAGAGCCTTAAATGGTATTTGCTTTCATAATGGCACAGTGTCTATCCAAGTGTGAAATCTGAATGAAGCTATTGCAAAATAAACTGGAAGCGTATAGCTTTTCATTCAGAGGAGCTGGGGCAGAATGTTATCAGTCTGGCTGAATCCGTTCAAATGGAGTTGCCATCTGTTATCACAGTGCCATGTTGCCCAATTAAAACAATATGACTGGCTTACAACATTTTGAATAGTATTTTTTGCTAGGTTGTCCCTGATTCTAAAAAATCTACTATTCCTTCCGACTGCCTCTGCACCTGCTAATGCAGACAGTGTAAAGAAATTGCAAGCTTCTCATTTATTAGCCGTATGGCCACAAGCTCGTTCTGAACTTGAAAATATTTCTGCATTTTAAACTTTGGCTGACTTTGTCCAGCAGTCATTTCTCCATTTTTTGAGGAAGTGCATAAATTTGGGTATGAGAAAAGTTACTGCAGAGCTTCTGTATACATATGGCCCATGGCTACTAAGGATGTAAGTTAATCAAGGCAGATGAAAATATGTTTTAAAAAAATTATTATTTTTAGTGTTAAATAAGATTTTTAAGTGTGATGTTCTTCACTTCCTTCCTGTTTCAGAGTCCTAAACTGATAATCAAAAATGTCTCTTATTTATTCATTTAACTCATTATGATAGAATTTCTGGCTTTACAGAGTTCTGCATTTATCATCTTTTCTGTAGCATGAAGATGAACATGCATTTTGGGGTTAGCTGAGCTTCCATTTTTATGTTGTATTCTTTAAAGGACAAATAATAGCAAATGCAAAATGGATACCAGCAACTGAAATCAGTATTTTCAAGAATAAAAACAACTGTTAGTGGGAGAATTAACATGATGACTAAGAGAGTAAGGGAAGCCTGTTAATCAAAGACTCTATTATTTTAGACCTCTGAAGCACATTTATTTAACTTAAATAAAATGTTCAGTTTGATAACTGCAAAACTTATATCAGTACTGGACAAAAAATCTTTCAAAATATGCTTTATAACTGTATTTACATTTTTGCTTGTAAAGATTTTAATTTAAGGAAGCTAGAACACTTACCAGGTTGGATTTCTGAGTTTCCATCTGGTCCTGAATGGCAGCATGAACGTATAGCCCCTTTAATTCTCACACAGCTTAAGCACACTTTCTCATTGTAGTGTAATCTTTGGCTACCTATGGGTCCCTACACAATTACAATGGCCACCCCTGGGCCAAGAACAGGGGTGGACTACATAGCCATAAAACACCCTGTTCTATGATTCTGAAAGTATATTATACCACATCAAGTTAGGTGTCAATACTGCTGCTGTTATTAATGGAATTAGGCCATGGCATTCACTTTGTACACTACCCTATGCCATTTTCCTTATGCTCAATCTACCCTACGCCCTGCTGTACTTCTGCTTTTGCTCTATCACCTTTAGAGATCCTCAGTGTTACTCCTGTGGTTTTACTATTCTAGTAGTGAGAAGGAAAGGAACCAAAGGTTGGTCATGCTCTATTTCCTTTCCTCTGTCAATGAGCACTCCTTTAGAGCTGCCGCAATTGTGGGATATGTGAGTCCCAGGTAAGGACTGAATGAGGAAGGCGGACTGGATAAAGTATTCCTCTGCTTCCAGTGCCATCTAGCAACCACTTTGCTCTGAAATCCTATCCAGACAGGTTTCGACCTCCTACAAAATAGTAATATGCTCAGGTTAGTAAGGAGCGAGAAAGATGCCCATTCATAGGGGGTTTTTTCCCCTTCTGAAACCCCACTGACCTTTTATTTAAAATGTTTAGGATTAAAATACTCAGTGGTAATACAAACTTTGTATTCTGAAAAGATTCACATGGTGTCACCAACCATTAGTCCACTACAGTTTTTAAGCCTTGTTTACCTATGCTTTATTTTTAGGATGCAACCTTTTTGTGACTTCTTTCCACTGGTATTTTCTCAGTATCCCATCAGCACAGAACTGCTGTTTGGTTGTGAGGATTCCAGGCAGAAAATAAGTAATGAGGCTCTGAGTGACAACTCTGAAGTGAAAGCTGAGTCCTGGACTCCCTGCTCACTTACAGAGGCTCTGGCTAACATTTGCCTTAAGAGATTTTTTTTTTAGGTTTGTGTTTTGTATTACCAGTTTACAACTAGGCCATTGCATCTTAGTGAAGACTGCAGGCTCCTGAAGACTTTTAAACCTGTGAGGAGTGCTTAGTTGAGAACAATTTAATATTTTGTAGTTACATTTCCCCTTTGGAGAAAAACACCCTGTATTTGCCAGACCTTTCTGAAATCACTTTCAATGCCAGAAAAGATTTGACAAAAAGCTGATCTCTAGATCCAGAAACAAATCCAAAGAAGAAAAACAACAATGGGATTTGATGTGCAGCTTTGTTTTAATTTTGGATCCCCATTGTCTTTCATTCAGCCAGAAGATATCAGGCATGAATAGCAGGACTAGCAACACCATTTTCATGATTACCAGACCTCTGGCATCTTGGACAAGAGACATCTTCTAAGCACACTGTCTCTAAACAAGAATCCCTATTTGAGATAAAGCTTTCCATCTGGTATCTGCTTTTCTCTCTGGGTCCTGTTTTGTTCACATGTAGTCCTAAATATTTCCTGAGACTCTTAATCTTATTAACTTGAAATGTCTTGGCTGGTGATGCTAGTTACAGCATTAATCTTTGATACATAAAAGTGTTTTTGAAAAGCTCATAATGGGCCATCTACACGAGGTTATCACCTGACTTGTCAGCAAACTTGGATTCAGAAAGTGTCAGTGCAGTCCTTTCTGTCAAAGTGGTGAGGCTTTGAATATTTCTTAAGAGCAAATTCAAGTTTGATTTCAGAACATACTTTCGATAACATATGAATAGCTACTCATAGAGCTGCTAAGAACAGCTACTTATTTAAATAATTAGGAGTGTAGCTCTTAATCACTTTCAGTAGATTAAACATGACATAGTAGTCAAACTTGAAGGATAGTAAACTCGGTCAGTTTTTCTTGATTGTCCTCAGACTCACCTACCCACACATGAGGTAATTTGCCCTGTCACCTACATAAGCTTCCCAGGCATTCTGGCATACTGTAAAACCCATAGTAATTGCCTTCTAACCACTTCTGCTTCAAAGAGATCATTATTTTCATATGTCCTATTTGCCTTTTTTGAATTCTTATCTCAAATCTACATCTTTCAATCTAAACAGGAATCCCATAAACACTTGAATTTTCCACAGAAAATTACCTAAGTTCTCAATCATCTCATGTCCATCATTCTGTTTACCACAAAACATATCACGATGCTTCTTTATCAAACAAAAAAGATTTATAGATTAACTGAAAATGGCAAAAGCACTGAAGAAAAATAGCAGTTTTATGATGAGGTGAATCTGGACAGCTCCACACACTTCCAAAGTAGCTACCTGACACCAGTTGTGGTTTACAGCATTTTAGAAGTCTGCTTTTGCTACTCACATCATCAGAATTGACAAATGTTTCAATTACAGTGTACATGCACCCAAAGTGTAGTTGACCTCTTTGCTTATCCTCCCCACTAACCATGAGGAGGTATAATTGCTGCCCAGTTTTGTATTCCATACACAGATACATCAAATGCTGTTTCTTTTGCTGTAGTAAGTCAAAGGAGCACAAGGTGCAAAAAAATAGATTTTCAAAATCGTAAGAAGATGGCAAGAATTTTTCATCATGAATTACTAAGTGATTATAGTCTTCAGTAGCTCATTTTCTATGATTTGGTTACTATTTTTCAAACACAACTGAATGATGTCACTGACTCATCACTTCACTGTGAAGTCACATATCTGGCATTTATACTAAACCTGTACCTTCTGGATTTAAGTCTCTTAAGTGAGAATCTCAGTTTCCTTTTGAAAACAAGGAGTTCTGAGCCTGCATGGCTGCACAGAAAACTTCAAAACCAAATAGCATAGAAGCTAAATGAGAAAAATATGTTTATTTATTTATCTGCTTCTGAGTGCCATAATAATTAGGCTAATCTCAAGGTGTCTGTGAGTCTCTGTCTTGATTTTTCAATGATCTGTGACATAAGTGCTCTTCTAGGGAAGGAATCTTCCAGTCTCCATGGTGGGCGACACTGGGCAACCCTGGGCTTTGTGTTCGTCACAAATTCCTGTGCTCACCAGTGATACTGGGAATAAAATATACTCTTTAGACCTACCAGCAACATCTGCATCCCAGTGTTAGCAAGGGATTGGAAAGAATCAGGAAAAGTCATATGCTCCTGACTTACACCCATAGGTCAGAATCAAATGCACTGCATATGTAGGAAGAAAAATGTTTTGTTCTTATTTCAGTTTTCTTCCAAATTTGTAATTCTTTCCCAAAATGCGATAAGATTTTCTGAGTGGAAAACTATCTACAAAAATGTGGCTGGCTAACAAATTATCTTAAAACTTCTTAGAAAATTGATGTGTTGATACTGTAAATGGAAACAGTCTAAAACTATTCAAGTGCCAAATCTTGAAAGTATTCCAGCAAGATCATCTTGCTCTTGAGAATTTTAGGGAAAATCAGATATAGCTTAAGAAAACTTAAAAACAAATTACAACTGGTTTCACTTCTTATTTAAGCATCTTTAAATCCTCTGTGAACAATATTTAGGGTTCTTGTTCTCTGTCAGGCAGTAGCATGTCTTTTTTTCCCAGGGCAGGAGGAAGCAGCAATAAAAAAGTTGTTTTGTGTATTTACTATTTTCAAATCTAAGCTTGGGGGAAGAGCTACATAAGCGTAACATGATGCTCATAGCATCCGGTCATTATCAAAGCAAAAACAATAAGGAACAACAACAAAATCTATTTCTATTTTAAGAATAGCTTAATGGCAGACATGGGGTTTTACAGTGGCTCTCTGGCAGACCAGTCATTGCTGCTGCTGCTGCTGACACACTTGCAAGCTCACCTTCACTTCTGTTTTGCACTGAGGCTGTTATGAAAGATGCCACTTCAGCCTTAAGAGCCCAGTGTCAGCAGCACAGGATGATTCTTCAGGGGGCTGGAGGGGTGGAGGGAATACACTCAACAGTGCACATCCCTAGTGAGATCTCGGCTGACTCTTGTGAAAGAAAAGCTTTCTACAGGTGTTACTTCCTTGTTGGGCAGTTTGGAGTAGGTTTGGGAGGGGGAAGGAGGAAGGGAGGGAAGGGGAATAGCTATAACTGAAAGTCTAAAACAAATATAATTGAACAGTACTACAAAACAGGGCACTTACAGCTCCTATCATCATTCCTTCCTCAAGGTAGGAGGGAAAAGTGATCTCTTTAGGCCTTCAATTGCCTCCCTCTGCAGACTGTCCTGAGTTGTCCTCTACCCTCCCTTACTAAAACAGCACTACAGCTCACCCTTAAGCATTAACTGCTCTATAAGGGATGAAATCAACACCCCAAATCTAAACCGTACTCCAGCATGGAGGGTTTGAAAACCAGATTTTTACTAAAAGTCCAGATTAGTCTTAGGCTTGGCATGTAAAGGAGAGAGGCAGAGATACAGAGACAGAAACAGACAAGCAGAGACAGGGACTGAGACTAAAACTACACTTGCACATGTACATACAGACTGACCTGAGCTCAGAGGGGATCAGCAGTGAACTACCTGTTGGTCTTATAAGAAAGTTGGCATATTAATTAAAGCAGTATCTCCACCTGTGGCTGCACAAATCACAGCTGTCCAGCTCAGCATGTAGGGGGAACTGATCGGTGTCAGCATACTTCTGTATAGGCAGACTCAGGACAGAAGAGAAAGGAAGCATGTGCGAAGTTGCAAAGTGGGACTGCCAATGCACTTTGGATGCTTTGGACCAACAGCACCTTCTGCAAAACAGTAACAACTTCTCTGTATTGATACTTTATCAACACTTCACCATTGCCACTGTGGTCCTTGTCACTTCTCTCATAATAAATTAATGGCGATTGGAAGTACAGCTTCAGAAAAATTCTTCACAGACTCCAAGCACTCTAGGTGAAACTAGGTTGGCCTTGGATTAGTCAGAAATACAAAACTCAGCTGCCGTTAGCAAACCCTTAAAGGAAATCCTGGTATAAGTTTTGAGTGAGCCTGGTCCTGTTTAGAGTTTCATCAAAACCACATGAAACCATGTGACATTCAATGTTTTTTGCAGTGTTTTGCTTTGAATGTTGAGTTAATTTAAACCTTAAATTAAAAACAAACCACAATGCTTGGAGTCTGTACGAAGAGATATTGACTGTAGTGGGCCCTCGAGTTGAAATGGGTGAGTCCCATTACCCAGCTTGGTAATTCTGCTGATGCATTTTGCACGCGAACAATTGAAAGCCACCATGATGCTTTCACTGTCATGATTGGAAGTCAGATTTGGGGGTATTTTGCTAGGTACAGCCAGACTTGAGTTCATTCCATCAGCACAAGAAACTAGAAATATGAGGCACAAACTGGCCCAGCCTAGCTGGGGGCTAGCTGCATCAGCCCGGTGCCCCACCTAAACTGACAAACCTTGACCAGACTCAGCTGGTTTGTACAAAATAAATGTGTCTACTACCCTAAGGCATTTGTTCATCTTTTCTTAGTGCACTTGCCCCTGGCAACAGGAAACGAGATTCTGTATTTTCCTAAACAAGTCACAAAGACCCTCTTGTCTTAAAATATCTCTGTGAAATGAAAATAATTGTATTTATTGAAGTGCTTTGAGATCTGTGGATGAGCAGTGTTATACCACTGAAATGCATCATCGATGATTAGATTATGAAATAAATTTGCAGTGCTGCTAATTGTAATACTGTGTATATAATTAGGAGGGCTTTTAAAAGTCTGTTTACCCTTCAAATGAATAGAGAACTTCTATATACTATGAATAGTTCATAGTTCATAAATTTTTTGCTATTTTGTGTCTTGATATTGCTCTAAATTAATATTTAGACAAAAACCAGCGCTTTTACTAACCGTTCAGATTTTAACCGCTGTCCATACTTGTATTAATCTTTATATGTAAGGATTGTTGCCTTTCCTTTTCAGTTTAGTCTCCCATACAGAAACTTCCCAGCAATTGGAGCGGTTGCAGCTTTACTGAAAATCACCACACAACCATTTCCAGTGTCAGAAACTGCCTCTGATGAAAGACTTTGGGCCAACCTTTCGCCCACGGTGCCGGTCCTGCTGGCACAAGGACAATGCAAGGTCTCTTCATGCAGTGATGCCACAGTTTCACCTGAGGACAGGCCGCCGCAAGGAAAACTCCACATCTTAGCAAACTGGCCAGGGACACACCTTCCTGGTGACACCAGGGAAGGCCCTGCTTCAGCCCCGTGGCCATCCAGCGTGGCTGCTGGCCTGCCTCGTTTTCTGGCGGGCCCAGGGGGACGGGGTCAGAGTGCTGGGCCAGGCCCTCCACGGCCAGCAAGGCCCAGCTCCTCACAGCGAGGGGGCCCTCTCCCGCCCGCTCCGCCCCGGTCTGTCAGGCCCAGCCTCAGACCCACAGGCCTGGTGGCACCCATAAATGAATTGTAGTAATGAACTGTAAGAAGTCCTTTGACCTTGTTCTGGTATCCTCAGTGAAAAAAAACCCCAACAACAAAAAACCAAACCATTGTTAATTTAGACTCCTCCTGCTTGCCCTTGGGCTCACTCCAGTTTGCAAGATTCCCTCCTAGCAGCAGTGCATCACTGACATGTACGCGTACCAACTTACACCCTTGTGAGACGCCATTTCTGGCCTTGAACCAGGTAAACGCTTAGGCACACGCTTCACTGTGAGTCAGGTTGTACGCTGGGCCCAAATCATATGATTACTGCCCTAGGAACACAGCAAGCAAAGCAGTAAAAAGAAAAATGTACATTAAAAGTCAGAGCTCTACAGTTTACAGCACCGTGCTGCAGAAGCTGGGCTCTGCATTTGGGTTTTTCAAAAGCTCAAAAAAAAAAATATCCTCCTGAACATAAAGGACTCGGCACTGTGTGAGCCCCTGGGGGCTCTAAGGCAATGGTGGACCTCAATGAGAGGAAAGCCAGCTCTGTAAGGAGACTGTATGGATGTCAGAGCGGGTCCGGGGAGAAGCCATTGGGATTCAGCACATCCCTCTGCAGCTCGGCTGTGGCGGAGGGAGAGCTGGCGCGTGACGCACTGGGGACGTTCGGCAGGTCCTCCTGTGTTAGCCCCTTTCTCTTGCTGTTGTGGTCTGAATGAATAGCCCTTCTGCTTAATTTAACCTATTTCTGCCTAAGTATATACCCTGGCTATTTACCCTAAAGCTAGATCTGAGTAGTATTTGTATAACTAAAATTTTTCAGTATGTTCTAGCAGTGCTGATTAATTTGTGATTTCTTGGCACCACTTTTATTCAAGAAAAATCCCTAGTGTAATTACAGTTGTACAACATTAATGTGCTTTTTGCCATCATCATAACTTATTTTGCTCTCTCTGGCAATATAAATCTGCAAAATCATGTTTCATTGATAAAAATTATATCTGCACAAAGAGGAATTATTGCAGTAGCTTCATCCACATAGATACAGGCAACTTAGAGAGTAGCCAAATTGCTACAAAAACTTCTAACATAATATAGCCTCTTCTATATACAGAATCAGGCTCGTAATCAGTTTAGGCTAGCATATCAGTAGAAGTCTGTTGCTGAAGCCTGCATTGCATATTTTTCCAACATGGTAACGGATCAGTTCCCAGTTATCCATACTTTATATTGCAATCCTTAACATACTACATTCCTTAATGAACAGCGTAAGTACAGTAGCTCAGCGCCAGATTCCACTAGCAGGCGCCACCCTAAATGGAATTAAAATACCACAAATTAAAAGAAATTCTTTGGCAGAATTTAACAGTAAACACTATTCCAGTAAGTGCTTCTCTTCTATTCTGTCATGTAAATATGTTGCTTGTATGGTCTTTTCCTTAATCGAGACATGGGAATGTGACAACATTCAGTATAGTAAATGCTCAAGATATTTCATATACAGGAGATTTTGTCAGCATTTGTTTCAATTTACATGTTTCCCAAACACAGTTTAATACTGTTTTTCCCAATACAAGTGTGTCTCAAGCTCCATCGTGTCAGTTTATTGTCATCTACTACTGCAGAACTCCGGTGAGGATAGTCAGAATAAAACAAGATTAATGCCTTTCCCCATCTAAATCTGAACAGGTTCTTCTTTGGAGAAGTCTTATTAACTTAAGTGTTTCCTTTTACACTTGATTTTCTGACTGCAATCAAAGCCAGAAGTGGAACTTCCAGAAAAAAAATAATTATTCCAGAGAATTGTCTCAATTTCAGAGCACTATGAATGAAATAACCCTTATTAACTTTTTGAGGTATCATCAAAGTATTACTATTCTCATTATTGGACCTAAGGTGACATAGTGATCTGTAAACAAGCCAGCAATTCAATCCACATCTTCAGACTCCTCTTGATCATAAGACTTTCTTCTTCAAGAAAATTTTTGCCTACTTTTGAAGACCACAAATATTCAGATATTCAACAGAAGATATAATAAAGATCGAAACATTAGATGCTTACTGAATCTTATTCTTAGGGCAAAAAAGTATGCATATTTTTTATTTTTATATAACAAAATTAATTGAGGAAGCATTACAGCATTCGTACTGATGAATATATAGTACATTTATGACCATCAAGGTAATCTAGCGTAATTTTTATTTTCAGATCATCAAGGCAGCCTGGAATGTCATCTTATACAGGTAAAATAAATATAAAGAACACACTAAAATGTAGCATTCTTTTCTAAAGCTAGCAGTAACTTCTCTGACAAGTCATGCTTGCTCTACACAGTCTTATGTATGACTGGGCAGTTCAAAAACCTTCAAAATCTTATTTTGTTTGCTATGAGGGAACATCTATATTGGCATGCTCATAAAATACAATTACTATGCATACAGTAAGCATTTCACAAGATTGGACTTGCTGTTGTAGATGGTGAACAAAATCTCACCTCTATCCCACCAGGCAGCTGGTGGTGTAAAGTACAAGATACTCTTGTTATGGAGAAAAATATTAATAATGACTAGAGCTCTGTCTCTTGTCTTTATTCATGCAAAAATCTCCTTCCCAAGGAGGGGAGTAATTTTATCAATTATTATCATTATGCCACATTGTTCTTCTATGTAGCAGTAGCCCAAGACGTATTTTTCATGAGTGTGGGGGGGTTCCATTTATTGAGCAGTCCGTTGCCAGTTAGTGCCTCTTGTGTTGTTTTTTTAGTTGCATTTGTATTTTTTTAAAACAATGTGCTACTTTTGGCTCCGATTCTCATTCCCCGCCAATACTGCAGCAGAGTTTTAGAGACGTTTCATGGCATCCTGTGCTTTCCCTGGGATTATCTGTAAAGGCAATGGTAAAGTTTTGTCACTAGGTGGAGCCTGAAGCTTCAGTCCTCGAGTGCTCATCACCTTAATCTCCTGTCAATTTAGCAGGGAGTTCCTCAACCTTTCCAATCCTGTAGCTAGGCAACTTCTAAACCATTTGAGGTAAATTTGGTTGTATAATCTGTTGTATGTTATAAGTCCTATTAGAAGCGGTTTTTTACATATTGAGTCATGTTTGCTGTGACTGAAGCTGGATAATGATCAAAGGGAAAAGAATAAAGACTTTCCACATGTGGGCCTGCAATGTAATTTATGTAGTAAATTGCTCCATGCTTGCCTCTTCTAATGCTCCACCAGAAAAGCGGACTGATTGCAAAGTAAATATGGCAGTGCCGGTAAAAGAATGCTATTTTATATTATTGTTGGTCTGTGGACATTAATCACCTGAATCAGTACTCTCATATGCCCGTAGACTGACAGATATGATAGCTATGCATCAACACCTAGTAGCACACAGCTGGGGCTTCAAGTCAACACAAACAGTCCTTATGTCCTAATATATTTAATGTGCAATAAAAAAAATAATATTTCCTTTATGCTGCAAGCTGCGCCAGTTCAGAAAGCTCTTGGAAATATGCAGCCTCACATATGGTAGCGTGACATTTACTCTTCCGGTGCTGCGTGGAGTGGAGGAGGAGCTGCCTCATGCTAGCAGAGAGCTCTGTTGTGGTAATAACTTGACCTCACTAGAGAATCAGGAAATCTCCCCTGATTATTGCAAGACTCAGTAGGGCACACACATGTCCTTTCCTAGCAGGAAACCTCTTTCCTGTGCTCTGTTCAAACATGGTATGAGCTTCACTGTGTGAAAAATGTGGCATATTGAATCTTGAACTAAAGCTTGGCCAGAAAGATCTAATCAGAGCTCTTAATTTGTGCCACTTACAGGTAAATTGAGTTTTCCGACCTTTTAATATTACTGGAAATATAAGGGAAACTTTCAAGAAAAACATTTGTATTTAGGGCAGTAAATAATGTGCAGTGGTAAGATTAGGACTTTAACCCAGAATGTCCTGGCTACACACTATTCCCAGGGAAGAATTCTCCAGGCAGGTTCCAGAAGAAAGAACATATTCAATGCAAAGGGCAGAAGCCTGACTGGCACAGAGGAAAAAGCATCCCATGAACAGGGAGATGGTCAGAAAAACTCAGAAGAAAGCAAGAATGATTTGCTATTTGTTTCAAAGCTGCTACTTTAGCCTAAGAAATAGATTGAACTATTCAGATTGGGGAAATCCTGACATTAAATAGGTGTAGAGGTAGTAGTGGGAAAGCAGCGCCTGGAATTACACAGTTTATGTAAGCAGTTGGGGTCATATTCTTGTACAACAAAAATATTGCAGCAGTCAAGCTTGTAATTAAAAGGTTTTCATCTAATAAAGACTGACCTGAAAGGGAAGCAGCTCAAGTTACCAGGCAACGATTTGCAATGGATCAAGGCAAAACTAGATAGCGCCCATCTCTGGGGAGGAAACTCTGCTGATCTGGCAACAGATAAATTGATTCTCAGTGCTTTTTTATAATCTTTGACCACTCTCTTTCTCCTGTCAACCATTATTTCAATCAGAGAGTAAGAACTGCTTCTTGCAGTAGCAGAGTAAGGCGTATGCTCTGCAGAACCTTTATCAATTTTATCCCAAGTGAACTAGAATTTAATCTATTCTTGAAACATCTAAGTGCACATGCTCTTTTCTGCACACACATTTTTGAAACTTTTACAGAAGTTAGTGTCATTGCAGAGCAAAATTTCACCATGACTAATTTCTCTAATTTACTAGTTAAAACTACGTGAATTTTGCATAAGAGATGAGGCCTATACCGCATGATTTTGTACCTTTGGCATATGCTGTACTTACATACAGGATTTCCTTTGACTTCAAATGCCCATGGATCATAGTGCTTTCAAGACTGGACTGGTGACTTGGACTTAAATCTTTCTGTGCTCTCTGATATGGTATCAATGATTGTGGTATAACATATATATATATATGTGTGTGTGTTTAGTTAGGATAGATTTTCCTGAGACTAGTCTTGACTGTGGTTTGAGCAACAGAATTAATGCAGATTATGAAGTGCACACTTACAGATACTGACATAAATTAAGTCAAATGTATTTCAAGGACTTCTTTATTTACAAGTCCACAAGTTTTTCCACTTCTGCTTTCAGCATTTTGCCCATCTACCTCCAGAAAGGTTAGATAGTCTTAACGTTTGACCACAGAAGGGGGTAAGTATATGTGCTTAACATAAAATTAATACCTTTTCTTCCTTTAAGTTTATCACTGTGACATTTGGCAGCTGAGGTTCTGTTGTTTCTTGAATCTCTTGTAAGAATCTTAATGTAATTTATTGCTAAGTGCATGCCTGAATTGCTTGAATATGTAGTACATTGATTTGAATCAGGTGTGAATATAGCTGTACTAGAATGTTGGTCACTAAATTTGGGAAGACAACTCTCAGCACTCTGCAGTTAAGTATGAAAATATGCATCATTCAAATAGTAAATGGCAGTTGATGCATTTTATTTATCTTGCAAATACAGTCACTTATTGAATACGTTGAAGATGTGTCTTAACAAAGATATGAAGATACCTCTTTGAGGAGCTGCAATTTGTGATAACATAGCAGTGCATGTGGTACAGGTCCTGCTGGGAGGCTGATGGAGGCCGCTGTTCCCTTTAGTCTTGGTCCTCAGATTTTGATTGAGCTGGTTTTCTATAAACTTTGTACTCTGTGAATACAAAGACTAAGGTGAGACCTTCCTTTCTTGTGTCTTTTGCAGTCTCTTCCCTATTCTGAGATTTTCTGTAAACCACTTCAGCAGGAGTTGAAAGCCTTTAAGATTCAACAAGGAGCTTCAGTAGCTGCAAACTGAAGCCCTAATACCTCCACCTTACTACCCAGACTTTCTCTCATTCCACTGTTCCTTCATCTTTGCTAGTCTGACTACTTTTTCAGTTTAATTAGTTGACAAATCTGCAATCTGAGCTCCAGTTCTCACATTTTCACTTATTGTCTTAATTCTCTTTCTGTTGCCTTTACAACTCTTCCCATAAAAAATCAGGATAACAACAAAATGCAAAATTACCTTCCCACTTTCCTTAGCCTAACTTCTCACCATACTCTTCCTACACTTTCATCTTTTGTCTCACTTGTGCAGAAATAAAATCTGATACCTGATTGATTCTTCCAATTTCTCTACACAGTCCAGTGCATGCATCCCATCTCCTTCCCACCCCACCTATTCCCACCTCTCTTATTTCTCTATTTCTCACTCTTGTTCAGTGTCTCATACACAGTATAGACGTGTATGTTTTCCATCCAAAAAAACTGTTCCTAGTTGCCTCCCCAACTGCTTGCTGCCCTTCATCCATTATTGCTAAGCTCAACAAATATTCATATATTATATCTAAACAGTTGAGGCTTTATACTTTTTCTTGAGTTCTGCGCTAGATGTTCTCCAGTTTCTTGCCATGGCAGTCTGGTGAAAGTGGTCTGGTGAAAGTGCTCCCAAATAAGGCTATACTTACATCTTCTAGCTAAAACTCAGGATTAGTATTACAACTTCATTCTCTGTGACTTGGCAGCCTTTTTTGACAATATCGCCCATGTGCCTCTTGCAATGCTGTCCTCTCTTTGCTCCTTTGAGATAGGTATAATGAGAGTTCCTTTGAACTGCATGCTCTCAAAACATTCTTCACATGCCCTCACCAAAAGTCTGTTCAGAATTCAGTTTCCCTTCTCACTTTGCACCTTAATTAATGGCAGTCTAACGCATAAGCACAAATTCAGTTGCTTTGCTTCACTGGTGCTTCATACTGATCATCTTTCTTTTGTTTACTATGAATTTATTTCTTATCCAAACTAAAATTTCATCCTGATGTATCCATGGAGGTCCAGATCAAGCTTAACCTGATCAAACCAGAATTTATTATTCCCTCCCCACAGCCTTCCTCACTACTTCCTTTGTCATTCTTCCTGAGCAATACCACATCCTGCATGTTTGAGCTGTTAACCTGAGCACTTTTTTCAATTCTGAGCTCTCTATAAGTTTTCATATTAGTTCAGTGCTTAGATTTTATTCATTCTTTCTGCGTAATTATGTCCATTCACACAGCAAACTATTGCCCCTATTTCCATCATGTCATATTCATTTTTTTTTTTGCTTTCAGCCATCTCTCGTGCTTTCCCCTATGCAGGTTTTTACAGCTGAGCACCTACACAGAATGTTTCTGCAAAATCTTTTCCCTAGTTCGGTATTTGACCATATCTAAGATTCTGTACCAACTCAAATAATTTGCATGCAGTTTTTGAGCTCTTCATAAGCTCTGCCTCACAACATGACGTTATGGGATCCTGCCTTTAACTGGTCCACGACATTAGCTTCCGTTTGACTCAGAACCATTTTTAACATATTTACATATTTATGTTTAATCTCATGCTGTTTCTCATGCTTGAGAGGAAATCCCCATGGCCATCCAAATATGGTCATGTATGCCAAAATATTATCCTCTTTCAAAACTAGAAAAAGTGGGATGTGGTTCAGTGGCTGAAACTACCATCTGTCTTTCTGAAGAATATTGTCTCATCATTTCACTTCTATTATCTCTTATTTCATCTTTACATTTTAAGCTGAAGAAAGGTATTGTTTTGGGGTTGTGTTTGAAAAGCATCAAGCACAACTGGGACATGGTCTTAGACTTGGATTCTTACACATGACAGCAATATAAATAAATAGCTGTGGTAATATATTTTTATGCCAGAAAGTAGTGTCTCAAGCCTAATTCCATCTCCTTGTGGGGCACTGTGTGCCATAAACACAAATGTGAAAGCTGGAGAGTTTTCAAAAAGTGGCTTAGGAAGTAGATTTTGTCCTGAGAAATCAAAGGGAGAAGCATCAATTTTGTTTTGTCGTTATATCTGTGTTCTGCATATTTGAAATTGCAAGGCTGCAGAGGAAGCTTAGCTTCCTTTGTATTTCCTGTTGTGCTGGTATCTCAAAGTGCATAGAGTAGCAGATCTGACCAAGTAAAATATAGTGAGAAGAGCCCTTTTCTGGTGATAAACGTTACAAGCTTTCTACTTTCCAGGAGAAAAACTACTGTTTAGATTGATTTATTGTTTTCTGTATACACCATACAGTATTCTTGTTGCTACGATTATTAAATCACAGTGTTAAAAGTTCATTTAATACAACAATTTTTGCATTTATATTTGCAAGTGTTAGTTACACAGATTTGATTCTAAAACAAATGAAATCTGACTAGCTCATACAGATGACTATCCTATAATCCGTAGAATCAATCATTTTGAATATACTCTCAATAAGTTACATGTGAATGATAGATCACCAACTATTCATAAAAATGCATCCAGAGTAGAATTTCAAGTGATGAACACTATTTAAAGTTGCAGTTTATCTACAAACTAAGAAAATCAGAGGTTGAATGTATGCATATCTGTATAAGTTGTTATGGTTTACATAAATTCTTGCTAATGAGGTTGCATTTCTGAGAAATAAGAATAATCTCAGCACTTTTTTCCAGGTGCATTTAAGTATGCCATCTTGTGTTATGACATATTAAAGACTTCTGTTTCAAGGATTGTAAATATGGAAAATCCATTACCATTTTTTATATATTTATCTGTGATTACAGAGCAGTCTAAAGTAATTTATTTTTTTCCAGAAAAGGGCAAAAATACAAAATGCTCCTATTATTCTTTTGGCCTGTTTCTGTGCCAGCGCTGCCCAAAATACACACTGCATTTGCCATCACTTATGCTGTTAACATATTTATACTAGGAAAACTTTGCACTTGTTAGTCGTGTCTTGTACCAACAGGACGTGCTTTAGCAAAGGCATTTCTCACAGATAATATGGAATTGGCAAGCATCGTGACAGAGAGACATAGGTTATAGTCAGTTGCTTTGGAATTGCTCCTCCATCTTCTTTATGTGCTGTCTTCCCTAGAACTGAGTGCAGGATTGAGTGGAAAAGAAGATTGTGTCTTCCTTTTGCCTATGACTCAGAAGCCCAGCTCGTGTTTAGCTGTTGTATTTCCTTCATATTCCCTGCTTTCTTATAAAATATTTTCAAATGGTAGATTTTTAAAATATATAAACAAATTAAATCATGCCCAGAAATTACCAAGCTCCACAATTTTAGGCATAGCAACCTCTAATAAATTGTGGGTAGATGACTTGGCAGAAAATAATAGCTGGTTTGGGTGTTTCAGGAGGAGAAACCGGTATTCTAGGTCATTGCTAAATCAGAAAAGTTGTAAGCAGGATTTAGTAGAAAGGACAAATGCCTTAAACATAAAGGACACATCTATTAATCATTTTAATGTCCTTATTACAGTGACAGGAAAAGTCAGTGTCATCATTTTTCCTGTATGAGAAGACACTTTAGTTAAAAATTTTAGGGGAAAATTTATAAATCTGCAAGAATTAATGTAAAGATTTTGTGGGATATTTCTAAAAAGATTTTCAGTAATCTAAGTCTGTTATAACAAAAGAATGGATGAACAATTGTGCATCTTCCTTCCTAGAGAAATCTGGAACAATCTTTTCATGTTCCAAAAATGATAAAGTACCACTTAGCATTCAAGTCTATGAGGTTCTTGAAAGGCTGAGTGAAGTTAAGTTTTTTCTTTTCTGTCAATGAAACACAAAATGCTTACTCATTACTGAGTATACGGAATTTTTCCAAGATGGTCTCAAGTGCTTACCAAATCTTTAAGGTTTGCCATTGTTAACTAATTCTCAAATATTTTCTCCCAAGTCAGATAATTTCTAGAAATCAAAATATAATGTTTATCAGAAATTCTTTCAGTTGTCCTATTCAGCCAGTTTTCAGTACCAATCACTAAAAGCATGAGAAAATCACATGATGTGCCCTACTGTACAGATGAGTTATTAACTTGGTTGGGATTTCAACCAGGGAAGCTTCTGCCTGCTAGTCTTTTTCTTTTACCAGGAGATCATATGGCATATGATACATATACAGACTATTTATCAGGGAGCTCTCACACTATAAGAATGCTCTCATCTGAGGAGCACTTATAAAAAATAAACAGAGACTTTTTAGCATAAATGTGATCTGAAAAATCATCTACATTTTTGGTTATCCCAGCAAATTAATTCAAGTTGCTTGGATACCTTATGATGCCCTCACTATCATTTACAAATATCCTAACAAGTTTGGAAAGAGATTAAAAAGGGATGAAATTATAAGTGATAAAAATTAGATTAAGTAAATCAAAATAAATCTTGTGATGAAATGAGAACTTTTGTTTTTACTGTAAATGTGGTCAGAACTATGCTTAAACTATGTTTAAAGTGTATTACTTTAACTGCATTTGTTTTTGCTGTTTTATCAATTTATTGTAGAAATATGACAATGATGGGAGATGTGTACCATATTCACCATACAGTGATATTAGACCAGTCTATGAATGTATTTTTTAATACACTAGTCTTGTAATACTTCCACATTATTTCCCCGACATATAGCAGTGGACTCAAATTACAAGTAACCCCAATCAAAGTACCTACATAATAACACAGTACTTAAAGTATAACTGGCAAACTTACCCTTATCACTTCACTTACTCTATAACCAGTACAGCTATTACAGGTGGAGAGGGAGGGAGGATTAGGATGTAGATCACTAGTGTGCGTGTCCTTGACACTATGTAAGGAGAATGGGTCCTTGTTCAGGAGTGTTGACAGGCACTGAAGATCTCAAACGAAAATTTGTATTTTCTTAAGCCAAAATGAAAGCTTATTTTGGGGGGGGAGCAGATAGAGGGTGGAAAGACTATTGTAGATTTTTGGTGGATTGGGATCCCCTCCAAATGTCTCTATACCTGAAGCAGATGCCAAAACAGAAAGTCAGTGCTTTATATTTTTAGAAGATCAGGTCTGACCTGATCTGGTCTGACCAGATCTGACAGCAACCCATTGCTGTTAAGACTCATGTTATATAACCTACAATTGTGGACAGCGATGAGGAAGGTGAGTAGTGCATCATTAGTGGTGGATGGTATGGATTTTCTTTGACATCCACATAACATAACAGGACCTACGTTTGTTTTCAGTGGTATAAAACTTTGAAGCTACCATTAGATCATCAAGTCTGAGCTCTTATCATCAAGACATCATAAGGCTTAACTTTTATGTATGCATTTTCACCCTAATATTTATAATTTTTTTGAAAAAAGAGATCTAGAAGAAGTAAATTTCTAGCTTAATAGTCCACTGGTTTTTCTTCTAGTAATTATTTAGCTTTCTTCATCAAATTAAATAGCTGCTTATAGTTAGTATTGTCTATCAATGTATTTTTTACACATCACAGTCATCTCTCCAACTTCTTTCTGATAAGTTAAATAGATTGATAGATTAAATCTATTATTGTCAGTCATGTTTCTTACCCCTCAGCTAATTCTTCATAGATTTTTCTCTGTACCTTTTCCAATTTGAAAAGATATATCCCACAATATGCTATGCATGGGCAAACAGAGCAATTAGATGTGACCCAAAAAGGCTCACCTATGAGAAAGTAAGAATTAGATGTAGGGCATAACAAAGATGCATTATAACATTAGCATACATGTTTCTGATTTCAGAAGTCTCAGCACTAAGGGAGTCTTTTTTTTATTTAAATGGCTCTTTTGGAAGAAAAATGCTGCAGGTCACCCTCTTGTAATTCAAAACTTTGAGAAAAATGGCATTAAGGTAGCCATTGTAAATAAGGAAAAATGAACCACGATCTAACAGTGAAACTTAAAGCTAAAGCAGGAGTTGTATAAATCCCTAGATAGCACCGTCAACTTTATATTTGCACTGCAAATACTAGTCCAAAAGGGATTGTTAACTTGGGGTGGAACACAGGTACCTGTCTGCCTATGGTAAGGGCGTAGGGGGTTTCTGTGGTCCAGGTTCCTAGTGAAACTATGTAAATTCCAGAACATTCAAATCTGCCAAAACTGAACAAATAATGTTATAATATGATAAGAGACAATATGAAAGAGTTCGGGTTTTTCTCTTCAGTTCATCTTGCATAACTGTATTCTGTTGGAAATTCACAATCTTTTCACTTATTTGATCACTGGTGATTTAATTTCTTCCAATACTGGGATTCTGTCACCAGTAACCAGTGGCTTTGCAGACTGCTTTCATCTAAAATAAAGAGTTTATCCAGGATTGTTCACTGTCACTGAAGCCAGTCATGTTTTACCATGTAAAAACTGCTTTTGATGGATGATCTGAAATAGTTCTGCTCTGTTGCTAACATTTGAGAAGAGAAACATTTTACTGGCATCTAAAAGATATTACTTACTCTTATGTTCAGTGTGAGTGAAAGCAAGGGCAAATTGACAAAAGAGAGCATCTCGGAGTCTATCAGAGTATCAAGGTCATATTGGTACAAAGATGGATTTGCAGTTTTGATATGTGTGACTGAATAAACTGGACTCTCCAAGCAAAAGAGGAGAAACAGATGGTGTATTCTGAAATGTAAAATTGCTACCACATTGTGAGAATATTGGAAGCAAACACAGGAGAAAGAATATTTTACTCAACTATACAATGTTAGACCTTAAGATATCAAAATTATATAAAAAAGATTAAGTAACATACTCAAGCTATGATAAGTCTAAGAGAGGTAGAAAGAACACTAAAAGATCCTACATCTTCATGTTTGGCTTGAACAAAAAGCTTCAATGCATCTTTGAGAGTATAGATTTTTATTTTATGTGACAAAGTGACAAAGATCATGAGGCTAGAAAAATACACAGAATATTTGTGGCACCTCTTTTAGAAAACCAGCTGTCTGTGGCAATGTAGATACTGCCAAAAAAATTAAGAAAAAGATCAAAGAAATGGGAGACAGTATCATTAGCTAGATTGCCTATGTAGCAAGGTAAAGAAGAAATGCCAAGTAACAATAAGGACCACTAGTGTAACAAGGCACAAATACAGGCCTATTATGATTATAGCCAACTGTAATAAATGTGTTCTAACCAGTTTTTGAGTAAAAGTAAGCCTTATTGACCAAGTTGGTTGTTATCGTATGGTTTTCAAGATAGTGCTTTTAGTAAATGTGTTTTAATGCCACTCTGCAAATGATCCAGTGGCTTACACAAGCCGTTTGCCAAAATCCAACTCTTCTACTTTATACATTCTGAATATTTGGATATTCATAGACAATACGAAGAAAAGATTCAGACTGGCAACATACACCATGCCACTGTAATTTTGTTACTACTCTTGATTTAAGCAAATTTTTTTACATACTGGTAGAAAAGGCTCTGGATATCAGAGGTGGAAAAGTAATATGGATTTTTGCAGATAAATGCAGCCCAGAATGTAGTTCTAACATTACACTAACCAACAGAGAACTGTTTTATTTCACTCGATAATGCAACCCCTATAAAAATCTATGACCATCACCATTTGCTCTGAAAATCAGGTATTAATGCAATGTTCCCATACGTTGGTATTTTGATAATCCATGCAAGTTATGCTTCCTGTAAACAGTTTAACACACACACACACACACAGGCACACAAACAAAAGATTGAAATGAAACAGAGTGGGTTGTAAAATTGCATATTTGAGGAGAAAAATAATTTTTTTTATGACTTTTCATCAATATGGTGTGCAGCAGCCTTGTTAATATGGTGTGCAAAGAACCAAATAAAAGATGCAGATGAGTAAGGCCAAAATGTCTTCACAAACGTGTTAATTACCTCTATTATATGTAACAGTTTAAGCTGAATATTCCACTAATGTTCCAAAATATAGAATAGCAGGAAAGTGTCTGACAGTCCTTTGTCCTCTCCTGAAAGCAATGAAACTCTGATGTGCTTACCGGAGTTCAATGAGCTTGGAATTGGCATGTATAGTTTGCATAAAGCTCATGCACTTGTATATATGTGTATGTACACTTACATACAAATACACATGAACTGATATGTACACACATGTGAACAAATGGAGGAATGGGATGGGTATTATAAATCATAATCATTCTGGAGTAGGTCTGTGGCAGTGCAGTACTGTTAGGTTTTGTCATAAATCTCCCATTAACCCAAAAGGCCTTTGTTTATTTGATATCAAAATCTTGATTTAATTTGTTGCCTTAACATTGTTCTGTGTTAATAACTGGAACAAAAATCCTAAAAAGCACAGAATACTTTTTAAAACAGGGTAATTTGAACTATTTCCAAAGAGAATTCCAACAAACATTAATGCTTTAATAGCTATAGCCTTGTTCTATAGGACTTAATTATGTTATGGATTTACCAGACACGTTCTCAAGGGGTAATGAATAAGATCCAGGAAGCCATTTTCTCAATGTTAAATATCTGTGATTAATAACATCTACCCATTGCCATAGGTTAAATGTAAAATAGGTTAAAAAGATAACTCCCTTTTTTCAAATCAGACAGCCTAATACCATGCTTTCCAAAACCCTGAAAATGTAAACGTTTATTTTTTGCCCCAGGTAGCTTTAGAATAAATACAGGTTAGTCTACAACGTAAGACAGTGGATTTCCTGGTGTAATCATGCTTCTAGTGTTCAAGTGGGAACTCAGGATCTTAGGCTGACTGTAACTACTTTAATGAATGCTGAGAGATTAGTGATTATTTAGATAGCTCTGGTCCAAGCCATTGCAAGTATGTTTATAACAGAACAGAACTTTCACATCATATATTATATCTATTTGTGAACTGAAATACAGGGGCTCTGTTGAAGAACTGATTAATGTTTTCTGTGCTGCCTAACAGGCTATCACTGTCTTTTTACTCTTGACACAAGGTTTTAGTGTAAGTTAGAGTGATTCACATAGTCTTTCCGCATCCTGAATTCCCTGTGTGTAAAACGGTGATGATACTTCATTTCACCCACACATTACTTAAACTCCTGACTATTCAAGGCAGGACAGTATTATCACAGCTTTCAACAAAATTGCACTGCTTTTTTTCCAGCACAACTAATAGATCATTCTTTTAACTGGATTAATTAAATGAATGAATGAACATGGAATGCATCCCATCTAATTTTAGCAATCTAAATTTAGGCATTGTGTCTAAGCTAGTCATCTGCACTTCTGTAGTAAATGAAGAGAGGTAAAGACTCCCAAAGGGTGATTCATCCCATCTGAAGATAAGTGTCTAGCATAGATGGAATGAATTGCCATCTCTCTTTCCCTGCTCCTACCGTGAGCAGAGACAGCTGGTTGACTACATACGTACCTCTTCACAGCTGAAAGTAGTTGAAATTACTTGCATTTTTTAGTATACTTTTAAAAAATACTGTCATTAATCTCTCTCAGGTTCATTTGTAGTAGATATAAACCCAAAGAAGAGATTCACCAGCTTAAGTTTTCAGACAACAAACACATAGTTAACATTTAAGTGTATCAGTGTTGACAGGAGAAATGTATACTGCTTTGTTCAATGGGATAGAATTATTAGAGGGACAAAGTTAAGCATGATGGATAACTGAGTTGAGGCCTACCTTATCTTCACTTGTGCTTTTGAGAAACAGAACTAACAAAGCCAAGTACATTTTAAACTTTCATTTATTTGCAGATTTATTTAAAACACACACTAGTTGTAAAAGATTAAACTACTAGCATACTGAAAATCTTCAGTATATATCTCCTACAATCAGTATATATCTCCTATAAACCTCCTATATATCACTGTGTTAGTCTATAAATCAAGGTTTAAAAAATCAGCTGATGCATCTGCCTGACGTACAAAATTTGGTGGTTCATTTTGAAGATGTCTGCTTGCAGGATTTCTTAGTTGTAATAACTTTGCCTGAGTGATTGCTTAGTGGTAATTTTGACATTAGCAACAACAACCACCTATCATGCTAAAAATATTTCTGCATTATAAGAAATAAAGAATTAAAATATTTTCATTGTTTAACTGTACTAAAACCTGTAAATACATAACAAAATATTATACCATCATAAAAGCATATCCAATACACAAGAGGACAGATTACTGCAATTATTGTGCTGAGTATATGAACATTTGCATTTTCATCATTGATATGTTGGTTAATACAGTTTTAAACTCATACTTTTCTGTACATTTCAATTCATTACTAATGCATAGAAATGTACTGCTTTGAAAGGAACGGCCACAGTTGCATATCTAAGCCTCAGGTTTACTTTGGGTACTGAAAATGCAGTCACCTACCACAATACTGAAATTCATTTTTGCTTGAGTTATCCAGCCATATTTTGTGTATATCACTGCAGAGATTGTCTCCAAATTCCCACTTGAGTTTTTTGCATAAGTACATGGTAAAATAGTCAGTCTTTCATTAGTGATAATTATGTGGAATCAGTTTCACATCTTCTGATAATAGCTGATAACAGTATACTTTGAATGAGTCGTCATACCTCTACAGACCCGCTGAAGTCATGTTGATGCCTGCCATTTCTAAAAGAAACGTGGTAAGAGCTCCTATTGCCCAAAGTCTAAAGTATGGACTCTGCTCCCTTTGCATAAACATTTCTTTTGCCTACAAAAGATCTAAAAAAGTTATAGTTCAAAACCTGAAGAAAACAAAACAAAACAACAAGAAACAACCCCTGACATAAACCACCAAACCAAAACAAAATGGGCATGTAGTCCAGTCAATGCTCTCTGACTCCCAAGACACCTTACTCGTTTCTGTGTGTAAGTCTTGTCCAACTCTCTCTCATAGATTGGGCAAGACCTTTCATTGTCAAGCCCAAGGCAGCACACAAGGATGTCTCTGTCTTTACCACTAAGTGTGACCAACGTTTCATTTCAAACATGGGAATATGTGCAGCAGTAGATAGGAAGAGCTCCCTCCGAGCTGTCTTTCATTAGCATGAAGCACGTTACATAGAAACTTGCTTCCTGTGCCCAGAACTGTCATATACTCTGTGTTTATAAACTTTTTTCATTCTTTATATAATTATCTGGTGAGGATTCTCTCCGCTGTTGGGTTTTTTGATCTGCTGCTACATTCCTGAACCAAATGTGATATTAGGTCTTGCATCTCTCTTTCCAGTAAATATCAAACACAGCTCAAGTTCCATGGCTTTCCGTACCTTTACATAGTACTAAATGCTAAATGAAGCACAGTAAACAAATGCTTCATATTCTCCAGATGTGTCATGAACACTCTACCCTCTCTGAACCAGACTCATTCCATCAAGAATACAAATAGCATGGGGAGAGTTTCAATGGAGCTGTTCTACTCTTTCTGTACTTATGCTTGCCTTGGTTACTTTTTGTAGTGATCCATATATTTCTATCATCAGGTAGAGGATTGGTAGTACATACCAGTAATTCTCTAGTGTCCAAGTGTGAGCTTTGAACAGCAATTAACATGTTTTCAAATTGCTGTCTGCTTTGAATATGCCGTTTCCTTTCCTCACGTGAGATTGTTTGGCCATCTGTTGCTTTTGATTTGGCTTTTTTCAACGCTGTCTTTAACGCTGTGAGAACGTATTTATGGAAAGCGTATCCATCAACACATTTTTCAGTATATGTTTCAGTATGTGTTTCAGTATGTGTTTCCTTGTGACACCAGCAACAATAAATGCTCCTTCAAATTCAGATTTCAGCTTACGGTAAATAGTTTTTGTTCAGAAATTTTATCTATTGAGTTTTGTGGTATGTGGTTCATGTGGTACTTTACATGCAGCATGTCTTTCTATGAGTTAAAGCAATACTGTAACAAAAATGGGGTTTTTTTGATTCATGGTATGCAGTAATATCTGTCTATTGAGAATATTCACTGTCTTCTCCCATGTTAGTTTTGTTCTCTTCATCTTGGTGTACAAAACCATAAAAAGGATCCAGCCATGAATTGCTTTGGCACAGATTTTTGTACTTCTGCGTTTGCACGGTGTACTGTGTTTAACTATCTCTCCATGAGTCCTTCTTCCCTTCCTCCTAGAAGAAAAATTTCATCTCACTTGCTGTTGAACGAGCTGGAGCCTTTGTTTGTCTGTGCCTAGCCTGAAGTATGCTCCACAGTTTACCCAACAATCCCGGTCCTGCAGCTATTCAGATTAGAGCCTGGAATGTGCTGTAGTTTCTAGCCTATTCACCCGTATCTCCTTCCCAAGGAAACCAAAGTATGGAAGTGGAAAGAGGAAGGTAGTGTTATTGTTGTTGAACCAGCACTTGGGAACTGAGTTGTGAATTTTACATATCTTCTATGATCATGTGTCTGCTAGCCCCACCTTTGCTGTTCAGCTCAATAGGCATGACACAAATGACATGTATTTAATACTGTACAAAAAATAATCAGCCCACCATTAAGAGAATTAATACTAGCAAATGTATGTTATGGAATCAACTTACCATTTTGCACCTCGGAAAATCTGTAGACAGGCTTTTACATATAAGAAGACTCCCCTAAACTATGCTATCTACCCTGTTCACCTCAAACTTTATCCCTTTCAATACTAATCATCACCTGCCTCATTCCTGGACCATGTGAGATTTATAAGTTCAATTTTCTAGTATATTTTCTCACCTTTTAGTCCATCCAAATGCTACTTGCCAAAGGATGTTTGCTGATCAATGGAACAAAGGTAACATTTCCTTTTACGAAAAAAGTGAATAGGCAGGTATTTATCAATTCTGAGCCACCATTATGTATTTCTAGGAATAATTAAATGACATAAGTTTGTATCGTAATGTTTGCATCCCTGTGAATTCTCCATTACAAGATATTCAATAAATATTTGTATTCACATCCTGTGAGGAACAGCACCTTTATAAAGCTGTGGCATAAGTCAGCGAGAATGGATGGTTATATTGCACAGAGACTCAAATTATGCAATATATATTAGTAAGAACTAAGACAGTTAATGAAGCAGACATCCTTCAGTTCCTTGTCTCTGAGTGATTTCTAAACAGCACATAGTACCATAACAAAAAAAGGCATTCTGAATGCAAAAGTAGACCAGGTAAAAAAACTAACATAACAAGGAAATAGATTTCTTGGGATGATGAAATGTGAAGAGCTAAGTTGTGCCTAATCAAAGTCACCAAACTAGCAACCTGGGAGTATTAGTATGCGAAGTTGTTCAACAGATATGGAGACTTAGTTGTAACAAAAATGCTGTCTTAAAGCACTCAAAGAGCCAATAAGGTAATGCTAATGTACTGGATTGTAGAAAAGTAAATCGTCCATGGACACTTCAAATTCAGGCCGTAGTATCTTTCTTTCATCAGAAGCAGAGGCCAGTACTTTATGCATACAGGCATTAATAATAATTAATTGTCAGTATACTCACAGAGAAGATGATGACTTTGGCCTTAATCCCTGACTGTGGAAAGTTTCACCTTATTTATTAGTACTATTCCTCCTTCATTTATAGGAGGAGGGTATATTCATAGGAGAAGAATGTTAACTCAGTTACTGAATTTGTAAACTGTGTCCAAGAAAGCAGTTTCTTTTTAAACTGAAAAAAAATGTGATTTGTAAATTTAATACAAGGATGGGAGATATTTTATGATTATGGGTAGCCATTCTGGAGTATTTGACAATATAAACAGAGCAAGAATCTAATGAAAAATCTGATTTTAAATAAGCCTATAAGGTTTGATGAAGCATGGAATGTGGCCACCAGAGCAGCTATTGAGAAAAGGTTTCTGGAGTCAGTAAAGATTATTCATACCTGGTAGTTGTGGAGTATATTTCTATCCCCTCCACATAGTTTGAAAAGGATCTTTTAATACTGTGTGAGCTGTTCTTTAAAGGTACCAGATTATGGTTTCTTGAAACGAAAAAAATAAAGTAGAAACTACACAAATTCAGATGTTTGTTTAGCAGAAAATAAATCCAAGAATGCCAGCATGGACAGAAAGCAAAGAAAATCTAATTATTGCTTGAGATCCCAAAGGCTGACCCTACTGGAGGAGATGTTGTGTGTGTTGGTTGGATACTGTAACGACAAACAGCAACAGCATCACAAAAGACAATCATAGGTTTCTATATGGCTGTTGCTTCATGACAGACATGTTCTCTTAAAAATAGGAAGCATAGGAGGGGAGAAGCTCGCAGTTGCTTGGGTAGGGTTTGAAGCAGGTAGTCTCCAAAGCAGGCTGAAATAGCTGTAGATCAGAACATTGTACCGTTAAGATTAATGACTTTACCAACATCTTGAAACCTGTATTCTTGGATGTGTAGTGCCCTTAAGATATGTTCTGTATTACGATCTTTTGTGTTATTGTAGATTTGGCTATGCAGGATATTTCTCATGGTGAGGGAAGGGGAAAAGAGGATTGTTTACTGTAGCCACTTTATACCAGCTTTGCCAAAACAGAATCCTTCTAAAATCTTTTCAAATATCACACCTGCCTGCCAAAAAATTCTAGAGAACAGAACAGAGATTCCTTTTTTTTTTTTTCTTCTGTATGAATAAGCACACTGGAAATTAACAAAAAAAAAAAGAAATCTGTCATGATTTACTGCTTTAGATGATGACTACTGAAAAAACATTTTCCTTTTTTCTTGGAAATGTCATAATTCCTTCGGAATAGATCAGCCAGGCAATGAAACTATTTTAGCTGAAGGACATGAGCCATTCAGAGATGTAATAACTTACTTCCAAGTCTCAGGCCTTATCATCGTAACTAATCCTTACAGTACTTCAAACTGTTCATCATTCTTCAAAGTATTTGAGATTTCTTGTCATTGTAAACAATATGACAGCTTTCCTTGGTTAAAGGTCAAAGCAGCTAAACTCCTACTCAGTTAAATTTTCCCTTAAATTATTAAGCTGTCACTTTAAACATACCTTGCAGCAAGAACTGCATTACATAATGTCTCTCTCAGTCTTACAATTATGAGACAACACCTATCCAAAATACGAAACAGGATTTTTTTTTTTTTTCTCTGACAATATAGCAGACTGGAGAGAGAAGTCTTAAAGTTTGTCTGTTTAAGGGTGTGATCTGCATCCCTAGTTACTAATTTAGCATCAAGCAAGATGATGCTTTAATTAGAAGCAGCACATTGCCTTTGATAAACAGATGTTCCCTTTATTTAACTGCTGCCCGCAAAGTTAGCACAAATACATTTTTTTTCTTTGTCACAGCCTGTTAATTTCCGGCCTCTGGTCATTGCATCCAGATATAGTTCCCATAAGCAAAACATTCCCAATTAAAACATATTGCCATAAATAAGTATTAGTTCATCCCTGCATGTCTCTATAATTTCCTCAAAGCACTGCAGCTAAGAAATTGAGCTTCTCTGTCAAAGCTGTATGAGTAACAGTCCAATAAAGCCACACCTAGTTGTCAGTGGACCAGGATTTGGGTAAACATGGTCCAACCCAGCACTCATGTGTCTGATGACTTGGTAAACAGTGATGCATTCAGAATTTTAGGGTCCTACCTACTGAGTGAATAAGACCCCACCTTGCTATTATTGCTGCAACAGCAAGGTAAACAAAAACTCAACAGGCAGCTCAAAAGAGCTGCCATTGGACCTACTTAAAAATAATTCTGTGCAATTGCTTGATAGGTTGCTAAGCAAATAAAGGCTTGGCTTTGTTCTACTTTTCTAGCCTCTAGGTAAATAACAAGTGTAGAAAAGCACCCACGAGTTAATAAGCAAATAAAGCTTTTAACTTTTCAAAAATTAGCTGTGTTAGATAGTATAGCAGATGTTATCACAAATATATTACTGATTGCACCAGTTTATGAAGAATGCTTTGCTTTATTCTTTCAGGTTGTATTTTATCTTTATGTGTCTTCAAGAGCTACAAATATTTAGCATCAAACTTATTCTCAAGTTGCAAGAATGACTAGATGTACTTTTATAAATGGATATTTACCTTTTGTTTATTTTGTTATTTCAGTTCAACTTCTATCCATGTATAGTCACAATATTCACATAGCTTGGGACTTTAATACTTAGCAGGGATGGGTATGAGCATATACGTTTGAGTTGCAGTCTGTTGATAGCTACCTCAGTGGATTTGGTTCAACATACATTTGTGATTGCTGCGTTCCAGATTTTCAAGATTTGGCGTCTAACATATCAGTTACCTTTGAAAAGCTCTCCTTTTCATTATAGCTTTAAAGCTTCACAGAAACCTCATTGGAAATTCTGCCATCACAGGTTCAAATGCTGAATTGACATTCACTGACAATGCTGATGTCTAGTGGTCAGAAAAATTTCCTCTCAAGCGCTCCATCCACCTCTAACTAAGAGCATTAACTGTAATGGTATTTCCTGTAGGTACATAATAGTATGGTTTCAGTTATTTTGTGCTCATGAACAGTTAAATATTTATGACCTGATTTCGGGCAGCTGAGCACCTCCCTGAAGGTGATGAATGCCTTTGCTCTGATCAACATGTCGATGGCTACTTAAAGGTTGCAAAGTGGAACTGCTGCTGTAGTTGTGCTTGCTCTTGTGAAATGCTTAGGCCGTGCAGGGGAATGTAGGAGTTTCTTACTTAGCTTTTATTTCCCTGAGCAAGCACAAAGCTGGGGCCTATGAGTGAACTGTTAGAAAGCAAGAGGTCTAACTATCCTGCATCCTGTATTTATTTACACCAATGGCTCTTCTTGTTTGAATAAGGGCTAGTAACGTAAGCTTTTCCAAAATTAAATCGCAAGGCTTTCCACGTGACTGTAAGGTTTTTTTCGTGAGTACTCTTAACTGAAAGAATTAGAAAAGAAAACATACAGGCTGTAGGAACCACTATGAGTTGGAAAAACTACTGTGAGCCTTACAACTACAATGCACACATTAGAATCAAGCAAATCACAGCTATGTGGTGAGCAAATCAGTGATCACAATAGCAAATAGCTCTGCTACTGCAAACAAACTGCCCTTTTATTACATAATATAGAATAGAAAAGCAAATTAGGGCACAAGTAGTAACATAGTTCAGTTGTAATATATGATACAGTTCCTGCTTCACATTTGCTATACAGCTCTGGTTTCTCTGACAAGAGTATCCTAAAGTCTCACTTGTAAAGAAGTGTTGATATTTTATGTCACTTTGAATATAAGCAAGGTCTGTGTGGTAGAAGACAGTTATGAAAAAGAGCTCTCAATTTCCTAAAATGAGTTATGAAAACACAGGAGAGGGTTCTCTATTAATAGGCTGATTCCTACTAAACGGAAGCAGGAAAAGAAGACTCCCTACCTCTAGTTGGAAGATAATATGACTACCATAGCTTGCTGGCAGCTTACCCCAACTTGGAAGAACTCAACCTATGGTCATTTTATGACGGCCTTCTTTATTAGCAGACAGGGATTTGGGCCCAGAAAGGGATTGAAAAAGTTGTATGGCTCAAGGGCCAAACTGTTTACCTTTGTAACTGGAACATACTGAAGAACTTGTTTAGCAAACAGAACAGTCAGTCCTGGGTGCATTGCAATTCTACTGTTATTTAGGGCTTAAGTGAATTTACAGATCACAGGTAGTTTGCAGCCACTGTATGATTTTTGCCTTTAATTTACCAGCAGGCCTTGGTTCTGTTTTGCAAGGTAACCAACCTATAAAATGTTCACTTATGCCCATCTACGCTGTATTTTAGCTTCACTTTGTGCTTTTGGCTCCTTTGGCTTTTAGAGGCAGGAAAATATTGCTCGATAGGAAGGGTTATTTTTCGGTTGCCAGAATTCCTTTGCAGTTTTAATGGAAAGAAGCAGAACTTTTTGGGGAAAGCCAGCATCTCATTTCCATTCCGCTCTCATACAGCCACTGTTGTATCTGCAGGGCCTGCAGAATGTAACTGCTGCGGCAGGGTGAACAAAGACGCCATTCAGCATGGAGAGCAGCTTCCCTTCCGCACCACTCTCTAGCCACAGCGAGGTTGGCTGGAGCACGCTATCTGACCGACATGGGATTCGCTGCCTGAACAAAACTCCCCAAGGACGCCTGTTCGGCATCCTGAATTAGTCCAGTGGGATGAAGACTTCCCTTTCAGCACTGGCATGAGCACTGAGTCGGCTGTGACTTACTTTTGTTTCCCTGCTCTTTATGGACAGACGTATATTCTTTGGAATTGTACTTAACGAAACTATTGCTCATTAGAGCTCAGGTGGCTGGTTCCACTACTCAAGTGCATGCTGGGATGGTATGTTCCAAAGTTACAGAAGCTGTAAGAGGACATTGTTTCTAATCTGCTGCCTTTGAAATCCCATCGCAGGGGTCATTTCCTGACTTTTGTGTCATTTCGGTCCAGTCCCTTGAAAGTTCCCACCCCCTGTGACTTCATAAACTAAGTATGTGTGAGGTATTTTCCCACATCTATTTCCTAGGTTATGGACATAAAAGAATTTACTTTAGTTTATGATTTTGCTTAAGAAAATTAATGTAGACATTTGCTGATTTAAATAATTAAAATAGGATTAAGTTATAAACTGTTTAAAAAGAAAAGAACACCTTATTCATAGTGTTTGTTCATTTTCAGACTTCAAGTTGATGAAAAATACACAAAAATTGTTAAAGCTTCATAAAATGCTTAACACTTCTTAGCAAGAACTCATGCCAACTTTCAACACATCTGTTTCTTTAATAGGCAAAACCAGGTCACAACTTTCATTTTCAAGCCCTAAATTACATAGTACCCACACTAGATTTGCAAGTCAGGCTTTGCTTTGTAGATAAACAACAGATACGGCTGAGAGAGGCTAAGCCACCATGACCATAAACACCATTTCAACACAGAGATGCCATTATGAACTGTGCCAGTACAACATCAGAAGCCAGCGATTAAAGAGAAAGATGAGTCAAGCTAGGATTAGTGAATCAACTTTATTCCTAATGAAATATCATTGAAGGAATGGAAGTTTATATCATGGATGAATAAGGCCCTGTATGTCTGCAGTTTAACTACATATCATGAACGCATATGGCAGAAATCTCATCCCAGTTGAGCCAGTTCAGCTCCAGTGGCTTCAGGGACATATTCTTTATTTAAGTCACAATTCAATGTATGATACACTTCTAATTTTAAGGGTAATGCAAGCAAACTTCTGGTTTGTGTAGTATATTGTGTTTCCTCCTTTCTTTCCCAAAGTAAAACTATTTTATTTATAGTCATCTCCACAAAATGTGGATGTCAGTAAAAGATGAGTCAGTTCATATATACATCCAGAAGTTTAGCAGTTTCCAGAGTTTACCTGATGTCACCCAAACTTCTCCAGTCTGGAGATTAGACGTCGTTCTCCTAAAAACAGTCAGTCTTATGATTTTGCAGTACTTCCTTGTTTCATTCAGGTCAACTGTAGTGCAAGAACAGCCTTTCTCACAGTATTTTGGCATTTCCGATTTCAGTTCTGGCTAAAACAGAGAAGTGCAGAGGCATGAGAAATAACTTTGCAATAGCTTACAAAACATTTTTAAGAGATTAGATTTGCTCCCTGTTGGTTTGAATTTCACATTAATTTATTCTAGGTAGACTGATCTAGTTATTTCCACACACCAGTTTCCCTATTTTATTTACTGATCAAACATAATTTGTCCAGTAGCGTTTTCCAAAGAACAAAGCAATTTGAATGGAGTGCAAAAACTAGCTGACATAATTACATAGGGAGATTATTAGACTGTTGACAAATGTTTTTTTCTGCACTTTTTAAACTAGCTCTAAGTTGTAGTATACTTATCCTTAGACTAAGTGGTATAGCTAGATTTATTAAGAGTACTGTTACTAATTGAATCATTTATACTACAGCAAACAAAGGGCAGAATGCTATTACACCTTACCTGGCATCATTCTCCTATATTAGGAAGTCCTCTAGCTGTGTGAATAAGGATTTTTTAAACAATTGCATCAGCATTCTAGTCCAAGATTGGCAAATAATCTTTAACAGTGAGATTGCCTAAAAATTCTGACTTTTGATTTGGTTTTATTGTACTTCTTGTATTCTCTATGAGGGTCCTCGTCCATAATTGAAATGGGTCAATCATTTGCATAAACTTATTTGGGTAGTCAACTTTTATACCCTTCAGAACCAGCCTCCGGAAAAATGAATATAAATTGTAAAAAAGCAGTTGAAGAAAACAACCCATGGATGTTTGATTTATCCTTCATTATTTCAATGTGATACTCCCGTTTCTTGTATTTAGACACAAACACATACACACACATGTATTTGGACATTTATTGCTGAAATCCACCTTCTGCAGGCTGCACTTGAAAGGCACACACACACACTGCTCTTAAGCAGCAATCTCTCACACAAGTGTACAAACAAAATTCATATCTAACACTTTCTGCTAAAGAAACCCCTCATGATGTGGCAGCCTTATACTTGCAGGATGCACAGATATGGTCAATGAATTCTAATGGAATTTAATAGAGGCAGTGCTGTCCAACTATACAAGTGCCTGCAAATTTTGGTGGCTGCAAATCTCTGATTGTTTTGATATTTTTCATTCTTCCTTCATACTTTCAAATGATCAACTCAATTCTTTTTTAGGTGTTTGTAATGAAGAGGCATAGGAAGGAGAAAAGAGTTTGATTAAGAAAAAAAAGAGCTAAGATTTAGATAGCATTTAAGAAACCAAATAATGCAGCCAATATGATGATGCTAGTTGTTGCCAGTAGTTTTACAATCCTTGGGACACAAATTCTTTTGTTAGCCATTGTTCAGACAAATGAATCAAAGCAGTAGTCATGGAAGTGCAAACTTTTGCTATATTGTCTACTAATTACCTGAAAAAAATTACTCTAGGATCTCTTACCATAGAAAGGTCTCCAAGTCGTGACTGACTATCTAACACCTCTAAAAAAAGTGCTAATTAATTCCAAACTTTTCTAGTTTTTCATTTCATCAAAATTCTTGGCCATTAAAAAGAAGATCCTGGCATATTTCATCTCGCTCACACAAAAAAAGAAACCATGAAATAAAAACAACCTTGCATCTTTGTTAGCCTGGTGAAAACTTCTAAGCAACAGTCAAGAAGTAATTTCTTTTGGGTCCTATTTGAAAAGGTCTGGCCTGCTCAACTATCATGGGGTTTCATATACCTTAGAGTTAGTTGAGGACTTTATATTAAAATGTTTTGGGCCTTTCTTTTTCTCCTTATAGAAAATTCAGTGTTGCAGTATCTTTTTTTTTTTTTTTTTTTCCCCACAGGAAAAAGCTTTTGTGTAATTCCCTCCATTTTCCCATCAGGAAAACCAAGGAAAGAAATAGATTCTTTCCAGTTGGCTGACTATGAAACCAAATATTCTGGTTTGCTGAACTAATCTGAAATGTTTCATTTTCAGTCAGCACATACTGAAATGCATATCCCTCTGCAGCTGCTTTGCTATATATGTCTCATACCCATGTACTCTCTTGTGGGCTAGTGTTTCTTGGCCAAACTACCTTTTCAAATGAGATGGATGGTGCTTCATCAAAGATACATGACCTGTGTGTTAAGCAAAACACTTCAGTTTGGCCATATAAAAATATTTCAGTTGTGAAAATGCCGAAATTAAGTATTTCCTTATTTCTGCACTGGTATTTTTCAAAATATTCTGTTCAACACAATAAATAGGAATTTCAGCTTTTATTTCACTCTGACATAAAATAAAGTTTTGCAATATTATTAGTCTCAAACAGATGACACTCTGATTTTCATTCAGATCAAGCATAATTAGGAAGAACTTCCCATCCTATTAGTAAAAAAGAAATCACTTCAATCTGTGTGCTTTGGTCCTGGGTTTTCTTAAGAATCCCATAGGTTTCCATGAGGTTTCTATAACCAGAAGAAGACAGCAGCTTGTATGCTTCTTGCACTAAGGTCTAAGTCTGCTCCCACTGAACTGAGTGAGAGTTTTGTCACCAACTTCAATGAGAAAGGATCATCTTAAATGAATATTTATGGATATAAAAGGAAAGCCACTGGGCATGTGGTTATCTCCCAATAACCCACATCCTTCTGTGTTTTTTTGCTTACACACATTATAAATAGCCACTTTATAACAGAATTGAGTTAGCCACAGTTATAACAAAAGAACCTTTTAATGTGGAAGTACTTTTACTTTACTTGTGAGTAGAGTTGCTTCCTAACATGGCTTGATATAGAGAAGGAGTAGGTCAGTAAAAACCTGGCTTGTTTTAGGGTCTAGTCTGTCTTCTGAACTGCTTCTGATAAGGCAGAGAAACAGAATTCACAAGGCTGTTCTTTAACCATCTTGGGTGATTTGTTTAAAAGTAAAACAAAATATAGAATGTCGATTAATCACAAGGAGTACCTACATGAACTGATGCTGTGTTGATTTTGCTTTTTATTCAGAACAGTTTCTGTGTAAGAAACACAGTTATAGGGGTCTGCTTAGGCATTTTATCATTTGTTTTTGTAAGAACACTCACAATTATTTTTCTGCCTGAGCCAATGGCATTTGCTTAAAACAAACTGTGTGACATCCCTTTGATTTTTTTCTTTGTTTATGTGTTTGCTTCTCTCTGCTTCATCACTGACTGGGAACTACCAAGTATTTTAGAACAAACAGAACCAGAAATTCATCATGAGGGGATCAGGGTGTTTACATGAAGTCCTTAAGCTTCCTAGGGATGGAATTATACTGGATGGTAAAAAAGAGGAGTTCAGTAAAGTAAGTGGAATTATTTGTGCATTAAGGAAAATGTTCAGACATTTGATCTGTACAAAATAGTCCTCTCATTTTATGGTAATACTTTGGTTTTAGTCAGTCTCTGACTGATCATAGAATGTACAGGTCCTTGCTTTAGTTAAAAAGTGATATGATTTCTCTTCAAAACCATTTGTATAACTCAGAAATTTACTGGTGTTCTTTGCTTACATAGAAGAATACACCTTGTTCTTTAAAGATACTACCTGACTCAGCAGTACCTCTTGTTCCAATAAACAAAGAAGGGAGCTTTTTGGACATTCAGTTTTATAGTATGTAGCTGTATCTAGTGAAAACTCCTCTTTAAGTTACTTGATGTCTAAGAAAATTTTCTTTGCCTGCATGCTGAACAAATTGTACATAACATTTCAGAAGTTCTGAATTTAGCTTCCAATGGCTTTTGGCAATAAATTATGATAGTTGTAAACAAAATACCACTGGCCCTACCAAGAATCATTGTGGTTCATTCCAAGTTATGAAGATCATCTTCATTAGTTTAATTCGAAAATCACTAACCAAACAAAAAGAAGATGTTATGCTGGAGAAATAAAGCAGAGAGATTTCAACAACTTAAAAAAAAAAGCAATTGTTTTTTAAATTTTTTTATTTTTAGAAACGCTTTCCAGTATCTACAAAAGAGAAATAATGAATGCTTTTTGTTACTGATTGATTACTACAAAGAACATCCCAGTGCATCATGTGTCATGTATTATTATATCAGGTATTATCAAATACCATGTTTTGATCAAAAGACACTTTTTTATATCCACATTCTATCACACTTTTTTCAGTACACACTTTAGCTACTGAAATCTATTTTCCATAAATCTGTATTTTTCTATTTTTTTATTTACTGTTGTATTAAACATTAATGAATAGAATATTTAACACAAATCCTGCTCCTAACTGTCGTACGGAGTATGTGAATGAATTTGGGATTCATCAAAGGCAGTTATTGATGGTCACAATACGAAACTTCACTACCAACCCTTTGCTTTTGTGTGTGTCTCAGGTTTGCATATGTCATTCTTTTGTTTTGACTATGGATTTACACAGAGTGTGGGGCAGGGAACATTCAGAGAAAAAAAAGCTTTAAGATGAAAGCTTTTCTTGTATTTTATCTTGCAACTTCAACTAAAGAATTTAATTTTAATTTCCACATAGCAAAAGCAAAAAATAGGGTGATAATAGACTCTAGTGGTTATAAAAATGGAGAGCACATGCAAAAGGCTACATGGAAAAGCAAATGGTAGAACTGACAGTGGAAGCTGGAAGGTCTTACAGACTGTTCTTTTCTCTAACCACCTTTACACTTCATCTCCATGTCACCTGTGTCATCAGTATAATCTACAATGACTTTATAGATTTTGAACACCCATTCTTTCTTCATTCTCTAATACTTAGTAAGGAAGTATTTTTTCATAAATATATAGCTTGTGTATTTGTGGAATTGTTATTTATTTTAATATATTTTTAAATTCCTTTAAAGGATATAAACCTGAAGCTATGCACAGTGCCATAACAGCTGGATTTATTATTGTTCTCTTTATTTCCCCTGTTTTTTATTGCTTTCAATTGCTGTTTCATCAAAAATAGAGCTATAAGCTGTCAGAGGGAAGCACTCTGTCTTTCTCTGTGTTTTTAAGGGTTTTCCTCTGTTTAAATTCCATCGCTGTGTTATGCAAAAGAATAAATTTAATGTTAATAATAATGCCTCTGGTGCCATGAAAATTTTAAAACAAATGATCAATCCTTGCTCCATTGAAATCAATAGCAACTTGCCACCAACTTCAGTGCATCCAGGATTTTATCCTCTGAATCTTTGAATCAGTATAAATTTAAGTATGTTCTTAATTGCTCTCTCTCAGCAGAGAATACATTTGTAGTCTGCCTACTTTTCACTGATTGTTTTGTGGGTTTCTGTCACACCATCAAATTAGAAGACAGTGCATTAGTAAACGTCCATTAATACTTCTCATATATATAATTTATTTTATTTTAAATAACTATTGATCATGTATGGCATAAATTCAGTAACTGATTTACTTTGAGGTATTTTCTGGAAAAGTGTTTTCTTTACTGGCTTTTACTAGTTTAATGTCTTTTTTCCTTCTTAGCATCTCAATTTGTATCTACATAAATCCACTATTTCTTCTCCTGAAAATATTTCAAGGTAAGAAATGGTAATTTTGCTATAATTATGTTTCATTTCTTTTTTTTTCAAGTGCAGAAGTATTTTTGTTCACATTGAGCTATCATGTTTTAAAATTAAATGTGGTTCATTTGTTGGTTTAGTTTTCTTCATGAGTATCTGAAAACAGTACTTTCTGTATTTGTGTTTATTAATATGTCTCTTCTGTGCTGCTTCTTCCTAACTTCCTTCCTTAGAAATTGTTTTTTTCTGGGGATTTTACATTTGCAAATGTTTCTTCGGATAATTTTAGGATTCAGTAGTTCCTTACAGTTCCAACAGCAAAGTTTCTATATTATTCTACAGTGTGTGTGAGTAAAATAGATATTTTTTTAATTATTAAAAGATAATTTCCCTCTCTTAAATGTTTCCAGTTTCTTACTAATCACTTTTAGTTTCTTTCCCAGTTACAATTGATCTGATTGGAAGAATGGCATATTTTAGTGAGCAAACTTATCAATTCAGAAGTTTCTAAGATTCAGATGGACTATTATGATCATCTAGTCTTACTTTGTTAACAATGCAGGACAGAGAATTTCTCTGATAGGCCAAATTCTTCTCTGAACTAAGGCATATCTTTTAGGAAAAAACAGCCAGGAGATATCCAGGACAGAAGCAGAGACTAGAAAATACATTAATGGCACAGCTCTATAGGCTATAGAAAGTGTTGTGAGAAATGATGTGATGTAAGATGTAGGTAGGAGCCTGAGGTATTGAGTTAAGAGTATCTATCAATGTATAAGTCCACAGAAAACCAAACTTCCTTAATTGTGGTACTCACAGAACAATCTGTTACTGTTTGATTTCTTTTTTTTTTCTTTTTTTCTTTTTTCAGTATTTAGTTGAATGCCTAGCAAAAGTTCTAGACTGTTCTAGCAATGTTATTAACCTTTATTAACCAAACTCTTTAGTACTACCATATTCCTTTTTCTTCCTCAAGTTGAAATCTAATTTTTAACACTACGTAGAATCCAGTTCTTTCAGAAGGACAAAGTAGCCCCTGATCTTGATAGAGCTGAGCACTTCTAGCAAGAAACTGGTGGCTTATGCTACTATGGTATATTGAGTCCTGGTTTGGGGGCAGTCCAGGTGCTCAGCACTCCCCAGGAAGTGCTCAATATGTTCTTTCAAAATGGTGGAAGATAAATGAGGAAAGCTCAAGTAAGATGGCAGTAGTAAGGCATGTATCTGTGCCTTGTTCAAGGTCTGAAATCCAATTCCATTTTTTTACCATGTACTCTATTTTAAAATCATGACAAGATGATGAGACTTAGAAACTCATTCTTTCAAAGTTTTGCACTAACAGAAACATAGAAATTCAACTTGGGGAAAAACCCTAATAGTCCCTTTCAAGGTCTTCCCTAATTACATTTACTTCTACATTTAATCACCAAATTATATTTCTTTATTATGTTTATTATATATTCAGTTTAGTTTTAGACATGCTGAAACATATGCTCTGATACCTTGGCAAGACTGTTGGAATATCTCTGCATTCTGGGGAAGCCTCTAACTCCTCACCCAAACCAAATTAAATAAAGGACATTAATTCAAACTCTGGAAGACTAAAGATCAAACCTTTCTAAACCTCCACATGGAAATCACAGACTTGTGTACAAAAAAGTATATGAGATGTCAGAAACCTTCATTCTTCTTAGTTTGCATCTTATTTAACATATCTATCTTTAAATATTTGAGACAGTCCATCCCACATGTAGTTTTCTTCTTCTTTTTCTCTTCTTTTCTCTTCTTTTCTTTTCTTTTCTTTTCTTTTCTTTTCTTTTCTTTTCTTTTCTTTTCTTTTCTTTTCTTTTTTCTTTTCTTTTCTTTTCTTTTCTTTTTTCTTCTCTTCTCTTTTCTTCTCTTTTCTTTCTCCTTTTCCTTTTTCTTTTCTTAAAAGATCTGCAATCATTCCCAGAAAAAAATAACTGTCATGAACTTTGTGAAGATTGTCTAAGTAACTAGTACTAGTCCTAAGGTGCTAGTAGTGAAAACTGCAGAGTGAACTTCTTAGTATTGGATTGAAATTCTTTCATGTGTTCCCCCACTTCTGTGTATCAAAAAAAGATTTATGTCAAAGCATTGCCAACTTCACTGAAAAGCACTTCATTTTTACCATTATTTGTTCTTGTCAAGTAATTTTCAAGTTCTTCTGAGGCAAAACTTATCCAAGAAGTGGGACTTGAGATTCCATTGTAGATATCATTATTACCATTCCACAGCAGCAAAATGCCATCTTTTCATTCTTTTGTAGCACCAAAGAACTGGATTTCTGACAAGCTGAAATCCCAAGACTAATATTGTAACTGACAAGTAACACCAAGAACAGCAGCCTTTATTTTTTCATGTTTGGCAGGATGCTTTTGGGTAGTTTACATGACTTAGAACAGACACATCTGTTTTCTTCATGGAACCTTGGAAGCAAAACTGGAAAACCATAAGGCAGTATCCATATAAAAGGAGGATACTCACCCACATTAAAAATAGGATAAATGCAATAATGTCTTATATTCACTTTCTTATGTATCTGTAATTATGTCAGACCAAGACATCTCTTACTGAAGTCAGCTTAACACACACACACACACATATACACACAAAATCCTTTGAATTTTCATTTCTAAGGAGCAAGACATTCAAATTTTTGAGCTCAGATTGACTTTAGCTACACTGTGTTATGCGTGTCCTTGATGTAATTTGGACAATTGCCAAAAAATCCTACCTATCAGGTTTTGGCTAGTGGAGCTCTTTTACAAGCTCTTTTACATCCTTGTTTTCTTTTCGACTCTGGCTTTTTTGACTAACTACATTAGATTGTTTGACTTCGTTACTGTGTAGTGTAAAATGAAACCTGGATAATATTGTTACCAATTATTTTCTCTTTATAACTGTTTTCTGACTTTTGTAAGGAGAAAAAAGAAAAAGAAAAAAACACAACCAATTGTGATATCGTACTTTTTTTTAGAGTCTTCATCTTTTTCCATACACATTTCCATGAGTCGCCCATGATGGGAGACATTCTTTTTCTTGGTTTCAAAGTTACATATTCCAGTTTAAAATATCTTTTGCTAATTCATGAGAAGACAGAAGTCCAAGTCTAATGGAATCAACTTCATATTACCTAAAGCTTCTCAGGACAAACCTGCCGAGTCCCCGGTTTCAGGACAGAAACCATGGTTCTATAGTTTGTAGGCTAAATCATTCCCATAGAAGCTGTGGTTGTTTCCAGGAGAAGCCAGTCCCTGCACCACTAAAATAAGACTTGAGGGCACAAAAGAAAAGATATGTCAGACAATCATCTTGATTCTTGTCCCCACTTGATGAAACACAGAACAAGGCTGCACTTGTCTAGTGACAATTTCAGCTCAGAGAAAAGTTAAGGCAGTTATTTTGCTTCCTCAGTATGTCCATTGGTAGGTACTCAGTCAATATGTGCTGATGGAAACCTTGGCTGGGAAGACTTTTGTCAGACTTCATAGAAAGCAAGGAGGCAACACAACAAGCAGAAACCAATAAGGGAGAACTCAGCTGGAGACCTGGTTTTCAGTACTGCATTCTTACCACTACATGTTGTTCCTCCTTAGCTGTAACTCTGCTGTGCCAATTGGTTTGTCTTCTATTCTCTGTTGTTGGCAATTACTAGATTATACAGGATGAATTACAGGTGCATCTGAAACCCAGTTAAAGCTACATTTACTGAAGGGGAAAACTCTGCTGTTATTACAGACACTGTACTTGCTCAAGAATATCATTAGCATTCATTTTGATAACAACAAGGGCTCCATTTGTCCAGTGCAAGTACCTATATTTATTCATCAAAATGAAAATATCAAATCATCATTTCCTTTAACTCAGTTTTTGTCTACAGTTTGCAGATCCATTTAAGGTTTAAAATTCAGACTTTCAAGGAATTAAAGCCTTTATGCATTTCACTTGCTGCTTTTAGCAGTCATGTATATGTACCGTTAAGTTTACCATAACCTCTGTGCAGAAAAAGTATTTACAGTTGTAGTGTCATGTAACATAGTTCAAAACCAAAATATCTGTGCCAGATACCATAACGCTGTCAGAATTATTAATCTTAGCATTTAATTAAGGATCAAATTTCAGAGGCTCCTTTAACTGGCCAACTAATTTAACAAGTTGCTGTTACAAGTTGAAGTAATTTACACCTCCTTAAATTGACAGCATTAAGCAGAATTTTTCAGAAAACACTTGCTACCTGCACAATTTTTTAAACTTTAAAGATTTCCAGCTTTTATAATTTTAATTTGTATTCATGGTATGTAAAGTTCACAATTTTTTTATTTTTTTTCATTTTAAATAAGTAAGGTGTTGGTGCATCAGTGTAGCAGATGTTTTCTCATTTCATAAAGCTTACATGTGTGACTAGATTTAGTTTACCAGCTCTATAAAGCTGATTCCATTGAGTTGATTACTTATCTAAATGGAAGGATGGCTTTAAAATAATTGTAATCCTGTGCCCTGTGTCAACATAGTTAGCAAAAAAGGGCAATACTTTCACCTAACAGGATTCAGAGAAGAGTTCTGATACTTTTCTGCCTATCTTTTGCTGGATTTCATGAAGGACACTTTACTTCATAGAGTCTAATGACCTAATCAAGGAAATAATGCCTACAACATTTTTCCCCACCTTCTACTTAGGAGCTGTTTTAAAAGACAGCTAAAAAAAGGAAATGGAAGTCTACAGGAATCAATCATGAAGGACAGCCTACTAAAAGGGGTATCATTTTGTGAAGATTTTAAGTGATTGGAGGAAAAGCAAAAACAGCTGTTAGGTAACTTAAAGCAGTGCAACATGTTGACAAGACTGTGGCATTTGTGAAAGTTGAAACTACACAGGGAATGCTGTCTCCTCCATCTAACCAAAAAAAGGGAAGGAGAGTAATATATTCTTCTCGTCTGTGCCTTATTAAAACTAAATACAGCAGCAAATGCTAGCTGTGAACCTAGATTCAACTAGCTAATGATCTGCAGGTCTTTTAAATTCCTTAAGCAGCTTTAGGCCAGGTGACACTTGATAGTTTTGCTATGCAGGGATTTGTGAATATAGGTTTTATTTCTTGCCATGTGCAGGAATGTTAAGATGAACTACAAACCTCAATGCTCAAATTGCCATGTTCTCAGTGTTTTCCCATTATATTGGCTCTGGTTCTCCTGGAACTTCCAGAAACCCTGTCCTTCTTCAGGATATGCAGTAAGACTGCATGCTGAAATTCAGTCTCTGTCCATTAATACTCCAGAAACATAAGCCTCCTCTAAAAGAGATGATCTTATACTCATTCTTACACAGAAAACAGAAGTTGACTCGCTGTTGCTTATGTTTGGGATAATGGTTAGTGACATTATTTAGGACATAGGAGATGGAGGACTAATGTCTTTCTCGGCCTGAGGGTTTTTAAATCTCTCTCCCCCTCCTCTCTGTGCCAATGCTGTAATCAACCACTAGCAAACCATGCTGGGTGAGATGTGGTGATATTGAATTACCACAGAACTACCAGATAGAAAGAAGTTACTCTACTCTTACAGTGTAAAACTCAACCAAGTTATTTTACAGCACTGAATAAGCCTGATTTATAAGTACAGAGATACAAATAAAAGTGACTGTTGTGGCAATGGAATAAAACCAGTTTAAAATAATTATCTGTTCATATAATTGTCTGTCGTGGTTTAACCCCAGCCAGCAACTAAACACCACACAGCTGCTCACTCACTCCCCTCCACCCAGTGGGATGGGGGAGAAAATCGGGAAAAGAAGCAAAACCCATGGGGTTGAGATAAGAACGGTTTAATAGAACAAAAAAGAATAAACTAATAATGATAATGATAACACTAATAAAATGACAACAGTAATAATGAAAGGATTGGAATGTACAAATGATGCGCAGGGCAATTGCTCACCACCTGCCGACCAACACCCAGTTAGTCCACAAGTGGCGATTCCCTGCCCCCACTTCCCAGTTCCTAAACTAGATGGGACGTCCCATGGTATGGAACACACCGTTGGCCAGTTTGGGTCAGGTGCCCTGGTTGTGTCCTGTGCCAACTTCTTGTGCCTCTCCAGCTTTCTCGCTGGCTGGGCATGAGAAGCTGAAAAATCCTTGACTTTAGACTAAACACTACTTAGCAACAACTGAAAACATCAGTGTGTTATCAACATTCTTCTCATACTGAACTCAAAACATAGCGTCCTACTAGCTACTAGGAAGACGGTTAACTCTATCCCAGCCGAAACCAGGACATTGTCAGAAAAAAATTTATATTATTTAGACATCTGGAGCATCTAGCAGCCTTGTGTATTAGACATGAAAACCTGAAACCTTCATCAGCATAACATCACATGTTTAAACATAGGTAATTGTTTAAGTACTTTGTTGCATTAAGAGCTGTCTAGAATCAGTTTCCCATCAGACATAGTAGTTATATGGTTAAAGTATTTTACAAAAACTGACAAATTAGTTGTCTCCTTCTACTTGTGAAATTAGAACAGTATCATCGTCCTCAGTTATAAATGGAAAAGCTGACAAATTACTTTTCCAAGTTCATGCAGCTATGGTGACAATGTTAGCAGTCAGGCTCTCCTAACTGCAGAATCAGTGTGTCTTTCTTCACACCACAGAATGGTCCTGCAGTTAGTTTCATCTGTAGAGAGTTCTTGTGTTCAAAATCTCACCCATTATTTTTAATAGTATTTTATGTTCTAGAATACCACTTCTGCCTGAGCACCTTACCCTTTTTCAGTAACAGTCTCCAGTTCTGCCTTTGCCAAAGGTGCAAGAGTATGAAAGGATGGCAATACTCCAAACTTTAGCTTAATGTCTAAGAGTGCATTACAATACCTGCTATAAATTAGAGTATGCCTAGTCAGTCAACTGATACTTGCTACTGTAGTGGCTGGGGACATATAATGTACTGCTGCTAAGTTGTCTTAATTCTTCCTGTACCCTCATGGAGTCCAGCAAATGGAGCACTCAAAGGATTTTGATCTTTTAAAGCAGTTATACTATCCTTAATTTTAGGGGAATACCAATGTTCAACTGCATTGGTCTAAGTAAGAAATCAACATGACTGCTTATGGAGTACTAGGAATTTCATAACAAAGTGAAATTACAAATGAAAAACTGTAACAAATCCATGCATTTAGAGAATATCAGTCCCTTTCAACTCAGGTTCGCAAACAAATCTGATATTAGTCACAGGCACTATGGTTTTATTGAGTTTTGACCAGCTTCTGTTTACAGGAATTTCATTCTTGTATGAAATTACGTCTTCATCTGTGCAAGATCATGATGTTATTGGCCTTACATGTCTTTAAAACTTACAAGCAGAGAAGTACAATAATAAAAAATCAAAATCTCACAACTAGTCATATGCTTGGAGGCAACTGTACCAAAGAGCTTTGTGACCTTGGTTCTTCCACAGTACAAAAAAAAAAGTCAGTGACAGCTATTTTTTATCAATATTATTTGAATCATTGCAACACCTTCAGGCATCAGTTAGAGATCTGTGCTCCACTGTCCTCAGTATTGCATACCCATAAAATGAAGACTGTCCTTGCCCAAAGTTTCTTCCTGGTTTTCCATCTGATGTTAATGATTTGAAGGGGATTTTTTTCTCTCTCTTTGTTTGTATTGAAAATAATACATATCACCATCTTTATGGTGGCTGGGATTCTGTATTTAGATTCATGTAAACAGATCCTTACTTCCAGGAAGTCAGTGAAGTTCTATATATGAAAAAGAATCAAATTAAAAGTTCAAGGTTTATGTGAGCATCACCACCAATCTGTTTGTGGCACACAGCATTGTTGCTGTATGCAAGGTGACATGGAAAAATTAGTCTAGCTTAGACAGAAAAATCTGGAGCATTCTTTTCTTTCCACTGTAGTTCCAGCTTCCCTCTTCTGATTGCACGTATCTGTTGGGTTTGGGGTTTTTTTTATAGTTTGTGCTAATTGTTGTGTTAGAAAAGCCTGCCCTAGATGAGATTCAGTACAAGTCCTGTCTGTTAGAGCCAGGCAATTATGTCAAGAACTAAACATCAAATTCTGGGTTTTTTCCAGGTAACTGGTAGGTCAGTTTAATTGGTACTTGATTGCTTCTCTGTAGTTATAAGCATTCTTGAAGGAAACAGGTATTTAAAATATGTCTGTTCTCTGTAGTAGGCTACATCTTGGCCAGATCATTCTTGGGAGGGGAGAATAAAAGAAAGTCTAGCAACTCCAGGGCATTTAAATGAGGAAAAAAAAATTAATGGAGAAAGGGATCCATAAGAAGTTCAATATTGTAACCCACTTGCAGGCCTAAAATCCAGAGTATTTTCCTAAGTCTGAGAATTTAATGAAATCTGTTGTAGCTTTGAATAAGATAATATAATTCTTGACCCTCATTTTCCTATGGTGGGAGAAAGAAATGGCAATACTGACTGATCTCACAGGTGAGCATTCAAGATGAATAAATAAATGTTTATATAAGGCTTCAAATACAAAAAGTGGTGGACATTTTAGTAGAATGAGAACAAGCAAAAGCCAGGCATAATGTATAATTCTAGTAGTGTATGTGCATATACAGTTACTATGTGTTATGTAAAGTATCACAGTTATTGAAATCTCAGCTCTTTTAGAAAAAAAGAGAAGGATTTAAAGAGATTTCCAGTACTGGAGTATGACTCAGAATCCTGTTCTCCCTTTAAGATCCTTTGTGCTGTCTGAAAGATCCTCAAAGCAATGGGGGGGGGAGCAGACTTTATAGGAGAAGAAGCGAAAATGCTGTCAAAAGCTAATGTAAACAAATTTAAAATATAGAGAAAAATTTATGTGTTTTGCCATTCCCTATGACTCAGTGATGTGTTACATTCCGTATTGTCAAGCATATGTGTTTAAGGCAGAAATGTGATTACATTTCAGTTGATGCTCTTTCTTTGATTTCACAATACACTTGAATTCTGCACAGCTCTGTATTACTCACTGAGATAAAGGATGATAGCAAATGAATTGAATCTACATCATTCAACACATTTACTGTTAAAGACAGTAAGAGCAAGACAATCAAACTCCTTTCTGCTTTTCCAGTTCATCTCTTTGGCCCTGTTTTACACACTTCATTTTTTTTGTAATGAGGTTAAAGAGTACTTAGCAGGCGGTGTAGTACAATACCAATTTTACTGTATCTTTCTGAGTCACTAAGTATCCTGAGAGATGCTAGTATTTGAATTTGTCAGCTTGGTCCCCCTCCTTGCATCTGGCATAGCTTCAGTGTCAGAAACAGGAACACAGACTGGTTTAATACAAAAGGAATCAAGCAGCAGGACCAAAAATTATATATGCGTATTAAGAATGTGCACAGCTTGGGAAAATAGTCTCTTTTCTCCTATGTTCTCTGGTTCATCTATTTCTTAGGAAATCACAGCTGTTTGAGTTTACAGTGATCTCTTTATAAGTTGGACATTCAGAGATTTGTGAAAAGCTGACTTAAATTTGACAAACAAATAGCATTTAGAGCAAGATGAGGCCAGCTACTTTTACAGATTTGGGTTTACTGCCTTTTACAGATTTGGGTTTACTGAAAAATAATGCTAATAGATGTTTGTCAGCATACAATCATCTAAATAACTAATACTTTATTAAGGCAGAAGCAATAAAAGAGGAGTTATTATTTAATTCAATAGTGAACATTTTTGCTACCAGAGTAGCTTCTGTATTTCACCTCAAAGATGGCTGCACTGCAGTAACAGATATGTAAGTTTTGGTTATAAAGTATCTGAGCCCTTCCAAAAGAGGATATAAACTTTACTACAACAAATAAAGTATTTTTAAAGAAAATGTTCCAGAATAAATGCCACTTAGAAAACTTGCTTTCAGAAAACATTTTTTCAGAAAACAGAAAAAGAAAGAAGTAAACAGCAAATAGTCGATAGATTTCTTTTTATTCAAAGGTAGAATACTGTCCCCTAGAATGTTTCTTCCAGAAATGCTTTCCTGTTTTTTTTAGAACTTTCTTTGATAATTGGTTAAGTAGGTATATCATCAGTGAGCTCAAATGCCAGTACTTCATACTGATTACTGAGGATAAAAGATGTATTTTTTGAGGGAAGGTTTTTACAGACGGTTGCTTACAAGATAATTTATTTACTAATTTCTATAAAGGGTTATTCCCAATATTCTGTAAGGCTTAGGGAGGTTTTGTAATCAAGCCTGATGACATAGCCCAAATCCTAAAACGAACGTACAAGCAAAGAGTGCAAGGGGGTTAAATTAAATAGGAAGGCTTTAACCTGAGCTTTATGATTCACTGTTTCTCATGCAGCTAATTTACTATAATTGAAATGAGAACACTGTGTCCTTACATGACTGATGTAAATTTGGGTCTAAAACATGGGATGTCCCTCATAATGAAGTATGGGTTTGGGTGTGTCAGATATGTGTGTGGCTTCATTTGAAATTAGCTCCATGGCTGAACATTACAGGAAAAGAATATGCTGAAGTTTCTTCTCACACCAAAGCAAAGTAAGTCACAAACGAGTGACTCACTGCCTGAGCTATATTTTCAGTTTTTGTTGTGTTTGGTCATCTTTCTCCTGTGTGGGAAGATGGCATGTCTGGTCTCCAAAGCCCCACTTTCTGTACTGTAGCTGAAATATGCCCAGCTACAAAGGTGAAACAATTGTAAAACGTATCTCTTCCCTGTATCTTTCCACTGGACACATTTGGACCTATGTCAGAAAGCTGGAAAACTTAGAAAGAAATTTCATTGACTGGGTGCTCTTCCACCACATAATCTATAATACATATAGCAGGTGCAACCCTACAATGTGCTATACAGTGTTTCCTATGTGGCACTCAAGCCCCCTAATGAGAACTAAAGACCTTCATCATCCAATCATAGTCTGTATCCCACTTTTTTTTTTAAAGATGGCATATTTATGTCATTTCAAACAGAAACTTCCTTCATTTAATATAAATAACTGTATTCTCACATAGAGAGAGGACAGCTGGTGCTATTTCTGAAAAAAAGATTAATTTTTAGGACCTTGTCAGGACCCTTCACAGTAAGTAGAAAGCATTGAAATTGTTGTGATTTCACCATAGATTTTACAGACCATGTTCTCCCTAGTATCTACCTTTACCAGGGTCCAAATGTCACTGAATTGCATGGAATGAAACCTGAGACAGAATTTCTGCCCAGTCCTTTCACCGAACTTTATTTAGCCAGCTTCAGAACCTAACCAGAGCCCTCACTATATGCAAGCTACACATGGATATCGTGTATCCATGAGTCTTTATTGCCTGATGCTTATATTTTATTATTTCAAGAGTAGCACAACCAGGTCTGTTTCAAGCAATGCTGCCAAGCCAGAAGCTACAAAGGTCCTCAGGTCAAAACGACACCATGGTTTCTTGTGTACTGTTCACTGCTCACCATGCAGTATGCCAGAGTGTGGAGAACAAGCTCCTTTACGTAGATAGTACTTGCTGGGGATAAAATATCATTCATCCTCAAATAATAAAAGTTAGAAATAGGTGAACACAGTGCAACAGTAGAAACAAATCTGCAAGTGATTTGCCTATGAAACAGGAATGAATGCTTCCATTTGCATGACAGCCTACTGTCTGTTTGCTCTGAACTAGCTCACTCCTTTTATTCCTCCTTTTTTTCTCTTCATGCTGTCATACGAGTTGGCTGAGTGTTTTACCATGCTATATTCTGATATTTCTGCAAGTGGATTGAGTACTTGCTATACTTCTTTGTGCAGTGGAAGCTGAACTTCAACTCCCCTTTTGACTGTTGAAACGATATATTGTGTGTATGTATAGAGAAGGGGTAATTTAGGGGCTTCCTTACTATTTATACCGGTTTTCTGTTCCTTTTTTTCAGTTTTATGCATCCACTGATTGTTGTCACAATAATATTTCTTCTATGTGATAAAAAGTCTAGTAGCACAAAGAAATATTTCATATCTCCTTCGGCACCTCATCTTACAGCTTTACTTGTTTTACAACTTTTGTGTACTTAACACAAAGTGCCCACTTCATTCTTTGTTCTCAGATCCCGTCTCCCCACTGAGATTTGGGCAATCTCATATATACACCCATTTCCACTGGACTTCTTTTTCACTAGCATCATGATAAATAATAGGACAATTTATAATAGGATGATCTTTCTGTCTTATTTCATTACTTTCTTTTCCTTGATGACCACTTTAAGAGAGACACATTTCTTCCTCTCTGCTCACAAAACTCATTATTTCTTCATACCTAGATGTTGCCTTGTGTGCTCAATCACTTCCTCTCTGTGGTAAATTTGTTAGACACAGATACAGTCACTTATGATATTTCTTAAATTCTGTTGAACATGTATTTCTGACAAATGCTACGTGTTCACTCCAAGGCATGATGCAGTGTTAGTCATCTTTATGTATTCCTACTATAAATAGTCAACCCCGCAGCCAGCTACCTCTCTGTCAGTGGAAGCCAGCTCTGTGACTGTGGAAGGGTGACTAACTCCTAGAGCAAACATTCTTCAGAATGCCTCCACTTAGTCAGCTCAGCTAGGACATTTCCTCCACTCTCTGGATGATTAATGTGCTAACCATTGTCTTAAACGTTAGCTTTGTATTGACAATGGTAATGAGAAACATTTAATGTCAAACTTTGCCCCAAATTTAAAAGATGCTCTTTAGCAAGTTAAGGGGAATATCTGTGTTGTTTGCACTGCCTGGTGTTCCATTTTTGCTGAAGCACATGAGATCAAAGCATGCCCTAAGGCATCTTACACTCCTGCTACAGCTTAAAAACTGTGCATTGGCCAGTAACTAGCAACAATTGATTGCTGAATGTCCAAAGCCATGACTGGATCGCCCTATCACTATAAAACTAATGGTGGTTTTTTAACAGCCTTGAGGAATCAGTTGCTGATTGTCACCACTTTGCATTTGTCCCACAGAAGACTGAAAAAATAATTTGACTCTAAATACATTGACTAATAAAAATTTAAAACTGCGTAGGGAAACGCATAACGTTGCTTCACAACTACTTCTGGGAAAAAGCAGAGTAAAACAATATAACTAGAGAGGAGGTCTGCTAACTTGTAAAATAGTCCAACTTGTAAAGCAGAGGGACATCTGTCAGATATCACTAGGCATCACAGAAAGGGTCAAATTGATAGAAATTTTTAATACCTGTCAAGAGAAAGTGAGAATCTACCTGGGACGAGAGAAGACAGCTGCTACAGACTTTTCTGTTCTGGACTAAGCCAGATCTCTGCAATGCCAAGTAATGGTTACAGCAGTAACAAAGTGTAAATTGTCATGCCTATTATATGTATATGCATGTTTGTATACATATGTATATACACATGTATGTTTGTGTAAAAAATTTCAGTATAAATATATACATTATATAGATACATCCATATACATTAAAGAATGCGAGTATGGACAAAAACTCCACAAAATAACTGAGGTTCTTATAAACATTGGTGAAAACATTTTTAATCATCTAATTGAGCTGATATGTGTGGTCTCCAGCTCTTATCTATGGCAAACATCATTCCAAATCTTAGTTCTGAGTCTAGTGCTACAGGTCACTATTTAGCTGAAATCTATTGTCAGAACCCAGGTGTCAAACCAAACTGATTAAAAGAAAACACCAGTTTGAACTTTCATCCAGAACTTTGACAGACCTGAAGCACTAGCTGTAGGATTAGAGCCCTCAATACATAAAAATAGTAAGTTCAGAGGAAACAGATCAAAAGTGATTCTACATGCAGGAATGTTTTGATGAAAGGTGGTTAGAAAGATGTCAGCATGAAAAGAGTACTGAAATTTCAATCCTTACATTTAGAGCCAAGTATCTGCATTTATATTATATTGCTGTTTGAAATGAAGGCTTGTCCTCTCCATGAATCTTCAACATTTTCCTTCCAGAATTTAAACAAATAGAGACGAAGAGAAACTGTTGTTAGGGCCATTTCATTTCAGGGCTAGCCATTCTAAAAACAGTTATCTCCACAAGGACCTCAGAAGTTAACAATTACTACTTTAACTGCATCTTCAAAGTAATTATTTTTTATTGTTTTTAAATGTACTTTTTGTCAAGGACACAGCACTCTTGACTAGTTTCCTGACTGCAGTTAACACAGCAGAGATCTAGAACAATATTAGCATGACAAACAAAAATAACATCAAGGGGCCTGATAAACAAAATAAATTACTTGCTTTCACCTCGTTGACTGCCCAGAATGTCTTAATAAGTAATAATCTGGCTCCCATTCAACTCCCTACTTGTGGCCCTAATAATACCAGAGACTGTGTTACAATCTATATATACTGAAAAAGACAGATACACACTCAAGAAAAAAAAAGAAAAAAAAAGAAAAAAAAAGAAAAAAAAAGTTGGAGATCAGTATTTAGCCAGCTAAACAGAAATAATTTCATTTCTAATCTGGCCTTGGGAAAGAGGTGCAAAAATATCCCTCATCTGGTGTGAACAACACAGTTTGAAAGTAGTATACTCCAGAGGATCAAATTATTCAGGCAGCAGAAAGAGAGGCAAAACAAGCAGCCAAGGATTTTGAATAAATACTACAGCTGTGGGAAATGAGTTGCAGAAATAAAAGGAGGAGGGACCAGCTAGTTTTGAGGGTAATAAGCATATGAAATCTAAAGGAAACAGAGCAAAACTGACTCTGATTTATACCCTAAATAACTTCATTGAATTCATTTGAGTTCCACAGGATAGTGAATACATCATCTCAGAAATTTGTTAGTATATGATGGCTGTGAATAAGAGAAGGGAATTCTGCAGAAATACCACTCCTTTTGTCATAAGATTCTTATATTATACTTTTTTAGAAAACTTGGAAAGTGACAGTCTCAGAGTGGTAGCTAGCGCCAACAGCATTGCAAGCAGGTGTTACACAACTCCCCAGCTCCCCCAGCTCTAGTGCTTTGCCTTCGTCCACAATTCCTCTAACGGTCTTGTTTTGCATCGTTCATGAATAGCTCTAGGCTGTTAATTCTGTGATGAACTGGGTAGTGCTTTTGCTATGCATACAGGTATGGAGCGCTGACTAGAAATAGATCTCAAGATTGTTTCCACTTTAGGTATGTTGACCTTCTTTTGTCTGAGCCTTTCTGCACTTCCATGCTTTCTAGTCCTCTGCATTTGTAAGGTGAAAACCAAAATGGGCTGAGCCACCCAAAAGTGATTCTTACCTGGGGACTGTTTCTGCTTCTGCAATTGTTTTATGCACCCTTCCTTCCAGTTGACTTTGCTGCTTTGGATCTCCCAAGGTCTCTTATTGCCAGGGAGAGGATTTTGTTGCCCTCCATAATTCTTCCCCCCCACCACCATCTCCATATAAGTATACATTTGGGCATGACTAGGAGATGAGTATTGTTCCACACAGAATCTTGCCTCCTGTCTGTCACAAAAAGAATGCATTTCTCTCTTCAGCCAAAAAGCAGAGAAACAAATAGTTAATCCTGATTCACAAGGAAAGCATGTTTTTTTAAGATTTTTTTTTTTGTCTGAAAATATACACACAGCAGCAATTGTGACTTCCTACAGCAGACGTAAATGTCTCTGTGCCTGAGCCATCCATCTGAAGTGGTCCTTTAAAGTTATAATTATTTTAATTATTTCCTATGAGCTTCTACAATTTTTCCTAGCTTTAATGGAGACTGAAAATGGAAATCTGACATAATCCCAAAGAAGAAGGCCCACCTTTCAGAAAGATCAAGAACTACATAGGCTTATTTTCAGGTGTTCTTTCACCTGATTGTTAAACCAAAAAGGTGGAATCTGTGCCAACCTTCCCTCTGCCCCACCCCCGCCCCTTTCTTGTTCAAAGCATCTCTTGGTGCAGCTTCATCACAATCCTGAAGATCTTAGTAACATTTTATTTGCTTTTTGGTCTTTGTATACAACTCAAGCCAGGTCCAACTCTCCAAGGTTGGTTAAAAACTAAAAATACTTCAGGATAGGACTGTATAGAAATAAAGCTTGTCACTTTTTCAGCCCTTGTCCTAAAGGTTAGGAAATGTTATACAGTTTCTTTGAAAGCAACAGTCTTCTAAACAATATTGTAATCTTCAGACTATCTCAGACCAGATACCCACAGAAGTTCCTGTGTTTAGAAATATAAGGCTACTTCAGCCTTATGGTATATATCATTTCAAAGCTCCAGGCAAATTTACAGGGGTATTTTACCAAAACTGAGAACATAAACTTTTTTCTTTTTTTTTTTTTTTTTTTTTAAAAAAAAGAATCACTAACAGGGAGCTAATCACTGGGACAACAGACAAAATACCTGAAGCATATCCCAATCTGCCTGGATATGGTAAGGCTCCATTGTCATTTGTATTACGAATAGGCTATAAAAATAAAATGTTGAGCTGGAAAGCAGGGATGGGGAGGAAATACAGTGGGAGACATTGTATTGTTGATGAAAGATATAGAAAAAAAAACCACGCTAGGTTTGCAGTGCTACTCCTATTCAGTGGCAAAACATTGCTTTTGTTAATTCCCTTGAATTTCAAAAAACATTCAATATTTGCAAAGCAGACATGGGAAGTACATACCTAGGATGCTTTGTTAATGCTGGTGGTCCAGGTATTTTGGCCAAAATCCACTATTGATAAGTCTAAGAAAGGCTTGAAATCAGACATTTGTTACTGATTCATGCTGCAGTTGTATTTACCACTTGCTGAATATGACGTTTATGAATAGCGCTAGTTGTAAAAATCCTCTTTTCTGTTAGTCTGGCTTTACAACACATGTAGTAAACAGTGGGGGCAGTAGGAATGGGCTAATGCATGGAGGGAGACTTCACTGCTAACATCAGGCAGTCCTGATAGTCGGCTGAAGCTGTTATTGTTCAGAGTACAGCTAGTCTGTGCAGAAGACTGACTCAGCTTCAAGTACCGAATGTACTGCAAACAGAACCTAAGTCATGTAATAATGTGCTGACTTTTGCATGCAGTTTCTTCAGAATGGGAATTAACTCCATTTATGACACTCCAGTCCCAGCCATAAACACTCAGAGTCCAATTTGTTTGGCACTCAGGGGAAGGGTTAGCACTGTGATGGGTTGACCCTGGCTGGATGCCAGGTGCCCACCAAAGCCACTCTTATCACTCCTCTCCTCAGCTGGACAGGGGAGAGAAAATATAACAAAAAGGCTCGTGGGTCGAGATAAGGACAGGGAGAGATCACTCAGCAATTACTGTCACAGGCAAAGCAGACTTGACTTGGGGAAATTAGTTTCATTTATTACCAATCAAATCTGAGCAGGGTAATGAGGAATAAAAACTAAATCTTACAACACCTTCTCCCCACCCCTCCTTCTTCCAGCCTTAACTTTAGTCCTGATTTTCTCTACCTCCTCTCCCCTCAGCAGCACAGGGGGACAGGGAACGGGGCTTTTGGTCAGTTCATCACACATTGTCTCTGCCGCTCCTTCCTCCTCAGGGGCAGGACTTCTCACTCTTCCCCTGCTCCAGCGTGGGGTCCCCCCCACGGGAGACAGTCCTTCACAAAGTTCTCCAACATGAGTCCTTCTCACAGGCTGCAGTTCTTCACAAACTGCTCCAGCGTGGGTCCCTCCCCGAGGCTGCAGTCCTTCAGGCACAGACTGCTCCAGTGTGGGTCCCCCATGGGGTCACACAAGTCCTGCCAGAAAACCTGCTCCTGCTCCAGTGTGGGCTTCTCTCTCCATGGGGCCACAGGTCCCGCCAGGGGCCTGCTCCAGTGTGGGCTTCCCACAGGGTCACAGCCTCCTTCGGGCACCCACCTGCTCCGGCGTGGGGTCCTCCACGAGCTGCCGGTGGAGATCTGCCCCACCGTGGACCTCCCTGGGCTGCAGGGGGACAGCCTGCCTCACCAGGGTCTTCCCCACGGGCTGCAGGGGAATCTCTGCTCCGGTGCCTGGAGCATCTCCTCCCCCTCCTTCTCCACTGACCTGGGGGTCTGCAGGGTTGTTTCTCTTACATGTTCTCACTCCTCTCTCCAGCTGGAGCTTCTGTGTTGCAGCAAGTTTTTTTCTCTTCTTAAATATGTTATCACAAAGGCGCTACCGCTGTTGCTGATGGGCTTGGGCTTGGGCTTGGCCGGCAGCAGGTCCGTCTTAGAGCCGGCTGACATTGGCTCTTCGGACACAGGGGAAGCTTCCAGCAGCTTCTCACAGAAGCCACATCTGTAGCCCCCCTGCTACCAAAACCTTGCCACACAAACCCAATACAAGCACAAAGAACAAATGAAAACAGAGGAAAAGATAAAGCAAGAAATGTATTCTACTTATCACCCACATTTATAGAAGATGAGATTTCAATAAAATGCAGTGAGAACATGATCTGAAAGGAACTTTTTTCCTCACTTGCGCTATTTATTTTCTGCAATAAGCTGCTGGAGGCAGTATCAGTAGCATTAGGATCCTAGACAGTAGGCAAAAGAAGCAGGTGTAAAGTGAGCTGTTTAGGTGGGAAACTCTTTTCAGGAAGAACCAGCAATCCAAGACTTTTGTCATAAAGGGCAGAAATCAACTTAAGGGCAGGAAAACAGTATTTGGTGAAGTATCCCTGCAAAGCGTGTCATTGCAGTGACCTACTCTCATGAAATCAAGATTAAAGGAACAATGAATATGCAGGACTTTTAGGCCCTTACTTAGATGCTTAAATGCAGAAATACAGCTTTGAATTCTTCATGTTTTTTTACTGTGATTCATTGAAAACTATTATGGATATACTTGGAAAGCTGATGGACGGCTTCATGCCACTGGATTCTTCCACCCATCTTGTGACGTGTATCATCTTTAACTAAAGGTCTCTTTATACAGCATTCCATCATGACTTTGGGAGAAGGCCAAGATACCAGTTTTATCTTCTGTTTCTTCAAGGGGCTTCTCTCCCAAAGCTGGATGTGGTCAGTATTTTGGTAGAAGTTGCCAGTTTCTGACTGGCAGGAAGGAAAGAGGAGCCTGTATCACACGTGTGAAAGGACGTTATAAGAGCTTTATCTTTTTAAGAGCAATAAGTGTAGGGTTTCTTTTGTTGTTCTTTCTTATGTTGCCATTTTAAATATTTTCTATAGAATTATTCTTAAAGTATATACACACACATACACTGAGAAAATTTACAGTCCACACATGAGAAACTGTTCATGGACCTCAAAAAAAAAGGAGAAAAGACTACTCTCACATCTGGCAGTCATTTGTTCATCACAGAATTGTGCATCTGAAAGTATTGCATAATAGATATGCAGGGCCAAAATCATCCTGGGTGTAACAGTACTGACGTCAATGCCCTTACACCACGAATGAATTTTTTGTGCAGAATGCAAACTGTTTTCATGAAAGACAGAGAAATGGTTTAGTATGGACGCTTCTTCTCTTTATTTTCTTTAAACAGCTGGCAGCTGGTAGACACTGGCATGCTGGCCAAGTGCAATAAATGAGATGGACCATGAAAAAGAACAACTACAAGGAAAAATGAAGAAGGTCACTCAGATAGGAGTGGGACTGTATTGAGTTTTCCTACTTGGAGGGAAAAGGAGAAAAGGGAGGATGGTGTAGAAAAATGATAGCATCTCATCTTTTTTAGGAAGCAACTATAAAATCATGTTTTTCACCACGAACAGAAGCAGATTGTTATAATACATTGCAGCCCCTTCCAGACTAATCTTTGTCATAGTGTGGTCATACAAATTAGTGTTAATCCCCCATATTGTTTAACATCTTCATTAATGATCTGGATGATGGGGCAGAATGTACCCTCAGAAACTTTGCATATGATACACCAGATGGCTGTGCTGCCATTAAGAGAGATCTCAGCAGACTGATGGGAATCTCATAAAGTTCAACAAAAGGAAGTGCAAACTCCTGCATCTGGGGAGGAATAACCCCATACACCAGTACAAGCTGGGGAGCAACTGGCTGGAAAGCAATTTAGCAGAAAAACACCTGGGCATGCTGGTGGACAAGAAGTTGAAGACAAGCCAGCAATGTGCCCCTGCAGCAAAGGCAGCCAACAACCAACATCCTGGGCTACATTAGGAAGATAATTGCCAAAAGGCCAAAGGAGGTGATCCTTTCTCTCTTCTAAGCATTTCTGAGGTCATATTCGGAGTGCCAAGTCCAGTTCTAGGCTCCCCAGTACAAGAGACATGGGCTTAGTCGAGCCAGTCCAGCAAAGGGCCATGATAACAATTAAGGGACTGGAGCATCTGCCATACAAGGAAGGGCTGAGAGAACTGGGATTTTTCAGCCTGGAGAAGAGAAGGCTCAAGGGGCATCTTATCAATGTGTACAAATACTTGGGGGCAAGGGGCAGTAAAGAAGACTGAGCTAGATTTTTCTCAGTGGTGCTCAGTGAAAGGACAATAGGCAATGGGTAGGAATTGAAGTACAAGAAATTCTATTTACACATAAGAAAAAAAATTTTTTATCAGGGAGCAGGTCACACAGAGAGGTCATGGAGTCTTCATCCTTGAAGATACTCAAAACTCACCTTGACAAAGCCCTGAGCAACTGTAATTGTTGCTGTAATTGACCCTGCTTGAGCAGGGGGTTTGACTGGATGATCTGCAGAGGTCTCTTCCCACCTCAGCCATTCCATGATTCTACGAGATTCTGCGAAGGTGTATATAAGCCACTGAACAGCACAGGGGAACATTACAAGGTCGTATGGGTATGACCAACACATAATATAGGAAGAAGATTTTATTTATCTTAGATTGAAATGTGGTACAGCTGGATCTGGGTGGCTGAGAGGGTATGCATTGTAAGAAGGTCAAATGATACACAGAAGTCAAACAACCTTGTTTTCTGATGCTGACATGCTTTGTATCTTCAAATAATCATTAAATCTTTCTGTGCCTTCGTTTACCCAAGTTGTATTATGAGGATAGTTATAGCTACCTGTACTTTACAAAGCAGTTTAGGTTGATTACTGCAGGTTTGTCTGAAAATACAGAGCACTCTTTTGTCTGGCATGTGGAAAGGTTTATGAATATCTCAGAAGGCGGATTTTTCTCATCTGTACATAATATGGGGTTGACATTTGACATTTTGACATTCAACAGCTGACAATTCTAGTCAATTTATCATCCTCAGTCCTCACTCCTGAGGCTTTGTCCCTCCGTTTAATGTAGGTGACTGAGGAAGAGTAGCCCTACATATCCCTAAAGTCAAGGTCTGTGAGCATGCCCCATAGTATTTGCTAAACAGTTGACTGTTTTGATTAGGAGCAGAGATAGATATGCAAAGATCACAGGGTTCATGAGTACCTGAAAGAGGCTAGAGGCATATGGATGAGGAAGAAAAGGTTATGGCATAAATCCGAAACAAAGGCAGTGGAACAGCTGTCTAAATTGCATTTTGAAAGAAAGCTGACAAAACAATTCTGATTTGTTCAGAGCTAAAGTTGCTACCAGTAAGTGGCGGGGCCAAAAAGGAGCAGGGATATGGAGAATACAACATTTGAAATACTGTGTGTATTTCAAGGGATACTGTTTCAGACTATCTCTAGACTGGTCCTTTGAACTGAGTACATACTATAAGCTGGAAAACACCAGGTGTGCTCCTGAAATGCCTAGGATCTTCCCATAATTAACATGCTCGGATCTCCTGGAAACATGGATCATTTCCTACTAACAAAGGGTAAAATTTTCAGGAGTACCTATGTGACTTAAACAGCAGACCTGTACTCTTTTGTACTCTTTTGAAAGGGACAGGAGCAATTTGCAATTCTTATGCTTTTAAGTAGATTTTATATCTCCAGTTTTTATATCACCACTCTTGTTTTTAAAGTTGCTGGTTCTCACTGCTTCTCAGCAGAGAGTTCCTTGGAGCACTCCCTAACTCACAATGTTAAAAACAGACAGACTACTTTAGCTAACACTGGAATTTACCTCCTGGTTTTGCCTGATGTGGATTAGGAAGCATCCCTGTGAACCATTCTACTGGTAGAGAAGCAGAAAGGGGATTTTCTTGCAGAGAGCTCATGACGAACTTGGGAAAAATACCTGGAAGCACTGACTGATGGCTGTAAAATTAATATTTCTCTAAGTTTTTTTTGATGTTGAATTCTGTTTTTGAAAGCCAGATGTTTTGTGGGTGATCCTTTGTGTCCTAAGAAAGGTATATGTTGTACATCTTACTAAGAGCAACCATGCTGTTTATCAAAAATCCAAAAAATTACAATAGAAACAAATAAGACATTATATAGGTGTAGGGTCCACACATATAACAAAACTATATAAACACTTATTAATCACACATCTCAGTAAACTTAGCCACAAAATTTCAGTGTACCTTTGTGGCTTCAATGCAATAAAAGGAATCTTTGATAAAAACAGAACTTTAGCCTTAGCCCAAAATCAATTTAAATTGTTTCACTGCTCACCTCTGCTTTTTGCCAATAATGCCTATAATTTACTAACTGTATTGTCCTGTGCAGAGTAAACAACACAATCCAGCTTCCTTCCCTATCCCTCTGTGTCTCTGGGCTCCTGATCCTGTAGAAAAGGAATTCCTGATCTTCCCTGAACAGGGGCTGCAATTGTTGCTGTTACTTACAGTAGCCACAAAAGTAAGAGGAGGTTATGGCAGTCACAGCTTAACCAAAATGCTAAATCAGGTTGCAGCTAGGAATACTTCCAATTTAAAAAGATTTTTTTTTGAAGCTGTATAGGTCTTTTTTAAAGCCTTATCATTTTAAATGTACCTGCTGAATAACTTTTGTGTATGTTTTTCTTAAACTTCTGTTCCTTTAGAGTGTTCTCTGATTCTATTTAGGGGGAACAAGATCAGGACACAGAATCTGGATCTGTATACATATATGTAAAGAATATATTAAGGATATATCCTTAATAAAGGTTATATTGGAGTCAGATGCGAATTTATATTTTTATATTGTTCAGCTAGTTTGCTTCAAGAGAAACTTAACTGAATTACATTGAGCTACAGCAACATAAACTAGTCACCAGAAAGTAAAGGGAAAAATCTGTGTGTGTGTGTGCGCGCGCGTGTGCGCGTATGTACAGCTTTGAATTAAAACTGAGATTATTATTTCTGTAATTGAGCAATTTCAGACTGCAAAAATCAATGTTTGCAACTTCAAACACAAAACAAAAAATAACATCCTCAGTCTAGTCACAGTTAACCACACAGTGACTAAATATAGCATCAGCTAGTCTTCAGGATGTGTCCACAATAACAGATTACTCAAAATGTTCTGCTGCTATTCCCTACCTAATATTATGCCTACAACAAAATGTGGAAGTTTAAAATATCTCTGTAATTATGGTAAACAGACAACAATCACTAAAATTGCAGAGTACTGTCTGCTGTTCCTAACCTACAGGCTGTATATAGAAAGCTAAATAAAACAATTCTGCCTACCACGGGTAGTCAAATACATGCTAGATTCCAGGTGTTGGTGAAGCATAGGGAAATCATATTTTGAATGGGATATAAACTCTAACCCAGATTTTCGTGAAGATTTTTAGACAATTTCTAATTCGGAACAATTAGTGTATGTTTCCTTACTGTGTCAGGAATTTTCACAGATATTTTAAAATGTAGGAGTCATTAGATATAATCACACTATTTCCTCTTACTTTCTTACTTTGGAATTGGGATATTACTCAGTGTCCAAAAACATTTATGCTGCACTCAAACTAAATTTCTCTTTGAATTGAATAGAAAAAGAAGCAGGTATCTTTAACTGTCTCTCTGCCTGTGTTTTGAGGAAAGCAGTACTTGTTTCCGGGCACTTCCACTCCTCCCTGCCTGTGACCCCGCTGATGCCCTTCTGCTTACGTACAGCAGCCTTTGAGTGAGAACAGGAAGAGGCGAATCAAGGAAGCAGCTGTTCTCTGACTCACAATCCTCTCTGGATTTCTCTATAAAAAACTAATAGGAAGATAACGCAGAGCAGAAGTATAATATTCCTTGAAGCTACCTCTGCAGCTGCTACCAAGAAGACTCACCAGCATGGTGGTAAAGACGGAGGCATGCAAGTGTCCTCAAAGAAGTTTTGTCTTCACAGATTGAGGGTCTCTTTCACTTCGGCTTGCACAATCTACAGGTCTGGATGGTTACAAATTCATAGAGTCATCTCTATGAATGATCTATTAGAAGCTGCTTTAGTTTGGCTCTAGAGGTTTCCCTTCTATCCCTCCCTGAATAAAGACTTTCCAATATGGATTGATGGGAAATCTAACCTAACAACAGATGGAGCAAAAATTCCTTATGGATTTCTGCGTTCAGTGATCAAAGTGAAAGTCTGGTTTGGTAGCAATTCATATTCATCTTATGTAGGAATAAATGGCCACACTTTACATAATAGAGAAATAAAATCTTGATTCTAGCAGCTTAAGACTGAGCATGCAACATAACGTCGGTAAGACTTTCATATTTACTGACATATTCTGTATTGCTCTGTCTAGCCACTGGTAGGCATTATCAAAAATTATGACTGTAGGCTTTTATGTGGAGAGACAAATTCCTGGATGTTACATGTGCAGATAGCATCCTGTTTTGCTTGCTTGTAAAATTTTCGGAATTCTTCAATGAAGTGGTAAACGTATGTGACTAAAAGCTAAGTCACAGAAATACTTGTTCTATGAAGAGCATATAGGAGACATCAAGGAGCACACAAGTGTGGTTCCCGGAAATCCTTGAGGTGTGTTACATACCCACTGTACTGCAGAATTTTCCCAACACTTCCTTAAGAGGATCCGCTTTTAATATTTTCAAAGTTTGTATTTAAGAATCACCTCTGTCTTAGCTATTCAAATACAAATCCATTCATCAGTCTACTTGCTTCCCTGTTTAAGTGAGCATGTAGAGGTCACAATCTAACATCAACAGCTGTGAACAGTTTTCTGTCAAGACACCTACGAAAAATGTATAGACTTGAATAATCATTCTTTTGCAAATTTAGGAAAATCTGTCCTTTTTCATTTTAGAAGAGACCAACTTGCACTGTATTCTTCTGGAGGCAGATTATCTGTTTCTTAATTACTTCAGATTCAGAATTTCAGAGTGAACTTTCTTTTGTCTTTCATCTCACAGATGAACTAGACCATTTCTGTAGCAAATACTCTCAAGATATTTGTAAAATAGCCAAAAATCTGAGCCATATGTTCTGAAATGCTTAAAACCAGGACTGCAGCTGTAAGCTACAAAAATGGCTCAAGTTTTCTGGCCTAAGACCTGACCTTCTACTCAGGTTTTACTTGGAATTTTATCATCAATTAGAGGTAGCTAGCAAGAGCTAAAATAGCAAAATGAATGTAAGCACTCCTACATTATCAGAGTCATAAACAACTGTGTTTTTACATCTTCCTCTGCTAAGTTGTACCAAAAATTGACAAGTACATTCATTCACAACTGATCAATTCCCATGCAAATTCCTGAAAGCTTCTTAGACTTAATTCCTTCTCTCAGCTGCCATTTCCCTCGTGCTATTTTGAGAAAAAAGCTATTAATGGCTCTCCTTCCTGGCTCATAGTTCCTTCCTTTCTTCCTGCCCTTACTGAGAAATTGTGTTCTGCGTGATCCTCTTGAAAACTAGAAACTCAGTCTTTGTATCATTTATGTATAAAGTCAGATGCAGACTCACTTAGATTGAGGGAGTTTAATGTTCCCTACCAGTGCCACTTGTTACGTGCTTCCACAGCATAGCCCCGTGGTTCTGAAGTTTTACCTACACTCTCTCTCTTTCCCATTTAACTCAAGATTTTTTTCATGGTCTAATATGTTTTCAGTAAAGGAATCCAGGAACTCCTTTCAGTGGGTCAATATGAAAAGAACTTCTAGAAAGAACATACTCAAACTACAGGAGCAAGCTAATGAACAAAGACATTTAGTATAATAAATCCCTCTCACTTAACGTAGCAGCCTCTTCAGTAAAACTACATTTATTGTGCCTTCTTGCAAAATCTTTACATATATTCAATGAAATAATAAATGCATATGACTAATAAAAACAGTTACATTGCAGAGTACTTGCTGTTTTGAGCATACAGAATGGGATTCTTACATGTTGGGGACAAAGTTTGACACTCACATTTTAGTTCTACAGTGTCTGACATGAAACTAGAAAAATGTGACCACAACTTACTTGAAACATGTTCATGGACAGCATGTAAAATACATAGACCTCATTGGATCAGGGAAGTGCCATGTACCGCCATGACCCAATGAATTAAAAAAGCAGTGATATGTAGAGGATGCTGAAATTGGACACTTGCTACTTTGTTGCTTATAGTCATTAAAAGTCAGGATGGACCTCAGGAAACCTTTACTCCCAGTCACTGTGGTTTTAAACATGGATGTTAATAAATTTCATAATATAGAGGACAGTGAAAAACCAAGTCTCTGTTCTGACATTTCTTAAATTGTGTTTTAAATTCCCATGCTGGTAATTTCCGTAGACCTTTTTCCATATATTTTGCATGCAGTACTAATATGGGTAGAAAAAAGCCTTTCCTACAAGTTTAGTTGGTGACCTTAGATGACACTTTACATTTCAGTGTGAAAACAGTCCTAGTTAATTACTTAAAACATTTATTTCCTTGATTAAACATCTTATGAATACATGACTAATTTTCATTGGAACTTAGGCTTCTGAATGGAAAAGTCACTTTTGAAAAAGAGCTTAGATGCCTGACTTGGATATTTTTTGAAAATCATCCTTTGTTAGCTTTAGCATTAAAAAAAAAGCAGCACACATTCCTGTAATATTTCATCAAGTTCTGACTAACAGAGAATCAGAAATGTTCTAAAATGTACAATTACAAACAGGCATAAACTTTGAGACATTTTTGTGGTTTCAGAGAAAACTGACTTGAGTACATACGTCTGGAAAGTCCCACCAAGAAGCCACTTCTGTATTTTCAGGAAATTAAGCAAAAGGCCCTACTGCAATTTTTCTATTGTCCTCTGTTTATTTATTTTAAGCCACATAATAAGCAGCAATTTGTGATCATAGGTGCAGTATTTAGACCAAAAGACATTGTTTGAAGATAAAAGGGTTGTTTATATAAACAACTGTTCTTAAAATTTTTGAGACCAATTGTAATGGTCTTATATTCTGTGAGACTGTGAATAGTGGGGGGGGTTTCAAAGCTTTGCAGCTGTGGAACCAAGCCACAATCACAGTCATTCTCCTAAATACTCTGTTTTTACTTCCTTTATCTGGAATTACCCACAGAGTTTACTTGACAGATGAAAAGTAGTAGGATATGCCAGAAGATGTCTCTGAACAGTCTCGATAGAAAAAGGTGACTGGAAGAGTAGTATCCTGAATTAGATTGCTGTTCTTGAGCATGAGAACAGCTATACTAGATCCAAAGGTCTGTGTAGCCCCACATCCTGACTCCAGGACTGGTCAACAGCAGGGACCTACAGAAGAATGTAAGAACAGGATGAGTATATTGTCAACATTCCCTGATACTTGGAAGATCCTTATAACTAGCAGTTCGTAATTCAGAGATTTCTTTACGTAAGAACAGAAAAGCCTGGGGTTTGTCTAGCCCCATATTCTATCTCCAACAATGTCCGTAACTAGATGCATAAAATCCAGTAAAAACGCATCAAATGTGTACTCTCTAGCACTCTCCCAGCCTCTTGATTCTTTCAGATTGGAAGACTTCCTAAACCTGATACCATTTGTTCAGTAATCCACCAACAGATCTCTCTCCCAGTTAGCCAACATTTCCCTGAAATCCTGTAGACTTCCTGCAGCCACAGCGTCCTTTGGTAACAAGTTCCACAGATCTACTCTCCATTCTGCTTTGAACCTGGCTGCTTAATATCTTCATCTGACGGCCACTACTTGCATTTGAGAGAGACAGTAAACAGTTCGTCTTTGTTAATAAATGTTGGAAGGATTAAAATTACAGTCAGTTGGATTCTGACGTAGCTAAGAATCACATTTCCCCTTTTCAAAAAGCAAATGGCTCTATGAGGTCTACCTTCTGCACTGACAGAAAGGACAGCCTCTTTAAGCAGGCTTTCCAGATCAAAGGCTCTTCCCATTCTCTGAGTTTCTGGATTTCAGCAGTGCTTTCTGTTTAATGCCCCTGGCAATCCAGAAGCCAGGCTGTCTGCTTGAAAGATTTCAAGCATGAGCAATGAATCTTCTTCTGATCCTGAGAAAACACATCTGGAAGACTTGGAAACAAGACTTTTTCTAATGATACTGATATCAGACAGTCAGAGACTTACCACTGCCAAACTGAAGTCTGATCATTCAGGATATTTTGACTCTCTCCCAGCTGACCCCTCAGCAATATTGCAAAGCTGTGAGACTTTGAATGAGGCCTAAGTTACACAATTTGTGATCACGATGGAGGGATCACAAGTTAAAGCATTAAATAGAAAGCATTCGTTTCATATCGTTGCTGTGCAATCTTTGCTACTTTGTGGTGAGGAAAATGGGAGTTCTGTAGGACTAACAGAAAATGGAAGGATATGAGAGTATTCTCCATATTGGCATAACAAGTACCACTTTAGTTCTGCCATGTTTCTCCCACTGAAAGAATGATGTGCTTACATACTTCATACAATCACATGATATGCATATTGTTGAATGTCCAGCAGCAGTTAATGACATTGTTCCTTTGTTCAGCTGCTGCTTTGGTGTTCTGAAAGCAGCGGTCTTCTGATAATGTAGGATGCTTTTTCATATTAATACCTTACACTTAGTTCTTACTTTCTGTTTTTAGGAGAAAGAGCCCAATGTCTTACCTTACTAAAGGTAAAAGGTTGTAAAGAGTAGGCATTTTTGTAAGGTTTTAATTCTGAAAAATGTAAGCAGTGATGAGGATTTACAGCAGAACCATCCTGTCATACTCTACCCTGCTACTCCCACATACAGCACAGTGCTGCCTGCAGTGTCATGTCCTCACCTCGCATAAGCCTCCAATCTGGTGAGATATGACAGCTGAGCTTGCACACACTATTATGCTTTACTGAAATATTAGGGTTTGTTGTGCATAGTGACATGCTGATAAACTCTTAATTAGCTGCTGTTTATGAGTGTCTGCTTTTACAGTAGATCCTAATTCATTGGCCTCTGCCTATACTATGTCTCTATATGCCAAATATGGATTATATTGCAACTGGTATCCTCTTGCGTATGCATATACAAAGGATGATTAGCTGTAAAGCCTTCTCTGCAACATTTTGTATGGAAAAGTACTTACGAAATATATCAGGTTGCACCAGATAGCTGCTTAAATTCTGGACTGAATATCTGCTAACCATTTACATGCCAAGATTGTCATATCTGCTAACCATTTATATGCCAAGATTGTCATTCACAGTTACTTTGCAACTGTATCCAGACCACTAAAGCAAAAATATTATTTAGCAAGTAACATTTTTCTGATCCACAGTTGCGCTGGTACTAAATAGTATACCAGCCTAACACAAGCATGTTATTATGCTTTTTCCTCACTTTACCAATCTCGGTGGTCTACCATGCCCTCACTCGAAATTTCAGATGTCTGTTTCTAATTGGATGCTTCCTTTTGTGATAATAAAGATGATTCATACAGTGTTCTAAACGTTATGTAGTTTTTTCAGAACACACTGGACACTTCTCCTTTAAAGCCACTCAGTGCTGTTCCATAATTATACATGGTTTTCTCAAAAGGAGGTTGGGAAAGGCTGTACTTTCCTGAGAACTGCAAATAACATGATCTCTAAAGAGATCTATGTGAAAAAGATATAAATATAATTTTGTTCTCTTTGCAGTGGAATCAGTGAAGGCATTTCTGACACAATTCCTTTTGTGACAGTACGTAATATTCTATGGTGTCTTCCCTCTTTCAAAGAAACGTGAGTTTCTTTTAGAACACATTCTTCTGTAAAGATGCTGAATAAAATTAGGCTGTACTTAGAAGCTCTTGGCGGCACATACCTGTTACATTCTGTCTTTGAGCAGCAGTGAACACAGTGGGAGTCTGTGCTTCTGCTGGAGTCCCTTGTCACTCCCACAATAAAAATAACAGTGACTGTGCTAAGTAGATGTGACCTCCACTTTTATTTATACTGCCTTGCTTTTATTTACACTCATGTTTAAATTTCTCTCTGCTTTAAATTTCTCTGCCTTAGGTCATAATTTATGTTTCCCCACTCTGTCTTTTAATTTGCATCCCAATCATAGCAAAGCTTGTGAAAGAGAACCCTGTAGAGAGAAATAAGAGAGAAACAGTGCACTGTTTCACTAGAACAAGGGAATTTTTCCCTCTTCAAATACCAAGAGGCTTTGTCCGTGAAACTAATGGGTGGCCTTATCTCTAAAAATTCACACAAAAAAATCACAAACATTCAAATGAACTCCTAATTCCCTGACACTTTGGCCTTAACAAAGCAGAAAGAGTCACGAAATGATCCTTGTGGCTTGTGACTTAATTTATCTATCCAGTGATTCCTCCAAGCACTTGAAAGGACAGGTAAAAATAATACTCACCCTACCTTACCACCCACCTAAACTGCCCTTTTTTACCTCTGTGCAGCTTTTCCTTGTCTAATGGACATGGGAGTGATTGCAGAACTTCCTTATTTTGGCTGCCAAACCCCCTTTTCTTGTGGGAGTTGGGAGACCTGCTTGAAAAGGTACCTTCTGCATATTCAGATTTGAAGGTCATTATCTGCCATTGTGTTCAAGATGTGCAGTAAGCTCAGTGCTGCTAATATAGGATCCTTCTTTGAAGATTTAGCCCAAAAGGACACCATTTCCATTTGGCAGCAGTATCTGATTCACATGTTCACTGAAGTCAGGCTTCCTCTTTTGAGAACTGGAGGAAACTAGATTTGTCATTTGAAATGTCAGCAGCCTTTTACATAGCAAAAAGAAAAAAAAAAAAAAAAAAAGCATGGGAAGTAAAGCCAGTAGTTTCAGCTGCTATCGTAACAGTGGCAAGATCTCTGAAAACAGGAACAAGAACAGGTCTTGGGATATTTTAAGTGTGGTGCCAACTTAGTTTCAACCTGTATCTGTTAAAAACTACACATCATCAGGAACATAAAATACTGTTGATTACATTCCTTATTCTCCTCCCAGTGTCATATTATTCTCATTAGACAGTTGGCTTTGTGAGCTCCAGCATCAGACCGGCATCACCAAGGACTATGGAAGGCTCTGTATACACACACAAACACACAGAGAAAAGGAATGTCTCCTCCCTAAAGAGCAACCTTGCCTATTTCACTCAGTGTGAGATTGGAAACTGTAATGTACTCACCATTGCCAAAATATGCTTGAAAAAGAATCAAAATTCAACACAGAACTGTCTTCTATAAACTATTTTGCAAACAACCTGAGGACATCATTATCACGTGGACAGAAAATCGGTTTTTGTCAGAATAAAGTTAATTACAAAATGTAAAGCAGTATTTACATATTTACAAGCACAACTGCTTAATGGCAATGCAAAGAAGTTCTGTGGGGGACAAGCTGTGATCTATTGTCTATTAAAATAGGATCATTTGGCCTGTTCACAGAAAATCTACCTTGAATCAGGTCAGCAGTCTGGTGACTTCACCCATTACAATCACATTTTATTGTATCCACCACAAGAGACTGAACACGAGACAGACAGACGTGGAACTGAAGAATCAATAAAAATAAAATCTGTGGAAAACGAAGTCTGAGAGCAGCACTCAAAAAACCAAGGTGAATGAAATGTTTGTAGATATAAGAGTGTCACTTCTTTGACATGGATGGCAGACGGATAAAGGTGTGATTCACAAGCATTTACTGAACAGAGAATTAATCTCAATATTACAAGTGAATTTGTGCTGCAGAGGAAAGTCTGAGAGAGACCATATGGCTTTAAGTCATGAAAATAACAGGTTTGCTGCCTTATAAAAAACAAGTTCGCTTTGTGAGGTATGTGGTTTTGATGGCAGATTTAGAAAATGATTGGCACGCTATAATAGATTGTAATTTTAAGAACCACTGAATTATCCTACATTGGTGGTACATGTCTTCTACTGTATGGGCTTAGGTCTCAGCCTGGCTTTAAATGTTTGTGTCTACTCTAAGTGCTCTTTTTTATATTCATTATTCACTTTTTTGTACAAAGGAAAATTTTTTTTTAATAGATGTGTAAAATCTCATTCAATTTATCACTGAATTTAACTTTATTTATTTGGGAGACAGTCTCTAAAAACAATTTATTTCCATTTGGAAATGTGAGTAGTTAACAAGAAAATTCTGATAGTTTTGCAATTAATTTCTTTTTATGGATGCATAAGTCAAAATTTGAAAAAAATATAAGTTGGACAAATTTTGTCCAATTTTGGAGGTGAGATCACTTTCCTTCACAATATTTGAAAAAAGAAGGTGAGAGAAATCAGTAGTGTGATTATTCTAAATATGTTCAGTGTATACATAAGAAAAAAGATCTAAATTGCGTCCTGTTAAGTATTCATGGAAACTGGCGGTGACCGCTGTCAAACAGGAATTGTATGGTAGGGGACAGAACATAATGAAGGGGCTTCCAGGAGTCAAAGCTTAGCTGCCCAAGTGAATTTACGCTGTGTTTTGACTAGAGAACTACCAGACAAGTACATTTAGTCCTTTCCATGGAGAACACCCATGTTGCTTCCTTCTGCAGTAACAGTACCAGAAACTGATGGAGCCCCACTTGTGAAGGGGGCCCTGTGTCAGCTGGCTAACCCGTGGCGGACCCACAGGCAGCAGCATTGTGTGGAAGAGGGGAGGTAGAAGGGTACAGCGTTCAGTGCTCCCCTCCCACGGTCCCCGTGCTGCTGCGTTTCCTGCTCAGCTACGACCCCGTCTTTCCTAACCATCCCTACACTAGCAAGACACCTGAGCAAATTGCATGGGTGAAGTCCACCTTTAAGCAGAATCCCTGCAGCAATAGAGACTTAACTTGTGACGCATCTTCTCAGTAATTCACCCGAAAGCAGACCGACCAGCTGAGGAAGAGAAATGAGCAACAGTAATTCCCCTCAGAACATTTGCATCCCCTTCCCAGTACTTCCTCCTGTTCCTCGTTGCCATCTTTTCTTTCTGAATATAGAACTTCAAATATATGCATGCACAACTCAATTCTTTATTACACAGCTGCTTCTGTGATTTTTCCTACTAACCTTTTTCTGCTTCAGCAAGAATCTTTCCATGTTCCTCGAACATGGGACTAATCAGAGCCCCTTTTTCCAGGAGTATCAAGGAAAAATAAATCTGAAGTACTTCCCAGCAATTTTGGCATTTCCAGGATGATCTTCAGTCTTCTGTGTAGCTCTGAAGAACCTTTATCTAGTTTCTCAAAATCTCTTTTGACCACTTCTACAAATCTAGTAGGGGTACCAACTTGAGCCCATAACAGCAGTCCCAAGTGCCCCTAAATTACCTTCAGAAAATACCTGAGATGCCTCTCTTCCATTTACATGCCTGATTAAGTGTTTATTTGCTATGTAGAGCAAAGCTCTTGCTTTGAAAGTTCTGTTTACTTAACAATTATCTTTTTGAACTAGAGCAATGCTAGAGGTTTCTACTCTGGTATTTCCAAATCCTTCCTTGGCACGGTTAATCAATCCAAAAGCCTTTTTCTTCTTGAAATAGAAGACTGGATTTATGAAGGCCACAAATCACGTTTCTTTACTTGATATTATAGTTTGAGTAGTCTCTGAATTTCTCATCTGTGATATAAGGACACTGACCCTCAGGCCAGCTTAGCAGCTCTGCACTATTCTAGTGAGACTAAACAGCTTTAACTGCTGCTAGGCTTTATGTAAAGAGAATTCCCAGGATGTCAGAGAGTAGCTTCAGTGGCTACAACATCTTCAGCTTTCCCTTTTCCAAAGACTTGGCATAAACAGCTCTCTGGCAGAAAGTGTGTATGTTCCTGTCAGACTCATCTCTGCCTGAAATGTGGTGTTCAAGTAGTGGTCCTTTAACTTCTCTGAATGAAAAGTTTTTTCTTTGTCTACTCTTTGTTCTTTTCCAGAACCACTTCATTTGAAGGAGAATGCAACCTGTCACTTTCTGGTAGGACTGGGTCGTATTCTAGCCCCAAAATTTAGTAAACACAAAGACTTTTTTTTAGCTGTGTTCACCTCCCTCTTAAGCTACCTTCTCTTCCTTGTGATTTCAGGTATGTTTCAGTGTTAGAGAATATATGAGACACAATATGTGTATTTTCATTGTTCCAAAAATAGCCTAGTATTAAATAACCATAAATCAGTTAGAGACTGATCTCAGCTGAGATCACAACTCAAAATTCCAAAACTCAGAGCAGAACCTAATGTTTTAATCTCTTCTATCCAAAATGATATAAATCCCTCGTGAATGTGGCTGAAGTACTGCAACATAGACAGCTTCAGTTGTTTTCTGTCTCTGCTTAGCTGTTTTCCTGGCCTCAGTCTGGTCACTTTATCTTTCTCACACTCCAGCTATATTTCTCCAGCTATAAAATGGTGTTAAACTTTACTCCTCTGTAAAGTATTATGAGACAAACCAGTGAAATGTTTCTGTAGTACCTGAGTTTTCTTATAGCGAACGTGATCAGTACTTGATCTTGAAAACATATTACCCTAAAGATTGCACTGAATATAACCAAAAGACTTTTGTTCAGAGATGTTGGTTTAAAAAAACAACCTCCTTTAGACTCAGCCTAGTGACTATTCCAAGCTACTATTTAGGTAGTAAGGCAACAGATTTTTAAAGCTGGATATTTTGTAAGCTTGAGATATGTACAATATTTACTCATCAAGGTAAGCAGTAGGATGCCAACCGTACAAGAAAAGAAGGAACTTTTTTGATGTGCCATTCATCATAGGCACAAAAATAAAGCATTTTTGTGGGTGTTAAAACTGGCTGGACTGCATTTGTTGCCCTCCCAGTAATTACCCATTCATCAGTGACAGACATACTTGCTAGCTGATGTATGGCATAGAGGAATAGTCTATCTGATGAGTTCCAGCAAAATGGATACCCTTGTTCACCTTTAGTATGTGATCTGGCATATAAATGAAATGTCAGAGGAGTTAAAAGGTTTCCACATTTGGTATGTATGTTTGTAGGATTAAGACTGGAATTTGTCAAGTAAAGCATTTTTTAACCAAAAAGAACCTCCACTTTAAAAGGCAACATGCAGTTCTGGCAGATGCCTCTCAACACAGGACAGTGAATGAATCGTTTGCTGCTTTGCACAATCAGTCATTGCCAATTATGTGAATAGGGTAGATAAGAAACCAAAGAATCTTAGATTGGGCAGTGCTCTTTACTAGGATAAATAATTCGACAAATACAGAAATAACCAACCTTGGAAAATTAGGCTTACTTTTCAAAAAAAATACCATTTTTGCGGTGAACTCAATTACCCAGTCCTTGCATCATCTTGCCTTACAAATTGGCCACACAGTCATGCTGACCTAAATTACTGGTTTGTAACTGGACACAACCTTTGAAAAGTTCCTCATTTAGGACTGAACTTTTTATGACCTGCATAGAAAACTTCTATTTGAGAATAAAAGCCACAATTTCAACTGATGAGTTTTGCTCATATGGAGGCAACAATTGATATGGGAATTCAATTTACATGAAGGTCATTCTGGAAAGTATTTTACAAATAGGACAATTATAGAATTGTCCTATTATAGAAAATATATATAGAATATAGCTTTTCTGTAACTAAAGAGTTAAATTGTCAGGGGTCAGCAGTTAAATCTGGCCCTAAAAAGCATTTAAAACATTTTCTGATCTTCTTCTTTTGGATTTCCTGTCTTTCCATGCTATATGAGATGCATAAGAAGTCCTTTACCTAGCATTTCTGTGCAAAGACGAGGTCACCAGCCTAATTGCTCAAATTGCCTGATAAGAATAGGCTTTGTCCCAGTGATAAATTAGAGATTTGCTAAATAAAACCATTCTGTGCTGCAGATTTACTTGCCAGTGCTGGGTTTATGTATGTGGACAACAAACCTGAAAATACGGATTTTGTTGTAGCAAGACAAATCTGGATTTGAGCATGTCCAGTTTACAACCTGCCAGCTAGGTCCAGACAAGCTGACTGTAGGTAATACGTACTCTCTTCCTGCAAAGTAGGGGTGCAATGGGTGGGGGTTACTTTCCTTACAGCTTTTCTTCAGGATGCTTTCTCAGGATGGCACAGAGAGTTATTAAGATCACAAATCTGCTCAGCAGAGTAAAGGTGACTCATATAAGCAACAGTTTGCTGAATCTTCCATTTTTAAAGTTGAAGGGCTTCAGACATTCTTCTTGCATCGCAATTGCACAAATGCCAGCCTAAACTGGGTATAAAATGCTCCTAAATGTGGAGATGTTATTTCACACTCTCTGCACCCAGTTAGTTCAAGTGTAAATCATTACTCAAGATAAAGAGCAATGGCAAACCAGACTTCAAGAAGAAAAGTCAGGGCAAGTATTATTCTGCTTATATTACATGCTCTGTGGGATAAAACGTGCAAATTCACACACAAACAAGGGGTTTTTTACTGTTACTTATTTTGCAGCTTCATGATTTGTCATGTTGCTTTGAGCCAAAGATTCTATTAATTAGAGTTTAGAAAGAATTTTATGTTTATGAAAAAAAGAAAAGGAATGTATTTGGAATCAGTTACTAGTGCTAATTTTGCTTTAGGAAGATCCTGTTTTGAAAAAATTTGAACATGTTTGCCTCATTAATTTTTCGTTAGTAGCAACATTTCTGAGTTGTAAGTGCTCCTGGTAGTCAGTACACAAGTCAGAACTTGGTTTCTTCTTTTTAATTGACTTCTAATATAGGTAGAAGGAAATCATGTTTCAGAGTATCAAAGGATCATCATAAAAGTTTCATTACTGAAAGTAACTTCTATCTCCACTATGCCTTTTGCATAAAAACTTCAAGGGAATTCTAAGAGACTGTACAAATATTCTAAATCAGATCTTACAAGCCTAGCATGAAATACTGACAATAGCGTGGGTACAGGAGTACAGAAAGAACACTGTGAGACACTAGGTTCACTGCTCATTGTTGTCACCAAAGCACCCAGGACTGAGAAGAAAATCATTTGAAGAATGCCTTGTATCTGGATGTCAACAAGGAAAACAGGTGCTGAGTCCAGCTTGGCTGGATTCAAGCTTCCAGCCTTTTCAGAGTTGTAATTCCATGCATCTCAGGAACCATTTTCAGTGCTGGAAATCTTTTGTCATAGGTCAGTGATGCATGTTTTCATTTGTCTATTATTATTATTATTATGCACTGTTATTTCCTTCATGTGCAAAATACCAGTTTCTGAGTACCAAGAATACCCAAATGTTTGTGGTCCCAGACCGGAGAAAAGTTGTGTTACTGAACAAAAGCTAACCTGTACTGACTCACAGCAGTGTGGAATCTCATTGGCTACTGTGGTTACAGAATTACCAAAACCTAGCTTGGTTCTTTGACTTTTGCCAGAGGAAAGTACCGTTGCGAGTTTCTGTTTAGAACTAAGCCTGTTACCAGCAGCAGCTTTTGTAGGATGTATTTCTGAACTCTTAAATATAAAGTTAATTGCTAATACATTAGCAGACGAATGCTGCTCTTCAGGAAAGAAGAGCGACTAAGCTGGAGACTCTGGCAGGTATCAGAGTAAGAAAACTTTCCTCTCTGTAATTATTTTCTTGTGCGGCAATGTGATTGTAAAGCTCCATTTCAGAAATACATAATTGGCCAGGCAATAGCTGACAATATATTTGCGTTCAGTTATAAAATATGACTGTTTGCACTCTGAAACTCCAAAATGGCTTTTGGTTTTTTGATATATTACCAGCCTGAAATTGTTTTCATTCATGAATAAAATCAGTTAACCTATTTTCCATCCTTTAACCAAAACTAAGCACTTCCTGAAACTCTTGGTAACTGTACTACCTTCAGTGCTTTATTACCTGTGCCTAAGCGGGGAAGGCTGCTATTCCAAACTTGATAAAATTACATTGATTCTCTTTTCCTCAGCACTAAAAATAGCTAATTCAGGTTAACAGTGAGCATAAACTCTCCACAGCATACAAATTCCATCAATGAGCTTGCCTAAATCTACCTTAAGGGGGCTTATTTGAACATTCCTATCCTCATTGTAAAAAATATAGTCAACACAGCCTCCTCCATTATGGCAAACCTATAGATAAAGCTTTTGCAGTGTCCTTAAGGTAACATTCTCTTTGTATGCACTTGTCTTATGAAGTTACTTACTTAGAAGTTACTTACAACATTCCTCTCCATCTTCTACTGTGTATATATACATGTGTGTATGTGTACAGAAACACATGCAAACATTAAGATGAAAACTGGTAAATATGCACAGATATGCAATCTGCAAATGGCTCCCTAAATTTGTAACACTTCAGTCTTAACAGTACAACCAGTCTGACTGATCCTTGCTAGTAAGCAGAAGTTCCAGAATAATAGTATGACACACAAGCAGAGTTATTCCCTGCTTGCTGCATGAAATGTGGATTTAAAACTTAGGAAATCTTTACTCTATATTTTAATATAGTAGTTAAAGTCTTTTATACAGCAAGATAATTGTTAATTAAATGATTGGGTTTCAGTTCATTTAATATGTAATATTTGCTTGATAAGGTGTTACGCATTTCATTGACATTCTTACACTTAGCCAGAGAATATGCCATGCAGAATGAATGAAGGAAATTATATGTTTTTCTTTGTAGTGTTTATTCTCTGTATTACCACCATATGATTTAATTATTCTCATCAATGTAGATCTGATTCTCATTACACTCATGCAGAGGAAGGGCAAACTTTCGGAACTATAATGGTAATACTTGAACCACTTTCCATGAAGTTATAGACAATATTTAAATTTCCCTGCAAACTTAGAATATTTTCAGTCTGGCAACACATTTGTTACTTCAGGTTTTCAAGGCTTGTGGTTTGCTTATTTTCCTAGTAAGCAAAGTTATTTCTATGTTATTTGAGTTCCTTAAAAAAATACTTTTGCATGCATATAGATTTGTTCTTGAATCTCTAATAAACAGTTTTAATTTGAAAAAAATTGGCAATTTATTAGACTGTTCTAGAGCACAGTATAGCTCCCTGCACTGATGAGAGCTATTCATACTGTTTTTTACTGAAGTAAGGAGGTGCAAATTCCAGCTTTTATACAAGCACCTTTCTTAGAGGGCTAAATGACAGATACTTGCCCTTTCATGGACTTGAACTTATCTGCAACCAGTAACACAGAAGAGATAAAAATCTTGGTAGTAAAAGTGTATTTGCTTAGATTTCCAAGGGGTTGTTTGAGAGCTAATTTGGATCTTGTTGAATTTGCTGGTAAAATCCATGTAAACTTCAGCTGGATGTTTAATCCTTTTGTGGACTAAAATGTTCTTGCCCATAAGCAGAGATGTCAGCTATTGGCCCACCTAAAAAAAATTCCATATAACAATACATTAACAACCTGAGTCTGAATTAGATGGCTCCTTCGATACTCCTACTTGTAGCTTAGCAGAGGGGGAGGCTGCCTGTCACAAGACACAGTAGCCAATTATTGCTTTATACTTACTAAATAATTTACTAAAAAATTAATAGTGGAAGTGTGCTTAATGCTTTACTCAGTTCTGAAAGTTTGATTAAAATGTGTGACTCAACCAAGCAGAAGTGTGGCACTAAATCTGTTTATTAGCACTGGTGCTAGATATGGCTTTTCTAAGAGGAAGAAGCTCAAAAGAGCAGGAGTATTTTGATTTGAAAATTGGCAATTGTGATTGCCTGGGGGGGGGTGGACAGAGGTAGAAACTGTTTTATTGAGCAGATGAGAATTCTGAACACAGCAGGAAACATAATCTACAAAGTTTTCAAAAAATGCCAGCGCTGATATTAAACCTGCATGCCTCACCCCATTTGAGTAATAAGAGTACTGCGAGTTAAATTTACTTCTTGTAGTGGGGAAAAACATGTCCCACGCAGATGTGACAATGTACCAGAAGAACAATGAGACAACCTGGAGGGCAAACACTTTGCTGTTCACAGTGCAGCTGGCCTGTGCTGTGCTACCAGGCAGTCAGGTCCCACGGCCCCTCCATCCTCCGTCCTGCACTCCTGTGCCAAATTGAATCCCAAGGAAAAGACTGGCGGTAATGTCTCCGTGCTGCACGACTCTCAAGCTGAAGTTGTAGCTCATGAGAACTAATTGCAATGGTATCAACTATTTAAGCACTATTTGAAAGCTAAACCCACAAAATCTGGGTTGTTTCGTACCTCCTGCTCACTTTTCCTTCCTGCTCCCAGGGGAACTGTATCAAAGGGGCTGCCCCTGTGTTTCACAATCCTTATTTCATAATCCAAGAGAATTTGGGATACTGTAAACAGCTACAGTCAGTGGAAAAATATCTCATCAGTCCCTCTGTAACTGCAAGGTCCATTTTCTAGAGCTTGCCTGGCCCAGCTCCCTAAACACGGGAACTCCTACCACTTCCCCTGGGCAAGCTCAGCACAGCCCCGTGCGTGTGTCCCGTCAGCGGGAAGCTTACCCCGACCCAAGGGCTCTCGCAAGGACAATGTGGTTTTACTACTGAATCTTTGCCAGGATCAAAAGAAGGTTTATGTTGCTTAAAGCACCCCTCTAGGTCCCACAGGCAAGCAGACCATCCTGCACAGTAAGAAACACCCCATGCTCTCTTGTCCTTCTCTCCAGAGACTCTATATTAAGCTATAATTGGAGGGGACTGGAGGCACAGCCTTTCCTTGAGTAAGAAGAAAACATTTTTATGCAGTAGTCCTTGGTGATTTATCACTCTTTAAACAGAAATATGGGCAAAGCAACCGTCAGAAAGTTCAGCCAGGACAACATACTTCCAGTTGCATTTCCCTGTGCTTGGCAGATGACAAAGGCATTGAACATCAATAATTAGACCATATGGACTAAATTTTTTACCCACTCCACTCCCAGCTCCATACTTTTTCTTGTGGCAAAGTATGGTTTTGGCATTTGATGTGTTCTAGTCACCCCTCCCATCCCTTTGATTAAATTAGTTGCATATGTAGATTTGGTTTGTGTGTTTTCTAACCTCAGATAGCAACTAATACTGCATTTTAAATGAGAAAGAAGAATGGGCACACATTACTTTTTATCAGTGTGTTTCACTGCCAACTTCTCACAGACCATAGCACTGGTCTCCTCAGACTTCTCGGGTTTTTGCCACTTTTTCATATATCTTGACTAGCTTTTTGTGTGTTGGTTTCTGGTAGCTCACCCTCCTCTATGGAAAATACAAGGATTGTAAATGAAAAAAAACCAACCCCAAACCCTGAAAAAAACCCCCAAACGACATTAAGAAAATAGCAACAGGCAAATGCGATCCCACACCATTTCCTAACTTGTGGTGTATGAGGAGGCAGTGATGGACTTCATGCTGTGAGTGTTTTATAACTACACTAAAAAAATAGCATTTTATTGTAGGGTTGTTTCAGACCTCAAAAACCTAATGATGGTCATGCCAAAATAGCACGACATGGAAGTGGTAAAATAAACCCCAGGCAGATGCCTCATAGGAATGTTTTGCGCTGTACGATTGCATGGCTTTACTGGAGATGGTTTTCTCATGCAAATAGTCTGATAGAAGTCTAAGGGACCATCAGTGAACCTGCCAGTCTTAGTGGACATTTCTGTTCTCTTTTAAGATATAATTCCTCTTTCTAATTGCTAGGAACTTGGTCATTCATGTATTTTTTCATTACAAAACCTGACAGATTTATATATCATACTTAATATACTAAATCACTAATATATTGCAAAGGAAGTGTGTCTAAAGTCGAAATTAAGATCTTCAGTGAAACCATTAAGAAAATGACAAAAATTTGTAGCTTTTTCAGGAGCATTACTCCAATTTTCACCAATTCTAGTTTTCATGTAAGAGTTAGCAGCCACATTTGTTTGGATGAAAGGATGTGTAGTACACATGGAAGAATGATTCATAGAAGAAAAGGGCAGAAAAAGAAGAGAGAAAAATCTAAAACTGGGAAATGGATGAGATGGGAAGAACAGAATACAAAATCAGAAAAGTATGAAGCCAAGTCAGGGACAGGTTTGAAATCTAGAAAGAGAGCTTTCAAGTGGATACAAAGAGGAGTAGAAGTCATATCCTGTATAGGGGATCTCTCCTTAAAATAATTTTTGCAGACAAGCCAATGAGGAAAGGGATTTTACTTTAAATGCTGATCACACTTTGTAAGGTGCAGCCTGAGAACCAAGATTCATGTAAAGAGCCTCCACATGAATAACTAACTTTACACTTACTCAGTCTCATGTTAAAAATGTAATATTAAAAATAAAGAGAATTATTTGAAGCTAGAGAAAAATATTCCAGCTCAGTTCTTCATCACATTGGCTGATGAATATTGACTCCTCTGCCTTTTGTGTATTGCCTGATACCAGCTACTGCTTTTTCCAGCTGGTGATTATTCAGTCAGCAATAAGAAGAGAGAACATCATTTCTATTATCTGGGTGGTAGTTATGTGATAGTAACAATCTTGCTCAAAAAGATACAGTGATTCATCCAAAATCATGGAATGGGGTATCCTGATCAATCTGAAGGTGGCACAGAAAAGGCTTCTGAGTTTCCGTGGGTTTTCAGATGAAGTAAGATTTATTTGTGATCATACAGCAAAAGAAATGTTCTCAGAACTGTTTCTAAGAATAGCAGGATGACTTCTTTAGCAATCCTGTGAGTAACTTGAGAGCAGCATATATTCTGTGTTTCTGTATACCATGAGAGCTTTTTAATCATAAACATATATAATTTTACAGCAGCTTTTTTTACATCTGATTTTTTTCATTTACAATAGCTTGCCTAAGAAATTTGCTGGGTTCTACAGCGTTTGAAGAATCTTTGTGGGATTTGGAAAGCAACAACATGTACCAACTCTCGGACTTCACATTTCCTTGCCTTATCTTTGAGCAAATGACAAAAGTCTGTGGAAAACTAAGTGGTAGATTTGAAAATGAAAGATCCAGGAGCTACGGCAAGGCAGCTGAACCACAAGCGAATCACTCTCAGAAGATTCATTAAGATGCTGGCAAAGCTCCTTCCATGTGTTTCATTTAATATAAGTAATCACCATACAGTAGCTAGGAAATATATTAAGCAGTGAAATATGGTCATGGCCAACATAGGAGATAGTAATGGTCTGACAGTCTGGGGTAATCCCAAAGCAAATGTCAGCTGGTCACCAATCCTGAAAGCCATTGATTATTTCTCTGTTACTAATAGAAAATAAAATAAAAAACAACAGCATTGGCATTATTGGAGGAAAAAGAGTTGTGGAAAGATTGAAGGACAACAGAAAAACACCCTGATCTAGCTGAACCTAGCTGAATGCAGTTTTTAATGTTCAGAGGATTAGTAGTGGCAAGATGCTGCTCCTTTTACATTCCCCAAGTCTTGAAGTTGTTGGTCCCAAGGTCAGATCTCTTCAGGGCTGCCTTAACTTATAACTCAATCACAAGATCAAGAGATTGTTTCGTTAGAAAATTATTGCAAAACTATACATTCCCAGTAACAACGTCTTTCCTCCGGAAATGTCCCTTGCACTGCTGGACTGGCAGAAGAAGATAATCAAAGGGCATATTTTCTGTAATCTAGAAGAATAAGTTTTCTTTACATTTCAGATACACTTACGGCTGCCATAAGCTAATGTTTCTCCAGTAATATAATTTTACATTCTCACACCAGGCAGAAATTTAATGCCAAACCTTTTGCAACTCATACAAATCACAATAACACTTCTAAAAGCAACAGTCTGAATATTTGTATTATTTGTTAGAAAAGTAATACAGTGGAGGACAGAAAATTCCTGCCAGTAGGAGTCATACGACATAGCACTTGAAAACACACAGAGGAATAGTAGGCCATACACAATTATTGCTTGAAAGTCTAGCTGGCTGTTACAGTCCATGTTAACTACATAAATGCTAAACTAAGAAAAACCAGCAAACCTGATTGCTAGGTATTGTATCCAAGTTCTCCACTGCAAAATACAAAAGCTGATCTTTGAAGGCTTGTAAGTACTAAGAGATTTAGCTCCAGACCAAGGAAAATGCCCTCCTTGGTTCTTTCTGCTATGTCTTTGTCCCAGTTTGTCTATTCCTGGGCTTCTGAAAACTTTTTAACAAATACCATTTATCCTATTGGACTGTTAACATCATGAAACACACCACAGCAAAATCTTTCTGATGGTTTCAGAAGATCAGGGGACATAAAAAGAGACACATGTGCTGAATGACTGTTTTGCTTGATGACTCCTCATTCCTGAAGATAAATGTACTTCCTTTTTCTGTTTTGAAACCTGAACTGTGGTTATAGGAGTGCTGCTCAGATGGTATTTGCTGTTTTGATAGAGGTAATTACTACATTTATTCAGGAGGGCATATCAGCAAAGAGATGATACCTTGAGACTTCACTGACAGGAATCTCAAAAAATAAAGAGTCCAAAGAAACATCCTCAGAATGTATTTTCTGCTGGACGACCCTTTGCAGCTCTCCCTGTAGCCTGTGTCCTGTGAACGGCAAGTTTCTTTTTAGTCAAGTGACTGAAAAAACAAAGATTATTTGCTTTTACATTAACAATTGCTGTTGCACACTAGGTGGATTTGAGTTCTCTATAAAATATATGTCAATCAGCTCCTCTCTCCATTGACTTCCAAGAAAGTTTTGCTCTTCGATTCTGTCTTGGGGCTTTTAAAATTTCTTAATTTCCAAAAATGCTTTACTAATCCACTTTTAGTATGCCCACTCTTATTGTTCTAAACTGATTCATAGCCAGTCAAGCCAAATAACAGCTCCCAGCAATCTCAGATACACAGCATTTTCAGGTACGTATTTTCTGGTAACAGTGGGACAATAATGTGTGATTAACATATTAGACCAAAATCAAGAGATCTGGAATCAATTCATGCTCTTACCACAGAGTCTCAGTACAACCTTGGGCGAATCACAGCAGAAAAAAATATATAACACACATAAACAGGCATATGATCTAGGTGCCTCGCTTACAGTCTAGTCTCCCTTTCCATCTCCAGGCAATGGACAGATAATAGTTGTAAGTGCCCCCCATTTCTGTCTGCAAACACTATTGGGCTTCCACTCTTTACTGGCCTATTCTTCTCTGCGTGCACACTCAATGGCTAGTGCAATGAAGCCCAGATCATTGAGCCCTGCAGACACACTGACACCAGCAGCATCAAAGCCTGCCGAGTAGGTACAATAGCATGGAAGGAAAATAGCTGAAAAGGTTTATTAATTTATAAATGCTTCATTTTTCAGGAACAACTGAGATATGTGTTGACGCATATGTATGCATATCTGTGCACACACGTGTGTATGTGTGCATGGCTATACATGCATGTGTGTCTGAATGTGTTTGTGTATAAAAGACAGCTTAAAAACAAGCGCACTTCACAGACATTTAGGAGAAGATTGATTTAGCAATGGAAGAATTCTACCGAAAACCCAGAGCACATTTCCAACCATGTGTTCTGCATTGTACTTGTCTGCATTTCCCATCTAGAATGAATAACTGGAAACACTCCGTCAGTACCCCAGATCACAAGAGGAGCAGGATGCTTCTTGACTACCACACATTTCATAAAGGAGAAAAGGCTGTTTGCTGCAGTGTAAGTCAGATCAGGCTGAAGAGAAGCAATTCTGCCTCTTCCTCCCACACACAGACAATTTACACCTGCACAACTCAGCTGTGCTGAAGCATTTTAATCAATCTCAGAAAATCAAGAATAGGGTTTAAAATCCCTTTCTCCTCTTATACAGATCAGAGATGTAGGAATATCATATCATACGTGTTGCAGCTTGTGTGTACAATGGAAAGAATTAAAAATAGTTTCTAAAACCTGACTAAATTTTTTGTTTATTTGTGAATTGGATTTAGTCATTACATTAACCAAACACTGCTCTTTGTACAGCAAATATATGTACTTTGTTATTTACAGTGGAAGTTTTTTGTTGTTTTTTTTTTTTTAAATCTGTACAGAATGTGGAGGCTAAGAGGAAATATGTAAAGCATTACTATTATCCATGATTCATTGACAACAGGGCAGTTTTTGTCCACACTTCTTCAGAAATCGTGTTTCCTACAATAGTGCCAACTAAGAATAAGAGCCCATTTTTCTAAGCACTATGGAAACAGAATAATCTTAAAACTAGCCCTACCTCAAACAGTTTACAATCTAGGAAATGAGAGAAAGCAGATAGTAGGTGGTAGTTTAGTCTTTATGTCTTGCCTTGTATATTGAAACTGTAAAGAATTATATAAATTGTTGCTAGTTCTGATGCAGCTTTGTGATTTGCAGATTAAAGTGAAGCAGTTAGTATGGTTTCTGCCTTACTGTTCCAAGGTGTATTTGAATTTCTGGATCTGAATGAACCTGACAACCTTCTTTCTCACAAAGGCTTTTAGTTTTACTGTCATAGTCTTTATTCAAAGTTGGATGAAAGGGGAGACAAGCTGTAGGCTTTCTGATGCCTTCTAATCCGAGTTCTAAAACAGATGAAGCATCAACATTAGATTATACTTCTTTATACTTAAACTAAATATTAATATTGTTTATTTGCCCTTAATTGTTCTGAAGGAACTGCAGGAGCAGTGCTCTCCATGTCACCTTACAAAGTGCAGATGTTTCTCATCAAATGTTGAAAGAAAAGCATCAAGCTAGAGAGAGGCAGCTAGTGGAGTTCAAGCACTGCTCTTGGGATCAGTCTTATTTGCATCTGGATTAATGTAGATGTCACAGAAAACATCTGTGGTTACGAGATGGACTGTCAAAGCAAAGTGATCACAACAGAGGAGGATATCACACTAGGAAAAACTGGATAAATTTGAGGACTGGAGTAACAGAAATGAACTGAAATTCAAAGGCCAAAATCAAGCATTTAGAAACTAAGAACAAAAGTTTTACTATAAAATCTGAGCTCCACAGCTAGAGACAACTCAGGAGGAGAATGACATGTATACATTAACTGGATACAAAACTATTTGAGCTACCAATCTGCTATAAACAAAGAAAAAGAGTAATGCATTCATAGGCTGTATCAGAGACATGGAAGGATTAATACCATTAGTGCAGAGCCCTGGCAATACCTCATATAAACTGTTCTGCACAATTCCTCTGTTTCATGTTCAAGAAGGATAAATTCAAGCTAAAGCAGTTGCAGAGATAGGGTATTCAACTGGTCATGGAAATGGAGAGCCTGGCACGTGAGAAGAAAGATCATGGTCTGGTTCATCCAGAGTATGGGGACTGATAACTGTGATGGACAATAAATGTATCAAGGGAGAAAATAACTGTTTAAGCTAGCAGACAGTGTTGTCATGAGAACACGTGGATATAATCTGATCATGAATAAAATTAGGCTGGAAATTACGATGTTTTCTCACAGTTAGGGAATGAAGACAGAGATCAGCTTCCCACTGTGAGTATGGAGGAGAAACAAGTTGGGTTGTTCGAAAAGTTTGGTCACTACAGAAGAAAAATTATGTAATACAGGTGCTCATGTCATTGGAGCCACATAGATTAAATTAATGTCTTGTTCCTTATTACTTTATAGAATACTTTTAGCTTATCTAGTGCAAAACTCCATTTTTAAATCGAAGTGGTGTTTCCCCAGATAGACTGAAACCTTTAAAAGTTATTGATACACCCAACCCCCATTGAATTCATGCAATTAAAGTATATGGGTTAAAACATGGAGAACTCAAGTACTTTTTCCCCCAAATGATTTATGTGAGCCAGGCTATGCTGTGGAAGATAGGAAGAAAACTTTTTAGTCAGTCATCCAAAAAAGTTGTGATATTATTTTTAATGATAGTGTTTTCCAGGGCCCTCCAAAGGACAACAGCTTAGTTCTTTCCTACTTGGTATGTTCACCATCCATTGTATAAAGATCATCCATGTAAATGCTACTGAATAAAGAAATTTGTTAGTTTTATTGTTTACACCCTGGAGATGTCAAATATTCCTAGACAGCTGGTGAGCAGTCCTTTTACTGAGAAATAAATAACACTGAAATGCACTGAAAGTAACGAAGACATAATTTTAGTCCATTTGCCCCTAAACCCGTGTGACTGTGATCTTTGCACTGACAGGTACTGCCTTACCATCTGATAGTCTACAGCCAGTTTCAACATCTTTTTCATTTGTAGCTGCCTGTGATATCTCGAAACAATTAATTTCACCACTGATAACTAATTTCTTTCTTGAGAAAGTAGTGAGAATGATGCAAAACTACTTTTTGAGTCTGCTCTTTTTCAGATGGATTTAGTGTGTCCTTTTTCTTTATAATTCAGCACTCTGAGATCTGAAACTACCTTTTTATGGTTCACAAGTTGTTGTTGTAATCAACTTGGCTGCAGGCCCAAAGCAAGCTGTGTGACTCAGTGACAGTTGCAATCAGTGCAACCAGGAAAAAGACAAAGAGCCGATACATTTGGAACCCACAGAGATGGATGAAAATGTTTGGAGAGCTTTTCATGAAGTCTATTGGCTGGAGAGCTTCAGATTAATCTGATGTTTAAAATATTAAATATCATTACCAATGAACATGTATACAGCATCTAATGCTGCCAATTTTTTATTTAGAGCATTACAATTCAGTTAGATATGGCATTGTTAATGTCCCACAATAAAATGTTTCACTGTATTGCTGTGCACTACAAGACTTTTGTTTAGGAAACGCTTAGATCTGTTTTAATACAGGCAGCAAGCTACACTATCCTACAGCCGCAAAGCGGTCAAGAATGTGCTTAGCTTTATGTATGTGTTTCATGCTCAGAAACATCAGTAAGATTTAAATATGGGCTAGAAAGAAAATACTTTGATTTAAACATAACCTTTTACCATCCCAGAGCCTAATACACTCTCATGAAAAATAACAGGTTTCCTATCTAGGGTTTGAAGAATGCTTTGAAATCAAAGATGTTACTTCAATAGAAGGTAACTAAAATTTTTCTTCCTACAAATGATAAAATCCCCTGATATGAGGTCTCCTGTGTAAATTCTTTCACAAGCATTTTGGTAGCATTTGTGTGATCTGCTTGTGAGAGCAATCAGGAATCCATACTAACTAAACTCAGTAGGGAGGAGCTGAATCTAGGGTGAGATATGGCCAATGTTAAATAGTTACACCTGTTCTGCCCTTTCTGAGAGGAAAGGAAAAATGCACAAAGCATATGAGAATGAGTTAAAGATATCCTGGATAGCTCCAACTTATGTAATAGTACTCCCACTTTCTCTGCTAGCAATTCATTGCTTCTTCATGAACAGAAATGTACTTAAAAGTCACCCACAATCACACATATGAATACAGTCCCACTCGTTTGCACATTTGTATAGCGATTCCTACAATATTACCTTGTATCAAGCAGCTTAAAAATGAACTTTTAAGGAAGAACATACAATACACATTTTAAATAGCCCTGGGAACTCGGCAGATACATCAGTGAGAACTATGACTCGTCCTCCTGTCACAAAGAGCCTTCGGTTACATAAAAATTGCCAGATTGGCTCAGATTAGTTGTCCATCGAGTCTTGAATCCTGTTTTTGAAGGTGACAAGTACCAGATGCTTCAGAGGCAGGTGCAAGAAACCCCCATACTGAACAGTTATGTAATAGAGAGGGTTCTTCCTAAAATCAGGCAGTTGGTGGGTGGCTTATGCTTCACAGCAGGAGAGTTTATAATGCCGTGAAATGTTTATCTTCATTATGTAACCATGGATGTGATTACCCATCTATAGTCAGCTCGGGCAAAAAGTGCCACAGGGTTTTTAATAATGCTACTGCTAATCAGGACCTTGTTTTATTTCTCAGCTGAGAGACATCAGAGCAATTCAGGATCTGAAAGACCCTAAAGTATTATACCAATTTGCTAGACTGATCATTTTTTAAAGTATAGAAAGCGCTCGTAAGTAGGGTTCGTTTAATGATCTACAAGTTGGGTGTCTGGTCTAAGCTAGTCACTAAACCAGAGCTACATCCTAGACCGCGTGCTGATAACTAGAAGCAGCGAGTTTCTAGAGTTACACATCATGAGCTTGAATTGGGGAAGTAAGCAAGAGGACTTTTTGCTTCCAGACCTTCTTGGGCAAAAGAAAAATCTCTTAGGCAATCGGAATTAAAAATAGCCCAGATCTCAAGTACACTACAATTCTAAAATAATATTCATAATCTCCATTACTTAAGAAGAAAGACAGTGATTTTTTTAAATAAAGGATGAATTTGCTTCATTGTAAAGAAGAAGGAATGGAAACATGCAGTATAAATACCAAAAAAACCTTTTATACTGTATGCTTGACTTTTAAATTAGTTTATATTGCTGTTTTAAATTTTTGTTCTCCTTCCCTCAGTTAAAGCTTTTCTACAAGAGGCAGCACGCACGTATAACAATTTAATTGAATCTGTTCGATGGTATAATCATGCCATTAGTTAATTTAGCACAACTCTGTGTGGCTCCTAGAAATAATGGCACATGCAGCTTAGGTGTCACACTGGCTTGTGGCACAAGCCCATTTGTAGGAAAAGAAACAAGCACAACACAGAAAGTCTCAGGTTTTAACATTCTTTTAAATTAAACAGTTTCAATAAAATGGCAATAATAAGCATGGTGGAAGAAGATATTGGAGTAACTGGGCACCCGAAGTGGTGCAAGGCAAGTTCTCTCCTTGCAATCCTGGTACTGCGCAGTCTATTTTCTAAAGCAAAGACTATGGGCAACGTTGACTTGTGCTTGAGCTAACACTCCATTCAGACCTTGCCCATCCATTTCTGATTCCTTTCTGCTTCTATTGGAATGGAAAAGCTTGAGTGTTATGTATCCATTTGAATCTCTGAGGCACCTTTAAAAATATAGTGGATATTTCCATTCTCATTTCTGGAAGCGAGGGAAACCAGGGTGGAGTAAGAATTGTCCTCCCATGGAAGCTGAGTGATGTAGGAACCTACATCCTCATGGCTGAACGTGTAAATGCTCCTTGTTCATTTTACTGCAGAAGAAACAGGTTTGCTTTAACTCCCTGCAGTGGTAGGTTAAAACTAATCTTCCAGCTGTGCCCTGAAATGAATTAAAAGTCTGCATACAATTGACCACAGCGTCTCTGCTGAAATCTCTTCAAGTACATTGCAAGCTCCTGTTCAATCCTGCCATACCCCACAGATTTTTAAATGAACTGCCAAAGATCGCACAACACAGAGGTGGCAAGGCTGGGAGGAGAACCAGAATTGCTGACGGGTCATTCTGTGTTCGGCGCATTAGACCACAGTTTCCCCTAGACAATACATTTCTGCATATGGAACAGAAATGTGTCTCCGGTTCCTATTTTATATAGACTGAAATGACTGCAATGAATCTGTCCCAGTTGCTGGCCAGCAGGCACCACTGTAATTTCCAAATATATCTGGGACTTTCCCTTTGGAGGATCCTGGGGCCTGATTTTCTAGGTGACTATTGATACTAACAGGCCAAAAAGCCCCAAAAAAGAAACATATGAAAGATTAAATAAGTTTTTTGCATGTTCTTCACAGAATAAACAAATGGGATTTTAGTCACTTTCAGGGTACTTAGATTGTCTGTTTTCTTCCTCTTATTTGCTCAAATTTTGCAGTATTTTACCAAGCCACACTTCAGGTTGGCACAAATCACCATGCCTCCATAAAGAGCCATTTTGCACTGCCACCATTTTCTTGCTCCACCCTCCATGTTATCCATTCTCGGGCAAGCATGGGTGTTTATCTAGTTGCATGGTTAACTGGTAATACTGAAAGACTACTCAGTTTTTATTTCCCACACTAGTTTCAATCTGGGTGAATTTCCCAGTGCAGTTCATTGCTCAACACACAAATATTTGGGCCACCTAAGGTGCAAGTTAGGGAAGGGAGCAGAGTAGGAGGAAGGTGAGGCTGCTTCTTTCAGTGTCAATGCTGTCCCAGCTGGCCGTACCTTAAAGCATATAAGGAAGGTATCACAAAAAAATGAACATATGCTTATCCCAAAACATCCTGTGAGCATGCTCAAAAAGGACAGAATAAAGTTACTGAACAACAGATATCACAGATCACCGCTGCAATTGCTATGCACGCCAGCCACATCAGCCACATCAAAGGTGCAACAGCTGACACATCTGAAAACACTCAAGATGTCCCCCCATCCTCCCACCTGGGTCTCCATTTTTCCAACACGTAGCAGCAAGCACTAGCATTTTTCTATCTAGTATAAATACTACTAGGTTTTTACAAATCAGTAACTGGAATAATTTATGAAACTCTGATATTCTGATGAGTTAGAGCCATCTCAAATACATTGGAATTGGTACAGATTTGACTCTAACACGGTTTTTTATCTTGCTGGAAAACATTTTTTGAGACAGTAGCATCAAGTAGAACAAACAACTTTTTTATCCTGCATGCAATAACAAGATTCCTGGTTAGAACTTAACAAAATCTGACTTTGCTGAAATACTAATATAGATTTAATCAGCTCAGTTTAGCTAAATCCTTATTAAGATATGTGTAATGACCACCCAGTGTTTAACTCACACTAGGATTCTGAATGAAGGCTATTACAGAAGAAATTCCCAAATGACCTCTAGTAATTTTCCTCAAAATGGCAGAACATCCATCCAACCTCCATTTTTTGTCAATTTATCATTAGCATCTGGATATGAATATAAGCATCACTCTGTTTTGTGGAGGCAGAGTTCAAAACTTTCATATTTACGAGTTAAAACCTCAACTAAGAATTGGTCACAAGTTCTGCAACAACTGAATAATCTGGATGGTGTTACTTAACTTCCACTGATCCTATTATGGATTTTAAGATGTGAATGCCATGCCAACCAGAATTATGCAACCTAACCCCCCTAATACATGTTCTATGTATAATTCTTCTGCCGCAGACTCAGAGTCCTGCTACACTCCACGGCCACTCCTGACCACCTCTTTCATCAGAGACCTTCAGACACATATGGAACCATTTCAAGGAATGGTGAATAAGCATATTGGGCCAAATGTACACTGGCTCTACATTCAGTAGTAGTATATGAGAAATGCTTTAGTCGCACTTAGTCAAGTAAGTATGTTTTGTAACAGAGCAGACTGCCACCCCATCATAATTACTCCTGATTAACTGAGCATTTTTAAGAATAGCCTTAATCACAGAAGGACCAACACTGATGAGTTTGGGATGCATACATGTCTGAAAATTATAAAAATACAGAAATTCAGAACACAGATTATTATTTTGCTTACATAGATTTCTCCTTGTATGTTACGTGGCTTCCTACTTACAACCATTGCCTTTATTTTCCCTCAGCAGTAACTATCACCTCCCCATTTCTCATTTAAAAGGGTCTCTGGAAGCAAGGCCAGAGAATATTTGCACCTCATAGATCCACAGCTATCAAAATGCTACAGCAGAGCAATGGCATTGAGGTGCAAGTTAGTTTTTGTAAAGTGCAACTAAAGTAGCCATTGGGTGTAGGAAAACATCAAAAGCAATGTAAAAAAATCACAGGTTTTGACCACATTTGTCCCATTCCATACTGGGCATATCTTGTCTCTAGCTAGGGAGTCATCCTGGTATTTACACCAAAGACCGAGTGAGTACACCTCAGCAGCTCTCGTGAAAAGCACTAGAAGCTTTCCTTTTTAGAGTTATCTTTTCCAGGTCACACTCAGGAAGGCCAGATTTCAACTCAGGATATTTAAATTGTAAAGTCTGGAACACCACAAAGCAAAGAGGCACAGAACATATGAAGAACCCCAAAACATGTGGTGCTTGGGACCTGAAGTGGCTGTTTGAGGTTTCCGAATGGTGTCACCCATGCCCAGCCCGCTTCTGCCTTGTTTGCACAGGGAGGGCTCACACATACTTTTGAAATAAGCCACTTACATTGAAAACACCCAATCTCTTATTTCTGCTCCAAAAAACGAACGTGGAAGGCCCTGAAACCAACTGCTGCTCAGCAAAAGGACCCGATCCTCTGGGATTGCGTCCTCTGATCTTTCCAACCTGGGCAGAGGTAAACAAACAGGATTTCAACATCAAGACACAGACTAGTGCAGATTTCCTGTCCTCTTTATGGTATTCAGGTAGAGGGAGAGAAACTACTTGCAAGGCCTCTGCTACACAGACTGCAGCATGAGACTGCTTGCAGAAGCTGAAGAGCCGCCGCAGGTGAAGAACCAGTGGGCCCTTCTCCCCTTACCTCCTCCACACAGACAACCACAGGTCACAGGACGAGTCTCTCATTTTCAGTTGACAACTGGATACATGTTTTATTCTTAATAAAAACACTCACAAAAACCTTCGGGAGACTGAAATTATTTGAAATGATCTCTGGTATATTACAAAACAGTTCCTTTAATTGAATCTCCGTGACAAAAAACATTTTTACATCAAACGTATTTAAGGAATTTAAAATAAAACCCCAGATTAATGCTCTTTCTTGTCGTCATCATCATGTCTTTTTCTTCAGGTGCATCTGAACAGAGCTATACCACCATCTGACAAACTGAGCTGATTCTTCAGCATTCTTGTACAGGATCAGATTAATCAAATTATCTTAATAAAACCAGTGGCTTACAGAACGTTAAGTATTTCAACTTTGAAGCCAGAAGAAAATGAGAACTAAATTGGCAGGAAGTCACACCATCTGCCAGCCACAAGACAGGAAGTTCTCTGAAAGGATTCTCATTGCTAAGTAGAATAATAGTACGTCCCCACAGCTGAGTTTCCAAACACTTGAGGGGAGTCCCATCAAATACTCAATTTGACTCATGTGAATCATAAAATTGTATAAAAAATGGGTTTGTAACGTATTTTTAGTATCTGGATGAGGTTGTGCCATGAATAACTTATCCATTTTTGAGTGTACTCTTTTAGGAAAGAAAAAAAGAAGGAAAAAAAAAAAGCTTTTACAAAACAATTGGAAATTTTCCTCCAAAAACCTCCCAGATCCAAGGAAGCAAGCATTATTACAGCAGGTTTGAGATGTGTGCTGCTTGAAACGTGTTATAGGCCCTTTATCAGAGAGAGCATGATAGCAGTTTACTAGAATTGTTCCATTATGCTTATGGTAGAACCCTCTTACAGAAACATGGAATTTCGATCCATAGGGATATTGCGACAAACACAAACTATCTAGAAACGAAACATGCCCTTTTTTGCCTGCCGTAAGATAAAAATACATTTACGTTTAAAATGCTTTAACTAACCACCCCTCAAAATAAAAACCTGACTGAAACCGTATACGCTTTTTCCTCACTGCAACATTTTCTTATAGATTTTAGTCACACAGAAAAAGGGAAAGTCTTGAAAAACAAATCTTTGGACATCGTTAAGACCCACAGACAAACCGTACTTTGAACCTTAAGTGAAAAGGAAGAATTTCCTTAACAAATACCCTCGATAAAGGCAATACTGCCCTGCTTCTGTGCATTCAAACAGATGCTGCAAGTTTGTAGTCTGGCCTATGATGATGATGATGATGATGATGATGTGAGGCACTCCAGCTTCCCCTGAAAAGGTGAAAACTCCTTCTCCTCATTTCCCATGTTCCAGTCTCTCCCTTCCTTGGGAACAGCAGCCAACCACTGGTAGTGTGGGAATCAGACTCGTTATTATCGCCAAGGGAGCTCGCCCCATCTTTTTCAAACAGGAAGAGAGAACAGCTCACCGCTGCTCCTGTGACACCACCAGGGTTGGGAAGAAATCCCGCAGTTACAGGAAAAACTGAGACGGGACTAGAGTTGACAGCGAAGGCTCTTGGACCGCTGCTGCGGAAGAGTGAGGAAGTACACGAGAAGCCGGGGATAACGAACGTGCGCCAGGGAAGCGACGTCTCTTACAGTAGCACCGCAGTACTTTACTCCCTAAATCTCGGGCAGCGAGACGTATCGGTTGGCAAGCACGCGTGCAAAGACTAGGCAGGAAGGGATCAAACTCCAGCCGGCAGACAAGCCCGCAACATCGTCTTTTATTATAACCTCATTCACTCGATGGTCCGACTCCTGGGTTTTGAGCCCTCGGGGTTTGCAGCGCTGCCCCACTTCTCCCTCAGACCAAGCGGCGCGCTCACCACCCAAGTTCCTGAAGAGGGGCTCGGGTTCGGCCGCTGCTGCTTCGCGCTTTCACCGCTTACCTGGAGCGGCTCCAAGCGCTTCCATTGCAGCGGGCGTGCAGAGAGCGAGGGGGGGGGAGAGGCCGAGCCGGCGCTCCGTACGCCCTCCTCCCGCGTCTGCGGAGCCGCGGAGCCCGTCGCGGGAGGGCTCCCCCCGCAACGGGAGAGGGCACCCCCGCGCCGCGCCTCCGCGCCCCGGCCTCGGACGGCGTCACCTGAAGCGGAGCAGATCCAGGAGAACGTGACCGCGCTTCTCGGCTCGCCAGTCCGTCCTGCCGGCCGGCGCGTTTCTGCGGAACGCGGAGGCTAACGGCGGGCTGCGAGGCGGGCGGGCGGCACCGGCGGCGGGGAGCGGGACGCCAGCCCCCCCGCGCTCGCCGGAGGCGGGCTGCCGCGCACCTCGCGGTCACGTTCACTTCGGCTGAAGGAAGTAGGGAAGGGGCGGAAACCCAGCCCGCAGCGGAGGCGCCCGGGCACGGCCCCGCGGGGACCCGACGGCGCTCAGCCGCGCCCGCCAGAGCTCTCCCCGGACCGGACCCGGCCGGGCCAGGCCCCCTCTCCGCCAGCGGACCGGGCCGGGCCCCCCTCTCCGCCAGCGGACCGCTCCCGCCGCCGCCGCCGCCGCCCGCCCGGGGGCCCGCGCAGCCCCCCGCCGAGCTGGGGCCGAGGGCGGGAGCGGCTGCCGCGGCGCCCCGCGAGCCGCCTGCCCCGCGCCCCCGGAGCAGGAAGGAGGGCGACGCCGGGGCCGCTCGCGTATCCCTCCGCGGCGGCGGCGGCGGCGCCGTGCGTGCGTGCGTGTGTGTGCGGCGGCGGCTCCTCGGGAAGCGCGTGAGGCAGCGCCGGGGGGGAGGGAACTACTTTCAGGAAACTCGAGCGCAGGGCGGCGGCGCGGGCCCGTCCGGCGGCGGGCGCGGGGTGGAGGGGATTGCTTTCTTCCCCTCGCTCTTCCCTCTTCTCCCTCCTCCCTCTCCCCCGCGGTTATTTTGGATCAAGCTGTGGCGGCGGAAGGAGCTTGAAGTCAACGCTTCCGCCCAGTTTTCCTGTGAGGAGGAGGCGGAGGCGGCGGCGGCGGCGGCGGCTGTGAGGAGCCGAGGCGGCGGCGGCGGCGGCCGCTAATGGAGTTGCTGCCGGGCGGGGAGCGCTGCCGCTGAACTTCCCCGTGGGCTTTCTCCCTCCTCTCCCCCTCGTCCTGCGGCCGGGGGCTCGTCTCTCGCCCTGGCAGCTCCTCTTCCCCTCCCTCCGCGCTCCTCTCCTCACACAAACAGCCGTGACGCATCCTCTCTCTCCTCCGTCCCCCCCCTTCCCACCCCCAGGCTGGTTTAAAACGCCTCCCTCCCCCCGTCACCAGCCTTCTCCTTGGGGCCGGCTCGTCCTCCCTCCGCAGTGCTCGGCGTCGCTTTGGAGGGGGTGGGAGAGCCCAGCCGAGCCGCTCTGCCCCTCTTACCCCCCCCTCTCCCGCCCCGGCCTGTGGCCGCTCCGGTGTCTGGAGGAATTTCTGCCGCCGCCTGCCCCGGCTGGGCGCGGGAGGCGGGCGGGCAGGGAGGCGGCCGAGCAGCAGCAGGAGGAGGAGGAGGAGGAGGAGGAGAAGGGCAGCAGCAGCGAAGGCGGCTGCAGCGGGAGATGAGCTGCAGCGGGAGGACGGTGCGGTGCAGCTTTTTGCGGCGGGGAGCCCTCCCTTGTCTCCAGCACTCTGTTCCCCTTTAACCGGGAGCAGCTCGAGAGCAGAAGACCCGTGGTTGTTGCCGCTGTTTCCACCGCTACCTTCATCATCATCTCTACAGGCACGGGAAATACGCTCCAGCGCCGGACAACGGGATTTCGTGTTTCCAGGATAAAGATCGCTCGCCACCCACCCCCCCACCCCCCTTTCCCCTCCCTCTCCCTCACTTCACAGCGCTGCCCGTGCCCTGGCCGGGGGCGGCGGACCGGGGGGGTAACAATGGTGAAGTTTCTGGTGAGTTCTGGCTGCGCCCTGCCTGCGTCGGTGCTGCTCCGTCTCCCTGTCGGATCGCGGTGAGGAGAAAATGAGCGAAGAGACGGCGACTTCTAACAACGAGTAAGCGGCCGTTCTCCCCTCCGCCCCGGGGTCGGGCTGGGGCCGGGGCTCGCCGGGGCCGTGTCCGTCCGTCCGTCCGTCGTCGTGTCTCTCTCCCCCACCCCCCCCCCGGCTCCGCGCCCCGCGGGGGCCTCTGCCCGCGCACGTACGTGTCCTGGCCTCCCCGTCCGCGTACTGCGCATTTCTGCTCGTGTACATGGAAGCCCAGAAGCTCCCTCTTTGTGAAGGAGCTTGGTTCAGAAGGGCTGCGAGCCAGCGGCCAGAAAAGCGTGGTTTAATTAAAGCCCGGTAGAAAACGGTGCAGGTAACGATGGTGTCTTGGAGGGGGAGGATGGGGTTTGAATGCCCAGAGAGGTATCGGCACGTACCACCTCTGATAATATCCTATTACTTGTAGATATTTCACATGGAAACTAATGTGTGGGAGCTTCATCCTGCAGGAAACTGCTCCTGAATTTTAATTGGATGAGTCAGTCAGTGTAAATACAGCTTAAACCTACCCTAGAGCCTTTTTTTTTTTTTTCTTTTAATGAGCACTTGAGACTTTTTTTTTTGAGAGAGAGAGAGAGAGGAAGGGGCCAGTTCAAGAATCTCTTAATATTTTTAATGTGACTGGTTTGGAGGAAATCCAGAGGAGGAGAATGTGCGTGTGTGCTAGCTGTATCCCCCCTGCATGTAATCTGCCTTTGAAATACATTTTGGGTCGGAGGAGAAAAATATTTGTCAGAAAACATTCGACTTCTTTTCGGCATTGAAAGCCAAACATAAAGTATTTCGAAACTTTTTCTGTTGCCGGGAAGTTTAAGGTTGATGGCTCCAGCCTCCGAGCTTTAGCGTTACCGTCTGCGATGTCGGTATTTGCTGGGGCTGATTTTATGAATGATGCGGGCGCCGGCCGCGGCCATGGCGATGGGGAGGGAGCGTTGCGCCCATTGTACGGGTAGGTAGCGGTGGGTGGGTGAAGAGCAGCCCCGGCTGGCGGGGTGCGGACGGGTCTCCTCCGGCAGGAAAGACCGATTTCCCATTTCGCTGCCTTCTCCTGAGCAAAGCCTGCGCACCTTCCCGTGCGCGCCCCAAAACACGGCGTTCCGGTCCCCGAGGAGCGGGGCGGGCAGAGCCCCGCGGGGGAGCGGAGCCTGGGTTGCTCCGCGCTGCCGGCCGCGGCGCTGAGCGCGGAGCGAGCGGGCCGGGCCGGGCCGGGCGGCAGCCGCTGCGGCGCCCGCGGGGCCGGCAGCCGGGGCCGCCGCCATGTTTCCTTTTTTTGTGAATCGCTCTCATTTGCATACCACAATCTCCATTCATAAAAAAAAAAAAAAAAAAAAAAACCAACCAAAAAATTTGCTGTCATCACCGCTGACCTGCGGCAAAACCTGCCCTGCTGAGCGCCCAAAGCTGCTGCTCCTGTGCTAAGGACCAGGCTGCAGCCGGCGGCTGGCGGAGGAAGGTCTCCAGGACCTGCTGTATTAATATGTGCTGTTCGCTGCTTGTTGACACAGTTATGTGGGAAATATCAGCTCGGGGAGGTGCTGGGAGCACGTGATCCGCTCCATTCATAAAATACCTGGCTGTCCATTCACAGTGCAGTACAGTGTCTGCATTCAGCAGCCTCGTAGATCAGACCTGCATGGGAAGGGAGAGGCGGCCAGGCCGGCAGGTTTATCAGAGAGGGCAGCAGAAAGAGGGGTTATGGCTGCCAGCATGGGAAGTTACTGTAAAGGTGGGGGGCAGGGGGGGGGGAGTTGTTTTTACGGTTTGTGTTTGTCCTTTTCCTGTAAAGGAGCATTAGTTCAGAAGTACCTTCTCGCTGTACCACCCAACATTTAAGCAGGGAAGAGTTTTATTCAGAAAACGTTGAAATATTTTCCCCTCCAGAAATACTGACTCAAAAATAAACTACTGGAAATTAAATTCATTATTACGAGCGTGTTTTCAAGACAGTATGTTAACAAATTTTGGGTAATTTAAATTTTATTGAACAATACTGTCTTACATCTGCAAGATAATCAACCTAGCATAAAAGGAAGTCGGTCATACCTAATAAGACATCTGCAAATGTTGGTTATTATAAAATACAGGTAACAGCGAAGACAACTAAATTGATAGAAGCCAGCAGTGCAGTTCATTTTTTGGCTGTTTACTTTGAGGATTTTATGGCAGATTAGCTATCGTCATTTCTCCTTAACCTATGCCGTGGCTGGAGAGACCTCTGAAATAGCAGAATAACAGAGAAATGTTTTTAATATGGCATAAACTGTTTAGAGGTCAGTGTATTACCTTTGATTTTAAAAATTTTGAAATCTTTCAAAAAATAAAATCAAATGAAACTTAGTGATGAAGGATCCCTGAAGCAGACAATGGTTTGATGTAACTGTTTTGTGGTTGCCAGCATTAAAATGGTGATGTTCACTGCTCATGAATACACTATTTCATTATCTTAACAAATTACACTTAAGTGATCCTTAATTATACATTTGTGGAGCGGTAGAGGCTTTGTTGTTAGTGCAACCTAAGAGAATGCCTGAAAGATTACTAATCTTTACTTAAAATGAGAAAGAAAAGCTCACGTACAGTTTATTCAGTGTTGTTAGAGCTAAATGTGTATAACCTTACAAAGCACCATAAATGGTGTTTTTTTCTCAAAGGATAGATTTTTTTTTTAAACGTTGGTTATTAGAATATCAGAAGAAGAATAAGAAAAATATTTCTCTTCTTGGTTTCATTTGCTTTTTTTTTTGACAGCATTTTTGGTGAGGCCAGAGTCATTGTTCCTCTTTGGTTGATTTTGCACATAACACAAGTGTGTCACTTTAAATGATTGGGAAATATGATTGAAGCTCCAAATAAACTGTTTGTGAAAATAGGGCAGATCTACAAATTGAAATTCATCGTATATTAAAAGTTCACTGTGTTTAATTTTATCAGTATAATTGATGACATCAATGGCCTTGAATTCATTAACAAATCTCTTGGCATATAAGGGCGAATACGGGTACTTTGCAATGCATTTTGTGTCATTGTGGCTACCAGGAATATTCTGGTAATTGAGCATTATTCTTTGTTTATAAACCTTCATTTTATGGAATAAGATATAAATATTTGCAGTGTCTAGAGTTTGACCTCAGTTAATAATGTTAAATTCTCAGTGATGTGGGGGGAGATTAATTAAATAGCTGCATTAAGGACTACTAGGTTTCTTGTCAGTCATGAACATATGGTAGGCAGCCTTATAAAATTTTGATAGCCACGGATGAATCTTTGTTGGTGATTTTTACATTGTTTTTGTAATGGTGTTACTGTATTTGTCAGTTAGGTATTAGTTAAATGAAAGTATTTCTATACCTCCAGATAATTTTATCCCCCCCCCCAGCCCCCCTCGGTGGTGTTTTGCAATCAGTGTGGTCAACATGAACGCAGCGTTCACAAATATTAGCAGTTTTTAAATGAAGGAATTAGTAGGATTTGTGGACTTGCGGGTCAATTTGCTGTTCATGCAACTTAACATAATAATGTCAAAGCAGGCAGGTCAGCAAGCACTGTACCAAATTCCTGTTTTGGTGGCAGATTTTATTGCTGTCTAGAAATGCTACTGAATTTCAGTGTTGGGTAAAACAAAATTGTTACGTTATGTAGTCCCTATTCAGCAGGGATGAATGATGACAGGCTTAAGATGGAGTCTGAGTTGCTGCTATTGAAAAGTAGGAGCACTGCTTTATTGGCTTGTTTATTTTCCTCTGTATTGCAGGTGGTCTCTCAGGGAATGCTTGTGCGCTTGAATTATTTTCAGAGTTGGTTTACATACTGTATTTTTACAGATTCAAACTATCATATACTAATTGTTTTGCTACATAAATATAGGCAATCTTATACTCATTGTCCTAGATAATTCAAGAGAATATAAGTTAAAGAAACATGGAGTGTATACTACTGCTGTGTGCTTAAGAGCCTCTAGATTATGATGTTATAAACATCGTCAAGTGTTGATTTGAAACAGTAAAGCTGAACTAAATTTTTTAAAATAAAATACTTACTTGGTATGTTCATGTCTTCAGTATTTATGAAAATACTGTCTATACTTCATTTGTGCTTCAGAACTCCTTGTATTACAAGCCCAAATACTGAAAGATGAACATGAAATTGTATCGTAGAAAGCAAAGCCAATTAGTTTGGTTTTATTAGTTCTCGGAGGATTTTAACACTTTTCAGCAGGCTAGTTTTCTTTCTGCTATCTAAGGCATATATAGACTTTGGAATTCTTCATCCTTTAATGTAAGGACTTTGTAAAAAGAAGTAAGAATTTTAAATTATTTTTTTTTATTTTTTTTTTAAGGAAAGCATCCTCTGAACCAATTGATTATATGAAATCATTGTAATTCTGATATATTTTCTTTTAGGGCAGTGGCTCTTTATAGAGTTCTGGGGAGGCTTTTCCAGTCTTATGAACTGCTTCTTGCTGTCTTTTCAGCTTTATGTTACATGACGCTATTTTGAAGGTGAAACTGAATTTGCATGTTACATAATCTGGGAATCAGGGGGGGTTGGTTGGTTTGTTTTAATATTAAAAAAAAAAAAAAAAAAAGGTTCACCTTAGCAACATTTCTTGATTACTGTGGTATTGCAGAAAAATGCTTTCTGGATGTTTCAGCATAACTGAAGCCAGTGATAATATTTGAATTAAAAAATGATGAGTGTTTCCCTTGTTTGTTCATTTAAAATTTAATGTTCTTGAAGTGTTAAAGTGGCAGTGAGGGCATCAGTGTATGTTTCGAAAGTAAAGACATTTCTTGAAAGGAATATATCTTGACAGGATCAGAAGTCACAGGATTAAAGCTGAGGGCATTTCTGGTGGATTTTAGGCTAAACACTGGCATTTTTGTTTGTTATTTACCCATTCTTGTGTACATCTGAAGAAATCATATGCACTGGTGATGACTCAATGGGATATGACAAACACGAGAAGCAAAAAATACTTTTCAGAATATTGACACAAGTTTAAAAAGGAGACAAAGGAAATACTTTTGTCTTTTTTTGGTTTCTACTTCCCTGATTCAAAAAAAGTAACTATGAAACAGCATACAATGTATGTTGTCTTAAATGGTGGTGTTCTAATGTTTAACTCTCTGCTTTCTCCCTCTTACTCTTCTTTCTCGATTGGAACATATTGCAGTTTCCTTAAAGGAATTTGAAAGATGGCTGGGAGTTGCCATGTTGTTGAGGATCCCAGTTTCTTTGTGGTTATATTAAAAAAGGAACTATCTTTGTCATTTTCCTCTCTGTTCTCACATGCAACAACAATTAAGCAAGCAAATTTTAACTATCACATTTTGCACAGTTACTGAATGGCTGGAATTGGTTGTAAAGAAAAATTAAATGGTTCCTGATAATAAAAAAATTGTTCCTTCTTTCTCTCCCTTGAAAATACACATTCTTCTTTTTGACAGCACTTCCAGTTGTGAAGTATTTATTCAATTTTTGACGACCAATGTGGTACAAATATTCCAAATTAAAAGTCAATAAGATGTAAACATATTTGCAACATTTATTTTTTTATATACTTTCTAATACTCTGGTAGGTGTGTCTTCTAACTAGTCTTCGTATTCAGCAGAAATAATCTTCAGTGATGCTTGGTTTTTGAGGGAAGGAAGGTGACTGGATGGTCTTTTGGTATACTCTATTAACATACATTTCTAGGCTTAAGACAATAGCAATACTTACTTTCCTTGTGCTTACTTTTCCTGTACTCTGTAAGAGAAGATTTTTTTTTTTTTTTGCTAGTGCTTAGACTGTGATCTGGTAAAATCTGTTGGCTGGCACTACTCCCTGTGGTTTGCCTCATACATGAGGTGGTATCATATTGTATATGGTAACATATTTTATGGTATATGGTACCAGGGTAAGCATGGTATCTCTCCTACTTTAAAAATATCTGTAATAGGAACCAGTCTCTAAGACTATGGTGGTATTGAACAGCACTTAACTTGTAGGAAGTGAGCAGACATTTTAAGTGCATGTGTTTTCACAACTTTTCCAAGCTTATCTTTTACACAGTGTTCATGCTGATATCTGTAATACCAGTTTGTTAAAAGAATATTCATTTTTTTATATTCACTGCTTTATAGTCACTGTTTTTCTCCTACGTATGACACGAAAAGAATTAAAAAAAAACGGGGGACGACGACACCGACAAATCTTTAGATATGCCAAGGGACAAAAAATGTGCATTTAAGTGCTTTGAGTACTAAAATTGTTCATAAATGTGGCTCTTATTAAATAATAGCTGACTTGCTACACACAGTTGCAGGCCCTAATTCCCGATGTTCCAAATAAGGTGGGGAAAATAAATAATAATAACAATAAAGTACCAATATAATGATGATAAATACACATATATATGCAAGGAGATCACAAGCATTTTTTCTCGTCAGAACTCATTGTCATATGACAGTAAATACTTCAATTCAAACAGGGAAAATAGGCTGTAGAAACTTCAGCAGTTGCTGTGTTCCATTCTGCATTGCTGCCTGATACCAAACTTCCATTCAGAAGAAAATATTTTTCATGTGTGTGCTACAGAAGAATTCCCCAAATGTGTACTGTTGAAACATCCAAACCATCTTAAAAATGAGGTGGTAAAGATTTTTATTTTTTTCTTCTCCCCCCACCCCGATCTATTCATTCTTGTGTTTGAAGATTTTGACTATTGCTGTTTGTGATATTTTAGTTAGTTGAGGAAGTTTTGTAATCCATACTTCTGCTACAGCAAGTCAAACACTCACCTGTTCAGAACCCCTAAAGAAATTCTGTGAAGCCGATGTTTGGCTTGAATGGTTTGCAAGAGCAGGCAGCATTTAACTCTATGGAAGAGTTGTCTTCCCCCCCTAAAAAAAAAAGAAACTCCAGAAAAACAGTACCAAATAAATAGGGTTTCCCCAAGATGATCTGACAACTGTTGACAATTACCCTTTTTCCGTGACTTGTACTGACGAGTTGCAACACTAACTGAAGTTTGTCAAAGCAAAAATGAAACTCATTTATTTCAGTTTCAGTAAAGTCTAATGCTGTGAGTAAACAAGCGTAGCAACAAGAAGCATCAAGAATTTCATTAATAAAACAAGTAATTACTGAAAACTAGTGTCAGGGTTATTAAAAATTGTTACTGAGACTGCCTGCCTTCCCTAAATAAACCCATAACTGGTAAGATACAACTCTCAGTGAGGCTTCTTGCCTGGGATTTTTTTCTTTCAGAAATTGTGCAGACCTGTTCTGGTGAAGTGGTATAAACCTTGAGGGCAGAAGTGATTTCTCTCTCTTTAACCTTTTGAAAGGATTAAGTAAGGGTAGTGAAAGGTGGGAGTACAGAGCCTGCTGTGATTTAGGAATTTTTATGTAGTTTCCTAGAAACTTTTCAGCCTCTCAGACATGAAGTACTCTATGCCCTAGGTATTTCTTTCTGTGCATGGTGTGCTTACTCTGGATCCCAGTACAGCATGCCTTAATATGAAGCCTGTGATTGAGGCCGATTCATCTTCAGCCTTGAACAGGAACATGTTTTTGAAAGGTGTGAAGAAGCCAATTCAGGATTTAGAGTTGAGGCCTATACATTTAAAATGGGACATTTTAAATACATTTTTAATCTATGTAAGTAGCTGATCTTATGTACCAAACCTGTATGTTTTTAAGCACTAGTGACTGTGGCTAATCACTGGTCTTTGTTCCCTTTGGGACCAAGAATAGATTAGAAGTTTCCTAGTAGGGTAGACTTAGGATAGGTATGTTTGTGCCCACTTCAGGGAGCAATTATCTATCTCATTGAAAGTTCCACTTATAGTTCAAATGGTACTGATCTGTGCTACTGTTGTTATGCAAAAAAATTTGGGGGTTGCTGCGTCTTACTTTAATTTTGCAAGATTTTAAGAAGAAAAAACTGTAGACGAAATTATGATTGCTGCTACCAGTGGTAGATAATGAGCGTGCCAAGGGAATGCAAAGTTGAAAATGAAATGCTTGAGAATTGTCAGACTTGAGAACTGAAATTGTTTGTGCAAATACAAACCATGTGGCCAGGGGGTATGAATTTTGATGATTTTGATAATGAGACAGAGCCAGGAATATAATCAGATTTCCTGGGTTCTGCTCTCAACCCTTCAATACTAGGAAATGCCCATTTTATTTTTTTCAGTCCCTTGTCTCATTTGCTGCTCATCCTGTGCCAGAGAGGAGGACTGCACCTTCTGATCATGTGCAGGTCGTGCTGTATAATTGAAGATTGCACCTTAAGCATTACAATTCTATAAATACTAATATTGAAAAGTAAAGCAGTGTCCTAACAAGTTTGTTAGGGGTTGGTTTGTTTCTGCAGTTTAGTCTGGTTTTAGTCTTTAATTTTCAGATTTCAACTATGAGAGTATTTCAGATGTTGGTAATTGCTGTAATTCTATCCAGACTTGTAGCGTGCCGTTTCTTATATTCTTTCTGCTAGCATTATTTTCTTAATTCTTATCTGAAAGTTGGGGTTTTGGTGTTGGGGTTTCCCTTCACCTCACCCCAATGTGGAAGCTTTCTCTAGCGTTGTATGAGAAGTTATTTGAGGGAATAATACATTTGTTATGTTGAACTTGCTTTTGGTTTGTTTCTTTTAAGGTGATAATGACATCTGTTATGAGAAGTCATGCCACTATGGGATATGTGCATCTAGCATGCTAGTTGCAGAGTTAGGCTGTTGACACGTGTGGGCATATTTGCTGTGGAGGCACCTAATGTATGAATTACCATTAAGCTGGGGTTTTGTGGTGTCTCTCATGTATCCTACAGGAATAGTGTCATACTTCAGGCATGTAAGCGCAAAGTACTTGCAACTCTCATTGAAAGGAAAATGCCAGTTGCTTGTCGTTTCTTAATTGGTAAATACGTTTTTCTAATTAGATTTTTTTTACACCTTTTTTTTTTCTGGCAGTTGGTAGGTAAAGTGTGTTGTGCTTAAGATTTTTTTACTGTGTTCTGCTCTGTGGTTCCTGAAGAAGTTAGTGCCTAAAATCAGGCTGTTATTGCACAGCTGGTTTTATGCATTAAGGCCCATAAATGTCCTGACAGAATCTTGCTTCATCATCTACTTCTTTCAGCCTCCAGAAGACTTTATAATGGATGTGTAAGTACTGCTTAAGCAGTCCTGTGAAGATACCTAGCACAGTACTTTCTTGCTTTCTGTATTTGTACTGAACGGGTCTAGCTTAAAATATCTTATATTGTCTTAGCTGTATTCAACTTGACACATCCTCTAGAAGAGCCCCCATATGCACCTTAAAATGTACGTGCTTTGTTACTATGGTGATGGAAAAGAATCGTGCATGTTAACAACCCCGCGTTAGGTAATGGAGGATTTGCAGAAATCAGTTAAGGATTTGCCTGGGGCACTGAAAATTGAGTCCGTGACCATACCTCCACCCCAGCCTCTTGGCTACGGGCAGGCTGATGGAATCTTGTTATGGGATTAGACACTCCTCTGTTTTCAGGTTGTTTGGGGGATGAAGAGGACTTTTTGGAAATGCTTTCAGGAGAAGCTGAAGTAGTGTTGTTTTATCATGTGCTTTTAAGTATCTTGCATCATATGCTTGGGGTGCTCTGCACAGTGTAAAGGAGATGCTTGTGCAAGCATGTTGTATGTTTGTCACTGATACAAAACCAGTTCTGGTTTTCTTTGAACTCCCTGGGTTGACAGTGCAGGAATTCACTACCTTTCATTTCTCTGTTATGGCTGCCTGCAAATCCTGCAAAGGGAGAATATGTCCACATTTGTTCCCCTCAAGCAAGGTAGAAAACATGAGCTGCTCTTCATCTATTAGTTGAATTCTGGATGAAGAACAGGTCTATTCAAGGAAGCTAGAACAAGACATGAATTTAGAGTGCTATAGCTTAGTATAGTGTAATTTCCTGTGGGGGCCTTTTATTCTCCTCCTTCTGAAGTAAGTTGTGGTTAACTAGGTGAAAACTGATAAGCTTAGCTGTCTAATTAGAGGAGTTTTTCAGGTTGTCCCTTCTCTTTCCTTCTCTGCTGTACCTTTTTAAAACTGTAGTTTTCTTGCGTTAGTTATTTTGTTATTTGTTTGCTTTTTGTGGTTTGGGGTTTTTTTGGTTTTTTTACTGTTGAAAGTGGCATATCTTTCTGTGTCTTGAAGTATGTTGACTTTTAGAGATACCCATCCTTGTAGGTTTTGTTTTCATTTTAGCATTTTAGGAAGCATTTTTCTGAGCATTTCTCTGTATTAGTGTTCTTGTACAGCTTATCCTGAAAAGCTTCTCTGGAAAATAAGGCACTGGTTAGAGTCTCTTTGAGACATTTTGACTGGTCTGCTGAGCACCCTTACAGGTCTTAATACCAGGGTTTTACCCTTGAGCAATGCTAGCAAGAAGCCTGGTTTTTGCCACTCTGGGACAACAAAAACATAACCCAAATGAAAACATGTGCTTCCTTTGCTGTAGAAAGACAGAATGCTTCCCACAGGCTACGAGTTCATCCTTCTTTCAGCAGTGAAAGTAGAAGACATTACAGAAGTGTTGAAAATCAATGTTGAGTGACTTCTCCACTACAGAAAAGTCAACTTTTTTGAGGTTTGTGAACAAATCTTCCTGAAGTAGAACTACAATTATATGTATAGCTTCTTTTTTGAACAAAATAAAGATGTATGGATTAGACTTGTGGAAAAACTGGAAGTAAGTTTACCTCATCTGTTACTTCAGCTGGTTTTTTTAAGCCTGAGCAGCTACTGGGAGGTATAGGATTGGCTTTTCTATCTTTTATCAAGCTATCTATCTGTGCCGCGTGAGCTTGATTCCCCACAACTTAAGCTCAATGGATGAAGTAAAACCTTAAAGTAAGCTTTAAGGTCCTCATGCTTCTTTCAGCTGGAGAGTGCAAACAATAAGCTTTGATCAATGTATCATCCTAAGTAAGGCATGATGATCCGAATCTCTGCCATGTGGTTCAGGAAAAGATCGTTTCAGTGGAGAGTAAGAGATATCCTAATTAACTTTCACATGTCAAAGGAAGGAACAAGTGTCACTTTTCAAAGGCAAGAGTAATTTTGGCCAGCTTTTCTGAGGTTGCTTCACAGTTTGTTTCCAAGGCAGTTACAATCAGATAGTGCAGAAATCATAGTATCCTACAATAGAAAGGATCTGCTTTCTGTATTTTTTGTTTCTTGTCTAACTTATAGTTAGGTATTTTACAGTGGAGAAAGCATAACTGTCATTTCCCAGTTACAGCATTAATATCTATGATCTAGGGTGTATTTGGTGAGGGGATTTTTTGCAGTTCTGCTATTCCTTGGCTGAGACAAATATTCCCTTATTTTCTCTATATAATAAAATGGTACATTTGATTCCTGAGAAATGCAGTCTTAACAATTAAGTTGAAAGCTGCTGTTCAAGCTTTTATCGTTAACCAAGAAAATCAGTTTGGTTGTATCAAGTTTTCAGTAGGATGCAATTTCTATTGTCTTTATTTACACTGGAAAATGGTGTTCTCCAAAGGACTATTTTTGCACTCCTCCACAATGAGTTCTTATTACAGCTCAGCAAATAACTTTGTCAGGAATTGCCTCTGTTTAACTTTGGAATATGTCCTTTGGCAATAACAGAGCTGGTCAATAAGTAGGAAGTTCTCTTGGTCTAACCCCTTCTTTGTGCATTATTCCAGTAGATCACAAGAAACTCAGATTGATACTTACCAAGGTTTAAATAGCCAGGTAGTATTTGTATGCCTTTAACTTCCATAGGGAGCATGATCAGAAATCGCTCTAATATCTGACAGTAGAAGTAGGGAGGATTACACGTTACTTCTGTCTATCATTTTTTTTAAGATTTGTTTTTTCTAATGATAAAACTTCTGTTCATTCATCTTTAGTCTCTTGAGCTCCATTATATACCACTTCCTTAACAAAGGAAAATGTTTTGTGCGTGGTTTATTCATTTCAATACATACCCTGGCAGCAGCAGTTACCCAGTCTGGTGGTTAAGGCTGCTACTAAATGAGGTTCCAAGATCCATAGGAATTAAGTTGAATTTGGTATTAATGATAGTGTTTGGGATTGCATGAAATTATCTGTCTGTAGCTCTGAAGGTCTGGAAGTTGATGCTCCTTTGTAAAACTATGCAGAAAAGGGTACTCACAAGCAAATCTTTATAATTCTGTGGGTATTTTTAAGAGATGTAAATCTGAACTTCTTTTCAAATGCCCCCTCCCCCAAATGGTATGAAGTTTTGTAGTGGTAGTGCTATGGGTGCATTTGTTTTAATGGTTTTTGGTAGACTATTTACATAATTTGAAATACTTAACTTTTCAGAATGGGGTTGGGGTTTGGTTTTTTTTCAGATCCTGTCTATTAACCTGTGAAGTATTTCAGAATAAGCTGAAGTTGCATAAGTACACAGGCCATTTAAAATACAAGTGAAAAGAATTCCATTAATGGCCTGCATTTTACCAACACTGACAAATCCAGTTTCACTAAATAAATAGCACTGGTGCTGTCATTTTGACACACAAAATAACTTTGTCTCTATGTAGTTAATAGCCACCTCTTAAAGCATCTAAAGCAAATTTACAGTTGAGATCAGTTAATGAGGGAGAGTGGGAGTAGATTTATTTAAAATCCACTGAACTTAACTGCTCACTTGTTTGCTTTTTAATAGTAAAGCAGATCTGTGGTTTGAAATCATTTGGGGAAGTTTTTGTGACAAGGCAGATGATGGCTCAGAATGGCTTGAAAACTACAGAGGGGTCAGCTACAGTTTCTCCTTTCTGGGAGACTGGAAATCTCCCTTTGAAAATGTTCAAGAAACTTGATACCTGACATATTGAAGATCTTCAGAGATGCAATTAATATCTGCACAAAGTGTTCCAAGGGCATCACAAATTAATAATGATTTAGTACTATGTTTTATTATCTTAAGGTGTTAATGGTGCTATTACTTTAAGATATTAATGCTTTACATAAAAACATAAGAATTGCCATAAAGGATTTGGCAAAAATTCTTGTCGACATCCTTTCTCTGACTTTTCCACTTGATATCCTTGGTTAAATTCCATATGCATCTGTTTCCTCATCAGGAAGTTCGAGCTGAAATATATTATTTGTTTCTTTGGTTGAAAACTTTACCATGTGGTTGTTTCATAGGACTTCATTTTAGTTTAGTTTTGGATGCCTTATCTGTTCCTAATACAAGTGTTGTGTTTTCAGGCATTCAGAAGTTGGAGCAAACTGAAATTGCTGTGCCAGATTATTCAGTTTTAATCTTTTGGTATAGTTAGCTGTTCATGTTTGCATTTTAGAAGGTGAAATTAGTCTTGGTATCTAAATGGAGTATTTCAGAGCGTTGTGTACTGTATGGGTATTTATTTTCTTGAAATGGTTTGTCTCACAAGAACTATGTGAATAAGGTGATGAGATAGAACGGTAAGCATGATGTTTTAGGGAAAAACTTAGCACTTCAGTTTTGTTGGGAAATGCATTGAATTTATGGTCATGTCAGTGTCAGCTGCTTGCCTTCTGATGCTGAAGCAATGTTTTAGCAGAAGGATTAAGGGGATTGGGAGGTGCTGGTGCTCTTGGGCTTTGGCCTTGAACAAGGACCTCATGAAGTCAGGAGGGGATGGCCTGTGTCGCCTTCCTTTAGTCTCCATTCAGTCAGGGCAGGCTCATTAATACTTAGAAACTGCTTTTTTTTTTAAAGAACACTGCTTTACACTAGATACATCTGAGGTGCAGACAAAGGATTTATTGATTAAAAGTTAGGTAAATACTTAAAAAATTATCCGTCTGTTCCATTTACCTGTAGGTCTGTCTTGTAATTTTTGTACACAAAACAAAATGGGCTTAGTAGAAACCAACTGAATGCAAGAAATTTCTAACTGGTTATTTGGGCCAAGGCAATACAAACTGTAAATGTGAAATCATGTGAGTATGAGAGAGCTGCTGAGTATTTTAAATTACTTTTTTCCCCCTCAATGCTGTTCGTGTTGTTTGACTTCTTGTAGACAATTTCTTAGAAGTAAATTATACCAGGGCTGTTCTTGTTCCATGCAACACTTTGTCAGTTGTAAAATCTTGATGATGTACCATCAGTGAAACTGTCTTATTTTTTCAAGGTGGGATTAGAGAAATGAAGGTATCAAATGAAAATAAGGGGGAGTGGGGAATGAAACAGCAAAAGTAAACCTGCTGTAAGAGCTTCCTATGTCTACAAAATACATTAATTCTTTTCTCCTTATTGGAGCTGGGCCTTCTGCCAAGAGAGATCTGCTGTTCCAGCTGGGGCTCGCAGAAGCAGTAGTGACTGCAGGAGGTGATACACACCATTCTTTTAATTTTCAATGGCATTGACAGTTACCAAAGTTCCCTTTCTTTGCTCAAGTTTATCCTTGCTAGAAGTTTAAATGAAAGGCAATAGAGCCAGTAAGACAATATTGAAAAGATAAAGACGACTGACAAGGAGAGAAATCTAAGGCCTAGTTTTAGGTATGCATTTAAAAGTCAATTAGGCAAACTACTGGCATTAAGTTTCTAAAATTATTTCATATGCTTGTCTTGCTTTGAGAGCTCTTCTTGTAGCAGTTTTAAGCTTTTTCATTGTAGTATAGTACAGTGAACATTAGAGTCCTTTATTAAGACTGCTTCTCATATTGAGTTATTGCCCTGTCACCCAGTGTGTTGAGTTCTGCAAAAATACCTAGTAAACTCCACAGCCTAATTGACGTACTGTTTGGAAGTGTTGGAAGCTATAGATAGTTTGTCTAAGAATTCTTCCAGTCCTACCAGTGGTATCTATGGCACTAGTAGGAAAGCATTTCTAGGCAATTTTTATTGGCTTCACTTGTTAGCTTTCTTGTTACTTTTAAAGAATGCCCAAACACTACTCTGCAACTTTAAAGAAAATGCAAAGAGAAGTTTAAATGTCTCTGTGGGCTATGCAGCTGCCACTCTTTACATGAAGAATGACAGGCTTCACCAGAATGCCTGGTTCTCAAGGCAGGAGACCATGATGCTGAAACACATTAGAGCAATGTTATTTATATTCTGCCAAAAGCAATTATCCTGCAAGACTTATAAATATGTGTTAGCTTTTATGTGTGTGATAAACTCTACAGACTTCCACAGAGATCTGTAGGTCTACTCAGAGTGATATATTTAAATTTTTGCAGGACTGAAGCCCAAGTGCTTGCATAAAAAGATGTTTCTAGTTGCAGGCATATGCTGATTATTCAGTAGTGTGGCAGAAGTGTTTCTTTGGGATTGGTCTGTTACGATTAGGATTGTTTTACACCAAGGTAGAGTTTTTACATTTAATAGTATTTGATAAGAGTTGTTTTAAGAAACCTGTTTTGATCCACCATTGTTTCTTTCCAACAACTTCTTACAAGCTCCCAAGGGCTCTTAGCTGTCCAAGAACCCTACTTTTAATTTCTGTAAATCCTTTACTCTTCCTCCCCATGAAGATTTATTACTCCTTAGAAGTATCTTCAGTTAGCTACTTTAAGCCCTAAAAGTAGCCTTGTTCTGTGCTGTGTCTTTTCATCACCATGTGACAGAAAATGAGCTCCACTGTTTGAGGGGAAAGGCCTGTACTTTGGATCTTGGCTACCAAATAGAGCAGCTTTTCTGTTCGCCCCACAGCTGCTGTTAATGTTTCATTCTGCAACTGCTAGAGGATGGGCAAGTAACCATCCTCATATGAGACAAAAATATAACTCCATTAGTCAGCTGGCGTGGGTTGTTGAAGCAGAAATACAGGCAGTATTTTCTCCTGGTGGAGAAAAATCCATCACATCCTATTAAAGTTGCCATTAGCTGACTATGGGGGAATGTACATTTCCTGAATCCATGATTGCCTGTTCTCCTTACTTTGATGGCTGTCTACTTTAAAACTTGTAATTTAGTCATAACTATTATAAGATCATGTTACATCTCTGGGGTTAAATCTATTTGACATATAATCTGTCTGAGAAAAGCCCTTAAGAAATAATGGTGCTTGACACTAACTGAACCTTAAATTATTGTGGCGTGAATTAGAAAACCTTGTTTCTAAGGAGTTTCTGTGAGCTTTCTGGAATCTGTATCGCCCTGTAGCACTTCTAAGATTTAGTATTTTAACTTTTAAGACTATTTAGTATTTTAACACGTTGTTAAACATGGATTTTGAAGTTTCTTTGAAAGGTGGGTTTATTTGGGGTTTTTGTGATTATTTTTTTTTGGTGGATTTTTTTACAGCTGTCTTCTGAAGGTTGAAAATGTGATGGGCTGCTGAAATCTTTGACATCCTCTTGTCAATATTCATTGTAAGGTTTAAGTGAGGGAGAGTTGTAACCCTTCAACTTTTTCATGCTAACATTTGAACCCTTAAGGTTTTTGGATGTTTAATCTTCATAACATGCAATTATGACATAAAGCAGAACCAAGAAAATACAAAGGTGCCTTCTTTTCATAGCTGCTTATCAATGAAAAGAAAATTGTTTTTCTTTGTTATTCTGTAAGTGGCAATTTTTAGTCATGTCTAGAGCAGTGTTTCAGTAAAGGATGAGTTTTTCTCTCTAAGGCAAATACAGATGTGGTCAGACTTCTGCTTAGCTTAGTTTAATTTAGTGCTTAGAGATTTTGTTAAAAATCTCTTGGCCATCTCATTCTTTATTTCTTTAATTGCTTATGTTTTGGGTTTGGCTTTTCTTTTTTTATGTAGTGAGGACAGAGAAGAATGTTCAAATCTCTTAAATTGAGCAGGATGAATATTTAACCTTAACATGAGGAGTAAATGGTTTTGGACAGTAACACTTCTGGTATTAGTATATCAAATGTCATGGATCTCTGATTGCAGATTACAGGTTCATTAACAACTTTAAATCAAAGGCAGAATATTATTCAGTCTTACCCTGCATGGCCCATGTCTGTCTCTACATTGTGTACAATATTAAAGCTGAAGAAGAAATGACGCAATGGCAAACTGTGGTCTAGTTTTGATTTTTATTGTAGTTACATTTTAATATAGGCAGATCCTGGGTGTATCTCCAGCTAGTTGGCAGTTGTCTATCTCTGGTGATTTTCGTGTTTTGTTACGGCAGGTAATGGGCAAGTTTTATGCTGCTTTCGGTTTGCTCCCTTCTTCCTCTGATATAGTTGCTGCTTGTTATTCTCAATGATAAGCTATCTATGTGGTAGTAAAGAACTTCAGAGCATAGTAGTGAACAGTAAAGTTAAAATAATTAGGTTACTGTGTTACACAAACATAACTTAGTTACATACTTAATGACTCTACTAGTTGAATTAAACTGAAAGGTAAAAATTATGCAGCTCCAGCTGAGGGAGCTATTTTCTGTCAAGTGAGTTCCTTGCATATTCATTTAAGTCATATTCCCTAAAACTTGGTATGGAAATGTAGACAAAATTTGTACTATTTTACACAAGAACTTGGTTGCTGGCCTAAAAGCTGTTGTAAAATGCAATGATTATTTTGTAAGATTGGAAAATAAAGTCTTTTTAAAAACCTGTTTTAACTTTCCAGAAAAGGAAATGAGCAAGATCCTATTCCAGTGTATTTGATCAGAAAATCCTAGTTTTACCGAAGAGCTAAATACAACTTCATGTATCCAAAGGTTGGGCCCTTATGAGAAGCTTATCTGCTCTTTTCTGCGAGTGAGTAGTGGAATTTCTCCTGAGGTGCTGTGTCTGGGGGTTGTTTTCCTATTGGATTTTTGCACTTTGGTGTTCAATAAAACTTTAATGTTTTCCCCTCACGAAAGGAAAATCCATCTCTGCTACATTTCTGGTTGGCCTGCCTCTTCCTGGCAGCTTCCAGGCAGCTACGGAGGTTTCTTTTCAGCTTTCAACCTTTCTCCTTTTCAGTTTCACTCTCCTGCGAGTAGGCTTATCCTCTGTATGTGTTGCTCATTAAATGGGCACTGTTTTTCCTTCAATACAGTACTTTTCTTTATGTCAAAGCCTTCCTGTGTGCTGAATAACGCATCTAAGTCTTTGTTTTTTCTCCAGACTACTGGAAGTTGCATGTAGGCAGCTGGCTAGTTCTGTGTATGGTGCAGAGAGGAACTGGAACATGCTGTAAATGCTTGTGTGAGTATGGACAGGGCTGCTCTTACCCTTGAAGCAACATTTTCTATAGTTCCTATCTATTACTTTAATATATGGCAGAATTTAGTAACTGGTCTCTGTGAACACGGAGGTGTGAACGCTGGTATCTGTAGGCTTTCTCTCTTACCTGGATCTCTTCGGATTGGGTTGGTAGGGAGCTTGTTTTGCCTCTTAAGAATTGAAAGAGATTGCCATATGGTCCAATATAGTTCATGTACACAACCGTGATCCAGTAGAGGAAAGGCAAAATCCCAACCCCCCTACTGCTGTTTCAGAAAGGAACAGACAGGAGGAAGTAGGAGTGAGAACAGATTTCTGGATAGATTGGTAGGCAGTGGGGTGAATTCTTAGCACTTCCCACCAGAAGTTTATTCTAATAGGCATCGGGTTTTAACCATGTAACTGCTGCTCAGGAAGCTGGAACATGAGGATCAAGAGTAAATGCATAAATAGACTTATAGGGCTAATTTAAAATTAAAATGATAAAAGTATTTATTTCATATCTGAAACAGGGCTGTGATGCTCACAGCCTCTAGTTGTGTGAAGTTAATCATGCCGTGATTTTTTTGTTTTCAATTTCTGTGTTTTTTCAAACTTTATGTACAACTGAATGTAAGCACTGCTGGCTGTATCTGGAAAACCCTACTGTAGCAGTATGCTGACTGAATGCGACTTTCCAAAGATTCACACCTGATGGAGGAAGTGTGTGTATAATAGATGAGTGACTGAAATATGTCAAGTGCAACAGAAGATTTTTCTTGGTTTCTAGGTCTCTTAAAGCAAAGGGGTAATTTTGTCTATTTGTTCCTCCTGTACAGCATGGGAACAAGTGGAGTTTTATGTTGGACGAATGGCTACACTATTGGTCATCAGTTTCAGACTGATTTAAACCAGAGTTAAAGCAGTAAACAAAACAAACAAACAAAAAAGCAAACTATTTAGAATTAAAATTTGTGTATGGACTAGAGAACAACTTTTATGGCTTTCCTCTGGATTAAAGATGAAATTATATATAAATGCCCCACCCCCTTCACCGCCCCAATGAACAGTCTTTAAATAATTGTGAATGATGAAGTATAGTTTTGGACTGCCGCCGAAGGGGATAGTTTGCATTCATCTACACGGCCTTGGCCTTAGATCTAAGGGGCATGTGACTGCAGGTGATTGGGGGCACCGGTCTGTCAGAATGATCTTTTGGGGATGACGGATTTTGTGTTTCAGTTGTGCAACCAGCTCACTTCACAGTTGCATACTGATTTGAGTTAACTCAAAAGAAGTAGTAGAATTGTGCCCCAAGTCTGGAGGAGGAGAAGGGGGTAGGAATTCAGTCTGGATTTAGGTAAATAGGTTTAGTTGCCTTCCCATTATCCCACAAAATCAAATCATTTTGCTGCAGACCTACAGATGCTGAATCACAACTCTACATGTGTGACTGTTCAGACATCTCCTATAAATAAAACCTTGCAATTAGTAAGGAGCTCACAAAATGAGAGATCTATGTAGCACTTCTGTGCTATGCATAGTATACTGTACTCGTATAACTGTTCAATGGAGCATTGCCCTTTAATTTGTCTTGTGGAGATATATTGTCTGTCTGTGGCAAAATGCTTGCATGAGTGTAATCTGGAAGCTGTTTTTCTTCTGAGTGCCAGTGTACTGGAACCCAGTGTTTAAAGCTTGAAATTAATGGATTTTGCATTTCCTTGCATTCTCAACAAATACTGAATAACCTTCTGTAAATAATGATCCTTATTAAAGGATGAATAGCTGCAAAACTTGAAGGGGTTTAATGTATTTTTTTTTCTTCTTCGTCTTTTGAAGAGGGGAGATTTGTATTTCCTCTCACTTGTGTGCTTGGCATAATAATGCAGGAGCACAAACAAAAAAAAAGTGGTGACAAGCAACAGTGGTTCATGATGCCAGTAGTACTGCAGTTTGGAAAATGTGTTGTACCAGTAAATTGACTAATCTCAATTAAAATTTAAAGAGTCTCCATTACAAGCAGTTAGTTAACGGTATGGTCATGTCATCAATTTTTGTTATTCCTTAAAATGAATAAATGTTTTCTAGCAGAAAAGGTTCATTTGTCAAATGAATTTTTCTAGGTTGTTCTTAAAGGCTACTTTTCTATTTTAAAACTTTTTTTTTGCATGATATTTCCTTGAATATTGGTAGCTGCATCAATGAAGATGAGCTGATGAATCACTTCAGACAAATCACATTTGTTTGGTATATATTAAACTCCTTCCAAATACAGGTTGCTATAACTCCTTTCCAATAAATGATCCAGACTGAATACTCTTAACCTTTGCTGAGTCTTACTCAAGTTTGCATTCAGACTTCTAAATTCATACAGTTGGACTACAATCTTTAGCATTACTTTATTGTAAAATTACTGTTTTGTGAGTATAAAAGTTTGGCCAGATATGCTGTATCAATGTTTTAATCTGCAGCAATATAGTACTAATTTCTTTTATCTCCGTGTTGAAAATACTAGGTTTTACATGGATTAATGATATCAAAATTAAAAGCTACATGTAGGTTACATGTGCTTCTAATTCATTCTCATGTTGCGATGTATTTTCAGTTATATTTTTTGAAAACTGTGGTTTCTCTGCATCTCAGCTTTCACCACATTGTGGGATAAACTTTCTGCAGTGTTCAGAATATCGGGTTTCTATGCAATCAGAGTTAATGTCCTTGCATCTTCTGGAATCGAGGGCTTTCCCTTTGTGTATTCAGTCATTACATAAAACAAATTCAGTTTGTTTTGTTAGTACATAAACTGGGCTTTACTAAATATAAAGAGGGCCAAAACCTCTCACAGTAAGAATTAGAGAAAGAAAATATATGTTTCTTGGGAGGAAGAAAACTATTCACAACTTCATTACACATTTGGTGCTCATCATTCCACACACATGAAGCAAAAAAAAAAAAGGAGGAAATTTAAGACTTAAGTTATGTTGATGCTGCAGAAAGAGATCAAATGTGCCAAATTTTGTGACTTAAATTCTAGGTGCTCATATTGCTAATTGTGGCTTGATCTCAAAATACATATATAATGTAGAGAAGCAGTCAAGCTCCAGCTGGGCTGCAATGTGACTGACCCCTTTTTCTGATACATACAGACTTCTGTGAATGAGAGTTTGGCAACAGTTGCTGACAGTGAAGCAAACACTCATACACATGTTCAGACACTGCTCTGGAACTTGTGTTGAAGTATTGTGCCTACAGAACCACTTGGAGCAGTTATGAGATAGCCTTGTGACCAAAATCAGTCATTTACTGATTTAGGTTGGATAATCGTTCTGGGTTGAAATTAACCTTTCTTCTGGATTACTCTTGATTCGTATCAGCTTCCCAATGTTGATCACTGCAAAGTTGCAGAAGCAGTGGAGAGAGTGCATGGCAGGAATAAATGATGAGGGCAAGAGAAGGATGGAGAGTGCTTCTAGCAACAGTGCCAAATCACATTACTTTAAAGTGCTTATAACAATAATGCTAGTGCAGGTATGAAAGTTGCCTTGGACTTGTTAGTAGAAGACAGTGTAGAACTGTCAGTAGTTTTGTATTCTCTCACCAGTTTCTGTTAAAGGACCTCCTGAAATCAGGCTGCAGAAAGTGGTTACAGGCAAGATAAGAAGAAATCTGTGTGCTATGCATTTTCATCTGTCTCTGCTTACTCACTGTAGAAATGTTCCTTAGAACCTTTCTTTCCACTGCTTCATGATCCATAGCAGTTTTCCACCTGTGTTACTTGAAACTATTAATATGATATAGATGTAATACAATAGCTTGTATTTGTTGGAAATTACTTAATCCATATACAGTTAAAAATAAAAAAAAATCAGTATTTTACTGTGGTTTTTTTTTTTATTGGAACCAATCTAACCAAATCTTTACTAGTTTAGATTTAGCTGCAAGATTTTATACTTCCCTTTTAATGCAGAAAAAAAATCAGTGTAGTATAGAAAGCCATAGCATAAGAATTGTGTGCTGAACAGTGATATGGTTTGTGATTATGCTTCTGTCATACAGTTAAAACCAAATACTTTGTGTTTGTGCTGCACACATTGAAGAAGGGCACTCAGTTTTTCTTCATGTGCTGTATTGTTTGGGAAAAGGAGATGCTGTTTCCTCTCCCCTCTCCTACCCCCCTCCCCTTTTTTTTTTTTTTTTTTTTTTTACTTGGTAGGGAAGAATTTATTCAAGCTGTATTCTCCCCCCCGCCCCTTCCCCTTGCCCCGATCTTTTCATGTCACTGGCTTTTGAAACCTCTATTACTTCATTTTTGTTACTTGAGTTCTGGCATTTTTAGCTCTCCTTTCTTCCCCTTAAATAACTCTTGGGCAATCTTTTCTTTTTTGTGTTTCCTAAAGAAACAACTGTGTCAGCTGTTTTTCTTTAAACATCAGCTTTTTATGCGGAATAGTCAATATCGGTTTTTTACTCAGTCTTTTGTGAAAATGCCTCAAATAGATGGTTGCATTGAGTACCGGTCACACAATACTTCCCAGTCAATAGATGGGTGAAGAAAACAAGGATGAGCTACTTTAGTCATCAAGTAGTTAAAATTGCAGAGTGATGGTTCTAGAATCATTGGACTCAATCATTTCTCTCTTGATTTTTCTTTTAGTCATAAAGTTTTTAAAAATAATAATAAGTCTTTAGTAACTGGGAGGAATGGATAAAAACTACAGGCAAATTAATTCTGTCTAGGAATTACTGCATGACTAGAGAACGTTCTTTCTTCCCTTCAAACACAATAACTTCCTGATGTTTGAGCACCCAAATTCAAGAAGCAGAGCCCTCAAAACCACTATTGTACATCCTTTATGTAAAGCTCACATGTGATGAATGCATTCCCAATGTTGGGTTGTGAACAAAGTCTACAGAATTCTGTCAGATGAACTTTTACGATACAGCCAGTACTTTAGGCTTAAATTCCTAAATAGTGAAAATTTTGGCTCAAAAATTAGAGATTATTAGTTAGCATCACTAAAGAAGTTACTTGTAATATGTTATTGGTCTTTAGACCTTGCTTTTCAGGATGCATAATAAAATGCTGATTGCTTTTCTTTAGCTGGTAAAGCAGTTAACGACTTCTGGGTTTGGGGGATTAGTTGGACAGTCTCATTGCAGATAAAAGTACTCAAAAATTAATTTTTATTTATCGTAAGGGAAAATTATTTGTAATTCTCACTGGTTTAATAGTAGACACTGTGCTTGGGATATGAATAGAGAAGGTCCTTTTGTTACTGGAATAAGAGCTAAATTCCATAACAAAACGCATGGGTACAAATGAAACAGCCAAATTTAGATTCCTGTTTCTTAAGTTTGGTCTTCACCATCTACACCTATTTGTCCATTCCACTAGTTTAATTTCTCCTTGTATTTCTGTCTCTCTAAGCAGAGATACTTAATTTTCTGTTTGTATTTCTTCAATTATGCAGTAGGGATTCATTTTCAGTGCTGTTAAATAGACCACCACAAATATTTGTGGAACAGCTTAGTGTATATCTCATTGATTTAGTAAGATTTTTCAATTTTGTACTTTATATTTTATAAACTATTTTATTATACCATATTTTGTGTAGTAGAAGTGGTAAGTAGCCACTTAAAGTATTTGTAGGGTGGATAGCAATCTGTTTTGTCTAGTAAAACTGCAACATAGGTGTCAGAGCTGCACCAAAACAAAATCTGCCTAATTGTTCCTACATGACATTTTTGTCTTGTAGATTGACTAGAGCAGAAAGACCTTTCTTTTAGTCCTTGCTTAGATTCAACTATCTAAAAACTGTTTTGAGCTTGCGTTGTGTCATGTTGCGCTTGCTTTCTTGATACTCTAATCATGTATTTTGTGTAGTTTGACTTAGCGGTCTCCAGCACCCTTTTCAGAACTTCATCCTTATAGTGAAGTCCCACCCCAGACCCATAACTTCTAATGGTATTAATGGTTTTGAAAAGTCCAAAGAGGAAGCAACGAGACACAATCATAACACTAAATCATCTCATGATTTCAGTGTTGTAACCCTTTGTTTAGGACTTTGTCATTTCCAAAACAAGGAAAATAGTTTTGTTACATATTGGGGGGGGGGGGTGCTTGTATACTTTTTGTTCTTTTTCTGTGCAGTTGGCTACAAGTTTCTAAACATCTCTGGAACAGCAGCAAATAGTACAACTTAAATAATCTTCTTTTGAGCTGAGAGGCCTTTCAGTGTGCTGTTTTGCTCTATGTTATGTTCATGCATGACCCATGTACTCATTACATAGAGCTTTTTGTAGGAACTTGTGAAAAGTATTACTTTAGCAGTAGTTGGAGCAGGGAATGTAGTTACACAAGGCTGAGTTACAGTTTTTTGATGCACCGTTAACATTCCTGTGTTCTCTGACCTTAGGACTTGTGAATCACTTATTTCTATGCTTGGGACTGCTGGCTAGGATGCTAATTATTACTGAGATTGTCAAACATAGATCATAGAGTTATATATTGGCTATGTAAGTCACGTGGTTCATGCTGACATATTGCAAATATGAAGGGCATACCATTAAAACAGTTTGTATAATCTTGTGTAATCTTTTGTTTCTTCTCCTTTGGTGGATTATTGCAATAGAAGTCTTTGCATTTGTCTCTCACGTGTCTGTCTCAGTTTATTTCCTCTATCCCAAATATACATGGTTTGTTAAAACTACAAAAAGACTGATTCAAACCACAAAGGGTGGTGCTGCATAGCAAGGGAATGGTAGCTTCCTTTTGGTCACTGAACACAGACCTTTAAGTTCACAAGCTGTCTTCTTTAAGGCTTGTTCAGATTTTCTTTTTCACTCTGATTTTGGTGCTATTTGTTAAACAGTTTGCAGTTTGGCTTGTAGCCTTTCCCTTTTTGTTAGTGTGGACATTTATGATTTGTCCATTCATGTGTGTTTGAAACATCCTTTTGGATGTTTGTTGTTTTGTTATTATGTTAAAAAGAACAATTTAGCATTAGGGATTTTCTTAGAATATAATTTACTTTGCAAGATCACTTTTGTATTGGCAGGTTAAAGTCCCTGAAAAGCCACATCAATGTAAATGTTGAGACATGCTTTAGATTTAACAGTATCAACAAATGATACTTCAGTTTTAATTCACATAGTTTTAATACACTGTTTCTTACACAACATTCATTAGCAATCTCACAGCTCGGCAAGACAGTTAAAGGAAGATTATTTTTGTAAGTGTGGATATGCTTTATTTGGTTTCAGGTTCTGTTCCTTTTCTGTGCAGGCTGAGTGGGAAATGCACGCCAGGAATGATCTGGACCTTTTATAAATTTGTTTTAATGTGACAAGATAAAAATTTAAATTTTGTGGTTGCCTACCTAATATCAAGCATTGCTTGAGGTGAGTAAAATCAGTGGAGCCAATGCTTTTTTCTTCTATAAATCTATTGCCAAAAGATTAGGAGTATGTAGCAGCCCACCAGCTAAGCTCTGTACGCTGTATACCATATACACTCAGGTCATTATTGAATTATGCTCATTACAGATGGTCCCTGTGCCAAAGAGCGTATAGTCCAGGACAAGCTGAAAGAAATTCAGACGTAGTAAACATAAAATCTGAGACAATGTTTTCTGATGTGTTAGAGAAAGTATAGCAGGGTCTGCTTGGTTTGTCCTTTATTTTTGCTAAATAAGTTCTTAGGTGTGTTAGGAGGAGAATAATAGCTTTTTGGACATTTCTGGAGCGCTATTCTTAAGTGCAAGGAGCAGTGGAATAAAAAGTAAACAGGTGCCTGTTTGAAAATAACACGCTCGGTACAGCCTGTCATACCTTCTTAGAGTAGCTAAAATTGTTCATAAAGAATCTTATTGTGGTCTTCTTTCAGTGTATTAGTTACCCTCATCTTATTTTAGTGGTCAAGAACTTTATTACAAAATGACTTGTTGATTAATGCATTCACATCTCCTGCTAACAGGGTCTCCAGAGTCCTGCCATCTTTAATCTTGATGGCTTAGATGACTAATAGCTTTGACCACGAGGGTGATCTAATTGTACTTGCATACTTGAGTGAAGCTCAGAGACTTGAGTATGTAAGACTGGAGGAAAATGGCCCTGAGAGAAGAGAGAATTCTGACATGTTCAGATGTAACTATTACGTGAAAAAGTTTCCTTAAATTATGTATCATAAACTGTAATAATCATTGCTATTCCAAGAAAACTAAAAGGCATAACTGAATCTGTAAGCTTCATTAAAAAAAAAAAAAAAAAATAATCCTTCTAGACTAGATGGATGTTGTCTGACGACATTTACTGGAAGTGTCAAGTTTTCTTAGTTTCAGTGGAATCTGCCCTAGGCTACAAACTTGAGCTTGTCCTAAGTTTGCTGAAGTGCCCGAGCAAATTAAAAGCTTGTCTTCCTTGGTTTCTTTAGATGTTCCTCTTTTTTTGCAAGGTTGGAAAGAAATGGTAACTTTTCTTATCTAAAAAATTAACTTTCTCTTGTTTTATTTGTGGTTTTTTTCATCTTTTTCTGTATGTTTCCATTGTAAACAAGTCACAGTTAATACATGGCATCAGTACCCAACAGCTTGATTGCTACTTGATAAGAAACAAGTAGTGATTTCGCAAAATTAGAAGAGGTACAGACAGTTCTGTGCTATAAATGGAGTGAAGAGATTTCTCTGGATCTTCAGAAATTCTGGGGTAAGGAAGGAAAAAAACCTATGAGAATAGAGAGAGAGAGGGGAGAAGCCAGGGTGGCATGAAGAGTGGATATTTGTGGAGTTCATGGCTGTCAGCTTGTAAAAATTAGGCAAATTTAGAGTTTTCTGGATGAAGCCCATTAAACTTGGGGGGCATATGAGTAGCAGGATCTGACCACTCAAGTTCTGTTATCCCATCTGCCTAAAACTGGATGGAATTTAATCCCAGAGTCCCTGGTACCAGCAGTCCTCTGTTGTTAAGCAGGCAGCTGTGGAAGTCATTAAAAAGCATCTTCCATGTCCAGCTCATCTCAGCAACTCTTACAAAGGCGAACTACATACTATGTACTGTTCTTTTAGTGCTGCTACATGTGTCCAAAACATGTGGACCCATCTTTGAATGTTACTTCTATTCTTTTTAACTTCAGTGGGGAAGAGTAGAAAGAAAAATAAGTTTGGGGTTTTTATTTGCTTGCATTTGATATTGGATACAGTTTTCTAAGTAATATGCCTTGACCAGACAACATTACAGAATGTATACTATTATGAAAACTTAGGCCTCTGGAAGGCAGTTTCTTTAAAAGAGGTGGAACCCAAGTATGTGTTGTGGTCTCCTTTAATCTGCTGAGATATTACTTCATTTAACCAATCCTCATGAATGACATATAGAAGTAATAGAAACTAACTACAATTATTAAACAAGAGGAGGTGCCAGGGAGCTGGTCTAAAATGTTATTCGCAGAAATGTCAAATATCTACTTTGTATGTAGTTGTCATGGTTTTCAAATCTTTTTAACAGCTTCTCCATTCTTCATGTGCTTTTGTGCTTTGCAAAAGTTCTTGTGGTAGTAGCCATTCTTCCTTGCAGAATCGGTTACTTTACAGGGTCACAAATCTTAAGTTGTCTGTATTCAAATAGGAATGTGCTTCTAGTGCTGCTATTTTGTAATTATTATTTTTTTTCTGACATTATGTCCAAGAGAGCACTTCATAACAGCAATATACTGTTTTGACAGTTTCCCATTCTGGACACTTGTTCATTTGTGTCTCATTTTCCCTTTTATATTGTAGGTACACCTTCAAACAACTTGTTTTACAAGCCTCTCCTGCTAAATATTAATTGTGTAATCAAGTATTTTTGGCTCTTTCAGGGTCCCAGTTATCCCCTCCTTATGTAATACAGTTTCCCACATAGCTTTTTTCCTTCTGTCATTTTGAGTTCATGCTATTTTGCTTGGTAGTTCAGGTTTCTGTAGGTAGATTTTTGTTGTTATTGTTGTTCGAGCAGGAATGTCCCATTCAGGTTTTTTGGCAAAGTCCAAAGCTCTTTAGTAAATCAGTGTGGCTACCAGTATCCTAAATGTAACAGCATTTGCCTATAGTTCCTTCTGGAAATCCATGTCTTTTCTTGCTAAGCTCCTCACAAAAATAAATTTCTTAGGCATAATAGCCACACACGGTTGCTGTATCTCCTGTCTTTACTGTGAAGAATACCTTTTGCCTCTCTCAAAGGAGAATAAAGTTTTGACTTCTACCAGCATAATAGTTTGGTGTATATTCTGATTTGCTGGTATAATTTTGAGAGGAGAAAGGTAAGTCATGTCAGGCAGAGCCTCATATAGTAGTTGTTATTAAGGCAAAAAATATATATGCAGTAGTTTCCTTCTTATAAAAATTAATAGGATATGCTGTCATATGTTTTCTTGATGTAAATTATGTCGTCTTTAGTGTTCGTGCTGCATTTGCATCTCCTTCTGTTGTAGATAAGTCATTAATGTTTTCTACCAGTGGCAGTTATTCTCTAAACCTTTAGTAACAAAGGGCTTTATATCCTCAGCAGTGTACTGATATGTTCATGTGATACTGGTGAAATTAATTTTTTTTTTTCTAAATTGAGTCAATACTCAACAAATGTTATCTGCAAGTAAAATAAACTTTAGCTCAGTACCTTTTGGTACTCTGGGCATGCACGTACTCATGAGCACTTCTCTAGCTGGGAATCATAAAATCTTCTGCTAAGCTGTTTGGATAATAAGAACCATAAAAAGCCAAGTGTGGTTCATGTATGCTCTTTGGGTGAGGCTACAAACACAAAAGTATATTGCACCAGAAGTTGGAGGGGTTAAAGTACATGTGTGAAGTGCCAGTCAAAGGTAAAGAGCCTTGATCCATGACCAGTTCACTTTCGGAGATCAGCCTGGAGCTGTTACCTGGGTGCCAGCAAAGGTAGTGTAATTTCATAAAAGTGTGTGTCACGATTTTTCAGAATGCCTTTTTTTTTCCCTTAGCCTTGTCAGAAGTGTTTAAATAGCAGTTGTGCACAGTGTCAACTCTTACTTCAGAGTATCATGAATTCTCATAAATTAACCCATATTAGTTACATTTCTAAAGTTGTGTTTTATTGAAATTGCTGTGCTTTGAAATATGACATTAAATAAAAGAAAGAATGACAGAATAATTGAGGTTGGAAGGGACCTCTGGACGTCATCTTGTCCACCCCCTCCTGCTCAAGAAGGGCCACCTAAAGCAGGTTACCCAGGATTATGTCCAGGCAGCTTTTGAGTATCTCTAAGGATGGAGACTGCACAACTTCTCTGGGCAACCTGTGCTAGTGCTCAGGCGCCCTCACAATGAAAAAGTATTTCCTAATGTTGAAGTGGAACCTCCTGTGCTTCACTTTGTGCCCATTGCCTCTGGTCCTGTCGCTGGGCTTCACTGAAAAGAACCTGGCTCCATCCTTGCATACGTTGATAAGATACCCCTGAGTCTTCTACAGGCTGAACAGCCCCAGCTCTCTCAGCCTTCCTTCATATGATATGCTCTGGTCCCATAATCATCTTGGTGGCCTTCGCTGGACTCCTTCCAGCAGCTCCATATCGCTCTTGTCCTGAGGAGCCCAGCACTGGACCCAGCACTCCAGCTGTGGCCTCACCAGTGCTGAGCAGAGGGGAAGGATCACCTCCCTCAACCTGCTGGCAACACTTCTCCTAATGCAGGCCAGGACATCGTTGGCTGCCTTTGTCCCAAGGGCACGTTTCTGGATTATGTTCAACTTGGTGTCCACCTGAAACCCAAGGTCATTTTCTGCAAATCCACCTTCCTGCTTTGAAAGAAACCACAATGCTAAATATTTTTACTGAAGCTAAGAGGGTTCAGGTTCTCATATGGTTCAGTTTATAACTCCACTTGAAGATCCAGGTTTCTTGATGGTGATGGTAGTAGCTTTATAGTATTAAAAAACAATTTGCAATTGCAGTTCAATTGTCTTAACAACATTTCTGAGATCACTTATTATTTTTCAGTCCTATATTAAAATAGAATTGTGCAAGATGCAATACAAATAAAAGTATGGTAATGCTTAATATGAATCTAGGAGAGGGAAGATTTGCATACCGTTGAAACTGGGTTAAGATAAATGTAATGCAACAAGGTAGCTGTTTTTTGGTTTTGGTTCTCTTTCCTCCTTCAATATCTCTTCCCTTCTTTCTTCGGGAAAAATATTTTGGCAGAAAATTCTTAACCTTCATTATCTATTGGATTACTAATGGAAGAAAGGATAAATGTTGTAATAACATTTTGTATCTTTAATTGGCTTGATACTACACATAAGAAATACTCCAAATTATCAAAATAATTAATTTTTTATGAAAAAGCCATAGTGATGAAATTACAATTGCATTCCTCCCTCCGGCCACCATCAGGATTGTTCATTAGTTGCTGTGCTGAAGGTCCCAGCCAGTCGAGGTCAGTGGAGTGCTTCCTGGGCTTGAACAACAGTTTGGTCATCCAGGTCATAAGTCATTATGGGCCCGAGAGCATTACAACGATATATGTACACAGCTTTTGGAGCGAGGAGAGAGCCTTTAAAACCCATGGTCAGATTTTAATGCTTGATGCTCTTAAAATAAAGTTGATGGCAGGCAAGGACTGTAAGTCTTGCATCTTATCTGTCCACTTATGGTTTGTAGCCCTTTGTTTCTGCCCCCTAATGCTTTCTCAGGCTTCTTGGTTCACCTCACATTTGCTAATATTTCTAGAATGCAACTTTACACAATCTGCTATGCTATCTTAAAATTATTTTGGTTTGAGTTTAGTAGGTATACTGTTCAGACACATGCTGTACTCTTCAATAGCTCTTAACTACTTGGGGAAAATAACACTGTAGATAACTTTTTTCCCCCTTTTCTCCTACTTCATCATGATTTATAACACCGAAATCACGTAAGAATAGTGTACTCTCATCTCCTTGCCTGAGGTTAGAGAGAGGATCTGTTTCCATAGTTTTTAGGAATTGATCCTGGATTCCAGTGTGGTGGTCCCCAGTCTTCACTGATGCTCAGCACTGACTCTTGGGAAGCAGCATGCTCCTATAGACAGAATCCCATTTGACTTTTGCTGTAAACCTTGCTCTGCCTCAAGAGTTTTCGGTGGCCACAAGCAAAATCAGGGGGTCTCAAGAAAGATTGGATGTGATACAGTAGGTTTGGGCCTGCTGTTGGAATGCTGCTTTTCATTCTACATTTCACATGCTCATGGTAGCTCTAGTAAAAGGTTTCATAAGAGCAATGCTCAGCTAATTGCCCTGTTTGTTTGATTTTCTTTTGTTTAGTTATTCCTGATAGAGCTGTTAAACATGCAAGAGTAGGTAGAAATCCTAGGCTGCAGGGGTGGTGCTGGAAAACACTGGAGCCTTGACTGCCCTTTTTCCCCGCAGCTAAGCTACACCAGCAGTTTAGCAATTTGTTCTGAAATTCCCAAAAGTAGATGGGACTATAACACTTAGAGATACAAGGCATCTGGGTGGTTTCAGTAGCACTAGTAGTGTGACAGGCAGATGCTGTTTTGTTTGCAGAGGATTCTGGAAATGGAAATCACTCTAAGTCCTGCTGCTGCTTTGTGGCTAATTGCAAGCCAGTTTATATTGTTACTAAAAATAACTATTGTTACCAACAGTGACTTCCTTTAAAGTATAAAAAAAAAAAAAAAAAAAAAAAACCAAACCACAAAAACACAAAACTAAGCCATCTTTTAATAGTTTTTGGCATTGTTGCAAGTACAATAATGAATTTGTCCAGTTAATTTACAGGGTGGTTGTCTGGAAAAACTGTTTTGTTTCAGTTTAAGGGGTTATTAATTAAATATTACCTATTGGGGAATTTTATTTTGGCTCTTGCACTAATGCAGTGGATTTGTCAGTAGTTTCTAAAATATTTGAAAGGATAAATGTTTAAAACAGTTTAGAAAATATGGAAGCAAAACACAAGATTGTTAACTAGACCAAACTAGGCGTCTCAGTATAGGGAAGGAGGAAAAAAAACCCAACAGTGACAGAAAACTTCTAGCAAATGGAAATAGCTAAGCCACTGAGGTATGATATGTATCCTCCATCTTTGCTTCTTAGCAATTCTTGAAAAGAAAATGGATGCAGAGTGTAAATTTTAATTTTTAAAATAAAAAATAAAAAAAAAATCTGTTGTAGTTCCATTTTTCTCATGTAGCTTAAGTGAAGTTCTGTGATACCCCTAAATGATGCTTAACTGAACTCTTGCTGCAGTCTGTTGGTATACAAAAGAAACCTCTAATATGCAGATTTACAACCAAATTTATGGACCAAATAACTTTAAAGCTAAATTTGTGGTTCACTTGGATGGAGAATAGCAAAGAGAGTGTGTAGGTTTAATGAATTGGAGCATCCTATTTCTTACTGTTTCAGGGGAAAGTCCCGGTGTCCTCAGTTTCTGTCAGAAGAGGCTCTTCACCTGAGAGAAATAAGACAAAAGACTACCTGTACCTGAAGTGTACAACTACAATCTGAACTTAGCTCTGAGTGAAGTATAGTGATAGAGACCAATGAATGATTCAACTTTCAGTAATATTACTAAGCATCAAGATACAGCCATTTTTATTTGCAGATATTAGAATTGATAGATACATACAATGAAGGATTGGAATTTTCTTGATTATATTTGTCTACTGTGTGGGAGGCGTTACTAAAAGATGTTGGTACAGAAATGGTGAGAAACATTGACTGAACTGTCATTTTAACTATGAGGTTTAGGGGGAGGAGGAGGCTGGTTTTTTGCTTGGAGGGGGCAAACAAAGTCTCTATAACAAATTCATTTGCCTATAAGCTAAAATTGGATAGTCTTGTTTTATTTCCCATTTTGCAAACCGTTATGTATTTAAGCTTCAGATGCTTGCAGCAAAATTCTTTTTTATATATATAAGTGAATCATATGTGTGAATCATATGTGTGTGTGTGAGAACATAATATATTAATTACGCAAAAAAAGCCTACCTTCAGTTATTTTGGGACATCTGGGGGAAAAAAGAAAAAAACAAAGCAGTGATCTTTGAAATATAACAGACCTTTAAAATACGACAGTTTGGTGAATGGTATATCGCAAGTAATTTTGTACAGAAGGAACAGCTTTGTCCTCTTCTAGTATTTCCTGTTCAGTCCTTAAATTTGACATCACTAATGCTAACTGGCATAACTACTTAGAGCCTCAATCAGAAATATGTTGCAAAAGATATCATGAAGCTTATTTCTTTTAAAGTGTTGGAACATTCATTCATGGACTATTACATTCATGTAGTAAACCATACTTCGAATGTAGAATCTTATAATATCCTTGGTAAACCATGGGATTTTCCAACTGATGTAGCAGCAAATTCATAACCAAAACTAAAATGTGTCATTTAATTTAAAAGAAATAAGTAAAAGCTGAGAGAGAGACATGGCCAAAAACACTTTTTCCAAGACACTGAAAAAGGAATTTGGCTTTTTAAGTAATGAGGTGATAACCATTTGTTTATTTTATAAAAATGCTAAATGATGGAAAAAGCTGTTAAATTGTAAAATGCAAGTAATTTTCCACATACTGCGAGTACAGGAGAGAACCAGCAAGTAGACACTGCACATATTAGGTTTTAAGTAGCCATAACTGGTTCTGTTGTCAAACCCCGCAGCCTGTGTGTCCTGACCTACCCTTGCGAAGGACGGGTTATGTGCGTGGGGAGGAGGGAGGGAGGGAGGGACGAAGGGAAGTGGGGTTTCTGGCTAGAAGCCTGTTCTTGTTTAGATTTCAGTGGCAGAAGGCCTGACCTCTTTCTGCTTGCTTGTTCTCTTTTCTGTGCAATTTCATGGTGGCTGACTGGCTTCGTGATTAGTCTAAAATAAATCGGGAGTTGATTCTTACTCCCTTCCTACCCCTGGTCCTCTCTAGCTAGATCACTGACTGTAAAGTTTTAGAAGTGTATCAGTTTTGACTCTGAGGAACTATATTGTCTGGTTAAGTTTCTTTACAAGGAATTGCATATAAGCTCCAAGAAGTCCTAATGAAGGCATGAAAGTACAGAGGAACATTTTTTAGAGGGTCGTCTTAAACTGGTTTCTTCTAGGTGACTGTTCTGGAAGGACTGAACCTCCACAATGTTAATTATTGTGATCTTGGTTGTGGGTTTGTTGTTTTGGTTTGTTTTTTTAACTAGACTTAGCTGGTTTGCATTTATAGAAAACTAATTTCTTCTTTTGCATCTTTTCCAGTAATAGTTATGCACGAGTGCGAGCTGTGGTGATGACCCGGGATGACTCAAGTGGTGGATGGTTACCACTTGGAGGGGGTGGACTAAGCTGTGTCACAGTCTTCAAAGTCATTCCCCAGGAAGAGAATAGCTGTGCTGATTTTCTTATCCATGGAGAACGACTCAGGGATAAAACGGTAACAATTTACATCTGTTTAACGTTCCTATTAAAACTACATAGGACCTAAGAATAGATGTTTGGTTATTGTTGCTTGTAGACTAGGAAGTAAATTTATAGTCTCAGTCTAATGCTATTGCTGAGCTTTTATCCATATCAATGATTATATACGTAAAGAGCGAATTATTTGTTTCAGGAGTAGTACCATCCATTTCTAGAAGTAAGCATGTTGATCTTTTGGAAACTTTAAAACATTTTGTTTTCATTGCAGATTTCCATCCATTTGGGGAAACATTTTGCTATTCAGGTTTTTTTCCAATGGAGGGTTAAAGTTAAATCTTCTTGTTAACCTGTTTATACACCAATGATACTGTGTTTAATAGCAGTGTTGGAAAATAAGATAACTTCTTAAAAAACAAAATCTGAAGGAATTCCTCAGTAATGATTCAGTTAGTTGTGGAATTTGACTGTGACAAAAAGTAGCCATTTTACATGAAAACAACTTTTGTATTGGAAGAAAGCCTGAAGCTAGCAGGTCAAAGAATTAATCTGGTTTGATGAACACATAGACAGTATTCATTTATCAGCTACAACAAATAAAATGCCAGTAATAAAACTTGTCTTAAATAGTGTCATGAAAGTCAGCCTCACAAAAGGAAAACGGGTGTAGGTTCTCAGCCATTCTACATGCAGACCTATGGAAGACAAAATTGGCTTACTAAAGCTTGCTTGGTTACTTGTATGCCAAATTGGTTTCTGAGGGGGGAGGGGTGTCTTACTGTGGAAACAAAGGGAAGTGGGGAAAGCACAAAAGGTCCATCTTAATGAGTTTTATCAAGAACTTACTCTTTTCTGCTAATAATTTCTGACTCTTGTGTAAGCTTAAAGGTAGAATTGCATCTTATACCATACTGCTGATTCTTTCTCAAGTATACCAGTTTCTCCCTTGAGGCAGGACTGCTGAGTTTTCTGCCTTGACTGTGACTGTTGTAGGAAGAGAGCATATAAATAGAAATTCTGCTGACTCAGTTGTTTCAGCGAGGCGTAGTGCTATTAGCAGAGTACCCTGTGTTCCTGCACAGCTATGCGCACCTGCAGTTCCTTCCTCACTTTGCAGTAGTTCCCTTTAGAACTTTTTTTAGCCTTATTGAGGCTGTTTTTTGAGGACCTTAATTGCATTTAGAGATACTTGACAGTTTTCTCTTAGTTCTTATATTACTTTCGACATTCACAGCTTGCCTTCAGAATCTGAGGGTAATAAAATGCTCAGAACTGAAGGCTGGTTTAATGTTTCTCCCGAATGCATATGAAAATGTTGCAGCCATCAGCATCCTGATCTGTGTGCTCTCTCTCCTGCTTCCCCCGGGCAAGCCTTGTTTCGCTTCCACTTCTGGTAGAAAGCTTTATATGTCTCTGCTCCCCTTCCTGTCCAAAATGGAGCTCATGTTTGTATGTTTTCCAAACCTTTATTGTCCTGAACAGGTTTTTTTTTGTTTGGTTTGTTGGGGGTTTTTTTCAGGTTTTTTGTGTGTGTCCCATCCTGTGTCTGTCTGTCCCTCCCCTACTGCCCCCAAATGTGACCTACTAGTCTGTCAGGCAGATTTTGATCTTACAGCAGTTTTAGGAAGCGACTGTTGGAAGTCAGCCCCTCAAAACCACAGGATAAAAGATGGAGGAAATGCAGTTAAGAAGAACACCTATCCAGTGTGTATTGAAGAAAGCTGAGGGAACTGACAAATACAGGTTTAGGCTGTGGGGAGGAACACTGTAGAGCCAGTGATGCTTTGGTAACTGAGTAAAAGGAAGCTATGTATGCATGTATTAACTCAGACTTCAAATAATGCACTTACAAGCAACAGCTAATGTGTAATGAATTAACAACAAAGTTGCACACTATGCAAGGAGACCTCTGTTGGCATGAAAGAAACAAGATCCTACACCAAGGTATGTGAGGACATTGTTAGGTCATGACACTTTTTCAGAAGGACTGTAGCAGGGACTGGAAGAGAAATTCTGTTGGACAGGGATCCGGTCACTGATTCTAAAACTATTCTGATCCTTATGCTTTAAATATAGTTAATGATTTTACATTTGTTCTTAGGATGTTCCTGTGGATTTACTGTTCAAGCACAATTTTTAACCTTTTCTTTAATGAAGCGAAACAATTGCTTTTTTAAGTCCAAATAGAATTGACAGGTGACTATTATATTTCCTAATACAAAGAAAAGACCGAGAAAAACAACACCAAGAAGTTGAAATGTAATTGTTTGTTCCAACTTGAAAGAGTGAAGAAGGCTTTGCTCTCAGAGGCAACCCTGAAAAGGACTGTTGAAGATTACGTCAGTGGCATAAAATGCTAATTTTTTTTTCTTTAAAAATAAAGTAAAAGTGGAAGTTGCTATGGGTTCATCAGGTTTGCTATTGAGTAGGGACCAAATATTTTGATCATCTTCTCATTTTGAGTATGAGTTATACTGAATCTGCTGTTTCTGTGCTCTAGCATTGCTCTAATCTCATTTTAGAATGGCCTTGGTGTGTAAATCTGTATACCTGAATAATCTTTGAAGTTAGTTATATGCTGTTTAGTTGGTTGCTCTGCCATTGTATTTGCAAAGAGAAAGTAGCAATATTTTTAACAGCAATAGTTTCAAAAAAGCTTCCTAAACCATTTTGAACATTTCAGTTACTCAGATTTTGAGCACATGTGTCTTCAGGCATCTTTAATGTATTGTAGTATCTAGAAGTAATTACAGCTTGGTCAATTGACCACGATTTCCAGTTCACTCACTTTTTTGCAAAGTACATGCAGAAATTTCTGAAAATACTTCTACGGATTAAAAAAGAAAGTAATCCTTACAAATGGAGTCTTCCTCCTCACCCCCTTGCCTCAAGTCACATTACACACTGTTAAAATACCTCTATAGCTAGATTATATTTTTATTTCCTATGGCTAATAAGTCTTTCTTTTGTGAACTGGCTCAGCTTCCAGGAAAGATGCAGAAATTCCCTTATCCTGGAAAACCTATAGTGTGGAATTTGGACCACTTTTCTGGGACACAGGGAAGCATGGGTTTTGAAATAACCTCAGGTTAGAGAGCAAATGGAATCAGATCTATGGCTTTTACTTAAGAAATATGAGAATTGTAATGTTAGTATTACTGTTCAACCTATGTGTCAGCAGAAAGGTGGAATTTATTCCAAAGCAACTTGAAATCCATAGGTGAGGTATTTGATGGAGGTATCTTCTAGATGCCTCTTAAATGGTTATACTCAAAAAGAATGAGAGCTCTTTTATCTCTTCTCTTACTGTTTCTTGTAAACTAGCTTTAGTTGTTACTTCTCCAAGTACTGCTTCTGACACTGCATTGCAATTCATTCCAGTGTGCTGGATCTCCCCATATATTTTATAGGATGTGCAGGCATTTAATTAGGACTACAGATCTCAGTCTGTAAGTCAGCTGTATAAATTAAACACTTTGGGACTGAACATCAAAATTTGAAGTTCCTTTTTGGAGGCGTTTCTTGTAATTTCTTTATATACCTGAGAGTTAGATTACTATCAGCCCTTTTACAAACCAGCTTCAAGCTACATGTAGAGCTTCCAAAGTTTCTGTGGAGTACCAAGCTATTTAAGACATCTCATGGGGTTCACAAAAAGCATCCTAGTTATCTGAGAAGAAAATCAAAGTGGTGGCACCACTGAATTAATTTAGGAGAGGGATTGCTCCCCGCTAGTTTGCTCAGGTTGTTTAGATCTGCGTTGGAATGTAAGGGTATTTCGTGAAGACTTTGACATAATTACACGTTTCCTCATTTATTATATTCACCTACCTAGATCTGGCTCCAGCCAGTCTGCTTGGAACAATTGCACTCCCTCCAAACCTGGTCAGGTCTGCTGCTCTCTTTTACTGTGTTTACAGTGGCTCTCTTCTATCTTAATAGCACTAGTGTTAAACATACATTAGGCTCAAGCTTATGGGTTTCTAGGCTTTGGTGAATTTTACATTCTTGAATGAAAAGTTTAATAGACTTCTCTGTTCCATTTTATTTTCTTCTCCAGTCCATTGCCATGCAAGTTTTTAGTTGAAGGAGAGAAAAAAAAGTGACTAGTATCTTTTGGATCGTGAGTCAGGAGTGACAAATCAAAGTTTAAAATCTTTCTTTTGAAGAACAGGTAATTGTGTAAAGGGAGAGGTACGAAGCTGAAACTGAGTATAAATACTGTTCTCTTCTAAAAATCTGCTATTCAAAAAATTTATCATTTACTTTTTAAATTGGCTTTAAAGTTTGAGAAAAGATTGATTCTAATGGGCTGTAGTACAGCCCTTAGATAATCTTACTTTTTTGAAGGGGGGGGGTGGAGCATGCGCAGAATAATAATCATATCACAGGGTCACGGTGGCACTGGGGCCACATGCTCTGAAGCAAGAATATACTCAGATCATGCTGCTTGGTCCCAAGACTAGAGAAAAGCCTTTGATTCTATTTAGCAGAAAAGGCATTCAAAAGTTTCATCAAAAACTACATGCTTATATGTTTGTAGATTTGGGCTGGGAATGAGAAATGGCAAAACTATCTATCTACATGTAATGTCATAAACTGCTGAAGTACAGCTAGAAACGAGTAAAATAGTATCCAGTATCTAGAAATGTTCAATTATGGGTCTGTTACCAAAACAGAAATTTATATCAAATGCGATAAGGGGTTTTTTCATATTTGTTTCTGAAACAAGCCCTAGATAATGATGCTAATATCTTAAATACTCATTTTTGTTCAAAAATATTTGACGTGTTGAAAGTTTAAAATTTCTAACTTTAGAGATTCATCTTGTCTACACAAGCCAAACAGTTTCTGATATCTTTAAAGAATGTATCTTGTAGAGGTGAAAAAAGAAACACGTGGCAAGCAAATATTTTTACGAGTAGCTATGATCTCATTAGCATTGCACTTAATGACATCCAGATATTAAAAGGATTTTTTTCTGTAAATAGTAGTAAGTAGACATTCAACCCTATTTATGCTCTGAGAATTTAGATTTGGATTGTATGGATCTGGAGCTCTTTTGTCTTGAGTCTGAGAACTCTGCAACTTTTCCCATTATGTGCTAAGATGGCTGCTTCATATTGGCATGGAAGTCTTATATTGAGTCTCCAAATAAAGAAAACCTTCAGAACAGTAACTTACGTTTATTAAACAATGTGATTTTGTTAAGCCGTAGTCACTTAATTTACAGTCTTGCAGGGTTTTGTTGTGCTTATCACTGGAGATCTTAGGGAATGTCTACCTAAAAAGGTTTGGTAAGGTAGATTTTTGGAAACAGTATGGGAGAGTGTGATATCACCTTCACATATGAGGTAGAGAGTTCCAAACCATAGCAAAGTGCAGTAAAAAAATTATTGGAGTTGCGGATATTTAAGACTTGAAAAAAAATACCTGTATTGCTAAAAGCTTGGTTTCATTTCCAGGCTTTGGAGATATGTGTATTAGGATACCTCCTCCCCAGTCCCAATGGTAGTTTGCATGCTTCAGCATAAAGAAGCCTTTGACAGCATTATGTTTAATAGGGGAAAAAATATGTTGTTGCTACAAAGCATCAAAGTGTTTTGGGGAGAAAAAAAAATGCTTTAGCAGAAGGTTGGTATGTTTTTTATTTAGTTTGGGTTTTTAGTGTTTCTGGATGCAACAAAAACTATTGAAGGCTGGATGGTTATAGATTTGTGTCCCACTGCTACTTCTGACTTACAGGTTTTGGGTTTTCTCTCAGGTGGGGCAGACAGAGTCTCACCTATATGGATTCTTATGTCTGATAACACATACAATTTTGATGCAACTAATTTTTCCCTTTTCAATGCCCTTAACCATTTACATCTACTCTGTTAACTGGTCTGTTTCCATACAGTTTTAGATCTTAAAAATCAGTGTCGTCCTGTCAAATTTGTTGTTTCCTTAAGTCAAGCTGAAAACAATTACAGTGTTGGCAAGGATGTTTGCTTGTTTTGTTAATGATTGCTTGTCTTATAAAAAGTTGTGAGGGTTGGAAGTGAGGGCCAGGTTGTAGTAGTGTTGCTTTTTGGGTTGGGGGGGGGGGTGGGGGTGGGTTGGGGGTTTTCTGGTTTGGTTTGGATTTCTTTGAAAACCATAGCTTCTACTCAGTGAAGTTTTAATGCAGTAGTTTAACTCCAGTGGTACCATCTTTTAAAAAGATTTGTCATCCAGGTATGAATTTTCAGTATAACATAATCTGGATTAACCCCTTTGGGAGCAGGTGTTCATTGAGATGCTATGAAATCGGTCTTGCAGAACTTCTTGTTGATATTTTGGGTGAAACTGCACGGAAAATATAGTGTGAAAATAGTTGATGTTTAATATAGTAGAGATCCCTCTAAAGTGCTCACACACCTAGAAAATGCAGTGATGTGAGAAATCTTCATTTTTAACTCCGCTTTTTTAGGAGGAAGCAAGTTTAAAATCATCAAAAGGAACAAAGAACAATCATTTAATACACCTTAGAACTGCAGAATTATACTTTTTTTTTTTCTGCTGCAGCACCTTTTCCTGCACATGTACAGCAAACAGTTAGATTCCCTCCTATGCTTTCTTGCAGGCAGTTCTACCTACATATTGTTGACCATTTATGGAATTCAGAGTGGAGTAACAAAAATCATTTTAATGCTAAAAGAGTTTGTATGTGCAGAAAGAATGTCATCCTTCTAGAGACAGAGCTAAAAGGCAGTAAAACTTGAGAAAAGATGATCAGTGGTGAGGTGTAGGATAGGGGGAATAAATATTGAAGAGCAGGAGAAAAAAACCTATTTGGCTGTGTAATAATTAGACAAGGAAAGGAGAGGAAGAACACAAAGGATATTTAAAAATAATCCAAGTACAGACTTTTTTTTTTTAATTTGGAGATTTTTCTCAGTTATGTTTATAATTAACCTCATTTTTCCACATGCTGTAAGAAATTTTGTGTTTTTCTCTCAAGAAGCTGCATATGTAACAAAATTAAAAATGAAAATTCTGAAAATACATTAATGCTGAAATGACAAAATATTAAAATTCCGCATTCACCTCTCAGTGTAGGTTTTTAGAGTCTAGTAGTAATACAGAGATACAGGTTGTCTTGCTGTGCGTTTTATTATACCTAGTGCTACAGGAGCAGATTGGTGCATGTCCCCCCGTACTTTCTTGTTCACCTTGGAATTTTTAATCAAGAAACATTCAATGTCACAATGTTGCATAAAATAATTTTTGCAGGTAAATTAAATATGCAAATATACTTTAAAAACCAACCAGTTTAAAGTGGGAAAATGATGTGAAGACTGCAACTTTACTTCATAACTGAATGTGCATGTATACCAGCAATGGTTCTGTAGCCAAATAATTCTGCTAATAGTTCCTAATTACTGTTTTCATTATAGTTGAACATGAGCCATAAATATATTTGTGTCTAGGTATAGGCAGTAATACATTCAAAAATATTTTAGTTTTGATTAATTTCAGATTTTAAAACAATTCTCCTGTATTATTTTCTCTTCTCTAGTAGCCTTTCTGGGAGAAAACTGATATGGCCTGAAAGCAGCATGAAGTTAGTCTAGTGCTCAAAAGTTTTATAGAATAAGTATACAAACAAAATTCCCAGTGATACAGTGATACTTGATATCAGCACAGTAATGGTTTTCTGGGGTGTGGCCTATTTAATTTGCTGAACAACTAGCAAGCCTGTACTGACAGAAGTGCTTGCTGCAGGTATGAGATACTTTTAAGGCTGGGAAAATTCACTTGGTATACAAATAGTGTCCTTAACCCATAACACCTTTCAGCAACTGTTAGTGGATAATTTGGCCATAATGGAAATGAAGTTAAAAATACATCCTTGTAACAGGAGGAAATTTAAACAGAGACTTTAATCTGCTCTTATGATGTATGTTTTCAGGTAATTCATGAAGACTACATTTTGTTCTCAAATTTGATATATTGGTCAGTGATATCTTTTCCTCCTGTCTTCTTTCTGGAAGGTGGTCTTGGAATGCACATTAAAGAAGGACCTAGTTTACAACAAAGTTACTCCTACTTTTTACCACTGGAAGATTGATGACAAAAAGTTTGGCCTCACATTTCAGAGTCCTGCTGATGCAAGAGCATTTGACAGAGGTATTCGGAGAGCAGTAGAGGATATTTCTCAAGGTACCTATTTTGGATGAAAGGGTTGGGGGGGGGGGGGGGGGGCTTAAGTGTTTAGTAAATCAGATAAGTCAAAGCAATTTGCATAACATCAGTGCTGACAGTATTTAAGGATGTGGATTGATCTATAGCATATTGAGATTTTAACAGTTCTTAAATAGTATTTCTGACGTTTCTAAAGTGCCGTTCATCCAAGTGTCTTAAACTGTTTCACAAACACTAATAAGGTAATTCCATGAAACATTCCTACAGAATAAAGCATTGCCTCTGTTTTTTTAGAGGTGAAAAAATGGAGGAAGCTGGAGTGTTCTACTGTCTTTCTTGAACCTTCTTCTCAGAAGCTTGTTACAGCTTTTGTATTCTTAGAGCATAACCTATGAAGTTGAATGATTTGAGACCCATTGAGTTCTCTTTTTATCTTCACATACTTTCAGTTAATAGTTTTATTTGTTTAGTAGCAGCTGACACAGAGTAGTTCTGAGGACAGGGTTATATGGGACAGTAGAATTTACTCTAATAGCAATATGGCTAACTGGTTCCAGATCTTCACTGATCTCATGGAAACTAGTGAGCAAACTGAAGAAGATCACCAAGCCTCGATTCTGAGCTGAAAATATGATAAATGTATTGCTGAATGGGGAGAGGGAGGGAGGGAGGGAAGAGAACATGGGAAGAACATATCTTTCAGGCTTGTAAAAAGTAACTCAAAGGGAGAAATTCAAACAAAGTATTCTGTGCTGTGATGTGCTGTAAATTTAGGGATTTAATGTGTGTTAACATATTAGCAAAGGGAGAAACATGTTTCTGAAGGGAAATGCTTTTTGACATACTAAATGTCTTCTTTTGAATTGTGCTGATATCATCTATATCCCTGCAAGAGAAATAATTAGAGAACATATGAGTCCTTTTCTCTCTTAGGGTCTCACAGTTCCAATTTCTGCAGATTTATAGCAAAATACAGCACAGCATGCATTCATGCCAACTGAATGTATTCTGCCTTTAATTTTCAAAATGCTACATTAACAAGAATATATACCCCCTTGCTTCTGACTTCTGATGGCACTTTGAAAATGTTACAAGGAAGGTGTGAACAAGAGAGAAGAGTGTGGTTAGGAATACTCAGTATACAAAATATAGAATGTAGGAATGAATGGTACTTATTAAAATCAACTTGAAATACAGTAATCTACTGGTTAAAAAAGTAAACAAGCATACTCATATCATCATAGCTGGATATTGAAGGATGGTGTGGACTACTGGAAGCAGTAAACTGTAAATAAAATGAAAATAAGCTTGTCTATTTTGGTTTTTTTACTTTTTCTGTAGGTTATCCACCCTCCCAAAATGATGTTGAAGTGGCAGAAGACTGCTTTCAAGTGAGTATTTAAATTTTTAAATTAATTGTGCAGTTATTTTCTGAAGAAATTCACTGAGCAATTTTTGTTTTCATTAGTGAGAATAAGCAAAATAAGAGCAATAGCAAATTTCAGTTTAATGAAATAAGTTCCAGAACAATTATCTAGAAGACTTACAATATTGTCTGTCCTAAACTAAGTAGTCAATATTTAATCAATAGGATGATTAACCATCCTGAGTTTAATTTTTAAGTTTACAGTGTCTGTTCTAGGTTATGTGTCCTCTTTGAACTCATGGGAACATGAGATATTCTTCTGGGGGAAAAAAATAGAGGGGTCAGGAGTCGTCGTCTTTTACATGCACATCCTATTTGTTTTCCTAGATTTCACACTGCAGTGAATAGACACTACTAACATTGTATGGTTCGAATTGAAAAGATGCTGACATAACAGTTAAAAGAATCTAGTCCAAACAAGGGTGGAAGTTCAGATAATTTTTAAAAACCCACTGAAGATAAAGCAGTCACTTGTTGAGGTTCAAATTTTTACTGATCCTTATTTGCACCATTCAATTTCTATAGGTCACAATGGCATAAGAGGTAAAAACTTATCTTCTACTATGCTTCAGAGTTATAATACTTTACACAAATACCATATCAAGTACTGTAACACTGATGTGTAGCATTACCTGGTAATATCCAAGAATCCATGTAATTAAAAAGCCAGTATAAACAAATATTATGGATATATACATATAGTAAATAGCTGTAATATAACTGAGTAAAAACCTACTTGTGTCTATGTGTGCTTGTCATCTCTTCTTTCCTATTTACAGTTTCAGGGAAAGTCTTGGCGTTATTCACACACACGTTCGGTTTTCAGAGTGCAGATATTTAAATTAATATGAAGCTGGTATAGAAACAAGTTGACTCAGGGGTCTTAGTGACTATTCAGAAAACTGATAGTATTCCTAAGTGGTTTCTTGAGGGAAAGAGTTTTGTCATTTATGCAGTATTAACTTCTTTATCAGTGTAGATGGATGCAGTGTAGAACCTCTGCAACACAAAATCAAGAAAATTAGCAGCCTACTTTGAAGATATGTGTAAGAATAAAATTATGATAGGAGTCTGAGAGTCAAGTATTTAGAAAGGATACTGCAATGCAGTGGCAATGCAGAAGAGTCTCTTGATTTCCTTCCATTTTATGGTAGAAGAAATGTATCTCTGTGTAAGTGTTGGCTGTGTAACCACCTGTTGTTCTTTATTTGCAGTGCTTTATTTTAAGGCACTTTAAAGTAAAATTGCTATAAATATTAGATATTTTGAATTTAAAATAAGAATGAGATTTTGACAAGGTGGAGGAAATGTGTGCCAAAGTTAATGCAATCCTTAATCAGCTTTTAAAAGACTTGTTTAAACATGCTTTGTTGCAAGTATTAATAATTGAGCAATTTCTACAGGCCTAATGAGATTAAAGGAAATTAATTAGCTCTTGATTATGCTGCTTAGTTATTATGTTTCTATATAAGGATGCCAAAATTGAAGCAAATATCTGTGATTCTTTATATTTACAAAAATTGTTATTGGAAAAGCGGAGAAAAGTGTATTTACATCATCTATTCCATATAGATGTAAATATAGGTATATTTAGATATGTAAATAGATGATGTGGATTTACTTTTTATATATTTTTTTAAAAAAAATATATATTTTTAAAAGCATCTATATGTAACTTACAGGTACAAACAATCCTGTTTGGTGCAAACTGCTGCTAGAATTATTTGTTACGTTCCAGACAGGAAGGCATATTTCATTACTTCACCACAACATACATTGCTTAATTGTGGATTTGTGCTGTGGATAGATGGCAAGAATTACCTGTTTTCTAGAGGCAAAAAAGCTAGCCAATATTTCTTACCATATCTCTGCATACCAAAGTAAAATAAATGATACTAGACTTGCCTATCGATAACAATGCCAGAAGGGTGGGGAGATACAGGAAAGGCTGAACCCACCCTGGTTTAGCTATGCTTCATCTAAATCAGGTTTATGTATCAATAACGAAACAATAATTGCAGCGTTACGAATGTCAGTGTAGAAAGGCTAAAGCATTTTAGTTACAGGCACTAAGTCTAGTCACCACAAATATCTTGGAAATACCAAATAGTGCACATTCTCCTCCAAGTCATTAATTCCTTCCCCCTTCCAAGATTGATACTGTTGAAAGTGGAACTTGATACCCCAGGGGGTTTTTTAACTTGAAAGACTGATAAGACCGTTTTGTTTAAAGGTAGCATATTATGTGTTACATATTTGAAGAGTCATGTTGACTTGTACCCCGACTTCTTCCCACCCCACTATAGTTTAAAAGGCCTAATGATATTTTTTTTCCCCTGTTTATTCTATAAGCTGTTTTCCCAAGACTCTAGTAGTACTTCTTAGTAAGTTTTGGAGTGTATCTATGCAAGGGCATTTTAGAGTGTGGATAGAATGTTATAGCAGATTGACACTTGGATATGAGGGCAATGGGATGTTTGGTGTTTCATCAGAACAATCTTCCAGAATTGTAATTTGTAACCTTTAAGGAATGAAGTAGAAAAGATCAAGCAGTGGAGCTCCTCCATGTAATTAAAAATATTAAGTAGTCATAAGTTGCTTTTAAAATAGCAGAATATCAAAAAGAGAAAAGGGTTAGTTCACACTTACTTTTCATAGCATGTTTGTTAATACACTTAGATATTTTTTTTCTATACGCTGTAGTAACTATCATGTGTATTGGTATTCTTTGGTTTCATTTCTTTCTTAGTTAGTATTGTAGGTAAAGTCCCCAGGATGTCATCAAGGTATATTGGAAAATGCTAATTTTAATAGGTCTTTTGTCAGTTACATCGTCTGCTGTCAAGGTGTTTTGCCTCTGCTGTTGTAGTCATCTTACACAGCAGGAATCCTGTATTTAGTGCATATTTGAAGTATGAATGTAGTATGTAGTTTGTACATAAATTTCATTAACAGTGTTTTTTTAAAAAGTGAAGGTAATTAGTGATGAAGAAAGCAAAACATGCTTCGTAAATTATTTTACTGGCTGGATTTATTTGGTACTACAGAGAGCAAATGAAATGATGCGAATAAGATCAAAACATACAGCCTTCTGATCTAGTCGGTGGGACTGCTGTTAAGCCTCAATGCCTACTTGTAATGAGTATTATATCACATTTTAGATGTAGCAAGCAGAAACAGGGGTTGTGCAAGACTTGTACGTGCAACCCTTAAATGCAAATGCAAAACCTGAACTCTTTTCTTGTGCTTTCTAGGCTAGCATTTTGCACGCTATATTGTATCTTGGGTCACTAGATCTTTTTTTTACATTCTTTAAATGAAATCTCACAGAGAAAACATTCTTCTTACTGAAGATCAAATTTGTCATTTTTAGAAGACGTAGCTTCATTATAGCTTTTTTAGATGCTCTGTTGTTCACAAATAATGTTAAAATCTTAGTATTAAAAAAATGCCATCAGTTAAGGGTGTTCATACTTGCTTATTATGGTTGCTTGAATGATTACAATTACTATTAGTTGTTTAATGAACGTTTTATATGCAAATTGTTTATATCATTAAATAAGCTTTAGTCTTACTAAATTAATTTCAAATAGAAATACACAAATGAGTTAATGCAGAGCTATCTGACTTCCTGTAATTTTTGCAAATGAATCCTGGGAATGTATATATACTTACAGATATATTCATTAGAAATTTGTTTTGGTAGGAGGTTTGGATTTTTTGGTGTAAAACCAGGCATTCTGATTGCAGTAGACAAGCAACTTGTTTAAGTCTGTCTGTTTGTTTGTGCAAAGATTAGCTCAGATTCTTTTCTTCTACCAAATATAAACTTCTTGCTCTAACTCATTTAGCTTAACTGAAAAAATGTAAAAATCAGAATTATTTTTTTTCTTAGAAATAAATCTAACTAAATGAAATCTAGAGCTCATGCATTTAAAAATATCTTTATGTGGGTTTTGGATACTGAAATGTGTAAGTCTTGCTTTTGAGAACTGAAGAATAGAGCAGTTGAGTCTTAATTTCTTTCAGGTTTTGTTGATTCAGCCATACTGGTGTTATTTATAGGCTACCAACACATTTTAACAGTTTTGAAGTAATAAGAAATTGAGCACTTACGCTTTTGAGTTTCTTACTACTGGCAGAAGATAACTGTAGACTGATAAATTACACGCAATAAAAAAAAAAGTTTGGCTTATCCCTTCAGAAATAGGTGCAGTGGGCTTTTTGTCAATATGAAGGGGAAAAGACCTGCAACTTATATGCATCTTAAGTGGTTTTGGTGCAGGCAGATATAAATGGTTAATGTGCCTCTTTGCAAATACCCTATTTTGTGACCTCTTTCTAAGTGCACTATTTAGTGACCATTCAATTTATTTTGTCTGTAACAAAAGGTTTGCAGAAGTTTTATTTTACAAAATTAACTTGATGTTATGACTTGTAAGGAAATGTGAAATAATTTACCCTTGACACTGTGTTGTTTTGCTGGAGAAGAAAATACTACATGATGAAACACTGAAAATTAGCAATATTTAGTGCACTTAATAAATCGGCTAGCTGTAGTTCCTAGAACTAGAAGTAATACTAGTTTCTATTATCCATTTAAAATAAAACTAATAATGTATTGTGCTAAAATTATTTGGGTTTATTAAGCTTTTTTGTTGAGTAGTATTTAAAAAGAGGAGGATTTTTTTTTTTTTCTCACCTGTATCCCTAACATCTTTTTACGTCTCCATCTCTCTTATTTCCTCAGAGGTATGCTTTGTGGTTTTGTTTATTAGTTGTTTCCTTGGAATCCCTAAAAACCTCTAGTATGCTTTATATATTGAGGTAGAACAGTCTTGGAAGAAAAAGGCTTGTCAAATGCCTTGGTTTTTTACTTTAAACTGTACAAAACATTCAGAGTAATCTAGGTAATATTTCAGTCCATGTCAGAGATACTTACCTGATTATAATAGAGTTTCTTTGCCAAATATGAAAATAGTTGCTCCATCAAGTCTTAGAAATAGCTAAAGCAGAAGGAAGTTATTCAAATGTTTTTGAACCCTGTATCATTTATTCACAATTAAAAAATTAAGGAAAAAAAAACATTTAAACTCTTCTTGTGTTGGTTAGCATCAAACAGCAGATTTTCAGGCCTCATGGGAAGTAAATAAAGAACTGGGATGCAACGGAAATGTGGTCTCTCATCCATCCTTCTGTGTAATCATTAAACTTACTTAGAGCAGAACATTTTTAACAATGTTTGCAGAACAATGTTGAATTCTCTCCCAGACTTAACTCTGGCAAACTGGGAGAAGTAAGGAGAGAAAATTCGAAGAAGAGAAGCTCAGTCTGGTTTTCATTTTCTCTACAGCTGTCATCTGGCTTTGAATTCTGCTGGAGAGCTACAGCTGGAGTCATTTTATTGCTTTACCCAGCATCCTTTTGCCTGCGCGCACAGAAATGTTTTAGTAGTCTTGGAAAAAAAATCAGAGTATCTCTTAGCAACCATAGGACAGTAATTATTATACCAGCAGCTGGGAGCAAACCAGATTTCCGTTGTGCATTAAAAACTGGCGTAGGTTACTTTACAGATGATACTGAATAACCTATGCCAGTACTGTACTTTGCAGGCTGTGGTTAAAGGATATTGAATGTGGGCGGTGTAATTGCTTTGGACAGTAGAAAAGGGGAATGTGTGCATCTGTGTTTGTGTGTAATATTCTGTATATTTAATATACCAAGCTCAGTTCTTGTGGAAAACTTTACATGTTTGCTTTTTACTTAAATGCATTTTCAATACAATAGCATTTTTGTTTCTAGAGCCTCTCCCATCAGGTTGTCAGTGTTTCCATTATAAATGTGGGGTTTCAGGTGTTTATGACCTTGTCATAAAATGTCACGTTTGGAGCAGGAAGTGTCGTCCAAAGAAAGCCTTTTTGATCCTAATAAGTGTGCTTTAGCTGCATCAAAACTATCAGTTTAATTAAATATACAGACTTCAGGTTATTCATCTGGCATTTCTGTAGTTCTGCATAGTGAATATTTATAAGCTAAATACAATCATAACTGACCTGATCACTTTTCATTTTTCATAAATACCAGAAGTTAGGCTGTGTCCACTTACCTGTAGTATACAGATTTATTTGTAGGCTGAGCGTTGTGCTTTCTGAACAGCTGTCTCATGAGTTCTTGCCTTACAAAGGTCAGATGCCTTTCTCTATGTCCTGCCACCCCAAAATTTGTTCTTGAAGTCAATTAGCTTGAATTGTGGTGTCTCTGTTGGAATTTTATAAAAGCATTCCTTTATAATTGCTGCGTATAGGGCACAAAGGCTTGCTTGAACATTAAGGTTTGTATTTCATACATCAGTGTCTGGTACTGCTAGTTAGCACTGTAATAGATGATCAGTGCCTGTATCCTTTATTAGATGGAGCCCTTCTTGACTGCCAAGGGGAGCATATGCGTCTGTGTGAGCACGTGCATGTGTCCTTTTTGCTCTGTGGTGTAGGTAGTTTATTTCTGAAGAAAAAAGGTGTGAAGCACCTGCAGGGACAGGAAATAATGCAGGCTGATGCAGATCTTACCCAGGGATAAAGACTGGCTTGTGGGTAGTATGTGGTTTTTCCCTGGGAAGGAAGGAGTAGTAGTTTTTGCAGCTCTCATCCTTCTCCCTAGACCACTCAAATTGGTAATATCTGGGGGGGTAGAGGGGTTAGTGCTTATCACTGCGGTTTCTGTAAAATGGCTTTTAGCTGTTAAGTGCGTTCCTAACTTAAATAGTTTCTGCTTGTAAGCATTTACAACATTGCTCAAACCAAAAATAGTTGCAGACATTTCTTCCTCATTCTGAATGCGGCTCTCCTGTGGTTTGAACCAGTGTTTTGGAAGCTTTTTATGTCATTGGGCAATGTACCTGCAGGAGTACCTCCTGCGAGGAAGATATTTGATATTGCACTAATATTTTATGCTTTTTGCTCTTAAAATAACCATACATCCATGAAATCTAACTCTTGCCAGTCATTTCAACATTGCTTCTGTACTCCTTTCCCAAAAGTGTTTGACCAGAAAATGTAATTTTGACAACAGGGTCAATTGCTTAGTGGTGTTGTCATGCTCAAGGATCTGCAAAAAGTACTTCTTTCTGGAGTTTTGCCTGTGTTCAAAATTTTTCAGTGGAACTTTAACCTGATGGAGCTATAGTCTTTCGTGGGGTATAAGCTCTCTAGTATTAAAGCTGATCATTAATTAATTTCTGATTTTGATGTTGTTCCACTCAGACTCCTTCTGAACAATATATACATTCTTAGTGGTGTGATGATTTTCTTTCTCCTAAAGATCAGCTATAGAACAGCTGCTTCCACTTTATCTAGATGCCTTCGAACTTGATACATTAGGCTTTTATGTACGTGAGGTGCTAATGTAATCACAGAATAAGTTCCTTAAATATTTTGATAAATGAAAACTAATGATTCGGTGTTAGTATTTAACCTGCCAAAACTTCAGGTTTGCCTCTGCCTCAGTAGTTTCCTGCAGTATTTTTATTGTTTCCTCCTTAATGTTTTCTTGATATATACAAATCCTTACAATAAAGCTGAAACATTTTCATTGCTGGAAGTTGGATGATGCCAGAATTTTCTCAGTGCTATCAGATGATGACAGCCAGTTAACTTTACAGCGTGTCTCAATACAAACAAAACATTGTACAGTACATTTTTTGGCAGCCCAGTGGGATTTGTATCAATATGCTCTACTGTATCCTAAGTATATCCCAGTCAGTTAAGCTTAAAGAATGAGAACTGTTTGGTTTTTCTATTCTTTTCAGAAATTGGATCATCTGACAAGCCAATATTCCACCCAAACATACTTCCTCTTCCTTATTCTGAGTGGCACACATCCTGTAGATATCTCATGATATGTTGCCACATAGTCTCATTTTTGTATCAAATTGCCTGATACAACCTTAATTTCAAAAAGACAGTCATTAGTTGTTCAATATACGCTTGCTGTAATTAGATATTTTAATTGAGCCAGTATATGTTAAAACTGACTTTTTGTTTCTTTCCAGCTGATCTTGCTTTTAATTTTTTAAAAGGTCTGACTAGCTTTTGCCTCAGGATTTTTTTCATCCGATTGGATATTTGTAAATACTGGCAGCCTCATGGGTAGTTAGAGAAAGCATAATCTTGGAGACTGGGCTAATCTCTCCTTCCTTAAAGTAAGTTCCTCAGGATGATTTGGCAACTGGGTTACAAAGGCATGTATCTCTAATACCCAAGTTGTGTATGGTCTGCAGAGAAGAAACTCTTATTTTCCACGGGTGACTCATAGTAAAGAAAATACTTGCCTACTTACAAGTACTTGAAACGTGTGTTTAAAAATACTTGTCTTTATAGATGCCTCCAATACATTATGTAGAATATCAATGCATTTATGTATGAATTTGGTGGGTTTGGTGTGGTTTTTGTGTAAATGCAAAATCATTTCAAGGGCATTCTTTATGTATTCTAGACTACTCAAGAAAATACATCAGGTTCATTAATGAAAGATCACCTTTTCCAACACGAAACTGTAGTAACCAGTGAACCTTACAACAGTGCAAATTTAAGGCCTTCAGCATTTGAGGATTTCAACACCAGGAGACCCTGTTTTCCTAGCCAACCTAACCAGGTAAGACTACCAACAAAAGAAGCCGTTCTCACTTTGCTTGCTGCATTAATGGCATAGTATGTAGTTTCTGACAAGAAAGCACCTTCATTCTAAGTCCCTGTATGTAGCATTATACTCTCAGCTTCTTGAAATGATCAATGTAATCTTTGCAGCTGAAATATTACAGCATTATTATGGCAGAGGTAAAGCTTTGTGAAGTTATTTACCTAAGCTTGTAGTGCAGCAGACTACGTAAATAAATCTTCTACTTTCCTTGAAGTCAGATTTCTGTATTACTTCTGTATCTGCAGCCTTGAAAAGCTGTTTAAATTTGTACAGAAAATGCTAACTGGCCATGAGCTCAATCTTGGTTACACGTATACTACTAATATTGGTTTCATTAGAAATACTGAAAATTATCTTTAAAATGGATATCCTGGGTGCATTACACAGTGGGGCACTTTTGCTAAATACTTTTAGTGAAACATTGTTTATGAGTTCTAACTGCCCATTTAAACTAAAATACTCTATTTTGGTACAGAAAGGAAAACAATATATCAGTTATGCATGAAAAGTAATAAGCTATTGGTAAGCAGATTCTTAGAAGAAAAAACCACTAACATGAGGAAGGCTCATGTACAGACATTTTTAAAAAGAGGTCATATTTATACTACGTTAGATTAGAATGGCAATGTTACAGCTTTTCCTTTAACAATATACGTTTTGCTTTTTTCTAAGCCTCAAAGAAACTGACAGTTTTTGTAGACTGTAGAGGTAGACTTAATAGTGAGTTGGATAATAATTAATTTGAAGGTCTTATGCTTAGAAGGCAAACACATGGAAAGCTTTTTAGAATAAGCTTAATAACAGAAGTCAAAGCAGAATGAAGTTCAAGTAGTTGTGAACACTTCATCAGAAAATATTTGTGCTCTTTGAAATAAAGCTTTTTAATACCCTTGGTCATTCTTGCAAAGAAAGATGGGATTGTATTAAAGTCTTGTATCAGCTGTTTTCTAACTGCTTTATTGGGCAAAAGAAGCAAACAGTGTTATCTGGAGAACTGACTGAAGAGTTTGAAACTATTAACTTCTGATTTTTAATCATTGATCCGCTCCAATTATCTCTTTGTATAAATCACCTCATATTTTTGTTTGTTCTGTTCATCAAGAGGTACATAGTTTCCCCTCTTCCCATTTACTTGTGAAGAGAATTTTAAAATTTCTTAGAATAGAATAGATGGGTGATTAGGTTATTGCAGCTAATGCTTAACAGCTATAGTAACCAGCGATGTATGTGCTGTTAGTCTTCACTGAGTTGTAAAGTGCAGTAGTCTAAAGTACCTGTGTGTTTTAAGAGCACATATAGAGTTGGCTACTGAGAAAATGGTAATTTAAGCTGTGGTATGCTAGGTAGTGCCTGTCTGATAGAAATTAAATAGGAATTTCTTTGAAATGACAATGCTAGAATTCAGTTCTTGTAGACTGAAGTTAATGCGAGGCTCCATGGAAATTTTAGTAGATACTCTTTAAAATATTTTTCTCATATTGTAGCACCACCTGCATCCGACATTCCATGCTTTTTGCATGGTCCTGGGGTGCACACATTTAGAACATAGGCAAGTCAACAAAATCACACATTCAGTATGTGCGCACACTGTACTGTCTCTGCTGAACTCCATGCATGTGACTGTGTGGCACAGCAGATCTTGAGGTAAATGCCTGTTTTGTTTCGATTTTGCGTAAGTTTGAACACTCTTACTATGCTCGTAAGTTGAATAGCCCAAGAAGTAAGTACATGCTCTAAAGAAGTGATTAATGACAGTTCAAATCTTTATCTGTAATACTTTGACTGTTACTAAAAATACCCAAGTCCCTCAGCTCTTCAGCTTCTGATACGCTGATGTGTGTTTAACTTTAAATTTAGTATTTTGTGATGATATATTCAGCTGCTGGTGTCCTCATACTGTGGAGTTGCAAGCTGAGCAAAGTCAGATATATCTGTTTGAGAAGAGACAGGGAAGGCTACAGTACCGAGCAAGTGTCCATGCCTTGTTTAAAGGTGCACCTCTTCAAGTAGGGTGTAATACTAGTGAGTTCAGTCGTGGCAACAAAAATTTTTGGCCTAATTTCCAGTTGGCTAATTATGTTCATAATGAGATACTCTGTGGACTGTCAGTTTGCTGTAATATTCTTCCACCCTTCCTGCCTCAGCTTTTACACAGAAACGGCACTTGTAGCGAGTTGTAATTTTGAATGACTAGAGGACTATGTGCATTATTCTCATTGAATTTTGCTGATATTTGTACCTAACTGAGTCTGGATTGTTCTTAAGGTTTCATGTACCTCATGGTTTCATGTAGGTCCCATTGAACACCCAATATGTAAGCACTTTATAAATAAAGCTTTTCCAACATTTCTCCTGTTTTCTTTTTCAGCATTTCCCACTCACTTTCTTCAAAAATGATTTCTTAATATCAGTTGCATAAAGAATGTAATGCTGCCTTGTTGTAACATATCAGACCTTAAGCATTTTAGTAGGTGTTTGGCTGGGGACGTGAGAAAAAGAAACGAGTTCTATATATGTGGTGTGTTCTGCTCAAACAAATAAAAAGCCTTCAAAGACTGAGGAGAGGTTAGATTTTACAGTTGTTAGTGATCTTTAATGGCATTAGCTGTCTGGGGAATGGGAGGTTAAGGGTGAGTTTTTTGGTTTTGAGGTTTTTTTTCCTTTTGAACAATGGGGGTTTATTTAATGTCTTAAATGCATGCATAATATTCTGTGTGGACAGTGGGGTTAGGATCCTTTATGCCTGTAACATACGGAATTGTAATGATATTTTTGATACTTTTTCCCTTAAATAAATTTATGCTGTCAACTGTTCAAAAAAGCCAATTAGCCATAGCTAGTTATTGGTGCTAAAACAATAAGCTCTTTCTGTTGTTTGAAAAAAGAATAAAGTTGAGAAGCACTCTGCTTTTATAAGCAAAGGGGAGGCCTAACTGCTTGCATTGGAGCCTGGGGAAGTCTGGAAGAGCAGTGATGTTAGCTAAATAGGATATAACCTTTCTTCACCCTGTATCCTCAAGACCACGTGGAAGTCCAACTGTATGGCTTGGAGCCAAGAAAAAAAAAATTACTCTTGTTAGCATACTCCAGCTGAAACTCCCAGGGTAAAGCAGCTCCAATTACAGTTCTGTACTTAAAATATATCACACAAGGATTATCAAGCAGGGAAGTGATGGTTAGAGCAGGCTACAGATATTCTTACATAATCAGAAGCTGGCATATTTTAAGAAGCTATTCCTTCCTCTTTCCCAGCTGCCTTTTCTCTTCCCTCCTCTGCCTCCTACTCCAAAACCAGGGCACGCAGACTTCAGTGTAGTAGGAGCATAGACACCTGCAAAGTGAACTAGAAGTGTGTTAAATTAAAAAGTCATCTTCAGTAGTTTGTTGTTACACACTGCAACAGATTAGGAATACGCAGTTCAACTGTTGTCCTAGACTATGGAATGATGACACGTTAATTCTCACTAATTTGATCAGTGCTAATAAGGTAAACACTCTCAAAGCAATGATACTGATGCCGAAGATGCATTCCCAAATAATTCAAGAGTCTGGAAAAATTTGTAAGGCTAATGGGTTAGGGCGCGATTTTATTTTTTTTTCAGTCTTTTCTGTGAGATGGTTTGCAGGCAGTGCATTTGACAGGAGAAGAAGGTGGAATTTGACTTGAAGCTCGCTTATATTCTGGCTCAGATTATAATAGGCCTACAGTATAGGAAAATAACTGCCTGTCTGTAAAGCAGGAATACTGGGACATACCAAGACTTTTGCTTTTTTGCAGCACTATCTGCTAGTTTGGGGAGCTCCTTCCATACACAAGTCCTAAATTTTTATCCTGTTGTTATTTGCACCTTTTCTTGAAAGTCACTTGTAATGTGATTTCAGTAACATTTAGTGGCAGTCCAGTATCTTACACTTACATTTAAGGTATGCAGTATTTCAATTTGGATGATTCAAATTTGCCACCTTCAACAACTTTTTCATGCCCCCATGCCCTTTCATCATAAGGCAGAATAAACAAGAATAAACAGACCCTTATCTCTCTGGTGTTTGTTTTGTATGTGTTTAGCCTGTTCCTTCCTACTTCCCTTTTGAGGTAAAAGGTCTTGAATTATGGTCAGTTCATTACAAGTTGAGAATTTAAAAAGTACTTAGGTGTTTGCCTGCTGGTGTCCTAAACCAATGGATTTAAGTACTGTATATTAGCTAAGGGGAGATGCATTTAGCAGCCACTGTTATTGATTGATCATGCTACTGAATATTATTATTCATATGGCAAAATCCTTATCTAGAATACAGCTTTGAGAATAAGTAACCAGTATTCAATACTCTTGTTGCAAAAGCAGAGGTAGTTTGAAAGCTTAGAGCAGAAATAAAGGAAAGCTTCTCCTAGATAACACAAGTAACTCAAAGTGAATGTATCAGGAAGTTAATCCTGAAGCAGCGGATCATCACTGACGTGAAATCGGCAAGTTCGCTTAAGGCATAATTGATCTGTGGAACTAATTATTTGCCACTGTAAGATGTTAAAACCTGAATTTTGAGCATAATTCAAAGAACAGTATCAAGTTTTATGCGGATACCAAAACATCCAAAGCTCTTATGAGATACTAAAAAGTCAGGAAAGAATACTAAAGCTCATGGTCCTAATGTCATGAAAAAGGCTCATTATTGTGGGGAAGTCTGTAAATTGTACTAGTAAGAAAATAAGCTGAAATTTTTATCTTCAAGCAGCAAGGAAAAATCCTGTTTTTAATTTTCTAATCAAAGTTTTACATTGTAGGTGGACAGAAATTTGGGACTTCACTTTAGTAAACTTACCTTGCTTTGCCATTTCAGGTCCCACTGAAGTCAAGCAGACATGTTAGTTTTCAGGATGAAGATGAAATCGTTAGAATAAACCCTCGTGATATTTTGATACGTCGTTATGCAGACTACAGGCATCCTGACATGTGGAAGAACGACCTGGAGAGGGATGATGCAGACTCAAATATACCATTTTCTAAATCAGACAGTAAAAAATCTGACTATTTATACCCGTGTGGGGATGGAACTAAGTTGAATTCCCTGAAAGACTCAAAGAGTTCTGTGGTATTTAAAACTCAGCCTTCCTCATCAAAATTTAAAAACTCAAAAAGAAGAAAAGAGGATGGTGAGCGTTCCCGCTGTATATACTGCCAGGAGAGGTTTAATCATGAAGATAATGGCAGAGGAAAATGTCAAGATGCGCCAGATCCTATTAAAAGATGTATCTACCAAGTTAGTTGCATGCTTTGCGCAGAGAGCATGCTGTATCACTGCATGTCGGACTCTGAAGGAGATTTCTCTGATCCTTGCTCGTGTGACACTAGTGATGACAAGTTCTGCTTACGCTGGTTAGCACTGGTGGCACTCTCATTCATTGCTCCGTGTATGTGCTGCTACCTCCCCTTGAGAGCATGCCATCACTGTGGTGAGGTATGTGGGTGCTGTGGAGGAAAGCATAAAGCTGCGGGATGAATCGGTCTTGTGCCAAACAGAGCTGAAAAATCTTTGTTTCCAGGAAGCATCTAACTTGGATTTGTGGAAGCTTTTTGGCAAGCTGAAGGGAATCTTCTTTCATGTAAGAGATGCTTGATGTGGAGGAAGCAACAAGACTTGTCAGACCTTGGCATTTTACAAGTGCTAGCCATGCCTAACTATTTCCTTTGAGCGCGTGGCATTTGTTGCGAGTTGTGAAGGAGATTTTGCAGAGGAAAGCCTATTCTTATTATTGGCTATAAAATGAGTATATAAACTATGATTATACTAAAAGGGATTAACTTTTGCCACTTTGTACATTCATGGTTTAGGTGAGGGGGCTCTTCTAAAAGGATTAAAACTTACCTGAGGGGAAATCTTAACTAAAAGTGCACTAGCGACAGTTGATTTAAGATTAAGAAAAGTTAATACTCGGCAAATGAGAAATGAAACTGATTTTAAGTGCAACTAAATCACTTATTAATAGTTTTTTGGAAGCGACTTTATGTATAAATAACAAATGTTTATATTTAACTAAATGTGTAAGGTACGAATTATTACATGTTAAACTTTCCTTCCCTCTGATATAGTAGGTATGGACCATATCTACTGTCACATTCCATGGTAGTATTTTAAATATTTAATTAGTTAATTTAGTCGCATTTTTATTCCAGATGGACAAATTGATATTTTCAGTCCTGTTTCCCTTCAGCTACAGTTTGTGTTGAGTTGTATCCATACATTCTGATAATCCTAAAACCTTTAAAATATTAATTATTCTAGTCTTGAGTGACCAATATTTTTTTGTTAAGCACAGATGTAATTGTCTAAAATGTTCTTGTTAGAACATAACATTTATTTTTATATATAAATGACTTTGATTTCAACATAATAGCAAAAAGGAAGTTGTTTCTGTTGCTCAACCAGCAAGTTGTTTTCTTTTGGGGTGTCCTCCAAAAATACTTTATTGCATATTCAAATGTTCATTAAGCAAAAGGTACATTAAGGCAGTTGTAACAAATTGTCATCAGTGTTCTTGTTTATCCTTCTGTTAAACTAGGATCCTGTTCAGCTGTTTATCGAGTACTATGATTAAAACAAAAGATTAATAACAAAAGTGAAATTGTTTTCATTATTTTGAACTGCAACTTTTTCTTATTTGAATGGGCAAGAGCAAAAGTACCGTGTGTTTTGTACAAAAACAACAACAAAAGACTTAGCTTGGGAAATAAATTACAGCCCAGGCAAAATTGGAGTGAACTTCTTAATTAAGGAAATTTGGAGGGAGGATGGCGGGAGGAAGGGAGAGAGAGAGAGTGTGTGTATGTATCTGTATGCGTGGTGGTATATTGTGTGTGGTATTTGTTATGGCTTTGTACTTACTAAGTGTTTAACTTTCAGATAAGAATTAACTGATTAACGCATTGAGAATTTTTTAAAACATTATATGCTTTGCTCTGTCGTGAAGTAAGAAACATTTACTTCTTATTAAAGATATGTAAAACACTAAAACCAGTCATAATTCATTAGCGAAGGTACCTATTTGATATCCTGGCTGGAGTGGGACAGGCTATCCTCAGTATACCCTTCTTATTAAACAAACAAAAAAACTAATTGTTTTTAAAAGATGCACATGACTTACTTTCCTCACTTCCTATGCATTTCTTCAGTATATTTTTGTGTAATTTTTCTTTCTGCATGTATCGGTGTCCTTAATTTTCCTTTGTAGCCCAGAAGTAAAATGAGCGAATGTATATAACATTATGTGTCTGTAAAATACTTTTTAAATGAAAACATTTATATTTATATTATGGCTTGAATTGACCACCTTGTGTACATAGATCATCTCAAAGTATTATTTCACATTGAAAAGAAGACAAATATATTGATAACTGTAGAAGTTACGGAAGAGCTTCTAGTTTTGTATTAAGAGTAGATTGGATGAATTAAGTCCAAGAATATGACACGGTAGCAGCAGTCTTGGTTTTTACTGTTTATATATTTGAAAGCTGCTACTCTGGTTGATTTTCATGCTTCGCACATTTTCAGCTAAACTTGGTTGCCTAGAATAGACTGTTAACTTTAAAAACAACTTTGATTAAAAAATGGTGATGTTTTTCTAGTGAATGAGAGGAATTTAATATTTGTAAGTGCTAGGTTCCTGATTCAAGATGGAGAGGTATGAACAACCTAAGAAAAGAACTTGCTGGCTGTATAGAAAAATGCTATAGAATCATATTGTGTATATACTTCAGAAAGAAATGAGTTTAACAGTTTCCTCTCAGCACTATACAACATAGTGAAACTCCTGGTCCTGTACTGTATTTTGTATGAAACATATATGCTTTAATATTTCTATTGAATGTGTGCATTAATATTTTTCACCTTGCATTTAACCACTTTGCTGCTAAAATGTTTTCACCTTTTGCTTTCCTCTTTGAAGACTTGATCCATCTAAAAAGGGTTACTGAACTGACATATGTTCCCTTTTTCTTCTTGTGCTGGAAGTGTCAGCCTGCACACCCTGTTTGAGAGGGACTAAAAGAGAGACGTGGTTACGTAAGGGTTGGTTTGAGTAGGATGGACACGTGCTTTTTCCTCTGGTGTTAGGGATCTTACCCGCTCTTGCAGTTGGGAGATGAGTAGTGGAACGTGGATGTACAGCAAACCCACTCCAGAATGGGCTGTTACATCCGTGCGTCTTTTGGTTTTGGCAGCATGTAACAGTTATTCTGTCTCTTCTGAAATACTTTCTTGAGCATTTGGGAAAAGCGAAATTTCTTCCCCAATCCTTAGTCCTCCCCTTGCCCTTAGCATCAGAACTGTAGTTTTTGAGGCATGTAGTAGCAGAGCTTTGTGTTGCTTGGAGGGGAGACTCGAGCCTTGAGAAACCATCACTGGATATTAAGTCCCTCACTTGTTGAAAACCTCCTTACCGTGAAAATTAAGTATTTCCCCTTGAAAGTGGGGGAAGAAGTTAAACGCTAGCAGCCCTCGTGCACCATCTACTGGGGGAAGAACATTCAGCTGCATTCAGGCACAGTATTTGATTACATAGTCACTCACGTAACTGGCTATCGGTGCACTCCGTAAGCTACAAAAATATGTTAAGCTTTAGTTATGAATTTGCAAAATAGTAATTTGGACTCTTACTGTGATTCTTTATCTCATCGTGCATCTTAAATTTCATTATTAGTATTTATTTAAAAATGCTTTAAGCATATATTTTGTTAGGTTTAAAATAGTTACAATGGCCTATTACACAAAAGCATAAAAATCAGGAATGAAATGAAAGTTCTTTTGATTTTGGCATTGGGTTCATAAGAAGGATTCTCCCCTCCCCCTCCTTGAAGTTCTTTCCCACAGCAAAGTGATGGAGTTTTAATGTTCATACAGAGGGAATCGAGCCTTTGAGTTTGTGATACAGATCGAGTTTTGAGTATGCACAGGTGGGTCTGTGTGCTCGCACATGCGATTCAGTAGTTGCGAAGGGTATTCCTACAGCTGTGTGCAAGATTAAAGCAATATTCTGATAATAATCTACAATTACTATGGTAACTGTTTAGTAAACAGCAGCCAATGGTGGCATAAAACTCGGATGCCTTTCCAGAGCTTATGTAAGGGATGTTCCAAACAGTCTAAACCAATGCAGTTTCCTCTAGAGGAACAAAGGTATTTTGAAGAGTGTCTTAATTTTGCATGTTGGAATATAACATTCCCATTTCAGATGTGTTCTCTTCAGAATGATCTGTTCATGTGTACCTGGAGGATAATGTTGAACTCCCGTGTAAATAATGCACAGGTTTAAATTAGACTCTAAATCTTTTCAGAGCTTATGGCACGGTATGCAGCTAGTACAGTGATACATTCATATTAATAAAATGAAGAGCAAGGGTGGTGGCTGGCAACAAAACAGTAACTTTAAAAAGATGCCTTATGGTACTGTTAGTCCAGCAGCTGGGTGGATAAAACTTCCATTTTCTTCAGTGCACTGACAAATACAAGGAGGGGCTAGGGGGGTTTCTTTGGGCTTGATTTGTTGGGGTTTTTTTCCTGAAAGCTTCTCTTAATTGCAAAAGTTATGGTTCATTTGAGAAATCAAAGCATTCGGTGAAGAAGAAGCCTTCATGTTCAAAGCTGCATTATAAGCTGTACATAGTTTTCCTTCTTTCGCTTGGTGCCATTTGCTTTCCACCCTAATGACCTCAAAGTGCCTCATGTGTATATTGTTTCCATTAAACCTCAACTGCTATTTCTTTCTACTAAATGATGTATAATTTAGTTAACTCATCCCATAGGTGTTTCCTTTATGAATATGAATATAGCTTGTTACTTCGAGTATATAATGTAAATATGCCTTTAAGTTTGTAACTGGTTTGTTACATCATATCCTTGTAAGTTGACATAGCAGATAACACCATAAAGATTGTTTAAATGTTTTTTCCTGTAATTACCTGATTAAAACTATCTTGAAATGAAACAACTGACATGTTTTTCCATTCTGTGTTGGGATTACTCGGAACAGTGCATATTAAATGAAGTGTTGCAGTTCAAGAACAGAATAAAAAGATGTAAATACAGGTAATCATTTTGCCATAGTATTCTGCTTACTGGTTAAACAAAATGTTAGTTGGATCATTTTATGGTTTTAAGACTGGTCAAACAAACATTGTATTACCTTCAAGCTCCAGCATCTTTCATCATAAGAACCATTTTTAAGAGTTGCTATAATGTTTTAAACAAAAAATGTGCTTGTATGAGCTTGCTTTGTATCTACAGCAGTACTTGTCCTTGACATCATGCTGTGGAGGTCAAGATTCCTTCATATGAATCATGTTTGAGTTCCCACTCAACCCTACCACAAAAATGTGTATCTCTGAATAGAATTCTAAGCTTTGTGCAAGTTAAAGGATAAGATAAGAAAAGGAAGGAGAACTAACCAGTCCCTGAAGAAAAATGAAGATGAACACGTAGCAATCTGTGAGACTGTAATTTGAAAGCTCAGTGGTCAGGTTTGAGGATGGATTATTCTAAACTGAATTGTATTTGCCTCTAGCTTTTGCAAATGTTTTCATATTGGTTACAACTGATAAAGTAATTCTCGCTGTTCATCTGATGAGTTTCTAACTTGAATTTTTTTTTATTGCCAGGTGTAATCATTACATGGACTATTAACTGTTGATACTTGAGCTTTTAACTGGTGATTTGAAAATGCAGCTCTATCAGAGGAAGGAAACAGGCAAATGAATTAAGTGACTAACAAGGTAAAGAGTTAATAGAGGATATTATAGGACTCTGTGGAGACCACATATGAGAAAGTGACTCAGCATTAAACATGGTTTCATAAAACTGAAAAACCTAGTGTTAGATCTTGGACAAATCCACCTTAACATCATGGATAATGCATGATCTTCTTGTTTTTTTAAAAAAAAAAGGATAGGTAAGGGGATCTTCCCCCTTCCCCCTTTCCCCCTTTCCCCCCTTCCCCCTTTCCCCCTTTCCCCCCTTCCCCCTTTCCCCCTTTCCCCCCTTCCCCCTTTCCCCCTTTCCAACAGGTAAGTCAAACTCAATTGCTGGAGTTTATAAATTAGATCAAAAACTGAAGTTAATCCACAGACTATAGTCTGTAGACCACAGACCTAGTGGCCAGTTTCTAAACAGAGTTCATAAAAATATCTCAATTAGTCCTTGCCATATAGCAATTAATAATCAGTATTTTGTATCACTGTTTCTTGAACCTTTTGGCTTACTGTCATGGATCACTATGCACTCCTGTACCAGAACGAAAAGACTTTTAGTCTGTAGGGTTATATCATCACTTCCACTATTTGGGAATGCTGAGCTGAGTAATGTAATAACTTAGAAAAAGACATAACAAGTAAATGGATGAGAATAAAAAATAATACCACATTTCATACCTTTCACTTGAGGTTGGAGAGTGTGCGTGTGCACACATGATGGGATCTGACTAAATTATGCTGTGAGTACTGTATAATGTGAATGACTAGCAATATTTGGTTTTACCTAGAAGGAAAAGAAAGAACGGGGTAAGTCAGTTCTTCAGGAAGCTTGTAGCTCTAGATACCCATTTCCTGACTTCAGAAATTTGGGAGTATTTGAGAAGATAATGACTTTCACTGACAGAATAAGCCTCTCAGATGAATTGTGATTTCAGCTAAGTGGTGATTTGGCAGACTTCAGGCACATCTCAGTACCCACCAAATTATATCTGATGTGTTTTTAGCAATGTGCGGTTATGTATGTCAGTTTGAAGTAATGTACAGGAACAATAATCTCATGTTTGGCATTAACGGCCTTTTTTTTTTTTTTTTTTTTTTTTTAAACCACCAACAAAAAAAACTCTTCTGCATTCTCATTTTGAGTAATATGTATCAGTAAGCTGACCAAAACATTTAGTGCTTGGTGGGAGGGTGGTTAGAGAGGAAAAAAAAAAAAAAAACCATGACCAGGAAAGCTCTTTTTAGTTCCTACCCAGGCCCACATGCTACATAATGAAACAACTCCTAGATGAAAGCTGTTGCAATATGACCTACTGTCTAAAAATGGAGACTTTCTAGAAAGACGGCTCTAGCTGCTTTTCATGATAATGAGCAAGAGTTCAGATTTCACCGTGGACAATGTGCAGATGTTAACGAGCTTGCTAACAATGGAAGATACTGGGGGGGTTGTGATGGTAGAACCATATTTAGTGGGATCAACAATACCGGTTTGAAAGAAAAGGAATTATCCTTTTAAACATAGATCCAGTATTGATTGTTGAAGTGTGTTTCTTCAGTCAATGCTACAATTAGCTGTAAGAAAGCCTTGTTAAGATGATTAAACTTCCTGTTTCATGCAAAACTGGCCTTGAATTATGGGCTAATCTCCCCTACTACTCCAGTATTGCAACCTGCCAAACCATTCCTGTATGAGCTGTCTCCTTCCACTACTACGTTTGTGGAAAACAAATCCATTGACATATTTTAAAGATCTCCTAGTCCCCAGTGTAGGTAACTTGCCAGTTTGAGTCCCATGTAAACAGCAAGTAATGTAGTGAACTAATTCTTTCAAACTCAGGACACGAGACTATTTTTGTTATTTCTGAAATAAAAGGGAGTTGTGAAAACGTACTACTGCTGTCAGCAGCTATCACTGTCCCTTTGCCAGAGCTGACTGTTCCTTTGTCCCTGCTAATGGGCTTAGGTGCTTTTCTGTTGCTGCTTTATATTGCCTGTGAGGAAAGCGTTACAGTGACTTGATCTTTCCTGTTTTTTCTGTAACTCGTTCCTTTTTCCTTTTACGTTGTCTGAAGTCTTCTTCAGCTTTCTCTGCCAGCACATGGAGTTTTTATAGGCTGTGTGCACATCTGATGACTTTAGCTGCTGATTACTGAATGCCTGTTACAATTAGTATTTAAAAGTTGGATTGCGAGGGCCAAAAGAGTGTGAACCACTGCATCTCTCTTGGCTGGTGATGCTGAGAAGTTTTCTGTTATGTGGGCATTCAGCCACAGGCTGACCAATCCAAAAGATTGGTTTCTGAGTCTGATACGGTTTTACCCAAATCTCCATTTGTCTCTTGCCTATTTGCATATAACTGTCTATAAGATAAGTAATGGGATGAACTCTCCAGTACATTATTGGGGAACTCTTTCCAGAGGGAGGGGGCGAAACCAAACGCTGAAGCTCTAAACAGCTCTTGGATTGCTCTCTTGCCCTAACAGTCACATCAGTAATACAGTTAAATAATTTTAACAGTTGTTGAAACTATGTTGAAACCAGCATGGTGGAACAAATTAGTTTGGGAAGGTTGTCACTGTTGCCCTTCAACAGTACTAGAAATGCTGTTGAGTCACTAGCTGTGCAGGATCCACTGTTCCTGTTTTCCGTGATGTTACAAACGTTAAAAGTGTTTAAAATGCTGCTTATGAAAGAGAGAGTTCTTTTTCTTTCAGGGCTACTTCTGTCATGAGAATGATGAAATGACTATTCCTTCTTCCTTGGGCTTGGTAGTCTTCAGTGAGTTCTTAGAAGCCTGGAAATTGGTGGAGGTGAGATGTGAGAATGGCGATCCCCGAGCTGAAGAGGTACAGTGTGGGACAGAGGTTAAATCTTGTGTGTGTGGAATAATGGGAATGGAGAGGGAGAGCAGAGGAAAAGGAGCATTGTCTGGGCCCTGTTCACAAAATTAACTTCTTCAGGATGAGTTGACAAGTGGTACAGTATTCACGAGAGATTTCAAACTTTCTGAATACAGCTATGCGGCTTCTGACATCCTCAGGGCCTTTAAGCCTCATTGTGTACCTGAATAAATATGTCCAGGTCCTGGCTCTTCCATAATAGGCACTGTCTCTGAAATCCACCAAGTCATAGTACAAACACTTGTCTTCATGAATAGTGCTTGTCTGGGATTTGCCCAGATGAATAGCTAATTGATCGATACTGAAGGTTGACTGGTCTCCAGGCATTTGAGTTAACACCCTGTTCTAAAGTGGTGGTAGTATTCAGACTTCTGAATAATTTTAGCTTGTGGCAGACTTGCATAGACATCTCTGTGTTAGCTATGTTAGTAAAGTAAACTTACATTTCTGAAGTCTTGGTTGTGAAGGAGTATCCAGAAGGCTTTAGTGCATTTGGAGCTGGTTGCCCAGAGAGGTGGACGAGTCTCCATCCTTGGAGACATTCAGAACTCACCTAGGCGTGTCTCTGAGTAACCTGCTCAACCTGACCCTGCTTTGAGCAGGTGGGGTTGGACTAGGCAATCTCCGAAGTCACTTACAGCACCAGTGGTTATGTGGCTTGTTTTTCAAGAAAATGAAGATTTCGGAGAAGCAAGGGAGCAGTCTCAGAAAAGTGATGCAATTTTGTGCCTGCTAAATCTGGTCCCTGGTTTGGAGGCAAATCCTCCTGTTAATGCTTGAATATTTCAAGTACTGTAGAAGGACTGTCATTTTAGTCATGTCATCATTATACCTCAATATTTTTCACTGACAGAATTATTAAAATATGAATATATTTAATGAACAAAGGCTTCAATATAAGGAATAGGTATTATCATAGTATTGAGGTGAGGGGGAAAGCTATTCCAACTGTTAGTAAGCTTAAAAATATGCACAGGTGTTTGCATAAGTACTGAACAGCTGCTTCACATGCTCTTTTGGCATAGAAAATGTTTTCCCAGAGTTGCTAACTTTAAGATCATTTAGTAAAATAAATAAATAAATAAATTGGGCCCTCCAAACCTTTTCCAGATTAACAATCTAGCTTAACAGCATCTCTAAAACCTGACTGGAATCTGAGGCAAGTTTGCTGAGCGAAGCCAGGCAAAAATGCATGAGCAGAGCGTACCTGGAAGGCACACGGACGTGCTCAGACTGAAGCTCCAGTGGGAGACTGGACATGGGTGTCCTAACACACGCAGAGCTAGCAGCTAGCAATGGCTGTGGCTCTGGGACCCTGTACCTACTACAAAATTTATACTGTAGTCAGTAGCCAGAGCCAAAGGATGGGTGGGGAGTTAAGAAGACTGAGTCATTCCCCTTCATCCCTCCACTAAAAAATCAAAGTAATGTTACTGCGTACAAACATCCATCCCATTTTTAGACAGGCATTTGTCTCAAGCGGTTACTAGAATAGATTTTAACTATAGAATTGCCAGTTCACATTTCTTAGTCCTGTTTCTCTCTCACAAAGTTTAGAATAATGAAGTATTCTAAAAACCTTGGCCCCTTTTGTGTTCCTAGAAAATTCAAAAGTACCTGAACTGCATTGTTTGCCTGTCAGGTATCTTGTTGTCTATGGAGGCCTGCTAGCTTACCTCCAGCGAGTTCTGAAGTGGTAGCTCTGGCTCATCAGCTTACTCAGTAACATGCTGATCATGACTCAAGTCCTTCCTGCACTATCCTTGATGACTTCATGCTCTCTGTAGCTTTTTTCTCCATTGATCTACCAGTCTTTCCAAAAAAATGCTTAATTGTTTCCTGAAGTCTCTCTTCCCTTTAGACCTGTCACTCTTTGTTTTCTTCTCTGTCCTTATTTGTTCAGCCTGATACCTCTGAACTGACTCAAACATTCACAAGTGCAGTGGCAGTTCTGACTACTGACAGTATTGTCTTCCTATATTTATTAATTGCAGATATCATTTCTTGGTAAACACTGCCTTGAGGCCTTACAGCAGTGTAAGTAGAAGGGGTTTGCCCCAAGATCAACAACAAAAAAAAAACATAAAGAAACTCAGTCTCTCCTTCCCACAAGGTGGCACATAAGCTGAGGGAAGGTGGGAATGGATATGTTGGTTGTACTTGCTGTGCTATCGCTCCCCAGTCTAGCAGTAGGGCAAGAAGAAAGGTCACACAGGCACCAGAGTTGTTATTGTCAGCCACTGGAGCTGTAAGACTCGCTCTGACTTCACACCCTGAACGTGTGCCCCATATGTACCTATTGAAATTCCTTCACTGCAACAGTTATCTCCATTCTTTCTTCAGCTTCTCTGTTTCTACCTTTCAATTTCTTTAACGTTTTCATTTAGAGGGAAAAGCAGGGTGAGAATGCTAGCAGATTTCTATTGTAACAGTATGTTAGGACAGTTACTATTATTTAGAATAATTTAGAAAACAGGCTCATCCAGTTGAGCTTTATATTTGTAGATGACTTAGAGTAGTTTCAGATCTTCCAAACTAACCTTTACAAGGTGTTTTGTCCAGTGCAGGTATTTCTAATTGGCTATATATCTACTGAAGCGTGATTTAGAAGTTACCTGTAACGTACCCCTAGGGTTTAGGCTTCAGTTACATCTCAAGTGCAAAGCTACCCTGCACTTGGCAACTGCTTTTTTTTCAAGTCCCTGATCCCTTGATTTGTATTTTTTCACTCTCTTCCTTAGAACTTGCACTTGAAAACCTACTTTTAATCTTTTGAGAATGATATAGAATGCCTTCCCTTTCATGGAGCAGGCAATCTTTAGGTAATACAGTGGAGTCTTTTTGTAGACCTGGACAGAACGCTGTATGGGCTTGCTCTTCAATTCAAAAGTAGCATCTACTAAATCAGTGATGGTTTGTGTTACCATATTTTATCCACAAATGAACCTTCAACAAATGTAGGTTTCCTTATCAGGCTGTTGGTTAAAGAACTGTGCTTTGCAAGGTATCAAAGTGATACAGATTTGTAAACGGTCAAACTAGATCCTGCTATATGTGCAGACCTCTTCTGGGATTGTATGCCTTCTCAAAATTTTGCGAGTCTGAAAAATCTCACTTTGTGTAATTGATTATATTGTAGAAAAGATCTTTAAACATGCCCAGTTCAAAACTGTGTGTGTGGTAACTGGATGTAAGAACATTTAAATGAAACTGCTCCCATGTGTTGCGAAGGTCATTTAGGAAAGGTTGACATCATGAGTGATTCATGTCTGCAAAAACAGAGCGACTGACATACTATCACAACATCACTTGAGATGAAAGTCTTGGCTGTCGGAGCATTTGGTGAACACGCTGCCAGGACTTGGTGGAACTTTGATATCTGTGATGCAGCCCAAGCGCAATTTCAGCTTGCATATTTACATGGATGATCAGATGGCACCTCATCAGCCTCAGTCCATCTTGCAATAATTTTTTTTTCCTGTTTCCACTACGTGGTGTAGTTAGGGCTTAACTATCTCTCTGACTTGGAAGATCAACTCTACTTGCAGTAATCTCACCAGCTGCTGACATGTTTGGATAGTCAGTTACCAGACTTTAAACAGCTTCTGAAATGTGGCTGGTAACAACATGTTAATATAATTTTTCAGTGAGTTCTTTGCTTCCTTTTTTGGACAGTAAGTATCTTGTCAATAACACATCCACAGCGATAGTTTAAAGAAGATCGTGAAAGATTGTCAGTTCACTCTTGATTTGTTATAGAAGTAGAGAAAGCTAATCAAGAGAAGGTAGGTATTAACAGGTGCTTCTTAGTGTCAGTGGACATAGCTAGAATGCAGTATTGAAAAGCTGCCATGTTGTGTATCATCACAATACCTGAAAAATTAGTGTCTTACCTTTCCCTGTTTATGATACTGACATATGATACATGACAGTTGACAGTAATTTGTGATGTCAAATCAGCACTGAAGCAAAGATTCTTCCCAAGAGGTTTTTTGGGTAGCATCTGTGAGAGACTGCATGGAGTTAATGCCTCAAACACCCATCGTGATGGACAGAGACTGGGACCTGCAGAGACCAGGGCCTGGCTTTTGCGGTTGAGGGAAGGAATGGAACTTGCAAGGCTGCATAGCAACACCACCTGAGGAACTGAAAAAGTTAATGTCTCAAACGTTGTGGCTGGGCAAGTTCTGCCTTAACAACGAACCGCAGGAAAGGAGCTGAAGTATGGTGGCCACACCATGCCAGAGGGTGCGCAGTTCCCTGTTCTGATACCCTGAGCGAGGCAGGAAGGGAGAATTTACTCTCCAAACGACCCCCAGGCCCATCAACCCATTTCCTGAATGTTCTGAAAGCACAAATCACCCATGACATCTAATTAGCCTAATGAGTTCGAGTGCCCACCCGAGGGAGGGGCAAGGAGATTATAAAAAGACACTAATCGAAGCCGCACGTATGCGTGCCCTCTGGAACTGGACGTCTAGACTGGCTGGACCAACGCTGGACCCAGGGCTGGTGAAATCTTTCTCTTTTTTCCATCACCCACTGCACCTCATCCCTTTAGACACAAAACCATTGACTAAGTCTGGGACTAGGAGTGGATCCAGCCGGCCCCAGGCTCCTCTCTGAGAAGCAGTCTGGAAAGCAAAGGGGTCCACTCTGAACCTCGTGACTCAACTGGAAGGCTCTCCTTACTGTCTTCCCTGAATTGATACATATTGATACATTGATAGCATGCGTTACACCGTTTACCGACGTAGTGTCATGCTAATTCCTGTTGTGAGAAGCCACGCCACCTACTGTTATGCCTTCCAAGTTCCGTTTGTTTCTGCCATAAATAAAACATTCAACTGATTGTTTGATGTCCCTTCACCTTAATTTAGTCCAAGGGAATTCCAAACTCACCACAACCCCTCCCTGGTCTGTCCAGTATGGGCTGTGACAGCATCCTCCAAATGAATTACATGTTGGAATATAGCAACTTGCAGTGGTCATCATAGATATTGGGCATTCAGGCTGTAAAATTGCTTAAAAAGTTAACTGGGCTCATATCCAATGTGGTGAGTTGCTGAGTGCACAGTCTTGGTTTCTTCCAAAAACTTTACCTTGCTGAAGACTTTTACATCCTGTAGCTATGTCAGTGAGCAAGCAGCAGTTTATGAGTCAACTAGATAACACTGCAGACAATGTCTTAAAATGGTTTATTGACAGTCGTCTTCAGGTGAAATAGCTCCTGAGGAGTTATTGAGAACTGATGCTAAACATCAACTGTATAAGGTTGCTTCAATTTTTTCAAGTTATTAATGGACTAGAATGAGAAAGCTGAGATGGGGTTTACCTTGGCAACTTGGTATTCCACCTTGCTCAACGCCTGCATTAGTTCTGGTCTTGCGTTCAACTCGATCACAGCCACTCCAGCTCTTCTACCAACACAAAAATCTCATGCAGCACTTTGCAGAGACATGGCATGAAAAGTTTCCTTTCAGTGGGGCAGAGCTTAGTGAACCACAGCACATCCCCAGGAATGGTAAAAATATCCACTCCCGTATTGAAACAGAATGTGGTATCTCAAGCAAAATCTCCACAGCCAGGTGATTCTGCTCCTCTCCCATCACCAAGTACATCCCAGAAAAGTGCTTTTTTTTTTTTTTTTTTTTTTGTTCTCAGTCACTTGTTTGCTTACATACAGTGTTCCCTGAGCCGCAAATGTACATGCTTAGGCTCTTACGCTATTTGCCACCTGTAGCATTAGAAGGACATCAACTCTGGGAACATTTGTAGAAGTTTCTCCTCTATATGCATGCTGCTTTAGATTCCTTTTGACAGGGTCATGGCCAGCTCTTTAGGAGATCTGTTACGAGCTTGAATCTTTGACAACAAACATCAGACAAGAACATGATCAATATCACTTGCAGTCTTACAGGCTCCTGTGGTGTGACTTGAGGCCTCCTGATGCTTTTTGTTAGTCTAGCAGTGACAGCGTTACATTTCACCAGGCACCCCAACAATGAAATTGCAATCTTGTGCTAAGATATACAGACCATGACAGAGTTTTCTACCGATCATCCCCTAGGAACAACGCAAAAAAAACTTGCAAAAAAAAAAGCATCTCGTAAACAATGTTTCAGGAAAGAGAAAGCATATATCAAGATTTCCAACAATAATATCACAAAATTCTTTAGTTACCAGGTTAGAGTGCAGCGTGCCTTCAGCTTGAGGTCCATGCAGAGGAAATTGATCCATTCCTTTTGAAATGATGAAGTCTGATTAGATGGGCTCCCTGATCTCATATTCTTTTTTTTACACCAGCTTTTCCGCTTGCCTCAGAACTTCCATTGTGACCCCTCTATGGCCTTTTAGTGTTTTATTGTTTAAGTACACTATTAAACACTATGTCCACAGCTTCAAATGCTGCAAGGCCAATCTAGCCTTCTACTGCTCCCCCTACGTGTCCTGACAGGCCAGGTGGGAACCCCTCTCTCTGCTTCCTATACCACCAAAGCTCCCAAATACCTAGTTTAATCTTTATCAATTGCATCACTGCATAACAACCTGGAAAGTGGCACTGTCAATGTGTGACCCTGCTGTGTGTTGTGTTCCAATGGCCTTGTTCTGCTCTATTTTCAGCTCACTCTCAGACTGTGGTTGTCCCAATTCCACTTGCCCTCTTTGTTTGCTCCAGTACATCCATTCCAGCTGGTAACAGGCCTCCGAGTTTCTCATTGCTCAATGAATGAACCACATTGATAATGTTTTTGTAAGTTGCATGGAGAAACCCTGTTGTGCTTTTCCTCCTTTACTCCCTCTGCTGTAAGAAGCTTGCATAAATTTTAGTGTCACTTAGTCACACATGAATAAGACTCTTTCAGTGCCGTGAAAAAAAAAGTCATTGAAAGGCCAGTTATGAAAACAACTTTAATTTCCCTTAAATCCAGTAGAAGCTGTATATATTCATTTTATCTCTGGATCAGCCCTTTAGCTAGTAGACCTTCTTATTTAGGTGCTGTTATTGTGCCATACATTTTCAGTGACTACTTTTTTCAAGCAAAACTGTATGGATTTCAATGTATGGATTGAAGAATGTCAACAGAGAAACACACTGAATATTTCCAAAATTGTTTTAACACATAAGTGGTTAATGTTAACATTTGCCTAGTGCCAATAAAGTTAAATTTATGTGGCACGTAATTTAGGAAATTGAGTAGGCAGAGAGCTGGTGGATGCCTTCTTAGCTAAAAAAAAAATGTTCACTTTCCGTTAAACGCTCACACACATTTGTCATAGCAACCTTGAAGGTGGCCATAATGCTAAGCAAAATAAACAGTCCTAGCATAATGTTCACTGTAATAACATGTCTTATGAGCTAGTTCAGTACTGCTTTTTATTACCTTATTTTCATTGCTTATTCACTGTGTTGGAGTTCTGTTTTGTGGTTTAATCATTATTACATCATTTTCCTTTCTTAATTTAAAGCTGCTGCCCTTTTCCTGTCATTCCATGCCACCTCTTTACTACGTGCACGTATCCCTCAACTTGCTTTATTTCTTAATAGTGAGTTCTCTACTCTATTAGTTCCTAATAAAGACTAATAGTTGGATAAATTTTATACAAATCTAACTAGACGGTGCTTTGTCAATAGGAGAAAAAAGAAACATGAAGAATTAACAGGAAAAGGGCAATACAGTTTAACAAAGTATGACAACACAAAATGCATAGGAAGGTTACTCAAAGTCCATCATAGTCACATCTATGCAAAACAAAACAAAATTCTGAAGATTATAGCTAATGCTCATTGAATTTTATAAATCATGGTCAAAGCACTCAATATTTTGGACAAATCCTGAGTTTAATGTAGAAAAAACTGTTCTCTATCTAGTCATCTTCAACCCCCTCTTCCTTTTGCAGATGAAGAAACCTAGGTAAAATTGAGCATGTTTACAGAACAATGTACCAGAGATTTCCAGCAGATGGACAATTGCTACTCTATGTGCCTTCCCAGTCACTCCTAATGTATATGGCAAAACCCCCACTGACTCTCCCTGGGAAAGGCCACCTGCCAGGTCAGGACCGAAGATGGACAAGAATTCAGGGCTGGCACCCTAATTTACTTCTTTTAGCCTTTAAAAATTGACACAATGAAATAACTGAACTGCTTACTCTTGAGCAGCATATATGTACTGTATGAACAGAAAAAAAATGAAAATGCTCTACTACCCTTTTGCCTAGGAAAACCATGCTAGTTCATCCTACTGGTAGCTATTTTTATCTGGTAATCCTCCTCATCTGAGAGATGAAACTGTTCACCTCAGATGGCTCGTGTAGAGGAAAAGAAATACTCACTTTCCAAAAACCCTTCAGAGTCCCATTCACTCAATTCTATGTAAATTTGGGAAAATAGGCAGTTTTAAAAAGGTTTCATATTGTCCATCCTCTGATATTCTGTCCAAGTCTCTGCATTTAAATGTAGAAAGAAATGACCCTTGTCACATCCAAAGTACATCTCATAATGTTTATCCACAGTGCTATTATATTCATGGGAAGACTATCTACAAGTGATGTAGAGTCCTCCAGGTTTTAATGAACAGCAGAAGGAACCAACAGGGTGACAAGAAATCAAATTTAATGAAACATTATGTATATTTGCTTTATAAAACCTCAAAGAAAATGTCACAAATCCTCCCCCCCAGCCAAAAATATAATCCACGGAAAATATACTTGTTTTCAGGAGCTTTTCCCAGGTGCTAATGCTTCACCTTCAATGATTACTGATGCAAATGGTGAAATGCACCTAAAGTAGCACAGCTGCTCTCATTTAACTGTCTGCACTGAAATGTGATATCATTATTATTGAAATGGTTGTGTGGTTTTGCTCTTTTCTCACTAATCCTTCTCTCCCTGTGCAATGCTCGTCTGCCAGAATAATGGGGAGGAAATGCCATTAGGCAAAACTCATTTCCAAAGATCTATCTGCATGAGTAAGGACTAGCTTGCAAGAGTGCAGATTGAAAGTCTGGGTCAAATTTGGCTAAAGCATGATAGCTTCATTTAAAACCAAAACAAACAAAAAACACCCTTTCTTATTCCGAATGAAAGGGAAATCTATATAAGCAACATTCTATAAATGGAACAAAAGGTCTTTACTGATATTTTTTCAGCAGTACAATGTGACAATTCATTTATGGAATGGGGTTTATTTGAGTGTATATGCCCTAACCCTTTCATGCAATGGTATTCTGAAGAAAATAATAGATTAGCCAAAACCTGGTAGGCTAATGCTCTTTGTTTTATGATGTTAATTAGGTTTACTTGATTGTCTGCCATTTACCTCAGACCACAGGATTAACTGAGTGCCCTTCATATTAACTCTCTCATCAGATAATTATTATTGCTTTTTCCATGCAGTATTATTACATACAACATTTACTTTAATTTCCTCCAAATATTGAATAAAAAGTGTATTCATTATATAATGTATTTACTCTTAGAGTCATGAAGTCATGAACTCATTTTAAGGACTGAGGAAAAGAAGCAAATACAAGATGATTATGGGCAAGACATGCTGTCTGCCTCAGCAGTCAGTTTAATGTCTATCATGGAGAAATGTATTTTCCAAGGCCAATTGTGGCACAAGTATTTTTAACTTGCCCTTGCTTACACTGGTTTAAATCTGGAGTAACTTACTAAAGTTAGAGAGTAGAAGCCTGGATGAATTCCACCAAGTGAGAAAATAATTTGGCTGCTAGCGTATAAAACTAAAGCTGCTAATCTTCCTTTTGATTCTAGGGTTGGTCATTTCTTTATAAATGTTTACTACGGTTGTAGTATCTAGGAGGAGGCTTATTTAACATCGTCAGCTGAAAATATGATTTCTCCTTCTGAAATCTGTATCTCAAGAAAGTGACTTATTCTATCAGGTACCTTAAGCTCCCTCCCTTTCTGTACAGCTGCACCGCCTCTACGCTTCTCAATCTTACCAAGTGCTTTCCTTTACAATACTTCCAGGAAGTAAGGATGTTGTAGTATTCCCATTTCATGGACAGCCAACTGAGTCTCAGAGGGATTGTGGGCTAAATTCAGAGCAAGGATTTCTTCCTCAGGTGTCTCTGTAGGCACTTACAGACACATTCAGTTGACTTATCTACTCAATACAGAAAGACGCCTAAAGTCACTCAATACCTAGTGTTTCATGTGTGAAGTTATCTGCTGGACAGATAACAGGTGCCTCAAGTTGCAGCCACATCAAACAGCTAGCTGCTGGGCAGCTCCGGAGCTCGGCCAGGATTCACAAAACAGAGGTTCCTCATCCTTTTTTATCCATGATTCTTGATTTACTACCTAAATCTGGGGTATAAATTCTCCAGTAAGATGGGCGTGTGAGGTGGTCCCACTAGTTCAGCCTGTCTGAGTAACCCCTTGGGCTGTGGGTCCCAGGCTTGGTCCCCATCTGCGCTGGTGTGATTGCTCCTAGGTGATTGCTCCATCCACCAGGTGCTCTGACAAATTTCTTTAGTGGAGTTTGCTTTCAATAAAACACGTGTTTGCCATGCCAAAAAGGCACATGCAGCTGGGCAAGGGAGGACTGGGCTTTAGGAATTTCTCTGCGAAACCAATTTATTCATAACTGATGGTCTTTAAGGAGAGGGCTTGCCTGAGAAAGCCTCAGCCTGTTGGCTACACAGTAGAGGTTTGAATTTGGATCTCCCACAATACACAAAATGCTGGACTAATGAGTTGGAGTGTACCACCTCCAACGCTCTTTTCTTAGCTATTAAAAAAAGAATTTGACTGTTATTTAGAAGAACAGCGACACTTAGACCCTTGCCTGCCCCTCGATGTGTCCTACTGGATAACCAAGCTTCCTCCTGCTCAGATGACTCAAGTCTTATGAACTTCACCCTTCAACGTCTAAGTCTTTTAATGCTTCATGGAGTATAGGCTAGGCACTTACATCAGGGCATGCATTACAGCTGCTGGCATGCGAAACCGAGCTGAAGATTTGAACACCTCCATTAACTTGACTGCAAGAAGACTGACAGAGCTGAGAACTGACCCAGAATCTCTGCTCCAGTATGTTATCCTGATTCCTCCTTTCTATCCACTATATTGTTCTTCTTGAAACACAGCAATGTCTCAGTGGAATCACAAACTAAAACCATTTTTTTTCCAGCTAGAGATACTTTTTCAATACTTTTATTTTATCTTTAAGTTTAGAAAGACAGCAAGGAGCACCAATCCTGTATGAGAAAGGAGTGATGAAAAGATCCTTGGGTCCCCACATGGTGTACTCAATTCCTCTTAGAGTAAAGGAGCTTTTTCCATTGACATCATGGGACTAGAGTGGGCCATTGACAACTTGTATACTATGTACAGGCTGTGATTTGTTAACCGTTCCCAAACAAAGAGCTTCCTGTCTTGCAAGATGCTGAACTCTTCATCTTAGTAAAGCCAATAGGAAACAGCATACCTCAAGGTTTGGTTGTGTCTCAACAATACTTTTTTTTTTTATTCATATTTATGATTGGAAATTTTCTAGGTAGTCCGGTGTCTGAATGGATGTCTATATTGTAAAAAATAAAACAAGGATGAGCAGAAGCTGCTACAAGAGAGCTCTTAAATAATACTAACGTGTGTATAGGTGTCACCTAATGATGGGAACAAATAAGGGGAATGATAATTTGTGAAGACCAGCAGCAAGAGCTAACATAAAATGTATTAAAAGTAAGTTTATTGCTAAAATGGGGGTTTTGAAAGACTATTAAGGAATATCATTCTCAGATAAGGACCTAAATGGATCTGCATATAGAGCTACATGTAGCTGTGTGTATGGGGGTTAAAATGAAAATCAGTTAAGCTGTGAAGCAAACTTATTTACTAGGGTTTTTTATTTACTATCTTGTATGCTGATGCAGAAACCAGAAGATCTACTGAAGCAAAACCCCTTTAAGAATACACCTGAACAGAAAGACGAGTTAGAAAAAAATGATGCAAAAAGTATATCTTTAAGTTAATATAACTAAAATTATAAATAACTTTAATTTAATATGCTTTTTCTCCCCAGAAGTCCTTTCCATTCCACTGAGGCTACATAATAATGCTTGTCTATAAAAGCACTCTGTGCACATATGTTGTGTATGTAGATAGTATACAAAACACTGTCTATTGACATACAAAGAGCATGAAATATTCTTCCTTCCTAAATCATCTTCATTGCAGTTCATAACTCTTTGTGATTTTAGTTGTGTTACACCCCACAATCTGTCCTTCACTTAGCTATGTCTTCCAATTCTAATTCACACTATAACGTGTAAAAGGACTATAGGGCAAATAAAAATATGGTGGGAAGTAATCAGGCTCAGGACTTGCTCTTTCTATGTCTCCAGCCAGCACATGTCCTGAATGTGATGATTTCTGTGAGTAATCACATCATGTATATAGTAATAAAAACGTGAATTTCAAAAAAAAAAATAAAAATCTTCAGGCATTGGCAGGGAGTAAAACATGCATTTGCTTTTGCATTGATTTACACCAAATCCCAGCTTGGATGGATTCATCTTTCATGACAGTAGTCTTAACTTCGCTTGCTTGTGGGAAGAAACGGTAGAAAGTAATATATTACAGGGATCACTGTATCTGCCTTTCCTGTTAAGCTGAGTTTAAAGGTCTTAGTAGACTACTTGAGAGCTGTTGATTAAGTACCGCTGTTCTTACTGCCCTCAAACAAGAGGAAGTGGTGTATTTCACAGTTCCTATTCCTTTGGCTTCCACCAGACACACTGAAGTTGAAATTTCAAGACTCCTTGTAGTTTTACTGCTCTCACCCTCCAGATACGAGCCTGTGTCCCTGAAGTGGCTCAGATAACAATAGTTTGCTGACACAAGATAGTGAAGCTATGTCAGAGGTGTATAGAGCTCTGTGGGCTAAATATTTCTAATGTAGATTTTTCCCCTCTGCTTTTGTAGAAATGAAATGCAGCTCCACAGAAAGAAGGTATGAATGACAAAAGATGTCTTGGAAATAAAAAGTAAGTTGAGTCTTCCTTACTTCTCTGTTCCATAGTATATTAAATTCTTTTAAAAAATCAAATAAAAAAAAAAACAATAAAGGGAGCAAGAAATCCAGATACTTTTCCCTATCTGTGTAGTTTAGCCACTAGTTATTTGGTGTATGAATTAGCAATGCAAATAGTGAGAGGGAGAAGAGTATTTACAGAGTAGCTGGAGGATTTGTGGAAGCCGTCACACACGCGTGATGACAGTGTCTTGGTTTCACCCACATTACTCCCTCTTCTCAGTTACAGACCCCCCAACTCTTTGAGGAGCAGCCATATGGTTAGGGAGAGGGGAACTGATGGTTCACAGACAGCATTTTGGGTTTTTTCTGTGCTCTCAGACAGAGCTCCTTGGGGACAAGCTGGGCTTAGGTGGTTGCATAATTTCGCTACATTTCCTAAGCAATTTTTTGCAAGATCCTTTTCAAAGGCTTGCACGATTCTACTTTTCTTGGTTTATAATCTTATGCTTTAGTTTCTGTCTTAATAATCCATGTGAAGGTATGCTATTGGCAAAAATCCGTCATTTAACAAAGGCAGTCCTTCACAGCATAGCCAATATTTTAAAGGAGTATACTAATATTAAGAGGATGCACAGAAATCCTGCCAGATTCTTTCTGAAAGAATTGAAAAATTTCTGAGCTTCCTGAGTATTCCCCAAAGGCATTTAAAAAAGAAAGTCTTTTGTGGATGACCCTTCTGATTTCATCTCACTAACGGTATGTTGAGGTCATCTGAGTTTTATGCAGCATAGGCAGTCAGGGAAAGGGAGAGGAGACTATTCTTAAAGAGCTTCAAGCGTGCTAACAATTATTGTAATTATTTGTTACCAGTAAGCTCAGAAATATATTAGAAGCCTTCTAAGAGCATCAGCCATGATGTTATCATTTGAAATCGGACCCCCAAAAAGGAAAACATAAGCAATAAATATGCTGGAAGGTCAGAGGAAGAATTTGGCACTGTCAGAATGGACTGGGTCTAAGCATTTTTCTTGATGGGGAAAAATAACCATTAGAAAAATGATTGTTGCTATTTATGAACATCAGGTTGCTAAGTGACATCATGTGAAGTTCACTGCTTCATCGGCCACCCACAGTTCTCAAGGAATAGCAACAGAGAGGGTGAAAGGGGTGAAAGAAAACCAAAAGGCTGAGTTACTATTAAAAAAACCAAGACCTACAGTCCAAGGCAAAGCAAAATAAGCTTTTGAAAAATACCTTCTTTCTTTTTCTAGGAGAATCCAATAGAATTAGGTCAAGAACTTTTTACAAATGCAGTACGTAGGTGAATAACGTGAAAGAGAGAGCCTAAGAACCAAAACCTACCCTCAACATCAAATATAAGTTAGTGACCTGCTTTTATATATACATACGTAGATGTACGTATGTGTGTTTGTATTCAATTTTCCATGAGATGAAGACTGTATGCATTAAAGGCCAAGTCATACATTTTTTAATTCCTTCTAATGTTGTCAGACTTCAATCATTTGCGTTCAAATGCTTCATGCTCCTTCAGTTTACTTAATTTTTTATTACTTCAGCCATGTCGGCTCAGCTGCTTCACGTAAATTAGATTATTTAAGCAACCATTTCACTGAACCTTTAGCACTTTCCATGCTTTGCAGTCTCTTGAAATTCATGAGGGGAACTGGGACAAGGACAAGACTGAGATGGAAAGGAGAAAAAGTCTGAATCAAACACCCCAGGAAAGCATGCATGAAAAACTGATGAGCTTGGATGTAGAAACAGAGAAGATGGAGAAGAGACAACAGACTGGACATTTTTTTCTGTTGTCTCATAAGAAAACCTGTAATGGTATGGGTTGGAGGCCAGCATCCAAATCCTCACCACTTCCTATTTTGGATACTCCTCGCACTCAGGACTTGAGAGGCATAAAGCAAGCATGCTCAGCCTTTCTACCCAGTGTAGATTTTTAGCTATTAATGTTTAGTAATTTTTTAATTTTTTAATTATTTTTTTTTTAATCACCTCTCCCATTATGATTTCCCTTTGATGGTTTTTGAATGCTTTACTCTGGACCACAAGCCTTCATCTTAACTTTATTGATGCTTTGCTTTAACCTTTAATACTAATATATAAAAGATCAAAACTATATATATATACACACACCCTAAATGTCCCGTCCCCCACCCTCTCACAGCCTCCTGTTGCCTCTCTCCTCTTCAGATTCTTTCACTCATGTTATCTACAAACTCTGTACAGTTTTCATTTTTAATGAGCATAAGTACAACAGGTTATTAATTTGATGTCTATTTTTCAGAGAAAACCATTTAGGATATTGAATTAATTTTCTCTGTTCTCACACACAGTGATTAGAAGGGAAAGGCAATTTGGCAGTAGTGCGTGCTGCGTAAATGTGTTAGCCAGGTAAGTTAGGGGGAATGTTTGTTGGTTTTTCCCTCACAGCACGATTATCAGTAAGTACCCATTATTGATACATCATTATTAACTTTCCGAGTTAGTACACACAGAGGTGAGTAGCCTGTTTACAGTTTCAGAATCACAAGTTTATGCTGATTTACATTCAGGTCACACTTTGATTTGGAGCTTAAGTCCCTACCTAGAAGGGAATTTCTGTCAGAGAATGCAAAACATCGGGTTCTAATCTTGCTTGTTGAAACCTTTCCATTACCAGGCTCCCTGAAAACTGCTTGTGTAGCACTACTGAAGCCTTTAAATTATAAGCGCGTCTTCTTTTAGAGAGGGAAAAGCAAGAATTTCATTTCATGCACACTTCTTTGTTGACATTCTCATTTGTGCTGTTGGAAAAAAAAAACCCAACACAACAAAAAGACAAATATGCGCTCAGTTCATTTTCCCATGCTAACAGAGTAGCTTTTTTTTTCTGTGGCAAACACACCTTCCAGACAGGGAGTTGCTTTCGGACTTTAGCGGTTCACTCCCTTCCTGTTTGAGACCAATTACGTCTCATTTGCAATACCATTAGTCAAGGAAGTGGCTATCCTGAGGCCACTTCTCAGCCCTCCCTTCCTAAATGGCACTGGTATGCCTTTCTTCCAAGCCACCGGGCCGTAAGGTTGGTCCCCCTCTGTGGTTGGTGTAAGCTCCTCCAAACGTACAAGCAATGTAAACCTTTCAGGACTGGCCACAACTAGTGCAAGTTGAAATCCTCCAAACTCATTTGAAAGCTGTGGTTTGAAAAATGATGCTGGCTATTTATTAAAACAGCAAGCATGATCAGACCAAGCCAGCTTGCTGGTTTAACAGATGGAAGCTTGTTAAAAATCTTTATTCCAATATGTTAAGAATCCAGTTTTGCTACAAATTGTGAAGTATGACTTGTGAGTCAAGCCCCAGTGGAATGGATGTCTCATACTTTGAAAGTCTCAGCTTTACATTCAAGACCCAACATTTGCCACTTTATGATGTTTTGATTTGGATTTTTTTCTAGAAGTAAACTATTCCCATCATTTAATAATATCGCATGTTTCCTGTCTTTTATTTTAACTAGGACAGATATTCTGATACGTCACATTTTATCAGTTGAGGAGAGTATGATGATTATTATTATTTCTTAAATTTATTAAGTTCTGGCCTACTCTCTTTAGTACCCAGATAACACTGTTTTTTACACCTGAAGCACAAAGAGTTTTAAAGTGATTTCCCAAGGTCACACTGCGTACGTGACTAGCAGGGTAATAATTTTGTCTCGGTATTTGCAAAAGATCTTCCTTTCTCTGGCTTCTGTTCTCCTCATCAGAAAGAAGCTAATAGGAAAAAAACCACAGAAAATTCACTTAACTGTGGCAAATTCATGGAATAAAGAAACAGGTAACTGCTAAAAAAAAAAAAAAAGTGAGCTGAAAGAGGAAGCTTTTGCAAATCTATATGCCTGGTTTCCCTATGGAGGCAGCATAGCATCTGTGGTGCCCTTGCACACATGCTTTCCTGGAGAACTCTGCAGGCTTCTAGTGTTAGTGACATAGATTGTGGGGACTCGGTAGTAGGTTTCTGACCTCAGATAATCCCTCTTAGACAACTCGCACACCTGGTCACATACCTTCTTCGCCATTTAAATATTCAGCATATTTTAATTAAATTGGTATTTGCATAAGAACTATCATAAGACTTTGTTGTACTTTCTTAAAATGAAAACAGAGTAAGTATGAAACAGGCACCTATGACTACATCACACATGAGTATAAAAGCTTAAAATAAAAGTTTGTGTACATTTATCAGGAGATTCGTTTTCAACCAAAAAAAACCTAAAAGCAGGAACACTTTGTGCTTGGTTTTTCACTCCTGTAACTCTACTTTTGAGTTGAGATTAATAAAGTTACCTTGCAGGGAAACAAGTGAAAGCGAACAGAGAACGGCTGTAATACATGAAGCTCCTCACAGTGAAGCCCCACCACTTAACTTCTAAGAAATAATGTCAGTGCAAATCATGATGTGATGAATGCTTCACCGAAATGATTCATGCCATATGGTCTGAAGAGCAAAACGGGCACAGTTTATTTTTAAAAGAATGAGAAATATGAACTTGGAATATTCATTGCTTTGTCCTGCCAGGCTGAACATTTGCTGTAGCAGGGGCCAGACTTACTGCGGGCCTGTCTTTTTTTGCTCACTTAATATGTTGCGCTAGTTTGAGGCTTCAGTCTCATTCATAATGGAATAATGTCCACAAAATTATGACCAGTATTCAGCAGCCTCTTCTGCAGACAAATGCTCACTGGGCACCTACAGACTAAATCTTCTTCTCACTTTGTCTTTAAAAAAATCCATGAGAAACTGCAGAAGTAAATAGGTGTAACGATTATCTTGGTAGTGAGAAGACAATTAAATTGAGTCCCCTGACAGAGGTGAAAGGTGCTGGCAATTCCACGAGTCGCTCAGCTTCCCCTTTTGTAAAGCTCCTCACGGTCAACACCTTTTTTGCTATATTGTTGTGTATTAATATATTCAGTGTGAGACTCCATTTAAGCAAAAAGAAATCTAGGTTCTTTCAATAGTCATAACACTTCTCTTGTAATGCACCACTAGAAAAAACAGAAGCAAATAAATGTAAATGCCTGGTCTGCGAGGATTTATTTATTTTTACCAGTGATGCTAAAAGGTACGAGCACATCTCACTGAAATATTTAGATTCCACACCTACTCCTTCTAAAGTAAATGACAAAAATCTCGGTAACTTCAGCTATGTGCAATTAAGTCCATAACATTACAGAGCTACACTGTGCCTTATTAATTTTATTCCAACGCAAGGACAGTGAGAAGCCACTGTCTCCTTAGGCAAGAAGTACTGGAAAAAGAGGACTAGTCAGTCAGTATGTTGCAGTCATTGCGCAAGCTGTTGATGACTGCCTGGTTGTGACCTCCCCCCCACCATCTGTGCAGAGACATGAGCCCCAAGAAAGTAGTTTGAGAGCAGTCCATTTTCAAGACATCGAAATTTTCATTCTGCAGAATTTATCACTCTGCATAATTTCTCAAAATAATTCATTTTGGATTGAAAAATTTGATGTCAATACTTCAGGTGGCTTGGTTTGGCCTGGGAGATGTTAGAAGGGTGATTTCTAAATCAAATGTTTATGATGGGAGGTCAGCTTCAATTTCTGTGGGGTAGCCCTTAAATTCATGGGCAGGATTCTTGTAGCTAGTGTAAGTCCATTCAGGTTCAGTGAAGTTAGTATACCCATCATTCATATCTACTTTATTCGCAAGATTGATGTAATTTACGTATAGATCAATTTTAACTTGCAGTCCTGTTCCACAGTGATGTAACTAAGTTGATACTGCCTGGGGTGGGTACTCCCAAATCATCCTTAATGATAAGAAGGAGTTTACAGAAGGATTAAAAGCAATCTAACGTTAGGTTTTAAACAAGCAAGCTATACTTGTTTAAATGTCAGCAAGACTGAAAAACAGTGCCTATTCTTTTTTAATAGATAAAAAGAACAGCTAGTACTTTTTTTACAGATGGAAGCTGAACAGGTTTAACCTGTTAATTTAAACTGATGAAAGAAAATCTGTGTAAAGAAGTTATTTCATTTTTAACAATTAAACCTGTTATTGATCTGTTTTAAACTCAGTTAATATAAGCTTCTTATATTGACTTAAGCATGCATAAAGTGCTGTCTTTTCTCAATCGTTTTTAAACTGTGCACAAACAGTACAACATCGCACATAGGCAAGTTTGTGCTAGAGGAAAGCATTTATGTAGCATATTCAAGTTCTTCTCCACTCCTATGAGCCCCTCTAGTGGTCAATAATTGCCTGCTAAACGTTTCTTAGTAGTACAAATTATTTGTACCTCTTCTGCATTAAAAAAGAGTCTGTCTCCCCTTCATTTGAATTCAGAGGATCTGGGGTTTTATTCCTGTGCTGAGGAGGACAAAGCAACTGAATCTTTTGAAACGTGCAGCTAGCGTACCTGTGGGCAGTTTTACTTTCCCTGCTAAAAGCAGATAGATTGTACATACCACGTACAACCGAAAGCCTGCCTGGTTGGCAGTGCAGACCAGGAGGCGACCGCTCTGCTGCAGCAGTAAGCAGGACCCTTCCACCCCACCCTTGCCATTAAGCAGTGTGAGAATGCCCGGTGCCTATCTGCACCCCCGGCAATAGGAACACTTCTCGAGCAGTTTTGAATAGCGTAACAACATATGACTTGTCCGATTCATGCAAGTAGTTCGGTGAGTACTTGAGATTCACCTTAGTGTAACATCAATAGAAAATTGAGTTATGTGGGTTTGTTTTTCAGTAAGATTACAGGCAACTTGTAGTTGTACAGGTTTAATATGAATTGGCAGAAAACCTATCCCCCAAATTCCTATCTTCATCCTGCTTTCGACGCGGGGTACTTTCCAACGTATTTAAGAGAGGTGTAGACAGCCGCAGCTGCATGCTCCATCAAGATGCCATTTCACATTGATTCAAGTCAGTGCTGATCCAGTGCTATCTTCATTTTCTAACCTTGGCTATGCATTTCTACTCCTTCCTCGTGCAGGACTTACCTGACTGCTGAGGAAGACGGCTAACTGGTAGACTAGTGAAAACGAAATCCTGACAAAACCCAAAAAGCTCTAGGGCGCTGATGACCTAGTTGAAGCCATATACACCTTTCACGTGAAAGTAATGGCTGTATGCTGAGACCTCATCCTTTGGTGTTCTTGTTTGCGTATTACAAAGGGCATGGGGCAATGGCAAAGTCCACTCCCGTGGGAGTAGGCTGCTACAACATATTTTTTAGCCAGCTTTATCACAATTTTTGTTCCTCCCCCAGGAATGGGAAACTCAGGAATGGACATGGAGAAAGTTGTGGACTGAGTGAATGGCAAAGTTGTGAGAAGGTATTAGGCCACCTAAGTATATGATCACAACCAAAAATGTCTTTCCCTTGTGGGTCTCAAGACACAATTTGTGAAATTCAGACTTGTATTTCCTCATATATGTAATATCTCCACTATACAGAAAAGTTAGGATTTTTCAAAAAAATCTTGTGGAATTAAAACAGTGATTGATGCATGTGCTTGGCTATCATATATATGCAATGTTATCAAAAGACAGTGGGAGAAATTACTGGTTTATCTATTGTCCTGTAACATAAATTAGCAAAATACATTTACAGCATGTAGGAAAATTTACAGAGACCCAGGGAATAATGCTGCCATCTACTTGTACCACACAGTACCTCTTAAATTACCAGATTACTTTTTAGTTTTGCTAGATTATGTTATGCTAGTTTCACTCCCAGTTGTTCCCAGTTCTTTTCCTTAGCATGCACTGTTGGCTGATATGAAAACTACTCAGTTTCTCAGAACTGTACAGTGATGATTCACTGTGGGTAGCATAAATATACAACTTTAGAAAAGAAAGGGAAAGAAAACTGGCTATTTCTGTCTTTTTCTGCATATCTTGTTTTCTTACTTTATTAATTAATTGGATGCTCTATTAATTAGACATTAATGCTGTTTAAAGAGGAGTAAGAGTTCTTACTTTCAGAATCTCTGCTCTCAGATGCATGCTGCTTCATTTAGAGAAATTATTATGTTAACCCCTTTGTAATAAAAGCCCTCTTAAAGCTCAGTTATATGGAGCAAGACACGGTTGACAGTCGTGAAAGAGACCAGTGAGCTACTGGCACCGATACACATCATATGGTCAACATAAGCCTGTCAGACTTTAAGATGCTCTTCTTTTTCCCCCAGCTGCCATAAATATTTTTTTTTTAATTTCTAGATTTCTGTCTGTGTGTGTGGGAAGACGTCATGGTTGTCCCGATTCCCATTTCTTTTAAAGCTTAGTACCAGTAAAGCCACATCTATATGCTAAACGGAAATAATTCAAAATAGTTGCTTCAAAAATTGTGGAGATTTCACTTATTAAGAATATCTGTGTTGTAATTACTTCAATCTGATTGCGCACCTTTACAGGTCTTCATCACAGATTCAGGCACTGGATTTTCTGAAGGCCCATATAAGACAACACTGGTTAAAAAAAAAAATAAATAAATAAAAAGCAGACTTTTCCTTCTAGTTAATAGGAAAGATAAAGAGTCTATGGCTGAGCTAGATGAAATGAAAAACTCTGAGGAGGTAATGTAGCAATACTGTTTTAGAGGGAACTTGAGGAATGCTTCACCAGAAGTGGCTGTGAGTGAGCATTAAAAGACAGATAGTTTGGGACCAAACAGACAAAAAAAGCTGGTGCTAGTTTATGTCTCTCTCTCAACATTGCCGTCGCTAAGAAAAGCTTGGAAATGAGAACCCAGACATCTCAAAATAGCAGACAAAAGAAAATCAAAGATCAGACAAAGTCACAGGTTTTGGGAGACGTGCCTTCCAGTTTTCCAATTAATAGGTCTAATAGTACTGGAACTGGAAATCCCTGCAGGTCATAGGGCTGGAAAGTGACGTGCTCAGGGAGACACAGCGGGTCACCCCACTCTATTACGTGCAGCACACAATCCCTCACAGGCTACAAAGCTGTATGCCGCTTCCAAGGCCTTCCTCACAACGGCCACATCCAGCTGGAAACCCCGCATTCCTCAGGCAGGAGCTCAGGCTTGGTCACGCTCGTGGCCGGTACCATTGCGCGTGTCAGTACAACGCAACCCACCTATCGCAGCTTCCCTCCGCAATTCATTAAAAATATCACGAACAGCCTGGATTTTAAGTTCAGACGGGCTCCGGGAGCTGGTCCCCGCTAGGCCTGCGCCCCCAGAGTGGAAAATCAGGGCGACGGGCGCCCTGCAGTCGTGGTCTGCACGGCCTCGGGCAGAATTCCACAGTTCGAAATCACAGAGAGATCCCAGCAACACTGCAGAGGTCCAGGCCTAAAAACCTGCTTTTGTTAACCACGTCCCAGACGAGGCGTGGGGCCGGCTGGACGGGCCTGCGGGTGGCGGAGCTGCCTCCCCAGGCAGGAGCCGCGTCCGGAGGCCGAAAGGGCGGCCGCGGTCTCCGCCGGCCCTGTGTTTGTGCAGGTGGCTGGTACCTGATGGAGGAGGGTAGGTGACGGCCGAGCCGACTGCGGCGGGCAGTGGTTTGGGGCCGAATGCCGAGCAGGGCAGCAGCGACGGCCGTGGGGCCCGGAGACGAGCCCCGCCGGGGAGGGGTGAGAGAGCTCGGACGCTCCTCGGCAAGGGAGGGAAGCGAGGGCCGGCATCTCCAGCTGAGTGCGGCGCGGTGGCACGGGGCGGCCCCGCAGCCCCTCCGAGCGGGGAAGGCAGCCGCCGGCAGACGGGGCGGGGGCAGCCTCCCTCCCGCCGGGGCCTCCCGCCGGGCCCCGGGGCCTCGCGGCGGCAGCGGAACGCAGCGGCGGGCGCGGGTTGCGGAGGGCCGGTTTGAGGAGGGCACAGCGCGGCGCGGCGGCGAGCCGCGGTGCCGGCATGAGGGAGCTGGCGCCCGGCGTGAAGATGGAGTGCGACATCTTGGACGCGCTGGAGGCCTTGGGGTAGTCGGGCAGCGGCTCCCTCTTCGCGGGGCGAGGGGCAGAGGGGAGCCCGCCGCCGCCGCCCGGCCGTGCGCGGAGCGGGGCCCCTTCGCCGCCGGCGGGAGGCCGGGCCGGAGGCGGAGGGGAGCGGAGCGGGAGCGCGGCGGCGGCGGCGGCGGCCGAGGTGGCCGAGGCGGGGGGGCGGCGGCGGCGGAGGGACCGGCCCCGCGTTCCGGCGGGTGGCGGGGGAGGCCCGGCGGCGGCCGGGGTTGGGCCTCTTGCCTCGCCCGGGAGCGGGCGGGGGTGGCGGGGCAGCAGCTCCGCCGGCCGGGCCGGCGCTGCCGCCGGCCGGGCCGCCCGCCCGGTTCCTTCAGCTGGAGGGGCTTCAGATGCAGCTGAGCGGCCGCGGTGTACAATTAGCTTAATTTTGAGTTATCTTGTTGCCCGTGCTCTAGGGCAGTGGGTTGTTGCTTGACTAGCCACTTGAATTGATACTTCTGTTCTTGTCTGTTTAGCATGCACGGAGACGTGAAACTCTGTGTTCAGATACACGTGGGATACGTGAAAATGCTTGCCTCCCGTTTTCTGACAAACCATTTTGTTTATAAATTACCACTCTTTTTTTTTTTTTGGTGTGTTTAAAAAGCGTCCGAGTTATTCCTCGACAAAAGTAACTTGCAAAGATTAATTTCTTTCTATCCGGCTTGTAGAGAAATGATTTTAAAATGTGTACGTTTTATGTTAAACTTGCTTCTTATCACTAATGTTTATCTCTCCGTGCAGTTACACGGGTCCCCTGTTGGAGGAGGAAGCCCTGAACAAAGCAGCAGAAAATGGATTGTCTTCACCAGAATTTTTTGAGCTTTGCGTCTGGTTAGGTTCCCAAATAAAGTCGCTTTGTAATATGGAAGAAAGCATCACTTCCACAGATGGTATACGAATGTTAATTTATTAAAGCAATTTAGTATTTGTTCAGTAGATTTAGGCCCATGTTGTTCAGCTAGGTTGAAGTTCAGGAGGTAGCTGAAAGGTAGCCAAACTGAGGCTGATATTTGCACGTATGCAACTCTTGAATCTTTCAAAGGGGAAAAAAAAAAAAGGTGCTTTGGGGTTTTTTTAGATCTGCATAAATATGAAAAGTACATTCATACATCGTATAAGTGGTTGTTATATGTAATCATATTTTGATGGCTTAAATTACAGTTCATGGTATTTTCAGGTGGTTGGTCCAATGCAGTGTTCCATTCAGCACTGTCTGTAGATACAGAAGTTGCTTGTTAGCGCGACCTGGGTCTTTCTGTTGAGTGCTGGAACTTGGATGAGACTTTATATCGCTTATGTTTTCACAAAAAAGTAGTGAAACTAAAAACAACCATTGAAAATAATGGGCTTATGACTCCTGTAACTTGTTCATCAGAAAGTTAGTTACATTGATACACTGTTTTGTGACATAAGCTGTTCACTTCCTTGTGATGTTCATTTGCATTCATGTCTTCAAAGACTGCTGCTGTAGCATCACTTTCTCGTTCAACGCATGAGTACAATATTGCTGTAGCTATTGAAAGGCTTGTCTGCTTCTATGTAGGACTTTGAGAACAAAGAAAGTGTTACTAGGGTAGTAGGTGGTAAATCTTTGGGCTATTGAAACCTGCAATTTAAATGTATAAGTTAAGAAAATTAGATTACAGTTTGATGTTTCTGTTAAATGCCATTAGCTTTGTATTTATTTATTCCCATAGGTGATAAAGATATAGAGAGTTTACAGCTTGAGATTAGTGGCTTTCTGAGAGAAATGGCTTGCCCGTATTCTTCACTCATATCTGGAGACATCAAGGACAGATTAAGAGAGAAAGAAGATTGTCTTAAACTCCTCTGTAAGTTATAACCATTTTTCCCATTTATAATACAGTATTTTATGTGCATGCTCTATCGTTATGTACAATTTACATTAAATATTTATTTATGTGTATTTAAGTATATGTGTACAATTATTACAACCTAGTTAAACGTGCATCAGATCACTTTTGCAGAAGTGGAAAATAGAAAACTATGAAAAAACTATTCTAGTAGAAACGAAAATTACTTTGTGAAGTATGATTCAACCTACTGAAGCCTCCTGATCCCTCTCTTGATCCAGTTCCAGCTCAGCTGAAACCGAGACCTTGCTTCCCATGTTTCTGAGAGGTTTCTGGGAAGCTTAAAAGAAAATGCTACGTGATTTGAAAGTGCTGAAAGCAGGATTGAGAGAAGCAAAGTCTAGGTTTAAGCTGGACTTGGACAAAGGAGTAGCAGCAGGAACCAGTGTGATAATACGAAACTAGCCAAGGAAGTAGGGGTCTGGTGGTAGAAGTGGGTTAAGCAGTTAAATATGATGTGTAGACTGACGATAGGAAGTCAGGTTAGAGTTAGTTCAGATAAAGAATGGGAAACTGATACTGACCTGTCCAGGAGAGAACTGAGAAAGAGTCTCCCTTTTATCATGGTCTTGTTATAAATGCATATATTGTATTTGTATGTGAGAATGTGGATGCAGAAATATTCAAGTGTCTCTAAATCTGCCATTATGACACTTTTCTCTCTAGTATTTCTAAGTACAGAACTTCAGGCTTTAAAGATACTGCACAGCAAGCAAATTAAAGGCTCTCATTTGGAAAAGCACAATGAAATTTATCAGGAAGTGCAAGCTATTTGCGATGCACTCGGCCTGCCAAACTCCTCGTCTTCTGATATTCCTCCCTTGTTAACCAACGTGGAACAAAAGGTATGGGCTTTCATGTGTTCTCTCTACTGTTAAACTGCAAGCATTATCTCTGTAAGCATTTATCTTAGAGTTAAGGGCCCAACAGTCTAATCTGTAAAAGCCCTATCTGACAAGTGCGAAGGAATTTTTATTCTGAAAACCAGCTTAGTGTTTAAGTTAAACTGTTTTTGTTATGAGGTGAAGTATTTCAGCATTTCCCTGAGAACTGCAGTGTATCTGATGAGGCTGTGCCAATTTAAGGTACGAGTTGAAGTAACCTGGTTTTCCTGTTACCCATTCAAATGTGCTGCAGCAAGCAGAAGACTTTGGGTAATAACTGATTGTGCATTTATGTACTTGTAGTAATTTCTGGCATCTATTTAAATTTAATATCCAAAACCTAATTTTTTACTTTTTGATTTGTGACTTAATTGCAAGTATTGATTTGTTAGTGCCGTTTCCTTAATTGCAGAAGAGGATGAAAATGCCTGAATTACCAATAGCCAGCGAATAAGTCAACTTAAACCTTACTCAATAGGATAGTTCTTTCAGTTGTGTCCCACCACTTTCTAACTCGTTTCACTGATGTGATCCTTAATCCGACTTTCTCACTGCAGAATATAAATAGGCTCTTGGAGTGGAATTTATCTTCTCTGTCAGGCAGCTAAAAGTTGTGCTCTTTATTTCTCCCTAGTATTTGAGGAGAGAGTGGGTGACTGATCCCCTTTAAGAATTATGGGAGATACATGGAATGAATCTCCCTCTGTTGCTGAGTCTGAGTTTATACGTGATTATGCTTCTTTTTTCCTTCTTCCTTCTCTTATTCTCATTGGCCAGTGGGCAGTTGAAGATTTTGAGGTTTTGGGGAGAGGACCTGTTACTTGCATGATTTTTCTTACATCTGTACATCTTTTGTGTGACAAGATGAAACCTTTAATAAATTCATTTATAAAAAGCAGCGTCCTGGTGATGGTGAAAATGCCTATTCCAGCGCTATTAAATGTGCTTGATCTATTTAATTCTAACAAAATCTTCATATCCAGTCTTTCCATTAAATATTTTTGGAAGGATGAAGAAACAATTCTAGCGCTGTTTTCTGAGGATTAAAATGTCAGAGTTCCAGCTAATAACTGATTGATTGAAACTTGCCGAGTACTGTTGATCGCCCTCCGTGTGTGTTAGCTGTGTTTACACCCATGTGGGTTTGTAGGCTGCAGCCATGGGCAGTGGCCTTCCTTGCAGACTTCCTTGCTTCACTTCTTGAGTACAGATTTAGTTTCATCCCATGTTAAAGGGGTAGGACTGTAGTTTGGCAATTGCAGGACAGCAAGACCAGAGCTAGTGGGCCAGTTCCTTCACACGCACATAGAGTCTAGAAAGTTTTCTCTGAATTACTAGACTCCTGGTACCTGCCACCTTTTGGAAAGTCCAAGGTTTCCTTTCAGATAGAATCACAGGCTTCCTAAGTACTAAAATGAGCAGAATCTTCAAGGCATGTTGCCTTTTTTTATTTTTTTTTTTATTTTTTTTTTTAATAATAGTGCCTGGGCTATTTTGTGATGGTTTCAGGTCTGTCAATTCCACAATGGTTACACCACTTATACTCACTTCAATACAGATGAACTATTTCATTCATCTTCTGTGACTCCAAATTAATAGTGTAATTTGTTCTCTGCACGTTTCATCCCTTACAAACAAAGGAATTTTTTTTTCCTACCTGCTAGGAGATTTTGTAGAATTTCTACTATATGTTTCCTTGTCCTTCATCCCTTACTTTAATATAGGACAGGTTCAGAGTTATTTTGATACAGTACAAAGTTAGACACCTACATCTGTAGATGTAGCTGCATCTGATGTAGCTGATACCACCAACTGGAATTCATGGGCTTTGTAAACATTTTTTTGAGTGCCATTTGTAACTTTTTTTTTAGATTCTCACAAAAACTCACTTGAAATGATCAATTTCTTTTCCCAGATACTTTGTTGTTTCTGATTTACTTAGGTTCTATGTAAAATTGCACTGCTGATTTTTAGTATTACACTATATAATTTGTAATACAAACTTACATACCAATCTAGTATTTTTATTGAATTTGCAAATATATCTACAGCATTTCAACATGTCTACTCTTTGTCTCTGTCTAGCATCTTCAGCATTGTCAGTAGCTGTGGGAATAGTTCTGAGAATAGTTTGGCTGTGCAGCAGCAATCTACCAAAGGGACAGATCACACATTGTATTTTTGGTATGAAATGTTAGAACATTGATTGTTTTTAATAGTTTTTCAGTTTATTTAAAAGACTAGTATAAAATCAGGATTGCTTTCTTCCTTCAAACTATGAGTTTTATAGTAGCTCAAACTTTGAATATGCAATCGTAGAAAGTACCTTTTAAATTTGCATTTCCTGTAATAAATTGGGATAGTGGTTATCAACATACATAGAAAATTTGAGAGATGAATTGACAGCATTACAGCCTCCTACCACTAAATATATTTTATTTTACTGTATAGCACTGAAAAACTAACAGTAATTTTTTGGTTTTTTAAGATGCTGTTCCCTTGTAAAGTTACAAAGGGTAATTCTGGGAGGCATTCTGAAATTTAGTACCAAAACCCCCATAATTCTAAATTAACATTGATGAAAGATTCAGAAAAGTTTATGCCGGTGTTGTGCCTTGTAACTCATCCTCACATCTGGCTTTTTTCCAGTCAAGATAGTGTACATTTATAGCCTAATTACAAAGTGACATTCTAATACTGTTTATTTGAAAGACTTCTTGATATGATATTATTTGAAAGACTTCTAAATTTTTTTTTGCCCACAGTATTTGTTTTCTAATATGTGAAAAATAGTCCACTAATAGTCGAGGATGAAAAGAAACTATAAAGAGTTACCAAAGAAATTAAATCAAAACTAAGCTAAAATAAGATTTAAGCGAAATATGAGAAGAATATCTTTAAAAATATTTTGGAATACTTCCTAGAATTTATTCATATTTAAGTTAATATGTTGCTTTTAACTGTTAGTGTTTAGTAGTTTTACAGACATAATGGTGCCTGTACATTAAGTATCAATGTAGTTGCAGGGAACAAGATGAAAAGAGTTGTCCTGTTCACCATATGTAAAGGTCAAACAAAAATGTCTTTAAAGTTAGATAAATATTAAAATTAAAATGATCTGCAGAGGATGGGTTAAAAATATTTTGTGCTTAAGATTTTAGGTCATCTTTCTGCAATTGTGCAGTATACCTTATGACTAATTAAGACAATGTTCTTTCCTTAAAGTGTGATAGTTTAACTTAAATTAAAAAAATAACACCTCTCTCCAGGTCTTGAAACCCTGGAGGTGCAGGCATATATGATGTTTATCTGTGCAAATGGCGTTAAACATAAAAATCATTGCTCTATTTTGACAGAGGGTAAAGATAATTAATAAATACATGGAACATGGTAGTGAAATGTGAGCTAAATTTTTTTTTAAGGGGTATAAACTTAGAAAACAGATAAGAAGTGTCATGTTCAATATATAAAGATATGCTTTATTTGGTAACAGTAGAATAACTGTGTATTTTTATACAACAGATTTTTAAGTCAATATTTTTGTCTCAAACAAATCCAATAACTGCTTTGTTTTTAAACTATTTTTAGAGTGTGTGAACTTCCCAAGCAATCCCATAAATATTTAATGTTACCAAGGTCATTTATTACACAAATAGTCGAATATATTCATCTCCATTTAGCTTTTAAGTAAGTGGTTTGGGTTTTGCAGCTGAGTGTGTGAGAACTCTAGGATGATTCGGCTGTTACAATTTGTTTTACATTTCTATGAGTATGATTTCACTGCTGTTTTATTTGGGCACTGCTTTTGGTATTGTTCCCACTTACACATACAGACTTCTTTCTGGGTTTTGGTGGCGGTGGTGGGTTTTTTAAATTCCTGCTTATCCTTCTTAATCTAGGCCAACTGTCATGTTTAGGAATGTGGGTTATAGCATAGATTCTCACATCAGTTGTATTCTTGTCTTCTGGCAGACAGTTGTGTGTTAAAGCTCTTGTGCTCATAGCCCTGTCATCAGTCAAGTTTGGATGATGTATTTTGCAACTGTAAGGCAGCTAAGGTAATTTCACCATTGTAGCTGTAGGATATCCCCTCAGAGTCCTGCTGATGGGAGTGAGGGAGTAAAGTAGAGATTCAGTAATCTGGGTATGACTTTACAGTGTGTCACAAACATGAACGTAGACCAGTTCATCAGTGAAAAGATTCCTCCTTAAATGTCACTTGGTTACTAAACCTGTCACTGGATAAAATTACATAGATATTCTCTTTAACTTGGAAAGAAAAGGTTGTAGAAATCTGGGGGCAGTTTCCCAGTCAATAAAGGATTGTTTCATTTAGCTGCTCTTGTTTCTTCTAGTTCTGATTTTCACTGATTCTCTTCCTTAACTGTTCTCTCTAAACTTCCTTTCATTTTTCAGTTTATGGAAATCAGGAGCACGCAGTGCTGGGTTAGGTCTTTTAATTGTTATCAACTTCTGATGGCAGAATGTATGGCTTTTTTATGTGGAGCCCAGTGTTGTATTTACCTCTTGGCTGCCCTTGCAGCTGCAAACTTGCAATAATTCTAATCTCTAGATAGTGTTCAGCACCACTGGTTTCCAGATTTTCTTTCACTCTATAGCTGTAAATCACATTGAGGATTTGTTTTGATTTTGTTGTGTTGGGGTTTTTTGCAGCAGCCAGTCTCATTTTGATAGACTCTCTTCCTTTCAGCTCTTTAGAACCTTTGAGGTTATATTTCTGACCTTAATGGTATATGGACAGACACCTCTTGCCTAATAGAATTTGTAATTAATCTGCTGTTTATTCCTTCTTCTATACTAATTACTGATTTCTTCATCTCTTGCTGTCATGCTGATGTTATTACGTTGTTGATTATTAACTTTAGTTTTTGATTCTTCAGACATTTATTTAAATTCAAGCATAGTTTGTGCTTAGGTACATTTGAATTTTGAAGTAGATTATGAGAGGCATCATGTACATGCCTCACTAAAACCAAAACAAGTTAGGTACATCTAGAAGGCAGACACATCAGACAACCCTGGAGGGCTTTTTGTAAAGCAAATAGAGGTTGCAAAGGAGCAGGAAGTAGCAGAGAAGAGGAGTGTAGGGATCAGTAGGGTACATGAAACTGAACTTCACCCCTTATTGTAGCCTCTTTTTTGATATGGATGGAGTATAATAGCAGGGAATATTACAGTAACTAGATGGCCACTTTTCAGAAACTACTAGGTTGTCGTTTCTGCTGGAGTCAAAACACTGTTTTCCCATAATTTGCTCACTGCACAGTATTTTTTAACTTCAGACTTTTTGTGGGGGTATTATGTTTTTAACTTGCCACAGCACTGCCCAAAGGTGATGTAAAAAGAACAAAATACGCACCTCGGTTTTCAGACAACATTTGAGATCACATTCTTTCCTTGGTATATGCAAAAAAAGGAAAGGGAGGTAATTATGAAAACCCTGAATTGTGAGAGTTGATTTATCAAGTATCCTTTTCAAGTAGCTTTCTTTAATCAATTAACTAGCTGCTCTAGAATTTGATTTCTGTCTCCTAGAGTCTTTTTCATAGTGATCACTGGAAATGATATTTCTATAATATGTAGAGCTCAGAACTCTGACAAGATGAACTAACATAATACTGGAAGAGCGAGCTTTGAACCATACCTTTATGATAAATGTAATGTAAATCCCTGTGTGCCTACGTGAAGTCTTACAATCCTTGCAAATGTATCTAATGGCTGTCCTCAGCTACAGGTTTTACTGTAGATCATGCACTACCTCAGTCCTTCCTTGTGATATGTAAAAGAAAATGAACTCTAGTTTTAGTCTTGTTTGACTTGGTTCCCCATAATTATTTACAAAAGTAAATTAAGATGTAGTTCTTCTCCCCATCAGACTGCATGCAAAACTTGGCAGGAACAATAATATGCACGCAGTCTACTCCAGCTGAAAAATCAGTTGGCTGGATAGTAATGTACGAGTGTTGTGCACATTCATGATAACGGTTTTAGAAGAGCTGTGCCAAAGGAAGTTCCTTCAAGGAGAGGAGGTAGAGTTTTCTTGTAATGAGAGAGGAGAATGCAGTGGAGTTTGGAAGGCAGAAAGAGAGAGCATACTTCGTTCCCAATTATTGAGGGCAAAAACTAATGGAAGAAGTATGAGCAAGGCTGATTTGGAGTGAATGCAGACTTGTGTAAGTTTGGAGTCTTAAACGTAATGTTAAATGGAACCAGTCATAAGATTAGAAGAAAATTAATGAGACAGAATGACCGCATACCTATTGCATCTCCTGCCTTTCTTACTAGCACCCATCATCAGATTTTTGTAGACAAGTCTAGCATTTGGTAACAGAACTCCTAGCTTCCAGTTGTTACATTTCCTTAGTTGTAGTTACAACACTTAATAATAAGTACAATGAGTAGTTTAACTAGTCCTACTGCCTATAAGCACTTGATAAATTTGCCATATAGATACTGTTGTATTATAACTGGGAGGAGAAGTGGTGTGCCATAAAATATTTTTGTATAGAGGTCGGTCATGTAGTGAAAGTATTCAGGAAATCTTCTTTTTGTAACAGATGATAAGCCAGAAGACGCATATCTATTTTTATGAATCTGCCAAAACAAATGTGCTATATTTGATCTTACGAGTAGCAAATAGTGATGGCAGCAAATTGTGCTGAAATAAATGTAAATATCACTTGTGTTCTGAGAAGTCTGTGTTTCGTTTCAGATAAAGGACATTCTCTCAAAAGTTCAAAATAACCATGTGGGGAAATCACTGCTGACAAAACCTCTGAATTCTGACCAAGTGGTAAAAAAACCCTGTCCATTTCTTTTCTGTATTTAAAGGATGGTCAAATTAATGCATACGGCTTCATCTAACTTTGTCCATCTTACAGTCACTACTTTATTGTTAAATATTAACACTAAAATTCTATTGCTAAATATTAACAATGCTAACCAGATACTTCTAGAATTATATTGTAAAACAGACTTTGTCTTGATTCATCCATTTACTAACTTTCAAAATGTTTTCAATATACATACTACTGTAGCACTACACAGATGCACCCCTAATTGTATGTAGTTTATAGTGGGCACCTGCGGATAGACATCTTAGTTGCTGAATGGGGTTAACTTTAAATTGACTTCTATAACTTTATAGATTTGAATGTTTGGCTCTCTTATTGTAACACTCCAGGAAAGATTGGAAAAAATTAATGATGCCCTTCGCAGTGAGTACGAATGTCGTCGACGTATGTTAATGAAGAGGCTAGATGTGACAGTACAGTCTTTTGGCTGGTCTGATAGAGCAAAGGTAAGCTTGCTGTATTTTTTGCTTCCTGTAGGTGGGAGTCTGCTACAATTCTCCAGGTCTTCGTACCGAATATACATACCATGTAAATACACTTCCATTACTGTTGTCTTTTTTCCAACCAGTTTCTCATCCCGTGTTGTAACATGCAAGTCCTAGATATTGAGGAGGAGGAAGGATTAGATGGCACAGTCCATCCTTTGTGACTGTTTATAGCTTTACAATTATAAATTCTAGCATCCTCTGTTGGGGTTTCTCAATTTAATAAGTTCACATCTCCCCTTTTTCTTTCCTATACCCACACCCCCCTGATCAAGTAAAGTAGGAGGGAACCTCAGCATTTCTCATGCAGATGCCAGAGGAAGACTAACACTGGGCTTTAATGTAGATTGGGTGCAGAGAGTGACTGCCCATAAAGTCAGTGAGATTACAGCGACTGCTACCTATCTTGGATTCAAAGTTACTGAATAAACAGATGGACAGTTGAACAGGTTATTTGACTAGCAGCTTGTATGAGAAAAGCACACAATTACTTGTAATCCTTCAAGTGACTAAAAATTCAAAACCACTCCTGGATTTTCTCTGCTGGTATCATTTTAAATGTGATCATTTCATTTGTACTATTTCCTAGCTGTATGTTAAAAAATAGTTGTAACCAGTCTGATATTTCTGAGCTAGAAATATACATTGTTTCTATCCAAGAGAGTAGTGAGATAAGATACAAAAAGTTTGTAATTTGATGAATATACATGTGTACTAGCTGGAGGCAGATGGTTTTGCTCATGAACTACAAGATCAACTTTGCTTCCAAAGGTTTGTGTAGAAAGCTTAAGATGGATAAGTCTTAAAACTTTGAAAGCTTGCTGAAACTATGGATTGTTACAAGTCTTTCTGGTGTCACAATTTGTCCTTGACACATGCAGACAGAATCGGTTTTGTGAAGCTCAAGTATCACTGGAAGACGTGAGTCTTGATGCTGCTGTGCTGCTTTGGAATGGCTCGCTATTTAATTTCTGCAGGGGTTGTGAATGCTTTTATGCTGCAAGAAAGGAAAAGGAGAAGGCATTTAAGTCACAGAAGGCAGGAAAAGGAGAAGGCATTTAAGTCACAGAAGGCAGGAGATGTCCCTATGTGTATAACTTCCTGATAGCTGTACCAGTAAAGCTACGTATTTTCAAATTTAAAGTATGCTTCTAAAATGTAGTTGATGTTAACTGATGACTGACTGAAACAGACTAAAATTTTAAGTCACTTAGTATTATTCCATTCAAACAACATGAAAAACAATGAATGCACTTTCACAATAGAATAAAGAGATTTTTAATGATCATGTAGTAAGATGGTACTTATAAAGACTGTTGATGTGAAATATTATGTAGTTACAGAAATAACAAGGTTATGTGTTAATTCAAAATTACATATGATTTTTAATCTTTTTTTCCTTATTTGTCTTGTAGTAATATTTGTTTATAATATATTCTCTCACTATATAATATATTCTCTAAGAAGGTTTTGGGGATTGAAAATGTTTTGGCATTGATATAATTTAGATTTTAATTTATTTTTTTTTTAAGCCAAGAGGCAAATTGTTGTCCTTTTTTATTTATTTGTTAGCTTGCCTTTTTTTCCCACCATTAAATAGGTATTGATACCTTTTTTCTGCTTTTGATGGTGTGGTATTTTTTGTGGTTTGTTTTTGTTGGTTGTTTGGTGGTTTTTTTTAACTTGTTAAGTCCCCAAGAGGGGTAAGTTTGCAGACTGAAATGGATCCATAAATGGTGTAGTAATTCCCTAGCAAAACAATCATGTAAAGGAGCAGCACCTGATGTCTGGTCCATCCAAGATCAAATTATTTTTTTTTTTACTCTGAAGATCATTCTGGATGTTCCCAGAAAGTTTATTTTTTTTTCTTTTTTGTTAAACAAATGAAACATCAAAGTGTGTTTGGAAAAAAATCTTATTTTCTCCCCTTCTCAGTCTCACTTTTTCATGGCTTGCACAAGTGTTTTGCTGCATTGATACATTTTAAATTTTTTTCCACAAATTGACCTTACTTTGAAGCTGTTCTGTTTTCACCACATTTAGTAGTGATCTATTGAATATGGCTATGTAAAACTCTTGAGAGAGCAGTTTGGACTCTTAAAATTTAGGTTTTAGATATGTTGGAAAACATCAAAGAATCTGTTTGATGCCAATGGATAGGAGAGTTTCTTTTGTAACAGTGCTAAGTTTCAGCATCAGTTGTACAAAAAATGCTGCTGATTATGTTTAATAGCTCCATCAATTTGAAGAGAATTGGTAACAACTGGCACTGTATTTTGTAAGATAACCCGGATCTTCAGACATTACACCCTGTGTTCAAGCTGAAACTTACTGAAACCAATACATGGTTTACAGCAAGTGTGTGTGTGTGTGTGTGTGTTTTATGCCTAGCAATTAAGTTATGTTTGATTTTATCATTTAGGTAAAAACAGATGACATAGCACGAATCTATCAGCCGAAGCGCTATGCATTATCTCCAAAGTCAACTATTACATTAGCTCACCTTCTTGCTGCTCGAGAAGATTTATCAAAGATCATAAGAACAAGTAGTGGATCAACACGGGAAAATACAGTCTGTGCGATCAACAAGGTATACTTTTTCTTTCTGGGTTGTGATAAAAGGACAGGGGAGTTTACAGACCTATCAAAAGTAATTCCAGAATTATACTCTTAATACTTTCATTTCTTTTTGCAAAATACCTGGTGCTTTAAGAAAGGAAGGTTTGCAGCATTCCAGTAAACATTGCAGCAGCTTCATTATACAGTCATGCAGCAGAATGAAACAGCAGTCTAGATGAGAAGGAACAGTGGTGGGGGGTGTATGTGTGTGCATGCGTGCACACACACGTATGTGTAAATGACCTTGAGTTCAGTGGAACTGCACACATCAAGTTAAGGATACATGTAAGTCTTTCTGGTGCAGCTCGTGGGCTACCTCTTGCAAGGATTACATTGTTCAGTTTGTAAACTAGCATCTTTAGTTTATCTGTATATTAAAATCACAAAAGTTTCTGTGGAAGTGTCATTTTGCTGCAAAGTAAAATTACTTGGTTTGGCTACAGTAATCAATATTGTACTGCTTTCTTGTGTATGATAAAAGCTGAAGCTTGCAAGTAGTGAAGTTAGTTTCACCATTCAAATGGTGACTTAAGCCTGGTTTTATTAATCCTGTATTTACAGATTTTAAAAAAGTTTTGTGCATCATTTAGATACCCTTTAATGTGTTTTGACCCCAAAGATTATGAAATTTCTTAATTATTGTAGGATGTCAGAGAAAGTTGTTTGGTTTTTCTTTTTTTCCTTGAGAGGACTTTAATTGGAGTGCTTGAGACTGACCAGAGTATGTTAACATTCATCACACAGAGAGTTTAGGAAATACGAAAACAACGACAAAAAGGCCTATTTGGATACCTCTTTGTTCTTTAACTTGATGTTTTGTGAAACTTCGTCCAGTACAGTCTCCCTTTTTGTACACTGAGTAATATCCACCAAAGTCAAGATCCCTTTTTTTTGTTGTTGTTGAAAGTGTTACTGCAGCATGTTATGTATTTTGTCTGTTCCAGCTCTCTACTGAGTGTTAGTAGTTTCTAATCTAAGGCAAACTGGCATTCCTTTTAGAGTTGCAGGTCAGTTTGCCAGTTTATGTTTTCTGCCAGCTGATTAGGTTTGAACTTTAACTTTGAAATTTAAGTAGAAGAGCTGCATCTTAAGGAGTCTTTTCTGTATGAATATATATTTCTATTTTCATATGTATTATATATGAATCATGTGTATTGCTTATCGTAATACTAATACTTCACATGCGTGTGGTTTTCTTCATAAAGATTTCACAAAAGTAACATGAGCTAGCTAGTTGCAAGTTATTTCAATTTTACAGGTGGAAAATGGGATCACTTTCAGAGTTCTGTTGTGTTGTGGCAAGTTACAAGGACAAGAAATAGGGATTCTTCTGTCAAGCTCCACACTGAGGGGACCTTACCTCCTGGAAAGAGCAGGCAGCATGTCTTTGTCCATAGGAGAAGAACCCTGTGTCCCTTCAAGTTATTACTATTTTTTTTAAACTAAAAATGACCTATTTTTCTGTATAGGTTCTGATGGGGAGAGTACCTGACCGTGGAGGCAGACCAACAGAGATTGAACCACCTCCTCCTGAAATGCCTCCTTGGCAAAAAAGACAAGAAGGTGGTGGAAGGGGTGGCTGGGGAGGTGGGGGTGGTGGTGGTGGAAGAGGCAACTGGGGGGGTGGAGGGGGTAGAGGAGGAGGAGGAGGAGGAGGTGGTGGTTTTGGAGGTGGGGGTTTCAGAGGTGGTGGAAGAGGTGGAGGTGGCTTCCAAGGTGGCAGGGGAGATTACGGTGGCAGGGGAGATTACGGTGGCAGGGGAGGTTATGGTGGCAGGGGAGGCTATGGTGATCCATATGGTGGAAGAGGAGGGGGGGGATACCGAAGATACTAAAATACTGTAAATATTAACAGAGTAACTGGCAAAATATAGTGGTGGTGTTTACTGGTATCAGGAATTTAGATATGTTAACTTGGGTTTAGGTTAGAATTAAGTATGACCATATGAATCATGGCATTAGACCAACTGATGTTGTCATTGAATTCTTTTAGTTAACTGACCAGAACTTTTATACTAAAATGTGATGACTAAAGTTCTTTTTTTTCGTACTGCTCATATGGTGTTTTTTAATATGTCGTTTTATTTAAAACAAGCCTCAGAAAACTGAATAAACCCCTTTCTAAACAAACAAAAAATATATTATTTAATGTTCAGGCCTCTCTAATTATTGCATGTTGCATGTCCACTCCTCTGCTCCAAAATGTTGTGTAGAAAAACCAAAATAGGCCTAAGAACCAGATGGAAACACTTTTAAGAGACTCTATCTAGAATGCTGCTTTCAGCCTTTTTCTCTTCATGTAGTTTTCATGTGGGATGTGTAAACAATTTTTAATGTCAGATGTTAAAATCCTTAAGGCTTTGGTCAAATTTGTTCAATTAGATTTCTTATTCTTCCAGAACTTCACATAAAACTAACACTCTGAATTAATACTGTACAGAAACTAATAAAAGCAGGTTGGTTTGTGTGTTCATAAATATATCAGAGACTATTTGAAGGTCACAGCATGTACTGTAAACTCAGAATCATGGTAAGTTTTGATAGTGTCTGTTTTCATTTTACCTGTTTTCCATTTTATTGGTGCTCCATAAACACATTTTAAGATCATATTGGGCAAGAAACTTCTGCAGCCATCACGTCTGGTAAGAGTTCATTTATATATTCTTTCTGAATCAGCCTTGAGACATAAAGGTCAAATAAGCTGAGCTCCTTGAGAAAGAACATACCATTTCTCCCCTGCTTGCTCTATGTTTGGGAATAGCCAACTGCTCAGCTAACAAGACATTTCATACAGCAGTTGCCCTTCCTCAGTGACTTCTCTCTCTCTTACTCTGCCAACTAATTGGTCTGATAACCTAAAAGAAACTCTGTCTTGATATCGCATGGGTGCCTTCTCCTTCACAGGCAGTGGTAGCCTAGAAGGAGGAGTTAGCTTTCCTACAGTTATGGCTGTAAATACATGTAGACAAGCATTAAATTTAGAGCTGTTGGTTGAAGACAGTTTCTGTTGTCCGGTGTCTTTTAGATCGCCTCCCCTGCTGTGAGGCCAGAGTACAGAGGTGGAACAGGGAGGTGATGCCCAAGTATATACTCACAACAGTATTTTATCAGGGTCAGGCTACTACAGAGAGATTCGGGAAGGCATCTGGTAAACCTGGGTGTGTCTGTTGATTGCATAGCACAGAAACCTTGAAGCACTTGGGAGTGTGGAGCTGTAGGCTTAACTGCAGATTGAACTTTAGGATTTGATTTTGATGTTATGTTCCACAGTTACGAGTTCTTTCTGCACACATTTCCTAGTGGTGTCCCCATTTGGCATTGCTTTAAAGATGTTATTTTGCCTTCAGGAACACGTGCATCATGTGCTGTTTCATAGGCAGCTTTATGCATGCATGTAAAGCTCTGTTCAAAATCAAATTACTATCTCTTTCAAAATTCTCAGATTTTATTAATTAGCCATCACCAACCTTTTCATTTGAAATATTAATCCAGATGATAAACTTCAGAAGTTTTTCTCCTTTTACTTCCTTTCTGATCACAGTCTGCTTGAGAATGCTGCTTGTGATGTGATAGATACAGCCTTACCCATACCTTAGGGTCCCAGCAGGCGCCTAGCACAAAAGGGCAGGAGTTTTCCTTGCTTGAACATGTTAGCTTCAATGCGAACTCTTGAAATTATGGCTGAATTTCACCCAACTGCTAGCAATGTAGTTCCTGTGCCATTTTTTTTTTTTCTATACCCCTTTCTGGCCTAAGCAGTCATCAGCCTCTGCAGTCATTATGGAGAGACCCTCATGGGTCACACGGGAGCATAGTACTGGTTTCCTTGCTTTTGAGCTTGATTTTTGCCTAATGCTCTGGAATAGCTCACAAATCGATGACATACCAAGTGAGACTGCTGGCCTTGGAGGTGAAGTGTTGGGTCAGTAAAGGAAGGGAAAGAGGAGTTTTTAACAACCAAAGCTAAATATAAAATTCTGTTTGTTCATCTCAGTGTTATTTTTTGCTACAAGTAGTTTCCAAACAGCAGTCAAGCATTTAGCTTCACTGAGGAAATAGGCTAGGAAAATCAAATGGCTTATCTACGCATAACGATTTCATCAGTCTTAAGATGTGAAGTTGCCCTGGTTTAGTTGAACTGTTGTAACTGTGTATGTGGATGTGCCTTGGTACTTTTACATGTGTCAGTTTACCCTGTTTGTAGCAAGCAGGACAGAGCTGGTTCACTTGATGGTTTACTTCATTTAGAAATGTGCCCACATGTAATTCTAACACTTAAACTATTACAATATCATATTTCACTTATATTTATGTAGACTATGTAAAAGATGGAAATTTAAATAGGTTGGAGATTGTGTTGTTTAATCTGGCCATTTCATTTTTTCTTAAATAATTCCAAAATGTGAAGCCAGTAGTTGAAAACTCAAGTAAGCACCACCACGTTTCATAGAGGTATCCTTTTCTGTCCTCTGTTGTCAGAATGTATGCTTTTACTTTATCAAAAGATGCAATAATACCATAAAAATAATTGATTTAAACCTCTTCTCAAATTTTCTATGTTTGCTTGAAAAAAAAGTATTTTCAAGAATTCTGTTGTAAGTAAAAGATTTTTCATATATATGTTTGTGTTTATTCACACTTAGTGACTATCTACCTGAATATTGTTTTGTTTGATCAAGAATTGAAAAATAGGTTGGGGGTTTTTTTCAGGATTTGAGAGACACTTTTGTTAAGAGCTGTAAACACTGAGGAATAAAGTACTGTATTTAAGTTATTTGCATCACTTTTGTGTAGCGTGATTTGGATCCACTATCATATGTTCCTAAGGAAGAATGCCTGCTGGTGACTTACTTACAATAGTGATAGAACTTGTTTTTCATTATCATAAAAAGTAACAGATACATTTTGACCAAAATGGAGAAGGCTGTAGATAACAATACAGGAAAATTTCAACGGACAGGGCATGTCACAAATACATCCCTATTACATTGTCTGGGATTACTAAGGAATCTCAGTTAAATTTTATCTTGGTTAAAAAAAAAAATAAAAATTACATAGGTCTATATGATCATTACTTTTGTCTTTACGTGAAGTAAGGAAACATCCTTCAATTACTTCTGAAGTTTTTGGGGTTTAATTTCTATAATTATGAAGTAAACCACAGTTTGTTTCATATATGCAAGACTGTACAGAAGATTTGTACAGATAGGAATTGTGTTTTCAGTAGTCTGCATTCCTTGTCTTCTTCCCTCACCTCCTTCAGATGACTGAAGATAACTGAATGAATGTTCATTACCCCATATAAAAACATATTTGAGATAAGGTATTTTGAGGTTTAGTACAAGGTAAAGCATAGCAAGTCTTTAGGGTGCTACAGTGCTGCCTGTGTAATAGCCAGCGTTAGCAGACACTACAGAAGCCTTGTTTAAACTTGGTTATCATGCTGTGAAATCTTTTCAGAATTAGCCTTCTTAACAAAAGTGAGAGACTGTGCTAATGAAGAATTTTTCTTTCTGGTACTTGGAATGAGTAGCAAAACCATGTCTGTACTTGGACTGTGTCAACCACTAAAATACTGAAAGAATAATCTGCAAATACCTAGCTTCCTAAATTTTCTCAGGCAATGTTCCAGGGCTCACAGAAGGTCAAACTAGACTAGGGACTCTGGTATTAGGTTAATCCTGCAGAAGCATCTTGCATGACAGAGTTAAGGAAGATGAATAGAGGTTGTTTAGATTTCTTTGAGATAGAAAATCAGAGTCATGAAATGCAGTTTTAATATCTTTTCTATTATAAATATTAAACAGAAATCTTACAATTTATATAAAATCTTTACAATCTGTATACTTTTTCAATCTTCTCAAACAGCATTAAACCAAAAATTTTTCAAGTTGCCATAGAGATCAGTTACAACAAAATAACAGATTGCTACTGTAACAAAAATGTATCTCCAAAAACATATAAGCTACTTTAAAGGCTGTTGTGTTTAATCTGAATTAGCCCTGCCTTGTCAATTGTGGTATTACTCAATCTATTTACTTTTATCTTTGAATGATCAGAATTCACACTTAAAAAATAAACAGGGGGTGGGGGATACTTGTTTTTTATTCCTTCCTGTATGTACATGAAACACAGCTGAGCCTAGAGAAGGAACAAAGGTGAGTGCTCTTCATTTAAATTAGCCATGACAAGATAAATTTCAGTATCAGTGTTTGCTAACACGACTTTTGAACAGCACTTAGTACTTTAATTGTATCTTTTTTCCTAGCATAAAGCAGCTTGAAGATTAATACAGATGTGAGTGATTTTTGTTCAGTAGCTTTGTCAGTTTTAGCAGTATCCCTGTAGTCAGTTTCTGCTATTAGTCTTTCATGCAGCAAAAAGGAAGTCCTGAAAAAAAATATAAGAAGGGACTACCACCATGGAGCCGGGGGGGGGGCAGGTACGGAGAGAGAGAGAGAGAGAATAGTGTAAGGGGCTTTGGGCAAACAGAACCTGAAGGTAGTTTGAGAGCTCTGAAATTCTCCAGGTATCAACTGACTTCTTTGAAGCAGGAAGTTTTCAGCACACATGAAGCGCCACATACTTGTTCTGTAAGATATTCCTGCAAACAGATCCCTTTTAAGTCGTTCAGATTGTTTACAGGAACAAGAAGACAACACAGAGAAACATTAAGTTAGCATTTAAGATTGTACAAATCTACAATCATAACTCAATTTTGAGTATCAAGTATTCAACCTAGTAACACAGTAGCCTTTGGGCCAACTTCTGATATTAGGGCATTTTCTTTTTAAATAAGGGTTTGTTCATGATCTCCACCCCCCAGCATAGGTAAAGTGTATGCGCACACACAAATTCTATTAGAATCCAGAGCTTAGACCACAAGTGAGCAGTTATCTTAGCTACGCAACAAGATTTATGAGTCTTAGGTGCTCTTTTGGGGTATTTTCAAAGTATGTGAAAATATATTCAACTTTTATTTTAGTTGTTGCAGAAACAGACTTTTATTTGCTAAATGCCTATTAGAAATACGCCTTGCTGTGGTTCCCTGAACAGAGGACATAATCAAGAAGCTTACAGAAAATGGGCAAAGCAAGTTTGCAGACATGACCTGAAAGCCATTCTGATTGCTTCATTGATCAAAGTGCAATTCCATGTTAATTGTTAATAATTCAGGTTTAGTGTATGAGGAAAAAAAAGCTGCATAATCGTCACAGCTGCTGGTTTTTGTCCTACGCATTTCAGTTATTTACAGTAAGGTAACAAAATCTACTACTACCACTACTACTACTACTATTTCCCTCCATTTGTTTTTACTTATACATGGAGAAGCAAGCACAATCCAAGTTCAAAACAAGAATTTAGAATCACTAAACTGGCAAGTAGTTTCAAGTGGACTTTTTTTATAAATAAAGCATTCATATACTTGATAATGACCATAAATTATGGATGGAACATACGTTTATACCACTCTGAACACAAAGCACACATGCTATTATAATAGGTTGACTACATTTCAATCTATAACGGACTTTAACTTACAAGGTTTGAGGAGCATTAAGTGGACTTTGTAGGTAAATACATTGAAGTCATAAGTTTCTGATGTTTAAATGTGTGATGACAAATGCCTGTTTGATAAATGCAAGCAAGTTTTATACAACTGTAAGTGTACAGATTCTCTTGGAATGCAAATGCAATTTTAAAGTCAGCTGTTCTGACAAGTAGATTTATCAGTAACTTGAAAGACTGTTTTGTTGTCTCTTAACAATATGTACACTTCGTAGCTTTAAGAAAACTAAAGTTACCTTCCTAGCACCTTTTATTGTACAAAATTTACACACATAAGACCACACTTATCTTGACTCTTTACCTAAAGTGCATGTGAAATCTAGGAGAGAGAAAATGGAGAAACCTTGGTTAGAACCAGAAGCTGTTAGGAGCTCTGGAATACAGTAACTGTTGCACTGGAATTACTGTACAGTTTCCCTCATAATATGGCCCTCAAGGTTCTACTCAACAATGGCATCCACTTTGACATGACAGAAAAATAATCAGCCTTGTCCCATATCTACCATATGTGGACAGCAAGTTATCCCTTAGGCCAAATAAGTAGGGCTAAGTGTTCCAAGCTGTGGAACAGAACACAAAAATGGAAGCAGTATTCAATATAAACTCTTTATAGTCTCATCTATTTTACCTTAACAGAGGTAAGCATTTGAGCAGCAGGACTTCTAAAGCTCTGAAAGAGGTTTAAAAAAATTGTCAGTTTATCTTAAAGTCTAAGAATCAAATAATCAAATATTAGCTTAACTACTTATTTTAATATTCTTGTTAAACTTTGGAAATAAAGATGAGAGTTTACTTCATGATTTTAATTGGTTTCAGCCACAATGAGAAGGAGTTGTTTCTCGTAATGGAATATTTCTACAGTTTTAATTAAATACTCTGCTTTATCAAACATTTGTTCCTACAAACCTGAATTTGGGCCAAATCTGAGGTGACAGAGTCTTATGAATAGCTACTTTGTCAGAACACTTGTAGAGTAAGGTGTGCTGCTGGCAGCCAAGTCACTGGGGAATCCACATGGTCTTCATCATGAACAGAAACTCCAGCAACAATGTCACTCCTTTTAAAAGCAAACCCAGAAAATACTATTTTCATTGCACACATAATGCTAAATTACCTTAAGTCAAAGGAATGGATTTGTACATTTGGGAGTGTATGTTTAATATGGAAATGGGTTGAGTAAAGAGAGTATTTCTGTATAACATCCTTCAGACTCCCTTTCCAGTTCACGTGTTAAAAGCAGCTTTATCACAACCCCTCCTTCAGTCTTACATTCTTCCATAGGAGATTTCCTCTCTTGTCTGCTAGGAGCAGTCTCTGTGTTGTGGGTTGTCGACTACATGGTTTCTTCTCTGGATTGTGAGAGATTCAATTGTTTTATGTGCCTGTTCCAGTTGGATCTTTAAACCTTCATTGTCTGCCTTCAGAATATTTCTTTCCTAAACAAACAAACAAAAAATAGAGAATGGTATTTCATTTTGAATTTGTTTCAGGACTCTTGGGTTGTATGTTTAGGTTGACTGACATAAACGTAAGTAGCTCTTATCAGTGGAACAGAACCAGTAACATTTGAACGTTTCAATAGTCACTGGTCTATCCTTTGTGTATACTTTTAAAACTTTGAAGCAGCTGGTATCTGATGTCATGTCCACAACCTGCATTTATGCACCCTCCACTGCTCCTCTCATAGCAGCAGTAATCTAGGGGAAACAAGAACACAGCTCACACTTTACTGCTCTACTAATGCAGAAACTGATGTACAATAATCTAAGACATTAATTTATAACATCAGTTGCTGTTCAGTAATTGAGGTCAGGATCTGTTGGGGGAGCAAGGAGAAGCGTAAATTGTGGGACTCACATGAATGGGACATTTTAAAGAACCAGTTCTTACAAGTACATCCACACTTCACATCCTTGTCTATACTGAATGTACTGTTGACTGAAGAGAATTGGTCTGTACTGGAAAACTCTTGCTTATTGTCTTAATCTCTGTCTTAATAAACCAATCATCTTTCATAAAAGATGAGCTCATTTTATCAACAACGAAGGATACTTTGAAGTTACACTGATCATTCTAAGATCAGGCTGTGATCCTGTTGTTGGACTGCTTTCATGTTGATCCATCTCAGAATAGCAATAGTAATGAGTAAAGTATGAAAATAAGTCCGCCTTTGTTTCTCATATCTAGATCCATCTATCAGCTGCATTGTTGATATTGTGATAGTCTCTTTAATCGGTCTGTAAAGGTGGTGTTTCTACAAACCTGAATTTGGGCCAAATCTGAGGTGACACAGCCTTATGAATAGCTACTTTGTCAGAACACTTGTAGAGCAAGGTGAGCCACAACTGGGCTGATGCAGGTGAAATCTAGCAAGAGGCATCCTGTCTGTTCACACAGCAAAATTTCTTGGTAACTTAAAGTTATCAAAAAAAAAAAGAAGGGATTTACTGTCAGTTGAACAAAAGCAGAGCTCCGCACCCTCCCCACCCCATGTATTCTGTCTCTTAGGGAAGCAGAGGCCACCAAAAGCAGGAAGAAATTTGGGACTGTTACGGAGTTCCATCCTGTTCTAAGTGATTGGATTATGTTACATTCGTGCCTGTCACTTTTAAGACTGACAGGGATCAGTGTAATCATAATAAGGGCTTCAAAATTTATTTCTTAAGCCCTATGCTAGTACTAAAATTTATGCTTGAAGTGAAGCATTGCTGGAGTAAAAGTGGGTAAGAATTTATGATGCCACTCACAGATTGTTCTGGCAATTAATTACCCTAGAGTAAGGTCACACCTTCCCACCCAGCCACTACCCTACACCCTCCAACCACTTTATGGTACTGTTGTGTAAAATAGAATTTGTTTCATCATGTCTGTACCTGCTCAAGTTCCTGGTATGAGGGTTTACAGCTGTGATGCTCCTCCTTCATTTTCTGGCTGGAGTCCTTGTTTTCCCATTTAACATATGCCTTTTTGCGGCCTAGAATGGGGCTTGGACGTGGGGATGGTGGAGCTGCCTGGAGATAAGGATTTTCTGGCATCCTATGTTCTTTCTTCTCTGTCTGCCTACGAGATACATCACCAGCCAGCGGTACATGATCAGTCTGTGTACCTTTATGAACCACAGCTGGTTTCAGTCTCACTGAGATTTTCTGAGCTGAGGAACCCATGAGCATAATGGTTCGGTCCTTGCTGTCTTCATTGTGTTCCACTACTTCTCCATTAGGAAATGTGAACGGTCCTTCTTCTTGTCCTGTAGAATATATATGTAGTAATTTCAGTCAAGATCTTATCCCAGGAAAAGAGAAACAGGAAGCACAGTAATTAAATGTGATTTTAATAAATAAACCAACATTTATTCTTTATTGATTTTACATTCATCGCTCTCCAAAATAGGTGTCACTGGAGGTTTCTCAATGTTGTGTCTCTTGTAACAACTGTTTGCCTTGTCTCAGTAACATAAATATGGATCAGTAAGAGGAAAACAGGTGTGCCACCAAGGTCAGCTAAAGAAAAACTTCTAGATGGCTAAGAGGTCTTATGTAGACCATTGATCTTAGTGATTGGGCTGGAAGATTAAACCCACGTGTTAGTTCAGCATTATCACAACTTGCAGCTGTAAGATACAACTCATCTCACGCATTTTATAAAGGTGAAATAACAATGGCTTTAGTTTTACACTGTTTTTCTATAGGTTATCCTAAAATACTTTTGCTTTTGCAGTTAAAAGTAAAAACTGGGGTGGGGGGAACCACAATGTTGGAAGCAGCGGGCAAGAGATGTGATTAAAGGATTTAAAAAGACCTTTTTCAGATAAAGTAATTTCTGTTGGGAAGAAAACAAAATGAGACTGAATGTTCAAACACTTGAGGAGAAAGAACAAAGTCAGTCCAGTAGCTGCTGCAGGCTCTGGGGAATTAAATGAGAATATAGATGAACAGATGAGGCTTACACCTTCAACCTAGATCTGAATTCTCATTCTTCAGCATGATGTAGTGCTGAGAGGTACCACGTTCTGGCACACTAGGTGATGATGGGGCAACACACTACAGTTCAATCTCTTTATAAGCGTGACATCCTACAAGGTGGTTATTATGCAGTGCTTCAGCCATTGCAGGTGCAATCATAGAGATGCACATGGTCAGTTATCAAGGGAAACTGGCTGCATTGTGCTCTATATAAATGCTAATAGGAAGCCTAAGATGGATTGCAGCAGTATGAATCTTAAATATAACACAAAAGATTGATATCAAAGTGGCAAGAAATAGATTTGAAGAATGTTAGATACAGGCAAAGAGCAGGGGAGAAATTCAAAGAAAGTGAGTATGGAGAGATTTGGAACATCAAAAGAAAAGCAAAACAAAAGTAGCCTGAGGTTTTATTCAAGGACAACACTTCCTCCTTTGGAGGCCCACATGGTAATACACAATATGAAAAATTTATACAGTTTGTTTGATATAAGGGGAAAAGAACAGAGAAGTGTAATTTTTCATTTCTAATTAAATGAAAGATGAATGGACAAAGAGGAGTTGTAGATTCAACTACTGAAGTGGGAAAAAATAAACACAATTAGCTCTTGGTTTTCCTAGCACACAGATACGTAAGTAAACTGAATTTATAAACTCCAGATTGAAATCTGAGTCAGAACTGTAGCAATGCAGTAGTCCCTTAATGTGACAATGGTAAAAACTGGAGTGTACTAAGACCTGCTTGTCACAAAGTGAGAGAGTTAAGGGAACCTGTCAGCTGCTCAGTTCATATCATCTAGTTCTCATGAGAGTCTGGCAGAAGATTTACTCAGTTTTCGTAGAATTTGTGCACCATACGTTGTGTAGTGTGACAAGTGATCTCCCAGAAAGGGAGTCCTTACTTATTCAGACTAGAACTGGAATGGTGTTGCTTGGTGCAGGCTCACTTAGACCTGTTCCTAGTTTGTATGTTGATAAATCACTGCAGTTAACTAACAAAACCTAAAACGATGCTCTACAACTCATTGCTTTAAAAGAAAGGAGCAAAGAAAAGATTATCTACATCTTTTAATCTTTTTACTGTGATCTTTTCTCACCATGGAATTGCTCTTTGACTCCTACTGGGCAGAGGCTTGAAGCAAGAGCCGATGTTGGGCTGTTGTCTGCAACTGAAGTTTTGGGTCTTCGCTTGCACTCTATCACAACCAGGTCTTTGCATTGCTTGTGACAGTTCATTCCACAGTCTGTAAACAAAACAAAGTTTACATGATTCCGTGGCTCTGTTGTAGCATCTAAGATCAGCTTTCATGCTATGTTGCCTCCCTAAGAAGCAAGAAAGCTTCTTTGGTGTTCTCTACATGCATTACCTGTTACAACATACATCTGGTAAACAGAGCAACAACATCCCTTTGCTATATACATCTCAAACTCCTTTTCACTGTGAAAATACAAAACGGCAACATTCAGTTGCAACAGTGTTCTGACTGTAAGAGTTGCAAAGAAAGCAAATACCTGTATGAGGAAGAAAAACTCTGCAAAATACATGTTGTGAATGTGCTGCACGGTTTTCACAGTGTTGGTGTTTGCCCCCTTTGGAATAGAAGGGGTTTGTTCCCAAACCCTCTTGAATTCAGTTATGTTTTGCAAAGGGTTACAGCTATCAGGTTTTAGTGCCTTCATCTTTGCATTTGTTCTGGACCATATGTCTGTCATACTGTTCTTGAATCAGTCTTCTCCTCCCTCAGAGGTCAGATTAAATAGGTCCATAGACACAGCAATTGATCTCAGGATGATCAGCTTTTTTGTCATTCACCATCAATTATAGATTAAAATTAAAAGTATAAAGTACCTTACCTTTGCATCTGTATCCTTGTTTAATGACTCCCCATAGCTGAAATTCAAACAGAAAGACTATGTATTAAAATATTTCTCTGCACATTTGATACCTCCAGATATAAAAATCCACTAAAAGCTCCGCTCACTTTTAAGATCTGAACATCTGCAGAATATCTTGGGTTTCTACCCTTTTAATGGTGAGGTCAAGATATGAACTATTTACCTCTTTAGCATACAGTAAACATATTTTATGTGTGTTCCTCAGTCACAAACAAAATACCTTAAGCTAGTCTCTAATGAATATATCAGCAGATCTGACAGCCCCAGAGAAGTTGTGGAGCTGAAGTAGATGGGAGAATTCTATCTCAGCACTCTTGTTTGATCCCAGCTAAACTGGGGATTGGTAGGACAGTCAGTTTTACTAGATCTTTCTGTGCCACAGGCAGGGGGCATGTCATGTCTGTACCAGGACATGCGTTCTAACAGCCCCATGGAGTGGAAGGCTCTGGATTTGGAAGTCTTGCCTGAGAAGGTGTTTGGTGACACAACCAGACACCACAAGGTAGGAGCCATGTTTAAACAGGGAATAGTGGTGCCAAGAAGGGCGTAAAGAGGACCTTAAATAGCTACACAGGCAGAAGCTTGCTGTCCTATATAGCTTCACTGGCGTTTTATATACATCCATTTCTGTATATGACATATGGTGATTATGAGGTAAAAAAAGGCATTATTCCAAACAATGTTAACATAATATACTAAAAAGTAAGCTTACAAATCCAGCACAGTTGTCGCAGAAAGTAGGCCTTAAGTAAGTGGTCTCTTGGAAGTTGTGAGAAAAGCCAAGTCCTAATTTGGAGTAGATTGAGCTAGCCCTCATAAAGTAAGCTGTTATTTCATCCCTGCTAATCAGACCTTCCCTGGAAATAAACAAGAAAAGTTGTTTGTGAGACATACATTTTTCTTAAAAGCATAAGGAGAATTAAACATCTCTTCGCAATTTAAAATGTCAATAGTTTCATGGGCCAAAAACTACAGTGATCTCAGTAATCTTGTCAACTGCTCCCAAAGTATACTGAATATTGTTCCAAAAAAATGTTTCTTTTTCTAAGATCTGTTCTTCTTCTACATCAGCCTGATTACCACTGCTGTAAGCTCATGAAGATGTCATTCACAATACGTTCAGAAGATGCTTTTGTCAGTTATGTTTTCACTTCTATTTGTGGGTGAAGAGGATGATTTTACCATACTTATAACAGAAATAAAATTTAAACACAAAAACCCCAAAACCCCTCCCAAAACAGATGCTATAAAGTTGATAAGCAGAACTAGGTACTCACCAGTCCTTAGCCATTACACAAAATGAGAATGGAAAACTGGCAGCTATCTTTTCAAATTCTTCCTGGGAAATGTATCCATCCTGATCATGGTCATAGTTTTTGAAGACAGACTGTGGAAGGTAATAGTAGAATAGTTTATAATGAGTATGAGCTGAATTACCATTTTAGAAAGTCTCCACAATATTTATGGATTTCCTCTCCCACTTTCTCCCAGTTTCTATTAAACAGTGCAGTCTAACTACTAAAGCAGCATTACAATTTCTTGATTTGTAGCAAAATGTAGATAAGTCAACATAGGCTGGACTAAATGCTTCACTACACAATGACAGCTATTTTTCAGTTTTGCTTTAATATCATTATGTCCAGGCATACATATACAACTTGTACTAATGCTCTCAATTAGCCCTCCCAGTGATGATCTCTGTAGCTGAATCAGTGTAGCTGCCTAGCTTATTTCATCAGGTCAGTATTATGTGAAAAATAGTTATATGACAGAATTGTCATGTAGACACCTATTTCCACTTGTGGAACATTACTGTTTGTCTCTGGCCCTAAGGCAAGGAGCATACCTAAGCCAAATTTAGAAATATATTCCAAAACGACATGTATCAAAGGATACCTAGCAATATCATAAGTGTTTAAAAGGAAAAGAGATGAAGCAGGGATGCAAGACAAACTCTTACCCTCTCTCTCTCCCCATCAGTTTTGGAATCAATCACCTGAGCTTACTTGATGGTTTCCAGTAAAGCAGGTGACCCAAAAGAGAGAGAAAAAGCAATGGCTGCTAGTAACAAAGCCATTGAGGGGCCCACTTTCAGACTCCACGAAACATGATTTTGGAGTCCCTGATAGAAATGGACTCCCTGGCTCCTTGGAAGAATGACTCTGGAAGTATACAAACCAGCATTCACACTCCCCAGTGGCTCCTTAGGCATTTAAGGAATTTCCTTGCATGCCTCACAGGCTGCTGCTGTTATTTACAGCTACACAGAAATATCTATTTGTGAGGATGGAAGTGCTTACAAACTCAGCACAGCTCAATGTGTCCACTAATTCTTCCCTTCTTTGTATCTTCTCATACCTAGAGATTAAGGCTACAACTGATATGTAAGGTAAATGGGCCAACCATACTTACATCTACCATCCTCTGAACATGTTTGCTGATGGTTTTTGGATCAGGTTTGGGGGCTACTCCTGAGGCCCAGTCTGCAACTACTGGTGGTCTGGAAGGTGTCAAAGGCTAGAATAAATTGAATGGAACTTCATTAGTACCACATGGAAAGATTTTCGTTATTACACTTCTTTCGTTTGTGACAGTGAACTATGTGATACAGGACTGCAAAAATGGCCTGTTGGACCCAACAGGATACTTTTGATAATTACATGGTACTTCAGAGGAAGCTCTTCCCTGAACTGTCCAAAACAGTGGTCATTCCTTAAATTGTCACAGTTCACTGACAGCCCTGTAAATTCACTGTCTTTTCTGTATTTATAAAACAGGAACAAAACTACAGTATAATACTCATGGGTTTCATCATTTGAATCACATCAGAATTCTTCATTTTAAAGAATCAGTATCAGTTTCCAAGATTGAGCCTGATGTCATGCCTCTACACAAGTAACTACATTTGTGTTTGTGTTCATATTATAAAACCTGATATGGTATAAACTCTCCCATATATTCTAGCTTAGGCTTCATCATCAACCAGACAATTTATGCTTTAACAGATTCTGCTCAGTCTGTAAAGCTAAAGTGTTTTCAATTTAGCATATAATAAAATAAAATGAATGCAAGGGATAAAAGTTGCATTGCTCATCAAAAAAATCTTTTTGTTAAGAATCTGTAAAGGCCCTTACAGCAGCTCGGTGACTTCGTGGTTCTCGTGCATATGAAAGCTCATAAATTTCATCTTCTGTGTAGTAAAGATCAAGGGACAGCTGAAAACAAACACATTAGTTTAAGCCCAAAAGAGTCACTGCTACTTGATAAACTTGCTTGTGGCATGCATCAGTATTTTTTGGTGGATTAACTTTTAATTTAGGTTGCACCTAGAAAAAATGCATTTGAGCCGCACAGGTGTTCACAGTGATTTGAAAGGGGTACATTTCTAAATTCCAGACTATTATTGCCATTATCTGGAAATCTGTAACATTGCACAGCTACAGTCATTAGCACAGTAAGTGACTGTAGGCATAATTAGCAGTCAGTTAATAAGTAACTTGCAAAAAACTGTTACTCCCATAATATTCAAGTGATCTATCATGCAACAAAGCACAAAAGCACCGTTCCAATGAAACTGTCCACTAACTCAAATTCTCAGAAAACTCTTGTTTAAACATGTCCTATTTATCCAATCCAGCTGTGAACACATTGAACTAAGAAGGATGTGATGAGGATAAAAAATGGACTTGCATATATTTAGTGAGAACCTTTAGCTGTCAACAGCAGTTATGTAAAGCAAGAAACATTACACCTGGGTAAGTAAAGGAATTTGAAAAAATTATCAAATTTAAACCTTTGATTTTGCATGTGTCCTGGAAAATAGTATAGCAAATATTTTATGGACTGGAAACAAATTTCAAGCTAAGATTGAAGACAGGTAACATGACAATTTTTGAATATTTACATGATAATATTCACACTAGATGTGACTGAATAGAAAAGCTAGATATAAATGTGTTTACAAGCCTCAATCCATAGCAAGTCCAAAGCAAATATAAACTTAGAGAGCCAAGATTGCGGCGTACATATGGATATACATTAAGAAACCAAAATACGCTGTTTTATCCAATTAATAACTTTACTGAAACTGCAGATATGCAATAACTTTCTTGTGAACAACTGCAAGAATTACTGCTGTAGTCATAATAGCGAACAATTTTAGATTATTGGGGAAATCTAAAGTAGTTTCAGACACTCAATACCCAAAAGTCCAAATGTTACAATACCTCTATGAATTATTAACTTATGTATGTAATTATTAATACCTCTTCAAACTGATTTGCCTGCTAATGGGAAGCATATGACTAAAGGCAACAGAAGGAGAAAGACTGTTGGAAAAATGTGGAAGCAGCCTATCTAGTTTTTCCAAGCTGAGGTACTTGTTAAGGCCAAACAAAACTGAGAAACAAGAAAGGTAGATTTACTATTTTAATAAAAGGTAGTATTTTAACTTACTAGGAGAAGCTAAAACTATTGTTGTAACATAGGTCCTAGGTAGTATCAATTTTGTTAGTAATGTGGCACTGACTAGATATGACTGGAAGAGTAACACAACTATATTTGACTAACATTTATGTCAGACAGGTTTTTAGTACCAGAAGAAACTTGGCTAGAAATATGTTATGTTAACCTTACACATCTTGAGGGACTGAACTTTTAGAAATGAAAGTTTGTGTGTTCAACACAAGAAAGCTCTGTATGCAATCCTCTGCCTCCAAGGTGCATCTAAGGAAGCTTTCTACCTTTCTCCCTATTTAGACGTAATCAGCGGAAGATTCAGTGTGCTTCCTTAGTGAAAGTACAGAGAGAATCCATACTACTATAGCGAAGCAGAAACATTTCCTTCCCTTACAGAAATAATTGGAAGCATACTGCTGAACTGGTACCTCATCCTTGCTGCCAGATAAATCAGTATCGCTAACTTTTTCTCTTCTATTATTGTACATTTCCTTAAGGGGAAAAAAAAAAAGAATCTTACTATATTATGTATTTATAGTTAATGGAATTCTCTACTTAGTAGTTTGACAGATATATGAAATTATTTTTTAAATGGAGGTATTTATCTCATCTAACAGACTTACTGTAAGCAAATGAACAAGGTCCATATTGGCCTCCAGGGGAAGTGGCATTTCCTGGAGTTGTATCAGCTCATTTATATGGTTATACAGAGAGTATAGTTTGTATATGTTAATTTTTTTGTCCTCCAAGTAGTCTGGCATGCCCTCATAAAGTGATATCAAGTCTTTCAGGTGGACACCAAGGATTGGGATCTTAAAGTTACTGCACTCGTTATAGGCACGTCGGTAACTATCGTAATTTCTGTAAGATGAAAGCAGTTCTGTCATTTCATTAAACACCTAAAAACAAAAAGAAAACAAAAAAATCAAAATCGGTTACTGGTTTTGTTCTAGTCATACAGAAGAAGAATTTCCCGTGTTTTGTTAAGGGTTTACTCACAGATGACTCTTGAAATGGATTTTAAAACTTTAGGCTTCAAATGAAATTTAGGTATTCACCTCACCTAATTTAACTATCTGTAATATGTAATTATAGATAGTTAATCTACAGCCTAATCTATAATGCTGGTCTTCCTACATTCCTTATTTAGTCAATGAAAAGAAATAGGATCCTCTCAAATCAAGGGTACGTGTATGCCGTTAATGCATAAGCACAGCACAAGCTCTCTGACCTTCATAAAAGCAACCATCTTCACCTTCAAATGTGGAATGCACTTCTCTGGCCTCCAGCTCACCATCTGGAATTGCTGGAATTGGAAAGACCTGGCTGAGAAACCCCGCGTTGTGCTATGGTCCCATCACAGCGTGACCAGAAGTCCTATTACAGTTCAAGGTGGCACATCTGTGCTTATAAGAAAACTTTTTTCCCATGAAAATGAAGAACAAACAATATATTGGACTTGTAAAGGCCAAATTAATCTTAAGTCTAGCAGTATAAATATTTCCCTTGTTTAAAACTATACAGGTGCAAAGCTGACTCAACACTATAAAATCAACAGACCAATGTTTTCTTGCAGAAGTTCCTAACCCCTTGATTTTTAACCTTTACAAACTGTTTTACAGTTAAACTTTAAAGTGTGCTCCCAATTCATTAATTACCAGCTTTTTTTTAGCTGCTTTCTCTTAGCACTTGTATACAATTTCTTGATGCAAAAAGTTATTCGAATGATGGACTCATATGCAGTCCACTCCTCATAATGACAAAATTTGTAAAACAGCATGCTTCTAAAATAAGCTTGCTAACTGGTTTTATAGATCCTTGCCCTGGTTTTGGCTGGGACAGAGTTAATTTTCTTTCTAGTAGCTGGTATAGTGTTATGTTTTGGGTTCAGTATGAGAGAAATGTTGATAACACACTGATGTTTTCAGTTGTTGCTAAGTAGTGCTTATACTAAGTCAAGGATTTTCCAGCTTCTCATGTCCAGCCAGCAAGAAGGCTGGAGGGGCACAAAAACCTGGGAGGGAACACAGCCATGACAGCTGACCCAAACTGGCCAAAGGAATATTCCATTCTATGTGACATCATGCCCAGTATATAAACTGGGGGGAGTTGTCTGGGGGGTGGAACACTGCTCAGGAACTAACTGGGCATTTGTCAGCAAGCGGTGAGCAACTGCATTCTGCATAACTTGTTTTGAATATTCCAATTCTTTTATTATTATTATTATTGTAATTTTTTCATAATCTTTTTTTTTTTTTTTCCTTTCTGTCCTATTAAACTGTCCTTATCTCAACCCACAAGTTTTACTTTTTTCCCCGATTCTCTCCCCAGTCCCACTGGGTTAGGAGGGAGGGAGCGAGTGGCTGCGTGGTGCTTAGTTGCTGGCTGGGGTTAAACCACGACAATCCTGAGAGCTGCAACCATTATCAGTGGGAAGTCATATTTCTGGTCTACACTCCAGGTATGCACTGTTCATTCAAGCTGATTGTACTGTGATAAAATCAGGTTCATTAGATACCTGTCTTTCAGACCCCAAACAAGATAAAATAATAAAGCATATTAGTCTCATAAGAAGCCATTTCATTGCTAGAAAATATGCTTTCCTTCACAGTTTTAGTAGCCAGAATCTCAGCAAAAAATATATCCATCTGTATTTCACAAGAATTTAATTGGAAATTACAACTGATTCCTAACATTCCACTGCATTATAATGTGTGTATTAGAGCTGTTTGTTCAAGTCTGACCTAGATAAAAATCTATCATAGGGAAAGATCAGATGAACAAAACCAATCCTTTCAGTTTTAAACTCAAAGTGTAGAGCTCTGTGCTAGCATTTCATAGACTCAGAATGGTTAATATTGCTATGGATGACAATAGTTTTGTTCTCAAATGTTCTGGATCCAATTCTCTGCATTTGTGTTTGAATGCTACTCTGTACTACCGCATATAAATGGAAATGCAGCCTGTCACATCTGAGTATTAAGAGAAACTTTAGAGAAGCTGTACAAATCTTGAAGAAAGGTGGGGTTGGAAGTGTAGGAGTAACTGGTATCGTAGAGATGAAAAGACAAAGAAAAACCTTCCAAAACCAAAGGAAGTCTTCCTTTTTCTTTTTTCTGTCTCTCTCCACCTTATCCAATGAAGTAAGGTTGTTTTTTGTGTTTGCGATAACAAAAAAGTTAAAGGTTAACTTATTTGAAAAACTTAGAGGAGCTATACCAACCTTAATTACATCATGAGGAACACATGAGCTTGTTTCCTTGAGTCTGGAAATGGAACTGTGACAAAGACCTCCTATCACTGCCATTAATGTATTGAAATTCTGCAGCTGGTGGAGCTTCTGTGTTGACATACAAAAAAAATCAGTATTTATTATTTAAAGGTTCAAGTTGTTCAATATGCACATCCCAATTCTACATTGCCCCTATTGTCTTCCTCTAAAGTCTTACAAGTTTTGTGCCACTATCCATTTGATTTCATTCATTTTGGTAATGAGTTGTTATTTTTCTGGGTGTAACGTACTTATTCTACTGTTATTAAATCAGGTATTAATTATGCTGATACAGTAAGTCTTCAAAGTACTTCCTCAGTACTTCTCCCTCTTCCCACACTCTACCACAACTAGGAAACACTGCCTATTATCTTGGTTATGACTACAGTTGAATTAGTATGCAAAGAATATCAACAGGACCATAGCAGCTCTGCTTCTATCCAGTAAGGCATATCTGGTAGAAATGCTTCTAGTCATGGCCAAAGGCATGATAGCGGTTCATGCTTTGGAAAGGTACGCGGTCACAGCTTGGAATCTCACCAGCTGATTCAAAAGCAAGTCTAGTTTTTCAATGAAAATAATTTCTTCAGAATGGATATGAGAAAGTCATGGTGCCATGACACTGTAATATCTGAATACTTGGTATGAAACCACAGCATACACAAATACTCATGCTGTGCGTATGAACCAGGAGACCAGTGCCAACACCCCCAGCTGACCCTGCAGTAGTAGTGTGGGAAGAGCAACTAAAGGGCTCTTAAACCACACATGTCAAAATTTAACTGACCTGTGCAACATGAATGAACTTGATGAACACTTCAGCCCGAAGCTGTGGTGTTGGTCTGCTGAGAACCATTAGCTGCACCCACTGAGAGATACCATTACAAAGAGCAATTGATCTTTCCATTGTTGGATTCTCCTTCACACAACTATTCACAATGTAGTTCTGATAATCTGAGAACTTAAAAAAACAAACAAAACAACAAAAAAAAGGTGTAAACAAACTCATCTACAGTTTCATATACCTCATGATCTGTGTGCAGATACAGGTCTGCTTTTCAAATGAAATATACAAGATATATTTTACACCTGAAATATCCATAAGACTGAAATCTCTCCTTTGTCAAAGCTTTGTTCAGTTCAAAGCAGAAGGCTTCAACTAATTGAATTAGCTGAAAGCATCTTTTCACCCTAATTTGTATCACATCATTTGCATCATGTATATCTCAGGAGCCTTGGCTCTTATAAACCCTAGGAAAAGTAGAACTGGGGCCTTCCTCCTAGCCTCAGTGGCTCCATAGATTCATTGCATCTAGGCTTCTTCAGGGAAGGTAAAACTGAATTTAAAGTGTAATCTAGTAACTCAGTGATAGCTTAAGGAAGTTAAGTGTTCAGTTTATGTAGTGAGGGCACACTTCTGAATAAGCTAATACAAAAGCAAGTTCAATGAGATTCATATAAAACTGAGATAAGACCATTAAAAGAGTGAGGGCTACAGATTCCTTAATATTTTTAATACAGCTTGTGAGATTCTCTTATTTAACCAAAGTGATCTAAAATTGTTCAGTAGACACCTGTATGTGAAAAATAGAATTTTTAAGCCATTCTTCTGATTAAGATCAAAGAGAAGCAATCATTTGTTTTTGTTGATACAATGTTTTTCCGTTCCCTTGATTTATCCATTAACAAGAATACACAAGAATTTGAACCATCATAAAATGTGACACAGGATTTATACATCCATTCTTTACTATGACCACTAATACTAACACCTTACCAAAAACATTCTTAGCTGTAATAGACACATATTCCTTTCTTAAGGCAACAGGAAGATGCTGAATGGCATTGATCCTTAAGAAAAGGTCGCAAATTGTCAAGCTGCTTTTTGTTTCTTGCTCTCCCCCTCTCACTTTCTCTCTGCTTTTTAACTTTTTTCCATCCATTTAATAAGAACTATTAAAACTTTAAAAAGCAGATATGACAGCAGACATCTCTGGATTTGTCCTCTTATTAAATTAAAAATGGAAGAAACATTAACAGTAATAAGAAGAGCTGTCTCTGAGATTACATAGTACTTATACTTATTGTTTGAATTTTGAACCCCAGCCAGATTTGGCTGGATCTTGATTTTTAAGCAACTACTCTATACAGATAGATAATTTTTCAATATCTGACTACATAATTATGGACTTCATAGCAGTTTCAGTACAATTATGAATCAGTTAGATTAGTTTATATTTTGTTCTCAGCAGCTCTCTCCTTCACAAAAGGATTTTTTTTAAAATGATAAATAAATTTTTATCTAACATACTACTTAAAGTTTCAGAATAACTTTGGTGCAAGAATTTATTAACGAGGTCAGCTGTAACAAGATTGTTAGTGGCAGATATGGTAAAGAAGTCCAGGTACCTAAACAATGCAAGAGTCTGGTATTGCAATGACTAACTTATGAGCCTCAATAGGAAAGCAGAATCCAGATTCTTACAACAGAATGTAGCCTCCCTATATTTTATAACTATAAATTAAAATGGTTTCCAAACACCAGCATACCTGAGTCATTACTCTGTGAACACTACTCCCTGCATTATTCTTTGCTGCAGGACACATGGTGTCCCATGGAAGATTTTGCTGTGTGCTCTATATGTTCAGGGGATCAAGTATCCTTTCTGACTTTCAAATGACTGAACCTATGAATAGTTTATTCCAGTGACTGATAACACAGCAGGTCATTTGCAGCCTTTCTCCCCATATATGCTGCCATATTAGAATAACAAAAGGATTCTGTGGCTTAGTATACAGTGAATACATTCTGCAAAGAGTTAATTAATATAGCTATTTATTAATTACACATTATTTTCTGATCTGAGGTCTTGGTAAACTCAGTTTATACCAAAACATATGCAGGAACCCTGCATATAAAATGTGTACAAGTATGTAACTGTTGGAACTCTATGACACATCTGACACTGACTGCTATCATACTTGTTATGCTTATTAATCATTAATTTCTTTATGTCTGCACAGAGCTTGAAAACGTTAAGAATTATATAAGCTTTGCATATTATTACTGCCTACAGGCAGCAATCTGTGCATGACTCTGGTTCTATGGCTTTTTGAATTTAACACAAAACATGAAGAGTCATATACTGTCAGCTCAAAATGAAGTACACTAAAACACAACTGTGAAATCTTCCACAATCTATTGAGAGCCCCTTTCCTTGCAAGGCTTCATCTTCAGATTGTAATGTTTCAAAAAAAACCCCACCAAATATCCAAAACAAACAAAAACCCCTAAAAAAACCACTTTGCTTTCACTGTTATCATCACACTGACTTTGCAACGGTTTAGATTCTGGTCTCTAATGTTCACTTTTCTTTTCCATGTGTGAACTGTATCAGGTTTGAATAGAAGTAATGTTGTAGCATATAAGGATGCAAGTGAAGCCAAGGTGCATAGGGAAGTTAGCAACTTAACTGTTACCAACATAGCTGAGAAAACAAATCAAATGAAAGAAAACATGAGACAAATCCTTAAGAATTGTTTGTGTACTTGAAAGCTTGTCTAATAAAATATTTTAAGCCCCTCTTACATTAAAAACATGGCATTTTCTCAAGTGCTTTCTTATCCCTAGTCTTTATTTTGTTATGCATAATCAAAAATGTCAAGCAGAGTCCAGTGGACATCTTCTATACAGACAGTCCATTAGTCACCGCACAAGAAGGCTGCACTGTTTCCTACAACCACAGGAGGTTAGCATTCTAGGAGAATATTCCAAGTTTCCTTCATCCCACTTTAGCCTGATTACTGATTTGGGTCAAAGGAGGCTGCTTGTTCCTCTGCCCAATGACACCACTTGTTCTAACAAAAAGAGATTATTTGAAAGAAGATCAAATGGTTTACTCCTCTCCCTTCCAACTGACCATACCCCAGCTCTGTTCTACAGTTGCTTAAAAGCTTCACTCTCCCTCTCTGAAATGACTGGAGCAAAAGGGTATGTACTCAGAATAAGTACCACTGACGACCTTCAAAACTAGTAAACCAAAAAGAGTCTGGACAGACTCAGCTTGTCCAACAGCTTGCACTGCAGGGTTAATGTTGTAATACTACCCCTCTCCCATCTTTAAAATAAATGACTGAATAAATAAATAAATAATCACTTACTGATATTCTTCTGAAAGACTTAAATTCAAGATAGGTAAGGTGGTCTGACAGCTCCTCTGGTTCAAGGTGATCGAAAAGAAGCGAGACTTTCCGTTTCTTACTGGTGTTGGCCTTCACACGCTGTGTCAGCTTTCTAGACCAATCCCTAGAATTTCTTTTAGACAAATTTTAGAACAGAATTACCCTGAGTTATTTTCTGAAGAGCAAACTTTTCCTCTCTCCCTAATACAAAAGTAACATTGTTTTCATGCCTTACTGCAATAAAAAGTTAATTATTTGAGTTTCTAAACAGCAAGCTCCTTTCATGCATTAGAGATTATAGGACAAAACAATACTGTTAGTCTTTATTATATTGATGTAGCACATAGGTACAATACAACTATATTACTAAACAGCATGAGATTATATATTGCACTTCCAGAATTGCTGTCCGTAACTTTTTCTTCATTGAACACATCCAGTGCTCCTCCATTTAATAATTCTTACACATTTCCTTGACCAGCCTCGGAGAATGAACTGTCTGCCTATGCTATTCGCCCATGGAGTAATGAAATTTAATTGTATTTGAAAAACTAAATATCCTCTCTCATAACCAGATACAAAATGTATGCCAAATTCTGCTCTGCTTTTGCCTGTGCATTTCCAACCAAAGTATGAATTGACACTGTTATACAATTCCGCAGAACTATCTTACTCTCATATAAAAAGGAAGGTTCTCTTCCCAAGAAGGAACTATGTGATATATAACTGTAGGATTTATTCTGGACAGGACAAGTAATTTTATAACTAAAATCACACAAAATAGTATCAAGAGTTTGACAACGTAATAATCTGTATCTTCTCACTTACCTTTGGTGTTAAAAACAAACACTTTTTTTACCTCATCTGTTACCCGATCAAAAAGTATTCTCCTTTCTCATTGACTTCAAGTGATCTTTCAAAATCATTAGGCCACTACAAATTTTCCAAGTTCCCTGGATAGAGTAAAATTTATCTAGCATAAAGAATTAGCACAAAGTCTACACAGCAGTTAAATTCAACCTAAGTCATACTTGAAAGGCATTCTGTTCCTTTACATAATATATATTTAATCCATAATGATGTATAAACTCTTCTAAGGATAGATAACATATGACTTACTAAAATTAACCCACTATAGGACCACTATCCTGCTATACTGGAGAGACATTATATTTGAATAAAGGAAATTCAGAGCAAAAGTTTGTTTTCCAAGCATAATGAGACTTTGCCACTCACATTTGGGTTGTGTCAATTAGATGACAGTGTAACTCCTCACCATTAGCTTTAACCAGTTCTTGAAATTCTTCCATAGTTGTGGATAGTTTAGAGTCCATTTTGAACATAACCCAGAACTCTGTAATCCAATACCTATTGCACATTGAAAATACAGAAACACAAAAATAAAGGTTTTGCTCTAACATCAGCAAGGCTGAAATTTAGATAGTTGCTCCTGTTTATGAGTTATATTTCTTCTTGACCAACTTCAGGAGATAAATCTTGCTTTTAGATGCTTTTGCTAGGCCACCTTGATTTTATCAAAAATCAGAATTTCAAGATCAAAAACGAATTAGAAACTACCTGCCTTAATGCTGGATAGAACTATACTACATAAATGTTTGCAAAAAATTCAATATTAAAATTTCTGTTTTCACATTAAATCTAGATAATATGCATGCTGATTTTTTCTTCATGAACTTCTAGATAGTTTTATATACTCCTTTAAAACCTGAAATTATTTAGTCTGGACATAAAAAAAATGCACTATGGTAGTCAGAATTTTATCTGTTAACTGAAGAAAAATTTACTAATTAAATATATTTAATAGTTTACAGATGACTCAGTCTCACATGCACAAAATATTTTCTGAGAACTATACTTTTCTATGTTGGGCATTCAAATTGTTTCAGTCATATATTTTATATTTCAGTTCCTATAGGTGACTTGTCACCCACTGTGGTATCCACCCAGCTGCTTGCTCACTCCTTCCCCCCCAGCAGAATCACAGAGAGAATAGGAAGGGCAAAAGTGAGAATAATGTGTGGGTCAAGATAAAGACAGTTTAATAACTGAAAGAAAAAAGCTAACCAAACAAACAAGTGATGCAAAGGCGATCACTCACTATCTCCCACAAGATGCCCAGCCAATATCTGAGCAACAGCTACTTTGGAATGATTACCCCCCAAGTTTTTATTGCTGAGCATGATGCCGTATGGCATGGGAACATCCCTTTGGTCAATTCAGGCCAGCTGTCCTGCCTGTGTCCCCTCACAACCTCAAGTTCACCCCCAGCCTACCGTCTGCGGGGGCAGAGTGAGAAACAGAAATTGCATGCTGTGCAATCACTGTTCAGCAATAGCTAAAATGTTGGTGTGTTTTACTTAGAGATGCAAAGCACAGCATCATAGGGGCTGCTATGAAGACAGTTAACTCCATCCCAGCCAGACCCACTAGACGCATGCATGTAAAAATCTGTGCTTATTGGAAAAATGGAAATGCACATTCTTACAGATGCATGTATGTATGAATTTGCCTAGAAGCAAAAATGCTCCCAGATCTCATACAATACCAAAGCATTCTGACCTAACCAGTAATCTGCTTTGAGATAATAAAATCATCACTACTTAAAACAAATTTTACCTTCCTGTTACTACTTATTTCCCATTTTGTGTAAAAAAAAGTTGCATCTTTTTTTCCTCTGTACTGTTTTCTGTAAACTGAGATATCAAACTTTACTATACTTAATAAAAAAAAAAGTGATCTGGAATCATTGCAAATGACTAAGTAGAATTACTAAGGAGAATTACCTACAGAACGCAATGAAGTTTTGCTTAATATAAGCAATATAGCTGCAATATCCCACTTTTTTTTAATAGACCTATATAATATTAGACACAATGTTACCAATTCCTGAGTACTGTCAATTTTCACTGATGTTTAAGATACAGATTTGTACAGACTCATTTCAAAACTGTGACCCAACAATTCATGTACTGACTTCAACGGATCTGCACAAAGCTGGTTGGGCCTTTTTGTGTAATGCTGCTAAATTGAACCTTGAAAAGCTGAAGCAGTATAGCTGTTTCTCTTTTTAATGTCAGCTTAAAATATGCAAAAGTATTCTTAGGTATGGCACATGGATAGCTGCAGACTAATAGCTACCAAGCAAGAATATTCTTACCTCACAAAATAGCATATCTTTACACACAGCATAGAAGATTTATTTTCTAAAGCATTAAGATAGGTAGAAAACTGTTAAGGAAAACCACATCCATTCACGTATGACATGAAATGTAACATGCTTGATACTTCCCTATCTGTAAGCAGTACGAATCATTCTACTGATGGCATATAATATCAGATTAGGGTTAGCAAAAGTTTATTGCAAATATGACTACTATGAGTAATACTGATGTAGCTGCCCAAGTACTGAATAGTGTTAAGTAACAAAATGATTCCGCTTTCTACAGGTGTTTCTATGCAACATGGCTCACAATTTCTAATAAAACTCATGCCCTTGCACATCTCACTAAAACTTGAAACAGTAATACCAAATTTATCAATTACTGCTTTTATGAAGAAATTCTTTTCAATTAATTACGATTCACTGGAGCTTTTCCCAAAAAGATGCTATTTTCCTTTAAACATAACCAGTTGTATACAATGGTAGAGAAAAATGTGAAATGCCTCTCCTTGCTAACCTCACCTTCCTAACCTGTGCAACAGTTTTCATTTGATTTGCTGTATAAATAACTGGAAAGAAACACCCAGATTTTTAGTCTATTAGCTCTATAAAACAATTTGTGATATTGTAGCCAATACATTTTGAAGACATGGAAAATCCATTTGGAAAATGTCTTATGCATATCTTGATTCTTCTGCTGTAGATTACACACATATTTTCAGTACTAAAAAACATAATTCAATGAAAATACTTTGTGGATCCTCCCACAGTCTGATTGAAATGAACTGCATGCTAAATCTACTGCAACTGAGGGAACATACCATCCACAATTTAAGCACCCATATTAAGTGCTTAAATTAGGCTGACTATAGAACTAGTGAGGTCTGAATAAGTTCCCAAATATTCTGAAGGGCCCTGAACTGAATGTCTGAAATTAGATTGCTTACAAATCATCCGTAACTATCTAAAATCACTCACATAATTTAGGGGATGGAAAATGGTGAAACCAGGACATTTGCAAGGTTTTTCAAAATACAAGAACCCAGGCTATCTGATCAATTCAAAACCGTCTTTAACTTTCAATGTCTTTACAGGGAGCTATACACACAGTCAAAAACCAAGCTTGCAAAATATGCAAGTCTGATAAAAGTTTGAATCACTTCTCTGACTGTAGAAAACGTTACTTCTCAGAAACATGCAATTACTTCCTTCCATTTTCAAAGAGCGCATGAGCCTAAGTTAAATGCAACGCTACACCACAGTTGTAGCTTAGCACACTTGATCTAACACTTGTGGTTAGAGAAGCAGCAGGACAGTCGGAATCCAACACTACAGTAACGCTCTGTGGTAAATGATGCTGCTTTTAAAAGCCAGAAAGATACAGAATCTGGGGGAAGAAAGAATTAACTAAATTAAATTGTACCAAAATTGGCTAGAGATTCTTAGCATGTCAGGTCTGCTTCCTGTGCTGTGCTCATCTAATTAGGAGTAAACATTTTGTAAAGCTAAGAAGTCAGGTAATATATTCCACAATTCCTAAGAAAGGCTAGTATTGCCAATTTGATCTAGTAGCTTTGTTGTGAAAAACCTAATGAGCCAGAAACACACATATATGAGTCCAGGCAGTCACCTCAAAATGGGAACAAATGGGAAGGAAAAGCTTATGATTTATTTCAGTGCATTGTAATTTTGAGTGTGTGAGTGAGAAATAGTATTTGTTGAAAATTTTCACCTCCAGATAATACAATCAGAGTATTTTCAAAAATTACACTTCTGTTCTTTGCTCTTCTATTTGTATGGAGGACACAAAGAGATCTGAAACTTAGGCCCAGGCTCACAGTACCTGAGGTGCCTACGTTAATCTAATACCTGCTAGGTGGTCCCTCCGTGGCCAATGGACGGTGATTTATGCTACTTCAAATCTGAATTGAAGTTACATCTTTTTCTCTGTGGATGATAAGCTAAACCAACCAAACAAAAAAACCCAACCCTAAACCAAACAAAAACACACCATACAACCAAAACCTGTAAAGAACAAGTATATTGTTTAATGAGTAGAACAGTAATACACCCATAGATTAAATATCCTCTACTTACCCGTTTCAAAGTTGCCAAGTTATCTAATATTACCTTAACAGCAGGTGAACATTACAAAGGATATAGATCAATGAGTTTCTGGAGCATGTCTGCAGAGGAGATGATAAACTGATGCATGGCCAGAATTATCTTTAGCAGCTGGTTGTTTTGATATGCATTTCCTTCTAAATCTGGAAACAAACAAAAAAAAAGTATTCTTATTGAAATCTTGGTATACCTTGGTAAACAACTTGCGAAAGGCTTTTTCAGAACACTAATTCTCATCAGGCCTGTTCACCTACGCTATTTGAAAGATAGCAGTAACTTAGTAACTTCGGAAGTGCATCATTTTTCTGATGAGACCTATATGTCAACAACTATAATTCACTACCAGGATTTGGAAGATCCTTGAGGAAAAAAAAAAGGCAGTTATGTCTCAAAAACACTCAAAATATCCAGTTAATTATACATAATGATCTCAGCCCAGCAATGCACTTAAATGGTTAGCTTTAGGCAGATGAGTATAACCTTTGAAACAAACTAATGAATTGCAGAGCAAAAGAATTCAGTTACTGATCTACACCAGTCAGTGAGTGGCACGACTGAACTTATCAAACAGAATAGCGATATTCTTAAGCGTTTGTGAGGCTTTTTTGTACAACCGACATACATAACACTAAAGTATATGCACAGGTTAGGATCTATACCTAGATGCACATGGAACAAGATATAACATATGCAGAAGCCCAGAGGTTAACCTATGCATACTCCTGTTGCTGGACTTAAATGTCCCAACACATTTCCTTGAACTATGCGCTACAAGGATTTCACTTGAAAAAGGTTTTTAGACTACATCTATCTTCTGGGTCTTGTGGGTTTTTTTCCATATTCAGAAAAGATTAAGGTCATCAAATGTAACAGAATGTTTAAAATAGTTTCCATTTCTGTAACAAACACAGTAGTGAAAGTGTTTGTAAACATTAACAGATGATTTTTTTCTACATCCTGCCATGAGAGAACCTAAGTAGCTTGAACTGGAATTAGACACCATTTCAAATACAAAAGAAAATTTACCTTTTTGAATAATTTTAAATACACTGTCCTCTATGAGGATAAATGTACTGATCACTTAAAATAGCAATAACAGAAACAATATACAGAAACAACGCACAATAAGGCAAAATAGAAGAGGTAGGTGAAACGGCAGATTTGCAGCATATGAAATGGCATCTATTACTAGAGGGGGAAAAAAATTTTTTTAAATTGCACAACACCAAAAGGGAACATTAAACTTGGCCCACTTGCAAAACAATATAATCCATGTTAGTCATTCAGCAAGAGTTTCCATGCCTTTCTACAGGAAGGTATCAAATGTGAAGAGAGAACCCCAGAGCCCAGGCCTTTTCTTTCGAACAACACATTGGATCTTTGGGAGAACTAGTAAAGCCTGATTTCCTCTAGATCTGTCTCCTCTGTTCTTCACTCCACAATAGTCCTATTCATGCCCTTTATCACTATACTCTCCCCTGAAAGTCTTTTCCTTCTCTTCCTCACCACAATGCCAGAACTCCTCACTCATGCTTAAAGTTATCAGCTACACAAAACCTTGAATCCAGGCTGACTGGCCAGACAGCAAATCAAATCAAACCAACGCTGGGCTCGCACAGCTGCCCCTACACCAACGTGGGTACTGATCTGGATGTCTCTCTTCTACACAAACAATTCTTTGAGATTCCTATCTTTCCATTAAATTTAGTTTAAGCTGGCAGACAGGCTGACTATTTCATGCAGAGTAGATACAGTTTCGTAGGAAGGTGACTCAGAATGGCCTAGATCTGTAGTTTACATGTGAAGTTATTGTTTTAGCTGATTGTTTGCAGCCCTGAAAGCAGAGGATATGCTAGGTACCATATACCTGGTGTGGGTAACTTCATTCTTCTAGCAAAAGCTTAATCAGTTTGGAGGAAACTTAATACAATAAAGAGTCTTGAAATACCTACAGCCAGCCTCTCAGGCAAGACAGGCAGAAAAATCCTGATCAGTAAATTCTGGCAGAGCCTACGTGAACATGCATCAACCCACTCAGCACTATCAAGCCCAGAATGAGAACTTCATGCATCAGGTGATCTTCAACACTGAACACAAGACACCACTTTCTGAATCTATCTTCTGTAGTTACACTTAAATTGTAAGGAGCAATTCTACCTACAGTGATATGGGCAAGGGGAAAGTCTGCCTGTCCTATAGCCCCATAAATGAGACCCCAAGTAACTAAAAGTTCTTGAGCTGCCTTTTGACTTATACTACAAGTTCTCAGTTTTATAGCATGAACCGAAGTTTATGCATTCCTTGTTCAAGTTCTCACATAATTTCATTCATTACCTAGAGAATCTTTCTTGGATATAAACTGCCTAGGTATTACACAGCAGGTGCACTGAGGGCAAAACAGCAAAGTATTCATCCAGAGAAGTAGGAAATTTGCAGAGGAAGGCTGGGACATCAGAAATCAGTACTTATTCAGGCCTTTAATATTTGGCATTTTGTACTCTTCCAGTGTCTTCAGGAAGACTAAAATTATTTTAGGCCTTGCACACAGAGGCCTGTAACAATTTTCACCCATTTTAAAAAACTTGGTGTTCTGCCAGAGCCTCCATCCAACAGCTCTTGTTTAATCAGAAAAGCAGTTCAATATATCCTTAACTTTGAAGCCAAATTGTCACATGCACACATACTATTAAGTATATACAGCTGTAATTAAATCACCAGGTTTTCCGAAGCGCTCAATATAGATCATCTCCGGCTAACGAAGACAGCAAATAACTCTCTCTCCTAGCAGTTTCTCCTTCGTGCATATTCCAAAATCCTCTGCCATGACATAACACAGGTACCACTTGGTACCAGGTTCCAGACTGAATTTCTGTCCTCTAGAAGGACTCTCTTCCATTTTACCTTTTCCATTTTACAATTCAGAGAAAAACAGTATATTCTGACTACTACTAGTGATTAGGTCAACACATTTACAGTATTTTCTTGCATAACGAAAGTGCATTTGTGCTTCACAACATCCGGACCTAATTATCTCACAACAGAGATAGACTTCATTATGATGACATGCAATTATTCTGCACGCATTAAAGCAGTACTAAATTTTGTGCTGTCCATTCTCTCACCCAACTAAAAGGCTTATCTCCACAAAGAAAACCATTGTATTAGTGGTGGTTTAAAAACCAAAATAAACACTCTGCAGGAAAAAAAAACCTTAAGGTTCCCAGTACAGTTCAGCACTTAACAGCAAGCCTGCATGGAACTGTAGCAGCACACAATTTTGCAAACACAAGCAGTATCAAATATTTAATGTCATCTTCCTGACCAGTTTTAAAAGGAAGGACTTTTCAAGTGCATACACCATGATACAGCAGGTGTTACTAAACAGAAAAATATTGAATCTGATTCCTCTTCCATCTCTATTTCACAAATTCATAATTCAAAAAAATCCATGGAGTTAAACAGCTAAAAATGGGCCATAGATGAGCAGAGACTCCAGCTCAGTTTCAGTTTCAGAACTGTCACTGGGTCTTTCGCATCTCTGACCACTAGGTCACGTCTTTTCAGAGAGCTAACCTGTAGCTGTGCATAAGGAAGTAACAAAAGCGGTGGTAAACTATCTCTGCGCAAACGGTGGAGCCAATAAGTGGGCTTTCCTGACTGTGTTGCAAGTACTCTGAATGCCTCTGCAGCATTCTCTTGAACCTCCAGCAGTTTGTTTTAAAACTTTGAGACTCATTTTCATTTCCGTTTGTATACCTGTTTCTAACCACACACCCTGCTGAGCAAAAACCACTAAGTGAATACTAAATAAAGTGGAATGGGTGTGTTTCAGTTAGTCAATTTACCTTAAAGCAAGCTGCAAAATACTGCATAAGCCTTAGCTTTGTTTCACTGCACCAAAATACAAATAACCCAATGGTTACATGCTTTTCCTCCTCTAAATGCCTTTATTGTACTAAGATGTTTTAATAAATATTCTTTGAAACAAACAAGGAAGCAGGAGTTGAATATATTTTTCCAGTACTCAACTACATGAGTCAAAGCACAAAGACATTTAGGGCTAAATATTTTATTATCTACGTAGTAACACAAAGCTGCTAAAAACTACAATTACAAAAGTTCCATTGCATATGCGAGACTCAGAACACACAAGGGTAAGAACATCAAAATCTAGGCCCATCAGCCACTCTATTGCACGACGCAATTGGTGCCTCCCTGTAATCTATGACTTAGAAATAGCTGAAGTATCACTTGTTCCTAGAATAGTTGAAAGAATCGAAGTACTCAAAGGCCAATAAGCAAGGCTTTAAGAGCACACTGCCCACTTTTCACCAGGTCCCGATGGCCATGAAGGCTGTGGTAAACACGCTTAACAGAAAGAGTATGTTCAATAGAGAAGATCATTGTACTGAGACCTTCCCACTCATAAGTGCAATGATAAGGCAACAGGAAGAATGCCAAGGATGTCTTAACTGAACTGAATTTTGCAAGAAAGAAAAGTTAGCTTTTCTAGGCCTTTATTTCATAAGCACTGTCTTTATTTCATAAGCAGGTTCCAACTCTATCACCTAGTGTACAATTTGAAGTGAATCAGAAATTAATCACAGAGCACTGACATCACGTGATCAGTGACTAAGCTACTAAGAACATGAATAATTTCTTTAGAACATGAATAACTTCTTGTAAACTCCCTTAAGTCTTTCAGTGGTTTTCAAAAAGTAGCACCAGAAGCAATGCAATGCAAGAAAGCATCAAGCAATTGCCAGGCAGTCTTATTAAGTGCAAAGCTGAAAGTCATGGGTTGCTATACTGATGTGCTACATTGAATTCTTCAAGATTTCTGCAAAGTGTGGTTTTTTTCTGGTAGCTTAAAGATGATGGTGTGGGGATGGTGTTATAAATGTCTGCAAAGATTACTAAAGCAGCATGTGATTTGAAAACTGAGGGAACTGATGTTCTCAAGGTCTCAAAGACTTTGATGAAGCACACAGATATGTATGAGATCTGGAGGTACATGTGGGAGTACATGCTAGGGTTTAGTGACTGAACTGAAACAGCCATAAGTCAATGTCTCTGCCCCACTTGAGAGGTGCAGTACTAATAGACAACCTCAGAATGGCTAGAAGCAACCAAATTTGAATTAAATATTTCATGAGTATTTCATGGATACTTCCTGGAACATCCCTTCAAAAACAGGAAACACTCTGTTCCCCTTCAGCTTAAAACTTATGCAACACATAGTAGTCTTCTTACTACAGATTTATTATTGCTGTGTTGGAATTTGGTACCCTGTCATTTAACACTCTTCATTAAATTGATCACATTTGGTCAGAATCAGATTCATAAGCCATCACCCTGCTCATCAGTTATGACACCATTGAGGGTCAGCAAGCACTTTCAACTTAAACTAGGGTGTTTAGTTTTTGAATTGGAAATAGTCTTTATTTTTTAATGACAGCTGAAAGCTCAGCTGATGGCAGAAATCAGGGCTAGGAGCTAATGTACTCTCTATTCCCCTGCTCCAATGCAGAATCAGCTTTCTCAAAGCCAGTATGCTTCAGAACCAGTTTAATTTGTTGTTAAAATTCTACAGTGATGAGGATTTCACAGCCTCTGTAGGTGACTTATTCCAGCACTTGAGCACATCCGTCATTAGAGTTCTGCTTACTGTCTAATCAAAGACTTCAGGCAACTTGGGCAAGCTTAAGCACATTATACCTGACCCGCAGCAGACAGAAAAAACACTCTATCAATATATTTTCTCTATTTAAGGATTGCTCCCCTTGCCTCTTTTCTGAGCTAGGGAAACACCAAATTTGTCAATTTTATATAGGTATATAATACCTTTATATATATATATACACATTTTTATATATGTAAATGTACATATATAATGTGTGTGTATATATATATAAAAAAATAAGCACACATATCCCTCTACTCATGCACTTCTATCCTTAGAGTTTCTGCAGTGGTACAATATCATTAAACTATCTTCAGTTTTAAAATCCATCTTCCCACTCAGATCCTTTTCTGAAGAAATGCTATATATCAAGGATTTTACCCTACTGTCTTTACAACTGATTACCCTAAGTGTAGAACTTTGTACTTGTCCTTAGTGAATTTTTCTTTATTTCAGATCAGTATTTTAAGTGCATAATATCTTTCAGAAATAACTTAATTACAATGTCCTTACAAAGATGACACACTAATTAGGTAAAAGAATTATAGTTTTAATTTTAGCTGAAGCAGAAAGAAGGTAGAGTCTTAAGCTCTCCAGCTTACATTTAAATCTATACAGGATGGTGGTGTTCCCCCTCATGCAACTAGAATGCTATAATGTTTAGCAGACAGTACCAAAATAGTCAGGGAATTGCGCTAATTTTTTATTTTTTTTTAATTGGCTTATAGTGCATACATGCTTGTAACTATTAAGTAACACATAAATTTATTTACCCAAGTAATTGGTCTTAGGCGGAAAACTCCAAAATTAAAATAAGAACAAATCAGTATTTTCCAGAGAGGAAAGAATCATACTACTTTGTGATCAATCCTGCACCAATAGAACCCTAAACAAGCCAAGTAAACACAGATGTTGGAAGAAACCCTATAAACTTGATACTTCTCCAAGTCTACTTCCCCCTTCAAATTCCCTACAGAATGTGGGGGGGGAGAACCCACTGCTGTTCCTCCAAATACTCATTAACATTGCAGATATATTCAAGACACAAGTGAGTCTAATATGCATCCAAAAAGGATAATAAGACTGTACTATGTGAGGGTAGGGAACATTAGGGGAGAAAAACCTCAAGGGAAAGCCATTACCCTCTCTCAGAAACAGCTTTTGGGAAGCTACATCTTGCAGAAAGAACTCTGGGTGGGTAATTCTTTGAAATGAAAACAAGAAGATAAAAGCTCTTGTCAAGGCGAAATGGGATGATTTTGAAAAATTAAAATGTACTTCGAGAGAAACCAAATGAAATGTGGGTGGAAAGCATTCCATTAGCCTTGGAAATTCAGATCAAGTACACAGAACAAGATAGAAAGTTCACACACACACCCACCCCCCCATACATTGTTCTACAGCATGTTTAAAGTATTGATTTTAGCAAATTTAGATAAGAACTTTTTAATCAAACAGTCTTTTTCTCCAAAGCCTACAAAACATCATTTGAGCGTTCAAGATTTTTTCAAAGTTTTAAATCATGATACTGGAGCCACGTGCAGCTTTTGAGCTGCAGGCAACTCTTAAATAATTCAAGTGTAATGCCTGGCCACACAGTTGGGGTGGCATAGGCACAGATAGATAAGATAAATGAGACTCCCAGAACAGAATCAGAAACTTCTGAGGCTGGTATCACTATTTGACCACTGAACCCAGCTGCATGCTTCACACTTACTCATCCCACAACTGCAGTGTTTTATAACAAGCTTCTCTCTAACTGCATGATTGATCCTGGGGCAGCCAGTTATCACATCCAAGGAAGTATGAAGTCAGCCCCATCCAAAGGTTCAAATTGTAACGGACTAGCAGACGTCAAGCTGCTTTCCTCTCAGGGACTCGAAGATGTTGCAGATCACTTAGATCCCAGTTCCTGGCCTTGATTTTCATTACTGATGCATGCTCCAACTCTACTCCTGCTCCAGTATTTCTGACTTACTGTTTCATGTTTCCCTCCCTTACATACCTCAGCTTTTTAGTCTTTTCTCTAACTTCCAGATATATTTCTAGTATTAGTGTTTACATACTCTGGCAAAGTAGCTTCTAACCCAGCACATGGGGCATGCCTTTTCACAACTGCCCCACCAGCAAGTAGGCTGGGGGCAGGCAAGAAGCTGGGAGTGGACACAGCTAGGACAGCTGACCCCAACCGACAAAACAGATACTGCACACCATATCATGTCATGCTCAGCAACAAAAACTGAGTTGAAGTTTGCCACAGCTGCCATTGCTCAAGGACTGGCTGGGCATCAGCTGGCTGGTGATGAGCAATTAGTTTTTTTCACATCACATGTTTTTCTTGGGTTTGTTTGGGGTTTTTAGTTGTTTTTGTTTGTTTGTTTTAAACTTACTAAACTCTCTTTAGTTCAACCCATGAGTTTTCTCACTTTTACCCTTCCAGTTCTCTCTCCCATCCCACTGCAGGGGCTGGGCAGGGGGGTGGGGGGTAAGCAAGCAGCTGTGTTGTGCTTGGCTGATGGCTGGGGTTAAATCACAACAGTTCACCCTTAGACTGAAACATCTCTTGTTCACCATGGATGAAAAGAACCAAAGTTCAAAAAACAAACAAACAAACAAAACCCCCCCAACTCCCCACGCAGCTTCATTCCAAACTTAAAAAACATACCTAATCACCAGGTACTGCTATCAAATTGTCTGCATTCAGAAGCAGCTTCCCAATTGCCAATGCAAGCTAGCTGCAGTATGCCAAATTTTCAGAGAAACATTCCCACATGTGTTCAAGTGTAAGCTTTATTGGCCCCATTGTATCAGCTGGTCTAGTTCAGAGCAAGAGTCTTATGCCTCCCAAGTACTGTTGCAGGGCATTTGTTAATATTACTAATAAAGGTATTTGATTGTTTTCTATGTTATTCAACCTAAATACTTTTTTTTCTTTTTTCTTAAATGTACACTTTTAAAAGAGTAACACTACACACTGGAGATTAACATTAAACATAACTGGTTCTCCTGGAGGAGGAGAGAAGACAATCTCACCCATACCCAAAGTGAGTATTTTGAGGGTGAATCTTTTTCCCCCAAAAAATGTAAAGGTTAAAATAGAAAAGCTCTTGACATCTCACGCTGTTCTCTGCCGGAGGAGTTCCGTATTTCCAAAGAAAGATATTACTGCATATCTCTAAATGATCTTTTGACACAATGCAGGCGGCACAAGGCACTGAATTTTTCTGAATGTGACCTCCATATACATTTGAGTATTAAAACTGCAGTGTTTGGGGATTCCTAAAGTCATCACCAATGCAAGTGTAATCTTAATAGCTCCCAAGAGGTACTCTCTTATCTTTCCCTTTTGCCAGCGGTTGCACTTGCACTGTCTTACCTCAGTAATGGGGGGGGGGGGGGGGGGGGGGGAAGTGATATCATGTTTAGAAAGTTACCTTAGCTTTTAATCTCCAGCCTGTCCTGCATAACAGAAAGATCTACTGAACTATGTAACAGCCTAAGGGAAGCCCCTTATTTTTCAGCCTTAAAAAAGCAATGTAAAAACATGTCTTCTCACTTGGCAATACACAGCAGAACACTAAAAGACTTCACACTAAAGCACACACAAACCAAACCAAATAACATAGGAAGTAAAATGCATGGGGAAGCCTAAAGAACAAGTGACTTATTTCTTGCTTCAACTTCATACATAGATTGAGGAATAAGAATTAAATTCATACAACATTCTCAGGAGAATGAATTATTTTCTATTGCTATCTAAGCTTTTTTGCATTGCTAAATAAAAGTTATATTTTTTTTCTGAAGTTATATTTAGAGGTATGAAGATAGAATTTTCTATCACATCACTGCAGTAGATATAAGTAAATGGGAGACTGCTTCATAAAGCAAGAGGTCTAAGTTTGCTTCATTTTCTTTTATTACTTATTTCTTGACTTTGGAAAATTATATTGAAAAGACTGAAGTCAAATTAGCTAAATGGAACTTTAAAATATAAAGATATCTAAGTTGCTTGTCTTTGGGAAAACTTTTTCCACAGACTTCAGATTAAAAATGAAATCTATTTTCATTTTGGTACAATCACAATTAACTTTAATAGTTAGCTAAACAGCACTTAGTGTTCTCCAGAGCAGTAACTACTCTTCTGTTCCCACAATGTCATGCATTCTACAGAGCAGTAATGACTATTCTGTTCCCACAATGTCATTAATTGATCATTAACATAGTTTCTCTTGCCAAGCAATACTAAAGTTTCTGCACTGTATATGACCAAATCACACCCAGATTACTTAACACACAACGATCAACAACATTTTAATATGGAACAATACCATGAACAAACTTTAAGTACTTTTGGGGGGTCTGGAGATCTCAACATTCAGCTTTGGCTTCAGGGGCAAGGGGTGGAACCCTACAAGTTTGTGGAGCACAAGATAAAAACAAATGCCTATTCAGGCAAACCTAACAGAAAAAAGTAAATGACCAAAGTTGCCTTCTTTGAGTGTGCATGTGCCTTGAAACATGTAACTGCTTTTGAGTCAGAATTCTATGTTAGAATTTGGTATATGGTAAATTTGGTAAAAGGATAAACTTGGTACTTGAACTGTGATTGTTTTACTAGTTATTGTATGTTTTAACTAGACTGGAAGAAAGTACTTATGTTAAGAGTAGAATGGGTTTTTCTAGATAACTGAAAGCAGAAAAACTGGATAGAACTTTAAAATTTTCTGTATTTTAGAGAAGATGGCTACAGTTCTCCTAATGAGTTAACTTGCCTGTTTCATTGTTTGTAAAATGGATGCAATACTTACCTGGCTCTCAAAGAATTCCTAAGACTCTATATATTTTTGCATGATATTGATACAAAATTGAGCTATAAAAATATCAGTTCATAGAACTAGACAGCTCTGCTAATGTAGTTATTTTTTTATTCTAGAAAATGTTAACTATGATTAACTTGTACAGTTTTAGGCAGCTAGCACCTAGGAGGCAACCAGCACCAGCACCTTTGCCAGATTTCTGTCAAAACAATTCTGTGGCATCTTTCATCCAGATCAGTCTGGAAGTGGTTTCTAAGGTTTGTTTACATACATCTCCATCACACATTGAGGCAACAGGCTAGCTTAGCACTGATCAGACACTGCAGAACAATTTGCATCACAACCTCCTCTTACACCTAGCTGTCCAAGAGTATTATGACCATTAGAAGTTGCAAATTGCACTAGGTTCACCTAAATTCTATTAATAACATTGCTAATCTTTGAGGTTATGATTTTTAACTGCTTTGAAAAGTACTAGCCATGGGTTTAAATCTTATTTTAATCTTTCTTTTTTTTTCATATTGAAGATTGATGTAGCGGTACAAACAAATAACTCCACTGCAAACAGTTTATTGTGGCTCATCTTCCACACAGAATTATGCTTACACGCTCTGGGAAATATTTTGGTTGCTTTCCTAAAGCACTTTACTTACATCTCTCTTAGGAAACCAGACACAGGGACAATACATGGCAACATGCATTTAAAGATGATGTTTCATAATTTCTTTTTTCTATTGAGCACATTCGTCTTGTCTAGCAGTAACTGAAATGCCTGAATTGTAGAATAAGCATAGGTCTTCTGTGTGCTACAACATACATGCTTCCAGTACTCAAATGTAAGAGGTAAATGAGTAAGATCTCGCACTCAAAGGTTAAGGACAGAAATACCTTCATAATATTAAAATTTTGAGATCTTAGGGATTTCTCAGCTTTCAAGTGCACTCTTGGAATTTTTTGTTAGGTAGTTCTAAGTAACACTCCAGGGACATAGCAAATTGACACTATGCTGAAGATACATTTTCTCCCAATTGCAACAGAGTTTTTAAACACTTGTAAAAACAATTTAAACAAATGTTTTGTGTGGGCAAGGAGAAGGCCCTCTGACCCTACATGGTCTATAAGCTTGAATGCTTGTTAAAATAGTTCATCCAACACTTGAAAGTTGTATTTGTTTAAAAAAAAATTAAGCACACTTAAACCTTACTCAAGATTAAAAAAAAAAAAGTACATTTATAAGATGAAGAGAAACATTTATAGTCAAAGGAATGAAACAGAGACCTCTTACCATGCACAAACATGTAGTGAAGATACAAATAGAAAAAAAGTATCTGCTAGAATAGAAACTGACTTGCTAACACATAGTCAGAACATCAAGCTCACAGTAGCATGACAGTCTAGGGTGAAAAGTGTTAGGAACAACTATTATTTCATTTCTGTAGTTAGCAGGTATAGAGTTAACAAGATATCCAGTGAAGTGAACACTGCTGTTATATTTTTCCTCTCTGATCTGTAACACTTTCTGGACTAAATATATGTTAACATGCATTTATGCAGTCTCACAAAGAATACTGTAAGAACTAGCAAAAAGTAGGGCTGTGCTACTAGGCATATGTGTGTTCTACTGAACTGTCAGCATTAAACAGTTAATATGGCTGTGGACCAGCAAAGCGGACCCTACTCTGTCAGTTTCAACAACAAAGCTGGTAAGTGTCTTTACAGCTAGCAGCAAAGTAGGAGGCAAAGCCATATTGACTTTCAGAGAACTGTCTGCCAGTCAAAGTACATTCTTTTCCAGGCATTTTATATACTACATAATGGAAAAACATGGATGCAGGTAGTTAAAGTCACTGTTCTACTTACAATTCCACTCCAGAATCACAGTCACTAATGAAGATTTTCTCCAGAATAAATTATCTCCCTCCTGAAGCTGTCATATTCCAAGCCAAGATCTATTTATTACTTTGCTTCCCTGAACTCACAATATCAGCCATCTTGTCCCCAATTGAACATCTACCTTTAATTTTCTCTTTATGACCTTTCTGTTCAGAATTCACCTCTCTGATGGAGAGGTTTCACTGAATCCTGTGTATTTTCTAGTCTTTTCAGTAATTTTGCCCTACCTCATGCTCTGCCCCTCTAAGCACTCTCTTCCCTTCTTTGATTTCTGTTTCCCTTCATTTCCCTGTTATGACTGCTCTTTCTTTCCACACGATCACTTTTTCATCTTTAGAAGTTATTGTCAGCTCCACTTAGATGCTACACTTCCTCTTCTTTTCTAAGGCAATCACATGTGATGCATTTACTTGAGCTCTACAGCTCTTCTTGTCAATCCAGATCATAGCAGTAACAGCATCCTGTAGCTACTTACAATGTTGAGAGATCTTCCAAGTCATGTAGAGTGTTTTTTGAATCACTGTCCTTTATAACCAAATCTCTTCTCCTTAAACTGATAAGAGCGGTTTCAAGTCTCTACAAATCTTCTCCTAATCTCAGGACCAATACTGCTTTCTAAGACACTTCCTGCCTTCAACGTGCCATCATGCTATTTTTCCTGAACTCTTGCTTACATCCTGGCTTTTCTGTTGCCTTTTCTTTTGGCAATGGATTTGCAAGATAATTCATCTTACACATCCTGATGCAACCTTTCATGGGATTTGAAGAAACCTCTATTTTCAGCATCTCCTTCTCATCATGCAATTGAATAAACACTGGTGTAAAGCTGATCTCTCAGATGTAGTTATCGTGAACCACATCTACATGACTTCACACTCCCTCATATGACCCTCACTATTTCTGTCACTAAAGCACATGCCTATCATTCATCAGTTCAAGCTAAAGATGACCAAATTTGAGAGGTGAAAGAACACACACTAATCATCCCAAAGCAGATGTTTAAGGTAATTACACTGAATAAACTTTTGGTCTTCTCTTAAAGAAAAAATAAAAATTAAAAAAAATTGTCCACATTCTAGTCTCATCTTCTACCCAGCACTGTTGTAGACTTACAGACAGTATCACTAACTCCAAGATCCAATCTTTGTTCCTTGCCTCCTCTGCATAGATTTTGAATTAAACTTGGCTCTCTAGACAAAACTTGTCTTTCTACAAAACATCTTGGAATTCATTTACAACACCGTGGCAAGCTTAGCTTTCTCACTCTTAACTTCAACTTAGCATATCCCCCTTTCTCATTTTTTCCCCTCATCCATACTGTAAGATACTTATACTTGTGTTCTTCACAGCTGTGTGTATTAATTCTTAATAACTTCTTGGTTAGACCTTCTTGTGACATTTTCTGCATATAGGAAAAGGCTGCCAACTTCCCCTTACATACCATTGTTGACAGCAGCCTCTCTTACACATTATTTGCTTTTTCCAAACTTGTATAATTGAGTCCAGGAACATAAATTTAGCTGCATACTTTACGTAGGAATTGTATTTGTAATTGTACACATAATATTAACATGATGCAGTATATATTCTGAAATGTGACAAATCATCATCTCTACCTACTGTGTATTGTTCTCCTTAACCCTAGACAGCAAATGAATCAAGGGCTTTTTCCAGAAAGTAAACTTAAAATACACAGAGCAAATCTGTGCTTATATCTTTGGGGTTTCTGTATTTTTAATATTGAAATAAAACTTGCTGAGATCACAATAATGAATTTCTAGAATAATATACAAAATATTATAGGTTAGCATATCTGAGACTGAAGATATAACCTCAATCTGAATAGAACTATTAGAGTACAGGGTGACAACTTTACTTTAATACTATGCAGGGGAAGAGACTTACTCAATCACTCAGTTTACTCGCAATCATTCAGCAAAAATGCTTTTTTCCCCACCATTTTTCTTGCTACCACCACCCCTCCTCAAAATCCCAGATTAAAGTTTTTTCCATCTCTTCCTTTATCAGCACAATGATGTGAATGAATTTTGCATAGTGTTTTTGTTGGTAGCTACAAGAACCTTCTTTAAGGAACTTAGTTATGTAGGTTATTTATAGTTGTAACAGTTGCACTTTACAATTTATTTAAATACCCTACTGGGAAATTCCAATGTAGCTTAAGAACCTGCATAATGTCACAGAAGATGTACAAATACAGAGACTACTATGAATTGCCCAATGAAGAGTCTAAACTTCCGCAGCACACATTATAATTCTAGCAGTCCTTAGTGAGTTTAAGATTATGTTTGCAGATGCACTACAATTCGCTTTGCTAGACCTACATACCATTTGTCAAGGTTCAAGAAAACCCAATTTAGTGGGCAATGGTAAATTTTCTAACTGAAGTATGAAACGCTTTAGAAAGATCCACATGCATATATAGCTGAACTGGACAGGTACACTTGATTTTTTTTGTCACCTTAGTCCTTATAATATACAGATGCCCAGGAATCTAAGAACACATAAGCATGTCTAAAGTTGATATACATAGAATATTTTAAAAAGTATTAAAATAATTAAGCCAACAATAATCTCCCATTCAGGGTTTCACCTACACTACTTGAAATCAATCACCGTAATCATTTTACTAGATTTTTTTAATGTTACATTTATAGTACCATTTTTTCATAGAAATGTGGGCACAGTATTATTGGTCAAGTAGTCAAAATATTAAAACTGTATGAAGGTCTTACACATGCTTTAGATGTCTTATCTCACCCCCAGTGAGCCAAAACTTATAAAAATATGAATCAACATTTAGGAATTAGGGCTTTATAGCAGCTCAGTGGATATGTTCTTTACAATAATTAAATGGAAGAGAAAAGAAGCCAAAAAGAAAAACGTTACTGACAATTACATGTTTCATTGACTTTTCTCAGACATGCATTTTTCTACACATGCTGATTAGAAGGCTTTAAAGTTTAAAAAAAATATATCCAATTAATATGAAAGATTAGTGATTGTTTATACAGTATTTGTGCTGTATCACTCGATCAGCAGTATGTGTTACTATTTAACTATATAGATTAATTATTTTAGAGCTTAGTGGGTGTTCAAGTACATTTATTTTTCTAAGGACTACTCTGCAACTGAGACTTTGCCACATATGCTTTGGGAATAGCTCACAGCACTGAAAGACACAGCATTAGTGAACAGATGCACTACTTATCAAGCAAATTATTCAGAATCATTTTGAGTGCCTTCAGTACTAACATATTTTAATAATATAAAAAATAAACTTATGTACTAATAAAAAAGTTGGGAAAGGAAACTAGGGACGTAGGGCTCAGGCAAGATTCAGGCTTGTCCATATATTACAATTCTTACTGTAAAAAGATAAATGGATAACTGATAGCCTCAAAAAGGTATACAGTTGTGATTTTTGTTTGGATTCTTTCTATTTTGTAAAGAATCAAGTTTAAATCTGTACTAATAATGCAAAAAGCAGTCCAATGTTATTTCACCTAGTGTAAAAATAGCCCTGGTCATTTCAAAATGTTTAATATAAACATGTTGTTTACAGACATGATGAGAATATTACTGCAATATGCAAGATATAGTGATTACTTGCTGAAGTTTACCAAATTGGTACTTGAAGGAACAACAAAAAAACACACATAGAAGTATAGATGATTGGCGTTTGTCTTATTCTCTCAAGAAAAAGCAGTAGTCACACTAACCTCTTAGCATATATTACACACATATGCATAAACAGATCCAGAAACCTATAAAAATATGCAGTCACCTAGGTATAGAAAATTCTCAGTTACATCTTTCTACTCCACTAATAAATAAATCAATGTAATTCACTAGTAAGTGACCTAGACATAGCCAGGACACAAATGAATTCATATGATTCTAAAAACATACACTCACCGAAAGACTGAATGCAGATTTCAAGAAGATCTTCCAAAGTGGCCCCTTTGGCTAAGTGCCCCAACGGCACCATTGTGACCTGGGTAAGATTTGAGATGCTGGCACAATGACTGATCTGCTTCAGCTCAAGTGCTGATTCAGGGGCAGTGCTGCATGCTTGGGCAGGTTGCCTAAAAGAAAGGATAATAGTGAAGTAAATACAAGAAGATCGAGTGGTAAATTTTACACTACATGGGAAAGGAGGAGAGATTTAAAGGACAATTAAGTCCCTGTAGCTACGGTGCTGAAAGACATAACCCTCCCACTTAATACGTACACCAAAGAGACCGCTCAGTAAAAGACTTCCCCACCCCCCCTTAAATGTGGATTGTAGAGCCTACGGTTATAGAGCTCCTTCAATGATCTGTCAAGATTACCAGAAGTCTTGTTTCTTTGTTGGGGAGTTATGTTTACATTATGATTTCAGCACAAGCACAAACCCCCTCAAACTATGTTAACAGGAACACTGTTATGCAGTAATCTACCACCACATATTTGTGTGCCCACCAAAAGTAAAGGAGAAAAAAATAACTATAATCAAATATTACACACATTAAAAAATGCCAGACTAGCTTTATTAATTTCATTTGGAAAATCACTATTAAGTAAACAAAGTATCAGTGCAACTTCACAGTGGCGTATTTCACAATTTAAAAAAACCAACCAAACAAAAAAACCCTAGATTCATTTGCATCTGTTCTATACTACTTTTTCCTACTAAGTTGTTTTAAAATCGCATACGTGACTAAATTAATGTCTTTAATAATACAGGTAAAAGAGACCAAAATAAAGCTGGTTTTAGGCTTGTATTTTGATGATACAATATCTTAGATTTCAAGAATGTGTATACAGGTACAGATAATATTAAAGGCTTTTCACTGTTTGCATACAAGGTCATAATTCTATATGAAATAGTAAATAGGCACATTATTATATCGATGAAAAGTGCTGAAACATTTTTGCCTGCAAATAACAGGAACCACTTCAAAATTTGACTTGAGAGCATAACCATACTGTTCACAAGAGGGCAACAACCACTGCTGTTTCAATAAAACTTGGGTTTATCGGGGACAATTTACACTCCACCATCTTTATAAACAAGTGATTCCCGCATCTTTAAGATGCTATCTTAAGTTTTCGTACAACTTTTCTTGGAACACTATGTAAGACATTATTAATAAACTGACAGTCCTGGGAAGAAAAGGCATAGAAATTGATCCAGTGTGCATATTACATACAGACAGGCAAGGTAAAAGACATAAACGTCTCCGTATAGGCACTCGTGGATGAAGTTGGAAATACGCGTGCCTTATGAAGACAGACTGGACCCTACCTCATCCCAGTGAATTTCAAGCCTCATCTTAAATTTCTGTCTCATTTGAATGCTGGGAAAGCCACAAAACTGTGCATGATGTCACTTATAACCCAACACTGACCCCAGGCCTCCATCGTTTCAAAGTCAGGAGAATACAGGCCTGACCCCGCAGAGGCAGTGACCATCACCCAGCTCCCCCGTAGTTAAGCTGACAGGGGCTATGCAGAGAATGTTCTCTTCCCTTCCCCTTTCTCAAAATTTCCCTCTTAGCTTTGTGATCTGACTTCCTGTTCTCATACGAAAAGAGCAAAGGCCCGATTCCGGGTTTTCTTTTTATAAGCTCAAACCCCTCTCCTGAGTTTGTTCCAGTGCCTCTTCAACACAGGGCAGAGGATCCTAGAAATGCAGTAGCCATGAAGTAGGAGTTAGGGCAGAAGATACTTTAGGTCTTGGCAACAGAGAGTTAGAAAAACTAAAGGTGTCCACACCCCCCAAAAAAAAGTTTACAATAACACTGTGGCCGACGTGTCAACGCTGGACAGGCAAAACTCAGCCGGTGGGTGACACGGCTGAAACCAACCATTCATCCGAACGGATCCCCTTACAGCAGCAGCTGCTTGACATGAAAAATAGATTAAAGCTGTGCTGGGGGGCGACGAGCACCCTGCGTTTCCACCGAACGCTACTCGGCGGTGGGGCAGAAACCACCACCGACGGATCCTCAGCTCGCCAACTGACACCCGGGGCAGGTGGCCGCCCCCCGCCGCGGAGGGGGACAGCCTTGCTCCGCGGCCCCGGCCCCTCGCTCGGCGCCCCCCCCCCCCCCCCGGCAGACGGCCCGCCGGCGGCGTCGCAGGTAACCGGAGCCCGGGCGAGGGCCGAGCCGCCCCTCCGGCTCAGCTTGTCACGCTGGGACCGGAACGTGAGGCTCTTCCCAGCCCGCGCTGACCCACCTGCCGCCGCACGCTCGCACTCAAAAGGGTGAAACGAAGTCCCCCCAGACACCTGCCCTCCCGCGCCGCTTTCGCCCCTCTCTTTCCCACCCGGGAGGGCCTCGGCCGCCCCCGCTCCGCGGAGCCCGGACTGCCGCTCCCCCGCGCCCCACGGAAGGCCCCGCCAGCCCCGCCGCGGGGGGCAGCGCGGCAGCCGCACGTCGCACCCGTCCCCACCGCCCCGGGCGGGCACCTGACGCCCTCAGGCGCGGCGGCGTGCGACCCCGAGGCCCGCCGCCGCCGCCGCCCGCGGCCGGACCGCAGCCTGCCCCGCGGCGGGGCACCGTCCCGCCGCCGCGGGGAGCGGGACACCGAAAGAGCGACGGCGGACTCACTGGTTTTCTCTCCTTTTCCCTAAGGTTCCCATGTCGGTGCCAGCCGCGGCTCCGCCGCCCGGCCGGCTCCGCCAGCAGCGCAGGGAGCGGGGCTGCGCGGGGCGGAGGAGGCCGGGGGGAGCAGCGCGGCCCCGCGCATCGCCTCCTCCCGCCTCGCCGCTCTCCCGCTCCCCGTGTCGCCTCGGGAGGAGCCTGAAACCAATTCAAGCGGGGCAGCGGCGGCGGCCGCCACCCGTGACGAGCGCAGGCGAAGATCTTATCGGCAGAAGGAAGTGCTCAGCTACTGGGCTGCTCTTCTCTGAAGCCGCCGGATTTACCAGGTACCCAAACGCGCTCTCCTGCTCACGCCGCCTGGCTCTAAAGCGGCCGCAACTTTTTCCACGGCACAACTTCGCCACGGCAGAGCAGGGCAGGGCAGGGCAGGCCCTCCCCTCTGGGCAAGCCCCCTCCCCAGGGCGGGCTGAGCCGCCGGGGCTCACGCGTGCCTCAGCCCCCGGCACGCCACCGCAGCGCGCCCGCCCGCTCGCCCGCCGCCCCCGCTGGCCGAGGGCAGCCGCTGCCGGGGCACCTGGGAAGGCTGTGCCGGGGCGGGGTGGGGCGGGGCGGGCCGGGCCGCAGAGGACAAGCTCTTGGCCAAACCCCAGCCGCTCCAAGCGCGACGGTACCTCACCTACAACAGCACCCCTCCGCCCACCCCCCCCAGCTCCGTGCCGCGCCGCAGTGAGGTGGCCCGGCGCGCGCCCTGAGCCCGCGCGCGCTGATTGGCCGGCTCGCCAACGGCCGGCGGAGGGGTGGGGTGTGGGGCGAGGGCCCCTCTGCGCCGCTACCTGCCGCCGGCCGCGGCGAGAGGCGGGGCGGGGCGGGGCGAGCGCTCGCCTCGGCGAAGGGATCCGAAGGTCGCTGGCGGCCGCGGGGGCCTGGCGAGGGGCCGGCTGACGGGAAGGTGCCCAGGTCACTCGGCTCCGCGTCGGCAGGAACACACACGTAAGCATCTGCGCGATGCTGGGGTGGGGGCACACAATTGAGATGCCCCCACCGGCGATTATCGTTTTAAAGGCTCAGTGCTTGTTTGACACCTTACGCTGTCCCTCCGGCCTGGTCACGGAGCAAGGAGAGAGGACCCCGTAGTTTCCTTGTATCGTAGTCAGGAGTTTCTGAGAGCTCTTCCAACTCAACATTGACGGCTCCTTCGCTGCTGAGGAGAAACTACCAGGCAGAAAATCTGAAAGGGCAAATTCGCCCCATATGCCCTGACTTACAGTTTGACCAAATGGTCTTTGGTTGAGAAACACACTCGGTGGAGCTGTACAAAAGTTCTGGGTCACAGGGCGCTTCGGCTGCTGCGTTCTCGACAGCTTATTTTGAGAGCGCAGTTTACATCCTTAAAAATTACTTAGGCGTCATAATGCCATTGTGCCTCACGCTGAGATCCGGACAGTTTTCGTAAACCGTTTAAGACTAACTGGTAAGGTTCAGGGATTCAAAGTAATTCTCTGCCAACAACCAGGGCACATCTCTCTCTAGATCTCCAAAATGATCAATTTTGCCAAGGACGCAGCTCACTGGCGTTTTGTCAGAGTCAAAACAGAGTGGTAACTACCATTATCACAACAGGAGCTGTGCAAACCTGACTTTTGCTTTGCTGAAGACCTCCGGGTAAAAGGAAAAACCCTACCTACTCCTGGAAATCACATCAGTGATTCAGTAGGTGACAGTCTTCTGAGTAAGTTTTAAGCTGATTCCTAGCACAGAGCTTGAAGGTCACTGCGGTTTAAGAAACACAAATAAATTAAGATATACCCAAGACCACAGGTCATGTGGTCTGTGATATTATCTGTAGCAATTATGTTGTTAAGCCAATCTCCTGGCTGAATTCTGCTTCAGGGAGCTCCATCCCAGCTACCTTTGCTTTAACACATTTTCCTTGAGAAGTTCATGTGCATGCGTACACACACAAATAAATGGAGGTTTAACAGAAAGAATTCTCTCTAGCTTTTTGGTCAGAAGGTAATCCATATGTAAATCTTGCAGTACACAATCTCATACAAAAATTCAGTTGTAACCTACATGCTCACACAACAGTCTGACATACTGATCCTTGAATGTGATATTCTTCAGAAGAAATGGTCAGAGAAAAGTAGACTCATGCCTGTTTTGTGTCCTCAGAGGATCAGAGATCTGCTCTGTGGAAAGGCAAGATACTTCTTCTGTTCTCAGAGCTTCAATCAGTAGATGATTACTTTAAAATATAACTTAGGATCCAAAGGAGCCATGCTAACAGAGTTGCAAGATGATGATGGCTAGGTTGGGCCGTATTGCTCCCAAGGGAACACAACCAGCCAGACGTTTTTATACTGTTATGCTCAGATTCCTGGAAGATCTTGCAACAATAGTAACTTATAAATTGGATTTTACCATTGGAACCAAGTGAAGGGACCAGTTTACCATCTCAGAGCAAGCTGGATCTTTGAAGTTCTGTTGCACTTCAGGATATGCCTTTCTCCCTCCAAGTTAGTGCGAGTCCACAAACATAGCTTGTCCTTGAAGCGAAGTGAAAATAATTTCCTTAAGCTGTTCTTTCCTATCTACTTTAAGCTCTTTTAAATTGCCATCTTTCCTGGGTCCATATTCTTGCTCTTCCCAATGGGCCAACTAGTGGAGCTCGTACAACCACGCAGTGAGTTGCACATAAAAATTAAAGCAAAAAACCCAACCCAACTAAAAATGATACATGTTCTGCCATACAGTATCAATTATTTAATTCATTTCACCACCCACTCATTAGCTCAACTGCTGCCACAAGCAAACAACGGCAAGAGAGCAAGACCACACATTTTTCCAGTAGCTTTCACTTAGATCTAGTTTACATAGATCATTGTAAAATCACAGCCCGATTCCAAAAGCTTTTTGGTGTCCTTGTGGGATCATGAATGAGAAGGTTCCTCGGCACTGACAGAACATCTGCTAGGTGGCGGGGACAGGAGACAACATTAGAAAGGCAGGCCAGACGATCCAGCGTAGGAAGCAATTCCAGAAAAGGAGAAAAGCTTGCTAACGGATTTGGAAGGAAGGACAGCAAATGGAAAGCTATGAAGAGTGACTGTAAGAAAAGTCAATAGATGTTATGCAACCTAGGTAGTAATCAGAATCATTGGGTTTAACAGGTTGTCATCAGTGAGGGCCTGCTAGCAACTGCACATGAAAAAACTTCTTTCATCTGAGCTGTGATACACCAAAGTGTGGCTATCCTGTATGATCAGCTGATAGGAATAGCAGCCCTATTTAAGGCATCATCTAAATGTACTTCCCTGTTACAATTAAAGTTTGTAGCTGTTAGAACAGTTACTGTTGGTATGAGTGTTGATTTCTGTTACAGCTAGTAGAACATTTCTACTGTCTTGTTCCGAGCTTGGGTCATAATTTTTGATCAGGATGATCTAGGCTTTGGGTGCTTTCACTAATTTATCAAACATTTCTACTTTTAGAAAGTTGTAGTGTTACTGAAGGTTTTGGTCTGATAACCCCACTGAGGTTATCAGATCACAGTAATTCTCTTGCCATTTTTCTCTTGACGCACCTTTGCCATAGTGGCCAGGGATGGCAAGTTCCACTCTCTGAAGCAATGTGACCTATAACAGTGTTAGTTTTTGTGACTTTATCACAAGTATCTTCCTTCAATGGTGCATGTTCTAGCGTGACATTTTGGACAAATACAGCTTTAATTTGTAAGTGGGAGGCAATAAAACTCATACTCATGACTGCAGAATGGGACCTGAAAATGTAAGACTGTAGGATTGAGAGCGTGGATAGTAAATTAAGAAGAAAGTGAATTCTCTTTTTAAACATGATCTTTAAGTCAGGTTGAAGAAGACTGGACTAATCTTATTTGAGTGCTTTGGGTTGTCAATAATGTACCTCTGAGGTTCCAGCTTTTCTGCAAGAATAGAAGGAATTGAGAGCACCCAGTAGCTGTTGCCTCCTCACGGTTAAGGGCCATAGGTTTCTGTATATTATGTGCAAGACATCTTACAAAGCTAGTGGCTGTGCTACTAACAGATCTACCTATCCAATTTACCTCTATACTGACATTTCTTCTGTAAAGTCTGCTTTTGTTAAACTTTTCAATGTCCAGCAGTCAGCCTTGAGCTGAACAAGGTAGAAAAGACACAAGACTAGAATTCATGAAAGAGGAAAAAGAAAAGCTTAGGAAAATTGTCAAAACCTAGAGTAGAGCATGGAATACCCGGGCCTCACTGGTTTTGGATTTTGCCAGAGCATTTCTTAGGTTATTTGCCAGCCATGGGTTCCCCACCACTCTCAGCAAACACTCAGGTTGATCATTATAGCTACTGTGAGTCATTTTGTCAGTTCGAATGCCAAAGGTCTGTGGGATGGATTGAATGAGTCCAGTTCTAATAATGATCCATGTAGGCGTAAACATGCTGCCACTTGATGGAACATCGTGGTTTTTATTCTTGGAAATTACAAGCAAGATATAGTTTGTAGGTAAAGGCAGTATCTCTTATCAGACCAACTGGCACAGTTAGCAAAAGGCAAGATTTTGAGTAGACTTGAAGAGTGTTTCTGCAGAGAATCACAGAATCACAAAATGACTGGGTTTGGAAGGGACCTCAGGTCCAGCCTCCTGCTCAAAGCACAGCCAGCTGTAGGACTAGAAAGGGTTGCTCAGGGCTTTATCCAGTTGGATCCAAGTCTGAAGACTGCACAGCTTCTCTGAGCAACCTGTTGCAATGTTTGATTGCTCTCATGGTTAAAAAAAAAGATAAAAAATTTTCTTTATATCCACAATATCTTCTCTTGTTCCAGTTTATTTGTTGTCTCTCATACTCCTGCCATGCCCTGCTGTGAAGAACCTGGCTCCTTCTCAATAACCTTCTCAGAAGTACAGTCAGTCTGCTATTACATTACCCCTGAGGCTATCTCTTCTCCAGGCTGAAAAGGCCCACTTCTCTTAGCATCTCCTCACAGGGCAAGTGCTCTGCCTCCAAAAAATCTCAGTGGCCCTCTGGTGAACTCACTCCAGTTTGTCAATGTCCTTCTTGTACTGGGGAGCCCAGAACTGGACTCCATCTAGAGTGCTGAGTAGAGGTGGTGTAATCACTTCCCTCGATCTGCTGGCTCCATGCCTGTGAATACAGCCCAGGATGCTGTTGGCCTTCCCTGCTGTCAGGGCACACAGGAGGCTTGTGTGCTGCTTGCTGCCTGGCAAGACCTCCACCTCCTTTTCAGCAGTGCTGCTCCCCAGCTGGTCAGTCCCCAGCCTATGTTGGTGCAAGGGTCTCTTCCTTCCCAGGTGCAGAACTACGCATTCGCCCTTGCTGCATTTCGTGGAAGTTGCTGTCAGTCCATTCCTCCAGCCTTTCTAGATCTCTCTGGATGGCAGCTGTGCCCTCAAGTGTACTGAATTGTCATCCCGATTTGATGCTGCCTGAAAACTTGAAGAGAGTGCATGCGTTGCCTCCCCCAGACTCTTGATAACTGTTAAAATGAACAGGTCCCAGGACAGACCCCTGTGCTACTCACTGCCAGCCTCCAGTTAGAGTACAACCCATGCCCTCTGAGCCTAACCATTCAAACAGCTTTTTACTAGGTGGGTATCTAGTTGTCCACCCATCCAGGCCTCAATGTCCCAAACTGAATACAAGAATACTTTAGGAAATGATGTTGAAAGCTTTACTAAACTTAAAAAATAGCAACATCTGGAAATCTGTCTACTTTTTCCTGTATTATACTAGTTGGTCTAATAAAAGGCATTATCTCTACCTATAGATCTTGTCTTGATTATGTCATTGCAGTTATCACAGTGTTACCATGTAGAGATGCCCTTGAAAAATTGTGTGCTCCAAAATTAGGAGATTCATGTCTTATTGCGTGTATGGATGTCAATATTGCCTTTAACTATAAAGCAAGATACAATTTCTTTTTATAGCACCTCTGCATCCATTCAGATCATAGTATGGATATGTAGTAGGGGCAAATAAGGAGGCATACTGATGGGAGTTGTCATTTTCATCCACTTTGGTTACAGAAGGTAACCAAAGCTTGTAGTCACTAGGGGAAGGGATTGTAGAAGTAAAATTGTGATCTGATGGCTAAGATAATTGAAAACTGCTTGTGCATCTTCTACAGACTCTCCTAGAGTCCTTGCCCTTCAAGTAATGATGCTGAAAAGAGCTTTCTACATATCTATTGACTGTATTCCTCAGGTTTTGGATGCTGACTGGGCATTCTTTTACCTGCAGAAACTGCAGAAATCTGAGCATTCACTAGTGGAAATTAAATAGAAACATGTACTTTGATCATGCAAAGTACTAAGTAATGATAATTAGTTTTTTGGAAAAAAGGTCCTCATTGTCTCTTTTCAAGTGCCACAACTTCGTGGCCTTTCTCTTGTGCCTCTGCTCCCCCTTTTTAAATGGGAAAAACAAACTCGCTGTACTTCACAAAGATGATCGATAAAAGTCTTCTCTTGACTTACAGCTATGTTGGTGAGAATTGATCCAATTGCTTAGCAATACTCTGAAAATAATTGCATTTATGCTTGTGAAAGTGCTCATATATTCCAGTGATGCACAGTATACATGAGTGCATGATTTTACAACCCAAATTAGAGGTTTTGCATTGAGTCCAGCAAATTTGACACTGATAGATGGATATATGCATCAGCCAGTGCATACAGTGCACCAGTACCTGAATTTCATCAGTACCCTGACTGGGATTTTAAGCAGGGACAAATCCCCCAAAAATGGCCAAATTCTTGTTCCCTTTTTCTTCTTTTCAGACAAATCTTACAAGATGAAGTGAACCAGTCCAGGAAAATTTAGGTATTTCATAATTTTTAATAACTTATTTCTCCTTCTATTTTCTATTCTTAATTTCTCCTTCTATTTTCACCTTGGACTCCCTAAATAACTTGAAAGTCATCAGAGTCCAAAATTTACTTTAAGAACTATGCCTAAGTTTATCATTAGTTGTTTGTACAGATAATTTGCAAGCTGCTGATTGGCAACAGTCTTGCACTGTCAGCTATGTGTAACTGAAACTGATAGATTTTTTTTTTTTTTTGGTTGTTTTTAATCTGGAAGACTTTAAATAACAGTGGACTAAAATTAATTGTTCCAGTAAGAAAAGTAATGGACATGTATCTTGATAACATATAAAAACATCAAGTCTGGTAACTCAGAAAATGTTAGTAGCTGGTGGCATTCTTCTGAGTAGAAGCACACTTTTTTGTGTGGCTTTGAGGCTCAGTCCTACAAGTAATACCTCAGCCTTTCCACTGATTAAAGATTTTGATGTTTTCCTATTTAGGAAAATGCTGAAATACAGTAAACACTGATCATTCACCTATAAGGATCATCTGCCTACCTTCCATTAATGCCCAGCTGTTTCAGAAGTAGCACAGAGTGGGACTATTATGATACTGCAATATGCAGTGAAAGGTAATGGTATTGCTAACCGAAGTCTGTGTTCTGTATCATTAAAACCAAAATCATATTTAATTCTGGCATCAGGGAAAGATAAGAGCTTTTATTTACTATAACCAAGTCCAAGAGCATTGTCATCATAACTTCTGTTTCTCTCCAGTAGTCCATAGCAAAATAGTTTTCTTTACTTTATTGTCTTTCAGAATTAACGTACCTTACCAGTTTCAATTCAGGTCATCAGGATGCTTATGTGCACATATAAGTTACCATTTGATTTTGATAAGAATTGCACAAAACTGAATCTCCTTCCTTTCCTTCTCCCACTCCCCCCAAAACCCCAACCATGCTGCAACACCTTCTTTCTTAAAATGCACATTTATAAAGTATGGAGAGATAAGGTGAAAACCAGCTGGTACCCTTGAAATAACTACTGTCCAGAAACAGTGAGACTCAAGATACAGAAAGGAAAAGCATAACAATACTGCTAAGAATGCTACTTTTTGGTTCACCATCTGATTTAAAAAGAACAAAACAGCTACTTAAACAGGATGTAGATAACATCATCCCAAACGTCCCTTTGTAAACATTTTCCAAGGAGACAGTGATTAGCTACTTCCTTTACAGGATATCTCTTGGTCAGCAGCAAGAGGCAAGACACACTCACTAGAAATATATTAAGTGTACTGTTTTAACCTTTTTTAAGTGGTTTCACAGATAAAATGTTGTGGATATAACAGTCCCTTTGAAAGTATCACAGGATGAAAGTTGGGCTCACAGAAGTGGGGGGGAGGGGGTTGTTGTTTTATGTAGTATTTACTTAAAATTTTTCTGTTTAGCAAATAGGACCTAAAATTACAGTGCTCCTTTGAGTTCGAAAGAAATGTAGACATGATTTCCACATAGATTGTTTCTGACAGAGCTACTTCAAAATTTCCAAACCGAGTGGGCAAAATTTAATTTTGCTGCTGCAGTGTTCAAGGCCAGCATTAATGATTTTGCCCTTGTTATTTGCAGTGACAAAGTCAGTGGTAGGTTTTGTGTGAAGAAGCAGGAGTGACACAGTTGAGGTAAGGAGAAATGAGAAGTAATCACAGGGGTTTCACAGGATGTGGGTGTGTAGAAAGTGGCATTTCTCTGCCCTTTCTGATCTCATCTGCCGGGCAGGAACATTTTCCAAGGGGATTTCACCCTGAAGTGCAAGGTTGTGCTGATTTGAACTGAACACGGGACTGAGTCCTGAAAATGTAAGTGGACATCACACGCCACATAGACAAGGCCCATACTCCTCTTCTGCTGAGGAACTCTTTCCTCTTGCATCTTTAAGGGAAATGCACTTTTCCCTTCTCATGAGGTTTTGCTTGACTCTCTCTCTGTTTCTCTCAGTATGCTCAGTATGTGAGTCAGCTGGAGAACAGAGGAAGTGAGAGAAGAGGGGAGGAAGAACATCTTCCCTCAAATCCATTCCAGCAGCTCACCAGAGCCCTTGGTGCTAGGGGATTAGAAGGAAGCAGAACAGAGCTAAGAACAAAGGCAGTATAGCTGCAGGTAATAGCAGTGGCTGCCAATGGCTTTCCGTCTTCAGTTGTTATTGATACAAGAATTAACAGTACCTTGACCATTATACAAAAGGAAAAAAATAGGGGGCTGAAAATGGTAAGTTTACCAGCCATATGTATGCATGAAGTAAAAGATTAATCTTTCTAGGACTCCATTTGACTTTGACATGCTCTCTTGTTCTCAGTTAGTCTGTATACGTATGACTTGACCTGGAGCCTATTTGCTCCACATGTACAGCAGAAGGAAGGGTGATTGACTGAAGAATTTATTTGACGCCTTTTCAGTTGAACAGAACTGGTATTTCACAATGTATTTGGAGCTAGTTAGAAAAAAACCTGTTTTTTTTCAAAGCTGTTTACAGAAATTGTTACATACAACTGTACTTTGTTGAATTACTACTTTGTCCCTGAAAAATATCATCAGGATAGGTCAATCCACTGGTCAGTCTCCATACTTCTTGGGTTTATTAAGAATGAATGGAGAAAACACCTTGAAGAGGTGGGTGACCAAAATAGCAGCAAAACTGTGCTTGGACGCTTTATAGAAGAATATTTAACACTCATATGTTGATACCATCAGACTTCTACTCACATGAAGGGAATGTAAAACCCGTTCCTCAGTTTGCTTGACTAAATAGACACTTTGCAATAAATGATGGTGGGAACAGGATCAGGCAGATGAATGCAATAAAGAAAATTTTGAGTAAGCAGAGAGAAAATGGACCACCTTCATTTGTGGTCCATTGTGGCTAGGTATAAAACGAATATGGGGAAATGTCAATTTCTTAGACCTAAAATGATGCAAATTTTCCTGAACTCCTAAGATCTTTTCCATCTCCTGGTTTTATACCCCCTTACCTTCCCAGCTTTAAAGCAATATGTATTGTTTCCTGTTTTAAAGGACTGCTCAGAATAGCAATGTTGTCAAGCATTACTGTCACTTTTCTGGATTAGAAGCATTATCTATTGCTGGCTTCAGTTTTAATCAGGAGAGTAGCTATAGCAGTACTGAACAGAATGTAATTGCAAATATATACCAAACCCAGTGTTTGGTCCTGTATCAATAATCACATCATTTGAAGGCACCAATTCAGCAAACACATTTAAACCCACTCTTATTTTAAAATGCCAAACAGGGACAAGCTGAAAATTCATATGCTGAAAATTAATCTGGTTTAAAAGAAATCCTTATTTGTTAGGACATCCTTGAGGGGCAATATTAAGGGGTTCTTGTAAAGCCCTAGCCCAAGTACGTTGTTAGGTTCAGGAACTTGGTCTCTAATTATAGGTGGCTCTGTGAACATTTAACTTAGAAAACAATGCACAATTGTCAAGACATGCTCAGCACCTTCAGTGCTAAGAGTTCTGGCAGTCAGGCTACAAGAGGGTTAGGTAAAGTTTCCAAACCTTTTTGTAGCCTCAACTAGAAGTTTTTTTCAAAATCATTAGTTTGCAGCTTTCTATTTTGCCCCTTTGACCATCTGTAAAAAAGAGTTAACAGTACCTTTCTTTAACACTTTTGAAAGCTTCTAAAATCCTTGATATAAACATGAACAGTGAAGTCTTATGGCATCCTGAAAATAATACAGTAGTAAAAGTTATACTTTCTATTTCTGTCTGAAAAGTGATTGTTTGGGTGTGTTTTCTCTCTTCCTATCTACCTGTCCTATTTTATCACTTCCTTGGAATTTTGAAAGGAAGAGTTGTTAATGTTTGTTCAGGATGACTCACAGGTTAAAAAAAAAAAAGAAAAGTTGTGTGCTATTTCTTTGTCAAATATAAGCACATTTTAAAATTTGAGTTTAAACTTAGTGGTATCTATCTTTAAAAGGTCAGAAAACAAAGAGAAGGAGGGAAAAACATTGTCAATAATACGTGTGACTAATGAGTCAGAGTTAACTGAACTAATATTCTTAATGCAGATTGGTCTACATTGCTTTTAAGGGCATGCCAAACAGTATTATTCTCAGCATCAGTTACAGAATATTATTTAATAATGTGGACAAAAAAGTTTAATGTGTGTTTCCATAGTAGAGAGAAATGACAATAAGGAAGGAAAATCATGCTTAAATGGACATGTAAGATTCTACCAATATTCAAATTACTATTCTACAAGGTGCGAACTATTTGTATTCAGACAGGAAGGTTGTTTAAGTGCTTTTGTCTCAGTCTGTGGTTGTGGCAATGAAAAAATAGTTCAAACTTAAACAAAATAGATCTGCAGATCCATCAGCTTTTTTGCAGAATAAGTGGCAAAAAATAGGTAGTAGGACCTTGTAGGAGTAATTGCTGATTGAGATTCAGAACCTTATTCCTCTTTTACATAGCTTTTATGATTTCTCTAACACACAGTGCACTTATGCACTAGTTATTGAGGATTCAGTTTGATCCACCAGTGGGGAGCATTCATGTGCCATGCTGACTTTACAAATTTGTTCATCACCATTAGAATCATAGAATCATTTAGGTTGGAAAAGACCTTCAAGATCATCGAGTCCAATCATTAACCATGCCCACTAAACCATGTCCTGAAGTACCCTGTCCACTCACTTTTTTAATATCTCCAGGGATGGTGGGTGACTCAACCACTTCCCTGGGCAGCCGATTCCAATGTTTGACAACCCTCTCAGTAAAAAAATTTTTCCTAATATCTAACCTAAATCTCTCTTGCCTCAACTTGAGGCCATTTCCTCTTGTCCTAAGGAAGTTGGACAAGTATGTAGATGTGCTAGACCATTTCATTTTCATACACACTTCCAAGACTGTGCTATGCTAATAGTTGTGGTGATGATGCTCAGATAAACAGATATAATTTTAGTGTTTGATGTGCTTCCATAGGAAGTTGTTCCCTTGGAGCTGTGTAGATTGCAGAACATGCTTAGGTATACCACACAGGACTGAAAGATTATTTAATTATTTAATTGATTTTTTTCTTTTGATTTCATGTTTTATTTTAACTGCCTGTATTTACTTATATACAGTTCAAGTTAATATGCAGCTACCTTTTCAAGCATTGTTTGTATCCCTCAACACTACTTTCATCATTTACCTCATTCTCCTGTTCCTTGAATTCTAATCTCAGTGGTTTTGGAAACATCAGAGATAAGAGGAAATTCAGGTTGTCACCCGTTATTTAACAAGCTTATCTCAATCATGTACCTTCTGTCTTTCATTTCTCTGCCATTTATATATAGACTAGAATATGTTGGGGGTTTTTTAAATTTAATTTTATCTGTTGTGCAAATATCTCCTTTTCCTTTTTTATTTCTTTGTGTCTCATCTGTCTCTTTGGCTCTCACAAGGCAAATTATCTAACAAGACAATTATTCAAAGCACTCTGCAGTTTGTTTATGGAATATGTTTTGAAAAACAATGAAAACTTACCACTATACAAAGTCCTTGTGCTATCTTTTGACTGATTAAATACTATGCTTTTTGCAAGCTTAATTCATTTAATCTTTTTGATACTTTGAAAAATTGCTTAAAAGAATCTTTTATTTTGAAGATGTTTAACGTTGTTAAATCTTTGTCAGTTGTATTTTTATCTTCCATGGCCATATGGTGGTGATTTCTGACTTTCTCACAGTTTTAATGTAGTTAATTACACAGAACCTGGGGCAGCTAGGGAACTACCAACATTGTCATTTTACTAATGGCATCTGTTCAGCAAGATTGACATCTCAGTCCATGGAGTATTCTGTATTTCAAATTCTTTACATCCAAGTTAAAATTCTTAATACCCTGACATAACTGCTTCCTCATTCTGGTGTCACCTGAAGCACTGTTTCTGGACAGGCTTACTAGCCTGTCCAGAAATCAAAATCCATAGGTTCTTTGCTCCTCTGGCTATGTTGCTTGAAGAGCTACCAAGGACTACTTGATATTAAATATAACAAAAATGGAACCTAATTTCTCCCCTTCCCAAGAAGGTGTTCTGGTAGTTGGTTGTGTTAACATTTGTTGTGTGCATTGTCTGTGCACACAAGGTTCTTTAATTATTGAATAGGAGAGAGCGAGAGCACCCTTCCCTTTTAAATATCCTATAGCCTGGCATTTAAGACATTTTTCCACTGAGACGTGGGAGGTAAGATTTGAATTTCCACAGACAGCAGAAGGAATTGAACCTAGGCATCTCATGGAATGATATCATGAGTGCTAGAGCACTCTCTATGAGTGAGATCATCTCTACAAGGGCTCCCAGCATCCAAGCCATTGAATTTAAATACATTGCAAAAACAGAGCATTGACTTCCTTGTCCTTTGAAGGGAATCTATCTTGAGGAGAGATTCTAGAACCTCAAGTAAAAGAAATGCCTCCTTTCAGCAAAGAGGACTTATGTACCTCAGATGTTGTAATTTAAGATATGATCTCTCAGAAGTAATTACTATTAATTATGTTCAACTGTTCCCACCTCAGAATGCAGCCTGTTGTCAATCTGAGTAACTTAAGGTTCTGGATTCTGCTCCATGGTCAAGCATCTAAAATGGCTTGTTACTGCTCATAACTTTCAGTCAACACTGTGTTTCACTGGATCTGAACTGCATGACATGGTCAAGGTCACAAAAGCAAGCTGTGGGAGAGCAAAATACTGAATTTAGATGTCAAAAATCTGATGATAACATCTTAACCAAGAGCCAGTTTTCCTCTCTCAAATCCAATAAACACGTCATAAGCATGCTGTTGACTTATGCTTCCAACTTTCCTTGATTACATCACTTTCTCATGTTGCAGTTGTATTGCTACTGATTGAAAGTACCACCCCCTTTAAATGTGTAATTGCAGTGATTGCACAACCAGCTTTATCTGTATTCATTACTATAGCAACCAGAATAAAAACATTCCCTAGCCCATCCCATGTAAAAAGGTCTTAGAGTTTCAGCTTCTCTCATTTTATGCTTATGCTGAGTGAATGTGTGTGACACAACGGAAATTGTGTGCTTTGGTTTGGTTGAAGGCTGCTCACATTAGTGAGGGTGGAAAATGGAATTATACTTGAACCCTTGTTTTAGAAAGGGAAACAAAATTTCTGACCTGCTCAGCAGTACTTGAATGAAACATATGTGCCCTCTCCAGCTTCATTCACACACTCTTGGCAGGGTATCTCACCAGCTAGGAAGAGGAGCAGTGCTTGTAAAGGAGCAAATAAGTTCCAACATGAGACAGATGCTCAAACTGCATATTCTAATGTTAGAAGTTGAATCATTGCCTTCCCCGAGCCTCAATGAGGCCTTGTCTACACAGATGTTTTTGAGTAGACCTTGCTTAATTATAACATCGGAGATCACTAACATAAATATTCTCAATCATGAATCATAGCTTCACCCCAATTCTCAACTCTGTTTCCTCCTTCTTCCTTTAAATACAGCAGCGGGGCTTTATGCTACCACCAGTTTTATCCTCTGAAGTGCAGAGGAAATCTGAGAGGTCTTGTGAATGTTCATAAAGACGTGATACACACAGACTGAAAAGAGAGATCCTTGCTATCCATGCATGAGCAGTTATTCTAGTTCATTATTTTATTATGAATAATACTGTATTTGGCTTTCTTCCTTTAAGCTCCAGTTCTTAATGTTGCATTGTTTCATGAGATTCCATTTTGTTGTTGGGTTTTTAATTAATAAATTTCTTAATACAGAGGAAAACCTAACTGAAGAGGTCAGTGAGTGTTTCTGTTAACATCAAACCTAAAGTAGTATGATTTCTATCACATACATTTTCTTGCTCTCAGGCTACAGTCTGGCATCTACAGTTGCTCCCCTATTTTCACAAAGCTTACATTTAACATTACCTTTGAGACCAATACCTTTGAATAATATTATCTTTGAGACCAATATTTGGTGTCCAATTTTGCTACAGTTTGCCAACAGGTTCAAAAGTTACTACTTGAACACATGTGCAGGCACCCATACACACCCACCGTGATTGCACAAGTTTCATTTCCTTAGGAAACCAGACTGAAAACAAGAGGCAGAACCAGAGAACTCAAAATTGTGTCTCCTAATCCATATGCTATCCACATTCTAGCTAGTGAAAAAATAGAGTATGCAATTTCCCCTGTACATTCTAAAGGTAAAAAGCAGCCTGACCCACTGCTTATCAGGCCTAAATGCAGGAAATCTTGATTCCTTTGTTTGCTATTAGTCAGTTGCATAATTTTGGTCAAATTCTCATTTCCCATTTCCCCTTTTGCCTGTTTAGACACAGTTTGGTCAGGCAGGAGCAAGCACTTTATCCATGTCTTTACAGTGCTTAGCATGCTGATGCCCATGAAAGACTCTGAAAATCAATTCAAATACATAGTTGTATTGGTTTTGTCTGGCAAGGTTTTGGTAGCGGCGGGGGGGTTACAGGGGTGGCTTCTGTAAGAAGCTGCTGGAAGCTTCCCCTGTGTTCGAGAGAGAGCGAGCCCATACCAGCCGGCTCTAAGACGGACCCGCCACCGGCCAAGGCCGAGCCAATCAGTGATAGTGGTAACGCCTCTGTGATAACATTTTTAAGAAGGAAAAAAAGTTGGGACGGGGAGAAACAGCCACCGGAGTGAGGAGTGAGAACATGTAAGAGAAACAACCCTGCGGACACCAACGTCAGTGAAGAAGGAGGGGGAGGAGATGCTCCAGGCGCTGGAGCAGAGATTCCCCTGCAGCCCGTGGTGAAGACCCTGGTGAGGCAGGCTGTCCCCCTGCAGCCCAAGGAGGTCCACGGTGGAGCACATCTCCACCTGTAGCCTGTGGAGGACCCCACGCCGGAGCAGGTGGGTGCCCGAAGGAGGCTGTGACCCCGTGGGAACCCCGCGCTGGAGCAGGTTCCTGGCAGGACCTGCGGATCTGTGGAGAGAGGAGCCCACGGAGCAGGTTTTCTGGCAGGACTTGTGACCCCGTGGGGGACCCACGCTGGAGCAGTGTGCTCCTGAAGGACTGCACACCGTGGAATGGACCCATGCTGGAGCAGTTCGTGAAGAACTGCAGCCCGTGGGAATGGCCCACGTTGGAGGAGTTCGTGGAGGACTGTCTCCGGTGGGTGGGACCCCACGCTGGAGCAGGGGAAGAGTGTGATCAGCCCTCGTCCTGAGGAGGTGAAGCGGCAGAAAATAACGTGTGATGACCATAAACCCCATCCCTGTCCCCCTGTGCCGCTGGGGGGGGCTTGGTGGTGAAATCTGGGAGTGTAGTTGTGCCCGGGAAGAAGGGAGGGGTGGTGGGAAGGTGTTCTGAGATTTTGTTTTATTTCTCATTACCTTACTCTGGTGATTTGTAATAAATTGAGTTAATTTTCCCAAATTGAGTCTGTTTTGCCCGTGACGGTAATAGTGAATGATCTCTCCAGTCCTTATCTCGACCCGCAAGCCTTTTGTTATATTTTCTCTCCCCTGTCCAGCTGAGGATGGGGGAGTGATAGAACGGCTTTGGTGGGCACCTGGTGTTCAGCCAGGGTCAACCCATCACAATAGTGCAGCATTCCTCTAATTGATTATTGTACAATTAATGAGAACAGAAACAACATCTGAGGACTTCAGTCACCAACACACCAGAACATAGAGCTGTCTTTTGGAAATCTTCCTGCAGATTAGAGGGGATTTGTTTATTGACTCTGTGGACAATTTTAAACGGGTACTTCTTTTTCTGGATCATTTAAAAGCAGAAAAAAAAATCAAATAAATTACTCCTTATGAAGAATTAATCCAAATTACTAGTTTCTTCTACTCTTAAACACTCTTCTGAAGGATTCGTCTCTTAAGCACTCATTTCTTTGGCTATTTACAAAACGCAAGGATCCTAAGAGCGAATTACAGTCTTACTATTTCTCCTTTTTCTAAATTGAGAATGAAAACTACATTGAGAAATCCTGTCTAGTTTTGATGTTGCTGGTGATGCAAGTGCTGATAACTGCAGTAGAATTTTTTTAAGTGAGTTCAAAAGAGCTATAAAAGCCTGGCTTGCTCAGTACCTTACTGTAAACAGACCAAGGGATGGGTTCTACGATAAGATAGTAAGCACACACCACACCCTAGATTCAGTTACGTCAGAAAAAGTGACAGGTTTTCATTCACACTGCCTCTCTGAGATGCTATTTTCCTCTGCTTTCTTTCAGCACAGATTAAAATAATGGATTTGCGCCTCAAGTTTAATGTCTACAAATAAGGGTTCTGAACTGTTAAAAAGCCATCCTTGGCTTAACCATAACAGACGTAGTTTCATTTTGCCTGACAAATATGTGCTGTGCTTTGGAGTAATATAACAGTGATCCCACAAAGCTTGTGCAAATTATGAGGAGCAGTCAGTGAAATTTAAGCTTAATTTGGATTAGGTGTCCACCATTCTCAGTTTATGTTAAATCAGTAACAAGTTTTGCATTGACAAAGCCACCTCGTTCTGCCAGTTACTTTTACGTCTCCTGCTTCTTATGTACAGTGTGTTTACAAAGGCCTATTTCTCTTTTATGCACTATTCTGGGAATTGCCAATCAGAAGTTCAGAAACTTCTGATTAATTTTCCTACCTGATTGATAACTTATCAGAATTTGTTCCTCATAAAAGGAATTTTAAGAAAAAAAACTTTAACAAGATATGACCAGTATACACAGCATCAATTAACAACCAAGTACTAAAAATAAAACCAACCCTTTAAGCTAGCATTAACTGATGCTCTATGCAAATTAGCATGAAACGCAGTAGCAATGAGTACAGTTAAGCTGATGAATAGATGTTGGAATAGTAAGGAGAAGAAAATACATTATCTGTGTTAGGAATGTGAGAACTGTCATTCTAGAATGCATCAGTGCTCTTTCCTTTCAACCTTGAACCTTGCATTTATATAATACATTAAGTACTTCAAGCAAGACTTGAAAAAAAAAGTGTTTTTACTTTTTACTTAAGCAAATATTTCCATCATGTGTTGTTGTAGACTTTATAATAGGCTATTTTGTACTTAGACTGCTGCTTAGGAAAGAATCCCAAGTAGCTGGAGTTCAACCTTGTAATCAATGCAACAGTACTGTCATGAAACAGGACCTTTTCAGATCCCCTAGGTGGAAAGAAATTTTACTTGGGGTCTTAATTCTATTTACATTTTTTTTCAAATGCCTTGTGATGATCTTTGAAGTAGCACATTGTGCAAATTGTGTGCAGTAACTACAAAACACTGTTTCAAAACACGGGTAATGCCTCTATATCAAAGATCAGAGCTGAAGCGTCAGGAAACTGGTGTCAGGGAAGGCATATAAAATACACTACATGGATGTTTTCTGTAACTTAGATATATGACACTTGTACTCACACAGCCATACGTGGAGTAAAGACTCTTTTTCAAGTTTGGGGCAGGATAAGAGAGTTATGAGGTATGTTTTTAGATCAAATCATTACAGCTGACATAAGTGAAGTTGCTGTGTAAAAAGCTTCAGATGATAAATAAGGGAAGTAACTTGACAACATAGAAAATATTACTTCACGTTGTTTTGAAAAAAAATATAGCACAGATATTTATCCTTTCTTATCAGCACATTTATGAACAAAATTAATTTACCAAGCTTTGCACATTTATAAAATCTAGCTCATAGCTTACTGATTCTGCCATTCATTAAACATTCATTATTAGACTTACTACATCGCTTAAAATGACTCATGCACTTGTATGTAGAATTTCAATAACATCCTGGTTGCTAGGGTACATGTGATCACTCTGACATATAAAGTACCTGTTAGAACTAGTTGGGGTTTTTAAGTATATAATGAACAAATAAGTAGGGTTTTTTATTCAAGAAATGTTTCTGCCAGTAGTTAATTATGCAAAACAGGATGACATTTTATGCCTTCAAATAAATATTGGGTTGAATTGTACACAATCCCTAACTGATACGTATGATGATTTTTTTTTTCCATTTCAGTAAACAACTTTTTATTTCTGCCATATGCGTGTGATACAATAGTTTCCTGGGTGGTTTTCCTTGACTTATTTTTTTCCCCACAGGCCCACTCTGTCGTTGCTTGCCTATAATCAGTTTTTATCTTTGCTTCAAGCTTCTCCTAGTTTTTTCTGAGGACCAGTATAAAAACATTACCTCAAATGTGCATATGGCGCTTGATATATGCTTCTGTGTCTTCATGTTAGAACTACAGGCTTGTTCATGCACATGGCACTCTGTCCCTGCATGAAATGCTTTCTTGGAGAGACTGGGAAAATTTGCAGGCACTATCGCTCCTCCATTAGTCCAACCACCTCCAGAATTTATGCTTGTGGATAGTGTGACACAATCTGAGCTTTAAGACCAGAGCCATCTCTGCCACACTGTTGTTTAATTATAAATTGTGTCCTGAAAAACCTATGTTAAATGAACACCAAACCTGCAAAGTGATGGGGTTGGCATATGAAGAGACCAGAATTCCTGCTGCCTATAAAAGTAGAAGTGGGTGAAACAAATAATTTTTTTTTGTTTGGTTGCAAAAACAAAATAATCAGAAAGTATGTTAATTTTATGTCAATCCAAAAGACTTTTCCTTTTTTTTTTTTTTTTCCTCAAAATATATTTTTCTTAGTCTGGATTCATGAAAAAGACTTCATTGTGAGTCATTAAGAATTCTATTCATTTATTCCATGTAACATTTGGGTCTTTTGAATTGTTTTTAATTTAGCTTAGTAATGAAACAAGGCACAATTTTTCAAAATGAAACATCAAAAAAATTTCATCATTTCTGAAATGAAAAGCTTCCCCTTAATAATAGCAAATAATTAGAGTTTAATATTACATACCTCTTAGTATTATGTATCAGATTCAACTAGTGTTTGCAAATAGTGTTAGTACAGTAGAAAATGACTTTTTTTATTATTTAAAAAATTCCTTAGATTTATCTAAATCCTTACTTTAGTCTCTAGGTAAACATGCATCAACAGACAGTCTTTACCTAAATAAGAACATATTATTTCTGTAGGACTCCTGCCTAATGACTGTGCATTCAGCGTTCATGATAATCAATGCTCACTGATTATTGAAAGCACTATATTGCAAGGGAGGAAGCTAGCTAAAAGGAAGATAACAAGTAGCATTGAAAGTGAAAGTGCCGTTAGGAGACAATGATTACTGGACTCTTCAAGGGTCAGTGTTTAAACAGTTCTTGTTTAATAATTTCATTAATTAGCTTAGTATGGAGGTACAAGAGTGTGGTAATTGAGTTTGCCAATAGCAAAAAATACGTCTGTCATTAACACAGAAGGCAGCTGCAATATCCAGGAAGACTTGGATGACTGTAAGGACTGGAATAATATACAAGGGATGAAATCAAATAGTATGAAGTACAAGTACTCTTAGGGACTAATACGAAGAATTTCTGTTCATTTGTGAGCTCACTGACTGGAAATAGCTGTGATCGGGACAACTGCAGTGAGTGGTTGATCGCAGAACGATTTATTAGTCACCAGTGTGATATGGCTGTGGAATAGGCAAGTGTACTAGATGACATGGGTTACAGGAGTGTTGGAAAGCAGCTGTGTTATTTGATGTGCAGGAGATATCTCATCGACAATAGTTTTTGGCATCCAAGATGAATTCAGAATGAAAGAAATGTTATGGAAGGAGGTGCTCTATTTCTCTGCTATATTCCAATCTGTCATAAAATCTTTGTTCATTTAGCTGAATATATGAAATTTCATTCTAAAGGAAAACATTAGCACAAGAACAGATAGAAACTTCCCATGAATAAATTCAGATTGAGCATTAGAAGTTTCTGACAAAACTGTCAGTAAAATCCAGAGATGGCTCGGTTATGGCTTCTCCTATTATGAGCAAGCAATTCAATAATCCTTAAAATCAATTTGGAACATTTAGGAAAAGGATTAGATTATGTGGTTGGTTGCAATTGTAGGAAATTAGATCTAGTGACCCATAGCATAATTTAGGTCTGATGGTTGTATGGTGCTATGAACAGTTTGCTATTTTCTACAGTATGCTGCTGCATGAAGTATTTACAGTTTACTGCAGTCTGTACTGAAAACAGAATAATTAGCTTCCATTTAAAAATTTCTGTTGTTATTACTTAATTTATTTTAATAAAGATTGAAAGAAAAACTGCTTATGTTGTTTATATATGGAATAGCAAAGTACTGAGAGTAAAACCCAAACAGTTAAACCAAGTAATGTTGGGTGTCCCATCTAAGATATTTATAATCTAGTTTTCCAAGTATTTAGAAATTTATATTCAAACCATACTTATCACTAACTTCTGCTGAGGAAACTCAGCTCTGCTGCAAGTCAGACCACAGGTGCCTTTTTTTTTTTTTTTTTTTTTCCCTTCTGTGTCTTGAGTGCTACTTAGATTGAGGAACTGTATGGAAGAGACAATTTAATATAAAATCCTCCATTAAGTTCTATAACACTAGTTTAAGCTGTAGCAAAAGACCATATTTCTTTTCAGCTGATTTGTCCCTAACAAGTAGCAATGTTTTATCTCAAGGTGACTGTTAAGGGTTGAAACTGAAATGGTGCTGATGTGCAATTTATGCAAAGGACTTAACTAGACAACATGGTTGAATTAGTATCATTTGTTAGCTGCTCTACCAGTCACTGTTATTATCCCGCTGAGTTTCAGTTTAGAGGATAGCCCCCACAGGCTCCAATTCCACTCTACAGAGCTTCAGTTGTAATGCCAGTCTAAGGTGTTGTTGTCTTTCCCATGCCTGGACATTCATTACTCCAGTGCTGCGGTTTACGTCCCCTGCTTCGTACCTGTACAGCTGACTGTGGGGCTATGTTGTGAACCAAGTCAGCCAACTGATCTGCCTTATTTGTGCACGTTTTCTTTCTTTCTAACATAAATCAGTTAAGTCCTCCAGTTCACAGAATGACTCACAAACTGTTGCTCTGGCTTAACCTAGAAGGGGGATATGCACTGCCGCATGAGTCCAGGAACAGTCAACCTGAATAGCTCCTCAAGCTATGGCATCGTAGAACAATGACTTCTGGGTACGTCTGTGTTGCACTCTAGATGTGTGACCGTTGCTTGGGTAGACAAAACGGTTCAACTGTGAATTTCTGTTTGGTAAAAGTGCCTGTAGTCATTACAAAATTATCAGATGAAACGAGTTTTAATCAGGGCGGGCAAATCCATACCATCATCTTGGTGAATTTAACAAAGCATGAAAAGATTGATTATATCCACTGGTACTGTGCATACATTGATCCTATAATTTAATCTTCTCAGTCTACAGAAGTCTAGAATGTAATTAACACAGACAATACAAGATATTTTCTCTTGATTTTACTCTCAGAGATGGTTCCATCGAGGTAGCTGAAATTTACAGAAATACCCAGCTAGTGGCAAACAGTGGCATGAAGAATTTCAGCCCTAATAGTTGCAGTTTGCTAGTTAGAAACAAGAAAAAGTAAGTTCTTATTATGAAAAATTTTAAGTATTGTAACTCTTACAAAATGCTAACCTCGTAAGCATTGCACTAAGTGCCCTACTTTAAAAAAAAAGGCAGGAATGTTGTTTTTAAGCTGTGGTTTTACTCTGTCTTTACATGCTCCGCTTTGATTTTGACACAGCCTGTATGAGCACTTCTAAAAACCATGATATGATAGGTGTTTTTAAAGTGTGCTTCTGGGAAATCTTTGTGCCTGTCAGGTAGTGATTTTGTAAAATCTGACAAAAAAAGAGAGTGTTAATCTCATCACCAGATACCAGTTTCTTCTTTAACTTTCTTTCTCAGTTGTGCAAGTAGTTTCTATTTAGTCAGAATTCCTGAACAGTCAGACCTGAAGTTTTCTCACACTATAAGGTACTGCAAATTGCACAGGTGCATTGGAGAAGTGTTTTCTCTCAGACATTTATTGAAGACTTGAATTTAAGCCAGAATTTGTGTGTTCATGGACTTCATGTTAGAGTATTCTGCCAAGCTCACCTGCCATCACTCTGCTTTTGATACCATTCCTTTCAAAGAGAAGGTAAAAGCTGGAAATTTTAGCAGATGAGTTATAGTAAAACAATTATCTTCCTTTTTGCATATGTTTCTCATAGGGATCACATAAGGCAAGTGTCCATGTTTTCGTTCTACCTAGTATTGAGCAGTGAGTGGTAAGTTGAAGGATAGCCCTTCAAGTTACTTTAATTGTAGAAACTGGGAATGACTGCTTAAAGATTAATCCATGCTGAAATCTTTTTGTATTTTGTCTATTCAAATTTTGCTCACCAACTTTCTTGCTAACTCATTTGTGGTCTTATATTGAGTCTAAAAAAGGCACATGTGACAGAGATTTCAAACGAGTTAGTTAACTAAACTAACCTAACATGAATGTAAATGCTATATGCTACAACATAGTGATATCTAGAAGTCTTTCGCTCATTGATAGCCTAGGTGTCCTGGTTTCAGCTGGGATAGAGTTAACTCTCTTCCTAGTAGCTGGTACAGTGCTATGTTTTGAGTTCAGTATGAGAAGAATGTTGATAACACACTGATGTTTTCAGTTGGTGCTCAGTAGTGTTTAGACTATAGTCAAGGATTTTTCAGCTTCTGATGCCCAGCCAGCGAGAAAGCTGGAGGGGCACAAGAAGTTGGCACAGGACACAGCCAGTGCACCTGACCCAAACTGGCCAACGGTGTATTCCATACCATGGGACGTCCCATCTAGTATAGGAACTGGGAAGTGGGGGCAGGGAATCGCCGCTCGGGGACTGGCGGGGTGTCGGTCGGCGGGTGGTGAGCAATTGCCCTGCGCATCATTTGTACATTCCAATCCTTTTGTTACTACTGTTGTCATTTCATTAGTGTTATCATTATTAGTTTCTTCTTTTCTGTTCTATTAAACCGTTCTTATTTCAACCCACGACTTCTACTTCTTTTCCCCCCCCCGATTTTCTCCCCCATCCCACTGGATAGGGGGGGAGTGAGTGAGCAGCTGCGTGGTGCTTAGTTGCTGGCTGGGGCTAAACTACGACAGTCCATTTTGGCGCCCAACATGGGGCACGAAGGGTTGAGATAACACTAGGTTTGTGCTTTAGAAAGCACTTGTTTCTGGTTTGAAAATGAGGAAAACTTATAAATAAATAAAAGCAAATAGATACTGAAACATGAATTCTAAATGAGTAACAGCCAAAGTCCTTTTCTCAATCCAAGCTTTTGTGTAAAGGAACAGCACCTATATTTCAAACAGTAAATCCATGGGATGAAAACTTAACTACTTCTTTTCCTCTCTTTCTATCTGCAAGTGCAGACAAGGCTCCCTGTGAAGTAAACCCTTATCCAGTAAGAAAAGTGTTATGGAAAATTTCATTTCTTTAATAGATAGATTCCACCTTCCTGTTTGTAGGGCATGTAATGCCTGACAAATAAAACTAGACATTTTTAAAGAAATTCTACAATTGAGAATTATATTTAACTCATTGAACAGATTAGTTGAGGGAGAGAAGGGAGTAAAGTTCACTGTTGCATGCATCACTGAGTAGAGAAGACAAAACCACAGTTCTCATTGAAGTTCCCAGGCATTGGTTCACCTAATGCAAAATTTATCCTATTAGAAATATTGCTTTGGTTTCACTTCTTTTCTTTCTCTTCCATGCTCTCTCTCCTCTCAGAGTAGTAATTTATTTGCTGTCTTTTAAGAAGTCACAAATGTGTCCCTTGTTACATAAACAAATAAATTATATACTCTTTAAAGAATAGATGGAAACAACATCACATTAGAGGAGGAGGAAAGAACTACGTGGCCTTTCTGCCGAGGTGGTATGCCTTGTGTGCTTAATGGGAAACTACAGCCTTCCTACCCTAAGTCTATGCCTAAACAATTCTGTATCTTGTAATCTGCATGATTCACTGATTACTTTAAACTTAGCCACCGAAGCATTTAAGTAACACTTATAATTTAAAATTCCAATTAAAAAATCAGCCTTAAACTCTAGCCTACTGTCTAGAGTAATCATCTGTATTCTGATTTCCACACCAATATATACACAAGCATTCAGATGAAGACCAGGGATGTGGACCTCTGTCTTGCTCTTTGGTGGACAACATAACCCATTAGGTACATCTCATGCTGAGTGCATGAGATAATGCACAAGCCTGAATATTGCTTTCCTGCAGGGTGTCAAAAACTAAGACAAGAACGTACTAGATGATACGTATTCCTATTTTGATCTACTTTCACCCTCACAAGAAAAATTTAATGTATATATTTGTCACAGAAAAAAGCCCTTTTAGTGAGAGCCTAATTTGCCTTGCATTCAATATTTAATTACATATTCAAGAGACAATCTCCACTATATACCTTTCAGCAGCAGTGCAAAGGAGTCATGATTTTGAAGAAGCAATTTTCAAAGATTACTATAGATAAGTACATAAAGTTTAAGATGTTATCAGCAGTGTTTCTGAGCTTTGTAATTGTTGATTAAAGAAGAATCCATATCCTTAGATTCTGAAGATATCTTAAATAGATGTTCCCTTTACAGCCTGAGTATGTGTTGGAACTAAAATGGAAGGAAAGGAAAAGAACAAAAAGTTCTGTAAGGAAACATCAAAGACCATTAGAGAAAGCTTTTGAAAAGGAGACAGTAGCATATGGCAAAATGATCCAGCACTGCTATATAGAGAAGAATAATATTCAGCTATTAAATGGAACTGACTGACTATATTTTGAAAGCAGTAGAACATTCAAAACATATAAAACTTGCCTGTGAGGTGTTTTCTCTGTAGTTAAAAGCTATTTTTTAAAAAGTTTACCAAAGGATGAGCATTTATTACTTCTCTGAATTCATTTATTATTTTTAATGGAAAATAATATTTATTGTTCATATATTGCATATAGATAATGTCTGGTTGTTCTAGACTGAAAAAATACGTAGATGAAAAGAGTTCAGCAGGTCTACCTTTTTAATGCATTTGAATAAAAACACCAGGAACTCCATGTGGCTTAGTAAATAAGAGAACATTTTAGTTAAATGGAAACATTGGTTGACATAAGAATGACCACTTTTAGTCATATCACTTCAATGAGGTAATTTTACATTTAATAACTCAGACCATTTAACACTGAGATTAATTGATAAATTTTTTCTTAAAGTTGTTGCTAAACAGTATTCTTCTCCATTGAACCTAGCTAAATCTTTCAATATATATTTTTGTATCTCTACTTTATGCTAAAAATGGCCTCTCTGAGAACATACTGACTACATAGCAAATTTTTAAGTATTGAAAACATTAAAATGGCCTAAAATGCAAAGTATCATTCTGAACCTAGATTCTGAACTCTTTCAAATTGTAATGTTATTTGAAATCTAGACTCATTTTGAGATGCACATACTTCATTTTAGAAATGCTTTCTCTAGTAAGCAAGCAAGAGCACAACTTTATCCAGTCATCCAGTATTGCAATATAGTAAGAGAAAATTTGGCATGCCAGTTCCTCTTAACTGAAATAATCTTAGCATGATGCAAAGGGTAAACAGCAAGGCACATTTCAAAAGGAAGTAAAGGGCCCATTAGGCTCTTCATTCCTATAGGCTCTTTAGAAAATTCAGTTACAAAGAATATCTAATCAGGCATATGATGTTTTATATATAGCATACCATAATTTGTTGGGTTTTGATCGAATCTCCTATACTATAAGCTTGATGTGTTAAAAATAGGCTAATGTAAAGCTACAGTTGATTGCATTGGTAGTTGAGGAATAAATTCAAATACTGTACTCCGGAAGTGTGTAATGCAGAGTAAGTCTGGTTGTAAATCAGGACATTAATAGCTCAAATGTTAGTAAACACATTATCAATTAACTGCTAGGAAAAAAAAAAGTTTTTAAAATTGAGGCTAGTTTTTTAAGTTATTCCTAGATATTGCCACATTTTAATTTTGTATCTTTTTTTTCATTATCACTATTTCAGAGTAATTGAGTCTGTAGATGAAAATCAATACACAATGTCAAAGAGTGTAGAAATACAAACACAAAGAAATAAGTTCCTAATTTATTTTTCTCAGTTCTGATTTTCATTTTGAATTGCTGTTTTAAGGCTTTTCAGTGTATTTGCCAGGGGACCAATAACTCATATTTTACTGAAAGACACAAGTTATTTACAATGGTAACTTGAATGGATATTATACTGGAAAGCATATGCACCTCATTGGATGGATTAGAATTAACATTTTGCACAGTACCAGGCCTGCACAAAGAAATTAATCTCATTCTTTTTTTCAAAATTTTCATGGTTTTGGTCCAGGCGACATGTGACTGTTGAAGTGCAAGACTGCTTTGTTCTTTGCAAGACTCATCCAAGTCATTGGATAGAGTGAATATCATGTCCTTTTGGAAGATCATGTCTTCATCTCATCTTCACCTTGATAAAAAAGTAAGGAACAAATTTTGACAAGCAATGTGGGAACCAGAAGCCACAACTGCGTTGGCCATGCTACATTGAGCAAAACTGGCAAAATCCTGTTTGACTTGGAAGAAAAGGCTAGGAATCAGAGAGAAAGGTGTATCAATACCGGTGTCCACAAGATCAAAAGGTTATCGGTTAGGAATGAGTTCAACACCACGCAGGAGCCAGAGAGACCTGATGCTTTTTGTGGTTTTGTGGGGTTTTTTTTCCTCTGAAAACAGGTTTTTCTGGGAAACCACCTGTGTGAATCATGACAATTTGTCATTTATATTTCAAGAGAAATTTCTGTTTATATTGCCTTATGCTAAGTTTATGGTACATCTCCCAGGAGCAATATATCTTACACCAATGTATGTTTTCAGAACTTGGCTGATTCATGATATGTGAAATAATTTGGTTTAGCCTTTTTGTTTAAAATGAAACCAGCTACAGTGTTTGTTGTCATAGCCTGTATTAACTATGTCAATGTGTGTTACATAAAATAGTATGAAGACCTTGCTAGTCACCCTAGGATCTAATATATGTATATGCTTCTTTACCAAGAGCTTGTTCTGCAGCATATCCATGCATGCTTGGTCACACAATAATGTGGTGTCAACAGGGTGATTCTGGTGCTCATTTTATGAGACATTACTGAAGAGAAATGGGGACAATGTGTTGAGGTTATCTTCCCTTTTTAACTCCAGTTCTGAAAGTGAAGATTTGTGCAGGAAACCTGCACTTACATTCTTAGGTTCCCTGCTGAAATATCCAGAAAAATAATGTGCTGCTACATCCAAGACCAGTCCTATGGATTTCTCAGGAACTGTATGTGCAGCTTTGCATCCCTTAAGAACATGCCAAAGAAAGGATTTGTAGAGCATTTCCAATGATGTAGGAGTCTGTCAGATAGTCAAGGCAATCAGAATGCCCATCATTAACTGCATGGTTCTCTCACACACAAAGTAATAGATGAAACCAGACATCCTAAACATCTAAGGGATACTTTTTTTGGAAATTACAAGGAAGATCACTTGGGAAAAAAATCAGGAAAAGATATCTTTACTAGCCTAGCTAACTAAAAAGTCCAAGTATAGTTACACGAGTTAGGAAAGCACAATAACGCCAAAACTGAAGTTCTATAGAACTTATCCTTAGTGCAATGCATGAGAGGTGAAGAAATGCCTAAAAACTTCCCAAGCTCTTGCATGTGAGGAGTGACACACCCACAGCAGAATGATCCCTTGCCTAGAACTGGGGTTGCACTGTGTTGACACAGAATGATTAACTTTTAACTAAAAAAAAACAGGTAAGCTTTCCTGGTTAACAGTTTGCACAACAAGAACTCTAGTACTGTAAATTTCTCAGATGTGACCTGAAATGAACACATTCCTTAGAGTAGACTGTCATACTCTGACAACACTGGGTGGCATTGTGCAATATGTAACATTATAAAGTAATAGAATATGTATACAGATTTTTAAAAGTTTAACATCTTCTGCCCTTCCAGCCCTCAGATTGTAAAAATACTGGGAGGAACTCACAGCTAACTTAGATACACACGCTCGTGCAGCAGTTTTAGTTCCTGAACACACAGATGGCCATGGTGTCTTTATTGCTAACTCTCGAAGGAAATGTTCATGTCATGGTGTATAATTAGCTCCACTGTGAAGAAGCCCTTAGAAGAAAAAGGCTTGGTTATCTTGTTAGACTTGTGGTTCAGCAGGGTGGGGGGGGTAGTGAGGTAGAAGAGAGGGTTTTGCACTTAGTCATAAGTGGTGCTGGAGGCAACTAAAATCATTAGTATAGACTGGCTGTGTGTGGGATTCCATTACCAGCAGAGAAGGAGAGATTCACAATCTGAGAGTGGTTTCAGAGAAATGCTACAGGGTGGAAATTCCATTCCCTCCTGAGCTTTGGACCTAGGGGCTCATTTCCCATTAGGGAACAAGAAAGAAGAAGAAAATTAATTTCTGTGCAGAGACACAACACCCATGTGTCAGACAACACAGCTAGACACAGATGTGAATGACATTCCTGATAATGAGTGAAATTTGTTTTCCTTTCAGTTACTTGTTATTTTACAGTATCTGCCAAGTAAACTTTGGCATGAAATGCTACTGAAGAGGCACATAAGCAAGTTCAGCATAAACACTTACCTATATTTAATGAAATTGAGTTAGTAGCTAGATAATTTTAAAAACAAATTAGAAATAAAATTAGATGACTTACCTGTCTTTTACTGCTATCTCTTGTTTTACCTCATGTAATTTTAGTGTTTGTTTCTCCTCTGTTGTATAAAGTACAAGAAAATTGGTAGGACCCACTTGACTAAAGTATATCTGATAGCACTTGATATATCTGATTTTTCAGCAAGTAATACATAGCAAAACAAAGAAAACCTTTTTCATCTTACTCTTTCAGTGGTAGTTAGCTAAAAATAAAGACAAGCAGCTATTTAAATTGCAAGCTGTTTTTAATAGGATGCTATTTATTAGGAAATGGGGCTTAAAAATCTTTTTTAATTAAAGAAGGAGGAAAGAAAACTAATAAACTGGTCCTGTAACAGTAACATGCATTAGTTGCTTTATTTGCATTATTTGACTAAATACAAAATTGTTAATTGTAAGAGTACATAAAACTACATCTCTACCTCAAAAATAAATAAAACTACATCTTCACTCCATCACAAGTATGCAGGTAATGATATTGATACAAAGATACTTGCACAAAAATATATTGTTTATTATAATATTGTACAGGTTTATTTGATTTGATAAAGAGTAATTGGAGCCATACTGGAAATGGCTAGCTTCCTATAAAGTAGCAAAATGTTTGAAATGCTCTGCCTTCTCATCATAAGATCCTCAGGGCAGGGTCTTTCCTTATTCATGTCTGTACAGATTTTATTTAGGAAAATGAAGAAGGATTATTTCCATTCTCAATTTTAGGCCCCCAGCTTAGAAGACTAAATTAGTGCTCTACAGTCAATGACAGAAGGAAGGCGTTTCTATGGGGCTATTCAGACCATCTGTGTCAGAAGTCAAATTGCTGCCCCATTTATCTGGTCTGAATTGCCTTACAGAAGATTCCCATCTTTCCCTATTAACACATATAATTTTGGAAGCCTGCTCACCTGTATAGAAACTTAATGTACCTGCATATAAATTGGACAGTACTATCAAAATGTCTTTCTACAAGACCAATAAAGTATAGGTATGCACTTCACAGGCACAAAATAATAAAAGCCACTGTGTCATTTTTACTCTACTGTATTTATTTGCAATTGAACCTAGTCTTGCACATTCTCTTACTGCTCTCCTCCATATTTATGTTTAGATGGCTGAGAATATAAACACACTACCTTATTTCTCCTTTTAAAATCTGACATGACATTAATGATTCACTTTCCTACATAAACCCTTCTCTGCCCCACCCCCACCCAAACAAAGAAGTGGAATTTGGAAACACAGGATTAGAAATGACTTCTTGAGTCACTCAGTCTAGTTCCCTTTTACAGGCAACCATGAAATCTCTTTTGTAAAGTAATAAGGTGCCATCCTAGAGCCAGTGAGCTTATTTACCCCATTACTCCTATTGTAAGGCTATTTTGGAACCTTAGTTTCCTGATGGTTGGAAATTTTCTTCTAATTTACAATCTAAATGTCTTCATACCACATATATCTACTTGTGACTTGACTATCATTAGCCTTAATCTAAATAATATCTTACTTTCTCTCTGAAGGGTTTCTCTAATGCCTTTCTAGACAATTAGATTTGTTCTTTTTTTCCACAAAAGCCAATTCATTTAGTGTCCCCTTGCCATACATGTGCTTTACTCCTTTCATTATGCTAGGCAAGTATAAATAATTGCCAATGGTAGCAAAATTCAAAGGATACAAAGGGAAGCCAGGCTTTTTTATAATCTGTCTAAAAAAAACCCGACAAAGTCTTTACACGAATCTTGGTGCTAACCCTTAGTTTTGTAGAAGGATGGATTTTCACAAGAGTGGCACATGTCATTTGTGTGATATTTTGAGCTTTTAGAAGGAAAGCTGCTGTACAAAAAGTGTATAAGGAATTTACTTGCTATAGTGTAACCTCCATGATGAGAAAACATTTGCAATAGCACTGAATGAAGATCCTAATTTATCTCTGTACAATGTGCAGATTTTACATGACTTGACAGAGAACTTCGTCTAAGAGTTATATTTTTCTAGGCTAAAAAGCACTATACTGAAGTTCTGCTCCTACCTGGTTAATATAAACCAATTTACTTGACTTCACTGATAGCAAGTGTCCAATGTTGGTGCATGTGAACAACCGTATTAGTTCCATAGCAAAAGTTACATAGGTATCAAAAGTTGTGTTATAACTTCTATAAAATCATGGTCGTACAATATTGAAGTCTACGGTTATTTCATCAAGATTTTATGAGTTCTGTTTAGCTTAAACTGAAATGCTTATTATACGAAATGCTTATATTGAAATACTTATATATAAAATATATATTTATATAAATTTAGACATTTAGACATTTAGACAGTAATTTATTTTGTCTTAGACCACTTAGAACATCACAAAGCCAAAAGGATTTTAATGGAGTTGCTGTTGATTTACAAGTTAATTAGGGTCATAATCAATAAGAACCAGGAAAAACGAGAGTGCTGATAATAATGTATGAGAAGCGTTTTCATATCCACACCCACAAATTTTGAAAGTCTTTTAATGGATGAAATCAGAGCATTTAAAACCTTAAATCTACATCTGGACTTTGTTTTCAAAAGTGCCAGTCACTCTGGATATTTCAGTTTTCTCTGCAGTTGATTGGCAAATCCAGGTCTCTGGGGGTGCCCACTGGTGACTACACCAGCTATTCTTAGTCCCGACTATTGCTGTGCATCAGGTCCTAGATATTTTGAGGAAATCAGTCAAAATGGCATTTAAATTCAAACAGCTCCTAAAACCCTACAGCCCTTCTTTTAAGTATTAAGTACTATTCCAGCCAGCTTTATGAAATCCGTTTAACTTGGGGCCCCAGGTCTTAGCGGTAGAAGCTAAACGGTAACACTGACTGTGCTAACGATCGGTGAGATCATTTTCAGCACCTGAAGCCCTGTAACCCCTTTTCTTCTCTCCTGCGCACGCCTTGTCTTTGTACCCTGTCCCTCGGCGGGTCACGTAATGCTGATAATGCCACCCCTGCCCCGTGAAGCAGTCACGTCCCTCCGTCACGGGACTGTGTTTCGCAGGTGCAGCAAGTGAAGTGCCGACGGGTGGGAAGCCAGGGCCTGCAAGCTGTGGAGTTACTTCTACTTGGCTTCCTATGCTCGAGCCCTTCACGCACAGAGACAGGTTTCAAACACGCAGCAGGGAGGAGACAGGGGCAGCCTGGCAGAGCCACGCGACTGACTTCAGGCCCTGGCATGAAGCAAACTTCCTGGGGATTAGATGAAGAGACCTTTAACGTAGACGGTTAGAAGGTCTGGGGTTAAGGGCATCCTATCGTCTTTCAGAAATGAAACTCTCATCAGCGCCACACAGGCCTAGCAGTGCCAGCCATAGTATTGCCTAAATACTTCTAGAAGCTGAACGAGATAATGAAGCTGTTTTCTGAAAATGTATTTTTTAAGGTGTTAAAGTCTACGCTATTTTCATTAATTAATCGTAATAATTTTACTTATGGAAAAACTTGAGTTTAAATTGGACATTAAATACAGTGAACATTTGGCTTTGAAAAATGAGTAGAAAACTAGGAGTCATCATAACCAGACAATAAATCAGTAATAAGCATCAACGAGTATAATTTTTTACCAAAACACAAAACCAATCTGCCAAGTACCGCAAGTTACCTGTTGCTCTCTTCATGTTGTTCTTTTCATTGTCAGTCATGTAACAGACATTATCTTGGCACCATGGGTTTGGATCTTGGTAACTGACTTGAAGAGAGTGGGAAGGATTGTAATTTTTCAAAAAAGCAGCAGGTGGAAAGTGACTTCGTAAAGATGACAGTTGACTGAAAAAAAAAGCAGCGCCTACTCTTTACCCAAATACATGCTCTTTGGAGCAGTTGAAACTGAAGATTTTGACGCTAAAGGATGCAGCTTGCTTTTCTTCATGCTATATCATCACATCCAGCAGCATTAACAGCATGCATCAAGCAGAATATCTTCTTCACAGAACATTTACAAAGCAAAACATTTACAAGCTGCTCTGCATCAGATATGCTTTAACACAGTAACTGCTGAAAGCGAGGACCTCTCAAAACATACCTTTTGTTCTGCAATTAGCTTATGGTTTCTCAAGCAGGAAATCAGCTTCAGGGGTGGTGGTTTTTCTGCAGCTAACATAACCAATGTAGGAATTGTTTGATCTTTGCAGGTTTTTAAACGGATAGTTTTGTGCAGAGTCAATGGAGAGAGTTAAGTATCTCTGTAGCTACTTGATAATGTCTCATAAAGCTATAAATAAACGGATCTAGAAATTACTGAAATTAGAATTTCTTCACATTCCAATAATTCTTTTTTATTCTACATTTAGCTGTCTTGAGAGCTTGTATATTTATGAAAGATTAAAACAAATGGAAGAAATTATATGCTTATGCAATAATATGCTAATAACTTTGTTTCCTCCAAAACATGAACACGGGAAGTTTTGCTTGTTTGAGGATTACAGGATGTAGGTTATTTAAAGAAGTACCCAACTGGTAAGGGGAAAACTATCTAATATGAAAAGGGGAAGAGCAGTCCTACAGTTGTGACACTGGAACTGGTGGATTCCAGTCTTCCATTCCTGGCAAAATTTCCTCCAAAAATATGTGCAATTCATAGTCTGTTTCTGTTGGAAATGTCTCATTTTCGCTTTTCCTTTCTGCCAAAAACAGCTACAAATGCCACAATCTGAAAAGTACAGTATTTCTTTATTTTGCTGTATTCCTTTATTTTTTTATTTTTGAAGGAAACATGGATTATAATGACAGAATACAGTACTCACAAGATATTGTGGCAATTTAAGAGGAAATTAAAATTGGATGTAGCGTGGGAAGCTAGGATGACATGTAGCGTTTTCACCTTGACAGCCTTTCACTGGAGGTGGCACAGCAAAAGATCTTGACATATCTTGACACCAGTGTGAATGCCTTCAAGTGAAAGGCAGGTAATTTTTTTCAGATGCAGTAAGTATCTAAACTTATTGGTAGTCATGAGACAAAAAAAAAACCACAGAAGAACTTCTGCATTTCCTAAATGAATGCTGATCTTATGTGTATTTTTAGGAGCAAAAATAACTAGCTAAAAATAAAATAAATTTTAAAATAACATATAAATAACATATATGTAAAAATTAGCTATATATACATAGTTAGAACTAGTTTGCCTAGTAAATTTGTGGAGAGTCCAATATGGCAAGCTGGACAATCATGCTAAAGACAGTGCAAAATTCCAGAGATCATAAAGAACAGAGGAAATTTAAGTACACAGGAGTCGGTTCTTATTTGCCTCTTTCATTAACTGTCTCAAGCAACTTTTCTGTTCTTTTGTCTTCTGAGTTGCTGCCTTCTCTTGTCATCATTCTCCATGTATTTAGTCTCTTTCAGTCATCTTTTATGTTTTCTTCTAAAATAATTGAAAATAATAGATGAGCAGACACTTAATTCTAATCCTGTAAAATAAACAGGTTTACTACATGAAACTTCAAGTTTATTTTAATAGGAATCCTGACGACGTTGACACTAAATATGGTCAGTTTTCATTTATCTAATGTGATGAGGAATGAGATAACACAGTTAAAACATACATAAGACAATACTTAGGTAATAAAGCTAGAAGAATATACGATGAGATGTAATAAAGAAAAGATTAACCATTGAACAATGCTTAGCTGTGAAGTGCAGACAATTTCAAAAGCCTGCTAGCTCACGCAATGAGGCGTGCCACATACATTTTTATCAGCAAGAGAAGCTGCAGAGCCACCACGGTTGTGTGGTGCCGCTCCCAAATGACAAAGCCCGTCCCCCGAGGCTGGGTCATATATGACCCCACCAGACATACCTACACTGCAGAGATCCAGTTCCCGTAGTCACACACGGAAACCTGAACTGAGCTTCTCTGCACTCGCAACATGCTGAGTTTGTGAAATGGGTTAAGATCCACCCACAAATAATAGAAAGGTATCTATATGTGTAAGAGGTTTCAGGATTGTGGCTTTGTAGATAACAAGACTGTTTCTAACTACGTTCACATGTAAACATTTTGACAGTGAGATGTCAGTGCTATTTGTAAAAGTAACTGTAATGAAAATAGGAGTAATAAATGTGGCCTTACTACTGCCACCTACAATAATGCTGCATGTTTGTGTCTGGTTTTCTCTAAAAGTTTGTCAGTAGACTATTCAGATCTGAAAATGGATGATAAAGAAGTTGTCTAAATTGAGCTCTGTTTGGGTTTTTTCTCTGTCATATTTACTAACCAGTCCCGACTTGTGAAAATGTACTTGGTGTGTTGGTTGAACTGCTTGCATAAGCCTATTTGATGGTATGCTCCCTTTACCAATTTGCTCTTCAATATGAGCTGGACTCCATAGCCATTAGAAGTCTTCATATTATTACAAAGGTAACAGGATCAGGCCATATAGGAGAAATGCATGTCTAAGTCACACAGTGCCACTGTTTCTACCCAGTTAGAATTACTGATCTTTATGAAAAAAAGAGGTTGCATGGGTCAGTGGGTGGTTAGTGGGACTGCATTTCAAAAGACCTGGATTCCATATTTAGCTTAGCCATTTACCTTCCTAGACAAGCTGTATCACTGATCTGTGCCTATTCTACCTAATAATACATGCTGCCTTGTTTATTTGGAGTCCAAGCTTTTCCTAATAGGTCCTGTCTCTTACTGGATTTACATAGTATCTAGCACGGGGAGGCTAAAATGCTATCTAAGTCCAGCAGGCACATCTGTAATATAAATGTGTAAAAAGAAAAGGAAAGGGAAAAAAAGAAGTAACAAAAATAACAGCGAATATTCTTGTTCATATACAATTATCTTTTCTACTGGAGGAAAAAAAAAATTTGTATAAAGAAAATAGATTAAAGCAACTCCAAAGATAGAAAGAATGTAAAAACGAATTGGGGGAATATATTAAATAAATAAACCCACAAAATCATTATCTACTGTCCTTTAAACATTCAGTAGACAGAGAGCCTTTTACAGTCGAAGGTTTTAGAGGAGCCCTGGACCACACAGCAGGAGAAAGACAGAGTTAGAAACAGGGGCCAGATTTCCCATCCCAAGCACTGGGGTGTCATAACAGCCCCACAACCCACTATGTAACTGATGCGTATAGGATGACGAGGGGGGAAACTGAGGAAGGAAAGCCTGTGCATGCTCTTCAAAATAAGTTTGCTTAAAACCACACATCAGGGTGTTGTTCCTAGGCCACAGAGTGCACTTTGATTACAGATACGCACAGCAGAGCACTCCAGTGATATGTACATCACTATGCAGTCTGTGAAACTAAGCAACAACGCCATCGTGAATATTATCTACAGATTTTATTTCTTTGAACAGTCTCACTGTTGGTATGTTAAAACACCTTACTTCTGCCTCACTGCACACAGGAAAACCCCATTCCGTAAGAGAAACAGAGAATGGGTTAAAAGAGGGAATCTGTGGATTCTGTTCTCTGCTGTATTCCAGTGAGGTTATCCTTTGAATTGGCAGATGAAATTCAGTTATTGCTTTTTTTGTCCAGTCCCAGCTCTAGCCCTAGATACAGCACCACAGCCTTCAAAGCTTGCACTGAGTTCCTAAAACTACATACATTCCATTGCAAAATGATCTAGTGATCATTATATCTAGTGACACATTACATTTGTAAATTGTTTAAATTATAAAGCTATTGTGAAAGTAGTTTGAGACTACTGATCTGTAGTGACAAAAAAATACTTCTATAACATTTAAATCCTTTAGCACCCTTCAAACATTCCAAAAACCAAAGGACACTAATTGTGTAGGCATCGCTTTAAGCTTAAAAACCTTTTTATGCAAGAAATTAAGTCTTCATCAAGAAAATAACTGTTGAAATCTTAATATCTTTCAATGACAGCCACATTTGAAGAGCAATTTTATAGCATAATGATCGTTGTTGCATAATTTGGACAGGCTTTTGTTCTCAGTTTAATTTCCCATACACAGCTTGCTTTACCGTCTCTCCTTCCCACACCGATTGAAAGGGAGAGATCAAAAGTCAGGAGAGAAAACATCAAGATTTAGGTCTGGAGTTAAACTTCTAAAGATTTCAGAACAGCTTCTACTTCAGACATGCTATGACAAATCTGACTAAAGCCTTGGGTGCCTCCTATAAGACTCGGGCAGCTGCATTCCACCTGAGATCCCACTGCAGGCACAAGTCCAAAATAGCACCTTTAAAACCCCCACTCAGCTTCCACCCAGGACTAGAAGTATCTAAACTTCCTGCTCTTTGATTTTCATATTCTCAAGGCATCTAGAATATGAACCTGCCCAGAAGATCCACCAGAAGAAGGGGCAATTTTTTTCCCTTCTACTTTACCTCCTATCAAAGGTTGTCTGAAATCTAGAAATTAGTTGTTTAGTCGAAACCTTCCTCCAGTAATGATCTGGCAGACTGCTTCAAAATAGGCCTATAGGACTGGGTAGACTATAAAATAGAGTTTCAGATTCTTGCTTTATTATCAGCGTAGCTGGAGGAGACGTTTATACCCATCTTTTATACAATTTCATAACAGGTACAGCATTTGCCAAGGAATGCAATTTTCACTTTTTTGTGCCCAAGAGAGTAAAACACACATCATTCTCCCATTAGAAAACTGTCTATCAGTTGTTCCCCTTAGTACATAAATTACTGGATTATGACATACAAGAGTTCAGACCAGACAATCTAAGAATCATTTCTGGCTTTAAACTCTATGATAATCTATGAAAACTGATGTGTGGCCATAAGTAAATAAGGTATTTTACCTTTTGAGTCACTACTTTCACAACATGATAACAGTTTGCTAAGGCAACAATGACAAACTAAAATCTTGTCCTTCTGGAATATTTGTGACAGGTTCTGTGGCACAAGACATGATGCTTAGTGTTCCATCTAACTTTTGCCTTGGGGTCTGCCCAAGTCAATGCCTTTGTACTTTCAACTGACTGAGTATTTCAGAAGGTGAGCTGAGTCCTATAAATAGTTTCTGAAGCACTTCTAATCTCAAGTATTCTATAGATGTGGAGTAATATAAGAGGAATCTTAATTTCCTTTCCATGTCCAGAATTATACCACTCTGAAGCTTTTATTTCCTCCTTCAGAATGAATGCAGTCTCAGTCATGCATTCTCAGCACGATTACTTCAGTGTCTCAAAAGCATATCTCTTCAGAGAAAAAAACGGTATTGGGTTTGCATGGCAAGGTTTGGGTAGCGGGGGGGCTACAGATGTGGCTTCTGTGAGAAGCTGCTGGAAGCTTCCCCTGTGTCCGAAGAGCCAATGCCAGCCGGCTCTAAGACGGACCTGCTGCCGGCCAAGCCCAAGCCCAAGCCCATCAGCAACAGCGGTAGCGCCTTTGTGATAACATATTTAAGAAGAGAAAAAAACTTGCTGCAACACAGAAGCTCCAGCTGGAGAGAGGAGTGAGAACATGTAAGAGAACCAACCCTGCAGACCCCCAGGTCAGTGGAGAAGGAGGGGGAGGAGATGCTCCAGGCACCGGAGCAGAGATTCCCCTGCAGCCCGTGGGGAAGACCCTGGTGAGGCAGGCTGTCCCCCTGCAGCCCAGGGAGGTCCACGGTGGGGCAGATCTCCACCGGCAGCTCGTGGAGGACCCCACGCCGGAGCAGGTGGGTGCCCGAAGGAGGCTGTGACCCTGTGGGAAGCCCACACTGGAGCAGGCTCCTGTCAGGAGCTGTGGCCCCATGGAGAGAGGAGCCCACACTGGAGCAGGTTTTCTGGCAGGACTTGTGTGACCCCGTGGGGGACCCACACTGGAGCAGTCTGTGCCTGAAGGACTGCAGCCCGGGGGAGGACCCATGCACACTGGAGCAGGGGAAGAGTGAGGAGTCCTGCCCCTGAGGAGGAAGGAGCAGCAGAGACAACGTGTGATGAACTGACCAAAAGCCCCATGCCCCATTCCCCATCCCCATGTGCTGCTGGGGGGGAGGAGGTAGAGAAAATCGGGAGTAAAGTTAAGCCCGGGAAGAAGGGAGGGGTGGGGGGAATGTGTTTTAAGATTTTGTTTTGTTTCTTATTACCCTACTCTGATTTGATTGGAAATAAATTAAACTAATTTCCCCAGGTCGAGTCCGTTTTGCCTGTGATGGTAATTGCTGAGTGATCTCTCCCTGTCCTTATCTCGACCCACGAGCTTTTTGTTATATTTTCTCTCCCCTGTCCAGATCAGGCGGGGAGTGATAGAGTGGCTTTGGTGGGCACCTGGCGTCCAGCCAGGGTCAATCCACTACAAAACCATACTGCCTTTGCTTCATTTTTCAAGCTAACGAGGTGATGCATCTGTTCCCTTCTAACTGAAGTGGGAACTGGGAAGAGACATCTCTTGAACTATGGTGCACATATAACGGACGTAGGACGCTTGAAAGTCTTATGCAAAAGCAGAAAAACACACAACCCATCACTCTTTGCTGAGAGCGGATGGGAAATCATTTCTCCACATAGCGAATACTGACAAAATTGTTCAGTGACTCAGCTCCATTAATAACTTCATAGAGCCTAGCATCTGCTTCCCTTACAGCTTAAGTCAGTGTCATGCAATTGTATTCTAATATAGTGTTTACCCAAATAAACTGAATTCTTGACACAGAGAGTTTTTAAAAACCCGGATTTTGCCTTGGATATAAAATTTCTGACCCTTCAATGAATTAACTATTTATTATTTCAAAATTAAAATATCCTACCAGAAACATTCCATAATCCTCTAAATGTAATCTCTACTTACCTAGAGTTGAAAAAAGGAAATTAAAATTCCTGTTACCTGAGTATTACCCCTAAGTTCTAGGATTCACAAGATATTAGGGGGAGCCAGCTGATGAAAAAAATAAATTTCTCCTTTACCTACCAGGAAGTTTATGAAAGGGATGTGATGAAAAAAAGAGCTCATATTAAGTAGAATTTAAAAAGAAAATGGAGGGTGAGAAGTGAGAGGAAGAGATGTTTTTTTCTTCTGAGTGCCACTATAGACCCTTGATTCAGACTTGGTTAGAGGAAACTATTATGGTTTGGGGTTTTTTTGTCGGATAGCAGCATTAAATCTATGGTACTGCATCCTTCTTCTCTTTTTGCCTTTTTTTTTTTTTCCCTTTGAAAGGGAAGTACTTACCATTTTGCTCTGCCCTTAAGACCTTGCTTGAGACTGAATAAGCTATTGTTGTCCCTGCATTTAGAGAACAAGCAGACTTGCAATAGATGCCTTGAGAACTTGCTGAGGAAGTCTGCAATCTTTGCCGATGTGGGAAGTGGTGCAGCAGCAGCTAAGACCCAGATTTCCAAATAAACTTGTATCTCTGCAAGATATAAACAAGCAAACACATTTCTATACATCAGTGGCAAGGTAACTGTCATTATCCTACTTATATCCCTAGACCAGGTTTGTAGATAATAGCTCTTGTAGGACCAACTGGTATGGGTGGGGAAAAAACCCAGATAACCCTTGAAGCACTTTGGCTCTTTTTCAAGTCTAAAATAAAAATACTGGGTATAAAAGCTACCCCACTTCCCGCACCCCACACAGCCCTCCCCCTGCAAAAAAAAAAAACATCAACCCAAACAAACAAACAAACAAAACCCAAAACAAACAAACAAACAAACATCCAAGACAAATGTTAGAATCTATTTTAAATTGTTATTAAATAAATCTGTCATGCCAGGATTTCAAACTGGTTTTGCTTTGTATATCTTGAACATAAAAACCTAAACATAGAATTGCTATTCTGAACAGAAACAAAAGACTGCTATGCGTATCTTTGCTGAGAAATGGAGCACTCTAGGAAAATTGAATGGGGGTAAAAGATTATCCAGCCTGCGGCTACTTACTCTGAATTATTAATATTGCCTAAGACATCAACAAAGCACTGACTTTTTTTTCTGTCTACTATAGCCTACTATTCATAGAACTACTGAAACTTCTAAGTTTTTTTTCTAGCATTGTTAAACAAAAGCATGCTTTCCAGGACAGCGGCTTGAATTCTGGGAAATCTTTCCTGGGCTTTTAGATGTATTTAGGTACTTGGGTCCTCCCCCGGATTCCCAGTTATCATACACGTATATTAAGGTGGAAATATGCATCATCAACTTCTGTGTTAGCTTTAGCCTCCTTTTACCTTTCAGATTTCTGTTAAACAAACCTTACTTAAACTGGAGAATGCAACTTCTGCCTTTCCATTTTGACTCTTTTCTTTCCGGGTACCTCTGTTTTTTTTAATGTTACTACTAAGGTAGGAAGCAAACCAATTGCTTATTATATCTTTTAGCTTCTAATGCAGTATTTGCAAGCTACTGAGGTGAATGTTACTAGTCTGCATTTATTATTTCCATCTTGAGCAGACCATCAGTTGCTCTGCCTTGCTTACATGTTGCTTAAGCTGTTCCACTGTCTATGTTGTCAATAAAATATAAATCTTATCCCTATTCTAAGTATGTAATGGCTTTATCAATCTATATTGTAACTCATGAAGCCAACTGTGGCTTAAGCAGCAGATGTGAAAGTCTGTGTCTGTTAGATGGCTTGTTCAACTCTGCTTTTATTTTAAAGGCACATCTTGCAGCTTGATGTACAGATCAGTGTTTTGGTTTTACCGGAGAATATTCTGCACTGAGTAACAGCTTAAAACATTGTCCTTGTTAGAGGTATCTTAACACCTTTTATTTTAAATTCTGTGTTGAAAACCACACGTGAAGATTGCACATCTAGTTATTAAATCATTCTATCCCAGGTAAATTGCCGGTTTCAGACCTTTCAACGACTCAAGCACAAGAACTGGAAGTGAGAGAAAACCAGAAAAGAGAGAACAGTCTTCCTACTAGTGTTGTTTAAGATAAAATGAAATGTATTATAAGTGCAAAATGTCATGTACAGTGTCAAGTATAAACTCTAAGCTTCAGCCATGCTTGAAAACATCAAGCACTTACAACAGAAAGTGTCTACATTGAGTTGAGTTGACCAGTGTGGTATCATCAGTAGCTAAGCTGCTTTGAATCAGAAGCACTCTTTAAATTTCACATGCTGGTTTCCAAGACAGAATCAAACAACAAATCTTGTTGTTACTTTCCATCATTTTCTGATTCTTTATTTTCTAGCAGAGTTTCAGATGATGTGGTGAACTTGAAACCTGCTCACAGTTGATTGATTTATTCTAATTAGCATCTGAAGGTATCAGAAGTACTTTGTCCCAAAGGAAAATAGGTAAAATGCTTCCTCAGTGCAATAAGCATGGAAGTTTAGTCACAGACTCAAGATACTAGCATTATATATGCTAGAATCTGCCTATGAAATCTTCAGGCTTTTCCAAAGTTTCACCTACATAAATTAGAGATGCAGGTATCTTTTCCTTCACATGGTGATTCCTCCGTTCCTTCAAACACGTGGTCTTGCAGAGTAAATGGAAGAAAGGTATCCTGTATACTGCTGTTCTCCAACAGCTATCCCAAATTTCATTAGAAAAACTTATTTGACTACAGCACTAGTGAATCTAAAAAACAAATTCAATTACTACTTTTCACAAAATCAAGTTTTAGAATATTTCTGACAAAATCCTGATGATTCTTAGTGTGGAATATTCAAACTTGAATGAGTTAGCTTTGATAATCTGTCCCCACAAAAATTGTATATGGAGCAAGCTCAGATATAGAGTTAACAATTTATACAATTGATATTAAGGTTTTAAGATTGTCATATCTAATTTTCTGCAATAGCCCTTTAAAAACCTGAAGTGACAACGTGGTAAATTGAGACCAAATTTGTAACCCAAATGAAACATGGGTTAAATGGAATTATTCTATCCTCAAACCATGGTTCAGAGGAAATTCATGTTGCATGTCAGTTTGGAAGACACTCTTTCTAACCATATTTTCTTACTTCAAATACACTTTAAATCCTCTTCTTTACTACTTTCTTGATCTGCAATTAGTTTTCATCAAGCTAGTCCAGGAAGTAGGGGATATAGTTACGCTTAAATGTCGAAGGTATTCAGAGTATCCAGGTTGTTTTGCTTCTGACATAATTCTGAATGGTTGCAAGTAGGGACACCACTGCATGAGACTGATCCCCCACAACACTTTCAGTCCTGGGCAAAATTGTTTACTGAAGACAAGAAAAAGCAGCAGAGGGAGTGGGAGATGGAAAAGGGACATAACTAACATAAATGCAGGCTGAACAGCGCAGAGAGATGACAACTGGCAACTGGAGTAAATAATTCCTCATTAAGAGAGAAAGCCAGGAAGAGACAAGAATGAGTAAGGATGTTCAGAATAAACTGTACTAGTAGTCAGTCAGACTCTGAGGACATCAGTGCATAAATGTCCCTTGTGCAGCTACTTTTCACAGTTTTTCCTGGATGGTACAGTCTGGCTTTCTGCCCTCATGATCTTTCTTTTTCATTATCTGCCTTTATGATCTTTGTGCTCTCAGCTTGTTTGGTTGAAGACGTAAGGCGAAACCAGCCCTTGTATTGCCAGAATGTGGGATACTTATACTCTTTCCCACCAAATTCTGAGTTTGTTCAGGGAGGGGTATTTCAGAGTAAGGTCTGTTTTCCGTACTCCTCATGATGTTACTCTGCTTGTTGAAGTAGCTTGTTTCTGCTTTCTCCGGCTGAGTTTCTGGTTGTTTTGACCACTGAGTGTTGTGAGTCGTTGCTGAAATGAGACAATTAGTAAACATTTGACTTCTTTTTTAAAGCTCTCATTTCTGGAGTAGCTTCCAAAATTCACAGAATGCCACGCTAAACGTAGGTGCTCATGTGGCTTTTTTTTCTCCCAAAATGTAAACATATACATATATATGGATAGTGCAAAAGAGTGTCTGTGTGTGTGTGTGTACAAATACATTTGTGTATTACATGGTGGATGCAAAAAGGAGTGTAAGCCTGGCCCTCCTGATGATAAAAGACAGTTATGCCATTTACTTCATTCAGGACAGTATTTCACCCATAGCCTCTCAAAATTAGAATTATTTAAAATGCCAGAAGCTTGGCATGTCAATTCTTAGACAATTCTGTGGGGGGAAAAAGTAGCCAAATAGCTGATTATTTTTTCTAATTCGATTTTGAAGGAGTGTAATAGATTTGAGTTGGGATGCTACAACTGGTTCCAAAATTAGGTGCCTAGTTCTTATTTGCAAAGTGATTTTTCTGCTCCAGTCTCTACCTGTAAATAAAGCAGAAATATATTAAAATAGTCACCCAAAGGATATTAAAATATTTAACACTGTAGCTTTAAATATCTTCTGCAAAATGTAAAAAGATTACCTCCATCGCTTTTTGGGGAAAAAAACCCAGCACATGCTACCATCGTGATTTTTCTTATGTGAACACTGAATGGAAAATATTGGACATGAAAAGTTTCGATGTATTTATCAGATCATAGCTCCCTCTTGTGTAATTCACCATTACTACAGAAAACTAAGTTGGATAGAGATTGCTTAAACTAAATTCTATGATACCTATTTATTTTATTTCTTTACTTTTACTTTTCTCATCAGTGATATTTTAGGTTTTGGAATTTTGTATTTTTATGTAATTTCAGTGCCAGGACAGATAATAATACCTACAGTAAGGCTGCACTAAAACTACATTTAGAGGAATATTACTTTTGCTCAATTACATGATTTTGATGTCCATAATCAAAATCCTGGGGTTCAACTTAAGAAAATTTATGTCTAATCTGCTATTTGTTATTGCTGCTAGGTCTTTCTTTCACATAACTTTCTAGGATTTTTTTCTGTTTATCTTTTGATGACTTTTAGAAAATCTCTAGCTATTCTCTTTTTGTTTTATTCTCTAGTTTTTGTGTCCATAGGTGTTCAGAGCACCTGATGTGGTTATTATCATTCTGTGTCTAAGCTTTGTGGTATTCTCTTTCTCTCAGTGAAGTAAGACTCACTTTAGAACTAGTACCAGGATATGCATAAAGGAAAAGCTGGGAAGCTTATTTAAGACTGCATTTCATTAATTTGACTGTTATTAACACTTGAAGAGTTACCTTTGGAGTAGAAACAAAAACAAACAAACAAAAAAAACCAACAAAAAAAAAAAAAAAAAGGAAAAAGCAGTTCTTCCTATAACAACATAGTGCAAACCCCCAAATGACCCTCCTGGAAAAGGTATATGAGAAGATAGCATGGAATAGGTGAGCAAACCCAAATTGAAGAAGTACAAACAAACCTGGTGCTAATGGTTTAACTGCCACTTCTGTTGTTTTGTCCACAGAAAATGTTGAATCATCTTAGATGGACCTGCACAGATCAAAGCTAACGCAGGAGAAAGTAACATCACTGACAGAAGCAGATGCAAAGATCCTTAATCTTTCTTCTATCCCAACATACACCACCATTACAATCAAGCAGGGCTGACATTGTGTATTCATTCCTCCTTGAAAAATTCAGTTTATTCACAAAACTGCGGTGGTTTACTACTTCAAATTGGAATTTATTTTCAAAGAAACCAACAAACATTTATTTTCAAGTAACCAACCCAACCAACCCCAAACTTCCTAACATCGGCCTGAAGCTTGCCGGGGGGGGGGGGGGGGGCGGTGAGGGGAAGGGAATGGTGTCGGGTTTCGCGTTTGCGAACGCTCCCGCTTGCTGCGCCCGTTGTTCTACCCCGGCTGCTGGCTCACCCCGTCTCCCACTACGCAGAGACCGGGCAGCCCCCCGCAGCGCTCGGCCTCTCGCCGACGCCGACCGGGCCCAGCAGCTCCCGGCAGCCACTGTCCCCCCCCGCTCCCGCCCTGCCGCGGTCGCCATAGCACCCCAGACTGGCGGCCTAGCGGAGGGCCTTTAGGTAGCCAGGGCGATCGCCTGAAGGCGGCGGGCGAGGCCGCGCCAGCTGCGGCGGGCTGAGAGGCGGCGCGGGAAGCAGGCGCGGCCGGGGCAGCCCCGGCGGGCCGTTGGGCGGCTGGGCCCTGATTTCGAACGGCTAAGCGGCCCAATCAGAGGCGCGGGCGGGGTAGGGCGCTGGGTTTGAGCCAGGCGGTAACCGGCGGCGCAGCGCAGGGCCGGGTCGGGTCGGGCCCGGCGGTTGCGATGGCGCTGAGCGGGGTCTGAGCGGCGGCTGCGGGAGTCGGGGGGCGAGAGGCCGGGGTAGGCGGCGGGCGCTGGGATGGCGGAGCAGAGGCGGCGGCTGGTGCGGCTGGCGGTGCTGGAGGAGCTCCGGGCCTCTTACGGGATTAAAGTGAAGAGCGGGGGCTGCCTGGCGGCGGCCAAGCAGCCGGGAGCGGCGGCGGCCGCGGAGGTAAGGGGGAGGGCGGTAACGCTGCGGCCCTCAGGGAGGGCACCCCCTCTCCTCCCCGGGCCGGGCTGGGCTCCGCCGCGGGGGAGCGCGGCGGCTGCCGCCGCTGCGGGAGCCGGTCCTCTGTCCCCGGCCAGGCCGGGTGGCCACCCAGTCCGGCACGGCTGACGTGGCCGTAGCGCCGTTGTTGCTGCTGCCAGCCCCTGGCAGGGCATCGCCTCCCCTCGTGGGGAAGCGTCGTGGTCCCTGCAGTGGGGGAAGTCGTTGTCGTCGTCCGTCCGTCCGTCCGTCCCCCTTTCCTCAGCGAGGAAGGGCTCCAGACGGTGGTCAGGACAGCCGTGCTGTGGTTCAGTGCGGTGACGGTTTGGCGACGCTGAGTTCCTCCCGCCCGTTTGGGACCCGAGCGTTGCAAGGCAGAGCAGGTGGCGGGTGGGCCGCGGTCCCCTTTTTGTTAACGCGGCGGGTACGCCCTCTGACGCGCGTGCCTGCCGCTGGTCCCTGCAAGAGCGTTTTACGCTTTGCTCTGCTTAATGTCACTCGCTACGGAATTTAAAGCTTAGTCGTTGTGTTACTTCTTGGAATACGTAGCTACTGTGTAGTTTCTGAAGGCGTTGTGTCTTTTATTTTACTTGATTCCTTGGGTTTTTGGTTTGAAGGGCTCTGTTTGTGTGGTTTCTTAGGAAAAAACGTGGCGAAGGGTGTTTTGGTACAGACAGATCTGGTCCTGATTTGCCTGTGCTCTGAGGAATGAGATCTGTCCTGTTACCCTAAATAACCTACTTTGAATTTGTTGAAGGAAAGAAGTGTGGTTTCTGTCTCATGACTCTTCTTAACTAAAGTATCCTAATGAATGCCAGTTTATACAGCATTGAAGTCCACTTCAGAACGCTGTTCTTCTAGTAGACTCTAGTTTAGAAAGCATGGGCCACTATCAAGTCCTAAACAAGATCCCGCTGCAACTGATATGGCACAGAACTCGGCACTCTCAGAATGAGCTTTCTGTAAGGCTGAGAAGGTATTGCAAAATGCTGCAGTAACCTTTGGTCAATATAAACCAAAGAAGTTGCAAAAACACGTGCTTGAGTTGGGTTGTTTGGAGGGGGAGAGCGCAAAAGTAAAGTTAGAATTCGTTTCTTCTCCCTTGCCAATATCAAGCATATGGTTCTAGACTTTTTTTTTCCCCCATTTGAAGGGAGGGTAATAAGAACTGTGAATAATATATGTATGTCATAATAAAAGATGCCTATATAGCTGTCTGTAGTGCTTAAATTTTATACAAGGAAGAAAACATATTTAAATAACAACTCGGCAAGGTAGGAAAAAGTATAGAATAACATTTGCTAGGGGGGATTCTATTTCTATTGTAAGGCAACAAACGTAACTATTTTAAGAACTTAAGCTACAACTTCTGGTATTTCGAACAAAACCCATTAAAGTGAGGATATCGGTTATGAATTTTAAATGTTGAATTACAAGCCACTGGAATTTTCTATTACATAATCTTGTAAATACAGAAAAACATTGTATCTTGGAGTTAATTTTTTGTGTGTGTGCTTTTAGTTGCAACCTGGAATACAATGACAAATGTGTTGCTTCTCTTTCCTTAGCATGTTATGTTTGTTTTCTGTAGGACAGATAGGCCCAAGGTGGCCTAATGGGTTAGTTATTGATTAACTATTTTCCCAACGTGCTCAGCACTTTGAATTTCAGGTATACGTGACCAAGAGTTTGCATTCATCTCTAAGTTGAGCATGATCCCAATCCTCTTCTGGTTGGGGAGGGGATAGCTTGAATCTTCTGTAAATATAAATAGAAAAGAGGTGAGGCGAAGAGATAAAAGTACCAGTTGTTACATTGCAATGTGGGCTTTTATAACTGAAACAACTGTGCAGTAACATCGGATTTTAAAATGCTGTAGGTGACCATCAGTAGTAATGACTGAAGAAATTGCTTGTTTTTCTAATATGTAACAGATACTCTGATTTCTTGCTATAAGGCAATAGAGTTATAACAGGTTTTTAAATACAAATGCTAAATATGAGAGTTCAAAACAGTTTTCTAGACTGTCCTGTTGAGTTTAATCCTCCCTGAAACAGTAATCTTGTGTGCCTCAGGTGAAGAAAAAATTACTTTAAAATGTGTTGTGTTGATTTTTAAGAAAAATAGCATTTAGTCAATTTGAAAAGGTAAGGTGAGATTCCAGAACAGTCTGTTTAATATCCTTGCTGATTTGGGCGCCTTATAGGAAAACTGACTCCTTGTAAAATAAAAAGTGCAAAACATACTGCAGAAAAACTTTCTATTATTTCACAGTAATCTAGGGTGTTACCTGAAACTACAATCAGCATAGGCTCGGATATCTAGAGATGATAGTGCTTTTCCTGACAATACCTCTTATCTCTTTTGCCTGAAAGACTTTGGTTTTTGTCTTAACTACCCTTCTGTTTGTACTTTGTGGAATATGTGCTTTTCTGTGATATTTTGTTGGTAATCCTATCAACTTTTGAATAACACTAACTGAATTTTGTATTCTAGGGTAAAATCTTTGGAGTACCTTTTCATGCATTACCGCAATTGCTTGTGCCAGAATATGGTTATATTCCGAGGTAAGTTAACACTGTATATTTAGATATATGCTTACTTTGCTCTCTTTATAGTATTGAACTCTTGACAGAAGAGGGAACATAATATTTATTCCAGGCCTGCTAAAGCTTATGGGCAATACAAGAATAGCTTCATTTGGGGAAGGAGGGATGCAGAAGTTAGATGGGGAATTCAGCGCCACAGCTATCATTCAGTTGTATTTCTTTATACTTCTTGTCGTTGGGGAAAACTATCCTATATATTAAGTTTTATCTATTTATCATGAAATAGTTTTTCTGGAAAAAACAAGCTTTATTCTGAGTGTCAGAAGTATGTTACTGTTCTTTCCTCAGCTTTCTTGTTGATACTTGTGAATATCTGGAAGAACATGTTCATACCGAGGGACTCTTCAGAAAGTCTGGATCTCTTGTTCGTTTAAAAGCTTTGAAGGTATTCTCTAAAGCCTCTCTATTTATTTTTTTTAATAAGCTGCATTTCACTTTATCATCTGCATGTTTCAGTTTTTGGACTTTTCCAGTAATGTTTACATTTTAATATTAGAAGTAGACTGGTAACATTACCTGCTTTAGAAATGAGAGGCAATCTACTCCAGAAACGGGCATACTTCACTTCCCCCGCCCCCTTTCTGGGAAAACTTTCAGCTTTTCAGATGGTGGAGAATACACTTGTGACTGAACAAACCTGTTAGCAGTTATGCACCCTGGATACTGTGAGGGTATTTGTTTAGCAATGTTCTTCCAGAAGGATGCGTACATGGGAAACATGTATATTAACACATGTGGTCTGACAACATCATTTGTGTCTCTTTGTAGGTACTGTAGCTAAGTAAAACATTACAAGGTTGAAACTAAAAATGGGGAAGATGTGACAGTCTTTTCTGATACAGGCTAGAGGATTAATGCCTAAACTTAAAAATCTGACGGTATGTTGAAAACTTCAAATCGTGTTTCTTGTGAACAATTTCAGAGTAAATTGGATCAAGGTGAAAACTGCCTCTCAGCTGCACTGCCATGTGATGTTGCAGGGCTTCTTAAACAGTTCTTTAGAGAGCTGCCAGAACCCATCCTTCCACCTCACCTGCAGGAAGGCCTTTTCAAAGCTCAGCAGCTAGGAAATGAGAAGAAAACTGCTACCATGTTGCTGTCATGTTTGATGGCGGACAGAACAATTGAAGCTTTGAGATACTTCTTCAGCTTTCTGAGAACTGTGTCCCTAAGGTCAGTGTGAAGAGAGTACTTGTAAACAGCTCCCAATTACTTCAATGACTTCTCTTTCCAGGCAACTGCTGTAACTGAGTGGTTTGTGACTTTAAACTTTATCTGCAGTCATTCACTAGAATTCAGTCATGGTCTTTTCTTTCATAAATTCAAAGTGTTTTCTTTATGAAACCTTATTTTGCTGGAGACTTGACTTTGTTCCATTCTTTCATAGCTGTATTCCTCATTCTTCTTTGGAAAGTAAAAGGAGTGATTGATAAAATTAACATAATCTGATACCTTGCATTCCCCAAAACTGTCAGGGGTCTATGACCTCTTGATTTCAATAACATAGTCATGCTGTTACCTAGCCTGGGGTGCATAAGTCTACACATTAATCTCACCATGTGAGCACTCAAGTGAATGACTCTAATTTTTGGTGGGTTTTGGTTTGTTTTTGTTTTTTTTTCCCCAACTGCATTTGTCTTATTTGGTCTTTTCTCTCTCCACTGCTTATGTCCTGATAATTTGTGTAATAAAACCTTTTCTTCTTAAGATCCAATGAAAACAGAATGGATAGCAGTAATCTGGCAGTGATTTTTGCTCCCAACCTCTTGCACTCGAATGAAAATGAAAAGATGTCAGCCAGTACAGAAAAAAAAATTCGTTTGCAAGCCGCTGTTGTGCAAACACTTATTGACCATGCAGCAGAAATCGGTAAGATGATAAATGTTTATCAAAATGTCTTGTTGCACATACTTGTATACAGCTTTTCTTTTCAACTTATTTAAATAACTTTTTTAAAAATACATATATTTGTCAACTAATTCAGGACAAGTACCAGAATTTATCTTGGAAAAGATTCCTGCAATGTTAGGTGTTGATGCCTTTCAATCTACTCCCTCACTGTGGGGCCATGAAGACAGTGAAAATGAATCTCCCAGTGAATGTAAGAAGAGGAGGCACCGAAGTGTTGGGGGTAGGTATGTTGTGTGAAAGTTTGGGCAACTAAAAGAGAATTATTTTGAGACTTCAGGTATGCTGACCCTAAGCACTTGCCTCTTCCCCAAGCATAACAGATGCCTGTGGAATTTGTTGGGTTTGATTTGTGAAATCTACGTAAGACTTCAGTAATCACATCACTTTATTGTATGTTTACTCTGAGTTTGTTCTAGTGTATCTGTTGCCTACCAAAGAAGCTATTTTGCTTGTGTTCGGATTTGTGAAGCCAGATTAATGTTCCATCTTTTTGTTGAGTCAACTTCAGATCCTGTTGCAGAACACTGATAAAGATATTATTTTTTTTTTGCTAGTTTTGAAATTATACTTGGTCAAAGATATTGCATACTTTAAGTCAGGTCATGAGAAGGCAAGGATATAAAAGGCATGTGTGGTTTGAAGTGTAACTCTGAATTGGATATTATGGGATACTCTGTGCTCTGATATCATGGATCTGGTTTGGTTTTTTCCAGTTCAGCTATTCAATAATTTGTTTTGCCAAATATGGAAAATCAAATGGTATATTCCCTGTTCTTCTGCACTCTCTTTGAGGAAATACTATGGAATATGTATGCTTGACTTGATTCAAATCCACTGTAACACTGATCTTGTATGTATTGCTATAAAAATATGAGTATTTATTTAGCTCATGTACCTGGAATATTAAACCTGACAGCAATTGAAATTAAGGCTTTATTATTGTATATGTTTAGCTAAGGCATGGGGTTTTTTTTGAGGAATATACTTTTTCCACTCTGAAGAAGGGAGATCATCCTGGGGTTGCAAAGTGATAAATGTTTGAATATTAAAATTATGAGGCGAAGCAGTTAGAATTTGTTAATGCTGTGGAAAAGGTTCTGGAGGTAGGCAGCTTCTACTCTTTCTCCAGATGTAGTAAAATATAGTATTACTACACTTCATCTGTTTTCAAAGTTGAGTGTTTAAAAACTACCTGATATCTACCACACACCATAAAAGAAGTACTGCAAGCTTGTAGTTTGCTAAGCTTTGCTATGAATGCATGGAAATACAACTGTAGGTAGCAATAGCACTTAATAAAAATACTTCCATTTTACATGTTTTTAAAGCAGGAAAACCAGTAAAAGTTGATGTATATACTCTGCTGGGTTTAATTGTTGCCTTTTAAAAAAACTAAAAAACAAACGACAACACCCCAACCCAAACCACATAGTTCACAGAAAGGTTGTACATTATTTCTTTGCAAGAGTGAAATTTCATACTTCTATTTGGAGCCTAACTTCAAAGCTCTAACTAATTTTTAACTTCAAGATGACTGTCCAGTGAAGTGAGAAAGTCTGTGAGAAAGACTTCATGGACACCTTCTAGATTTGCCTACAAGAAATCAGAAGGCATATAATTTTATCATGACCAGTAGAATTTTCTACAAGAAACTTCTGTTGTCTGTGCATGAATCCTTTTTTTTCTTAAAGGAAAATAGAATTTTTCAGCTATTGTGAAAGCAACAAAAACTATGATGGTGAGAAGATCTGGGCTACAGTTTTCTTTACATAAAACAACCTTTTAAACTGATTTGCTTTATTTCTCTCTGAAAGAATAAAAGTTAAACTTGAGTTGAAAATAGAGCAAGACAAACTTCCTATTTAAATTTGATTGCTTGGTGTCTTGCATTTCAGATATTGTTAGTGGAGCATTGAATAAAGTTAAATCTAACAGAACACCCTCCACTACACCACAACAAGACAGAAGCGGTAGGTATTTGGTGTATTTGTACTAAATAAAGCCCACGCAGTATCTTCTCGATTTGTCAACTATATTCCACAAATTTTTTTAACTGAAGAACTAGAACTTAGTTGAAGATAAGTGATTACATTTAAATTGTTTAAAACTTTGAATATAGCTACATATTATTGAGGATACTGCATTTACTGTAGTTTTTGGAGCAGCTACAATCACTGCAGCAGCGGGCTGTGCGGTTCTAGGATTACACAACTGAACTTGTGCTTTTCATCTAATGCATGCTAAGGCTTCAGTGCAGTAATGCAGCATTTGATCTTGGGAATAAATTCGCCAGGACTGAAATTCTCTCACTCATACTCTGTCTCTTAAACTTACAGAAAATGACTATACTTTTTTTTTTCCTCCTAATACCTATATTGTTCTATTAATGTATGGGTTTGGATTTTCCTTTCTGGTACTCTAACTTGCAAAAAAAACACCCCACCCCCCCCCAAAAAAAAAACCCAAACCCTGAGCTATACTGATTGTGTTGCCTGCCTGTTCAAAACGCATGCACTTTGGCTAAGCTTTTACAACTTTCTTTCAGAGTTCAAGAAAAAACAAAACAACTGTTTATATTTTAGTAAACCCAACCTTTTAAGCTGTTATTGCAAATTTGGTTTTCTGAATTTCAGTCCTTCCACCGGTGACTCCAGTGATTCTTACTCCAAGTACCAAGCGTAAACTTCCAACTGATTGCTCTCAGGGCTTGTCCAGCAAGAAGAGACGATCTTTTAAGCATAGTTTTGCTTTTGAGTTGTTACCAAGTAGCATTTTTAACAGCAGCTCAACACCAGCATCAGGTACAGTGCCTTCATTTTTAATTTGCTGGTTGAAGTGGTTGTTTGTGGCTTTTAATTTAAATGTACAATCTTCTGTTTTTGTCAGGCAGTCATGGATAATCTTCACTTAACAGTGTTCCTTGCACTACTTTCCTGTCTTAGCAAGTAGTCTGTTTATGTTCTTCAGTGACTGTCATGTTATATGGATTGAGCAAAAGCAAAATTCTGTTTCTTGTTTTCTGTTTCATTAATCTCTCAAATCTGCAATCCTGATGCCCTTTTATCTTTTTTCAGTTCCTCTGTATCACCTAGGTTATACTCACATTTCTCTTAGCACACAAATCCATGAAGACTGCCTATGCTTCCAACCTTTTGAAAGTTGTAGCCTTCTTCTGTCTCCTAAATACTTAAATAGCTGGTCTTAGCTCTATGTGAAATGTAATTGTTGCTATTATAAAGGTTCTTTCTTGAATCCAATCACCTCTTGTTTTCTCTAGATGCTAAATAATCTCAAAATCTTACAGAAAAAGTTTTACTTTTGTTTAACAGTGCTTTAATATCACTTCATTCTACTAGAGTGCTTCCAAATGTCAGGCTCTTCTGCAAATCCTATTTTATTTCTGTTTGGTTCTTTAATGTGCTGCCAGCTGAAGTTAGAGTAAAAACAAATTTCTAGATTGGCTATGTTTGTTTTCCCTGAAGATCAATGTTTTTTTACCTCAACTGATTTTTTTCCTTCTTGATTTTGTTTATTAAATCATTTCATGCTCACCATGAAATTCTTGTTTCTATGGATAAGCAAACAAAAGCAATGATGTTTTCTAAAGATAGTAGTACTGCATCTGTTTTATGAAAAAGTTTAGTAGTAGAGTAGCATCTCTTTTATTGTTGCTTTACCTGATCTGGCTAGGTGTGTTTAAAAAAAAAAAACAAAACACACACTGCAAATAATATTAAGACTGAATCTAATTTTTCTTAAGCTCTTAAATTTGAGGAACTGATCTGATGATAGCAGTGTGGAAACTTAATTGAGGTATTGATATCAGTAGCATGCAATTAATTGTAGCATCCATAGAAGCGGCTGGCTTGCAAGCAACAGCCTCATTTAATATTAAATAAAAATGGCAGTCAAAGTAATTTCAAGCCAGCACTCCACAAAATAAGGGAACAAATCTGTGCTGTTTAAAAACCGATCCTTTATTGTATTAACTGTTAAATCTTTATCTGAAAAAGTCACTATTTTAAGATCATGTAACTATGATTTTGTTCCTGTAGTTCAGTTTGACGCAAGCCCTTGTGTGTCTCTTGAGTCATCACAAACCTCGCTGTCTCCTTCAGCTGGTGGTGAAAATCATCTGTTTAGTACGGGGAACAGAAGAAGTAAAAGACATGCAAGCAAAAAATTATACAGGTAATTCGCCTTAACTCTCAGAAACTAAAGATAAATGGGAAAGGTAGGTCTAGACCCCTTGACTAATGATGTGTAAAATCTCAGTCTGTCTTTAAAATCATCTTTTTTTGGTGTTCAAAACATACCAAATTTTTATAGTAATCTTAAAATCACCAGATCTTCCAATGTGGCAAAATGGAGCCAATAGAAGAAGTAAAACTAATGGAAATAACCATAAATAAGCATCAGGATGTTTTCATTGCCCTCCTAAAGAGTTTTTTATGTGTCACTTCTTCCCCTCTGTCCTCCCAGGGCTGAATCAGGAAAGACAGGTTGTTTTTCACCAAAGATTAGCCGAAAAGAAATGGTTCGTAGGTCGTTACGCTTGAAGTTTGGTTTGGGGAAAAGCAACAGAGAAATAGTAAGTATTCTGCTTATAACCCAGTCTTCTTGTTACTCTGCAAATTTGAATCCTAAGATTTGGGCATTGCTTTTCAGTAGCAGGAAGGACTTACTTGGTAATGGAGGGATCACGGCATGGCTGGACCTGCTATCAAGTACAAGAAACCCTAGGTTTATTTTCATAGCAGTAACTGATCAGCTTGTACTGGGTTCAGCTGGGGTGGCACAAGAGGCTGGGGGAGGGGACAGCTGGGACAGTTGACCTGAATTGACCAAGGAGCTATTCCATCCCATATAATGTCATGGTCACCAGTAAAACTGGGATGGGGGAGTTTTTGCAAAGTAGCCACTACTCAGGGGCTGGCTGGGCATTGGTCTACTTGTTGTGAGTGATGGCTTTTGCATCACTTGTGGGTTTGGGTTTTTTTGTTGTTCCCCAGCCCCCTCCTCTTTTGCCTTTCCAATTCTCTCCCTCATCCAAGCAGGTGGATGGGAGCTTACTTGCCAGCAGGGGTCAACCCACCACACTCATGATCAGCAGGTCTCACAGTTCCTGAATTTCTGATATTACAGAGCCTATGCACAGAATCGCTATGTTCAGAGAGTGGTTAAGCCTACCTTACTGCAGGTGGGTTGTTCCCTACCGACAAAGAATCAAGGCACGGTGAAGTATGGCCAAGAAAAGCCCGCCATGGCTGATTTGCATAGCCTTTTCCTGGAGGTTCCTCTGTAAATCAGTTTCTGAATTACAAGTTTATATGAAAGTAATTATCACCTTTTGTTTGTTCAAGAATATTGTATCAGGATGTGCGGTTGGTAATAGATCTGAAAATATTGGAAGGCGTCTTGCAAGTCAGCAAGGTTTGGAAGGCAGAACTGAATGTGCAAAACAAGATGCGTTCTTCAGCCCGTGTGTCAATGAAAAATTCCCTAAGAAAGGTAAGTATCTAACAGAATATATTGGATGGGGAAAACTTTTCCTTTATCTATAAAGATATAAAAGCGATTGGATTAGAAGTGCTTCTAGCCAGGAGGACAAAAGTTACTTACTTGAATGTTAGTGGCTCCTGGGGAAAAAGGATTTGTTTAGGACAGGGTCGTGTTTCTAGTGTATTTTAGTAGCTCTCTTTTGTTAGTTAAACAAGATGAGATACAGGATTTCAGTTCTTAATATTGCAACGTTTTTTTACATTTCTGAGATTTGAGAGAGTCATCTTTAAATTCAGTGCTGCTTTGATAATTCGGCTTTTTTAGAAGTTATTTTGCCTGTAATGATCATTAAAACTGCAAGATTTTATTCTTAAACACTGTGATATTTATTTTAAGGTTCGAAGAATGTGAGCAAGTCAGAAGAAAACTTGCTAACTCCAAAATGTCACGATAAAGTAGTTCACCGAATGTCATGGAGTAGTCCTACTGTTAGAGACTCTCAGGTGATCAGCAGGAATGAGGGAGTTCCACCGGGACACCCTGAAACAGGAATCAGTTCTTCTTCTTTAATATTTGGAAAGCCACCAGTTGTTCCAGATGAGTTCAAATCCACAACTGTAAGCAAACAAGACAACAGCTTAGAACTTTTGCTTTGTGAAGAGGAAAGTAATTCAACTGCAGAAACATTACTGAAAGTTAAGCAAGCCTTCTCTGCATCTGGAAGTAATCTTCACAGTTTGATAGGTGATACAAACCCTCCTTTCTCAGATGGAGCAGGTGAAACATTAAATGAAACTCTGTGTCTCACAGGTCTCAGTCCAAAGAAAGAATTGTTAGCTGAAGAAGTTTCTGAAAACCTAGCAAATACAAAATCCAGGGAGCTGTTGCACCAAGTTAATCAATCTTATGCTATGGATAAACAGCAATCAAAAAAAGATGAAATTAAAGTTTTGGAGAAAAGAAACTTCAAAACTTCTATTGAGATTGAACTTCATGTCCCAAAACCAGGTATAAAAAAAGTAACAGAACTTCCTGTGCCTCAAGTACTAGCCAGGGAAGACAAGCTGACAGTTCAGAACAGTTCATCAAAAGATGACATAAACAAATTAGATTCCTTCGGAAGAAAAGAGGAAATAAAATTAACACACTCACAAACAGCTGAAAACTGTGTGGTAAAATGCTGTAATTTGGAAGAAGATGCCGCTAAACTTTCTGTGGCAGGACAGCTTCCTACTTTGCAGTTGCCTAAATCACAAAAAGAGGTAGGCAACCTATCCTTGCAAGCTGAGAATTCTGATAAAACTTTAACTAAAACATCAACTGTTTCTGACCATGGAAAGGTTTCTGACCACATACAGTGGTTTAACAAGCTTTCATTAAATGATCCAAGTTCTGCAAGCAGAACTAAACCACCTCTTAAGTTTCAACGTACTCCTGTTAGACAGTCTGTAAGAAGAATGAATTCCTTATTAGAGGCTAACAGACAATCTGTAAGTTCTCAACTGCTTAAAGCAAGTGATGTTGGTTCACCACTTGTTAAATCTTTGAGCTATGATTCTGCACTATTCTCCTGCACAGAAAAGCCCTCAAAGAATTCCGTGGCTTTGCCACTCAGAAGTGAAAGTACATACAACCAAGTTTCTGTATCTTGTAAGCAGCTAGACTTAACATCTAAATCATGTTGCAGGCCATTAAATCCATCAGACAAGCCTGATGTTTCTGTCAGAACTGCTGGAATCCACGAACAGAAAGCGACTCTTCATCCATCAAAGTCTGTTCTAGAAGATCTAACCAATCATGAAACAGTAAAATCCAGTTTAAAAGTTAATGCAAATATAAATATTCCGGGTGCTGCCCCAGAAAAATCTACAATCACAAGAAGTGCTCCAGGAAAAGAAAGAATTCGTTATAGAGGCTCTCCAAAGAATCCAATATCTAAAGTGAAACTGCTACCAACTGCAAAACCAGTAGACTTATAAGATCAAATATGACGGCTAAATGGGCTTATTGTAACCTGGTTAACCTTTGGAAAATTGAAATTTGTATGATTTTTTTTTTAGCTCTAATTATTTGTGGGGTTTGATTTATTTTTTTTAACTGTATGAGTCATGGACTTGTACAAATAATAGTTTGTTTTATGTCAAGGTTTTCTTCATTTACTGAAACTCTTGTAAATGCTAGTCAGTTCATCCAAGTGAATTTGAATTCTAAAACAAAAATAACCAGTTTTTACAAACGTTTGTGTTATGTCCCATATTTGATTATCTCAGCTTCTAAAAGCATGCTGCATCTCCCAAAACAATTTTTGCAGTATTTAGGCTAAGTACCAAGTTGGTGGTCCATTGTTGTTTTGTTGGGTTTTTTTAAGAAAAAAATCAATTCTCAGACATTTTAAACAAAACTAACAGACATGTGAACGAAAATGTCTTCATGCTGAGTATTGGTAGTTAAATTTATTTACTTCTTAGTTTTAAGTGTATTGTAGTGTTACTTTGATATTTAAGTTGGACCTCTACACCAGCTCTACTTCTTTTGAGACAATGGTTTTGATTTATGTTGGAGTAAATTTGGAGCATATGTTCCTTGTTGAGTAGGTAAATGAATTCTATTTTGACATGTGTACACACATACTGGAGAATTATTAGAACACATAGAAAATAAATGTGCAGTTTATTCAAGAAGTGAAAAGTCTTAAAACTTCATGCAGCAATGTCTTCTGCAGTAGGTACCAAGTATTTTCAGTTGTGAGCAGTTAAATGTTTTATCTTAATATGAAAGCAGGGGTTTAACTTATTTTTAGAGCAACAGAATAGTGTTAATTACATGTGCAGAAGCAGGTTTTAGATGCTGATAATGTTGCAAGAGATGAATGTAAGAAGCCATAGTGTGTTAAAAGTTGACTTGCACAAGCAAATGTTTACATCTTTTGGAATCAAAACTGTTTATGTCTGTCATCATTTGTAGCGTTATTTAAGAGTAAACTCTTAAAACTGTTCCTTAGCTTTCTGTATGTGCGAATTGCTTATTGGCAAAATGTAAGAGCTGAAAGCACTGGATACTTTTGGTTTTAATAAAACCATTGGTTTTGTCCCTTTTCGGAGCCTGTTCTTCTATAATGACTTAGAAATTTCGATTATGTTGTCATATGCAGACTGTGGACATCAGAAATGAGTAAGTCTGAAAATACAGGTGTCAGAATGATTCTGTTCTGGCTCTCCTTTTTGTTCATCTTTGATACATGTTGGTGATTCTCACAACTAGCAAAAGGCGTGGTGCAACGTAATTTAGCAGGAGTAGGCTTCTAAACTTGAGTGATATGTTAATGAAAGGAATAGTTCCGCTTGCTTTCTGTTCCCTGCCTCCTTCCTCATAACCCACCAACTCACTAGCTGAACTGGTTCAGCTCAGTGGTCTGGTGGAAACCTCCTGCCACATCAGCCCAGCTGAGCTGCCTCACTCTGTTGCTACACTATTGTTAAGGTCTAACACTAGGGAAAGAGCTGTTAGCGGATCTTAACAGGATTGCTCGGTGATAGCACCAAGCAATCCTGTTAAGTAGCAGAAGCTTCAGTTTCATGAAATAAGGGAGCCAATGTTAACAGGTCACCACCACCCAAAGAGGAAGCTGCTTCTCCCTACTCTGGGCGATGTGCTCCTACCCTCTGCCTTCAGCTGGTGCTGGCACATCCCTCAGTAGGCTGAATGTAGGCATGAGAACGCCGTGTTTTGTACCATTTCACTGAGGGAAATAAGGCTTGGCAAAGGAACCGCCAGCAGTCGTAGGTCGATGCAAGGATGTAGGAGATGGAAATAGGACAGAAGGAGATACAGGCAATGTCATGAGGAAGAAAATGAGAGCTGACTCCTTCTGTAACAGTCACATCAATTTGTGTTTGAAAGAGCAAGACTTCAGATTTCTTTTTCCTGTTCATATGTACAAAATATTTTGAATGCTAAGGTAGCTTTGACAATGTGTCGTGAGTGGAGCAGTAAACTATTTTTGATCGTCGATGCAAGGCAGTCTTGAAGCGGTAGCCTTAAATGTCAGACGGATTTTGGCAGGGGCATGACAAACAAACCCTTAAACACCTGGAAAGATTGTCAAAGAAAGTTCTAGGCTCTGTTTTTAGGGGTTCTACAGAACAGTCTAGGCCCACATCCATTTACATGAAGTTGAACGTGTTGTGGAGAAAGTTTAGAAACACTAGATGCCCAATCCTGCACGTTAAACGTGTATAATGTACTAGACTAGCGAAAAGAGAGAGTAGTCTACATTTGAAAGTGCAGTTCCTGGATCTGTTGTGGTTTATGGGGTATAATTTCAGAGCTTTTCTGTAGATATCCTAAAATGGAATAGGTCACGTTCGTGTCGATAGCAGTTAAGACGAATTACATAAAACAGCCTTTAGAAATTACCGTTTTGCCGAGTGCTATTAAATGATAGACTTAATTTAGCAGGATCCTTTTATAGTTGTCTTTTTGTTAACCTCAGCTATGGAGGAGGTACGCAAATTTGTTTAATGGGGAGACCTTTACCCGCAAGCTCTTAGAGGCGGTTGCCATGTTGTTACCTTGTAAACCTGCAGTTAGGTAATACCATCGTTCCGTAAGTAAACCTTTGATGGTATTATTCTGGGGAGAGAAGTCGCAGCAGGAAGACCGACACAATCCTAGGAATACGTAATATCTCACTTCTGTAACCGTTAAGCCATCAGCACCCTTCGCTTTATTCTTAGACTGTTGTGTTTAGCCGAAAAGGGAGATCTTGACCGCCCCCCCCCCCCCTCCAAGCTTTGTGTCCTCTTCTGAACCGGCCAAACCCGCGCAGCAAGCGCCGGGTCTCGGCAGGCACCTCCGAGAAGCCGGCGGGCCCCGGCTGCGGGGAGAAGGGGGGGCGAGGGGCCGCGGCTGCGCACGGAGGATGCGCGGCCGCGGAGCCGCCGCACCCGCAGAGCCGCGCCGGGAGCGGGAGGTGAGTGCGGCCCGGCCCGGCCCGGCCCGGGGGGGGGGTCTCCATGCCGTTGCTGAGCTGCCCTTTGGGTGCCGGGGGGAGCGGGATGGGGGGTGTTACGGTCCAGCTTTCCACGGGCGCAGCGCAGAGGGGCGGAGGGGGGGGGGGGGGGGCAGGCGGCGGAGCGGCAGCCCTGCCCGTCTGCGTATGGCCGGGGACTGTTTTGTAAAAAGCAGGGTTTTTTCCCCTCGAAATGGAAGAGAGGAAGCTCGCCTGGCGTGCGGCTCTCTCCTGGAGAGGCTGGCGGAGCGGGGGGGGGGGCGGGGGGCGGGTGCAGCCGCCCGCCGCCGTAGCGGGCAGTATTTGCAGCATTGGTGCTTTCAGCCATTTTTGCCTCAAAGCCGTTTTCAGGTGCCTTGCGGGGGGGCGGTTGGAGCGGAGGAACCGGGCAGCTGCGTGTGTTTTGAGGAGGACGGGGGTGGGGCTCGAGGGGGCTTTGTTCATTCAAGGGGTTGGAAGCGATGCGGTTAATTATTCTCTGATGTGCGGGGGAAAGGAGCTTTAAGAAACAAGCGTTCTGGTTAAAAGTCAGCCTCTCAAAGGGGACCGTAAGTGGTGCTTGTTTGTTTGTTTTTCCTAATTAAACTACACTGCAGCCATTTAGTGAAAAGGACTCGAGGAAACAAATTAAACCTCTTTGCTTCAGGTGGCGAAGATGATGCATAGGAAATAGGAAGCCTCTTGTCTTTAGGTACAAGTAAAATATAATTCCAGGTTGTTCAGCGGTTTCTAGCGATTCATTTTTCAGGCAATGCAAGAACTGCACGTGGAAAACACAGCTCCAGGCTGCAGAGTCCTTTGCTTTTAGCCCAGAGCTTTATCAAATAGCATAATAAATGGGGGGGCGGGGGACACGACACACGTATTCTCATTAAATGAAACAGTGGATCCATTTTGTTTGCAGTGACTGTTAATGAATCTTGTGGGCAAATGCAAATCGGAAAATTGATTTCTGCAGTTTGCTACCTAATATTATTTTTTTTTTTTTTAGAAGAGAAGAACCTATCCACCCTATTTCCTCCCCTGCCCCCACCCCCCCAAGTTTTCAGCTGGCTGAGTTTTCAGCTGCCCCTAGAAGCTGTGATGTGCACTAGTAAGGTCAGAAGTTATTTTCAGCAAGCGTACCGGACTTTTTTTCCACTATCATTTATAATCAAATTCCTTTCTTTTTCACAGGATGAAAGTGGCTACCAGAATGGCAACTACCTTGCTTTGTAACATGATATTTCTGCTGGGATTTGGATTGGCTTCAGCTTTTAGCCACAGCCCTAGGACCCCTGACAGGGTTTCTGAAGCAGATATTCAGAGGCTCCTCCATGGCGTTATGGAGCAATTGGGCATTGCCAGACCCCGGGTAGAATATCCAGCGCACCAGGCTATGAATCTGGTTGGTCCACAGAGCATTGAAGGTAGCTGATTTCTACGTTGAGTTATGATGAATTTACTGGTATCTTTTGGTAATAATTATTGGTTTGTATATCGATGTAGAGTATCCTGAGCTTAAAATCATGGACTTCTTCACCATGCTGTTGCCTGATCTTTGTTTTAAAATCATCGTCCCTCTTTTACTTTCCTTAATGTAACAGTTTTGGCAGAAGAAGTAGTGGGATTTTTTAATGTACAGCCTTTGTAGAAAGTCATGTCGTCTTAGAAGCATCTGGTCTCTAGTATCTCAAAACAATGAGTTTACTGACTTCTTCCCCAATACTGTGTATAAATACATCACGTATATATTTCACATGAAACAAATGCGAGCTACAGAGCCCAAACCTCATGGAATTTTAGAAACCTTTGCAGACCAGAAGAGGTCAAATGTTGGCAGTGTCATGCGAGCTAAAGGGAGAAACCTTATACGGGGAGTTCTTCCCGAGTGCTGCAGAACCCTGTGCAGCTCTCCGTGGGGCAGGATCCGTGCCGGAGCGCGCAGACTGCAGCTGCAGGGGTGGAAAGGACACGGGTGCTCCTCTCCCTGTGCCCACAAGCAGCACCTCAACACTGTGTTGCTGTGATGAATGCTCTGGGCTCAGGTTCATTTTTTTGGCCAGTACTTCTGGTCTCACTCTGCATGAGTAAATTTGCCTTGGAATCAGTCTTTTATAACTATGCAAACCATCTGAAATATCTGGCTCAAATGTCAGGGTATTAGGATAATGTTGCAACGTATTGCTATTTGAATTGTAATAAACTAGCTTTTATTTTGGGATTACAGCAAAATGTTGAAAGCGTGCAACTCCAGATATTATAGTTAACGTCCAAACATCAAAACAGAGCAGAAACTCTCAACCCTTCTCTCAGAATTAAACCAATTTGATACAGTGTGTAGCAAGTCTTCCCAGTTCATAAGTCTGTGCCCTTTATTTTGTCGCCATTCGGATCTACAGACTGTGCTAGCCAAAGAGATACAATTGTCTTAATGGAGGCTGAAGAGAGGATTAAAGCTGAACTGGCGTTTCTACTGGCTAATTGCAGACCTAAGTTTATGTAATTTTCTAAAGAAACTTTGAAGGCCATATGCTTTTCTGCAAACTTAAATGACAGAGATTAGGGTTAAGGAGTAGAATTTGGTCTGTGCCCTTTCCTACTCCTTTATGAGTGTTTGTATGTAGAGAAATTGGGACAGACTGGTAGAAGTGAGTGATTTTACTCTCCATCTCCCTCTTTTCCCCAGACTTTAAAAAAAAAAAAAAAAAAAAGTTAGAAAAGATAAGCAAATCTGGATCTTTGACAAATATTTAATCTCAGCTGCTTGCCATTACTTCTAATTACAATGTTAGCAAAACCAGATTAAGAATCTCTTAAGTATTGAAACACTTCTGGTGCTTGTGAGACTTGAATAATACTAGTTTTCCAGTCATCCACACAGTCTTCCACAAAAAGTAGGCTGGACAAACTTTTTTTTTTTTTCCCCCCTCCTCTCTTTTCTTTTTTTTTTTCCTTTTTTCAAATAAAAATACCTTCTGTGTATATAAAACTGAAAGGTGATAAATCCAGGTTTTTTTATCATATTTAACATTTCCCGCCTGATCAGATGAGGATGACTCTCTTCTTTCAGGTCTGCCATGGTTATTTAACAGCCTATTGAGAAATTTCTGTGAAAGCAAAAAAGCCTTGTGAAGTGAACGCTGTCAATCAGTGTAGAAATACACATGCAAATCAGACCTTCATGTCAAACGTTGCTTTTCATAGAGTGTTTTGTGGTAAGTTTTTCGGATAGTAATCACTTGCTCTTTCTTTGGTTTCTTGTGGTGATATGTGTCTATTTATAGATAGGTATCTCTTAAAGTATCTGATTAGAAACTTCAACTTACAAAAGTGTTGTGAAAGTGTCGGTTGCAGTTACAAAATTAACATGGACTTATGTCATTCTACACAACATTTTCTCATACTGCTTTTTTTAAAAGTACATATAATTCAGTAAATTTTCACCATAAGTTTGACTTTAAATACAGACCCTGAACTACAGGATAGCTAATCCAACAAAATTTGCATTTCATTCCCTACCAGTGATTTTAACTATTACTTTGTGAAAGACTTCAGAATTGAATATACCAATTACTAATCAGTTAACAATTCTCTGTTTCATCCTCTTTGAATATTTATTTCTGCATAATTTTGGGAAAAACCTGCACAATGCATTTGACTTTCTATTAGGTGTCTACTTTGGAAACAGAACTGCTAAAATGACATGGTAAGATACTTGTTCCGAACAGTCTAGTTCTGTAAGAGATTCCCATACATAATGCTTCCACATATGGTATGTGCCTGAAAAACTGCAGTTTTTACCATTTTCTGTGCAGTCTGCCCACTACTCGGTTGTTGCCAGGGGACTGACATTCCTGACCTCCCAGCGGCTCCAGTCAGCCAATGTTTTCTGAACAAAACAGAATAGAAACTGGAGTCAAGCACGGACCTTGTCCTCCGGTGAGGAATGAGGACAGGAGGCATTTGAACGAGGACTCCCATGAGGCATTGACCTGTTATGGGCATATGAAGCGTAATGCTCAGTATAGTAAAAAATATTGTGGCCTTTCTGAACTGAGGTTTTGGGGGGTTGATTTTTTGCGGGGGAGGGAGTTGGATCTTGCACACGTATTTTGTGAAATTCCTTCACATGATGTAGAAACAGAATTTCCTCAGAGGAGGAAGCTCCAATCTCTGCTCTGCCAAACAGACTTGCAGGACTTTCTGGAAGAATGTTTCTGATGGTGGTGAGCTCTCGCAGCTTGCTTGTCTCTCAGATACTTCATGGCCAATGCGTGAGGAGGTGAACCGAGCAGCACAAGAAACAGTGTCATGGGTTGTAATGTTTAAGCAAAAAAACCTGTGCCTCTAGCACAGGTGTCAGCTGACTTGAGGAGGATTGAGAGGGGACTTTTGATTGATGTTCCCAGTGGTATGCATATGAATAATAAGTAATTTATGGTTGAGCAATAGAAAAAATAACTGCATGTGTTTTTAGAGTACATCCGTACAAGGTTTCAGATTCTGAAGGATTCACCTACGGGCTTTCCACAACATAGTTACACTTTTATCACTGGCTAATAATTCTGTGTGCAAGTGCTTAAAAAAATCTACAAGGTAATAGAAGGGAAAACTATGGGGGAAAGGAAGATAGAGGTTTAACAATAATTGGAATATGTCTCAGCAAAATAGTGTTTTCATTCTAAATAACATCATGGCAAAGTGGCAATTCACTAACTGTGCTCCTGAGGCATTATCTTCATTGGGCATTTTTGCCTGAAAGTAGTGGAGAGTAGAATTGGGTATGAAACTCTTATCATTTATGAGAAGTTCTGAACTGCCAGGAGTGTTGACTTCCAGCCATTTTTCAAACTGTAGGTTGCAGTGACCAATGTAGACAGTTTACAGCCTGCTTCATCCCATGCCAGTGTCGTGATCATCAACCCACTGACTGTTCTGGGGTGCATCTGTTTCTCATTTTGACCAGATATTGCACCTCAGCATAAAAAAAACCCGTTATCAATCAGAGCTTAATAGATTTAGAATGTTCCTACAGAAAATTGTTTTACTGAACAAAATGTTTTTGTCAGAATTTGCCCCAGCAGTGTAGACCTGCAGCAGTGTTGATAGCTGTGGATGCCATCAGCTTCAGCCAAGCCAGGATTCCAGAAGTACCACTGATTTTCAAAAGGCCAAGATTTCACCCATTATATGTGTACACTTGCAAATGAGGTGCTGTCAGGAAAAACTAATTTCTGTGGCTTTGGGATTTGGAAACAAATTTACGCTGCCATAATATAGACAAGTTTATACTAGCAGCCTGATTATAATGAAATGTTTGCAAATTTGAGTGATTATTATAATAACCTTTTCCAGCTGAATAAGATCTCAATAGTTTTATATGTAACAAAAACACTATTGCTGTTAGTTCATAAGCAGATTTCCTAATTATGCCCATTTTCCATCTTAGCTATCTACATTTTTTCCGGTGTTAATCATCACATTTTGACTTTAAAATGCTAAAAACCAGAGGGTGGATGTGTTGCCTTGGCTGTAGTAAGTGAAATACTTGCTCTGTGCCAAAGACAACTAAAAGATGGGCACTTTTCAGAAACTACGTTTAGAAGCATGTGTTCTCTTTCCTAAGTGACCAGGTAGATTTCCTGCTGATGGACAGAAAAAAAAGTAACAGCTTATTAATTGAAAGAAGTTACTGCCTTTTCTTATGTTGAAATCTAGAAATACATGGTGGGTTTTTTGTTTTGTTTTGTTTTGTTTTCTTGTCCTTCCCTTTGCATTTGTCAGTTTACCTGTTACCTCAGGTCAAGCTGCTAAAATAGGAGTAAAGCCTAGAAGATGCCTGCTAAAGAGTTTAATCTACCAAGAAATTACTGTGAAGTTCAAGCTGTGTGTGATCCAGGGAGATCTGGGGGGTCCAGAGGGCTGTGATCGCGGTAGCTTTTCTCTCCTGGCGGCCCGGGGAGGATGGCTTCTCCACCCCGAGCCCGCAGGGAGGTGCGGAGGCAGCGTCAGCTCTCCTCCTTTGCTAGGGCTCTCTTAGCCGAGTGGAAGCCGTTCCCAGGATAAATATGTCACAAAAATGGGAATTTGGTGGCCAGTTCCCTGTACTTGTGCCCCACAGCTGGCAGATGGGAAGTGGGGGGTCAGCACGGCAGAAGCCAAACAGATCCTGTGTGATGGGTGTCCAGCCAAGATGTTCTTAACACCTGAAGAGCAGCTGGGTTTTGCTGACAACTTAATAGATTTTCTTTCTGCACAGCCCCCCCGCCCCGATTCCTAAATGTAATAAACCCATATTAATTAATTTAATTTCTCTAATAATATTTGCTCTCCTTGTTAATTTGTCTTTTCAGAAAGCTATATTGGAGTCACTTAGCAGTATCTATAAAAAGAGGGGGAAAAGCATAGAAAAGCAAAACAGGCATTTTTAATGAGTAGCTTTGTTTCTGTAGTTACTCTTTAGGTTTATCACTAAAATACTTTACAAGCACCACTGGGCTGTATTCAGGTTTTCTATAGACAAGAAGGGAGCTGTATGTATGTTAACAGAGGACAAAACAATAAAATAAAAAAATGCCTTCAACTTTTCAAAAACTTACAAGTTATTTTTTCTGCATGGCAGGGAGTTTATGAAGTAAGAGACCACGTGGTTTTTTTCTTTCCTCGCATGCTTACAAGTTTGTGCCAATACTTAAGGGGTTTGGGCGGCAGGGGGGAGGAATATGTGTATAATGCAAATTTCAGGACTATTATATCGTGCATAGGAGAACAGTAAAATCTCACTTAAACACACGGGGGCACCAGTAGCTCAGCTCGGGCAGTTTATAGCACTTAACTGCATAATGGGAAATGCAAAGTCCTATTTTCATTTTGCAAATATAATCTCCTTACATTTTCATTGCCTCCTGTACAATTCAATACAACAGAAAGCCTCTTGGGTGGTTTTTTTGTTTGTCTTTGATTTGGTTGTTTTGGTTTTATTTCTTAAAAACACTTCAGAGGAGATGATGGTTGATAAAGGTACTGGCATGAGAGCCCAGAGAGTCTGAAGTTCGCAATCTGCAAAAGAGGCGTAATGCTGTCAACCTCAGTGACAACATTAAATTACGTCCCTTAAGCCCTGATTGTTTGTGGGTATAAGAAAATATGATGCCTCTTTGGGAGGGTTTTGACTCTCCTGCAGAGACTGCTTATAGCTGGGGTTTATTTGATTATTTTGAAAGGAAATGAATGCCTGTTTATTGTTTTAGAAAAAGCTAGTTACTGTTTGCCTGACTGAGAGGATAAAACTCAAGAGAGTCTGGAACATTATGCTAATATTTCTACTAACAACTGGTAGTTAATGACTCATCAGCAGACTCCGTACAAATAGCACTTTGCATGAAAACTACTGTCCATAAAATTATGCAGATAACTCATGCATGTTAATAATGTATTTTGTTTACATTTTCCTAATAAGAAAACTAAGACGGACAACGCTGGGTTACCTTGCTCTCCGGCCTGTAACGTACCACCAAGACAGGTTTCCTACAAGGACAGTAAAAACTTTGTATTAGAAAATTGCCAAAACTTTTGCTTATGAATGCACGCAGTGAAACCAGTGCATAAGCGACCTTTGTACTCGTTTGCTTTTGGGCTGTGCTTATACCCAAATATATTTGGACTTCCTTGGGTGACTAGAAGTAAGAACCGTTGACACATGGGAGTGATATCTGGGGGTCAGCAAACATGGCAGAGTGATGGCTGCGTCCCCTTTGCTCTGTGCCAGCAGGCAGGGGTAGCAGTGTAGGAGTCACTGGGCCGGGACGGAGCTCCCCCAGTGAATTCTGCTGCTTCGGAGCTGCTTTGTAGTGTCAATTTAGTGCAAAGAGACCACACAATCGTTTGGGATTTGGATTATTGTATCTGTTCTATAGAGAAAGTCCTGCTGCAGTTGAGACATGAAGTTGCATTCACGTTGGGACTGCTTTTGCTGAAGCACACATGACTTTAATCAAACGCTGCGTTACGGGCCTGACACTTAACAAACAAAATCACACCCCACCATCACTCTACTAGTCTCTGCTTTCAGCGGGGTTTTTTGCAAATTACTGAAATAGCCCAGGAAATATGATTTCAAAATTTAATACGGATATCTCAAATTTCTAACATAGAAAGAAAATGCTAAAGCTACACTTTTTGATACATTAATATGGTAGACATCTGGATTTGTATAGATCTAACTAAAAATACCTACAACTTTCTTTGTATTTTATTCCCCAAATTGTAATGTCAAACATAACCAGAATCTGAGTATCAGGCAGTGGTGCGTGTCGTGAGAGAGGTGATTTAGAATGTTAATTCCTGAATTTAAAAGCTAATGACGGTGCCAAATGACACTGCCAAATGACAGCAGCAGTTTACAGTGGATTTTCTTTATCTGAGTAAGTGATACGGCACAGGTCTGTGAAGAAGTGGCACGTAAAACGATTCTACCTGTAATTCCACAAACAGGAAAAGAATGAGGTCGTATGATTTTACTTGTTCTTTATTGAAGACAAGCGTTTGAAAATTTGGCCTATCATACCCCTTGCTTCCATATGAGTTTATAAGCCATGAGACGCAGCGAATGATAAGAAAGCAAAGTTGGTGTTCGCATTGCTCTGTGGCGGTGGTATTGTGTTACCCCAGTGTGTTGACGCCTTTTCCTCTGGAGCAGGGGCAGGCTCCAGCGGAGGCTGTGGGTGTTACCACGGTGGGCTCTGCCGCTTCACTGAATTTCGGGAGCTGCCCTCCCTCAGCGCTCGCATGCTGTGGGAGCCGAGCAGGCACTGCTCTTGTCTCCTTGGTGTGTCTGGGGACAGGCAGGGAAAGTTCTCAGAACTAGTGTGCTCATCAGAGAAGTCAGTCAATGGGGAACGCGAGAAGAAAAGCGTGTTAATCCCCATTTCTGTCTAGAACTTTGTTACTTGCATGTGGGTCTGAGGGACCTATTTAGATTTGAGGCTTCGGGCATTTTCTTGAAACGACGTGCGTATTAACGGTCCTCTTCTCCTGGCTGCAGGAGGGAGTGCAGGTGTCGCATCCCTCTTCTGAGGAACCACGAAGATAAAGTGACTCCAGCTCTTAAAACCTCCCACTGACCACTGTTACATGGTATAGACTACTGCTGTTCATAAAGTCATCTTTAAAAGATGCCACCAAAGGAGAAGGCAGTCTGAGATAGGACTCCTTCAGGGAAGAAAGGTGGTAGGTCTGTAAGGATTTAGAATTAAGTAGATTCTCATGTACCTAGAGGTAGTTAATCAATTGGAATGGTATTTGTAGCCACAATTATTTTTTTGTACATGTCACTAGAGGAAAATAATCCAATAAGAGAGGTAAGAAACCCGAGGAGGAGACGGAATATGATAGTTTCTGTATTGTCTGATGCTTTATAGTATTACTGTTTTCTAGTGTTGGCAGATGGTATATAGGAATTTAATAAGAAACAGTAAAATTTTATCTAGCAATGGAACATGGTATTTAAAAATCTGGCAGTGAAGATTGGCCAAATTATGATGAGCTCTGGTTTTCAAAGATTTTTTTCCCCTGCTTGTCTTTCACATGCATAAAATAAATCCCTGGGCACATTAGTTAGGAGTTATACTTTTTTGTAATTGTTCTCAAAATCATGGGCATTTCCCTGGCTCCCATCTGAATTTTAAATTAACTTGCAGTTAGAAAAGATTTTTTAATTTATGTGGTTCTGTGAAAAGATATTTTAGAAGTCTGGACAAAGAAAAGATTCTTGCTTTTCTTGATTGTGGTGTCGCGTGCAGGAGATAGGATCTCTGGCATGCTCCGGAGGTTTCTGGAGCTATTCTCTCTGTGCTTCCCGTCGTGCATGCTTTCAGCAGTGCCCTCGCAGCTGCTGCAGGGATGAATGAGAAGAGGAATGTTCTCAGCTGCTGAACAGGAGGGAGGAAGAAGCTGGTTTCTCCCCTTGGGATGCTTTACTAGATCAGGTCAGCTGGCCCGAGTCCCTCTTGCAGTGCCAAAAAGCAGCGTTGGGACTGGTCTTACCTGGCCGGGCTCTTGACCTCGCTGCTCTCTTGTGTCTTCGTCGTGTGCCGATGCTTTTGTTGAAGCGCAAAAGAAATCTCGTCTTAACTTGGGCCATGTTGGCAGAAGTTTTGCATAGGAAGGTTTCTGCTTTTCGAGTTGTGAGGTTATACCGGCTCGCCAAAGCAGAGGCTTGGGAGCCCTGTAGCCCCACTCTGGTACTGTTCACGGTGGTTTGGGATTGTTTGGGGGAGTTAGAAATTCTGCCCTGATGTCAGCTGTCAGACAGGCGTGTGAAGCTTTTAAACACTTCTGTTGGAGAACCAGCTGGGTCTTCGAGCCATTTGCATGGAAAATGGAATTGAACGAATACGAATGGGCAAATAAACAGGAAAACTTCGTGAAGTTCAGTGGAGCGGTAGACGGAAAACGTGGTCCCATGCTGGACAATTCCGGTGCCTCCACGCTTCACGTGACAGGAGCAAAAGGAGTATTTTTCTACGAGCGGGTTGACACTGATGGAGCACGTGGGCTTCTCATGCAGCTGGCGTCAGTGCCGGTGCCAGAAGTGTTCTAGTCTTTCATTGGGACGTTTACATTTATAGGATTTAAATAGCGCCCCATCTCTCGTGGGATAAAGTAGGTCACCAGCTTCCTCTTGTTGCCCTGTTTCCTAGAGCCATGTGCCATACACGTGGCCTTCAGCAAGGTAACGTTATGGCAGCTACAGGTGTGCAGCCTTTGCTGGAGAGGCTTTGCCCTGTCGCTGCTGACGCATGGTAGCTGGAGGTCAGCGTGGCAGAGGGGGCCTCTCGCTGCGTACTGCAGGTTGCACTGTGTTTGTAAAAAGGGTAAGCCGACCCACACGGTGAAGCGCGAAAGCTTTTTGCTCAGACTGAAGGGCAATTTAATGTAGTCCATTAGAGGACTGTTCAACCAAGGGAGGCATAAGAGATTGCTTTTGCGCTCTGTCAGCAAGTGAGCTGCTGGATTTTTTTTTATTGTGTGTGCAGTTTGAATAACGAATAATAATGGCATATAAGCTACTGTTATAAATTGTTTGCGAGAGAGGCATGGGCGTTACTTTGGTCCTAACCATTTCACAATAAAAGCATTTCATATCTTAAATATTTGTACTGTTTGTAATTAAAATATGGGGTAAAATGGAATTATTCACTGAAAGCAAGGTCTGTAATTGTGTGATGTGTGTGCTTAAGGCTTTAGAAAACATACTGAAAGGAATTTGTCCCTCTGCAGAGAAAAAGAAAATTAATCTTCATAGTTTTAAGAAACTTTGTGTCATTAAGGAGAAGACAAGCTGACTCTGGAATGTGGATGCTTGAGTATGTATAGCTGCAGTTTTCTTGGGTTTCCCAAGGCATGCTCTTGAATGGTTAAGGAAGTTGGCTAGGTTTTCATTTTTCCGTTCTTGTTTCTCCTATGCTCCTTCTCCTTCCCTGTTCCCTTAATTAGCAGCTTCTGTGGAATAGAGAAAATGTGATAATTTGTAATTTTTTCAGTGCCTCTCATCTCCCGATCTTAATTGATCTCAGCAACCAGGGTAGGACTCTGTAGGATGCTAGCTGAAGATGCATGGGGGAAGTGGCATAGCGACTGTGAAGATTTTGCTAATGTCAGAAAGCGTAAGGAAAATGAAAATGCATTTTTTTTTACATTCAGGATTTTTTTGACAGTTTCAATTAATCAGATTATATGGCGGGGAGTCTTGCAGATAATAAAGCAAAGGAAAAAGGAAGTTAGTGGATGGTGTCGCATTTTACGATACAAGAGCACCAGAAAGCATTCCACCAAATTTGCCTTTGATTAGGGATGAGACATCACTTTTAAATGTGACAACGACACAGCAAAGGTAGATACAGCAAGATGACTGGGGACGGGAGTGCAGAATAGGACATAAAGCTGTCGCAGTAAAAGGAAAAAGAGCTCCCTCTGTATCAGAGAGAGGACACACTGGAAATAATTTTGAAGATTTTTCCCAGTGATAAGAACTAATAGTCCAGATTAACAAAAGATTTTGCAAAGTAGCAAAGATGGTATTGCATCTCTGATTAATATCTATTTACTCCCTCAGGTATCTTGCATAAATGGGGTAAGGTATACCAGGCTTCCCTTGCAGCTTATATTTGCTTGGAGTTTGTACAGCTCAAGATCATAAGAGGTGCAGTTCTTACTCAAGGGGAGTATTCCTCTGTGCATCTGGGAAGGGTTTGGACACTTTAAGAACCTGCTTCATGATGTTTAAGAGCAAAAGAAATGAAAACTAGGGCATGTAGTATGACTCTTCAAGTACGGGCTTCAGTTTGGGATCTGGGATTTGTCTACCCGCAACAGATACTCATGATCCATTCTATTTTGTATCTCCTTGCTAAGATTGGCCAAACCACCTCTTTTCTGAATTTGGAAGTGGGGTAACCCTATCTACACCATGGCATGGGGAACTGTTGCAATCAGACTGAAAGGCAAATTTTTCCCATTATTTGTCTTTAAATGTTCTGCAGTCATTTTACACTTTTGAAAATCCATTCTCACTGACCTTCTTAAAATTACTTTTCTGGGGGGTAGCATTGCCTGTTTGTATTTGATGGGGAGGGTTGCCTTTGAGAGCATATTTGTTTCAGTTGTGCTTTACGCTATCAATAGATGGGTAGCAGCAACTAGAACTTCAGTGGACTAATAGCATTTCCATTGGATCTGTTTGATCAGGGGAATATTCAATACTGGCAGGAAACTAGTTGCTCTTTGTGTTTTCTTTTCCTTTTTTTTTCTCTTTTCTTTTCTCCAAGAACGGAGTGGTTGTGTTGTCCTCCCACCCATAGAGATGGTATTACTCCTACAAAGAAATGAGCTAAAATGTGCGCACTTCAAATTTTCAGTCATTACAAGTGTCTCTAATTGAGATGATACCAGCAGTTGGTGAGATGACGAAAGACTTTTCCAGAATTATAAGAAAGGGGAGAGGCATTGTTCCATTTTTGTTTCCCACCCTGCAACATTTCAAGACCAGTGCCAGAAGATGGTTACATAGATGCATATATTTTAAATTAAATCCAAAGCTTACTTGTAACAATACTGACCTCAGTCCAAAAGATCCAAACTTGCAGTTTATCCTGTAGGGATGTAAAATAACTACATGCTCACACAGAAATCCTGCACATGAACGAGAGCTGATTATTTTGGAGCAGTTTTTTCGCTAGCATGTGGCATCCAAAAGCCAGTTCATAGGAGAAGTAAGAGGAGATGGGAAAAACACAGATTTATCTACCCCAACCTTTTTCAGTACAAGGGTGTTCTCTGTACTATTTTTCTGGATTTTTGCTAGTCCCGTTTCAAATAATTTAACAATGTTGTTTCTCATGCTTCCTTTGGATAGGAAATCACAAAAAGTTCCTCGATATTTAGTAGTCTTGTCTTTTTGTTTCAGTCTCTGCGTCAAGGGTCAAGAGACCCATCTTGCGTTATTTTTATAGGTGACTGTATACATTTGTATCACAATATTTTGTCTTGGTAGCTGCAGTATATTTAATCCTAATATGTTTCTTCGAATCGGTAACATTACAATACCAAAACTAATGCAGCTTGTGAATTACTGTACATAATACCCCTATTTGGTATATTCATAGCATTTCATTTTTATTATTGCAGCCTTTATTGAGTGCACTATTTATCAGAGTTTATAAGGAATGAGCTTTGCTAATGCTATTAAATCGCTCAAGTGTGCTAAATTATGGCACCAGAGCAGGTGCTATTGTCTCCAGCTCTTTTGGAAAGAAAGGAAAAACCCTTAAATGATCCTAGACATTTATACCTAAAGGAAACAATCCTTTATATTAATATAAAAAGATTGTTTTGTACTCAGTCAAGGGAATTCTTGGCAGTCAGTTTAAACTTACATGTATATATAGCACACTGGAGCCTGCTAAGTACCTCTGTTTTCTTTATGGATGGAGCTTTGGTGCCAAGAGGTCTGCACCACATACAAGCGTGGATATGCTTCTATCTGATGGATTGTCCCATAATGAACCACATTGTATACAGGATGTTCAAACACGTATTGATTATGTGGTTCTGTAGTTTGCAGCTGAATCATAACCTGATGCTTTTAAGTACATACATGCAATCAATCTTCATGTGAAGGGGCTCAGTACAAAGGAAATATTTTATGCTATACATTAGACATTAGATTAAATGACATTAGATTAAATGTATGCTCTACTTTTTTTAACCTCATCACCATAGCATTACTGTGAATCTATACAGTTCTTACAAGCATCATCTTTGTGTTGACTATGGACTGTAAATGTGTAATGAAGTTCATCGTGTGCATAACACTATTCTGGTTTTAGTATCAGGCCTCATGGTCAGCTACAAGGGAAAACCGCATGTATCACAGATGCAAATTTTTTGTAGGGCTACGTTTATGTTTGTTACATATCTGTAAAACTTTCCTTCAATACTGCATTACAGAATAAGAAACTTGTACTTGAGGGGGAAAATTAGCATGTTGATTAGATTTTAGTCCATCATGCAAATAAAATTGAAATATAGATGCTTATAGATTAACTTGCTTCTGGTACTATAATGCCAGCTTCCAACCGATTATTTGCAAAATACAGACAATTTGACTCAACTACCACTTCTAAATGTAGAAACAAATACAAAATTTGTCAAGACTGCCTTATGTTAGCAATTTTTGAAAGTGATTATGTTAGCTTACGATGCCTAGCTGTATAAACGAAGATTTAGGCTGGTAGTATTTATTTGTAAGTTGGGACTGGAGTACTCGAATGATTCTTCTAGAGCAGCTTTCATGTTCAGGAGCTTTATTGCAATCTTTTGGATCTATGAAAATGATACAAATTGAAAATAAGACTATTTGGTGATAATATGGTGATCGTGCTATTTACCCAAAAAGTTGTGTCTGCGTTCACTCTTTAACTCACATTTTCCAATCATTCAAATTCCTTTTCCTCTCATTCATTGTTAGTGGAATTTATATGTTGACTGTATGTTGTTATCCCTCATTATATAGGGTTTTAAAAAAATGTTGCTCTGCTGTCACACAACCATCTCAGTACTCAATAACTACATTAGCTGTTGCTGCAGTGTGTGTGGTGACTGTCTTATGGCAGGGGAACAGAGCATGCTTGAAACTAAGTTTTTATTTGTCTGAAATTCAAAAGAATACTGTATGACAGTATTTAGAAAACTCCGCAAGCAGCCAGGTATTAGCCAGTAGATGCATTTGGCCAGTAATGCGTGCAGAAAAGATCTGGAGCAGATAAATATTTGTAGAGAGACATACAGAGAGAATGGCCTGAGCTTGGTTCCCAAACCCTTAGTGGAAGACCCTGCTTGTCAAAGGCAAAGCACCCAATCTGAGATGCGTGTAAGAAGGCTGTCGCACACCACTTCTGCGTGGATTTGCCCAAGAACAGGAAGCCCATCATCGTGTCCTCCGGCACTGAGTTATAAAACCTGCTGCACACTGCTGTTGTAGCCCTGCAGTGATGGTGCCCCGAGTCCCGCAGGGCAAATATAAAAGCCTGCATCTAGAACTGATCTATTAACTAAAGGTGTAGAAGTCATTGAATGTCATGTTTCGTACTGTAATGACTACTGCGTAGGTGTACATGGACAAGAATTCCCATCCACAATATGGACTCTTAATCACTTTTTACCATTACTGCAGGAAACTCAAATTTGCATTTAAGAAATGGTTTGATTTAAAAATACTTTTCCTAGCTGTATACAACCAAATTTGCTATATCATCTTGGGTCCCCTCACATGACTTAATTTATTAATGTATTTCTAGGCTGTGCAAATAGTATCGTTTCTTTCTACAGTGTCATTAACTTTGTCTTCTTGCCATGATGCTGTCTTGCCATATCTTCTTCAATTACTGGTTACTACAATGAACAGTGACTGACAGTGATTGTGCAGTAAATGTCTTAAGTTCGGTTACTGTCTCATGTTTCTTTTTCTTTGCATTTTCTTACCTATAACTTACACAGTTAAGGAAAAAAACGACCCTAAGTTTAATAATAAGTGGCTGATTTGTTTCCTAGTTTCATTTTTCATTACTTAAGTTATCTGATTTAGATCACAGGGTTATGTTTCTAAAAGAGACGTTTGAAATCTAAACTTGGATCTATCTCTATAACAATTTTATACATATATATATATATTTTAAATCTAAGCACTTACACTTTAAATCTTGTAAAAAGTGTGTGTAAATTGTCTTTGCTAGGTGGTGCACATGAGGGTCTCCAGCACTTGGGTCCTTATGGTAATATCCCAAACATTGTGGCTGAGCTGACAGGAGACAACGTACCAAAGGATTTCAGTGAAGATCAAGGATATCCTGACCCTCCAAATCCCTGCCCTATTGGAAAAACAGGTATTCTGCTGTAGCCTTTGCACCTCTGTCTTCACTGTACATCTTCCAGTCTTTCAGCGCTGTACTAGGCACTATGACACTTGATCAGCAATGGGTGTTTTCTTTCATTCTTTTCCCCAGCAGCAGAACTGTTGAGCAATCAGGTGGTTTAGATGAGCTTTTTTTTTTTTTTTTTTAATATGCGCACCTTCTGTATTGCTATACGCCTGCTAGAGAAGGTGAGGTGGAAGAACTCATCTTGACCTCGGAGTAGAAGATAGTGGGATTTATGATAGCATCTTGCTCCTGAGGGAGTTCATTTTTAGGCTGGCCCCTGAAAGAAGTTATCGTTCTGTACAGATGAGATTTACCCTTATTTTAGAGGCTTTCATTGTGCCAAGAGGAGTGAAACTGTCTGCCCTGATCTCCAACCCAGACCATGAGTCAATATTTAAGATACCTTGGCTCCGATCCATGTGGCTTTATAGCTCACTGAGGGTGCATCTGTGCCAAGAAATGGAGAACTACGTGGACGTACCCCAGCGTGTTGCACGCAGACTTGCTCTGGCAGAGGAGCAGTGCAGCCTCGGAGTGCCGCAGCGGAACGGTGCCCGAGACGCCCAGTACGTCCCTCAGCTTGTAGCTGCCCATATACCAAGCCGTGTGGGTGGCTAGTGCTGAAGGGTCTCTAAAGCAGACTGCATGTGCATGATATAGACATACCCTAATGGAATCGATCTTTTTCCTGTTATTTGAGCCAAGGAATGACTTCCAGTACTGCAAGTAGTAGTAAAACACCCATTGTCTGCCTTGGGAGCTGGAACTGGGAATGAGCACTCTATTTTTCTCTCATTTTTTATTTGTGAGCTGAGATCCTTTCAAAATCTTTTCTGTTTAGTCTTCTTTTAGGTTATTTGGATAATGCAAAACAGTTGTCTGTATTCTTATTAAATGTTCTAACTAGCTTAGAATTGATCAAAAATAAATATTTGTCACGAAAAGTTTTGCAAACAGTGTTTTTACATTTCATTCAAAAATAGGACAAAATTTCAAATAGTCCTCCCTTACTGTTTTCTATTACAGCCCATTTGGTGGTGATGCCTGCATCTCTTCTAAAATAATACCTAATCTTCCGTTTGGTTTAATATAGCTGTTGTGTGACAGGTTGCAAATGATGGGTTTAGGTTTTCTCACGCACACAAGCACATACACAGACTTTCTATCTTCTGTGCTTGCCCATTAGACTTCAGTTAGTGATTAGATAAGTAAATTAAAAGCCCGGCATCCAGAGAAATGCCTTTGAAAATCCCTTCCATTTTTCTTTCTTAGGTGAAATAAAAGTTGTTAGCTAAGCGAATACAGTCAGATCTGAACACATGGAGAATTCTTAGGGAAGTGCTGCCTGCTCAGATAAATGGCTCTGTAATAGGTACGCTGTGAGTGAAGATACTATCTACTAGGATTAGAGTAAAATGTTTTTCAGAGCCTTAAATGGAAATTCAAGTGGTGACTGTATTATGCATACAAATTACCAGGGGCCTTCCTCAATCAGGTCTGTGGATTTGCTTAATGGAAAACAATTTTTCCAGTCACTGTCTACATGTGCACATTCCACGGCGGGACTACATAAGCCCGGAGCACTTGAGCTTGAAGACTTCTGGATTAGCAGTCACAGAGGGCAGATGTATGTCCAGCTGCCCTTTGTGTTTTCTACCAAAAGACACAGATGCTCTGAGAAGGTCTACCATATTTCTGTTGTCACCTGCTTCTCTTTTGAGATGACCCTGTCCCTGCTGAGACTGAAATAATTTTTAAGTGCTTGTAGTTAGCTTTAACGGTGTCTGAGTTACTTAGCCAGTATGGTTAGTTTTCCCCCGTTTCCTATTGGCAACTTTATTTTTTTCCCCCATTCTAAGGAGAAAAGAGAGAAAGCCGGATCTGTTGGACTTTGAATAACCTCCTCGGGTCATTGAATCAACCCATTATTAAGTCAAGTCTTTACTGTTTCCCACATCTAAGGGAAAACGATAATTCATCTGCAAATCTTTTTACATGATGATCACACGAGGACGGAGGGGAAAGCCCCCAGGCGTGTCCTCTGGAGTGCCTGTGTTCTGGCAGATGTAGCTGCCCGGATGCCCAGCGTCGCGCCCCGGGTGGTAGGATCTCCGTGGGTACGTCCGAGAGGAACTTGCACTGCAAGCTCCCCATGCTGACAAAGCAGAGCGAGCTCCAAGAGCAGACTCTATCCAAAGAGCTACTCTGGCCTCAAGTTGCTGAATCTTCATTTAATCTGACTTATTTTGGTAAAAAGTCCATAAACCGATTTTTAAAAGGGTATTATCCTCGATGTGACACTGTCTGCAAACCCATCCACTGTGATTAAAGGAGGTCTCCGGGCCCATCAGATTAGTTACCAATCTGCAGAAACGTCTTCAGCATAAAACTTATGCCACATTGCATTTTTATGAGATCCTATGATGTGTAAATGATTTTCAGCCATTTTGAACAAAGTAGCAAACCTGAAATGGAGTTCCATGAAGAGCTACTCAGTGAAGGAAATTCTGTCTTTGCTCACAGCATTGTTTTACCATGACCTTCAAAAGTATTGCCTAAACACTTTCTACAACTTCCTGTGGGCATTTAAAAAATGAAAAGAGGATCCCTTCTGAATCAGAATAACATGCAGTTCTATGTAAAATCAAGCTCAATTGCTAATTTAAACAAAACACAAAAAGGAGGGGGAAAGCTTGGAAAATAAATTTGTCTAGTTTTGAAGTTTCATTAAGTTGCATTTTTTTAAAAAAACTATTTAAATATATGCTGACAAACTCCTTTCAAAAGAAAAAAATACCTGATATTTTCCAGTCGTCCAGGTCCTTAAATGATTTTTTTTTTTTAATTGCATAATTGCATTTAAGAAGTTTGCTGATTAACGTGGCACGTATTGTGAGTTTCAAAGCTACCAAGCACTCAGTGCTTTCTAACATACTCTTGCAGTTGATGATGGGTGTCTAGAAAACACCCCAGACACAGCAGAGTTCAGCAGGGAATACCAGCTGCACCAACACCTTTTTGATCCAGAGCATGACTATCCCAACATGGGCAAGTGGGTGAGTACATGCTTCTTGCTTATTTTTGTTGCATATGAAACTGGGTATTGTCTGCTGCCTGGGATACTATTGAAACCACAAGGAGAATATTGTGCTTATTGCTGGAAAAATTGTCACCTTAAGGGAAACTTCTCAAAAAGCTGAACTTGCCCTTAAAAATATAGAAATAATGCCTGTGACTGTTGAAAAGCCCATAAAAATATAAAGTAGAAATCCTTGTCTTATTACCTGTCCCAAAGCATGACAACTATGTACATGCTTGATAAATGCAACAAACCACATTTCAAACTGCAGTGAACATGTAACCAAAAGATTGTAGCACAAGATTTCAAAATATCACAGGGCACTAACTTGAAAGATTACCCAAGTTAGGTGTGTATTCACTATTCAGCTACTTAGATGCTAAAGAAAAAATAAATGGAGTGCATCATTGTCTAGACAACTTAAAAAATCTAGGTCCAGACAACTTGCTTTAAGGAATCCTGTCTGGCTTAAGGATTTTGGAGGACTTGCTGCTTCTTCCTCTATTCAGGTTGTGCACTATATTATATTGAAAACCTATTTTACACATTGCATATAATAAATACAGCGAGCTACACTAAGGGCAAAAATCTTGCTCTGAGCGTACAAGGACTTTAATAACTCCAGCTAGACTATTTCTGCAGGCTAGAGGCTCCAAAGGAGAGCTCTGCTGCTTAATCTTAGATTACATCAGTTAAATGTCCAATCCCAAATCCATCTTCAGGCGCCAGGAAAACAATAACAATGATCATAATTTATGCTTCCAGAGCAAATCGTGAAATCTCATTTTACATTGTTATAACACTTTACTTAAGATTGCCCTAAACCAGTGCTCTGTAAGCATATATCGATAAATGGACATGTTTGGCAGCCTCTTCTCCTGCTGTAATTGTAAGACAATGATTCATCGTTCATAATCAAACCAGTGTAAGATTTATAGTCTTAATTACTTACGTGAGTGCTAAATTTCTAGAGAGAATCATGCCAAAAATACAAATTTTGGAAACTTGTTGCATTCTAAGTAATTACCATCAAAGGTTTCCATTTTAAAAACACCAGATGGTGAACTTTCTTATTTATGCCAGATAATGCTGTTAGTTTTCTTATTATTCATAAGTAATTTACTTTCATAATACCATTTTGAAGACTATAAAAGCACTTCTGTAAGTCTTTGGCCTATAGCAATATTTCAGAATCAAGCATACATACTGCGTTGTCATCAGCAACATATATAGTTAACAAATGGTAGGTAATCATTAGTGAATACTGGCATTTTTTCATTTCTCCATCCATCACTACTAATTCAAGGGAAAAAACTGCTCATGCATGGATTAAAACAGACTGTTAGGTACTAAACAGTAATCATATAGCTGCACTGTAGCCAACTCCAGATCTTTTTAATTAGAGATGAAACAGCTGGTAATGTGCATGAGCAAACGTTCTGCCGAGATCAGGAGAACTGCCCCGATTGCCTCCTCATTGTATATTACTACACATTAAAAAGATAAATACAACGGTATCTGGTTTTATGGCTGGTTTTGTTATTTTTATCTCTCTGGAAACAGAAGAGCAGAAAAGCACTCTAAAAATTAGCTCTATAAAGGAGAGAAAGTAGATCAGGTCTTTTAGGTCACTTACTGTCATCTGGATTAGGACGTAAACGACCGGCACAGCCGACCGCGGGCTGCCCGGCGGGTACCTCTGTGCACCCTCATCCTCCCACTGCCCCCAGCCACCAAAATCCCCTCTGCCCGCCAGCAGCTTCTCCCGTGGCAGAGCCTAGGACCAAATGCCTCAGGGGCCGTAATGGCTGTGTATTTACAGAGTGCACTTCCACGAACTCCTGCGTGCTGTGAAGGCTCTGGGCTGTCACCGCCGTCTGAAGCCCTTGGAGCCAGCGTGTCTCCTGGACCCACGCGAGCTGGCGCGTGCTCGCAGCTCTCCGGGGAGCTTCTCCCCTGCCTTTTCCTGCCACAGAGCCGTCGAGGCAGTGTTACAGTTCCCACTGACTTGTCCTTGCAAGGAGCCAGCGTGCATTCCTTGGCGTAACCACAGTAAAACCCAAATTACATTAGCAGGTCAGAAAAAAAAAGACCTGCCTGTTCATGAATAATGGGAAAGAAACAGGTTGGTTGGTGTGTTTTGGTGACAGGCTCTCATGCTTGCAAAACTGTGGAACCTCTGCAGTACCCTGTGAATAGCAGACACTTTTTATAAGGGTAAAACAAGTCTAGAAGCTGTCTCATACAGCAAAGTGTATGATTCCATCTAGATGCTAAATACTGTGTGTATGTATATGTATGTGTATATATAGTGTTATACTGCTAATACGTAGGAAGATACAAATGCATAAATGGTGATAAATGTATACTGGCTTAGGAGAGGGAAGAAAGAGGAAGAATTTTCCTGTCTTTGGGACAACTCTCCATAGATCAATATGCTGACCTGTGGGAAGTCTCGGAAACAGACTCTGTTTATAGGGCGAGATACACAGCTTACACTCTCCTCCCCAGCCCTGAAGACTCTTTTTTTTCTCCTTATACATGGAAAACGTAGAGGGGACAGTGGGAATAGTAAGATGAGGGACTTTTGGAGGTTTCTACCCTAGTGTGCAACTATAGTTCTAAGATTTCTGAGGTTCGTTTTTTCCCCAGTTCAGACTTTTCCTTGCAGGAGACAGGTACTTTCCATTTGAGTCTGCCTTTTCCGCATCTTGCAACTTGACTCTTTAGATGGTCTGAAGAAGTGTTGTTGGCATCCAGAAAGGCTAGCGCAAAGATAGTTTACAACATACAGTTTACAATACAAATCTAAAAACCACTTATATGTGAGTTGTTAACACTTTGGGTTTCAATAAATAACCACTACCATGTGTAGGGGTTAAAAAGAGGAGGGAACTTCAGCTGTGTTTTCTGGCACCACTATCAGTACAAGCAGAAAATTAAAAGGAACCATGTTTTTCAGCAACACTTCTTTTTGCTGAAGCAATGGATAACATTTCACTCTGAAGGTAGAAATAATGTCAGTTTTGCTTATCAGCTACAGTGGAGGAATCCAAGACAGTACAAAGAAGGGCAAACAGGAAGCAGGGATGAAAATATTTGTCAAAGTTGAACTCCTTGTTAAAGAACTTACCATCTCTGGCTTCCTAATTTTAATAGAAACCTGAAACTAGTCACTCAGATTTTATTTTATTCCAACTCCAGTTACAGTGAGCAACATTAAGTGCGTCTTTCTTTACCAACTGATGTTGTTAAATATCTGGATGGCAATGGTGATTATTAGGGTGGATTATGATAGATCTGGTCCCCATCGTCAATCTCGGACAATACAGATTGTTTCATTCAGTGTAGTAGTGTGTAATAGAAATGGACTAATAGAAATTGTCATGCTTGATATTCCTGATAAGACTGTAAATTGACTGGGAAAAAAAAAGCCCACCTGAAAGGGTGCAACCTTACTGATGCAATTTTCCTTTTCAGCTTTGCTTAATAATTGTGCAGGTCCAGATTACTGAGCTGCTGATTATTACTGACTTAATGAAGTTTCAGTGAAGTCTGAAAGATCTAAGGGTAGATCTCTCTGGCATTAGTTAGTTGGTTGTAAACATTTTAATTTCTGAGTTTTTTCCCACCCAAACCCCAACCTCTAGTACCCTAATCCAAGTAGCCGGGAGGGTGCAAAGGAAGCTGCAGGAATGAGGAAAAAGTAGCAATTCACGAGTAGCACGTCTCCATATGAGGTCTATCTTTAACCGGAGAACCTCCGTGCCTTCATTCCTAACAACTCCTAGGTAAGGGTTGAGAATGGTGAGCACTTCATGGGAAAATTTTGGTGGCTGATGAGCTCAGGCCCTTACGCAGTGGAACATATTTTCAGGATTGCTGTTATCACACAAGCACACCCTTAGCTCATGCTCCATAACCTCATTTGCTTTGCCATCCACATAATGCTTAAGTAGTAGTTACGGTCTTAAAATGTTCCCAAACAAACTAAACAAAATACGATCTTCCTGAGCAGGAACAGTTCAATTGTAAGGAATTTTCCTGAGTGACAGAAATGTTAGCTCCAGTAGTCATGAAAGTCTTTTTATTTCAGAAACACTATTTTTCCTCTCATGAAAAGTATACGGTCAAATAGTTTACAAAGAGAGGCTTCGGCAGTGCTGTTTCCTAAAGAGAATAATTTACACATCCGTGGGTTTCTTTAAAATGTTAAATTTAAGTTTTCCTGAAGTGAGTTTGCATAAATGACTAGCCAAGAATGTCTCCCTTGGCCAACTTCATCTCTGTTCCCTTTTGGCACAGCTCAGACAAAATAACTGAGGTTGGGCAAGAGATAGGCCTTGTGAATTTGGGGTTTAATGAACATGAGAAGTACAATACAGACAATTTTGGCAGATTTCATTGTAACACTTGAAAATGTTTGTTTTTTCTCATATCAAGGCTGCAGAGAGGGTAGAAGTGTTTGGTGAATTTGTCTCGCGCTAGAATTACACTTTCTATTTATATAATCAACGTTAGGTCAGTTGTTTATAGCAGAATTAATGGTCTTGTTTATACAGTGTTCTGCTTTTATACATGTAATTCTTCTCTCCTTCCATTTTCAGGTTAGGGTTTGGTTTTGGTTTCCTTCATAATACACAATTGAAACAAAATGTGTTGAGCATGTGTGTGTTATTCCAGACTTTATTAGAATTCACTACTTGTATGAAATACAACAATATGTGGATGCACTTATGTAAACTATGGTCAGAGGGGTTTTTTTGTGTTGTTTTTTTTTTTTCTTTTCTCATCATCATAACTTTCTCTTCTGCCAAGATGTTTTTGGCAGTTTTTAAAAGGTTCGCCATTAAAAATGTTATAGACCAAATGGTTTTTAGAAACTTTATTGAGGGCACTACTTAAACAAAAGAAGAGTTGGCGCTGAACTCCTTTCAGCAGAACTTTGCACTGGGAAGTGTTGATATCTGGAAGGGAATAAGCAAAGACAACAAAACAGTAGGAATGACGCCGATTGCCGTTTTTAAAAGGAATTAGAAAATCCCTTGTAAAGCAAATATTTTTGCTCCTGTTCTTGTGTCACTTCAAATGTATAGAAAAATGTAACAGAGTCAGGATTCCTGCTTTCTCTCCCTCCCACTCTTATTTTTCTTTTTTTTCCTTCTGCCTTTTTCTTTTTAAATATGTATGTATTTTTACCATGTATCACATGATGGGGAACATCCAGTCTGTATCATTATACCAGCATGTACTTGAAGCACTTATTGCCTGAACACAGATGATAATATAGTGCAATATAGGGGAAAATTACTGGCTTTATAATTGTTGGTAAGACTGTGACTGCTCCTGAAGAAAGCCAAAATGTTATCAAGAATATCAAAATATTTATTTGTGGTTTATGTTTCCTGTAAAGCTATACACCACTCTAAACTTGCTAATATTTAACAGCAAAAGTAGAGTGTAATGAATTTGATGGCTGCATATTTTCCCCTTCCAGAGCAAGAATTTACTCTTTGAGAAGATTAATGGTGGTCCAAAAAGAAGAAAGAGGGTAACTATCAGAATACTTTATAGCCCCTGTATCATCTAGAGAGCTAATCAGAACTAAAATCATACTGCTGAAATGAAGAGTTAGTCTAATGCATCTGCATTATACCTTACATAATGTGTAAAGTCAGGGAATCTCTGTGATTAACTACTATAGCAGGCTTCAGGACTGTCCACCAAGTACAAGATGTATTTCTCTAAATCGCCTGTTGCTTTCAGAAGATGCACTTCAGTGCAGAGCATTAATTTAAAAAACTTTATATGATCTGTGTTTTTAAATTGATCCTATTTGCATAAAACCATTTAAAATTATTTCAGTGTCTTTAAAACAGAATTTAAAAGTTTCCTACTAAAAATATTGCTAAAATTAATTACCACTATACATGCCCGTGAATATGTTTTTGGGTGTAAATGACAGTAGAACTGGTTCTTTATAGATGATGTAATTTGATTCACTTACATACTTAGATTCATTTCAGATTAAACTCCTATCTCCATGTCCCACTTGCTTGAAAGACAAAGATGAATGGGTTCTCATCTTTCTGCCCCCTGAAACAAGGAAGGCAATCCACATATCACAGAGAATCTCTGCACAGTCCATCTCACTATCTATCGTCTCTCTTGTTTTTGATAATGTCAGCCTTTCTTTTACCAAAAAATCACTTTCAGGCAGAGTCGCAGTCTTTAGCTTTGCTGCTAGTATAGTTATTTTTACAAGAAGAAAAGGTCTAGCTCTCTGCCAGGAAGTAGCTTTTCAAAATATGACAGCACAGTTTATATTGTAAATTAAGTAAATTTGGTTTAAAATAACTGAAAAGTGAAGAGGGTTCATTTATTTAACTCTCAAACCTAAAGTTTTGCTAGAAAGGGAGAGGATGAGTTGATTTCTTACTGATTCACACACCACTGGTAATAAGCACTGTTCAACCGTAAGTTAATGATCTATCATCTTGAGCGTAGTATGTGCCTCCTGCTTACATTTGATTTTTGAGTTTGTTAGCAGAAAAGGAAAAAGGGTAGGCACATGATTCTAAAGTAACTAGAATTTACTCTGAAAATAGTTATGTGGAATATTTATTAATAGCTAGAACAGCATGTTAAAGTAGGGTTGGTGCAATATATTCATGAGAAAAAAAAGAAAAAAATTAAATAGATTTTCTGTCTGTGTGCTGACTGACATAATCAGATACAAAAGGAATAATGGAGAGACATGACAGCCACACTGCCAGGGGTAGCCCAGAATTTTGGAGGTGAAGCTTCAGTTTCTTGCTTTGCAGCAGATTTATTTTCTTAGCACAGGCATGTCACTTAATGGTAAATTCATTATCATTTAAAGTATTTTATTGTTTTGAGAGTAATACTGTAATGATTGCTAATGCTTTAATGAACAATTCAGAATTTTCACTTTGTCAGCAGAAGGGTAACCTAGAGCTGTCAGCAGTAGAGTGTATTTTTCCAGAAACCAAAAAGCCCACCGGATTCCCCTCCGGCCCTCTGCTACTCCCCCTGCTACTCCTCCATGCCCTTCTGCACAGAGAGTTTAGGGCGGACAGCTTCTGGCAACAGATTGGTCTTTTGGGTCAGAATGTCCCGATTTTAGCTTAAAGTGAGTCCTGTGTAATTGTGTACATAGTAACTGTGTTGTGTCTATACGATGCTATAGCGTAACAGTCACAGAGGCACTACTGGAGTCTACAAAACTGCACATTCTAAGTATGTGTGTATGTTCATGTATTTATATGTATGTATATAAACACACATACAAACATACATACACATAATCAGTTTATATAGCAAAGGCATATATTTACCATTTGCTGCCATGTTATTTTTTTTGCAGCATTTGCAGTGCAAGACAAGGAAGCCTACAGTGACTCCTAATTTAACTAGCAATTCTCCCCTTTTTTAAATTTCTATGCGTGAGCATAGTCTTGTCCAGAATCTAATATCCCAAACATGACAGGAGTGCTTCTGTAATCACTGAGTCACGTTGCCATGGGCTTGCAGCTGTGCACGAAGGTACTTGGGAACAGCATTACTTTGAATTCAGCACAGCTGTATAGGATTAAATATTTTTTAGTCAAATCAGCCAAAAATTTTGCATTATATTTTGTGTTTTCTTTTGTCGGTTGAAAAGGATTCAAATTTTATGTATTCTCATTCTCTTCTACTTTATTTCAAAAAGTAGCAAGCAAGTACCATTCCAAAAAAAAGACCAATTAATCTTCCTAAGAATCTTCAAATAATTCCTAGAAGTTTATGCAACAGCCGAATTTCACTAAATTAACATTAAACAGAACTTCTTTAAACAAACACAAACAAATCATTTACATGTGTCGTATTTTTAACAATTTCAAGCATTAAATTAGTGTTAGCTCTATTTTCAAATATTTTTCCACATTCATTTCTGGTTCTTAATATTTTTATTTTCACTTGCAGCAGGCAAAGCACTCAAAAAACAATAGAAGTAAGCAAAAGGGCTGCTCTGTGTTATGCTTCAGTATTAATGATAGCGTCTACAAATCTGGAGAAACCCAAGGGCTTAAACTCACAGACAGACAAACCCCAAATATTTTCCAGAGATTTGACAAATACCCAGGATATTTGAAAATAAATATTTCATGCTTATTTTAAAACCTTTTTTTTTTTTCCCCATAGCTTTGAATTCCTATGTTTTGGTGAAAGCAGCACAGAAATATCTAAAGAAATGTAATTTCTGTGATACAGCCAGCCTGACAAGAATCAGGAGATGCTGGAAAATTTGCATTCCTCCAAAGTTTGTCCTTAGGCAAACAATTTTTATGGGTATAAAAAACCAGCACACTAGAATTTTTGCCTAGATCTGTGAAGGAGAAAGTATATACTTGAATTCTGTTTACACTGTCACTGTAACAGGCCAGAAAATGGGTGTAAATAACATTTAAGTTAATTCTGAAGCCCTACTGCACTGCTTGATACTTGCAAACACAGTAAATACATTTTATTCCTTTGGTATAGATAAAATTCAAGCATAGGCTTTCTACATTACTGTGATCTCCAAACAGTTTTGAGACAAGATCTGTTCATCTTCAGTCTCAATGTTGTGCTGCTTGCATAGTGCAAAGTGAAGTTAAACCCTCTCTGGGGATGATCTTTCCAGCATTCCCTTGTTCTGGCAGTAGTATGAGCGCCATTTGCTATGCCAAAACCTTGTTTGGCTCTGCTTCTGTGCCAGCAGTTTTTTATCTCAGCATCAAAAGAGGAAGCGAGGATGGGTTTCCTGGAGAGGAGATGGGCTGAAGAAAAGACTTTGGTCAAAAATGGTATCATGGTGTCTAACTTGTCTCCCAACACAAGGTCCATCAGAGTCTTGTGGTTTAAGCTGAAGCTTACCTGTACTTCTCTAACAAGTTCTGTCCTGCCTCAAGAATTAGGGAGTTATATCTGCTGCTGCTGCTTCTCTGCTGAGCTGAGGAAAGGAGAAGTGGAGCAAAAAGAGAGTGTTTAATTCAGATTGTTCTATATTCTCGATAGTCCACTTTCACTTGTATTCTTTTTAGTGGGTTGGATTAAATTCTTGCACACAAAAAATATTAGAAAACAAAACACTGAGTAACTTTTAGATTTACTCCCTGGGAACGCTTTCTTTTTTTTCTTCAGTCTGCAACTGTTTGACAGATATGAAATACATAAGCATATCTGCTAATCCTAGTTACCTTTTACATGTTTCCGTGTTTCTAATAAGTGTAAATAATTTTAAACTTTTTCAGAGTGTGAACCCGTATCTGCAAGGACAGCGACTGGATAATGTTGTAGCAAAGAAGTCTGTTCCACATTTTTCAGATGAAGACAAGGGTCCTGAATAAGTACAATAAAAATGAATGATGAAAACTCATGCCATCCTCTGTTAGATCTTAATATTGCTTATATATAATCATCTATTAAAATCCTTGTGAATGGCAGCATGTTTATTATTTATATAATTGTAGATGAAAAACAGCTGTATTTATAACAGTATGTTCTCCTAGATAACACAAATATGGTTCTGCTTTTTGTTAAGTTATGGTAAAAGGACATTTCTGTTGTTTTTATTTTAGTCATGGAGCAAACTTTAAAAATGTTAGTCATTTTAATAGCTAACGCGAGGTAAATGGTCTTAATGAGCAGCTTGTAAATAGGAAGATGTAAAAAAAAAATAAATGCCCAGTCTGACTCCAATATTTAATCTTAAATGTTACTATGTTTGACACATGAAAATTATAGTTTTATGTTTTGTTCACAAATATTGTTACTTAGCAAGGACAAAGTATTTATTTTACCCAGAGAATTTTGGCTTTTGGTCCATTTTAATAAACATTTAAGCAATCTACAAGGTTTGCAAAGTGACATTTTCCAAAATACTTCAGAGGCTTATTTGTCTCGGTTATTGCTGTGCAAATTTAAAAATTAAAGAACTGCTTTTTCACTCTATCCACTGGAATATTTTTTCTGTTGGTTTTAGTCATTCTATGTCCACAACTTTCCTGAGCACTTGCACATCTTTCTTCCTTATCAATGGTACCGTTGTGTGGAAATTCATCTCCCATGCTGTTCCTTGTCTTGGTAACAGCAGCATTTGTGCGTTATAATGTGCTTAGATTATGCGTCCCTGGGATATTATAAGTGAAGATGGGAGACATTTGTCTGTGTTAATAAGGTTGTGTCAACATCCTCTGAATCTAAATCCAGGATATGAAGGTCACTACAGCTGATGATCTTCTGAAAAACTATGATGCTCTAATAAACACTGGTAGCTATTGCTGCTCTTGAAGTTGCTCCAGGAAGCTTAAATTGCCTTTTTTGCCCCTAGGAGATTGAAGAACTTTATATTCCAGAAAACTGAGCTCTCCCTTTCTGATAGATGAGAATATAAAATTACCTAAAATTTTATTATTTTCAGGGTGCATCTGAAATATTTCAAGCCATGTGCATGGGGCATTGGAATTATGGAAAACAGCATTAGCTTACAGTTTTGAACTTCAAATCTATGGGGAAAAAAATGTAGTTTCCTTCCCCATCCTACAGAAAGATGCAGTAAAATAATGATGATCCCTTAGAAAAAAACAGGCAAGAAACTAGCAGAAACTAAAGGTCCTAGCTACAGAAGATTAACAGGATGGCACAAATATGAATGTGTACGGCATTTGCTTTTTCTATCCCAGCACTTTGTAATAAATTATGTATGCAGAGAGTCAGTCCTCTCATGTCATTTATGGGTAGATTGCAAAACTCCGTAACATTCTAGGCTGAGCTATCATGTCTTTCATCATATTTCCCCTTTAAGAAAATTCTGGAATAGAAAACTAAGTAGTGAGTAATGCAGTGGGGTTTATACTCACCTGTGTCACAAAATTGAGGAGTTTGTGTGAGTCGCAGAGCTCCTTCCACTTCCAGTGCCTGGAATGGGAGTAATCCAGCTGTTCACACGAGAGAAATTGTACTCTCTGCTTCTTAAGCTTACTTTTTTTACCTGCACTCCTGCTTAGTCTTCACATAGGTACTGAAAGTTGCAAAGGTTGTCTCCAGACCAGAAAAAACTAGGTATCATGGCATGAATCTGGAATCAGAAACCACCGATGCCCAGTGGCCCAGAGTACGTGAAATGGTCCTTCCTCCCACCTAACCCCACAGTCGGCCACTGGTGCTGCTGTAAGGCTTCCAGTTGTCAGAGGCTAGATTTCTGTTCCTAAGAAACTGGTGTTTCTTCAGGTACTCAACTGTCTTATCAATACTTTTAAAGCAGTCTGAGCTATGTTCTGTCCTTATTAGCTCCAGTAAAACCCATTTTAATCACAAAAATGAAGCAACCATGAAGGCAATTTATTTCATTTTTTAAGCTCTTAGTAAGGACCAGCATGTAAAAAAAGGTGGTGTGTACAGTAAATGGGGGGCTTAAAATGGGAGGGGCAAAGAAGAATTGTTTGCTTAATAGTATCAGAAATCCCATGTCTGATTTCTTGAACCGCTTCAGCTCGCTACACCCGCTGCATGGGGATGTGATAATCCAGCACTGCAAACCGAGCAGGACAGGGATCTGCAGTGGCTGCCTGCGGCCCAAGGAGCTGCCCTGCTGTCTGTGATAGATCTGCACAGAGCAGGCGAAGGAAAAATTACACAATTTAGTGATGTTTTTGTCTTTAAATGCAAGCAATAAAACCCCTTTACGCTGCACAATAGAATGATGCATCTTACAGGAACTGTCTGTTGGAAGAAATCAAACACGTGGCGGTGAGCAGCCATCTGCTGAGTCCATCAGGCAGCTTGAGTGTTTCACCAGGAAGACTCAACAGCACTATTGTGAAATTTTAATAAAATATAGCTATTACACCATGATAATGAGATTAATTACTCCAATTTCAGTTTCATAGCAGAGCTGCTTTTCTGTACTGGGATTGGTAGTCCCATATTAATTAAAAAAAAAAAAAAAAAAGGGCAAAAAAACCCTGCAAAAAAAGTCCCTCCTACTGCTCCAACAACAGTCCAAACATGTATATGTAGTTTTTTATAAAGAATCACCACAGTGCTGGTCTTTCGGAATCAATGAACAAAGATACCAACTATCCCTCTCACCAAGAACTCACTCTATCAAACCACTATTTACAAGAATGTAAACAGCTGCTTAGCTCTTACAGGTGAAATCATCCTTTTACCTTTATGATGCATGTGAATTAAGGAGCATGTGTATTGCCATTGCTGTTCAGAATTTTCATTAAATTAAAACCTTTTTAGATTATTTTAAAATCTGCAAGTGTGTTAATGACCTCTAATGTATTTGAGATACAATGTTCTTGAAAGAAGCTATACAAAATAAAGTGTATTGCCATGCAACTTTGTTTTTTTCTGGTAATGAAATATTTATGACCCTAGTTTAAAAAAAGCACTGCCTAGCTGAGTAGATTGTAGTATTTGTGACACAAAACTTACCCTGGGAGTGCATGTGTGTGTGTGTGTATATATATATATGTATAAATACACAAATACTAACATACACCATTCAAAAGATAATACAGTCTTATAATAAACTCAGTAGTAAAGAATATAAAGATGTCAACCCACGGAAGAAAGTGACATAAAAATGCTTATTGAATTATTTAGGAGGGGAAATAGCGATATGCTTTTTATTGGCACGTTTGCATTTGCCTAACAAAACCATGCCACTAATCTATTCAGCAAGTCATGAGCAAACCAAAGAAACTTGGAAGTAGTTCCTGGGAATGTGATGTCAGAGTCCCAAGAGTCACTTACAGGACTCTAAGTAAAGCTGATTGAAACTTATTTTATCAAAATAGGGTGAAGCGTATCTTCATCTGTTAAACTGAGGAAGGACACAGGCAGAAAGATGACTACCAAGTCAATTAAGTTTTTGGCTTCTTTGTAGACAAAGTAAAATTCAAGCCCCTTTGTTTCCAAATGTCAGGAGTTGGGGATGAAGAAAAGTATTTTTTTCACGCCGAAGAGGAGACTTGAGTCCATGCCCTCAAATCAGGCCTCTAACCAGTAGCTGTGTGAAAGTGTTGAAAAGGCTTTGTTTTCATTTTCATGCTGTACAAAAACTAATTTTTGAAACATTTAAAATTGTTGGGAAAAAGCCCACACCACCACCAACCCAAAACAAACTTGGAATTTTCTGGCCTTTTTGCTGGTAAGCTCACTAAACCAACTCTTACCTCATTGTAATGCTGTAACCCTTGTCCTGTCAATTAATTTTTATGCAAATACTTCTTTTTTTACATGGAAGCCTGGAATGTCTGGGTCATTAAGACAAGGAGTTCAAAGATAACTTTTTAGTCAAAGTCACAGACTCAGATTTCTGGAAGGAGAAAGGGAAGGTAGACAGATTCAGAAGATGCTACCATGACCACGCAGAATTTTTAAATGTACAAGGAAAGTACAGTTTAACGTGACCCATAGGGGAGATGAGTGTGTTCACCGCTTTAATAGCTAAGTGTGCTATAGGTAAGATTTAAGGTACTTCTCCATCCAAGTTAGAAGCTATTAAGGCTATCAGAGAATCAGAGGACAATGTCTCAATTTTGAGACATCTGAATCCAAGATTTCAGTCCAGTAGAGTTGACAATTAGAATGAATTATATTTCCACCATGCTTGATACAAAAAGGATGGCAATGTGATATGTCTTAAAGACAACAACAACAAAACCAAACTGAACATATCAAATCTATTGCCACATATATACATACGCGTACACTTAAAAATTCAGTTTTGTTTGAAGTCATGCAATTACCTTCAATACTCTTAAATAAGTATCATGTTCAGGAATTATCTCAAATAGTAAGTCTTCTTTTAAAATACAGAAATACTGTGTCCTTACGGGACACCTGTTTGTGGTGCCTAGAGCCAAAGGCAGATTCCAACCATGAGCAAAACCGACAAGGTCCCTTAAAGTGCTCAGCCACTGACAGTGACCTACTTAGATGCAAACTAAATAAAAACTAAAAGGAAATCATAGAACCATAGAGTCATTTAGGTTGGAAAAGACCTTCAAGATCATTGAGTCCAACCATCATCCATGCCCACTAAACCATGTTACGGAGTACCCCGTCTACGCACTTTCTGAATACTGCCAGGGATGGTGACTCAACCACTTCCCTGGGCAGCCTATTCCAATGTCTGACAACCCTCTCAGTAAAAAAAAATTTCCTAATATCTAATCTAAATCTCCCTTGCCACAACTTGAGCACATTTCCTCTCGTCCTATCTCCAGCCACCTGACAGAAGAGACCAGCACCCACCTCACTACAACCCCCCTTCAGGTAGTTGTAGAGAGCGATAAGGTCTCCCCTCAGCCTCCTCTTCTCCAGGCTAAACAACCCCAGTTCCCTCACCTGCTCCTCATAAGACTAGTGCTCCAGGCCCCTCACCAACTTGGTTGCCCTTCTCTGGACACGCTCCAGCACCTCAATGTGTTTCTTGTAGTGAGGGGCCCAAAACTGAACACAGTACTTGAGGTGCAGCCTCACCAGTGCCGAGTACAGGGGGACGATCACCTCCCTGCTCCTGCTGGCCACACTGTTTCTGATACTGGCCAGGATGCTGTTGGCCTTCTTGGCCACCTGGACACACTGCTGGCTCATATTCAGCCAGCTGTCAACCAGCATGCCCAGGTCCTTTTCCAGCAAGTAGCTTTCCAGCCACTCTTCCCCAAGCCTGTAGCACTGCGTGGGGTTGTTGTGACCCAAGTGCAGGACCCGGCACTTGGCCTTGTTGAACTTCATACGATTGGCCTCAGCCCATCGACCCAGCCTGTCCAGATCTCTCTGTAGAGCCTCCCTACCCTCAAGCAGATCGACCCTGCCTCCCAGCTTGGTGTCATCTGCAAACTTGCTGAGGGTGCACTCGATCCCCTCATCCAAATCCTCGATGAAGATATTAAACAGAACAGGGCCCAGCACCAAGCCCTGGGGAACACCACTTGTGACCCGCCGCCAACTGGATTTCACCCCATTCACCACAACCCTCTGGGCTCGTCCATCCAGCCAGTTTTTCACCCAGCGAAGAGTACACTTGTCCAAGCCATGAGCCACCAGTTTCTCAAGGAGTATGCCATGAGAGACAGTGTCAAAGGCCTTGCTGAAGTCAAGGAAGATAACATCCACAGCCTTCCCCTCATCCACTAGGCGGGTCACTGGTCATAGAAGGAGATCAGGTTTGTCAAGCAGGACCTGCCTTTTGTAAACCCATGATGACTGGGCCTGATCCCCTTCTTATCCCAGACTTGCCATGTGAGTGCTCTCAAGACAAACCGTTCCATAATCTTCCTGGTACTGAGGTCAGGCTGACAGGCCTGTAGTTCCCCGGATCCTCCCTCCGAGCCTTCTTGTAAATGGGAGTCACACTGGCAAGCCTCCAGTCGTTTAGGTCCTCCCCTGTTGACCAGGATCGCCGATAGATGACGGAGAGTGGCTTGGCAAGGACCTATGCCAGTTCCCTAAGTACTCTCGGATGGATCCCATCCGGTCCCATAGATTTGTGAGTGTCCAGATGGCGTAGTAGGTCACTAACTATTTCCTCCTGGATTATGGGGGGTATATTCTGCTCTTCATCCTCACCTTCCAGCTCAGGGGGCAGAGTACCCTGAGGATAACTGGTCTCCCTATCAAAGACTGAGGCAAAGAAGGCATTAAGTACAGGCCTTTTCCTCATCTCTGGTGGCTACGTTCCCTTCTGTATCCATTAAAGGATAGATATTCTCCTTGGGATTCTTTTTACTGTTAACATATTTGTAAAAACATTTTTTGTTGTGCCTTACAATAGTGGCCAGATTTAGTTCTAGCTGAGCTTTTGCCTTTCTAATTTTCTCTCTGTATGATCTAACAAGATCCCTGTACTCCTCCCAAGTTGCCCGTCCTTTCTTCCAGAGATGATAAACTCTTTTTTTTCTTGAATCCTAGCAAAAGCTCCCCATTCAGCCAGGCTGGTCGTTTTCCTCAACGGTTCAACTTGTGGCACATGGGAATAGCCTGGTCCTGAGGCATTAAAATTTCCTTCTTAAAGAATGTCCATCCCTCCTGGACACCGTCGCCCTGCAGGACCATCTTCCAAGGGACTCTCTCAACCAGTGCCTCATAGAGGCCAAAGTTTGCCCTCCGGAAGTCCACAGCAGTGGTTTTGCTGACCACCTTCCTTGCTTCACCAAGGATTGTGAATTCTATCATTTCACGGTCGCTAAGCCCAAGACGGCCTCCAACCATCACACCTCCCACCAGTCTTTCCCTGTTTGTAAACAGTGGATCTAGCAAGGCTCCTCCCCTGGTTGGCTCACCCACCAGCTGTGTCAGGAAGTTATCTTCCACACACTCCAGGAACCTCCTAGATTGTTGACTCACTGCTGTGTTGTATTTCCAGCAGATGTCTGGAAAGTTAAAGTCCCTCACAAGGACAAGGGCACACGATTCTGAGACTTCTGCCAGCCGCTTGTAGAACAATTCATCTGTCTCTTCAACCTGGTTGGGTGGTCTATAACAGACTCCCAGCACAATATCTGCCTTATTGGCCTTCACTCTCATCCTCACCCATAAGCACTCCACCTCATCATCAGAATCTTGTAGCTCTGTACAGTCAAAACATTCCCTAACGTAGAGAGCCACCCCACCACCTCTTCTACCTTGCCTATCCCTTCTGAAGAGCTTATAGGCATCCATTGCACCACTCCAGCTACGGGAGTCGTCCCACCATGTTTCTGTGGTGGCGACTAAGTCATATCTATCCTGCTGCACGATGGCTTCCAGCTCCTCCTGTTTATCATCCATGCTGCGTGCATTGGCATAGATGCATTTGAGCTGGCCTATCAAATCCACCCCTAACATCGGCACGCTGGCCCCAGGTTTATCTCTGGTGCACCTAGTTTTATCCCTTACCCCTTCAAACCTAGTTTAAAGCCCTCTCTATGAGCCCCACCATCTCTCAGGTGAGGATTCTTTTACCCCTTTGAGATAGCTGGATACCATCTGTCGCTAGCAAGCCCAGTGCCATGTAAACCTCCCCATGATCAAAATCCCAAAATTCCACCAATGGTACCAGCCTCTGAGCCATGTATTAACCAGGTGTGTTTTCCTGTTCCATTCAGTGTATTTCCCTGCCACTGAAGGGATTGAGGAAAACACTACCTGTGCTCCCGATCCTTCCACTAATCGTCCCAGTGCCCTGAAGTCCCTTTTGATTGCCTTTGGATTTCTCTCTGCAGTCTCATCACTGCCAACCTGCACAATCAGCAATGGGTAATAATGAGAGGTCCAAACCAGACCAGGGAGTTCCCTGGTAATGTCTTTTACCCAGGCCCCAGGGAGGCAGCAGACTTCCCCGTGGGATGGGTCAGATCTGCATATTGGGCCCTCTGTCCCCCTCAGAAGGAAGTCGCCTATGACGATTACCCTCCTTTTTCTTTTTTCAGAGGATGTGAGAATGTGTGGGGCTGCCCAACTGGGCCTAGGCACCTCCCTAGATAGGGCTTCATCTACACCCTGATCTTCACTGGCCTGGTCCTCAAGTTCCAGAGCCCCAAACCTGTTGTGTAGGGGCAACTGGGAAGGTGAGGGAGACCGGGAGGGGATTCGCCTGCCTCCCCGAGCAGGGACCTGTATCCATTCCCCTCCATCTCTTAGGTCCCCTCCTGCCTGGTGGCAAGAGGGCAGGGGAACCTCCGCTTCTTGTGGAGCCTCCATCTGCTGCCTCTGTCTCAGGGACGGCAGGGTGTGGGCCCGCCAATCTATCTCCCTCTCTCTCACACTCCCTGATACTCCTCAACTTTTCCACTGCCTCCTTCAGCTCTGCCACCAGGCTGAGCAGATCGTTCACCCGGTCACACCTCACACAAGAGGTGCCCCCACTGCCCTCCAGCATCAGCGATAGACTCAGGCACTCCCTGCAGCCAGAGACCCGGACAGCTGCATGTTTACACGGCACCTCTGTCTGCGTTGCCACGTTTTTCCTAACAATGGCTCTCACCCGAGTGGCAGCCATACCTGGGTCTCCCTCCAGGCCGACACCCACCGCTTGAGTAGACTTCTCCAGCTGGGAAGAGGGGGGCTGCGCCCTGCCTGCGCCAACTGCCGCGCCGCGCCCTGTTCGCCGGCGCCCCTCGGGGCCGTTCAAATCTCCCGCGGTTGCCCTTGGCAAGGCCCACGCCGCGTCAGCCTCTCTCTTGCGAGAGCCGCCGGCTCCATCCAGTCCCTCCGCTCTTCCCCGGGGCTCCTGGGCCTCGGGAACCTCCCAGTCTGCCTCCATCCAGCGCTTAACCGCCCACTTACCGCTGGCTCTGCTGGCCTCGCCGCTGACCGAATGCTGCTGAATGTAGAAGAAGAGGGTGCAATTACCATCATGAAGGGCCCCATGAACCGCAAACATGGCTGACTGGCACAGGACTGGGTCCCAAGCCAAGATTTCCAAATATAAGATAATGAAAGGGTTAAATGAATTCTTTCCATGTTATGGTCCAGGTCTACCATACTCAAGCCTTTTGCTGTTAGGTGAAGACTGGCACTGAATTCCAGTTCATCATCCTAATTCACCGTGAGAAGGAAGTATGTAGTATCAGTTCATGTTTGCTTTCTTTATGATGCTAACCGCTTTGCTGTGATTACATGGATCCTGGTAGTTGGAAGAGCTGCTAGCCATGTGTTCAACACATGGGAGCATAACAAACTTTAAATGATGTGAGTATCATGGCAGCAGCATTACCAATTTGAACCAAAAGAACTCAAAAAAAATTCCTGTTTTACTAACAAGGTCTATTTTTGTATGTGGGGCAGAGGGAGGTAGGGAAGGAATCAGAGATGGTAGGAACTAAGAATGTCTTCAGATTTTAAAGATTAGGTAGGCTTGATTCACCTCTTTTTATTTTTTTTCCTATAGTTCCTGTTACCAAATCCAGCTCCTAATGCAATGCATGGGTGTCTTTTACATTTAATCACTGTGTTTCTTCATCCTACTCTGCTATCCAAGAAAAACAATAGTGGGAGTCGGTGGCTAAATTTCATTGTAAACTGAGGCAAAGGAGAAAGCACAAAGAAAAATAATGTGTTATTTGCTCCTAGCCTCAAATTTTCCCGTGTTCCCTAACCAGTCTCATTAATTTACAGACCATTAAGTCCTGATTTTAAATGTATAAACACTGACTACTTTTATTTCAGATCTTTGTTCTGAACCTAACCACCATATGACAATGTAACTTTCTTGGGAGTCACCAAAGATCTCCATTACAGATGATAGGGCTTTTAGGTCTGAGCAGCTGAGTATTTGTTAGCTCATAGAAGGGGCATACAGCTTAGCCTCTTGTAATTAATTCTTTATTCTGAGAAACAAACAAACAAACCCCCTAGCAGTTCTTCAGTGCATTATCTACATTCTAATGTCCAAAAGTCCTCTAAAAGTGGCTGAAATTCAAGTGGGATAGCCCCTATGGGGAAATGTGGTCCTGATTCCTTATCCTAACACAGAACACCTTTTTACACTGGGAAATAAAATACCACGTTGTGGCATTTTATATTTCCAAATGGACAAAACAGACTCCTGAAAGAACAAGTCACATCATCCAGAGAAGCACTCGTAATTCACCATTGGTTATTTTTTCCCTTTTTTTTAACAATGCTGCTGACTAACTCAATTGCAAAACCTTAAGTGACTCCAATGGGCAGTGCAATAGCTATAGGATTTATGGGTTTTAAAGCTGTGTTACTGCAATTGAAGTAAGAAACCTATTTTTAATGCTGCATAAACTATTTATCAATTTAAAAAAACAGTCACAGGTGATTTAAGTAAGTTCTTCAAAAGTCTTTGTTATAACAGATAAGCACTGCTACCGTAGTTCATGCATAAGCCCTGGCTATTGGTTAAATTCCCAAACAACTGTACAACTCAGCTGCCACAGGGGTTTGTGCACGTGCAGGTAATGTGTGCACAGTTAAAAAAAAAACAGAAAAGTTTGCCCTGCTTCTGTTTCCTTATAGCTTCCTCCTGCTATCCCCACAGTGCCTCCAACTTTGCTGCAGAATTTCTGGTGGTTATGGGTCTGAAGTTAGGGATTCTCAGACTTGTTTTCAGGGCTTCTCATGAGTGCAAGTTATCCAGCATGCAAGCAATATGTGTCAGAATAGTATACATTTCTTTCAGTTTAAATTACATTAATATTTTCTGCTTTAGTAGTTGAGGCTATATCCTCATTTCTAACCATATTGGCTATTTCCTGCTGTGTTTCTATGTTCTCAGCAGCGACCTATGAGCCCTTAAAAGGACAAGAATCATCCGCAAGCTTGAAGATAAGACCTTCATAGGCAGCCCCTAAAATACCAGTTGCTTGTTAAAAAGACTTTGTGCCTATTTTGTTGTGTATCTGAAGGTTCTTGATTTGGAGGTTTACAAAACTGGAAATGATTTCCAATTAACAGATGGGTGAACAGTTGCAAAGAGATTGAGGGCTGGCTCCACTGAAGGTTTAAGTGCCCACCATTGGACTTGCTTGCAATACAAATACAAAAGTCCGAGCACATTTTCCTCAAGCCCTGCTTCCCTTGCCCGATTCCCTAGGCAGCTAAAGTCTATACACAACTGTTTTCTTGTCAATGAAACACCTCAGGCACCTAAACTTCAACTTCCGTGCATGCCTAGGACTGTTTGAAACTTGGTGAACCTGCATAGCTATACACCTATCTCAGTCCTAAATCCAACCTGAATCCACAAACTTGGCAATTCCTCCCCTATATTCCCTGGGGGAATCAGCCTCGTAAGGACCCACCTCACACCCATCTACAGGACCAGGCATTGCACAAAATACCACAGCAGAAATAGAGAGTTTAATAAAAAAAAAAAAAAAAAGTGTCTGGAAGAGGTATGGCAAAAGAATCAAAGCTCTAACAGCGTCAGAGAAGGGGATCCAGAATGAACACAAATTTGTCATCTAGTGGTTAGTAGGGCAGGGTGAACATGAGGAAGGACAGAGTAACACCTGGGGTCTAGCTAATCCTCAAGGAGTGTTTGGGTAGCCAGCCAGGCACTGGATAAAAATACAGAAGCAGTCTTAAGAGCATGGCGAAAACGATCCAACCACCCTCCCCCATCCTCCCCACCAGATGCCTTATTTTGGCTCCCTGTCTTTATTTAATTGTTTCCTGAATTGTTGAACAGCCTCAGCAGGGGAGGTGCAGAGTCCTCCATACAAATAGGCTCCTGCCTCACGGCTCAGCGGCTACACCTCTGGAGGTGTAGGAGATACAGGCTTGAACCCCTCCGGTGAGCACATAGAGACCGCAATCTTTTCTTTTCTGATTCCTGAAACAATACCAGCCTTCTTTTACTCATTTTTAATGTAATATTTTTGCAGGAAAATGAGATGTATTTAGCTGCTACCCAAATAATTGGAAGAATGTTACTTAGCAAGACAAATTCGCAAGAGTTCATTACTTGACTCTGCATTCTTTATTCTAGTAACTTAAAAAATAGCTTTAGATCATTTTGCATCTGTTGAAAAGAAAGCATATAAAACCCCACTTTCTTACTCACTGTTAGCATCCCAGTGACAAATTTGATCTTGCAATCATTGTCATCCATCAGGTTTGTTCACCAAGGGCTCCAGTGACCCTAAAGGACCCTGTTAGTGTTGCTGACAGGACATCTCCTTATAGCAAGACATGTCTTGCTATAAGCATTTTCAGCATTGAAGCTAAGTCACAATCTTTTCCTCCACACCAGCAGGAATAATTCCTTTCAAGATGATTTCAGGTGGAATTCTCCGTATTAAAATATGCAGGGTCAAATACTGAAGGGGTTTTCAAAGCTTTTCCAGAAGCTGGTGGGAGTATACTCAAAGCAAGAGGGATCTGCACCCCAGATAAAACAAACACTTTGATTTGAGATACTAAAACATAAAAGTACTTGGTCTTACAAAGTACTTCTCTAAATTAGAAATAAAGAAGTCCCATTTGGTTGTGGTGGTTTTTCTCTATCTAGGAAGGCAGGCTTGTTACACTTGACTGTAGTAGTCACCTCCTCCCTAATGTGCAGAAGGTTTCTAAACAAATTGTCCCACCTCCATTGGATTAAAAAAAGTGCTTTCTGCCTCCAGATAGCCTGTGCCCTCACCTGGTTTTATCTCAACTAATCAGATCAAGACAAAAACCACCGTACCTTGGCTCTGGTATGTTTTTACATCACGATAGCTGTCTCAGTGTAAAAACTTCAGCCTACAGGAAAGGCAGAGCCAAAAGAAGTCATAAACTCTGAATCCAAGAATTTACTGTATTAAAAAGGAGGATTTCTTCTTTGCCTCACAACCCAGGAAAATATCCCGTTCGTTTCTGTTTTCTCTTTTGTCGGATCAGAAGAACAAGAAATAGCTACAAGGATCTTTTCTTTTTTTTTTTTTTTTTTTTTTAAGTGTCTGATAGCTTTGGTGATGCTAGCTCCCAAGGATTCTTTCCTCTAAATGTTCTATTATATTTTTCAAAAGGAAAAATATGTATTTTTTTACTGTGAATTCATATGTTCATTTTGAAACCCTGACAAGAAATAATAATGCCTCCTTTACAAGGAGTCTAGTTCCATTTGGTTGAGTACCAAAAAACCCTGCCACAGTCTGATCTGAAGTGTAATTGATTCGATCACTTGCAATTTAACTTCTTCGCTTACGTCTTTAGTGCATTAAGACTTCCTGGGGAGGGGAAAGAAAACTGTTTACATTTTTAGACTTTTTAAAAGTGCATCCAAAAGCTCCAAGGTTTTGGTGCCTGATTAATTACAAACACCTACAGGATTGCCTCCAAGCTGATTTACAGAGTCTCTCTTAACATCAAGTGATTTTATGCTTTTCCAGGCACTTTGAATTGCATGTTATTTGTGGGGAAAAAAAAAAAAAAAAATTCATCAAACTGCCAATGAAAGCAGAGAATCACTAGGCAGTGTGCTTAGTCCCAGAACGTAAGATGACAGCTCTTCCATGGCTCTGAACAGCTCCACAAAAAGTGAAGAGTGATGTCTGTCGTAGCTATGTTTGAAGACTAAAGAAAAAGGACTTGAAAAATGCTAATTAGAATTCAAGATACTGTAAGAAAGGGAAAGATCAATGAATAAATATCCAACTGCCCTTAGCCAAACAGGCTAAACAGGATCCTTTTGACAAGGAAACAGAAGAAGCAAAACAGAGCAGTTGGAAATACCAAGACAAGAGATTTGGCCCTAGGCTCGCCTGTGTAGTTTCCCAGAAGTGATTTTTTTTGGCAATTTCTGAAAGAGTAAAGTTTTGGTAACCATACAGATAAAAAATAGACTATTTTTGTATTTTATTATTATTGTACTGTACTTTTAATTCTTAAGTTCATAAAGTTTAGCATTCTAATATGCACATCAACTAGATGTTCCCCCTGTAACAAGGGAAAGATGTGTATCTAAATTATTTTGGGGTCTTTTAGAAAGGCTCTTGGATGGTTGTGTGCGCTTCATTTTATGCACTCCGAATAGCCCCACTGAAAACAAAGTCAAGCATCTGGCAAGTCCCTGCAGGATTCGGGTCTGAATCTAAGTTTAGCAAAAAATTGAAGTATGCACACAAGTCCACTTTTCTTACCAAAGCACTTAAATATCTGTTTGCATTTATGTATATAGTTAAAATGCTATTCAAATCAACAAAGACTGCTAAATTGGAGCCTTATCTTTAGCAGTTCTTTTAGATAACCACAACTGGTTAAACACTTCTTTGCCTTTAGATTTTTTTGTCCACAACAGTGAAAACTTGGCTTATTCACTGGAAATATCTTTTTTTTTTATTGTGGAGCATTACAGAAGTTAAAAGGCCTTCTTCCCTGTTAAAAGCTTTCAGAAATTTCAAAATGGATGCATTCAAGCACGTAGACACAAAATAAGTGAAAGTTTAAAAAATATGATTTATCTTCCCAGATTAAGTTGAACTCTCAACTCCCCTTATTAACTGCTTATTTCATGGGAAGTTTGGTACTGAACAAGCTTTAAGGATCTAGGCCAAAATTATTCTGGCTCCTTTGAAAGCTCTGTTCCCTGTTGCAGTTTTATAGGGGGGGAAATGGAGTCAAGAGAAAATCAGTGTGAGTGAAACAGGTTAAAGGATGAAGATGGGGGGTGGGGGGCACTTGTACCTCTTACACCTCTTCTTCTTGACATAGAGACCATCTGAACAAAAAATGGCAGTGAGGAAGAGTTCTGTTTCTTCCCACTTGCATTAGTATTCACTCTGAGAAGTGGACTAACTGATGCTGGAGCAGTTCAACTGTTTAACGGAGTTCTTCCCTTCCCATAACATCATTTTTGGGACGCTGGATTTCAAATATAAAATGCAGAAGTTCTACACAATCTAAATAAGTTGTCTCAGCCGAAACGGGCTTCAGCTCTTTCATTCCTGCAAAGCTACTTTTTTATCTGGTATTCTGTTTTCACCTTGACGTTGCCAGGAAAACCAAAAAGAACAGATAAGATTTCAATTTTGAGAAGAGGGCAATGGGATAAAAAAACCCCCTCAGACCAAAACAAAAGCCTTGCAAATCTTCTTACATAATAAAATAGTTCTCCTGACATAATAAAATAGTTCTCCTGCGCCTCTTACTCCTTTTTTGTTTCGCTACAGGCAGTAAGTGGCACAGTCAGGAACAAAGCCTCGACTCTTTTAACTTCCAGCTATCTACCTTACCTGCTAGGCTGACATCGTATGTGCTATAGGTGCTGCACAGAAGCCCCTACACTGCAAGGAGGAAAAAGCACTCCTTTTCCAGGTAACGTCCTAGTTACACAACAACAAACTGCCTTTCATCACAGCAAGAAAAGAGTAAAAGGAACTGTTTTGCCAGGACTGTGTATGAGATATCTACACGTCTTAAAAGTGTATGTAATCTGTCTAAGATGTTGGGACGCGGTGAGGTGTGGGAAGGGAGTCTTTTAGTTTTGCAGCATAACTGGAAACTGTATTTCATAGCTGTCATACCCCTGGAGTGAAATACGTAAGCAAATAACACATTGAGCTCCTTAGATGCCTCCTTTCATAATTCCCAGTTACATCTTCAGACTATAAGGGCTTCTTATGGTCATACAAACTCAGTTTGCTTAGCTGAGTCACTTCTTGTATCACATTGCTCCAGAGCTGCCCTGAAAGCAACACATGTCAGCAAACACCTCCTACAGATTCATGAGACAGAAGAAAAAGAAAAGCAAATGCATGAGGGCAGAGGAATTTTTCACGGGTATTTTATGGCTTTCATTTTCTTGGCAAATTCTTCTATAGCCATCAAATACATAAGATGCTTCAAAAAAAATTGTGAAGAGAGTTATAAAAAGGTTAGCTTGACAAATGATATTTCCTCATTTGGCATGAAAGTTTATATTTGTCCAGCAGTCAAACTTCATCCTAATAAAATAAGCTTTTCTAAATCACTTTTGAAAAATAGTCACATATGGCTTGTATTATATATGTAGGTGTTCTGAGGCCAGAAAATGTATTTTTTTTGTTCTATGTCTGCAGCACACAGCAGAGTAGAATGCTGGTGGGTGACCATGGCTCTAGGTGCAGAGATCATTACAAGCTCACAACCTGACTCTACATGTAGTATATGTTAAACAAGAAAGCTTTTCAGACATACCAGGCCACCATACTATTCAGAGCGGGATCCCAGACTTTTACAGTATTTGGCTGCTAAAAGCTAGGGATTTTATCTTAAACCCATTCATTCTTTTGATTTCCAATGTTCTGTTTCTGAACATTCACAAATAAAATGGGGGGGGGGGGGGTAGTGTTTTGAAAAGAAAAAAAAAAATTTTAATTTAAAAACAAACAAACATTTTCCCTCCTTAATTTTCTCTCATTCACCTGATGGAAATCTATACATTAAAATGCTGATGTTCTGTCAACCTACATCTAAAATACTGGTTTTTTAGTAAGTACAGTATTATCCAAATCTTTCTTCTCAGGCTGTGGGGTGGAGCCTCAGCCACATGAACATTAATTCTAAAACTCAAATAAGATAAAGATTTACATTCTTTAATTAAACAGAACTTTGCTAGTCTCAAGTAATTTTTGCACAATCTCAAGCTTGATTTTTCTAGTAAACTTTATGAGAAATGTAACTCAATTCAGGCTAACCTAAGCCTTTTCTGGTATTATTTTATACAGCTTGATATGAAGTACAATGGTCAGATGAGGTTCAGCTACCTTATTTAAATGAGGATTTTTTTCATACGGTAATCTGTAATAGAATAAACAGTGAAGTACTTGAACAAGAACCATAGGACTGCTATGTTAATAGAGTAACTTGAAACGAAAGCCTACAACATCTCCATCCCTCATCTTATGCCATTTATTACTGTCTACCTACTTAGGTTTGAAATAAAAAGTGAAAAATCTTTTTCCTTAGTTTATCATACCACTTTTTGTCTGTTACTTTTGGATATATCTAAACCCCACAGGGATATCACTTCTTTTCTATGACAAAACACGGGGGTTTTTCCCCATGTAAAGCAAACAAGCTCCCACACCTGAGCGATACACTAACAATGGAGCATTTCTATGCACAGCCCACCCAACACACACCACATATAATCTTGCTTATGCTCCAAGCCATGAATGACACTGCTCATCTTGCCCATCAAGCTGGGAAGATCAGCCACGTACACCACCAGAAGGTCGACAATCCCTGTAACGTGAAGATAACCCTCATCTCTGAGAGCACATCCCACAAAATCCATTTCTGAAACCAGACATCTCTGCAATGCAGGCATCTTTTGTTGCATCAGATAACAACTGTGCCAAACTTCATTGCCTCACACCTCCGCTGGGCAGTTTTAAATCCCTCCCAGGGTGGCAGGTGGCGAGCAGCAGACGGCAGTGGAAGTCGGCGCTTGCTTCTAGCCTCCTTACAAGCTCAATGAGAAAAGTTATGGTTGTGTTGGTAAGACAACTTCTTCCTTAACACTTCACTCCCTCATTTTCACACGATTTTCACAAGCACCACTGGAATTTTAAAGGGCAAAAAGCACAGCGAATCATCACTACCTCTGTATTAACAAGCAGTTGAGGCACGCTGGTAGGTAGGTATGTAGATGCATACATTCATATTTTCTCCTTCAAAATGCATGAATAGAGTGATCTGGCATTACTCTTCTCGAACGTTACCAACAGAAAGGAAATATCTCAAGTCACTGCCATACAAAAAGCACTGAAAACATGAGAGATTTTGTCATCAATGGCTGGGTTTTATGTACCCTTTTAGTTTTTCCTCTGTAAATTGGTGCCAGATTCATAGCCCTGTAAACCAAGCTCCTTTCTCTCTCTAGCAGAACAGTTCAAAATACCAAGTAAAGCAGTTCAGATGTGCCCTGTCTCTCCTGGACATCTTGCCTTACTTCTGACCTGGAGGAACATGTCTAGGAGTGAGAGAAGTTGGATTTCTAGGTATATTAGGGCCAGATTCTCAGCTGGCATAAATCAGTTACATCTCCCTGAAGTTATTATAAGCTATTCCAATTTACTCAAGAAGAGGATCTGGCCCCTGTCACTCTTTGGCTTCTCTGCAAAGGCTTTTAATAAGGCACCAACTGTCCTGGCAGTGAGGATATATTGAGTAGCACTCAAAAGTTAGCAGTAACAGACAGGAGCTCAGCCCAATAACATTTTTCTCTGCAAGAATTAAGTACAGCACTTCTTTTAAGCTTAAAACAATTCTTACTGTTCCACTAAAACAAAGAACAACTCACACAGCGAATACCAGCAAGAAATGGGAGAGGAAACTTAAAAAAAAAAAAAAAAAAAAAAAAAAAAAAGCCCAACAAAACAATAGCGAGCGGGTAGTTGAATCCAGCCAGGTTCATAGTACGCGCCATTACCACCCCATGGCATTGAAGCTCTTCGTCTCAAACCTATGCCACAAAAATATGCGTATTCCCATAGGCCTCTTTTATGCTAAATAATTCTATAAAATTTCCCCATCAGTATTCCAGCTCCAATTAGCAGCACTGCTGAGCATCAACAGAATTTCAGGTGTGGATAAGGGGGGAGGAAGGGAAATATTTTCTTTTAAGCAGAGCGGGCTTTTTAAGCCAGAAGATAGCAGAACCTCATCTTTACTTGGGATCTGACCAGCACAGATGAACCTTTGGAGTAAACTTGGAGAATGTTTTGTTAAAGAATCCAGCAGTAAAAGGAACACAAACGTCTAAGCTGGAAATTATCTGGATACCTGATGTTAAAAGAACAATGAGGAGAAAGATGTCTTTCCCCCACCACCCTCAACCACAAAGCAAAGAAATAGACGTAAATGTTTCTTCTTTTTTTTGCCAAGTCTTTTTTTAATTATTATTATTACATTTATTTCTACCTCCACTCAGTCCAAGGAAGCAGATACAGCTACAATTATTTACCTTGTTGGTACACAACTGGTTTATTTTTCTGAATGAGCAGGCAAACTCTTGCAGGAATAATTCTACTTTGCAACAATCAGAGAAATCTGAAAAATTGTCTTGCTGGACCCAAGATGCTGCTGCCTACTTGAAACACTCACGATTGAACTGAGTGAAAGAAAACAGATGGGGAAATATGGTGCAGAACATTCAGCCACAAGAAATGGGGAGAGCTCTTGAGGAGGCAACACATCTTCCACACCTCGAGATGCTTCCTAAAGGGTTTCTTAGTTTGCTTTAAGTCAGACTGAGATCTACTCCGCATCAGCCACTCTGGCTAGATGCTTGACTGCAGTGAGGCATTAAAGTGGTGATGACTGCTCTGCAACAGATGCCCAGAAGTATCATCATCTAGGAGGGTCACTGCCAGAGTGGCATGTAAACTACATCGCAGAAAAACACAGCAGAAAGGCAGCTTGCCTGCAGGCCAGCAGCAATGCCTGGAAGTGCATGCAGTGCCAGTGCCATCATCAGGCTCCAACGGGAGCTCAGAGCAACCACAGAAAACACTTCCTCCAGCATCAAATGCCTTGACCACGGCCCTGGGAAAGGGGCAGCCCCCCAGCCCAGCTCTAGGGCAAGTAGTCAGAGTGAGAGACAGAGAGCAGAAAAAGAGGTGAATAGACCCCTTCCCTACACATCAGTACAATTACTTAACAGAAGAAAAAGAAAAGGAGCGTAAAGTCTGTCAACATACTGAGAGGTGGGAATTGCGACTTTTTCTCTGGATTCACAAAGGAAGGACCCCAGTTAATTAAAAACATCTATTAATTTTAATAGCACTTTTTTTTGAGTACAGTAACAAAAAATCCTAAAAATTCCCTAGGCCTCTCCTTCCATCCGTCTCGATGTCATTTGCTGTGATTCTTTGCCAGTAATCCCTCCCCCCTTCATTGTATTTGAATTTCAGTGGCCCCTGCACACCAATACATTTTCTCTCTCGGGCTGCCACCTACCACTGCACTACTGTCGCTTGCCCTGTGACTGATGCGATTATTTTTTAACAAGTTACTGCTGATTGTGTGTGTGAGTTACAGCAAGAGGCCTAATTTACTACCTTGCTGAGCGCTCACCTGTGGAACTGGCACTAAGCAGAGCCACGCTTTGGGCCTTAGCAAAGAGCAAGCTGCTACTAAGTACTGCCAAAAGTCAGAAACCTGGCATCCTGCCTAGCCCTGGCATCCCTAATGTAGCAGATCCTTTCATTTTAATTCATCTTCCCCATCTGCAAACCCAGGGACAATAAAAACCTCCACGTGTCAGGTGAGATCTGGGCCTCTCCGAGGCCCAAGGCGGGTGCTCGCTGCCAGGGCAGGGTGACTGAGGTGCGGGGCTGGTTTGGTTCGTTCGCGGGCAGTAATTTTGTGCCGGACAGTAAGGAGAAAACAAACCGGTGCTTGCAGCACCGTCTGCGGGGCCCGGGCGTGTCGCAGGGCGCTTCTCTTTGCTTTGCTTCGTGCCGGGTGATGCCCACCGCTGGAAGTGGCAGCTGACAGACGTCTCTGTTTAATTAGCAAGCCCAAAGGTCAACCCGTATTTCAGAGGCGGCTCCTGCTCGTAGTGGCTCTCGGTAGCGTTGCAGCCCTCCGTGGGAAAAAGCCCGTGGGAGACGAGAACCGTGGGTGCTGGAGGGCCCGGCGGCCGGGTGGCACCGAGGGGGGTCCCCTCGCCCCCCCGGGCTCTGCCCCCCGACGCCCCCAACCCCGCGCGGGGTAAGGCTGGGGCAGCCGCCGCGCGGAGCTGCGCCCCTCGGCTCCGGCCGCGAAGGGCTCGGTCCGCCAAGACGCTCAGCCCCCGCTGGGTTTTGCCCAGCTCCGAGCGACCCCCGGGATCCCGCGGGGGTGGGCCGGCCACCGCGGCCGCCTCGCCTAGGGGCTCCGAGCGGCGGCCGCTGGCGCGGAGCGGCGTTCTGGGCCCCCGTCGCTGCGGCCGCCCCGACGGGCGGGCGGCTGCGGCCGCCTCCGCGCTCAGCCCAGGCGGGACGCTCCGCTCCTTCGGCGTCCCTGCCCTTCGCGGGATGCCCGAGGAGCCCGCAGCCCTCTGAGAGACGCAGCGACGCGAGGGGAAACAGCCACCCGCGGCGGCCCGCCTCTTGCGGGACCAAAAAAGAAAAAAAAAAAAAGAAGAAAAAAAAATCTCTAGCTGATAAAGAGCTATGAGCGTGGCTGCGGACCGGGAGCCACGCTTTAACACTTCCTCCCCCCCCCCCCCCCCCCCCTACACACAGGGGTTTTTTGCCAAAGCTGCGTAACTCCCGGCACATTTACAGAAGGCAAACCTCAGCAATGGCGATTCGTAGCAGGGAGGGCCGGAAAGGTGGCTGCCTCCCTCCTGGCCGAGGCGGGCCGGTGAGCGGCTCCCTGCGGCGGGACCGCTCGCCCGGCCGGCTCCTGGGCAGGGAAGCGGCCCAGCAGCCCGGCCGACGGCCCGGGGCAGCGTGCGCGGAAGGGCAGCGGAGGCCGGGGGCGGCTTTAACTCTTCTTAAATGTCATACTTTAATGGGGATGGAAAATGTGAATTTTCTGTGCATTCCAGGAACAATTCCTTGGGGTGGTGACCTTTAGCACCGATTCTTTTAAGAGAGGCAAGTAGTCGAGTGTTTATCTGGATGACTGAAAGCTTTCCCTGGTGGAAGTTTATGGAAGTGTTAAAGGGGGCGGATAACACGGGCTTTGGAGGCGCTTGTCCAATGATCTGGAGGGGCTTGGAGAGCAGATCTCAGCTGGCAGACATTTAAATGGGAGACAGCTCGGCGCTGCTGCAATTTGTAGGCAGGATCCGAGACTCTCTCTCTATGGACTCCCGGGCAGCTCCGGTCTCCCAGGCCACCCGCTCCGCCGAGTGACCCGCCGGGCAGAGCCCCGCAGAGCCCCGGGCCCCGCCGAGGAGCCGCCGCTGCCGCCGCCGAGCCGGGCCCCGCCGAGGAGCCGCCGCCGCCGCCGCCGCCGCCGCCGCCGCCGCGCAGGTGAGCCGGGACGCGCCGCTCAGCTCCGCGCCGCTCCGCTCCGCGCCGCGCCGCGCTGCGCGCACTCACAGCGGGGCCGCAGACGGGTCCGGCACCTACGGAGTTCGGCCAGTCTCTGTGGGAGGCAAAATTTGAATGTCTCTCTCCTACCTTCGGGGAGGGGGAAGGGGAGGAGTCGTTCACCGGTGTCTAGCAAAACTCCGGGGCGCCTCGGTTTTGCAGAGGGCGACACCCGTCCCTCCCGTCAGCGGGAGCGAGGGGGACACCGACACCCCCGCTGCAGCGCTGGGGATTAGGGCGCCGTTACATCTCTCTCCCCTGACAAGCCCAGGGATTGCAAAAGCCCCGTTAGCTCTGCCTCTCATCTCCGCCTACAGCATCACTCCCGACAAATTGGATTCGGCGCCCACCCGACACACGGCAAAATCCCGGCCCGGCCTCTGCGCGGAGCGGGGCGGGGGCAGATCCCCAGGTGCCGGCCCCGGCCCCTCCCGTCCCGTCCCGTCCCGTCCCGTCCCGTCCCGTCCCGTCCCGCCGAGCTGCCCTCTACGAGACCTTTCAGCCCCCGGCTCTGCCCCGGCCCGCCTTCGCAAACCTCTGCTGCTCGGCGGACCGTGCGCCTGGGCCCCCAGCACCTCCCCGGGGCGGGGGCCGCACCGCCCGGGGGGCTCGCTGTGTGCCGGCGGGGGCGGGCGCCGCGAAGCGGACGGTCTGCACCGGCTGCGCACCGGCTGCGCGCCCGCGGGCGGCGCCGCGCGTCCCGCCACCGCGCGTCCTCGGGCGCCGTCGGGCGGGACGGACCGCGGCTCCGCCGCTGCGCTGGGCGGCCCTCCGCCTTCCCCTCCGCCGCCTCCCGGCCCTGCCCTCCCACCTGACTCGTTTCGCCGCCCCGACGGCTCCGTGCGGCCGTCGGGCACCGCTCCCCTTCCCCGCGCTGACAGGCCCCCGCCTCGGCTCGGCCTGGCCGGAGCCCTCGCCGCGGGCGCGGACCGGCCGCGCTCCCCTCGGCCCCGGGCCCGCGGCGCGACCTGGCGCTGGGCTTTTCCCTGCGGGAGGACCCATGTTTACTCGCCCCGTCCCTCTTAATGCGATCCCTCGGGGGCTCGGGAGTCACTTCCAGGGAGCTCGTCCTCCGTTGGCTAAGCCTAGACGGCGGTCGTCCTCGCCCCGTCCCGTCCCCGTCCCCGTCCCCGTCCCCGGGAAAGACCCGGGTGGTGTCGCCAGCCGCCGCGAGGAGCGTCGGCGCCCGCGGGAGCCGGGCCGAGCCGCTCCCGGCCGAGCCGAGCCGAGTCAAGCCGAGCCAAGGCAAGGCAAGCCAAGCCGGCGGCCTCTCCGCCCCCGACGGCCGCCGGCGATCCCCGCGGCGTACCCACCCAGGCTGCGCTCAGCGACAGCCCGCTCTTACCTCGGCGTGCTGGGCGGTGCGGCGGGGCCGGCCTGTCCGGTGCGGGGCCCCGGCGGCGGGCCGGGAAGGTGCGCGGTCCCCCGCGGCCCGGCGGGCTGCGCGGCCCGGCCCCGGCCCCGGCCCCGGCCCCGGCCCCGGCCCCGGCCCCGGCCCCGGCCGCGGCCTGCTGTTGTGAGCCGTAACGTTTCTTCCCCGGCCGTCAGCTGCGGTCTCGCTCCTGGTGTCCCGCCGGTGGCTCCTCTCGGCGAAAGGACGGCGAGCGAACCCCCGCGTCGCTCGTCGGGGCCGGGGGCCGGGGCCGGGGCAACCTCTTTTCGCGCAGGCAGGGGCTCGGAAACACCGACGGGCGTCTGGCGCGCCCCGTCGGCTGAAGGGACGCGGGGTGCAGCTGCCCGCTTTGTGGGGTGCGCGGAGGCGTCCGGGTGCAGCGCCGCTGAGCCCCCAGCCACGCACAGCTGCCTCCGAGCCGAGCGCGGCGACCCGCGGGCCGGGGCCGGGCTGCTCTCCCGCCCCCGCGCCTCGCCGCCCCACGAAGCCTGCGAGTGACCAGCCACGCGGCGTGCGGCCGAGACCGACTGGAGGCGGCGACGGGCGGCAGTGCCCGCGGCGCTCTGCTCCTCTCAGGACGCAGTCCCACGCTGCGCCAGAGCACCTGGGTGGTTTTTTTTTTCTCTCGGCGATGCCACCCAGAAACGCGCAGCTGAAGCCTCGCTCCTCGTCCGTACGCGTGGCTGTGCGCGGGAGCCAACCCGTGCTGGTGGTTTTAGGGCTCCGTGAGCGAATCTGGCGGAAGGGAGTTGCGCTCTGCGGCGTGGAGCTGTCGGGCTGCGTGGGCGTCTTCAGGCCAGTCTGAGTCGGGTTTGGTGCCGGCCATGCCCACCCTGGTGTTCGACTTCCCTGGAGCCCCGTAGGATGCCCCGCAGAGCAACGCTTTCTTAAAGGGGGGAGTCTCAAAGAAGCTTCCGAGGTCTTTTTTTCTTTTCTCTGTTGCTGCCTGCGCTCATTATGTGTCTCAACAAAAGCCATCTCCACGACTCACAGGAAGAAATTATCTGAAATGTAAATGTATCCAAATTCTACCAGGCAGAGATGTTAGCTTTGCTGTCTTGATCTCGGGGGGGGGGGGGGGGGGGGGGGGGGGGAATATAAAAATCATGGTTCTCTGGGAACCGCCATTGCCATGCCTTTTTGTATATTTAAAAATACAGATCTGTGAGCTATGAAAACATTACATAAGACTATTTCTGTAATTCGTATATAATAAGCCAGGCATAAAATTATGCTGATCCTTTGGGACATAAACCACTTCAATTTTCTCAGTAGTCGAAGGGTTGTGTTTTGCCTCTTTCTTTGGCTGGTATTTGAAGCCCACCAAATACATTTGGGTTTTGTAGGTCTTCGTCAGATTATTTTTCATGTTTTCTGTGAAGCACATGAGTCCATGGTTCATCATAATATTTTCCTAGTAAATATGGTTCACAGATGAAATTACGGGCCTGCTGAGGTCTGTGAGAATTTTCCTGTATATTTCAACAGAACCAGGATTCCGTCCAGTTCTTTCAAACAAGTTGCTTTGTGCTAAAAATTTCAGTAATAACTTTCTGACTCGGCCTGGGCACTCCTAGGGAAATTCTGTTTATGAATTGACATGTGGAGATACTTAATTTATAGCAGAAAATGGATAAACGAAAAAATTACGGCTTAATTGTATGAAATAATAAACCTGAAAGCATTTACACTTCTCTGTGAATGGTTGCTAGTATTAATCCACAAAATTCCTAATCTGTTTTAGATGATGAGATCCCAGGCTCTAGATCAACCACATATGAGGTGATATGAATGTTAGGGCCCAATTCTGCTCCTGTTTGAAGTCAGCAATAAAACTTCTCTTGGCTTCAGGACTAAGAGCTTACAGATGATGAAAAGTAGAACTCAGCAGTGAAATATGGAAAGAATAGATTTTTGAAGTATTTTGTTACTTTTTAAAAATAAATATGAATCCTATCAGATCTCTCTGGATCTGAATGAAGTAAGTGGGAATTGACCATTTTGGTTATAGTCATCTGTTCCTTCAAAGGATTCTCAGATGGATTCTCAAAAGGGTTTCTGGTTATGCCAATGTGACAGCTAGTATCAAGTACTGAAAATTTTGCAGAAATTTGGAATGTAAGATTTTACAGCCTGATTCCTCACAGCTCCTACCCAAGCCCCAGAGTTATTATTTCTGCAGAGTGATGGCTGTGACAAGAAAAAAATACATCTACTTCAGGAGAGATTTCTTTTTGGTACACCTTTGGGTATGGTAACACTGATTTAGCTAATTGTCCTCTTCTGTGTTCTATTTTTTTGCAGTAATAAAAAAAAAACCCAGTTAAGGAAACATTCACAAACACTAATTCATAGATGGATGAACCACGCGAGTTGCTAACATAAGCAAGCAGAGGTGTTGTCTTCTCTCATAAGCAAATGCGTTGCCTTGGGACCAGAGGTGGGGCAGAGTGCCCACACTGCATGTTGGTGGCTTTCCTTACTGAGGCATGGCACCTCATTTTCCTCTGTATTTTGCATTTTTTAAAAAATAATCTTAATTTTTTAAAGAAATGTTTAATAAGTTACTATTAAAAGAAAGTCCTGCTTGAGCTGCTGTGGGGATCATGAGGTTCACATAGCCTGTTCTGTGGGTCTATGTTTAAACTGTATTTATCCCTAAATGATTGGATTACTTTTACTTTTAGGTGTGTGTTTTGGAAGTGACCATAACAAAAGTTTTTGCTGAGTTGCTAATTTTCATTTGAATCACAATTCCTTTTATGAGCATGTAATATAGCTTCCGCCTTTAAGGCTGGAAACCAACTCAGTGAAAAATTACCTTTCCTCCCCCAGTTTAGGATTATATTGAAACACATGCTTGCATTTCCTTAGGGTTAAGCACATGCTTAATAAAGATGCGTGAATCGGGGATACAGATCTTACAATAGTAAACGTTATCACCAAATTTCTCCCAAATTCCCATCCCAAAGTACACCTCATTTTCACATGACTAGACCTTACTGTGCCAACAATTGCACATTTATTAAAAAAAAAAAAAAGTGACGCAATGTGTAGGTCATCAGTTGTAGAAATAAAAGTAGTCCAGGAATATGCATGTTCGTGTTGGTGGAACTTCAACTCAGTTATAGGACACTAAACAAACACCTGAAGTTTCCTGGCACTGCTTATAAACTACCAATTTATTTTCAACTGCATGCAATGACCTTTTTTTTTTTTTTTCTTTTAAGGCTCTGGCACCATCTTGAGTAAATAAAGTGCATATTAAAATACTGTCTAAATACAGCATGGGTATACAGTTGCCGGAGAAATAGGAATAGTTTTGGAAGAAGTCATTCTGGTCTCCTGAGGAAATAAGCAGTGGTTTGTAACTCTTTTTTAAAAAATTATTTTAAAGACAAAATTAAACTTAAAAAGAAACACGTTTAAATAACATTCAGGTTGTAATAGAAATGGGGAAAAACCAGCAAATGTGAAGTCCGAGCTGACACTTGAAATTATGCTGCATTAGTCTTCAATTAGAAATCCCAACTGTTTTTTTTATTCTATGTCAGAGCCTTAAGGTTATTGAAATTGCATGTTCTGTACCATATTTCATTTAGATATTAAAAGCAGCCCTTCCAAGTTGTCTGTTGGAGTCGTCAATAATGTCATTCTTACATCCTTCGCTTGAAGCCTGAAGCTTCTGCCAAACATAGGACATACTGGTACATAAACCTAAATGAATAAAACTAATGCATATATTTATCATATGTATTATAAACTCTAGGTGTTTTAACAATCTGTAGACAAAGACTTAAAAAATTAGATCCACAAGCAAATGCCTGAATACAAGGGACTCCCCCTGTGATACTTTTCCACTCCGGCAGTTCCTTTCCCAGTCCATTCAGTGAGAAGCACTTTTTGAACGGCATAATATAACATTTATTTTCTCCGTGTGGCTGGGAAGACCTAGTAACTGAGAAATAACAGTTATCTTTTATAGCAGATGGTACTCTGCTGAGTCTCTAGGTGGCCTTTACAGTATTGGCATTTGGCTGCTTTCCTGCCTAGTTGTGTGGTCTCAGGCAAAGCGGATAAAGCTGTCCAGGACGGTGCCCTTAGTTTCAGTTCAAATGCTAGTTTGTCCCTTACTGATAAACCGAGTCAAATAAGGGATACAACCACAGCACTCCAAGCAGGTAGAAGACACCAACTTCCTCAGGATTTTTTTTCACAATTCTTCCCCTTTTCAGTGCATGTGCCTCTTCGCGGTTCTCCCATTTTACGTTTTTTTTGCAAGCAGTTGCTCATTTCTGTTGGCTTCTTCCAAGCTCCCACAGGGAGGGTTGCCTGAGAGCCTCATTCCCCGATCTGTCTGTCTTGCTGCCACATCCCTGGCTTTCCAGAACAACATGGAGACCACGGTACTTCTGGAAGGGGGAAAAGTGTGACAGCCGATGAGTTTCTTCCCGGCTGGTTGGTGTCTTGAGCTGACTGAGCAGCCAAAAGAACTCAGAGTTTTGGGAAGCAGCAGAAATGATGGAATAAGGGAGGCGAGAAAGGCTGCTCCTAAGCTGTTTATTAGGTTTGGAGCAGGGCTGCCGTTTTGAAGAACCTGATAGTCTCCACTTACTGCACTTCTTGAAATGTTTTTTTTGTGTATGCACAAACTACATGATGCTTCATGTTGTGTACAAAACACTGCTGTCCTCATATGTCTTTTCAATATCATGCTGTATATAATGATTAAAATTCAGAGATCTGAAAAATTCTTAACACTGTGACTGCATCTGTATAACTTCTGTCAAGGGTTCAGAGTAATGTGCGAGAAGGTGTAATTTGAAATTACAGATGCATCTCTTTTAACCTATACCTAAATATTCTTTTATGTTAGTTGCCTGTCTTGTTGCACATCTCTTGCCTTAAGCATCATCACACTCGGCCACAGTGGACCACTTCAGAGGTGCAGTGTGACAGAGCTTGGCACACTGTAAATCAGGCAACAGGTGGATACAGCATGCACGTTATATTCTGGATGTATATTATGCAAGAAGCTGTACAAAGCTTCTGAGTCTGACTAAGGGACACATAGCTAGACTAGATCTCCTGAGTGAAAGTGTTTAGTCCTCTGGTACCATAGATAGCTATGTCATATAAATCCTTGTGTAGGATAAAATTCTTCCACCAGTGTAAGTAAGGAGCAACCTTCAGTGAGCTATGTCAGAAGGGAATGAGAACTCTTAACTAGGGTAATATACATGGAGAAAAGAGCTGGAAAAAGATGCATGCTACACAAAATGAACTTTTGTTTGGACTTTTTTTATCCTTTGACTTCCAATCACCATATATGAAAGCTTTTATCACTTGGTAATCTGGAAACAGCTTTCCAGCTGGTAAAGGCTAAATGCTTATCTTTTGCATGCACACACACACACATTTCCTTTATGGAACTGAAAATTTACTGCATACTTGGCTTCTGTTGATATCTGAAATCCACAACTGTGCTTTATTCCCTCAACTTCCTCCATATAGGATGGTCCGCACACTGTATGCTGTCGGTGCTGTGTTTCTTCTAATGGGACTTCTGCTACCAACAGCAGAAGGGAGAAAGAGGAATCGTGGATCTCAAGGTGCTATCCCTCCTCCTGACAAAGATCAGCCCAATGATTCAGAGCAAATGCAGACACAGCAGCAGTCAGGCTCTAGGCATCGAGAACGAGGAAAAGGCACCTCAATGCCTGCTGAAGAGGTGCTGGAGTCTAGTCAGGAGGCACTGCACATCACTGAGCGCAAATACCTAAAGCGGGATTGGTGTAAAACTCAACCCCTCAAACAAACTATCCATGAAGAAGGCTGCAACAGTCGTACCATTATCAACAGGTTCTGCTACGGCCAGTGCAATTCCTTCTACATCCCCAGGCATGTCCGTAAAGAAGAAGGCTCCTTCCAGTCTTGTTCCTTCTGCAAGCCCAAGAAATTCACCACCATGACTGTTACACTCAATTGCCCTGAGCTTCAGCCCCCGAGAAAGAAGAAAAGAATCACCCGAGTTAAGGAATGCCGGTGTATATCTATTGACTTGGACTAAACTGAGACAAACGTAGCGATTGCACTCTGGACTGTATGCAATCATTGCCAGCCTGAGAGTGAGTGGCATGAACTAGTATACCGTGGGGCTGGACAAAACTGAAAGGAACCTAGTGAATTACCTAAAACAAGCGAAAAAACCCCCAACCCCAAAAACAAAGAAAAAAAATTGATGTAAAGGAAGGGCACGCATGTGTGTGTGTGTTTGTGTGTAAGGGGGAAAACGGATGTGTACAAGCAATATATGAATGTTCACTCTGGCAAAAAAATTTAACAGGGGTATGAAATATTAAAAAAATTTGTTTACCCTCAGTCATGAATTAGGCTTCCTAGTGTATATTCACATTTTTGCCGCTTGCTGGGAAAGTGGAGCTGTGGCTTTTGCTAATGTTCACCTGCTGTGCTGTTTGCTTTTACTGTATTAAGAGAAACATCAAAGTGAAAGGACAATATATTTGAAAGCATGGCTCTATTCTTAAATACGTTGTAGGCAAAAAGCAGTTTAAAGCATAGCAAAACCATCACTGAAAATAGCAGCTGTATCAAGAGTTTGTAACATGCTTCTTCAAAAAAATAACTGTAATTCACAAGCCATGTCTGGACAACAATGGGGGGACGTGGGAGTGCTGAAAAGTCACTATAGGTGGATGGAAAACAGAGCTACAGCAAGTTAGAAAGCAAAAGGCCAAAGTAAGTAGATGGGGAGAGTACAAATGGAGTAGAAAAAGGAAAGACATAAATAGGAAGACACAGAGGAAGAGATATTGTCTTCTGTTTACGTTTTGCTTTAATTTATATACCTAGTCATATATTACATAAATTAAAGAGAAACTATATACAAGGCTATAAATATACTTCTGAATTCTAATGGCTCTCTAAATCAGTCAAAGCCTATTCTTGTGCCACTAGATCCATTTGATGTCTTGCATTTCTGATATCAGTTATTCTTCATATCTACATATATATGTATGTGCAGTATCTTTTAGTCATTGGTATCTATACGTACATACAATGAGTATGCATACTGCATTGTGTGTATCCGAACTCTCTCCTTCTCTTTTTCACACACATACATAAAAACCATACATAACCACAGCACAAAAATCTTGCTAACCAAGATCAAGTACAGAATGGCAGTAATTTAGTACATAAAGAGCAAAGCAAAAATTAAAACAAGCATCATGTGACTGCAAATGCAATAACCACACAAGAGACAAAAGACACGACATTCATGACTAGTAAACATTGCATTGTTATTGTTATTTTAGCTTTGCCACAGGCATGCAGTTTGTTGAAAAAGAGATGCAGAACTTTGCCAGCAATAATCCTCTTTTTATATCTTTTACCACAGACTTGCATTTATGCTGGATTTGGACTAAGTAAAGAGAATTTCCTGAAAATTAAGGGCTAACTGCCCCTCTCTTTTGGGGGAAAAAAACCATAAAAGGGGACACACTACTTCCAACAGCTCGATGAATCTCACCTGTGAGGTTATCCTGCCTTTTCTTTCCTTCAGGATTAGGAGCTTAAACTTGATCAGGGCCGTAGCTTTTGGCAAGAGCACAGGTCCTGCAAAAGAAGTTGGTTTAGCGCGGTGGGCCACCGGACCCGAGAGGCAGCCCTTCCACGCGTGTTGCCCTTGCTTTGGCGGGCGCTCGATGGGAAGGAACCTGGGGGTTGTCTCGCCGCCTGCACCTTGGACCACAGGGCGTGCAGACTGCTCATGCTGTCCTGCGTGCTGGCTTTGCAAAGGCGCTTCCCCGCCGGGTGCTGAAGAGCTCACAGGGTGCTGCACACCTTCCCTGGGCCGGGGCCGGGGCCTGGGCCGGAGCCGGGGCCTGGGCCGGGGCTGGGGCCGGGGCCTGGACCGGGGCCTGGACCGGGGCCGGGGCCGGGGCCGGCGGGGCCCCGACAGCCGGTCCTGTCCGGTGGGGTACGGAAGGAAAGGCATGTTCCTATGCCAGAGTCAGTACCAGGCCTGGAAGCAACCCTGGCATCAGTGACATGAGTGAAACGGGAGTTAGGTCCCCACTGACTGTGTGGTGGGGCTTGGATCGTCCAGGGCTCAGTTTCTCCGACCAGCAGCAATACTCTCCAGTACCCACGATCAGTGTAACTGTTCTCTCTCACACCAGATGCCTCTCTCAGCCATAAGGTGATTAGCTTGACAGTATTTCTGTCCACTGAATGCCGAGGAAGACAATTCTGCTCTGACTAGCATGTCCAAAGGGAAAAATACAGAGAGTGGCGTGTCGCAGATGCATCCTGTGTGCCCTCATTAGATTAGATGCCCCAGCTGTTACACAACGCATCACGCAGTTATTGGCGATATCCTGCGTCTCTGCAATGAATACATTTTTACTGTAAAATCCACTGCTGTGAGGTCTGCGTTTGTAAGATTAAGAGATTGCAACTTGTTGATTGATATTATTGAAATGCATTTTATCTGGTGTACTCTCACTCAGCAGGTTTGACATATTCTTCATGGATTTTAAAATCCAATTTTAAAATCTGGAATTACAGGAAGTAGATTTCCACTGTGTGGAATGTGAATAGTTAAACAGAAAGATATGGATATTTAATGTTATTATTAGTACAAATCCTCTTTCACTGATAATAGGCAGGGGTTGTTTTCCTTTAAATAACTTTTTTGAGTTGGTTTGCAGGGGAAAGGGCCAATCTCAGTCATTGCTGAAAGTTTTGTACTAGCTAGGGTTTCTGTTCAAGAAACGGGAACACCTTAAGAATGCATTTTTTTCTTCATGTGAAATTGACAGCAAAACGCCCATTGTCTTTTACAGTGACTGCTGTGTCCCTAAACCCTTAGCCATTAAGCATCAGACATTACTGGCTTCTTTATTTAAGATTAGGCTAGCATTCTGAAGGAAAATTGATAAAAGTTTTACAAATCTTTATGTTTCAAAACAGCCTGTGCATAGATCATGATGGAACTCCCCTTGAGACAATTCCCCCCCCCCCCCCCCCCGCCCCATACGTAAATTTTATACAAAGAACTTTTATGAATTGCTAGTTATTGCCTGAGAGTAAGAAAGTTCTGCTAACTTACAATTATACAAGATATTTAATATCAACCACAATATGTATTTAAATGTCTGCTTTATTCTAAAAACAATGGACTATATAACCTAAGGCTGCAGTATTTTCATGCTCGGTCTCACAAAGCAAAACTTGGTTTAAAATGAAGTTTTAATTATTTTGTAACTGAATAGAATTGGAGTTTTTTCTTCCCAGCATTTTGTACGTCATTTTAACTACTAGTAACAAATAAATAAAATATCTTCTCCAGCCCATGTCTATTGTTGGTTGTTTTTTTTTTATTTCTTCCTTAAGTTTCCAGCTCTTTCTGGATCTGTTGTACTTTACTCTGACTTCTGTGGTTTCTTCTAATTATAAAAGGGCTTACATTATGACAATGAGACACAGAGACAAGCAATGGCACCATCATTCAACACGGCTACTTCAATAAGGTTTTTAAATGAGATCTGTCACTTCCCCCTCACCCTTCCACAATTTATAGAAGGAAAATCTCAATCTTTACTCGCACTTTTCCCCTTGTAAACCATACAGTGACAGTTCAAAATATAAATCAGCCTTGAATTGTTGTAGAGTTAAAGTTGGAGTCGGCATGCCTGCCTTACACCTTATCTCAGTTTTACGTCTAGCTAGCAGTTTACTCCTGCTTTTAGAAAAAAAGAGTAAGGAACACTTTTACAATACAGCATGTTACAAGCTGTATATAGGGACAGAGAAGATGAAAAATAGTTATAAAAGAGGAAAGGAAGATTTGTTCCTGCTGGCAGCACTTGAGCCAGGCCAGGGTTGAGGAAGGACTTGCAACCACAGAGACCAGGTTTCTTCGCACTTTCCACCCCGCCGGTGGGAGATAAGCAGCAGCGGTATAAACTTTACCTTTCCAACCTGCTGCCTTGTCAGATGTGTGAGGGACTCGGTCAGTCATTGCAGACCCCGGTGCAATGCTGCTGTCTGCAGTAGCGGTGGCATTGCTTGCCCTTGTGAAGAAAGCTGCTCTAATAGGTACAGCCACCTCGCTGACCTGGACTGAGAACTGACTGATTTCACATAAACTTCTGAGCAGTGACATAAGCCTAGCAATTTTCAGATGTACACCTTTTAGTTCAAAGGAATGGATGACATAGTCAGGTAACATGGTCATATGAGAGAACAGCATGTAATGTTTTCCCATGGCACACACAGATAACCAGAGAAAAGGGCCAGATGTCCTGCTCCCAGCTCTGAAAAGCTGGGTGCTGGTGATACCTGGTGTGTTCTTCCTTTCATGCAATAATGGAGCTGAGCAGTCTAGTTGTACTGGTTGGTTGGGGTCTTTTAAAGGCTTTTTGGTTTAGTCTTCCTTCTCTTCCAGCTTTTTTTCCTGCTTCTAAAACTTATTGAAAGGCTAATAACATTAAAGTCATTATTTTTAGAAGGCGATTGGCTTTTTCTGGTCTGAGATATGAGCACAGCTGGACAGAACAAGTTTCCTTGAAAAGATGTGCATATACATCTTTATTTGAATATTTAAAACAGAGAGGAAAAACCTCCTGGACTTACCTTCCTAGTACTCTGTAGTACCATAGCCCTACTATTTATATGCTAACAAGCTCGGACATACATTATAATTTATGTCTGGCCTACATACCAGCTTTGAATTGAAGTCCCATGTGCTTTATAGATAGTTACACTGACCAAAAGAAGATAACAGAGAGAGAATTCACACACCTTTATCAGCTTTCAGCGACACAGATGGAAATAAGACTATTTTTTTCTCTCTCCCCAGTGAGGTAGTCTACATTTCTCTTTGGGATTTCTGTGTGCGCGCTGTCATCCATGTGCTGCACAGTTGGTTCTCACACACATTATAGGACTGAGGCATCAAGAGCATGTCAGATTTGCTGAGCATGTGCAAGACATCTGAGCAACTCATGCGCACAGTAGGTACGGTGTGTCCTGGATGGGTCAGTGGAACAGGCAGCATCATGGCTCTGCTCCAGCTGCCTGTCAGCAGCAGTGCTTGGTTGGGAAGAGGGACATTGCATTTGCAAAAATGAGGAGTAATTTAACCTTGTAATTTACCTTCTGAGTAAGGAAAAAAAAAAAAAAAAAAAGGAGCACCAGAGAACTGTACCCTTGGGGACTGGTGTTTCTTTGTGCTATCCAGTGTACAAGAGTAAATCTAGAGTTGTTAGTTTCAAAAGGTTTTCTAAAGGAGAAGCACCAAGTCAGTGGTAGAAGACTGAGATGAGAATGCTGGTTTGCTTAACCTAATGATCTCCTTACACACTCTTTCCTTTTTAAAAAAGATACATCTTATTCACTCCAAATAACTCAAATCTGCCTTAGAAACCACTTCATTAGTTACTGAAATAGAGCAGTTAATATCGGCAGAAGACAGTCCAAAATTTTGTCTGAGTCATTCTGCTGACCTGGATGATTCCACTAACCAAAGGCTTTTGAAGGGGAGAGAGCTGCATCATTTAAAACTTCAGGGAGTGAAAACATTAATGTGTTTTTGGATTTAGTCAAGACACTGGAGATATCACTGGTACATATTTTTAATAACCATCAGATCTTGGCCTCAAGGTATCAAAAAGATTAACCATAATAAGAGGAGTCAGACACCTTGCTTTATTTTTTTATCAGCTGAGACTGAAACCAGAAATATACAGCAACGTGCAGGTATCATAACGAATCTCAGTGCAGATTTTTGATGCGACCTTGTAAGGCAGCTTCATAAAAACATCTGAAGCCTGTCTGCACTGCCTGCCTGGGAATGTAGCTGATGACTTTAAGGTGCCCTTTGACAATGTGTGGCTTCTGGCTGCCTGAATTCCTCCTCTAGCTTTTATGGGTCTGGGGGGGGAGGAGTACAGAAATTTTAACTGTCAATTGCTCCCTTTCCTATTATTTTCTAAAAATATTGAAAATAAAATTCATAATCTGCCTTTTTTTGAATGATCAAGGAGCAAGATATGAGGATCAAATTATATACTGACATAAAAGAAGAATGTTTGGGATCGCATTAAAACCCCCAAACTTCTAAGTTGCCATAAGCCATAACTCCTCCTTGCTGTGATACAGATGTAAATCACGTAGTTTGAGGATGAATCAAATGGAGAAGTTACACTGACTCCCAATGAAAGTTCTGCAAATAAAATTTGAAATCAGCATGTTTGCCTTTCTTTCTTAAAGAATGCCTTATGGGAACAGCCATATTCCAATTCATATTACAAGAGATCAAAAGAACAAAGGTTAAAATAATATCTCCATCTCTCGCTAGAATAATTGAGAGCTATATCTTATCCTTCTGTCTAGTAATATCAATATGGATTCCAGCAAAAAAGCAATTGGAAAGAATTAATGTGTCAGTTACAGCTCATCTGGGACAGCAACACTCGAATTCATTAATCATAATTTTATAGTTATGTGTGGCATTACTACAGAGCACTGTTAAGTTTGTTTGATTTATTTAATGATGCAGACCTAAATATTGTTTTTCCTTTAAATTAAACTTTACTGAATTTCCATGTGTTGTAATTAGTTTGTTGAGGTATAAAGGTACAGTCTTTGTATTTAAGAAAAGAGACATAATCTTAGCTTTGTATTAGTATATTCTTCTATTCAGAGAATTAAAAAATTGTGCTATATAGGTGTAACATACATGTATTTATCTCTCTAAACAAAGGTACCAAAAGCCTAGGAATGCATTAGATATATTTAGAAGTCTGAAAAATGTACATCTGATAAGTTTATACATAAAAGTATGGGCCAGTGTGCCAAGCTTCTTACCAACATACTTTATGAGTGATTAGTATAGAATAAAGTCAACAATGACAATTACAACAGTAGGCATGAAGGTTTTTTTTTTCAAGGAGGGGGACAGGGTTGTGCATACAAGTTTATTTCTAGGCAATTACATTTAATGGCAAAAATGAAGGCTAGCTGAACCTCTTTCCTTAGGATCTGAAGGACCTTGAATGTTCCTTAGGAAACAGATGTTCAAGGAGAACATGTATTTCCATTTTTGTTGTTAATATGTTTCAACTCTAAATGAATGAAGAGGCTAGAATTTGGGTGTTAAGTTAGATCTAACAAATAAAAAGGAGAAAGAAAACTATGTGTACAATGGAAAGAACTTACTGAATGGATCTAAATCCTATGGTAGGTAATTTGATCTAATTTTTGCAGAAAGGCAAATGCCAGATGTTTGCTCCACTTTGATCTTAATAACACTTTAGGCTGCAGACAATAAGATTGGTTTAAAATTTATTGTCTCTTTGATTTCTCCATTCTAATGCTTTTTAAATTCTTTACACAAGACAGATCTATATATAGGCAACTGGGGTGGCATCAGAAGCGTTGTATACTTAAGACATTCTTGAAAACCTCAGTGTGGAACAGTGTTTGCTGTTTTATGCATCAAAACAAAGCCAGATTTTATACAAGCAACATTCAATTTTCTTTTTATTATAATGTCTCTTTTTATTTTGCATATGAAGTTCTGACTGTTGCATCTGTGGCACAGCTCCTTATATGCTTTTATCTTTCAATAACCTTATTAAAAGTCAAGACAATATATTAAACCAACATTAAGCAGCAGGAGTTGAAAGTTAAGTTAATCCATTCCCTTGCATTGGGAGTGTAATCTATGTAGATCTTTCATTTCACTGTTAAGTTGCTTTTAGGATTCTTTTTGTATAGAATATGCTTCAAAAGGAGAGCTGCCACTGAATGGACACCAATGAAAGTCTCCGAGAAACCATAATATCCCAGAGGTATCCAACTTGCTTTCAGTTTGGCTCTTCAACATTCAAGGAGGCCATTGCTCTGTGAATATGAGTTGAACTCAGCTTACAGCTGCTTATTAAGTGGCCTCAGGTTTCTAGCAGGGTATTTCATATATTCACTGTTACTGAGAAACAATGAAAAGCTAGTGAGACTAAGAACAAACGGTAGAGCAAGAACAATGATTAAAAAAGAAATAAATAGAAGACAATCCTGGTATATAGCCTGAATGTCTTATCATAGTTCTCTGGCATAGTTCAGAGCCATCTGTCCCTCAGATTCACGCATGATGTCTCTAAACAATAGTTTTCACTCTGCTCAGCCCAGTAGTCTGAAAGTTCAAGAAGTCAGAGTCAGTTTTCGTCTGAAGGAAATGTTGAACTTTGTCTGCTGATGAAACTGCCGTCACTCAGCCAGCTGAGAGAACAGCTACCCTGGCAGGTCTTTTTAAACTGGCAGTGTCGATGGGCTGTCAGAAGTCAGCAGCCTCCCTGCTCCTGTACCACCAAGTTTACTTCTTGCAACAAATTCCTTTGTAAACCAAAAGAAAAATTCCTTCCTTCAGAAACAAATATTTTCATTCATTACCAAGAACAAAACATTATACACAGATACCTGGTAATAAATATTCTTCTCTTCCTATCACGTATCCGTGACAAGTGAGAAGACTTTCCACTACCTCACCCCAAGAGAGGAGCTGGGTAAAGCAAAAAATTCTTCCAGTGAGAATTGCCTTAGGTTCGAATGCATCTTCACGTCTTTTCTTCCTTATCTTTGCTACTTCTCCAGAGCTAAAACATCTTTAGTGTACTCTACTATCTTTATTTAGCACAATTGCATTGAAATACTGTTTGCATAATTTCAAGACATGTTTTGTCAATCCTCTCCTTGACATAGTATACCACCTGTACCATTAGAGAAGGGGCTATTTGAAAAGACTGGACAACTAAGTCTCAAAAAATAGGGAAGTTTAAATGGCATTTGATTTCAATTAAGAGGTGTGCAGAAGCACTGATTTCCTAAAAAGGCATGATGTTATGAGACTCCAGAAATCTTTGCAACACTAGCCTTTGTGCATCATATTTGAAAGGTGTGCAAATGCTACCCAATGAAATTTAATGGAAGCCACACAAGGAAAGATTTTAGCCTCGACATTTATCTTTACCAACACATGGAACCACCTTGATCTGTTTTACTGTTGGTGAAAAAAGAAGGTAGTGTCTATTTCACAGGAGAGGATAGGAAGTAAGAGTCAGTGTGATGGATGGTGGAAAGAAACAGAGGGCAAGAGGGAAGAAATATGACCGTCAGGTACTGATCTCAAAGATGAGGTCTAGGCTGCTGTCAGAATGTGTATAAATAGCTTATTAATAACAGGAGAGATGTATTGGCATTAGTGTGAAAGAAGGAGTGTACTCGGTTTGTTTTGTGTTAGAAATAAGCCATCTGGGTAGAGCACAGTTTATATTTGTTAGATATGAATAGACTATGCAAGTACAAATCAAGTACAGATCAATTCCTGTGAAAATATTCACTCATCTCAAGGCGTTTATCCAGCAGATGACACTGCAGTAACCTCTGCCATCTCTATCAAATCTGTCACATTCACTTACTGGGAGCATAGCTGCACTTCAGCGTGGCATAGAAATCCCAGATAAGTTTTAACCTCACAAACATGGGTACCAGCAATAATTTAATTGCAAAAGCTTGAAGTCTATTCTTTAATTATGATTATGGTGAATATGAATAGGTGAGACAAACCCTGCTGTCTGTCCCAGCATAGAGAAAAACAAGAGTTACCAGGGAAATCTTCCTTTAATCGTATATAATGATTACATCACATCATTGCTGAGTGCACCAACATTTAGGAATGACGTCCTATTTTCTCCCCAGTTCTCTTCCCACTTAACCTGCCCGTCCCCATAGCATCTCAGCTTCCATCTGGGGCTAACGCACTGGGAAAAGGAAGACCAAAATCGCTTGGTGAGGTGACACTGAGGAGGGGGTTTATGCTGAGGGGAACCCCTGCAAAGTGGGGTTTGGTGCTACTTCCATCTTGTCCTTGCTGGCAAGGGAATGAATTCAGGGAGGAGTGCAATATCAGAAATATATCTGCAGGGGATTCTCGACACAAGTTCAACAGCTTGCTGCTGAAATCTCTCACTGTCAGTGCCAGTACAACCAACATCTCCTGGAAAGAAATCTGGTTTATTGCTCCACACCCAGATTTTTTGTGATATTAAGGAAATGCTTCATTCAGTGTTGCAGGTCTTGTGTGATTTAGGTACCTAAGTCTCATCTCCAGTGGCTTGCAATAAAGTAAGTTGTTCTTTGATCTATTATTTCTTTACCAAATGAAATTAGTATTGGGCAATATGTTTTAGTTCAGGATTTTTCAGATTTCAGAGGCTTAATTAATTCAATTTGCTGCCGAACAACATACTGCCTGATAGCTATGGAAATAGGTTCGCCAATCTGTGGATTGTGCCTCTAAGAATAAACTGAGCATAGAATCTATTCAAGTGAAATGTTACAAAGGAGCTATGGAGTGTAGCCTTTCCTCAGGGCTCATTGTTTGAGGTATATTGACAGTTTTCATTCAGGTCAAAACAGCATGGAAGCTGGGGCGGCAGCTCTCATTTTTCCAGCTTCAGCCTTAGCCTGTTTGGCTTTGCCTAAAAACCTAACCTTACAGCACAACCTTGGACAGGACTTGTTTTATGCAGACGGCGCAAGCTGCCAAAGCTTATGTGTAGGGCTGTGTCTGGGGAAGGACTTCCATAATGTAAGGCCTGGAGTGCTTATTACCCTCCGAGTTGAAATCGGATGTTACTCCCTGAGGCACAGGTCAGCATGTCCGTCATGCATAGACGAGGCCGTCTGCTCCTCTCGGTTGGAGAGGGATGTTATTTTCTTAAGGAGCAGGATGTTATTCCTAGAGGTCTGCCCCTTGGTAGGGTCAAGAGTAATATTTTATGGTTAATGTTTATGATTAATTTTGGCTGTGGCCTTTCCTTTCAGAATTTGTATGGTGTCAGTTCAAGTTGGTAAGGGGGAAGCTTGACAAGGTTAAGGCGTGAACCGTATACTCACTTTTCCTTCCAAAGTAAATACTACAACAACAATGCACATGGGAACCAAGCAGCACATTCCTAAATCAAACCAGAAGATTCACACAGGGAACTAAAACAGTAGGGTCCAAGAGGGTGGGTTTTGCCCTTTTTTTTTTTTTTTTTTTTTAATAGTCCAAAGGATACATTTTCAGAAGGATGCCTTGGGAATTAGCTCAACACAATCCCAGGAGCAAAAAGGGCAGTTTGGCATCAGATTTCTTGTGCTCACGTTACTTAAAAATTAATATTGCCTTTGCCCCTTTTCTCTCGAACAATGTCTGCTAAAGTAAGGTGAATGATTATCAGCTGTTCAATGCTGCTTAAAGGAAAGGACACGCTAGCATCACAGTGTGATGCAAGTTTATATTGAATCTTGCTTTTGGAAAATATCCAGATTTTCCGCCTGGCTTTGAACAGGATCTTTAGATTCATATGCAAGTTGTTCTCTTTTCAAGAATCTTAACTCTTTTCTCAGGTTCTGGACACTCTGATTTCCCTTCACGTTTTTTTATTAATGTTAATAGTTTCACAATAGGCTTGCAGATGGATTTGGTTTGATATTTTAGAAGACACTTAAGACCAGAAGAGATAGGAAACTTCTTTTAAAATCTCAGGGCATTCTTTTTGTTGTCAGGACATGGTGTATGGTCCCATAACCTGCTTTCTGTGGCAGTTATCACCAAACAGAGAGCAACGAGTAGAAAGATGTACTCTTGTGAGATTGTGAAGTTCTAAAAACATGCTATTGTATGTAAGCAATAAAGATGACAACTTCAGAAGTGTGTGCAGAAACCCATCTTGGATCTGCATGCTCATTTTGTAGTTTTGGAATGCATCATCCAGGGCATGTGTGTGTGGAAGATCATTATATGAGAGTTTCTGATGATGACCTTAAATGAGGAAAAAATTCACATGGTGAAACCCCTCTCTCTCTCTCTCTCTCTCTCTTTTAACTCGTCTCCTATTCAACCTCTAGGAACTAATTTCTGTAGTCAGAGAACACAACTCACATGGTGCTTTCTTTTAAAATTCTGAGATCTTTGAATATCATTCAAATCTTTAAAATCACAGAACTTCAGACCCTAAGGATTGCAATGTTTTGTGAATGCCTACACCTCAAACATCTGAAAGCATTTTGTGATGTCTAATTAAAACCCTATTATCCCACATCATGAATGCACAGCCTCCTCGGAACATTTGCATCATACCATCGCATCTCTTAAAGACAGGGTCAATATGACTGCTCTGAATCACATATAAAACCAGCACTACCAGTCTTCATCAGTACTTCAGTGGAAATAAAAGATGCTTAAAGTAAAAAAAAATAAAAAATAGGCACAGCACCCTTCTACCTGATTCATAACCAATCAACAGCCCAAAATACCGCTATAAATGCTGCAAGTGAGATTGGCAAAGAGCATTTTCAAACACCACCTTGTTGTCATTTTTTGAGGTTAGTAAGAGAAGTGAAAGATAAAAAATACAGATGTTAAAATTTAAACATATTTCCCTTAACTCACACACATGGTCCTTGGGAGCTGAGTTTGTATGGCCTTTTGTGGGTCAAGCTTTTCATAACAAGTTAATTTCAAGTTTTACTGCTCAGCTAATTACATAATTGTAGAATTCTCAATGGTTGATTGGCACTATTTTGATTAGTTATGAATTGTGTGGTGGGTTTTTGTGCCTGACTCTGTGACTAACAGAGTCTGAAATAAAAGTTTGTAAGTATTAGTACAAATACTTACAAGTATGACCAATAATCTGGCTGAGAAATTTGGAGATCAATTAATGGAGCCATTTCAAATGGCTTAATCATTGCAGTCCTGGAATTTACAGTTTGAATAAATTTCATTATTAGCAATGAACAAATGTTGGAGCTGGATAAATGCACATGAAACTAGCAATGGTTTCTTAAACAGGGAGGGAGAAAGAGGAAGACAAAAAATTTACAAAGAGGAAACAATGCAAAAAAAAAGAAAAAAAGAAAGAAGTCTTATAGCATACTGTGATTGAAAAAATTATTCCTCACTCACCCCTCACATTCTTTTTAAGAAGCTGCAGAGGGTTTTCATGAAGGCCCAGCATGCCTAAACAAGTTCCACTCAGAAAGAATAAGTTGTAAAAGTTAAATCACCACTCACTTCTTTTGAGCCTGTCTTCAGCTGTGATCTGTGGAGCTTGAGTTTCTCTTGTCAGGGATAGATAAAACAGTACTGTAAGACCAAACTTGAAAAATTCTAACTTTTCTTAAGTGTGTGGGAATTACCTATATAAGAACAGTAATTCTTCCAGCAGTAGCCCATACAGTAGGTAGCTTATACAGGAACCAGAAACTTCTGAACCCATACACTTGTTCATCCACCATCTTACAGAAGAGATTTGGCACATTCATGAATGTGTCAAAGATCGTTTGTAAGAGGCAAAAAACCTAGAGCAAATAGACACAATGAAATGCAGCAATTATGTAGAAAGCGAACCCAAGACTTAAAAAATGGTTTTGAACATTTTTTTCATCCTTCCCAAAAACAGAGCGCAGAGTGAAAGGCAGATATCCCATTTGGCTACCTTAGTGGCTTGTACTTTTTTTTGCAACTGGAAACCCTTGGGTTGTTGACTTATGGTAGTGGCACTCTCAAGACCAAGGACTGCTTGCTTTGACCTAGTGTATTCATCAATATTTGCATTGTTAATTTCATTATTTTGCAAAGCACCTTGGGATGCGTCTCATGAAAGAAGTTACATAGAAATACCCAGTCTGCTTTGATTAAAGTTTTCTGACAAGCACATCTCAAATGCTAGTTTTCAGCTCATTTGCTTTTAAATTATTTCAGTAACTACAGTATCCCAGCTTTTAATATTGATTTTGTGCTAACTATCCTTTCCTGAGCTAATGGATGTATGAAAATTTTATTATATATTACTGAAATACAGATATTAGTTCTATGACTGGATCAATTTCTTTTGCCATATAAATAGCATAGCTTGTATTAGAGGTGTGCGTGTGTATATTAAGAATAATACACATATGCATATATATGTATCGGTATATTTATAAATAAAATAACTTGGGAATTGCCTGCTTTTATCTCTATTCAGCTTTGGTGTTATTATGAAGGTTTATTCTTGGAAATAAGTTCACTTTATCTGATGTATTTGCTTCCCTGCATGTGGTATTTCTCCTTCAGAATAACTGGCACAGCACTATGGCAAATACTGCTCTTGGCTAGATCTTCTGAGTTGCTGAAAAAATCCTGCATTTCAAGAAGCATAAAGACAGTTCAAGAACTTCAGGGCTCCAACACTTCTTTTGGACCTGCTGGTCAAATTTAGGTTCTTAATGAACACTAAATCAGTTGTTCATGTGGGTAAAGAAAAACAATCTGTCATCTGACATCTTGGCATATCAGTAGCATTCCAAGCAAAGAAGCTTATAACATCTGTCTCTTCAGCAGCACACCATTATATTGTCTTAAAGGATCAAGAAACTAGACAATAAATAATAAAAGAAAAGAGACTAACTGTCTTTAAGTTGGATTGCTTTGGCTTAGCTAATTTTAATTATGATGATCTAACTCATTACCTACTTGATTAACTGTTCAATGCCTATCTAGATATTTCTAACATGCTCATCATTGTGGTATTTAAACATCCAGCATGTGTTCCCAATACCTATGTGTCCCCTTCTCTTCTACAGAAAATTGATTGCCAACAGTTCTTCATACTTGGTTAATGTCTACATCCTGGTGATTATTTCTATCTGGCATCCCCATTTCATTTATGTAGCTGAAATCCTTGCTCAGGTTCTTGTCTTCTACAGTCTTATTACAGTAGTCTCTTCTGTGATGAGAAATACAACTTTTCAAACTAAACCCCATTAGTTTGATCATGCTGCTGTTGAGTATCTCCACTGACTCCCTCTTTAAACCTGAGTAGTTTGTTACAATTTTCCAGGTCCTTCATAGCGTATCTTTGCTATTACTCTGTTGACATGATCACTCCAACTTCTTATTGGCTAAGGATAATGATTTTCAAACAAACACACTAATGCTGTTCTCAGAAACATCTAAAGCCAAATCACATTCTTTCTGTTTTAAGTTTATGTGATCTGTGATGCCAAAAAAAGCCTCAAAACTGGCTAAAATATACCAGTCTTTGGAGAGCTCCTGAGCATCCTGGTGAAGATGCTTCTAGTTTCTGTACTCCACCAATGGTCAGTTGCTGGATGAAATTAGTGCCTAATTTTATACTTAAATTGTAATTGTTTTCTATTCTGACTGTAGAGAAACTGGAAAAAATATCTCTAGTGATCTTTAATAAGGTTTCCTAAGCTATTAGTCTAGAGTAATACAAGTAACAGTAAAATATAGATAAAATTATAATGTAATTTATAGATTTTTTTTTTTTCCCCCTTAGATAAAGGAGCCCAAATATTAGTGCCTGGGGACATGAATGATACATACCTTTCAAACACTATTTAATATCATTTTGTGGGCAGTCTGCTCTGAGTTACTGAAGAGCATTGAAGAGCTTTTCAATATTATGTATTTGGAAATGTGACAAGTTGCTAACAGTGGCACAAGAATTAAAGGAAATCCACATCCCCAGACGTCTGTACAAACTGTTTCCGATGCAACCCCTCCCCAACATTTATTAAAATACCTCCAAGAAATTTATATCAGTAAGCTACATATTTGAACTTTTTGCAGATCCCCAAAACATTGTGTATCTTTTTAACAAACACACTGAACCTGGAATATTAACTGGATCAGTAAAGCAGTGTAAATAAAACCCATCATTTAGACAGAATTCTTCAAACAGAGAAACCTACAGTAACTCAACAATATATTTTACATACAAAAATACAATTGATACAATGAACAAAAATACTGAGGAGGAAAATATAGTCTTTTATTTACAGTCAATGGCTCCTTAAGAATTTAGTTTAAAAATAAATACTCCATTCCACTACAATAACTTTTACAAAGTTAATCATGTGCACATCTTATTTTTTGAGAAAAACTTTCAGATACATAGTAGAAACACACACACACACATATATAATTACAATGAGAAGTGGGGGGGGGGGGGGGAAGCACCTGAATCTATTTAGCTTATTCTTTTCAGACATTTACAACATATTTAGTCAAGAACTAAAAGGAGCTTGATTCCTGAAAAACAAAAAACCTAAACCATACTAATATTCCATTACTTTTGCTGTACTTTTTGTGGGATGAAAAATGCAAAGTTGAGCTCAGATGACAGCAAATATTTAATTGCTGAATGTATGTGTGAACATTCAAGCAAAACTACGATTTTATTAAAGCAAATTCCGTATAGACATGAGACTTAAACCCTGTTATGTCTCAGAAACTCGCTAGGTATACAGAGAATATTAATAGCATTGCGAGAGAATTTGTCATTTAGTACATTTTCAAAGAGAAGTTAACCAGCCAAAGAGGCCTGTATTTTGATGGCTTTGAGTCATATGGAGAGAAGAGAGGGAAGAGTACCAACAACAATAATGTTCAACAGTGCAACTATTCAACTCAAAATGATTGGAAAGGAAAACAAAAAAAAATTCAAAATAACTAAATGAAAGTTGAAAATCATACTATAATCCTACTAAAAACAATTTGCAGAGGTCAACTTTGATTCTTCCCAGAATAATATTTCTCCATTTTTGCTTCCTATAACTTCTGAATATGGCAAAGCTTTTAGCTTGTACAGAGAGTAATAGCTGAGTACAATGACAAGGGCAGCTTTTCTTCTTGAGGCTGATATACCCCTCAAAATAAAGTGTCATTATAATAAATACATATTTTCAAAACCCTACAAAAATAATTCTGTTTCTCCTGCCAGTCATCAGCTGGGAATTCACAGCTTTGCTGAGAGCTCCTACAAGAAATAGTACTTTTACCAACTCTCCATAAAAAGTCCTTATCCAATCCCATCTGACATAGAGCATGAGTCTTTTTCTTTGCAACAGATATCATTGAAGTTTCAAAACCAGTGCAATATGTCAAGAATGCTTATCATTTGACATAGCTTTTTCTGAACTTGACACCAGAAAACCTGTTACAATTTCCCTTCCAAGTCTCTCCCTTTTCTGAGCTATATGCAGATGAAAGGGTGCTGTTCAGACTACAGTAGTTAACAAGTGGACTTGTTGAGCATGCACACAGATTATTTTACTTGACTAGCACTCAAGCCCCCACAGAAGCTTGTCCCAGACAAGCCAGGTGATTATCTGATAGAATATCAACTTTTAATTAAAACAAACAAACCAACCCAAACACTTCAATAGTAAACTACGTGAGGATGGATTTCTTCAAATGAATATCCATTAGAATGAAATAGTAAGCTTTATATTGTTTCAATGGCATTTTCAACCAACATTTTCATTTTAGGTATGTTAATGGGTCTCTTTACTTGGCCCCTAGATAAGTGATGGAAAATAAGTATAAAATGTAATGCCAAAACACTCAGATGTATCTCCCATATCACACATACTTCTGGTCTGGAATCAAGCAGAAGTTGATTACGTAACTAAATGCACAAGTTGTGCCTCCTACTTAGAGAGACAGGCTTTCTTGATGTAAGATAAGTAGCAGAAATGCATGAAAACACTGTATTGATTGTCTATCTCTTTGGAACTGAGTTGCATTCAACTTAGGTGAATTAGAAAGGTTCAGCTCGTGCGCAGTAAAGACGTGCAAGTCTTCATTTTGGTTTGGAAGTTAATTGACCTCTCTGCACCCAATAGTTCAGTTTTTCTTGGACCTTTGGCAACTATATGACTTTACTTTCAATAAAAAAAAGGAGAGTGGGGAATTTTATGAATCACTGAACAAAATGGTGATAGAGGAGGAGTTCCCGATCCCACTTTGCTGAATTTGAACACTACAGGGAATCTTTAAGGAATGAGATTCATAGCTGAACCTTCTAATTTCTTTACAGCCCTTCTAAAAAACATAGGACTGTTACACAAAATGAATAACTGAATGAAGAGGGATCAGAAAAAAAATATTGTTTTTATGTGGAATGAAAAGAAATCAGTTTTATTCCTTCACCTTTCTGTCAGATATGAAAGAAGTCTAGAATAGAACTGTGACCTTGTTCCATTTTGATTCATTACAAAATGGTATCTTTCCCGCTAAAATCTAGAAGATACCCACACCACAACAAATCATTCTAATAAAGAGAAAAAAAAAATTAGAATAGGAACATGGCTTTTATCCAGTTTATAGTGATTAGCTGCTAATAGCAATACATTGCTTAAACTACTTTACAGCTAAGAAATAAGCATCAGGTGCTATACAATAGATATGTTCATTTGACTATTGATGCTCCAAGCAGTAGGAAATAGTGCTATATTCTTTGAACTCTACACAGTTTCTGCAGTTTCTGTAACCTATTGTCTGTGGATAGTTGCTCAGGAGGAGCATCTGTCCAAGTACAATGGAATGTATTTACAGCAGGCCAAATGAGAAAACAAAAATACTGAACTACGAGCTTGGTCCCTCTGGGAGCAGTTGTAGAGAAAATGTACCATTTAAAGTTTTCTAATTCGCAGATGGACAGAAATCATCTTGCTGAGGATTCAAAAAAATGATTAAAGAAACACTATCAACTAGTGAACAGATATTACAGCTCCTCTTTCTAAAGTCACTTGAGCCTAACCTATAAGGATGCTGTGAGTCAGAGTCAGTATCGCACATGAATCTTAGACTGTGTCAGTACTCTTTAGGACTTTGAGCTTATCAAATACATTACAGTTTAATGGGTATCACAAAAAACACCCCACCTGCCATCTTTAGCATTATTCTGTGCCCCAGTTAACTTCTAATTGCAGCAAAGACAATACTTATCAGTGATGATAGAATTTGGCCCCATCATTTGGCCCTAAGATACAAGTACTAGTTTATGATTAGGAAAGGCTGAGAATTCAGATGGCATGGCAGCTAAACTCTTCCTACCTCTAGGAAAATATGAAGGTTCCCAGCAGAACAACACTGGGAAACCTGAAATACAACTGCCTGACAGGACTCTGTTAATGGATCTCTCTTTCAACAGTTTTTGTAGTCTACATTTTAGTTGTCGCAGCACAATAAAAGACTAAGAATATATAAGTGATTATGTTCATATTAAATGATCATATGAGCAATAAATACAAGAACACAGGGACAGAATGAAGTTCATATATGAATGCAGAATTTCTGAAATCTACAGAACCCAATTAAAGGATACAAACAACTATACAAAATTTCTGCTATTTCAGAAGAGTCCGCTAGCTTTTACTTTAGTCTGGAAATACAACTATGATGTCTTTCCCTTTTGAAAATGTATGGCTGTTGACAGTATTTTCCAGTCTCCCTTCCAGGAGTCCCCGGGGCAATCTTCGCTCAGGCAATTCAACTGCAATGTAACTCCAGAGAAGCCCTACTTTTAGGAATTGATGGCTAAAGCAAAGGTGCCATGCCAACAGCCTCATCCTCCATCCTCCAAAAGCTCCCAGAGCTCCAAAACTTTTTGAGGCAGATCCTACCACAGAAAAAAAATCCATGTCCCATACTAGGATAGTTCAAGATAATTTTCATAACATGATTCTAAAAGAGATTTTATTCAGTCCCATGACCCCATAATGTCCTCTATGGATTTTTTTTACTGTGTGGGCCCCAGGAATACTTGAATAAATAAAACTACTTGCATATAGAAGCACTATCACCCTCTATAAAAAGGCTTCGTTTTACCTCAATATTAGATTCTTGAAGATGAAATTGAGGTGACAAAGTATGGAATGAAAATAACCAGAAATATTTAATGGAAAAAAAAAAAAAATTGCTGCCTTCAGTTTACTCTAAGATGACATCTGGCAGAAACAAATCACAGGAAACGCAATGCTGCTCTGCATTATGGGAAAGCTTATGCTACTTGATAATGTCCTCGCAGGAAGGTGGTGCATCCTGAGTCTAAGTTATCAGTTCAGCATTTTTAATTCATTGCTGCTTAAAACAAATGTTCTCTTATACCCAGTGCTTACGTTTTACAAAAAGGCCCTAATTTAAAATCTTGAATTCTATGAGGTATCACATCAAAATCATTTAAAGCCAGTTGAAGCTTGCCAAATTTACTGAAAATATTACAGTTTAGGTGTACCACATTTTCAACAAGTAGAAAAAAACCTAACATCCATTTTAGTAATGTTTCTAAGAATATTTATTGTATTGAAAACAATGTTAAAAAAATCAAGAACGAAAAGCTCTTGCAGGCATTTTGAAAAAAACTTGCAAAACCAAGTCTTTTTGCTTGCACAACTTTTGAACTTTAGATCTCTAAAACAATTGCATAAAATTGTTATGGTTCAAACCCTATTGAGCAGTGGAAGTGTTTAGTAATGATATTAACAGGTCATATATAATAATTCACTAAAACAAGAGACTGTTATTTAAATTTTGCATCACATTAGCTGTAGCCAAGGTAAACTCCCTTGCATATGCTCAAACCTTTGACAAATACTAAAGAACTAGGGTTTCTGTGATTCTCGGATTTCACAGTGTACAATCCAAAATGCCAATTTTCCCAGACATAGCTTGGGAATCTTTAAACCAATGTTGAATTCCAGAGCATATAAATTTGCTACCTTGTAAATATCACAAGATGGATCAGATAGCTATTAATTAATTAATCATTTGAAATACAAATGTATATAATTTGACAATGGTTTCCTGCATTATATTGTTCTACACCACACTTTGTGGTATTTTAAATTTAACTCACAACAAAGAGCTCTTCTAGCTTGGATAAGAATATTTCATTATAGCTGAGAAAAAAATATTTTATTAGGTCTTTTGACATACTTATTCTTATATTCTTCTGTCTAGAGGAACTATTTGGACTAGTGAGTCAATGGATATGGGATGCCGCTTAGGTACATCTGAACTGAGTCCAATAAGCTGTATTATACTACACAAACCTTTGAGAAAGATGTCCAATCTGGATTTGAAAGCATCAGAAAATGGAGAAACTACAATTATCTTTGCTAACTTCTTCCAGTGGTTAACTAGCCTCATTACTAATAGTTGGGAATTCATTGCTGATTTTAATTAAACTGGTTTTAATTTTTATATTGTTTTTGTTATATTTTTTCTTGCTGCCTCAGGCAACTGTTTAGTTCCTAGTATCTTCTCTCTTTGAAACAACTTATTGACTACAGTCAAGTTACCTCTTAACTTTCTTTTTTATTTTCTTTACATTTATATGAAAATACATAGGCTTATCTTGAAAAGAATGCCAAAGAGAACTCTCCAGATTGCAAATTCTGAAATTCACTAACTGGCATTAATAAATTCTAGAGGCGTTAAAAAAAAAAAGGAAAGAAAAAGAAAAAAAAGAAAGAGCAAGATCCGTAACAGTATTAAACAGGATTGAGACAAGGCCAAGAATGAGCAAAAACTAGGTGGATATGATTTTCTGAAATTATAAACTTAGACTGGTGACTAAACACAGCTTATGGAGGTGGATTTTCAAAAACACATCAGTGCTGTAATGAGATGAATATTTCTAACTTGTTTGGGTGTTTCTGAAATTCCACACCTACACAAGATTAAGGCATCCATTTTTAAGATATTGACCTAAAGCAATGAAGAAATAGTATTAACAAATAAGTAAATATGCAGTCTTCCACTGCCCCATATCATCAGCTAGGAAAGATGTTTAGATCTAAGAAAGAAATTGCTAACAATTTACTGGAAAATCAGGGCAATAAGAACCCTGTACATCATATGGAAAACAAAATATTTTATTCATGTTTCATGTAGAAAAAACTTAGACTGGTCAGAGATAACCTGGCTGTTCATATCTGGTTGGAGGAGATATCCTCAGCAATTCAGAAAGGTTAAAACCCTATGTAAACTTTATCCTTCCTAGAACTGCTTAAGATGTTCAATTATTTTTCTCTCTGCGTACTGAATATTCCATCCATTCTACTTTAATTTTCTATATGTACAGAAACTGAAGATCATACAGTTTCTGTTTTGCTGCAAAAAATTTCTAAGTTAAATACAAAAGTATAATATTCAATCTACACATTCACAACCCTATAATAAAGCACATGATAAACATTTACATGTGTTAGTCATGGCAAAACACCTGGGTAGTTTTCATAGATTAATAAAAACATAATGAAAATATAATTTATACTGTCAAAATATCTCAAAGATGCTAAAAGGTCTTTCATTTTAAAATCACTAAGTGGTAATGTTGTAAATAAGGTAAAGAGCACTTCACAAATTATTGATATTTACTCATCTAAACTGAATTCTTCCTAATAATTCAATTTACAAATCAGTAATGTATATACTATTCCTGGGTAATAAGCACCTACTGAGTAATATGGGGTTAAATAGTGCTTTGCTTTACAGACTTTGAGAAGCTGAAAACAAAACAAAGAACCGAAAAAAACCCCCTCTTAAGCCACATCTACTTTATCCTCACAGAAGTGACTTCTATGTGGTGTAGAGGTATTTTAAATTACATAGCCCAGAAAATTGTAACTGTCTAGCTATTGCTACTTGGCTTAATTTAGTCTACTCTTTACTTTTACTTCCTTGACAGCAATGTAGACACGTACCAGAGACTTCTGTTCCAGTCCATCTTTTTATTTTCTTTCTTTTCTCCTCTCCTTTTATTCCCCGCAAACTAGAAAGCTCAGGGTAAAGTCAGGCACCAAACTACATGCAAGCTTAAAACATAACTTTTGGTGACACTTGGTGACCCCAAGATGAATGCTGGTTGATGCACTTGTTACGTCTGTAGTGTCTAAATAATTAATGATTGAACAGCTTACATAGATATATAATATCTGTTAATATCTCTTCTGCAATACAACATTTTAGGTAAGGTCAGCAGGTGTACCATTGTCAATCACTGTCTGAAGACACTTTGGGGTATCACTAGGGGTGTAAGTGTGATATTTAGCTGATGAATTCCATCCAGGAGTCTTAGTCTTGATTAAGAGAATGTATCAAATAGTCTGGGTCAATTCTTTTTTTCACTTAAAAATAGTTTAACTCATAGTAGAGGATTTAAGTCATGGGTTAAGTTGGAATCAGAATCTCTGTCTTTAGAGAAAAATCGGTACAACTGAAGATGAGGAGGAAACAATGTCTCTGTGCTGTGTAAGTTTTCTAATCTTCTGAAAAAATAGCCTAAATTCTCAAAACTTTGGCAAATTGATAATCTGAAAACAGAATTAGAAATCTTATCAAGGAATGCTTTATATCAATAATTTTAATTTTAATCCCTTTTTATACACATTTTTCAACATTTCAAAATGAAAAGTCAATTTGAACTGAAAAATGAAACTTCACATTTAGAAATTTTGAAACAGGATATTTCAATAATTAAAAAACTTTTTTCCATAATATATTTCCAATGAGAATTTTCAAGACCAATCCTTTTTCACAAACAGTGTTACTCTTCTTGATTAATATTTCAATTAGAACATTTCATTGAAAAATCCCCTATCAAGTCAAATGGCAATATACACTACCTTCATGACAGATAGAAAACCATATCAAAACTCAGCACTTATTTGCTTAAACACTCATCTGAATTGCCTTGCTTGCTGTTGTTCTTTGGGTTTTATAAGCATTATTGCTCCGGTTGTTTATCACTAATAATATTGGAAACAAGTGTGCTTTACCTATTTGGTGGAAGACGGAAAACTTCAATCTTTGGAATTTATTTCTCCGCAATGGGAATAGGCAAACTACAAATCAGATTATTTTTGCTGGTATATAGTTGACTGTTTTCATAAGAATTATGCTTACACATCTTGAGTATATCTGCAGCAGCTAGAAACTCCAAAGCATACAAGGGAATCTTGATTCCCCTGTTTTTATTTATGCAGGAATGAGAGATACTCATTGAAGAAACCTGCAAAATATGAAATCTTCAAGTTAATTCATGAATGGGGGTCTCCACAGTTGCTGTTTTTCTTAATAAGCGTACACTTCTAGGGATGACTTTGCCTTAGGTTACATCACAGTTTCTCTAATTTGCTGTATGGATAACCCATGTCTGTCTCGTGTATATTCTTTCCAGCTTCTAAGCAAAGGATTAATACTTTCCCCCTATTACCTTTTTGTACTTTTTTGCTTCACCTAATTTCTCTTCATAACGAGCTTCAGACACCATTATCATAAAGAAAGGGATTTATCTCTTATGGACAGCAAGCAGAAGCATGTTTTTTCCATTTGTTGTTCCTATTTACAGGCCGTTACCTACTTGTATTTAAAAATCACTTTTCCGTTTTACCTTAAATTAACTTCTGCTTCAAGATCTCTCCTTCTAATAATCCAAATCCTTAAAATGCAGTAAAAATCTTCAAGTAACAGTGGATATTCTATAGGGTTTCTTTCAGGTTCTTCTACTTTATGGGTAATGGTTAAAATGTTACAGGAGGACAGCGAGACTCTTTTATTTCTTCCTCAAGTTTTACTTATTAAATTTTATACATATGTAGATAAGCATATATATATATGCTGGATACATTCTTCAGACAAATATAGGGGACAAGAGCAGGCTGCTTAATATATTTTAGAGTGAGATATTCGCTGTTTAAAAGAAAGCTTTCAATGGAATTAAAAGCCAGAGATTTAATGGCAAATGTGTAACTTCATGGAGACATATTATTGTATTTTAGTTCAATGAATAATGACTAATAAAACCATCATTTTATGGAATTCATATTTTCAATATATAGTGAAATAAAAATATACATTTTAATCATTTTTCTTTTGAAGCTCAAAATTTAGGAAATGTTAGGTTAAAACCATAAAAATAAGGAATCAGTTATGCCATCAATCATAAAACTAAAGAATTTGAAGCTATTCCTTTTCATGTGCAAAATATTTTTTCCATTTCAACGTGTGGCATAAGCTGAAGCTTCTATAAAAATATTTATAGTAAAATAGAGCATAAATCTATAGTTACATTTAATCAGTTTTAGAAAGATGCATCCAATACTTAGACACTGTAAAATTATTTAGAATCAGTCAATTTTACTTCAGTTACTGCTGAAGTAACAAAAAGTATGATGCAATGGTCTTTTGTGAGCTGAATGGCATATTTGCTCTCATCTACACAAAGCCCTGTAAATAACCTACAGGTTGTTAGTCATTACTTAACTCAGCATCGAAAATGCTCATTTTAGCTCTTCCATATTAGTGCATTATCCACAGAGTACTTTAAAGAACCATTAACAACCAGATGCATTTTAAGCAAATACATTGCTTAAGGAAGAGTTACAGAAAATAATTTTGACTTCCCATGTAAAAACCTTCTTAGAATTCCCTCCACTGAATGTACAAACCCCTCTGAAGGAACTGAAAAGTCTTTAGTGGATTGTCTTGGAACAGATCAGCAAAGCAGAATTCAGTATCTAACATAAGGTGCTCCCTGGGCCATGGGTGTAGTAAAGCATCATGCAAGGTATGAAGTCACACTATCATTCTTTCAGTTGGCAGTCACATTGGCTTCCTTCTGACGTAGCCTTTCTTTCTGTTAATGAAAAAGAAAGAGTTTTATTATCATTCTTGTCTACAATTTTTCCATCTCCACTCAAGTTGCCATGAGCATTTGGTCTAGAAGACTGAGAAGTACTAAACTAGTCACAATAGATTAGAGTTTTCTTTAATTAAAAAAAAATTAACGCCTGGAGCACTCAAGCAAGGCTCAGAACCAATTCATTACTTACTGTAGAAAAACTGAGCTTGCTTTAGCTACACACTTGTCAAATACCATGTACCTTTAAAAATGCTCAGCTCTGTGAAGACCAGTGCAGCTAGAGAAAACCAGACACATTTCAAATTCATGTGAATCTAATACCTCGTCTGGAATGGTTTCTGCTGACATAAAGGCTCTAATTTAGCATTAGCTAGATTCTGTTGTTTAATGACCTCTTCCCAAGCAAATGTAGTCATTTACATCTCTGCCGCCTGTCCTGCAACTGATATGCTCTGCTGGGAATGAAAGTAATATACTGATTCCTTCATGTATGTTTCCTTCCCTTAGTCTCTTGGTTCCTACAGTTTGAGAAATGCTGATCTCACGTATGTGTCTTGCTCACAGACAAAAAAGGTTTTATCTACAGTGTAAGTTATTAGTCTTCTTTTTGTGTCATATTAAAAAACCTGGGAAACAGCAAGGAACAAAATGGGGATTTAATCCCTTCTACCGTTATTCAACAGAGCAAACAGGGTTTTGTAAGGTTTTGAAAAAAACCAGACACTCAGCCATTGGACAAATATATGCATTGAGCCTCAGTGCACTATGGAGCATGGAAGAAAACACAAGAGACTTCAGTGGAAGGGGGGAAGAAACCAGAAAAGCAGCTCTTATCATATTTTGCTATCTAAAAGAGCAGAGCCATGCTTAGGTACAACTAAACTAAGTTTTAAATGTTAACTGTTGGACTACCATAGGGCACAAGATTAAAGATTTCTCCTTGGGAAGAAAATCACTCTGCTACGTTCAAACTAAGCATACTATGTCACCTTTCAACAACAGCAGAAACCTGCCACCATTCTGAATGACAAGAATATAGTGTCAGAAAAACCCTTCTGAATGTCATACTGAGAAACATCATACCAGGCTAGCTGTAGGATTGATTTTCTTCGTTTCAACTTTCTTCTCTGCAGTTAACTTGCTTACTGATTGCTGAGCCACTTTAATTCTGAAACAAAATACATAGAATAGACATCATTAGATTCAAAGAAATTAAAGGTGTTCTGGCTCTGCTTGGTATACACTCTATCTGTAAGAACTACCACCACTACCTTTTTTTAGGCACAAGCCCAACAAACTGCTATTACTATTCAAAGGCACTTAATGAATTACCAAAAGCAGATCAAAATACATTTTTAAATTGAGAATATCAAAAGCAAAAGGACAGTCGGCCTGTATTGCTCACTGAAAATGTTACCAGGCAAACAATTTCTCTGTTCTTGCAGGATCTGGGTTTTATGGAGTATCTTTCCTACCAAAAAAGCCGCAGTGTCAAGAAAAGAAGATACTCCTCTGAAAAAAAGCCAAAAGCTAGCTGGCTCAATCTGTTGTATATATAGAATATAATATTTTAGTAGGCCATTTGCCAGGCTACACATTATATTTCCTCTGAAAACCTTGAAATGAAAGCATCTGCCAGTTTTTCCTTAATGTTTGCCCCATTGCTTTACATGGAATTGACTGACCAGCCTCACTGATGTGGTAATAGAAGGAGAGGCAAAATAGAAGGGGTTCTTGTCTAGGGGTAGTCAAATCCCTCTTGTGTGCAGCTACAGACCAGTCTACTGAGAGCACTATTGAGATAAGGGGAAAGAAGAACACAGACCTGATTCCTCACTTTCTTGTGTTTTGCTCTTAGGGTCTTGCATACAGAACCCTTGTTTCTGTGGGCATTTAACAAGAACAACCCCATCAGAAGTTTAATCAGGAGGAAGACGAGAAACAGGGAATTTAACAAAAAGGGACTTGACTCCTCTTACAGACAGCAAAAATGGCCAGGGAAATTATGTGCTAAACAGTGATAAAAAGAAAAAAAAATTCTTGGCACTCCTAAGACAGGATCTGCCCAGCTATCATTGCCTTTAAAATGCTGATGCTATAAACACCTACTTTACAATTCTGTATGCAAAATGCAGAGGTAAAGAAGTTGCAAGTGATTTTTTACAAGCAAGGAGAACTCAGCAAACCAATTTTCACTAATGCACACCAAATCAGTCTTTTACGAGAAACAACACATTTCTTGGCACTCTTGAACTGAAGAATTCTACTTGCTTCTCCTATTTAATTTTCTCCACTGGCAGAAATAATTGCTATGGCCAGACAAAAAGCATTTAAAATACCATGTCCAGTTCAAACCACTTCCGACACACTCAATTTTTGAGGAATTTTGGAAGAAAATCAAATAGGAAAGTGGATTATATCTGCAGTTACTGATGTGTACCTCCTTGCTGCAAGACTAGGAGCAAACTAGATTCTTTTAAAAATATAGAACACATTCATAAATTCATTATTGTGTTTGTCAATGCTCAGTGTTGGAAACTAAAATTTCTTCTCCGAGATATGTATTTTAGATGCATCTACTGGGTAGTTATTGGTGTTGTCTCACCTTCCAGTGCTTAAGAACAGGAGGGAAGAGTTACACTACTTTCACATAAACTTATTTTCAACACTGTTTAGCTACAACATTGATTCAAACTGAATGTACACCCTCAAATACACAAATATGAAATTATTATTCTGTACATGTTTAAATAGCTCTGAAGTATTTTTAAAACTTAATTAGTGTTCCCTGTTTCGCAGCAACACATCATTCCATCTTTTTTACAATATTGTTAAACAGCACAGTTTACTTCTTAATGATGGATGATAGCACCCACTGGACAGCATGCTATTCCTCACAGCTACAAAGTTTATGCAAAGATGATAATGTATTTCAAGTGACAGTATTCAGGTCCAGCAGAACCACACCAAGAGACTGACTTCTAAACTGTTCCCTATTTTGAGCACATTTTCTTTTCGATCACATTCTCTTTGGTCCTAGAAGTGTTTTCCGAATAGTTTTTAAATGTTTAGAGTCCATATTCTAATCTGAAGGGAGAATTCTAGGGATTATAAACTTTTAGACTTAAAAAGAAAATGATGCCTGTCACTGATTTAGGCCTAGCTCTGCGTATTTTATTCCATATTTGCACAATTTCCAGGAAACCTGGATTTTTAAAAATAGAATTCATAGTTTGGAATACAAAATAAAAATAAACCAGCTCACTAACAGGATTTGAATCATGTCATATTTGGCTTATAAAAATGACAGGCTGATTATATACTCCACTCTGGTCTCATAGGGAAAAAAGCCATCACTTTGCTAACATGTGACTGATAAGATTAGCATGCATTATCAGAAACATAAGTGTATAATTTAAAAGGAATGTAATTCTTTGGGACTTTTTAAAATCAGATGGGTCAATTTTAAGAAAGTAGTTAGCTCAGTAATTACATCAGTGAAGCACCCATGCTGTAAAGGTGCCTTAGAAATAAAAATAATTCTTTGTTAAACATGAACAGGATACTACAACTGGCTATTGTGTTTGGAAGCACTATCCTTGAAATGAGAAAAATGAAATAGTATGAAAACTATCAAATTCAAAATCATAAAATTGGCTAACAGCAGAAGTCTAATCTTCATATACTTTTTCCATTATTTTACTTTCATAAAAAAAACCCAGATATGAACACATAATTTTAATTGTCCATTAAAAGCTATGACAGCCTTCCATGAAAACTTAGAAACACATACGATAATTCTTTACCCGCATCCAGCTCTGGAGTCCTCAGCATGGGAAAGACATGGACCTGTTGGAGCAGGTCCAGAGGAGGCCACAAAAATGATCAGAGGGCTGGAGCACCTCTCCTATGAAAACAGGCTGAGAGAGTTGAGGTTGTTCAGCCTGGAGAAGAGAAGGCTCGGCGGGGGACCTTCTTGCAGCCTTTCAGTACTTACAGGGGGCTTATAAGAAAGATGGGGCCAGACTTTTTAGCAGGGCCTGTAGCGATAGGACAAGGGGTGATGGTTTTAAACTGAAAGGAGGTAGATTTAGGCTAGATATAAGGAAGAAATTTTTTATGATGAGGGTGGTGAAACACTGGAGCAGGTTGCCCAGAGAGGTGGTAGATGCCCCATCCCTGGAAACATTCAAGGTCAGGTTGGACGGGGCTCTGAGCAGCCTGTTCTCGTTGAAGATGTCCCTGCTCATTGCAGGGGGGTTGGACTAGATGACCTTTAAGGGTCCCTTCCAACTCAAGATATTCTATGATTTTATGATCTAAAGTTGAATGTATGCACAACATTTGACTGAGTCTTTTAGTGAAACAGGTAAGTAAAAACAAACAAATCACACACTTAAAGAATGACTAGCCAGCGACTAGACAAACTCAGTTAATTCAACGTACGTATGTCTCTTCTCTGATGACTCTATTTTTTTCTACCATCTTTCCTTAGCACAAATAGAAATAACTTCCCATTTGTAGAAATCATATAATAGCATAACTTTTTTTGAAAAGCTTTTCATTAAAATACTAAAAATTAGGAGTATATTAAAATTAGAAATAAAACTAGAGATGAATAAGGTAAAGAAAGAACAAAATTACAAATGAAGTATATTCAAAAGGATAGAGCTAAACTACTAATTATTTTCTGAACTTTTCTTAGACACATATATTATGTTATTAACCAATCTGCAGATATACCGCACAACATACTATTATTTTCAGTTAACATAAAATAGACTATTAAAACATTATAAAGTTGTGTAAGGCATTAATTGTATTTTGTGAAAATTTATATAGATGTAAATTGTTTAACTTCTTCTTATAAAAGTATAAACTTCCTTGACTACTTGTAATTGTTCAGCAATTACTTGTTCAAAGCCTGTTCGAAGTAAAACAAAAGTTAGGTATAGAATGTCAAAATGTAAGGTAAATAAATATTCTCTTAAATTTTCCTTCTTTCTTGTGACTAACTGCAGTTATATTAGATGATAATGAAGGTGGCCAGTTTTAACATTTATACTTTATAGATATCAGGTGGAATAGAAAAGAATGTCAGGGAATACGGGAAATCTACTCAAGTCTTGTGTTCAGTGTAACGGCCAACAAAACATCTAAAGAGGACTTTGAAATACTAAAACATTTACTGTAGATTTACTAGACTAAGTAGTGTCTTGGTGACACTGCTTAGGGGGTAAGATTTACAAAGTATGGGCTTAAAATGTTTACTCACTTCATCTTGTTACTTAAGTTTGTTCGTTACTTAAGCGTTACACTAGACACCAAACAGAAGTCTACATGTCTTTTAAATACCTCCAGGGATGGTGACTCTACCAATTCCCTGGGCAGTCTGTTCCAATGTCTGACAAGCCTTTCAGTGAAGAAATTTTTCCTAATGGCCAATCTAAACCTTCCCTGGCACAACTTGAGGCCATTTCCTCTTGTCCTATCTCTTGTTACTTGGGAGAAGAGACCAGCACCCACCTCGCTACAACCTCCTTTCAGGTAGTTGTAGAGAGTGATAAGGTCTCCCCTCAGACTCCTTTTCTCCAGGCTGAACAACTCCAGTTCCCAGCTGGAAAGATAATAGGGACTGATAAGTTCTTCAACTTAGGGAAGTTCAATTAACTTGTATTCTGACAAGAATCTCCTCTGACAAGAAGAGCCTTATCCTGAAGAAACAGTAGCAGAATCAAGCCCTGAGATAGAGCTCCACAATTTACAGCTTGCAGATATAGGCTGAATAGCACAAACTAAGCAGAACCACCAACCACTCTATACCCCTTTCTTCTGAGTTTTTGTTGTGTGAATTAATGTACAGGGGAGCAGCTCACATGAGCTGGACATTTACAGAGGCATGACCATGAGGGGGAGTCTGGAGATGTGCAAAGGAATGGACTCAGTGAAAAGATTATTTTTTTCTTCCTATATCAGTATAAAATACCATGGATGGACACACTAGTCTAGCCATGTTTTAGAGATTTCATGGAAGAGAAATTGGGACTGAATCTAATAGATGTGAAATCAAGGAGGAAGAAAGGGGAACAGAAAAGTCAATGGAATCTAAATATCTAAAACAGAAAAGCAAGAAGGGATTGAATTGTGTAGTAAAACATGCTAGAAAAATAGTGACAAGGACACTTTTGAACAGAGAGCACTGCAGAGAACAAAGAGACCAGAAAGGATGGTAGAATAGCTGAATCACAACACAGAGACAAAGGGTGTGCAGGTGCTAATTTAGCAAGCAATAACATGAGGCCAAAAACTTAAGGTATGCAGGTCAGTTAAGCCTTGAAATCTGAGCAGGTGCAACATGGATGTGTTCAGAAGAAAAGTTACTCTTCTTCAACAGTGAGCAAAAGAGGTCAATATACCTTAACATATAAAGAAGATGTGGTATCAACTGTAATACTGAGCAATATTGCACATTACCACACAAAATGGAAAAAAAATTGAATTAAATTATCAAAACAATGTATTTTTAAGTAGGAGAATCATGACTCCAACACTGCATATGGATCTTTACTATAAGCAATGAGAATATCATTGGCTTTTTCCTGCCTCTGTGTGGCAGGTGTTGTCTTCCCCTGTAAACTGAATGCAAGTCAGGCCTCTTAAATTAAGAGATATTAGTGAAAAATAAAGACGCTTTTTTTATTCAAAATAATTATTATTTTTATTTTGTAACTGGGGACACAGAATTGAAATCTAACCATAAGCCCATATTTATTAAAAGTTTCCTTCCTAAGATCATGAAAATACTTTTCCTCCTTACAGGAAAAGAGATTATCAAGCCAGAGACTAACCAGATAAACTCATTATCATTTTCACCCCTGCTTCCCATTCAAGTCAGAAAGAAGGTGTGAGCTGGCAGGCTCCATGCTCTAAAGCCCCCAGTTAGGAAAACTAGAATCCCTTCTAAACAAGCCAGTGGCTACTTAACAAGCCAGTTGCCAGCATGTTCAGGCTCTGCTATTGTGCAAAGACAGACACCAAATTATCTGGTTCTCTTTCAACCTCTTGATATTCTGAAATAATCCATTTGCTTCACTTCTGCAGCTCCTTCCACGCAGCTGGTGGGTTATGTGGATAGCCGTGGATTATGAAATAGCTTGGAATAACAATTCTGTGCCACCTGAGCTTTCCATGACTTGAAGTTCAAAATTCTGCCATAAGACTGTGTTGGCATAGGAACTGTTGTGCAAACCAAATCTTCAGATATGGGTGGAGATGAACAAGCAGAGGTAGCTACAGTCAACGTCAACTGTTCAACCTAGAGCCAAGCTGCATACCCAGCCCAGATCCTTAACACAGCTGAACAGTGACTCCCCTTGAGAGACTAAGAAATATCCCCATAGCTCCAATTCCTTCAGTGTGTTACATGCCTTACTGCTCTCAGTCATACGGTAATTTCTACACGCAGCCCATAAACTAATCCTTAAGTAACAGCACTGTTTCCTGAAAACAGCCCATGCAATATAACAGGCTACATTTCAGTCTCAAAATTTTAGAAGACAGATGCCTGTGTATTACCTGGCCTGGCAGACGATTTTATAGAGTTCTTGGTTAGCTTCACAATTAGGAGCCTTATAACAGACTATGAAGTTTGAACATTGTCCACTTCTGTTACTGTATTGTACAATACAATTGCCTGATCAAGCCTTCAGGCTTAAATCTTCTGGCAAGAACTTGGTCATTCTTAATCAAATCTTTACATTGCATTTAGAATAAATGTTCACTAACTGCATCAGTATAAATACAGTAAAATGTATGTTGTCAGTGGAATTTGTCTCCAAACCTCAGATTGCTAATACGCTTGATATGTTTCTATTCTTTCTGGATCTACTGACAGTGTTTTGGTTATCTGTATAAAGTGTGTGAGAAATTTTAGCTCTGTAGTCACAAGAAAAAAAATCTATTTTTATGCCTTTAGGAAACCTGGTGCAGAAGGAAAAAACAATAGAAAGAAAAAGGCTACACCAATTCAGATCAAAAGCATGCTTCAGTCCACCTGAGCTGGCCACTAGCAGATACCTAGGAGCATACAAGGACAGCCAAAGCATACACTGATAATCCCCAGAATACTTTCACAGCTGGAAACTCTCTTCATATATAACAGTCCATGGATTTTTCTAATATGAATTTCCACTGTCACCATTTGGAAGCAATATAAGCTTTTGGCATCTGCGACATCTTGTGGCAAAGTGTTCAACAGATTAAGTATACCTACTGTAAAGAGGCATCACTGCATTTGGCTTATACTAGCCACTTGCCAATTCCATTTGATGCTCTTCAACTGTTGTATTAGATGAGGTATGTAATGACTATATTTCCCATTCACCCATCATGCTTGTACAGATCCCTATCATATCCTTTTCAGTAGGGTCCTTTCCAAGCCGAAGAATTCCCCTTTATTTAAATGGTTTCTTATGCAGAAGCTGTTCTTATGCTTACCTCTCCTAGCTCTACCATATCCTTCCGGAGAGGAAGGGAGAAGGACTACATATGGATAACTGTAGGTTCGTATAATGATTCAGTGATGGTTTTTGTTTTGTTGTGTAGTGATTTCCTAATAACACCTAAAAGGAAACACTATTTTTCTTTCCAAGAGCAAAAGCCTTGACACAGCACTTTGCCAGATCTATTGTATGCACTATGGGAAATAGCTATTACTGTTTTGCAGCGCAGGCCTGTAATTTGTAATTACCTCCTCAGTTTGCACCATAGCTACACCTTAACCTCAGAAACATGTAAAAATCCTCTGTTTTTTTCTTTGTCTGCATTGCTAAACTATCTGGTAGAACTCTTCATTAATTCATGTACCAGCTACTTCAACCCTACCTTTCTGGTATAGGCAAAGGCTACACTGGCCACCTAAAATCCACTTGAAATGCATGTGGAATTCAGACATGTAGAATGCCACCTTTTCCTCTTCTCTTTCTTCACTCAAGCACAATAACTGAAACTCACTCCAAAAGCTTTAATATGACTATGAACCATTAGCCTCCAGTCTGCTAATGCTGTAGGGTTCATTGATCAAATTTTCTCACAAATACGTTGCCTCTTCCCAATGCTGCAATTATGTGTACAAGGAACTCCCAGCATAAATCCATAAAGTCACCTAATGATCCTAATGATCGTTTCAAATATTTCCTTAGAACTCATTTATGTTGTGATCTCAATTTGCCTTATTAGACCATTAGTTTAATATCAAATGAAATAAACAACATCTGTTAACTCATCTTTTGGCTTTTACCATACATGCAGATTGTATGATACCTGGATGATGCCCTGTTTTGGAATGTTTGACTGATCATCAGGACTGAGTGTTCTACCACAGTACAAATTGATCAAAATGCCCGCAAATCTAGACTCTCACTGACTCTCACTGTCTTAGGTAACACAGACATGAAGAAAATAGATGAAAGAGAAATTAACTTTTAAATCAAACTATAAAATAAATCTGGCCTTCTAAAATAGATAAAATGTCTTGAACCAAAGATTATTTCTCCTCTTTGCCCACAGTGATATTGAAAATGAAAATACAATCCACTAGTCCCTCTGCGTTGAGTGTTTCTGTCAAATTTCAGTCATTTGTTAGGCACAAGATAGTCTCATAATTAGCTTAATCTGTGGTTAAAAATATTAAATATTGTATTGGCCAGCACTGCTAAGATATTTTGCAATTACATGTTAACTCCTATGGTGTTACGAACAAGGACTCCTCAGACTTACCGTTTTCCTGTGCAGAAATAGAGGGCAATGAATACGATTCATTTTGTATTTAATAAATGTAAGAGTTAGGTAGAAAGCTATAGCCAGCTCCAATTTACTATAATAAACAAAAATTAGTTGGGGACTGCTTGGTGCTTTTTCTTTTGTTAGGACATTTTCATCTTTACCATTAGCTATCTACACTGCTACAGTCAGAGCTTCTGCTTTTCAAACCTATTATTGCCTTTGTGGCAAAAAAACCCACTATGTCTTTTTTCACAAGATTAAGCTGAAACCATCAACATGTTTTGTGCTAGAGATGAAATCCAAGAACAAAGAAAGCATTTTAAAAAAGGACCTTTTATAAAAGGTACCATTAAAAAGTAGGACTTTTTCCCTATTTTTAAGATGAAGTATATAATTCTGCTCATTAAATAATGATTATGTCTTCTCCAGCAATTGAGACAATCTTTGGTTCTCTTTTTCTTTTCAAATTCTAACCTATAAAATTTGTATGTATGTTCTACCTGAAAGAGATGGCTTAATCCAGTATGGTAACTATTGTAGCAATCTTATCTTTGCAGTGTAAGCAGTGGGTCAATGAACAGCAATAACTCCTTTTGTATCTAATTATTTCATATTTAAAGGGTAACACCCATAAACACATAATGATAATCCTTGTCACGTTTCTTTTGCAAAATACGCAATCACAGTTTGCGATGAAACTACTCACTGCAAACCATTAGTATTTTTTCTGTATTTATACTTTTTCCCTATATTCAGACTTGGCTAGGATATCCTCTTAAAATATACTTTAACAGATCTTGAATGCTTTAATAGACTTATAGATAGGCATTATACATATATATCTCTCATGTATTTAAGTTGTTATAATTACATATTTGTTTTGCTTCTGAATTCTTTGACATGCCCACTGCAGATAAAATCAGTAGTCTTAAGAAAAGGAAGTGAGACTGCAATTACATGCAATCTACCATGGTGCAAGTGCCTTGTTGCCAAAAAAAAAAAAAAAAAAAAAAAAATCTTTGTTTTAGTCTTCAGTTCAGTTATCATCTCAAAATTTTATAAACAGAAGAAAGCATAATAGCAGTTGATGTACCTGCATGCACAGACATACTAAATTATAAAGCTGTCAGCAACAAAACTGGGTTTTGATGCAAAACAAGAAAAAAAAAAAAGTCTCCAACATTTGATGAGTATTATGGTGCATTTACACTAAGCTGTTTGTCAGAGATGAAGAGGTGATCATGAAAGGAAATTTTATTGTATTGTAGTTGTGCTCTAGTATTGAAAGGAATACTATGTCTGAAAGAAAACTGTCATCATATTCCTATCAGGAATACAGTTTTGAAAATTTTCTTCATTTTATCTCTGTAGTCATTTATTTATAATATCCTATCATATCATGTATCATGTATCATATCATATTGTATCAATCTAGGTTTGTTATCTGTCTGTAACTCTGTCTTGCATTCCTAAATGGTGTGCAAATTTTGTCTAGGAAAGAGACAATGATTCAACTATATTTTGCAGGCAGCTAATTTATTTTCATGGTAGGTTAAATGCAGGGCAGCTCAGTTAAAGTGTTTCCTTTACTTTAAGAAAAAGTCTCATAGAAATCTAATTAGATTTCTACAGTTGTGTTACATTTGGGAGCCAAGCAGTTTTTAGACAAAACAGGCTCTTGCAGCTGAGGCTGTCATTTAGTTCAAGGTGGTACTCTTTTTTCCTGAAATTCAGAGATTTTAAAGTTGTCCGTTATACAATGTAAAGTAGTTAGTTTTGAGTCTAAAATTTTAATTTTGGAATCTTAGATATTTTGACCTACTTTTACTACTATTAATTTTAAGCTAATACATTTTTAATTATGCTTTTGCATAATGATAATTTTGCATATTATAATTAAATTTTGAATTTTCTGAGCCATATTTCTTAAGAGACAAATTATAATCCAATATTAACATTCCTATGTAAAAGTAAACAATGAAATCCATTTTTAGGTATCTATGTGACTAGGTAATTCAGACACATTTTATGCTGAGTTTCTGCAGCTCCTCCTGAAGGGTAATCCAACTGTAAATGTGTTCACATAAGGATATCAATGCCTCAGTTTCAGAACCCAAGTTTGAAAATATTGACTTACACTCCCAATTCGTCCTTTTTAAAATTTCCTTCAAAACAAAAGAATTGGTTCATGATAAACAGATTTTTTTAAATTAAATTACAAACTTTAAAAATGCAAAACAAATAGTGCATCCAATTAATTAGCCAGTTAAGGAACACAGCTGTCCATTCCTGTCATACTAAGGTTTTTAGTTACCAATGTGCACAAAGACTCTTAGCTTGCTTTCTAACTTTCTTGGACAGTAGCTCATCAACTGTTAGTCTCATACTTTGTAAGACAGAATCCTTAAATGGTCATGACTTTACAGGACATTTTCAGGTGATGAAAATAGCTTTTCCATCACGCTAATCTACTGATTTCATGATGTTCTTCTTTTCACTAGCACATTACAAAACAATTTAGGATGATGAAAACAGTTCTTCCGTCATTCTAATTTACGTATTACACAAGGCTCCTCATTTCAGCAGCTCATTGTCTTGATGAATCACCCACATTTTGAATGTAAAGGACAATGAGTTGTCCTTTTGAGATTAATGAAACTTTGTAAAAATAATTTGAAGTGAACCCTGAAAAACAGTCTATATAATCCAGAAAGCGTCAGCACTTTGAAGTATTATGGTAACTGGTGCTCTGCATTCTACTGGTATTGCTTTACATTTATGAATAGGAATAAAGGTATCCATCAAAGGAGCTGATGAAGTATTTGTGCTGTGTTTTTATTATTTGTAGATTTTATTTATATAATTATTAAACCATGGGAAATTCTCATCTCACCCCAGTAGGAAAGCACAGAACATAGCAGTTTAGTTACAAAGATTTCTTTAATATTGTATTAAGAAAGTTAAGAAGTTATGTAGTGTTAAAACATTTACAAGGCATTTTAAATCAATTTCTTTGAAGGGATCATTGTATGCCATCAGCAAGGTGCTAATTACATAAAAAGGAATGGCTGTATGGTCTGGATTTTTTTTTCCTTTTTCCCTTGGGTAGTTAATTTCTATTCCTCCTTAACTGCTTTTGGAACAAAAATAAGTCATGATTCAGCAGAAAATCCCTGAGATGACCCATATCACGATTATAGCAATCTGTTAGTGACTGTTTGTTTTACACAGTTTTTAATGTGTAAAACAAATTTGCATATTGATCTAGACACAAGGAAATACAAGATTCTTTGTAAATATTTGCAGTTGTCAGCTTCTAAAGTCTATTTAATCATAACATAGATGATACATAAAGCTACAACTTTCAAGTGTTTAAAACCTGTAATATCTGTAAAACAATGTTGATAAGGTTGATAATTGGGAATTTATAATTTCTACATCTTGTCCTTTAAAAATCTACTTCTACATGAAACTAAAAGGTCCACTGATTTGGAGCAAAATGGAAAATGTAAGTGTCAATGAGTTTATTACTTTTGCTGATACCTTTAAAGACATTTTTCTCTAAATCTGTATCAATTTGGAATAAACACCTGGATTTATATTTCATACTGAAAGTGATTAATCCATTTTCTTCCAAAGCATGACCACATTACCACTCTTTAGGTCTTTTCAAATGAACTGAGATATGGTAAGCATGGTGCGCTTGTAGTGGAATTGTTTTTTCTTTGTAAAAGATTTTAAGCTTCTTTAAGAAAATCAAGAAAATAATTGAAGGTTTGGTGTTGGTTTTTTTTTTTTTAACTCTAACTAATAAAATCAGGAGACTGTGGTGAGATCTAGCGGCAAGTAGTTTGATGTCCTCAGCAGGACACCAAAAGTCAGAAGTAGTGCTGTAAATTCAGTGTGGGGCTTCAACACTGTGCTAAGTGTGGCCTGAATCTCTGGGGCTTCCCTTTGATGCAAGTGCAGTATATTAACTGGAAAAGCATTCACTTTTATTTGTCTGTACTGTCTGCGACAGCAATATCGCCTCATTTAGGCTAGTTCAACATGAAAATGCACAGAGAAGCAATCTGTTACAAATTAGCACAGCTCCCCTTTCATTTTACTAGCTAGTAATTGGAAGGGGTTACAAAAGTGTAATTTATCAGATTATATGTGTTTATCTTTTTGTGGGGACAGCATGCCTTTGGTGAATTTTCCTACGCACCCTGAGGGAATAATCTTTCCTTGATGTCCATTAGATCTGAAAGAAAACAATGACGCCTGTGAAATATAGGAGTATAATTTGTTGGGTTTGAGAAGGAACAGTTTCCCAGACATCTAAAATGGTATTAATGACTTTATTAGAACCTTACCGTTCCTTGGAAATGCTTTTGCTCTCTCGTTTCCAAATGGTCTTGAAGTCACTGCAGAATTCGTACCACACCGTGAAAATGTAGTTTGGTGTGATCTCCTTCTCGCCAGGCTTTGGCTTTATCCCAAAGTATCCCACTGTTTCTTCAAAGCTGCGAGGGAGGGGGGAAAAAAACTGTCAACACATAAGCTCACTGGGGAAACAGTTTCTCTGAGGGCTGGTTCCTGATTCAGTAGTCAAGGCTGGTAATTACCATAACTTCCCCTTAGCCTTGGAAATCATAGCAGCAATTCATGCTGAGTATAGCTAATCTTCCAACACCTACCTCATTCCCAGGAGGGTAACTTACAGATGCATGAGACATCATAGAGATATGTCACACAGGCAAATCATGGGCATTCAATTTTAACGAGAAAAACTTAACTCCTTGCATTTCAGGAAATGCTATATTATATCTATTTCTTTAATTTTATTCTGCAACATTCCATGAAGAACTTATTCTCCCATTTATCTTTATTGAAGGACTATGGAAGAGTCACATGCCAAGTCAGGAAAAAATCTCCAGGTGTGGTTAAAAATAACCTTCAAGTACTTAGGGAGAATTAGAAGTAGCAAGAAAAAAGCCACAGACAGTGCCAATAGTCAGTTTGCAAAGTTTTTACTGAAAACAATTAATCTCCTTCCTGCTATGTGTCAATAAGCAGGTAATTCATTTTATGAAAATACATTGCCTATATTTTAATGCTTTTTAAATTTTGTAATATGGCTACTGAATTGCTATACAGCTGGATATTTTCAAAGTAGCTTTTTATTATAGATGATACTTCCGATAGCAGTTTACCTGATTGTGCATTTTTAAGCTTTATGATATTGCTTTGTATAGATAAAATGGAATGATTCACATGACTAGGTACTTATGTAATGAAACAAAAGTATGTTCGTACTTTCGTAAAGGTTGAATCACTTTTTGAATCACTTTTCTCTGCAAAGTAGATATAACAATCCTGAAAGATTTGGTGATACTTATTAAAAATAATGCTGTAATTTAAAAAGAAAGGTAACAACATGTTTCAAAAGAACTAATTTTTCTTGAAGTACTGATTTTATTTAAGCAGAAGAAAGTTACATTGTTCTTTACAGTTGCCCGATGGTCCTAAATCTAGAACACAGGAAATGTAAATCTTGAAAATAAAATAAATAAAAGGTATCTTAAAGACTTGTAAGGAGTCCCCAACTATCCAACAGATGTTACTTGAGCAACAGATGCAGCTTCAGTAAATATTTCTTTCTCAATTTATACTTGCATTTGCATAGTCCACACTGCATGTTTTCATACAGAATTGCTAAGGTTAGGGTCAAGTTTTTTTGCCTTAGGTTGAGATTCAAGCTTTTAGCTAGGCTTTAAGAATATAAAGTAACCATCAAAAAGTCCATCAACAGAAGTTACCCCCCAAAAATACAGGAATATATATTCCATCTGCTTCACAAAGTATAGAAGCTTGGATTTTAGCCACATGAGCCAATACGCTCTGGTTTTTTTGATACTTCAAAGATGGATACAGCTTCTAGGACATGCTGAAGAATATCACATATTGCTCAAGGTGAGCTATTGATATAATAGTTTTTTAAACCCTCATATATGATAAGCTTAACCTTTTAAATTTCTTACATAGGTTTTGTTTAAAACATGTAACTATATTTCAAGTTAATTGGTGCTCCACGGTAAAGATATCACAATGAAATAAGTATGAACAAGCCCATAATATTCAGAGTTGAAGGGTCCCGTAGTGACACTACAAGGAGAAAATAAATAAATGAATAAAACACTAATATAGGTTTAAATATCTGTGTAAACCATTCTGGGATTTCAAACCCTAAAAATACTAAAATAACCTTAGTCATAATCACATGGTTAAAACAGTTTATGTCTACTGGGCAATGTCATTTCCGTTACATTCAGTTGGGCCAAACATTCCTCAGCTGTTCATATCCCTTGACCAGGACAGCTCAGCCAGGAACAGCAAGACCAGAAACTCTCTTCTCAGGTTGGCTTCACATAACAGCAGCCAACGCCGGTAACATCGTGCTCTCTTCTTCCTAACAGAACCCTTCTCCATCCCAGCTGTAGCTGATACAGCTGTCTCTGCATGCTCCAGGATTCTGAATTCCTGCACTCTATCTCTCACTCTGCCTTCATCCTGACACCTACTCCTCATCCCCTCCTCATGTTTCATCCTCAGCCCTTCTCCCAGTAGCACTGTTTTGCTTTCGCCCAGCTTAACGTAGCTTCCCGAGCTGCTTTCTGACTTTCAAAGTAACAGATCTTTCTAGCAGTAATTCTAAATACTGAATGTTTAGTTATCAATTGAATAAACCCAAACTCTGTATCGGACAACTAATTCCTTAAGTCAACTGCAAATTAATTATACTTCCATATCCTGGAGCGTCTACTCTGCTCCAGAAGGGCTACAAAGCAGGTAGAATGTGAAAGAGCCTGTGCCACAAAAGGTAGGTTGGTAGCTATGTAGAAAGGAAACAAGCCAGCCAGCCACCACTGACAAATGAAATTAAGAGGTGAAGCCCCAGCTGATGTCAGCCAATAGTTCAGCTAATTTAGGCACCTTCTGCAAGCAAATGGAAACAGTTCACCGAAGACTTGAACTGCATCTGGGAGGTGCCTATCTCTCTTTTCCTGACTGTCTAGGAAGACTAACCTAGGTGTCTCAGTTAGGTGGAGAGACTCGGGGCTCAGAAAAGTAGCATAAAAATCCAAATTACCACAGATCTGCCTTTAGTGACCATGAAGAAAAAATATTGATAAGAAGTTAAAAATTAATTTACCCCAGCTGATTTATAGCAGTTCCACAGTTAACACAGACAAGGTTAAAGGTGGATCCTTCACTCTCACAAAACTATAACTTGGTAAAAAAAATTTATTAGAAATACTAACTTACTCATATACTATCTATCTATAAATCCATTTATCTCACTTCCCCTATTTTGCTTCCTTTGGCCTAAGTAAGGCACAGATACTCAGGCAATAAAAGAATTAGGATTTCACTGGTTTCTTAGTATACTGCATTCAATAGCCTAAGTGCTGAAAATGTTCAGTGACAATGAAATACATTCAGGTCAATGTTGACAGTAATTAAAACCTCAAACACAGTACACTGTTTGGCTAAAAACTCAACTGAACTTTTTCCTGGAAGACTACATAAGAATTTTTCAGAAAGCATATTACTTCTTTGAAGTGCAGATCCTTTTTCCTAAGATCAATAACATCTTTGACCAAAACAGTGAGAAAACACTAGCAAAAACCTTACCATTTTTGTGCATTTTCCAAACTGCTCTCTTCTTTTTTATGTTCTTCTTTAGCTGCCAGTGAAAAACATTTCAAAGATATAAATTACTGCCTTACTGTTTTAGAGATCCCACAGATGAAATATCTCTTACATCCAAAATTGGATAGGTTGTATACTAAATATAATACAAGTGATAAACATTTGCTAATTTTCAATTTTTATTGCTTTCTTGTACCTTAATGAATGCTTCTAATGTACCGATAAAGTGTATTGGATTTGAAAAGTCATTTAAAATCCATACTGTAATATATAGCGGTAGACATTAATCTGAATAAAACCCAAATAATTAAACTTGACTTTCAGATTTAAAAAAAGAACATTAAGTTGTTTATGTTTCTTTATTGTTGCCGACCAAAACTTACAAATTTAAACCTGTTTGCAGTGCAAATAATTGGAAGTTCAATTGGAATTGAACAGGTACCAAACATAGTTAACACCAACTGTTCCATATAGCTATCACATTTTGTTCAGGAAGCTGGAAAGTGAAAACACATGTACTAAGTTTTAAATGTATGGTATGTACATGATTTTTTTGAAAAAGCAGCCAAGAATTTGAAATACGGTTAGTGAATCTGAGTGCCTCTGTTACAGAATGCTCACATGAACTACTTAAAAGGATTTGATTTTCAAAGGATGGGCATTCTCTACTTTTGAAAATGTTTCCTGAGCTGGATACTCAAGCAAAAGCACTAGTTTTTTTCATGAAATGTTGATCAATTCTTCTTAATACAGTGGAGCAACTTTAGCTGCGGCAGAATACCACGTATGTAAAACAACGGTAATGTGGAAAAGTTATTCCTGTTCCACATTAGAATAATACTGTAAGTGCAAATGTTAATATGAACAGAATTCAGACACTTCTTTATACAAAGATAAAGAACTGTGTCTTTTTGCTGCTCAGTCTATAGGAGCGTGTTGGCTGGCTGAAATACAGTTACAAACTGGAGTTCACAGGCAAGGCCACTGAGAAATTGAGCCTGAATGATTCCATTTCATTATAAGGCTACTGACAGAGGTTTGTACTAAAACAATTAAAATAATTTAAAAACTGGACTACTTCAGAACTTTTGCTGTTAACAAAACAATTTCATTTCAACTTGTGCATTTACTTATATTGGGCAAGTGTGTTGGAGGCACTTATTCAGATTATTTCAGTATGGTAAAAGCCAGAAACAATATTGTGTGCCCTTTGCAAGGAAAACGACTAATTCTATACCATTGAACTCTCCACCTCAAATCTTGGTGACAAGACAGCTGCAACTGAAAAAGATAAGGCAGCTCTGATTTATTGTGTTCATCTCATGCTCCTGAGAAATTCAGCTAAAGTTAACCTACTATACTTAATTCATTATTTCCACAACTCTTTCATTTTGTATCATTAAAAGTAGAAAGCATAGGTTGGAATTCTGATGGTTCATCATGATACAAAATTAACTACATACAGAAAACCAAAGATGGTTAAAAGCTGAACTGCGTATAAAATTGTACACTTTATGATTACATTAATAATTTCTTTCTGGTTGTTAAGGAGATGAAAAATTGTTAAGTTTCTCAGCATAGCTATATTCACAACAGAAATTGAATATCCTTAGGTCCCTGCACATGAACAAGAATGCAATAACTAAGAAGGACAACACACCTATACATTTTTATTAAGGTGGTAAGACCTGACTTACTGTTTTTTAATCTTCTAAGAACAGAATATGGGAAGATAGAGGCAAGAAATTTTAATTTGTTATAGAAAGTAGAAAAAAGGTGTGACTTCTAGGAAGGAACACAGGAAGTTTACATTAATATAACAGCGTGCATGTTTGTATACCAATATAAGGGAAAAGAGGAAGGAAGAAAATAACTGTATTATATGACAAATGGTATTTTCCATATTTTTAACTATAAGCTTGTCTGCCAAGTAACTATTTAAAAGTATTTATTTGAAATTTAGATGCTGAGACTTGTTAAGAAAACAAATGAACAACTCTATCCAACAATTTCTAAGTAAACAGAAGTTACAAATACTACATAATGTGTAAGACAAGAAACCAGAGCAATTCTCTCATCTCGTCGTGGTTTAACCCCAGCCAGCAACTAAGCACCACACAGCCGCTCACTCACTCACCCCCATCCCACTGGATGGGGGAGAAAATCGGGCAAAAGAAGTAAAACTTGTGGGTTGAAATAAGAACGGTTTAATAGAACAGAAAAGAAGAAACTAATAATGATAATGATAACACTAATAAAATGACAGCAGTCATAATCAAAGGATTGGAATGTACAAATGATGCGCAGGGCAATTGCTCACCACCCGCCGACCGACCCCCCGCCAGTCCCCGAGCGGCCATCCCTTGCCCCCACTTCCCAGTTCCTATACTAGATGGGACGTCCCATGGTATGGAATACACCGTTGGCCAGTTTGGGTCAGCTGCCCTGGCTGCGTCCTGTGCCAACTTCTTGTGCCCCTCCAGCTTTCTCGCTGGCTGGGCATCAGAAGCTGAAAAATCCTTGACTTTAGACTAAACATTACTTAGCAACAACTGAAGACATCAGTGTTATCAACATTCTTCTCATACTGAACTCAAAACATAGCACCGTACCAGCTACTAGGAAGACAGTTAACTCTATCCCAGCTGAAACCAGGACAGTATCCACCCTTATTCTATACCATTGACGTTATGCTCAGTTCCCATACCTTTAGTAAACTTGCATTCAGAATTTGTAATATCCTGCTCTTTTTCTCCCCCTCCACAAGCTGCAATAATTAACACTATCAATGCTGTCAGTAAAGGCTTCCATGAAACATTTAATTTCCTCAACAGAGTCCTCAAAGCCCTATAGTCAAGATACCAATCCTCATCTTAATTCGTGGAATTACTGAAGGCAATTAAAATTAATTACACAAATGAAAGAACTTTCTTTTTATTTCTCTGGCAACACCACACTTGCTCGCATAGAATTTCCTTTCTGCTGAAGTGGGATCATGTAATGCTTTCATCCTTAGACGATATGCTTGATTTCAGTTTCCTCAGTTTCCTTAAGTTAAGAACGTAATAACAGCCGTATCAGATTGGCACAGGGATTCATCTAGCCTAATGTCCTGCCTCTGGCAGACACTGAAGCAGGTGCTCAGTTAGAGTTAAGGACCAGTACAAACACAGGATCCTTCCCCTGAGTGTTCTCTCTGCCTCTGAGGTTCTGTAGTTCATATAAAATGCTTCCTGTACTGGATGTAATTTCAATGTAATTCTCAATGGATTCTCTCCCGAGAGCTTGCTCATTCTCTGCTTAAGCTTTTAGAACCTTTTTAGCTTCCACAAACTGCTGTGGCAAGTGTTCTATAGCCTAACTACACGTAGCACATTTTGTTTGTTTTGGAATGGACTCCTGATAGCAGCACTCTATTTCTTCTATCAGACAGAAGCATGACTCCAGTGAACACTGAAATATAGTGACTATTGGCATTAGCTTTTTGATTAGGATACTTTTGAAGCAAATTTCCTCACTGTCCTATTTATTGAGCATTGATTTGGTTTGCAGATAGGTTTTGGTGTGTGCAAACTAATTTCCATTAGGAGGAAACTGAACAGGAAGCTCCACAGCAAGTGCACTCCCATACTTAATAGGGACAAAAGGACCAAAATAATGCTTGAGCCTTCAGACAGTGTTGAAACACATGAGATAGAGACGTTCACCTCAGATTAAATCTAACTCAAAGCTTAAATCTCTACTGTAAACACACTGGCCTCAGCCTCTGCTGCTTCCATCAGCTGATCCAATCCTACTGCACCAAATTATTCCATACATTACATGTATATGATTACATAGAGGCCCTTCAAAATGCCTTCCCATAAGCTGCATTTGGTATGGAGACACCCTTCTGTCTGGCCTTGGAGTTATTAGGCTTGACCAGCTTTGAAAATGACAGGGAACTGTCAAATGTAAGGTTTGCTTTCTGGTCTCACATCTAAATGGAAGTTCTTAATATGCTCTACTGTTTGGATTAGTCCATATCCTGAATAAAGTATCAGGTCCTGTCCTATGACAAGCAGACAATCTCAATAAATATATCTTCTTTCAATATAGATATGAAAACCAGGATCAATTAAAAATTTCTGTGTCTTTCTACAGACAAGAGCTTTGAAAGGAAAACAGGTATTTACAAAATATGCAGTTCTAATTTGCTGTAAGAATAGTCTTTTGTAATACAGACGGCTATAGACTCTGAAGATCAGCCACTAAGCTTATTCATCTTGCTATCTGTATCTAGCTCAAAGAATAAGAGAACAAAGAGACAATGACCTTATAAATTTGCCTTATGAACCTGAGACATTTCTGGTGACTTCCTTTTACTGAAGTGCAGAAGTAAGCATTTGAAGAGTCATGATCCTTAACAGTTCTAAAAGTGAAACAGTACTAGAGTGAAATGGTTAAAAAAACCCTGACTTATTTATTCTACATATTCTACTTGCTGAGGATGGAACAGCATGCCAAACACTATTTTGAGAACATGAAACTACCAGAAAATATTTATTTTTTTACTGGGTCTAATATATGCATAGCAGCTTCCAATTACAACAGAACCAAGACCTCTTCATGCATCAGGCTACTATGAAATAGTTCCCCAAAGAACAAAGGAAAGAAAATATTGGATACTGGCACAGACTGAAAGTTGGCGAAAATCAGTAACTAACAGAGGCAAGCACAGAATGATGAAACTACTTGCTCTAAGAGGGGAGGACAAAGAAAGAAAAATGGGTAGACACAACTGCACAAAAATCTCACAGTTACTTCTGCCCCCCTAGTGAAAATTTTTAACACTTACTGAGTCTGACTGGATAAATTTTCTGGTATTTTTCTGTGACCTTAAATATATGAATGCATGTAAGAAGGATAATTCACAAGTCTACTGATCTAGTTGTACCCATTACAGCTTTTTTAGTTTTCAGTATCTTACTGTTTTCAGAACTGAAAGATCTGATGCATATCTTTTTATAACTCATCTAAGCATTCTGGAGCAATGACAATCTTCAAAATTATGAGAACACTCAGACAACTAGCAGTTAGGAAGGAGACATCAGAATTCTTTAGTTTTATATTCCAAGGCTGAGTTCATGTGGTTCAAAAATGTATGCTTCATGAACTTTTAAGACTGGTAAATTACATGGTTTTCTGTGGGGGAAAAAACCCACCCTAAAAAAAGGTATTTGATTTTTTTTTTGCCCCAAGGAAAGAAATAGGTCTTTTCTGGCTCATGTCTTCCAATCAACCACAGTTAAGATTAAGACAGAATCTAGCATAAGACATAGACAGACCCCCTCCCCCCCCAAAAAAAACCCCAAACAAACTCAACCCCCTAAAAACCAAAACAAAACATGCAACCCCAAAACAAAACCCCTAAGGACATTCCTATCTGACCTTCATAGAGCCTGGACAGAAGCTGTTAAAACAGTGACAAAAGGTTATTGTGACATTTTCTAGGCTCACAAGAACTCACCTTCTTTATTAGTCAAGACTAAATAAAACCTCTCGAGTAGTCATGCTGAAAGACAGCCAAAAGATGAAACACATCCTAAAAACATATTAGCCCCTTAATCAAGGGTTGAGAACGAAAAGTATATCCCTAGAGAGGTTCAGTTGGGTTATCTTTTTCCAAAGTGCCAAATGTCACATTCTACGACGTCGACGAGTAAGGAGAACAAGCAAAACCAGACCTTATTTTCTTGGTCATTTTAAAGCATGAAGACATACCACCATTTGGTATCAGAGATCCAAATCTCTCAGAAATTATCCATTGCTGGTATGTTTGGGTATCAGGAGCTGAACTCAGAAGACTTTATGGCTAGAAGTGTACTATATAGATATCTTCACCCTCAAGTACAATTGTCATACAAGGGAAACTTTTTAATAACTCTGTTTAATCAGGGACTATGCAGAGTGGAAGAAAAAACTCAAAGGTGGCATTCTAGGTGGGTAAAAGCACTAGCGAAGATCATCAAAAGCAATATAGTTGTTCTCTGTTTTTGTACAAAATTCTGGACACACTTAAACTCCTAGACACTATAATAGTACAAAGAACAGCAGGATCAACAGCGGGATCAACAGTCCTTTACTCAAGACTTACTGGACTACAAGTAATAATATGGAAAACAAAATTTTCACAGGGGTGTGCTTGCTAGCACATGGCAGTTCTTTGAGCTGCAAAGAACTATCATGAGCAACCTAATGAAAGTATGCTTTCCTAAGGATTGTTATTTTAGTGTCATGGTGGGTTGACCCTGGCCAGTAGCTGTACAACACACAGCCACTTGCTCACTTGTCTCCCTTCTTCCACAGTGGGATGGGGGAGCGAATAGGAAGAGCAAAAGTGAGAAAAACTTGCGGGTCAAGATAAAGACAGTTCAGTAAGTGAAGAGAAGGGGAATTAAAAACCAAGTGATGCAATCACCATCGCTCACCACCCCCCACAAGTAGACTGATGCCCAGCCATTTTTGGAGCAATGACTACCTCTCCCAAAATCCTTTCTCCTCCTTTTTTATTGCTGAGCATGACATTACGTGCATGGAATACCCCTTTGGTCAGTTTGGGTCTGCTATCCAGGTTGCATCCCCTTCCATCTCTTGCCCACCCCTGGCCTACTTGCTGGGTGGACAGAGTGAGAAAAAGAGAAAGCCTTGACAATGTGCAAGTGCTGCTCAGCCATAGCCAGAACACTCCTGGGTTATCAACATTTCTTTAGCCACATATTCAAAACACATCCTCATACTGGTTGCTATGAAGAATATTAACTCCATCCCAGCCAGACCCAGTACAACAGCACAGCCATATAGAAAAATAATCGTAGATGAATCCTAAGATTTAGATCAATTGGATCATTTGGACACTTTTTACGCATAAAAATCAAGTATAGAGTTATTTTTTAAATACAGCCAAGGTGTCCAGCCACTTGATTTATCATGTTAAACAATCTGTAGCTTTCAATGCAGTATGAGGTTTTACTGGTTAGCTGATGATAGCAAAAGCCAACTATATGTGGCTAACAATTTATACAAAGCGTTCATAAGTATCATCAACATCCGTTTAATGTTTCTATTATTAGTCTTACCTTACTGTCTAGAAAAAGATAGGGCCCTGCATAAAAAAGCCATGAAGAGAGGACATTGCAAATATTATAAATGAATAATTTGTATACTATAACATATGAAAATATATTTCATCACCTGACACTGCCCGAATCTGCCTTCTTGGAATGTGAATTTTAAGGGAATGGAAATCAAATTAATAGAACCTTTTAAAAAAATTAACAAATGTCAAGTGCAAATAAGTATTCACAAAAATACACAGATGAATGCAGGAGAATGTAACATCAGAAAAGGGATCATCTCTAGTTTCCTTTTTTCTTTTTTTTTTTTCATTTAAAAACTGGAATATACTGTATTTTGAAAACATGGCTTGACTAACAAGAGTAAGTATGGTACTGACTATGGAAATTGGGGTTTTGGAATTGTTAAAGACATGGAAATTCAATTTCTAATTTAGTATCATATGCTACTGGGATAAAGTCTTACATTTCATACAGACTGAATCCAATTTAGAACTGTTTTACTTTTTGAAACACATCCTATAATAAAGCATATAGCAACAGAGGGTATAGAAGTTCCCAGAAACTAGGTACTCACAGTAAAAAAGAATTCTGTAATTTCAGACATTTATACTTTTCATTCTAATTATTGAAAAGGCTTTCTCAACAACCTTAAAAGTTTTTAGCAAGTTATGAAGTTTCAGAAATTCTAGAGGAGGTGTGTATCCTGTCCTAGGAAGAGATATACTCAAGAAAAATCTATCTATCTAAAGCTATACATAGAACCTCAATTTTCTGCTATTTCTACATTATTATATTGAGTTACTTTTAATATAACTCCATCTTTTGAGAAATAATATTACTTTTAAGTTAGTTCTATACAAAAGAATTCTTATTGCTTAAGAATTGAATTCATATCTAAACAGAACAATCAGGAGAGAATACATACAGTGTAAAACATTTTCCATTTTGTTTTGGTTTTTATTGTATTGTATTTAATTTCAAATTTGAAAAATACATACTTAATATGACTGCAAATTACTTCATGTGGCTACATCCACCATTCTCGTGCAAGAGCTGTTTATAAATATTTTATATTTCAGAAATAATAAAAAAACCTTAAGTGTTCTATGTACAGGTTCCTAGCAAGGAATTTTTCTAATAGGTATTACTTGATAAACTTACTTTATCTAGTTACTAACTTCTAATTGGTAGGCTTTACAAACTCATGGGGTTCAACAGACAGCCTGGAAATTACATGTAAATATTGTATGTCTAATATAGTTTTCTATTCCAGTATACTAGAATGCAAAAAATCCCCAACACAAACAATCCCACGCCCATCAAGAGATCTTTCTTCTATGGTATCAGTTAAGCAAGAAGGTCTGGGAGCAATGGAATCAATGAAACTTGGCCTACTGTGAATCTGTGTTTTAGAGTTAGTTCCCAGATGGATTCATTAATGTTTAATTAAGGGTTGAGTTCATGATACAGCCTTTCTCTCCCTGGAAGGCTAATAGGGTCACTCTTGTCTATTTAGGCACATATTTTTATTGAGATTTTAGGAGCTTAATATCTTAGGATCTCTAACTCTGTCACAGTTGGTCAAAATTGGTCAATGCATTGAAAATTATTGGCAGGGGAACAATCAACGGGCAGTGTGATCACATAAGCCTTGTTTCCTTTACCTCTTCTCTAAATTAGAAAACTTCACATTTTTAACATGGGATTTGGCTATGCAATTTTTTTTTAGATGGTTTAAATACTGGTATAGACATCTTAAATCCTTTCAAAACAATCTTCTGAACACTTGCTGCCATGAGGTCTTAATCATGCTTCCCTGAAACAGTCCTTACAAGTTTATTTTCCTTTGCAGTGGTACAAAAATTGTTTTTAACTAAGAAACCCACATCCAGTGATGAAAATGTACAAATGTTTCTATCTTACAAAGAGTCTCTGTGCAGTCTTGAGAAGCTGCTTAACAAACATGTTTCCCCACAAGTAATCAGGAATATTAGTTACCAACCCATATCTTAGGTACTGGGCAAGGACTAAATGTTAATTATAACATTTACCATACAGAAATTGTTAAACATTATAAAAGATTCAGTATTTTTAATGTTACCAAACCATAACAAATTGTAGACACTTGTACGCACACAGAGGCACACAACACCAGCAGAACACACTCAAGCAACACATTCAAGAAAGTGTTTATTATCATAGGTAATAAAAAACCTCGGAAATTATGTTTTCTTTTAAAAGTGATAATGCTGTCTATAAATGTGCCAGAAAATGTCTTTAAGGTCATTTTACCAGAACATTAGAACTAACTATGAAGGAAAAAAAAATAATATTTATTTTCATAAAGTTTTCCTATAGTTCTTGAAATGTATGTTTCTTGGTACGATGCTTCTATTGTAATCTATGAGAGTAGACTTTTAAATTAAAGCTGCTTTTCCAGTTAGCTTCTACACAGAAAGGTAATTGTTTCATTAAAATTAGGACTAACATTAGTCTTACTTTTCTGTGTTCTGGAGTTATTAATTACAAAGCAAGAATTAGTGTTACATTTTTAAATTTATTCCAATTAAATTATTTGAAACTGCATTCTGTTAAATTGCAATCAAGCCATTAATCTCTCATTCTCCCACACTTGTGGTTCCAGAGAATAAATATTTTTTAAAGCCTATTAGTACTTAAACACTATAGAAATATATTCTAATTCTAATTTCTTTTTCATAAACTTTCATAATGTTGTGGTCTAATTCCAAGATGAATCTTTGTGATGACTAATGTATCTAAACAGTTTATGGAACTGAAAATTTAGTTATAATCCTTTGAAACAGAACAAGGTTAAATCCCATCTCTTCTGTGTTTGGGAAAACTAACTACCCAGATTATCTGTAACTACAATCTCCTGTTGTAAGCAGAAGTAAAAACGTTAAGGATCAGCACATTTTCATACCAAGGACAATACTTCTAAATAGTTGAACGATTATTAAAACCAATAAGAAGCAGGAGGTCTGCTCAAAAACATAGGAAGGATATTAAAAAAAAAAGTAAATTCAATGGTGAACAAACAATGAATCTGGTGGGTAATGAATGAATAATTATACAAAAATAATTAAAATAATTTCAGACAAGCTTGTGAAATTTGTGGCCTGAAAACTTTTAGGAGAGAAAAGGCATAGCATTGCCTCCTCCTGTGGAATGATAACAATGATTTATGACGCTAAAGTCATTTCTGCTGATTGAGCTCAGTCAAGATTGGTTTCACATGATCAGCTAAAGTACAGCAATACGTGATGTGTAGTGGCCCCACATGTTTGAACACACTAGGACATGCTCTTCTAGGTGATCCAAAGGATGGGGGTGGGGGGTTAAAAGCTGCTGCTTTGTTTTCCATACATTTTCCCCTCATTAGGATACCCTCCTCCTGCAAAGTAAGCCACTTCTGGTGGTCGGGAGCAAAGTCTCATTGTAAATGCACAGCAGGATAGTGGCAAAGCTGAGATTAATTCTCCATAGATTTATATAGACCTTTCTCACTGTTGATTGCTTGTACTGTTTCAAAGGTGCGTATGTTGCCTTTTTTTATTGCTGGTTACTGACTTTATTCCAGCATATGGTGGTTGGCGCCATGACACAAAGTGAACATTTTATACTAGAATTAAAGTGGATATTTGACAGTTTCTGTCAGAAAGTTCAGAGCAAAGAATTTGTGAGACAAGATTTATTGCATATTTTATATGGGAGACATCTGTTTCTTTGCTACGTTTCTGTTTAAATAAAAAAAGCAATGAAGGTTCTTTAAAAAACAAAGACTGTCAATAAAAAGCATGAACAGAAAAACTACATTATTGAGAACGAATTTAATCGTCCTGACCTTCTAAAAATGTGCTGCTTGGAAGTATGACAGTCACCTTCCCCTTTTTGTTCAGCTGTATGGACAGGATAGGACAGGAGAATTTCAAGCCCAAACTGATTCTCAAATACACAGCTACCCATATTTAAGGGTAAATCAAATAAAAATGAAAATCAAATTAAATCTAAGTATTGATATCAGATATTCACATATAAAAGCAAGGTGAAACATTAAGGTAGATTTTGCCTTTTTTTTTTTTTAGCATCCATAACTGCATTTTAGTGATGTGAAGTGTGCCAAATGAACACTCCTTGTTTTGAAAATTTCTTATAAAACTACAGATCAGGTATAACAAGGTATACAGCAAACTTCTCCACATTTATCTATTAACATCACTGAACCTGATATAGTTTGGCTTCTAAAGTTCAATGTTTTTGTCTTCACCATACCTAAATGCAAACTGGATTTGGTGAACACCTAGCAGGATCTTGTTTAAGAAAAAAAAAAGTATGCCTTATACAAGAGATAAATTTTTTTCCAATAAAAACCTGGATTTTTAACCAACAACCTTTCTGTTTATAAAGGTTCATATTTAGTATGAAACCCTAAGATTCAGCTTGAGAAATACGAAATTTAAATAGGTAGAATTAAACAAGAAAGAACAAGTACAAAATAAAGAAATTATATTGCTCAAAAATCACATATGTCTTTATGAAAAAGCATGTGTATGTTATTTAACTTCTACATAAAGAACACATCAACAGAAAAATCACCTCTGTTGGACTACATTCATTCTACACAAATAGTTATGATAGATTGTTTAAAAAAAAATAAATCATAATATAGGCTCAATAATCTCCCAAACAAAAATGTAGTAATTTCCTCTACAAAATCACAAATATTTGTCAAAAGATTTCATACTACCAATGTACTTAATTCTTGCTTTTAACTCAGTTCTTCTACAATTTAGATTTATGCAGGAAAATTTATCTAGCTACTAGTTTGAAAGGCCTGTAATTTGAAACAAAACCTAAAAAAGAGGCAAACGTGGACCTGCAATATTTCTCCTGCTTGCCACAAATAAAATATGGGATACTAACTTTAAAAAGTATTTTGTTATGTGTTTTGTATTGATTAGAAGAATCTAATCAATGTTTTTACAAGAAACACCCAGTTGCATTCAAATACGAAGCATAGATTTTTCCTAAGCTTGCCTTCTTTTTAATTAACACATAGAAGAATATATTTTTAAAAAGGATCTCTAAATTTCTAAATAAAACCCCTACTATTCTCCTTACCGGGAAAGGATGACGGGAAAAGCAAAGCATGTGCAACACATTAGTCAGGCTATTTAATTCATTCCTAGAAAGCATTCAGATACCATGATGAGAGAAATGAGAGTATATACAAAAGAAAAAAATCTCATGTTAGCTTAATTTAAGACTGGGAAAATAAGAATTATTATCACATTTACCTGATCTATTCTGTTTTTTTTACAGCTTGCTTATTTTCTGTTGAGCTCTATGCTGGGAGTATCCAGATTTTTCCTCTCCTACAGTGGGTGTAAACATTTTTACATGTTCATGTTTATCCTCATGTAAAAGGAAAGAAGAGAATATGAGTATTACATAACAGGACCAGGGAATATGAGTGCAGCAGCTAAGACCATGACTGCAGGCATTCTGCTCACTGTACCTCTGGGGCTTTATCATTGCCTTATTGTTCATGAGGTACCTCCTATCTCTTGGAAATGGCTTTTACTCAATAATAACAGTAGGTCCATGCAAAAGGCAGACAGAAGAACAGAAATACACAATAATGATCATTTACCTAAAATCCTAAAAAAATGGGGCAATTCCAACTGACCTATTAGTAGAAGAGTTATATAAAATTGTAGTCACAGTTGAAGTTTTAGTTGACTACCATTTTGATTTGACCTTTTCTACTAAAAACCACAAAAACTACTTCTAAGAATAATTAACACAAACCATACCAATATCATTGGTATCTACATTCATTCTGCTGCAATAATGCAGTCATAATGAGGTTAATTCCTCTATTTTTTTCTCCATTAGAACAAGAAAATGTTGACTGGACTTAAAAATTCATATGCAAAGTAAAAATAATAATGTACTTTGGAAATGCCTGGAAATATTTTTTTTTAAAATTTGAAAATAAATTTTAAATCTTAAGACAATTTACTTAATTCACATCAAAACCAAACCAATATCAAATTACATTAAAATGAAAAATGACTGGCATTTAAAAGGCAGGAAAGTCAAAGTTCCCCTACCATTATTTCAAACAGAAATGTAGAGTCAGCTCTCCTAATTAAGCTTGGGGATTCTCTGTCCTAGCAACTGCCCAATTACATGTAAGGAAAGAATCCCTGATGTGGAAAGCTTAAATAATCTTAAACATAAATATTCCTTATCCAAATCCCATTCAACTCTAAGTCAATGCTGGGTCAGGCCCTTTGTGCAAAACCCAAGGTAAGGAAACATATTATAAACATTTACTGATAAACGGTACCGATAACTCTATAGATAATCAAACCAAATACATTCTATAGAGCAGTTTTTCCTTTTAGCATTATATTCTTTAATGTTTTCTGCATGGCCACAAAAGCTACACTGCTGTGTCTAGTCAGGTATCCCCGCCTGTCCTAGGGCACTAGGACCTTCTCTGATACCATGTTCCATTCCAGAGATGGCAACACTTTGTGGAGAGAATTTTCAGACTGTAAGGCATTCTCAAGATGAAAGACTTTATACACATGCTTTGTACCAACAGTTATATCCTAAAATATGCTATACCGTAGCTGAAAAGAAGTCCTTTAAGAAATATTTTTTAGACACTTTAAAAATAGCTGACTTGGGACAAAGTTTAGATAGCTGAAAAATCCTGATGCTAAAAGTTTGAATTGATTTACATGCCATGAAAGAAGTACCACGCCAGTCAATTCCATACCTACATCTCTTAAGAGAAATAAAACTGCTCATTTCTCCACCTCTGCCAAGGTGTTCACAAGGCAGCACTGTAAGGGCTCTTTGCAGGACAAAGGTACACTTTTAAATACCCTGCCCTGGCATCTTAAGTATTTACGCACAAAGATATCACAGAAGGTGCAGGAGAGGTTGAATGTTGAACTGAAATCAGACTTTTCTTACATTTAGAAGTCTGTCTTTTATCACAGCTGTAATTTGTACAACACTGTATCATCCACGTGTTTTTACTGTGTCATTCTCCAATTTTGAGAGCTTAGTAGCAAGCTGGTGCTTTGTCTTGTAACTAGCTTCAAATTTCTGAGAATTGTCCTACGAACATTGTGATTGTTATTTTTGTTCTCAAAACAAATGGTCCTGCTACATCCTGTTCAACAAGTTCAGGTGTCAAATTTATTTACCTTTTTTCTTAGAAAGAAGCTTTCTTCTGATGGCTATTTCCTGTCTGGCCTACAGGTTTTACCTGTTATCATTGCTTAAAAAAGGAAAACACAGTTTACACCATAACAGAACCTAATCTAGAAGGCTCCAATTTCCTGCTGAAAATTTCAGCATCTAATATTTTTATCAATCATGCTCAAAAGCATTAAAACAGGATATCCATGTGTTTGCACAGGTACAAAACATAATTGAGAAAAGTTATCAACATACCAAAATTACAAAAGTCTACAGAGAAATTCTACATAAAGGCATATCAGATTAAGCATGCTATTGTCATAATCAGTTTGTATTATGGTAGCAGTGAAGGGTATTTCCAAGCTTAGTCCAAAGACTATGGTGTGAAATTACAAAGAAAGGGGACAAACATAAAGCGAGAGTGACCATTGTGATGGTAGGTATTAAAGTCTTTTGAGAGCAAGTGTATTTGGGCCTTTCATTATTTAGTAAGCAAATTAATTAATTCTACCCAATCCTTTCCAATTCTTGACTCTGCTCTTTCCTTGCAGTAGTATCTTTCATATATGTAAGCACTTGCTCATAGGATACATAATCTAAAGTAATGAATCAGTGAGCATCCCAATTTCCTGGCAAGGAAAGCTCTGATAGGGATTTAAATTCTATGCAGTTCACTGACTTTGAATATCCACACAAATAGGGTAAGACAAGAATGTAAATAGGAGAGCAAATTCAGATAAACTGCATGCTAGTGGAGTTGACTGCAGTACAGAGAATAATGACACAATAAGATAAGTAGATAAATAGGAAATCATGCAGGAAATTAATAAGAAGTAAAGAAGAAAGCAGCTGGACTAAAAGAATAGCCTAGTAAGATCCCTGTGAAAACCCAAACTATATAACCTATGGTTCTGTTTACTTACAAGCCTATGATACAGGCACTGGAAGAAATCCAGTGGAATTGAACAGAAAATAAAGGTTTTGATGAGAATTTAAAGAAAATGTTAGACTCCAGACAGCGGATAGTGGTTATACTAAGGCATCAGAAATTCTAGGTATAGATTTTATAACTATAATATACATAATATTTTTTTTTATTAAATCAAGGGTATCAACACTAACATTCATTTCATCACTCAGTTGCTATTAATAGGAAATCCTTCCCTATCATGAAATACCAGTGACTTTGCAGCAGCCACAGTAATCCAGTATAACACAATCAAATTGAAAAGAAGCTGGAAGTAAGTGTTGTCTCTAAGAGATTCTTTCCTTGTCTTCTAAGACAGGATGACATTGCGTTTTTAATTAGAAATCCTTCTACATTAAACATTCTAATGGAGTGTAACCCTCCAATTTTTATAGTAATTCATGATATAGTGGAAGTGATTGTAGCAATTGGATGTATATCTGTTTCAAAAATGATCAATTGAAAGTTTCCTGAAAAGTAATAGTTTTAATTAACATCAATTTTCAGGACTTTGATGCTGGTATTTCTTCTGGTAGTGTAGGAGGAAACATTCATTTCAGACCAGATTCTTGTTCTTTGAATCAGCTCACTGTCAATATTGCATTAGTTAGAGGCATATGGATGCAATCACATTCCAGGACACCTTATTTGGTGTCTTATGGACTGAGGCTATTGTCTAACTATACAATCTCAGAGTACCACAGCAATAAGGTTCTGTGCTTTGCAGACTCATGCCAATTTATGTAAATCACTCTTTCATCTGTTTAAATACAACGATCTTTGAGTGATGAAAACAGTTATGACTGTCACAAACAGTTTGAAAGATTAAAGTAATTCTGCTGCTAGCATATAAAACAGCGTTCCAGATCTAAACACAAACTTTGCCTGGACTGTAATATCATTGCTGGGAAGGATAAAAAGTTTTAAGCAAACATTATCACTGCAAGGAAGTATGACATATTTTTCATGTTTGACACTGGACATAAATATCCTCCCACACTGTTTAATGTGAGAACTGCATATGTGTGGCAGAGATAATAAAACATCTCAGTGAAAACAAATGAAGGGAAAAAAAGAGTTATAAGTAGAACAGAAAATAAAGCTTTGAAGTTATAAGTCTTCATATTCGTACAGTTTATTCACAAAAGGAAGAATCAGTATTTGATATGCAGACTGGATAGTCACAGAATCTGCAAGAGAGTCTGATGTCTTGTAGAACTGGTTATCTTTACAGAGATATGTTTTTTGGTTGACAGAAGCAGCTTCACAAGTGCAGGTAACAAAAACAGGACAACTGTAAGATCCTTGTAAGTGCTATTGCTCTGTTGCTGTTATTTATACAATGTATTTTAAAAGGCAGCTGTTACTGAAATTCAGTGCTCTTAAAAATTATTTTGTATTTTCTTGCTTCACTTATTCAGCATTAAAACGTTCAACAGCTTTACAAATAAAATGGAACACAAGTACCATAATCTGATATGCAGATTAAGGTAGAGGAGTACAACACTAATGGGAAGACAAGTATGTGACTTAGTTTCATATACAGTTTTAGAGTATTTTTCTTTCTGTTAATATTCTTCTTGGGGAGAAAAGATAAATTTTTATTGCAAAGAAGCAAGAATTTTAAGTATTTCTCAGGGGTTTCTGATATTTTGGAAAGTCATTACAGGCAAGCTCAACCAAACTGCTATGAGTAAGGACTTAAAACGTAATGTTTATTCCTGTTTTAAAAACAATATAGTGTTCTCAGACTATTAAAGGAAATAAGTGCCAATGTAAATTTTTTCCTAATCTTTGACTGTATTAAAATTTATAAAGGTATGTCCTGTTGACAGTAAGAGAGAAACAAGAAATAATATTGTTTTGTGAAGATGGTACTGATAATAGTGTCTTGGAGTATTCTTGACTTCTGATTCACTACTACTAAATGACGTTAGCATCCTGCTTTATACATCATAGACTGCTTTGATTGAAAAACAGTGGAGTTTTGAGTGAAAGACTTTTTTTGCTGTAATATAAGAAATTATACTATCATTGTCATACACTCAAAATACGTATGGGGCCATAAACTAAAGAAGGAAGGTTGTTTTCCCTGGGTTAATACAACAGGTGCTACTAGATTAAGAGAATAAATCACCATATATGAGCACCCATAGCACAAGAACAACATTTAAGACGGAATATTTATATACCCAGGAACAAGTAGGAAATAATCAACAAGAAACTGAAAGTCTGCCAGCTGAAATATACTACAATAGAGTTAAAGAAAAGTTAGTGGTGTAAATTTCTTATATGAAAGCTATTGTAAGATGGCATTTTATGTATTGTTGAGGAAGAAAATAGAAACAAGTAAGGTTGGATGAAAATAAATTTAAGACGGTAACAAGTAATATGATCATAAAATTATTTGAGTAGGGATATTAGGAATGAAAACCAACAATAATAGAAATGTCTTCCTGGATGCTAGCTTGAAATCAAGGTCTAAATGATTTATGGTTTCAATTATTTGGTTAAAATACGTAAAATAGACTTCAAAAAGTTTTCACTCAGAACTCTGTGATCTAAAACCCAGTGATTCCAAATACAGAATCAGTACTTAATCTTCTTACTACTGAACAAATTTGTAAGAAAATACAGAATTGCAGTATCCAATGAGAATTTGTTACTTGAAAGTATTTTTCTGGAAATTATGAAGGTGGAACTGATACAGAGGCATGAAGGCATGGAGACATGCAGGAGAAAGGAAGTAACAATTCTTTATGTAGTTGCAGTAACCTAGATCAAACAATTAATGCTAAATTGCTTCACGCTTTTGAAAAGGCCAGGAGCTAGCACTCTACCTTTTTAGGCAGCCAGGTATGTTGCAAAATCACACAAGTCCCCCTGTTCATCTTCCTTATTCTCATGTCAGAGAGTGTAGCAGTTTTGATCAGAGTTTCTGGCCAGTACGCTGCATGGTTTTTTTTTCACGACAGTTCTTAATTTCTTAGTATAATCCCCCCAAGAATAATATAACACAGAAAGTAGTTAACATCCAAGTGAAGGGGGCTAGCCTTAATAGAATTTATTTATTTTCTTTCCCACTACACTAGCTCAACAACCCTCTATGGTGCATTCTAACAGGCAAATGAGGAAATGTGGATCAAAGCTCCTGTTCTGCACCAGAAATACATTAAAAAGCACAACAGACTGGATGCATGCCCAGGTAGCTACTGCAGCCTGGCTAAAATTATTAAGAAGAAATCACTCAGCAGTAAAAATCAGATTTACTGACAATTTCCACGTGGTTGTGAACCTTGTCTGAAACATGCACTACCTCCTGACATAATGCTGTGGTGAGTAGCTTGGTCTATGACTCTATTTTTCTATTGTACGGTCCCATGACTGCACAGTGTTGATCTCCTATGTAGTGTAAGACATACAGCAGTTGTAGCAAAGTAATGAACTTAACCAATGTTTCCTAAGTGCTAGGCTAGAATTCTAAAGACAGGACAATTTCTTTTACTGTGGGATTAATCTCAACAGATCTACTCTATTTGACAAATCCCCCCCCCCCCCCCCCCCCCCCATCTTGCTTGTTACCTTGGACACTTCAGTGTATCATGTGCCTTTCCCAAATAGCTTAGCTTTCAACTATTAATGATTTTCAAAAACTGTTGTGTCTTGACATCAGACTATTTGCTTCCCAGTCTCTGCTGTAAACTAAATGAATTCCTTTAATAGCAAAGTCGTCATCATCAAGATGCTTTATTCTTAGAGAAATAAAGAGAGGCAGCTGTGCTCTTCCTATGCTAACTGCTAGGAAGTATAAAGACGTTTTGATTTGCACATTCCAGTATATAAAGGGAGGAAATCGAGCCCAGATTAAAGTTTTTACATACTTTCTGACCTGGAACCAATGAAGGGGAATTTGGGACCAGATTTTGCAAGATCCTGCATGAATCTATGTTATGCATTTCCACATTTATTAAAATGGATAAACAATATGAAACGGTCAAGTGGCAAAATGAGAAATAAATTTTATTAAGGCTAGTCACCTACTCCTGTATGTCCTTTACTTTCTGGTTTGTATTATTCTTGAGAGAATGAACAAGGAGAATAAAAAATGTCATGAAAAACTAACACCAATGGCTACTGGCCAACATCCCTTCTAGTGACCTTCATAGCTGCAGTAACCAAACTCTTTCTTTTCTCGTTTTTGAAGTAGAGTATTTTGTATCTTTCTCATACTCATCTAACTATTCTGATTTTTTTTTTTTGTGTGAGATAGCTTCATATCAAGAAAGGACATTTCTTCTAAGCAATTCTGAGCAAGAATTTAATAAATTAAGGAGCTTTCCAAACCAACCATTAATTTAATAATTTCAAAATTCTTTTTGCATATAATGGCAGTTTAAATGGAAAACATTATGAACATATTTCTGAAAAAAACCCATACAGTAATTCCACTAGAAACAGAGTAAGTGTATATGAATTTATAGTAATTCTTAGGTCTCCGTATTATAGTAAAACTAATATAATTTGTTGCATATAATTTAATCTATTAAAGATTATTTCCACTTTGGGAATAATCTAAGCCCTTTTCAAAAAGCAGGGGTATATAAAATACAGCTATTGAAGTATTAACACAGTTTACACATGATGTCTTTCATGTGGGAATCACAAAGTACTTGACAAAGATTATCCTTCACTACAAAAAATAGCAAAAATCATTATTTAACATTCTGTGTACCAGAAAAGCAAAGCGCACTCTGACAAAGATATTAACCAACTATCCTAGCATCATATGTCAAGTAGTTAAACTGGGAATGGAACCTAAAGGTTCTGGCACCTAATTCCCTGTTGAAGGCAGTAGGCTACATTACATCCAGTTATACAAAACAGCACTGACATCAGCAGAAGTACAGTTTATCCCCTCTAGCATTTTAGAATGTCAGTCTCCATAACACTCTCAGTGGTTTTTGTTGCAACACAGCAAGTATTAGATTTAATTGGTATTAATTATAATTAGGAAACGTAAACAGTTCAGTTTAAGCAAATCAATATGGTTTTTTTCTTACAGTATTTCCAACTTAGCATTGACTAGAAATGATGGGAAACTGTGCGTGTGAGAAAAACCTGGATATCTATGAGTTCCAGCCCTATATTCAAGCCAGAAGTTTCAGAAAAGCATCTGAGCTTTGGATACTTGCTGTGAGCTGGCAGAAAGATAACAGACAGTTTTTTCTTACATTTGCTTGAACCAGCCACAACTCTTTTTTAAACAAACAAAACTGAAAGCAGATGCTTAACGGATGCTCAGTATTATCAGTTAACTCCTAATTTCAGAGAAGCAGCTGAGTTTGCAGACACTTATCTAAACTGAACCTCTAGGCTTGACATTTGTCCAATGCCTATTCTAGTACCATAAGTCAAGATGGGTTTCTGTGTTACTTTTACCTATCTTCAGTGTAGAATTTTATAGGATTTCTATTCTAATGCCACAGGAAGTACCACCCACCAATTATAAGGATTCAAAACAACCAGGTGACTGAAGGAGAAATAGGAACAATAATTATAGGATCTGACAACCTACTGACAACTCACCTCAGAAAAAGGTAGATGAAACAGAAAGGTCAAAAGATAAGAAGTTATATTAGACAAAATTGAATGTGTATGATTAGATACCATAAAACATAATACTATAAAGCAGAAGGAGAACAAAAGAACTTAAGAAAAAAGTGGACAAGTAATTCATGTGTTTTTACTCTTTCTAGAACACAAAAAACCTGCAACACTAAAAAGTGTCCAATAAATTTAATAATTTATACAAAGAACACATTGTCCCAGGACACCGTGCAGGAATGTATCCTCTCCTTTTTTTTTTTTTAAAATATATACATTATTCACAAACATAAGGATAAAATTTTCTGTTACACTGGTACATTTACATTTACATTACATTTACGAGGGTAAATGCATCTCAATTTTCACATTGATAGGCATAAACAAGGTAAATGTTTGGAGGAATATGTTTTTCTATTTGAATTGATAATGCACAATTAAATTGCAATTTCCTCTAAAGCAGAACTAATCTTCCGAGATCAACTGGGTATTTTTATCATATTCTACTAATCAGAAAGTAGGGTAGTTCAGCTTTGCAGGAGAAACCAGGTACTGTGTTGCCTTTATTGTTTGGGACTGTGGTGATATACATTTGCTATTCCTTCTGCTGGTTTTAGCTGGGGCGGAGTTAACTTTCTTCATAGCAGCTCGTATAGTGCTGTGTATTGGATTTGTGACCAAAACAGCGTTGATAACACACCCATGTTTTGCTGAACAGTTCTTGCACAGCATCAAGGCCTTCTCTATTTCTAATGCTGCCCCCCAAAGTAGGCTGGGGGTGCACAAGAAGTTGGGAGGGGACACAGCTGGGATAGCTGGCTGAATCCGCCAAAGGGATAACCTGTACCATATGACATCATGCTCAGCAATAAATCTGGGGAAAGAGGGAGGAATAGAGAGGAAATTCAGAGTTAACGGTGTTTGTCTTCCCAAGTAGTGGTTACATGTGATGGAGCCCTGCTTTCCTGGAAATGGCTGAACACCTGCCTGCTAATGGGAAGTACTGAATGAATTCCTTATTTTGCTTTGCTTGTGCGTGTGGCTTTTGCTTTCCCTATTCAATTGCCTTTATCTCAACCCGTGAGTTTTCTCTTTTATCCTTCCTACCCTCTTTCCTATCCCGTTGAGGGGGAGTGAGCAAACAGCTGTGTGGTGCTTAGCTGCCTACCGGACTAACTACAGTCCTCAAGATATCTAGGGTGTAATAAGAATTACAGAATCTGTGATATGACCGTGGAAGACACCATTTGGTTAGGGTCTTGGCAAGACCTGGGCAAAACTGAATTATGGCCCAGATCTATACCTGAGTCTACCATATTGACTGCTCTGCTCTGATGCACTTCTGGCCAGTAGTGAGGAAAGAACACAGACTGTTCATTTCTGAGCTGCTCTAACAGGGTAATTCATACAGTACAATGAATCAATTAATCTATACAAGATACAATTACACTGATCTGCTACAATACTTTGGCAAGCAAGATCAAGAAGCATGTTGGAGATCATAATGGTTCTGGAGAAATATATATAGTACTATCTCAATCTTGATGTTACTGTCAAAATGTAAGTGAAGATTTCCAATCAAATAAGTTGGAAAGACAATACAACTGTTCTGTAGTGACATAAAGATTTCCATTACAATTTTTTTTGTTTATGAGTTCTGTGGCAAGAAATTTGCAACTTTAATACTGCCCAAATACACTTGCAACTAAAAGAAAAAAATCTATCAAATAAATATATCCATTGAGCTCCATAGCCTGGGAGAAGGGTGAAGAAGAATATTAGTTTATTTAACAATACAAATTAACAGGGACTGCTACTTTTAAAGCATCCTGTTTACACTTTTCAAAGTATTTAATAAGACAGCTCATGAAATAAAGTTATTAAAAAAACATTAGGACAATCTTTATAAAAAGAATTAAGCTAATCTGTAAATTATTACAACAATCTAAATGACCAGTAAGAGTAAACATTCTGCCTGGATTAATAGATTCAAATAATTCACTTGACTCCTCAAACAGTAAATTGTTAAACTATTCATGATTTCTGTGAGAAATACTAGCCTTTTGGTAATATTTAATTCTTAACAATTCTTAATATAGTCGTCAGAAATACAGCACTTACTCTGTTTACCCAAATAGTCTGTACTCCTAGAACCTGAGGTAGGGGAATCTATTCCCATATCTGTTTCGCACAGCTCCAGAGACAATGGTGCTGACTGGGAACACATAGTCTGGGAAACAGGAGAGAGCAGGACTGTTCTTTTCAAAAGCAGCAACCTGTGTTTACATTGTCTTGAACTGACGATCAAATTGTACCTTGGATCTCACCCCTGTTGTCTCCAGACTCTACCCTGGTAAATCACTTCTTTATGCCTATTTCTGTCTCACACAAGACAAAACCTTTAAATCTGAATTAGTCAGTTCATAAGCCCACACTATTGATAAAAGATGCCATTACTTCATGTATATATGTGGACTTTCTCTAAAAAGGTATTTTTCATTATAGTCTTTTATAAACTTGAAGTTTTATATTCCCTCTGATAAATCTGGTCTATGATGAATATCTTTTCATTTTGCATACAAATAATGGTGAAGAACAAAGCAGAAAACAATCAATAGGAAATGGGTGAGATCAAGGGAACAAATATCTTTGACAAGTGATGTCCAAGATCTGTGTAACCATTATTCTTAACACGTATTAGGCACATTAGGAACATAATCCATAACAGATAGTAGGAATTTTCAGAGGCAACAGGTATTTAATGCAGCTTACATTATGTATAACTTTGTAAAACACTACACTATTTGCCATTATATTTTTTTCTTTCAAATGTGGTTACCTTTATGGAAGAATTCCTCTAATTTCTCCTTGAAGGGCTGGAGATGCTCTTCAGAAGACTCTCTGCAAACTAACTTCATCTGCTTTTCAGAGGCTACAAAAAGAAGTTGAGAGACATTTATGGCATAATTCGCCTACCAGAAGGATGTCAACACTGTAGAAGCCTACATCTAAGTCACCTAGACTTACTTTAGAGGAAATTGAAATAATAAGCACTAAGGAATTCAGCAATTTCATTAAAATAAAAATTATCGATAATAGTCTAGCATACCAAATAAAAAATTCTATATGTGTTTAAAGAGTGGAATTTGTCTTTATTAATGACTTTGTCCTAAAACTCCAGCTGTGTGTTGAGACTTACCACTAACAGAACCTGCCTCACACACAAATTCTAGATGGTATTTAAAGGTCTAAACTTTGTTTCTGTGGTGAGTGGAGGATGCCTTTATCTGGACTGATTTTAATCAATGAATGCCATGCATCCTATACTTAACCATTTTTCCTAACACAGATGCAGGAATTCAGCTTTACTTAAGTATTCAAATTCCAGGCCATGATATGAAATAGCAGAAGTTTGTAAGAAAGTTAACTTACACCTAACTGCAATTTGTTTACTATTTAATCTGTCTGTTATTTCAAGACCTGATGCCATGCCCATTTCTAAAAACTTCAAGTTATTCACCAATGAATTTTAACATTCCTAGAACTTCTAGCAACTATGTAGATTCCAGCATTCCACATTGAAGAAGAAATGAAAACTGTCAGAAATCAAAATGCAATTACCTTCCATTTAGCAAATGAATTCATTAACTACTCTAAGATTATTTTTTTGCCCCACAACTCTTCATTCCCAAGAAGCTAAATTTAGGTGGAAATTTATTTTGGAGTTAAACCCAAGACTTACAGTTTGGCTGCATGAAACATATTCACACCATATTGCTACCACCATTATATAATTCAACTTATTGCAGCAAAAATTAATACAAAACTGTGGAAACAGAAGCTGAGAATCTGCAATTAAAATGTCATGTTAATGTAAGTTTGCAGTGCCGTGAAAAAAGTCAATGGAAGGTCAAAAACAGATGCTTACATTTCATTGTACAACTAGTAGCGTGCCTATAGTACTCTTGGACCACCAGGCCTTACTAAAAAAGTCAGCTTTTCGATTAATTGAGATCAGAAATACATTTGGACAGCTGTTGTTATGGAAAAATGCTGAAAAGACACCTGCTCCCACCTAACTGTATATTTTAATTTAGCATGCCTCCACAAATCATGTAGGTTGCGGACTATGACATTATTCAGGAGCTCCAGAGCTTATGTAAAATGACCTGGGCTGCAGCCTAAGTTTACCTTTAATCTCTAGTCTTGCAACCTGTAGCATAAGACAGACCTTTGAAACTGTTCAGAGTAAAGCTAATGGATATTTGTTTGTATGCCAGATAGCAGGCAGAATGGAGTGTTAATTTAAACATAACAGGTTGGGAAAGTCTTTTATTAGCTGCTCAGTTCTGTGTCACTAATAAATTAAATTAAGCAAAACAAATCACACATCAGGGAAGTTTATATGACTTTTAAAGATTATATTCTTATGATACATGCCTTTTACCATAAAAAATTTGAACTTTCCATGACTGTTATCATACACTGAATGAAATTTATGTATACTTAACATTTATGTTTGTAGAATGAGAAGGAGATTTCTACAGCTATTCAAGCAAATTTTAACACTTTACTTTGGAAGAAGATGGATACATTAGAATGTACAGAGGAAAAATATCTAGCAAAATAACTGAGACAGTATTGTTAAGTTTCTGACTGGAAGTTTGAACAAAGTAGCAGCTACATGTTTGTGTTTTTTCTTTGTGTTTAAACAAATCTACAGAAAATTATATAAGGCTATATTTAGAAATTATTTTAGATAAATATAAAATGCAAAAGTGTAAAAGTATTAGTACACATATTGTGTTCAGGCATTTTGTACACAGTGACTATAGAAGGCACATGATTATTACAATCATGTAAGGTTGCAACGACTGAAAGCCAATAATTATTTTATAATAATCTTATATAAATAAATACATATAAATCTATGCAGAAGTAGATTTCCATGACCATGTATTATAATAATTAGCTTGTAGCTACAGTAGTATCTAAACATACTCTAACATACTCTAGAAAGGTGTTTTCCCAAACATGTGGTGGTGCTAATGCATTGTTTGGAGTCTTGAAAGCTTCTTAGATGCATCCAATAAGTTTTAATAACACAGGACTTAGAAAGGTTACTCAGATACGTCCCATGTAAATATTTAAATGACCAAGAGTAGGATGAATTGTTTCTACATGTTTTTAGATGACATAAATAAAGATGACTAACATTAACCTTAATCAGATGACAAAAGCTACAAGAAATATGGACAAGATGAAGTACCAGCATATAGAGAAAAAGCTGATTTGGATAGTGAATTCTTAAGAAGAATCCTAACATCCTTAACAAGAAGATCAACATTTGGCATGAGGGGAGAGGAAGAGTAAAAAGAAAGGCACAGAAGGGAAGAGAAAATGAGACAGATGACGTAGAATAAGTCAATCAGGGGTACTGTTTACAACTCTAAAAGTTTGAGATGAGATGAAATGAGATGAGATACCAGTTTGCATTGCTTAAGTCATCTCAGAACAATGAAACTGAATGAGACAAAAGAAGTCAAGTAAATGCTGGCAGACTCTAAGAATTTACATTATTGGAAAGCCTTACAAAGAGACTTTTGGACAATTCTCTCTGCTGCTGATATATCTAGATGATATCTATCTAAAACTAAAATCTATCAGTTTACTTCCCAAATTTCTTTCAGATAACTGCCAAAATAGACTGAAGGGCTCTGAGAAAGTTTTAGCTTTCACTTAAAGGAATCAAGGACATTAGTGATGAAGTGAAAATCTGTTAATCACAAAAGCAATGTATTTGCCCTATACTGCTTAATCCTCCTTTAACTGACTGAATTTAGGTTATACTTCCCTCAATAACCTATACTTTTGGTCTACAAACAAACAAATAATTGGGCAACTGCAGGTTAACTAATTCTGTTTAAAGTCAACTGCACTGAAATATTTGAATAAAATTTGAATTTATTTACTTGCTAACGTTAAAAATAAGACACACCACACAGGTATGGAGTCACTGGCTGAAGACAGTCATGAAGTTCAGCTAGAACTGTAGTCTCAAACATTCTGTATTCCTGCTGAAATCTCTCCAGTCTCAGTCTTCCCTTCAATAATGAAATATCCTATGCAGAATAATGGTTCCTTGTCCAAAACCTATAAGAAAATTATGGGTAGGACCACCAATCAAATGTATCTTTTAAGCTGAAGAACTTTGTAACACCATCAAATCTGCCTGGGGATAGATATGGCAAAGAATGGTGGAAGTGTGTTCAAAGGAATCACAAATCAGATACAAATAAAGACACACTTGGAAGAGGAAAAAGATTTTAATGACAGGGCTAAATCAAAGGTTTTGATTAAAATGGTAGTTGTAATTCTACATATTAAAGTCAGCTGGTCTTTGTCAACCTAAATTTGTAGTATTGGTGAAAGGCTACCATACAACCCTGTGACCTGCCTCAGTTCTACACAACATAATATAAAGGTTTCTGGTAACTGACATTCATTGAATTTCCTGTTTGTTTACTCAAAAATTTACTTGAAATGTATTGTTTAAAAAAAAATAAAAATTACCAAGTCATGCGAAACATTACATAAAAAAATTAAAACTAAAAAGTCCTGTTCTATCAGTTGCTCTGATTTTCTTTGCTGAAAATGCTATAACATATTTGAGGGAACATGACATGAGTTTTTTATATTTTGTTCTCACATTTACTACAATAGAAACCCTTTCCTTTTTTAAAGAAAATTATTTTAGCAAGGTTTTTATTTCAATGATTCTGAGGTAAAGGATCCTATTATGCATTCTTTCTTTGAAATAAAATCTGAATAGCTTCTTTCTGGAAAAAAATCTTTCTGAAATTTAGGAATCTGAAGGAATTCTGAGGAATCTGACAGCTAGCACACCACACGTACACTTCTCCTCTCACTATCTCATTCCAAAATAAATAACCTGTTTCATCACTACTGAGTTCAAACAGATGCAAATTCTCCATTACTGTAATAAACTTCTGGTTTGTTTTCTTGGTATGCATTGTATGTTAGTGAAATCAAAAGTAATATGCTACTTTGAAAACTGTTTATTTCTAAATGAGCTATTGCAAAAAAAAAAAACAAACGAGTATGCAATAGTATTTGAAAGCCCTTACAAATTGTTGGATGTACATCATGCTTCACCCACTGCAAATCTTGGCCACAGAAATGGAAACCATTAGCAAAACATTAAAACAAAGCTGGAAACTGCTGATTATCAGTTTGCCACTGTCTTCAGATTTAATGCAGTACTTGGCTCAGAAAGTTCTTTAAAAATCCCCAATATAAGTGAAAATATTTACAAAATAGAATGTCTCTCACTTAATGTCTGTTGGGCAATAGTCTTTTAAAACTCCACAGACACTTGTAAATCTGTCAAAAGAATCACTGCCCATAAACAAACTTTCACGTAAAGAGCATTTCAGTGTCAATCAGACAGGATTTGGAATATTTTAAGCACCATTTTTAAAGTAAACGCAACCCCAGAAATAGTTTAATGATGATAACAGTAAATTACTAACTATTTACTCACCAGAACCCACCAGTAGCATTTACAGGAATCATCCTGACAGTGAAACCAAGTATCAACACCACGAATTCCTATAAACCTGTCACTGACACTATCCCCCATGAGTTATGCCACTATGAAAGCTGCTAAACGCACGCCCTCACCTCCTCTTGTCTGTTCAGAGCCTAGCAGGTTATACTGCCAAGCTTGCTATTTTATTTTCTTGTTATAATGCAGGCTTATATTTGACAGGAGGGTTACTATTTGATAATTCTTTTTTAGAACCCTTACCTTTTCTGTTTCAAAGGGGATTTGAAACCATACCACAAATGAATTCAATGTAGCACTAAATAACCCCAAATTTCTGTATGAGAGGATACATGATTTTTTACAGTGCAGAAGACTGTTTCACTACTTGGGCCTATATACCTAAATAAGAATCTAATAAACTTCAGATAAAATGTATAAATTTAAATTATTCAGCAAGTGCTATATAACTTCCTCAAGATTTAGTTAGTTTGGTTTTGCTTTATTACATTTTCTTACTTGCAAACAACTTTCTAAGTTAAACAAAAATTTAGAGAGAAGCATGTTTGCCCATTGGACAGTGTTGCAGGATTTGGTTATATTCTCTTGTTATTACATGCAACTTAGATACATATTTACTGCAGGTATGCACATAAGAATGTTAGCTTTATTACAATCTATTATATCTGTGCCATCTACAGCTCTTGTGCTTATTTATAAACTTGCAAGTAAATGTTGCTTTTCAGATAGAATTTTAAATAAATGTGGAGAAGAAGGGAAGAGATTTATCTTGATTCCTTCAGAGTACAGTATAAGAATTTTGACAACTTCTAACTGCAAGTGGTTATGCTGCTACTGACCCAGAAAAGTTTCAGAGACAGTACTTTATTTGCATTTTTGGACATACACTTATAATCAGTACACATCTCAATGATAGCAACACACAAAGGCTCAAGCTCTAACACCCTAGCCAGAGCTGGGTTGACTAATACAGAAGCCTTTGAACCAAATAGAGTGGGAAATGCCATGAAGTGGGGTGTGAGGTTTTCGAAAACAAAAGTATCTGAGAAAAATGTAGAACAGGATCAAATTGTGGTGGTACTCTATTCTCAAGCTCTGTTTTTATTGTGTTAAATAAAGGTCAACAATTTAATGCAAAAAAGCGTTAGCGCACATAAAACTAAGTACACCATTCTAACCTATTAATTGCTTGCATAGTTACTGTTCTATAAAGTTATTTTCAGCTAATTTAGAAGAAAAAATGTGCTTCTATGTACAATTATTTTCATCACTCATTAATAATTCAGTTTTCTTAAAAAGCCATTTCATGGGATAGAAGCTAATACATAAAACTTTAAACAGTCCAACCTTTGTTTGAAATACATTTTCCTCATGACACACAGAAACAGGTATCTGTTTAGGTGCTCAAGCTCTCACATATAAATGAGACAGAAAAAACATTTCAGTGGTAAGTCCTAAGCTGTGGAAAGTCAAATAATTGAATTAGTGGCATACAAAACACCCGGTAAAGTTCACCTGTTCTAATGGAGTTTTAATGGAAGCCCAGAGTCAGACTTCTTGACAATTCTCACAAGTTTGATCAGATATGCCAGCTTTGTCTTTCAGATTTAAGATTTGTGAGGGGGTTTTGTTTGTTTCTTTTAAGTTTAACAACATTTTGAACTTTTACAGTATGTAATGGCATGCAGAGGAACTGTCAGGTCTATATTAGTTTCAACTAACCTAGAAGAAAAATTTCTGTTGCTCCTTTTTTTTGTCAATGGGTATCAACATTTCATACAAATAATTTTAAAACCTTTCTGTTAAGATTCTTTCCTAAGAATACACTTAACAAAATGAACAAAGATAGCTAGTAAAACTAAATATTTTTCACACCATGGCAACATATCTGAGACTCTGGTTAATGTATTCTCTCTGAAATGGTAGTTTACATTCATCGCACCCCTCAGCAGAGAAGCATACTGCAAGGGACTGAACAGTACATATAAATTAATATAATGACTAAACCCTCATAGTTTTCCAGTCAAGTTTTTGTAAGATTCCTTAAGTGATTCCAGCACACATTATTAGTAGAAGTTTTGATTTAGTGTCAAGATCCAAACATACAGACCTCCGCACATCATTAAGATCTGTCAGGAGCGTAGAAATGTGTGCTAGCAGAACCCGCTGAGAAATCAAGAACATTTCCCTCCTTTCTGAACAGAACAAAAAATGAGTATTTTGAAATTGAAGAGTCTTGTCTGGCTAATTTAGAGGAAGACAAAATTTTTAAGAAGCAATAATAATATTTTTAATCAGATGAGCTAAGATTTTTACAGTGCCAGGAAAAGAAAGACCTTTCAAACACACAAACACATAAGTACTTAGCATAGTGAACAAGGGATCAGATAGATGAGAATTGCTAGGCAATGGCTGAAACAGTATGTTTATGAGCTGGAATTGTAGAGGCTGGAGAAGTGATCTCCTGTTTCCCTCTGGACTGCTGGATCTCTGACTTTCTGTGCAAGACAGATCATAAAGTTCCACCTAATTAATTCTTCTACCAAGTTTATGGGTTTGGTTCAGCTAGAGCATCCTGCTTAGGTTTAAAATCATGTAAATTCATAAACTACCTACAATATTAGCAGGAACACTTCTCAAAGTGCTAATTGGCCTCACTACTACTAATTTGCATCCCACTGTCTGAATTAATGTACTTTTAATCTTTGGTCATTGGCAGTAAATACATAAGCGACTGCCTCAATTCTAGCAGAAATCTGCCTTTTCATTTACATCATACTCCCTCAAAGAGGAAAAGCTGATGAGGTCCATAAATATGAAGTCACTGTTCCTCCCAACGCTAGTTATTACACACTCTCCAAACTACATCATTCATTATCCACCATACACAATGACAGGGACAATATTCCTCCTGTTCCCAGATGTATACTACATAGTTATGTAACTAATGCTTAACACACACGCACACTTATTTATTTATATAAAAGGGAACACTGAAAAGTGCACAAAAAACGTAACTGTGGTATTTCCAAGATCCGTTTTAGAATCTTAACATTTGCAGAGTGATTTTTAACAAGAAATTGCCGAGGATTCTTTAGCCAAAAAAAAAAAAAGAAAAGAAAAAATTAACAGCAAGCCATTGTTTAACGAACAGAAAGCTTTCTCCATTGCCTTTGTGCACACATGCAGACATCTGCTTCCAGGAAATAAACTCTTCTGAAACATCATTGCTTTGCTCCTCTATTATATTTCTGAATCTTATTAAAACCATTCCATACTATTCTCTATTATCAAAAACTAGAAAATCTAATGGAATTTTAAGAAATGATCCACTTAGGAAAATTTCCACTTAATGTATTCACATATGAACATTACTAGTGGAACACTGTCAAAACGTTAGTTTTATTGTAAAATAGAATCCAACGCATATATACAAAATGTGTTTTTTAATGCCTGTGTTGTATCTTTGCCAAATCAAAACAAACTGAAATACATCTCATCCTGCTGAGGCAAAAGACTATTCAAAAAGTGGTCAAAAAACTCTGAGAAAGAAAAGAGTGTCATTTTGTCAACTCTTGAAATAAAAATAACTTTTCCTGTATGAAGCTGTCTCTTTTCCTTACACCATCCTGCATTGCCTCAAAATATATCATGTAAGTGTTGGACAGTGCAAAAATGTAGCGATATTCACCAGGTACAAAACAACACACTCCATTTATGCTAATGTCTAATGAAATAACAAATGCACCTATGTGGCTCCTCATGTTCCACCACCCAGTTCAAAGTTCTATTTGCCTGCACTTCCAAAATTTTAAGGTTAATTTTAAAAGTAGAATTAACATAAAGAATATTGAAGTGACTAGTTCCTGGAAAGTATCATACAACTTCTCTGCTCCTGCTGGGAAAATTTTTCTAGAATATGTATGTGATTCAGATGTCTAAACCGCACTTTTAAATTGATTTAAAACATTTCATTTAAATTAGACTAAGGCGTCAACTGGTTGAAAATATTTTAGAAAAGGGCCTTGGATACTTTTTTGAATACTATCCTCCTGTAGTGAATAAATAATCACCTTTTACTTGGAAATATCTATTGACCCAACAAATTATTTAGAAAGTTAACACTGAAGCTGATATAATATTTAGAATTTTCATTATGTGATCCAGTAACCTTACTGCCTATAAAGCAAATCAAACAACAGACACAACCTCTCAACACTGTAATTGTTGGCCTATTGATAATTACTGTATCATGATTATACCAAAACTCTGTTCCATAAAACAGACTTTATCTAAGGCCATGTTATGTAGGACCTTAATACATAATTCCACCTGAATAAATAACAACACATTCAGTTAATTTCTCCATCTGTGTTTACATAGATATCCAATAAAAGCTGAAAATGCCTCAATTTATGAATTGAAAACATCAATTAATCTCTAGGACAAGAATGCATTTATAGTTAATTAGTGGACATTTTATTGCAAAAACCTTTAACTCAGTTTGGGGACTCTGATGGGAACACACACATTTAAGAACTTTGAATTAACTTCTTATGAATAATACTGATTAAACTTTTCTGCTTTTGCATATTTTCCTATTGGTAAATATATTCCCTTATATAATCCTTGATAAAAACAGATGTTGTTCAGTGTTTTAAATCTGGAAAATCAGAGAGTTTTAGTTGTAAATGAGCATGAACTGATTATTTTTTCTTTTTGCAGCTTCCTCCTTGTCTCTGTGTACAGTGGCTGCAAAAATCAAGAATGAGTGACCCTTTCCAATTTCCATCCATTTCTCATTTCTAAATTCGCTTCCGTTCCTGTCTTTATTTTGTAACACATATCCACTTTGCAGTATAATGTGATACAGAGCTCCCTGAGGAGGCAATGAATGGGAGTAATGTAGATGCAACAGTTTAATCTGGTCTAGTCAACCATGCTAAGAGGCAGGGTTAATTAGCTATGATGCTGGTATTGGCACGGCAACACCATGCTAGTCACATCCAGTGCACTGGATCTGTTTCTATGAAAAAGAATACGTGTGTGTGTATATATATATATATATGAATATATACACACACATATTCGTATCTGAAAAAGAATATATATATTGTTGTGCTATTTGAGAATGAAAATAAAATGAAGCACTTGAAGAAGAGGCAGCGGAAGCGAGGTATGTTCAGCCTGGTGAAGAGAAAGCTAACTGGGGATCTAGTTTTTCACTTCAACTATCTAACAAATAGCTATAGAGAAGATGGAGCCAGACTTTGCTCAGAAATGCACACCTAAAGAAAAAGGAACAATAGTCACAAGTTGCATCACAGGAAATCCTCACATGGGATAAGGAAAAATATTCAAGACAGTAATTCAGCACTGGAACAGGTGCCCAGAGAGGTGTTGGAATTTCCATCTTTAGGTTCAAAACTGAGCTAAGGCCCTGTACAACCTGATCTAAATATGAAGTTAGTCCTCCTTAAAGGCTTTGGACCACAGGACCTCCAGAGGTACCTTCCAACCAACCAACCTGCATTTTTCTATGATTTTAAGATACTTGTAATGCTTCTGTATAAAAAAAAAATGTGAAAACAGCCAATGTAACATTGTCATTTCTCAACTTTGCATGCACAGTTTTACTTGATTCCCTTTTAATCTTTTTGTATAGATTACACAATTTTACAAGATGGAGTTGACATAAGCTGAAGTTTTGATGAAGTTCCACTACTTAAATGTGGAAAAGTTGGGGGTAACATCCTGATGCAAGATACAGATCTGTCAACAATTAGGTTAAGAGTTTGAAACCATGTCTCCTGGAGTACTGAAATCCAGCTGATTATCATAGGTAGCTGATCCATGAAGTCTTGTTTCTATTTGAGATTAAATTACCTCCTTTCAGTCATGTATGTGTGTGTAATCACCCACACATATACGCATACATACTCAGTTAAGTTAGTAGAAATTTAAAACATATATACAGTACTGAAAAATATTAGCATGAAAATGGCAACTAATAACTCTACTGGTGGCTATGAAAGAAGGCAAAAGCAAAAGGTATGTGCATTTTCAATGGGATCAGAACGTTACAGTCTCATAGGAAATTTAATTAATTATAAGAAATAAAAGTGTGACTCTTGAAAGTATTCAGCCTGGACCTACCTTGGTTTCCATTTTTAACCATTCAATAAATACCTTTGCACTTTCAAATGTTAAGGTCAAGAATACTGAAAAGTTATAATGAACATTACAGTAAATGATAGAAGGAACCTAATATTCCTTTCTTTTGACTGATGGAGCAGCATTTTAAAACTTTACGAACTGTATTGCAAAGAAAAGCAATGAGTGTGACAGATGGAAACAATCTACAGTGCAACTAATTTTGAATAATTAAGATTGTTCAACTTTGGAGAGACATGAATAAAAGGTTCATGGTAAAACCTATACAAGTCTATCATACTTCGATAAAGTGGCTTTCTTTTTAAAAATCTTCTTATGATTACACATTTCAAACATTCTGTGCTTATTTCAGAAGAATACCAATCAAGTGGCATTGTCCAGACTAGAAGGGAAATCATGTTTAGTCATAGGGAAAGTAAAAAGTCGAAAACATTGCCCTAGGCAAGGAATAAGATATCTTACAATCTCAAAATATTGATGCAAAGCAAATTATTTTTTCCATAAATATAAAGATTAACTGGAAAGCTAATACCTCTTCAATGCATAAATGGATCTGCTTATGCTACTATCTAATATTTGAAAACCTTAGAAATACACTGACTGTACAGACCTGGACTGAAAACCTGAGCTTACAGAAAACATATCTTTTTCCTGTGATTTTAAAGTGGAACCAGATTTCATTCTACAATTTTCATCTATTTAATATTGCATTCTTTTGCACTTCTTTCCCCTTAGAAGCCTATATTAAATGCATATTTTTGTTTATCATTCTTTTTTAACCTAAAAAATGCTCATGATTACAAAGTTCTTTCTGGAATATGTGTTAAAAACCTGTTGGATTAAGGTTCTCCAAAAATTTGTTTGAATTTTTGAGCCAAACTTTAGTCTAATCCCTTTAGACTAAAATTAGTCTGTCCCTTTAAAGTCTAATCTGAAAGACTTCAAAATAGCAAATTGTAGGGAACTCAATCTGTTTACCTGAAAAGGATGAAAGGGTTTGTGCTCCATCTAGATCTGAACTTTTGGTTCCACAGTGTCTAGGTATTTCAAACCAGAGGTTTACACCATTAAGACATGCCATTCATGATAACGCAATCTTTCCTATGTTAATATCCATGATAGAAAGATAAATCAATGCCTTGATAAACTAGTAAAATATATTTTAAAATACTAAATGACAACTATTATGAAAAGTGTCTATCAAAATTGCCATTTCAGGCACAAGAGGTGATATTTATCTTTTTTTTTTTAATCATTCTGTACAAATTTCAGAAAAAAAGTAAGTCACTAACAGGAACATTAGTTCGTTCCCTAATGGCACACAAGAAAACTCCTCTTTCATTTATTACCTTTGTCTCATCCCACTTCCAAGGTAATCTTCTTAAGACTACCTTAGCCAACCAAACTGTGAAATAAATCCAATGTACCCTATAACACAGGCAGCCCCAGTTAATATTGTGCAAATTATTTACATCTGAAGGGCCGCGCCTGTCTGGATAGCTGGGCCCGACGCTTCTCTGGACTTGGTTTCTGCTACTCACATCTGTTTCAGCTTTAGACTTTCACTGGTATTCTGCCAGCAGCCACAACTTTTTAATGGCTACAATAAACTACAGAGACTCATCAAATCTTTGTTGTACGTGTTAAAATTATAACCTCTTCAATTAAAATTTTGATTTAAAAATAAACTACAGCATTATCTGAAGAAAAAAATTTGAAAGGGAATGTTTGAAGGAGATACAACATTTTTACATGAGTGATTGTTTCTTTGTTTAAATATAAGAGAAACTAATCACAGGAATGCTTGTTAGAATTCTGCTGCATATTTGTGAGTGATAAAATACCAACATCTGAAAACATTTCCACAACCTTTTTTGTTTCAAATCTTTGCTGTCACTAACTTTATAAGTTAATTGGTTTGGATGGGTTTCAAATACATCTTTACATAGAAGAATTATGAAAACAACCTCAACGTAACAATTTTTCTAGATTTTCTATAAATACCTAAGAAAGTGTTTTAGCAAATAAAAATCAGTGATTAACAGAAAGCTGCAGTTTTTATTTCAAGAGTTATTTAAAGTGTTTAGCTTTTCCTACTTGCTGTCTGTGTCTTTGCAATGTAGAACAAATACGATGTGAATGTCACAGCCTCTGCAGATCCTGCAAGACTAAGATACACGACAGCAGGACTACATGCTGAAAAAGTACAAGATCAAACACAGATCATGTTTCTGCACAAACTAGCCCAAAAGAGGGCAGGCCAAGGGGTTTACAGGGCCAAGCGATGAGAGGAGATAGAGCACTCACTTATGCCCGGGTCGAACAAACAACAACTGATACTTTCCTACCACTGTTAACCTTTGAAACTATCCTAAAGATGGCAGTGACCTAATCCAGCAATTTCTAACTGTAAGGATAAATTATTTTGTAACGGTTTTCATTGCCTTACATTGAAAAAAAATAAACCAATCATCTTGTTCAACTCTGATTCTAAGAGGACTTCCATTTTGATGCAGAGATATAAATGTAAATGGAGAAGCTTTTATAGGCTTTTATGCAGATTCTCTCCCTAAACTCCATTTTCTACACAAAACTGCTTCAGTAAAAGTAGCAACTTTTCCTTAACAAAAAAAGACAGCTTAAAATATTCAGTCATCATTTGCTGGATTTATTTTGAAAGCCATATGAAGCACAAAATAAAAATGAAACTGCTTGGAACACTTAGAGAACAACCCTTCCTACTTTATTTCCACTCTGTACCTTGATTGATAGATGAGTTGGGTTTCTAAGCCCCTCTTTACAATAAACATTTTTAAATGTTTATTTTATGTCCCAGGGTGAAAATATTTTGAACTGGAGCTTTCCATTTCCCTTTGCTGTGCCTTGGCAAGCTGTGTTTTATTTCTACATTAATAGTATTCAAGTCTTTCTTGTAGCTGTTAAATTGTTGTTATACAAGTACTGAAGAAAGTATTTATGTTATGGAACTAACAGATATCTACAGTTAAACACTGTAGTTCTGGAGAAGCCAGAGGAAAATTCACACATAACTAAAGAAAAATTCAGAAAGATTTCTTTAGAGGCCTTTCGATTGTAAAAGGGAAAATTAGTTTTCAGTATCTTTACTTTCATTTTTATTAAGTCATGAGTTTGATTTTTTTTTTCTTTCTAATTTATGTGAGTAATTTGTGCCACAGTGTAAAAACTCTAAATGAATCAACACTATAAACCTAATTAGCAATAAGAAAACCTCATAAAGGTCACATTTTAAATGGCACTTTGTTGTTAGCAGAACAAATGTGAAAGTTCCCAGTTACCTTCTAGATCTCTCTTCAGTTTCCTTAAGTCTTTTATTAGGTCTTCAAACTTAACTTGGGAGGCCTGGAAAAAATCCTGTGGTTCTGGTAAAGGAAAAATACTCTTGTCTGTTCCTGCTTCCTAAACAAACAAACAAACAAACAGGCCACTATGAAAATTGAATGCATTTGCAGTGAAATAAATTTCTTTTCTTGAAACATCATCTATGAAACTCTATTATAAAACTGCAAAAATAATGTATATTAAATCATTCTTGCTAAAACAACATATATATCATTCAAGATGAAATCCTGACCATTCTGAGTATTGAAACTTCCTTTTAGATGTTGTAAAGCAAACTGTGCTCAATTTAAACTATGAAACAACATTGAGCTCACAACATTTCAGTTCATTTTATATCAATAAAGGTTTAGATAAGGGATTAGAAGTTTCTTAAAAACAGATAACATGAATGCCTATTTTAATGCAACAAGTGATCTTATGCCAAAAGCTTGTGGTTTCACTCGGTCTCCCAATTCATTAAATATACACACACTTTATAAGCATAAATTGAAACCAATATTTATATATTGCCTGAAGTATATTATACAGATAAAAATATACAGTTGAAGGTTTATCTGGCTAAATAAATCACACAGGTTAACGTCTGTATGGAACTCCTAAGTATATACCTTATTTTTAGCACAGCAAAAAAAAAATAAAAAAATCAGAAGTAAAACAAAAAAACTGCACAAGGTTCAAAGCAATATCTCCAATGGAACTTTAACAAGTAAAGTATATAAATGGTATTAACATGACATTGCTGTGTATAAGCATATACTAGTGAATTTAAAATACTGCCTGTGCACAGATTTCCAACTGTAATAAAGTAAAACTCATAGGTTGGAGAACTAATTGTTTTGTGAACAAGGAAAAAGTAATATTATTATAAAGATATGAACATTCGGGGGGCAGAAAGAAAGTACAATGGATTACATTTACACTGTGTCCATCTCCTCCTAAAGAGGATAAATTGTTTTGTTTTACAAAATTCCCTGAATTAAAATGTCAGTATAGTAGTAAGTTTGCAGAAATATTAAATACATTAATTAGAAAGCATTAGCTTCAGCATTATTAAAAAAGAAGGAAAGAGTATATATGTCAATACCCTGAGAACTGAGAAACATTACAGGCTAGACAAAGTTGCTTTTGTTATGAAGCTTTTATAAGATGGGTACTTAGGTTAAAGTAATGACACTTTATTTCCCTGCTCAAAAAAAAAGAAAAAAGAAAGGGAAAAAAAAAAAAAAAAAAAAAAAAGGAAAGCAATTACAGATCTACATATCTGCCAGTTTTTTATCTCCTCTACAGCTCAGCCCCAGGAGCTGTTCCACAGGGTCCTGACATACAGACCCTCCAGCACTAGAGACCATAGAATCACAGAATGGTTTGGGTTGGAAGGGGACCTTTAGACCATCTAGTCCAAGCCCCATGCCATGGGCAGGGTAATGTCTTCACTTACTTTAGTCTTCACTTACGTTATTCTTTAGTCCTGGAAAAAATACTCATGACTACTAACTCATCAATTCAACATCCTTACATAAGAATTAAAAAAGAAAAAAAAAAGAAGAAAAAAGAAAAACAAAACAAAACAAAGTATTGTTTGTATTCAACCAGACATAAGGCCATGAAAAATTACACTAGTCTTAGATTCAAAGATTAGGTAAAGGCATCTTCTTAATCTCAAAAATCAAGCAATTAGATAGTTAAAACCAATTAATAGTGACATTTTAATTTAAAAGACAATAGTTCAAATTTTCCACTCCAAAACTTTGGGCACTGCTGGTATCTATGAAAAAGCCTCATAAATGTAACTCACTCAAAGCAGCAGCCACACCTCTTCCCACATTTTCAACCTCTAACTTCATCCTCATCTTAAAATACCAACCTGTCCTTGCATTCTGTCATAAGAGAGAAATCATGCTTCTGTCTTCCATTATTACCACATCAGGACAAGATTTACAACGTTACAGTAACCAGGATGTAAGAAGACAGGACTGGAGTGACCACCTGTCCAGTCTGCAACAGTCACAGGCAATTGCCTGTAGTGGTTAGTTCAACAGTTAATGCAACATTTTCCAAAGCCTCATCATAAAACCTATACCAAATTTCAGACCTATTGAGGTCCACAACTATTATAAGAAAGCAAAAGAAATTGATTTTATTTTCCCATCATAGTTGCGGTGTTCAAATTTTAAAAAAGCTAATACAAACACTTTTACAATCTCCAAAAGAAACCTACTTTTGTAGACGCCGATACAGCAAATTAATCTTTTACCTTATCACAATGGCGTAGGTAATATATGACGACATAATCCACAAGATTAATACCACTATCCTAGGAAAAAATAAATATATTATTAAAAATGTGTGTGATTAACACTGTTTCAAGTGAGTGAAAATTTACTCTATTTCAAAATAAATATATTATTATTTTATACAGCTGTGAGAAATAGGACTCACAATATATTCAGCCCTAGCATTACTGACCAAAAAATCAATCTTTAATAACATAGGCTTGATCATACCACCACAAGAACTAAAGCTTCTTTTGGTTCTGAATACCTGGTAAGAAAACATGCACTGGGAGAAGATGTCCCTGAATCTTTTTTTAATAATACAAGGCATTACTGAATAATAATATTAACTTGAATAATAATAATGTTATTCTTGAATATAATATTAACTAAATATTACAGTCACCTCATACATTAAGGTGAACTGAATTTGATTCCTCTAGTCTCAATTCATCTGTAATGAAGACCTGAAAGAGGCATAGATATTCTTCATATTTTACTCCAAATATAAAACCAGACAGCATTTACCTAACAAGTGTATTTCATGCCTTGTTGCCTTATAAATATGAATTTTAACACCCTCTCTGTGGAATCACCATTTCCATGGTCCTGCATACAACAACTGTACACATCATTGTTCTATTTTGTTACATGTCACTGGGTCAGCATAGGCCAGATGAACTAAAGGAAAAGCGTAAAGTTGTGACTTATACGTGACACGGTACTGTTCGACAACATAAAAGAATCATAATATAGGGAACTATATCTGGAATGTCTGAAGGTTTTTTGGATGTGTTTTCACATTGTGCATTGACAGGTATCAGGACAAACACTTGTATGTGAACAATGTCTGACTTCCTGTACAGAGCTGCCTTGCCTACAGTAGAGCCTGCAGCACATTATATTTTATTAGTATCATACACCGGCAAAATTCTTCAGTAAGCAAGTCATTGCTGTCATGCAGACAAAGCCACTCTGCTTGTCTAACCGTTTTAGAAGACACTGCTGGCAGGTCATGTGACAAAAAGGAACTGAAGTGACTTAGGAACATTTGATTGCCTTTTTAGCTTAAAATACACCTGTTATTCTATCTTCTATACGCCAAACTATCAAACCTATTACTTTGGTTTAAAGAGTACTTGCAGAAGACAAAACACAGAGATTTTGAAGTGGCGAGCTACATTTAAAAAAAATAAATCTCTGTATCAAGTAACTTTCTAGGCTCATGTGACAACAAATTACTTTTATGTGGACTAGGAGATAACTTAACATTGACACTTTACCTCGGCTCCTGGAATTCAGCTTGCCAAGATGTAATATTGCTTGCTGGCAATTCCCAAAAAGGGAATAACGAGACACAGGAAGGATACCTTAGTGTTCAAATATACAACACCCTGCATTCTGCTTTCTTGCAGATACGGTTTACCAATTTTCTCTGAGGTTTTGCATCTGCCTGTAGCAGCTGGCCCCTTTGAGTTTTTATGCATTTTGGAGACTTGTCTAAACTAATAATACATTTATTTTGGCTACCAGGAAACTGTAAATACTGTAATTTTTTAGCTTGTTTTGCTAAGGAACAAGTCTTATGCAATTACACTGTCCATCTGTCACTCCTTTTCATAACTCATAATTTTGGAACATGCTGGCTAAATTCAGCCAAATTGGAATGTCCCAGAGATAATTAAATTCTTACAAGTTTATGGTTAGATAGAAGAGTGAGTCTAAAATCAATACTTCTACTGAGAAAAGCCAGGCAAAGCTCAGTTGTTTTACATTTTTCTTCATGGCAGCTGGCCAATCAATGAACATCTGAGTACTGGGAAACTTGGCCTGGTTCAAGTTTAGCTGCAGCTTGTACTGTGTCTTGTCCATGAAGTAGGACTGGAAGAAAAGTGGTCATAGGGAACAGCTGAACCATTGCAATGAAGAGAAAAGTAAAAATTAGAATCACAGAATCATACAATCACTTAGGTTGGAAAAGACCTTTAAGATCATCGAGTCTAACCATAAACCTAACAGAGCCAAGTCCACCACTAAACCATGTCCCTAAGCGCCACGTCTACACCTCTTTTAGATACTTCCAGGGATGGTGACTCCACCACTTCCCTGGGCAGCCTGTTCCAGTGCCTGATAACCCTTTCAGTGAAGAAATTTTTCCTAATATCCCATCTAAACCTCCCCTGGTGCAACTTGAGGCCGTTTCCTCTTGTCCTATGAATTGTTACTTGGGAGAAGAGACCAACACCCACCTCAGTACAACCTCCTTTCAGGTAGCTGTAGAGAGCGATAAGGTCTCCCCTCAGCCTCCTCTTCTCCAGACTAAACATCCCCAGTTTCCCCAGCTGCTCCTCACAAGACTTATGCTCTAGACCCTTCACCAGGTTTTTTGCTCTTCTTTGGACGTGCTCCAGCACCTCAATGTCTTTAGCAGACAAAGGACTCAAGTCCATTGGAAAAACTTTCATTAATACAGATGATCAGTGAACAATTCATTAAACTTGCTTTTACACTTTGTTAATGATGGTATTCACAACTAAAATAAAAAGCTCCCTAGATATACTGCTTTCCTGACATTGCCTGTCTCAGAAACACATTTCTACATACATGAAGCATAACTGGAAACAAAAGCTTAAAATCTAGCTTTCTTATAGTTCAAGAAAGCACTTCAATGTAGGAAAAGAGAAAGAACATGAAAGAACAGGTTTTTTTCTCACCCTCCAAATCTGTATCAGCATCAGCAGAAAATACCTCCTATTCTTTGCTGCTTTGTATATCCCTGTGGTGTCTAGGTATGCTTTGGCAAAGAACGACTTTGAGCACTGTTTCCATTGCCTAGATTACCTAGCACCTCCTCCTCCGCCCTACTGAAATAAGGAACAAAGTAACCTCATCTCAAAAGGTGTCCAGAGTTTGTCTGAGCCTGACTTTGATCCTAGCATAACTAATCAAAAATGTGCTAGTGGTTCTCAATTTTTGACAAAACAATTTACAGCCACTTATGAGCATTTTCTTGTGCACGCTGTTCAGAATTCATGTCCTACATCCATTCAACTGCCAATTAATAAAAAAAAAAAAGACTGAAAATATCTTGTTGGGTCTGACACACCTCTTTGAAGAGGATTAAAATCCTGTATATTATATATTCCATACATATAATTTCTTAGTGTATACGCTACACTGAACCTTTACTGACACAACATTTTTAAACCTGATTCTTAAAAACATTTTTACTCACACAGAGCTACCTTAAGTTAAGACCAAGAAAAAAGAATGGGGACAGTTACTGGAAAAGACTTCAGCAGTCTGTGCTCTCTCACTTCTCCCTACCCTACTGTAATTAAGTCCCTACTAGGAAAAGAGACACAGAGAAGTTCTTACGTAAGTTAATTATCCTAGTGGTACTGAATAGGAGAAATTGGAGATTATGGAAATATGCATATGGACAGGAGAAGAAGGTGAAAAGTTGGGAGAAAAAAGCATGAAAATGGTATAAAGTGCCTTGCTCTTTCAAGCAAGAATGGAAAGAAATAAGAAAAAAATTAATTTTTGACAGATGACGGAACAAAAAAAAGATGACTTGAGAAAAATTATCTTTAATTAAAAAAGACTACTTACTCTGCTTTTGACATCCTTTAGTTTGGGGAGTATTTCCAAACCAAATCCATCAGCTTGACCTCGGGTCCTGTTCCCGCCATTCATATAATTTCCAAAAGCCAGAATCAAACCTAAAATTTCCTTTACACTTGTCATGTTCAGCAAAGCCTGGAAAATGGATACTCGTCTGTAACTTCCATTGGCACAAAAATTCTAATCGCTAATATAAAAAAGCTTTTTTTACTTTATTTTTGCTAGAGGTTTTGTTTCTTGTATGTTTTCACCTCTGTCGGGAAAAGAAGCTAAAACTGGTACAAGAATCAAACACTTAAGAGAAGCATTTATTAGAGTGTATCTACCTAAGATACTATGTTTAACTTAATCCATATGAAGCAATGTCATATTCAGTCTGCTTCTCATTCGTTCTGATGCTCTGGAAATTCACATTGCTGGACCCATACTTAATGCAGGTATACCAGGGCTAAGGACTAAATTACTATGCTCAAAACAGAAAAGAAATCTAGAAACACTGTGGAGAACTAATAAATTATTTTAATTTACATATAAAGACATCTATCTTGTCAATCAAGAATCTGAGGCTGGGCCTAATTCTTAACTATGTAGCCTTGTACTACATATTGGATAAATCAATTGTAGTGTAAGCTCCTCATAAGTAAGCTGAGGGCAATACCACTATCTCATCTTTGGGCAGGAAACACTAAATAACTATTTTTATTGTTAGAATATGCAAAGAAATCCAAAGGGGTAGAGCATGGGTACTTTGTGGCAGCAAAGCTAATCAAAAGCTAATCTTCAAACTGGAAAAAAAATAATATTTAAATACTGTCCTGGCCAGGATGTTATACCTTTAGGTCACTATTTAATTTTTCTTTTAATTCTTATCTCATTCTACTTTTCATGTTCTTGTTATAATTTCAAAATCTTGTCTTTAGTCATTCATAGTATAGAAATCTTAGGTAAAGCTTTGTCAGGTACTAAAAAATCTGCTGTATCAGGGTTAACAGAAATGTATAGATACCAGGGGAAAGTAATAAGCTAATGAAAGTGATAGGCATCTATTGCTGATGGCATCAACAGTGATATGCAAAAAAAAAAAAAAAAAAAGTCATTATGCAAGGCCCTGTATTAAGCTAGTCTGATATTTAATTTCTATTTTATGGAGGTTATCTGTTACTCTACTTAATGTGCAAAGTAATAATAATCTGCCACTTAAATAAAAATTAATTTTCCTATGTAGAGCATAGGGCATCACGCACAAGTCATCTTCCCTTTTCCCTCCTTCTTTTGTTCTTACAAGCAGCTAAAAATTTTAATATATTTTTATTTTCCTGAAAAGCCAATAACCAGGCTTAAGATTCATCACTTATGGTAAAAAAAGAAGCATGAATACTCTATATTTATGTTTTTATTTAGCTTTCATTAGGATTTACCTTGGAAACACGAGTTATGATATCAACTTTCCGGTGCACTGATGTTATCCCTTCAGAGAAAACTGACTGGAAGATAATACACTGAGCTCGTTCTGTGAAGTTGGGGATCTGAGATAACTCATATAAAAATCTGTGGAAAAAAAAGAGTATTAATGAATCTTTATATTTCTTGTCTGTTGGGTACATAATGGATCAAAGATGTAGTATCATAAAATATACATGCAATCTTTCCTACTTTGAATCAACTCTGACCATTTGTAATTGTTCTATCCTTTATGCACAATGTGTTAAGAAATCATATTAAGAAAAAGGCAAGACATTAATCATTATCACGTTAATCCATTAATCCACTACCACAGCTGCATCACAATGAACAGAAGAATCGTAAACCTAGTTCATAGGTTAAAAAGAAAAAAAAAAGAAAAATAAAAGGAAAGACATAGAGAAAGACTATTTACTGTTTTCACTCATGTGTTTTTGCTTCCCTTAAAAATGTGCCCAGCAATACAGAACTCAATATATTCCTACAAAGTTATTTCATAATATAAAACATCTGCCAAGAAATTTCTTCTGATGCTCAGCCTCAATTTTCTTTCACTAATTTGCACAACACTTCCAATTATATAGCAGCAAGTTTTATGGTAATGCACCTAGCCGTGTATTTAGCTCTAAAATATTTGCAGATTCTATCTCTCTTCAGTCACTGTTCAGCAAAGTTACTAACTCTTTATCTGTCCTCATATGTACACTTTTCCTCATGAGTCTATTCCAGCTTTCTTCCTTTAACTCTTTGTTAAATAAAAATAAATAGAAGCAAATACAACAACTGCAGTTCGGATAACACAAACTGAAAGCATCTCTAAGGCATGAGTAATTCCTCCCTTTTCTCCAATTTAAAATGTAAGAGCTTGGCTAAATAATACAAGAAGCTTTAGCATTTCTTATAATAACATGGTTTGCATAATTTGCTTTGTGGGTTTTGAGTCTAGGATTTCAGTGATACACATGCTTTCTTGAAATCCAGAAACAAGCTGTTTTTTGCTCCAATATCACTTTAGAAACATTCTTCTAATCTCCTGTCTACAGATATCCTTAGATCCCCCTTAGCGTAATGCCATAAAGATTCTTCTACCTCACTGAATTACGGGAAATTCTGTGAACCATTATTAGCTTAGATACTTATTAAATTTATTTTAATTATTTAAGCTGATACACCTGATTTCTCAAAACTATTTCTTTTTCATAATAAATAATGCCAGTATCTTAAAATCCACTTTATAAATTTCTCATGCATGCAATGCTTTGCTGAATACATAGTGACTGTCCAAAAAAAATCAGCAAAATCCACCTGTGGCTGGTGTGAAATACTTTGTTTTAATTGGAATATAATTTTCTTCCTTCTTTTTCTTTCTTGCCTGATGAAAAAAATCTATTGTGAGAGAAGGATTGGGGAGGCCCGGCTTGGCTCTTACACTTAAGCAGTGGGGAAAAAAGGAAATGCCAAGCTGGTATTAATAAAAATGCTTCCTATTGGGAATGAATGGTATTGCCTAGAAAAAAAAGAGGATACTTTGCACTTTGTGTGAGACAAACAAAAGAAAGAAAAACCCAAACTGCTTCACTAAAGTTCTAACATACATATTTTTAAAAGTTTAAATTTAAAAAGTCAAATGACACATATTCTTGCCTTCCCTTGAAAAGGGAGCTATCTCCCACACTGCCAGTCATTGGAATACAACATAATTGTGCCAAGAGTTAAAAGAGCATCAGCATAAAAAGAAAATGTCTCCAGATTTTGGAATTCAAAGTATTCATTGTAAATATCCAGACAGAACACTTATAACTGAATCTGTCACAAAAAAGAATCTTAGTGACTACAAATGTAGTTACTAAACAGAAAGTCATGGCGTGAATCTGTGGTTATCAAAGGCAAACCATGAATTCAGGGGAAAAAACTTTTGGAGGGAAAGAATATTCTTAGTTCAGTCATTTTTGCAATTTTAGTCTGAGAAAAGTATGATTTTGACTTAACGTAATAATGACATGACTGTGACATAGCTTTTTGATGGGTTTCTCATTGCTACACTTCTTATGGCCTAATGTAAATATAGAGAATTTGCTGTTCATCTCTGTGAGGTCCATTTTACTCCTCTTCTGCAGAAACTGTAAATAAAAAAATGCATTTACTTGAGAACTCTTTTATTCTACCAGAATCTTGTAGTAAAGGACTTGAGAGTACTTTGAAACCAGGCAAAGGTTACCGTGTTGTTAGTGTAACAGAACATTCTTCCAAAAGATAGACAAAGAAGGCTGATTCTATGGAGGCAAACTATTTATCAGTTCACATTTATCCACATTTGAAGAACAGAAAATTTAGAAATAATTTTGGGGAAAAAAGATGTATCTAATCCCGCAAGCTTCTAAGTAAACCAGCAGGATTTAAACTGAAGTCAAAGGGAAGTGGTCTTCAAAGAGAAGCAAATGGCATTACTTGGACAGCAATTATTAATAGCTCACTACTTCCTGAATTCAAACTACATACAAAACAGGAAAGCTCTATACCCTATTTTGCTACTATTTCCTTCATTAGTATTTCTCCTATTAGTATTTCACAGTAGAGAGGACTTCACAGAGATTATATTACAACTAAAAGGGTCTTCTTGGAAACTAGCTAAAGCATCTGTATCATGCTAGCAAAGGCCCAAACTGTGGTCAATTGTGCATATAAATCTTTAACATGTCAATGAATATTAACATTTTAACAAGTATGATCATGAAGCATAATTTAGGGGGGTATTGTCATGTTGCTGTCATACTTACAGTTTGTGCCAACAAAAGCAAATTTAACATGCCAGCAAAACAAATCAAAATCACATGTGCAGGAGAGCATCAGTGATACCACTAAAGCTTTCTATTTGCCTGGTAATCCAAGCATTAAAAAATGGCAAAGGTTTCCTTTAGACTTTGGTGAATTCACATCAATAGTTTCATTATATGAATAACTATTGCTAGTATTTGCGACCATTTGATAAATGGTTTGGTTTGCACTTTTGTTCTGATCCTCATTAAAGAAAATACGTGATGCATATGCCCTGTAGCAAATATTTTTAATCACACATACAAATGTAGCACTTTTCTTTCTTTAGCCTTGTATGGAATTAATATGCATAGTACTGTTCCAACAAATCTCCAGTTCTGCATTTAGGCTGACTTGGAGGCTTGACTTGGACAACAAAACCAGCAGCACCTGATCTACTCAAAGGGCATTATTTTGAAGGTCCAATAAAATTTACATAAGTGCATCATTAGCAAATTGTTTCCCCCTTGAGGCAACATTTTAAAAAGCTACTTTTCTTAACCTATGTAGTTTAATAATAGGGTAAAAATGGGATAATTAAGACTTGCAAAGAGAACACAAAGAGTAATAACTGATAAAAAAGTTAGCTTTCGTCTTTGACACTACTATTTCACTCTGAATCATCAGGTGTAACTGCTTTATTTACAGTTCTTTACTTTTAATTATGGAACAATGATAGCATAAATCCAACTTTGTGTTTAACGAAGATCAACTTCTCGCCACTATAATTTACAAAAACAGACAACCTTTTGTAACTCTAGAGCTCTACATGATTCGGATTCTCCAGAACACAAAATGCATTAATATTTATTTCACTCAGACATACAGCAAACAGATTGCTAAAGATTCAAGCTCTGGAAAACTTCAGCTAGTCACACAATGTATTCTTATGCCCCAAGCCAATGCAATGCAAGCCATGGATATGGGATGCAAGAACAAGCTAGTATATACACTTTACAGATATTTGTCTTAAGTCTTACTCGAGAATGACAGCCACTCTTCATCAAGAGTAAACGTAATTGCCTTATCTCCCAACATGAAAATGTAATACTTCTGACATCAACCAATCATGTACTATCTCTGCTGCTTCAGTTCTTCTTCCCCCTACCTTTTCTTATGCCAAAGACAGCAGAAAAGACAAAAACAGACATGAGGAAAGGAAAGAAGATGGCAGAGAGGCCTCAGGGCGGGAAAATGCACTGTGATTAGAAGAGGATGGAAGTACAATGGGAATAGTAGCAAAGTAGCAGAAGACAAACACCACTGGTAGGCCAAAATCTGAACTCAAATGGATACACTAAAATAAAATTCAGGACTACCACTCTGCTCATGGATTTTTGCGATTTTCACATTGGTCTAAGGTTTGTTACAACAGAAGGAGCAATACTTGCGAATTTTTTCATCCTAATAGTCATCGCTGTCCACAACAATTGCAGAAGATGAACTGTGGAATCAACCTTGTAGGCCTTCAATCAGCATGACCAGAGCATACATTGTCTCTTTGTCACAGGACTCACCAAAACCCTCTGTTGGCGTAGCTCTTTCAAATAATCAACAACCAAAATCAGTCTGGCCCTGCTTTATGACACAATAATTTAGCCCTAAAAGTTCTGAAGGAAGGATATGCCTTTTACAAATACAATAATGGGAACAGAAATTTTTATTGATTCAAGGCTACATATGAGTTCTGGTGGTCCAAGTTGATGTAGTAAGATCTGTCACGTCTGAAAAAGTTGTGATAAAGGCAAAGTTTACATCATACCTCGAAATACACAAAGAAGCTAAACATTAGCTACCCAAAATTATCTATCAAGATCCCTTTTAACATAGCAGCAAAGGACTATATTATATAACAATAAAATTAAAAAAAAAAATAAAAATCTTACTGTTCTGGTTTATCCAGAAGCTTCAGTTCCTCCTCTTTTGAAGTCTGATAATATTGCTTTATCTTCTCTAGTTCATCCTTTTGTGCTCTCTGAGTGAATTAATATAAAGTAATAACTAATTAATAAGAAATTAATAAATTACTAATTTACCTGTTTGCCTGCAAGTAACAATTATACTTTTTACTGGGAAACATTTAGACTATGCAAAAAAGGTGAGGCATAAAGATTCATGACAAATTCCTTCAGTGCCTTGCAGTGCTATTTACTACTAATAGCTACAAAGCGGAGCATCCTTGTAGAACACAGCACTGCAAATATTGCTATAGGATGCTTCACACGGTTTAGGTCAGAGAGGTAGCTCTGATATCTCTACAGCCAAGTGTACATGTATTCTTCCATGCAACTTCAGAGTCACACAGTTCATGAATGCTATATACTTAGTCTACAGAGCAACTTGGGTAAGAACAGGAATGCACTAGCCCGAGTTAACTGTTTTAGGCACTTACATCTTGAATGAGAAAAATTCAGCATGTTAGCATAAAATACGCCTTAAGTAAGGGCAGTTATTTTTCAGGCAGTTCATGAGAGAACACTGCTAGATGTTACACCTTTTGTTACATTTTAACCTCAATCCAAAGGCATTCCACTGTTTTAAATTTCTGACACTTAAGAACTAAGCCAGTAAGAGAAATAAGCATGTCAATGGGTATTTTTTTTGTTACCTATTACTGTTAAATTCCCCAAAGACTTTTTCTATATAATGTCTCTAGTCTAAAATGACAACATAAAATAAAACTTTACTTATTCTGTGTCTGAAATACTACAGTAATTAACCACAGCTTTACCCCAGCTTACTTACATTTTCATACAGTGCTTCCAGTGTTTCCAGATCTACTACGGAGTCATCAACGCAAAGTATAGCTGTATAGAATACAATCACAAATTAGATGCTAGAAAACACACTTAGGAGTTCAACTCAGTTTCCTGAGAAATGTACTAAAGAGATCTGGCCTGGCTAAAGGACATGTTTGTATCCAGTTAATATTTTATTATTTTCAGCATTTTATTTTCGTTCTGACTTCAAGTCACGCCACTCAAGAACCTAGTATGAATTCTGTCTCAGGAGACTGGAGCTCTACTTTTCCTCTCCAGTATACTCAGCAGTCAAAGATATGACCTGCCACGTACTCAGCTGATTGCGTAGCTAGCCAGGCAGGAGAACACGGGAATAACTGATACCAGACAATGAACAGCACAGATTTCATGGTGGCTTAGAAGGCTGGATAGGAACGAATTGAGAGTTAGGGTATTTAGGTCTTGCTATGTGCATGGGAGATCAAGTAGATATGAAAAAGGGAGATCTGCTTGTCTTGGGGCTAGCAATCTTGGGAAGTAGACAGAAAGACAAAATTGCAAGATTTTCAAGTTGCAAATTTGCAAGCACAAAAGACTGCACTAGAGATTTTTAAGGTATCTTCATAGAGTAGCTCACGTTTGAGTTGGCTTTACCCAATGGAAAACTACCCACATGACAATTTCCAGATAAATACTTTTAAACATCACACAGAGACACCTAAACTATACTCTTCAATGATTAATTATGCCTCATAACCAAAAATGAAAAGTCTCAAAATGTTTCCTGTCTTAGTTCCAAATGTTACTACGTTTGGAATATATGGCATTAGGTGTTTCCAACATTTGCAAATCCCATTACAATTTAGGCAATGTATTGGGACTCTTCTGAAAACTAAATAGGATTGGTTCATGGTGCTTTCTAATGCTCTCTAATGTTAAATTCCAGTAAGCTAAGAGATGTACAAGGGAATAGAAATAACTTTGGATGTTTAATTTTTCTGAAACCAGCATCAAGATTCCTAATGGGACTGGGCAAAATTTCTGAACTCCTGACTTATGTTTAAATGTTACTGGGAACATTAATCCCCAAAGAATCCAGCTTAAGGTCTCTACCAATTTTCCACATAACCAGTGACTCATCGTTAGCTAGTACCTGATAACTTTTAATTTCAACTGTATTATATTTCTTCAAAGGAAACTTGACTGCTTGTGAATTTAGAAGATTTTAAAAGCTCTTGCTGCATTTGCAATCCGTGTTTGAAAGGGGCAAGGCACACATCTTTAAATAATTATTTAAAAGTAATAAGCTTTCGCCTGCTCTTCCACCTACCCCATGATTTTACATTGTGAAATTAACCAGCAGGCTAGTAAATTTTCTCTGTGGCAGGCTAATTAATTTTATTAAAAGGTCCAATGACATTTAGAATGCTTTAAAATTTTGCCTGTCAATTATGATTCCATCTCTTGACATTACACCTTGGTTAGAAGTAAAGAATTATACAGAAGACAGTATCAGTGAAAAAAAGCAGTATCTCCAACTTTTTGTCTTATTGGAAAGATTGAAAAAAAGCTCAAGAGTGTAACCAAATGTAAAGCCTGAATGACCAAGCTTGACAAAAATATTTGTTTAAAGAAAAATCATTAGGGATTGAATCTATGAGATCATCTGTTGGCTTTTGCAAGCCGGTTCCATGAGTTGCTTTATCTTCTGTGTTACCCAATGAAATTTCAAAAGAACCTAAGTGATTGGAAAACCTATTGGAAAACTGGTTTCACAGTCCGATATATTTAATTGTTTGAATTTTAAAATACACATATTGAATTCAAAAACCTCCTCTTGTGGTTTCACTTTCATCCTATTTTGGAATATTCCAAAATCTGCTTATAAGGAGAAATCTATTTGTCCAGAGTTATCTAGAAAAGCAACTTATTGGAGGTAATTTGAACTTGTACTAGAAATGCAAAACATGTAACTAATAGTAGATTTTTTTAGGTACAGAACTATTACTGTGAGAGGAAGTAGTTTGAAAAAAAGAACACTTTAATAAGAATATCAAGATTTGTACATTTAACTGTAATTTTCAGGCAGACATTTGTCACAAAAAAGGCCTCAAAATAGCAAAGTGGGCTTTAATGCTGTATTTTCTTATCCATGTTTCTAACAAATCAGTATTGTTTTGAAGTGTCGTGATAAAGCAAAAAATATTTGAGATCAAACTAATAAAATGCAATCTGATAAATGAACACATTTTAAACAGAATTATTAATAATCAGTGTTACGAGACATTAATATGAATTATTTTCTCTTTTGGACAAGTATGTGATTATATAAAAGTACCAAGAAAATATTTTGGGATTTACTTGCTATACAACCTGTCCTGCTATTATTGGCTCTGTCCATGCAGACAGGCTGCAGTTAAAAATCTAGGTATATTACTCAATTCAATGATAGCTGGACATCTTAGGATGTTAATGTACATAGAGACACGCTCCCAAAAAGTCAGAAGTACTCCAAAATCCACACAGATTCCTTTATTTCATCTTAATGTATTTTAGTAACTTTATCTTTGCCCTTATATCTTTTTTCATTCACACTGATCAAACTTAATGCCATACACACTTGGAGCAGAAGACAAAAATGAAAACGTAAAATTATGAAGATTGTCCCATTTTTAAAAAAAGAAGCATTGATTTTGAAAAGCTGGAAGAAATCCCTGAATTCACAGGTGTCTTAGTATTGTTCATATTCTTAAAATACGGCATGTGCAATATATTCACAGTATGTTGTGTAAATTAACTTGAATTGGGGCAGCTGAAAAAAACCCACTACACTAGATCAAAGAAACTAATTATTTTACTTAGAGTTACGAGGAACAAAAGCTTCTCTAATTTTTCTGCGAAAAACAAACCCCAGTTTTAATCATATGTATATTAACATTATTAAAATGAATAAAAGCCTTCAGAAGCTTTTCAAAATGCTCTTCCTATACAGTGAATTTAACCGTGATACTTTACTGCATTAAATCTCATTATATCAAGACTCACATAAGTGTAAGTAATATAGGTGAAGTATCATAAATCTACAAAAGAGGCTCCAAAACAATTAATAGCTATTACAATATCAATCATCATTGGTGGTTTTTACTTTTATCTTGCCTTCTAGTTAGCCGTCTTCCTTACACTGTCAGTTCAGTTAGAATATTTCACCTACACCTCACAATATGCCAAAAGGAAGTAGACTCATGCTGTGAAAAGCTGGTAATTTTATTGGGTTCCTCTACCTTTAAAAAATCTGTTACTTGGCCAAGTCTGGTTTCTGAGATCCTTTTTTGCAGGGAAATTGAGGCAAACATTTTTATGTGGCCTATGGTGTCTGCTCACAACAAGAAGAATTTATATACACAAGGATCATTAGTGCAGGGTTGCACCCATTAGGATATAATAACCGTCAGCTAGGACAAAAAACAGATCAGCATCATGCATTCAAACTAACAGGCACACATAAAAATACTTGCCAACTACGTTTCACATACTAAGAGTATTGCTAGGAATATAAACTTGTACCAAGGGTTTTTAACAGACTCACTTTTTAAAAATGATTCGAACTGTAAAAAACAGATTCCCTACTGCACAGATTTTTCACATACTCTGTTTTATCACTTCAAAAATGTAAACCAAAGAAAAGCTGAGTGTGTGCAGTCTACATACAACTGTAGAACTTAGAGGTTAAATTTGAAAAATACACTTCTCTCCTCTTAACCAGCTTAAATACCAACAGTCTTAAGGCTGACTCTGATATACAGCCTCACTCCTACTAAACACATTTTGGTTAAATCAGGATTTAAGTCCTGCTGACAGAGCTTACATATACTCAGCAGTATCAAACCACTTAATGTGACAATTAAACTATGAAATATGAAGAAATCACCTTAACTGCTCCCTAATGATAAAACAGAAATACGTTATTTAAATAAAAAGAACTTGCCAAAGGTACATTTATTTGACCTGGAAGTACTTTATTGTTTTATGTAGTACATTCTGCTGAATAAGGCTTGATTTCATGGGAATGTGAAGCTTGTCACTGGGAAATTTAAATTAAATTATGACTGATCTAGTCAATTAGAAAATGACAACAATTGTTAAATACTTATCCCTACTTGTCAAAACTGCCTAAAATAACCAAATCACTCTGGTTTACTTCTGACAAATTGATATGTTCTAAACTTATTTAGAGGCTTTTCTCCAGTATTTAACTATCACGCAACACAAAACCCCAATAAAATATACATTACAAAGAAGCACCATGGGCACAATGTAGGTTTAGAAGTCTAAGAAAGACTAACTCCTGCAAGAAGTCATGAGCAAAAGACTCTGGCGCTAATGTTAACCTACCCACATCAGGCTGGATGCCCAAGGCAGATTCACAAAAACATATGTTGTGAATTTTCCAGAACAAAGAAAATAACTTTTAAAGAAAATTGTTTCCCAACTTCTGAGATGGGCATGCAGCTATCTCTATACTTCACGCATATACAGTATACATAGAATGCATACATGTAGTATTCTGTGTAGGTGGAAAAGTCACACAACTTTGGAACAACAGTCTTTAAACCTTTATAATCTATGCTTCCATCCTGCAAAATATTTTAGTTGAAACCCCAATAAAACTCTGTTCACATAGTGCAAGTAAGAAAGATTCCAAAGCATTTATCTTTATCCAGAAGTATTTACAAAATATAATAGAGAAAGGAACTGTGAAACTATTTGTGCTGCATGATATGGTTAAAACACAAACTGGGATTCAGAAATTCTGAGCACATCAAGGTCTGCAGATCAGACTTGCTTTGAAATAGTTTGCCTTATACATATAAAACATAGTCTTTCAGATGCTAAAAAAAGTGCATGGTTAACAATGATATTGTTCTCTAAAGTGTAGATGTGCCATAAATGATAAATTGCACTAAGACAGTGCAACCTATTTCTGTAACTTCTATGGCCTCTCATTAGACCACACAGAAATCCGAGGATGATTAGAAACACTGTATAGAATTAGAATGATTATTGGACTGATCAGCAGTCTGGGTGAATTAATCTGCTGTTCACATTCTTCCAGTTATTTACTCCAATATGTTGACAATGTAGGGTAAATCACAAAGTTGGAGAAGACCCATCAAACACTTTTCAACTGGTTGACTGAGATTGTACAGTAGTATCATAACTGTGTTCTTTCTAGAAAGTTGGTCCCCTCCTACAATGCCACGCAAAACGTTCGATGCAGAGTGGCACAACAGTTATGTGCATTGTTCACCAGCAGAATATAATTACTGTGACACTATAATAAAAATATATTCCGCATTTGAGAAGCAACCAAAAAAACCCCAATAATGAAGGTGAATCTACAAAAGCAGATAGCATGACCTAGGCTTTTTAACAAAATTCATTCTAATCCACCCCATCTAAGTGTGATCAAATATATTTCTCTAATATTTTAAAGCTTAATGTGCCTCTGCATAGATAATTTGCATTGTTGGTGAACATAAGAATGTTCCAAAAGCACAATAAACACACCAGGTCCCCATACATGCTATTACAGGTTGGCCAGTACTACTCTGATTTAATAAATGGAGTTTCAGACATTATATTTAATTGCTTAAAATCTAGGAAAGAAAAAAAAACCCAACAACTAAATTAGCATTAGAAATAGTCTCAATGCCAAGGATCAGCGTTAAATTCTCCCCCTTTGCCATATAGGCTAAGTTCTGTCAATGCTGCAGTGCTACAGTGTTAAACTCTTGCCTTGGTAAATGTACTAGGAAAGCCTGCAGCTGTTCTGCATGGAGTAATATGGCACTTTATTGCCACAAAGAGTGCAATAAGCTGTAAAGTGTGCATCTGGTGTGATCTACCACATCTCACAGATTTGGTCCCAAGGAAAATATACCAGCATGTAAGACCATCTAGTTAATGCATCCTGATGGAAATCAGGGGTATTAGACAGTGAACTATTTTCAGCAATGTACAGAAGCAGAACTTCTGGTGCCCCACAATTTTAGTGGCAAAAGGCAGGTACTATGGAGGTAGGGAGGGATTTGGGAGAATCACTTTTTTAGACACAGGCATCTACGTTAATCTACATCCCATTTTCTGCATCTAAAACTTTTGTTCATCTGGGCTGCCCCACAATTTTGCCAGTTTACTTTTGAACAAAGATCTCAGTAGCTCATGGGAAGCTGGCACAGATGACATACACTGCAGAAAACAGTATTATTATGTGTTTTCCAGTATACTGCTACTGCTAGCTACTGTATTGGGAACTGCCTGAGTGACTGGAATGTTACCCTGTAAAAAGCTGGCACCAGTGTCCACAGACGGTCTTCGCATACAGTTGTAATCAGCATTTCCCATTAGAACCAGAAGTGAAACACCTCACTGTGGAGTGAGTTGTAATATTTCAACAGCAAAGCCATACGAGTAGTCTTGAGCCACAAGTTTCTCTCAAGCTGTAATATTTCAGCTGAACAATGATAGGAAAAGTAAAACAGAAGTCCATTGATACGAAATGGAGATTACTTCTCTAAGTGTGTAGTGTTAAAGCATGTTCCATACCTAACAGCTGATCTCCACTATTCCTCATCTCTTGTTTATAAAGAATAATAAAAAAAACAAACAGAGAAGAAGCCTTGAAAATAATCTCAAACCTATGCACAATTTGATTATTGCTATTTGTTTTTTAAATATAAATACAGATCCTATATAGCATACTGAGACAGACAGAATTTCTGTCTGCTGCTTCTGCTCAGGAAACAAATATTATTAATAGTGGTCTAATCAGAAACTACATTACCCTTTTCAGTACCAGATTCACCAATAAAATTTGTTAGTGTTCTCAGAACATTATAGCACCTAGGACTTCTCCTCCTCTCCCACCTACCAAAAAGCTGACTATTAGGACAGGTGCAGCATGACAATGTTAACTTTCCCTCTGCATCATATCATACCAACAGTAGCCAAAATAATCATTCAGTCTTAGATTGTCTTCTCCCTAGACTGTACTCAGATAGAGCAAGAATTTAAATTTATCGGCAAAGGATGGACTTCACTCTCTCAAACATGTGTGGGAGATTCCCTTCTTGAAGTGTGGCAGCTGGCTCATTATCAAATGCAAACTCAAACATCTGGGTGCCAGATATGGTCACTCGCTTGTTTTGCACTGCTGAGCTATCTACAGAATACGCTGTGAAGCTGTTTAATTTGAGAGGGTAATCCTATAGATGCAGAAATCTCACACTATTTTAAAGAAGGATGTAATTTTTCTTGTGATTACTCGTTTTGTCTTCTCTACAATTTTGCATGCCTCTTTATGCATAGGGCAATTCATCTGAGAATAGTTTTTCTCTATCTGCATTTCTGTAACTGCTACTTAAGGCAGAGTAACCAGTACACTATACATGGACAGTAAATTCATTTGTACATGGCTCTTCAATAAACATGGTCAGAAAAACTTGAAATGAAATCAGATATCCCTTTTCTTTTTTTCATTTCAACTTTCTTTTGCTTCAGGTTTCTTCATTCCCTGTTGCAAGCTGCCAAAGAGCATTAACTTTTCTCTTCCTTGTCTTTCACGTACTGAATTATGCAGTGGAAATTGGCTTGAAAAAAGGGATGAGTGCTTAATTTTCATGTTTCTTAGAGGTAGCTCTTTGTAACTTCACTTTGTTAAAAAAAAAGAACTTCGACATTCATCACCCAATGGTCATATGCTTTTCTGGTTAGGCATTGTCATGAGCTATTCAGTTTATTATGATCTTTTTTCACCCAGTATGTTGACTATAGCCGTCTTCAAAGAATTTGTCTGCTGTTAGGCAGGACTGCACACAGATTTAACTTAAACAAAATACTAGGGGATAGACACACACTAAAAGAGAAACAACCATAATTCTACTTTTGTCTTCATTGTAGTATGCATTTCTAAAGATCCTCTCTACAGAACAGACGTTTCCCCTGAGTCTGGTGAACTGTTTTTTTCCCTAGTCTCTGCACACAGATCTTGATTAGAGTACCTCATCCTGCTTTGTTACTGTATTTCAAAAAAACAGTTCCACTAACAGTATTCCCAAATCCCGTTTGTATCTCCTAGCTGTTTCCATAAGCAAGAGGCCGCACATCCTACTGCTGCTTTGAGCAACACGTGGTGACAGGGCAGTCATTTGCTACCTCAGAACAGAGAGGGTGATGAGTTATAAACTTTCCTTCAGTGACAGCACTTGTTTTGATGATCTTTTCTACCAACACTCTAATTTTCATTAAACTTGTAGGACTACATTAGCTGTGTCTACAACTGCAAGTAGTGTAGTCTTTAGAAATGGATTTGTAGACAGCAACAGCTGGTAATGAGGATCCAGTCCCCACACTATACACATTTCAGGGAGTTTTAACTATCACCCATCTGATCCTGTGGAATTTAAAGTCTGCTGTAGGTGGAGACCACTGGTATGCTCCTAGAGCACATCTCATTTAATTTAATTCTGAAGGATGTTTCTGCACTCTGAGACTGCTCTGCGTTGCTCTGCAATGCAAACGGAGCAAAGGGAACAACTGGTAAGTTTGATTCAAAAATGCACTGCTGGTTCAAGCTAAAATGCTAGTGTATACACACCCAAACATTTGACTTATTCTTTTCTCTTAAACTTGGTATAAATTGGCCAGAGGGTTTCAAAGCTATAGAAGTACAGCAAATGACTGGTAGATAGATAGGTAGGTAGATAGATAGATAGAAATGTTCTATTTTAGTAGAACATCATGGCATGGAAAATAAAGAGTCATGAAAACATCTCCTGAAGATATTTAAGAATACTACCCAGTTTTTATGATACAGCTGATATCCCATCCTATGCTGTTGTAATTCCTGCCAGCAAATTATTCAGACCTTTAGTAATAGCAGTTTTTTCTCCATCTCATTCTGATACCTTTCACACAATACTGGCAGGCACAAAGTTATTCCTTCTTTTCGTTGTTTCCCTCCATCCCAAGAGACATCTGTAAGCCCTTGTGCTTTTAAAGTGCTAGATGCTCAAAGGCTCTTCTGAAATTAATAATAATCAATGCCAGCAGCATCTCAACACTCTACCCAGTATTTGCATGTGATGGAGGAAAAACAATAGCAAAAAGGAGACATCAACTTGAATTCTTCCAGCAGTTGTTTTAAATGGTGAATATTTTCCTTTTTTTAATGTGAAAAAGAAATAAACAATATCCTTAAACAATATCTTTTTAAATCCAGAACATAAGCAGAATCTGAATTACCCCAGTGTTCTGAAACATCTTTATTCCTCTACAGTTGTATTGGCAAACTCAGATAATTTCTACCAGTAATGGAATTTATACATTGAGCAGTCCTACGCTTTGAAAAATGCCATCCAGTAATCATCTTTCTGATTGCTATGTGGTTGCTGCATCAGTTTGGGATGTGCTTTTTATACTGCTAATGAAGCAAAATTTAAACATTCAACAAATACCGACTGCATGTTTGAAGCCCAAAAGATTTATATATAAGCCCTCCATTTAATTTTTTTTAGTTAGACTTGCTTAAGAAAAAGGAGGGAAATGTAGGGGAGGAACATAAAACAGTTTTGAGAAAACACTGTACTGAAAGTGATATGCGAACTGAAATGGTACAGAAGGAGTTGTACCTAAATTCAATTCTGATTATTTAGGTGATACTTTTACATATACTGGAATATACTGGAAGGATGATTCTTCTGAGATCTAAAAGAGGACTATATTCAAAGCACATTCTGTAATGTAAGAAATTCTCTGAAGGGGGCTATGAGAAAATATCCATGCAAGTATGATACATGAAGCATAAGAAACACTTACCTTGTTGAATATCCTTCATCTCCAGGTGCAAACTGGATATTAGAATACCTACAGTTTGAGACCGTTTTCCATCCAACAATTTGATAATCTAGAAAGATGATGCAAAGTGATCAGAGATCAAATGAACACTACAAAGGGTTCATTCACATTAATGACAGGAGCTGATTTGTGAATTGAATTCAGTGTCTCTCCAAACATCAAACCTTTTTATTAACTAAATGTGATAATAAGACCTTCATCTTATCTCTATGCTCTGCACCTTAACAAATGGCTGATAAATGTAAGCTTGAATTCTCACCAGGTCTAGTAAAGAACATCACCTCTTACTTATAGGATGCTATTGAGAAGGAAAAAAGGAACATCAAATATTTATTCTGGAATATACTTTTTTTCTCCTTAAAGTGAGCAGAACAGAACTATTTATGACACTCTGAGTAGATCACAATGTCCTTAGTTTGTCTGCTAGTTTATATTTCAGTGTGAACACATTTAAGTCTATCTTTTTGACAAAGGATCAATTCCTGACCAAGGGGAATTGGAGAATTGTCTTCTTATGCCCTCTCAACATTATTTCTGGAACACTAGGGGCTACTGAAAGGATTGCTTTCACTCTTGTCTGAATGTGCTTCTTCCACACCCTTGACACTTCACAAGGATTTGAGGACCTTGTTCACACTTCAGGTAACAGACATTTGTTAGCATAATATACTGACATTCAGACTGTCATCTTTTCAGATGTTGGGGTGGGTGAGGAGAACAAAAAGGAAGGAGGGAAACCTTGAGGAAGTTATTTTGGCTGGTTGAAATTAGTGATACTGATGTGGATCAGTCCATAAATAACGTAATGAAAAGTAAACCATCAGAATTTTAGAAGTGTAGTTTAGATGTTAGAAATGTCAAAACCAAACTTCCCACAATGTTTGGACTGTTGGTATTTGTGATTTTGTTTTATGTCATAAGGAAGATTTGACACCAGCACATCACAAAATGCAATGCAGACGTAAGTTCTTCAAAATAAGAAATCTTCAGATCCAAGCAGTTGGCTTGCTTCACAGTGTCGAAAAAATACTATTAAAAATACTAACTCATATGTAAAATTAAAACTAATAGCTAAGTTTTCCCTAAGTTTATATTTCTAGTATCTGAACAATATTTAATCTATATGTATCCAAATTTAATTTTAATAATTACAGACAGTTAACTGACAAAATTTACACTAACTCATACAAATGTTTTTTACCTATGTTTTATGGGATTAAGGAATATTTAACTGTGCAACTACTTAGTCATTCACCTACATAAAAGTAGATTTGTAGTTAAAAAATACAGGAAAAAGAGAAAATACAGCTACATTTTCACCTGAAAGTGCAGTTGGTTCTTATTTATAGAGTACTGAAATTGGACAATACATGAACAAGCTGGAATACATGCTGCCTTCAACAAAGATCTGACAGATATTTTATGTCCCTATTGTAGGCACTCAACATTTAATGAACTTATGCTAAAGTAGATGTTGCATGTTTTCTGCCAAAATTGGAAATAAAATCTATCCTGAGAGTTTTTTCCAGCCTATACGTACAGCACAATTGCTGGATATTAAGAAAGTAATATTATTTAAAGGGTTTTCTTCAAATGAGAAAGAATTCCGGCTGTTTATCTCCTGAGTACACAAGCAGACAAGATGACTTGGCTACAAGTTACCATAAATTAATACTCTGTAAGCATCACATCCTGCTGACTGTGATTTTTCAGTGCAAATATAAGTACCTGCTCAGTTTATCATGGTCATTTCTGAAGCTTTACATGAATTTGCTGAACTCCGCAGCACATTAACTTCTTACAGGGATAATTACAGGCTTGAGTAGTATGCAATTTGTATAGCATTCACTGACCTCCAAGTTGACCTTGTTCAGGGGCAAATTCACAGGTTGTCATAAACCCCATTAGACATGCCTAGTTTGAGGCAAAACCTTTCCAGACTAAAGCTATTGTAGGCAATATGACATTTGAAATCATTCCATTAAAATATTTTTAAGTTCTAATGTATTCTCCAGATATGATCAAACTAGCTCCCATTGCTAAGCAAGACTTCCTCAAAAGATCAGTGAAAAAAAATTTAAAGAAGATCCTGCATAATTTTAAAAGCTAGAACAGAGATTCATGTTTTAAAATGGCCAACTAACTGTATGTTCACATGCATTTTAGACAAATGTACACATGGTCACAATTACCAGGCATCAAACTAGACTCAGACTACCTGAAATAGCTTCAACCAGCTGAAATCTGTAACTGAAGGCTAATATTTTATTCATTAGAGAGCAAAAATGGAGCAACAAGACAACAGAATAGCTTAAATTGGGCATAAAACTACTGTAAAAACACAGTTGTAATGCTAAGTCCTTAGGACTTCTGTCACAGATCTCTAGAATCGATGTGTAACTTGAAAGATTTTGCAACAAAAATATATAATCAGTAGTAAAACAGAGAACATATTTTCAGAGATACTCATTTTGCCCCAAATTAGGGTTATTCTGGGGAAGTCACTGACAGGAAATTAAATATGTGTGTGAATTCCAAATGGAAAGGAGACACAAAAAAATCAGCACTTTTCCAGGTCATAAAAACCATAAGGCAAATAAAATGAAAGTTTGTAAAGACTGCATTGAACTATTTAGTCTATGCTTTTAAAAGACAAATCACTGATCACCTCTCAGCATATTGGGACTTGCTTGTAGCTGGCAGTGTCAGGTAAGCAGCTAAAATCCAGCTGACGCCAGTTGATGCTGCTATGCCAGCTGGCAGGGTTTGCCAGCTGCCTGCCGCTCCTCCAGACTATGAATGTAACATTGTAATGGATGCAGCATCTTCTGGCTCAGTGACAAAATTGTGACTGCTGGTGCCAATTCATTTAATTCACTGATCCATAACGTTATTTGTTCTATGTGGTATTCCCCAACTATTTTTTAATGTTATTAAGTTTGTTGATTTGCTGTACACAAGTGCCCCTTCTACATCTTTCAAATATATATCATCTAATTTAAAAGCGGAGACATAGTGAAGCTTGAATACATTCATAAATTATTTTGTCATTCCCATTAAAAGGTGTTTCTCTAATGTAGCCAGAACTGTATTTCATTAAATATTATACGACAGACTTCACTGTTTTGTCTAACTGTAATGTCTACATTCTGTCCAGGACACTTACTGGTGCTGAAATCTGAACAGATTCAGTTTACTTTAGTGATTAAAACCTAAATCATTCCTCCTGCTGGTGCATGGATTCTTTCCATAATATTTAAATTTATTGAGAGAAACCATAAGCTAAAAAACTGTCCTGCATATCACAGTGCTTCCCTCCATTCCCACTCATTAACTTTTATGGTGAAGTCAACAGCCTGGACCTGTAAGTAGTCTGCTGAAACCCTGTTCGAACAGAGGAAGAATACCGTGCACAAGAAGCAAGTAAGTATGCCCCTCAAGCCATTCTACATAAACGCTCCAAGAGTTACCACAGAAATTTCAGAAGCTTAAGACTAGACATTATCTCTTCTATTCCTACTCAAAGGAGACCCAAGATTAACTATTTCTTGTTTAAGATGGATGAACCACAGCTTTATATTTTTAAAATATTTAAAAAATATTTGGGGAGACATGTAATTCTATTTGCAATTCTGTTGGATGAAAAACCCACACTATTTTTAGCCTTTTGCTAAAGGACAAGCAAATGGCAATTTCTCAGGATAAAATAGGAGGTAAGAAATGAGCTAGTAAGAAACTTACTTCCATATTTTTATTCCTATCAGAACTGTAAAAACAAGACAAAGCCACAAAATAGATATTTACCCTTTACAGATACTTTCCATATCCTACATGACTGCAGAGCTTTGTGGTAAACAAGGAAATGCCGTATTCATTCTTCTCAGTACAGCACAAAAACCAAAAAGAAAGTGAGAGTGCCTCGGAAGAGCACGCACTAGCATTTTACTACTTCTACTCAAGTTTGAACACTGCTTATTATCTTATGCAGACAGCTGAAGACAGACATTGTGTTTCAACCCTGCAAAGCTTCCAACATTTTCTGCAATATCTGCCTTTCTTGCAGAAATACAAAATTCATTAATTGTAATTCCTCATTTAGTTAGATGGACAAAAAACTTGCTGACAGACATATCCCTTTCAGTTAAAAAAATGCAATTCACTCAAAATATTGACACTCTTCTTAAATGAGAACACATGTTAATAATTATGTGAAGTCTGTTAGAGATAATAGACAACAGAAAAGCCATTATCTTTAATGTCCTCCTGCGTCTTTGAAATGATAATCATTGCACTAAAGGGCCAAAAATGATTGATGGACTTTCATTTGGAGCATACACCTGACACAAATTACTTGACATTTACTCATTTTTTTTTTGTAAGATGAAGACGGAGTGGCATCACAAATATCCAACTATCCTGTTTCTTGAAAAAAAGTATAGAAAATACTTGAGTTTTTGAAGATAAGTTACTAACAAGTGCTCAAATACATTGGAAAAAGTAATGCAACTTCAAAATATGTGTAAGTCCAGCAATGGAGCTACAGAATGCACATGGAATAAATCACAGCAAAGGAATGTTCCTTTCTAAATTACCTCTTTTTCAGGCTTACAGGGTATCATAGCTTAATACATAATGAATCATGTTTTTTATTTCATTCCAAAATATGTGTCCTAATTCTGCCTTCCTTCTATTTGGAAGAACAGGTTTTGGTTCTGCAAATTTAACAGGAAAGGGAGAACCTATGCCTTGAAAACAATTACATGTGCCTATCAGCTTAAAAATTTGCACGGATATGTACAAACAAGAAATGTTAACAGTTTAGAATGAATGAAAGCAAAATTGTTTGCATGTAAAACTTCAGTCCTTCATCTGACATGAAAACATCTATAGAAGACTTTCAGAGTCTGAGAAAGATGCTAGATCCTTCAAATTATATTCAAATCTATTGAAAACTGAGTTGCTTTTCCCCAGAAAAATAGGTTAGTTTTAATATGCTAATTGTTTTTAGTTTTCATTGTTTTCATAAACAGCTACGGACCTTAATGGTACTGTACTGAATCTACTTACAGTTGAACATTTTTGGTACATAAAACTCTATAGCTGAAGATAATTTACAAATTTCACAAATATAACCTACAATATGCTTTTTAAAATAAACCACACATTCCCAGATAAATGCTTTAATGTGAGTGTTAGTGGATAATACAATAGGTGCAGAATTTATATGTCTAGAATGCTACAACTGAAATGTAAGCATAAGAAAATAGAGAAATGACAATGAAAATAGTCTAGATTAACAGTTGCACTTTCACAAGCATGTCAGTGATACTTTAAAAATAGGAGTTAAAAAAAAGGAGTAATATTCAAAAGGCATTTAAAGTCCAAATGTCCAATAGAATCAATACCTAAAAATTGAAGTTATGTACTAAAATAACCTGGTGGATCTAGCCCTTTTTCTACTTGATTTCCAAGAAACTGTAACTTCTAAATAATTTTGAAAGTGGGACAAACTATGTGCATTTGAAAAAGCTTAACTAAAGACTTAGTGTAAATACTTTTAGATCCAATGTATATTGCCAAGCTGCAGTATACCAGTAACTTATGTATTTAGATTAAGCTAACTGAATTAGCCAAAACAAGAGAGAAATTTATTTGATTCATACTTAGATGCTAATGAATTTCTTTATTTTTTCCAGTAAATTCAACTTCACCTGCTACAAATTCAACCACTTCAGAACTATCCTGGGAAATAAATCCCACTCTTTCCTTACATTATTTACCCATCTAGACTCTCTGGGAAAGTCAGGATGCAAGCAAGAGTCTCTTTTTCATTTCATAGATAGCACATCCAAAAAAATCACTGCATTGTACTACATCATATAAGATTATAATGCTTTTAGTCTCACACTTCAGAATCATTCTTATGAGAGAATTGTATTTATTAATTCTTAAATATATTGCACAATTTTGCTCTAATATTGGGACATACCTAATATATTCTTCTAGACAGTAAATTCTCCCCATCCAGAAAAGACAAATTCTACTCTCAAGACATAATACCTAAAAACCTAGAATATTTATTTTGATCATTATCTACAGAATACCGTAGAACTTTTGTTTACAAGATTGCATATATTCAGAGCAGATAAATGCACAAGAATAAGGGTTTTCTGAAATATTTCAGAGGATGTAGAGTTGGAAAAAAAATAAGAGGTTCTTCCAAAGCTGATAGATTTTCCAAAGGAGTGCATGATCACAGAAGTATGAACAGCCACACACCTTGCAGAGCTTCTAAGCCCAGGTAAGCTTTATTATAACAAACTTCAAGAACATATAAGTGTACTAGAAAGGTGCATCTGACCTTCATTTAAACTATATTATGTTTACATTGTATCACTATCAAGTGAATGTGCTACATTTTTTCCAAAATAATTTAATACATGCCTAAAAATAAATAAAATCACCCTCTATGCAGTCCTTTAAGAAGTTATATTAGCATTGCTGCTGGAAGATTCTTAACTTCCTTTTTTCCCCACATACTTGTTAGAATATCTCATTTTTTAACAACTGCATTTCAAATTCTAATCATTTCATCCTCATGTCAGGATGATAGCCTCTAGAAACTAGCGTAACTCAATTAATAAGCCGTTTTCTGGCAGGCACAAAAGCAATGAATTTGGGAATCATGAAAGTTCTTCCACTCTGGAAAAAAGGATAGTCAGCTGTTTCCATCCATAGGACAATGGACAGAAAGTGGACTTTATGCCTTTTAACTGAGTAACATAATCATGATGTTGGAAAGGCACTCAAAATGTCATCCAAAGCATTTCTGCACTTCAAGAAAGTATCAACTAGATGTGTATCATTCTAAACAAATTTTCTTAAAGATCTCCCAATACAGAAACACAATTTCCCTAGCCAAAATTGTTCTGCATTCCTTTGGTATCCTTACTTTTAGAAAGCTTTTTGTAATCTTTCTTTGCAGCAGCTGCATGCACTTGATGACATTTACTGCATATCCCAATCAACCTTCTCTTTTCTAGACTAAACAATCATAATAATTCAATTCTTTTCTCACTCCTATTGACTCTTTACAGTTGGTAAACATTTTTAATGAAAGGCTGTAGTGCCTAAATCTAGATGCAGTTCTTAACTGAGACATGGCTAAGTAGATTGTCTTGCAAGCAATACTTCTATCAGAGTTCTGTTTTCCCTTTTTAGTAGTACCACAATTTGACAATTCATGTTCCTCTTGTGAGCCATTATAACCCCAAGATCCTTTCTGCTAAACTATTACCTAGACAGTTAGCCAGCTGTACCCCATCTTATTTCTAGGTAGCTGAATATCCTTAACTGTATTAACCTTGTGGTTAACTGTATTAGCTTTGTGCTTATCCCTGTATTTCAGACCATATCTCTGATACATGAAAGCTTACTGAAGGGTCTACTCCAGTGTAAGCTTCTCACAACTAGGTGGTGGCTGCAGAGTTAATATTCCATTATCCAGGTCATAAGTGAAAATACCAAGGTAACCAGACCCAGCATAGATGCCCACAGAATCCTCAAATGTATTCTGCTGTTTTGACACTGAGTATATGTAGGAGTATATATATATTCTATATTATAAGTATTTATTTTATAAATTACATATTATATTGTAATTACAGTATATATATAAAAATATATATATGAATACAAGTATATATTCAGAAGTTTCCCTTCTGAGCATAACTTGTCAAATTGTACTGCAATACAGACCATCTGTTCCATTTATGTAGGACAAGATTTAGATACTTCTGGCTGAAAATGGTAGATATCTATCAGCTGGTAAGCAACAAAAGCACAGCATATGGTGAATATTTTAATCTGTGTTGCCATGAGGTGTCTACTATGTGGACAAATGGGTAAGAATAGAACAAAGTGAAATTTCTATAGGCTTAATGTGATACTTTCCACAGAAGCATTCATTCCACAGATTAAGCATACAGATTATTTCAGTGGTTTCACAAAAATAAAAATTCTGAGAATAAATTAATAATATTATTTTATTTGAACTGCAAGAGAAATGTAAATAGATGGTAGAGAAGTCATAATTCAACAAGCCACTAATTGTTAAAGCCTCCTTAGTTTTATGAAGAAGACCCAGTTAAATGAGAAAAAATTCCCCTCTAATTTCAAAGATAGAATCTTACTTCCAATTGCATAAGGAACCTGATTGTGAGGTACTGATGTAATTCTCATTCAAGGAGAAAAGTATTAAGTAATTGTGTTTTAATAAGCAATCCTGCACCACCTATTGGTCTGTCATTTCTCTAAATACCAAACAAGCCGAACTTAGTTTGTATAAGAAAGTATGAAATAGGACAAAGTTTGAGCAGAGGAGAAGAGATTTAATGCCGTGAATAGGTCAGCACTAACATGTATTATTAAATAAAATAGCTTACCTACTACAAACACAAACTACTATTCCAGATTCTATCACTGTACCTGTATATTGCTCTGGAAGGCTTTTTTATAGAACATGAGAAAGGAATTTACAAAAAAATGCAAAATTATGTAGCATCAGCTAAAAATTATAATATGATGAACCTCGTAAGATTCATGTGTCTGTCTTAATGCCTGTAGAAAGCATCTTTAACCAGACTATACAATTCCATACACTATTACACCTGTAGCATTCTTAAGACCAGACAAGCACAAATTTCTGTATTGAAGCAAAGAAAAAGATTGTTGTTAAAACCCTAGTAGATAGATATAATTGTTGGAAAAAATGCAAGAAAAGTTGAGAGCCAAGAAAAAGCATGAGAAAGCACAAATGAAGCCAGCAGAACTGATAAGTTTTACATTAACCTACAGGACCTTTCTGTTATAATCTACCAATAAACCCTCCTGTAACTAAATAAAACGCCTCTCTACTACTGTATTGCTTGCAGCCCACCAAGACTGATCCATTGGAGCCAGCCTGCAGACATCTGGGCTTTCAGAGCGACAAATAAAAAACAAAGGACCATCTAAGAGGACCAAATGTCTGTAAAAATATTCATCTGCTACCATGAGCCATTTAACAAAGAAAGACTGAAAGACAGGGTATACAATAAGAAAATGCTTCTCTACTCACTTAGAGTCAAATTTAATTTGAATTCTAAAAGCTGATTTATTTTTAATTTTTAAATTGACCAAATGACAGAAAGTTTGGTATTTTTGACCAAGAGTTTTTGAAATTTTCACAGAAAGCCCTACAGTTCCCATGGTTTATCACACCATGATCATAATCACATGAGTTTTACCAAACTAAGGACATAATAATAGGTATAACTGTTACTTTATCTCTTAGGGGATTTACTTTTGTGTTTTCACACAGTACTTTAAATGAACTTTTTTCATTTCATTAATTTCAGTAAATATATACCTAGTTTTAAAATAATAAGCTTACATTTAATAACAAACTAGAATAATTCAAACAGTGACATAAGAAGATATCTTTGTAAGAAAATACATTGGTTTCTCACAAGAAATAGTACTTATTATTATACCACTATTTCCTATATTTTATAGAGTAACTATTATCCAATTTGATTTTGGATAAAGTTAAGAGAGATCATTAAAAAATTGTGCTGCTGTAGCAAATAAGTTAGTTTACAAAGCAGCAAGGGAAAAGAATAATGCAATTTCATCTTTGAGAATACACGCCTAATTCTCTACCCGGTTTGCTGTCATGCACCTGGAAAAATAGGTATATTCACTCAATTGCTGCGATTTTGAAATACAAAGGTAACTATTTGTGCATATTATTTCTCCATTAAAGTTACATTGGTTATGTTTTTCTTCAAAGTTCTTTAGAAACCTGTGTTTCCTATTAAATAAATCTTTCTGAAAGAGGTAAATCAATGAAATGTGAAAATACATTTTAGAAAGAGGGCATCACAAATGTGAACTACTGGGATTTACAGATACAGCTGTGTACTACATGCCATATGCACTTGAATCATTTGTCAAGTAAAATATGTCAAAATATTTTTCACAGAGATGTTCATGTCCAACTTCAATCTAACATTTGAAGGACTGCAACAATTAATAATTTCTTTAGGGTGTACTTACAAATGCCAGCATGCCCCCATCCTGGCCCCATTTTTCATTTTTCACTTTTTGCATCACATGAGTTTGAATCTTATAAATCCTTTAGCCTTATTTACACTTCTCATTAACTATTGCACTAAGACACAATACAGTAAGTTTATGATCAAAGAAGTTTTGAAAGATCTGATTGCACTGATATGTATCTATGTGTGTATATTTCACATTATATGTATTATAAAGTTGAACATAGATAGCATAGCCTACATACAAAGTGCCCTCTTGTGGTTCCAAGCAGGTAAGCTCAAAGAGATTTACAATATAGTATATATTTAAATGGGTTTCTAATACATAACCACATTGTTTTAGGAAAACAGTATCGACTACTATTCAGCCTAGAATTTTTCCTGCAGCAAATACTACTAATGCCATTTCTTTGTCCTATCTGCACATAGTAATTGACAACTACAAGCTCTCTCTGTAACGAATCATGTCTGAGGCACACAATATCTGTGATACGGTAATGACAGTTACTGCATAAACTTTTGGCCATTAAAGACATGATCATCCTGTCCCTTCCTGACACAGCTCTTTAGCTACACCAGAAAAAAGTTTTCTGGCATTCCTTATTCAAAATGTCTAACAGTCCTATCTTGCTTTATGCTTTGTTTTTCCAATAAAATTCATCTCAATGGAAAAGAGGTTTGCTAGAGTAACTTAATGACAGTGTTTAACTATAGATCAGTTCAAGGACAGACACAGCCTGAAATATTGGCACTTTCAGATCGTATTAGAACTTTCATTCAGTTCTCTTATACGATGTTTTTTCTACCTCACTGGGATATGGAACTTTCATTTTCAAAGTCAAGAAATCTTCCAAGGTAAATAATAACCTTGCATTCTCAAGCAAGAGTTGAATCAGCAGTCCACCTATTTTGCTTTAAAATGAGATTTACAAACCCATCTATTATCTGTTCGTTTAACAGTAAATAAAAGGAGGGTTTTCTTAAAATGTAAAACTAAACAGTGACACAAAAAAAGAAAACACAAAGAAACAATAAATACCTTTTTGGCCTTGGTTTTTTTTTCGTAAGTCTCTGATAATGGTTTTCTTTTTTCCTGAGTGGTGTCTTTGGAGAATAAATATTCAAATTCAGTAGTATCAAGTATATCAGGTTCTTCTAGTGATTCCCATAATGTTGGCATAGCAGTTTTCCTACAAAGGGAAAGGTAATTATAAAATTTCCAATAAACATTTATGAAGAACCATAACAGATCTAACCATAATAGATGAAAATCCATTATAGATTTAAAACTCAAAGCAACATGTACTACTGCTATATAAACAGCATTCCTTCCCTATACCTTGCTCATGTAAGGAGCCAAAATGTTTTGCAGAAGGCTGTAGCAAAAAGTTTAGCTATTTAGTATCCATGCCTGCTAAACTATCAAAATGCATTATTTGTATTGTACAGTTTTTTGTACAACAATCAAATATTACAACTGCAGCTTGTGCAAATACATCGAGACACTTCTGTCATTGAGAAATTCCTAGTAATCTATTTAGACCTATAAAAATAAACAGTATCAACAAATAGTGAACAAACTTTATTCAAGTATATTTTAAGAGCATTTGGGGTCACTTGTATAGGACTTGACTGACTTCAGGTTAGCTGCAGATGTTGCATGCTCATATTTATCCTTGTTGCAGTTCTGAGAAACTAGAGTAATTATGTGGCCTATATTTTGGGAGACCACCCAGTATTCTGCTCCAGCCAATCAACTGTAAATTTTAAATGTGGATTATCTTTCCCTCTTTTTTTGCATTCCTAGACCAGCTTTAGTTTTGGAAGACTTAGGAACTTTTTTACACAATCCTCTAGTTTTATCTGGATTTGGGGAAAATACTATGTAGTGCTGCAAACATGGCACTTCAATTCTGAATGAGCTTTGTTTCAAAATTTCAGTGTTTCAAGAAAATATGTGTGACAAAACTTCTGAGTGCTCTTGTCTGTTTATCAGTAGAAGGTGGGACCACTTCTTCCAGCAGATGTCACTAAAAGGCAGTGAAATTATTTGGAAGAAAAAAAAAAAAAAAAAAAAAAAAAAAAAAAAAAAAGTGATTAAAACCCCTGTAAAATACAAATGGTTGATGTCACTAACCATATTTTTATTAGATGTAATATGCAACAAAATGCAATACCTATCAATTTAAGGGGAACCAAAAATTTTTTGTTTGTTTTTTTTCAAATTTAGGATTTTTTATACTTAATACACAACCGTAAATTTACCATTGTGAATGTTTAAGGAACTCTAATTTTTCCATTAGCATCTGCTGATGCACCATATTCTGTGTCACAGGACATGCTTACAGCTCCACAGTTTCACTCTCCCTGATACTAGCTGTAGTGTCAACCACACTGAAGAATGAAGGATTCTTTCTGGCTCTGTAACAAGAAAATTCAAGTCCTGGATAGCTGCTGATCTGAGCAGCAGACCCTTGAAGAAGTTTCCAGTTCTAGTGCAGACCATGAAAATGCTGGACCATTATATCTGGTAACCAGCAGTTCACCAGAAAGCTATGACTTAGACCTTATCTTGTATTCAGCAAAAGCTTGGTGAACCAGCAATATTTCAGAAAAATATTTTGATTTCAGTGAATCAATAGGAAGAATTACAATAAGGTTTATTTATGGACCAACTATTTATTCACTATGAAACAATTTATCACTAGTAATTTTTGGAAAGTAAACCCCAAATGCTCAAACTTCCTGCTCCAAAATATTTCAATGCCTTTAATTCTGAATCATGGAAAGAATACAACTGACATTTCATTAATTGTTTGTTCCTGCCAAACATTTTATATAAAATATTAACACCTTACTATGCTTTATTATACCAGAATAATGATTCTTTCTCATCAAAATAAATTCAGACAAAAAGCTGTAAGCTAAAACAAAACTCATATTTAAATACATTTAAATGCAGATATTTACTTTAACAGTGTTTAAACATAATCCTAAAAATAACTTAAAATAAAAGATTTAGAATACTCATAAATACTTTGTAATACTTAAATAATTTATAGCGACCTATTATAATAATAAGTAATCTAAACAAATAATCTGTAATACAGTGATTCATAACATACAATAATATCTAATATAGTCACAGTATATAATACAGTATGTAATAGTGTGTATATATAGTATAGCATATGTCACGTATAATAATGTAAATTATTAAAATGTTTAAAATAAACTTAACATCTTTGTAACTGCACTTATGCTAAAATAATTTTGAACACAGATAATAATGATTTTACTTTTAAGACCTGAATAATCGTGTAATTTCATTACCTGCATAACACAGGACCTGAATTTTAGTTCATGATTCTAGCAGCCCCTTGTTAAACTAGAAATAGTCCATGTCACTTAAGCATCCCCCCAAAATACTTTGTGAGCCAACCCTCTTAATGGAGCTCTATGTTACATTAATAAACACTTGAAGCAAAGTTGGAATCAGCCAAAATCCGAAAGAGCAGCTGAGCAGCACTGAAACCACACACCGCTGTGGCAGTAAGGTATGCATGCTGGCTCAGAAAGCGTAAATGTGAGCACTTCTTTTCCTCTGCCAGCTGAATAAATGGATAGCATAAACAAAGTTTGTGGGATCACTTCAAAAAGACTGTCCAAAAATTGTTTATTTATGCCTGTTCACCAAATGATCCCTTATAAACAAATCAATAAAACAGTATCTTTCATAGTAACTTTAGACTTGCCAGAACAGTATATACTATTAGACTACTTTCATAGAATCATAGAATGGTTTGGGTTGGAAGGGACCTTTAAAGATCATCTAGTCCCACACCCCCCGCCACACGCAGGGACATCTTTCACTAGATCAGGTTGCTCAAAATCCCATCCAACCTGACCTTGAAGACTTCCAATGATGAGGCATCCACAGCTTCTCTGGGCAACCTGTTCCAGTGTCTCACCAACCTTGTAAAAAATTTCTTCCTTATATGCAGTCCAAATCTACCTCCTTTCAGTTTAAAACCATTGCCCCTTGTCCTGTCACTACAGGCCTCAGTAAAAAGTCTTTCTCCATCTTTCTCATAAGCACCCTTTATATATTGAAAGGCCGCAATAAGGTCCCCCCAAGACTTCTCCAGGCTAAACAACCCCAACTTTCTCAACCTGTCCTCACAGTGGAGGTGCTCCAGCCCCCTATCATCTTTGTGGCCCTCCTCTGGACTTGCTTCAACAGGTCATGCATGTCCTTCTTATTTATGCTGGGGGCCCCAGAGCTGAAGGCAGTACTCTAGGTGGGGTTTCACGAGAGCAGAGGGGGAGAATCACCTCCCTCAACCTGCTGGCCACGCTTCTTTTAATGCAGCCCAGGATACAGTTGGCCTCCTGGGCTTCAAGCTCACTTTGCTGGCTCCTGTCCAATTTTTCATCCACCAGTATCCCCAAATTCTTCTCTGCAGGGCTGCTCTCAATCCATTCATCCCCTACTTTGTATTGATATTGGGGATTGCCCCAACTCAGGTGCAGGACCTTGCACTTGGTCTTGTTGAACCTCATGAAGTTTGCATGGGCCCACTCGTCAAGCCTGTCAAGGTCCTTCTGGATGGCATCCCCTCCCTCAAGTGTTTCATCCCAGCACTAAATCAGAGTAAGATTGGTAAATTTTTTTTTTTTTTTTTTTTTTTGACTACAGAGGTGTCTATCAGTACTGAACCTCCTCCATAACGGATGCTTCATGCTACAGGTTCCTGAGCTACATATATTTATACATATGCTTTAGTTTTCCTGCTCTGACGGATCTATAGACAGAGGTTAGGTTCCAGTTTAACTGTTTCTAGAACTGGAATCATAGAGGATGACACAACATAGTGCTCTGAAGATGGTATCACCTGAAATGATTGGAAAGCAAAAATGAAACTCTAGGTTCTCACCTCACCAACTTTAACATTTCAATTCTAATTCTAATTAAGATTTAAAAAAAAAAAATAAATCTTTCTAATCTGTTGGCTAGCTTTTTTCTCTTTAGTGCTACCCTGTCACTAGAGTTGCCCATGGAGTACTTGGATTTTTGGGAAAAAAAGGACAAAATTTCTTTTTGTTATAATGCACATAATTTTAATTTATAATGCATATAATTCTAATTTATATTTAATATTTCAAAGTAATTTCTGATGATCTTTTTTTAGATTTCTAGAACTGAATCAATTTTTTTCTTAAAACATGTAAATTCCATGCCTCTATGCTGATTTTGTTACACATTCTGAGACTGTTAAGTTTTTGTTATTAAGTCTTAAATAGTATACATACCCTTGTATCATGGCCTATAAATAGCAACTCTAAGTCCAAATAAATATATTTTACCTGCTACCTTGCAATTGTATCCGTGTCCAATACAAAGGCTTCATGGGACGGCTAGGTTCAACAGGAGGTTTTCGAGGACCTTGGTTTGACGATAAAGTGCTATTAAAAAAGGACCCAGGCCCTGGAGGTGGAGGGGGTGGAGGTAAACCAGATCCAGGCAGTGGAGGAGGAACAGGAGGTCCCGACCCTGGAAGTGGTGGTGGTGGTGGTGGTGGTGGTGCTTGAAAATTCCTACAGCCTTCAAAAAGTGGAGGTGGCAGTGGTGGACTAGATCCAAACTGAGATGTCAGTGAAGTCAGACCCGCTGGCAAAGGTGGTGGTGGAGGAACTAAACCTGGTAGTGAAGAATCAGGAAGGGGAGGTGGAGGTGGCGGTGGTGGTGGAGGAGGCAGCGTTTGTTTTGGTTGACAAGATAAGACACTTTCTGAAGACTGTACATTGTAATTGTCCTTATTTTCACTTTGGGCAGAAATACTATGTGACAAAGAAGAAATATTAAGCTTTCTGGGTACTATCTGGTTATTTTTCACAGCCCTGTTTTCTTCTTCACTAGGCTTTATGAAAGTTTCTCTGTCAGTCTGTATACATACATTTCGGTATGTCTTTGGTGGGTTATCATCTTCAGTAGAAACACCGATATCCTTTGCTTTTTCATTTATTCTGTTTAATTTATTGTCGAGTTCATTCTTCAGATGTGCAATGGTTTCCTCAAGCTGAGCAGTTGATACAGCATGTTCCCCACGAATATGGAATACCCTGAGTTCAAACTGAGACTGTAGAACAACAACAACAAAACCCTTAGTGGAAATATTTTTCTAAAGTGTTTATTTCGTAGTAACTAAAAATCGTCACATTTAGACTATGTTCTTACTTTAAGCAAAGACAGAAATACTTCACTTTCCCAGTTCTAAATGGCTTTATTGCAAGCTATTACATAACCGGACAAGTACTAGCCTTTAAAGAAATGTAAGCAGTGTGTGTTTCCACAAAACGTATTTTATGAGTAAATATCTAGAATATTAACTTAGCAAATTCTAACTTGTACCTTGTCTTTAAGCAGACTTACTGGTTTTTAATTGTTGAATGCAGTAATTACTAGCTCATTATGGAACAAAGGTACCTTTTTTGAATGGTGTTGTACTTAATGACATTATTTTGTTGACCATTTCACTTCACAAATATGCCATATATATAGTTAACATGTTAGGAAGTAAAATAGATTAACCACAACAGAAGTTCAAATTCCTCCCAGATAAAACATTAAATAAAAAAATTAAAATACTTTCTCAATCTATTAAAAGTGTTCTCATCAATTAAATTCAGAGGCACACATAAATTCTCCTTCAAGTTTATCTTTACTATTAAATGAAAACTTCTTTTCTACCAGATATATTTCAATCTACAATTCAGGAAAACAAATTGTAGACCAAGAGGATAAAGAGGATTTCACTGAAGTAGAAAGAAATAACAACCTTTCAAGAATATATGTAAGTAAGGAAGAAAAAACCAAACTACTTTTCTTACCATACATCAGAAAAATCCAAACGTTTGACACAGAAATAACTCCTTCAAATAATCCGATCCAATACTGCTATTCCAGATGATTAAGTCCCTGCAAGCTATTTTCTGTTATGCCATGATTCTATCAATCAGGCAGCTGACTGGTGTTATCTTGTTTCTTTGCAAGCCAATGACTCCTGAAAGAGCATTTTCCATGATTCTTTCAGGATCTCTGTACAAAGGGAAGCCAACATTTCAACAGAAGCAGCTAATGGTCTGTGATTTTCCCAAATTCCTGCAGGCACAGCAATTTACACTTAAAAACTTCCCACACAGTGCTGGTCAGAAGGGGCAACACAGCACTTCTTACTTATCATTCCAACTTGAGTATTAGGTCAGAGTTAATAGTTTACAGCACTAATTAATATGCATCCAAGTCATGCATGTGTAGGTCAGTATGGCAAATACAGGAGTGTAATATACTGTAATTTTATACCATACAAAGAAGCTTGAATAGATATATGTTCTTTCTTATAGCAGTATAATCAGCTTGCATTCAATAATCAATTTGTTAAGATAAAATCCAAAGTAAACAATCTGAAAATACTGGATACAAAATGCTCCTTTTCTTAACTGGCAAGTGTAAAGGTGGGAAATTGTTTAAAGTCTTGCAAAGATAATCAAACAGAGATTTGTATTGGAAACAACCCAATTTCTATTAGTTTTATAGAAAAACTAGGACTAATATGTACAACAAATAAAATATTTTTTGCTTGGCTTTTTTTTCTTTTCCTACTGTTACTCTATCAAAGTTTGTTATTGCTCAGCTTAATTATTAGTTCAGTTCAACTATCACAAAATTTTCTGCCATGTGAATTACTCCAGAGCAATCACCTTTCTTTTTAAACTTGGCATACTGATCCATAAATGAGGTAATGAAGTAAGTTTGCCTTAGGGAATTTAGCTATTTTGTTTATCATAGTATTCTGCCCCTATTGGACATCAAAAACTCCCTGATAGAACAATTTACTTTGAACGTTAAAGATTTTCCCAGCAGTAAATCTGAAGTCACCTTAAAAACACACTGTAAAAAACAAGCACAGTATTCTACAAAACTACTTATTACATTTAAGTGGGCATGAAAGCAACTGTGTTAGTATTATATACCTTTTCAACTACAGATCTTCAGTCTCTAATTTACAATATAAAAATGGTGGTTTGAACTCAAAATTATATTTGAGGCAATAGTTTTACGCTTTGTCTTGCTTTTAACTTTGACATTTTCAAAATTAATTTCTGTTAATAAAAATAATAAAATTACTAACATAAACCAGAATTAAAGCTAAAATTACTAAGCACAAAAAAGAAAAGCAGGCTTAACAAAAATGACACATTGGGAATCTGTGTTGAATGTCTCATCAACAGGAAAGATCAGTATTTTCCAATTGAGTGACTGCAATATAAAAGAGCAATAACTAATAAAACAAGTTTTAATTTTGATTACCTTACATCTCAAAACAATCTTGTTCACCAAAATATTAAGTAATACTGGAATCTTTTCAGTTTGCATTAACTATGATAGTATTTTCAACAAAAATTTCAAGAATATGTATGTTAATATGTACTATTTATATATATGTATACACATAAATAATACATACGTATTCTTAGTAAAGGTCTGCTTCCTGAAAAATATTTCTTCAAAAGAGATGAAATGAGCTAAAATCTTGTAATGAATCAAATGGAGACCAAACAGCATCCAGTCACTCCACACAGGTAGAATTTGAACATTCTCTTTCTATCATGTACTATGACAAATATGTATAAAGTCTATTACATTCTCTTTGTTATACCACTAAGGACTAGTTACATACCTTATCAACATGTAGTGTTACATAATAAAGAAAGCCAGTGTGTACTATACTTAGGCACCTTTGACTCCTGAAAGCAAGTCAATAACTAAAAATATTTTTTTTTAAATTTACGATTTTCATTTGTCTGTGGCTTAAAACTTTTTACATGGTACTGCCTATTAGAATGAAATCTCAGAATTCAGGCTGCAGAATACTTACTGATAATCACTAGATCTCAACATACAAATCTTGAAGGAGCCTATGGACAACTCAAACTAAAAATAAATTAACTAAAATTAACTAAATAATGAAACCAAGTTGAAACTAAAATAAATTTTGACACAAGCTTTTTGCCAGTACAACCATTCATTATGCAAGGTGATTTTTTGACTTTACAAATGGGATGTTTGTTAGAACTTGTGGGATTTGTACTAGTTTAGAATCCTTCTTCTATTTCATTATACATAAAATTTATAGTTAGCATTTTTATTATAAAGATAAGTCACTAAATTTTGCTATAGCAAGTGGTGATACAGTACATATCCAGGCAAATCTTTTCTTCCTTACAATTCATGAATCAAAGGATAGGAACAATGGAATCTTTTTATACTTTACATTATTGTAAACAAATCCAACATACTGAAATGGAATATAATAGAACTATATCCATCTCACAATTTCAAGTGGGAAATAATCAAAATTACTTTTATAATATATGCTGTCACCAGAATCCTGAAATATTAAAAATATAATGTGAACACAGAGACATTTTATTGAATAGAGATTTGTGTTAGAAGCACTTGTGCACAACCTTTCCAGTTAAAATACTATTTTCATCTAAATGGGAACCAAAGTTTTTCCCCTATAGTGTAGATATGTCTACCAAAGCTAACAGTTTTATTTCCAGGTTCTGTCAACACTCCTTTAAAATGTTTATGATGGCTACATAACAATACCTGTGGCTGCTGGGAAGAACGAATTTTTAGCTAAATTCAAATCTAGATGGATTTGAATAGACACTGTTCAAATTATTCAGTACCTTGTTACTAAATCATGTCAGCAATTATTACTACCACGTTGGCAATATACCGAGTCTGTTTTCATGGCACGTCATGCACCAGACTCCTAGAGTATTTGGGAACTACTGTTAAGATGAACAATGACCAAAGGCTCCCATCACAATATAATAGTTTGGTCAGAGCTATTTTAAGCAGAATGAAATGGGAAAAAAAATTCAGCAGGAAACAAGATGTCTGAGGGAGGGAAGGTGCGGGAAGAAGGCTGGAGGGACAGAAAATATGGGGAGAAGGCTGGAAACTAAAGCTTAGAAAGCCATCCTATGCAGCATGAATGAACATGATTTATTCCTGAGGAAGGGTAGAGGATTTGGAAGCCAATCAGAGTTAAAATGTCTGATGATTTCTGTATAAAATGAAAGCAAGACATTATGAAGAACAATTTAGATGTTCATCAGCGTGTTTTAGATATACAGGATAACAATTTTTTTAATTTGAAAAATGCATTTGTAACTCTGATGACTTGTTTAGAAGTTTGGCTGCCTGCTTCTTAACAACATTCATGTAAGAAATTGTGATTGTATATGTAGATTCAACAACTGACAAACTAGTGCAAGGAATGCATTTTTCTGCTCCCCTGACCATTTCACTTTCTTGCAGCATCAATCCACTCTCTCAGACAGCATGTCAAATAAAGCCCTCAGGCCTTGGCATGTAGAGGATCTCTGGCTTCTCATTGTGTCAATGACAGTCAGTGACATTATCTAGTTTTTGTCACGTATTACTCCCTCTCCTGTACACACACACACACACACACACACACACACACAAAATTGATACTTACAGCTGCCTAAATTTTCATGACAGTAGAGATCTATTTTCTCCAGATTACTGTTATAAATACCAGATTAGAGGCAGGTACGTTTCAATAAAACCTTATTACTATTTCCTCTTCATATTGCTGGCTCAAAAGAAAATATAAGTATATAAATAAATGTACTGTAAAAGCCTTAATGTGCTGAAATCAGATTTCAATCATAAATTTTAAAGTACCTCCTGAGTATCTTAAGCCTAATTCACACAGCAATATGCTACTGAAAAAAAATGCCTTACCTTAGTCCAATCTTTCTTGCATTCATTGTCAATATTAACTATGCAAACAATGCCATCCTAGTATGCTGAAGAACACTGTTCAAATTCTGAATTAATAATAATTTTATCAGACAAGCAAGTGGTCTGAAAATACATGCTATGATTCAAAAAAGAGGACTGCAGCGTACGTAGCCACTGAAGGGACTGATCAGTAGTATGGCAATTCTATGGGAAAAGGATCTGCGAAGGACAGCATATCACAAACTGATCATGAGTCAACAACTCTATATTAAAATATATAAAGAGAAATGTCATATGCAAAAAAGTAATCCTTGTGCTCCATTCAGCTACTAAAAGCTGTGTGTATGTTCAGTTTAAGAAAAAAGCCATCCCTGTGTTCATGATCACTGCTATTGAAATCTGGGGCAGCTCATTCGGTATTAATTTTCTAGGTTCAATCTACATTGCCTTTTGTCTCCAGCTCACCCTTCCTGGGTAACACTCCCCTTGCTTCCTCAGTTTCCTTCTGTTTCTATTGCTGAAGAATACTTCTACTGTACCCTTAAATTTCCTGTGCAAGATGTAATTCAGCTTGAATGTTGTCAACTGTCATTTTAATCCTATGCTTTTCTGACCTCTAAAACTAGCTTTCCTGGCTGATGTACCTCTTCTTCCATTCTTCCATAGGCTCTCTGCTTCCATGCAATATCCATTTTGAAGAGGTTGAATAAAGAGGCAGCTTGGTCTGTCCCTCTCCCTGATAAGTCTTATTTTGCTTCCAAATCTGCCCTTGCTTGGAACACAGGTTTCAGAGTTTTTGCACCTCTGATTCTGACTAAATAAGGTCCCCTTACACCCAGCCCTCCGCTGTATGACTCCAGCAGCTTCCTTTCTGCACCTGCAGTGCAAGTCACTGCTAAATGATTTGACACAACAGAGAGAAAAAAGGCAGGATATGTTTTCTGAAATAATGCCAACAGCTCAGCCTTGGTCCCGGGAGACTCAGGAACACGAAGCGTATGTTCAAAGGAAGAAAAAGCCCAGAAATTGAATCAATGTACCATACTTCCATTAACCATTACAGTCTCAGATGGTAACGTATGTAATTAATCACAAAAGAAAAATACTAAGTCCTCAGAATGTAACCTACAGGTTGTCTAAATGTTTTTGAAACGATAACATCGATAGACACAGACAAATCTCAATACCAATTTGACAGCTTTTCTCTGTGCTCTGATAGGCGACAGAAAGAGTACAGTCTCATTTAATAGTCAATACAGTCAATTATAGTCTATATAGTCAATTAAATGCAATCGAATCAAGTATATTTGTTATGTTACTGCTTTATATAATGTGATTTTATATGGACAGGGACTTTCTAACCACGACATAGAATTGCTCTGATACGAAAGTTTTAGAACAAATTGGATGTTTGAATATGAGGAAACAATAAATCTCTACAGCAATCTACGTTCACAAATCAGATGCTGGCTTGTTATTTGTCAAGACTTATTTGCACCATAAATGTTTAAAAAAAATCTTGAGAAGTGTAACAGTAAGACAGTAAAAAACACTGTTTAGAGCAAGCAATATGTAGAACTCTTGCTTTGAAACTAGCAAGTTAATGCTTCACTGTTAATGAGTATTTTTTCCCTAGTGTTTACAGTGCAATTCTACTCTAAAAAGCAACTGTGTAAAAATGGCACGTCTTTAATGAGCAAAGCTGTTCTATGTATATCAGAGACAGACCTCTTTAACTGAGAAACACACACTTTTACTTGTTTTTACTCTAATTAGCATGGAAAAACAACATAGTAGAGAGAAAGTGAGCTCGATTTGTTCCCGTTTTCTGAATTTCTACACTGATTGTTACATCTAATTAGTTACTTATGCCAAGCTGTGAAAATGAAAAAAATGGAAACAAGGCACATAATATCTAAAGGTATGGTTTCTAGAAGTAGAAATGCTTGGCAGGGGGAGGGAGGACACATGACATGACATGACATGATGCGGGGAGAAAGGGAGATCAAAAACAAAAGAGAAAAGAAAAGAAAAAGAAAAAAAGATAAAAATTATTCAGTTGCTGATGAAAAATATTTGTATAGACTTTACCGCTTTTTTTTTTTTTCATAATAATATTTTGGCCATCAAAGTACTGTGCATAGAAAAGAGAGGAAAAACAAATTTTTCACAGACAGACTCTTTTTGGTTTTGTTCATTCTAAGTAATTTCATCTTCAGTTTTTGGAAGAGCTCACACTTTTTATTCTTGTATTGTGTTGACAAAGAAAAAAAAGCCCTTTTTTATTAAATCTCTGTCCTTGAAAAAACATACATTTGTTTTAAATTTTAACAACAATCAGAGATTCAGCAAAGGATTTCTCAATGAAAAAATATTAAACCTGTGCCAATTTACATAAAAGTCAAAATTCCTCTCTAAAAAATACCTCATGAAATATAATCAGTTACATATGGTATATCACCGTTTTCAAGGATACACATTAAGGATTATATTTACACCTCATAGCAAAATGTAAGCTAAATGACTTACCATTCTCAAACATTCCCAGAACTCTAAATATTTGTACAGGCTACGTATACAGAGCCCAAATCTCTTTCTAATTTAAAAATATGAAATACATAGTTTTATATGGGAAATGTAGCAAAGTAGTTGAGAGGAAATTTGACAAGTGGGTATACAGAACATTGTTTTTCTATATATTTCTGAATATTTAATTATTTACCAATTACTGGCATTTGGGTAGTTGATAAAGAAATACAGCCTTATGGCCAGTAATTTTGAAGTATAAAATTATTGGTATAGCACATCATTAAAATATACCCAGTTACACTGCAACATACAGCTTTTTTTAAAAAAATATCATGTGCATAATTACTTACATATAGGACTACAGACTGCTTAAAATTCACATAGCATTTTAAGCATTAGTTCACTTCAAGTTTGATAATATTTACTGTGAAAATATATGTCATGCTTGATACGTTTTGAAATACAAGCTCTGATTTAACAACACCTGCAATTATTTGTAAAGATTGATTTGTGATTCTTTGAACAATTACCATTTCTACAAGGAAATGTTATGAAAAGGCCCTCCATCTCAGATTACTACACTTAAGTAAAACCTATAAATAGACACTAGGCATGTAGCTATTTGATTACACATTAAAAAAAAAAAAAGATATTATTCTTCCAAAAACTAAGCTGCAAAATTATTCAACACTGCAATTAAATTGCATTTTGACATGCCAAATATCATTAAAAATCCAAAGCCCAAAGCAGATCTTTAATAGCTTAACTATTTAAAATAGGATAGTAAAAATCTCTATTTATGAAAAGGAAACCTAGATGATCAAATTGTATATCCTATATTAAGAATTATAATAATTAGCATTTATCAGTCACACATTTACAGTGGCTCAGAAGGCATCTTCCATAATAACTTCCCTACCTACTTATTTTTCTAGACACACTTAACAGATTGATTGCTATATTTGAACAATGCATATTCATATAATGAGTGAAGTTGTTAAAAGCTCTGTTTCATTATAAAATGCCTATTACTGTGAGCTTAAGGAAGTTGTTACAGAAAGCATAACAGAAGACAGAAAGCTTGATGCAGTTAACATATCCAGCCTTTACAAGACTCATATTTACACTATCTGAAGGTGTGACTACTGTAATAAAAGGATTGTCAGTATAACTGCTCAAGTCATGTGAATTATCTACCATAAAGAACCAAGTCATGCCATCAACCTGGAATTTTGAATTAATTCATTAATTTCTCCTTCCTATGCCACCAATTCAGATGGATACAAAGTAAAATAAAACCTTGTATTTCTAGACTAGTATAAAGGCAAGGAGATGGTAAAGAAGTTTTACCAGTCCTTCCCTCTCTCACCTTTTTTGATTGTATTGAAATAATTGGTGTGATACACTTCATTTCATCTTTTTCCTTGTCCTGTCTGGAAGAAAAACTATCTAACCAAGATGAACTTCAAAAAAACCCAAACAGGTATATGAACAACTGAATGAATGTATGAGAAAGTAACACACTCCACACAAGTAGGTATTTAAAGGCAACTTAAGGTAAAATGATCTTTGAGAAATGCACTGTTTTATACTCTGTCTGCTGTTATTTCTGGTATTTTCTTATTCTTTGTTAGAAAAACTTCAAAACCAGCAAAATGCACTTCTCAGAATACAGAAAATTAATGAGAAACTGGAAGTGTTAATATAGTAATATCTACTCTCTCTGCTGCAAAAACATTCAAATCAAGCATGGCATTTTTATAGTATGTATTTAACATATTCTTATATTTTCTTGTGTGCTTATGTGCTTCTAATATTATTCCAATTCATTGTTCCAGTGTCAGTCAAAACTATTCTTGACGTAGCCAGTAACATTTTTTCATGGCGTTTCAGAACTAGTTTGCATTTATAACACATTTTGAATACTTCTTTTCTATAGACTCAGTTCCACATACAAAATTAGGTAACATTTATTAACATCTTCAGCTACTCTCCACTCTCCTCCCTCTGTATAGTATGTCAGTCGTATTACCCCTTTGCTTTGCTTCCTGAACTAATCTCCTAGCAATTCCCAGTGCTGTTTTTCTCTTTGTCTTTCCTATTTCATCTTCTATGCATATTCAACTGTATACTACATTCCCACATGGGAAATGTGTCACTGAAATGCCTATATTCATTGTAGGCTTGCTGTCACCCTTCACTTTTATTATATTACTATAAAATGATTCTTCTAAATTAAATCCCATTTGTTAGCATTTGATTCTTTATATATGCTTTCTGTCTTCTCTTCCTCCTCTTTACCATTTTCCAGGACCCAGAATCAATAATAACCAAGCTATCATCCTTTCAATTGCAAAGCCTGTGTGCCTGTCTCCAGCAAGAAGTGCCTGTCAAAACATTTGCAAGCTTTTGGCCAGTGCATTTGTACATATTGAATCTAGTGGCTCTACAAAGACAATAAATAAGAAATAGCTGTTAGTTTTTGGTTGGGTTTTTGGGGGTTTTTTTGCTTGGTTTTTTTTTGTTTTTTTTTTAATAAATATGTACCATAAGTTTAAAAAAATAAAAAGAAATACACAACTGGAACTTATTAAGTAAGTCTGCTGACAATGGAATATAGTGGGAGTGGGAATTGAATCAGCTCATTCTTTCACACGAGTGCTAAGCTTTCAGTGACCACCTACGTATAAAGGTAATAAACGCACCTCCATTTTGTCACTATAGGAAGAGTATGAATAGCCTTGCAAAGCAGATCTACAACACAAAGACTCTGTAGCTGTTTTCTGACCAGGACCATGTATTTCAGGGGACTGTTCCATACAAGATACAAACGACCTCTTGCATTATGGACCGCACACAGTCCTATATTTTTCTAAGCTTCAGCATTTCCTATTCTAGCTGTTTGTAGACCTCGATTCTCTCTTAATGTTCTGTCCTCTTTTCCATGCTCCTCACAAAGTGATTTCCAGGTTGCCTTAAAGTTTCCTCTCCTCATCCTGATGGCTTTGTGTCTGCTCTGTAAATGTTTCTGTAAAAATGCATTCATCTAGGTTTTGTTTCCTGCACATATACATATCCTCCCCGCAGTCCTTTCCCTGTTAATAACTACCATCCAACCATTTTAGATTACACAAATTAACTCACTTGGAGAATTTTGTTATAAAATACATAGCTCACAACAGGTCATCTCTAGTCCTTGCTTTTCTATAGCTGTCCTATTTACATATAACTTTACTCAGATGAACCCTCTTTTTAAGAGTAAATCCCCCTTCTTCTCCATAACTTCTAATCAAACACCCAGAGAGAACCCTTGATGTGTCCTTGAAATTTCTTGGTAATCTCTCAAAATCCTGCAAACATTATGAATTCCAATATATGGAAAAATATCTCTAATAATGTTCATTGTACTCCACAGCATACACCACATTTATGGATCCTATTATGTCAACTTTAGCACCTGGTAAGTAATGGGCATCTACTGTGGCATCTCTGTGCCTACAGAGAAATCTCACTGGAATCTAAATCCTTCTTGAATCTGATATATATATCAGGCAGAAAATTATTAATGCCTTGGATTCACTAACTTCTTGGCACAGGAACATTTGCTAAGCAATGTCATCCCTTGAAATAAATGACAGTACCTCTAAAAAACTAGACTAAATATTACTTAATAAAGTCAACTGTTAACAACATGTGCTTAAACATGTGAATTTCAGGTTATAAATAAATAACTATATAAATATTAACAGTAGGTAAGTTAGCATTTTATGTATGTTTGGTAGGTAACTTATAAAATTCCCACAAATACTAAAGTTTCTGTTCATTTGATGAATGCTTTTTAAAAGAATTAAACCACGAAAATATTCAACTGACAAAACCCAATATAAGCCTGCATGTATCTCAAGTAGCAGTGAGAAGGGAATACCGCACCCACTAGAACTTTGCAAGTAAGCAGCGTACAGCAGCTACAAGAGACCGTGTAACATCCGGTGTGTGTCATGCTATGCAGAAAGGGAGTGATCCTTGCAGAAAGTGACCCTATGTTGATTCTTCCTAAATGTAAGCTAGCTAATGCTAGGAAAAATAAATCTTACACAGTTTGTAAAAAAGGGGTAGCCAGCTAAATTGAAACCTACCTGTAAATTTCCAGGAAAACTGATATTTTCATGGACAATTTCATTGGTAGTATCTCTATATATTGTTAAACTCTGCTAAAGATTTAAATTCTGCAGAATGGAATGAGGCAATTCAGCATGCAACACATCAATAATTGTAAATGATATATGGCATACAACTTCTCTGAGGCCAAGCTAATCAGAGAATAAAACCACACCATATGTTAAAAAATAATTTCAAACTTTTGTTGAACTAGGACCATGCACAATTAACATGCAGAATCCAAACATGATAACGATGGCCTTTCCTATCGCAAACATTGTAGTTAGTTCCCCATTCTGTTTCTCACTTGCAGCTGCTACCTTAGCCTCAGCACAGCCTAGGTTACTATGTCTGTATAGATACAAAAATACTAACACCTATGCTTTGTGGTGGTGTTCAAAAGATTATATCCAAGGAAAAAAAAATTACTGCTATTCCAATATTTTAAAATACAATATATAAAAATACAGACCCATATTTAAAATTCTATTTTAGTTAATCACTTGTTTTGATGACAATTTACTTTAAAGAAGTTACAGTATTTCTCATTTGCCAGGGAAATTCTATGAATCTTACTTTTACTGATATATATAATGATTTGGCATGTAAAACGTGAAAACAATGCAAAAAATACCTGAAAACGAGTTGAAGATGAAGTTTCAGTGACAAAAACTACAGAGGCAGTATGGATCCAATAAGAAAACTGATTGTAGCAGAGACCAAGTTGTCTCTGATCTTGGAAGAATGTTTTTGGACACCTAACAGCTTTTTTATTACTGTGGCTGATTAAAATGAAAAGCCTTACTACTAAAATGTTCTTTTTGATGAGTTTTTTTGCCATGAACTATAGACCTTGCAGTCCAGTGGGATACAAATCCTTTGATCCTGTGCAGTCACATAAATTCAAAGTCGTAAAACAACATTGAATTTGATTTTATTAGTGTGGCTGATGTTGCCAGAATTGTAATGCAACCTTGTTTTTCTTCCCTTTTCTTCCTTTTCTTTTGGGGAGGGGGGTGGAGAGGAAAGGAGAGTTTACTGTCAACATTGCTTCACAGTATAAAGAACTAATTTCTTTGGCAACCAGACTCCAAGATTAAGCCATTATAAGAAAGCTTTGTAACTACACAGGAAAGTAATGATATATATCACATTCTGCTAAGTTGCAACCAATGATTTGACTGAAGCAAAAGTTGAAGCAGAAAAGCAGTATAAGTACAGCACATGGAAAACAGTATGGAAAGATAAAGTTATATATCTATAGAAGGATTACAGGCAACAATGAATACTACTTTTCAACAGGAAATACTCAGCCAAATAGTGCTATGAGTTTGCTATGAAAATAAAATAAAAGTAACTCTACACTTCTAGAAACTGAAGATTTCCATTCTATATGAACATCATTTTTGTCTAAAAATTCTAAGAATACATACACTGGAGGAGATGATTAGCCTCTCCACCAATACATAGAGAGTTCACACGTGCAATGAAAATAACTAAAAGATTTTGAGATGTAGCAAGCCATTCACTTTCTAGCTATGGAGGGAAAATAATTTTCTGGGGCCTTATCAAAATAACAACAGAGGTTTGATTTTACTTTAAGGAACATAGTCAACTAAAAGAGTAATTCTCTGATGCTTACAATTATCACATTCCTCATGTTATAGAGAGGGACCTTAGCATGTTAAAACAAATGGATTGCTTGGTGAAACAGTCCTTCCTTCAACATAAAATATATTATACTACAAAAAATACTACCTCTTTCTCTATAGCAAAGGAAATGAAGGCAGAGGTTAATTTCACATTCAGCTTCACATTCAGAAAACAAGTTTTCATTAAGTTACACACTTTTTACAGAAGGACAAAAAAAAAATCTATTCCTTTCCTCACAACTTCTCTATAGAAAAGATTTTTTCATATTGACAGCATAGTACTTGCCTCAATTACAATGACTAAAGAGAAAATTCAAACTGCAGATATTTTTGTCAAGGCAAAGTATATGAGGAGACCCTACACACAAGGTTATCTTCCTTGACTTCTACCTAGGAAGCTTCCAATCCTGCAGATGCTATCATAAACTTCAGTGGTAAAACCAGAAGACAGTCTTTAAATATTCACCGATCAGGTAACATTCACAAGAAAACCTAATGCTGTGTTTATAACTAGTCTTCTTTTTAACACTGTAGAGATGTTTATGTGACACTTAGCAGATACAGATACCAGTACACTTATCTAAGATACAGCTTATGAACTCAGAGATTCTACCTGGATAAACAGAAGTATAACATCAATTATAGAAATGACTCTATAATTGTGTAAAAGACATAGCTACTTTAAACTAATGTATACTGCATGTTGATTATGCATAGTCACATTATTCTAGACATTCCCATTATGGAATTTGAAGAAAATATTGCCCCCACAACAATCTGTTAAAAAACCAACCTTGGTCAATTACTCAAAAGGGAAAACTACAAGTGTCATTGCCAGAGCAACCCTAATTTTCTCCCTCTCTATCAATATTTCCATGTAGTGCAGCTACATAGAAACTTTCTCTTCAACAAAATCAGTATCTCATTCAGTGAAAATGACGGGAGTTATTTCAGACAATAATTAAAAACTGTATTATGAAAAAACTGTAAACTTTTAAGAGTTCTGCATTATGTGTGCTGAAGTTGAAAGGTATATAATGAACAAAGCATGAAATCTCAGGAAGAGACACAACAGTATTATAGTAAAGGCATGATAATGCTGACCTGGAAAAGCAGATTCTATACTTGCTCAAACTGCAAAGTTCCTGCCAGATGAGTCAAGTCATTTTAGTCAGTGTTTCTCAAGTGTTAACCAATGATACACCTTATCTTCTAACCAACTATCTTGAGATTCTGGGATCCAATTTATAGTTGCAAGGTAAGTTAAAAATTAACTGTGATATGATCATATATGCAAACGTAAGCATCCCAATAAAATACCTGAGGTCTCTGTGCATAAAATATGAATAATAGTAATAATACATACCTATCTGAATACAGATTGTAAAATCAATTTATACGTATGTAAAATCCTGACAAATTAAAACTGGAAAACTGGACTGATGCTGGCAAATCCATAACGAAACTACTATATTCAGATCACATTTTGATTAATAAACAAGGGAGAGTATTACTCACTGACCAATAGAAGTAAAATCAAATACTGAATAGAGTGCATTCATTCTAGGATTCATATCCTGGGGGAAATTGTCCACTTATAAGCAAAACCTGTACGGTGATGCCCGGATCCAAGTCTCTGCAATCTATCTCCTACAGTTTTCTGCTTTAACTTCCAGACTACTTCTTTCCCCCTCCATCTTGGTATCTCTACTCACCATTTTCTACCTAAAGCTTCACCTCTTGCATCTCCATACATCTTACCAGCTCTTGTAGCCTCCTTCAAATCCCAGTGGCTTTTCTTCTACATTGCCTCATCATCAAAAAGGGGGTCAGGAGACAGACTTCTAGCTTTCAGTTTCAAAGCATGCTTGGAAGGGTGATCTCTACCTAACCAAGAGTAACTTCTGGCACCCATTAATCAGTGGAACTTAGTTTTGCCCCAGGGTTATTCTATAACAATTTTGGTGGCTTTGGTATCTTCAGTGGCTTTGTGGAAATGGCACATTAAAAATCTGGTCAGCACCAGAAGATGCAATAGATACCATAAGCACTAGATTTGCGAAGTCAGAAGCTGCTAAAATCTAAAGTCTTTACTGAGAAAAAAGTTTGTTTCAAAAGTATTAACTTCCAATTTCAGACAGATTTTCCCTCTATCGGCAAAATGTTCATCCTTGCCAAATTTGTCCCTGTTCTAAAAACAGGAATATTAGACACAGAATTTTTAAACTACAGAAAACTGTGTATTTCATTCAGAGAAATGGCTTACAATTATTAGATTCAAACAAACATCTCGTGTAGTAAATTTCAAAAAGCAGGTAATTTTGGCAAGGAGGCATGGGCTACATGTTTTCAAAATCAAAACAGTAAGATAACATTGATACTACTTAATTTTTAGTGGCTTTTATATTCCCATGATCACATTTCACTTCATTTCTCTTGTAGACAATTGTTTCCTATGTTACAGTGGTCTTCCAAATTTGTCAAAATAAAATGCCATCATGTTCACAGTATGTGTTCCATTTTATTCTCCTGAGTGCATAACATATTTACTCAAGGTGATGGAATAAATTAACTTTCACAAACTCTGATAAATGCAGGGTTTTATAATGAATTTTTTTAGATGAGTTTCATTTTAGCCCTCATTAAGTAGAGTGTTTTGCAATATGTCTAAATTTGAGCATGAGCTCAGTCTTGCTGAAGTTTTAAGCCTATAAATTATCTTGTTGATCTCTATGCATATTTTAACTATATAATACCATGTCCGTGTCCATGTGCTGAAACAGAGTTAAAGAGATTTTCACTGTATTCAATATACAGAATATGGTCTCTGGTAACTTCTTAAGTAAACAGGAGAATCCTTGGATCATCATGTGGAATTAACAGCATTCTGCAGCTGACACGAAGTCTAAACATTCCCAGTTCTTAAAGTGAAATTGTATTGATGAAAATAATAAAGCTGCAATATAAGATGTGGCAAGTAGCAGTGAAAAAAAACCCAACACAAGGAAAGAAAAGAGTCTTCCTGGATATTCAAGTTATCTGATAGGAAAACAATCACAATGTAAACGTGATTAAAGGAAAATAAGGATGAAAAGCACCTATTGCATCAAAAATATGGAAAATAGGAAGTCAATGGAGGGAAAGGGGGAGAATTTTGCTTAATATAAGTATCAGAGCACAGCAGAGATACCTAAAACTTCAAGAATTTTATTATAGAGTATGACACTAATATAGGCATTATAATGTGCAAGTTTTAAAACATGATTAAGCACTAAACTGGGGAATATCTTCATACACCATGAAGAATCATTCCAAGCTTCCTTTCTGAATGCAGATGCAACTGTCAACAAGTGGTTCCAAAGAGGTTAAAGCACTTCTTGCTAGCTCTTTGTGTGCTTGTATGCATCCTCTATAAAGTTACTGTTTTATTGCTTTTGTCCTTTGCTATCATTCCGTAGTCTGCTATTCCACCTTCTCCAGCACTGGCCGTGCAAATTTTATATTACAGGGTGATTTTTCTCTTGCTGGGACTTTTCTATTTCAGGAAATACATACCTTAAAGATAATCTTGCTCCCATTGTCTGGGAGCCTTAGGACTACCGAGATTGATATTTTAATACAATTTCATAGGATTTCAGTCTCTTCTTTCTTGGATTTTTTATGCTTTTCTCAATCTTTGCATTTTCACTGCCTTGCACTGCAGAGAGGCTCCACACTGAACAGGGAGAATTCCTTCATGAAGACAAAGTAGTCAAGAAGTTTCATAAAGACACACAGTACACACACAGTGGTGAAGCCATATATTTAGCAGCTAAGCACAAAACCCTGAAACATTTCAAGTTAGGCAAGAGCAGTATCAATAATTAACCACAAGCTGGGAGACCTTCATCAGTAACACCACATGGAAATGCTGAAAAGCCTGAACAGCTCATTAGGAAAGACTGACTAATAAACCCTTGCTGACCTTGGCTGCTCCTTTGAGCTGCAACTCCACTTCACCAGACAGAAGCATACATGATACAGATTTTCTTCTATTAGTGCATGTTGGGACATGAAAATCCAGCAAAGAACACACAAAGCAGCTAGCCACTTCATGGATGCATTTCCTCTTGTAAAGGTTAAAAACAACAATCTCAGCATCCCGAAGCGAAATTTTATTACCAAAAGTCAGCATATTATCCACTTCTTAAATGTTGTTTTGTTAAGTACTATGGCATATCAAAGCTTTCAACACTATTTGTCATTGGCCTCCATATTTTAATAGTAGATTTCAAAACACAGTGACTTCTCGCAAATTGTGAAATCCCTATCCTATGCAAGAATTCACATATGCACACAGAAAACTGAAGGGAAAAAGAATAAATTTAAAAATTTCTTTTTTCCAGAGAGGAATGATAAAGATCCCTACCTAAGAGCATCCAGCTCAGAAATATTTCAGTATTTCAGTTGAATCTGTTAAAAAAAAAATTCCACTTCGTTGTAATAGACTATCTACAAAACAAAAGATTTAGACAACTTCAAGTATTTTAAAATTCTTTTGTTTGGTGTTAAGCCATCTAATTTCTGATGTTCTTTCTGAGCTAAAATGAAATTTCACTTTTACATATAAATAAAAGACATTTTAGATTGTCAAAATAAAAGTGAAATCACCTCTGTAAGAGGTGACTCTAAGAGTTTTTTTGATAGGCATTCTGGCATGTAACAGCTTTCAACACTATTCACCATTGCCTCCCACAGTTGAATCACAAATTTCAAAATGTAGCAGGGAGAAGCAGCACCTTTTATTATTCTCATAATTAAAGAGCAATGGAAGCATTCACAAATGGAAGCACACTGACTGTGAGGGAAAACAAATGGGAAAGTGAAAAAACAAAGGGCCAGGGAAGGACTTGTGAAGCATGAGAGATGTAAAAACAGATTTGTAAAAGAATGAAAAGGTCGTTACATAGGTAAAGCTTTATTACTTCACTCAGTTACTGAGAAAATGTTCTTATGCCTTTGTGGTCTCAGTACAAAATAAAAATGAATAATCTTTTAATTATCATACAGCTTTGGCTGGTGCTGTAACTTTCCCTTTCACATTCCTTTTTCTTCCACATTTTTCAACCTTTTTCTGTGATACTTTGAGGCACTGGTCTTTAATCTCCATTTAAGATATGAAATTGTTTTCGAAGTTAACCAAGTTCTTCTGTGAAAAGGAAATTACTTTCTACCCACTTCTACATTTCAGCTCTTGAAACCTTCACAAAAATGCAAACGTTACTAAGGAGACCATAAAGGTCACTATGAACACCCCATCATACATTCTTCTCTAAATGAGGCCAGCCTGCTCTTTCATAATGTCACAGGTGGTTATACACCAACTGCATTACCATTCACGATTTCTTAAGTTTCAATAGTACATTCATAACTGTGTTAGATGCAACTACAGGTACTTCCTTCTAAAATTTGCAATAAGATACTTCAAGAGATGTAGAAATATTATTTTATTATATACTATTTATGGTATAATTTACAAGCTATCTATAGTTTATATTTTATTGTGATCAAATATCTATTATTATTTCTTATAGAGTATATTACATAATGTGCATCATATAATATACAGTAATATTATCATAACAACCTGTGATTAATGGCTAAAGACACTATTATTACCAGTTTGGGAACATGTAAAAGATGTAGTGAGTTGGTGGAAGCCTAATAACCTGTATCAGAGAGAAAGATCCATGTATAGGGTACAGTGTTACAGGCCAGCTTAGGACTTTGATTCCACCTTCCAAAAGCAGTATCAAAGTTTGTGTAACTGAAGATGAAGGGATATTTGGTACCCTTGTGCTAAAGGAAGAAAGAAGAAATTAGGGAAAAAACTTAACATTGTTACTCATTGTATCAACTGAACTTACAGAAAAAAAAAAAAGGTGTGCTGCACCCTTGTGCAGTTATGTGTTGGATTAAGTACTGCAATCAGAATATTGCCTTCAAGTTAATTCCTTCCTCTCAGAAGTCAGGAGTCCATTTACAGTATTTTGATGTAATGTTAAGTCATTGTCATCTACTTACTTAGTTATTAGATACCATAGACCTGGTCTCTTAAGGTGATAACAGCTACTACTTACCTATTGAGCAACTTCAATTCTAGTTCCATAATGTGCAAGCTAATTTCTGACCTAAAACTAAGACTGTGCCAGATCCACAAATAGTGGGCAGAATGTTACCACCACACATACTCTCACAGTTTAGAAGGAAGTATGAAATTTGCACACATATAGAAAAGCTGTGACAGGCTTTGGGAACTTCTTCTGAAAGACTTAGCTGACATCTAGCGGCAGAAGCAGGAAAAGTAAAAAATTCAACAGTGGAGAACAGAAAATAGTTGAATGTCTTAAAAATCAATCATTCACTTTTTGTAAATATTAGGTGAAAAATTTAAGAAATGCTTTGAACACAGCAACTAATAAATGTAGTTAAAGGTAAATGGGTAAAAAATAAGTATTTATCTCTACTATATTACCCTTTCTAAAGATTATCTTCATGTGGAGGATTCAGTTGAATTATGTACATTAATGAACCCGTTAGGAGATGTTATGAGTTATTCTAATTATTATGCAATATGATATGGTACAGATCCATCAATAATTGACTTGGTGTAATAAATGTTGTAATCTTAATTTAATTAATATGCACGCTACATGACTAAACTTGATTTCAAGTGACATCAAAAAAAGGAACGAAGCTTCAAGTTACTGTGATAACATAAAGATGACAATATAAAATCAACACAATACTGTCATTCATCCTTCCTACCCAGTGATTGTTCTACATCCTTCAAGACTGCTACGTTTGCTGCAACTTCAACTGTCTACAGAATCAGCACCAACCTTTTCAAACTGGTGGTATGGGTAAAGCTCTGGTTGTACTCTGGGTATTCCATATGAAGTTTATAGGAGTAGTAGTAACAAATCTTATAGAATAAAAGAAGAAGTACATAGCAGTAACAAATCTTACAGAATAAAAATCCATTAGGAATTTCATTCACATAGTCAAAGAAACAAATAACTTCCAACAAAAACAGTACAGAAGTATAGGATGCTTTCTATTGCTAAAGAGTAAACAGATCTCTCCCTTATAAGCCACTACATACAGGTTTCAAGGGACAGATTCTGGATCACTTTGCTTGCTTTCACCTTCAGAGGACAGTTTAATAGTTTTTTGAGAACTTTCCCCTACACATACCTTCCAGGGCTGAAAAGCCTGAACAGCTCATTAGCTTAATAGATGGTTAAGAATTTTCTAGCCATTTTAAGAATAACAAAGAATAAAGGTCTCACTCCTAATCTTTTTCAGAGAAGGAATGATGATCAACCTTCTTCATAAATACAAGATACGAGAATTGGAACAGTTTGCAAAAGAGCTGGTGGTAGAGAAATCTCTGTCTGTAGGTTCCTTCAGTGCATAGTAGAAAATCACATTTAACCCAAGCATTTCCAATAGTTGGGATCCACCACCATATTTTTCTATTATACCGTTAAAGAATAAAATGCAACAAGGTATTACATTAAATCACAAAACAATTTTACTTCCCTATATGTTCCCATATGAAATTTTATAATATAAAGTTCCATATGTATGTAGTAGCTCATATTTTTTAATCTTAAAATACATCTTTCCCTTCCTTCAAATAATGAAAAGCCACAAGAAAGAGAGTATACAGACAACGTCTGGCCTTCTCTAATGCATTCCATTTTTACCAATGTAAATGCTGGTAACATAAACAATGAACAAAAATCATGTCCCTTTGCTGTTATATTTAAATATTACAGACTGAAATGATTTCTGGGAAAAGCAATATTTTTTAAATTAATCACAAAACCCAGGAAAAGTCCTTTGAAATTAAAGACAAAATAATAAAGGCCAACAACAGAGATATGGAGAAAAAAATTTTTGTTCTTTAAAATGTTGGAACATCAAGGATGCAGGAGAAGGAACCTCTTAAAAGTAGACAGGCTATAAAAAAAGGAAGAAAAAAGTTTGAAATTACACCCTTTCATTTAGAAAACTACTAAAACTTTAGTAGTTTTACCAAAGCAGCAGGACCATGTAGCAGCATCTGACTCAAATTTAATCCACTATAAAAAATAACATGCTGCAGTAAGATTCGACATTCTCTTCACAAAATGAGTAACTTAGTCTTGACCTTCTTTGCACACAGGACATATTAAGAATATAGGAATTCAGCATTTTCAGCCTAAATGTTTTTTAGATTATTAGTCTGGCACTATATAGAAATTTTCATATGGCATTCTACATGTTCCAGAGAAATAAAGAGCTCCAAAACAACTGCACAAACGAAAGGGATGCATCTATGATGGGTTACATTCTAGTACAAGGAATTCATTGTCAAGTACATACAGAGAAAGAACAGGAACACTATTCAGATGGTATAGCATTCAGAAGTCACAGAAGCACGTGATACTACAATTTATTCGTCAGTACTATATATATATATATATTCATCAGTATTGTGTGCAGACTCTGTTTCAGGAAACCCTTAAAACCCTAATTGCTGGAAATGGTATACTAGGGCAACATTTCTCAGTAATTTAGTCACTATGCGTCTTTTATGAACCTGATGCCTTACAACAGGTTGGGCTGAGATCCAAAAATCAAGCAGCACACTGTTAAGGAAGGGGTATGGAGGCAGTGGTAGTAGAAGCAACAAGGAAGAGACAAAGAAGACACTTGCCAAAAAAACCCAAATCAAAACAAAAAGCACCATACAGAAAGAAGGCATTACTCTTACACTCTGTATTTCTTACATGTGTTTTCTAAGCACCCACTGCTGGTCAATGCTGGAGACAAGATACTTGCTTCAACTGGCCTTTGGTATAGGAAGTTTTTATGTCCTTCAATATTTTAAAATGAAAAATCACATATCCCAGGAATCATTAGTCTTAGAAACTTATAAACAGAACTCTGTGCAAGGTCTCCAGTAACTTATGAGTAACTTCAAAATAGAAATAAAAAAATATTGTTTGAATTATGTCTTGCATACAATAAACAAAAGTATTATTTTCCTGAATCAATTATTTTTCTGATCATCATGATATAGATCTTACACTTCACTGCCACTACCTAAAAGGCTTATGAAACATTCTATCACTTTTTCTGGTTTGCTTTTGGAACAACATAGTTTAAGATAAAACGGTACCAAACATGAAAATGTCAAATGCATGCAATACAAGAAAACGTGATCTGTAGGACATTGCTGCAAAGAGTGCATAAGTCTTCTACTAATAATGGGGAAAAAAAATTGCATTTTAGCTCATTTCTAATTATATTTACATACATATATAAAATGGTGAGATTTTATGGTCTTGAAAGTTACATCACAATTTCACTTTTCTGGAAACAACCCATTCACAATTTTCCTTACTACTAAACAAGATAACATATAAACACAATCATTAAGATGTGATGATATTTGAGGAAAACTCAAATAATCCAGATAAACAATAATATCTGATTTAAAAGAGAATGTTTGTGTCATTCAAAGTTATGAGCAGCAAATAAACGAATCTACTTTTCCTCCAGTGTCTTTCAGACATACTCTTATAGGAAACAAAATCTGCAAGACGAACATTCTTTTAATGAAAGATAAAATTGGAGATGTGTGATTTTTCATGCCAGTACCTGACTCCTCTGCCTCTACTGTTTCCAGGGTTGCTGGACATGCAAAAACACATTTTTCTCTCTCACTGAGACTATGTATTCTCTGAAATACCCTCTCAAAATGAATAAGTGCATCTACTGTTCTTGTGTGGGAGAGTTACGCTACTCTTTGTAAGAGTTCTAATTAATAATATTTATTGTACATTACTGTTGTATTTACTTTAGTGCTACCTTTCCTTTCTCTGTGCTGAATTTTAAGAGATGCTGCACACAACAGGCTCTTTCACTGTCCTGTCCACTCCACAAGCTGCTACCATTGTTCCAGCCCTGTCTACTTAAAGACCTCACTGAGCTTTCTCAACTTCATAGGTTTTACGTCCATTATGCCCTGGCCTTTGTGCAGACACAGAGATATAAATACTCTGCACAATACAAATACTGTACTTGTACTAGCCTGATGATTGCTATATGTGATCTGCCTAATGACACAGTTGTTGTATCAATATATTGGATTATCTGACTCCCTGTGTTAGTAAACTTGTTTTTTTCCATTCTATTTACCTTAATGATGACAAAGAAAATACGGAATGTTTTGTACTTGATGACATGTATACGAAGTATTTAGCATATGGAACTGTATTAGAACACAGTGTAGCTACGCTTAAGAATATACCACAGTTGGCGAGAAAAGAAAGATGCTGTTAATTTTTCTTTAAACTAGGACTGCTCAACAAATTAAGTTATAGTGCCATTTAAGTTCCTGCTTTTATGATAAAAACACTTCCTTGTAATATTTCACTTTGCTTAGCAGAGTCAATCATGCCAAGGGAAAGTGAGTTCTAACATTAAACTTCATTATTTCTGATTTTGACAATTAGACAGTTGGACAAGTTTACACTTACAAAACCAGGCATCAATAAAGAGTGTTCAATACAAAATTTTGAGACTCTCACAAATGGAACTACCATGCTTATTTTCAGTCTAAAATTATAGAAAACTGCTTCTACAGAAGTATGTTTCACTGAGAAAGAGTGAGTAGGTAAATACCAGTACCTTAATATAATAAGCAAATGTAAAAGTACTGCACTGCTGAGTTAGAGGGAAGAATTTAAGAGCACAACAATAAGCAAAACTACAAAGCGGAAACATGTAAAACTGCTTTTTGCCATCATATATGACTGCAGGTATGGATTTTAACTAGATTAATTTTAATTGAGTTGGCAGTCAACTGAAAATAACTTTTAGAAGGAAACAAATTCTTAACATTTGATGGAAAGTATACGTTTGCACTACTTAAATCTGTAAAATGCACTAGAGTCAGGGAAAGAAAAAAAAAATCATTACAGAAGTATACCTTTAATGTTTCAATTTCTTCTTTGTGTTCCCTCTTTAAGTGCAAAATGGCAGCTTGGTACTCTGTAAAAATAAAAAAAGTACATTCCATTAAGTCAGAAAACAACGTGCCACCTTCAGCATAGTCTATTTCATACACCACCACTGGGTCCAGAATGCAGATGTAGGCTCTTGAATAAAAGACCTTTTACAATGGTGATGGAAAAGAAAATCTGAACACAGTAATTAGCATTATTTTCTAAGACCACATGACCAGATTTTCCATGGTGTTTCTGAGAGCAGAGGATAAAGCAAAGAGGTCTTCCATGCCGAGAGGGAAAATGGGGTGAACGTACATCAGACTGAAATAACAAGAGGAAATTTTAGTTTTGCTTAGCTTTGCAGATAAATGTAGAGCTGATAAGATATTATGGCATACATGTGCATGCACACAGACACGTGAACTCTAAAAAACATGCATTAAATACAATGATTTAAACTGAACTGTAAACATACAATCACTATACATAGGTGTCATGGTTTAACCCTAGCCAGCAATTAAGCATGACGCAGCCGCTTGCTCACTCAGCCCCCCACAGTGGGATGTGGGAGAGAATCAGGAAAAAAAAAGTAAAACTCTTGGGTTGAGATAAAGACAGTTTAATAGGACAGTAAAGGAAGGGAGAATAATAATAACAACAACAACAATAATAGAATATACTAAACCAAGTGATGCACAATACAATTGCTCACCACCCACTGACCAATGCCCAGCCAATCCCTGAGCCATGGTGCCCCCCAGCTAACTCCCCCAGTTTATATACTGGGCATGACATAATATGGTATGGAATACCCCTTTGGCTTGTTTGGGTCAACTGTCCTTGCTGTGTCCCCTCCCAGTTTCTTGTGCACTCCCAGCCTCTGCTGGCAGGGCAGCATGAGAAGCTGGAAAGTCCTTCACTTTGTATAAACACCGCTTAGCAAAAACTAAAACAGCAGCATGTTATCAACATTATTCTCATCCTAAATCTAAAACACAGCGCTATACTGGCTACTAAGAAGAAAATTAACTTTATTCCAGCCAAAACCAGGCCAACAGGCAAACTGCATAAAGGACAATCACAAATACAAATGAAGACCTGGGAAAATACCCAACAGCAAGAGATACAAAGAATTCCTGTCTTAATTTTATCTGATGAAGATTAATTACAGGGTTTAAGTACCTTCATAGGGTACTAAATAGCTCTTGCATTTAGTGAGAATATAACAAATTCCAGAGGTGTAACAAAATTGAAAGCATGAAACTCAAAGCCAGAGAAATTTAAATCAGCAATGAAAATGAGGAGGCTGGGCATTGATTACACAGGTTTAGTGATGGCTGTAAGTGTTAAGGTGTAGATTTACCAAATGGACCTCTAGAACCTCGGTCTCATACTATGGTTCCCCTTAATCCATAACATGGCTACATTTGGCCAGATGAAGAAAGAGAAGACCCTTCATTACAGCTGTGTAATGATTTAAAAGACGCCTGTCTTCTGTAAGACATTGGCCCAGAAGCTACAGCCCTCCTAAACAAGCAACTGGAGATCATTCCTAGACCATCAAAGCCCTGCTTCTATCTTCTTCCAAATCAAAATTAATCCAAAACTGTATTTCCAGTTCCCTGGCTTGGCTTCTGCTTCCTGAACTAAAAAAAGGAATCAAATTCTAATTTAAACAAGGATTGAAAATAGTCCAAAGACTTTAAATTTTACTGTTGTCTAACACTAAGAGGTTTGTAGAGTCCCTGGAAGAGTAGAATCAATAAGACAGCAATAGAACATCAAAACATGGACCAAAGCACCAGACCAGTAAAATACTCCAGTGCTTAGGTGCTTTCCCCCCCCCTTCATTTTTTCTCTTAAGAGCACATGGAGAAAAAAAGAAAGATAACTGGTCATCACCCTGAAATCTGTATGACATGGAAGCTTTTAATGCAAAGCCATTTTTTTCAAACACAGGTGAAGCTACATGCAAGCAGCTGAAATGATATACAAAATCAAAAGGAAAACAGACTGATATTTTACAAGACACAAAATAAAAAACTTAGGTGATTCCAACTAGTTAGTAATAGTACCTATCTAAAGTCCTCCTTCTTCTCTAAATAGGCCTCTACTTAGAGCTTTCCAGCATGGAAAAATTGCCTGACTGCTCTGCTGGAATCACAACCGGTTAGGTCTACGGACTTTTAGATTTTCTGCTGTTAATTCCTTTGACTGGTTGATGATACTCCCTCTGGACACAGGCTCTGCTTATCCATTCACCTAAACAGGACTAACAAAAGAGCTGCCTCAGGTCCCCAGAAAAAGTTGTGACCCGTCTGGCACCTCAGCTGGTTAAGCACTCAGTTTGCAGGGCATGAACCTTATGAACATCCTGACTTGAAGTTCAGCTCTTTAAGGTCACATGGTAACTGAAGCAAACAGCAGGCTTTGAAAATGCTGGTAACAATCAGTTCTCAGTTTGGCTAACAGAAGGATACAGATCTACAGATCTAAACAAAAGATCTACTTTCTATGTGGAATTGCCCAATACTTAACATTCTTTGGGATTTGGGTAAGAGAGTCATAGTTCACATATGCTGACATAGACTTGCACTGGCACCAAAAGCAGATTTTTCACCATGTCTACCCATTCCCAACCCTCTGTTGCTTATTTTCTTATCTTGGTACAAATGTTTGTGCAGTCAGAGAATGATGGAAACCCCCCCATGGATGAAACTTAATACAGCATAAAAAGTTAAAGAATTTTTTTAAAATTAAGTATATGCCATTTTTGTGACAGACATCTTGCAAGATACCATCATTTTAAGTTATTTAAGTTGGCACGTGTTTTTCATTACTTCTCCTAGCTGAAAGCTCAAAAATAAGTTCTAGAGATTGCTTTGTTTGATCTTTGTTCTAAAGCAGAAGATAGTGAGTAGCAACTCTTTTATGGTTTTCTTATTCTTTAAAAATATGCTTTAAAAGTACTAGTTTATAAGAATTAATAAACTTAATTAATTACTTAAAACATTGCTACTGCAGAAAAGCAAGTGTATCATAAATCAATAGAGTGTAAAATACTTAATAGATTGTCTACTATGCAATAAACTGACATTCTACAGCATAAGCTTCTTTTGATTTCTTTTTTAACTAGAAGAAACTATCTATTGGATAGAAGCTGACACCCAGCAAAGTATCTTTTTAATTCTTCTGAAGCAAACATTTATTTTTGTGCGTTAAGATATTACAATGAAAAAGATATCACACCACAATTATAGTTTTGTGTAATATAAAGTAACTCATGTCCATTCCTTTCACATTTTTTGTGAAGTCACCTTAATTTGGTATAAGTCTACATGGACAGTGAACATCCCAAGAAAATATCCTGCACACAGAAACGGCAATCTCAATCATTAAAACACTGAAGAACTTGACTAGAAAGAATAATCGCATCCATATAACTCCAAAAATCAGTTTCTGAACATACTGGCAACAGAACAATGAAGTTTAATTATGCAATGGCATTGGGATGCTGCTTAGAATGGTAAAATCACAACAGCAAAATAAACAATAATGACATGTTAATGTAAGGAACTGTTCTGCAAACAAAATGTAAGTCATGCTTTAAATTACCGAGTTCTTAAATTCCATTTAACTCACTAAACAGATTCATCTAGACTACAGAAACAATCCAGAAATACAGTAAACTCTAAATTATCAATGAGTGATTTGTCTAGGTTACAAATTAACTACACCAGAGTTTAAGAAACCTGATACAGTTCTGTGTGTAGCCAGCCTGATTCTCACATAATCATTGTAACTCATCCAGCCTTATTAGTTAAGACACATGAAACCTACATAGATAGTTCCCAGAGCCAGCTGAGATACAAGGTTTCAACTGAACTGTATGACCTCCCACTTCTTGGTGCTGCAATACCTTAAGGACTGTCAAGACCAACATGGAAATAAGCTTCTAATCACAGAACAGCTGAGGTTGGAAGGGACCTCTGGAGGTCATCTGGTCCAACCTCCCCTTAGAGCTGGCTGCCCAGGACCATGAGCAGACAGTTTTGGAATGCTTCCACGAATCTCTATCCTCATACTCTCTGGGCAACCTGTGCCAGTGCTCAGTCACCCTCACAGTGAGAAAGTGTTTCGTGATGTTTAGCTGGACCCTTCTGTGTTTCAGCGTGTTGCTCACATTGGTTCTGTCACTGGGCACCACTGAAAAGAGCCTGGGTCCCTCTTCTTTACACCCTACGTTATAGATCCAAGCTGATCTTGTGTCACAAGGTGACTTTTATTCCATGCCAGCACATCCCCTAGTTTGTGTAACGTCAGGGGGTTTGTATTTTCTGAGGTTTTAAGTCTTTCATTATGCTGAATAACAGAAGGATGATTGTACAAACATCCTGTTGTACTTGCCTGGTCTCCAAACAGCCTGCCAGGAAGACAGTGGCTGTAGGGCATAAGTTAGCTATCCCTAACGTAGGTATTACTCTGAAGGGCTTTTGAAACAAACAAATCAGATACAAATCAGATGGCAAGTGCTCCTATCCTGAAAAATGACCACAAGCAAATTGGGATTTCATTACTGAGAAAACAATTTAAAACGTTAGTCCTTTACATAAGGCAAGCAAGCAAAAAAGTAAACAATCTCACTGCACAGATTCAACTCCAACCAGCTCTAACTCAAAAAAAAAAATAAAAAAAAAATAAAAAATTAAAAAATGGCAAAAAGGTACTAGTACTTTTCCAGTACGTTCTTCCTGCAACCTGATTTGCAATTCAGGAGCTTTCTAAACCAGAGAAGTTGTTTGCATATTTAATAGTTTGCAAGTGGATTCCTCTTCCATGAATGTGCATTGCTGATTTAAAACTCCTGCAAGCAGACAATGTCCCACAGCAAAGAATTAATTGCACATTAGGTAAAGACCCTTTTGTTTATTCTGAATCTGCACCTGTTAGGTTCATTTGATGCCTCCAATTCCTGTGCTGGAAGAAACAGTGAATGACTGTTCACCATTTACCCATTTGCTGTTTCTTATGATTTGAGAGATCTCCAAATTGACTGACCCCCTTGACTGATTCTTCTCCGGTTGAAAGAATATTAGTCTACATAGGCTTTCCTCATAAGGAACATGTTCCATATTGTTGATCAGAGTTGCTGTCCTTCCCTGAACCTCTCACAGTTCTACTGTAACCTTTCTGAGTTAACAAAGCTACAGTTTCCCACAAAATTCAAAATGTGGGCGTTTATACAATGGCATTATGATGATCTAGAAGATTTTATCTTCTATTCCTTTCCTACTACTTCCTACCACTTTGGTTGCTTTTTGATCACTACCAAGCACTGAACTGACATTTCCCAAGATCTGTTTTAACATCAAGGTCTTGTTTTTAAAGATTAATGATCAGATCAGAGTTCATTAATCTCTATATGTATTTAGGATTTTTTTTCCTCAAGTGCACTTCTTACTAGTTCTATATTTTGGATTTCCTTTGCCATTTTATCGCATAGTCTTTCAATCTTAGAATTTTTTTACCTTTTTTTTATTAATTCTCATGACAAAAATTTGCATTCTGATGAGAGAATGCTAAATTTGCATTCAGGTCTTATTTTTACTACTCTTACTAACTTCACATCAGCTCAAGCTTCTGCTTCTCAAGTCACACTCTTCCAGTTCTTTTATGAATATGTGCAGAGTGTAGAGTGTTTGCACCTTCAGCAAGTTTGCTGGCGGTACAAAACTGGGAGGAGTGGCTCATAAGCTGGAGGCTCTTGCTGGTATTCAGAAGGACCTCGACAGGCTGGAGAAATGGGCTGACAGGAACTTCATGAAGTTCACCAAGGGGAAGTGCAAAGTCCTGCACCTGGGAAGGAACAACCCCAGGCACCAGGACATGCTGGGGGCTAAATGGCTAGAAAGTAGCTTTGCAGAAAAGGACCTGGGGGACACCCAGTTGAACATGAGCCAGCAACATGTCCTTGCAGCAAAGGCAACTAAGTGTCCTGGGCTGTGTTAGAGGACTCTTGCCAGCAGGTTGAGGGAGGTGATCCTTCCCCTCTACTCAGCATTGGTGAGGCCACAGCTGGAGTGCTGTGTCCGGTTCTGGGCTCCCCAGGACAAAAGATATATGGAGCTTTTTTAAATCTAGCTCCATATATGCATTGCAATGCTCACTGTACATTAAATGTTATCTCCTGTAAAATCCTAACCCTCCTTTTTTTGTATTGTTTGAAACATTATTCTCTATTGTAGATAAATATAATTATGATTAAACCAAGAAAATTTGGAATAAATTCCATAATGAGTAAATATATTATACATTCCGTTGACAAGAAAATAGATGTCTCATTTCTTGAAATTCTGAAGGAGACTGAGAAAATGTAAAATTAGTCACTTCCACTGGGTGGCAGTTCTGTACTCCATTAATAATATTTTTCTTTTCTTTTTTTTTTTTTTTCCCCTGGAGTCAAGCTGTAATTCACTAATTTATAGATATACTGTTCTTTTATTCTGGATGTGAACTTGTTATCTCATTAGTTTTTCATCTAGATTTTCACTTTAATACAGTTTTTTGTCTTACCTTTTCCCTAATGATTAGCTTGTTAAATTTTATTTGATAGTAACATATACATTTGAAATTTCTTTGTTCAACTGTATGTTTTTAGAATGTGCTTGGGGAAAGAACCCCTACAATTTCTGGAGTGATCAACTAGACTAACATCCTGATCCTGTTCTGCCACCCACAGATATAGTCAATATTACAGAGTATCACAACTTTACTTCCAGTCACACTACATTTGGTTTGGCCTAGCATTGAACATTGCAAAGACAGAACCAGTGCAAATCTGGTAACATTCTTTCTTAGCTAACTTCCAGATTTGGTATCAGTCTCCTTCATGATTTTAAAGTATGTTGGCAATAAGGATCATATAAAGGTAATATTTACTAAAGAAAGAAATCTGTATCTAAAAGCAAGGATTTTTAAATAATATTTTCGTTATCACATGGTACTACAACATTTGAAATGCTCCAGTTAAAGCATGGAATTAACACCTACAATGAAGTAATGGGTTGCAAGAAGGAAATGAGATTGTGTTTTAACTAAATGCCCACTGCAAGGAGGAAGCAACTCTGTGTCCTGTAATTGCATAGTAAGTAAACAGATAAGAGAATTATTGTGGAAGCACAATGGAAAAGCTGAAGAAGCAGACCCAAACAATTAAAAATGGGTGAATAATTAAGATGGACAAGAAGTGAACAAAGGGCCTAAAATGCTCTAAGATGGCAGAAATTGAATTCATTATAGAATCACAGACGTCAACTGTGTGAAAACAACAGTATCATGTATTGTGAAACAGTGGACAAATGCCTGCAACCATTTATACATCACATCTGCTGGAGCAAAGAGTGTACAAATACACTAAAGAACATAAGGGGTGTATAGGTATGACAGCAGAAGGTTTAATTCATGTTTTCTTGAACAGCAATTTAAAAACAAAAGTACCTGGAACCCAAAAAGTTGACAGATACCAAAACTTACATATGGGGAAAAAGGTAAGGCAATAGAGAAAGGTTGCTTATCCTGATGTAAGTTATAAAAAAAGGACATACTTTTAAATACTTATTGTATTTTATAACTAGGATTTTTAAACACAAAATAATCTGAAACAAAGGAAGTTGTATTCAATATACTGCACTAATTTTTACAGCATTGTGTTTTCTAAAATTTTGGCCCTCAAAGCTAATCTTCTAAATAAAATGTATAACACAGAACTGCTCAAATCTACCCTTAACAATCATAAAACCCAAGTACCTAAAATAGCAGCATATTCTAGTATTATTAGGCCCTTGATACCTGAATGTGAATGAGTCCATCAGTACTTACTGCCCCAACTGTTCAGCTCTAGCATTTATCGTGACCTAGGATAAACATGGTCTCCGGGCAATTCACCTGTAACTTCCGAGGGTGTTGCATCTATGGTTTCTACAGAGAAAGTTGAGCTAGGATATCGAGGTGTTAAGGATATTGAATAGAGGGTTTAGTTTGAGCTGGCTTCTTTAAAACACACAGAACTCTCAAATAATCACACCTCTAATCTTTTTAGTTACAAATTCAGAAGACCTTCAAAATCTGAAGCAAGAAGTTGTGTAGGCCAGAATTCCTTCACCTCACAACCCCAGCTTTTTAGGGTAGAGATGAGTGGTACGATTTTCTTTTTCTGTTCCACAAACAATTCTAAGACATTGTTTACTTATGTGTTCCATTGGTAAGGAAGGAAAAAATATGAGATTTTTATGGGATGCGCAAACATAACAGCTTGCTCATTTGCCCAGTCTCCAGGCAGGCAGTAAATCACGAGTGTCCTGTAACTCTAAATACCTAAGTGTTTCCAGGACCTCACCACCACCACCAGTGTCCTGTAAATGTAGGGCCTACTTCAAGTTCTGGAAATGGGAAATGCTAGCAATTGAATTGTCAGGAAGAGATGAGTCTGTCAGATCAGACACTTCAGAAATCTACTTAATGACAGTTTATATGGACAATGTAACTTTCCTACACCAAGATCGCTGATGGTATGTGCAGGGAAATTCTAACAAATTCCAATATAAGTTGCTTTAATCAATGCAAAAATGCCTGAACACTGTCTTATTCCCTAAGAAGTATTCATGCAGCTGTAACAAACATGAATGTACTCTCATTATTAAACTTCAAAGGGAATAGGACAGGGCTTCAAAGTCCTTTGGAGTTATTTCTTCTTAATGTGATGTCCACTTGCATCACCATCTAAATGGTAGAATTAAGGACTAACTTGTTCTTCAGTGATATAATGCATCAAGAGTTTTTCCTGGTCATAACATTTGTTTATAAGTCTTGTAAAATAATCACATTGAATATTCACCAACAACACCTAGCATTCCTAACTCAACTACAAAAAAAAAGATCAAAAAAAAAGGAAACAATTCTTAAACCTTAGAAAGTTTTAACTCAGCAGATTGCTATACTGTAATTGTTTGAAAAGCATGAGAACAGGAAACTGCTTAATGATTAAACAAATAATGATGACCCATACACAGTGTAATGACAAGTTTCTTAACTTACAGAAATAAAGGAGAAGACAGGCTAGAGATACTGAGGCAATACATTACACTAAAAGAAGGACTCAGAAACAACTTCTCGTTTTTCACAAAGGGTGTTTTAATCACTAGGGAGTTGGTATTTCATCATTTGAGAATCTCATTAGGAAGCTTTTATTCAAATATTTATTTTAGCAAAAAAGGCAGACTGAAATTTCAGAGTACTTTATGTACGTTATGGATTATATAAACTCAATATCAAAAAAACCAGCACACTTGTAAAAAGTACACAGGTTCACCACCTTCATGACACCAGAAGGAAACTAGTTGGTCTTCACCTAAAATACCACAAAACCCACCTGCTATCTCAGCTGTCATACCAGGACTATCCAGAACATGTTGCTTCCTCTCATTCCCACACACAGGGAAAAATAGAAATGCTTCAAAACATGCCTTACTCAGTTATGTCAGTTACTTCAGCAAGCGACTGCAGACATGACAAGTCATTGTAGAAAAAAAGAGGAATGCTATCAGAAAATCCTCTTTTAAAATAAACTGAGTTCCAACACAGCTTCAGTTAGTTATCACACATTCAATAATAATTCAGTAATTTGAAAGCGCTGCTTCACAGGAGTTTCCAAGCCACAAGAGTTTGTACAAAATAAGTTCCTTAAGTTTCATTTGAAATCCAACAATGGCCAGGGCTCTGTGTGTCCTGCTCTTGGTGGGATACAAAACTGAGCAAGAAAATGCAGAAGGACACAGCAAGGGCTATATCTGAAATAAACTTCCATAAATGAGGTTAATATTGTTCATTCCCTTTCTTAAAGCACAATTAAATCCCCTTTTCCTTTCAGAAGACAACCCTACTGATTCATTGCTAATGGCATTATCAGTTAGTATCTAATTAGCCCTCACACAGTTTTCAATGGGATTTTATTGTACTTCTTTGGCAGCGTTAAATGTGGTCTTGTTTTGAATCAGGACCAGTGTGTGTCCAAATACATCAAGATTATGGAAAAGTAAAAAGCCATCATCCCTTTCATCCTTCCAAACTGACTAGTACTACACGAGTAAACAGGGCAAATTCAGTTCTCATACAAAAAGCTTCAGTTCCCATTTTTTATATGCAATAATTATTCAAATCAGTAAAAGTAAGCTGCTACAATATTTTTCATCATTTATTAATTCACTTCACCTTGTCTTTTGCTTAAATTTAGCTGTTACCTCAGTTTTATGTAAGATATACCTCACAGTAGAGGATTATAGCCCATCAACTCAGAAAGAAATTTTCCAGCTCAGTTTTCACTACACATACAGTCTTTGCTTCAAAGAGTTTTAGAATAAGCACCTGCCAGATTATAACAAGCGCAATTATTAGGCATATTAGATTATCTCTAAAATGAGTTACATTTACCTGGAGTTTGCTCGCAGACAAGAGAAATGGGGGGGCGGGGCGGGGGGAGGGAAGAAGAGAAAGTAATACACCAGTTCTCAATTGTGATGTTCTTCCACTCAGGCTTCAAATCTTAACTTTGCAAAAATTTCACACTCAGCATTGTGGGATGGATCTGACAGTCAAAGAAATCAACCTACATTCCACTCACTTTAGTGGGATGGCGGCCACTGAAACTGAAGCAATGTAAGCTAGAATTCTGAAAACAGATTCTCATCTATATTACAGAACTTCTGTAGTCTTTATTAGGTACTGCACACTCTGCCTTTACTATTTTTATTCCATCAAGGAAAGTTAAATACTGCCTTTACGGTAACAAAAGAGACCAAAGACTAGACACAGACGGACAACATTACACTTTTCCACCCACCTGGTGGTCCCTCCTTGTAAAGCTTTAGGTGAGCTAGAGACAAAAGCATAAGTAAGATTGTATTTAAGCTTCACGCAGGGAATTTATATTTTTACACTGATTAAATACATACCCTAGCAGGGAGTCTGGCAGACTCCCTGCTTTTTATTCATTACTACAAATACATACCTCCGTCAGGATTTTCAGCTCCCATTTATATCATTTTGTCTTGCAAAAAATTATCAACTGCTTATGAGTTGCTTAATTTCTTAAGAGTACCTAGATATCAGCACTGTCCATCAAATCAAATAGCAAGTATTTAAATAAATTTCTATCATGTAAAAAATCTCATGGATGTTCCTTAGTTAACGATAGGCCACATGCAGTAACACTATGAAAACAAAATTGCAAATATCTCTATAAAGCTCTTAGCTCAATAAGTATACAGAATTGCATATTGCACACCGTAGAATGATTAATAATTTATTTTATTCATTCCTCAAGATTTTCAATTGGAAATAACAATGGTGCTCACTCATTATTGTCTTTTCATGTTGCTTGGTACGGCAAGAAGAGCAATGCAGATCAGAAAGCTTAGCCTCTTCTGACATTCATTCCATACAATCTGATTAGAAGACACAAGTTTGGGGTGGGAACACTTTCAAGAATTCCTTGTTTTGCTTTTTAAGTTGTTTCTAAAACATGCATTTTTTTAAAAAAAAGATGTATGACATATGCCACTGGGTGGCAGAAATAAAACATATAAGATATTACTAATGATTAGTAAAGTATGAGGCATGCACCACTGTTTTGCAAAGAAAATACACACTATAGCATGCATAGAAATGCATAGAAAACCAAACATGAAATAAAATCTGCATGTTTTGGACAACCTATGTAATTTATGCCGATGCTTAATGTATGTTCAGTTGTATAATCACGCAGAAATTATCTGAATACAGAGCAGCAATAATGTTTATGAATATACACAATATATGGTCATGTAAATCTTTATCATAACATTGATCAAGCTGCACTGTTCATCACCATTTCTGAAAGAAGAGGTACAAGTGTTCACTAGTATATCTGGTGACCTGAAAATTTAACCTACAGCTTTGGGAATATTGGATACAGTGGGTCACAGGGTTTTCAACGGCAATTTTCATTCTCCAGAACTGTTGCAAAAAGCAAGTATACACACTGAAATAGTATTCAGTATTCTATTTGTGTTCAAAACTGTACTGTGCAAAAATTACCTTTTCTTCTTTGATAACAAAACAACTTACCTACTTGAATAATTTTAAATAAAATCATATATGAAAACCTTTCCCACAGAGATGTCCATAACTCACTTTTCAAATAGATGAGTTACTCCTCAAACTTCACATTAGCAGTTTAGGAACTTTCTCTACCATGATCTTAAAACTTCTAGTAGAAAGTAGAAGCTTTGAAGATAAATGACCTATATAGCCACTTCCGGCCATTACATTCATAATTTTCGTAAAAAGTCTTGCCTATTAAACTCATGTGTAAACATGCAAAATAATGTTAACACAATTTCAAAGTAATTAGAGAATAAAAGTTGGAAAACTTGAGTGCAATCTACCTCTCTTGAGATGTACCACACCCTGTAGCATAAAGGAAATAATTAAATTTTAATTGAGCTGATTCATTAAATTTCAGAATAGTGAAGGTTTCTTAATCTTTTCTCCCTCCTTGGTAGCCCTTGGTCCCATCATTTTCAATATTCCCTTTTACTGTAGTCTGTTTCCTCCTCCATTATTTCCCTATGTAGCTTTCCCCTTTAACCACCAGGTGTCAGAAGGGAATCTAGTCACCACAGCTGCACCTTTTTTATTATTTATGTATTTACTTTTATAGGTGCATTGATAGGACCTTCCAGGCTTTTTCAGGCTATGGTCCTAAAAAGCACAGTTCAGGCTTTTCTTCCAATAAACATAGTCATGAGCAACTTTCAAAACATGTTATCTGTTCAGTCTTGGAATGGTGTTTAAAAAATGTAATTTTCACACAGAAGTAACACTGGGAGAAATACAAACATTTATTTGAAATGCTACATGAATGCAACACTTTAAGTAGACAAATTGTGGCTTACACATTTTTTACAAGATGATTGGTTAGTGAAAGCTCAAAGCTTAGGTTTATAAAAAGTTGACAGACTTCCTTAAACTTTCTGAACACCAATTTGAACAAGTTTTGCATTTAAGCATGCTTTTAGAACTAGGAAATTAAAACTGATTAAAGAAATCAGTTAAAGAAATTCTTAAATTACCTGGTTTTTTACATATAGGGGATTGGCTAAAACAATACTGAATGTAGTTTTGACACATTATTCTAATCCTTCTTCCTTCACCCCATTCCACCTATTCCTCTATGTCCTCCTTTCTTTACTTCCCATTGAAACTGAACTCTTTTACAGCCCTGTAATTCAAAACATATAAGGATGTGAATTCCCCAGATTGGGAAATGAACAGATATCCTTCACTTCAACTTAATTTGGTTTTTTTTAGACTTTTAAGGGAAAGAAGAACCCTTCAAGTCTAAAATTTCAATGATTTTCAGCACCTTAAAGATTCTGATACAGTGAAAATATGTCAGATGTGAGGAAGAGAGACAGATGGAGAAGGACATGGGGAGAATAAACAAGCCAACAGTCCATATACTGTCTGGATATTGAAATAATACAGAAGATGTAAGAGTTAACTTACTACAGAAAATGAATTAACTTCACAACACTCATTGAATTCCCTGAGAACAACAAAAGGATAACCACAGAGAAGCAGCCTCCTGAAGGAAAATACCACAACCCCTTGATTGTCTGTTATGGAAATAAAGAAAATAGTCCTTATTCTTTCTGATTGCAAAGCAGTATAAAGCACTATTACGAAGCATTCACCTGAGTAACTTATCTACTTGATCACTCCTCTCCTGTGAGAGGTTACAGCTACAGTTCATTTACCTGAGAACAGAAATGAATAGCTTTGCTTATCACTTTCACCCTCCCAGGAAGGCAACATTAGGGGTGCTGCTGCTGGGGACATTCAACATGAATTCTTTCTCAATAAATGTCCTACTTCATTTTTACAAAACCAATCTATTACAGGATCACATTCACCAATGCAATATGGTAAACAAATAACACCTTATCAGCAAACACAAGGAACAAATTTGTTACAGAATTTCTTTGATGAGTTACAGACTATTTCGTCTAGCACAAATTTAAAATACAAAGCACTTATTCTAGATCTATAACAGCTTTGCAATCACTGTATACTATATATAGTAAGCATATATTGAGAATGCATGCATACTATACCTGCAATACAAGTGTATATTTATTCAAATGTGGGTGGGTATGGGGGTGAGTGTGCCTACACACACATTGGCACACCGCTTCCCCAATATATTCTCAGCAATTCTCAAGTTTAGAACTGTTAACAAACTTAAAACAAGGATATATACAAAACTAAGAAATGTAAAATAAATAGGGTTGGTTTTTTTACAGATAAGAGTATGTGTCTGCGCTGTAGCAGAGGGGGAAAACTTGGCAGGGGTGATACTGAATTTAATTAAAAAGAAAGCCAAAAAGCAGTTCTAAATCCAGGTGCAAATTTTCAGAAGGCATCAGGGTGTTGAGACTCGGTGTTTCATTCAGACTAGTATCTAAATCTCTCATGTTCAAAAGCTGGGCCAAACAGAACTTCAGATCATGTGTACAGTCAGACTGGAGAACAGGAAAGTGAATTCAGTAACACTCAGAGGCATTTCTGTTATACAAAGGGCCTCATATATTTTGAAATAGAACCATGGAAATAAAATACAAAGTCATTCTTCTTGTGCTGTACACAATTGCTCTTTCACTGTGTTTCAATTATATAACAAGAGTCATCTTGTAAAACCCTGTGACTGTTTTGGGCCTTTGCAACATCATATTGCTAGGACCCATAGTGGTGCCTACATTTCAAAATAAAAACTACAATAAAAGAAATAATTCACAGAACTTGCCTTCATTACATTCAGATAACAGATTAACCTTCTCACTAGAAAAAATGTAGTTTAAAAATCAAGTTGCTACTTTGAGTGGACCAAAGCTGTTCTGTATGTGAATTCTTAAGCACGCTGGTATCCACGCAGATGTAGGAATCCAGATATGGTTTTGTATAGTGTAATTGTCAGGTATCTGCTACAATAGATTCATCCAGACTCAAAAACAACAGGTCTCCTAAAATTACGACATTTCTATTGATGGTATGCATAATGGAAATAAAAGCAGGGATTTTTATTGAAAAAAGTGGAGCATAACTCTTCTTCCCCCTCACTTTGTAATAATATAATCCTCAGTGTATAGGAAGGCATGAACATTTTATCATATGGCCGTAAGCACAGTTACCATTAAGTGTTATTTTTTGCAGATTTAAGTTTAGGAATTAAGTATTCTTTTCCATTCCGCATCTCTATCTCATGCTAATAGCCTATAAACAGAAAAAATGAATTTAATTTGGCTTGAAAAATAGGTCAGGATTCTTATCCCAATTTTACGGATAGGTAAACTGAAGGTTGGAAAGGTCTCACAACTTTCTGGAAGTCATTCCAGAAGGCAGCAAAAGGGCTGGAAATGGAACACAAGCACCTTAACAAATCTTCAGCATTAACAGGTGCCTATCTTTTTGTTCCTATTTCACAGGGCACAGTACGACTGACAGCATCAGCTAAAGTGGGGAGAGAAAAGCAAAGGAAGTTTCTGTTGCTTGCTTGTGTTTGAAGGTTTTTCTTTTAATATTTTCAAAGTAAATCTCAGCAGACAGGACTGCAAGATATCGGGAAAAGTGGCTGCTGCATTGATCAGCACATGCACAACCCATTTGTCTGAGAATGCTGAGATTTCCAAGTAGTACTATGCTCAATACCTTCCAAATCCATAAAATTATAGCTTTAGTTATAATAATTTACAAAAAACTTTATGCAGCCCACCTGCACTCTGCACTCTGAGGTCACATCAAATTGACCAGTGACCATTAAATGACAAAAACACTACCTTCAATCAATGCATAATATCCTGCTTGCTGTAGTTGTCCTTTATCTAATTCATTACAATAAAATGTATAATAGAATACCAGAACTAAACCCCAAATACCATACTGAAATTAAATAAACTGAAATTAATAAAAAAAAAAAAGATATTTTTTCTAATTTTAAGATGAAACCAACTGTTAGCAGCGACTGTTACAACAACTTCCTTCAGGACACTAACGACATCAAGCATTCTGTCTTTTTAGAGACAAACACAAATTGTTTAAGGCCACAAAGGAAGTTTATGTTAAAGAAACATAAGAAATTACATTCTTATCTCTCATCTCTTTGTTCACACCATTATGCATTTCTTTCACATAAGCTGGTTATTCTCTGCATTTACATCATGACCATAAAGTGATTTTCTTGCAGGGAACCCAGAGCATAGGGGACCAAGGCCTTAATATATTTGAGAATTGGCAATAAACCTCTGCCATTATTTTGTATTTCGTTCACCATTTAACTAGACACTTTTTGTTTAATATGACCTTTCTCAGTCACCTACTGATTTTCTTATTCACCCTGAAAATTGTGCTTACAGCATCACAGACTATTGTTACAGAAATTGTGGCACAGACAGCATTACCTCACTAAAGATTTAAGGATGATGAATAGACAGACCTTTGAGAAAACAGGGGTTTTTAATGTTAAATACAGACATTTGAATTAACAAGAAAACCTGTAATGAAAAAAAGTACTAAGTGGATTAATGTTTCAACTTGATTTTTTTTTTTTTTAAACATTTTCTCCAGCCGGAATGTCAAGTACTTCTCTCTTATCACTTTTTAAATTTCTGTTTTGCTTAAGCAAAAGACTAAACTCTGTTTTATATAAGAGAACTATGTTGATCCTTATGGTTAAAAATGAATTTTTAACAGAAATCACAGGATCTGTATATCTACACCACCTTAATGTGGAGACTGTTCTTCAAACATAAGTACTTTTATGAGCAGCAGAATTCATGTCTAAACTCCCCTTCTTGGACATGAGAGGCTGTAAGTGCTGATCTAGTCATAAGCAGCAGCTGAGCCATTCATTATAGGTGGATTCTATGTGATCTAGTATCACGGATGAGTTTGCTCAGTATAGACATGAATTCGTCTCCTCTACCTGGCTAGGTATATTTACCATATGTAACAGCTTATGCATCTACATATCTATCACATTTAATGCTTAAAAAAATGGGAGAAATCTCTAAAAATTATGGAGGAAAAAGAAACTTCTAATGAAAACAGAACAGAACTTTAGGACCAGAGAAATATGCACAGAAATGTCTTTGATTACATGGGAAATATTTCCATGGAATAAACCTATAACTATAAATTCAAATACCCTTTTTTCTAGTCTTCCAGGATATAAATGGTGTAATGTAATACAGACTTTCTGAACTTCAGCTATTTTAGACTGACACACTTCAAAGAAGTTCCAGTTTCTCTAGAGAACCATGTAAGCAGCTTGTGTTAATTACAGAGAGCCAGTTGACAACGCAGTCACTTGCTCTATGGAAACAGAGGAATTAAAGGATTAAGAAAACATAAGATATGCCCAAATATCATAATATCACCCTTTTAATTCAAAATTTACAACTCAAGATTCGGGTGTTGGGGGTGACTATGACTACACAAGATGTTATCAAAGGCATGAAAAAAAACTGTTGCAGAGTTTTATTTGTTCACTAACTTCTTTCACTTCTAATATTCCTAACAGGCCTAGTCAGCCCCACACACGTGTTCCTTGTTATGTCCATTTGCTTTTCAGTTGGTTTCCCACACATCAAGCCAGACTACGAGCCTCAGGAGGGAGTTAGCTACTCCTCCAAGCTGCTATGAGTCACTGTGATGTCTGCTGCGTAGGCCAAATTAAGCCTGAATTTCTTGCTTCCACTAGGCAACAAGAACAATGAGGAAAAACATGGCAAGGAGGTGAGAAAAGATCAAAAAGCCAGGAATCCTCTCCCTCAATATCCCTACCTTCCTGTCATAGCTGCCATAGTGCATGGTGATGAAGGAAGTAAATCAAAGACTTGGTGCAGAATTGTAAGAAAGATTACAATATTTCAACTTCCAAATATTCAGTGTTACTTTAAATACTAATTTCTCATGACAAACGAACAAATTATATGATTCCTCATAAAATAAGTACAAAGACTTATGTCCACAGATTTATCCCTGCATGTGATCACACTTCTGACAGATATATTTTGTTTAAACCTGAAATAAAGCTGTGCTAAATGAATACTTACCTAATAATTCAGCCTACTGTTATAGTTCGTATCTAGATTCCTATTGTTTTGGTAGATGAAACTCTTAATCACAGAAATTAAAACAGTAACATAAATCGTTGGCTGAAAGTTAAAACCAGTCACTTTAGCATTTTTTATGTTACAGGTAATCAATCACCTATCCAGGAACATCAGTGGAAGAACACTGGAATCACAAACACTCCTGCCACACACAATTTTTGAACTCTATTCGGAAATCAAGAATTTTCCATTTGATCTTAGCCGTCAGGACAAGACACTGGGGTAAGAAATAGGGTTTCAGGTTGAGACCAGTCAGTTTAACGCTGATCATTAACCTGCTTTATATCATATTTTTAAGAAGCCCACTCTCTGGACAAGAAGTTCCTAAGATACTGGTGGCTGGGAGGGAATTTTGGATGGGAAGGGGCATGAGGAAAAATAGCAGTATACACATGCGCTTTGAAGGTCACAACCACTGTCAGAGAGAAGATACTGAATTTAGAAGTAATGCTGTATTACCACTTTCATATTAATTAAAAAAAAACACAAACCCTGCCCCCCAGCAATGACCAACATTGACTACAAACTGGTTTTTTAATTATATCAGCACTACTTATGAACAGTACCTTCCTTCTATGAACAGGAGACTGCATACATTCATTCCTGCGCATAGTGCTTTAAAACAGTCAGTCTAGTACTCAGAAAAGCAGATGTAACTGATCCATCATATGCAACTTACAACTGCTTGCAGTGTCCTTGCTGCCAACAACTGCTTTCTGGGCATCCATAAATAGCTGAAAGAAACACAAACCTGCTAATCACTGAGGTACACCTAAAACTCCACTGCACTTCTAACATATGCTGCAAATATAGTCTTTGCCTATTCCCTTTAAAAGCACCACTTCTGTCTCATCCAAGCTGAATCACCAGCAGTTTGTTTTCATTCAAATGCCTCTCTCTGCCAGACACTGGAATGACTAATGAACTGCAGAATCTGGTCTGTATAAAAATTTGACTTAGCAAACTAACCATCAGCATGTTGATGACACTGCCACCCAAAATATCACAATAACAAAAGAGTAACAATTTACATGGGCTCTAAGCCAGTCTGTCCTTCCTATTCAAATTTCAGGAAAGCATGACCTAATTTCTCTGCAAGTAGTAGAATCTGGAGCTTTTATTAACTCAGTTTCCTTTCCTTTCTTTATTTCAGCATATGTTTTTGCCACAGATAAATACAGTCATTAGGAGAAAAAAATATTTATTTGGGTAAAATTAAATACGGCAAGCATATAGCCTATAATAAGAATCTAAGAGTAACAGAAAGAGCCTGTAGCACTCCTTGTCAACAGCTGATCACCTATCCTGGTCATCTAGTGATAGGCTCCCACACCTCAGGCCTATCAAATGCACAGTAAATTCAATTCTGTCTGTATTAGGAACATGTTGTCCCCATCAAAACCAAGTTTTCTGAATCTTCCAGCAACTTTTACGCTTCCAGTATCATGCCCACTTTATAAAAAAGGAAGATCAAAGCAGAGAAAACTGAGGAAAGAGGGAGAAAGAAGTAATACACTAAATAATACAAAACAGTAGATCTACTACTCCTATTTATTCTCTCTCATATACAAGGCGAAATGGATATCCACTGCAATTGTAAAGAACCATACAGCATTACCCTGTAAAATTTCTCACAGCAAGGTAGTATAAAAGCTTGGGTTTTAATTCCACTTAATCTTTTCTACGTGGTATTTTCTAAAATCTCCAGGTACATGAAGAACAGATGGTCTTGTCAGACAATTCCACAGTTCATGACTAATTTCTGAGTAGCAAGGACTTTCTGTTTTATATTTAAGAATACAAATTTGAAACAGAGTTGCAGTGGCTACAATAATCACTTTTCCCCTTGTAAATATGTTATCTAAGTATTTGTCTAAATAACAAAGAATTAAGAAATATTTTTCTGTGGAAGGCTTACCTGATAACTAGTTAGCATTGCGCTTCAGACATACCCTCTCATATATTTGTACAGGACAATATACATGGCTAGCTATAAAAGTGATCTGAGTGGATATGAGTATCTCTCTGTTTATAGACAAGTTGCAATAATGGTGTTCATTACTTTTATTCTGGACGCCACCTGACGAATATCTGCAGCCAGACTAGAGTCCGGCTGGTCACTGTCCCCTGCATTCTAAGGCAATGGAAAAGGCAGTCAGGTTTCCATTCATTCACTATCCTGTCACTCATTTGAACAGAATCCTATTAGAAATGGATAACCCAATTTATCAAAAAACCCTCTTCTTTCCTCATGAATTTCTACAAGCAAGCATTTAGATTTCAACACAGATTTAGCCATTTACATTTAAAAATCAGATGCTTAACAAGTAGCAGTAAACAACACATATAAGAAGATATTGTGACTTAATCACCATCTCTGTATTAAGCAAGATTAAAAATGTCAGAAACTAATTTCTGCAAATGCTTCACCTCTTTGTTTTACCTGCTTCTGTGTACTTTAATCCTACTTTTACTTCTTCGTGCTTTGCTTTTGGTGGTGGCCAGACAGTCTGGAGTCTCCCTGGAGTCTTGTCATCTTGCTCTGAGGGACTGAGGTCAGGCTGTTAAAATGATGCAAGAAAAAATTAAAGTCTGCAGTATCAATTGAATCCAAAACAGCAACTGCCATGCTCAGCTCTACATGTGTACTCCAGAATGGTCATCTGCTTCATTCTACTGATTGAAACAGTGCTCAGTTGGTTGGAAGGGATACAAAGAAATCAGTGCAGAAAAATAATTCTGAGGAGGAAAGTAACATAATGCATGTGACATACGATGATGTGTTGAAACGGTTCACATCAGTGTGTAAAGCTGTCTATCCTTTGGTGAACCATAGTGGTGGTCAAGAACACTAGGGTTTTTTCCTGTATCTTTTTTTCAGAGTGAAACAACCCATCTGTTCTCCTCTTACAAGTAAACATTAGTGCAATTCACCTAAGACATCATTTGACAATATAATTTTCTAGAAGCGGAGCTAGTTCATGAAATTCCTGCCCCACCCCCAGCAGCTTGCTCAGTCCACATACCATGTAATACTGCCACATCAAAGTGCTGCTGCAGCTGTTAATGGGACTGCGCTGTCAACTGGAATGCTAAAACAACCCTTTAAATGGGGACATGCCCGCCCCCCCCCCCCCAAGTAAACAAGCATTCTTTTAGAGGTTTATGTTTTGGGTTTGGTTTTTTTTTTACACCTCTAACATTTCTGTAATCTGATGCTACTACCAGTAATTCTATAGACACAACTGCAGCAACAGTAAAACCCTATATGAAAGTGTCCCCATAAATGGCCCACATGAGCAAGGAAAAAGGAAAGGCAAGACCCTTTTACTCTGGCTTTGCCCTGAGAAAATGTACATTTGTACTAGACCGGACGTGAAGCAGACATTAATAAAGGCCACTCCTGCTGACTCCTGTGCTTTCTCCCTCCCTGTGTGTGATGACAGCTTCCCAAATAGGTTTGCTGTAAGCCACACAAACGCTTACGCCAGCACAGCACAGGGAACGGTGTAAGCAGGAAGAAGCAGGCTAGGAATGGGAAGGGCACACACAGACTGCAATTGCTGTACACGCCACGGCCAACGAGTACATCTTTTCTCCTCCCCATAGGTAATTTACGACAAACTGGTATTATCGGTCTACCCAGGTGTCAGTCAAGATTTTTAAAAAGTTTTTAATTTTATGTAAGAGTAAGAATTTGAAAGAGAGTACAACCAACACAGTAAATTAACTTAAGTAGCTTCAGTTGTAGAGTCCAATCCTACAAATTTAATTATTCAGTTAATGCCCCCTTTAGCCAACAAGAACAATCTTCTGGACTGATTATATCTGCCAAAGACGTAGCTGCAAGAATTTTGGGTTGGGGGAACCCCAACCTAAGGGTTACTCTTGTAATTAAATAGTTCAAACCACACTCAAATTCATTTATCATTATGGTTCTACGAAAACTTAGCATATATTTTTCATTTCTTAAAAATATACTAACTAAATCTCCATATGCCTATTAACCTTGCAAATGCTTATATTAATCCATAACTTGGAGTCGTCTAATTGCAATCATGGTTATACTCGGATAAGGTTAAATGCTTATCAATATTTGCTAAGCCAGAGATATGCATGTAAGTAAGAAAAAAATTACTTTAAATTCTATGTGTTGGACAAACTGAGTTGAAATTAATCCGTAACTTCTTGTATCAGCTCTTATCATAAAATTATTCCTAAAGGTAAAATGAAATATTACTTTTAAAAATAAAAAACTCAATGAAAGAAAACAGAGTGAGATTGAGAAACTATTAAATAATACTACAGTAAATATTTGTAGCACCAACCCGATTTAAAGCCATACTTAACATACGGGCAACTGTTTTGTAGTGATCTTTTAAAATCAGAAACTGATTTTTAAGTTCTCACTTCTAACTGAAAGGCTGTAACTATCATCACCAGTTCTCACTGAATTCTGCTACAACTGCAGATGATCAAGAATTTTGAAGAATTAGCCCCAAGATTTCTTCAGTTGGGAATCCAAAATTTGAGATTGCCAAAAGAAGAGGCCAATTCTTACATCTTGACCTTAAGTCCCCACCAATAATTTTTACACAAGAAATTATTTTTTATCCATCTACTTCCAGATCTTAGGAAGAAAAAGTAGTTCAACCTACAGATTTGTCTGCTGGTCCATCCCCAGGCTTTGATTTTGACCTTTCAAATACAGCTTTCAAGGACTCTTTTTCATTTCTCATTTTGCGCTTTATGGCTTCCAGCTCTGAAGTATCTGCAGTTGTTTCTTTTTTGGGAGGCCGTGTGAATAAAGCTTTAAAGACGTCCAGTGCAGATTCTGCAGGGCTTGATTTTATTTCCTCAGAGGGAAATCGTGGTTCTGTTTTGCCGGAGGCTTTGTTCTCTTGAGCTTCATCACTGTCCTCAGTCTCCCCAGATCCCTCCCCAGAGTCCTCAGTTCTATCTTCATTCTTGGAGACGTCTATGTTTAACAAGTGCGAGAGTTGTTCCAGGAAAGTAGGGCTTGCCTTAGGTTCAGCTGATTTTTTTTTCGTGGTCAAACCTGATGTAATACTGGATTTCTTAACCGGCTGTCGTAATTTAAGCAGAGCTAAATCATTCTCCCTTGGTTTAATTTCTGTAACAGTTTCCCCATCCTCTGTGGTTAGTCCCTTTTTCCTCACACGTAGTCCACTAAAGAAAGCGGGCAGCTGGAAGGTCTTTTCAGCCAGTGCTGTTTTTTGGAGCAATGTATTATCATCAGCTGAAGTTCTTTGTTCTTCGTCTGGAAGTTCTTGAGGGCATTCCCCCGTGGCAAGCAAGCGACTGAACTGCTCGTCCATTAACATTTTGTCTTTTCCATTGGAGTCATGCTCCAGAATACCATCCAGCTCTTTTGGGAGCCGCTTAGAAGCTGGTGGGTGTAACTCAGTGTCATCTGTATCCACAGTGTCATCGCTGTTGCTGCACCCTTCTGATTCTGACTCGTCTTTATTTTGATTGTTATCATCCAAAGCCTCAGCAGACAACGCAGCATTATTTAGCGAGGATTCGTCTGTATTGTTTTCATCGGTGTCTAGGTCCTTACTCTCCGTGTCCGATTCCGTATCACTTGTTGTATGAACCAAAGTACCTTGTACAAGAATAGCATCCTTGTCATCATTGTCAGATTCAGACAAAGAAGTCTGTACAAACCTTAAATGGTGAAGAAGTAATTCATTTTGTTCAGCTAACTCCAGTTCCAGGTCAGTTTGCCTGCCAGACATTGGGTCAGCTTGGCCACTGGTACTATTCGTGCTGTGGTGATTTTCCGAGTCCTCATTACAATCATTATCATTCCTCTCATACCAGGTATTAGCATGAGTATTTATATGGGTGCGCAAAGGCTGAAATGCTTTAAGCACTGTTTCTGCTTTGCGAGCTGTGGATTCAAACTTAGCTGTAAATCCCAAAAGCGTTTTCACGGAAAATGTGGTGAAAAGATCAGGCTCGCTTTCCGCTGTGCTCTCCAGGTCGGAAAGCTCACTACAACCAGGCACCACACTTCCTTCTTCCATGTCGCGTGAAGTACAGAACAGGTTTGCTTCTAGCACTGCTACTAACTGCGACACCAATACTTACTCCATGCATTCGGAGAGCAGACCGAACTCACCACTGGCACTGCAACGGGAAGGCAGCCCGCCTCTCCCGGGCCAGCCCGCCCCTCCTTCCGCTTACAGCGCCGCAGCCCAAGTGTCCGGCAGGTCTCCAGACTCCACTTCAGGGGCAGCGAAAACACCCACCGGGGCAAAACAAACAAACAAACAAACAGTTCTCCGCGGCGTCGGTAACTTTTTCCTTCGCACAAAGGGCTTTTTTGTCACCGCAAACGTGCCAGCGCGCTAATCTCGGCTGAACATCCGAGCCACGGTTCCTGCTTGGGACTCCTGCAATCCTACTGGCTGCACACCGCCCGCTGCCTGCGTGCCCCGGCGCGCCGAGCAGCTCGCTCTCTCCGCAGGCCTCCGCCTCCAGCGGCGCGGGGCGCCATCGGCGGTGGCCGCTTCCTCACCCCGGTGCGCCAGCTCCGAGGGCTTTTCAGCGGGAAGCGCCCGACGGACGCTTTCGCGTAGTCCTTCCACTTCGATGAAGATCCTCTTTGGCAAATCCGTGATCACCGAAAAACGTCAAATGGAAACGCGAAGCGACGAACCCGCAGCTCCCGGCGCCACCGCCCGGAGCTCCCGGCCGGCCAGAGCCAGCTCTGGTGAGCGCCCGTGCAGCCGAAGAAAGCTAATGGGGGGAAAGGAAAAAAAAAAAAAAAAAACCACCAACAAAACCAAACCCAGAAAAAAAAAAGAAAAGAGGCTTTCTTCCGATTTGCTGCAGGTTTCATCCGGAATGCAGATTCCAGCCTCCAGGGCCACGAACAAAAACCAACAGGACTGGTTTCATATTACCCCTGTCCCAACTCCGCACAGCGATTGCTGTGAACTGTACACAGGTAGTTATCAAAGGCCTTCGCCACACCCAGTGACTGGACTGGGCGCTCTGTGGGTGGGCAGGGGAAACAGCCAGCGCCCAGGAATGCCGAGTTAACTGTTTACAAATCGGGCAGGCTGTCCGTCTGCACTGCGCCCAAGCTCGGATTACTTCGAACCCGAACCATCTCTGCGGACCTGTTTTTTGATACCTCTCATCTGTATGTATGGCCACGGTAATGCCACATGGGTGCGATTTGTTTTAGTTAATACTGGCAAAAAGCACCTGAAGAAAATCAAGACTGTGTAACTCAGTGTTATATTGACAGAAGCTGTCAGGGATAATACATATTTTTTTCATAACACGCGTATAAAGAAAGTACAAAATACTCTCAAGCACCTTTGATATTCAGTAACATTCAGGTCAGGTTCCGGTCAAAAGTCTCCACTTTTGTTCCTTTTCTTATTTTTAGAACTACAGAGTCTGCAAATCTGCAGGAATTTACAGTCTTCTTAGTCCCTGGCCTTTAAGAAGTTTGTTTAGCCAAGTTTCCCCATTGGTACCTTAGAAATTCAAAGATACTATTCGGGTTTTTTCCCACCCAAGTTAGAGGGTCATTCTACAGTCAGCCATTTAGCTGCAGTGAGTAATCTTAAACAAGCAACATGGGGAAAGCTGTCCTTCACCGGGAAGTCAGCTGCAGATCACATCACTGTGTCAAATTACTGAAAAACATTTAATGAAAAGCTGAATATTACAGACAACAAAACCCAACAAAGTATCCCAACGCATTTAACTTCTGGTTTAATGTTTAAAAATGTAGACTGTACAAAAAGCATGTGTTTACCTTTTCAATGTATTATAAAAGATCATAAAATCAACAGCAAAAGTCATTGGCATCTCCTGCAGAAAGAAAGTTTCCTGAAAATCAGACTGTAATGCTAAGGGCTTAGATGAAGCTTACAGCCACCTTTTCAATTACAGGGTTGCATGCATACCTACAGACAAAGGGCACTGGAATCATTCCCATCCTTATCTGTGATTTAACATAGAACAATGCCTTCTTGCCTTACTGCCTGCCATTTCCTGTAGTAAGCTCCGGACTTGCTTCTCCGCTATGCTTAATCATCAGGTGCCAAGGACAGAAACGACTGACAGGTCATGGCTCCCCTGGTTTTCTAGGCTTAATATAGATTAATATCACAGAAGAAGCTCTACATAAGGAAAGAGACATAGAGTCTTTATCACTCCCTGTACCGACCTACTCTTACAATCCCTGGGTTAATAAAACAAGTGCAGAAGGCAGCTACCTCAGCACCTGTGATTTTCCCCAAGACAAGGTTTCTTGAAGGCAAATCTGCAGCAATTCTGAATTTCATTTTATGACAAAATAACTGGGGCAAAGTGACACTACTGAACCAAAGTTTTCTACATTTAAATTTACATCTATTTTTACGTTCAACCACAGGACTAATTGTTCATTGTCCTGATTATTTCCATGGTTATACCTTGCATATTTGTTTATGTGCCTATTTATTTGGGGTTTGGTTAACTTCTGATGGATAAATATTAAATTGTATTTTTCAAGAACAGTTTTGCTGGTCACTAACAAAAAACATACCTCTATGAACAGCTTCGTGGTTCCTTTTAAACCAAACATACTTACTTGGATTATGCCAAAATATTTACTTATCTGTTTATGTTAATGACCACCCACACTTAGAATAAAACTTCTCTGTAATAATCTAGGGTCACCAAGATGTAAAAGTCCTATGAATATTGTACATAGACAGGTTACTGAAAAATAGCCACTATCTAACTATTTAAGATTTTAATAGTAGGTATGAAAAGTTTAGTGTAACAGTGGATTTAAAAGCAGGAAAACCATACTTGATGCCCAAACAACATCCCAACAAAATTTACAAGACAATGATCAAATTAGTACTGAAAAGGATGGTGCTTTGAGTGTCAGGCCAAAGTTATGCAATGTATTGACATGCTAGAAAACCCAGAGTTGAACACTGAATAATTAAAACCTCACAAGCCTGCAGAAAATGATACTGCTCTTTATGTACCTCTTCTCTTGATAATGAGCTCTAAGAATTGAGAAGAAACTTTCAAGCTTTTTGAACATTAGGATGAACAAAGGAACTTGTCTCTGTATCTACTCCTGAAGAAATGATCAAAAACTGGAAGACAGCCAGTCTCTCAAATTCACCATGCAGTCCATACACTCCCAGCCTCAAATAACACTTTTGTAAGGACTTGTTTCTCATAGTCTGATGATCATCCCACTGGACAGTCCCCTGTTGAGGGACTAGATAACTGATGATGAAATACACATTGGTATTCACCCAACAGAGTGTTTCTGGGTAAAATACATATATTGATATGTGCCCTTAATATTTTATACAAGGAGATCATCACGTTGTGATGTGCAAATGAAATGGAGCCAGTTTGTTGGCAGAAGTGTTTTAATGCTGGGTGGGTCTATCTCATAAGGAAAGTCTTTCTGAACAGGCTGTCATACTGCATCTGAAGGAAGAAACAACTTCAAAATCTCTAAAAAAAATCAGTTATTATAATGTTACAAGTCTTTTTACTTAATAAAACTGTCAACTCTCTGGTGCCTCAGGACAATCAATGCACTAATTATACAAAAAGACAATCATTCCTTACAGTTTAAAGCACATTTAATAATCCACACCCTTTCTGACCTACATTTCATCACAGACAGAAGTCACACCTACAACTCACGCCAATTCTGTTCTTGAGGTGCTTAAGAGTTCCCCTGAAGTAGGTTTTAAAACTAGCTTTGAAGAAAACAAGCCAGAATAAAGTGATCTAATTTTTATCACTATCATACGGCAGGGCTGAAGGCTTCCTGACCCCATATCTATTCAGATTGCCTTTTCAGATCACTGTAATAGCAACCCAGAGAAACATGAACAGGACATGAAGACACATTCTCCAAAACAGCCAAGTGGCTAAACTGTTTTCTACTGTTTTTTCAACATAAAGAGCCTTACACCAAGAAAATTTTGCATAATTTCTTGAAAATAATCATAGAATCAAAGATGCACGAATTGTGTCAGGCTTCAGAAGAGCCACTTGAAGCAGCAGGCTGTGGTTGTGGCTCAGGCAGTTTGAACTGATCTGAAGCTCAGCAGACAGAGTCCTGCCCTCTGCCCTGTCCCCAGAGAACACTGTGCTGACTGATAATGATCTGAACATTCTCCTAACATTCCCCTGCTCTCCTGTCTGTCTCTCCTGCTGTTTATCTCATTTTATACTTAGTATTTTAATGCTTTAAATGCTCTAAAACAGAAAAGGCAGAGAAAATTGAGGGAAACCTCTAAGTCCTGGATTTTCATCATTATTCTCCACCTTGTTACCTCACTATAGACCATGATGTGGGCAATTTTCCTGAGGTTTGAGGATCTGTGTATCACCAACATAATCACTTTAAATGTAAGTAATTAAGTTTAGACATAGCAACAGAAACATAGATATGATAATTCTTACCAAAATTCAGCATTATATGATGTTAACAGAACAAGTGGAGACCAAACATGTTTGGTGTAGGGGGCTGTAGAAATGCAATGGGGTTTTTAAGGTCTTCACCAAAATTCTGCCTGACATTGAGATAGGGACTACTTTAAGGAATTTGAAAAAAAAAGATCATAATAATTATATGGTTATAAAACCAGAAAGGACATTAAGAAAGCCAGTTTACTATTTTGAAGGAGTGCATATTGTATCAATAAAAGTATGGAACAGTTAGCCTGTAAAACCCATCATACAAAAACCCGATGGTAGTTCTGAGGCAGAACTGCAGCTGCTGGCTGATCTCCTGGTTAAAACAAGCAGACACACAAGTAACAAAGGGAACAGAAGATCACTGTAAACCGCGTAAGTAAACTGAGTAAGATCTTTGTGCATTAAGGCGCAAAGGCCAGTACTTAGTGTAACAAAGAACGGAGGTGGATTTTTAATCTTTTCCTTTTGTGCTTTCCTTTTCTAGGTTGCTCTCTTTTCAGCTTCTTTTCATTTCAACAGGCCTTTGCTCCCCATCTACAGTATGATATAATAAAGGTTAAACAAATAACTTTATACAACAAAATCCACATAGTCACATCAAATAATTTACCAGAATTTCTTAAGTAATTACTAGCTATTAATAGTTATTTTAGTTGCATTTTCACATCTTATTTATGTGCTTTTTTATGAGATGAAATGCTGTATAAAGAATTGGGTGGAGCTGCATTTCTATTTTGTTTCATTGTCTTCCATATCTCTGCGTCTTCTCTATGTTGGATTGTGAATGAGAATGCAGCATGGTCCCAATTAAGATTTAAAAACTAATGCAGGATTTTTTTTTCAGGCTTCTGGTACAGATCGCACATTTGAAATTCCTGTCAGAGTGGAATTCATTCACTCTTTCCCTCATCTACTTTACCTGACCCCTTCCAACTAATAGAAACATAGAAACATCTTTTCAATAACAACCGAACAGTAGTATATCTCTATATGCACACATACAAATATATTATACATTCATGTAAGGATGCTCCTAATCTATAGAAAGCAGAGCTATTCAGTAAGAAGCTTTGTTTTTCACATTGTCACTGTTATGAATATAACTTCATTTTAAAAGAGCGGTACATAACTTTTTGATCAGTCAGGCTAAACTTTTTCTTCCAACAGCAGGAAAGGGCCATGACTGGATGTAGTGCGACTGTGAGTAAATAAATTGGTCCATTTCAGTTGCTATTTCCTGGAACATCATCTTTGTTTCAGAGTTGCTCTTCAGACACAGGCACATTTTTTGACCACAGTTGTCTTGCTGTCCAGTCTGAGGAGTACACAGGGAAGACAATATCTCGGAATGGATTGCTGTCACCAGAGCAACTCATGCAGCCTATTATTGGCCATGATCTTTCTTACAAGCTGCTTATAGCAGTGCTGCAGTGCAAATGGATTCTGATGGCAGCACCAGCAGCAGCTTTCTCACTACTCTTCTTTTGGCAGGTCTTCCTCCAATCCCTTGTCAAACAACTGGACATGGACTCATCTTGAAGCAGAAAAAGAGTCTTTGAGATGCAAGGTCTCTGCAAGTAATTCAGCCCAGAGTTCTGTTCTGAAAGACTTTCAAGAAAGTCACAGAGAGTGACCTGCAGGATAAAGTGTCCTGGTGGGTCCCTAACAGGCCATCAGCCCATGCTGAGTGCTCCTTTTTTATAGACATTGAGGCTTTTGTTCTGAATCTCTTAGAAATAGTGGAATAAATATTCTTCCTTGTTAACTACAAGGAACTGAAATAATTCCTTTTTTCATAATGCAGTTAATTAGATTTTTAGACAGAAAATGCTGCTTAAAAAAGAGTAAGAAAAATGGAAACAAACTGCATACTAATCTTAGTTGTCTCTTATTTCACTCAAATTATTTTCTTAAATGGCTTCTAATTTGGAACTCCTCCTGCTTTACACAAGAACCTTATAAATGCAGACAAGGTATCCTCATGAACTGGATTCTTGCTGTTGTAGCATAGATTTGTAGAAGTGATAACAACTTCCTTTCATTCCAGTTCTTTGTCTTCATCTCAACATTTTATTGCAAGGATAAACCTGCACCTTCACAGCACTATAACAACATTCTAATGAATTATTTTAGGAAAAGGAGGTTAGGACAAGAAATCAATTTTATAACAAGCTCAAGAGAATAGCAATGGTGAGTGTAAGCATCATTAAAAGCATTTTAAAGATATTTCTACACCAATTCTGGTATTTCTACCAATAGATGTCACTGTTAAGCAAATTTGTGTTAGTGGTGTTTTGCACAAACTGTATTGCACAGTCTAGTCTTTAAAGCATTTTCTTTCAACTATTCCATCGTTTCTATGTTTTTTGCCTCTTCTACTACATTCTGTTCCCTTCTCCCTCTAATTTCAAAACTACTGCCAAAATGTGTCTATCTGTATGCTGGTTACTGCTCATCCCCGGTAGTCTATATTTCCAGCTAGTCTAGGCTAGGCTGTGTTGAGCAAGTGTCCCACGTTGTGATTAACTCAGGTTGACATCTGAAGCTTCAGTGTCTTATATCCCAGGAAGTTTAGAAACTTTTACTGTCAAATTCATGGCCAGTCTGACCCCAGTGCCAGTTCAACTGCTCCAAAACTCTGAGAAGCAACAGCATGGCTCCCAGCAGTCCTGGGCTGTACACATGCATGCACACACACACATGCACATGTGCATGAGCACACACACTCACAGACATGTTGCACACACATTGATTGCTGACTTGAATCCTTCTGGTACGTATTCTTATCCTTGTTATCTCCTAGTTGCTAGCTCCTGCAATCCATTTCCAGGAAGACAACTAATTTAAACTAAACAACCATCATGATCTTAGAAATGACGCATCATGTATCTTAATCTATTTATATAATGTAAAAAATTTTCTGTATCTGTTGCTCTCAGGCTTAGCTGTACATAAGGCACATGGACTTACAAACCATCTGGAAAACCGTATCCCATACAAAACTTTGCAGTTCATCAGATATTTTGCAACATGGTTTTAGACATACCAGAAATAAGTGTGTACCAGAAATGTAATTGTATATAATAAATGCTTGTTGAAACCCAATATAGCATGAATAGAGTCCTACTCACATTCAGTTCCAGGCTCAAATGCAACACATTTCTGTTGATCTTCTCCTTCTCACTTGAATGAGCAAATGGGTTTGAGCGTCCCAATCTGCAATCCAAAACCCAGGTATCTTCATCTCTGTTTGCCACATCCAGCCGCTCAGTGAAGTCGTCCTTTAAAGCAGAATCTGCTGGAATGCCAAAGCAAAATGAAATGAAATAAAATAATTGTATGCATCTACAAATAAACCCCGCATATAGAAAGTTCTATATCTTTTTGAAATTCTGGTACATGCTACTAACGCATGCACTTACAGGTCTCTTGTTTGTTTAAAACAAAACAGAATGGCATAAACAGGGTACATACTTTGTTTACACTCAGAAAAAATGTTTTTGTGGGAAAGATCTTGCAAAAAAAGTGGGCTGCTTGTCCTTCTCCCACACACAGACACACACTGTATGTAAGGTGCTTGAGTTTTCACTTCCTCTGCTAAGGCACTCTTACTTGCCCTCCTGAATGTGCTTGTTACATACACATATTTCAGAGATGCCTGTGAACTATAAAACTAAGCTACGGAAGCTCAAAAGACTGATTAGACAAACTTTTTGACATTGGCTAAACACAGCCTTAGTGGGGACTGTGCCAATCCACATTAGTCCCTTATACCAAATGCATGAAAACCAAAGCCTTTCCATCAGAAGTGATACTTAACACTTTACCTTGCTCTAGTAACGTTAAACATAGTATCAACCTAGTTTTGGAATGCTTTGGTTACAAACAAACAGGCATGAATTTAGTGGGAGAGGTAAGAGCAAAACCTGACAGCTAAAAGTACACACCTCTGAGTCAGGCACTACAACCAGCCACCCCCAAAATAATGTAATAAGTCTTTTTCTGCATGATAGCCTCTAATTTAGCAATGAGAAAACCAATGAATTCCACGAGGTCAGCGTGTTCTCTGAAGTGTAATGTCTGACATGATATAGGATATATACACCTCTTTTTATATTCCCTAGGATATATACCTTCTTTCATATACACAGACACATCCATCTTGAAACATTCTAGTGGAAAATTGAGATACTAGCACAATTCCTGGCTGCTACATATGCTAGCTTAGCATTATACAAACAACTGCACTTACAATTTTGTATTTTATTTTTAATTTTCTGCATTTTTCCTAATTTTAAAAGACATGTTAAAAAAAAGGCACTAGGATCAGAATCTGTAAGCCTGTTTGCTTAAATATAGGCTGATTTTCAAACCTTCTGAAAGCTTATAGCTCCAAATAATTTAGGTGCCACACAGTATCAATAAACATAGTAAAGTAAAATACTTGGTAAAATGGCCAACAATCCAAAGTACAAATCAGCTATTATTGTGTGAATAAACTCATCTTTCTTCTTATTCACACAAAATCTCAAAATGAGAACCTATCAAAAGACAGCATTTCTGAAAAAAAAAAAATAAATTACACATACTTTACACTTTTTGCAATTATGCACTGCATATAATATGAAACTGTATCAATATATTAAAAACAAGACAGCATATTTTAGGACATACTCAAGTCCAGATGTGCAGTCTTTAAGATCAGGTATCTAAAGAGAGATTTACTTTCTGACTTTCTGAATCATTGCTTTCCTGTATATTTTTATACATTCGATAAACTGTTTTTTCTTGTTGGCCCTTAGATCATTACATAAGTCATTCTGCTATTTAGAAAACTTTAAGTTGAGAAATACAAATATTATGCTTTGTAGTATAATAACCTGAATAAAATGTATCACTTGAATTTTGACCTCATCTTTATTGCTCCATACAATTAGCCCAGTTACCTCTGGCCACTCTACTTTACATGACTCTAACATGTGGAAATTATAAAGTTAGTTCCAGGTGACTGGAAAGAAAAAAGTAAAAATCACCATTTTTAAGGTAATTAGACATTATTTGTATCATGCTAGGAAACCTATCATGCCAGCTTTTAGCCTTTTTCCTGATTTCTGTCACATAACAATGCTACAGTTTTTGTGAGTATCTACTGACTTTACATTGTAAAAAAATTGGAATCTTGTCATATAACCTATGAAACCCATACACACTTCCATAAAACAATGTAGCATTAAAACAACATTAAAATGTGAATATACACAGTAAACGCCAGGAAATACTACCTTTTTAATTTTTAATTCAATGCTTTTTGGGAATCCATTTTGATTTTGTAATTACCTATTCACTTATTGCCTACCCCGCTCAGCATTACCTCCAATACTTCAAAGCTTGACTACAGTTGCATTCTGCAGTTAGTTTGAATCCATTATTTTTATCTATGTCCCCTCTGTTTCAAGATGTCTATTCTAAGTCAGCTACTGCTAAAGAGAAAATTCCTATGTGGAACTGAATTTTACCCATAATGTGGTTACTCTAATAATTTTCATTGATTTATAGGTGATACAGAGCTGTAGCGAGAGGCCACATTCAAAATTCCTTCTTGCAGCAGCTGGTATTTCCCATAATTAACTGTGGCACAGCTAAGAATGGTCAGCCCTGGCAAATGCTTTCTGGGCTACTAGAAAAATGAGTACCTCCCTCAGCTACAGAAATTCACTTTTTCTTCCAAGTTTAATTTTATGCACCACGATATTAATTTATGGTATTTTTGCTGTTGGCAGACTGCTCCCAAGTCTGTTACCAAGCCTCTATTCTCCACCCTCTATTCCAATTATTACTTGATGTTCTGTTATCTACAGGTTTACCCTGCTAGCTGATGACCCCCATTCTTCCCTGAACCAGTTCTGCCCTGTACACACCATTAGCATACAACCAGTTCTATGGTAAGGGACCCATCTGCCTCTGCAGACAGTGAACCGAAAGGAGAACTTTAACCATCTCTCTAACTATTCTATTCTAAGCAATTAACCATCTCTCTAACTATTCTATTCTAAGCAAATTCTTAAATATTTGGCCATATTTTTTCCCTTAAGTTCACATTCTGTCAGCTCTGACAGATGGCTTTTTACTGCTACTTACACTTATGCAGGAAATAATTTTTTTTCTAAATTGGCAACCCACTGTAGTCCAAGAAGAGAAAATTTAGATTGTTTCTATAATTTCAGAGACTGTGGTTGAATTAGGTTTATTTGCTACATAGATTTATAATGAATGTTTAAAAATATATGAGTGTGTGTTTTAAAAAAGGTCATATATATTTTATGCATATATATGCAAACACATGTATATATCCATTCAATCAGAGGCTAAATTTATTAAGTTTTGAAATGCATATGCTTATCCTCTAGCCAACTTAAGTGATTTGACAACATCTTCCCTCGCTCCCCCCCAAAAAAAGGCTTCCAAGAGAGTCCAATTGCTACTCAAACTGTCTTACAGTTTATAGGAATTAGGCAGTGCCTCCTATGAACACTGCATGTAGAAAGAATACGGCCCAAATAGAGATTTGCTGCCATCTATTGTCCCAAGGGAATGGAAGACAGCAAAGTAAACGCAGGAAGACTTGAGTACTTAATGCTTCCTTGGCAATTTTTAGCATGCAGACTTTGTGAGTGTAAGTAAGCAACTTTATCTTGTCAAATTTACAGGTAAGCCAAATGAGGCACTGAAACCTCAGGGAGACAGGCATGGTTGTATCATCAGACTGTGGTAATAAATAGTACATCCAGGATCTCCTAAATCCTCTAGTCCTATGCTGAGCCTAAATAATTATAAGGTAATTACACCTGTCTTTTTTTTTTGTAGAAATGACACATTCTTGTCATACAAAGTCTTTTAAACACAATCTCTTAAATTAGCAAACAGGCATATTAGATAACATGTAATGCATTTCTATCAAGTTACCATTGTGGAATCCACAGTTCTACAGTTTCTAAGGGACATAGTATGTTTTGCCTGGGCAGTCTCTCTGTATAGAAAGCCTGTTTGTACTTTCTCAGCTGTCTTGGAAAAAGAACTTGGGGGAAAAAAAATCAGCTTCTCAAACATTTTTGTTAGTCCAAGGAATTAGGATGAGTCATAATATCCATTCCCTGTGGGAACACGGTTTGCTTAACCACAACACACTTTAAGTCTGAGACCAATGTTTATGCTGTGTCTTTTTAGCTTTTGTTTCCTCATCACTGCTCATTCTATATATTAATCTTTTAATTGCACTCCATTCTTTCTAGATTGCTTTGTTATATCACACATGATAAAAATATAATGGTTACTCTTTTTGTATGGTGATTCCTATGTAATGTACAATTCTATTACCTATTTGATTAAATGTTACAAACATTCCTATATGTGAAGCATGAATAAAAAAACCCTCATGTTAATTAGATACTTGTGTTCATTGCTTGCCTCTTGGCAGAAGTGAAAAGAAGGCAAATAAAATAAAATTTAAGTCTTTGTACACCATTTGAGAACGAGCCTTAGAATGCCAAGTTTTGCAGACCTTTAAGGTTTTTGGGGTCTTAAATTTTAGAAACAAACAAACTAAATAAATAACCAAGATTTATTCAGCAAGTGGACCACAAAACTGAAACAGTCTAAGTGGCAAAACTGCTTATTTAAAGGCACCATTTTGACAGCAGAGCTGAACACTCTGAACATCAGAACTACATTTAGAGCACTTACAGTATTACTAACTGAAGACAATGATATTACTGTAGGGATTTAGCTGTTCCAAGATCTTACATCAGCAAGTCATAGCACGCTAAACAATCTTTGGTATAATTTCTTGCCCAAATAGATTAAGCTTGACCAATGTTACTGAAAGCATTGGTGAAATGTGAGGGTAACCTCAGCTGAAAAGTCAAGAACATGGAACATTTAAGAACATGGAAATCCAAAATATGCAGATCCTACCAAAACTATTTTTTGCTGCGTGCATCTCAAATTTTATGATCCATCCCTCTTGCCTGACCTTTTTCTTTCTAAATCAAGAACCAAGCAGTAAATGCTTCCTGATTTTTCCTCTTTAAAATTCCTCTTTTCTTTTTGTTGTTACAGACACCATTTTAATAAATCTCAATTTAAAAATAGCATTGGAAGTAGTCTCAGCAGTTTCAGTTCTGTAGGTAGACAATACACAGTTCCATGCACATGCCATCTGTGGTATCTTAAATCTGTTAGTACATAAAGACATAAATTCTGCACCCAATATTCCCATGCATGTAGCTGACATAGAGGACAGTAAGATTTGCTTTTCTGGAGCTAAGCTCTGTTTTGAAGTTGAAGAAATATGAATAAGCAGGGAGAAAAATAAGAAAAGCTGAAAGGGAATTAAAAAATCTAGATGGAGCCCTCCTCCTTCCCTTTTAGTTTTCCAGATTTCCTTTATGGGAAGGAAGCAAATAGAAGGAACCTGTTTGCTCTGCTAGAGACTCAAGAAAAGACTGAAAAGAAATCAGTATTAATACAGTTCTTTCTGTTGTATTGGATAGAATGTAAAGTAGGATGTAGCTTTCTGCACAGAAAAGTGAACACTGTGCACTAGGTAGACTAATAAATCCTCTTAACATTAAGAAAATCTGTAGTTAAGTGCAAGACTAGAGAAACTGGAAAAAAAACACTAAATGCTGTATTTGGGAATGAAGCCATATGTGATTTTTTGTCATCTTTCCCCCTATTACCGATATTTCTATTTAATCTGTATTGGAGCATGAGGTGATTCATACTGTAAGCAGTTTAGCAAAATCCTTGCTGAAGATTGCCTATGTTTCCACAGTTCATTTAAGGAATTTTTTTGTGTGTGATGACAAATTGTGGATTTTAAAAAGCAAATGTTAGGCCTGCTACTTGCTATAGTGCTCTAACAAAGAAGCCTGAATGGCACAGTACTGAGTACAATTTTTAAATCAAGTCCCTGAAAGCTGTGAGTGTAGGAACAAAGCCCTTGAGCAGCAACACTCTGCAGTGGCAGTTGAGGACTGGGGTCCTTGTAATGCTCAGAGAGCTAGAATCTCCTGGAGTATCAATATCCAAAACAATCAGCAATTTATTGTCTTTTGGCTGTGTCCTATTTCTCCAGCAAACAGTAAATACAATTTAGTACTGCTAATAATGGAAAAAATGTTTAAGTGGCTTCAAATCCATCCAATTATTAACAGAGAAATCTATTACCAAGTAAAATTAAGACCTCCCTCTCCATCTAGCAAATAAAGATTAGTGTTTTATTCTGAAATGCAACCTCAAAGTAGGATATCTTCCCACAGCAGGAGATAAATTGTACATAGCCTTGACATGAATGTCTAACATTAAAAAAAGAACAACAACAAAAACCAGTGAAGATAAAGCTCTCTAGCCTAGAAAATGAGTGTACAATCACTAAACATAGGAATGTGGAGAAAATCCAAAATATTTATTTTCTTGCAAAAACCATTTGTGCAGTTTCTCAATGTAGAGTGTACCAACTGCAAGAGCATGTGATACAACTCAAAGCTTTTAAAAAAATGCTTCGGAATGGTCATAAACCTATGGAAGATTAGCAACATCTATCAAATCCTATAAATTATTTGTATAAATTTCATGTTTTTGTATTAAAATAACTTTACATTTAGACTGTTGACAATGAAATTGATTCATATTTTTTTTATTAAGGGTTTACATTTACAGTAATTTATATACTCTATACCACTTTTTTCCTCCACCTCAATCTATTTACTCTAGACAAAAAAACCCCAACTTCTAATAGAGCAAACCCTAATAGCAAAAATGAGAATACTTATCACTATCTTAATGTAAAAGAACTAGTATAATTTGGATTAGGAAAAAAAAATTAAAGAGCAGGATCATGAGCAGAAAGATGAGAACACGATATTTAAGTTTCAGTGCTGTGCAACCATCCAACAAGTGTTTAAGAAACCTGAGGAACAGGAACTCTAGAAACAAGTAAAGAACGTATTTGCTGAATTAGGACACAGTCCTGCAAGCTACTGAGTAGTTTGACCCCATTCAGCATATTGATTTAGCATATACTCAAATTTAACAAGTTTAGTTACACTGAGCAAATAACGAGCAGGACCTGCCTTGTCACTTTCCAGCCAAATCTTGCTTTCAGATGCAAGTGGGATGCTCTCCAAGTGTTCACAATTGGCATTATAAGCAAAGAAACAAAGATACAAAAAACCCCAAGAGGACATAACACAGGAAGCAGTTGGCACTTCAGTGCAAATTCTGAATATCTTACTATTCCCAAAGGAGTATCATGTGTCCACAGCCAAACCCCACAATTAATGTTCAGGCCAAGGTTCTGAGCTGCAATGCTAAGAACTTTTAGCAAAAGGCACATTTTTAATGCCAAAGAATTTCAGTGCTCATAGTAACTTCCAGATTGGGATAATACCCAAAGCAATCTAGTTAAATATCCAAACGGCATACATTAATTATACAACATTTCCCAAGTTAGCAATTTGTGGACATACAAAAATTACATACTGCACAAGGCTTTGAAATATCTGACAATTCACATATGCTTTTGGTATTAAGCATATGCTAAATGTCTTGTGGAGTTCTAAAATAGATAATGATCATTTTCCAAAACTAGTTTACAACAACTTTTATTACCTTAAGACATTTCTATACAATCATAGTACATACCATATTTGTTATAGATTACACTCAAAGCAATTACCAAAAACTGAAGCACTCCTAATACCATAATTCCTGTCTACTACTTGGGGAGTGTTTCACTCTGTCTTTTTACAACCAGTTTTCTGATCTGTGGCCTTAGCCAGTGAGCTAAAAGAGTGTGGAGGGGGAGACTGAGGAGGAATAAATTCTTTATTCCTTGTTTTGTTTAGCAAGATTTGACCTTGCAAGCAATAGTCTTTGAAAAGATTACAAACCTGTGGCTAATGCAATAAGGAGAATGAAGAAGTATATAGAAAATCCAGGCAAAAAGCTACACAGCTGAAAGCTAACATCTTTTAGGCAACAAGCTAGGAATAGAGGCTACAAGTCCTTGACCACAATGCCAGCAGGTTAAGTAAATTTACTAAGCTATTTAATGACTTAAAATATTTATATTACTTTTCTCATGTGCTTTTTAGAATATTTCCCCCTACCCACTGGCTCTCACTCTTCTGTTGACTACCAGAAAGACAAAGTCACCACAGACAAGATTTGGTTTGGGCATTAGGTAAGTGAAAAAGCACCACATATGTAATAAGATTAATTTTAAATAATCTACATCTTTTACAATACACTTAAAAATGTTGAAAACTACTAAAATAAGCTCTAACATTAATGAATCCATGTGCAGAGGTCACTTAGGCCACTTCTACATTGCACAAATGTTATTATATAAAGATTTTTAGTACAAGTATTAAGATTTGAATTGATGAAGTATGGATAGAAATGCGCAAAACCACCACAAGCATCAATTAAAAGAATAGCGTGTATAGATGACCAGGGACACTACTGACAGCAACAAAACTAATTAACACTGAGTGTGTTATTCATATCTAGACCATGGTGCATATGATTCATCAGTGGAAAACTACACTCTGATAACAGGAGGACAGCAAGAGGTTACACCACATGGCCTGTGCTGTTCCTCCTCCTCCTCATGGAATAACACCGCATTGCATGTGACATTCTTTTGCGTGTTATCAAAAAGGAAGACACACGATAGCCCAAAAGATACTGCAAATCAAGAAACAAAGACAATGGGCAGCAACCATGCCTAACACCCATGACAGACAAAATACGCAAGATTTTGTGGCAAAAGGATCATGCCATACTAACTGTTGATTCTTAGGGGTATAAAAAAAATCTTTATCCTTAGGGGATAAAAACCCCTTTTTTGTCATCAGTCTAGAAGAACCTAAGAGATGTAGTGAGGATTTGACAACTGGTGTCTCTTGTTCTCTATAACCTCATTAGCAATGCTGGCCAGACTGCTTTAACATAGGCATTGAGTGAGAGTGACAACATGCTGTGAAAGGGCAGAATCAACTCAGAGAATCCACTTATGCAGAGATCTGTGAGGTAATTTTCTTCTGTAAGGTCCCACAAAAAGTTTTGTTGCACTAATTTCCTACATCCAACTGGAAGGATGGCTGAGACAGTGACATCAAAACTACTAATCTAAATAGCTAACAGTACTAATAAATAGTACTACTAGTACAGCTATTCAATGCAGCTCTGCATTGTTTAACAGGCCCTGTGTAGCTGTACTCTAGAACATAGCTATAGTATATAGCTATACTAGTTTCACACACAAATTAGTATTTCTTCCTGATTCTGGACTATGTCATGAAGGCACACCAGCTGAACTCCAGACCAGTTGGGTATTTCTGCACTATTACACGGTGTCAGTCTATCCTCTGGGAGCTAACTGTCAAGCTGTTTATTCAAGAATGAGCTTGAGAACTGGCTCCTTTTCTTGGTTACCTTTCCTTACTTCTATTCCAGCTTGTCCTTCATTTAAAGAAAGGTCACAGCTTCTTGTACACTGCCTAAGGCTGTGGTGGTGGGAAAAAACAGAACAGGTTGGATGGAGCGTGGTCCCTGCAGGTGTAGTATTTTGCAAAAGATGCTAAGAATAAGACTCAATGACGTGCAAATTATTTTTCTTTTCCAAGTCCCATTACTTAGCCACACTTGACAGAAAGATAAAAATATATTCCTGACAAAAATTATCTTCCAGAAAGATTTAATAGCTTCCTTCAAATATTTTTTTAATATAACATATTTTTTGTTGTTGTAAACCAACATTTTTCTCCAACCTGTTTCTCACAAGTAGGTAAACAATTTCAGCTGTCATTTTAAAAACCTCAATTTAAGATAAGCACACAAGATGTATAATTTTATCAGAAATTATTACTTTGATGAATTCATAAGAACTGAAACAAACCATAAGTGACAGGCAGCAGTAACAGCTCCAACTGTAGTCTATAACAATACTTATTAAATAACAAAATATCATCTTACATGCCTTCATCCCAATGTGTAACCTGTCCTATCCCTACTACAGACAGTCCCAAATTCACATCTGCAGGAAAACTATCTATTAAGTTACAGATATGGTCCTCAGTATATACTCCCATAAGCAATGACTAATACACAATAATCTAGAAAAACTGAAAAGGTACTAGATGTAGTACATTTTAGCTTGATATTTTCCTGGAAAGTGATAACAGATATTGAAGAAGTCCACTGAAGAAAACTGAAGTCCAATGAGGAAAGATACAGAATTAATTACAATTATGAAATGCTTCTGTTCAGTATTAAATATTTAAAAACAAAATAAATATTGACATAGGAACTGCCAAATCAAAAAGAAGGGTTAGTGAAAAATTGTTTTCAGGATTTAATTTTTTTTCCTTTTTTTTTTTTTTTTTTTAAAGATCTCTCTTTATATGTCCTAATCCTGTAATTTAGCCAGACTCTTATAGGTGGAAGGATTTCATGTATAGAACAAACTAAAATTTTGTGCTTTAGCGGTACACTTAATGCTAAACAAAGTAACACAGTACACCAGAATTGACAGTTTTAAAAAAGAAAGAGGCAACATATCTCAAACAACTAACACAGGTCAGGCTCAGCTACTGATGGAAAGAGACAGATAAGAATAGTCTCTTTTTAATGGGGAAGGACCCATGTTATTTGTCTCCAAACACTGAAACTTCTCAAAATATCTGAGGTACAAGGAGTGAGAGAGATGAGTGAACAGAAGGCAGAAAGAAATGGGGAAGTGACAGTGTTTGAGCCAGTCAAGATGCCAGAGAGACAAAGGAGAGGAAATAATAAATGGAGGAGTTGGCTGAAAGTTACCCAGGGTCAAGGATTAAGATGAGAGGAAGGAGAGGGAGAGCTACAAGACAAAAGGCAGTGAGAGAGAAAGGTGATGGAGATTTAGGAGAAGAAACAGACTGTGAAAGGATTCCAATTAAGAAGATTTTAGTGTACTGCAACTACCACAAGTACCACTCAAAGGTTTTCTTGGCAAAGTATATAATCAAACAGCTTCAACAGCTGTACTTACCTGGGAGGGCAGGTTTCTTAGGATATAAGCAATAAAAAATAATCCTGATGTTAAGAATTTGCCCATCAACACATTTAACCATGTGAGTACTGAATGTGTGCAAGTGGAAAGACAAGCCTGTCATCAGTCAATATAAGTTAACATGTAATAAATTAATAAGTGAAAAATTGTGCTCATGACTAGTAAAAATGCATTCTGAGACTGTAGGATCACAGTTCAGAGTCATTAAGGAATCTCCATCCTCTTCTGCAAAAGCAGCCACACTAATATTTACATCTAATTATAAAAGAAGTGAACAAACCAGTCTGACACCTAAAATTATTTGATAATTCACCTCCCAAAGATCTACAGCTGTACTATTTCAGTTGTCCTGTGACAACTTATACCCTCTTTTTTCTGTTTAACCAAGGCAGTAACAGAAAGCAAGCATTGAACACCCCTCTGCAGTGGTCAGATAGATACTCAGTAGTGACATCTCAGCATGAGGGCAGTAGCTAATAGAAGGAGATTACTTTGGTTCACACTCTTCTAAGTCTGGCATCAGTACACCCAGTGTCGCTACTGACTGAGTAATGAGGAACCTAAGTCAGTCTGCATCACACAAACTTTCAAAAGAGTCAGCTGACTTTTTTTTTAATGCAGGCAGCCCTGAATGGCTTTTTAGTGCATCGTGAGCCTACGGCAACTCCAAATCTTACCATTGTGATGTTTGAAACACTATAAAAAAAAGTTATAGGCACAGACAGACCTATCCTGACTTTTGCAGTCTTAGGAAAACTGGATGACTGAGCAAAGGGAACTGATCACCAATCCTGCAAGTCCTCTGAATTGAGTTTTCACATATGTTCAAGTCTCAACACCAAAGGACAAAGATTCTGGATAGGATAGAATTTTTGGCTATGCTCGCAGTCAACTCTCAATTAAACATGTGGATTATCTTTACTGTGGCACATCATGATTCACAAATGGGCTTCATCCAAAATGTTGTGAAAGCAGTATAGCCATATTCACAGAGCACTGAGATGTGTTTCTCTCAGTTCCAGTCAGCGCTTGCATGACAATCTGAGCTGTGTCACTGATATTGCTTTGCATTCTTCTTTCCACTAAACTTAAATGGTAATACTGAATGGCCTATTTTACATTATTTTATTATTATCCTTACTTTTATTTTATCTAAGGCATTCCAAAGCCCCATTTACCTCAGCTAACCATGAGCTGGCTGTATTAAACATGGGACAATGAAGCAGTTAAAACAAAAAGCAATCCATAGGCTGTCTTCTTTCTCAATTAAATTCCAGAAAAATAATTCATTTCTTTATTTCTTCTCTTTGGTAACATTTTTCACTTAATCATTACACACAACCACTGGACATTTTTTTCTGTTTTCATAGATGTTGAATATTCCCTGCTTTCATAGATTTCAAAGGAAGCTAGAGGTGCACAGTATTTCTGAAAATAAATTATGCCACCTATTTAGATACCTTCCCTTGTGAAAACATGGGGGTGTGGAAGTGATAATAGATTGCTTAAAATATTCTAGCTTTCATTGAGTAAATTAAGATTCAAACTATTTCCTTTATATTTAAGCTTTGCCTGGCATCTTATTTTTTTTGTAAACTCGTAGTGAGATGTACTCTACATGAATAGCATCTGTGAGCTAAAGGTTAATTTATAGTGGCATCCATGAGTGGCTTCTCTTCAACTGTTAAAAATGGTTGCCAACTGAAAATGCTGCGTTCAGACAAGATCCTGTACAGTTACCATATTTATTCTAGTCAACATTTTGGTGCATATGAGTGACCTATCAGCTTAGTATTGATTGAGTGTCAAGATACAGCAATCACATATATTCACCCAAAGTAAACATATGTTTTATTACAACCTTTCAAGAGCTTCAATCCTGGCACAATGTAAGCCTTGGCAGTCCTGTTCTTCACAATTTCCTGTTACAACTGGAGCAGTGGAGACATTCTACATTAAATATTCAGAAAATACTATTAATCATATTTGCCTCCTGCAAAGCTAGATAATATTTGTACAGAACTCAGGAAGTAGGTGGGTGTAATATGATGATATCACATATCATAGCTTACTAACTGAAACAAAAATTAACATAATTATGTAAAATAAGGTTATTCCAGACCAAAGCACAATGTAGGAAAGCCAATGGTTCCTCCCTTTATTTCTACCTAACCTAGGACCTGCCACAGGATTGAAATTCTTACCTGCAGACATGCTTGTATTCTAATTTCAGACCTTTTCTAGACTCAAGTCTTAAGTCTGTTGTAGCTGAAACACAATAAGCTACCCACACATTAAAAAAAGAGAGATCATCTGTTCATTAGCATGAAGAAAAACTTTAGAAAACAGTTATAAACTACTTCTGAACTATATGATAAGAAAGGTATACATAGTTCTTTAAAAATAAGTGTTGCTTCTCAGCAAAGGAAGGTTTTCAATTCTATGTATTGACTGGTATTGGAAAAGTCCAATATAAAACAACTTAGAAGTGCGTAAAATGTTCAGCAGGGTAAATTACACTGCCTCTGTTTTTCCCTTTCCTTTCTCCCCAGGATCAGTCGTAAAACTATAAAATGAAATAACTCCATGGAATTAAATACTTCCCCAATATAATTTGTCCAGCAATATTTATTTTATCCCTAACAGCATCTCTGGGAACTGACTGCCTTTCTGAGGAACAGAATTCTCTTCACGTTAAGGACACACTGCAAAACATTCCTAAACAGTACTAGATCACTGTAACAAGACAGTGGATAACAACAGTATAAGCAGTGTTAACTGGGAATACTTTTTTTTTTTTTTTTACAATATCAGAGCAAAAAAAAAATCAAAAAAAAAAGAAAGAAAAAGAACATAAGAGTCAAATGCCTGACTAGCTCAGCATCCTACATCTAACAGAGCCCTATGCCCAAGGAAGCGTATAAGAACATGCAAGCACATACGATACTTCCTCCATGTACTCTCCTGTCCTCTCACCATGTACAACTCAGACACCTGTTTTTGTGCAAGATGTTCAGTAATCCTTAGCAGATTTCTACCCCTAGTGTCCCCCGTGCTGATGTAAATGTTGGGCTCTGCAGTATACTTTGGCAAAGTGTTCCACAGCTCAGCTACACACTGGATGAAGGACTATGTCCTTTTGTTTCTTCTGAACCTGGCTCCTACAAACATGCTCTTCTTTTCTAAAAATAACTAGCATTCATTTTGCTTTTTTGAAAGCTATTGATTTTTCAACAAATATTTACATGGAACTATCTGTCATAATTCAAAGATCTCATTCCTGAAAGATAATGGTCAGATTCATTTTATATATGAAGTAAAACTGTATTTTTTTTGTGCATAGCTTCATATTTCTTTCCTTGACTTTCACCTGCCTTTTTACTGCTCAGTAAGTGCTTTCTCCAGTTCTTCATAGCATTTCTCCCCAAACAGCACAATATGATATGCATTGGCTACAGCAGTATTCCTGCCCCTCAGAATGATCAGGTCAGATATCAGGATATGCATCCTCAGGCACAACACCACTGATTTTATAGTTAGTGATGAAGACTGACTAGGACTGGAGGAACTGTTTGGATAGTGAAAAAGAGGGGAATGGAAGGAGAACAGTACAATGGAGGAGGTTTCAGAAATCACAAGGGAACATGCTACTCTACAATAGATACCTCAACACCACTCATTTCCTTTGTTTTACAGTAAAATTCAGTAAAGGATTGGCTAATTATAGCAATCTTAAAACTACTGATCAGAAACAATGCAAAAAAGAGCTAGAACTTTACATCAATAGTTATCACCTAAATTTCTTTTAAATACAGTCTGTATTTATTTATATTTTAACAAGTATCTGCTGAAATGACAAGCAACATTTTACAGTCTCAACTCTGACACATCTACATGTTAAAACCAGTCAAGTTTGGGGACAGTTTTTTATTTATTTTAAAGTGCTTTGTTGGAAAGACTTTTTTTCAGGGTAAGTGTACGGCTGAATGTGTAACATCTGCAAGATACTACATGCACATTCAGTTAACACTTGCACATCAAAATAACTGTATAAACCACTCGAAGAAGCCACAAATAGCTTTATCAAGGCTTTCTCGAACCCAAAGGGTTCTATTACGAAACAGAAGAAAACACTCTTCATTGTGTAACCTGGCCCTTTTTATTAGCCTCAGTCAGGTCTGGCAGAGCAAAACAAAACCTTACATGTCTAAGCACTTAACAAGTAGTCTAAATCACTTGAAAATATTTCTGTCATTCAATTCATTTTTGCAACTGTTCCATGCAGTTATATTACATTACTGAGGGAAAAACTAAGCTGTATTCTTTTGAAAATTCAAGGTCTAAGTAAAAGGTGGTTCATTAGCCAAATGGATTTTTGTCACATGAAATTTTCACTGGCATGCTAATGAACCAGATATAAATACCAGTCATTACTGCAATCCAGTAACATCAAGGCTGCCAGTATTACATTCACTTTAAAAATAAAATTACAACTTAGCAATTCTTGGCCATCTAGCATATAATTTTGTTTTGGAAAGCATTCCTGTTTAAATCAATCATAAGCACATACTTGCTCTCAGTCTTGCTTCAAATTAAGCATGCCTTCAATACTGTTCTTGAAAAGGGTGGTTTTCTCTTTCAAGGCACAGTGATAACATATGCCATGCTAAAGCATACCCTATATGAACGTGATGGCAAAATGCTATTGGTCATATTTCTGATTCATACAAAAGGTATACTTTATATTTTAAAATTCTTTCATCTTTAAAATATAGATGCCAAAAGAACCAAATGACAGGCATAACTTCCTTTTGTTTCTGTTGCTCACAGTTCTGTTGTAACAGTAAACCTGTTATGCAAATTCTGCACATCAGCCAAGGACCTCTAAGGTTTGTCCTCCTGAGCCCTGTACTTGTGTCACCAAGAAGTACAATTAGTTTCACTTCATCAAATTTCCTACTAGGATTGAAAAAAAGGGGATGCTATTTCAGTGGACTGAGGACCATAAAATCATTTTCCAGAAAATCCCAACATAGTCTGTTAAATTTTATGGCTAAAAGTCAAATGAATTGCCTTACTACACTGACACAGAGACAATGACAAAATTATACTTAACTAGAAACATAATATCAAAATGCAGGCATTTCCCAGAAGAAAGCATGAAGAATTAGAGTTCAATTTTTAGAATGATGAACAAAGACAGACTACAAAGTACCAAAATGTAGGATGAGATTCTAGACCAAAATTCAGATTTTTTTTTAATTTTTTATTCCGAAGGAATAAATCCAATTTTGATGAATTTGGCTTGACAAAAGTTAATGACATTGCTGCAGTAAAAAGCTGTCACATCCTTTACAATACAATTATTGGGATTCAGTTGCCTAAATGAATGTTAGATGCTGAAATTCATTTACCCCAGTCCACAAACGTGTGGATCATTCTGGATCAGATTTGCCAGCTCTGAGCCTGTGCCTCAGACGCCCTAGGGCATCTAGAACTGTGCTTTTTCCATTCTGCACACTTTTGCATCCATTGCAAAGATCTTGTGGAATCAGGAGGTAACAGTAATTCAGATTTCCTTCCTTTCATTTGTGAAATGATCTTAGAGGTAATTGTCCAGGGTATTGAAATGGGTGGCAGAGTTCATTTCTTGTGAATGAGCAAAGTATGAACTTTCTTCTTTCAAAAGGTACAGGTAGGAAAGTGTAAGTCACATGAAGGATAAAAGTAAAAGGAATAAAGTAGAAATGATGGAGGGGCTGTGGGAATGTAGTAAGGATTGCTGATTAAGAAAACGAAGCAGTATGCTATTCAGCTGGTTCATGAACACATCACCAAGAGGATGGGTGGAAATATTTCCATGACTATTCAAAGCCATGCCTGTTTAAATATTAGTATCATTAGATGGTGTTTTTAGCCACCAAAGCTGCTAAAGCAGACCTAAATTCCAAGAAGCCTTTCATTTGTTCCGCTGGAACACCCAGCTGTCAGCCCAATTTGCACATTTAACATCAGTTTCAATGAGAGTTACACATAAGAGAACTCAACCCTCTGATGACAGAGCTGCAACTTACTTTACAAAGTTAATTGAACCTGTTTTTATTCTCAGTCTCACTGACCATCCACATTATTAATGCCTCAAGCCCAGACTATGTCACAGCCTTGTTTGTAGCCTGAAATCCCCTTTGAGCCTATCATCACACCTAACCAACATGAAGAAAGCTTAAGGTCCTTGCTCTGTGCCACAAGGGTGGCATGACTGTATATGGCATGACTTCTCTCACTGGGGTGAGAGAAGCTGTGTAATGCCAGCCCTGCTGTGAAGATTTTGATAGATGTATGAGGTCTGTGCAGACATATCTTAGCGACTGTAACTATACCAGAATTGTTCAAGCTCAAACTACTCTTTGACCTGCATGAGTATCCATCCAGTGAGTCTCATAGACCAAACTGGAAGAGCAGTGGGTTGCTAGCGTGGACTAGACATGCAACGCCAACACACCCTATGTGACAGCTCTCATAAAACCCCTGTACATTAACTGAAATATGATTATGCAGAGGGGAAAACCCCCCCACCTATTTAATTTAATTTTTAAAAATCCAGACTTCTGCCTTTCTGGATAAAAAACATTTAGTTTTGGAGCCGTTGCAGAAGAAAGTAATCTCACTGGACTTAACTATCACAAAGGTAGCTCTTTAACAAAAGACATACCTCTCATTAAGTTCATGTCATCCTGGAAATCTGAAATAGCTTCAAACTATAGCCCATTTTCTGCTAACCTTTGAACAAAGCCTTTACACTCAAAGTTCTCACTGGCCACCAAAATCTGAAGAGAATGGAAACAAATCTTTTGTTCAGGTTGCAAGGTGAAATAGTTTAAATGTCATCCAACCACCTTGATGAAAAGGAGTGGACAAACATGTAATGCCTGATGAGATTAAGAATATGGGTCTTTGGGCTAGTTGGGCGTGGCCTCTTTTGCTAATCCATACACTGGAGAAAAAACCCTCAGGATGTATTAAGACTGTCGAACTAAGCAGCAAAAATAGGAATATCTTTTTTTCCCATGACTTGGAAAAATATAAGAAAAATACTGAACTAGAACACTGCCTCTCAGATTATAAATTAGATTACAAGATAGAAAATCTTTTTAGCAAGTAAGATTTTTGAAAAAAGTGAAAACCTGAAAAAGTATGTGCTAACATTTTTCTTCCCAGCTTTGGATGACAAACATCTTTCATTTTTGCATAATCAAGTATAACTTGCATAAATAAGTATAAAAGTGGAATACAAATTAATCACAAGAAAGAAAGGTGCAAACCATTCCTGGGAATTTGTATGGTGGTATTTATCTTACTCATAATCTTTTAAACTACAGTTTTACTGTGTGTCAGATCTGTTGTTGTAAACTAGTACAAAAATTATTGGGTCCATATCCCACAAAAGAAGAGAGGAAATGAGGGTACAAAAGCACTATAAATAAATACTTAGGTCTTATACAAGAGTATTCTGCCTATGCAAAAAGATGTAATAGCAGCCGAAGCTGGTCTTTTGTTCTTGGTATATTAGCTGGGTTTTACTATTTACCTAGAAAATAATTTTCAGAAGGCTGCTATCTGGCTGATTAAGAACCACCCCTGCCCCCCCCCAAAAAAAAAGATTTTGGGTGGGTTTTTTTTATTTTTGGTTTTATTTCTATAAAAGCTGGCAATTTCTGAAAAGAAGAAAAAACCTGACTGGCATGAATTAGTATAGCTATCAAATATATACTCAAGTTTAAACTGTAATTGCTATTTAAAATGTATACATAACTGTAACTTCATTTTAATATATGTATTTATTTAAAAATATATACACTCTCCAAAATTGAATAGTTTTTATTTTAATAACGTTTTCCATACATTATTCTTACTTAACTGTTTCAGTGTCTTACGACAAAACAAATCTCATTTTGAAGAATCAGAAATTAGTAAGCATTTGATTGAGTTTACAACATAGTAACAACTACATTACTGACAGGAATATATGCTCTAGAAGAAACTTAGAGAAGATAACCTCTAGATTTTAATTACTGTGAGAGGAAATTGCTCAATGCCAGCAGCTTTACAGATTATATATATGTCTTAAGTTAAATAAAAATGACACAGGAAAGAAAAAAACAAAACTTTTACCCTCTCCAAAGGACTAAACAAAGCTTTAGATTTCACCTCTACAACATTAACTATCAGACTCAAGTATATGTTAACAAAATGCTAGTCAAGGGACTGCATAAACACTGACTTCAGTGCTGCGTAAAATAAAATAAGCCATTTTTTTAGTAATTGCCACAAAGAACTTGGAATGACTTCTGCTGACTAATACTCTTAATTTACCGTAACATGCTCAAGAAAATTCTGTAGCTTTTAGGTAAGTCTGCCTTAGTGGCTGTAGTGTTCAGTTTCTCTGGACATGGAAACCAAGCTATTTGTTATAAATACACCAAAAATATGAACCAGATCCCATATACAAATTATGTATATGGGGTAACCATGATTATCATCTTGAGTCACACAGAAGTACCTGGTATTCTGCAGATAATAACAGCTAAAGCTGTTGGGAGCAGGTTGGGAATTGAGGTTGTGCCCCTCCAGCTGGCAGGGCCTCCCAGGGCTGTCAGGGCTGCTACCCTAGCTGCTGAAAAATGTGAAGTGTTAGGGGGTAAAAGGAATGGGAACAACCAGTTTTAGCCTTTCTGCAACTTCTGCCTCAAAAATAAATTAGTAAGTTCATATATTCTTAGAAGTAATAACTTGTTATTGGCCAGACTCCCCTGTAGTACGGTTTTGTTACTTTTACTGATGTTTCTATATAACAGAAACACTGAAGCTTAGAGAACCAATCTACTTCAGTTTTTATGCATAATAAGAATTACTTTCTCTTCTATTCATAAATATTTGGTGGGTTTGGTGAGGTAAGAGGTTCCAGTTTAGAGGGGATGACAATCAGGAAATATTTTCTACTCATAAGGTAGACATACAAATACAGGAATCACTGAATAAGTTATAGAATAGAAACTCAGAATACCTTTCTCCATAAAGTCAGTCTTTTTTAGTACATGCAAAGTTTTTCCAGCTTAATTTTCCAACATACTAAAGAGAAATGAGAGTAAACATGGTCACACATTAGCTAAACCACTCATCAGTTATACTCTTAATCTTTGTAGTTTTGAATTATCCAAGTCAAAATCATTAAATTGTGTACTGATAGCAAAGAAATCGCTATCACCAAAGTGATCACTTAGGACTATTTCAGAGAATCTCATTGTATCCAAAATACAAGAATGTCCCATATGACCCTTCATGTAATAGCAAACCTTATGAAAAAAACAGCACTTTTCATTTTAACACTTCCAAAACATAAATGTAAACATATTACAAAGCATCAAAATCTTTATCACACAGAACACTATAAGTGGCAGTAAAGAGAGAATGTCATTCAGGTGAAGGACTGTGAATTATTTATATTTCCTTCCTTACTCACCTCTTGTTCTGGTAAAGAATAATTTCACCCAGCCTTTAAAACTCCTTCTCTAAAACACACCCCACAGTTCTCAACTTTTCTCTGTCCTATTTTCACCTCCCTGATCCCAGCAATGTAACACACAACCCTGAAAAGATCTTTGACTATACTCTGGAAAATTCTAAACACTTGGAGAGAATGAGAGGCCACCATAATCTAAATGTAAGGGTAGTCATAATCTAATCCCAGAGAAAAATTCCTCTGACACAAAAAATTAAATACATCATTAAACCACTAGGTGCAGTATTGTAATGCTATGACTCCTAAATAATATTCTCTACTTATAAGTATTATTTAAATGTATTATTATTACAGAATTAATGTCACATCTAAATAATGAAATAATATTCAAAATTATTTACTGATATGACATACCAAAACCACATAAATTGCATCTTTATTCATTTTCACTGCTTATATTTTAAAGCACATTTTTAACAGGGAATATGCAGAATATTTTTACCACTTTTACAAGTTGGATTTGGTACAATGCCACATTTTCAGAGACAAGATACTAAAGAGTAGCTATTATAGCTTTTAAAAATTCCTATATACATTATTATTTTATACTTACAGAAGTAAATACTTGAATTTGATCTCAGTTTATATATCATCCTGAGCCACCAAGAAAAATGTCAGCTGAACCATTTCTATTGACTTGTTTTAAATGGCCAACAGAATACATACAGATTTAATAAATGACAACTTCCACATTGTGCCTGTATTTTACTTCACAAAATTATTTTTATACTGATGAAAAAAATTCCATTTCATTACGGTAAGTCTCTTAAACTGAGTGCACAAACTGTAAACCAGTGTGAATATTTTGGCCTTTTCTCCCTCCCATGAAACAGAAAATTGTTAATCTATGACCAGCATAAAACATTAAGCTGTCTCTCGTTTTTCATTCCAATTTAATTCACTTGGTTTCCCCTCACTGATTGCCTTTGACTGAAGAGTCACATGTTACAGAGAGAGATGAAAATATAACTGTTGCTTAAGTGTGTCATGCTGGGAAGTCATTCAACTAAAACAGGAGCTATTTGTTCACAGCATCTGTCAAGGTCAGTCTTCAGAGGGTCTTTTTAACTCAGAAACTTTGTCTTGAACTTCCGGTACTGTCTGTGTTCATTTCAAACTGCCATAAATCCACAGTTTCAATGCAGCATTGCCCTACATTGTTCACACTACTATGAAAAAGATTTTGGCTTCACTGGGAAGAACTATTTAATGATCTTTTATCATTACCATGTGTCAAAAGACTCAACAGAGAACATACAATGATGTCCTTTAATGAAATAGTAATAGACTGTATGACGAATAACTGCACTGAATGTAACACGAAAACAAAGATCCATTAAAGAGCTATATACTGACTATGATTTTAGTTGGACATACTATTAGCAAACTTTGCAAGATTATGTATCAAGAAAGGACATACAGACTTAACTGGAAAATCTTAGATACAGCCTGCAACTGTCTATAGAAGGAGCAACAGAAATCCATATCAAAGAGGGTATCTATCTCACAGACCCAAGTGGCAGTCAGGATAGTTGTGTTACTCACTATGATTCAGAAAGCCAAAATCTGGAAAGATCTCAGAAATAACTACCCCCATTTTAGCCATACTGGGTCTTAGGTAACACAGACACATCAAGGTTTTAGATTGGGCAAAAAGAAACAAGTCTGGAATAGAAGTTAATGGTATTGACAACACTGAGATGGTAACTGAATTTTGCAGAGATGATAATCCACAGAAAAAACACTGAGGGGAAAATAGAACTCATGACTGCTACTCCGGAAGTGTGTATAGTACTCAATTATACTGGTTCTATTAAGACACTAATAAACTTAGCATAAAATTTCATTATTGTTGACCCACACTGTAATCTACACAATCATTTCATAGTCAGAAAAGGAAGGCAATAACTTTAAATAATCAAAACAGATTGACATGATTTATATGATCCAAGCTTGTATTCCAAACTTTTGAACATCACTATCATAATTAATCTTTCAAATTTGATGCACTTATGAGCTCACTCTTTGTTTAGAAGAACTATGATAAGACTATTCAAGTTCGGAAAACCATGAAAAATTATCAATTAAATAACTGATGAATGGAGGAGGGGAACTGGTGACAAATGACATGGAAAAGACCGAAGTACTCAATGCCTTCTTCACCTCGGTCTTTAACAGTAAAACCTGCCTTCAGGAATCCCAGGCTCCTGAGATCAGAGGGAAACTCTGGAGCAAGGAAGACATACCCTTGATGAAGGAGGACTAGGTTAGGGGGCATTTAAACAAATTGGATGTACGTCAAGCCATGGGGCCCAACAGGTTGCACACACAAGTGCTGTGGGAGCTGGCCACTGTCATTACGAGGCCACTCCTTATTATCTTTGAATGGTCACGGCAATTGGCAGAGGCTCCTGAAGACTGGAAGAGAGCAAATATCACTCTTATGTTCAAGAAGGAAGATCCAAGGAACCACAGGCCAGTCATTCTCACCTCAGTCCCTGGGAAGGTGATGGAGAAAATCCTCCTGGGAAGCATTTTCAAACACATGAAGGACAAGAAGGTGATCAGTAGCAGTCAACATGCATTTACAAAGGGGAAATCATGCTTGATCAACCTTATTGCCTTCTACAATGAGGTGATTAGCCTGGTCGATGAGGTGAGAACAGCGTATGTTGTTTACCTTTATTTAAATAAAGCCTTTGACACTCTCTCCCATAACATCATCAAAGACAAGATGACAAAGTATGGGTTAGATAAGTGGACAGGGATTAAAACTGGCTGAATGACCAGGCCCCAAGGGTTGTGATCAGTGGCACTAATTCCTGTTGAAACTAGTGGCTGAAACTAGCCAACAAACTAGTGGTGTATCCCAGGACTCAATACTGGAGCCAATACTGTTCAACATCTTCATTATTGACCCAGACAATAGGACAGAGGGGACCCTTAGCAAGTCCGCTGATGAGACAAAACTGGGACGATCGTGCTGCCATCCAGAGGGACCTCTACAGGCTGGGGAAATGGGCTGACAGGAACCTTATGAAGTTCACAAGGGGATGTACAAAGTCCTGCACCTGGGGAGGAACAACCCCAGGCACCAGGACATGCTGGGGACCAGCTGGCTGGAAAGTAGCTTTGCAGAAAAGGACCAGGGGGTCCTGGTGGCCAGCAAGTTGAACATGAGCCAGCAAGACACCCTTGCAGCAAAAAAATAAAGGCTAAGAGTATCACGGGCACAAATTAAAATGTATGTACTTCCACCTGTATGTAAGAAAACTCTCTTCTACTGTGAGAGTGACCAAGCACTGACACAGGTTGCCTAGAGAGGTTGTTCAGCCACCATCCTTGGAGAAATTCAAAACCTTACTGGATGCAGGCCTGGACAAACTGCTCTAGGTGACCCTGCTTGAGCAGAGGGTTGGACTAGATGATCTCAAGAGGACCCTTCCAACCTAAATGATTCTGAGATTCTATGATTAATTCTGTTTTCTTTTCTTATGTAATTCTGTTCTTACCCCAGTCTCTTAATTCTTAACTCCTTTACAGCATCTTCAAAGAACATGTACTCTGAATAGGCTGGTTTTAGGGAAGCAATACACTCATGTATACTACTTTCATGTGAATTACCTGTGAGAAACTATGCATCATGTTTCCATGTGATCTATATGCAAACTTACCTCATGAAGTGCTTACTTGTTATGGACAGAACGCTATAGTGCTTTTAAAATGCTAATTAGCAATTCTCTGAACCACTTCAATTAAAGAAGATATTTATAGGCCCTTCCCTTCCTTATAAAAGGAACATCAAAAACAATATAATATCATCTGTCTCCTGTTATAAGAGCCTTCAAACAGAGTTTTGTTTATATGAAACTTCATTTTCCAAAACCATGGTTCAGGAACACATCATGAGGTCTTGTTATTGAATTTCTCTTAACTGACTTCATTTGTCCCTTTTCAACTTAAAGAGTTAGTTAAAGTTAGGAAAAGACAAAATAGTCTTTGTATTCATTATTTTTGCTACCTTCATTAAATACCTAGGATAAAACATTGCCTGTATCCCATTTTTCAATTACAAGTCTTCTAGCACTGACACTGTGATAGATTAATTTTTTGTGGTTAATGATAATACACACAAACAAATTCAAAACTAAGGCTTACACACATGGATACTTCAACCTGCTACTTTAATGCTGGAAATTTAAACAGATGTGTAGAACTAAGACTATATAACTGCTATATTTGTAGAATGAGAGTATTCTTGTTCACATGGAAGTAAGCTATGTTTATGCTGCAAATACAAATGAACCCAGGAAAACTGGGAAACCCCAGTTTTAACTGGCAGTTAAAAGCCCTAAGGAGTAGGGCAGCACTCAGAGCAGTTACAAAAACTGCTCCTCCAGCCACCAGCAAGTGAAGTACAGAAATAAAAATACCATTTTGTGCTTTTCATTTCCTTAAAAACCTTTGAGGACTAAAATATGAGGATTCACGATCTTAGACCAATTTAAGAATAATACTTATTCAAATATTTATCCATATTATAGTAAACAACCTTTTACAGGTTTAAGTACTTTTATTATATTTTAAGACTGTAAAATGGATCTCCCAGAGATAGCCATTAGCAGTTGGCATGTTTTCAAACAGCAGTGCATAATTTTTGACAACCACACAAAATTGCCAGAATGCTTGTTTTCAATTCTTTCTAATGGAAAGTAAACTGCTGCCATAAAATTCTCATTGGCAGTAACAAGCAAACACAATATTATCCATCTAATAATCATCAGGGATAGGTGCAGATACACTTACGTCCAGAATATATCACAAGGAACTCTTGGGTATGTATCTTACTGGTCAATTAAACAAAATGATTTGAGAAATAATCTGAAGAATTGTATTCACCAAAGTCTTCCAGCAGTTAAGATGCCTTCCCTATATCACAATAAGCATTATAAATTCTAGGACTTCAAAACCAAACCCCTTTACCTCATCTTTCTTTTTCTTTCTCCCTTCTCTTCCCTGCATCTCCAAAATTCCATATGGTATTACACACTGACTTCATGGATCATCAGCAAGACTGTTGGGTTTACATCCATCATGTACATTCCAATGGTTACAGATCCTTTTACTCATTTCCCCCCGCCAAATTCATTCTCTCGTCTCTGATCTGTGATGCTCCACTTGCTTTGTGATACTCCTTTCCTATTCTCCATCCTAGCCAAGGCCACACTCCCTATGCAGTCCATTTGAGTTCCCCTTTCTCGATTGCCCACCCTCTTATTCTCCCTGCTTCACTATTAATATGACCCACTTAAAAGATCACCGTCTCTCCACATCCTCATTCAGCTTCATTCACCTCTTATGTCCCACTCCCAACAACTTCTGTTTTAGCCAGTCGCAGACAGCCTCTTGGCTTCCAGTTTGGGGATGCAACTGAGGTTTTGGAGATCTAAGGATCCCCTGCTGCCAGCAGGGGTGGTCTTGCTCACTTGTCCTTTCTGCCTCCTGGCAGTACACTTTCAGCTTTGGCTTTCATCAGATCACTAGTGAACTGTTCAACTCACTAAACCAGGAAAAGCTACTCACCTCTCTCCTTGCTGACTTAGTTTTCAACTTGCTTAGTGATCTGACTCAAATTACTAAAAAGCAAGAAAAACACCAAAGTTGTTCCAAAGAAGGGGAGGGATAGTGAGAGAGGAGGCCTTTGCTGGGATGATAAGGAGAGAATGGACCTATCCCTTTCAGTGCCATAGGCTCAGCCATTTTACCTGGCACGAGCCTTAATCATTCAGTTCTGTCCCACATTAGTTTCAGTTTCTCTGCAGTCCGACTAACTTTGGATTTCTGTGTTTGTTGAATATATTCATCTTTCACAATTACTAGATATCAAAAAGGAGCAATCTTCATTGACCAGGGGGTAGGGTAATGCTATTCTTCTCATTTATTCTTTCTTGCTTTCACCATTCCCCCTTGCCAGTTTTTTATTCTTTTTTCTACAGCAGCACTAACATATAAAACAGAAAATGTGGTGAATGACCCACCCCAGTCTCATCCTGACTCAAAGCACAGTCACCAGTCATTGTCCTGGAATAATGGGATGTCTTGGCTGACTTGCCCTAAGCCATAGAGGCTACGTCATAACCAGAGATGTTTAAGTTCCTGCTCTGAATCAAATTCACTTCAATAACTGCTAAAAATATCACTAATCTTCCTCCTCTTTCAGATAATACTTAGTAAAATTGCATATCGGTGTCATTCTGTACTAATTAAATATATCAGCTGTGAAAATTTTCTCCCTAGTTTTTTCTGCTACTGTCAACAACTTGAGAGAGAATCACAGTCAGGAACTAAAAGGTCTCAGAAAATCCTTCCTCAAGACAGGTATTCAGATATATTGAGGATCATTTAAAAAGCAAGCTTGGCTCCTCCAGGGTTATAAAAGCATAATGTATTTTATGTTAGAGTAGAAAGAACTTCCTACAGAAATGCACGAAGTAAGTTTCCGAGGACTTAATAAATGTCTTTTTATGAGAAATGTGTGTTTGTACTTTTGTTTTTGCTGTTTGAAGCTGAACAGTTTACTTCTTGAAAGCCTTAATTTATTCTAAAGCTTTTACTTAGAATTTTGATAATTCAAATGGAACTGTTACCTGCAAATATAGTAATGTTAATTCCCAGTCCTACTTACAGAGAAAATTGCTAAATAATTATTGTTAAACTATAAATTCTTCCCAGTTAAGTATTAACTTGCTAAGATAAAAGCTGTGGCCTGTTCCCATGGCCAGCAGTTGCACTTCAATAGGAAGATCCAGAAAACTCTACTTTCAAGTGAATTACTGATAGAATTTTGTGTAATGAAACTATGAGATTTGTGCCATAATTATTTGCTGTAAAGAAACTAAAATTGCAGAAAAGTGGAAGTACAGAGTGAAGAATCATGATTTAAAACAATCAGAAAGGAGAATTAAAATTATGTGTAGAGCTGTATGATGAGTCCAAGTTATTATTTAAACTAATAAATTGAAATACTTTAACCCATTCATGAAATTTTCCAGATACAAAGTTACACAGGTAATAAAAAGCTCCAAATGTTTTGCAGTATGAAGCAGTGCAAACTGTGACAGTAATATAACTTTGAAAAGCCATTCATAAGACCATCATTTTTGACATGAAATAAATCCTTCAACCAATGTGACTGATAAAATAGTAAACTAAAATTCTCCATAATTCTTAGATTCATTGCAGATACTTACACAGTTTAATAACAGACTAGATTTGAAAGAAATAATTTCACAATAACACCTCATTAAAGACAAATCTGAACAACAGTCTTGAATTTTGCTTTTCACACATGGGAGGAATCTGATAAGGAGCAAACCAGGACTGAAAATTTACAGCTGAAAATCTTAACATCACTTATGTTGCCTAAATTTGGAGATACATCATTTGCCCCACTGCGCTATAGTCTGTTAGTTATTACTTATGCCAATTTAAAGAAGACTGGTACTCCCAATGCTCTGTCAATGATTCCACCCCTGGTTCCGAACAAAATGGAAAGTCATCTTATCCCAGATCCAGAGACATACCTACAGTGTTGGATATGCCGACAAAGTAGGAAACTTTTCTTTAAAGTTACAGATTTTCTGACACACCAGTAATAATGCTGGCATGCAATCATACATGAAAATGGAAAAAAAAACCCCCAAACTCAAACAGAATAGTATTACATCTTTCAGAAAGTTGCAGTGATATTTTCTATCTGTATTAATGTTGCAAGGTAAATGTAAACAAGAACTAAGGTCTTGTTTTGTCTGCACTTTGTTCTCTCCACAAAGATGTTTCTGCTTAATAGCCAGGATTTTCAGCCAACAGATGCTATTTGTGCGTATGTGTTTTGTTTTGTTTCTTATAGAGCTGTTGTGGGTTAACCCCAGTGGGCAGATAAGCACCACACAGTCACTCACTCACTTCTCCCCCACTCCAAGTGTGACAGGGAGAACAGGAAAGGAAAAATAAAAATAAGAAAACTTGGGGGTCAAGATAAAACAAACAAACAAGCAAAATTTGTTTAATAAGTGAAGGTTAAGTGGAAGAAGAGGGAATTGTAAAAGCAATCACTCACTGCCTCCCGCGGGTAGACCAATGCCCTGCCAGTTCCCAAGGACAAGACGGCTAACCAGTCTAAAGCCCCCTCTTTCTGCTTTTATTGCTGAGCATGACATTATATGGCAGGGAATATATCTTTAGTTACTTTGGGTCATCTGCCTGGTTGTGTCCCCTCCCAGCCTCTTGTGCACCCCCCAGTCTATTCAGTGGTGGGGACAGAGTGAGAAACAGAGAAGGGATTGATGCTGTGCAAACAGTGCTCAGCACAAGCCAGAACATTAGTGTGTTATCAACACCGTTTTCATCACAAATCCAAAACATAGCAGCATACAAGCTACTATGAAGAAAATTAACTTTATCCCAGGCAAAACTAGTACAAAAGCACAAGCACAATGGGTACAGTTCCACATCCAACTATCCTAAATGACAAACTAATTAAAAAAATACTAATGCAAAGCGGGGAGAAAAAGATTGGCTGTGCTACTTTAGTCTTACAAAGGGGTGACATTTTCTGCTGGCTCTGTGAGCTCACCAAAAGGTACAATAAGTACAAGAAGTAATGAGAGGGGTAGGACAATACAGCACAACAGGAACCAAGAAAGGAATGAAAGAACAAGAGCATAGCAGCCATCTTTTTTGCTGCCAATGAGAGTTTGCATCAGCTTTGTCAATTCATCAAACAATACTCTAAATTTGATTTAGTCTTGAGTGGAACTAAAGCAACTTCTAGAAGTAGCAGGCATAAATGCAAGCCTTATAGGCAGTATTGAACACCTTTTGGCTAAGGTAATGGTTTCACATCCCTACACAACTCTGCTTTTGGAAACTCCCTTTCCTTATGCCCATGTCTTCCTCCCTGGTTTAGACTGCAGAATCTTGTAACTTATCTTGCACCAGCTCTGGCAGTCACTCATTGGGCCACCCTCTGAGGCAATTTAGGTAACTGAAATGGCAGATTACCCTCTGCCACCCCTCGCCCACCCCCCCAAAAAAGAGAGGAAGAGAGAAAGAGAATTTTCTTGTGCCATTTTAGTGAGCTGAGTCAGCCAAAGGTATGGCAAGAGACCCAAACACACTTTAAAAGGAAGCAGGGGTGGGAGCGGGAAGATGTGTCACACAAAAGACTCAAGTCTAGGTAAATACTAAGAAATACAGACATCAATGGGGTTTTTTTCCATTTTTTTTTTTAGTTTCCCTTTTAATCTGAGACTACAGCAAATTATACTATCTTCTATGAAAAGTGCTAAGGCTGCAAATTAGCACTTCTTCCCTTTTTATACTGAAATCATGTCAACTTGCACTGTCAGCCCTCCCTACAACACATAGGGACTAGTCCAAGCCACACCTAGACCACTGTAGAATTAGGTCTTCCAGCCTTCCCATTTAAAGGGTATAGATGTTGATGTTCTAGCTAACAAGAATAGCTATTCAGTATGTCATATATTTATGCAATTTTATATTCACAGTATGTGTTTATAAATTAACCCATCCACTGTACTCAAATACATTGTAACATCACTTCTGCATGCAATCCTTTTTAAAAGAAGCCTTTTGTTGTTACAGAATTTACATCAACCTCTTGTAGCTAAATAGTCAAAGCACCAGTCCTATACTTAAGGCAATGTAAATTAGCTTGCCCAGACAATATTCTATCAGTTAAGCCAAAAAAGACCGTTTTGGATAATAAATATTATCACATTTTGACAGACTAGAACACAGCACAGGAAAAGCAGGAAAATAAGCATGTAAACTTTTTTCATTTTATAGAAAAATATTTAATTAACTTTGGTTAAGAGGTCATTCAGTAACACCAGGACTGAATATAAGCTGACACAAAAAATGCATCTGAAAGGTAATCTTATATAGCTATAACTTTTGTTTAAAAAATTCAACAACTGTTCACTCAGTCCTTAAGTAGTGAAAAATACTTTAATTGCAAACATACTATATTAAAGGCTATTATTAAAAAAATCACTCAAATACTTTTATGGTTGGTCAATTCTGTTAGTTTAAAAATGTATGAAATAGGACTGACCTGGACAGAAATTCTGCTGTGTCCGAGAAGTTAATTTTTCTTGTACAGTGCACTTTTCAAAATGTCCTGCAGTTGCATTCTGATGTAGGCCTGGTTGTCTGGTGGCAAATCCCAATTCTCCAGGTTCAGAAAACTTCAGATAAAACTGTGGCTCCAAATCACTGAAAGAGAGGTTTATAGCACCATGCCTCCCACTGCCATAGTCACTGAACATAGACTCATCCTCGGTGTTCTGTGTTGGTAACGGGAGGATCCGATGATGCAGCTGCGGGCTAGGCAGTCTCGAAGATAACGGAGAAGGAATAGGTGACATTTGTTTGTGTGTATTAGATAGTGGATATGAATTACTAAAAACATTACTCACTGCTACTAACGAGGGTGAATGCAGCCTTTTCTCTTCCAGTTTAAGATTATTACTTGTCTGAGAAATATCAGGACTTTCATTTACAGGCAGGTTCAAAAATAAATGCTTGCTTCCCCGGGATACCGTGGTTCTTTTCTCATATATTGAACTTGGCAGGTTTCTGTCTACTCTTGTAATTTGTTGCAGTCTCTTCCATTCTGCAGCTTCATCTAAACTGTCGCTCCGTATAACTTTCAGAAGAGCTTTATTGACTGCTCCCACAAGGTTGCATGACTCATCAGTAATATGCACTCTCTCTGCTTTGTACTGCAAACCAGAGCCGTCTTGCTCCTTTTCCTGCAGCACAGCATTTTTAGAGTCTCCAGCAGCTTCATCTACTGAGTATACATCAGTTCTTGATATAAACTCATTAAGTACTGTTGTGAGAACAGGAGAAATGGTTTCTCTGTCTCTGTGAAAATGAGGTAAAGACTCTGCAGGGGGTTTGGCAAGTTTTTTAATACAAGCTTCTGAATCCTGTACTTCAGCAACAACTGCGATTCCTGGTTTCTCCTTGCATACCAGCTCAGTATATTTGCTACTTTTCAAGCTTTTAGCAGCTGTGGATTTACTTAATGTCTCAAGTTGGTTAGATAGACTGTCCTGAAATGACTTTACTGAAGTGATACTCTGTTGTACCTTTGTAGCTTCAGGAATGCATTCTCCACTATCCACTAGTTCAACTGCGACCTTGTCATTGTTCTCTTTTGAGCTAGAACTTGGTAAGTTAGCATCCAGTTTCACACCTTTGTTGCTCTCAAGAAAATAACCCTCTTCTACCCACTTTTCTGGTTGTATACTATTGTCTACTGGTAAATCATCCTTACCTTTTACTGTTAGCCAACTGGAGGCAGAAAAGGAACTGGGAAAACTCCTGGTAGAAAATCTTGTGGGGAGCATCTTCTTATTTTCCAGCTGCATGTCTTGAGCACTCAGTAAAGAAAGATGTTGCTCATGTATCTTTTTCCCCCCTTTCCAGTGTCTGAACTCCTCAAAGCTCTCTTTCCTTCTATATTTCCTCATTTTTTTGTGATTCAAATTGTGTCTATTTGTGAAATACTGAAAGAACTCCTGCTGATGTGTAGAAGTGGAGTAATCATCACATTTAAGTTTCGGGACTCCAGAAACACACTGCTGCTTTCCTTCCTGATGTCCTGTGTTAAGGCCCACAATATGACGTGATCTCGAAAGACTGGATAACAGTTTTTCCTTTTCAGCAGTTAGTTTGTACAGTTCAATGAGAATGTCTTTCGTGGTAGCTTGCTTGAAAATAATATCTCCAAAGTCTTCATATGGCTGTTCTCTCAGCTCCATCTCTAACCTCTGCCTTACTTGATAGCAGCTACAGAAACGTTTACTGGTTCTATCCAGAGTTACACAGCCCTTGTAAGTAAATCCTCTGACTTTTCCCTCTGGAAGGTAGAAGCTGACGTAACAAAGCTCCATAATGGGTTTGTGCAATTGAAGGATAGTATGCGTGCCTTCCATTATGCTTGCCAAATTAGTCATTCATTTAAATTATGTGCTAAGTGTTTCAAAGCTTGCATGACATAGCATGTGAGGCAGGGAAGGGATGGAAGGCATCTGACTAATCTTCAACAATAATATTGTCTGCTGGAAAAAAATAAAGAGAAGCCTGTCAAACTTGATTATGGCAGATTTAATATGACAAATAACAAGCCTGCAGAAGACAATCTTCTCTCAGTATTTTCTGATACAAATCTTTTACAAATGTGACACAAAAAGGATGACATTGCTAACACTCATAGTCAGAGTTATAATCCTTCTCTCATACATCATCCCTCTGTCTTCAGGGTTCTCAGTCAATGCTGTTCCATAAGGTCACAAGATATTCACTAACACACTCATTTCAAACAGAATTTACTTTTTAATGCTGGAACCTATTGCCCTCTCTCTGTTAAAAGTTAACTTGCTGTTGAACATTTAGTCAAAAGAACCATTCAAGCATGTATGTTGCCTTTTTACTCAGTCAGCACAACCAGCAACATAATACCACCACAATGTAGTCAGCTCTCACTGCTTTATTTACCAAGAAAACATTTAAAAAATAAAAAAGGCTGAACATTTTTCTCTCATATTTGTCTGTGAAACTGCTGCAACATCAAGAAAACTTGCAAGTAAGAAAAAAAAAGGTTCCGTTTACTTGGCTAGCATATAGGTACTGTATAAAACTATTTTGATTTAACATGCAATAGTCTAATTGTACTACTACAGGCAGGTTTATTGAGCTTTGTTATTTCCTTTTCTTTTGCACTGCATTGTATTTTCTTGCTACAGATTGGATATATTTACATTCTTTTGATACATCATGATAGAAGTTGGTTTACTCCTTTTGAGCCCTAAATAGGCTTTTTATCCAGAAGGAACCCTGCTACTGCAATTAAAGTGGAGAAGTCTGCAGTCAGTAGGAAATGCATAAGCATCAGGGAAAGACCTAAAGCTCAGCAGCAAATCCATCAGCACACAAAGCTGGAGAGCACTTGCTCCAAGGCTTCTCTTTGTTGAAAAATGCAGGAATTTCAGTTTTCAACTTTCAAAGCATAAATACAGCAGAAATTTCCATCATTTCAAAACAGTCAAATTTAGCCTCAGGCAACAATAATCAAAAGGAAGCTGTCACATTACCATGTCACACATTTCAATTTTACGTATTTTGTCTATATACAAGTATTGTATCAGTTTTTATTATGCAGGGAGCCAGATATAAAATGATGCCAATAACTTATCATAAGAGATTAGCAAATCCAAACCCTAAGAAGCAAGCAGCATCTACCCAAAACATCCTATTCTACCAGCAAGCAGTCATTTATGGCAGTGATTTTGATCCAAGTTTTGTTAAAGCATTGCATCTGTTTATAATGTTCTTTAAATAGTCTGAAACTTTCCATTTACTTTGAGTAGTATCACTCTTCATCCCAGCAAAATTCTTAATATCCACACATAATCCTTGAAGACAGAGAAGAGATCCTAAGGAGAGAGACTAACATTAAGAACAATCTTCCATCAGAGCCAGATCAGCTCTTAATTCTGTTCACCAGCAGTCAATAGTTACATGGCATGATTCAGAATCCCATGCAGGTATAGGAAAGGGTAGGATAGGTGCAAAACCATTAGTTAATACTTCTGTTGAAGACTGGCTTGTTGTTTCATAGATCTGTAAGAGTTCCTGAGAAAATTATGCCATACTGTTCCTTCTTGTATTCTTGTTTTAACTCATTGTCTGAGTTTGCAGTTCAAAATATGGACAAGGCCGAGTACTGCCAAAAAGAGCAGCCTCACTTCTAGTCTTCCTTGTCCCCAGCTGTGCATGTCTGCTGCTTTTCTAACGTAGAACTGAGTGATTGTGCAGCCACAGGGTGCGTCACTGGCATATGCGACCAGGAGTGGTTCTGCATACAGAAATAACAACCATCAAAGAACATTTTTTTCATCATAGAAGCAATCTTGAACCTACTCACTCTTCGCCCAAGCAGCAAGGAAGACCCCTTATGGTAGCAGTTTGCCAGAACTTCAGCTTAGCCATAGTACCAAATTGCCCCTCAAGTAATCTACTATAGTGAGCTCCATCAAATATGATCTAGTTAACTTGTGAATATTTCCATAAATGAATACTCAGCAGTCCCAGCTAATGCACGCCGAGTCACTTTTTACTTACAGGAGAACTTTACAGAGGCGCAGAATTTCAAGGGAGTTACTAGGCAGGAAAATGGATGGCACAGTCCATATTTTGGTCCACTGGCAACATACAGCTGTTAAACTAGGAAGAAGAAAGAACAGGTAACTGGGAAAAACCTAGCTAAAATGAGGATGGATAACGCAAGGAGATCAAATCTATGCTTAGTATTGACTTAAGGAAGATGATGCATCACATCAAAGCATTTGTCAATGCATATGATTTAGAAAATAAAAGGAAAGGAGCAATAGGAAGAAAGGGAATTGTTTTTTAATATACATAATGAGACAGTCTGGATTATGTGTATTAGTCTGAATTATTTCATGTGTTCCTCTGTTTTACCTCAACTGGCGTGGCATTTTCTCATTGAAACATGATTAAGTGACTACAAGGAAATAGCATCATGGAAACTATAGACCCAGACATTATGATCATATTTAATATCCTCAAATGACATCTATGATATCATCAGGTGCAACTTAGCTCAATTCTGAAGGGTACATAACTCTTGGTAACATGCATGCTTTTTTGTTTTTGCCCTTTTTTTTTTTTCTGGGCAAAAGAATATATGTGTAAAGGAAAGATCTAGCCCTTGCCTCTGCCACCCAAATTTGCTAGACTACACCTCTCCCAAAACACAAGCAGCTTCCCTAATCTAATCTTAGCTCTGAATCATTACTGAAATGAGACCTACAGCTCTCCCTTAAACCATACTGCAACTAAAAGCTCTTCTTCAGTTAGAAACAAATAAATCTATTGAAATAATTTTTTTTTTTAATCTTACCATCTTTGACAACAACCTTTTATGCTAGCTTAGACCTGTTTTAAATGCTACATCCTATTAGGTCTCTTCTCAGTTACACCAAACTAAACATTGGGTTCGATGCACACATATTAACACATTAAAAAGTAGAATCACCTTTAACAGAATGCAAACCCCTCCTTATGATGAAAAAATTTACACATACTTTGAAATTAAATCATATTAAAAGTGAGTTTTAGAGAAGACCAGTAACAGTAAGAATAGCAATTGCTGAAAGGACACTTTGTTACTATTAGGCCAACAAAATATTCTGTATCAAAGTCTTCACTGATTTTAAACGTACTGTGATACCACGCACTGCTGCATTGTATAGCGGTATTTTGAAGCTTATCTGTATTAATAGATACATTCGTTACTAAGAAAACCTTTTCCTCTTCAGTGCCTTCAGCACCTTATCCCACCTTTTTATAATCTTCCCTCAGAAAACAAAGAAAGAAGTGAACTCTCTGATCTATAATCAGAAGCATTATAAGAAACTATCAGGAGATTTATGTTAAGGAAGGAAACTGGTTAAAGACTTTCAAACTTAATTACACTAGTTCCCCAACTTTTCTGTTCACCGTGCAATCTGTTTATAATCCTACTTCCATTTACAAACCTTACTACAGGGAGTGAATTTTTGTAAATTAAAGCCACATTCAGGCAAAGTTTACAGCTTAAGTAAAATGCACATTAATCCAAGAAGACTTAAAATTTTAACTACAGAACATATAGTGTGGAGCAATGAAAGCAATCTTCAGCATCATTGCTGTTTCTCTCATGCAGCTTTCAAACGCACGGTAGCAGAGCAGTACTGTTCTCACAACTTGAATACTAGTTGAAGGAGAAAAACAGCTACTCAGAGATAGCTAGCTAAAAACCAGAAAGAACAACTGAAATTGTTAAATAGGCAGCTGAGAAGCAAACTTGCTCTGCTGCTGGATTTTTTTTTTCCAGTTTAACAACAACAAAACACATCACAGATTTAGTGCTCCTCAAAGTCTAGGGCCAACACATCCATCCATTTTGCTGTTCAAAATGTGCTCTTAGAAAGCCACGTCTCCATTGCTGCAGTTCCTTCTCTCTAGCAGGACACATCATTCGCTGCTCAGCATGACAGATGGCCTTACTTTAAGTACCCTGATCTTTAAGTAAGCAAGAATTGGAACTCCTTACTTTCCCAGCTCTCCCCAATATGATTGTTATGAGGTGGCAATCTGTTCCTGAGTATGCTATGGCTAACTTTCTGTGCTATGCTATGTAGCTAATTAACACACCAAAACACAAAAAGCATGGTAGAGGAAAGGTAGTAAAACCATGGACAGAAAAAAGATCCACATCACAAGCAAGAAGAAACTGAAATGAAACTGTAATAATATTTGTTTACTGAACACAACTTGTTAATAGAGACAAACTCCATCATACTCTTCTGTTGCACTCTCATGTTTCTCTGAGGTTCTTTCAAACAATGATTTGACTTACAAATGTTATAGTTAGAAAGATAAAAAGTCATCTCTTTGCAAAGACAAAATGTTACAGCTCCTTGCAGCAGCTTAGACATAAATAAAACATCTTCGTAACAACAAGAACTTTCCAACCATAAGCCTACATTGTATTTACCGGATTGTGACAAGAAAATAAAAATCAGAGTATTTAATTATTTGTGTAATCGTTTGAACAATACTGCATACCATTAGCAATGGTAGTTTAAAATACTGCTCTTCTCAACTTCACAAGTACTGAACTACGCTAACAAAGAGTTGTTAAGGTGTAATAAACAGAGTGTATGCCAGACAGAGAACCACTTTATTAAATTTCAGATCTCATGCAATGGCACAAGGAAAGTATTAAAGCATATTAGAGTCTTGCCAACAAATTCAGATGAAACATAAAGGGATAACACAGAACATAAAGTTGGAAGTCATTAAGTTAATCCACAATGCAGAGCTCTGTATACCAAAACTAAACTTTAAACATAAATGCAAAATGTAATAACTATACAAACAAATAGATAAATAAAATGGAAATAACCAGAAGAGCATGTTAAAACACCTTGGATCTTTTATAATATTTGACTATGTCATACTGTTCAAATTACTCCAACACAGGACCAAGTCCATGAAACAAAGTAATCTGAAACCTAGCTCTCTGAATACACTATCTTTGTGATGTGAAGATAAAGAAATCTAAACATCTTGAAATCTAAAACCATAACTTAACAAAGAGATAATCTACACATGGCATATAAAGTTAATTAAAATTGGTTTTTGAAGTTTCTGGATGGATTGAATAATATGGTGATGCCTCACTAGAAACAAATACATTTTCAGAAGCCAAACTGCCCCGTACTTGTTCCTGGTCTTTTATACACCACCGTCTCATTTGAAACAGCTGTAAATGAGCATATTACCTTTTTAGTGCACAGGAGATGAAAAAAAAGCAATGATGATATTTTGGGGTTTAGAACTAATGCTCACCATTTATACTTAAAATTTATATTACATTTGACTAGTCAGGTTGGAAAACAAACATAAAATACATAATATTACTCACACCTCCTGGTCTCAAAAATTGTTTCAAAAAACCCTAGAATGCAAAACTAGAATTATATGGAAATTACTAACATCACTAATAGTGTAGTTTCTTAAGTGATAAAAATATTTTTAAAACAGTGACCTTCTTCACTACAAAACATCACAATTCCTGACAAATATTTTCAGTTGTACTCTTACTGAGAAAGTCCCTTTATGCAGATTTTTGCTATGATTTGAGCCAAGTGACCTCCAATATAATTTATCTAAGTTAAATGCCAGACATAAATTATGTTTTTCCCTATTACAACCACGTAGTTTTAGTTCCAACCAGTTCCACCCATCTGCACTAACTTGTTAGGGATCCCTTCCAAAAGCCACATGGTGGGGAGAAGCTATACAAGCCTTTCAACCAAGGAACAGGGATTTTTTAAAAATTGCTATTGTAAAAGCAGAAAAAATTAAGAAGGATATCTTAAAGGGTAACAAATATCATAAATGTATCTTTAGAAACCTGTATTTTCAAAGACTTCAGAATGAGATGTATATAAAGTCAATGATATCCTTGAAACTGATCGTTCCTGTTCAGTGCATTTCTTAATAATGGTTGCTTATACAACACCTTAGTTCTCCATAGTATTCCTTCAATAAAAATTCTGACATGCGCCTGTGTTAGTAGCTTCCATTTTACAGTAGATACATGATCCTAAAAAAGAAAAAAAAGTTTTCCAGCACTATGCTTCCCAAAAAAAGTGTCTCTCCTGATACTTTGTGTTGCAACCCCTATTTAAAATCTACTGCTATAAACTAAAAACAACAAAAAAAAGTTATATATACTCCTTAAAATCCCTGTTTTAATGCTGACTCCTTTCCTATATGCTTTTGAATTTGAAAGACAGAATGACAGAACATAGAAACTCAAAGGAGAACACAGAAAAATCAGGAGGGAAGGAGATTTTGAAATGGGCAGTAGAGTGAGGAAAACAGCCCTTCAATCTTTAAATGCCAAAAGTTAATCAAAGATTTCTGAAGACACAAATGTGTGGTTCAACCCTCCTGTAAGTGGTCTTCTAGCATGCCTAACTTTCTGCAAATTGAAAAAACTCCAGATCCCCAAAACAGAAACTAATTTAAAAGAATATATGTTACCATATCAATCTTTATACCTACTTCCAGCAAAATACTGTGCCAAGTAACTCTCCATCTTTCTTCCAACAGTCACAAAAATGAGCCAATATAGCTTTAAGAGACTAATGCTTCTGTAGCGACATGTGTTAGCTTAGGCAGGACCACCATGAAGAACTTCCTTCTGCTAGCTCAGCCTTGACTGTAAGCAGGAAAGACAGATTTTAATGTTTTGTATGGAACTTTCCCATTGCTTACAATTAAAAGGTATGCAAATACAAGACTTCATTTCAGATCTGTAGGAAATTATATTAGGCAGAATCTTTTGATTCACAAAGAGTTAACAAGCTACAGCTAATTAGATGAACTAATGGTGCTCTTGCAACACTAATAGAAACTCTAGGTTACCCAGCACTCCTGATGCATTAGAGCCGAATACATGTTCCAAGGTATACTTAAATGGAATGGTTCAGATGGACCAGACAGTTTATATACTGTTTGAAACAATGAAACTTAATCCATAAAGAGGTAAACTATCCTCTTAATCACCCACTAATCAAACCACATTCATGGTTTCTTATTGATTTCCAAGGTACAATATCAACATATGACCAGACCAGGACATTTAAGCTCTGCTACAACAAAGTCTCATTTTCACTCCACTACTTCCTCATAAAAGCAGTATATGTGAAGAACCAAACCCAAATGCTTCTGGTTTCTCACAAGGCTATCTGAGGTCACAGGACAGCCTTGGTAAATCACCTGATAGCAGCAGAAATGGTCTACACAACAGGAATCAAAGAAATAGATGTAGGGTAACAATCTCACAGAAGAACCACCATAATAAGGATGAGAATAGATGGAACACATATGGAAATGAAATATAATCTCCAAATAACACGCAAAATATATTTGCTATTAAATTTTGTCACCTAGTACACCTCAGAATTTACAGAATGTTTGACCTGACTTCCAATTAGACTAAGTATCTCACTGAAATCTCTTACCATAACACATAAATAATATCCCAACTCTTTGCCCATGACCTCTATGCCATTAAAACGTATTGGGGTTTTCACAATTTTGTTAATAAAATTATTTTTATCATCTCTTCACATTCTATGAGCAACAACTCATTACTGTTTATTAACAAAAGAAGAAACTATACACAAGATTATGGAGAGCCATTATCTTGAAATGTGTGATAATTATAGTCTTTATAATATCTATATTTTATCTAAGAGATTATATACTTTTTAACAGTGATGCTGGAATGAAGATCACATAACAGAAATCTCTCTTAAAATACTATTTTCTGCTGATGGTTACAGTTGAAACAGAACATTGCAATTTCACAGAAATATTAAGATGGTCAATGACTTGAACTGAATTTTGCTTGTTAATGCACTATCACAGAAGAGAGCACAGGAATAAGGAAAAAGAACAAAAAAAGAGAAGCATGGAACGTATCTAGAAACCTGATATATGTAAAATGTTACAAGACTATTCCCCTAACTCCTCAAACCCATTTTCTGACATAGCTAAGTAAAAAATTATAAAAAAAAAAAAAAAAAAAAAAAAAAAAAAAAAAAAAAAAGGCTCTCCAGGCTGTTCCTACATTTTAATTGTTCCAAATATTCCCAACTTAAAAGTATTACAGAATTCTGCTGAATTATGGTTTTGCCATTGGATTTTTCAACACTAGACAAAAATTATACAGATGGAAAATAAATAATAAATAAATAAATTAAAATCCTTGGTGACACTCCTGTCTTTTACAGTAAAAAGAGAAAGGGAGAGAAAGAAATAATGTGATACTTAAAATGTCTAGTTTTTAAAGATCCAGATAAGAGTTTTTATTATTATACTGCAGGTTGAGCAAAAAATCTAATGTATCATTTATTTCATAAATAACTTCCAAAAGAAAATAATTTCCTGTCAGGCCTAGTATTGAACTTGGAGCACAAAGAAGGAAATAACTGCATGGAACTATTAGTAATTCAAGAAAGACAAATAATTCTGCTTTTAAAGAGCTTAGTTAGGGTATGAGTTGATTCTTGGAGAAGAAAACAGTATTATGACTAACCAAACTGAAAAGGAATTACATTGGAAGCACAGGCAGATGCTAATGGAAATTCTGACAGCAAGCAGTATGTTTGTTTCTTCTACCCACAGTACTTTCTGAATATAACCTGCCATAATTTGGAAATACACAAAGTAATTTGTACAAGTGGGTGTTTTTTTCTGTTAATATTTTATCTGTGCTCATACACCTTTTGCAATTTTATTTACAGAAAGCAATGAGACCTCTCCCCACAAAAGAGACTGACATGAAAGTTCTCATCCATCTGTAGCCTACTTCAATTTAGCAAAGCAATATGCTGTTTTTTCTGACACAACTGCGTCAGCAAGTTAAAAAAAGAAAAAAGATGACACTCAACATGTCCTCTTTACTACTGAAACTGTGCTGGCAGAGTTCAACCACACCACAGGACATACTGGTCCAAAATCTGTTTGAGAAGGCTGACTTATTTGCAACAAGTTACCAAATGAGATTTCCATCACGAACTTTCCCATTTGACTGTTTAAGAGGCTGCTAATAAAAAATTCTGCAATGGATATTATAACTATGAATAGCTTTTAATGTAATAAGTAGTAAACCAGCAGACATTAAAGGAGAGAAAGAGCAAAGGAAATCTATACGCATATCCTGAAGAATTCACTCTTAACACAGTAACAGTCTGTTTGAAACAGAATATTTCAAGAAGTACAGCATTTAAACAAACAAAATCCTTCTGCACTTCAGTCAGGTTTTTATATTCTCCACCTTGCTCCTGGGCACTTAGCAGGGAAAGAACGAAGAGAATAGATGAGTCAATCATCTTGCTTCCAGGGTTTTTTGGACTGGAACAGAGTTTTCTGACTGCTAAAGAGGCAAACTGCAAGGGAAGTTATCACTAAAAACACTGCATTCCAGATAAAGATACATTCAGCATATAGGATTTGAAGCAAAATGTCATTCCCAAGATTCATAGACTCATTTTTTCCAAGTGATGGCAACAGCAACTCTTATAGCATTTAAATATGTTAAATGGGTTTAATAAATTATAACATGATCAAGATTATATTTGTCATTTCTTGTCCCACTCCTCCAGCTTTACTTGCAAAAACAACTGCCTTGTTTTTTGACCGAGGTTTTCCTAAGGAAAATCATTTCATGAGGCAACATTTGGCATGGAGAATTGCAGCTGAAATAATTAAAGTGTCACAAAGTTATAACTGAAAAGAGAGTCTTATAATGAAAAATGCCTGAATAACTTCAATATAGATGTTAGCAATCACTGTTGCTGATTTTTTAAATTGAGTATCAGAAAAACAAGTTTATTTTATGTGCCAGGTGAAACAGGAAGAAGCTCCATTTTGCAGGATACATGAAACACCAGCCACACTTTGTTTCAAGCACCAACACTGACCCTCAGATCTCTTCTAAAAGAAAACTCTTGGAGCTAATAGGTATTACAGGGCTTCAGAGAATGAGGCTGCCCTCCTGGCCTAGGTCTGCCAGTCCAACCTGGCAACAACAGTTAATTTCCACCTTCCTCAACAAAGACCAAAGACATCTTCACCATACTCCAGACCATGTTTTCTTCATTTCTTACCACGTAAGGAAAATTAAAATCCACTGAGTATATCTATCCAAAATTCAGAAGGGCTAAGGTAGCAGGAATAATATTATCCTAGCAACTTGACTTAGGCTCTCATCATAACTAGAGGATACATGCACAAACTGTTATGATTCAAAGGGATTCAAATGATACTTATAAACAAGCAAACAAACAAACAATAACCCAAACTCTCCTTGCTGGTAAGAAAACAGTATTTTGCCAAATCTGGAAATTAAAATTAATTTTAGAATTATTTCATCTACCTCAACAACAGCATTACATGGTATTCTGTGCTTATTAATTATGCTTTAATGCAATACGTGTACCTTATTCAAACAAATACCCCCCCCCCCAACTTTCTGTACCTAACGTGAATACTCACAATAAAATCTTAAAACTTAAAATTGAAAACTATTCCTGGATGTGTACAGGGCCATGTGGCTAATATGCAGCTGAACTCATATAGTGATGTAAAAATTACAAGCAAGAAGAAATATCTTTTGCCTCAGCATACTGAGGTCTTAATAAAAAGCTGTACTAGATAACAGTAAGCTGATTTTCAAGTAACAAACAAAAGAAAAGCCATAGTAGACCAAAACAGCTTGTACAGACTTCTATTCACATGTCTAAAATGTAATCTTTACATATTTCAACAGAAACATACTGTATTATCAGGAAAAGTAAAACAAAAAAAAATTTGCATTGATAGTGAACAAAATAATATAAACTTTCAAGATCATATTTGTACATTTTAGAGTTGGGTCATAAAAAGCACATAAGACTTCTTCCCAGTTTTAACCTAGATAAATAATCCCCCATAAAATAAAACATTTTTTATTTAATATTTTATCAATGGGTAAGTTTCACAGGATACACAGTAGCTTGTTTCCATTTCTGGCAGCAAGTACAGGATAATTCTACAGAAAAAACCCATGAATTAAAGAAATATTTTTTTAATAAAAGAATTATTTTCTTGTCAATCTTTGTCCAAAAGCTTTAATTTTGCTTGTCCAGACAGCAAACTCTTCAGGCAAGAGCTGCATCTTGTTCTGTATTGTATTGTTTAGCATCTTTAGTTTCACTAAACCAAGACATCAGATTTTTTATTTATTTAATTATTGTATGTCCATGCTTGTTAGTGTCATGACAATATTTAAATGAAGCAGTTAGTACACAGGCCTTCAGATCAAAGGTCCTTCACCAAACATCACTTTCAGAGACACATCTGGCATATCCATTTATTCTGAACTTTAAACCCAATACAGTATTTAAGGAAAGCAAAGGAGAAGAAAACTAAAAGGCTATGCTATAGCAAATCTTTGAGCTATTTCATGAGCAAGGGAAGTAATTCCAGCTGCAAAAAGTTTGGACCAACTGCAAAAGGAGGTGTAAATGCTAAGGAAGCTTCACTAGTAAAGACAGAAGAGAAATGGAATTTAAAAGAATAATATCAGCAATTTAAAAACCCTCTCATAACAACATTTTATACCTTTAGAAGAACCCGTCCATAAAATCCAGTAAGCTTTGACTATATCTTTCTCCAATGAAAGGTCAAAGATGGTGTCCCACATTAAGTTCTTAGGAATCAAGAAAAGTTTTCCGAAATAACGTATTTGACAAGTTAACAAACCTATTTTTAACTACGCATATTTTAAATTTTTTCTTTAATTATGCAAATTTTGAGAATAAGCTCAGAAAGTTTTTTAACTTTTCCCCCTTCCCAAACTTTAGTGATCTTGGAATTGCTTTAGCCTGAAGGAATTCTGGGTTGCTCCAAAAATTATATTTATCATTCAAGTTTTAAAAACCTTGGATGTACGGGATGAAATGGGATTTAAAGACTTGTGATGATCATATCGACACTTCAAGGAAGGAAGTGTTAAAGCAGAGAACTACATTTGCATTTATTTTCTTCAGTGCCTAACTTTTTGCCAGCAGCATTTCATACATAATACTTAAACAGTTTTGACATATGACTACAATTAACAAATAATTATAAACCCAATTTCTATCCAACTGAGAGATTATAGATTTTCCAAAGACCTGTTAAACAAACAAGTATATTAATATTGTTTTTTATATATATAACATTTAGTCTGTTTTATCTGTCCTAAGTGCAAACCAATTAACATTGAGAAAAATCTTGAAACTGGTTAATTGCTTGTACATCATTGTGATTTTCTTTGTCTGTGCCCTATCATGGAAAACCGTACATGGAATTTTTATTAAATTCAGCAAGTCTGTCAACAGGCAAATGCAATTCTACCAATAATAATGTTTAAAAATATTTATAAAACTCAAATAGTTTTAAGATTAAACAGGTTGCATAGATCCCCCCAAGGGGATTCTAACTTTAGCAACAAGACAACCCTCACAGGAAAAAGCAAGAAGCTTAAAACATGAAGACAAAGTATTTCAGTGCAATAAGCTTAAAATACAGCAGGATAAAAAGAATGGCTTTGAGAAAAATGTCAACTTAAAGCTTGACTTAATAAATACCAATTTTACTTCAAGATTTCAGTAATACCATTTAAAATAATTTAGAAGATTTAATGACTTTTGAAATGGAGGATGGAAGCAATTCAATATGAAGAATTTACAGGTCTTATGTAATTTTCTAAGGGCCCACCTCAACAAAACATACATAATCTTGTGGACATACTAAGCCCTCTATTATCACCACATAGGACTGGATTTAAAAACAAGCTGAATGTCCAAACTAATGATTAGAGGTTCAACCTTCCATGGAAAGGAAAGAAAAGGCAGTATCTGCATAACTAGGAGATGGTTATTTGGATAAGAATTCATGCAGCACATTTTGTGCGCTTTCTTTCCCTGTTCTCGGGCAGAAGTGCTGACACTCGCTATACATACTGTATCTCTACTCTGGCAACACTTACAGGGAAGCAAAACCACAAACGTTAATCTGGAAAGATATTAAGAAATTGCATAAGGCTTTAAACGTTCATGGCAAAAAGAAAAAGAACCTCCCTCAGATTCCCCATTGGAGACAGCTCTAGGCTCTACAGGCTCCCCTGTCACAGAGGACAGTTGAACTAAACAGATCATTAGGCATACAATCAGATCAAAAAATTAACAAAAATCACAAGGACTGACTTGTTGTGCTTGGTCATCAAAATATTAATGCAGTCTTTGCTCCCACTGTCTCCAAGTATGTTCAAATAAACATGGATGATCACAACTAGCAACAGCAGCACTGAGATATGATTATTAATCATGAAAAGAGGGGTTGGGCATAATGGAATCATGTATAAATATATAAAACATGCTTAAGTGGTAGAAACAATTTATACTCAGTTAAGGTTCAGATTCCATTGAGTTATATCTATTTGATCACTCCATGATGGACAGTTTCCTTCCTTTTTGGTGCTCTTCACGATACCTAAAAGCTAATGGAATATACATTCAGATTATATATTTTAAAAGTCATACAAGATCAAAGCTAGAAGAAGAATTTATTTCATGCTAGAATAGCTAAAGCAAAATTAAAAGCTGACAAATGTTCTCAGATGCCAGGAAGACTGGGTGGAGAAAAGGATGCAAACTGATTTTTGAAAACAGAAACACATGGAAATTTTTTTCTCATTCAGTTCTTGAATACTATAGTAAAGACCAGAAAGCTGTCCCACCCTGGAGCCTTAATGAAGACCTCTATGATTGTTCTTGCTTTCCTTTTCCTACTCTTGACCACTCTCCAGGGAGTATCATTTGAGGTCATTTACAAAGGCTACTTTCGGTTCCACTTTCAAATCTTTTATATGTGCAAGTTAAAGCAGGATCAAAGCTTCAGAAATTATCACCCTGTTAAATAATATTGTAAAGGCCCAAGATTACATGCTTCTTTACATATACAAATCATCAAGAGTTGTTCTTAAAGAAAGTGGAAAAATTATCTTTTTTTTCTGCCAGATAAAAAGTGCCATATTAGTCTTTTTCTAGTTAAAAAAACCCAACCAACCAAACACACCCGCCCCCCCCAAACAATAGTTGTTTGTATCCCAGAAAGAACTGTCTCTTTACCATATTTTTATATCCTGACTAATGTCAGTATAAAGTTGACATTCATTACCTTGGCATTTATTTTGAAAAGCAGCCGTTTCTCAATTTTCTATTTGATATTTGCCTATAGCTTCCACAAAAGGAAAAGGTCTTCAGTTTCTAGTCGCTGAGCTTTCTCAGAGTGAGATTTTCTCCAATCTGTTGTCATCTTCTCGCAACACATTATTTTCTTCTTTGAAAAGTATTAACAGCTTATTTTAAATTAAGTGAACAAGGATTGATGGATGGATCTGTACACTCTACAGATATGAAAAACCGAAAACAGGAATTCAACGGAAAATTTCAAATTTCCTGTCTATGTAAGAAAACCTCTACAGAGATAATAAATATACTTTTACCCATGCCTCTACTTCAGTCTTATCCTAACAAGTTGCAAAATATTAGGGAAACATTCACCTGTTCTCTACTTACTAAATGATTAAGTCACCTATGCCCAAGTAGCTGTATACCTTACACATGCATCTATAAAAAACCAGAAGGGAACATGCATGTTCATGGCACTTGACTTTTAATGAGATAGGCTGCACTTGAGTCAAAACTAATTTCCATTGTTAAAAAGACACTTCACAAGATGGCTTGATTTCATAACAAACTGCAACTCTTCTACCCCTAGACATTCTGTCTACAGTCCTTAAAATTAAGTTAATGATGTTATGGGTTGACAGTTTCTTTTTTTTTTTGTAATACAAAGAGCATTTCTTCTTTCTCTCTTCCACTCCCCATTTAATTCAAAGTTGAACTGTTTCTGCTGAAACTTACCAAAACAAGCCAATTTACCTGCAAGCACAGGCCAAGTTACCTGAAAGGCGAAAGTATCAGAACATTATGTGTAAGGGATTTACCTGAACTTCATAGTAATACTATGTCTTTAAATGTGTACATAATGGTTTAATGGTAACACTTGCACAAGACATTTCTACAAGTAAAACGATCATTAAACCATCATGAACAATTCAAAGGATGGATGGAAATAAATAAGTAAAATTAGGAACATAATCAAAACTTCTCTATAATTTCTCAGTGTTTTTTTAATGTTTATTACTTTTCTGTGAAGCTCCGAGAAGGTAAGGGCCCATAACAATTCCTGCTACGCTCTTGGGAAGACAAGTATCACAAGACAAGACAGAAGGACTAAGTATATACAGTTCCTAGACCAACTCTCTGTCAGTTGTATCATATTGTGACTGAATATTGAAGCTGAAGAAAGGAGACTGTGCAAGACAGCAAGAGAAGGGTTTCTCCAGAATGTCAGTACATGTCCTTTTCCTACATGTAAAAGATATTTGCAAAGGTTGTTATACAAATGCATTCTAACTCAGGGTAACAGTTCAGTAGCCTCATCCGCAGTGGTGACTCCCATAAGCTTTACAATATAGAGTAACAGATTGTCCGAACGCTGTAAATATTAATCACGTGTTTTCCACTCAGCTGCCCTCCTGAGCGCAGGAAAATATTTGCATCCATCAAATGCTACAGAATTATATCAATCTGCATTCCCCACTTCACTATACCTATCCCATACATTAGACTAGGAAAAAAAGGAGCATTCAGGTTTAAGAGTCATTTTGGGGCAGAGGGGAAGTAATCCAGTAACAGCCTGCATTAAGAGCGCTGACAGGAAAGGGGGAGGGAGGAAAGGTACGGACTTTCTTAGGACTGCAAGAGAAACTAAGAGAATCCCAGCTTTTGTGGTCCTGCAGAAGCTATTTATAAATGAACTGCGAGCGAGCAGACAAGATGCTAACGAGGACTAACAGATCCCTTCTCTGCAGTCGTGCGTTAGTGGTTTTATTTTTTAATCCATTCGATTGCGACAGAAGCCGCTGCAGGGAACTGAGCAGATGGGCAGAGCGGCAGACAAGCAAACGAAAGGGTATTACCTTGCGAGAAGCGGAGCCCTGGCTTCAGATGCTCCTGCTGCTGTTTCAGGTGCAGGGGAGGACGCAGGACGCTGAGCGGCTGCACCACTGCAGCTGCCCCGTGCTATTCCCGGCCGGTGCCGCCGCCGCCGCCCCCTCCCCTGGGTGACCGCCGGTGCCGCCGCCGGCGCCGCCGCCTCTCGCCTCATTCCCAGCGCCGGAGCCCCCCGCCGTGCGCGCGCCTCGCCAGTCCCTCCCGGCGGGGGAGGCGACGCGAAAGGACTGACAGGGCAAGTGACCAATCCTCGGGCTGCGCAGCTGCCCCGCGCCGGCGGAGCCGGGCCCCCAGCCTCGAAGGCGGGCGGCGGGCGGCAGGGGGGGGGGGGGGCGGCGGAGCCCCCAGCACCCGCGGCCCCGCCGCCGGCCGGCTGAGGTTACGTGCGGACGGGGTGGTCCTCCTGCGCCCGCACCTCTCCGGCCGGGTGCCGGTGGGCTGGAGGTACCTTCTGGCTCTCTGGAAGGGCTGCCTCTGCGCCACTCACTCTTGCCGCGGGCTGTGTCAGAAAAACAGATGCTCCAGCAAAGCGTGGGTTTCCGGGGAGCTAGCACATCGAGGCTTCAGCCTGCTTATTTTTGTCATAAACTGTCTTTGCGTAATCCATCAGATCTGTCCTCCTCCTGGAAGAGCATCACTGCCAATCACGCAGCTACCGCTTTACTGCCGTGATTCCAATATGGCCCTTAAGCAAACCAGACGTAACTCCCCACTGCAACATCAGAGGAGAAGGAATCCTACCCTCTACTCCTACCGCTGCTTGAAGAGGTAAATCACAATAGGAGCTGGCTGCCTAAACTACCTCATAAAATACCTAGCTATTTCAAGGGACAGAATTTTAGATGGAGCAAGAAAAGGGCCTAGTTTATTGGTGTGAAGGTTGTTTTTCTACAAGTAATCTTCCTGTTACTCTTCACTGGAAGTACTCCATTCTGGAAGGCACCATAAAGGAAGCAAAAGGCCTTTGGAACAACTTGCTTAGGCAAAAATAACAGAGACAATTCAGAAGTAACAGAGTTAAAATATTTCTCATAACAGACACAATTGGGAGAAAGAAATGGTCTTGTGATTCCCATTGACGTTTAAGACCCTTCTCAATATTGAAACATTGCAATGAAATACCTCTTCTCACTGTAACTTACAGCCCTCTGAAAATGTCACATTTGGTTCTGCTGAGCTTCATTAGTATGTGGTATGTTTATGAAATTCTTTATTAGCTCACTGTGCAGATTTTTCATAAACACATGTGATCTTACTTAAACAGAAATCATCCAGCTCTACTTGAAACACTGGGGATCATCAGATTCCTATCACTTTAGGCCACTCACAGCATCATTTCCTTTTGAAATCTTAACAGATTGAGTTTTCTCCTTTTTACCTGAAATTTTCTGACCATCAAACAATCGCCTATATATAAATACTAGCTCATACTCTGCATATTGAGATATGTCTGCGGACTAGGGAATGGAAAAAACCCTGGCTGAAAGGAAGGCTTCCTCTTCTGATGTTTAGTATTTTCAAACAAAGATTAACAGCTACTTTGTTAGTAACTTCCCTTTTTGCAAGCACACGTGGTTTATATGGAGGCAGAGCTCACAAAAAGCAAGCAACATGAAATGATTATGTCAGGCTGCAATGTAGGGCACACTGAGAGCAAAACCTAATCTCCGAGAGGTTTCCACTTCATCTGCACTCATCTGCGTAATCAGCTTTTCATCTTGTCATAGGATAAATGCAACCTGCCTTCTGCTTCGTTTACCCTATATAGAACACTAGTATAGATTTGTATGAAGCAAGCAGTAAGAGCTTACGTAGAAATGTATTCGGAAAGGAACTTGAAACCATTCAGTTTTTAAAGGAACATTAAAGGTTGGAAGTCATCTATTTGCTACGTCGATACACTAATTACAGTTGAAAGCTATTCACTACATCTAATATGCAAATGACCCTGCTTTAGATGAAACAATCCTTACTTTCAGCTACCATTTAATTTCTTAATCTGTGACTTTATGTGTGGTAAGCAACAATAGCTGTTGCTTAAACCTTTCAGGAGCTTTTATAAACTGTTAAATTCCAGTGAATAATCCAAACTGTTGAGTGGAACTAGTATGATTATCATTTGTTTTAGTCTCAGTTCAGCTGACTGTGGAAGGCTGATACAAGTGAAGACCTTCATGGAACAAAGGAACAAATAACAGCCTCCTGTTCAGGCTGCTCCTTTATTTGGCAAAGTATCACCAGAAATCATAGCTAATTATCAAATGAAACACTTTAACAAAAATGTTCTCAGAAGCAATGTCTGAATTGGTGAGGTACTATTGTCAGAAAAATGTTCATAAAAATGTATGCGTAATCTCCTAGAGGTACATGAGGAAAACATGAACCGTGTGATGCAAAAAGGGGAGTAGGAAACATATCACAGCCTGCTGCCAAAGCAGTTGTTACCAGTTTATTTGAACTTGAAGAACTAAAAAGCAAAAAGCCATCCTTCTTTTTCCTTTTTTCCCATGCCCACAGCAAATCTCATCCCTGAACAGGTGTTTCCATCTTTCAGTATGTTTATTTTCTTGTCTTAACATTGCACATCAGAGCTGACACTTCAGTATAACAGGGATATAAGATTTCATATTTTCAATTTAAAATTAATACTTTGAACTCTTAATAAATTCAGGTCCGCATTTCAACAATTCACTGTCTACTCGTATTTGCATGCCAGTTTTGAACCCAAAAGAATTAAATTTTTTTCTGACTTGTTTAGCTACATGAATTGAATGTGTTTATGGCATAGTGTATATGCTCAGAACTCTATATTCTTCAGTTCCTCCTCCTGCACCCCCTCAAATCCCCCTTGTGTCATCATCCCATATTCTTTAATCCACACCATTCCATGCCTTGGAACAGCAGTATAAGCTGTGCTCATTTGCTTCATCATTCCAGAGACTCCATGCACTGACTACTATTTCAGATCATGATCCCTTTTCTGTCCCCCCTGCCCATTTGCTTCTCATGTCTAAAACTCAGTAGAGATTCTGCTCAATAATTTATGGAGTCCTTACCAGGATCAATTACATACCTGGCACAATTGATGGACAAAAAAAGAAATCATCTAGGTAAGTGTAAGACACCTTCTGTTTTCCTAAAAATTATTAAAATAAATAAAATTTGACTTGTAGGACCTAGATTACTCTGTATACTCATACAGAAAACAAAAGGCAATAGCACTATTTATATGAACAACATAAATGCAAATATATTGGAATGCCTTTATAAAATAGACTGGATGGATTTTTTTTGAGCAGAGTGGGGTTTTTTTCTCTGCAACATATATTATACTGCATTGTGTTAATTTGGTTTACCCATAAATTATTGACCCCAAACCAGCTAATATAGAAATATTACAGTTTACATTAGCAATCCATTTGTCATGCATGAATATCAAAAATTTTATCCTAACAAGAAACACAGATTTGCCCATTTCAAATTATACCAAATCTAATTTTTCAATTCACCTAAATTATGAAGTAACTTTGGCCAAAATGTCTTTCTGTCTGATTAATAAATATGGAACTTCAAAAGACAGCAGAGGAGAATCTTTGTAATTTTCAAAATTCTGAATGTGTAAGACTTTGCAGTGCTGCCAACTCTTGCTATTAAATGACCTGATTTTGGACAGGAGGGAAACCAATCTTACAACAAAAACAAGCGTGTGTTTGCAAATTTCTGAGAGCAGGGCAAAAAATGACTTACTTTTAGGGGAAATGAACATGTATTTAAGTGACTACAACATTGCTAATAATAAGGGTGTTAGTAGGACCAATTTTGTCAGTACCTTGATACTGAGGTATTCTCTGCCAGGCTTGAGTACAACAAGGAAAATGAAGAAACTGTGGCAATTAATATTTGAAAATAAAGGAATAATATCAAGAAAAAAAATCACTTGGTTCACATACTATAGTCTGAAAATACACACATGGAAATTTCAAACATTCTCTAATGATTATAAATACAGACTATTTGTCCGTTATGGTATTTTTAAAAGGAGGAGTTTACTGTTTGGCATATACTACATGCTAACAGATTTACATGAAGCTATTACACCATCAAATCCTTATGAAATCAATAAAATTGGCATTACTACTTCTCATGCTAACTAAACACTCAGATTGTGAGAAAAGTGTGTGTATGTATGGTATTAAATACTTTCTGGGAAAGACTAACAGCAACTGTAGATACATATCAGTTATACTGGCTGAAAGATTGTGGAGACAAACTGCCCTCAGAAATGGTCTCAAGGGAAAAAAAGTCTTAAGACAGTAGAAACTCATCACCACTCCTACCTCTCTCTCCCTCTCTTTCTCTCTTCCACACACATATGCTATTTTACAGCCACTAGTGAATTGAGAATCAAATATGTAACATGACAGGTATATTTCCTGAAGCAGAAATGGATTCAGATTGCACAGAGATGTTAAAAAAAAAGTTATAAATAAAAGCCCAATTATTGTATACTGAAAGGTTACATTCCAAATAAAGGCTAAATGAAAAACAGTGCAGAGCACTGATGCAGAGTCTCTTGGCTTCCACGTCACCCTCTGCACACTATATACTGATAAAAGCAGCTATAAAGCAGTTCAGACTTCTGTCCCCAGTATGCCACTGTAGCATTTTTGTACTTGATGTATACGCTAAAGTTTAATATTTAAAAAGTCAGTAAATAAAAAGACTAAAATAATAACAAAAGCTTACTCAACAGATATGCTGTCTCCTACAAATGCTTACTTAAGAAAAAACTGCAAACTCAATGAACCAATGTTTTTAATACAAAACAGCAGCTGGTTCTGCATAATAAATGAAAATGCGCGAAAACCAGCAATATTCTTTCTACCTATATCAAAGGCTTTAAACACATTTTAATCAGATGCAGTTTAGCAACAATAATAATAAAGTAGAATTAATTAGATGCAAAATTAGAATGTCTCAGGGCTCATAGTCTAAAACAGAAGATGAGGGAGAATAAGGAAAGTAATATATGGACAAACAAAAAACAGTTGTGCCTTTTATAAAACGTGTACATTCAGAAAAGTTGTATGAAAATAATTAGGAAACAAATTCAGAACCATACAAAGGCTCTTGCAACCTCTCCGAAAATAACTGAACTTAATTCAAACCATTTTCGGTAACCTGAAGGTACTTTAAAAAATTTAATTAAACTATTACCTTGTGAGAATCTCAGTTTCACACTTCGGAGAATGAAGGAACACACTGAAGGAAAGTTGCTTGTCTAGGGTCACTGCAAGTAAGTGGCCGAGATGAAAACCGTCCAATTCTCTGCATATTTTGCAAAGATGGACTGTTACTTCTTCCTACATGATGCAGAAGAAAAACATTAGTCCAAACAGTGACAGGAGTAGATCACAAGATAACACTTCCAGACCACAATTAGCTACTAAGTCTAGAAATTATATTCTTTATGAAACAAACTTTATTCCAAACAAATTTATCCTTATGTTTCTGTTCTGTTTTTTTCTCAATTTATTCAGATTAAAAAAAAGAAATCTCACATTCAGCTATTTTGCAAACACTACAGATATTTTCAAGGAGAAAAACACAGAAGATAACTTTGCATGATTTAATCACATGAGCTGATCATGTGAGTTTGACATATTTCTCATAAGAACATTTAGCTTAGAACAAAAGTAGCTTTATTTACTAGAATTTACTAAGAAATATTTTATTTACAACAGTTTTGTAATCTCACCAAACCAAAATCCCAGTTCAAAAGCTTCCAAGATTTAAGCACTATATTTCTTAAAAAATTCTGTCTCTATCTTATTTGAACTTCTTTTAACTGTCTGATGCTGGCCAGACTTGGCATGCACACTGTCTACAAAAAAGCAGAGCATGCCAAGTCTAAGGCAACACAGAGGAAAGCAATTAATACTCCCAATTATTCCAGGAAGAAGACCAATATGTAGCAGTAGTACTAGAAACAGAAATACTACTTATTTTACCTTCAATCTAAGCAATTAGAAGCTTTGTAATCCTAAAATGGATCCTAAGAGATTTGAACACAGTGGTCACAATGCTAAATAGGATAATCAACTGATCATTCGTCAGACTTTGTTAAAAATGTAAATTTAACTTCAGCATGTTGATTATTTTCATTTTGCACATGAAAAATATGAATAAATATAGAAAGTAACACTCAATCATAACTGACTGATTTGCTTGCTAGTGCTTTTATGAGATACGGTGAGCCCCAGACCTCCGTAAATAGTAAAATCACCAATTGCACATTTCTTTTTCAATATACAGAGATTAATTTATGCTCTTCTTCTCAACTGAATAACTGCTGTAATTCTCACTTGGTGGTGAGAATTTTATTTTAAATTTCTGAAAGCATTATATAGGAGGAAGTTTATTATGGTTTCAGCAGTGAAATAACATTTAAAGCTGCACCAATACTTATTGCTAGATTTTTAGCACAAACAAAAGCAGAAAAAAAGTGTATTCCTTTGCTTCATGAAATTGTCAGCATCAAGGAAGAAGAAATGGGAAAAAAGAAGGCAGGGAAGAACAGGAAAAGAAACATAAGAAAGCGAGGTCAAAATACTTATTAATGATTAAAAAAAAAATATTGTTTCTGTGCTGGGAAAAAATATATACAGCAGTAAGATGAGCAGCCCTAGAATCTGACTTCTCAGTACTGAAGAGAAGTCCGAAAGCAGAAATGTAAGTGAACTCAGCAGATGAAAGCTGCAGAGATAAAAAGTTGCACTTAAAAATTCCCCTAAGGAATTCTTCCATTCAAACTGAAGTAAAGCAACAGTATATAAAGCTATCACTGCAGATGCATCAGTCATGTCACTTGTGCATAACTTTGCATCTACTTACACTTACTGGCAAGCAGTGTTTAAAAAGAAAAATCTTTGTACTGCTCTGAATCCACAGTTCACTGCCCATTCATCAACACTGAAAACTTTACCTCTTGAACTGCAAGCTTTAGATAGATGGAAGTAAGAGACAGCACTTTTTACTACAGCCCTTCTGCTGTTATATGTGCTGATACCATGTGATCGCTTTTCTGCTGATCATGGTGAATCTAGCTCCATTTTTACCATTTAACCATAGTAAACCTAACTCCATTTTAACCACTGTAAACCTAGCTCAGTTTTTCATTTGCCTCAAGGGAAGCTACTCAAGACCTTCACTGGTGCCAAGACTCAAATTATTCCTGGCTCTGGCATAACACTTTGTTCTGAAGTGGACAGAAAATTTTACACATCCCAAGAAGAAACAGCTTCATTTCTATTTTCAAGAAGAAATGTGGTGTTACTTTATATTAACTTTCTTCTGTAGGAATGGGATTGCTCTTGATTTCAAAACATGCTGATTTTGTGAAGTACTGAACATATTCAGTTTTCTGGGAAACTGCAAAGCAATTGATTTTGAATCAGTAAATGATCCAGACATTTATCAAGATACTTTAAAAGATGTTGGATGTTTTCCAGTAACACTAACTTAAAAGTTACTGAAAGTTTTCACTGGTCAGGAAAGCCTATGTCTGAATGAATCAGTTTACAAGAAAGAAAGAAGAATATAATGTCTCTGTAAGCTGCAAAATGTCAATGTAAATATTCATTAAACTACTTTGCTGATTACTACATGGAAGCATACATCATCTTTGGTAGCATTAATTAGAGATTTTAAAAGTAAGCAAGTTTCTGATTTACATTCTTTCAATGTAGATTCATTCTACAGTATTTTTAAATCTGAAGAATATACAGGTCTATGGCATCTTTTCCAGATATTTCATAACCCCCCCAAAAAAGACAGAGAGCGTTGTCTTCACAATGTCATTATTTCATTATGTTACTGTCAATTAAGTTGATGAAGAACAGACTATCAGTTTCTTTGTAGCTAGTTCTTTGCATGTGTTGGACTTTTCAGCTTAAAAAGAAAATGGCAAAACTAGACCATTAGCTGACAATAACACACTAACTGCATGAAGATTATAAGACTGGATGTACAAAGTAAATTGCCTAAACAATTAACATTCTTCTTCAAAAACATCCTCAGATTTTCCTAAAGTAAACTGACTTTGCAAACTTGTCACCAGCTCTTTAGTGTCAAAACCATGAGAATTTAATATGAAAATTTTACTCTGCACTCTATGGCCTCTTGAGATACTTGTATACAGATGCAGCAAGAGAAGTCTGCATTGACTTGTGTTTGCAACACTACTTTCAAAATGTTATCCTTATCCTGTGAAAGACAAAATTCTGCAGATAGTGGTCTTGCCTCTCCATTCCATTGAAAGCTTTCTATTCCTCAATGCAAACCAACAAATGGATTATCTCACACTCCCTGTGCTCTTTCATGCTGGACAATCCTAGAAAACTTTCCCCCTTAATTATTTTCCATTGTCTTAATTACTCCTTTAAATCTCTCTCTGATGTTTTTCTTAAATGTTCATGCTATTTCTTACCCCATTTGTATCCTTAGTATCTGCAACAACTAAGCTGCATCTGCTGTTCTTATTTCAGCTGAAATAGCTATTTCAGAATTCTCTTTTTGTAAATAAATTGTTTATCTCATCTTAAGCGCAGCCTCAGCAGTTTCTATGGTTTCCTCAGAGAAAATAATTTAAAATTTGAAATTTAGTGTAATGTTAATATATTTCTGTTAATACTATACATGATGCTAATGCCTTGATGTTCTATCATTATAAGGAGTTATGATCTGAACTGTGTGTCATAATCAGATTTATAAAATTCACCTGCTACTTCTGTTGCTTGTGGGACCTTTACTTTCCAACTAGTAGCGACCAAATGAAATAATTTAGTGGAAAACAGAAATTGAAAAACCAGAAATTAGTTTAAAGTACATTCCCTTTAAAGGAAGGCTGAGCATATGACTCATATGATATACTGGGTTGTTAACACTTATTCCCATTCCCCCAGTTTTCTTGTAAGAAATATTTCTACTAAGCAGAAAATATATAATTAAGTATAACCCATCTTCAAAAAGGAAGGAATTATAAAGTATAAATCACAAACCTGCCTGTACAAGGGATTTCAGCATCTGCTTAGAAAACTAGCCGTAAGCCAGATCTAATCTACAATGGGACAATTCTCATGGAAGTTGTATACCCTGATGTGACTTCCAATTACTGTTCTTAATATTTCCATTGCCTTGAATGCCATATTACCTTTCTAACTACCCATTTCCCCATCTATAGACTTGAATAAACCTTGTATCTTTTAGAAGTAATATTAATCTTTGGAAGTGGAAAGCACTGAAAGTGTATAGTTACTATGATTTAAATAACATTCTGATCTTAAAAAAAAAGTCTTCTACATTTAAAATGTGAGTTTATAAACAATATTCCACCGATCTATTCAAACTCTTGCTTATAAAACAAGATACGGACATCCCTTGTATTATGCTCAATGATAACAGATTTTTAAAAAAATATTATGAAAAAGCTAAAAGGTTTATTTACACAATATTTGCATGAGGAAAAATATACTAAGAAGAGTTCCTCTGATGATTGAGGAAAGACAATCAGTGTAGAATTTTTTCTCTTCAACAGGATTTAACTGTTGAGCTTTGAGATAAGCTGTAGACAGTTCGTAAAGGTATACTTTGTCTACGAGCAGTTACAATTGTTTATTAATACCCAATAATTTATCAGAGATGAAATAAAAAAAAATTTCTTCCCTTATCTATGCACAAACATATTTTTACATATCAGAACAGAGTCAGATGTCAAGAAACGCTGTCTAGAAAAATGACTAAACTAGAGTTGGAAACCTATAATGTACAAGATATGATTGAACATTATCAGAATCCACCTTTTTAAGGTTAGAAGAGGACAATCTTGAAATGAAACACATCACCTAGATCCTCTCAGAGACTCAGAAATTGCTGTCTTATGGAAACAGACCTGGGAGAACAGAAAGCAAACCAAACTGCATTGAAGTTGGTCAAAATATATTACAGGCAACACTGGGAATTCCTGTAACACCCCATTTTTTTCAGTATAAAAGAAACCCTTTCATATCAAAAACATTTTTAGAAATAGAACTTTCATATTAGTTTATTTACTCATATTCTCAATAAACTTATTAATACTAACATGAGACTGAAAAACATTTACTTCAAATCACTTTTTTGAAAGAACAAATGGTGCCTTTACCCTCTTCATCAGATGTTGATATAATAATGATAACCAATCGACTCTTTTTTTTGTTGGTTTTTTTTTTGTTGGGGGGTTGGTCAGAGTGGGGTGGAAAACAGAATTTGAAAAGTGCCTAATGGATCACGTGGATAAAAGGCACACACTGAAAGGGAAAAAAGGACCCATTTTACTTATACAAGCTAGTTATTTCCTCAAAGCTCATGGTGTAATATCTATGTATTTCAAAGCTGGTCACAGTGATGGGTTGGTCATTAGATATAATTTACTCAGCAGTAGTTTAATCATGTAAAAATATTAGAATGGTAAAATTTTAGGCCAAGATGTTCAACTTAATGGCCATAACATCGAACTTGGCCTCTGAAAATTGGACTTAAAACCAGCCTGTGTAATACCAGCAATGTAACTTCTTATCTGAAGTCACTTTCCAGCATAAAGCACAAACATGCCAAAACTGTGCATATTATACCATCACTGGAAGACAGATTGTATAGTACTTATGGATCGATGAAACACATCTTCTGTTATTAAAATCTGCTACATAGTAACTTGTTTTCACTAAAGTCAACTTGCCAGGAAATGAATGCCAGGATTAGCAACGGGCAAGCCTCCTAGATTAAGAAACAACTTGGAATATGTCCCCTAAAATGTGCCAGAAGCTTTTAGAATAGGATAAGCTACTGAAATTTTGAATGTCTGCTCTAGAACACATACATGCACAAAAAAAAAAAAATAATTCATGCATGCTTCAAAATATTTTCAAGTATTAATTACATAGTTGCAGTTTGATATTCTAAAAAATTCCACAAATTTGTCTGTAGGACAAAAATATTCAAATACTCCTAGCAGAAGCAGGATGCCAAAGATAGTTATTTCTGTAGGCACATTATATAGATGTAAGATACCACAGTATGCAAGAGAAAGATCTTTACTACAGGGAAGTTCTGCATGGAATTAGACTGGCTGTATAAATAAGGTCCTTACAATTGACTGTGAGAATGGTACATGGCAGGAGGGCATGCAAGGAAGATTGCCGAGATGCCATTCACTGCTCTCATGTTCTACTGATAGTTAAGCATTCCCTGAAAGTTAGTCAGGCATCATCCAAAGAAAGCAGGTACCAATCTGGCTACCAAGTATTTCTCAATGAATTACATTTTGCAGGCTGTGGACATTGCAGTGAACAAACCACCTGGAAAAACAAAACAGGTGCTTCAAGATACTGGCTGGCACTGTGATGGCTACAGCATCCTTCTCCGACCTGTATCACCTCTGTGATAACATATTTAAGAAGGGAAAAAAAGTTGCTGGGGCACAGAAATGGCAGCCAGAAAGAGGAGTGAGAATATATAGAGAAACAACCCTGCAGACATGCAGGTCAGTGAAGAAGGAGGGGGAGGAGATGCTCCAGGCGCCGGAGCAGAGGTTCCCCTGCAGCCCGTGGGGAAGACCATGGGTGAGGCAGGCTGTCCTCCTGCAGCCCGTGGAGCTCCACAGTGGAGCAAATATCCACCTGCAGCTTGTGGATGACCCCACACCAGAGCAGGTGGCTGCATGTGAAGGAGGCTGGGACCCTGCGGGAAGCCCACGCTGGAGCAGGGTCCTCGCAGGACCCATGGCCCCATAGAGAGAGGAGCCCACACTGGAGCAGGAGCAGGTTTTCTGGCAGGACCTGTGACCCCTTGGGGGACCCATGCTGGAGCAGTGTGCTCCTGAAGGACTGCAGCCTGTGGAAGGGACCCACACTGGAGCAGTTAGTGAAGAACTGCAGCCTGTGGGAAGGACCCACGTTGGAGAAGTTCGTGGAGGACTGTCTCCCGTGGGAGGGACCCCACGCTGGAGCAGGGGAAGAGTGTGAGGAGTCCTCCCCCTGAGGAGGAAGGAGGGGCAGAGACAACATGTGATGAACTGACTGCAACCCCCATTCCCCATCCCCCTGTGCCGCTGGAGGAGGTACAGAAAAATCGGGAGTAAAGTTAAGCCCGAGAAGAAGGGAGGGGTGGGGGGAATGTGTTTTAAGATTTGGGTTTATTTCTCATTACCCTACTCTGATTTGATTGGTAATAAATTAAATTAATTTCCCCAAGTTGAGTCTGGTTTTTGCCTGTGACGCTAACTGGTGAATGATCTCTCCCTGTCCTTATCTCAACCCACGAGCCTTTTTGTTACATTTTCTCTCCCCTGTCCAGCTGAGGAGGGGAGTGACAGAGCAGCTTTGGTGGGCACCTGCTGTCCAGCCAGGGCAAACCCACCACATCCCTTGATTAAAAGACATGTGATAATGCTAAAACTGAAATAGGTATAAATCTAGCATCAGTGTAATCAAGAAAAACAGCCAATATTAAAATTAGGGTATATTAGACCAAAGACAAAACAGAAATATAAATGTTGTAGAGATCTTAATGTCCAAATTCACAGGGTCAGGGGTACATGACCTTGCATATATAACTATGACAACAGGCCAGAATTTCCCAGATGGTTTGTAAATTTAAAGACATATGCATATGCAGGTCAAGAAGCAACAAGATAATGTCCATATTTTTTGCAAAGTCATGTCTCTTGAATATATATTATTGAAAGAAGAATAATTAAAAACATCAGGGCCAACACTGTGTGGCTCTTCCTTTGACTGAGGACTTAAGTAGATTCAACATGACAGTTTACAGTATTTAGCCATGACTTTCATTAACTCAAGAACACAATTAGCGTTTAATGTCTAGGTGAAACATTATCCTTCTTTACTACTTTTTTTTTCTCATGAAGAAACCTGCTACTGATTCTCCTTTCTCAACTTTTATCCTTCTTTCAGAGCGTATTCTTAAACACCCACCATACTTCAAATGGTATCACAAAACAATCCAACCTGATTGAACTACCATCTTTCTTCTCCATTTATAATTAGCAGGGAAAAAAAAGGCAATAGCACTAGAAAATCGTTTCCTAATGTTTATGAAATAAGTATTTTTTTATAATAGATCTAACTATGCATGCTATCGATTGACTACCAACAGTTTCCTAATTGTTTGATTTTTGTTGTTAACTCCCCTTTCACCAGAAAAACGGGATTCTTGTTTGTTACTGCTTTGTGAAGCATTAAAGCGCTAATTGCTTTGGAACTGATTCACAGTTGGGATGAATTTTTTTTTTGGAACTTGCAATGACAGCTGGAAACAATAGTTTCTTTGAAAAAGCACTGATAACATTAATCAAACATTTAATGAATTTCATTGCAACTCCCTTTGTGAAGCCATACTTTTTTATCCTTGGGATACTTTTTTTTGTATTTTTATTAGAAGTATTTTTTGGAAACACTGTCTAGGGAAGAAAAGATATTTATTATAATGTTCTACCCACACTATACAGCATTATGACTCATACACAATTCATGGAAAACCACAAAATTAACTCAGAACTCCATGGAACTTCAGTACCTGCCAGTTAAGATACTGAGGAGCTACAAAGGTAAACACAGAGCTATAAAATTAATTCCTCAATTCAAGTCACTCAATCACTTAATTTAAATACTTTCCTTATTTTACATACGAAGAAGACCAGTCCAAAATAACTTTAAAAAATACAAACCAAGTTCAATCAAAACATAGAATCATATTCTCATCCTTCAAATTATGGTAAGCCTTACCACATTTTTGGCAAAAGAAGGTTTAAAATATATTTTTGTTAATGACTGCTGTTATCTGCTATGTATATCCTGTACAAAGACTCTGCTTTGAAGATATCCCAATAGTCTTACTGGTATTCACAGCTTTACAGAAGTTACCTCAAAAGTAGTAGTTTACCTTTAATTTGCTCTTTCTCCTCAAGGTCCTCCTCTCAAAATGGTCTATTTAACAGTGGAAAATACATTCTTCGGCCTCCACCATCCTGCTCTTTTATTTTCATCTAATAACAATAAATATTTATGGCCAGTGTTTAGTGGAACATTGAAGATCCAAGACAGGTCAGCAAGAGCTTGTCATCTTTGGGTTTGGTTTCACCTTCCTAGTAAGAAGACACTCTGTACTAACGAGGCCTAATTCTTAAAATGACATCTTACAAGCAAAATTTTCTGGACATGAAGGTCTATATGAATAGTGGACGTGAAGGTTTTATGCTAGCAGAAGGAAACAGTATCTTTGCTAATGCAGAGTACAAATACGTTCAGATTTCACAGTGATCAGACACCTTCTGCATACAATCAAGAACCTCACAACAGAAATATGTATTTATATTTTGCTTCTATTTCCTATGATATATTAAAATAGAAAATTATTGTGTATTTCTCGCTAATAGCACATGTTTTATAAGAGGGTTCTTGGCAGGGCAAGACTGAACAAGAAGAATTAGGTAAAAAGACCCTTTTTAAGAACAGTTCATACACAATTACATATTAAATAGAAGGTTTCAAAACCACCTGGCTGAGGATTCGTTTTGGTTGTATCCAAACCAAAGGGTAATTTGGCAAATCAAATGGGCTATTTAAGCCCCACTCATTTTGGGGGGAAAAAACCCCAAACAAACCAGCAAAACATAAAAAGCTTCTGCATGATTAAAAAAACCCAATCAGACTGATAGTCCTTGACAATGATCAGTAACATGTTTTCAGGGACCTCCAACTTAGAAATGTTTCTGAGATAACCAGCAATAATGTATACTGCCTCTCCATTTAAACTTGCTGGACTGGGACCTTAATATTGGTAATATTTATAATACACTTCTCTTTTACAATGAAATTTTATATTTCCCCTCTTATTATACCAGCTAGTGGAAGTATTTTACAGAGGCACAATTATCCTAGGCATTATTTAAATAAAGAAATCCTCTTGCAAATGCAACATATATTTCCTGCCCTGTAAACATTTATATATTTAATTTATTTACTACAGGTGATCCCAGTGTATGAATCTCTGAATGGCTGCCTCCTTTAAGTCATATGGGCATTATACCAATAAGAATTCTGTTTTATTCTGAGAACTCTGTGGAATTATCTGGAGGACTAGAGACAGAAATAACTAGCTGAGACTAATCTTCCAAGTACCCATGAACAATAAATTCACAACAAGTATTTAGAAATTCATGTCACTATCACACATTTCTTAACAATTGCTGAATCACAACTTTTTTTTTTAATTAAAAACTACAGTTTCAAGAACTTAGTATTTACTCCGCATTGTTTAAATTTCATTTTTGAACAATACTTTAACTTGGGAGATGTGTTATTTTAAACACTTGTCAACACTAAACTTTCTGGGAGAACATATATAAGGTCTCTGAGCCTTGGATGGGAGGATCACTCTGGGAAACTACTACCCCAGTAGCAATTATGAATGAGGATATTTTAACTCTCCATTGTTCTAGCCAGTGTGCTAACAGAAAAAAGCATACAATTAATTGCCAAGAGTAGATATAAGTAAGTCCTGCACCCATAGCACATGGTCAGCTTTACCTTTACAGTCTTTTACAGATTACAGCAGCTGTCCTTATTTCATCTGCAAAAGCTATAACCTTTGTTTGGCTGCAGAGCTGATTCATGAGAGTCTGGGCCAAAGTTTATGACATTTTGAAGACTCCATCTTATTTCCCACCAAACTCTCTTATTTCAGCCTGCAGCGGTTTTGAACCTTTCTACACAGGGTTCAGAAGGAGAGACTGAACCAAATTTGAGATGAGTGAGGTCTCCTGTCTACTGAGGCAGCACAGCATCAGCTACCCCATATTTGCTCCCTCTGTTCCCTTAGGCAGCTCACTGGGGAAGGTGGCATTCAACTACGCTCAGAAGAGTCAAGTAACCACGAATTTACTTTTTAAAAAATTATTATTAAACATTTGTAGGTGGCAGGTCAAGCTACCTCCCCCGAAGCCACAGTGCCCGGAGCAGTCTGGCCTGGCAGCCTTTCCCTCTGCAATCGGGGGGGGGCTGCCTGGCTCCGCGCCTGGGAGGTCAACCGCAGAACGGCACCTCCCAGCACCGCTGCGGCACCTCTGACAGCCCAGAACAGCGTTATTTCGAACATAACAGCAAGATCTCTCTCTGCAATTAGGACTAAGTTGCCAAGACCAACGCTGTCTAATAGCACAGAGACTCCACAAACTTAAGTAAATCTAACCAACCGTACGCTTCTTAAGCATTTCCTTAGGGACCCGTTCACACCTGCCTGTGGCCAGCGCAGCAACCACCGGCAGCCTCGCCTTCAGCTGGGTGGACCGAAACGCTCCTGTGCCTCCTTAACTCCTCCCGGGCCCGCCGGGACGCCCTGTGGGCGGCAAGCGCCGCCGCTGCCTCCTTGCGGGCGGTGGAGTCAGGGGAGAGCGGCGCCCCGGGCGCCCTCAGCGGCCCCGCCGCTCTGTCCCTGGGAGAGCGCGGTGCTCTCGCTCCGGAGTCCTTCCCTCGAAACCCCGTCTGCTCGCGGAGGGGATGAGATCTCTGTGTGCTTCATCTAGGAACTGAAGTGATTCTGCTTTCTTGGAAAGAAGGGGAGGAGAGGGGAAAAAGACGGCGGTTTCTTTCACCGGTGCCCCAAGTCTCTCGTTACTCTGTTCAGATCACGGGAGTACCCGGGTTCCCTCTGCACGACCACTGCAAAACCAGTTACGTTTGCTTCTAACTCATTGCAGGACCTGCTGAAGGTGAGGGGGCCTTAGAAAAGCAGAACAAGTTTCAGCTGTCGAGGCTGAGGGAGTCAAAGAGCAGGTAGTGTGTTGGAAGGCTGGGGTCTGCATTTTTTTAGTGTCTTCTTAAAGAACTACTTACATATATAAGCTTCTTAATACAGGCTTCCTCAAGGGTCATGCAAGAGTACTACCTGGTTTCATGGAGAAACAAAAATGTACTGGAAAATGTAGCAGAAGAAAGGTATGGGCAGTCCTGAAACAGCAGCTGCGGTCTTGAGCTGAGCTCAGGGTCTCCAGAAATGCAATGAGTAAAAGGTGGGGGGAAAAGCAAACAAAGTTTGTCTGTACTATTCAGAAAATAGCTTCTTGGTTTTTTGGTTGTTTTTTTTTTCTTTTTTTCCTCTGAGTCACTACATTTAGCTAATAATACTGTAAAGTTAGGTGAGATTATTTAACTTCTAAATAATTATAAAATTATTTTCAAACAGTTTTGAGGTATATCAAACTAAGAATCACAAAATCGGAATAAACTTGGAGACACTTTGAACATTTTGAATGGTTAAAGGTAATCATGGACTGCTGGAATTTTGTGGAACCCTGTATGAGACTGGATTGTAATGGAAGCAAGACCTAAACCAAAATGAGAGTATTAGAACACCTTATTTTAAAATTTAAACAAATACAGATCAGACTGCAAATTTTGCCAGCGATGAATTAATTAATGATAGGTGTCCCTCTGAGAAAATAGACTGATTTGGTTCTAGCTATTAAGCAATAAAGGAATTTGGAAGCTCTTCCTCTCCTTTGCCTGTATATTGTTTAATCTGTTGTAGAAAAAAAGGAAAGATCTCTGACCTTATTTTATGACTTCTTAATTTGACATTCTTTTTAACCACCATCCAGTATAATGCATCTCGAAACATTCTGTGGTCAAGATACGCTGAACCTAAGGGATTAACTTGACTAGGTAGAATAGTGAACTAATTGAAACAGGTCACAACATTTCCTTGCCCTATTTTTTTGTCTCTTTATTAGATGCCTTAACATTAATTTTGAGCAGTTTTCTTTGTTGAAGCTGGTTAGACCATTTAATAATCTGAGTGATGGTGGTCTTCTATACCTGGGCTAATACCTGTTCTTACCTAAGCTCTGGCTTTAGCTAGGCACTGCTTTATCTAGAGTGCAATGTCTCTTTGTAATTGATTAAAGTTAATATATTCCTTTTCTCATCCAATATATGAATGAAATTGATCAAATTACACATTTCTAGAAGAGATTTTGAGCCTACGTTAATCTAAAGTAGTAGATGAAACTACAATTATTTTTTTTTTTTGCATTTTTAGCATCTTTCTTTCAGATTTTGACTCCTGTATCTTGGGAATATTTGGAAGAGTTAATTGCATAATTGGTTTCTACATTTTCCCAAGAGGTCATATCTAATACTTCCAGAATCTTGTTACAAAAGTTAATTAAAGCATCTCCAGCACATTTTCATTTGCTGCAACACAAGTCAGATTAATACTACAGTTGAGAAAAAGCCTCAATTAACAACTTGTGACAAAAGCCTTCTATTTGACAATTAAATCACCTATTTAAAGCTGTGGAAAATTAACAACAAAACTGGAAAGTAAAACCAAGTAAACAAAAGAGGTGACATAAATTGGAATATGAATAAAGGAGAAGTGAGAAAGACTACTTCTTTCTAAAGTACACAGCAATTACTTACCAATAAGCTTGTGCTCCACCAAAAGGCGCTCAGTGCAGCACAAGTCACCTTCTCAATGGGAGAAACTTTTTAGGGTTGTTTTTTAATCATTAAGAAGTGAGGGAGCACTTCTGTGAACTCTTTGCAGGTAATATAAAATTTACAGTTGAACCAAAGGAAAGTATGAAAGAAGCACAACAATTTTGGATTAAAATGGTTAGGAAATTTTGTTACAGTGGTAGTTATTTTTTTAAGGGGAAAGATTGGGAGAAAGTAGAGATAAGGATTAATTTGTTCTTAAAGGAGCTGTAAAACAGAATCTGGCCTTCTAATGGTCATTTAGAAGGGAGTTTAGCAGCTTAGGGAAATTGCTGAAGAGCTACCAGATGGTAGAAACCTAATTCATGAATACACTGATGGAAAAAAGGCCATTAGGAATTGGTCAAGCGAAGGCTTCTTAGGCCTTTTCTCACAATATGTCACATGCAGCATTAGTCTTGCATATCTGTTAGGTTTTCATGTTCATTAGCAAATTGTTTCCCTACCACTTATTTTCATTTTTTGTATTTACTGAGCAGAATCTGAGACTTGCACAGATCAAATAGTGTAACTTTTTTAAAAAAAATAATACAACTGAAGTAGGAAGAAGAATCTGTGCAGGCAGTTAAAGGCTTGCATGCACTTCGTGAACAAATGTTGCCAGCAGACAGCTCCTTTCATATGTAATTGTGGAAACAGAATTAAAGGCAGGTAGAGGACCTCTGGTGGAGGAAAAATACTGAAGAACAGGTTTGTTGCACTGGAAAATTAGGAGTTGATAAACAGTAACACAGGAGAAGCTGGGTATTTTACAAGCCCTAGATATGGCTCATTTCAAAATACAGCTGTAAATCTTAGCTCCCATTAGCATTCCTTGGACTACCATTAAGCTTACCCCATTTTTGTTGCTCTCTTGAAGTAAGGCTGTCAAGATTTCTGATCCTGGAAGTCCAGAACAAGTTGAGACATGGAACAAAAAAACATGCCTAGGAGACAAATTTGGTTTAGATAATGTTACTATAAGGCTTTATAACTCTGAGACCCACATGTGAATTCTCTTAGATTTCTGTGCCAATATCACATTATTTGCAAAATTTTTTTTTTCTCTAATGCCAGGTCAGGTAGTTTGTTATATGGACAGCTGGCAATTTGATCAGCATGTGGAAATTTGTAACAAATAAATGAACATGTTTGAAGGCATCAGAAGAAATGGCAAAAAAAGGGTTAAAAGAATGGCCTGAAATAATAACAGTAATAACAACAATAAGGAACACTCTTCCCAGTGGTCCACTGATTTCAGAATTTTTTATCAAGACCAGAAAGCCTGCTCTCTCATAAGAGGATAGTGCTTGTCAGCAGACCCTGCAGTCTAACAAGAGGGGCATGGTAACAAGGTTGCAGAATATGGCATATGCTCTTCCTTGTCCTGTTTGCTTACTAGGCAAATAGACATTCAAACCTATTTTTCAGACAAACAGAAGAAAACACACAATGAACAGCAATCTTGCCCAAAAGGTCTGTTCATAACCTACTGCACTGTTGCTGATTAAGAACTTCAGGGATGTGGTAAAGACTTAGTAGTTGGGATCCCTTGTACTCAGTAATGTAAGTGATTCTGGCCGGGCTGCTTGGGCAAACATATCTTGGAGCTTGCATGTGAGTCTGAGTGAATGAAATCTATGAGAGAATAAGTATGAGTTTGTAAAGTAAACTTCAGGAATTTCTGTAAATAAATAATGCTAAGTAAAAACTTGCAGTGAATGTTGTTACACGTTTTTTTTCTGAGGAAAACACCACCAACTCATTAGCAGAAACATGAAAAGAACAGGCAATTATTTAAATGTGTCATAACTAAATTTTCAGTTTTATGAAACATTACCTTTAAAAGCATTAAAGTTGCTAGGACTACTTAACAATGATTTGTTGTGAAATTATTATTAAGATTAATTCACAGTCATTTTCATCCTTGTACCTGAATGGTCACCAGATACTTCTTAATTAAGATCTTCCCAGTTAAGGTACAAATAAACACAAGTTTGCTGTCCAACAATGATGGAAGGAGTGTTGTGCAGAATGCCTAATATTTCTAGCAGCACTTCCAGCCTCTGCTACTGCCTCACAAATATGTAGTGTGCATTCCCAGTGTTAGAAAATAGCTTACGGAACAAAACATAATTTTGTTGAATGGTCACAACAACTGGTTGTTGCGAACAGACTTCTACTCTGTGACTATACTTTTAGAACTTATTATGTACACTTTATCTGATTAGCAAAGCCAGTGGCGTGTAATTTCTTTGATGGAAATCAGTCTCTAACTTGTAAAAATAACTAAGCTAGATGTTTATACAAAGCTTTATAAAGATATGCAAAGTTATATGTAAAAATACCTGTTATTTCTAAATGTAACATTTTTACAAACAGGCGTTCGGTTTTCTAGGAGCTATTCTATAACCTTTGCACATAACGCCACATATTCTAAGTGTGAAGTAAGTGGGCCTGTAAGTACCCCGAGAATTTTAACCTAGGTCCTGTAGGAGCACTACTGGATCCGTGCACCTAGACCTGCCGCAGCTGGAGACAGGCATTCCCTCAGCTCGAGCGGATTTGCAATTCAGCCTTCAGTTACCCTAGTTTGAAAACAGTGGCTTTGCTTAAGGCACAGCACTTCTCTACACACCCGGGTACAAACCTGAGAATGCTCTTAGAAACAAACGCAAGACGAGGGATACCGAAAGTAAATAGCTCTGCAATACAGCACTGCGGTGGTTTTTTTCTCTTTCTCCTACATAAAAGAGCTCGAACGCGACGATACCGAAACCGAGCGCACAAAATGGCGGCCAGGCTTGCAGTAGCCACGCGGCGCCTGCGCGAGGCCGCCCCGCCAGCAGGGGACCTCGGCGCTGCTTGGCCGTAGGACGGGCCGGGGCCCGGAGGCCGCTCTGGAGGAGGTGGACGTTGTGGGACGGGGAGGGAGAGCGAGCTGTGGAAAGTCTCCAAACACGGGGGAAACTGAAGAAAAGAGAGGGAAGGTGCTCCAACGAGGAAGGTGAGTGAAAGGTGGGGTGACAGCTGAGGAACACAAGGAGGGGGCGAAATGTAAAGCAAAGGGGGTGGTGAGGAGGGGGCTGAGGTGGGGAAGGAGGCTGAGGGTGGTAAGGGCAAGTGGCAGAGGGGAGCTGCGCAGAAGGACTGGTTTGCCCCATGAAAGTCGCCATAGCAAAGATGAAGTGTGGAAGGAAGGGCGGTGCAGGTGCTGCAAGTTTTCAAATAGTTTTGGAAAAGAAAAAAACAAACCAGTGAAAGGAGGATCTAAGAAGTGTGTCTTAAAATAATGTCTCAGAAGAGAGATGCAGGCTTTCCTTCCCTCTTCTGCGAGTTAGCAGCTAGCAATTCAATGTATCCTCTGAGGAGAGGACTCAGGACCTGGAAAACAAGGGCACGTGGAAATACAGAAGAAGCAAAAATTAGATTTGGGGTGGAATTGCTGAGGTGTTAGGTAAGCTGGAGTAGGTAGCAAACGGAAAACCAAACAGGTTATTGTGTGAATGTGGGGAGAGAAGAGTGGGTATTACACCTCAAACTAGCTTCACGCTAGTTGTAACACTGGAGCGGTGCAAGGTTGGAGAGTTGGTAGGTACTACCTTGTGGGAATGAAGAGGTGAGAAAGTTGTTTGAACAAGGTTGGATTAACAAAGGATCTGAGTGAGTTAATGGAAGCTAAAAGCCCCTGTTGTTCGTGGGCTGGGAAGTTCGACTGAAAACGGAAAGTAAGCAGGAGAATTGAGTATTTACGTTAGCTCATATATGGGAGGGAATGATACTTTAAAAATTACAGGAGGCTTCCATGTGGGTGATGTTGAAGCCTTGGTTCTGTAAAGGTTGTATATGTACTGTGTTGCTATGTATAGTACCTTACACCATTTCCTTAGAATGACTTCTGTAGTACTTGAATTTAATTGCAGACCTAGAGTAAGATTAAAAATACTGTACCATAGCTTTAGAAGAAAGCATTTGCTACATTAGACTTAGAATTGAAATCCTTTAGTGCCCCATGTGTAAAGTGTTTTTTGATGTCACAGTGGTGTTGCATAACATTTCCTTCAGTTGTTTTATAGGCAGCACTACGTATAAATTCTTATTTATTACAGTTTCTTTTATTAGTGCACGTGAGGAAAAAGATGTGGGTTGTTTTAATTTGGTGTCTTAAAAGGAAGTTGGAATTCTTTATTGAATGGAATACAAGTCTCATTTTAATTGATTTTTTTACATCTATATATTATTGGTAATGCCAAGTTTGTTTTTAAAAATGACTATTTTCTACAACTGAATTGTAGTTTCCATATACAGCTGTTCAAATACAACTTCAGGTTTTGAAATCCAATATTCGTAGGTTAGTAGGAGGTGGAAGCTTTTGTGACAAGACTGTTGCAGCAGATTTGCTCTGTTCTATTACTTTTATTCTGAAGTATTGACAAATGGGCAGTACCAGAAACAGGCAGCTGGGCTGATCTGGCCTTTACTTTGACTTAGCAGTCCTTATGTAACTTTCTAATTTTATTTGAAAATCTAATATAAATGTTTATATACATTTTCAGTTTATGTGGCTGTCCAATTTGAGTTAGGTCTAACTAGAATTGGCAAGATAAAGACCATTATGGTTTGTATAAATAATGGTGGTATATTTGGTATACCCAGAAATGATACCTGTTTATGTGATACACAGTCTAATTACTATATGTCTAATAAACTAGAGTAAGGTTATGGACACTTAAACTTTGTAAGACTGTATTGTCAGCATAATATACAAGGCAATTGTGATTGTATAGTGATACTCAGGATGCTTCTGACATGAATGGAGTTCAATATACACTATATTCAAAATTGGTTTTGACTATTAATCCCTTCCTATGACCTTCCTAAAGAACCATTGAACCAAGCTGGTAAAATGTCATTTGCAGACATTTTTCTCTTTAAAATTACACGAGTGATTCTAATTCATTCTGAGACCTGCTTCCAGAAAAGTGAATTGATCAGACTTTGGAATAATGGTACTCAGTATGCGAGTGTGGCCTTACTTTTCAGTCATTGATTTTAGCATTTGCTGTATATAAATGAACACTGAGAACGCAGTCTTGCAGCTGGCTGCTTTCTTAAATGTGCTAATTATTATTTTTTTTTATTACTGGCAATTTTTTTTCATATCATCTCCTTTAATATTTTATGCATCAGTTGCCATGGTCAGTAGTTATGGCTGTCGATCCTAGTTCATAATAATCCAAATCTATGATAATTTCATAGAATATGAAAATAATCTAAGCAGTAAGAATTCTGTTGTCACTTATACTGAATTTAACAGATATCAAGGTTGTCATTTGTTACAGAAGGTGTTGTACTTAGTGCATGCATCTATAGCTTATTTTGGGTTTGTGTGACTGGGGCATGATTGTTTGCAATTATGGTGGACTCGACTTCATAAGCGTGAGAGCTCATGTCTCTTTATATTTAAGACAATTTATCTAGCAAGGTTTGTGTCACAGTCACTTATCTGCTGTCATGTATGGCTCCAGGATCTTATGTGTGGGTGGGTAGGTGGTTTTTTTCTTATTTCACCCCCCCCCCCATCTTTCCCCCAGAAAAATTGTCTGAATGTTTTTTCTGTACCACAAAAAAAATCTGATGAATGCTACTGATGACAAGCTGTATAATTCATGTTCTCCTTATTTTAAACACTTGGGGGGTGGGGAGGGACTGGTGGTACAAAATGATGTATTCCTTCCAGGTTCATAGAATAAAAATACTTCTTTTCCATAAAATTTTTTTTTTTTTTTTTTTTAAATAAGATATGTTGTATGGGGAGTAAACTTTTTGGAGCTATCTTTCCTTGCAATTCCTGGGAAAATTAAACCAGAAAAAGCTTCTGATGCTTTACAAATAATGACTTGTGTGTGTTTTTCTACTGTACATAAGATTTTCTTCAGAAACATTCTTCTTTAGTGTGTATTGCTATTTAAAAAAAAGTGAAAAATCTTGCACTTTATTTTGGTTTCATAACTAATGGGAGATTTTTTTTCATTTTGCTTTGTCCTTTATAGCTCTTACTGATTAAGAACTCTGTGCTCTTTGTATAGTTGTAAAATATATCTAGGAGAATTCATGTTACCATTGTGTCAGTTTAAGTCTTATGCTTTATAGAAGTATGACATGGCGTAGTTCAAATCTGGATTAAAGAGGTTAGAGACTCAGCCACGTATTGAATTGAAGTCAACTCAGAATTGCAGACCTACTTGTGCATGTGGAAATTACAGTCTGTAACCACACTTCATGTGTAGAGTTTCTCTTCTTTTCCATGTAGTTTGAAAGATTGCATTCATATGTACTTTTTTGTGAACAGAAAGTAGGTTTATATCAAAATATAATTCTATTCCTTTAAAGTCTAACAGATTTATTTCATTATATGTCTTTTGTGTTAAGCGCTTTCCCAAGCATGCAGATTCCCCCACATAGTTTGTAAACTTTGTAATCTGAAATTTTTGATGGTACACAATAGATGAATAAAAATGACAATTAAGAAATGGTTGAAATAATAGTAGAGACCCATCTGCTTTCATCAATTATTCACATTCAGTAATCGCAGCTTGCCAAATTTTACCCCATAATGTCAAATTATATACTATGACATACAAAACTCTTGGTTGGCTTTTGGTGAGAGGGTGTTCTGAGAAAGTTGAAACTAGGCAAGCCAGCAAAGCTACCAACGCTTGGATCTGAAGCAAGCTGCCAGGGAATCAAGAGGACGTTCATGTTGTACATTCTAAAGCTCATTTTATCATATTTAAGTTTATTAGTAATGTTTATATAATAAGGAAGTGATTGGTGTGTAGTTTTGGTCATTAGGAACAGCCAACCTAGCATGGGGCATAGTGCTACTCAGTTCTTAATAATTAGAATACTTCAGGATTGTTAAAAGATATTATTTTAAGTTGCAATACTTCTAAGTGGAGCTTAAAATCTGTTCTTTGAGGCTCCTTGGAAAAGCAAAACGGAACTACGTTGCCAACTATTCTTACACGATATATAATTCATAAGAAAGCAAGCCAGCCATAAATACAGGCATCAGTTAATAAAAAGGGAGATGTATGAAATAGGTAGTAGGAGACCCAGAAGCGTAAGGGGTTAGAATGTAAGCCACAAAACAAAATAGCACAGGTAAATGTTAGCGTTGGGGAGTAGGATACTATCAACGTACACTGTAAGTTTCTCTGGTTCCTGTCCCCATCACAGCTGTCCCTTCTGAGCATTTTTCTGGAATTGGTATTTGACTAGGCTTAATTTGTGATACAGTAAAAAATTACTTGCAATAGAAACTATGCATTTCTTAGCTTCTAATTCTTTCTATGCTACTGTGAGATCTCAAGCTGAACTGGCTTTATGCGGAGTCATGTCAGTTGAAAATATGAACTTATTAAAGATCTTCAGTATTTTCAATAAATGACCATAAGTCATTTTCTGTAGTCAGAGTGTGTATTAACACAGTTAATTCTTTTTAGAGGAAGAGTAAATATTGAAATATTTCATGGAGTTTAATAATATAGATTAATTTTTATATAATAATTTTATATACGGTAGTTAAGTATTTATGTAGAAAAGCTCTGAGCAAAGGAAGGTAAATCAGAAACCACAGTAAATCCAATGGAGAATGCTTGCACAATTTTCTCCCAGGAAGTCCAAATACAGTATTGGGAGACTTATTTTACCAGTCACAGCTGAACAACACAGCTAAAGTACTGTATATATACAATCTATTCATATTTAGCTGTTCAGATTGGAAGAATTATAATAAATGTATTGACAGCAATTGCAATGGTCTTGCAGGTAGTTAGCAGCTACAAAGCACTGAGATTTGTAGAGAAAGTTATTTTTAAAGTTGCAGCTCTATAATTAGCTGATATGGTCTTGGCATTTTATGGTGGTAGTTCTTTAACTACATGGTAGATGCAAGAGAAACTCAACTACATGCTAACTCTTAATTTTGTCATGTTCTATTTTGATAATTTATCATCTGACTTACGTCAGTACTTGTGTTTAGGACAGTCAGCTACTCAACATTGCTACTTCAGAACTTTTTTCTGTCTCAGTTCTTTGGAAATGGTTAGTCGTGCTTTTATTGCAACCAAACTGAATTAGTGCAATTCTCTGTTGGCTGATGGGCCAGAAATTTTTTGCATGAACTCCAGGCTGTTTATAATATGTTGCCATAGGCACTTCTGTAAAATCATAATTTAGTTTCAGTGAACTCTGTTCAAAACTTTGAAAATCCCTCATTAAAATTTCCTAATTGGTCATTAAAACAGTCTATATTCATATGCTTATAGAAGATTAGTGCTGAAACTGTCATGCTTGATCTATGCCAGATGGATAGGATTTTGGGAATATATGACAGGAAAATAAAGAATTTCAAGAATAAAGCAAGCTTAAAAATACAGGTTTGTCCATATTATATACACAAGAAACTTAGTAGTTTGGAGCAGAAACATGAAATTCGGTATTGGTGTAATTTTGAGATCAGGAATGGTTTTTGTTTTCCTAGAGACAATCCCATCATATCTTGTAACTTTTTATGAGTTATAAGACACAAAACCAGCATTTGTACTTACTCCTGCTAATTAATTAAATTCTTATTCTGCTTAATCAAAATTCACAGTCCTAGTGGTTTACACCATGTAAGCTCTAATTTATTTGCTATTTGAAGCATTAGCTTTAAGGACCTAGTCTGAGTTAAATCTATCTGTGAAGTTCAAGTGAAATGTATTTTCCTGTTCACTCCTTGAGCCCCAGTTTCAGGGGGAAGTATACTGTGCTGAATGAGTTTTTTGAAGTCTTGCTATTTGGTGTGGGAATAGTGCCTTGTGTACACGAATGTGTTATTTTATTGTGATGGGGAACTGAGGTGGAAATTATGGCCAAACAGTGAAATAAGTCTGCTAGTGTTTCTGAGTTCTGCTTGCGCCATCTAGAACTGGAGATTTTGGAGAGATGTAGAAAATCTTTGTTTTGGCAGATTTAAGGCAACTTGGGTTGAAATAATTGGTTTTGGAAACAAGAGAAAGTTCTACTCATGTATTGGCATTTCAGGTTTAGGAAGAAACTTGTGAGCATATTTTTTCTTTGGGTTTCGGTGGGTTTTTTCCCTGCTTCTGAAGAAAAATGAAGAATCTGCAATCTCAAAGTTCATAGCACCATAGATGATAGTAAAAAATTTGTTGCAGAATTTATAATAAAATTGCAAATGAGACTTCCAATGTCTTAGGTTAAAATAATGTGAATGGTTATACTTACCAATTTGTCACAGGCTTTTTCTTTTTTTTAAACTTATACCACCAGATGGCAATCTAACATAAACATTTGATCATTGGTGAAAGAATGAGGTTTGAGCATCTGTTCTGAGATACTGTCCTTTCCTCATTTTGAATTAAGTAGTGTTGAAGTTGCTTGGAAAGTCACTGAATTAGGCCTTACAAACAGTACTGAGACTATGCTATGGATTCAGTAACACCATAATACACTTTATTCTTTCTGTATTCATAAGGAATTGCATCAAAGATTCCCTCAACTTTTAAAAACAAAATGAAACTTTGTGCTATATAACTGTCCTGGTTTCAGCTGGGATAGAGTTAATTGTCTTCCTGGTAGCTGATACAGTGCTATGTTTTTGAGTTCAGTAGGAGAAGAATATTGATAACACTGATGTTTTCAGTTGTTGCTAAGTAGTGTTTAGACTAAAGTCAAGGATTTTTCAGCTTCTGATGCCCAGCCAGCGAGAAAGCTGGAGGGCACAAGAAGTTGGGAGGGGACAGAGCCAGGGCAGCTGACCCAAACTGGCCAACAGGGTATTCCATACCATGGGACGTCATATCTAGTATAGAAACTGGGGGGAGTGGGGGTGGGGGGATCGCCACTCGGGGACTAACTGGGCATCGATTGGTGGGTGGAGAGCAATTGAACTGTGCATCATTTGTATATTCTAATCCTTTTATTATTACTGTTGACATTTTATTAGTGTTATCATTGTCATTATTAGTTTCCTCTTTTCTGCTCTATCAAACTGTTCTTATCTCAACCCATGAGTTTTACTTCTTTTCCCAATTTTCTCCCCCATCCCACTGGGTGGGGGGGAAGTGAGTGAGTGGCTGCGTGGTGCTTAGTGGCTGACTGGGGTTAAACCACGACAATAACAAAGCATTGACATAGCATATGCGTAAAGCCCCAACAAAAGTAATTTTCAAAATGACAGGAAAAATGTAGATGAAGTTTGGAAATATGTTTAAATTAATACAACCATTTTCTTTTTAAATTGCTCAAACTAGTAATCTTTTGATGAGTGTTTTCCTCAGCTTGACTAAGATCCTACATTTTCCACAGTAGATTGTAATTTAATTCCTACAGAATAAATAAATTAAAAAAGCCCCAAACAAACTAAAACTTGTTAAGTGCAAATTCACAGGAGTAGTTTTGTCTTCTGTGATTGTAATTTTAACTTGTACGAAGTGCCTAATGTTTGTGAACTGGACAAGTTGACTGCCTTAATGCATGGGCTGAAAATATTCAACATAATTTAAATACTTTTGTGAAGTTTTTGTAAAGGAAACAATGTATTTCTTTTAATGGCTTGTTAAAAACTGTATTGATACATATTTTTGTACTTAAGTGGAGCATAAAGAATGCAGAGACATGCCGGTCTTTTAAGCAGTATCTAAGTTTTGGCACTTAGGCTTGTAATTATCAGTGGAGAACACTTTTGACTCCGCCCAACAGACTCTTAGGTAACTGATATTACCCATGCTTTTGTAAATGCCAGCATGCATGTTTTTACCATTACAAGTTTTCTAAGTATCTTCTATTAGGTATTTGGTCTGTCTTTGTTTGGTGGTGTAATTCAATCTTCAGAAAGGTGAAATACACACTACAAAAAGTGTTTTAGATTCAGATATTCCTTTGTTATAGCAGTATGATTGTATAGTTCCTTTTGTAAAATTCATGTTACTATTTTATTGCCAGGCTACTGCCACTATAAAAATTCTGAGTTATTGTTTGGTGGCAACAGCAGTGAAGCCTGCCAAAAGCTAACCTAGAATCAGGAACTCGTGAACAGTCAGTCAGCCTGAATCCCTTAAGTGAGAGGGAAGAGCTTATGTTGGAGAATAAGCAGGCAGCATGTTTGTGCTGAAAACAGAAAGGAAGTTTTCCTTAAATTTGTTTTGTAAACAAGTTCTTTTGGTAGCTTTAAAATACCATAGAATCTGTCCAGAAAGTATTCAGCAGCAAAAGTGCTGAATTACAGATTTACAATTGATTGCCATAAATAGGATATCATAAAATACACAGTGGTCCTAATTCAGATTATTTGACCTGTGTGGCTTTCACAGTGGAATGCTGCACCTTATAGTCATCTCCAGTAAAGCAGTCACTGTGTATATATGTATATACACACACACTGTGCGTGATATGTGATCATTTTGGATTGATTTACTGCGATGACCTGATGTCACTTTCTTTCAATCATAGCTTAAGTAAATTAAAAAAAAAAAAAAAAAAATTTCAAGACAAGTTAGTGTTAAGAAATTAGAAATGCAAGGCATTGTACTTTGTGTAAATGAGACTTCTGATTAGTTGCGGTTCCATAAACAGCCAAATCTCAACCTTGGAGCAATGGGGAAGTCCTGGAAAAAAAACTAGCTGTGTCTTGAGGAGATGTACATTTCATTATGCTCTAGTAGCTGAATATTTTTCTCATTAAACTGACAGGCATAATACCAAGCAGAACAAAACTCTAAGGAATAGAAATGCTATGAAATGGTTTTGCAGTTCACTTGACAATTCTAAAAAGATGATATCTAACCAAAATATTTTGCTTATTGAGGCAAGAAATTGTTTCCAAAAACAATGCACAGGCTACTTTGTAAAGCTGAGTATCAAACAAAGAAAAATAGAGGGACTTACAAAGAGAAAAACAAACCTGTTGGTGAAATTTGACATGAATCAGAATTTTAGATGTCTTGTATGATCTCTTACAATGCTAGAGGTATTACCAATATTCCTTTTTCCATATGCTTTGTCTTTTGTTTAAAAATGCAAAGTGAGATCCTGGCATGCTGATATCTGTTTAAAAAAAAAATAAATTGGTAACCTCTGTAGCTGCCTTTATTAGAAGTTGCAGACATAGGTGTCTGTAGCTATCTATATTAACTGATATAAATATAATATTATAATATTTTACTCAAGAAGTGTCTCAAATTTTCATAGGAAGCATTTTGATGGAATACTCCAATACCTGAGGAAAATACTTGAAAAGTTAATTCCTTCCCTGCCCCCCTCCCCCTGCCTTTTCCATTTGATTCAGATAGATTTATCTCAGCTCTGCATGTTCAGAACTTACTATCTGGAAATCTTACTGCAGTAACTGAAATAAAACTTGACTAGGAGATGTACTGCATGACATTGATTTCTGTTTGTGAAGGAAATAGAGCACTTGTACTTTTTATGAATCCTATGAATTGCGCTTTTTTCCTCAGGTTTCTATGTATTTCATGTTTATAATCTTTCAAAGCAAAGCAGTATGCTTGAAAGGTTGTTTCATTTAAGACATTACAGAAAAGCTGTCCTTACATGTGTAGATTTTGCCATGCAGTACATGTATCAAATCCATTCTAAATATAAATGTATAGATAAGCATGTATTGTCAGTAGGCCTCTCTACCCGATCTGTTTTTCAGTAAAAACGCTGAGTGGCATGCTTTGATTTTAGGCAAGTTTTCTGCACTCCTCTGATTTTTTTTTTTTTTTTTTTTTCCTGCAATAACTATATTCCATAAGGAAGATCTGTTAAGTTTTGTTCTTTGTATTGATGAAGAAAGAAATAAAACATTCATTCAAAGATGGCTGGGGTAAAAAAATGCCACAAAAACCAAACACAAAACTGGATGTTCAGAACAGCAACCAAATCAGTTTTGTGGCACTTCAGAGAAATATTTTTCTGCCACATTGCCTTTGTCTTGTACAAAGCTATCTTTTTCTTGCTCACAGCAACCAACAAAAACTATGGGATGAGGGAAGGGGAGTCGATGGACTGGCAGGGCCAGCCTGTGCAACTATGTCAGCTACAGGCTTCAGAGTTGCTTTTGGCCTGAAATTGCCTGTTGCTGAATAATGGGATTGTCATTTTTTGGACAGAGTTTCTCAGGGTAGTAAGAGGGAGTGAAATAAAACATTTTTCAAAGCATTTTACCCTTCAAGGAGAGAAACTGTTGGGTATCTCATTGTTTTGCTTTTGTCAATTTTTACTGTAATTAGTGAAAAATCAGAATATTATTGGGGGGTAGGGTAGAAGGGCAGTGTGCATTGGGTTCCATGTCCAGAGGACAGTTGGATATAAACATAATGGTTTGTGGACATAGAGAATCTAGTTTCAGTTCTCACTGTGCTACACTTGTCCTTGTGACACCAAGAAAGTTATACTTCCCTTACCCTCATGCCCATGTTTCTCATTTGTAAAACAAAAAAATGCTTTTACTGAGAAAAAGACTGTATACATATGGTACACTGTAAAGGTATGTATCGATGTAAATATGGACAGCACAAAGTTTGGGTAATGCTTCTTAGGGGTGGATTGTATGGGTAGGCTATGGTTGCAACCTTACCACAAAATGCAAGACCATATAGTGAATTGGTTGACTAGAGCCTCCTTGGTGCTTTTTTCTCCTGTTTCCTTGTGTCCTTTCTCTTTTCCTCCTTTCACTTAAGTAAATTTTGTTCTAGAGTTGATCTATTTTTTCCTTGCTTATTTGCTAATATTGAAGTAATAACTATCAATTTTCATTAATTAAAAATTTCTTCATTATTTAACTAGAATTTAAAGTTATTTTAAGTTTTATTTTAACATAACTGTGGTTTATAGGTCGTGAAGTAAATTTGTACCATCCTCTATACATATTCAGGTGCATTTCTGAAAAGGTACAAACAAAAACTTTGCAGTCCTTAGGATATATTTATAAATACCATTTAAAAGGATAGCACAAATAACTACATATAGTAGGTTCAGATCATTAAGTCATCTTGGAAATCAGATTTGCAGCTGCTTATGCAGAGAAGCAAGAAACGGAAGTTATTGTAAGCAAGCTGAAAATATCTGCTGTCAAAATCAGCTTGTCCTGTGATCATCTGATTTACATCCTTCTGCTGCACAAATCAGTAGGTTCAGAGCTGCTGAATTTGGTACATTTCAGTGCAAAATTGTGTACCCTGATCTGTGAAAATGGAAGTGCAAGCTCTGCTTTCATTAACACTTCATCATTAGTGCTGTTTTGACCAGACAGTATCTGGGGGGAAAAAAATCAACACCTAGTGATGCATATAATGCTTCCTGCAATACCTTAACAGTAGCCTCTAGGGTAGAGAGAAAAGGAAAAGAATTGCTTGCCATGAGCTGGAAAAGCAGCGCAGTTGGCTCTGGCAGTGAGGGGGTTGACTGACAGTCTGCAGTGCAGTGGAGTTAGCTGAGCTCCCTATATGGCTGTGGATTAGCTATATGCTAATACTGATAGGAGAAGAGGAGCTGTACCGAGTGCAGTGAGCTGACGGTGGAGGCGATCAGAGTCTCAGCAGAGCTGACTCCTCAAGAGCCATGGCTGAAGGGGGTGAAGGAGGGGAAGATGAAATACAGTTCCTACGAACTGTAAGTATCTGCTTTTTATAGGTCATGTTCTACAGGATTTTGTGTCTCACATCTATTCCTTTTCTGTTGTATTAAAAATAAAGTGTTATTTCTGTGCTGGGCTTTGCCAAACAGGCGAATTGATTTAGTCAGTGGAAAAAAATAAAGCAAGAATATGAGCTTTAATAGCATCAGGCTGTCTCAGTGTGTTCTTCCTTGAATCTGCTCAATAGCCAGTTTGGTATAAGGAGACCTATTTCCGCTGTAATCCCCTGTGTTTGAAGCGTCCTCGTCAACTTTGTACTTGGGTTTCTAAATGTAGCATGCCAAATATCTGACCTCTGAAACTTCTGTCTAGGTTAGATTTCACTGACATTAACAGAAGCTTTGCAAATAGGAGAGCCTTAAAATGATGAATAAACCAAGCAAGCCCTTGATGACCTCTTCTGATAAACATGCACACAGAAGCACGCTTGTGTGTAGGGAATACCAACAGATGTTGAAGTCAGGGCTCTACAAATGTTTGGGGTATTTTCTCTGCTTAAAGGAAGCTTATTTTAAAAGGAGATAAGGATTTCTTTGGGAAGGGGTGTTAATTAGTGAAATAGCCTTCACTTAGTGTAATTTTCTATATAGAGCCCTCACACCATTCTTTCCTAAAGCTTTACACAAATCTAGTATGACAACCAATTTGGACTTATAAGCAAGTAGTGTTCATGTGTTAATTTTTGGGAAGAGGATAAGATCCTTTTCATGTGTCATCTTGTGTCTCATTATTTTTACCCTGCATGACTAAGAGCGTGTTGTTGTGTAACTAGCATGAAAAAACTGCTTTGATGTGTGTATTCCCTCCTCTTTCCCCATACTGTCTTTACTTTGCATTTATCACAAATAATGTTCCAGAAACAGTCTCCTCTAGAGTTGATACAACTTTAAAAGTGTAAGTCTCTAAAATAAAACATGTTAAGTGCCCAAAGTAGGAAATTACAAGGCTGATTTCTAGGAGGCTGGGAATATTTATTTCTGGGAATTAAAGGTTGAAGAGTGGTGATGGCTGCTGCTGCTTATGTAAATTGTTTAGGTGTAATGAAGTGTCATTAGCACTTTTATGCCTGGGAGAATTTCATGGGGGGAGGGAAATGGATAATCACAATGAAGTATCCTTTCCAACATCCCTCCACTCCACTTTTTAGAGATATCTCTATTACATGGTTTAGTAGATTACTCAGCCTTTAGAAGAAGGTTTTATCAGAGACTGGAGCTTTAAATGAATGTCCTTCATCCTTTCACTTTCTAAGATGTTGCCTTGACTGAACAGTCTTCCTCAGTGATGAAGTGAGAAGCTTTGCCTATTCATAGATAGCCTGTTTGTGCTACATGAGATAGCAATTTCTGCTGCTGTGACCCATTCTCATGCTAGTAGAACTCTATTGCACTTCTTTCTAATGGGTAAAATAAAGTGCTAAATAGAGGTGGTGGGCCAAAAATGGAAACGGTATAAGTGAGACTATGCATAAATGTTCCTTCCCCCTAGGTGTTAGGAAGTTTTTTACAGGGTAAAAAAATGGACTAGATTTCTGTCTTGGAAGCCCTAGCTTCTCCTTGCTGTGAACAATCATACCATTTACAGCTGTCTCCTCGCAGTTATAACTTCCTTCACCTTAGTGGAGAAGGGAACAATTGTTGCTTTGCAGTATACTGAGAAAGGAACCCTTTATTAGGTATTGAGTGCTACACTGATGTAAGCCTTCAGTACTTATTACTTACAGCTTTTATTGCTGCCTCATCACTGTTTGTACGTACAAACATGAAGTACAGTAGCCCGTTAGAACTCTTCCAGTGAAATTGTTGATCAGTCAGGATCTTCTCCAGATCAAAATGTTTTCTGGGAATTTGGATTCCTAGTGAACGTTTCCTAGGCTTGTGAGCTGAATGTTCCTTTGAAATTGTTGATCTCTGTATTCTTATTTTTGAGTCTGTAGATGGAAGTGCTCTAGGATGTTTTAGTCTCTCGGAGATAACTCCTGGTGAGGTACAAAATAAGATTAGATTTCTTTTGAACAAAAAATATCCTGCAGTATTTTTTGAAAGAGCAAGAGTATTAACTCTTAGAAGTCTAGTAAAATTAATTTTTGTTTCCTTAAAGGGAAGTTTTCCCCTTGTCCACCATTTTTTGTTTGTCATTATGTTTTTTTCTTCTTTCTGTTATAGTTTTTTGCATCATTTTTAGTCTCTGCTCATGTAGAAGGGCTAGAAGCTCAGTAATGCAAAAAAACCCCAAACAACCAAACATGTATTTGTTTCTAGGGAGCAGCAAACCTATGTGCATATTTATAAACTTTGGAAAGTTTTTCACTATCACTTTTTGTTCCAAGACATTGCTCATATTTGATTAATTTGGCAGCAATGGGAATGACAAAAACCTTAAGAACAAATTCCAGAGGGGAGAGGACAAGAACACTTTCATTGTCATCATTGTTGTAGTAGTATGTCTTCAGTACCCCTTTCAAGTAAGTCCCAGTTCTTGTGTGAAGTCTTAATGTGTAATGATAGCATTTAAAGGAAGATGTTACTAGTACAGTGCCCCTGACTTGTAAGTTCAGTATGAAAATAAATAAATATATAAATACACACAGCTGCTTCTTACATTGCTACCCTGCTCCTGTGTCTTTGTTATGAAATCTTTGATGTTTTGTTTCTGTAATAATGCTTGGAATTGTTTCTCTAGTTTTCTAGTTGGTGGCTTTCATCTAGATTTGACTCTGGATATTTTGTGTATGTGTGCCTACTTATGTGTTTTGTATGGATGGGAGAAGCAAAACACTTGTTAGATGTGTGTAAATGCAATACTGCTATCTCTTAGTTTCCTGCTGTGGTAGTGTTTGTACTTTAGATGACTTCCCCCTACCATTTGTTTGTTACCCCTTCCTAAGGTATGAATGCATGAGAAATTAACGAAGTTTATGCAGTGTTAGGTGAGAACACATATGTTAACCTGTTTTGAGATAACATGCTGACCTATATAGAGGAAACCCTGTTGCCCTTGGCAGTGTGGATGAATAAGTGTTAAGTGTTCTCACTCAAGCCTTTCCTAGCTACTGGGACTTTACTGCTGTGACAAAGTCCTCTCCTCTGGAAATAAATCCTGAATTCTCTGTCATTCCCGCTGCTACTGAATTAATAAAATATGAGGTGATACCTTCAAGCAGATAGCTTTTGTCTTCATCAGAAATACCTATATAGTCACTTGCTAACAGAGAGCATGATTGGGGGGGGGTGGGGCGGTGGGGAAATCACACCCCTGTACAAAGCATAGGAGCAGTTTAAATGTACTTGTAATGAAGCACGTCAAAGTTGTTTGCCATCTTAGAGTCCGTGTTATGGTGGTAACATTAGTTTAAGTGTATTGCTTTGTTATTTTTCCTGAATATCATTGTATTAATGGAAAGTGTTTCCACTTATTTTAATACAATCTTTTTTTGAGGTGGCTTATAACACATTAGTCAAGAAAGTTTTGCCTTGTTTTCCATGGATCTGAACAGACTGTGTGTTGGTGTGTATGGGTATTGGCATGTGTATGCCTTTGTACATGTGTCTGTGTATGCACGATTCTTTCCCCAACTGGTTACAAATTCTTCGTTTCTGAGTGACAAAGGCCTTAACAATGGATTCTTATTTGGGTTTTGCTCCTTTAACAGCTCGTCTCAATGACCTAATTTTAAGTGTTCAGATAAACCTCTCCAATCACTATCTAAAAATTTACACATGGGAGTGGGAAATAGTTTTCTGTCACAGACTGAGTGTAGTTATCTGTTATACTTAAATAGCAAAGTACTGTTGTTACAAAGACCTAGAATAGAATATTTGGATTTAATTTTTTTCACGATCTAGTTCATGTACATAGATTTACACAGTGAGTTTACAGATTTTTCAGGTATGTTTTTGATCATTTGTGTGTTGAATAGCTGCTCAGAATCAAGACAGTTGGGTGGCTCATACACATTTATATCTGGATACACTTCACTATCTATATTGCTTGAAAACGAGCTCTTCTACTGTTTGGGTGTTACAGATGAGAATGGGAAGTTATCTCAGTTTTACAGTATGAACTGTCAGGTATAGTATGAGTTAGATTTTCTTTTTTTTCAATCACTTTGTTGCCAAATATAAATATAAGAAGTGATTATATCATGCCTTTTTTTATTATTTTAGTAGTTGTACTCAAGTGCTTCAGTTTACCTAGGATTAGTTTGGCATAAAACCAGTTCTTCTTTAGATGCTTTTAATACATGTTGTTTTATCAAATCTGTGTCCCTAGTGGTGTATCCCTAGTGAAATAACAAAGAATGTGTGAAGTGGAACCATTAAAATAATTCATCCTTAACAGTCCAACTTAATATCTAACAGTTATGTTACTAAATGCATGTTGATATTCTGTACCACAGATCTCTGTGGCTTGATTCAGTAAAGTATGAATATCTGCTATATAATGCTCACCAGATATATACTTGCAAACAAATATATCAGACAAATGTCCAAGTGTCAGACAATAATGGAAGATACTTCTCTGGAGAAGTTTTTAGCAGTGGTTAATTAAAAACTGGGAAAATATGGAAATTGTTCTCAGTGAGTTTATATAAAAATGAGATTATATAAAAATTATATAGAAATTTATGTGTAGTAAAAGTCACAAAGGCAAAGGAAAGCCGTAAGATCAAATCAATGTAATTTTCCTGAAGCCCCTTTTAAGGGAGCTGGCTCAGGTTCTACATGCTTCTTGAACAGCTGAGTGTGTTCTGTGGTATTGTTTTCAAGTTAATTAGGACATTTTGTCTGTTGTCACTGAAATGTACTGCAATTCAGGATACAGTAGTTGTCCATTAGTCAATTCCTTTTAGGAAAAGGGTAAAAAGAAAGGAAAAAGAAAGGAATAATAATGTTATATAAAACTTGAGTTGCCTCTGAGAACTGGTGTGTATTGGGAACTTAAGTGATTTATTTTTTTAAATTAAATGTTTAAGTATCTGTGTATCTATTTATCTCTGTGCATTAAATCTCCCCCTCCTGATCCTATCACCACAATTTTTAACAGTTATATAGCAGTCCATACATCTCAGTCTTCTAAGAAGAACAAAATTTGTACAACAAACTAAACAAACAACTCCACCATGTCTTTTCCACTGCATTTAAAAAAAAGAAGTCTTAAAAATAGATTTCTTTTTGCTTCTTAAGCTTCAGGCTATTACCAGTATAGCTACTTGCAATCACTCTTCTTGCTTTATTATCCTTCAGTTTCTACCATGGAAATCATACTTAATTTTATGAATTTATCCTGAGTTAAGTTTCTTAGAACTTGTAGTGTCCTTCTTTATAAATAACGTTGCTCTGTTTATTTTCACTCATCAAATTGCCACTTTTACTCCCTGCATGTGTTCTCAACTTTGTGAATAGGTTTGCCCAGTTTGTCACTATATGCAAAACAGATAGCTTATGCTCATTCTTTTCCTAGGACTATTTCCTTGCTGAAACTCTGGGTAATACTGTAAGATAGACTTACAGCATGACAAATTTGCCAGTGCATCATATGCTGTAGTACTCTGTGAGTGTTTATTTTTGATGAAATAAAGATAAGATCTTCTGCAATTAGTTGTAACCCCTTGTCAAGGCGGCATTTTAAGCAAATGCTCTACTATACTGTTAAACACAACAGTTATGCCTTCAGACTGTGTAGTGTGTCTGTTTTTTAGCTCTGGACAGACTGGAGTAGTGGCTTGGTATCTATATCAGCCAATTACTTTGTAACAACTTTTCTTTTGGAGTGAAATCATCTCATTTAAGCAGGTATTTCAGGCTCCTGGTAAGGAATAGTTCTTTGGGAAAATTGCATCATGTTTACATGAAAAAGGAAACGCTTAAGTAGTTTGGTATGTTGAATATAATGAAAGTTGAAGTTTATTTAATGGTTGGAATTTTATAGCTGTTGTTGAGGAAAAGAGGGTAAGTGGTATCACCACAACTGCACTATAATTTCATAGAACTTCACGTGATTTGTCTTGATATACTTGGGTCTTATTTGAGTTAGGATCTTGAGGTCTGTTCCCAGCTTGTGGTACAAATACAGGATGAGTGGAATGTTTATGCCACCAAAAGCTGGCAATTAAAGTAAGAGGAAAGATAACAGAGGAAGGTAAAAAGGGAATACAGGAAGGCAGTGAAATGATATCCAGTATGTTGTTAGGTAGTAATTTTTACTTTCTAGTTACAGAAACAATTATAAAGTAGATTTACTGGTGTCATGAGGAAAAAAAAAAAAAACCTTTAATAAATACTGGGAAAAATGCATTTGATAGGTGGTAGTGTATGGAAAGACTATATCAGGTAAGGGGGGGGCAGAAAGGACAAAAGGCAAATGTAGACAATGAAGTCTTGCATCATTAGTCAGAGGTGAAGGCTGATTTCTCCCTATCAAATTTAAGGTAGTTGAGTTAGGGGCACACTTCTCAAGGTCCTGATGTTACAGGCTGCTGTTGGTGATGGTACATTGGTACCATGCTCTGTTTCCCTGATACCTTTCTTACAATTTGTTTAGTACGGATGTATAGAATAGATGGTAAACCTAGTTTTTCCTACAAAGACATAGAGCAGTATTGTTCAGAGATGTGCTGTACAACATTGCATGTTGTATTATATGGTATTACAATGTAATGATAGTACATGTACGTATGAAATATGTGTTTATACATATGTGATCATATATACGTATATATGGGATATATACATATATATGGAATATGTGTAATGAGTTGCACTTTTGCAAGCTGCTTCATATTGGCCCAGTCTACACCAGTTAAAAACAAAGCAATGTTGCACTACATGAACTCAGTGTCATGCTTTACTACTGTTTCTTTCTACAGCTTAAATTAAAAAAAAAAAGCTATTTCAAAAATAGATCAGTGCATGTATTACAATAGTATAAATACAGTATATTGTTACAAAATAATTGCAAGATTGGATATAGTCATGATCAGTTTAACTCCTAGGATCTAACTCCTTGTCAGTTTCTTTTCCTTTTTTTTCTTTTTCAGTTTTATTTTTGGGGGGTACAAGCATCACTGCAGGTCTGCTGTAATAACATCAAATTTGTTACAATCAAGCAAAACTCTTCAATCTCATCTTAGAATGCTAGTGAGTTAAAAGCCTTTTCGATAGGATTTGTGACCACACAATAATCCTAAATTAATACTTAAAGTATACATTTCCCTATTTCCCCTAGACCCACTGGTGGCTGTTGTGGGCATTTGTCTTCTGCTCAAGCTCTGCTTCTTGGTGCCTGAAGGGGGATTAATATCTTTGGTAATAAACAGTGAGTTTGCTAGTGATGTTCCCACACTTTTATAGAATGCAGCAAGTGGGTTGCCTGATCTCTGTGCCTTTTTTCTAATCCCCTGCCATGCTAACTGGGAATGATTCATATTGAAATCCAGCTGTGACTATTGCTTCTTTCTCAGTTCCCATGGCAGTGCTGTGACCACACAGCAAAATGCTGCCAGGTGCATTAGATACAGATTCCAAAAATTAAAACAGATGTGCATGCAGGGAGGAGAAGAAAAATAAATTTGGCATGCAGCTATTTAGAATATATTGAACTCAATCACAGGACACTAGTTTAAAGTCATGTATTTCTTGACTTCATTCATGAAACATGTGTTTTCCCCAAATGGCACATAATAGCAGTGCAGATAAGCACAGACTTCTATAGACAGTAAAATTATCATCTCAGTTTAAGAAAACAATTGATAACATAAATACACTTTAAAGATTCAGAAAGAAAACATGAGGCATTAATGTATGCCTGAATATTTTTGTTTATTTGCCAAATGTAGAAATTTTAAATTTAACATTCTTAATGTCATTAAAAAGTCACCAGACTATTCCTTATGTCTATGTGTTAGTAGGATGTAGTGGTTTTGGTGCTGGAAGATTTTAAATTGTATACTAGACATTACTTAAAAAGAATGTATGTTGTTCTAATTGCAGGAGATGTTTTCCTTCTAAATACTTAATTCGCTTGGGTAACTTTTGGAAACTTGTTTTCTGAAAGTTGCAGTGATGTTCTGAAGCACAATTGGCAAATATGTAACATCTTCAGAGTGTGTCTAAAGTAGTTCAGGATTGGGATATGGGTAGGAATTAAGAAAACCTACAGGAAATTGGATTCCTCCTCTGCCCTCCCCCCCCCCCCCCATTTGCTTTTGGTAGTGTCTCACCTGTATGTATGATGCATACATACATATATTTGTCAGCTATTGAGCACCTGCTGTCAGTCAACTCTGAGTCTTAACAGATGTGGTTCAGCTGTAAATAGGAGCTGATGGCCAGTCTGTTGATCAGGTAACCTCTCTTTTCCAGTTCCTTCTTCTGGCACATTATGTCTATGGTGAGGAGTGGCAGCTTCAGTCAATAGAAGCAATGGCAGAGACAACAGCAACATAAGGTGAAAGATTCAGTAGTAACATCAGGTTTGTTCCTTCTACTCGGCTTTTATCCAAATAAGCAAGTGCTAGTTCCTTAGTAAGATGAGTAGTCAGCACATGCCTGAGCTGTTTTTAGTCCACAACAAACATCTCTGTCAATCTTGAGCATTTCAGCTACTTCAGCGCTCAACCAGATTCTCCAATACCTTGTACCAGAAAACCAACTTCCCTTGACCCAGTTGGAACAACTTGAATTCTCTCCAATAACAATATAATACAAAAGAACTGCAGCTTAAATAAAATCCTTTACAAATTACTTGTACAAACAATAGAATTTCAACTTGGAGACTTGAAACAGCTGTTTAGCAGCAGATGCAGAACTAATTTAAAACACTGAAGATTTAATATGCTTTCAAATTGCATCAGCAGGTCCATGTACAAACAGGAGTACAAGGATCATCAATCTTAGAATATATACTATAATGCCTCAGATGATTCACTAAAATGCTTAAGGCCAAATGACTTCCATTTCCTGAGACTCCCTCTGAAGTTCATTGACTGCACTGTCTCATCTTTTCTGTACATGAAAAATGTCCAGAAGACCTATACACCTGGTACATATTAAAGATACTTTATGTCAGTAGTTTGTAGAATTCAGAAGCTGTTTGATAATGTGTAGAAATGTTGATACGGTCAGTGTACAGTCAGTTAATATTTTGATTAAAAAAAATTTAAAACCCCAAACCTGTCAGTATTATACTCCAATAGCCGCCTTCTAAAATGCATATCCATTTCTGTTGCACCTTCCAAAAGATAAAAATCAATAGACTTTATAGTTCCTATGTAGCCAAAGCTGGGAAAGGTAGACTTTAGAATTTGGAAGACCTCAGACTGATTATGTATGTCATGCTGGCATTTTTTGTTACCAGGTAACCTTTTTGTAAAGAATGTTCACAGGACAAAAGATTCTTTGCTGCATGCATGTTGACCATCACAGGAAAAAGTGCTAATAGGGAATAATAAGATTTGATTTCCTCATCAGGCACTGTCTGTGGGAAGTAAATAGTAATTGTATTAATAACGTGCCAAACTTTCATTTAAAACTTTGCATTTTTTCCTTTATTTTATGTGCTATTTACATACATTAGAATTAATAAGGAGTGAGGCTTTTAAAATGCGTAGAACAATATTAACTTTCTAATATGCAGACCCTAAACCTTTCCTGTAAGAGTTGTGGGTTGCTGTGGACTGAATTTAAGACCCCTTACTTGCATTTGTAGTAAGGTTTTGCAGATCTCTTGAGAATAGTCCTGTCTGAATAATGTGGAATTCAGCCTTCGTTATCTTAATTTAATTTAGTTACTTTATTACCATGCCTGGAAATTGTTATAGGTAATCTGGTGTAGGTAAAGTTAAAGGGAGTGGCTGATGGTGACTAGCACTTTTGATGGCTGAATCACCCAGGTGTTTCCACTGGGATGTTAGATGCATTTTTAATTTTTTTTTTAACACAATCTAACAAAAAAATGTGAGCTCAAAGTTCACTACTTACTATATCTTAGGTGGCTGTCTTAGGTAATATTAAATTGGCCCTGTCTTTAATGTAACTCTGTCCCGTGAGTAGATAAAATAGTTGTGTGCTTGAATACTTAGTAGTATCTCAATACTAACACTTAAACCTTGATTCTAACAGATAGGTATTCTCACTGCAATTGGTGATCATTGAGGTTGTTATAAAAGTTTCCATTAAGCCTCATTAAACTGAAATCTACCTGTTTTAGTGAACCTTATGCTGTTAAAACCCTTTAAAGAAATTGTGTCAATCAATATAAATCTCTTCCATCAGTCACTGGGAGTGCCAATTATTCATGTTTGCTTTAGGTGTTTGGTTTTGTTCGTGATTTATTTATTGCATATGTTGTGGTTTTGCTGAAGATATCCATCAACTTTTAAAAATTGCTTCCATAAAACAGAAATCAGGTAAAATTTTGGATCTTGTACAGATCCAAAATCTTTCCACCTGTAAAATTAAGTGACATGGCATCTCATATTGTGCCAGGTAATAAGAATGTAGAATATTTGGATTATAGGATTATCTTTGAATTTGTATCTAATCAAACCCATAACATTTTTTCTCATGTTTTTCTTTATCTTAATAGAGATGTTGATGGGATTTTTTTTGTGTAATCATGATGTTGATGAATTTCTTGCAGTGATTAGAACTTTCTTTTTAGTATTTTGACTTTTATAAAGATGGAAAAAAAATGGTTGCTTTGTATATACATGATGACATCAACTATAATAGCACTTACAAAAAAAGCATCAATATTAGAAGTGCGTTAATACAAATTTGTGTTTTACAAGAGAAGGAAAATTCAGCAACTACTGTAGAACCTTTTTTCCCCACCCTTACCTTATGGTTTTAAAGTGATTTTATGCAGCACTGAAAAGACAAACTTAGTGGCCAAAGTTTGTTTCATAGAAGTGAATATAATGATGTTACTGGAGAAGCGTATAGGGTGTGAGATTATATTCTTCACCAGTGATGTGAACATTCTCCCATTGTTACTTCAGTTTAATGTGTGAAATTGTAAGAGCTTAGTGTATCAAATTTAGCTTGATGAAGAACTGCTTTGCTTTACTCATGCAAATCAGCCTGAGTTTCAGAATTGTTTGTTATGCATTTTGCACCCAATCTCCTTTATGCACAAAATCAACTATGCTGTATGGTGTGCTCATGTGATTGTGAAAGTTAAAAGCAGCATATAGTAGCTACTAAACCAGCTAGACATAAACAAATGGTGAGGTCTAAAATAACTTGGTATGTCATTCGTTGTAAACATTGTTTAAACAGCCAGATTGTTCTTCCAATATAGAATACACTCTAATCACTAAGTTGTTACACAATATGAGTTTGCTCAAGGAGGAAAAAAGTAGGTTATCACCTGCATTTAAACTCTCCACTTATGAAAATATATTGATAATGTTAAATAATTTACTTCATTAAGGAAGATAATTTTATCAGAAGATAAAATATTTTTCTCACTCACGCTTTTGCTCATTTTTTGCTTTGAAATACTACAATTTGATGACTCATTGTGAATGCCCTAGCTAGCCTAACTGCAGATAAGTTACAGAAGCTGTCATTAATGACCTTTTACTGCTAGCCAGAATATAGTTCCTATTTCTTGTCATACCACTGCACAAGCGGTAAGCTGTAAAGTTGTATCCACTAGTGCCTTTTCATTGAAAAAACACCGACTTTGAGAGAAGCTGGATCAGGAAGTACAGTCTCCCCATGATTAATTTGAAATTCAGGAAGCTTGATGGTGTGGAAGATTCTAGATTAATTCTGTGCATGTAACTTTCATTTCATGACAGAAGTTTGGTTTTGTTAGAAAGACTTACCCATTTTTATTTGCTAGGCATCTTCCCAATTCAGCTTCTCTCAAGGTGGACCTTAGGCTTAAATAACATCATTGACTAAACATGGTCCTGTATATAAGGCTTAACTTGCCAACCTTTCCTATCCTTGCCAATACTAAGACCAACTAGAATCATAAGTCACAACATTCTAAAGGGTGAAATGTGTTCACCATAACGTAGAAAATGGGGGGCAAAATCTTCAAGGAAAAAAAAATGATGGCCAAAACATGATAGTGGTGATACTCTGTTGTAGGTAATCTGTGACATCAGTAGAATGTTTCTAGTGCTGTTTAGAAAATTAAACACATAATTGCATAGTTCTATCATGTATTCATGCAATCTAAGTTTATCCTAATCCATTTATCTTTCACATCTGTGTTTCTTTTCTTTGTTTATCTAAAAAACCAGACAGTGTCAGTAATAACAGAAGTCAATAATAACATGGGAGCTGATGGAAGATTATCCTGACCTCAGGCTACTTCCAGGCAACATCAGTCAACAATATCAAACCTCTTTTTTTGTGCATCCCTTAAATCTCCAGCACCCATTGCTGTAGGGAAACACCCTGTCAGCTAGCTGTGTAACTTAGCTATCTCAGAACACCAGATTCAGATACCAGTTTCTGAGTACTGTTTTCTCTTTCTACCATTTCTTGAGCCAGGTGTTTTCACAGTGAACTGGAGCTTGCAGTTGTTACAATAGAAGTCACTGAGCTATTTCTCTCAAGTGCAGCTGCAGAGCACAGAGGCAAAGACACAGTTACTTTTTACTGAAAAGGAGGTATATTGTATAAACATGGCAAAAGTAGGGGGCTTTTAGCAGTGCCGAGTTAGCTTTCATCAGATCATGTCACTGTCCAGGTGCAGTTTTCTTTGGTGTTTGAGGTGACATCTTAAACGTAACTTAAAGATCTCCTTTTGTTTAAGCAGAGATTTATGTAGTCAGGGTTCTTGGCACACATGACCATTATTTGTTTTCTTTAAATGGTTGTGGGTTCTGTACTTTTTCACACTAATCAGGTGCAAGGTTACTGGTTTGCTTGTAGCATAACTGTGCATTGATCATGTGTTTGGGGGGGGGGGTTTAAACAAGGTGAAGTGTTACAATGTTTGCAGAAATGTTGCTTTAGACAATTGTGGGCCATGTGCTGCTGCCCTACAATAGTGGTCTGAAGCAATGGCAACACCTGCTTCTTCGCAGGTATTTCCTCTCCTGTTACAATATTATATACATATAGCAATTGCTGTTTGCTCTGGTTACTTTCTGTCTAGTATATGCATAGTTTGCATGGCTCTTGTGAGTACTAGATGTGTTTGGATCACTGGCTGCGGGCCTTAGTTTTAGTTATTTGCAAGTTAGTGTGATGTTCATGTGTAGAACTTGATAAAATGTTACAGCTATGTGTAACAGTCAGTCCTTGGTAGTTACATGTAATGAGTGTAGTGTTGCTAAATAGTTGGAAAGCAAATGTGCTGGACTTGAAAGCTTGCAGATTCAAAAAGGGAGATCTAATGCTTATGTTGAACCACCAAAACTAATCAGAAATTTAATTTCTATGTTTATATAAAGATTTGCTTGTGAAACAATGACTCAACATTAAACAAGTAGAATGACCACTCCTTATGTTACACTGAGCAGTAGTAATTTCAGTCCAGTGATCTAATGATGGCCAAACTTGAGAGAGTTATCTTAAACCATCTCAAGTGAACCATGATTAACACCTTGGGTTTATCCTAATTAATGTGCTCTGAAGGAGTCTATTAATGTTTGCGGCTGTTCTTCAAGCTGTGGTGTTAATGTAAGTAAGCAAAATAACGTCTAGTACCTGTGTGATTGAATACAAATATATAGACTATCTTGGTAAGCACCATTTTTCTTAATATTTGAGTGGTTTTGATTTAAAAATTAGTAATACTGTTGCATCCAGATAAGGCCATCTAGGTGCTGTACAAACACAAGAAAACAGTACATTGTCTAATACAAAGAGTTTACCTTGTTCTGTGAATGGATGGGCTGCAAATGAGCGCACAAAGAAAAGAGACTTTGGTCAGTGTGAAAAGGAGTAAATCATAACACAATTGAAATGTTACACCGCAAAATGAAGGTGTTACATAAAATTAAAAAAAAAAAAACCAAAACCAGAAAAGAGTGGAAAGAGGTAGTGGGTTACATCTGCAGGGAGGTTCCATCTGGGGGAGGTGGTAGGTAGCTACCTACCAAACAAAAAAACAACCCCAAACTTGAATATTTTGTAGATGGGCATTTGTGATTAGTACCACAAATTCATCGGAAATGGGAATTTGCTTGACTGAAGGCATGGCAGCTAAAGGAGGGATAAGTTGTAAAAGATTTAGTTATTTAATGTGATAAGAAGGAAAAGGGAAAAGACTAAGGTGTAACTATCCCACAGAGGTGGATTTTTTTGGTCTAACAGAAAGGATAGTAATACCATAATGATTAAAAAAAAAAGAAGGAAGTATGGGAGTAGACTTGACCAGGGAGACAAAGAATCTTTATATTCAGTTACTGTGAGTATGCATTAATAGCGAATATTCACAAGGAGAGATTGGAAAGAGAGAGAGGCTGAGACACCAGTTCGTACACATTTCCTCTTTAGCTCTACCTGAGGCTGTAAAAACCAGAGTGAGAACAACTGTCATCCTATCTCTTGTTGCTTGAGGTCATAAAAAATTCAAGAAATTATGAGAAATGGAAGGCTTCTTATTCATTTTTTACATGCATAGCTTGCTAAAATTGGGAGTCTTAAAAGGAGTTTGCTTGCTCTTGATGGAAAATTACAAATAAGTAGGTATTTTTTGTGGAAAAGAAAAACCTCAAAGTGGAATCTATGTTAAAAAATGAGCAAGGTCCCATCTTTTTGAATACAGAAGGAATGCAACAAACAGATAAAGATACTTTACTGTGAACATTGAAATTCTATTGTCACTACTACTCAAAGTTCATCTTCACAGGTTCTTTTTCAGACTTGTAAAGTCAGTGAGACTTTCCAGTCTTTCTTTTTGTCTGCTGTCTGTGCCATATTTTTACCACAGAGCATCTATCTGAAGTATCTTTGCTTAGATTAGTGTTGCATTTGCTTTCATTTCATGTGGAAACATTTATTTAAGTATCACAGGAACATAGAACTGGAAAGAACTTTCTAAGTCATCGAATCCATTTTGAACTGCACTTCAATTTTAAAGCTAATTATATTTCCCCCCCTGCTGCTTTTATCAAGGTACCAATTCATTGTTCTAGTAATCTCCCTTCATTTTTTCAGCTTAAATGTATTTATATATTTCTAGATTTTTTTTTTCCTGTATGCCAACAATGTCACCTGTCAATATATTTATAGAGAAGAATTCTGTTCCCTCTCTAGTTTGAATTTTCTGGAATAAGTAATATGAGTTTGTTTAGCTTTCATATAACTGGATCTTTGGTTTCCTCACAATTTTGTTATCTCTTGTTTATACTCCTGCTGGCTGAGTCTCCCTTACACTTAAGTGACAACCACTTCTTGGACAGTGACATAATACTTTCCTGTTTCCTTGGCTAGGACATGCTCACCTTTCATAGCAAGGCCATATTGACATATTTTGAAGAATATAAATTCAACCTAAAGACCAACCTAAAAAGAGACAAGCTACGCTTTTAACCCTTTTTTGAAATCTGAAAAGTCTCTGACTATGCTTGTAAAGGAAATAGTCACAGTCAATTCGCTAGCCTTGAGGCAAAGTGGAAGCGTGCAGCTTATGTGCATACAGCTAAACTAATTCCCCAAGGTGACCTTCCTTATCTGTACTGCCTATTGGGAAGAGTCCCTGGCCTGTTTGGTACCGCAAGTCAGGCTAAGGTATTTTCTGGCAAGGTTCTAGTAGGTACAGGGCAATATATTTCCCAGGTTCATGCTGAGGTAAATGTGTGGTCTTGTGTTGGTGCAGTCACTCTCTCTACTGTCTTAGAGAAAGCAGTGAAATGTCAGGTACTCAAGCAGTCACTAGTCTATATATTGGCATCGGTTAAAGAGAAGCTTCATACTGCTTTTGATAGTCCTAAGGGTGTTCTTTTTTGATGGTTATATTTCTGTTCAGTATCACATTTTAGTTTTGAAGGAAATTTAATTTTAATTCAGAATGAAGGAATTCTAGGAATATACTTTCTCCTTATAGCATCATAGAGAAGAATCATAGCCTCGTTTAGGTTGGAAAAGACCTTTAAGGTCATTGAGTCCAACCATAAACATAACACTGCTAAGTCCACCGCTAAACCATGTCCCTAAGCACCACATCTACACCTCTTTTAAACACCTCCAGGGATGGTGACTTCACCACTTCCCTGGGCAGCCTGTTCCAGGGCTTGACAACCCTTTCAGTGGAGGAATTTTTCCTAAGATCCAACATAAACCTTCCCTGGCACAACTTGAGGCCATTTCCTCTTGTCCTATCTCTTGTTACTTGGGAGAAGAGACTGGCACCCACCTCACTACAACCTCCTTTCAGGTAGTTGTAGAGAGCGATAAGGTCTCCCCTCAGCCTCCTTTTCTCCAGGCTAAACAACCCCAGTTCCCTCACCTGCTCCTCATAAGACTTGTGCTCCAGGCCCCTCACCAACTTGGTTGCCCTTCTCTGGACACACTCTAGCACCTCCATGTCTTTTTCGTGGTGAGGGGCCCAAAACTGAACACAGGACTCAAGGTGCGGCCTCACCAGTGCTGAGTCCAGGGGAACAATCACCTCCCTGCTCCTCCTGCTGGCCAAACTATTTCTGATGCAGGCCAGGCTGCCATTGGCCTTCTTGGCCACCTGGGCACACTGCTGGCTCATATTCAGCCAGCTGCCAGCCAGCACCCCCAGGTCTTCTTCTGCCAGGCAGCTTTCCAGTCACTCTGCCCCAAGCCTGTAGCGCTGCATGGGGTTGTAGCGACGGAAGCGCAGGACCCGGCACTTCACCTTGTTGAACATCCTACAGTTGGCTGTGGCCCATCGATCCAGCCTGTCCAGATCCCTCTGTAGAGTCTTTCCACCCTCAATGAGATCAACCCTCCCTCCGAATTTGGTGTCATCTGCAAACTTGCTGGGGGTGCACTCAATCCCCTCATCCAGATTGTTGATAAAGATATTAAAAAGAGCTGGCCCCAATACTGAGCCCTGGGGAACACCATTTGTGACCAGCCACCAACTGGTGAACTCCATTCACCGCAACTCTTTGGGCTTGGCCATCCATCCAGGTTTTTACCCAGTGAAAATTACACCTGTCCAAGCTATGAGCAGCCAGTTTCTCCAGGAGAATGCCGTGGGAAATGGTGTCAAAGGCTTTACTGAAGTCCAGGTAAACAACGTGGATCATGTTTCTATGGATGAAAATCTGATGTTTCTTAGGCTCTTTATAGGAATCCATTTTAGGACAACGACTTTCATAATTCTGTTGAGAAATGCCTGAAGTCACATTCTTGAGACATATAGCTGTTTTTCACCGTTAGTTACGAACTAGTATTTTTTTTTTAAAGATGCGCATAGAACTTCTGCAGACCTTCAGATTCTGAAATACTTTGAGGTGAGGATACGCTGTGATTTCTCTGGCTGTCTTCAGTGCACCCTTTTCAGAGACTTTTCTCACAAGAACCTGTAACAATAGGTAGAAGGCTTAAAATGGTTGAAATTTCTTGTTGGTTTGAAAAAGTGTATATTTTATCTTTGTCATTTTACTAATTCTTTATAGAAAGAATCCTGGTTCCTGACTCTGGAGGTGTAAGGGTTTTTACTTAAGAGAAAAATGACAGCTCTGGCTTTGGCAAATTATTCTCTGGAACCGCTGAGCTGTTTCATAACTCTGATACATATTTCAGTATGAAATATAAATTATTCTAAAATCTCATATTTTCAGTATAGTATCTTACTGTTTGCCTTTCCATTGTGATGGTAATAAATGAATAACATGAGAGGCAAGGGTGAATGAACTTGGATGGAACAGTCTGTTAACAGATTACGTGTTACCACTGACTGATTTAGTTCTTCTAACAGTGTTTACTTACACAGCTTTATATTGTACAAGGCACAGGACTTTTCCGGAATTATACCCTCTGAGACAGAATCAGCCAGCAAAAAAGTCTTTAGTGGCAAGTCGGAAGGAAGAATATAGGAATAGCACTGTAGCTTGTCTACAGGACAAAACCCTCCAAATCAGGTTTACAGGCTTAGCTGGATTTCTGTCACTGAGAGAACTGTCCTCAAGTAGCAGGAAGGGCATTCCCAACCATTGAGTGTTTATGAAGAATAAGGTGTTAGAAGAAAATGTGAACAAGCCTCTGACTTACAGGGATGTCAGTCTTTTAATATGCTTATCCTTGCTATGTGAGATAGTGAAATATTTTTGCTCATGTATAGTGGAGATCAAGGGTAGCTCTAAGGTTAAATGACTTCTGCTCATGATGCATATGGTAAAAACTTGTATCCAAGCTAAAACAGACAGTCAGGGGCTGTTAGGGCAGAACTAGAGTTAAGTGTTATATTATCCTTCTTCATGAGTGCATGATGGCTTACTTCTGCAGATTATAGAATAGTTTATGCTAAAAGTTTCCCAGAAAACTTTACTATGCCCTTACCACCATGGCTTTAGAGCTGGCAAATCCTCTTTTCTTGGAGTTTGCATTAATTAGGTCTGAGGCAAAAGACGAACACATTTCATGAAAGACTGTGTGTTGCCCAACTACCGAGAGCTAATTTTTATAGCTGTAATTCTTTCAGGCATGGGACGCTGTTTATATTATCAAGTTCAACAGTAGAAATGCAGTTCCTAACAAAGAAGGGGAAAGATTGAAGTCAGCATTATTTTTTTTTTTTTTTTTTACATTCACGGTTAAACAATGTCCCTCAGTTTACTTGGAACCATTGTTGATAGTAAGTAATTATATTAATATGGTGAAGACGTGCATTGCACAAGAAACTTCTCTGCAATTCTCAGGCAAAGATTTCTAAATTAGAAATGCTATGGCCAAAATACTCAATAGAAGCCTGTAAAAATCCCTCCCCTGAGCTTCCACTTGCAGGTAGAATTTAAGTGACCTAATAAAGCCTGAAAGTGGTGCAGTGTCATTTATTTGGCTGCCTGTGTGCTTCCAACAAATGTTTCAAAATGCTGTAATTTTTTTTCTGTGGGAGTCTTAGCTCCATGGTAACCATATCCAGTTTAACTCTTAAGGAATCTTGTCACTGTAGAGAAACCTTCTTATCTAATGAATAAATCTACCCCAGTCTCCTTTTAACAGTCTGCCTTTCCTTCCTACCTTACCTCTTCCCCTGAGCAAGGTTTTGTCAAATGTGAATGCAATTGATCCTCTGGTTTACGATGTCATCATTTTAGAATAATTCTTCATGTTTTCTTCCTGAACAAGCAGAGAAAAACAGGGTAAGGACAAAGGAATGCTAAGATGATGAGTCAGACTGTAGTCTCACAATTTGCAGGACCAGTACCACTGCCACCTTTGAAGTTCAGGATGTGGGAAACAAAGGATCAGTATTGAAAAATTCTTGCATGAAATGATGCTGAAATAATTGTGACCTTTAGAAAAGAAACAGTGCTGTGACAGATAAAATCTGTTAAGTTGCATAGGAGTGCCTTTTGGAGCGTAAGATAAATTTTGAAGGTGAAAGGTGAAAAATTCCTTTCTAAAGAATTGTATTGAAGTAAAAGTCTTACATTCAGAAAGAATTAAATGCTCCAGAGGATATAGGTTTTATAATAAGAAATGCAACAGTTTTGCAAGGAGTCCTGCACCCTAGTATATGAGAAATAGGGTAACCTCCATACATTTGAAGATTTAGGAGGAAGTTTCCAGAAGAATGTTTTAAAATAACTCTTTCAGATTTGCATGGTAATTTGTGGAGTGTGCAAGGAACGGGAAGGTTGGTTGTGAATATTTTCTACTACTTTCCTCCAAACACCAGTGTTCACGATAAATCACAGTGACATGTCAGTAGCTAGACCACTGATCTGACTGCTGCAATTATTTGATCCAAAACTTAAAGATACATTTTCTGTGGATTTCAGTTATTTTCAATCAGCTGTCTGTGTATAACCAAGGACAGAAAGTTCTCTCTCATCTTGAAGTCTGATGCCTAGTGCATACTGAATATAGATTATTTTTAAAAAAATATATGTATACTTGTTCTCTCTTAAGCAGATACCATGTTGGCAATCTATAAGGGCACTGAATTCAACTGATATTAGTCCTTCTGCCTACACTTCCATTTTACTATCATCGTACTCGTGCTTAGTCATTATAATGAAGCCATACTGAAATACTGACGACTTGCCTGAGACCTTCACTTCATTCTGTGTTGAAATAAATCTGTATGCTGCTATTCTGATAAGATTCACAATAGATTGATTTTTTACACTTTTTTTAGACATTATTCAGAATTACTGTTTTTTCTACTTAGTAGAAAACATAGCTATAAAAATTTAGCACAGCTTGAAAACCATACACAGTTTATTACAGCTGAAATTGTTTTGTTATTTGCTTGTATCGCCAGAGGCTTTAGTGGTACTACATGTAATACTCTGAATACAGCATTTTAAAAGAATGTCCCACTTCTGTGTACCTGAATCTTACAGAAACCAAAAATTATTTCTTTGAATTATTAGTTGTCTTTGTCCCATGTTGCTTTTACATAATACTGTCAGAGAGCATGGATCCCTGTCCTAGCTGAAACACTAACCTAGGAAATCATAAGATTAAATGCCCTCTAGAATGATAGCACCAACCATTTTGTTAGTAAAGTCAAATCTATTTCAAGTCTTACCAGACAAGCTGCATTAACTGATGAGCAGAATAGGACTCTTCTCTCACTTCTGTTTTTCAGGAATAACACATTTGAAGGAAGTTGTGGTTACAGCCCTGGGACCATATATATATATATTTTTAACACTTAACATGTAAATTCAATTTACTTTATGCTCTCTGTGGCCATCACTGACCACAAATGTGCATATTAACTTCACAGAATCAAACCTTACTTTTTTTTTCTTTTTAAATCTTTTAGGATCTTGTATTTTAAAGCTATGCCATGTTAATATAACTAAAATATTTTTGTGTTAAATACTCAGAGTATACTCTCCTGTCTAAAACAGGAAAAAGTACAATTTTAAAGGCTGGTAGTAATTGGAAAGGATCTGTTGTCAGGTGATCCGAGAGCACCTTTTCCTTATTTTTAGTATGCAGTTATAAGATAAATGCTCATTGCTTATTTGATTAGTATATTTTCAAACTGATATACAAATGACAGTGAAAGTTTCATAGCCATGATCTTTAAATTTTTTGGTGTGCTAAATTGTTTTTTAAGCCATCCTTTCAGACCTTTTAAAAAACTTGGTCTCTGGATTAAAATTTCAGTGTGACATGAAAAATCAAATCATAAATATTTCCCTGCCTCCTTTAGTCACCTTTACTGTTATTTATACTGACAATACACACTAGTTTGAATTTGATTTTTTTAATTTCCTTTATCTTTTTGGTGTAAACTTTTGTTGAGCAGAGCTCATTGGTTAAAAAATGAACATAATCAGAAATTGCTTCTGTGCCGCTGTGATTAGTCTTTATTCAGTCTTTTGACTGAGAGCATGATGAGTTCTTCATGTCTTAATGTGTGTGACAACACATAACTATTACTGTTTAGTGAGACAAATTATCTTTTGTAAATATTTTCAGGCATTTTCAGGGAGAAAATTGAGACCAGCAGTTTTATTACCTCTCTTTTTCTGGGGTACTAACAAATTGACTTGTTCTTTGTATCCCCAAATTGAGTATCTGTTACATTAGCATAGCAGAATAAATGATAACCAAGTATCTGATTTATTGCAGTATTTTCTTAAGTTTGATGAACAAAGGATTTTATGTAAAATAAAGATTATTAGAGCCTCAAAGAAGAGGAGGGAAGAAAAGGAGAATATTAAGTCTTCTGAGTAATAATTTTTTAATTCCCTTTAAAAAAAACAAACCTGCCTCTAAGAGATTCTGCTTAAATAAGACAACTTTGCTCAGTTTTTTTCTTTTACAATAATTGAAGCACTAAGTAAATATTCTAGCTACATCTCTATTTCTGTATAAAGAAGTAGAATAAGATGGTTTCTTCTTCTATTGCAGATAACCCATAATCCACAATAGATTTGAAAGTCATATCACTTCCTGCCTCAACCTTGATTCACCAGCTTTCTAATTCAGAACAGAAAATGCAGTTCACTTATCCTTCTGGATTTTGTCAGCTGCTTATTTTTTCCATGTAATGATATCAAAGTGTTGCAGCCTTGCACCAACTTTTGATTATGTTTGGTGTGCTAGAATCTCAGACCACAAAGGTGATCTTAATTCAAAAAGTCAATCTTTCACATCTGTCTGGTAAATAGCTCTTGTAACATTAATCAAACATCACATGATAAAATTTAATAAATTACAAATACCATTATTATCTTGATTATGGAACTGGTTGTCTTGAATATGTATTATCAGCTTTGTGCGTTATCTATTTATTTTTAAATGTTCTCTGTGAAAGCCAAGAGGAGACTGAGGTCTAGGAGATACGTTACTTGGAAGGTAGGAAACAGAAAAGAGTAGAATATTGGCATGCTTGACCAGTTCCAATATAAAAAGAGGTTTAGTAATGAAAAACATTGAAGAAAATAAAACAGTTACTCAAGTAAAAGCATTGGAATTAAAATATAATATTAGCACTTAAACTGTGGAGAGAAATAAAATTATGTACTTTCTGTACAAAAAGCAGAAAAGTGCCAATTAAGTCACTGAATTTGTGCTCTTAGACAAATAAAAGAAATTTAAGGAAGATATATTGGGAAGTTTCTCTGCAAGGAAGAAGACAATGGGAAACAGAATCTTGTAGGAACAAGGGAGGCAGGAGTCTCTTCAAATGCAAACCAGTATAGACCTCTACCATTGCCGAGTTTGGTCATATTGAGAACAGCCAGTTCAGTTCTGAGATGCTGAGGTTGAGATGTTTAAGCAAAACTCTGAGGTGAAACACTTTATTTGGGAGATGGGCTTTATTTTAAGTTCTCTGCGTACGTTATCAGGTGCAGGGTGAAATCCATCTTGGGACAAAGTGTTTTATACTTTTTTTAAAATGAAGAAAGATTAACATGAAGGCTATCCCATGAAGGCTGCTGAAATCATGAACAGCTGATTGATCTGATTGTGATAAGATTTGTGGAATATATGTTTTTGCCAGATTTGGGGTTTAGAGTAGGCTTATGTGAACAAATTAGCTGTGAATGTTTATCTTAATGATTATATAATGTTCACTAGAAATACATATCAAGTACTGGAACTGTAGATTGTGCTTTTACTAATGGTGTAATCTCTCTGAAGCATGCTATGCTACTCCAGGTGTTTAAATAAAAATATAGTAAGATCTCTTAAGCAATTTCAGGCTTAGCAAACATAAATGCCAGTTTTTCATTATGGTCCTAAACTATCTCCAGTTAATGCAATATATTTAAAAATAAAACCTGTTCTAGAAATTTGAGTCAGTTATATAAATGACATATAATCATGAAATTTTAGTGCTAGCTGTAGCAGATGACTCTGTAGTTACTTAAATATTTTTGTCTTTTATCAGTGATAAGATTTATTCCTTTAATTTAAAATCAGTTTTGTTTGGAGTTGTTAAATAATTCTGAAATTATTATATTAAGAAAATATTCTAGCATGCAGTAGAACCATCAAAGAATTTTTTTACACTTGATGCTTAACAAGTGACAAGCCAGTCATGCGAAAAGAAATTTGATGTCCTAAATACCATGACATGGAATTGGAAAGTTCAGGAACTCTCTGTACAGGAGTGTTCTCAGGCTTTCATTAGCATATTAATCCAGATCTTTCCAACATTCACAGCTGTGCTTTGTTTATGCTGCTTTTATATGTTAATCCATGTCCAACAGTAATGGAACTTACACAAGTATTTACATATTCTGATTGCCTGGGTGACTGTGTAGCCCTTTTCAATTTTTTCTGTGTATAAAAAATAGTTTATGTAATTCAGTTGGTAAAGTATACTGCATTTTGAATTGCAGTTGGCTGAAAAGCACTGGCAGCAATTTAATGTTAACAATATGCTTATTTTCTGCAGTAAAAAAACCTTTTATTCGTGGTTTACTATGTAATTTGGAACTTTGTGCACAGAACTGCTGCTGCTTTCTGAACTTTGTTCTGATTTCTTTTGATGGCTTATAAAAATTACTAAAATTTGTTTGATACGAAAATAATTTAACAGTGTATTGCCTAATGTATATCCCAGCTATTCTTGCATTATAACCAGAAATGCTTGGAGGTTTTGCATATATGTGCTGTATAGGATTTCCACTGAAGGTAGGGGAAAGGCTCAGTTTTGCACCAAATTATAATCATCAAGCCTGTGATTGGTTCCACTGTAAGTTAGCAATACCAGTCCTTCATATGATGAAGGTATATGATGTCAGGTCATCATATACCTGAGTGTTTAATGATCGTGTGGTATATGATACAAGTTGTCATATACCATAGTGTATATGACAGTGTATACTCATAGTGTATATGCTCCATAGTGTATACTCAGCTATGGAGAAAACATTAAGAACTAGGATGTTCTAATATAATAACCTCTTAAAAGTATTTCTTGTTTCCATTGGTGACTACAAATCAAATCTGCTTTTTCAGAGAGCAGGATTTGTAAACAATTTCAAAGATTAGTGTTTCAGTGCAGGCTATTTGTACAACTGTGTATAATCTTAAGTGTATTATAATGCTACGGTATAGCAGACTTCCTTGATTATTATTTAAATTACATTTTAAATGAGCCTACTGATAAACAGTAGAAAGCATTCATACTATATATAAGCTCTAGTCTTCACTATTTTATGTGATTTGGGGAAAAAAGTAAATTGTATTTTTGGGTTTTAATTTAGGTTTTTCAACAAGTTGATCTAATGCTTTTGAGGCAGAATTTTGATACTGCCCCTACAGTGGCTTTCTGTCATATTTCAGTAGTCTTTTTAGTTAGCAAGGTATTGCATATGATATTCTGTAATACGAGAGAAGCATTTTATACTGCGTGGACCAGAAGACATTAGGAAGGGATAGTACTTTTCTTGCCTCTGAAATGAATGTGCATTGTCTCGCAAATATGCTAGAAGTTTCTGCAGGCGAAGTTTTCACATATACTGTCTGGTTTATTGTATAGGTGCTGCGAGTGCTTACGTTTTCTGATGTACTTCTTAGACTAGGAATGAGATCTCAATTTTATCTCAATTATTTGTGCACTGGAAATGCATAGAGTGAAAAAGCTTGGTGACACAAGTCCTTCAAATTTAGTTGAACCCATTGCTTGTCCTATACATTTCGTGAAATAACTACTTAAGAATACTTTCGTTTGATCACGTTGTGCTTTGCTGCCTGTCAGATTCTGTTACCCGCTTTTCTGTTTCTTTTTTATTTCTGATAAATTGAGATGGAATTTCATCTTTTTCTTCAATTTTCTTTAGATGGAAGAAATTGGAATCACAGACTCTGTTGGGGTAGGAGCTAATATCTTGGTAAAGAAAAAGAAGTAATAGGGTAGGAAGTGCCAGTGAGAGAAGTGACTCGATGAGGAAGGAGATAGATATGTAGCTTTTGAGATACAAAAAAGAAGGGTGCTGCTCTCTTTCAAATAGATCATATTCACCCATTTGGGCTTCCCATGCAAAACTGAGGAGATAAGAGAGGTAGAAATAAAGCTCCTGCTAAGCAGCAAGTGACTACATAAATAAAGTAGAAGGAGGCACAGTGATCGAGAAGTAGAGAAAACTGGGACATTTTGTTCCTCTTGGCATTTGGGCTGGAGAAGGGAGCATGGAAGAGGTGGTAAAAGCCACTGTCCCTGACCTGGTGACCATGAGAATACATATGCTGTTTGTGTTTGGATACGTTTGTATGGTGTGGAGGTCTTGTGATTGGTGTCTGCCTCTTACATGGATGCTCCTAGACTCTTGTAGACAACCTGCGACAAGCTTGTGGTAGACAAGTCTCTAACCTGTTACGTTTTGCTCATCCTGACAATCGGTGGTCAGACAACTGTATTTAGCATATGTGAAGTGATCTCTGAATGGAATATATATGATGGCATACCTCAAAGAACAGACTTAGTATAGAGATAAAGAGATCTTTGTCTTACGTTTGGGACTATTTACAAATAAGGAACAGATTAACTCGATTAATGGAGCCCTATTAGCACTACCCAGTTCAGCACGTAGTTACATATTTTTCAGTAGAGACTCTCTTTAGTAACAGGCAGATCTGCATTTTCTCATGCTTAAAAGAACCTGTTTATAGCGCTACTGTGTAATAAATTGTGCATATTTTTTTATATGCGCTACTGTGTCTGGCTGGGAGATTTGGCAACCTTCAAACCACAAAGCTAACAGCCATTTAGAGTTTACAGCAACTTCTTTGATTGCATACTTTAAAACAATTTCTTTGCTTTTTTTTTTTAACTGGGTATAAAATTATCACACCAGATGTGTCTGCATTGTGAAAGACAATTTAAGTTTTAAAAACAGTAGTTGGGCATTTTCTATGCCCATGCACATCAGAACTAGCCAGAACTCTCCTTTAACTGAAATTGAAACATCGGGTGTGGAGTGGAGAAGGCAGACAGAATACACAAACAGAGAGAAGCAGTTATAAGATTGACATGGTAAATGAAGAGTGAAGAAAATCAATATACGACAAAGACTGAGGTGAGAGATGATGCAAGGAATGGACATGAGAGATGTGCAAAACTGAAAAAGAGGAACTGATAGCTAGGCTAGGTAGGTTCAACTTTTAAAAGCTTTCTTTTAGGATCTTCATGTAGAAGAGCAATTGTTAAAAACACATGTAAACTCATTAAGATTTTGCTGATTCTGTATAGAGTGTAATCTATAATAATCTAGTGTCAGGTAGGTTGCCGTGAATCTTTGGAGACACCTTTTGCGTTCCCATTAAAACAAAGACCATGAAAAAATTACTGGTATAGGCCTTAAATTGATGTTCTGTGAACTTTGTAGCCAGTGATGCAACCTTTTGAAAGAGAAAGAATGGTGATAGCGATGCAGAAAACTTAATCTAGAAATAGGAGGATACTTCAGGAGTTTTATTGCTCACATAAGCGTTTTCCTTTAGCAGACATTGTTGAAAGTACAGGAACAAAATAATTGTGTTGGACCTTCAGGCGCCTGAGCCCTGTACTAATGACTAGATACAGAACCAAGAATGTAGAATTGAAGTTTTGCTAAGTTTGGGTGTAGTAGGTTTATAAGTTTTCTGACATTCTAGCCAATGCTAGTTTGAACTAATAAAACTGTTGAAGATGGAAGAGAGGGTGTGAGACAGCTTGAACATGGCAGAGAGTCCTTTTCCACTCTGATTGCAGTATAAACCACTTGATAGTTAACATCATTACTTTCATACCTGCCTTTCTGCAAGTATATAACTCTTCATACTTTAGCGTATCACCTTCACAGGGGACTAAAACAATTAAGCTTCAAAGAGGTCTGAAATATTTGTATATATGTGGGACAGTATTATTCTTACTATAATTAAAATAATGTCAGCGGTCTCATGTAAATGTTTTAAAAGAAGATAGTGAGAGGTGTCTTTGCAGTACAATTGCTTTTTCTGCAGTATAAGTAATCTGTTTACACAATGTCTACAAATAATATGTTATCTGACTGCATTAATAAACTGTAGATGCCTATAAAGTATGAGGAATAAAATATTGTAATTTCTGTCTTGCTTAGAAGAGCTGTTAGTGGGAGACATGACTGATTCCAGTCATGTCTCATTTAATTGTGCAGTAGATTTAGACACTAACTCAATGCCTCACTGTAAAATCTGATTTCATAGGTAACAATATTTGGAGAATACTTAAAAAAAAAAATTACTTTCTATCAGATACAGCTCTAAGTAAAGTCTCTTTTTTTTTTTTGAGTTCTCCTATAAGACTGCAGAGAAGTAATCATTAAGGATGGTTAATATGTTTGTGATCTTTGTCATGAATGAAAGTGCAGAAAGGCTAATTTGTTTCATTCACTTAATTGTCAAAAGTGGCTGTCTTCTAATTTGTGTTTTTGTGATTTTAACTTTCAGCCCTATGTACTTATGCATTTATGTGCTGTGTTTATGATTCAATTATTTGGCTGCTTCTCCCTGTGAAGGAAATATTATTCCTAGCAATTAACTCAGGTTTACTCTTAGGGTTTTATCATAGCAACCCCACTCAGGGCTATTGCCATGTGCCAAGTATTTCCTGCCTGTTGCTGTTGATACTGTAACTCTTTTGTAATGTCCTCTGTATTGTTATTAATAGTAGAATAATCTAATGCAAATCTTGTCAAATATGAATGAGCTGTGCTTTTCTGTAGGTACTGTTGACATTTAGCAACTTCTTTCTGACTAGCTTTTTGGGTATCAGCAAAAACTTTCACCTTTAGAAAGAATTACACAGAGCAGTTCTCTGAAAATGCTTGTGTTGGGTTCAGTAAATGTTAACCTTTTGTTTTCCATGGGATATGATGTAAAACAAATTTTGTCACTTCTAGTGAATTTGATAACTACAGGGGTTGCCCATTGCATTTGCTTTCTGAGTGGCAACTCTCATTTCTTACTGTAGGCCAGTTGACTAAAAGTCAAGAAACGTCAGGCTGAAAATATTTGGATTCTCTGTGGTCATTTAAATTGGTATTTCATCTTATATCTCAATCTAACATGAATACAAAGTAAAAGTGTTAAACAACTAACATGAAATTCTGAGTCTGGTTCAAGATCAAGTCAGAGCCCGCTGGGTCCCCAGATTATATTGAAGTCAAATATTGAACCAATCTTATCCTTAGATTAAAAAGCATTTTACAGATTTCAATATCTGAACAGAACTTTATACAAAAGTCTTCAGTGTTTTCTGTCCAGAAGATTTCCTGCCCACCCCCAAATAATAATAATAGTAGAAAGTATCATGGGCCAGAGGCAGGAAATTTAGATCCAGATTCAGATTTTCAGGAACTCAGGGATACAAGTTAAGGGGACCTAAACAAAGGAGTTCAGGCAAGAATCTGTCTTTACTTCCTAATATTTGTATCTGGCACACATCATAGTTTGTACCTTCAAGCCTGTATTGTTGGAACTTGAATGAATGAAATAAAGTCCAGTAAAGAGTTTTTTTTATATAATATCTTAATTTTCACTGTTCAATGAGTGAGACTTTTCTGGAAGTTTATTGTGGCTTCCAGGTCAAACTACTTGTATTTTCTAGCCAAAAGCTACCAAGATGACAGTGTCAGAGAACATGTCAGTAACAACTGTTGAAACATCTCTGTATTATTTTACTTAAGTAGTCAAATTTTTGTGCCTTAAAACCAAAGAAAAAAGTTGTATACCAATATGGTTTTGAGACAGTGTAACATTTGAAATAAATAAATCAGCCTATATTGTTTGTTTAATAATGAAAGAGTACCTAAAAACCTACAGAAAATTCCATGGCTGCAAAAATTTGGTGGTGGTGAAGCATAGGTTGGTGTTGAATTGGTAAAACTGATAACAGAAGGTAGATGTGCAGATCTTGTTTAAAAAAATAAAATATCTGGTTACATAATTTTGATGATCTGTGCTTTGTAGTTAATTCTAATGATTACTGGACTTTTACAGGAACTAGTTATTCTCTTCAGCTATATTCTGTGATACCATTTTTAGTTATCTTCAACCTCCTGGCTTGTTTATGGCTTCAAGGTGATAATTTGAGATGATGTTTATATCGAGATAATAAGTTTGTAGCAGAGCCAGAATATTTGTTAATCCAGGGTAAAGTATGAAAGGAAATGAGCACCAGATTTTACAGGAGGGAGGAGGTGGTGCCAGGTGTGTGTTAGTTTGGAAAGATTTTTCTCTGTATGTCCTGGTTTCAGCTGGGATAGAGTTAACTGTCTTCCTAGTAGCTGGTACAGTGCTATGTTTTGAGTCAGTATGCGAAGAATGTTTATTAACACTGATGTTTTCAGTTGCTAAGTAATGTTTAGTCTGAAGTCAAGGATTTTTCAGCTTTTGATGCCCAGCCAGTGAGAAAGCGCAGGACAGAGCCAGGGCAGCTGACCCAAAGTGGCCAAAGGGGTATTCCATACCATGTGACGTCATGTCTAGTATATAAACAGGAGGGAGTGGGGGCAGGGGATGGCTGCCCCGGGACTAGCTGGGTGTCAATTGGTGGGTGGTGAGCAATTGCACTGTGCATCGTTTGTACATTCCAATACTTTTATTATTGCTGTTATCATTTTATTAGTCTTATCAATATTAGTTTCTTCTTCTCTGTACTATTAAACCGTTCTTATCTCAACCCATGAGTTTTACTTCTTTTCCCGATTTTCTCTCCCATCCCACTGGGGGGGGTGGTGAGTGAGTTGCTGCATGGTGCTTAGTTGCTGGCTGGGATTAAACCACAACACTGTATTGCTGTTGTATAACTGTGTCTTCATTGTTGAAGTCGGTGGCTTGGATTTCTACTAGCTTGTTTGTCTTTAGGAAATTGCTGTTGTGTTCTTCCCCTATAACTTCTCAACAAATGGATGATTTGTTTGTACTCAAGTTTTTGTCCTCAGTTCACTCCTACTGAATAAGCTCTGTGGCTGATATTTTAAAGCACACTAGCCTCTACATGAAATAGAAGGCATCACAATAGGAAAAACCAGTATTTGAGTATGTATAGAAACACTGATGCTATAGAGGCTGTGATTTTTGCAGATTTCCAATCCTAGATTTAGTAACATCTCAGTGTTGTGAATGTGAGTCACAAATGGTAGAGCACTCACAAGAGTCATACTAGTTGCTCTAGTAGTTGTTTATTTCTAAGCTTTTGGTCTTGTCTGGACTCAGCTATACAAAAGTTGGTTCTCATGCATTCTCTAATTTCAGACACCTGATTTGTAACTGAGTTAATTTTCAATCTGATCTGAGTAAAATTGTCATCATAAATGTTCTGCTGCATGTTTCTTCACTAGCTTCCCTGATGTGGATCTTAAGACTAGTAACAAAACTGGCTGTGCTAGCCTAGCTTTTTTAGAACATATAGTTATTTCCTGAAAACCATCTTTGATAGGCAATATTTGTTCAAAGTTATTTTCTCTTAGGGATGGCTGAGTTTGGGACTGAACTGGGTAGACTGGGAAGGGAGGGATGGTTCCTTTCCTGCTGCTAAGCTTGGGAGCAGTGAGGGGTGGGAAGATTCTATTGTGGTGTAGCAGAAACATGAAAATAGCATGCAAGTGGGAGGCTACAGCTCAGGTAGCATCTGCTGAAAGGAACCTGGTGCAGCCATTGAGGCCTCAGTGAAGACAGAACTTGCTGAGCGCTCAGATTTGCAATCAGTCAAAATGTAATTGATCTTTGTACAACCAAATGTTGAAGCAAGGACCTGTATGCAGGGGCAAAATGGGCAGGCAAAAGTTGTTTACACTCTTCTGCTTGTACTGTTGGGTCTTCCCTACTAACTTTATTTTTTCCTATTTAGAGTAGAGTAGTGCAGTTGGAAGGGACCTACAATGATCACTTAGTCCAACTGCCTGACTACTTCAGGGCTGACCAAAAGTCAAAGCATGTTATTAGGGGCATTGTTCAAATGCCTCTTAAACACCGGCAGGCATGGGGCATCGACCACCTCTCTAGGAAGCCTGTTCCAGTGTTTGACCACCCTCTCGGTAAAGAAATGCTTCCTAATGCCAACTCTGAACCTCCCCTGGCACAGCTTTGAACCATTCCCACGTGTTCTATCACTGGATCCCAGGGAGAAGAGATCAGCACCTCCCTCTCCACTTCCCCTCTGCAGGAAGCTGTACAGAGCAATGAGGTTGTCCCTCAGCCTCCTTTTCTCCAAACTAGACAAGCCCAAAGTCCTTAGCTGCTTCTCATGGGACATGCCTTCCAGCCCTTTCACCAGCTTTGTTGCCCTCCCCTAGATGCATTCAAATACCTTAACATCCTTTTTATTTTGTGGGGCCCACGTGTTTTTCACTATTTCAAATTTACTATTTCAAGTTATTCTGTTAAAGTCTGAAATTTTATTTATCTGTCTATATTTTGGTTTAAAGCCTCTCTGTTTTTCTTGTCAAAGTCAGTATGGAGAGAAGGTCTAGCAGATACACTCCAAATCTCTGGCTATATCACCACTACTGTTTGTTTTGAAGTATGAGTGGAACTGTTAAAATAACTTTGCTCACTGATCTACCCAGTGGTAATAAAATTAGAACAAGAGGTTTTGCTTATCCATTGCAGGTTTAGATGAATAAAAAGTTAGAGATTCTGTATGAAGCAAAATGTGGCTCTAGATTTGGAAAAAAAAAAAATAGAGTGGGTCATGGAATACTTGAAGATTCATAACTCCAAGTAATTTTCTTATCCCAGATGAGTTCCGTATACATTAACATTTTGAAATCACGGATGTCAAGCAGTAATTTCTATGGCAGAAACCCACTGTGGGAATATAACAGTTCCCCTGCAAGACAGCTTGAAGTGGTGATAGATTTTGTAATTTCCTTTTTCTTCATATGTCAAGAGAGATATGAATCCAACTTAGCACATGCAAGCATAAAATCAGCCTCAGTATTCCTGATTAGAAAATCTATTTTAGCTCTCCAGTGATAACTAAGCTTTCATGGAAGCAGGCAGTATGATCGTGAATTTTGAAAGTTCAGGCACATAGTAACTTGTAAACTTGAGGAAGAAAATTTGTAACTCTCTGAAACAGAAGAGTGCATTTGAAATAGGATATCAAAAGTAAAACTCTCTTCCATTTTATCCCTTACAGCTCTGTGCTGCGTGGTATAGCATTAAAAAACCGCTAGTGTTCTATACATCTTGGGTCATGTATTTTGATCATGTGCAAACCTAACATGCTGTGAAGCCTTTAGCTTTTTCTGCTGCATAAAGCGCTCATCGAGTGCACCTGTTGTAGCTGGTTTTGAAATGACAAACTTCAAGCATTCTACAGGGTCTTTCCCAACTCATTTAATTCCCCAAGTAGCATGAGAATCTTCACTGAATCTTTTTCCTTTCATTCTTAAAACAAGGGCCAAGTAGAGAAGAAGGGGTGGAGGGAGGGAGGGAGGGATTGATAGATAAACAAAAACAGAGAGAGATACAAACCTAGTAGACATGGGAAAATAGAGATAATGACAAAGAGCAAATCGGCTATTAATTGATGGTCCATTAAGAAACTACAGCCAGCACTTTGGAGAGGGCCAGTCTGGACTTTGTAACTGATAAGAAGGCAAACATGAAGATTTTGAATATTTGAGGGGGGTCTGTAGGACTCGGCAAAACTTAGGAAGAGACATTTAGGGGAAGGGGATTGGGGAAGAGCAAGGTGGTGCTAGGGGATAGAGAGGAGAGGGTATAAAAAGGGCTGGTTGTGTGTAAACTGAGTCCAGTCAGTATGCTTGCCTGACAGCCTGGTGCCTGATCACTGCAGTTTATCCTCCTATTAAATACTTTCTTAACTATCTTTCATGTAATCTCACCCTCTACCCTGTGCTTGAGTGCTGCAAGGAATGAGTGCTAGCAGCTGGGGAAACTAGAGGGAGTGAATTTGGAGCCAGCAACCGGAATCAGACCTCAGGTGAAGCAGTTGCTGTGTCTGTGGTGCCAGCAACTGGAGCAGGTAAGAGTATCTCCATCAGTAGCTGGAGGGGCCATGGATCATAGGTCCTGTGTGTCCTAGGTGCAGGCTGTGGCGGTCTGGGGTGAGTGAAAGAAAGTGAGGGTCTTAGCGTGAGCAGCTGGAGTGGCAGCTATGGCTCATAGGGCCTATATGCCTAAGCACCAATTGCTGGGAGGACTGGAGTTTATATTTTCTGCTAACCTGGGGTGTGTGGGCACATGTGTGTAATTTGCTTAGCAAACTACAAACTGGACTAGCTGGCAAGTATGAGGCCTGGGTATTAGACAGGCAGAGGGCCCGTGCTGGTAGTTGAAGAAACTGCAAATCTTTGTGTGTTTGTGGGTCTAGACAGTTTCACTAACAAACTTCAATCCTGGTCCTGAAAATAAAATAATTTTTTCTATGGTGGGGATGGTCAAACACTGGAACAGGTTGTCCAGAAAGGCTGTGGAGTGTCTGTCTCAAGACATGTTCAGAAGTTGACTGGATGTTGTCCTGAGCACCTCGCTGCTTTTGACTCTGCTTTGAGCACAGGAGTAGGACTAGACAGTCTCTAAAGGTCACTCCCAACTCAACATAATTTGATGTGACTCTCTGTGGTTAAAATTTGTAAATTGCAAAGGATATAAGTGATTATTAAATAGTAGTAAAATGTTATGAAATTCTCTGCTGAAAACTTATCAAGGTTTGGTACTCTAATTTCCAAGTGAATGTGATGGCTGACTTTTGGTAGAACGGATACTACAGACTTCGTAAATGAACCCTACGAAGCGATTTGCAAATAAGCAAGCACTGCTAACCTCTTATCTGGGATAGAAGCAGTGGGAAATACAGCGATACTGACTTTTCTATAGAAATCAACAAATTACAAAATTAAGTACACTTTCCTTTGGCAGGGTCCGCCATCTAATTTATGAAAAAAACAAAGCAAATTAACCTGTCTTTATTATGCTTTGTAACATCAATTAGGTAGACGCTGAGAAATATTTGTCTTAATTTTATGGGAAATCATTCTATTCCCATTAATTGTAGTTCTTCTCATTTATAGATCCAATGTAATGAGAGCATGGTTGACATAAGACATCTGTGTCTGAACATGTAGTTGGCTCACATGTTTCCACTCAGTTTGCTAGAGGGTACTGATTGATTTGTCCCTTTCTTAAAACACTGCTACTGCTTGCAGATTTGTAGGTATCTCCTGTTGGAGTAGCAATAGCTGTAAGACATCTGTAAAATCACTATGCAGGGGAAACTGCCATGCAGCTGTTTGTTGGTGGTTTGCATTTTTTATTTTGGGGTATATATATGATGGATATGATTCATTTATGTTCTTTCAATATCCGGTCCTTGCCAGTTCTTGTCTAAACCTTGAGTATTCCACTTTCTGTAGTCTAGCCTGAGTAATATGTGTAAATATTTGACATGGGATGGACAGCAGTTGAATATACTTCAATTTTCACATTTTATTTCTGTGCCATCTTTTCTACTTTGTTCTGTCCTTTTTCATGTATTTTGTACGAAGGCTGTTAACATATCTGTTGTGTTTTTCAAATTCTGTTTGAAAAATTTCTGTTGGAATTTTGCCTGCCTCTGATGCCTTTTCTCTTTTAAACTGTAACAGATGTGGATGATTACTGAGTATAGTGATGTTTTTGTTTTAAAGAATTGCCAAAAATATGAGAAAGCTCACTTCTGAAATAAATTTTCAGCAAGTCATTTCAGATTGTAACATAGTTAAGTTTAAATATACATGACAGTAATATATGGTTTTCAGAAATTATAGAAATAGGAGTGTAATTCATCTTCGCAGACTCTTGTTTGAAAAGTTTTACTGATAGAAAACATGGTAAACTAACAGGTGTGTGCATATACGTAGTGCAGTATCAGCATAGTCGAGTATGGACTAAGAAATGGAAGATGTAGCTGGATTTCAAAGGCATATCCTCATATTAAGCATATTTTAAAATAATTTGTAAGTGCTATAGCTCACTTTAAAAAGATTCTTTTAATTCTCCACTTTAACATTGAGCAAGTAATTACAGCTGATGATGAATTGTGTGTATATAGGCTCTTGGTTCGCAGAATGGAATGTGCCATCAAAATGTATTAATTTTCCTAGTGAATTTTAAAAGCTTTGCCCAGAATTTAGGGGTTTTTGCTAGGTAGCATATACTACCATATATATGGTGGCATTATGTGCTGTTCTGACATTCAGTCAATAAGGATATTATCAGAGAAGTTTAATTGTTTGAAGAGGAGCACTGTGTGTAAAAGCTCTTTAATGTTCTCTACATTCATTAATATTTCTGTACATTGACTGAATATACCCATATATGCCTGTACCTTAATATATCTGTATAGTACAGTACAGTACTAGTACAGAATAACCATAGGTATTGTAGTTTCTTTAGGATTGTTCCTCTGTATAATTTAAGATCCTCCCTGTGTACATATAAACATTTGACCCTGATTCTTATCTATTCCATTCTTACCAACACCTGTATGCAAACCTGGCAGCTCATTTGCTATATATTCACAGCCATATTTCAATCTTGTCTATAGAAAGTTTGGGGAAGAAGCCTGGGATTTAGTCTAAATCTGCTTTCATGACTGAAAACTCCTGTCAAATGTCTCATTGTTTTCCCCTAGATATAAAACAGTTACGGTTAAAAAGACAGGCATCAAGTAATTCTAAAGCCTGTGGTCCCCTGCATTTCTGCTTCAGGCTTATCTTGCCTCCTCACTGATGTCATTCCACCTTTGAGTCCTTGGCAAAAACTTTTTCTTTATACAGTGACATTCCAGCTCACATGTGTGGGTTTTTTTTTTTCTTGCTCCTAAAAACTGGGTAAGTAGTATTTAACTATTTATTGGCTATTCACAGGCTCTCTCTGGTTCTGAGATCTGGTGCAAAGACCTGGGTCTTGCAAACACTCTGCATGTCTTTAAATGCTACTGCCTGTTTTTTTTTGTGGTTCTGCTGCCTAAACCTGACAAGGACAGGACTTAAATTTAGGTAACTGCGACACTGTAAAATGTTCTGTCAATAGTATTTTAAAAAATATTTTAAAAGGTTTCTCCTATCTTCATGTAGAAAGCAGCTAGCCTATAATTTTATATACTGACTGAGCAAATACCTGCTTTGTTTCATCTTTTTGTAGAACCTTTTCCAATTTGTTTTGACATCCTAAAATTTAAGATAGATAATAGTTTGTCCCGTTTTAGGTCCCTGATTTTCAAAGCTGTACCCTAAGTATCCCTCTTGCCAAGTTGGTATAGACAATACGTAAAATCCTGAATGGTATTGCTTTCTTTAAAAAGATCCACAGGATTTTTGCCTCAAAGTCACCATTTCAGTTTCCTAGCAAAGACAGTCCAAAAGGGAAATCTTACTTTCTTTTTTTTTTTTTTACAAACTGTGATTATAAATAAACTTCTGAGATATTTATAGTTAATAGTTTAGAGATAACAGTGATCTTATATACAGAATACACGATTTAAAGAATATGCTAAATACTGTGCACACCCATTCTCATTTGAAATTGATATGACCTAAATGGCTGCTGCTATTGGTATCTTTACTAATCTGGTAGTGGTCATGCACTAAGATTCCAAAAGGCTGACAGCTTCTATTTGGATTCCTTCTTGCTGTCAGGTGCCAGGTTTTTTAAATTGGTTAATCTGTAATTGAGACAAGACACTGGCTATTCCATGATTATTTCTGATAATCTGTTAAACAGTAAAAATTTATAAATTAAACCTTCCAGATTGAGTTTATTATGCCAAAGTTTTTCTCTTGTATTTGCCAACTCCAGTTACCAGTTAATTGCTGAAATGAAAATAAATTTGTTGTTATGGATGTCCTATGTTATATCTTTCTGTTGCTAACTGGTTGGTCGGCCAGTATATCACTTGCACCAGATGTAAGAGAAATGGGGAAAACAAATAAAACGTATGCAAGTATGTACATATGCAATAATGTTTCTTGCATTCATTTCTCTATCCAAAAGGATGCTTCATTAAAATGAACTATAATACCCTCCTTTCCCAATAAATCTTGCCATTTCTTCATTTGCTCATTTAATAATATGCCAGAGGTCATGAATGTCAGAGGTGCAAAGCATGCCAATACTGACACCACAATTCATAGAATCATAGAACGGTTTGGGTCAGAAGGGACCTTTAAAGATCATCTAGTCCAACCCCCTGCCACTGGCAGGGACATTTTTCAATAGATCAGGTTGCTCAGAGTCCTGTCCAACCTGACTTTGAACAGTTCCAATGATGGGGCATCCACAACTTTTCCCTGCACAGCATGTTCCAGTGACTTAACACCCTCATCCTAAAAAAATTCTTCCTTGTGTCCAATCTAAATCTACCTGCTTTTGGCTTAAAACTGTCACTACAGGCTCTGGTAAAAAGTCTCTCCCTATCTTTCTTATAAGCCTCCTTTAAGTATTGAAAGGCCCCAATAAGGACTCTCCGGAGTCTTCTCTTCTCCAGGCTGAACAACGCCATCTCTCTCAGCCTTTCTTGATAGGAGGGGTGTTCCAACCCCCTGACTATTTCCATGGCCCTCCTTGGGACCTGCTCTAACAGGTCCTTTCAGTAGGTAATGATAAGGTTCTGATGGAGGATACACCTTTCTTGGCTGATTCTACTTCCTTGATCAGCATGGAATATATCTTGATGCTTGTAGTTAACCTGCCGTTCTGAGATTTAGCGTGTTTACTTAAAGTCACTTCATTTCTTAAAGCAAGACAGAACTCTGCCTGATGGGAGAGGATGTACTTTGCCACTGATATGCATCAAGGGGCTCTGCATGACTAGTTCACCCCAGCTCTGTTAATAAGGCTTCTTTTTCTCCTGCCTTACAGTTTGAAATCAAAGGAGTGATTTTAAGGAATGTTTAGTACTCAGCTTTTATGACAGGTAATGAATAAATATTTTGGATGTTACTTTTGGTCTTGGTATTTGGTGTGGTTGTTCCTTTGTTGTCGCTATCTCATTTCCATGAAGAACTTGGGGAGATGAGAGGTAGAGAAACCTGTGATACAAAAGACAGCGAACTCTGTAAATGCTTCAGAGGCAAGTCTACAACCTGGAAATTGTATTGAAAAAAGCAGCGAAGTGGTCAATACTGAAATACCTAACTTTCTGAAGAAATTTTTCATTCAGTAGTATTAGTTTTTGTGAAAGGGACTGGCTATGTTTTATTGCTGTCTAATGATTTGCTTATTCTGCCTTGCTGATGACCCGATACAAGATATGGCAGTATGTTCCAGAGTTGAGATTAGGCTTTGATCCAACCACTGCTGAAGGAGTAGACTGACAACGGAAACCCCAACTCTATTTTTAAAATCTTCTGAGAACTGTCAGATCGTGGTGCATGAATTTCCATCAAATAACTCTGCTGTCATCGTAAGGATCCATTTGCAGTGAAGTGGCTGTGTTTACTGGGAGAAACTCATATACTTACTGAGGGAAGAAAAGCCTTGTTATGTTACTACCAAATAAATAAAGGCTTTTAATTTATAAAAAGATGTTAAAAACAACTGTTAACAAGTAATAGAAGTAAAGCTAAATCTGCTGAGACTCCACCACACTCCCCCTGCCCCCCCAGATTTAAGACCTCCTCTGGATATTGGTTTTCTTCATTTGTTTGTGGGTTTTGTGATGATTTACAACATGACAGTTGTGTCTGAGCACACTTTTGTTTTAGAAATTAACACATGCTGCTTGCCAGATTTATTTATAGACATTTAAAGCAAAGGAAAGCCTAAGATGATATATTCATGTGACCTCTTCCTAATTCAATTGCATGACTGTGGTGTCTGTATTTTGGGACCAAAATATTTGTGTAGAGCGCACTTCTGTGTGGAGGTCCTAAAATAAACTTAATCGTATTGCAACAGAGCAGGAATGAAAAATGTAACTTGAATCTTTTATGAATCTTTTTTGGTTCATAAGATTGCTCTGATACCAAAGTTTGCTTTGGTGCTTGGATACATGCTTTAGTAAACAATATTCCTAAGATTAATTTATGTAGTAAGTAAACTAGAATTTATTGAACAATTGGATCTTTGATATTTTAAGTGTGTAGTGTGGGGAAGAAAGTGCTCTCAAGAGAGGTACAGAAAGAAGAGTCGTCCTTTTGGCAGAATGGCAGAATGTAACTGCTGGGAGACAAAACTGGGAGTTTTGTGAACAGGAAACATCTGCTTTGGGACAAAAACCAGTAAAAAAGTTTTCATGACTGACAATGTAGAATTTAAAAAAAAAACCTGGTAGTAATTTAATTCAGCCTAACAACTTTATTATCTTTCTTAGCAGTTTACAGTTGTTTTTAAATTTTTTTTTTGTTATTATTTTTTATTCATGCATTTTTTGATGAGCATTTTGGTTTTTTTCCCCTGATGCCTGGCAATATGACTTGAACTCTTAAACATGGAAATACTGAATATAAATTATGGCAGTATGAGTACCTGTTGTACAGCCTTTGAAGTTGAATAGAAATATAAAGTTACCTATAAGAACATTTAAATTAGGAAAATAAAGTATGTCCAAACATAAGGTTAAAAAAAAAATTGTTCAAATTCCAGAACTTTTTAAATTTTCACACAGCTTCAATATGGGTCATACGTATTGCATATTGCTTCCTTGTTCTGTTTGTTTCTATTTTTATAAGTACGGGATTAAAGTTCATATTACTTGCATTAACTTACTTTCTTAAAGTAGCATTTTGTTTTAGCAATACAAATGAGGCAGGAAAGGGTCAGCATCAACTAGTTCCCGAGACAAACAAGAAGGAGGCTTTACATTTGTCTTCACCATTATTTATCTTATTTCATGTTCTGTTTTCCTGAGGAGTTACTTAATGTTTTAGTATAAACTGAACTGAGATTTCTTTACGTAACTTGTCTCTTAGTTTCCAAAGGAAACAGAGTTCATACAAAATCTCTTTCTGCCCATCTATTTTTCAAGACTGTCTTGAACTTGTAAATGTTTCTGTTCAGTTTGGACTTCAACCTGTGTAAGCTATACTGTCCGAAGGGGCAAAGAAGTTGCAACCCTGATTTAAAAGCAAGGTATCAGGTCAAGTCATATTATCAGTTTAAAAACCCAACCAAACAATCCCCCCACATACACACATGTGCACACACACACAAACTAAGGAAGATAAACTTAGGGTGAACTCGGTCTTTCTTTACCTTAGAATGTATCTGTAAATGAAATTGGGGTTTGAAAGTTTAGTACTCCTCTGAGGAGGAGAGAGGGAGAGAAAAAAGAAAAGAAAAAAAAAAAGAGACTTGACTTGTTACTGAACCAGTTGACTTGTCATTGTTTTGATCAGGAGAAGGAAAGAGAATAGAAGAATACACAAAAGAATCTGTCCTGGTAGACATAATAAACTTACTTTCCCTATGTACGTTCTTAGATTATGTCCAAGGAGGAGATTCAGAGCACCTCCTCCATTTCCAAGTTGGCAGACCAAGGGTGATGGTTCCTGCTCCTTAACATAACTGTTTCAGTAATGTACCTTTCCTCATGTGCTTGGTAAGGAAAAGCTGCTTGTAATAACTAATCAGTTTTCAGTCAGTCTCAGGATCCCAGGGGCATATGTAGTCATTTTTGGAGATTGCTGGTTAATGTGGAGTCATAGGTATGGAAAAACTATACCTCACCAATATGTTGCATTTATAGTTACTACAGCTAAGCCTGTAAGCTTAGCAGGGTGTTATTATTTTTGGTTTTGGTTTTTTTTTTGTGTGTGTGTGTGTTTTGTGTTTGGCTTTTTCTGAGGCTTAAAAACCTTTTTTGAGGTTTTACTTGGTTTCCTGTTTCTTCTTTTTCATGACTGGTCCAAAAAAAAAAAAATTAGTTTAAGTTAACAGAGTAGGCAAAGCAAAAAATCCATGTCATGCACTAGTTTTGTATGTGTAATATAAATGTTTTTTTTCAAGTGAGTAATCTACTGTCTTTTGACAAAAGCAATATCCAAAACTTCAATGTATATTGCATAGTTTACATCAGTAGCAGCAATAATGTTACAACAATGTTTTTGTTTATTAACAATGGAATTGCCCTTTGCACAATAAATAAATATATAGATAAATAAATACAGCAGAACTTTTGAAAATTTCCTCCAAGGAATTTTTTGTTGAGAGTCATACCTCAGGGCAATTTGGCAGAGGAAAAGTGATATGACCATGCACCAAGACTTCTGATGCAGATATATACTTTGCCTTGAATGTAACTTCTGCATGTACATGTGATACATAATTACCAAACTGTTGTTATTAATTACAGGAAAATTATACTATTTTCTCAGTACAGGAACCTAAACAAACTGCATTGTTTTAGCTAGATGGCAAGCAAAGACATTTAAGTTATTTTTCTGGATCATAGCCTCAAAACCAAAACAATCTGAGTAAAATTTAATGAAAGAAGCTTTTTGGTTTTTATGAACTAATTTATTAGGAATGCCAAACAGTTAGCACTGTGTTGCCTTGGTAAATAATAAATTCAACAGTCAGAATTTTCCACATCTTTCATCTGAAGTAGAAAAGCAGTAGCAGAAATAAAATGTCGTACCAGGACTGTTTTCTGTATCAGTTATATTTTCACAATGTACAAGAGAGAAAGTATATAAATCTTGACTTACCAAGTGTTGCAGTAATAATTCCTGAAGTAAGAAATCCTAATAGTAATGTATGAGATTATGGGTTTGCAAAGTTTTGTTCTTTTCAAATGTGGAAGTAGTAGAATCCTTTAAAGTAGTGTTGTATGAAGCTTCTGTTTTAGAATGAGTGGAATGATTAACTATATCTGTTAAGAAATTGGAAACTAAGTAAATTGTGGACTTTTTAAATTTAAAAATTGGATCATTTACTTAGCAGAAACACATAAGTAATTTTATTTTTATACTAGTATTTAGGAAGCCTTAGTATACTTCATCAACTTTCTAACTTGAGTCACCTTTCTTCATTTTTCTTCTTTAATGTAGCAAACCAAGGGATATGTGTCAGTATTTCATATACATTGTTAGCCTTATACCAGAAGGTGTGAAATTCAACTACAGCAAAGTGATTTATCATTCTAATTAAAAAAAATAAAATACTGTCAGATCAAGTAAAAAAGTACTTGCCTAATTCTATGCTTTTCACTATCATCTGGTGACTTAGAATTGCTACGTGTAGAACACTGTGTAGAAGTTCAAAGGTCTAACCTACAGGTTTTTTTAAAGCTGGTGTATTACCCATGATGAAGATGGATATTGACTGTATCTGATAAGCTATAGAATCTTCCTTTTTTTTATAGAAACTAGCTTTGATACTTTGGGTTTTTTTAAAAATAATACTTAAATGCTTTATATAATTTCAATGGGCATATTTTTTACAATTTTTTAACAATTATTTCCTATATTTAAGTGAATTTGCATGTTTTCTAAAATACCTTGTTATTCTACTGATTTGAGTTCTACATAGTTTACAGTACTATATATGAATAGAATTAGACTCAATTTCCATTTTCCCAACTTTTTAGGGTCATACTAAACCTGTTTGGAATCAAATATATTTTTTAATCACAGTTATACCTTGTCTATATAGGTGAAAAGCTCTGGGTAAAAAGCATGTGTTACCCTGTAGAACTTGAGATTTTTAATCAGAAACAGAATTGCAAAAGGGCGAGTACAAAATATTTGCACTTGGGGGCATCAGAATTAAGTTACCGGCAAGTGTTTTGATATGGAATACTTCTATGAACACACATTGTTTTGAAATGTACATTGATTTTACTTTATTTTAACTGTGGTGTTGCATTTCATTCCCATGTTGAAATGAACAATTGTCTTGGTTTATTCTCCCAGTCTTTGTCTTTTTTCTCTCTTGAAAGAAAAGTCACTGTCGGAATAGGGCTAGGTCTTGCAGGGGGAACTACCCTATGAGTTACAAAGAAAGAAGAAAGTAAAAAAGACGACTTCTGTTATCAAGATATTCAAACATTAGCATGCACTAAGTTTTAAAGTAGAAACATTAGTTGTATATGCACAATTTGTAACGGAGTAAATAAAGTCAGGATGTTTGTTCTCTGGAACTCAACAGTATGAAATTAATGTGTTTTCTGTTTTGTTAGCATCCTGACTGATGGTACATTTGGTAGAGAAGGTAATTGTGAGATGTAGTGGTAATTTTTTTGAGAATATTCATTGTGAATTGATTTGTAATACAATTGTCAAATGTTGATGGATAGAGAACATGAGCACCAATGAGGAAATAAAGCAGTTAGAAATTAGGAGTTCCTTGTTATTTCCCCTTATTACAATCCCCGGTTTAATAACAAACCTGATTTATTTTCTAAAACTGATTAGTTTTCAGTGTCATGTCAATTTTATTTTATCAGTTCATTTTCAGTACTGAATATAATAGAGAATATAGAGATTTGGTAACTGTTGAATTGGTAGGTAACAAACTAAATCTAGGGTGTAATTTTCCAGCAAAATTTCTATATTTCATAGATATATGTAAATATGCATGTATATATTTAGTGTATTGATGGTTTTGTGCTTCTTAATATGAAACATATGGAAGGGTGTCTATTGTTGAATACAGCCTCTATACAGACATAAATGTATTGTATAAATAACGATAATTTTTAAATCTGGAATATATATGCAACATAAATGAAGGAGTTTCATTAGCTGTTGGAATTTCTTTATTGCCAAATTCTGAGTTGAAAAACTAGTGAACTGAGCAGAGGCAAGGTCATACCTACAATACATTGATTCGCCTTGATCATTGACTCACTTTGCAGCCAGTCAAGTTATTGATTAATTAAAATAAATTTTGTTTATGTTTTGGCTTATTACTACACCACAAGAATCTCAGTTTAAGTTCACCATCACTTTATTCTGAAACCTGAGGAGGAAGACAGCCTGAAGAACAAGACTAAATACTGTCTGGTAATTAACCACTGGACTGTGGTTCATTAAAAGCTCTTTTTTAAAAATTAGATAGTGTGCTGCTTAATGTTATATTGCTGAAGGCTAGGAATCACCGTTTTCAGTTAAAGGAATTTTTTAATATTAGCTGTACTTTTGCGAAGAGCCAAGTTCTATTTTGGTAACTTGTTCTGTTTTAAAAGCTGAAGATACTGAGTGAGTGACTCTTCTTTAGAAATACCTTTATGTGTCGGCCTATGCAGACATTACTATATAGTGCAAATTCAAGTTGTGGCTTCAGCTCTGGCCAAAGCAAATAGAAATTTATGTTTGCAGTATAGACAGTTATGCAGTTCCTTACTTTCAAAAAAAAGAAAACAAATCTCCAAAGCTGGGTTTTTTTTTTTCTTTTTCTTTTTGCAAAAGTCATGCATTTGTGTGAATAGATGAGTAATACTGGACAGAATTATGACAGACTAGCTACATGACACTTGGTAGATTCTGCAGGATTTCAGACCACCTGAAATATATTTCAGTAATATCAATGTGTTTCTATGTATAAACATTCTTAGAACTGAGGTTGGAGTTACCTGGTCTGTGTCCTTTTGCTAAAGGACTGACAGATGAATTCTAACCAGAAACAAGATTTCTGGATGGAAGGGGACAATTTTCACTTCCTCTTCATTCAGAAAAAAAAGTTAAAAGTTGCTGTTCATCTGATTTTGTGAACAGATGTTCATTACGGTAGTATAAAATGGATCTAATGGTTACCTTTATGTAATTATTGATGCTGCTGCTGGCGGAAACCAGTTATTAGTAATTGACACTTACAATGTGTGTACTATTTGAGGAACAATAGTGAAGGCAGTTTCTTGTGCGAGGCCTAGTGGCATGCAAATGTATTTTTTTTCTGTGTGCTCAGTAAATCATAGAAATTTTTGGATCAACCTGAAATTATTCCCCCCATTTGCTCACTGAAGCAAAATCTTGAAAAATTTAGAGAACTTTGATACAACTGTTGCATATTACAGTTTTGATCTGAGGAGGTCTAATGTGTGGTGGAAAGAGAGGTGTAAATCTGTAACAATACCTCAAGCTGATCAGAACCTTGACATGGACTTTGTTCTTAAATTAAGCACATTAGATAATCTGAGAAATGTGATCTAAAGTAGCCCTTCTCTAGTGAGGTGTTGGACCATTGCTTATAGAGGTCCTTTCCAGCCTGTGATTCCATGCAGTCTAAATCTGTTTTATTAAACAAAAAATGACCTCCCCCCTGCCCCCAACTAAAAGGACTAGAACAAATTAAATTTCTAAATGTGGAAGTGTCAGAGCTGCCAGATGAGAGAGACTACATTTGAAACACTTATTAAATTTAAAATATTTAAATTTGTTAAATTACTGGTTGGCAAACTGGATCTCAAGAAAGTTGTGTGGGTTTGGTTTTTGTTTTGCTTTGTGTTTGGTTGTCTTTGAGAATTGACTGTACATAACTAACAACTCCACTGCTCGTCACATGAGTCTCTGCATCTCATTGGGCGTGCAGGCTTCTCCTTGTCATACTAAAAAAGGTATATTGAAGTAAGCGGATGAAATTCTGTGTAAGAGAAGTGAAGATCAAGGTTAAATGGTTCTGGCACTGTGTGAATTTTAAAACTAAGGGAAGAAGAAGATGAGTTTACCAGGAAAAAAGTTGTAGAATACCAGAATTCGTGTGAGAGAAGATTCAAGAAAACAAGATACTACTGAGACATGGTCTGCAATTTCATTATAGGATAGCAACTCCATAAAACTCCTTTTTATTAGCATTTTAAAGCCAGAAAAGCAATTTCAGACCTCAGCGAGAATGATCTTACTTAAATAAATACACTGTAATACTGAGTCATCTTAACAGCGAGTCATTGTCTTATTTGCAGATTATATAGGTTCCTCTGATTCCTTATTTGCAGATTATACAGATTCCACTAATTCTTTATGCTCAGTCCACCTGCACCTGAATGATAAACTCTTTAAAACTCTGCTCCAAAACATTCTGAAATACACTATTATTGCCACTTTCTAGAAACTGTTAGAGTTGTTCATCCTGTGTAGCAAATACATAGTTTGTTAAATGTTGTAGCACAAATGAAAAAGTACACTGGAAATTTAGGGCAGTAATGTGAAACATTGATGTTGAATGCTGCATAAAGTCCGTACATAAGACATTATCAGTGTATTTTGGGGTTACGGCATTTAATGATTGATAGGCTTTGTGATGCCAGTGTAAATTCTAAAAAAAAAAAATATTATTTTTTGAATTCTAGAAAATCAAAATATTCATTTCATTATGCTAGAAACTCTTGCCCTTTTATGCATTTGGATTTAAAAAGAAAATAGTTCATTTATTTGAGTAATTCTAATTTTAAGTAAGCTTTTATGTATGTTGTTTGAAGGCATAATTTTATTTTTTAGAAAACTATGACTTACAATAGATACTATGTATATGCCTCTGTGGAATGATGCATACTTTTATGTAGTAGGGAGAACAAAACCATTTCAGCTATACATAAGTAATCTAATGTAATCCACTGATAAATGCAAGTTAAGTGGCAAATCTCAATTTAATTCTAAGTCTTGATATTTATGAATTCATGGTTTAGTAATTTATTCTTTTTAAATCTCTGAAATATGCATGTTCAAGATTGATACAGGAACTAGATAATGAAAAATGTTTTAAATATCTTAATATTTCTTGTACATGTTTTGTTTTTTTTCCCCGAATGGAAATGCTTCTGATGCCAATTTTTAAATATTCATGAGCAGAGGGATGTAGTAATGAGTGCTTAATTGTATTGTTTATATTTTGCAACTTAACTACAGTGAAGATTAAAAAGCAGAAATGTTTTTACTAATGAGTTCAAAAGCTAAGAATTTCAGAGAGCTTTTTACAGAAACGGAAGCAGAAGCAGTGGGGGGGTGGGGGTGGGAAGAATTTATTTAGCATTAATTAGCTAATTCTGTCTACCTCCCACTTAACTATACATCTTAGAATTGTTTATAAAAATTTCTTGAATTCCCATTCTGTACTGTTAAAAATGCTATTGATTGTTACGCAAAGCTAGATAAGGAAAAGGCTGTCTGTGACTGCTGATTAGTCTGAAATATAATAGCTGTCCATTTTAGCAGTAGTAAGTAGGCAGTGAAGTGTCAGCTAAAAGAAAGCCACGTAACTTGCACACACTTGCAAAATCACACAGGTGAAAAACCTGCTTTTGAATTCCCATTTTAAAGGGTGTGTCACTTAATTCCTTTGGTGAAAATCACTTTGTCGCTCCCAGCTTTTGTTTCAAGTGCCAATAGCTGTGCTACTGTCATAGTATTGCAGTTGCATAAGGGGACTGGAAAAAGCAGTGCTGCTTTTAGAACATAATTGTTCAAGTGATCTCTGAGTTCAGTACAGGCGGCTGTTGTGTATTTGCTGTGACAGTAATAACTAAGACCAGTATAACTTCATAGCTGGATGAGACACTGATATATCGTATTGCTCTTATCAGCTTCCACCCTCTTAAAAACTTCTAAGGCAGTGTCTTTTGGTGAACAGTTATATACCTGTATAAAAATAGGTTATGCTACGTGCTAGTCTGCAAGTGGTGTTTTTCTTGGTTAGTGGACAAGTTTGGGAAAATAAAATGATTTTTAATTCTGTATACAACTTTGACACAGTTGAACACTAAAAGTAATCTGTTTTGGCTCTCATATCAGCTTTAGTATCAAATGTGAAGAGGTGAATAAGGGCTTGGCATTTTATAAGCAAGTGTGTCTTTGGCATTGCATTATGTAACAATTTATAAAAGAGCTTTTAGAATAATTAGGATAACTAAACAATAGGGCTGTTTCATGTCATTTTTCCAGACTGTTCTTGTTCTTGGAATATGTCTTTTGAGGAGGAAGTTCTTATGACTTAATTGAACTGTCACTTGAAAAAATGCCTCTTGGATCTTTGATTGTATTCAGAGGTTTCTAAATTAAGACCTTAAATGTTAAGATAGTGCATTCAGAGGACTTGTGTTGAGGGCTTACTGTGCTAACAAAATGAATTTGTTTATATTTAGGGTACTGTTGTTTGCAAAATCACAGCAACAGGTTTTTACTATAGGCATTAAACACGTTTTACTGAGTAAAACCAAGTAACACTGTACTTAGAGTTTTTTGTGGCACCATAGCAAGCCACCACTAAAGCAAGAGAAGGACACAACCCTTGTGAAAGCCCTGGAGACAGTATGTACTCTTTGTCACTTTGATACTGTTTACATACACATCAAAAGAATCTCTGCATATGTACATGATATCAATTATAGAAGTATAATGTGTTCATGTTCAACAGATTCTGTTCTAGGATTTCTTAGCGTTATAGTGTGTATGTAACTTCCAAATATTTACTTTTTTCCTCATACCTTGTTTTGTGACAGGATGACGAAGTAGTACTTCAGTGTGTTGCCAGTATTCACAAAGAACAAAGGAAGTTTTGCTTGGCAGCTGAGGGACTTGGGAATCGTCTGTGCTTTTTGGAACCAACATCAGAAGCTAAAGTAAGAAGTTGATACTATCAGCTGGTCTAACTGATCAGTGAATGTTAACCTACTTATTGTCCACAAATACATTTGAATTACGGTTTCTTTAATGTGATGCTAGATGCATCTTTTGTATGCTTTTCTTTTTATGACTGCAACATGAGATTTTGTAGAGATTCTAAATATACTTTGAGGCATACTTGTCAATAGTCAAAAGCCACTATTCTTTATCTAAAATAATTTCTGCAACTGAAATACTTGGTATTTTCAAGATTAAGTCTCCGGACTGTTACTAAGACTCAAGTTCAACAAAAAACTTATTCCTATTACTGCTGTAGGTTCAAATATCTTGATATACTGGATTGATAATTTTAAAAGTGTTGTCACCTGTTGGGTACCGGTGTGAAGTGTTGCTTCTGTGTTGATTAATCAGAAAGTTGAGAGTACAGGGAACAGAATTATTAAGTAATTGAAAATTTTTAAAAACAACAAGTGGCAAATGGAAAAAAGAAGCTAGAGAGCTGTGAAGAAAAATAAAAGAAAATAGAGTAGTAAGGGGAGATTGAGAGGAGAAAGTAGAGAAGAGATGAAACTTTAGACCTGTGCTAGAGCAGAATGTTAAGAATAAATGCAAATGGAGGAGGACCTCCTCCATCTTTTCTTTGTTCTTATTACATCATTCTATTTTTCTTTGTTTTGTGTCTTTATTTCTTTTCTCCCTGATAATTTATTTCTCCTCCTGATTTTTTTTTTATTTTTTTTTTTACTGGGGTCTTTGTTTCTTTTCTCTTGAAATGTTGCCATGTGGTCCTATTTTTAGTCTAGGTATTATGACTATGTTACATCCACAGTGTTTGTTTATGCAGTATGAGAGGTCCTTTTTCATTTCTAAAGTGAAAAATTATGCTGCTTCTAAATTTGCATTTCTTTGCATTCCAAGAGTTCAGTCAGGTAATTTCTCTGGTATACTTTACAAATCACCAGTAATCTTTTCACATGCGTAAGTAAAAGCAGTTAGTTTCCACGTAAGTATTTTGAACTATTGTCTTAAAACTTAAACAATGATTGGGAATTTTTTGTGTGGTGGGTTGACCTTGGCTGGACAGCAGGTGCCCACCAAAGCTGCTCTGTCACTCCCCTCCTCAGCTGGACAGGGGAGAGAAAATATAACAAAAAGGCTTGTGGGTTGAGATAAGAACAGGGAGAGATCATTCACCAGTTAGCGTCACAGGCAAAAACCAGACTCAACTTGGGAAAATTAATTTAATTTATTACCAATCAAATCAGAGTAGGGTAATGAGAAATAAACCCAAATCTTAAAACACATTCCCCCCACCCCTCCCTTCTTCTCGGGCTTAACTTTACTCCCGATTTTTCTCTACCTCCTCCAGTGGCGCAGGGGGACGGGGAATGGGGGTTGCAATCAGTTCATCACACGTTGTCTCTGCCCCTCCTTCCTCCTCAGGGGGAGGATTCCTCACACTCCTCCCCTGCTCCAGCGTGGGGTCCCTCCCACGGGAGACAGTCCTCCACGAACTTCTCCAATGTGGGTCCTTCCCACAGGCTGCAGTTCTTCACTAACTGCTCCAGTGTGGGTCCCTTCCACAGGCTGCAGTCCTTCAGGAGCACACTGCTCCAGCGTGGGTCCCCCACGGGGTCACAGGTCCTGCCAGAAAACCTGCTCCTGCTCCAGTGTGGGCTCCTCTCTCCACAGATCCGCAGGTCCTGCCAGGAGCCTGCTCCAGCGCGGGGTTCCCACAGGGTCACAGCCATCTTTGGAAACCCACCTGCTCCGGCGTGGGGTCCTCCACGGGCTGCAGGTGGAGATCTGCTCCACCGTGGACCTCCCTGGGCTGCAGGGGGACAGCCTGCTTCTCCAGGGTCTTCACCATGGGCTTCAGGGGAATCTCTGCTCCCGCATCTGGAGCATCTCCTCCCCCTCCTTCTTCACTGACCTGAGGGTCTGCAGGGTTGTTTCTCTTACATGTTCTCACTGTTCTTTCTGGCTGCCGTTTCTGTGTGCCCCATGACTTTTTTCCCCTCCTTTAAATATGTTATCCCAGAGGTGCTACCACTATCACTGATGGGCTTGGCCTTGGCCAGTGGTGGGTCCTTCTTAGAGCCGGCTGGCATTGGCTCTGGCGGACACAGGGGAAGCTTCCAGCAGCTTCTCACTGAAGCCAACCCTGTAACTGTCCCCCCAGCTACCAAAACCTTGCCATACAAACCCAATACAATTACTCCAAGGTTTTGTTTACCTGTCTGGTTTGTTGGGAAGTAGAGACTGCTTAATGTTGTGTAGATTTTTATGTTTATAGCAATAAAATATTCTAAATAAGTCTTTCCAGACTTTACTAACAAATATGAGACGCAAAATCTAACCTAGTTTCATTTGTAATTCATTTAACTGAAAAATGACATTATCTTTCTGTGTCTGGTTATGAGACGCCTTGAATGTAACATATTAAAGAGTAAACTTCCAATTACGATCTGTGTGCGCATGTATGCATGTATATAGATGCTACATACACACATGCACACATACTTATATATGTATAGTATGAGTTTATATAACAATGTTGTGTGTGTGTGTGTGTGTATATGTACACAGATGCAATTAATACCTTGTAGTGGAGATGAGTGATGACAAGTATGACAGTTTGTTGTTCCTGTAGCAGTTAATGAAATTATGAACTACTTGCCATTTACAAATTGAGTTGTGTAAGAAAGATGCAAGAGTTCACTTTACCTTAATAATATATGTAACAACTCTCTCTTTCTCTCTCTCTCATGCAATTTCAATGTCAAGTCTTTTGCCTAAAAGTCTTTTCCAAAATGTGTTTCAAAACACACACAGAAAAATAATTGTAGTCTATAGTTGAGACCAAAGGGTGGGAACTCCAAGACTGTACTTGATTAGCTTGCTATAAGGACTTCACTTCAGCAAGTTTAGAAAGCTCTGAATTGTGTCATTCCCCTTTCCACCACCTTAAAACTCATAATTATCAAGAATTTTATTCCCTCCTGTCACACTGATTTTAAAGAAGAAAAAGGAGTGTATATCCACTTTAAAGCTTATTCATAGCCATCATCTATATCATACATCACAGAATACTGAATCATTGAAGTTGGAAAGGACCTGTGGAGATCATAAGCTGCAACCCCTCTGCTCAGATTAGGTTCAGCCAGACCAGATTGCTCAGGACAGTGATGTGCGGAAAACAGACTCCACAGTCAGTGAGATTGTAAAGTAGGTATGTTCATTCAGTGCTGGGCAGCACGGCGGGTAGTCCCACCAAAGTCGTGCACGCCCGACTTGGCAGTTCACCTCAAGTTTATACAGTCAGGTATTACATATTCACAATACGCCTATACATATGCATGACCTATATGCCATAATAAGCAAGAGGGAACGATTAGCTTTCCTGTGGGGTATGAGCCCACCCCTCTTCATTATATGATCCTTCTAAATCTGTAATGAGCTTTTGATCTTCCTTAGTGTATTCTGGCTTACCTTCTAGGGAAATCTGCCTATCAGGGATTAAGGCCCCTTCTGTTTTTACCTTTGTTTTGGCCACTTGTTTTGCCTCTCTGTCCACCAGCTCATTTTCTTTTTCCAAATCTGAGCTCACTTTCTGGTGTGCCTTAATATGCATAATTGCTACTTCCTTAGGGAGCTGGACAGCTTCCAGTAACTTCAGAATTTCTTCTGCATGTTTGATATTTTTCCCTTGAGAACTCAATAGTCCTCTCTCCTTCCAAATTGCTCCATGTGCGTGTACAACTGCAAAGGCATATTTTGAGTCTGTATAAATGTTCACAACTTTGCCCTGGGCCAATTCCAGGGCACGGGTTAGAGCAATTATTTCTGCCTTCTGTGCGGAGGTGTTCATGGGCAAAGCCCCTGATTCTGTTACCTCTTGGCTGGTGGTGATAGCGTATCCCGCATGTCGATTACCATTTAGGACGTAACTGCTTCTGTCTGTGAACCAAGTTTCCCCGTTTTCCATGGGGCTGTCTTTCAGGTCTGGGCAACTGGCGTATGTTGCTTCGATGGTTTCCAAACAGTCATGATGTACTGTTTCTCCTGTGTTCCCGCTGAGAAAAGAAGCTGGGTTGACAACGTTAATGACTACAATCTCCACGTCATCCTGCTCTACCAATATAGCTTGATATCTCAGGAATCTTTGTGGAGAGAGCCAGTGTCCGCCTTTTGCTTCCAGTACTGCTGATACTGTGCGAGACACCAGAACAGTAATTTTCTGGCCCAGAGTAAACTTTCGGGCTTCCTGTATATTCAGTATCACGGCCACAACTGCCTGCCGGCATCCAGGCCAACCTTTTGCAGTCGTGTCTAACTGCTTAGAGAGGTAGGCAACTGCCCGTCGATATGGGCCCAGGTTTTGTGCTAATATTCCCAGGGCAATGCCCTGCTTCTCGTGGGAGTAAAGAAGAAATGGCTTACTCATATCTGGAAGTCCTAAGACTGGGGCCGACATCAAAGCCTTTTTCAGTAGCTCAAAGGCTCGTTCAGTCTCCTTATTCCACTCAAGGTGTTTCTGCTCAGTGGCTGTCAATGCATACAGTGGTTTAACAAGCAATCCATAATTATAGATCCACAATCGGCACCACCCTGTCATTCCCAGAAAAGTTCATAACTCTTTCACTGTCTGAGGTCTCAGAGTTTGACGTATTGCCTCTTTACAGGCCTGTCCCAAAGTTCTCTGTCCCGCACTAATTTCATAGCCCAAATAATTCACTTTGCGTTGCATTACCTGTGCCTTTTTCTTGGTGTCGTGGTTTCAGCCCAGCCGGTAACAAAGGACCACGCAGCTGCTCGCTCACTCCTCCGCCCCCCTCCAGTGGGATGGGGAGGAGACGGAGGAGAGAAAAGAAAAAGAAACTGGAACCTCGAGGGTTGAGATAAAGGCAGTTTACTGGGACAAACACAAAGAAATTACAACAACAACAACGGCACTAATGAAAAAGTATACAAAAAGAGTGATGCACAGTGCAACTGCTCACCACCCGGGACCCGATGCTCCGCCACTTCCTCCACCGAAAACAGAGAGCACCCCCCGGCCTGCTCCCCATTTATATACTGAGCATGGTGTCACATGGTATGGAATAGCTCCTTGGCTAGTTCAGGTGAGCTGCCCCAGCTATGCCCCCACCTCCCAGGTTCCTGTAAAAATTAACTCTATCCCAGCTGAACCCAGGACATTATCCACCCCTTATTCTATACCATCTACATCATGCCCAGATCTTACATTTTTCTAATCAACCACTACTACTTTCCTTGTCATATATAAGTATATGGACTCCCCCCCTGACCTCGCACACACACACACACATGGTGTTCCTTTAGCCTATGGGCTATCCCTCTAATGTGTCCATTGATTTTGGAGCTCTATCTGTTGTAACAGTTCTTCAGGATATGAGAGAGATGGTGTGAGGTGTTGGGTTGTTGTACGCTGCCTCTGGAACTTGTGGCTAGTACATTTGGTGCAACTCATGCCCTTGGTCTACAGGTCGAGGATGTTGATCTTGAGGAAATTGCTGGGTGCCAGTTCAAGTTCTATCGCTGTTGTACTTGGCTCAGTTTCAAAAGTCCATCCTGTAGTCATTTGGATAATTCTCACAATAATACCCTTGATATGGCATATAGACACTATAGATACAATGACATGCATTGGCAGGTTATTTAGCAGTTAAATATTATAGAGCCCAATTCACTGGCTGTTCTCTTTCAGCAATGTCTAACGCTAGCTGGATGGCTTTCACCTCTGCAAACTGACTTGATTCACCTTCTCCTTCAGCAGTTTCTGCAACTAGTCGTGTAGGACTCCATACAGCAGCCTTCCACCTCCGATGTTTTCTCACAATGCGACAGGACCCATCAGTGAACAGGGCATATTGCCTCTCATTTTCTGGCAGTTTATTATACAGTGGGGCCTCTTGAGCCCGTGTCACCTCCTCCTCTGGCGACATTCTAAAATCTTTGCCTTCTGGCCAGTCCGTGATCATTTCTAACATTCCTGGGCGACTGGGGTTTCCTATGTGAGCCCGCTGTGTGATCAGTGCAATCCACTTACTCCACGCGGCGTTAGTTGCGTGATGTGTAGAGGAGACCCTCCCTTTGAATATCCAGCCCGGCACTGGCAGTCGGGGTGCTAAGAGGAGCTGTGTCTCAGTACCAACCACTTCTGAGGCAGCTCGAACTCCTTCATATGCTGCCAAGATCTCTTTTTCAGTTGGAGTATAGCGAGCCTCGGATCCTCGATATCCCTGACTCCAAAACCCCAGAGGTCGGCCTCGGGTCTCCCCAGGTGCTTTCTGCCAAACGCTCTAGGTAGGGCCATTCTCCCCAGCTGCAGTGTAGAGCATATTTTTAATATCTTGTCCTGTCTGGACTGGTCCAAGAGCTACTGCGTGAACAATCTCCTGCTTAATCTGTTCAAAGGCTTGTCGTTGCTCAGGCCCCCATTTAAAATCGTTCTTCTTCCGAGTAACTTGGTAGAGAGGGCTTACAATTTGACTGTAATTTGGAATATGCATTCTCCAAAAACCCACAACACCTAAGAAAGCCTGTGTTTCCTTTTTATTAGTCGGTGAGGACATAGCTGCTATTTTGATGACGTCCACAGGGATCTGACGACGCCCATCTTGCCATTTTACTCCTAAGAACTGGATCTCCTCTGCAGGTCCCTTGACCTTACTTTCTTTCATGGTAAAACCAGCCTTCAAAAGGATTTGGATTATTTTCTTCCCTTTTCTCAAAAACTTCTTTTGCCGTGTTGCCCCATACGATGATGTCATCAATATATTGCAGGTTCTCTGGAGCTTCACCTTTTTCTAGTGCAGCCTGGATCAGTCCATGGCAAATGGTGGGGTTGTGTTTCCACCCCTGGGGCAGTCGATTCCAGGTGTACTGGACGCCCCTCCAAGTGAAAGCAAACTGAGGCCTGCACTCCGTTGCCAAAGGAATGGAGAAAAATGCATTAGCAATGTCAATTGTGGCATACCACTTAGCTGCCTTTGATTCCAGTTCATATTGAAGCTCTAACATATCTGGTACAGCAGCGCTCAGCGGTGGCATGACTTCATTCAGCCCACGATAATCTACTGTTAGTCTCCATTCCCCATCAGATTTCCGCACGGGCCATATGGGACTGTTAAAGGGTGAGTGAGTCTTGCTGATCACTCCTTGGCTTTCCAATTGGCAAATCAGCTTATGGATGGGGATCAGGGAGTCTCGGTTGGTGTGATATTGCCGCCGGTGCACTGTCGTGGTAGCAATTGGCACCTGTAGCAACCCCACAACCGAAGGATCTTGGGAGAGACCCGGCAGGGTAGACAGCTTTTCAATCTCCTCCATCTCCAATGCAGCTATACCAAAGGCCCAACGGTACCCTTTTGGGTCCTTGAAATACCCCCTCCTGAGATAATCTATACCAAGGATGCACGGGGCCTCTGGGCCAGTCGCAATGGGGCGTTTATGCCACTCATTCCCGGTTAGACTCATTTCAGCTTCCAATACAGTTAGCTCTTGGGATCCCCCTGTCACACCAGAGATACAGATGGGTTCTGCCCCTTTATAACTTGATGGCATTAGGGTACATTGTGCACCAGTGTCCACTAGAGCCTTATATTCCTGTGGGTCTGATGTGCCAGTCCATCGAATCCACACTGTCCAGTAGACTCGGTTGTCCCTCTCCTCCACCTGGCTGGAGGCAGGGCCTCTCTAATCCTGGTTAGAATATCCGTTACTCACTTTCTGCACATGTGAATCAGAAGTCCCTTCAAGGGGATCAGAAATGAGATCAGCCCATCTACTGCGTCTGGGGGACTGCTCACGGGAAACTGGAGCAGCAGTTTTCCAAGAAGAATTCTCTTTTCTGGTTGCTTTTTCTCGCAACTCCTGTACCTGTGCATCCAAGACTGAGGTAGGTTTTCCATCCCACTTCCTCATGTCCTCTCCATGGTCACGCCGGTAAAACCACAGGTTAGCCCGTTGAGTGTACTTTTTCTCCTCTCTTTTGGGTAGAGGAACGCTTACTCCCAATAACTGCGATGTGGGCCTGTACAGGTGAGGAGGAGGACAGATCTACTTTGAATTGCTGGAATTCTCGGGACAGCTCCTCTACAGCTGAGACACAGGCCCGTAGGGAGGAAGAGAGACTTCCCTTGTATTGCCGGAGTTGGACAGCCAATTCATCCACTGTTTGTCCATAGCCTTCTCTCCAGGACATCACTGTCAATGAGTTGGCATAGGTTGGTGGTGCACTTCGTAGAAACTTCCGCCACATGGGTTGTGTGCATTGGACCTCATCTGGATCTGTGGGTGACTGCGCATTTTCTGGATCATTATAAATCACCTCCAGCACGGCTAATTCTCTCAGGTACTGGATACCTCTCTCCATGGTGGTCCACTTGCCTTGGTGACATGTAACTTCATCCCTGAAGGGGTATCTTTCCTTTACACCTAACAGAAGTCGCCTCCAGAGACTGAGGACTTGTGTTTTTCTCCCAATCGCCTTGTCGATGCCCCCTTCCCTAGACAGAGATCCCAACTGCTTAGCTTCTTTACCCTCTAATTCCACACTACTAGCCCCACTATCCCAGCATCGGAGCAGCCAGGTAACAATGTGCTCACCTGGGTGGTGGCTAAAATCTTTTCGCATGTCACGCAACTCACTCATGGATAGGGATCGGGTAATTATTTCAGGTTCTGCCTCTTCCTCCTGTTCTCATGATGACCCTGGTTCATCTTCATCTCTCACTAAGCGAACTGATTTCTTTGTGTGTTTCTTTTTCTGTACAGGGGCGACTGATACTGGCACAGGTTGGTTCTCTGGTTTAGCTGCAGTGTCTGTCACCGGGGTAGGGGTAGTCATGGTACCTGTTGTTGTGGTAGGGGCAGCCATGGTGCTTGTTGTCGGGCTAGGGGCAGCCAAGGTGTCTGTTCTCAGGGTTTGGGTAGCCACGGTGCATGTTGTCCTGTTTTCCATCTTTTCCCCTTTTTCCCCCTGAGGGTGCTGCATAATATCAAGCAGTGTTTGGTAGATACTGGCCAGGGCCCAGCACAGTGCAGCGAGTTGTACGTCTTTGGAATAGCCACAGCATTTTTCTTTCAAATATTCTACCACTTCATGAGGGTTCTGTAGTTGTTTGGGAGTGAACTTCCAAGCCACTGGAGGTGAGAAGTTCTCTAGATACCTGCCCATATCCTCCCACATGCCGTGCCACCCATGAATATCCAGCTTTGGGGCAGATCTCTGGGTGGTCCTCTTAAAGACCCTTTCTGTAGCCCTAAACAAGACCTGAAAAATATTCAGGAGGCATAGCACTAACAGCACACTGGCTTGCGCATCCCAAGGATATTCAAAATTCTCAAAAGCTGTTGTAATTAGTCGGAAGGAGAAAGGGGAGGCGAACGGACGGGGGGGAGTATCCCCCCCTAACTTCCCCATGGATGGGGTGTAATTACCAATAAAATCCGACAGAAGGTGCCCAAAGTATGGAAATGATATCACTGCCTCATACAGATACCAGCTTAACCTCATGACCAGTGATGTAATCATTTCACAAGTCGACATTGCCCAGTACAGCAAAATGATAATCCCAATCACTCTCCCAGAGATGAGATACGCAACTACAGGCAATACGTAGAGCATATAAGAGCTTACAAAATGCCACCATGTAAACAAATGAAACAACATTGTGACTAACATCTATTTATCTAAGAAATGCATTTGGCAAATTTGTTTCAACATGCTCTGGCCAGATCTGTCGTTATCTCAACCCTTCTGCCCCATGTTGGGCACCAAAAAGGACTGTCGTGGTTTCAGCCCAGCCGGTAACAAAGGACCACGCAGCTGCTCGCTCACTCCTCCGCCCCCCTCCAGTGGGATGGGGAGGAGACGGAGGAGAGAAAAGAAAAAGAAACTGGAACCTCGAGGGTTGAGATAAAGGCAGTTTACTGGGACAAACACAAAGAAATTACAACAACAACAACGGCACTAATGAAAAAGTATACAAAAAGAGTGATGCACAGTGCAACTGCTCACCACCTGGGACCCGATGCTCCGCCACTTCCTCCACCGAAAACAGAGAGCACCCCCTGGCCTGCTCCCCATTTATATACTGAGCATGATGTCACATGGTATGGAATAGCTCCTTGGCTAGTTCAGGTGAGCTGCCCCAGCTATGCCCCCACCTCCCAGGTTCCTGTAAAAATTAACTCTATCCCAGCTGAACCCAAGACACTTTGATACCCGGTACCCCTGGAGTCCCAGGAAATTCAACAGACTCACCGCCCATGTCATACAATCTTTCTCTGTTTTGGTGACGATCAGGATATCATCCTGCATACTGCAACAGCTTCCCCTCCTCAGACGGGGCTTCCCAGGATTCTAAGTCTTTTGCAAGCTGATTGCCAAAAATGGTAGGACTATTCTTAAATCCTTGTGGCAACACCGTCCAAGTGAGCTGGGTCTCTCGACTGCTCTTGGGGTTTTCCCATTCAAATGCAAATAACTTGTGGCTGGCTTCATGGAGAGGGAGGCAAAAGAAAGCATCCTTCAAATCTAAAACAGTAAACCAAGTCAATTCAGGTGTTAGTACAGTTAACAGGGTATATGGGTTTGCCACTACCGGATAAAGATCTTCAGTTATCTTATTCACCGCCCGTAAGTCTTGGACCACCTGATATGACCCATCGGGCTTCCGAACAGGTAATATAGGGGTATTGAATTCAGACTCACACTCTTTTAATAATCCCAACTGCAAAAATTTTTCCATCACTGGCCGTATTCCTTCTCTGTCTTCCTTCTTTAGGGGATATTGTTTAATTCTTACTGGCTTTTGGCCTTCCTTGATCCTGACTTCAACAGGTGGAGCACTTTTCGCTCTTCCAGGTGCATCGGTAGCCCATATCCACGGGTACACTTGGTTTAAGATGTCCTCGTTAATGCTTCCTTCTAGGGGGAGACTGATTAAGGTTAGGCTCAATATTTGAATGTATTGCTGATCTTTTACCTCCAGAGTAATTTCTCCCTTTTCAAATGCAATTTTTGCTCCCAATTGTTCCAACAAGTCCCTTCCCAAAAGTGCCTTTGGGGAGTTGGGCATATATAAAAATTTATGAATGCCCCACTGTTTTCCTAATTTATATTCTAAACGTTTACAAAAATATGCCTTTTCACTTTGGCCAGTCGCTCCTTTCACCATGACATAATCATTTCCCAGGGGCATCAAAGCCTGATTCAGAACCAAGTATGTTACTCCTGTATCTACCAAAAATTCTACCTCTTGTTGCATTTTCCTTAGCTTAATTATAACCAGTAGATCCGCTAGGGTAGATTCCCCAGGTTCCCATCAGCCTCCCTTCACAGGGGCTACCGTTCTTCCTGTTTGAGCCCTCTGACTCTCCTTGTTCCTTGGGCATTCCCTTTTCCAATGACCGAATTTCTTACACAAAGCGCCTTGATCCTTGCCCAGTCGGGGCAAGTCTCGTCTAGGCCCTCTTCCTCTTTCTTCCTGAATAACAGCCATTAATTTCCTTTGCCTTTGCCTATATCCTTCTTCTCTGTTACTAAATACCCTCCATGCTTCATCCAACAATATTTCTAAATTCCCACTCTCTGTAGGGCATAATTTCTGAAGTTTGCGCCTTATATCCCCTGTAAGACTGACCCAAAACCAGGGAGACTAATTGTTGTATTCCTACGTCTGACCCAGGATCCAGCGGTGTGCTGCGGTGCATTACATCCCTCAGTCAATCCAGGAATTTGTATGGAGACTTGGAAGGACTCTGTTTAACTGCATATAAAGCTGACCAATTTATAGTTTTGGGTTTCACTCTCTCCATTCCTTTTATAATCCACTCCTGATACCCCTGCAATCTTTCCATATGTGCAGATCTATTAACATCCCACTTTGGGTCTTGGAGAGGGAAATATTCCTTAATGTCCCCTCCTGTAATCTTATAATGATCTTCAGCAAGGTTCCCTGCTGTTTTTAAAATCAGCTGTTTCTCTGTCTCAGTCATATATTCCAATAATAACTATATCCTTCCAGTCAGGGTTATGCTGTTTCACAATAAATTGGAAATGCTTAGCTACACTTATCGTATCTCTCCTATAATCTTTTGCAACCTTTTTCCATTCTCCTAGGTCAGCAGTAGAGAAGGGTACTTTGATTAACATCATCCCACCGTCTGGCCCCACTGCCTCTTGGAGAGGTACTTGTAAAGCTGTTGAGGTAATTTTCTTCATAGTACGGGAAGATACAGGGCTGCTCGGGGGGGTCAGAGTTCTATCCGAGTCTGCATCCTGTTCCTGTGGTCGAGGGGGAGGCTTAAACAAATCAGTTAGATCTTGTTCTGGTACCTGATGAATTTTATTTGCCTTTGTACATCTTTGTCCAATACTACATGCCGAACAACACCGCCTCAGTTCATCTCTAAGCTCCTTGTTGTTCTCTCGCTCAAGTGCAAGCACCATGGGCTCCTGTGGGGGTACCATTCCACAGTCCCTTTGCCACTCCGGATGATTTTGGAGGGTGAAAAACGTGTCTGCATATGAAACCTCATCCCATTTTCCTTCTCTTCTTAAAAACAGCATTAGTTGTAATAGAGTATTATAATCTAGTGACCCGTTAAGTGGCCACTTAGCATCACTTTCTAACTTACACAACGGCCACTATTGATTGCAGTATTTAATAAGGTTCTTTTTACTTTCCATACCTCCGGTCCCAACAATATCTTTCCAGTGGGCAATTACACAACCGAGAGGACTTTTCCTCAATATTCCTCCTTGATTGTTTCCCATTTTATAACTCCTCCTAATGATTCTTAAGTTTAATCTTGGCTTCTCCTTTTAATAAGCTTCCGTGCAAATTGTTTCTTACACTTCTTTTACAGTCTTCCCCAGTTTTCCTCCCACACGTCCCAAATTTCTGGAATTAAATTTTCCTTTACACACCAATCTCACTATTTCGGATTCTTAGTGAGCTCTTTCCCAATCATAAAAGTGTGGAATTTGGAGAAAATATTCAAGGCAGTCTGGTTTCCGTCTGCTAGATGTACAGTACCAGCTTCTCCCACAAGATTTACACTTCAACAAAACCCAAGCCGGATGCTAATTATTATATAGTCCAGTTGCAAGCCCACATACAAAGCAAGGAATCACCCCTATTAATATGTAAAGACATTCACACATTTCAACATATCATTTCCACACACCCACACAAAATCTTTAACATAAATTTCCAAACATTCACATCATACAAGCATCGGTGCAGTTGACAACCTTCAGCAGCTGCAAAAATAAACCAAGTGCAATTGTGAGGGGGTCCACTTACCCCATAAACCAAGTGCAATTGCGAGGGGGTGCGCTTACCCTTCTCCTGCCTCTTATATGCCAGTCAGCGACAGGTCCGTCCTGGCTTCCGATACTGGGATGCAGCGACCACCCCGGATTTGTTTGATCTACCCCCAACATCGCTAGCGGCCGCTCTGTCGGTCAGCAAATCCCCCCATACAGGGTACCCTCCTCCCATACGGGGACTACGCTGCACGCCAGACGTCTCTGTGCGATTTACCAGCTGCCCCGGCCTGTACTTTTACAGGGTCCCCTTGTAAAACATACTGTTTGGTCTGTGGCTTCAGGAGGTTGTTGTCTGCTCCTGCAGTGAGCAGCTGGCAGTGGGGGCTCCTCCGAGGAAAGTGCTCGAGGCGTGGCAAGGGACGTCCGCTCCGCAGTCAGTCCCGCAGCCGAGCAGAGAGTCTCCTGCCTGGCTCACCAAACTGACGTGCGGAAAACAGACTCCACGATCAGTGAGATTGTGAAGTAGGTATGTTCATTCAGCGCTGGGCGGCACGGGGGAGTAGTCCCACTAAAGTCATGCACGCCCAACTCAGCAGTTCACCTCAAGTTTATACAGTCAGGTATTACATATTTACAGTACGCCTATACATATGCATGACCTATCCCCACTTCATATTAAAGTTAGCTCTGAGAGGTCATTTCCATAGTCTCCTCCCAACTGCGCCTGCGCAGGGCCTCTTTATGGTGGTTGTCTGGTGGTCACAGAGATGAAGATAGATGACTCCTCTTCGTCACCACTAGTAACCTCTTTCCTCGCGCAGGCTCAGTGATTTCTTGGTATTCACCCAAGCCCCAAGACCAGTCTTGGCTGGCTCTTGGGGCCTGCTCCTGCTTCTTATCAAGGACTGTCTTTACCTCATTGGCTGGTTCTTGGGACCAGCTCTTCTTATCAAGGACTGTCTCTACCTCAGCTAATTTCAACAATGTAAGCACTAAACATCATCTTTCACCCCCCTTTATTATGTCTACTGAGATTCTTTTGACTCCCCTTGTCTCAACAGTGTCCAGTCAGGGTTTGAATATCTCCAAGGATAGAGACTCCACAGCCTCTCTGGGCAACCTGGTCCAGTGTTTACCATGCTAACAGTGCAAAAGTTTTTTTCCTTATGTTTAAATAGAATTTCCTGTATTTCAATTTGTGTCAATTTCCTCTTGTCCTTTCACTGGGTACCACTGTGTAGAGTCTGGCTCTGTCTTCTGTGTACTTTCCTGTCACATATTTATATGCATTGATAATTCCCCTTGAGACTTTTTTCTTGGACACATCTTTCCTTGGACACATCGATGCCAATTAATTGAAAAAAAAGTCTGCTGTTCTTGAAGTGAATGTAAGTTTCATGTTTCAGAACCAGCAGACATATTGATCCAACAATTGAGAAGATCTCCTAAAATAGTTTTATTGTATTGTGAGTTTCTGAATCTTTACCATTTAGTGACAGCTACAAATATGTTCAGAGTATCAACCTCTTATGTCAAATAAGATCATACACCTTCTATTTTGTTTTGTCAGTGACATTAAGGAACAATGTTCACTGTGTAATTCTAAAGGACAGGAAGGCAATAATATGTAGAGAAAAACTTCTCATTTTTGGACCTGAAGATGTTTCATTTTCCTGTGAGGAATACAGCACTAGGAAAAGCAAAGTTACTGCACTGACAAGTTATGAGGAATGGATTTATATTATTTTCATACAGGGAAATAGCATGTATCTCAAAACCAAATGAGTAAACATTAAGTATGGATTTTAACATTAAAATACATGTGTGTTCAAATACACTTTTAATTCTGTTTTATCTGCTCTGCTGCTCTTTTCTTACACAGTTTAATTTATTTTATAGTATGTTCCTCCAGACCTTTGCATCTGTAATTTCGTCCTTGAACAGTCCCTATCTGTCAGAGCTCTTCAAGAAATGCTGGCCAACACAGGGGATAATGCTAGTGAAGGTGTAAGTAAATTGACATCAAAGAATATTACATTTCTGAATATGGATTGTTCTCATTTCTTTCTTTGCTCCAGGATTTTTTAGGAGAGGGGCGTCACGTCATAGCAGGTTCTTCGGTTTTCTGGTTTTCCTAGGAAGACATTATTGCTCCACTACTATACTCATATTCATTTCTCTTTAGTATTGAGGAGCAGATGCAGTTAGTCTTTCAAAATATTTACAAAACCCAGAAACATCATCTTCAGGGATCATTTATTACCATCAGTCCAGAGCTGGATACTGAAAAAGGAATCAGAGAATGCTTGGACTGAGTCTGGCTTTTATGAACCTGAGGAGAGTATATGAGATAGGTTTTGTCTGAAACATAAATCATTGCCATAAAAGCATTACTGTATTATAGTGCTATTTATTAATGGGGAAAGCAAAATAATTTTCTCATCATGTAACTATTCTCTTTATTTGGGTTTCTTAATCTTTTACTATATTAGTACAAGCATACTTACTGGAATGCTTACAGTGTAGTGTAAAGTGACTTTGCAGTAAAGTGAAATGTTGTAACTGTGCTTGCATTTCATATTACTAAAGTTTCAATTGAACTATCACTTCAAATCTAAGATATACTAAGAATGACTGAAAGAGGACTTCCACACTGGAGCGGTCAGGATGTCAAAAAGTCCCTGTGCCCTTTATTATACATTATTTATTATTGACAAAGTTATTTAAGAACTGTATTTTTCATAGAAAGTCTAAGCTATTTGGCAAAAGGTGATGGTCTTATAAGCAAAAATTAAGCCTAATCCAAACCCCAGATACAGATTTACCTGTGTTTTCAATGATCTGTGTGAACAATAATTTTTCAATGATCAGCTGAACCTCTTTGCTAGTTTTTGAGATGAGACAGACTTACCTCTCATCCGTGCACTAATACTTCTGGAAGTTTTAGAAGTTACATTTGCTGTTGCATCTGTGAATGGCTTGTAAGTAGGTAATTTGGGTGAATTGTCTAGTTCTATAGACTTAGGTAGAGCTCGTGTTTCTCTGAAAGTAAATGAAATTGACCTATGGTCTCCACTCTGTTGGCCACTGCTTTGTTATATTCACGTGTATAAGTTTTAGGAATTTAAAATAAAATGTGACATCACCTTTATTGTTTTCTTCTATTCAGAGAACAAATGAAATCTGAAAAAAACTGGAAATGACCCTTTTTAATGTATAGGGTGAAGGATTATTAACAAAGTAATATTAAATAAGAGTTTACAATGTTTATTTGTTATGACAGATTCTGTAATTGCTTTCTGGCACCATGAAAACGACAAACTTGTCTAAATAAAAATCTGCATTTCACTCTCACTTGGAGATAAATTTGGTATTGGTCACATGTACATCTTTTAAAGTTGAGAAAATTCTTGAATTGGTTGCGTGCAATGTCTGTGCATTGATGTTTACTATACCTATCAGATTTTTGCTGCCTGATCAGATCAGCTTGCGCTTATCTTCTATGATGCTGTGCTTTAATTGATTTCCCAGCATAGTCCAAAAGCTTGGGTGGAAAACTTTTATCTTTGATTGCTTTGACCCTAACTCTCCAATTTCAGCTGAATTGAATTGAATTTAACTTTTATTCTCTTAGGAACAGAGCATGATAAAACTCTATGGCTTTACTTATTTTATGAGACTAAATGGCAACTAATTACAATACAAATAATCTGCAGAGCTAGATAGTTTTCATTTTTATTTTATGTAGAATCAGAAAGCTTTTCTTTGTGTATTTTCTTTGAGTTGTAATTTTTCTTTTATTGTACTTACACACAGAGTTAAGACTGTCACATTAAGTAAAAGGAAAAATGAGTGTCTGAGGAAGAAAACAAACAAAAATACAAGTAATCTCAGTATTATCTAAGGAAATTTACTTGAAAATAACATTTCACTATAATATTTTTGGGGATCAAATATAGATTTATGTGAATTTGTTTCATGGTGAGAGATTTCTTTTGATTTCTTTCTGGGATTCATATACTGTGCATGCAGTTTTAGTATTTTCTTACTTTTTCAGTACAATCCTAGAAAATAGAACAATGGGGGGGTGGGGGGGATTCTATGATTTAAGTAAATACCCTAGAAGGGAGAATCAAAAGGGTGTTTTATTTACTTGAGGCTAATTTTTTCACTGTCATATCCATCTATGCAGAAGTAATACATTCAAAATACATCTTTTTTTAAAGACAAAAATGTCTATAGAATAAATTTTTGGTATTTTTTCTCTTGAATTATAACCTGCCATTCATTCTTCAGTCTCTTCATTGTTGTGCAACAATTCACCATTTTTAAAACACTATTTCATTTTATCTATTTGTAAATCAGATGCATCAAAGCACTACTTAAGAATTTGTTACCCAACAGTGAGTCTTGTTTTTCACAGGAAATCTAAGTGTAACTCTGTCTGTGACTGGCTATACAATGACTGCTTATTGAAACTTCTAATAGACTGTATGCTCTAGGTAATAAGGAAAGAAAAAAAAATTGGTTTTGAAAACATTTTTATTTTTTAAAAGTATAAAAGTAAAGGTGGTCAAATATATATTTTAATTTATAAAATTTTATTTTGAAGTCAAACAATTTGCCAAAGCTTTATATCATCCCAATGAAACTAACACTAATGATAGAACTTTTTTTTTTTTTTTTTTAATTGCTGCAAGCATTCAGGGTGACCTATGGAGTCTCTTATTTCTGAAGGAAGAAATTTCACTTTGCAAGATGGCTTCTTAGTTATATAAAATTAGAAAGATATTTAGAATGCTTCTGGATTAAAATTCCTCATTATTTCATGCAGATCAGTAAATATTAAATGACTCAAAACTAGGATTTGCTTTTATCTGAATAACATGGTTGCAGAATTTAAATTTTAAAAAATGAAGGGAAGGTTGCAATTTAAGAATTATTGACAAGAAAGAGTGAAACTTTACAGTTTTATTCTGTCACAATTTTATAATGCCATCTTCAATACCTACCTTTCATTCTATTAAAGAATATTGGTTTTTTTTCTTTGTAAGCTTGTTTCTGTTTTACTTAATGTGTGGAAAACATATCAGTTTAATTAAGAGATATATATATTTAGCACATGAAGTACCACGGTATGCAAACCATATTTATATAGAAATGTATGTATGCATGCATAGAAGGGGCATTCTTACTGTCTGTTTTGTGCTCTTTTAATCCTCTAAGTTAGGTGCAGTTCAGCAGGCTAAAATCATGAGATGTGTTTTGTATTATAATTGACGGTTAGTGGTCATAAGTCTATAGGAGTGCAGTTTGGGATTAACTACAGAAAGTATCTTAAAATGCCCTAAGGTATTGTATACATTGTGAACACTGTTTGCATAGTATACATGGTGGAATAAAGTAATTTCTAATGAGAAATTTTCTTATGTGTTAAGAGAATTGTTGCACATTCATATATTTAATACTCCAAACTTCAGTGATAGTAGTCCAGTAGGCCTCCATCAGGTTGTTTTTCAAATGCATGAAACCAATGATTTTTATTATTTTATTTACTATTAAAAAATTTCTTTCATAATATAGTATTAAAATTAAACTATTGTAGTAAGTGATACATCAGCATAAATAGCAAAATAGAGTAACTTCGTATATTGAGATATTCTTGAATATGTCTCAGGAATTAACTCTTTTATACCAAATTGGGAAAACATCTAAACAGTGTATAGACTAAATGATATAACCATGAAATTATCGGATACAAATTTTAGTCTTTACCATAATAAACAGTTATTATTATAGTTTATAAATCAAAATCCCTTAAATATTTTCTATCTTTTTTATATCTTAAAAATTAAGAGATAAATATGATAGTGAAATAACAAATTGGCTTCTATTCCAAAAATATGTCAGCTTGAAAAGAGAAAGGGAAATAAATTGATGTCTTATGATCACTCATTGTTTTAATTCCATATTAATTTGTCATTCTTTTACCTTTCTTGTTAAATTGCATGGGGATGAGATATGCTGTAGAAACATGTGCTGTGTATTATATGCACTCAGACTTCAGTATTTCAGTTAACGTTTTCTCATCACATAGAATCATTTAGGTTGGAAAAGACCTTCAAGATCATCAAGTCCAACCATCAACTATGTCCACTAAACCATGTTATGGAGTACCTCGTCTACGTGCTTTTTGAATACCTCCAGGGATGGTGACTTCACCACTTCCCTGGGCAGCCTATTCCAATGGCTGACAACCCTCTCAGTAAAAAATTTTTTCCTAAGATCCAACATAATCCTCCCCTGCCATAACTTGAGGCCATTTCCTCTCGTCCTATCTCCAGCCACCTGACAGAAGAGACCAGCACCCACCTCACTACAACCCCCCTTCAGGTAGTTGTAGAGAGCGATAAGGTCTCCCCTCAGCCTCCTCTTCTCCGGACTAAACAACCCCAGTTCCCTCACCTGCTCCTCATAAGACTTGTGCTCCAGGCCCCTCACCAACTTGGTTGCCCTTCTCTGGACACGCTCCAGCACCTCAATGTCTTTCTTGTAGTGAGGGGCCCAAAAAAATGGTGGCAGCTCAAGGGGGTAGTCACATGGTGCTGTGTGATTCACAGGTATTAAATTCTTCCTTAATTTTTACTTTTTGAGACGTAGAAGAACGTTTATTTTTCTCTGTAACTTGGCAGCAGGATAACCACAACCTAATGTCTCATTCAGCATTCCAGGTCTTTAACTGGCCCATGTCGTGGCACAGCTCAGGGAAACCGGAGTTCTGCTCTGTCACCTCTGATCTTGCAATGTCAGCCTTTGCATACATGATTTTCAGACCTCGTTGCTACTGACCTCTTGTTTTCCACTGTTTTTTCCAGGTTAAAGTGTAATTTTTGATTTTTTCAATTACATTGCTTTCTAGAAAATGGAACTCTTCATGAAAAAAGCATTTGCTTAGAGAAAGTAAGATTGATTTAAAAACTTCTAGGACTCCTAAGCCGTAACACAATTTTTAGTATTTCAAAAATATTTACGCCAAAACTTAGCCAGAAGATATAATATGAGATTAGTAGTAATACATGAATATTTATATTTGGGATTGGCAGTAGAGGACAAATAATCTCTTCAGTAAAAATGATTGCACTGTTGCTTTGGGGGCAGTGGATAACAAAAAAGAAAATGTAGTCTGTTGTGCCATACTTATTTCGAAACTACCATCTATCGGGGAAATTGTAATGCTAACACAGCAGTTCATATAAATAGGAAAGGCGAAAGAAAAAATGAAAACCTGAACAATAATGGAAGAAACTTTCTGGACCACTGTCGTGGTTTAACCCCAGCCAGCAACTAAGCACCACGCGGCCACTCACTCACTTCCCCTCCGCCCCCAGTGGGATGGGGGAGAAAATTGGGAAAAGGAGTAAAACTCGTGGGTTGAGATAAGAACAGTTTGATAGAGCAGAAAAGAATAAGAAACTAATAATGGTAACACTAATAAAATGGTAATAGTAATAATACAAGGATTAGAATACACAAGTGATGCACAGTGCAATTGCTCACCACCCACTGATCGACACTGTTAGTCCCCGAGTGGCGATCTCCTGCCCCCACTCCCCCCAGTTTCTATAGTAGATGTGACGTCACATGGTATGGAATACTCAGTTTGCCAGTTTGGGTCAGGTGCCCTGGCTGTGTCCTGTGCCAACTTCTTGTGTCCCTCCAGCTTTCTCACTGGCTGGGCATCAGAAGCTGAAAAATCCTTGACTGTAGACTAAACACTACTTAGCAACAACTGAAAACATCAGTGTTGTCAACATTCTTCTCATACTGAACTCAAAAACATAGCACTGTACCAGCTACTAGGAAGACAATTAACTCTATCCCAGCTGAAACCAGGACAACCACAAGGATTTGTTACAATCAGAGGTGGACTCTTAATTAGCTTCTGTCAACAAGCTGTTTGTAAAATGGATGGGTTATTTTTTAAGTTGCAATTAACTGATTCTGTTTTGAGACACGTCATAACTACCGATCAAGTTAAATATTTTGTATTATGAGACACTATCTTTGGCACCATGAAAGCAAATTGATATGGTAATAACTATTTCTAAACTAGATTTCCAAAAAAGATATTTCTGAGATGATTAGTACAAAATGCTGTCTTTTAATAGTTGTTATATACGTTGAGAAAAATGACAGCATGAAACGTAGGAATGCACATCTTAAAATGTTCATTTACATTCTGTTCTCAGTACAAAGTCATTGCTAAGAATAGAATTTGGCCTCATATAATTAACATTAATCTTTTATTGGTTTCACCAGTCTATCATTCCATTGAATGGTTTGCTTTCCATACTAAATTTAGTTTGGAATAGAGTTGTGCTGTTAGTTTCAGATTTTTCTAGAGGAAGAACATAGCTTATTTGAATTATATTTTTTTTTTAGATGAGTCAGCCTTAAAATTACAAGTGATTCACTTAAAAGCTTTCAGTAAAAAAATAGCATGAGGTGTTTTATTGCTTGTTCTTAGTATACATATATAAGTTACAAACCGGCTACGTGTAATTTTCTTTTGACAACTTTTCTGTAATTATAGTTTATTTTGCTGTTAAGGTTTTCCTTGTTGCTTAAAAAAAAGTTTTAATTTATAAAACAGTTATTATATACACTGTTACGTGATGTTTTTCTGTTTTTCTTCCCCAAGCAGTGATAAGTTCCTCTGGGATATAGTATTAAAACCATTTTTTATGGATGACATATTTTGAAGGAGGTCTTAGAATTTTTTTGTTCATTGTTTCTGATCAGCCTTCTATAATGATATCTGAAAGTATGCTGTGTTCTCTGAATGACCAGCGAAAACTATCCTATATTTGTCTCCAGCTTTTTCCAATTTTCTATGTAGATCCAAAAATCATTATCCAGGAGTTTGTGGTGGTTTGGTTTTTTGTTTGGTTTTTTTTCTGTTTGTTTTGTGTTGTTTTTTTTTTAACTTTGCTACTGGGTATACTGAGAAATTTTACATGATTATACGGATCATATTGTGAAAGAGATTATACATGGTATCCATATAATTCTGAGAAATTTCTCAATAAAATCTACTACATAAAATTACATAGGACTCTCTACGGTCTATTAACAGCATTAAGTTCCAGCATAAGCAGGTCCCAAATCCCTATTTGTTAATGTCTTTGTTATTAGCTAGAAAAATAGAAGCAGGATTTTTATTGTATTGCAGTTGCAATAAAAGACCTCTGCTGAATTGCTTTTAGGTTTTTATTCTTTCTGTTTGGACAAATAAAATTTCATTTTTAATCCTTTGAATTAGTATTAAGTATTCTTTATGTCGAGCTACAGAATGTAGTAGTTTCCACAGCTTGATATCTTCTAAGGTGGGGTTCTTTACAACACAAGTTGTACATAGCTTGTAAACCTATTGACCTTATTGGTGATTTAACTAATATATTGTTCATAGAGTGCAAAATCATTTGCCTACACATGTATAACTGTTATTTGAGTTCTGGGAACTACCTCTAATTATCTTGGTCCCTTCCACGTGAATCCAAGGAACAGAACTGACCTTAAAGGCAGTCCTTTCTAGCAATATGTAACATACTAGAGACGATCCCTGTTCTGAAGTTATATTTTGGCGAATCATCTGTCATATTTAATGATTGCCTAAATATACCTGAAACAAGAAGACCATAAAGTAAATGCTCTTTTAAATGGAAAAAAGCTCTGTGTGTGTGTGAGAACAGTTTCAAGCAATTTTATGAGAAGTTAGTTATTCGTAAATCAGCAATTTCTAACTTGTTATCAGGATCTTGATGTTAGACCTTTTATTATTTGAGATGATAATATTTGAGGTAACTCAAGACTTACCAGGTGCAAATGTTATGATCTGGACTGAGATAAAAAAGTGAAGTATAATGTTGCCCACCATAGTATAATTAGTATTAAGATTAATCATGATATCCATAATTCTGCAAAATTTGGAGATTACTTTCTTGGGGAAGTGCTTCATACAACCTGGGATCAAGAATCTAAAAAAAAATATCCAGTTTTGGTGGAGAGCACCACAATAAATCAGGAATTTAATTTCTTGGTCATATTTATTTAAATTTGAATAGGCTTGTTATTTATAAATAACTACTAAATAAGATGATAGATGCAGGTGAGAGAGGCAGACTTGAAAACCTAAAAAGCTGTTTGTCTGTTGTTCCATAGGTAACTTGTTAAGATTTTTCCCTTGAAATTTTTTTTTTTTTTGGTCACGAAAAGGAGGTCAAAAGATGTGTGCCAAATTCTCTAAAGGAAATGTATGGAGAACCCAGTTTTGCGTCTCCCTGATCTTGTCATAAAATTCCATATTCAAAACTAATTCAAAACGAATTCAAAACTCTGCTTTGTTGAAATTATGGATGCAGTTGCTTTAATGAATCTGGTAAATGCTTAAGATAACATTAATCCTAGCAAGTAGATATCCTTAGTATGTGCTTAAACCATTCTGGGCATTAGGTGCATTTTTCCTCTTTCGAATTTCAGCTTGTGTATATGTATGTATACTTACTTTATTATTATTTTTTTAATGCCTCTGAAAAGTTTATAAGAAAGGTAAGTAGTATCTTATTTAATTGAAAACTTTTTTTTGAAAATGCTATGTTTTTACTTTATTATAATAAAAAATTAGGTCACAATAAGAGCCTTTGATCAAGAACAGTATTTGTTCCCTTGGCAGATATTTGGCTATTGCTGTAGCTGCTTCATTATCGTGATCTTTGCCCAGCATATGCATTTCATAATTTGTTTGAATATTTGTACTTATTACTTGAACTGTAGTAGCTCTTCTTATTGTTACATAATTCTGATGGTAGTCCACGCAGTGCAGTGGAGTTCTGACCTTCTCTGTCATGTTGTGTAGGCAGCTCAAGGGGGTGGTCACAGAACCCTGCTGTATGGCCATGCTATACTACTTCGACATTCGTTTAGTGAAATGGTAAGTGAAAGAGGACTTTCACAGAATGAGTAACATGAGACTCAAATAAATGTCTTTTTATTAAAATAAAAAAATAGATAAATTTTGAAGAATGTTCTAAGTTCTCTTTTGCACTAGATAAAAAATTTTAATAGCTTATGGTGTCTCAACACAATGGAAGTGGCCCTTATATTTTAAATTCAGATTCTTCAATCCATTTCACTCAGAAATGTAGCTGAAAAGCTCTTTTAGCCGTGGATTTTTTCTGGGTCCTTAAAGAATCCATTTTAATGATAATTCCTTTAGCAAGTTATTGCTATTGCAAATGAATTTGTTGTGATATGTGTTATTTTTTCCATCCCATTTTATAAAATAAGGTATTGCTTTTAACATCCCATAGTTCCCAGAGACTATGCCCACAAACATGCTGTCTTCAGGCTACCTTGCATAAATTTTGTGTCACTACATTGTATAACTGGAAAATTTTAACTGTTCAGGATCTTTGACTTATTAGGGCCCATGCAAATATACCTGATAGGAGGTTGAAGAAATGAGAAGTCAAGAAAACATCTTCCCTCCTTTTTCCTGTACTAGAAGACTCTACATTAGTCTTTAAACTCCGGTATTTATGTTTATGAACCATACAAATTGTAGTTGCCTTGGTATACCAGAGTTGCAAGTATGATGACTGCCTTTTGGTATGTTTGCTATGTTTTCATGAAGCAAACTTACTACAGTAATGCTGTAATAAGATGTTTGCCTGTTCTTATCTGATCAACTATGTGAAATTTTGGAAGGCAGGAGCTAAATTGCACAGAGAAGTATGTGCTGAAGAGGAAAAGGATTTTGATGTTCTAAAGTCAGGAAGAGCTTGTATACAGATAACATGCTTAACTAATTTTAAAAAAATAAACACAGGCTGATGGTAAGATGGAGTAATGTGAATGTATTAATTTGGCATGTGTGTTAATGGATACTGTTGGGCTTTTATTTCAATAACTACTCTGTTTTGCAGTATTTGACATGTTTAACATCATCAAGATCCCAGACGGATAAACTTGCATTTGATGTGGGACTACGAGAAAATGCAGCAGGTATGCCAAGGAAAATGTCACGCATTTCTGTTTTTAGAAGAGGCGTTGAGATTAATGACACTGTAAGCTTATGAATGTTGTGTTTATGTGTTCATTAGAAATAAGATGACAAAGTAGATGATGACTGTCAATACTGATGACTTAGTGCCTTGCAATTAAACTGAGTTACCACAACTGCAATAAGACTGGTGAAAACGGTCAAAGTAAAAAAACTTCTGTTGAATAAAATAAATTCGAAGCAGTTGTCTTCTATTTGTGTGGCTTGTCACTTTCAATAGAAATAGAGTACAGAAAAGCCATATATTGGTGCATTCACAATATACATTGTAACCATGCAACAAAAGAAGTATGTAACTTGTAATGCAGGAAAACAGGAAAAAATGTAATGAGCACATTGCTAAAAGAGCTGAAGAAAAATAAAAGCATAAAATGGAGTAATATGATAGTGGGACAGAGTGGAAGAGATATGACACAAACAAGAAATGACGAGAAAGCTTTAAAATCTAATCAATAGATTTCTGGGAATACTGCCAGTAACAGTGCTGCTAATAGAAATATAGAAAAAAAAAAAAAAAAGTGCTTCCATGAATTCACATATAAATTATGAGATGCCACTGGGAGCTATGTTAAATTAATTTAAAAGCAACTCAGCCACAAAGAGCCACAAATAGGTTGATATGCTGCTGTATACATAGTGTTAAAGGTTACTGAAAGTGATGAGTACTCATCAGAAAGTAACAGGTGACCCTATAGTACCCAGGCACAGACATATATGTTGAAGGGAAAATCTAAGTACCTATATACACACCTCATTAATGTGAAGCTTCAAATAAAGAAATGCTAGTTGTATTAATATAAAACCTGTGATTTCTGTTGTTTTGTCATTATTTTGAAAATAAATTAAAATAACAATAAACTAACTGATGATGGAGAGGCACTGCCAATGTAGCTGTTAAAATGTTTGTGAACTATGTTCTTCGAAAATTTCTTTTCAGGTGACTCTGATTATCTACATGACCTTCTGTTTTGAATGAGTGAAGTTTGTCTTTCAGTTGTTTGTAGCCATAGAGAAGGTGGTCTCACAGATATCAGCAGCCTATTACTTGATTGTACCTTTGGTTGCTGCCTTAGATGGAGACCATTTTCTTTAGGCATGTTGATTAAAGGAATGTATGTGTTCTCTCTCTCTGAAAATAGTTTCAGTGAAATATGTCTTTATAATTTCATAGTTTTTTTCAGAGTTGTTGTGCATGTGCCTGCTTCTGCCCATGAGGTTTTGTAACTAATATCTGTAGTTGTCTCATAATGGTATTTGCTTAACTGTATATATACAAAAAGGCCCTATGTACACATAGGCATGATATAAAAAGCAACACATAAAACCAATGCTTAGATGTGTTTCTGCACAAAGGATTTTGATAACTACTGCATGCTTGTAAACCTCATAAACTGACCATGATGATATCACTTCCCTTTGTCCTACTCCCCCCCTCCCCTCCCCACCCCCCGAAACTGTCCTATTGAATCAATTGCAGCTGCAGGAAGTATTTTTTGCCTAGCAGGTATTGAGTGAAAAGCCACTGGATATCTTAAATTATTCCCTTTTAAAGATTTAACACTTTACAGTTTTAGTGATGTAACTTTTATTTATTGTTTTCTTTATAATTAGTTTCATAACTTTCAAATTTTGTTTTAAGGAGGTTTTACATGAAACTTCTTAGTTGACCAAACAGATTTTTGTGCTTTATCTTATGTTACCAATTTTGTGTTTGTTTCATTTTCTTCCACTTTGTATTGCCCAGTAAGAAAGCTGTATTCAATTTGTTTTCTTCAGGGTCTTAACTAAACTAAACTAAACTTGCGGTGAATAGGGTGAAATCCAGTTGGTGGCAGGTCACAAGTGATGTTCCCCAAGGCTTGGTGTTGGGCCCCATTCTGTTTCATATCTTTATCAATGATTTGGACGAGGGGATCGAGTGGACCCTCAGCAAGTTTGCAGATGACGCCAAGTTGGGAGGCAGGGTTGATCTGCTTGAGGGTAGGAATGCTCTACAGAGAGATCTGGACAGGCTGGATCGATGGGCTGAGGCCAATTGTATGAAGTTCAACAAGGCCAAGTGCCAGGTCCTGCACTTCAGTCACAACAACCCCATGCAGCGCTACAGGCTTGGGGAAGAGAGGCTGGAAAGCTGTCCGGCAGAGAAAGACCTGGGTGTGCTGGTTGACGACCGGCTGAATATGAGCCGGCAGTGTGCCCAGGTGGCCAAGAAGGCCAACGGCATCCTGGCTTGTATCAGAAATAGTCTGGTCAGCAGGAGCAGGGAGGTGATTGTTCCCCTGTACTGGGCACTGGTGAGGCCGCACCTTGAGTCCTGTGTTCAGTTTTGGGCCCCTCACTACAAGAAAGACATTGAGGTGCTAGAGTGTGTCCAGAGAAGGGCAACCAAGTTGGTGAGGGGCCTGGAGCACAAGTCTTATGAGGAGCAGGTGAGGGAACTGGGGTTGTTTAGCCTGGAGAAGAGGAGGCTGAGGGGAGACCTTATCGCTCTCTACAGCTACCTGAAGGGGGGTTGTAGTGAGGTGGGTGCTGGTCTCTTCTGTCAGGTGGCTGGAGATAGGACGAGAGGAAATGGCCTCAAGTTGTGGCAGGGGAGGATTATGTTGGATCTTGGGAAAAAATTTTTTACTGAGAGGGTTGTCAGCCATTGGAATAGGCTGCCCAGGGAAGTGGTGAAGTCACCATCCCTGGAGGTATTCAAAAAGCACGTAGACGAGGTACTCCATAACATGGTTTAGTGGACATAGTTGATGGTTGGACTTGATGATCTTGAAGGTCTTTTCCAACCTAAATGATTCTATGATTCTAAATCCTGAAGGGTGTGAAATTGTGGAATGAATAGGGTGAGCTACTTGGAATCAGGCTGTATGTATGAGTGCAAAGTAATCTGGAATCTTGTATTTAATGTATAGGAAATGTTCTATAGTTGTCAACCTTAGGCTTGGCTATCCTGTAGTCACATGGTCTGTAGTGCTAATGGAATTGCTCCCAGAACTGATATTTGTAGTGTAGCAATATTGTAAAGTTAATGGAGTATTTGTTTCAAAATTCTGTATTCTACAACATAAATGCAGCTTAGAGTGGAAACGATACAGAAGATTGTGAATTAAATATGAACATTATGCAAAAGAAGACATAAAAGGCGATAATTAAGACTGAGGTAGCTCTCAGCAATTTACTGGCAGTGAGAGCCTTGAAAGAGGGCAGTTTTGAGCAGTGTTTTTTAAGTGGTTAGTTGCTTTAAAAAAATACATGAAAAGAGAAATATCAGTTTCAGTGATGACAAAGAAAAAATTCAAGTGGATTGAAAAGAGGAATGAGGTGGTTTTAGAAGGTGAATGTTTTATAAGATGCAATTCTTTATTGTGTTATTTCAATGTTGTATAAAGGTATCTGTAAATTTCCTGGGAGTTGTCTGTTTTGTGTACCTTTGTTAAATATCTCTGTCCTTTAGGTGAGGCATGCTGGTGGACAATACACCCTGCTTCTAAACAAAGGTCAGAAGGAGAAAAAGTTCGAATCGGTGATGATCTTATCCTGGTCAGTGTGTCCTCTGAAAGATACCTGGTAGGTTTGTATGTTTAGCAAGTGGACACGTGGTGGGAAAAATACAAAGTGCTGTGAGGAGTTGGGGAAAATGGTTGAGATTCTTATGAATGAATTTTTTTCTTATCTAGGAAATAATGCCTGGTTGTAATGCACTTTTTTTTCTCAGCGGAAGGTTTTCCTCTGCTAGAACAAGACTGTTTCCATGCTTTTATCCTGAGGTGTACTTCAGCATTCTCCATCTTGGGAGGCGTTTATTTCTGTAACTGTGGAAGATTTCTAAGCTGCAGCTGAAGTCTGCTGATTAGATTTAGAAAAGAGTTCATTTTAAAAGCAAGTGACTACTCATTTTTAAAGAATATTTGTATATTTACTTTATTATGTATTTCTATTTTTTTGCAAAATTAATATACTAAATATTTGTAAGTGCATAAATTTCACTGTTTCCTGTTACTGTTGTCTTTCAGCATCTCTCCATGTCAAATGGAAGTATTCAGGTGGATGCCTCCTTTATGCAGACGCTATGGAATGTACATCCTACGTGCTCAGGAAGCAATATTACAGAAGGTTTGTAATTTTTTTTATTTAGAAAAGTATATATTTTAGATGACTTTGTATTGCTTTTAATGAAGAGTGAAAATGAAGAAAAAAACACCCTTAGAAAATCAAACCAAGGAGCTTAATGAAAATAAAGAAAATTAGCGTAGGAGAGAAGAATAACAGAAGGGAAGATGGGGAAATACAGATACATTAGCCAGATTAACTGAAGAAAAGCTATATAACTGCTGTGACTTTAGAATAGCAAAGCATGAAAAGCTGTATGAGAAATGAAGACTGAGAGTGCAACAGATCAGTTTCTTGTCTTCAGTTTAATTTTGGGGAGTAGGAGCTGCAAAATAACTAAAGCTGGTAAACTCCAGATTCTGTATAGGATTTTCAATCACCCTGTAACAGATATAACAGAAGAGAGATAAAGGTACATGCAAAATGGAAAGCAGGTTTCTTATAATTCCTATTCAGTCTCTTAGATGTGTTTTTTAAGGATATTTGCTCAATATCCTTTCTGGATCTCACAGCCATGCTTTCTTATTGTGTCTCTGTAATAGTCAATAAAAATGAGCTCTCTAAACGCACCCTCTTAATCAGCCTTAAATCCCACACCACAGGGTCAGGATTTCTTTCTTGGTATTTGACTGCATTTCACAACCATGCTTGAGAAGCTTTACCTTATTCTGTTTGAGAAATGTCTTGTTCTGTAATGAAAGACTCATCTACTCAGTATTGCTCCTTATTTCAATGCCATACTGTCATTAACACTGTCATAACAAGCATTGTACTTTCCCTCTGCTGTTCTCTGTTTGAAGTGTCAGCCTTCCACGTTAGCCAATGGTAAATGTCTTAAGTCAGGACCATTTTGTATCACTTGGCCCTAAAACTAATCATGATGTGATAATATACAGGCTCATAGGAAAAAATGGAGCTATAAGGGACCTGAAAGAGACATTGCATTTCCCTGGGATCAGCTAGACTAAGTCTTGATAGAACTAGACTACCCTGTTCCTAAAGACTAACAGTCACTAGGCTTATCTGAACTATGGTCGGGTCCTTCTAACCCCAAGTGGTTTAAATCAGCATCCCACAGTGTTTCTGTGCACTGGCCCGTTATAAGCTTGTCTCAGAGTGTTTGTAGGTTTTCATTTTAAGAGCACATGGGATATGGATTTTCCTTGTGATACTTTCTGATTGCTTTCTGTTGCAAGAAGTGTATTATGCTGGAGCCGTATATATATAAATGGCTGGCTGGTCCCCTGCCATCATGGGTCATAAATAGAATAGACGTTAACTCTGGAGAAGTCCCCGTGTTCTTAGGTTTCACAGGTGAAACAAAACCAAGCAAACAGAAAAGCCATCGTATAGTAAAATTAAAAACTTGTAACAGATGACAAACGTAATGAGCTACATGGAGAGATCATGGAAGATCAGTGGTATATTTCTGTATTAGCAGGGGTTTGGCAGGTAAATTTCCTAAGTGCTTACAGAATCACAGAGTGGTTGAGGTTGGAAGGAACCTGGTCTAATCCCCTGCTCAAGCAGGACCTCCTAGAACAGGTTGCCCGGGACCATGTCAAGGTGGCTTTTGAGTATCTCCAAGGAGGCAGATTCCACAACTTCTCTGGGCAACCTGTGCCAGTGCTCAGGCACCCTCACAGTGAAAAAGTGTTTTCTGATGTTCATAGGGACCCTTTTGTGTTTCAGTTTGTGCCCATTGCCTCTGGTCCTGTCACTGGGCACCACTGAAAAGAGCCTGACTCTGTCCTCTTTACATTGATGAGAACCCCCCAGAGCCTTCTCTTCTCTAGCTCAAACAGTCCCTTGTTCTCTCAGCCTTTTCTCATGTGTGAGATGCACCAGTCTCTTAATCATCTTGGTGGCCCTTTGCTGTACTTGGAACTGTTGTAGCTCAGAATTGGACACATAATCCAAAATCGCATAATCAAAGAAGAAAAAAAAAAAAAGAAGTTAGGGTAGGGTAAGCAAAGAAGTAGGTTTTCTGTGTGTCATTTTTTTCCCAACCACTTAGGCTTAGGTTTAGCTGTATATACACTTCTCAGAATGGTTTACATGAGGGGTGATCATATGTCAAAAGACTTAGCAGCCTTGCTCAAGTTGAATGCACAGACTGAGAAAGTAGGATTTCCTGAGTCTAAAATTGGACTGGAAGTCAGACAACATACGTTTTGTGATGTTTGAAGTACTTTGATGGAACATAAATACCAGGAAAGTTAGGTTGTGGTTGGTTGGTTTTTTTGTTGTTCTTTCTTCATTCTTTCTTTGCTTTTACCTTTGTATTAATTTGCAATGGGATAGGTGCCAGTTATTGTTTTCCTAATTTACAAATTTATATTGAATCAGCCACACAGTATGAAAGTTTCCTTCTACCCTTCCTCCTTTATGTGTGTTTGTTCTTTTAAAAGGCATTAATTTCACTTACAAGGTCAGAACAGTTTGGACTGAGGGTCTGATGAATCATTCTCATCCTACACCATTTTTTTTCTTTTCTTTTTTTCTGTGAGGCAAAGTGCCTGGTTTTGACCTGTAGTCTTTGTGTTAAATGGGTCGGAAAGTTAGCTTCTATTAGACTTAATCTTCAGAACTGCTAAGTATTTTTCTGTCCTCTGTCTCCTGCTGCTGCTGTGCAATTTTGATTTTGACACAAATTATAAATGTCAGAACAAACTGATGAATTCATGAAATTATTTTGTATTGAGAAATTGTATTAAGGGCAGGGAACCTGTGGTATTATATATTTGATTTGGCTTTTACCTAAAGCATTCAATTTTCATAACAGTAATTATTGTAAAAGTTTTTATTTTCCTTTTCTGTCCCAGAATCCTAATTTGATTTTTAAATGTTAAATGATTGCTTCCTTTTTGTCTTCATTTTCAGAAGAAAGACTTTTAACTGAAAAAGATATTAAAAAATAATATGTTGTCATACTAAATTTGTTGTTCTTGCTGAATTGCAGTTGTGAGTGAAAACTTGGAAAACAGATTTCACCTAGGTCTTTTGAATGTTTTAAAATTTTTTTGAGGGTGTTATTTTCATATTGTCAATGTTTAAGCTAATGAGTAAATATCTTCTACAGGATATCTTCTTGGTGGGCATGTAGTACGTTTGTTCCATGGCCATGATGAGTGTTTGACAATTCCATCTACAGATCAGAATGATTCACAGCAGAAGTAAGTAGTGGTGCATTTTTATACATTTCCTTCTCTCAAAAAAAGAAATAGATTGTTGGTTGTCAGTTGAATTTGAGGTTAGATAGGTTAGACACTCTTTACAGCAATCTTTAATTAGGCAGTGACATTGTTACAAGAAGTTGAGAGTACTAAGTAGAAAATCATTCATGAGTTTTTTTTATTGCTGAAATTCAAGTAATTGATTTCCACTGATATTTCCAGCCTGTTTTGTTGTTTGTCTTTAATGTGTATTACTATAAGCAGAGGTAAGCAAGCATTAGCAGGGAAGATGGTAATTTAAAAAAAAAAAAAAAAACCTAAAAAAAATCTCTGAAAGTTTGGCCTCTACAATGACTATCATATTTTATATATTTTGCACCTTTTTGCAAGTTCTTGCTCTCTCAAATTTGATTAATATGTTAAGATAATTAAATCATATTAGCTAAATCAATTTGTATTAAACTTAAATCTACAGTTGTTATATATTATGTTGATTTATTATTTGAATTTAACTTTGCATTTTGCTGATAATCAAAAGCACAGCAAGCTAATAATTTTGATACACAAAAACCCCAGTATTAAAAATCATATCCAACAAATAAGGTCTCTATACCCACTGTGGCAAATACCACGAGTAACATTCAGTTATGTCAAATAAACTTTTTAGTTCTAAATTTTCCATTTTTACATTTCTGTGGAGTAAAAAAGTCTCCAAAAGACTCCAAAAGAAGACCCAAACTGAATGTCAGAAAACTTCGCTTGATTAATTTTTTAACTGCTGTTTTCTTCATATGTATATAGAAAAAAAAGATACAAAGTTTGCACTGAGTGTGGGAATGTGCACACCTAGTGTAAAAATACTAGCAAAAGTATTAGGATCTAAATACCTTGTGTGGAACAGATGTCATACTCAGACTAATTTTGTAAACAATCAAGGTTAGAATAGGTGTCGAGCCTTTTCAGTATGTTTAGAAATGCTGTCCTTTGCTATTGCTGTTACTTACCTAGAAGTCAGTTATAGTTAAAACCCAAAATAATTGTGGAGTCCTATTGCCCTGTATGTTCCTCCTCTTAATATATGTTTGGTGTGTATTGTTACTGACTTAAGCTCTGCTTCCATTTTTTTATAACAACATAAATAAAAGGGTAAAATTAAAAAATGTTTTTTCTTCTGAATGAAAGTAATGTATTTATATTCTCAAAATAGAGGAATAATGTGAATGCTATATTGAACTTTTTCAAATGTGTAATAGTGATACAATGTGCTAAGATTGATTTGGAGTTGTCCTATCTTTTGGATTTGTGAGCTGCATGATAGACATAAGGCCAAGTTTGTGCTGTGTCGTAGTTGTAGGAATCATGTTTTTATATTATACAAAACAAAATGAATACATGGAAAAAAAACAAATAGCAGTAGGAACAGGAGCAAGAGCTGTAGAAAATGGTTGTGTTTATTTCCATCTCTGTTTAATCTGTTCTATACATTCCATTAGGACTATTAAATAATATAAGTTAGATAAGAGTGATAATTTCTCTTTTCATAGAACAGACATTTGATTTTCTGAAGGTTTCTGTAGAGAATGCTCCTTAACAATTCATACAGTGACTATTCTTTGCCATGAATCTTAAGGTCTTTTATTACAGGCCAAGTGAAAACACAGGGGATAGACTTATTGAACATTAAAAAAGGCAGGCTTGGCAAAAACTCAGAATAAGATGGGTGGTTGGTTGGATAGATGGATGGAGTCAAGGAGAGGACGAAGAAATGTTATGTGGATGCTGTTGTGAAAAAGCAGCAGTTCTCTCTTACTTGCAGTTTTGTTAGTGTAGGAGCAGATCACTAACGCTAGTACAGTGTTGCATATAGAAAAAGCTGGAAACGGGTTAGAGAATTTAAGTAGTATAGGAATTTAAAAAGTGTAAAAGGTGACCACAGACATATCTATGGTATTCCTTCAGTGAAGGAATGGGTGAGTTGGGCCAAGGAGAAATGAAGGAGGTCAAAGAGAATGGAAGTGAATTATTAGTTTTGAGCTTAGCTAGGAAGAGGTCATTAGAGTCTGCCAAAAGTAACATCAGTAAGGTGAATGGGACCAAAGAGAATCTAAGATGAAAATGGAAAAGAAAAGCTCCAGACAGTTACCGTGTATTCAGTATATTCATAGAATCACAGAACAGTCCAGGTTGGAAGGGACCTTGAAAGATCATATTCATAGAGTCTGGAAATGAAGATGAATTGACTGCTAGGTTTTTTTGTTGTTATTTTGTATTTTGATTCTAGAGTATCAAAAACATTATTACAAAAGACAAGATCTGTAGGAAATGCTACTACCTTTACTGTGAGGAATATAGATTCTTACTTTTATGGTGAACTATCATTTCAAAATTTTTGAAATCACGTGTGTGTTCTTAAATGTGACTCCTAAATAGGGTACAGGTGTAGATCTACAAGTCCATCATCTTATAAAGATACTGGATGCAAACAGTTTGTCACACTCCAGTATACTACATGTTAATATACAGATTCTTCCTGGAATGTAATGGTGTTGATCAAAAAGCAGGGTGTCATAGAAATTAAAACCTTACATGTTCTCAATAGAAGAAAAGTTCTAGGAACACTTGCTCAGCTAAGAAAAAGACAACTTTCATTTCACAATTTGAGTTCCAGGTCCCATAGTTGCATGAGAACAATGAGAAACAGCTTTATTTTCTTTCCTGTTAACTGTTGAACAAGGAAAAGAACTTGACAATCTAAAAAGCCACTTAAAATTCTGCATTTCAAAATGGTACTTTAATTCAGAACAGACTGTATAACAGCTAGGTTGTGACATTTTTATGTATGTGTGTGCAGCATTCAGTCAAGTTTGCCAAAGCAGGAAGGCAGATTTTAAATTCTCTTGCTGCATGTTTTTTCAGATACATAAGTACAATAGAAGGTCCAGCTCCTATGCATGCTAGGGTGGATTAGTCTTGTTCACAGCAATACATGTAACAAAGATTTTCATCTTTCAGTAATCATTCATGTCTTGTCATCCAAGCACCAGAATTTTTATAACCTTTCTCATATAATGGATACAGGAAATACAATGTATGATGGGAAAGGATCTGAAACTCAGGATAAATAGAACTTTTTGTTGTTGTTTTTCTTTAAAAATAGAAGCCTTTCTCTGCTGTACTGCTAGATTTTTTTTTTTTGTCTGTTTGTTTTTAGTGAAACAAACAAAATCCTTTCCTAAGAACAAAATTAGAGTTTGAACTTTTTTTTTTTTTGGTACCTTAATCACATTTTGATACAGTAATTTTTCATTCTGCATTATTCTGTGTTTTTCAGTTTGTCTGTCTTTATGGTTTGGGGTCAGTTCCTGTTATCTTAATTAAATAAGGAACAGTGGAACTGTTTTCTTCATCTTTCTTCACCCTTTCTTTCACCTAGGAAAAGGAAGAACAGGTTGTATGAATTGCCATTCTTACCTCTGACAAAGCTACAACAAAATTTAGCATTAGAAATTGATGAAAACGTTTAGGAATAAGCATGAATTGAATAATCTTGCTGAAAGGTTCAATCAACCTCTCCTTTAGGTATTAATAAAAAAATATGTGATCAGAAAGAACCACTGCCATAAAAGTTGAGAAATACAAAAAAGGCTGTCTGCTTATATTGCTCTAAGAAAAATTAAAGAACCCAACAAACACTTGGAAGTTTGCTGCGCTTTTGAAAAGAAGCTAGTGAATCAGTGTGTGTTGTATCTAGAACAATTTTGCTTGTATATCTGAACCCTTCCCTCATGCTCAAATTATGAAAGAATGTACTGCAGAGTATTACAATTATTAAGAATATGATTTTCTTATTGGTGTCTGCCTGGGCGACTCAGTTTCTGACCACACTCACAGTTCACACATAGATGTTGTTAAGTAACTCTTTCAAGAGAAGAGGTATGCATAGCAGAAAAGTAATTGTGTCATCCTCTAGTACTATTTTGCTGTGTGAACAGATTTCTGCTCAGTTAGAGTGTCCACTGAGCATTTACTACCAGTAACAGAACATGTCAATTTATTGTATAATGATGGTGCAATAAACCCTTACATGGTACTGTATGGAGGACAGCTTGGGAGTCACATTGTGAACAGTCTAATACAGTTTCCCAATAGTAGTAATGTTGCAGATAGTAGCCTAAAAATGTGTAAAAGAAATTAAATTTACTTAGTTAAGAGATTCTTAAAATATTTGAAAATAAATAAGGTGCACATCAAACCTCCCAAATTATTATAACTAAACAAAGTATTTCATTAGAAGTTTATTATTTCCTAGTTTTTTACTGTTGCAGAATGTAACAAATACAATTATTATTTAAAAATATTATTACAATTATTAATAAAACTATTATTTTTTTAAAAAGTTTCTACATATCCTGAGATTCAGACTGAGACCTTTCCTATTATCAATGGTATTTCCTATATCCATTGTAAATGAGAAAAGTTATACAAATTCTGGTGCTTAGATGACAAGACTTGAATGATTACTGAAAGATGAAAAACCTTCTTGCATGTATTCCTGTGAACAGGACTAATCCACCATAGTTTGTATTTGTTTGTATTTCATTATTGAGTAGAATGTGAGTTTCAGCATCAAAACATGTCAGTAACCCCTGGCCAGTAATTCAAGAAAACTAGGTTATATTGAAGGCTGACCCCCTTCACTTCCTGTTGTTTATTTCTCTGAGTTTCCTAAAACTAATGTATAATTTTATCTGTAATATCTGTTTTGTAAGGATTATAATACAAAATCTTGTTTTTATCACCACCATTTTTGTCTTTTAATAAGAATGTTAGAAGTAATTCTAGGAATAAAGTCTCTGATGTCATATTCATGCAGATGATTGTTAATGTATGCAAATGTGTATACTTAATATTTTGTTTATATGTATTTAAGAGCATTAGTAATTTAGATTAATGTCTTGGGAACTGTATGAATTACGTATTTTTATGACTGATTAAGTAACAGCAAAGTTTCGGAGGCACTTTGAAAGCAAAGTACTCTGAACTCATGAGAGAGAATAGCTTAATGGAAATAGCCTAATTAACCTGGGATATTTGGATTGTGTATCGTGCTCTCACTGATGAGTAGGAATCTTCTGTCCATTCAACTCCATCTGTTTAGTTGGGGAGAAGAGAGTTCTAGACATTTTGCAGAGGAATAAGTTATAAATATTGTGTAGCACAAATAAACACAAGAGGGTGATCTTCTGAATCTTTTCTGTAGGAAAGTACTTTATGAAACTGGAGGAGCTGGTGTTCGAGCAAGGTCTCTGTGGAGAGTAGAACCCCTTCGAATAAGGTACTGATGTTTTTTGAACTTTTTTGTTAGCAACTCTTGTTATATTAACAGGAATTTGATTGTTACAGACCCTTAAGGCAGAACATGAGTAATATATTTGTCCTGCTATATGATATCTGTTAGTATGTTCATTGTCAATACTAAAAAGTAATCTAACATGATATAATCATACAGGGAATGTCAGTATTTGAAGACTACTTTTTTTTTTTCTGTCTGGTCTGTGTCCCATATCAAAAATAGTGTTGCCTGTGAGGTGTGTCTGCTTGAGACATTGCTTCTGTCCAAAAGTAAAATGCTTTCTTAGTTTTCTCTTGGAATTTTAGAAGTATGTGTGGAAATCAGAACAGTCATATCCCTCATGGGTGTTTTGTTTGGTTTGTGGTAGGGGTTTTTTGTTTGGTTTTTTTTTTTTTTTTAGACTCAATCTCCCTCCTAGGTGATTAGTTATCTGTTAACTTGTTGCAATCAAAAGCCAGAAGGAATATATATAGAAAACTCTATTTTCTGATTGTCTTTTAAAGCCCCAAATAGAAATATTAGTTTTGCTTACATCATAAATTACTTTTTGATGTATCATGTTTAGCTGGAGTGGAAGTAACATCAGATGGGGACAGCCTTTCCGTCTTCGGCATATTACAACAGGAAAGTACTTGGCTCTGAATGAAGATGAAGGACTTGTAATGTTAGACAGAGAAAAGTCGGACACAACATCTACTGCCTTTTGTTTTAGAGCATCAAAGGTAAATAACATCAATGCAAATTTGTCTTAAATGTGGAGCACTCGAATACTAAATCTGAGTTGGTTCAATGACTTTATAAATTATTTGTAATTTCTAAATTGAAGCAATTGACAGGGATTATGCATTTAAATACAAAGGTAAATAGCCTGAGTTGAGAGTAACAAAAGTTTCCTTGAGGAAAAATAGAGATGATGAATAAATTTTAGAGTAAAACTACACTGTTAACAGGTTAAAAAACCAAGATTGAAAACTAATACAATGCAAGACACAGTAGTTTAATCATTATAAAATCATTTTAGTTGGACAGAATCTCATTAGAATGTTACTTGTTCCAGCTCTATATGTCATAATTGAAGTCAGCTGAATTCAGTTCAGTTGGGGAAAATTCTGCCCTTGCTATTCTTTATGCAGTGTGTTGATAGGTGAATTGCAAGGAAAGTGTAGTCAGTGATTTCTAAACCATATGTTTTCAAACTGTGCTCTTTAGTGAGCTGCTAATTACATGTTACTAGCTTTCTCATTGTTTCCAGCTGAGAAAAACAGTATAAGTGAGAGAGAATGAAGAATGATTATGGAGGTAGGCAAAATTAATAACTTTCTTCCAGAAAGTGAAAGGTTTTTACACCAAAGATGATGACAATTTTTTATGTGCTTTCATGATAATACTTATAAATAGTTTCAATATCTGTTACAATAGAGTTTTTTATTAAGTATGAGAAGTTAAATGTTCCGTGTAATTCTGAATGCTGTATGGTCCCAGAAGGGCAGTGAAAAAGAATCTTTAAAGTTAGATATATACTAGATAAAAGCTAGCATTAAGGGTCTTGACAGATGCTAGACTTTTGTTAGTATAATAAAGCAAATAATTCTTTTTAGCATGTTTAAAATAACAATGGTTATTTTATTAGTGTGACTGCATAGAGTATGCTGAGAATTTCTTTTTAACCAATCAAAATAATTGAAAAAACTGTCAGGAAACTTACTTAGATTGTTAGATGCTCACCAAATATTTTTTGGTTCTTTCTTCAGTGTAAAGGTTATGCAGTGTAGATTGTACGTACTATGTTGTGCAGGAGCATTTATTTCAGCTGTAATTTTTTCCCATTTTTTTCAAATCATGGCACCCTGGTAAGGATGGTGAGTATGCCAGGAATGTCACAGTTACTGGTTTAATATTGTGTTCAAATTCCTATAACGTACTCACTGACTAATTGGGCATCGGCTGTCCTTCAATTTCTTAATATTTTAATCTATGCATATAGATGTATAACTTTTGAGTATATTAATTTTATGTTTATGTATGCATACTCATAAAATAAATAATTTCTGTTACACTGAATAAACATAGCCTAATTTCTCACTTTTTGTTGAGGAGTGCCTCAAAGACACATTAGTGACATGTTTTACAATCCCCAAAATGACTAAGGTGAAGTACAGTAGTAATTAATTATGCTGAAGTCTGTAATGACTGTGTAATGCATTCATGCCTTCTGCTGTGTTTGTACATAATATGGTTGTTAACGTACATTTTTATATGAAGTACAGGCTCAGTGTCTCATTATCCTAGGATTTGTGCTGTCCTGTATAGAAAAGTATATTTTAACCTCACAATAGCTTATAAATTTGCTTTTGCCTGTGCCAGGAATAAGAATAGTTGTTTATTGTCTGGGCAGTTGAGAGCTGCACTGGCCCATGGGTAGAGATATTAGTGTTTCCAAAGGTGAGGGGAACAAGCAGTGGTAACTCTTCCTGAAGAAAGAAAGGTGAGGTTTTGGAAGCAAATACACCCCCGAAATTGATCCGGACTGTAAGAAGGAAAGGACTCTTGAAGCTAAATGCTGATTTCATACAGATTGAAGGGAAAAAGAACTGTAGAACTAATAGTTAGGCTATATATATGTGAGCGTGATTATCTTAATTTCTGCACATATGTGTTTGTAAACCTTCGTTTTGTCTTGTTAATTTTCTCAGTGAAGAAATATTTTCACTTGCCTGGACCTTAATATGGCAGGAATTAAGGGAAATTTCAAGACAACTGTCTAATACCTTCCTATCCAGCTGTGTACAGATCCTTAAAAATAGGGTCCTGGAATACCTGGCTGTTTACAACACTTCTGTCCTTTAGACTCATAGAAAATTCTGATTGGAAAGGACCTTGGGAAGGCATCTAGTCCAGCCTTCTCCTCCAGGTGGGGTCAACACCGAATTCACACCAGATTGCTCTAGAATATATATTGCTGTGGAGTATCGAAAAGGAAATAAAACATTTCTCCATTGAGGTATTCTTTCCAGTTTGGAAGCCAGCAAAAGGGTTTTTGTGGAAAAAAGAGATTATCTTTGCTGGTAGGCGGAGCTATGAGGAGTATACCAAATCCCCAAGGCTTCCCAGGAGCCTGTAACACATGACTTAAAGTCTTATTTTTCCAACAGTTGTTATAGAGATCCTCTTGTTGGAAAAGCACACCTTCATCTTCAGTATTGTTACATACCACTTCAGTCTTGTGTGTTCCTTGCTTTTCAAAACCTGTGATTGCATTCACAATCTATTTATTTCCACTGTTTTGTTTTCTTTTGCTGTGTAACACTGGAAATTGAAACAGATATTTTAAATTATAACATTCAAATTAGAGTTTTCCTTAATATGTCCTTACATGACAATAGAAGGGAGCTTTAAAAAAAGTGAAAGAATATGTTGAAGAACATTATGGTGCTGATTTCAGTGAAAGCAGCATATGCAATATATGTCTTTTTACTGCAAATTACTGCAAACTAAGCTTACAAGCATCAGAAATTGATGGAAACCTAACAAAATTATGCCTTTTGTTAGGTTTAATATGGAGCTTACTTTGTCAAAAGTTTTGAAATGTCAGCCCTTATATTTTAAGGCAACAGTTTGTAATGCCTTGTGACCACATAGACACCAGTTTCCTTACAGCAGATGGAATCCTGTTTTGAAATGGGATGTTCTCATTCCAGCGCAGTACTTGGCTCAGTATACTCTGCTGAGCAGAACCTTGGTTCTGCTTATAAATTTCTTTGAGAATAAACACAGTGAAGAACAAGATCTTATTTAAAAATATCTGTTTATTTAAAAATTTTTGTGGCCCAGAATTAATGTTAGAGATTTCATATTTTATTTTCATGATGATTTATTTCAATTGACAATGAAGAAGTTATTGGTGTAGTTTGAGTAAGTAACATTCTGACACATTCAAAAGTCACAGATGACTCATGCAGAAGGATCTGATATCATTTTAATATTACTGCCAGCATGTAGCTATCTTAGGGGCTCAACATGGCATTAGGATGTCGTAATAGTTTAGTAGTAATCATAAAGTTTAATTCGTTTTTGGAATAAGATGATAGATATTACAGAGTCCTTTGCCTACAATTGTCTCTAAAAGTTCAAGTGTTTATTTGTAAGTTCATATTTTACAATTGTCATTTCCCAGTAAGTACTGCATTTCAAATACAGTATTAAGCTATTTTTTTTCTACTTATTTTATATGGGAGGAGTAAGTAGAAGGTAAAATTAAAATCACCTTTTTTTCCATGCCTACTGGGGTGTAGAGATGTATACAGCAAAGTATACAGAGTACAGTAAGCCCACTAGCAAGATAGGTAAGCTCAGTGTATCAGTCCTTTGCTCTTACATTTGTGGAACTTTTATTGTTTTCTTTTGTAAAATTGGGGAAGCCTGTGGCAGTGCTTCTAATGCAATAACAGTGTGCAACACCAAAAGGTACAAATTTAATTAGCTGCGTAGGTTAGATTTAATAAGAGTTCAGCAGTCAGGTTGGGGTTTTTTCCATTCTTAGGGGTAGGTAAACACGCCCTTAAGATAGCAAGAGTTTTTTCCGTACTGTGTTTTTACAAGACAACTGTTGAAAAATAGTTGTAAAGGCAGCTCAGTTTACTTGTCCTGTTCACACTGCCATTCCTTACTTTCCTTCTATCATGTTGGAATCTGATTCTATGAATTCTCTCATTTTCTAAATCTTGCCCTTCTGGTATATTAAATATCTTGTGAAAATTGCATCTTTGACAGCTTTGTCCTCAAGTTCCTTTGTTCATTCCTTATTTATTTTATTTTTTGTTACTGTTATTTTTCCTTTGGCATCTTCCTGACCCATAATGTGATTCGTTTTCTTCGTCTTGATTCATTCATGTCCTGAGGGAGTTAAACTGAGAATAGGTTGTGAAGAAAGGATTTTGAAGGAGAAAGAGTTTGGATATTTTGCTGCTAAGATATGTACAAATGTCTAGATAAGAGATATATTTTTTTTCCCTTGTCCTCTGATAATCTTTATCTGACTATACTTTTCAGCTGTTAGAAAATACACCCTCTCTTTGCACACTGCTCTCAAATGACTTGGCTGAAATCCTAGAGAAACTGGACAGAGCACAAAGAGCAAAACATCATGAAGAGGAATTTATGCTGTATTGCTTAAAGTGAGAACAGCCTTCAGGCCCCCTAAATCATTCTAAAGCTTTATTTCTGAAATTTGAAAAATCTTGGGTTTTCTTTGTTTAGTGTTGTCAGAAAAGATCAGTATTGCTCAATTTTTTTTAGAACAGTAACTTTATTAGGATCACTTGTTATTACATTATGATTTCTTTCACCGAAATTTTCATTGATGCCTGATTCTTGACTCAGATGTAATATTTGAGAAAAATGTTTTAATCTTCAGGGTGCTATGTAAAGCCAAATAATTAATTGCTGACAGTTAATGAATTTGTGCTACTTTATTGCATTTTTCATTTAATGACCTCATCATAAATGTGTATTAAACGAGTTCATCTTTATCTGTATGTGATAGTACAGTCCGCGTAAATATGATGTGACATGATTTCCCCATAGTCTTGATGTTGTAATGGTATCCCCAAGGAATGTCTTATAATTTCATTCTACTTCATCTTGGCATTATAATGCTATCTGTTTCAACTAATGTTATTGTTGAAATGTGACAGCTAAATTCCTTGTAAATGAAAGTAGATTAGCATAGCTAAAATAGAGCTTCTCTCTACTCCACAGATGTTGCACATTCAGTAAACTGAAATAAGAACCTGTTACACATATAATAATTTAAACTGTGTATCAATGCCTAACATTTTGTTTACTTAGCAACAAATGAGCAACTATGTACACTTAAGGTTAAGTCCATCAGCAGTTGAAATCATAGAAAAATTATATAATCTAATTATTCTATTTACTTAGAGGTTTTTGTTTAATCATACACATGCACATGCATCCATAATTTGCTATTACAGAATTTGCTGCATAATTCTGTTCTTATTCCTGAATTCACTTTTGAAAGCAAAACTATTTTATTTTAAAGAAAAAGCTACTTGCTGTTGTGCTGGAGACTTAAAATCCTCTGGCTGTGAATGAAGACTAATGGGATTAAGAAGTAGGTGGGGCTTAAAAATTGCACTGGGTATTCCAGCCAAACATTGAGCAATGTCTTTAAAAGAGATTTGAAAGAATCCAGTTCCTCTTATAAAGAGGATAAATGGAAAAATAAAATAAATGTAAAAAAAATAAAGAAATGCAAAAGTAAAAGAAATGTAAAAGCCAAATTGTAATTATTTTTAAAATTAATATTTTCTTCTTTGCTGGTTGTTGCAATACAGAGGTGTTATTCCAAGTGAAGTTTTTATCTGCATCTAGTATTTATAAGCAAAAAATTCTTTAGCATAAAACTATTTTAACTAAATTTCAAAATATGTTTCTGCTCATTTTTCTTTTTCATATTTAAGATAAAATTTGAAAATTTTAGTAATGTAGAGTTCTACAGACTCAACTAAACTGAAATTTTAATTACATCAGTAACTCAGTTATTGATTAAGTTAGGTTAAATAGTTAAAGATTATTTTTTTAAATGTATATTTCTTTACATGATAATAGATTTTACTTGATTTTTCTTGCTTCAATGAAAATGATGTTTCAGATGTGAAATTATTTTTAATTGGACTCTAATTGGATAGAAACAGAAATTATGTGAAACGAAATTTTAGTTGCATCTTAACAACAGAAATAGCATAAACATTGTTCAGTGTTGGAATGTGTTTCAGTGTAGAATTCAATGGTTTATCCAGTTCTGGTATAGAGATTAAATGCCAGCTTTATTTTATCTTCTTAGGAGCTAAAAGAAAAGCAGGATTCTAGTCTTAAACGTGACATTGATGGAATGGGAGTCCCAGAAATAAAGTACGGTGATTCCATCTGTTTTGTCCAACATGTGGCCAGTGCCTTATGGTTGACTTACAAAGCACAAGATGCTAAATCAGCACGTTTAGGTCCCTTGAAAAGAAAGGTAATGTTTGAAATTTTTTTATAATTACTTGTAAAATGAATGTTAGTTGCATAACAGTTTTGGTCTGTCCTGGTTCTTGCCATTATTCCAATGTGGCAATTGTGGGTTTAACTGTTTTGTGCTAGTTTATTGAAAATGATGTGAATGTTTCATTCTAAAAATTAAAACAATGATGGATATTAACATAACTATGTAACTGAAGAAAAACTTTGCCACTAAGAAATGTATTTAGCTATTTTTCTTGGCCGAAGAAATTATTGATTTGGGCTCAGTTTTTATTTTTGACACTTCAGTGAAATGTGGAAATTCCTGATTTGGGTGGTCAAATGAAGATCTATGTTTCACTGTTTAAGGGCGGAAACTTGTAAGTCCTTTTACGTTCACTGGTGGTTTAGATTTTTTTTAATTGAGTATATTGTATGAAATGGCAATTAAATTTGTTATGCAAGGAGTTTCTGGGGCCATTTGTTAGGCTTCTTGAGGGATATTAACAAACAATTTCCTGCCAAAAGAATAGATGTAATTGTGATGTGGCATCGATAAGGTCATTCTTTCTCTCAACCTTATGATCAAAAGGTATGAGTATATTCTTCATTAGTGGCATATGACCTGTTATCTCTTCAAATTATGTTTATATTTCATTCAGAATTAAGGGGTTTAGTACTAGCTTTGCATAACTGCATCATTACCAAATGATTCTTTGATTCTGTATTCATAGATTTTTACAACACGAATGTATTGCTAGAACACACACAAAAAAAGTTCATGACTGAACAGAATTTGAAATTCTTCTTTAATTACTTGTATGTATGTACATTCACAAAAGAATATCCATACACAAGCACTGTAATACAAAAAATGAGGTCTTCAGGACACCCTTGGCACAATCTTATTTATTTATGCAGCACACATGGTCATAAATGGGCAGTGAGTACCCAACCCCTTCACTACTACTCAGCAACCTGGCTGATGAGAGAAATTCTTTGTATGCCAGTCACTCAGTATTTTCTTGATAAGAGATTTAATCACATGATGATGGCCTCTTCCCAAGCCAGTATTAGCTATGGGATTCTGTTTCCTCAGAGGGTCCAATTTTACTTCCTGAAAAGACAACTTATAGATTCTTCCTCTGTATTCAGTGAATAATTTTGCAATAGCTTCCTGTGAAGTTTAGTATATTTTTTCCCCCAGTTTTCTGCTCAGCAGCAAGGGACTAATAGAACCTTCATAATTGCTATCGCTTTCATTCTCCTTTCAAACTGTTTCATTCATGTTCGAAGACTCAAAATCTTTTGTTGCCTCTTACCTGGAGAATTCTTTCCTGTTAAGTGCTTTCAAACAGAAGAAAATCCAGACCTTCTTGCTTCCTGTAACTGATATTCCTGTGGAGGCAAGAAACAGTTTTTCATCCTTTGTAAAATACAGTACTGGACTATAATTTTGTAAGGTAGTTCACATGTGTACTTCCCTTCTAAATTTCATATCAGATTTATTTTTCTACAGTAAAAGTGAAGTCATAGCTTTGTATGCATACTCCACCATCATTTTGTCAGGAGATTTTCACTTTCAGTCACTGTAATCCTCCTCAAGCTGACCTGCAGTTTTTGTAACATGCCTCAGTAGCCCTAGGAGGATTGAGAAATACCTTACTTTTACAAGAGGCAAAGGGTGTTTTTTTCATATAAGCTAGCTATTATCCACTGACAGCTGCTGCAAATCTATAGAGGGGAGAAAACAACTATGGGATTAGTTTTGTTATAAAATACTCAAAATGCCAAGTAAAAATTTCTATTGTTTTGCTTTCACGTAGTTTCATGTATCTAGTTATCATGCTGTCTTTGCAAAACACAAATATGTAAGAAATTCTAGCATCATTGATGAGGCTTCTGTTGCATGTTTTCTGCTGGAATTTTGATCTGTTGTATCTCTCTCTGAGATCTTGGTAACCAAGGGTTCAAGACTTTGCCAGGTAGTGATGATGTTTACATTGATATTCTGTTCCACGTTCCCCCACTGTCCAGTGTGAGTGATGGATGCTTGTCTTCTCAGTTTGAGAGTTTGCTTCTGTGCAAGCTGTGAACTCCTGCAGAGCTCCAGAATGCTAGAGCTCAGAGAACAGAGAAATATATGCTACATGTTTTGAATTCACATCCTGGAGACCATTGCTCAGGTTGTTGGTTAATATCAATGCCCTGCTGTACTGCAACAAGCAAGGCAGTGCAAAATGCCCCTTTTTACTGAGGAAAGTGGTTTATCTGAGGAATTGGAGTAGGAAGTGCTGGATGCTTCTGGCCGTGATCTACTTACTGGAGATCTAAATAGAACTTTCCTTTAGTTGTGGTGTTTCTGGATGATTTAGCTGAGGTTTTGGGGTGGGGTTTGGGGTTTTTTGAGGGTCAGAGAAATATGGAAAATTAGGTCCTTTTAAAAGACTTCTCTCTTCCCTGATCTACTGTATATTTAGGGAGAAGAGTGTGGATCTGCTACACAATGGTGAAGGTGCAATTACTTTGTAAAGCATGGAAGCTTTGGTATCCTATCTATCAAATATTTTCATTCCTGTACCATTACTATAGCTGCAAAATGTGGAGCTACATGCAATGACCTGAGGAAATGTAATCTGATTGTCAAATGTTATCTTACTAGTTTTGTGATGGGAAGAATGGTTCCTTAGTTATTGTTCAGTTAAGAGACCCCAGGACCCTTCTTTATGGAAATAGCGATATGTCAGCTAACAAAGTTACCCACAGCGTGACTCTATATAAAGAATTACTTGAAGAAAGAGAAAAGATGACAGATATGTAAACTAGTCGCCTTTAAGATAATATTATCAATATACTTGTTCAAAAATGTCTTCTCCATCACATTTCCATGGATTCTGGGGTCCAGATGAACTTGTAGGGTGATGTTTGCCTCTTTTAAAAGCACTTCCTCAGCATGTTTTAAGGAACAGAGCACATGTGTACTTTGGATCCTGCCAAGTATAGAAAAAACATCACTTTCCAATGCTTTGGTATACCTATATGCCAGTATGTACAAAAAGCTGTTGGTAAATAACCTTCCCATTTGTGGCAGTAACCACTTGTGTAAAATTATCAGTTTCTTTTGTTAGCTATTTAGTGCCTTCAGAATTACTCAGCTAACTGGGAAGTTGGGCAGCATATTTTACTACCTCACAGCTAAAAAAAAAATACATTTTCCAGTGGAGAATTCAGTAGGTTACATCTTGGGCAAAGAAGCAGGATAACTCATGTTTAGTTCTTACAGAAGTGCTGTAGGATTTCAATGCCTCAAAATGATCAAGACTGGTTTTTGTGATACCTAAAAATTATGATGGCTTTTTGTGAAATTGGGTGTTTATTTAAAGGGAAAAATTAAAAACCCACCAAAGGATCTCTCTGGTTGCTTCAAGTTCATATGATATTTACATTTGGTTCTGATAAGAATCCAACATAATGTGTAGAGAATAGTTAAATGAATTAGAATTTACTCATAAATGTTGTTGCTCCTTTAGCTGCATTGTAATTTTTATGATGTTTGTCACTCCAGCTTGATTTTCTTGTCAGTAGTCGTTTCATGTGTGAATCCTTTAGTAAACGATGCTTAAGATAGTGAAAAGATAGTGAAGATCCTCTCTCCCTGACAGCCAGAACATAGAAAGAATGACATATTTTTTTTCAGTTGGAAAATATTTGGTAAGCATTTATATTTAATGAATTGCAGGAGAATGAAGGTGCATTAAAATGTCTTCTCTGAATAACTTTTATGCGATTGACAAATTTGTAATTAATTAATAAACAGGTGTTCAGATAAAGTGTTTTAACAAGTAGTAGCTCAGTATATATGCAATTACTGGTTTTAGTGCAGTATTGAAATAAATTACAAAATATTTAAAAGCACAATGGTTTTTTAAGTAATTATTACTTAAATAATAAAGTAAAAGTAATTACTGCCTTTCAATAGGTTATATTACACCAAGAAGGCCATATGGATGATGGTCTAACCTTACAAAGATGTCAGCATGAGGAATCCCAGGCTGCTCGAATCATTCGCAATACTACAAGCTTATTCAGCCAGTTTATAAGGTACTTGTTACCATCTTGTATACCATCATTTTTAATTTGTTTGTTTTTTAAAGTATTCTGAAATGATAAGAATTTCTCTAACAGAATCCTTATTTCCTGCTTTCAAGTATTTTTATTTAGAAGCTATTGGCAATAGATTTTTACTGACTTAAGTTTGTAATTTTGATGAGTAATGCCATTAAATAGATAAGAGCAGCTTATTTAAGATTACGTGAAATCTAATACCTTGAAGCCAGAAGCAAACTGGATCATAATCCAGATTGTAGAAAACATGCTAAATGATCTTAGCGTAACTCCATTAGTAAGTATTCTACAGTAGCTAGAACTTCACAATATTCATAAAAGGGTTCTTATTTTTCTGTTTTTCTTGGTGGACCTAATATTATAGCTAACTCTATTCAAATTTGTCAAACTAATTGAAAGGGATATTGATGCCTAGTACTGTTTAGATCAAAACCATGATGGGAAACCATAGCAGCCCCAAGTCCATGCAAATAAACAATAGAAGGAAGTACAAAATAGATCTCTATGTCTGGGAGGAGAATACCAATTTATTGCCTTAAAAATCTGGGCTGAAACATTTTACCTGTACCTTTTTAATCACCCATTCTGTTGATCCTCCTACTTCTCTGTCACCCCTCTGATCATATCTGGAAGATGTAAAGATCAGAGGAGAGGTAGTTCTCTCTGGTGATCTGTATGCAGTATAACAGATTATATGCAGTAACAACAATTACGGCACAAGGATAACTGTCAGCTGAGAAGGTAGAAGGAACAACTTCTTAACCTCTCTCTCAGCTAAATTATTATGTGAGTATTCCTATACTTCCTGTTTAAACCAACTCATTTATTTGCACTGGAATGGATTTATGGGTATTCAAAGTCAATAACAGCATCTCAGAGACAGTGACTATATATTATTTTAAGGAATAATTAAAGTTGTGATTCTAAGACTTTAGAATAGAATCAATAGTATTACCTTCTGAATAGTATTTATTTTCCAAATCTTTGCTGTACTAGAGGGCAGTGCAGTTAGTAATAATACCTCAGTAAGAATTATCTGAAATTGGGCTGTTCCCCTAACTGTGTAATAGAACTAAAAAACTAATGTGGAAATACTGATGGCTCTTTCCACAGATCAAAACACCAAAGCCCTTGGATACCTGGGCATTATGAAACATGCAATATACGAGTACCCTATGCATGGAGTCAGTACTACAAAAGATATTAGAAAGTCAGGGAATTTAAACAATTTAATATGATACCAGACTTGCTCTGTCATAATCCTGGTTTATTGAGAAGGTTATATAAAGAGCTGCACTTGTTAAGTAGTTGCCTAATATCATTGCCACACGTGTGGCAGCATAATAGCTTTCTTTTCATGGAAAAATACAACCTTGGCCAATAACAAAACAAATGTGTTGGACATGAATATAATTTAAAGCAGTTTATCTAAATTTGCATGTTGCTGACTGAAGAGCCTTTGCATCCTTAGGAGATGTTGAATCTTAATGAACCATTCAAAAAATGAGCATGAAAAGTTACTCTATCACATTTCATCCCTAGTTTGGTGTTCTGGATTCAAGCCTCTATTTAAACTATATTATTTATGAAATAGATTTTTCCGAATCAAAATTTGACTTGCTTTTACCATATTAATGCACTTGCTTCAGCTTGAATTTTTCCAGTCCTCTTGAAGTATATGTTGTGCTTAAAAAGGTTTGTTCTGCTGCTCTGTATCATCTGGCTTGCCAATTTGTGCAAAACTGTTCAGAATGTTTCCTGTCATTTGATTTAGCTTAATTTTGACAGACCTTAGTTACCAATAAGTTTGAGACTTTACATGGAAACAGTTGTAAACTGATTGTTCTGATGAGGGATTTAGTATTCGGACAGTGAAGGGAGTTATAATGAAAACTGTCTTACATAAGTGGTTGTGTTTGACTTTTTGAATAATACCTTTAGCTATGTTAGTTTGAAAATATGGGGCATTTTGAAACATAATTTTATTATGCTATTTCTTTTGTTATTTTTGCTCCCCTTCCCTCAATTTTTAGAGTAAATTGTTCATGACATTTATCTCACATTACTAAACTTTTATAATAGCTCTTTAACAAGCAGCAATACAAAGATCTTCAATTCAGTGAAAGTTCCTTGATTCCTTCCCTATAGCTATTCCATACGATATGGTTTTTGTCTGAAGATTTTTGGGGTAAAATACAATTCTGTGTGAATGCATATTCATTTATAATTGCTGAGATCAGCATATAAGAATACACAATGAAATCAGTAAGAATGTATGTAGTACTGAAGAAACTATTTTTTCATAATGCTTGGCAGAAGTTTTAATTATTATGATCAAGTGGTCATCCTTGTATTACTGCCTAATAGATGAAAAATTAAAGAAAAAATAGTTTATAATTAAGAATTTGCTTCCACAGAACCCACCATATGAGACTGCATTTAAAACATTATTTCTTCAGTATCACAAGGGACTATGCTATGCCTTTGTACTTGTGCTGAGGATATAAAAACAGAGCCACCTCTGCCAGCAGTCAGCTCCTCCAAGCTTTATACTATTTATAATAATGAGTCAGAGTCTGAAAAATTGGGTTGTCACCCAAGATTGAGGAAATGCTTGAAGAGGAAAGAGACAATATTTTACTGACAACTGAGATTCTTTGAAATGCTTTATGTTTTTAAAATCCCACCCTTCTTTATTTCCTACATAGAGTTGATACAGAAGAGCTAATTAATGGTTAGGATTACTTGTTATTTCTGTATTCTTTGTCTAGAAGACTGGGGGTGTACAGCCTCAATAACTGCTACTATTTTAGTCCATCTGCACATTATGCCTGTATCATCAATAGGATTTAAAGTATCTAAACAAAATCAATTACTGTAAGAAAGGACTTCTGTACATCTTTCATCTGTTTCATCTTTTTGCTGACTTATATTGTTTCTTCTGCTCATTTTTTCAGTTTTTTTAATCATTCTCTCTCTTTACATCAGTGCAGAAAGGGAAATGTCATTCCGCTTCAGGAAGCTCTGAGCACTGGACACCTAAACAATTGATGTTTGAATGATTTGCAGTTCAGATTAGCTGTTGCTCATATACATATATGTCATATGTATAGCAAGACTTGATTTAGATACCAACAGAAAATAGGCTGCTACATAATACTGTAAATTACAGTGGGAAGATGACTAATGCCACCAGTCTGTCTTGTTGTTTTCCATAGTGGAAACAACAGAACGCTATCACCCTCTGCCCTGCCTGTTGAGGAGATGGCTCAGACTCTGCAAGACCTGATTACTTACTTCCAGCTTCCCGAAGAAGACCTGGGACATGAAGATAAGCAAAGCAAGCTTCGGTCACTCAAAAACAGACAAAATCTATTCAAGGAAGAGGTAGAGAGAGAAGAATTGTTACATTATTTTAATTTTAAGTGTGTCATGTTACAAACATTGAGAAGAACCTAATCATTATCATCTAGATGCATGCATATGATTTATAATGTAAAGTTCTGTAGCTGATATATATACACAGTAGACTGTAATGCCGTGTGTTAACTTGCTGTTATGTATTTTTCACTTCCACGCTTGTCACAGGCCACAAGCGTGCTCTCATAAAATTCAGTCTTAATACTTCTGAGCATCTTTAAACAGATGTCATTTTAAAAAGAGATGATTGTGCCAAGAAATTTCTTTTTCACTCTGAAGTTACACATTCTGGATACCCCAAATAAAACTGGGATCAATGATAGATGTTATTTCTGATGTCTTTTCTGTTCACTAGGGTGTGAAACAGGAACATTTTATCTCTAGAAACTGGAATTATGCTAGTTTTAGAGAAGGATATATATTACATAATTGTAGAATTGCTCCTCTCTGAAAATTGAATAACTACACTTCTGTGTAAATAGGAAATATATTTTACAATGTTTTTAGGCGTTTGGATTGTTTACAGGTTTTCAATACTGTTTTAGTCTCCAATTAAAATCTTGAAATCTTGCAAGCACAATAGTTTGGGTTTTTTTTATCTAAGATGGTGCAACTTTTAAATGCGTACAGGAAAAAAAAAATCTTTTAAAAGGACAACAACAAATGCTTTTTCATGTACAGTTCTCTTTCCTCTCTGTCATATGTGTTTAGGGAATGCTGGCACTAGTTTTGAATTGCATTGATCGCTTAAATGACTACAACAGCGCAGCTCATTTTGCAGGAATTGCAAGAGAAGAACATGGTACAGCATGGAAAGAAATTTTGAATCTCCTTTACAAATTGTTAGGTAAGTTCTTCAGTAATCTACTAATGTAAAAGACTAGGATATGTATTATTTATATTCTTGCTGCTTCACCACCAAAGGATACTTTGTGCGTTATTCATTCTGTCATGTAAATTATAGAATTTCTTCCATATACTTACTGATATTTATTACAGAGAACAGAGTTTATAGAGCAATGATACAGCAGAAAAATAAAGCTCAGCTAGGAAAAAAGATTGGTGCAGCATGCCAAATGTGTTTTTTGGGTTTGGGTTTTGGTTTGGGGCGGGGGGGGTATTATTAATAAAATGTAAATGTACCTGTGGCATGCAAATAGGTGTGAATTATTTTAAAAATTAGAAAAACTGGAAAACAGTCTTTATATATGAAGCTGAAGAGAAACCTGATAGTAATAGTCGAAACTTGTAGGTCTACTGAATCCGTGTTTGTCACTTGAGGCTTAGATTTAAATGGTAATAAAAATAATTACATAAAACAGAAATTAAGAGGGTTTTGGTTTTTTTTTTTTTTTTCCAGTTTCAGTGCCATGCCTTCTAGAGCAAACCAGAGCTCTAGATGCTCTAGAGCAAAGGGCCAAAATTATAGATTAGGAGAAGTATGTATATGTGTATTTCTTTAAATCACTAATTTGATACCTGAGTTTTGTAATTCCTCATATGGGAGAATCTTGTCTTCTGATGGAGTTTAAATACATTCTAATTTCATTACAAAGTTAGTCCCAAACCATAGTAAAATACGCAAGTTGAGAGTTAGGACAAGAATAAAAGAAACCAGGGGGAGTGCTTTGAAGCATGAGGTTATTCACATAGCACAGACATGCAGGTGCTTCTGGTGAAATCTCATTGCTTTAGAAGGTAATGAGATACCTTTGCCTGCATTTTAGTACAGTCTTAGGAGCTCAAAAAAAGTTTGATGGAGAAAAACCTCTTTAGTGCTATGTAGGCCTTTTCAGATTTTGTCTTGATTTTCCTCTGCAGGTACATCTTGAACACACTTGTTCTGATTTAATATTAAGTTAATGCTTTGTAATATTAATTAATGTTTCATAATAGAAATCTTTCACAATTGTATACAAAAGACTTTTTGGGGTTTTGTATGATCAGTAATAACTTCTAGTAGAAAAAAAACAGTATTGCTTGAAATACTTGAATGCTGATGAACTTTCAAAGTGCAGTTGAATAACATAGTGTTCTGTGCTGCTGAAGACGAAAAGCTAACCATTCAATAACATGTTTTAATCAAAAAGTAGAGCTAAAGAGCAGTACACCCAGCCTGCACTTGATCTTAAAACTTCTGCACTGACCTTCCCACTCATTGGTAGGAATAAATAGAAGTGTTTCAGCCTCTTGATCATGACTGCTTGACATTTGCATCAAACAAGGGTGGTGGATAATTTCTATTTAAATTTAACAATAAAATAAAACATAAATAAAACATCTTTTTGCTGAAATTCTTGTTTATCCAGTAGGTCCCCGTCAACTTAAAAAACCTACATGGTCTTTAGAAGTTATGTCAGTTTCTGATATTCAAATTAATGAAAATCTTAATTCTTTATTACTGTAACATATGTATATTTAGGATTTGTCTGTTTATTATTTTGTGAAGTTGTTATAAAAATTGTTTAAAATATATATGATTAACATTGGTGATCTTAAAAGATATATATAATTATTATAAAATTATACCTTGTGGGGTTTTTCCAGCTGCTCTCATTCGTGGCAACAGAAACAATTGTACTCAGTTTTCCAGTAACCTGGATTGGCTAATAAGTAAATTGGACAGATTAGAATCTTCCTCAGGTGAGACTCACTTTTATCTATGTAAATTAACTATAAGTATACCATACACAACTGTCTTTACATTATAAATAGAGCAGTTTTCCGTGAAAACAATGAGTGATAGAAAACAAACATACTGCATTATTTTTTTTTAATTGAGCAAAGTATTCCATTTAAACAGACATTTTTGTGGCATTTTTTGGTTCTGTACATTTGGGTATGTTCAGTACCACATCCAATCAGTGTCGAATGTGACTTTGGTGAATTAATGGATTGGGTCCGACAGTATCAAGACTACTGTCCCATCACTTTCGAATAACACCAGAGTTATTTGTGAGCACAAGTACAAATACCAGAGAGAGAGAGAGAGAGAGAGAAGGGTTTTTTTTCACTATGGGGTGTTCAGCAAAATATCAAAATACTATACAGTGCTCCCTACTAAAACCTTTATCTCTCTCATTGAAAAGAAGGAGCTAAACTTGCATTTTTCTTAAGTGGCTTTGAAATTGTTGGTTTTTTCAAAAGAAAATGGAAATTAACAACTTCATAATGCATTTACGTCTAATGTGGTTCACTTAGTCATATCAATACTCTAAAAGTATTTTCATTCTCTTTTTAGGCTAGAGAAAAGATAGAATCTCTTAAGATACTCTGTTATTTACTGAGCTTTTAGATTGTATTCAGTTGCGCAGGTGATTTAATGAGAGTGTTAATTCTGTGATCTTCATACAGGTATTTTGGAAGTATTGCACTGCATCTTGATTGAAAGCCCAGAAGCTTTAAATATTATAGCTGAGGAGCACATCAAATCCATTATTTCATTATTGGATAAACACGGTCGCAATTACAAGGTATGCCTGGAAAAACTAAGGTTGTATTGATAGTCTTACAATGATTTGTGGAAAAAAAACCACCAGAGGAATGTCTACATGAAAGTATGTGATTCTAGTACCTTTAAAGGAATAAAATAACCTTGAAGTACATCTGCAAAATTGCTTTGTTGAGATTTAAAAAATGTGTAATATATAATTGCCTTTCAGTTTCAAATACAGCAAATTTGTATGACAAGCAAATAGTTAAGAAATATTGATAACCAGTTAGAACTTCAAATTTGCTGAGAAAATGAAGTGTTCTGGTAGCTGTAAACATGTGGACAGAGTAACTTGCTTTGTGATGCAGGGCTCTGCAGAAGCAGTGAACTACCATTGTTGTATCTGCAGAAAGACAGAACTAAATCCTGCAAAGTCATTCCTAACTTGAGTAATAATAATAGTAGCAGAAAAGAACAACATAAAATGAGAAATTGGAAGAATAATCTAAATATCTGAAAACACAGGTGTTCAGAAGAAAGAAAAAAATCCTGAGTTATATGAGAAGAAATGATGGTGGAAATTAATTTAGACATCAATGTACAATTTATTATGACAGAAGAAGGTGAACACAGTTTCTGGCTACAGTCAGGATGACATCACAACACAGAGTAGGATATATATAGTTTTATGTGTGTTTTTCTGATGTGAGTTTCCTTCCTCAATTAAAAATCTGTTTGAAGTACTGTTAACCTGGAGGAAGAGCAAAGACAGTTTTAGTGAGCTGAAATTACTGATGTACAGGAAAAGTTAATATGGAGTACCTAACCAACTACAGAAAAGGTAAAAGCAAGAGAAGTATTTTTAAGCATGGTTAAGGAGTATGAATGGATATAAGTAGGCATAAGAAAAAAGTTGAAATTACAGCAGTAAGTTTAGCTTACTATTTTTAGCTGTTAGCAAGATTATTGTGCTGTGCCAGTCACCTGCAAAGAGAACCTTTCAGCTGGAGCATCTTAATGTAGACCTCATAGTAAGAACTTAAAGCAGAAAAGGAAAATGTTGTATACAGGAAAAGAATTAGACTGGGTAACGTAGTTGTGCATTTCCATTTGTAATGTCTTTAAAAATGAGTAAGTAATGAAATATGTGAAGTAATGAATTTATTTATTCCTCTGGAAACAGTATATCTTGTTCTCCTGCTAGATTAGAAATTCTGCTATGATTTAGGAAATAAGAAACAGTAATACTGTTAACCAAAATTGTCTGGGAAATTATTGATTTGAAGGATTTTTTAAATGAAAAGCCTTGTGTCAGAAATATGGTCAGTGAGTGCATAGAGATTATTTAAATAGCTCATATGTAAATTCTGAGTTACTGATAATCATTAATCTTATTAAGACACTTTACAGCAGAGTACTCGTCAGAGTTCCTGCAGTTATTTAAGTTACTACCTGTACCCTTCTGTTAGAGGTTTCTGCCCAATAACAGAGATGGTAGAAAGGAAAATGCACAGGCTGGGACATAGCAAAGTTCATGATATATTAGCTTAAACTGGTGTTGAGGGTGGTTTTGTGCTAACCTACTGGGCAGAGAACAGGAGTGGCTAAAATAAATGTTCTGTTCTGCTGCTCCTTGTGTTGTACACCAGTTTCCAAAATGGTAATCAATAGTACGAAGATGGTTCTTTGTCTTGGAGATGCTCTCTAAGAGTTTAGACCATTTGGGCTCATAGCTCAATGATTGCTTGTCAGAGCTCAAGTGCATCTTTAAGCTTCTCTGTTTCGTGCAAAATGTGCAGCTCTGTCCCTCAGCATTAAACAACACTATGTTGCTGTGTTCTCTCTTCCAAAACCTTTTGCTCTAGTAATCTGTGGGAGAATTATGTCAATCTCTTTCACTTCTCAGACTATGACCAAAAAAAAGGAAGCTGAAATTTAGAATAAGATCTTTCTGAAACTGTTTTGCTTTATTGTGAATTCTTTTAAATTTTTTTCATTTAAAAAATAATTGGATCTCTTCACATATTGAGAACGTGCTTTCAGAACTGAATCATAAGCAGTCTGAGAATTGCAGTTGAGAATTGTCCACTAATTTTGCTCAGAAAGTTTCTTGGGCTGCAGTAAATTTCTCAAAGAATTTAATTTTACATTTCAAAGTTTTAATGAGATTTAGTTAAAAAAAAATTGTAAAGAGTTGACATACCGCTGTTCTAGCTTTGTTTTTTTCTAATTGAAGTGAGAATAAGGAATCTCAAAGGATGTTTTTTTGAGGCATTTTTGAAACCCTGTGTTCTGAATTTGTGTTCCATGAATGTTTGATATCCTCTATCAGTAGTATAGTCTACACTTGGTCCATATACGTGAAAAGTATTTAGAAAACAATAATGATAATATGTATTATATTCCTTCCTTTAGGTCTATTCTGAATGTAAATTAAGCTAACAACTGAATAATCATATATGCAGCTGCCTTTATGTGACTTTCTTCTGATTTTTTTTTTTTTTTTTTTTTTTTAGGTTCTCGATGTGCTTTGCTCTCTCTGTGTTTGTAATGGAGTTGCAGTTCGTGCCAATCAAAATTTGATCTGTGACAATCTACTGCCTAGAAGAGACTTACTCTTGCAAACACGTTTGATTAATGATGTGACAAGGTATAGTGACATGTTTTATTGTTATATTAGAAAAAAATGGAACTTAGATATCTTCAATAATTAATTGAAGAAAATACTGCAACCTAAGAGATGTTCTACAGCTTTCAATATTGACACACACACTTTAGGAAGTATTTCTGTATTAATTTCTGAAAAACCCATTTTTACTAGCAATATGGCAATTGTAATGGAAACTGTGCTCAAATAAAAATTGCTAATTAATAGTAAGCTCTGTTCTGAAATGGAAGGATGAAAGTTGCTTGTTCCTCGTTCAAAACAGAGCATGGCTTTACCTAATAATTATTACAGAGTATATAAACATACTGTGAATTACTTGTGTGTTTTAAGACGGATTTGATTTCCTGGCAGCTTCACTCCTGTTTTTTTGATTTTGGGAAATTATCTTGTTAATCCTCTTTTGACTATAAGTTTTTCAAAGCATGGATCCTATACTTTAGAAGACGATTCTACAGCAGTCTTATAAAGTCATAAAATGGGTCACTATTTTAAATATTATAAGCAAAATGTGGACATCTACACTCTTACCATATTTGCAAAGTGAATTTGATTGTTATACAGGAATATAACTCATATGTCATGTTTTATGTTTACACTAACTGGCTTACATTTTCTTCCTTTAGCATAAGACCAAACATATTTTTGGGTGTTGCTGAGGGCTCTGCACAATACAAGAAGTGGTACTTTGAGTTAATAATTGATCAGGTTGATCCATTCTTGACGGCAGAACCCACCCACTTACGTGTTGGATGGGCCTCTACTTCAGGCTATGCCCCCTATCCTGGAGGTGGAGAAGGATGGGGGGGCAATGGTGTTGGTGATGACCTGTACTCTTATGGTTTTGATGGCCTTCATCTGTGGTCTGGTAAGTACTTTGTTTACTTCCACTTACTCTTACATTTAGGTCTTACCTGCCTTTACTTTCAGTACCTGTTGTCCCGATCCAATGTCAGGGAAGGTTTCGATATGATCCCAGGAGCGAGATTAAGACACAAACGAGGTCAAATAGCTTTTATTATCAAAAGTATCAAAAGTGGAAAATGGTGGCGATAGGATAGAATGGAAGAAAAGGTAGAAATCAAGCAAGCAGTCGGGATAGGATTGCTAGGATAGTCACCACCACGGATCCAGCGGCGTCCTGTTGGTCCTCAATCTTCAGTTCTTTGGTGGTGAAGAAAAGCTTCCCACAGCTTGTCTCTATGGGTTTTTATAGGGCATATTTCAATGATGTCATGTGCTGCAGGTTTCGTTTATCACATGACCTTCCTGTGATCAACACCAGATCAGCTCCAGCCGGTTTCCTCCCCTGGATGTCTCAATGGCCTGGTAATCATCCTTATGGACAGAGGAGTGTCCTGCTTAAACAGGCCATCTTACAGACAAAGAGCTCGAGATAAGCAGTTCACAATTCCTTAAGACGATGGTCCAGTCCCTCACACCTAACAATCTTTGAGGCAAATGGTTCAGGATGACAATTCAGTCTCTTACACCTGTGTGCATATAGCATGCTATTTTATAGTGAGGTACATTCAGAATTCCTGGATACCATGAAGTTACTTAGAATTTCAGATCAGGCTTCTTGTTTGAGATTTTAGTCAATATTGAATTATACCAATTACGCTTTTTAGCAGATAGCTTCTATTTTCATGATTTTGATCAAAAAATGGCATTTTCCAGATCTAGATCAATACTGACTTAAGTCTATCTGTTCAAAAACAAATGGATGTATTGATCTCAGACAAGTTCATTGTATATGGATCTACATTTGCATTATTCTTTCACTTTGTATCTACAGTTGAAGTAAAATTACATTATCATCCTCACACCTATTGATAGATTTGGTAAATTTAATTTAAATTTTGAGAAATAGTTTCATAAAAGATAATTGTGGCAATTAGAAATAAGAATTTCTACGTTACTACCAACTTCAGTTGGTTTTAGAACATAAATTTCTGTGGTGTAATATCAAACTGAAAACCTGTAGTTGCTGTGCTGTTTGAGTAAATATTTTTCATGTTATTATCTAAAATAGGCTTAACAGAAAAAAATGGAGCTTTTCTAGGAATGCTTCTTAATGTGTGTAGTAATCTAGGAGACTCTCAATTAGTACTGCAGTGAAGTGGTTACACTTGCAATTTATAAAGAAGGGAGTTAATGGATGCCAACAAATGTATATTTTGTGGTCACTTGAAGATCAGTGAGGGTAAACTTGTGGTCTTATTTGCCATTCTTGTTCAAGCAAGTTTAAGATGTTAGTGGGCAGAGTTAAGGAAAAAGTGGAAGTTGCCACCCATGCAGTCAAGAGTAGATTTGAGTAAGAGCTCTAGAAGAGTAAAAGGAATTTACAGGAGGGCTCATTTGTAGTGTTGCAGTTAAAATAATTTTTGTAATAATGAGTGTGTTATAAAGAGTAACCACTGAGGAAAATGGAGAAAACAAGAATCTGATTAGGATGCTCTGGAGAGGGATTAGTGAGAGCCCTCTGGAGCACATAGTTAGCTGGAAAGTGGTTTTGGAGCTATGAGCAAGGCTGTTGGCTTTTGTGTGGTTATCCCTCCCCCAGTACTATATCCAGGGAGAGGGAACTAGAATATACTTTTTGTAAAGAGACAGGTTTGTCACAGCAGAATACCTTTTGGCTGTGTCAGTGTATGTTCCTATAGAAACAACCAGCAGAGTGCTATTGGCTAATTGTAAGAATCAAATGGCAACAAAGGAAATGCTGATGGTTGGGTTTGCTTTCTTAAAGTTCCTAATGACTTTCTAAATAAGGAACATTTCAGAGAAGAAATAATGCAAAAGGCTATAAAATAAGAAAATATTCAGGTAATTAGTTGTATACCCTTAATTACATCATCTGGTATCTTTGTAACACCATTCTTAATTGAACTATCAATAAGTAATGAAAGGAGATGGAAAAGCAGTAGGAAGCGAAACAGTTGCTAAAATTTCTAGATTTTACATATATGTTCTACTTACACAAATATTTAAAACAGAGGTCTGGCAATTAGGTTTTGTACCTAACACGTGTAACAATCTATCTTAATTGGTAAAGGTCTTTCGTTCACATAGAAGATTTTGTTAAGAATATAGATGAAACTGGAGGATCACCTTTTATTAAACACTGTATTAATATGGTCTAAAATTGTATTTTCTTTGGCTTATACCTTTGTTAATCATGAATTGTTTGAGAGCATGTTTTATTGGCTGGGTCTCTGCCTCAAGATGGAATTGAGATGAAAACTGAGTTCATTTTCCAGAATGAGATGTGGACATTTTTTTCCAGTCAGTCAATTTGGGCCACCTCTTCTTTGAAATGTTGAAACATTGAGTTGGGAATGTAACATTTTGTTGTAAAGGAAATTTTGTAACAATTTGTTTCACCAGGAATTTAGCTTTCTATGTTTCTTGTAGAAGTCTTTTAAAATTTGTTCAGAAGACTTAAAAAAACCTTCAGTATCAGCACACTCTATAGATTTGTCTTAATTTAATAGTTTTGTTTCTTGAGTGTGTAGCCATTCTTGAGCATTCAGAAGTTTTTTTGGGAAAAAAAGACATTATTTCAGTCCTTGTGCGTACAGTCTTTAATTATGAAGTAGCATGTTCTTCTTCCTTCCAGATGTCTCTTGTATACACAGTAAATGATGGTTATTTTTTAGCTTGTTCAATTCGTAGCTTGTGTTTTATTTACGATACACTATTCAAGGCATATATTAAAAATCATTAATTTCCCAATATTTCTTTGTGCCTTGAAATGCCATATACATCTAACTACTCTTTAATTGTTCAGAAAAGAATAGTGTGGGGTCATGCAGTTAAAAGGTGTGTGGTAAATACAGCATACATGAGTACGCTGAATTCGATTTTATGGCCTTAGTTCTAACATTTCCTTATTTGGGTGTGTTTGACTTTTCAATTCTATTAGCATTTTTCCAGCATAGGATTTTGTATCTAAAATATCTGTGTGTGCGTGTGCACACACATAATTCAATGCTTTTTTTCAGCACTACTGAACAATTCTCAAATGACAGAAATAATGATTTTTTTGGGAGTAGGCTGGGAGACATCTGTAATATACTCCATTAGAAATGGCTGAATAAATCATTAATACAAAATTAAACACTAACTGAACCTCAGAAATGCAGTGCTGGAAAGTCTCTTAAATCTCATCTGCTGCAGTAAGGGAAAACTCAGAGTACTTAAACTGTCCTGAACAGCAGACTTGACTTTTTATTAAGAAGTTCCAAACACAGTAATTTGGAATAGTGCTTAACTGCTTAATTAGTCTTGCTCTACAGTTAAAATACCATGTTTTCAAGGGAACTGTTTCAAAAGGAATTTTGAAGAGATATTCCTTGGCTAAAAATATACTCAGATACTCAAGTACGATTGAAAACCTGCGGTTACCTGTGAATGTGTATAGTTAGATTACTTCAGATATATTATCTCGATTTAATTGTTATTATAATTGCTGAGTCCTGTGCATGGCTGTAAGATTCCACCTTCCCAGGTAGGGAAAAGCTCCCTCTGTTTACTGTACGGCTGTAGTTGATAAAGAAAACCCGGCCCATTAAATTCTTGATCCGTTTTTTGATAACTCAGTATACCATTCCACTTCTTGGTACTGTAAACCTGGATATTGGTCATAAACACAGCTCCAGTAGAATTATAGAATCATAGAATGGTTTGGGTTGGAAGGGACCTTTAAAGATCATCTAGTCCAACCCCCCTGCCATGGGCAGGGACATCTTTCACTAGACCAGGATGCTCAAAATCCCATCCAACCTGGCCTTGAACACTTCCAGTGACAGGACATCCGCAACTTCTCCATGGAACCTGTTCCCATATCTCACCACTGAATATTCACAGATATGTAAATCTGGTATTTCACAAATAACTAATGAAAAAAAAAAATCAATGTTAGCTTTTTATAAAGAGGGCATGATTTACTGTGCCTCAGTGCTCTTGCATCAGGCTACAGCGTTGTCCTGGTTTCAGCTGGGATAGAGTTAACTGTCTTCCTAGTAGCTGGTACAGTGCTATGTTTTGAGTCAGTATGCGAAGAATGTTTATTAACACTGATGTTTTCAGTTGCTAAGTAATGTTTAGTCTGAAGTCAAGGATTTTTCAGCTTCTCATGCCCAGGCAGTGAGAAAGCTGGAGGGGCACAAGAAGCTGGGAGGGGACAGAGCCAGGGCAGCTGACCCAAAGTGGCCAAGGGGCTATTCCATACCGTGTGATGTCACATCTAGTATAGAAACTGGGGGGAAAGGGGGGGCAGGGGGAAATCGCTGCTCAGGGACTAGCTGGGTGTCGATCAGTGGGCAGTAAGCAATTGCACTGTGCATCACTTGTATATTCCAATCCTTTTATCATTACTGTTGTCATTTTATTAGTGTTATCATTATCATTATTAGTTGTTTCTTTTCTGTTCTACTAAAACATTCTTATGTCAACCCATGAGTTTTACTTCTTTTCCTGATTTTCTCCCCCATCCCACTGGATGGGGGTGGGGGGGGAGTGAGCAGCTGTGTGGTGCTTAGTTGCTGGCTGGGGTTAAACCACGACAAGTGTGAACTTCAGTGATTTCAGCTGAGCACTTTCTGTCTTGCAAACAGTGTCAGAGGTCTCAAGTGATTTTCTGTTTATGCACTTTCCTGCCATGTATCAATTTGAGGAAAGTTGACTCACTGTCTCTAAAAGTAGAACCCTTCAAGGGCAAGATTATGCCTTCATGGTTATGAACAAAAAACTGGTTGTTTTTGAGGAAATAATTTCATTGTTAAACCTGTGAGAGTCTGCTTAAAGCTTCTGATTACTGAATACTTTCATCCTAGGTCGAGTTCCCAGAGCTGTGGCATCTGTCAATCAGCATTTATTAGCATCTGATGATGTGGTTAGCTGCTGCTTGGATTTAGGTGTACCCAGCATTTCATTCCGCATTAATGGACAACCTGTACAGGGAATGTTTGAGAACTTCAGTACAGAGGGGTTTTTCTTCCCTGTTGTAAGCTTATCAGCAGGTGTAAAGTAAGTACAACTTGATTTTAATTGTTGTTTTCTTTGCTGTCCTGTCACACAAAATATTGTCCAAATGCATGTATGATTTGTTTCGTTTTGTTGTTTCAGTTCTGTCCAACCAGCAACTGGGAGGGAGGGAGGCAGGAAAGTACTGATTTGTTTAGTGATGATTTCAATTCAGGGTGAAATGTGAGCCTGTTAGCAATTTGACCAAGTCACAGTGTCTGAGAATTATTATTTTATGGGTATTTGGTGACCTAGGGGAAGTTAATTTTGTCTGATTCCAATTATCAGTAAAAAAAAGCACATTAGAAACATAGCATCACATTTGGCACTAATTAAAGTTCTCGCTGGCTTTCTCCGCAGGAAGTAAAAAACCTAAATCATCATGAAAACTGCTACTATGTTCACAATAGGAAACTCAAAGAACTGATGAGATGCAGTTTTGGAATATCATTACTAATATTGCCCATTTCTTACCTGTTTTGTAGCTAAAATACTGAGATTCAAACTTACCATTTTCAGGCTTTTGTTGTTATCTCACCTTGAAGTCATTCAGAAAATCTTCTGCAAAAGTCAGCCTACTTCAGTGGCCAAAATACTTGTGTTAACGTTACAAAGCTGACACAGCAACAAAAGACTAGCTCTTGCACTGTTGTTATAACCTGACCAATTTATGTTCAGTTCATCTTAGAGCATCTCAATTGCTGGTATTGACAGGCAACAACTTTAGGAAGGAAAGGAAAGATATAATTAAGGAGAATTCTTCAGTAAGAAAGGTTGGGATTTTTCTGTCTTTTGTAGGTTGAGCATGAGTTCTGCATAAAATGGGTAAGTTATACAAATTTTTCACTCTGTAAAAATACTAATGGTCTAGATGCCAAGCTTAGAAGAAACAATCAGGAGTGGAGTAAGAGATTGTGGTGAAGGAGTGAAAAGATGCAAAGGGCTGGCTTTTATCTAAAGGAGGATTTCTCTTCTACATGGTAATTTTTGAGAAATGAAGGTTTGGTATGGCCAGAATAGACAGTATATAGCTTTCATAAGTGTAAGAAAGCTCAGCTTATAAATGGTTCATACATTTAACAATTACGAAAAAAGAAATCTTTGTTTCTCTGAAGTGAAGTAAATCAGATAACTAGTTCTCTGTGGGCTTTTCCTTCTGTGATCAATACATAAATACTTTGAACATCTCATGCTTAAGAGAACCTCGCAGATGAGAATACTAACAGAGACCAAACAGCATAAAGGAGGCCTGGAAAAGAGTAACAAATCAATTTTCATTTATTCCCAGGGAGTGACCCTGCTATGTAGCTGCATTAGTACAAGAGCTTTTGAGAACATTCATTACTTTTTCCTATAAGAAAATTAAATTCGTGTAATTATTTTTCTTGATTCTTATTTGATGTTGTTTGTGTATTTTGTGAGAGCATTTTCTCTTGTAGTTAATCATAGCTGATGACAGTAGCAGGTTATCTTCTGTGTCTGTTAATATCAGAGAAATGTTATTACATGGGAATGTAATGAGTTCATGAGTAGAAGAGAGTGTTCTGCACTGGGCACAAACCCTTTATGTTTCTACTTCTGTTGTGGCTTATCTGCCTTTTTTCTGCTTTCTGTGACTTTCTCAGTCTCTGATTCTGAGAGTAATCGAAAGGTCTGAACATTTATTTTAAAATGAGACAGAAAGCCACAGCTTCTTGGAGTGTTTAGGTTTTTAAAAGAGAGTGTGCAGCTTTAGGAGGATATAGCAGGTGTAGAAGTTTAGATACTGCAGTGAAGAGCAGGGAGAAAATAGGCCTCAGAAGGAATGAGAACATCATAAAGATCAATGAGATTGAATGGTTTGCTACAACTTGGTAAAGTTGACCAAGTTGGCAGAAAGCAAGGAAGTATTTACTGGGGTGTGGTCAGCAGGGGAAGAATTGCATGAGAGTTATTTCAATTTTCTTTGACTTTTGTCTGTTTAGGAAGTTAGTCTTCTAGGTCTTCAAATAATATTGATCTCCTTTTTATTTTTAAAGTATTTTATCTGTGTGGGGGCCTGCCATAAAGAGAGGTCTAAGCTCAAAGTTGTCATCTCAAATATTTAGCTGCCTTGGGAACATCCAAATATTTCAAACAATGTATTTTTAAAATGAAATTAGAAAGTTCAAGCTTAGTAGAAGTAATCAATAATAATGTATTTCTTGTGGACATTGAGCTGTTTCAGATATTTGTGACTTGTGCTTATGTACATCCTGTTTGAGAAAACGTGTGCCTTAATTTTTCTCCTCTTATATTGTTAATGTCTCTCACTATCAATGAAATATGTTGATCTCATAGTTCTAGTATTTCTAGAAATGTAAGTAAAAAGTGGTAGAGGCTTCTGGTCACCCCATCAATACAAATATATGGGCTATTTCCTAGAGACAACAATTGGTTTTAATTTTCTGTGTAGGCCTCTAGAGTTTGCCTGCATGAGGACCATGAAGTATGAAGTTGGATAGTTTCTTTGTTGTTTTTCTTTGTATACTCTTAAATCTGTATGAACCATATATCTCTGAGGAGAAGCAGAAAACTTTAGGGGTTTAATGGAAATCTTAGTTACACTTCTGAAACTCATTGCCAGTTGTAGTACTGGGTATAATTTTGTTTGCTTGATTTATGTATTATAATCATACTGAGGTTTTTTTACCATACCCTCTGGTTTTTTTCCTCATGTGTCAACTTCCTGCATGAGTGCACTGAGAAGTTGCTTTAAAACTTTTAAGTAGTATATAAATAGTCCCTATGGGATCTTTTAGAGTAACAATCCAATTTAAATTAGATTTGTATTTCCACATAATTTAAATGCATTTAAAATTTCACAGTTTACAACCATTTGATTCTAAGTAAGAAACTTTTTTTTTTTTTTAAATATGCTGCTGCATTGAATAATTATTTTTGCTTTGGCCAAAACAAATTTTCCAAAAATAGTGGGTAGGTGATGATGTTATTGATAGTATCTGCTACTGTGAATGCTTGGTAACTTTTTGGTGTTTATCAAAGCATGAAATACATCTGCATTTTTGTAAATGCTTTTCAAATAAATGTTTAAGTTTCTAAATTATTTTTTTATAATGTTAGTATGTGCTGACTATTTAGGAGTATAATTTCTTTATTGAAAATTGCAGAGTTCGTTTCTTACTGGGTGGACGTCATGGAGAGTTTAAATTTCTGCCTCCTGCTGGCTATGCTCCCTGTTACGAAGCATTGCTTCCAAAAGAGAAGATGAAACTGGAACCAGTGAAGGAATATAAGAGAGATTCTGATGGAGTGAGGGATTTGCTGGGTACAACACAATTCCTCTCCCAAGCCTCCTTTATCCCTTGTCCAATAGACACTAGTCAGGTATGTTAAGTACGCAATAATGGGATTGTAAAATATGGCTTAACATTTAAATTTGCAATATAAAAACTAAGCTAGCTTGCTGGCTTTCTTAGCAATTAATCATTTGTGTGTTGTGGTGTATTTAACTGAACTAGATGATCTTGGATCTACAAGGTGTGGTAACTGGAACCTTTTCTTATTTGTGGAATTGTTATGCTCTTTTCTTAGATTGCTCTTCCGTTTCATCTTGAAAAGATCAGGGACAAACTAGCTGAAAATATCCATGAACTGTGGGGAATGAATAAAATAGAACTGGGTTGGACATATGGCAAGGTATGTTTTGAATGACCTGTCTGGGTACAGTCACTTAAGTCTTCTACCAGAACACCTGGACTTGAAGTTGAACAGAGTATTTAATAGTGGTTTATACATTACTAACAATAGATGACATGTAAGCTGGCAGGAGACAGTAATATTAACTACTGATTACAAGGCAAATCTGGAATATAAATAAGGTACATATTTTAGGACTCTAAATAATTAACCATTTGAAAAAAATATCTTTAATTGAGAAACATACTAGCTATACCAAGATGGAATTCTACTGAAAATCATACCAATAGTGAGTAACCCCTCACCTAACTCTTTTGTTACTGTAGTGTTGTGGATCAAAGAGATAACAAGCAAAAAGTCCATTGTGGAAATTTGCTTCTGTTGGTAATGGGGGCAGGGTTTTGGTCACTTTTGTAAACGTTTAAATTCCTCAAAGCTCAGGTTTTTTATTTAATTAGTTACATTTAAAACATATCGTTATAATGATCCCTTATAATATGGTATAACCTAACAGCTTGAAGAGAGTAAGGCCATCTGGTCAGTATTATTTAAATGCATGTGACAAGGCATTCCCTGCCCAGTGGATGTCACCAAATGAAAAACAGTTAAAAGGGTAGGACAAGAATATTATATTAAATTCAGCAATTATATTAAAATTGGTACCTTCCCCTAGTAATAAAAAATTCTGAAGACTGTATTCTGCCTTGAATTTAGATTATTTCATCTTAGTTCTTTTCAAATTCACATTTACTGGGGTAGTCTTTAATGTGCCCATCACAACTGTATCCTGCCTCAGAAGAATCTTTTTCCTTCTCTTACCTTCTGCTGTTTTTACTTATGGACTTGATTTACCTTTTTCTTCAATAACTCTATCATACTATCTGCTAAAATGTCATTGCTGTTGGAATTCTGAGTTTTGCTAACCTTCTTAACGTATGTGAGGTTTGGCAATTGAAAAATTTTTTTCTATGTGAAACATCATAACTTTTAGTTGCCATCAGGATAGAAGCAGTTGGCATTGAGTGAAAGCTTGTTTAATTAAGAGTCAGGTAAGTATTCAAAGACTTATGTCAATATCAGAAAAAGAATGTTCTGCTTCATTATTCCAGTAAACTTTGGAAAACATTACCAAATGATTCTTTAAGGTTTTTGAATTAGAATGTGTACAATAGATCAGATTGTGCTTTATTGAGCATATATTGCTCAGGCGTTCAGCAGAAATGTATGTTGAGTTTACAGGCTTGCTTTCTAGTGTTTCATGTGTTTATGCAGAACACATGAAATAGCTATATTTCTTCTGATTTTGTTGGTTATGGAGAAGTACTTACTGTGTGCATTATAAATTAATTCTAAAGTTCATTTATATAAAGATGAGTAACTGTCATTGAGCAAAGATAATTGGTATTGTTTACAATGTCTTCATTATTGCAAAGAATTAACTGATTTTTTGCTCTGACTCTGGCTTGAATCTGGTATCAGGAAAGTACTCTGTTCTGTTGCTTTGTTGCAGATACGGGATGATAATAAAAGGCATCATCCTTGTCTTGTGGAATTCTCAAAACTACCTGAGACAGAGAAGAATTACAATCTACAAATGTCAACTGAAACCCTCAAGTGAGCTTTACATTTAAAAGAAAATAAAGTGGTGTTTTAAAATTTTTATTCAAGCACTTCATACTGTTGTAAGATATAAATAAATTAGAATATCTCATTCAAAGTGTGTTCTGCTAACTTTGCTAGAAGTTCCAGGAACACATTCAGAGCGATTTAGAAAAATCTTGTCTCTACAGAGATCCAAAGGAAAAAACAACACCAAATCCTGTTGGTTTTAATAAAGTGGCATAATTTTCAAGCCACAGATTTGTACCTTTTTAGACTTTGAAGTTTTTATTTATTATTTTTGATAAGTTAAAATATTTGGGGTTTGAAATATCATTATTTTGAATTACTTCCCTGGTTTTTAAATGTCATTAGTTCTGTGTATTTACACTAAAACCAAAAGAAATTTATAAAATGGGTGAGCGATATAATGTTGTGTTTCACTACTGCCATTTTTTTATGTTGGCAGAACCCTTTTGGCCCTTGGATGTCACATTGTTCATGCTCATCCAGCAGCTGAGGAAGATCTTAAAAAAGTCAAACTTCCTAAAAAGTAAGTACCTTATCATAACTGTTATATATTATTTGTAACTACAAGGTATTAAACAAAAATATTGCAAGGTAACTTAAAAAAATACTTGATGTTAACCCCATACTCACTACAGACTTACAGAGCACATGGTTGGTCACCTTGCCTGTGAGGAGGGTTGACTGAATACTGCTGCATTGCATCACCTTGTGGAGTGATTCACAGACACCAAGATAGTCACATACTTAAACCAAATGCAATTATATCTGTGTTACAGGATCTTAGAATACATACTTCAAAGTTAAAAGCAACATTTCAGTGCTTTTCTATTGGTAGCAAAGAACAGGATATGCATATGATGGTAAATTGATCTGCTTGAAAGAGAATATACTGTTTTCCCATAACTGCTGTTTTAATTTGCACCTCTCTTTCCCTCCTCTCCAAGAAAAGGTTTGTTAAACATACACACGTTTCCAGAGACATTATTAATGCATTTCTTTAAGGAAGAAAAAAAACCCAGAGTATTACTCTTCTTATAAAGTTGCACTTATGTAGATTATTGCATAAAATACAATGGGTTTTTTGCTATAATTTTTATTTGGTAGCTAAACTATTGCAGTCGGAACTAAAATAGTTGGATGATGTAGACATCTTTAAGTCATCAGTAGTAATCATGCCAAAAGTGGCAAAGATTAATCAAAGATTACACCTGTATTTTAGCCTGTGGGGATTCTGTAGTCCTCCTGGGACAGATTAAAGCCCTGTCCTGCAACAAAACTTGAAGACAGAAACAGTGATTTGGATACTTGCCATTTCACATCAGTTTATCAACCCACTAGATGTCTTTTTTCCTGAAACAGCTTTATCCATGAGAAGCAATGTTAGGTTTCTAAAGAGAGCAATAAAATAAATAGTTTTATGATATGGGAGATGGTATCTTGATCCAGCTGATGGCATTAATTAAAAAAAGGAAAAGAACCTTTCCCAAGGGTCATACTGCAGGGAGTCTATCATAATACTGTTTTGATACTATTGTCTTCAATAACAGAACAAATAAATCTTAGTTTCTAACTCTTGTTAAAATATCTAGTGCCTACATGAATCATCCTAACAAATCGGAATGATCTGATTTGAGCAAGAGGGAGTCTGCATATATCTGAACCAGCAGATTAGTCTTTGTATTATGTGGAAGGGTTGGAGAGGCTAGTGTCTACTATTAAAAAACTAGTAAACTTATTATTCAATGAAAAGGTGGGAAGAACAATAGTTAAAATATGTTTTCTTCTGTTGGAAAAATGGTAACACAATCTTTGTAGACTAGTTTATAAAAGATACAATACTTAATAATGCGTAAAAAATAATTTCGTAAGAAGTCATCATGCAGATCTTTAAAATAGAAATTACTTGAAGGGTTTAAATGACTAATATAAAAAATTATAAAGACTACTTAATAACAATTTGAGGTTTTTTGTAACAACTATTTAGGGATGCACATACAGATCTGGGTCACATTTAATTAGATAAGGTGCAAGTATGTGGAAAATTAGACTCTTTGCTAGAATACAATTTTTATCCTAGTCAATGACCAAATGCAATGCAGGATTTTTGCAAAGAAATGGGAGAGTGGGAGGTTGAAAAGTGGAGAGACAAAGTGAACTCCACCCTATGAATGCCACATGGAAAACTTTAAATACCATCAGTGGGGTATCTTGACTCTGTTTTCCTTTGTTGACTTACAGTTACATGATGTCAAATGGATATAAACCTGCCCCCCTTGATCTTTCTGAAGTGAAATTGTTACCTTCTCAAGAATTTCTAGTTGACAAACTAGCAGAAAATGCACATAATGTCTGGGCAAAAGACAGAATAAAGCAAGGATGGACCTATGGCATTCAGCAGGTAAGGACTTCTTTAGATGCATTTGGAATAAGTAAAGAACATGAGATTTTGTTTTCTAGAACATCTGTTGGGAGTGTTAAATAAGAGGATAAATACTTAATGTCATGTAATGTCTGGAAAAGGTAGAGGGTGTGGGGAGCAGGAAAAGAAGCCTTGCCCATGCAAGTCTGAGTAGGTTGTCAGACCTGCATGGCTGCAGCTGCAGGATCTATGAGAATATATTTCCATACTTCTCTTTTATTCTTGTCTAGGTTTTTAATATTATTAACAATTGGGCTTGCATTCATGGAACTGTTCTTCATTAATATTGTTACTTTCCTGTAATCTTAACATTATTTCAGAACACACTCTGTCTCATTATATAATATCTTTGTGCTGTTTAACAGAATTTTCTTCTTGTTCTTTTTTTTATAACCCCTTTTAGGATCTTAAGAACAAACGTAATCCTCGGCTAGTGCCATATGCATTATTAGATGAACGTACCAAAAAATCAAACAGAGATAGCCTCCGTGAAGCTGTTAGAACATTTGCAGGCTATGGTTATAGTATTGAGCCACCTGACCAAGAGATAGGTATGTACTTTCAATAACAGTCATGGCCTTTTTTTCTCTCAGTGCTGGCAAAAAAAACATAAAACACTGAAATAGATAGGGAAAACATAAGATATGAATTAATAGTAGTGTATTTTTGCAGTGGACTTTAATGAAACATGCAAATATACTTTGTAATTGACTTGTGTATTGCTTAGATATTTTTAAAAGATTGGTTGTACTTAATACAATAATTCTAATTTCCATGATTTTTAGATTGGAGAAAATCTGGAGTATGAGTGGACATACTGGTTTTCCTTTGGAAATAATGAAAGAAAGACCATAATATGGGATTCATTTAAAAGAATATTTTTCCATGGTATGCAGATTAGGTTTGACTACTTCAATTCAAACTCAGTTCTTAAGAAGTAGTCAAAGATGTGCACCAAATTCAGTAATTTTTTTTAATTGAAATCAGGAGCAGAAGTTTGTTCAGAAGTTTTTCTTCATATTTACTATACTGTTGTAATTTTTTTGTCAAAAATCCAAATGAAAACAAAACTTATTTGACAGGTTTTTTTAAATGTTCTAAATGTATTGACTTGTGTAGGAAAGTATTTTGTTGTATTGCAATACTGCATTATTGCATTGGGTTGTATTGCATGTAGTAATCTCACACTTCCGATGTTTCCTCTAGTCAGTTTTGTGTTTGGGGCTCTGTGTTGAGTGATACTTTGAAATATTCTGATTCCAAATAGCGGATAATCAGTCATCCTGTATAGAATTAGAATGCGGTAGCCTCTGTATGCTGATTACTGTTCCTCCATTTTTAACATTTACTATGAAGGTTCTTAAACGTGCAATGATAGATAATGGCTGTTTTCAGAGACAGAGAGTGCTGTGGATAGATGAAAAGCTAAAAAGTGGCATTTGTAGTTTAATCTAATTAGAAAAGGTGGGGGGTTTTTCTCTGTTTATTTTTACAGCTGACCAAACAGTGGAAAAAGTCAGCATCGACAAGATACGATTTTTCAGAGTAGAACGGTCTTACGCAGTGAAGTCTGGAAAGTGGTACTTTGAATTTGAAGCTGTGACAGGTGGAGATATGCGTGTTGGCTGGGCCAGGCCAGGCTGTCGACCTGACATAGAGTTGGGAGCTGATGACCAAGCATTTGTATTTGAAGGAAGCAAAGTCAGTACATCTTTATCTTTTTTGACCTATGAACAGGCCAGGCAGAGAACTATAGTATAGTTTTCCTCTGTATACTCCAGATCAGCTACTTCATATAAAGATATCTCTGTGCTCTGTTTCATGCTGGATAGTATCTGCATTTCGGTTCTGGTCATTGAAATTATGCTAACAAAGGTCTCTTGGTTTGTATCTGTCTTCCTAGGATATACCCAACTGACTAAAGAAGTCTGTCGTAAGCATAAACAAAATACAGCATTCACTTCCTTTTTTTTCTAAGTGGTGTTTTAAAAAAATAAAACAAAGTTTCTTCAATGACTGGAAGAGAGAACCACAGTTCTGTTTTCCCTTTTCTGTCTTTTCTGCTTTCTGCACATTCTTTCTTCCCAAACTTGAGTCCTAAAGGACCAGAAGGATGATAATGTCACTGCATGTGAGAAGTGGAATCCACTGGACAGTGGTTATCATCCAGGTTCTAAATTGCTGATTGCTTATTACTGAAGTTAGGGTGCCTTAGTTTCTCTATGTGAAATAACTGAGATAATAATTAAATTAATTACTTAAAAGCCATCATCAGTACTGCTTGCAAATTACTTTGAGATCCTGGAAGGTCAAGTATTTGTTTTACTTTATGTTTCATTTTTTAATTTTAGCATAGTGTTTATTTACTTGTTTTTTTGTTTAGGGCCAGCGTTGGCATCAAGGCAGTGGATTCTTTGGACGAAGCTGGCAACCAGGAGATGTGGTTGGTTGTATGATAAACTTGGATGACAAATCAATTATCTTTACTCTGAATGGAGAGTTGCTTATAACCAGTAAAGGTTCAGAACTTGCATTTGCTGACTTTGGAATAGAAAGTGGTAATTTTCTTTTTATAGTTACATGGTTATGAGAACACAAAATAAAACCCAGAAAAACTAGTCTGTCATAATAGCTTAGTGAGCTAAGAAATCATACTTCACTGACGTAAACCTTCAGGCTATGCTACACATTAAGTTCATAAAAATATATTTTAAGAGTGCTTAGATGGCACAATTTATATTTTTTTTCTCCTTTAATGACAAGTAGATACTAATGGGATTTCAGCAGAATGGGTAAATTTTCTTTGAGCCTTGCTAGGCTTACTCACAGGACTGAATTTCAGCGTTAAGAAGAAGTGGTAATGATAAGCACCTTGAAAAATTACCAAAAGCTGAAAATATAGTCTCCAATTATCCCACTGGAGCATACACGTACTATGTTCTTGTCTGTGAAGGACAAAATGAGTACTATGTGGTGAGAGGCTGCACCAAAAGAACAAATCTTTGCAACATAAATTGAGTCTGATTTGTAATATTTTTTTTTTCTCTGACCTATGCATAGCTTGCCTGCATTTCTCATTTTCCTGGACTATTTCTCCTCTTCTGTTTTCAGCCTTCGCTTTTTTGAACCGTAGTGTCTACATGACTGTATTGAAGGAGGCAGGGAATATTTTCAAACAGTTTTGTTTTATTTTTTAGTTGACATTTTCTCTAGAAGCATATCTCCTCCAATCAGTAGTAGCTTCATACCTGTTAGTAATTGCCAGAAAACTTTGCACTTGACCATTGATACAGTTTGTCTAATGGTAGGGAATGAGGGGCTGCCTTAAGATTGCTCCTCTGAAGGCTTGAAGTTGAAGTGTAGGAGAGAATTTTTTTCCTTTAGAGGTTGAACTGCTGGCTTGTCCCTGAAGTTGCTCCAATTTCTGTTTCTTGAGAGATGGAGAAATAATGCAACAGCTTTCTTCCCTGTTTATCTTCCCTGATATAGAGATCAAAAAAGTTCTGTCATAAAAAATTCCAGCATTAAAGAAGTGTGTATTTGTCCATCATGAATGATGGAGGGATGAAGGTTGGCAACAAATTTATAGCTACTGGTGGCAAACTAAATTTTTAACAGATGTACTAAGATATCTGAACCTCATCTCAAAGTCCTTTTGAAACCTCAGTGCCCTCAGAGAGCTTACTTAATATTTGTTGACAACTTTGATTTAGCCAAGGTTGTCTTCCAGTGTCCAATTCATTGTATAAAGGCATGTTTATTAGTCTAAAAATGATGAAGATAACTGATTCTTCTAATAAATGAGTAACTGACTTGAGTAAATCTTGGTTTTTCAAATCTGATTGTCCACAAAACTACCTCTTGACTTGACATTTTTTGTTTGTTTTTCACACAAATCTACTACTTACAATAACACTTGTTAAACTGGTTTAATGTTTAAATAAATGGGATAGTGTATGTAATGTCCATTCATTCCCTAAGTCCTCAGGGGTTTTGGTAGCAATTATATTGAACTTAGACATTAGTATTTAAGGTGGCTTTAAATCCTTGCTAATGTCATCACTTAATGTGCATTACTTGTAGGAGCTAAAGTTTAGTTCACATTAGATGGATCCTAAATAGAATGCTTCTGTTCTCCAAATAAATTACTCTTGGGTTTTTTGTTCTTATTGTTGTATCATTTTCTTAGGTTTTGTTCCAGTTTGTGCACTGGGTCTAGCTCAGATTGGTCGTATGAACCTTGGAATGGATGCCAGTACATTCAAGTATTATACAATGTGTGGCCTTCAAGAAGGTTTTGAACCTTTTGCTGTCAACATGAACCGAGATGTTGCTATGTGGTTTAGTAAACGCTTACCAACATTTGTCAATGTGCCAAAAAATCATCCTCACATTGAGGTAACATTACATGTTAGGGAGACACCTGTTCATCAACTGTTTGTTTAGCAAGCTGAGACATTAAACCCTTACTAATACTTACTGTCATCAGATAGTTTGCCATATAAATCTATTTGTCACTCTTAGATAATTCCAGATGATCTTGTCTATCCCCAGCTTCATTTATGGTAGTATTGCCATTCCTATGGATATATCTCTCTGTTCTATTATATGTCTTACTAATTTATGTTGTTGCAGTTAGGTACTTGAAACATGTCAGTTGTGATTTCTTAGAACCATTTTTTATATTCTATTTTACATTCACTTTCATTTTTTTTAATATTCTCTACTATACATTTTTTCTTAAATATCTAAAAATTGTTCAGCTGAATTCAGCATCACTTAAGGTCATGGAAGTGTGAGCTAAACAGAGACTGATTTAGGCCACTTTGCTACTCTGAGACACATTTAAGTTTACCTGTGGTGTCACTGAGTGATACCGGTTTCATTCATTCTTATGATGCACCAGTGATAGGAATTCCACAACTCCCTAAGTAATCTGCTCTAGAGCAGAATAATATATCCTATTTTTTGTATAAAATATTCCATATTAATATATCCCACAATGATATATTTGAATTCCTGATCAGTTTTTTTTTTTTCTATAATCCCGAGGCCATTTACTTTAATTTAGATGTTTAGCCTATTATTCCCTAATACTTGTCTTTGAACATTTCCTACTTAAAATACACTCTACTTGAATTCCAACTGAATGATCTCAGCATTTTTCCCATTTATCAGAATAATTTCAACTGTATTCCTGTCCTTAAAGGGTTTTGAAATGTTCCTGTCACTAAGTTTAAAAGCATACTAACTTTTTCGGCACAAGGAAAAATAATAATATCAGACTTAGACTTCATAAGGATCGTCTGAAGGATTCTAACTGATATTTCTTCTTGTTGTGGTAGAAAACTACTGATTCTTGTGAAGCATTTTTTCAGTAACTTATGCACTAAAAGTGAATTAATTTCATAAAATCTATACTTTTTAAATGCTGTTATGGAACAACTTGAATATTTACTGTAGTCAGGATATACTCAATTTCTTCATCCTTTAGTTGCTTAATGAAAGTTTTCAGCATTTTTCTTGGAATAGTATTATTTTTAAATAATTTCTCTTATTTTTAGATATGGAGAATTGATGGAACCATTGAGAGTCCACCTCGGTTAAAAGTTACTCACAAAACATTTGGCACACAGAACAGCAATTCAGACATGATATATTGTCGATTGAGTATGCCTATTGAATTCCGCTCATCATTCAGCTTTGGCATGGGTGTGGAAAATGCCTCATCTGATGTTTTCCAAAAACGGTTAGACTTGGTTTTAGTTATCCTATTTCATGCTCTCAGTGTAAATGTAATATGTTCTATTGTTCTTTATTATTGTACACTCCAGATTTCATACTTGTTTTTGCACTAAGCACACACTAGGATGCATGTTACTGAGATTTTTTTGTTCTCGATGAATAAATTTATAACATAACTTTCCTGCAAAATGCTATATCCAGACAAGAGAGGACCATTTCTGAAGAGGTGCATCACAAGGTTTAGAGTTATTCATTGCTAAGCAGCTGCCATCCTTTCAAAATCATTGGGATTTGCAAAGCTCTTCGGCCAGGCTGGAAAACCAGCTCAGAATCTTTTGCCCACTGGATTAATCCTCATCTACATTATTGTTCAATAGCTCATTGGTTTTGGAAAAGTGACTAATCCATGCAAAATAAAAAAGATTGTGGGACAGATTTTTAAAGATGCCAGGTACTACTGAGCTCAGCACCTTCAAGCATTTCCTTGTCTTTAGTTATTGCTGTAAATCTATCTGTTCTGCCCCCAGCTCTCTGCCTGAAATGCAATCAATTATTTTGGGTGTATATTTGTATTCTGTACAGTCTTTGCATACTTAATCTACTCATGCATACTCAGTACCCAGCAAATATGATTTAGCTTGTAAGTACACTTAGTTTAATAATGAGGACTTTTTAAACTTTTTTTTTTTAAACTAATTTACTGATGTTCCTTTATCTTTAGAAAACACAGCCAAGAAATTGCTGCTCTTTGTACTACGGTAAGCAAATAAGTTGAGATGCTTAGTTCTCCTTACTTTTTGAAGTAGATTTAGTTGTGGCAGCAGGTTCATTAGGAACTGATCTGTTGAAAGAAGCCTTTTTAATCATTTGCTATGACATAACACTGTGTATAAATAATAATGCCCAGAGTTGTATAACATGAGGTATAAACCATACTGTCTTAAACCACTAGTCTGTTGTTTTTTTTTTAATTTATGAGCATTATAAATGACTACTTAGGAGAATATGGATTACTATTATTAAAGTTTGATATATCGTAGGGTTTTTTTAATCACTATTTGAGTATGGCCTGATAAAATAATTTAGATTTCTATTACTAATATGTTCTTTTCCTCTTTTCAGTATTTTTATTCACTACGGATATTTGCTGGCCAAGACCCATCTTCTGTCTGGGTTGGCTGGGTAACCCCAGACTATCATTTTTACAGTGAGAATTTTGACCTAAATAAAAATTGTACAGTGACAGTTACTTTAGGTGATGAGAGAGGCAGGGTTCATGAAAGGTATGGATTTATTTATCCCTTATTAAAGATTGTATTTTAATACTGTTGTTCAAAAGTGAATTATTCACAAGCTTGATGATATTTTAAATGTTAATTTAAACTAATAAGAAAATTCATTATGGAGTAGGAGTGTTTTGTGCTCATTTATATATGAATGTGTTTTACATATACTTGTTAAAGTGAGTATATTTATCATTAATGTTCTGTTTGAAAGAATGTTTTGAGATAGTTCTTTCTGTTAACATCTGTATTTGGTCACTGTGGATGAAGCTGTTATTTGTTTTAATGTATCTTACATAAGCACACAGAAACAGGTGAAATTGTTTCATAATTACAAAAAGCCGGGGGCGGGGGGGGAAGGTGCACTTAGTCTGATCCCTTACTCATGGTGCTTTCATTATTAAAAAAAGAGGGGTTGTTAATGAGAAAACAAAACTAATAGCAGCACAAGCACCTTTGAGGATCTCTAACTATTACTCCATTGGAAAGTACATCTTCACTGAATACTTAGTCAAGTTCAGTGTGACCTAATATTTGTCGTCTTTGTTCTTGCTGTTCTTTCAGTGTGAAGCGCAGCAATTGCTATATGGTTTGGGGAGGAGATGTAATTGCTAATTCCCAGAGATCAGGTCGCAGTAATGTTGATTTAGAAATTGGATGCTTTGTTGACCTGGCTACTGGAATGTTGTCGTTCACGGCCAATGGAAAAGAGCTTGGCAGTTGTTATCAGGTATTATCAAATTTTCAGGAAGCTATCTAGTAAGCTGGTCATTTTGATGCTATTATTAAATTGTTTTTTCTTGTTCAGAAGTCTAACTGAACACTATTTGTGTGACAATAACATGTTTTCCTGTATTTTTCCCTCTTTCTCTCTCGTAAGGCTACATTTTTCCAGCTTCTTACAGTTTTTTTCAAATGTTGAGGAAGGGCTATTGGTACATACGTTCAGAAAAATATTTTTTTTAGTTCTCAATTCTTGTGGTTCAGAATTTGATTTATAATGTTAATTATTCTTTAAAATATTTTTTGTCAACTAAAACTGTTATATATGGGAAATAATTCTTTAAATTAGCATAAGGTCAAAATTAGACTTTAGATACAGTAATTTTTGGTATGGATTGAGAAAATAAATTTAGTTTAGTATTACCAGGGCTTGTGTCTTCAGCAGATAGCTATGATTGGGAGATCTTGTGATTTGGTAAGTTTCAAACCTCAGAATTCAATATGCATTAATGTGCAAAGCCAAAATAAATGGGGTGGGCCCTAAATGCTATTAATATTCTCAAAACATGGAGTCATTATGCAAATGGATCAGTAGTTGACAGAAGTTTTCAACACCAGATTGATGAGATTTGCTCTTAGTAAGATCAGTTATTGTCTATAGTAGAGCATCCACTGTGGAAGAGATTATCCAGTGTTGGGAACAATGCATCGCTTTTTTCTATATCAACAAAACCCGCACAAATCTGTAATACAGATAAAACTTAAATGCTACTCAGATAAATGTAATGGAACTTTGTATACTGACTTCATTGAAAACGAATGTGGCAGGGTTGTGTGCAGTCTGTAAATGGGGGTGGGAGATGATTTAGCAGCTGTGATTTTGGTATATTTTGTAAATGTGGTCAGAGACTTCAGTGCCATGCTGGGAGGATATTAAGTGTCATCACTCTGGGAAAAGAAAACAGGAGATGGAAGTGCTTAAGCCCCATGCTTTGCTTTTTTTTTTTTTTTTTTTTTAGCTAGATCTAAATCAATAAGCTTCTGAACAAAAACATGGAAGTTTGGTGTTTTGGGTTTTTTGTTTGTTTGTTTTTGTTTGGGTTTGTTTTGTGTTATTTTTTTTTTCATGGAACAGCCTTTACCTGTTTTTCTAATTTTGTAAAGAAATCTAGGAAAATATAGATGTAGAAGATGCCTGTTACTGCTTTTTGTGTAAAAAAACACTATCTAGTTTTTCCTCTTATGACTTGCAATTAGTGTAATCACCTTCTTTGTACTAAACTTAAAATAATCTCAGAAAATACAATTATTTCTCTTCTGTTTCTTCTATTTTGCACGGAAAAATACCTGGAGTTGCTTTTGGAAATGTTTTTCAATAAACCTGTTAGCACCTGGTCTGTTGAAGCACTATAAAGATACAATGGTATATTCCAACAGGAGTGTTATATCTGAGGGTTAAATATTGCTCAACTTTTGCTTATTTTGAGTAATTGAAATCTTTTCTCTATTTTTGAAAGTAGTGAAAGTAGTATTATGTACTTTTGATTTTCATTTACTGATATTTTTACCATAAAATAAAATCTTGAAAATACTTTAGTAAATCTAATCTCTCACTGAAATTGCAGCAAATGACTGATATTTGTCAGCTCTAGAGGCTGCAGGATAATTATTCTAACCTTGTACCCATTTGCACTTCTAGTTTTCTTAACTGAAGTAGAGGGAGAGTATTTGTATGCTGTTTTCCTTCTAAAAGGCCTATAGGTCAACATATTGAAGAAAAGAAATTAATTTTGCTGTAGTTCTTGATCTAACTATTGAAAGCTATGGTGATATTCAGAAAAAAAAAACCCCTGTTTATAATAGAAAAGTAAATGAAAGTGTATATGCATATATTTGAGATTTTGTCATTAATTGTCAGGCCAAGCTTAAGGTATTCGTAGCAGAAAGGAGATCTTAAATACTGGTTTACAAGATGTTTTCTTTTATTCTGAGTTAGTAATGGTTTTCTGACTTTCAAAGAAGATTAGAAAATACAAATTCAATTATTATTACTACTAGGAAATATCTATCTTTAGATCAGGTCAAAGGTTGAGAGTCATATTGTCTTATTAAGTTACTTTCAGGCTTTACTGAAATAACAGACACATTTTATTAGTAGTGTCTTTCAGTCCAGTAGTGTCTGTCTTTTATTTCTGCATTTGGGTTTGTGGTTTTTTAACTTATCAAAAAGATTAGAATGTACATACCTGGCCCTACATTTTGTTTATCCCAATAGTCATAGTTCTGAAAAAACTTTATTCTGCATACAGATTTTTCAGTATACAGTATTATTTTACATTTTGTTTAAGTTATATTGTGTTTTGGAGCTGTTTTCTCATCTAAAAGAATATAGATTTTTTTTTTATTTCTTTTTTTGTGACTCTCAGTTTATTGTTTTGCAATTTTTGATAGTTTGCCATCCTCAAAGTTAGGAGTTGCACTCCCTCATAGCACGAGTATTGTAACTGTATTTAGTATGTATAATGTATATGCATAGTACACAAAATACACAATGATATGATTAAAATATTTAATTGAACTCCTGAAACCTTGAATGGATCATATAGACTGTACCTTTTTTCAGCCATCCTGGAGCGCTGAAATCTTTTTAATAATATGCTATTCTATAAGTATCCTTTTAATTCTTTTTTTCATGGCAGTAGAGGTGGGTGATCTCATAGAGGATTCTTTAGAATAAACTGGTATTACTACTCTGACATGTACTTTGAGTCTAGCTGTAATAGGGAACTGAGGATAATGTAGCTGTCAAAAAAAATCCCAAACCCAACCTGACACTTTAAAAATGCAGTGCTGTGATTCAGTGTGATTCACTGTGATTTTGTAAGACTGGAGATAAATGCTAAGCCTGGAAATCAGAGATCTTTGAGATCTTTTAAAAAATTACATGCTTCTGCTTTTGGAGTTCAGATCAGAAGTTCACTAATCTTAATAGGAAATAAAGATTTGCACTATCCTGATCAAATGATGCACTCTCACCCACTTCTTGTCGCCCTCTGATTCCCTTTCTCTTAGAAATCTGTTTTTGAGGTTTTTTGTCCAGCATAAAATGTGAAAGAACTCTAAAAGATGTGTGGTAGTCTAAAAAGCTGTATTCTATGCTCAGCCTGTGTTAGGGGTGCTTTTCCTAGGTCAAGAGCCAAAGTATGTAGCTCTAAAAAGGCTGGATTTTTAAGGAGCTGCTCTAGAATGAGGTGTTGGATTTGCATATGTTTGAGAAGAATCAACACTTAGTAATGTAGTGTTACTAAAGTGCTTGTTACAGGTGTTGAGAGTACATAAGGCAGCAGACACACCTGCCTGAAAGTTAGGTGGGCCTATAAAGATAACTCAGGAAATGCTTTACTATATTAGAGATAAACTATAGGTAGACACAAATCAACACTTTAATACAGTGTCTGCAGTTCTTTGATAATGAAGTGTGAGCTATGTAGTATTTATTTTATATCATATCATATTCTGGGAGGAGAGTCTTGTTGTCTTTTATTTTTTTTTAATTTTTTAATCTCATTTCTCTTCTAGGTTGAACCAAACACAAAGCTTTTTCCAGCAACTTTTGTACAGCCTACGAGCACTAACTTGGTTCAATTTGAACTTGGTAAATTAAAGGTACAAAACTTTTTCTATAACGGTGCTCTTTTAAGTTTGTTTATTTCCATGGAAATTCCTGCTCAGTTGAATTTGTTTAGGAAGATTGAATCAATGGCGTGACTTTTTATTTGACTTTTACATTTACTTCTGTAAGTAATTATTATATGAAGTTAATTGTTCAACAAATCTAAACTGCATTTGTCAAAGTAAGTAAACTAAAGTTATTTGGGGAGAATACCCTTAATGTTGGGGTTTTTTGAATGGATTTTGTTTATTGCAGTAACTTACATATTTCTATGAGTTCTTTGCTATCTGTAAATTATACTTCCTTTTGGCATTATAGGTTTATTCATAATTAGATGTTACAAAAATAATTTTAATATGCTTATTTGTTTCAGAATACCATGCCTTTATCAGCAGCAATTTTTAAAAGTGAAGAAAGAAATCCTGTTCCTCAGTGTCCCCCTCGCCTTGATGTGCAAACAATTACACCTGTTTTATGGAGCAGGATGCCAAACAGCTTCCTAAAAGTAGAAACTGAGCGTGTCAGTGAACGTCATGGCTGGGTTGTGCAGTGTTTGGAACCTCTGCAGATGATGGCACTTCATATCCCAGAAGAAAACAGGTACTTTTGGAAGGAACTGCAGTGACTTGGTGTGGACAAAATAAATGTATTGAAAGCTGATATCTGGCCTTTGCTTAAACCTGCCTTGGAGAATATTTAGACTAGAGTTCTTTTAAAATTTATGATCTTATCTGATATAATATCATATTTGTGAAATTTAAGTAGATCAAGAGGCTGAATAATTTTAATGCCATGTAATGATATTTGCATACATAAAAGAAAGCATGACTATTTGATTTTATTTAAGTTACAAAATAGTATCTCTGAAATCTCTGGGTCTTTAAACATAGAGATTTTCTCAGCTTGAAAAAAACAAATATAAAGAACATGCAAGTACTATTTTGCTGATATTTTTCTGTAATAGAAACATGTAATATGCTTCTGTTTCATCTGCACTGAATTTACATGTATTAAGTTTTTATGTTCTTATTGACAAGATCCTGAGTTTCTTAGATTTTCAGTCAGTTTTATCTTCAGAGTGAAGATATCCAAACATCAAATACCATAACCAGTGACAAATCAAACTATAAGCAAAAGCATAGCAGAAAGATAATTTAACTGCTGTACTTTTATCATTTTGCAGCTTCTTTTAGTAATTCAATAACCAATTTCATTTATCATTAATAAAACTGAATTTAAAAAAAATAGTAAAAAATACTGTGTTTTGTGGAAGGAATGAAACAGTAGTCCTCAATATACTCTAAAGGCACTATTTAGTGACAGTATTACAGCAGAGTTTCAGCATTCGAAGTACATTTCTTTTAAAAACAAGCTCTAATTTACCATATCTTCCAAAGAAACTTCTCTATCTTACATTTTTTCCTTTTTTTTCTAATTGTAAATGGTCTAGGCAAATTATTATGACCATTTATTGTCGTTTAATGATGCACGTGTTAGGATTAGTCAGTATCAACTGATTCTTAATGGTTTAAATTAGAACTGACCAAAATGTGCAGAGATTATAAAACTTTTCTTCTGCACATTATTATTCATGAAATTGACTGGTGTTCTGTTTCTTTATTTCATGACAGATGCGTTGATATTTTGGAACTATGTGAACAAGAAGATTTGATGAAGTTTCACTACCACACTTTAAAACTCTATAGCTCAGTTAGTGCTCTAGGTAACACTAGAGTTGCTTATGCACTTTGTAGCCATGTGGACATATCTCAGCTATTTTATACAATAGATAATCAATATTTACCTGGACTTCTACGTTCTGGATTCTATGACTTGCTCATTAGTATTCATTTGGAGCACGCCAAGCAAGCCAAGGTCATGATGAACAATGAATTTATCATTCCAGTTACAGATGAAACTCGAACTATTAAATTATATCCTGATGAAACAAAGAAGCATGGTTTACCTGGAGTAGGGCTTAGTACTTGTCTGAAACCAGGCTTTAATTTTTCTACTCCATGCTTTATTGTAACCAGTGAAGAACATCAGACATCCAGCCCAGAGATACCCCTTGATACACTTAAATCCAAGGCCATAAGTATGCTAACAGAGGCAGTACAGTGTAGTGGTACTCATATACGAGACCCTGTTGGAGGACAGGTTGCATTCCAGTTTGTTCCTGTTCTTAAACTGATAGCAACATTGCTCATAATGGGGGTTTTTGATGATGATGATGTGAAGCAGGTGTTACTCCTCATTGATCCCAATGTGTTTGGAGATCACAAGGAAGAAACAGAAGAGAGGACAGAGAAGGAAGAAGTTACACAAGTTGAAGAAAAAGCTGTAGAAGCTGGCGAGAAAGCAATAAAAGAAACAAAAGCTCCTGCAAAGGGCTTATTACAGACAAGATTACCAGAATCTGTTAAGCTTCAGGTGACCATTTAATATAAATGTATTACATATGTTCTACTATTGATAAAAGAAAGGTAGTGCTTTTTGTCTGTTCTCTGGTTTGTAAGATTTGAAATCCTGAAGATCTTTATTCTGCTTTGCCTCATAACCTCACATTAATAACCAAATTTGATGGTGATGCAATTCTTTCGACATTCATCTACACTCAAAATAGATGTGTAAATACTTACTTACTTCATAGGCGTATTTTAAAAGAGGGAGGGTTGGAACAGGTGATCTTTAAAGGACCTTTCAAACCCAAACTATTCTGATTCTATTATTTCTACATGTTTTGAGTGCATGGAGTGAAAGACAGTGAATGCAATATACTATTATCAATCAGATAATAAAACTGTATAAATTTGTCACTTTTACAGTGTTAAAAGAAAAATATGGGAAAAAGTCTCTCATTTTTTACAGTTTGTTGCAGCATATAGTATCCACTCCAGTTCTTCCCCAATTAGAGTTTGTTAAACTGTTGAACTTAAGTCTGTTTTTTCTGTCCTAGATGTGTCATTTACTCAATTATTTCTGTGACTGTGAGCTACAACATAGAGTGGAAGCAATTGTATCATTTGCAGACTGTTATGTATCAAAACTGCAATATAATCAGAAATACAGGTACAATGAACTCATGCAAGCCTTGAACATGTCTGCTGCTTTGACTGCCAAAAAGACTAAAGAGTTTCGGTCTCCTCCTCAAGAACAGGTAATATTAAACAAATGGTTGAATCTAAAGATAAAAAAAATTCTTTGTGATGATAAAATAGAGTTCTGACTTCTAAACTACCATTGGAACTGCTAGAGAACCAAAATTGAATTTGAAATAAAATTTATTAAGATGCCACAAAATGCTGAATGTCAGAATGCTTATATCTGTACTCCGGAATTCAAGCTCCAAACCAAAGTTGACTTAGGATTTCTCAACAGTATAGAAAAATTGAACATTACTGCCCAGTGCTGAGGAGCTGAGATTCATCCAGTTCTGCAAGATGATGGTAATTTGATAATTCTAGTTGCTAAAAATTAGCATGAAGTTAGTGTTGTGCTGACACCTGTATGTATGGAAATATTTTCCACCTCTAGGAAATAGCTTTATTATGAATTGTACCTGTATTTTGATGTTAATGTACCATTGCTTTAGTAATCCGTTTAAGCTGTATTAGAAATCTATGTTTTATGTTAATTTGATTATAAATTTGATTATAAGCAGGTAAAGTATGACTATATATTAGAATATGTCTTAGGCTATCTCAGTTTTTTTAACTATGTTTTAATTCCCTTAAAGATTAATATGTTGCTGAATTTTCAACTGGGAGAGGATTGTCCTTGTCCAGAGGAAATTCGGGATGAGTTGTATGAATTTCATGATGATCTTCTAATTCATTGTGGTGCGTGGCAAGGTTTTGTTACGTTTTTGGTTTGTCTTTTTGATGCTTTACCTGAAAAAAGAACAGATCAGTTAAAAAAAAATACTAGTACGAGGTTTTTTTTGTTAGGTGTATTACTGTCTACATGGTGACTTTCCAGACAGACTTTGGTGCATATTACAAAAGTCTCGGAAACCTGTGTATGGTTTTACATTTCATTGTTATATATCTATTAAATATTATCCAGTATTATTCTGTTTATATATCAATTTTAGACTTAATTAGGAAAAAATAAAAATTATCCGAACAAGAGGATTGGATTACCTTAAAAGATTTATATAGGCATGTGCATGTGTGCAAGCAGATAACAGATATTGAAAGAACATCATTGCTGTGGATCTGAGCAGTAGAAAATTCAATAAAAAACACTGGATGAGGGGTGCTGCTGCTGCTTTAGCTTAGTTTCCTGGTGTATACATAACTGTCATGGTCAGTCATTATAAAACACTATTGCAATGCAGATTACAGCTTGAGTTGCCCCAGTCATTGAATTTGAATTTCCTTACAGTATCCTCAAGGGTGAGCTGTATCACATACCCTGTGCAATTTATGTGGGTTAAGGAATCACATTTTACATGTGATGCCAAAAATCTTTTGTTAGTCTATTGAGATCTTAGTCTAATCAAGACAATCATGGAATTATTAGTCCATTTACAATGATACTAACATTTATAGTCTGAGTCATCCATTTATTACTGCTCATTCCCAATAATTATGCAGTTAAAAACGATATACACAAGCTTTTCCATATCTACCTACTTGGTAGATATGTTGGTAGTCACTCTTCCAGTGCATTTTTTGGTCCTGTGGTTGATGGCACCCATCTTGTTCAAGAAGAAGGGCACAGGGTCATTACAGTGAATTGACAGCCTCTCAAGTTCTTCCCCAAGAAAAGCACAGTAATCTTAATAGTTTCTTCCTCCTCCTGTTTGATTGAGGTCCCTTTTATATGTTTACTAATACAATCTGCCAGTTCTTTCTTCACTGGTTATGCCCAAAACCAGTTTTACCCAGTTCATGGAATTGCATTCTTTTAGTGACCTGTAATTAACAGTTTGTGATTTCTGTATGTAGCCATGGTGCCTCCCATACCATTCTGTGCTTGTATTGTTAACGCTTCTGCTATCATCTTCTGCTGCTATTTCTGAGTACCCTATTAGAATCTCCAGCAACCACCAAGCTGTGATTTCATGATAAGCCAATTACCATTTTTCAACTACCTCAGCCAAAGATGGTCAGTAGGGTATCTAGGTTGTGTTTCATCAGCTTATTTCTGAGGATATTGTGTAAGACAGTATTAGAGATCCTTAAGATCAAGACTTGTATCTGTAAGGTTAGCTACATTATAGGTGGAAATTTAGTTGGTTTAATGTAATTTGGTTTTGACAATCCTGTGTTGATTGTTATTCATCCTTGCTTCTAAGTGCTTACCAAAACCAGTTTCTTTTGTTCCAGCATTTTTCTTCCAAATGTTAAAATGAATAGTTAATATCCTCATAGCTACTCCTCTTTCTCCCTGTTTTTATTAAGATAGATACCATCATCTCCATTGTTCAGTCACTTAACACTTGATCTGACCTCTGGTTTTCAAAGATAATGCCTATTTGGCATCAGAGTTCTCTTGAGACTCCAGGATGAGGATTATGGAAGACCTCCAACTTACTTGGAAATGTCTTAACTCTGCAATAGATGTATTTTTTACCTTGAAATCTTGTTGCTGGTATTATTATTGTTAGCTTAGCTCCTGATCACTTTTCATCTTTTCATGAGCTGAAACCCTACTGATCATGGGGTTTTTTTAGTTTTTAGGGGTGCACTTTTATTATTGTTTACTATGTTATAAATATGTATGTTGAATGAGGGAGAGAACTGAAGATGAAGAAAGTCTCATAATTAAAATAGTTTAATGATCCTCTGGATTCTAAACAAAACCATATTCATTACTTTGTACAGATTTATTATAGGTGGTCACTGTGGATAAATGCTCCTCATTTTCTGTGTCCTGACTTAGTCCTGAAAATCAGTACTAAGCAATCACAGCTGCAGACAAAATGAATAGGGGTTGTGCTTGGAATATTTAATCATCTCTTTAATACTAAGTATATGTTGCGGTCTAAGTGGAAAAATATGTATGCAATCAAGTAATTAAAGGCTGCTTCATAATGAATATATGCAAATAGTCTGAATTAAAGTTACTCAGGCGGTCTGAATCGTAGCATGTCCTAACTGTGAGTGGTTAATTTTTCCAGCAAAATAATGGTCCTCTGTCATAATTTTTGTGTGTTATTTCTTGGTTACAAACAAAACAAATGTACAACAGGTTTTATTGCATAATATCAAATTGACACTTATCTGGGTTGGAACCATCTGTTCTGGTGCACAGACCTCTGCCACTTGAATTAAGTGATTAGCCAGTAGCAACATGAGATGGTCAGCTTCTGAATGTATTGCAACGCTAAGATGATGCATAATGAATAATAAATGATATGGAGCAATGAGTGAGACCCCCATCTGGAGCAGTCACAGACCCCATCACCTCCAGTCCAATACTGTCTTAACTCATCATCCCAGTGCATTTCTTCTTGTCTGTCCATTTCAGCTTCTCAAGAGTTCTCCTCCCAATGTGTCTCTCTTGTTTCCAGGGCCTAGGTGTTTTTTTTCAACACCAGATAGCTTCTTGCTTTCTTCAACATCCTTGTCTACTTTCTCTTTCTTCTCCTTATTGTCTACAATAGTTGTTTTTACTTTTTCCAGACTCTGACTGTAGCTTTCCTTCATTCTTAGCTTTTCATTTTGCCCAGCCAGTCTCACTCCTCCCATTCCTTATAAATTCTGTATGTGGTCTCCAATTTCAATTTCTAGTTCTCTCATTCTCTCCCACTGCATCTGGCTTTTTTTCTTCCTAGTGACTTAGTCAATCCTAGTCATAACTTTAACTCCCTCCCCTTGGTAGCTGCCAGCAGCAAAGTTTCTTCAACCTGATACTGCATTTCAGTTCTTTTTTTCCTTTCTTAGTTTCTTTTTTTAATACCAGCTTTAGCCTCTGCAATTTATTCTTTTCCCTCTGCTCCAGCTAGTATCTCTTTAGTATTCTGTCTGGAAATCTTTTCCTTTTCTCAATTTCACTTTGACCAGCAGCCAAACAGCAAAAGTTTACATTTCAGCTCAGCACAATTAGCTCTGGTCTGAAGGGAACCTGCTTAGATGTTCTGTGCTTCTGCACGTAACACATGTGGTATCTGATCATCACTAAGAGGTGTGAAAGATTTGAAAATGCTTTGAATGGTTGTGAAGCAATGTAGTGAACTGAACCGTATTAAACTACCTTGTAAAATGGAATCCCATCTTACTGTGTATGTTTTCATGAAAAACATCTATCACCGGTATAATGTCTGAACATCTGCCTTCTTACAGTTTTAAGTTCAGCTAATATGTTTGTTTATGACTGCTTAATATCTCGACAGAAAAATTGTACTATATTGTGAGATCCAGCCATACATTTCTTTCTTTAGCATATGTTCTGCAATATGAAACAAAGGATCACATATTTAATGAAATATGACTCAGAGTCAAAATTAGTTGCCATAGTAGAATCTTGAAAAAATACCACCTCTTTGGTCATAATACTGAAAAAATAATACTATAAATCTGGATGTAAGAAGTATGTGTACTGAAATAAACATAATTTGAGGGGTGTTACTGTAGCTAACATGTTAAAGCTGCTGGCCTTACTACATTTTTTTATTTCCTGTATGAAATTTCCTGGTTAAAAAAAATTCTTGTAGATATTTTGGTATTGTTTAAATATTGAAGGGGTTAATCTTCAAAGGTTAAATTTTGTTTCTAAGTAGTTTTGTTATCTGCTAAGGTATTCCACTGGAAGAGGAGGAAGAGGAAGAGGAAGATTCCTCCTTGACTGGCAAACTCCGTTCATTAATATACAAAATCAAAGGTCCACCAAAAGCAGAAAAAGCAGAACCTAAGGAGGAAGAAGAGAAATCTCCTAGTAAGTATTCTTTCCACATAAATACTTCCATGATGCAAGTGTTAAAGGTGCACGCAGTCAACAAGAGTGTATTTTCTAATAAAACTTTATAGCTTACTAAAGAAGGAGACTGCATGTTTAAGTTCCTTCTGCCTCTTAGAACAATTATCCTACATACTGAACATCTTAGATGCATTGTTAAACAGGAAGTTCAAATGGGTGGAAGATTCTGGATCCAGATCATTAACTCTGGGGTTGAAAATTTGCATATTCTTTACAAAGAAATATAAAAAGTTAATTATGGCACAATAATGTAGACTTAAGCATTTCAAACTTGAGAAGTTTCCATTTATATGTTGTTGGGGTTTTTTAATGCAAAAATCTTCTTCTTGGTAGCTTAACTCCATTTCATTTTTCTTTGCTGCATGAGAAGCTGTATGCATCTCAATACCAAGATATAGGTGACAAAATGATTTTACAGTTCTTGGTTTTTGTATAAAAATTGATGGCGTTCACTTATTTCACTTGATGGTGAATATATACCATTCATTAGAAACTAATAACTTGTTCTGATTTTTCTCATGCATTCATTAAAAATTAATAACTTGTTCTGATTTATCTCAAGCATCACATACATGCACATATATATGTCCATACTATATCCTTTCTGAATTTAAAGAAATATTCAATCATTTTGACTAATGAAACAGAAGGAACATCTTTATTTTCAGAAGTATAAATTCTGTATTCGTAAATGCTTGAGTTAACAGAATTTGCCAGAATTCAGTATTGCTATTTTTTATTCTGCTCTTTGCTTCTATAGATCTTTAACGTGTCTCTAAAAACAGAGGGCGGAGGAAAAATACTGTCTAGATATCATCAGTTTGCCTGAAAACTTTTCTCTTTAGTTTATAAATCTCATTACCTTTACAGTGAGCTTTCATGTTGCTTAAATATACATGAGAACAAGACACTATTTAGCAGAAATTTTTTTAATGTTCCTTTCTGCAGCAGAGCATTATAGAGGAGGAGGACTGGGATATCCCTGTGTGTTTGCTCAGTAATATTAAGCTACGAACATTTCTTAAAAATAGAAATATTTAACTGAGAACACCTGAAAAGTCTGTGTATATGTTTTGAAACTATTGAGTTGAGAGACAATTTAATCCACAGACCTAGGAACAATATGTATGGGAGAATGTATATTACACCACTGAAAACAGTCCTTCCACCTAGCACAGCTGAAAAAGCATGACAGAGAATTGAGAGTAACTGTTGAAACAATACAGTAATTTATTTAAAGTTAATTGGTTTAATTGTGTTTAAGAGTAAGCCAATAGATAGCCTTTATTCCTCTGTTTTCAGATCTGTAATGCCCTGTGGCAGTGATTCATAGAACCACAAAATGGCTGAGGCTGGAAGGGACCTCTGGAGGTCATGTGGTCTAACCCCATTGCTCAAGCAGGGGCACCTAGAACAGGTTGCCCAGGACCATGTCCAGTGGACTTTTGAGTATGTCAAAGGATGGAGACTCCACAACATCCTTGGTCAATGTGTGCCACTGCTCAGTCACCCTCACAGTAAAAGCATTTCCTTTTGTTCATAAGGACCCTCCTGTGTTTCAGTGTGTGCCCGTTACCTCTTGTCCTGTCACTGGGCTCTGAAAAGAGCCTGCCTCTGTTTTCTTTACACCCTCCAATCAGGTATTTACATACATTGATAAAATTGCCCCTGAGCCTTCTCTTCTCTAGGCCAAACAGTCCAAGGTCTCTTTTGGTTGATGCTGAGCAGATAGGCTGATGAGCTTTCTTCTTAAAGAGGCCTGACACTACATGTTGCAAGGCACTGTGGAAGTTGGTTGGACTTGATTCACATGATGTATGTATCAGTTGATAAGATATATATCCATTTTGTATTAATATATCCATATTGTATTAAGAGGAAGCTGCGCAAAGCTTGACAGATGTTAATCAATGATAGTTTTTACCTTGAGTTAACGTTAGTTCTTATAAGAAACATAAATGTAGTTGAATCAAGGTTATTCTACACACAGAGGAATGATGGATAAACCTAGCCCTGTAATTCATAGTTTTTCCTATACAAAAAGATGGAAATTTGTCTTTTCTGTAGAAAAGTAAATTAAAATTACATTTGTTCTTATTTATACGCAAATGCCATATTTCATATCTGTCTTATTACTCTATTATGCCTAATGCCATAAAACAAGCAGAAAAGGAGACTAAGAATTTGTTTCAGCAAGTTTTCTTTGTATTCCTACAACCACTTTCAGAAGCATTATCCAGCAAGTATTTGAACATTTACAGGATATACTATATTTTGTTATATACTTTTATACAGAGGAAATAAAATAATAATTTTTTTTACTGCATTCAATCAATTTTAACTTGTAAATGCTGTCAGATCTTTTAATAAGTGCTATACTGTATGTGAACCATTTCTGGTTTTCTGAAATGCTGGATTTTCAGAGAAACCAAGCATGTTCATAACTACAAAGGGATGTCATATATAGCAGACGGTCATTTCTTTATAATGCTTTGAAGAATATTATTTACTTAGTTAAACAATTTAAGAAAAAGTGCACATGCATTAAGTAATTGATAACTGCATGCAGTCATTTTAGCAATGGAAAGCTTAAAGTAGACTATTGCAGGTATTACTGGTATTTCAAAGATACGCTACTTTTAATTAAAGGAAGCAATGAAATAAAAAATTTTACAGATACCTTCCTGTAATGTTTGTTACAGAGGTTAGTTCAACCTCTTTGCTACTTGAGAGCAAACCAGATCTTGTTTGCAAATGGACGACAGGAAAGTCCTACATCCTGAAGTTATCTCCAGTTCTGTCTGCTTCAGTTGAGTAGCAATTTGTCATTATTATTTCATCTGCAATATTTCATGTTGCATTTTGAAGGTATATTGTTCTTTTGGCTCTACTTCCTCTAATAAATTATTTATTGTAGCTGGTTCTGTTACTGGCAGGGAATGACTAGTAGCAAAACAAAGTGTTCGTATACCTTCCTACTACTACCTCTTCTTAGGGTACATATATGCACAAACATACACACATACATGCACATAAACACCCTGAAACACTTGAAATCACAGATGTTTTATGCTGAGCGGTATTCCCGTACATGTACATTCTCATACCCTATTCCCTAACACAGGAGGAGTGTTCATGGTCTAAATAGGCAAGATTGGTTCTGTGCTTGCAATTCCTCTACCATCTGCATGAGCATTTTGTTGAGCCCTTTGAGCAACTCACCTGGCTTTCACTGCCATGAATTACCCACAGTGAGGTTGATGTGTAGTGTGAATCTCAGAAATTTTGTCTTTGCTGTCACATGCTTATGAATTTGCAGTCCTTAGTAGTGACTATGGACAGTGAAGAATAAGTAAGGCAAAAAGCCCAATTCTTTCAGGTATTCCTTTAGAACATAAATTTTTGCTGAGGTTTCTCATTGCCTTTGCAAATCAAGATTGGGTTTTGCCAGCTCTTAAGTTTCTATAACACCTTCCAAATATCATGTGCAGAATTGTGAAGTGATTTGAGGTTGGTCTTCCAACCAATAATGGTAGTAAGTGCTCCTCTTCTATTTCCAGTTTTCTCAGTTTGGCAATAGGTCCTTCTGCAGACCCAGAACAGTTAATTTCACTTCAGACTTAATAATTTCATCAAGAGTTGCATGAGATTAGACAGCGATGCTATTTTGTAACTCGGGACACTTCTTACATGATCTGCTTGTTCTGTAAAGCACCAGAGAGGGTTTATCCTGCCCTGAAAGCATATTCTGATCTGTTAGGCTTGATACTAGATTGTAAATACATTAAATCTTATAATAATCTCATGTGCTGCACGAGAAAGGGTTTTATTCTCCAGTGACTCATCTGTTAGTATCTGCTTTCTCTTTAATGGTAGTAGGACCTACTCAGTATCTGGGAAGTATAATTTCTTCTTCAGGCTTCATGTGGATTCTGTTGTCATGAATCAGGAAGCATTCACACCTAAAGCCTCAGGGCACATGGTATTTGGTCCTTGGAACAGAGCAGTTTTCGTATTTCATATACTGGAGCTTTGGGTCGCAAGAAATGTGGGTTCGACAAGTGATTCTACAGTGTCCGTTTTTCTAGAAATTTCAGATAATCACTTCATTTCAGATAATCTTGGGCTTCTCCTTTGAGTGATGCATAGTACAAATATACATATGGATCAAGTCATGCAAAGGACAATGAAAAATTATATATTATATATCATATTATATTGTATTCTTGACTGTAGCTGGCGCCCATGAGATATGTAGTCTATGTGTGCACTTCCCCTTTACCCCACCAGGAAGTTTGGAATTCAGAGAGTGAAAGCAAATAGGTGCCTGAGGTACTCTAGTCCTCTTATATGTATGAGGAGGGGTGGTGGTGTGCATGGCGTGCACCTGTTACCAAGACTAAAAGCTTCTGGCCTTGAGTGTCTGGTCATACATACTCAGGGTGTGAATATTCATAGGAAGGATCTATTTTCTACAAAGAAGTCTTCCTTTCCTCTAAGCAAGCATTCATATCTACTCACAAATGGACTTTTATCTTAGGAGAGGAATGCCAGCAATTTAAACTAGCGTTAATGATGAATTAGTAAAATTTGGTTTTAAAAACAAGCTACAACTCAGAGAATAAACACATTAAGGCAATAAATTAGTGTTAACTACGACGATAGGACTTTGTAACTGTCAAGTCACAATTCAGATAAGGCATATATATGGAGGACTCATCAAGCAGCCTTGAAAAATTAAGGCACTTCAATTTCTTGTTAAAACTTGAAAATGGGAAGAACATTAGCAACTATTTTAGCTGGTTATTGATGTCACCATGCCCAGCATTCAGATTGCTCCCAGCGTCTGTTACAGGTTAACCTGCTGGCCTGCCCTTCACTTTATTCCCCAAGCCAGAGGCTCATGGTGTGATAAAAGGGATAGTAAACTTACACAGAAGAAATGACAAAGAAAGACTTTTTATTTAAGGTAGTGAGTAATGTGTCTGCTCTTTAGTTTTTCTGCAGGTAGAAATGAAAGGAGATCAATGATCTTGTTCATGCATTTTGGGAATAGAAACTATGGCTCTTCAGGTGCCTCTGACTTAGGGAGGGTATCTGCTCTTATAATGCAAATCTTTCATATAGGACCATATATTCTGAAGATATACATTTGATTACTGGTCCTAGAACGGAAATTAGGAAATAGAATTTACTGACTTGAACAAATGCCCTAATTCAATTGCCATGTTGAAACAAAGAACCACGGATCTTTCAAAGCGATCTTAGTGTTGATGTATGAGAATTTAGTGTGAAAAGGTTAGGTCCCTGTTGAATAATATCCACTGTGTGTTCAAGAAAAAAAATAAGATGCAATAATAGCATTAAGTTGAAGAATCACAGATTGTGTCCTTTAAGACTTTGTTCCTTAGCGTGCTACACTGAAACCATAGAATGTTAACTTACTAGTTATTACTTACAATAGACTTCCCACTGGTTGTTAGCTCAATATTTTACTTGGTTTTTAATTTTTGGTTACAGAATGTTTGGTTGCAGTACAGTATATTTGTGATTAGCAGTCAAAAAGAATACTATTGCTGACTATTATTGAGATCATGTTGGAGTCATCACATTTGATTGTTTCTCATCTATTCTCATCTTTTGGCTGAGTTGCAAGGAGATGTTTTTCCTCAAGTGTGACGAACTCAGCAGCTTCTTTGTTTTGGTATAGGGCAAAATTGGGTAGAAAGGATTAGAGGGAAGGAAACAATGGATCACTCTCACAATACATCTTATTAGAAAAAGAGACTAAGCAGACTCTCCTAAACCTAAACCAAGTTGCACAGAAGGCATAAGAGCAGTCTAGAAAGAACTATATTCTTATTTCCTGAGGTTTTTAACTGTAATGCCTCTTAATGAATTATTAATAAAGTGTCAAATTTTGTAAGTGTTTCTGGCTTTCCTCTTTGCAGTTTAGCTAGAAGTCCTGAGAGCGTACTGCTGTGCTTAGATGTGGGCAAGTATATGTAAGTAGGTGGGAGTGGCAACTTGAGAAGTCTCTGGTTTCAGGCAGTAGAAACTGAACTGCAAAGTTCTGTATCTTTAGTAAATATTCAGATAAGAAATTAATCCTTTGAAGGAGCCTTATACACTCAGAACTAGAAGCACTAAGCAGACTCTACAGTTTTGGAATAATATGATGGGTAAGAGGCTGTAATGATTCAGAAGCTGTAAAAAAACACAGGACCATTTTGTTGCACTTACACATGGGAACCTCTGCTTAGACAATTCAATATCAGGGAAACAATTTGTTTTTCATTTGTTCATTTCATAAGAATGTGCTTCTTGTGGGATATTTGTAACAAAAATTGTAACTATCTTTTAGTTGTATGTATAAATATCTGATGGTTAAATCAAGTGTATAAAATCACCTTCATAATTGAGTCAATACAAATAATAGTTTTGTTGCTGAAGTACAAAATATCTATTTAGAGTGAATTGTGGTATTTTCCCTCATCAAACAACAAAAATCCAAAATATCACATTGTTTTGAAAGTAATATTCCTTTTAATCCAACAAAAATTATATATTTCTGGCAGTACTAAGGAAATGAGGAACTAGATTTGTAAAACAAAAAGATAAAAATTTGTGCACATTTTGTCCTTTAGCCCTGTGAGAGGGGCCATCACCTGAGCTATCAAAGACGTAACATAATTTTACAGGAGGAAACCTTAACTCCTCCTTGAGTTTACCACTTCAGGTTGCTCTTTAGCCGATGTTTATCCCCTTCCTCCCTCAGTCAGAACACCAAAGTAATTATATTCTTTAGTAAGATCACTGACTTTCTGACCTAAGAAGCATGTTATATTTATGTAACCAGAAATCAGTGACACTCAATGAGTTGGAAAGTTATAGGTAATTATTAGTTGGTCTAGGAAAGAAGAACTTAGTGCAAGAATCAAAGAAGAGGAGATTGCCTTGTTGCAATAAAGAAGAAATTGTTTTGATTGAAGGAAGTTATACAGTGTCTTGAAACAAAGCTTGTTTACTATTTTCATTCATAACATGCATCTAAGAATAGGGCTGTCTTAATGAAATACAGAACCTGTGCCCACAGAAAAGAGCCTGTTTATTGAACAAAATCTGAGAATTAATGATGATTTTCTATAAATACATCATTAAGTAAACTGTAAGGGAGAAGAGTGAAAGGATAGTGTAAACACAAAAATAAGTGGGTATGTGCTAACTGTAAATACTTTTGTGCTGGAAATTGGGAGGGGGCAGTTCTTGCCATTGGAAGAACTTTGGGAAAGTCAAGCACTAACTTTGCTGGAAATAGAGGAAAGAAACTTGCATTGTTTTAAGGGGGAAGGTGATTATTCATGTTCTACTTGATACCAACAATGAACATTTGTTGGAACAAGGACTGGAGCATGTGTTTAGTTTTCAGGTAAATTTCCTAAACTCTGTGCTCAGAAGAATTGTTTTCAGGGTCATTGAATGTGTAATGTATACAACAGAACTGATTCAAGCAATATGCATAGTGTAGTTCCAAACAATATAATTTTTTTAGAATGCGTGTTCCCAAGTGACAGTGACTTTCCCCAAACAGATGGGAAATACAAATTAAATTCCCCTATTCTAGGTTCATTTGCATCCTACTCCTTAATGTGTTTGCATCACCATACAATTCTGAGATGTTTCCAGGTAGATCATCTTTTTGAAGATGACGTAGATCCTTTGAACAACAGAATAGCTAAATATTCATCAAGTGAATTAGCAGCAAAAGCTGCTCAAGCCACCCTGGCTAGGCCCTGAATTGGATATTTGATGTAAAAAGGCAGCTATCTCATCCTTTTTTCTGGCAGTTTTGTAAGTTTAGAATGGATTTTATTTCCTCCTCCCCTCTGGCAAGATTGATTGGCAAGCTGAGCTCACATTCATGAATATTTCTGCTGTAATTGAACTCATCCTTGTCAGCCAATAAACTGCTTACTGAAAACTTAATTACCAATTTCTGTATTCCAAACCTAGGCTGATGATCATCAAAAATACAATGTTTCTTTGGCATTATAAAATTAGATTTCAGTCATTCCTAATGAAAAGGTGTTTGTGCTTAGTGCTATTTTATAGATCTCGATGTAGAAACGAAGGATAAATTAAAAGTTTAAATATAGCATTTAACTTACAAGGATGATTCTTAGAGTGATGATCAACTAAAGCTTTCATTGCCAACAATGCTGGTAATGACTTGAACGCTAAGTAGGTGTTTCTTGTTTTCTAGCTCTCAAGAGCATCACACTTATCTTGAAAGATCTAAAAATTCTTTTTTCAGTTGAAAAATCCTGTTTAGTGTGCTTGTGTTCTTTTGCTCTCTTGTAACTGCCTCGTTGTCTACTGTTACCTAATATTTTACAATAATACATGTTTTTTACTTTTTATTGTAATAGCTACTAACATTTTATATGTTTTATTCTTTTAGCTACGCTGAAAGAACTCATATCCCAGACTATGGTGCGCTGGTCTCAGGAAGATCAGATTCAAGATCCAGAATTAGTTCGGATTATGTACACCCTCCTTCGTAGGCAGTATGACAGCATTGGTGAGCTACTGCAAGCTCTGAGGAAAGCGTACACTATTAGTGCTGCCTCTGTGAAGGATACCATTAATCTGCTTGCAGCACTGGGCCAGATTCGCTCACTTCTCAGTGTCAGGATGGGAAAAGAGGAGGAATTGCTAATGATTAATGGATTAGGGTATGGAATTAACTTAATTTTATTTTTAAATTTGTGTTAAGCTTTTTGTTATATTAGTAAATTCTTTCATTTTAGATCCTGGATGAAAATCATTGCTGTAGTAAAACGCAAATATGTACTAGAAATTTTCATTTTCACAGATATTTCCAAGATGGCTCCAATTGATCTCTCTGGCAGTATCAAATTTGCCAAGGTTTCTTTGAACAAAGTTATTTTCTCATCTAGAGAAAATGGACTCCTTTTACTAAGCCTGATGCTTAAAACTGAATTGAAGTACATGTTTAGGAGCTCTAACTTATAGTTCTTGCATGAGTGAATAAACTTGCTGGTGTCTTTTTAATTGGAAAGTTTGTGCAAGCAATTAGGTAGAACCAGCAAAGTGGTGTTGTGATCTGAAATATTTCGAACTGGTTAGTATTTATTATGTCATCATCAGTGGCAACTTAAAGTATTTGAACATGGAAGACTGTTTATTTTATCCTTTACAACATTAGAATTATAAGAAATTGCCTTTATGCTGATGTGAGAATATTTTTTTCTGTGTCTTTGCTATGAAATTACTTCTGTTAAGCAGCTGTATTATGGTGCATGCCTGGACTTCTGTTACTTCTCTTATGTGAATATTGCAGGATTAGGCCATTTAATGTTGAAAGGAAAAAAAAGATTGCAGAAAACTAATTATTTCCATTAAAATGGTATATTTAAAGAGAGGAAATGATAGTATGGTTATCTGAGAATTGTATTTATTTGTCCTGTACCGAGAACATTGAAGAATTTCTCTCCTTTACAACAGTTGTAAGGAACTTCCATTATTCTTACTGTTTCACTATAAAAATGTATTGTTTTTGTAAAAATTGCAAAGACTAATCTCTTCAGTTAAATTGAGCAAGTCATCGTAACAGCTCATTAGTTAGTATGTGACAGGATTACCTAATTTGTCCCTTGTGCTGAGTTTGTAGAGTTGCTGAGAGTTCCAAGAGGGGTAAAGGGTAAGTTTTGTCTAATCTCAGTGTGTGTGTAGCTCTCTTCCCAGAGGTGCTGTATTATGAATCATCTTCCATTCCCAGTTTTCTGTATTTCTTTAAAGCAGGTGTGATGTCTGTTATTTGCCATTTGTTTTTAACAGGTTGACCCGAAATGTTAGAAATCCCTAGATTCCCTATCAAAACACATAAATTGTGTTCTGGATTATGAAACCAATATAGCGAATTCTAGAACATGTTGAGAGGGTGGTGGGCAGATTAAAAATGTTAGAATATTCCTATTTATGGGGACTGTATGCCATTTTACATCTTCTGACAGATGGTCTTAGTTTTGGAAATACTGATACATTTAACAGATAACCACGAATTTTAAGTCTATTGTCATCTTCTCTGTGAACTGAGAAAATTAATTAAGGGGTGTTACTCCAGAGGCAACATTAGATTTAGATGTCTCGATCCCCGTTCTTTACTTAGAATGTATTCTTTTTGACTTAGATCATCACAGAATGTATTTTTTCTTTAAACGTAACAGATGGTAAGAGTAAATTAAAGATGACAAAATGCTATTTTGAAAGCATTTAAAAGTTTAGATTCTTATTATATAGAATTCATCAAATTGGAGGAATGACAGCATATTGAAATGTGAAGCATTTAGTTGTCAGGTGTTTTTGTACTATGCTGAAATCTAAGAATTTAAGATGATGTTACTACAGTGAATGCTATTTCTGAAATCTCTAATAATGCATCATTGATTTAAATTTAAATGGTGTTTCTTAAAAATACATTGTTGCCTTTTCTTCTGTTTTAGGGATATAATGAACAACAAGGTGTTTTATCAGCATCCTAACTTAATGAGAGTCTTGGGCATGCATGAGACTGTTATGGATGTGATGGTGAATGTGCTTGGAGGAGATAAATCTCAGGTAATTTCACGATAATTTTATTGTGTTTTGCATTTTGACCCTTTCCAAAAGTATACTAGGATGTTTTGGAAGAAGTATGCAAAGAGAAGTATATCTCCGTCATGTAAGATAGATTTTGCTTGTCCAAATGGAAATATTGTTTATTGTTAAAAATAGAACAATTTTTACAGTACTAGAGGAGGAACCCAGCATTCTAGGACTTGATTTTTAAAAAGCGCAAGAGAGGTTACAGGTGTTTCATTAGTCTTTTAATAGGACTTTAAAACCTTTTGTTCTTATTTTAAATGAAATAGCTACATTAGCTGCATTTATGGGAGGTGTAGCTCTGCTAGGAAAATATACCTTTTCATCTTAGATAAAGTGTTATTAGCAATAAACTATAATAAGAGACTAACACCAACTTAATTTTGAATGCTTAAATTCAAATACTTGAGCAATAATTTTCTTGCAGTATTGTATTTTCCCATTTCTTATCATTATGCTTAAATATGTATGTGTTAGTTTAAAGGCAGAGTGGCATAAATTTTGAGAAACCTAACTGGACATTTAGGCTACCAAAGAAAGTCAGAAGTGAAGCGGGCTTATCTTCTTTCTTCTCTCTTATTATGCCTGATGTTTTTATCCTATTGCCTCCTTCCCCGAAAGAGGAGTCTCCTCTGATCCCAGTACTGCTTATCTTGTTTTCTTTTGTCTGGCCACTCATTCTTCTTATGTATTTGGAATGATTTTCAGCCCATTTTGCTACCTTGTTCTTATCTTGTCTCTCTGGCAACTTTTCATTTCTTGAATGCCTTCTATGTGCAGCTACACCCCTCTTTCTTTGCCTTTTTGGTCACATAGTTCATATACGTCTGTAAAATACTTATACATTGTGTCTGGCTATACCATCACAGTGTTACAAAGTATTCACATACTGGGTTTAGTTATTCTGTTTTAATATTCTCACATTTGAGTTCAAGGCAAGCTACAATTAATTATAGGATTAATACTTTGCTAATTTATAGGTGTCACAACTCTCTGGTTTTGCTACATCGTGTACCTATAGGCAAAGGTGACCAAAAAAACTGAAAACCAACCACCCCACAGTGCCTTCTAATTCTATTAAAAATGTTTTAATTGAAAATTTTAGTAACACAGATCTACAAAAATACTTTACAGAAGTTACTGTGATATCCTTCAAAGAGAATGCAGACCTCAAATATTACTTGGTAACCTGGTGTTGCAGCATTTAATGTGTCTGGCTATCCAAAACGTCCTGTTTTATGTCTCTGTCTCTATGAAATGTATGGGGAGAGTTAGGTATCTTAAAAGGGATCCAAAGCCTCACCTACTGAACTGGAACTGGCATAGGAGTAGAAATCTTATGAAGAAGTACAGACAAGAAAAAGGGTGTGTTTGGAATTTGATCTGTTCCAGACTCCAGTGCCTCATTTTCTCCTTAAGTGTGGAAACATTCAGATACTCATGATTCAGAACCCATAATTTTCTTATAGAGTTACAAGGCTACAGTCACGTCATGAAATAACACAGCAAGGCTTATTAACAAAGAGTTTTGCACACCATTAGCACAGATTTTAGATATTGCAGTGGGGAGATTTCACAGAACAAACCATTGGGCAGGGAACTGTACAGGCAGAGAAGTGTGGCTTCTGAGTTCCAAGCCTGAAGTTCCCCTCGCAGGAATTGCAACCTTGCAGCGAGAGAAAGTACTGCTTTTAAAATGATTGTCATCTGCTGTCTGTTGATCTTCTGTTGGCATGCTTACTACTAATCTGGCAGAGAAGTTTCACTTGAAAGGTTGTTGACACTAGGTAGAACCACTAGGCTGTGAGCTGGAAAAGGTACATGTTTGTGCATGCTGTGGATCTTTCACTCTGCTAGGTAAGATATTCTGAATAAAAAGGAGTAGGGCCAGAAACGGTGAGCATGCCTTGGTCAGCTATGGGTTTATATACTCATTGGAAATTCTCTGTGGGTTTGTCCACTGAGTCGCTTATATACAGTTCAAGTATAGTGGTGGCGTCAGGCACTAGAACACTGCTTTTCCTGCTCTCAAGCACTTTCCTCACAGCTAGATTGTCAGTATGTCCCCTGTTGTTTTTTCTTTCCAGCTTCATGGACATTTCTTTCTGTTCAGTGTTATAGCTTCAAGAGATGGAATGAGCAACCATGCAATGTAGTCTCTAGTTTAGGGACTGGGCATTTTCTTATGTTGTGGCAGCAGATGGTTTAAGGTAGATCTCCCGCTTCTTGGATTAAGTGGTTTTATCCTGAGGCTGTATTGAGGCATAGCTCACACTTTTCTGAAGGAACTGTGCAAAGGTAAAAAACTTGTCAGTTCAGACTGAAGAAAATTTATGCCAGGCTTCTTTCCAGCTATGCTATTAATAAATGAGTCAGAAACAGATGAGGAGATCTGTGGAACATGATGTGGCTAAAGGTATCTCAGTACCTTAGAAGTATTTTGCTAGTACTGGCTAACAAAACCCTGGAAAGGTACTTCATTGGTGAAATGGATATCCCAGAAAATACTCGGGCAAGCTTTCAGCATTACCATCACAGTTAGGTTTTGGTGTGTATCTTAATGCCTAAAATAGTTATTTTAAAGGCTGTGTCTTTAGGTCTTAGAATTTTGGAATCTTAATGTCATTTGGTTTCTGGTATTGGTTGTTCATTCATTTTCGGAGAATCCTGAGAAACACCCTTTTTGGCTGTCAGAATTGAATTGTTTTACTTCAAAATTATTTTTTACTGATTGAAAGTTTTAGAATTCCATATTCATATATATTCCTGTCAATAATAAGGAATTTTTTAAGTGACAATTTTTAACAACATTGCTGTTACTGTAATTTTCTAAACAAAGTTATGTCACACATTCTGTTAAACTCCCTGTAAATTCAGGGGCTGGAAGCTTTGTTGAATGTTTTCATGAATGAATGAATGAATGTTTTTTCATTAATTATCATCTACCCTACATTTAAGAACAGAAATCATATATAATGCTGCTTGTATCTAATAGCTCCTTCATGATTGAAATAGACAAATGAGCTGCATATATTAGCAAAAAAACTGCCAAAGTAAAACTACAGTTAATCAAGTCTCAAAGTTAGGAAGTGCACTTGCTGTCTTGAAAAGGTAACACATATCAGATAGCTTTTAATTACATAATCACTTTTTTGCAGGTTTGTTGTCTCATTAAGTGAAAAGGTTGCATTTCTCAGAATGAGTTAGTGTTATGTTGTAAAGAAGGCAACATTTATTAGACTTTGTTATAATAAAGTATAAGCAGTATTATATGTAGTTGAAAGGTATGAAAGCAGGATGTCATACGAAGAAAAAGACCCATGATATAGTGATTAAAATGCTTGGATATCACCTTGGATACTATAGAATATATATCTAATATATAGAATATATTCCCTCTTGTACCTAAATGGTACTGGTCACATTATTTAAAAAAGAATTCTTCTTGATGGTAATGAATTTTCTCGTTAATATTGTGAGTAACCTTAGGACATAGATCTGCAACTGAACTTGACACTTTTTAAAAAGTTCTATATATGGTAAATTTAATAAATCAGATAGAAAAACATTTAAACAAGCATCAAAAATCTGTCCCATGATTTTTGATCTTGTTCTTTCGGCTCCTTTCAGTAAAATGTGAGAATGGCATAACTTGTTCATCTCAGAAGATGTTATGACTAATTGCAACTTGTGAAACATTCTTTCATGAGTGCTACAGATGAAATTATTTTCTTTCACTTGCATATAATGTGCAGCAAGTAAAGTGTTGGGGTTTTTTTGTTTGGTTTTGGTTTTAAAAGCATTGAATAGTTAATGCAATTTAATGATTTATTTTATCAGGCCTATGCATTGAACAACATAGGAGTCTTGTAGAAGTGTTTTATATGAAGATTGTATATTCTTACTGTAATATGGGTGGATAAACTAAGGTTTCTAAATATTCTTTATTCTGCTATGACCTAATGTTGGGGGTTGAGCTTGTTACCATAATGCTGCTAAGATAGAGTTTTTGTATAACTGCATTTGCTGGTTTGCAGGTTACTTTGATGAGAAGTATGTCTCTGTTTTTTCCCCTTACATGTCCCCTGTAGTCCTCTGCAAAAATGATTTTTCAACATTTTAAACCTAATGGCCTAATGAATACAAAATTTAAAAGGAAACATGGATCCTTTCTTGTTACAAGCAAAACAACTGTCAGCTGCTTATCACCTTGGTAACTTCACTATACTTTCCTTGCTAGCAGTGCAGGAAGAAGAATTGGAACAGATTGGTAATTAACATATTTCACTGCTTTGTCAACTTTCTTCTTCAGCAGATCGTTTTTCCTAAGATGGTGGCAAGCTGTTGTCGATTCCTGTGCTACTTCTGTCGAATTAGTCGTCAAAACCAAAAGGCCATGTTTGAGCATCTTAGTTACTTGCTGGAAAACAGCAGCGTTGGTCTGGGTACGTCATGTAGCTGTAACAGCTAAAAGCAAGAGCAGGAGGAACTGTGATATCACAAGATTAGTATCTAATTTGTATAGCAACTTGAAGCATGTGATGGAGCCTCTCGGAAGCTTAAACCACTTTGTGGTTTCACCTCTAACTCCTATTTTTTTTTCCATTTTCCTTTCATCCTTATGTGTCTGTGAATTGTATTAGAAACAGAATAGTCTAAATCTGGTTTTGAACACCTTGAAAAATTTAGGATTCAATCCATACAGTTTGACATTTTTTTCCATTCAAAATAGTTGTGATTGGAAATCTAAGATTAAATTAACCCTTTATGGTGCTTGCCTGTTTCATCTGGTTTCATTTCCCTTCCCTCTAAAGTTTAGGCCACTGATGGGAATTTCATATTTTTCCTTTGGGGCACTGGATGTATGTTTTTTAATGTGTGTGCGTTAGATTTTGTAACACAAGGAAAATTGTCTTGACTAGATATATAGCTTATATTAATAAGGTATAACAAGGCAAGATAACATGATTTCACAGTGCTTTTGCTGTTCATGGTGACCATTTCAATGCCTGCATTCCACCATATTAAACACAGAAAATGAGATAAGACTAAAAGAAACACAAGTAACACTGAAGCTTGAAAAATGTCTCTCTTAGCTGAACACAGGCGTATTTTAAAATATTGAATCGATAGGGTTGAGCAGAATTACATGGTTAACATATTGCTTTGTTAAAGAACTAATATAATATTCCTCTGATTTGCTGTGTTGTTAATACTGATTTCTTCACCTGCATCTAAAACCAGTGTGGTTGAATATGTTTATGGATATGGATGTCAGGTCAGAAAAAAATTTCAGCATTTATTTTAATGTTATTCAATATAGCTAACCATGTTCTTGATTGAAAAACAGTGATATAAATGTACTATTAGTATATTTATGTTCTAGATTCTAGTGTGATTGCTGCCCTCTGCTGCATGACTGTGATTACTGCAAACTGAATTTAGTTACTGTATATTAACTTTCTTGCAGCGTTTCCTTCAATGAGAGGTTCAACACCACTAGATGTTGCAGCAGCCTCTGTAATGGACAACAATGAGCTTGCACTAGCATTGGAGGAGCCAGATCTCGATAAGGTAAGTGATGACTCTGATCTATTTACCTATTTATTAAATAGGGTACTTCTGCTAGAAGGAAAAAGGGCATGTTTGATCATCGTAATTTTTGGATATGATCTTCTCAGAAATACTTGCTCTAGGTATGTGCTATCTCAAGGTAGGATTGACTGAGCAGTATTTTCCCTGATTTTGCTTTACACTTAGTGGGAATCACAGCAAAAGAGATGTTTTTTTATCTTCTGTGTCCTTTCACTATCGTTATCAAGTAGAAAGGATGACAAGGGAAAAGGTGTGAAACAGGAGAAAGGCATATCAAGAAACACTGTTTGGGGAGGAGCAAATTTGAGAAATAAGAGGAGAATGTGAAGAAAGGAAGCAGGTCTTTTGGCTTAAATAAATCATAGAGATTGATGGGGATGGAGGCAAGAGCTGAGAGAATGGAAGGGCAGGTATCTGAAGAAGGGAAGCTGGAACAGGATTTTAAGGGCAGTTGCAGTAGGAAACTGAATCCAGGGCTCAGGTCATTGGCAATGGTTAGAAATAAAGGGAAATGTGAGGAGAGGCAGGATGAACTAGAAATGGTGGGTAAAAGGATACAAAAAAAATGGCATGAAAGTTCTTTGTATATCCAGGAAGGAAAACAGATTAAGAGATGGAAGATGGGTGCACAGTCAGAAGAGGAGGAAAGCAGGGAAAGGAAGTGATATGTGCTGGCATAGCATTGGGGAACAGAGAACAGAGGGCACGGTTTAATATAAGTAGAGGAGAACACCTAAGCACCTAAAAGCACAGGGAAAGCCTCTGTGCTGTATGGGAGAATCCTGTGATGAGAGTAGAACCAGTTGTGGGGGTGTTTGTGATCAGCATATGCTGTGAGAGAGGAAAAGCTGGGAAATGGAAATAAATGGACATATGATGGGGATAGCTAGGAGAAGACAGAGACAAGAATATGGGAAGGGTGTGAGAGAGCACAAGAATATACTAATTAGATAAGGGTAGCATTGAGATCAATCAGCAATTTTGTATCACCTGCAAAATTGCTGAGAGTGCGGTCTGTCTTGTCATTAATAAAGATGAGAAACGGTATTGGCTCCAGTATCGACACTTGGGATACACCACTAGTGACTGGCACGCCATCAGTGACTATCATTTTCATGGAAAGTACTGTAGGGAAAGTCGCTTAAACTGAATTTCACTGTTGACCATTACTGCATGTTCCTTATTTACTGATTGTTTACCTTGGAATATTTGGCACCATACAAGTGCTGAATGTTCAAACAGTAGCAGATATTAGCTGCAACATATGCAGTATTTTATGCTGAAAAATCAGGCTGAACATGTCTCAGACTGGGCTTCCCAAATTCATCAGTCATTTTAGTTGTAAGAATGGTAACATATTAGCTGTAATATATTAACTTTGGTGAATCAATAACTTTAGTGCAGTATGTGGATGTTACTCAGTAAATAAATCTATATACTGAATAACAAGAAAAAACAAATACTGTATAGCTATCAGTTCGATGAATGTGGCATATATACCCTACTCACAGAATGATACAGCATTTCTGTGTGACTAAAGTTTGTGCCATAAAGCCTGTGTTCAATGCAAATAAACTACACATAGACGACTTAACTTTTGAACTTTTGCCATTGCAAATTTGATCACTTTTTAACTGCAAATGTATGAATGTGCGGAAGGTAGAGGATTGCAGAAGAAAAGTATCCCACGGCCTGATGACATGCCGTAGTAAACTGAATAGATTAAAATTATGAGGTTTGGTGGTAGCATAAAATCTGAAAAGAGGTGGAGAAGAGATTTTCTCTAATGGTTTTCTCTCATTCTATACAAGCTGCATCACTAGACTCCTACAATTTTGTATTCACTCATATCTTCTGAACGGATACTGGAAAAATATGAAGTCCTGTTAGGAATTGCATACTTTTTTTCACTGAGTGCACTGACTAACTTCCTTACTGCATACTGGAATAAGCAAATTTTTCACATCAGCCCATTTTTCCTCTGTTGCAGCCTTTTAGAGGCAACTTATATGCTGTATCAGCAGAGGTACAATTCTTCTTCCTGAATTCATAACTAATTTCTCTCTTAGGGCATTAGGTAATGACTAAGTATGATCTTATGGATGGTGGAATTGCTAAAGGGTGCTTAAGCAGAATAACATATCTCCCTTTTCCAAATACAAAAACCTATCTCCCTTTTGCCACCTGTTTTTGGCTGCCTTCCATTGTAAGAAATGATAATTTACATCTCTTCTTACAGGTTCATGAAAGGTTCCTGATATTCATTATCTATTTCAAAATATATTTAACTACTATAATCATGTTCATATGTTGTCCTTTGTGTATTTTAAATAAAAACAAAAATCATATTTGTGCAGTTATCTGCAGATTTCCTTTTAAATGATTGAGAAATCATTCTGTACATGTTTCAGAAATTCAGTTTACTGTAATTAATGAAATTTGTCATCATTTCTCAAAGATTTCTCTTACTTAAAGGTATTCTTGATAAGAAATGCTGTGTTAGGAATTTACATATTAACAAAAATTTTAATCTTTCTGGTTTCAGACTCTTAAAACTGTTCAGTGATACTTATCAGTCTTCTGGAAAATGTAATTGTTTGCATATCTGTTAAAATTGGAATAAACTTTTGATGCAATATTTATTTTGCTGTTGTAGCAAATTAGCCATATATGGTTATTGATGTGAGATTTTTAAAGCTGTTAAATAATATTTTAACTGTTGTTTATGTACTGTAAAAAAAGATCTGAATTCCACAATATTTCATGCTGCTTTTCACGTTCCACATTTGTTCATGATATTGTATTTTTGTGTCATCATATAATTAGGTAACTTCAGAAATAAAGAGTGCTTGACTTTTTTCATCATCATCAAAAGCAAGAACTAGAAGCTAAGATTGACAATAATGAGCTATGTTGGTAGTTGCTCAGGTGAAACACCTAGTATCTAAAAACCTTGTTATTAAGAAAGAGACTATGTTCGTTTTGTTTCATAGTTATTTTTAGGAATTTATTTCTAAGCACATGAATAAATGATTGCTTCTATATTGTAGGTTGTTACCTACCTGGCGGGTTGTGGCCTGCAGAGTTGTCCTGTATTGCTGGCTAAAGGATATCCAGACATTGGATGGAATCCAATAGAGGGTGAACGTTACCTGTCTTTCTTAAGATTTGCAGTTTTTGTTAACAGTAAGTGTGACTTCTTGGCATCCAAATTCCATCAAAAGGTTTCCTTAAAATTACTTTTCTAACCATAAAAATGTGTTAATAGTTGAAGAGAGGTTAATGCATATTGTTCTCATTACAAAGACAAGATTATTGGTATCTGATGCTTATTGTAATTTTTTAATCTTCATAGTTAGTTGCATTTTTTTCCTTTTTTTTGCAATTTGCATAATCTAATAGAGTAACCTGTTAAGGTAGCAAATGATGTTAGGAATTCTTTCAGTAAGTAAACTGTGGTATTTACATATACCGCATATGCTGATTATAAACATAACCAGTGAGCACTGATTTTGGACCTTTCTTGGCCACTATGCCACTGTTAGAGTTAGGGGTTTGTAATTAAGCCATTTTGCATTACAAAAAGAAAATTTCCAATAGGCCACATGTTTACACAGTTCTGAGGGATCAGTGTTTGTAAAGCACCCTGACTGTGTACGTTAAATCTGATGTCTTAAAAAAGAAAATATCTTCTCCTTTAAAAATTGTCTTATACTTTCTTCTCTGGGAAATTTTCTTTTGAAATTTATGAAACAAATATGCTAAAATCAAATTTAGATTATCTGAATGCCACTAAACAAAAAGCATCCTCCAGTTCACGTGGATTTTTTTCATAAGAATAGTAATTTAGATTAGAGATTAGATGAGATCAAAAGATTTTTCTGTTCACCACCTATCTGGTCTGCCAGTATGCCAGGTGTTTTAAAGGACAGCTGGGGACAGCCAGAAGGGAAATAATTTTAAATGGTCTAATTTTTAGATTTTGGCTTTTCTATTCTCATACTATTGGTCTGAAATTAGCAAATAATACCTGAAACAGAAACAACAAATATGTTTACTGTTCAGTTCAGTAAACATACCTGAAGTATGTTCATTCGTTGATAAGCCTGTAGCTACTGAGCGAGCTGCCAAACTAATTTGACAAACTGCTACGATATAAGAAATGTAGAACAAGTAGTCATTGAGTTAATAAACATGGTTTTCGTTGTTGATTTTATAAATAAATGTTAACAGTACTTTGTATACTTAGATGAAAATAACTTTGATATAATTGTGATATTTTACTTAGTATGAAGAGTAAACTTTGCTGGATGGACTGCTAGTCAGTAGAATGAAGTTTTAGTTTCAAGTGTTTCAGCTGCTTTTCTTCTGAAAAAGAGTTATGGTTGAGGTTTTGAACCTTCTCATTATGACAGTTTTAGGGACAGCACTTTTGAAAATCAGATTACTAATTTCTCTGTGTCCTTTGCTTGAGAGGACAATTGCAGATATAAATTAGTAAAATATTTGGGTTGTTGAGATAAAAGCAACAAATGCACACTTGTAAACACATGAATGAATTTTGATTCTGGCCAATGAATCCTTGGAGTAACCAAAACTTCTTTCTTCAAGCAAAATTCTTCATTAACTTGGCCTGTGAGTTAAATTAGAGCAGGGTGCAACTTATTAAAGCTATTTTCAGCAGTTTGGTATCCCATCAGAAGGGATATGGAAAAGAAATACATATACAGAGAAGGTCAGAATAAGATTCTAGTGGCAAATGCAGTGTACAAGAAATTGTAAATTGGAAATGTAAGAGACAAAGTAATTCTTGAAAAACTTTTATTGACTTCAGTAGCAACATTAAAGATTAATTTGACCTCTGTGCTTAAAGTAAGTTTCCTTCCTGCACATTTTAAATTAAAACTACCTGCAAGGGGCTTTTGCTGATATGTGCTTCCTTTTACTCTAAATTGCACTCCTCACAAAGCTATCGCTGGTGATCAAAAATGCCTGAATTAAGATAAATTTTTAACATCTAGATCTAAACTGTATTGGAAATTAGCCACTCAAAACAATATTGGTAGTGCTTTTATTAAACTAAAAATTAATGACATTTTATAGTTTTGTTTGCATTTGCTATTTGATTCTGCAATATGGATTCAAACAGCCCCTTTCAGTTTTTAAGGGAGTTTTGTATTTGCATCCTCAAAAGATACATGAAACATGGAGGGATTCAGAAGCATCTGGTAACTGTAGCTGAATGTTATGCATGTTTTGATGATCATTTGTATGTCTATAGAGAGGTATATAGTGAATTTTTTTTAAATTAGATTTTACTTAATTCATTATTTTAAAACTCTTCACTTAGAAGGTTTTAACCAAATGAAACTAAAATTGCTAACTTTAAGATGTAAAATCCTGCTTTTTCTCTGCAGTATGAAAATAAGATGAATGAAAAGAAGAATGAAAAAAAAAAAAAGACAGAATCTGTGCAGAGTCAGTAGTTAGGGTATAGAATCATAGAATCATTTAGGTTGGAAATGACCCTTAAGATCAAGTTCACTTAGAAGGTTTTCACCAAATAAAACTAAAATTGTTGACTTTTGACTTTTAAGGTGTAAACTCCTGCTTTTTCCTTCAGTATGAAAATAAGATGAATGAAAACAAGAAAGAAGGGGGGGGGGGAAAGACAGAATTTGTGCAAAGTCAGGGTATAGAATCATTTAGGTCATAAGATCATCGAGTCCAACTGTAAACCTAACACTGCCAAGTCCACCACCACTAAACCACATCCCTAAGCACCACATCTACACATCTTTTAAATACCTCCAGGGATGGTGACTCCACTACTTCCCTGGGCAGCCTGTTCCAGGGCTTGACAACCCCTTCAGTAAAGAAATTTTTCCTAATAGGCAATCTAAACCTCCCTTGGTGCAACTTGGCGCCATTTCTTCTCATCCTATGTTCCATATCAAGATCATACCGGTTTTTTAAGTGGGAAAAATACATGACTGGCATGTTTAAAGTGTTTGGCTGCTCCTTCTAGAGCCAGTCAGTCCCAGGTATCTCACCTACCATTGCCTTCCATTGACTCTGATTTCCCGGTAGCACCACCGCTGCTCTCAGCTAAACCACAGTTCCTACTTTTTTGGTGGGTGCTAAAGCCGCAACATTCAGTTTAATATAAAATTGCTACTTGCATTTATGTACTGGTTTAGTATTGTAGCTTCCATGTAAAATATAGATACTGATGATCCAAGCTACTGACATCACAAGTTCAGTGACTGTGAACTGTTTCTTTTCCTCTAATTTGTGTTCTTCCTACATGTCCCATTAATTTCATATCTTCCTACAGATTGTCAGTATTCTTATAAGGTATATGTGAATTTCTAAACAGTTGCATTTAACTGTAAGCTGAGCTTTTGACCCAATTATTATTCCTATCATGTTTCCACATCCCACTAACTGCAGTCCAGGAAGCAGTTAGTTACATACAAAGAGTTCATTTATATGAAGGTTCCTTTTCCTAATGACTTGTATTCAGCAAGCATCTAGATGACAGTCTGTCTGCCTGTACCGAATGTATACAATAGTTAAACCCACTCTTTTCCCTTTTCAAATATACATACATTTTTCCACAGAAAGCTATTATAAATGGGGTTGTTTCAGGCAAGCCATGACCTTTAAAACTGATTCTAATATGATTTTTGTAAATAGAAAAGATGAAGTATTCGATTTCAGGCTTTAAATAGCAAGCAGAAGATTTAACAAATATTTAAACATACAGTAGAAAGAATCAGGAGATTTTGCTCTAGGTATATTTAACCTAAAATACAATTTGTTATTCTTTAGTCATATTGAGAAGATTAAACTCTGAGATGAGTTTTCCACTGATGAAGTACTAAGGACATAATGTTAAACAACATTCCTTGCTTCAGTTGGCCTATTAAAAATCAGATAACTCTCATTCCCTGTACTAGGTCTGGCTGGGATGGAGTTAACTTTCTTCATAGCAACCCCTATAGTGCTGTGCTTTTCATTTATGGCTAAAACAGTGTTGATAACATACCAGTGTTTTGACTCTTGCTGAGCAGCACTTGTGCAGTGTGAAGGCTTTTTCTTTTTTTTTTTTTTTCCCTACTCTGCCCCTTGCCCTTTTTCCCTGGCCCCAGTTAGTAGGTTCAGGGCAGGCAAGAGGTTAGGAAGGGACATGGCTGGGACAGCTGGCCCAGACTGACCAAAGGGATATTCTATAGCATGACATTGTGCTCAGCAATAAAAGCTCAGGGAAAGGAGGAGGAAGAGGGGGGTGTTTGTGGTTATGGCACTTCCCAAACAACCATTATGCATACTGAGGCCCTGCTTTCTAGGAACTGGCTAAACATCTGCCTGGGAAGCAGTGAATGAATTTGTCTTTGCTTTGCTTGCATGCGTAGCTTTTGCTTTCTCTACTAGACAGTCGTTACCTCGATCTATGAGTTATCCTATCTTCCTTCTCTTTTCTCCCTGTCCTGCAGGAGAGCGGAGGGAGCAAGAGTCTGGGGGCCGGGGGGGGCTGGATTCAAAACTTCGTTTTTGCCCTCCCCAATAACAGACTTCTTGCCTCTTGGGACTGTTAGCCTTTATACCAGAGAGAGAGTAGTCTTTGCTATAAAAAGCAAATTAACCTTCTAAAGTGAACCTTTCTAGATTGAGTGTAGTAAAACTTGCAAGGCAAGTCTACACTCTCACTTTTAAACCTCGGTATATTTTTGACAAAGCACATCCAGTGCTGCCAAGTTGATACATTTTTGTTTTCCAAAATAAGGATGAGGATTTGTTTTATATTTTGCAATATTTACGGGAAAATGCAGTTGTCTTCTGACTTAAGGATACCTTTCAAGAGAAAGTACGTATAGTGCTTTTTGGTTCTCAGGTGAAAGTGTTGAGGAAAATGCAAGTGTTGTTGTCAAGCTCCTTATTCGAAGGCCAGAGTGCTTTGGACCAGACCTTAGGGGAGAAGGAGGAAATGGTTTGCTGGCAGCTATGCAGGAAGCTATCAGGATCTCAGAGAATCCTACTCGTGACCTTCCCTCCCAGGCATATAAAAGAGAAGGGTAAGTAAATGTGAATGCTTGTTTGGCAAATGATGATTTAATAGCTGGTTTAATCATGCTTGAAATATGCAGATAATGGGCCCTGTTGTGAAAGGCATTATAGAAACATAGAGCGTTAGAGATTCGCACCCACAAGCGGTTGTCTCATGGAATTCATAAAGCATGAGCTAGATAAAAGTGGAATAAGAGTTACAGAAAAGAAGAAGCCTGAAGGACAAAGCAAAGGAGAAGGCTGTTGTGAAATGAAGCTAAGATAAAGTGAAAGAGGAAGATAGAAGGCTCATGTGAAGTCAGTTATTATTGTTCAATGGCATGCTTACTCTAGGGATAAAACCCCTGTAATCCAGAGCCAGATGAAATTAGTGTATCTGATTAATAGGTCCTGGATCGTGGATCTGGCTCCAGAGAGGAGCTATAAACTTACATTAGCAAAAATGCTCACTGGTATTCTTTACCTTTTAGTGATGACGATGAGGAGGAGGAGGAGATTGTGCACATGGGCAATGCAATCATGTCATTTTACTCAGCTCTCATAGATTTACTTGGACGCTGTGCACCAGAAATGCATGTAAGTTCATTTCGTCACTTGCTCAGAAAATGTAGGAGATTTGTAAATAGAACTGTACATGTCTATAACTAAACTTCTCTAATTCAAAGGCTTCTTCCCTTCAGAAGGTAGACTTTATTGCATTTCTTGCTGTGTCTTGACAGATGTGTTCCCTGAAAGCTGTTTATAAAGAATCATGGTCTTTGGATTTCTTATATTTATCCAAAATTTTGAGAATTTTTATATGACTGGAATCGAAGCAAAGATGAACTACTAGTGTTGCATTTATACTACCAATGAAATTTCTGAAACTAGCCCTTTACTGTTCTCTAGAAAGTCATAAAAATCATTTTCATAAGAATGTGATACAGAGCTGCCTTTGTGTGCACTGATGAAATATGGTAGCTGCACCACAGGAATACATGGAAGAATAGGTAAAATAACTGGTTTGATTGTAATGCCTGTAACAACCATATGCAAGACTTGGTTTTAGTTAGACTGACTTTTGCTTGTCAGTATTTAAAATTCTTTAGTAGCATAAGTTCAGCTGAAAATGCAACATGTATCTCAATACAAGAAGAAGCAAGAATTTTGGCTTGTAGCCTCCCTACTTACTGTTACCAAAGCTTAATAAACTTTATTAGCTGTAAAGCTGTATGTAGCTGCCTGTTGCCAGAGATAGTTTCATGTTAAGAAAATTACTGGAAGAGATTTTCAGAGATACAAGTTGTGAATACCTAACTTCTGCTAGAAGTTGAAAGGAGTTGGTCAACTTGTTGTTAATGCCTTTTGAAATTTTTACTGCCTAGAAATAATAAAAAAAAAGTGTAGATACATCAGACAGGTTTGCATCTCTTCATAGTATAAAAAGGCAAGCTCAAAACCTGGCACTGATGGTGCTGTAAGTAACATGAGTCTTTCAGAAATTTTCAGTTTCATGACTTTATCTGCTTGGTTTAGGAATCTTATCCATGTGGGGATTTTTGTGTTATTGGGAATTTGTAATATTGTGGAATTATTGATATGATATCAAAATTAGGACAGATTCAACAGTAGGATCAGCTGAAAATCAGCAACTCTGTTAGAGTGCTGGGATAAATTGAATTTCAGTGCATTTTTTCCCAGTGTTTGAAAAAAATCATATTAATATCAGTATTTTGAGGAATTTTTTCTTATGTCCCTCAGTACTAAATTTCTTAATTGATAAACTTTTTCTAACAGCTTATTCAAAGTGGAAAAGGGGAAGCTATTCGAATCAGGTCAATCCTTCGATCTCTAGTGCCAACTGAAGATTTGGTTGGGATTATAAGTATACCACTAAAGCTGTCAACAGTTAACAAAGGTAACGTCAATACTTTTATTAGACCGGTTAATCTTTTTATAAAAATCTTTTGGCACATAAGCCTTAAGGTGTAAAAATAGAGCAGTTTTGTTAGAGCTGAGTACATGCAGAGAACTGTTCTTCAGATTTTAGTTAGATATGTATCAGAGCTGCTCTAGTAGAAGAGATACTTACTCCTGTGGAGCAGAGAAGGTAAGAAGAGAAGAAATATTTTACAGGATCACACTAATGGGCCGTCCATCCCAGTACTTTGTCTCCAGCAGTGGCTGCAAGATGCTATCTCTTTAGAAAGAGTGTGTATTCTTGAACTCAGTCCCTTTGTACTTCCACATCATCCAGTCATTTGTTTAGAAAGATTAGAGTGTACCTCCCTGCCCATTAATATCTGTTTCTGGACCTGGTGTCCAAGAATATATCTAATCCCTTTGGAATAATGTCTACTCACAAACTCCTGTGGCAATAAATTCGAGAACTTCACTGTGTGCTACATAAAGAAGCATTTTAAGCATCTCTTTTTTTCTTCCTTTTTTTTTTTTAACTTACGCTGTACTAATTTTAATTATCACCTTTGAATTGTGGTATTTTAGGATTTGGTGTATAGCAGTTCTTCATTCACCTTGTCAGCTACATTAATAATTTTCTAAATGTCAGTTATATCCTTTCTCAGTCCTCAATTTGCCAGATTGAAGAATCTCAACTTTTCTTAGTTCCTCATCATAAAATAACTGTTCCGTTGCCTGAATCATTTTAGTTGCCCTTCTGTGTATCTTCACCATCTCTATTCTGTAGTCCTGAGCTATGGAAAATAGCTGTGGGATGTATTCAAGACGTGAGCAGGTTGTGCTGATAATGTGGACACACAACAGTTTGGTTTATGTATTAGTTTTCTATTTTATATAGCAGCAAAATTATTCCCTCTCTCATATTCTGAATACCCCTTTCTGATTGTGCCTGATATCTTGTTGACTTATTTGGTCGCTGCTACACATTGAGCTGATGGTTTCACAGAATTTCGGTGATGACCTCAGGATATCTTTGTAATGTCAGTTCCAAGCTCAGCATCATGTAGGCATGTCTTATTTTTCTGCAGATGCATTAGCTTAGAGTTGTCTGCATTGAAGTGCAGCTGTCTCTACTTTGCCTGCTCAGTTTTGTTAATGAATTAACCATACAGAAGAATTTAGTATTGTATACAGACTTTTAGTCTCCTTTGTTAGCTTCCTTCTTCAGGTCACTGATGACTCAGTGTAGAACTCCTGTTTGTCCTTGCTTGATTAAAATGTTGCACATACACATTGCATTTTAATTGCCTTTCCTGTTTCTAGGAACTGTGCTGCTTATTTCTTCCCTGGCCTTTTCAGAGGAAGTGAAAACCAGACATATTTGCTTTGGGATTGTCCTGATCTGAGGAAGGTGCTCCTCCACACCTATTGTCTTTTCCCCAATTTCTAGATATAATGTTCCACTCTGACATCTAATGTTCAATCCTAGAAGCCTATTTCTTTTTTTTATTAAGGTGCAGGCTATTTCTGTGTTTGATTGTCTTGTCCCCAAAGAATTCCCCCTTTTGTGATCCATCTGACTAAATCCCTCTTCTGTACAACACTATCTCACCCATCCTGTAAGACTTGAGATCTCTGCCTGCCTCCCACAAGGTCCTCCTGTAAGGTACAGACAAATTATCATGGAATCCTTTTACACATGTTGAAGCCACCCAGCTTAGTGTCTAATACAGCAATCTCCCACTTCCACTGCCTGCTTCTTCATACCCTTGGACACCCTGTCTGCCACAGGAGAATCCTATGTACAATGGTACATTCTGACATAGGGTAGAGGAGTGGTTCCTCTCTTAAGAGACTAGGTCCTTCCTTCCCAGGTAGATACACTCCTTCCCCAAGACTTATGTCCTCCTCAGTACCTCAAGGGTTGGCACTGTGGAGTTGAGCCTATGCTGCTGTGTTGCTGTAGGACCTATCTGTTTCTCTTACTACTATTCATCCATTCTCACCTCTGGGGAATGAGACTAGTCTCTGAAAACCCAAACATTGAGCACTCTGTGTACACATAGAAAACCTGAAACCAGGGCGTGGCATGGACCTGCTACTCTCTCTGCATCAAACTGTGTAGCTTATCTGTACCTGGATCCTGGCTTGTCATTGAGGTTAAAATTGAGTTTTTGTTGGTGGAACTAACAGCCTTCTTAACACTACCTGTTGAAGGGAAGTCAGATGCTAGAGTCTTCACCCTCTTCACTCTGGAACTCAAAAATAATTCATGGATGGTGGTGTTCTTGCTTGTTACATGACTGTTGATTCTTTCCTAGAAGCGGTCAATGTGGTTAACCAGGGTGGATTTATTTCCACAAAATAACTACCATACAAACTGAAATATTCTATAAGGCATAAACTCAACAGAGGATGAGGTTTTTACGACATGTGATCTCCCTGTTTCCTATTAATTTCTCCATGTTCCATGGGCTATAAAATATCAGTCTGTCATTTTCCTCTAGGGCAAAATAACCTTATCCTCCTTCCTCTCCTTTTGTTGTCTGTTCTGTTTCACAAGAATTGTCTATTCCGCTTTACAGTCAGAGATGGTTTATTTTGATACACAGTTAACTTCTGTGTTATTGTTGTCTTCCCCTTGGATTCTATTTTCTTTCTAGTTTAGTTTACATGAGACAAAATTCCTAACCTTCTTTGACTTCACAGTTACTATATATTTTTAATATTTGGTGTAATATTTATTTTTAATTTTAACATTTAAACATTCCCCGTAATAGTAATGAAACAAGTAGAATACCATTCATTCTTAAGTTTTCATTTAAGAGTGAAAGATTAATAAATTGCAAAATAATAGGGGGTTTGAAATAATGAAAACTTAGTATTCTTTTTCAGCATACAAGAAAACTGAATAAGAATATAATTTTCATTGAACATGTGATTTTACACAATAAATGTAATTATAGTGTGTTTCATGGTCTTGGTGTTTCTTGTTCTATCAATTATCTACTATTAAAAATTGCATTATGTATTTGTGTAGATGGCACAGTAAATGAGCCAGACATGTCTGCAAATTTCTGTCCTGATCATAAAGCACCCATGGTACTCTTCTTGGACCGTGTCTATGGTATTAAGGACCAAAGCTTTCTCCTTCACCTACTGGAAGTTGGATTTTTACCAGATTTAAGAGCCTCTGCCTCTTTGGATACAGTAAGTATTTCGCTATGGAGTTTAGGTGCAGTGACTGGATATAGTGGCTCTATAAGTGTAAGAAATGGAATTTCAAGTCAAACCAGCTTTAAAAGAAAAAAAAAAAGGTGGTATAGGCTCACTATCAACACAAACAGTAATAATTCAGTTACTGTTAATTTTTAATGCTAAAGTCTGATCATTAGCATTCAGTACCACCTTATGAAGCAACAATGTAATGTAGTTTAAAAACTTTCAATACAGGCTTACGTTATACAGTAATTACATTGGATATACTGTAATAGGCCTAATGATTACTTTTACTTCATGTGTGCTTCCAGGAATTACACTGAAAATTCATGTATGTGTAGGTATGAAGAAATTATGTGAGATGAAAAGTGCTACTTAATGCTTTGTGGGGTTTGCTGACCTGTGTAGAGAAGAAGGCTGCATATTCTTTTTTGCTTCTGTTGGTTCAGAGTGTAGTGGGGCAAGAGATAGGAGATAAGTGGATGAGTTGCGTTTTCTCAAGTTAAAAAAAAAAAAAGCTTTTGTCCTCATCTGTATACTGGGAATATCATGTTAGCACCCAGCTGTTAAGGGGGCTTATGGAGTATTTCATCATTATGTTTTATGGACTTAATATATAGTAACCTTTATTCCATGTGATGCTAACAATCATTTACTACTTCATACAGGTTTCTCTAAGTACCACAGAGGCAGCTCTCGCACTAAATAGATATATTTGCTCAGCTGTGTTTCCATTACTCAAAAGATGTGCTCCCCTCTTTTCTGGAACAGAGCATCACGCCTCTCTGGTTGACTCCATGCTTCACACAATATACAGATTATCAAAGGGACGTTCCCTTACAAAAGCACAAAGAGACACCATTGAAGAATGCCTGCTTGCTATTTGCCAGTATGTATGATACCTGTGTGTGTACAAATTGATTTCTTTTGTGCAGTATAAGTATTTTAATAATTTCTTTCTTTGTGTATAATGTAGAACTAAGATTATTTTATTCTTGCATGAAATAAATGACCAGAGTGTATGACAGGATTTTTTCATCTTCCTAAGAGAAAATAGATTTGATTTTTCCCTTATCGGTACTGCATTATACAGGCTGCCATATTGATATGAGCTTTATGCTGATATTGGATAAATTCTGATTATTCATAAAAACAAAACCCTGGTAATTACCAAAAATGTTCTGGCAAGTCTGACAGTGAGTGTGTGCTGGGGATTTAAGGGATCGACATTTTTTATTTCTGATTGTGGTTTGAAGAACCTTAGCCATAGTTTAAAAAAAAAAAAAAAAAAAAAAAGAAGAACAACTACTCCCCACTCTCCAAATCCTAAAACTGAACTGAGCACTGTAGTTTTATGAGGAATTGAAGTGTAGATTTGCAAACTGAATCATAGTTCTTGATCTTTGTCATAAACTGTAGTGCTACTTGTCTGTGCAGTTGACTGTGAAATTAGTAATGCAAAGTGCATTTTCAGTTTGCACATAGCACCGGACCCCTGACAAAAAGAGGATATAGTAGAAATGGAAAAGATCCAGGAAACCCTACCAAGAGGGATCAACATAAGAAATAATTTCTTTCCTTTGGAACAGCTTAGTAGACCAGAAATCTTTAGCTTGAAGAAGTCATGACTGAGGGGGAGATGATAAAGGAGCATTTTTACATTGATTTTGAGCCTATAGATCACTGAAATTAAATAGCTAGAAAAGAAATGCTGGGTGATTTATTCAGTCTTCCAGTTGAGATTTATTTCATGTAAGAATAATCATAATGTATTTCCCAGATCAGTTTCAGTTAGGAGTGTTCTGTTGTTTTTAGTGTCATATCAGAAACCGTTCTGCTAGGATAATATTCTGTTTCTTTTGCTCAGATTGTCCTCTCTGTGTATTCTGAAAAAAATCCAGCACCCTTCCCTCTGCTGTCATATGGCACAATCATACATGTTTTCTATTCACTTAAGAGAGTCCACATGTAACGCATTTTGCTATGCTATATCCTTCTATACATAGATGAGGCATAGTGAAATTCCTTAAGCGCCTACCATTGGTTTTTCAAAATACTTTTAATGAGTGATTTGAATTCCAATATGCGAATTGATTTCAATTTTTGTTTCACTTTCACTGGATTGTATGAACTTTAATAAGAACTTCTATTTTTTAAAATTACAGCCACTTACGTCCCTCTATGCTACAACAGCTGTTGAGAAGGCTAGTTTTTGATGTGCCCCTACTTAATGAATACTGTAAAATGCCTCTCAAGGTAAATGCTTTACTTTTTGTACATACATTCAGCGTACAACTTCCTTCACAATAATCTGTCAGAGTCATGTTTTTAAAAATTGAACGGGGCAGGGTGAAGCAACATGAAATGAGTTCTGAATTGAAAATAATGTTGTTGTTTTATCAAGTCTTTCAAATTGAATGTAATGATAAAGGTTGTGTGAAATCTTGCCTAATGCAAACAGTATATAGTAAGTTGATTATGAGATTTTGTTTAGCGAACAGTTGACTTTTTCACTGCTTTAGCAAAAGAGTATTTGAAAGTATCAAGTTAAATGTTAGTGTTATCTTGGTATTTCTTCTTCTGCTATATGAACTATAGTAACACTTGGTAGGACACATAGTCCAGGAATAAATTTTGAGTGGAGTCTACAGAGAATAAGATACATGGAACAGAATTCACTTGTTATTTTTGAGCAATCTTAAACTGAAGTCTTACCCATCTTGTTGCTCGTAAATAGAGAATTACAACTGTGAGATGATAAATAACTCTTCTTTAGAATTTTTCTGTCAGGTTTGCCCCCTGTTCCTGTTGGGATGGAAGGGCCTGATCTTAGGTCTGCAGGTCTTTTTATGGCAGAATTGAAATTACGTCATACTCTAAAGCAGAGCTGCCAGATTCACAGACATATTCTGGAGCATCAGTAATTTGGAGCAAAAGTGTGGCAAAGAGGGAGTGTTTGATTGGGGTTTTTTTAATTATTATTTTCCCTTCCAAAAGAAAATTGCAGGAAAAAATAAAATGTCAAGCTTTTAGTCTGATGCTAAAAGAAATTTTAGAATTTCCCGTGGGATAGGAAGTCTTAGTAGAAATTAGTAGAATTAATAGAAATTTGAAATTATGTGGAAAGTGCACCAATAATCATATATGCTAGCTCTTTACCTGGTATGTAACAGATTGTCTGTACAATAGTTCTTTCCATAGGTTTTCCAGAGATGAGCAGGCATGGCTAGAAGGGTGTACTGCAGGTGTCTTTTGCAGTGTTTTGAAAAATACTGAGGTCATCAACTACAAATGACAGAAGTAAAATCAATTTGAATTTGTAAATTTTTTTACCAGAATCTATCATGTCCTGTTTTATACCCATTTCATTGTCTCTATTCTGTGAGCTAATCTGTATTCAAATTGTGACAATCCTGAAATTTTGTAATTTTTCTACTTGCTGTCATCACTGAGAATCCCCCAGCTGCAGCTGGGGATAATACAGGCTTTATACTTTCACAGCACAGGCTGTACTGCTCTTCCAAAAAGAAAAAGAAGGAAAAAAGACCATTTTTATGAGCCATTAGAAATGAAGAGTCAGAAATAAATAATAATACTCATGTAACTGTTTAAACAGATACTGGCAATTCAGACTTCACTAACCAGTATGTTATTTTATTAAATACCAATGTTTTATGTGCATTTTTATTTCCTTAAAAATCTAGCTTCTGACAAATCACTATGAGCAGTGCTGGAAATATTATTGTCTGCCTTCAGGAATGGGAAGCTATGGAATTGCAGCAGAAGAAGAATTACATTTAACTGAAAAACTTTTCTGGGGAATATTTGATTCCTTGTCTCATAAGGTAATGACTGTAATTCACAGTATGGGATGACTATAAAAGCATTACAATGATAATTTGCTGTGCCAAGTGCAGAAAGTTCCTACTTTAACAATTCTTTCACCTAATATGGGAGACATGGCAATGAATGCTTTCAATGAAGTAACTTTCTAATGAAAAATTGAATGTTGAATCTTAAAAGATTCTCTCCAAACTAATGAAATGTCAAATCTTTGTCTTTATATACCCATATAGCCTTACACTAGTAATGAGGCACCTTGCTTGCTGCATTAACAAGTCAGTGTTGTCTCCTTTCCTCTCTTACCTCTACTAAACTTTTAAAAATACTTTTTACTGATGTAAAATTAATTTTAAGAAATGTAACATGCTTGTCAAATTGTTTGCATATGCACAGTAAATTTACATTGTCTGTTTTCGAATACATACTTGTACTTTGTCAGTTTTCTGGTTATTGCCCAGCTGAAGAAATATGATGCAACATTCTTAGAAATAAACATTTTTCCATTTTCCTGTTCCAATATGTGATCTTGGAATTTTTTCACTTACTCATTTTTATTCCAAGTAAGAAAAAGTTACATTTCTGATAGGAGAAATGCCTTACTGAGTGAATACTTTTTGTACTTGATTGGCCTCAAAATTCAGGTTCTCACTATGGGACAATAATGAATTTTTTCATTGCATCTCAGTGAATTTATGTTCCAGTTCTAATCAACAGATTTAGATGATTACTTTTCTAGGCAGTCTGATTTATAGTATGGAAATGAACATGGTCTCTTTCTAAAAAGGCTTTTAAAGGCTTATTTGTGTTTGATTTTAGTGACATGTACCTCTCACTGCTGTCACAAGTGCAAAGAGTGTCAGGAGGGCCTGACACAATGAAATATTTCCAATTAATGTGTCTTAGCTTTTTACAGATAAATGAAGATGGTCTGTTTCTGCCAATACTGGTGGCCCTCTATAATAACATTTTCTTTTTTTCTGTAAGTGGTTATTAGTCCAATGAAAGGAGAATTGTGTAAATCTGCTTAGCTACAGTATTCTCCATTGTTCTGTTTTGTACTGAGATATTTACAGGTTTGGTATTTTCATGGCTTCCAGCTGTTTAGTGGAAGCAATTTACACTGTGATCTAAATTCTTTTGTTTGTGCTATACACACCAAAGAATGTTGCAGCAAAACTAGAGGAAGTTAAAGCCTCAAAATTTTAGGCATTCTGCTTGCTGTGATATAAACATATAATTCTAACAGCAAGTATTTTCAGTGGACCTTAAACTTGTTCTTCAGCATTTTCTTGGTACAAAGTGGTCATTCAGATTTATAGAATCGTATAGTCTTTCTAATAATGAAGCAAGAGAAATACTTTTGCCGTGTAAAATTTTTTTTTCTGTAAATGCTTGATTGGTGCCTGGGTTATAACGTCAAAAAGATGCCTGTGCTATCTGAGCAAAACTTTATAAATAATGATAATAGCATCTAAATCTTGCACTGTAATGTTCATCAGTAAACTTTAAAGCCTTTAAAGCTGTATCATTATGCCCGTTTTACAGATGGGGAACCTGAAAGAGAAGTGATTTTTTTTTTTTCTTTTTTTTCCCCCCTAACCATACTAAGAATGTTGTTGGAGAGCTGGAAAGAGAACTTTGGCCTACAGTGATCTGATACTACTTCCTCTAGCACATTTTTTATAATCTAGTGTGTAACAATTGACCTTGAATATGTTTCATGGCCAATTACTAAGGACATATTCTTCAAATGTAATTCCACCTTATTTTTTTTTATATATCATATACTTCTATGTTCTCTCCAGAGCTAAAATGACTATTTAGAAGAGCAAATGTGCCAGGTCACCTCTTAGCAGGACAATTTTGAAAAATAATCAACTGACTTTGCTGCAGTAAAACACAATTGCCTTTAACCAGCGTGATTTAAACTGAAATAGACTAGGGGAAAAGAGGGAGAAATGACAATGGCTTCTGCAGTTAGGATAGGAATTAGTCATTTTAGAACTAAGTATTTTATAGATGATCATACTTCTGTAACTAGGCAAACAACCTTTGACCCTTACTATGTAGGTCTTAATGGCCCAAAGAAAGCTTAGGAGTCATACTTGTATCTTACATACTTACACAAGTGTCAGCATACTTTTATGTTAATTTGAGTAGTCTTAAAAATGTATCGAGTTGATATCAAGAAAAATAGATGTCATGCAGCAATAATTTTGCTCTATGCTTAATTTTTAAATGTGCTTTAGTGTTTGTTTGCATCTTCTAATATTTGTACATATGGCTGCTTGGTTTTCACTAACATTTTGCATGTTTTTCTATTGGATTTTCCAACCAGTTCCTATCTCTCCTGCAGAAGTATGATCCAGAGCTCTTTCGAATGGCTTTGCCTTGTCTAAGTGCTATAGCTGGTGCCTTGCCCCCTGATTATTTAGATACACGAATTAGGTCAACTTTGGAAAAGCAGACTTCAGTGGATCCAGAAGGAAATTTTGATCCCAAACCTGTCAGCACAGCAAAGTGAGTCATATAAATCATAGTGATTTCCTTTCCTTAAGTATTTTTATACTATTCCTCATTAACATTTTTTTCTCCTCTGTAGGGAGAGTTGGCTGGTGACTGACTTTTTAATTATATTAGTACCCTTCAGAACTGGTTTAGGGATTTCTGCTTTCTCCTGCCAAATACTTCACTGCAACATATCCTATTTACCACCTATAAAACGTATTCTTCTCAGTACTGTACATATATTAAATATTTCCACATTATATCTGCAGAGTACATAGTAAATTCAATACTTATTATGTACCCTATTACCTAATAGTTCAAATATTTGGGATATATATCCCTGTAATACATTTGATACTGTCATTATTTAGAGTGTTCTTATGGCAAATGTACAAGATCATCAAAATCTGGTAAGTGATTCAATTGGCCTATTGCCCAATTTTTAGAAAATCTTCACTTAGTTCTGAGAATTGATCTGTACCAACCTGATAAGGCAAAATAAGCAGATCATGCGTGATGATTTAATAGACACTTGGCCTTCCTAGTAACCTTGTGCTTTTAAAATACAGATTTCTAATACTTTTATATTCAAGAACTGAGGAACACCAGTTTATTCTTGCTATTAAAGCTTTACTCCTCCATCATTATGCAGTGTGAAACATCCATACTAACATTATCCTGTAGTAAGAATTACCAAGAAAAATACCTATAGGTTATGGTGAAGCAGGCTTTTTTTTCTTGTGATTTCAGTTGCTAATAAGTGCAACTGTTATGTATTTGAAGATTCCTTGTAAATGCCATTATAGCTCTGGTTTGTTTTGTGAGATTTCTTCTAAAGAAAACGCAATTGCAAAGCCAAATGTCTTGCCTTCATCTGGAGGTGAAGCATTTTGATTAGTGATTAGTGCTATATTATATTGACTTTTTCTTTTTTTTCATAAATCAAACTGCAGTAATTTACGATTGAATGACCATACTTCCCTTTGTTTACAGCCTTGTACTTCCTGAAAAGTTGGAGTATATTGTCAGCAAGTATGCTGAACATTCCCATGATAAATGGGCCTTTGATAAGGTAGGAATTATTTTAACACTGGCAAATTTCAGAAAATCACTAGTAAATAATACCTGGGGTGAATATTGAAAGAAAAACTGGACAGTTTAACTGAAAGGCCCATGTTCAGAGTGCATTAATGTCTGCATATTTCTTCAGGGATATGTGGAAGAAACCTTTTGCTGAACAAAATGCTTTGAAATTTGTCACTTTTTCAAAGTGGCCAGAATTTATTAGGACAAAGATTTGAGGGGAATTAAAAAGTGGCACTTGGTTTGATTTTGTTGTTTGTTTCTTTGGGGTTTTTGGTTGGGGGGGGGGGGGCGGGGGGAGTTAAGTAAGAATATATAGATCTTAGCTTCATTTTGTCTGGTAATGATGTATTTTGACTGGGAGTCAGAGATTCAATTTCACTGCAGCAGCTCTCTGATCTCTGAGAGTACCTGGGAAGTCTAATGTCTTTTATTTTATTTCAGAAAAAGTAGTCATAGCTTTTCTTTCTTTTTAGCATTCAGAAGGCTGTTATGTATTGATTTCCTCTATAATTTTCAAAGTGCTCTGTCACTGTGTTGTTTCTTTTTCACTACTTCAGAATAGCTATAAGACAAGAAAATATGTACTAAGTGATTTTTGTATACTAAGTGATTTTTGTAACTTTTTAATGTTACAGTGAAACATTTAATAAAGGCCTTTTTAGTGTTACATTTTGCAAATAGATTTTAATGTTAATATAACTTTTAGAGTTAAATTTGAGCAAAATGAAGTTTGATGGAGGTGTTGCAGTTTTTGATAACTCTTGGAAGTGTTAGGATATGAGTAAGTCATTCAACTCAAGTATGAATTTTAAGCTTCTTTTCATTCAAGTGAAAAAGTAGAGGTGGGGTTAAGTAATTTATTATAACAAATACCAACAAATTAATAGCAATTTTATAGAACAGTTATATAGAAGTAACAGTTCTGTTGTTGTGGGGGCCTATGTATGCAAATTTGTAGACAAAGGTATACATATATATGGATGTGTAAATACACACACATTAATCTCAAACAATAAATTTCAGTTAATATTGTTTAAGGTAAAGGGTTCATTGAAGTTACATTCTTTAGTGCTAGATCTGTTAATGTTACATTTTTTTTCTCTCTGTTTCTGACTTCAGCCTCCCAGAGAATAGAGACACTTTTGTTTGCCTTAGCCAATACCATCTTAATGCATGAGTCCATTTGAAAGGGGCCAATGTATACTAGACTCAGAAATGGTTGCGTGAGACCTCTACTCGTAGACAGCATCTCATCTGTATGGGCCATGTTTTGTTCCTGTGTATCCACAGATGGATGCATGCTCTTATAACAGAAATTTCTGTGGCACTGAGTAGCTATTGGAGTAGACTAGTAGTTCAATACGACAAACTAAACTCGCCAATTTGCTGTTAATCATCTATGTTGTTCTCGTATTTATTTTTTTCAGACTAATAGTGGATGGAAATACGGTGTTTCACTGGATGAAAATATGAAGACTCACCCATTAATAAGACCTTTCAAAACTTTAACTGAAAAGGTAATGGAGGAAATTTCAGCTGCATTAATACAAAACAGATTGATTTGCGTACTTTTAAAAATCCATTTAAAATATATGCTATGAAAGGAAGAGAGACAAACTAGAATTCTTAGTTAAGAATAGCAACATCTATATGCTAAAGTGGTTGTTCAATTAATCTTACACAGAGTCTTATATAGGCTTCTGTTAGGCAGTCTTCATAGGCGTGGGCCAATTTGTATTCAAAGTATCAATAGCACAGGGTTTTCAGGCCTTCAGGGATGAGGAATGACTGGCAGCACCTCCTGGGTTTTAGACAAAAGTGTTATTTAACATATCTGAAGGCAATTTTGTCTCCAAGAAAGATGGTAGAAAAATTGAAAGAAAACATAGGAGATGCCTCAGTTGAAAATGGGGAAAAACATTTAAACTGTTTTGAATGCATTTTTTATTTGAAATTCTTGACTAGGCATGAATGTCTTCTAGTCCTCAGAACAGTGAACTGAATTTGAATGCTGTTACATATTTTTGCAATGACTCATTGGGTGACTCAAGTCAATTACTTTTGTCCCTCTTTACTACACTTTTCCTGTTCAGAAAATGGAGATGACAAAAAATCAAGAGGGATTCAAAAGGTTTAATTTCCCAAGGTTTGTAAATTGCTTTGAAATCTTTGGAGAGGAGCTGAAGAATGATTGGTTGAGTTGTTATTAAAGCAGTTCAAAGAGAATTTTCTGAATTGTCTCAGATTCGAACGTCTGAACCTAAAAATCAGGTCTTCCCATAAAAACTGTCATGTTAAGTAACTGTCATAAAAATTCTTATTTATGGTAAGAACGGAAATACTTTTATTAGGTTGATTTGAGAAGTCTTAATATGACATAATCAGAATTTTCTTTTCCACAACTTCTCAGATTTTCTATAACACCTTTACTTTTCAAAGGAGTGTTGGAATACAGGCTGTTCACTAAGTTTTTTATTGATGGCTGTATGTGAAGAGTATAGATCAGTAATGTTCTGTATCCATGAATGGATATAAATACAGGACGACTGCAGAAAGGCCTCATATGCTATTGCATTCAAATGTACCTACTTGCCTAATTTCATAGCACTTGTAGTGCCATCAATTTTTTACTATTTTGGACTGGAGGAATCAATGATTAAGTTTCCAGATACAAACTACATTATTGCTCCAGAGCTCACTTGAGTGCTGTTAGTTTGCATCACATATCCCAGCAATAAATGCCACTAAGAATAAAACCAAAAAATTTGTAAGTATTTTAAAGCTTCTTTCTCATGTAAAAAGAAGTATATTTGTCTTCAGATATAATATACAGATATTCTTTAATTTTGTGGCATGTGACAATTTAAAAAGAAGGGACAGAATAATTGTATTGAGTTTTTGCTACTTGCTAAATACAGAGAAATTTTACATTATTTTCTTCAAAGGAAAAGGAAATTTATCGTTGGCCTGCCAGAGAGTCACTGAAAACCATGTTGGCCATGGGATGGAGCCTAGAAAGGGCCAAGGAAGGAGGAGAAGCAATAATACATCAGCGTGAAAATGAAAAGCTCCGCAGCATATCTCAGTCTAGCCAGGTAAGGTGGAATTGCTTACATCTAGAAAGGAAAAGCCTTGGTAGTTAATTTACTAAGAAATTATACAAAATTATGTTAATTTAATATTCAATTTAATGAAAAGAAACTTTTAATATTGGAGTTCTGAGATTGGAAGTCATGTCACTATAATAAAAACTGTGCAATAACACCAAAGAGGGGATTGCAAAACGAACAACTTCTAAGACAATAAGGCTGTCAGAGACCATATCTCTTCAGGTCTTCTGAGAAAATGAATAGAATTTTCATACAGTCATTCAAAGAATACATGGCAGACTATTTAAAGCCTTTTATTTTATAATAAGTAAATCTAGTCATTTTCTTTTTGGTCAAACAGAAGAGTCCGAAATGGGCATTTGTCAAGATTATAATTATGACTGACAAATAAGGTTGTTCATTTAATACTTTTTGTTAAATCTACAGGCAAAATTTGGAGGTAATTATATAGTACCTAGTATTTTGATATGATACAGACTATTTTTTCATTTGTAGCTTTTTGTAATAGCATGTTGAGACTGCTGGTCAATATGTCTGTGTCTTGGAGTGAGGAAAGCTGTTTAAAACTATGACAAGTGTTGGGAATTTTAATTGTACCCCTTGAGGTGAATTAAACACACATTTGTGCTCATATATAGTGAGACTTAATGAGCAATGCATTGGGCAGAGTCCTACCTCCATAAGCAGTTCTGCAAGGAGTGTGCAAAGATGTGTCACGAGCTGAGTCCTTATATGCACTTGCACCAGCTCTGATCCTGTGAGCATCAGCATCAGACACCTTAGGCTTGTGTTGGGTTCATTCCCCCAGCACCAGTTTTGCTTACCAAAAGTGGCCCTTGAGCACTCTGTTACAAGCATTTCTTACCTCTTCAGCAAATGCCACTCCCACTCCATTACAGGGAGTCCTTCTGTCTCTGGCATCTCTGCTTCTAGCCGGTTGAACCTGTTCTGCAGTTGGGCCTTTTTGCCCAAGAAGATGCATGATAAAGACATGATTGAGTAGAGGATTTCAGCACATGTTTAAGTTCAGTACATGATTGAAATCACTGATTTATATGTTACCGTTCACATTTAACATGTGCCTAATAGGTTTGTTGCACTGGAGCTTTCACACTTTAAATATTTAAGGACTGCATAAGTATATCGCACTCCTCGTTTTTCTTAGTCTGTAAATTCCATGAGACAATAACCTATTTTAACTTTTTGTTGTGATGTCTTGTCTTTAGTATATGGTTCATCCAGGCTGTTGCCACACTGATCTGTCATGTTTTGAAGGCACACCTTGTATGCCTCATGCTTGGTCTCCTCTCTTAGGCTGAAAAGCAGCGTTCTTAGTAGCTTGCCATCATGTTGTGAATAGAGAGATCTAAGTATCTGCAGCAACCTTCTTATTTCCCACAGATGTAGTCTGTTAATCATCCTGTATATCTTCAGCACATTGCAAAACAAAAGGTGAACACAGTTTCTACAAGGAAGTTTGAAAATGTGAATGATGTTACTCTAATCAGAACAACAGAGATATTGTAGTTGAATATTTGATTCTTTTATCCGAAATACTTTTAGCTGAAAAGAATTCTTTTTTTTTTTTTTTTCCCCTGCAGGGAAATGGGTATAGCCCGGCACCACTTGATCTCTCTAATGTAGTGCTCTCTAGGGAGCTTCAGGTTTGTATTTGTGTTTTGTTTATGTTAATTACACAAATTAATATATTTGGATTTTTATTATTAATGAGTTGAATTTTGTCAGGTTTTATGAGTGTGTTTGTGGCTGTGCTTGTGATATGCTGTTGTAGAAAAGTGAATGCCATGCTATTTACATATTTAAAGAAGAGATTTCTATGATTTAACCCATTGGTGCTTCCTGAGTTCCTAGAAAAGTTAGCATGAAGCTAGGGAAGAGGCGGTAAACAGCATGTGATAGATGTGTATCCTGTGCCTGTGCTGACTTCAAAGAACAGTTGAATGTAGAAATGACACTTAACTGTGATGTTTCTTTACCACAAGAGTATAGACTTTACCCAAGACTAACAAAATTAAGTAGAATTACAGAATTTCTAATTGTCACCTTCTTAATTTACATCTTGTTTTTTCTGATGGTAATATAGGGAATGGTTGAGGTAATGGCAGAAAACTACCATAATATATGGGCCAAAAAGAAGAAAATGGAGTTGGAAAGCAAAGGTAAGCCAGAATTCTGTGAACCACACAAAAAAGACAAAGAAAACAAGGGAGAAGAAACAGTCTGAAAGAAGGCAGTGTAAGGCAATCAAAATCAAATAGTTCCTTTTTGTACTTGAAGCAAAATAAATCTTACAGTAGAAAAACTTACAGTTCTTTCAACTTACTAAAGGTGGAGGTAGTCATCCTTTATTGGTACCTTACGACACATTGACAGCCAAGGAGAAATCACGGGACCGTGAAAAGGCACAAGAGCTGTTTAAATTCCTTCAAGTCAATGGTATAATCATATCTCGGTAAGTTGCGCATTTTTTTTAAATACTTGCTTACATTCAGTCCACAAACCATGATGATTTTCCTTTATCTCACTGCAGTCTCAATTATTAACATAATTACCATTTGGCATATCTTCTGTAAATTAGAGTCCTTGTTATTTTTATGTTCAGAAAGACCCTTCTGAAATAGTGCAGACAGGTAACAAGCTTGAAACCAAAATGTAGGTATGCCACCAAACGTTTTTATAGTCTCCCTAATTGCTTTAGAGTCATTGAATAAGAAAAGCATTTTTAGTTCTTGCAAATGAATGGTCCTTTGAAACACCAATGGAATTGCTCAAATATTAGTCTTAATATCTCTTTGCAGCTGCGTCTCTTTGGGTTAGGAAGACAGTGTGTTCACTGTTAACTAATGGGACAAGTCAACTTGAAAAAGCCTGTTCAAACTCTTTATGGGATATGAGCAAAGAGTTTGCAGTAATTGTCTATATCAGGGTAATTCGAGATTATCCTCTTCTCAGTGTTTTCTCCAGATGAATATGTGCATATTTTAAGTGTATATAAAATCTTTTGAAGTACTGATTGCAATTATCACATTTCCAGAATGTCATTCTGAAAAACATTGGACTAATCATTAAAACATGGAAATTCTTTATAATTGGAAACATATAGGCGGCACAGTGTGTGTACTTTACATATACCATCTGCCTCTGTTTTGATTTTTGCTCCTCTTTCTTTGTTGAGAACACTTGTGAAGCACTTTTGGGTGTTTATGACATACAGATGAATCTCGCAGGCCTTACTCAAATATATGCTAGAAACAACATGGTATTTTGTTAAGCATCTTTAAACCTCTACAACTTCTTTCAATGTCACCTTTGTTATTTAACAGAACTGCCAATGTCTTTCAATATTTAGGAAAGTACATGTAATCTTTTAGCAACCATAACTTACTATAAACACAAAAAGAGAATATTTACAGTGATCTCACTGAAAATACAGATAAATATTTAGTTGCATTATCCTCTGAGAGTGAGGCAGCAGCAGATGACTGTCAACCATACATAGCTGTGAATACATACCAAATCGTTTGATTACATATGTGATAAATCAATTAATAGGAGGTCACAGAAGTATATAAACTAGGACTCTTCAAATAGAACTTTTATTTTTTTCAAATGGAACTGTAAGATGGAAGATTAGAGTCCTTTCATGGTTTTGTGTAAAATGGGATTGGAACGTATTCCTTGGTTCCCTTGTTCTGTTCCCCCAGACTGTAATCATTCCTTTGCTCTTACCCATGTTCTGACATGGTCAAGAAGATACACTTTAGATGTTTTCTGCTGCATCAGCCTTCTCCTACAGAATTATTTTTTTCCTTGGATTCACCTCATAGCTGGTTTTCAACTGTTAGTCTAATCTTCCATTTATTCTCTCTAATTTACTCCTACACCAGTGCTAAGGACAAGTGATCATTTCCTCCATACCTCAACAGGGAGTCCAGCAATTTTCCTGCTTTCTTGTTCCTTTCTTGCTTTTGCCTCAGTGCCACAAACTACCAGTTCCTCATTTCTTCCCTACTTCTGACACACTGTTCAACCCCTCTGTAGTCTCTGCATCTCCTTTAGCCAGGTCATTTTCTCTAACTGATAAAAGGAGAGTCTTCCTATCTACTACTATTTGAAGAGTCTGTGCAGAAGCAAATGAAGTAGCCATTGTGGGTAACCAGAGGTTTCCCTTAGTGTTACTCAGTTACTTCCTCACTTGGCAAGCCAGTTAGATGTCCTGGGTGTAGGCCACCATCTATCAACTGAAAATCGCAGGTATGGTTTAGTCCTCTAAATGTTGGAATAAAGAGACTATAAAGAAGTTGCAAACTAAACAAATGTACAAGAAAACATCAAGAAAACAAAGAAGAAAGAATTAATGACTTGTAAAAACAAGTATGTTTGAAAATAGAATACAAAAAAAACCTATAGTTATGTGACTTCAAAAAGAAAAAGAAAAAGAAAAAAATCCCTGTTCACGTCCTGGATGACGCGACAGAATGCATCCTTAGCAATTTTGTGAATGAACCCTTAGCAATAAATTGGAGAGTTTGGCTGCCTTTCAGAGGAACTTTGATGGGCTGGAGAAATGGGCTGACAGAACTTGTGTGAGGTTGAAGAATAAATGCAAAGTCCTATACCTGGGATGGAATATATCCAGGCATAGGGAGATTGAGCCTGACAGTGTCTATGCAGAAAAACACTTTGAACTCTGCAAGTTGAACGTGAATCAGGAGTGTGTTGTTGTGATGATGAAGGCTGACTGCATACTAGGCTGTGTTAGTAACTGTGCTCTGCAGGTTGGAGGAGGTGATTTTATTTTTTTTTTCCCCCTTCCATTTTGTGATCATCAGATTGTATCAGGAGTATGTTGTCCAGTTTTTGGTCCACCAGTGCTAAGGAAGACATTGACAAAAAGAGTTAATCAAGTGGAGGGCCACCAAGATGCTTTCGGGATTGGCATGCGTGCCAGGAGAGGCTCTGAGGAGAGGCTAGATTTTTCAATATTAAAACAGAAGGTTACAGTGGGATTTTACCACTGCCTTCAACTACTTAATGCAAGGTTATAGAGATGATGAGGGCAAACGCTATCTCCTCAAAAGTAACAAGTTGTTACAAGGGAAATTCCAGTTAGATACATGAAAATATTTCACTGTTACTTTTTCAAATTTTTCAAATACTCTGAATAGTATAGTAATATGTTACTTGCATTTAGGTTTTCATTCAGTAGCTTAAGTCATTTTGACTTCAGCCTTTTGTAAAATCCAAGGACAAAAATGAAGTTTAATAGTGAATAACTAAGGGAAGTGTAGTACTTAGACTGATTTTGTAAAGCTGTAATTGCTGACTTCCGAAACATTTGGCACTTTAATCTGCCAGCAGAAGAAATTGAGTGGCTAATGCGTGGCTTTGTTAGACTCAAATGTACCATGGCTTCATTTATGCGATAAGATAGCTCTCTGAAGTTCTTATCCTAAAATAAATGTATTTTGGATACTTTAATACAAAGCTATTATACCTCTAGAGAAACATGAACTTATTTAAACATTCTTGTGATGTAGTTGATAACTAAGATTTGCTATGGAAGATAATTTTCTCCTTCTTATGAAAGTTTACCATAATTAAAAGATAATAAGGAATGGAATGCTTCATATGATTGTCATCATTTGTACTATTGTTGTCATCAGTGCTATTTATCTTAATGCTTTCTGAAACAGGGGTCTGAATGACATGGACTTAGATGCTTCATCCATGGAAAAGAGGTTTGCCTTTAAGTTTCTGAAGAAAATTTTAAAATACGTTGATTCTGCTCAAGAGTTTATTGCACATTTGGGTAAGCTGCAGATTTTATTTTGAAAATAATTAAAATTGCTGATACTTAAATATTTGGATGGATATGTTTAAATTTGTAGCAACTGCTATTTTTGTAACATTTAAGAAACTTAAATTCTGTCTTTTAATTTGCAGATTGATTTCTTGGACATCTGTAACTAGCTAAACTGTTTCTGCTGTTTTTATTTGTACTTCAGCTAAACTAAGTTTGCAAGGCTGTATCAAAGAGCTATTGTGTTATTTATTATTAGACAACTTCTTATTCATGTCTGCCTTGATTATATCCTTGCAGAAGCCATTGTAACCAGTGGAAAAACTGAAAAATCACCACATGAACAAGAAATAAAATTCTTTGCCAAAGTGAGTGATTTAGTATTTCAAGTAATGTTGTATACATTCCATTTTACAGAACATGGAAATTTATAAGGTTAGACTGCTTTTCAGGTAATAGAAATATATCTTTCCCATTTTTTTCATGGTAAGTAATCAATTAAACGTTGTTAACAAATATTTCAAAATATCTTCAAAAATATTGCACTATAATGGCTTCTACATGAGAAGGAACATAGAAATTAAAAGGCAGCTTATTTATTAGATGAAATTAAATACTCTCACTGAACAGATAAATTATTTCTGAAAATTTTTGCCTAAGTATGTCACTGAAGTGCATAGTATCATTTAATTAACAGGAAGAAGGATTCCTATGCATAGTAATATCATACACATTTGTGTACGTAATAAGAAAAATGTTGTCCATAATCGGATTTGAATTAAGGAACATTTAGGATTTAATTTAGGATATTAAAAAAAAAATAAATGCCCTCTCCCTTTATATCTGTACTGGACAGTTATGTAAATAGTGGAGAGGAAGGGTCCTCTTAGTTCAGTGGTATTTATCACTGTTGAATGTGAGAAGAGTAAGCCTGCAATATTAGATCCAAAATAGATTGATCTGTGTAACTCTTGCTTATTATTTACATAACTTTTAAGTAAAATTGTAAGACTTAAGCTTTTAATTTATATGACTTTGTGTCTGAAATGAGAAAATAACAACTGTTACAGAACTTATAAAATTCTTTGAATGAACTTTGACCAATCAGAGCATTGTTGCTACATTTGCCATTGTGCTCTGTGAAAAATACATTTTGTATCTGTATTTCTTAGGTTCTTTTACCATTAGTTGATCAGTACTTTACAAATCACTGCCTCTACTTCCTGTCTTCTCCAACAAAAACACTCAGTAGCAGTGGATATGCATCAAATAAGGAAAAGGAAATGGTAGCAAGGTAAGTAGAAAATTAAGACATACACAGGAGGGTTCTATATAGATAATTAAAGGTCTCTTCTTAGATTAAAGAGAAAGATAGTTCAAAAGCTGAGTTTCCTTATATAGAAAGTGAATAGTTTATTCTGTATCAGAACGGCAGTGAGTGAATAGAATTCCTCATTTTAGTATTCTTTAACATATAATTAAAGAATTAAGTATATATACTAATTATATATATTACAATATATAATTATGGATGATAACATCAAAAACATTAATAAATGATTCTACAAACAGTGGAACTAATAAAACTTAGTTTCTGATGGGTTTGTGTTTCATTGTTGATGGTAGTTTCTGGTTGAAGCTTATCCCACTGTTGGGTCATTTAAATGGTCTCACATTTAAATTTTCAGATATCAAAAAATGTGAAAATACCATGATGCAGCTTTTTAGGGGTAATTATGGATTCTCCCTTCTCTACAAAATTACTTCTGCCCCCACACAAAAATTGCTGGAATTTAATAATTTCTAGACCTGCAACCTGTACTGTTGCAGATTTGGTTGGAATCAGCCATTTGACTCAAAGTTATTCTAGAAAACTCAAAAAGAAACAGTTGCCTTTTAATTTATAATGTGTTGCCTTTACAAAAATATGAATTTCATTTTTCTGCAATTAACATTTTAAAATTAATGTTTAATTTGTTTTTAACTATGACTGTCATCTAATATTTTTGTTGCCAATTTTTTTCTCCCCCTTAAAGGTGTGCTGCCACTTATTTTCTTTGGGAAATTTTGTATCATACTTTCAAACTGTATTTTACTTTCATGCTTTCTTACTTAACTATCAGTTTCTCAAATTTCTTTTGCTTTCCTTCACTATGTTGACCAGTCAACTACTATTTCCAATGGAAGAGTAGATACAAAATTTGAAAGTAAAGTTACTTCCTCATTGTTACATAAGATCAGGCCTAGCACTGAACTTCCTAGATTCCATTCTTCAGCTTATCTTCCAATGCATTTTTGCATTTCTCTAAATTAGTATTACCCTTTTGTTTCCATCTTCCAGGTGGGTGGTAATCCTTACATAGTAGTTGCCCATAAGAGTGAATGTTAAATCCCTAAGATTCTGCTTTAGTGAGCTTTATAGGCCCAGATATATTATGAAATACAAATACGTTTTTGTATATATTAGATATATTCTAGATAAATGTGCAAAATAGTCCACCAGTTGCTGAGGAATTGAGCTCAGGTTCAGGAGGATTGAAATTTCATTTCATTTCAATTTCATGCTGCTGCTTTGAATATTCTTATTACTTCCCTAAAATCAGTCAGGTCAGCTTAATAAAGCTAGAAAGATGCTTACTGGAGTTGTACAAAACACCTTTACAAAGACACATGAAGGAAGTAGATGTCTAGCCTGCATATCTGCTATTATAAATTCAGAAATATCTTACAATTCTTTGTCCATTCTTCATTGAAAAAAGTGATGATCAGTTATTTTCATCTTATAGGAAGTATGGTATTTCCTTACTATTGTGAAGATAGCAATGACGATCTGTTGTTAGTAAGAGACCATACCAATTCCTAAGGTATACGTGCTTCATTTTGTTATGTCCTAACTCCATTTGTCAAGTATTCCACAGATGATAAACAAGTCTGCCCAGCTGTCTTTGTTTTTAAAAGTTAAAGGAGCCACTTTAATCTTTAGAGAGTTGGTGATTTTTCCTTTCTCTTAATTATGCTATTATTTTGACAGATACGTTAGATATGCAAATTTCTGACATGCTTGCCAGAAGCAATTCTAGTCTGTGTATATTTCAGGATTCATCTTATTATCAGCAGTGGCTAAATGCAGATTTATTTATTTATTTATTTTCAAAGGATATCTTCACAAATTGTTTTAAATGGTATGAAGATTTGTAACATTTGTTTCCTGCAGAATGCCAAGTAAAACACTAAAATGTTACTCAGTTTTTCTTGTTCTTAACAAAAAAAATTCTTATTCAGAAATATAGCCATAAAGAATGACTCAGCCATGTAATAAGCAATTGTTGGAAACCACTGTAATCAAAAGAAAGTTTCACATTTCAAGTCATCTCTGAAGTATTGAAGCTTAGAAAATGAGAGAATTCAGAAGCTTCGAAAAGTTATTCTGCTTAACGCAGTTATATGCCTGACTGTTGTCATCCTGTATGATTCAAAATACACTTTCCAGGAACTGTGTTGTGTTTTCTCTTCCATATTCTGCTATTCTTTACCTCATACTCTAAATAAATCTTTAATCTTTGTCTTGTCTTGCTCTTTCCGTTCTTTTCTACTTTAGCCTGTTCTGCAAACTAGCTGCTCTTGTTAGACATAGGATCTCACTTTTTGGTAAGTTGTTAAGGAAGATCTTGATAAAGTTAAAACTACAAAGAATGTATAACTATTGCTTCTATCTTACCTGAAGCTTTTCAAAAGCTATAGGCAAATATCTATAAAATTATGCATAAACTTCCAGTACGACTAGTGAGTGCATTGAACACAGCTCTGAAGTAACCAGTTAATAGATTATGTAAAGTGTTGGAGCAGGAAGAAAAAGCAGCTTCTAGGGTTTTCAGACTCCTTTAAAAAAAATCTCATGTTTTTGCAGTTACTTTTAGCTTTTCAAAAGTCATCGTACATCAATTGTTTTGATTTCTGTCATCCAACTGTTGAATGCAATAGATTAATTTCTCAATAGGCTAGGGGGATGTAAGGAGAAATAACATACCTTTTTCAAAGGTATTGGTAAGAAAACTATAAAAGAAATGTAGGGTACTACAAGATGCAAAGTTCAGAATATTGCTGGGTCAAGTGATGAAAACAAACCATAAGTAAACGCTAGTTATTCTTTTTAGTTCTTGTATGGAAATAGACTTAAATTGAAAGTTAGTTCTAGAACCAGATCTAACCCTCCCTCAAGTGACCTAAGGTGGAAGACTTATGTCATGTCTTGTTTAACCTGTGCATCGCCAATAATTACATTTTGGATTATTAGATTATGCTACATTTTCTGTACTATTGTACTCTCATAGTGTCTCTTTCTAACCAGGTAGCGATTCAGCTACAATGGTGAACTGCCTGCACATCTTAGCTCAGTCTCTTGACACACGGTGAGTTTGCAACATTTGTACCAACTACGATCTACGTAGGTGTCTCAGAGCTTTTCAGGAGCAGTTGGATTGTTTCTGTATTTTTTTATTCCTTATTTGTAATTAATGATATTAGCAGTATCAGTAACTCAGGTACTGACTTCCATATTAGCAGATTTCGTCTGAAGGGTTTAATCTACGTTTTTCTGTTCAATGCCTGTCATTAAAACATTGAAAACTTTTGTCACCCTTTCCAAGGGTATTTGAAGACTTTATTGGGAGATATAAATGACACAAACTTTGGAACTGCAAGTATTGATACCTGTAGATATTGAGACAGTTCAGCGCATATTGGAAAATTTGGCATTAGAGGGATGCAGAATGTATTAACATATGGGCATAGTTACATTTGCTAACTTTCACTGTTTACAGTTGAAATGTTTATGTAGATTAAAACACAGGGCAGGATAGTTTTCTAATTTAAGCTGTTTTCTGGGCTGGTTATGTTATACAGCAGCCTGACAATGACCTCATTGCAAATAACAACACTGGAAGGCTTCATTAAGGGTTTGGAGAAGAATGCAAAAAAATTAAGGAATGGGACTGTGATGCTGGTATTGCAGTTGCATTTTCTAGATTTAGGGTGCTTTGAAGATAGGTAAGCGTGTATCCTGACTTGCATACCTAGTTACTGTGGCTCCCATAAAAATGTAGGGATTAAGAGTTACTTTTCTTGAACATACTGAGGAGCTTGCTCACCACCTATGATGTTTGCTGAGAAGTCATTATCTTATTTGAAAGCAGATCACAAAAACTTGGAAAGACAAGACTGAGGAAGCAAGTTCTTTGTTGTTATTATTTTGTATGAAATACTCCAAGCTAGTTGTTGCTTATACTGCTATGTTGAGGTAACTGTCCTTTTAAGTTTATAATGTCAAGTTCACTGATACATGTGTATCATGTATCAAAGTTCAAAGACTGGTAGAATGTAATTAATGTGTACATATATATCTATACAACTACTAAAGATCAATGCAAATTTAATATTTTTCCCTTATTTTTCAGAACTGTTATGAAATCAGGATCTGAGCTTGTTAAAGCTGGATTGCGTGCCTTTTTTGAAAATGCAGCTGAAGACCTGGAAAAAACTTCAGAAAATCTTAAACTTGGAAAATTTACCCATTCACGAACACAAATCAAGGGTGTTTCACAGAATATCAATTATACTACAGTAGCATTGTTACCGATCTTGACATCAATTTTTGAACATATTTCACAACATCAGTTTGGAATTGATTTACTTTGTAAGTCTTCTATTTTTTAAGTTTATTGTGTTGTAATAATAGAAACACTTTTAGTAATGATTGCATGAATTCAAAGGATGAAATTCTGTTTTCAGTAACACAAAGATTTCCAGCATTAAATCTGAAATTAGCTGCATAGTACCTTATTTCTGTTGCATGTTTGACAATAATACTCAGAAAGTTTCAAGTTAATCATGTACAGTATTTTTCCAAACATTGAGAGAGAAATTAAAATTTCCCCTTCAGTGCTCTCTTACCAACTGTGTGGATGAGACTAGTTTCCTATAGAAAATTAAATTATGCTTATTTTTGTTACATACTATTACTTCATTAGATTAAAGGAGACAACTCATTATTAATTCCATGTGGGGTTTTTCCTTACATTTGAAAACCACTTTAGTTATTTTGATTAAAATTTTCCTTATTTTTGGCATCATCTGTTTGAAAATTACTGAAATGCCTCCTTGAGATTCAGCAATATGCCGTTCAAAAATTTTGTACATATTTGGGTGATCACAGTTGCAAAGCAGAAGATAATTAAAACGTTGATAGCCATGAAAAGACTTTCTTTAAAAAGATGGGGAGTCTTTAGATCATGTTCCTAGAGGTTAGACACACAGACTGATGTGGTTTAGCTTAAAATTGTACTCTGCAAGTGTGATAATCTGCAGTATCTTATTAGCAGGTATCTGTGGCCTCTTGGAATGTCTGATGATCTGTTAGGTTTTCGAATGAATGTAGATGACAGACCAGGTATCAGAGAAATTGAAGATAAATAACACGTGTGGAGTATTGACAGCCTAGAATGTTCAGTGATACATATGCTAAAAGTTTTAGACACCATTTATCGGATTGCATAAAACAGATGTTTATGTTTGGAAAGTAGTCTTTAGTTGATTAAATACTGATAATCTACTTCTTATTTTCTTCTAGTGGGTGATGTACAAGTTTCATGTTACAGAATTCTTTGTAGCCTTTATTCCCTTGGGACTGGGAAGAACATCTATGTTGAAAGGTATTGAGTGAAAAACTCAGCGTGTAGAATATTCTGTTCTTTAGAAGTGTGTTGTTTAGGTAATAAAGCAGTTTGAGAGGTGAATCTGAAACAATGTGAACATGTTTAAAATACACTTTAGCTGGAATGTAGTTTCCTATATCTTAAGAGTTCAATTCCACACACAAAAAAAAAACCCCACGGGTTGCCATTAAGGTTCCCAAAGTTTGGCTACTGCATGTTACTGTGTTAAGTAGGCTGAGTACTCAAGTAGGCTCTGTCTGTCTCACACCTAATTCTATACAGAGTTTTCAATATAGTTGTCCTTAGTATAAAATCCAGAGCATATGTAGAGCATTCTGAGAAACTTTATCTCTACAAAGGAAACCACTTTACCACTTGCATTTTAAAAAGAATAGGGTCTACAGTTCCTTTAAGCATCTAGTTGCTATGATCTATTCTAAGCCCTGGATGTTAGATCCTCTTCCATTAAAAGAGGCTCAAATCCATATCTCCTACTTCAGAAAAGAGAACCCTAATTGTTGGTCTATCACAAGACAGGAACTGCGGTAATCATAACCCTTCCTTATGCTTCAGAAGGCTTTAGGTTAGGCACTTTTCATGACCTTTCTTATAATGAAAAGTTTAAGATTCAGAGGGCCTGAGAGAGAGACTAACCTGGAGGAGATACAACTCTCTAGTCTGGTTAGTAGAGGCTTTGCCTAGTATGAGGAATACTGGTCTTCACCTCCTTCCTTCCAGAGTTTATTCAGTAATTTTTTAATGCAAAATGCAAGAGCAGTCTGGGGGACAAACTGTCTCTTTCCTCCCACTCTGCATGCATGTACTTGTGTGCACAAGCTCATACTTGTGTATGTCCACATTCAGTCGTTTATACGTCCATCACTAAATTACAAAGCTCTACTCTTTCTTCTCTTTCTGGGCTTGAAAATATTAAATACTCTTTGACACAGATCTGACAGGCAAAATGGGAAGTGCCTTACCCCTACACTAACTAGCAGTCAGGGTCTTCTGACAGGAAATAAAAGGTGATTGTATTTGAGTTGCCTTTCGATGAGAAGAGCTCACAGCAGAGGTCTCTGCTTGATTGGCAAGAGCTATAAGCACTGGGCAGTTACATTAGGCGTTGGTGTTAGCAACATCACCTTTTCCTACTGCAGTTGTCTTCTTGGAAGTGAAGAGTGATCAGATCAGATACATCTGAGGAAATTAATTACTCTCCTAAGGCTGTGTGAGAGGTTTCTAACTGTGGATTTAATTTAGTTTGGTTTTCACAAGACTGACTGAAGTTCTTAAATTAAGGCTGTCGGCAGAAACCAGTGTCTAGGTGGGAGGTAGGACTTCAAACATACTGCTCAATGTTTCAGCAAAATGTAGAACTGCATGATTGAGCTGACTTGAACAGTTATTCAACAATGCTCAGATTTAGGATCAAAGTGCAGTTGTTCTCCTAGTGAATTTTGGCAGGGACATTAAGAAGTTTTGCCTTCCATTGCAGGATGAGTCGTAGTTCACTTTTTCATAGGTGAATATCGCTTTTCATTGCTGATTCTACAAGACTTCTGGCTGACGGGGTCAGGACTATGTTGGATTGCTGCTGCTGCCTTCTTGTGACAAACTTCCATTGTCAAGGCTTTCATCTTTTGTACAAAGAGCATTTAGCCTGTTTAGGATGTTGGAGACGTTTCTGATTTGTCTGTGGACCTTTCTTCTCTAAAAGTCTCCGTGGCTCATAAATGTTGAGGACTGGATGCAAAATGCAGTAGTCCTTGACTACTTTAAGCCCTAATGCTCTACTGGCAAGTATAGTATTATTGCTATAGGCATTCTATGAATTCTGTACCCAAGTACCCATTTCTTTTCATTCACTGCATCAGAAATTTAGGTCTTGAAACTGGGGTTGAAAACTCCCTTTTCATACCCAGTACCCAAAATTTGTATGTCCCTTTATGGTGTCTTGATCTTTTCCTGGTTAGCTTATAGAAACACATTTCCAAAGGATTTTTAGCACAAATTATGAAATATCTGTATCAATAATAAGAAGTAAAAACTTTGCGTAAGTTAAGAAAGCATAGCACTTTTTTATGTATGTAGTTAAATATGACAAAATTAACTGTTCTATTTAGTCACACATACATATCCAGACTGTTCAGTTTAAGGCTTCAATTTGACCTATTTGAGACTTCTCAAAATGAAGGCTGCCAAAGATGCGAGAAAGTCTATTATGACTGGTATAATAGGAAATGTTTCTTCATTACTATCAATGGTTGGTGGTCTTTTATCTTTCTTTGTTTTTTCAAAGTCTAGTTTGATTTGATTACATTTCAAGTATTTTCCACTTCCTCCAAGACTTGCACATCAGCCTCTGACAGTTCTTCCTCATTCTTTGGAGTGAATGTTTCCAGTTAGTGGTCTTTCTAGCGTAATTTGTCTAAAGGGTTAATTTGGCTTTTCTTTAAGTAACTTTTACTCCATTAATTCTATTGAACTACTCAATTCCCTGAGTGATTTGTTTTACATTATTTGCTTTTTATGTCAGTGACTATCTGCTCTGAAATTTTTTTTTTCTAATTTCTGTCCTGCAAAATTACAGGCTTTCCCTTGGTTTCTCATATTTAGGACTTCCATATGACAGAAAATATCTGTGCATTTTGAGTAACTTCTTAGCCTTGTTGTATAATTGTTCACTTTTTCTTCTTTTGGCTTCTTGGTATCCTCCTTTCATATGGGAAGATGGGTATGCATTATGACATTGTCACGCATGTGATTAAATAGCCTCAGTGCATTTGAGGTTAGTCTTTTCAAATTACTTTTTAATATGTGTTTGTGTACATATATATACACACACACCAAGTTTTTCCTTCTTGATCCAACAGAAGGCAAAGAAGTAATGAAGTTTCCTTTTTAGGAGAATTTATTAAATCTCCTATATGTATAATGCATCTTTCATTACAATTCTATGGGAAGAACACGCTGTGCTATAAATAAAGTAGGAATTCTAACATTATCAGAAATTTGCTTCTTAATGAAATGTTCTGTGGTTGCTATCTGTGATACTAATGCATCATGTATTTTGTTGCAAAATGTACACTATATGGATGGTCAGAAGGTAAGGGAAATTACATAGATCTATAGGTGGAGCAGAGAATGAATGAGCATTCAGCCTTGAAATAGACTAATATTATGTGAATCATGTTACATGAAATACCTAAGGGAATAAAAATCCTTTTTTGTAGTGTTTTTCAATTCTGTAAGGCCATTGCTTTTGCCGTGTTTTTTTTTGTTTCTCCTGCAACAAAACAAGTTGGGGGGTATATAGTTGCATATCTCTTTACCTTCCAGCATGGTTGTGAAATAAAAATTGACATAGGCAGTTGAAGATGAAGTAGTAGATGGGTCGTGATCTTTGACTTCAGGTCATACAATTAGGAAGGCTTTGTTGACACAAAGGAATCTTTTTAGGATTGTTGTTATTCCTGGAAGTTGAACAATCGTAGCATCATAGAATAGTTTGGGTTGGAAGGGACCTTTAAAGGTCATCTAGTCCAACCCCCCTGCAGTGAGCCAGGACATCTTCAACTAGATCAGGTTGCTCAGAGCCCCGTCCAACCTGACCTTGAATGTTTCCAGGGATGGGGCATCTACCACCTCTCTCGGCAACCTGCTCCAGTGTTTTACCACCCTCATCATAAAAAAATTCTTCCTTATATCTAGTCTAAATCTACCCTCTTTTAGTTTAAAACCATTACCTCTTGTCCTATTGCAACAGGGCCTGGGATGTTTGTCCCCATCTTTCCTATAAACCCCCATGTTTCTTATAAGCCCCCTTTACTTACTGAAAGGCTGCAGGAAGGTCTTCCTGGAGCTTCTCTTCCCCAGGCTGAACAACATCAACTGCCTCAGCCTGTCTTCATAGGAGAGGTGTTCCAGCCCTCTGATCATTTTTGTGGCCTCCTCTGGACCCGCTCCAACAGATCCATGTCTATTCCAAAAAAACCATGGAGCTTCAAAGGATTAAAGGTGTGTGCTATCTTTATCCAATCTGTATGTCAAGTGTAACAAAATCCGTAAGGTATCTGGTACAAACACTGCTTCAGAACTTCAAAAGATTACCATAGCTTTAGTATTAAGCCAATGTGAGCCTGGTCTTCTGCTGAAAAGGACTGTCTCAGCATCTCTTGCACATTTGTCTGTACATTTACACCCCTTTCTTTTTTTCTGGTAAATAGTGTTTATGCAGCCAGTTGATGAGCGTGTTTTGTTGCTGTTGGTTTGGCTTGGTTAGTTTTGGTTTTATGGTGAGGTTTATTTTTAGTTCGACCAGTTCCTTCATAGAGCTTACCAAGATGCTGTTTGAGTGTTAGTGCTAGCACAGAACAGACAAATAGTAGGAACATAAGAAGGTTGTGTGTGGGAATGCAGAATTGCCCCTTTAAGAACACGCCACACAGAATGCCATAAAGTCATGAAATCAGTCTTCGATAAGTAGCAGTAGTGTTTCTCATCATTTGACTATGTAAATGGTATAATGTGTGAAGCAAAAGAAAAAAAAGTATATACCTACAGAAAAGAAGTGAAATCTTGAAAAAAGGTATGACTGCCAAAACAAATTCCTATTGATTATATGCATTTGCTCCTTGTTTAAGCAAACCGAAGGTACGATAAGAATATGCAGTTACTAATCTATTCTTTATGTATATTATAGACACGTTTTCTATAGTTTGTAGTTGCACTGTGGAGCAGTATACCTTTAATATACAATACTTGGTGGAGGTTGTTTGGTGTTTTTTTTAAAAACATGTGTTTCTTATACCACTGTAATTTCCAGTAATTTTGTTCACATGAGAAATACAATTTTTCAAAATTGTCACATAGTTCCTAATGTATTAAAAAGATCAACTAAATCAGCAATAAATGTTAATGCTGCTTTATAGCGCATGTTAGACATTGAAAGCCTAGTGAAACACTTTTCCTCCCAGGTAACTTTTAGTGTGTCTCATATACAGGCAGCGTCCCGCACTTGGTGAGTGCTTAGCATCTCTTGCAGCAGCCATTCCAGTAGCATTCCTTGAACCTTCTCTCAACCATTACAACCCATTGTCTGTCTTCAACACAAAAAGTGCAAGAGAAAGAGCAAGTAAGTACTATTCCTCTGGGGGGAAAAAAAAAAAAAAAAAAAAAAAAAAAAAGAAAGAAAAAAAGGTGTTCGCTGTGCTCCAACTAATAGTAATAGAAAGAAATCGTAATCATGAAAAAACCCAAGAGAACTTCTACTATTGCTCTTTCATTACTGGTCATTTTAGACTTGCTCTGCTTTGTTGAGACTATATTAACATTGTTCCCTTTCTCCTAGCATATTTGGATATTTTTCTGAACATGATGTTAAGAGTTCTTTTCTGTAGCTGCATGCTGTAATATTTGAAGCTTAGTAGAAGATGGTATCTACGTTACAAAAATTTTTAGCAAATTGTACAGTTGTGTTCTTACTAGCAACATACAAGAGGTTTAATATCTTATTTATGTGAACAGGAATATTATCTATATTTTTTGTTGTCTTACTGGTACTCCAATGCAGTTTGGTGTAGGGAACTCCTGACAAAATATGACTTTGATTCCATGAAACCTTAATCAAAGGAGCATGAGTCCTTCTACATAGATTTTCTTTGCATGCTTCTCTCCTGACTTACTCATGATGGACTCTTATATCTTAAAGTATTTCAGTATTTTCCTCATTGATCCATGTAAGAGTCATTACATACCAAAATCACTGTTGTTTTAAACAAAACAAAAAAGTAGGCAGATTGATTCCATATGCTTCCTAAGTTTTTCAATATAAAAGAAGTTATGGAAAAGCTTGTGCTAGACCTTCCTTTGTCAGCTCTACTTTACAGAAGCAGCACTGGTGGAAGAAGAATTTTGCTAGAGTGACTGGCATTAGATTATGATAGGTTGATAATTGCTGAATAATCACCCTTCAGTTTCTAATACAAGCATCTGACAACTGGATTTCTTTCCTGGCATTTTTGTTGGGAGATATATGTGCAGAGTTGCAACTAGATACAATTTAATTTTAATCTTACCCATAATTTTGAGCTGTTTGTTTCCTTTTCCCTGAGGTGGATTTGATCTTTTGCAAATTGATGTGAAAGTTGAGAATGATTATGGAAACAGTGGCCATAGTTTATCCAGTCTTGACATAAGCTCTCGTTTCTGCACTTCTACATAGCTGGTCTGCTCACCAGATAATTGCAGGACACCTTATGGTAAAGCCATAGCTTTATGGCAGCTATTGTCTACATCAGTGCTATATGCACATCATCAGAAAGACATAATTTATGAGATGAGAGACCCATGTATACCCCAAATTCTTACTATAGTTATGTATGCCCAAGATGGTGACAGAAAAAAACCCTGAGTGACAATGTTATTTGTATTTAGAGTTTAAACATAAATGAACGTAGATGTTCTCTTTTATTTTGTTAATTAATCTTTTGCTTTTCTACCCTTGCTTGCAGTTTTAGGTATGCCTGATACAGTAGAAGAGATGTGTCCAGAGATCCCTCAGTTGGATGGACTAATAAAGGAAATTAATGATCTAGCAGAGTCTGGAGCAAGGTATACCGAAATGCCTCATGTGATTGAGGTTATCTTACCCATGCTGTGCAACTATTTGTCCTACTGGTGGGAAAGAGGGTCTGAGAGTCTTCCTCAAAGTGCTGGGCCTTGCTGTACAATGATAACATCTGAGCATCTGAGCATCATTCTTGGAAACATTCTGAAAATCATTAACAACAATCTGGGAATAGATGAAGCATCTTGGATGAAAAGAATTGCAGGTAAATATTTTTAAAGGGTAATTGTACCTAATAATATTTAATTACTTTGCTATGCTCTACCACATTACCCAGTGATATAATAATAATAAATTGTAATTAAAAACAGTAGGAAAGAAAGATAAAGAGTAGATAAATAACAATAAGAGAAAGCTTTTTTAAAAAAAATTTTTTATTATTTTTATACATGCATTGTAGCATGACTATAAGCAGAGAGCTTTCTATAAAACATAATGGATTGTGAAAAATCTTACCTTCTCTATGCACTGCAATGCATAAATGCCTTAGCATTTCATTTGGAGTTGTGAGTTCCATTGAGTTTTCAAGACACCTAAGAACTGAATATTAGAGTAGAGGGTGTAAGTCCTGTGAATACTGTTCATGAAATATCAGGACAAAAGGGAAAGAAAGTGTATATGATGAAATAATCCCAGGAATAACCCAAGTTCAGAATTAGTTGCTTTGCCTGAGTAACTGGGCCAGCTATTAAATGAGCAGAAAGATTTCTCAAAATGTCCTGTAACATTTAGTAGCTAGCTACCTGCAGAAATTTACTATATCCAAATTTTATAATTCATCTTAAACAGTGTAAGAGTATAATATGCAATAAGATGGTTCAAGAAAACCTACGTAAAGGTAATAATTTCCTGCTAAATTTTAATGCCCCGTTGGTACTGGGTTTTCAGTATTATTTTAAATACTGGAAGATCTTTAATATCAATAAAGATTCCATTAGAATTTAGTAAGAAGTTTGCTGCTTAATTGTAGAGAACGCTGCTTGCAATTTTGTAGTGGCTGCTTATCTACGTAAGGAGATAATGTACTAGTGTGGTTCTTGCAAGGATTTTTGTCTCGTGGTCTCCATTTTATTACTAATGCTTGTACAAAATAGATCTATGGTCTTAGTCGTGCATTCTCTGCCTTTTAGCTTGCCTGAGGCAAAAGAGGTAAAGGAATTCTTCCAGAATATTGTCTTCTGACTATGTGCTGACATTGTATACAGAAAAAACATACACAAAAAAACCCTCCAACAGTACTTTTGTTAGGACTTTGTCTCTCAATCTCTACTTTGTTTAGGTTCTAAGTTAGAGACATGTGACTTGCCAAAACCATGATAGTTTAATTGACATAAGACTGAAATACTTATAATCTGGATTCCCAGTAACTAGCTTTTAATCTGTCGATGCACACAGTTGTTACAAATCTATATTCATAGTTTTATTAATAATTTTATAATGCTTCAGAAATATGTGAAGTACTATGACCTTTATGTTTTCTAGAACTGCAGAGTTCATATTAATATGATGAAAAACATCGATTGTGCATTAATCATAGCATTATCTATATTTTCATGTATAGTTTATGCTCAACCCATCATCAGCAAAGCCAGGCCTGATCTGCTCAAAACTCACTTTATTCCAACACTGGAGAAATTGAAGAAGAAAGCTATAAAGATTGTGATGGAAGAGGAGCAACTGAGAGCAGATAGTAAAACTGACACCCAAGAAGCTGAGCTACTCATTCTCGATGAGTTTGCTGTTCTTTGTAGAGACCTTTATGCCTTCTATCCAATGTTGATACGTTATGTAGACAACAACAGGTAAAAAACCCCTAATAATTTAAACTCATATTTATTAGGTAATGTACTGAAGTCCGTGATCAGATTATCGGAAAGAACACAATGCATTTAATGTTATGCTGAGAATCAGATCCTGAGTATTTTAAGATTCGTAACTTACAGAATGATGTACCTTGAATTCACACCTTTTTCTCACACGCATTTGGCTTATTTGGTTGTATTGTAACTGCACTGTTATCATTGAGAACACATATCCTGACCAGACTTGTTATATATGCTATGACAGCCCAATGACATTACAAATTAATATGCCTTTCAAAAACTAAAAAAGGGCTAAAACCTTTAACAGTTAATGAAGGAGTGAAAAACTATTTTGCTTTAGTTGAATCATTCTATTTGTAGATAATACCACAAAGTTGTTAACCTTTTGTGTTGATTTTTTAAGATGGAAATAAAAAGTCTTTGGACAACATTGTTTTGCTTTTGGAATTACCAGAAGTTTTTCTCCTCAACAATTTACTGAAGGATTATTCTGTGCCTACACTTTGATGTTCTATTAAAAAGAGATTGTTATATTCAGTTGTCATATTTAAAATGTCTTATTTCAAATTTCTCTTGTTTTTGTAATTAGAGCCAACTGGCTAAAGAAACCAGATGCAGATTCTGATGAACTATTTCGAATGGTAGCTGAAGTTTTTATCCTGTGGTGTAAATCACATGTAAGATAAGATGTATACTTTTTCTTCCATTTCATACTGTCTTTAAATAAAACATGGTACCTGCAGATGAATTAAACTTCTGGTGATCTTTTTTTTTTTTCATCTTTAGAATTTCAAAAGAGAAGAACAAAATTTTGTGATTCAGAATGAAATCAACAATTTGGCATTTTTAACAGGAGACACCAAAAGCAAGATGTCTAAAGTAAGTAATAAAAATCTGTGGGTCGGTTCAGCATGTGTTTAGCACATAAGAAGGCTCTGAAAATCTACTCAGACTGCAGCTGCTGTGCTGAGAGAAGAAACAAAAAAAGGATTTTGCTTCTTGATGATAGACATGACAACTACTATGCAAAATATAGGCTATGTACCTTAGAGTTACTTATTAAATGTCTGCTAAGTAGTCAAAGACACAAGATGAAAATAAAGGTCTTGATTTGAAAAAGTTAGATGTATAAGAGAATATGGGCTGTAATATAGGTTATTGATCTTTCAGAAAAAAAACACAGGTAGAGTGTTTTATAAAAGCAAGTGAAGAAACATTGGTTGCCATATCTTTTTCTTGTGAACGTCAGTCAGTATTGTTCTGTCAACTTTGGTGGAGGAATGCTGTCTTTGCATATACCTCTTTATCACACATATAGTGTGCCATACGTGCACAGTTTTTCTCATTTCTTATCAGTGACCACACTCTTTTTTTTTGCTCATTTTCAATATGACAAGATGCCAACATGATGGCTGTAAAGTACATTTTTTACCTGTGTAATAGAGAAAATGCGTGTTGTCAAGGTAAAAAATGCTGCTTTGACATTAGCTGAGGAAGATTGCCTTACTCAGCTAAAGCCAGTTGAAGTCTAATTCCAAATTAGTGTTGGTAAATGTAAAAAAGAACCCTTTGTTTTATTCATATTTGTAATGTGTTTGGAGTAATCCTGTTTCGAAAGCGTTCCAGAGAAGTGGTGGGGTTTATTGTTTTGTATTTCATTATATTTTGATTGCCTGTAACCTAGCTACTGTAACTCCAACTTTAGACAATAGAGAGTCAGCTAAAACGTGCCATTACATTTCTTACTTCTCTTAAAAATCATTTGCTTCTTTTCTATTATATTTTTTTAAGTTCTGAAACTTGGTTAAGCCAAACCCTGATACTGGAAAGTTTACAAGCAAAAATCACAGATTTTCTGCTCATCATTAGTTCATGACTGGTACTGAACAGCAATTCAAACTATATGGTGAATTCAATATTTGGAGAAAAATAACTTTTTAATGTGTTTCATTGTTTTCAAGACACAGCTCCTTGAAATTGTGTGATAGAATTGAAATGTTTGTATTATCCTCATTATCGAAATGAGTAGTGGGCACAGTCGAGGCTACTTAACGATCAATTGCAACAATAGTCTAACACGTAGCTCTCTACTTTTATCATATGGCAATCACTACACATACATTTAATATGTATACTTCAACATTTATATGTTAGAATTGGCCTGAGGAGCCAAGAGTTAGGTGTACTTTTTTTTTTAAACCATGATAGATTAGAATCAGGTGATTCACATTTAATCTAAATTGTGTCTGCAGTATTGATAATAGGATAATATGATGTAAACTCCTAGTGTCATATTTTAGTCAATCTTGCATAGCAGGAATGACAAAACAAATCTTTACAAAATAAAGAGTAGGTATCCATCATACTGGTCCCATTTGGATAAAATCACAGAAATTTAACATCAAGAATCTATATGACCCAAATTTAAGAGAGTTTGGGTTTAGGATTACATATTCAAATGCCTAGTATTTAAACATACAGATATATTACTATAAATACTTGTATAAATATATTAATACATAACAGAGATGTAGATGCATATGTAAATGCATCTTTCTTCATGTGGGTGTACAGTACAGGGAGATTATAAATTTTTTTATATGCATATAATTTTCTGTAAGCATATTAATATCAAATCACAGCATTCAAGGACACTGTGCATAGGTATTGTTAATATGGGAAGAAGTAAAAGATTGTATTGTTCATGACTGAATTTTTTATTAATATGATACTATAACTGCAGGAGTGACTGCAGAACAGCTGATCATTTACATAGGCATTTGTTTCATGATGACTTAAATACCATGATATAATACATGAGGCATCTTTTAGAAGTGTTGTATTGTTTCTCTGAATGGTTTCTAAGCAGGAAATTGATAACATTTCATAATACCTAATACATAATGTAAGTACTCTAAAACCAATGCATTCATTAAAGCATACATTTAGATCTGAATAATTTATTTTTAAGGCTGCATAGTTTTAGAATAAACAAGAATTTCTCTAAGTAACTGAATTTCAGGGTTTCTTACAAGGTTTGATACTTATTTATATCCTCAGAGAATAATCAGTAGTGGACATTACATTAGGGAATATTATTTTTATAATTTCTTGCTTTAATATTAACATTCAGGAAGTAGAATGCTAACAGAATAACTAGCACTTTCCTCTTTATCACCAATTCCTCTTTATTCACATTATTTTTAGTGGAAGCAATCGCATCCAGTATTTATCAAGCATGAGAATGTATAGGTAACTGTGAGTGTTAACATTGCCTGTTAACAGTTGGCCCAAGACAGAACTGTTCGGGGTCTCTTAAAGGAGTAAGGCCCTATGCTGATCTCAGACTGCTTTAGACAACTGTCTGTCTTATAACAGAGACTTGTAATTTTCCTAATATACAAGATACTGTGATAGTACTAGTGTGTAAGGTGCGATATATCATGTATGGAAGGTTCTATATCTTTACATGCCATATGCAGAAAAAACAAATACGCAGAGGATGAAGGATTAGGATTACATTATTTATCGGTAGCTAATAGCAGTGGTAACAAATGATTCACCATAACAATCAATAAATTGATTAAGTACCCATTGTATTTTGATGATATAATATTAACTTTGTTAATATTTTCTCAAATAAATGTTGTAACAGCTGAGCAAGTTTTTTAATTTTTCTTTTCTAAAAAAATGGCAGCAGATTGCTCGGAGGGGAATGGTAAGTTAGAGAACTTTCAGTCTGAGAGAGACTGGTAACTTAGATTGCATTGAAATAACAGATTCGTGATAGCAGTGTTGAAATGGAGAATTTAAACACATTCAACTCCACTAATCTGTTATTTTTGAACCCTTCATAGGTTTGTTGATAAAATGGCATTGATTAAGATGCAATGATGTCCTATTGTGTTTTACAGTTAATTGTTGTAAAAGACTAAACGTATATATTCACATGTACCTAACAAATGTGTAATACATATGTGGGCAATTTTTCTGTGTAAGTTTTAGAATCTAAATGAATGTTTGGCTAGATGTATAAACTCAGTTGCTAAACACTTGCATATCCTAGTGAACTTATATTTGATTGGCCCTCATTATTAATTTTTTTTGTATCTATTTTTGAAAAGCATTTGGATAGACCTGTTATAGAAGTTTGAGGCAGTCATAAAATCCAAGTTTGTATTACAAAACAACATTGTGGTTTGTGCCCGTTTGTAATATGTAATACATATTATTTGCAAATTTACAATAACTAGAGGATTTCATGTTAGTATTTTCTGCAAGAATTTTAGATCTCTCCTTTGAGACTATTTCAATTGCAGAGAATACGTTTCCTATAGATATATTATGGTAAATCATGAGTGGATTACTTTTATGGTGATCTCTAATGAATGAAATATAATTAACGTCTTGTCTTTACTTACCTTCAGTGTATATCTGCTGAGCCATGTCTGCATAGCATCTACGTATTTCACGCAATTGAAATTTTCAATTAAAATTTGCTATTTGTATGAATAAGGTATTGAAGATTCTAAGATGCTTAACATTTAATTTGATGATTAGTCTTTCAGTCTTTCTTGGCTTGTAGCTGGTTTTCTTCACTGTGTGATATCAATATAGTAGGATATAAAAAGAGATTGCAATAATAGCTTGGCTTCAACATTTTGAAGCTAATTCAAGTATCATAAGAAAACAAAGTTACTGTTAGAGCTATCACAGAAGGGAGTGCTTGTTTGTATTTATGTTTTTTTCTGTTTGTTTTTAACCAACAGTTTTCTATAGTATTTTCCCATGCCTGGTCAAGGATTCTTTTAAGTAACAGTTGAATTTTTTTGCCATTTTACTAGAACTACATGGTTTTGTTGTTATCTTCTTAAGATTGCCTTACACAATGAGAATGTAGTGTTGACTATGGAATACATGTTTATTTAAGTGTATTTATGGTACTAACATAATAAACAGGAAAAAACCCTGTGTATGTATGAGAGTTACAGTTGAGTTTATAATAGTGTTCTCTATTCTCTGCTGAGAGATATGAGCTTAAGTCAAGTTTTCTCTCAGGCTGTCTTCAAAAAAGTAACAAGCTATACAATGGGAAAATACATCTATAAATGAAATGCTGCATCTTCACAGTGATAGTTTGATTTCCATTTCTAAACATAATTTTTCTCAATCATATTTTGATGGGGAAAAGGGATAGAAAGAGCTATTTTGGTAAAAATGTGACTATTTTTCATTATTGGACTATCCAGAGTTCCAGACACCTTCCTCCTTTTAACAATATTGGGAAAAGATGCATATTGATGTGCTTACTTACTAGGTGTACTCCCTTATGTGCTGAACCAACAAATGGTAGTGCTGAATAGCAACAGATAAATTCGGAAGTTCAATCATTTAATAAGGAATAAGTTGAATAACAATTATTTCACTAAGGTCTCATTTGATTATACACTTACAGTCTATTGTTTTAGCTACAAACTTATAATATTTCTATTGTCCTGATAAAGCTGAGTAAGTTTATTACTAACTTGTAAAATTATCATCTTTTCATCTCTTTTACTTATGTTTGTTTCCCTTTATTTTTCTTTCATACAGGCCATGCAAGTAAAGGTACAGGTCAAAGTGCATGATGTGTCTTTGTTTTAGATTTAGAGATGATCAGGCTCCAAGCATTCTTTCCATTGATCATAGCAGTGGCGTCACAAAGTGAAGGCCCAGGTTCCACCTACTATGAATTTTCTCGGAGTTAAAGTGGCAGTATTTGACCAGAGCAGCTGAAATTCCCTTTGGCACTCCCCCATGTTGCTTAATGTGAAAATGTAGTAAAGTTACCTCTTGTAATTATATTAGATGTACATTCCGCCTCTGCTGTCTTTCTGCATTCTGATTTTTTTGCTAATACATTGAAGCAGATGTAGTAAAAGCAATGCCTAAGTAGAGTCATCAGAAACATGTATTTGGCTTATGATAGGCAAGAAAAATATACGGGAGAAATGTGCTATAACCTATACCCTGTCTGTAGATGAATAGAAGATTGTGTTAGAACTAATAAGTTTAAGTAAGATACAGAGTTTAAATCCTACCTTTTTCCAAAATTAAAATTATCTTTACTAAAGATGTGAGATGTGACAAAGCTTTTGAATAATCCTCGTTTCTTTTATGTATTTAATTTATTCAAAGCTTTCTTTGTCTCTAGTGAACCATAGTTCACCTTTCTTTGCATCATTCATGTTATCTCTTTTTAATATGAATTTCGAATATAGATGAGTACTTTTCAACCTATGGTGTGTTCTTCATTGTCGAAGCACAATGAACAGCCAAATGAAGCATAAAACCCTTTCATCTTTCCCTTCACCCTGTGTGCTGAGAAGCACACATGATGCTGTGAAGAGTTTTTAATCAATTAAATTGGAGGCATAAGTTAAAAAGTGAGCAGTTGTGTTAAACTAATAGTCCTGTTTTCACGCTTTGCTATTGTCAAACTTCCCCAGTTAGGATTGGAGTAGGAATTAATGAATGCTTTCATGATAATCTTGGAGAATTGAAGGTTTAAGGAGGGTTGGAAATACTAAAAATATTAATTCCATCATCTTAACCAGTTTTAGCTGGGTTTTTTTAGTATAAATAAATTCTTCCTTCTTTTTATTGTATATTTAATCATTATGAATCTGCTGGAGAATCTGTAATTCTTCTGTATGTGTTTGTTGAATAATGTCCATTTGTGTGTTTAAATCCTCAGACAAGTGAAACCATTATGTGCAACCAGATTATATCATTCTTCTTGTTGAGGTCCTTTTAGCACAGTTAATTATTTAGGCAAAATATATCCGATTTAATGCTCTTTACATATGAAAGGAAGGTGTTGTGTATATATGCACTTACATAGTGCATATTAGAACTGAAAGAGATAATGTTAATGTCATTTAGGTTTCTGTCTGTGACTCTACTTACACATTTATCAGCAGGAGTTGTGAATTCACAGACAGCAGAATTGGATGGCAAAGGCAGAATGGATCTTCTTTTCATGTTTTAAAAATAATCAGGTTTTAATTTTCACCTACCTTATTGATACCTAGTTGTTAATCTCAAATGAAAATTAAGAAAATTGGATGTGTAAAATGTCCTCAAGCATAAAGATGCAGAAAAGTAAACCAGTATATCTCCTTCTCCTTTTTTTTTTTTTTTAAATATATCTATTACATATTTTGTTATTCCTTATTTAAGATGCATAGTGACGCCACTGGAATACAGTGATACATTGTGGGATTTGTTTGTCTGCTGTCAATGTAGAGTATAAATAATGTCATTATTATAGCCATTACATCACTGCTATTTCTAAGGCACTTCCAAAAGCAAAGCTTTGAGACAAAGTACTCTCTTGCAATTGTTAGTTCCTTAAGAAAGGAAGCCACATCCACTGTGTGTTCCCTCTGACCTGCAAAATGCTCAACACCAGCTACATACACAGAGATTCACCATCTAGAAGACAGAATTTGCCAAAATTTACCACTGAGTAGAACATTTATGGCTGCATTTTTCTCTTCCAGTGATTAACGTAATAATAGTGTGATAGTAATTGGTAAATAATGAATTGCAATGGATTCTGCTGTATCCTTATGTGGAGCTACACAATGTATTTTTAAAACAGTGGTCAGCAAAACTTAATTAACAGAGGGAAAAGGATGTGGAGGGTTAAATGCAAACATTTGCTATTTTGTAGTGTTGTACAAGCCTGGAGGCCTAGTCCTGAAATCTTATCTTAGGCAAAACTCCCCTTGAGTGTAGTAGGAGTTTAATCTAGGTACAGAATTCAGAACTGGGCTATTTTTATGTTGTTGTTGTTTACCATATGTTCATTAAATATATGGGTTTGTTCTAAAGATTTTGGTTCACTGTCTCATAAATGAAAAGTTGTGTGTGAAATATTGTTGTACAGTGTTTGCTGTAAGAAGATAGGGCAGGTGTTATTCTTTTGTGCTGTTTACTTCTCTGTCTCTTTTGTTTTCCTTTTCCTATTACTCATGGTCTCCAGAGATGCAAAAGACTTAATTTTTCATCCCAGAGTTACTTATATAAGCCAAAGCCAAAGGGCAGTGCTTTTCCCAGAGGCACTAATTCATTGGTGTTTTATTGCTTTGAATCAAAGCCTTTTAGATACTGGTATTTTTCATTTGAGGCAAATCAGATGATATTGATTCATTCAGACCCTGGAAAACTATCTTTATGTAAGTTTCTAACAAAAATGTAACATCATGACTTTGTAACACTGAGAACTAATAGTGTCCTCTGAGACTGACTCAGCTTTTAATTTTAGGGTTGTCTCTGATTTGAGAGGTAAGATCCAGAATATATAGTTAGATTCATATGTATGAATGCACACAAAAGTATGTTACTGCTCTTAAAAATATTACTGGTATTGCAGTTTCTGCACTGGTGCACACCGAAAGTATTCTTTTACATTTCCCACTCAAGACTGTACACCCTTCTCTAATGTAGCATTTTTAATTCATTGTACTACATCAGGAATATAGTTTCCTTGGACCATTAGGGGAAAAGTGTGTTGGAAAAGTGTGTGATCAGAGAATTACAGTCGTTTACTTTTCTATTTTTTTCATTATAGTCTGGAGGACAAGATCAAGAGAGAAAGAAATCAAAACGTAGAGGGGATTTGTACTCCATACAAACATCCTTGATTGTAGCTGCACTTAAAAAGATGCTTCCTATTGGTTTGAATATGTGTACTCCTGGAGATCAAGAGCTCATCTCTTTGGCTAAGACTAGATACAGCCATGTAAGTGTATACTTTGTAGTAGTTTTTAATGCAAAATAAGCAGAACTTTATAAACTGAACTTTGAGGCATAGATATCTAAGCAGTCAATATAATTAAATATATCAATGTACTGTAAGCAGTTATAGCTGCTAACTGTGCTTTCACAAGAAAAAAGTGGTGTGTATAGACAGCTGCCATTATTTCCATGTCATTTTCCATTTGTATACAATGTACATTTTTACATGTGCATATTCATTTGGACCAAATACTGAAATACCATTAGTTAGCTTTAATTCCCTTCAAGTTTAATCCTTGTTTTGTGGTCAAAATTAAAGAAAGCCTTTGTCCCATGCCCTTCTGGTAACTTACGTACTTTGAAAAAAAAGAGGTTAAGTTTCAATATTAAAATAAAAGCTGTTCTATGTTGTACATATTCTTATGAGATGAGTCATAATCTCAACTGAAAAATACTTCTACCTTTCTGCAGAGGGACACTGATGATGAAGTCAAAGAACATTTACGTAACAACTTACATTTGCAGGAAAAGGTAATATAAAAAAAATCTGTCTTAAAGATGCTGATGTGCAGTCTTAAAACACAGAAGTCACAATTGTTTTGTTTATTGTGACACATAAACAAAAACAAGAATGTGAAAAGCTATTAGAAAAATTGCCACTTAACATTTTTCTTCATTATTTTTTCATGACAATAATTGTTTATTTGTAGCTTTGGCTGGTGTTTTAAAGTTTCAGGAAGTCCTATAGAATGGGATAAGTGTAAAGAATTGAGATATTTATAGTTTAAAGCTATAATTACTTAGAATCAACTTGATCCAAGAAGAAAATCAAATCAAAACTATAGTATTTCAGCTTTTCTTCTTGAACTTAACTTGCACTGATGATTAAATAGTATTTCTAAGGATATATGCATTTTAAAGTTACTATCATAAAATAAGAAAAGCTTGTGTCAACTTAAGAGTTTTACAAGCACATTTATGTTCCTACTACTTATATGCTGAATACACCATCAAAGATCATACCAAAATGGAGTTGTCATCACTGTGTAAATAATAAATAATTTAGATCATTGCCTACAGTCTTTGAAGATAATAGGAGTAACTCATTTATCTGTCATGGGAGATGATTGTCTGCTTGCTATAAATTTGTGCTTACATTTAAATTGGACACACTAAGTAATTCTGATGTGTTTTTTCTATTTCTATCTTGCAAAAAACCCAAAACCTTTGGCTGTAACTCTTCACCTACTGAAATTCCAGCTGTCTTTTATTGACTCCATAAAACAGCTTTCTGCTGTCAGTACAGAAATGCTGCAAGGAGTTAAAGTCAATCCATTACTAAATGCGCTTCCTTGTTTTTACTGCAGTTAAATGGGATACAGAAGTCCCAGGATGCTTTATTCGGTTTCATGAAATAAAAATACAGAACCTTGCTTAAGAATTGAGTTCAGTTACCCAACAGTATACAGAATCCAATGCCATTTTTCTGAGCAGCTAGCAGATGTTAATTTTGATTGAAAGGGGACAGATGAAGTGGGAGTATCTATAACATTCTTTATTATACTATGAGAATAATAGTGGTGGTAGTCAAATTTAATATCTTCATTCAGCAGCTTACATACGAAATATGTTGGTTTTTAGTCTGATGATCCAGCTGTGAAATGGCAGTTAAATCTGTACAAAGACATTTTGAAGAGTGATGAACCTACTGATCCTGAGAGAAATGTGGAACGTGTGCAGAGGATATCAGCTGCTCTGTATCATCTGGAACAGGTAAAAAGTTAAATGTCTATACTGCATTTGTTTTATAGTAGCATGAGTATTTTTCCTTGTAGAGATTATTTTGACTTCAGTGAGTGTCATTATTAAAGTTTCCAGATAAAAATCATTTTTGCGCGTGCACGCATGTGCGCACACACACACACACATACAGATGTGTATATATACAAGGTCTTTAATGCAATCTGTTGAAGTGCCTCAGTTTAGCTTCGGGGAAAACTGAGGATGTATTTGCCTCTGCAAAACTTTGTGAACAGTTGTAAGTAGTATAGTTTCTAAATCATCACCATTCAGTAGCTGAAAACTGTGTAATTTCAGGAAGAGATGTTTGCATGTGCACGTATTTTAATATACTGGTTTTAGCCTGTCTCCTGTTTCTGCACCTGGGGATGCTGTAACAACTTTTGAATCTGTTGTCTGTTCATTGAAATTATACAATTTAAATACAAAAAGGCATTTGTACTCTTCCCACATAACGTTAATCCATTTAATTCACAAGTGATATAGCACAGAAATTAGTTCACATGAAAAACTGAATATGCATAGTTAGAAACAGGCAAAATAATCATTTTGGAATTTTACCAAGCAGTCCCACGCATGAGATACTCTGGCATCTTAAGCTTTTCTGCATAAACTGAGAGGTACTATATAGAAGGCCCCCAGTATTTTTTCTGAATAATTTTAAAACAAAAAACAAAATAAAACCCCAATAGAAGATGCTTTTCAGATGATGGGGAGAGTTTGTAACATTTTCGAATTTGCTAACTACATTAACCACTAGCTAAAAAGAAAATTTTGAATGAAAGTTGAAAAGTTTCCACTGTATGTACTAGAAGATATTTTCTCATAGGTTGAACAACCACTGAGATCAAAGAAAGCTGTTTGGCACAAACTCCTGTCAAAACAACGCAAAAGGGCTGTTGTTGCTTGTTTCAGAATGGCACCATTATACAACCTGCCAAGGTAAGTGGATTAAAGGTGTATGTTTCCATAACTTTTGTTTGCTTCTGAATGCAAATATTGCTTGTGTGTATACCTACAAGTTTGTTGATTGTTAGGCCTCTGTAATTTTATTTCAGAGACAAAAGAGTTTGCTAGTTATCAGCTAATTCCTCACAGTAGCAAAATACTTGTCTCATGACAAATAACCAGAGGGGGAAAAGACCATAGGAATTACACTGCTTCAAAACTAAAATGCTTCATTTTTGTCAGCTGTTACTCTGTATAGTTCTTCAAGTTATCTGTGAAAATTGTTAAGATGTTGCTGTTTCTGTCCCTTTTTTGCCTCTGATTGGTTGCTCTTCTTACTCTTTATTCTCCTGTTTGTATTCTTTTTTCTTTTTTTAACTTTGTATGGCTATTCCTTTCCTATTGCATGAACGCTTCGTGCTCTCTAGCTTGTCTGACGCAATCTTTAGCTACTACATCATAAAGTTACATGCATTAAAGCGGCTATTGGGGCAGAGCAGTGCAGAATGATATTTTGCACTTGTGTTGCTCTGTTTCTTACTCTGGTTGAATGTAGATACCACAAAGTCCAAGACAAAGTGCATTCTGTGCCTGGATCCATCTGCTGCATTAAACACAATGTTAAGTCCACATGGCATTGGGGTCATGTCCTTTACCCTGTTCCTTCTCAACAAATCTGCTTTTTATTCAGATACAGCCTACAGTACATCTTTAAATTTGCTTCTCACCTTCTTCTGCACTTTTTCACCTTTCGTGTTTAATATTTTTGTTCAAAGTTTGTTTGCAAATTATTTAACAGAAGAGTCGCATTGCATTTTTAAATGCCTTGGTTAAAGCAATCTACATGCTTTTGATGTCAGCTAAAGCTCTGTAGCTGTGCCACTAACATAATGAAGGAATATTGGGTTTGCACAAGACAAATAAAAAGCCAGCTATACTGTAAAAAGCACACATCCTTCCTTTACAAAAAGTAGTAGTTCTAGACTATAATAACGTCTCTAAGTTGTCACACCACCACCAGGCAATCTTTAAAGAACCAGAGAAATGAAAAGGTTTAAGTACAACATAAGGACAAACTGGCTAGTATCATCCATTTCATCTTCAAGAATTGTGTTTGGAAAAACAAGAGGAAGTGGTATGAAGAGCACCCATTTCAGTACGATATTTTTGTGAGCTCTTTTTTTTTTTTTTTTTTACAACCATATTCTGGATTTATAAATTCTTAAAATGTTTGGAATATATATGAGCAGCGAAGTGATAAAAATGGTTCATCTTATTTTTGCCTTTAAAAAACCCCCTATTTTTATTTATTATTTTTGAGATTGATGGAACACTTGCCAAGGGGAAAAATGGGTTATGAATCTGTATTTTCATTTTCAAGAAAATTTGGAATAATACTCATTGAAGTAGAACATTTACCTTATCTGTAGTTTTCATTAAAAACTTTTCTATGTTAAAAAGATTGAGGTTCTTCTCAAACTTTATGGTAGATTTTGTGGTGGAGTTTACTCCTAATTTAAATATGGATGTGAGGCAAATCTGTCCAGTTATTTTGTCTTGCTGATTCTAAAACTGAACTGTCATAAAACTATTTTATCCAATTAATTGTGGTGTCTGCATTTCAAAACAGGCAAGAGTGAAAGAACACTTTGGACTTAGAATCATAAAATCATAGAATGGTTTGGGTTGGAAGGGATGTTTAAAGGTCATCTAGTCCAACCCCCTGCAATGAGCAGGGACTTCTAGGTATACTGCTCAATTGATAGGTGCAGAACAAAGTTTTAAAATTCGTTAGTTTACAGACACATATTTTTTTCTAGATAAATCATAGGATCCTGACAGGAAAATAAGGCTATCACACTATTATGCACCTATAACTATCTCCATCAGTTAAATTGATTGAGTTGTTAAGATCTCTGAACCCTAGGGAGATTATTTCAAATGGCAATGATTAATTCTAGGAGCTATGTAAATCCCCTTGAACCAGAGTTTCAAGTGCAAGTTTCAGTCTTGTATATTTCCTCATTTTAGTTGGTGCTTTATATTGGGAGTGTTAGTTCTAAATTTGATGTTAGAAACAATTAATTTAAAGTGCAGTAAGCAAACATTATGGTGGTACCCTTTCATTTATCCTAGAAAAGATTAATATCTTCAGTGAATAATGAGCTCACTCCTTTGAAAATTTTCTGGAGATTTAGGTGGCTTTCAATATAATCCAATGTTAATCTCGGATTTTATTCTAATTTTCTTCAAAATACATTCTTATATGTATCAGTTTTTAGGAATTCCAGTAAGGTATTTCACAAATTGAAATGTCTGTTGATGTACAGGTGTTTGTTAAATCATACAAAAATAACTTCTACCATAAATATTCCAAGTATTCCCTTTTCTGAGAAGTGCCTGGAGATAGAAAAGAAATAGTTGTGTTTTAAAATATTTTTATTTTTCAAGGTTTTTCCTTGTTAGGAAATACTAATTCTTCATGTTCTATGTTTAACAAATGTACATTGTGATAAATGTTTTCTCAGAGATGTGTGTATTTGTCTGATGTTTTAAGGAAATTAATTTGTAAAAAAAGTCTGTCTTATTGTCTGTCATCTGTATATGCACATAGATACAGCGAAGTTGTACATGGCAATTTTTCATACACAGTTTACGAATACATTCTTTCTGACTACTTTATTGAATTTAACTTGTGCCTTTCTTCAATGAAAACCTATATGCTTTTCTTCAGACACAAAATTAGCAATTTCTTCCTGAGCACCTTTCAACGTGTTTGGCTGGAAAAAGTACATGAAAAAACTCAGTATGACAGGCTTATACTCAAGTTAACGGTAATGTAACTTGTGGAGAGCCTCTTGCTTATGCGCACACTTATTCCTTCCCAGCCATGATTTGATGTTATCATAAAACATGAATTTGTACAATTTTCAGTGGGGATTCTGATTGGTCAGTTTTTGAAATTTGATAATAAAATGGCACCAGTGCCAGCAGGAGAGCCTAGAAGGTTGGCTCAATAGCTATTCATTATGAAATAATAATTCATGTGCACAGTATTTAAACAAGTCGTAGTATATACAGCCCATTTGTATAGTTTCTGTTAGTGGTGCAGGATAAAAGTAAATGAAACGGCTGTGTGGAACAACCTTTGTAACCTCATGTAGTGCATCTCGGAACAAAATTTTCCCCCAAATGTAAGGTGAAGATGGAATGGTTTGGCCATTATTATGTGTAGTCTTATTGCCATGAGCTGTATTTTCTGTGGAAAGTTAAATTAACGAGTAATAGTAATTAATAAGCCTAAGAGTTTTTTCTAAAATTAGTCATTTTCTAGAGGAGGTTTTGTGTATTTCTAATCCAGCTTCTTTGAGGACACATTAATACAGCCCTGGTTTGGAACTGAAAGAAAAGAAGCTGAGGTTTGGGTTCCCTGTGTGGAAGAAGGCAATGATGGTGTGCAGATAACATGCTGGAAAGCACTTGATAATTATTTTGGTGTTGATAGCCAACTTCTGCTGTCTCAATGTTCTAAAACTAGTAAACTAGATTTACATCTTGTAGGTGTAAATCCCACCCACTCATTCTCAGTCTGTTTAAGTGTGTATTTTTCCCATGCTTGCATTAAGGTTCCAGTCCTGCGTTTTCATGTATGATGTGTATTAGCACTCCCAAAGCCTTCAAAACAAAAAGTAATGTATACATAGGTGTATAAAAATAAAAGTAAGAATGTTCAAAACCACATGCAGATTTGTCACTGAATGTTAGTTATGTTTTGCATTTTGTTTCACTGACCAATCAGAGGATCAGAATTGTACAAATACTTATCCTTACTAATCATTAACCACCTGAGCTGTTATACTATGTTCCGTTACCCCTCTTGATCTCACTCTCACAACCCCCCCAGGCACCGTTCTATTAACCTCTTCCTCCATGGCTATCAGAACTATTGGATAGAAACAGAGGAATATTCATTTGAGGAGAAACTAGTTCAGGATTTGGCTGTAAGTACTGACATAATTGGGCATATTTTTCAGTGCCCACTTTAATGTATATTTTATGTACCTATTATAACCTACATTTAAATTTTGTGTACTGTATGCATATGCATAAACTTATAAAATATTAATCCTTATGCTTCAGGGCATAAGGTCATTTTCTGCTGTGGTCAAAAAGCCATTCGTCCTGTGATGCACACTGAAGTGCTTTAAGGTGGTTTGTGCCTTCAGACGAACTATATGATACTCATTCTTGGGAAGAGAAATGGATTAGATGAACTGTCAGACTATTTTTGTCATTATGGTAATTCCTATGTTCCTATATTTTATTTACTGGTTTTTTAAAGCTTGACACAATTGATCCTTTTCCCCTTTTTAAAATCTTTTGTTGATGCATAATATTTAATTTTAACATTTTCAGCTTTAATACAAATTAATTTTGCTGTTTTCTTGTTGATACATCGTAAGGAAAAGTAAATATATGCAGCCATATTCAGCAAAAATTTAGTTTATATCTGTACTTGATAAAAGTGATCGGTTAACTTCAGCATTTTGTTACTGAATATTGATTCAGAAAGCCTACTGCTTTTTCTTTTCCCTCTCTGTACTCAGTCTGTCTAAAATACTTTTGTCTAAAATACTTCTGTCTAAAATACTTCCAAGGGCCCTATCTCCATAGTATCTAAACACCATGAAAATGAATATATAGCTTCATGGATCACATGAAGCTGTATCCGGAGGTGCTTCAGAGTTAGCAAAAGCAGTTATGTTGTGCTTTTTAAAGACCCACTGGTATAGAAGGTTGTATGATTTTTCAAAATTACAGCTAATGTATTCTTCTCATACTCTGGACAATTATGTGGTCACAGTCTTTGTTTGAGCTTGTTGCTCCTTTCTAAAGGAAGGAATGAGGCCATTAAAACAGTGATTACAATTCTTTCAGATTTACTCAAGAAGTCAATTGAACTTCTGTAATTACAAGTATTACTGTAATTACAATAATTCTACAATAATTACAAACCCTACAAAGGGGTGATAACACAAGTAAGGTAAATGTGATACGCTACTCTTTTGCCAGTGCTGGGTATGTTATATTTCAACCTGCCAAAAAATGTTTGAAGTTGACAATAAGAGCAGTCCTTACATTTGTTGAATCAAGATTACCTAGAAATGATATATGAAAGTATTGTAGCCAACAGTAGTGTGAATAGGATATATCTGATGATATTATTAAAATTAGTTCCATTTACCAATAATTATCCTGCTAAATAGTTGACCTGGGACTTTCTTTCGATTCTGGTCCACTGGAAACACATAATTTCTGCTGAATAAGGCTTCCCTAAGATTTTCACTGTCTCATTCTCAATACCTTGCAAATGAGAAACTACTGATATTATTATCAAATATGAATAACAATCAGATAACTCTTAACTCCTTCTGAGTCATACAGGCACATAATGTTGCAGGTTATACTGTAAGCTGCTGAATATGATGAATACTGGAAGTTAATACAAACTGGACAAAATAAAATTACTGAAATCCTTTCCTAAGCTTAATTACTCGGCTTTTTTCTTACTCATGAAGCTTAATTTGTATATTCTGATATAAATCTTGAGACAGACACCTCCAAAAAAAGAGGAAGAGGAAGAGGAAGAGACTGAGAAAAAACAGCCTGATCCACTTCATCAGATCATCCTCTATTTTAGTCGCAGTGCTCTCACAGAGAGAAGGTAAAAAAGCTGTGTTGAAAAGCATGTTGAGTAAAAGCACACAGTAATTGGTTTTCTAGTAACATTACAGAAGTGATTTAACCCAACTGCTGTTCATTATTGTGCGTGGTGAATACTTTTTTTGTGTCTCAGTTCCATTAAAGTTTTCATGTATTTAAACTCAGTATAACCTTTATATTGAGACAAATATTGACTATTTTTGACGTTTTAGAAGCTTGGTAAATACCCAATACAGAAATAACCAAGCATGAATTCTCGTAGAAACATAAAGTCTACAAGAAGTGCTGGTTCATTCAGAGTACCCTCCCCTGTTCTCTGCTGGTAATAGATGTGTGTTCTTGTTGTTGGTATTCATTACATTTTATTCAGTATGTCAGAAAAGGTTCCACTGATGATTAGCATGAATCTCTTTCAGTGCCAGTTTCTGTTTGGAATTCAGACTGTTGATTAGAATATGTATTTTGTATGAGTAGAGTACTCCAGTGTTTCATATACTTTTTCTGTATGACTAACAAAATCTTGCCATCTGACAGTTATAATTACTCTCACTTAGATCTCCATAATACCTATCTGCCCTTGCAACAGCCAGTGATCCTTACTTATCCAACATGACTAAGTTGCGTGTCCAAATATACCTCTAAGTTGTTTAATTAAAAAGTTACAGAAACTTGGTTTGAGATAAGAAAATACATTTATAATATGATTTTCAAGTGTAGTAGCATTTCAAGTAGATATGTGTATCTGCTTTAATAAAATACCCTTTAATAAAGATGGTATTTAAATATTAGTTGGAGTATGACATCTTTTTATTACTACATCATAAAATAATTTTAAATATTTTTCATTCTTTATAGCAAACTAGAAGATGATCCTTTATATATTGCCTATTCCGCCATGATGGCAAAGGTAAATATATAATTTCAAGCTCCATCCCTCACTCCACTCAGGTACTTCCCTTTAATTATAGATGCTTTTTAAACATTTTCCTTCTGTTTCTTACATGGACTGCTTGATACTAGTAATTTCTGTGTTTTCAGTGAAGCAAATGCTGTTCAGAGTTATATATAAAATGAGAAATTTCCTACATTAAAATAATATTATAAAATTCCAGTAGGTGCAATCCTGTTGATATCACTTGGCACTTCGTTTTGTACAGGATTAACACATGAGCAGTCTTAACATGTTAGTTATCTTTATTCTTTGGATAATTATTATGGAGTTAATATTTGAAGTCTGTCAAAAATAAGTTGACAGTCAGTTTTTGCAATATATTGATTACAGCTGACACATGAGGAGAGTTTGACTCTGAAGATAAATATTATGGATATAAATAGACATATGACACAAGAACACATAGTCTGCAGTTACAGGGTATGTATGTAGTTGGATGAATACCCTGAAGTACTCGTATGTTAGGGAATATCAGATTCTTAGTGTGGATGAGCACAAATATTTACGATTACAGGGATTTTAAGTCTTCTTAATGCCTTTAATTATTGCTTGAAAAAAATTCTTTGGATGTTTTTCGTAGAAATACTGTAGTAAAAATAGGCATTATGTTTCCTAAGCAAAATCTTGTGACTTCTGTTTCTAACATAAAAAGAGCTGTCAGGAGGAGGAAGAAGAGGAAGAAGAAGAAAAAGAAAAGACATTTGAGGTGAGAGTTTAAATAACATTTCTTTCTCATCTCCTAATGTGCAAGTATTTTAAATATGTCCACTAGAATAAATTAAAGAATAACACAGTGTATATTGAGCTGGTTTACTAGGTCATTCATATAAAAGAAAGAGAGTGTGTTCTGAAGTTTTGGAATTAAACAACCCATGGATTATGGCCTTCAACAGTTTCGGATTTCTCATCTTCCTAGTTTTCCTGAATCAGTTACAGTCTGTATTCTGTTCTCATTTTTGTTCCCAAACCCAGGAGAAAGAAATGGAAAAACAGAGAACTCTCTATCAGCAAGCTCGCTTGCATGATCGTGGAGCTGCTGAGATGGTCCTTCAGATGATTAGTGCAAGCAAAGGTAATGTTCTGTGAAGTATTAATAAAAGTACACATGATATACATATCATGTGTAATGCCATGCATATATATAGTGTATTATGTCATTACACCTATGATATGTATATCATATACAGCTTTTATTTTGCCTCATTATATACCATATACATGTCAATTACAACTATACTAGGTAAAATTTCCAGACTGCTTTTCTGATTGAATAGTTCATAATTGCAAGTTTTAATTACTATACCCTTGTTTTGACAGGTCATCCAGGACCCATGGTTGTTGAAACACTGAAACTTGGTATTGCTATTCTAAATGGTGGGAATACCATAGTTCAACAGGTAATGCTTTTCTAACTACCGTGAGTCTTGTTTGTATAAAGGGGGCAAGTAATTTTGAGAATTTTAGTGTTGTGTTGTGTTTTTATTTTAGCGCATTTAATTTTAAGCTAAACAGTGAAGAAAGATCAGGGTATCTTTGGTACAATAACCATGATACCATTGCTCACCAGTGATTTGCATTTGGAATGGTCATTCAGGAGGTTGTTAATTCCATATAATTTTAATACAGATTTTTTTTTCCCCCCCCAAAATGTATACCCTCTAGAAAATGCTAGACTACCTGAAGGAGAAAAAGGATGCTGGATTTTTTCAAAGTCTCTCTGGCTTGATGCAGTCCTGCAGGTAAAAGCAGAACTCATATTATTACAGTTTCAGTTTTATTCAGGTTTCTGGCTTATTGTTCAGTGCAGGTGGATTTGTTACATTTAAATCACAGGAGTCACAGATTGTAGAACTCCTGTAGGAAATTTTTGTGATCAGAGAAATAACATTGTTAATCTTTTAGAGTATTCTTCCAAAGGAGAAAATAAAGCAAAGACTGTGTATGCCTTTGAAGGCTTAGTTTGGAGAGGCAGAAAAGTAAAATGTAATGGCTTTTTAACTGGTCCCAGATCCCTCAGGTTTTCTGTCTGGGTGGTTCTAAGGATGGAGAAAAGTCATCACTGAAGGAGAGACAGGCCAGTGGACTTTATTAAGCTTGCAGTTTCTGCACATCTCTTAACGAGTTACATAATATCTGTCTCTTCATCTGAATCCTCTGTGTATGTATTAGGTTCATTAGAGATGGCATGTGTGAGACTATAGTAGTCCATTTCCTTGATAAACCAGAAGTTCAAATTAGAAGGTAAAGGACTCACATAAAGAAGGTGGAAAACTGTTGGTGTTTCTGCTTACTCTTAAAGTAGGCAACCTCCTTTTCTCAGCCTTTCAAAGCAACAGAAGGGTTCTGAAGGAGTAGACTGGGAATTAGAAGTGGAAAAGCTGTATGAAGACAGGAAAAATGTGGAAGGAATGGTGACTTGCATTGCAGAAATTATCGCTGAGTAGTTGCAGCCTAATTAAATAACATCTATCTTGTAATTTTTCCATTTATGTAGAACAATTTAGAAAGGACTTGCTCAAACAAGACCTGCAGAGATGATATTACTAATCATGTATGTGTATTATTCAGGACTTCATTAAAAAAGATTTTGATAAAATGACTTCAACACTGATAAGAGCATGAAAATGATGCTTTAAAAAATGCTTTTGGTTTTAACGATGTTGCTAGGTAGCAGAATATGTGACTGCAGTGCTGTTTAATAGAAAAAATTAGATGATCATAGAATTATATTTGGACTGTTTGAATGAAAGTATTCTGACTGTGTGGTGAGAAGAATCATCTGCTGTTCCACATGCTGGGCTATGCCAAGCTAACAAAAGAAAATTCAGATATCTGTGTATTTTGACCTTGGAAGATATGGAATCTCTGATTCCATATATGTCTTCTGAGTAACATAATAATGCATAATATATACAGTAACAGTATAATAGAAATAATAGTCATAACTTAGGGGAAAACAGTGTGAGTGAGAAATAACTGCAATAATGTCCTTTTGGCAGACAGGTTTAAGTCAATATAAAGAGTAATACTTCAGGTTCCTTTTCCACTTTTCATTTATACATGAAACCATGAATGACGTTACTGGAAGTGAAGTTAGGTAAGTGATGAGACCTGACTTGAGACTCATTTCTTTTAAGAAATGGATGCTGAACCCTTATTTTCATCCCAAGCTCTTTTATTTAATATTCATATCAAATAAATTTTGAGGCAGTGCATGTCACAGTGGGTCAAGACTAGTTGTTGAAGGCCTCCAGAGGTTTCCTAGAAGAAAATAATTTTCTATTGTGTACTATAGTACTTTTTCCTGTTTTGTTTTTTTTTCAATATAAGTGTTCTTGACTTGAATGCGTTTGAGAGACAAAATAAAGCAGAAGGCCTGGGGATGGTTACTGAAGAAGGAACTCGTAAGTAGAATGAAATAGATTCCAGTAGTGCTTAAGATATTATTTGTGCTTCCTTCTTTAACTAGAACTGTTATTTACTGGGGTTTGAGGTTTCTGTTGATAAACTTACTATAAGTAATTCTAGGCTTTGAGTTCTGAATATGTTTTATATTTACAAAATCTTTAGCAATAATTTTTAAGAAAAAATTGTAACTTCCAATATTCTTATCCTGTATTTTGTTATTTTTCTTTGATCCACAGTCATCGTTCGCGAGCGTGGTATGTTTGGGTTTACAGTTTTTGATACTATTGTTGCAAATGTGTGTTGCAAATACAGAGGGAAATCCTTTTCATTGCATCTTCCCAGATATCTTTAGGTTTAGCTTTATGGTCTGCAGCAGGTTGTGTGTTCAGCTTGGATAAACAGTTTGATGCTTATTAAAGAAGTGTCTTTCATATTTAAGGCATGATTCTAGTTATGACTAACCATTTACTTATTAGGTATATATCCCGTTGCTTTCTTTTGTTTTTTTTTTCTTCTTTTTTTTTTTCTTTAACCATGGATGCATTGGAGTGCTAAGTGTTTTGGCTTTGCTTTTTCTGTCTCAGTTTTTCTTTTCATTATTATCAGTCTGTTTCTTTTAAATTGCTTTAATGCTTTTATAATACTGTTTTTTAATTAGAATTCCAGTTTTAACGGTTGCTGTAAAATTATGTGTTCTGCATATTTAATTGTAACAGTTGTCATGTAATCATTGTATTTATATATTTTAAAGGTGAAAAAGTGTTGCAACATGATGAATTTACTCGAGATCTATTTAGATTTTTACAACTGCTCTGTGAAGGGCATAACAATGGTAAGTGAACTGAATTAATTTTGGGGAAAATGTGTGATGGGTCTGTTCTTTGAGTTGAATAGAACTGATTCTAATGATTTTTTTCCTCTAATTAATTTAGTTTTCTGAGGGGAAACTGGCATGCCAACAATTTGAATTGTGGAGTTCAATTTGAATTTTTAAGCCTTAATGTAATTTCAGTTTTTATGCCAATTGTTAATAGTAAAGCCTATTCCAAGTCATGTGGATAACAATTCAGTTGTATTTACACTGCGATCTACTGTAGTTCAATTTCCACGACATAAGCATCTGTACCCAACAAGGTACTTAAAAAGAAGGTATTCTCCATGTCTCCATGAAAATATGAAATTAACTTTGTATTTTTTATTCCTATATATACTAACCAAGCACAAATCACTACTTATTCCAGATTTTCAAAATTACCTACGTACTCAGATGGGCAACACCACAACAGTGAATATTATCATTAGTACAGTTGACTATCTCTTGCGTCTTCAGGTGAGGAAAAAACAGAGGAAAATGGAGTGTAATATATTTGCCTTGCCTTCCTTTTTATAAATTCACATTTTACTGGAATCAAATGTGAAAATCCTCTCTTCAGGGATATCTAAAATAAAGAATTGTGATTTAATTTATTTCATCCTTCTTTCCTTTTAAAATAGATGATCTTTCAGAATTCTGTGTAAAACCAGATGTTTGTTAATTTATTTTATTGTTAAGTTCTGCGGGGAGCATGGTTCGATAGAAATGCAAAAAGTTATTGTCATGAGAAATAGATTGACACAGAAATACTAAATTTCATCTGCTCATGATTCAACTTTTGGTGATACAAATGCAGGCAGTAAATACTGCATACAGAATCCAAAATTAGAAAATATAACATTGTTGGTTTTTTCTTAGGAATCAATCAGTGACTTCTATTGGTACTATTCAGGAAAGGATATCATTGATGAATCAGGACAACGTAACTTCTCTAAAGCTTTGGCTGTCACCAAACAAATATTCAATTCCCTTACAGAATATATCCAGGTAAACAAAATGTTTTGCTCGAGGTATTAACAGTGAAGTTCTATGATAACATGGCCTGATCATGTCCTATCATAAATTTGTAAATACTTTGGCTTTATTTTTCTTAATTTTGATGGAATCGCTGATCCAGTGTAAAGTTAATACTAAAACATGTGAATGGCTGCATATTTAAGGTGATATGATCTAGTATTCATGCACTAGATACCAAAGAGACCTTGGGAAGCTTTCTCACGTAGCTTCATGGAAGCCTGAAGTTTCTTTTTTTTATTTCTTCAGGGAGAAATCTTAGGAAAACAAATTGTTTTATTTGTTTTGTTTATTTTATATAAATAAAAAATGTGTTCTAATTTTTTTAGGGCCCTTGCATAGGTAATCAACAGAGTCTGGCTCACAGTAGGCTGTGGGATGCAGTTGTTGGCTTTCTTCATGTCTTTGCCAATATGCAGATGAAACTTTCACAGGTATTTTTGGTAGTCAAGTAATCCTTCTTTACATGTGTTTATAAATTACAGTCAAGTGAATGTTGAAAGCTGTAAAGCAGTTAATGTGCTGATACTCGTTGGTTGTGCATGGGCCTACTGTAATGTAGAGGTCCAAGACTGAGTCTCAGGACTGGCAGCTTCATATCACTCCTTTTAGCATTAATCATCAGTGTGCATTCATCTTTTCTAATATCACACTCACTGCTTCCAACTCAATTATATGTTTCTGATAATGAAGGTGGCAATTTGGTCCCTTCCCCCTGTTGCCAAAACCTGATGATCTGTCAGAGCAGAAGCACCATTAAAAGCATGGTTCCCATGCTACAGCTAAGTAGGGCAAGAGAAAAGCTGGGAACAATTCAAAGAGGGAAGGAATGTGACAGTCAGTCAACTTGTCCAGTTAATGGATCACAGGCACTGAGCAGGAGGGCGACAGGCAGTATTCATTTTACTGTGCAGAGCATTGTGGACTCCCACCTCTCTTCACAGTTTCAGGCTTCTATGTTCTTTTGCGACTTCTGCTTAATATACCTGTAGAGTCAAGTCACTGGGCACTGAATGCAACAGTGCAGAGAGTCATTTCCTCACTCTTACTCAGTGTCTCTGCTACCCTCTGACTTACTTAAAAGATTTCTTCCCATCCTATAGAAGTATATCAGAATGTTGGGGATACTGAACAGTTTTTAGGTCCTTAATGTTAGTCACAAATCCATGTTAGACTTACTATGTTCTGTAGTTGAACTAAACAGTTCTAGTTCTGTTTGAGTCGTAATGCATTATGCCATTAAATATTCCCTGTGAAGTGAGAAAGGATGGATTCTTTCTGAGATTAATACTACCAGATCTATGGAGTAATCAATTTTGTGAGTTTCTGCTGTCCCTTATCTGTACTTCAGTATTCCTTAATGCTTTATTAAAGCTTATCTTTATGGTATTAATACCTCTGCTGTAGTATGTTACCCTGATATTGTGTAAGACATCTGATAGTAATCATAATATGACAATGAAACGTTACTGAAGAGCATGAACTACATTTAGATGACCATCCTGCATACTTTTTTTTCCCAAGTATATTTAGTTTTCCAGATAAATACAAAGAAAAAAACAACCTTATGCTCCCTCCCCCCCTCTTTTTTTTTTAATAGGACTCTGCTCAGATTGAATTGCTTAAAGAACTGCTAGATCTGCTAAAGGATATGGTAGTGATGCTCTTGTCACTGCTTGAAGGTTGGACTTGTTTTTCTTTATGGTCAATGCAATTATCTCAGCTTCATAATGTAAAGTACAACAATTATGTTAATCTTTCTAAACTGTTAATTGCCTTTATGTAATGCCAGGAAAAAAACCTATTTCATAGTTATTTAATAATTATTCTGGAATATCCACAGTCATGAAAAAGAGGGCTGCTACAGAAAAGCATCCTGAAAGAAAAATTACAAAGATTTAAGAATGTTTTTGTTCTGTTCTTAGCATGAATATGAAATTTATTTATTCAAAATGTAGCAATGCCAAATAACTTCCTGTTTTTACACACTACTTAGGTAACGTTGTAAATGGAACTATTGGAAAACAAATGGTAGACACACTTGTAGAATCATCTAGCAATGTCGAAATGATTTTGAAGTTCTTTGACATGTTCCTCAAGTTAAAAGATCTGACTAACTCAGATGCTTTCAAAGAGCATGACCCTGACGGTAAAGGCATCATTTCAAAGAAGGAATTCCAAAAATCAATGGAGGCTCAAAAACAATACGTACAGTCAGAGATTGAATTCCTACTATCCTGTGCAGAAGCTGATGAAAATGATATGTTTAACTATGTTGATTTTGTGGAAAGATTCCATGAACCAGCCAAAGACATTGGATTTAATGTAGCAGTATTGCTAACAAACCTTTCAGAGCACATGCCTAACGATTCACGCCTTCAGACCTTACTTGAACCTGCGGAAAGTGTTCTTAATTACTTTGAACCATACCTTGGCCGTATTGAAATAATGGGTGGAGCCAAGAAAATAGAAAGAGTTTACTTTGAAATCAGTGAATCCAGTAGAATGCAGTGGGAGAAGCCACAGGTGAAGGAATCCAAAAGGCAGTTCATATTTGATGTTGTAAATGAAGGTGGAGAGCAAGAAAAAATGGAACTCTTTGTGAATTTCTGTGAAGACACAATCTTTGAAATGCAATTAGCATCCCAGATCTCTGAAACGGATTCATCTGAGAGGCCTGAGGAAGAGGAAGAGGCAGAGCCTTGTTATGTAGTGGATATTGGAGATGATGAGGAAGAAGAAAAGTCCCTGGAATCTGCTTCAGCGTTTGCAATGGCCTGTGTTGCAGTGAAGAAGAATGTTGCCAACTTTTTTAAAATGGCCACTATAAAGAACCTAAGGAAACAATACAGGAAAGTTAGAAAGATGACAGTAAAAGAGATGGTGAAAGTGTTTTTCTCCTTTTTCTGGATCCTATTTGTAGGGATGTTCCAACTGTTCTTTACTATAGTGTGGGGAATTTTCCAGATTCTTTGGAGCACTGTATTTGGGGGTGGCCTGGTTGAAGGAGCCAAGAACATTAAAGTTACTAAAATATTAGGGGACATGCCTGACCCAACACAGTTTGGAATCCATGATGATGTTATGGAAGCAGAAAAAGCTGAAGGCGCTGAACATGGCATCAGAGCTGAACTTGTGCAGTTTGTGAAGGGTGAAAAGGGAGAAACTGACATAATCTCAGACATTTTTGGCATTCATACAAAGAAAGAAGGTGGCTCAAAACATGGTCATGATGCTGGACTTGGAGATATTGCAGAAATCCTTGGTACTGATACCCAGTCATCTTTGGAAAACACAGTTCGTAAGAAAAAAGGATTACAGGTATGTTAAAGAGATATTGTATTTCTTTGCAGAAAATAATGATACAAATATAATACTGAATTTTCTATTAGTAACTGAATTATTTGTCACTTAACTAATTAATAAATGTTCTCAATAAGAACATACTTCATAACCTGTACTCTTTTAAAAACAAACAGGAGAGTTTATGTGGCAGAAAAATTCAGCCCAGTGTGTTTAGATTTCACTGAAGTAAATTATTGTTATTATTCATTTGGACTTTATTCAAAACAAAAATTGCTAGCCCAATTCTAGGCCCAGTTTTTGCTTTAAATGGTTTACAGTCTTGTTTATTCTGCCTACCCCGTTTTTTCCACAGTATTTTTCAATTACTTTTACAATCTACTTTCTCCATAATAATGCCTTATCATTACCGTCTTTCTTCAACATGCTTTACTGACCACATACAATAAAATATCCTTTTCTTCCTATTATTTGAAATAATTTTGCCCGAATTTGTTGCTACTTTAATGTTTAGCATATAATCATTCTTTACTTTTATTCTGTTTTATGAAAAATATATTTTGTTCCACTTAGCTGAGCTAAGTATAATTTATCATTTTGTTTAAAAACGGATTGAACTAAACATCAAAACTGAAATGCATTTGTCATATTTGGAAGGCATTATGTTTCACTACACTTCAGATCTGTTTCTACTTGTTGTTCAAATATATCTTTCCTCTCACCATTAATCCACATGTTTGTGGTATGCTTTCCAGATATTTTCAAGATAAACCTCCATTGTAAACCTCCAAGTTAATTGTTTCCTCTTCATTTGTATGCCTTTCTCCAATATCTTATTGCCTAGATTGAACTATATTTTTCCAGTTATTTTTTGTTATTTATGTGTATACTTAAAAATGACAGTCTTTTAAAATCCTGTCTTATTTAGCATAAATGTAATGTGGTTGGTATTTAAAAATACTATTTTAACTTAAGGATCTTAGCAGGTCTGAGTAAACACTGTAGAATTTTCTTTGCTTGACTTTGATTTATACATTTCCTCTCAGATTTGTTTGTAACTATTGATAAAAATGCTCAGTAATTTATGCAGATACTTTGAGTCACTAATGTGAAGTCAGCTATGCAGTTTATCCAGTTTTTACCCTTAATACATTATCTAGTGAAATTTACCATGATAATGTTTGCACTAATTCTGTATTACAGAAATTGCTATTCACATTGTGTGTATAAATGGCTCAAGTAATCCAGTTAGAGCACAGGATATAACTATTAAGTAGAGTTCAAAGAAGAAACAGCAATGTAAGAACCAAAAATTCCCTTCAGGAAGTCACCATGTCTTTCTTAAGCATTTACAATAATACAACTTAGACAAATGGATAGAAACAGAAATTCACCGCTATATACTAGAAAGCAATTGTGTAGTGATAAGGTCAGTAACATTACCATAGCCAGAGAAACTGCAAAATAACCTATGGAATTATATATGATGAAGATTCTTAGGACTTAGTTACTGTGAAGTTCCACAGGAATCTGTGCTGAGAGCCATGTGGGTTCACAAATAGGAAAAGAAATGAGTAGCGAGCTAACAGTTTGCTGGTAAATCTAAGTTACTCATAGCAGTAAAATCAAGAGCTAACTCCAAAGTTTCCTTAAAATAGCAGATGAAAATCAGTGAAGTGATGTATATGGGAGGAAAAGTTATAATTTTACATGTAAAATGTTGGGGTTTGAGCTCATTGTTACTGCTTGGGTATGAAATCTTGGGAATAAAATAGAGCTGTACAGAAGTATCAGTTCAATGAAATGTCAGTCAACACATCAAAAAAGCAAACTGAAATTTTGAATTGTTGAGAAAGGAATGGAGAGAGGAAAAACCCAGAATATTACTATGCCCCATGAACCCAAAGTATATCTTGTGTCTTGAAGACCAGGTTCCCCCATTTCAAAAAGAATGTGATAAAACTGAAAAAGGTGAAGGTCAAAAAGTTATCAAAACTTGATATGGAACAACTCTTGTGTATGGAATTAAGTAGGTTAAGGCTTTTCAGCCTGGAAAAGAGACAACTGAGAGAGCATATGATGGAGGGATGGAGAGGATGGATAGAGATTTGTTCATTCTTTCCCTACCCTACCCCTTAGAAGAACTAGGAATCATCAACTGATCTCTGAATTACCCTCCACCAGCTTGAGATCTTAGGGGAAACTCTTTGTGGAAGAGTTACACATGCTTCCATCACATGTACTAGATGAGGTTCCCCAGATAAGAGGCAAGATAAGAAAGGCAAGATCGATTTAGTAGATGCTTTCATAAATTCTTTCACTACTTATGTGCAAGAGAGAGGCATCCAGGTGAGTAGTGGGGGAAATGTTTAGATAACTGTATTTACATATTAACCAGAAATGCAGGAGAGCACACTGATAGACGATTGGTGTCTAAGCACTTTGAAAGAATACAGGAGACGCTAAAGAGTTAAGATAGGTTTTTGCAAAAATGAATGGTCACAAATTTAGGCACTTTAGATTCCTTTGTGAATCTAGGACTTCAGAGCCTGCATCTCTGATTTCCAGCGAAGCTTAGATATTCAAACAGCATTTGAAATGAGTTTACTTTGGTCTTGCAACACTGAGCCTAAAGGCATTTGAAATCCAGGCCCCAGCTTCTTTGCTGCAGTTAGCTATATGTAAAATTGTATATTGGTTTTTCCTTATCTCAAGGGAATGTTGTAAACACCTACTTAGATGGTTGTGAGGTGTGCCAGTAAAGGTTTAATGAACCATCAACCCACCTAAGATAAATAATTTGAAGAAAATATTGCGTAAGTGAAAGTTGTTTAAATATTTGTGTGTTTTCAATTGCATCAGTTGATCTTGACAAAGAAATTGGGGTCTGTAATATCTGATAATTACACAGATCTTTTGCAGTTTTTTTTATGTTGTCTTGATATATTATTCCTCATTTCATATTTGGAATGAGGCAAGCCGATGCTCATTTTCCACATAATCAGTAACTGCACTGAGTCCTTCTGAGTGACTTTTATTAGGGTATTATTCTAGTTCAGAAAGTTTGGCTTTGAATATGACTCATGTTAGGGTATGATCGGGATGTAGTTACCTTCATCCTCAACTGGTCACATAATCTGTCTGATAACCATGTGTAATTACTTTAAGTTGTTCAGTCAACTGGGCTAGTTACAGTATTGATAACACTATACTGAAAAAGGCTATCAGAAGAATTTCTGCAGTTTTCGCTGTTAAAATCTAGTCTGAGCTGTCTATTTTTAAAAATCTAACACTTCAAATGTGCAAAGTGGTATAAAAAATATAGCATAGTTACTGTTTCTTAAAAAAACAGTAACTAAAGTTACTAAAGTTATTTGAATGGATCCATTTTGATGGTTAAAATACTTTTTGCAGATACCTGAAATTGCGAAAGAAGCTGAAGTGGAAAGAAAAGCAGAAGCTGAGAAGGCTGAGTAAGTTATTTTTACACAATTCCTGTTTAATTCCTTGCTAATTCCTAATACTGGATAATAAGGACCGAAAGAATCCAAGCAATGCTGAGTATTCAAAGCACTTTATGTACAATTTGTCTCATCAGTATTTTGAAAAGCAGCACAGTCCCTAAGAGGTGGCAGACCATCTCAGTGGGCAACAAAATGGTAGTCTGATTTTTGTGGCCCTTGACAATTCTGCATATATAAATCTGTGGCCATTGTCTTTTTTCAAGTTCTCATAACTACCTTTAAAAATGAACACCAGTCTTGAAAATAAACTCTGCAACTTGTCATTACTGCTATTTACACTTTCCCTACTACCCACTATAAATTTCACTCAACAATACTTGATCGTTGAAACACAAGATTTTATTAAACAAACAAGTTTTATTATTGCTGTTTTATCTGTTCTCAAGTTGTGCACTTGACAGCAGATACATTCCTTTGTCCGGTCATCCTACATCTGACTGCCTTATAAACAATTGTTAAAATGCTTACCTCGCTTTAGCAGCATCCTACGTCTAAGGGGCATGCTGTCTTCCTGGACCTGCAGCCACATTGTAGGCTTGCAGCCTGATGAATGCCCTTAAAGTATTTATAGACACATGCAAAAGATCTCCTAGAGATTCTTACATATTCAAAAGTTATACATCATATTTTTATTTGTTTTGTATTTTGCTTCATATTTAAAATGTTTACGTCAGCCTCATTTATCTTTCTCCTCTTACCTGCCCAAGTTAATTTTTTTTAAGTGTGCTATTGAGGTCAGTATTTTAGGACTGGATACACTTTGTATGGCTTGTCTGAAAGGTATCCTTTTTTTTTAACTCTGTATATATGTGTTTATATGTGTGTATCTATGTGTGCATATATATGTGTATATACATATATGTATATACGTATGTCTTACATGGACAAGAATGTGTATACATATATGTATGCTCACACACGTGCATTTAAATGGGGGGGGGGTTCTGTTACCTCATTAAAGTATGCCATCAACACTATCAATGATAGTTCAGTATATTTTCATTTCCTATCTGTTACCTTTCAGACTGCATCTAACATACTTCTTCAGTTTAAAAGACCCCTTCTTGCATTTTATTGTCACAGAATTGGTTTAATATGATTTCTCTTTTCAATCCCTGAAGGGATGTTAAACATATTATTTGCATTGTTTAGAGCACTTCCGGTAATTAAAAAGTGCACTTAAACTCTTATGTGGTTTTTGTGGTACCAGGTATCCAAAGAACCTGTTGATGAGTGTTAAGCAATTTATAAATATCTAGAAATTTGACCCAAATCTCCTGTGCCACTCATTTTCTTATTTTAGGCTTTTTCACCTCTTCTTTTCCATAAGCATGTTTTCTTTCTACCTCTATTATTTTAGTGGACTTATTTTCCCTATTGCCTGTTGTCTTCTCTTGTCTGCCATGCTTAATTCAACTCTCAGGTACTTTTGCAGCATATTCAAATTGCCTTCAGCTTAAAAATTTGAGTTTAATTGGCTTACATTTCTGAGGCTGCAACAAGGACTTTTTTTGGTAGAAGGTAAACACGTTTTTGATGCCCATCATATGATTCCTCCTGCAGTCGTAGCATGATAAAGTGAACCACATACTGCATTTCTTTATCCTTACGCCTAACTTTCAACCACCTCAATGCCTCAACATTCTTCTACATATAAGCAAATTCAGCTTTTTTTACTTAAGTTTAGTAATTAAATTCCCATATTACTACATACAGTCTTGATACTTAATTTTCATAAAGGCAGTTCAGTGGTGCAGGAGGAATGATTGTCATCTACATACTTTGTAAGGTGCAACCCTCTGAAGCAAACTTCCTTGTTATTAGTTGTTCACCTCTGTAACTACAGTGATTGCCTTGACTGAAATGAATTCATTTCATGAGACTGTGATTGAATTATGATACTGTGTACCAAATGCTAAAAGCTTTATTTCTCTTCTTCAGCCCCAGGCTCAAGAAAGTACACGTGAACTCTTAAAATGTTTATGTTGCTTGTATTGAGTATATATGTACATCACTGGTTTTGGCAAACATTATCCACTTCACACTTGGTGCAGTAATTTCTGCCTGTTTTTTCACTTTTTACCCTTTTGATCTCCCCTCAGCAACTCTATTCTTGCATATCATTTGAAACTAAGGTCACTTTTTTTTTTAGTCTGGGTTTTCTCCCAGTGTTAAAACTACCTTTCAAAGCCAAACTTTCCAAATTAGCATTCCTTCTAAGTGAATGCATTTACAATACAGAAGTTTGGCTAGGTATTTTTGTTTAGATAACCTTTCTTCTAGCATGGAAGATGGTGAGAAACAAGATATAGCAAAGGAAGTACAATCTGAGCAGCTAGAAGAGGGAAAAATGAAGAAAAAGAAGCGAAGACATGGACAAAAAATTGAGAAACCAGAGGCTGTGATGGCTAATTTCTTCAAAGCTTTGGAAATTTATCAAATAAAAATGCTTGTAAGTTTTTCTTAAATTCTTTTAGTCATTGACTTTTTATTTATGTAATATAGAACACTTGTTTGATACAGAAGGGAGAAATGTCATCATAAAAGGAACACTGGCATGAGTTTTCAAATGACTGGCTGTATTCAGTCTTTTGTGATTTCTGTATATACTTCATAGAATTATACAAATAAACTGTTTGTGAGAGTAATTTCTCTTATCTTGGTCAAACAGGACAGATTAACCTCTTGAGCTCCTTGTTAGGAGCTCCCATTTTCCATAATCTAACTTCTAGAATCTGTAATTCTACTTTCTGTAAGATTTTTCTTTGTTCTTAAAAACATCAACTGATGAACTGTCTGAAACCTCAGGCAGTTTATTCCAGTATTCTAGCATTTCTTTTCCAGACATCCTTCTAGAAAATTTTCCTTAATATTCTATTTCAGTCTTCCCAGTTGCAATTTTAAGCTCATTATTTTTAATCCCATTTACAATGAAATGGGAGAATAGGCTGACAAGAAATGCCCTTGCTCATTATAACTGGTGTATGAAGGCAACACAATTATGTATTTACTTTCTTAGAAACCTTGCTGCCTACTTTTCTTATCTCGGTATTAGCTACAAGCCACTTCTAATTTTTTTTTTTTTTTTTTTTTTTTTTTACTTTCAGCACTACTTGGCAAGAAATTTTTATAACTTAAGGTTTCTTGCTCTATTTGTTGCATTTGCCATCAACTTTATTCTTCTATTTTACAAGGTAAGATTATGCATTGTTCTTTAAATGTTTTTTGGTTACTTCTAGAGGAATATTTAATGATGGTTTCAAGGCTTGTTTAATAAAGCCATTATTACAACACTTGAAACATGAACTCTAAAGCATTTCGACATGAAGTAAAAATAATATTTTAAATATTGTAACTAAAATTTGTGATATTAAACCTACTCTGTTTTCATTTTACTCGGGCTGATGAAAACAGATTTATTTCATTTATCCTTTACACCTGAGCCTGCGTTTCTAGGCATTTTTTCATTTACTCACATAAGTCTGTTATTGTTTGGATTGTTAATCTTGTCATGGGAAGTTTGAAATCTGACTAAAATAACTCAAATGTCAAAACTGTTGCTTTTTTTTCCTCTCATTTGTTTTAAAGATAGTGAGATACTTCAGTTCACCTGATTAATCACAATGATTGCATTTCTGCTTTTTCTAAAGCACCTACTGACTACATTCTTTTTGACTAAGAAATAGTTTATAAATAATTTCAGAATCAGATTAATGTCTCAGTTTAACTAGATGAGCTCATATGTTTCAGTTATACTTAATTTGTTCATAATTTCTTTTCATGCCTTTCAGGCCTGGGGTTTGGCCTTTTTGGGGAGAGTGCTTGCTTTATTTAATTTCTTTTTTCATATTTTTTTCATGAATTTAGTAACCTCTGATGAACATCAAATGTATATTTTTTTCCCATTCTGTGTTTCCATATGAGAGTTTTTAATTCAGTTTTCGTACTTATTTACTCCAGTTTCTTTGTTGTCATTGCCAAGATGGTTGTTAGGGACTATTGTGATGAAGACATTTCTATACTGGGATCGGGACTTTAATTGATTGGTGTGAGCAGGCAGAAGAAATATAAAGCAAGAGAAGCCTTTTCCTAGTAGGCTACAGTTCTTTTTTTTATATCACTGGTGAAGAAGGTTATACATCCATACTTCAAACTTAATCTTAGGGTTTTACCTGAATCTAATGAGTCGTTTCAGGTTCTGGTGTATAACCCAATGATACAAAGCAGAACATCTTTAGCAGCCTTCACTAATTTTATTCCTGAATCTTCACAACTTCTATCCATGAAAAGGAGTAGAATTCACTAAAGAGAACTCCCATCCATAAAAGCCTTTTTTTTTTTTTTTTTTTTTTTTTTTTCCCCTTTCCTTACAGATTTAAGTCCGTAAGAAAAGTCCTCGTTTATCTTTATCCTGGAATCTGGCCCTTTTGATTTTCCCTTTCTAGATATAGGGTACAAGTTGCAATAAGCTAATGAATCTGTTTTTTTCCAGTATTACTTTTTCTAGTCCTGTTGTTCACAACCAAAACCTTCAGAGAAGACAAAAGCAGCTGGCTGAACATTCAGTCTAGAAGCAACTGAATCCTCATCTCGGATATCTTGACAAGCAACTCCTATAACACAGTTACAGTCTCAGAGACAGGGCAGGTAAAGACGCAAAAGGCTCTTGAAAACTAGGTAGAATGTACGTGCACCATTCCAGGAGAAAGACCATCAGGGCTATTTAAGGCTCTTCTTGCCTCTCTCTTTCTGCCCCATATGGTTAGAGAAAATGGACTTCAAAGGTATATGCAGAAGTCTGCTTTTGTCTGTGCCAGTCCCCATTCTCTTCTGCTTTTCGTTGGGTCTTGTGGGTCAGCCAACAACCCATTCTGTTGTAGAGTGAGGACAAAAGTTTGTGTCTCAGTGCAAGTCCATCTGTCATAGATAGGAAGGGGTCAGTGGGAGCCAAACAGGACGACTGAGTAGGACTTCAGCTTTCAGATAAAGCTGTCAAAAGAAGGGCACTTAGGGCTTTTATTTTAAAGGCCAGGTTTTTAAAGTCGCTGGAAGAATTTAGGGCAGTATGTCAGCTTCACAGCTTGGGGTATGAAATACTGATTAAACACTGTATTAATTTGAAGCTCTAAACTAAGTCATGAAATGAAAATTTATGGACAATGTGCAAGTTGTAACATGAGGACTTTGTTTCTTTCTAGACTCTAGTAATCAGGGACAACGTAGATTACAAAACAGACCCTAAATTCAGTCTCATTAGATAACCCTGTCATTGCTTGGTTCTTCCAAGAAAACATTTTTGCATAACATTTTCATTGTTTGTTTTGGTTTTGCTATGGCACTGTTAAAGGAGAGATTTGTAAGCTGTCATATGCTTGTACTTGCTTTTTCTAGATTCTGTTTTCAGTGACGTGAGATGATGTGGAGACTTCTGCTGTGAAAATGAAGGACATTACTGTTCAAAGCTAATGCTCTACCATCTTCCCATAAGCAGGCTTTACAAACTTCCATTTGTCATTATAGTAAAGGAAAAGCTTTTAAGCTTATTGTGTGTTTTCAATATGCTTGAATTTCTCTCAGGTGACAGAAGAGCCACTTGATGAAGTAGAGGAAGACTCTAATCTCTGGAACTCTTTTGATGAAGAGGACGAGGAGGAGGGCATGGTGTTTTTTGTTTTAGAAGAAAGTACAGGTTACATGGCACCTGCTCTCAGGGCATTGGCAGTTATTCATACTATCATCTCCTTTGTCTGTGTGATTGGATACTATTGTTTAAAGGCAAGTCCTGAATCTTATTACTAATACATTATTTGTTGAAGAACATTGGCTATGCCCAAAGTGGGTTTTGGAGCTAATACTGGAATACCTGTTCGTACCTACTTGTTTACAGATTCTCACTATTCAATATGTAGATGTTTTTCTCATGTACTCAGTCTGGCAGAGACGGAGTTAACTTTCTTAATAGCAGTGGTTTGGATTTGTGGTTAAAACAGTGTTGATAACACACCCACCTTTTGATTATTGCTGAACAGTGCTTGCACAGTGGGAAGGCTTTCTCTTTGCTTTACCCACTCTGTGCATCCCCCAGCAAGTATGTTGGGAGAGGGCAAGAAATTGGGAGGGGACACAGCTGGGACAGCTGACCTGGAATGGACCACAGTCATATATCAGGCCATATAACATCATGCTCAGCAATAAAAACTGGGGAGGGGGGCTTTACTTCCAAGGTGGCCCTTGCTCAAAGACTGGCTAGGCATTGATCTGCTTGTGGGATGTGCTAGTGTGATGTTTGGTCTTATATAGTATTATAAAGAGTACTTTGTACTGTAGGTAGATATCATGGTTTCTGTCCTGGTTTCAGCTGGGATAGAGTTAATTGTCTTCCTAGTAGCTGGTACGGTGCTATGTTTTGAGTTCAGTATGAGAAGAATGTTGATAACACTGATGTTTTCAGTTGTTGCTCAGTAGTGTTTAGACTAAAGTCAAGGATTTTTCAGCTTCTCATGCCCAGCCAGCAAGAAAGCTGGAGGGGCACAAGAAGTTGGCACAGGACACAGCCAGGGCACCTGACCCAAACTGGCCAACGGTGTATTCCATACCATGGGACGTCCCATCTAGTATAGGAACTGGGGGGAGTGGGGGCAAGGGGAATTGCTGTTCGGGGACTGGCTGGGTGTCGATCGGCGGGTGGAGAGCAATTGCCCTGCGCATCATTTGTACATTCCAATCCTTTTATCATTACTGTTGTCATTTTATTAGTGTTATCATTATAATTTGTAGTTTCTTCTTTTTTGTTTTATTACACCGTTCTTATCTCAACCCACGAGTTTTACTTCTTTTCCCAATTTTCTCCCCCATCCCACTGGGGGTGGAGAGTGAGTGAGTGGCTGCATGGTGCTTAGTTGCTGGCTGGGGTTAAACCACGACAGTTTCTAAAAATATATAAACCATGACAAAGATGTCCTCTGTCATTTTCATAGGTCCCTCTGGTTGTATTCAAGAGAGAAAAGGAGGTAGCTAGAAAGCTGGAATTTGATGGACTGTACATAACTGAACAGCCATCTGAAGATGATATTAAAGGACAATGGGATCGCCTGGTTATAAATACTCCGTATGTAAAATTAAATAGTTATATGTAAACTGTTTATAAGTATTATAGCTCATTAAGCCACTCATCTGGAACCTTCCCCGTCCATCTGCCATCTAGCATTTTTTACCATGTATTGGATGCTACAGTAGTAGATTCTAATGTGAAATCCTGTATTATCTGTGTATTTATTAAATACTATCATAACATGTGTATTCCACCTCCTTTTCATTTTTCTAGGGTTTGCAAGGATTGTGCCTCTTGCCTTACAAGCTTTCTCCCAAGACATTTCACATATTAGTCACATTGAGAAAGTTTTAAAAAGATAGCTTCCATCCTTTTCAGTGACTCAGTTTCACATTCGTATTGTATAGCAGTATTCTCCTGCCTTTTTTTCCCCACTTCTTGCTATCAAAATTTGTATATGACAAGAGAAGTAAATCTAGTGTAAAATAGCAATCCTAGAATTTGAGTAGGTCTGACAGGAATTACTATCAGGTTGTATGCATTAGCAAATACTGTAGTAGTCACATACTGATTCTAGGAGACTCGCCTGCTGTTCTGTGAGTGAATGATACAAGTGTAGGCAAGAAAAAGAAAAATATCAGTAAGCTGCAGCAGTCTGTAGGAGTGACACAGAAATATAGCAAGTCAGCTCTCTTCTCTTGAAACAATGCCTCATCTACAGGCTATTTTTTCAGAAGTTACTCGTTCAAAACAACTAGAATCACGTTTTGGTACTGGTATACCTAGGCTTAGGTTCCTGTCTTTCCCTAATAGTATCATAATTTAAGGACAGTAACAGAAACCTGGAAAAAAGCAAAGTTATTTACAAGTCACAGAGTAGTTGTGGCTAGTTTGTGTAGGCATAAGTAAGTATTTGATAAAAACAAGCCAGCAAAAATAATCCACTAAATGCAGCAGAGTGACAATATGCTGCGAAATAGCCAAAATATCAATCTTATCAGTTATACTCAATTTTTGTACATTATAAACAGTGCCCTTAGTACTTTCATTAAAATTAGAATGTCTAAAACATTGGAAATTCTTGCTTTGTTTTTCTACACCTGAATTTTAAGAATTTTCCTTAATTTCCGTTAGAAATACAGAGCAGCACATATTATTAAAGTTAAAATAGAAGGTAATTGGGAAACTGGAGAGCTTGCTTAATTTCCAAGCTGTTTCTTTAACTATTGATAGCAAGCTATCTAGATATCCAGTAAGTTTATCCTCAGCAAAACCAAGCATGAATTAATAAGATCTATTGTCAGCTTATCCCAAATGACATACTGTAGCCTGTTCTCAGCATGATGCACTATCTACCGAATAAAAGATTAAGGCTAATTTAAGCAGACTAATCCTTCCCTCTGATGTGAACTGGCTTTCGAGGTTTAGTGCAGGTATTGTACCATCGCAATAACCACTGCTGGAGGGTACCCAGTGCTGTGTATATACTGAAGTGTACTTTCTGTAAGTGAAAAAAAAGTAATTAGAGAGGCAAAAGAGGTACCCTGATAAATGCAGTACTGTTAGATGTTTATGGTAAAAGAGACAGACATAAGATGGCTATGTTAGAGACATGCTTTGCTTAAAAGTCAGAGAAATCAAGGAAAGAATATAGAGCACTGGACCAGAATATACCATCCGAGTCACTGGAACCATTTGCCTTTATCTGGAGTAATTTCATTCGGAACTTCGATTCAGACAAATAAAAAATCGAGCACATAGTAGTATTTGGGAAGTTTGTCTCACATCCCAGCAGAACAGTGCTCTGGTATCTCATTCTTCTGATGTTAACACTTGCTTTATTTTACCAATACTGTCCGTCAGTTTAAGCAGTTACCTTTCTTTTTTCCCTTCCTGCATATTTGCTCAACTCAGCATTACATCTAGGAAAAGGGGAGAGAAAACCCCTAAATTTTGTAGTGTTTCCTGCTAATTGGCATTCTTCAAAATTGACATAATATACAGTAAAGACCATCAGAATGAGGAATTCTTGGGCACTGCTATTCATAAGACAGTTCAAGAACAGTATTTTTTATTATCAAGTTGAGGACCAGGGAAATGTCACTGATAAGAGAGAACACTATCTTTTTTTCTTGCAGGTCAAAGCTGATTTATTTCCTAGTGTCTGTTGCAAGACCTCCTGTGGATAAAACTGGTTGCTTATCAAAGCATCATGGTTGCTCACTACTCTCGAAAAAAGCAGGGAATTTTCAATAAAAGATACCCTGATGCCTCTTCCATATTTAAGATTTACTGCCTCATTTCTTTCTCTTTCGTATACGCAATGGCTTTTCTTTTAATTACAGGTGTAGGCATGGCTGCTCAGAGGCAGATGATGCAAAATGCTCTTTAGCTGAACTGTCTTGCAGCTTTAGAATAATGGTTTTTTACCTTGTCTTGTTCTGGGATGTCAGATCCAGTAACAACAATATGATACACCTGAGAACAAGATTACCACTAACCTCCATTTTTGCCAAATGATCTTTGCAATTTTCTGGGGTTTTTAAAATATTTTTGAATTTTATGTTGGCAAACTGTCTGCTGGTTCCCAAGTGTTCAGCCTCTATTTGACATGTAATCCAGTGAACTTAAAAATTATTTATGCTACTATTATTTTCCTCTGAAAATCATTGTCTGTATTGATTTTATGGCTAGGAGCAATAAAGTATTTGTTTAGGAGATGAATGATATTATGGTGACTACCCTGCTACTATTGAGTTGTTGGGTTCATTGGGTGATAATATTTAGCCTGCTGTCCTTTTGTAGCCAATCATATTTGTGGATTTGTGAAAAAGAAAAGGGGTGCGGGGGGGAAAGATGATATTGCAGTGGATGACGATTAGTAACAGTTGTTGTCCATGTGAAAAGAAATTGGTTTTGTAATTCAAAGTGCAGTGTGTAAATAAGTGAAATTGTACCAAAATCTGCAATGATCAGGAACGTGGTATTTTCTTTTTTTGTTGTTGTTTTTTTCTTTCCCCTAACAAATTAAATAACTTGAAATATCTTTGCCTTATCTATGTAGGTCCTTTCCTAACAATTACTGGGACAAATTTGTAAAACGGAAGGTAGGCTTTTTATATTTCTATTATGTTAGTCATAGTAATAGTCTTCTATTCAGTTAATTCAGATATCTGTACAATATACTTCTGTACACATAAATACACAAATAATTGAGAACTGAAATTTGTTTTGTGGAAGTCATTCTAGTAAATGTCTCTGAACAGGCAGCTGCAGTGGAGGTGGGAGGAGGGAGGAAGACAGAAGGCTGTGGTTTCCTTCCTAGACTCAGGCATTTGAAATAACTGTGCTGTCAATCTGCCACGCAGGTCTAATTTACAGTCATTGTCATCTTTAGGATACAAAGCCCCCTCATCCCCCTAAAAAAAGAAAAACATGCCAGCTTAAGTGATGGCAAATTATACATAAGCTTTCAGATAATAGCCTTTAATGCTTCTATTTTTCTTTTTTACGCTCCCCTGGCTTCCTGGGAGTTCTGACTGTTCTAGTAGTGTTAATTGTGAAAGACTTTTTTTTTAAAGTCTGGCAACTACTGGCTTAAAGTAGGGTGAATGTCACTGAGGTCATTCTTTAAGCAAAAGCTTCTCTTCCTCCATTTTTAGGTTATTAACAAGTACGGAGACTTATATGGAGCAGAGCGCATAGCAGAACTTTTGGGTTTGGACAAAAGTGCTCTTGATTTTAGTCCAGTGGAAGAGAGCGAACCAGAAGAGGCATCTCTTGTATCATGGTATGCCTGTTGAACTTCGCAGACAAATTATGTATTGACATAACTTCACTGTCAAAGATAAAAATGGACTTTATATTGAAACGGTAGTGATGTTTTCCTCAGCATGGAAAATTCGAATGCAGAAGTCTTCCTAGTGTGGAAGTAGAATAAAAAAGCTTTTTGCTCATTCTAAAACATACGTATACTTGTGTTATGAAAGTAAGAAAAAAAGTCAACAAGTTGATGCTGACTGAAATAGTTGGGCACTCTTTTATTTTAAACAATAATCAATGCAGCATTTAAAAAGTTCTTCAGATGTTACAACAGAGTTAGCTTATAAACCAAAGGACAGAGAAAGTATTGATAGCAAATACCTAGATGCCAGGTATCTATAAAAAATTCAGAGATGTTTTCCTGACTTAATCCATCAGTGAAAATGAGAGTTGTAAAGTAGCGAAGTCCCAGATGATTTAGGCTACTGCAAGAGTTTGGTTTCCTTGATACTTAAGGCACACAAGAAGAAGGATATCCATTCACATGTGATCTAACGGCTAGTAAAATATTTAGAATTTTGCAGAAGGCATTCCCTTTTCTCTCGATAATTTTGGCAACATTTTACACTAGACACAACACTTATCTCTTGAATTCAAGCAATTCGGGTTCCACAGAATTCAATACTTAATTTTGACATTGATGCATTTCAAAAATTTTTTACTTCCTAGGTTAAGCTCTATTGATACAAAGTACCATGTTTGGAAGCTCGGAGTTGTTTTCACTGATAATGTGAGTATGTTAGCCTGGAATAATATGCTTTGATTTACTCTAAACATGATTGTATGTCTTCCACCATCTGCTTTTATTTTAAACAAACATACACAAATAATATTGCATTACAGAGCCATTTTTAAGTAGTTTTTTTCTGTCTTGTGTTGTAGCAAATTGCTTTAATTTGTTAGAGTTTTCTTTTTGATTCTAAAGGGCAATATGCACCTCCTCCCCATTAATGAAATGTCAGCATTTTGGAAGTTAATGGTATATTCATTTAATTTTGTAGAAATCAATCTAGCAACCAAAGGTGTCTTTTCTAAAATCAAGCACAGTCTACAGAAAGTTACCCGTTTTTATTCTTAAATCATCTGTTTGACGTGGTTGGTTAATTCTTTTCCTTCATACCTTCTCCTTTGAAAGGACCACGCTTATGTTAAAAGTCCTTTTTTTTGTGAATCCTCTTTTTGCATTCTCTCGAGCATTCCCAAATAAACAAGAAGGCCAAGGGGAATCAGCTGAAGATCTATAAATTCATTGTGTGCTAAAAGCACACTGAGCCATTGTTCTTCAGTAAGAGCTTTTACGTCAAAGTGGCTTCAGGTTCACTGCTTGTTAAAAGAATAAGCTGTGTTATGCGCCTTAGGTTTTCTGGGTGTCCTGGTTGACGTGGTCTGAGACATAAAGAGAGTAAAGTGTCTCAAGACTAATAGAATGCATTTTGTCTCCTCCAGAATCAGTGTTAAAATTTAAAGTACTGTGTAACATCGTCCCCAACCAAAACAGTTTTGAGGTAGGGGATTTTGATGTTAATAACATATATGCTGAAGACTGCATTTAAATATGTAAGGATAGAGGTCACATAAGCATAACTAAGCAATAAACACTCCTTAAATGAACAGTGGAGATCATAAGAGACAGAGTAAGAGTCTTTTTGAACATGTGAAATAGAGGTATTGCATTCAGACTGATTCAAATCACATCATGATAGTATTACTTTATTTCATAACTTGAGCAACTAAAAGAAAGGTATATTTTGGATCCAATAATGCACATTAGCACCTGCTAACATTCTGCCACTTTCCACTTTCTCTGCAGTCATTTTTGTACTTAGCTTGGTACACAACTATGTCTATCCTTGGGCACTACAACAACTTCTTCTTTGCTGCTCACCTGCTGGATATTGCTATGGGTTTCAAGACACTGCGAACCATTTTGTCTTCAGTCACTCACAATGGCAAGCAGGTTAGTGCTACATGCAAAGGTTTGAAAATGTATGTGTTTTTTTACAGTACTAGAAAAAGTCTCATGGTACCTAGGAAATATTGGAATGCAATCCATTTTGAACATGATTGGATTAAAGAGTAGATCCCATTGGGCCTTCTGCAGCACATTAAATACATGTTAAATCCTATGAGATTATAATAATCTATACCCACAAAGCACTGATAGCTAAAGAAGTTTTGTACACAGTAGAAAAATGCATCATTTTAGAAAAATGTAAGATTATGAATTATGACCTAACCAGCTCCTTGTCTTTGCTTAGTGATGAAACTGATTGGTGATAACTAATAAGAATTCAGTCTCTCCTTAGCTACAGAACTAATAATGATCTGAGCACTGAGATTTCAATACTTAGCTAGTAAAAATATAGCTACAGGTGTGGGCATTCTGCAGTGTCGAATATATTTATATGTTACTTTGTCATGCAAAAATCGGATTAATAAAACCTACTTCCAAAACTAATTGTTGAAACTTCTGCAGGGAATCGTTCTCTGATCTCTAAAGGCTCTATGTTCCTAGCTAGCACACCAACAAAAAAACCCCTTTTTCACTAACATGCTTTTTAACTTACATTGAAGAAATCTAACAGAACTTCCCAAAAATTTCATTTCAAACATACATATTCGATTCCTTCTCAAATGCAGTAACACATATTCTAAGCCCACTCTTATGCCCTGTTAGACTTGTCAAAACATTTTAAACCACATAATGTTTTGGAAAAGGCTAAGAATATCCCCTTAGCTTAACTGTGATATATCCTTTGTGTTTGCTTAATCCTTTCTTTCAGCAGAAATTGATCAATGGAAGTTTCTTCCCTTATCAGGAAAGGAAGTTTCTATAATAATACATATGAGAATGTTTTCAGTATTATCGCACAAAGAAATTAAATCTCTGGGTTTACCCCCTTCATTTTCCTCCAGGATGACCAAAGCCATACTTCTTTTAATGTAATGGTTGAAATATTTTCTTTATGAGATTTTTCTAAATGTAATACTCAAAACTGAGCATAATTGACAAAACTGTTTCAAGACCACAGCTTTCAGTATACATTCTTAACAAGCGAAGATTAGTTTTTCTAATCCTGTTGCTTTTCTTGTTAGTAGACATGAAAGCTGCAGATTTTTCAATTGAAGTGTTCACTTTGGGAGCATGCTTACAGATCTGCAGAAGGTGATAAACTGACAATCAGCTCATTCAATCTCTTAGATTTCTTTTAAGAGTAATACCAATTGTTGCACTTGTTAAAATATGTAGCCTTCAGTAACTCCACTCCAGAGCTGCATCTTCTAATACCAACTCCAAGAAACAATATAATCTAGTCTCATTAACTGCTGAACATTTTCACCTAAAGATTTTATTTGCTTAAAAGCAGGACCTGGAAATTAATTACTCTTTAGTTTTCTAAAAAATTTTCCATCCACTTTCCATTGATCGCTTTGCTAACCAGCTTTGGAACAGAAAATAGAATATGGTAAGTCATAATAAGTCCCAGTTGAAATTATTTATCAAATTAACTAAAGGGCTTTATTTTTTATCATTTAATTTTCACTATATATCCAGTTTTTCAAGTTACTAGAATTTAACTTTTAAATTAAATAGTAGAAACATTGCTTCAGTGATACATAGTTTGTATGCATACAGCTCAGAAAGGTGGAAACAACTTCAGACTCTTGATACCATTTTTCCCCTTGATTTTCATGTGAGAGCATGGTAAAGTAACACCTCTACGCTGATCCAAGCAATAGGGAGACCTTAAAGCTATCATAACTGCTATCTTTAGTTTCCTTATTCGGAAAGGTACAATATGATACATTTTCATTACTTAAGGCAATACACTGAGCTAGCATCTCTCTTCTGACAATGAAATTGAAATCTACTTTCATTTCATGTCTCCATACACAGCTTGTGCTTACTGTAGGACTCCTCGCTGTAGTAGTCTATCTTTACACTGTTGTGGCGTTCAACTTCTTCCGCAAATTCTACAACAAAAGTGAAGATGAAGATGAACCAGACATGAAATGTGATGACATGATGACGGTAACTAAAACATCACTGGCATGCTTCAAATTTCATCCCGAATTTTCAGATGGATGCTTAAGATAAAATGATAAGCAAGGAGGGGTGTTTTTGTTGTTAAATCCATGGGTCTCTTCTTCTTGCTACGTGGCATTTTGAAAATGTGAATGGCCTTGAAATTCCCTCTGCATTCTCCAGCAGTCTAAACTGAACAGTAGATAGATGACACTCACCAGTATAGGAAGATATTCTGGATTTTTCTCCTGAATACTGTGGTATATGATTTTCTGCAACTCTTTTACATGTGAAGATGGCAAACCATTGAAGTATATGGAAGAAATTCCATGACAAGCTGGTCAGCCCTGCAAAAAGCAGCTGTGTAGCCGCAGCACAAATAAACCCAATTTGTTCCCAATGCTTGCAACTGTGCAAGCTCTTCCTATCCTTATTTGAGTTATATGAAGTATATGATGTTATGAGCACTAGTTATAAAAACCTGCTCCAAACTGCTTACAATTAGTAATTTAGTTATGAAGTAAGAAGTCAAGGGTGAGTAGAGAAGGGGGCAATTAAAACTTATTATGGGTGATAATCTAATGCTACTAATTTCCCTTCCGATTTCCACCTGTTGTCACAGAACGTTGTTTATGTCATATTAAAAGATATGCTACAGATACATATTATGGTATGAAGAGGATTTGATTTTCTTACTGTATACAGAAAACAGCACAAATTCAGGTACTCAAAATGTAACATTCTGAGTTTGTGGCCAGTTCATTTCTTCCATGGAAAAGTCACTCTTTGTCCTGTCTTACACACCAAAGATAGAATAAAATACCTCAGAACAGAGATGTGTCATAGTCTTCACAAAATGATCTTTCCTATTATTTAACTTTCAAACACTCAGTGCAAGTCAGATATGGAAATTATAGAAATTATGAAAACTGCCCAAGCAGTAATAATTTAGTTGGCCCCTCTGTGAGCTGGATACAATTGTCTGGTCATAAAATAGATATAGGAGTAATTGGAATAATGAAACTATTACATTTTAAACCACTCTTCCAAGTGAGGTAAAACAATTCCAAGTTACATTTTTAAGTATAATTAAACTAGTACCAGCATCTTAGGTCAACAGTAAAGTTGCCTTATAGAAACAGATGTATAGTTCTGTTTAGTGTCTGCTTAAGAAAGACCAGATTTGTCAGGTTTTACGCTGATTATTTAACACCAGCATTGCTGTCTAATGTGACTTCAGAACACTGGCTGGGCTTAGACATTCCGATTGTTTTTAACCGACATTGTAACCGATTCATACAGGAACATCAGTAGTATATCACCCCAGCAGAAGATTCCATTCTAATATACTTACTTATATAGCCAGACTTTTAAAGATTTTTCCATGAAGACTTACACGTTCAAAAAATATGACACAGAGCAACATTTTTGTAAAGTGATTTCTTCCACGTGAACTGAACAGAGGCTATGTTTCCCAGATCGTAAAGAATTCACAATATACTAAACCAGACATCTAGTATTGCAAAATAAAATTATCCAGAAACCACCTAAACACAGATAGACCTACATGTTGTGAATATGTCACTCTTTGTTTTATGGCAATATTTGCCAACATTTCTAAACTCCATTACAAGACTTTAAAAGATGTCCTCTGCTTACTCAGAGCAAGCTAGAACCTTAGGAATTAATATAAGGGGTAGAATATAGTTGAATACAGTAACAAATACAAGAAAAATGCCCCCCAAATGGTCTTCGTCTGTAAGACCAAGGGAGTGAGGAGAGGGTAAGAGCTGATGCTGACTCCCCCGCTTAGTAAGTGTACTTGAAGATGTAATCACATTGGTTAAGAAACAGCAGATTTTTGGTGCAGTGTGTGATACATGAGGGATGATATTATGTGTTCTCTGTTACTATAACTTGTGAAGAGAATTAGCAAAGCTGAATCATTTTAAAAAGAGAAAAAAAAACCCAAACAGAATCATTCATGGTAAATGTGTCTGTAATTTTCTTCTCTTTTTCAGTGTTACCTGTTCCACATGTATGTGGGGGTAAGAGCTGGTGGTGGCATTGGAGATGAAATTGAGGATCCTGCTGGAGACCCTTATGAAATGTATCGAATTGTCTTTGACATCACGTTTTTCTTCTTTGTCATTGTTATCCTACTGGCCATTATTCAAGGTACTGTCACTTACCATAGTAGAGACTGTCAGAATTTAGTTTACTTAAGTTCTGCAATGTATTTAAACCATATTGGTGCTTGAGGTAAATTTAGCAGTATCGCTATAACGACTTATTTCTGAGCTGATAAAATCATTAATTCTGAAAGTAATAATCTTATACTTAATTCACAAATTCACATTGTCCCAAGTACTACACAAAGCACAAGAAACATAACTTACCTGGGTTACGGTGTTTATGAACACATTGACAACTACCCAGCAATGAAACAGCTTGTGCAGGATCACTGTTCTTCCTATAATAACCACTTAAACTTGGAGAGCCTTGCTGTAGACACTCTTCACACCTTTAGTTTGGAACTACCAGAGCTGGCTGGGGAATGGAGACTTTACCCTTGGAAAGGGGAAATGTCATGGAGAAAGTCACCGTGGCCACAGACCCATTTCCCCCTTTCTTTAGAGGATCGTTTGCAGTTTTAATTGGTTTGCAGTTGTGGTTTGCAGAGAATGAGACCTCTCTTCAATGACTGTCAGTATTCAACACTCACTGTATAAATTGACCTAAGGCTGTTAGGAAAAAACACATTGTTTTTTAAACATTGTTTTATGGCAGTCTGGTGGCAAAGAAAAATATGTAATACATCTATACCGAGAAAAAGTTATGAATGTCACAGTCCCCAAAGTGATTCAACTCTATTCTTAATATGTTGGAAGTGGAGGAATAATGCTTCAAATGTGAAGCAGCATCCCACACTGGCCTGTAGGCCTGTGCGAGCAGAGTCACCTTTGTTTAACGAAAGTTGGGATGCATGAATTCCATGAGAGGGAGAATTAAATTCTTTCATGGGAACAAGAGAGATGAGATTATGGAAGCTTAAACTGACCAAAATTAAGTACAGGAAAGCCTTTCCACTCTCAAGATTGTACTTCTAGGTAAGAGAAATCATTACTGCTACAAGTGCAGTGTAAACAAATGTTAGATGTCTGGAAATCGATGATTGTAACTTGAATTGTTAACCTAGACATAAGTACGCTAAACTCCAAAGACAGTGGAGGGTGTCTGATAGACATTACTTGAAATATGAATATCGCTAAGTTCTAAAGTGTTGCTACTTTTCCATTTGAAATAGGTCTGATTATTGATGCTTTTGGTGAATTAAGAGACCAGCAAGAACAAGTAAGAGAAGATATGGAGGTATGAGTAAGCACACTACATTTGTCATTACTCTTATTCATCTAGATTGCTACCATTTAAAATAGTGTCTTTGAGTTAAAATTCATTTTTAACCACAACTTGTGTTTCCAGACCAAATGTTTTATTTGTGGAATTGGCAATGACTATTTTGACACAACCCCACATGGCTTTGAAACGCATACTTTGCAAGAACACAACTTGGCAAACTATCTGTAAGTATATTTTACTACTGGAATTATGACAGAGAAACCTTTCAGCTCCAGAGTAATTTAGGTGCACACATTGCTGACAATCCTAAGACAGAATTCTGTACAACTGAGGAATATCTCCATTCCTTTCTGGTCTCCCTTCCTCTACTCCACACTGCTCATTTAAAGTGCTCACCTTACCTGTGAGCTGTCTTAGTGGAATGAGACCTGAAAGCACACCAACTCCTTATTCCTCTGGAAGGAAACCCAGATACGTGGAATGACAGGGAACAACAGTTTAGTAAGTTGCTTTAGTTTGGAAGTTTTGATTGTGACTTCTGGGGGCTTAGTAACATTGATGAGACCATTGACAATTAGTCTCAATTTGACAAAAAAGAAAACCCAAATCAAAGCATCAAAACAAACCCATTATTTCTGGAAGATTCCTAAAAGATAAGCTACAAAAAGTAATGTATAAGTCTGATCCTATAGTTCTTTAGTGATAGTGCAGCCTTCCAAAACCTCAAAGCAATCAGGAGTTTTATGTGTTTAGACAATTGCCCAGACTCCCAAGACACTGATCTTCTAGTTTCATTAGTAAATACTGAGCAGATCAAAGAGGATATTTAAGAAGTTAATTTGGTAGCATTAGTTTCTCATACAACAATGAGCATTGTGCCAGCAGAACCAAAGGAGCTGAAGTGGTGCTATCTTATAGAAATGTCTGGCTTTGGAATACTGCAAGTGAACTTTTTTTTTTTTTTTTCTTAGTTTAAAAAGTGTGCCTTCTGGAGTAGAGGCTGCATTTATAGCAACTGACACTGCAAAATCAATGCACAGTGCTTTTGTGAGGCAAATTTCCATTAACATCCATAGTTTTACCAGTCTAAAACCTCCAACCTTTTCTTACTATATTGAGTTGCTTAATTGGTATATGGGAACCTGTAATTCACAGTAAATTTAAAATGGCCATTTCCTTAATATTAGAATATATAGTGAACGGTCTTTCTAACCAGGTTGCCCTTTAATTAGACAAATGTTGAAGTCAGTATACATTTCTTTCTTTACAATGAAAGCACATACCAAGAGTTGTACTACATATAAACAGACCATTGTTAGTACTCTACAGCCTTTCGAATTACTTCAAGCTCTCTACGTTTGAGTGAGTACAGGTATCTGAGAGAGACAGGTTCAGCTTACAAGCTGTGTGGCATGAGTGTTTGGAAATCTTGGTGCAGCTGAGTATTTGCCACACTTCTTGCATAGCAGCCATATTAACTTCTTCCAAGGTGAGACGTTGGAGCATAGGTGTATAGAGTTGACATATGCCCAATTCAGGTATTGCTCCTAGCACTGAAATGAAGAAAGTGCTAAACCACCTTTTTGCACTTCCACAGATTTTACATCTGTTGGCACTTCCATAGGAGAAGTGCTGGAGGACAGAATTTTCTCCTTTAACATAAGTGCTTTAGATGCCTATCAATATCATTACTTTGGGGTATGTGAGGGAGATTATGCCAACTAGCAGTCCAGGAACGGTTAGGCAGAGATGTTGTGTTTTCTGCATTAATACCTGCTTCATGTGTGTGTTTCAGGTTCTTTTTAATGTATCTCATTAACAAGGATGAAACTGAGCATACTGGCCAGGTGCGTAGAAAATAAAAAATTTTTTTCTTAAGATTATCTTTCAATGTTTTTATCTTCTCCAGTCTTGTAGTTGTGTACCACCAGGTGGAACTGATGTACCACCAAGGAGCAGAGATGATGCCAGCCTCCCTGAGAGTCTGTGGGGAATTTAAGAGAAGGAAGAGTTAAAAAAAAAGGGAGGGGGTGAGCTGCAGCAGTGTGCTGTCCTACCCAGTGCTGAACTCTGGCAGAAGTCCCTTATTAATAATTTTCCTGTTGTCTTATCTCTGAAGGGAAGCCCTGAAATGTACCAGTTGTAGTTTATTCCCAAAAGATTAAGTAGTTAAGCTGCTATATTTATAGTCTAAACCCATATATATATCAATAAGTATATGGATGCATGTATTTATGATTAGTGTTGTTAGGAGACCTAAATGTAACTAAATAAGAAAATAAATAGGATTTAATTATATCAAATAAGAACCTGTTATACAAACACCAAAAAAGTACCTTACACTTAAATGTTTTCCAAGCAAGCTAAAAGACATTTTCTATATACAGAGTGTGTACAGGTTTGCTCTGATATAACTAGACTGATTAATTTATGCTTACTTACAGTTTTTTTAATAGGGCTTAAATTTCAGTAGTACTGCATCAAGAACAGTGCAGAACAATAATTTTACAAACGTTCTTGAGTTACAATCTTTGAGTTTCAGCGTCTTCACAGTTCTACTCCATGGCAATAGGCAGAGTACCTGGTTATTGCTAAAAGTTTATCTAGAGCGCTAACTGCAAGGTGTCTGTTAACATAAATACTGTTTATGATTTTCAGGAGTCATTTGTGTGGAAGATGTACCAAGAAAGGTGTTGGGATTTTTTCCCAGCAGGTGACTGCTTCCGGAAACAGTACGAGGATCAGCTTGGCTAATGTCACAGAAGAAATTACTTATTCACAAACTGTTAAGAACCTGTATACAAAAAAACCCTTTTCTTTTCATGGTGTAATTTCACAGCTTGTATTTGCTTTAAATGTCTTTGAACTTCAAGACATATATAAAATTTGACACTATTTCACAGGCTTTTTGTACCTACCACATATGAAACAGGTCTTTTGTTGGAATTTTAATTAGAAAAAACTATGCCAGATTAATTTAAGCCTTCCAGTTCAAACATGGTCTGAAATTGTAACAATTTTTTAACCACATCATTAACCTAGTGTTTGGCAGTACAGTTGAAAGGGCTAAAAGGTGTCTTAATTGCACAACATTTGACATTTAAGAACTTGAACATCAGAGGCCATGCCTCAGAAAAAATATTTTAACTAACTGCTGTCCAGTTATTCCCCCCAGTATTTGCTAGCAAATGTACTGAGCTACAGCTTGAAAAGCTTTAAGCAGTTAAAAAGAAAACATTTTCAAACACTTTGTTGACCTTGAAACATCAAGTGCCTTAAAACCTCTGTAGACATAGCTATGCAAACTTTTTATTTATATGTGTTCTAGATGAACAGATCCATTAACTGTATTGCTTTTCTGTCTTTCTGTATGAAATTGCACTTGAAGTTTGTTTATATACTACCTTCAATAACAGCTTATTAGATGCTGCTGTTAAAAGACATACACTGTATCAAAATGAATACAACTTAAATCTTTGGCCAAAATAAAACAATGCTCTATGGTCACCTGCAAGTAGAATCTGCTAGGATTATGCATTTTTTTTTCTTCTGATAAAAGTGCCCACTGCAATAAAGTATTATAAACTAAATATTACCTTTACTGTCATCTTTCTCATTTTTCTACAATATGGAGATATGGCATGAGGATGGTGACTAAAACCACATGTATTCATTATTCATTCATAGCTTTATTTTAAGGACTACATAGAGCAAGTACAAGCTGAAATAATTGTTCTCTTAGTGTGCTGGAGCCTGCATCTTTAGCAAAGAAAATCCTAATTTCATCACAAATCTTAGACCTTTCTAAGAATATTAGTCTTAGAAAACTGTCTATCACATCTAAATGAATTTTGGTTGCACAGAATTTTAGGTGCCAGAAAAGAAAACCAGGCATTTGGCATACTGAACAAAGTGAAACAGATGAAGGAAATAACAAGGAGATAAAAGGAAGATTCCACTTCCTACTTCATGTTTGCTATATTCAGCTATTCACATAAGAAAATCTGAGCTTCAGGAAATCATGCTGTCCAGCCACTCTTCAAGCTCTTCTTCAGTAAAGTTTTTAGATGTACTTTGTTGTTGCTGTGATGCTGTACTCTTCTCTTCAGGCACATCTAGTTTTAAAGGGTCTAGAAAAGTGAAAAGACAAGACTTGAAATCTGGAAACCACGCCATACCAGGTCTTTGTCGTGGACCATTTTGCTTTTTAATGCACAACTGACTCTCTTTAAACACAATCTCTCCTTCTTCAAGAATAGCGAGCCATATTCCAAAACTAGTAGCAACAACAAAAAAAAGGAGGCAGGTTAATAATAAGCTCAACCAGAGCAATATGGCTTCCATCTGATTCAAGGGGGGCAGGGCCTAGTCTGCAGCAGACAGATTATAAGCGATCCCTCCTGTCCGATACAGAGTTTACTTTTAACATAGGAGAGAAGCAGGAGGCCACAGCAGCAGATCGCCCTGCATGATTATTACAGCATGGTATGAGTCTATATTCTGATGACATTGTTTTCTTAAGGGATTTACACTGTGCTTTGGAGTGGAAAGCATGACATACACACCACTGAAGCAAAAGAGCATTTTGAGATGATTGTTCTGCAACAAGGCTTGCTGTATTGCTTGGGGTGACATCTTACATGTTCAACCATCTTGGACTTAATTTTTAAGATTGCAAGAAAATCATACACAAAAAATCAGAGATGCTAAAAATTCTTTTACAGCATTGTGGGCCCAGGAAGAGTAGCAAACTATCTCCATCAAAACCTAACGAACAGGAGTATAACTTCTAGGAATGCAAACAAAAGGAAGGGTTTGCCAATTTTCTGAAATATGAAAATTTTTGTGTATGTTTTGTTTCCATACTAGACTTGATTTTGTAAAATCAATACTAGTAAAGTTTGAAAATAGCATTTATAAAATAGCTGTCACTTCTTCTGTATATTACTAGCACACTGGACTAAGGGCTGATAATGTTAAATGAAAACTTTATTTATCTTCCTGTCACTAAAATTCTCTAGCAGTACATTAATTCTTTTTTAAACTTAAAATTTTGATGAATCGTAAGACCAATGCTGTTCTGCAGAAGAATTTCTGTTAATGCTTAAACTGACATGGGTGAAACTTTAGTTCAGTGGGGAGTTAAACTTGAAAAGGAGCAAATGGGTCAGAACATAGCCGCAGATAAATGAAGTGCAGTATGACAGAGATTATGACAGCAGTATTGTTGACTGGCTAATCAAGAGTTCAAAAACATCAACAAAACAGAGAGCAGTAAATAAAGGCATGCTGGGGAAAAGAGAAATCTTACCATTTTCCTTACAATCCACTTTCAATTCTTTCTCAGTTGATCTGTTATAGGATAATGCACCCGAGACGGGTTTCTCTTCCGTATCAATGGGGGCATCTAGATTTAGGAGAAGATCTAGTTCTTCATCCAGATGGTCAGTCTCTTGCTTTGATAGCAGATGGTCTCTTTGAAATGGTTCTGCGGCACTTGCTTTAGGACCCTTTTTACTTCTGGGCTCTAAGGGAGCAAGAGAATCAGCAACAGGATGGGAGGCCAGCACTGTTTCATTTTGAGCCAGAGACTGTCGGAACAGAAGCTCTCTCCTCTTGCTATCTTCAATAATTTTAGACTTCATCTGTGGGAGCTCTACAGGTATTGATGCCTAAGGGTACAAGAAAGGACTTGAGTCTTTCTAACAATTAAGTCCAGTTTTGCTATTCTGTCTTATTTGGATTGTAATTCATGCCTCCTACATTTGATCACTTAAGAAGGTATGATTAATTTCAGCAGAATTTAATTCCGAAGTAAAAGTACACTAAAGTTATCTTGATGGTACTTTTACAGAAGCAACTACAGAATACAAACTCCTTTTATCCCTTATTATGGAATATGAGATTGTACGCTAAATCAGCAAGTTCCATTGTTTCTCATATATTCTTCCTGGAGAGTCACTTTTCTTTAACTCTTCTATAATCAAATCCCATCAGTACTCTGAATTTTGGAATGACTGAAGTCAGAATTTGGCTAGAAACATTATCCCATGTTTGGGATCTCCATTTGGAGGCCTTCCCTCCAAAATTCCAGACTCAAAAGCAAACCATACTACAGGTCACTGAAAATCATTTAGCAGAAGTTATAGTATATAGCTGTATATTTTGAAAAATGAAACCAAATTACAAAACATTATCAAATAGTGAAACAAGCATTGGCAATTCATTAAATAACTGTGGAAGACAGATTCTGCTTTTACCAGGACACCCGGGCATTAATAACCCTGTAGCATATCTGATGACCACATCACCATTCAGAATGACAAGACAAAGATTAAATGTCATAACACACGCTTTATAAGCCTGATAAAAGTTAAAAGACCATGACAAGAACTCTTAAGAAGAAAACTGTACTTGAAAGTAACATTTATTGGCAGATTCCCTTGGACATCACATCTGCAGACATATTTGAGCTCCCTTAAGGAAGAGCATAGTTGTGTCAGTTACAGAAGCACTTCACACAACCCCAAACAGCAGTAAAATAAATTTCTTCTGTAAGGAAGGGTTATGTTTCTCTTTCCTTGCTTGAGCAGATAATTTTTTTTAATTTTTTTCTTCTTCTTTTTTTTTTTTTTTTTTTTTTTTTTTTTTTTTTTTTTACAGATTTTGTTTTTATATTTAAGTCTCATTGGTTCTTTTGCCCTTACATTAATATTTTCTTTTTCACAGCCTGAAGAAACATTTTTTCCTACTATTCTGTTGCCTTTTTTTTTTTTTGCACCAGAGCATAAATGACATTTCCTTCACCTGTCTGATTGACAGTTGTACCTGTTCTAACACAGATGTAAGTTTGATTCATGGAATAAACATGTATGTTGGTATTAGCTATATAGAAGAGTAAATCACAATTAAAGTAATTAACAGGAAAGAATGTGAAAGCACTTTCAAAATTTTGGTGCAAGTTTTTAGCAGCTGCTAACAAGAGAAGCAAGTACAAAACCAATGCAATCATTCCATGTCGAACACTGCAGTATCTGTCTTCAAATCTAATGTGCTGCACATCAAAGCATTTTGTTTAAAGGCAACAAAGTATAAAAAGTGCTGATAGAGGGGTATTCTGCATTACATGCCATTTGACATGCCAGTCTCAACAAGCATATTTACTTTTAAAATACACTCTACTTACGTTTGAAGACCAAGTTTAAAGTAATCATTCTTGCATAGATTGTTTCACTTACTTAAAGTATTTGCATTTTCCTGTGAAAATTCACAGCATTACCTGCACAAGTTCAGCAGCTACATTCAACCTCACATGTAGAGGCAATTCCTGAAGGGCCTGGACCAAAGACTGGCAGTCAACAGGAAATGCAGATAACTGAAAAATAATTCAACACACAGTACGCTTGTATTAAAAAAAATAGGAACTAATAATGACTTTAATCTATTACACTCCCCTGTCCCACAGGCTCAAGGAATGTGAAAAACAATCTCATGAAATACAGGAATTCATAGTTTTAAATTACACATGTACAAAGCAGTTTGGCTAAATTACCATATAAACACCTACAATGCAAATAATCACTTAGAATTTTAAAAACAAGGTATAAATGGAGCACTCCTTAGGCATGCCTTGAAAATCCAAAGTAGGAAATAGTTCGGCAAGTTGACAATGTCATAAGAGGCTTTTCCAACTCATACATCTTTTAATCTGTGAAGCTTTCTATGCAGTGGGAATAGCCATTCTTTAATGAGTTGCTACTATTTTCTAAGCAATCAAACCATGTAGCTTGTGTGTAGCTCTGCTGGTTTTAGTGCCTAAACAACATGGCCCTATTTATACTTCCCCATCTTTTAAAATGTCACTTCAAGGCTTACAAAAGCAACAAACTATAGTTACATACACTTCTAAAATGTTACTCAAGATATTCAGGAAAGGTAACTCTACTGCTGCCTAGTTGCTTAAAAGTGGAATTGTCCCTTACTAACGTGACAGGTATTGCAGTTTCCTTTTCTCGACACCCCCTTTTTTTGGCTGTAAACTATTAAAAACAAATTTGCACAAAATGGACCAGCAGTATTTGATGTTTTTACAGAACACCATAGACTTTTGTAGACTTCAACAGATTTCAAGCTCACAGTACAGCAGAACATTCTGAGCACGTTCACCATCAATGAAAGATAATTTGATATCCATCACATATTTTAAAATTGGACAACAAAATGCTGAAGTTCAGTCTATACTTTCATTTTCATCAAAGCAGAGAAGCTGCATATAAATCTAGCTTAGAGACAAAAATTTGTCCCTCTCAATATGGTATAGCCCGACACAGACATTTAGAAGTCCAAATACTCATAAATTAGGAGAGACTTTTGTGTCATATTGCAAGAGATTTGTCAAAGGAATTCACGCTGCTCCTGAAAGCCAGTCAACAGGAGGGCTTTTGACACCTGCACACACAGCAAGAATGAACATCAAAGACATAGTGTGTTCTGACAGCATATTTACAAAATTAAATTAAATTAATAAAAAGAAACAATGCAGTTGGCTTAACAGTTTCTTGTATCCAAATTCTGGTTCTGGTATGCAGTAATGAGAGTAAAAGGACCAAACGAATATCTGATGATTAGAATTTTTCCTATTTACTAACAACTTTATTTTACAATGGATTAGATCACCATCAAAGATTATTCACTGGTACAAGTGTCATGGTTTAACCCCAGCCAACAACTAAGCACCACGCAGCCACTCACTCACTTCCCTTTCCCCCCCAGTGGGACAGGGGAGAAAATCAGGAAAAGAAGTAAAACTCCTGGGTTGAGATAAGAATGGTTTAATAGAACAGAAAAGAAGAAACTAATAATGATAATGATAACACTAATAAAATGACAACAGTAGTAATAAAAGGACTGGAATGTACAAATGATGCGCAGGGCAATTGCTCACCACCCGCCGACCGACACCCCGCCAGTCCCCGAGCGGCGATTCCCTGCCCCCCCCCACTTCCCAGTTCCTAAACTAGCTGGGACGTCCCATGGTATGGAACACACTGTTGGCCAGTTTGGGTCAGCTGCCCTGGTTGTGTCCTGTGCCAACTTCTTGTGTCCCTCCAGCTTTCTTGCTGGCTGGGCATGAGAAGCTGAAAAATCCTTGACTTTAGACTAAACACTACTGAGCAACAACTGAAAACATCAGTGTGTTATCAACATTCTTCTCATACTGAACTCAAAACATAGCACCTTCTAGGAAGAGAGTTAACTCTATCCCAGCTGAAACCAGGACAAGTAACCTCAAAAAGTCTTCAACAAGCAATTCTTGTTGCCCAGCAATGAACTAGAACTTAAAAAAACCCAGTTCTTTTGACAGATATTAAAGATCAAATATGGCTTCCGCATATTTGCAAAGGACAAGGAAATCGTATGAATCCAGTAACATAAAAAAACTGTAAAAAGTCAAGTCTCATTGATTAACATTTAAATTAATTTGGGAAGAGGTAAGTACACTTGCAAAAAGATTAATGTGGATGAACACTGTGAATGAAGGTGAAAATGGAGACAGGGAAGAGGGGAAAAGGCTGAGGTTGAAGGAAAAGAGGAATTTGAAGAAATAACATAATGTAAGAAGGAATTCAATATCCCAGTAGAGATTTCACTAAAAGTGGTGTTTACATAAAAAAATAAAGGGATCAATGCAGTATTTGATAATTTATAAACACTTCATGGCACATGTAGTTACCTGTTCAAGAAAATAAGTAGAGGCATACTTTGTTGCTGGAATTGCAATATATACTGAAAAATCCAAATGACTATTACCTGTTTGATTTTTAAATTCCAAACTGTGTTTCTGAAACATTTTTATTGTGTTTTATCGATATACAATAAAGCAAATCCACATCTACTTTTTGTAACAATGAATGATAATATTCTTAATAAAATTAAAATTTGTTATTGTTGATGTCATTGCTACATTTCTATTCCACATTTGAAACTGATGCTTTGCCATTGCTTTCTACAAGTAATAGGGAACAGGAAATATCTACTCAGTCTGCAACTATTTTTATGCTTTTTCTGCTTTATTGTGTTCTATTGTAATCACTTCAGTTTACAATTCTCTAATCTTGTACATAGACAAAGAACTAGAAACAGGTGAGCTAATAGGCAAAGACAAGGAATTTGGCAAAGTGGATCTAGGATGAAAATTAGACCTGGGTCCAGCTTTCAGGGAAAAGAAAAATGGGCCAGAAACAAAAAGGAGGTAACAGGCTGAAGACCAGAGACAATGTGAAAAATAAGATAATGCTATGAAACCATATGGGCCAGGATTCTGAACTAAAATAAGAAATCAAAGGAAGGGTAATGGTGACTAGCGCAGTAAACTATTTCAAACTGACATAAGAACAGTGGAAGAGACGAAACAGTTTGAAACAACAAATTTGGATAGGGCAGGGCAAATGACTACAGTTTGGTAGGGACAGAGGCACAAAAACCTGCCCACCACAGTACACTTCACAATGAGCAAGAGCATGGGACCAGCTTCAGAACTGTGGAGCCTCATCACTGGCAGCCAGAAGGATATTTGTGAAATTCACTGTCAACATGCAACTTCACTCTGCTCACAATGGCTTTAGCCATTCAGAAATTAATGTGTTCAAATCACCTAAATGCTACAATGACAAACCTATGAGGAAATTATGAGGAAATTAATATTCTGGATATTGATATCCTGCATGCTAGGAGCAGGAGGAACTGATAATAAAAAATACAGTCATTGGAAGACTGTATCCCACTGAACAAACATGATGGCTTAAACAAATGCTGCACTTGATTTTATTTCCTCATTTTAATTTGACTTTGCAACTTTAACGTACCTTTAAATATCACTTCCCAGGGCATAATTATTGTCAGTATTTTAGGAAATCAATAGCAAACTTTTAAAATTTGAATATGTATGTATGTTTCAAGAAACGCTCAAGCACAGCTTTGCAGCAATTTTAAGAAAAGCTTGGAAGACAAAAGCATTTATCTTGCAATAATTTAGGTGACTTAGTGAGGAAGACAGCTGCAGATATTAAGACACTTTCCAGTATCTTGATACAGAAAACAGCAGACTCCTATTGCTTTGCTGCTTTTTATTCCATCATAATGAATCTGCATACAAATAATCTAAAACTTAGTTGGTCCCATAGTCATTTTGGAGGTGAAGTTTCAACCAGAGGATATGAACTGTTAATGTGAAAGAACTAGAACAAGCTTCATAGTCAAATATATGAATATACTCATATAGGTTTTGTTATAGTCATTTTACTAAACTATTTCCTCTCGCATACAGCTGAAAAAAGAAGATCGACTTGATACCTCAGTAAAACAAAGTGACAGTCCCTGATTTTCCCTCCACTGACTCTATTTGCTTGTTCTTTTCTTCCAATGTTACTTAAAATCCTAGTCTAAGAGCCTCCAGCATCAGAGACAAATTATAAAAATATACAGAATAAAGAGTGCTATTATTGTATTACACAATTTGTTGCTGAAAACACAACTGCCTAGGTATTATGTGCCAGGCGATTATCTATACAAACTCATTTGAATGATAATTCTGTTACCTGCTTACGGCATATGCTTTCTCTATCCCATTCTTTCTCGTCAGCAAATCGGAACTGTGTAAAGGAATCTCCTACAGAAAAGAAATTAATTTTTTTAATATTTTTTTTTTAAATAACAAGCTCACTCCAAAGTTCCCAACCCTACAGAAATAAATTCAATCAATAAACATCACGCCTTCAACAAATCTGCATTTAATTTTAATGCTGCTTGCATTCACAGTATTAAACTTCTTTAAGCCAAAGTTCTACAGAAAGACTTTTTAATCTCTTATTTGCAAAACAGTACTGAGAAAGGCACAACAAATTCAAAACTGAATGAGGAGGTGCTAGGTGCCATGTCAACAAGCAAGATTTTAATTGATAAGTCCAATTTGGACAACATACTAGGAATACATACAGTATTCACTGAGTGCATTTTTATGAACAGCTTTGAATGTGCTGTAGATAGACCTTCTCTTATCAACATGCAAATCTCTCTTAAAATGGATTATAAATGTCCTAAAAATCAGTTTGTACAGGCCAAGTAAAGACTTCTTGTTGTCTGGTAGCTGAATTCTCCAGACTCTCTCTTCCTTGAACTAGTCCCTACTTCAGCATGTCATCAAAAAAAAGGCACTGAACCTTGAACTCCAATTCATATGCGTAAGGGACTGAATTAAAAGAAACCTTAAATAGGGCTAATTAAGCTACATATGTAACCTCAGTTATAGGATCTTCTAACCTCCTACCACATTTCTCCAAGACAGTAGGAACTTCATCTTACTATAGGGGAGCTTGGGTTATTATTTTGTTCTAGATGTAATATTTTTATTGCAGTACCATGCTGGGTTGCAAAAGACAGTCTATAAAGTTATTCACTGAAAAAACACACAAGAATTCCAGGAACAAAAAACTAGTAAGATCTGTGACAGAGGAAATATGAAAGATGAGGGTTGCAAGATGATGGCCAAAGGTCTAGTGCAACAGACAGCAAAGATGTTGCTGATGCAGAGTACGGGACATATGCCACCTTAGACCATACAGTTCGAGAACAAATAGCTCTACTGGAAAAAAAACAAACCCAAACCTGCTGAATTATTCCCTGAAGAAGATGAAATTTGATCCTGAGGATTGCGGATCACCTATAGGTCACTAGGATTTAGTCCAGCAGTTATTTGAGAAGCCTCAGCTCATTCTTCCCAACCCCTAATAGAGAATGAATGTACTAGAGGAAGTTTTCAATGGCATTACCAACAACTGAGCATCTAACTTCCATTTGGCTCTCAGTATCCTAACTGACATTCATACCTCTGACAATTCCTGAATCATGCCCTTAATCCTGCATACAAAATCCAAACATAAAATGTGCTGTCACCAAAATTGGCTTCTTTACCGTTGTCTGCCTGTCCCAAAACACTAGGGGAGTTCAGCCTTTCAGCAATTTTCCTCAACAGGGCAACCATCAGCCAGCTTCTGTTTTGCAAACAGAATGAATAAGCAGCAAAATGGCATAGTAATTGGCATATTTCTTTGCCAAACAATAAGAAAAGGGAGACCTAACCATCTCCCAGCTGGAATGTAAAATTTGTTGGCCATGACTTTTTTTTTTTTTTTTTTAATATCTAAAGTGCATTTCCAATTCATTGCATTTCATGTATGCTTATTAGGTATGTACAGTGTACTCATACACTAATCACATTGCGTACCTGCCACATTCATAATCATCATCTTCAGAACCATTCCAGCAAGAAAGTGACCTTCTCAGCTGAGTATTTATATAGATATTTATGACCATTACCATGTACAGCTTGAATTTGCATCTTCCTGTTTTCATTAGGTTTATCCAACATTGTTCAGCATTAGTGGGCTGACATACAACCTTCCATGATCAGCTAGGCTTTGGTTTACATTCAAAGCCTCCAGATATTACTATTTTGAAAACAATCGGTGTCAAACAGTACAAGTGCAAATAATTAAAATTAAGCACTGAAATTAACATTTAGATATCTAAGCGGCAGCCTAATTTTGTAAATATAATTCACAAACATCAGGTTCCAGGATGGCTAGGTATGCTCAGCAGTATGGAAAAATAAGATCCTGTCTTTATGTATCTATCTGCAGATGCAAATACTTAACTTGAGCACTCACAGTTGGCTCGCTGCTGACAAAGGTGCCTTCCTCTTCATTGCACACAGCACAACAGTAAATAAATCCCTCTGTTTCAAAATATCTAGAATACTGCTAATAAGTAATAACTGATGCTGAAAATTAAAGAAATCCAAATTCATTCTTCAATCTTATGATTTTAAAATGAGTATGAAAATGTGCAAATTCATTTATGTTTTAAAAGCTCATATTTAAAGGCTCAACTTAGTAACATATGTAAAGAAGTTTTATTGAAAAATAAACTAAATGGTCCTCAAAGTCTTCATACAATTAGAACAAAGGCATAAGCATTTTCTTCCAGTATGCCCAAGACTCCTTCAGTTATTTCACATGCAGTGTCACAGAGGAAATAAAGAGTTTCCTCTGCTCTTATAAGTAATGCTTTCAGTATCCAAGTATGACTAGATAAACAAACCTACTTCATCAGGAAAATCCACTGGGGGTCAAGAACTGGTTTATGATTCTCTACACTCACAAAGTTAGTAATAACAGATCCTTAGTTTGATAACGTATTGCTGAATTAAAAGGTATGACTTAAACTACAGTTTAACTAAGCTCTTTAAATAAGTTAACAAAGCATGCCTTTCAAATGGAAAAGCAATAACTACAATTCACAGTAGCACATTTAATGCAAATTAGGTTAATGAGAATGTTGGTCTAACCAATTATCTTTTCACAAATTCCTTTACCCTGAAAATAACTTCCTTTTATTCCATGAATACTAATCAAACGTCTTGCAATGCCTCCGAGTTCCTTCCAACATAAAAAAAATACTTTTACTCATGTGAATAGATTTTGTGTTACTTACAAATATCCCTTGCCCTTCAAATAGTAGCTAAAAATAATGCATTCAAGTGAACTTCACACACCATCTCTGGTAACATTCATAATAAGCCTTAATATCCTTTATTGTATAAAATGTAACTTTATTATGAAAGAACAGCAGGTCTAAACCACCATACTTTCCTACCACTTGAATATATTTTAAAGCTAAATCAATTGATTTAAATAGAATGCATGTTTCATAGTCTCATTAGCCCAATTATCTCTTCATACAAATATTCATTGAATAGCAGAATCAAACAAACCCTACCTGTAATCCGTAAGAAATATTTTCCAATCTGTGAAATTGAGTTTAAAAGTTGAAAAAAATGAAGAAAAAATGGTCTTCAGTAAGAAAACTGACATATCAGTGGAACGATTTTGTTCATTTTAACTATCTAATTCATTAAAAACAAAGACATAAAACATTACCGAAGACAGAGGAAAAATATTCTATAGAGATTTTCAAATTGGGTGTGGGGGGGTAAACAAATAATGTAACAGGATCCTTCTAAGACTGATGTGACTGTAAAGAAGTACTGCAAGGGCAAATATAAGACTCTAAACCCATTTTTTTAATCAGAATTTACCTTCTCCTAAATAAGCACCAATGATTTTTATAACCTTATTTGGTGTTTTCCAACCTTTTTTCATCTCCCATTGGTTTTGGGGGGGGAATTCAAGCCTCTGTCTACAAGTCTGTTTAGTCAGCTAAAGAATATGCAATAAATTTATGACAGCAGTATGCAGCTGAACCAAATAAATCACAACAGAAAACTACAACTACAACTTAGCTACATTTGGGAAGTTAACGAGACCCAAAATATCTCCAAAAGCACCCTTTATCTACTACGCTAGTCAAAGTTCTTCCTGAGTTACTAAATTGAGAAGATTCCCTCCAAAGCAAGTCCATCTTTAGGTTCTAAGCTTGCAAGAGATCCCTTTCTCTCTACATTGATCCCCAGTTCATCACTATTTATGAAGGATATAATACCAAAACAAGCTACCTGCCTGTTCCACCAGTCTTTTTCATGGGTTGCAATTATGCAGGAGGAAACGGGTGTTATTTTTAAGGTGAAAAAAAGAACCAGATCCTCCCATCTAACACTTTTCTGCAGGGAAAAACAATCTGATTGCACAGTTTAGGCATGAAGGATCATATAAGACTGACCGACTCTCTTGAGGAGTCAGAAGGAAGATAATCAACATATTCTTTCCATTTTAATAGTGCAAGACTTCATGTAGAAGATCCAAGAGAAGACAGAAATCTATAGATCAAAGAAAAGGTGGGCAACCACTAAGTCATGAATTTTGAGCTAACTTATGAGCACAAAGAGAAAACTAAAGCTTACCAGTGTTTTGAATTAGGTGTGAATCTTTCTCAAACTGGAGGAAAAAGCATGAGAAAGAATTTCCACCCATCCATGCCATGGCTTGCTCTAACTAGAAGATTCTGAAAACATCAAGAATCACAGACTGAGTGCTTTGGGACATCATCAGAATGAAAAGATGTCTTTTCTCTTTACGCAGCGTTTCCACATAGCACGATGTATATATATATTACAGATAAATCTAGATATTTTAATATATGATCTATGTATTAATTGTCTATTGACAATTAATGCTCATTTTATATAAAAAACTCTTTGGATAAATACCACTAAAGATTTCCTTTTATAGGACACCTAATGGTTTTTCTTTTTTTCTCCTACAAAAGGGGACTTACATATATACAAATTCATAACAAATATTCTTCCAACACTATGAAATATATGTTCTGCAAAAGTTTTATATGAATAATTTTATATGCATCGTAAACAGCTAATCATCCAGATACTGTAATTTTCCCACAATAAGGTAGCCTATAATACCGAGAAACAGACTTCTGGAAGACACAAAGCTTCCAAAGACTTTTCATGGCAGTTCTAATAACATCACTAATTTCTATTTCTGCTTTTTTAATTTCTCTACTTTGGTAGAGTACACACTGTAACTATTATCTTTTGCTATGACTAAGGCTGCAATGTGCTACTTATGCAATTTGCCATGAGCATAGACTGAGTAACAGCAATTTTCAGAATGTGAGAATACAAAAAAACACAGATAAAGACCCTGTAAGAACTCAACATCTATTAGTTTTCTTCAGATACTATTAAGATCAGTAACATTGCAAGTCACTACCAAGTCTGTCTTTTACCAAGAACATGACAGGTATTTCCAAACAACATGCCTTCACCACAAATACTTTAGCACAACCTACATTTTTCCCTCATTCCGCTGCTTACCAGTAGGTTGCAAAGCTGTGTATTACAAACTCCAGAAGGCTTATGCAACAGCACAACACAAAAATTCTAACTACCAGCAGAATACATATCTCAAAGAAAATATTTTAAATAACATTCTACTGTTACCAGTAGATGTTCTTGAGCTCTGTGCAAACATACTGATGTCAAGGGTATTTGTAGTCTGCACTGCAAACTATAAAGAATATTCATAACCAGATTCAAAAATAACAATATTCTAAATTAATTTACAGGCACAATTACACAGTATTACTAGTCACAATTTAAAAAATAAATATGTGAATTTGACCAAACAGCAGGATCATCTGATCAAGGCTAAATGATGTCCTCAAAATTTAAAACATGTCACAGCTAAAGGAATAAGAAGGAAAGATCTTCAGAAACTAGTGCTGCTTCTGGAACAAAAGAGTGTCTATTCAGGACGAAGAGAACTGATTTAATATATAGAGGAACTGCAGCCTATTGAAATCAAGGTCAGTGTCCTGGTTTCAGCTGGGATAGAGTTAACTGTCTTCCTAGTAGCTGGTACGGTGCTATGTTTTGAGTTCAGCATGAGAAGAATGTTGATAACACACTGATGTTTTCAGTTGTTGCTCAGCAGGGTTTAGACTATAGTCAAGGATTTTTCAGCTTCTCATGCCCAGCCAGGGCACAAGAAGTTGGCACAGGACACAACCAGGGCACCTGACCCAAACTGGCCAACGGTGTGTTCCATACCATGGGACGTCCCAGCTAGTTTAGGAACTGGGAAGTGGGGGGGGCAGGGAATCGCCGCTCAGGGGACTGGCGGGGTGTCGGTCGGCGGGTGGTGAGCAATTGCCCTGCGCATCATTTGTACATTCCAATCCTTTCATTATTGCTGTTATCTTTTTATTAGTGTTATCATTATCATTATTAGTTTCTTCTTTTCTGTTCTATTAAACAGTTCTTATCTCAACCCAGGAGTTTTACTTTTTTTTTTCCTGATTTTCTCCCCCATCCCACTGGATGGGGGCGAGTGAGCGAGCGGCTACGTGGTGCTTAGTTGCTGGCTGGGGTTAAAACACGACAGTCAGATGACAGTTTTTCAAATGAGGAGCAGGGTAAAGCCAACAAATGCCAAAGAACACAATGTATTATTTTAAAAAAACAAAAAAACAAACAAAAAACCCACAAAAAATTATCTTTTTTTATTAATAGCTAAAGCAGAGGTTAACACAAGTCAAAACAGGAAAACAGAACAAATAAAATAATATTTGAAGAAGTTCAGAAAAACAAACAGTAGTACACATGCTTCTGCATGAACACCAGGTGACTAAGAAATAAGAAGAAAACGGAATGCCTTTAAGCCTTTAAAGCTTCAGAAAACTAAATAACAACATGGGAATACTGGGAGCAGTGAAAGGAAGATTGATGAGGACACTGCAATACCAGCTCAACGTGTTCGATGGACAGATTAAGTAGAAACTGTAAGAAATTTAATGGATATGTGGATAAACATAGTATTTGGGGGAAGAGTCAACACAGCATTTGAAAAGGAAAGTTCTGCTGCATGATCCAAGACAATTTCTTGAAAGAAGCAAAAAATCATGCACATAAGCAGGATGTAAGGATGTAGTTCATATAATTTACATGTGTTTCCAAAAGCTCTCACTGACATCCCACTCCCTTTGCCACCCAAGACTTCAGAGCAGCAAAAAGAAAATGAGGCTTTGTATGAATAAATAATTGCCTAAATGTAGGAAGAAAAAGACTAAATTGCCAATTGTCACATTAAAAGAAACCACCAGTACAGTTCTCTCAGGTTGTAACTGTTTAACCTCTCCACTTAATCAAAACAGAAGAGGAAAAAAAGATGAGAAAAATGAAGTAACAAAGTTTGCTGATGATACTAAGTTTCTCATGGTACTGCAGATAAAGGTAGGCTGTGGAGAATGACATAAGAACTCCACAAGACTGAGAAAGTAGATTTTAAATGGCAGATGAAACTCAATACCAAAAACACTGCAATTCTAACTTCATATACAAAATAAGCTCACAGCTGACCAACACCATTCACAAACAGAATCTCTGCTCCACAGTGCTTAAAGAAACAAACTCTTTGTCATTATTCAAAAAGCAACAGTGAACAACACAGAGAACATCATTACACCCCTATCATGTATTACTATCTTGAATACTATGCACAACCTTGGTTTCCCAAGCCCAGTCTCAAAAAATGTAACAGCATCAGAAAAGGCATGGAAGAATTCCTGTATGAAAAACAATTTATTAACTTAAGCCAAGGGAGGGGAACCAAGGGAACATGACAGAGATCCAAAAACCATGAAAGGCATAAAAAGGGCAGATAGGAACTCACTGCTCATTGTCTCTTCTCACAGGAGACCTAGGGGCATCAAATGAAGCCAGCAGGGAATGCACTCAAATAAAAAAGTGGCAAATCTTTGTAAGTTGAAGCCAGCTTGTGGGACTTCATGCCCTCAGATGGTGCAGATGCTGTAAGTTCCACAGATGCAAGGAGGAGATAACTATTTTTAAATAGAAAGGTTCTACATCCAGCTCAGGAAGTCTCTGGGATGTAAATTGTTGCAGGTCAAGAAAGTATTTGGGAAAGTAGTATATCATATAGCATGTTCAGGTGCTTTACCTCAGGCATCTCCAGATGGACCTTGAGTCTAATTCAATAGAACCAACTTTAAATTAAAGCAAATAACTATTTTTTTTTTTTACTTGTAGAGCTCTACTTTTCTCTTAATTAGTTATCTTTCTGCAGGAAAAATAGGAAGTAAAAGTAGGTAATTCACAAATTTATTTTAAATCTGTAACTAAAGGCTCTTTCAAGTCCATGCACATTTTACATCTGTAGGGTGTATAAGGAGAAAACAGACAACATTACCATATGGGAAATTGTATAAGCAACATCAAGCAGACTCTCTCTGCTTTCTAATTAACTCTTCCACATATTCTTAAATGTATCACTATTTTTCATATGTAATTTTTTATTGTATATTTAATGATTATAGCTCTTAGAATGCAGCAAAAATATTAAAGCAAAATGCATTGAACAAAAAAGTATATTAAAAACTTCACCAAAATACAGTAGCCTGATGTGGTTATTCATAAAGTACCAATCCCATGTTCTCCATTATTCACATTTTTACTGAGTAAACAATAAAATGATATTTAAGTGTGAAGTTACTGATCTCCCCATAGGTTAAGCTTAAACCTTTCATTAAGTGTAAGCTAGTCACGTTAAATATTTACATTTTTCCTGATGCTCTATGACATTTTCTAGTGTCATTTTATTCAGGTCACTAATTTATAACATACTTAGTGATTTTTAAATGTCACTGCAACCAGCTTGCTAGATTAGACAAAGTATATAAAAATCCATAGAGCGTACTGGTTTTTGAGCAATATCATTCAAGAGAAAGGCTGAAAAAAAAGGCAAGATTGGCATAACTTAATGCATAAAAACTCAAGACCAAATAAGTTTTTTTTGGTTTGGTTTTTTTTTTTTTTTTTTTGTAGCATCAGTATGACATAGCAGGAAGTGAAATTTGTGATCCTCGCTAGGGACAGGGGCAGACAACCTTCTTTGGGTGAAAGGGAGAGGATTCATATATTTTCATAAGCCTGGACCCAAGAGGAAAGAGTAGCTTAACAGTAGAGGTTTTGATCCCTGCAGACCAACAGGGTAAGGAACCTAATGATCTGGCCCTTCATGAAGACCCTGTTTTCTCCAAGACTATATATGCAGATAATATCAGTACAGCATGTAGCCATAGCAGGAAGCACAGCTGGAATTCAGCACTGGAAGAAATGAAGAAATGGCAGGGTTCCCACCCACAAAGGAAATTTTGCATAACGTCAAACTGTAGGAGTCAACAGAGGAATCCGTTTGCATGTGTTGGCACAAGGTACTCTTGTCAGGTTCTGGTTTGTAAGGGAAGCAAGAAGAGACAGAATGAAAACAAGACAATCTGAAACAAGAGGAACAAGGTTCAAGCAGAATGGAAGCTGGTCATCCAAAAAGATCCCGGATTTACCTTCCCTATTGACAGGAACCGCTGTGCGACAGCCACAGTGAATGGGCATCGGGAGAGGGGAAAAGGATGCATTCCTATGGATTCTATTAAGCAAAAAATACTGCCTTGAGACCTTGGGGCAGACAGTACCTCTAAGCTCACAGAACCACTTCAAAGAGGAAATGAGAGCTTTGATGAACAGTTTATACAGAAAAGGGACAAGTAACTCTGAGGTTAAAGCTGAAATGGCACCCTTCATTCATACCTTAGAGAGCACAGCTTGTAAGTAATTCAACATCCTACACTTCTGAGCTCTAATATTGTGAGAAGCTAAAAAAAAATATTCCATAATGGATGACGCAGCTTCTGCAGTTTATTCAGGAAGTTTTCATTTTTTCTAAATTACACACAAAGAACAAATTTTACAATGTTTCCAAATTCAAATATAATGAATGTCCTACTGTATAAAGACAAACAAGATTTTCAAACTTTGCCAAATGGTAGCTCGATCACTCATTATTAGAAAGCTCAGATTCAAAACTCAGTTGCTGGTCTAAACTTGGGAGAGTGCTCTACCCACTAAACTACTGCTTTTTTTGTAGATGGCTCTTTCTCAGTTCTGCTAGGACCTGAAAGTTCTTTCCAATTAAACTTTAAGTAAAACATATGTATTTCAAAAATGCAATAAAACTTCTGCTGCTGTTTAGATACTTCATGTTATGCTAACTACAAGAAAGAACATCAGAAATGGCACACTAAAATATTTTGGTAAATCATGGAATGGCACTCACTGGCCTAGGTTTTTTACCTTGTCCTATTTAAGCAAAGTTCCTCCTAATTATTCTTTATCTGGATTATTGTTCATTCTATCTCCTGTGTAAACAGTGCATGCAAGTATATTGCTGTATTGTATCTGAGAGGTGAGAATGCCACACAATTCATTGATCAGATTTATCCTTGCACCTTTCCATCTAAGAGAACTTTATATCTAACTGGCATGCTTAACTAAGAGCACTTGCATTGCATAAATTTACACTAGGATAACCACTGTTTTCTGTAAGTAGGCTGGCAGAATATTTGGTCTGAAAACTTCAAAATTCAGGAAATATCTTTCTTATCCACAAACAGCAGGAGTATACAAAATAAGCCTCATTTATTCCACATTGTACCTCCACCCCAAAATTTTCTACTTAAAAAAAAAAAACAAAACAACAAACAAAACACAGTAATCTTAGAGCAAATGAACAAACTTAAGAAATACTTTATTTTAAGCAGCTTACTATTTTCATTCCAATAATAGCCACTAACTTGACACAATATCTGTAGTTCTTCTGTGCCACACAAACACTGGAATACTTCCCTTTCTCTCCCCCCCTTCCCTCCGATTTTTATAGCAGACAACTCATGAAAGTTTACAATAGTTTTGACAGTTGACTATTCAAGCTTCTGTTTTAAGCATTTAAAGCCAGTCTTAATTTTTGATGATGGTACTCACATTATTTGACAGCCCTTGCATTATTAGAATTTCATAACACCCCCAAAATATTCTAAATTTTTCTTAGAGCTAGAGTTTCATTCCTTACTCTGTATTTGATAGAACACTTACACCAAAGGCTGCAACTATATAATCAATAAATATTCTTTATGCTGCTATGCTGGATATTTTTAATACCATCACATCCAAATTAGTACCATTCTTTCCTAAAGCAGAATTCACTATTCATGCAAGTGGGACAGTATGCCATGTCTATGGGACTATCTTTCAAAAGCATTCATAAATTATACATAAAGGTTCGGGCCTAAAAATATTCAAGCAGTTTGATATAGTGAGTACGAGGCTTGGCTTTCTTGCATTTATGAAGGGTTCTGCAAGATATGACAAGTAGTAACACAAGCTTGCAAGATTCTTTTTGTTTAATGTAATGAAACAAAAAAAGACAAGTAGCTTCAGAAAATGAGACAAGAGGATTTTCTTCTGATATGTTAATAAAATGACAAGGATTACAATTAGCAAAGAGTAAATCTAGTAAAGCTCCAGTTCTATAAGCATGCAAAGCTTGGAAAGTATTTCTTTGCATATGCGAGTTACTCATAACTCTCCAAAGATAGTAGTGTAATGGCTTATCAGAGAGTTCTGAACATCAACTTAAAATTAACAGCAGATTGGTAAGCATTCGCTTCAGATCAAAAATACAAGCAAGCAGCACACTGGATTTGTCTCACCAAAGGCTTAGAAAGCCACTACATTCTTGGTCCAACTTATATTTGTAAGAAAAATAATCCACGAGCTAGAAGCTCATGTTTATTTTTCAAGAAATGTGCTTTTTAAAAAGTTATCTAAATCAAAGTTTTCCCATTGCTACAGATTAACTGGTCAACGCAGTTTCAAAACCTGTATTAATAGAAATTAAGAGTTCATCTCTAAAGTGAAAAGGAGGAAAAAAATAATTACTTACTATCTACAATTCCTTGGGTCATGTTAAAAAGCAAGTTGTAGCCACATACAAGGTTCTGCTCATCTTTTGTATCAGGTACCTTGAGGGGTTTTCTAACAAATTTATCATAAGTAAATAAAGCTTGGGTTAGCTCAAGTGACGAGACCATTATCACCATGTTGACCCCTGCACTTGCTCCTTTGCACTGTACACACTACAGCATTCCATATTCTACAGCTTACAATACCTCTTAGCAACACATCCCTGGGCCTTCTTATGCAAGTTCTCCTTGTATGGTAGTGACAAGAACTACAGCTCCCGCCACAAATTAAAAAACATGAAAAGATGATACAGAATGGAGAATTACAGTTTTCTGGATGACAAGCACCATCTGGGCTACGTATTTATTGCTGATACAGTGTTTCACAGGTCTGAACAATGTGAAAGTACTGATTTTATTTTAATTATCTTCTGTGGTCAAACAGCACAGAATTGAAATGTGCACTCTAGTGGAGAATTTATTTTCCATCACAGTATTGGCATACTATTAAATAGCATCATGGCAATATCAAAATTCAGGTTTTAAGATATTGAAGACAGTGACATATCTGGTAATAATAAGAAGGTTAAAATGAAAAATCATCTGTATCATAGCTATTCACTAGACATATTTACTTTCTGTTGTAAATTATTCTATGATCTAGTTCTATAAAGTTAAAAAAAAAAAAAAAAAAAAAAAAAAAAAAAAAAAAAAAAAAAAAAAAAAAGAGCTTGCACAACTTTGCCCCCCAAGGACATTACTTCATGATGTGTTTTAATGTTGCGCTAAAGCCTCCTCTGCCTATTCATTCATCATGCTCCCTGTTCTAGCCCTGTTTATTAGACTTACTTTAGCTTTTTACCTTGTTTAAATAAATTCTTCCAGATTTCTGACCATGATTATGGTACTTTAAGTCCCTGTAGCCTCCTTGGAACATAATAACCAGGTGCTGATCAACAAATTCTTTACTCTAGCAGGAAATGACCTGTGAATCACACAGAAAGTACTAAGTACTTTCTCTGCTCTGCCTTTTCAAATTGCTTTGCTTTGTGGTAAACACTTCTCTGTGCACAGAAACATGCAAGGCATCATTCAAACATTATTCTCATTGCTGGTTTTCATTTTGAATGTTGTGAGAAAATAGTACTTCAAAACAAAAAGTTATGACATTTTTCTTTTGTATACAGGAATTTCAAAATGTTTCTTTTTTCCTTTTATTTTTTAGGCAAAAGATCAGTACTGAGTATATATTTCTACTATCATGTAGAAATATTTTATTTAACCATCTTAACGAAATGGAGCTCAAATTGCCTAACTCTTAATCTAATCAATATTTATTTTAAAAAGCAGTATCGGGGACATTGAGATTTGTAGCAAGCTTTTGGATTATCATTACTTTCTTCCACAAAATAATCAACTGACTCTCACTTCTCTTCAGCAATTACATAGGGAAAGGTTTCACAACCTATCTTTCTCACTGAATCAACACAAACCTGCAATAACACAGAGCCAAAACTCATTCAGTAATCTGAGAACAAGGATTAGCAGACAATGAAAATGTGCTTAGAACAAGTAACAGATGTTTCAGTTAACAGTTATAAATCTTAACCATATATATGTAAAAAGGAAAAATAATAGTGTTCACAGCATAAGAGAAAAAAAACTTTCACCAAGATGCTGCTCTTGTGCATGTGTTTCCCTACAGATGAAAAATGAATGACCTTTTCTCTAAACACACACTTGGGGTTTTTTTAATACCTCTTCTGGTTTTGGTCAGCACTTTTTTTTTTTTTAAATTAACATTTATAAAAGCACCTTTCCTCACTGTGTTTTTAAGCTTCAGAGACTAGAAAAAAAATCAGAATCTAACAAAAGTTTTAGGATGGCAAGATGGTCACTGGTGACTCTACTGATAGCCTAATATACAACCTTAGAGATAACATCTTTTTCTGGGCCAGAGGATTTTTCACCACAGGCAAACAGTTTTGTTGCACATCTGAAGGTCAACCCAAAAATGAGAACAATCTTCTTGACCGGGAAGAAATGTACTGGGAGAGGATGGAAGGGGAAAAAAAGCTCTCTCTATTGTTACCAAGAAAATTATACATGGTACTGCAGTGCCAGCTCTCACGTTTCTAAAATACAGCCCGTTTACAGACTTAAACCATTTTTTGTAAAACACCTTAAGATCCACACACAAGTGCTAAGATCTAACACCACTATTTCTTGCCAGTCCTACTACCACCAAAATAGCATCTTCCTGCTGAAGCCTGATATGTAAGTAATCATTTCAAAATCACTTAAAAATAAAGATTATGGCTACTGCAGAAGCAAAAAGAGATAAAATGCTTGGCTGAATGACAGTCTGGTTAATGAATTACCCAAATTCTAACAAATCAAGAAACTACGCTCAATTTTTAAAACATCTCCACTTTACTACAATCCACAGCTCTCAAAGGGAGGAAGTCAGTTTTGCTTGTGTTTTTCACATCACGCGGCTTGCTTATGCCAAGTGCAAATACACAATGCAGATGTTCTACTAATGGTTTCCAATTTTTCCAAAATTGAGTTTGAACAGGAAAGCTAGGCTTCTAACTCTTTCAGAAGTGAATAAAGATATTGATCATATTTTCAGATAAATGACAAACCACAAATCTTCCAGAGTATTACATACCCATTGAGTACCTTTTAGTTTTCAGGGGACAGTCTTCAAAGTATTCAGAGGTTCAACGTAACTGTCCAGTAATACCATACAGAGGTTTACAGGGGAACCAGTCCTCTGATGTGTATTTTCCTTCCACAATAATTTTTTTGTATGTGTTTTCAAAGTCACAGAAGTGATAGTGAAATGAGTACTTCCCATACAAACTTCTGCAGATACTTCAGTTTGAGAAGACAGAACAGCACACGGAAGAAACTGCAGAGTTGGGTATCAGCCTTCTCAGGAGAGAGTACTTCATCACACTGACTAGAAAATACTCAGAATACAGCAGAAGTTCAATTCATTAACAAAAAGTGACAAAACAAAGGTTAGAATGATATATCAAACTATATACTTAAAAAAAAATAAGATTTACATTTAAGAAAACGAAAATGTAATTTCAAAGTTGTGTTTCAATTCATCTAAACACATTTTTATCCATTCCTAATTTCTCTACTCAGAGGACTCTGTATCAGTGGTTTTCAACCATGGGTCCTATGAACTACCCCTCAGGGAACTTATAAAAAGTGACCAAAGCAACAGGAGACTGTCATACTTTCACCACAGGATGCCACACCCCACTGAAAAAAAGAACCACTAAAGGTCTACAAGTTTAAAAAAAAAAAAAAAAAAAAAGATTAAAGTCTTTTCAAGTGAGTTTAACTACTGCAATAATTCCATTTTATATTACACATGGGGCCTCTAGGGTTCTTTGAAAGTCAAATTAAAAATATACTTGAACTGTGAAAGCTCACTTGTACTTTATTCCTATACAGTTTTGAGAGATGAACTGCTCTAACCTGCTGGCTGCAGTTTCCTTACCTACATCAAATCAGTGATGAGTCATTGCAGAAGCTAAACGTACTGCAAGGCCAGTTTTGATGGATGACTCAGAACTAGGAATTAGCAACCACTGGAGGGAAAAGCAAAACCAAGGAGAACTCAGGAAGATCACATATTTCTAGTCAAATATACATTTCAAACTAAAAAACTATCCCTATACCCTCAAAGTTGTTGTTGGTGAACCTATCGCAGGACTCCTGGATTAATGTCAGGAGGAAATAAGGTACAGGAGGAAATGGGTTGTCATTGTATTGTACTTAGTGATCAAAAAAATAAATTGCTATGCTTTTAAAAATGTTTTTTATTACACTGTACAGTAGCACAACATCCAAGATTAGCACTAAAAAAAAAAAAAGGTAAATTAATGCAAACATGAACACTCTTAAACACTGAAAAGCCATGCATCTCTCTGGTTCTACAAAAATGAAGACACAACAGCTGAAAATGACTCACATTTAAAATATACTTACAAAAAATACTGTCAGCCTCAATTGATTTATTAAGTTCAGAAGAATAAAAACCAGTTTGGCAATTGATAATCTTAGAAACAAGCTCTCTTTCTATGACTGTCAAAATGCACCCCGGGGAATTTGGAAAATGCCACCTACTGAATTCATGAGCAATCTTTCTGTTTATCATGTCTGCATTTCACTGTGAGACTTTCCAAGCAGGATAATAAAAAGGAGATTGAAGTCATCAGCCTAGTATAAAGCCAGACTTACCCTCACTATTGATTGACCCTGCAAATGGGAAAGCAGTAGCCACATCAATCAGCCTGAGGTGGAGAGACCCCAGAGTCTCTGGGCTGAGCAGAAAGAATCCCAGGAGCTGCTGGGGGTGGTGGCTACTTATGCCCTTAACAAAACAAAAAAAAAAAAACCAAAAAAAAAACACCAAAAAAACCCCACAAAAAAACGATCAAGGAACTTGCTCTAAGATTTTTGTTCTGAATAAAATGGCAAATCTCTTTGTAATCATCACAGGACATATGGAAGAAAACTAAAGCTATAGCTCAATAAGTCAATTAACACCATTTTCTTTCAGTAGATGAGTTCAGTGTGGTTGAGAAAGACTATTTTTCCTCATGGCTATGAGGAAAGCATCCTTCATGAAAGGGTGTAGAAGTGAACATGGCTACCAGACAAATGAGGTGTCATTAGAGAAGAGCCAGATTCATGACTCTCATCACTTTGGTATAATGAGAAATGTTATACCCTCTGTACAGTGCTGCTGTAAGTGAACATGACAACGTCAAGAGACTGTCAACTGGAGAGTACTACATACACATGCCAGATGAAGACAAACTGTGGAAGAGGTTCACTGACTACATGGAGAAAACATAATACGATGTATTTGATAATGTTAAGTACAAAGACAAATGTGACACTGCTTACATTATCATTTAAATCTTTTCATTTGAAAACGTGTCGTCTTGTATGATTTCCTTCTACAATTAAAGATGATCTTAAAAGGTGTAATAAAATCTTTTGAATTCAGACAGCCATTAACATTCTGTTGGGTATAGTAAATCAAATTCCTCCTGCTTTTGTCATCAGGTGTGTCTTGAGAGTCAAGCATATAGATTGTACCTGTTTCAAATAATTAGGAAAGACAAAATTACTGGCCTACTTTGAGTTATGAGTAATTCTAGGTTACTTGACAGTAATAGCTCAAGGTAGAAAAGCATGTATCAGCTGATTCAATCATAAAAACATGACTCTGTACTAAGACTATCTTCCAGAATTCCACAAAGTTTTGCTCTCTCAAAAAAAAAAAAAAAAAAAGAAAAAAAAGAAGTCTCTGCAGTTTCTCTACAATGCACTTATCTGGACTGTAGATTCATTTCGCTTCTCCCATGTCTATAAATAAATAATGAAAAAAGCTATTGCATGAGGTGCTACATGTCTGCAAGACGTCACATGACATAAAAGGTGACCAAGTTCATACTGGAAACTGCAAACTTGATTTCACAGTGCAGTCTGGCATCCATTAACAGTGCATTTACTCATGCTTCTGTTAGCCCAGAACTGTGGACATAAATTTTACAGGGCAGACATAGTAAAAGGGTCTACTGTGTACTTTCTCAGGGGTACCCTTCATAAGAAGTTCCTCAAAAGAAAAAAGAAGCCCTTTTCTTTAGCTACATATTGTTTGCAGGCTTCCTTTGACACCTTTTATATTCTTGTACCAGACCGATGACTGCATTTGGTAGCCTTTGAATTTGTTCACAGGAAATGTCTTTTGTAAGCCAGACATCTTCATATATGAAGAACTGCACAGCCTGGCAGCATACATAGGCCATTAGGACTGCAGTGTTTTCCTAAATGTTCTCACTGCTACTGAAAGGTCAAAGCAGCACCCTGTACAAGTGCTTAATACAGGAATATAATATATTCCAAGTGAGGATCTCAGAAGCTTTAAGTTGGCTGGATGGATACTTATGAAAGTAGGTACCTTTTCTATTGCTTTTAATCTGGTAACAGAAACAAAAAAGTGACCAATGCGAATGCAACACAGCAGCTGAAATCATTCAATTCCCTCAACTGAATTCACCTCCTTTCTTCTTCGGAAGCAGGAAGTAATAAAGTCTCCTCCTTTGAGATAAGATGATACAAATCCCATGCCTCCAGCAACAATAGGGGTTTACTGTCTCTTTTAATAGTTTTTCAATGCAACACGTTCCTGAGAGTATAAGGACAGCTAGAAACAGACAGCATGTGCATTTTGTGGATTGTTTACCTCTTTGATCTTCATCGGTGTTCTCTAGGATATGAAAAATTAATAGAGGCACTTTTCTTATGAGTAAAGGATTATGAAGAACAGATACAGTCAAGATCAAACATCCAGTCAGAAAGCGTGCTTACTTGGTGAACACTGTGTCAACTGATCTGCCGTGATCTTCCTGGGTTTCTTTATAGTTTTTAAACACTGACAGTACATAGCCTCAGAAATCTGATAATGAATATCCCTGTAGTAAAGGTTCATCAGATAATTTTATACTGATACATTTTAAATTTGTTTCTCTGGACAGGTACTGTTAAATATTGGAGTTATGTAAGAGCAAGAAATACTGCTGTTTTATAAAAGGTCCTACAAATTTGATGTTTAAGACTTTAATATGACTAGCTAATGTTTTATTCCATCAGCAGCCCAAATAAGACTGCTACATGTACAGATGTTATAGCTACCCAGAAATAGAAAGAACAGTGGGTTATGTAAAAATTCTCAATGCATTTTTCATGCCATCAGTCGGAGAATGCAGTATTAGTGGCTTCTGTTGTACTGGAAAAACAATAGTGGTGGCTCTGTTTTACTGAAAAAAATATTTCTGGTTGTTAATTAGATCCTGGTGGAATCAAAAGTTTTAATAGCATCTATTTCTTTTTCTGAAGCATTTGACATCTAAGTATAAGCTGTAATTTTCATCTAAAATCCAGCCATAACATAGGAGAACAACTGTATCTGGTAAAATGGGAGTTTTGATCTCAGCGTACTATGTCCTCGGAGAGGAACATGAAAAACAAATGAGGGACCAGAGAATTTAGTTCACATGCTGTTGTCACTGAAGTGACAGCCAAAGCGAAGGTAATTTTTGGAATAGAAATCTGAACTTCATGGTCTAAGAATATGACAACTAACCTTATGGTGACACTGGATTTCTTCTCCCTGCGGGCCAGTAGTTCTTAGCTCCTAAGGTCAGACCATCTAAGCAGATCTAAAGGTTTTTTTATGTATGGAAAACAACATATGATATTCTAGCTCGCTCTTGTAAGATTTTTGAAAATAATCTAAGACAAAATGCAAACACAATTTTTTTAAAGCCTGAAAAAACATTTGCTGTATTACTGCATTCTCATTTTAAAATACCTCGTACATAAATCTACCATCAATAAGTACGCATTACCCTACTTGGCAATATGTTTCTTCTTTGCATTTTGCTGCTGTAACCTACAACACTCCTTAGCAGATATTTAAAAAAGTATCCCTTAATTTATAAAAAGATTAATGATGAAAGAGCACATTAACTAGTCTTAATGAAAAATTTAAAGATGCTGAAACAGAAGCTGTTGTGCTCTGATGTTTACTCTCAGAAAAGTACATACTTTCCCTTGCAAGTTTTCTGAGAAAGGGAAATTATTGGTCATTATATGGTACATGTATGAAATAAAATCACAAGTTTTAAGCTTTAGCTCTAATAAGTTCTTTTCAAACAATCCCTTAAAAGAGAATTCAATTATTACTGAAGACCTATGAAGTATGGAGAAAGCAAAAATATTTCCTGTAGTCAGAACTTAAGGACCAGAGTAAAACTGTCAGTTACATGCCAGAATCTTCTGCCATTTTTGCCCTCTAATTTTTCAACTACGTATTTTGCAGTACTTGGCTCAAGTTAATATAAAAATGAAAACTTTTACTAATAATTATTTTATATCTTTTGAAACAGCTACTTAGCTGCAGAAATACAATGAAAGTTTCAATAGAGGTTAAAAAAACCAAACAAAACCAGACAGCCAAAGATATGTAAAACAGAAACACAAAAGAAAATCTGGAATTAGAAGAGTAATGTTCCAAATAAACACACTAGTTAAAAGTGAAAACAGACTGTTTCAGAAACTGCAATTAAGAAACAATATAAAAAAAATTTAAAAAATCTTATTTTGAGTGAGACGTTTCTGCAAGACAGCTGCATTTAGAAGTGCACAAAAATGTACAAGGATCTAGTTCCACTAAAACAGTGTTCAATCAGCCCAGAAGTTTCATTTCCCCAACTAAACAAATACTCAGCAATCTGTACTCTGACCAACCTATACTCCTCAGCTGCATTATCTTTAGATAACATTCTCAGGCAGATGAAATGGAAATAACTTTTTTTTTTTTTTTTTTTTTTTTTTTTTTTTAGCAAAATATGAAGGAAGCTATCAGACAATACAAAATATTTAGGCAATTTTTACTGCAAGCTACCAGCAAAAAAATCAGACCACTTCATTCTAGGAAGTACACAGTCATACCTACAATCCTACATTTCTATTCTAAAAAATACCGAGTAACTTCCCATATCACAAATATTTACTGTGTGCAGTTTATGGCAGAGGGCTTTTTATGCTAATCTATGCTGTAATTCTCAACACCTAGCATAAGGTAGTATTTGTAAGCACTGGGCTTCTGGCACAGAATCTACCACTCGGGCATGTCAGAAAGAAGACCATCCCACTCACCCTTCCTTCCACCCACACCCTAGCTATATAATCATATACCTTCCCCTTCTGCTGGCTCTGGGGGCTCCTCCACTCACACCCCCTCTTGCTGAGGTCCTAGCTGTGTAGCTGCACAACCTCCCTTGTGCTGAATCCTTACCAAACTGACTCACCTTTCTAAACTGTCAGATAAGTATTGCTTTTTCATTTGTCAGTTAAACTTTCTGCCATTTTGGCAAGCAGATTCCAAGAAGCATCAGAGCTGGCAGAGCAGAAAAAAATGGATACATGCTGTCAGGAGCAGTGAAGAGAAATGATAAACTAGAGTAAAGCAGGACTCTAGCTCCATTCAAGATCAGAGCATTACATAAGTACCTACAATTGTGTCTCTAAAATTGAAGAAATAAAATTGCAACAGGCTCAATTACTTAGGAATGAATGTCTGAAAATAACATTAACTGCTAATATTAAAGAATCCATTCGCTTTGAAACTGAGCGTATTACTCAGAATGAAAATATATTCCCAAGAACGTATGTACAATGTTAAAAAAAGCTGAAGATGTAATTTAAAAGCACAAGTAAGAAATGGGCTTGCATGTATCCTGCATGTGATGAAGTCAGCACAACACAACAGCAAAACTATTGGCAATCACTTCTCTCTTACTAACGCTTTTTCCTCAGCCTTAGAGAAAAGCATTTAATTGTGAATCCTCAGTAAGAGATATATAAATATTTCAGAACATATTTTTCAGACAAAATTGGGGCAGAGTAGCCATGGACTGGAATTTGAACCCTTAAATAAAATTTCTTGACGTATGTTCAGGGAGGAAGGGGAGGAAGAAGGAAACAAAAAACATTGCAAGGACTGCACAGTAAGTATTACAAAGAGTTTTAACAAGAATAGCTACTAAGCTTAAAGAAAATGCACCATTTTCATCAAAGCATTATACAAACCATTTTTTACTACATTCAAACGATAAATATTATTTTTTTCTTCTGTAATCAGAACAAAAATATCAGACGGGTGACCACGTAAATTTTAAAGATATTAAAGACAATTAAATGAAAAATCCAGCCCAGTAATTTTAACAAAAACAACTTAGCTGGCTTTAGTTACAGGAAAGTTAAGCAATATGAAGTTTTCAGATGATGCACATTTTGTTTAAAGGACACTCTCACATTTTAGCATGAAAATGGAGCATGTGTTTACTAACAAAACTCTCAGGAAAAGTCCTCCTGGGTAGAGCCCTTTAATTTCTTTGCAACCTAGGATTATATAGTCACAGTATTTAAAAAGATATACATACATATCTGTGGTATCAGTTTGCTACTAGGGAGATTTACCCGGGGGGGGACACCAAAACAAAAAAACAACAAAAAAAACCCCACCTCTACCTTGATCTCACTAATGCTAATTTTCAATTTAAAGACTAAAACACTTTAATCCATGCAAAAATTACTTTGCACGTAAGTCCTGTTCTGGAAAATTTCAAATAAATGCACATAAAACTTTTGTTTTCAGCACATGCACAACTGATACGTAAATGGATTTAATGTCTGGAATGCTATCTAACTTATTTTGCTTATTAATCCTCCATTCTGCAAAAATTATTTTTCCCTTTTCAATTAAACCTGTTTCTCAAGTGCCTGCTGTCCCCACAACTAACTTAAGAAGCTCTGTGGCTCAACCAAAACAATGAATTATTAAAAAACCAAGTATCTTACACTTTTTCCAAAGTAACCTAGAACGCCCTCACTTTATTATTATTATCCCATTAAAAATCAACATTGTTGCAGTATTGCTTATCTTTTAACTTCAAAATAAGTAAAGATCATTGCATGAAAATGACTGGAACTTGCACAGAAAGTCAGCAAAGTCACTAGTACACAGGTTAGAGCCGAAATGAAAGAGAAAACAGCAATATAAAATCACCATTTACTAAGAAGCTTGAAACCTTATGATAGATAGCAATTAAAAATAACTTAAAATACCCTCCATCAATCGGTCTATATTCTTGCAGTTATCTTTATGATGCCTCATACATGTCTGTGATGCCAAACTGCTTAATTTTTACTTTGTTTTATTTATAAGAATTTTCCATCATAAGATACACTAATAAACTATCAGTCAGTCACCCTGAAATTAAATACTAAATAGGATTATACAGGCAGCCATCCTATTATAGTCAAGAGAGTCTTATTTTTTAAAGAGAATCACTGTTTTTAAAAAGAAGTTTGAGACGCCAACTGAAGTGGAAGTTCACTCCCAGAAAAAGAACAGATTTAAGCCAACTGTCTACATGCGGAAGAGGCAAGCAGCTTTGGTTTAAAAATGATGCAGCTGAAGAAAGTGAACATCATATCTGTGACACAACTGAATAACTAACAAAAGTTGTATAACTCATCCATAGATAAGTCTCATACAAAACCAAAACAAAGCACAAACTTCCTGAGATATGTAAACAAATACAGTAAACCTGTTGAAATTATTACATCTGGAAACCTGAAAGCAAGTACATCAGATTTGGGAACAGTGTGCCTACACCAATTTTTCACACAAAGAGTTTCTATCTGTTAAGCTAAACACACTGGAAATAAAAGCTTGATAACTTTGAAAACAACTTTACCGTTTTCTTCAGAAGTCTACAGTGAAGTGCTCTCTACGAATAGGGGAATATTTCTAGGGAAAAAAAGATCTGTATTAACCAAACGATCATGTGGGATGACTGTGAGATTCACTTCAGAACTGCATTTCTTTACCCAAACTAAAACACCAGCATAGATGCATCCAGAGGATGCAAAAAAGACAGCTCAGAGATCTTCTATACACCTCTGCAGTAAGTGTAGTGTGCTCATATGAACCCTGTCCACAGAACGAAAAAGCAGGCTTATCCTGTAAACTGAAACCACATAAGTAAAACTCATCACCAAACATTCATTTAATTTGGCTTTGTTTACTGTTAAGTTTTTTCTTCCTCTGGTATTCCTCTGATTTAAGCCTCAGATTAAAATAAACGATCGATTAGATTCAGTGTTATTTAAAGTAAAAATTCGGACGAAGCAGTCAGCTAACAAAAAAGTTGACCACAAAGCAATAACAACACTCACACTGAACATGGGGTCAACATATTTCATTTGCTCATGTGGCTTCTGGAGTGCAGCTGGCTCACACCTGCACCACTTGGAGCCTGTCCGTGGGCAACCACCTGCATAGATGCAACCATCTCCAAAACCTGCCTTTTATTCTCGTTGCTTTATTGAAATGCCTACAGTTTATATGTTTCCTACTTTGTATAAATAAGGAAGGAGACTGCATTTCTACTTCACAGGAAGCATTGCTCATGAAGTTACAAGACTTAGACTCATGAAAGTACTCACCATTCTATTTATCAGTACTTTACAGAGAAAGTATTTTAATTTTCTAAGTTTATGGGCCAAATTTAAGATTTCAAATTACATCCAATACGATGAAAGCTTAGATAGTATGAGAAATACATGGTGAATAATTTCTGTATCAAGAAAAACACGGCATTTCATATAATTTAATGAAGTGCAGAGTCTTTCTAGTCCATTAAACTACAGCAGCCTTTTAATAATTGAACATTTTTCTAAATAGCATGAAGCTGAATGATTAAAAAGAGGTCTTTCATTTTGGTAAGAAATTAATCTATTTGTTTTAATGAGGATTAACCATGCTGGTTCTTATTTCAGTGCCAAGGAGCCTCATGGGAGAAAGCAATTATTAAACAGTGCTAAGTATCTGCATGTAGGCTGGCACAGACACTTGTTAGAAAAGGAAGACACATACTGAAAACACTTTTCCCTGAAGTCTTCCACTTCCATAGTATATAAATGCTCCACACCTGGAAAATCGAAGGCCTTAATAAAATATTATGTTCTTTAATAGGTAAATTAAATTGCATAATACCAGCTATGGTACTGCAGAAGTTATATGGCTATGCATGGATAAAACTATAATGGAAAGTACTGTAAAGTGCTTCTGCTGTCACACAGTAGTCTTGCCCGAATACTTATAAAGCCTATATTACAAGGCCTAACAACTCTTTAAAAATCAGAAGCTCTATAAAATACCTGCTAAGGACAGTAGTCTGTCTTTAACTCTGGCAGGACTCTCCCTTAAAATTAGCTTTTATCCTGAATTTTTAGTGTTTTATGGTTTTCATTCTCCATGCTGTCTGTAATTCCTCTCCTCAAAGTACATGAGATGTGCATATACATGTACAGTTTTAAAACAGTTTATACAGTTTTAAGACAGCTATATGGAATTGTATCCTTTTTCTAGCTTGTTCCATGTCTAAAGGTCCAGTTGCCTCATTGACCACAGTCAGGACTTCAAAGACATTATTTCATTAACTAAACAGGTGTTCACTGACCCTGACATCCAAAATGAAACCTCTGGAGAGACTGAGTATCTCTTTTCAATTTCCATAGCAAGGGAATTGGTCATAACCGGCTACACAGCATTGGATTAATTTTAAGTTCTAATCCTTACAAAACAAAGGTTGGAGGTGAGTAATCATCTCTGAAGTCAATTTTGACAAAAAATGCAAAGCAACAATGTAAAGCTCATTTCTTCCAATGAGAGATAGATATCACAAACAATCCTGTTTCATCACTAAAAAAAAAAAAAAAAGAGTAGATGTTCTGTCCACTTCTTAATAAACCTTTTATTTCAGCTTTTTAGATTTCTCTCTCTTTAAAAATCCTAGATAGCACATCTCCCTTTCGCACATCTCACAGTAACACGAATTTCTTGTTCACTTCCCTTGCTGCTCCCTCTTCTTCTCATTGTCAAGTCTGTGCTCCCCTTGGAGTAACTGTCTGCATTTTCAACCACAGGAATAATTTTGTGTTTTCCTCTGCACTGACATAGGTGTTAGCCTGGTCTCCCAAAGAAATGAAGCTTACAGCAGGAATACGCATATGTGTGTGTCTATTTGTCAATATATAAAAACTGGATACAAAGTCCAAAATCAACCGAATTTGAAAGGCAGATAGCAGTTTATGCTCCTCTCTAATATACGTCTACTCAAAAAAAATAAACACCCACTAAGAGTCAATGCATCAATATATCTATAAACACATAAAGGTTTTTTAAAAAACCCTACAAAACCTGGGTAGGAGAAAAGGATTAAAATTCTGTGCCTAACAAACAAAAAAACCAAACCAAAACAAGCCCTTGGGATTTTTAGTGTATAGCAGTAAATGTGGTAGTTTTCTGTATCTGAATTGCAGAGCCCTCAGCCTTGCTATTTCTTGCACTGCTAATCAGAAATCAAGCTCAACAGCAATTCTATCAAAAAAAGAGGACAGCAATTAGTGAAAATAACTAAGCACTTCTGTTTTTATAAGTGATATAATGGCTGACTCAGAAGGACAGTTAACCAGCAAATTACAGTTGAACATGACAACAAGATTGTTCTATATTGAAAAAAAATCAGGATCATGATGTTTACAGTTTTCACTTGCACTATCATGCTATCCTTGTTAGTTACTAGCATTCTGTATCTTTATACTAAGTACCAATGATCTAGCTTATTAACTGCTGGCAGAGGAAAATGTAAAGGAAAACTTAAACCTTCTTACACCTTAATTTCTGTCATACTTCACAACAGCCTCAAGACAGAGTATTAAAAATCTAGAATTAAGTATTCCAGTGTTTATTAATATATAACATTTTTTCAATTATTTTACAGTAATACAGGATTAGAGCTGGAAATAACGTTTGCACTTTTAAACAGAAATTTATTTAATTGAGTGATATCTTCTTTATTTTACTGTACTCCATGCCTATCCTCTCCCCAAATTCAAGTCCTAGTAAGTGGTTTATTAAAAGCTGGCAAGAAGCTAGCATTTTCAGTTACTGGTGCTAGCAAAGAAAATAATTAAGGCATCCCTCACTGCTATATCCTCATCCTTCTCTGGTAACAAAACAACAAAAGCTTTCAGCAAGTTATAAATGCTATTCTATTATATCATAAAATGGTGACCCTTCAAATGACATTTTAATTCAGACAGAAAAATTCAAAACACAGCCATTCTTTTGGGGCCTTTTTTAAAGTTTTGTTTTCCTCCCTCCCTGCCCCTAAGCCCCACGTCTTCATTGGGTGAATCAAGAACAGTCAAAAATAAAAACATCTAACTAAGCACTCTGAGGACAAAATAACTACAAAATGTATTTTATAATGTTTTGTTGATGTTATTTCTGCATTTGGACAGAACAAGGGTATGGCACGCAGCTGCCTCATATAACATGGCTGTCTCAGTATCTAAATCTTTGCAGAGAAATTACAATAGATGGGTTCTTTTGTCTCAGACTCATGAGCCTGTGTATTATTTCTAGGATAACATTAGCTAATGAGTGTGAAAAATACATGTCCATAAGTATGACTGACATTCTCCTAAGTTTATCCTCATACAAAGGAATGAAAACAACTTGGAAATTATAAACAGAAGTGTTGAAATTATTACAGAAGTGAAGTAAGATGTGAAAGAAGGGGGAGTATTTTCTACCAATCACAGATAAAATGAAAGTATCTTTTGCTGTAATTAACTGCATCCATGGCTGGAACAGCTTCCTGTAATAATGATATGATTAGGACTATACTCCCTACTATTCCTAAAATACTTGTGAGCATTTTCTTTCTTACAACCTTTGGGATAGTTTAAGTTAGGAAAACAATTTACACTGCTTTCAATAAGCAATAGCCAATTTATACAAAGACTTGTTTTCAGAGGATACTGATCTTTCAGGAAGAAATTATTTTAAAGGAATATGACAAACATCATATTAAAAACGTACACGCAACATGTTTAACGACCACACAAATATCTAATAAAAAAAACACACCAAATGCATAAAAGAACATACACTAAGTTAGCTTATTTTGGGACATATTTAGTTACTTAAAAGAATAATTCTTAAGGAAACATGGTTTATGAAATATACCATTTGTCTACCTAACCTTAACTGTTGATCTATTTGGCAAACTTCAATTAAATGTAACAGCAGATGAAGCTTTTGAACATATGAAAGTCCAAGTTTTGTGGCCAACACTCATCAGGTAAAAAAGAGCCCTTGAACAAGTTTATCAAAGGAAAGACAATTAAAACTTATCCTCTTATTCATTCAAAAAAATGCAGCAACCAGCAGGGCAATGAGCAAATCTGTAAGTCTAAACCAGTAACAGCATGGACTGACAATTGTCCAAACAAAAAAAAGCTAGGAACAGAGAAAAGAGCATGTAGAAACAAACTATAAAAAAATAAACTTATTAGTTGCCTTGCCCATGGGAAAACCTGGTTTTAAGCAGAGCTTTCAGAAAAGACCTTTTTTGTTATCAGGGTATTATCTCATGGCATCATTAAAAAATTTCCATGTCACTGTCAAATCTTGGGCTGACTACACAGTCTTCCACTTACTCTGATTCATGTTAATGACTTTCCAAAATTTAATCATTAAGATACGAGAGAATGCTACAACCTTCACAAAAATTTTCATTTAAATCACAGAAAAACAACTGAATTTTTCTGACACCTTAATGTTCATTTACTTTCTAATTTAATTGTTATACATTGTGTTTCCTGGTTACTGGCTGAGTTTGGTAGTAACTTTAACATACCACATTTCTGAATGCCTAGTTTATAAGGTCTTCAGGGAAAGGAATTTATCTTCCAGTGAATCTTACTGTGAAGCACACAGATGTTATTATAAAATAAATAATGAATAAAATATGGGGAGGAGAGCTAGAAAATGTGCTATTGTTGCCTTACTTGACTGTTTTACAGTTCATACCTGTCTGTTTAATAACCCTCTTATACCTCTTTCAGATTCTTTTACTGTCAAGGCTTTTTGACACACATACTCTATTCCTCTACATGTAAATGAAGAAACAGAGTATCTACTGGGGAGAAAGACAGAGGACGGAAGTAAGCTGAAAGGCAGTCTCAGAATATGAGATGATTATATTTTCTAAGAAACTCACATTTCCATTAATTATACACAGCTACTTATGTGAGACAGCATAAAAAAGTACAATGAATTTAAAACTGTACAACTAAATCCCAAAGGAAACAAACAGGTTCTACTTCAGTGGTATTCTACCCTTACGGTGGTCCTATTAAAACCAAAACAATTGCTTGCAAAAGAGGGCATAACTTAATATAAATGAAGGTGGCAGAATCTGTCCTTTAATCTATAATGCTATTTAAAGGATTATTTGTACTAGTGCATCTAGTAAATTAGTTTGCAAAACGCATTATATAAACAAATTAGTAACAGTTTTTTCTTAAGCTTGTAAAGGGGACAGAGGAAATGGCACTGATTATTTCCACTATTACCATCATAAACATTGAAATTAAGGGCTGCAGAAGGGAGCACTTAGTTTTAAATCTCTCTACTTCAGTCTTTAAAAGAAGCCTCTGATACATAAGCCATCTTAGAAATAGAAAACTAAATCTATACCAGAGGAATTTCACTGATATGTGTCATACAAAATATCAAGTGCAGGTAATACAAACTTAGACTCACCAGGAAACATTTTAAAAATAACAGAGTAGCATAGACAAGACTTGTTCTGTGTGTATCTTTAGGATACAGTCACTCATAAGCATGATCAGTCATGCAAACACGTTCAAAAACCTCAAGACAAAGCTAGCATTAAAAATTAATACCAGAACTATAACATGAATTTACTATTTCTCCAATTTCATTAAGATCAAAATTTCAGTCAAATGTTTACCTGAACACAGATGACAACACTGAAAGTAAACTGAGGAACTGGAGGAAGGAAAGAAGCCTTTATGTTCACTTCAGCCTCTCCCCTGCCTTCAGGCTAACTGCTCTTCACTCTGCTGAGCTGGCATTTTTTAAAGCAACATTCTGCCTTTCACTGCTGAAAACTACTGGAGACAGCATTTTAAGACCTCTAAGAACTGCAAAGTAAGGAACTCTAAATAAAAGCTTAATTCATCTCAAGCTACTATTTCTGAGGGGTTTTTATCTTACTGCTCTTATTAAATAGTCTTAACTTAGTTCATTTGGAAGATCTGCACCATTTTCTCAAGCAAATTCCCCTCAAAATTTATTATGATGCCAATAGTATATTGGGGTAAGATTAGTCGTAAGCAATCATTTTGCTTGTAATTGAATAAACAACAGCAATTAAAGAACAGCAGATGTCAATACACATATAGATAGCCATAAAGCTCCCAATCAATACCTACCTCCAGCTCCGTTAGGGAGGACACATTCCCATTTCCTAATGGCTACTGAAAGTGACACAAGACGACATAAGAGGAAACATTTGCAATTTTTGTGGAAGCTTTAGACTATTTGACTCTTTAATACCAAACTATTTTATGAAGGAAAAGGAATAAAAAAAGAATAATGAAAGATTCTTCATGTTTTAAGATTAAAAGTTACATAGCCTTTCGGGCACAATTTTTAAGTAGCCCATGCTCCTGGGGAAAGAAGATGCTTCCCCACTGCTTCTTCTCCCGTTGGGGTGACAAGCAGTCGTGGCCCATGGCTTCTCTTCAGCCCTGCACAGAACTGGGGATGGGGCACGTACTACCTGAACCGCTTCCAGTCCCCTCCGGAAAAACATGCAAGTTAGATAATTTTTATTTTTTAAACATCATCTTGAAGCAGTTTCCGTGTCATTTGACATGCATACAGACACACATCATGGTTTGGAAACTTCTTATTTAGCCTATTGGAGAAACCATCAGAAGCTAGTAATAATGCTGGAACCCTCTGGTGTGGAGAGACTGGGCAGATGAGGGATTAAAACTTGAAAGTGAAGGTTTCACCTCCAGATTTCCTATGACTCTACATGCAAGACCAGACATCCCACAACTGTCACTACCTAATTTGTACAAGAACACATACTTAAATAAGCCACAGGGTCTCAGTCCAATTAATGAAAAAACAAATTTAACTCCAACATATAAACCACTGAGCAGTAGCTGTCATAGACTTGACTGATACAGACCCTGAGCAAAGAAGCTTACCCAAACTGAATAGTGTTAGGAAGGGGCCAAATGACCTAACAAACAGTACTATTATATACCCTCCCAATTTTCAATACACTTCATTTAGTATTGTTTCATTTTATTGCAAGTTACTTTCTTCCACTGAACAGTCTTCTGTCTTTGTTTTTATATACTACAAGAAGAAAGCAACAGATTTTTTTCTGTGCCCTTCATTTTTCACACATCATAAAACCACTCACACTATTTGACACTATGAATAGCTTCTTAAGAAACAGTAAGTAGACACTTTCCATGTGTGTTTGCATACAGTTTAGTTAGCGTGATATGCAAGAAGTCTACTATGTAAATTAAATAATTTCAAAGTTTTACTACTGGTGTTATCTTTAGAATGTAAACAGTTTAAATGATTTACTGAAACAGAGATAACTGAATTTCATTGAGAAAGTAAAGACTGATATTTGTGTAGTGCAATTTAAGAATTATTTTTCTCTCTTCATTAAGGCAGTTAATTGCAATAGTCCAAAATACCAGAATGATGCTGGTAGCTCCTAAAGAAGTTATCAGATTACAGGCACAGTTTGTCTATTATACACAATCTTCCAGAAAGGAAAAGAAATCACTTCATAAAATAATTAACAACCTCACAAAGAAGCATTTTAAACTTGAACTTATATATTTACCTACATTAGATTTTTCAATGCTAACATTTTCAGTGCTAACATTAAAGCAGATACCTAAAATATGGGGGGGGGGGGGGGGGGGAAGGGGGGGGAGTAGAAGAAACCAGAATCAGACTTGATATGCACTGAGTACCTAAACTCGCTTACTGTATTTATTCTCTTTTTCTGAAAATATTACCTAAATCTAAAAACGTCAAAGAGGTACTAATACAATGAATTTTATTGTTACCTCATAAGTAATGAGAAGAGTATTGTTTATTCAATTTAAAATTTAAAAATTATGCAGTAGGAATTGGCAATATGATTAGTATTTTTCAGACTTCTGCAAAAGTCATCTTTCCTTTTCTGCAAAAACCATCCTATATTATTTTATCCTAGAAAGAATCTAGAAGGGAGTTTAGGCATTATTTCATTTTATTTTAGAGAATTTCCCAACTTTCCTGATCCACTTTAAGGAGAAAAGATAACCTTGTATGTTGCACAGCAATGAAACTTCATAATCCTAAACAACTTGTGCATTCTGCAATGCTTTGGGTTCTTGAATGCATACCCAATTTCACTAAAGATAAGTGGAAAACCCAAGAAAATAAGTTTGTCCACTGTGCAAGCATACCTGTGATAAATTCTCTTCCACTCTGGAAGCCCTAGGTGGGGATTCTTTATTTATGGTCCTAGGCTAGTACATGTAACTGTAAGAAAAGTAGAACAGTAACAGTATAAGGTTTAGGCTAAGAAAAGTTCAAATTCTTTTAGCTGTTGAAGAACATTTTTTTTTTTTTAAGAGAAAAAGAAGAAGAAAAATTAAGGAAAACAGAAGAAAATGTACTTAATAGAAATTTATTATCTTCTGTTTCCCTGAAGACGATTAGTGACCTTTTGTGTACATTTTTTCAAGCGCTTTACAAATGTAAATTTTTTACCATGTAGTATATATTAAAGCATCTGGCAGATTTAGTAAGAAGTGTACCTTTTAAGAAGATATTTTGAGAGTCTGAAAAGTTGTTTTTCCTGCATTCACTTTTCTACTGCCATTAATTCAGTGTATCTAAGCATTTAGGGGATGAAAGATGAGGGGGAGCACATCTTTGAAAATGGAATTTGGAAAAGAACAGTAAGTTATTGAGGTTTTTTGGAAGTCTCAAGATAGGACTAATTTTTGAAAGCAGTGTCATAAACACATCTGCATTAAAAATCTTCAAAAGAAGATAACTATGAAATAAGGGAGCTCTTAAAGTTTAAAATTTGGAAAAAAATCACAGGTCTAATAACTATTAGCAAGTAAAGCACAGTTCAACTTTTAAATATTTTTTATATATGCCCATGTGCATGTACATAATTGAACCATATAAGGCAGCTAAAACATTTACAGATTTCTATACACTTTTATGAGATGTACTAATATTCAAGGACTTGTCAAAAATTGGTTGGAGTACTAAGATCTACTACTTCTTCCTTTATATCAAAATACACTTTGACATTGCCTTTTTCAAATTACTTTAAGAAGTTTGTACTATAAAGAGTTAAATATGCAATCTTAGCTGGATGTATTTTTCATTAGTGAACATCTATTTCAGAAAGCATCACTATGGCATTAATCTTCCAACCTGATACCCCCAACCATACTCACTACAAAAATTACTGTAAAATGGCACATTTGTAACATCTATCAGTTAACATTCCTGGAATTAAAAAATGGCTACCAATATTAACATGTACAGATTAAAATATTTTAAGAAAGCACAATTCAGTGCATTCAAGACTGATTTTAGAAGTCTGGACTTCCAAGTTATAATCGTTCTATTAACATGCCTTCAACTGACATTAAAGAATTTTACCAATTTGTTTACATCTTTGCCTTTTTGACTCAGGTACACTATTTACAAATCAAATATTAATCTTTTGGGGTGGGGCGGGGGTAGGTGCTGGGGAGGAGATTAGATGGGGGGATGTATGTGGCCATGCTTGTGTTCATCTATTCAATGATGATCCATTAATTCAGTTTCCTACTTCCATGGCCATCTAAGGAAAATATGGGGGAAAAATTAATAACAGGAATTTATATAAATACATATAATCACATATTAATAACCTATTTCATTTAGTTGAAAGCTAGAAAGCTACTAGGTACCATGGTGACAGATATGATAGAAATACCTATAATGGTACATGTCATTCTGTAGTGATCCTGACACTAACAATATACTGTGGATAAGTTCAAGGAGAAATGGCAGACCACCATCATTGGGAAAGGTAATGATGACAGTTTACAGTTAACTCATTCAGTTCGTTCATTGCAACTAATAAACAATGGCTATAGCTGAAATGAAAGAAGAGGGGTGCATAGGCTGCATAAGGACAGTTACAAGAAACATAGTTAAATCTTTAAAAAGGATAGAATTCCCAAAAGCAGAAAATCTCAATGTAGTTCTCAACATAGCTTTTCAAGGTTTTAGCACCTGGGAAATTAGTCTAATATGGATGCACAACTTCTGGGTGTGACCCGTCACACCAACAAAAAATTCCTAACTAGGAAAGTAATGCTGAGTCTAGTCATCTTGTATGGATTCAATGGAACATGAAAACATCTTTTCAAACAAGCACAGAAGTAAGAAACATGACTAAACCATTCATATTTTGGAGGACAGCACCAATTACCTTCATCCAGAACAAAGACACACACAAAAAAAAAAAGAAAAAAAAAAGCGGGAGGTGAATAGGGCACCATATAACAATATGGAGGGGATAAATTATTTCTCTGTTCTGGTTGGTGTGTAGGTCTGAACACAAATTAACACACACACACACACACATTTTAAAAGGAAAATAAAACATTTTAAAGTACGGACACGTCAAATTGATAAAACTTAACAGCTATACCTTTGTCAAAAATTCTGCAAAAAATGTAGCAACTTCATTAAATGATATGCAAGAGTATTTTTTGTACCTGAGTCAGAAGGAATCTACAAATAGCAAAGCAACTATCCTGAAGTTATAATGTAGTATGAGATTAAAATCAGAAAAAACAGAATTCTCTTTTGACTGTCCAAATATGGGGGGGGGGGGGGGGGGGGGGGGGGGGAGGGAATGCTAATTTTAAGACTTTCTTTTAGTTTTACTCTTTCACCATCCCCAATGTATTTTATCATTTTTATGAAGCATTAAAAAATTGAAATACTAGAAGTGGTAACATGCAACAGCCCTCATCTCTAAGGATTTCTCTGATTTTTTTTTATATATATAAAAAAACAAACAAAAACCCACCAAACACAAACCAAACCCACATCTTATTCTTCCATGTGAAGTCAATAAACTATGCATAATTACTTTTATATCTTCTAGGACAGTAAGCCATTTAACCTTTAACAGCTAAATGCAGAGAAATAAAACCATGAATTTTGATCATGTATCTTCTCATTAAAGCTCAAAGTGTGAAGACAGAAGAATAAGCTAATAACTTGCATGTATGCATGGCAAAGTACTGGTAGCCAAGCAACCAGCAGGAAATACGTCACAGAGAAAAAGCATATTTACAATCCTAACAGTCTCATTTATACACAGCTATAGATACCAACTGCAAGAGAAGAGGATCCGAAAGCAGCAGAAAGCAGATATTGCACCTTTTTTTTTTTTTTTTTTTCCCATTTTGCTTTACTACTGATATTCTCTGGTTTTAATCAGATTAATCTCACATCACAATAGCTGCCTTAATTCCACATTTTATCCTAATAAAGTAAGTAACATGCCTAAAGTCTGCATGAATAGATGCACAAATACAGAAGGCATCCTGAACTTATGTCCTACTTGTTTGGTTTTGTATTTTAGTAAGATTATGTATTAGTATTGGATGTGAATTATTCACTTGTTCTGTAATATCAACAGAACACTCAGGTAAATACATATATAATATTAAACAAACACAAATATATGGTGTATATATTCAGGAAGATTATTCATGCGAAGACAGTTATTCACAAACATAGCATAATTATAGGGTTATACCTTTAGCCTTTAAGTTCTTAAGGCTTAGAACAAAGTACAGAAGTTTATTAAATCCCAAAAGCATAAATTATTTTTTTTTAATTTCGTTGTCCCTTTTAAACAAATAGCAAATAGGAAGGTTTTCAGATATATTCATACTAAAGTGTTTCTGAGAACACAAGTATAGCAGAAGCAATGTCTGTCAATGTTTCTTCAAACTAAAGGACTCTCAAGACTGAAAAAAATAATCTTGTATTGATTAACTTGAAGTATTTATCTAGGGAGCAAAGGAAGAAATGAGGTGTTAATTTTTATTATTTTTATATTGCTATCTAATGTTCACCTAAACACAATCATTAATGCATGTGCACTGATTGAGCAGTGAAAGCAATAGCAAGCCTGGTCCTAACTACACCTAACACATCCTTGCCAAACACACCAGAAGACATACACGCATGGGACAGGTGTCTTTTGATTTGGGTTTTAGTTCGGGCTATGGGGAGGGAGCGGGGGGAGAGTCTTTCCAGGGCAGATTTCTGTTTCCTCAGAGACAAACACCATGTTGAAGTATCACTCCTACATAGCATACATCATTTCTATTTTTGATACAAATATTGGTGCTAAATAATCTAAAGTCTATCACTTAAATGGACACAAATTACATGAGGGATTGCTCCTAATTTCTAATAAAGATTTCTAATAAAGTTTATTTATTGCTTTGTAATCAAAATTTAAGAATACAGTAATTACACAGTCATCTAGAAGCCCACTATATAATTTAATTTTATTTGATCACCATGATACTTGTACTCTTTATTACAATCATGTGTACAACTGAAATGATGCTCACTGCATTACAGCTTATTAACTCAAAGAAGATTTAATAAGATGACAATATAACCAACATGATTCTGAAATAAATCTTTAAAAGGCAGATCATGAAAAGAAACAGCAAAGAAGTACAAGTGGTAATTTCTAGGACTTCCAGTGGTATCAGCTGCTGCTTCTTTCAACTGTCAGTGATATGGTAACACTTTTTATATACCATAACCAAAGAACAATATACAAGAACAATATAACAATAATCAAAGAAAAGATGGAAACAATATTATTGACTGTGAGAAATATGAAAGGGTACTGCTAAACAAGACTTGCATGAGAACTGAACTTTAATACTTCATCGGTTTAAGATACACAGATTTAAATGGAATGCAGAAGAGAAATGGTGACACATATGCTTATATATTTTCCTCGGTTTTCATTTCTACAGCTTATGGTATGTAGGGCTACATTCATTCATATAAACATAATTATTTCATGAAAGTTAGCTTAAACAGCTACTACTATTTAGAAAGAAAATGGGGGGGGGGGGGGGGGGGGGGGGGGCGGGCATTCCTGTTCAGACTATTGTGAAATCACAGGACTTGAACAAGCTTCACGTGATCATCTAGACCTTTTTTCCTTCCCAAGCAGGCTCACCTATTCCTGCATCATTCCTGGAAGGTATTTTTCTAACTTGTCATAGATCTTCAGCAACAGATACTCAACAGTGTCTTTTGAGAGTTTACTCAAAATGTTTTGCTGTTCTCACATGAGAATTTTTTTTTTTTTTCCATGTTTAACCTGAAACCTGTATCACTTCAATGTACCTGCTATATTACTTTTGGCCTACACTATGAAGGTGTCCAGACTACAACCAACTGGCTGCAACCGGGGCCTTGCCTGGCAGTGAGCTGCACAGGAGCCAGTGGTGCTCCCTCAGAGCTTGTCAGATCACACCGAGAATACTACACTCTGTTTTAGACGTCCAGTGCAGACACCGATAAACTGCAGCAAGTTCAGCAGAGAGCCACCAAAATGGTTGGGGGCTGGAGCACTTGCCCTGCGAGGAGAGGCTGAGGAAACCAGGCTTGTTCAGCCTGCACAAGAGATGGCTTTGGGGGGACCTAACAGCAGCCTGCCAGTACCTACAGGGAGGTTATCAAGATGGCGGAGCCAGGCTGTCCAATGTGCATGGAGGGAGGACAAGAAACAACAGGGATAAATTGAAAAGAGATGTTCAGATGGGATATAAGGAAAAACCTTTTCATCATGAGTCAGGCAGTGGAGCAGGTTGTGCCATTGCCAACATTTGAGATTCCCACTGGATAAAGCCCTAAGCATCTGACCACAGCTGACCTTGCTTTCTTCAAGAGGCTGGACTAGAAACCTCCTGAGGACTCTACCAACCTGAATTATCCTGTGATCCTGTAATAGCCATACAGCTTCTATCCTCAAACATGCCAAGGCTAAATCCCTCATTTCATCTTGTTTTCCTTTACAACATAAGAATGGTTGTACTTACTCAGACTGATGGTCCATCACACAGTATCACCTCCATGAGTGGTCCTAAGTCGTTGCCTAGGGCAAAGTAAAGCAACAGGAGGAGGATACTCTCTCCTCCCTAGTACTTCAACTAAGTGGACTTTTGAGCCTGACAACATTTCCAGAATTCTCTAATAGACCCTGCTTCCAAGTGCTGTCAAATATGTTAGTTATCCAGTCAGAGGGGATCTAGTTAGTGTGGATTTATGCAAAAAAAGACATTCAAAGCTTCCATTTTCTTGCTTTCACCTGCTGACAACTTTCCTCTCTGCTCAGCAGCAGGACAATTCCTTCCTTATTTTCTTTGCTCATATTTGTTCAAAAACCTGCAGCACAACTAGTAGCAGAGATAATTAGAAAAGAATGGCATCTTTAATTACTCTTATGCTAGAGCCTTTGCATGCTTCCACTCTGCTTTTTTGCCACTGCATACTCTTGCTCTCTTCCTTGATGACACCAGGATCACCTCCTTTCTTCTACGCTTATCAAAAGTATCAAAACCAGGTACAAGATTTACAAACTGCTGAGTAATCTCTTTTTACCAGGCCAAACTCAGAGTTCCTGTAGTTTGGCTTTTTGGTTTCTAAAAGTGTCCATTTTCTTTTTCTATTTTTCTCCAGTCTTCACTCTCTCAAATTATTTTCCTGGGTTTTCCAGCAAAATTACAATTATGGATCAGTAGTGCAAAAATGGGAAGATCAAAAAAATTTTGGCAAAACCCCTCCTATCATCTGATTTTTCATCAGGATAAATGGAACTACAGTAAGCGTCTATCTGGACAATAAATTAGTACATTCCATTTTTAAAGACTAATGTTTTACAATTTACATGCATTCTACAATAGCCCACTTTTATGTGTTGAGTGCCAAAATTTCTAAGTAAGAGATTTATTATTTAATCATAAATGTTGAGAAAACTCAGCGCCAAACTCACAAAAAAATTACAAATACATATTATGTCTAGTTACAGTTTGTTAGAACAGTGTGTTCCAATATGGGCTTCAGTAAACCAAAATTATACAACTTGCAGTATCATTTGAAGTATTTATAACTTTTAGTGCACTGAAGTTGCCAAGAAACCCTGAGAAGCAGATGGGCATTACTGCTGTTAAAATGCAACCAGTTACACCAGGAAAGAATTGGGTCTGTCATACTTAAAGAAGAAATGTTTAATATTACAGCTTCCCATTATTTAATTTCTCATTTTTATGAACAAAAAGCATAAAGGAATTTCATTTTTTAAAATCTGATTTCCTTAGAAGATTCCACTAGTGGCATCACTATATCTATTCTAGTCAAGAACATGATCATAAAAATAAAGAAATAAATACATAATCACTATCTGGGCAACAGTCACATTCACAGAATTCCCAGCAGCAAGCCACCTGAACCTCTGCCTCTATCTAAAGCTTTTCTTACTGACTGCCATAAAACAAACCTTGATTAAAATCTTAATTTGTTTAAAAAATAAAAAAAAACCCAGCAGATTCAAGACAAGAACTAAATGTTAGTGTTTACTTTCAGCTTTCAAGATTTCTTCTTTAAATTCCATTAAAAACATACCATCACATACCATTATTCACTAAATAAGCAGCCTTCACATCTACTACAAGGTTATAGTTCTTATACAAGTATAAATTCAAGTATAAATTATAAAATTTATGAGAAATTCCTATTTCGGATGAAAAATTATTATTTCAAAGTCACTATCATTAATATAAAATTAAGGCTTACCTGGGACAAGCCTTCTATGTTTGATTACTCCAATGTCATTTTTCTGAACATCATTCCCACCAAAGAAGGTGCTTGCTTACTCCAAGAACATCCAATAAATGACTGCCAAATGGCCACGTTATTTTGTTTCTTCTCTTTAATTGAGGTTTAATTTAACATTTTTTAATGTATATCCTATAGATTATCTAAAAATACTACAACAAATGTTGAAGTTTTCTTACCAGCATGGTCTGCATAGAAGGTTACAGTGATTTGGAACATAGGTAGGAAATCAAATGTCTAAATCAACATGCTCAACATACATTTTTAATGACACTCATTCCAATTATATAACTATATTCTGTTATACCAACAGAACATTCATCATCTCTTTTACTTTCAGAAGTAGATTGCCTGATGAAAAGAAACTGTGCCTTGTAATAGAAGGTATGTTTTGTACTCAGTCATCCTCATTTGGACCAGCTGCAAAGCTGAGATTGTTCACCAAGGTGTATCTACAGATACCAGCATCTCAGGCTGTTGGAGGTAAATGTCACCTTTAATTAGTTAAACAAACAGCACTTCCTTTCTCCTAGGCAGAAAATGCTGTCAGCCATCACACATTAAGATATTTTTTAATATATTTTAGGTATTTCTTGCAGGTTTTGTAACTGAGATAACAGGAAAGTGGATGATGGAGAGGGAGGTCTCTGAAGCATGAATATGTCTCCATAGAGCCAATGAATTATATTTATTAAAAAAAAAAAAGGCACTCAAATGTCTTTTAACTGTCTCAACTAATACACAAAGTAATCTCAAAATATTCTTGGTATCTCACTGATTGATGAAGCGTATGAAATTGCTCTTGTTCCTCTGATGTGTTCCTAAAGGTACTGAAAGAGCATGCAGCTGTTTCACAGGTCCCATTTCCTGCTAGAAGGTGGTTCTTTTACATTTCTTGGACTAGCCAAATAAAAGCTGAAGCACACAGGTAACAGTGAACTTCTATACTCCAAGATTTCTTTTTTTTATGTCTCTCAGTTAAACTGTGCTTCATGACACTGTAATACCCTTCCCATCCCCCCACTCCCAGAGGGGGTAAGGAAAAGGAAAAAAAAAAGCCTTTTGGCTAGCTACCCCCAAAAAATTAATTCAAATTGTAAAAAACAGGTGACTGGGAAGATGCACCATCCTGAAAAGGCAGGTCAAAGAAACCTCCTGGAGAGGCAAAGGACAGAACAACAAAACTGCCACCTGCACACACAGCCAGTTCCATCTGAGGGTAGAGCTTCATGGAACCCTTCTGCATTCACATAGCCAGCAGGAAGCAAAGTCTGACAATTCCAAAGGTACTCGAAGGCTCAGGATGAACAGAATCACAGCTTAACTTCCTATTTCTTCTCATCACACAATCGGTCGTGTCTCCATCAGACACATTTTAACAGAATAGATGTATTATTTTGCAAGTGCTGAATTTTAACGTTAGGCTCTATTTTAAAGTGGCAATCAACAAGATAGGCTTTCCAGAAAAGCAGTTCTCTGAAGCATACTAGAATCAAATGTAGAAGGTGTATGCCTTAAGCAAAACATTGAGACTGGACAATCCAGTTTACTGGTAACACAGGCATACATCTGTATCGGCTCGTGTAAAACACATGTCCCTGACCTACAGGTACCACAACTGCAAATGTGGCCTAAGGCTTTCTCTGTGCTTCTGCACAGCCTTATTGCCTTTCACCCAGCTCTTGATGCCCATGCCTCTTTAGTCTGCAAGTCTATCATTTTCTACTCAAGTATGCTTCACACGTGGGCTGACAGAAGGGTACTGAGATAGCAGTCTTTTGCTGCCAGTATGCAGGATGCTTGCAGTGTGGCAGGAGATCATATGATGAATAACAGAAGCATAAGCCTTGTGCTCCCCTCTGAGACTTGACACTTGTGTAATTGAAAGAAAATATAAAGATTCCTTAAAAATAAAGCTGAGATAAGGCATCAGGCATGATATTCATAATCCAACTGACAAATGCATTCATACATTGAGTCACTCAGAAAAGCACATAATGAAAAAGCACTCTAATATTTTCAAAATTCCCCAGTTGAACGGAAATGGAAGAGAATTACACTCAAGTACCATTTAAATAACTAGATAATTATTAAAAGTTATTGGGTCTTTCCTACCCTATGTTCCCAGTCCAGATGTAGAAAAGAGCACTGGCTGCTAATCAACAGCTAAAGGTACAAGGAACACATTTGAACCTGTAGTTTAAGTGACAAAACCAGGGTTGCATGCCCAAATAGATGTTTGAAGATGCTATCTGCATTACCTCAGCACTACTCACCAAGAGGCTAATTGTCTCCTAGGACATCTTTATTGACAAACTTTTAAAAATGCAATTCAAAAAATTGTAACTGAACATAATTAAAACACCAGCATGTAAACAGATAAGTAATGCATTATATATAGGTTAGTTTGTCCTCCTTTTCCTTACTCAAATGCTGAAGTGTAGACAGTTACTTGTTGGACTATGTTGGAAACAAAACCCATAATAATCTATTTTTCCTACCTTTCCTTAGTTCCTGCAAATATAGCATCCTTAAAATCATAAAGATATATCTGGTACCAAAATACAATCTTTCTCAAAATTCTAAAATAATTTTAGAGCACTTCATTAAATGAGAGTTACAATGTGGAATCTGTCATAAATGGTTATGAAGGTGGTGTTCTTTTTTTTTTTCCCAGTTCCCAACTCTGCAGCAATAAATCCCCAGCAGGAAAAAACCACAAACACACCAACAAACAAAAAAAACCCTCCAAAAACTATTTTCAGAGATGACCTTAGAAGAGGCATCTCTTCTCTGTGTTTTTTTTGTCTCCTCTGCCTGAGAAAGAACCCTGGTCCCTTCTCCACAAGTGGGCAAAGATGGGAAAGCTCAACTCCCAAGATTCATTAACTAAACACTAAAGTGTTGACTAAAATGCAAAAGAACCAAGCTACCAACAAACAACGCCCCTTCATCCATATAAAACTGCAAGACAATGTATACCATGATGCAGGGACATATGAAAATTTCCCATCTTTTCCGATTTTTTTGGCCTTTCAATAGGCACTCTCAATGGTGCCTTATTCATTGATATTGCCATTCCAAATGAGAGCAGTACTGGATTTCTTTCTCCTTTAGACTTTCTTGATCTATAGTTAGAACTGGTTTTTAACTAGCCTGTGAAAGCAAATTCATTACTTCATTCAGTCTTCTTATTTCTTGCAAAGGTTCCAGTAGATATTTTTAAACTGGCAAAAGTACAGGAATAAAATGTATAAACCAGAAAAGGTTACTTAATAGACTGGACAGTAATATACGCAATTAGCAAGAGTAAACTAAAATTCAAATTTTTTTAATATTAATTTACGAATTCATTGCATAATGAGCTAGATTTTAAACTGTACCACTGCAGTAGTCCTTAATTGTTCCTGTCCTAATTATCAGGCAGCCCAAATTATATTTTCTGTGTACTGATTTCACTTCAAAATTGCCAAGTTGATAGAATGAGTCTTTAGAAAATCCTGGATACAGACTGAAAGCAAGAAGAAAGGATTTATTTTCCCACACAATACATATACAAAAGCAGACATACAGCAGGAAGATTATAGAGGTTCTTGAACAAGATCCAGTTTTCTACCTCTTCTGGAAGACTTCAAGAAATCATTCCTCATTCACTAGAAAACTGGCAAATTTTGTTTGTGTCCTTTGCAGGATAGCCCTGCTCATTTCCAGAATATAAACGTCTAGCTCATTTGTCACATCACAAGACAGAAAATGAGGACCACACAACACCACTATAAAACCACCTGAATTGTGGGCATGTGTTTTTCAGACATGTGACTATCTACTGGGTCAGACCTACACACATGGCTCACAGAGAACATTCTTTACACTAGAAAAAAAAGTACAGGAAACTAATAACCTTTCAGATAAGGCTGAAACTTAACAAAATTTGAACCTAAGCTCAACTGAAGGCTGAACAATATCATTTCAGTGAAATAAATGTTTATCTATTTGAAAGCAAAGACATAAAATTTTACATTAATGAATGTCCAAAAAGTTCTTTTAATCTCAGTAATTTTGCAACCATGTAGTATTTTTGAAGGAAATGGTTTTCAAAGTTACATAAGACATGAGGTAAGAAGAGAAGGGATCTATAACTGATTGCTTTCTGGAAACAAACTATACCTAGGCATTTATGGATAATCGTTTTTACGATTTGCAATACATGGGCTTTGAAAAACCCCCGATTTCTGTAATTTCATGTAATTCTTCCCTTCATAGACAGATGATACTTCCACTACCTGATCTCTAAAAATTTTAAGAGCTTTTGGAACAACTTAGCCCAACAACACAGACTTTATTAGTTCTATACTGCTCTTACAAAATGCAACTGACATCAAACCTCATCTTTTACCCCAATTTTCATTGAGAGAAGAGATTGACATCTTTGGTACAGAGAATTTCTAGCAAACCCTTTTAACTAACGTAGAGTTTAATAGCTCCAGAGAGCTGCATTACAAATTTCAAAATAAATACAGACAGACTATAGTTTACCCACAGCCTGCAACATTAAACTATTCCTGTGAATATTCCCCATCATCTGAAGAGTACTACGAAGAAAAGTTCCAAGCTAATATTAAGCTAGGATTCTCTTTGGATATTTACTCAAAAGAAGGAGGTCACAGACATGAGACACTATCACTTCTGACAGCTATGAAATCTGAAAAGGGTGCAAATGTTTCCATGAATTCTTACTTATCAGAGAGAGGCCAAAATCATTTAAAATTAAAATTAAAACAGAACACAGAACCTAGAAGACAACTAAGGTGAATAAACCACTCATGCTAAGTCTTAACATTAATCCTGCAGGTAAAAGAACTCTCTGAAGTTCAAAGCTCCACAAATTCAGGGGGTGGGGAGGGAGTAAAAGTAGAAACTAACAGAAGATGATAGGAGAACAAATACAGACTTCTGTAAAACCTAGAAAAAGTAGCTTTTTAAAAGTAATATTATTCAGGAGTTAAGTGGTTTTTCTTGCAAAGTTTATAGGGTTTTGGCTGTAAAATCTAATAGTCAGTTGGAAATGGAACACTCCAAGATCAATTTTGTGAATATGATTTCAAAAACATAATAGAAAATGGCTAAAAAATAATCAGATTCTGGGAGGGAAGGGGAAAATACATTAAAAAGCGACACAATAAAAGGACAGGAAGTGTTTGGACATAGGAAATCCAGGTAGAATATTTTACCTGTCTAGAATCAAACAAAGTCTGCGCCAGACATCAATGAGCTTTTAAAAATCTATTCGTATTTTTCAGTTGAGAACTATTCGTATTTTTCAGTTGAGAAGTACCCACAATCTTTCTTCAGTGTAGTATATACTGAAACAAATACTTTCTAAACAGGATGATTAAATAAGATTTAATATATTCAAAGTTTAAACTAGATTTTCCTTTAAAATAAAAATCAAGTAAATTGACCTTTGAAATAGCTACACTTACTACAGACCATTAAAATCAAATCAAATGAGTCTTTTAAAGTTATGTTGTTGAAGTTTTCAGACATCAATCAACTGAAGTGATACAAACAAATGTCTAAACACCTGCAATTAGATGTTATTACAGTGAAGAAGTAACACAGATGAAGTAAAAAAGAACATACTTGCTTCACATTTAAGTAATTTTATGTAAATGAAGACTTTAATTCAAAGTAAAATAAAAACAATAAGGGATTAAAAAGCAGAATAAGGTTTGTTCCCTTCTAATTTATGACTAACAATAGTACAGAGCAGTTTCTAAAATTGTATAATGTACTGTCATAGTGTTGTCTCCTACAGCAAAAAAGCATGGTTTTGTTTTAGGGACTAGTGTCTTGCAGTACATTTGGCAATAAGATAGGTTAAAAAAAAAAAAAAAAAAAAAAAAAAAAAAGGCAAACAAACCCCCCATGAATCCTCACAAGTATACAATTCGTAATTGTTCAGGGCAGCAAGTTTGTGTTGTGCCTTGTAAATTTGCCTGAAACTAATGCGTTTAAAAATCAAAATCCATTTTGGTGGAGGAAAGTCTTGAACAACCCCCTTATCAAGCTCCTAGTGGAATACTTGTTACAGAGCATGGAGCAGATCTTTGGCAAATTATGTAACCACTTAGATGGGTTTTCCAGGTTAAACAATCTCCAGATTTCAGAAAGGTGCATTAAGTTACGCACAATTCCTTGCTAAAACGGCACAACAGGAACTGTATCTACAATGAAAAACTGACTTTTTTCAGTACTAGCTTTTGTTCATAGACTCCCCCTCTACTTCTTGCATTTCAAAAATCACCCACTAATATGGCTAGTCTTTATTTAACATAAAATTAATTATAAAATTATTGAAGAAGTCAAATGCTTATTTCTTAATGAGATATGAAATCCTCTTATTAAAAAGGTTATATTTTTCTTACTTCCCAAAAAAGCACCAAGTTCACACTAACCTTTTAACTAACAGGAACAGATGGGTCTAACTGGATACAGGCGTGACAGAGCATTGTGGTAGAGCAAAAGAACATGTTGATTCTCATACCTCTGGCAGATGGGAACCAGTCAAAATTAGTTTTAAACTAAAAATATTTTGCTACTTCTCGGTAAAAAAGAAAAAAACACTTGAAACAATATGCTATTTTATACATGCCATCAGAGATAGAAAACAGCAGCTTTCAAAAAGTCGGTATCATACATTAAAACCAATTACATAGGCTTACCGTATGTCACTTTTAAGCCTGTGGATAAATTACAAATTCCTGAAAAAAGTAACTTATAATGGAAGTGCTGATACAACCTTAACTACAGCAGCAAATGCGCTGCTATTATGAAGTTGTTATGGCAACTAGAATGATCAAGTTGGGAGAGAAAGAGGAAGAGTTCGCATAAGCAAAACTTAAAAATCTTTGACCCCCCCCAACTCTTCTAAAATTTGTGGTCACAGTGTTATCACTCCTTACTTTTACAACAAAAAATTTAACTGCAAAACTTCCCTTTAACACAGGCGAGGGGAGAGTGTAAATGATGCATGCACATATCAATAGTCTACAAAAATAGAGTCAGTTGAAAGATATCTGGACAGCAGCTGCTCAGCACATATTCATCAGATATCACAAGTTAACCAACCACAATTATGCAGAACTGTTTAATCTTTGATACAGTTTCATAATTTGTTACTAATCTGAATAGTTTAGCAACAGCACCCTGCTATAATTAGACTAAATCAAACAGCACACTCACAAAAACTGATCCATTAATCAAAACATGATTAAAAATATAACTGAAGGTCATATATTTGTGGAACAGTCATTACTTATCCTTCCTAATACTGTGTTAGACAAAAGCAGAAATCTTTGGGTGTTTCCAATATTAAAATAATGGCAAAAAACCATAGCAAAGCAGTTACATTTTAATACACAAAAATGCACAAAGTATAATTTATAAAACATATTAATTAAAACCTGTGCCAGCACACTAGTTACCTTTCTCAAAAAAACATTTTATAGTTTAATCGCAAGTATTATTCTAGGAAAATTTCACTGAATAAAATTTCCAACAAAATGTTAGTAGCAACCAACAGTCCTAGAATTAATGTTAAATAATCATTATTACACATTTTTATTGAAGCATTCTGTCCAAATACATCTACTAGCAACACTTCCACTAGAAAAGTAGAAAACAAATTATTTGTCTGTCTTTTCAAAGGATTTCATATTAAAGCCACTTTGTCTCAAGTCTAAACTTGACTGCCATAACTAAAATCTAGGAAACACAAAAGCCCTCAGATGCCTGACATGATAAGAGTTGTGCAAAGTTCTTATACTCACTCATTTCCTAGGTAACAAAAACTCCTTTTCTTCTAAGCTATCTCAATCCATTTCTCTTTTGAGTTTGTTGTTCTAAACCAGTTTTCAGACTACAGGGAAGATCCACTTTATAAGGAATAGTCTCATTTTAAGAAATGCAAAAGCATCTATTTTCACTGAGAGCTAGCTGATATTCCTGTTAAGTTCACAATGATTTTAAGATTCAGGTTGTCATGTTTTTAAGTAAAAAATTACTCAGTGTTAATTATCTGATTGATTGCAAAATTTTAAAACTTTGAAGACCATTTTCATTTATATAGACATTTATTGATTTATTTTTTTTAAAGAAACATAAAACGTATTCTATATTGATCACTGAAAATTACAGTTTTGCAGATGAATTTAATTTAGCTGGAAGATAATCTGATATTCCACTGACAAAACAGTATTATTTCATCTGCAATAACAAGTAATTATGCATATGAGGTCACAAAAACCACCCCCCAAAAAAAAGTGAAAAAAGAATAAGCCTGAAGAGTAAGTAGGAAAATAATTTTGTTCACAAAAGCAAGAACTACTTGCAGGCAACAAAAGAAGCGGCAATAATAATGACATTTTCTTCAGAACATTAGCTCTTCAGCAATTTAAAAATTCTGATAAACACACCGCTTTTCTCTGAAAAGCGACCACTACAGTTACAAGCTCGCTTAAAACATGTAATTCCACAGATCTATAAAAGCTGAATGACAACATTCAGAAAAAAAAGATAAAAATGAGATTTCCATGTGCATAGCTGTTTGTTAGATAAATACTAGATAAAATTCTCAGAAAGGAAAATGCTTAGAAGTGTTCTCTAACTATGTCTTCTTTTAATTTTTTTCAAATTTATTTGCAGTACTAACATTAGTGGTTACCACACACAGTTATAATTTGTAGAAACATTTCCTTGCAATATGGCTTTACTGATCACTCAGTTTTATTAGAAAAATGTTTTTTCTGATATATTTGACAAATTATTTTCATGCAGTAGGGGTAACACTTGGCCTTTCAGACTTGCAGAATCCACAATTACTAATCATGAGCGAAGTAACACAGACAGTCGTACGTGGTTTAATACTATTCGCAAAGCTATCAGCTTTGATACTGTAAATATCAAATCTCACTGAAATTGCAATGAAATTTCAGTGAGCTTTCAACTCAAATGCTCACGCACTTAGAATGTAAAACATTTTTAAAGAAAGGTGACTTCTGTGCTCACTTCTTGTGGAACTTTTAAAAAGCAATCTTCTTAAAACAGGTAAGTGCATTATTCACCTTAGATCTGATTTTCAGGTGCAGAGTTTCAATATATTGTTAACCAAGCTACATAGTAGTTATTTTGAGGTTTCTGGCTTAACGTGTACATGCATTGACACCACTCAAAAAAACAGAGGGAACTGAAACAGAAGTCTGTCCAAGAAGTACAGGACTTTTTCCTTACTACAAATTAACTTTTCTGTTATCAGAAATTATTGCAGAAAACAACATGTCTGTGAACCAAATGAAACAAAGCAGAAGGATGTAGCCAGTCCCCTGTGATTCCTTCCTCCTGGTTTAGAGGTATGAAAACTTCATGTCAACTGATGTTATTTAGAGATGTGGAATCCCTCATCCCACCATTCTGTGAGTGCAAGATAACCAAGTTCTGCAAGGATTAATCACATACTACAGTGCTGACTGTAGACATCCAGTTACAAGACAGACTATAGGCCCCATGAAGTTTATAGCTGTGCATGCTTGGAGCTTTTGCTACTTCAGACATACCAGCAACATTCTCCACTGGAGATGTTATTTATCCCCTTTAGTTATGCAGCTTATACATATAGCTTATTCCTGCTGTAGCTTGACCAAACAGGAAAGATTTTTAGAACACCGTGCTAAAAATACAATTCCTCCTCTTTGTGCTATATTCAAGGTTGAAACTTTTAACCAGCTTCGTCTTCAAAGTTTGAATTCTTAACACCAATCATCTCCTTATCTTAGACTCAAGTTGCACACCAAGATGTCAAGATCACTGTCTTCCCCTAAACTTCAACATGCTGCTTTGTCCAAGTTTACCCTCATCTTCAGGCTTGAGACAGCAGAATACTATTGATATTAACATACAAATAGCTCAGCTTACCTAGCTCTGAAGAGGGAAAAAAAAGTGGGGTTTATACCTATCTATTTATGCGTGCACTCCCACACAAACGTGTATTAAAAAAGGCTCAATTATTTTTGCACTTCAGGACTTCTGTTGGGGATAATCAGAGAGCAGATATTTGAGTGCCCTGTTTTGGGATTTGCAAGGGGAAGGAGACTGGGGCTAGTGTTTGTCTCCTGAAAGATTATCTGAGAATACAAACTGTATAAAATTATCTTATTGCTACACACAGAAAGATTGTGCCTTTTCAGATTCCAATTACATGGAAGGATTTCATAAGAATTAGCACCTTTATGAAATATTCTAATAAATGTAGGACACTTTCAGTTCAGGTTAGGCTACCAACTCCAGATATGCATTGTATGCTTGAGGACAGAAATCACGAGACAGAAAGTATTAATATTATTTCAGGAAGTATGCCTCCTTCCAGTACTTTCAGCATGGACTTTACATCATGTACCCACTGTATCCTTGACAACTCAACTCCTTATCTAAAGAGACAAGATTGACAACTTAGATTTAAAGTTACAGCCATCATATGCTACTAGGCTTGCATTTGGTCTGAAGCTAGATAGGATGCAAGCTAGAGGCCAAAGGTATTCCAAAAGTTATTTGATGTGAGGTAAGGGCACAACTGTGCTCATCGATATTGACTGGATAAACCAAAAAAGCTTTATCCAGATGCTCTCCATCGTTTCATAACAAGAAAGATGAAGATTAATTTGCTGTTTCAATGAAACAAGACCAGGACAAATTATAAGAGAGGTTCTTCATACTTATAGTAAAGAAGCACAAACCTGTAAAAGTAGCCCCTTCTCCCACCATCTTTTTGGTGTGGTTCATGTTTCACCCCAGTTCTAACGTAAATAGTCTAGTTTCTTTCTCTCATAATTTTATCTCTTCTTCACCTTCAATGTACAGAAGGCAAAAAAAGAAATAAATTGATTATAAACATTTTCTTGTCAATAAATTAAAAAGAAATGTAACAGTAAATAAGGTTCCAAGGGGGAAAAAAATGAAACTATATTTTAAGGAAAAGTTCCAAATGTTACATTGTTTTCCCCACAATCAGCATACGTTGCCCCTAACAACATTGGTACAGTGTATGAAGATTTTACCCATCGTATTTTAGGACAGATTTCTGAAGGGCTTATGCTACATTAAAGTCAGTTTTTCAATATCTATTATTTCCTACATATTAACCTCAAGAGATCAGTTAATTAAATCAATTTAAATTTCTAAATTAATTAGAAATGGATTTGTGAGTCAGAAAGCCTCTGTTTTATACAAAGTGTGCAATGAATTTGAACAACATCTTCATACATGGAGTCATTTGAAAAAAAATTTTTTTAAAACATTAAGTTTTCTTTTTGCAGGGTGAAAAAAGAAAAAAGAAAAAAAAAGAAGAAAAGGACAAAACCCCCATGAATGTGTAAGCTTAATCCACACATTAAGTTATAAATGAAAAACCACAAGACTACAGCCAGGTTCCCCAAATGAAAGGCTACATGAAGCAAAACACAAACCACGATTTTTAAAGCAAATCTTTTAGAACATCTTTTTGATAAAAAGCTAGCTATGAATAGACCTTAACCTGAATGGAGTTTTTAATGCTGTACATGAAATCTACCATGTCAAAACAACTCTGGTCCATTTTACCTGATTATATCCCAAAACAGCAGGTTTTTTCCTGGATTTGTTTCTTGATGACAAGCTGTTCAAACACAAAGCACCTATCAAACCTAGTATTATCATCTGCTGCTTTTTTCTTCTAGTAGACACTGCTGTCCATCAAAGAAATAATTAATGGGTCTATTATGTATGAAAGCGTCATCCTGTCAGTTCAGTGACTGGTTTGAATAGCTCATATCTGCTACTCATTGATGCCATGCGTGCTCACTGTCCTGAGAGATGACAAAACACGACACCCTTTGGGATTTTTTTTTGCCTCTGTTCTAAAGCAGCATTTCACATCTGTGTCTGACAGAAGCATAAGGAGCTGCAAGAGGCAGACCTTCATCATCCTTCACAGAATAATGTTGCATGGGTTAAAAGTTAGGACCTGATGTCTACTGATCCTGCATATTTCCTACAAAAATCTAAAATGTGGAGGCTACCAAAATGCGTAGGCAAATAACTGTTGAGCGTTGGAATAGCTACAGAAAACAGATGGGATTTACTGGATACTAAATCTTTAAATGATTTTTTTAAATGAGTGCTGAATACTTGAGTTAACTGGGGTCAGTGCATTTTCTTTTTTTTTCTTTTTTTTTTTTCTTCCTTTTTTTGTAGGTGGGGAGGGATGGGGAAGATGCAAAGTTCACAGGTTCTCTTCTGTTACCTGATTAGGGCAGAACAAACAAAAATGCTGAATGTGGAAGAAATCAGATATTGGAGATACCTGGAAATAAACTGAAAACAACCAATACCACAAGATGAAGCAGCATGAACAACAAGACGCTGTGGAAAAAAAAATATCACAAGACGAGAGTGCACAATGCATTTCAAATAGAAAAAAGCTTCCTATCTGCTAAGTGAGTCTCAGCATATTCTGACAGAGCACAGTTAAAGCTTCAATCAAGTATCTCCTAGGTAAGTTTTTATTTCATATACTGCTTTAATTGTTTATCAAATCAATATCTACCTTAATTTATGGACAATAACTCAATGAATTTAAATTTCTTTATACTGATACTGAAGTTTAAATCCTTCTATGACAAATATTTGATGTTCTTAGATTTCCTATACTGCTTAACAGCTCTTTTTTGATATTAAGGTTATTCAAATGAAAACTATTAAATGCTTTCTATCTTGACTTGTACTAGAGTGAAATATTTCCTAAGATTTAAAACCTTCAAAATATTTTAATACATATTTCTATGCATGGCTATTTAAGAAAAAAGAAATTAATAAAAAGCCATGCTTCTGTTAATATTACCAAAAAACACTTACTGTACTTCATTACCTATTTAATGTGGCAAAGCAAACAACATTTTGCACCACAGCTTTAAATGTAAAAAGATACCTTTTATTATAGGATAATGAATCTTTGTTTATATAAAAGGATATTAAATAAAGCTACAAGTGTTGATTAGTTATTTATGAAAGGTAAAATACAGCACAGTAAGGAAACAGCACCATATTAATACACCCCAAGGTACTGTGTACAGAGTTTCAATAAGAAGACTGGACATCAGTGCCCCAGTAAAACTATAAAAAAGAAGGTGCAGGTCACCTCAGTTATTTGACTCATTTGGAGCATCTACTACATAAGCCACATAGACATGAATTCTACATGCAACACATTTTAGAATGAGATTCTAACATCTAATAGGGCTTGAAAAATAAACACAGTATCTGTTAGTCAAACCACTACACTTACAAGTCATGGAGAAAAGTACCTGTGCTCACACACACACAAAAAAACCCACACCCCTTGAAATTGAAAAAGCATAAATAGTCATATACCATTTAACATGCCATTTTATCACATTGGTTAATTTTGTATGTAACATTAGCTTTGAAAACCTACACCTTTGCTTCTACTGTCTTTTTCTGGTTTCACACCATTTTTTCTACTTACTAAGATATAATACTTCTTTTTCCAGCATTGTTTTAAATCTTTCCTCTACTTCTCTCTGTATCGCTTCCCTCATTTCTATTTAGCACATCTTTCTTATTTAATGTATCCATCAATCCTTTTCCTGATTTTTTCTTTTTATGTTTTGCTAACTTTCTAAAATAATCTCTCTTTTGCCTAATTCTTGCTAGACTAAGACACACTAATTTGCCATTCGCAAACACCTCTTTTGAACCCTTCACTTATGCACTAAGGGTTTATGAATTCTACGAAGTGCTAGAAGACTAAACTTACTTGCCAAGGACTGATAGAATACCATGAGACTAAAAACAAGAAGTTGATACTATGCTGAGCCTTGTGTCGTATCAAGAGTCAACAGCAGACTCCCCAAAAAATAGAATTCCTACCAGGAAAGATATGTGAAACAACTTCTGTAGGAGAGGGGTCATCTCATGCATATTTCTGTAGAATACTTTATATATTTGAAATTCCTCCTGCCATGATAGGGAAGAAAAAAAAAAGTTTCATATTCTCTAAACATTCACACTTAAGTCTTCTGCTTAATACAGGCAAAGAAGTTTCCATTATTCTAACCTTTATCCACTTTCCCACTTGCTGTATTTGATGAGAACTTGATGGGAATTTTTGCTAGTGCACCTATCACTCAGGCATTTTGGTGCTGACAGGTTCCAGCATTCTCTACGTTTCCGCAATTTCTGTCTTTTTCTAAGTAGTTCCAACTGCTCTCTTCACAACTGCTCGATCAAACATATCTCAATCTTTTTTTCCTATGCCTCACTTCACATATTACATCAATGCAGTAAGAATTCCTCCTGCCTCCTCACTGTTCCTGAACAACACACACTGATACTTTGTCTCTCATCTAACATACCAGGAAAAAAATCATCAGTTAAGAAATAGGTTCTGCACAACCCAAAACAAAACAATATGGCACAAATTCAAGATTTCCATAACTTGAACTGTCAAAGCCTGCTACAACTCAGTAACACTTGCAACAAGCAGCAGATGTAATACAGCTTTTGTCAGCTGATTTCAGAAGACAGCCTTCTATCTGTTATATCTGGTTCAGAGTTGGAAGTAAAAGAGAGAGAAAAATAAGAATTGTAATTCAAGTTTTGATTCTCCTGTTACTGCTCTCACACTGGAAAAGTTTTCTCACCTTGGACACTGTATGCGAGTTTTTTGCCTCCTCTTTTGTAAAAAGTATTGTTTATCATGGCTTATAAAATAAAATAAAAAAAAAAAACCCACCCAAAACCCCAAACATAACAGGTAGCCAACATGCCTATTTAAGAGAAATCATGTTATTATTCAATAAAGCTCTCAAAAAAGCTTACTCAAAACTTAGTGTTTCAGAAACTTCTAAACTGAGAGTTGCAGTTACAACTTTTTAAGCTCTCTGTTTAAAATATGAGAAGGCTAAGAACAAGTGGAAAGCTTGCTTGTAGGAAGGAGAATTGGATACAACTAACATTTTTTAAAAGACTGGATACAGCTATATAATATTTTTAAAAGGAAAGGTAGATATTTTTTTTCTTCTGATGTATTCATTACTAATTTTAAGTCATCAAGATAAACATTATTTTTAAGTGCATTATCCCTCTCACTTATCTTTAAAGAATTCAGATACATTAACATAAGTGAACAGTTCATTATCAAGTTCCAAAACCTAAACCTCTGTGCAACCATAAATAAATATATCACAGAATGTTTACCAAAATGTGTAATTATGTAAAATCACCTCACCTGAAAGCAGTGAGTCAATATTTATTTCCACCTTTATCATAATCAGTTGTTCAAGGATCGCTAGGCATCTGACAAGGATATCTTTTCATTTCCTCTCTGTATTAAGTTGCTTGTCTATGTGAAATAAGTAAACCACATCACAAAATAACTACAGTTAATTGCCTGAAGAGAGTACATCTGCTCAGCAAAATGGCACGCGTGGCACATACAAATGGGCCCCCCTTCCCACCTAATTCAGCAGGTGACAAACATTAAAGTGGTGTAGCATGGTTTAATAAGCCTTTTAGAAACTATGCGAATGAGACACAAACCAAAAGTCCAAACTGCCCCTTCTGGGCAGTTATCAGCTAAAAGAAATCAACAAGTAGCAGCATAGACTTACAGGTATACATATTCCTAAACTGTTGGCCTATCTTCTGCATTCACTTCCACACCTACTCAAGACTATTACGTTACAGGTAAAACGTGAGATGCTTTTACATTTCCACCTTTTTGTTAAGAGATATAACTTACATAACCTAATAGAAAGCAAGGAATGACATCCAAAACTTCTGCTCCTATAGTTAAATCACTGGCCCAATATGTCCATTTCACCTTGAATTACAGATGAACACAAAATTCACCATGGCCATTTGCACCTCTCTCAAGCCCCTTCATTAAATAACCCCCCCACCTCCAAGAGTTGTTGTAATGAGAAAAAAGGCACTAAAACACTTCAGGACCACTTGCACTGTAAATACATGCAGGTAGTATTATGCAGTATTTCCAACCACATGTAAAGAGACATCTTCCAGAAAGCCAAATTGACCAATGTTAGTTATGTTCATATCCTTTTGTTGTGGAATAAACAGGCAGAGCCAGGTCAGGCAAAACCAGTTTATTCCTACACGAGAGAATGCACAGCAACAGATGTTCAGCCGTCTATCAATATGAACTCTGACTTAGAACAAAAGCACGAGGGCTTATATACATTTATGGCAGATATAAACTGCTTTGTGAAGGGGCCTGATGGCAAAACAGCATCTGCATAGAAGAAAGCTTTGTTACAGCAGATGTAACTGTGTGCTCCTGGTAACTCAAAACCTGCAGCCCTACAGCTTCAACTTAGGTCTGTTCACCTCACCCCTCTCTTTTGCTTGTGATGCTGCTGGTCCTTAACCAACGTTTAGGACCAGCAAAGCGTGCCTCCACACTTTAAATTGTGATTAACCAAATCCTGTATCAGCTTTTCCATTCTTTTTTTCCAGGACTCATGTCAAGCACATGGGCCTACATTTACCTAACTCATTCCATTTGATAGTATTTTTTCAGTATTCAGGAAAGACATTCTTTAGTCTTCTTCAATATTCCTGCAATTATGACACATTCAAAATACCAATTTGTATAGTCTGCCCCACTGAGTGGTATTGATGCTTTAGAAGGAATTCAACTTGCTACCCCCCTACTATATATCAAACAGTGATGAAGTCAGCAAGCTTGCTGAAAATACTAAAAATACAGAAAAGTGAATCCTTTACAGGACCTCAATACCTTCCAATAGTTTTGAATTGACACCATCTCAAACTTTAAATATTAATTTATTGATTCTGCAGATTACAAACAGGGAAGAAACACATCACCTGGGAAAGGTCACACCAGATCAAATCAGAGGCTCCAAACAGCCCCAAATTCTGCACAACAGTGCCCAACAGTGTAAGTCTAGGGAAGCCTGAGAAACAGTACACACAGAGGAATGCTTCCTCAGAAATATTCTGCCAGCCTCTAGCTATTTGTAGTTCAGGGATTTCTTGAGGCAGAGATGATGTCTTATTTATAAGATAACCTTCAAAGTATTTTTCCAGCTGTGTTTTGAACCTGCACAAAATTTAAGCTTCCACAAGACCCTGTGACAAACTTCCATATTTAATTATAAGTTACATCAAAAAATACCTTCGTTGTTTTGAATTTGCTGCCAGCCAGCTTCACTCAGTGCTCCCTAATTCTTGCACTAGAAGAGACAATAATATTTTTTTATTCAACATATCTATCCTGTGACTTTACAGACAGCTACACCACACCATTCTCAGTCACCTGTCTTTGAGGCTGAAGACCTCTATTCTACTCTATTCATACCATACTCAGCCATGCCTCAAATGTAAATTCTTCCACACTGTTAGTCATCCTGCTGCCCTTTGCTGTACCTTTTTTCAGTACTACTGTTTCCTTGTGGAGCCTCTGGGATGCAAATTGGAAAAAGTTACATGATATGCCTATGACACTGATTTACAGTGACACTATGATGTGTTTTCTGATATGTTCTATGTTCTTTTACTAATTTCTAGGGTTCATTTGCTTTCAACTAATGAGTAGTAACAAGCACCTCAGGAGTCTTTAAATGTGATGGGGACTGCTTCCCACACACACACCACGTACATCACTTAATCTTCATCTGCACTGAGTTTAATCTGTCATTTGTGTGTTTTTTCCATAACTCTTTGCAGTCCTCGGGCTGTACAGAATTAGAGGGGAATTAAGATGCACACTTTTAACAGTGACGGTAACACCACATCGGATCAATCCAGGAGCCCAGTGGGACAACCTTCCAAGAGCTCTGGCGGCTTCTCTGTCACTGAAATTGTTTAAATCAAGACTGACAATAGCTTTTGACAGTAGCTATACTAAGAGACATGCCCTAATTCAACCAATAACTAGTTCATAACTTTCTTTGTATGACTGCTCATGTTATCCAGAAAAGTTCACCCGATCACAAACGGTTTCTTTGGCTTTGTAATCTAGGAATTTTACTGGCTGTGCTGGTGTTAGCCTTCCACATACAATTACTTACTAGAGAGAACCTGGTCCACAGTCCTTCAAGTCAGTAGGGGATTTGAGTTAGGATAAGAAACATCAGCTAGTTTCACTTCCTCAAATTTGCCCCAAACCTTACTGAAACAGAGTTTTTTACCACATTTGCTATTTAACATGTTTTGCAAGTTAAAAAAGGAACAAACTGTAATTCAAAGATGTTTGTTGTTAGTATTTTACCTCTAACATCTAAAAGCAAATAATGACAAATATTGTGTCACCTAACTATTAAATTATATGTGTTTTTAAAAGTATTGCAAGGAGATGAGGAAATGGAACCATTTCTAAGTTTAGCAGTGCCAAGCTGTCAGAACTCAGATACAGAAAAACAGACTCTAGAAAATTTTCCTAAACACCTATACATACTCTTGTTAAAAGGCTGTTCAAGAACTCTTTTACCTATTGTAATGTAAATTAGATAAATCATCCCTAATGCCTTTATGTGGACGTCATCTCTTCCTGACTGATATCGTAGGTGTACACTATCACTCTCACCATACCTTATCCATGTCATAGTCTCCCTGGATTAATCTACTGTGCTTTCCTTTCATGATTAAATGAATTCTAGTCACATGAAATTACATTTTCAGTGTAGTTGTTCAATGCCTCAATTTTTAAAAATGCATTACAGCAGCTTTTTATTTATCATACAGTATAGCTTGCTCAGTGAGTTATTTTTGTAACAGAACAAACTTATTTCACTAGTCTTTTTTGAATGAAATAATTTCAATTTACAACCAGTCTGGGAGATTGACAAACTTCAGGAATATAGCTCAGATTATTTTATTCTAGATACGCAGAAAAAAAATTGTCTACAGCATCTGTCACCACCATAAACTACTTGCAATTGTGAGGTAAAAATTATTATATCTCTCTGCAGCTTTTTTAAATTAAAAAATGTCCTCCAGGGTTTCTTTATTCATGCTAAAATTTAGACCATAAATACTCTTTCCCTCTACTGAGCAAGTTTGTAAACACATATCTTTAATTCATATTTCAGTTTTGCTTCCCAAAGGGGCTCCACTGTTCACTTCCTCAATTTCCTATAATCACTGCAGCAGTAGAATATGGTAGTATGTTAAAATACTTTAAAGTAGAAAGGTTTGCAAAAAGACAACCCCCAAGAACTATTATAGGACTCTACTATTAACAAATGAACAGCCAAAAGAAAATTGTTACAGTTCAGTTGAACAGATACAGATAAACTATTTTGAAGTACAGGCACCAAACTCAAATAATCACTGCGGGGCTTTTTGTTGGTTTTTTTGTTGTTGGTTTTACTTTTTTAACACAAAGATAACATGACCAAATCAAACACTTTGGAGACTTTAAAATGCTTTGTCTCTAGTTAAATGTTACTTTACACAGAGATATTTATAAAGATCAATTTTCTCTGACAAGCTAAAGTGTGCTTGTAAATTACAGGTATGAGATCTGATGCTTTCAGATTACATTTCTACAAGTTAATTTAGTCATCCCATACTTGTAGGCAATTTTCCTCTAAGTGACTAGATTGTTCTCGGAGATTTGTACTCCTCCTTCTTTCTTTCCCTCCTCCTCTTTTTTCATATTCAAATACAACTGGGAGAAATAAAGTTGTCTGTGGGATAGAAGGAGGATATATATAAAAATAAGAGTAAGCGAACATTTAATAAGGCATTATGAAATAAACAACAGAAAAAAGGTAAAAGAAGGGGCAGACAGAATCATGTGGAGTTACAGAATATAAATTTAAAGCAAGAGAGACTGTAGTCTCTTATTTGAATTAGAAAATTTACTTGCTGTCAATATTCTAACTGCAAATGTATGTTAAAATAAATCAGAAGTAGGCATCTGGATTTAATCCAATTTAATCCAATACACATGCATGCTACCACCGAAAAAGGAGCTCTTGCTTCTTCCCTTACTACTACCAACACCAATCCTAGTATTTCCCCCATTCCCTAAGATCTTTTCCTTCTCAACAGCTGTTCCATTTCATGTTCCTGCCAACTCTTTTGCAACCTTCATGCAGTCAAATCAGGCAACTAGATCTATAGGTAGTGATGGACCAAATCCATAATAATATCACAGAAGTGCCTTTCAAACTCATTTCTTCAGAAGAGGGTAGGTGACGTTAATTTATTATCAAGAGCAGAAGCAAAATATAAAGCAACTTCAAATTCATTACATTTTTATTGATAAGAACTCTACAGCTGCGTAACAAACACAATAACAAAACCAAGCACTCCATAAAAGCAAGAGAAGCAGAGACGTGCAAGCAGCAAAACACAAACATCCACTAGGTTCCGCCTAGGAATGTACAAAAGGAAGAGAAAATAAAAAAATATATATATAGCTGCTTCATCAAAATTCACGTTTTACTAGTGACTGACGTGACAACTAAAGCAATTAATAATTACTTATACAACTACTTAGAGATGAAAAATGTCATCAAATGAAGCCAATTCACAAACGTGACTCGTAACAGCTACAGACTTTTTCTCTGGTATTTAATGTGTGGGAGCAGGGGAAGCTAATACAAGTCCACTTTTTGCAGTTGGAACAAGCAGTGTTAGCCAGCCAGCCCATTTTTGGGCAAATGAAAGTATTTTGTTACTTGGGGTAAAAGTCAGTTTCTCCACTTACACATAAGTTATTTTTTGCACCTAGTCCCATCTGAAGTGACAGGTGACACCATACAATGAAAGGGAACATGCAAACACCTTCCACTCTCACTGTTGTGCCAGTGGCACCATGTCCCTTTCAAACACAGATTAAATAAAACCACTAGTAAGTGCTGGATACAATTCCTTGTCAGTTTTTGTCCTAGGGGTAATGTAGTCCTGTAAAGGGCACTGGAAAGGTGCAGGAAATATATTGTTTTTTCTTAAAAGGAAAAGCACGCTTTTCAATGTAAGACGGTAAAAGGAAAGTGCACAAAAATTAACCATGTCCAGGACAGAGGAGAGAGCAAGAGATGGGGAGAGAATGAATGCTCCAGACCTTAAGAAAGACTTCAGTAATAATTGACCAGTGCCTACAACTTGCTCCCTACATAAAACAGAAGGTGACAAGGAGCAAGGTTTATTGATTTTTCAGGAGACAGATCAAGTTACTAGGCTCTGAAGTAACGTGCAGAGACCTGTGACAGTTAGCAATGCTGAAGGTCCCAGACTATAAGGACTTTCTCAAAGGATCCCATTTGCATTTTAGATTTTTTTTTTTCCACGTTAATGGATGACTTCCCCCAAAATGAAGCGTAGAATGATGTAGAAAACCTGGATAACGAACAAAGGACAATAATGACGTCTTTAGCCTGACCTAATATTATTGGGTTGGGTAAGCTGTCTCAGTTCCCAGTCTTTTTCAAACTAATTGCTCCCCCCAAGCCCTGGGCCCACAGACACATCGTGACAAAGCCCTGTGCAGACAGCAAGATAGTCAGATGAGATGTAGTTACTGGCTTTCAGAACGAGTCTGTCTTCCAATCAGTCAGATAGGGTAGCAACATGCATTAAGAGATACATCTACATGAGAAATTCAAAACAGCTTTTTTGAATGTTCTTTGCCTTTGAAGGCTGTTTGCTTCTTCAGCTAAGCATAACTTCTGACTTGCTAGTGTCACTCTTTATTTCTTTGTCTAAGGATTTCAGTCAAGAAGTGGGTTAGCCCAAAGCAAATCTGATGTTATAAAAGCCAATCAACATTTGTCATCTGTCATACTGAACTCTTATCTTCTAACAACTTCAGAAACATAAAGTACACCTAGAGAAAAAAAAACCAAGAAGACTCCATCAGTAAAGAAGCCAGGGCAAAAGTGCTGTTTTCCATTATAGCCACTTTGGTACACTTTCTTGGGCATCAGAAAGGTGACAATGAAGACTGCACACAGAGTATCTTTTCCTGAAAGAGTACAAATTGTATAGACTTTCTCTCTGGCACTATTACTCTTGCACGCCTAGCACTTCATTTACTCAGAAAAATCTAACCCAGTTTACCTCTTATTACCACCAAACTGCCAATTTTAAATACTTAGCTTTCCAATACCTCCATTCTGCCAGCACTTTCCCAGCAGAAAATTAACCAAGTGTGTTGAATGAAAATTTCTTTGCTATAAATATCTGCAAATATGGCTTCTAGCCTTTATGACACCAAAATTTTATGGCACAAAAATCAGTAGCATGATATCATCCTATTAAAGCACTCCCATCTTGAATTAGTTCTTCTACCTTGCCCCCTTACATTTTGTAGCTAGCTGATACACACTTTTCAGTGACACATTTTCTGCATGTTGAAGCACACACATATTCAAGAAAAAAATACCACATTATCACAGGCTGTTTTCAATCAAAAGCTTAAAAAGAAATAGAGAGGCTATGATCAGTTTCACAATCCAAATTATCTGCAGCAGATTCAGAAATACCACGCTTTATAAACTGAGATGATGAGTGTGTACTGTCAAAGGAAGGTCATCTGATTCACATTCCAGTAAAGGTTGAAAATGAGTCAGAACCAAAGAAAACATAATTCCTCCCCACTCATACCCCATTCTGTCCCTCAAACATGCTTTTTTATGAAGTTTCTAGTTCACAATTTTACACATGCAGAGGGTTTAGCTTGCAAGAAGGACAACAGGACAGAAGAATTCCCTTGATGGTGGAACAGTTAATACAACTCTTGTTTTGAAACAAAGACTTTGGCAAGGCTCAATAAGTCTTTGACATTCTTCAAGAAAATTACCCAAATCTAGACAAAAAAATAAGCCTTTTGGTTTTAAGCGCTCAGAAAAGCCATCTTCCTATACGACAGCCAGAAATGCGAAAGATGCCACTCCCAGGAGAGCTGAGTGAACCACAGGCAAGAGAATACAAAACAGATGGAGCCAACATGTGATTTCAACAGGTACAAAAATATGGGGCTGTAGAAGGATCAAGAGAAAGCACAGACTAGAAGTTGAATGTAGGAACTGGGAACTCCTGAGCAACAGGATGAGATCAGGGAAAGAACAATGGCAGAATTAATAGGTGTGACTCAGAAAGCATTAAAGGGAGAAAAGGACTAGGAGAGCCCAAGCCATCAATAGCAAACGTGAAGAGGAATTTCAGGACCACAAATGGGATAAGACAAAAAGAGGAGCTGCAACTGGGATTAAGGAAGAAATAGGTACTCTGTGTTCTTTAGAGCACTTCACAGCCCTTCTTTCACTCCAAAACCAATGTTTAGAAACAGCACTGCTCCCTGCAAACAAATTTCTGAGAATCGTGCTAGAAGAACAGGTCTGTCAGTCTCTTTTGGTGGTGGTTTATATGCAGTCTGATTGCATTCTCATCATCCTTACCACAAAGAGAAAATTCTGGTTTTATAGAATTTTACATAATTTCCGTTTTTTATTTCTTGCTTTAATGTAGGCTGCTGAGAGATGGAACAAAAGTATTACAATTAATACCCCTCCAAATCGATCAACATCTTTTAATATTACCATAGAAGTAATATCTACTAACATCCTTATTGGAAAAGAACCAATACTTTAATGGGCAAGCAAAAGAAAGTCCCTGCTCTAAAAAGCTTAAAGTCTAATGCAGGTGATTTGACAGTGGTTCAGGATCAGAAGTGTAAAAAGGAAACCAAAAGAAAATATTAAAATCAATCAAAAGTAATATATGGCAACAAAGAAAATCACAAAGTTCATGGAGTAAAAGGAAAATTCAAAGGAAGGGGGAAAGGCAGAAAATAAGTAAAAATAAGTAAAAAATAGGAGAAAGGGAACAGGAATGTAGTGGCAATAACATACTAAATTTTGAAAATGAAGACTGGAATACTAAATGTACTGTCTGAGTACAAGAGTCGGAGTAATTCACTTTTGGTTAGGGGATTTCACTGGCAGGAAAGTCAGAGATGATGATGTGGCAGAAGCCATGATAACCAACATGAGGCCTAGTCAGACAGAACTGGTTTTAAGGGCATTATAAAAACAAAGGAAACGGTTAAACAAGAGAAACAGTGAATAGGGTCAGTAGACACTTTTATCTAGCTCTTAAGCCCACAAATTCAAGTAATGAACATGACAACAGCAAGACAGGAATAAGGACATATTGCTCCACATTTAAACTTACTGATTTGTGATTTTATAACCAAAACATACTTAAACACAATTCAGCAGAAATACCTCAGTATACAGTAGCAGTAAAAGATTAAGGCCCAAGATACAGAAGGATATTGGTCAGACAGCTTTTTCAATCCAGAAATCTGGAACTTAAAGAAATGAGTACAATCAAGGTATGAAAAATTAAAAGAATGGGAAAAAACTTACCACACTGATTTTAATGGGAACAAAATTTAACCCCTCTAGTCTGTGAATCTTACTCTATTCAATTCTAAATCATAAAGCGTACAAATCTCTCTGAAACACTGACACCTTTCAGTTTATTCTTTTATTACTTACTATTAGTTTTACAGTACTATCACTGACACATATATGGTCACATAGTTGTAAGATATTAGACTGTTAAAATTAAAATAAGAAATGTTCTTCTACATTTATATGCATTCAAGTAATGTAATCACATTATACTTCTATACTTCAGTCATACAGTTTTAGTTACATATTAGACAAAACTTATGAGGAAAAAAAGGCACAGATATGAAAGCATATATAATGAGCACAGATTACCTACTACAGGAAAATACATTTATCAAGAAAATGTAATTAATACTTAAAATCTGGCACTTCCTATTTTTAGTTCAGATCAAAAAAAAAAAAAAAAAGGACAGCTTGTCTGATTAGAACAAAAAAGATGAATTTCTGTAATGTTAGGAACAGTTCAGGAGGAAGCACTGAGCAGATGGAGAACCAGCTTCCACTAATGCCAAGTCCTGTGATTTTACTGCAAATCTTTATTGTGGAAGGGTTTTTTCATGTTTGTTTGGTAAAGTTACTTTGGCTAGGGAAGAGGGAGGGAGAGGGGGAGAGACTGCATTTCAGATACCTACAGGTATGTCAGCAGTATCTCAGGTCTATCAAGAAGTCAAAAGTTGCAGACTGCCCAGGCATAACTGTCACAACCAAAACCTTTGGAAATGAGACCACGGGGATAAGGAGCCTCCACAGCCGGAAAATGGCATATACCACAGGACTATCAAAAAGGAAGGGAAAGTTCTGATATGCTGGAATGGGGCTAGAAGGAGAGGCAGGAGAGGAGAGCATGTCAAGGAACCTCAGAGAACATTTATGGAATGAGGTAGCAAAAAAAGGAGAATGTGAGGAAAGATGCAAGTAAAACACATGCCCTTAACTGTTTATTTCAGGAGCACATATACTAGGAATCTTCAAGTGACCTATTACTAATCCTTAGTTGCAACAGTATAATCTTCTTTCAAGACCAGTAACCTGGTACTAATATCTTAAAGCTGTTGATAACTAATAAGAGTAACCAATACCTCTATGTTCTACACAGAGCTCATGTCACTTGGTGAAGACCAAGGACATGAAGTTTTCCATCTGTTGAATTTCTGACCAAGTAAGATGCACTAGTTGAAGACACATTTGTTCCACACACAGTCATAAAGACATGCAAAAAAGAATTAAAAATTACTTTTCACTATTTTTCACACAGAGCAATAATGCTTTTGGAGCTGATGAACATCAATTCTTCATTAGTCTAGGTATCTCAATGGTACAAGAAACAGAGATGCAGAAACAGAGTTCTATAGAGACACAGGGACACAAATAATTTCACAGAACAGACATACAAAACAAAAAGTAGTAGAAGTTGGCAATCAAATACCACTGGAAGGAAGGAACCCTGATATATACAGTAATCCAAATCAACAATGGGTTAGGCAGTTCTGTAAAGAAAACTGATTTTCAGCTATTCTCTAGAATTTTAAAACTCAAAGGATTCTTTTTTAGCATCCAAACCATGTCCCACCATTGCCATTCTTTTTGTTTGAGCAGAATTAGCATTGAAAATAAGAACACTCATTTACTCTTCACTCTACTTTTTTTTTTTTCAAATCTCTGTTAGTATATACTTTAGAAGAGTTGAAGAAAAAGCTATTTTTAACACAAGCCTTGCTCCACAAGTTTATCTGTTCAGCTTTTCCAAGGCAGACAACGGTCTTCTGTATACTGCTAATTCTAATGTACGTATCAATGATGAAAATTACAAAAATGCAGCAATATATTGCAGCTGACACATCAAAATTAAACAGAGAGGCCCAAAACCAAGAGGTTAAAACCCCAAAACAACAGAGTTTTAGGGAACAGAAAGTAACTGTTACCTCACAAGTCCTATACTTACTGTTCATTACTATTATGCTCCAGTGACTGCTCTTTTGATTTTTGCTCCACTTCTCCTATTGTATTCAAGTGCTAGGTACCTACAGAAATTATATGTATTCTTACAATATCAAAACCATTCTGTCAGTTTTATTTGAACTACACAGCATTTCTCTTTCTTACCCTTTAAGGCCATCAGAATTATTCAGCCATGGCCAAAAAACCAAACAGGAAAAAATTCATGTCCAAAATTATGGGTTTTTCATCTTGATAATCATCACATCCTGCAACTCAGCACACTGTTATTGAGGCACGTACATTGGCAGCTTTTGGCTGCTATACTGGTAATAGCTACCATGTTTAAAAGAAAGTGATCAGGTCCCTGGACACATTTTGATCAGCTCTGTAATGAGATTTTAAAAGCTTATTTTTAAACCGAAAGCATCTATTCACAGCCAAAAACCTAAGGACTTAAATCTATTTTGGGACACTTAACCCTCATCAATCAAAAAAATGAGGACAGCTCTTCAAACATGGCAAGATTCTTCTAGCAAAGTAAAGTTATCCTATCACTTCCACTTCTCTTGCTCTTTACGCTTCAACAGCGTTTTTACTAAATTGATTTAAGATATATTCCCCAAAGGCTTCACAATGGACTTGTAGTTTACATCAGCTAGACATGAGAAGCAATACAGAAAAGTTTGCTTTGCTATATTCAAGGTTAATTAAAAAAATATTATAAAATGCTAAAATAAGGAAAGAAACAGACTTAAAAACTAAAGTTATCACCCTACTTTACACACAAATATAATAAGCCCTAACAAAGCAGCTCTGTCAGGCTAGTGACATCAGCTGTTATCAAAGCCACCTGGCAGTTCTTAAGACTATTTTCAGCTGCTCTTTTAACTATTCAGTCTGAAATTTTCCATGCCAATTGTCTGCTTCAGGTAGTTTTTTCCTCACCCACCCCTCACCACCTTTTAAAAAAAGGTCAGAGAATGGCTGGAACATTTTTCTACTGTGAAATGACCCGGGGGAAAAAAACCCTTGTAAGCTCTTTCTTTGAAAAACTGTAAATCACTTTCCTGCCCTGAATCAGTAACTTGAAATCAGGCTGGACAATATTTTCATATGAGAGATACACTCTGCTCATTTTGTGAAAAATCTGACCTGATTTAGCCAAGCTACAGGCTTCTAGAAATCAGAGTTTGTACATACTTTTTGGCAAGTTCTACTAGAGCTTAACAACCAATCACCACACAGTCCATCCTCAGTGACCTTCTGTGTATCTTATCAACATGCAAGGCAACTGAATTAAGTTTTCTCTAACCTCTGGTTAGGAGTGAAGAGCCAAATTTTCACTCTAAGAGACGTCTGCATTTAACAGGCATTAGGTACAACACTGAACAAAAAGTGTCATCTTGCATATTTCTGCAACCTCACCTATTCTGATACCCCTGCCATAGTTGAAAACAGTGGCCTGTCACTTCATACTGTTGGGTAACTGAGTAGGATTTAGGGTATACCAACAGAGCGTGTGGAGGGAAGATGGAGAAAACAGCTTGTAGTGGAGAGTAGAACTGAAAGCTCGAAAGAATTAACTGGGATTGACCAGACAAGGAAAGAAACTAAAGTGAACATAAGAAGATGTGGTAGCGGATGAGAGAAAAACTAAGCCAAATGAGCAGTCCCAGGCAGAACAACTCAGAACTGGGGATCACCAGGACTGGATAGAGAGAGGGACAGAATACACCTGACAGAGCTGGACTTCAGTGAATATATGTGTAAGGGAGCTGGCTCACAACAAAAGACTGAGAAAAGACCTACCACCGGTAATCAGAAACATAGACAAGAAAAATCAACAGAAGAAAGGGAGAGCAAGAAGAATTAGTAGGCAGGCAAAGGTTGACAGCAGAGAGACAACATACAGTCAGAGACAGCCTGGGACCAGTCAGGCCTAAATATTTGATTGAAAGACAGAATCAGTGCTGCACTGGTTACTGGCTTGAGGCAGGGACAAACTGGAAGTATAGGCAAAAAACCTAAAAAAAGTGTGTGTCTTCAGAAGCTATTGAAAAACATAAAATAAAATACCCTGAAAACTTATCATCCTCTGCAAATATCTCTAAACCTCCTACTTCCCCTCTCAGAAAAAACACCCTACTTTCCTCTACTACTGATAAAAATGCAGTATAACAACCCATAACTCTGTTACTTCCTTAATTCAAGCAACAGTAATGTTCATGTACTAGATTTAAAAGCTCCAGTCCTGCTAATTATCAACAGGACACCTATATCACAGAATATTAGTCTTCTCATTTTGCTATTTTTTGGCTGATTTTAACTAGAAAATTACATGTAGAAGCACGGTTACAAAATATTAAACAAATAGCAAGCTTGGAATTTTAATTCCTTGGACATCAGGAACTCCTCCATTTAAGTTTGTCTACTAGCATTAGTTCTGCCTTTATTACTACATTATCCCAAACTATTTTTCCTACCTTACCTCATTCAATTAACAGGGTATTTGCTGGGAATAAATCCAAGTTGTATCTTGAAGGATGACATCCTAAGACCCTGCTTTCAGTGTTATGGAATCTAAATGTTACATAGGAGAACAGGTTTTTAATCTGAGCTTTTGCCAAAGGATTCTTAACTGGCTGCATTAACTACATTTTTGTGTATTAATAGTAAATTGCAAGAACTTTCTAAGTTTTTATATTCATGCAAAATGGCACTTTAACTCCATTCCCTCTCCAGTACTTCCCTAACTGATTATTGCAATTGAATTGGATCCACCATGCAATTTCAGAATGCTAAACAGCAATATACTAACAGAAGTCAAAATTATCAAATAAAGCAGAGATGCAAGCTTCTTCTCAGACCACTAGAAATAAAGATGACTGCATTCTCGGTTTTCACACATGAGCCAAAGAAACCCCCTGCTTTTTATGTGGCTCCAAGAAATGTGCATTATTGTTTGGAAGGTACTTTTTTCATGCTCTGAAGGTACTTTATTTCACTACTGTTTCTTATCAATTTATTTTAATGTCAAGAACAGTCACAATATATCCTAAAATAAAGCAGTCTTTAAATTAAAGATTTAGAATTAACAACTTAGTTAGCAAAAATACTAACTAACAAGATTTTAATTTTAGGCATTAAGAGAATCTACAGCGTAAAATAAATGGACTGGTAATAGCTGTATTGGATTATAACTTACCAAAAATGCAAATTAGCAGAAATATATAGTATTTCCTTATATCTTCAGTTCACAAGTATTATTCATCAGAACACTTTAAAGACATTCTGAAGGCTAAGCATAAAGTTAGAGATATTAAAGTTTGTTTTAAAAAGCTGAACCGTGGCAACCTGCAGCTTAGGGTAGGTCTCTTGATTTTAAAAGTTTTGACTTGTGAGATCTACTTCGCTCCCCAGGCTATGTTACCTATGCAGTTCTGAGGTCCATACCAGGCATCTTGACTCCAACACTGTTCACCATACAACATACCATTCAGAGAAGTCAATACACATCTCATGATCCTATGATTAAAACTGGCAATTTAGACACAATTCTGCAATGTCCATGCAAAACTGAACTTCAGAAATTGATTCTGGTGCAGACAAAGCAAGCTCTGGTCCTTGTTTCTTTACCATAGGTAATTTCTAACTTACCCCTCCAAGCTGTGGCTGAAAAATCCATTTAGATTTGACAGATTTCAAAGCTTCCAAGTTGCTCAAAAAAAACCCATAATACATTGTTTGCAGCTTTTACTAAATTGTATTCCAACACAGCGGCACATCAAGAGTTTCTAAAATAATTTTAGGGAACTGTTTTTTGTGCAACTGCCCTTACTATTCATGTATAGCTAAACAAGAATAGGATCCAGTACAGCCTGTCCCTCCACCTCCTCCTCTTATTATCTCCTTCAGAGAGTAGAAAACAACTCATCTTTATTTTCAAGGAGAGTAACACCTGCTATTCATGCACACCTCTGTACAGTGCTGATTACAAATCTTTGTCAAAACAAACAACAGCAAGCAGCTGCTTGACTGCTTTGCTGTGTTTAGTCATACTAGCAACCTTTTTTTTTTCTGGAAGGCAATGCAATGACCAAGATTGGTAATAAATTAATTATCAGCAAGAATAGGCTCAAAGTAACTGGATGCTGCACACACTCAAGACCCATACATAGTTTCATGAGAAGTCTATAAATGCAGCAGCCCTCTTATGCTCCCCATCTGCCACAGCTCAGTGCAGCCTGTATGCTACAAGGTTGCTTCCATAGAGACCTTCAACACTCCTAAATACATCAAGGAATGGTATTCTAGGGTCGTGTTTCATCATCAAGGACAACAGCCAGAAAAGTAGTAACATCTCAAAATGCAAAACTAAAAATCTATAAAGTAGAAAATGCTTACCTGCTGAGCTAAGCAAAACAGTGAAGTCTGTCCCTCTCTGCGATTCCCCACGTTCACTCTGTCCCTCCTTTTCTGTACCCTCATAGCGGCTCCAGTTGGAAAAAATCTTTCTTCTCGAGTAGCTTTTCAGTTCTTCCTTCTCTTCTTCCTCTCGTGATTCAGTGTCATCATCCTCCTCTACCTGTGACATGAATAGACAGTGAAGTCACTGCAGCTCAACAGCATTTTGTTCTGTATTTAAACAGTCATTCATACAAACAACTTTAACCACAGAAAGACATATCAGCCTGGATCCCCGTCAAAATCTTAGATCAGGTGCTACCATCTTCCTGAACGGTATGTAATTCATCAATAGTATAATTAAAAGCACCTAGTAAAGCTTCAGTTCTTACAGGTGTCAAGCAGTGACACTGATGCAAGTTCCACTGGTTTCCCTCCTATTCTGGAAACCCATAATGAATCCTTCCTGAAACTGAGAGCAACGTGTAGGGAACAGAACTAAGAATTTAATCACAATATCTCTGTCTATGTGTTGCAGTGATACAGATGATAACTGAAAGAATTTCTATTTATAGAGCAGAATAGAAAAAAGGTAACAAATACTGCAGAAAAACATCTGGAAAGGGTGATCTATGTAAGAATTTCCATTATAACCAACTACAGGGTCTTAAGTTAACATGGAATAATTAATTGCCTTCATGGAAGCCATTTCTGGAAGTACACATGGAAAAACTAAATAGACGGCTGGCAGTCAATCTCCTAGTCCCAGCTCTTAAAAAACTCTAGGGTCAAAAGGAGAACTCATTGCAGAGTCCACTCAAGATGCAAGCAAAATAGGCATTTGCCACAAGTACTCAACAGATGTGGAAAACTCTCCCCTCCTTTGAATCCTCTATATTAACAGAGCTCTCAACAGGCAAGAGGAGAAGTGAGAGCAGCCAGAAAAGTTCTGTACAAGATACTTTCTGCAGAGGTCTAAAGCTCTGAAGAGGTAGAATAAAGGAATCAAGAAAGAAGAGATTCCCACTGTGTATGCTCCCAAACATTCCTGCTGACAGGTCCACCCTCTCTTCTCTCCATTACTCCACCTTTCCTTTCACAAACCACAATGTGCTGCTGCCACAAGATTAAATTTTGCTGTCCCAACAATAAATACATTCTTCATGACCAGGGCAGTGAAATTCAAGTTTATCTACACTACTGTAAAGCTTAAAGCCATCTCGATTCACTATAAAATAATCTGAAAAGCAAGCTACCTTTTGGCAAGTCATTATATATCTATAAACCAAAACAGCTCACCATCAGACACTGGCTTTAAGGAGGACCTTGGCTTTGATAGTTTAAGCCAAATGTAATTCTGAAATACATGTGAAGAGCAATTACTTATGTTTAAAAAAAGCCCTTATGAGTGAAAATCTGCAACATCTTGTGCAGAAAGAGTACTAAAATCTCTAGTGGTTACTGTGTTTCTAAAACTACATTAGAGGTTTTTAAAGCACACACTGTGGACTTACATATTGGTACAACACTGGACAACCTTGTAAAAACAACTGCTCAAAGCACCAAATCAGGAACAAACCACCATCACTTCATTAACTTGTTTTATAATCAATGAGTTACTTTCATAGCTCAAGAAAGGACATAGAGCATTGCAACATATGTTTTAGATTGATTTTAGAAATCCATCTTGAAGAAGGCTTACCTACTCTGTAAACTATTTTGTAGTTACATTTTGGCTCAGGTAGACAAGGACAAACTGTTTGAGATTTTCACATTCCTTTAGCGTCCAATTACACAACAGAAAAACCTCTATCAGTGCCAAATAAATCCCTGTTGTACACCAAATACTATATTTATATGCAAGTACATCATCATAAAAAGAAGACTGACAGACAAAAAAGTAGAAAGTAGCAGTTTGTGGACAGTGGAGCATTACTACTCCTTAGCTCTGAAAATATGTTAAAAATGACCAAAAGTAGCAGTGAAGCCTGTTTCATGGCTTTTACACAAATGCCCACTAAAAGGTAAAGCATCTTCAAACACAATTGTGAGAGTTTAGATTCTCCCATGTTTGACATCTTCAAAATGACTGCCCAGCATATCATACAAGTAGCAAAATCAGAACTAGAATAATGACTTCCCAAGAGCAATAATCTACCAATCTTCATAAACAAGCTTCTTTCAGCACTGTTTGAGAGATCTGGTTAGAAGGAGAATGAAGGAATGGTAAAATCATCAAAGAGCTTAAAAACAGATTAAAAGCTGTTGTAATTATACAAGTACACTCCCAGTTGTCAAACAGCTGACAAGAAGGAAAATACTCTATGCAGTCTCACTGGTTCTGTGCAATTTTAGGTTAATTCTCTTTTCTTTCTATTCATCAGATAAATACACTAAAATGGTTGTTGTGGACAGTTGTTTGCATGAGCACGGGGATGAAGTCATAACTCTATTACTGGGGACTGAACCAGAGCTATAGTTTCCACAGAACAAAGGCCAGATCCACATATATCAAGATAAGAATCAACTTATTTGTCTTCTGTTCTTCTCCTATAAATTGAATGATTTGCTATAATCAAGTAAACCTAGTGAAATTTAGTGCCCAAAATAACTTGGAGTTGATACAATTCACAAGTCAAAGCAAGAATAGAGCTACACAGATAGATCCGTGTTGTACTTTGTTTTTAAGAAAAGATCAGAATTGCCTTAGGCAACTATGACATTACATATACTTACTTACTATAGACCTGTTTAAAGGATTCACTCCTTTTGGCTGTCAACATAAACAAAACAGGAGTATCACCTTCTTATTTTAACAAGCATCCAGTAAACTAGTATGGATTCAAATGTTTCCTCTTAAACTGGACTAAATTCTTTTTCACATTCTGTTATTAGCTATGTTATACAGCACACCTCAAGGAAATTTCATTTCTTAGAAGTAAAATCGTTAACTTGAACTTTGAGAAATAAACCACAAGTTCTCAGGAGTATGAACAGCAGTTGTGCAGCCCGGTTCTCCAAGTACTGTCCTGAGGTTTACTTTTGAAATGAGTAAATTTCAAATACAAACCTGCTTACATTTCCAATAAATATTTAATAGAAAATTTTACATGATGCACTGCCATCGTACAAGATAAAACTGCAAATAATCACATTTGAATATTCAACATTCAAACAACTTAAAGATTCACCATTAAAATTATCAAATACATAAACCAAACTCTGATCAGTGAAGCTTCAGAAAATAATTTGCTTCTACCATCTCAAGAGACAGCTACCATCTAAAGTAACAACCTCAGAAATATGTAAACATAAATCTTCATTACTTTCTTCTTAGCTGCCTATTCAGCTAGACTATAGGCTGCTACCATTGTCATCATACCTTACTGAAAATGAGCCTTAATCAGCACAGAGCAAACATCTGTCCTATATGTCATGAAAGAAAATAACTTCCCTCCTGCCCCATCCTCAAACAACAAATTATACAAGCCAAAACAAACTCTAGAAGCCAACTCAAATATAACCTTTAAAACAGTGTTACTCAGGTAAGGAGAAAAACTTATGACTTTAAACAGTACTGAACTACATCTACATGTTATTGCTCAGTGCTGTAAGGCACCATGATACCACAGGAGGTATAACATTTATCTGTTGTGCCTCTGTTTCAGATAGTATTACACGCATTACCATTTGCACATTTCATTGAAATTTTGAAAGTGGGGAAAATATGCAAAAGCCCAGTTGAACAAAACCAGGAAACCTTCAGACTGTTTTGCCTATCAGAAGAACAAAAAAAATATACACAATGTGCTGCCTAAACACTAAGTTCATCAGAGTCATTCAAACAACAGTGAAAGAGCCAAGCTTCCCAGCAGAGGACCTTGCACGATTTGGGGTCTTCTGTCAAGGAATGTATTTTCATCCTTTACCAGAGCCTATGACTCTGCTTTCCTTCTGAAGGAAAGCAAAATGCATAGCACACATGACCCCAATCTACAGTCTAACACAGCAAAAGGCTATTTTAGTGCACCCTCCTTTATACACTAATTTTGCATACAGGGTTGGGGATGGTATGGTATTGAGAAAAAATAGGAAAGCAGGCTTTCTGTTTGACTTTTCTTACAGACAAGAACATGTTGATGCACACAGTTCAGGAATGAAGGTGTCAAAATGAAGTAAACATTGTTCTGAACTGGCAATTTCCCCTGGGGTCATCCTTCTGCACTTCCCTGGAACCCAGAGTGGTTTGGATCAAACCAAGGCTGAAGTACACAATGGATAAAGTGCAACAGTGACCTCTTACATCCTGCTTCAATTACTCAACCACTCTTTGCTGTAAGTGCAGTCAGTCCTAGCGTGTTAAGCACACGTGTGCAAACACTCAACAAGAATTGTTGAGCTCACAACCCTTTTTAGAAAAAAAAAAAAAAAAAAAAAAAAAAAAAAAGGTGCATTAAAAGTCAGAGCTTCCATTAAGACTTTCTAAAACTGTATTTATTACCCTTAGGAAGCCACAGGAGTTAAGGCTTACAGCCCTCTTCCTGTTCAGTTCTATTAACTCTGTAAGAAAAGTTTAACACATTTAATCTCTGTCAGTATTTAGAATATTCTACAAAGACCAGGAGGAACATAGAAACAAAGTATGTTCAGCTTGCCTTTCTTGGGCCAACTGGCCTTCCCCATTGTGTAGGTATCACGCATTATTAGATTTCCGTTCTATTTCTTTTGTAGTATTTCTCCCAATTCTCTTCCCAAGAATGTCACTTTACAGAACATACGAAAACATAGTTTGAGCATTTGTTCATCTGCTAGAAAGAGCATAGCTATTTCTCTCCTTCACCTTCTTCCCAAATTTATACAATAACCTTTTCATTTTATCTTTAGAAACTCTTCACAATTATATTGATCAAGTGCTACTTTTCCCCTTCATTACTGTAACTTCTGTATTACTGTTTTGAATGTTACACTTCTCAAAAACATACACATTTCCTTAATCTTTTCCATTCTTTATCAGGGACACTTACCTACCATACCCCAGACATCTTAGAAATTCACACAGAGTCCACAATAAACAGTTAGCCACTGCCATGCATGGACACTTGGATGTTCATGGACAGTGATAACCACTGTCTACTCCCTGCATTTGCTGCTCTCCTAACCAGCAACAGCACACACCAATTCCTTGAGTAAACTTCTGCCTTGATTCCTTCTTCCCTTCTTGGAAACTGCTGTAAGGCTGTGGCCAAGTGCGATGACATTCAGGCTTATCTGTCTCAATCCCAATTTCTCTTCTTATCAGGGGAAAAAGATAGCAAGACAAAATGAAAATATTCTGTGGGTTGAATCTGACCTAGGCTATCAGCTGCATCGAAAACGGGCATATATCTCCTTCTCATTTGTATTTAAAATAGTAGGTGTCTGTGCAGAGACAATTTCTCCTCTCCTGCTCATCCCAGTTAAGCAGCATTTGTTACAGTCAAATTCTCACAGATGGAACCCTACGACCCCAAGTCATAGGGTCAAAAAAAAATATATAATTAAGCAACAAAGCAGTTCGTGATCTTTACACTTTGAATTGTTTCGCAGAATAGAAGTCTGTACACAGAGGCTTGCACGTGTGACAATAAGTAAGGTAGCTTGGCTGGTATTAACTGAGTGGTTCCTCTTGGCAGACATAAGTGGAAATGTGAACGGCAGCTACACTTTAATGACTTAAATTGCTCTTGGAAAGACATACCTGCTTTTAATTTCATGGTTCAAAGTTATTGCTGGTGTATCTCATGCTGGAGCAATGAGATTACACCAGGAATTATCTTAGCACAATATGAATACAACACAATCTCAAAAAGATTTCATTTTTTTCGAACAGTGCTCATTAAATGCACTGTTTTTTACCTTAAATCCAGAAAGGTACAAGAGAATCCCCTGACAGCTTAATTTTCTCTATGACAATGATTGATAGGCTTATACCTTATGATAGCTATATATAGCATAATAATCCTCAAAAAAGTTGTTCTTATTTTCCACATTTACCTAATTACAACCCCTAGATATATGTCCCTCTTCTCTGTCTTGTAAGTAATTAGAGATTAACATTAAATCTTAAGTTGGCAAAGGAATACATTATCTGATTTATTGTGGTGGAAATTTAATGGATGCTCTAAAATACAAACTGTATGGTCTATTAAAGAAAAACAGAATATATACTCAGAATTATAGCAAATAAAAGCAGCACTGCATTTTTTAACATATTTCTTAGATTAATGCTATTATTTTACAAAAGACAAAGTACTAGTGCAATTTTTCCGATACTGATGCAAGTTTGTAGGTATTTAGAATCAAGATGCCTTTACCTACAAGAAATAATACGGAACGTTATCTTTATGAAGTTACCTAGACAGATGGCTGTAATTCAGTGACAGAATTTGAAATGCAATTCACAATGACAAAGACAAACAGGAATTTAGTTTTAAAAATAAAAAAAAATAAAAAAATACCAATAGTGAATTAACAATGTAAACATGTCTGTCAGTATATTACATACATAGTCCACTATCTGGGAAAATCCCATGAAGCATGCCAATACATTGTTCTGTCTACCTAGAAATACTAATGATAAATATCTGTACAGAGGAAAAAGAGCAAGTTAAAACAATATAAAAAGGTCAGTATGAGGTAAGAGTAGAATACAATCCCCCAAACCATTCTTATTTAGTACTCTTAATCCAGATTTTAGAAAAGTAAACAAAAGATAAGATTTTTAAATTTCCATGAAAAATAAGATTTTCCTAATGCAGTGATACCATAAGATACCATAGCTTCTTCCAGAGACAGAAGAGAACATTTTGTAATAATACTCAGCAACACCTGCCAAAAACGGTGAGCTGTTAACTTATCTATACTGAATTGTCTTCAACAGATATCATATTCACAAGTCTGACCACAATAATAGTGAAAAAGTAAATATAATAATCTTGCCCACCGAACTATTTTGCTTCAAAGTTCCTGCTTATTCTGTCTATGAGATGCAAATAATTGGAACTGATTAAAAACTTCAAATGAAGAGAGACTGTTTTCTCATTACTGTTTAACTGAAAAAAACACCTCTAAAAAACATTCTTTGCACTCAGTAAAATTATAACATAATCAAGCGCCAAGAGGCTACAAGTCATTCTTCATCTTTCTCACAGATCATTATTAATATTTCCACAAGCTATAGCCATATTTTGTATGAATCTTAAGCCTCACTGAATTGGAACAACAGCTTCTATTAGGAACTAAATCTCTCCCTTAGACTCACTGAGCCAGGGAGGAAAGAAAAAAAAAAAAAAAAAAAAAAAAAAAGCCCCACAGGCAAACAGCTTGGTTATTTTGTTTGTAACTACCGAGTTAAATGGCAGACTATCTTCCCTCTCAACGAACTATAAAAGAATCCATAAAATCTGATGTTCACTTTCCACTGCTATCTCAGAAATATCTCTGGAACCTGCTAGCACATGATTAGCTGCATGGTCCTTCAAATGGGTGGCTTACAGGGGCAAGCAAAATGAACCAACCTCTACTACACATTGCTCAAGTTTTGTACTGCAGCATCTAAAGACCCAGTCTGAAAACTGTTGACTCATAGATAAAATAAACTTAATAACCATACAATGTACGTTCACAGAAAGGAAGTCTCAAAAGCTCCATTCTCTAACATTAGAAGTAGACTTGGGAACTTGGTAAAGCCTGTCAGGTAAGTATTTATTTTGGAAACTGCGTATTTCAACACTTCGCTCATGAGATACAGGATTTTCCAAATAACAAAGCCACCCACTAAAATTTAGCTCTATTCATTTAGATTAAAACTCCAAACTGAAGGATATTTGATGGGTTATAAGAATGGCATCATTATAAACGCAGCACTCATTCTGCACCATTTTGTGAAATTCAGTAGAGACTCAACAAGCTGCATTAACTGTAGAAGTCCTTTTCCTCCTTTCCCCAAGGCTGAGCCATACTGTGAGCAAAAAGCCTGTAGAAAGTTTGTCCAGCTGCTGTCTATAGATAAAGAGACTTTTGATTTTCTAAACTTGCCAAGCCAATACACTTCCACCAACAAAAAAGCAACTGTATTTTTCCTTTAATTCAGTGGAAATGATTATATGAAAGTTACTGGCAACTATGCAAACTTGTCAAGCAATTTATACAAAATTGTCACATGGACCTGCACAAAACCTGGCAGCTCTATTACTTCCAAATTGACAGCAACTTAAAAAAGCCAAATGTTTTTCTTACAAACGTTCAGTCAAAAATATGAGTGCAAACATAAAATAGGAGCCTCTGTCTTGACAGAAATAACAGGTTTCAAGAAAACCTTACAAAGTAAGTATGTTGCCACAAAGGTTATAGCATTTCCAGTTTGGTTAATGATTGTTCCCATATATAGCCTGTATTTGCCAAAGTTAGGGGGTTTATATATTGCATACATATGGATCCACATATGCGAATGTTGTATGTCATATTCAAAACCAAATTATACTTAGTATTTTGGATAGGTTAAGGAAAATTTCTACAGAAAGTTATTTGTTCTTACCAAATCTGCCGTTGCTAAATAGAAGTATCCTGAGCTGCATTAGAGACTGACTGTACCCAGAAATGGATTCAATTCTTATGTGTTAATGTCACAGTATTATAGACTAATCCAAGCCGAAAGGGATTGCAAGAGTCATCTTATCTAGCTACCTACTCAAAAGAAGGTCAAAACTGAAATCAGACCAAGCAGTTTGGGGGTGTGTCCAGTCAGTGCTTGAAAACCTTCAGTGCTGTACCTAATTCTTAGTGTTTCATTTTGTTGTTTTATTCTAGCACTTCTAAAATTGCAAAAGCAGTCAGTTGTATTAACAGCTTTAACAATAACTTTTAAAGAACACACATGAGCAGTTCTGTAACGTCAAGAAATAGTTTATTGAGGGTATATATTTACGTCAACAGTTCAATAACAGACCTTTTTAAAGGATATTGCTATTTTGCTAGTCTTCATGAGTCAATGAGTAAGACAGCTTCTCTCAATAAACATATCTGTTATAAACTGATATGTATTGAAAAGCTTTGTACTTCTGTAACCATGTCAATGGTGAAGTAAGAGTATGACAGATTATGTAAAAAGCTCACCCAAAGTAGCATCCATCTGCAGAACAGAGAAAAATTTGAGTCTTGATCCTAACTCACAAAGATTACTTCATAAACTTAAAGTCTGCTCAGAAGAGTAAAGTTTAGAGAACCTCAGTTCTACAGTCAAGTCTAATGCTTATTTAACACCACCGACATGCCCACGGTTTTAGAACAAAACCAACACAAATCCAGTAACTCTCTACCAAGATCAAAACCAACATGCTGAAGAAGCTTCAGGGTTTCTCAATAGATCAATTTTTTACCACAAGGAAAAAAAACAACCAACCAAAACCCAACATTTTGAAAGATTTCAGCTGTGTTATATAAAGAATGAAAAGAGTTCTCCAGAACTTGTTACGTTTGAATAACAAATAACAAGATAACTCTTTCATACATTTAAATTCATAAATATTTGATAATATCTAGTACCAAGTTAAGTTTGGGGTTTTTTAAATGCATCTATTTTGTAAAAAAAGAAAGGACACAATTATTTTCCTATGGATTTCAAAACATGAAAATAAGTAGTGATAATCACCCACAGTGTTATATTTTCAATTGGCACAGCATCAAAGAAGAAAAAATTATGAAAGATACCAAACAGTTATTCTTTGAAATTGTACACCTAAACTGGCAGAAAAAATAATCAATAGTTTTCTTCCCTTTCCTACTGTTAACCTTCTGCAAGCTTAAATTCCTTATATCAGTTCACAGCAGAATCAGACAAGCACAAATAATGGTTAGATAGGCTGCAAGCATGCCATGAAATATGGGATCTGGGAAGCAGGTCCTTCCTTCATATCTGGCAGCAGTTATCCGCTAGATTGGCTAAGGGTACTGGTAAGCCATATCCTTGGCTTTAATTTCCTGCAATGTTAAACTTGTTTTTCTAAAGCCAATTTTGTTTTGCAAATTCTCCATTACTATTCTTGTTCCACTTAATACATGTGGACACGTGTTCTTTGTCAAATTCACATATTTTTTTAAATAATTTTTTTTAAAAAAGATGCTTTGTCACAAATATTTAAGTTGATTGGCAAAACTTTCAACATGAACTTTAGAACATTTGGGACTGGTTTTAGCCCCCTTTTTCAGTTACTGCTTTAAAACTGTCACTGAGACAGGTGTAATGCATCATTTCAGAGGTTCAGTATACAGGTATTGATGTTTGGTTCACAGCGGACAATTCTGTCTTGAATTTAAATTAAAACACCCAACATCTGTCACTTTTTCAGATCAACTATCACATAACAACAGCATATTACAAACACAAAAATATTCACATAATGAAAATTAAATCTGTGAAAGGAGACACTCTACTAATTTGAAACCCTAAAAAGGTACTATACAAGAAATTCTGAAGGACAGCATTCTGCTTTCCTCCCCTCTTCACTATGCCTGCAACACTGTCAGTAGCATAGTCCTTAAGTTTCTCATCTTTCATTACTAATATACTGCTATTTCCTAATTATAATTTCACATTACTGAAAAACCTCACATCTCTACTACCCTTCTACCAACAGATTGGCAGATCCAGCTGTCATGCATTTTTTAAATTAAGTTGCATTATTACATTTATGGTGTGGCACAATGAAGCAGTAAGACTGCAGTTACAAATAGCCTCATTTGACGATATTTTCAGAAAGTGGGGTCAAAAAGGGATAATTTGTAGGACCAATACACAGACACATAGTAAATCAAGGAACAGTAAATTATAAAAAAGATACTGAGGATAGAAAGCAGATGCCTAACATGCAAACAAAATGTATAACTACAAAGCAGAATGCAAAACCACACATCAAGGAACAAGCAAGCAGGATATATATATATTGAATTACACTGATTAAAAAAAGAATCAAGTCACACTAGACAAAATAACCACATATTAGTGCAATGTTGCATCAAAAAGATACTATCCTCAACTCCCAGGGTTTTAAACAGCATTTCTGAGATCAACACTAAAATTAATTTCTTTCTTTAGATGTTGGAAAAACAGTAAAGACGCAAAGAGTAATAACTACCCACTTGATAAACAGACACAACCCCCCTTCTTTTTCCTTGTCTTTTCAATAATGTGAGAAATGTATGGGCTGGTCAGTGAGGAAGCCCAGTTTTTCTCCTTTCCATTTTCATAGAAGTCTGCAAACCACACAGTCAACATAGTGACACATGGAAAGGGGAAATGAGCAGAAAAGTAATTCATCAAGGATATGCTTCCAAACTTACAGATAGCAATTTCTGCCTTATAATCAAGGCAGGATTTCCCTGACAGTACACCCAAGCAGTGAAAAAAAGCAGCCACTCACACCCTCCATTATCAACTTTCATTGTGCAAGTCAGCAGCCCCCTTCCTAGCACAAAGTCAGCAAAAAAAGAGGAACTAATCAGCTGGAGTTCCCTCAGGCACCATGCAATGCGATGTCCCATAATGCAGCAAATTACTGCCAAACATCTGATTTATGGTGGGTTTGCCTCCAAGAGAGATAGGCTTGTGTTGAATCCACATGAATTATAATTCAAAATGTAGCTGTATGATGGATAATGCATCTCTATCATCCTCCTCCAAAACAAAAGACAGCAACGCACCACACCCCCCCATTTTCAAGCTCTTTTAGTAACATAGCTCAAAGATGGTAAAGGTAGTAGTATAACTCCCAGAGCAGTACATACTCCAACTGCTATACTATACTTTGAGAACTAATGATTAACATATTTGGGGACTCTGTCTATATATCAAAGTAGCAACACAACAGATAAAAAAAGGTGTAGAGACATCATGGTGTCCTGCCTCAGGTAACTCAGAAGCAGAATTTTATACCACCAGTGTGTGGCATGCACTTGGTCTCAAATCAGTCACCCACTGCAGGCAACAAAAATTCAAGAATTTATCACAAACCTCTAACAGCTACATCACCACTTGACAGAAGTGTAAAACTTTCACCAGCAAAATAGTTCTGCTTGTCCTGAAACGACCTGAGAATAGATGGGGACTGGGGCATAAGAGAGAGAACTGCCAAAACAAAACATCTCAAAGAGAGTGTAAATAAATACAAACCATGTTTATTCAGCTACTGCAGAACTACAGCATTTTATCCAGAAAGTGGAAATAAATTCAATTTCCTTCTCTGCACAAATGCATTTCAAGTCGCATCTCCCACATCCCATGTGAATACAGTGACTCCGCATAGTCTGAAATGGGTGATCTAGCTTGTTTTCTCAGCCAGACCTGTTCTACTTTGTACAGCAACTGGACACTCCCAGCAGGAGAACTCAAGAAGCTGGTGGCCTACGCGCCATGCAGATGCCCAACCACCACACATGCAAGAAAAAAAAGAAATAAAAAAACCCCATGACACTTCATATCGTTCTTTCTTTCATTCCTGCTCTATCTTTATGACAATATCATGCTTTTACATAAAGTACAAAGAGACTGAAAGAAAGGGATTGAGGGAAATTCACTTCAAAAAGTATTTAAAGTCCAATGGCAGGTCACTTATCTGGAAAGTGAAAAAAAACTTGACTGCACTTTGTATTTGGAAACTGGGAAGAAAACAGACCACAGTTTGAACTTATTCCTTTTCTTCACATTCTCCAAATCCTTCACTTCGTTATTCATTGCAGATTGAAACCTTTTCCTCATGCACTCTCTGTATCTAAAACAGGCTCTGTATGTCCACTGCCTGCCTTTTTACAAAAAAGCATCAGTGCTAACGGCTGTGTAACTTTACGCACAAGCTGTTTCTAACATAAACTGGCAGACAGAAGGATATTTTCAGAAAGAGCTGAAAATAATACATTACTTAAGAGACATTTTTTTCTGCATCATAAACAGCATTTTCAGTGGCTAACAAAGGATACAATAAGGCAAGAAAATAAACAATTATTATTGATAAGCTCATCAATCTGCTTTGCTGTCTCACTGAAAATAATTAAACCACATTTCATTACTTTCTCCTTCAGGGTTTCATGAACTTTAGATAAAATTTTTTCCCCTTCCAATTATTCAACAGAAAACAAGAATTTGTAAAAGTCACTTAATTGCAATTCTTGGCAGCCAGCTTAGACAAGTCAGTGTAGGTATTTGCAAATCCTTTTGCTTTTATGCTTTATTTTTCTCCAGACTACACCCAACGAAATGCAAAGACAAAAAAATCATTCATTTTTAATATTTAGTGCATTGCACTTCATGATTTTTCAACAGTATTAATAAGATTAAATAGTATTACCAAATGTTAAATCTATTCCATCATTACAGTGATAAACATGACAGAGTAGGTTAAAAATTATTTCTTCAAAAGTATTAATGGGAATGAGGTCACATACATATGTTTGTATGTTCACAGTCTTCTCATATTGGCATATTTACCTATTGATGAACCTGTAGTGAGCCTCCAGTGATTTTTAAGCATTGCTTGTCATTAACAGAAACAATTTACTTCCTTATTGCTCACCTAGACATCATAGCTCTTCCAGTACAAGTCCAAGTTTATAATAGAAACTGTTTTTTCAACCTGAGGGAAAAAGGAAAAAGCTAATGCTTTTTTTTTTTTTTTTTCTCTTAAGTAAGGAAGGAAGAGCCTCAAGAGAGTTTTTTTCATGAAAAGAGAAAAAATACCCCTGCAAAGAGTAATCCTCTTCACTAGTTTGCTCTATTGGTGACCTTTAGAGATCTACCAAAGCTAAGGAGAAGCTTAATTAGCAGAAAGGGCAACTGAGAGAAGAGGTAGCATGAAGAAAAAAAGCTTTCAGTCTTTATTGTACAGGATGAGAATTTTTGAAAGAGGGATGAAATCCTAAGACTGCTTCATAAATGTTGGATACTGGAATTCATCACTTTGGGTTAGCTAAAGATAGAATTAGCCAAGAGAGACATCCTATTCAGAAACCTGTTTTGCATAAGAGGAATGATGCTCCAGTTAAAGGGAAAAACATCTCATGAAGCACACAAGAAAGAGACCTGTTCTTAAAGTTTTTACATAAAATTGCTCCAGCACTTGCAAAGTATGGTTCTAGAAGCTGTCTTACTAACTTCAATAGCAAAAAACATTTCTCTCCCCTTTAATTTTAAAGTGTTTTCTCGGTAATTCAAACAGATTAGTCATGTGACTATGACCTACTATGAACTATAGTCCTCTACAATATGTAACTTGTAGATAAAGAGTGTATCCAAAGTTTCCTCCCCAAAAAGCATCATTGCAGTCGCAGAAAAACAACCTGAAATAACAGAAGAAAAAAAGTCTAGATCCTGACAAGTTCTTATGTTCAAACCTATTTACAGCTAAAGAAAAAAAACATGACTGCTATCTAGACAGAACATCTGTAAAAAGCCTATCATTAAACAAGGCTCAAATAATTCTATATAAATAGATGTAAACTTATCAAGTGCTCATGAAAAATTCCACTGTGTATTGTATCTCCATGTTTATTTTGTGACTATGAGCCTCTTGAGAGGCTCAAGAAGCAGTAGTGTTGTTTCATTTTTAAATAGCCTTTATGAAGTTGTTTTATAACTACATCAGGGTGGTAGAGTACCAACCATGGATGTTTTCAAACATCTGTCTTTGCATTCACTCAAACCCCCGCCCCCACCTTTATTTGTATATCAAATTTGAATGCAACTTACTGCAGACATTTTAGAGATCACCACTCAAAACTCAGAAACCCCTTCCTCATTCATCTCCAACTTTTCTCGGGGGGGGGGGGGGGGGGGGGGGAGGTCATCTGAAAGATATTTTTCCAAATAGCCTTAAAGAATCTGCTTTCTTAAACCCAACACGCAACATGAGATAAAGTAGTGAAGAATCATTGTCCAAGGTCCTCAATGCCTAATGCCATACTTATAAAAACAAGATGTTAAAATGTCAATTTATTTTGCCATTGGTCTAGAACATAATTCTAAGAAGTAAGAGCTACTGCACAATGATGCTCTGATCCTGCTGTTAACAATACTGCGAAGAAGCTCTAAGAATCATTTAGAACTTGCTGAAAGTACAAACACATCCAAATTACCAACAAGGTAAAGGAGGACTGGGCTGTACTTGCTGGGGTGCACTATGATCCCAGGATTTTAAGTGCACATCACATCTCTACCTGCAACAATTTGCACTGGTTGCCAGCCCCAGGTACATACAGAACACTAACTGCAGGAGAATTTCACATCCATTTTGCAGTGGTGATCTTTTAACACCCTTGCTAAGGTGAAGTGGAAGGAAAAGAAATAAGGAGTATGGGATCATTTGAGCTTCTGTTGCTTCCATGGGCATGCCACATACTGTTACATATTAACGGGAACATAATCAGCCAGTGAAGTCAGCAAAGCAGCATAACCCAAGTAATACAGCTTGAAACAGAATGGGAAAAAACAAAAACAAAAAACCAACACACCAACCTACCAAAAAACAAACCCATAGTTTGTCAGGCAATCAGAAAAAGGTCAAGGCCTCACAACATGACAGTGATAGAGCAGTAAGTCTAGGAAGAGCTATGGCCCAGAATCATCACTCTGTTCTCTACGAGACAGAGATCCTGGTTATTCCAGGGTTAAAGAGAGAGTCTGTACAGTCTGTAACTGTATAGTTATCCTCTGGGAAAAGTGAAGCAGGAATGGAAACAGGACCTTGAGGCAAGGTTCTCACACACTGCAGCAGATTTACAGGTTTTACCAGCAGGATATATTATTAAATCTACCTGCACAAAAGTTAAAACCTTATTTGAAAAAAAAAAAAAAAAAAGAAAAACCACATGCATATAAAAATCCAGAGGAATCACATACATGAAAGAGTGGGAAGTGGACCCCCTCTATGCCTTACCATAGAACACCAAATCACACAGGCCTGAAATCCTTTGATTATCAATACCTCTAAGAAATATTCCTTTGTACTTGTTATAAGGATCTAAATCACCACTGAACCAATAATCAGTATTTTTTTGTTTCTTTAACATACACTGAAACCTTCTGGTAGCTACCAAAGTCTGTGCAGCACCATTAGACTGGCTGGAAACCAATAACAGGGCTCCTGAAACTACCCAGTTACTTTTGTGAGGAAAACAGAAGCAGATTTCATCACTTCTACAAATTTGTTTTTTCTTCAGCATGAACACCTACTATGTCTCACTTGATGTACCCATACAAAACCCTGTATGAAGTTCTCTGGGACCAACTACTCATCCCAGTAGCACAACAAGATTTTTAGCTCAGAATTACTAAGCGTTCCCTCCCTACAATCAGCCTTCCTTCAGGGCTGTGTTTGGAACAAATACCCAGAGGCAAGTCCTAATAATCCACACGTATGTGCGATTTTCCTACGTTCCGCTGTACGTTCAGAAAACAACACCCCCACCCCATGACGCGCGCACATCCTTACTCTTCACCACTGCGTTCGGGCCCCTTCTCCGCCCGAGGAAGCGCGGCTGTGCCGCAGGGCAGCACGGGGAGCGGCCAGCGCTAAGGGGCAGGCTGCCTGCCCCACCTGCTGGTCACTGCCAGCGCTGCGTCAACGCCGAATTGTACTTGAAGACGGATGGGTGGATTCTCAAATCCGTAGTCCTTCCCTAAATTCTAACACGTTTAGTTAAACGTGATGGGAAGTTCTCGGGAGAGCTTCTCCAATATTCAAGGCGTTAGCGTTTTACACTTCCGCCGAATAAAATCCCCTCCATTTTATGGGATAATTAAATCTAAATAAGGTAATGATTGAAAGTTGCATTTCATACAATTAACAAAATCTGGAGCTGATAAAGTTATTTGTTTAAGCTAGCAAATTTTCGGGACAACCTGTTTGAAAGTTACCAAATTGCTACCCCAGAGACCTGAGGGGAAAAAAAGAGGAATAAAAGCATTTAAGTAGGTGGGGACAGAAATGCACAGCCATCCAAACCATAAAAAAAACCCCAAGCAATTTCCAAGGAAGTTACAAATAAAAAATAATAAAAAAAAAAAAGTCAGACATAAAGCTGTTATGCAGCAATGATGCTGCATATTCACCTGTGTAACGGGATGCTTTCAGTACAAGTATCTCAAGTTAAATCAGCAAGGAGGCTGGTAAAATACAATGAAGGAATAACAATAAATATCACTAAACAATCAGGGATTATTACGAAACATTCCAGTCCCCAGTGCTGTGAAAAGCTGGCTTCTCTATGGTCTAGAAACTGAAAAGAATAAATTAACTTTGGCTGGATAAAAAGCGTTTATCTTTTTCCTACATAAATGATGTAGTTGTGTTATATTTGACTTTGAATTACACCTTACTGCAGGCTGTTTCTCCCATTCGTTGAGACTGCATTCTGTGCTCCACCCTCCTGCCTACCCTTCCAGTTTAGCACTGTCTGCAAATTTTAACACTGTATATTTTACTCCTTCATCGGAATTATTAATAGAAACACTGAACATGAACAGACATGGAATGAAGCCTTGCAGAATCCCACTTAACAAACACCAGTTTGACACTGAACCAACCCTAGAGAAGTTTCCAACCCCTTGTTGACACACTTTTCAAGAGGTTTAATCTAAATCAATACACTCAAAATAACATAATCCACACTTCATTCATAATCAGTTAGTGCCTCTTCACACCTCATCACAGTGGAGTAACTCCTGAGAAGGGAAGCTCTTCACACCTCATTAGTAATTATGTACAGCTCACAAACTGATGTACCTTATTCTGAAGTTTTTTCCTAGTTACTTTTGAGAACATTAACATAAAATGTCCAAAGATTTACTGTGTTCAAGACTCAGAAATCTATTCTCCTATCTACACAAGCTCTGTTAGAGTGTTCTAAAGGAAATAAAATGTATCTGTATTTGAAAAATCCAAGCTTTTGTTACCATGCCTGCGAACAGATTGCTTTTTGCAGTTGCTTAGATTGTAAAGATTTAGCTCATACTAATCAGGAAAAATTTATCTGATGCTGACAGCATTAGATGTTCTCTTAGATCAGTTTTACATGTGCATGGACCACAGGAATGAAGATATAACAAACACTAAATAAATGTGATGTCATCTTGAAACTAACCATAAGAAAGAAAGACTGCACTAAAATCTGTCCATTAACCTCCATTCTTTAACAATAAAATGTTTACTGCAACCAATGTCCAAAGCCAGAAAAGGAATATTCAGACTTGCCAATTCCAACTGCACTGAAGTAATAGCATGCATCACATACACTCCGTGCATCACTGAAAAGAAAGTTAAAAGAACACTTTGTAAATTGCAAATGTAATAAATAAAAAGAACAAAAGAAAGTCTCCTTAAAACACCCACAAAATGATGTGGTCAAGGACCATCAAAATAAAACCCAGTATCATGCCCACAATTTCAGAAAGTTGTTTTTCTTTTAATAGGTTATATTTCACGGGGAGCACAATTTTAAAATTCTGACAGTACATAAAATACGAATTCCGAGCAAGTTAGAGGAGTTAGAATAAAAGTGGGAGAAAATACTGGGCCAGTGTCAGTCGGACCTTTTAAGCATTGTAATTCTACATTATTTTAATTAATAACTGCAAATGTGTTCTTTTTATTTAACATAGAATAGATTAGTTAAAGCAGACAGAAACAACAGAAAATTATTCAAGATGACAGATATACAAAGAAATCTGCCATTTGGTAAACCAGCTGGTCATAGTTAGACTCGGATTAATTTTTGAAGGGAGGACACAAAATCTTCAAGTAATCAAGCCAGTTAAATGAACATGCACACTAGTTACAAAAAGACCTAACAAGCGCAAGATCCTTTTTTCTCTTCACAAGGAATAAGAACACTTTTCCTCACGGTTTCTAAATGTTTGAGAGAGGCAGCATCTTGTTTCGAGAGTGGAGCTGGGGAGTTCCTCAGACAGCTATCTCCTCAAGAGCTGACAGAAATCATGAAAGCTTTCATCTTTAAGACTCCAGTCTACAGCTGGATCTACTATGCAGGGAATGAGTAAGTCAATTATTTATAAACAAATAGCACCCTGATCTTCTATATTAGCACCCAGCAGAGAAGAGGAGAATTGACTCAGCAAGTGCTGGGTCTTGACAGGTTTTACAAGTAGCACAGCTGATCACTCATTACTAAAACCAAAAAATTAGAGTACACTTACAGTAGTGTAAAACATGTAAAGTGGTGTCCAGCCTTTACTGGTCCACAAAAAGACTGAGAACCAAATGTGCCACCACTACACTTTCTTCTGTTGTACAGGTCAGATATAATGTCCTCCTGTAGCTTCAAACACAAGGTTAGGCACCGTTAAATTAAAACATCCAAAACACAAAATTGGAAGATGAATAGTGGTTTTAAATAAATGCAACTGACTAAGAAATACTGCTGCCAAAATATTATGCCAATTTCTACTTCACTGTAAAAACTGTTTATTTCCAAGAGTTTTTAATGAAGTTTGGTTCTATTAACACTCTTATTACATTTCACTGAATCCATTCACCTGTAATTTTACTTACATTTTACTGCTCTGTCCATGGCAGGCTCAACAAATCCAAATCCATTTACATTAATACAATTTGATGTAGATTTTGTCATAAAGCTTTTCATAACTGAAGACACAATAAAGAAGAAACTTCTCAGGCAACAACTAAAGCTCCAGGAATAAAAAATTACTTAAATATCAAGCTTAGCAGCAATAGTTTTATGAACAAATGGGATATAAGCAAATAAAATTATAAATTTAGCAGAGCTTTAAAACCATGGAAGAACCTAGACTTAAAATTATTTTCAGGAAATAATACCAGGTCATCTAAATCCTGATTATACAATGCTAGAATGACCCCAATCTAGTAGGAAAATTCCTCCAAAATGCTAAGTTGACACCAGCAGTGTGGAAGTGCAGAGCGTAATCCTCCATGAATTTTACCCTAGAAAGCAAAAGGGTTAGAATTGCCCTTGGAAATCCTATACATTACAAAATCACAGCATTCTTAGCTTCTCTTCTCCAGGGAATTTCAAGGCCCATTTGAAAAAAAGACAGGAGATTTTCAGAGAAGACTCCAGCTTCTCAGCACACAGCAAAGAAAGTGATATGGTAAGACCACTCACATTCCCCTTATTGTTACCTAGCTCTCCAGGTCTGCAATTTACTCATCATCACTTGAGAAGATCTGAGCCTTGTTGCTGAAAGACAGCATGGTCTCCTTTCACACAAACTGCTTACTCTGGGCCAAGCACACTCTCAATGAGCTGGTGCACTTGTGTAAAACAAGTCACTTTGCTGAACAGAGACAACTCTAAGGAACTGGGAATAAAAGGGGGTAATTTCCTGCCAGGTAAGAGCTGAATCTGTTTGGAAAAACATGGTCTAGCACACAACAAAGACAGTACAAGGGAGCCTGTCTGACCACACAGATGGAAGTAAGAAGAGGGAGAATGAGGTCCTCCCTGGTTCAGAAGTGGTAAATTATGAGATTGGCTCAGAGGTAACACTAGACATACGCAGCTGCAGGCTGGCACAGCTGTTGACACTATGGCTGCATTGCTGGAAGCCAGTCCCCTCCAGGCTGCTAAACACAAGATTTGTGGCAGGTGTGCTAAGAGACCATACAGGGCTTAATATCAAAAGCCTCCAGTACAGGAAGAGTGTTATGCTTAAACACTCTTTAGTAGAGTTCTGGGAAAATCTTAGCTATTGCTTCACTTTTAAAGACCCAACCCATATCAGCCTAGGCCAAAACCAAAGTCACTGTGCTAAACTAAGCTGAAGAGCGTATCAAAGTCAATAACACAGCGATCAGGCAAAATATATTGTAAGCTATCCCAAAAGAAAAATTTTAACTGCTTTCTGAAATACTTTGAACAACAATCCAGACAAAGGCACATACATATAACATGATTCCCTTCCTGAGTGCACCTTTTAAATTGTGAAGTGGGTCCTGCTGGGTCAACAGTACCAGAGAGAACACAAGTATAAATATACTTCAACTTAGTAAGAAATGGTTGAGAATGACCTCCAAAAAATCAGTCCAGGAGGGAAGTTTCCTCAGCTAATACAGGTGCTGAATTTCCCCCCTATGCCTCTGTGGCTTACAAGGGAGCACTATTGTTTCACATCCAGAATCCAAACCCATCTGCATACATCAGTATGAACTCAGCAATTTATATTGCTTACAAGTGAAATTACCAACCAACACTCTAGGTAACAGCTCCAATCCAGCTGCATCTTTTATCTCCCAAAACACAAGCGCTAAAATGTACCTAAGTACAATGACAAGAGGGATGAATATTTTACATTTTTTTAAATCCACCAGCAACCATGGGAGTTCTAATATAGATAAAACACTGGCTGGGTCCAACCGAAGCCACAGCATCATAAAAGTCAAAGTGAATCTAATCAACGTGATGCTGAAAATGAGGTAGCAGCTGGTCCATCTACATCAGGACTCCCAGTGCTGCCAACACCAATCAGTATTAGGTTGTCACTGTAATCTTTTTGCCAATCCAGGGACAACCATGATTTCTATGTTGCAACAACGCTAACGGAAGCAAGACAGTCTGAACCTAGTACTGTCAAAGCATTTATAAACGGAAACTGTTTTTAAAGCACAGTGTTGATCTCATACCATGGTGGGTTGTAGAAAGCATTTTAACATCTCCACAAGAAACTGAAGGTGTAGTTGTGGTACGCTTAGGCACGTCTGTGCTGCTTTTAATCTGATAAAGCACTTTATAATTGGTTAAAGCACAGCCATCAATTTGCATTAGTGGCAAATACGTGTTCCAGTGAACCACAAATACCAATTCTGTAAGATGAGCTACGCTACCACGTCTTCATTGCCAGTACCACAGGCCGGACAACTCACACACTCATTTCAACTTCTCATCAACTGTGACAAAAATATTCAGCAATTCTTCATCTCCACTTGCAAACAGGAATGTATTTTTCAGATGCGTTTTTCAACCGAGACTAGTATTTTTCAGCACAAAACTGTAAACGCATTTCGGCCAGAAAATCCCTCTCTGTTTCCACTACAGCACGTAGGTGCTGGCTGCCGCTGTATCAGGGGAGGAAGGGGGCAGAGGGCGGCTGCAGGTGCCGAGCTGACCAGAGAGGCAACGCTAGCAAGCCCGCCACCCCGCACCCCTTCCCCGCCGCCTCAAACTCCCGGGAGAGGCCGCTGGCGGCGGCTGCCAGCCTGGCTCCGCCTCAGGGAGGAGCAGGGGAGGAGAGGGAAGGGTTGTGCCCCCACCCCGACGGCCGCCCAGGGGCCCCGCCGCGCTCAGCTCCGCCTTCCCCCGAACCCGCGGCGGGCGGGCTCTCCTCCTGCTTACCCGCCGGTGGCGCTGAGAGGCGGACGCCGCCGCTGCGCCGCGACCTCGAGGCTCTCGCCTGCCCCGGCCCCCGCCTCCTCGCTGCCCGCGAGCGCCGCCTCTTCCCCGGCCCCCGCCTCCTCCGCGGCCGTCCCCGCAGCTTCCTTCGGTCGCCGCCTCGGCCGCCCTCTCCGCGCCGCCGGGCCGCCGCCGGCCGTGCCGGCCACCTTCCCTGCGGGGCCGGCTGCCGCCCCGCTCAGACTGCATGGCTGCTCGGGCGCCCCTGCCCCGCGCCGCCTGCGGCCAGGCCGGCCTGTGCCGCGCCGGTCCCCGCCTACTCCCGGAAAGAGGCCGGCCGGGGAGGGCGAGCGAGGGAAATGGCGGCGCCCGCGCCCGCAGTAGCTCCCCCTACCTGCGGCTGGCGCGCGGCCTGGCCAAAGCACGGCAGCGGGGCCGGCCTTCCCGGGGAGGGGAGGGGAGGGGAGCCGCCGCCTGCCCCGCTCCTCCTGGGGCGAGCCCCTGGCAGGGGACCGGGGAGCGTTTGCCCGTGTCCCCTCTGCAAACCTCGACGAGCAAGGAGTGAAAAACAAATAGTTTTCCACATGTATTTCAAACAAAATGCATTCAATGTTTAGGAAAGAGCACTCCTAACTAAAGCCATACGAATCACTTAGGGCAGAAAAGACCTTTAAGATCATCGAGTCCAACCGTAAACTTAATGCTGCCAAGTCCACCGCTAAACCATGTCCCTAAGCACCACATCTACGCCTCTTTTAAACACCTCACAGGGATGGTGACTCCACCACTTCCCTGGGCAGCCTGTTCCAGGGTTTGACAACTCTTTCAGCAATGAAATTTTTTCCTAATATCCAGTCTGAACCTCCCCTGCCGCAACTTGAGGCCATTTCCTCTCATCCTATCTCCAGCCACCGGACAGAAGAGACCAGCACCCACCTCACTACAACCCCCCTTCAGGTAGTTGTAGAGAGCGATAAGGTCTCCCCTCAGCCTCCTTTTCTCCAGACTAAACAGCCCCAGTTCCCTCAGCCGGTCCTCGTAAGACTTGTGCTCCAGGCCCCTCACCGACTTGGTTGCCCTTCTCTGGACACGCTCCAGCACCTCAACATCTTTCTTGTAGTGAGGGGCCCAAAACTGAACACAGTACTCGAGGTGCGGCCTCACCAGTGCCGAGTACAGGGGGACGATCACCTCCCTGCTCCTGCTGGCCACACTATTTCTGATACTGGCCAGGATGCCATTGGCCTTCTTGGCCACCTGGGCACACTGCTGGCTCATATTCAGCCGGCTGTCAACCAGCACACACAGGTCCTTTCCCACTGGGCAGCTTTCCAGCCACTCTTCCCCAAGCCTGTAGTGTTGCATGGGGTTGTTGTGACCCAAGTGCAGGACCCAAAGTTAGTTTTCTGTAGCAAATGAGGGAAAAAGCAACAAGTCCCAGCTGATGAGGTGTGGCACACAGGCCTGCGCTACCTGAAGTGCATGAGGTGACTCTGCAGCCTTTTTAGGAGTGTCTTGCACTGAGGACACAGAGCAGGGACACGGGAACAGCTTTGTGATGTAGAGCTAGGCTGGTTTGTCCTGCTCTGCTCGAACTAGGCAGGCCTGTCCTCAGGAAAGTTCACCAGTTCCCTAACAGCAGGCTTGCCTCATCGCTCTTGAGCACGCAGGCTGTCATTTGACAACACACATTAAAACATCAATCTGGTTTTGCAGGGTTTTTAAACCCAGTAGTCCTTACAGCAAAATGTGACCAAAACTGCCGTACTGTGAAATCATGGGCTGAAGTGTCTCTGCACTGCTACCTGTGGTAAGCGCTGCTTAGTTCTGGGGCATAGAGTGCAGCAAATCAGTAAATTAGCTTAGCATGACTCCAGTGCAACACAAGCAAATAAATTGAGTAACAGGGAGCATCACTGGCAAGCACATTGCAAAGATACCTGAATGTTTCCTTGTGCGGCCAGCACAGGTCTGGCAGACCCAGTGCTGAGCTAGAGCTAATAAAACCTGGCAAACTCAAGCTGTGCCTGCATCTGTGGTGCAATTAATCTGTGACACCAACAATCTGCCTGCAGATAACTGTAAGCTGACTATATGTATAAATTTAACAACTCACATTAATTAATACTTACAGCTAGATTGAAAAAAATATCACTAATATTTGGCAACAAATAGCAAACACCATTACAACTCACAAGCGTGAAGTTCATGCATCAATAATTATGAGACAGATGGAAAATTCATGATACTGTACATGTGCATTTTGATTTTGTAATTTAATTTTGATCTCCCTATTATTATCATCTTTTATGATAGACAATTAATATCAATTATGTTACTATAGCACACAGAGGTCCCACTCACAGGCACTATTGCCTTGAGTGATACACAAATAGAGAACAAAAGGTAACACTGCAAAGTGTTAACACAGACCGATGAGACAAAAGATGACAGAGTATGAAGAAATGACACGAATGGTCAACATGCCAAGAAGAGATCTTTGCATACTAGCAGCTTAGCTACTGTCGATTTTTGTGGGCATCACAGTAAAACAACCCATTAGGGAGGGAAGGCTTTTCATGATGATAATGAGAGTGCTTTTTATTTAGAAATTAATTATAGTTTCTATACCATATTACCAGTGTTTCTCCCGACCATGTCAGTTCAAACCAAGAACAATTGTGTCAGGACAATTTCTGCTTCTCCTGTTGCTCTGAAGTCTGCAATCCACATGGGGTAGCTTCAGCAGTCTTTTGTCCTAAATCCTAATGTTAGGGAGAGTAAGTGACCTAAGAGGGACACACACTTGCTACCTATGGCAAAAGATGAAGCATTACAGGCCACAGCACCTAGGCAATTTCTAGTCTCCCCTCTTCTGAGAAAAGTGTCATCTGGCAAAAAAAGGCAGAAAGTTCAAACAATCTCCTATAATCATCCTACGTGGCCACTCAACCCCCAGCATTAGGCAAATGTAGAAGTTAGTAGATGTTTATACATGTGCCTGACATTCATAGCTCGTGCCTTTTTAAGACCATCTCTAGCCTTTGCTGAAATCTTGCAACTTGCAAAAAAGCCTTGAGCCCTGGCAGTGTTTCAGGTACGTTAGCTGTCAAGGGCCGGAGCGCAGCCCTGTTCTAGGAATGCTGTTGCCTATGTTAGAGTTTAGCTGGCTAAGTCCAAGGTCAGCTGCTCTGCTGATAAGACCTGTTGTAAAGAAAGCTAGAAGTGAGGGCCTCCCTCTCCCTTGGGAACTGCGTTTAAGCTGAGGCTGTACCGCTAGTCCTTGCCTGTGCTACATCGCAGCTGGGTGGCAGCTACATCTACACCTGGTCTCCTACCTCCTTGATCCTGACTCTGATCCTGACTTGGACCTGCTGGCTGGGCTTCCTGGCTTGGTCTCGGACCTGCGTTATCACTATGGACTTGCTGTGCAATCACCAGACTATGTCTGACCCTGATGACTGTCGCTGGCCCTGATCATAACCCAAATGTGCTAAATGCGCTGCTCCATAGCCTGCTGCTTCTTGGTGTGATGTCTCTGCTCCCACCTGCCTTGGTATGATGTTCCACCCATGGCTCACCTTCCCTTGCAGAGCAGCTGGCCCCTGCTGCCCCCCTGACATTGCCACACTTAACCCATTACTGCACTGCCATGCTTAAAAATTTAATCACACAGAGCTGTTGACATAGAGAACAACTGTGCTGACTCTCCACAGAAAAAGCAGCATAGGCCACATGAGGTAGCAGAGACACACAGATTAATCTTTCACAGATCAGCTACCTATCACAGCCATGCAGGTGCTCCACACACCTTTGTTTCACATTAAATGAGTTCCTACATTTCAAGGTTGTGTAAAGATTTGTAAAGCCAGCGCACCCAGCCATCAGGACAGTTCTGACTTGGGGGAAGCCTTTGCAGAATGCAGAACCAGGATGAAATTTCTTTCCTTGCATGGGGCTCGTTAGGACTGCTGTGGCACTTGAGCTGTTCTTGACTGCTAGACTGGCTCTGCGGCTGTAGAGGGCCAAGCGTACAGATGGTCAACATGCATATATTATGCTTATTATTAGGCTGCAAGGCCTATACATGAACTAGAATCCTGTTGAATGAGGTTCAATATATGTTGTGTATAAACAGAATACAGATGCACAAACATCTAAATGTAAGACAGGAGATGACAGAGACACACAGATGGAGGAGAACCATTTTGGGCAGTAGGGTAGACAGTGGTCTCAGTACACCAGGAAACTTACCATTATTGAATTTCATCACAACAAGAGATAATCGTTAGGGAGGGTTTGAAGAAGAAAGATGATACACTTCTGTGGATATTTAGGAGACCTGGGACAAAAGTGAAGGAAACAATGAAAGCAAATAAGAGGACAATGAAAGAAAAAAAAAAGATGCTTTTCTGAAAATTCAGCAAGTGGCTATAAAATATTGATGTATTCAGCTGATGAGAGACAGGACCCAACTACTTGGTACAAAAGATAGATGATGACATGTGGGAAAGGGATAAACTGTGAAAGCTTGCAGTTAATAAAAGACACTTGCCAAGACCGAAGAAAATAATGTTCTGACAGTTAGAATGAAAGATGAAAACACAGAGGAGTGGTGTGGATGGTTAGGGAGGACCAAATAATAGAGATCTGCTGCAGAGAGAAACCTGAAGACTTAGAGTTGGACCTTAAAAGGTGATTTATGTGATAATTTTAGCTGAATCTGTGTCTGCTTTGAAAGAAGGGGATTGTCTCACTGGTTTTATACTGGCTAGATGCCCAACAAAAAAACTGTTAATAATTTATCTGACTCAGAAAACTAACTACTATTTGACTATTCCAAAATTATGCAGTCTTGCAAGATTAAGCATCAAACAAGTGATTAGCATCATCTGATGTGATAGAATGACTCAAAACCCAGCAGATATCTGTGAAAGAACCAAATTGCCTGATTCAGGCATGCATTCAATGGGACAAGAAAACAGCAGTGAAGAATCTAGGAAGGGATGGACATCAGAAGCATGTATGCATTAACAGAGTGACAGTGGTGCCATTTCTACCTCTCACTGCTTATGCAAGTATTAAATTGGTTTTGTTGCATTGTTTGTCACTGTGGTCATCTATTGCTGCTTCCTCTTCAGTTTACTCCTTTCTATCCTCAACCCTACTATTCACTCACCCAAACTACCCAAACTGCACTTCCACACCTCACCCAAGCAGTCTCCTCTGGCCCAAGATCTCTAAATAGAGAAAAGGCTTTTCTGCCTAACGTATTTTTCCAAAAACATCTTCTTGGCTTTGCCTGCTTCCTTAACGCAAAGATTCCCCCTCAGTTGCCCCAACCACTTCTAACACCTAGTTGTTTCCCACTGCCACCATGCCAGCGTGGTTCCTAATTCCCTGTGCATCCTCAGTTTCCTCCTACTCTCTTTTCTGATGTTGGTGACTTCTCCAAATTTTCCAAAGATAATTTGTGAGATCTTGACACCTTCTACATAGTACTGTAGGAAACACCACAGTGACTCACTGTCTTACTGCACTGCAAAACTTTAAATGTCTATCTAAGAATATGTGGAGTGTCTCCTAAGGTATTCAAAATATAAGACCTGGCGTGATTGACTGCCTTAAGAAACAATAGTTGTTTTTTTATTGCATTTAGAAATTTCATAAGATGCCAGAGTACATTGTCCTAGAATGTACATTTATGTGTTTTAGTTATGTTCACAATGGTAGAAACAATAGTTAAAATGCAAAAAGAGAACACAAATAATTTGATAGATTGTTTTAGAAATGTTTTATGGCAACTCTAATGGAAGTCTGTGCTATTTAATGAGCTTCTTTCTTTTTCTGTTTTTCCCTTTGATCTTTAGAGCTGTCTCCAAAAGAATATTTTCAAGTACAGAAAGCAATATGCAACAGTGCTAAGATCCTGATGACAATACACCAAGAACAAGAATGGAAGTAAATTTATTCAGCAATTCTACTGTTGTAAACAGTTCATCCATCAACCATAAGCAGTTAGAAGGGCATAGCCTCTGGGAAGTCATTACTATTGCCACTGTAACTGCAATTGTAAGCTTAATAACTATAGTGGGAAATATTCTTGTAATGATATCCTTCAAGGTTAACAGTCAGCTCAAAACTGTCAACAATTATTACTTGCTCAGCCTTGCCTGTGCAGATCTCATCATTGGAATATTTTCTATGAACCTTTATACGTCCTATATACTCATAGGCCATTGGTCTCTTGGAAGCCTTGCCTGTGACCTGTGGCTAGCACTGGACTATGTAGCTAGCAATGCCTCAGTAATGAACCTCCTAGTCATCAGTTTTGACAGGTATTTTTCCATCACAAGGCCTTTAACTTACAGGGCCAAACGCACGCCCAAAAGAGCTGGCATCATGATTGGTCTGGCTTGGCTAATTTCCTTCGTGTTGTGGGCACCCGTAATCTTGTGCTGGCAGTATTTTGTGGGTGAAAGAACGGTACCACCTGAAGAGTGCCAGATACAATTTTTATATGAGCCTATTATCACCTTTGGTACCGCAATTGCTGCTTTTTACATCCCAGTGTCCGTGATGACCATTCTGTATTGCCGCATCTATAAAGAGACAGAGAAACGTACCAAGGACCTTGCTGAACTGCAGGGTTCAGAGTCTGTGGCAGAGTTTGAGATGATAAAGCCTCAGAAAGTTCTCCTGAAGTCTTGCTTCAGTTGCAAGCAACAAAACTTAGTCAAAAGAGAGAGGTGTCAGGCTTCCTGGTCTTCATCTAGTCGAAGTACATCAGCTACTGTGAAAGCCTCTCAGGCAGGGAGTACTTGTAACGACTGGGCTAAGGCTGACCAGTTAACCACCTGCAGCAGCTACGCATCTTCAGAAGAGGAGGATAAACTTGCCGCTGATTCAGTTTTCCAAGTAACTTACAAAAGTCCATCTAAAGGTAAGGCAGAAGAGTTTAATGAGGGTACGGATGTTGTTGTCAAAGACCAACCTGAAGAAAATGATTTTGAGAACCAGAAATACTTTTTGTCACCTGCCAAAGGCCACATACAAAAAAGTAAAAAATGTGTGGCCTATAAATTCCGCTTGGTGGTTAAGGCTGATGGCACCCAGGAGGCCAACAATTGTTGCCGTAAAGTAAAAATAACTCCTTGTTCTGCTGCTCTGTCAAAGGATCCTTCCATCAAAAGCATGGATCCAAATATAAATAACCAAATCACCAAAAGGAAACGGATGGTTCTTATAAAGGAACGCAAAGCAGCACAGACTTTAAGTGCCATTCTTTTGGCTTTTATCATCACATGGACTCCCTACAATATCATGGTTTTGGTCTCCACATTCTGCTCTGACTGCATTCCCTTGACACTGTGGCACCTTGGATATTGGCTATGCTATGTGAACAGCACTGTTAACCCCATTTGTTATGCCCTCTGTAACAAAACTTTCAGGAAAACTTTTAAGATGCTGCTTTTCTGCCAGTGGAAAAAGAAAAAAGTCGAAGAGAAACTATACTGGCAGGGCAATACCAGACTGCCATAATTGCTCTTATGTGGGGGATAAGGGAGAAAATAGATATTGACATGATCTGGTTAATTGACTGTAATTCTGTGTTTTCAAAGCTGTTGCTTTATATGTCTAGGGGTTAAAAAAATTCTGCAGAAAAGTAAAATTTTGCATTAAAGTAGTGTGCTTGGGATAAAGAAGTCAGTGGCTGCTGTGAGCAACACAGGGTGGTTTTGATTATGCAGTAGATCTGCCTTAAAGTTATTACGTTTGGGGTCTTCTGTCCTTTCTTTCAGCCTGAGAATATGTAGAGTAAATTATAAACCACTAGAAATTAGAGTGGGATGGTCATCCAGTCATCAGGTTAGATCACCCAGTCTATCTCCCTGTAGTGCAGATCTGTTTCTTCCTATAGTTCCTTTCTAGTGTACTGTCTATTTAGTGTTCAGTGTACCAAGCAATGGAGCTTGTACTACTTCTGTTTTGAGAATTTTCTACCTGCTGTTGGAATGAAACAAGGACTATTTAAAGGGGGAAATGCTGTCATCCCCAATACTAAACACTTAGAGAGATTCATAATACTCCAAATGAACACACATATTATAGGAGAATGTAATACTGAGAAAATTTCCACTTTAAGGGTGACTTTTGTGGAGACATAGGAAGGGCTCATAGTGGAGGAAACAGGTAACATATTTTGTATATGAAGAAGCCTGTCCCAGTCTCAGTTCCATCATGCAAGTCAGTGTCATCTGTAAAAAATAGTGATGGTTAGCAGATATCTCCAAACTTCTCCCTTTCCCAATGCCTCTGAAGGAAATTTTAAAATTTTATGTGATAGTGACAATGGTACAAATCAGAACTGACTGTAAAGCAGATGTAGTCTATCTACTTCGCAACACAAGGAAAGTCTTTTTTGCAATCTCCTTTGTTGCGCTTCCCCTTGCCCCAAAATTTCCATTACTGATGAAATGATGCAGAAGAAGAGAAAAATATGTATTGGTGCCCTGTGCATTTACCTATATCTTATGAAATCATTATAAACAGTGACAGAATTGCCATCTCTGAAAGAAGAAAGATTTTTAAAGTAATTTTTGAATATTTCTATAAAACTATTAAGGACACTTTGCACTTTCATAGCACTTTTAATCTTTAAATAGCTTTACAAATACTAGTCAACATGAGGTGTTTGGAAACATAAGTTATCTCCAGTCACTATTTTCGGTCCAGCAGAACCATATCTGCTACAGTACTGGGGGCTGGAATCAACCCCTCTGACAGCTGTGGCTTCTGGGACTGGGCTGCACTGGCCTGGTCACAATGAGCTGAGACTCTGGCCACTAGCTGAGGTTTGCTGGGGTTTTGGGGCTGTGGTGGGGATGCTTCTGTGGCAGGGTTGAACTGCATGTGCCTGTGTGATGTCTGTGTTAGATTGGCAGGAGTCCTGCAGCATTGACGGAGTGCATGCGTAAGCGAGGGGCTGCCTTCAGCAGAAGGCCATTGGAACAGAGCTGGTGGTGACCCAGCTCCTTGTGGTGGGAACAAACATGAAGCCTCAGAAAAGGCCACAAGTTAGTGGCGACAGGAGTCATAAGGAATGAAGTCCTAAAGTAAGAAAATGTTTATGAGTAAACGAGAAAGATCTCCATGTCCACAAAGTTCAGATTCAGTTCTAGCCTTTCTACCAAAATTCAGGGTGAGATGCTCCGGAATATTAGTTCGGGCCAATCTTCGTATTATATCTACTATGCGCTTTAGTGGGACATTGCAGTAGTGACATGACCCAGATGCACATTTCAGGGATTGTATTAGTCATCCTGAATGTACTATTGCTCTCAGTGAAATTGTTCGTATAATTTATTAAAGTATCATACCATCAAAATGTTTCCCTACAGATAAATAAGTCCTCCATGTCAACAACCACAGTAGAAGTAATTAATATTTTTTATCCCCAATCTCCAGAGGGGAAAATTCTGTCAGTGAAAGATTAGCAGTGTAGTAATATAAAAATATGTTCTCTAAATTCACATGATTGATTTTGTAACACACCATACTGTGCCTATTATTTTTTGTGCATTAGCATATGATTGCTTAGTAAAGGAAAGTATGGGTCTTTATAAAGACCCTTTCAACTTTCCTCTGTCACTATCCAGAGGTTTTTCTGTGTACAGTAACTATGTACGAGTTGGTTATTATAGTGGGTTTATTTTATATTACATTGGATCAGACATTCAGTAAAGTGTGTTTGATTTTTAGCAAATGAATGCGTCCCTCTGTGACACAAGCTGTAGTTAAAGGCAAAATTTATGAGGTAGTAACATTTCCTGCTAGCTGCAGTGTTGTTGCTAAAGTAAAGCATTGGCTTCTGCTGAAATTAAATGGGATATTTTTTGTCATTTTTGGCTTCTGTTGAACAAAAGTGTTCTGTAAATGTTTATGGACTCTGTGCTCAGTAAATGTATTAGAATACATGGTGATGGATGCAACAATGTTGGTTCAATGTAATTGTGAAATATGTGCTCAAACTATGCTGCTAGCACTTCACCGTGTGACACGTTACATGGTCAAATATGGGTACATTGTAAATACCTAGAATTATATAAAAAGGTGTGTGCTGCTTTATTGTTAGGTAGGATGTTTATTCTTTAAAAAAATCAAAACCACAAAAAGAAAAACATGATCCTCATCAGAAGATTAGTTAGTACTTGATTATATTTTGTTTTCAAATGATATTTTGTGCGTTTAAAAAGTGTTGTGGGACTTTCACAGTGTAGAACAATCTTGTTATCTGTATATCTGTCTTTTTAATGAACCTTTTACCAATCCTATAATCGATTATGGTCATGGTCATGGACTGGTGAAAAGATCTTTTTTCGTAAAATTACATTTTATTTATACATAATTACATACACATACATATATATAGATATATAGTGTATATATATACCTAACTAAGCTTTTCAGAGACCCAGTACACTTTAATATTTTTTAATTTTTCCCACAGACTGAGAGTATAATTTTTGTCTCTCCCTTTTCATACATACCAGCCTCCCTGTACATTCTGGATCCCATAAATTATCAAGTAACATTCATTTCCTGTAAATATAATTTGTTTGTAAATAAATACTTGGAAGAGTTCTCAGGATTTTTGAATGGGTATAGAACACCTAGCTAGTGTTTTGCACTTTCTGTGACTACTTAGCACAGAGTGAAGAGCTTGGCAAAATACAGAAAGTAAAGAAAGAACATAAATGCAGGGGTTTCCTTTATAGAAAAAATCCTGTTGATTTGAGGAAGGATGAAATCAAAAGGGTTATAGAGGAAATACTGTAAGAACCTGTAAAATATTTTGCCATTAATTATATAATTCAATTGTTAATCATGGTTATCCTACTAAACTATGCATGTCAATTAGTAACTGCTATTAATTGTTGAAAGTTATTTTTATATGTGAATTTTTGTTCCTCATCTCTATTGTACCCATGAGACCTGGACTGGAATATATGGACTTGATGAGTCTAGATCCAGAGACAGTGATGCACTTCAAAGCAAAATCCTTAATTGTACTTCCTTATCACCCTTTAGATATTGTTCCAGTTTTAGAGCTGAGTCTCATGAAAAGTCGTCATCTCTAATTTAATTATTCTGATCATTTATGTCCCACATAGGGCTTTTCTCAGAAATCTGTGACATTGCCTCCTTGTCATATTTGATAGATGACCTGAACATGTCAAACTAACTGATAAATCCTAATGCAAATGTAGCTAAGGATAGTCACATACCTGAAGGAATAAAAATGTTCACTGGGATGTGGAAAGTATGTTAAATTCAAATGAGAAGTCATTACAACAATTAAAGAATCCCATAACAGTCTGGAAGATGCTGTTTCTCATAGAACGCAATCATTATGAAATGGGATACCCAGTTTGAAACTGAATTGAATACCTGTGGACTTTTTTCAGATTCTGGATTTTTAATAGAATTTTGTAAGATGCTTCTTTACTTGTGGTAGGAAACAGTTTCCAAATCACACCTTCATAGTTTGGGATTCCCAAAATACTCACACTGAAGCAGAATTTTTGGATGCTTCTTCTTTAAAGTTACTCTGTAATTTTTAGGGGACATACGTACTTCTGCCTTCTCTGGATTCTTTGCTCTAGGAAAACAAACAAACTGAATGGTGTAATTTCCTCTGAAATTAATTTTCTTTGCTTTCTATAGAGATAGAAATAATATGAAAGAATCACTTGGGCGTGGTGAGAAACAAATACCTGTTTCCTCAGTTGTACACAACAATCAAGCTGGAGTTACCGTTTCTGTGACCTGTGCATCTAGGTGCCCCTCTCTTGGAAAGGACTCTGCCCAAAAACCTCCATACTGCTTACTTCTTTTTGATATTACAGAAAGGTTTTTTAAAAAAAAAATCCCAACACCCCACATTCACTACTTTTATGAGCTACAGACTGTTACAGGTCAGAACTTCCCTTTGAAAGGCTCCAGTGTTTGCTCTGGGGACTCCAAGGGCTCCATCAGCTCTTGAAATGCTCCCACAGCTGCTGGGTGGTCAGTGGCTTCTCCATTTTGAAATGCCCTTCCAAATCTGAACTCCAAAAAGGGATGCTGTGTCTCTTCACTTAAATACTTGGGTTTTCCTTCTACCAAATCAGAAAGAGGCCATTTATTTCTTATGTGGTCATCCCAGATCTCCATTGCTGCCTTTTGTAACCACTAAGGTTTTCTTCCACACACGATTGACAACTGGGTGTCATATAACCTTAAAAATTGATCATTCAATTAAACTTCTTGTTTATGATTTTATTAATAGTTACCCAATATCCATATCTAGTGGAGAAAAAAAAATGATTGCATTGTGTTGTAAAACTAGAGATAATCTATGACTATGAAAGGTTTCAGAAAGGGATGATGTTGCAATTGTTTTTTTTCCATCTTGGTAAATCTTCAGGTTTAATAGGTACTGCTGGTCTATGTATCAGATTAGGAACTTCAGTTTTCATTACACTCAGGAAAACCGCTGCCTTTTACTCAATACTCATGCCATTAGCTACTAAATGCCATTAGTTTATTCATGTATCTGCTGATGTATCAAACAAGTCAGTCTTCCTCAAACAACCAGATATTTAAAATCCTTCAAAAGTTTTCTTCTCAACAAGTACTTCTCCAGACCCTGGTCGCTGATGCCTCCTGTTTCAATAGACCTCTGAAGTTTGGGGATTTTTACTGAATTCCTGGATTGCAATGCCAAGTTATAAACTGGAATATCTTTTACTCCTTACATGAGGCAGCCATCTAGACATAGTGGACGTCAGACAGTTGTTTTTACTGTATGCCATACATAAGGCGTCCTTAGATTTGCAATTCATAAGGTAGCTATAGGAAGAAGAATGGAGAGAGGGTATGGTGGAGGATACCAGCTGCGGAGTGTGGCTGGATTCAGCTCTGTACCTACCACTCTGCCTGGGTCCTGATGCCTTCTGAAATGCAGCAGACGTGAGAGTGACTAAGGGACTCTGCTTTGTTAATTATAGGAGAAAAAATGCGCCCAGGCAGGTAATGTTGCTAATTTATTAATGCACAGTATTCAGTGCTTGGTCCAAAAACCACTTTATCATACTTTGAAACCTATGGTCAACACATGAGTGAAGGTTACATGAAAGTCTGGAAATTTATTGTTTAGGTTACACATATGAAAATCAGACACAAAAGCAAGCACTTTCTCATATAAAAACCGAATGATTTTTAAAGACAAATAATAATAAAACAGTATTTTTGCTAGAAAGAGGTCATCAGACTCTTTTATTTTGTCAGTTGATACTTTTTTAGGAAGAATTTTTCCTTCTGCTAAATTCTGAGTTGATTAATGTGATATTGTATGTGAGAATGTGCTTACAGATTATGAGATTCCATTTTTAAATTACAAAGCAGGAGTTTCCCAGTATCAGTTGGCTGAGTTTCTGTAACTGAAATATCTAAGAAAATATAAAAGATATTCTAATTAATTATCCTGACATTTTGTGTAATGCAACAATGAAAACTTGTCTGTGGTCGTTCAGCTATTCCAATGGTGTAGAAATGTGTGAAGTAACCCAAACAGTTGTAAAAGAAAACAATGTCTTCATGGTTATCAAAACTGAAATCCTTTTATTTATTATTTTAAGACAGATGAATTTATGATTAAATTTAAAGATTCTCTCTTTATTTTATAACCAGAAAAAAGGCACTGTTTAAATAATGTCAAGGTTGAGTGCCAAAACAATTGAAGCTAGCAAATGTGAAATAAAGCCAACACCCTCTTCTTTTCTCACAGTGGTATCAAAAAAAGAGAAAGCTGAAGCACATCATGAAACAGGGAGAAGCAACAGTCAAAACATTATAAATGGAGTAATATTCAGAAAAAAAATGGAGCAATAAGTAAACAATTGTGAAATCCATTTGATCTTTTAAAAAATGTGTTCACCGAGTTTCTTGGGGAAAAATTCAGAGGAGTTGTAAGCTTTGGATTAGTAGCTTTAAATGGGAAAGTTGATGATCCCATTAGCTCTGAGTGCTCTAAAAAGAAGAAAGAAAAGAAAAGCCCATGCTGAATAGTTCAATGTGTATGGGATCATTAAAAAGTAGAGATAAAAAGAAGAGTCAATGAAGGGGAAAAGAAGCCATGGGAGGTGAGGCCAATTACAATTTTATATTTTAAAATACCTTTCACTAAAGGTAAAAAGGAAAGGCCTCATGCTGCCCTATGGTACACCATACTCTCCGATATGTATTTTGTAAATGTAGGTACTTCACCAGAAATTTCCTTCCTGCATATGTGAAGATGTGCAATTACAGGAGATCAACCATGAACATTCACACTGGAGCAAAACCTTCTGAAATGCATGTATATTCATGTGTATCTCGTACAAGACATCATATCCTGGATTTCATACCTGACTTCTCTTATGGCTAAAATACTGTAAAATTAATTATTTAAATCTTCTGGTAGAGGTCTCAGTTTCTGACAGTGACTTCTCACTTGTGTTGCTAGTAGATGTCTATGTCCTGGTCCAGTCCTGGATGATATGCTATCATAAAGACCTTGCAGAGGCCCAAATTAAATTTTCAATCATGGTTACTTAGTGTGATTATTCAGTCAATGAGAGTGTGAGTTCACTTCAGTCACTGGACAAAGAATCCATGCTCCTGTCAAAGTACACATGGCTTATCTACAGTTCAACTTTCTGACATAGACAGGGCTTGGTTGGATATGACAGGCTGTGGTCAATGGGTTTGATCATCATCCATGCAAACTTGCACATGCGTTGCTTGTTGCAGTCCTTTTGCCAGTATATCACGTTCCTACGGTTTAGATTTGCTCCAGCACATGCATCGTACCACCAGCCTCCCCCAGGAACGCCATTGTGTTCCAATTTAGCACAATTCTGAAAGTAATTATCATTGTCTCTGTCCTTGGTGGTGAACTTCTGGTTGTCATGGAGATAAGCTTCTGTGTCCAGGGTCAGAGCATCAGTGGCATTGCCTTTGTATAGACCAACCCTGATTCGGTATTGAGACGCTTCGTCTTCAATAAGGAATGGTTCATACTGTCCCCATTTGATTTCAGCGTTTAGGTTTACAAGTTTAACTCCAAGTATATATTGCACAGAGCTGCTAGTTAACTGATGCATATACTCATTTCCTAACCAGTGGTTGTCAAGAACGGAGCCAAATCCGTATTTGTAATCCTGCCAGGTCCTATCAAAGTCGACAGTACTATTTGCTGTAATGTGCTGGATTACTGTCCAGCCACCATCCTGCATGTTACAAGAGACAACAATTGGGTCCTCCTTTGGTTGGATGATGTAAAGACCATCTCTGGAATTTCCTTTGGAGCGCTGAAAAATCTCAAAACAATCCCTTGGATAGTCTGAGTAGGAAAAAAAAAGTTTTAAAGTAAATTTCTATTCAAATAGTAAATTTTAGATATTGAACTCTGTCCTTTAGAGTGAGTGAATGATTACCCTCTGACTGGAAGCTGACTCTGACTTCATCCCAGCTAGTGGGCACCTACTTAGCTAACAGGGGAAGATTTCAGGGCAGAACAAGCAGGAAATGTTCAGAAATTCAAAAAAGGGTTTGTTAACCTGCCATACAACCGAAGTGTGATTTTGCATTTATGACAGAAATATGGTTGAAAAGCCAAAAGTTATGTTCAGACCATTCCTTTTCCACCTGTGTTCTTCCAGTTTGAGTAGTCAGCAAGTTTGCAATTCCCTGTGCCATGTATTGGACCACTGCATTTAATTACTAGAGCTAGCCTTATCCTCAACTAATAAATCTAATTTCTCTTTAACCAATTTATACTTCAGGCATCTGTAACATCCTTGCATTAAATTCCAATAAGTATGCCATGTGTTCATTGGTAAAAGGGAGATATTAAAACACATTTCTTGCTAATACAAAACTTAAAAACATCTGAGGATTTTCTTAGGAACAGTTCTTGTCATTCAAACTCCAGGCTAAATCTTACAACTGATTTGCAGGTAGAACTACAGAGCTGAACATCAATATCAGGAAAATAGGTGAAAGTGCTCTTCCACTTTAATGCTTATCCAGTAGGCTCAGAGGGCAATAAAAATGGCATATAAGGGTTGGGATGACCCTCTCTATTGGGTTGAAATATATATACACTGTGTTTTTTAAATGTAACTTGCTTATAAGGTAACTTCTTGCTATAGTATAGTATCAAGCATCTCTGAGACTAAGGCACAATGCTCTGCTTTTTACAATTGACTGGGAGACTGCTAAGAACCAGAATATAATTTATTTAAATATACATTTATGGATGTATGGATTCATATATAATTACTTTTGTACAGAAGGATGATATTCAATGTCTGTTCTGTTACTCAGAAACATGTTTATGAATTGAAATCACTCACTTCTCCATAGAGTTGAAAGGCATATAATTATGTCATTATACTATGGAATATTTGTAATTTATATTTAATAAAAACTTGACAATTTTAATATCTCTATGAGAAAAATTCCTACAGACCACCTGTGATGTAAAATGACAGTTCTTCAGACCTATGAAATCCTGTGTTCTGTCCTGACAATGACTGATAGGAATTTAGATACTGTATTTAGAGCTTAATTTTTTTCTTCTGGGAAACTGGGATAATTCAGGACAAGTATGGCAAGATGTCCTAATTTTTTTTTCCCCCACAAAAATTTGCCAAAATATGATTAAGGAAAAATATTTCTAAATACAAAAATTTAGAATAAAAGCTCAGAAAAAAACTCTTCTCTGCCCAAATCACTGACCAGAGAGCCCCTGCTGATCCTTCTGCTGAACACATTGTTTTTCTTTACCTGAAGAGAACAGACTCTGAAAAGAGTCAATCTCATTGTATGGTCTTGTGACCAACAGATCAAAAGTACACTGAACAGTTTGGTTACTGGGGGGGGGAGGGGGGAAGCCCCCAGCTTTCTGGAAAGAGAAAGGGACCATGACTTACTATTTTATCTACTACTACTGGTCCTGTGGGGAATTATATCATGCAGTCTTCTTCACAGAATTATTAAATTTCTTCTCTTCCAACTGGAAAGCACTGTAGACTTCAATAACTGTTGCTACTCTGTTAGAAATACGCATCTGGTTCCCAATCTGATTTTATTAATGTCCACTGTCCATCTTTTTTCTTTCTCATGTCATGTTGTACTTCAGTTAAATAGTGCTTATTCCTGAGTAATAAGCACCGATGTACCATGAGGACAACTATATTTTCAATCAGCCTTTGTTTTGCTAGGGTAAATTCTGTTAGGATAAATAAGTTCTTTTATTATTTAGTATAAGATAAATCTTCTGTTTCTTTATTGTCTTAGTAGCTTTTCTGCACTACTTCACTGCAAATTAATCTCCTAGAATGTGGGTAAAATTTGCACACAGTATTGCAGATGGCCTTATATAGTGCCACCAATTCTTCCCAAGTCTTATTAAAACCATCTCTGTTAATATATTCCAGGATTGCATTTGTATTGCTTAGTTTCCTTTAATCTAGAGTCTGGTCTTTGGATCTTTGTAACTGGGAAGGTCCTCATCTTGCAGTAAAACCTAGAATTTTGTACTTTATTTTTCATCTCAATGGTGTTACCTAAGAACATCTGGTTATTATTTTTTTTCTGTGCAATATTCTGATTTTTTGTATTGGCATTTCTCTACTTCATGTTATCATTAAATATTATCAGAATATTCTTATTTTTGCGTCAGTATACTTAATAAGATTTCTGAAAAGATCACTTATAAGCAAGTACTTTCAGTTTCTCCTTGAGTTTATGGTTTACTTTTCTACCCAAGTCATTTTCTTTTCAATCTCTACTGAAATTATAATGTAACTCTACCTTCTCTGATTTAATATTGTATGAAGTATTGTATCATAGGCTTTGTAGAAGTCCAGATGGACTAAACCTGTTAAATAGTATTACTCATAGTAACAGTATTGTGTTAAATATAGTCTTTCATATTTGATATTCAGAAGTTTATTGGTACTGGTAAGCCACTCGGTACAGATTTTCAGGAGTATATAGGCTTTCCAAGGTCTTATTTTCATGCATTTCATTGCCTAATAGAATCTGCAGTCATGAATAGAATACTTTAAATCTCAATACTATCTGCATAACATTATTAAATACCCTGAAAGAGCAGAACTGTGTACATGACTTTGTACCCCAGTTGTTAGAACATTTGCGTGGTAGACATAGCCTGACTCCAAACCTGACCCCATGATTTTATAGAATGATTATTTAAGTGATTCATATAGTGATGTCCAAGCCAGCGATATATACAGTGACACTTGTATTTGCCTTTCTCAGTGAATATTATTCATGCAAAATAGAACAACTTCTATAGATGGATAATGAGAAAATCATTTAGGCTGATTGTTAGAGGATTCACTTGGAAAGTGAATTTTATAAACCCTCAAGTGCCATCAGTCAAAGGAAGAAAATTAATCAAACCCACTACTCTTTTTGTGTACATTTTATGTGGGATCTACTCTAGTAAATGTATTAGAAGATGTACCAAGCTGGACCGTACAAGCTAGATAGGCAGACAGATGCCTCAGTTATAAGTACCAATGGGATTTAAGTACTGAGGTGTCAGATGTAATCTAGATATGATTGTCCTAAGAGTAAGTCTTCAAATGCCACAAAATATTTTTTACAAAAAATCTGTTAATTCTCTTGAATTAGATGGCAGCTGAACAAGGATTTTAAAGATTCTGGACTTCAGGGCAGGACATGTTCATATTGCAAAGTATTTTTTCAGGGCTAACTTTCAAATACGTTGGCTGAAAATGTTACAGCAAAGCAATGAAGTAAAACACAGCATGCATCCAAATTACTCACTCTCTTCATGAGTACCTTTTTCATTGGTGTTACCCAGTCTCTCATAACCTCTTTGGGGGAGAAGGTGGGCATTAGCCAAGACCACTGCCTCTTTGGTGCTCACTGACACAGTGCAAGGAGAGAGCAGGAACAGAATAAATCCCGCTGAACTTGTCAACAGCATCATCCTTCCGAGTCAGTCCTCCTGCAGCAGTACAGAACTGTAACACAGACTGGAATTGAAAATGGAAAGATTTATGACTTTTAGTATGAAAGTCCTGAAGGAGAAAGTTATTGAAATACCTAGCTTCAGTATAGTGAGCCTCTGCCAAAATTGGCTTCTCCCATCTTTCAAGGACCTCTCCTTTTCCTGATGTCTCACACACTATTTCTGACGGTCATTCCTCTGACATGGAGCACTGTGCTGCGACACTTAGACCATCTCTCACCTCTGTCACCTTGTACCATGTGGGCAATGAAACATAATGTAACCTTGTGTGTGACAAAAAGCCATAGAAAGTAATGTAATGACAAAAGAAAAAGCACATCTTATATTTATCAGAATTGAATTTTGCTTATTTCCCGAGTCCAAACTGCAGTGAAATAGAGGCACCAATGGTCGAACTGGCAGAAACAGCAACACTGGCTCTGCTGACTGTCTGTAGTTCAAACAGTACTTAAAGACATGGCTTTCTGAGTGCTGGGAATATTTCCATGCACTGGAGAACTCGCTTCAACACGTGAGCTACACTTTTTATGAATTTCCATTTACAGCTTTAAATAATAGGCCATGGGTTTAAATCAGATCAAAAAAAGGAGAAAAGCTCAATAAACAAAGTAAAAAGAACTTTTCTGCAGCCTCTTCAAAACCCACAAGAATTCAACATATTGAATCAAAACAGTTTTGAGCCTCATTTTGTCCTCCTTTTGGGGTTACACATCTAGTAACCCTCTCCATCCAGCATAGCAAGAATGCTTTGGCTATTACTGGACTAAATCCTGTGTTCCTCGCTTCGGCAAATCCCAGCTTGACTGAAGAGGAATTTCTGTATCAATGACAGCTTAGACTGAATCAGGATAGCAGAGGTTTTCCATACTATCAAAGTACACATTTACTTAGACTCCAGCCAAACTCTTTAATATTTTTTTTAAGGACTGAGCTCCCCACAGTGGCTTTGACGAAAGCAGAAAACAGATCTAGCAAGCAGCAATTCAGTCAGAGCTTATTTCCTGCCAGCGTCAGCACAGAGCCTACAGAGGCCAGTACTCTTCTCCACAGTGGTTTATGTTGCAACAGAGACACATTCCTTATAAATCTAATGACTTAGCAGCAGATTCAGCAAACAGTTTTCCACAGAGAAAAAATATTCAGCACATTTTTTAAAAAATGCCAAGATGAATCGTTGTAATAAAGTTCAGGTTTAAGAATTAATTTTTATACCTACCATACAGAAAAGCAGCAAAACAGAATTTTCTACTCTACCTAAAAATATTCAATAATAATTCTGGTTTACTTTTAATATAAAATTTGCTATTTTATGCAAAGCCTCTCATTTGATATTGGGATTGTAATAAACTGGAAAATTACCTTCCATGAAATTCAGCATAGGGTTTCCCTTAAAGCATTTAAGTTCTGCTCTGTGGGCATTTCCCACTGTCCTTTCCCTGAAAGGGGAATCCTTTTCCCTGAAAGCTTCTATTATTTTTGCTGTTATTGATTATTATATTATAAATTACTTTAAATCAAAACGTAACCCACAAGCATCACTAAACTTCAAGAAATCTGTATTTGGTTCTGGAGTTATTTTTTTAGCTGTTTTGTTTTTCTTTTAGCATTTTCTAGTGAGTCAGTCTTTTTTCTTCCCTCATATTTACACATTGAAATGATTTACAAATCCACTTAATTCCAGAATAGAACTTAGTATTATAAATTAAGAAAGCAACTGAGGAAAACAGAACCAGACAGGCACCTTACCTCTTTCAAGTGAAGCTTGGCAAAGAAAAACACACACAAATGAATAAGCTCATTCTCTACAGTTGTACTTTGCCTGCTACTTAAGTCCAGGTGAATAAATCAGCTCCAACACGCTATCTCAAATGCAGCAAAATTGCATCTTCATTATTTCACACTGTGTGCTTACTCTGGTGGACTTTGCTCTGACATATTACACTTACAAGTAAGTATGTATGAATTATAAAGTACAAAGTTCTTCCATAAGGATTAAAACAACATAGTAACTAAATTAAATTTTCTTGATTAATAAACAGACACACTGATGGAGAACCATGAAGAGGTTTTAGTTCAGTAAATTACTTATGTTGCTTAAATACACACAGGCAGATGCTCAAATTTACTATCTCATTTTGCATAGGTGAATTAACTAGATGCTATACTGCTAGTCACACTTAAAATTGTATAGAGACAACTTGATTTTTAGTATTAGGAACAAACTAACCATAAAACTTGTTGTTACTTCATGTTTTAATGTGAATGAATCAGAAACAGTGTCTCAGAGCTATAAAAATGGAAAAAAAAACGAAAAGCAGAACAGGCTGGTCAATAAGTTTCTGGTTTAGTTTATTTGGATTAACAAGAGTTAATTAACATTGATTAGGGTCAAAACTGTAATGAATTGGATTAATTAATTGTTACTTTATATCTGAAAGTTGTACAGTCTATCTGCATGGCCTCTAGATGATGTCTAATCTAGCATTTACCCTTTTCAAGACGAGCCAACACTTAAGTTTTTGTGCTCCTTGATCCAGCCTGCAACCCACTGATCAGATTCCATCCCTGCAACAAGCTACAATTAAAATTGATGGAGCATTTAAGTCCTCTGCAAGCTCTACCTGAGGATTTGTACTATGCATAATTTCTGTTCTTCAATAATTCGTCCTCAGTGAAAGCACAATATATGAGTATTTGTATTTCATGCACAATTAAATACACATAACAAATGTTTTAGGGAAGATTTGCTTGTAACATTTAAAAGTCAGTGATATTTCTCTTCATTTTTAAAGTACAAGCAATGTTTTATTATATATGAGGGTGGTCACAGGGAGTCCAAACAGTATCTTTTCCCTCACACTGGTCAGTAGCAGAGCTACAGGGAAAAGTTTCAGAACACATTCTCTCTGCTTTTAGCATTGCGCAGCTCAGGGAATTTCAGATATGTGTGTGTGTTTGACATACCTAATTTCTGGTTAGTACCATGCTTTAATAAACTTTGGCTATGAACTAGTAAAAGTGCTTTGAACAGATACAGATCTTGCTGAAATAGTGTACTAAGAAAGGGCAAGAGAAGATACCTTTCCACTTTGTCCATACTGACACTCTAGAAAACACCATTAACTTTAGTGGTATTTATTGATAGGTCTCATGTCATCCTGTAATAAATTGGGATACATCTTTGTTTTCTACCTTTGTTTCCTACATTTTCTATCACTGTTTATCTCCTCCCCCGTCTTTCCATTTTGCTTTACTTTCTTGCTGTTTGCTTCTCTGTTGATTTCCAAACTTCCATCTGAGCTGGCAGAGCAGAAGTGAAGTGGGAAGCATTTAATTAGAAGAAAGAAGAAAGGGCAACAGCATTCATTCACTCGTACTCAGAAGGCATCTATTTCTGTAGATGAAAACTTTGAAAAACAGCAAAAATAATTATGTCTCTCTCTCTGCTCTTGATCAAGTATTTTGAGAATAATTTTTTCAGCCCTGAAAATTATATCATGATCTTAAGGTAGGACTACATTATATTGGTATGATTTGGTCATACACAGATTTCAAAATAATGCACTACTATAATGACTTATTGTTAGCCACATTAATTAAGATACTTAGTTTCTCAGCCCGGTGACTGCATATTCCTTCCCCACAATATGTTGAAGTTTTAATTATCCCTCTGATTCTGCTCAGATTTAACAGGCAAGCATTCATCTGAATTTTTCCAATGCAGCCTCACCTATGTGGAAAGTCTCTTTACAAGTTCTTTATATTTTAACAACTCATGGCACACCCTTGCAAAGGAAGAATTTGACTGAGATTGATCAACTTACTACTTCATGAAGCTCTGAAGTTAGTTGCAAAGACAATCCAGCTACTGTATTGCAACTAACCAGATTCTCTGTGTAATGGATATGAAAAATATCCATATCTAACCCATATAATGAAGCCATCAGCTCTAGCAAGGGCAAAGCAGTGTTAATTTAAACTTAGTAGTCTGAATAATGATGTCAGTAAGTTCCAGTAAATATTATAGAATCATAGAATAGTTTAAGTTGGAAAAGACCTTTACCATCATTGAGTCCAACCGTAAACCTAACGCTGCCAAGTCCACCACTAAACCATGTCCCTAAGCACCACATCTACATGTTCTTTAAATACCTCCAGGGATGGTGACTCCACCACTTCCCTGGACAGCCTGTTCCAGGGCTTGACAACTCTTTCAGCAATGAAATTTTTCCTAATAGCCAATCTAAACCTCCTCTGCTGCAACTTGAGGCCATTTCCTCTCATCCTATCACTTGTTACTTGGGAGAAGAGACCAGCACCCACCTCGCTACAATCTCCTTTCAGGTAGTTGTAGAGAGCGATAAGGTCTCCCCTCAGCCTCTCTTCTCCAGACTAAACAGCCCCAGTTCTCTCAGCCGCTCCTCATAAGACTTGTGCTCCAGGCCCCTCACCAACTTGGTTGCCCTTCTCTGGACCTGTTCCAGCACCTCAACGTCTTTTTTGTAGTGAGGAGCCCAAAACTGAACACAGTACTCAAGGTGCGGCCTCACCAGTGCCCAGTACAGGGGAACAATCACCTCCCTGCTCCTGCTGGCCACACTATTTCTGATAGAGGCCAGGATGCCACTGGCCGCCTTGGCCACCTGGGCACACTGCTGGCTCGTATTCAGCCGGCTGTCAACCAGCACCCCCAGGTCCTTTACTGCCAGGCAGCTTTCCAGTCACTGCTTCCCAAGATTGTAGCATTGCATGGGATTGTTGTGACCCAAGTGCAGGACCCAGCACTTCACCTTGTTGAACCTCATACAATTGGCCTTGGCCCATCGATCCAGCATGTCCAGATCCCTCTCTAGAGTCTTTCTACCCTCAACGAGATCAACACTCCCACCCAACTTGGTGTGATCTGCAACCTTACTGAGGATGCACTCAATCCACTCATCCAGATTGCTGATAAAGATATTAAACAGAGCTGGCCCCAATACTGAGCCCTGGGGAACATCACTTGTGACCAGCCACCAACTAGATTTAACTCCATTCACCACAACCCTTTGGGCCTGGCCATCCAGCCAGGTTTTTACCCAGCAGAGAGTACACCTGTCCAAGCCATGAGCAGCCAGTCTCTCCAGGAGAATGCTGTGGGAAATGGTATCAAAGGCTTTACTAAAGTCCAGGTAAACAACATCCACAGCCTTTCCCTCATCCACTAGGTGGGTCACCTTGTCACAGAAGGAGATCAGGTCAGTCAAGCAGGACCTGCCTTTCACAAACCCCTGCTGACTGGGCCTGATCCCCTGGTTGCCCTGTACGTGCCGTGTGATGGCACTCAGGATGATCTGCTCCATAACCTTCCCTGGCACCAGGTCAGGCTGACAGGCCTGCAGTTCCCCGGATCCTCCTTCCAGCCCTTCCTGTAGGTGGGCGTCACATTGGCTAACTCCCAGTCAACTGGGACCTCCCTGGTTAGCCAGGACTGCTGATAAATGGCTGAAAGCGGCTTGGTGAGCACTTCCACCAGCTCCCTCAGCACCCTTGGGTGGATCCCATCCAGCCCCATAGACTTGTGCGTGTGAAAGTGGTGTAGCAGGTTGCTAACCATTTCCCGTTGGATTATGGGGGCTTCATTCTGCTCCCTGTCTTTCAGCTCAGGGGTTGGGTACCCAGAGAACAACTGGTCATCTTATTAAATTCTGAGGCAAAGAAGGCCTTTTCCTCATCCTTTGTGACTATGTTTCCCCCCTGCATTCAATAAAAGATGGAGATTCTCCTTAGCCCTCCTTTTGTTGCCAACCTATTTATAGAAACTTTTTTTATTGTTTTTTACAGCAGTAGCCAGATTAAGTTCTAGCTGGGCTTTGGCCCTTCTAATTTTCTCCCTGCATAACCTCAAGAAATCTTTGTGGTCCTCCTGAGTTGCCTGCCCCTTCTTCCAAAGGTCATAAACTCTCCTTTTTTTGCTGAGTTCCAACCAAAGCTCTCTGTTCAGCCAGGTCAGTCTTCCCCACTGACTCGTCTTTCGGTACACAGGGACAGCCTGCTCCTACACCTTTAAGATTTCCTTCTTGAAGAATGTCCAGCCTTCCTGGACTCCTTTGCCCTTAAGGACTGCCTCTCAAGGGACTCTATCAACCAGCCTCCTAAACAGGCCCAAGTCTGCCCTCTGGAAATCCAAGCAGTTCTGCTACCCACCACCCACCCCCTCCCCTTACTTCTCCAAGAATTGAAAACTCTATCATTTTGTGATCACTATGCCCAAGATGGCCTCTGTCCTTACTGGAAAGGCATTGACACAGGCTAGCAACTTGTGTACCCAGGGTCTTGAAAAGGCTTGAGATGGGTGATTTATGGCTTTGTATTGTTGCCAGAAACATGTAAAATGCTAACTTTCATGCAATAATCTTGTTCAGCACACCAAGGAACTCAAGAGACAAAGTTCTAACAAGGCAAAACACATAAAACATAAAAAAGGGCTCACTGAGTATCGTTCCTGAAAGAAGTTTTATGGGTGCACAGCGCAAGTGATTGCTTTGGGAAAACAAACAAAACAACCAACCAACAAAACAAAACAACCAACAAAATCAGGCCATAGAAATACTTCTGCAACTTTGAGTGACTTTGAATTGCTTTGCAACCTTGGCTAAACGCAATTTGCTATCTTTGTATAAGATCAGTTACAAAAAATAAAGTTCATAACAGTTCTCACTTGTTCTTGAACTTCTGAGCTGTCAATAGCATATGAAGTGTGTTTTGTCTGACAACACAGCAGTTATTAAATGCTGAAACACACTGCACATGAGACTATTCTCAATACAGCTTCTAAACCTCTTTTTTACACATTCATTATTTGTGAGATGAGCCATTATTTGGGAAATGAACTAAGGTATATATTTTTGACTGAATGTAAAACAGAACAAATGCTTCCCTCTTAAAAACATTTGACTTTTCAAATGTTCAGCAACTTTTTTTTTTCTTCAGATTTCTCTACAAAAATATTCCAAGGTCTGACGTAAACATTAAAACATATTCCTCATGTCTTCCTGTTGACCCATAGACTAAATTCTAAAGGTATAGAAAATTAACTGAATTGAAAAGGGTTCACTTTCAACAAAAACACTGAAGTAGGACCTAACTTGAAAAATAACATTCAAATCCATCATCGTGGAAGACCTTGGAAAATAATTGTTTGGTTAGCTGACAGATAGGACTAGTGGCAATGAAAAACTTGCTACTCAGGTAGCTTTGGAAAAGGGTATGATAGGACACAACTTGTAAATGAGGTGGCAGAAATGGCCAGATACAATCATTGCAGGTGAAAACTGTTGGGGAGTATTTGTGTGGAATGCAATTTAGGTAATGCCTTTCTTAATATGGTAGAATTTGTGATTCTGAGGAAAGGAAAAGTATGTGCAGCATTGTAAGCACAATATATTTAATTTAAAAAAAAGGGGCAGATCAAGAAACTTATGTAATAATTTTCTATTCTCTCTTGCCAAGAGTCTGAGAAAGAAAGGCTCTTTAAGGGGACTGGCAATTAATAAAAGGTACTATAATGAAGGAGAAATGGCAAACTGTCTCATGAAGAAAGGCAGAAACAATACTAGAACTCAAAGTGTCTGGTTCAAGAGTTCTTTAAAAATTTGAAAGTCAGAATGAAGTTGTGCAAATGAGTGGAATAAAAGGACAAATACCTAAGAGTGACTACATAGGAATAACACAATAACAGACTAGGATAAAGTTAGAGGTTAAGATTAAAAAGGTTAGCATTAGCAAGGGACAAAACCCAGAAAAATATTCTGTAAATGCATTGGAAATAAAAAGAATTCAAAATGAAAAATCCATTATTTAATGAGGGAGGAGGGCAAATGGCACAGATTTGATACCTTTTTTGTTGCAGACTTCATAAACAGTGATCAGATACTTAATGAAATTAATTTTAATGAAGGAATAGGACTGGAGACCTGATTAGGCGAAAAACTTCTCAAAGATACTGAAGAAGTTAAGTATTTTCAAAGTGGCAAGGACAGATCAAATTCTACAGGCACCTTATGAACTAGCAAAAGACCTCTCTGAATCATTTATGATTACCTTTTAGAAGTCATGGACGCCCCAGAGAACTTCAGTGGGCATAGTAGAGGCCTATCTTTTAAAAATGGGAAAAAAATAAGAGAAATAAAGAACAGTGAGGTACATTTCAAAACTCAGAAAATAAGAGAACTAAAAAAAATGGGGGATGGTAAGGTGATGAAAAGCAGCCAGCGCAGACTGGCCAAGAAAGAAATCAAACCAGGCTTCTTCCTCCCTGCCACATGGATCCTTCTCTTTCCTAACCTTCGGTCCTTTCAAACATTCCATAGGAAGTTTCACACATTCTCACAGTCCCATAATAATCTTTAAACAATTCCAAAGTGCCCTTCCCCCTGCAACCCACAGGGAGTCCCCTGTAGGCAGTAGTTCACCCTGAAAGGAGTTCTGAGTGAGTTTCTTTGGTTTTCACACCAGGGACAACAGTCTAATCATTCTCCTTTGGTAGTCTTAGGAGCAGTCAAGTCTGTGTCTTCCAGTTTTCACTGATTAGGTTAACTAGGGTTCCTCTGCCTGTCACTATTCATCTGAACCTCACCAGGCTTTTCTGTTTATCATGATTAATCACATAGTCTAACCGTAACATGGTGCAATGACATAACCTGTGACTTGGGAGGTTCAAATTGGACACTTGGGAAAGCTTATTCACCAGGAGCAGTGCAGCATGGGAACAGCTTTCCCAGACGGACTGGGAAACCTCCATGCTTGGAGGTTTTTAATACTGGCTAGACACAGCACGACTGAACTGGTGTTGGTGATAATCCTGCTCAAAGTGAGGTTGACTAGAGACCACCAAAACAACCAACGCTTCCATCATCAACTGCCTGGACTTCAGAGATAATAAACCTTAAAAATATCTAGCATTTCAGGTTTGATCCAGATTTGGCATATTGCAAAATATGATTCAAACTCAGAGTCATATTTTAAACATGACTTATCTAGGTATCAGTCAGTTTCAGGATAATTTCTACTACAAAAAAGACATTTAGTAAAATCAGTAAGATGAAAACACTTTCCATTTCAATGTACCAGTTTTACCTCAAGTATCTGATCAAAAACAAATAGCAAAAAATATTTGGTAAGTACCTGCACAAATATTTGGTTTAACAATGTTAGCTGATTATTAGCCCAAAGATTTTTAGCAAGCAATGTACTGATTTTTGATTTGGATCAATTAGCTATACCATTTAGTTTAAAACGTTGTAGCCTAACCTTGTAATGTAAAAGTCTAAAAATTATTTTCTCATCTGGGACAAGAAGCAGCTGGGAGCATTGCCATGGCAACCATCTCATTTCCAAAGAGAGATTCTGTGACTTCTGTTGCTCTCTAGTAACCTCACAGCTGAAGTAGCATTGCTGAAAAAAACCAATTAAAAAAAGAGCAGCTTTTCATATAGAGTAATATACTGTCACAAGAAATACTTGGAAGGATCATAAAAAGAATGCTTCAGAACATAAGGCAGACTTTAAATAAATTAAATTCTCAGTTTGATGATGAGCCCAGGGAAAAAACAAACCAAAAAACCAAACCCAAAATACACATAACCTGCCACACTAACGTGTGTGTCTGTGCAGCTGACTGTGGAATCAGTCTCTCCTGGAAATGATGGTTATTACAGATCTCACTGTCTCACTCTAACTACATGACTTAGTTTCTTGATCCTGGTGTTGTTTAAGGAAAATGGATAGCAATGTGAATAATACACAGAGGGTGGATAGGGTGGGAGCAGAAAAAATGTCTACCAAACCGAGACATTTCACTGCCCACAGTCCTCCCCAGGAAACAGGTTGAGATCACATCATAAGAATTAGTCAGATTGCTCCATGACTACTGAAAGGTTTTAAGGAACTGAGGTGTTAAGAACCTATAGTCTAAGAACCTAAACAGACTAGAAAACCTGTAATACCTCTTTAATGCACTGATTCTGAAACTTAACCTATAAAATTTAGAAATTAAGGGAAGTTCATGCACAGATCTCAGGGTTATGGTTTAAAGTCTCATTTATTTACCCTCGCTTCAGTTTGGTTAGCTTAATGACCTTTCCCAGCTACTGCATTTTAAGCACTCCTTGTTATGGCATAATTAGGCCACAGATGATGGTCACTCAGAGGAGACTACCTGGAAGTGCTACAGTAGTACAAGGCCATACACATGTGAAAAGTACATTCCTACAGTGTAAGCTAGGAGCTTTCCATCATCTACTGTCTGCAGCCATCATGTGGAATAGTCATAATGCCGTGTGCAACAGCCGAGACCAATACCCCTTGCATTGGCTGGAGAAAAAATACTGAACTTCCTTTCAAAAGAAACATTGCAAACACAGCAGTGCCCATTTCATGGTTTGGACTTCTGTTGATAAACTGTATTAATATTCTCAGTAACACAAGTTGTTATTGCAGAAACATCTGCTTATTCAAATTCTTAACTTGGAACATAAAAGAATTATTAGGCAGTAAAAGTATGTAAACACAAACTATATGTAAAGTATTAAAAATACATGAAGAAAAGAGTAGGCAATGTGAGCACCTTTTAAAGAAAAAACCCCAACAAACAGTGCTTAAATGGTTAGAAATTCCAGTCTTTATAGTGGTAATCACTTCTTACAAAGAAGCACATTTGAGAAAGTGGAAGTTTATCTAGTTTAAAAAAGGCTATCAAATTTGAACAATGTACAAAACACTAAAAAAGGCTAACAAGGTACTGCAAAGCTATAAAGGCACTTAATGAGCTTCAGAAGGCAAGTTCAGTCCATCATATTTAAAAGGTGCATAAACAGCTATAATGTATGGAGAGCATGCAGATTTTTTTGTAATACACATTTAAGATTGAAAGAGGCAGAATTCCTCAAGTGTTTCTTTCCTACAGGATACCAATGAAGTGGGCTGAAAGCAGCAGATGACTTTCAGTGTTAGGTACTGGGATTTAAGATGACATTTTTCATGAGGAGCTACCCAGGCCCTCTGGATATTCTCTTCTTTCCCCTTCCCCCCCAAAGGAAAAACTGTAAACAGTGCATTTTGTTCAACTCTTGTATTTTCAGTGAACTGTGGCTGACTCTACTGTCTTTCTAATACTCTCCTCAGGGTATGCTTAAAGGGTTTGAAAAAACCCCTACAATAAAATAAGCCTCAAACGTATTACAAAGAAAGCACAGCAATTTGATCAGCTCTTTCCAGGACAAATGACCTCTCCACCATTAGCTAGCTACTCAGTGATAGAAATAATTGGTTGCTACCACTGAAACACTTGAAAGCACAAGTACAGAATTACTTCTGCCAGCACCAGCTGAATAGATTTTGCTACAGCAATTTCAACAAGACCTTTGTAGTCTTCATAAAAATGAAGGGCAGAAGTGAAAACCTTTGTGTAAATACGTGAATAGAATCAGCAGGAAAACAAACCAAAACAAAAGAGGGACTATCAGCAATACAATTCAAATAAAAAAATTGGAGGATGACAAGGTAAGGTTTCTCAAGGAATCTCTACCAACTGTCTACCACATGCTTTACATGTTGGGGACCCTTACAAAGTTACAGGTAGAAGTATTATTTTTACAAAAGGACCATCTGGATCCTTTAATCACATACCTGGTAACACCACCATGGTTCGATCCTCATCACTTTTGGTAATTATGATGATGGATGCTGCACTTACTCCACTATAAGCCTGTCTTTTAGTAACTGTTCCACCTCTTATCTGATGTGTAGCACTGCAAAAATACAACCTCATTAGGAGGCTTAATCTTGTCAGATAATCTTTCTCCTCAGTGTGTTCTACTAACTACCACAGTCAAGAACTTAAATCTTTATTAATACAGCATATACATTTCCCACCTGCCATGCTGAAGCAATCTGAACCACATCTATGGAAGGCTGAGAAAATGAACTGGTAGGAAAAGAAACACTTCTCCCCACTCCCAAAAATTGGTTCAAAGTCTTATTCTGTTCTGATCTCAGGAATGGGAAGTAGTAGTCCGAGTATTTAACTGAATTCTCCTTGCATCTGCATGGTAAACAGCAGTCCTGTGCCCTGCTTGGGTGACTATGAGCTTGGGTGTCCTAGTCTCCAGTCTGAAACACAAAGGGAAATGATACACCTGTGTGTACCAGACAGCAAGATCCTTAGAGAATCCAGAGAGCTTCTGAGAACATTCTAATATTTCAAACAGAAAATATTCTATTAAAAACCTTTTTACTTTTTTACTTGCTCTGTTTTCAATTGAGTTTCACCACCTTTTATATTACTTTTTGTTGTTTGTCATCAGCTTTAAAGAATCAGTTCAAAACCAAAAATTCGGTCAAAAAATGCCATGAAAGGTTTTCTTTCTGTTGTATATTCACTACCATTTGCCCTTGACTGAATGACAGTCTTTAATTAATTTTTATTCGTATCAGCCATGCAGAACCAAATACATAATAAAAATGAGCTCAACTGTAATCTGTTTTTGTGCATCATCAATAAAAGAGCTAAGTAGCTAAGTTCCACTTGCACAGAAAATTATATTGTCATTAAATCTTCATAACCTTATTGGAAACAAAGTATTATACAAGGTTCACTGCCAGCATAATTTGAAGGAATAACCTTGTAATTTCAAAAGTAGACAGGTTTTCCTTTAGAATCAATATTTATTATGATAGAGGATTCATAATCCTTTATGGATTTTGAAACAACAAAAATACCCCTCCCCAACCTATTTGTGACCTCAAGCAGCTTTCACGAGCTTAACCTGAAAATAGACTAAAACTCAATACTACTCCTACAGACAATTTTGTGACTAAAAGCTCCCTGAATGTTGTATTATTTTATGGTCTGAATCACCAGATTTTACACACAGTATCAACTTCAAAAGAGTCATTAGGATCTAAGGTCCTGTCTTTACAGACACTGAAATGATGAAAGCAGTAAAATTTTTGAAATTCTACTTTTTTTCCACAATTGATACTGCTTGCTTTTTGGCACTTGGAGGGTAATAATGTGTTTTGTAGTCAGTCCATTGGCAGACTATCACTTCCCAATGCCCTGTGCACCACAGGTTCATCTCGTGCTTTTCTTGCCTAAGAATGTGCAAAATGTGCATGGTTTTTTAACCTTTCAACATACTTTCTTCAGTAAATCTGCTTTTCCACTGAAGTTCAAAATTTTAAGTTCTTTCTGTATTTCTTAGCCCATCAACAGTAGATGTAAAAACTTCTATTCTCCTTCAGTTCATTAAAGAAGCATATTATATATAGCCATATATATCCATATTTCATTCTGACACATTAGAATGAAAAACATGCATTGCCACTAAGTATTTATTATTATTTATATTTCGTATTGATTATTTTCCTAAAAGAAGTTTCAAAGGAAACAAATCATAGGAATACAAATTCACCATCTACTATTAATAGCAACAGGATTAAGGTCAGACATGATGTCTTAAAAATTAAAGTGAAATCCTTTTAGTACCTTAAGGTACTGCTATCACTGTTAGCCTGCAAAAATAGGATCCTTTTAACAAACTGTAAAACAAACTTTGCCCTCTTTGAGCTACTGATCACACACAACTTCTATGCAATTAAAGGTCCATTAACACCCAGTGGAGATGTTTAAACAGATCTTAGTGATTTAATACACTTGTCACTAAATTGGAAGAGTTTGTACTTAAATTACCTAGATTACTTTTGAAATCTTGACATGTGGTTTCTTAAAAGTGTTTGTTTATTAATAAATATGTATAAAGAACTACATATAAATGCTTAATAAATGTGCTCTTTAAGATTACTTACTGGATTTTCTTCAGTAAGCTCATAGCCACACTCTGAGTACCCAATATTCACTACTAAATTTATCCTTACAATTACTTTTGTGAGACAAGCTTCTCATACTTCACACACAAGAACCTGAAACAGAAATCATAAATGATTTGCACAAATCCTGACAGTTGCATCAGAACCCAACGCACCTGATTCTAGAGTTTTAAGTCCTCTTCACAAATACAAATCTTAACCACAAACCAGCCTTTCCCTCTGAAGCAATACACACCCCATTTACAGAGTCATTATCATCCCTACTTCATCAAAAAGAGCACCAACAAATATTTCCTTTGTTTAAAAATGAGGTGAGATATCTATATATCAAATTTCTTCCTTACATGTGAAGAATGGAAGCATCTTTGATGAAGTAATTGATAAAATTACTTAAAACTGTTCTAAACACTTTCCAGGCCATCTTACATGACTAATAGTTGAAACAGACTTAAGCAAAATACGTCTCCTCTCCCTTCTACAAAGCCTGTCATAAACGCAGAGTTGCCCACTCATTCAGAACATGACTAAATGAGCTCTTAGGCTACAAATCCGTAAGATGCAGTGAGCTGACTGTATTATTCTCACTCACTGCCTGAAACAGAGAAGAGCTCCTGCTTCTGACTGCATGCCTCTAGTGCTTACTTTCTGCTGGTTCTGGTATTTGATCCTTCTGTGAGCTGATTTAACTCTCTAAAACATAACAGAAATCTAGCAGAATGATCGACAAATTTCTCGTTAAGTCAACAAACGGCAAAGCCTGAGAAGTACCAGAACTTGTAGCCAGAAAGCAGCAGGATTATATAGTCCAAGCTGAGGGAGCAGGTCTTCCTCCTTTTGGCAATGAGGAAATCAGCTTGTCTATAGTCCAACCTGATTCTGTACATCTTTAATTTCTGTTCTGAGGTGTTTCAACTTACTGTCTGCCTTACATTATTCTCAACTATCCTCACTAAAAGGCAGCTGGTTTTTTTTTGAAAACAGAGATGTCAGACCTAACACAGAAGAAAGGCTACTAAAAATCTGTAAATAAGGACAAGGAATTACAACTGAACTATACCAAACATTTTCTTTCTGCAGAAAGACAATCTTGCATTATACTAGTAACTGCAATAGAAAAGCTATCAAACAAGATTTGCCTAGTGGCATTTATGATAGCCCAAGACCACGTTACAACTTTAAGTGCCCAAGCAACTTCAAGTGACTAAAGCACTCTGGCTAGAACCTCTTTTCTCACTTGTCACACACAGATTCCAGCTCTAAATTAAAAAAAAAAAAAAAAAAGTTGGTACCATTGTAACTAGCAGCAGCAGACTAATACACTTCTACAAATCACTTTATCACAAATGCGTCTTAAAAGGAGGGGAATAATGTACATAATTGAGGGAATAACATTAGGTAACAGGATTTTGGGGCTTGGATTGTTCAGATAACAGGTTTCTGGAGGTGAGGCAGAGTTTTCTGTTGAGGAAGGCAGGGAAATAGTACACTGCATCTGATGCACAAAGAAATGGCCTGGACCTTGATACATCAGTTCTAAGAAAAAGAGAAGTGTTGGATATTCCACGTACTCCTTCCAAAGTTTTATAGGATCCTTGCAATTCTTGTCAATTTTTTCACTCTGAACTCTTCAGAGACTTTCATCTTTTCATGGCCTGAATTCTCCAGTTGCCCTTTAAGGACGGATCAAGACCATGAACAGACACAATGAAAGAAGGTAGAAATATTGTTGTTCTTACCTTTGTAACAAGGAAAAATGCATCAGTATGATGAACGACTGAACAAACTGTGATTAAAACAAGTTAATGCAATTTAATTGTCATTCCAATTACTGTTAAACAAAAGTAACTTGTGGCTTGTACTTTCCAGGACAGCATAGTAACAAGCTAATTGCTCCATCTTCAAAGAACTGTTCCCCATTTTCCCTATGAATTTTTCAGTAAGATACTGTGAAAGAGGAGGTTTTTTGATTTTTTGTTTGTTTGTTTTTTGCAAAGGCAACATGACACTCATTTCAGTAAATCCTTCTGGCAAGAATATCCAAATATCCTCTTGTCTCTGTTGTATTTCACTTAATATACAAAACAAAAAGACCATTCAAGCAAAACAAAAAACAAGACCAAAAATGTGCAGCCTATTTTGCAAAGACTGAAATCTTTCATTGTCCAAAAACCATTGGTTTATTTCTTCTCCAACATCTTAAAAGTTGACTTAATCCTATGAACAAGTACTTAGTATTTTGCAGCTTTTGTTTCATAGCATACTTCTAAGTATGTAATCTAAGACAATTCATAGCCCTCCTAAGTGTTTGGCAGAACAAATAAACGCTTCAGGTATACTTTAGGTGAATATTAAATACCATTTTTGGAATCAGATATACATTACCCATACTGCATGGATACTGTTACCTAAGAAGTTAGCAATTGTAAAAATAGAAAGGAACAGCATTTATGCTAAAACAAAACAAAACAAATTTATGGACAGTTGCTAATGGGGTTTGGCAGGTGTTGCTGTCATTTTAATTTGCAAATGTTCATCTAGTGGAGAAAATTTTTTTCATCTTTTCTCTGAAGTTACTGGGTAGCTTGAAAAGATACTGCACTACAGACACACAGGTATGCTCAAAGTTCTGCCAGTGACTTAGCATACCTAGAGATAGCCATATACTTTGGAACATAATTTAAAAAATGAGTGGGATTTACCTTCCTACCATCCTTTTCGTTTTTTTCTTTCATTTTGAATATTTTGTTCTGTATTTGGCCTCAAATCATACCACTGATAAGATGAATGCACAGCACACAGAAAACTAAGAACCAGAAGTGTTGCAGAAGCGATACATGTGATTTAGAAAGGGAAGATCCAAGATAAATGTTCATCATGTTACATAGATACCTTGGATTCATAATTAACTTAACAGAGCTTAAAAGACTTTCTGATGCAGGATGCTTTGCATTTCTTCCCTGCCCAGAGTTTTTAGCAGAAAGTAGATCAGAATCAAACTGGGCAATAAAAAGTGGAAAAGTCCGTGAACTAAAGTGTACAGACAGCAAACAATGTAAAAGAAAATAATTTTATAAGTAACACGTACGACAAGCTGATAAAGAAAATGACATATTCAGTAAACCCACAACTCAATTTTGAAAGGAGAATTTGTTCATTTCAGAACTCAACAGCAAGTATAAAACATTAAAGCCATCTTAAGACTGAACTCCACTTCTGTTATCTTTGAATTTTTTTATACATTGTCTTATGATTAAGACATTCATTACAGTTTAGCACATCATATAATTTACAATAATTCTCTACAGAACAATATAGTTAATTCAGTATCATCAGTAACTTTATACAGATACAGTATTGAAGCCATGTCCTCTTTTGCTCACCGTCAAGTACAAAACAGCTTATATAGACTAAAAAAAGCTACACACCACAGTTGTAGCATACCGTATTTTGTGCCTGATTAAAGTTTACAGTAGTGGCTTTTTGATCTTTCAAGACAAATAAACATGATACCACATAACAAACAGTTGTGCAAACTCAGGCTTAGGAGGAAGACTTAACTACCTCCTTTTTCCAGAACTACTTTTCCCTGCTTTACTGCTGCTACTACCAGACTTGCTGGAAGATTTTGAAGAGAAAAGTCTTGTCATGAATTCGGAGACATCTGGCAGCTCATGGTTGGAATTCAGCATGTTCATTGATTGCTCCATTTCCTGTGTGCAAAGATTAGATAACCTTAATAGCTCATAACAGTTCTGGCTGTTTCTAAGGCATCAGTTGAAAGATCATATCAGGAAGATGCCAGATCTTCCGAAATACTGTTTTACTATTTGTAGCCCTCCAGCGTACATATTGCTACATATTTTTATGCAACCACAGCCAAATGCCCAGCTACACACAGAAACATAAAACCCCAAAACTAAAAGCACTGGTGTATGGAAAAAGGTAACCATGTCTTAAGCAGTTTTACAGGGCAACCGCCCAATTAAAAAAAAAAACTAAAAGAGAAAAACACCATTATTTATTTTCAGCATTACTTTCCTCCATTTTAAAATTTAAGCTTTTGTTTAGATTTTCAGATCTGTGATCTTACAGATTTCACATACTTTTGTATTTTCAAATTAGTATTACTTACGCAAAATCTAACAAATTTTGGAAGCTGTTTGAAGTGATTAGATATTTTTATTGCCCTACTTTGTAACATCAAGCTATTAGTGTACAGCAGCTAAGTTTTGTTTCATGAAAGGAAGGATTTTAATATGAGATCGTATATCCAGCTAAGCTTAATGTAACTTTAGAGTTTAGCATAGTGGCTCTACAAGACTAATTAGTATGGTTTAAAACAAACAAATCCTGAAGTACTTTTAATGCATACAACAGCTGAACTGCACATCTACAATGTGATAATGCTTATAGTAATTGCCAATTTAATGTGGGATTGTCACCTTGCTCTTCTGGTTACCATTCAGCATGATACAGCTTTAACTGTCTTCAAGGTACAAACAAAGCAAAAGCTGTTATGGTAGCCTTTGTTACTATTGCATCTATACTACATCTGTACTTAATGCCTCCACAACAAGCACAGTAACTAAATCATTAAGTTTCCGTATAAACTAGTACTGTGCTGATTCCATAAAGAAAAAAACAAGCTAACTTGAAAAATGTAATACAAGCTCCATAACCTCTACAAGAAAACTGGAGGAAGTATGGATATACACTTAAGAATTTAATACATGGTCACCTAGAGAATGCCATTACAACTGAATTCTTAAAAACTACCTTCTCTTATTCTTTAATTTAAATTACAAGCAAGATTCCTTCAACTTAAAATTTCTCTTTAACAAGTCATATCAGTCAGCTAGTAACAACTAAATCATCAGAAGTTCTGATGGTTTACCATCAGAATGGCCTGTCTGAAAGCAGTGTCAGATCAGTGACAAAAGTAAGGAAGAAGTGATTTTTTTAAAATTCAACTTCTAAAGTTCAGCTTGGTTTGAAGAACACGCCACAGATATCTAGTGTATCTTTGTATCATATTTTCAATCAAAATTAAAGCCAAAAAAGCATTACATAGCTCTGCTATGCTTTTTATAGGTATTACTTTAGGAAAAAAAAAAAGAAAAAAGACGATGACTCAGACACCTATAAAGTACTACTGAAGACAGTGGTCATTTAGAGGAAAAGGAGTTTAAATTAACAAAACTCTCAAAAAGCAGCCACCAAGACAGACAAGGAATACTTCTAAAAATACAAAAAGATTTAACAAACACCTTGAATCTCCATTTTGTCCTAGCCTTCTGCTATTCGGTATTTTGCATGATGAAACGACAATAAATCAGATAATTTATTGACTACATTAAGACTCCATATCATATACACTATTCTGACATCTGGATTTAACAGTCTTGTAAACTATGTGATTTAGGTTGATGGATAAGAGAACCCCACATCATACTCTTCTCAACACACCTGATGCTTATTAAATTATGTCTAAACCCAAAGTGCTAGGCTTAAGCATAGTGCATTGGAAATCTATAGAAAAAAATAGCCTTTGAGAAATCATATTTATTGCTCTAAAACTCAGGAAAACACCATTCATATTGTAATACTTTCAAAGCTGTACCAAACAATTTAATTCCGTGTTGTGCTGTTTAACAGCAAATTCACGAGTTGTAAATGTTAGAATTCATTGTTAGAACAGCAACACTGTATTAACTGAATAAATGATGCCCATTAAGACTTCTTTAAAAGTCTGGGTTTGTTTTTATTACTTTTCTGTACCTTAAAATCTCATTATCTTTGTTCTCTGTATCTGTATCAATTGAACATACTTACCCGTCTCATATCAGGATCACTGGTGTTGACAACTTTAGGCAAAAGCACAAATATCAGTAATGGAAGAACCATCATCATCACCTACACAGAAAACAGCAAATACTTCTTCAGCTTATCTGTTGCTCCAGATGTTTTTAGACATACTGACATAAAGATTTAGCTAAACAGCCGAATTCTAGAACTACTGCATTCTGAGTCAGTAACCCAGTAACAGCAATCCAGTTGTCACCCAAGAAAACTGATAAGGAAGTATTATGTTTCAAACAATAGATTTCAAAGTTGGACCATTAAAGTAAATGCTTGTTATCTCTTTCAACTGCTATAACTACAGTCTCGAAACATGTTGATCTCCACACTACTAGACCCGACTATGGGCCATTTTCAGAGGACATACATTAATGGAGTGAGTATACAGGGGAGGAAAGATCATAGAAAAACCTTCTATTTGTAAACACATAAAAACCAAAGAAAAAACAATCCTCTCAGAAGAGCAAAGCGTGCACATGTTTTCTCAACTGTTTTACTCCCGGTATTCTGAAGGATAGCTATATTTGGATCCTTAGCATACTTTTAACCTTTGTGTGTTGCTTGTACGTACCATAGGGTTCATGAGGAAATCTGTCCATCCCCAAGATTCCCTCTTTATAAAGTATGAAGGAGGTCCAGAAGATTTCATCTGGAGTGGGTATGGCAGCCTGACAACTTCAGAGGTTTTAATGTAATTCACATATCTTGCTCTAATAAGCAAAATGTAAATAATTAAAAATATAAATACAATCTCTAACAAATAATAATGGTAATTTAATTATATTCCAAAGTTTTAATAACAGACTACACACAAAACCATCTGCGAGGCAGTGTCAGATAGGCTTCGCTTTTCAGAAGCCAATTTCTCTCAGCAGCATACTTTATGGAATCAAATGATACTTTACCTTTTTCCAGGCTAGCTATTAGGCTTGATATGGAAAACAGACTTGCAGATCAAAGACATCAGAACTATTTTTTCAAATGTGACTTCTGCAAAACATTTTTTCTCACCTTGGTAACGAGCAAGAAAAGCAACAATATTTAAAGAGAAGGTACAGTTTTGAACAGTGTAGCGTAGCTTAAGCAGAGTTTGCTCTGGGCAACAATTATTTATTTATATATGAAGTTAATACTACCTTTTCCCCGCAATGCAATTTATCATGATTTGCATTTATTGACACTGAATCTCAGTCTTTTTTACTTTACAAGGTCTTTTGATAGTTCTTCACTAGTATTCTTCACTTGGGCCTGGTATTTAGATAGTTACTTGGTACTATCATCTAACTTTGTCACTCTTCACCCATTTTTCACGATTTATGAATACTTACCCGCCTTGAGCAACTCCAGGCATGACTTCTGCCCATTACAAGATAGATAATTTATTCCTTCTGAATTTTTCACCAAATATTCATCCACAGAATGTCCCTCCCTCCTACCTTATAACTACATATTTTCCTCCAAAGATTTTGAGATTTTCAAGTAGCTGTTATCAAACACATCCGTTATCCACATGCTGTTTCGTCTTTTTGTTCGTTTGTTTTCAGTACTTTTTTTTAAGGCAGAACTTCCCTTAGAAAAGCCCAGTTGACGTTTTCCCCCGTGTATCACATTTTTTCATGCATCTCCCAGCTGTATTCCTCATTATAGTTCCTACCTGTTTGACTGGTAGAGATGTCAAGTCCACCGGTACTTTGCTCTGCAGACATACCCTAGTAGTTTACTTGAATGTCAAATTTGTTACCTCTAGTTCTCAGACACCAAAACAGTGCTAAGTCAGAGGTTATACACACTATTGTGTCTATTTCACCAAGTTCCTTCTGTATTTATTACACATTGATTGTTGCCAATGAGATACTGCCTAACAAAGTACAAAAATAAAAATTTCATAAAGCTTGAAAAAAAAAAAAATCTAAGCACAAATTGTGCTATTATTATTATATACAGACTGTTTGCACTGTTTTCAGTTTGAGATTTCAATTTTTAACCTTCCCTAAAAATACTGCTGCAGTGTTTTTATTGATGTTTGTACTTCTAAAACATAATAGCGTATTTTATAAGATACTGTAAAAGACAAACTGGAAGTTAAGATACTACATGTGCACCTGAACAAAGAAAAATGAACTACAAACATATTCATTTAAATGAAAAATCACCTTATTAGATAGGATAGTCATTTTTCTGTATTACTTACTGAATAGTGTGCAGTTACAGATGCACAGTTATAGTTGTTAGAGATAACGTTATCTGGCCATAACATAAAAAATAGCTAACAATGCTACAGAAATACTGCAGGCTGGCAACCACCAGCATTTGCCAGTAACTGTAAGGAGTACCTTATGGAAGCGTAACAAAAATTTTTTTGGAATTAGAATTTCATTGTGCCAAGTCTTGACAGAACATTTACCAAAAAAGAAAGGAAAAAGGGAAGAAGAAGAAAAAAAAAGTATTGGCAAAAGATAAAGCAATTAACTAGATTTTATTTCAGGATAGCTGCATAAGAAAATAACAAGAGTAAACAAGTAAAAGGACTCTTTTTATCCATTTCCTCTTATTTAAGGCTATACATATGAAACAAAGAAATCAATCAGACTGGATTTTAAGAAATGTGCTCCCAGAAGTGATGTTAAAAGAAGCTGAAACATGATCTGAAAGGGAACATGAGATCTACAGTACTGTCTATATTACTTCTTATACTGTGCTGTCAGGCATACTTAATAGATCAATACAGAAGCAAATCATGAAAGGCTCACCTCATTTTGCCTTTTGAAGTTATGTCAACTCGCACAGGCTCAAATTTATGAGCAGGGGATATAACTTCCACTACGTAAGATCCTGAAGGTACATCGTGAACCACAAAACTTCCATCTGTCCTGAAAAAAAACAGTAAGTTCCACTACATTTCAATATGCTCCAATACACAAGAGAGGGTGCTTTATTTGTTTTAAAGAAGAAACTGTAATAGTATCATTTAATATTATAAATCTTAACACAAAAACAATGACCAAAAGGAAAATTTAAATTGCTCAGCACTCATAATATCAAGCCCCTTATGGTTATTTAACAATGTGTGCCACAACAGCAGAAGAAATTACCCTTTACGTTAAAGATTTTCTCATGCCCTCAAGCTATTGTCTTGATGGAGGAATAATTTAACAGCCAAAGTAAGATTTGAAATGGTTAATTTCATGTATTCAAATGATGGCACAATCGACTTACACCTTCCTTCTCCTTCTGAAATACACACAATGAAGTTTACTTTGCTTCAGTATGCATACTATGAAGTTTACTTTGCTTCAATACTTCTGCTGGAAGCAAAAAACCCCCCCCAAATTGACATCCTACATAGTGTGGATAGATATTAGAGATGACTCGCAATGCACAAAAATTGTAGTTTGTGCCTTTATTGCAAAATAGAGGTTTTTACTTTTAATTGCTCCCTTTAGGACTAGCCCACGCTGGAAAGCTCTATCACAACAATAAGGAAACAAAGAGCTCTGAACATATCCACAGAAGGGATTTTTAGAAAGACTACTTGCATTTTAAAACGCGAAATTTCAATATTTGGTGAAAATATTAGTAAAAGGATACTTGAAAGCTTCAGCACCAGTTGCTATTAAATTAAAAGTACAGAAGCTTGTAGTTTTCCTCCTACATGCTTCCAGAAGTTTCCAGGAAGAAAAACTTAGTGTTATCTAGCCTTTTACAATTAATATAAAAGACAGCTCTCCTAAAAAGTAAGACTCAAAGTTAAGACAAAAAAAGTTGTTCAAAGAGATAAAAAAAGTAATAAAACCTGATACATTAAAAACTTGCATCAGGGAAAAAAAAAAAAAAAAAAAAAAAGAACCCTCGTAAAAGCAAACCCTCAAAAAGAATTTTGTCCTTACATCCTTCACACAAGTTCTCTCTCTCAAAGATGTATATCACTTAAGGACCTTCCCACCACAGAGACAAAAGCATATAACCAGTACTGTGTAGATGGGTTTCACTAATACTTTATGTGATGATTTGAACCTCCAAGAATGCTTACACTATCTTGTACTGCAACTGCTGTAAGGATGTTTTCCTAGGAATTTCCTTTTAATTTTTAATTCTTTAGAGTATTATTTGGATAAAATTATAGTTTTTTTCTAAAGATTTATTTATATGACAAAGCAAATTCTCACTTCATATACTGCTATCCTACACTGCGTTTTTAGAAGAAAAAAAAGTTTCATTTTTGTTACGTGGGGAAACCAATCAGATTTATAAAAATGCCTGTACTAGAGAATGATTCTTGAAATACTCAAAAAGCAGCTTTGCTGTGTCAAATAATTATTTTCCTTTTTTTTGATAACTGGAATGACATCCATGTAATATATAATCAAAACCTACCAGAGAGATGGCGACAAATATATCTCCTGATATACCAAATACATTTAAATCTGTCACCAAAAGTGAAGGGTCTTTCTACTGAGCCTGAAATATCACTGTTATTTAAGAAAACTGTTCTTTCTTCTAACACAGTTCTTACTAAAAATATACTGCCATCCAGTACTGTGCTCATTACAAGTGACAAAAAAAAATCCCAACCAACATTAAAGCACTTTTGCCAAAAAGTACCATGCTTGCGGTAGCGCAACATCTACAAATATGTTTATCAAACTGAACAAATGACATAATATTGCTTGGATTTAAGTTATATCAATATAATTTGATACATCTATAAACAGACATATCAAATTAATGTAATCAATAGAGCTCGGTATCTAGGTTACACTGTCATAAATACGGTATGCTCTTAGGTAAGCCTACTTCCTCATATTTCAGACAACTCAAGTTCCAAGCAAGCATCTGGAAGCTTACCAACTCCATGGTATTTATTAAATCGGCTCCTAATTATGTCAGGCTCCCACAACATGGTTGTACTGGCTCATCAGGTGCTACACTGACAAGATTCTGCAAGTTTTGCAGAGTAAAATCTGTTGTGTTAACGTAACGACAGTTCCCAGAGTCAAAGTTCAGTTCAACTTCTACTGCGGAGGGAATAATTAAAAATGATTGGTATTTATGAGATGGTGTATCTTAATTTCATATAAACTTTCTCATTTTAATACATAATTTTAAAAGGAATGTATCATACTGTACCGAAGATTACAAAAACTCTTTTAGAATTAGCTTCTACTCTTTGAACTATGAGATCAGATCAATTTTAATTGAGGACATTTTCTCTGCCTGATTATCTCTAGATCCTTTGCTAATCTAAATATACCTACTACCACCTGAGACTGCTAATGTGATTCTTTACAGCTTCCACATACATTTGCACGATCTTGTGTGAAGCAATAAAGCCATATCCCTTGAAATGGCTTTCGCTGGTACAGTGAAAAAGTTTTTCACAGGTACTGCAATAGGTAACTACAACTCTTAACTTTTTGCCACAAACATTTCTCCAGAACGAGTAAATTCTTGGCTAAGGAGGGGGTCTTAAAAGAAGTGTCAGAATTCGCACCCGCAAAAGCCTAGAACACCGCCCTCCAGAATTTAATGCAAACGTGTTTTTTTTTTTTTTAAATTAAAACTCAGTTCCACCTTTTCGATGGCTGAAAAGCCAGCGGCCTTAGTCACCGATTTGGTTACGTCTGCAGGAGGCCGAGAACAGCAATCCCTACAGCACTACAGGTTCCCACTGCTGCAGGCCCGGCCGTGTCCAGTGCTTTACAAACTCGGGGACAAACAAAGCCGAAGTCGGACGCGAGGTGTTCGCCTCCGCAGCTGTGCGCTGCTAACCGGGGCAACGCCGCTAACCCGCAGGGACCTGCTCCCCTCTGCCACAGCCGGCCGCCATCTTACGGCCGCGACTGCAGGAGGGAGGCCAGGCGCGCCCGGGGTGCGGAGGCGGAGGGTATCTCCGAGCGGCACCCGCGGCGCCGGGCGACACCGGCCCGAGCCCGGCGAGGGACGCCTGCTTCCCCGCCGGGACCAAGCCCCCCGCCCCGCCCCGCCCGCCGCTCACTTCAGGAAGCCGACGTGCTCCTCCCCGTCCACCAGCACCCGGGCCCCCGCGATCCAGTCCTGCGGCTTCACCCCGGGCACCACGGCCCGGCCCTCGATCTTAAACCGCTCCCCAGGGCCCGCGCCGCCCGGCGACTCCGCTGTCCCCGCCGCCTCCGAGCCGCAGGCGCCGTCGGGCAGCGGCGAGGCCAGCAGCCAGAGCAGCGCCAGCCAGGCGGACCCACTCCGCGCCGCCATCGCCGCCGCCTCCCCCCCTCCCTCCCTCCCGGCACCGGGCAGCCGCCTTCCGCGCACGCGCCGAGCGCCAGCCCTGGCGGCCGGAGAGCCGGGCCGGCGGCTTGCTGCGCGTGCGCGCCTGGCGGGCGGGAAGGGCTGGCCGGCCGCGCGCATGCGCACGGGAGAGAGCGGCCCGGGCGAATAGGAGCGGGGCAAGCCCGGCGGCCGTGACGCGCCGGAGGGCGGCCGCTTCCCGCGGGTGAGGCGCGGCAGGGCCCGAGCGCCGGCGGCTGCCCGGGCGGGGGAGCAAGCGGGCGGCCGGGGCTTCCCTCGGAGCCGCTTCGTCTCGGCTCTCGCACGGCGGGACGCTGCCCGCCTCCGCGTCCAAGCGCGCGGGCTGCGGGGAAGGCCCGTACCTCGGGGACAGCGCCCGCAAGGCCGCGGGGGCACCTGCCCCTCGCTAGCGGCGACAGGGCCGGCCGTCACGGAGACCTCCCCGAGGCTGCAGCTGGTGCTCTTGGCCCCTAAAAGCGGCACAGCTGCTAAAAGCGTTTTGCGGAGCTCGCTCTGACTCTGCGGCAGCTCGCAAGGCGGATAATCTGCCCCCGCGCACCATTCGCGCCTTCCAAGATGAGAAATGGAGCGGGTGGTGGATGGGCAGGGAGGGCTCCTTTGTGAGTGAAAACAAAGGGCGAGATGAGGAAGGACATAAGGACTGAAGGACACAAACGCGAACCTGAAGAACATAAACGTGTGAAAAGTAGATGCCTCTTGCCTGGTAACAGAAACGGATGGATCCATTTATAATCAAGACATTTTAGTTTCAGAGTTAAATTTTAATAGCTATCATGCAAAGAGTAATAATCAAGCTTTTTCTAGGAAACAGTCAAAAAAAAGCTTAGAAAGAAAAAGCTTAAAATCGGTCATTTAATTGAGGCCTAAAGCGTCATCTTTTTGATTTATAGCACGACAGTTTGTTTCTGATGAATAATCAGAACTTGTTGACTGTACAATAGTATGAAAATCTGTTACTCAGCAGGCAAGCACAGAGTTACAGGAGAGACCAAGAGGGCTGCAATACCTTCCCTACCCCTATTTCCCTTTACACAGCATGTCCTGTTATGTCATACGTATTTCATTGGCACGTTGTGGCTATGCTCGCTTCCTTTGTACCTCTCTTACTTATGTCAGAGTTAATTACTGAACACGTTGAAAACATTACTTAATTATTAAGCATGATTATGTTAGAGGCAATTAACCTGGTCATTTTATTAGCGTTATTATTAGTTTCCTCTTCTCTGTTCCATTAAAGTATTCTTATCTCAACCCACGAGTTTTACTGTTTTCCTGATTTTCTCCCCCATCCCACTGGGTGGGGGGGAAGTGAGTGAGTGGCTGCGTAGTGCTTAGTTGCTGGCTGGGGTTAAACGGTGACACCAGTATAGCACCACAGAAAGACATCATCTTCACAGTGACATCTCATGTTGCTAGCTTTTTATATGCAGTTAGCGTAAAAATGCTCCTGTTTTTAAAATATCCTCAAGCACCTGCATGGGATGCTGTCAGACCACATAGAGTGGTCATGTCCTCTAGTTTTGAGGCAATTCTTAATCAAAGAATTTATTTTTATAACCTAGATAATACAGTTACTCGGTTTAAATCCTCCTGAACCCAAAGAAAAGAAAACATCATTTGTTCTTTCATACTGTAATCCAGGAAGCTTCTCTCTGTATCATCCTCCTAACAAACTGACAAAGTTACTTAAACAGCCTCTTGGCTAGAATCCCACCCTCATGTAGAAACCCTGACTGTGGGTGCAATTTTCATTGCAGAGGCATATCTTAATACAGCTATTAGAAACTTTGCATATATAGGCATGCAACCTTTTTTAATGTTAGGTAAACAGTCCCTTTTCCTCTCACTGTACAGCTTCTTTACATATTAATAGTACTATTTCATAAAAACAGATATCTAAGTTACCATATTTTTAAGTGTACACAACTAAGAAAATAATTAATTTGGTTAATTACTGCCTTTTCGATTAAGACTATAGCTATAACAGCATCAATTTTGAGTGGATTGCACAATGCCATTTGTGAGTTTTGAAACCATGCTGTGGGTGTTTGCCTTCTAGGTAAAAAGAACAAATCCCAGAACAAAAGTAGTGGAAACAAAGAAATAAAAGTGTCTGGGTGTAAGTTTATCAAAATATAACCAACTACTCATTTTCTTAGTACATCGTCTAGTAGATGCTACCTGTTTTTTTCTGGAAGGAATTTCACTACTAGCAAAGTTGTGTCTGCAGCTTGATGTCAAGTGAATCCCTGAGCAGAAGACAGATAAAAAACTGCTAAGCAACAGTTTCAGTTCAATTGAAACAACTGAACAATTCCATCAGCCTCCTGAAAGTGCAATCAAGGATGACCTCCATGTTTATAGCTGTCTCTTCGTTGATGGATTCACTCCCTGAGTAACAGCTACGTAGAAACTGGCAAGTTTCTTAGAAGTTCTACCCTGCTCACAAGCAAATTCTCAGGTTTGTCTGAGTTACTTCAACCAGCTGTCACTAATGCTACAGAACTGTCAGCCAGATGGATGAGAGCTGACAGTCCCTAATGGATTGAACAAAGAGGAGGTCTAGACTAATGTAATGCCATCACATTGATAACACTGAAATCCACATCTCCAGATTCTTGTCACTTCTGGTTTCATGTACAAACCGAAAAAGCAAAGGAGACCCATTAAATCCCTCTGGGCTCTCCAAATGCAACATCAAAATCCATGAACATCACAGCTGTTTATAGAGAATCATGTAGTCTGGCATGCTGGTAGCTACTCTTTAAGTAGCAAGAGAGGTTTCTGTCTTCCCTGAGGGAGAAAGGAGTTTACAAAAAACTGTAGGAGAACTTATTTTTGTGCCGAATCCTTTTCACAGTCAGACTGCTAGCAAAACTTGCTATATAGACTTTTTGCTTGTAGTTGACCATTAGTAAAGCATTTCATTCACCTTTGAACATTTCAGTGCAATTGCTCTGAAAACTTCTCTTTTTTATAAAGCCGATAGCACCTTGGCTAGTATTTAAATATTTGCTTCTGAAAATGAACATGATCCTGTCATTGATACTGGTGTACTTTAATACACTGGACCACAAAGAGCAGCAGCCCACAATCTGTTTTGTGTATGATTCAGGCAGCGATAACCAAAGCTGTTGACTTTCAGCAGACAAGCAGGGAGCAGCTTCAGCCATCTGCTTCTAATCCTACTGTAGTCTTTGAGTCAGTCCCCCAATACAGGTAACACCCAGTGCACCAGATGAACAATGCTAGTTCACAAATGTTCAGTGGAAGTAAAGACAGACCTGGCTGATAAGAAGAATAAATAAATAATATGTGCATCAGAATACTCATACCTACTTTTTTTTTTTTTTGAGAAACTAATTAGAGGTGAGAAGAAATCAAAATGCCCACCCAAGCAAGCAGATCTATGAGAATACACAGAGGGAAGGTAGATGGAAGAATTCATCATAAAGGTACTGTAAAAGGCCACAGCAAGGTAACCCATTTACTGAGCTCTCTCCTTCACAAGCTTTACTATGTTCAAACAGAATTAACAAAAATTGTGCAGCATATTTCCTTCAGCACTGATTTTTTTAAAAATAAAATTTATTGTAGGATGGAATCATTTTGCCATCTACTGGCAATTTACAGTGCTACACTAGAAATGTTTACTTCGTTTAACATAAGAACATGTACAGAACAAGTCAGGATTGCAGCCTGGATTCAGTGACAGTCTTTGTGGTGTCCTGAATGTAAAACGACCTGAGAGGGTCCTGCTTCTGAGTTGGGGCACAAAGGTACTCAGGCTGCCATCAGGTTTACCTTACCTCCATTTTCCACCCCCAACTTGAGGACTTTCCCCCCCCCCCCCCCCCCCCAGGAGTGAATTGTTTCCACCTTTCTGATAATATATGTCCAAAACCATAAACAGGATACTACTTCAGTACACTCTTCATAGGAATTAGCAAACACTGACTTTGAGACTGCCAGACAACAGCCAGTTTTGTCTGGTTGCAATTGACTGAACTGATCTTTACTGAACTCAAATTTCATTCTTTGGTGGAGGAAATTTAATTACTAGCTTAAGTGCAGGGAAAAGGAGCATAATTTTCCTCTTGTAAAAATTTCCAGATCCCCTCTTGCAAGCAGAACAAATACAGGTGTAACACAATGGTAACCTGGAAGTTTGTTTTACAGTACTTTGCAGTACTCATCTGCTCCTGTTCACTGTAAAATTTGTCCCTACATCTGTTAAGTAGCAATTGTGCATAAACCATGCAAGCAGCATATTTTAAGAACTGCAGCATCCATTAAGCTGACTATGTAAGAAGCAATGCCATGCAGAACAGTGCTACACACGTCCTCAGATTCCTGTGTTGTTGCCTGTACAGACACCACCTGTAATCATTCACATAAGGGTAGAATGACACATCACTGTGCCATTTGGTTTCCAAAAATAGAAGCAGTTTAAAATCCTTATTCCTTGGTATGCAACCTAAATGCTGTGTTGTTTTTTATGTCTGGATTCTACTTCCATAATGCCACAAGGTGGCCTCCACATAATACAGCATTATCACATCCTTTACGGAATGACATATGGAAGTATTTTTATGCTTTACTGCAGTATTGGTATTAGACCACTGCAAAATGTCATTCCCTTCTTTGTATTTCAAACTCAAGAAGTTGTTCACATGCTGTGTAAAACTGTTTCACACCAGACAGGAGGTCAGACCAACACAAAGCAGCTGCAAGCACTTTGGTAGGACCTTCTACCAGAGAGAATCCTCTTCAGGAACCAATTGACACATTCACAGTCAAAGCAGGCCTGCAAGTTGTCTGCCCCACAGAGCCTGGGAAATCCTGTGTCCAGCATACAAAGGGCTGCTGTAATTCAGAGCACCTTAAGAAGTCACTTAAATTATGCTACAGTTGCTTCTGTGCTAGGAAAAACTGAAGCAATAAAGGCCAAAAGTGGCACAGAGCCACGTTCTGTCTGGAAGTTTAGGCATTTCTGGCCTATCATGAAACTCTATGCTGGTTTTCAAGAGGGTGATTGACCAAAGGCCACTAAAGATTGATTGGCACCATTTCAAAGCACATCCATCCTTAATTTTTTTTGGGGTCTTTATTATACTTTTAAATCCCACTATAAATGATGTAAAATAATGCAATTGTAATTGGAGTGGCATTTTGTAGATGATAACCATTCTCTTTGCTGTATTAAATATGTTATTACAAAAACTATTACAGTGTGTACTGTTAGCAAATCTGGATTCAAACTAAACATGGAAGTAGTAAAACCCATGCACTTTTATTATTTGACAAAGCAAAAGAAACAAAGATGGGCCTTCAACTCATTCTCTTATCTATAGAAAATTACAGTGGCTCTGAATTCAGTTGGCTACTTCTTGATCTCAGAAATGAAGAAATGTTTCTGCAGTGCTGGGTTTTTTTTCTGAAGCTTTAGCTACTCCTACTGCTTGTCATCTTCAGCAGTAGCTGTAGAAACCTTTTTTTTTTTTTTAAACAAACACATTCTGGCTGCTCTTGAGAATCCAAGAACTATAACTCCTTGGCTTTAAGTTCTTCTGTACATACCTTTCTTGTACAAGACTGGCATTTGAGATATATAACCTTATACATGCACAGCTGATACCTGAGGGAGTTTACCAGCTGCTGCTGCTTTGAAATTCAACACTTAGAAGAAGAATAACTGCACACAGCTTTTTCCTGTTGTCTTATTTCACTGTATTGGCTTGTGATTCTTCTGTAACTATTTTCAAGCCATTATTGAAATAAGCAACTTTTGTTCTTCTGCCTTTAAATCTCTGCCTTATCTGAATTCTTTGGAGGTGCATTACACCTCTATTACACTGTAAGAAAGCTAAATATGAATCCTGTTTTTATGCTTAAAGGGCATTCCTATTTGTGTGGGCTTTTATGCTGAATCATCAGACTGTGCAAGTAAAGACTTGCCTTGATGAGCCCGAGTTAGTACAATCACAGAGAATTGCTCAAATGAACCACTATAGTGAATTGCACACATTATCTATCATTAATCAATGGCAAACAAGCTAATTTTCTATGCGTTGTTACATTGCTATTCAATGTGTTAAACAGCTTCATTAAAGCAACATGATTAGCAGCTTTGCAGTAAGTAGTAGTATTTCCTGTTTGACTCAAATATATTTATCTATGTCAACCTTAGACTAGAGGTAAATAAGAGTCCTATGGGAATACAGTGATTCTTTCTACATTATACTTTTTTTTTTTTTTACTTTAATAGTTCAGCCTGAAGCAGGATTTGCCACTTCTCAGATCAGCACTGTGAGGTTAAATTAAGTAATTTTTAGATACTTAATATAAAATTTTATCATATAAAAATCTTTACAATTGCAGCATGAAGTCTTGTACTTGCCGTCTAACTCATGGGTTTGGATGCCTACATTTTTTTACTCCATAATTTTTTGAGCTGTTTAAGAATGGGTAATTTTTGTATTTCCCATGTAACAGTTTAAGTTTTTGAAAAAAGAGTAACACAAGTCACCTTCAAATGCCTCTTCCTGCCCTCCAGCTAGTTGCTTTCATTATTTGTAAACGTATTTGACAACAGGCTCCTCTGGGAAACCGTATAATTCTGGTGAAATGCAGGGCCCACTGGAAGCAGCAGCTTTGCCACAGATAGCAGGAGTCCTGAATTTAATTTTGTATTTTGCTTTTAGAACTTTTATTTTAGGCAACTAAACCAACAATCATCCACCAAAAAAAATAATGCAGGATTTAATTTATAAGCTTTTACCGTCTCCTGCAAGCCTAAAGAATTCAGCAAAGCATCTTAACAGTGGTGTTCACTCCAGGTGACAGAGACTCTGGTGTCTAGTTTAGAATTACTTTTTGCAAGGGTAAAGATGTGCTTTTAGATATTGACATGTCAAAATAAGAAGTTTTGGAAAGAGGAAACAAAATCAAATAACTGCCAGGGCTACTCTGTATTCATGCAAGACTTGGGGCAGGGGAGAGGTGGAGGAGGGAAGAAATAAAGTGTATAAACTCTTAAAAATATACATCAACAAACTGAGGGCCAAGGTAATACGTATTTAGGAAAGAAGAAAAAAAACCAAACCGCCAAACCAAACTAAATAAAAACCACCAACCTGCTCATCTCTGAAACTGATAATCTTACAATACACGATATCTCCTTCTCCATAAAATAGCATGATGCTTGATGAAAAAGCAACTGGACCTTTTTATGGCTGCAGTGTAGGTATCTGGAATAGATGCATTCTTCAGCAAGGCCACAAAGAGCTTGAGCTCAGGTGGACCACCAGCAAGTCTCACCGCAGGCTTTCACACAGCCCATTATCTGGCTGGACATTCTCTGTGGCAGACAAAACACGGGGAGATTAAAAAGTCTGAGCTTGTGCATTTAAAGTGAGAAGATTCTCCTGGCATACAAAGCACACAGTGGCATCTTGACCTAGAAGAGGCACATACAGGAAAGAAAAACAAGTACTTTATAACTGAATCACGGACACAACTTTAGATATGAGTCTGGAACGTTCTAACGGAAGTTCTGCTAGGAAACAATCCTACTGAGGGTTCAGCAAAAGGGTTTCCTATTTTTTTTAGCAGAGATGATGCTGTGTCTGAAGCTCACACAGAGCAGCAGATCAGGGAGCCGTGCTGCAGCCGCTCCACACATGCCACAACTCTGTATGACTGACTGCTGGCGGTGCCATGAGGAGAAAAAGCGATATAAGACAGTAGCTGCTGTTGAGGCTGGGTTCAAATACTTCCTAAATCTGTAATTATTGCTTATCTTCCTTTTATCTCACTGCTGGATGTGGGAGCAAAAGGAGGTTTGCTGGAGCCACCTGACTCAAATTAGTTCTTCCCCTTACTCAAGTCTCTCTCATTGTAGAGATGGTAAAATTTAATTATACTGCTGCAAAGCCACTGCAAATAATACTTTCATCAGAAAGCACAATGCTCCTAAACAACTGTGAAGATACTATTTCAGACTGTTAAAATCAGTTCAAGTTCTGAATACATTTCCTGGCCAAAAGACAGCTTCAAATAAATGCCTGAAAAATCTGACAGTTATGCTGACCTCCAGGAAATGTGGGCAGCAGTATCTTGGAGATATACCTCAGAGCTAACGACAGAACTTGCTCTATAAGGTGTGAAAAAACCAGCATAAGATTAATGATAATCGAATACCACAAAGGAACCACAGACCAATCCATTTTGTCAGAAAAAAGCGTTAATGAGGATACCAGGAACTGTGGATAAACAGATTTCTCAATACAGAAGCCTATTACGATCACGGTTTAGATTTGCTGAGTTTGTGGAGGAAGAGAGAAGGTCTTGCAGTTCCTTTCACATAAGCAGAATTCTTGGTGTGAGAACTGTTTCATCCAAATCAGACTTGAGTGAGTCACCAGAGGCTAAATTCTCATTTTCCAGAGCTCCTAGAGAATGATTAAATGAGGAAGCACGTATCAGAACTAGTATGCCAAAGCCTGCATACAGAAATGCTGAAATACGCCTCACTAGTCCCCAAGGTAAAGGCTGATGTTTCCAAGCTGCCAGTTGTGAGGACAGCTCCAAGGGCGTTCTCCTACTGACAGCTCTTCAGAGTAAGGTGGCCAAGGTCATGTACCAAATATTCAGACGATTGAGAAAGTAAACTGCTAAATCACAATGCAGTAATCGTAAAAAAAAAAAATCCAAACCCCAAACCTACCAAAAAAACCCCAGTAGTGTTAGCAACTCCTCAGAGAGGCATTCTTTGTGTCCCCTTTTTAGTGAAAAATGGGTGGCAGCATTTTTTGTCACCTGGCCAGAGCACTACTTTATGCTAGAGACAAGCAAATTCTAGTTTTTCACAGTTTGAGTGGGTTGGTCATTCCCCCCCCCCCCCCCGCTTTTTTGTTGTTGTTTTTTTGTTGTGGGTTTTTTTAATTTTGTTTTTACCATTAGTAGCAAGCTTCTCTGTGCAGCTGGAAAGCAACTAATACTGCTTTTTGAATCAAGAATTATGAGATGGAAAGAGTCCCTTTACAGATGTTAAGACATGCCACCAATAGAAGCATAAATGCACTGGAGTGCAGAAGGAAGTAAAAAAATGGTACTTCTGCACAGCAATGACTGCGTACACGTGCTTACAGAGCATCATGTGAACAAGAGATGTCCTCACTCTGCCCAACTCCCTGATCATTTTCTGTGGGGTCAGAAAACCCCAAAAGGCATAAGCTTGCAAAAAAGAGAATTCAAGGAGGCACCAACAAATTTAAAGACCTGTACTCAGAGGGGGAAGCAAAATGGGTGAAGAATGGGGGGGGGGGGGAATGGGACACCCAACCCCAAACAACAAGCCACTCACCTCTAAGCAGCAGGATTTCTCCCTAACTAGTCCCCAGCCCACCATTTGTAAGTGTTCAGAACTGTGGGCATTTTTAAATAATACTTGATAGAATACTTGTAGAATATTTATGTTTAAAAACCATTTATATATATACACGCACTCCTAATACAACAGCTTCACTTAAACCTGGTGACTGAAATAGCCATTACATTAGTGTGCATCATTCTGCTTCTCTAGTGTTAATGCAAGGGGTAAGCAAAGTGGTAGCATCCAGTTGCCACGTGTAACTCAGAGGTATAAGCCTGTAAGTTTTCACAGTTCAGTGGCACCAAGCTGATAATTTGGTTTGTAGTGAGAACCTGGAAGACTTGAGATACAAGACATCTCTTGGGAAACCAGGTGTGCCAAACATGAAGGCATTTTATTCTTACTTGGATAAGTGACAAGGTTGATGTGGAGCTGGGAATTCAGCCAAGCAGATGTGCTCCAACACGTCAGAGGGGTGGGAAAGCAGCAACCGGGAGGGAACGTGACTGCTCTGCAAGCGCCAAGTCTCCAATCTTCCTTTGCAAAGTGCCTCACTGGTGTGGAATTAGGCACGCAGGACTGGAAAGACTTCCTGTATCATCAAACCTGAATCTTCAGCTATCACAGGCACATTCCCAGGTGATGGGAATTTTTGTATCTAGAACAAACACTCCTCCTTCCCTAGTTTTAGTTTTATTCCCAAGTCAATTCCCTACATCAGCAATCAGGGAGGCACACATCAGCCACAGTCCTGATGAGAATTTGCCTGTGTTCAAGCCCTCAGTCCCCTTCAATGATTATTAATGCCACCACTCAGAGGGCAGTAAATATTTTTAAAGGGACCCCTTGCAGCACTAGCCCAACATCCAAGTAGCAGGATATCTAGAAATCTTCATCTTCAGAATTCCCTCTCTCTAGCAGAAAGCAAACTAACTGTAGCATCTTAAAAAAAAAAAAAAAAGACAAATTCACAGTTTTACTTAAAGTACCCAAAGGTTCTTCCTAAGAAAATTTATTTCAGAAGACAGTTGCTCTGGTGGGCAGGGTTCACTTCACAACCAGCTACCCAGGTTATTCTTATGCTAATGCTGGCTGTTGGCATTGAATTACTCCAGAATTAATGCTTCCATCGATCACTCATTTTGATTGATTAAAAAAAGTCTAGCTTTTAGACTAACCAGAACATAAGGCAGGGAACAGAACTTGCCAGTTATTCTTTAGTCCTGCTTTGCTCTACTGCTTCACTAACTATAAACAGAACCTTACAATGTTGAAAATAAAAGTTTTACCACTCCTTGTACAATGATGGTTAATTACATTTTTATAATTTACTTTTTTTCAGCAGCTGGAACATAGGGTGGCACAGTCATCCAGCAATGAACTAATACAGCAAGGATTTTTTTCCCTTTTCAGTCAGAAATTTAATGCTATTTTAAACAGATACACATAAATATCTATGCCCTTTAGCTTCAAGACAAAGTACTATTACCAGACGTAGAAAGAAGCAAGAGGTATCTGCTCTCCAAACCACACAATAGTTCCTTTCTGCATTCATTGTGGCAGTTTCATCAGCATGGAAATAGCATTTTTGTTTCTTACAGCAAAGAGTTGTTTGTTAAGACTTCAACTCCCCAATAACCCACCATTCCACTTTTATCAAGTAGATAATAGCACAGCTGACCCACATGCAATAAGACAACTCGACAGTAATAAAATATGCATTCTCCTAACAGCTTACTGTATTTGTGCAACTTCTCCTCCATTTAGAACCAAATGTGCCACAGGCTTCTTGGACATGGCAATCCTCCTCTAAAATTAAAGAAGGGGGCGTGTGTTTGTTTTAGGTACAAAAATCCACTAGTTCCATTTCTGTCAAGCCTATACATATAGAAAAGAGCCTCCTTCCCAAATTCACAGAACACTATTATTCACAGAAGTGTAGTAAAGCAAGTCACAAGCATATTTGTAAAAGCATTTTTATCACGTGTGTTTTGGCAGCTGTCACTTCCCAAAGGGAATTCAAATGGCTTTAAGCACTAAAATTGAGGAAATGGGGGGGGGGGGGGGGGGGGGGGTAGAAAACATGAACATGGCATCCTTGTATATTGTTACAGCAAAGTACAGATGTTTGAGAGCCCAATGGTTAGCTGTTCATCTATACTGTAGTGCTCCAAGTAATGACTTGACTGAACTGAAGCAGTGATATGTATGAATTGGAAACAGCAATATACCACATTCAACCTGGAAGTAGCAATCTCATTTTATAGCAATATGATCAGCAGCTACAATCTATATAAAGAGATATACTACAAAACTCTGGTCAGTATGGAAACAAAAATATTCTAGGTCTGCAACAGCTGAAGCCTGTGCAATTATTTCTACTCCATCCTGTTAAGGGACAGCACTACACCTCCTGCATCCCATACGGCAGGTTAGTATGAGAGTCTAGCTTGGTACTCAATGAAAAAACAAAAATTAAAAAAAGAATACTGCAGCTATGGTTATTTAGAGTGAAAACACTTTATTTTTTTTTCAACCAAGTTCAAACTCAAACTTGCAGCCACGAGTGCCAACTTCAATTAGTAGGTATTAACAAAATTTGTGTGAAAAATTTGAAAGAGGGAAAATTTTCACAATTGCTTCAAAATGAATAGTGTTAAATAGCTAGCCCTGTGTTTTATATAGAATCTTCATGCTCCCCTCCCTGCTGCTAATAACAGATACTCACAGTATATTTAAATTAGAAGAGGAAGAAATATCATTAAGTGCTGAAGAATGAATGCATGGGGGCAGAGAAAAGAAATACTTGCATTTAGTCTCATTCTAAGACATAAAACAAGCCATTTAACTAATATGGAGTAAACGTAAATTGTTTAAATAAGTATAATATAAGCACTAACACCACAAGCATGCTCAATCTATTCTCCCAGTGAATCTTTATCTGTAGCCTACGATGATTACTATGTGTAGGAAGGTAGACTGAAGACAAAAATTAAACTATGCTGTCTGGCTTTTACCAAGGCTATTAATAACTGTTTCATCTTTTTCTTCATCTAATGCAGCATCAGTTCAATATAAAGTTCCTCACACAAGAACCAACTGCTTTCATAAACTAAAACATTTGCATTGTACAAAAGTTGGAATAACTTCACACCAGTAGCATGATTTGCATGGTTTTGTATTCTGAAAATGTTGACTATGAACCACCTGTTTCCTTTGTACCAGAAAACTGGGCAGAAAACTTAGCTGCAAATCTCCACACCAAGACAGGCATTGTCTTCTGTAAAACTGGAAGATCTGGCAAGAAGAACCAGCAAAAGCAACCACTTGCTAGTTTCGAAATGTAAGCTTTCCACAAGATACTTTCAAGCTTTTACACACAAAAATGCCTACCCTTTCAAGAAAAAAAATCCAAAACAACACACCACAAATCAGTATTGTAGCATCCATCTTCAAAACTTTTATCTCTTCAACTCAGTGGAGTTATTTACTCCAAACTTGCCTACTTCAGATACCAGAAAATGAAAATACAGCCTGCTTTAAGATATGTATGGTATAATGCAGTGGGGCTGATGTCACTCAACACAGGGCATGAGTAATTTTTTGTCCTCTCCTATTGTCCCTTCTCTCCTGCACTCCAAGTGTTAAAACTGCATCCTCTGATAACAATAAGGGAGCCTACAGAAGGGGAAAGATCATTTTAGTTATCTATCACTGCAGAAGATAAGCTCCTGGAGGGCTGCTGCTAGTATTTTAACACCAGTGACAATTTGTAAGCACTATTAAGTAGCCTACAACTGCAGCACCTGTGTTATACAAGGGTGTTCCACTGTAGAGTACTCTTTACTAAGAATGAGGTATAACTCCTTCAAGACAGAGCTATACATAATAACTAAGACATGCTAGCTTCTTTGTACCCAGCTAATTACTGGGGTAGCTTTTTCCACTTCTGCTCTTCAGCAAGGTACCAGCAATACCTAAACTTTGATTCTTACATTAACCGAATATTGGGGGATTTTTAGCTCTGCAAAAGAGGCAGTTTACCAGAAGGCTTCTTTAATTTCAGTTTAGGGGATGGGTAAGTCCTAGTTCATGCTTCAAATAAAAACCCTTTCAAGCAAAACAGCCTCAAGTACTAGGGAACATTGAGGCAAAAGACATACTGTTTTTCAAAGACATTAATTTCATATCAAGTGGTATAACATGAAGAACAGCTCTGCAGAGGCATCCTTCATCCTCAAGTACCTACATGCTTCTGCATCACAAAAACGTACAGGATAAAGGATTAATTCTGCCTGATCTTCTGAAACATCCTGGAAACAGCAGTTTCAGAAAGTATCACAAAGATTAGCATTTATGCACATGATTGTTCATAAACTTAATTCTTAAGATTCACTGAGACAACTACATGGTTTTCATGGAGTTACACAGCTATTAAGACATTTTACTCATGTCACCTTTGAGCAGATATCATACATATACATTCTATTACAGCAAAACTGATTCGTAGCCATTTGAGAACTAAAGAGCATACAAGCTGAGCCTGAATGTCAGCTTGAATAGTTTAAATGAGTGCTTTAAGATCATGACAGAAAAATCATTTCATAATGGAGACACCAGAATCCTGTTCTTACAGTCTAGCAGCTGCCTGAAAACAGTAAAAAAATTCATTTAAAATAAGGCACAGATACTAATGACTTAATGTTTAATACTGTATTATTGATGCTGTCAAAATACAATTTTTGGCAGTTAAAAAGAATGCATTATTTCATTAGATATTTCTCAATAATGATCCTCAAGTCAATCTTACCTTTCCACTAGAACAAAAGCACCATCCATAGTTACAGTTTGGAATTCTGCATATGGCCATGGATTTACATTATAAGCCCAAGTATTTACATCTACAGTCAAGCTGGATTTTTGAATACTAGAGTATTTCACTTTAATCAATTACAATGATTACTGCTTGTATTATCAGAAATAAATGGCCATGAGTTACTTCATTTTGTCTATTAAAAAAACAGGAGAAAATAAGAGCTGAGTTTCCATCACCTTTACAGTATTCTCCTTGAGGAATAATCCAAGAGTTTCAGCAATTGCTACCCAAAATATGAAGCCAGTCTTTATGTTACTTTTACATTTAAGTGCTCAACAGAACAGTAAAGTAATACAAGAATGTCATCATACTGTAGCTCCTTTACATTTTTAATTGACAGTAAGAACATTTGAAAAGTACTAAGTTCTACCTCAAACTCTTTTGAGTGTGAAATATCTCTAATGGTACATAACGATTCTAGCAAAAAGAATTTGGCTATGTGCATATCTCGAGATTGTCCCACAGAGTTCTCAGTTTGGGAATGTCCCAGAAACTCTTCCCTGTAGCTGACTGCCCTGGGAAGCACAAAACCTTTGGTGGTTTAAAGAATATCCAAATAACCAAAAGCACCAAGTTCTGATGACAGATTTCTAGTTGGCCTCCAGAAGTCAGCAATAATGATATGTAACTTAAATACAAAATGAAGCAACAGGAGGCCTAAAGCTGTTGACCACTACAAGAGTTTAAAATTCATTTATTTCATCTGTAAAGCAAAAACCACTTGGGGCTATCAGGACTTTTCTCCTGCACATCAATAAAAGTGCATATGCTTAATGCTAGGTATGAAAACAACCCTTCTAAGTACTTAAGTTTTTTAAGGAAGTAGCCTATTTGGTGATACATGCTGTGCATGTATATTTAGGTTTTAAGTGAACAGCTAGCACTTCATAAGTGTTAATTGGAAAAACATGCTTCTTAATCACAAAATAAAAAAGGCAATAGCAAGCCTAAAATCAAAACTCCCTCAGAGCTATTAAGCTATAGCTTTTAAATTAAAAGAGTACAGGTTAGCAATAGGACAGGAAGAGTTTATAGCTGTATTATCAATGCTATTGTTGGTATGAATTTGCCCTCATTGATCAGGCTAGAATTTGATTAATTTTGCAAAAGCTCTTTGTCAGTTTCTTAAAGGAGGTAGTATAAAAAGGGTGTGATTTGAATAACATGGCCTCATCTGGCTGTAAACATTTCAAATAGACATAAATATCTATGATAAAAAGTACTGTGGTAGAGATTATTCTAGAAATTGTTTTTATGAACTTGAAAAGAAAAAACAGTAGATACATTTAATATATTTACTTATTTGCATGTAGTTTAAATGATACAGAACAAGATTACTGTGTTAGAAATCCACATACAATATAAAAACATTTGTTAGACATAAATTCACCATTCTGCTGACATTTGCAATAACTGTTTATCCAAGCTTAACTTCAGGTATTTATTTCTCATACATGAATCTTTGTATATGTGCAATGTTTCATTAACTACACAATGTGAAACCCTGATTTTTGTAGTTTTGCATCACAATCTGAACATAATAGCTATTTGCATCTTAACACATTGGCTTCTTGAAACACTAGTAATTAAGGCATCTTTGCTGTATAGTTTCCTCAATAGTGCAAACAAAAAATGTCTTTAATAATTTGATTAAAACATAGAAGTAATTGAGTATTCCTAAGTTTTGTTTTTTTTTAAAACATAATTGAAAGATAGTTGTGCATTTTGGAGTTCTCTTGTGAAAGAAACACTTAAAAGCTCTTAATGTTGATTGCTTTTGTTGGTTCCTTATAACTGGTTCTGCCGTCTTGTCTTCATGACAGTGTAATTCATCATCTTTTATGCGATGTAGTAAAATACAGTAGCATTTAAATGAATACCTAGTAACTGAGTGAATCCCAAATGCAGCAAAGGCATACAGTTTTCATAGTGCACTTTCACCTCACTGAAGTAAAAGTTGCTCCTACTAGACATTTTTCCACTTCAATGTGAAGTAGATTGTTAGGATTTTTTTAGTGGTTTCATTAAACAGCTTGACAGTTCAGTTCTCTTCTGCCAGTATTTCTCAAAAGGCTTTCAGAAATAGTACATATTTCAGGGATACTTTAGGGGATTGTTTCACCACATAAGCACACATAGTTTCCCAATCATGTCAGTGTAGCTGTAATAAATAAGCATTTACATCCTAGAAGGAAAAAAAAAAAAAGAGAAAGTGTTTGTCACATTACTTACAGCTGTAACATCGACTGTATGTCTGAGGCAGGGTAACAAATCAGGACCATAATAATTATGTTTAGGCCAAATTTCAGAACAAGTTATCTTCAAGATTACTTTAAATTACTGCTTTCAATGGCATTTCTTTATGTCCTAAAAAGCCTGCAAGAACAGTAGAATTAGTTTCCAAAGCCATCAATTCAGCCTGTTTTTTCCTCTGCTCCCTGCATGCACAGGAAAGAGATCATGTATTTGAAATGTGTTTATTAAGAGTGATACTCCCTCACCCCATCCCTCCAACACTCTTGTACTACTGCTTTCGCTCCTGACTTGTTCAGGTGGCCTTGGTCACACTCTATCCTGATATACATTAGGAAGTAGGCAAGTGAACTGAAAGGAAACCTGAATCCTAGAGAAACAAACTGACACTGGCTATAACTGCTACGTTGATCTACCAGAAGAACTAGGCAGTCTATATTACAAGCTCCTGTTGCTCTACGAGGTGGGAGTTAGAACTCAGTTCTTCTGCATCCCTGCTGACTGCAACTCTGTAAGAAGTTTGTAATTATCCTTGTAGAGACATCAAAATTGAAGTGAGAGGTGCACAACAGTCCCAAAAGAACAAGAAATAACTTATTTGGTTGATACACTAAAGTGACAAATTCTGTACCCATAAAATTATAGATTCCACAAAGCTCCTTCAGATGTAAGGAGTGCAATCTCAAAGTTCTTTTCAAGTTCACTCAAATCCTGCACATAACCAAGTCCTTTCTCACTGTCTACCTTTATCAGGTCCCTCCACATGGAGAGGTTTCTTACTCAGTGTAACTCTTTGTGCCCAACCTCAGAAAGCCATGTTTACAGAGATGAGTATCATGAGCAACAAATCATGCATTTACCAGACACCCTCATTGTATTACTGATACCACAACGTACTGAGAAGAGCAAACAGGGATTCACTTCAGATGGAGACACTCTTCTGCTCTCCACAAACTCATCATTTTCTAAGCGTTAGGCCAGCAACAAGCTTTAGAGTTTAGTATGTTGTCACTTGCCCCAGTCACCTGATGTGCAAATGCTAACAACACTACTGGGCTAAGATTCTCCATGTTGCATTACACTGACAACAACAGGTACAGCAGATTTCAGAGAAAATATCTGTCCTTTCACAGTTTACCTATTCACCTGGGCCCTTTTTTACATAAATTTTAAGACTTATTACTATTAGCTGTTTTACTAAGGAGATGCTGTCTCTAAAGAAAAAAGGATAAAAAAATTTCATTGTTAGCATTCTAAACCACACTACTGTTAGAAAAGGGAATCCACTCCAGACTTCTGTAAAAATTGTACAATATACTTGAGCATTAGTGGAAAATAAAGGTGTTTCTATACATCAGTGGTTTAGCATAAATGACAAAATGAGAATACTGCAAGTGATACAATATGTTCATTACTAAACACAACTAGAACGGGATTACCTTAGCTATATTACCAGTATATCCTGGAACCAGAGTAAGATGATTCTCCTGTTCCCATAATCCACTTAATTGTTGTTTTAAAATATGAATATTTCTGAAAAAGAATGAGCAACACTTTATAACATACATACTACATTTCAGTAGACTTTTTAACTGAAATATGATTAATATTGCATAGACTCAGTCTATATGATAGACATTACCACAATATCAGAAAAATTTTATCCAACTTCTATAACCTGATGTGATGATGTTCTACAATGTATTAAAACTCCAGTAAAAAAAAGAAAGTCAGTCCTTAAAGTAAGTTTCCAAACACCACCTGTGTCTTAAGAACAGAAGAACTTCTTAAATACTTTCAAGCTTTTACTTTCAAATTATAATTTTTTATTTTATAGATAAGGTGTGCTCCTACTGATCAACGTTAAAACAGATTTTGAGATGGAATAAGCTACAGAAACATTTAAATAGTTCCCAACACTATACTCACCCATCTTCTGCCTTTTCTGTATGTGCAGATAGTTCTGACCACCATCTTTTAATGACAGCCTGAAGCCAGTTTAAACCAACTATCACATACCTGTAACAACATATTTTACACATCATGCTTTTTTCCTTCCGCCTCCAATATCTACAGGTCAACTAAAGTGTCAAGACAAATTGGTAAGCAACTTAGACAGCGACACATTTTCTATTCTGGAAGAAAAATAATCTAGACAAATTGGCAAGTTTAAATGCTTGCCTGTGTTTTCAATTTCAACAAGAGCTTCAGTTTACCACTTTGAAAAAGTGTGAATTCTTCAAGTATTTTGCCTGAAAACTTTGCCTTGATTTCACATTATAAAGCATACTAAAACTTCAGTGCTATTCTGTTTTACTGTTTAGGATAAATAAATCTGCATAAGTGCAAAGCCATCCCTGGTCCTTAACCTTGCATAAGAGTTTTTGCACCACTGGTTTGTTAAAAGGGAAAGGTTCACAGTAAACCTCCCCTTCAGGTAGGTGTTCCCTGAGAAAGGCAGGGCTGGGAGAAGGGGCAGAAGGAATAAGAGTCAGAGGACTAAACACCATTAACTTCTAGGGCACTGCATAGCCAGGAAGTAATAGTGTTTTGAAAACATCTGAAACTGATACTTACTCTTCATATTTGCTTTTAAGCAGTGATTTCACTAAAGGCAAAAGATCTACACAGCAGCCAACTGAAATATACGGTTTTTCTTCCTGTAAACTTAAAAAACACGATGTTTCAGTGAGTGAACTTCAGTGTTGTTATAGCAGATTCTTATCCCCCACTTCTTTTTGTTTGTACCTGTTTGTAAGCACAGGAAGGCAGTCTACTACTACTCCAAGATCCTGTATCCTAGAAACATTAAGAATAAAATCAGAAATGTTACTAGCAGAGCACAGGTTAAAGTATATGCTTCTAACATGACTTAAAGAATAACAAAGTTACAACATCTAAAGAACCCCTAAAAATACTGCAGCATATTTGGGATTGCTACCACCTTAAGAATATAAAAGGAGACACTCAGTTTACCTTACTAAGTAGGCTACCAGTTCACTTATACTTCTCCTTCTCCAAAAGGTTAAAGCTACATTCAGCCTCAGATTCCTGCTGAAAAGAACTTGAGCCATAGTTTCATGGTCCTGAGAAACCTGTATATTTTTGAAAATATAGAAGTTTACCACAAGTAAGTAGCCAGCAACACAGTAAGCTGCTCTAATACAGCAATTTAATATATGAAAATATATTTTTCTATCTGTATGCTGATGAGTTTGTTTTAAAATTTAGCTAACAATGACCTTAAAAACACAAATTTCCTTTAGAAAGGGGCACAAATAGATTAAGACTACTTTACCCAAAAGCTACAAGTATAAGGTCTGTAGACACCTGAATGAGGTATTTAATAATTAAATAGAGCATTCATGAGCATCAACCTATAATTCTCAACAACTCAGAATTTTACTTAGATGCTTATTAATTCTGACACAATTTAGACACAAGTAATTACATGTATTATTCTGAACTTTGATAGAAAAGGTTCATTTCTGAAAAATCTCAGTATTTTATTAAAATAGACCTTGGACTGGAATGAACCCTGCAGAGCCACCTACATCTCTCAAATCAGTTAAACAGTCATCTGCGGCCAGTGATCTGGTCTTTAGTTTGTCAGAGGATGAATCTTGACCAGTCTTCATTTCCATAGCCTCTTTATCCTAGCTATTCTGCTGCTCCCACCTTGAAACCATCACATTCAATGGAGTGCAAGAGTGCCACAGACTTGTACCTCCAGCCCACTGGACTCTTAGGGCTCCCTTTTCATGGCAGACCACGCTTACGGTACCATGAAAAGACAGCATGGTGATAGTCTTCGATCTTATCTTCCCTGCCATGCCTCACTTTAAACACCTGCAGGCCTCAATGGGTAACAAACATCTATGGTGACAGAAATGGAAACTTCAACATTAAGGGACTTAAAATAGCCTTCACTGTCACAAAACCTGTTTAAAGTATCTGACCTTTTAGCCAGTTTCAGAAGCCCCCGCAAGCATTCACTGGGTTTCATCAAGCAATCTTAACAAGAAATACTGTCTTATAGAAACACTTAAGTTAGTTTCATACACACTAAGCTGCTATTGAAAATGGTCCTATCCTACCTCACCAGCTTATTCCCATCTATACACTAACACTTTCACACTTCCATAAACACACATGTGGCCATGCATCATACCAGATCATGAAACCTAATCAGCTCAAAACAATGTTTTCCTTTGGTGCTGGTACAATTTTAACCCAGACTAGCCTGGCAGATCCAAGCTTCTGTGCTGACACAAACATGGGGAAAACTGGTAAGACTACTACTGCTGGCAACTGTATCACCATAAATGTTAGTTTAGGCTGTAAATCTCAAGACTGAACCCAATCTGTATGTTAGGAAAATTAATCTCTTTGACAACTTTCACAGCTAACCACACAAAGAAACTACCAGGAATACTTTTATTTTAAACTGAAGTTTCTTTAAACTCTACTTACCTCTGAAAAAAATCCACTATATTTGGATGAGGGGCCTTCTGTTTGAGATGAACCAGAGTCACTAGAATTCAGCAAGTGTGTACGACTGTCGTTGTGCAGTTTTGCTGGCAGATTCCCTGCACAAGCCAGTTCATTTTCTTTATTTGCCATGTCACAGCCCCTAGATTTAGGGAGCTGTTTCTTTCTGTAACAAGGCTTTGGACTATAACAATGAACTTTTCTTTTACAATATACTACTTTGAAAAGAGAGAGGGGACTGGTCACCGTTTTTCCAACTGTTATTCTGCAATAATAAAGCAGTATTTTAGTGAAGGTTACTCTAAACCTAAGCAATACTTTATGTTACTAAGTTAAAATATATCTTTATGAATTCAGCAGTCAAGTTGCAGGTTACTTAAAACATTTTATCCCCGAGATATACCTTCATGACATTTGACTTATCAGAAGTAATACCATGAGTATCTCTCCTGCTTTTATTAATGCAGAGACTCATTATTATGGAAGAGGACACAAGAACCAAGTATTGTCAGTAAAATTAAGATCCATCTTCCATTTGTGTCTGCTTGGGCGTTGTAATAGATTTAAACTGCTTCTTCCTCCCTGCCTCCCTCTCACTTGAAACTCAGACTCTACACAGCACAGCCCTCCTACCTGTTTGTGTATGAAGCCAGCTGTTTTGGAGATTTCTTACCCTGGGAGAAAGGAAATAGAGAAGAAAAAAAAAGCTGTATTACTCAAAAGGCTCAAACACTCCCACAGTTTGTCAAAAAGAAGTCCTGCTTTACCATGGCCTAAGTTTACCACAGATTCCCTCCCTTCCACCCACTCTTCCTGTTCTGCAACTAAAGCACAGCTACGTTAACCTTCCTATAATCTTCAAGTATTTTACAGTGACCTATAGATGGACTAGCTCTGCCACAGCTGTCCTTGGAGGACCACAGTCAGCTGTAGGCTCGGGGTATCTTTGGCAAGAGGCAGGATTGTGACATCAGAGACAGATTCTTTAGTTACTAGCAAACTAAAAACTGTGACTAATGTAAAAAGCCTGCTGGAATCTGATGACAAAATTGCATTACTTGTCTTGTGTACATTTAAAGGCCCATAATACAGCAGATGCTAGTATTAGGAAGGATGATAGCAGAACATTTCCTCACCAAAGCACAGCAACAACAATAAATAAAGAAATCAAGACTGCTCTAGACAACACCAGCTTGATTATCCTGAATTCATTCATGGGAAACAGATTAGCACCCTGACCCCAATTAGGCTGCATAGAACAGTGATAGCCTAGAGGAATCACAAAATTCATTCAAGGTTGTGCCACACAGATTAGCAAAACCTTTGAAAATTAAGCAACAATTTGAAGATAAATTTCTGGAGACTTTTTTTCTATAAAGCAGTCTTCAATGTTTTAGAGCTTCATGTAATGAAGATGAGTTGAATTGTGACATTCTGGTCTACTTTTTTTCAATAGTAAACAAGTCATTAAAAATAAAAAAGCACTAAGATGCTCAAGTTAGAAATACGTATTTTCATATAAACAGGTATTATGCTTATATACTGCAGGCATTTCAACTTGAAAATTTATACTACTGTTAACATTTATGTTGTGCACATCAGCAAAACAATGCTATGATCTTTTTTTGTTAACACCAAGTCATAAAATCATGTGGGGTTTAATACATAATTTCAATAAGCAAACAGACAGAAGATACTGGCATCTTCACCACTGTGTGAAGTGATCTTACAGTAAGTTTACCTCCCTAGTGCTTTCTCCATACTCCACTGCCTCACCCTTCAGCCAGTAACACAGGTAAGAGGTTATGAGAAAAAATTATCAACTAGCATGAATCCAGTGAAAGTATACGTGTTACTAGACAACATGGTAGATCAAGCTGTATGATAACAAGATGAGATGTCCATTTCAATGTAGGTATTTCACCTACCCCACCTCTCACTTGTGTCATGTAGACACAATGATAGAATTCCTCTGCTGAAACAGTTCTTGGCTAGACTGCATAAAAGCAGGCATGTGTAAAACCATATCAGTACCTATTGCTCATGTGGACGATACGATGCATGTATCTGTGCAGTCACTGCCTGTGCCTATTATAATGCATAGTTTTCATAATATAATTGCTGTTCAAGCTAAAGTTCTATTGCACATCTAAACATGAAATGTCCAGTAGTGCTGTGCTTCTAGTTTTAGACTGCTCAGAAGTATGAGCTTGTTTGAATGTTTACTTCAGTTTCATCAGAGGAAATAAAAAACCCCCACAAAACAGCTTACCTCCTTCATGATCTTTTTAGTGGAAGAAGAGATTCTTTTTCTGGGGAGATCAATGGGATGACCTTCGATATGCAGTACTTTCTGTTTTCTAACATTGTGGGCTTCAGATGCCATAATCTCTCAAATCCCTGTTTTCAAGGGAAAGATATTTAGTTATATTTTCTAAAACAGTCAACTTTCTTCAAATGCAGCTGCCAAAACCAATTAAAATAGTTCAACTATTCACAAGAGATTGCATCATATAAATAACCCAAGACATCGTCCTTTACCAAGTGTTAGCTGGAGGCCTTATCATTAGTAACATACTGATGAGCACTTCAAAATTCCTATTTAGTTTTCAAAGAAAAAAGGAACAAAAACAAGCTCCCCCAAAGAAACAGAGGCAGAGATCTTTTTTTCAGATCAACTTATTACACTTGCACTGAGAGGTGCCATACAGACAAGAAATCAGGTAAAGAATAAGGCAATTTATGAGACACTTTCCTCTACATTTCACACTGTGAATTTTACCTGCCATCTAGAGAAAAAGAATTGGTCCCACAACTGTTTCCAAGTAAGGAAAGGCAGCTAAATAAAAATAATCCCTGTTTTTCAGGAAGAAGGCAAACTTCATCAAAATAGCAAATGTTAAGAAAATGGAAGTGAAATATCTCCCCTTAATTTATTGGCAAACCCACTCCCCACCCATTTTTCTCAGTATGTAACTGGCTATTTTTCATATTAAAAACCCCCTATCTTTATTCCACAGTTAACCAATAAGAAAATGTCTGAAGTACTTTGTCTTGAAGTATGCAAATATTTCTACAAGAATCAAACCCAAGTTTGAGACAGTTGTACATATGGTTTTGCATTTTTTATAAGTGATTCAGAAAATCCATTGCTTGAGACTGGATTCAAAAAACACATCGTCATGGAGCACTATTCTTAAAATGTTTTAGCAAGACATCCTACCTTACTTTTAAAAGCCAAGGACTTGCTTTAATTTTATTGTTTTCCCCTAAATAGCAAAACTCTGGTCCCAACATGAGTGCCCCAATCTCTCCCCTCCACCCTCAGTACAAACAGTCCTACCCCTTTTCCTTTACGTAGGAGATTTATCCCACATTAAGGACTGCAGTATTTAACACATTAAGACACTGAGCACTGAAAAAGCCAGATGGGAAACAGCTTATTAGCCACAGAAGATCTTTCAATGCAGTAGCTAAAGGCCATCACATAAAACAAACAGGTGGCAGGCTCAAAACAAAGTAGAAGGTACATTCTTCACATAAATGCACATTAAATTCCATGTTGTAGGATACAGTGGAAGCAAAAAAAAAAAATTTATTCAAATGCTTCGGTTTTCTTTAGAACAGGATCAGTACTGAAGAATCTCATCTGAGATAGCTCTCCCTCAAAAAGAGGAAGACTGACAGAAACCCTTACCCTGCAAGATGGGAACATGGAGCCCTCAGACCAACTACTTCAGCAAGCATTGCAAATGGCAGCATTACTTAGGGCAAGACCTTTAACAGTCGGTGGTCCATACTTTTCCAGATAAAAGGCTGGCTTAAGACCGGTTCATTAACTTAACTCTATTCGTGCATACTGTGCGATGGTGATAGAATAGCTGTCACCCTGTGAGCTCTCCTCACTTTCAAGGCTTCCAGCCACCAGGCTTATAAATAAATAGTAAAAAAGTATTTTTTTTCCCAGAGTTTAGAAGAAACCACAAGAACATACAACTCTGCTTATCAGACTGGTTAAAACCATTATTGGGATTCAAAATGGGCTGTACATCAGAATTTGAACTTGGAACACAACACAAAGGCAAACAACTGAACTTCTAAAGAAAAGCCCAACTGAACAACCCTAAAATGCAAACAAATCCAGCTTTATATTCAGGCTAATGATGAAGGCAGAAAGCTAGGAAGACTTGGAAAAAATCTTGATTTCTGCCCCCCCCCCCCCCCCCCCCCCCATCCCCTGTTTGAGAATGTTGCTGAGGGGAAAGCAATAAACTCCAGAAGAATAGGGAGGACAACCTGCAACCACCAGAGCTAAACTCCATAGAATCATCCTGTCAGGTGCTAAAAAAATCCATAATCTCTGTTCTTGAAGAATCATTTCTGCAATTACTCCTGTGACACACTGGCAGCTTACAACTCTTCATGCAAGAGAATGACCTCTCCTTACTTGCTTGTTTAATAAATGATCTCAAACTACCCTCTTCTTTCATGCTAAGCAGGAAGTAAGAATCTGATCTCCAATATGTGACAGCAGTGTTAAAACTAGAATGCTTTTTTCTTAATAGAACTGTAAAATATCAGAAGGCTAGAAAGAAATGTCTTACCAAGGAAACTCAACTAGCATATCAGTGTTTAATATTGGGCTCTAAAGAGCCTAAGATAGAATCTCAAAATACCTGAACTGGAGGTATCTGAACTGGAAACAGATTATCCTGGAGGGAAGGAAGTTCCCTACAAAAAGTTGAATGTGTCCGAGAGAAAAAAAAATAATCATGTAGAGACTTACACACTCCGACAAATTTGATACAAGACCATAATTCTCCCTAGCCTCCCAGTTGAAACAGGAAAACACAACAAAACTACTAATTTTTTCTTTAAAGACGGGGAACAGAAACCCAAAAGGCCAATAGATGATCAGATATAAAGGAACTTCTGATGAAGTAAAATTGAAGTACAATCCTTATGTCTGTGTTCACTGTCCTACAGTTTGGAGAGGTTTCCATAGTTTAACCTGTTTTGTGAAGGTCTCTGATGATGCAGAAGCAGCAGTGAATGTATAAGCAGCAATGAAACAGCTGTGCTGTTAACCAAGGCGCAGAACCTTTTCCTTAGAGCTGACAAAGCACCTGAAGAAATCACGTGTGGAAAATACAGTCAGTATCTAAAGATAGCCTCAAGGAAGATCCAGACTGACATCCCTGTTGTGCAAATTAGTAAACAATGTAATCAAGAATAGAATTAGTGGACACAAACAAACAATACCTTAGAAAAGATTCAACCTGACTGACTGTTGCAAAGGCAAGTCCTGCCCTGCAAAATTAATGGAGTTCATTGAGAGTATGAAGTAGTAAAACATGGATAAAGGATAGCTAAATGATAGAGTCTACCTGAGATTCCAAAAAGCTTCCAGAAGTCCCTCACTTAAATCTCTCAAGGAAACTAAGCAACCAAGTGATAAGAGGGAAAGTGTTTGCATGGAGAAATAGCTAAGAAACAGTCATAAACTGTATAAGCAGTTCCCACACTGAAGAAGGGCACCACGGGAATCCTGCAGAAAATCTGCATTCGTTTATGCTGTTTGATATATTCATAGATTACCTCACAAAGGGGATGAGTAGTTAAATGATGCCCAATATGAGAATGAAGGGTCAAAAGACAATAGCTGAAGGCAGGTTCAAAACTAAGAAAAGGGGGTGGCTCTTCATGCAAATTATAATCAAGCTGAACTTGCCACAGGATGTTGTGGACCCAAACGTTTACATGGGTTCCAGGGCAGACTGTGCAAATTCATAAAAAAAGAAATATGTTGAAAGTGATTAATACAGAAACACAATCCAGGTAGCCCAAAGACAGAGCAGAATACAAGCAGAAGAATCTGGTACATCCAAACCTAATACTGCTATAATAAACTTAGTCTGCATCTCAAGAAACCTGCTTCCAAAGGCATAGTAACATATGATAAAATGCTAGCTGGCCAGCAATTAAAAAGACAAATGCTAGAGGATGAAAGGCACTTTACAGGGCTCTTTACAACTTTTACTTCCTATCTGCTATCAGATATCATCATCTAGGGATAGCTAATTAGACACTACCACCCACTTATTTTGGGATATATATAGAGGACTATCAACCTGGCATTAGATACTAATTTGTACAGGATCAAACAACCTATACCTTAACATCTTGAATCTTTGACTATTCCCTTGTGATGAGCACAGCTAGTTGTATTTGTTCAGAACAAACTGTTATACCAGCTCTGCCTTAGCTCTTCATCATACAAGCCTAAACCACTTTACAACTGTAACAAAGCCGACAGCAAACCTGGACAGAGATGTGCAATTTCATTAAGATGATGGGCTCACATTCCACCCATTTCCCCCGTGCCATGGGTGACTTCTCATAGCAGATGCCAGCCCTCCTTCCTCTACCTTTTACTCTCCTCATTTTTTCAGGAAACAGAAGGACTAGAGTAACAGCAACGATATATCCTGGTAAGTCAGCTCATTTTGTCTCCACAGTCAATAGACAGTACCTGTGCAAAGTTTTCTTGATGGCTCTACTGCTATTTTCTAACTCTGATCTCTCCTAGCTGCAGTACAACTCTTCAAGTCATACCAAAATCAAGCAAAGAAAGTCAGCACTAAAAGGCTTTCAAGTGCATATCTATCAAAGGCAAGTATTAACAACTCTGCCACTCCCTCCCATCGTCCTGTGTTCTGGGCACAGCCCCCAGAGAGGGACAAACTTTTCTTCACATGTTATGTAACCTACACATGTATTAACATAACATTAATTTCTTCCAGAACACAGACTGGAGTACTTTGCATGACAGCAAAGCAAATGTAAAATAGCTAGATTTCTTAAGTCATCAGCAATACCCTTTAAAACAAACATTCTTCCTGTCCTACTCTTTGCCCAAATTCTTAACAGCTATTTTTTCCTGTAGCATTCCATGTACACTAGCCATTGCAGATTTTCCCCCACCCCATAATAAATCAAGTACGAGTTCAAGAATGACCATATTAAACTCAGATGAAAGAGTTAATTAATTGTCACTCCCCAAGGAGGGGAGTTCATGCTTTGAAAGCATTCAAAATAGGTATACATCAGGGAACCAGTAATGGTCAACTAATATCACTAGTCATTATCAGATTTAAAAAGCTCACAAGAAACTTCCAAGAATGGTAATTCCAAATTTACTTCCTAAAGGGTAATTTATCTACAAAAATAAATTAGCACTATCTTATGATGTAGAAGTGATTCTGTAAGCTTGGCATAATTTCCTTTCATTTTAACTCTGACAAATGTTACAGAATCCATCTGTCTCAGTTTTAGATGCCTTCCACATCCTTTGAATATGAAACAGCTTTGTGTTTGGCTTTTTTTTTAAAGCTCCTTTTTTTAGTAATTTATGCCCTGACAGTTCACCAGGTGTTAAATACTGAATTGTCTTAAAAAAAGTGCAGTTCAAGATTCTAGGGAGTACGTTAATACAAAATTTTTCTGCAACACTATAAAAAGTATGTCTTATATGCCAGCAGGTCACAATTTTTTAATGTTCTATACCTGTCAGGCCATTTGTTCCAGTTTAAAGTTTCATGTGTGGACAAAAATTACAGGAATGTCATTAAATTTGCAGTAAAGACAAACACTATTTGAGTAACTAGTTATGGTAAGTTAGCTTATTCCTCCAATTTAAGCTCATTTTCGTATTACTTTTACATATGGAATTTGTATGTGGCCCACTGGCACAAGCAGTCATAACGAACCTCCAAAAATGACCACAGTCAGAGTTTCGTTAAGTTTACTGAGTATGAATCCAGGTGTGAGTTAGCTCTCCTTGTGGAGCTAGCCTAAGGGTCTAATAACTAAACCTTATTCACATTCTGGAAAAAAAAAAAAAATCTAGAAAAAAGTAAAATAAACAATTACCCAGTTTTCTGCATCTGGAGGAACCATTTACAGATATGTTATGCTGCCATAAAGTAATACTGCTTATCAGTGTTTTAGTCCTTTCTAAAGTCATCCTTCACTAATGAAAAGATGCTTTTACCTGTTGATTTGCACTTCTGAACACTAGGAATAATAAGGTTGGAAAAGTTCTATTACACATTATCTGAGGGTTGTTACATAGGAAATAAAAGTCCCAATACACTGAAGGTCCCACATTAAATACAGTAATTTTTTTTCTGTTCATTGCTCAACACAAATTGCTTCAAAAACCTGCAACAAGAATTTTAAATTCAAACCTAGGGCAAGACATATTGGCAAACCCCTCAAGCTCCAAACTTAGTGGAGGCATGGGTATCTCCACTTGGCCGAACATAGTCTGTGACTACATTTCACATAGCTTGGGATCACGTGACTTTTTATGTTACCCTCAAATACACTTCCATTATTTACTGTGGTCTGTTTATAGTATTTAAAAAGCCTTCTTAATTCATACTCAAGCTCTTTACCCTGGGACCAACATACAAAACTGTTAAATTAAAAGAAAGGCTTATTTAAATGATTCAAATGGAAATGTACTGAAAAGAGATGTTTCAAAACGGAGAGAGCGAGAGAATATATATCCGCTACTATAATAACACATACGTAGCAGTATACTCACGTACGTGTTTTTCTAACATATATATACATGAAATACCTTAATAATAATATTTCTAAGATACTATAATGAAATTCTGAGTTATAAAGCATAGGAATTCAAACCAATGCTAACTTGAGTTCAATGAAATAATATTACAGAAATTTTAATCAAGACTATACGCAATGATAATAAGAAGTTAAAGTGACAGCTTTTAACTAGAACAAAGTGCTGTTCTTTCCAATCAGCAAGGTAAAAGAGGCACTAACCTGTCTTCTGTTACGCTTTAACTCTGCTAAACACAGGTAGCTATCCTTCCCCACCCCCCCCTTCCCTGATTACAGCCAGAGAATAGAAGGAATAAAAAAACCCAGGGGAGTAGGAAAAGCAAAATTCATGTTCCAAGAGGAGATGGAAGAAGCTGTTTTTAAGCAAACTGACTTAACCTTGCTTCAAAGCACAGCATGTTACAAAAACAGCAACAAGAAATTTCTAAACCTACTTCTCAAGAGATCTCACTCTTCAGAATTTCTACTAGAGGTACACTCAACAACATGCCAAGCTACACCAGCACAACAGTGGAAAAGAAACATCTGACCGCTTTTTGACAAGGTAATTAATACAGGATCTGGTCTTCAAGCACCTGAGGATTCCGCCCCCCGCCCCCCCCCGCCCTTTTTTCCCCACTGGAATCTGTCAGAGGGAATAAAATCCCTCAGCAGGCCTCACACCCAGCTTGTTACCCTCCCTTTCGGCAGCGCTAAACCCTTTCCTACTCTCCTTGCGTTTATCCACCACCGCACACGCTGATGTCACCGTTTCAGAAAAGCCAAAACTGCCAGAACTCCCTCGCTGGAGACTGCGAGGACTGAAGACAGCTGTGCCGCAGGCCGCTCGGTGGGCGCGGGGGTGTCCCCGCACCGGCGCGGCCCAGCTCTCGGGGTGCCGGACGGCGCAGGCGGTGGCCGCCGCGGGAGCGGGAAGGCGCTAGCCCCGCTCCCCCACCGGCGGCCCACCGGCAGCATCACCCCCGCCCCCCCCCCCCCTTGCCCCAGCCCCCAGCCCACACACCGGGCGCGGCGCCCCGGAGCCGCACCTGGCGCCGGCGAGGCAGAGCGTGGCCCGGCCCGCGCCGCTCCGCTCCCCCAGAGCCGGCGGGGAGGCGGAAGGCCGCGCCGAAGATTCCCTCGCCCCCGGTCTCTCAGCGGCCGGGGACGCGCCCCGGGCCAGTAGGGGCTCTCCCCCGCCCGCCCGCCCGGCCGCTAAGGGACCCCGCCCGCGGCCGGCTCGAAGCGCCAGCCTCTCGGCCGCGGCCCCGGGAGGCTTCACCCCCCACCCCATCCCACCCCCCTGCACTCACCCGCTGCTCATGGTACCGGGCTGAGCCACGCCGAGGGGGGAAGGAGGAGCCACGGAGACCTACGGCCGGGGCCCAGCGCCCGGAGCCTGCGCCATTCAAACGGCGCCGCGCTGCATGCTGGGCCGAGCCGCGCCACGCCCCATCGGCGGCGGCGCGGGCACGCGGCGCCCTCTGGCGGCCGAGGCGGCTGCCTCGCGCCCCGCCCCGCCCCGCCTGCGTCATGCGGCCGGGCGGCCCGGTAAGCCTCTTAGGCCCGGTGCCTCCGTGATTAGCGAGGTCGCTCGTCGGGGCAGGTCTGCCTTGGCCCTGGCGCCCGGCCTGCCGCACCTCCTCTGCCGCAGACCTCCTCTGCCGCAGACCTCCTCCGCCCTTTCCGCCTGGCGGCCTGCTCCCGCCGTCTGCCGGGCCGAGTGCGCCTCAGGGCCGCCAGCCCCCTCGGCCTGACCGTGCCTCACCTGTGCCGGTGGGGTCCAGCTTCTCGTTGGGAAAAGCTGATCGTCCTCCACCACCTCCCCGCCCCGAGTGGAGCCTCCGCAAGCCCGGGCTGGGTTCAGCCGGCCTCCTCGCTTCCCGGGTTGCGCCCAGCCTCACGGGCCGCAGGAGCGCCTGCAGAGAAGGCGCGAAGGCGGGGCAGCTCTTCGGCTGGCTCAGCGGGCATCGGAACTGCGGCTACCACCGGTGCTGTTTGGTGCTGCGTTCCAGCTTGGTGCTGCTCAGCGTAGAGAAAGCTTGCTGATGTCTAATTATCCTTGAATATTTATATTGTATCAGGAACCTCGCAGCCCTCGCTCCCCACCACGTCTGCAGGCTACTAATGAGGAAGAGCGGTTATGAGCGCGCAATGCTCAAACAGGCAGAGAAACCCACGCTAGCTCCAGATTATAGCTGAGTATGAACAGCTTTAGTATTCCCGAGGCATGGGTGTTACTAAGATTCTCTCTTTGATCTGGTATAACATCTAAGAACATACCAAAGCGGGTGAGAAAAGTGGCGTGGTTTAGTGATAAATGGAGGGAAAGGTGAGATTTATTCCACATCTCCCCTCGCTTTGCTCCTCCCTCCCATCATAAATTCTGACATGAAGTGCATTATTTTCTCATGCAACCTCACAGCATCCCTGCCAAATAGAGACTTCATCTGTCCCTATTATAGGCTTAGAAGTTTTGGCTTGGCTGAAAGTTTTTCACCTAGTGTACCTTAGTCTCACTTTTGGGGGACGAGAGGACAGGCTTTGACAAATTACAGCCTTTCTTCAATAAGTTAACTAGGCATGACAATTTAAATTGTAACTTGGTTATTTAAAGCATTTCCTCAGTGTCTGAACAACTTCAGGACCATCTGGATTTAATCAGAGGCTACGTTACTGCTTTTTGTGACCTGCTTTTCATCTTACAACGTCATCAGACCTTAAAACAAGGTGATCCATAAGATATCAAGCTTATGGTACAAAACTGCTGCACAAAGAAGGCATTTGATAGCATTAAAAATGAGCTGCTAATATATAATCAAGTCCTTGGGTCAGGCAATGTTTCATCTGAAAAGTTTCATAACCATATCGATCTTAAAAGTCATTAGAGTCTCTCACCATGATCATTCTCCTTTTGACCCCAAATGCCCCAGTGCTTAGGAATCCATTCTAATTTCCAGTCTAAATTTATTCATGTCCTGTTTATTCTTCTAGTGCCAATATTGCCCTATAGTTTAAACAGTTCTCACCTTCTATCATGTCTGTTTGCCATAAGAGAATAATTTTATCCTCTCAACAATTTCATTTTGCTAGCCTTACAGTCTTAGTCTCCTATTGCAGGATAGCCTTTCTGTTTGCTTAATCATCCTAATGTTACTTTTACCTTCAGTTTTGCAGATGTTGCAGTTTCAGTTCAAGCTGTCCTGTGTGCATAGTGTTTAATATACACATGGTTCTCTTACTCATCTGAGCACTTCAGCCGTGGACATCCAGGTACATATGATCAATAAGGGTTTTTAAAAATTACTTTCTTTGAGCTGTGCGTGCTGACAAAAAAATTTATCAAAGGAAACAAATGACAGGTTGTTTTAGAGAACATGACAATTACCAGATGATGCACACTTAAAAATGCTTGGGCTTTCCAAAACAGACCTTTCCTGTGAAGTTTGTCAGGAGCATATAGTAAGATACCAAATGGTTTTTAGAAGGTTGCCAGCTAAATGTGGCTAAGTTGGATGCTGACGCTAGACAGTGGCAGAAATGGCAGAAGTTCTTCTTACATGATGTGATCTTATGTTTAGCTTTTAAAGGGCAGAGCAACTGGTTTGTTCAGTCAAGGCTGCCAAACACAATAATATTTTTGTTACTGGGCCTGGTTATTAAATACCTCTTCTGAAAAGAAGCTGTTCTCCAAGTCCACATAGGGGGCAAATTTTGTAATAGTAATGTAATTTATTTCAAGGGCCCAGTTCCATTTCCAGAAGCACCCAAGCTGTACCCTGGCTACATAGCAATGATCACAGACCATCTAGCTGCTGCTATTAACAGGTTAACCATCCCAGGGCTCAGCTGCAGTCATTTCCATTAAGAATTCCCACTTCCTTTGATTCTGTTTTTGATATGCACACTCTCACCTGTTTTACATTGCTATCTGGGCCTGGAAAAACAGTCGTCTTAGCTAAGCATCCTTAAACTTTTTCTAAATATCTTCCTTAGCCTATTTTCTTTTAACTTACTTTTTGCTGCGGTCTTCTCTAAATTAAAGAAAAAATCAGAGTTTCTTGTAATAACTGCAAGGTGCTGAAAATTCATATTCTTTTTTGAAACTTTCTTGTCCAATTCCATGTTCCTTTTCATGTTTGTTTTTTTTTTTTTTTAATTTGTGTAAATTTGACTGGTAGAGGAAAGATCTAATGCTGCTTCTTCTGCACAGTGCTGATAGAGGAGTGCCAGTCTACCACACTTGTAGGATGCTTTTAACGTGTTAGAAGTTTGCATTAAGAAAATGATACTTTTCTAACATTGCTTATTTTAATGCTTTTGAGCCAAATTTGCTACACTGGTATAAACAGGAGATTTTGGCAGAAGAGCTAGCTACATCAATCTTATTATTGAAGCTGAAGAAAGACAATGTCACGCTTTTTAAGTAATTGCAATAAATTCAAACCTCAAACAATTTTAGCTGCAGTTCTAATATAGAAAAGTGTGTACTTGGGGAATTTTTAATATTTTAAAATTTTTGGCAAGGCCTAATTATGTATTTTCAAGGAAAACAATTGCCTGTGAGAGATTCCAGGCTATGTAATCTACTTTAGAACAATGGGTTTTTACTACTATTACTATAACACATAGCCTGATGTGATAGGATGGCTTTATGGACAAAAGATGGGGTATTTTCAGCCCTTAGAGAGATCATAGTTGTAAATGAATTAAGTAGGTTATCAGAAATAAAACCTACTAAGCACTTGCATATACTGCATGACTTTCTATACCTGCCATAAGTGAAGCTGTATGAAACATGAAGTGAGGAATGAACACTAGGACATCTAAGATAGCACCAAGGAGCTATGCTTACCCTTCCCTCTCTCTCAAGGGCAGATTTTGTACAGTTACTTTCATGGTTCCCTTGTAAATGAGTTCTTTGTGCACTGCTTGACAGGTTTGAATAGTCAAATTTTCCAGATGGGTAAAAGAGTCTAACTAGATAAGGTAATTATGGCATAATAGGATTTTATAAGATCATGATATGTAATCTGAATCATGTTTTTCTGCAGGAGTGAAAGAATATAGATCCAAATATATGCAGATCTAACATACAGAAATGTAAACATATCTACATATAAAAAATAACCTACTAGCTCCTTCCTCTTGTGTTCTCATATTTTCAAATTTTATATTGGTATTAAACACATTTGCATTTTTAAATTATTTCAGTGATTGAGTCTGGATATAGACAAGCTCAGGAATTCTTTGTTTCCTTTGCAGTTACCTTGAACTCTAAATTATATCTGTGGTGTCTTCTTCACAAATATAACAGTAGTTCCTCTGGCAATTTATGGTGGAAGATAGAAATTTTGGTAGTGATTTTAGATGCAACATGGAAGTCTAATGTATAAAAATTAAAAGCTTGAATGTGCAGCAAAGCAAAGTACTTGTGCAGAGGCAAAGAAAATTATAAGGGTAGGATGGATAAATGAACTGAAAAAAACCTAGTTCTACTGTTCAGAACTGATTAAGGTGTTATGACTGTGTAGTTTTACACTGATACTCTGATCTTTTTCTGAAACCTGCAGAAGGGATTTGCATCTTAATATTTTCTGCCTTTCATCTGTGTTTGCATTTCCTTGTTATGATGCCCCCCCTCCTTTTTCCAGATTGCATTTCTTACAAACAGCTTACTTGTATTTTCTACTTTTCCTGATATTTTATCTGCAGTAATCTTTTCCCTCTAGATGTTGTGTAAGTAGTACTATCGCAATTCATGCTGTTATGTTACCAGCCTCTCTTCTTTTTTATTCCTCCTTGGGTAGAATTTACATTCAACAAAGTGTACTGACGTTTATGGATCTCCTCCTAGATCTGGCCAGTAGATGTTTGGGATGTATAGTAGATGGGATATTTGAGGGGGTGGTATTTACTTCAGGACTATTAACTGTTTAATCTTTAGCCTGCAGGTTGGAGACAGGATGGCTCAGGCAGTTAGTAATGGGATAAAGCTTTTCACCTCTGAATCACCAACTCTGGGCCAGATTAGTAGGAGCAGAATATTTCCACCATCTGGTGTCTGGTCAGTGACGCATATGAGAGAAATCAGTAGCCATCCCTGCTACTGGTGAACAGCTTTACAATTAAAAAAACCAACAAACCCACTGTGAGAATGATTGCACCACAAACAGCTCCAATGAACATGAGGACAAAAATCCCACTAAAAACCTAACGGCCAGGCCTCAGCACCCTGAAGGGACCATAGGAAAATTTGTCAGTGTGGGCTGTCAGGTGATGCTGTTTCACTGGTAATATTCAGTTTATAGAAAGCTAGTTTTTTTAAAAGCGAACAACTGATAATTCGTGGCTGAAAATTACAGCAGCTTGTAAGAAAAGTGACTTGATTTTTCTGTGATGTGGAAAAGCAGATATCAACATCTTCCAGAACCCTACCGGTCTTCAAAATTCAAATATCCATCAACAATATTTCTGATTGGCATGTGATGGCAATACTTGAATAGGACATAGTTCAGCTGAAAGAGATGCTCTATTCAAATGTATGAAGTTTTTGCCTTATTGCAATCTGAGACAGGTGAGCTCAGGCTGACTTAATGAATGATAAGTTCCAAATCAGTATGCCAAGTTGAAGTTCTTTGTAACATAACACTTCTGAACACTGCATCCATTTCCTATGTTAGAAACGAAGTCGGATGTACTTACAGAATCTGTGAATTGGGCTAGCGTCTGAATTGCCGTAATCGTCTGAAGCAATTTGCTGTCTGAATGAAAAAACCCAAGTTAAATAGCCACTTAACAGAGAAAGAAAAAACCCTTACTGTAATATTCAAAAAAGGTTATATTGAAAATTATTATTTGTAACTATAACTTTTTTTTTAATATGGAAATCAAAAGCCAATACTAACCACTTTAGGGCTTTCCTTAATGTTCCTGCAGCAAAGCTATGCTTTTAGGGTGGTAATTTTAAGAGAAACGAAACACCTAGGCCTTAATAAAGAGCTTTAAGAAAATGCCTGAAGAACTTGGGATCTGATTTTCCGGGTTGCTGACACTGTTCGGTTTTGTTTGAAGCCAGACATCTGAATGGCAATTATCGTAGTTTCAGACCCGTAATTAAGACTACGACGAGATGATAGCAATGCCGTTTGCGTTCGCCTTCGCATACAAGTGTCGGTGTCCGTGCCGTGCCCTGTAAGAATGAATGGAGAACTGGTTTTAAACGTTGTTTTTCCAGCCGCTGACCAGGAGGTGGTGCCAACGCACCGGCCGTCCCCGCCCTGTCCCGGGGCCGGCAGCGCGGCGGAGGGGCTGGGGCGTCCCGGGGCGTCCCGGGCCCCCCCCGGCAGGTCGGAAACCCGGCTGTGGTGTAAGTTGCAGTGGGCTTTCGTTAGGCCGAGCGGTACAGCTCAGTCAAACCCGGTAATACTGCCCTAGGTGAGGTCGCGTGTGTCTTTAAAGAGGTGGAAGAGCAAGAAACAAGCCATTTAGAAAATCGGCGTTTTGTTCATTTGTTCTCCCTTGTCTTAGCTTTGTGTTTTGGATCCTTTGTCCGGTTTCTTTCTGCATCTACATGCTTAACGCTTTCCTCTTCCTTCATTTTATTCTCTTTCTCGGTAACTGGTTCTTCTTTCTGCCTGCTCCCCCTTACCGTTTCATCCTTTTTCTTAGTCTCTTGAACTTCTCTCAGACATCCTTACTGAGATGCCCAGATACTGTTTATTTTTAAAGATTATCAAAAAAAAGAGAAGAGAGGTGTCATTAAGGTATGCTGAAGTAACTCCAAATAAAAGCTGGTATCTATTTTTCATACCTTATTCTCTTTGCATAGCTTTGCTGAAATTGATATTCTCTTGCAATTGTGACTGTTTCATTAAAAAACCCCCACCCTTTATTCATAAATGTTTACTGTTGTATACCTATGGTTATCTTGTGGTTATTTTATCTTCTAGCAACTTCCTGCCTCATGAGCCGTGGATCACCCAGGCATCATAACTCTTGAATAATTTTTCTCATCCACAATATTCAAGAAACGGAGCCTGTAGATTTTCTTTGCAACAAATATAGTGAGTTAATTCTCACTAGTAATAGCTTGCGAGGGCAGTAGCCTTTTAAAATAAACAAGTTTTGCCAGCTTTGTAAAATGTTGTAACTCAAGGTGGTGTAAGGCAAAGACTGGAATCCATTTTCCATCTGTACAGCAAGGATCTTCAGATTTTAGTAACAGACTGTGGTGGGTGTGATGTCACCCATGGTTTGTATAGTGGGATTACACTTTCATAGCAGCTACAGAGTACATAATGACTTTATATTCTGGTATACAAAGAAGTCAGCTAAGACATTTAACCTCAAATATGTGCTTATTTTGCTAGGTCTTTAATCTCAGAAGCATACAGATCTTTTTTTGAAAAATTTGTCTCTGCAGATTCAGTTACTGAATAGCAAACAAGTGCAGCAAAATCATGTTGCCTTCAATTGCAACTATTTTACTTAACAATTCTTGTTTCAAACACTTTACTGAATGTGATATATTTTTTGTGCTGCCTGCTATACTTTCATTCTCTTCAATCTAATTTATTTATTTCTCCCTTTAATCCTTCCATGTCCTTAAATCTTTTGGTTCAGCCTAATCCTTCAAATCCTATAATTACTCAAACAAAGCATTTTAACCTTGTGGCCTTCCTGGACTCTTGCCTATTGCTTATGACGTGTAGGTCTCGCTTGACTAATGATGTTTACTGCTGCATTTTTTTTCCTAGGATACTCATGGAAAATTTCATGCCACATAGCTCCTGTTTATAGCAGGGCTCAGTGTAGCAGTATTACTATGAACATTGTAAAAATTGTACTGGCTGCTTTCTACTATTTGAACAATTGCTTCTTTTAGTCAGAATTTATAGCTGACCTTGATGTAATCCCAAATAATAGAAGTCCAAAGCCTAGATTTTGATTTCAAGTAACTATTCCCAAGTTCTTTGTGTCTCTTCAACAAGTATGTTTTTACATACTGTGTAAAGCGTATAACTAGTTTAATTCAGGCATCTAAGAATGACAGCACTATGTTGGGTTGCCTGAATATTTTTCTAAACACTTCATAAACACATTGTATTCATTTCCCTTAGGAAATTTTGAACACTAGGGTGACGTCACTGATTTATGGTACTTATAATTTTTCATGTAAGGTATATTTGTAAAAAGTAGTCAAACTTTTACTTATTTTATTTTATTTTATTTTATTTTTTGAAAGAGTAATGAGTAGGCCAGGCTCCAACTAAAATTAATCAGTGGTTGTGTTAATAGGTAGGAGCGATATTTAAAAAGATGATGAAGAACAGTTTTATATCATGCTATTAAGGGGAAAAAGGAAATAAAGGTATGCCAGGAATTTTAGAAAAAGGTTACAAATTTTAATGACATATGGTACTAAAAAAAAAAAGACTTGTTGGCAGTGGTGAAAGCAAATGTTAATGTCTTAAGGGACTGGGTGATACTAAGGTGCAGAGGAGAAAAGAATATAGAGACAGAAAGAGACTGGAAAGATATCAAGAAGAGAGGTATCAAATTAAGCATGTGAAAGTACAGGAAAACAAGTACCTCAGATGTGAGTAATAGAAACAAACTGGCCTGAAGGAATAAAGGAAATATATATGTGTGTCTATAAATTTTGTATGTAGTTGAAAATGATCTATTAAATTTAATGGTTCTAACTGAAAAAAAAGATCCTACTTTCAACATTAAGCATCTATGTTAGGGAAAAATTCTAAACTGTTCTGAATATCTTGTGTAGTGAGAAAGATATACTTCCTCGGGGATAATGATAAACAGAAAAGTCATGAAAACTGCATCTGTATTCTGTGTTCAGCTGTTCAGAAGCTGTCATGGAGGATACATACACATGGTTGTATGGAGATGTACACAGCTGAAATTCTACAAGGTCAAATAGCAGGAGACTCTGCTTGTTACTGTTTTTATCACCTGTGAGCAAAATTCTCTAACAAATGTTTGAGCCACAGCTTCTGGTCCTCAACTCTGTGCCTTTTATGTACAGTTTATACATCACATATTTACCAGATATACATTGAGTGATTTTCTTCTAATGTATACACATTATTTTAAACAGCCTAAACAAACCATGGAAGCATTTATAAAAATAAGCTGGGATGACTTTTAGGCACCAGAATCTTGCACATCTGGACCTGACACAGATTTATGGCCTTACCTTTTCCAACATGTCTTTGAGAGAGGTTCTGCCTAAGAAAATATGAGTTCTCCTTTTAAGGCACATTAAGCCCAGCTGGAAACAACAGAATGCCTGGAACTTTTTTCTCAATATGATTTCTTGGGAGAATATTTTTTCTGTGCTTGAGTAACCAAGTCTAAGCTATTGAAAATGAAAGGTTTGTAAACCAGCTGTTCCTTTTCCTCTTTCCCTTTTTGTATTTAGAATAACCAGACTGACTCCTAAATTCATTTTCCCATCCCATCCCAAAAAGGACATAATTTTAGGTACCAGAAGGGGGAACAAACATGATAAGAGATAGGATGTGGGAGAAAAGGCATTTCCAGGGAAGAGACATTAGAAAGACCTGCACTGTACAATTTGCGGAGGAGACGTATGAGCTCAGATTTCCTCCCAGTGAAGTCAATGAGAGCAGAGCTGTCTCATGAAAAAGCTTAATGATTAATGAAGAGCACTGAGAAAGATACAGTACCCAGGATATATTTCTTGTATTCCTAAATACAGTGAGATTAAAGAAGCTATGAAGCAGCAATTAAAATGCAGATGCTGTGGTAAAACATGTGGGTAGAGATAATACAGTTTTTTAGACCAAGCTAATACTGTTGGAAAAATGGAGACCTTTTGGGACGCACACAACTTTTGTGCATGTGAACCAAGCAAACAAACATCTATATCAGCGTAGATTAACTAAGGAGTTGAGTTCACCTCTGCAGGATGTTGCTTAGACAAACAGCACAATATGATGTGATATAATATAAATGAGAACAGGATTTCAGTTAGACTAAAATTAAAATGTTACAAACACTGATAATTTAAGGAATAAGATTGTAATCGGTAGGAACATGAAAAAAAAGACACCATTTTAATACTGCTGCCAGACCCATTATTTTCCTCTTTCCTTTAGCATTTGTCGCTGCTGATAAAAATACCCTAAATTTACTGAAAATATCCTAGACTACTACATTGCTTGACTGTTTGAGACAACTCACAACATCTGCAATGTCTTTGAGCTTCCCATTGCTTGCATGAAATTATTACAGCTGTGAAGAGAAGGTGTAAGTGAATTAAATCAATTTAAGAATCAGCCATACTTGTTCACAATGAGCAGTGTTGAATCCTTGCAGCCTTTTTAGTAATATAGTCATAATAGGCATTATGCACAATGAACATCAGAAGTCTACTATTATTAGAGCAACAAAGCGTCATCCTGGTTTCTTCATTTTAGACCTGCTTATTGCTGTTAATCAGGAGTAACTCATTAAGTGAGCAATAAGTTCTGGGATATTTTCCTCTTTTCACTTAATGTTAGCCACAGTGCCTTAACATGCAAAATCCTCTGTGTCTATTCTACAGCTTAATCTTGTACAGATCCTAGCCCTGTCCTCATAGCTCTTTCTTGTTGGTTAGTTACCATGTTCTTATTTTCTTTGGTGAAGCCTGTCAAGACAAAAAAATGGTAAATCTTCAGGCAGTTTTGATTTGACTAGTTTTTAAACTTCTACTTGGTTTCTGCAAGTGCTGGCTATGACATGATAAAAATTTTACCACTTTTCTAAATCATGAGGAGATATTAGGTTCTATTTTTATCCTTCTAAATCTGGCTCCATTTTTATCCTTTCTGTTTACTCTGTTTACTCTTTTGTATCTGTATTTTGCACTATTTCCTTTTTTTGGCTACAGTTCTTCCAATTTGCATTCAAAAAAATTGTATAGATAACTTGCAGGCTGAGCTTTTTTCTTTAAGTAAGGGAAATAAGTCTTTAAGCAATCTGATTTTCACATTGTAGGCTACATATTCTGTTCTCGACATAGTTCACTTCCATGAGATACAGATTTGGAAGATCCATAAATAAAATTATTCTTCTTCCTGTCTCCTTTATTATCTCTTTTTTTTTTTTTTTTTTTTTTCTGTGTACCTGCTCCTATACATCTGCCATCTAGATTGTCCCCACAAAAACGGGAGGGAGAGCTGCAAAGCGGCTGTGTGGGAACTTCCAGATGTCGTCTGCATCTTGTAGAACCCACCTGTTTTGGTCTGTTGCTATGGGATTCTTTGCACCTCACTGCACTTAATATGGAGAGTTGTCTCCTCCTCATTCACATTTTAATAGTGTGTCTTATGCTGTTTTTAATGGCAGTGGCATTCTTACACTGTCACATTACTGGATCTCAGATGACACCTTCATTTTTATTTTTAATCGTATTTTGCAATGCTGTCATTCTTAGAGAATTTTTTAAAGATAAATTCTGTGGCTATTGATTGACGTGAAGCTTTGTGAAGACTTCTTCACAAATAACAGAACTATTTCTGTTATTTGCTGGTTTATTTAAAAACAGGGATTCAAAGCAGATAGTTTCTGCCAATCTTTGTTAAAGATATAGGGCTTGTTTCCATTCAGAGTTATCTACTTGATGCCCTGGGTTCCGTAGGAGACAATTTGTCATAACTAAAGTAGAACAGCTATTCTCAAAATCAGATTCAAATAGACTACACTAAGCTGTTTTTAAGCTGCAGTGGAATTAAAATGTGAAACACAACCTAAAATGCTGTGGTTGAGACAGTCCCCATCCAACAGTGAGCAAAAATAGTATGCAGCTGTTAGGCTACAAATGTGTATCCAGGCCTAACAGAGAAAGAACAAGGAGAGGAAATGTCATTTTAACTGCAGTACTGCAGTACGATATCCTAACAATCTCATCTTGTAACTCTGTTCTCCTGTGCCTGTACTGTCTGTTCCTCTCTTCCTTCAAAGTACAGAAAGTTTAATTCTGGGCCCAAATGATCTCAGACATGTCAAAAAGAAGCCAGTTATAACTAGTTTTGATTGTACTTTACTTCTAAGCCGGTTGTCCTGCGTCACTCCACATGGCGTCTTCATGGACTGTAAATCCTTAAAAATAATGCGGGAGCCAGTTCCCTTCAAATCCAGCCTTTCATTCTTCTTTCCTTCACCTTCTTCCTTCTCTTCCTTGCACATACATTTTAACACACAGATCGTGTCTGACCCACTTGTGCACTTTACAAGATTTAAAGCTGTTTACTTTAAAGGCTAGATTGTTTTTCTGAAGGAAGGTGACCTAGTAGATGAATAATTTTAAATTGCTTTAGGGAGTTAAGTCTGTTAGGAGAAGCTGATTTTATTTTTGAAGGCTTTGAAGGGATTCTTCTTTATTTTCCAAATGCATACATTCAGAAGCAATGTTGCTCAATATGCTGCTGTAGGTGAGCTTCCCAAGTAAGTCAGTGCAAGGCAGCAGGTGAAGAATTCCCCTAGAAGAAAGGTCAGAGGAATGGAGTTTTTTTGGTCTGGAGAGGAGAAGGCTTGGGGGGATCCAGTCACAGTCTTCCAGTACCTGAAAGGGTAGCTATGGTGGAGAAGGAGGTGCTCTCTTCTCAGGCATGCACTGTGACAGGACAAGAAGCAACAGGCACAAGTTGCTTCAGGGGAAATTCCCTCTGGATACAGGAACGATTTTCTTCACCATGAGAACAACTAAACCCTGGAATACGTTGATCAGAGAAGTGGTAGAATGTCCCTCACAGGAATTACTCAAGACTTGGCTTGGCAGGGACTTGGATAACCTAATCTAAATCCCTGCTTTCAGGAGAAGTTTAGACCAGATCATCTTGAGAGCCACCTTTCAACCTGGACTATTCTATGATTGCATGGTTCTTATTGTTACCTAACTTGTAAATTCAAAGGTCTGAAATAATCTGTCTTTAAGGAGAAAAATCAAATATTATTTTTAGTGTGCTGGTGAACTATTGTGATGAGGACTCAAAGCATAGTGGTATACAATATATAGAAAGACAAAGAGACATATGGAAAGACATGCAGAAAGCCATAAGACATACAAAAAGAATATGATACATAAAAAGTCATCCAGTCAGGCAAAGTCGTTCACAGGATCCTTCTCCCATTTTGTGACAGCATCAGTTGTAGTGAATGTCTTGGTTACTGAGACTGGGGCAGGATGGAAATAAGCTTCTCAGACACTTCCCAGACTTTAGAAAGCCAGAGTAGCCACTGTTTGCATTGGTATTGGAAAAAGTCTCAGAGTGCGGGGGTCTTCTACTGAGAAAGCTGTGTCTTCCCACCTAATTTTATAATTCAAATATTTGCTGTTTATAAAGCAGTAAGATCTTTTGGTTTGCTCTATAGAATAAAATGATGATTTTCATAGATAAGAACTGCCTGGAGACCTGGGTCAGCTATTACACAAACTAAAAATTATTTTGTTAGTTTTGTGCTTTTGTTTTTGGTTTTTTTTTTCAGAAGACTTTTAGGGTGGAAACAAGAAAAGAGAAGAGAGGACTTTTTAAAAATAGGAAGCTAAAAGCATGACAGCTAGTATATTAAATTCTTTATGTACATTGAAATTAGAGAACCAGTATAAGAAAGCCTGGAAGTCCTCAAAAAATCAGGGTATAAAGGAAGTATTTCAAAAATCAAGGTGAATGTAAATGAGAGGTTTATTAGTATGAATTAGTATTCATTAATAGTAAATAAAGATAAATGCCTACACTGCCTTTATTTGGTGTAGAGAAGGCTCTACAAAGCATGAAGCATACAGCATAAACTGTAAGTTAAAGGGAAATGGATACATTTAAGAAATTACATCATAGCAAATTGCCAAGGACAATAAAAGACTTGGAAGCCATAAAAAGCAGGTATCACTGTGCCTTTTATGTAGCCAGTCACTGGCATTCCAGATCCAGAACTGTGTGTTATATATCTTGACTCCCTCTCCGATGTATGGGAACATCAGAACCTTTAAAAAATTATTTGAACATTTTTCACTCTGAATAGGGAGCCAACTCAGAAACAGTAAGTAGATGAATGTGCCTGAAATCCCGTGCCTTAGTGGAGCAAGAATACTTCATATACATGGCAGGCAAGTTCTTCATATATTTATCTCCAGTTGTGTCTGCTGCTGTGAGTGAGTGTTGTGACTATAATGGTGATAGTGGTAGTGGGTTGATACTACACAGAGTCTTCCCTGCTGTGATAGGGCCACATGTCCCAATAGGTAGGCTGGGCAGGGGTTAAAGCTCTGTTAGGTGTCTCCACATTCCGCCAGTGTTTGCCCTGCCTGCATTTAGATAGTAAAATAATAGAGCATCCTGCACTGTTTTATTTCAAAACCCTACTGCAAGAAGTACCTATAATATCTGCTGGTTCAGAACATTTTTTTCACCAGGAAAGTGGTAGACATAGATTTGGTGCACTTCTTAAGTGAATGGAGTTGAAACCCACTTTACTGCTTTCCTGGAAAATGCCTTAGTCACCAAATTATTGCCTACGCTGGTTGGAGGGCATTTTCTTGCTCCTCTGAAACTGACTGACTGTGAAAAAGAAAAGAGAAATTCCAGGCTCTGTTATAGCATGAGAAAGCCCAGGAGGAAATACGATTATTTAGGCAGCATTCTGGCACTTGCAAGGTGTTGGTCCCTGTTTACATGAATGTTTCTGCTTTTTTTATTAAGCATGCATTGACATTTAAAATGCAAATAAAAAGATTAGCGAGCAAAGCACAGAATCCACCCCCCCAACTGAAGTCCCACTTTCCTCATAGTTTTCTTACCCTGCAAGTCTTGCATTCCTTCCTGCATGGAATCATGCCAGAGCTCCAGCAGGAAGGGAGGACATGGTAGTGTCTAACAGAGGAGGCAGAGCTCTGAGTTAAAGCTTGTAAATATTCTTATTAAGCTTGTAAATAGTTTTATTATAATAAAGCATAAATTAACTTATCATATGAGACAGCATCTTTTAAGGAGGGAGAAACTTTTCTCTCCAGATCTTTGTTGGGATGCAAAACTAGCTCCTGCTGTTTATAAAGAAAATGTTCCAGTTGCGTTAGGGAAAGAAACCTATAGTCATGCAAGATTCTTCCCCATGCTTCCTCCTTTCCATGTACTTGTGGGATAAGCTCACAGGAAATAGTAATTTTGTCCATCCACAACTTAAATCCCACTGGAAGTTTGAATAAAACACTGTCCACAGTGAAATAAATTACAAATCTTTCACTGTTATTGTTCAATAGTAGGTTAGGATTTCATGCTTGGCGTCTTTCATATTGTGTTTTTGAAGTTTCTTCATCAGCTGGTGCAAAAATCTATGTACGGATACCTCTCATTCCTCTTGTTTCACAAATTTAGATATTTTATGTCAATCTTACTTGGTAATTTATAATTTTTTCTTCTCATATCACTTCTTTATCATATAAGCATTTTGTTCAAACTGCTTCAAGTAAAGTTCTTGAGGATCTATAATATGATTTAAGTGAAAGAAGACTTGGGGCTGATACTCCCTTTTTCTCTGTGGTTTTGAGAATTCCCAGGTTAACCTTGGTAATATAGCAATAAGGTGTAAAGGGTATGAGCCATTAATAGGTGCCACTGGTTCATAGCCATTATGTTTAAGTTAAAAAAAGTTTGCAGATGATCACAGAACCACCATTCCATGGCCTCAGTCTCCAAAACAAGTTTATTCTTAAAAAACTCCACTTCAGCAATGTCAGAAAGAGAAGCTAAATCCCAAATTCTGTTAAATGAGTAAGTAAGTAAAGTAAGTACATGAGTGATGAGTAAGGGTTTCATTACTAGAGCAGTCAATTTACATTTTATTAAGTTGCAAATGTGGTCAGTTTTTAAGAGAATTTTCACAGAAGACAACTTCTTGTGAAGCATAGTGTAAAATAGTGCCTATTTCATTACAGTCCTTGATAAAAAACCAACAATTTGCATTCAGTATAAATAAACAGAGAATAAAACAGTCCAGCACCACATATATTTCACATTATTCAAACTCTGCTTTTCAGAGAAAGTGATTAATTCCCCCATCCACCTTTTTTTTGCATCCATCAATAATATCTCAAAAGTGTACAGATATTACTCATTTTCATCACAACTCTGCAGAAGAGAGACATTATTAACCTTGTTTTATGGAGGGGAAACAGATTTAAAGGACTGTGTTCACACTACTGTGATCTCCATTCGGGATAACAATTAGTGGTTTAAGCCAATTGCTTTTCAGGGCTGCTAGACCCTGACTGCCAATTTTGCTACCAAAGGGAAGCTAAGATTGTCTATTTGGTATTATGAATTGCACAGCGGTCTGGTGAATTTACACTATACTAAGACGTTTGAATACTGCTCAGAAAAATCAGGTTAAAAAACCCATAAATTTTGAGTATCTAGCTTGGGACATTCGTGGTGTGATTTCTTCATTGAACTTGGCATTAAACATTTCATATGTTCAGACACGACTTCCAATGTATTTTAGGTACATTTGTGACTGATTGGTATATTTGCACACCACGTTGAAGGTAATAAGCTTGTCATCTAGAAGCATGATCTACTGGTAGCCTGTGAAACGTTCAATTTAAATGATTTGTCAACGTTGCCCAGGAATTCATAGTAAGTGTGATACTGGACGAGGAGGAGCTGTGGAAAAAAGACTATATAATTAAAGGCTCTATCATAATGCAGTCAGAAACAATGATAATTTAAGCAGTTCCTAACTTTTAAGTGATTGATTCTACACTCAGATAATATTTTCTTAGTGTATTTTTGTGTGGATAATTTCTTAGCTTAAAAAAAGAGAACTCGAAGGCCCCAGAAACACCTTAGTGCAGCATCACAGTGAAGCACAGATTCAAAGAATAGAAACCCTATAAACTGCAATGCAAATCTATTGACCTACCAGAACAATCAATAGAAAGTTGCAATTTTCTCTGTGGAGTAACACTGGAGAAGAGTCACTTCTATTTAATTCCAAGTTCTGTAGAACATTCTTTTAGTGGACACAGACAATTTTGTTTGATTTTCTCAAACTGGTTTATTTTTAACACATTGGCCAAATTTAGGTGATTTTTTCCAGAATGGTGAAGTTATCTTCCTGACAGAAAGAACGGTGGTTTGCTTCTTTCCTTTTTATAAAGCACGGGAGCATAAAGGTGACCAGCATTTAAAACTGAAAATCATGCATTTCTGCTTAGCTTTTTCTGAGAACTGATGGAATGCAATGGTTGAAATAGAAAGAGAAACAACGTGGAATATTTGAGCTTAAGTGTCCAAAATTTGGCAAAACTTTAAGTAAATGTAAATATGTTTCTAAAAATCAGAAGTATTAGTTAATCTCAATAGTAACACAATCAACCCTACACAAATTAAAATGCAGAAATGTAGATTTTTTTAAAGGAATTTACACCTCTAATTCTTCTGAATTAGCAGAATTTATTTTATAGAAAATACTGGCTGTCTATGTTCAATTTGTGGGACTAGGAGAAGTATCTTTTTTGTCTGTAAGTCCCCGTTCCTGTATTTCTCCAAGTAACGTTTGAACTCATTGGTAAATTTCAAGAAGGTTTTGCACAGGTGTAGAAGTCTTAAGGATACCAAATGTTTTTCAGTTATTGTGAAAATTTGTAGCAGGAAAGAGGAAAATGACCCACATCAGTGCTACTATGGAGAGATACGGTAGAGCAGAAACTGTTCTTGGTCGCCATGTGTCCTACATGTGTATCAGAATGAAGTATATCTGCCAGATAATAAAAATAAATCCAAACAACTGCTGGATACAATAAATTGTTATTTTTAATAATTCCTTTATCTATGCAATCACATTTGCTAATCCAATTTTTATCTTTACTGATTGAATCTTGTATATACTAATCCATCTTTATCTTTACTAACCCAATCTTATATCATTTCTTTACTTACACCAGCATTTCTGCATTTGTGACTTTTACAAAACTTATATATTACTCTTTATATTTTCTCCATAATGGTGTATCTGGTTGACTATGAATGCCATTTTCTTAGAATGCTGGTGTAAATCCACGGCTAAAAGGAAAATGGAATTTCTTCTGCTCAGTGGCATGTCCAATAGCAATAGAAACATGAAGCTGATCATTGCATTTACACTACCTCTGTTCCCCATTAGTTTAGCTTTCTGCTAGCTTTAAGTAAGCAGAACATCCTGGGGAAGATCTCTCTTTTGAGCAATAGGAGAAATAAGCATTCCTAACGGTTATTAGAGATGAAAGATTGTTGAAACAATAGAAAACACCACAAGGCAACAGTCTCTTAGGTCAGCTGCTTTTTACTTTTCTTTTTGATTCATTGGTTGGAAAATTCCCAGGACTCCTGAAATGCTTGTGGTCAGTTTGGCATTTCCTTATAATTTGTGTTTTATAGATTACCTGTCCAACCCATATGACAGGTACCTCTTTTAATGACAATAGACATCTATGTAACACTGTAGTGTGGGAAGTCAATTGGGACTTAAAAAATATAAAGTATATGGATTTACAATGTTGTGCAAGTAAACTTATCTTTTCTTCCCAAAAGTTTTTTATACAGCTTAACACAAAACTGAAGTGGAGCTAACCTCATATGCTCTGGAAAAAATTAAGAATCAGCATGAGAGAAGTAGTATTTATCCAGTCTTCTTGCGTACTTAAGTCCATGCCTCTTCTTCCCCATTTCCTAATATATATACACATGTTCTCAAGAAACAGTATGGTTTACAGAACAGGGAGATGAAGTCTTGTTATGTAATTTTTTATATTTTTGTTGTTGTAAAATGGTTTGGGTTTACAAAGAAGATACTGTGGTTTCAGCCTGTACAGCCTCTCAGCATAACCTGATGTCCTACATGGTTGGCTCTTTGGAATAAAGCTTTAATTACTGTTTTCATTTTATAAATACATATTGAGATTAAAGTACCACCAATCAATTGATTTATTTGAATGCTTAGCTAGGAATTAATCAATTTGAGGAGGATTTTATGTATTATATGTATCCCATCAACTTTATGAGAGAAGAATTTAACATTTAATTTAAAGATTTCTAGTTCTTACCTTTCTCTCTTCCATCTGCCTTTCTTCTCTATTGTTGCTTTTGTGCTGACTTGTTCTAATTTGTCTTTTAAATTAACAGCTGTTCCAAGGTGGATTATTGAGATGTTTGGCCGAGTGATTACACTTTAACCCCTCCTCTTATAACTTGATATGTTTCTCCAAAGTAGAATGCGTATCAATGATACAATGAAGTGCACACAACATTTTAAAAGTTTTTTAAATTCTGTAGCTTTTCTCATCTTTAAGTCTGCAAAATCTTTAAGGAATTCTGTGCGAAACAGAAATCAAAGCAATGACAAAGTCTTTTTTGATGACTTTTTTTTTAAAAAATGAAGTCATAAACACTGTTGTGTTGCCTGTTTTAACATATTAATTCACATGGGATTTCATTTGGATTCCATGTGGCCAAAATAGTTTTGTTTTAATAACAATGCAAATTGATTATAGGTTTGTTTTGTCTACTAAGTAGCTGGCTATTTTTGGTGATGTTTTGTAGTTCAAATAAACTCCAGTGACTTCCCTCAGAAATTTCAAACACCTCTTTTAAGGCTAAAATTGTAGCAACCCCCCTGAAATAGTCTTTGATGTAAGTGATTTTTCAAGCAGTGACAGGTCAAAGTGACAAAAGGGGACTTTCTCTGGAGAAGTTAACGAGTCTTTTCCCATTCTGCTCTCATTTACACTCTGCCTGAAATTCTAGGAATCTTACCTGTCCAGCTACTGCTTTTTCTGTAAGAAAGCCCCCATGGCTATGATCAGCATGGGTTTTATAAATCCTTTTCATAATGAGGTGTGTTGTGAAGTAGCAAAAATTTCTATTATGAACTTAATGAACTTCTTTGCCAAACCCGTAGAGAAAAGACAGCAAACATAGGGAAAGAGCCAACACTTCTGACCCCATTCAATTTCTTAAGATTGGTATTCCACACAAGTTTTATGGGGATATTTGTATTTCTACTCATTAAATAAATCTTAGTGAAAATAGGAGGCTGTGAGATCTGACCATTCAGACTTTCCACTATAATTTTCATTTCCCTAATTTGTACCTGCATGTAGGTTCATATACAGTGAGGAATAAAGCTACTGTTTCACAGCTCCTGGGTGCATTGAATTTTGATTTTTACACAGGTAAGGACTGTTCTCCTTCCCTGTGTGTTTTCCTCTTGTTGTGTGAAACATAGCAAAACAAGAGCACCTTTAACATCACCAGAGGACTTGCACACAGATCTAGGTTAGATTTTTCATTCATACTGAATGACTTTTATGATGGGCCTGAAATGGCCATTTAGTTAGGTCTTCGTTTATGTAGAAATTTTGGGGTAATACAGAAACCACTGGTTAAGTTGCTGTTAAAGCTTTTGTCTGTATATTTTGTGGTGTGTTTTGATACTTGATTTTGCTGTGAAAAGATATTGTTCTTTAAAACATCCTTGTTGCTCTGCCCCTTTCATGACCTTCAAAGAAAGTCAAAAGCGCTCCTCTTCTATGCTGGCATTCTCCTCTACCACAAAACACAAATATTCTTTCCTGGAATGTTTCCTTCTAAGTAGCTGAGAGGGCTAGACTTCTTTCTTTTCTAATAGCTTGTTTTATGGACAATACTTACAGGAAGGAAGATGTTTTCTTTCCATTTGATTTTCATTCCTGAAGCAAAGATTTTAGGCTCTTCATCTACTTCGCTGCATTTTCAGAGAAGTAGAATGGTTCATTTTTTGTCTAAGACCGCTTAACCTAATTTTTTTTCAAGTGAAGTCAGCTTGTGTTTCAGCACTGAGGCTGAAGAATAGATTAAATCCTTCATGGTGTAGGTACATCTTTTGTAATATGTATTGGAATTCATGTACATGTATTGCACGCATTATTCTCTAACCGATTTGATAGCTTACTGAAATATATGGTAGTTTTTAAAGGGAAGAGAAAAGCAAAACTTTATTAAACTGAGAAAAGATGTATTCTTTATATAGATATTACAATAGCTGCCAAACCATAATTTGAGCAGAATTACACATTACAAATTATTTTTGGAGTAATTTTCAAGCACAAAGTGCTTGTCTTATTCTATTGCCTTTGAAATTATCACTAAAACTGTCACACACATGGTTAGTACAGGAAATTTATGGAAAGTATATCTTTACAGTTTATGTTTTAATAGGGGAGCCTTTCATAAAAACTCTCTATATTTATTAAGTGTATAAGGTGAAAGTCATGATGAAAAGAGTTCTTAACATTTTCCGAAATGCTACATATAATTTTTATAACTCTAGAAAAATGTTCTATTTTAGAAATTCCTGAGGGACAAGTATTGCAATGGCCTTAATTTAGTTTTATAACACCTGCCCTTTGAACAGTTATGAAGTAAAAGAGATGTTGTCCCATAGCTTATCAGCATGAAACAGAATTCTAAAAAATTGTATATCTTTTCACATTCTTGTAGGCACCATGATTTTCAAATTTATATTCAAAGAAATTGCATGTATCATTTTGACATTCTAATTTACTGAAGCTTTTCAGATAGTACCAAAACATATTTTGTGAGCACACAGTTCTCATTTTGTACAGAACGATGAGTCATTTTAGCCTACTGCAATTGTAAACAAGAAGAAATTGTTCTAAGAGCACACATGCCTTCCTGCTACTGTTCATTTTAACATTTATGTAGGACAGGGTGGAGCAGCCACAGAATTTTCACTGTCAAATCTTTTCAATTGCTGGACTTCTATCTTATTTTACATGTTTTTAATCCAAAATTTACACCTGTAAGATAAACTAATTTTTACAAAAATCTTTTATTTAAAGAAATCAAGACTGACCTTAGGAAGCAAAGTATATCTAAGTCTGAACTAGCTGATTTAAGTAATAATTAATACAGCTTTATTTCTATGCTGGCAATATCTCGATAATTTGCCTTTGATGTTCTTACTTGGTAACAAGAAAAAAAAAAGAATTTAAAGGCCAGATTCAGTAAAATTTGACACCATAACACTTATGTTTTTAGGCACTTTACCCCTGGATTAGACTTCAGAACCCAGATTTTATTATTACACTCCCTCAACAGTGGGTTTGAAGTGAAAGATTTGTAAAGGTCAACTGCTAAGAAGGAAACTAGGCCGACAGCTAAAATGAGGTGAGGGAGAATCTCAAATCCCATTCCTCAGACTATTTATTCCAGTCTGCAGGGACACATCCACTTACACAGGATCTGCAGCGCTGAATTACCTCCTGGAGGTAGTCGCTGATGTCCTTTTTTCTTCAAAGCGCAAGTTAGGCATGTTCTTTCTTTCGTGAATAGAGAGTGGTAGCTGGAGGATATTCCGAATTTAATTCTCAACTGTTCTGGAAGGTATTCACACCCAATTCCAAGAGAATTTCCTGATCAGTAGGCTAGAGATTTCTGCCTGGGCACTTTCTACCTTTCCTGAAGGAGCTGTGCAAAACATTACCTGAGCTTAGTCAGGGCCACCCAGCTGAGAGATGGGTGATTGCTTATTTCCTGATTCAAAACATGCTTTCTGTTGTAGCTTGAAAGAGAATACAGAAACAGACAAGACTGAGAGTATCACAAATGTATTTATTGCAATTTATTCCTATTTGGATACCCAGCACTGGTCACACAACACATTGCCACTTCGAAGGAGCACAAACATCACCATTTTTTCTATGAAAATTCAGAACAAAATTATAAGGCAGCATTCCTCCAGAAATTTAAGGCAACAGCAATCTTTGCTTATGCTTGACTGGATTCAGTGCATCAGGTTGTAAGATTTTCTGTGGTGCAGATACCATTCCGGCAGAAGAGTCAAAGCCCTAATAGGCCAAAGGCATATGGAGCGTGAAGGCATATTTTTCTTACTCCCCTCTAAAGAATCTCCCTAAAATATATCATGATTCCAATTGACATTGCCCTTCTCAGAAAACCTCATTCTGAGAATTATGAGAGAAGCGTTGTCCAAGAAAAAGGCCTGCTGCAAAGTCAGTGCTTGCTATCAGGAGCCAGAGCTATTGTGATGATTCAGTCTCTCCTCAGATGCAGTGTGATTGAGGGGACAGTCTCCTTTAGGTGATCTATGGATGTTTCTTGCTAGAGCCTCCTCCTGGAAATTTCACAGGTGTGGATCTATTCCTGTTCCCTGGCCTCAGGGAAGGCTGGATTTTTGCTGCTGTTATTAAGAACAAAATTTGGGCTTGTGTCTCTAGCTAGTTACTTAGTGAGTAAGGTCAAGAGTTGTAGTGAGAATAACAATACAATGTTAGCCAAGCCTTCAATTTGTGATAAACCTGAGGTTGTTTTCATACTTTAGGTAAATCAAGTTCAAAAATTAGTCATTCTCCACTTGAAGTCAAGAGTAAGATACGCATTGCCTTCATATGTGCAGAATCAAGCCTTGGGGGAAGTAATAGATGGCCCAAGGAATTCTAGCATAATATATAAGGAACTGAATACAGTGCCTGGGAAATGGTAAATAATTTAATATACATATTTCTTACTGTAAGCCTAGTTTTCACTGCAGCTGATTTAGTCAGGACGTATTACACTAACATGCATTCCAGTATCTGCCCAGAAGTCCAAACAAGTGATCAGTCATCTCAGGAACAGTTGTTTTTCAGTATACTTGTTTTTCATGAGGTGTTCTTAATCTTGGGATATTTGTTTCCTTCTCATTCATTTAAGAACAGAAGACAGTTTATGTATGCCGAATTTTCCATAGCGTCCTATCTGCTTCTGGAACAAATGTTAGAATATTTAATTTACAGCTGAAAGCACCCAACTGCATATACAAATGACCCTGTTAAGATATGTGAAGAAGCTATTTTAGTACTTTCTTCAAAATGCTTTTGTTTTGACATTTCCCACTGTAATAATGAAATGCACAAACTTAGATCTTTTCAAGTATTTTGCTTTACAGTGTCTGTGAGTTGTGTGCAACTCAGAAAAAACATTTGTGAGTTTGAGAAGCACTACATAGATATTAGATATTTGATAGTATATTTTTTTTCTCAAGGAATATAGACTAAATCTCACCACTTGGAAAAGTCACAAATTTAGAAAACATTACTCATTTTAATAAAGAAGAAAACTATTAATACGCCAAATCTTGCTAAATGTGGAGATCTAAGTAGTTGCATGGGATTTTTTAATTACTGTTATGATTACTTCTGGATTATAAGTAACAATACTAAACAAGTGCCACTCTGTTGGAACATGACGTTTTTTAAAGTATCATGTGAGTTGGAAAAGACTTCGCGAGGTCATCTAGTGCAGTCTCCTGCTCAAAGCCTCTCTAGGGTCCTTGGCTTTACCTCTCTTATTAATTGTGGTATGAGAAGTGGTGGAGGTTCTTGTGTGCAAAGTGTTACTTGTGAGCCACAGTTAGGACACCACTGGCTTGGTAATAAGAGCAGCACATTTGTTCTTTAATTAGTCTTTGCTTCTCTAGTTTCCATGGTCCTTTGAAGATCTGGTGAATAACCTGATGCACACCTGTGATTTTGACTCAGGTAATGCAGAAAATAACCAGTTAATCTGCATCTAAAATTCAGAAAGCTGACTCAAAATCATTTGCTCAAACTCTACTCTCTCTGGACTGCTTCGAAATTCTTATCTGGGAAGGTCTTTATGGAATTGTGTCTGAGACTTACCTGAGGGATCAAACAGGAAAAACTGTGTGTATCATGGAATAATTGCTGCATGATGGTGCTGCACCATATCCAGGAACATGTTCAGTTCTGTACTTCTCCATAGCATTCATAAAACATGAAGAAGAGATATTTTCTATTGTTGTCCTACCATTGTTGGTGATCTGGAAAAAACTAAGTCAAAGAAAAAATAGATGATCACATTTAGATACTGTTTTTTTGATTTTGTTCCCAACACAGGCCCCACATTATTAATAAATGTTAATCTGAGCAAAGTTTTACATTGGCAGATGGTCAAAATTAAGGATTAAAACTGCTCGCTCAACAGGTCTTAGTTAGAATTAGTTTTATCATGTAGTAATTGGATAAAACATAATTTTCTGATAGACTGAGGAAAGTTCACGTTTAGCACTTTCATTATATAAAAAAAATAATTTTCTTACTGTTGCACTTAACAGGTTGTTAGCTAATGGTTAGTTCAGCAATTTTATTTCTAGTTGCAATGTTTGGTCACAAAGCATCTCCTAAAGAAAAGACATTCAGATTTTTTTTCTGTTGAGTCTGCAGAATGTGACAGGTGAGGTGTGGGTACAGATTCAGGGAGTAGCAGCTTTCTGAGCAGACGTTTGATGGGGTTGTGGGACCTGCAGCTTACAGGCTTCTGTTCCAGCTCCTGTGTGGTACTGGAAGAGCTGGCACCCAGTTTATTATTTACTTCTCAGGAATAATGCATACCATCACACTGCAGGGTACTGTATTTCAAGTGCTGTCCTTACTGACTGTATGTAAGGGGATATTTGATAGCAAAATCAAAGCTAAGACTCTAATGTACAAATTACTATTTTTATATAATCTTTATGCAGCACAAAATTTCACAGTGTTTATAAACAGGGATGATAATACAAGCTCCATGCAAGCAAAGGCTGGATTATACCTGTTCCTCACCTGACTTGGATACACAGTAGCAGCATTCAGGATAAAAGAAGATGGCATTGCAACTTTTGATTGCTGCCTCCTTTTGATGTGAATGGCATCCTAGTAATGGCTGAAAAGCATTATGATGCTATTCCAGTCAGGAGGAGAAACTAATGGTGCAGTCAGTACTGTTAAAAGAAGGTTGAAATACAATAAGAACTTTTATTTCCCTCACTCGGACAGTAATAGATAAGAGGAGGACATAATGAGTAAGAGTTGCCCAAAGCTCTATAACCTTTTCAACCATCCTGAGCCACAAAACCCTCTTGCTATCTTTTTTCATGGCACCTTACTAAAGGTGCTTGTTCCTGGGCTATCTTGCTGTTTCTGCATTCAAGGCTGTCTGCTTGCTTTGCTAGATGCTTAAGCCTTCACAGTATAATTACCATATGTTTAGATTTAGTTGTGTTTGAATTGGAGGCTTTACTTCTTTTGGCTATCTGGTTCCTTCCATAAAGGGATTTTGCTTTCTTTATACTTCTTTCAAAGTATGTGTGCCAAACGTAATCCCATCCCCAGTTTCAGTTAAGTTTCCCTGTTCACAATGGTATGAAAGAGAGGAGCTGGTGAAGAGTTGGGTTTTGAATAGCTTCAAAAAATTGAGTGGAATTACTATTTGGGTTTTTGCATTGTAGTGATAATGCAGGTAGTCTTTGATGGAGTAGGAACAGGAAGTCAGTCTGCTTAAATAAGTAAATGTGTACTGAGTTCGGTGGAACACATAGGATGTTCAGCTGGAGACTGTTAAAAGCCATCCCAAAACAGACTTCCTTCACCATGTGAACCAGTGGAGATTGAGAAAAAGGCAAGCAGTCCCTTTCCTTTATGAATATATGCATCCTACTAATCTTTACCAGGAAAGGTCTGTTTTTCTATTATAATGTTTTCCCAAAATATCTTTTCAAGGTATTTCCCCCTTAGAATAACATGCTCTTGCCTTTTTTTTTTTTTTTAAAATCGAATTGAGGAAGTGGGCAAAAACATTCACTATCAGGATTCTTTGCAAAATAGATCTAGACACCTGATACTAAATGTGTATTTTTTAACTATTCTGTTTCCTTTGAGGAGATTCTCATGTGAGGTATTGCACTGAAGAAAATTTTGAGAGCTCTACATGGGAGTGTTGTGAGACCTTCACGTTTCCACACTTCATATTTTTAAAGTCTTTCATCTTTAGCCAAAGTCTGGAAGTTCTACTCACATCTCTCTTAAAAATCCTGGGAGGAGAGGTGGGCACAATTCCAGCATCCCTTCTAATCATACCTCAATGTAATCTCTAGTAACATCAAAGCGCTTGGAGGATGATGACAGAAAAAAAAGAGTCAGCTAAAGTTCAGTCTCTGAATAGGCTGTATTTGCCTTTAGATTTGTGTGTGAGGAGTAAGGGGGGGGTGGTCGTGTCAAACTACTCACATTGAAAAGTTAGCTTTTCCTGAAATTAAGCCCATATATGTCTGGATAATGAATTTTCCAATAACTATTTGCGTTTATCAATGTGAGGGGAAACAGTTCATGTAGGAATTCAAGCTAGTGATTTTTATCCTTTAAATATCAGACACCTGAGTTTCATTTCTAGAAGCAATGTCTGACTTGCTATGTGGCAGTTTCAGACAAATTTATAGTTGATAAATCACTTGAATTGCATCTCTAGTTATAGAACTTCCCTGCTTCTGTATGGAGCCAAGTATAGCCTGTATACATTTAATTGATTTGCAGAACTAGGAATAAACTAATGCTGGATGTCTCTCACACTAACATTTTGAAAAACAGTCACAAACCATTTACTATATCCAGTTAGGGCAGGTAGGAGGGTACATTATCCTTTGCATAAAAGCAGTAAGCATTAATAGAAGTTCCTTTCAAGAAACAGCCAATGAATGCTGAGACCATAAGAATACAGACTTCTCCCCACATCTGTTATATTCACTTTAACTCCGGGTGAATTATTTACACATATTCTGCTTGTTTTTTTGCAGAAGGCTTGTTAACAAAGTTATCATTTCTAACTCTTCAACTCCTGCAAAATATTTTCTGCTGATCGTGTCTTGCGTTTTTGCTGCTTTCTTGGAAGGAACATACCTATTAAAACATCATCAATGATTGCCTTGTAGATCATAGCCCAACAAAGTGCTTTCTAGCTTGGACTTTTCTCTTACCTCTTTCTCATTACATCAGATGGTCTTTCTCCACTGAAGTATCCTGACCAATATCACAGTTAGTGTTCCTGGACATCTGGTTACTTGAAATGTTATTTATCACACAAAAGGGCTCAGGTTCAAGAGAAAGATATGTGAGGTGTCTAACTGTTCTGTTTTCTTCCCATTGTGATATTTGCCAAGTTCTGATCCTCCTGATGATAGTTAAACTCATGAAAACTTTTTGCCCTTTTCTGCTTACAAATCCGAGACAGTGGAAAACATAAGGAACATTTGAGTAAGAATTAGTTTGGATGCACTAAGAATGAGATATTTTGCTCTGTGTGCTATTACTCTAGCAATTTACAGAAAGATACAGTTTTCCACTGCAGCAATTTAGTTTAAATTTATTGAAAAAATTGTACCTGAACACCTTCACCAACTTTTTGTTTCTCTTTTGAATGTAGTATCTGTGACTGAGAAAAAGCTAATAATTTCCTATTTATCATCTGCAGATTCATTTGACTGTACCCAAGTACCAGCTATGCATGAATACACTAGTCTTAATCACAGACATGAGCTGAACACAGTATGTTTTCTTTCCTCCCTCATTGTTTCTTATGGAAATCCTTTTCTTCTAATTGTTGACTCTGCAGGTTGTTTTCCCTAAAAGTGCAGTAATGATCTGTTTATGTCAATTAACATAGCTGTGATGGGTTAAGACTAAATAGAATTTAACTTTAGGCCAAATGAAAGGTCTTGGAACTTTGAGCAAATCAAATAGACGTGTACCTTGTCTAATACATTCATGATTTTATAGGCCTCATGGTAGCTCAGTGTATGGCGCGCTCTGTCCTCCCTCAGCACACCCGTATACAAATCAGATGATTCATTCAACTTGCTAATGCACAAGTGCACACAACTGTGAGGTGGCTTCAAGTGCAGTGCAAGATTTTCATAGGGTACAAGTAGAGTTCTGTGAGGAAGCAGGTACTGAAAAGTGACCATACATTTTCAGAACATAGACTTTTACTTATGCAGAAGAAGAAAAGGCCAAAAGTCTGCAAATGACCCGTGACATGCAAAGACTTCTACATAGAGAGAAATGTAAAAAATTCATGTTTAAAACCAGATGAATAAGGAGTGTTGTAAAAATCGGAAATGAGAAATATGGAATAAATCCATTGAGCTCTCCCAATTATGATTTTTTAATAGCAGAACAAACCTACATTCAGTTAAACGAAAAGCTGGTTAGAAAATGAAAAACTAAATGCATACGTAGCATCTGAAACTTATTGCCAGCATTTATCATGGACACTGAGAGATTAATAGGATAGCTACAAAACTAACAAGAATATGGAGTTTAACAGAAAATAAGGGAAAATAGAAGGAAGAAATACTGATGGTTATAAAGCTATTTAATGCTGAGATCTAGAAGGAAGTCCCTTTTTGGACAAACTAAATATTTTCTATTTATTTTATTATAATATTTAATGAATTTTACTAGAAATTGTAGGGGTTTGTCCCTTCCTAGCCATTGTTAGAGAGAAGACACTACATACATTACTTGTCTGACACCATGTGGCATTTCATATATTGATACATATGTGCATTGTATTAAATTGTCTATGTATCATAAGAAGTTGTATTACAGGATGACTTCAAACTGTCTTTAAAATTTATTTATGCTTTCAATTTTAAGCTTGCAAAAGTGGTGTAATCTTAAGTAGAGAAGGCGAGGGAAAGCAAAGTTTCTCTTCTGTTTATTGATATTTGAAAACAATTCAGCAAGCTTGGATTACTCTTAAGTGGTATGGATCAAATGTGGAGCAAACCTGTGAGAACTGGTAGCTTACACTGGATATCATAATGGCTGCAAGAATATGAATCAAATCCAAGCAAACAATCAGATTTAACTCCTATTTGAACTATTGGTAAAACTATTTGATTTAGGTCTATGACAGTGAATTGCCAAGGCATTCTTTTAAGAAAGTATTAGTCCAATCAATAGTCATGGCTATAATGTACATTTAATGTTCTAAATGTTCAGGGGTTGGCAGCTTCACTTGCAATAGATATTTGTGAAATAACAAGGCAATTCAGTGCTTTCCTTTTGCAGATAGCTTTTCCATATAATTGACCACAAGGAAACCAAGGTCTTCTGAAGCATTCCCTTACGGAAACGTTCCTTTACATTTCAAGGGTATAAAGTAGAAAAAGGATAGACTCTGAACTTACAAATTCCATTGCTTGAAGTCAATGCACTGGTTAGAAAAGCATATTGGAAGACTATATCACAGTTTTCAAAGTCATTGTTTAATAAGGCTTAGTGTGCATTCATAAATGTTTACACTTGGTCACATACATGTAGACAATGTTAACAAAGTTGGACATGGCCACTTTTATCTTATTTTGTATACACTGAGTAGCTTGAACTAAAATCCTTAGGTCTTCTCAGTGAACATTAACAAGTACTGGAATTGCTGGTATTCATCCTGGCCTGTGCAAGGAAGGTCTATTTCAGACTGACAAATATCTTTCTGAACTAAAATATTAAAAATAATAGCTATTTTTTGGCAAATTTTTCAGTTTGTTTTAGGAAATGCAAACTTCTGGAGCCAGCTGTTATAGCATTTGTTAAGTGTTAGGAAAGTTGTAAACTTCTTGTATATACATCTGTATTTCTGGTTTGGTCAAATCTCTATGCTTGATTTGTCCTGAAAATTGCAGATTTATTCTTAGGATGGTGGAATATTTCATTATATATATCCCATTCCTCAACTATATATAACATTTATAAATTATGAGAAAGCATAATATTGGGGTTTTTTTTGTTTTGTTTTGTAAAAATTGTGTAGTTTACAGATGAAGTTTCCTATTTGAAAAATAGTAAGATTACCTGATCATAACACTCATCTTTGTGCAACTTTGGAACCCATTGATCAAATTTGATCAAAATAGATGAATAACAGAGGTACCTGGTTTTAAAGGCAATACTCTATATTTGTCATTGTGGGAATATGATTGACTTTTAATACTATGAGTTTATTTCCTATAATAATTAAATAATAAAATAATTAAATAATAATTAAAATAAGACTGATATTTCAGAGCTGTTAGAATTCAAAACTAAATTGTGTCCTTCCTTGTTGTTAAAACTTTAAATGGAGGTTTCCCAAACAAAGTAGCATTTGCAAACTTCTATTTCAGTACTTTTTAGCAAAGATGCTCTGAATCCAAAAATCCTGTCCTGACACAAGGAGGTGGTGTGAAAGTTTGGAAATTCCTTAATAGAATTCACACGCCTAGTTTAAAAGTATAAACTCTTTTTTTCCCTACTAAACCTATTTAAATCAATGAGGAAAAAAGTTTAACTCCTGGAAAGCTGAACTTATGCCTCACCAGGTTTAATTCATACACTATGATTTCTTAGTTTCTTTCCTCCTTCATATACAACTAGATGATCATACCAACTTGTTCCAATGTTTGTATGAACTTGTTGATCTGGACTTTCTAGGACATAGCACAATCTTATTCATCCTCATGGGTAAACACGTAATGCTTGATAAGACAGCATGCTTGAAGATATGGATTTATGAGGGAAGAATTTTTTTCATGTTAGACAGTTGAAGCAAAACAAACTCTGAGCCAATCTGGACAGTTTTCAAGCCCAACCAACATAGCTGCACATTATCCTGAAAATCAGTATCAAGAAAAGTGGCTCTGTGGCTTGGACGACAACATATTTTAATGCTGTGAGGGTACTTTGAGTGTGAAAGCAAGCCTATGGCTTCCACTCTGCATGCATAGCTGCTGGACATCTGTCCAGCCATTTACTTTATGAAGTGGCCTTCCCTCTGCTTCAGGTGAGGACTTCTAATGCCTTGGTTGGCACAGGATGTGTGCAGTCCCAAACAAAAAATTCCAGTTGTCTGACACTTATTTTTTGCCTTTGAATAGCAATTGAAACACATCTCCTATTAAACAACCTCCAGTTCATTCCTCTTACTGCAGTGATGTGTTATTGAATAAACTAAACCGATGACATCACTTGATGAGTTAAAGGTACTCAGCACCAAACCATTCAGGAAATACTCATACTATTGCAGAATTGGGCCCCTAATTACAGACTTATGTGCAGTGTTCTGGTTCTTTTCTGCTACTGATCTCCCGTTTCAGTGGCAAATATTTTTTTTCTCAGTAATCTGCCTCTGTGACTCTAAATACGCTCCAAGGATGAATAGGCTCCTGCAGAATGTGGGCCAAGGTTCCATAGCTGAATTTGAGGCACAGCTTATATTATGAGGGTGTGACAGAAACAATGCCTGTCTTTTAAAATTCTATTGTTGTCTCTATTAATTAGGATCAATAGATTAAAACCTCATTTTTACGCTAGCCTGCATATTAATGGGCTTGACAGTCTAGAGATCAGCAAGCAGCCTTTTGGGATTTATTACACAGAAAACAAGCTTTTTGACAGTCAAACACAATATTCTTTTCTTGACTATCATTCTGGATAAAATAATAGCCAAATTGTTGATACTTTCACAAGACAGTTTCTAAGCAGCATGTAAGACTGACACAAATTGATTTGCAACTGTACCTCTAGAATATCTACCCCAGAAGTTAGAAATGCTGTGCAACTAAATAATACGAATTTTAAAATAGATGGCTAATGCATTATAATTTTGATGTAGGAAGATAGAGGATTGGTCAGCTATTACTATATTATATTCAACTTCACAGACACATTTTCTCTAAGACCAGCCAGCAACAGGACTGTGACTTTTCTTTCAGCTTCCTTCAGAACTGTACTGACCCTATCTCTTACAGATTATGATTTCTGGCATAACTCTGGTAGTCTATGTGCTGAGGAGAGGAATGCGCACCATACAATCCTACTCCTGTTTACTGACTACACAGAGTTCTGTCTAAAAGTGGGCGATATGACTAGAGATAAAGAAGAGAACTGTGGCCTGGTGTAACATCTGCAGAAGTGAAGAAAAAAGCAGCTTGTCATGGAATGCCATATTGGCCTCTACAGACCTGGCATTTACATACCTTTTAAGGCTTAATTAAGCAGCTGAAATCTCTAGGTATCACTGTAGAAAACTGTACACGTGGATAGTAAATGCATCTATATGATTGTACTCTGATACCTCTTAAACACCACCAAATTCTTTGTTATATCCTTTTTTTAGAGCTGTCCGTTTTTATTTATTTATTTACTTTTCCAAGGCCTTGCATAGTGTGGGCTTGATTCATGTTGAGGTTGCATTTGATTCTGTTAATGCGAGTAATAGAAACTGAGGGTTCTGCCAGTTAAAAGTAGTATTTGAAAAATACATAACCTCCCCTTTTTTTCACTGTTCTAGCTCTTCTCTAAAGACGTATTTGGAAGTAGAACTCCTAATGAAATAATTATATATTCCTGATACTAATTTTCTACTTACAGTCAGAAGCCAGGAAGTACTTCAGCTAAAGACTTCAACTAAGATGTTGCAAATATTAATACTTCAGTTCCTATTACATGCTATTGAAGTACTGAGGGCTTTACACATATATTGAGTTATAGATGGCTCTGCTACACGTCTTACAGCAGCTGAAGAACAGCATGGCTGCAGGAGTGCTTTTAGCTGTATTGTCCCTAGTATGTTCTATGACATGATTCTTGAAGGATGCACACAGAGAATTTTTCAGAGTATGAGATACAAAATACTGCATGAAAATTTTGTCCTGAATCCTTTCCTTGACACTGATTCTTCAAGCTTCTGTTAGAAACTGTTAGAAGGTCCAAAGTTTTATATTCTGTCTTCTGTGATGACATGTTATGTTGATACGTTTCTGTACACAAAGAGCAGAACGCAGCTCTTCCTCTGATTCAGTCTATCCAACATTGCCTGTTTTGGGGAGTGGAACACTTGCAGTTGACAGTGTTGTATATTTTTATCATGTTATTGCTTTATTAAGTAATTTTAGGGATATCTTAAGCCTAAACATGTTCCTAAATCCAAGGAATTATTGGGCAAATGGGAAAAGTGGCAGAAATAAAAACCTGTTTTATGAAGCAGTCATGCTATTTTCATTCCAAAGTTCAAAGGACTGAAACTGTCAAGGAATAAAAATATGGAGAATATGTGATATATAAAAATTGCTTCTGAGCAGAATGTTTTTTAGGAGAGTTCATCTGTTTTTTTAAATGATTGAGCAAGGGACAGCTGTAGACACTTAAGGGAAACAGAAAAAATATCTCTGAAGGTAATTAAAAACATTATGTTTTGACAACCTTTTCTTTAGAAAAATAGAAAATGTTTCAAAGGAACCTTCTAATTCATGAAGCAGATCTGTCCTTTTTTTGCTTTGTAGCCGTGAGTCTGTCAGTTCCTACTACTGAAAGTAAACAGAGTAACTCATAACAGCTTTGTTGTCTTCTGTTAGTTTTCCCAGAAAAAAGGTCTGTCTGGCTTCTGCCTCTTTATTCTCTGAATTGTTTATCTGTCAGACTGAAATGACTTCATTTAGCTATATGACATTTCAAATCAAATATTGTGTCCAGTCGCATAGCAAATATTAGGTCAATTATTTTCCAGTGTGCAGTGTCTACATGATATGCATCTGCCCATTATCCTAGAAAAAGCTTTAATTTTGAGAACTCTGTATCTAAAAATGTTACTCTGACCACTCACTTTCATTAAAATTGCTTATCACCAGGGGCATAGAATGGCCTGTTTTCTTCCATGATAGTTGCATTTTGGTGGTGAACGATCAGTAGGTATCACTTTGTATCTCTCACCTAAGCTTTAGAGTTTTTCAAAATGAGCCATTTTAAAAACATAATGGGAATATGGGACAGGATCACACTTACACATACATGAAGCTAAGCTTCCAGGGTTACCTTTCTGCCCTAACAAATATTCTACCTATCTTCTGTATGGGGCTCTTGCTGTCACCCAGCTGCTTACAAGCTACATTCCAAAATTATCTCTTTTTTATTGCCATAGAAGCCTTGCATTTAAGTGCCAGTAAAATGCCAATGTGTCTGTCATAGAGGCTTCAGGTTTATTCACCTCAATTATAAGCCCATAGATTATTCTAAATAAACTTTCAGTTAAAAACATTGAACATGTTTTTTTGTCTGATAGGCCATTATTAGATAATTATATTACTAACTATATAGTATGACTGTAATTTGATACCACTACATCTTGTTCCAGTTGCATGTCTCTACTTGCTCCTACAAGCACACAAAAAGTCTTAACTGAAGTTTTATATTTTTTGGTATTTCTCTGGTTTAAAGGGCTAGAGAAAAACTAAACCAGAAAATTTTATTTAACATATTTGGGTCTTTTTACACCAAGATCGGCAAGTTAAAGATAATTTCTTAAGTTTTGCAGTCACATGTTAGTTCAAAAAAAACAGGACAAAATGGTATCATTGTCAAATTTAAACACTGTATAAGTCCTGCTAGCCTTTCTGGCTTGCTATTAAATAAATAGTGATAGGGTTTTGCATTCTTGACAAAACTGGATGAATACATGCAGCAAGCTCTTGAATTTAGCAGCTGCTACTGGGAGGTTTGGTAGCAGTGTGTGAGTGCTGTTAAAGGACTAGAATTAGCTCTTGCACCAAATACAGCATCCCTTTACAGACTGAATGCACAAGATCCTAATGCCTAGAGTATAATTAAAAATGCTGAAAGCCATAAGGTTAAAGGACTGAATTTACTGGGTATCCTTTGATGTGACTGCCCAGATTTTATATATTTCATCCTGGATTGTATCCAGTGTCAAAGGACAGTAGAACAGTGTATCTTACAACTGAGCTAAAACTCCTGATGTCCAAAATACAAATCATAATACACAATTTTGGAAAAAGCATAGTCAGACTAAGAAGGTATGTTTGAAAAAGGAACAAATGAACACAGGAATAAAAAGATTCAGCAAAACCAATGAGAAAGTTCAGCATTTTCCTGAAGTGATCATGCTGAAGGTCCAATGACCTCCTCAGGAGCTAGTTGAACCTCGTGTGTGCATATGCATGGTCCAGGTTCACCTAAATGCAGATCTGAGCTGAAATTTTCCATTATGAATCTTGCCTGGTTTCCCCACATGTGAAAATGGGCTGATCCTAACTGTGTACAGCTCTGTCTAGGAGGCTCCTAGGACACTTTAGAGCATAAATAATATTTTTATCTGAAAATGATTCAAGTTCAGACAGCTGTGTGTAGAGGTTCCCAGCCTATTCCTGAGAGAGGAATAAAAGTGAGAGGAGTTCCTTGTAAATTATTATTGCATACTGTTAATAAATTCCAGGGCACAGCAATAAGAGATAGTATATATTTTAGCAGTTACGAGCTGGGGCACATGAATAACAAAACCCTCTCCAGAGTGAAACTGTAAACAGCTTTATTACAGCTCTGAATCTCACTCAATGATAGTTGATGTATGGTCACAGAAGTTGTTTTGAAGAGAGAGTGTGCTGGACAGGAGCTAGGAATCATCCTTGGCTATTTTCAATAAATTCCATGGCTGTTTGATTTCCATGTAAACAACTCATTAAAGATGAATTGCAAGACCATAGCTTCTACGATACCCTCAAGACTGACAAAATTCAGAGCCTTTGATGTCTACAGTGCAGTTCTACTGGGACTAGCAATGGCAGAAACTAGATTGAACATGTGGTATAGAATTAGATGAGGTAATATGCCTTAGCTTTGCAGCAGTATATCCTTTCCTGTAACCCCTGCAGAAGATGATACCTATTTATTTTCTGCTGTTACCCTTGCCTGACAAAGCAGAAACACCTACCTTAGCACTGCAGGGCAATCCTAAATGGTGCAAGGCTTCATTTTTAACTTTGGGAATCAGTCCTTACATTTCAATTGTCAGAGAAAAATTGTGCGAATACATCTACAACAGTAAACACTTGAGAAGAAACTCTACTAGTCCCTTTATATTCTAAATCTGATAGAGGTGTCACAGACAAGTGGAAGGCCCATTTCCCACATTGCTTGGCCAGCGCATCTGTGAAGTGACTTGGAAATAGCACCTTTGAATGTATTTTAGTATTCTTTGTTCTCTCTGCAGAGGCTGCCAGCTAGTCTACAAGTAATGCCAGCTGAGGACACTACAGTTTTGATATTTTTGCCTGTCTCTACAAACAAAAGTAATTGTGCATTGATTTGTTCATATTTTGCTATGTCAAATTTGTAAAAAGCCATGAAATTGTAATGGAGCGGAGACATCACCTTCATTATTTACCTACAAGCAGTTGCTGCCTTAGGTAAACAAGGCTTTTTGTTTCTTCTGTTTTGTTCTAGATGGTCTTAGGCTGGAACATTGCAATACAGGATGAAACCACAGAACCCTTGTTTTCTGTTAAGAAATCACTTCCATGAATAGATGAGACTCATGCCCTCAAGGTCACTATTTTGGCAAAGAATGTTTTAAAGGAAATACGTGAGAAATTATGCTTATTCTAGAAGAAATGACAGGAAATGTGTGACTTTATTATATATTTTAAATACTGACATTTAAAAAACATAATATTTTAAAATGAGACTTTAGGAATATCCTGGACTGGAAGAGAACTTAACTATAGGTTTGGAAGAAACAAAAAGCAAAGAAATTTGAACCACTAAAGTAGCAAGAGACAAGAGAAGGCAAAACTAAGAATACCTCTGGCAGCACTCTGTGTGCAGATTTCATGGGGTGTAAGGCCTTCTGAACATACCTTTTGGAAGGCAGCTGAAGGTCCTGTCACTTTCCAGCATTTGTGATTTTGCTCAGAGATACTACAGAGCAGTCAAGAATTTCCTTCAAGACAGCCGCTAAGCCAATTTGTCCTCTTTGTCTGGTGCTGAAAATGTTGTTATATCTAGTCTGTACTGCCCTGGTTTGGTAGTACATTTTTGACTTCTGAACTAGATTTTTCAGTCTGCAGTCTGATCACTTTAGCAGAGTTTATTTTCTGAAACTGGCATTTTTATGCCTCTTTTGGGCAGCAGATTTTTTCACTTCCTAGAGTCTGAAACTGCTCTCAGAGCTTCCTTCAAGTGTCCCTGGCAGTGAAAGCATAAGGATTAATTTATGAATTTTTGACTAATATTAAATACTCAACTTTATAGGAAATATTTCAAGTATGTGAAAATACTTCTCTCTGACAGACTACATGAAAAATATTTATATCCTTTTCCTAACCTTTGTGTACTTGTCAGTTTGCCACATGATCACCTAAGGACTGGCCATTTGTGAATTTCTGGAAAGACCCTAACATGTCACAGTTGTTGCTGAAAACAAATCACTGTATAGCATTTATAGTGCTGCTTTATTTTTTAAATAGTATGTTAGTCTCATATTCAAATTATTCAATCATTATTACAGTAATCTAGATAATCTATTATTGTCTTTTTGTTAGCTTTATATGTAGTGTATTTTTTATATACATGTGTGCATGTTTATGTGTGTGTGTGCAAATGTGTATTTTTATCTTTCTATCTGTATAAGTAATACAAATATATTTACCATCTCTCCTTATGATAAATCTCAAAGTGCATTACAAACTATAGAGCCTCTCCTTTTCTGCTGAAATCACTGCCTCACTAAAATGTTTAACAACTAAATTGTTTAACAGTGTTTATAGAAGTGGAGTAAGTCAGAGAAAACAGTTTTGAGAACACCACAAGATTATACTTACAACACTGTCAGATAACACATATCTTTTATACAGCACGTGAATGCATATGCACTTCACATCTTACTGCTTCACATCTTACTGCAATGCAAATCATTGGGCAATACTTCGTCTGTAGAGCAGGTATGTCTGAGGAAGTTCTTGGAGATTGTTCTTTCCTTTGGGACAACATTATTTATGATCTGTGGTTCATGTACATTTACTTCCAAGATTCTGCTATATAATTCCTTAAGAAGTTGTTCTTAGTGCTTCTGTCAGATATTGACATCAATTCTGTGCATACTGGGGAGGCAAGAAATTGGAACTGCCATCTGCTGTTGTCCCTGAAAGGAGAATTTTGCCTCAACAGAAGAACTTGTCAGTGCCAATGAAGGAGAACAGGTATTGTGAAATAATATAAATTGTACTTACAGCTATTCTTTCATAGTTAGAATGTAATTTAAGCTGAAAGCAATGGTCAGAATTATTAGAAGCTTTTCTCTGCATCCATCAGCCAGGGGCAAACTCATTCCCTGCAGGCAGCTTTCTCTGTTTTATTGGCTTTATCCAGGAGTGTACGAAAGAGGTAGTCTTTAACCTTTGCCAGGTTGCATCTTGCAGCCTGATTTATGAATGGAGTAATTTTTCTCCAAGTCAATTGACTTGTACAAAGGTAATGCATCCACAAAATCAGTGGAATTATTGTTAGAAATGCCCCTCTACTATGGCTACCTGCAATAGAGAAAAGATAGGTCAGTTCCAAGTCTTCCTTGAGATAAAGCTTAATGCTACCCCAGTCCCTTGTGTTATGTCTTCACTGAGTGCAAATAAGCTTTATCAGATGATCTTGGCCAAAATGCAAGAGAAATTCTTTTACAGAATATGCTAGCTGTAACAGCTTTGCTGAAGTGACTGGCTGAAAATAATGAAGGTATTTTTCTAATTAGAAGCATTTTAAAAAAAAAAAGTATAAAATTAAAAAATGAAGATTCTTGGTCACAGTAGACAGTTTACTTATGTCTACCAAGGTACAATCATACAATGTACAAATATTTATCTGTGTGCATCTGTGTAAATTCAAGAACACAAATCCACAACCAGTTCTCATAAGACTCCTTTCTGCTAAGCCGTGCATCACCCTCTCTAGACCATTTCTTGCCAACACTAGATAGGCATTCAGCTTGCATTCTGCTTGCAAGTTTATTGCATGCTTATTATTGGCCAGACTTGGGTCCCTAGGTGATTCTGCTCTCCCTAGGTGAGTCTCTTTGTAAAAATTAGTCACCATGACACTTGAGCTGTGTAGTAAAAAACACCCACTGGGAAACAATCTCTTTCCCTACTGCCTCCTTGAGAATTCAGCATTGGTGTGAATCCATCTGAGAAGCCATGGTAATGGAAATGTTAACAGAAACCAGACAGCAGTGTTTAGAGTGCTGTTATGAAATTTAGCTTCTGTTCGCACAGTTCTCAGAAAAAAACAAAACTTCCAGTTGCTGAAACTGCAGTCTGAAGGGGGTGAATGTTTACCAGATTCTTTGTTGCCAGCCAAAGAATCCACAGAAAGCATATTCCATCATATGTTTACATAGCAAATGACATCCGCGTACAAATGCTTCTTTTATCAGTTGAACTCCACTGGAGACGCTCAGCTGAAAAGGCTTGAACTAAAGCATATTGAAGTCAGTGGAAATTTTCACATGGATTGCAGCAGGCTTGCTTTCAATCAAGGTTCTAGCTTCACCTTTACCAGTTATGTTAAAGAAGTAACTCCATAAGCTATAAGCTTGGAGCAGATTGTGATCTGTGCCAGACTCAGCTTTGTGATATGATTATCCATTATCATGCTGCAGTAGTAAAATGGTGAATATTGCACATTTTCTGTTGATAAAATCTTATGGCTGCATTCACTGTAGAATAAGCCTATGCATATTTCAACTACTCCATAGAGATGAAGGGTCCTCTTAATATACACCAATTGTCCTGCTTAGAAAGGATGGTTTGATTGGGCTTCAGAGAACATATGGATTATTAACCACGTGGCAATGTCTTTCATAAAGATATATTTTTTGAGCTCTACTGTACAAGGGCAAGCAATGCAAATGGTTAGGGTATGGCCTGCAGTTCAGCTCCTGTGTCTCTGTATTTTTTGGAGTCTGGTTTGGGATGGCAATCTGAACAAGGAAATTACTTCAACTGATAGTGAAAAGCAGCCTCTGTACAATCTTGTGCTGAGTTCCTGTGACGTGTATTTCTTGCCTTTCTCTGCAGTGATCCTGGAAGTTGTTTTTTTTTTTTTCAGTTGGAGCCATGAGTATTTTACTACATGAAGATGACAAAAACCAACTTTCCATTAGTGAGTACTTTATTATTAAATGGGTTTGCCAAGGACTGACATTGTAAGTAAGTCAACAAATCATAGAATCATAGAATGGTTTGGGTTGGAAGGGACTTTCAAAGACCATCTTGTCCAAGCCCCCTATCATGGACAGGGACGTCTTTCACTAGACCAGGTTGCTCAAAGCCCCATCCAGCCTGGCCTTGAACACTTCCAGGGATGGGGCACCCACAAGTTCTCTGGGCAACCTGTTCCAATGTATGTAATACATATCCTTCTCTCTGATGACTGAATGGGTAAACAAACATTGCTTGGATACTAAGATCAATAAATCTGTGGCAGTGCAGACTTCAGAGGGAGTCAGCAGAAAGTGCTGAGAGCTGTTGGCTGACCCAAGTGGTTAGTGCTGTTACTGGGCTACCATCTGTTCACTGATCCCTTTATTCAAACTTTCTCACTGTGTCTCTCCATAGGAAATTCTCACCTTCATGCATGTATGAAATGACATGTCAGGGCAATGCATAAAGAAATGTAGGTTTATATCCAAAGGACTGGATTAGGGAAGACTAAGGAGGGCAATGGAAAATGCTTCTCTTTTCCTAAGAATTTGTGATATTTTAAAAGGGTTTTTTTCATCGTTAAAGGTTAGCAAAAGTCTGTGGTGAGAACTTTTGAAAATAAAAAACCATATCCTTTTGCAGCTACTTCAAGTCAAAGGATGTGTTTCATTTAAACAGTTATCTTTTGAATATATGAGTAATTCAAATTCAGACAAAGTATAACATAGTCACAGAGTGTTTCTATCTATAAAATTGTTCTAAATCCTTGTAGGTATAAAAGACAGACATAGAATATGACTTCAGTAAAACAGTCTGCTAACAGGCTGAACTTTGCTTGCAGCATGCTCTAGGGAACATGATGACACACGGTGACCTTAGACACAGAAAAACATAGAATACTTTTTTTTCAAAACAAGCAATAGTGGTAGCTCTGCTGTCAGTTTCTATAAATCTGGGAACAGATGCTGTGAACCAGCCTTCTGTCAAAACAATCTTCTAATAAGCCACAAAGTGCATGTTTTTTGTTACTCCATTTTAAATATTCACTTAACTTTTTAGCCTACCAAACTTGACACAGTACTTGGACTTTCTGTAGGCCTCCATTTTCTGTGCCATATCATTTTTCTTCAAACCATAAACACTAAGTTATAAATCTAAGCTTCTACCTCAGAGCTTAGGTAAAATTAAGGATAGACCTGAATACAAAACCTGGGATCATACTCCCCTGAAACTGAAATCTTAAAGTAAAACCAGATCGGATTTTATAAGATGGCTTTCTTTTTCCTTAAATTAGGTTTATGAGTTTTGTCACTTATGAAGCACAGGGTGGAATGTCAGTTCAGATATTTCAGTCAGGTTCCCCTAGTTAGTTTCAGAGAGTTGTCTTATGAATGTCTAATTCATGTCTTTTGCACCCAGAGACCAGTTTAGATAGGAGATTGCTCCCTAAAAAAGCTGTTGGGGAAACAAAACACATTGTGTAACAGGATTAGGATCACTTTGAATGTCTGAACTGTTAGTTAGTGGTTACTTAAAAATAACCTTGTGGACTTGTAATTGAAAATTTTGGTTTTATTTTTAACAGTAGGGGTTGCTGTAGGAAAAGAGAACAAAGCACACAAAGCAAACTGAATTTACAGGAACAGCACATAGTGAAGTGAAAGGGCAGCCAGAATGCTTTGCTTAGAACTATTTTAAAAAGTATTGATTGCTCTTTTTTCTGATTTAAAAGATGAGATTATGGCCTTTTCCCAGTTAGTTCTGATTAATTGCTTGTTGAAAATAATTAGAAAATTTTGCATTTTCATTTTTTTTGTCTGATTACAAAATTACCAGTAAGAATGAAACCTTCCTCCTCTCACTAAAATTTATGTTGATACTCTGTCTGCATGAAAACTGAATCACAGACATATGTGCACTTCTGCTGAACTGGCTGGTATTTCAACCTGATGATGTAGGCAGGTCAGAACAAAGGATAGGATTTATATTAAATATTTATACTGTGCTGCTTACCCTTGTGTCTAGATAGCAGATACTGCTGGCAAAGCTCAGAAAGTCCCTTTAGGTACCTGATTGGCATGCTGAGTTGGTAGCTAGATATGGCAGGATGATGCCAGCACTTTCCAATATGCTGATACCATTTATTCATTTGCGTTGCAGTAGTTCCAGACCCTGATCAGAGAAAACTCAGTGTGCATATACTGTAGGCACAGCAAAAAGTGATGTCTGTCCTCTAAGCCTCTGCCCTTGATATTGAGGTACTGAGATAAACACTGCAGCACCTGAGGAGCAGCACAGCACAGGGGAAAAATAAGCACATTTATTAAATTTCGGATTTAAGAGCAAGTGGCTAGGAGACTGTGGTGGAAGCAGCTTTTGTTGGAGAAGGAGGGGAGAGAAGACACAGTTGTGCTAGGGCCAAGTGTCACCTGGTGCAAGAGCATGCTCTACTCCAGCCAATGCTAATGGTGGGAGGACAGCCCCTCTTTTAATCCGGGCTTTTACTTTCAAGTTTTTTCCTTCCCTCAATTAAATTATAGTTCAGAACTTCAGAAGAGAAAACCTGTTGCCTTCTGATGTTTGGCAGGTTTGGGTGGAGGATATGTGGTGTCAAACAGGTCTGGAGAGAAGCACTGTGTGAGTCAGCACAAGCTGACAACCTGCTGAAAGCCCAGGGGCTAGGGTTTCCTTGTACATTGTGCTCAGTTTATAGTGTATTCCAGCTGCCTGCTAACAGCGAAGGACAGAGAACTTCTTCATTCTCATTCTGTCTGCAGAAGTATATAGAAGTCAGGATTTCAGCTGTTATTTCTTACCTAACAACATTGTGATACTATCAGCACTGAGAGCTCTTGGTTTGCTGAGCATAAATAATTCACTGCAATATGAAAGCTTTACAGAAAAAGCAATGATTTGAAGTGAACCAAGATGCCATATAAGGACATAATTGGAAGCACCAGAGCCACAGCCTGTTCCCAGATCAGAGTACTAGATCCATCTGACTGCCAAACTGGAGCAATGACTCAGTAAAGCTACAGATTCCAAGGATTTCATCAAGCTAATAAAAAGTTAGGAATATAGCAGAAAGATGCCTTCTTTGATATATCTAATTGGAGATTTAAGCAGTGATATCTGCTGAGGAGTAGTCAGAGGTGATAAAGTGAAAATTGCAACATAGTTACAAGTCATTTGAAGGTCTCTTTTTATGGCATAAGATATTGTACTATGCTGAGAAGTTACTGATATAAGGTCATTTTGTACTCTTCCTACAAAAGGCAAAAAGGTTTGAGCTATGCTTAAAACTGTATAAAGTTTATATATGTGGTGTTCAGGGTCCAAAATAAGTGAGTGAATGAATCAATTCATTGTTGTATGGGAATACTTCCCAGTTGTCCCTAACCCATGCTATTCAAATTTAGAGAAGTGGGAGGGTAAGCATGGTTTAATTACTAATGCCTTTCTTCATGTTTTTGGTGCTATTAAGGTATGAGGTATTGTCCTCAGAAAAAGTTACAATAAATATTTACTAGGAACAGATTAAAAAAAATATAATTTATTGGAAAGCAAAAGAGGGCCAAGTCCCAACCCAGGGAGCAAACAGTAACATCACTGGCAGATTAGCAATGAAACATCTCATCAGTTAAATTTGTAATAATATTGATAGCAGAAAGGATCAACAAGTATTGCAATACTAATAAATATTTTAGCCAAAGGGTTAAAGATGTGATGGGGGCTTGTGAATGGGGTTGAATTCTTACTCTAACTTTTCATGGGTCTGTTCTTTCAGGGGTACCTTGGCACCCACATAGTAGAAGAAATGACATTTTTTCTCCTTTATATCTTTAGGGTATGCAACCTCCACATATCTTGTGCTCCTTACAGCAGAAGCACCTCTAGCTGACGTGCAGAGCAGAGCTGCCTCTTGCTTCTCATCCTTTTTGCTCAAGCAGCACTAGGAGACCTGATGAAGCAGAAACATAATATAGAAAGGGGTGGAAAACTAGCATCACAGGTCAATTGTTAGCATTAGCACATCATGGTTTTGATTTGATTTTTGCATACCTTTAGATACTACTGCATTATCTGTGCATTATACCCCACAACATCTGCAACCATAAAAAGCATGTAGATAGAGTAAGAGGGAATCTTATTGTGAGTTAGGACACGTAAGAATTGTTTTCAAATGAAGGAACAGGATTTTTTTTTTTGTCTGTTTACTGAAGTCATGCAGACCTGATACTATTCTAAATTTTGGCTACGTGTAAAAGAATGTAGTATGGCATAGTCTGACAGAGCTGAGATACTGACTGCCAGCCTACAGTGAAGTTCCTTGTTCCAGTGAGTTTCTTCTGGTATATTTTGAAATACTGCATATGGAAACCAAAGTTTTGTAATTATTAACAGCTCTGTTACACATCAGCCTTTGCTTATGGCTTGATCTTTTCAACCATGCAGTGAGACTGTGCCCCTATTGATAGCATCAAACTTCAGGTCATTCTCAAGTTCAGCTAAATCCTTTATATCACATCCCCCTTGGTTGAGAACTAGGAAATACTGTTGGATGCTGCAGTATGAGGTGCCTCCTGCCATCATTGGCTCTCCTAAGCCAGGTTCTTCTGCAATAAGTTTGGAACTCAGCCATGAGCCACCAGATTTGATCACAGGCAATTTACCACAACAGTCACCGAGTCCCTTGCTCCTGGCTCTTGGTTTCTAGACTTTGTATATTTTCAGTTTCCTGAATATCTGAAAATAGACCATACCTGGAAGGGAACACAAGACAGAAACGTATATCAGAAAGACCCAGTTTTGCATAATGTAGGATAAATTAGAGTACATTCCCATGCTATGCTTGATTTTAGAAGCATAATGTGGACACCTGTGCTGGGGGCTGCAAGATATATTTGAATAGGTTGATCAAGGTTTTACTCCAGTATCTGCTATGATCTTTTGAGTAAATACTGTAATTAGTTTTCATGTAAAATCATACAAAAGTATGTACATAATACATGTTACTCACTATCTTGAAAGATGTAACTCCCTGCGAGGAGCAGGGGGTTGGACTTGATGATGCTTATGGGTCCCTTCTAACTTGAAATATTCTATGATTCTGTGACTCTAATTTTCTGGAGTACAAAGGAGCTGTGTTTGAAAACAATTCTGAGGTCCAGGTCATGAAAAGCATTTGTTTGCCTTGTTTTCTTCAGGCCTAATAAAATGGGAGAAGCAATATATACACTCATATAGACATAAAAGTGCCCTGCTCTTTGGCAAAGTGTGGTATATCTTGCTGTCTTCCTTGGTAGCTACTGTCACTTTTCCAGCATGGTGATACACTATGGAAGAGTCTTGAGTGGGTGGGAGGAGTGACGAGTGTGCTTGGGGAGTATAAGGTGTAAAGTGGCTGGATCATATTAAGAAAAAAGGGAGCAAATCAGTGGGGAGACCAGAGGCTGCAACAAGTCATGCTATTCTTGTAAAGAGAAGATGAAGGGAGCAGAGAGGTAATATCAGACCTCAGCAGATTCAGACTCAGCTCTGTGCCACAGAAGGTCTGCATGAGACTGTAAGGAAAAAAGTCTATCGGGACTGTTGTTTCTTCTGCTTTCCTCCTTGCCCCCTCAAGAAGTCTTCATTGCAGCTGGGCTTGATGATGTGGGCCTGGTAGGCAGTACCGAGCTACTGTTTCTGCCACTGCAGTCCCCAAGACAAATATTTAAGCAGGAAGAATGGAAAGGAAATGGATAACCTCCTCCTTGCTATGCATCACTTCTTATGAGCTGTCCCTCCGTCAAGAGACAGATCTCGCTGTTTGGGAGTCCTTATTATTACTGGCGCTGTCCATACATGTTGTTAATGAAACCCTTCTCCCTTTCCAAAACTAGCAGTGGAAGTTAAAAAGGCAGTGAGAGAAGAGGAAGAGTAAAAAGATGTGCTCAGATTCCCACAACAGACCAAAGATAAAGCAGAGAATATCTTGCTTTTTCCAAGGCTCTGTATACTGTTGACTCACAAATTCTCTCAAATGCCTCCTTTCAAGCAGTAGTAGAACCTAAAAAAGAAGTAAAACTACTGAGAGATTGAAAGATTACCTTTACAACAGTGCTCAGATCCCATTATGAATGGTACTATATAAGAATATAAAGAGCCTAAACCTTTTTCCCACACTGATAATAGCAGTCCATGAATTTGAAAGAACAGTTTTTTGTTAATTTACTTACTTGACCCTGTACCCAGTAAAAGAAATTCACAAGTATTTAAAGTTCTTCCATACAAGGATTGAATTCCTTTGAAATTAAATGATATAAAAATATGAAAACAGTCTGCAGTTGAATCATTCTTATTTTTTTTTAATATAGGTCTATTCAGCAAATTGGCTACCAGTTGAGGGCAATGGTTTCCATACTATGATTTGTGGTGTATTTAAAACAGATGCAAGCATCTCAAAGCCTGCTTTGTCCAAAGCCAAGAACATTTTTTCGCCAAGAAGTCTGAACTTGTTGCCACATAAACAAAATGAGTGATTTAACTTAGTGTCTACATATTTTGGATAGGCAAAGAATGCTGAAAAAAAGCAAAGCCAAAGAGCAGACTCTATGAAAATAGGAAAAGAGAGAGAAAGAGAGAGATACACACACGTGTGCATCACACACAAAACCACACATATCCTGGCAGCTGTTCAACCTGAAGTGTTTGTGTTGTAAGACTCTAAGCAAGTAGTAGGGTGTTTTGGTCCATCTGGAAAATTTCTTACACTTTTTATTCCATGAGTTTAGGCACCAGTCTAAATATTGAAGAAAGTGTATTTGGATGCTTTCTATTAGCTAGCCCTAATAATAAAATTAAGCCTTGCATTTTCTTCAAGTTTGTTTATGATGTACACATTCAGTGAGACGCTTGCCAAAAATTCAAATGTGTTCTAGAACTCTAAAATGTAGAAAGGCAAGGAGAGTAGAGAATAATCTGAACAGCTGTATAGGTGTATATTTGTGTAGCAGGGGCCAGAGATGCTTAAAAAAGAGTGTCTTTATGGTAAGTTTATTATCATGCTCTTATTGTGTATGCCATAGAGGCCATTTTCATTTTAGACTAAGACTCATTCACTGAGCTGTTTGGTCTTGAATTCTACCCACGATTTTGTTATAGAAAGTATCACTAGTTATTTTCAAATCTGCAGTTTCTGGAGACACTGAAGTTCTGTCCTGGAAGTGGTCATGGATGTGAAATGAGCATGGGTGCAGACACAGAAAGTTGTGCATAAGTCTGACTCTGTCATTGATGTCCTTTGGCGTTCTTGGTGTTGCTGACTGTATAGGTGTAATTTGCCACTGTTGTGTCTTTATCTGGGGTAAAGTGGCTAAAGTGTACATTGGACTGTTTGCTTAAATGTCTTCTAACTTTGCTTAATGGTTCCTCCAGGAAAATTGATGATGGGGACATTAAATGAGAAATCATTACAAAAAAGGTCAGGCACGGCATCAGAAACAAACTGATGACTTTTGTGAGATTTCAAAGCCTATATGTGAGGAATACAAGATTCAAGAACTGACTGGACAGGAAAGTGAGTTCCATTGACAAAACATAATAAATTTCTAATTTAAAAAAAGCTAGGATGGTCCAGGAGTGTTGCTGCTTGGTTGTACTATATTCTTAACTGCAGAATTATTTTTCACTATATATCCCACAATTTGAGTACTATGGGGCACACAATGAACAGTACATTTGTGAACAAGCAAAAATGTTTTTTCAGAGAATGACTAATTAAATTATGGAACCTATTAATACTTCCAAAGCACAACTATTCTAGATCCAGAAAAAGGATAGACAAATTAATTTCTGATAGCAGATATTAAACAGTGCAAAAACTCTAATCAGGTCAGCAAAGGCAAAGTCCAATTTAGGCATCTTAATCAGACATAGAATAGTATTTGTCTGCAGTGAGAACATGGTGGAAGATGATTCAGAACTGATTTACTCATGGTGAACTTGATTCAGGTGTCAAGATGACCTATTAGAGAGAAAGCTCTATGCTTGGTTTTGATAAGAAACAGAAACGTTAATGGCACCATGAGTGGTAACTGAAATTGTATTGCTGATGAGATTTTAGAGGAACGTGACAAATGGTCTCCAGTACAGGATCTGACAGGATCTGGCTGACCTCTCTAAGAGTCATCTGTAAGAGACAGCAGCTACAAAGGCACTGTGAAAAAGATCCAGGACTTCCTGCCACACATTAAGCTGGTGATGGACACGTGCCCAAGCAGCATTTTGATTCTGTGTTGGGGTCAGATGCAGGTGCACATCCCATCATTCAGAGCCCTGGATTTCCTTCAAAATTAAACCTAGATGTGCAACAGAGAAAAGCTTCATTTCAGTCTGGACAGGTACCCGATTTGGACAGATGGGGAAGTGATATCCTGAGATACATGGCAGAGTGCCATTGCTCTGCATTTTAGATAGCCTATGAGAGGCAGAAATTGGAAGAAATAAAGCAGTTATCTGGGCAATGAAATCTTGCAACTGAGAAAACCTCTGTCTAAGAAAAAACTAAATGGGGCATGTATCTGGCACAACACCAATTATATATTTAAATTTTTTGTCACAGTTATCAAGACTTCCTGTCAGGACCAACAATTTGTGATTGTTATACATAGCAAATTCTGCACCTAGATATTTTCATGGATCTCTTACATGACTGAGATGAATTTTCTGAGTGGATGGGGATGTTGAGACGTAGTCGTTATTGTCCAACAGGTCTTTCACTATTTCATACTTTACTCATTGGCTCAGTAGTCCAGGAAATCACCACAGACAGAGAAGACAAACTCAGACTGTGGGGTACAGATTTTTTGTCTTCATATGACCCCTCCTTTTCTCTGCTAGCATTTTATTAGCAAAAATAGGCCAAATTTTTCTTTTGTGTAACTCTGTTAAAGTCAGTGAACTCAGAAGTATGGACTTGTGTGACTTACGCACTTTTTTGAAATGTGCCAGATTATTAGAAAACAATCTTTGAATGTTGTGGAATGAAAATAGCTGTCAAAACTTCTGGGATTTTCATTTTGTTTGCCAAAAAGCATTCAACAAACATACATTTGTAGAAAATGTTGTGTCTTTCTCAGTAATGTATTTTCTTCTAAAGTCTAGTATAATGAAACATATGCCAATAGATAATCAAGCACAAGGGCAATTTAAATGTGACTTCATGATTGAGAAAAATGTGGCACTTCACGTCCAAACCAAACAGTTGAGGAAGCACCACATGAGCTCTCAACTCACATTTAAAAACTACTGTGCAGGGTTTTTTATATTTTAATTCTGGCTCAATTTCAATAAAATGTATAATATATACTTAGAAGGACAGTAATTTCATTTTATTGAAATCTATTATTTTATTAAAGGCATTCACTCAAAACTGTAGTAAAATTTACAGCTCATTTAATGGATATGAAGGTAATAAATTCTTCAGGATACACCAAAGCTTTGAAGAGTTATGCCAGTACTTTCTCCAGAGAGGAGACAGGATGGAATAGGGACATATCACAACTTTATTCCTCATCTCTGTATTTCTGATGTTCAAAATGATACTTTTAAAGTAGCTGCATATGAAGCCGGCATATGAAGACTTGTGTTTCAGGCTCCATTCAGTTTACATTAGGTGCTCTGCTTATAGATTTCTGCCATATCTAATTTTAAAAGTGCTTTACTAATACTATATTTAAAATCAAAACCAAAACCAGAAGCCTTTTAAGGATTCTGTTGCTTTGTGCTCCTTGTTGGATTTTTGTGGTTAGAAAACCACATTTTTGTTTCAAATCCAGCAGCTGTTATGAGAAAAAAGTAATGATAGGGGAAAAGCTTGCTCAGTGACGATTCCTAGCGTATATGAAATGGAAGAAATGTTGCTCATAGTGAAAAAATGGCTTCCCTGATTTTAGGCTTTACATGTGAAGTAAAAATGAGAATTTGTAATCTGGAAGAAGCTAAACCGTACTACACTAAAGATTTTAACACTACATCATAGGAGAAGTGCAGAATTTCAAACGGTTTAATTGTGTAGGTGGTCCATGCTCATAAGTTGTCTGTTTTAATTTTGACATAGGTCTCAAAGATGTGTCAGAGATCCCTGAATAGCAGTAAAGCCAGAGTCTAAGATTGCAGCCAACTTAGTGAAAGGTGGAGGCAGGCAGTGAAGCAGATCATCTTATTAGCTACTGAGCTTTGGCACCTGGTGGTTTTCCTTGCATTGGTGCCAGTCCATCTTTAGGATTAAAAACATAGGCCTTTTGTAAGAGTAATGATTTTTTAACTAACCACTTACTGGTCATTAGAAAATGTGATACTGAACCAGAGGTGGCCCAATGCTTCTCAGCAATGTAGAAAAACATGAATTTTTCTGTCTCAGGGGAGCGTCCTACCACAGGGAAAGGTGGAGACAGAAAACCAGGAAGCCAGGTAAGGACCTTGGAGAGTAGGGATTGCTGCTCCCACTGCCATGGGAAGGATGGTCTGAAAGCTGCTGTGTGGAGGGACTCTCCACACCACAGAATGGCCTTATGCCAAACCCACGCTGGTTCAGAAGCAGGCAGACTGGTTTTCCAGACCTCAGGTGTGGGCAAAGGAAGCAACCGGGCCATGGTTATTGCTATCACCCCAGAGTTTGCTGCCTTAGAAAACGTTCTGCTTTGCCTGAGCCTACAGCAAGCCTGTATTGACCTGATACAGTCAGTTATCAAGTGGATGAAATCTGCATTATTTCTTTAATAGCTTCTCAGCTCTCCACTTGCTGATTACACAGTATTTCCTGTAGCAAGCTTACTTTCATATCAGATTCTCCTTGAACATACCTATGTGTTAGAATTCTACCTGTTTTCAGAAACAACTACTTTCCTGCAGGCCAAAAAAGATCAAGGGGCAGATGATTGTCTGACAGGTGACATATATTCTTAATAGTTGCTCCTGCAGATAAAGGATTTCATCTGCAAGGACAGGGGACTGAATTTTTACCAATACGAAAAATCACCCCGTGAAAAATTGAAACATATGGATGCCCAATGCATTGGATACATTAATAATAACAAACATTTTGTGAAGTTTACATTTGCCTGTGTATTCTGGTTGTATGTGTGCAAAGAGAATCTGTGGTTGATTATGTAATTGAGATCCAGGAATTTCTGCTGCTTCTTATTTTAAGCTTGAAACACTGTCTTTCTCTGTGGTTTGGATAAGTAATTTTTTAATTTTTTCTGCATCTTTTTCTAGTTTCACAATATGTCAATCACTTATGAGGCTGTGACTGGGATTTGCCAATGTCGGTAAAGAGTTTTAAAAATAAAGCCTAATATAATTGCTAAATTTTAGTGTCACAGAGTGTACCAGTTAGAGATTGGTTTTGTATTTTGTGCTGGATGGCATTGTTCATGTTCATGGGTAATTATCTCTGTTCTTCTCTCACAATACCATTTTTGCTGGATTATTCACTGAACAGCAACTCTTCTGAGACAGAAAGAGTCCACCAGCTCAGTTGAAATGGTAGTATTGGAACCATTGTAGAGAATATCAGGCACTGAAAAATCCTTGAAGGAGGATTTCTCACCAAGGTCTAAGGTCTACAAAGCTTTATATTGAACACTGGGACCTCCAGGTCAGAAAATGCATGTTGTACAGCGAGAGGCCATGGACAACCATTGAGTGGACACAGAGGCATCTCTAAGGCAAATGTTCAACATTCAGCCGGGACCAGCAAGCTGTCTGTGTTCTTCCTACACTAGATTCTGTGCTGTGCGTCTGTGCCTAATAGTATTTAATTTACTGCAACTTCACTTTGTAGTTATTAGGGTCTGTGGGTCTAGCATTTCAGATAACACACTGGTAAAGCCTATTCTAAGAAGGGTTATAAGAAGTCATGCTAACGCCAGAATGCCTGGAAGAGTAACTGGCTGTGTAAGAGAATGGAATATTCTGGCTTGAACAGTCATAACTCTCTGTGCTGAAAACTAAGAAAGATACACAGAATCCTTCTTTCTTCAAGAATTCCTTCTTCATGTGTGTGCTCATTTTGCAGATCACATTTTCAGAATTGCAAATTGCTTGGAGAGAGAGTACTTGGTAGAAGTTTATCTTTCAAATATGTATTGAAATATATGCTTTTCAAGTGCTAACAAATGTATCCTCTTCTGAAAGCATACCTACTGTACTTTATCGAACACAAATTTCAAAAATAGAGATTGCAAAATTATATTTTTAACTAATTGAGATTTCTGGGTGAATAAAGAGAGCTCAGCTGAGTCTTAAAAGATGTCTAGGATCCTTAGCTGTAATAAGTGCTAACTGAAAAATGCTCTCTTGATTATACTTCTGGGGATTTTTGTGTCTGGTCTAGAATGTTGACTCTCAAAAATGTCTGGTTTATTTTTAGACCTTTAGCATGAGAAAGCTAGATGGCTTAATTTAACTGTAATATTTCAACTCAGCACAAGCTTGAGAAGTTTTGATTTTCCTTCCATCTCTATGTTGCCTCCAGTTATGAAAGTACAAAAGGAAGTAGCATCAGATGATCTATGCATGTTCTTTGAATCCTAGCAGTTTGTATTGGCAGTTGTCAGACAGTATGTGGCAAGCCCCAAATCACTTAACAAATGTAAAGCTTTCAAGCAGGTAAACTGAATCAGTTTTACTGGGCAGAGAAGCATGCCATGCAAACCTGTTTTGAATTACAGATTTTCATATCTAAGACGTTTGTCTTCCAACACTTTAGGGGTAAGCCTGGTTGGCTATACTGTCTATTAGCCATGGTGGTCCATAGTATAATTTTGTAAACACAAAGTTAGAGTCTGCATGGTCTCTGAAAAGGGGTTCTTTTCATTTACCAAGTTTTTAAATACTAGGGCTCAGAAAAGAACCCCGGGACAAAAGGAGTCACCCTATGTTCAAGGAGAGATGGATATCATTTGCAAGTAATTTGCTTGCTGAAGAGATAGGAGGGGGAAAACATCTGTTGACCGTTGGGAGGCTTGCCAAGCAAAACAGGACTTGCAGTTGATAGTTAGGACATGCTAACAAATCCAAGGAAAGTAATAATTGTGTATAGAAGCATACAACAGACATACTACACATAGTTTTCAAAGGATGACCTTCAACTAACACAGCTGGAATTTTTCTGTGATCCAAATTATACCTGAAGGCTGGTTATCTACCTTTGCTTTGCATGAAGAAAGAAAATAGAGGCTAAACCAGTTTTTCTTAAATATTTTATAAATGCAGAGAAGAAAACTCACTTTGTCAGCTGTTCCTCAACCTTCCAGATAATTTGGAAGACATATTTGTACTAGAATTAGGAGAGAAAAACCTGTGAGTCAGAAAAAAATACACACTTGTATTTTAGATATTAAAATACGGCTTTATGACAATCTGTGATCAAGACTGAAGTCTTTCCAAACCTGTCAGTTTTCTTTTCCTGAACTTTGAAAGTAAAGATCCTGGCATATATTAATTTAGAAATTTTATTCTGGAATGCTCCTGTGCCTTCACTTTAACTCTGGTCCCCTCATGCAAGCCTTGATGGCTATATTCTGTGGATGCACAATTGTTAACTCATTTGGTCCTGTTTGAAACTGCTGTGACAGACTCCAGTTTAGGCCCTGCTTTTATTTGCCCTCTTCATTTTCAGAAGATGAATTAACTTGTGGAGCAAGATGCCTTTGGCAAGAAAAAGCATATGGTAAGATTTTCTGTAGCTGGTGATACTGTTATGAAGCAGTTGTGCTTAGATTTGATTTTTTTTTTGTTTTTGACAGGTGAATCAAGTATCCTAAAATATCAGAAGCTTTTCACCTCCATCATTGTAACAACATAGGTGACCAAGTAACCATCCATAGATGGGACTTCTTGACAGCTTTGCAGAGTTCATTTCTGTACTTCTAAACTTCCCAGAAAGCTCAGAAGGGAATAACTCTGAAATGAGCCAATAAACCTCCTGTGTCAGACTATGAATTGTTCTGAATAAATATCCTGGTCTAAATGACATGTGGCATGGCAGAAGCAGCTTTTTCACAATTAAGCAAAGCTGCCAGAACATGGAATGGTTAACTATAGCTCCAAAACATGTACAGCAGGGCATTGGCCCCTGCCTGTCTCATGAACAGTCCTCCCTGTGGTCATGATGAAGTCAGCCTTTGCACTGTGATTGTGGGGTCTTGGCCTTGAATCCATAATATTTTGTCTGCAACATTCTTAATTTTGAGCAAGATTCTTAATTATTGCCAGCTATAAGGTTGGACTTCTGCTGCTTTGACTGCCAATTCAGTTTAGCCAAAAAAAGTTATCAGATGTTAAAAGCCTTTCCTGGGGTAAATTCTTCACCAGCGGTCATAACAGAAAGGAATATTTCCAGGAACTAACGACATTACAATCTCACGGGCAATTCATTCTCCTCATGAATTAGGAAAAGATAAAAACAATGGGAACTGAGACAAAGGACGGTAAAGTCAAGAGACACACTCTTCATCTACCAAGTTGTGAAACTGGGCAGGTTTTTCTGAGAGAAGGTGAAATCAAGATTATTTGTGTATATAGTGTCCATACGTATACTCCTCCTACCCATCCACTGTTGTCTGCATGAATTAAAGTCTGAAGAATGAAAGAAATGCTTCAAATCTCCCTGACGATGTCTTAATAATTGCCGGAAGTGTGATAAGTTCCTTTGTCTTTCAGGAAATTACTCAGGACTGGAGCTAGTTTTAATATTTGGATAGATCTTTTGGTCAAATAAGGCTAAGTGACCTATTCCTTCACCCTATTGTTCCACTCTCTTATGGGCAATTACCACAGAAGATTACAACATGGCTACAATTACTGTTAGCTGCTTAGTTAAATGGAGTTAATTTAAAATAAAGACAGTGCTTATGTCCAAAAAATTAAAGAAAAAGGAATGTTGGTGAGGTATTGTGAAACAATTTAGAACCCAATTCTCAAATTCTTTTATTTTTTGGTTGTGGGGTTTTTTTTCTTTCTTCATAGAATATTACTCAGAGTACTCCAAGGATTTTTGTCTCTTAAAAAAATCCCCAGGTTGCAATATATTGAGATAGGGAAAAATAATCAGCATGAAATGTAAGTATTAAAATGAATTAAACAAACTGGATGGAACCCCCAGTGCTGGGTAATATAACAACAGAACCTCAGAGCTAGGAAATGGGCAGCTGGCACATCTCCTTAACCATATCTGTCTGGCCATCTCATCAGTAGAAACCTCTTTCTTGCTTTATTTCAACACTCCACCTGTGGTCCCAGATGGTATCAGGAAATGCAGAAGCACAGGAAAAATGAAAGCAGCAGAGACTGTTAAATAGACCAATGTGTCTGTTTAAGGATTTATGATAGACTGGGTCTCCAAAAGGCAGAATGAGTCTCTCATAACTTTCCATGAAATCTTAAAAAACAGATAATGAACAAAAGGAAATGAAATATAATTTCCCCTGAGCTTTAATACTGTTAAGATTTATTACAAATCAGCGACAGCTGAGAAATATGGCTTTAGTTCCTTGATGGTATTCCTTAATTCCTGTATCTTCTGGAACTCTCTAGTATTGGTAATGCTAAAGCCTGTGTAAGAAATAAACTTCCTAACTAACTGGAAGGAATTTTGATGAGTTAAGCCTTCCTACTTTCACTTCAGAGGTCTTCTGAAAGTCTTCACTTCTTTATCTATAAGATATAAATATGCTTTTAATGGACCCACTGCTATTTAATGTCTTGTGAAGATTGTTGCCAAATGGAAAATTTAGGGAAACTCCACATTTTACAAAATACTGGAGACTGTGAATATTTTAATTTCAGGATTACTATTCTATCCTGGTAAGTGGGTATGTAGATCTCCTGCATATCAGGGTCCATGGAGGACCTGATTATGTCCCCAGCTTTAGTCAAGGAGATTGCTAAAAACAGGTCCTATGAAAGAATATTGCCACAGAAATACATGGACAGGCTGGGAACCGCCTCAAAGAGGCTTTACATGTGAGATCAAAGGGACAAGGTGGGGATTCAGGCCAGCAAGCATTACAGGGATGAAGGTGGATCTAATTTTCCCTGTTTCTGCAGAAAGAAGTGATTGTCCTGAAGACAAGGAGCCAAGACCAAATGAATCCCAGGTTGGACAGAGACCTAAGACTGATTCTATGATCCTCTGGATTTCAAGGAATGACTGTGAACTTTTTGTTACCCCCGAGAAAGGTGCGAACTTGAATCACCCTGAGACATTTGAGTGGCCTCTCATTTTCATTTGGTGTCGGTTAGAAGGAATCTTCTGAGAAAAAAGCCCATCACTTAATTTTTATATGTCTCTTCAAACATACATGATTTTATATAACTACTAAGTTTTACTGTTGTTATTTTCATTTCTTCAGGATGAAACTCTTACCAAATGGTTTGCTTGCAAAACTTGTCATTAAATATAGCAGCAAAAATAGCTATGGATAAGAGACCTTTGTGGTGTTTTGGGTTTGCAGATTCTCTAGAACTTTTTCTGCATTTCATAATCCTTTAAACTGGTGAAATGTGCCAAGTCTTTTCCCCCTTAATTTAATTTTCTTGCTCAGCCAGTGTATTTGTAACTGGATGGAATCATGTGTTATTTAAATAATGACTCCTGTCTGAAAGTAATTTCTGCCCTGTTTGTGGAAGAACTGTGCACACAAAAACAAAACCTGTGGCAGCTTAGGATTTCTGTTTGAAATCCTGAATGGAATAAAGTGAGTGGAAATAAAGCCTCAAAATATTGTGTGTTGTAACTCCTTGTTCTGTTCTAAACATAGAACTCTGAATTATTAAGGGGTCAAAGTTCTGGCACAAATAGTTTTCTCCTTCATTTTAATAATTGCCTGTGTTAGCCAGACATGGTGACAATGAACTTTGATCCTTACAGTGGTATTTATAAATCTCCAAGTTGCATCTGGGTTGATATCAGTCAAATAATTTCAGGACTGGTTAATATAAGTTGTTTCTTGCTAGATCTACATAGTTCTATTATAAGTATATAAAAATTTGAATGCATTTTGTGTTGTCTCTTATGAAGGAGATTTGGAGTGTTAGAAACCTAGAAATTAACCTTACAGTTGCCTTCATATCAACAGTACATTAGAAAAGCACCAATATTCATTTGGCAATGAGAACAGAATATGCCAAATAGCATGCAATCCCTGGCTCCAACATGTTTTATTTAAATATTTGCAGTAAACTATTTCTTCATAATAGATTTTATATTGCATTTAAATATAAATTATATATAAACATATACATGCATATATCAGAATGCTGGAAAAAGTCATGTTTATATAGACTTCTATAATTTTCCCTGGAACATTTTTCTTCTTTCTTCCTGTCCAGGTTTAGAACTATCTCTGAAGTATTATCAAAGTGATAAAGGAAATGGCTAAAATTCCACTAAAGCAAGGTAAATATTGGTTTTAAACATTGGATTAGAGTAAATCTAATCCAGCCTGCACAGTTAGGGATTCAGCGCTCTCCACAGCACTACCTCAATTCCCAGAAAGAATGATTGTAAGCAGAAATATAATATTCTGCCAGGAAATCACTAGTTCCGAGTTGTTAGATTCCAGCGCTGGTTGAGACTGAGGCAAGGAGACAGGACAGGAAGCATTCAAAGTTCTTTGGAAGTGTGGCTTGACATTTTTTAAATAGTCTGCTTCTAAAGGTAATGGAGATGATGGACTGCAGCAACTGAACTGCAGGTGCAGAGACACCCTCCTGTAAACTGTGATTATTTCTTCTTTTCCTATTGAAAGGATAAGCTCAGCATGAGCACAAGTATTTCATTCTGTTCTCTAATGCTCAGACTTGAAGCATTAGTACCTTTTGCAGTCTGAAATAGCCATATGTATTTTTGCATGAATCCCTGCATGGGGGATGCAAAATGTATGTCCTCTTTGCATGGAGCCCACAAAATTTCAATCTTCACTAAACAACTACAGCCTCAATCAGAATCTTGGACCAAAAAGCCTCTAAGGTTACCAAAGTTGCTACTTGATGTCATACTCTCCTGTGCTAAGGAGCTTTACGATACCCGTTAAGAGGATCCTATTGTCTACATGTGTGAAGTAGATAATTCAAACCTGAAAACAAATAGTCTGCTGTGTATTGGTTATGAAAATTGGTTTATTTTTTTATCAAGGGAATACTGGTATTTTATTTTCTTCTCCTTTTAGTTAAGGAACATCTTTTGGAAAAAGTATCTGTTTAGTGAAGGCCAAGAAAAACATTCTGTAACATTGCTCTTTTGTCACATGGGACCTGTAGTTCAGGTATTTCATGTTCCTCTTACCTTCTCTCAGTTGTGTTTCCCAGCCAGACATCTACCCCTTTTATTTTTCAGGATACTTACCGATTACTCTTGGGGCAGTTCTACTAGTTACATTTAACTGTTCTTGTTAACAGATCAAATTCTATACTGGTCAGCCTTAACTAGAATATTAAATACCACTGAAAGTCTGTTTACATAGATTATAATAAATTTATTTCAGTCCAGCTGGAAGTGGACAGCTATTGTCTAGAATAAACCCCCATGTTTCCTACCAGAGCAAGCATTTGTATTAGTAGTTTTAGCAGGGGTGAAGGGCTGCATCAGCTATGGATAAATAATGAAGTTCCTTTCTATGCTATAACTATATAGGAAAGAAAAACTTCCCCCCCCCCCCCCCGGCCATAACAATCCAGTTATTGATGCAACCATGCTCTGGTGTTTAGGTAACTCCAGGTAATGCTATCAGGGAGTGAGCAGGGTCCTATTAACGTTCAGTCTTTCCTCTTGAATAAGTATCCCTGAAACTGCTCTAATGATCATTACATTTACACAAATCAGAAGGATCTTAAATAGTATTTACTTTGGCAAGTGTCCTTCATTTCAGGCTTGCCAAGAGATTTGCCATTGTTGACGGCAACCTCCAGGCAAGTCTGTGCCACTGTTTAGCCGATCTGATTAATATCTTAAAATGGGTCATTGAGAGGTTTTGACTGAATTTGCAATTCATTCCTTCTGGTAGACTGAAATGTAAGTCTTGGAGTGTAAATAACAAGTGTGTGAATTCACACAGTAAATTCACGAAGAAGATACTTTCAAAACCCCAAGTAAACCAGAAATACACATTTCCATAATTTCCTTTTCTCCCCAGTGTTTAGTTCATGGGCTCCACTCACATTTCAGGTCACAGTAACCATCAATGGGGAAAATGATAAAATAGTCACACAAATATAGTAGGAATAGAGTATCTTTCTGACTGATGTCCACTCTACATTTTTTTCACTGGAATCTTTATCAGAAATTGTGGATTAAGCAGAGGTAAAATATTTTTGCAGAAATGCTAATTTCTGTGAACGCTAATTTCAAAAAAACACTGGAAAAAAAGCATAGCTAATAATTGTCATGTTGATCCACTAAGTTTTTAGTAAGAATAACAGCTGGATAAACATTTTTTCTAAAGTTAATAATATACTATTAGAGGTATGAGATGCATCTCCAACGTAATCTTCATGAAATAATCATGTTTTTTCCCTCAGTAATAAAATTCATGCTAAAATATTTGGGCTTGCCAGTCAAAGCAACAGAAAATAAAATAAGGAGCCTACAGAAAAACACAGGACTATTTCGTTTTTCTTGGATCTTGTGGAAGGATATTACTTTTTAAATTGCAGCTCTGCTACCTCATCTGTCAGGTTAATTTCACCAGTGTTTTCCATCTCCTTCTGTTGAAAACCATTAAAATGATGATATTTAATATGAAGCCTCATCTCAGTACACTGTTTATTTAAGACAATTGATGCGAATGAAGGAATTTGGGTCTCTTTTTCAAAGGTTCCAGTATTTTCACTGTCCAGATATAGCCTTGCTAAAGTGGCCTGTTAGTTTATTTTGGTTAATGTCATAAATCCTTTTAAAAATTTGCTTTAGGGCTTGTTCATAAAACTGGATTAAACGCTGTGGGCTGATACCGTCTGTTTATTCTCATTCCACGCTCATTTAGTGTAGGATGCTGCCTGCCCACTATCTCCGCCTTGCTGAAGTGGACGGTGATACGAACGAGAATTTATTTCCCATAATCATTCTGCCTGTCTGGTCCCTTTATCAAGATCAAGATTAACGACAACAACATCAACAAACTACCTGAATTTGAATACTGGCAGTCGCCCCGGATGTTTTGCTGAACCGACGACCGAGCGAAAAACAGTGCCGCTCTGACCGTCACTGAAGTGCAAGAGTTTGGATTATGATTCGCCCGGGTTGGGTTTGATCTGATAAACACGCAATGGCAAACCTTGTATCCCATTAGGCAGATTTGCTGGTATGGAAGAAGCAGACGATCTAGACCACGTGTGTGTGCTTGAGTGTTTTTAGTACCAGAATTTCATTTTCTGCGGCCGATGCGCTTACCTGCAAATTAAGAGACCAGAGACCGACACTCGCCGTTGTCTCTGAGCTGCAGTGACGCCGGCCTGACTCCTTCGACGCCCCTTCGCGTCCCCGTTGCTCCAGAGGCAGTAACGTTCCGCCGGCCGGTACGGCCTCTCCGCCCTTACAGACTCGAGGGGCACGGCCGTCCGTGTGGTCTGAGGGGCAGCTCTGGCGGTACCGCTTAGGGCAGCGGAGGAGAAAACGGTGCATTCCTACCGTTTCACCCACGGGCAGTCTTTGCTTACAACCCCCGCCGCCCCTGAGGGCCCTAAGCGGCGGCCAGCTCCCGGCTCGCCCGCCTCCTGCCTCTCCTCCACCTCAGCCCCTGACGGCGCTGCCCCCGCCAGCCGCCCCCGCCTCCCCCCGCGCGCGGTGCGCGCTGCCGCGGCGGGACAGCAGAGGGCGCCCGCGCACCGCCGCCGCACGCGCCGGGCAGGCCGCCGGGAGGCCGACTGGGCGCAAGGGCCCGAGCCCGTCCTCGGCTGATCTGCCGGTGAAAACCCACCCGAGGTAGCTCGCGGCGTTGATAACTCAGAGGTGAGTGGTGTAAGGCAAATTTCAAACACCTCGCCTCCCGCTTTTGCCGTCCGAGTAGCGAATGGGAACCACCTGAAGGAAGTGTCCGTGTGGTGATCCATCCCCCTCAGGGGCGGCGTTTCCCGCGCTGCCGGGTGCGCAGCCCTCGCCGTGTACCTGCCGCTGCCGGCGCTGTGTCTGGTACGTCTCCTCTTCAAACTGTCACCCGAATCCGCCACCTCCCGGCCAACTTGGCTGGTGAAGGCTTTTCAGGTCTTAGCTCCCGATACAGTAATTCTCAAATCTTTGTCAGTTTCAAAAGGTGGGACAGGAAAAATGCCCAGTCTCTGCACAGGAAGATCCAGGCAGAGCGGTGGTTCTGCGTGGCTACGTGTATTTATTTTAAGTGTATATCTAGACCATTACAAATGGTATTCGTTTAAGCCTACGTATGAACATTTCTATTGGCGTCGAGAGGTTTTCCTATGTATTTTCTAGTGCTGCAGGGTTTTTGCTCTTATTTTATTTACAAGTGTCGCTAGTTTTTTATGTAGAGCAAGTCACAATATGGCATTTCCAGTATCTTGGATCTGAAGTGAAAGAATCTCAAGGGCAATAGCAAAAACCGTCAAATGCAAGAACTTGACTTTCCAATACTATACTACTTTCTTTTTTTTAAAATGCCATTTTCATTAGCAATATGCCAGATAATTGATATGCAGTCATGGGAGGCTTTGGAGCAAAAAACCTTGTTTTTTAAGCTTTAAAAATGCTAGTTTGCTTCTGGGCAGGGTTAGGTCTTACTGGGAAATACCATCTTCCATTTTGGAAGTAGAGGTACAAGAGGTTTGTTACTGAGACGTTAGAGAGAGAGGGAGATCTTGTGGTCTGAAACAAGTTTCAGGGCTCTAATTCCACATCCTCCGCAATATTTACAACGCAATTCACTTAGATGTAATCTGGCTTTACTGAGGGGAGTTCCTCCTGAACTATACACTGCAGTAGAAATCAGAAACAGATACTCCACATCTGTTTCTGGTTTTCCACATGGGAAAAATAGCTTGGAACTGAAACCTAACATCTAAACTTCAGTCCATAGATGTTAATATTTTAACTGAGACATATCTCCAGTAGGACTGACTTGCCTGCTGCGGAGGTGATACGGGTTAATTAACTGACATCCTTTGCAGATACTTTTTAAAATGCGCAGCACCACAAGTACAGAGCTATCAGTTACTTCAATGCACCTCCAATTAGCAGTCCTTTTCTGACTTACCTCAGCCATCAGTTTTAAAAACCATGTGTTTTCTGTGATTCTGTCTCAGATGCAGTAAACCGGCAGCACTGGCATCAAGACATGCCATAGCAGGGTTTGTGGCCTTTCCCAATGACTAGGTTATATCATGGTTATAGCTTTAGATGTTAATATATAGAATAAATGATAGGCCCTGGACTAAAGTCCTATAAACATTGTGCATTGAGGGGATGATGACATCATAATTAACCAGAAGAGCAAGGCTCCAGAGCTTGCTCTTGTCACCAGAACCTTCTGTAATTACAGCTTTGTCCATGGTATCTTCCTGTTTCACTTTTTCCTCTTTGTAATTCAGAGAATCAGTTAGCATTTTTAGGAGAAAACAAGTTGCTAGTAGAGGAGTATAATCTGACAGCTAAAAGTTGTAACTATCAACATTAGTATTTTACAGAGCCTAAATTGTTATCAGTATCAAATGTACCTGACTGAATATGACAGTTCCGTCAACAGGGGATTAATGCTCAGCAGAGTTTTTTTGTCACACCTACTTCTTCTTACACAGAAGTCAGAGGTGGGCAGAGAAGGTAATTCAGGGTGTTTTAGTTGTCTCAGAAGTTGAATGGTTCTCTTTGCAAAGAGATGATGGCTGTATTTGGAAGGTATTTCAGGATGTAGTATGCTCCCTGCCTTATGCACAGTGAGAGCTGGGTACATTTGCTGCATAAATGGAAAACAGGGATGGGGTGTAGCCAGATGGGTGGATGTGCTGAGGTGAAAGTCATTTTGGGACTATAGGCCTCTCAGAGCAGTTCTCTTGCTGGATGCTGGCTCCCTGCATCTGGCCTTTAAAAGCATGTCTAAACATCTGTACTTGTGATGACTTCTAGCTGTTGTGTGTCTTGTTATGAATTAGTCCTTTGATCTGTGCTTCCAACTGAAGCTACTCATTTTAGAGATAATTTTGTAGAAAATTTATGATTTTTTTTTTTTCCCCAGTTTTTGTCCTTTTCCTGTCCTGTCAAACTACAAGATATATATCAAATGCTCTGCAGTGGTATTATTAATTCATTACATGTGTTTAAAAGCTTTCAGCAACAAAATCTGTGAGCAAATGTTGCACTGCATCTTCTCAGAAGACTTGCGTTTAGTACCTTTAAATGCCAAAAAATAGTGAAGCTTTAGGTTTTGTAATCCAGTGGTTCTTGAACTGGAGTTGCGTGGAGCGTCTCAAAAAATAAGTATGTACTTTTGGAAATATTACTGATTCCATTGCTGTATTCCTCATTTAAATCCAAGGCATGTTACTGTAATGAGTGGTCTTACTAATAGTGACATTAGCTTTTAAGCAGACACCCTCTTAGAGTTGTTTTACTCCCATAAATTTAAGATTATTTGCTTTCCTTCTCCATCTACATCCACATTAGATGGCATGAAAGAACCTTTTTAATGATAAATACATCTAAAAGAAAGAACAAAAATACCAAAATTTTAGCAAGCAGATTTTTTTATTAGCCCTGCTTTACTTGCTCTTACGCAGGCACACAAAACTACCTGGCAATCTGACTATAATTATCACCATAAATCCTTTGTCGTCTGTATTGTGAATCATGTGAAAAGGGGACTGAAAGGAAAATCATCCCACAGAACAAAGCTGTGAGTGACACTGTCAAAACAGATTAAGGGTTCCCAGTGTGAAACGGGAGATCGGAGTGTTTGCACCTTGTCTGTCAAGGAACTGCTTTGCTGTCCCTGTCACGAGGCTCAGAGGACCCCTGGAGCCCAGGGGTCCGTCCAGGTGGCAGTAGCTCAGCTAGCCTTGGTTCTTGGCATTCAGGGATGGAGAAGTGGAGTGTTCTGGTCATCGTTACAGCAGACACTCATGAAATGCAGGGTGCATCAGAAACACAATTTTACAGGGTTTCAGAGTTTCATTTTTCTTTCCATTAACATTCAAACATACCCTTCATGTCCTTGTTGCTGTGTCTAAAACAACATAAGAAGATAAAGGTTTGCCTTCAAAGAGAGTTTATACCAACAGGTAAAGGTAGGTATCCTAATACTTTAAGGACAGAAGCTGAACTGGCTGAGATAAGCACCAATTCATGTCAAACAAACAGGTCTAGACCAGATTACTTTTTATGGATGCGTTCTGCCCATCCTTCTGAAGATGGATGTGGCAGTAATATTGATGCTTCTGGTGGGAGGGAGGGGTGGAGTATGTAGTGATTGCTTGGAGCATGCTGATGGCTTCCTTCTCTAAGGCCATACCTGTGGCACTGCACGCAGGCATGGCTGAGATGTTGCTGGGTCTGTACCAGTGTTGGTTTGCATGGTGGGTGGCAAGAAATGCAGGACTAACAATGGAAAGTCCTGTAAAGATACTGCACTTAGTATGAGAAACCAGCTACAATTTAGTGAAAGTCAGAAAGGTTAATTGTGCTTGGTTAATTACAAACAATTAAACAATAACCCTTTTCTTTGAGGATACCTGCCCTTGTTTTGTGTGACAATTTAACAGGGCTAACAAAACAATGTAAGAGCCATAGTGCTTGCTAAATTTGAAAATTAGCTTAAATCTTACATGAGAGAGTTTAGAATTCTCACAAGCTGTTTCATGAAGTTACAGCCTCGTGCATTGCCGTAATGTATATATGACACTTAACATACAGGCTAGGCTGCCTCTGTATATGTCTGTGTAGCAATGAGAAGAACCATGCAATATGTTAAGCTAAATTCTCTTCAGTGGAGAGGTCACCTGGTGATTTGCACCTAACTTGCCATTTACCTGTGTCTTATTATTTGCTGTGTGCTGTAAAGATTGATTCAAACAATGATCACTTATCTGATTTCATTATCCCAGCCATTGAGATATAGACCCTGAGTGTGGTATCTTTTTCTGTTATGGTTTTTGAAAAAAAAAATAAAAAAAAAAAAATTGCCAACTTAGTTTTTGTTGTAGGAAAACACATATTCTGTGTCTTATTCAAACAGCAAGCACCGTGCCAAAACCAGGGCCATCCTGAGGAACTCCTCCTCTCCCCAGGCTTTAGTGGTTTCTGTTAAATAAAATCTGGATTCACAGCTATCCCACTGAGGTTTTTAAAAACCTTTCTTAAAATCATCTTTTGCCATTTTTGCATTTGCTGACCTGATATTCTAGAATTATATAGCTTGCCATGGTTTTTACTACTTAAGTAATCTCTCAATTATCACAGTACCATGCCTTTCTAAAGTACAGTACTGTAATTACAGTGCTGCAATTACATTCATCCATGATTTATGACAAACTTTCAGTGAACAAATAGTAAACACTGTATCACTTTGATGTATGTAACTGCATTTCTCTGTTCTGCAAAATACCATTCCATTGTTACGGGTATTTTCTATAGTGCACAGAAAATCAACTCGTCCATTCATTCAGTTAATCCCTTCACTGTAATTTAAGGCAGAAGTCCCAACCTAAAAACAAAACTCGTGTTGCAAAAAGTTATTTTAATAGGAGGTTTCATTTCCATGTAGTTGATTGCACGTGGGGGAAAAAAAAAAGTGGTAAAAGAAACATGCAACATGTGATGTTTGCTTTTGGTTCCTAAATACCTACTGCTGATTTACCCCAATCCTAGTTTTGTAGTTTTGGGCATGATAAAGGTGGGACTGAATTTGTGCAAAATGCATTGAGAAGTAAGCCACAAACTCTTGCAGCAACAGTCTTATTTCTTTAGACGGTCATTGAAATAGAAGGGCTGGGTGTGTCCAGGAGACATGTGGGTTTCAGGGAAATCTTCAATGTGCAAATGAATCACTGATATAAACTCCTATTTATTTTAGTCCCATTGTGTGAATAGGAAGAACTGAGTTGCTACGGAACGGCACTCTCAAAACACTGAATCAGCTGCCACAGAGCTCCTTCCTGTGTCTGGTATTTTGCAGTTCTTTATTATCAGCCTGCAGGTTTGGTGAAATGTGGATACTTCTCTCATTAGTAGTGACAGCTGGAGTGGAGGTGTTCCCACCTTGTAAAGAAGTCATACTGGATGACGGCATAATTCTCCTAAATCAGTGGGGGATGTGTCTTCCCCTGTGTTACCTCTACTTATTTATACAGGATCAGAGGATCAGGCCTTACAAGTGTTGGGGTTTTTTTTGTTTTATTTTTTTTAGTTTAGTTTTGGTTTTTTTTAAGAAAGCACTAAAATGAGGTGAAAGTATTTCATTTCATTAATGCATCATAGACATGTTTTGACCTACAAAAATGAGTACAAGACAATCCAATTAATGATCTCCAAAAGTACTACAGAATGAAAATTATTTCATTTATCATTACAAGTGTCCCTGGCAATTTCCATGACTAGCCTTTTTTTCATTTTACAGATTGCTAAAGCAAAAGTTTTACGTGATTTTTGTAGACATTAAGCACAAGCTCTGACTTCTATGATTCATCTTTAAAATGCATAATTAAATTAGGGACTAGATTGTTTCCCTACTGGTTAGTAAGTACTTTTGTTTTAACCCCTCCAACTAAAGGAATACGTAAATACTTTTTTCTGGGAGAACAGTTTCAATGGAAGAGCAAATATATTCAACGATATAAAAACCCCTTAGAGTGCATTTGTTAGAGTCAGACTCCCAGGGACTATGAAAATGCAGAGGATATGCGTTTTCTTAATTCTGAGTGAGTGCTTCAATTGCACAGTAGGTAAAAGAGAATTTTTGCCTATTTCTTATTTCATACCTTTGTCGCTTTGGTTTTTCCACTAGTATTTGAAAATACAACATTTTGGAAGGACTGAATCCATCTGTTTTTCCTAGTCCTGAATACCTTTTTCACCTTAAAATTTATTTTTCCACTTTTATTTCAGATCAAACCAAGTTTGGATTTTTCTCTTGAGGTCTGTAGCTAAATTGACAATTTAGTTATTTACAAGTTCACAGTTACTGGTTTTTTTTTTGTTTTTTTTTCTCCTCAGAGGCTCAGGCTTAAAACTCTGTTGCTGTGTTTCAAGCCCATGTTTCTAATAATAAGCTTTGTAGGGGTTTGGTGAGTGAGTTTACAACTGTGCTCCTTCCCCTGAGATTCTTTAATCTCAAAATTTACTTTTACAAAATTAGCAAAATTACAATGTGATTACTAATTAGCCTTCATATTTAATAAAACAATGTTCTATTTGTGTCTCTGGATGTATCATAATTCATTCTCTCCAAGTGTAAGTACATATCAATTCCATCTCATAGAGCATTTATAAGCTTATTAGTAAGGCCAACTCTTAACACCAGAAACCTCCCTGCAACTTACAGGGGCTTGCCTTGTTTCCTGCCCAAGGGGCAGCATTTTACTTCTGTGGGGGCCCCTTTGCCCTTTTTGAATTAGGCTATGGCTTTGCACATTAGACAGTAATCTCAGTTAGGAATTCTGGCAAGTGTTTTCTGAAAATCCAAGTGCGCAGTATCCACAGCATTCCCCGTGTTTGTATTGGCAGCTGCAGGCTTAAACAATTCCAGCAAGTAAGCGAGGCATGCCCTTCCCTTCCTGAGACCATGTTGGCTATCCTTGATTCAAGATGTGGTTTACTGACCGTTCTTCCATTTGCTCTTTAACAACTATTTGAAGGCTTTCCCCACAACCAATGTGAAGCTGCAGAAATAAGTCTATAATTGCCTGATCAATAGGTGCTAAAATTGTCCTTATTTTGGTGACTTGCCACACTTTCAGTTCTTTTCAGTCTCTGTTCTTTGAGTTTCTTTTCTTTGAGTTGAAAAAGCCATCATTTTCTATCAGGTTTTCTGTAGGGTTAACTTTTTTCAGGATTTGCTACCTGTAACTGATAAATTGTAAGAGCTTCAATGCAATAATCTGGGCCTATGAAATGGCAAAGGGAAGACAAAGAAATTAAACAGGTGTTTTTTCATCAGATGGTGAAGAAATTATGCCTAGTAGGACTTGACAATTTTCTAGATCTTATAATGAAAATTGTTGCTTCTTCAGAAACTTTCATGTCCTGATCATACAATCTGCCAGTTTCCTGCTCTGTTGAAATCGATGAGCTTTTTGCTTTTATAATTGAATAATTCTTGCAGCTGAAAATAAGTTTTTAAAATAAAAGACCATTCAGAACAGACAGAGGCAGAAATAGTGTCTTTGACCCATCCCTCTTTCACTATAAAGAAAAAATAATCAAAAACCTTGTAAAAGCTCCTTTGCTGAAACTAAAAACTAATTGAAGTATGTATTTTGGAGAAGTAAATGTGGCAGAAAAGGAGGTAGAGATTTGCTCAGCAATTAATGGAGAAGGCTGTTGGACATGTCATTTTCTTCTCTGGTAATGTCTCAAATAATTCCCTTTTTTATCTTTTACAAACTCCTTTTACTAGGGGAGGCCCAAACAAAGAAGAAGAGATTGCAAATTATTAAGTTTGAGTTCCTATTTGGTGGGCACTAAAGTATTTCCTTAAAAATGTGCTTTTAAGTTTCTGTATTAAAACATAATACAAACTTTTTTTTTACTAAGTGTTTTTTGTTTGTTTGTTTGTTTGTTTGTTTGTTTTTAATGCATTACATGATGAACTTCGAGGAAAAGAACAGAATTATGTACTCTTTCTGCAAAAACCGTAGTCTTGCCATTACAGTCCATAGTATGGCATGAGGTTATTGATTCCTGTAATAAAATCTAACTCATATTACAGAGGTTGAAATGTCAAAATAAAGAACATGCAGATAAAATGTGGCTAAAGGGTGTGATTGTGTTCTAGTACTAGGCTCTGCCCACTGCTCAAAGAGAAGATGCTTTGATTTAGACTGGTCTTGGAATTGTATTATAATAGAAGAACTACTACATTTTAAAATCAGAATTACATTCTACAACATAAAGTGATTAGAAAAATCCCGAAAAGGGAAGAAGTCACTTTTGTTTTAGGGTAGAGGCAACCCACACACCCCAAAACCTAGGTTTCTCCTGCCTCAGGTCCACTGCCAGCTGTTCTTCAAATTCTCTGTTAAGGCCTGGCCATTCTCCCTGCAGCAGGGGGGAACCTACCGTGTCTTTTCTTCTGAAAAACTTGGTTTGAGAGGACATTTTTCTTTGTCCTTGCAAGTCCTTTGTAATGCATTATCATTACTAGGAATAAATAAACGAAGAAGTTCGAAGGTGATTATATCTAGGTCATTACTGACACATCACAACAAGCTAGGTAGCTAAGCATTGCTAAGGTCCAGGGTTGGACTGAAGTCTCGGGACAGGCAATGTTGTCAAACAGTTAACAGGATCTGTGTCATGGATTTGATCCGCTCCACCTAGAATTCTCCCACACAATTTCCAGACATGGTTTGGTTTATTAGGCAAGTTAGGCCAGTTCCTGTTTATCTGATTCAGTGTTTTAGTCAGTTGTAACTTTGCTGATTTTCTGTTAACCTGAGAATATTTTATCTTATTAGCAGCGGCATTGAGGCAGACCAATTTCTAATCTACTGTCCTATTTCAGGATGTTTCAAGTTAGAGCAAAACCTGTGGGTACGTGCAAGAAGGTGTTGTGATTGCTCAAAATCTTCAGTATTTTGGCCTCAGAAGGATGTATTCTCTAGGAAGAAGGATCGTAGCTTTAATTCATAGAAAAGTGGCACAAATAAAGTATCCAAAATGTTTTTTTCATAGGGAGGTATTTCCAGAGCTGGTGGTGAGTTCATGCACTCTGAGTAAATTTCTTGATTAGGAAAAAAAAAGGACATGATAACCTGACTGGACTGATAAATAGTAAGATCATTTGGCTGAACTTTGCTTGTGTGACAAGGAATGTGCATTTATTGATAATAATGGATGGACAGACTACTTCCTCCAAGTCTTGCCTTTTCAGGGCTGTCCCACTATTGATAAGTTACCTTCTTACAAAATTAATAACAGACTTTTGGGAACATTCTCAGCATTGTGCTATCAATTCTATGTTGCTTAAATAATATTTTGTAATAGAAAAATAATTGTTAGTGCTTGATATGCAATATTTATTAAAGTTAAAAGGACTTGACTACAGTAACAAAAAAAAAAAAGAAGAAAAACAGATGGGGAAAATAGTTTAAAATTTGGCAAAGTAGAAAATCTTTCTTTTCATAATTTTTGTGATAAATTGAATTGAAACTCACAGTTGCCTTCCATATTATTCACACAAGACCTTTTTTGGCCATCTGCTGTTGCCAAATGCTAGAGATCCACATTTCATTTTTTAGCACTGGCCTGCCAAGTTACATAAAGGAAATGTTTGCCCTCAATGTTGTTTTTCCTAAATTATTTGGAATGCTGTGTTTCAGTCTCCTTTGGGTCTATTAACTTTACAGAGGTTCTGTATTCTGTTCCTTCTGTTCATCTTCCAATAATAGCAAGTGTCTTATATCCAGAAATCCTTCCTTCAGTCAGTGCAGATAGATCCCTCAATTCCTTGATCCCCAATACCCTTCATACAACCTATGTCTGTCTTCCCTGTCAGGGAAGAACCTTGTAGAAATCTTTTTTTTTCCCATGCTGTTTACCTTCATCCTTGATTGTTTTTCCTTCCCTGACTCACGTTTTCTGTGTCCCCCCTCTATTACTTATATGAGCAACAAAAAAGGGTATCAGAATTTATAACAGAGAACCAACTGACTATTAAGAAAGGAGTCTGGACTGGCAGATTTAAAAATACCCTTTGTCTGTCAAGACAAAGCTGATAACTTCTCATGGAGCCTTTTAGAAGTGGGTAAAATGTTCCTGATATGTTGTAGCTAGTGAAGTCCGGTCATGAAATGTTGCCGGTCTTTAAATGAAGAAGCAGAGAGTGACTGGCCTGACAACTCATCATTTTCAGAAGTGAAATGCTATGTAAATTAATTATGGAAATGTGGGGTTTACTATACCTTGTCCAAATTTTATCTTTGCTGCACACATATAGCTAGATGTTTTGCTGTTTCTAAGTGACTGCATGTATACACTGAATGGGAGAGATCACAAGATTAAGTTTCGCAGAGCCATCACACATGGTGACACGGGAGTTATTATTAATTTCTGTTCTCTGAGGAAAAGGATTGATTCCACTAACTAATAATTTGTGTTTTTTTCAGTGAATTTAAGACTCGCACCAGTACAGATGTGTTTGCTTTTTCCTAAGACCAACCATGTACTCCTACTGTGGCTTCATTTGGCAGCTGAAAGAGAGAGTAAAAATTCCTGAGCTACACTTAGTGACTGAGAAAAGAATTTGGCTATTGTGTTTAAAGGTCTTATTTCATAGCTTTTTTCACTTAATGATCCCATTTTCCAAAAGAAACCCATGTGGCTCTGGGACTTCATCACATATGGGATGTGCATCTTCATTGCTGACTCCCTCTTCTGTTTTAGAAGGCGGCAAACGGATATGTGTCAGGAGGTTGACTTATGTTGGGCCACACATGTCCCAGACTTAAGGTAGAGTTGTATCTGTGTTAACCTGAGCATCACAACAATGTAAACAATGGTATGTGTGACTAACAGTGGAGCATTGTTGAGAACATTTGTGCCAATTATATTATTAATGATGGAATTTCAGGCACGTGTTTGGATTACCTATTCATTTCAATCCTTTCCTGTTGATTCTTTCTAGCAGTAATTTTTTCCAATTACAGGAATCATTATTTTTTTTTCCTGGAGACACTAGGCCTTTAGTATAGGTAGGAAAAGAGTCTGTAAGATGGTTTACATAGCCATATCCTCAAAGGGGCTGCTGCATAGTGTATCGTTCAAAGCTTAGCAGAGTGCATACCACAGCTAGAGGATGTAGAACATCTCAAGGGTCCCTGCGGCTGTTTAACTCTTTGAAATAAACCGTTCCTTCCAGCATGAGAAGGAAAAAATACACATTTGCTTGCCAAAGCTGTGCAAACACATTCATCCAAATAGCACTGATCAATTATGTAAAAAAATAAGACATTTTAGGAGCAAGAGGCAGATGAAGGGAAAGAGGCATGGTTTATTTACTTAGTGATTGTTTTTGCTTGGAGGCACCCTATACAAGGAAAGAGCAGCTGCTAAAAGAGATATTCTGCTTATGCAAACAGAGGAGACTGGCTCTTTCTTTATTGTTTTGAGAAGCAGAAGGTGCAATGTTGAAAACCAGACCTATTTCCAGGAGCACACACTTTTTGCTTCTTTGGGGAAAAGGTAGAAATACAATAGTGTTTTAGTTAGAAATGTTGGTCACACTGATTGTGGAGCAAGGTATCTGTTTGCTAATGGTGTCAAAAATATTTTATATTTACCCAAAACATGAATGAAATTCCAGGTATCAGTGGAAATTCTCAGCAATCATGGCAGTTTGTAGAAATACTATTCCATTCCCAGCATATTATAGTCAGAACAGACTCAACTTGCATGAAGATGGGACAAAGGAAGCCTTCTCTCTGGTAGAGATGAAATCCATCTTGCTATGCTTAGCTGTAAACACTAAAATGATTCCATCAGCAGTTCTGTGTGTGTGAAGTCTCATCTGCTAGAGGACTCTATGTACATTTTGGTGAATTGTTTTTCCCTTCCAGGTGGGTATGACTTCATAATGCAATTTGAGCTCACCAAACGTCTATCCTGTCTTTCTCCTGATGTAGAGGAACTGACAAATTAGGGGAAACAAGCAGATTAAAAGCAATTGTCTTACATGTTATTAATTTCTTCTTGGTTTTCTTAAGTCTTTATTATCCCTCGTTTTTCTATTTAATTCCTTGCCCATGTGGTGGTTTTTTTCCAAGGTCTCATTCCAGGTTCCATTTTCTTCTTGTCACTTGGCATTTGTATAGCACTCAACAGTACTTGATTCTTTGCAGCAATGAAATGTTACTACTCCAGGATACAGATAGGAAAATTAAAGGAAAAAATGTAAATGATTTGTCAAAGACGACTTGTGAATCAGAAATAGAATATAAAAGACATAGTTTGTTCATTCTTCTCCTGAATTGTCCAGAAACTAAATCATTAAATCAGACATTTATCAGAGGGCTTTCAGAGTGAAGCTGTATGCCTGGGAATAAGCTTTCAGGGTTTAAGAGATGCTGCCATCAGAAGCGGCTTGAGGAGCAATCTCTTCCTGTATGTCCCACAGACCGTTTTTGTTGATCAGAGAAGTCCATGTTGAAGATCTGTTATGATAAATATGGATGGAAACTTCAATTTATTTTCAGTTAAGTCCTAGACAGCATTTACATGCATCTTTCTCTGTGTGTGTGTGATTGTGGTTAAACTACTGCTTGGTGTTGCAGTTCTGAAAGGACAGCTTGGGCAGTACCATCATTCCTTAAATGTAGTTAGCCTTTTCCTATCTTCGACATGTCTAGAGGTAGCCCTGACTAATCAATACAACAAATCCTGCACGCATTTATGTTTACATAAGCTTAGAATATATTACAGCTGAGTAATACAGAACATCCTCAAATCACTCTGTTCAGTGGACATAATGAAATCATGTCTTGCAAGGTGGAGAATGTAGATATAGCTGAGACTCTGGACATTGATTCTTCTGATTCCCAGCTGCACGTGGAGGGTTAGTGTAAAAAAACCTCCATTGTTATCCTGTAATTTGTGGGCCAAACTCCTACATACTCTTGAAGTTCTCTTACAGTAGAATTTTGGGATACATGGACTGTTACTCTTCCCTCTTCTTAAACAAAAATTGAGGTTGTAAATGTCTTTTTAAACAAGGCCTTAAGCCTTTAATGGTTTTGGGGTCAGAGCAATGCACTCCAGTGCTGTTTCTATCTGCTGGTTTGTTTTCTGTGTTTCTTTTAATGAAAAGTGTTAGACAAGTGGTCTGTAGTAGGTGATAAATAAGTTGGAAGCATACAACTCAGGGCATTGTCTAAGTGGAATGAAGGGATTTGAACCCTAAACCTTCCTCTTTACTAAGTGATAATAGTTAGCTTAGAATACAAAATTTTCATTGTCTCAATTCTGTTCCCATAGTAATCAGCATGTCATTAATTGTTAATTTGTTTCTATGGAAATTGTATTGTATTTTTTACACTTCTAATGTCCCAAAATATAGAGAGGCGTTAAATTTTTTATTTTTGAGGAACCTCTATGGGGCATTAAAAGTATGCTGATGCAAATCACTTATTTGATCTGATCACAGTTACTTTCAAAATGATGTGTTTAACTGAATATGAAAAGATTTTCAGTGCCCTAAAATGTCTCCTCATCATGAATGAGAGCTTGTTATGGGTAAACTGGAGTAGTAATTACTATATAACCTAGCCTTTAAGATTTCTGGATATCAGAATTAAAGAAAAAAAATAAAAAATCATTGTAAGACTGGGTAGACAGTTTGGCTGGAAGGGGAGACCTGAATCTGTGTAAATCAGCTAGACTGGAGTCTACTGAATGCAAGATAAACAGACATAAAGAGCCAGTTAGTCTTTTAAGTAAGATGTCAGTTGAATAATTCCTCATATAGCAGTCCCAGAAAAAAAACCCCTCTTTATCCAGGACCTCATCTAGCAGTCTTCTGTTAGGAGAAAAGTTTGTGCTGAACACAAGATTAGCCTTCTCAGTGTTTGTTCTCATCTGCAATAAGTAGTGCTGTTCTCTGGTCACTGGGTAAATGATTTACTTACCTCTATGCATTTTTGTGTCTCCCTCTCACTTTTATAAACTGCTTCTATAAATTGACAGATGCCTGTAGTGTCCCTGTGTAGGAAAAAATGACCATAGAAAGTACAATGTATACTCAAAGCCAATTGAAAGCAGATTTATTTTCAGGAACTGTAGTTAGGAACTGAAGGATTTGAGTTCTCCATAGATCAAGAACAAAGGCATGACAAATAAGAGGCTAAAAAAAGACTTGTAATTTAATACATATTCAGTTATATGAGGCAGTATGAGTTAAAAGCAATAAGGCTTTCTGAAGATCTGTAGGCATACTGAAAATTAAATTGCTATCTCTATTTGACCATGGAATGGTCAAATATAAAGCAAAGGCAGCTTTAAGGAAAGGCTTTTGTGAGTCCCTGATGAGCAAAAAATTTTTGATTGACCAATTGTTTAATGTTATCTAAACCTGTTTGCTTATACTCTCACCTAAACTCTTAAAAGTGATGGGTACTTTCTTGCTTAGCATTCATGTCATCAGCAGCTACCCACCTTTTTCTGGACTTAAAATTCCATTTCTAGTAATTCTTCAACTTTTATGATTTGAAATGTTCCTCTACTCCACAGAAAAGACAACATTGAGCGTTTCTGAAATTATGAACTAACACCGCTCACCCTCATGTTTCATGGGTTGAAATAGAAAGCAGAAAATGGAGTGTTCAGAGCACAAGGCTTAGATGAACCAGATAAAAATAGTTGAAATGCTTGCAGATCTAATTTGTTAAGTTTTTTTTAATTGAAACTGTCTCAGTGTACATGAAAATAATCAGCCATAGGGAGCTCATTATAGGAATCTGTCACTGAATTTTAATTCTGTCACTGAATTACTAAGAAAACTCATTCTTTCAGATGATAAAGTTCATTTGCAGCCTTTTCTGACAAGTGGGTTCTTTTTCCTGTTGGGTGGGAAAAATATTATTTTTCTAACCTGAATTTTTCCCTAGGATGCTTTTATTTAATTTCTAACATGTGAATCTCTTCTCCAATACCTGTCAATGCAGTCTGTGCAGGGCTGGCTCTTTGGACTGTCACCTCATCTGACTACCGCAACATGTGATGTTATTGTTCCTTAGATGACTGAAAATACAAAGAACATGTAATGCATATGGAAAATACAATATGAGAAATTATTTACTACAGAAATTTTATGAGAGGCTGGGGCTTACCAGGCTTTTCTAACAAGCTTTTGAAGGCTTCTTAGCAACTTAATGACTTATAGTAAGATTTCAGCTGAAAGGATATTTTTCCTTTTAAAAATTGACAAAAAGTAGACACATGCTATTATAAAAGAAAACCATGTTATCTGAACCAATTAAGACAACATAGAGACCTATCATCTGGATGCTGCTTCTATGTCTGCATGGAGCACGTCATTGTCTAGGACTTTGTCTCAACAGGAGACAAATAATTTGAACTGTTACATGGGTATAATCTCCTACATGAACACTTTTATTAGAGGAGCAGTGCTTGCTTGCTTTAGCTCAGAACTCTTTCCATGTGATGCAAACAAACTTAAAAAAGTTTTGTGGTATTGGAATCAGAACATCCTCATGTAAGATTGTAACTGTATTACTTCAAATTTACAACAAAACTGTACCAAAACAATTCTCTTGTGAGGACAAGACTGAGTTCTGCAACCTCACATGCATGGTCAGCAAAAAGGAGTGATTGAAAAAGCTTGCTGTGCCCCACCAAATGAGTAGTTGGGAATGATGGATTTGAAAGAGAGTAATCCGTGGCTAACAAAGAAAATCACTACCTCGTGGGCAGGAGGAAAAAAGGTGTAAAATATGACTGCTTTCAACAGAAGAAGCCCTATAATTGTATCTTATATTTACATGTCTGTAGAAAAAGGAAGATCCATTTAGTGATACATAGACATTGCTTTCATTAAACAAAGAAATATGAAGAGAAATAAATAAATGTAAAATAAATAGCAAGCGGAAATGTCGACATTGCACATCGTGAAAGAAAAATACAAATATTTGTTTAAATTCTCTTTCCCTACAGGTCTCCTGCCTTAGGATCCAGCCCTTCTCTTTCTAACAATGTGCATTTTAACTATCTGCATGTTAATGTAATATACAGTAAATGCAAACTATAATTGCTTGTATAGGTTTATAAACCAGTTAAAATAGCAAATTCCAGAAATATCGCCATCAAGAATACTTTGCACCACTCTGATATCTGATATTTTCCTAAAATTGTGGCTGGGATGCCTTTTAGCACAGAGCCAGAAAAAGCTGTATTCTGTCTTGGTGCCAGTGTCAGCGTGGAGTCATGACTGATGCTTTCCTGAGCCCCTGTCAGCTATGGCCACAAAGATGGGTCCTTTGGAACCTTGCCAATGGGTACAAATTGGAGCAGCCTTCAGGATGCTAAAATTTGTACTGAAAAATTGGCCAGGCACATGTCTGGCCTCAGATGAAGGAAGCAGAGAGGTGGCTTGACATCTCCCCGAGTCCTTTTTTGCAGGCTGGTGTAAGAGGACTGATCTTCAGACTTTAGTAAACTTGCACATTGCAAAAACATAAGCAAAAATATCCATGTTTATGGATAAAATCACTTAGCTGGTTTTGAATATTTATTCACAAAGTTCAGAAATTTTTGTGTGATGTTTCTTTTAGAGTGGGTTTGTTCCCATGACAATTTCTAAATATGTCATTTTAGCGGTAAGTTATTTCTTATTTTCTGCAAAGGGATAGAAGGAATGATCCTATACTAAAATGGTGTTTGATAGCAATAGCTTTTACACAGCTGTGTTCTTGTTATTTATGAATTAAGGGATGTCTATCTTTTTTTTCCCCTCACTTTTGGGTATTTTGGTCTTTTGCTTCTGGCTAGTATCGCACGAAGTCACTGAATATGCCTGTATGACACAAAATTGGAGTGATTACTGGAGTCCTAAAGGAGAGATGTAGCTGTAACACACGTCCTGCAGTTTCAACCTGACTGGCAAATGGAAGAGAGCAGTTGAGTTAGCTCCTCCATGTCCCTAAGGTGAAGAGTTTTGTGTTCTTAGGATATTATCTAGCTATTGGATGGGATTTTGGTTTTGTTAATTCTAAATACCCGGTTGTTGGAGAAAATGCTTGAGAAAAGTGACAGCTGGGTTGTATTGAACAATAGCAACAGGTATAATACACTTTAAAGAGTCCTGGAATATGAAGCCATCTCATGCAATGTCTCAACTTCATATTAAATGTTACGTTATTTTTGTTTTAACTGAGTAGCTGTCAGCTTGCTCTTGTATTTCTTATGGTGCGAAATTGAATGTGACTGTATTCACTCCTGAGCAGCCATACAGTTTATAGAAGTTTACAAATGAGCAGTGCTCTTGTACAGACATAATCCTTTTCACTTGGACAATGCAGTTGGATTTTATGTCTTCATGTAACATTTGTTCTTTACAGGTGGTGCCTCCTTACAATGCTTCCCTTTCTGGAGGGCACCTTGGTTCAACGCAGGGTTTCAGCAGGCTGCCACTGACCAGCGCCACCACAGGATGCTATTTAAGCATCTAAATAACAGTGACTCTGTCACACCATAACTAACTGCTCGTTTATTTTCTCCTCAAGTTTCAGAACTTTCAGTCATACAAAGAAACCAAAATGCCTTGTTTGCTTAAAAATTCAGCTGTATGATGTTTTCTCTTTAAGATGGACTGAGAACCCGGAGGACTGCTTGTACACAAATTGTCTCTCAAACTAAACCAAATTTGACTGGGGATTTGCAAAACCTAATGTCCCACTGTGTTGTCTCATTCGTCAGAATGAGCATCAGGTGTCCTGAGATTATTTTAAGTCAATTCTGCATCAAGATTAGTTTATACACTTACACAAAATTGTATTACAGGAGGTTTTACTTTATTTCTTGTCTCTTGGTTTTCTGTATAAAAACCATAAGTTCTGAAGTATTTTTTCAGTAGCTAAGCTTTTGACTTTGCCTGTATACTCAAGCAACTGACTTCAAAGTTTCCCTGTGATGCCTATTGTAATGTGTGCAAGACATAAAGAAAATTTTATAAGGTTATTCTTAACAAAAGACAAATATCTTCAAGGCCCAAAGTTAAAGAAGCATAGAGATTCATCATTGCTGAATGTCAGCTTCCATTTTATTTATGATCCAGGATGAGTGTACAAATACTTATATCGAACTTAAAGTTATGTAGACCAGGATTTTATTTAGGGTGTATGTGTGTTTGTATGCTAACTTGGGCCTTCATGTCTATATCTTTTTCGGATATGATCTTTCTAGTTTTACTTCTCAGCTTTCTTAAAACATTGTGAACAGTGACACTTGTCATTTTCTAAAAGAAGAAATTCTGGAAGGATGAACCCTCCAGAAATTATCTCAGTTAATGAAATTTTTAAAATTTTAACTTATACATGTACATATGCCCTTGCCTATTATTTTTCAATAGTAGAGAGAAAAAACATCATGGCATAGAAGACAGTGAAAAGAAGAAAATGAGAAGTGGATGATAAAAGGAAAGTAGAAATGAGAGAAAGTGGAAAAGAAAAAGGGGAAAGGGGAAAGTGGAAAAAGAAGAAAGGAAGGGGGAGGCAAGGAAGGAAAGGGGGAACGGAGGGACGGAGGGAAAGAAGAAAAAGGAGGAAGGAAAGAAAAGAAATAAGGAAAGAAAAGAGAAGAATACTGAAAAAGAACAGATTATTTGTAAAATAATGTATTAGGCGAAGGAAGTCAAGGGGACATGAGAAGATAAAAGAGAGGTGACAAGGCAGAAAGAAAGAATAAGAAGACACAGAAGTTCAATTTGATTCTATTACTGGTGGCTTTCAGATGAGGAATAAAATATTACAATTACGTATATGAATTTAATGATTAATTTCAGTCAAAATATTGATCAGAAGAAGTTTCAACAGGAAAGCCAAAACATGGATGAGATTAATTATTGTAAAAAGCATAACCAGCTTCCCCTGCATGATACCCCAGCATTTACAGTCTCTGGGGAATCTGGGAATGGAAGGTTGATATGATAACCCATCCTGAGTCATCTGTGTGCTTCTTTTGATGTATACTTTTTCCGGATGTCCTCCATTTTCCTTTTTTATCTCTGGCTCTCCAGGACCTGATGGGGAACCATTCCTGTGGCATGATGGAGATCTGTTCAAGCTGCTCCACTTCTGGTTCCCAATAATGCCACATTAAATGGTGAGAATACACTTTGCCTCTTTTCAACATGGTTTTACATCACCTTACTGTAGAGGAAAAACTCCAGCAGAGAGAAATGATGGCAGCCTCATTCAGACCCTGATTGAGAAGACTACTAATGTGCATGAGTTTAAACGTATACTTAAGTGCTTTGCTGGATGAGGATATCAGTTTACATCTCTTCAAACAGGAAGTTTATTAAACATGAGAAGAGAGAATATTTTATATGGAATCACATGGAAGTAATTTCTGGTTTATATTAATGGGTCTGGTTTTAATGTATGAAAATATGTAATGCTGTAATTGTTGGAAAGCCAGATAGTGAAGATAAGTCTTTCAGCCAGGCCTCTACCAAAGATCAAATATTCTAACTCTTCTTACTTAGACAGTGGGTTTTTTCTGTATAGATGTGATTTTTTTTTTTATTTGTGGCAAAAATATTCTATAAAATTTAATAGAAAGTTGTAATGTTTCTTTTCATATTTTTATAAAAGTCTAGTGATTAAAAAAACCAAACCAAAACCAAACCAAAACTGCTGAAAGAGCTTTTTCTACTCAGACCAATAGATTTTTAGAGTACATATAGGACTATAGCACTGGCAGTCTGTAGTAGATTATAGAATTCTTTTTTAAGCTACTTTACAAGCTAGCAAATATCTGGGATCTGAGTATGTGTTAAGAAGTTGAATGCTTGCACCCAGCAAGCATTTGTGTGTACTGATGTCTAAAAGCCTACAGCAGTAATTAGAAATGAGTGACTCATTCACCTATGGAACACACTTGAGTTTTGTTTAGAGAGTCACGTGCCCCTTCACTGAAGTACGTGGCCACAGGTTGGCCAGAGTGCTGCCACAGTGGATGTTTCCTCTGAGACAGGTCAGGCATCCTCTGGAGCTGAGGAAGGTACATGAGAACTCACTCAAGCAGTTGTCCTTCCCTGAGAGAGGGAGATGCTCTGTCCTGCCTGTGTCTCTGGATAAACATGGCATTAAGACATCTTCCATCTCCTCTGGGCAATACCAGCTCCCTGCTGTATTCTTTTTTTGCATTTCTTGTTTGAGTTCTCAGAACAAATCAGAATTCAAATGAAGTTCATAACTGGAAATGAAATATGACAGAATCCACCTGTGTTTGGAGAGACAAAGGTACAAAAGGCAAGGCAGAAGTCGTGGAGGTCTCTCTTTGCATACCAGCCACAGGCACAGATTTATACATCCCAGTTTAATGTATTGTAATAAAGCCTTGACAACTTTGTTGTATGCAGTCATCATCACATGGGAGAATTGTTTGTTTATACGAATTGCCAGATACTGCTGCCTTTTTTTTTTTTTTCCCCTTGAAGAGTGTATTTGTTTGCTTGAAAAGTATGTTTTTTCAAATGCTGAAGTTTTTAAATTGAAATGCACTTGTTTTCATCTGGTCAACAAAACAAGTGCTTGTTGATATCTTTGCTGAGCTGGCAGGCTGGCAGTCTTATATAGTATCAGGAAAAAGAAAACACCACTTGTAATAACAGATTTAGTACGATCACCCTTACTTTAAAGCGAAAAGGAGGAACCATACTTCAGCTTAAAAGAACCATCCATGTAATTATCATTCCAGCTGTAAATAAATATATCCCAACAGTGGTTAGGAGAGGGTGTCTCATTGTACAGTCTTTATGTCCTCCAATCAAAATAGACAGTAATGATGCTGAACATTCTTCCTGTCAGCTGTCACCTCTCTGGAGAACCATCTGAGTGGCAGGCAGAAGTTGCCCTTAAATTGCAGTAATACACTGTGCATTTGACATCATGGATTTGCATTGTTAGTCTCTTAATGGCTTCTGGAACTGTTGCTCTGATTACAGGTCAGAGGAGGGCAACACAAAACATTAAAGATGCAGAACTGAAGTGGTAATCAATTGGGATTTATTTATTTATTTTGAAAATATCTTTAAAAGCTGTCATGGGATTTCATGATAGGAAGATGGCTCACATTCCTTAGGGAGGTGGTGTCCAGGTCACTGCCTATGATTTCAGTGGGATTGTGTGGTGTCAGGGAAGAATTTTATCAGTATCGTGCTAACAGCAGATGTTATATTGTGATGCTAAAGGGAGTGAACACAAGATTTTATGCAAACAAGTACTGCTTTCATTTAAAATGCAGATGGAACCAAAATACCTGGACCCAAAAATTTTAGGGTTTTTTTGTGAAAGGGTTTAAAAAAACCAACAGATTGTTATGTAATGACGGAACCAAATCATTAAAACATACCATTCCCAAAATCCTTGATTCAAAAATCTCAGATGCTGGAATGTTACAAATCCTCATCTGAATTTGGACGTGGTAGCTCAGCTCCAATTCTAGAGGTAATTAAGTGCTATTATAATTCTCTAACTTACATTTCAAATCAATGTTTTGTGTTCCCTTTGCATTAAAATTTCTGCTAATTGAAACATCACTGATAATATTTGCAACTAAAGTAAATTTAAAGCAAATCTTCACTAATTTGGAATTATGAATTTTTAATACACTTATTATCAATCTTGCATTGATTCAGTCAAAGAATCCTGTGATGTACACATCCAGTGATATTCAGGCTTGCATTTAATAATGATTGGTTATGATTCCCCAGGGCTGGCTCAAAATAAATCCACATTTTCATGATTATTATATATACAATTATTTTGTGAATAATTTGAAACTATTATTTGAAATTATAATTATGACAATTCACAGCAGGAATAAAGCTGTCAAACATTTGCTTGAATTTTTTCTGTCCAGCAGCATTTCTGCAGTGGCGATTTTTCCAGATGACAAAACTTACACTTATAACAAGGATATTAGAAAGCTATCATCAGAGAAGGACCAGGAGAGAGTGTTCTCCCTTTTCTCAGCTCTTTAGAGCAAGTGTGGAGTCTGAAGGCCAGAAAGGGACTCCTTTTATTGTTCTTTGGGCAGATTGATATCTCTTCACACTTTTGGAAAGAAGTATTTGTGCTCAATCCCTATGCTCACCCAGTAAACACATGATATAGTTGTGGGATGGATGCTACTTGACTCAGTATCCTCTGTTTTACAGCAGATCTGACTTTCCTTCTGGGTCCAAGATCCACTTGTATTCATTTTATATTGAAGAACTGATGGTGGCACTGTGGAGAAGCTGGTAGAATAGACCAGCTTTTACTTACTCTGCTTAAGCTAAGTCTTATTGAAGGCTAGTATTGTGCTCTGAAAAGAGCTGCCTGGGAAATGTTCTGTGTAATGGAAGCTACTGAGTTTTTCCAAATCTTTCTACTCTTTATGGGACAAGTCTTTTGCAGTTTTATTTAGACATATTTTTATGTATTTTGAGAGAAGGAAATTCAGTGAAGGAGTGTAACTGCTTTGAGGAGTGAGTGACATATCTTACCTGCAATAGTCAATAACTCAACAGACAATACTAGGAAGTGGGAAATACAAGTGGAGTCCTTGTTTACCTGATATGATGCACTAAAGAACACTTTAGTGTCAGATGAATGTTGCAGCCGCAGGACAACTGGAGTTTCTAGTGTGAGGACTATTGTCTGATTTACATCCTGCATCTAAGAAACATTTCCTGGCGAAGTTGAATTTCCACAGAAAGTTTCCATTTGGTCAAGAATAGGCCCACATGTGGCTTGCAAATGCTTCTCACTGATCATGGTAAAACAGTTAATAAAAAGTAAGTTGTTGTATGGACACGAATCACATTCACCACCTTGAAACTACACTGTTTTTCTTAATGTGGATAAAGAGGTGTAGTGAATTCTAGACAGGATGCAACTGCTCTGAAAGTTTCTTCTTAGGAAGCTACCTTAGCCAGGGTCTGTCCCGTGATGTATATCCCTTTTCTGAACCAGCTATGGTATCCATCAGCAAAATCTGATTCTACTAGAAAATAGTAATTCTCTCCAGGACACAAATTTTTCTTTTCAAGAGACCATCAAGCTGAGCTTTGTAAGTGTACATGAGGTAATGCACGAGATAATGCATGTGTTTAGTGTCTCAATACATGCACACAGACTGGTGCAATAAGGCCAAAGCCACATAATAAGCACAGTTGCCAAAAATATTAAGTAGCTACGTTGGTACTTTGGGTTTAGCCAAGTGTCTTGTGGTTATCTAAATGCAAGAACTTTGTTCTATGTTTCCCTTTGACTGATAATTGCAGCTCAGGTCGGAAAAATTCCAAAAACTATGTATTGCTGAGAGTGGAGCTTCCAAGGGAGCACACTGTGCACCTCTTAAAAACACACTGAAATAATTACACTAATTTATCAGTGAAGGGCTATGTAACTTAAGCGGACTACTGTCACAGTGCCAAGAGTGTCTGAAGTCTAATATTCCATATTTTGAGATATCTTGTGTCTAGGGGTTGCTTCGATAAGCATGCACCCTGCTAATATATTGTTTAAATAACAGACGGGTCCTCAAGCAGAGGGGCTTTGACTTCAGTGTTCTTGCTTCATCACTTGACTCAGCTCTAGAAATACTTCCCCAGATTGAATCTCCTGGAAATGTGTCAGATCTATCACTGGATGTCAGTGATTGAAAATAGGTTGATATACTCTGCATATGAAACTTGAATCTTTCTTCATGAGAAAACAGTGCAGATATCTGCTGAATTTGGGATTTAAAATGTGATTTGACTTAGAGATCTGAAAGAAACGTGTGGTGCTTTTAATAATATTTAAAAAATTATATGACAAGTCAGAGTGCCAAGTCTATGAAAACAGGCGTACTTTTTTTTTTTTTTTTTTAATTTGGTAGCCATTTTGGTTCCTATAAGTTATTAATTTTTGCAATCTTTAAATATATGTATATATTTTAAATGGCACTTGCAAAGGAATGTCTTTGAATATTGTCCATTTACAAAAGAATACATGTGGGCTTGAGTTTTGATGCTTTCCTAGACAAGAGACATGGGAGACTCAAGAAACAGGACAAATTATTGCCAGACTGTCAGCACTGTATTGTGATGAAGCCTAGCAGCCCCAATCATAAATCAGGTACTTGGCAAATAAAGAGGAAAAGTTAACACATGCCAGTGTAAGGATTGAATCAGAGGAAAGAACAACTTTGGTAAATAAACAAATATTAGAAAATGTATTTTCCTTTGGGCAGGTTGTCAAGGAATGGGAGATTTAATTCTTTCCTCAAATGCATCTTGAAACTGTCTCATGTCAGACACCAGACATCAGACAAAGTAGACTGTTTGCTAGAATATGGTTTTCTTTGAAAACTCTCCCTTATCCCCAGCCTCTTAAGAAGGCTGTAAAGTAAAAGAAGGGTGTTAACATCTCTTCTATAGGAAATCCATATCCATACCTGCTCTTTTCATAGGAGGAAAGGCAATGGAAGTGTGAAAGCAAGCAGAATTTAAAAGCAAACACATGAATAAAGGAAGAGCAAAGTAATATAGCCTTTAAATACAGAAGTAAAAAGTAAATTCATTATTTCAGCTCTGTCAAACAAAAAGAGCAATAGGAAGTGACAAGTCTGCAAAGGAGCTATTCTTACTTGTACCTCTTCTTTCCCTTTAATAGTTTTTCTTTCTTTCAGTGGAAAGTGTTGGCTTCTTTTTCCACCTTGTTTATTTTTTCCCTTTTCTTTTGGTGAAAACATGTTTCCTTCCAGAAATCCACTCTGCCTTCATCCTGGCAGAAATTCCCCACTGTCCTTAATATCCCCTCACACTTATAAAAAGAAGAAGTAAAGGATGATTTTCTAGCTGGAGGTAAGACCTATGCTCTAACTCTAGTGTGTCCATATGCTTCTTGTACATTATCCAAATGTCTGCTGAAGACCACTCCATTCAAGTCCACAGAGATCTGATAGAATTATCTGGCTGAGTGGCAGTCTTTAAAGGAAATAGTTATTTTGGATGATTCACAGTGACTGCTTTTTTTGCTACTGCTTCAGTAATAAACACGCTATTTCGATGACTCTTAGAAACAAATCCTGCAGTCCTCACTCAGCAAAACTCCTGTTGACTTCAATAAGCTTTCCTGAGCATGTTTTGAAAAACGGCTTCGCTATTTGGCTGAAAATAAGCTACCTGAAATGTGTGTCTTTTTCAAAACATTAATAAAATGTGTTGATTTTATTTACTTTTAAAATGACATCTTTCAGTAACGTTGCCAACACCCCCCCAAACAAGAAAAAACCTCACCATTGCTGGAACTGAGTGTGCTTCAGGCACTTGATTTTTCCCAAGAATGCCAGGACCAAAATTCCTTTTTCAAGTGTTTGTGAACTGGAAAAAATGTGTATTCTGGTTTCTGGCACATGCATAAGCATAAGTTGGCTACTTTTCGTCTGCATACTTTAATGATCATAATAGTTTTCCATTACTTGTTGATTCCTGTTAATAACATAGCATCAAGGGATCACAGTAAAAGAAAGGTTGATGAAATTCTGACTCACGTGTAGCAAATGGAAAGTTGGATGGGCAGACCTCTATGGCTTAGCACAATGAAAGGCTCCTCTTGGTGGGTCAAGACATGTTACTGTAATAAACTCTGTCAATAGTAGTGTGTGGCATTTTTACTACAATGAATATGTACCCAAAGGGGAAGATAAAATTTGACACTTAGATTCTGCTTCAGTTCTGGATGCACCTGTTTCTTGTGAATGGCAGAAGGATGTGTGTCATTCAGAACTGGAGATGGCTTCTGGCTACAGCTAGAGAAACTGGAAGTGCTGCAGAAAAGCAGAGAAAGAGATGGGCTAAATTTAGGGATAAGATTATTTTTTCAAGTCTGATACTAAAGTTCTTGCTTAATATTAAACAAAAGTGATTTTCTGGTGACTCCTTACCATTGTGGCAGGACACAAGATATACACAGTCTGTCACACCACACACAGTGTGGTAGTTTGAAGGAAGATGTAGGTAGAGCAGCACATGAGCTCGAATTGAAGTTGAAAGATTGTGGCTGTCTGCATCATGGCTTTTTCACCAATGCAGATGCCTGATAAAGAGTTGTTTATCCACAAGTGATGTTCTCCCTCTTGTATGGAAAACAAAAAATGCTAAAAATAAGTGCAATGATAGCTTTTTTGGCTAGCTTGCAGAATAACTTCAGAAGTTCAGGTTTCCAGTGTCTGAACATAACACCTCAGCAACCTAGCCCAGAAAAGAACTTTTAACACACACTGATCACTGGATCATACAAGAAGTCTCAGGCAGAACAGGCTGTGGTGAATGCAGCAAGACTTTTTTAGAAGGCTTTTTTTCAGTTCTGCTCCACATCCCACTGCTTCTGCTGAACTTATTGCTCTTGTTTTCCTGAGCATGTAGCCTGTCTCTCAGCTCAGAGGAAGCTGGTCCATCACGGTTCAACCTTTCTCTTCCCCTCCTCCTTTTAAAAAACATTGCTCTTTTCCTGAATTGTTTCTTGTAACTGAGCTAACAATTTTGCACTGAAATAGCCCTATTGCATTAAACTACCTTCTTAAGGTCTAGTTTCCATAAAGGGATTGACAAATGCAAATGCTACCTTTATGTTTTTTCCTCCATGGCAATTCTCATATAGTTAGGAATGAGGAGCTGAGGTGAGAGAAAACAATTATTTAGATGACAATTGCTTGCTGCTGCTGGATAACCCAAAGTAAACTCCTCCACTTCGAAGGTAGCACTGGCACTGGTGTTCTCTGATGGGAAAAAATAATCTGTCCTCAGTGATTTCTCTGCTGGTTATGCAAATGCCCTCTAGGCAAGTTCCCATGTGTAAGTTAAATGCACTGAGAACCCCAGGGGATTTCAGGGTACTTCAAAACTTTCTAGTCAAGTCAAGGAGACTGAACAGGATCAACAGATACATTTGTAAGTCTATTGCTCTTGCTGTTAGATGTCTTGTGTAATCCATCTAAGTTACTTATACCTTATTAGAACTTTTATAAACAAACACAGTGCTAAAATCTAGCAACTCCCTGCTAAATAAAAATGAATATTTAGTCCTTTTGTTTATTTTATATGCATATTTAAAACACTGTAGGTGCTTTTAAAGTATTCTGAAGAAATGATTGATAGAATTCACTAATTGTGGGAACATGGAACGCATTGCTTATGTTTTGGTCAAGAAGCAGCTTTTCAATCACTTTGTTCTAAATCTTTCTTCAGTAAAGGATTTGAGTTTAGTTTTTCCATTTGATACATACTGTGAGGGCATTGTGTAAGCAACACCTGCTTTAGAGGGCTGAATCATGGTTTTGTTCTCCATCCTGACTATTTAAGTTCAGTTACATTGCTTAGCTGAGTTTTCAATGTTAGATATGTTTGAGTATTTGTTTTACTTCTTTAGAGCAATGTGTAGCCCTCAAACTGTCTGCTGAAATCCTGCATTGGGAACCAACATCAATGGCATTTTAGTATATGTGAAACTGTATTCTGCTAGTATCCGAATAGTGAATGTACATATCTATTCTTTTTGAATCAAACCAATTGTGATTTTGAAAAGTTTGATAAGAAGTTGATTTTTGTCTGTGTTGCTTACTTTTACTGCCTAGTGTTACTCCAGCAAGATTAGGGTCACAAGAATGCTTCCGGGGCTATGTGCAATGCAGTTGTTATCCTAGAAACCTGTTTCACTGAGCTACATGTTGAGTTGCTGTTAATAATTTTATTTTTTTTTTTTAAATAAACACAGCAGCTTTTGGAAAACACTTGGAGAAAATACATCTCAATTCTATGTGCTGTACAGCTATATAATGCTCAATATATTAATCTGCATTAGAAAGTCTGAAGCCAATAACAATTTTTTACTAATCTCTGGTAAATCTATATCATCCCAAGTCATGCTTTAATTACAGATAGAATTTCAGCCTCTCAGGCCTGTGACTTGATCTCACTGGCATGCATCCTTGCCTTATTTTGCTATTGTATCTTGTGTGTGTGTGAGGGTGATACTTTGTGCTGAAAAGATGGTAGTGGATGAGTTTCACTTTGGTAAAAAACCCCTCAAACTAAAGAAAAATTCCGTTTAGTTTTTGTAGTTTAGTTGGAGGGATTGCATAAAGTAGATACCCAATTAATCATGTTGGTTTAGAAGCTGCTAAATCGAACAGCATCATTAACAGAAAACCAGCTATTGTAAGCAGCTATAGCACTAGTAAGTTATATCACCATAAGCCAACCCACCTAGCACAATTCCCTTGGAGGTGACATAGCAAGAATCTCTTCTTACTGCACACCAAATGTTTCTCATTGAAATTGGCATTGTTGACTTGTTTGTGACATATGTCAACCAACTAATTCCTTCTTACCATGTGCCAACTCTTTTTCACTGGGCATAGCATTGTAGAGGTATTTCTGATGTTTCTCAAGCAACTAACAAAACACAGGGAAATAAACACTGTGACTAATTACAAAATAAACATGTCTCCATATTTTGGAGTTTTATCACTCATCCTGGCTGTCTCAAGCTTGCCTTTTGTTTACACTAATTCCCAACGTGACTTAAATTCAAGGGCTGAAGTGCACAATGTAATTCTTGTGTATCTTGGCTATACTGAGTATTCAAATAATTAATTCTTTGATGTATAAACCTGACAATTTAATTTTCTAAAAAAAGAATTATGCTACAATTAGAATTCCTTTGAAGTCGGCAAGTATTTAATGGGTGAGAGTAGATGGTGCTCAAGAATATGTAGCATTGTTCTTGAATAATAAGAGTTCTTGCTATTGTGCACTGTAATTGGTTAACATGGGGCAGTATTTCAGGTAAAGTTTTTAATGAAGAATGCCATTGGCTTTGTAATAATAACAATACTGACTCAGGAAGTGAAAATTCATATTCTTTGAAGCAAATATTCAACTTACATAAAAATAATCGAAAATGAAATATTTAATGATTAGAAAATGATTAGTCTTTATTTTAAAATGCTATTTTGTAATGCATTTATATATGTAAAAGTGTGATAAAAATACTCCTGTGCTCTGTGTATGGCCATATAACATGACAAGCTTATGTTTTAAAGGAATTATTATCAAGTGATTAAAACAAGATGATGGCTCAGGGAGATAAGCTGTTAGGATTTATTGCGTGACTGCAAAATACAAAGCTTTGCCTAAGTTATGCAAAAGTATTTTTGATTTTGCAGCTATGATGATTGGTAGGTACCTCAATTAGTTTTGTGCTGGAAGTTTTACCTGGATATTTGTAAATGAGTTTAAAATTACACTGACCATTTTGTAACTTGCTGTGTTCAATGGAAACTTCAGAAGTTTCCCATTCTTCAAAAGGTTAGTGATTCCATTCCCAGTCAGCCTTTCCAGGGATCTATATCTCAGATACCTAGATTACATGCTTAAAATTTCTGTGTGTTCTTCCATAAGTGTCACAATTAGACTTGAAGGCTGAAACAATCCTGCGTGAGTGTTCAACAAAGGCTGCATGTCTGGAATATGGAACAATCTGTGCCATACTTTCTATCACCATGAAATCTAGAATTGCAACTATTTATTATAGTTAGATAACTATTTCTTAGAGTGCTTATTAAATATTACAAGCAATGTCACATATTTAGCCTCCTTTGAGAGCTACAGAAACATCATGAACATTATGTTCTACAAACCAGATATCAAGACATGAAAGTAAACGAAACTTTGCTTTATTTTCTGAATTAATTATGTAAATTTTCTGGGCAAGTGACTGTCCTGGTTTCAGTTAATTGTCTTCCTAGTAGCTGGTACGGTGCTATGTTTTGAGTTCAGTATAAGAGTGTTGATAATGCTGATGTTTTCAGTTGTTGCTAAGTAGTGTTTAGACTAAAGTCAAAGATTTTTCAGCTTCTCATGCCCAGCCAGCGAGAAAGCTGGAGGTGCACAAGAAGTTGACACAGGACACAGTCAGGGCAGCTGACCCAAACTGGCCAACAGGGTATTCCATACCATGGGATGTCACATCTAGCGTATAAACTGGGGGGAGTGGGAGCGGGGGTTCACTGCTTGGAGACTAGCTGGGTGTCAATCAGTGGGTGGTGAGCAATTGCACTGCACATCATTTGTACAGTCCAATCCTTTTATTATTGCTGTTGTCATTTTATTAGTGTTATCATTATCATTATTAGTTTCTTCTTTTCTGTTCTATTAAACCATTCTTATCTCAACCCACAAGTTTTACTTTGTTTCCCAATTTTGTCCCCCATCCCACTGGGTGGGGGAGGAGTGAGTGAGCGGCTGCGTGGTGCTTAGTTGCTGGCTGGGGTTAAACCATGACAGTGATGTTATTTGCTGGGGCCTTTTGTTTGTCCAGTGTATCCAGTGTGTTAAGTTTAGGCCCCCCCAACCCCCCCTCCCCCCGCCCCTTAGAATTTACAATTAAATTTACAGTTGTTTACTTTCAAGAGTAGATTCAATAATATATTTTTTAAAAAAGTAAAATGGATAATGGAAAGAATGTATCCGTGGTCAAGCCCATGGCAGGGGGGTTGAGCTAGACGATCTTTAAAGGTCCTTTTCAACCCAAACTATTCTATTATTCTGTGATTCTGAGATAAGAAAATACCCTTCTTTCAAATTCAAATAGGATTTCCACTGAAATTACTTAACACTAGGTTGTGTGTACTGAAACATTGAAGGGATCTAGAGAGGCAGTGGAAAAGAAGATTCACTTTACATTAGACAAGAAAATTGATCATTTCTTCAGATATTCTCAGTGTACTTGGCAGTAACTATAATCTTGGTTACAGCCATCCTGAGCTAAGACAAGACATGTCAGGATTCTCCCTGGCACACAGATTCTATTTTTTCCCCTCCTGCATGCCACGTGGTCCCCAGTTATAAATGTATCCAGGAATTTGTGTCCTTTGCCTCTGCAGTGATAGCTAGAGATTACTTAAGGGCACATTTTATTCTCTCTTGTGCAGGTATTTCAAGAGACAGGAGGCTTCGTTTTGGAATAACTGCAGTCACATAGGTGTAAAAGTGAAGTTAGAGTAATCAAAAAATTAATGTTAAGTCTTTAAAACTGAGAGTGAAAACTGTGATTAAAAGTTTAAAAGCATTTTTTTAACATATGCTTATCTGATAAAAAAATGGGCTTAAATAAAAAGAAATTTCAGTTCTGAACCTCTTCTGTTCATTGGCTATTATTAGTTCTCTGATCTTTCTACTGTATCTTAATGACTGCAACATGTAATGAGTAACAATACCTTTTGTGTCCTTCTATATATATCGTTATATATAATGCCAGTATCCCTATGTTAAAGTCTTGTAAGTAACCTATTTCTAAAATATTCACATATGGCTTATTGAGAGCTCTATGGAAGGTGCCACTCATTTACGTGCATGATCCTTTACATATAGGTACATCATTGCAACTTTTGTCATCTTCTCCCATGCTTTTTATTGTGTTTTATGAAAGGTGTTGCCTTTAATGCCTGAACAGTATTTCAGCAAGAATGTGTGTACCATGTAAAGTCATTTTCAAGATACAAGAATCTCTAGTGTGTGCTTTTATTTGCTCTTAATTCAGGCTATTCCAAAAGATACTCTGCAGTGTAAAACGAGTCTGCAGTCTTGGGTTCTAGCTATTCTTGTTGCGCCCCCACCTAGACATGGTTACCAAGCAATTGCATTTTCTCTTTTGTGTTTTGTGGCCACTATGGAAGGATTCTCCTCTGCTATATGATCAGGCAAGCTGTGTTTTTTTGAATCAGGATCATGATTCTTGATATAGCTACTATTTTCCAAATAAACTACAAATTAACTTCTTTAGAGGTAAGAAGGCCACTGCCACTTTTCTTTCAATAAGCAGCAAGGATCCACAGACATATTTAGGACATCAGATAGAAACCTGCTGGGTAGGCAGAGACCCTGGCCGGTTCACCCTATCAGGTTCTCCAGCTCTTTCTCAGCTCTCTATAGCTAAAATGTTGGCTTTATTAAAGTCAGTAGGACTTATGCCTTTAATCTGAGCAGGCCCAGGATTTCATCTCATAAATCTGAAACTCATTTTATAGTATAAATCTCTTCCAGGCAGCACCATGGCAAGAAGGAAGTATTGTTTTCCTTCCACAGCGATTGATCTGAGCTTTTCCTTCTACTTTATATGATCTAGGAAGCAGTATGCCTGAGAGCACTGTGCCAGAGACCAAACATTCATCTTCATAATGCTACTGAGGACCTATTGGCCTTCTGTGTTTTAGGTAGAAACATATGAACCCTTTTAATCAAGATTGGGCAATTGGATTGAAGTGACTTGACAAGGTTTGCAAGTATTTGGAGGTTTGTTCTTTGACTTTCATATTTCATTTTGTTGTGATATTTCCTGTTTCTGATCAGAAGCAGAGGCACTGATATATTACATGAACTATGGCTCCTATGTAGTTCTTAGCTTCAGTAGAACAAATTTCCAAAAAGGTATGATATTTTGTAATGGTGTCTAGAACTGAGAGATTTAGATAGTGCATTTGCAGATTACATCAGCATCTCAGCTTTCGGATGCTGATTATCTGAAGAAAATCTCTACATCTCTGAAGACTTGCCTACCACCTTTTTGTTTGAACTATGGTGCTTGCCAAAGGCTTTGTAGGGACTGGAATTTTAGTCTGGACTGAAAATATTTACTGTGTCTTTTGAGCTGTATCTCAGTGTAGCAATACATAAGAGAATAATAATCTAAAAGAGCTTTCATATAAAATGAAATAGAATTAGCTATTGTGGCTCAGCATCTGTCAGATGTCCTATGCCTGAGGTCATTGGCTTAGGCCTTGACAACACTGATGAGATTAGCTTGTCATTCCTGGTGTTGAGTTGCAAATGTCTGGATTTGGCTTCTATTGGCAGTAGCTCCAAGGATAGGAGGAAAAACAGCTTATAAATTCTTCAGAGTCTTTTGGAGCCAAGAGTCACTTTTTTCAGCTGGCTTTGCAAGCAGTATTATTTAAAGGGTACTTGGAGACATGAGGATAAGTGAAGAGTAAAATGAGTCAAAAATACTAAAATGTTATTTCTCTTATAGAATAACTGATAAAACCTGTATACATAATTATCTTCGGTAACATTTCTCTTCAGTCATAACTACTCTTTCTTTGCTGCGAGGGTAAGCATTCTTCAGGCAGATCACTTATTGCCTCAGCTATGATTACCACTTTGTTTATTGCTCATTTTCTTGGAATATATTCATGAAAACTGGGCAATTGTATTTTACTAAGGTTTATTGGGTTTTGGCCAATAAATTCCACTGACTCATTTTCTTTTAAAATGTCCAAACTGAAGTTGGCTGGGAAAGGCAGTCAAAGAATGACAGGTTTTTGTTCACTAGAAAAGAAAACACAACAGTAAGTGAAATCATGAAGCTTTTGCTTGGGAGGGGGGAGTCGGAACTTATTGTTCCATAGTGAATGGAAACACATGAAGCTACTGAGATTTTGCAGAACCATCATGGAGTAGTCTCTCAGACCTTGTTTCACTCTTAGCTGATAAAGATCTATTGAATGTGATGGGGTTCTGAGAAGGTACTCCACAAGCTATGGAGACATCTAGATTCTAAATTTATTGGTTTTATCATCCATCTGATAGAATTCAATAGAATCCCAAGCCAGGGATTCTCCTGTCTTTTGAGATCATGAAACCAAATTTGACAAAAATCTTATTGTTTTGACTTTGATAGACTCCTTCATAATGAACTAGAGCCTGCTGGTCTAGTGGACTGTTTTTGTAAAATCTCTAGTTGGATGTTAATGGACTTGAGGGCAAATATATTCTCTGGAGCCTACAAAAATGATCCCCTAAAATCTGTGCCAGCAAGCAATTAAACTAAATGAATGAAGGTATCAACTGTGCAAAGCAACAAAGCTTGTAAATTCAAATGTTAACTGAAGGCTTTATATACTTCATCTGCATATTCATTTGTCAGTTATATATGTTTGCAAATAAATAAATGTATTTGCAATGAGATAAGCTAATAATTAAGGACTCCTGCATAACAGATGCCATTATACTTCACCTGATTCTCAAACAACCTGTGTTACAAGTGAAGGAGATTGGTTTTGGTACACAATTTCAGTAATTTTGGCTGCAGTGTAGGTGGCTGGTCTACAGCCAGTGGTATTCACTCCACTGATTGAAGGTACTTAGGATCAGCTCTCTGCAAGAATCACACTTTATTTTTGTGCTTGTCCAGAGAAATCTGCTAATAATTCTTCTCCTGTCTTTGAAGTTAGTTTCTAATTTTTTTTAGCTGGTGGCTAACTTCCAGATATTTAACATGCCTTAAGAAATTAGTGGAGTTTCCTCCAGTTGCTGCATATCATCACAGGTGAAATTTAAATGAAGAATGCTGCAGTTGGAAGACATTGACACCCACACAATGAACCTCAGAATGACTAGTAACAGGGAGCTGTCTTTGAAAAATGTGGTTATAGCTCAGATTCTCTGAAGGTTTAGCTAGTGAAGAAAAAGGAGATGATAAAAACCAGCAGCCTTGAAGTTTAATTGTTCTTGTCGTCTTTTCAGGTCATGGGCCAAATTTAACTACAGGCATAAGTAAAACTCATCTTAATCAGTTAAAATTGCAATATATTAGTCTCAAGAAGAGAAAAACAGAGTAATGTGGAAGACTTTTTTATTTATTTTTTGCTGTCATTTTTATAAGGCTGGAGAAGATCTAATGAGAGTCTTGACAAAAGAATTAAGGGTGGGTGAGCTGGGAAAACACTGTTTTGGAATTATGACCGAATAGCAACATTTCGCTCTGCACACACTGATCTCTGGAGCTGGAGCTGTGGGGAGCAGGAGCAAAGAAGGGCAGTAGTAATGAAGCCCGATACTGGCTGTAGCTGAGCAGTTCACAGCAGAGCTGACGGCCACAGGATTTAAAAGTTAGCTATAGTCACTCTTCTGCATAAATGAGACTAGCTAGGGATAAATAGCAATGATAACATCTTGCTGTGCTCTCATTGTATTTACAGCAGATTTGCACTGGTGTTATTGTGACAAAAATTAGTCTCATTAATTTGGTATTTGCAGGTCAGAATTCTGATCCCGATCCTGCTGAAAAGAGCTCAGTACTCATGCTTGGACACAAGCTGCAGTAGAGCAAAAGATTTATCTGTGCACCTTTCTGCAAAAATATTTGAGTTTTTTTGAATTTTTTTTTTAAAACTGAAAAGTGGGAGTAGGTATATGATTCTATACATTCTTTGTTTTTCTTATTCACTTCCTTTACTTTCTGCTACAGACCTTTGGAAGAGACAGGACTAGACAGACTTTTGACCTTATACAAAATGGCTAGTCAATGCCCTTATCTTCCTAAGTGCTTCCTTTTGCCATTGTTCGGGATATTTTTGGCTAAGATTTTTTTAGTGTGAATAAGCCTTTCTTTGGGAAAGGTTTTCAGTTACACATGACGCCTCACTTTTAGTGAAGTGGTAGTTAGGGAATTGGGCTGGAATGATGACAGATCTTATTCAGGTTGTCTTCCACCTGTTTCAGAATACTCTGGGATGACAAATTGTATTCCGAAAGGCATACAGGCCCATAGTTTCAACACCCAGTCACCAGGATGCCTTTTGAATGGGAAAGTTTGGCTCCTGACACCCAATTCCTTTCTGGCAATATTTCCAACAGAAAATAAAAATGTTGAAAGCTTGAAAACTGCTATGAAAACAAAATACATGCACTGTAGACAGCTCTGCCATCTGTGCTTCAGGTTCCCTAAGTAAGTATTTCTAAAAGCTTGCACAGTATTTAAGCTGTGTCAGAGCAGAAGATTAAAAAGGTTTTTGCAGTTTGTGTGGTTATTATTTTTTATTTTTTTTTTCAGGCATGCCTAGATAGTAAGAATAAGTATTGGTTTTAAATGTGTCTGTGGGTACATACGTACACAGTATTTAAAAGAAGTGGTAAAAAATAAGCAAAGTTTCATGTGTTGTGGAGCCAGCAGATATATATCTTTGGCTCAGAAGGATTCAGTTTCATCTCCCAGTGGGAATTCTTGAGTTTTTCTAAAAAACTTTAATTGGAGGCTGCTGTTCTAAACATGGGACACAGGAACAGCCGGTGACATTGGGATTTGGATCCACTCTGTGTAACAGCAGTACCTGCTTCAGCCTTTAAAAATGTTACATCACCACAGTCTGAGTTAGAGCTATTGTGGGAGCTAGAGGAAGTCAGTACAGAGATAGTTATGATTTTATATAAACGGAAGACTCTAGAAAGAACTTTGTGTCTGCCGGAAACTGCAATGGGTATGAGAACAATTTTCTCACAGGAATTAGGCTAAAGATGTTTACAGGCTTTTTCATGTGTTATGACATTTTTACTCCATAACAAAGCTATTTTTGTTGAAAATATTTAGACGGGTTTACAGATAAGTAATGGATTACATTCCTCTTGGAATGTGTGTTTGTGATTTAAACATTATCTTGAGTTTATTCTAGAAAAAATAGAGAGCAGAGGATAGTTTATTAGAAACACGCTAATAGAGGGAAATATGGATACAATAACAACAGAAGTGGAGCATGTCCAGCTAAAGAATACCAAATGCTTATGCACTAGATGTTAGGATACTGCCTTCCTAGATCCTTGCTCAGAGCCTTTATCTCATGTTAAAAAATTGTAATATGTAATATTGCTGGTTGGCCACTATCAAATCAGTGGATGATTGCAGTCCAATTTCTTTTCATATATTTGAACCAATTCGGTGGTTCTGCAGCAATGACAGCAGAGGATGAATTGTGAAAGAATGTACAATAGTGCAAGACTTGGCTAAAATAGAGCATTTCTGGACAAGAAGAAATAGAAAATCTGCTCCCACTAATATTTCAAGTCAACCAGGTCTTAGTGGATTTTTCTTTTATTTACATATCTTTGTTTACTCTTTACTGTTTCCTGTAGTTGTGTTCAGCATAGATCCTATTTGCAACTCCTCCAGTAGTATCTAAATTGTCTCAGAAAATGGACTTAATGGAGGTGTTAATTTCCTCTTGGTGAAGGGAGGATTAATTAGATATGATAATAGGAATCATGATACATCCTGAGTTTGGACAGACACCTCTGAAAGGTTAGAATAAGTAGAAACGTAACTCAGTGCACTGAGAAGAAGGAAAAAAAAGAAAATACATCTTATGAACTGAGAGCTACAAAGACATTGACAATATATAGAAGCTATTACTTTCTTAAGGGTGGGGGAGTAGGGAGCTGCTTAGCATATTTGCTGTTGTGCTCAGTAAATGTTATTGCATATACTGTCCCGATTGTTTAACAAATGGATTGGTAAATGTTCCTGTGTGCTTGGGTAGAGCTTGAATTCAGAGAATTCCTGAATGCTGTCTCTGAAAGCCAAATTTTGAACCTGCTGAACTTCATTATCTGCAATTGCTTTGCCATTTGTAAATAGTTATCCTGCATTACCACACAGCAGAGAAATTGCTGTAGAGTCTTACAGTGTAATGTAGTCAGTAGTGGTGCCAATAATAAAATGAAGTTTGTATTATAAATTGGCTTGAATTTGGGGTGGCTTTTTTGTCTAATATGCAATTTCAATGCATATGGTACATTTTTTTGCTTTAGCTTCAGTGTGTGCAACATGAAAGGACTGTTACTGGTTATCGTTTGGGATCCATTCTCATCATCATGAAGATGTCTTTCTCAAACTCTTTGATTTAGACACAATTTGTGTAAGACACTATGTTTTCTGCTGCCAGAAATATGTTTTACATGCTGCTTGTATATCCAATTGCAAATGGTGCTTTTGCCTAAATATACATCAGAGGGACCTATGCCACTGATGACTTGTAGGACTTTTCTGAACTGCATGGAAAGGAGAAACTGGTCAATTTCCTTCCTTTAGAGTGCTGTTTTCTGACCATAAGTTTCACCAAATAAGCACACTATTGCCAAGCTGGCTTTGAAAATGCCTAACTTCTATTGAGGCAACTTCTAGGAAGCCATATGTTCATCTTTATAATTGAGATCTTTCGATCTGTTCCTTTTCAATGACCTTATTGAATGCATTTTATTAAACATGCAACTATTCACAAATACCTCCTCCTCCCCCAACCCACTTGATTCTTTTTATTTCTTTATTCATGTACAAACCTTAGAGTATCCTACTCCAAATGGACCTCTGTAGCTTACAGTGTCCCATTGCTATTGGTAATCTTAGAGAAAACTCCACTTTCTTCTTTTAGAACATTGAAAGCTGAAGTGTTAGAAAGCTTTAGGAAACAAATATTGGTTGTTCACAACATTTTTATTCCTGTGTTACTGCTGAAGATACGAGGGGTTATATCTTTTTTATCTAATTATTCATGACTAGAAAGCTAATACAACTTGCAATTATCTTGAGTAGTTCAGCATGGCAGATTTTCAGGATAAAAACCCAAACTTCTCCCTTGTGAGATCTCCAGAGAGAGTGCAACTGACCTCTGCTTGCCTGAGCATGATCCATAAATATCCTCTTTAGTTTGCTTTGATACAAAACTATCCTGGTCCTTGCCTGAATGAGGATTGCAGGGAGTGAGAACTTGCCCTGCACTGAACATGGAGGCAGATGGGTCTAATATTGGGACTTAATTTTTTAACTTCATAAAATTTTATTGTCATAAGAAAAAATAGTTACTTATTTTTGGGTGTGAAACGTGTCTATGTCAGTTTAAGCCAGAACAGCCTCAGCCGTGTGTCTGTATTTTGGTCTGACTTGCTCAAGAAGCCTCAGCATACCACACAAAGCTCCTCTGTCTCTAGGTTGAGTAACAGCTATATGATACTCCCAGACATACCTTTCCTAGCCACATGACAGATTGCCATTCCAAGTACTGAAAGACCGTATATTTCTCTTTCCTGTTATTATAAATTCCATGTAAAAACTGAACTTCAGAAACACAGTGAGGTATTTGCCAGAGAGTTGAACCCAGGAGAGGGAGTTTTTCTGGGATCTCTTCGGGCAGTTTGGACCTCTCCACACACTCAGGTGGCCCTCAGGGGACGTGTGGAGATCTATGCTTAAAACAGGGGTGCAAGAAAGAGAAATATTTTTATGGGCATAAGAGGTAGTGGCCTGAGGTGGCCCCTGTAAATCAACAAAAATGTGCAAAAGGTTTTGCTTGCATGAGCAGTGAGAGAGCTTGAGTCATCTAGAAAAGTAAGGGGAAAAGGAACGTTACAGATAGAAGACAGCAGGGACAGTGTGACGAGAGTGGGAGAGGAAAAGCCCAAACTGGGAGCTGGGTGCAATGGGCTCCAAGAATGAGAGATGCCAGGGAAAGAAGAAGAGGGTGTGTGTGTGTAAAATTCATGGCAGAATCTCCATTAGGATTTCTGTTTAGGGAAAGTAAGGCAGCTTGGCAGGGGTAAGGATAGAAGAAGTATAAAGGAAAAAAAACACTAAAAAACTTCAAGAGTCCCTCAGCCAGACCTACTGCAAGAAAAGTTATGAGATTCTGGAGGCAGGAGTAATCATGCCTTCCAGATGAGAAAACAATAGCCCTAGAATCTTGCAGACAAAATTAGCATGGAAGAAGGATGAAAAATTGCCCCAAAGCTGAGAGGGATATGGGAACTACTGCTGATCTAAAAGAGAGAGAATTATCCAAGGGAGTTTATGTGTTCCTGGCATGGGGCCAGAGGACAGGATTTATCTGTCACAGAGCAGCCTTACCAGTGTAATTAGGTTCACATGCAATTCTTACAGCTCCACTAATTATGGACGCCCTCCCCTGGGGCTTTTTGTAACTGTCATTGCCTCCTGTTTATGCCCTCACCCCTTGCCCCCGCTGTTGGGATGTCAGCCCATCTCTCTGAGCGGCAGCAGTATCAGCTGCAGGCTTTGGGACTAGGAAGAACCTCTTTCTGTTTGTGCTCTTCTTGCTGTGGCTGTACGGTTCCTACCTAAAGTTTGGCACTGAAAAAAATATTCTATGTAAATGGTAGAGTTTAGAAGAACCCAACAAAACCCCAATTGTATAGCAGGGTAGGAATCTGCAGTCATTTCAAACAATCTCTGAACTGTCATTTCACTTACATCCTTCTTGAGGAAGGCTCAGAAAGTGCTTGTCTTCAGAGATAGTCTACCTGCCTGTCATTCTTCATGAGGACTGGCAATAGTTTTATGATCAGTACCCATAGATTTTGTCTGTCAGAGCTAAAATGCCTCTGTTTCATCCTTTTGGTTTAAAAACTTAGTACTTCTTGGAATTCACGTTCGTCATTGCTATGTCAGGTTGTGGTAGCCTAACTGCAGTCCCATTATTTGTATATTTTGATTTCATTCATTTAGGTTCCAGATTCAGGTGCTATCCCTTTTTTGGTCTTTGAGAAAAATTAAGTCTGTTTTTTGTTGAAGAGTTGCTGGTATGAGATAAACTACCTGGAGTATTTTAAAATGTATGTCTAAAAGGCAAATTCTGTTCTTGTTTATCTTATAGATCAGTATTTAACATTTGAGTAAAAAATGTTTGGGGTGAACAAGTCTCTTTGATCTGACTCCCCTAGGGTGATATTCTCCATTTGGTTCACTTGAAAGAAGGAAGATTAACTTCAAGGGAGCAATGGTTACTGTCCATTCAAACTTGCTTTGTTTGTACTCATCTGTATCTGAGGGAAAAGAAATTAGGAGATGTTATACAGGAGAGAGGAGAAAAGGTGAGACCATAGTATGTGAAGGTCTGTTTTTGTTTACAGGAAATTATATTCCAAACAGTAGCATTAAATGTTGCTGAGTTTGATGGACAGAAAAACTGCATGTGTTTATGCAACTGTTTATGAAATTTGCTTTTCAACAGAGCAGAAGCAGCCTCACTGAGAGTGGGGTAGAACATTGTTGTACAAGTGCACATGATCCTATGGGAAACACATGCATTTCCTGTCTATTTTTTGTCTCTTCTCTTGTTTCTGAGATCAGAGATATCGCACATAATTTCTTCATAAGCTGCGTTCACTAGACACCATTGAATTTATACATTTATTGAGGCACATACTGAGTGCGTACAACTACACTGATGGGTGTGCAAAATTAGCAAAATAACTAAGTTGTAGAGCTCGTTCTTCTTCAGGGTTTTTGATGTATGAGAAGTATTAGAAAATGGATATAATTGTTTCTCTCTTCTTAGAAAGGGATGTAGGAAATTAATATCAGTTTCCAAATACAGTAGGCTTCAAATGTATTTCATTAATATGCGGGCATTTGATTTAACTCCCTCAGAGTCCGACTATGAGCCAAACTTTATTTCTTTCCCTGAAAGCACCAGAAAAATGTTTTTGAAGTGTAGTAACAGTCATGCCTTTAGATTTATACTAAGGGTGAGTTGTGCTGTGATGTCTGATTTATAACTGACCCTGATTTCTGACAGAACAAGTAACACATGTTTATTTGTATGGACACCAGATTGCCTTGTGTTGACAAATTTATCTGAACATGGAGTCTCTTCCGTCACCCTTTTTCTGCTCTTTTTTTCCTGTTCTTAGTTCAGGAGGGGACATTTTTCATTTCCCCAAGCAGGTCTCTATAAATATCTTGGTGGAACAATCAGATCTTTTCTTGCTCTCTTCAAGAGATGTGGTGATTTCAACAATCACTCTCCTTCATCTGATGGGTGCTCCTGCTGCCTCAGCTGCTGTGAGGACATGTAGTAAAGGTCCCAGAATTTGGCCCTACTTTTTGTCTAAGACCAACTCCATCTACTGACTCACAGCCAGAAAAGTTTCTGTAACTTTAAGAGATGTTGAGTGGTCTCATAAGAAGGAACACAAGGCCCCTGCCCATGTGGGCACTGGTGCTGTGTCACAGCATCTACTGGCATGCTATGGAGTCAGGATTGAGAGTCAGTCAGCTTCAAGCACTTTTCTGCAGGAGTATACTTAACATCTGTACAGAAAGAGGATCCTGGATAACCACGCTGTCTTTAGAGTGACATGTGCTACTGTATCACCTGCCACCAGAGAAGTATCAGGGCACAAAACCTCTTCACTGAATGATTGTCATGGGGACATTCTGACTGAACCTCTTCCTGCGCACAACAGACCACCAAATAATTACAGCGCTCTAATGGCATGTGATCATACATACAGGCAGCACATCTAACTGAAAAGTGGGGATGGCAAGTTACCTTTCTTCAACTCCTTATTCCATGCAATAACAATCTGGTCTTTGATTAAGAAACATCCCAGAAAGAAAAAAAATGGGTTGTACAAAGGATCAGTGAAATTTACTGCACACAAAGCTCTCTCCCATGTCCCAGACAAGGAAACTGAAAAATATGATTTTTATTGCTATTACTAACTTCTGTGTGAATCTTTCTTAATGCAGTATGTACAATATTTTCAGTAAGAACACAGCTTTTCAAGATCATGGTTTCTACTAAAGATGGCCCTCAACCTGGACCTGACTATCCCAGGCTCTGTGAGGAAAAGAAGTGGGTGGAGACCATGATCTAAAACTAGATCCATGGCCACATTTTGAAAATTACCTCTCTCTGAAAAAAACCCTGAATGCCTCTAAACTTTGAAATGTTGGTGCTGGAAATCTAGAACTGCCTTCTGCTTTTGTAGCTGGGATTTTTCCTTTTACTCTTCAGTCCTGACTCTCTGTTACACTATCTTTGAAACGTAAAAGAGCCTTCAGTTTATGTTGCTTGCTTTGAACATTGTTAATGACTGCTCATCCCTTCCTAAAAGCATAGGTCATCATGGAAGCAAAATTGAGCAAAAGTCTTGTTCAAAAAGGTAAGTTCATATGGCAGGTACAGCATGTGCCATTACCAGTCACAATCACCTCTAGCTCTAGGAAGCAGATTGCAGTTGCAAGACCTGAATTGCTATAACTTGGGATAGTTCCATAAATTTAAGTGGTGCTGCTTTGATTTATAGCAACAGGGACCTGGTCCTCATTGCTTTGCATGAGAAGAATAACATATCTCTTGCATATACTGTATTTTCCTGCATATAACATTTTTGATTACCGTATGTTCATTATTACTGAAAAGGGGCGGTAATCTAAAATCACAGCTTCTAAGGAGGCTGGGGCTATTTTGCCAAGAACAACACTATATACCAGCTTTTACTTCAGGATGAAGTCTGTTAAGTATCTAGCAGATTTGTTTTTCATCAAAATAGAGTTAATATATTATATGTGGCCATTTAAAGGCTACATGGTTTCTGAAAAGGGCTCTTTTGGGATCAAATTGCATTCATTGCAGAACTTGATATGGAGATGGTGAAGCTCATTAAAGAGCTTTATGGCATGTAGTCAATGCCACTACTACCACAAGTCTACAAATTTTTTCCAAATTACAATTCCAGGCATATTTTGGTTTCTTCTGAGCAAAAACAAGTGACACTGTAGGAAACTATAGGCTAAGAAAAGAAGGAAATAGGATGTGTTTCTCCATTTGAGTAAGTCCTGCTAATGTGAAATAATATATAGAGTATCACTGTAAAAATCATTGAAATGTCAGACCAAAACACAAAAGACAGTATTGGGCATAGGCCACCCAGTTTCAAAAAAGGATTTAGATTCCGGTGACCTAACTCTGTAGCTGATTGACAACTTCTTTTGACCAATTTCTGCTTTAAGAATGGTCAAGTCTTCTTGGTTTTTTCTCCTTACAATACTTTATTACATTTAATCTGACATTCTTAATGGTGTGCTTAATCACAGTACATTTTAGTAAATACTAAAGCTTAGGAATTGGAATGAGGACATGCAGTATTCATGTTCAATTCATTCAATTCAATTCAATTCATTCATTCAATTCAAAACAGTGGTTTCCAAGTCTTCACTTAGGCACTGCTTATATAGTTCTTCAGCTGTCCATGTAATTTCCTAAATCCCCAGGTAACTAATATTTTGCTTCTGGACATGGACAGAAGCATTTCAGTTTTGGTTTGTCTGAGCATTTCAGCATCTATCACAAACATATTGACAGACTAATGATTCCATACTTAAGTTGCTATAATGAGATGGTTTTTGTTTTACCTGCCAGGAAAGACTCCAGCTGTCAGCTAAAGGTTATAAAAATTACAAAAGCACACTTTTGGTAGCCTCACATGCATTTGCATGGCCTCTTAAACGTTTTGAAAGAAACTACCAATACTGAGAATTGTTGTCTTACAACTCTTCTGCAACTTCTGAGGTTTCGTGGAGGTATCGTGTTAATTCTTTTAGAGCTCCCAAATCTGGTAGCCCAATAGAGGTGAAGCTGCCACAGCTCCATATTCCTAGGTCCATTAGTGAGTCTGAACATGTATTCACAATAGAAACACAAACACGTATACAAATATAGAGATATATGCAGCTGGTCGCACAGATCAACAGGGACAGAAAACATAGCACTCACACAAACACAAACAGCACCAATGGCCTCCTCCTCTTCCTCTGGCTGCTCAGGATGAAAGCCTATTAGTATAAAATATATAAGTATATACATATATAAGCCAGTATGGATCCTTCTGTAGTAGCTGGTGTTGGACACCCAGTCTACACAGTAGCTGGCCCAGGATCCCCTGGTTTCCCAGATGCCTCACACACAGACACACAGATGTAGATGGGTCTCTGCAGTGGCTGGCCCAGAGCTATGACCCTACCAGTAGCTGACCTCCAGATCCCAATGTCTTTCCAGTAGCTGGGTTGGACCTCATGGTCCTCCACTAGCCAACTTTCAGAACCATCTTGTTCCTCTGTTATCTGGCCCAGACTTAAGAGCCACACCAATAGTCCCCTCCTAAGCATCTTATCCTACTTGCTGGCTAGCCTGGCTTGATGTTCAGTAGTGATTACACACGAACATGCACACCCACACAAATACACACTCTCTGGTCTCTCCAGTCATTGCCACCCCTCATGTGTGGGGCCCTGATGCCCCATGGTCTGACGCCAGTTACTGCACTTGGACCTCCATATATACACAAATCCATGGAGTAGAAAGCCCCTCACCCATGAGAAGAGTTGGAAATGGAGTTTAATGAGAAGATGGGATAGACTGTGCATGGCCAGACAAGTGTACTGACCAAATGCCAGGTTATAGATGGCTTTTATCCCCCTTTCCCTCTAGTTTCCCACACTTGTTCCTCCTTGAACTCTCCCTTTCCCCGTCTTTAGTACTTACCCTAAACATCTCGTAAGTCTTGTACAATTGCACAGTGTTCACCCCTGCATCCCAGAATGACTTAGCTAAACCCCCTCAGTCTGAAAGAAGACCCAGAGAGCCTCTCCCACAGACTTACAGATGAGGCCCACCTCTCTCCTGTGGGGCCGAGGCTCCCCAGTGACAGCTTCTTTCTCTGAGAAATGAGAGATGAGATGGAGTTCCCCCATCTACTGTTGTGTCTCTCTCCTTCATGTTCATGGAGATGAGCCTGTAATCACATTTCTTAACAAATTCCTCTGTGTCTGAGGGTCTCTGGAAGATTTTTCTGAAAGTCTGCTACGGATAATTGGAGTGGAAGTATGACAGGATGCTAACAGATGGAGGAAGCAAAATACAATTGCACCTTAGTTAATGCATTTTAGTTCCATTTGTTGCACAAGTTAGATCACTATTTTCTTAACCTAAAAAGCACTTATAAAAGACTAATGCTTTTAAAGCTAAACTCACAGTTCTGCTTATTCAGCCTCGAAAGAACTGATGAGTCAAGACAGATGACAATGATAAATGGGGGAATTTAAGAAAATTACAGGAAAAGAGAAGAAACAGATTTGGAAAAAGAATGTTTGTTTGCTTTGTCTTGTTTTACCAGTGTAGTGAAATGGTGACGGAGGGCTGCAGAGGGGTGGCTTGCTGTGGATGATGTATGTTACAGCTGCCATTAGTTCAGAGAGGATCTCTAGAATGAGAATTGTGATACCAGGAAATGCAATATAACATTCAAAGTTGTGTTTTCCTATGCATGTAAATTTGGATTTTATTTCTGAAATTCTGATCAGTGAAGTGTAACCTTAGTTTTAGCCTGGGCCTGCTGTTACAGCATGGGATTAAGAGATGATGACTTTCATTAAGCGTCTGCTGCAAGCTGTGAAAACCCAATACCCAGCCCATGGGTTACAACAGTAGTTCCTGCTATCTGAAAGCATAGGTTAGAGTTCAAGTAATTTTGTTTGCTTAAGAATGTCTTTCATGTTGCAGTGATAATGTTGGCACACATTACTGAGAATTCAGAAGATAGGGAGCACAGTTTATTTTATTTTATTGGCTGTGGGAACCTGGATGTTGAAGGAAGTTTTTAGAAATAACCTATGAACACGACTGAGCCAGGACTGTTAGAAACTAATCCCAGCTCTGCCACTGAGTCATTGTGTGGCCGCAGGTCTGTCTTACCTTGGGACAGACACTGCTTTGATGGGCTCAAGCTACTAGAAATCCAGAATGCTAAAACTACACCATTGCAGTAGTCCAGACACTGTCTGCCTGACTTAGGCTGCTGTTGGGCCCAGGCTAACATGTCCTAACTCTCAGGTAGGGTTATTAAAATGGATGCAGTTCAGGGCTAGCTTGGCTCGAAGGCCTGGCTTTGTGGTGGGTCTTGTTCTGTAGGAGCAGGTGTCTTGTCACTGTGACCCTCTGACTTCCAGTCCTGGGCTCGGCATGGGCTGAACGAGCTCAGGTCTGCCTACTCCTGGTGGTGCAGAATGGCCCATCATACCTTTATGATTTCGTTATCCCACTGACACTGCTTTTTGAAACCTGTGAATTTAAATATTGAGAGTTATTATACATAGGTGCAGTGCTGACATACGTAAAGCATGCATAACAGTTAAACTAAACCCTAAGTCTGACCAACCTCTACAGGTTTAAATATAGCTACGAACCTGGGTCTGAATTTTGCAGGTAGAAGCCATATGTGTTCTTTGCATTATTCCTATAGCATCTTACATCTACTTTTAAGTATGCAAAGAAATAAAGTTAATTTTTGAAAATGGTGATATCAGTGACCATAAATTCAGTATTTTGGCTTTCCTGTTGGATGGTCTAGGGCATGAAGCTGAACTTCTATGCAGGGAACAGGTAAAGGAAATACACAAATAATCTCAGTACACAGCTTATATACTCAGCAAAAGAAAAGGATGCCTCCTGAAATAATTATGTCGGGTTTTGTGCTCTTACTGGTATTACTAACTATGTAAACAGCAAGAAGTTTCTAACCTAGCTTTGAGTCCGATTCTGTTGGGACCCATACAAACACATGGTAAGAGACAGCCCTTCCATCAAAGACTTTACAATCTTCAGTCAGGAGTTTTATTAAGACCCACTTCTTCACACCATTTTTGAGACAGAAAGGCAGCCAGCACTGTGACTGCAAATCTAAACACAGAATGCTTTATGAATAACTTCATTGAGAGCAGTGCTTCTAAAGGTGCAACACGATGTTGAAAATTTAAACAAAAAAAAAAAAAGAAGAGGAAATTATAAACTACTTATATGTTTTAACCAAGGTCCTAGTCCAAATTCAAGGAGGAATAAAAGGCGGGAGTGAAAGGTTAAAGACATGAAAAGCTTTAGAGTAATGAGTAAGGTGATAAGAAATGAATGAGAAAGGACATAAGGGGGGTGAAGGTGGAGGGAGAAAATGAAGTAAGAGGCAAGGGTAAGAGTGACTACATACTCTGAGTTGTATATTAATTTTCTGTGGCATTTAGCAGGCAGGAAATTTTTGGCATCGTTCAAATTAGAAAAGAATGTTTTGTTTGTTTAAATATGAAAATTTTAATCTCACCGGCATGCCAACCTTGGAGTTATTAGAGAGAGATGAGAAATACCATCAGTAAAGCAGGTGTGGAGGTTTCTAACTAATGCAAGGATTTTCCCTGTTTTGCAGCGTAATGAATGAGTGCTAGCCACAGTCCTGTAAATGGATAAGATAAATGGGACTATATAGGGAAGCAGAACTAGAACAGAGGTTTGGATTTTCAATTTTAGTACAGTTGTTCTTTTGAACTATATTGCCAATTGCCAGTAATTTTCTGGATGAAATACTGATTTTCTTTGCCATAAAAAATATTTTTGCATGATGCTTTTTTTTGAAAATAAATTTTTCAGACAGCATTTTAAATATTTGAACATTCTATCATATCAGCATACATTTGGTTCATATTTTTAGTATTTTTCCTCCAGAAGGATTAGTCAGAGAGTAAGAGAGAAAGATTGTGAGCATGCGTGTGGCACATGTCAGAACTTACTTTTTGGAGCTGGACTTTGTGGCAAAAAGGTAGGTTCTCTGACAAACTCTGTAATCACAGAATTCCCACACATGCTTGAGCTCTTCTGTGGCTGAAAGTTATCCAAGAGCAAGACAACCATAACTGTCGGGTATTCAAAAGGCAATTGGACAGACAAGCAGCATGGGTGAGAGCTGAAGAAGTCTAGGTAGTTGGCTAAGGGGTGGGCAGAAGGATAGTCTGGCACTCCTCCTGCTTCTTCCTTATTGATCATATTTAAGTGTACTTTTCTCTTATAGTAGACACTCAGATTTTCCTTTCCTTCTTCTTTTTAGCTTTAAAAGCCACCTCACCTTTCCTTCAGTGCCCCATTTTCTCAGCCCTAGTATTCCTCCAAGGCAGAGCAGTGTAAATCAGAAGAGACCAGTGGTACTGTTACCTTACAGTAAAGTGGGTAAGAAAGAAAGGAGTATCAGGATCATCCAGATTTTCAGGATCAGCCTAATTAATACACAACTTCTCCAATACACCTCCTTCAATGTACCCAGGTCAGACTCTTTGAGGAGAAAAACGCATTATTCTTAATTGATAATGGAGTCTTAAATTATTCATTATTTCTGGCAGCAAAATGTTTCCAACTCTCTCCTTCCCTTAACTTTAAAAAAAGAGAATGAATAAAGCAGCCTGTATTTAGAAAGTCTTTAACAAAATGCTTCACTCCCAGGTGTTGGACTAGCCAAAAAAATAACATTTGTAAAAACTGACTTTGTGCAAAGTTCTTAATTTAGAGTGCTATTGTGCAAGTCTATCATGAAGTGTGGGAAAATGAGAAGTTGAATACTGATATTCACTACAGGAAAACAAAGAAAATGAATGAGATATCTGGATTTTTTTTTCAACTTGCATGAATATTTAGGTAGACATCAGAAAAGATATGGGTAAGCAGTATGGAAGAGGCTTAACTAACTTTGCAAATATGTTACAGTTTAGAATAATAGACAATATTCCTCACATTTAGATAGAATTGTACCAATTGTTATTCTTTGGATTTACTCCAGACTGAGTAACAACAGAGAAAGTCCTTGTATCTTCTCTTGAAGAAATACCTGATCTCTTCTACCCTAGAGAAATGCCAGAGATTCCCTATTTGCAGATCTTTTATGTCAGATGCTGAGAAATAGGAGGCTGGTTCGGCCAGTGCCCACCCAGGAAGACTTAAGTATTGGCCTTGCCAAAGAATATAAGACATTAACTGATGGCTTCTGCAATGCCATGGGAGATGGTTCAGAGGGACTGCAGCAAATGTACGTGCAATAGAGGAATCCTCTACACACCTGCAGCATATGTCTGCCCTGCATATACAGTTGTTCTGATCCATCTGATATTAGACCTATAGCACTGACAGGGGTCCCTCTCCAAAATTATAGAAGCAGAAAATTCAGTCCACATTTTCTTTTCAGGCAGAGCCACTTTTTAATAGCTGATAAAAGGAACTTTACCAGTAAACCTATCATAGCGGAACTTTACCAGCAAATCTATCATAGCTAGTAAAATCTAGACAGGAAAAAGAACTTTAAATTTTCAGAGGAATCTGCACTACAACAGAGCTAATGCTGCTTCTACAGTTCTCTCCCTGCCCTTTGCTCAGCTTAGATGCTATGAAGTGTGGTCAGGGCTCTCTGCTATTGCACTTACTACTGATGTAATAAATGCTATAAGCTGAGTGAAGAAGTTAGTTTTGGCTTTACCTTAAGGATCTCAAGTACCAAAATGACCTGTGAAGATTCTGTGACACATTGAAACAGGTCAGCAAATCATGTGCTTACAAATTCAAGCTGGAGTGTGAAGATGAAAACATAGGTATTTCTTACTACTGCCTGGCATAAGTAACTAGCGGCAAGATTAATCACTTAATTTTCTAAAATTGAGGAATTTATCTACGTAGGTTAGACCCTGAATAAACTTTCTTCCAGAAATGAGAGAGTCTCCACTATGATAAGAGACATAGCACAGTGACTATGTATGAACACTGGAAAATGAAGTTTCCTTTCTTGGAATTTGGTAATATAAAATACTTACGTTGAGCATCCAGAGCCGGAAGAGCATTTGTCAGGGAAAAGCATATGGTTTCTCATGTAGAACTGCACAGTAGCCTATTATGACTATCAGACCACTGACTAAAGGCAGTGAACATAAAATCTGAAAAGTAGTTATAAGACTACAGTTGAATAGCCAATTTGGGAATTGAAATTCAGGGTCTAAAGTGTTTTTTACCTGGGCACTGTATTCTCCTGCCACTGGAAATGAATAACTGACATTGACTTTTTAAAAATTGCTTGTCTCTAAAGTGGGAAAACAAGGCCTTTGGGTATAGAGTACTTACCACAAATCATAGACATGCTCTGTTCTTTCTTTTCTCAAGCTTGCCATCTCCTTCATTAACCATCTACCCATTCTGATTTTTGTTTTCTTAATGCTGGATATTCATAGATAGAAATTCTTGTGTAAGTGGTGAACTTTGCAGGTGAAATTCTCATTCCCTGCCCAACTTCATAAGTAAACAAGTGTATAAGGATCTCCAGACAGAAGCAGAAGCCATTGAATTTATTGCATGGTTATAACTAAATATACTTAAACATATGCATATACAAACACCATTCACATTGCCTTTTTCACTTTGTTTCTTGTTCACTATATTGTCTTCTAAATCCATAAAAGGACAATGGTGGGAAAAAATGGTTTACAAATCTAAGATAAACATAATACTAATCTAGGAGACAGGAAGATGCAAAGGTGTATAAATAGATGACAGAAATGAGAGGGAAGACGGTGGGTATTTCCAGTGTCCCAATATGTGAGACAAGTATTAGAAAGCAGAAAAATCTCAAAAAGAATATAAGAATATAAGAAGCAAAAGTAAAGTGATGAGTGAGGCATTCTCCTATAGACAAGTGAAGATGTCATACTCTAAACATATGCTTAGCTAAAGATCAAATCATATCATCTTTTGCAGTAGGAATAAAAGACCCTCAGATTCCACGTAGACAGAGTATATGAGCAAAGTAGCTAAATTAATGAACTGAGGAAAAGCAGGTTGATTAATCTTTGGCTGTTATGACTGTGGTGAGGATTTGATAACAAGCCAAGAAAAGCAACCATAATAGGGAGCTCCTATTAAGCTTTCTAGCTGAGAAACGATGTTGAGGTGCAATTTCAATTAGGATTGTGAATGAAAGACAGCAGAAAATAGCTTTCACATTTAAGAAGTGATGAATATGAAACAATTTCCATATTAGTTAGGAACAGAGGCTAGTATGTGAGTTCATTAAAGTTTATCCATGTTCATTTTGTTGCTGAATTGGGTTTTTTTGCATATTGTGAATACCTGTTTGAATATTCATTAGACTATTATTTTAAACCTTCTTACTCAAGGAAAGAACAGTGTCTGAAAAGCAACTGAGCAGGAAGAACTTTTTTCTTCTAGTGACCAGAGAAATATAGCTTATCTGAGTTTAATGTTTGAAAGACCACTCCTAGAGGAGATGCCTTAGTTATATAAATAATTAGGGTTTACCTTACTTGTAGCATAGAAATCTGAAGAACTTTATAAAAAATTGTAGGGAGCAGTATGTGAATGTCAAGCCCTCCATTTACCTCTTGGTCATATTAAATTATTACTTCTCTGAAATATGCATATAGTGCAGTCCTGTATGCAGTGCATAGTGCAATCCTATATATTAACCACTAAGATTTGGTTACATTAATTTAACTTCTTTGACCTAAGTAGCCCTGATGTAAATCTTTTCAACAGCTTGCTCTCCTTTAGCTGCTGGGGGATTCTGCAAAGCCTTATCACTGCTGTCTTTGTACTCTTACCCTGAGGAAAGCTACAGCAACATTGACATCAAGTAGCTAGGAAAACATCTGCACGTGCATTACATTTACTTCTTTGGGTTCAGCTCAGCTAATGAGCTGGCTGCTTCCATGTAAATCAAGTCAACCATAAACAGTTAATGCTTTCATCAGGTGAGCAGTGCTCTGGAGTCTCTTTGAAGGTGGGAACACATTCACTGCAGTGGCTCAATGTTGCCCATATAAACACCCCATCTCAAAGATGTTGTTCTGTTTTTCGGACAGGCTTGCAGTTGTTGAGAGGAAGCGGGCCACTGTGCCAGGTACCAGAAGCCAGACCAATTTACTTGGAGTTTGTGGAAGGGGGGGAAGAAAGAAAACACCCAACAAAAATCCCACGAGTGGTTTTGGAGACATTAACAAAACAGAAAACTTGAAAAGCTGAGATCACATCTGGGATTTATCACTGTGTTTTGATAAACCTTTTGGCTTAGCCAGCACTCTGTCCTGCACTAGGGATTCTGCGAAATTACAGCACACATGTTCTCAACGGAGTTTGTCAGATCAACTTTATACTTGCGTGTTTTTGACTGATTAATTACCCGCATAGACAAGTGAGGAGTTCAGAGAAAGGTGACTTTTTCTTCTGAGGAGAGTTAAGCATGAGATGTATTACTAGGGAGTGTGACTGTAATTAGAAGAATGGGAATCGTTAATTTGTTTCAATCCTAATTTAAAGGTAACTTCTGGATCTTCTTATGAAGTAATAGATCCAATCCACCTAATATCAAATTGATGCATTGACATATTGTCAGTAAAGGAGAGGTCAATAAAAAGGGTGTTTTTAAAATTGCTTAGTCTCTGGCTAGTTGTCCAGGGCCCTTCACAGTGCATGAGCTCTGAGGTGCCTAAGCATGGGAAGCCAGATCCATTATCTGCCTGGAAAAGCCAGGGCAAGAGTCCTAGTTAACAAGCTTTAGAGTCATTCTTCTATTACCACACATTTCATTATTTAAGCAAAAATATGACAGCTTTGACTTAAGAGCTGCTAACAGCTGTATCCCTAGAATATTCTGCAGGTGAGGGCCCTGCCTGAATGCCTAAACATGCTAAGTTCATGCCCCTTTTCAACATTGACAGAGGAATGGCATTAAAAGTGGTCTCCTACAATGTCTCTAAAGACAGACTGCTGGGCAACATGGAATTCATGCCTGCCTCCCTTACTTGCTTGTCTTTTCTTTCAGACTCTTCAGGAGAAAGCTGGCTGGGTCAGGGTCTTTGAGGAAGATTAATTCAGAATGCCTGATGCAGGAATTCTTCACTGATTCTATAGTTGGGCAGTTTGGGCAAACCTTGGTCAAAGTAATGGAATGAAAAGCCATTAAGGGCTATACAGAGACACTATGTCAAGCTGTGGAAGTGCCTGAATCCCAAATCGGAGAGGACAGGATTGGGCACATTGGTCATGCGTGTGTGCGTTTGATGGCTATTTAACCCAGTCAATGGGAAACAAGGAAGAAGCTTCTTTTCTATAGATTTGGTCCTGCATTACGCACCTCTTCAACCTGTTGTTTGCAGCCCAAATCCTTCTTCTTGACTCATAACCTCTACTGTCCTTTGGAAATGCATGATGGACACTATTTGAGATTTCACAGGTAAGAAGTCAGACATTTAAGAAAGGGACTTTTTAGTAAAAGCCTAGTAAATAAAGCGTTTATCCTCTCTACTCCTTTAAGCAGGTGAAGCTACTGTCCTTACCTAAAAGTATGCTACAGAAATGAATTTAAACTCTGCATGGCTAGAGAAGTACCCCATCTCAGACTTTCGAGAACACATTTCTAAGTACTGGACTGTGTTCCCATGTTGTCTGTACATCGTAGCCTGTGATGGTTTAATGAAAAATGGATGGATATGCAGTCTGTCTAGTTTTGTCTGAGATGGTCTGGGACAACATTACCCTGTCTTTACTCCAAACAATGAAGGGTAGTTATTGGCCTCCTGAGAGGATACAAATGTAAGAATCTATCAAAACTAAGCACACAGAAATTGAAATTGTTGCTTTATTGCTCATTTGAATGTATTTTTTATCTTTCTGTTATTGGATAGTCCCTGCCTTTGTGTTTATTTAAAGGACACTCTAATTCTCTGCTTCCTATTGGCATATAAATACCAGAATTGGCTTTAATCTTCCCTCATGTAATTTAAAGATATAACTTCTTAAGTCCTTTACTAAAAGATATGATGTTGAGGTCTTACATCATATTTAGTCTTTTGAAAGTGCTTTTCTTCTTCCATCACACATTTTAAAATGTGAAAAGCACAAGTGGAAGTCTCACCTCTATCGAGCATACTTTTCCTTCCAGGCCTTCTGTTCACAAGCAGATTTTTTCTAAAATTGTTTTTTTTTCCTTGCTTAGATAAGAATAGCTGAGGGCAAAAAAAGTAGCTAACATGGTAATACAGCCAACTAAATTGCAGTTTTGGTGACAACTGTGTGATATCCTCTATATTTACCTACAGTTTTGTTAGTGATGCACGTTCCATTATGTGCTAATTTGCTTTAGTAAGTAAAAGAGCATTTATGAATAGATCAGAAAGGTGCCATTCAACCACGTATTCGGAAAGAAGTAAAAAATAGTGTATGTAAACATAAGCTCTTTGTAACTCCAAATACTGTAATATCAGCTGCCTTGTCTGTCTCTGGCAAGCCAAGGGTAAGTGACGGAGTACAATGAAATGTTAAATTAGCCTGTAAGGGGTTCCTAAGGACAGAGGATACATTTTATTTAAAGAAAGTAACATTGTACCTCATGCCAAACTGAGGTAATTTCCTTCCCCTTTCTATACTTCCTAGGTTTCCAGATTTATAATTTTTTATGGCATTTGCCAGAGCTCACCTGAAGAAAGCATTACTCAAATACAGTCTAAAGGAAATATTTTTGTTCAGAATCCAGACCCATAAAGAATAACTACTGTATGTTAAAGAAAAAAAGACTGTGTAATTTTACTACTAATTATGCACATAAGCCGAATAAATAGACCACTGTTGCTGTGTTGAATAGAAAATTCACACATTGCTGCTTACAGCAATGCACTGGGGTTGCTTTCTCTATCACTAACCTAATTAAGGGATTTCTTACCATGTAAAGTTTGTCTTTTCTTGGAAGCCAAAGAAGATTGTGTGAAATAGAATATACACATGATCCCACTGACTGGGAGTATTATTATTTTCAGTGTCTGCTTCAGTCAGTTATTCAAGAACTCCACTATTTCTTTTTAGGAATAAAGGGGCTTTAGTTTAATTGAATTTACTTCAAATGGGTAATTCAGTGGTTCCAGAAGGATTGTGTTGGCAACACTGATATTAATAAATTATTTCAAGGCCCAAAGGCCCAAAATTTAACCAGAGGAGCTGGACTCACAAGAACATCTATAAGTGTAAATTTAGCAGTAAGGTACCTCTTTTAGTCACAAAATGATTATGCAGCTGCTGCTTAAAACTTTAGGAGCATAAATTCCCCTGACACTTACACTTCCACCAATAAATTTTTTTCAGCGGCTACATCTACTTACAACCCTGTAGTCCCGGCAGCGCTGGCATACGTGCTAGTTAGATGGGTCAGGGTCTTCAGTCCCTTTGCGGAATGTGACTGGTTGTCTCGCAGTGAGCCTTTCGCAGCACTCTGGCTTCCCACATGCCATCTATAGGCACCCATTTCTCCCGCAGCTCCAGGACGGCATCCAGCTTGGGTACATGAATTCTGCCAAGTAGTAAGACAAACGCTGGTGAGTGAATTGAGTCCTTTATTTCCTCTGTTGTGACATGACCAAACAAAGAGTGGAAACCTTGTGCAGTGCTACACTGTTCAGACTCTCAGTCAGCATAAATCCACACAACGAAAACTGACGAACCCAAGAAAGAAGGCTGAGACTTCATGAAGTCCTCTGTCTCTCTCTGTGAAAGATCCAGAACACAAATGGAGTCTGATATTTTTGGGAATGTGTGAGGATAATGCAACTGCTGTATGACAATAATCACAGAACTGCTTTTTCCTAATATTAGGCAAATATTATTTTTTTTTTACCAAGGAAAAAAGCATGACCTCTGTCTTTCCTTCTCTTTCAATTTGGAGTTACTAGCCAACAAATTCCTTAACTATGTCCTGTTTTCCTGATTAATATTTACAGAAAAGTACACATGCTCCCATCTATCATCTCTTTTCTGAGTATGCAATATCATCCAAGAATATTTCACAGCAAATTAGAAATCCAGATGAGTCACTGATTTCAACAGCGACCCAGATCTCCTTGTTTATGTGTAAGAATGTTTTGTACAAATATTTTACTTGCTTTCATTAATTCTTGAGCTGTGGGTTCCTACTATTCAGTATGTTGAGGACTCTGAGCAGGTGGATTGCCTGCTGCCTTTGACTGGGGCTATGAAGTGAATGTCAGTGATGCTGTGGTCACAGGCAAATCATGTCACTCTGAACCAGTTAATGCTGCTTATGCCTGACCTGCTGAGTATTTTGAGTGGTCTATATAGCCTATAAGGTCTGAAATTGCGCTTATATCCAACAGGATATATGCAGGAAATTCTGCAGTTAGTGTTTTCCTTATGCCATTTTATGAGTATTGAGTCTTGTGGTTACATTTTGGAAAAGGTTTTGTGTTCCTATGGTTCAAAATAAATCTCTGAGGTATCTTAGGCTGGCATCTGTATGTTCTGCATCTTTAATCATGTGCAGTCTGAGACAAGAAAGTTTTCCCAGAATTTGTCAGTATTTCTGCTCTGCTCATTCATGTACAGCTGATTTGCACAAATATCAGCAGAACAGGCATTATGCTTTTATTGTAGAATCTCCTAGCAATTTATACTAATTTATTCCCAGAAAATTTCCGCATGCAAAAATGTTGATAATTTTCAAAAAGGATGGCCTAATGTCCTGATTTCAGCTGGGATAGAGTTAATTGTCTTTGTAGTAGCTGGTACGGTGCTATGTTTTGGGTTCAGTATGTGAAGAATGTTGATAACGCTGATGTTTTCAGTTGTTGCTAAGTAGTGTTTAGACTAAAGTCAAGGATTTTTCAGCTTCTGATGCCCAGCCAGTGAGAAAGCTGGAGGGGCACAAGAAGTTGGGAGGGGACACAGTCAGGGCAGCTGACCCAAACTGGCCAACAGGGTATTCCATACCATGGGGCGTCACATCTAGTATAGAAACTGGGGGGAGTGGGGGTGGGGGGATCGCCACTCGGGGACTAACTGGGTGGTAAGCTATTGCACTGTGCATCATTTGTACAGTCCAATCCTTTTTATTATTACTGTTGTAATTTTATTAGTGTTATCATTATCATTATTAGTTTCTTCTTTTCTGTTCTATTAAGCCATTCTTATCTCAACCTGTGAGTTTTACTTGTTTTCCTGATTTTCTCCCCCATCCCACTGGGGAGGGGAGGGGAAGTGAGTGAGCGGCTGTGTGGTGCTTAGTTGCTGACTGGGGTTAAACCATGACACCTAATCACCTGGCAAACCTCATTAGGTATGTTCCATGATGAATTAGAGAAATACATTAATTTGTTTAATTAGACATTAAATTCTTTAAATAAATCCTGCGCCCTTCTTTTAAAACTAGTAATCAAACTGTTGCTGTAACCATGAAGGTCTATTGATACAAATTAATCCATATCTGTAGGGAGAAGTCATAGCTTTTGTTAGACTAGCTAATATCATAGAACCATAGAATCATTTAGGTTGGAAAAGACCTTCAAGATCATTGAGTCCAACCATCATCCATGCCCACTAAACCATGTTATGGAGTACCCCGTCTATGCACTTTCTGAATACCTCCAGGGATGGTGACTCAACCACTTCCCTGGGCAGCCTATTCCAATGTCTGACAACCCTCTCAGTAAAAAAAATTTTCCTAATATCTAATCTAAATCTCCCTTGCCACAACTTGAGCACATTTCCTCTCGTCCTGTCTCCAGCCACCTCACAGAAGAGACCAGCACTCTCCTCACTACAACCTCCTTTCAGACAGTGGTGGAGAGCGATAAGGTCTCCCCTCAGCCTCCTTTTCTCCAGACTAAACAGCCCCAGTTCCCTCATCTGCTCCTCATAAGACTAGTGCTCCAGACCCCTCACCAACTTGGTTGCCCTTCTCTGGACACGCTCCAGCACCTCAATGTCTTTTTTGTGGTGAGGGGCCCAAAACTGAACACAGTACTTGAGGTGCAGCCTCACCAGTGCCAAGTACAGGGGGACGATCACCTCCCTGCTCCTGCTGGCCACACTGTTTCTGATACTGGCCAGGATGCCGTTGGCCTTCTTGGCCACCTGGGCACACTGCTGGCTCATATTCAGCCGGCTGTCAACCGGCACTCCCACGTCCTTTTTTGCCAGGCAGCTTTCCAGCCACTCTTCCCCAAGCCTGTAGTGCTGCATGGGGTTGCTGTGACCAAAGTGCAGGACCTGGCACTTGGCCTTGTTGAACCTCATATGATTGGCCTCAGCCCAATCATCCAGCCTGTCCAGATCTCTTTGTAGATCCTTCCTACCCTCAAGCAGATATAGCAAAATGTTGACTTTATGTGCTTTACCAGCCATGCCAGTTTCTCTGAAAAAAAAAAAAATATATGATCCTGTCTTACAAATCCTAATAAGGTAAATACAGAAAGTATCAAAAACACAGATGAAAAATAAAAAAAATTAAGTAAAATATAAATGAAAAATTTGGTTTCTATTAAGTTACTTTATTTTTCCAAATAACTAGGGATTTTACCTTTACACTATTCTGAAGCCCCCCACCAGAGTATAAAGAATGAATCAAGGAGGATGCTCTCTCTCTCTTATTTCTGTATAGCAGAGAATGAGTTTGGATTTTAGTACTAGACTGACAAGAAGAGAGGCCATAGCAATGCTTCTCAATACTCTGAAATACCAGCTAAAAATGGAGTCCAATTTACATGCTTTGAAATGCAGTCTTGCTGAAAAGATTTACCTATTCCCAGGCAGTAAATGATCCCATCACTTGCATCACTGCTACATCTCTGCTCACTTTGGGTTTTTTTATATATCACGTTAGTGGTAACATGTTTCGTGTTTTCTCATTTATATTTTGGACTTTTGTATCAGACAAGTGAAGTTGGTGGACTGCACAGACTTGGTATGAACTGCTGAGGTAACTGCTGTTTTCTTTTATATAAACCTTGTTTTATAAAATTTAATATATGCACGTCTATACTGCTTCAGTGAAACTCCTGCTACAGCTAATAATACTAATGCATTTATGACATTAGAAGTGTTAGAAATTATATAAAAGTTATAAATTACATGAATTGCATAAATCACTAATAAGAGAATCCTGGGAAATCTGTTGTCTTTCATGAGATAGTCTCACTGAAATCAGGTGGAGTGCGCAGCACAGAGATGACGTCTCCTGTGAACAGTCCTTTATGAACATTACAATATACTCAAACCCATTTGATTTCACAGGATCTACAGGTCCTGGGGTCATGAGTTCTGTAGGGGGATTTCCTAGTATTTCAAGGTGCAATCTCATGGTGCCTAGCCAGTTCCTGCAAAGTACTGATTCACAGAAAAAGCCTCCAAGCTGAGGTCCTTGGGTTTGACCTCTTTTGCACACTTAAAAACCCCATTGTAATGACAAACTAGCAGATATACCAGTTATTCCTTAAGTGGGCATTTAAATATATCCTATTTAATTTTTCACTTGTTCCTTTTACAATTGAAAGGAACTTTTCATTTCAGAAACCAGAATGAAAATGTGTTCCTTTTTGGATGGCTTACTGGTATGAGTTCTAGAAATTGAATTTACTTCTCATCACTAAAAATACTCTATTTCAGGCTGGGACTGGGACCTCCTGTTGGCACTCTGTGAAGAGGATCCAGCATTGTTGCTTATACTATCTATACTTATATTCTGAGCAGGTGGAGTATTTAAACAAAGTGTGATACTATTTAAGACTATACATACTGGCTATGGGATATACAGGCAACTTTACCCATTCATGGAAATAAAAGAATCCAGCAAGCAATATTATTCATTGCTGTTTCAAATCATATGGCTTGGACAATATAGTAAAAGATGGCAGTCTGCATCACATAAAAAAGCAGTAACTAAAAGCAGATTGCCAGAACTCACAGCACAGCTCATGGAAGACAGAGAGAGATTGAATACTTTAAGTTCAGTCTTTCCTTTGCTTCATGTTTTTCTTTCTTTTAAAACGCAAGATGATTATGTCCAGTTACTTTGAGCCAAATTTTCTGTGTTCGCTCCCCAATGAAAAAAGTTGTTATACAGTAAATGGTATTATATTTTCATATATATGTTTAAGACTCAAAAAGCTATTTTTAGGTCACGTCCTCCTTACTACTAGGAAGACATTTTTCTGGTCCTTCAGGTTGACAAAAAATTGAATCCAGATCTAAAGTCCAAGATTTTTTCCTCATGTTCTGTGATCTGCAGTAATCATTTTCAAAGTGAAGATTTTTAGAGCTGGCAAAGGAAGGCACCTCCTGTGTTCTGTTTATTTCAGAAAAGCGTACAAGTAAATTTGACTGCCATAAAACTTTAAGTTATCTGGAAAACCAAGTGTTGCAGCATGTTTCATCCTGCTTGTACCACTGTTGCAATGATTTTTGCTAGTTTGGTACCCACGTCTGACCTGCAGTGAAGTTCAATAAATTTCACATTCTTGACAGACTCAGTTAAGTTGTAAAATTTAAAAAGCATATGCTTATTGGCTACCCAATTCCATCAAATAATTCCATGCCTTCACCAAAGAATTTATCTTTTTCAAGTCAAACTTCATTTTGAATCCATTCAATGACAGTTTTAGTCAGTGACAAAGATGCTGACTGGTCCTCAGAAGGACTTGAGTTTTCACTTGCATTTTTCCTTAAGTGGAGATAGCACTATGAATTCTGGGGGTTTTAGATTGCAAAGGGTCAATGGTTGTTGTTTCTTAGGGGAATGTGAAGCCTCTACTCTCCACATCACAGTCCAAAGTTAGCACAGCATGAAAACAATAAAAATTTTTAATGATATGTGAGCTCAGTCAAGTTCCTATGTCACTTCAGATGACTATGATGCAGAAAGGACAATCACCACTGGAACTAATTGGCGTCCTTGTTTCTTGTCTCAGGAGAGGTCAAAGACTAATGGTCAAAGACAGGCCAAATCTGAAGATCTTCTACAGTTCATGGGTAGTGTTTGACTTCTATATTTGGGAAGGTGGGATCTGCAGACAGAAATTATCTATTATTATGAACTTGCCCATTGTCAATGTTGCTCAGAGAGAAGAGAAAAGGATTAGAGGTTTCAGTGAAAAACCTTTAAGTTTCTGCTCGATATCCTTCTTAAATCTGCTTCAGCATTTGCCTCTGCTTGAATCACATTCTTTTAGCTGCAGGGAACCCTGATAAAAGGGAATTTTATAGTACATGGAAGATATTTAGATTATATCTAAAATATATTTACTTTCAAAATTAGTTACTTTAAATCTATAAACCACCCTTATTTTGCCATCACTGAAACTGTTCCTTCCTAGATGGTAGGAGCTCCATCCATTCTAGTGGCCACATTCACATTGATTTTAGAGGTTTGGAATAAGACTTCTAATCCTTACCATGTTTGCTCAAAGTTATATTTTGCTTTGATACTGAAGTCCTCCTTTATATGGTATTCATTTCATTTCTGTATTAATTTAAACAACTTCAAGGCAATCCTGGAAAAAAAGATGAGTGGAGCACCTTATATGAGTCCAGAGTCAGTTTCTAGATATACTACAAACAGGCTTGGGTTATTACGAAATGGAGGAGAAGCATGTTTTCCTATTACCTACATTCTATATATTCAAGTTGCAGGTACTGGAATATTCTGCCAGGTAAGAATGATACACTTCTTAATACTCAGATGAACCTAAATTATTAAGCTTATATTTATAATAAATCAGAAAAAAAGATTGCATGGATATAAAATAGCAAAAGCTATCTTAACCCTATGATATATTGCTCGCATTTTTCTGAGGCTGAACCTAACACAGTATCTCAGGTAGTTGTGAGGAAGCAGTAGAAAATCCTGGCTAAAGAGTCATTTTGAAAGTGTAAATCTAATAAACGACTAAGTTGCCTTCAAGTAGTTAGTGCTTTGTTGGGCCAAGCTCTGTTCTCCATTTTAAAGCCTTGCCAAGTTTATGTCAGTGTGCTGTGAACCAGGGACCTCTTTCTACCTCAGCTGCATTCTTGCAAACTATTTCAACCAGTGGAAATGACTGCTGGTGTTACACAGATGAAAAGGAGGAGAAATTTTTGATCTCCTAAAGAGTAAGATATCTAAGTTAAATTTAAAAATGCCCTGATTACCAGCAAGTTAATTCTAGCACTGCAGAGAGTCTTCGGTTATCAATAGCTTCCACTGATAAAATAGATTTGATGGATAAAAGCATTGCAAATACTACAGGTTGCAGGCATCAGTGGGTGTAACTCTTCTGACATTAATGCAGATGCACCTACATACAAGCAGTAAGTATGGCTCTCTGCATGCTAGGTTTACTGGACTAAGATTTTAAATATTAACTGTAAGCAGTGACAATTTTAGTCTTCCATTTCACTTTGATTTTGCTGAAGAAAATGAATATTAAATGATTGTGAGATATTGAAATTAAAAGCATATTAGAAAAAAATAATGTGTTACTGAACATTGTTCATGCAGCTCAGAAGTAAGATAATAAGTTGTTTCTTCCCTTTAAAAAAATTTAGGGAAGAAACAGGTCTGACTACCTGTATATTAGTATGAATGTATTGTGCATGTGCTCAAGAATGACCATAAGTTCTTAAAGTATTGCAGGAACTGCAAAGAAGTTTGGCAAATGATAAACAACAGAGGAAGTGATTTATTCTGGGGGACTTTGCTTAAAAGGGAATTTCAGTAAAGTGAGAGGATGGGAGTTTAATAAATACACAGGCTGTATACACAAATACATCCACAAATGTATGTCATTGAAGGGAAAATGATGAGATACTGAAAACTGATGTGTGTTTTTAACCTTCTCCCATTCCATTCCATTCCAGTGGTTTTGCTTTCTAAGAGGCATGTTTGCACATCTGGTTGGAGGAGAGAGATTAGGCTGAAAGGACACCTCTCTAACCATGACTGAGGGAAGAAAAACCAGAACACATTTCAAAAACATACTGAATAGATTAGCCATATGGTTTCAGTGCATTTCATTCGTTTTTTACAGACAGAAAACAAAAAACTTCTTTTACAGGCCAACATTCAGCTCCGGGATTTAGAGACTGTAAGTGTAGAAATATCAAGACATGACAAAATACAGAGTATGTGATCTGGGTAGAATAGTCAGAACATGCTTGTTCACTATAGTGCACCTGGCATTTACACTCAGTATTCGTTTCCCTTCTCTGGTCTTTCTTATCATAATAGCTGTTTTCCAAGATACCAGACTGTCCTTGTTACATTTGACACTGTATGCATGCATATAGCAACACTACAGTGAGACTTTGACTCTTTCAACATAATCTGATATTGTCTTTAACATACTGAACCCTAAGCAGTATTTTGGAATGTCTTTAGAGTGCAGAAGCATATAATGATAATTCAATTTTTTTAACTGATTCTGTCAAGCAATAATATTTGGTTAAGCTATGGTCAGAGTATGAAAAGTATTAGCAACTTTGTTTTGCACAAAATCCTAGGAAAAGGGGATGAGGAACAGAGAGACAGCAGCACAAATGGGCAGAATGCTACTGAAACGCGATTACCTAGGAGCTCAAGGGAAGGCAAGGATGATTCTGAGCAGTGAAGGGATGTTTTATACTTGGAGTATATTCCTACACTCCACCTCACTCCTTTCCTTTATGATTCTTGTTATGTGGGCTTGTTGCATCTTATGTAAAAGTTTGCTCTAAACTGTTTGGGATATAGAATGTACCTTCCTGTGTGCTCCCTCAATTAAAATACTTAGTAAGAAGAAATAAGTTATGCATACAAAAAAAAAGCATATAGCTATTTAGGAAGGGCCAAAGTGAAACAGTGAAGCCATCCCTATTCAAATTCTGGTTCTCTTTCAAATCTGGATCTAAACTCCATGATTCACAGCTTCATCTGTGGGTCAGCTCGTGGCAGCTAGCAGTCTAGAAGACAGTGTAATGGTAAAGAGAGAATCCTCCTAGGAAAACCAGTAAAGCAATCCTGCTGTTACCACCTTCCTGCCTTGTTATGGGAAGGAGTAGGTAATGTAGATGTGGCTTCCCCATTGCCATAGTGGTTGAAGGCACACTATCCATCATCCTCAGGTCTGTCAGGATATTTCAGGTTTACTATTTTGGCTTAAGAATAACAAGTGATGGTGTTTGTTTTTGGAAAAGTCACATAGTTTTCAATGAATGTCAGAAATTCTTGCTTTCTAAAATCACTCCCAATATTAAAACCAACTACTACCTCTTGGAAGCTAAATCCTACCCAGGATCATGTGGCCTTCTGTGAGTTAAAGGTTTAGAAAGAACCACATACTGGTCAGGGTGGTGCTAAAAGTGCAGCCTGAATTTAGGCTGTGGTTTTCATTTGTGTCCCTGAACCATGAGGACATTGTTTTCTTTAAACATCAAGAAAGAAAAAAACCAAGTTCATTGCTGCAGTTTTACTGTTACCTTGAGGAGACATTGCATCCCAGGCGTTGTGAGGCCCTGCACCATAGCACTCATTGGAATTTTTCTAGGGACTGTAAATGGACTTCTTCCTAAACATGTTAGGCAGAAATCTATCTGGGGGCAAAATATTTAGCATTATTGTCATTTCAATTGTTTAGCAGCCCATTAAACTAGAAGGGTGATTGTCACCTGCTTCCTGATGGACACAGACATCCTTATTATTGTTTTTGGAAGCATCTGTTAAATTTAATAGTAACTGGCAGTCTCAGAAGATGCCAGGGAAGAAATGATGTCAGAAATGTAACTGTAATTCCATCCTTAGATCATATCTATTTGAAATCTGGAATTACAGTGGTTTTTTTCAAATTATTTAATGTCATGATTTAAATAACTTTAGACGTACTTTACTATTTGCCATTTTTATATTGTCTGTGAGCAGTTTGCAATTTTCATGAAGCAAGTAATCAAATTTTGGCATAACACTTGACTTTAGCTTGCTTTCTAGTAGTCCATTAATTGTGTTTGATATTTAAAATTCAGACTGTTTTAATTGCATATGCATAAAGTTAAGCATATTTTAGTTCCCATTCACAGATGTTAGCAAAATAGTCCTGATATGCTCTCTTAACTTCCTGTCTCCTGGATAATCTGAATAGGACTTAAACAATTGGAGAAAGCAGTTACTTTGGGGCATTTCACCCTGAGAAAAGTAAGAGTTATAGAATTCTTTTTTTTTTTTTTTTTTTTTTCCCACAGAAATGGGATACTTCATGTGTCTTGCCTGGCAATTTCTGACCTGTATCAGAATTAGCTCAGATACCTTTAATTTCTGTTTAAAGGAATGCATGAGCTTGTTATTGAAAAGTTTGGGGTGGTTTGAAAATTTCTTCTTTTAAACAAATCTGTGAAATGATCAATCAACCACTGTATATTGCCAAAAGTCTCGCAATCCAGCACTCAAACAATGCTTTGTTCATACAGACCCCTTCTGTGCTCTATAGGTGACAGTGCCTGAGGAGGTACAGCAAAGGAAACAGAGGGCTCCCTTCCTCATCTCTAACGTGTTTGGATGCAGACACTGCTAGGTAAGATGCCTTAAAATGGTGTGAGACACAGTGTGGCAGTTGTGTATTTTTCTGTAAGACTGTTTATTTTTAAAGCCTAAAGGAAAGGAGGTAAAGGTTTCCTGTATTCCATAAATACAGCTAGGTCACTGGATAGTATAACCTTGTGGTTGTCCAAGGGGAAATTCCATGTAACTTTATGTGATTATTAGACTCTGTCTCTCAGCTTGTTTTCATCATCTCCTGAAAGGCTGTTAGGAGAAAGGTGAAAGGTTAAATAGAAGTTAGGGCTCAGTCCCAGGATATGCTGAATGCCTCACATATCCACCCTTCCTCTGGAGAAGTTAATGGAAAGTGAAGTTCAGCTTTTTGCTGCAGGTGGTTTGCACCTCTGAAGATCAGCAGCGTCTGCACCAGCAACATTTCACTCCACTGTTTGTGGTCTTCATGAAATGGTGAAAAGAAGTTGAAAGAGTCTAATAATCACTGGACATACACTAAGATATAGATGCAGGACCTCCATTGAACACTAAGGTGCTAAGGGAAATGGTTTGGGTGATTTAGCATCAAGCACTCTTTCCTCTAAATAAATATAAGCCGATATCCCAGCAGAGCATATCAGGACAAGGATCTACAAGCAGGACTGCATTTTAGATAGAGGTATCAGTGAATATCCTTACCAGTGGGGATAAATAAAGATCTGGTGGTTAGTTTTTGAAAAGAAATTAGTCTTAACCTCAATATACTGCCTGAAAGCTTATCTAGGAAAAGTAATTCCGTGTTCATAAACTGCCCATCCAGGTTTATTTGGAATAGACACAATATTCTTCATGCCTTATTCTGCCCATGGATGGGGCTGCAGTTTTTAGCTTGTTAGTTTTATTTTGGAGCAGGTGCCAGGATGCTGCTACCTGTAGATTATGTTTGGACACTGGGGGAAATTTTCATCCCACTGAAGTCAGGGAAAGTTTTGCCATAAAAATGTAGTTGGTCCAGATTTTATTCTAAGTGTTCTGAATATTTTAACATCGGCTCAGATACTTTTTATAAAAGTGAATGAAAAAAATCAAGTCTATGTTGTGCATTTAGTCTATTTCCAGCACTGCCATAAAATGACTTGTATGAATATTCAACAAAATGTATTTTGTAGGTACTCTGCATTCAGATAATTGACACTCAATCTGTTCCACCTGTCAGATATTTCAATGTGTATCTATAACAATTTTTTTGGTAGTGTTTAACATTATGCTTTTATCAAAATAGTAAATAAATTTTCATATATGAGAGGAATTACAAGCAGTGTTTTCCCTTCCAATGAAATATGCAGATTATAGAGTTGTGTACATATGATGAATTTGAATTTATCCAACTGTCCACTGCCAAGATCCTACTGGTGTTGCTGACGTTCTGTTAATGCTATCCCTGCAATTCATTTAAACTCAGAATATTTCAATTATGTTGGCTTGACCACAAGATGATTTTCATTGGGTGTTGAAGAATGAAAGGGTTTCGGCCTTCCTTTGTCCCTTCAGAATACCAAACTGACAGTGCAGGTGGATGTTCTCTCTGATGGAAGACTCAAATAGGTTCACTACTATCTCTAACAAACACAGTAGTTTTAGACAGCAGGATGGGAACACCAAGAGGACACCAAGAGGATTAGCTGGGTTAAGATAAACAAAGCTTTAGGGAGGTGATTTGAAATTTAGTGAGGGGAGGTAATCAGACTTCTTTTTTTTCTATATTAAGGGCTGTAGTCCATTCCTTGCTTTTAAAGATCTTAGATTCAGCATATAGGAGGGGGAAACATCAAAATGTTTGGTAGTAGACTTTCATTTAGCCCATAAACTGTGTATTACTACTGTGTTCCAAGGGTGGCAAAAATGGAGAGCAGTTACTCAAACTTTTCAAAGACCAGAAAACACAGGACAGATCAATTGAACTCATTAGGATGAGAATAACTTTTCATTTAACAAGTGAATAACTGGGCATATTCAAAATAATAATCTATCACAGAACCCCCAAACCCCTAAACAATTAATTATATGAGCTAAATTTTATACCAGAATTTTTAAAAACCTAGAGCATTAATTCAGGGAGGATCTGGATTTCTTTGAGGAATTTGACTCCTATATGCTGTTTAAACATGGAAAATATCTTTTGCTTGTCTGTTAGAATTTGCAACAGTAGCCAAAAACTCCCTAATAATTTACATAAGACAAACAAAAAGTAAGATTGTAACACAGGAAGACCAACATTGTCTCTGCTTACAAGGCAAAAATAGTCTTTACTGAAAATACATTTAAATTATATACCAAAAGAGCTTGTAGCTGGGTTTTCACTTCAAAACTTATCTGTTCAGAGCACATTATACTTAGGGAAGTGACTTGAAATAAATATACTATGGTTACCATTAAATGTTCCCATTTGCCGACAGCTACCACATGAAACATCTGAGATCACAACTGTTTCCCCTGCAATTAGAACAGGATATATATTTGTGGTAATTTTGTGGTAACCAATGAGAATGTTCTTTGTGTGTGAGTTCCACAGGACTTGGACACACATATTGGAAGAAACAAACCAAAACAGGAACCATGCTTAAGATTTGATTGGAGTAAATCATCCCAAAAATCTAACCTGTACATTTAGCAGTTCACTAACAAAAATACAGAGGTGAAGACACTTTTTATTTTTAGCTATTCAGTTTAACTTCTGCTTTGCAAAAATAGAAATTGATATATCCAAGCAACACAAAATGGGAAGGCAAATTTTGAAAAACGCTGATGGGAAAGGCACACTTGTAACCCCAAGAGATACTTCCAGGAGCCATATGCACTGCGATAGTATGCACCCCTTATCAGTAAAAGTATGTCAAGTAGGTCCAGTAAAGAAATACCCAGCATCTGCAGATTGTGTCCACCCCTACTTCACCATCAAGTGACTCTGTCGCATCTCATTTAACCATGATTTTCATGTGCTGTCAGCAAAGATTTGTGTTCTTAGTGGCTGCATTTATCATGAGAAACAACTCTTCTCTCTGCATTAATTTCTTTGACTCAAAATATTGCTTTAGGCAATGAACTGCTCTTTCAAGGTTATGCTCTCATAAGGAAATGAAAAACAGCTCATGTTGTAATGAGAACAGGTTTCTGATGTTTTCATCTTCTGGTGTCCCAGAAATACCAGGAAATCAGCTTCTTCAGAGGAAGGTACAGATGAAAAAACAGGAAAAAATGTTTAGTCCAAGGGGTGAGTAAAGCTTCATTCAATCTCAATGAATTCAACAGTTCCTCAGGCTTTCTTCTTACCTGCCATGGTTTCCCAGTGGTTTCAGATGATTCTAAGATTTATTTCCCATCAGTACAAGCTTAACAGATATGCTGCACCAAATTCTCAGTACAAGTCATACTGATTACAAGAAATTGTTTTCATTTGCCATTTTGCTCTGAATTGAACCTAAATATCAAATAAAAATGTAAAAAAAAGAACAAAGCATGTAATTACAGGACAAGCAATTACCACATCATATGTAAATGACACAAAACATCTTTTGGGCAAAATGTATTGAACTTTCACATAATGAAGAAAATACGTATGGCTACCAGATTCTACTCTGGGTCTGAAGGACTTGATCACCACAGAATTCAGTATTATAGTCCTGAATCTTTCCTTTTTCTATATAGAAATTTCCTTCCCTTACACAAAACCCAGCTACTACACAGCTCCTCTGTACTCAGTTGGATACTGTGCTAACTTTGCTCTTGTTGAGGCAGTGGCACAATTAAATATATAAAGTGACACTAGTCACACTAGATGCTCCTGTTATTACCACAGGATGTGTTCTGAAGAGCCCGCACATTTCTGCTGAGGCATAACGAGGTGGGGAGCTGAAGCTGTACCAAGTATATACACACTTCCAGCACTGCACTTTGGTTAGGAATGCTGTCTTGTACTGAACTGTTCCATCAGACATTTTTAAGATCTCACTAAAGGATTTTTAAAAATACTTGTCACTCCAGAAAAGCTTTATGGCTGGAATAACTTTGGAAGACGTTTGACAATTTTTACTAGCTTATGTTGTGAAGTATTGGCTCTTTCTAAAGTTCAGTCACTTTTGGTAGGCGTATAAGAACAGATGAACAAACTGTATAGAGGAAGGACTAATACTCAACTATGATTATGTCCCAGTGATTTCTTTTTGTCATATCCTGGAGATGCGCACCAGGGTCTCTTACTCTTATTTGGCAGATCTCCACTGGATGTAAGAACTCCAGACAGCTTTTGTTCAAACCAATAACAGAACTATAACTGCTGTAAAATATCAGATTCATTTTCACCAATAGATTTACTATTCTTGCATGCTGAAGTTTTCCCAGCAGGATAAAATACATAGGAATGAAATAACCACTCCCTTAACACTCTCCAAAGAATATAATCTGTATGTCTAACAAAGTGGCACCCTGCCTCTCTGCAGGTCTGCTGAATTATTTTACAGTGTCCATTGCTTTTACTGAAGATTAGCCACATGGGTGTCATTGATTTCACATAGCTTTAAGCATAGATGTCCCACCCATGTATACTGCTATTCAGGATTTGTACTCCTTTTAGGAATTTCAACACAATGTGGAAATCTTTGGTTTTAAAGTCTTGCTTTAACCTTAAAAATAATCTTTGTAAAAACAACATTTTATGATCTGGATCCACGCTTCAGTAGTTTGCATACAATGTTTTCTCAGTATATATGTAAGAATCACCATCCCTGAGGCAAACTGGGTACGGCTAAACTTTCCTTTGGTGATTGTTAGCAGGCCATATTCCAGATCAGTCTCCTTGCACAAATTACACTTACATCAGACCAAATATATTTAACTGGGCCTTTGAATATATTGGAAATAGTATGAAATCAGCCTCTTCAGTAGTATTGTTGAAAGACATCATAATAATGTGATGTATAAAAACACATACCAGACTTTTCATGAAACTCTCTCTCTCTTTAAAATCCACAGCAAAACATATATGTTCTGTTTGATATGTCTTTTGAGTTTTCTTCCAGAAATTTCAAACCAGTGCAAGAAACATTAAAAAAGAAGATGGCCTCTTTAAAGTAAAATGTGCTCCACTTATTTCTCATCCCAATTTTATTGATTTATTCATTTCTGTGGGCATGACTTACAAATTTAACCAAAAAACCTCCAACAGTCCTGACCTGAATCGATCCATTCCTTAATTTCAGGTGGATAGGTATATTTTAAGAAAAAATGGCTGCAAAATACATGCTTCCTAGTAAAACAGTTTGGAGATATGAGTAGAATATAAAAGCATGTTGAATTTAAAAAAAGTTTGGACAGGCTTGTTAAGTACAAATCTAGTTATGACATCAATGCAGTTATGGATAACATGCTAATGATTAAAGAAATACTGTGTGATCTGTAAAAGTATCCGGAGCCTCTCTATTATTTAAAAAAGATTTCAAATAATTTCTTGAATGTGAAAGGGCAAACCTTGGAACTTAGCCCAGAAAAGCAGGCTGTAGAGCTCAAAGTACTTCAGGGCCTTAGTAATGGTTGTCTGCAATAGGATGAGATCCCTCTCTCTGAGCAGTCCAGAGCATCAGAGAACCATACTATGAAGAGAAACTCACATGTATGCCAGGAGTTTCTGTATGGTTCCTGCTGTCAACAGAAACTAGGATTCTAAGTTTCCACTGCAGTCCCTCTAAAGCAGAATAATGTGCATTCTTCTTGGCTAGACAGTTCAGATATCTACTCTCCAGCAGAGTCCCCACTACAATTGTGTTGGAGCATGGTAGTCATCTGACAGGTTGTGTTCTTATTCTTCTCATTTTGTGGGCGTCTACTGCAACTGCTTTGCCATTGAATCACCTTCTATTAAAAAAAATAAATAATCAATTATGTTTTATAAAGCCTTTATAAAATGGTAGTTTGAAAAGAATGCAAATGTACCTTCCGAAAGTAAAAGTTCTGCAATCAAAACTTTGAGTAAATTGTTTTATTATGTTTTTCCTTTAAAACTTATTCAAACATTACTACCAATGTTTGGTCAGAAAAAATAGCTAACTGCAAAACTATCTTTTTATTTTCAAGGAAGTCTGGTTTTATATGAAGATGATAAACATACATCTGGACCTCCACTTAAGAGTAATTTAATGTAACCAGAATGACTGCTGCCTTGAAAGGCAGTCTGAGAAGACATCGTGTCAAAACTTGTGGTTTGTCTCATGAAGAATACATTACCTTCTTGTTTAAATTGAAACCCAGATTTTGATTCTTTTCCTATTCACATGTTCTGCCTGACATTCTGAATATTTCTTTGCACATCTGAAATCAGTATGGTTTGATTGGTGTGAAGCTAAAACTACAGTCCACTGGCTGTGGATCCTGGAATATTACTGGGTATAACCTGTCAAAGGTAACTGGAGTTATGTCCCACCTTTTGCTATTCAAGGAAAATTTCTGGATTCAGTCATGCTTTCTTTACCTTCCTCCATGTTATCATCAGCCACTGGAAGAGACTTCTTCTGACCCTTAAGTGCTCAATCTGTCTCATGCAGCTTCTATGGGGCACACAGTGCTTTCTTTTGGGTCCTCTGGGGCCTTCCTGGGCAGCCAGTGGTTATGTTGCTATCTGTTGTTTGCCTTCATGGTCAAAGAATGCCGGTCAAGCCAGGTTTGCAGATAAAAGTAGAATCTTTTATTAGACCAGCTGTTATAGCTGGGTAAAGCAAACAGGCTTTCACGCAGCTAAAATCTTCTTCAGGCTAGAGGCAAGTTTGACCACCTTTTCTAGCTATCTGTCAAAAGATATTATTTCCAACTGCAAATTTTGTGTGATCTGGATGTGAAGCACTTGTAAAGGTTTCACAGTCACCACACTTGGAATACCTTGTTTTACCAGCTACCTTAAAGCACAGTGAGCTCAAGTCAAGTAAAATGTAAATAAAAGCATTCATTTATAATATCCAAAGTAGGCAATGCAGTTGTCAATTTTTATAAAAAAAAGGTAAAAAAAGCCAGAAGAAAAAGTGTATTTACGCTGCTTCCATGAAGTCAAAATTTAAAGATGACTCTTTCTCCTTCACTGTCTTTATTGTAAGACATTAGACTTGCCATCATTTGGCATACTTTATTCTTCAGGTGGCAATCTTGACAGAGACATTCTTTAGGTAGAAGGTTACAACTATTGATTTTAAAATCCTGGTAAGGATCTAGACAGATATAATGTTTTCCTTGATACTTCTTTCTCCAAAAGCCCATTTACTTCTAGAAGTAACTTATTTGAAGATAATAATCTCATTCCTATAGCTAAAATAACACAATACAACACAAAATAGCTGTCAAACTTCACCTTGTTTCTTAGTCCTCTTTTTGTACAAAGATGTTGGAACAGGCAATTATTTAGCTTCTAGAATTGACACTAGTCAGAGTGGTCATAAGTTATTAGTGATTGAATCCTGAACAATATATCCCCAGAACATTACAGTAAAAGCCTCAGGGGATGCAATCGGTTTGCCTGTGTTGCCAAGTCATAATCTTCGGGCCAATGTATTTCCTACAGCATCCTGACTGGCTGTCCACTTAGGTCCAGATTGTGGGCCAAACATGAAAGCCAACAAAAAGAAACTTTCATAATGTGGTCAAGGAAGTTAAAAACAAAACCCCAAACCCAACAAACAAACAAAAATAAAAGCAGAATGTACAAACCTGCTAGAAAAAGGAAAATGCTCAACTTCTTATATTCTGTCCCTCAGCTCATGGTACTTGTAAATGTTAAAGAAAAGATGTTATCTTATAGGAACATCTGATCTTTCCTACCATGGCCACTGTTTTGTTCTTGCACTCTTCTTTATCTCACCTATGCCAGTCTGTGCAGCCCAGAGCAGATTAGCTGGGGCATATGTATTAAAGGACCAGTGCACAATTTTCAAGGATTCTACCACTGGCAGTTCACTGAATGTAATGCTGAAAGGGAATTTCATTCATTCAACCTATTAGATTAATAAAAATATTTTTATATAGTGCATATGAAATGGGAATATTTTCTGTGTATTGCAGCTGTAAATACCTTTTCCCTTTACCAAACCCTAGGCAGCATGATTCAATACAGGGTAAACAGTTAATTGCTTCTATTTTTCTAATCATTGCCCAGTCTCCATGGTCTATCTAATGACTCTGAATGTAAAGCCAAACCCAGCTCTTGGCTTAAAATTCCCCCAAACTTGGTAGTGTCAAACCTGATTTTTTGGTCAGGGTTATCTGTAGTTTTGTTCTCATATACCTGTATTTTAAACATTTTTTTTTAGCATAACCAGACGTGTACCTTGAGAGGTGCTTAACAGGCAATACCAGAAAATGCAAACCACAGTGTTCGTTTGTTCTGTTCAGTGGTGTAAACCTTCAATTAGAAACTAATAAGCTGTTACCTTATATAGGGAACCTTTAAATACTTGGTGTTTACAACATAGTAGTTGTATATATTTATGTAAATAGAGTTTTATTAGCGAGCTCTATGCACCTTATGGCATTCCCTGTGTAGGTTAATATGGTAGAAGTAAAAAGGAACTGAACAGTGTGTCCTTGTTTCAAATGACAGTAACAGCTTCAGATTTCAGGAGCATGAACTTCATTCTGAGAAATATTGAGAATCATCCTAACCAAAAATCCTGCTAAAATGCATGGCTAATCAACACTTATTAGCTTGAAGCCAATTGCAAGAAGCTGAAATTATTCCTGAAGTTTTTACTTTTGCTCAAGTGAAAAGTCAAGAGTCACTGTAGTTTTGGGATTGATTTTAGCTTACGATGTCCATTTCTGACTTCCTGTCAGCATCCCTGGGAGTACAGTGAGGCACAGAGACCTAAAGTGGGTTGTACAGGCCACTATGGTACTCCTGGGTATCTATAGATATTGTTCTTTGTGCTGTAGCTTGATTAAAATGAAGAAACGTGACATTGCATTGTAGCTGAACAGGTACCGTCTATGCTCAAACTCCTGTGTTTAATCCAGCCACAAAAGGACGCAGAGGAACTATGTACTTCAGAGCTCAAAGTGCTTTGACAGTGTGGGCTGTAAACTGATAGAAAACATTCCTACATATGTGTTTTCCTTTCTTGTTCTTACTAATTGCATTTTTAAAATTATACTGGTGGGATTCACTAACATACCTTCTACATCCATGTGCAGCCATGGGCATTTTGAGAGGCTGAGAGGTTTTTAAACAATTGCCATTCAAAAATCACTTGAAAGGTTAGATTCCTGCAAAAGGCTTCATCTTAAAAAGAGTTTTAAGGCAAGAAAAATAATATCACCTCATAGCAATAATTCATGTTTTAAAATACAAGCCATTTCAAGTCACCAAGCACACAAGAAATTATAATCTTTAACGATTTTAACTAGTCATTCTTTCCTGCCTTCTTTCCTTCCTTTCTCATGTTTTGGAAACCAACTAACATTCTTCCTAAAAAAATTACCTAAAAACTGTTCTTGGCTAGCCATTGTGTGTGCCGAGGTTTTGATACTGAGAGCATGTTAATGGCCAAATTATAAACCCTTGAGAATTAACATTCAGAAGACAAACATTAACAGACCCTTAACTGCAGTAGCACAAACCAAGATGCTATAAATTATGGGGTGGTGGTGTTAAAAGCACTGGCTTCCTGGTATCTGGCACCCAAAACCTTTTCATTTGGGTATATATCAGGCTGCAGAGAGGTTGCCACTTGCCACTTGGCCAGTATTCAGCTGGCAGAGTTGTTTGTTTAAAGTTCAGGCCAATCGATGGCTCAGGCCTGCAATTGAATATTTTGTTGTTATGCCATGAGAAATATTTACCCTTCTCTGTTTTTTTCTCCTTCTTTCAGTCATTCACTTTCCTACCCAGGATTTCTATGTGAGACAATACTTGCCAGGTTTTGCAGCTATATGTATGAACAATTCTGGCACAGTATTTTAATGAGCTAATTTCTGTCTTTATAAGTGTACATGTAGTCAGGATAGCTTCGTGGATTTCTCATGGATCATGGACATGTTCTTGTGGTACAACCTTCCCTTGCATGAGCACATGCTGTGTTTGATGCCAGGGTCAAAAGGAAGCTTTGAACATAGGCTTCTCAAAAACTTTGCAGTTGCAGACTTTATTAAGCTGAAATTGTCAGTAAAAGGAATTTTTATGTCCTCTGTCGACCAGTAGTTACAATGTGATGGAAATCTGTTTGTCTGTGCCTTGTACAGTTGTGACATAGTGCAGAAAGTTTAGCATCACCGTTCCCACTTGCCGTTGCTGCCTATGGGAGCAGCAAAGCTTTTGGATAGAGCCAGCCAAGTCAAGCACATGGGTTTTAGCATGTTCTTTCCGAAAAAGTAAACAAGGGGCCTACCCTCTATGCTCAGCTCTGTCTCAGGTGAACTTTCACATATGTGAAATGATTTTCTGCATACTGAACTGAAATGCATCACACTTAGCATGTTTGTTTGCTGGTCTCATATAGTTTTGCTGCTTATCACTAAGGCGCACAGTCTTCAATTTCATTGAATTGAACCAGACAAAAAGTTCCTAAAGCGGGGAATGCTTGAATGGGTCATAAACAACTTCTTAATGCATTGCTCTTGTACCTATTTATTCCTTCCATTGTATTTAAGGTGGAAGAAAAGAGTTGTGAAATGTATTGCCCCTTTCTAGTGAAGAAAACCAGCCCAAATCTTGTCATTTCTAGAATGTTGAAGCCCCTTTCCTGAAGAAACATCTCATGTCCTCTGAGTTGCCAGTGGCAGGTGCCATTCTGCCTCAGAGCTGGATGAAAATATTCCACCAGACAGAGATCTTGTCTAAGGTAAGATTCTTCTCCACACAATGTTTGGGAGTGATGCCTTAATAGTAGTTTCAGCAAATCCCCAGGATCATGAATTAAACAAACAGAAGTTCTCATGAGCAATGTGCTGTGATGTATCAGCAGCTCCTTCCTTGCCCCTGTTTCTTATTGCTCTCTTGGTTGCCTGGGTCTGACTCTGAAACCGTTCAGAAGTAAGAACCGAGTATGGCCAATGCAAAATGAAGTCTGTTTTGGAGACTTCCCAAAAGATAAAGGGAGAATCACTTTTTTACTCCGCATCTAACTATAGACCCTCACCCACTGTTTTTTGTTTGCAAGTATGCTGGGCAAAATAGATTGGACTATGGGAGAAAAAATTCCTGCTTTTTAAGAGATTTGTATTTGTTGTCTCACTGCACTAATAAGGTACTTATCAACTTGCTTGAGGCCCGACTAGTTCTCAGTCAAGACTAAGTTTCACTAGATTAGGCTTCACTATGCTTTCTAGGCTTTACACATGTTCATACAACTGCACCTTTGCCGTGTGGAAGGACAAAAATGTCTACCATAGAAATAACACAGAACATGGTTAGACAAAGCCAATGAATATGCTGCATGATTACTCTGCAAAATTATCTGTTAATTTGAGGGGGAACTGTAAGTACTAATATAGTTAACAAACCTGAAGTCAAGAACACCAACCCCTGAGTCATTCTGTGTTTAATCCTAGGATGCATCTCTGATAATACATTTTACTTGCTCCCAAATGTTGAGAGATTATTTGTTTGGAGTCCACTGTTTGTGCTCGTAAAAGCTTCCTCCAGGCAGTCTTACTTACTTATTTGTAAAACCATCTTGTTGACCTGAATGTAACCAGCTGTGTTGTCGGGTAGCAGATGCACTGAAATTGATTAACAAGTCTGCTGTCCGAAAGGGTAACAAGTTGCACAGGAGAGTAACACTGAAGAATTGAGGACAGTAACTTCTTAAATCGCTCGAATGTCATATTCTGGAGCACATCTGGACTCCATCCATATAAACAGCAGTCTGATGAAAAGCCCTGTTCCAGGAATAGCCTGTGTCCTTAATCTGAGGGCTAGTAAAGGCCACAGGGAATTAAGTGTGATAAGCAGTTGCACTCTACACAGTCCCATGGGAAACTCTAAAACTAGTAGGTCCGATCTAATTCCTCACTCCAAAACGTAATAGATTGCCTCTTACTGGTTTTGTTTCTTTGTTTGTTTTGTTTTCTTTTCAAAATTAGTGAGGTGCAGAACTAAATCCCTTGTCTTTCATTAGGAAAAACTTAATGCTAAAACTTTGTATGAGAATAATGTGGGGACATATGGGATAGCCTTACCTGTAGAGAATATTAGATATTGTTCTGTTCATTATTTGTAGAGTGTGGTGTTGGCATGCAGACATAAAACATGGTAAACAGGCAGGGGGAATGATAACATTTAATAATGACCCTTGTACATGATATATTCGTACGTATATTCACAGGGCAAGTAACCAGCGCTACTTGATGAAGTAAAGCAAAACAAATTTAGACTGCTTATAAGGAAAACGTCACTTAATTGCAGCAATCTATTAGACTATTGAATAGCTTCCCAAGGGGAAAACAAGAAGCTTATTGTCTGAGTCATTTAAAAAGAACTTCCATAGACCTCTGGAAAATATAGTGTAGAAACAACAACATTTTGGCAGAAGATGGAGCATATTGCTTAACACGTCTCTCTCTTCTCTAATATCTATGCTTTTATAATTTTGAGCCAGATTCTAAAACCGAAGGTTAATCTTCGCAGTCACAAAGACCTGTAAATTTGATCTTGGTCTGATTCCAGTTTAGAACTGGACTCTGAAATTAGGAAGCCCAGCAGTAGAGCAGGGTGCATCCTTCACAGGAAAGCCCAAAGCCAAAGTTATGTCTTAATTTGACAATATGGATCAGGTTCCTCTCTGGTAGAGGTATATTTTGCAAACTTTTAAGAACCTGAATTGAGTCAAAAGTGGGTTGGGGGTGAAGTTGGAGTTTTATGAATTTAGGTGAAAATTTGCAAAACTCGAATATAACCTGATTTGACAGTACCGGCTGAATTCCACTTTTACCCTTTGATTTTGCTCAAAGTCAAGCCAAGGGAATAAAAATATAGATGGACCAAAACTAGAACATACACCAAAAGTCTTGAAAAGAAAACATATTGCATTGGTTCAGATGCACCCGATATTTGTAATAAACAGTACTACAGTTCCTTCTTACTAGTAATTACAGATACAGTGGTAAGAAAAAATTCAGAGAACTGAAACATAATGCAAAACTCAAGCAGTGTTCATAAAAAGCCCTGGCGGTTTGGTTACTTTTGCTCTCCACAGCATTTTCGTTCGTCTGTTTTTTTTTCTGTGCTATCAGTGGCAAAAAGAACTAAACTTGAACAAAGTAACTGTCACTGGTTAAAACCGAGAATTTCAGAAATGTCAGAAAGGATTCTTTCCATCAAATTTCCAGACAAAATTTTAGAAAATAAAAGTTATCCGGTGCTTTATTATTGTTGCAGGATTACAAATCATTCTGGAAACTTCAACAGTGAGCTAAAAATATGACATTTTCTAGTAGGTTACAGTCTGATTTAAGCTATTAATTGAAGGAAAGTCAACATAAAAATAAGGATAGGGATGGGACAGAAGAAATTTATGAGAAAAATGTGTTTGTCTCATTTCTTGTGATAGATTTGGTATATAATATGCTTTCCTTTTAACCCTACAGGCATTACGTAGCCATAATGTAGAGTTTTTTTCATTATTGCTTAGCCAAAACTGTAGAAAAGCCTGGATAAAATCTGTGGAGGTATTTTGTTTTTCTTTTAAAAATGAAGAAGATATTTTCTCCCTATGTTTGCAAACAAAACTTATGGTTTTTCAGATCTTTCTGAAATGTTATCTATTTTAGAAACAACATATTTTGAAAATTGTTAACTATTCTCCAAAATTCCTTTGAACATTTCTGTTTTAATGTTGAAGCTCTGAACTGTCTATCTTTAAATACTAGTGATAATATCTGCAATAGAGGATAGGTGCATTTAAAGTTACGAAAGACTTACCTTGTTTTTCCATCTCTTCTTCCTTTTCATCAAGATATATAAAATTAAAATAAGCTAATTTGATGGCTACACTTTGCTATAAAGATGAAACATTTTGCTATAAAGAAGAAAACCATTTTAGTATAATGAAGTCAACATATGAAAGGAGTAGACAGAGTCTAGGAAAAACAGAAGAAAAATTTTGCAGTAAGAATTCTGTTGTGGTCCTCATTTTTAATATACAATCAGAAATAATGAGTACCATCTCAAAATAGAAGTGTTAACATGCATTTCATGTTGTTGACAATTCCTGACTAACAGAGACACTGAAAGTTCAGGAAATCTTCAAGTTAAGATACTGCTTTTTTTCTGATCCATTCTACTTCTGCCACTCACAATTCACTCACGTAAAAGTAACATCTATTTAAAAAAAAAAGATGAGTGAAAACAAAATTGAAAAGTAACTTCATCTCTGAACAGTCGGCAGGAACATACACAGCTATGGAGAGCACACTTGAAAAGCTAAACAGAACATTATTGGAATAAGATTGAAAATAAATGCTTTCAGCAACTTTTCCTGGGCAGGGCTGTCTTTTCTCCACAGATTTCTTTAATTTCCCCTTTGCTATTGGGCTTCTTTTTACTGTCCAACAACTTACCTAATAATGAGAAAACAAATACCAGTCCTTAAAAAATATGATCACATGCTTCCTGCATGGCTGTATATGCATTCATAAAAAACAAACTCAGTCTTTCTCATGCATGCAAATAAAGCATTGCTTTCCTGTGATCAGTTAATCTAGGAATATGTGGTTATCAGCTCTGCCTCTGTTACTGCATGCAGACTGTAGAGTCTGCCTTACTCTAGCTAGTCTTGCAGTAGCAGTTGCTGAACTAGAAATTAGCTTGACTTTCAATCTGTGTTGCTAGATTTAAAAAGAAAATTTAAAAAATCATGGCTCCTGATATGGAAGACTATAATCAAAGACTGAGAGTAGTATGTAACCTTTTTCTATTTAAATATTAAAAATTGTCTGTTAATGTATGTGGCTAGCACTGGTAATGCACAAGTCTCCTTGGGTTTTGGGACGGGAAGTTCCTGCTATGGGATTACAGGAGACCAAGAAAATGTGCATTAAACAGCATGGAAGTTCACCAGGCAGTAAAACTGGACTTTCAACAGCATGAGAATAATTTTTGTTGCATGTGGTTTGTCATCTCCTTTTCAGATCTCAGCAGGAATATTTAAAGAAAAGCCTTGTTAATGTTAATTGTATTCTTTCAATTTCAATCAGAATCAGGTCTAAAGGGAACCTAAGTACAGGAAAGATAAAAGATAACATCAAATATCTGAACCCTGGTGAAAAAAAATTCTGCACTTGGAACGTATGAAGGTAAGTGCTGTTGGGGAAGTTTTCAGACCCTATTTATCAAAACTTAAAGTGCATATGTGCTCAGTTGTGGTCTCTACTGAACATATTCTGATAGCATATTTATGAAAACTGGCAGTATGGTTGTTCATAATTATGATAATCTCTATTTTTAGAGCACTAACAATGTTGTAAGTACTTCATAGATTTATATAGGAGAAAGATCCTCTGTCACAAACAATTTACAATTCCAATGGGAATTTTGATAAGTTTATTTTCTACCAGCTGGATCAACCATTCTGAGATGTTGCTCAGAGAGCAAAGCATTTTTCTTTAATCATGGGGTGTAAGCACCTGGCTAACTGTAAACCTCACTTAAAGTTAGTCATGTCTTTAAGTATTTGGCTGAATACTAGCACTTAAATACTTTACTGAAGTAGGCCTTCAGATTCAACTGTTATTTGTGTTGATACCTCATGGTCCTTGCAAAAGAAATTAAAGGAAGAATCTGAATTTGGAGAATATGATGGCTTATGAACTGCATTTTGAAATGGAAATTAAAGTATGTTTACAGCTTTGTGGAGCTCTCTGAAATTTAGGTTTTAAAGCAAGATTTTACATTTAAAAATATGTTTTATTTAGGTACTGAAAATACATCTCCCAAGAGCTTAGTCTGCATATAGAAATTATATTTAAAATACATACATATGTATATATATGACTTGTATTTGAAAGGAGAACAGGCATTAGGAATAGTATACACTTACTGCCAAAAGCTAAGTCTGTTAGAGCAATCATTTGGTCCACCAGAAATGCTCTACTGCAAACAGAGCTACTTTGTGTCTGTGGAAAAGGAAGTGGCCGTATTGAAAAAACCAGCAACTACTGAACAGCCTCTTCTCTGTACGCTTTTGCCTAAACAAGGAAAATACCCAACAACATGTACAACAAAGGGGCTTCGGAGAAAAGTAACAAAGGCTAGTCCAAACCTGGCACAAAAAGGGACAGACGAAAGAAAATTTCTAGCATGGTATTTCTAGATGATCAGGTAGACTGACAGATGAAGTAATTACTTTGCAATTTCAAGTATCTTACTTGAACTTTGGTCAGTTAAATGTTGGATGAAAATAGTCAGTGTATTAGGTATTTATTCACTGAGTGGAAAATATATGGAGAATGACTATTATTTATGCGTTGTAGCCAGAAGCTCACCCAGACAGGTCCAGTTCCTGCTCTGCCTTACTAAAAAGTGAAAAGGAGATTTTACACTCAAGCAGGAAGATCATGGCTGACAAATGCATACAGATAGATGGGGCAGAAATATAAGTATGTAGTCAGCATTGTAGAACCATCCCTGAAATCTCCTTTAGGATATAAAGTGTCGTTGTAATTAGTCTGTGAAACATAGGATGGAAACAAGTTGTCATTCCAAGGGTAGTCTTTAGAGGAACATATGTCTGAAGACATGGCCTTGCTACTTGAACAAATCCTGGTCACAGACATTCTTGAATATGTTGTTGGCTGAATGTAGCTGAAACAGTTTCTGAACTGTAACTAATTAGAGGGACATCCATTTGCTGAATGAAATTGGACTAAGAGGACACTAAGTGTTTAAATCCCTTCCCACAGTGGTCTGGGCATCCTTCTAACAGTTAACTGGCACCAGGGAAGCACTTCTCAAACCATACTTTTTCAGACATATTTATCATGCCAATGGTATAAACAGTGTAGGATTTGGAAAGATGTAAAAAAAAAGCCCTGTGATATAGTTGCTGTGTTATAACACTGAGTTTCTAAAACACTGCAGTATGTTTTTTCTGTGGTGCAGCTAGCCAAGCATCTTGCTGCCAGGTTTCCATGATCTCCTAGGGTAAAATGGCAATCATTTAAGAGTTTGAGTCCTTGATACTGTAACTAATAAGGAGCCACAGAACGCAGAGGGAGGGTAGATCCACAAAATTCACCTGTGGAGGAAAATGGGGAAGCTTCTGTACACTCCAGCATATAGAGCAGTACTACTAAACTGGCTCTTTGTTTGGTCTTGACACAGTGCCTACTAGCATAGCAGTACAGGTTTAAGGAATGTTTTTGCTATCACATGCATAAAAGCATCCAACCAAAAATATAATGAATGCCTGCAACTTATACATAATTCACACATTTGTATATATATATGAGGGTATATCCTATTTTTGTGACCAATTCACAGGCATGAATGCATACATGTGTGCAAGCATATGTGCAGTTTTGATTTTCTGTTTATGAAAAAGGCACTGTGGGAGAATTTTATTAGCAGATACTAAAATGTGGGCCTCTCAGATGCTTCATACGAGTGTTTCACTTCATTTGTACTCAATGGGACATTCAGAATATAGGAATCTGACATAGCTCTTCACCACATATACACACAGATATGTTGAGCTTTCAAGGACAATATTCCTTTTCTTATTTGAAAATTTCATTCTGCCTACTGATTTGGTGTCACAAAGCTGTGTGATAGTTATCAGGAGCTCTGAGCATTAGGATCTTTCTTTTAACATCCATGAAACACTTGCTTTGTTCCTTTCATTTTCCGTAATTGAAAATTTTAATTATTCAGTTGTGGAAGCAGAAGGATAAATGGTAGCACTCTGATAAAGAGTTTCTGAATAATTTGCTCCGTGATTCAGAGGAATGGTATGAGGAATAATCAAGAGCCAGTACCACCAGAGGCAATGGGATCCTCTATAGGAGGTTAAGATACAGAAAACGTCAGGAAAAAGACTGATATTGTGGCATTGTTTCTGTTAATTATACCTGAATCCCCACTTTTGTCCTTGTGACTTGTTCTACTCATTAATTTTGTAGTGAGGAGTAAAACCCTGAGCTGGCATAAAAGGCTAATTGAGAACTACGTGAGCAGTTTGGGTATAATGAAGCTACACAGAAAATAGCCATTTTCAGCTATGAAGCACTGCAACTGGTGAGTGACTTTGAACAGTGCAGATCAAAAATCCTAAAACAAGGGAGTGCTGCTAATAAAATCATCATAGCAATCAGGCAATGCAACAAAGAAGAGAGTATCACACTTTACAAATAGCATAATGGAAGAACCCATCTGACCATACCAGTTGATGGGCAACTCCTCCTTCTTACCAGTTTTCCATTGCTACACAATCCATATAACTGGTCCACTGCCTTATGATGCAAATTTTAGTATAATTTTAAGTCACAAAATATGTAATTCCCTCTATTATTATGTTCTCAGAAACTGTAATATTCTGTCCTAAGAATGTTTGACTTTTCTTAGAGTTAACACCAAGTGAAATATAAGAGAGGGGTTTTAGTCCATATGCATTGCCCACAACCAGGAAACATTCTTCCATTTTTGTTGGTATGAGTGAAGTCAAAAGTAATCTTACTTCTCTGGTAAATTAGTCTCTGTTCACAAGAACTCAACAGCTGACTCAAGATGAGAAATCCTTGTATTTCAAATAAAGTACATAAATGGCAGGAAATTGATGATAAATCTGAAAGTGTGAGGCATACTACCAGAGTGGGTTGTTGACAATGATGGAGAGAGCTCATCCAGAAAAACACGGGTGCCAAAGGAAGAAATGCGGGCAAATAAAGTGGGAACCAAACCACTGTCTTTTATAGCTGAAAAAAGTGGATAGGCTTTTGGGTCCTTCTAGTCTGACATGGAAGTAACAAGTCCCCTTGTAGACACAGCCCCAGTCAAACAGAGGAGATGATACAAAACTGACAATCTGTCCCTTGTGGCTTCAAAGGAATCCAAGGAATGTTTGGTAACAGCACAGTGTTTAATCCTTGTTTGCCTTATAAATTCCAGTTCTGGTCATTGCATTTAGCCTACCTAAATTACTTACCTGTTTTCAATTGGAGAAAATTATTCCTCACTTCCTTCTTTTAATTTAATTAAAGAATTTCTCTGTTGTGGAAAGCCTATTTGGGAGCGTTTTTGCATCAAAAATGGCAGTATTTCAGGTGAAAGTGAAGCGCTTCTCTTCAGAATACTTTTGAATCTTTGTGGATTACAGCTCCACATAGACACAGTAATCATAGAAAAATAGACCAATTTAAAACTAATGCTGAGCTAATTGCTCAAAACAGGCACAGATTCAACTGCCTTTTTATCATCTAGAAATTTCCGAGGGACTTATTTATTACTTATTTGATTCCAATACTCAGTTGTTTTTTTCATTAATTTCATTGTTACTGCCTCTCGATCATATACCTCAGAATTTTGTTGTAGTTTTATTTCCTTCCTTTGTCCATTCATTTTCAGAGTCACATTTCCAGCTATTTCCATGGTTGCCACACCTCAGGTATTAATATTAAACTTCTCAATACAACTTTGACATAATGGCATTTTTAAATGGATGTGTGTAATCTGGAAAATGTATGCACTGACGAAGTCTATTAGTAGCACAGACAAAAGCTTTATTTGAATCCCAAGGTGGGCTTATTCTACTAGGGATGAGCAGGTGGTTTTGAAGGAATCCAGGACCGCCCAGAGAGATTGTCTCCTACCCTGCACCACTAACAGCAGACATTTGAAAGTGGACATTGAAACACGCAGAAACCTCTTTAAGTGGTATCATGCTGAGAGTTCCATTGATCACTGTCAGAATAGAGGCTTTATAGATCACTACATAGACCTACACCACTCAAATTAGTAAGGAAATCCTGATTAAAGTAGTAGGCTATCATCGTATTTGTTCAGTAGCACTTCAGGCATGTATTTTACAGCTGTTTATTGAGAGCTGACATGTATTTAGGTTCAGCAATTTTTGATTCATTTCCATGGTTTGCAAAGAAATGTGAACTAGCTGAGCCCAACCTTTCTTGCCCTTATGTCCTAGCCTGCCCACCAGGTTGTGTCACAGACTCATCCCTGTCTCCAGCTTACTGCCCCATTCCCCCATTTTTCTCACTCCGACTCCACTCTTTTCCTCATGCTCACCCTTCCCACCTTCATCCTTCACAGCTTCCATATGTCTTTTTCATTTCAATTCTTCTCTCCCCCGTCAGCTCATACCTAATCCCCCTGTAGCCGGAGCGTACAGAAGAGGCTGCCTTCCTTTTCACTGCGTTCGTCAGGCCCTGAGGGCACTCATGGACCTTCCTGTCCCTAACCAGCCCCTCGGGCTCCCCCCACCCTGCCCCACGCCAGCCCCCGGGGTCACCAGCCCCTGCCCCAGCAATGCCCCAGCAGGGCCAGTCTCCAGCTCCCCACTGCTCTGTTCTGCCTGGCCATGGGCCCCGAGCTGGGCTCCCCTGCAGGCCTACACCCTGGCCTGGCCCCAGAGAGGTGCCTGATGCCCAGGGCTGGGGCCATCCTGGTGCCCTCCCGCTGCCCGGCTGCTGGCAGAGTGGTCAGTTGGGCCCTGGCTGCCAGGCCCTGCCCTGAGCGCTGCCATGGGGAGCCCCTGGCACCCTCAGCTCCTGGCCCCAGGGAGCTGCCGGACCCCCCGCAGCCCGGCAGCATTGACACTCCCCATAGGAGCTGGGGGCCCCATTTAAAAGGCCAAGACTCGCTCAGCTCAGGGGCACTGCGTGTTCAGTGTAGGCAGTGATTTTAGGAAACGTTTGCCAATCAGCACATACCTACTACGGTTTCATGTACAAATTGCGCCTTCTGAAACGTTTGTCATTTGGACAAGGTATGGTGGATTTTGCACAGAGTTAGGAATGGAACATCCTGCACCACAGCATGGGACCCCTTCGTCATCTTGAAGAGCAAAGAATTTATCACGCTGGACGTAAAAACCTTTTTCTTTTTTTCTCCCCTCACTTGCCCTCAGAAATCGCTGAGCTGTTTTGACTGAAAATTCCCCAAATAGCTCAAATAGCAGATAACTGCATGGAAGGTTTCTAGCTAAAATTAGAAAAAATTCTGAACTGGAAGTGAAAATTTGGCAAAGTTATAACAAGTTACAACCAACTGGAAAGGGTCAAAGCAACTTGAAGAATATAGGTGGTGCTCCCTGCCACACCTATAATTCATGCAGCTTATTTTTCTTAAGCTAAATTCATCCATTGACAAATTTATGAGCTGCTGAGTGTTGTGTTGTGTCTGGGCTTCAGAGTGCTCTGAATTAATACAGGAAAGCCTCTTTTACGCTGAGCATGAGGCATGTTTGAAATGCTGGCTATAACACATTTTCCAAAAATTGTTTAAAACAATATAGCCCCATAAACACTGGCTGACCATACTCAGACTCACCTCACTCCCTTTTACAGAAAGCGTCTCAAATAGTTTGCTAGTATAACCTTATAGCATACTTATGATGTCCGGGAGTAAAGAAAATTAGATTTTATTTTTTTCTCTGCTAGAAAAAAACCCAGGGGCTTGAGGCCTGAAACTTCAGATTTTCTGAGAATTAATTAGGCTCCGGTGATTCAATGCAGTCACAGAGCCAGCAGGATGGACATTAATGCTTCCAGCGTCCCTCATTTTCCTTTCTTATCCCTGAGGAGCACAATGCCATACTTCCCTTTCTTCTCCAACCCATGGATCCTTCTTCCCTTAAATGCCTGTTGTACAGATCACTTTTCTGTGAATTGGAATAACTGAATTTTGTTAGACGAATCATCCATATCTTCTGTGAAGAAGGGAGAAAATTCTTGGTCTTCAGCCGACTAGTCCAACTGAATAGTGCGCACACTTGCTGAGGGGAAGTATGCATGGACGGGTTGGTCACGCTTACGTTTCATAACTCTTTAGGCAGAATAACATATATCTGTTCAAAACTGACATAGCCTCACCAAGTTCTACCTCAACCTGCCTTAAACTCCTTCAAAACCTGAATATAGCCCCAACAGCTGTTTTTGTATGGGATCAGGTATGTTGTGTATTGCAGTCTAGTACAGGACCACAAATGCAAAGACATATTCTGTTCTACTGTGAACTGATTTAACCAGAAAAATGTCCACATACTGGTGTTTTCAGGTATAGGTGGTAGACCAGCACTTTTGCAGATCTGATTTCTTTGGGAAGTCTTGCCTGAAAAGCAATGCACCCAAACTGTGCATTTTCCCAGTTGTCTAAATTCACTCTGTTTTCAAAAGCACTCTTACAAGGTTAATAATGTCCAGAATCTGGCCCACTATGTCTAAATGACTGAAAGCTGTAAGCAGTGAAAGGCAAGGGTAACAGACAGCTGAAGTTAAAGGCTAATGAAAGCAGTGTGAGAGGGTGTTATGGCCTTCCACAAACACTGAACAACTGAAGAGGCAATGGGAGGGATTAGTTTGTGCAGCAGAGCAGTTTCGCCTGAGGTATGCCAGATGTCTGAACTGCAGTAGAGGACAAAGAACAACATTCAGAACTCACTGGGTTACTGAGAGTATCCTTCAGACTTTGCTGCCTCCCACGCTACTTTGTGGACTGAAGAGTAAATTTGATGACTTAGGCACTTAGTGTCATTCAAACTATAACCCCAAATCAAAGTGTATTATTATTGCTATTATTACCCAAGATTAAAATCCTTCCTCTAGGGTACATTGTAATGCTTCTTTTTCTTATAAGGAATGCTGTTGATTACTGTGGTAGAAACATACTTGTCTGGTGCAGTGATTTGGGTACAAAAAAATTTAATATCCCCCAAAGTCTTGACTTCGGTGGTCTCAGTCTTCTCTATGTCCTCATCGAATGTGACAAATTATATTTTGATAGCCTTGGTTAGGAGTATGTTACACAGGAAAAATACCGTACCAGGGATTCAAGCAAGATCTTCAGAAAAGTTGCTTGAATGCCGTAGCTGACATAAATGAGCAAAGAACTGGGACTACTGACTAGTGAAAAGAGCAGCATTTTTTCAGATGAACTGGATTTAGTTGAGTATCACTGCTTTAGACTGTTTCCCTTTTTTCTATTAACAGGTGTAACTTGCTACTGTGCCTTGACAGTAATAGGCCTCTGCATGAAACAAATACCAAAAAAGCAAATCCAGAAATGGAAGACAGGCTTGATTTTTAGTTGTTCTTCAAGCTGTGCCTTTAAAAATGGGCTGTTAAACACTACAGGAAAAACAAAAGATAATGTGCTTTTGTTACATAAAACAGAATAAAGCAGGTGCAGCTCTTAACTGTCCATAAAAGGCAAAAACTAACTCTGCCTTCAATGGGAAGCATTCATAATGAATTGAGTGATATGCAGAAGAATTTTTATTTGTATCTTAGGAATGCATAACTGGAAATACTATGAGCAATTCCTTAACAGTTCATATTGTACTTAGAAAATATGCTAATAATTTGTACAGTCTCTTTAACCTGGATCTTTATAAAATCTTCCTGGATGCTTTGAACAGAAATACATTCTGGACCAAATATTTGTTCTGTTGTATTGCTCATGCAGACTGGTTTACTATCATAATTTTATTAATGAGTTTTATGTTGCTGATTTCTATTTATGTTTTTAGCCCAAAATTTTTGAAGCATTTGCTCAGAGAAGTAAAAAAAAATTAAAAGTTTGAAGTAGATATTCCCAGCATGGAAATGGCTTCCTTTTAGATATTTATTCTCTAATATCTCCAGCCATTATGGATTCATTAAGAATAAAATTAAAAGGAGCAAGGTAGCCTGCTCCATATTTTCATTAACAAGGAACATGGAGATATTCACATATGTGAATTTTGCAGGATTCCAACCTTTCTCTTAAAAATCTCTCTCCCTTACTTACAGAAGAGCTCACCTGAAAGCTTGTATCATTCTCCAGCCAGAAGAAGGGAGGCAGAGTGAGTGCTCTGACTTCACTGGGAGCAAGTCTATCAAGGAAAAATTAGAAGCCTGCACTGCAATGTCTGACATATATTTCTTGCAGGTCTTAACCTGAAAACCATTTCTTGGCAGTGCTATAGCTACTTGATTTTGTTCAGTTTCAGTATCCAACACGGAAAACCATTTTATTCCATTTGTTCAAATGAATCAAACTCAAAGAAAGGATACTGCAGTAGTGAACACTGTACACAGTCCTGTCCTTAAAACTACGAATTGTGCTGCACCATGGTGTGATCTTCCTTGATTCCTTAAGCATTGGTTGGCAAACCCATGTGAAGCAACTACAGTCCCTTCCCTTCATTGGAAATTAATTCCTACCCTTTCTCCCCACTGTCCTTTCTTGAGGGCCCTGCTATTATCATTCCTATTGTATTGAAACTGTTTTCTCCAACTGAAGATATTTTCAGATTTCTTGCCAAGGACTTGGTAATTAAAAATAACGTGTGTTTTTAAATTAGTCTGTCTTGCTCTTAAATCAAAGACTCTTTTTAGAACTACCAGAAACTATGCTATGTTCATTTTCCCTCTGAAATCCGTCTTTGACTATTTTAAGATAGATGATCTGTACCCTGTTGCTTCATCTCAGTAAAAAAGGGATGTGGTAGGTTGACCCTGGCTGGATGCCAGGTGCCCACCAAAGCCGCTCTATCAGTCCCCTCCTCAGCTGGACAGGGGAGAGAAAATATAATGAAAGGCCCATGGGTTGAGATAAGGACAGGGAAAGATCACTCACCAATGACCATCACAGGCAAAACAGCCTCAACTTGGGGAAAATTAATTTAATTTATTGCCAATCAAATCAGAGTAAGATAATGAGAAAATAAAAACTAAATCTTAAAACACCTTCTTCCCACCCCTCTCTTCTTCCCAGGCCCAATTTCTCTCCTGATTTTCTGTACCTCCTCCCTGCAGCAGCGCAGGGGAATGGGGATTGGAGTTGGGGTCAGTTCATCACACATTGTCTCTGCCACTCCTTCATCCTCAGGGGCTGGACTCCTCACACTCTTCCCCTGCTCCAGTGTGGGATCCCTCCCATGGGAGACAGTTCTCTGTGAATTACTCCAGCACGGGTCCCTTCCACGGGCTGCAGTCCTTCAGGCACAGACTGCTCCAGTGTGGGTCCCTCACAGGGTCACAAGTCCTGCCAGAAAACCTGCTCCAGCGTGGGCTTCCCACAGGGTCACAGCTTCCTTCAGATACATCCACCTGCTCCAGCGTGGGGTCCTCCACAGGCTGTAGGTGGTTATCTGCTCTACTGTGGACCTCCCTGGACTGCAGGGGGACAGCCTGCCTCACCATGGTCTTCACCACAGGCTGCAGGGGAATTTCTGCTCTGGTGCCTGGAATACCTCCTCCCTCTCCTTCTTCACTGACCTTGGTGTCTGCAGGGTTGTCTCTCTCACATATTCTCACTCCTTCCTCCAGCTGCTGCTCCACAGCAAGTTCCCGCCTCCCCTCCCCCCCCCCCCCCCTTTCTTAAATATGTTATCACAGAGGCGCTACCACAATCACTGATGGGCTCGGCCTTGGCCAGTGGCAGGTCTGTCTTGGAGCCGGCTGGCATTGGCTCTATCAGACACGGGAAGCTTCTAGCAGCTCCTCACAGAAGCCACCCCTGTAGCCCCCTGCTACTAAAACCTTGCCATGCAAACCCAATACAGGGAAATAAAGTGATCATGAAATGCACACCTCTCTCCCCCTCACAATAGCTCACACCAAAAGGAAGCAAATATTCCTCTTCATGATCTCCTCACTTAGGCCCACAGAAAGCCTTCTAGAAAGAAGCAGATGGATAGTATGACTGTAACAGTAGTTCCACATATCCTTCTTTTTTGACATTGTCTGGTTCAAGGATATGATGATTTTGAGGAACCACTATGAATCTTAGTTCAAGTTATGGTTGTCTTACCATCATACTGTTATGCTGCTGGTGTCTTCAGTGAAAGTAGAGTTAGTCAGTTGAAAACTTTGGCTGCTTCACATCTCTGCTGGATGGAGGAAAAGGTCATGGGTAAAATCTTAATGAACAACTGCTTTGATAGAAGTATATTGGGACAATGCAATGAATAAAGATGTGAGGAACGGACCCATAATTTCTCTGCAGGTGGAAAATCTCAAACAGCAGAAGAGCAATATGTTGATCCTTGTCTTTAAAACCCTAGGAGGCTACCTGGGCGCAAATGTCTCTTGGAATATAAGGTAGCTTGGGCATAGGAAGAGATTAGTTGTAATGGCAGGAGGAAGGAAACAGTTTAAGTATAGATTCAAGGAAGGTAAATGAAAACAAGTGAACTGTGAATGGAATAGCCATAAAAACACAAGCAAGGTGCAGAGGAACCCTAGGCATTTTAGCTATGATTAGAGCCTAAATATATCTCTGGAATGGTGGGAAAACTGATGCAGAGAAACGGACATGGATGTGTACATATATTTTAGTTAGTCTTTTCTCTCTATCTTTTTTTCAGATTCCCGTGAAGTGTCTTCCTCTGCCTATTTCCGTCTATGTCTTTGCATGTCTTGAAGAGTTAAAATCCCAAGGTGAAGTACTGTGTGTCTGGAGCTCTACGAGAAAGTGCATTTCAGCTTTGTTGCACAAATCCATGGGCAGGATGGGACCTTGGCCCTCACAAATAAGGATTCCATATTTCAGGTTGGAATTACCCAGAAACCCTCTAGTTGGATGAGAAATAGGTGACTTTTTAGGGCTGTGAGACAGTCTGAAGTCATGGATGCCATTTCCCATTCAAAACCAAGGATACTTCTGGGAAACTACATGTGTCCAGTAAACCTTCTCAGAAGGACTTGAAAACTGGAACTGCTCTCCAAGTGTATGTTCAGAGGTCCCTGCCAGACTCCTGTATCTGGATGTTGTTCAAACTCTGCAGGCTTTAATGATCCTCTGACTCAGTAAAGTAGATTCCAAACACAGGAGACTGAGTAATGTCTCATCATAAACTTTCTACCATGGATGTCTGTGTAGGTCTGTAAAGTGACTCATATTTACACTTGAACAGAATCATCACTCACTGTTTGTTGCTGATATTGCGTGATGTCCACTTTCTTATAATTTATTATATATTATATATTTATTATTTATATTATTTATTTATTATATTATTTATAGTATTTATTATACTTTCTTTTTTCTAGTGGCAACTAACCTTCTGATTTTATGCCTAACCACATCATGCTTGGTGGGCTTTATTCATGTAGTAGGGAAAGCTCTCTTGACCTTGCTTTCCATTATCATTGGAAGTTTGTCTCTAAGTGACTGCATTGAACAGAAGAGCATTACTACTTAGAAACAAGCTTGTTGCAAAAAGCAGGATAGTTTAAGCTAGTGTTGGAATGGGTCAATCTTATCTTTAATAGGAACCTTCTTAGGCTTACTTTTACCTATCATGCTATTAAACGTTGTCAAAACCCCATTCAATAGAAGAGCAAGATGATTAACAGGAAGAGCTTTGTGAAACAAGGACTTCGTACAGTCCCATACTGGTCGTAACATTTCTCTCAAGTCCAAATTTATTTATGTGCTTTATTTCAAGATTCAGTTGCCAACATCTCAATGGTGTTGGATTTGTGTTGATGTCCTGGTTTTGGCTGGGATAGAGTTAATTTTCTTCCTAGTAGCTGGTACAGTGCTGTGTTTTGAATTTTTGGCTGGGATAGAGTTAATTTTCTTCCTAGTAGCTGGTACAGTGCTGTGTTTTGAATTTAGGATAAGAATGTTGATAACACACTGATGTTTTAGTTGTTGCTAAGTAGTGCTTATCTTAAGTTAAAGATTGTTCAGTTTCCCATGCTCTGCCAGCGAGCAGGTGCACAAGAAGCTGGGAGGGAACATGGCCAGACAGTTGACCCAAACCAGCCAAAGGGATATTCCGTACCATAGAACGTCATGCTCAGTACATAAACCGGGGGGAGTTGGCCAGGAGGGGCCAATTGCTGTGTGGGGACTGGCTGAGCATCCGTCAGCGGGTGGTGAGCAATTGCACTGCACATCACTTGTCTTTTCTTGGGTTTTCTTTCTTTCTTTTTTTTTAAACTTCCTTTTCATTACTATTGCTATTACTGTTTCTGTTACTGTTACTTTATTATTATTAATTTATTAATAATAATTTATTTTTATTGTTGTTGTTGTTGTTGTTATTTCAGTTAGTAAACTGTGCTTAGCTCACAAGTTTTACTTTTTTTCCGATTCTCCTCCACAGCCCACCAGGGCAGGGGAGGAGTGAGCAAGAGGCTGCATGGTGCCTAGTTGCTGGCTGGGGTTGAACCATGACAGTTGATCCTGCCAGGGAATGGACAGAGTGTCATCAGAGTGTGTCATCCAGGCCTAGAGTTGTATTTTTCTGTTAAGCTGTTGTGGTTGGGCTGCTAGAAATCCATACAGTGGATGTTATTCCCTTGCTAGGTTGCCTATTAGTTGCCTGTCTAATGAAGTCAGAACGTAATTATGAAAACATTTACAGATACACCAGGAAAGTTACTTAGGAGAGTTTTATAGCAATTTGCTACCAATTATTCATCATGATTATAGTTTTTCATGAATAACTTATTAAGCTTGATTCTGAAATCCTCTTATGTGTTAAGCCAGTTTATATTTGGTGGAATTACTTTTGATTTGCACTAAGAAATATCAGGATCAGACCCAGACTCACATCACTCTGTTTTTTCCCCCAACTCAGACACTGTAAAACTTCCCTTTAGTAAGGAAGGTAAGAGCAAGTCCTTACTGTTTTCATTTCAGAAATGTAAAAGGGATTGATATGATACAGACAGTTCCAAAGGTCACAAGATAAGGCAGGTACTGTCTCTTTTGCTCAAATGCCAGTAAAACCAGCCTTTTTCTGAATTGTATAGTTTGTTCAGCCGTGCTCCTTGGCCAGAGTGGTTTGAGTGGCCTATTGAAATAATTTACAAGACTTCTTGTGCTCTATTTGCTTCAAGGTAGAAGGTAATACTTTTGTGGTATTCCTGAACTAAACTCACAAAGTAGCTCAGTCAAGTTTAAAATAATTGTCAATTGCCTGTATGAATTAAAACAAATGGGCCAAATTCACTGCTGAGTTGCAAGGCAACCCAAGGCTCCTTGTTGATAATGCATGCACAAATATAACTGAAGGGAGAATTTGGCTTATGTTCAATAACAGTACTGCATGAAATAGTGAAGCAAAATGGAAATGAAAGATAGCCTTACCCCAAAATACATTTCTTCCGAACAAAATTACGTACAATCTTTGCCCTTGAATGAATCAAGAGAAACCTAGCAGTCCATCCTTTCAAAAATCTGATGTTCTATATCCAGCCTAGATCTGACTCAGTGGGCTGAGCCGGGTAGTAGCTGGGATGCATGCAGTGCAGGGTACAGTGCATAAGAGGTCAGCTTTAGACCTCTGTACCTCTAAGAAAAGCTGACATATATAGGACTACATCCACTGTTTAAGACACTAGAATATAAAAAGGTCCCCAGACAGAGTCAGGCAGAAAACCAGCTGAATTACCACTTTCCATGCAGTCAGGCACAGTAAAGGGCTTTGTATAATACAGTGAATGATCTGGCAGGAGTTGCAGATATGACTCCAACTGTAATGCATCTTGGTCTGTTGAGCTGAGCCAGACTCAACTTCATCTCTCTCAGCTCCAGTAGCATTTCAGTAAATGGTATTTTTCAATAGTTACTGAGACTTTGCCAACTATTCTGATGCAGATTGACTCACATCCCATGTAAAAGGCACATTGGTTGGACTCATTCTGGATTTCTATGGCATGGAACAGTTCCACTCATTGCTGGGTCTGACTGTAACTATTTGTCTGGCCCTACAGAGGAATGTGAAACCCTCTCATACAAACAACCAAGAGTTGCATTTTAGGGCTTGAGTCTCTGAAGTAGGAGGCTTGCTTGGGAATGGAATTAAAGGATAGAAAAAGTCTGGTTTGGACTAGAAGAAAGGAAAAAATAGAGGGTTTTTTTTTTTTTTTTTAATTGTAACTTTTTGGAACTTCTGAGGTTTTCCAGTTGAGGATGTCTATTTGTAGATAATAAATCCAATTATAAAAATGGAACCCTGCAGCTTGATTGATTTAGGTTAAATAATAATGGATGGTAAAGCATGCAGCATTGTAAAGTTTTATTAATCATATCTGTCACATACAAAGCATAGGGTAGGGTGGAATTCTGAGCAGTCTGGTTTTGAACAGAAGCCACGTCTGTCTATATGTTAGCCAGCACATACCAATAGACTGATTATAGTATTTGGGTGGTATTTCAGTACAACTGATAGAGAAAACAGAAGGCCTATCTGTGTTCATCATGAAGTGACCTTTTCCTAAATCCTGTGTTTTACCTGTAATCGGCCAAAACACTATTAAAGTATCTGAACAAATAAATCTGCTTTTTTTATCCAGGTGTTACACTACATTTTTATCATCAAGCTGGGTATGCAAAGGTTTTTTTTTCTTTCCTTTCTGTTGATATATAATTACTGTTCTGTCTTAGGATCAGCTGAACAAAACATGTTCTTGATTTTGCAGGTACTGGGAAATCCTAGGCATTCTTCAGACTCGGTTGGAAGTGACAAAAAATGGTTGGTATCGCCAGAAAATGAATGTTTGGTGTGTTAAATCTGATCTCTAATAATCTAAAGAAGGATTAACTCATCTTTTTCTAAATGTATAATATGACAGTGTTTCTTTTGTCTTAAGGAGACATTTGTAGGCCAGTTAGTATTAAGCAGAAATAATTTTTTTTCTGAAGTAATTTTGAAAAAGCTATGCCATACTAGCACTGTTTCAGATATATCTGAAATCTAAATATTGCAGGATGTTTTTTTCACAAGGATAAGCAGAACATGTAGAAAAAGTAACATTCCCAAATTAATTCATTTTAGCATTTAAAGAAAAATTAACAATTGTGCAATCAGATTTTGAAATTTCTTGGATGATGTAAAACATAGATCACTCTTCATTCTATATCCTGCTCTTGAAAGTCATATGCTATCAGCAGTTCATGTAAATGTAGGAACTTCAGAAGGTAAAACACAAAGTTTCTGCCACATTGTCTGCAGAATTGTTGCAGCCTGTCACAAGAAGAGAGCTGCACTTTTTTCCTGGTGAAGGCTTTGCTTTTCTTTTGGTGCTTTCCACAGCTGAATGTTATACAGTCACTTAAGTCTTCAAGGTTATGGTTAAGGCTTTGTTTTTGTACACACATATTTATAGAACAAGTAGGGTAACATACCACATCAGAAGAACAAATGCTATGCCTTTCACATTGATGACACAAATGCCACAATATGGTGTAACACCTAGTTTTGAAAACAAATCTCTTGATGACAGTAAGAATAACTTGATATAGGATCTAGCATAGAAGCTGCATGATCTTTGGACTTTTTGTAGTGTGTGACAATTATAGAATATGTTGCCAAGGAAGGTCCATTGTGGAATAAGCTTCCAAATTATCTGCCATGTTTCTGACCTTCAAGCGTAATTCTGCACATGCTTCAGATAAAGCCAGTCCCATTTAGGGCAGTGAAAACACTTGGAGCTCAGCTAGCACTTTTTACATCTGCATGGCGTCACACAAACTTATTAAGCTTTAACCTATAACATATATTGATGGTATGAGCTAAGAGATTGCACTATAGTTTTATCTGAATAAGCCATGTAGCTGAGGAAAGAGAAAATGAGACCTATTAAGTAATCTTAATTTTAATACTGTTGGATACAGCTCTGACACAGATGGGAAATGTTCACAAAGAATTATTAGTGTTGCCAAGGGCTGAGTATTCCTTTAGTGATAAATTGAGAATGAGTTCTTGTTTTTCAGTTCTTTGTTAAGTCCGTTAGGCTGTACTGCCTCTAAATGATTGATCATACAAGGAAAATATTGTGAAGGCATTCAAGTAAGAATTGAAATAAGATACTTCCTTTCTGTTTCTCAGGAGGGACAAGAGACAATGCAACGTGCAGGCACCCCACACAGGCACTTAACTGCTGTCATGCTAGGTATCATATCAAACCCATCTAATTAGGACACATTAATAAAATAAACAAAAGTCACTCATCTAAATCTAATCCTAAATAAGCAGCACAATTCTGGAAGTTCCTTCTGTGGTGACAGCCATACAGCAAATAAGCTGAAAGGTGGCTTATATTCCGTGTCTTTCTTGCATACGTAAACCTGCTGAAAAACTAGAGAGAGAACCTGTGGGTCTAATGGCATCTTTATCATCTTTCTTATCTGATGGAGGTAAAGCAGCATAACACCAAACTGTCCTTATTCTGTTAGCTAATCCTTTCTCTTCGCATGTCCATACTTGGGAGAAAGGCAATGAGTCGTTTTGAGCTTCTTCAGGCAAAAGGTTAGAATTTGACACTCCTTGCTGTTCAAAAATAAAAAAGAAAAATAAAAGAGAAAAAAAGATTTATTATGTTTTGAATCTGCTACTGGGTGTATTATTGCTGTGTTGTTTTTTTCTTTCCAATCAAAGTCCAAAAGATTTTTATTTTTGTGTGGCTTACCACAAAAAGTAACAGTTTTTTATTTTCTTTACTGAGCGGGAACACAAAAGTGATTCAATTTTAGAAACTTTTTGGTTAAAAATAGATATGTCCCAACCCTTTTTCTCTTCACGGTATGTGAAGTCTGGTCAAAGTATAATATTTTTGCCTACTGTTAGTTAGATTAAATTTCCCAGGGCAGACAGAGTGTTGGAAGCCAGAAAATGAGTATCCTCCTGCTGCTTCATAAACAATATCACACCTAGCTGGGAAAGACAGAGCTTTATAGGAATCTTGCTTTTAATGGTGTGTCCTTATTTCCCCTGTTTTCTTGCTTTCAGTACTATTACTGAAAAGTTTTATGGGCTTTTAGAGGGACCATCTTTAATGCGCTTATGATCATAATGTGTATGAATAAGAATATGGTTAAGCAAAACATTAGGAGAAGGGAGAAAGAATTAACATAAGAAAAAAGAATACAGAGGGTTATCTTTGGAACAAATCAAGCAGCTATCCCCCAAAAAAACATTGCCTGGATTTAGAAGGAAAACAATGTATGCTTTCTGTCTCTAACCCTTCTTTCAAAATACTAAGTAAGAGTGCATTTTCTGATTTTTAGACCAGTTCCATGATGGTTTTTCCTAGGTCAGAAGGCAGCGTGAAAAGAGGAGTTGGGATTGATTCCATCTTTTGGGTTGATGCCCAAAGAATTTGTCTAACCCCAAAAATATCTTATGGGGAAACATACCCTGTCATCCAAAATGGTGTTGTTGTTTAACCCCAGCCAGCAACTAAGCACCACGCAGCCGCTCACTCACTGCCTCCCCCCCGCCCCCGCAGTGGGATGGAGGAGAAAATCAGGAAAAGAAGTAAAACTTGAGGGTTGAGATAAGAATGGTTTAATAGAACAGAAAAGAAGAAACTAATAATAATAATGATAACACTAATAAAATGACAGCAGTAATAATAAAAGGATTGGAATATACAAATGATGCGCAGGGCAATTGCTCACCACCTGCCAATTGACACCCAGTTAGTCCCCGAGCGGCATTCCCCCCACCCCCACTCCCCCCAGTTCCTATACTAGATGTGACATCCCATGGTATGGAATACCCGTTGACCAGTTTGGGTCAGCTGCCCTGGCTGTGTCCCCTCCCAGCTTCTTGTGCCCCTCCAGCTTTCTCACTGGCTGGGCATCAGAAGCTGAAAAATCCTTGACTTTAGACTAAACATTACTTAGCAACAGCTGAAAACATCAGCGTTATCAACATTCTTCTCATACCTAGCTCAAAAACATAGCACTGTATCAGCTACTAGGAAGACAATTAACTCTATCGCAGCTGAAACCAGGATACTTTGTGCCCAGTGACACTGGAGATGTGGTAGGAAGCTATCTTCATGTCACACTCATGTTGACTTGTTCCTGACTGAAAACATCCAGCCTAGTACAGTGCAAATTGCTAACACTGCTATATTAACAGCTGGCATTTCTACAACAATCCTTAGGTTTAAAAATATTTTTCTTGGGATTTTCTGAATAATAGCTACCATATTGAGTGGCTAATATAGTCATACTATTAAATACACAAAGATGTGATAAAATTATGGACTGCGATTGATTTCTGAAACAACTGCTTTATGAATGTACTGAACATGAGTTATTAATGCCCTTGCCATATCTAACTGATGAACAGGTTGTAAAACTAGGGGGACTGTTGTGAATATAATTTTCCAGTGAAAAAAATAAACAAAAGTACTACCCTGACTAATCCTCATTTGAGTTGCAGCATTTATTTTAGAAACAGGCAAACAAACAGACCTAGAACCTTAGGTAATCTGCTAGGTATTTATTCTCCTTGGTTAATAAGAAGTGAATCTTATTTCTAATCTAAATTTTCTAGCTCTGTTTCAAGTAACTGGATAACTTTTGCATCTTTATTGTACATATTTATACCCTAAAGGACCTCCAATCACAGTTTTCCTCAAATACAGATAATCACACTCCATGTCCAAGTACGTCTTTGGTAGGATGTCGCAGGATTGCTCTCAGTCTCTTGCTGTTTTTCTCTGGCATTTCTTTATTTTTTCCCTATCCTTTACTTTTCTTGTAACTGTTTTTTGTTTGAGCGGGGGCGGGGGGTGGAAGGCGGCATGACTTACGGATTTATCTAGACCCACACACATATATAGTCCAGCAGTCCATACAGCCTTGTTTTAGGTATTCTTTAAAATTTTTAAATAGACGCATGTGAAACTGAACACTCTGCAGCTTTATCTCAAGCAGCCAGCATAACAAACTGTACTAAATCCAGGAACAGAAGACTTTTATAATTATTACGTCACATTGTCACAGCCTCCCTATCCCGTTAGGACTAAGGAAAGAATCCAGGACCTGCAAGGCAGCAAGGCACTATGCAGTCATTCTCAGTTCTTTTTTCTCTACTTCAAACAACTTCATAATAAGGCGTAATGGCTATAAATAGAGCTTACCTGCTTATCAGGTTAAAACTTGCACATGGAGGAAGGAGAAATAGGCTCAAAGAGTTGATTCAGTTCATACAAAGAGAGGATCAAGTGTGCATTTCTAAATTCCAGATGAACAGGCTAAACTCTGAGCTATTTATCCAGGTGATAGGGGTGAGGGAAATGCCACATTAAATAATAGCTGAGCAGGTTTTTAATATCTCAGACTGGGATCAGGCATGTGCCTTTTTGAGAGGTCAACGATTTGTGATTTGCTAATTATGTATCAGATGACATTTTGAGGGTATTAATGAACCTATTTAGAGACATGAATTAGACTGATGATCCATTTCTACTGCTGGTATTTTGTTTAACCATCTGTCGTGGTTTAACCCCAGCCAGCAGCCAAGTACCACACAGCCGCTCACTCACTCCCCCCCCATCCAGTGGGATGGGGGAGGAAATTGGGAAAAAAAGTAAAACCCACGGGTTGAGATAAGAATTGTTTAATAGAACAGAAAAGAAGACACTAATAATGATAATGATAACACTAATAAAATGACAACGGTAGTAATAAAAGGATTGGAATGTACAAATGATGCGCAGGGCAATTGCTCACCACCCGCCGACCGACACCCCGCCAGTCCCCGAGCGGCGATTCCCCGCCCCCACTTCCCAGTTCCTATACTAGACGGGACGTCCCATGGTATGGAATACACCGTTGGCCAGTTTGGTTCAGGTGCCTTGGTTGTGTCCTGTGCCAACTTCTTGTGCCCTGGCTGGGCATGAGAAGCTGAAAAATCCTTGACTTTAGCCTAAACACTACTGAGCAACAACTGAAAACATCAGTGTTACCAACATTCTTCACATGCTGAACTCAAAACATAGCACTGTACCAGCTACTAGGAAGACAGTTAACTCTATCCCAGCTGAAACCAGGACACCATCATACCTATCTTTTAATTTCTTGCATGCAGACTATAAAATAAAACATAAAACAACTCATGTGTGGTCTATAAAACTCTGGTACCTAATGACGATCATAAGGAGAAATGCACAGTTTCATATAAACTTTGCTTGTTTATTTTGGTTGGTTGCTGATAGGACCTGGCAGAAAAAGCAGCAGCAATGGTGCTGATTGTGGCACCTATGTCAACGGATTGCTAGAAGCAAAATGTTTAATTCAAAGCAGTTTTGAACTGATTCAGAGCTTGACTTCACTAGAGCTGCTCTAATGAAAATTCATCCCTTGCTAGTTTGACCACTTTACAACATGGGAGCTGATCTGTGAAATTCAAGTGATGCCAGTTCCATCATGCCTTATCAGAATTCTTGTTTTCCCAGTAAGGACAGAACTTCTGTCATTTCCTGGGAAGGAGTACATTAGGTAGCTACATTTCTTAACATTCAAACAATCCTGGGATATGTTCTACTAAGCTTAATGTTGCATGTGGTTGGGACTCAGCCCAAAGCTTCTGCTACTGTTTCTCTTAACCATGCCTGTTCTATTCCTCAGTGCTTTGCACCATGCAAGTCTGAGCACATCTTCATGGCTTAAGAAAACTCAAACCGGCTTATTTCTGTTACTACAGCTGGGCAGCACCACCTTGACTGCAGTAGGAGCTTCTGAACCCATGGGAGAATGATATACAAGTTCCTTCTTGACTCCCTGACAATATGCTAAAATGGCATCATTTTAAGTTACATTCTGAGGTTCGTCCTATCCCCAAAACTGCATTCAACTAAATAGATCCTTTTTGCTAGAACACTGTGACAGATATTGTTGTTTAGTGCAACTGCAGGAGAGCACAGCTGTTCTGCATTTGACTGAAAACTTTTTCCAGAAAGTCACAGAAAGTTTTGTGCTGAGCTGAATTCCAGTCTTAATAAACAAGTTAAATAAAACCTCCTAGAAGCAACTTTGTATCTTGATGCACTCTTACTTGTCTCCAAATATTTCCCTCGTCACGCTCTTCTTAATACAAAACAATAACAAAATTATGTTCTTATTTATTAGGGCTGCCTGTGCTTGGAATTGTTCGTCATTGAAAGCATATTAGCTATGATCTTTGAGGTAGTGGCACCTGAAAAAAGACAATGTTATTTGTGTAGTTATTGCTTATTGAGAGGTTTGACATATGAAAAATTTATTGCTGGGAAACATTACCGTGGGTCAGCTGTTCTGCTTGTTTGCACAGTGTTATTCCACAGTAAATGTGAAAGACTTTACCCTTTAGTAGAAGAGAAATAAATAACCATATGTTTATGCTTCAGTGTCACATGGGAAAATAGAGTGGAGAATGTTACCATGCTTTATATGCTCCAGGGTAACTTATTTGTGTTTCAAAGCACTGAGATAACAAGTCTTCCAAAATTCTGGCCAATAACCTTTTATTTTTTGAACAATGCAGAAGAATAATTGCACAACAAAGTTTCTGGCTTTTGAACTTCATTGATTTATGTAAGCACACTTAGAATTTTTCCTTCTTTCACAAACCAAGTTGCTGTTATCTCTGTGTCAGAGATGATAGCCTCAATAACCTTTGCTTACTTGAATGAGATATTTCCTTGAAAAAGAAATACTTGTTTTCTAGACTTGATACAAATTTGGATGTCCACCCAGTAGGAAATTTCAGCATTTCATTGCTTGATTTCAATCCCTATCAGATCAAGTAACTGAAATACAATTTTTCTTTTTGCTTGCGATGAAACATTCCAAAATGGGTATGCAGAAATAACCACATCTTGTTATGTTTTTTGTTTTTAAATTAAAATGACATATTTCAATATTGAAGAATTAAAATGGTTTTATTTGGTTTGTTGAACTGACCAGGAATATTTCTTTTCATTTTCACACTGAACTGTGCTTTTCTAGAGTTCTAAATTATCTCCTCCAAATTACCTTTTGAGAATGGGAGCAGTCCCTTTCTACCCTCTGAGGTGGTTTTTTTCCTAGAAGTTTCCCATGAAGCATTAATCCACTGAGTTGAATGACTGCACTGTATTATGTGAGGACTTGGTCAGAGGCATATTTCATATGTGTGAATTAGGTATCTGAGCCTGAACTCTCAGGAAACAATGTGTCATGATATTCTGAAGTTACGCCTTAGATTTCTAAGCTTCTTTTCTTAGTTTGATCTTTTTTATTTGTTTGTTTAGTGTTTTCTTGTCTGTAAATCCAAAACTATTTCCAAAGTGGCTTCCTCCCTCCCTCCCTCCTTCTTTCCTTCCTTTCTTCCTCCCTCCCTCCCTCTCTCCTTCCCTGCCTTCTCTCTCTTCTGTTCTTCCTTTACTGTGTATAACTTACATATTGTTGGTGAATATGACTGTTTGGCTGCCTTTGTTGCTAAATGCTTGAGTTGTTAAAGCTCTCGCTGAGTCTGGCATTCTGTAATAATGTATCATGACAATTGTTTCAACATTCACTGCTAACATGGCATTGTCTGCCATGACCTGTCCAGATATCCTCTTCCCTCAGTACCACGGCATACTTTGGTATAATTGCTTTGAGTGCTCTTGCCTGTTAACATGGGGGTATGATGGAAGAAATAGCATGGAGTCTTTCCCCAGATCTTGTGACTCCCTTTTGCTGGTCCATAGCCCTTTGCCCAGATTGTCCATAGCCTTGCACCTAGATGTCACAATGTCCAGTAGTTAATTTACTGATCTGCTATGCTACTTTTCTTCCTGCAATCATGGTGGTTGCACATAATGTGACACTCAAAATTAGTAAAACACTGCCTGTTGCGTAGACTTACAGTCACAATATTAATGTGCAACACTGCAGTAACCATTAGATTTATTAGATTCTGCCATGCACATTTGTAATATGGAAACACACGCATATTTGGAATATAGAAACCACACAGATGCAGAACATTTTACAACATGTATTTGAGGCAGTTTAGAATTACTACTAAAATGTTCCAGCATGTGGAGAAAGACAGATTGTCTAATCTTGAACAACACTTGTGAATAAAGTCATACAAAACTTGGTTACATGGACCGAAGAAAATCTTAGCCGTGGTCTCCCAAGGGCTAGTCACAACAGAAATGTGATGAAATCTGACCACCAGGGGCTTCCATGTGACAGTGTATTAGAGAACTAAGCAACTAAGGTCCATTGTGTTAAGAATTAGTTCTATGATAAAATTATGTTTTTTAAAGACTGTCAGCTGTGTGGCATGTGGAAGAAGCATTAATATTTTACTTTAAAGCAACCCAAAGGGAAGAATTCTATGCAGAAACATACAGCTAGAGATGTGATGACCCAATGGCTAAACCTTTTTTTACCATTACTTCTTTGGTAACTAATATCACATTAGGTTATTTCCTGTGCTTCTTTCTTTGGTTAAAAAGACCCGCCGGATATTTTTTTTTGCCAATGCCAAATATTCTGATTAGTCAGTAAATCTGACATCTGAAGTATATACTGCTGAAAGAAAGAGTATAGTGATGAGTGGTTGGAGAAACTGCCTGGTAAGCAAGCTCTAAAACACAAACAAAACATTGTCCAAGTACTGAAGCCAAAGGAGAAATTAAACCAAAGTTGGACCTCAGTTCAGCTGTCACTAGAGGAGGAAATGCTCTTTCAGATTGCTGGTTTAACAATCAGATGGAGAATTTAGCTGGGCTTTGTTTTTCTTATTATTAAATCAAGAGCCTAAAAATATCAGGCCACTGTCACAAATAGAGCTGGGCAGGCTATTTTTAAGGAAAGTTTATTTAACAACACCTTTGTACAGTGTTACTGACCCTTTAAGTCCAGTGACCACTCTGCCGCCTCTGGCAGGATCTCAGAAAGGGAAGGAGGAGTAAGGAGATGATAGAAAACGTCTGGAGGTCCCAGAAGTACTCTTTCAGATCTAGTGATCAGTAGAAGAGAAAGAATTGCAAATGGCTATTTTAGAGCCTGGTCCGAGCAACCTGAGAGCAAGAACAAAAAAACTGATGGAAAAAGCAGTGCAAAGGACCTTTGAGATGGAGAAATGTGCTACGAAAGGAAGGCAATGGAGAAAACTTGCTAAAAGTGTGATAAGTAAGTGAAATCTGAGGAACCGAAAAGATGGTGCTCGATTTTTTCAGTGGGTGACATGTAAAATGGGAAACTGGAATAAAAGCACAAATGGATGGTGGGCTGCAAGAGCCTGAAAATCTCCTCCCCGGGAAGGGCTCCCCAGGTCTTCAGCACGGCTTTGTGCCCTTATAACCGGCGCGCTGGCACCAAGGGTTGTGCTCGCACAGGCCCCTCGCCTCATGCTTTTCCAGGTGATCTGCGCCTGGCACCAAGCCCCCCGTCCGACGACTCCCTCGGCTGGTAGCAGACAAGCTGTGCAAGGCTCCTGTTTGCAGGCTGCCTTTTGTGGCTGCCTTGGAGATCGTATCTGCTGTCTGGCCAGACAGGTAGCCTGCATACGCTGGCCCTGGCCCAAGTCATGGCAGAGCGTGGCCTCACTGCTGCGCGGGCCACCCCTACGTAGTCGTTGCGGCATGTCTGCCGCTGGGGCTGCGGGCTCCTGGCTGCTCTGAAGACTGCTCTGACGGTGCAGGTCAGCTCCAGCTGCAGGCCCCAGCAGTCCCCGTTGCCATCCTTGGCCTTCTTACGATGCCTGTGCAGGCTCAGTGCAGGCCGGTCTTTTTTTGTGTCCGTTTTGTGACGCTGAAAATGTGTTCGAGTGGCCCAGGGATGGCTTGCCGATGCTTCGTTGTCCCTTCAAAGACTGCTTTTTGCAAGTGCGTGTATTGGAACTGTATTCGCGCTGTATCTGCTCCTTGGCTGTGGGAATGGCAGGTTGACCGTGCCTAGAAGGTGTTGAACGTATGTGAAAAACAAGTCCTTTCTGTGAACAGTCTTCTGGACAGAGCTTTTACTGCATGCATGTTTGGGACCATTTGACTATCGCATCTGCTCTTACTCACAGTATACGCCATGGCATTTCACACATATTTTCACAGAAGAAAAGCAAAAGGCTTACATCCTTCATAAAGATACACACAGAAAGTGACTTTTTTAAAAAATATTTTTCATGATAACTGTGAGTGGGTGATTTTCTTGAAGGACACACACTGACAGTTTATGTCACATTTTATACTACTCCTTGAGAAGAGATAGTCTGGTTTTTCAAAAAAGGGCAGGCTCCCTGTGAGAATTTGGAGCATGATTAACAAGTTCTTTAAATTCTGAGATCATATTTTAATGCAAAAAAACCTCAGCACCAAAACCCAAAAACAACTCAGGACGACTGTCAGTGGGAAGTATGTGCATTTAATTTCGGTAGTGTTTATTTGTACATCCCCAGAAAACTGTATTTCTTTTACCCAAAAGAGAGAGGGAGGGAATAAAACAAGGTTATCATGAAACTTAAAAGGAAAGGCTGCCCCCCAGAAATATTAGTTCTGAAGGATATTAGAGTTGTCATAATGCCGCAACATTCTTATTAAATTTGAATGTGATGATGTTTTAGACCATGGACAGATTGGTCTGCAAGTTGTTGGGCCGTGCATTCCTCTGGAATGAAGGGCAGAAGAGGTATCTGGCAGTGTGTAGTGGATACACATTTTTTAACCTCTTCGGTGCAAGATGCAGAATCTGAGCTAACCCTGTCAAAGAAGGACAGAGTAAGCAGAGCTATCTGTGTTCATGAAGAAGCAGATAAGGAACGCTTACCAGTCCTGCTCTGCTGAGAGGGTGATAACCTCTGTCAGCAGAACGGAACAGGCAGCAGGGGAAGCAGCTAGATTTGTCAGACAGTCTGACCAACTATGTCTGACCACACCTTTGGAGTGCTGTGCACTGGTTTTGCATCTGAAAATCTTTTCACATACTTAAATTCTTTGCATTTGCTCCTTTTTATAAAGGAATGCAGACTATGGCTTGTGAGAGGTCCACTCACAAACCTCAAAATCTGTAATCATGGTAGATTCAAAATCCTGTTTTGGTTGGGAACTTCTGTTCATAAAATGAGCAATGCAATCTATAATCTGAATTGTAAGGCTAGCTCATTGTTCAAATAAAAAAACACTCTGGAAAGTCCCATAGAATAGGGAGGAAAACATTTGTCATATAGAATTTGGAGGTGTCTATCAGATCATCAGAATTGCTGTCCTGTTCACAATCCTTCAGCATTTTCACCTTGGAAATAACTTGGGTGGGTATGCAGGTTACATAGCCAGGGTACTGCTGCCCCATGGCAGAACATCACGAACCTGCTGGCCTCTTCCCCTCCTCACAGTGAGGGGCCGACGTTTTACCACAGCCTTCACTGCAGGGTAATCCTGTATCACTCCTTAGCATCACTGCCCCATGACCCTGCAGTCCTGAGAGTGATGTTGTCCTAGTCATGGTCCTAGAAATCCCAGTGTTTTCTTACCACCTTTGCCATCTTCCAGTGTCTTCGCTTTCAATCTGGAAGGAAAGCAACTGCCCTTGTAATCCAGTGCCAGCCTCTAGGACCTCAGAACTTCTTGCGTACTGGCCTCTTTACAGTGTATAAATGCAAAACATACTGAACATGTATTTTCTGTGTAAGAACATTATTTCAGATGACTGTCTGGCAAAGAAAATGTTTCTGGATTGGAAAAAACAGACTAGCTTGCAAATGCTGCCAAAAGCACTGAATCTTTTTTGAGGGCAGACTCTTTGGATGCTTCAGCTGGCAGCAAATCACTGAGGGATATTTTTCAAAATATAAAGTACTGTCCTTTTGAAAATGCCCAGTTCTTTAGAAGAATGTAAAGTATATTCACAGGATACTGGAACCCAGCCACCTGACACTGCTAGAGTAGGAATAGTTCTTGCAAATCAAAATTGTACTTGGTATTTTAATAGTACTAATAAAATGGACTGAAGGAAACTCTTGCATTTGAGTAGGAGTTTATTTTTAGGTAACTCAGTAGCTGAAAATAGAATTTCCTATACATAGGAACCACATTTTGCCTCTGGTGTGGGTGTTTCTGTCTGGGCATGCTTGGATGTGACTACTGGTATGAGATGAATTATCAGTTCTGCACTCATGGCAAGCCACACTTGCATCGCTTTGGAAGCTTAACGATGAGCTGCTGAAATGCTGAACCCAAAGTCTTAGACATGAACTCAGAAAAAATAGACATCTATCTCTGTTATGGGCACCAGTTCTGTAGGCATTCTCCGAAGTGCATTTGGAATGCAGCATCCTTGCTGACTACTACTTCTTGGGGCTTTTAGAAATGTTTTTGAATGAGTTATATAAAAGCCTGCCCTTTCTCCCCTTTTTTTCCGTATTTTTGTTCATGTCTTTCTTTTCATCACGCACCTCTGTGAGAAAAGTTCAAATAGTCTGGGGAAGAGGAGAGGCAATATAGGCTGTTGGATTTGTGGACCGGAACAGTAAGGATCATGTTAAGTGTTGTCTGCCTGATTCTGTCAAGCCGACCTATAAATTATCATTACACAACTTCGTAACATGAGCTATAAAAATAAGTATTGAGAAATGAATAGGTCAGAGAATGAGAGTGAGTTCATTCTGCTGTGATTTCAAAACCACAATAGTTTTCCCCTTTCCTCTTCTCCCCCCAGAAGGAGAAATGAAATTACGTCATTGTACCTAGGTTTATCTGTCAGATTTTCCATAATTTGTTTGTAGATTCAAGTGTTCAAGCAGTTCAAGAGTAACTTATCCCTCTTTGTTTTTAACTGGTTCTGGTTTTTTTCTTTTTTTCTAATTTACTGAAAAACAGCCATTCATAGTATATTGGAGTCTAGCTATTTTTCTTAATTACAACAAAAGGGTTTTGTTTGTTTTTTTTTTTTTTTTTTTTTTTTGGACATGCCTTTGAAAGAGGGTACATTGAGAGCTTTCCAGAGTGTAGTCTAACTGCACAGAAAATACAGTATATACATATTAAAATCAGTGCTGCTGTATTGGTTGTATTGGTATCAACAGTTTTTCACAGTCTGGAAGGGTTTGCTACTCAGAAAGTGGTTTTGGGTTTGTAATTCAATCTTAAACTGCTAGCAGAAAAAGGTGATAACTAATGAAAAAAATCACTCGTACAGCTATGGTGCATAAAAATTTAAAAACAAGAAAAGATTACTGATTTCATGAATGGAAACCCAAAGATTCTTAAATGTTGAGATCCACAGGATTGTGAAATAGTTTCTTCTAGAAACCAAAATATGTGAATTAAGCCCCTCCGATACATTCAGAGCACTGAAAATATGTCGTATGCAGGTCAGCGTAGCCTTTGAAAATGAACAATGATGTGGCAATACAAAACATACTTCTTTATATTCAGATATAGAGAGCGTTTGCACAGAAACCAAGAGAGTGCAGTAGAAGAGGCCCTTAAGGCAGCATCCACATGGTGTAGTGCAGCTCAGGCAGCACAGCTCATGGAGCAGCACAAGTGAGTACTACTTGGTCCATGTGGATGCAGCCATAGCGATTCTGCTTTTGAAGCCCCCTCATATGGCAGTGGTTGAGAAATTGAAGTGCATAGTTTAGACAAGAGACAGGAGGCTGAAATCCTTATCCTGGAATATCTACAACATCAGGAGACAGGCTCAGAGGAGACGAAGAAGTATCATTGCCTAGAAAAGTGACTCTGAATCAGAAAGAATTTAGACTATTAAACCCACAGTTTAAAAGCACAGGGTCTGCTGAAACGGTAGCTTCATCTCAATAGAAAATAATAATTATGTCTATTAATTCTGATATTTAAGTGTTCTTTTACATTAGGTCCTGCTGTGTATTCAGTGATTTTTGCTGTGTATTCAGTGATTGGGAGCTCAGTCCTACGTCTGACGTGACAACGTCCTCGGCTGGCTGAGCTTCCACGTGAGACACGGAGGGGTCGGTTCCCCTGGGACTGAGCTGAGGCTAACTCAGTGATGCTTCTCATGCACTTTTTCTCCAACCGACAGTGAGAGTTGGGCTTCTCCAGAGTGTGATTACAGGAATAACCGTCTGATGCTTTTGCTCTGACTCATTCTTAAAAGCAGCCTATCAGTCTCCATTGACTATCTTGGGATCCTGGCAATACGTGTATCCCAAAAAAATCTCTTTGCTGAATGACTAAGGAGACAGGTTCCTGACTGGCACTCTGAATCCTCTTACTGTGGCCAAGCATCTTTCAGCTGTTGAAACATCTAAGCTGGATGTGTCTTAAGCCAGTCTCTGATAAAATCAGGAATCAAACCCAAGAATCCTAGTTCACAGATTTTTGTTCCTGTAACCATTAGAAAACACATTGTACTTTTCTACCTCTAGGTATTTTCCATGATTTCAACTTCCTTCTGAAACTCAGACGTAAAGCTGCTTGCAATATTTGACTTTCAGACACACAGGGGAAGTTCTGATATAAATACAGAACCAAGGAGGGTTTGTCAATTTATTTTTTTAATTTCATAAGGTATAAATTTTAATGAGCTAAGAAGAGAAAGTAATACCTCCTCTTTGATTCGGTGTAGTTGTGTCTGTAATCTATTCACTTGCTGCAGCTTTCTGAGAATTTTCTTTTGTTTTTAAACCAAATTAGATGCAGATTGTTATAAGCCATCTTAAATGTGCACATCCCTGAGGAGTTATATAATCATTTTGGCCAATATATGGATTTTTAATGATTGAACTATAAAGAGCACATTTGTTATAACTGAAGATTTGGGTTCAGTGAAAGACTGTTTTCCATAAATGATACTCCGACCCCTTAAGTCATATCAGAGGGAGCACATGTGCTATACTGGAAGCTGTGCTAGGAACCCTGTCTTCAGCTTGTCTTCTGGAGACACCCAGTGCAAATGGAGGACACTTGAATGTTTGTAATTCTTACATGGTATAGCACCCTCTGATTTCCCCTGTCACTTTTAATGATTTTTCTGTTGGTGTTCAGCCTTTCTAGGGTGACAAGTGTATGCAGTCCCTTCCTGGTCTTCACTAAACTGAGGAATGGTGGTTTGATCTGGAAATATTAGCTCTCCAGAGAAGAAATACAGGAGCAATTCTTCAGGATGCTTCTATTTTTAATATGCTTCCTTTTCCCAGGCCTTATCTTCATTTGACAAGGCACATGGTTCCAGCCTAGAGAGCTTCTGGATTATTGTCTATCATTTTCTCATGGGAGTAGTTGTTGGAAACTTCCTGGCTTTATCTTTCACTGCCTGGGTGATTCCTCAGCTTTTTCCAGGGAAGCACAGTGATTCTTAACCTCAGTGATAAGCCAGATGAAGTGGTTCAGGTGCCACAAGCAGTAGCTTGCAGCACATTTTCTCCTTGCGGAATACCATTCTCTTTGTTTCTGGCAGGCAATGCTCAAGTTTTCTCTACCTATCCAGGCTTCCCATCCCTGGCAGTGTTCATGCACACCCTTTATATTTCTGGATGTTTGTCAGTTTAACAACCACCTTCTGTTATAAATAGTATTGCTCAACATGGAATTCAATATTATTTTTTTATGGTATGTCTTACAAATATTACTAGTAATGGGCTACAATAAGCTCAAGATAATAAGCTCGTGGGGGCAAGAGCAGAGCTCACCGCCGGCCACGGCTCCTCTCTCTCTCTCTTAGGCCCAGCCAACCTGTACCATCTGCCCGGGCAGGAGCAGCCCTTCCCTGCAGCCTGGGCACCCCTGCCATGGGGGCCACTCCAGGCCCCCCAGGCACCACCAGCAGGTATGGCACCCCAGTCTGTTCTGGCACCTTTGGCATCCCTGTCACACCCGTCCCCCCGGCGGTTTTCGCACGGGCGTTCAGCAAGCCCGCGGGAGCACCCTTGCCCTCGCCTGGGTGACGCGTGCCTAACCCTAACCCTGGGGGGGGGGGGGGCAGCTATAATGTAATCCTTTTGTCCTGGTGTTGCTGCTCCAGTCGGAGAAAAGGATTAAAAATGCACCTGTTGTGCAGGTGCTTTAGTATGCCGGTACATTTAATAATGAAGCTGTTTGTTCCTCTTCCATTCTTTACAGTATGCATATTGCAAGCTTGTGCTTAATTTAATCTCCCTACTTAACTTCTGGTTTCCTGCTTAGTTTTTAGAATTGTTTTCTATTTTCTCATGAATTTCAAAGGGCAACTTCCCTGCAAATTCATTTGTGTCTGGCTCACAGGAGACATTTACGGCTTGTTCTATGCAAAGTCTCATCCCTCAATGTCTGAGACTCTTGCTCCAGGATGAAATAGCAATGGTCTTTAAAAGGAGAATACCAGTGTAGTACATGCTCTGGCAGAGCATGACAGGTGCTATATGTAATCTAAAAAAAAAAAATCAAATGTTTTATCACAGTATATTGGAGAACAGGGTTGATTGTTCAGCATATTTTCTAGTGATAGCGTGTAATTCCTACCTGGGCAAACAGGACATTTGACAAGGCCATGTTTGAACAATTAGAAAGAAAAAGGTCAACTACCTGAAAGAAATCCTAGACAGGATCTAGCCTAGGAAGTGATTTCTGGAGGTCGTGAACTTATTTAGTAAATAAATTTGTAAGTATGAAACAACTTTTTAGGAAAGGTAAAAGGTACCTACTTCAGATATCACTCTTATGACACCTGAACTCACTTAAACTTTTGCTTGCGTATCATTTATCTAGCATGAATTTCAATGTGATAGAAGGACACATATTAAGGGTTTTACTCCCAGTCAGTCATGTATAATGGGCCACCTCGCATATGAAAGGATTATTGTCATAAAAATGCTTTAACTACATTTAGATAAAAGAAAATTGTAGAGCTGAGTTTTTGCTGTCTCCCATATGTATGTGATATTACATGCTTATCTGTACTAAAAATTTAAAAATTTGCTGAAAACAGTTCTGCAGCTGGAAATGAATTAAAACACTAGCAACAAAAATAGTAGCTGGATCTATGGAGAACAGAATGGTAACCCTGAGAGTCTTACACGAGTTACGGACTGTTTCTCAGGACCTGAATATGCAAGATCTGTATTTGGGTACATACTCAGCAATGTAAATACATTCCCTTTTAATGGTTTCAAACATTTCTGTGGTCTAGGTTCAACTCCCAGTGAAGCTGATGTTACTTAAATAAGATCCATAGTTGCACATAGTAAACAAAGCCTGTGATAATCCACTGATGGTAACAGAAGGGGTGAAGTATTGAGGGGTGTAAAAGGGAAACCTTACCTCAGACATGAGATCTGATCGGGATATGAGGTTGTAAAGTCATTTCTATAAAGTTAGCTGGTCATTTTTGAGACTGTGCTGGAACATACCACTGGAACAGGGCAGTGCTCCTGCCTGAGTTGGACAGATACTCTCCTTCCCTCATGAGTTTGCCCCCCATCTGGCTAACTTACTTGCCTTACTAATAAAGTTGCATATCTATTCTAAAGTCCAGCTTTGACTTTGCATTGATCTTTGCTCTTCATTCTTTCAGTGGGAGAAATCTGAATTGACACTGTCTGCGAACACAGTTTGTAATATCTAAGGATTCCTACATATTTCTGAAGAATTTAGTATGAAGAAATGTTAAGTGGTCCACAATACATTTTATCAAGCAATTCAGTTACTGTCTAGAAAGAAGAAAAGCTATCCCAAAACCTCAGAGGAAAACAAAAAAAAAGATGTTATTGAAGCCAACTCTTATTAGTTGGCTCTCTTTCCCGTTGTCTTGGACCTGTTTGCACTAGAAGAGTGTGAGTTTGTCACTAGTCCATTAGTATTTTCTCATATTTCATCCCATATGTGAAGCTAGCTCCTTCTGTCCACCTGCACTGCTGAGGATCTTTTGATTGTACATTCCTGCGTACCAAAACAGAGAGGTTACACTTCCTGCTCATACAACACTTGTTTCATTGTGGTAGCAACCTGTTCTCAAGGAAAAGAGAGACCACTCATTTCCATACCTTCCTGTCATTATTCTGGTGATGCATTTCAGAAAGCCAGCCAAAATCAAGCCCTCTCAAACCATCCTAATACAGATCCAAAACAGTGCTAAATTAGTGGATGTTCATTAACATGGTAAATGAGTATGCTAGAATGAGCGCTTCTGCATTTTGTATCCATAACTGTATTATTTTTCTTGTAGTCTATGAATGTAAACAGAAATTTAAGGAATATTAGTACTGAACTAAGGAATTCATGCATTTTAAGGTCATGTGCAGACTCTTTCAATCATTTAGTTATTTTCATGAGTTGAGTGCAAAATATATATTGGATTTGGAAAATTGCTATTCTCTTAAAGTGTCAGGACACTCTGAGGAGTGTTGGTATATACTGTCTGTCTGTATATGGTGCATCCAGGGAGGCTGGAGCAGTGTGTAAGAACAGCTCTTGAAAGAAGAGCTAACAGGGGCTGCAAAGTGCACAAGACCTTCGGAGAGAGGGTGAGAACCTGAAGTGCTCTGGCACTCTGAATGGGTGAAGCAACCGTTCAGCTCTGTTTCAGCAAAGTACTGAAACTAGTACTTGACTTAAAGCATGTGAATGCCTTGCTGAAATAGCCAAGTTCACGGATGAGACAGAAGTTAAGAGCATATGTAAGTGCTTTGTCAGACTGGTGCTTTGTTGAGTTAGGCTGTTCTGATGGAGCTGCAGAATGTGCAAATTGACAGCTCCTCCACTTCCAATCCTGCAAGTTTTCTACCCTAAATACAGTCGTTTAGATGCTGAAAACCATCTAAATAGCATAAGCACTTTTGAAAATGCACTCAAAAGTTGCAAGAACAAAATTGTAATATCTGTGAGTAAAAAGGTAAGCTCAGAAATCTTTAGCTTACAGCCAAAATAAATGGTAGACTACTTCAGTGGTAGTAAATGCTTTATTTAACACTGGCTTCAGATATGTGTTGGATCTTGATAGCATTTGTAAAAACCAGGCCCTTTTATTTTGTATTTCCAATAATGTGTTTTGTGCTTGACTTCCATCACTAAAGTTTAAAAAAAAGTATTCTTGGAAAAGGCATATAAGCTTAAATAATTATCTGGATAATTGGTTGAGACTCATTTACATTTAATAACATCCTGTTCTTCCCAGAAGCATACCTCTTTAACAAAGGGCACCTCTGTTTCTGTTTAAATGCACCAATTTGGTACAACCTTCCTTTGGTGTGAATAGATATAGGCAATGTGCGCTCTCAGGTACGTGCTTCAGTTTGGAACAGTGGTCCCAGTCAATTTTTAAAGTTTTTTTGACCCACTGCAGTATGCAGAATCCTTTCTAAATCAAGATCCTGTATATCACTTTGCACCATAAAATATGGGCTATCTTTTGAAGCTTGCACTTACAGTTTCTCCTACTAACATCTGTATTTTTGGACTCAAATTGCAAACGCATATGTGATCTTCTCTCTGTGTATTGATCACCTTTTCCTTCATCACTCCCATTCCTTTTACCAATGAGACAAAATAACAGGCTCACAAATCAGCTTCCATCTCTCTAATCATTGGATTCATCAGCTAAAATGTGAGAGACGCCTGGGGAAAAAACCAAGTCTTTCCTCAGTTAATTAAGAATGTACTTCCTGTAATTAATACAAATTATTACTTAAACAACTTTAAGAAAAGGAAGCAAGGACAATTTCTTGGCCATGAATATCAGAGCTCTGCCAATGCATTTAAGGAGGTCAAATGACCTGACAACATGCCTGAACCCTCATCTGGTAAAATAATAAAAAGGCATAAGAATTCCTGTATAGCCTTCCAATTTAACTGTGCTAAGGGATTTCTTAAAAAGAAATGTGGTATGAGGTGGGGGGAAGTAAAAATATAAAAAGGCAACAATGAAATTATTTTATTTGTGTCTTCTAAAATGAACAACTGTAATATGTTACCACATATTGTTCTCAATTATATTTCTTCTTGGCACAGATAAGTTTCCGACTAATTAAAGGCTAATTAAAGAGATTTTCCATCTTCTGCTTTCCTTGCTACAGTTTCTTATGGACAGGGACATTCTCTGCAGCAATGTCATACTATATAAGCAACTGATAAAAAAAAAAAAAGCATCCCATTTCGTTTTGAAAATACCCTGCATAAAGATACCATTAGCATTTTTCAGACCTTCACAACAGGCCTGATCTGGTGAAGTCAGTGCAAGTCTTTCCACTGACATCAATGGGCAGTGGATCAGGGCTCATTTATGTGCTACTTCTAGCTGTGTTTTCTCCATTCTTTAATTCTGCCGTGTTTTCATGCTGAGATTTGTTGAAGTTGATAGAAGCAATTCTTGCGTTTTTGTAATTCTACACAAATTGCAAATTTTGTGTTTATAAGTATCTTTTAGTCCAGTGATTTTTACCAGTTTCTTAAAGATCTCATGGAAAGAGCCAACAAAAAGAACTGTATTTGTGCTGAGAGGACATAGGTGGACAGGACAACTGTGTAGGAACAGTTTTGGCTAAAGACCACCAAACCCGAGAAACTTATGTAAAAGCTGCCACAGGACTTCAAGGTTTCAGTGTCAACCTCTGTGTGCAGAAGACCGCTCTGTGTCCTTGCATATCTTCAGGGCACAGCCACCCCCCCCAACCTTGGACTTAATATTAATACCAATAGGCACTGTTTTATTTGATTTTTTGCCAAACTAAAACCAAAAAAAGGAATAATGTGTGTTTTTCTTAGAGATTTTTTATTTCATAGAAAAGCATGCTTATCTCACTGTGAGTGTTCTGCCTTTTTAAAAATCAAAATGGCCTGCAGCTGGCCAAAGCTACCCATCTTAATTGTCTATTCTGGAGTAATTTTGGATTTAAGCAAGGAAGAGCCTGGAGACTGCCAGTTTCTGAAGGGGAGGTTGGTTCGGTTGTTCCTCTGGAGGATTTAATCTGCAAAACTAAAAAAAAGGGGTGTGAGGGAAAGGAAGCAGCATGGGGAGCTTGAGCAAGATACAGGACAGTTGTGGCATCTGGAGTGGGTTAGCCTGCCTCCTCTCTCAAATTTGCAGAAAATCTCAATAATTCAGTGATCAGAAGAGCCTCAGGAATGACAAGAGGAGGAACTGAGGCAGACGCTGCTTCTCCCCTCATAACAGTGATAGCACAGTGGTGAGCAAAGGTCAGTATGGGTCATTCAGTCTTCCTGTAAACAACAGCAACCTTTTTCACAGTGAAGTGTTGCTGTGCATCACATTTTGGTTGTCTCTATAAAAAGAACAAAATGCCTCCCCCATCAATTCCCCATCAGAGTACAGTAATGATATGCCCAGCTGCAGATGCAGCAAAATCCATTCCAGTTCTGCTCAGTTATTGTCTGCCTCATCTTTAGCAGATGGCTGGACGATGATGTCTGCAGTAATAAAAATATTAAAAACAAAAACTGCCAGCTGAATTGGAAAACTGACTAATTTCTATTTTTATAATGTGGTGCATGAAGCCATTATTTCTGAAGCCAGTAATGGCCATATTCGGCAACAGCCATGTGAGAACATTTAGTAGCGAGATGAAGCACTGCTGGACTGCTCCATCCCTAGACTTCTGGAAAGAGAGGGCACCTCACAGCACATCCAGAGCAGGCAGGAAAAATCTGGCCAAAGACAGCCCCATACCGCTTCCATATGTCATTTGAAAGAACAGTGTTAGCTGTAGCACACTGGTAGCAGCAAGAGACGTTCGTTCTTTCTCGCTGAGGCAGAATATCTTTGAGACTTGCTTTGGCACTGCTTGCACAAAGGCACGTACGTTGCATAGCCAAGCACTGCATGGCACCACCACGTTCACAGCGATTAATACCGCAGCCATGCCTTTCAAAGAGCATGGCCCTCGCTTGCATCCCAGGTTCTCCCCTTGCTCCTTGGTATGTGCTATATTTTTAGCTGTGGGACATAGAAACGTAATGTTAGATGTAAGCACAGTTTTTTTACAGTTAAACTGTAAAACAAAATTGCTCAGGTAGACTTTTTCCTACTTCATGTTCTATGTTCTGGATTATACAAAAATAGAGGTTAAACTGCATAGGTATGACCTGAAAGCTGACAGAAAATGATGAACAGATGATGCTGTAAGAATACTCGCTGGATAATGGTCTTAATTCTCTTTATACTGGGTAGATGTCTAAATGCCAGAAGATCATATGGCGCTAATTCATTCACTCATGTGAGCGATTGGGAAGAAACTGTTCTTTCACTCCTGGAGAGTGAGATTCTATCACTCTGTCATTGAGGTGCATTGTCTGGATTGTATTTGCAACTTTTGTGAATTCTTAACTTAAAACATAGATTAAGGCTTTTGAAGAGGACTGGTGATTTTCAGAGCTGTGGGTTAATAGCCCATTGTTTGAAATATAGTTTGAAATATAGGATCCTGATTTTCAAGAATTATTAAGCATCCTTCTTGAACTCAGACTCCACAATGATATCTTGATTCTCTCAGATAATCCTATTTTTAATATCCTGACATTTAGAGGATCTAAACAGTATAGCAGTTCTGTTACATATATTCTAGCAGTAATATTCTTAGCCAAATGGCTGTCCTAAAATTATACTGACATCTGGGGGTTTGCGTTTTTTATTAAAGAAATTCACTGCGTTACGAAAACACCAGTTTTGTTTTCTTTCTGGGAAGTGCTTGAGGAACCCTACTCCTGGTATTTTAGATCTTATGTTTAGTCTTAATTAGCATTATATATGTTATTAAAGAGAACAACCTCTGGACTTGTTCCATCTTTCTATTCTAATTTCCATTTAGCAAGGGGACATGAATAAATGAAGAAATGTGAAATGTTGTGCTGTTGCAGTGTATTAGACCCTTAAAATTTGTAGCGCGCTAATTAGTGTTAGTTTATTCCAGCTTCTATGGCCAGGAAATTAATTAGTGTATTGTTTGAATGAAGAAAGATGCACAAAGCAATTTACACACATCTTATCACTTATATTTGCTTGTTTGGGAGAAAACAGATTTTTATTTTTCTGGGACTGTGCACAACTTTTTAATCAGTTTATGTTCAGATATACGTACTGAGCAAGACTTTTACTATCCCCTTGCCATCCATTGTAACCTGACAACTATAGTGACAGGTTTCCCTTTCAGTGAGACATAAGGATGGACCAAACCTTTGAAAACGAGGACACATCAGTCTTTCCTTATCTTATTCAGCCATTTTAAAAAGAAATGCAAAAATGCTACTGGGCCATCTTATAACAGTGTGAGAAATAGTGTCTGTGAGCAAAATTGTTTTAGAACTTTCAATGCAAAGATTGATGGAAGGGAAATTATTTTTAATCTTGGTTTGTTATTTTCCAGGTGATGCTTGCCATTTCAGAAGCTCTAAGAGAATATAAAATTTCTTTGTGTGTGTTTTTGTCTATTATGGATTATGTTTAAACCTGAAATTCCTTTAGAGATCAAAAATGTACTTGGACCCTCGCTTTATCTACAGAATAACAATAAACTTTCAAAATAAAACACTCTCCCTCTGACTCCAGCGATTTGTCACTAAAGGATTTCCTAAGCTAGACATTTAACAGCCGTTTATTCCATGAAAGTCTCCAGTCTCCTCTTTAACTCAGTTAAGTTTCACAGGTGCATGCAGTTCCACACCTTATCGACGTGTTCAGTGAAGACATGCCTGCTGCTGCTTGCTTTGAACCTGCCACCCATTAGGTTCCGTTCATGGTCTGTACTTCTTACATTTGAAGAGGTGATGAGCAATCAGTCCCAATCCACCTTTTATTTGCTTCTCATGATTTTATAAAGCTTTGTCATACTTCTGCCCAGCTGAGTCCTTTCCAGGCACGAGCGCCCCAGCTACTTGGCTCCTCCATGTGTGGCAGCTGGCGCACAATGCGCGCGTTACTGCTGCCCCTCTCCGTACCTCTCCCGACTGCATTGTATCTCTTCTTGAGGCTAGGGACTCACCGGCACATGGAATTCGAGATGCAGCGTGGGTTTACGCTGTGGCAACGCTCTATGCTTTTTCTAATCTTTGTTCCCTACCTAATAATTCCTATAATGTTATTTGCTACTTCAACTTCTACTGAGAACTGACCTGATGTTTTCCTAGTTCTTACACCTGTTATAACTTCCAGACTTTTCCTGTGGTGATGGTGGTCATCTCTGAAACTCTCATTTTATATACTTCGATTTTTTTCCCCTCATTTATGAAGAACCACTTACTCTTCGCTATTTTGGATCTGCCACATGCTGGTTTCATCTGATATCCTCTATTTCTTGTATTGGAGAAATCTGAAGAACTAGTAGACCTCCAAAAAATTGTTCCATTTATTAAATTATCCTTTTTCTCTACTGCCTCGTTTAAGAAACAAGTCAAAATAATACTTTCTACAATGATCTGGTGGTCAAACTGTGAGTAATTTTTAGAAATCTTTTAGGATACTTTTTAAAAAGTCAGTTCAAGAACATTTTTATGCATCTTATAAAAGTGGCAGGAGATAATATTGAAAAAAATAATTTCCGTGCTCCTTAACAGAATCCCTCAAACAGGTATAGGATAGAGTACATGCTGATGTGTTACCCTAAATTAACAGCTTTGAGGCAAGAGAATTTGCTTGCAAGCTTTAAAGGACTGAATGGGACACTACTGAGTGAAAGAATTCTCCCAAACATAGCTGATCCTGGCACAGAGCCACTCTAAACATTTGGTTGGACAAATGTTAAAATTTCTAGCTTGCAGATAATTGACGTTTAAATCGATAGAAATCTTTTATTCGTTATTTTGTCTTCATTTTAGTTTTGTGAAGCTGAAGTATTAGAATGCAATCAGGTAAGTTTCTCTTTTGCATGCTTCTAATACAACCTCAAAACTGGTTATATTTTGTAAAATGAAGCTTAATCCTTGATGCCAATTTTTCATTTCTAAATTCCTATATATTTTTACATTGTCAATTATAACAGATTGTATTCGTTAGCTACAGTCATTTCCCATAAAGGACAAGAACTAAACTGGCAATCTCCAACGCTTTGTAGGAGGGAGTTTGCAGTGCATTTTCACCATGCATAATGCACAATCTCTTTCCTCCTGGCAGCTTGTAGCAAGGAGACATACTGGACTGGTGCATGCTTCCTATACTACCTCTGAGGGGAGCCATTATCCAACAGTTCTGATTAATGCCAAGGAAACCCTATATCTTTGCAATTCTTGCAGGATTACATGGGCCTGATTCTACTCCTGTTTAAGTTATATGAATCAGAAATAGTCTGAAGCCACATAGTCTGCGTGGCACATTTCAATAGAACAGACATAAAATAAGATTAAAATCTTTTCAGTACAATCTGTTGTTTTCAATATGGTTCAAGGATAAGAAAGAGTAAAATGAAACTGCAGAGGAGAAATAATTTTCAGGTTTTTTTCATTTTAGTATCTGGTTGTGTGTGATTTGGTAAAGCTTATTGAAGAGGCAAGACATTCTAAACTACTCCAAAGTTTGATCACATATAACTACATAAATATAGAATATTACTGTTGATTTCAACATCTGTTTTAACGGTACTTTAGCCATTTATCTGCAGTTGAGGGCATGTTCTGCAATTTGAAATTTCATTTTCAGCTGAAACCCTGAGTGACAAGCATCATTTTTAAGAGGATAATTTCATTTGAAAAGGTGGAGGAGAGGTGTAGAAGGAGGTAGAGAGATTAAACAAGTCAACAAACAGATGAGGAAATGGTATAGAATCATTTTTGGCATGTTATGGCTGGTGTTGGCAAAGAACATATCCAATGACTTCATGCATTTTGCATTGCTCTCTAGCCTACTGGAGTTTGGTTTGCAAGTATTCTTAAGTGCTGAATTGTCCTGATATACTCTTAAGAATATAGTTTATTCTTTGTGGAGGCCAGCAACAATAGGACTGAGAAAATGTCATTCTTAATTACAGTGCTCTGAGAAGCACTGTCTAAAAAAACTCTACAAGGAGTGGGCAAATTATGTAGTTCAAGGCTGCATTGTGGGTGAGAGATTAGTGAAAGCTTTTCCTGCACTTTGAACATGCTATTCCATGGGATATTTACTTTAAATACAGATTAAATATGTTTCATTGGTTGCAGTGAAGTCTAGAGTGTACAAGACATAAAAAAACATTCCTTAAAACTGTATAACTTTGAATATTTGAAACACACCAGTGTTTTTCATGGTATTTTCTACTTAATCTCTGTATTTTTTTTACATTTTCATTTTACATCTCATAGAAGGCAAATAACTGAAAAGTTAACTTTGAATAAACTTTAGGGCACATGCTCTTCAAATGGCTCAAAAATAAGTCAAAGCAAATTTTTTCATCTTAACAGTGTGGATCCTGCTGACTCTTAGCCAGGCTCAATAACACTGTGGCAATGCCAGAAAGTGCTTGCTGAGATCCTACTGTCAACTTTAGCTTATGGTAAAATTAAGAAAAAAGTCAGGGCAAGGACAAAAATATGAATGGAGTAGTTGGCGTAGCTGGTACTTCTTCTCTTTTTTTTTTTTTTTCATCAGTGTTTTTTAGTTTTAACGGAGGACAATCAAAAGAGCAAAGCTAATGGTGTCATTTCATGACGCCCCCCCCCCCCCGCCCTTCCTTGTTTCAGATGTGCAGGGCAGACCCCAAGAACACTATGGGTTCTAGCTCTTGCCTTCTATTTTGAGGCTCTTAACAATGGTGGAAATTGTGGGGTTTTGAGAGGAACAGAGGCACTTGTGGATTGCAATTTGGACTGAGACCACTACTGGATCATTTCATACAGACTTCCAAAAAAAATAGAATCCCCAAAACCCAATCATATGATAACTTCTGGCTGAACTTCTGCCCAACTTGAACTGGAGTCAAACCTTGCTTTAGCTAAACTAAATCTCCCTTGGTCCTGGCTTTCAAATAAAGCAGTTGTTATTTTTGTTTTGTTTTTTTCCCTATTAAATGAACAAATCTGCTTGGGATGTCCTTAAACCTCTGTGCACTGATTCACTCCAAAGTAACAGTAGATGACTTTTAGACAAATGATCTGAGTTACTGATTTCATGGCTGGAGAGAGTGAGTAAGAAATGCTCTCTGTCCCTTGGCTGTCATACACCACTTTACCATATCTCCATTAACATCCCCGTGAATGTGCTGATTACTGCTCTGGATTCTCTATTTAACAAACTGTATGAAACTCTCCCTGGAAAAACAAATGAGTAGTTTGGCTTATCTATTTTTATCTTGGCACAATAAGCCATTTTTTCTAATCAGCTGATTTGAAATGAAATGGGGGGGACAAGTTTCACTTGAATTGCGTTGAACTGTCTCCTGCTCACAACTATACAGCTCTTCGCTGACAGCTCACACACTCAAAATTTGGGCAAGATTTGCATGGCCCAGTACCAAAATAACATATTACAGTAGTTTTTCTGAGTGCTTGAAAGGCATGGTGATGACCTAAGACTAGCATTTGGTCCAAACCTAAAGATCTGTTCCAATATATTCCAGTCAATCCTTACCTTGGGATTTAGGACTAAAGGCAGGGATTCAAAACCTGCTTTTATTTATGAACATTGTGTGGGAGACCTGCAGAGTTTAGAGCAGAGTAACTTTCAAGTCTGTAGGGATAAACGTGCCGTGTGGTTCTGGGAGAATCCTGATGGTTTTCTCAGATAACTGTTTCTATACCCACAAATCCATATGTTGCTTCACAGCTGCCTTGCCATGAGACATATCAGGGGGAGAGGCTAAATAACAAAAGACCTAAAAATTTAAGCTGTAATAAAATAGATATATGTCAGCATTAAATTCCAGCCGAAACATTGGCATTTACCAAATTTGGAGAGGAAGACACTGTACTTCAGATTACAGACAATTTTTTGGGAGAATGGTGAAGATTTTACTGTAATTGCAAGTCACATGCTTGCAAATTGCCTAACAAAGCTCTTACTATTCCTCTTCCATTTTTTTTCATGGCATGGAAATTGAGGTTGAGATGCTCTTTTAATTTTTAAATGTCGAGAGAGCTAACAGAAAGATTTGGCCTCCAATTCAGAGTAGGACAGGTGGTATGGATTTATTTGGTTCCTACTGAAGACTGTTTCCAGCAGCTGCTGAAATAGAAAGAAAACAAATGAAGCTTGGAATGGAGGAATAGCGTAAGCCCAGATTTGTAACCATTTTGTTTCTTTTCCTTGCTAAGTCAAAGATGTATCTTGCCAACTTTTCATAAATGTAATACATATGCACAAAACATATATATCTACTGATTCAGGTCATAAATTGTAAACACCCCAAGCCATGAAGCCAAAGGAGGCAGTAACTTTTACAGTGTTGCCTAACAAAGCACTAGTCCATTTTTAAAAGAGCAAAAGGATGGCAGCAAAACCTACAACCAGCTGAATGGACACATCCTGAGTAAGCTAAATAGTTTTCTTTCAAATTGGGCAGATGTAAACTATCTTGTGTATTGTTGGGCTTCACCTACTGGCACATTTATTACCTTAGTACAGGTATACAAAGGACTCTCTATTAAACTAACCTGCTAAAAGTGTTACAGCTTCCCAGGTATTGTTTCCTCCTCCCTCTCATTCCTTCTGTTCCTTTATCTTCATTCTCTTCTACTTGATCATTAAAAATAAAGGGCAAGAAATGAAAATAGCAAAAGAAAATGGGAGGAGAAAGGAAGAAAGGCAAGAAGAAGAAAATGCAATAATTGTTAAATCAAAACCTGAAAAGTATTTCGTTTCAATACTTTCAGGTATTTTGAATTTCTCATTGAGATGTTAAAAAATGTAGAGTAAACATGAAGTTTTTTTAATTTTTCTTGAAACATACTTGCCATTTTTCACCCAGCATTGCTGCCAACTTTCTGACTCTGTAGTACAAACAGCTTTTCAGCTACTCCTACAATGGTGCATTCAGAAAAAGATGCATGTGCTAATGGCACCTGCACAGCCACTCATTTATGGCAGTCAAGGAGCAAGTGAACATGCCAATCAGATAATATATGCAGGTTGGATAACTACATATCTAACTACCTGCCTGTGTGTGGTACTGTAGCTAAGTGAAGGCAGTGGGGTGACATGGAGGTTGGTATGTTCTCCAGGGTACATCCATTTTGTCCACAGCAGGAAATTGTTTTTGCAATAGTAACACATAATTTATGTTATCAGTATAGTATAAAATAAGTTGTTAACCTTCTGAGTTGCAGATTCAAAAAAAGAAAAATTAGTTCGAACCAGTATATTTCTCAGCAACAAGTGTATCTCTCTATTTTTCTTGTAATATAAATATATGAAAATCTTTTAATACAGATAGTTATCTACTTGTATTAAAGAAATATTTTGTGTGTATTTTGTGTATATGTATATATATGTATATCATACCTGTATGTGTGTATGCTAAGTATATTTCTTTAATGCAAGCAGAAAACTACAAAGAGAATGTTCATCTCTGATACTGAAAATATTAAGGCCTAAGGGATATTGGCTAGACACACTATTAGAGCTGTGAAATAACTCTTGTCACCAGTATTTCTAATGAAGACCATCTGCAAATAGCTTTATTTTTGGTTCCAAAAAAGAATTCAAATTGCTTTTAATCCAGCTGAACTTTTGAGGGATTAGCTATTATGTTCTCATTACTCCTCTCACTGACAAATTACTTTCAGGAGCAACTCCATCATTGAATCAGCTCACCAAACAGAATATTTCATTTCATAAAAAAAAAAAACCAAACACCACCACCAAGCCCCCACAAACCACAAAAATAAAACATACCCCCCACCCCCCCAAATAAAACCTCTTCTACCTCACTATAAATTCAGCTTTAAATTGTCTGATTTTATTTAGTGTGCAGTTTTAGCTAATAATAATTATCTACACAGTGTAAGCTTCTGGATAGAATATTTTACCACTTTTTTGACACTAATCTGAAAAATAACTGGAAGAATCAAAAAAATATTTGTGGTGTTTCTGGTGGAGTCATTATTACCTTTTAGGAATTCACTAAATTATTTTCATTTTGTTTGGAGAAAACATAAGTAAAATTAGCAAATAAGTGTATGATGCATATGGAAAAAACAACAAAAACTCTATGTATTTTCATTCAGACTTTAAGGAAACTTAACTAACTTACTCTTTGACTAAAGTGCTTTCTGGATTCTCCAGAACTGTGTTCTTTATAGCAGATTATATCCTTGTATTGATTCACTGTAAGCAAAGGAAATGTGGCATTTCAATAAAGTTTATATGAAATGCAAGAGTATCGACTGACAGCACATTTGGCTTTTGCTGCACAACTAACCTCCCATGTTCTCAATTCTGTGTCACTGAAATAGGAAATATAGAAATATATACCCAGAGGTACAATGCTCCTTCATTCAGTCTGTGCCCATTTTCAGGCAGGAGGTCTGACTAAATGGTTGTTATAGTCCCTTTTGGATTAAGATCCAGGAATTTTAGCTGTTAGCAATAAAATATTATTTATAGTCTTACAGTGGGTTTCTAATTCACCCAGTATTAAAACCAAACCAAAACAAAACACAAAGCAACCAGCCTTGGTATTTCTATATATAGGGCAACGTTTTCATCTGATGGAAAATGGAATACCCCACTGACGTCAAAATGAAGTTACAATGATGTACTCGAGCTGAAGAGCCTTCTACAAGATTGAACATTCAAAATCAGTATTTCTCTTATGCATTTGTCACGTCCCAATTTCTCAGGACGATGACTCAGGTTTGCTAATTCCCAGGTCAGGATCAAGGTGAAATGACACCAGGGACCCTTTAACTCACAAAACCTCAACTTTTATTCGCTCACAACAAGAACTGGCATGCTCACACAAAAATTGGCGTGAAACTATGTCAGTAAACTGTGTAACGTGCTAACCATGCATCACCAAACCTATACTACAGGCCTTGCTTATCTGGGAATCAGCTCAGGGAAGACAATAAGGAGAGCCCTCCTGTTGAGTCAGGAGGTTCAGAGCGGACCCCCTCGCCTTCTAGACTCCTTCTCAGAGAAGGGCCTAGGAGCGCCTGGATCCACTCCCGGTCAAGACCTGGTCAATGAAGATTTCACTGGTCCCGGGCCCAGCGTTGGTCCAGTCAGCCGAGGGGTTGTGCCGGTGGGCTTGTGCCCCTGGGGCTTTGGTTCCCGCCCTTTTATCATCCTTGCCCCTCCTTCAGGCAGGCACTCGAACTCATTAGGCTAATTAGGTAGCCTTTGGGAAAGAGGTCCGTGGGCTTGGGGGTCGTTTGGGGAGTAACTTCCCCTTCCCTGCAGATGTGATCTTTCACCATACATGGTGAGCTGCCCTGCTCAGGGCATCAGAAGAGCACACCAGACCCCAGAGCTGTGCACCCTCCCACCGCCCTCCCCTCCTGTTGCTGATGGGCTGCTTTTCACCTGGGGTTCCTTGCTAGGCAGCGTTCCTTGTTATGCAGAGTTCGCTGTTAAGCAGAACTTGCCCCACCGCAAAGTTTGAGACATTAACTCCTTCAGCCTCTCACAGCATTACTGCAATCCCCTGCTAGAGTGTTGCTGATAATTATCCCGGTAAGTGCAATAGAGAATGGAGAAACGCCCTGTTTCAATCTACCTTGCAGATCCATAAATCACCTCTGCACTTTTCCTGTGAGTTACCTGTCCTGGGTATAGACACCTGAGACAGGGGTGTCTACGCTGCATTCTGCCTGGTGTGCCTTTGGACAGTATCTGCTCTACATTTCTTTTCTATCCTTCCCCCTCTCATTCAACCAGCAAGAGATTTCTAGTAACAGCCCTGCCTGACTTGACTGCGTCATTCATGCCTTGCCACTCATCATGCTCTCTCCCTGGAGGGAGCTAGGGACTTGGTCCAGAAATCCTGGAGATCAGCAATGTGGTGTGGCACAGTTCAGCCTGCTGGAAATCTGGGAGGGGAGAGCCCTGCAGTGTTCATGCCTGTGCGAGAATGTGGGAGCTGAGAACTTCCCCAGGGCACTGTGCTGGGAGACAAAACACATCAAGAACAGACACATATTTCTTGTAAGAATCATAAAAAAAAATGCTGCGACAGATGAAGTAAGTACCTTTGCTTCCCTCACTTGTGTGCAAAGAGCAAACCCTTAGTGCCAGCCCCCACGCAGGTCCACGTTTCCCATGGCTGCCTAGAAGCCTCCCGTCACATCAGACCAAGGAAATGCTCAACAACCCTGGGGTATTTGGGGACAGAAACCAAACCATGGTATTCCACAGCAGCTGAGCTATGTGTGTCTGAACTGCTTCCCCTGGCTTTGTTAGCCATTTCCTGGCCTGGGAGAGAGACATATCTGTGGGTTTGTGTGGGGTTCTTCGCCATGGAGCTCCCCTACCACATCGCAGCATTGCGGCTTGGTGCCGCAGGGAGAGACAGGAGCCATGGGGCCACGCAGTGCTGGGAATCCTTTGCACCTAGTAGGGACTAGCCCTGCCACAGCAGTAACAGGTACCATTGCCCAGGACAGCCTCTGTATTTTGCCGGGCTGTGCACAGGCTGGCACATTGTGGCTGTGCAGAATAACTACTGACAAAATAGCGCTGGGTGAATGTGTGTCCTAGGTGCAGGCCAGCAAGACATAGGGTGATTAGTGCCCGCTGTACTGGGTCTCGTATGTGACTGTTTGCTGGGCAAGTGTAGGTCATCTGACAACCTTGGACTTGGTATTGCATTGGCAGTGGTGGAGCAGATTCTTCAAGTAAGGGTGAAAATTCAGAGATGAGAGGGAAGTGAGGAGGAATGTACTGCTTTTTTAACACAGAGCAGGCCTGCTGCTGCTCTGGAGCTTTCCACTCTCTTTCTAGGTTAAGGGAGGCTCCAGTTCCTTCAGGAATCTCCCCAGACACAGGGCTAATGTGGGAGCTCAAGTCTTGGCAGGAAGGATGCATGTTGTGCCCACTGAGGATGAGGAGTGCATGTGCCATGGCATTTTTGAACAGTATGCGAGACCATGGAAATTATTGTACACAGTGGTGCAGGATCTGTCTCCTGTCTTATTGGATATACACTGGCAGACCAGGAAAATTCCTGGGGATCATCCACACTGGTGAGCATACAGAAAAAGAGGTTTCCTCCCCTGGGATTTCAGCTAGGGCATGGTACTGTGTGCAGAAAGAACCGGACACTGTATGCATTGTCAGAGAATTTGGCCTCAGGGGAGCTAATGGGGATGCTGTGACAGGACACTGTAGACACAATGACTTATATTTCCAATCAGGATTAATAATTGTTCAGGCCATCAAACATAAATAGCCAGTGTTTAGACAAACGAATTTTATATCAAGCTTTTGGTCATATGTATTCATGCGCTGACACATCAATTGAAAGCAGGATGAGAGCCATCAAAGGAGAAATAGGTTATGGGCAATCTGACCTGATGGGTCCTGGGAAAAGTGTAGGTTTCAGTGCTGAGTACACAAATCAGCCATGCTAAGCCTGCATGGGAAAGGAATGGCCAGAATATGTTGCTCATCAGTATGGCATGAGCCGATTCAGTTTAAAGTTTGTGCATGCACACACCGGACACATGCAAATTCTGTGTTTTGGGGTTGACTTGTTTGCTGACATGCTTACTGGCTGTAATAGCAAAACCACACTCAAAGGATCAGTTGCTATCACTGAACCAATGATAACCAGGTACAGAATTGTGTTTCTGGGGGGGGGGGAGATACATGCCATAGGGACAGAAATCATGGATCTACAATCCATTAAATAAGGCAGTAGAGAGTTCACCGGCTCTGATAGCCCTTCTCCCTGGCAAGATGACCACTCAGTCCAGAGGTCTGACAATTATTTTTCTTTCCTGCCTCTGAGTCACACAGATTCTTTCCCACTGTTATTAGGTAGGAAGCACTCTGCCTGGGCTGGCATGACCCTTGTACAGGTGGCACCTCTTCCTTCATGTTGTTCATGCTCATATTGGCTCTAGAAGAACACTTGGCAAAAACCATCAAATACGTACCTTAGTGGAGAGAACTGGGTGCAAAATGCAGCTATGAGATAAGCTAAAATGTATATAGTAAATGAGATAAGTGTCCGTTACAGCAGCATAACTCACAGGTATGAAACTACCTATTGGATATGCTTGTGAAGTCACTGGAGCTGCATGTACAGCACAAACTGAATGTGAATATTTGGCCCAGATGTGTATATCTCATCTCTGACTTTTAGAATCCCACAGAATTAAACTCTAAAACATTTCAGTACTTCTGTTAATGAACAAAAGTTAACATTTTTGTTAGTCACAGTTCTAAACAAATTACAGACGGTTCTGATGAGATTTTTCAAACTCCTGATTTTTAGAGTAAAAAAACCCATAAGCAGCATGAAAAGTGGATTGTCCCCTCCATTCTCTATCTCATTTAGTAAAAAGCTTGCCAGAGCTCAGACAGGCTGCCAAGATTGCAAAAGCTAAACAATTCATAAATGTGGGCACAACACCTGTGCCTCTGCAGTCCAGGCGAGGCATTGGCATCCCACTTGGAGGGAAAGCAAGAGGAAACCATTGCTGACTCACAGAGACAGGTGGAGGAACAAAGCAGTGGCTTTGACTTAATCATGGAATGGACTGTAAAGGAAAATTTTTATTGCCAAAAGATACACACCATTTGTGATCAGCTCCACTGTTCTTGGCTAAAAAAATAAATATTTCTTCTTGATGTTCCATTGACTTATCAGCATATGAGCGAAGCCTTCTTCCAGTGTTGGCACAGTTAAAAGAACCATCTTACTAGGCCTGATCCAAATGCTGCTGCAGTCAACCAGACATAGGAAAAAAAGTTAGTCACTGAAGAGCCATCACACTGAAACACATAGCATTTGTTACTGATCTGAGTTATGACTCAGACTAATGGCTAAGAAAAGGCTCCATTTCCCATTGCTCTTTAATTATTATTCTTTATAACACTAAAAATAGTCCTGTTTCAACTTCTTGAATCAGAAAGCTTTTGTTTCCTTTAAGCTGCAACTTTTTACAAAAGTAAAATCTTTGAAATCTTAGCAAATTTAGACATAAAATTATTAAAGACAGATCAGCATTGTAACAAGATATTACAAAATTATTGAAATGAAATGCTTTGTCTGCACTCAGCTCACACATTTTTCAGATTTTCAATTTGTGGAAATTATTGAGATTTTTGCCTTTCACCCTGATCCGAGAGGAAAATATGCTAGCAGCTCAGAACTATCTGCAATAGCAGAAGGGAGTTTCCTATTCTGCTTCAGTCCCATTTGGTTGCTCTCTGTTGTGAAGTTATTTGCTAAGGGCCACTTATTCCTGTAATTTATAAAGGCCTTCTAATGGAAGAGATGGGATGAGGCAATGGAAGTTGGTAAGTACTTCCTGAGTATGAAGACCAAAGCAGCTCATAACTTGTCGTTCCTCCCCGCCCTCCCCTCCCCCGCTTGCCTTCTGCTCTATTCATTCCCCAAACTGGCATTATTCCTTGTATTTTTATTGGGCAGAGACAAGCAAAGCACCTTGCTAATACACAAGTCTCAGCCGCACTCAGAGACCTTAATGAAGGGCTGGTTAAACGTCCTGCAGACTAGGTTTCAAAACATAAGAATATTTCTGAATGCAATTAAAAATCTTAATAGATTTCCCAAAGCCAATCCAGAATAAAGAACATTCTTCTTTGGCAACTTGCAAATAATGGAGAAAATTCTGACCACAATGTCTCTGAAGCTATCCCTAGAGTCAAACTGGAATTTTTATTGCTGCATTGCCTTTTTAGTCGTGCCACTTTTTAGCACTTTTAGTTCTAGAAGTAAAGGATAAATCTATGAGCAAAAGTTTCTGATGCAGTTAGGAGCAGCTTTTTCAGCCTGTGTTGTTTATGAACAACAGGCCATTCTATTTCTTTCAAACCTCTGCACTCCTAAGGTTTCCAGAAAGTTGTTCAATACTATGCCATATATTATCAAGTAATTTTACGTGCTGCACTAAGGGCAGCTATCATTCCATGCTGGTGGAATTCATCCATGTTCGTGTTTAAGGGCCTTTGTCAGTGACTGCACAGTCACATAAGTACAATGATACAGGTGGAATTGCTCCAAATTAAAGACATGGCCAGCCAAAAACACATCGTAGCTCAGATACCACAAACTTACCTCATCAGCAAAAGAATTCCCATAAGACAAGATTCATTTCCTAACAATTTGCATCTGATGGTGTATAAATGCACCAATCAGATGTTACGTGTTAGGACTTCTAAACTGGGGTTCAACCAATGTGTTAAAATAGATTTATTGTTATCTCCCTACCAGAGAAGAGTCTGAGCAAAGTTCTTAGTTTTCTGTCAGATTACTTCACTGACGACAAGTATAAGCTGTTACAATTGCTAGTATGAGCATTGTAAGAATGGAAGAGCCACTCACAACCACACCACCCTGCACCCTCATCCTCCACAGGCAGTGAGGTACCTTTTCTCAAACGCTTACAGTGTGATGGGACAGCCAAACCAGGGCAAGGAAAGCAGGGACAAAGAGTGGTGAAGGACTACCATCACTAACATGGCAAGTCATGGCTGAGCTAGAAAGAGGTGCCAGGTGTCCTTGCAACCAGCCCAGCACCTTATTACTTCTATGCCATATAAGTGCTGAAAACAATTAGCCCTGTATACATACATTTTGACCATTACTCCTTAGATTTGGACTTTTCTGCATTATCGAATACATGCAACTGTGATTAGGGATTTGTAAGACTTGCCAGGCTCAGAAAATTGTAGTGTGGTCCTTAAAGTCTAGGTGTTTATGAGCTGAAAAAGATTTAAAACATAGCTATCTCTTTTTGAGCACAGATATAGAAATATTAGAAAGCAAAAAAATATTCTTTGGTTGGTTAGCACCATTAAATCTGCAAACACTGTCATTTTTGGCTAGGAATAGGAGTAGCAACTACCACCCTCTCCTTGCTGCTCCTCATAAAGCTGAATCCTATGTCCTGTGAGTGAGCATGTACAGACTATAATTAAAGGGGACATAAATTTCATCGGTTCTCTACACGGAATATTTTGCTCCCATATTAAAGTCAATAATAGCCATCAAAAAAAAAAAAAAATCACCTGATTTCACCTTTATGCTAAGAAATGCCCTTTCACGTTATTAGAATCTGAGCATTGTATTTAAGACCTTGTATCAGAGTAAAGGAAGTCAAAGGAAAAAAAAACCAGGGAGCTCTGCTTTAGGTCCTGTTGATCAGTATCAACAATTTGAATTACCCCTAGAAGAGACTGAATCCCTGAGCTCCCATGTATTTAGTTCCCAGAAGTATATGTGGACATTTACGAACACTCCCCAAAAGATACGAAGAGACCAAGCACTTGCAGGAAAGTATTAGATGACCAACCTCAGTTTCAAAATTACATGTGCTTACTATTATCCCCTGAGCTCAGATGGTAAAATATTAAACAGCAAAACCAGTCTACTCCCTACTGACCAAGACTAGCACTTCAGTGTAGTTCAGGAAGATTTTTGCCTGTGTGTATGGACATTATAAATGCCATGTCTTTGTGTGTACATGTATATTTGCACATGTGACAAATATGCATGCACACACCAATGTGTGTGTATACAAAAAGTCTGTGCTACATATATTTGCAGTATCTATTTTTCAAACAGTTTGTGGTGGTTTTGGTGTTGGGTGGGGTTTTTTTTTTGTTTAAACCCCTTATCAGCTTTTTCCATTCCAGCTGGCTATGACACCCACAGTTTTGTTTTCAGAAGTCCAAGGACCAGGACTGAAAGATGCGTGCAGAGTACAAAACGCATTTCTAGGAAGAAAGATAAGAAGAAAAGCAACATTACAAAAGCAAACTGCCTCCACCACTTGTCCCCCCGCCCCCCCCAAGAGTTCTTGGCAATCAGAGTGAGAAATGTACCACAATGCACAAGTTCATCATACACAAATGTCATAAGGCAATGTCAGGCATATCAGTCTTCAGAATATTCCCTCTGGAGCTATGTATACACATACCCATGCACACAGTCAGAATGTCAGTTGATACCATGATTACAATTATCGCAAGCCCTGACTTGGATGCACTCTGTCTGAGAAGTTACAGGGGCCAGGCTGTGCTTGCAGAGCTGAGTTTCAGTATGTGAAGTGCACTGTTGCAGGATTTTCGGGTGTTAATCAGGCTACATCAGATGAAGAGGTGACTGCTTTCTGGCTGGTTCAGCATGCTGAGGGGAACAGTAAGGGAAGGAGTCAGTCTTTGCTGATACAGGAGGAAGCTGTTCCATATATGCTGCCATATAAATGACTGCAGATGAGGACAGTCTGAAAAAGCAAGGTAGAAACCAGGGCATTCCCTTCCTTTTTTATGTATTGTATACCTTGTGTTGTAATTTTACCCTTCCTAAATCCAATTTCTATTAGACATTTATTTCTCATTTATTTTTGGTCTGAAACTATTTATCTAAACATTTGAAATATTCATAAATATTTTTCCTTAGAATTGACAGCTAGCTGTTATATTGATTCTGTTGTGTTCTTCCTCTGAATAACAAACTAGCATCAGACTAATTTCATACGGAACCTCCCTACCTTTCTCACCAATTATTAATATTGCTCTTTCCGTAATCCTGACCTCTGTGAAACAAAACCATGTCCAGTTTGCTGTAGCAGTCACCATGTTGCCTAGTGGATCATCGCTATTAAGGGGATAAATTTGGTGTCTTGGCAGTAAGTTAAAGTATGGTTTGGCAAATATATTTAGGCTTTGATGCTATGAGTTGTCCTTTCCAAACAAGAGTTTCTGGGTGGTATTTTAAAGTTATGCTGTCTGCTGCTGTTTTCCTGGATATGATAACACTGCAATATGTCTGTTTTGTTAGAGGCTGTGTTTTATGAATACTGCACATTTACTGATCTCTTCTTATGACCCTTTTCTTCCCAGAAGTGGAAATGACAACAAATGAGCTCACACTGCAAGGACTCGAGTACCTCAAGGTACCTCGGAGCACAGCCAGGCTCTGGAGGGGAGTGGACCGAGCCCACGATGGGAGCCATCAGAGGGGAATAACTCACCCCATCCTCTCTCGTAACTGACCCTTCGCCTTCTGGCTGATTGGCTGCTGAGAGCCTGAAAGGGCCATTTCCACCCTCTCAGCTGAGGACTCAGGTGCGAAACTGCATAACTCGCTGCTTTTTAAGGAGAACTTCCCTGCGCTGCTGCCGGGGGCCAGGGGCGGGAAGCTGGCTCCCTCGGCCTGGGCGGTCCCCTGGCGCACCATGGCCCAGAGCCCTGTGGCTGATTGCTGCCCGAGGGTTTTGGTCCAGCACGCTGTGGGCACCCGGCTGTCAGAGGAGGGTGGAGGGGGAAGGCCAGGAGCCCCGGGGCTCCCCCTTCCTCTCAACAACAAAGCGGGGCCTTCCCTCCAGAGCTCCTGCCACCTCTGGGCCTCCCGGGCATTTGGCTTCCCTGCCAGCACCACCTGCAGGCACAACATGGCCCCCTGCGTGGTAGGTCAGGAGCAGGCTCCAGGAGCCCAAAATACAAATGGGAAGGCCACAATGATTCCGTGTTGGCATACGTGGTGGAAACGGCACCTTCTCCTACATTCAGACTCACGGCACTTACCTTTGTAGCTTTCGGAAACCCTTCTCCTCACCTTTCCAATAAAAATTCCACTTGCAGTATGACAAACTTGCTCAGCTAGTCCTCAGATAATAAACGCTGAAATAACTACATTTTTTTCTTTAAGCCCTGCCTGTTTCAATTTTGTATTCTGTCTTCTGGACAGAGGTGAGACAACATCACTCTCCAAATAAGTCCCACATGTTTTACTGGGTGAAAAACTGGCTGGATGGACGACCCAGAGGGTTGGGGTGAATGGGGTGAAATCCGGTTGGTGGTGGGTCACAAGTGGTGTTCCCCAGGGCTTGGTGCTGGGCCCTGTTCTGTTTAATATCTTTATTGATGATTTGGACGAGGGGATCGAGTGCACCCTCAGTAAGTTTGCAGATGACACCAAGCTGGGAGGGAGGGTCGATCTGCTCGAGGGCAGGGAGGCTCTATAGAGAGATCTGGACAGGCTGGATCATATGAAGTTCAACAAGGCCAAGTGCCAGGTCCTGCACTTGGGTCACAGCAACCCCATGCAGCACTACAGGCTTGGGGAAGAGTGGCTGGAAAGCTACCTGGCAAAAAAGGACGTGGGAGTGCCGGTTGACAGTCGGCTGAATATGAGCCAGCAGTGTGCCCAGGTGGCCAAGAAGGCCAACGGCATCCTGGCCAGTATCAGAAACAGTGTGGCCAGCAGGAGCAGGGAGGTGATCGTCCCCCTGTACTTGGCACTGGTGAGGCCACACCTTGAGTCCTGTGTTCAGTTTTGGGCCCCTCACCACAAAAAAGACATGGAAGTGCTGGAGCGTGTCCAGAGAAGGGCAACCAAGTTGGTGAGGGGCCTGGAGCACTAGTCTTATGAGGAGCAGGTGAGGGAACTGGGGTTGTTTAGCCTGGAGAAGAGGAGGCTGAGGGGAGACCTTATCGCTCTCTACAACTACCTGAAGGGGGGTTGTAGTGAGGTGGGTGCTGGTCTCTTCTGTCAGGTGGCTGGAGATAGGACGAGAGGAAATGGCCTCAAGTTGAGGCAAGGGAGATTTAAGTTAGATATTAGGAAAAAAATTTTGAATTGTGGGGGTTGTCAGACATTGGAATAGGCTGCCCAGGGAAGTGGTTGAGTCACCATCACTGGCGGTATTCAGAAAGTGCGTGGACGGGGTACTCCATAACATGGTTTAGTGGGCATGGATTGTACTCAATGATCCTGAAGGTCTTTTCCAACCTAAATGGTTCTATGGTTCTATGATTCTGTATTTTGGTGTATCATCTGATGTCTGCCAACAAAGGATTACACAAGTTTCTTCACTAAGGTGAGGCAGCAGCATCTCAGGTAGCAACGGCTGAGGTTGCGATATGGTGTGCTAGCCCAATACAGGATCTTGAACTTCAGCAGTTAAGAATGGCAGAAATTGTGCTTCAGAAATGGATGTTTAGTGGAAACTTTGCTTTGCACAGCAGCTGCAGCCATGAATCTTAAACCAAAGGCAGAGAGAGGGGAGATAAGGTATTTGCATGAAACCTTCCAGGAGTCAAGATAATGGCATTTCCAAATTAAAAAAAACAAACCAACAAACAGTCTTCAGGTTTAGCTTTAAAAGCACTGTCCTGGTTTCAGCTGGGATAGAGTTAACTGTCTTCCTAGTAGCTGGTACGGTGCTATGTTTTGAGTTCAGTATGCAAAGAATGTTGATAACACTGATGTTTTCAGTTGTTGCTCAGTAGTGTTTAGACTATAGTCAAGGATTTTCAGCTTCTCATGCCCAGCCAGGGCACAAGAAGTTGGCACAGGACACAGCCAGGGTACCTGACCCAAACTGGCCAACGATGTATTCCATACCATGGGACGTCCCATCTAGTATAGGAACTGGGAAGTGGGGGCAGGGAATCGCTGCTCGGGGACTGGCGGGGTGTCGGTTGGTGGGTGGCGAGCAATTGCCCTGTGCATCATTTGTACATTCCAATCCTTTTATTACTACTGTTGTCATTGTATTAGTGTTATCATTATTAGTTTCTTCTTTTCTGTTCTAGTAAACTGTTCTTATCTCAACCCACGAGTTTTACTTTTTTTTTTTTCCTGATTTTCTCCCCCATCCCACTGTATGGGAGGGAGGGAGTGAGCGGCTGCGTGGTGCTTAGTTGCTGGCTGGGGTTAAACCACGACAAGCACTCCATCAGATAAATTCAGCATTTCACAGCAAGACAACTTTCTTCATAGAAATCTACGATGAAAAAAAATCAGTTTAGAAATATGGAGCTAAAGAAACCTCCATCCTCTATTCAGTTCAAATATTCAAAATAGTCAGTTCAGGGGTTAAATAATACAGGACATTTTTATGTTTTGAGTCTGTGAAATGTGAAATGCAGCCTCACTTTAGTAACATATTGATGATCTGTGCTTATATTTTCAAAAAGAATAAAGACATATTATTTTCAAAGACTAGATGCTCTCTCCCTTTCCAGACAAATTTTGAGCTCACATCTTGTGCAATGCTGTCCTGTGAGTTTAATTTTCAAATTCTATGCTTAAATGTACATACATTTACAGCTGTAGTAGTGTGTGTGTGTGTGTGTGTGAATAAATTTCAATGCAAAATTTAGCACAATTCCAGCAAGATTTGTATCAGAGATCAAATCATGCCAGGATCCAGCAACCTGAATCTTCAAGGAACTCTGGGGAAGTTCTTTTCCCTATTTCTGCTGCCGCCGCTCATGAGCAACTCAGTTTTCCTCTACAAAGTTCATTCCTTACTCTGCCAAAAGACTGCTGGCAAACATTTTTTTACAAGAAACAGACAGTCTGTAATTAAACACTTGTAGATGGCTGAACTTAGTGAGTTATGAATGCTCTGGGACATATAAACAATCCTATAACAAGAATTGCTTCCATAATTTCAGTCAACAAAGTGAGTAAGTTCTAAGCACAATTTAATAAACTCTGTAAGATGACATAGCTGCACTTCTCTCTCTCATTAAAATGGTCTTATGAGAATACTGTACTTTCACAATATCTTTTAAAAGGTGGGGAAATCAGCAAGACAGGAACATTTTTCATGTTTTACTCAAGATATAAAAATTAATGTACCTCAAAGCACAGCTTAGGCTAAAGAACAAGCATGAAACCTGTAGAAAATACTAATTCTTCTGAAGGCAGGATCTGAATATTTTTGCTTTTTTTCCCCTTCAGATAATACCATCCCTCATTTCTGCAGATCCTAAGAGACCATTCCATTCCCGCCCTTTAGCTCTGCAAGTGCTGGAACAACTTGTTTTAGGTCTATGGTAAGGTTGACCAGCTGCTAACTTTTTGATTGTGATTTTTGTCTTGTGCACCATAGAAGCTTTGCAGCAACAGATGAAAGAGACAGGGAATTTTTACACTGTTTGGCTGAGAAATGGAGTGAAGCATTTCTGGGTTGTGTGCCATGATAATATGGCTAGGTTGCTTTTTGGATCCAATACTGTCTCTGCATTGTGAAGATCTATCAGTGCTGGACCAGGGTATTCATCTCTGCCAGTCCTTACCATATTTAGCAATATGTTGCATTGCACAAGTGTAAGTCTCCCATACTGATTCTACTTTCTGAGCGGCTTTCCATCAGCTCACAATTTGATGGGATATTGACTGTAGTCCATAGGTGTAAATGTAAGCATAATGCACTTGCCACTCCCTAGGAAAGCAACATGACTCCAGCCTAAGAGCACACACCAGCTCATGTGGGAGCAAGCTTAAAACAGGTTGGGAAATGTTGAATATTTGGGTTTGATTTAAAAAAAAATATTTTGACATTTCTGAACTGATTTTTTTCTAAACATATTGGTCTCTGAAATGCCAGTTTGGGATGAAAATAGTTTTGAAAATATCAGCCTTTTTCCCTAGGAAGGAAATTTCATCTGTCAACTAGCTGTACCATCCAAAACTAGTCAAGGGCAGAAATAAGTAGAAAACACATGTCCTAAATAGGTACCTCTCTGTCTATTGCCGAGCCCAAGGAGTTTAGCTCAAATGGGAACCATTTGGATTGGACTGCTTGCCTTTTTTTTAATGGCCTAATTTTGCAGCAGTAGCCATGACTATCATAACAACCAAAACAAAGAAAAACATGGAATTGGACTCAGAATTAGTACATTCTGTCTGCCCATGAGGGAGAAATCCAACCCAAACCTTCGCTCCCAAACACACGCTAAATTTTCAGGAGGTTTGACTGGACATTCATAGCTTCTAACTCAAGTTCATCTCTGCTACCAATAATTATATCAGATACAGTTATGACAAACAACCTGCAGACTTCCATATTTCTCTAGCAGGTTTATGTTCTACACCACCTTGGAGTTACTCAGTTACAAAGAAAGAGAGAGAAAATGTCTTTAAGCCGAACTCTTTGTCTTCATAATTTTGGCAGCATCAGGGGCTTCTGAATTAGCTTTTGTAGTTAAGTCAGACAGGTCATGCTGCTCTGATTTCTGACTTTCCTTCGCTGGGAGTGATCACTGACAGTTATTCAGTCAGGAGGAAACCTACTTTGTCCTTTCAACCTGGTGGTAGCAGGCTCTGCTGAGTGTCTGTCTCCCTCCTGTTCCTAATGCCAGGGCCTGCACAGTGCCTGCATGGGTTTCACTGTCAGCAGCTCTGTTCAGTAGTTGCAGCACAGGACTTCTCCCCCAGCCATATACAGAAATCTACATTCCTTGTTTATTAATGCACTGAATAGCAGCCAGAAGAATAAAAGTGTATGACTCGCCATCCTGCCTGATCTTTCCTTAAGGTAAGGAAATGCTTTTTCTGCCTATCAATCAAGTAAAAGAGAGATAATATGAAAGAACAACAAATACAACAGAGGAGGCATGGCACAACCATGTATGGGTCTGTGAAAGTAAATGTGCTAATATTATATTGCCTCCTTTCTAAAGGGTCAGGCTTTGATCTTGGACACACACAGAGCTTTAAAATTTCCCAGTGTTGCAGCTGAGGGTGATAGGCAATGGACCTCCTGCTTGGGAAGGAGTCTCCTCTCTCTCCTCCCTTCCACTCCTTCAAGGTCTTTTGCAAGGTAGTTTTGTAGTTACCTCTGTTGCTGTCAGATTAATCCTTTCACCTCTACCTGTTGGGCCTCTTTGCTTTCTTCTCCTACTTGATAAGTATCTTTGAATAAGGCTTTCTTGTTTTACAGTAGGGTTAGGGTTTGGACTGCAGAAATACTTTAGGCAGAAGATTATTGCTAACAATCCTTATTTTCTGAAAGAAAAGTAGGCTGCTTCTTGGCAGCACCATCTGTGAGAAATGGGATCCTCCCAAGCATTTGGGAAAAATCCCTACTGCCAGCTCCCACACATCACATTATTTTTCCCTCTGTATTGTGTCATCTCTTAAACCAATAGCTAAATGTGAAGCTATAGAAACCAACAGAGGCAACTGCAAACCTTACTCATGTACTTACTATCCTGGATGTGAGGGTCACAGCACTGCCGAAGTGCCAGGAAGCTGGAGGCACACGTGCCTTGCTGAGGTCCCCTGTACGGGACCCTATGGCTGTCCAGGTATCATACATGTATGTAATAACCTGGCACTGCTAAACTATTCCTATCTGCAGAAAGCTGTAGGAAGAAAGTTTATTACATGTGGGAAGAATGATGCTTTAGGTGACAAATCTCATTCAGGCCTGAGATTGTTCACAATTGAGAGTAAAATGCAGGATGATATTAGCTGTATCCCTGGCATCAGCACGTTGAGCCTGTAGTACAACACAGAGCTGAATGTGCTGAGCTCTTTAAAGAAAAGACTGCTATGCAGTGTTTTCTGGACATACAGCGTAGCCTGTTCCTCTCAGTTCTCTCCCTCCAGCTTAAAAACCACTCAAAAAAATGAAAAGTAACTGCAAGTGCTTGAGGTGCCAGGGAGTGAAAAGACCAATTTTTCATTGAATTCATTTTCTACACAGAATTTGAAGAAAAAATTGGAACTTAAATATTTGGAAGAAAGGCAAGTTCTTTTCAGCTCTCCTGAGAAATAGGGACAAATGGAGCTTGAAATTCTTGCTTGGAAATGCCTCTTCTGTGAGGGATCGGAGAAAATTTTAAGGGACAAATTGGAGCTGTGATGGATGACTTGTGGTTGTGACTTTTCAACAGAGAGGACGAAAGGATGTTTTTAATTTCAGGTTCATGGAAAAATCTCATAAAAGAAGGAAAAGAGTGGTAAACATGAACACGAAATGACTCAGGGGATTTAAAATGCAATGCAAAGCCTAAAAATGTGACCAGTGACAACCAGGCAGACAAACTATAAATATAAGTAGTCATGAGAAGCTGGCCTGATATAAATGGCTTTAGGAATCTGAGGGGGAAAAGTACATTACATTCGAGGTGTTGAACCCAAGTCCTAAATAAATGCTTGATACACTCACTGGGTTACATATTTCTGTTACTATTTTTATAAATTTCCTTTCCAGAAGAGTCTGTTCTGGACAGCATGTCTGACCTTCTGCATAACTGAGGCCATACAGTTTCACCCAGTCATTTCTGCATCAAACCCAAAAACCCGCAGTTGAATTAGAGCCTATCTTTCTCAAGGGCAGGACATCTTGCATAGAAGACTCCAGCTGATGGTTAACAGAGCTGTGGCCAGTTGTGTTTGCTGTTAAAAACTTCCGTCCTATTCCCAAGTTGAACCTTGCTTCAGCTGCCAGCCATTGGGCTTTTATATGCCTTTGCCTACTAGATTTAAGAGCTCTTTAGTCTCGATTATTGGCCTGCCTTTTTGATGTATTATCTCTGGTTCTCCACATTCCATCCACAAAATCTAAATGCCAGCGCAGAGTAGGTTATGGGAAGAGAAAGCTCCTCTGTTCACACAGATGTTGTCCACTGTTTGGCACTCTGCAATATCTGGTTCAACAGACAGATAAAGTAAGCTTGCAGAAGATGATGTTTTAAGGAATAGAACTGTGGTGCACAGAAATGTTTTTCCTACTTAAATGTGATGGCCATGAAAATTAGTGATGTTTCTAGAACAAGAAAGACCTTCCCTATATACTTAATTTATATGAAACATAGCTGATCGTGATTATTTAAAATCAGTAATTTTAACTATTTAAAATCAGCAAGGGGATTTTATTTCTTTGACAAACTATACTATGCACCTGTCTACATGCATATAATTAAAAAACAACTTTTAAAGATCAGTGAGAGAAGGAAAGATTTGTCCAGGTCTAAACAGCTTCTGTTCAGACTTGTTTAAAAATTTAGTAGTAACTCTGCATTTGGCATGGGTTTGGAGTCAAACTTATTTTACACAAACCATAAGGTACTCTGTGATCTGTCAAATTGCAGCACAGACTGATTTAAGATTGCAGTCATGCTCATTTGAAATAATTTTTTCTCAGTTTTTTTTGCACAAGTTTCCTGGTTTTACCTTTCCAAAATGGAATATAAAGAGTTTCATATGATCTAAGGATTTTTTTTAATGAAAGTTGCATCAGCCTTGGGAATAAATCTACTTAAAAGGTACAATTCCAGTTTCGGCCACACATATCAAAGTTTTGCTACTACAGATTTTTCTCTCCAAGCAGCAGTCCTGTCTGTATTGCAATTCTTGAAAAAGAAGTGTGCTTTTTTTTTTTTTTTTCATCCCCAGAATCCTACTAGGAAGACAGCTCACATCTGACAGGATTATTTTCATCTTGCTCTATAAAAATGTCTGGTATTAGTATAAAATAATTACCATGAGCTTATTAGCGTGCCTGGCTCAGGCACTGCAGACACTGCAGCCTGGACAGATGCCTAATGACAAGCAGCCATGTCTCCTAACAAATCTGTACACAGCCACAGATGAGCCTGAAAAAAGTATAGCAACGTATTCCTGTAGATGGATAGAGATAAAAAATTAAAATAGTACCTTAAGAAGAACAGGCAACATCAGGTGTGTATAAGGTTTTTTTGGTCATCTTCAGTACTGATAGCAAGCATTATCTGGATCTATGAATCAGATTCTGTGAAATGATTCACAGTCTTTAAGGGGAAGTATCTTTGAAGTTTCTTCTCATCACTAAAAGGATTTCCGCTCTATGGATTTCATTATTGGAAGGTGCCTCCTGCAGGAACTTTTCATTATTCACTCCTCAGTACCCCCTGCAAGAGCTTCCCATCAGCATGTTACCTATTGTCAGTTTTCTCATAGAATGCAATGGGGGATGGGGAGAAAGACGTCCGTTGCTGAAGGTAATCTGCCCATGTTCTGCACCAGTAACATCATACTGAACTGTGGGCAAATTGCTTTTATGGAGAACATAGGATAACAGAATTAAATCAGATTAATATGGTGGTAAAACATTTCACATATTTTTTTTATTCATTTAAAATCTCTCTTGTGTCATCTTCTTTCAGGACTGTCATAAGTTTTCAGATTGCTGGAGAGCCTTGACCTATAAGCTCATTGCTTGTCTTCCTTAATTCTTTGGTAGAGTTGCTACAGAAAAAGACATACAGGAAAAGCACAATAACAGCTTTTGCATGCCCAGTTCATTGACCCTTTATTGATTATGGCCACAAAGAGAGATGAAGTATTACCATGTTTGTTTACAGTGTTAACTGCTTGCCTGCCAGTCATTGATTCTCTCTGCTACTTATTCACTTGTTTGTTAGTCCAAAAGAAAACAGGAGCAGAAGATAACTATTCAGACATTCCAGCTTTATATAGCTGCACCTCCATTGCCGTAAGAATGAAATAGGAATTCCTTCAACAATATATTTCTGTGAAAAAAAATTACAGCTTTTGAGACTGTCGTTTTTGCATACTTTACATTACCAGCCTTCATGGTTTCAATGAACTCACCCAGGCTCCTTCTCTGACTGTGTGGACAAGCTCAGCATGAGCGAATTCCAACCGTACTGTCTCTTTTGGGCCCCTCTGCAAAGGGATCCTGGCAAGCAGCAGGTGTTTTGCTTTCTTCCTCATATGGTGTATGCTGTAAGCAAAAGAAATGGCATTAAAAGCTTACCAAGATTTCTCTTCCTTCTTTCTGCCTCCCCTCACAAGGTCCTGAACACATGGTAGAGCTCAGCAGAGGGGTGATGCTGATGTCAGAAAAAAGACATCAGTGTTTATTGTGAATTACTCTCCCCTGCTGTTTAGCAAATCACTTACGAGCTGATCTTGATTTCTTCACATGGTTTTGACATTTTTCAGTATATGCCTGGATAATTATCTGGGAGAATTTCTGATCTGCTGTTATTTGCCCTGATGGCTCAGTAGTCTTTTTTGTGTTGTATAGCTGGTCACCTAATTCATGAAAGATCATTTTTTCTGGCTAAACAAAGTAAAAGATATATTCTGGATGGGAATTCTGAAGTGAATAAACAGGTGGGGTAAAATTTAAGGAACTTCTAGGATTAAGAAAAGCTTTGTGGGGTTGTTGCAGTTTTCTTATTACTCACAAATCTCAGTATGGCACCATAAATAAAAGCAAATGGTGGTGCTGCTTTTTATTCGTGACAATATTAACAAATATGAACAAGGAAGAATTTTTTTATTGTAACTTTCTCATCTCTAGCCAAAACACTATTACTTCACTGCCACTCAGCATTTGCAACTTGGATACTTCTGGGATGAGCTTGTTGAAGAGGAGAGGCATGCTTTGCAGTTTAAAAGCATACAATAATGAAAGACGGTGAGCTTCTGATCTATCTGAAGAGATAATACTAGTTCCTTCTTGGACTTTCTTCAGGAGATGTGGCATTTTTGTCAGTTGTCTCACAGCCTGAAGGTTGTGGAATGGGCTGGTTTTGATCCTCAGTCACACCCCAGCATTTTCCAGTCAGGATTAGAATCATGTCAGCCACATTTCTTAGAGTTATTCTTTGTTGTGTCTTGCCTCACACCACTTTTCATTATGAAGGCACTGTCCTTGACCTGTTTGAGAAGTGAATGACTTTTCACTGTTGTAGTCACAAATACTCTCAAATTCCCACAAATACTGAGGTTACTGTGCACTCTCTTCTTTGTCATGCAAATAGGAGAAAGACTTTTAACTACTATTCTTTCCTCTAGAGGCCTTCTAGTCTGGCAAATCTGAATTTGGTTTATTTTGCCATTGTATTTAGGATGCTTGTTAAATCCTTGTATGTGCTCAGCTGGACTAAGCATTTTTCAGTTGGTGGTTTTTCTAAGAACTGGTTTATTTTAATTCTCCTTCCTTTCTCAGGGTCTATCTTCAAATTAAGTTTCTGCTTTCATCTTGACTAGGTTAACTGGACAGTCTCAGCTGATCTAGTCTCAACAGCCTGCTTGGAAGTCAGCAGCTGAAATCCTGGTTGGAAGCTACAGTCCACTGCCTACAGGGATGGTCCTCTGTTCTAGCAGTGCTTTGGCATCTATTTTGGTTTTTATTATATGTACTGGGGGAACTCTCATATTCCTGTTGCCTATTTTTTCCCTCTTATGCACAGGGCTTGTGTGAAAGATGGCAGGGTTGGGGTTTTTTTTATTCTTGAAGAATGTGCTGACAGCTTCTTTCCCAGTCCAACAAAAAACAACCCTTTCCTCTGCTCTGTCTTGGAGAGTCATTTGCTCAACGTGATTCTGTATTCCAAACCAGGAGGATGGTATGGATCCTTTACCTCCTAGTGATGCCTGGTAAATGCTCATTTAAGAGAGTTTCTTTTCACTTTTGCAGTTCTTTATGCCCTACATATGATTTTATGGTGAACTCTTTCAGGTCAGGAGTGATCTTGAATACATCAATCTAAGAAGCCTTGCCAAAGAAAGTTTGTTGAAATGCAAACACTAATGTAAGATTGTGCCTTCTCTTTAACACTGTAGCTGTGGAATACCCACAGGAATGTCCATCAAGCCAAGGTGCCAGGAGTGTAGAGACAAATCAAAATGTGTTAGAGATTCAAAGAAACTTCTCTGGCTGAAGCCAAAATATATGCAGAAAATACATATGTTAGCTAAACAGCGATGTAGTAACATGCAGGACATTGTAACAGATTACAAACAGCACAGCAGTTATACTGGACATAATGGAATGAGAGGCAGCACCGATGGCCCTTTTCCTAATGCCAAAGTTACCACAAAAAACTGATTGATGTTGAAAATGTTGATCTAAAAAAGCTTAGATTTGATGAGATGAGACATTTTGATGAAATTTTAATTGACAGTACTTTGAAACGCTTAAATAACAAGTTAAGGTTTCTGGCTTCAAAGAACATTTGACAGAGCAAACTAACCTTTTTAGTTTTAATGTCATTTGAGATATTATAATAAAAAATACAGTAACCAGGACATTAGCTGATTTGGAATAATTCCTGACATTTTTCTGATCAGGAAGCCTCAAGTTTTTAGAACACTATGTAGTTCAAAAGCAATTGTTGGATGTTCTGCTGCATTTCATTTAATCCCTGGTTGGACTTGTTCATTTCCATTTAGTAGAAATACATACAGACCAAAAATAAGCAAGGGATGTGCTATGATTACCATGTTAATCCAAGAGTTTTATTTTTATCCTGTTTTCACTCTCTCTTTCTTAGATAGATATACACATTGTCCCAGCTTAGACTAGTGAGCACTTCAGTGAAAGGGCCTTTCTTTGGTTATAGCTTGGTATATGTTTTGTATACCCATTTGTAATGGACGTTACAGTAATTCATACATAAATACTCCTTTCTCAAAGAGAATAAAATATAACAAAAAAAAGTATCATGTCATTTGCCTCTCTTCTCCCTATTTAGTTAAAATACTAATTGTTTGCACTGCTGGCGTTCCTAGGGACTCCTGATCTTAGCCCACGGGCCCACTGTGTTAAGCACGAAACAAACATACAGTAAGAAGACAATCTCTGCCTCAGAATTTAGGGCTGTGGACAAGTGCAGGGAAAGTCCATAAATTGAGATTTATTGAATAAGAACAAGAAGACAAATTAACCTATTCTTACACTATTGTGTATTTTAGCTGTTTCCTTATTTTAAATTTAAATTACAGTTCCTAAATACATTGTGCTGGAACAAAAAGCTTGATATTACAAAGCCAAATTTCATCAAAGGCATTTGAATTATTTCTGGGCACTTTCACTGTGAAACTTGTATCTAATTCTCATAGCATCTTTTAAATATACCTTATCGCTATATTTCTGCTATGCTCCTAACCAAAACTAATAAACTCTCCGCGCATAAGGATCACAGAGAAGGAAATGGGTCATGTGAATGGTACATTTCTATAGGTATTTTACAAAAGTTTTGTATGCTGTGTAAACCCCCTGATTCTCCTTTAGCTAACATGTAAATGCAGCTGGATGCTTCTGCTTATAAACGATGGCTTGAGGCAAATAGTGCCAGAACATGCCTTTGAGACCAATTAGTATTTGTAGCATATATTCCAATTTGAGAAAGCTTGGTCCATGCTGGAATACTTTATTTTCTCTGCTTGACATTTTAACCTGGATCACCTGAAGCAGCAAACCATCCTAGTAACCCTCAATGTTAGACCATATCCAGGGTCCTTCATATTGGTGCTGCCTATTCCACATATGCAACATAATTCAAGGTCCCAGGGATCTCATCACAACGTAGACAAGGACTGGCAATTTATATGTATATATACTCTGGATTGAATGTAAGTACTAGCTGTCATTGAAGACACTAAGAAACAGTTAAATCCCTGGAAGCAGACAGAGGAAATGGCAGTGACAGCTAGCACAAACACTGGCAACACAGGGTAGGAAAAGAGCATAAATAACAAGGTAAGTCTCATACACAAACAAAACAACATTGGGAGCAACACCGGCTCTGAGGTGGCAAAGGGGGTAAAGTGGAGTGGCGGGGGGACAGTGGTGGATTTTGTTATTTGATTCCTTCTTTATTCAGAGTAACATGACTACACTTTCAGAGTACCCAGAACTGTTGGGAAGGAATGAAAGAAATGGGTAGCCACTACTGTTGAAGAAAAGTGTGACAACACACTTATAATTGGCTGCCAAAAATGCTCTGTTGATAAAGAGCTTTTCATGCACATTTGATATTTCTGCCACCTGAAGAAAATTTACCAGTGACTCTCTGAATGGAAATGTTCAGTTTTCTAAGTTGAAAGAAGTCATAAATATACCTGTATGACTATTCAGAAATTTAGTGAAAGCAGTAGTTTTCCACAGACATGAGAGAGGATGATGTAAAATTGGGGCTTATTTTATTTTTCTGATTCCATGTGTTAAGTCAGATTTGTAAAGATAAAGCATTTGGAAGAAGATTCAAGTTGCTAAATAACATGAATGATTATTTTAGTCAGTTTGCTGAGAAAAAGAAACTGTACTGCAGATCCATATTTCTGTCAAAAGCTTAGGAAAATTAATAAAATGCTGAAATATTCTGAATAAATTCCACTTCATTTAATTTAAAAAACCCCAAACCAACCAAACCAAAACAACAAAGGAAGAAAAAATCCATCCACTCCACTTCGGTGATGTAGCTACCAAATTTAGGTGCTGGATTCATGCGATTACATCATTGGGAATCTATAACGTGAGACCTCAGCGCGTTCCAGTCCTGGTTCATGCTCGGGGGACATGACCACCATGTTTGCACACGGGTGTTATTCATATACGCCTGGAAATCCCAGTGTGCGCAGGCTCCCAGCCGGCCTCTGCCCGAGTGCAGCTCAGCCCTCAGAACATAACTGGGATGGACAGAGCCGCCACAGCTTGCTCAGCCAGGAGCCTTCCTCTGGGAATGTCAGGAATGCCCTCAGCATTTGTTCAGCAGGAAGCTATTGGCTAAAGGCACACAGCAGCAGTTGCATGTGTTTCTTTAACAAAGAAATTTGAGTCTCTTCAAAACGGAGACATGGTTCTTACTTATGTGGGTAGATGATGATTTGATTTCAATGATATTAAATCCTTTAAATGAGAGATAAGCTTTTGTATATCTATTTTTATTGTTTGCTTCCTGTATACAAACTAATGATGTCTTGTAGCCCCACTGTAGCAGATATCTATTTCTGAAATAATTGTAATATATTTGAATCTAACGATAGTCACAATGATTAATTATTTCTTCTTAGAATCATCTTGGGAGAATGGCAGATCAGAATGATAAGAAGTGATCAGTTTAAAGACCAATTTTTTTACTGGCTTGCTGTTAAAAATAATCAAGATTGACTGATTCATGTACGTGCATGGTGCTGGACAGTCAATAGTGAGGAAGGACTACAGATTTGCTTCTGAGACCAAGTCACAATCCATTCAGAATGTGAGTATGATTTGATGGGGAAAAAAGAAACAAAAATCTTTAACTTTTTTTTTTTAAGAAATGTTTATATTAGTAAATGGATAGATTAAGTCACCAAGAGATGTAAAACTTCGAGGCTGCCCATAAACAGCTGTATTAGGAAAGTGCTCAAAGAAATCCAAATAAGTTTTCAGTATCTTACAAAAGCATGTTCCTCTGGCTTGCTCAGGGCTTGTTACTGTAAGTGTTGAGCACTCCAGCCTAAAGGCACTAGTTCTATTAACTTCAATGGTATTAATTACATGTGTAAATCTAAACAAGCCCCAAAATTCTCCGAGGATTTGCCACCTTGCAAGTTGAAGCTTTTGTAGCAGCTATGATGTAAACTGTAGTGTATACATACAGCCCAGGATGCAGAGAGAACTTGACAAACTATTGGCCAAAACCAGTTTTTCTGTCCTTTTCTGAGTTGGCATTATCCACAGACAGATTTCATGAATTAAGCCCATACTCAAGGCAGTGGATAGTGAGGCACATATACATTGCTCCTTTCTCATCTCAGTATGTGGCATGTACTTCTAGCATATAAGTTCTTACCATGAGGGGAGGCTTATATTCAGACTACATCATTTTTATTGTCTGGTAATTGACTCTGAAACCTGAAAAGACAAGATTCTGCATAAAAAAGCATAGTACTCCACCATCATCTCTGCATGAATTCATCTTTACTTATGCATTTAACAACTGGAATATGTGGATCGGATAGCAGAGCACAGCTGTACTCCCTGAAGTGGGTACCTACTGCAACTACCTGTTGCAGACTATGATGATTTTCCCTCTTTACTCTGCAACTTCTAAGCTGGTGTCAAATTCGGGTCTTTCCTCCCTTGCTTTTGAATCACAAAAAAAACCCACAAAAAAGAGTCCACGAATGTCTAGTGAAGACACAGATATAGTAAAACTTGCTATAATTAAGCTGGAATGGTTTAACTGGAATAGCTGTTTTCTTCAAATCCAAAAAAAAGGTATTACCTAGAGAAGAAACTGTTTGTACAGCTCTTCTCATGGAAATCCTATGCACATTTACGTAAGTTTATTTCCTATGCTTATACATACATGTGTGTTTGTGAGTGTATGCATGCATTTTTCAGTGTGTGCATATTTCTATGTGTACAGCTGAAAGGAGATAGATCACATTTTAGAGGCTTTTACTTTACTACAGAAGCAGTATATAATACTCTTTACTTATACAAACTGTGACCCAAGATCTGACCTAGGATTAAAACTTCAATGCTTATGCAGATACCTAAATAATAGCTTTATTATAGCTGGTCCGATACACTGCCAATTCCTCATAATTTGACTGGAAGCCACATATTAGCCAAAGGGTGTTTATGTGCCCAAATATAAATGAAAAAACTCCATTTGGGTTTTGGTCAGTAGCGTCACATTACAATACAATATACATAAACACATACATATGTATGTATATATTGACTGTAAAGATTACAGTTCCAATTTCTGTATGGCTAGTGGTTTGAGGAAATTGATTCTTACTCCTGGGATGAAAGTATGTATTTCACATCTCATCTTTGCCAGAATTAATTCCTACCAAAAATTTCTGATTACACAGGATTTCCTCTGAGACAGTAGGACAGTAGACCATGAATGACTGAAATTCACTGACTGCACCACTGAAATAATCAAATGCTTGTTTATTGTTAACTTTTGTTTAGTTTGACAGACCAAAAAGAGGCATTAGGGAACTGGTATTTTTATTTACTTAATTATGAAAGCAGAAGCCAGGTTACATCATCTTTGCTGTCTCTCTTCTCATTGGTAGAGATTCATGTAGTTTATCATTTGTTAATAGAATGGTGAAGAGTTAACACACAATTCTTTATAGCAGAACAGTCTCACGTGTTTCTCATTTTCTGGTTTGGAAACTCACAGAAAGATTACCGCTGGCATGTTATTAAAAAGACTGATATGTCTTTGAAGTGGAGTGCAGCCTCTGTCATCATCTGTTACCAAATAACAGTACAAATCCTGATTTATCACTTTTCATGAATTTTCTTTTAATAGGCTTCACTTTTAGAGTAGAAAAAAAAATGCAAGGTAATGATTTGAAAAGATAAAATACCACATGGTATTTTGCAGGATCTGTATACTAACTCTAAGGGAACATGCTAACTCTGCAGGAAACCAAAGTAACTGAGCAATAAATTGTGTCATCACTACCTGTGTTATCTCTTGATAAATATGGAAAGAATATTGAAAAGATTTCACCAGACATATTCTTTATTCTTTTTATTGAATAAAGTGAAATAGGCATGAGAATTGCTGCTTCATTTTGCATTTTCTTTTGATGTCAAGTTGCAAGGTTTTATGTTTACCATAGTTTGCTGTTGCAAATATAACCATCTCCTTATAATTTGGAAAGAGAAAGAGCTGTCTATTCCTTTTTGTGTGTGTCTGCACTGATATGAACATGTATTGAGTACCTCATTCTTCTCATACTCTTTTTCTCTATCATCAGCTGCTCTTGGCTACTGATCGATGTAGGTTGGCTATTGATTCTATCTATTGGTAAGGAGTGTTATCTGCTTTGTTATATACATAAAGACATTGATGAACAGGCCAAAGGAAACGAGAGAACCCTGTTGCATCCACCCATATGCTAACTGCATGATTGCACAAGATGCCAGAGTTTTTGTTGGGCTGCTTTGGCTACACATCCATCCAGCTTGCACCCTCCCAGCATGCTGGCTCAGTCATAGCAACAGTATAGCAAAGAGAAGAGATGAGAGTCCAGCAGCTCCAGAGCTGCAGCTTTAGGATTGTTTAATATTCTTAGTATAACTGAGACAGAAAACAAGTGTCGTTACAGGAACAATAAAACTGGAAAGTGTTCTAGATTTGAAAGTAGATCCAGAGTATGGGTTTCTTACACGTAGGGCAACACACATACCATACATACTCATGCATGTAACTGTAAGATGAACATAGAAACACAGAACTATGTAGGTTGGAAAGGATCTCTGGAGTTCATCTAGTCTATTGTACTGCTCAGAGCAGGCCCATTGTACAGTACTTTTTGGCAACATCAGCAAGGCATCCTTTAAATCAGGTCCAAAAACTGCTTCCATGTCAGAGCAGTTCTGTAAAGAGTATTAAAGGGTAAATTATTTTCCCCATAGTCAAGGGATCCAGAGAATACAAGAACATTACTTAAGTGTTACAATACTAATGAGAAGCAAAACAACTGAGAAATTGCGAAATTGCTACTGCTGTGATGTTGTTTCTGAGCTACAATATAGTAAGGAGGTAAAAAAACAACTTAGCCTGTGTCCAGGAACAGTATCCAAGCCAACAGTAAAAATATAGAAGCTCTTATTGTTTGTTAAAAGGCAAAATATTGGACAAACCACATAACATCAGCCTCCCCATGTACCAGATGAAGCATAAGTTGTGGCTACTTCAACAAAACAAGGGATACCTCAGATGCATAAAAATAGCTATCCATTCTACAGTATAGATGATTTTTATAGCAGCTGATAGAATTAAAATAATCTATGCTGATTCTGGGTAGGACAGTAACCTTTTTCATTGTTTAGGAATGTTTGGGATACACTAATAATGGGAGAAGTCCAGATGATCTTAGACAGTGGCATGGAATAGTAGTTTGTTATAGGCCTTTTATAGGTTTGGCTGCTTCTCTTCATGTAGTAAAAGACAAAAACAAAAAGGTCTGGAACACAGATCTGTAAAATGGCTATTGCCTTTAACTGTTGATTGGGTACAACACTACAAGAAGATAATAAAAAGCTATAAAACATCTGCTCTTATATGAGATCTTACTGAGAAATATGAGAAATTGCCAGAGTTGCCCAGAGTTGAAGTTTAGTCAAACTTTTTCCTTCTAACTGCTCAAAAGCTACAAAATATGGATAGAATTGCAAGCATAAAGGGAAGCCAAGAAAGTTTTGTCTTGAATTTTCCGTACATTTGTCCTTTATTTCTTGGAAATGCAGGTGATCTCGCTATAAATGTATGGTAAACAGCATCTAATAAAAACACCTGGTTTCAATATTTAAATAACATACAGTGACTTTATTACTCAATGGACGGTAACTATGATACTGAAAAAGGAGTATTAAAATGCTATTTTTGAGGGTTAATAAACAGATATATATTTTTTTAAAATTGGGTCCGCTATTCTAAGTCTGGAATAGCTGCTGGTCCTGTTCATTACTAATATTTGCTTCATACTAAAGGATGAAATACATGCTGTACTCCTTTGTTCACCTTAGCTCAGAAGCAAAGCTTCTCAATTGTGACATTATACAGAAATCCAAAAAAGCTGGATGCTTTTAGTTTAGTCTATCTTATTTTCTATAATTTTATTTTATTAGAAAGTAGGCACAGCAAAAAAGAAGATCTGCTATTCTCAGTGACTGTACTGCTGGTTACATTGAGGTGGCATGTCCTCTGCCTCCAAGTTTGCCACTCTTTCTTCTCCTATGTTTTGTCAGGGAATGGTGTACTGTTTTAGTGCTGCCTATCTAACTTATTTTTGCAGCACCTTTGTCCTACTGGAAGGTTGGAGTAGGAAATACTTGCTCTCAAAAAGCAGAAACTGAGCTCTTCCAAAAGTTTGTAATGTAAGAAAAAAATTCTCTCCCTTTTACTGTGGTTTGTTGAAGCTTGTTTTCTTTCATGTTTTATAATAAGCTGTGGCATTTAACGATGCCCTCAATAAACATCACTAACATTTTTTTCCTCTTTAGATGCCAATGATTAATGTTTTCTACGTATTCAAAGAATTTGTTTTATGCCACAACTCCAGCTTCCCACAAAAACAATTCCTAGTTAAACCCCCTGTTTACTCTAGCGTTTATTTGATGATCAGCTGTCTATTTTCCTGCAAGCAACAAAGTGAGCATGTTCATCAATTAATGGATATATTTAGATACCTTTCTTACAGAGTTCACCCCCTTTGTTTGGTTAGTAAAGAGAAAAGAGACTCTTAAATACATCCCAGCAATAGAAGCTGAAAACAGTTTCTTCAAATGACATGCTACTCATTTTTAAAAATAGGTTGGTAAAATGAGACAGACATGTCAGGGCACTGCAGTTAGGCCACAGTGAAGGCCATGCTGTGCTCTTATTTTCTCTGTTAGAGAGCAGCAGTCCCCAGGGTTCATCAAGGCAGGAATAACTCTTACGGACATTTCCAGGCCAAATGTATCGGATGTTTGCCGATGAAGACCTAGGTCTAAATGATAAAACATTGCCACTTGTGTGCATCTGATATTCAAACTTGGTGTGATTTATCATGTTAAGCAGGTGGTATGTTCTGGGAAAACAAAACGTCGTGCTTCTTCAGTGCGTCGTGACCTTTTCAGCCAGCCTTACTATGGAGTCTATGACACAGACTAAGGATGTCTTCCCCACCTGACACGACAACTTCAGTGCCTCTTTCAGAAAGAGTTTCTTCACAGTAAATGTGTTCCTGTTTGTTCCAGTATATCTGGTAATAACAGAAATGAATCTTTCCCAATCTGGTTTCCTAGATGCATGAGTGTAGACTTTAAACACAAACCAGAGCCGTTGACTATTCATCAGGGAAATATTTTATATACACAGTTAGGATTCCTTTACCAAGCTTGTACATTAGTATATTCAATTTACGTTGTGCAGACCTCACTTCCCAAATATTGTACAGTCCAGTGTAATTTCCCTGACCTTGTTTTTCTTTTAGGATACAGCAAAAGAGTAAAAGCTTTTCGTCTCCTGTATTAGCTGACTGCTTCCTTTATGGCAGGGCTGAGAAAACTACAGCTCATCAGCCTTTACTTCATACGACTTACTACCTAATTCTGGGGGATATTAAAATTAGATGCCATGAAGAAGTAGGAAAATGTATAGCCTGCTAACAGTGTTTGAAAGGTTTCTTCAGTCCTCAGGAAAGAATAGTGTCCTCATACATGCTCTATGGCAACTCATAAAAAGAATGCGCAAAATGTACAAACAAGAGCGAAGCCAGGATGAGGCCCTGACATGTTGGATACTACATCCTTAGCCAGAGAAAACTTCCACTGGCTTTCACGCACTAGAAAGGATACAAACAGTGCCAGTTTATAATCTCAAGCTGCACCAGTTCATACTCTTGAAATTACGTTTCTTTTAGCTACTGCTAGAATTAGAACTGATTTCAAGTAACAAGGACACTTACTTCAAGCATATGATTTCAAAAAGTTTCAGCAACGCTACTTTAAAGTAATGAGAGTTTGATCCAAAAGAAGCAGAGAGCAAAAGAGTTAATAGATTTTCCACTTATTTTCATCAAGCTGAGTGGCAAGCAAACTCAGCTTAGCTGTCAAGCAGACAGCAGCTCAGCTCTGAAATGATGGAAGGTGGAACCTGTTCATTTCCTTGCATGCCTCTTTATGGCCAACAGTTCATTCTCTAAAAATATGACTGTGGAAAAAGTTAGAAATGTTTCAATTGATTCAGGTCTCCCTTGTAAAGCAGGAATTTACTCCACTGATATAAACAAAGTCTCAGCATTATGCAATCACTTAAATCAGACTATAACTGGTACCCTACATTTATGTTAGCTTGAATAGTCTTACATTACTTCAATTTTTTAATTCAGCAATATTCAGATTTTGCATTGCTTTGCAGAACTTTATATCTAAAAACTGCAGGAAGGAATTTGTCGGGGGGGCAGAAGGAGTTAATATTGAAATGCAAATTGTTACAACTGAAAGGATGTTCTCCAGCTTCAGTTAGTTTCTGTGATTTATATCCTAAAAATAAAAAAGAGTAGCTGAAAATAATATGTTACAACAAACCCCAATAACTTTGTCTCTCTTATATTCTCAGTCTTTGTTGTTTTGCTTGGAGACTCGGTACATGGAATTTTATCTATAAATCAAACTCTTGGAAATAAACTTGCTGAAATCACAATCAGAGTCAAATATTTATGTGATGATTTTTGTGAGAAGTTCAGTAAATATGTTGTCATCAGCTAGATTCTCAAGAAAACATCCCAGGTTCTTTTTTCTTCAACTTGGAAAAATATGATTCAGTCATGGACAAGAATATTATGCTCAACAAAACAGCTACCTAGCAGGCCTGCACAGGAGCACCTTCACCACGCTGCCCAGTTTTTAAAACTTTCATAGTGTGCTCTTATTCCTGTGACACTGGCCACAGTTGACACCTGGACAGTCTTTTTTTACTGACCTCCTCTGCCTTCCTTCTCCATACTGATCCCATCTGCTCCTTTTCATTACTGTCTCCTCCCTATGCTTCGTGTCATTTAAGCTTGTCAGTTTCTTGCTTTTTATCTTAGTCATCCTGCCTTCTCCCAGCAGCAAAAATTCAGTTCCCATTTCCATACCCTTCTTTTGCTATCTTCTTCTCACATTGTTTGTCTTCACCCTTTTCCTTTGAAATCTTCCCTTCTCCACCATTCCTGTTCCTACTTCCATATCTCTTTTATCACCTTTCCTCACTTTACACCTATCCATTTCTCTTGTCAACCCTTCTCTGGCTGTATCTTAGCTGCTTGCTCCATGACTAATAAAATTTTAGTTATCCAGATTTTCTCCACAGCTTATTCTTTCAAGTGCCTGGCTCTCAGAGAGATAAGATCCATTTCTTTTCTTCTTTGTTTATGGCATTGCTTTTGCATCTACCCTGTCTGGCCTAGGAGTGCTTCTCCCCTCACGTCCTCTGCCATGGATCAGATCTTGCTTGTTTAGGTACTGGTATATAGTGCCAACAGCCACTGTCCTGGCACTGGCTGACTGATTCCTTTCAGTTCTCCAGCAATGTCTCACTTCAACAGCCTCTCTTTTCCCACCCCTTATCTTCTGAGGTGTTTGGGTCCTCATTCTCTACTTCCATACACTGGCTAGCATCCAACCAGTGTTCGCAGGGACCACTGCAACATAGGTAAAGACATGGATAAATAAATAAATAAATAAATTACACACATTATATTTCACTATGAGGCAACATAAAGCTGCCATTTTTTAAAGTTTTTCTCAAAACTCTCAAATACCTATAAGTTAGGTATAAATTAGAATTCAGAGCACACAGGAAGCATGAGAAATTAAGCAGCCTTGTATTGAGCATTTTACAGAGATAGGCAACCTTGGTCCATGCTGGAATCCTCTCAGTTTTTGTGGGTTATCTGAATGCCAAGATAAACAGGAATTGGTTTTGTATCATTTACAAACAAGCAGTGAAAAGGAAAGGGAAAAAGTAAAACTGCAATGAAAACCAGTGGTCTGCAAGTCTGTGCAGTTGCATTCAAAGCTTTAACTGTATGGTCAGTGAAAGCTTCTGCTCACGTTCAGCTGCTGACAAGAAAGCAAATAAGATGTCAGACTTTATAAGGAATGAGACAGGAATGAATGTGGAAAAATATACAGCTCCCTGGTCTAAAGTAATGGTACAGCTTCACCTTAAATATTGTGATTAATTCTTCATATTCCATCCCAAAAAAAGGAGATTGCAGGATTATAGCAAGTCTAATAAAGAAGACAAGAGTAGATAAACTGATCTTTAAAGTTTATAGATTGCACAGATTCAGAGTGGTTGTTGCCTGTGCGGGGACAGAAACCAGCATCTTCACCAGCACCTTTTCTAAACATGAGTGTAGTTCAGTTTGGATAGTTAGGTCTTCACACAGGCTATTAGTTTGGTGAGGTCTAAAGAGACCTTAAAGATCCTTTGAGAGAAAAGGTGCTGTATAAATGTAGATTAATAAACTTTGCCTACTGATAATAGTTATCTTCATTTTGTCATTTTTCAGATTTCCAGCAAAGGAATAGCTACTGGCTTAGTGTTTAACTCTGCGTGTTTACATAAAGCTTTTCCATGTTACTCCTCATTTCTAAGAAATAAAGCATGCCTGTTTAGAAAAATTCCGAGGCACATTCCTTTAAAATTTTATCTTTAACCTCTTCCTTGCTTTCTGTTTATGTTACCCAAATACAAATTTTAAAAGCTTACCAAATGTATATAACTGAGGTGCAGGCAACTGTGTTGTATTTATTCTCCTTGTTTTCCCATTGGTTGTTTCAGAAACTCACTCCTTTGAGAGTCAGAAACTTTTTAACTTAGGAGTCTAAATTCATGCTTTATTCTTCATATTGTATGTCTCTTTTTCCCTCACCTATTCTTATTCTGGCTATGCTTCGAGAAAAAAACCTGTACATTCTTCTCTACTTTTGTGTCACTAGATTTGATAAACTGTGTAATTTTGTTCCGGTCCCCTAAGTTTCCTCAAACATGGGGGAGCAGAACTGTATGCATTTTTCATGTCGGATTTGTTATCCCACTGCTGTGTGCAAAAACATGAATAGATTCTCTTGAAAATGCCTCTCCTACTACATCCTAAGGTTGCCTAGACATTTGACTTTTTTTCCTGGAGATTTAGTAATTCTGTGATTGATTAATACAAATTAATTTTTCATTTTCTTTTATTTGGTTGAACTTTATCCCATCCCACTTGATTAGGCATTCAATGCAGGCCACAGCAGTTCAGCTTACATATATTTATTTTTAACTAGTAAGCCTTGTATGGGAAAGTTGAGGGCTGGTTACTTTCTGTTAGTCATGAGCCCCCTGTGGATTTTATTAATAAATTGTTTGTTGTTGCCATAAAAAACGAAATCACTGAGAATATTAAATCACTAATGCCTCTCACCACTTCTTGTCTGTCAGCAGCTGAACTACCAATTCTGCCTGTTAGTAGTGGAACACTTGTTTTGTAACTGCAACTATATTTTACTGATAGCAAAGTAACTAATAGGGTTCTGCTAATCTGAAGGTTTCCTTCAACAGTCCCTATGAACTCAGCCTAGCCAAAACATGGTAAAAAATCTTCCATTTTTTCTCTAACAAAACTTGTAAGAACTAATGTGTCAATGATGCATGGAATTTTATGGATTTTTAACACATAAAAGAGAAACCAACTGCACATACTTGAAAGTCTAAAGGAGTCTCTTAAGATTTGGAATATAGAGAAAATAACCTTAGCCAGTGTTTGTTTCCATAAAGAATGAAAAACAGTTTACAACACTTCAGATAACTCTCCAGTCTGCTGAGACTTAGAGTGCCATTTCATTCAATGTCTTCATAGACATAAATGACACAATAATAATAATAAAAAAAAGATCATCTCAGGAGGAATCCTAGTAAACATCTGTTGCATTTTGGACTAGAAGTCAGAACCACAAAGACATCAACACAGCTGTAAAATGTCACTTAAGTAGCAGTCCCATGGATTCCTTTCTAGCTGAGTCAATAAATAGGTAATGATTGCATGTTTAATCACAGGTTGAGAAGTTGTGAGTGACAAACAGGACCAGTTGCATAAGGAAAGAAAAATCCTACATTACAGGAGGTGGCATAAAAGTACATTCTGAGAGTTTTCCGATTCCCCAGTGAAAGAGTCACTAACTTTCTAGCAGGGAAGGTTGAGTCATCCTGTTCTAAGTGAACTGAACTTTGTTTTGGAGAAATTTGTGCTTTGTAATTGTTTGTCTCTTCATTTTTCATATCAGGGTTTTCCATTTGGATTGGCACTAGAGCTCACAATTTGGAGATAGTTAGGGAATAAACTTCTAGCACTTGCAATCTGAGCAAAGGAAATAAAATTAATCACTTTCATTATGCCGGGTTTCTGATCTTACTACTACAACAGGAAAGTTCAAAAACTGATTAGGTAAGATCCAAATGACACAGGCAGAGTATTACTGGAAGGTAAATCTTATCAAGTTCATGCCTAAAAATGAAAATTCTACTAAATAGTATATTTATGTTTGAAAAATTAATCAGATTTAGAATCTCACTACGTTTCATAGTTCATGAAATTAAAATAACTGTAAACAAGGTACAAAGGTACAAAGATCAAGTAAAGAAGACGGTATGACAGTAACCGAGCAAAAGGTCTAATGCAACCTCTTTGCAGTGGTGAAGAATTTGAACTTTAGTTTCCAGCTTCAGAGGCTCACATACATTCCAGTAATTGCCATTAAAAACATTTACCTAATCAAAGCAATCTGCACACTAACCAATATTGACTAAGACATCCCTAAGAACAACTGTTTAAATCAGTATTGATAAAAAAATCCTTACACAATAAAAATTGCTCTCTTCCTAAAAAGGTTAACTTGAGTTTGGCCTTAAAAAAACATATTCCAGTTCCACAATACGGAACATGGATGAAACCTATGGTGGAGAAAAATACAGCTGAAACAAAGTACAAAGGGGCAGGGAGGGATTCCCTCTCAATGTTTAAGCATATCCTCATAGTTAAAATGAACATTGAGGGATGTTACTCAGTTAGGGCCAAATATGATCCCTTGACACCATACTGGTAAGGGGCAAGTTTTCACTGCTATTGCCTTGTGCTCCTTTTGCCAGATGCATAAAGGATTTCTGAGGTCTTTCTGGCATGTTTCACCAGCACCACATTCACTTTAAAACAAAATAAAGATGTTAAACCAGAAAGTTATTTTGTCCTGTAATATAAGAGGCAGAATCTATCATAAATTTTATAATTAAACTATGTTGAAAATTCTCTAAGCATTTCTTAATGTTTAATTGCCACTTTTTTTACAATGCATTTTTTCTTCATAGAGGGAGAATCCCTAGTGCTTTGGTTCCAAATGCTCCGGCCTTAGAGGCTGGCAAAATTACAAAGAATAGATGTGGGAAATGCTCAAGACCTCCAAGACGTAACATAGTTTTTTCTAAGATAATATTCAGTTTGTCTTTTTTAAAATGATTCCTAAGAATCTGCATCAAACTTCCAGGCATTCACACAGAATGGGGAGTTTGTAAATTCAAGTGTTCAAGGTCAGGTTAGATGGGGCTTTGAGCAACCTGATTTAGTGAAAGATGTCCCTGCCCACGGCAGGGGGGGGTTGAGCTAGATGATCTTCAAAGGTCCCTTCCAACCCAAACCATTCTATGATTCTATGAAGTCTAGAAAGGACAAAAGAAATACACATCTTTCTGCCTTTCACTGTCTGGAACCAAATACTTCGGGACCAGGCACATGAAATTACCAGAGTGAAATTCAGTATGGAAGGAAAAGGAAAGAAGCCTCTTCCAGGTAAGATTTAAAATTTTGTTTCTTTAAATGGTTGATATTTGAAGAAAACGCTTCAAAGATTTAGAAAGTGAAGAATCTCCCAAGTAGATAACTCTCTGAGCAAAGAGCAAGTACACAACTAAAGAAATTTAATGAATTGTATTTATCACCATCTCAGACTTTTAAGCTTATGCTACCTACAAGCCCATATATGGAATATAAGAGATCAATGGTAGTTTCCACAGCAGGCTGCAGGAGTAAGTCCAGTGACGTCAAAGATACAGCACATTTTATAACTGAAGTAAACAAATTAATTCTAAGGCCAAAAGAAAAAAAAAAAAAAAAGCAGTTGTACAAATGTCATACTATAAACTATTGTTTCAGCAGAGTGGTTGGGGGGTCCAAGCGATGCTTTGGCAAAGCCCTTGCATGGAGGGCTGGCTGCCAAGAGCAGCTGTGCAGTGACAAGTCTGGAATGTCCTCTGAGTAAGGCTGGCTGCAAATCCCTGAGGACTGTGAGGGTGGGAGGTTCTTGAATAGCTTGAGAAATATGAAAGCCCCATTCAATAATAATAATAATAATAATAAAAATCATTAAACTTAGTCATATAAGAAGGAAACATGAAAATAACCTTGTAACAATGTTGCTGTTTATTCACCCTAGAAAAACAAATTCCGTGTGTGTTCAGTATACTTCCTCTAGGGTTCACTTTTTCCGACGGGTAGCTTTATGAGGGTGGGGTTCAAATAGCATATCAAAATTTAGTAGGTTAAATTGCATTCAGGATTCTGATCTTTCTACAACAAAATATAGCTTCATACTCCTACAGAGTATAATACAGTATTCCGACTTCCTTACTGGCTGGAATTAGAGTTTTCCATACATTTCAGAAGTGTTACTGTGCTGCATGGACTCCTAATTCTTCTCTCTAGGCTGAATACAAGGGGTCACTGATTGAGTAATGAGGTTAATCACTGTAACATCAGTATAAATCTACTACTCAGATATATAAAAACAACTTCTGTACTAATGTCCTGCTTTGCTGTTTTGAAATCTAGTAAGAGGACATGCATTTCAGCCCAAAGTTATCTTCAGGAAAAAAAAATTAAATCTATACCACAAAAGCCTTTTGAAGAGAAGTGACACAGAATAATGGAGAATATATTTACCTGGAGTCTTCCACCAACTCCTATTTTTAACTGTATCATACACCTTTAATTTAAAATAGAAATGAGGCAGTAATTGGGAGTGCCTGAACAGAAATTATTAATGTGATTATGGAAAGAAATGATTCTGGAAACCAGAAAGTTTCCGAGTATCCCAAAAAGTGAATGGACAAAAGTTCATGAGCTGCTGTTACAACGTAGTATTGTTTAGATACATATGTTTCAGTTACATAAAACAACTCTCCTTCCAGACAATGCTACGAAAATTGATACATCTCAGTGTAACTGTACAGCAGCTTTGTTGAATTAGCAAGAAAAGACATTTGCTTGCTTTATCATATTCCCATGGGCTTTGTAGGTAAGAATGTCTCATAAGTCCTTTCATACGCATAGATACATGGAGCACAGGGCATTGGCCTGAGGCTTCACAGATGTACAAAGATGCAACACTAAGTAACAAAACAAAAGTCCCGTTAATGAACTTCAACTACTCTTAAGGCATGGTACTCTTCAAACCCAGACCAGATTTATTCAGGAACAAAGACCCTCGTTTAGAAACTGAAGTTCAGTTGACTAAGTTCGACTATTGGGAACAAGTATTTAGTGCAGAGTGATCTTCCTCCTAGAGGTTTCAATGAATTGTTCCACAAAATTAAATTTTAATAAATTAAATCATAGGGAATTTCTCCTACATTTGATAGAGTGATTTTAAGAAAAATTTTCTATAAATTTATGTTCCCTTACGTGCTGCAAGACTCCATGTATCTATTTAGGGCATTTGCAGATGCATCAGCTGATATGCAATCTGTTGAAAACAGCTTGTTCGTGACAAGCCAAAGTACAGATACCTCCATCACCACACAGTGGCCACCAACCAAGGCCACCAGTGCTATATCTGCAGCTGTTCTTTCCCAAATTCAGATTGACAGTACCTAAAAAGGTATGAGATGTAGCTCCTTTCTTAAAACTGCACCACTGCGTATTTGCAGATTTTTCAACTCAGATGTATTTGCACATATAAGGAGGCTACAAAACTGTAAAGTTCACTATGTCATTGAAGAGAATTGCAATATTTCTGCTTGCCTTCCCCTTCTACATTCAACACTTGGCTTGGAAGAAGATTATTAGGAGCTTTCTGTGTCATAACACAGCCATCTGTAGGATAAAGCAAAAGAGTGTTTAAATGATGTAGCTGTGTTCAGTTTCATGGGAACAGCAGATTGAGAATATATGTCATAAATTGACCTGAACATCGAGAAGCAAGAATTTAATTCATGTCAATTAAATTATTCACTAGTAATTCATTTTACGCTGCCCATTGGAGGGTGATAAATGAAAGTTTATCCTCAAATTGTAAAAAAATATATATATTAGGGAAAATCCTTTTGACAAAGGATACTTCTTATAATGAGCTATTTCTTATAAGAAGAGATAAGAGTCTCTTGTTAGAAGTTTATATATTGAAAATGTCAAAGAATACTTCCTGTCTGTATTCCACACATGATTATTATTTTCTGAGGGCACTGAGACTATTAATGTTTGCAACATAGCCACATCTTAAAACCTTAAATGCAAGAAAATGCCAAGTTATAATATTAAATATCATCTAATATCTAGTGTCATCCTTGTTTATTCTTTCTAGCATTAGGGAGTTCTATGGGAGCTGTACCTCTAATAGGAAAAGAACCACACTATACTCAAGACGTTGGTCTCCAAAATGCTGAATACAACCTCATCAGCACTGCCAGTTTTCCAGCACTGACATCTTCATGCAGGTGCTACACGTGGGAAGTATGTGGTCATAGTTTCAGCTTTGCAGAGAGAACTAATTGACTTTCACACAGGATTTTGATATTTCGAAATCTGGGTCTGTTCCAGTTTGGAACAAAAGCCAAACATTTCATAATTATCTGCAAAAGGCAATAAAGCTTCAGTGTGGGAGCAGGTCATCCCCTAGGCTTCCCCAAAGCATTGGACCTGTGAGCACTGAGCTCTCTTGAGCCAGGGGAGGAAGGGGATTGCCCTGGAAGGCAGCTCCTGACGGAGCTGCTCCGGAGCTGCACCCTTCAGCGGCCAGAGCCCCGGCCCCAATGCAGCTCCCCAGCTGCCTGCCTTCTGGGGGCAACAGGGAAAAGTGCCAGGGTTTCAGCCACACTTTTCAATCTGCCTGAACCGGCAAAGTCCTACCAGAAAATGTTCTGTCAGAACTTTTCCAGTCTCTTCCATTTGTAATTAAAGGCTTGGGGTTTACTGTAAAGGAGATTACCGTGCTGTGTGGAGCATGCTCCTGAGTAACAGCAACAGTGCTGCCATTTGGGTATTAAAAACGCGTGTGTGGCAGGGGGTTCCTGGTCCTCTCCGTCCCAATTTCGAACCATATAAAGTGCCAAACAAAATTCCTCTTGCTTTAGAATTCCTTCCCATAACTTAAATAAAGGTTAAAATTGCTTAAAGCCTCTTCCACGCTGGCACAGGATTCTGAGAAGAAGCCACATCAGAAAGGGCACCAGTCTGCAGCAGGAGCAGTAATGAGAATGGCCTGGACCAGAGCAGGTAGGCAGCAGCTGCATCCTGGTCGTGCGGAGCAGTTTGTATAACACGTGACAGAAATTTCTCTCTTGTGGTAGTGAAGGAGAACTGTTTCAGTGCACCAAGAATAATTAGATACAACTTTTGTGAAACTAATGCTCATATCTTCACAAACCTTTAATGCCAGTATATTGTTATTTAAGAGTGATGGTTATGAACACTTGAATATGTTCTTTCTCCTCACAAACTAGAAAACTGGCACAGCCCAGCAGGATGCAGACTGAAAACACACAAGCCAGACAGCCTCTAGAGCCATGCAGTTCCTTCCATGTTCTTTTTAACCTTTTGTTTCATTGCTGTTGATACATTGCATAGAGAAAGAACAATAGACTATGAAGTACACAGATCTTTGGGATACCCAGCAAAATTCCTCATGGACCGCCTAATGGAATCCTTTTCTTTTTTTGTTTTCTGTTAAAAAGTGAAAAATAGTGAGATGAAACTTTTAAAAATAGAAGATTAAATTCTTGATCAAATAAATGTGGCAGTGAAAAGTGTCTCCTTCTCTTGAAATCTTTTGTCTTTTTCCAGGAATACAGTTTTTTATTTTTAGTTTGGGGACTGTTTGGTGTTTTTGGTGTTTGGTGGTTTGTTTTTGGTTTTGTTTTTGGTTTTGGTTTGGGTTTTTTTTTTTTCTGAATGGAAAGTCACATATTTTAATAGAGGAAAAAAACAAAGAAAAAAAAAAAGAAAAAGCTTTTCTAGTGCATAGGCCTTACCCAAGCTAACATATGATGTTTGTAATATAAGATGTATATAAGATGTATATTGGGAGCAAAGCAGGCAGTCACGAAACAGGGAGCACTAGAAGATACTCTATATCAAAGGCACAACCGATCTTAGTGCAGGATGGTGCAGAACCTGCTCTCCCAAAACGCACATGGCATTAATTTGTTGTCTACCACAACAGGTTAGAGAATAATCCCTTGCTGAGTTGGCCAATACATATAAGGTCACAATGGAAATATTTCTGCTTGTACTTCAGACTTCTCAGTGTGGGACATTGGTCAGAGTTGCAAGAGGCTGAGCTAGACTAACAAAAATAGAGCCCCATTAGCTTGCAATTGCTCACACACACTTGATCAGAACTTGCTTGGCCATGATCAGAACTCAGTGTTCCTCACATGTACATACATAGTTGTCCCCCTAGGCCACACTTGCCTCTTTCTAAATGCAGTGATAGGGGAGGGGGGGGTGAGGAGGGAACAGCACCCCACCCAGAAAAACAAACTGAGAGCAGAATAGGCAAAGCTGTTTGCCAGAGTAATGTCAACAGACATCTGGAGCAGACTGGCTTTCAAGTAAGGGCCTAGATTTGATAGAGCTACACTACTGAAGTTGTACCAAAGACAAAGTTTTACCAGTTTAGACATCTTTCCTCCAGGCACCCGCATAACAGCAGCTTTATTTCTCTTTTGTGGGCACATATGGCGTGATCTCTCCCATTCTTGCCCAGTGAAGAGCAGCTATCTGTCCTATCCACTGCTTTTCACACAGCAGCTATGTCCTCTTACCAAAGAAAGTGCATCTACTCCCCTGTAAGACTGACTAAGTTATGGAGCTGCTTGTTCAAGATATTAATAGAAGAAATGGCGTTAAGACTTTGGGGAAGGCTCTGAGCACTTTCTATGGAGTTCAGACACTCACCTCCTAAGCAAACCTTATTACATACCTGAGATGGATGAAGAGAATATGGCTAACAACAATTCAGCTCCTCTTTTATGTCATGTCAAACCACCTCACAAAGCACTGAGGTGTCTGTGGATGTGGTGGAGGTGGTGATGGTGTGAGTTTGGGCTTTGGTGGAAGGAGAGTGAATCCCATGTTCTGCCTTTCACGCAAGCTGGCAGTTTCAATGCTTTGCTACACCTTTCATAGCCAGTTGTTCTTTAGATTCTTTATGAGTTCTTAGTTCTTTTATGTGCTCACCTTGCTGCTGTTTTTCATTAACTTTCCTGTCAGCTGCTTGAAATGGGCTGTAACCTCAAGAGTGACAGTCACCATAGGACTAGTGGTTGTGTCCAGCACAGGATCATTACAGGACTAGCACACACTACACTGTAGAAGTTCACAGGAAAGAACCACTGAGGAGGTTTTGGGAAGCATTTTGCATCCCAGTGCAGCCCTGATGAAGCTGAAAGATAAGTGAGGTTCCTTGCCATACAGTAAAATACACTGGAGTAACTGGTGGTTTCTGCTCATGAGATAGCACCTCGTGGGACTCCAGACCAGCAGGGATGACAGAAGTGAGTAAAAGCAGTCCTCCTTATTAGATGAGAGATGTTTAACTGTGAATTGCATTACTTAAACGAGATGTTTTCTTCCACAGAAGTTAACAGAAGTGCAAATACATTGCCTCTGTGCCCTGAGATCATCTGAGCTGAAATGTGATGGATATAAATCCTAACAGGAGCTAGCTGAAAAAGCTTATAGCTATGAAATGCTTGACTTAGTATATTGTTTTCCCAGAAGAGGAATGGCGTCAAAGGAGAAATATGGTAGAAAGTGTGCTAAGTATAATGTCTAAGCGCTGCTGAACTGACGAGACACAGGTAGTCTCCTTTGGCCCATCCTGTTTAATATCAGTGACAATAAAAATGTAATAAAGATGATGTCAGGCTAACATGAGAGCAAGTTTGTTCACAGAACTGTGATAGCATGCACAGGGAATCCAGAGCAACAGTGAGTCATTCTGTTGAAAGCAAGTAATGATGAGAGGGTTGAAGAAAGGGAAACTTTCTATACAATTTCTTAGCAATGTGGAGTGGGAGGAAAAAGCCACCCCAGAGGACAAACCAATGCAGACTCTAAAATGGAAAAGTAAGAAATGTTTATTTACTGAAACCCGTCAAGTTGAATTCCAGCTTGGCATATGTCTCCCCTCCAGACCACCTATACATAGGAGAAGAGCACTTATCCTGTGATATATAGCTGGGGATGGGGGGAGAAAAATACAGAAAAAAACATGGAATGGGGACATAAAGTACCACATACTTAAACCATTTTGGATTTCTTCCAAGAAAAAGCTTTGGCTTCGTGCTCTGAGGCCCATATAAAGTAATGAAAATCTCCCCATCCTCCAAAAAATATATCTGAGGACAGTTATGTGAACTTACAGAGCTTTAAAATAACTGCACTTCCATTGAACTGGGATCTTGCTACTTAGCATAATAGTATTTTTTCAGGCTATCAAGAAAATTAATGTTTAGAAGACTATATACTGTTGATTCTGCTGAGTAATGCCAACAAATAGACACACACACACACACACAGATTTACACACAAGCACTGTTAGGCTTCTTTGCCAGGATGGCTGCCAACTGTGCAGATCTAATTATTTATCAAGCTGTTCAAGCTTGCTTTCTTGTATACCCATCTCTACCCTTCTGAAATCCTGTTTCTTATCTTCTTCTAAAATTAAAAGGTCACTGGGACCACAGCTAGCATCTTCTTTGAGGGTACAGCGTCTAGCGGGGTGAGTGTCCACAAAAGATTATGGCTTGTAGACATGATAAAAAATCAGCAAGAAGACTATGAGTTGACACTAAAACACATGAGTTCTAATGAGATTTCTTCAGTTTTTAGTGACTATTTAAAAGAAAACCAAACAAAATAGTACTCTTCCACTGCTATAAATGATCACAATTTTCTTAAGGTGCCACACATTTTCCAGAAATGTGGTAAACCTGTTACATACTTAGACATCCTTCACACTCTGAGGGATAAATGTCACCTACCTAGAATGTCTGTGGCTTCTAGATATAAAACATACGTTTGAAATATGAATATAGTAATATATGTAAATATCATAAATACACTTTTGACTGCATATGAGACCATGCCTTTATAAAGTTTATATATGATTTTCTACAGCTCAATTGTTTTTAGCTTCTGGATTTTAAAATTAGATAAGGAAAATCAGGGTGTTAGTCAAAATGCTGGAAATGGGGGCTTCACTATGAGTGCACCACATGATTAGTATATTTTATATGGCTTTTTAATTGACATTTTTTTCCCAATGGGTGTAAGCACTGTTACATTACATAACAGCATACATCCCTGACAGGAAATTGCACCTGTGATGAGCAACTCTGATGAGAGATTTCTATTAATGTGATAGAAATCACATTAATGTGAACACATTAATACTGCAAGAGAAAATGCAGTTAGCCTTAGAATTTATTATATGAGATGCTACTCTACTGGTAAAAAAAAAAAAAAAAAAAAAGACATTCAGTGGGAATTCCAAGTCACTAATGTCTTACTATTTAAGCAAGTGCTGCTTTTTGAACACTTGCTGAACGTGCAGATCCTGAATCAGAGTGTAACCATCTGACATATTTCCTTCAAATCAAGTCAATGTTTCTCTCTTTATCTAGAATAGAAAAATTATTGTAGATTGGGCAATTTCCTAAGAGTTTCAGGGATGAAGAGAATCCAGATATATCAACAAGGCAAAGACAAGTGTTTCTCCAAGTTGTATGGAAATCAAGCACCTGCGGCTTAATGCTGTCTGAAATACAAAGATGTTCTGATAGGATCTCTTATTTTACTTGGCTTGTGGGCTGTGATCAATCTAAAAAATGCCTGAATAGCAACTTTGTTCCTGTTCTAGCAATACTTGCATGCTTTTTGAAAGGTTGGCATTTTAAAGGTCATGGATGAATAGGTTAATGAATACCTTTATAAAAAAATTGTGTTTGTTTGAACACCTATGCAGCTTTGAAAAATCTCAATCATGACAGTACTCATGCTCCTCTCTCCTGCAGGCCAACTTTTTTCTGCTTTGTTTTTTATCTCTGTGGGTAAAATTACTTTTATCTTCTTCACCAAGCCGTGAATGCTGCAGTAAAATCTGCACTGGTGATTTTCTTGTTTATCTTTTTTTAAACTAGATCCTCACATGAAAAAAGCATACTGTACTTAGCAAAAAGATGAGGTTGAGCAAAGCCAAGTCAAGTATCCAGTATTGTAACATTTTCATCCAAATTAATTCTCACTCCTCATCTTGCATTTTACATCTGTTGAAATATGGTTTCTATTATGGTTTTGGAAGATTTCCATTTACTGTAAGTTTCAGACAGTATTGATGAGGTCACTGTTTACTTTGAATAGCTCTTTGATAGGAAAAAAGAGAGCACAATAGAACGTTCAGGAAGCATGGCATGTAATACATTATTAAATTAATCATGCGGGAGTTGTATAGAAATGTAACCTCTCTACAGCCTTTAGGGCATAGCCTTAGGGGACAGCTGTCCCACAGCTCCCCACGACAGCGGGTTCTCGTGTAATTGCAACAAGTGATGTTGCTTATTGATAGATAACAGCCATGGGAATTCTGCCTGCCAAAGCCACTGCGTACAGCTGTATAAACCAGATAAGCAGACTGGAGAACAATAGGGTAAGGTGTGCTATCCCACACACACCCTTTTGTAGGATATTTCTGCAGCTAATACTAATACTTAGGTAGCAGAAGACACGCTCCTTGTATTAACTGGAAGTTGCTGAATCATGCAAGACCCATGCTTCCCTGATAGGTCCCAGAGAACAGACTTGGATCATAGTCAAAAGCCTTATCTAGATGCAAGACATGATTAGACATTCAAGGTGAGGCTTCAGAGCCAGTTTGCGGTTATGTGCTGTTACTGAAGAGGTCATCACATTGTTTCCATGTGCCCAGCCTCATCTTTTAACTCTCCTTACTGGGAGCCCTCCAGCAGTTGTACTGCTGTGGTGGGTCAGATAAGCTCACTGATTTGTCTAAAAGCTGACTCTTTTTTGCAGTTTTAGTTTAGCATAGGGGATTGATTTATTTATTTTTTAATGTCAAAAATACTTGAGAACTTCAATTGCATGTAAGCAGAGCCCCAGTGTCATCATCTGGTAACTATATCCCATGTAGTCAATGGAAACATCCGAAGTGCTGTATAGTACAGTATTGCTGTACTATATTGCTCTGCTAAAGTACCGATACAAAAGGATATTCATGCAGCAAGCATATTTCATACAGCTTCTAATTAATTCACATACTATGAGGTGCGCAGTGAAGATCCCCTATCTTCCAGGGCTTATAACTTCTTTATTTGAAGAATCACCTTTTAACTTTTGAGATAACCTGACAGCTAGCTGATGAAATGGCCATACTTGACAATCACATAACAAACAAAACCTCCTTTCTTCATAAGAGTATAAATTTGGCTGAAGTGAGTTAGCAAGAATGCTACAAGACACTGGCTTGTGAATTATGTGTAAATGACTCTGTTATGGGAAAGAAAAAAAAAAGAAGGAGCAATTAAATCTAGTTTCTCTGTATAGTATATTCTTATTATATATTAAGGCAGTTCCAGGAACATGGTTTTGGTTTGGTAAAAGATATTTTAATGAAAATAATTGTTTAATTTGTCACTTTTGCTTGCCAGAATACTTCATGTTTAACATGGACTGCACTTGTTAAATACTCTAAATGAACTTTGTGTCCAACACTTCTTTCAAAATGCTGTGTAAAAATATCCTTTTATCCTTTGTCTTTTATGTGCCAAAGCATTTCCGTCAATATGTTAAGCATGCATGTATACTTACATCTCAGAAATTTTTTTAGTGGTAAGTTTCGTGCACTCTTCAGGATAGCCTGTGAAGTGCTGTATTTGGCAATCTTTCATAAAAAATAATTATTTTTCTTCAAAACAGTAGTGATTTCCATTTTTGTTTGTGGCAAATTACAAACTGCTCTGTACTTCTAAAGAATTAAGTTTACATCCCTACATGGTGAAAATCAGGTATACTGCTTCAAATAAGAAAATTAACTTTGGTATTTAAAATAAATCATCAGTAATGTAAACATAGAAACACACTGTTAAAGTGTAGCCAAGAAAAGTATATTTAGAGGCAAACATTGAAGAAGCAGCATAAACAAGGCAAGGATATGTCATGTGAAACAAGGCCATGAAGAAGCTCCATCTGTAAAACTGCACCTTTTCTGGGAGACCACAGATCCTTAGGGATGTGGAGATTCTTGAAGTAGTTTGAAAGGAAGGTTGATGGATCTGTTGGCACATACACGAGCACACCTGCACTGTAAAGAGTTTTAGTGGAACTAAGATTATTTTCATAATTCAAAATTTTCAAGATATATATTTAAAGGATAGAAAACTTCCAAGGAAAAAAAGTTTGATTTCCTCCAAATAATATTATTAAATCCTGAATATGTGCTTGTGTATGTATGCATATACAGTCAGAGGCATATACAGTTATGCATGCCTAGATGTAAAAGGAAATATGATATTAAGCATAAAGAAGTATCACCAAAAGTTTTTAGAATAGTGAACTAGATGAGAAAAATTATTAAAGGCAATTCATTTCAGGTGAGACAAATTCAGTTTTAAATCTTTTGGAAGCAAACAGTACCTGTAGCAAAGGTAAAGGAGCACATAGCTTTCTTCAAAAATCCATTTTGATTAATTTAAAAAAATGCATGAAATGCAGCTGATTCTTGCTACTAAGCTCCTCTGCTGTAGTCATAGGAAAGGAAGAAAACTGGCATGCTTAAACATAAATTTGGCTGCATTAGTAGGAAATCTACTGTAGTCATAAATGGAAAGTATTCAAACTAAAATGTCAGTAGTAGAAGATGACAGGAGTCAGTGTTAGAGGTCCAGATTTGAAATATTTACACAAATATAACGTAGACAGCGATGTGGAAAGCAAAGGCTTCCAAGTTTGCAGATAGCACTTAATTAGCTAGTACTGCAAATAATGAAGGAATGTACACTCAGAAATCAGAGACCGAATGGAGAAAAATCTTGAGCTGTCAGGTGAGAGAAGCTCTATTTACAATGGAGTTTTCAAAAGGCAACATACAGAACAGTTTTAATGTTAAACTTCTGTGAAACATTTAACCTTTAAAAATTTTGGTAATAAGTAAATACATAGTTGTTGCTGTTGGTTGTTTTGCTGTGGGATTTTTTTCTCAGAGGATTCAGTCTATTAGCTCTAATGAGTGAGATACAGAACTGCAGTCATTCTCCTGTCCCTTGCAGGAGCTTTGGCCTAGATGCGCCAAAACACTTCGGCATCTACGGGGATTTTGACAAAACAGAGCCCCAAACCCCTATGTGACTATTCCACAAAAAAGAATCTACCAATGAAGTTCCCCATGGTGTCTCATGGTCTGCTTCTCTGCATGCTCAGCACAGCCTCTACTTGGGCAGCAAGTCCGTAGGGAGCTGCCCTCTGCATCTCACACACCATGCTGAGGCTCATTCAGAGCCAAGGAGGCAGAAGGATGTTCCCATTCCCTCTTCAACAGCTCAATTCCCGATAGGTTCAAGAGCCAACCAAGGTAGCTGGAGAAATGGGTTCTTTACTTGTGCAAGGATGTTTCTAGAATCATAGAAATGCTGACTATTCCAACCTTCTCACAGCAGACCTAGCTCAGATCAGCTGTGGCTGTGTTTTGTCAAATCTTGAAAACCTCCAGGGGCAGAGATTGCCACCTTTTCTCTGGGTACCTGTTCCAGGGCTGTGCTACCTCTCAGGCTGCAGTTTGCACCGTCTTCCTCTTCTTATGCTGACTACCACTATCGAGAAGAGTTTGGCTGACATTTTCCTAACTCCCCTTCGCGTAGTTGTAGGCTGCATTTAGATCCCTTTCACTGAGGAGCTTAAGAAGCCCTTGCTTAGCCAAGCAGGTCTTTAGCTGAATTTCCCCATCTTCCTGTGCAACAGGATAGTTTGTTCCTGAGCTCTCAAAGAGTTTTCTTTAAAAATCAGTCAGTTCTCTTGGGCACCTTTTCCCCTCATGGCACCATTCTGCCTAGCAATTCCCTGCATAAGCCAAATTCTGCTCTCCTAGTCTGCTGCTTCCCTCCCCAGCCTTCATCCAGACCCCGGACTCAGTCATGTCATGGTTGCTGCTGCCCAAGCTGCCCTCTCTGACTGCATTTGTCACCAGTTCTTCCCTTTTTTGAGCAGCAGGAAAAGCTGAGCATTGCACCAGTCGGTGCCTCTAGAATTTGCACTGGGAAATTATGGATTATAACAGCAGTCAAAACAGTGACCCTAATATTAACATTCTTTAGGCTGCTTCTTGTTTAGAAAATCAATAAATTTGGGTTAATATTTAATGAAAAAATGTAAAATGCTGCTATAAGTAATATAGCATTGCAGATGACTGTCATGCTTTAGAGCTTATTCAGATAAAATGTAAATCTTAAGCTGTGCAATCTTTTTCCAAAGACTATTACAGGGAGTTCACTTTGAAGAGCTAGTATGAAAATAAAAGGGACCGTACACATGATTAAAAAGTTGGAATTTTGTTTATGATTTAAAATTGAACTGAGTCAAATCCTACATATGTCAAAACTTTCTTGTACATAGCCTATACCTACATCACTATCTTTTTCTTCCTCCATAAAAAGTAACCTTATTTTTGGGAGGTGTATGAGAAGAGGGTTTGGGGGGGAACTGTACTGCTAACAAAGGATACCATTTCCTTGCTGTCATTACACAGACAACTTCTCCTAGAGAAACCAGACTGCTGTTAAAAATTCAAAGAAATACTGAGAGTCAATGCCATGTAGTAGTTATAGCCTAGAAGCTGAGAAACATAATTAAACACCACCTTCACTAAGGGTATGGAACTACCCATTTGCAGACCAGTTAACATCCCTGACACTTTAAAAGACTGAGAATACCATAGCAGTACCTCTGCTACGCAGTATCCTATTGCTTTGATGTCTTGTGCATCTCACAGGCATTCCAGGGAGTTCCCCAGCCTAGGAGCGCATTTTGCATTGACATAGATTTTATTATCAGCAATCAGACAGATGAAAAATTTGTAACAGGCAACATCCAAAGATAAGCGCATCCTGGTCCTTGCTGTGTTATTCCAACTTTATTTCACTAAGTCCCACTGATTTTGTAAACGTGGTAATGCAGCGGTAGACCAAACCGTAGAGTGGACTAAGCAAAGAAAACACCCAGTAAGTGGCAAGTTAATGAACAGAGTTCTGAGATCAGCTGCTAGCTCTGGCTGCATCTGTGCCGTCATCGTAGCCTGAGGTTTGAACTTACACTTGAGCCCAAATTTCTTAATCATCAGATCTGACTGCAAGTTGGCTTTCATTTGCTCTCTAACTGAGAAAGCCAACTGGCTTTCCAGGTAGGGAAATTTCGGCACTACTTTGCATCTGTCCTGGCAGCACAGATAATATGACTCCAGACAATTTTGTTAGTGAATTTATGTCCAAATCTGAGCAGGTCTACATAAGGTGATACAGGTAGATGTATTATTACCAGCCTTTAAAAATACTGTAATTTCAAAGACTTTAGTAATGAGTGAATGTGTGACCAAAAATATCATCCACACCTTTTACTTATTACTGTCTATTTGCAAAAAAAATTGTCTTGTCAAGGCTTGAAAACATTCTGTCATGCACTTACACATGGGCCCTAATGTTCTTCTAAATTACTTCCCAACACAGCATGTTTCTGCTTTGAAATGCACTAGAAATATCATCCTCCAATTGATAATGGCTGCCCTGGTAGTAACAGTAAAAACCCGACAAATTTCTGTCCAGAAATTAGTCTCCAAACAAATTATCACAGGTTCACACACAATGCAAAATCTCACCTTTTTAAGCTCACTCCGAGCTCTCACATTCAGACCATGTCTAAGTTTCTTTCCCCGTGCTACTACTAAGATAATCTTTCTTTTACATCTGCACACCTGCAACTTTCACCCAGACTCTTTCAAGCTCGTGAGTTTGTTGTCTTTCTCTTGGAACTTGAAAATACAGTAGTTTCCCTACTGCAAAGGTTATCCTCTCACCCATCTATGTTACCTGTATCACCCATCTCTTGGCTCCCTTTGCAATTCCTCCCTTCTGCATCACTTTAAACTGCAAAACTCCTCATTCACTGTATTTTTTGGGTCCTGGTTGCTATCTCTGTTCATGATTGAATGCTGCTATGTTTCCAAAGAAGCATATGCATGATTTTTCTCAAGGTAACCCCTTGTACTTGCAAGGGTCTCACATTATTTTCCTCCAGGCTGCTTCTAGGGCTCTTCTGGTCGGAGGAAAGTTTGGCAATGCTTGGCTACTTATGTGCTTGGCCCCTTGTTTGTGCTGTTGATCTATAGTTTACATTCCATTCCCCTTGCTTTAGGTTTGTTGCTTTATGACTCACAATTAGATTCAAAAATCTCTCAGGTGTATGTTTTCTCCTTTTGTTTCATGCCTATGTAGTATCCAGTATGATATTTTCATGACTAGGTCTTCATATATAAAGAGCAACGTATAGCACGTAGTTCATTTGTGTAAACAGAGCATTTGTGACTGTTTTGTTCTGGACTAATGGATCAGTACAGAAATTGGATAGTGATATTTGGATGGCCCTGGGATGCAGGAAACAGTAAGGCACACAACTCTGAGGATGCAGCCTGTCCTTCAGAATCAGGCTGGCTGCTCACACAAACATAAAGGGAGGTAGGTGTGAAAATGCATTTTCTTTTCATGATGAAAATGGTCATTCAGGCTGTCAGTCTGCAGTGGTACCAGGAGTGTTAACTTTAGGCGAGCATGTCACACAGTAGACCCAAACACATCCCACCTGATGAACCTGTTTCCCTTGGAGAGCTGTGCACTTCATCTCCACCCAGCACCACATGTTCCATCATTTTCTAAGCAAGCTAAGATGATGAATAGGTGTCCAGATGTCAAGCAGTCAGGTGAACCATGTCCAACAAAGGAATATACAAAATGGACTTTCATCCAATACTCTTGGCAGCAGCTTGTTTGAGATTTGCAAGAGTTGTTAATTCCCACCCTAGCAAGTGTCACTATTTCTGCAAGCCCAAACAGATGATTTTGCTGGTTGGGCACCTAAGGGGTCAATCCCCTGCTTCCAAGAGAGTTTAATCAGTCCTACAAAATGGAACTGCTTCACATGGCCACACTGAGGGAGGCCTCCTGGGCAGACCCAGGTGGAAGAGCAGAGCTAGGAATGCCTTCCAGCCCTTAGCAGTACTTCAGGTGTGTGCCCTGGGTGAGACCTGTACATACTGGCTCAAAAGGAGCTGTGGTGCACTCTGGTCCGCTCCCCAGGCTGGACCGTGGGGAGGCAGGACCCATTGCAAGCAGGGTCTGCCCAGGCTGCACAGTCCCAGTGTAGTCTTTTGGATCAGGAACTTGAAATTTGGTGGGGTTTGTCCTGTTAGGGAGTACTTCAGTGGCTTGGATAGCATTGGTTTATAAATGGGTGAAACATCTTCTTTTTTCTTTTTTCTTTTTTTTTTTTTTAAATTCCCTCATTCCTTTTTACCTGGGTATGGAACCATGCATATTTCTGAACAGTTGAAAATGCTGCAGGACAAGAAAATGATTCCCAACTAGCTCTGATTAAAAACACTTATTGGGGTGGGGAATCTTACTCTAGAAATTAAGCCTATTTCTATATCTTGATCAATCATAAGGAAAAATAGGAAACACTTCCAGTCTTCTGCTTTACATTAATAACTGGCAGCAGATATCTGCTTTTCCTTACTTCATAATTCTTGAATTAATACTTCTAATCTAAAAATGTGCCCTTGGCTTTTACTCACAGATCGAGAAAATAAACAAATAAAAAACAATGCTGGCTTACTGTGTTGTTTTTTAATGACAGTTAAAAACAATCCAAAACTCACAAAATGTTGATGTCTGAGTAATAAATCCAATAAAAGAGAAAGTGGGTCAAACTGAAGCCATCTAAGGCTCATCTTGAAGTTAATCAGGGTGAATAATATTTTCCTTAGTAATAGTAACTATTTTCCTGTTGATGGAACAATATTATTTTAGTTTGCATGTTTGATTATTGGTTGAAATGATTTAGGCTGATACAAGTTCCAAAAATGACAGTTTTGCACATGAGTTCAGACTGGTAAACAGAAAAAGAAAACAAGAAAGAGGATGAGGGATTAATAATATAGTCCTAAGGCTACATGATCAGTAGAAATTTCCTTGATAATAAACAGTTGTTTTGAGGGTCCTTGTCCTAAAGCATCGATAAGCTGGAGCTGTTTTTAAAAAGCTCTCTGGCAGTCACAAGGGGAACAAAATGCTTATTAGTCTCAGACTGTCAGTAATGTGATGTTTGCAATGAGACAGAAGAGCGCATTATTAGACAAGAGTTTGTTGAACAAAGTGCTTACACCTTTTTACTTGAGGTACTCTCAGTTTATGATACAGACTATATCCTATTAAATAAAAATCACTGCTTGTCTTTCACAAATAAACATATGTTTGCAGCTCTGATTAGGCTGATGATTTCTTATAATTAAACGTTTGCTTTTTTTTCTAGCAATGGTTAACTAAGACCTGTCCTGGCTATGGAGGCTATTCATGAAAACCACTGCTATGGTATGGACCAATACAAAATTGAAATAAAGTGTCAAATATGCCCTGAACAACTCCAAAAGAACCAAGAATCTGAACATTTGTCATTCTCGCCCTGTAATTTAACTGAACTTTTCAGGTCTTTGTACTAGGTAGATAGTTTGAGAATAAAATTGCTCAAGATACAATTGCAAAACAGTATCCTGTAATATAGCACCGAGGGTTAACAGACTAACAAAATATTTAGCTCCACGGTTTTATTTTATTGTTGCCTCCTGTGCAATGGAACTACTAATTATGAACATCAATTAATACAGGAAGTCTATTTCTTTCATAGCAGTGTCTGGGAAAGGATGAAACACTGCTAAAAATCTGTAAAATGAAAGTTTATGGTGACAGTTTTAGGGTACAAGTAAAAATTTTAAACTAAATCCGGAAGTCCCAATATGGAGCAGGAAGTCAACAATGTATTATCAATTTCAGTAGAAATTAACTTAGTGCTGTGGAACAAGTGACATTTCATGGCCAACAGGGAGGTCATTACATTTTTCCACCCTGAAAGATTTCATCTGTACAGAATTTCCACCTTTTCTCAACCTTTCATTAATCCTTCCAATCCCATGCATTCTTCATCTCCTATCTACAGACAGTACTTTGACCAAGACCAATGGCTTTTATGGACCAGGTTTTGGGCCCAAGCTATAGACTCTAGGATCTTTTTAGCAGACTACATTTATATGTAAGATTGCATTCTTTTGTAAAAGCGAAACAGATTATCAAGTTTGCGGCACGGTTCTCTAAGTCTCTGTGCATCCAAAGGAAAAAAAAGTCTTGTCGATTCACAGTTAGTTTCATTTCACATAGTTTTAGAAGTCTAAAAATAAGGGCTATGGTCTCAGCTACTTATTTGAACTCAGTGGGGACCACCAGAAACCCTCAGAGGTTCTTTGAAGGACTTGCTCTTTGAAGCTGTGTATGTCTCTTGCCTGACTGTAGAGAGTGCTAAAAGGATTATCCTACCCTCAATGGATACATCTTGGATAGCTAAAGTTAGGTGAGATTAATCCTATCATAGCAGTCCAACATCCACTGTTCAAAGTACTCACTGGTAACACAGCCCCAGTTTCCCACTTTATAAACTGCTGAGTCTTTGCAGCAGAATAGGATACATTCAGATCCATTATTGTCCAAAAAATCAGCCATGGTTAAAAACATGGGCCACACAGTTTTATTTGTATCCAACCAATATGAAAGTAGCTGGGGTAATTCCAAGCATAAACTTTCATGTTTATTTCTGCTTTCAAGCATACTGTATCTGCATTTTTTTAAAAAAAGTATGGTTAGCATAAAGGTAGCCTGGTTTTAAGCTGTCCCTTTGTTTTTGCTAAATGGACCAGCTGGTCAGTCATATCAGAAATTTGTTTATTAAGCACTGTTAACAGTTTTTGAAAGCTCATATGCTAGGATATTTATATTACATTACTTGATGCTTTACATACTGCTGCAAACATTCTCATTAAACACAAATCAGAGGCAAATACTAGTGAAGGATTTTTAAGTTGCACAAAGGCATCTCTATATACAGAGCATACGACTGATGCGATCAGCTTCTCAGAGACAGGACCTGTGTCTGTTAAACAACTTTTCCTCAGATGTTATTTTATGATACCTTAGAACTGAGTTCTCCCCTTCTTTATATTGTTTATATTTGTGCAACTGTGTGGAAGACAGTATGGTTGAACTACTGCTGCTTAACCCAGCAGCTCTTTCTGTCTGTTTTGCCCTCTTTGCCTTCCTGACAATCTGATCAGGTCAAACATTTAACCTCGCAGTTCAGAGATCAGCTAAGTCTTGCCCTCATTTGACCCATGTGAACAATAATAAGACCCCATTTCCAATAGTCTTTGCCCTAACCAACCCAGCTACAATGGCAATTAACTTGGCAAGGTTTAAAGCCACTTTGAAAATTGTTCAGCGTCTGAGGAATGTTAATAGCAGAACAGCTGTTTTCAAGAATCTCACACTTTGTGTTTCTTGTATTAAGAATTTTACTAATTCCTCCCTCATTGTTTGTTCTCATATGACATAAGATATAAACAGTTCTATCAACCTCAAAAATGTGTTTTTCTTGCAAAGGGAGTAATTTCTTATAAGAAAAACAGTATTTAGTTAAAATGTCTAAAAAAGTTTTGTTTTGTTTTCTGCATAAGGGTCTAATTTGGTTTCTTGAGTTTCTAACACATGCTTTGAGCAGGGGTTTGGACCAGATGACCTCCAAGGTCCATTCTAACCTAAACTATTTCATAAGTGTATTCAGTTGTTGAAGTAAAAGTTAGTTTAGACTCTTTTCTGCTCAGTACAGCACAGGCTATGAAGGAACCAATGTCAGCAGCTGAATTGCACTAGCCCTGACTTAGTTTTTCAGTCCAGTTCTAACTTGCTGCACACAGGAGTGGTTTATAAATCATGTGTCTCAGCAGTTCTAACTCCATGCTCCCAACATGAGTCCTTCTCATACTAGTGAAGTGCTTCTTTCACCAGAGCAAGACACTACTCTAGCCTAGATAAATGCCCTTCACTCTAAGGAAGAAAGAATTGAAACATTTCATTAGCTTTTGTCTTTGGAAACAAGATTAATCTGGAGTTTCAAGCCCAGGGTGGCACTTTGTGTCATAAGTGAGAAGGTAAAGTCAAATGGGTTATGATGTAAGCAAGATATAAATCAGAAGGAAAGCCTACCAGTTTTTCAGTGAGTTCTAAAGTTTGATTTTCCAATTCTAGAAAGTCATGAGAGCCTAACACTGGAAACCACAGCATTCATTTACATTGACCACTAAAATACAGCATTTAAAATATAAAAAAAGTTCCAGTAATAACCATTCACACATTAGTAAATGTCAAAATCATATTTGTAATGCAGTGCTGCTGAGTATGTGCATTGTTGACAATATTTATCTACCGGACTGCACAGTACTATTTCCACCAGACTCCTGCCTTCAAGTTCCTCTTCATGGTCCTTTGGCGTTCAATCTCCAGTCCAAAAAATTAGACTTCCCCAGGACTCAGCACCAGTCCAGTCACTCCACAGCCCTATTTTCCTATATCCCAGTTCCTGTGATCTCCATTTCCCTCCTTACAGACAGATGCTTCGAGTCTCAGTCTTGTCCACCAAACTCCTTGTCCTAACACACTCCTCCTGCAATCACCTCTGGTCCTCTTTGTAGTGGAAACAGAAAGCTTTGTCCTTTACACTGCCCGAGCAAGGAGACTGGGCAGGGAGAGTGCTGTGGTCTCACTGCATGCATTTTTGGTACCAGTCCCTGACTTGATGTACTGCAAAAAAAGCCCAGCTCTACAAGCTGATACCTTGACCAGTACACATAGGAGTCTTTCAGAGCTGTGACTTCAGAAGCCTAGCAATCCTCTACTCAACATTTGCAGATTGGGATATTTTCTTTTTTCTTTAATTTTTGTTTTCTCTTGAAAGATTCTTAATTTATTCAAGATGCAGTTCCATGTCAACAACAAAGAGCACAGGCTGGACACCTCAGTCACCCCTGCCAAATTTTATGTTTCTGTTTCAAATCATTAAAATTTCACACAAAAGAGGTAACCAGAATATTTTGATATGGACAGAATGATGTGTTTTCCCTTAATTTTGTTCTTGGAAATAGTCATTTTGACTGAACTTTTCCAGAAAGATTCAGCCTCAGGCAGATACCCAGTATGCAAAATTTCAGGCCAAATACTTAAAGTTTGGCAAAGTTATAAGCAACAGAAAAATGATTTTGTAATGGAACTTCTGGGTAATTTTAATAGATGGTGCCACCAGTCCAATCTACAACACATACAAAAGGTACTTAAAATTTTATGGCTTTTCTGGAAATCACTATTTTTTTCATCCCCTAGAAATAGCTTGGTACAAATTTTCTGGATTTGCTGTGTTTGTGAATACTCCAAGTGACTGCTGAACACAACTGAACACATCATTGGAAGTGTGAGTTTCATCAAGAAGAAGGATAAGGATGTCTTACAGGAATGAGCAGGTGAGGGGCTGTACATGAGCAAATACACATATTTGTAAGACTGTCCACATCCTTTGCACTGTGACAAACATTTCCATAAAAGAAATTACTTCTGATGCAATTCCAGAAGCAGTAAAGGTTTTAAAATTACTGCCAGAGACAGCTGGACTAGCGATAGCACTGAACATTACTTGTATTCATACAAAGATACAAGTGTGACATTTCCTACTACTTCAAGATATATTTGTATAAATAGCATTTTCATATTATCAACATTAGTTCTGAAATGACAATTTTTATGCATACATACTTGCATATACACATACACCCACTAAACAGAGCCTTTATACTCATATATCATTTTGCATGGCAAATTCAAGAATACATTTTTATAAGATCATTCTTTCAGCTCTTCAAAAAGCAGAGTTTATTCAGGCTTAATGTAACCCTTTTTCCTTATGATGTTGTTGAAATGGAATTTACTTGGTTAACTTGTTACATTAGTGCTTAATTCAGTATGAACAACAGTCCTTGTACATATTTTCAGCACTTGTCAGCAGCCTGATTGAGTAATACTTCAACATTCAGAGACTTTCAGACATCTTTACATTGTGCAATATAAAGTCAATGCAGAGAAGCTAACTTGAATAATTTTTAATTTGTGGAAAAGGGAATCCATGGTTTGTGACCAAAGGCAATGGTCGCATAATGATTATTCCCGTTGTGAACTTCTACTTTGATCAGGATGAGCAAGCTATACTGATGAGACGATTGTTTTCTCACCCTGTCCAGAAACTTCTTGTCTTCTCTCCATGGCATCAGGTCTGCTGATGCCACAATCCCCTACCCAACAGCAGCTCAACTGAGAAATTCGGTTTGGTTTGGACAGGTCATGTGGCCCTGAGACAAAGAAAGCTTTCAATTACTGAGCGCATGTAGTGTCAGTTTGGCTAATTTTTATTCAGTGTGTCCACTAGTAGTTCCTGAAGCTAGCCAGTAACAAATAGAAAGTTATTTTATGCATTATTTTCTACACTTAAAAATAGTTAAAATTATTAAGTGGCTGAAGTTTATCAGAATCTACAGAGGAGTTTGGGTGTTTCAAAACGTTAGTTGTTAAAGAACAGAATGAAATAGGCAGCAGAAGCCATGCTCTGGGCATGGTTTTGCCCTGTTTCCAATACTGTGAACAACTAAACCACTTCAGTTTCCATTCTCACATCTCCTCTCCACTTGTAGAGCAACTTTAACCCATTGTCTGCTCATGCCTCCCAGCTGGAAACTGTTTTCACGGCCTCAAGAGACAGAGCAATGCTTGAGGAATGCCCAGCAGCAGTGCATCTACCCACACTGGCAGCACCTCACCAAGACTGCCACTGCCAAGGCTTGAGTCGACGCTGTACCATTTAGAAAAGAAACAGATCTTTGACCTGGCAGCGCCACTAGGAATCAGCTTGTGTTTGTTAAAAATATTAGGAGTTTGGTCATTTACTCCACAGAAGCAACATGCCATAAAGTTTTTAAGCTGAAGGAAAATGCTGAAGTACCCATATGAGGTCAAAGAGGATCAGAAAAAAAGCAATATGCTCTGAAGTTAAACTGTCTTGTTCATGGACAGAACAATGAAAAGCGGTCTCATGAACATTGCTTAGGGAACATTTTGCCATCTACTCTTGCAGCAGATGAGAAACATGGTCTAGACAAAAGACCAGAAGCTGATGTAGATGAAGAAGGATTAACAAGGCATGATCTTACTTACCACCCTCTCGTAAGACCCAGTTTGTTGGCATAAATACATAAGCAAGAGTGAATGGTATTGCATGTTGATAGAGAGGTACTGGTGGCTCCCTCACACCACACATGCGTGCAACAACCTTCCAGCAGAGAGCAGTGCATGTACTGAAAGAACATCGTAACAGCATGGGAGACAGCTACAGCTGGGTCAAGCTCCCATTCTACTTTATTTTGTAAATCAACAGGTTTAGTCCTGCAGAGGGCACAAAACTAGGCCCTCAAAAGAATTACAGGACTAAACATTACCTGCTCTTTCGGAGAAGATGAACCTTCACACTCACAGTTTTGTAATCCTGTAGATAATTTGAGGTACTAAGATTCACTGTCACAAAAGCTTTACTCCACTTTCAAGAAGACTAAAAAACTTAAGTGCCTAAATTATTGAAGATGGGAATTAGAGTATAATATATATTTATAATATATAGATATATAATTATTGCATCTCTATATATTAGAGATGTAAAGCGGTGTCACCTTTGAGATATCCAGATTACCTCCAAGCACCCCGCACAGTGCAATGCTAGCTCCTGTCCTCAAAGCATGGCAGCTTTGTGGTCATACAGACTCTGATTCTTGGTCTAGCGGATTCTGCCTAGGCCAGGGAATCTGAGCAGTAGTATATTATGTCATGATGAAATCTGCTCTTCAGTACCCTTGTAAAACTGATTTTTTATTAAAAAAAACCAAAAAAACCCAAAACTGTTCTCTCACCATTAATTTAATGATGAATGAATTTGCAAAAGTTACATTAAAAAAATATTAGGAACTGATTTTGTCAAGGTAATCCAGAATTTATAAAAACCAATGAGGACAGTGCAAGGCAAGGAAATTCCAGTTAGGAAGGGGATCAGAGGCTACATGAGTGAGCTTTAAAGGCTCTTCCATGCAAGGAGAAGAATACTGTCATATTGAAAGTGTATGTCTTGGCTTGGAGTAAGTAAAACTGCATTTCCAAAAAAGCAGTAGCTCTATCTGTGACCTGGAAGCCTACTTGTTTTGGGAGTAGAACATTTTTTTTTAAGTTTTCAGTTTATTGCCAATAGCTTTGTGATGTCAGTTCTTCTGTGAACTGTTAGATGCACATCTTGCACACAAATTTCCCACTGACTGGCATTCTTGTAGGCATTTTCAGTAAAGTGGCTCAGTATTGAAGTCCACTTCTGTGGCTTGTGAGAGTTGGTAGTTATAACCTTCTTTTTTGTGTAGATTTCAAAAGCTAATCTACTTCCAGGGCTATACACCCGATATCAGAGGCTGGCTATGGTAATTACTGCGGGGGCACAGAAATAGAAACAGAAAAAAGGGGCAGTTTCCAAAGACTATCATCAAACAGAAATATTCCTCTTCTCTAGAAACAGGTTGCTATGCAGGAACACATCCTCTGAGTCATCAGTAGAAGAAAGCAAACTGTCTTCTGCCTTGTCTACTAAAAAGATTATTCCTCAATCACTTCTCTTTTGTAGTATCTAAAATTAGCATCCATCTTATTTAACATAGATAGCCCTCTTGGGAGCAAGGAAAGTTTACTCATTAATGGTGTGTTTTCTGAAAAATTGATTTCATTGTCACAATCAGTGAGAGCCTAATGAAAGAGCTGTTTGTATTGGAGCTAACTTTTAACCGCCGCAGAAGTCTGTAAAAGCAAAGTCCCTGAACCACCATGAACTCTTGGCAGTTGTGTGTTCTTTTGAAAGTGCTGAACATGATGAACTTAGCCTCATGGTTCAGTTTGCTAATATTTGCATAAGGAATGAAAAATGAATCTACATCTGAATATAGTGAGTGCCTTTCTGAGAATCTGAGAAGAAGAACATACAGTGAGGAAAAAGAAACTCACGGTTGGATTTTCTGCTTTGGATTGGTGTAATGGAAAATGTTATTCCCCAGTCACCTTCTTGATTCCTATTTATTACACAATGTCCTCTTGCTTTCCAGTTCAGCTCATGCAGGCTTTCATGTTTCTGCTGAACAATTTCTTAGATACTGTAGGCCAAAAAATTAGATCTGCTTTTTTTAACATGTAGCCAAGTTTAGGCCAGACATTCAGCTGGATGAAACCACAAACTCTCAGAAGAGTCAGTATCCCAGAAATTGCACTTCCTCTGTCTATCTACTGATTAGCAAACTGTGACAACATCTTCATCCATATTCATCTCCTTTACTTTTCTAACAATGAAACACCAGAAATCCATATCCCCAGGTTTTGTTCTTGAACATGGAGTTCTCATAAACATTGAGTTGTTGATGTTTGCTTGATGCAATCTTTTCTCAAGCTATGTTATTCCTGGATAAAACTGAATCACTTTTTCCAGGGCAGTTGCAGGCATTCTATACTTCTGAGGACAGTGTTCAGTGGGAATCACGGGGAGAAGGGCTTCAGGATCTGCCTGAACACCACACAATGCTCTGTATCACTTAAATGTTTCAGATTACGAGCTGATACACATGTTCCTTTTCTGAGATTTCAAAAAGACCTGAAAGTTATGATTGTAAGGCTTAGCCTAACTGACTTTTATTTTTTAATACAGTCTTTTTCATAATATATTTTCTATACACTAAAGAGAGAAAAGGTGTGAACACATGGAGTTTCTTGGAGCAGTGGAGATTAAAGGGAAGTTAAAAGAAGCTGACATCTTCCCTGAAGGACTGTTTTCATACTTATTTTAAAGCCTACAATACCAGCACTGGCATTAATCAGAAATCATGCTTGCCATCAACATAAATAGGATATCTATTGCTAAACAGGCTCGGGAGAATTAGCCTGAATTTGTGACTCCTCTGTATGTGTGTGCGTGCATGTATGTGTGCAGGTATGCACACACATGGGTTCTTTTCTGGTATTGCTTCAATCTTATTTTGTTGCTTCTTGTGGACTATCTATCACTCGTACAGTTGACTGAATTTTTGAAGCAATGGGAAGACATATAATATCCAATAAGGTTGCTATTAAAATAAAATTGGGAAGGATTAATGAATCTATAGATTTTGACTACAAAGAGTGGGAATCATATGCTTATAGTAACAATATTGCTTGGCTCTTTTCTCTCTGATGTTAACCTGGTGATTTTGAAAAGGCACGGATGGTATAATTTTCCTCAGGTAGGAAGAGGATCATCCAGCTCCCTCTCCCTCCCTCTGTCTGCCCCTCTGCCTCTCTCTCCCTTTGAGAATTTTTTTTTTTTTTTCAGTGACACCAAGGAAAGCTGTTATCTACAACAGCTCAAGCATCAGATCTATCCTTTCCAGTATTGACAGGGTATTTTGTCAAGTATTGAGCACGAAATTTCAGCTGACATAAAGTCAAAATAGTTGGGTACTGTACTTTGAAAATCAGAACCCTGTGGGTTTTTTTTTTCACTCTAGCTTCTCTGCTGTTATAGTAGCAATAGCAGCAGATAGAATATACAGAGTAAAAATAGTAAAAGGTAGCAGTAATATTACCAAGTTACTGAAAAACTAGCCAGCATACAGGCATGTCTTCTATGCTACAGTCAACATTTTAAAAAAAAGAAAAAAAACCTACAAAAGCTGCCACCAAATTTTCTGACTAGAATAGAATTAAAATCTCTTGCATATTTTATCAAATGCATCTGTTCTAAACAGCAATAATAGCACAGGTGTTCTCCATTCACTCCAGAGAGGGAAATGGCAGGACAGGAATAGCTCTGAGAATTGATAGTGAAATATTGGCTTCTCAGAAGTCAATGGGAAAAACCTACTAAACTTCAGTGGGAGCAGAATTTCTGCCAGAATTTATGAGGGGAATGGCCTTATTATAATATTTCTTTGGAGATTAACCTGCATTCATTGTTCTAGTATGCTGGAGGACTCAGAAGCAGTTTTCTTGCTGACTCGGACTGTTGGATGTTGAGGTCGTCTAAGGCAAACCCACTCCTAGCTCAGGCTAAAATAATTTTTCTTTGCAGCTCAGATTGTTGTCAAAGAAATACAGGAATCTTTCTCCTTATGCAAATGTTTCTCACAGGTTTGAGACTGCCCCTCCAAGAAATATTAAGGGGGCTCAGCTACAAAGGGGCTGGATTTTATTCTTTGCTTCTGTATCAGCTGGCACAATGAGGCTAGGAAGTAGTGTAATACAAGTCATAAAAGCTAATGAGAAGACAGTAGTACAGTTGGCAAGGTATTTGCTGCTTTTGTAGGCAAAGAAATGTAATAACATCCTCCATGATTTGCAGTCTCCAGTTCCTCACCTTAATGAAACACCTTCTGTACAGATGGACAATTTACCTTTTATGGAAAAACACTTCATAATGACATTGTTACCAGCCACAATAAAAATAGATAGCTGGCTCCATAAAGACTGGCCTCCATAAAGGCGAAGATTTCCTCTGCTGTAGGAATCCTGAGAGGCAAGGTTTAATTAGAAGGGGCAGGCCTGGGCATGCCTTTTGAAGCTTGTTTCTTTGCTCTTCTGAAAAAGAACAACATCTTCCCTTATCTAATTGCCTACAGGCATATTTACAAAGAAGACACCCCCCATTTTCAAGTGATAGGTGCCTTGTCAGCCACAGTGAGATGATAGATGCTTACTGCTGCACCAGAGAGAAAGATTTCTGTCTGGATGGTTAACTCTCCATCCAATTTGCATTCTGTACAAAATCAGAACCTCAAAGCCTATGCTGTCTGTTTTGCACTGACAACATTTTCCATGGAATTAAAGGCTTTACTTCTGTCAGCTTCAGGTTGAACAGGAAGAAAAAAATGTTTGGAAAAGAAAACAGACCTGTTACTTTGTCTGTTTTCCTATGCCTTGGAAGACACTTCTGGTAGTTCAAGTTGCTAAGGACCTATGAGAGAAAAAGCACTTTTAAGCAAGGGGGGAAAAAAGATGCTTGTGAACAGTATTTTCCATAAAGGTAAATAGTAATGCATGCTAAATTACCTATTAATGAAATCTGGTGCGCCACCATTATAAGCTTTGACTGTTAGCTTGAAAGAAAAGAAAAGAGGGGGAAAAAAAAGAAAAAAGAAAGAAGGATCTTTTCAGTTTAGAGTTGAAACCATGAAATTAATATTCTATTTCATTGTGACTGGCACAAGTTCTGCAGGACCATATTGCACATTTCGGACACACATCTTTTGTTTTTAGTTTTGCCATAGCTGAAAAGAACTAGGACTAGATATTTACTGCATATATATTTTACAGTTGACATTAAACAGAGTTCTTTAAATTTCTCCTGCAAAATTTATTAATGAATTCAGTTGTGTGTGAAAGCTCTACCTACGTCTATGCAAGCAGATCACGTTTTAGGAAGTTCCTATATAAATTAGCTCTTTAATAACCTCTGTGTACCTGAAGGCTAGCAGGAAGGTGGAAATGCAGTAAATAACCCCATTCTGATCAAATGAATTGCTCAATTAACATTAAACAATGTTGAAACTATGATACTTCTCAGTACATAGTACCAGGATACTGTTTTCAGCAAGCAGAAGACTTGCTTTTTCACTATTATTGTAGGGGACAAGTTTGAGGGCAGGGTGTGGGATCTCAGTGTTTAGCATGCTCTTTCTGATAGCCTAAAGGGAATAGGATTAATAGAAAAACCCAAGGGCATGCTAGCAGAATCCACCTGTATTCCATCACTACCTAAAATCTATTACTCATGAAGAGGAGAAATTTTATGTGCTGTACTTCTGAAATGTGTCTAGAGAAGAACACTGATGGCCATTACTGAACTGACTGATGTCAGTGCTGCAGTACACTCGCCACCTTTTGTAGTCGTTTCTTTTCTTGTTCATGTTTAATCCTTTCAAATTACTGGAAAAGGAATGGACTGAGCAGGCACTAAGACACAACACTTAGTGCTCTGTCCCTCTGTCCTTAACATAAACACAGAGCTATATCTTTCTGATTACATGGGAAACTCGAGGGAGAGCCAGCTCTCTTCATCTCACATGAATGAAACTTTCATTAAGGCCGATAAAAATGTTGAACCCACATGAAAGAAACTAGAGCCCCTAACCTGCGAAACAAACACTTCTGTCTTTCGCCATTAGCAGACCTATGAGGATATTGGCCTATGAGCTCATGAAAGAAGAACTCTGAAAACAGGAGGTCAACAGACTCACAGTCTTTCCTGTTTCCTGCCTCAGAGCTCTCCTACTGGGGCTAACTATTGCCCCTCGCCGAGTTCCTGACTTGCCATAACCTAACTCCCCTGCTCACCCTCCCTGTCATATAAGCTGATGGAGAAGGTCTCCCCCTGGAGTTCTTTATTTGGCTCTTCACTTCTTTGCCAAACTAAACTTTCTTACAGGCTTCCCCAATTTCTCCTACTACTCCCAGGGTTTAGTGAAGCCATGAATGCTTGGCTTGAGCAACCACTAACTTGACCTAAATCACATTAATATGTTGACTTGACAAATTAATGACAAGTCTACTATTCACCATTTCTTTACCTGTTTTTCTCTTTCAAAAGGCTGCCAAATGGCTGTCATTAGGTAACGGCAGAGATGCTGATTTTTTCATCAACAATCCACGTGTCTTAAGCTTTCTTTTTAGTTAAGTAAAATAAGATTATTAAGCTGTTAAGAGTTGTCTTCAAAATGCTCCCAGTCAACAGAAGACAATTTCAACCATGCAATGGCAATTTGGTATCTGTTGTGGAAAGACTGCCTCACACAGTCTCACTTCTAGATAAAAAATGCCCCGTGCAACCAACCCCAGGGTTGTTATAAACAACAGGGAAGACAGGTAATGTATCTAGTGTGTTCTCTAGGTGGGTTTAATTTATCAAGAAGGTATAAGAATGTTGTGCTCTAAGTCTCTGTTTGGTATCTTCCGTGCTTTGAAAGAGAATTTCTGATTTCTGCCTGTTGCTGGAATATCTTTGACTTGCTCTATATTCATTGTGTTTCTCTACTGTTCATTGTGTGGCTTTCTCCTCAGGGATGTTTGACTTAGGTCTGTAATATGAGACAGTTAAAATTCATCAACTTTTAACATGAAAATTGTCAATTTTCCTCTCTCCAGAGCTTTATCCTGCAGAACAAGGTCATGGTTATGTGAAGAAGAGGAGAAAAAGAGGTAGGCAGTTACCGTCTGGAAGGTAAAACTACCTGTCTCTCCACAATTGCCTCATTGATACTTATTTAGTTAACCCCTGTGCTCAGCTTGCATTTAGCTTTGACATCGGCTACTTCTGTTTGGACCAGAAGCGTGACTTGTGTGCCTAATCTTTCCAGCTATATTAGTTTCTCTTATTAGAGATATTATCACTGCCTACAAATCTTGTCCTGCTTAAATTCTTGACGATAATAGTGTATTGGGTCTGGCTGAGATGGAGTTAATCATCCCCATAGCAGCCCTTGTAGTGCTGAGCTCTGCATTGGTAGCTAGAAGGGTGTTGATAACACACCCGTGTTTTGGCTGCTGCTGAGCAGTGCTGGCACAGCATCAAGGCTGTCTCCCCAACATTTTTGCCCCCCTCAATGGTAGGCTGGGGCTGGGCAAGATCTTGGCAGGGGACATAACCAGGACAGCTGACCTAAAGTGACCAAACAGATATTCCATACCATATGACGTCAGCTCAGATATAAAAGCTAAGTAAAGGGAGATGGAAGGGGGGCATTTTCGTCTTCCAGAGCAACTGCTATGCGTACCGAAGCCCTGCTTCCAAGGAAGTGGCCAGACATCGCCTGCTGATGGGAAGTAGAGAATAACATCATTTGTTTTACTTTGCTTTCGCACATGACCTTTGCTTTCACTTTATTAAACTGTCCTTATCTTGACCCACGAGCTTTTTGTTATATTTTCTCTCCCCTGTCCATCTGAGGAGGGGGAGTGATAGAGTAGCTTTGGTGGGCACCTGGCACCCAGCCAGGGTCAACTGCCACAAATAGCTACACCAATAGTGCCTGCAAATACAAGAACCTGTCAGAAATTACTGTTACGTCTCCTTCACAAAGCATATCAAACCAAAAATGTCAAAAATATACTGTTAAGGTGGAAAAAACCCCCTCATGATTTCACAGAATCATATGTTGCATCTCCACTTATAATGAAAATTACAAACTAATCTAGCAACTTTATTCCAGAAAGAGGGTTACATGGGTGAGTCATGTCCAAAAATGCAACACCACAACACTGACAAAAATAGGTGCATGACTATCTCATCATCACACATGATGAGACATACTGAATTTTCTGCTAATTCAGTGTCAACCATTGATACAAACAATGTATCACTGCTTTAAGTGTATCTATCTCACCTATGAGACATGACTGTATATAAAAAGCAGCTTCTTAGTCAGCAGAAGAATTCTCTGTCTGCATTCAGCATCTGAGCTGCTTAGTTCCCAGACAAAAATAGTATCTGACTACACTTAGTTTCTATTAGCACTGCAGAGCTAATGCAGAGATAATGAATTTCTTTCTTATTGGTCCATGTTTGAATTTAAGGCACAATTACTAAAAGCAGTAGGATGGCAGAGAAGTCACCTCAAGTGTCTTATATTTGTCACCATTAGCACAGGTATTGATCCACAGAAAGGAGAGCTTAAGTTGGATTTTCAAGGCAGAAGAGTACTCTTGGGCTAAAGTTAATTTAGCCTAACTGATCTAAAGATTCAAGAGACAATATTCGCAGATGCTGCCTCACAATGCCATCCTTGTGTAGAACCATATTACTATAATAAATATATTGTCCCTGAAAAAATCCAGTGTCTTCATTTACTATTTCAAAGGATTAAAAGCCAGGGTTAAAATCCACAGAGTGCCTAAAGTGGAGTTTCTATAGAACAGAGGCACTGAATCTAAGAGTGAAATTGTCAAAAAATCTGCCTAGCCCCATGGGTACCTGTGGTCTACAGAAGTCCAGATTTTTGCTAGTCAAGGGCTGTAGGTTGTGTGCCTGGAACATAAGACATTATGACAAAGCTTAGTGCTGGTTGACATTTCTCAGATTATTGTATGTAAATGAGGTAAATCCCTGGTATGTAAAATGACATAAATCAGTACCATCATGATTTTTAAAACACCATAGCTGATGAAGAGGTGGCAGGGAGAGGAAGAAGCTCAACGCAGTTCTGCACACATCTTTAGAGGCTGCCGTAAGTCGAGAGCACATGATCAAGGACATATCTGTATGGGGGGGTGTGGATATCCACAGGTGGTAGGCGATGAATCAGGTCTAGGTGTGAACATGCTAAGATGGGTTAGCACTCTACTGAGACATGCCTGCAAGCATCTTAATCCAGGAGACTGTTTCAGGCTGAGTCCCATTCTGACATGAGTGTTTCCATGACATTTAGTCACATATATCATTAAAAGGAAGAAGACCAACAAAGGGAGCATTGCAGTGGGTGTCTGCTACAGGAGGAATTGTATAAAGTCATTTAAAAACCACTGGAACAAGCCTTATGATGACAGGACCTGGTTCCCATAGGGAAATCTATCCACCATGACATCTGTTGGAAAGGCAACATCAGGAGGCACAAGCAATCTGGGAGATATTTGGAATGCAAGGAAAATGTTGTGGTGGTGATGTTGGACTAACCAGCTAGGGGGACCCATTGTTCACAAATAAGGAAGAGTTGATATGAAGGTTTATGGCTGCATTGGCTGCAATGACAATGACACGGTAGAACGTAATAATCTGGGGGAAATGAGGACAACAAATAGCAGAATAACGAACCTAGGCTCCAAGAGATCTGATTTCAGCTTATTCAGGGTTTCCTGAAGAGCAAAGGGGCCTAGAAAAGCTGGCTGGCTTTCAAAGACAACCTCCTGAAAGCACAAGAGCAATTTATACCATTATGCAAGAAACCAGGCAGGCATGTTAGGAGTGAATGAATACTCAGTTGAATGGGGAACCCTCTATTTTGGGTATGTGTAAGGTGGATGATACTAGCAAGGCTTTACAGACAGTCAGTCTCCCATAGTTCCCCTTTAGAGAGATACAGATTGGATGAATAAAGTATAAAGTGGATGGAAACCTGATCAGACCACCAGGCATCATGGATGGCAAGGTGAACAGGAGCCAGCAGCAGATCAACAGCATCCTGGAGTATATAAGCAAGAGTGTGTAACATTCAGGAAAAGTGATTATTCCTCTCTGTTTGGCACTTGTGAAATTGTGTTTGGAGTGCTATGTACAGTTGTGATCCAAGTCCAATGGAAGACCATCAAGATTATCAGAGGATCTGGGAAGTAAAGAGAGAAGTAGAGATAACATGTTTTCAGCCTGAAGAAGAGATCAAAGGGGAATCTGATTGTTGTCTTCAACTTGCAGGGGAATGGAAGGGGTTATAGAGAAGATGGAGCCAAATTTTTCTCAGAGGTGTATACAATGGAAAAATGAGATGCAATGAACACAAATTGCAGCATAGGAAATTCTGTATAGATACAAGGAAGAAAAGTCTTCACAGGAAGGTGGTAAACCACTGAAACAGAGTGGTTTCAGAGAGGTTGTGGAATATCCATCCTTGCATACGTTCGAAGTTCAACTGTATATGGCACTGGACAACCTGCCCTAACAAGTTTTAAGTTGCTTTGAGAAGCAGGTTGGACTAGTTGACCTTCAGATGGAAATTCCAATGTAAACTACTATATGATTCAATGAGTTAAGATATATTCTTCTCTTCAGCATCTCCTATTGACTATTATAAGCCACTCCCACTTAAGTTGCTGGCTACTATGACTCGCATTTGGAGGATGTGCTATAGTTCTTACAGAGCAATGTAGACCTCTAAATTTTATAATATCAGGCCTCTTTAGAATCAGACCTCTAAGTTTTATAATATTGAAGGTCTCTGAGAAACTATACAGAATGTATCCTAGCCCCTGGTATCCTAAACCAAAATAATTAAATCACTCCTACTGTATTATAGCCTGGGTACCTGGATTCACAACACAAGGCTTGTAGAATCACACCCTGTACTATGATTTATTTAGTAGCACCAATGCCGAGACTGATCTGTGTGTTTGTGGCCATATATCCTATGGTAACCTGAGCATGGAAATTTAAAGCAGCCACAGTGGTGAAAATGGGAAGAAAGAGAACACTTTTCAGTTTAAAAACACAACTTGAGGGTGGCTTCTGTTAATTAAGAAATTGTTGTGGTTGTATCTGTGGTTTATCTTCTGTGTTTTTGGTTACAGAATTTACTTGCTATAAAGTCTTGGCAATCAAAATCGAGCCTGAAGTTATCTTTAAAATATTAAATATAACACATGAAACCAGATTCTAGAAGTTTTAGTCATCCTGAGTAGAATCTAGATAGAGCAACTAGAATCAAAGGCATGCCTTGAGGAGTAAGGTACAGCTCAGTTTGAGCCAGAGCAGCAAAAGGAGACTCAAAGACCTACTAAGTGAAAGAAGTAAAATCTTGGCTAACCAGATTTACGCTATACGAGTCAGTTAATTGTTGGCTATAGCAGATCATATTTTGGGGAACATAAGCAGTTTGTGTTTTGATCCAGGACTGCTACCTTTCACCAAAATACCTATGTTTTAAAGTCAGTTTCCCTGACTTCTTTTCTGTATCTTTAGATTACACGATGATAGCAGGGAGTACCTAAATAAAAACATTACCTATCAAGATTTTACAAAATCAAAAAGAAAATTGTCCTTGATTTTTTTAAAGTATTTTGTGCTTCTTATTCATTGAATTGCCTGGAAATATGAGTGAATTTACCTTTTGTGAGAATGCTTAATATACAAACCAGAATACTCTAGCAAGTTACTTTAAAAAAAATAGATTTTTTTTGTTTGTTTTGCATGCACACACTAAACATTACTGTGAGTAGACTGCTGGCTGGGTGCCATTCAGACATGTAAAGGCACTGAGACTGTGAAATAAATAATCTTAATAATTTTATCAGGCATTTTATGTTGCAGCATGTTTGAAAACACTGAAGGAAAGTAGATTAATGGGTCTTTTTATCTAGCTGTTTTTAAAATAATTGCAGCATAAGCCAAGTAAAACGAAAGTTCCCTCTTAAAAATCTATGTTAACCCAACCATTTATCCATTGCTGTTCTTAACAAGATCAACAGTGAGTCATAGCTATTTTTCCCCCTCAAAATCAGCAGTGGTATCCACGTACAACACTTGTACAGAACTGGAGATATCAGGGTCAGTTTTTAATTCTTGGTCAAATATCCCTGTGGTGCTTTATACTTAGACCAATAAGAATAATGGCATATGAATCCATAATAAGCAAACTTTAAAAGTATATCAGACTAGTTTTGGCAATTAAATGTGAATGCAACTGTGAATCAAATGTGCATCTTCATATACAACTGACCCATTACATATTAATACCACAAGACAGAAGACTTTGTCACAAGAATATTGAACATTGACTGCTGTTTAAACTCCTGCATCCGCATTGCTTTGTAAACTGTCCCAATGAGTGGATGAGAAACCAAAATAAATGTCTGTATGATACTTGCCTTTCTCACAGTAGGCCGTGCTTTTATTTCAGAGAGAATATAGAAAAACCCCAAATTCACACTGAATTGCAGCCCCGCCAAATCAAGGCTTCCAGCTATCCCATCAGCCTTTGCAATGATAAGCTCAAGCAGAAATTCTAAGGATGGTTTTGCCCTGCAGAATACTTGGAGTCCATTCTAAACTCTGTCACAACCTAAATTTTAGACAATCTGAGCTGAAGCTAAATGCAGACTGGTGTCCCTGACACCAGGTTATAGGTCTGTCAAGCATCCTGAAATTCATACTGCAGCTATGGGGTAGACACAATTTGTGAAGTTCAAATGTGACCCAAAGAATAGAGGAGTAAACCACTAATTTAAATATCCAAAATATATTGAAACGTCATGGGAAATAATAAAGACAACGTGGCCCTTCATTTTTCATCTTTTTTGCTCTCTTCATTCTTATACATTTGGGGTTTTTTACGCTTTTCCTTCAGTTGACAGTATAATTTTGTTTACGCTCATACAGCTATTTACTTTGCTTAGTAAATCAGAAGTAACTTAATGGACTAAGTCTACTCTCATTTATTTTGGCTTTACATTACTGACTTCATGACAAACTCCATAGGTACAGAGCAGAGAAAGCTAAGTCAGGATGATGCCTAGTCATTTGTTACCGCTTTAAATTGCACAATGTATCAGAATTTGCATCCAGACAAAATAAACTTCTATTCTGTTTTGGTAGCTTGCTACATCCACTTTCACTAATGCAAATGTCTCTGTAAGATCACAACATCACAGACTCACTCAGGTTGGGAGAGACCTCAGAGGGGTCTCTAGGGCAGCCTCCTAAGCAGGGTCAACACTGGATTCAAATCAGGTTGTTCAGTTCCACAGCCTCTCTAATTTACCAGTTCCAATGAAAACTTATCCCCATGGAGACAAGTTTTCCTTCTATCTAGTTGGAATCTCCCTGTTTCAATTTATTGTCATTGTTTCTCATTCTCCCACTGTGCAGCTCAGCCTTGCTCTGGCTTCACAGTGACCTCCTAGCAGGTATTGGAAGACTGCTATTAAAAGCTGTCTCGTGTGCAGGCTCAACCAGCCCCGTTCCCTCAGCTTCTCCTCACTGGGTAAACGCTCCAGTCTCCAGCCATCTTGGTGGCTCTCTGCTGAACTTGCTGCAGCTTGTCAATGTCTTTATTGTATTGCAGGCCCATAACTGGATGTATTGTTCCAGACGTGAGCTAATGAGTGTTGGCTACAGGAGTATAATCAATACCTATGGCTATGTTCCTATTGATACAGGCCAGTATGTGGTTAGCCTTCAGTCGATAAACAGGACAAACCTCTTGCTCACAAAGGCTAAATCTAGGTAAGATACTCATGTGCACAGTTACGTCATGTGAAATCTTCCTTGTGCATATACCTGTTCTCTGGCTAAGCAGTAGGAATCAAAACTTTCAGCATGATACTACCTTCACTTTTTTTTCCTTTGGTAAGAGTAAATGAAAATCTTTTTAAACTTATATTCTAAGAAGTAGCACTAAAGTACCAAAATTGGCTATGTTTTAAAGTATTTTCTATTTTTTGCTAATTAAAGCCTTAGTTTTCCAGACATGCTATAATATAAGTCATTAATACAGGAGAGACATGGACTCTACTTTGCTTGGCAAGTCTCAGAGCGTAAAACTCCTTAACTGTATTTTACACCTACAGTCTTCAAGCCTTGGCAGACAGTTTACAATGGGGAGATCTGAAAGTAGGTAAAATTTCTGGCATTAGACTATAGTGTTTGAAGCTTAGATCCACCAGCAAGCTGAAACATGGTTTAAGAAGGATAACTTTGTTGTTTTTTCTCACAATGTCCCATAGAGTGCATGCCAACACATATAGAGCCAAATGCTGCTGTCAACTATACCAAAGTAAATCCAGAAGTACTTCAGTGAAGTTCATTGAATTACACTACATTCATGTTTATGTTCAGAAGAAAAATGCTCCTTAATTTCTAAGACAAGCTGGTCACAAGATGTTATGAACACACAGCCTTTCAAAGCCCAGAGATTTATCAAAAAGGTAGGTCTTGTAGAATGCTGCAAGAGTTCCTGGGTCAGGGCCTAGACTGTAGATTATCAAGTTGCCATCTGTGAGGTAAGGCAGAACAATTATCCCTGTTCAGAGACTTAGCCAACTTTGGCAGTAGCATAATGTACCGCAGCTTAAGCCTTTCTCATGTAGGGTCTGACATGTGAGAGGTTGGCTGAGAGCATTCACAGAGACAGATACCAACAGCTACAGAACCGAATTTAGCATGCACTAACTTCTTATGCCACAGTGACCTTACCGTGCCTCTGAGTCCTGAATCTTCTTCTCTGGAGATAAATTGTCTCAAATAAGAGTGCTCTTTTTCTATCTCTAGATCTCCCATGAGAAGGTCTGTAACCACTGAGCTCTATAAGTTGTAGGTATATCAGTGTGTAGCTATACTAACTGTAAAAAGATGAGGTAGAAGGGTTGCTGTTAAATTCATTACACAGAGAAGGAAATATCCCCATGTTTTGGGAAGGAGGAAGGGCATTTGACTCAGCTGAGTGTTGCTGGCTTCCCTGCATGGATTTGTTCTGTTCCCTGCCCAGATCTGGCCCAGCAGTACACTAAAGTTTCATGCTGTTTCACATCCCCTGCTCATGTCCCCAAATGAGCCCCTGTGCTGATTTACCAGCACTCCTAGAAGTGCTGGGGGCTCCTTGCTGTCTTGGCCTATCACTTTCCATTCCTCCTAACCCATGAAGAGTGGCACACTGATCCCCCCCCCCCCCCCCCCCCCCGCACCCAAGATGTCCCACTATCCTTATCCCAGAATTGATCATCATATACACAGCATCCGTAGAGATCAGGCCAATCATAACAGTGTGTCTCTTTCGAATGTGTTTTAGGCAATATAGTCTCACGATGATTGTCACAAAAGTCTCAGACCAGCAAAAGAGGACAGCTAGGGAATCACAGATGGATGAGAAGACAGGGGTGCCAGGAAGAAGCAGATTGCTGCACAATCTTTGTCAGAGACATTTGCACTGAATCCACTTTGTCCCAAATACTGTTCACTGACTTGCAACAACCCAGGTGGCAAACACTGGGATCTTTTGCCCAAGGGCATCCAAGCCCATGCTGCCTGGATAGTGTGCTCATCACCAGACAGTAGGCTAGGCTGGGCTGGGCTGGGGAAACTGAGGACTCTCCAAAAACACTAATGAACTTGTGCTTGTAGGCAGCCAAGAATGAAGAATCCGCAACCCAGTCCAGCCACTGACAAGGCTGGGGAGTTCTGTGTCCTAGCCTCAGTGCCTGAGACTTCATCTGCAGCTGATATTCGATATCCATTTGTATCAGCAGACCAGAGAGCAAGAACCAGTGCCCAGGGCTCTCAGATGAGTAGCCTAACCACTAGCCTACAGAAATACTCTCCTCTTAGTGCTTTCTTTCTCTCTGTTTACATTGCTCTCTACACAGTAGAAATACCTCAATAGCAAGGGCAGAGCTCACTATTTGAGTGATTCACTACTCTGTCCAGGCGGCATTCTTGCGGATCTTTCAGTTCAGATGGAGTCTCAAACACACAAGCAATATAATATAGTACTTACAGCTATATCACATGGAGCTGCTTTCTCAGCACATCTTAATGATAGATTTGTCAGTAACAACATGGAAGATTTTTAATTTTTTTTTTAACTAGACTGCTGCAGGAGGGGATGCTGTTGATAACTTCTCATTTGAGCCAAGGTGTTAAATTGGACTGGAGACTTTAACAAGAAGCAGTGTTAGTGAACCTGCCTTACTGTCAAGGACAGCAGAAGCTGCACATGTGGGTGCTTGCATTAAAGGGCACATGTCTCTGTTTGAACTCTGGTCCAAGACAAGTCCAGCTCAGACAATTGCCATTAATTAACCTCTGTCTGCAGTTAGACAGCTGAGCTCATCTAAAACACTCATGCAATCAAAACACCTCCCAGAGGGGTGGTTCAACTTCTTTGCCTCCCTGCTCTGGCTCCATCGGGTTAGGACCTGTTTGTAGGTGCAGTGTCCTGCCCTATTCCTTGTGCCAGCTCTGACTTACTGGTGAGCCAGTTCAGCTCATAAAACCAGCTGAAAAATGTTCATTCTTTTGCTGGATGAGTATTGTGTCACTTCAGAAGCTGAATTAGCTTTTCACTGGGCATCCAGTGAAAGGCAGAGCTGGCAAAAGTGAGAAGGTGTCCTATGTGGCTGGGCACAGAGGAAGGAGCAGGGAAGCAAAGGGAATAGGGAATTTGGTGCTTTGGAATAAACCACAGCATTCAGGAAAAGGCTGCATTCAACTGGGTGCTTAAATTGAGAGTTTTTACATAAATTCAATAATGCATTGCAATCTTTCTGAATAAAAGTTATAATGTAATGGAAAGGTATAATCAATCACCCGCAAAGAAGTCAGGCCAGAATCAGCAACAAAGATATTATGGGAATATCTAATGCAATAACTTCAGTGATGTAGGGATTCATATCAAAGACAGACCTAAATAAGGTGAGCTTGTACATGCCCCATAGCTCCAGCCTTTCTTCATCTTACCCTGATGGAAGACAATAAGAAAGAAAAAAACCCCAACCTGCTCAAGATGAAATAAAATAGCCTCTTAACAACTGCACAGTTATGTGCAGTTGTGTTGGCTGGCTGGAAGTAACCCTAGGAATTAGATAAGGGCACATTTACATTGTAAAAGCCTCTATTCAGGCCAAAAGAATGCAATAGTGAGCTTCTGTCTGAAGCCAAAAGGCTAATGTGTAAAGCTTTTTGAATCAGAAGAGTCCTGTGTTACAAATAGGATCTGCAAAATGCAGCTGACAAGTGTCTTAAATTCTTGAGGTATCCAAAAGATCATTCTAAGCAGCAGCAGTGTTACAGCATCAATAAGAGCCTGTGCTGAACTGGAAAACCATCAGGTTGACTCAGCACTCATGTCATTCTATCTTAGATGTGCTATCTCCTGGAGAAGAGAAAACCTTTTGAGGTAAATCAACTAGGGTTTGTCTCAAATAACCTTTTTCTTTTTTTTCTATCTCCTTGTTATGTCTGCTAGAAACCTGAGCTCAATGTGCTGCTGAAGCTACAAAAGGTCTTGCAGAATTGAGTAGAGACTTAGGATTACAGTTTAGGCACAGCTGCCACGTAAAACCCTGCTGAAGGTTGTCACAAACCTGTAACAGTCCAATAAAATTGTTGCAAAATGAAAGGGCTGCAAGTGGCTAGCAATGTCAATGCATTTCATCTTCAGGAATTTGTCACTGAAGGGACTGTTTAGGGATTTGCTAAGCAGCATTTGGCATACTTCCCCATCTTCTCATTCCCGGAGGGGAATGCTGCCAGTCTGCCTATGCCTGCCCAGAGTCCTGGACAGCATCTTTGAGTCAGATCTCAGTCAAGACCCTACGTTCAATCAGTGTCTAAATATTACATTTGTTCTTGCACAGCATCTCAAAGCCTTTGACATTTTCATCGTTTGGCTTCTCCTAATTTTCTGTCTGGAGGACAAAACCATCCTTTTCTTTCTCCTTTGTACATGCAGGCTTTTCCTCATTAAGCCTCTTCTGAATGCTCCTACACAGAGAAGTTCCCTAATCTGCTCTTTTGGTCATACCATACTTCTCTTTGAATTTCACCAGTCATTAAGTGCCATGTCCCATCTGCCGTCCCTCATTCAGTATTGAAAATAAGGGGTCAGCTCCTTCCATCAGCCACCCCAGATGATCATTTATATTATAGTCTAGCATTTGAAGCAAGCACCCTTTCTGTTTTCTTCCATTCTGCTTTGGGGATTGTCCCGTACTAACCTGCAAAGCTGTGTTACTACCACCCTTCAATCCCTCAGTTTTTAACCAGTGTGAAGCCTATGAAAAACTTGACAAGTTTTAAGGTGCCAGCTCTAAGGACTGCACATTGATAGGACTGACAGTGTGAGATTTGCTTACCCAAACATTGTCATTTTAGGTATTGCGCACTTTCTGCTGCTGCTCCAGAGAGATGCCGGAGTCCCCCTAAATCCTGTGTCAGCCCTCTGCAGTTACCTTGGGTGGTGGAAGGCATCCTAAATGACACTGGACACCTTCATTTAGGCAACTGAATCCTTCTTACATTGTCTTGTTTCCTTGAACTGCCTCCCCTGCCTTTATCTACCATTGTAATATATTACATTTGGGAGGGCGTGAAATGCAGCAGCTACTACTCATGAGCACTACAAGTCCTGTACAATAATGAACACAAAAAGGATGTGATGAAGGCTGCTAATTAAAGTCAGGTGCTCCAGCAGGAGCATGAGTAGTGGTTGGGATGTGAAAACTGTGGGCAAGTGGAATACTCACCTCTCCACAGACAAGCAAGATGTTGCAAGAGAGCCCTGGAGTTTTGTGGCTGTAATGGACTGCACTTCTGTTGATAGTATGTTTCTTTAATAAAATTGAGGCACAGTCTCCACATCAGCTGTTTCCTGCCTCTAGTATATCACTAGGAGTTCATCACAGGTCACACTAGTACAATATTATATGAAGGTTCATTAGGAATTTAATTCCAGACTCTGCTTGTTTTGTGTGCATCCTAATCATGGTGAATTTTGCTCAGCATTATAACTAAGCTTTTTATTGACATGAAAAACAAGTAGTGTAAGTCTATTTGAACAAGTTTTTTACAAAAAATAGCCTCTAAATGTGTATTCAGAATTAAAACTTGATTTTCAAGAGTTAAAATAAATCAGCCACAATTCAGTCAGAAACTATACAAACTTCACCTTTCCAAGCAAAGAAATTGAAAATGCACACTAATAACAGTGCACCAAAATTTACAGGTTTTTCACCTATTTTGTAATCAAATGCTCTTTGAAGTGTAATTGTCATATGTTTGATGTAAGTGTCGATTTTGTTGAAACTGTATGTACAGCCAGTGCAAACAGTCCAATAATCCTGAGCCTTTATTTGACTCCGTAACCATTTTAATGGCTTTTTCCACATTTATTGCTGGCAACATCATACCTCCACAGGACTTGAGTTGTGCTTTTTGTGTTGGTTTTGTTCTTGATTTACAGGCAAGCTCTTTAATTGAACTCTGAAGAACACACTGTGCATTCAGAGCCTTTGCAAACAGAAGATGCATTTGAGATGTTAATATAGTCTGCACTATGGAACATGAGTGCTCACTGTCTGGTGTGTAGAGCACTTAAATTCAAATAATGAAAGTAGTCAGAATATTTGCAACTTTCTAATACATGTTCATATAATTCGAGCATCAAGACTATTAGAGGATGTCTTACAGTCTCAGATAGAATAAATGTCTTTCACTTCCTTTCTAAGCATTCAGGTTTTTGCCTCACTACTGCTTCATTCATCTCACAGATATATTTGATCTTTCCTTACCAGAACATATTAATGGAGTCTTCCTGAAGGTCAGCCAAAGAGACAGACTGTGACACAGATTTCCAATATGCTGTAGGAAAATGAGAAAGGGACATGTGTGAAAACACTGCAATATCCTTCCTGTATTTTCCAAGTTGCACTACAAACTGGATGACAAGCAGCATGTTTGTTTTCATGTTGGGGGTTTTTTATGGAAAAGATAATACATTATAAAGAAAACAATTCTGGGTAATAAAAATATTTTTAAAGGAATATAAATAACATCAAAACATAGAAAAAAAGTTCACAGAATTAAAACTTCACTGTTGACAATGAGCCATTTTTCTGTGAACAGTTACTTGTTTGCACATAGATCTGAACTGTGCATTGGTAGGTGCAATGCATATCTTTTTACACTTTCCATTTTGCCATTTTTCACTATGAACACCAGATGAGCCTTACCAGAGGAGACTGGTTTGTAGGATTAGGGACACAGTAGTCTGCAGTAAAATGCTGAAGGAAATTTTGGGTGACTAGTAATTTTTACATAATCAAGGTTGTTGCTTGGTTTTGAAGTTTCCTATGCTCATTCTAACAACACAAGGCACAATTTTAGTTATAAATGGACACAAGCATTTAGATTCAATATTAACTCTGTAGTAAGGTTGGTGTCAGCCTTTTGTAGCTTCTCTCCAAATCTCAGCCTTTTTGCCAAACGCAAGTGCATAGAACACTATTTTTAAAACCAATAGTGTTTTCTACTGTCTTTTCCCCATAATCTTCCCTGACAAAGAAAATGGCATCTTGAGATAGTGTCTTCTCCTGTAGCTCTTACACAATGTGACTGCCCCATGAGTTAGGACATGATCAACAGGTATCCACCCAAGCGAGGACACCAAACACATGCAAAGTCTCATTGTCTTATGCATGGTGTTGTTACCGTAAGTATGTATGACACCCCAAAGACCTCAGTCGCAACAGCTGATGCTCTTCAAGAACACGCAAAAACTTCCACATGTAGGAATAGACACCAATAGCCAAGCATGGATATAACAAATAACAATATTAGAAATAACACTATGCATAATGGAAGTCAGGACTTTTAGTGCCTTGCAGGTGCAAAACCAGATGCCCAGGGCTGTGGAAACCAGCTGCCAAGGACCAGCCAGAGGACTGGTAGCTGAGCTGGGAACAGGCTCCAGCCCTGAGCTCTGCCACCTGCGTCGTGGTGGCTCTGCTGCATACAGCTTTGCCTTCGTGGTAGAGAAATAAGTGAGATTTAGCAGGCTCCTCAGTCCCTCTTTCTGATGAATACCATTAAAATACCAACAGAGACTGATTATCTTTTGAATGGCAACCATGAGACATAACTGGAGAGGAGTTATGCCAAAACGGTTTTGAAACATTCCTGAATTTTGAAGGTGAGATGTAAAGTCAAACTGTGGTTGAAGCCACATCTGCTTAGCAAAATCTCTTGGAAGGAACAGGGTTTCTGTTTGAAGAACCTATTTTTGGTTCCCTGTGACAGCTACAACTGACCTTCTCAAATAATCTTCTTGTATCAATTTAAAGCACGTGTGGTCTCATTCCAAGGAAACTGTGGCAAATGTGGTGCGCTTCCTTGGAAGAGCATGATTTAGAAAAGGTCACAAATGGCATGCAAATCCGACAACTGCTAGCTGGATTATTCCTCTTTAGTGCCTATGTTTCTTTACAAGGTAGATGCCTCTTTAAAAGTATACAAGACCAGTTATCATCCGTACAAGTGAGGAGGTGTTTAGATTGAGGTCACTTTTTTTTTTTTTTAGACACATGGCTAGCAAGGCTGATAAATCACTTCTCTGTAGGTGAAACACACACTGACATGAAAAATTGTGACACAAGCAGCATGTAGTCTGGCCACATTAGAGTTACTTTTTAATTACTTCTCCTAAAATCCCAGTGATATAAAGAATTTACAAGTAAAACCAGAAGAATACACCTAACAATCCCATCACCTCCTGTCCTCATTGGACAGCATTTTCAGTGTTTTTCAAATGAAATACACAAATAAAGATGCTACATTGACGGCTTTTTGAAGACCTGAGAAAAAATGACAGGGCTATATCCTGTATGAGTGATTTTTCTCTGGTCATTTTAGTATAGAAAGAATTACTTAAATCCAAATGGAATTTATTTTGGAAGAAATTCCCCCAAAAGCACTTATACTATATGCCTGTTTGTCATAGTGTTTACAAGTGAATGGGGAGAAAGGGAGGTGGTAGAAAGTTAGTCCAATATAAAAACCAACATAAATATTCACAAGCATTATACATAACACACATAAAATAGGTTAAGATAACATAATTCATGTTACAAAATTATAATTAAAAAAAATTAAAAATCTGCCCGTACAATTTCAATTTGATCCCATGTATTGATTCAGATTTTACTTGCAAGATCAAAGATCACACATTTTTTTCCTCCTGTATCTTTTGCCTGTAGAAGAATCATGCTTTCTTTTTGCAGGGGGAGAGGTGAATCAAAGTGTCACAGGTGAAGGCATCTCACACACAGAGCCCTCTGCATCATTTTTCACCAACAAGAAGGTGCACAGGGGAAGAAGCCAGAAGTGTTGAGATTAGCAAAAGAAGGTCCCGTGACTAAGGGAGTTACGTGTTCCCAGAGGAGAATGGGTTTCTATCCCTGCCTCTGCCAAAGGATTGCTGAGTAACGTTTATATCCAAGGACTAAGGTACCGATGAGATTTAGATGTTACCACTGACACTGAAAAGACTCTAAGTTAGGTGTGTGGCTTCAGGAGAGAAAATCTAAGTTACATCCCTATTTTCCCTCCAGTCCCTGTAGAGTGGGGAGCCTGAGACAGCCGGGAGAAGGTGTCACAACACCAGACAGAATGGAAATAAGTCATTAGGAGGCACTGAACTGAGAGGTTGGTCTGCACTCCTTTCCTTTCTGGATGAGGCAGCTCCCCGAGACTGGGATTCATAGCCCAGAACCCTATTTGACTGCTTGACTTGCTCTACTCAGCAAACACCTAACCTACAGGGTAGTGCTCATACTCTCTAAAATGCTATGATGACTAGGATGCTTACGTGAAAACCAGAAGCTATATTTCTGAGGCTTTTCTCAGCATAGCACAACCCAAATTTATATAATAATTTCTCAGGAGAGAAAAACAGTCCACCATTAGATTATAAAACAAATAGAGATTTATAACCAATACATGCCTGCCTTGTCAACCCCATCAATAACATTTATTCCTGTGACTCAGTTCTGACCTTCATTTGTTTTGCCCTCTTTTTCTCCCATTTTCTTTGCCTTACCCTGGTGTTTTTGCCCAGTCAGTTCCAGTTTCCAGGACCCATGTCAGTCCATTCCTACATTTCATCCAATAATTCATAGGTCCAGACTTCTTGGCCAGCTACTACCCAGGCGTTGGTTTCCTGCTAAGACATTACCAGCCTTTGCTTGCAATGCGTCCCTTAAGCTCCTTTATTTGTTCCCTTCCCAGGTTAGCTGTTTCTGGTTTTTGTAACATACATCTTCCTTCTCCATGTGTCTGTGCCCAACTGAGAGGGTACATGAGGCGCAAAAAAAGAGACATCCTCTGAGTTCTCATGGCCAAATATTTCCTCATAGGCGTTTGGAAACATTGTGGACATTATTTGGTAATATTTTTAAACTATTTGATTTTCAGCAGCCTGAAATATCTTTTTCTGTGGCTTTGAAGCATTTTTTTCAGCTTCTTCATGTATATTTTGGATTTGGGGGATTTGGGAGGAGAAGGGTGTGTTAGCATCTTCCCAGAACAAGTATTTTAATCGCTCTGAGCATACAAGTGAATGGGAGCCAGAAACAAATAGAAAATAAATGCTACAATTCATGCTGCAATTTTTCTAAAATAGCTATGTCACAGTGAAGAAATTCCATGCATTCTGACCCACTAAGTGTGTGTTTCTGTGCCTATGGTTTTCAATAGTAGTTATTGTCAAGCAACCATGCAAGCAAGCTCCAAATGAGGCACATAGTGACAGAGTTCAGGGAAATGCATACCTGAGAAAAATCTATGTAGTGAGTCAACAGTTATTCCAGAGCACCACTGCACCTGCAGTGGCTGACATTGTCTACTTTGCTATCATGAATACAGAACAAGACAATGCATGTAGAACAAGAAATTATATTAATTTATTATAGACAGTCATTTCCCAAATTAACAGGTCATATGTTGTGTTGTCATGTTTTCACAACTCAGTGCTCATGGCAGAGAGCCCATCCTTCCCCTAAACGTCTGAGCTCTAAGAAAAGGAGAAGGTCAGGAAGGACAGTAAATCTTTGTCTCGGAGTAGCAAACCAGACTGCAGTAATTTCAAGAAAGAAGCATAGGCAATCCTCTGCTGTCTTACTTGCCTCAACTGCTTCTAAGTTAGGCTGAGGGAAGAAGGCTACGAGATGGGACCTGCCCAGTATTGGACAGTATTTCCAGTAGCATGTTTTCCTTATCCTTTCATCCTTGGTTGACCTGAAAATGTACTGCAATAAAGTTTTGCTTCTGGGTGTTCACCTCAGACTGAGTTTCTAGCATTACTTTATATGTTGCAAATTATATTACAGGAAATGTAAAACATTTCTGCAGTGTAATCTTTTAAGTGTTCTCAAAAGAAAAATAGTTCAATGGATATTTGTTTAACATCTGGCATGTTTGATCTTTCTGAAAGATCACCATGTGAAGCAATATACTACAGACCCTTTCTATTTTGTATCTTTCACCGATTACCTGCTGCTACTGGGCACTCTTGGAAACTGAACATTGCAATGAGGGATCAAACGATATTTTGTATGTATAGAATTGGATTATTAGATTAATGTAATTCTGTTATTCACCGACAAAAAGTCGATTGCTCTGCAATCCATAGATGGAAACAGAATAGTAAAGAAATCTCAGTTAATTGAGATAAAATAGATTTACAGTACAAAGCTGGCATGAAAACCATTTTATCTTGTTTCAGTGGCAGCACATGATAGCTTTCTAAAGATGGACTGCAGTTTCCATTTCAGGATTCATTTACAGAATATTGTCATTACGTAAACCGCATGCTTTTAATATACTACTGGATAATTAGTTATAGAAAACTCAATTGTATCAGCACTGAATTATGCTTATAAACACTAAAAATGCAGCTATCCATCTAAAGGAAGAAAATTAACTATTCAGCAATGTAAATAGTTCAGGAAAGATTTCTAACAGATCCTCAGATTGATGGCCTTTTTAAGGGAGGCATATGCATTGGCACTGTGCCAAAGAGATGTTAGGTGTATTACATAACACAAAAATAATTATCACACATACAAAAAGCAAAAAATTTAACCCCTGTCCTTGAAAAATGATGTTTCTTCTTGTATAGCTATATACCTGCTCCAGAGAAGCAGCCAGATTTCAAGCTATGCACAATAATTCAAGTTATTAACTTTATGGTTATGATTATTCTAAGATCTGATACTTTTACTACAGGGCTTAGAAAGTACAATGATATATCTCTTGCATTCTGCAGCTGGTTATACACAAGAACAATGCAAAATCTATTAAATTTCAAGATCAGCTTGGGGCTGCAGTAGCAAGAGTGTCATCAATTAACATTCCAGGAAATTCTCAGTTTGGGAGACACAACAGGAATAATAAGTATGCAAGCACATATATCTATACAAAAGCTCCAGTCTGAGCCTTGCATATAACATCTTGAGGTATAGCTTGATCTTAAGGTCTGAAACTAGATTTGCACACAGATGTGCAAACTACGTTTGGATGTCTGTTCTCTGCTTAAGCAATAGAAGTTCTTTCATAAAACTTGGCTCCTAATCACTATTTATCTGCCTTATGTTGCATTGTCTCTCTGAAAAGGAAGAGAGAAAGAAATTAGTTTTAAAAATGTATTCACACCCTCTCGAGGAACTGGCACTGTATGTGTTCCTTAGTTATACTGGTAATTTCACTAAAATGTATTTGGAAAAAGACAGCAATTAGACTTTAAGGCACATCTCTGCAAGTCATATGGTTTTAGCATAATTTTAGAGGCTTTAAAAAAAAAAGATAAAAATAACAGCTCAGATATTTCTGGCAATATATTATTAGAAAAGAAAAAAAGAAAAGAAAAACACCTTCTGCGTTGTGGTCCCAGTAAGGAATCTGTTATAATGCTTGAACTTTATTATACCATGTGGCCCAGCAGTGTCTGTCGAATGGTGGCCAGACACTCCAGCAGACTTAATGATTTAGTGGGCTCTCCCCATCCGGTGTTTAATCTCCCAGCGTACGCTTCCTGGACAGTAGCTCCTGATGATATTTAAACCGAAACTTTTGGTCTGAAAGTAGCAGTTCTACCTGACACAAAAGAAATCTTCCCTCCTGACTGAATCAGTAAGATCTATGTTAAGTGACAGCTTATCTTATCTGGCAGTTTCTCCTTGAATATCTTGCTGGTCCCTCCCAGAAAACATAGAAATATTCTGGCAAAAGAATGGGACTTGAAAGAGGGTTCTTTGTTCCCTGAGTTTCTGTACGGCTTGACAGGGAAGATATAAAGATATCTGTAGGTCACTGAAGGTTAGTATTTCCTCTGGCATTATTGATTTGACAAATGAAGAGAAAACAAACACCCCAACCATAGGAACAGAATGGGAGGATCATTGCAAATCCAGAAGCAGGCAACACTAATAAACAACTGAAGGTAAGCTTTTAGTGGTATCCAAAGCAGCATCCCACTGAGGATCTGGATCAAAACTTTTCTCTGGAGATTTATGTAGGACAAAGAGCTTTTCTGTTCTTTCTTCGGGCACCTGATGCTAAATCCAGATGGCTGACTCCTGGTATTGGACACAGTGGCTGCCCACTCATTTGTTGTGCAAATATTTTCCCTCAGCCAAAAGTAAGCCCATTTTGGTATTATTGAACACAGATTGAGGGAGCAAGCAGCCAAATTACTTGTTCACTGATTCACTTATTCATCTAAGTTAAGAAAACAAACCTATCAAATTTTCCTCTGTCTAATCAATAGACAGGCAAGATAGTCAAATGGTTTGAAATAAGATAAAATCTATGTCCATATTAAATAGAACACTTCTTTTAAAGGCTTTCATTTTTTCTGTTTCTTTGGGGTTTTGTTGTTTGTGGGGGTTTTCCCCCAAATAAACGGTGTTGCACTGTCTGTACTCTGTATAAAATTATTAGGTGGAATTATTATTCTTATCTGAAAGCCATAAAAACAACTTTCCTTTATTTAAGAAGAGAATAGCTGTTTCTTCAGGTTTCATTCTACTTTAATTGAATTTATTGTAAAATAATTGTAAGAAGGTGTACTTTTTTAACTTGCCACAGGTTATAATAAGAACAAAGATTGAATATAGGTCCTGTCCCTATCTCAGGACTGCTTAGCTCATAGGTGATGGCCACTGTCTAATCCTGCATCCCACAGATTCACGGTTAAAAGACAGGAAAAACTAAAGCTCTCACTGTTTAGAGCCAGATCATGTAGGCAAATGATGCTTATCAGGAAGAAAAGGTCTCCCATGGCTTTAGGTAGAGGTGGGAGGAATATTCCCTGCTTCATGGTCCTCCTTATTTTGCCTGACTGTGCTTTTCATGTTCTCTGTTCCTTTTGCCTCTCCTTTTGCTGCAGTTTTCAAGTCCTCCTTTGATCTCTTTTTTTTTTTTTTTTCCTGCCTGCATCCCTGTTATCTGCTCTCCATCTTGAATATTTGACTCACGCAATTATAGATATCTGAATAGAGTTAGATTTGAAGTACCTACCCAGAATAGAGCTCCAGCAGGTCATTCTAAGTGTCACTTTAGCAGTCATGGTATGCAGCTAGAGAAGATTTAAGAGCAGTGACAGTTGGTCACAATCCAGTGCTTCAGTGTGGACAGCTTGTCACATAATCTGCCAATGATACATATGTGCATACTCTCTCTGACTTCCCTGATAAGTTTAAATCCAGAGGATGGACCTGAAGCTTTCAAATTAATTGTAATGGAAAAGTGTTAAGGAGAGGAGTCAAAACCACCAGCCCATAAGAAATGCCCTGTTGGGTGAAGTGTGGAAGTCTCCAGCAGTGGCTGAAGGAGAGGATACGTAGAGAAAGGATGCGACCCTGCCATTTTGTGAGATGCATTTCCCTTGCGCTCTCCCAACATCCAGAGTAGATAAAGCAGGGAGAAACCCTCTGGCACTCCTTCTCATATTCTGTGTATGGTCCACAGATGTATCTAAACCCTGCTGAACCAGCAAATGCTCTCTGTATCCACAACTGTCTGTGACAGCAGTGGCCAGCAGTTTACTATGGTGTAAAGAAGTATTTTTGCCCTTTTACCTATTTTAAACCAGTCTCCTACTGGCTCCTTTGAGAGTCCTCTGGTTTCTACATAGCAGTGACTAACACTGTCACATCTTCACTATCTTCATAATTCTGTGAAACTTTTTCAGCTGAACCTCTCAGCTATCTCCTCCGCAAACTGAAGAGTCCCAGACTTTCTAGTCTCTCCTCGCTTGATCTGTTATTAAACACTGGGCAATGAGAAAACCTGATGGCAAACTTGGGTGGCAAAGACATCAGTGTGCCTGAAAGGTCCTGGGAAAGGAAAGGTTTTGAAAAATCCCAGTCATTTCCCTGAACTGCGCTTCTTTTCCAAGCTTGGTGAGCAAGGAGCGCTTGGTCACTCACAGTCCAAACCCACGTTTTCTTTCTCGCCTTTATATGAGACGTTAAGAGCTTTCTGATTCTTTAGACTTTTTATTCCTCTGTCTAATGTATTCTGCTAAGGAATGTGATGTCAGGGTCCGGAGGACATCAATAGGCCTTACTTGCCCTGACTGGGCCCCTGGGGCTGCCCCTACCTTGCCCACAGCCCAGGACCCCATTTCATCCCCCTGGGGCCATCAGTCCCTGCTCCAGTGATGCCCCAGCAGTGCTGGGCTTCAGCGCCCCACAGCCCTGCCCTGCCTGGCCGTGGGCCCCACTGATCTGGACTCCGACCCACGGACTGACACACAGCTTGACCTCGGATGGGCCTCATCACCACGGATCCACCTGGTGACGGTTGGCCCAGGTTCCGACCCTGACCTGCCGCTTGACTTCCTGGCTTCCGGATCGTGGACCTGCCCTGTCACCACACGCTTGCCTGATGGCCTAGGCCCTGGGCTGAAGCTGGCTGCCACCTCTGGGTCTGCCCTGCTCCCTCGCTGGCGGTGGTGGGACAGGCCCTGCTCTCCGGGTTCCCTGCCCCGCTGGCCGTGGTTATTGCGCTCAGCAGCTGGCTCTCCAGCCCTCAGGAGGCAGGCAGCCCTTGCTGCAGCCTGATGTGAAAGGTAAAGAAGTCCGTAATCAGCTGCCCAAGGCATGAAAAAGCATCCAAAGCACTGAAATTGTCTTTAGTCTGCTTTTGTGTTGCTGCACGTGACAATCAACCTGGAGGCAAGAGGGACAGGAGATGCCAGAGTGAAAGAGGATGGGCAAGAAATGCCATACTCCCTCTTTGCCTGCTGGGCTTCGGAAATACTTTAAATTGTATGTACCAAATGGAGATAAATACTGACATTTCAAACCTGCTGCTTTACAGAACTTTTTATACAGATGCTTTCAACACTTTTTACTCTGCCTTCAGTATCCCTATATTCTAACATTTTTAATGAGGCTGGAAAAAAGAAAAAAATCCCCTGTTATTGATTAATATCTACAGGATGGGTAGAAGTGGCTTTTAAAACAGCCAATAGCAGCCATGAAAACAACGGGCAATCCAGTTAAAACTCTTTCAGAATCCTATGCCTTCCTCAGCTCTAGGACTGAGTCAGGATGTCCAGCACATTCAGAAAAGAATACCTTTCCAAAAAATCCCAAATTTTTGTGTGCTTTACTGCTATCAAGATGTTAGTTTTGTACATTTGTAACTAAAGCCATCATTATAGGTTGTTACTGGGCCATTGTAATCAAAGGAAATATGAAGACTTGAAAATTAATCCCAAATGAATGGATTCATTCATTTGAAAAGAAATCCAAATCAAACATCCCAGATGTTTGAATCCCAAATATTTCCTGAGATACATGGTTGTTGGAAGCACTTGGAAGTTTTAATTAAAACTTTGTTTACAGAATGAACTCTGATTCTTAGAACTGCTGGCTACTGTCAACAAACTACCTGGACTGATGAGGCAAAAGAGAAAGTTAGAGAAATCATCTAGATTCAGAGTTTTTAATATTGCTGTGGAGAGTGTGGATTTGCCAAATAACCATATTTGGGAAAGCTGTTTAAAAAGGCTAAGAATGTTAATAAAGTTATGGGAATGTTAGGCCAAAACTAAATAGATGAAAGAATAGCCATTGGCACATATACCGAGAACTGCATCAGATGATCAGACGATGCAGAACTCAGGAAAGCACTGCTGTATCAGTTACAGCCACTTCATATTCTTCAACGCTTTTCTATACAAATGTAAGGGCTTAAAACTATATGTGGGGGTTTTTTGTGTTTTTTTTTTTTTTTTTTTTTTTTTGCGAATGGCTTAATTTCTAAAATATCCACCCAATGTCAGATAAAGTTAACAGAAGTCATCTGTGAAAAAAGTACCCGACCACAACAATTCAATGGAAATTTCTTAAAGAAGTGGCTGGCAGCCACATCTCTCTCTCTCCTCGCCAGCTCCGGTGTGGGCTGTCTCTGCAAGCACTGTGGGACCCCAGCCCCCTTCGAGTGCTGTCAGTGGGCTGGCTTGTCATGGCCTCAGAGGAAAGAGATATTGCGAACAAATCCACTGGTGAGGCTCCTGAAGGGTTCACACACTTCAAATAATAGAGCTTCTTACTAAGTTGATTCACATACTACTTGTGTTAAAAGCACTGAGTATTTGTTTAGAAATTGTACTGGTTTTGGCTGGGATAGAGTTAATTTTCTTCATAGTAGCTGGTACGGGGCTATGTTTTGGATTTGTGCTGAAAACAGTGTTGATAACACAGGGATGTTTTCGTTACTGCTGAGCAGTGCTTACCGGTAGCCAAGGCCTTTTCTGCTCCTCACCCCAGCCCACCAGCGAGCAGGCTGGGGGTGCACAAGGAGTTGGGGGGGGACACAGCCGGGACAGCTGACCCCGGCTGACCCAAGGGGTATTCCAGACCATAGGATGTCATGCTCAGCATATAAAGCTGGGGGAAGAAGAAGGAAGGAGGGGACATTTGGAGTTATGGCATCTGTCTTCCCAAGTAACTGTTACACATGATGGAGCCCTGCTTTCCTGGAGATGGCTGAACACCTGCCTGCCGATGGGAAGTGGTGAATGAATTCCTTGTTTTGCTTTGCTTGCATACATGGCTTTTGCTTTACCTATTCAACTGTCTTTATCTCAACCCATGAGTTTTCTCACTTTTACCCTTTCAATTCTAGCCCCCATCCCAGTGGGGGAGAGCGAGTGAGCGGCTGTGTGGGGCTTAGTTGCTGGCTGAGGTTAAACCATGACAGAAATTAAGACAGCCATGAGTCTTGAGTGGGTTTCTAAGGTCAGCCCTATCAGCACAACCAAGAAGCTTCAGCCCTTTGTGGTGCCAGCGGGAGCTGCATCTCTGCCCAGACTCCACAGCCTCCATACCCAGGCTCCACTTTGCCCATTATCAAGTCTTTTCTTGTCAAAGAGCTCAACCGAAGGAGCCTCCATGGCTCTCCTACTTTACCTCAATCCAGAGTATGACACACACCCCTGCCCCAACACAGGCTTTTCTTCACTCTTCTGTTCTGTGGAGGAGAGAAGTCCTCTACTTGCTGGGTGTCAAGCCAGTGGTAACACTGAACGGTTACACTGCTGGCATATCCAACCATACTGTGAATGGGATCAACTTTGTTCACATTTTACAGCAAATCAGTGTAATAACTAGATCCAAGAAGGTGAAAATATATTATTTTGACCAAAGTAAAACATTCATTTCTACATCTCATCTTTACAATTTCTTGCCTTCAGAAATTACAAATGTACAAGTTAAAATGACAGGGTAAAAAAAAATAATTTCAGCAGGACTGAAACTAAGTATTTTGGAACAATTTGCTTAACACATAAAAAGCTCAAATTCATTCCTTCATCCTTATTTGGAAGGTAACAAAATATTGAAAACTTAGGATTGCCTGTGGTACTGAAGTTCAATGTTTCATAGAGGTCTAAGGCTACAACACCATGCAGCAAGCAGGCTATCACGATGGTTGTTTACTCTTCGGTATGCCACAGTTTTGCCAGAAGACAGGAGATTCTTCTGTGACTGTATGATTAGGTGTATCTTTGGCTAACTTTGTTTTCCTTACCAAGTATTTTTAAGCACCAGCAACATCAAACCTACGGCATGTCTTCACTTTTCCAGCTTCTTTGAAACATTCGTTTTGTGGCTAGGCCCTATCAAACACTCTGTCAGCATCAGAATACAAAGATGGGAGGGGAGTCATAACAACAGGAAAGAAAAACACAAGCAATATGCCATCGTGGGAACCAGATGACTTTTCTGGGCCCTTGACACTAAAAGCTGCAGCTGTCATCCCCACTTGCTGGCCCATTTGTTTCATACCGATCCTTGGAAAGCGAGTCATGACTCACTTCCTCTGGTCCTGATGCTTCTGCTGAGCACGGAGATGTTGCTCACTGCCTAGCGACTATGTTTGTACATGTGATGGTTGGTCATGCCTGTCACAGAGGAATTTTCTGCCATGAATCCTAAGACAATGCTTGAAAATAGTATGTACTTCAGAGTTACAGTTCTCTGGCGTTGTTTTCATGTCCTAGTTTTGGAGCAATGGTTAATTAAGCCACCCTTTCTTACTGGAAGGTTTTCAATCTTCGCCTTTACATGGCTGTATTTCAGTAGAAAAATTAAAAACCACATCAAGAGGCTTCATTTTTCCTTTCCTAAACAAAACCAGGCTGCCAATGACTCAAAAGTCTCAAAGAGAGGCATAGTGGTCCAATGTTGGGGTTTTTTTCTTGCGATGCTAAACTCTGTAAGGCCACAATATTGCGGGAACACAATCTGCTTCAACTTTAAGCATGACCACGAATTTTCAGTTCAACCAATACTTCTTCAGAATTCCAGGCTCACTGCAATAATATTTTAACAGTTGTCTAAAATCAAATGCTGATTCAGACAGTGTTCCAGCTCAATTTGCTACTGACCAAGCAGATACCTTTCATAGAATCATAGAATAGTTTGGGTTGGAAGGGGCCTTTAAAGGTCACCTAGTCCAGCTCCCCTGCAATGAGCAGGGACATCTTCAACTAGATCAGGTTGGTCAGAGCCCTGTCCAACCTGACCTTGAATGTTTCCAGGGATGGGGCATCTACCACCTCTCTGGGCAACCTGTTCCAGTGCCTCACCACCCTCATTGGAAAAAATTTCTTCCTTATATCTAGTCTGAATCTACCCTCCTTGAGTTTAAAACCATTACCCCTTGTCCTATCGCAACAGGCCCTGGGATGTTTGTCCCCATCTTTCTTATAAGCCCCCTTTAAGTACTAAAAGGCTGCAAGAAGGTCTCCCTGGAGCTTCTCCTCCCGGCTGAACAACCCCAACTCTCTCAGCCTTTCCTCACAGGAGAGGTGCTCCAGCCCTCTGATCATCTTTGTGGCCCTCCTCTGGACCTGCTCCAACAGGTCCATGTCTTTCCCATGCTGAGGATCCCAGAGCTGGACGCAGTACTCCAGGTGGGGTCTCATGAGAGCAGAGTAGAGGGGCAGAATATCACCTCCCTTAACCTGCTGGTCACGCTGCTTTTGATGCAGCCCAGGACACGGTTGGCCTTCTGGGCTGTGAGCGCACATTGCTAGCTCACATCCAACTTTTCACCTGCCAGTACTCCCAAGTCTTTCTGTGCAGGGCTGCTCTTAATCCCTTCATCCCCCAGCCTGTATTGATACTGGGGGTTGCCCTGACCCAGGTGCAGAACCTTGTGCTTCAGATACATCCTTTGTCACTGACCACGGATCAGGCTGGCCAGCTGCATAAGACAGAGCAGGAGAGAGCTGTCACGCTCTGGTGTAAATAAAGCATGTACAGTAGATAGATGAGTTTTGAGCAGAATGCAGTAGATTAGATAAGACTGGCATTCCCAAAAAACATCTTGGTTAAGAATTTTAGCACTTGTAATCTGAAACAGTGAAATTATTTCCTCTGCGGAAAACTAGGACCTGCAGAACCCATATCACTTTACAAATCTGCCAACAAATGCCTTATTAAACTGAAGGAGTTGACTGACCTAGTAAAACACGGATTTTGTACAGCAGCATGACCTTTAGTCAGGTAGGTATTTTATAAATATTATTTCTATTTATAATTACCTGAAATCATATTTCAATGTGGTTGGCTGTGATTTCAATAGAGAATGCTGATATCTGAAAGTATTCTGGTGTGTGAGAAATGGGATGCATGTACAGCACACCTGGGTGCTGGAATGGGTGGCTGTTAAAAGATCATTTTAGCGATGTGTTCTGCAGAAAACCAGCTCCAAGGTGAACACATTCTGTGTTGGTAGCCAACATTCCTGAAATACATCATAGTTCACAAGTAAGAACCTCTCTCACATCCCCTAAGTCCACAGAGTGGGAAAACATTGCTCCCTAATAGAACTTCTTTTCATGACTATAAATGAACAAATATCTCCAGAAGAGAGAAAAGGCAATGATACTTGTTGAACAATGTTAAGCAATAATTTTGAGCAAATTCACAACATGGCCTTGGAGGATAATTTTGCAAAACCTGTAGGCTCTTGTAACTCAGTGAATTCTTTTATTTATTTATTTATTTATTCAGAATTAAGTAGTGCAGTTGACAAAAATTTGCTGACATCTTCCACTAAGCTGTCATTTGACTGGAAACAGTTAAGCACCACTAGGATTTTTCAGTGTAGCTCTCTTATCGTAAGTCAGGTAATATATCTCCTCACAATTAAACACAAAAGGAGGGGGATGTGTAGAAAGCTTTGTGCCATGACAGAGCAATAACCTGACACCCAGACAGCAGGCAGCAGTCACTGTGCTCCCAGATGACAATGCTGTATGCTACACAAGACGCAGCTTCTGAAACAGATTTCAAAGACTGTAAAACAAGTTCTGATCATATTTAGAAAGTAGTCAATACACATACTTTAGATAGCCGGTAAAGGATGAATCCAGGCACAAACACACAAAGGCATTTTTAGAACTCGGGTGTCCTGATGGTTTAAAAATGCTCCAGTCCATTATAGATAAAGGTTTACATATTTAGCATTTAGTGTTGAAAATTATGATGTCTGAATTTATGGTATTATTATCAACCATATTTACAATGTATTGCCTCACATGCAGTACTGGAGTTAGACTAGACAATTATAGTATTTACAGAAGTACAGTTTTGCCCCTGTATTTCAGCCTAAATTAAACACCAGAAACTCTTTTTTTCCAGAACAGGTGTTTGTCTATTAGAAATTATTAGTTTAATGCTCTTTGAAGTTACACTATCATTATTTATTTTACACCACATAGCATATTTCTAATTTCTACCAGTGCAAATGAAAGAAAACTCAAATCTTCTGTTTCTCACTATACGTTCAATAAAATGTTCTGCCACTGCCTCAGATCTCTGTCTGGAAGTAATTTCATTACACTTTCTACAGAAATGCTGGAATAACCCTGATGTCCTGATTTTAATTACTTTTTAAAAGCTCCATTGAAATTAGAACATCTCCAGGGCAGTTTTGCTTCTGCTGAGTTCAGGTTGAAAATTAGATATATTAGATATACAGTCAGAAAAACTATATAAAAAATCAAGGTTCCAGTTGCTGGTTTTTGTTTTCCTCTAAAAATTACACCTGGATTAAACACACATGTTCTGAAAAGCTTAACAGGTATATCTTTCATATAGTAACTTCATAGAAAGTCATATATGGCAAGCACTGATTTTCAGGAATGCTTTGTAAGTTTTAGGAGGCAGCAGGTGTGCCATTCAATACGCTCCATTTTGCAAGTATAATACAAACTCCAAAGTCCTGTCCCTCTGACAAAGAGCTAAGCAATAGTTTGATAGTGAGCTCTTAACATAGGTATCCAAAACATAGAGGCCTAACTGAATATCTGTTTTGGTGGGTGAATAATTCCCATAAACTCCTTGTGGGTTTACATTGGGACCACAGCAAAGAGAAGTTTCTGGAATAAAAACTGGCTATCTCTTCAAAATACTTTTTGCAAAGCAAAATCAACAATGTCATTTTTAGGGACTCCTTATGTAAGAATAAGAGAAATAAGAGAAAAATTAATGTAAAAAAAAAAAAAAAAGCTTTCTATCACTTACTAAGATAGTTTGGTAGTAGACTCAGTAAACTGGAAACCTAGAAATTGTATTAGCAAATAGATTTATTTTAAGCTAAGGCTGCTTAGGGTAGGTATTTTTACTGTGGACCAAGATCTTGATGCTCCACTGCCCCAGAGTATTGGTTTTCTCAGTACTATTCACATATTTTATTGCTACTCCAGAAATAAAGTCAGATGCCTTAAGCAGTTTTAGAAGGCACTTTGAATACATTTCGATTTATATGAACTTGAACAATCTGCAAGTTCTAAGTAATCCTTTAAATTGTCTTTTGCAAACTGCAGGAACTTGAGAGTCAGGAACATATGGAGAATACACAGAATGACAGAGGTAGTACTTCTAGGAGTTATCTGAAAAGTGAATAAAGGGAAAGAGTTTGATATACCCTACTCTTCTGGGGATGATGATATTTAACATGTTAGTTAAAAGGAATGCTCTTATTTCCAGAATAAAAGCCATACCTGAATCTTAGTCTATTATTGTCAGCTGAATTTGGAATCTCATCTAACAAGTCTTGGGCAGTGAAGGAGAATAATCTCTGCTCCTCATATCTGAGACAAATCAAGTTGTTAAAAAAAAAAATCTGCCTTCACAAGGTCTTAGAGCAGTTCTATAGTTTGCTGAGCTTTTGAGGAATGAGTTTGCACATGACCCCAGGACTACAAGCTTAAGCAGAGTGCAATTACTTGGACAGGGAATTTGTCTATGGGCAAAGGTTGCTGTTTATTGACCCCATCACCAGATGTAATCATTTCATTCTGTTGTCCAGCTGAAATGGATCCCTTCTTTTAATGCACTTATTGTTTCACAGACTTATCTTTCATATACTTAACTTTTGAGAGAAGGATTCCAATACAATTTAGAAAACACTTTTCTTTCCTCAGCAGGCATTTTTCAGGTGAGCCAACTGAATGACAAGAGATTTTGAAGGACACATTAGCAGATTGTTGGCAAGGAATGGAATGGAAGCCAAGAGCCTAAACTCTGATTTAACAAGGAGAAGAGCCTCCATGTAGAAGAGTAGATATACCCATCTATATATTTTTATGAATTTAATTCCTTGTTTTGGAGGTGTTTGTTAGTATATGCATTAAAAATAATCATGAAATTATGTCAGAACTGCTGTACTCTACCCTCAGTTTAGTTTTTAATCCATGGGTATAATATAGCAAATTTCTTAATAACTACGGAGTATTATTCTCTTCTAGGATGACTGAACATAGTTTAGAGAAATAAGAAAGTATCTGAGAAGAAGTGTATAAAAGTACAACCAGCTCCTTTTCAAGGATACGAATTCCAGACAGTTCTATAAATTCATTTGTTAGCTTTTTATTTTTCAAAGAGAATAATTTTCTCCCCTTCCTACTCCCAAGTATGGTAGAGAATAGAAATTTTTCCATTTCCATGAGAAATTATTCTTGCAGGTCCCTATGTTCTCATCAAAAAGGTTAGCAAAATACCAAAATTTAACAAAAGCAAAGAAAAAGAATACCCCAGTTATCCTGAAAACAAGTCCAAACCTCCTACTCAGAAAGCACCTCTGCCAAATTACAGCACAAAATGGTCCCATGGTGAGAATCTTGAAAAGCAAAAGTGAAAAAAAAAAAGAGTAAGAGAAAACTTTTGCATGATAATCTGAAAAAAAAATGTAACTTGCAACAGACGGTGCATAAATCATAGCAAGTTATTTTTGTTTTAAAGCTCATTTTACTATGATCTGGTTTAATAATGCTTTGTTTAAAAGCGGACCTTAATTAATAACTCAGACCTGAATGCATCCGAATCTGATTCAGATCCAGTGTGAGAATGTGTAAATTTTATGTCATAATACAAAATAAATTTAAAAAAAAAAGTGAATCTATAAAAATTATTAGCTTGGCCCTAAGCAACCTATATTGTCACGTAAGATTCTAGGTAGAACTTAACTATATCCTTAAAGCACTAAGCGTTTAACTCTTCTCTGTGAACGAAACATGTGATTTTCTACTATGCTGTCCAGAGGAAAAAGTATTAGATCAAATCTGCAGAAAATTTGTCAGGGAAACTCTGAATAAATGAAGACTGATTACAATATAAACTCTCAGATTTCCACAGGCAATAACTTTTCTTTGTGTCCATCCCTCAAGAGCTAGCAACTTTGGCAATTCCTTATAATTAATATTTCATTTTGCCCACAAATAATAACCTAACCAGACTTTTCTAATTGATTACTACCAAAATTAAATTAAACTCAGAGCAATTGTTTCCAGCTTGTACTTAATTTCAAGTCTGTTCCTTCTGTTGTGGACCAGAAGTTAGGCTTATGCACTCTTAATGTTTCTGTTTTCTTTACAATATGAATGAATCTTGTAAAATATATTACCATTCTCTACAAACCTCATCACACTCGTATCCACATATGATGGATACAACATTCCTTTAAGGATTTTTTTTTTATTACAGTTTTGCTATGTGTAGCCCCATGGTTATCAGTTTGTGGCTGTGGACTATTCCTGAGAGTCTGCAAAGATTAAGTAAAAAAAAGATAAAGTCTATTTGAAGAGGCTTAAATTCTTTATGCATGGTCCGTGTTTCCATTGGAAATCATCTCAGGAGGTGCAAATCATAAAAAAGGTGAACACTTGGGTTTAGCTAATGCTAGGCTGTTACCAACTGCAGTGTGCCTATTTGGTACTCTCATGACAACTGGCCCTTACAAATGAAACCTCCACATCGCAGCACTTGCTAGTTATCCCCCAAACTGCTTAAGAATTTTGTGCACGTGCACACACACACACACAAATACAAATGGAGAAAGACTACAGCAAGTAATAGGGAAGGTCAAAGGCACAAACAGAGGAGCTGAAAACATTAATGACTTTGGGCACCTTCAGAAATTTCCTAATGTTGGGTACAGACCTGTGAGTGAATCACAGAACAGAGAACCAGGCAGGACACAGATCCTTCAAGCAAAAACTGGTGTGATAACCTTGTTGCCTGAAAACGCAACTGAGCACGTCTCAGAGCCTGCCTTTGTGTGGGGTTTGCATATATGCTTGCTATGAACTTCACTTATTTTCAGTATTGCCAGCAGTTCAAAGAATTTCAGTTTTATTTTGGAACGTACATTTAGTGAAGTTGGCTAAAGCAACCCATTAATACCTAAAGCATTATTATGTTATTTTAGAGAAAGTATTACTCCGAAGCCGCTGAGGAGCACAGCCTGCTGGTATGCACACTGTGTGCCCAAGCAAGGGAGCAGACAAACCTGTCTCTGAGGGCAGGCTAGTTTGAATTCCACAATTTTTATACATTGTAGCCTTTTGCCAGTGACAAACTAAAGCCAGAATTTGTATTCTCTTTCCTGAAGTGGTCAGTTGAAAACCAAAAGAAATTAAAGAAGAAATAAAGACCGTCATTATTATATTCTTTAGAAAACTCTTGAAGGGTACTATGTTATTAAATTTTGCCATATTTTCATTCAAGCGCTCACTTTTTTCTGCTACTTTGTGCAGAAGTGCAACACAGAAGACTGCTGAAGTTCTGTGTATGTGTCTCCTTATTTGTGGCTAGATGAGGAAGCAGTGTTCTGGATTTGGTCTAAATTAGCTTCCTCTGCTTGGTAAAACGTAGGGTTTGATGCTAGTTCTTTAACTGTTAAATCAAAGAGCAAAACGGTTTGTACCTGGAAGTGTCAACAAGACTGACAAGATGCTGGTTGCTTGAACTCAATGTGAATTCAGGTTCCCTATGGATTCTGGCTGCTTGAAACGGGTGACACAGGATTCATTTTAAGAAGGTCTCAAGGTGTTCCCTGCTGCCTCCTCTTGCTTCAGCCAGGAGGCACAGCTGGAGGCTGCAGGGAGTGCTGGGCTTCACCTGTAGTGCAAGGAGAGTTCTCTGGGCCACGTGCACTTGGTGGACCTTCCATTTCCCCAGGGGAAAATCTTCAGGGTTGTGACCAAGTCAGTCCCAACGTCAGTCTAGCAAGGTGGTACTGTACATGAACAAAAATTTTGGCCTTTATGCCACCCTGAGAGTTGCTGTCCATCACAGTAGATGCTTGCCTAATGATCACTAGTGAGGGATTCAGCCTTATATCTCACCTAGGAGATGGCTGGAGCCATAAGAGTCTGATGATCCTAATTTTTATGAATTCACACATTACTTTTGTTGACTTTGACTTTCCCTGGCCTGTTAAAACATTCAGATGAACATTCACCAGACTTAGGTCCTCTGGACGTTACTTTCCCAAGGTCTAGGGACCTTGAAACAGTTATTGATAAAATTTTATAGCCATGTTAGGCTCCATTCTCAGCAAACTTGATAAAAGGGGCCTTAATGCCAAGGGAAATCAGGTTAGCTAGCTCTGGTGTATGACAGCCCAGATGTGTAAAAATTAAGATGGATGAAAGTAGCATCTGAGAATGATAATGCAGATGCTTCAAAAGTGTCTTGCTTTCACTTTATCATGCAGCAGTGGTATAAAAGAGACACATACAGCAGACATGGTATCTAGTCCAACACAAAAGGCTTTTGGTATGAATTCTCTGTAACTGTAATGAAGCTACAGGCATTTTAAGTATCACTTTAAACTACAGAGCTGATGTAAAATACTTGAGAAGAAGAACAAAAAAGTGGTGTTCTAATAACTAAACTAAGCACTTAAAAATAAATACAAAAACACAAAACTACTTTCCATGTGGTATTTGATCCCTGAGAGGTTGCAAACAGGCTGGTTTTGTCTTTATTTTCTGGTTCTGCATACTGCACTCTAAAAAAAGAATTGGTCTCAGAGTCCAAGAGCAAGTCATCTGCAAAGTTCATTTTAATGACGGAATGCAGATTGTTGTTCATTCATTTTTTGTATATGTTCTGCTTATCTCCATAAAGGTAAACATCTCTGGAATGTCAGGATTAAAATATTTAGAATGTTATTTCTAGCCATCGCTGCCTACTGATCTGACTGCTTTGTTTTAGTTAAACATCCATTTACTAATAAGATCAGAAGTTTCTAAAATGAACATCATGTACATCAAATGTGCTGGAGCAGTAATTTGAGCATTCTCATATTTGAGCAAAGCCTGTGAAAAATAGAAAGTTTTCTACTAGTCAGATTCCTCTTTTAGTTGTCCCATGTTGTAACTCTCAAAATTTTTTTTATCAGCAATGCTTTTATATCACAACCATAATTTTACCTTGTGGGACAGCTTCTATTGGCAAAGGGGCAGGTTTAATTATTTCACTCTTTAGAGTCTTTTAATCACTCACCCCAAGCCCTGGGTACACAGCTATCATTATAAAGCATAACTTTCATAAGTGAAAAATAGCTGCACAATAACAAATTGATTCCCCATTCCTTAAAATGTACTTTTCTCCTCTCCCTCTCACCCCCCAAAACTCAGAAACTGATGAGTTTTGCAGAAGACTTCCCTCCGTTAACAAAATTGATATAATAGCTCCCTTTCATCAATGGCAACTGTGTGCATTGCTGGATGAAATGAGTGGTGCCTGTCAGTCTGTTTTTTACCTCGCCAGGTCTTCTAGGTGTACTGCAACACTTGATAAAGTGAGAAAATCCTGAAATCTCTTCACCTGACCATGGATTTCTAACTGTTATTGACATAGGCAGACTGTCACACACACTGTTACCAACTCTTTTCTTTCTCTTCTGAGAATGTTCACTGTTAAAGCCGGCAACAATCAGGATCAATAGAGAAGAAAAGAAATACCCTGTCCTGTCCTGTCCCGTCCCCTCCTGGTTACCCACTAAATGCAGCTCTAATAGGCTTGATGCTAGATTTCAAATACATTTCTCTTTCATTTTCCATCTAGAATATTGACAGTTTTTCTGTTTTAACTATGCTCACAGCCCATAGATGTCTCTCCAGGTATACAGGAATGCGTACACCCACGTAGTTCACTGGTATTCCTCCAGGAAAACACTGGTCTGAATACCTTACACTTTGAAATCTGCACAAGTATGCTCACAAAAGTATGCATATCTCTCCAATCAATGCAGTTGTGCTCAGCTGAAGGTGCCCTAAAGGTCTTTTACAAATTATTTCTGACTGAGTGGAGCAACCACGAAGAACAAAATCAGTTCCGAGCTTTGATCTGGTAACTCAATCTCCACAGGTGTCAGAAGGACTGATATGCAATTGTTTTTGAACTAAGTTATATACAGGAATGCCCTATGTCTCACTGGGGATGTCGGTATACCTCAGGATACAAATATAAAAGTTTGCCTTTACCTGCGAGCAACAAAAAACTATGATATAGCACAAGGATATTACATATTGTGCATATGAGAAGGCGGCAATGGAACAGCTTTGCTGAGCCTAAGCAGAAGCACACGGAACTCATAGCCACCATTTAGTACAATCAGGAAGTCAGGAAACAGGTAGGGTCTCATAATCCACTTTATCAAAGATAAAGGTAGGATCCAAATAACACAAGCACTTGAACCCTGAAAGATATTAAGGAGGGAAACTTGGAGTGTTTCAGCATTGCTTTCACCAGTTGGATTCACTCCGGGAGTTTCTAAATGACAGGGAAACTTTCCCTTTAAATACTCCTCAGTTCAGTAATAATCTGTCTTCATTATCTGCCTTAGCTATTCATAGTGCCCTCATTAACATAGGATCTCATTAGTCCCACGGCACTACTATAACATAAGATTTTACTAATAACCCATTCAACAGAGTTGGCACCAGGCACAGAGGCATTCTGATCAGATTTTTCAAAGCCATTTAGATATCCATCTGAAAACAGTGATGTGTAAATACATTTGAGGATCTGAGAAAAGCACTGCCCGAGATCACTGCGGGGGTTACAGAGTGCTGGCATTAGGGATTTCCCAAGCCCAAGCTGGTGCCTAGGAATGGATCTTCTTTATTTTCATTGCAATACCACTTGAAGGCAGCCCGCTAGTTTCTGTGAAAGTAGTTTTATATTGATTTTCGTCAAACTCCAAATGAATAGATGACAATTACACTTCTGAGTGTACAAACCGGTTACTGTGCATCAGCAGCTTTCCAGCAACCATCCAGCTGTGTTTCTTAGCCTCAGGTAAATATCAGGCAATTCCAGGTAGCTCACCTCCACAGCACGAGAATCATAAGCTACTACAAATTTAACATAGGATAAGCCTTCACGTAGAAAACCTTTTTCTTAAGTAGCCGGCTATCTATAAATTCACAACCTAACTTACAGCTTTGCAACACATCCATATGCTCGGACCATAAGTGCAGTTTCTACAGTCTCGGAGAGCCTGATGAGGGGAACAAACTTTCAGCTTTGGGTAATAGCCTGCATTTGCCAGGAACCTCTTAAGCACATGCCAGCCCTGTTTTGCAATTTCAGTCAGATGAGCGGATGCTCGCATATGCATGGGCCTGCTCTGTGGAGATTCACTTCATCCCATCAAGCTAGGAGGAAAGGCTCAAGTCCACAGAGGTATGAGGTGCTGAACTCCCAGGGAGGATTAGTCCCTCGAGAGGAAGGCATCAAGCAGCTAAATGCCCTTTTGTGGATCTAGAGCTGAGCTACCAAATGGAGTCATTGTGGTCTACCCCCTAGCTTAAATAAACACCAACTGAAACTTGTCACATATGGCACCTAATTTTGTCAAAGTCTGCCTCGAAAGTACTCAGCCTTCACTTTATCAAAAAGGCTTTTGCCAGAAACAGCAGGTTAGAAACTGGAAGAAAATGAATCAGAATATCGGGATAGAAGTGGTGTTTTTTTCACAGTGAATTAATAATTGCCATTTTCAGAGAGGTTGGAACATTACCAAGGATAAAAGACCAACACAAAGACTGCTACAGAGAGACCTTCTTTCATAACGTGAGTAGGAGCAAGCATCTAAAAGAGAGGTTGGATGCATTTACTGGATGTACTTTAGCAAGTTTAAATACAGCAACAGTGAAAGAACTTTTATGACAATTTATATGAGCTCAACAGTGATTGCATTTTAACAGCTGCTCCTGGTCCTCTGGGCCACTGCACTCTAATGGAGTCAGTTTTTCTGCTGAAAGAAATGATTAAATTGTTCACATAGAGTCCCTTAAAAGGTGTCAGTATGAGCAGCTGGAAATTTAGGATCTAACAACTTCGGCGTTGGAAAAAAAATCATCACTGGTTTATGTTCCCCTGTGGAGATCAAAAATGAAAAGTTAAATTCTGGCAGAATCCAGGCATTTTCTACAACCAGACACACATTTAACTTTAACGAACTGGAATGAATATCTAGTCTCATTGTTTTCCATGTAAACTCAGCCTGATGGTACGTGATGTTTGTACCGTTTTTAGAGCCGTAGGTCACTAGTGATAAATAGTGACCTATATTCAGCATAGCATTTTATTGTTCTCTAGAGTTTGTACATTGCTCACTGATGAAACACAGCTACTACTTTGGGGAGATGGAGGGACTATGCTACATTTTGGAGGGTTGTATGGAGCAGAAAAGGGACCCAAATTCTTGTTTTAACTGAAACCCCTGGAGACATTTAAGTGATAATTGACTACATTGCAGTATAGCTCACTTTTGGAGGCTAATCTTTGTGTTGTAGAAAAAAGTATCTTGGGGCCTTTGCTAATCACTTGGGTCTCTCTCATATCTTACACAAAAGGTCTGTGACAGCGCACAGCATGCCAAGAGCACACTGGATGACGGATTTGCCCATAGAATTTGCCATGTAGGAAATTACTTTGTCACTACCTAGAGTCCTTGGACTTTCCCTAGCAAAATCTTAGGTGGTAATGATCCAGGACTGTATCAAGTTTTGAATGCTGATTACTTAAAAGCAGCTATGAAATACCCTGCCCATCACCTGACTTTTGCCTGATGCCCATGATGTTGTAATCATTGTTCTGTGTGTATGATATTCCAGCCTGGATAAAATGGAAAAAGTGCAGCTCTGGAGCAGATGGTGCCAGATTTTCAACAAGTAGCTCTTGCCGCTCACTCTAGAAACTGCTGGATGCTGAGCAGTTCGGGAAATGTGGTCACTGCCTTAGGTGTCTGAATGGGAACTTCTGGTACTCTGTGGGAAATCTGGACCTGTTGTTTGTTTGTTTGTTTTTATTCCTGAAGCATTAGAAATTGGTCCAGAAGATTCCTCTATGCCAGGCTGCTGCAAGTGGTGGGTCTTCACTGCCAGATGGGCATCAGTGCTGCTTTAGTGCTGCATTGGGGTCTTTGTAAATCAAGTGGTCTTCATAGAAAGAGATCCAGTGACCCAGTCTCTTCTTTCAAAGGCTTGAGGGTCTTTGTAAAAGAAAATTTAGCACCACGGTTTCACTATCAGAGATGGCAGATCATAAGATAAAGAGAACGAAATTGCAAATTACTTTTTTTTTTAACTTTGGTGGTGTGGACTTGATTTGCACATACAGGGTATTTCCAGAGGATGAATACCCTATGAGTTATCCAGTCAGACCTGAGGAATTATTTTATTTGTCTTATGATTGTTTCAAAATGCTTTGCTGTTACATGTCATAACATGTTTTATCTTGAATAGCTTATCATTAATCACAAAAAATTGCAGATATAGTTTAAAATTCTGCTGGTGACTATATTAGAAATGCAAATCTTAGTCATTCAATCACCAGTTGATTTATAAGAAAAGAAAATTTTTCTTCTGCTAGGATGCAGAATGAAAAGTTTAATCTTTGGTTCAATGTATAAATTTACGTTCAAATACAAAAGGCAGTGAAAATTTAAGAACTTTAATTTAAACTCTAGAAATTTTCCCTCCAGAACATATTTAATCAGTTATGATCCTTAGTGACTTTGTAAGCTGCTCTGATTCATTGAAATTACAGATTAAATGTGTACGTGCTCATCCGTCTTCCTTCATTGCATAATTCTTCATTGCAAGCAATATTCACATTTTTAAATTAATCATTCATAAAGCTTCCAACACTTTCAGAATTTGAGGAATGAGACTATCCACAGGCAGGAGTTATTTAAAACCACAGAATAAACGCAAGTCATTCTAAAACTTTTGTGATAGGTATTTATAGGACTAGATAACATAGAGTCTGTGTTTTGTTGACAAAAATTGTATTTAGTCTCAGCCATAACCAAGGCTACAAACTCTGAAAAATTGTATAAACATATGTGATGAAAACAGAAGATAGAATAAACTGAAATATGTACTCACCAAAGGTAGAATAGGCCAGACTTAATACAAAGTCTTTTTTTGAAATTATTTTCTCCACAAATAAAGTAGACCATATCTTTTTAGATTTCAGTGTAGCATTGGATAGAAGTACACTTAGTTCAGACAGAACACTGTGTATTTAATTTTCTAGACAAATGGAGTAGACCTTCTATCTTTAGGTTTAGATTTAATACTTCAGATTTCAATAAAGCATTTAATGCAATTATACATTTAACCATAAAGTTTCTAAGCAAGGTGAAGAACTAACAACGGTAGTATTTAAAATAGGGGGAAAATGGACAGTGCAAGGGAGGTTCCTAAAGCAGTCCCTTAAGGACTGTTTAAGTACAGTGTTTCATCTTTGCTGTTGTCAGAAAAAGTCTGACACAAGGTTATGAGCCATCATAAATGCAGAGGAGGTTAGGTACAGGAAGAATGGAACTGGAATAAAAGAAATGGTATAAACTCAACAGCAAAAAATGAAAGGTCCTGGATAAAAAAAAAACAAATAGAAGAAATTTATTCTATAAGCTAAGAAACGACCAGTTGCTAAAGACCTAAAGACACAGTGCACTTTCAGTAACAGAATGAGTAAGACTGTTAGTGTGATGCAAAGTGGAAAAGAGAGATCAGTCCTAGTGTTACCTGGGAAAATGTTTCCAGAGCAGAAAGAAATGTAGCTAAGCTGGAATCTTGCACACAGTTCTGCCAACCTCCTTTAAGAAAAAGGTATTTTAACTACAATAGGAAAAGAGAGAACAAATGGGATGATCAGAGGATGGAGAGCATATCCTATGAGTAAAGATGATAAGAACAAGCACTGAGTGATTAATAGTTACATGGGACTTGGTTCCACTAACTCCAAATGAACACATACGCGTGCCATGAGACACTTCTGAAGATATTTTCTGTTGTTCCTGCAAGTACAAAAATCTATACAGAAAGGCAAAGAGTTGCAAACTCTGTTCTCACTGCACAATAACATATGTGGAAACCCATAAAAAGTTCTATGGCTTTGATCTCTTCATATGGGTTAGTACCATGTATGAAAAGTTATGAGGAGATACGTTTATTCTGATATTTACAAATGGTATTCTGCAACCACACAAAGCTATGAAAAACATTCATTTATTAGTTCAATTTTGATCTAATTCTCTACTGAGCAAGATAACATCTCCCACAAAAGGCTCTAAGGCATCACACCAAATTAACTGTTTTCAGTTCTTAAGAAAAGCCTTTCCACGGTACATTACTTTTAGTAGCACTAGAACTTGCATGTCTATTGATAATTAACTAGTGAGCAACCACCATGACAGTGGAACCATATTTTCTCTGAATGACTAGCTTGCTTCGCTCCGTGACTTGGTCTTGTGCAGCTAAATGCCAGGTCAGTGTGTGTGTGAAGAGTGGAAGAAGGTACTAGTGACTTCAGGGACTGATGGAGCAGACTTCTCTGACATTGAGGCAAATAGAATGCTGTTCCCATATGTGCTAAAAAAAAGAAAAAAAAAAAAAAGAAGAAGAAGAAAAAGAAAGGAAAATGGAAAGCTTGTTAACTCCTTAAAAAGTGAGAGTTATTCATTGATTTACAATGGCTAATTAAAGACTAAGTCATACTAACTGATACCATGTTTTATTAGGTTTTGAATAGGCAGGCTGTTGAGAAAGTCTTTGAAATAAGAGGGTCAGGCCTTTTAGAAGCTGGAAAGAGCTGATTCAAAGGCTCCATGAGGAAAGGTGGGTTGTTGATTTTATTTATCTTTATGATATCTTTTTAGTCTATGTGTATTTATTCTGCCTTTTTTTCCTATGCTTTGGAAGGCTACAAAAAAGTGTGCTTAACCAACTCATAATATGTAAGTTAAATGAAGAAATCAGAAAGTAAACACAGAAAAGTATTCCAGAGTCTGCACTTGCATGAAACTAAAATGCATACTTTGGAGATTGCCATTTTAGTACTAATTCCATTGGCAAATGTAGCCTGATGAGGTACATCAAAAAGACAAGAGCTAGGAGAAGACTTGAAATATGCACAGTAATTATTTCCTGCTGTTGCAGAACACACAAACAGCTGTTTTTATGCAAGTATTGCACCATTTACTTTTCCGTCTCTTTAAATTTTTTGGTTGCAGAAAGGAGATATAATCTGAAGAGGAAATATAAAATTTGCATCAAAAAGATGCTGAAATCTCCTGCTGTTCCCTGTGTCCATCCATGGTTCTGGTCCTTCTTTTCTGATGCACATTACTAAGCAAAGACTTGATAGTTGCCCGTTTCTGTCCAACCACAGAATATTTTTTAGAAGATTTGTTAGCAATTTTTTTTCCTTGGGTTGAATTATTGCAAACAATTTTACAATCCAGTTTGGATTTTCTTTTTTTAAACGGAAAGTGACCAGTAACATAGACACACGGTGATTGTGAAGTGTGTATATGGAAGGAGAAAATTTTACAATTCCTTCAACTCCTGGAATATCACATTTACTCTCTGATTATCAAACTACCAAAGAACTTTGATTCAGCTTTGGAATCAGTGGTAAAGCAAACAGACATTGCATACAAAGACTATGCTTGTGTTGTTAATATGTTAATATTAAGGCTGCAAGAATACTACTTTTCCAAGAAGGCAGGAAGATTAGTTTCTTTAATAAAAATACAACATCTTGTAAGCCAAACATAAAATAGCAGTGTAGAGAAGCTGTTTATTTTAGCTGGGAAAGGCAAAATTTTGGAAGACCATGACTTAAGACAAATTAAATCTGTAACAACCTAAGTCATACTTTGTGACCACTTTCGATGATTTTTTTTCTTTTTTTAGAAAGTATTTTTATTTGAGAATTTATTCAAAATCACCAACTAATATCAGCATATTATAAAAACTATATAGTGTCCTTATCCAAAGTATATCTATATTATAATTAATTTTGCAACATTGCAAATCCCAACCTAACATTTCATTATGCACTTCAAACTGAATGTTAAGTACATTCATATATAATGTATTATATACTCACTATATCTATAAATAATATTTAATCTATAATAACAAATAATAAAGATTAATTATATATTTTGTATTAAAATTATTTTTAGCGTTTTTTAAAAAATTAACAAAGAACTTCAAGAAATCATAAAATACTTTTGATTGACAAATAACTTTCTAAACTAATGCACAGAGGTTTGTAAACAATGTCTAGAGGAAAGGAAATCTATTTTCCTACTATTTTGAGGAATCCCCTGACTATGAAAGCAATGTAGCTTCCTCAGCAAGAGGAGGACTTGGGGATTACACAGAAGCACAGGGTAATTCTGGCATGAATCCTAGACACATGTGGATTCCTTGAATCACAGTGTACTCAGTAAAGATCTGGTGTCAGTCCTGGATCAGCCTCTAGTCTGAAGACTTCTCCCTTTTCAGGAAACTTGAAGAGGTTCAGACAATTCTAGCTAACAGATAAAAGCAAACTTCACAAATGGTCTCTGCTGTCTGGCCCTTCTCACCCCTTACATGATACCCTCTCGGCTACTGCAAGAAAGATTTTTTTAGGATACGGTACATGTCTAAAACTGTGGTGAATGAATTAAAAACAAAAAAAAAATTGTCTAGAAACTTATTTTAAGACTTTATATGTAGAAGCTAAAACTAGCATTAAAGTACTTCAGAGCAAACATTTCTGGATATCACCATTATAAAGAAACAGAACATGTCTCGCTTCTTTCTGAAAGCAAAACAAATCAAGAAAAAGTCTTGAAAAAATATTTCTTTCTCTTTTCTAGGTGAAATGTACCCAAGTAACAAAAATCAAGCAGGCAAAGTCAGGTCTACAAGTGATTCCTTCTGGTTCTTCAATGATCTAACAGTTGAGACATTTGTTCAAAAATCTCCAGCGAAACAAAGCTTCTCTGTAACCATATTCCAAAACTTAAAAAAATCTAGTGCTTATGTTTTAAATTAAACTATTTACCGGAAGCATAGTTTAAATGAAAAATGCAGCCATAGAAGTCACACAAGTCCCTAATGTTTTCATTTTCCATAGTTTATATATCCTAAAATTATAAATAAAAATAACTATTCTTAGAAAGATTGGGCTTTTAATTTTTATGTGCTATTAGGAGTGCTTGGCATTTTTAATCTATCCTTTGTAAATACAGAAACTAGTAATACTTTCCCTTCCACATTCGCCCAAATAAGTGCATATTTGCACCTTTTCTAAATTCACTGCACGTTCTGAATGAGTGAACAAAGTAATTCTGATAATATTTAACATTCAGATATTCCTTTATATCTCCATCATGTTTTAGAAATATTGTCTTTCATCTACATGAAGAAGCATTCTTTCATCAGCTAGCTTTCCATTAGAAAGTCACCTACATTTTTACAAGGTTTCTAGTCCCAAACTAGAACAACCTACTGTCTGTCTAACAACCTAATTGTCTTATCATATCAACTTATTTGGAAGTGCTGAATGCTTCACTGGTGTAGCATCTCACACTGAAAGACTTTAATATCTGCTTGGCAAGTGAAAAGTTATCATGGCACTCCATCTGTCATGCAAACCTGAATGAAAGGTGGTAAGCAGTGGTCCATAGTTTCCCATAAGAGCAGATCATTGTTAGCCTAAATAGAAGTCAAAGTTGTAAAAACTGTAGAAGACTTACTAATTTTCATAGTAGTGTTTGAGAAATATCAGTTGCTGCAGCTGTAACTGGTACCTTATCCATACCTGAGATTACCTGAGCTTTTTCCAGCAATCCTCTATGGTCCAATGAATTTAATGTGCATTTTTTATTTTTTTCCATTTTTGCATCACTTCACCAAGACTTGCCATAGGACATTAAATAATGGTGTTCAGTGGGACTATCCATAGGCAGGGTTACAACACAAAGCCCCATCCAACCTGGCCTTGAACACTTCCAGGGATGGAGCCTCCACAGCCTCTCTGGGCAACCTGTTCCAGTGCCTCACCACCCCCACAGTAAAGAACTTCTTCCTTACATCTAATCTAAATCTACCGTCTTTCAGTTTAAAGCCACTACCCCTTGTCCTATCACAACAGGTGCTGCTAAAATGTCCCTCTCCAGCTATCTCGAAGGCCCCCTTTAGGTACTGGAAGGCTGCTATAAGGTCTCCCCAGAGCCTTCTCTTCTCCAGGTTGACCAACCCCATCTTTCTCAGCCTTTCCTCATAGGAGAGGTGCTCCAGCCCTCTGATCATCTTTATGGCCCTCCTCTGGACTCTGTCCAACAGGTCCATATCCTTCTTATGTTGGGGGCCCCAGAGCTGAAGGCAGTACTCCAACTGGGGTCTCATGAGAGTGGAGCAGAGTTGGGGGAATGACCTCCCTCGACCTGCTGGTCATGCTTCTTTTGATGCAGCCCAGGACACGCTTGGCTTTCTGGGCTGCAAGCGCACATTTGCAGGTGATGTTGAGCTTCTCATCAACCAACGCTCCCAAGTGCTTCTCCTCAGGGCTGCTCTCAATCCACTCATCACCCCCAGCCTGTTGAATTTGTGCTTGGGATTGCCCTGACCCACGTGCAGGACCTTGCACTTGGCCTTGTTGAACTTCATGAGGTTTGCACAGGCCCACCTCTCAAGCCTGTGCAAAGGTCCCTCTGGTTGGCATCCCTTCCCTCCAGCATGTCTGCCGCACCACACAGCTTGGTGTCATCCGCAGACTTGCTGAGGGTGCACTCAATCCCACTGTCCGTGTCACCAACAAAGGTGTTAAACAGCACTGGTCCCAATACCAACCCCTGAGGAATGCCACTCGTCACTGCTTTCCACTTGGACATCAAGCTGTTGACCGCAACTCTTTGAGTGCGATCGTCCAGCCAATTCCTCATCCACTGAGTGGTCCATCCATCAAATCCATGTCTCTCCAATTTGGATCTAGCCCATGAATTCATACTACCTTTTTCCAACTCAGGCAAGCCAGGAATGACCGTATTAGGAAAAGGCAGCCTATGCCTGTAGGCAGCCTGAATCTGTCTTTACAACTAATGGAAGCATCATTCCAGAAGACGGTTTGTGCAGAGAGACAGTGTAATACTACCTCAGATAATTGTCATTCTACCATTTTTCTATTTGCATTCCAGGACTGGTCACCAGGGCACAAGTTGTTCTTGGCTATGTGATCCCATACCGTTGCATACTGACACGTGCCAGTTCAGATTTACACAAGGAAATCTTTGTGGTTAGAACCTGAACTTCTGTGGATTAACGTACCACTATATTTAAATCACTGAAAATCACACCCCTACTCCTCATGCCTGTGGGAAGAGAATAATATACATCTTGATTTGGTTGCCTTTGTAAAGTTCCTTTCAGGCTTACAAAGAAAAGCAGGCTTACAAAGAAAAACAGTCACCTAAAAATCTTGCAGATTAAAAGCAGAGGCCTATGCTAATGTACAGGGAGAGACAAATTCTACTTCCATTCTTAACTATGCCTTATTTAATGATTTCTGAATACAACTCAAGGTGTGATTCATCTCACCTGATTTAACCATCTAGAAGTTAGGTATCTATTTTAAAGCACTCAACTAGACTACCACTACATTAAATAGAAAGAATGAAAAGGATCTTCTAAGATAGTATCTAAAATAGGTATGGTAAGTGCTCTCTTTCCACTAGTGTGTGGGATTAGATGGCTCAACAAATCAGATACCCTTTATTCTATCTTTACTAACCTACTCTGGGTCTCAGGCTTCTCAACAGTCAGCAGAGCAAGATAAGCATCTTCAGCATATGACTCATCACACTTTTTTTCTTCAAAACTGATTTTGGAATAGGATAAATCACTTCTAAAGTTGCCTCTGTATCTCCATTGACTGAAAGAACCAACCTGGAAAAAAATCCCATCAAAAGTAACTCGAGCTATCTAGGATAAATGTCACCTGTGGACACATCTATTGAAACTGGTTAAAGCAAACAACTGCAAATTGGTTTTTAGCTGAATTTTAGTGTTCAGTTTGATCAATATTAACTAGCAGTATTAGGAGAACATTGAGGAGGAATTATCAGTTTATAAGCTGAATGAATAAGGACCATCCCATCTGTTTAAGACCAACATAAGCAACTCATTAAAATGCCTGCAAGCATGTGATTTTTAGTCCAAATTGAATATCTGGGTAAAATATTCAGAATTTGCATTGGTAGGTTTTATGTCTCTACTAATTCTATCAGAATAATCAAACTCCTGCTGTTTCATTTTATTTTCTTATGGAACTACAATTCTGTGACACAGCAGTAAATTAGACAATACACATGCAGAACTGTAGCAGCGCAACTATTTTACTTTACCTTATAATTCAGTGACATACTAAGACACATTCTCTGTATCAGAACAACTGTTCTCCTTCAAAGACAGTCTTTAATTTTGGCATGAATACTGAAGTTTACATAGATGAGCAAGCTGAACAAACATACAGTGTGAGCGAAGCTCATTTTGCTAAGAATAGGGGTTAAGGGGCACACACTGCAACTACACTATGTGCCTGTCTTTCAAGAGAAGGGACAATTTGTTCATGAACATAATAAAATGAAGCCATTAAAACAAATGCAAATTTTATAGAGGAAAATTTCACATAGACACTTTTCCTTCCAACCACTTTGTTCATCTGATCATTCTCATTTGGCTTTTCATTGTATGTTTTAAAGAAGTTTTTATTGTTGCATAATGACAGCTATGTGAAGAATGGTCACACATACCTAGGCAATGAAAAACTGAAAGGAAAGATGCAGATCATTTACCAAATACCTAGACTGTGAGTCAATATATTTTTGGATGCCTCAAGTTTTACCAGCGTGTGATGGAAATTACGAAAATTGAGGACAGCAAGGCTACTGCTGGTAAATTATGGCTTAGAATTAAACCAAATGATTCAAACCTTAAATCAGTAAAATAGCAAAGAAAGAGACAGTCATGTACAAAGTCTAAAGCAATCAAAAAAAAAAAAAAAAAAAAGAAAAAAGAAAAGAATGGATTTGAAAGGGAGTTTGTTTGCAGCAGTGGGGTTAAAAAACCCCACAATCTATAATCTTAGCTTGTCAGAAGTTGTCTGAAAGTCTATTTAGTGACCAAAGAGACTTGTCTAATTCATTCACCATTTTTATCACTTGATGTGTTATGCTGTGTTTCACAGCTGGAGAATAAACATGCCAAAAGTTGACATTCTAAGTAGCTCTGAAAATATTGAAATCCCAGACATATTTTTTGAGCAAAATGCAAATTTGGCTTCTCCGTTTAAGGAGATACCAAAGGGCATGTGGCTCGGCCAGTCTCCAAACTGGCTGTGATACCTAGGAGGAGTTTACCTCAAATTGGTTCTTTCATACGGTCAGCAGGCAATCCGAGAGCAGTAGTAATATTTTTGGAAATCCTGGTTTTGATCCACCATATTAAAAAAAAAAAGTAATGAGTTTAGCAGTGTTAAATCAAATGCTGCTGGAAAGATATCCACAAACCAGTTCAGTGTGGAAATATTTTCTTGTTGGCTTAAACTCCTTAGCTTTTATTGAAAAGGGAAAAATATATGACTATTCATTTATACCATAAAAGGAAAAACTACACATGCAATGAATTTTGGTCTCAAAGCATATCAATTGCTCTTTACAACATAACATGCTAAATCACTCCTTTGATTAAAGAGTGGCTTTTCTGAAATATTTAGCAATTATCACAGCCTAGGCCACGTTTTACAGCAGGAAGAGGACTAATTTCCACAACAGTGCATGTTAGGACTCAGCTGCGTGGTTCTAACTGTATATTTTCTCCCCAAAATACTGACAGTTAAAAAAAAAGCAAAAGAATGTTTGAAAATTCTCTAATGAAAATGGCCTGGTAAAATTTCATTGTAAAAAAAAATAAATAAAGCCTATGTAAATTTAAAAAATAATTAAAAAACATAAAGTATTTGAAAGATGCAGAATCACTGACTCTAGTGAATGAAATCCTCTGAACTCTCTCAGTTCAGATCATCTGAAGGAAGTGGTCAAGAGAAAATCAAAACTCTCAAGAAGTTTAGACCAGAAATTTCTACCAAGGAATGGAAGAGAACAGTGTCAACATGCATGCAGAGTCTGTACTATCAACTTTTTGATGTGACTGATTACTTAATATTATCCGTTAATACCTATTAGGAAGTGTATATGAAGATTTTTTGCATATTTTCAATATTTTTTATTTTTACTCTTTCCAAATCTGAGAGGCCACAGAAGTTCAAGTAGGGAACAACTGCTCAAATTCTCCAGTGACCCTCCATTTCTTCAACCCAACTGTCTCTAAGCCAATACAAGAACAGAACATCTGCCAGGTCTGCAGAACAAGAAGTGTGTTCATGGTGATAAGCTGGGACAAACAATGCTAGGGCACAACTGGATTTCCAAAAGAATTTGTTCTCTGCAACTCAGGCTTGAGCAGATTGTGACAGCATCAGCAGGTTCTTAAAATGCCAGAAAGAATTAGTAAGAACGATACCAATACCTGAATATAATCCCTTGCATTCCTTGTTACCACCCACTGTAATGCAGATTCACAAACTAGTGGTGATTTTAAACCCCAAGCTATCACCCAGACTCTAGCCGTAGTGTTGGGTTTTTTCTTGTTTCAGCCAGTGTTCTAACTTGGCATTTCATATGCAATTCTTTCATAAGAATTTTAAAGAGTAGATGATGTGAAAATTTTATTAGTCAAATAAAGATTCTAAATAAATTTGTCCAAAATACCTCTATCTGCAGTCCTGGAATGGAAGAAAGATCTTCAGTTTATCACTGGAAAAGCTATAAGAGCATTAGAGTTACTGATAAAGCTAGACATTTGCTAAAATGTATTTTGAATACCACATGCTAAATATAGATAACCCTAATTCCAAAAGTGTTTCATACCCATCGTCTTCTCCTTCAGGTTCTCCCCAGAAGATGGTATTCAAGACCAATTTTGACAACGATTTGCAGATTCAGTAACGTGCCTGACAGGAGGCATAATGAAGTTTTTGACTCACTTCAGAAAGGAAGACTTGTAAATATGATATAGTAATGATTTTCCATTCTGAATGGTGTTTGCCAAATTCAATCTGGTAGACTTTTTCACTTGCCTTGTGACTTACACTTACTTGTAGTATTTCTATAGTCTTCTTTCTGATGTACTAGAATAACTCAGCAGAAGGTAGAAATGCTGTAAACAACTGTGATTTTATTATTCCTCCACTTTAATTACTCTCATACACTGGTATTTTTTGGGTTTCTTCCTCTCACCGATTTTTAAGATTTCCCTTATATGCAGTAATATAAGTGATACCAGCAACTGATAGATTCATGCACTGCAATACATTGATTACAAAGTGTTACTAATATTTTTCAGATCATTAATTTTCTTTCTAAAATTCTGTCCAGACTCATATTTACTGGGAAAGAAGAGAAAAAGAGAGAATGAGTGAATGAGTGAACAAACAAAAGAAATAATGATAGTTGCAAATAGAAGACATCTGAGCTGAAATTTTTTAGGGTAATTAGAGAATTTGATACCTGTGAGAAACAGGTCACATCAGTATTACCTACAGGTGGCTCACTGTAGTGTATTTACACTATCAGCACTTCTCTAATATTACTGTCGATTTTCTGGGAAAAAAAGTGCAATAAATTAAAGAATCCTACATTAGTCAAAAGAAACAGAGTACAATAAACTTGTCAAATCAATCCCCCATTCTGTTCATCTCATATCCTGAAGGTAACTATTATCTACCTCTTTTCTAAATCAGCATGCCATCTGGAGCCGTGAGCAGACCAAAAAATGCATTTTCTGTTCTTTTGTAGAGGCACTATTCACATTGCTATAAAGTAATCTCATTTTTATTTTAAAGGCCCTTAGAGCAGTTGTTTCTGACTGTACTATACTGACTGTAGATAAAAATAACAGTATACAAGTTTTTGAAAAATGCCATTAATTTTTCTTTACTTTTTATGTGGCTATATAGTTATTATAGGTAAATAATTTCATTTGGTTTTAGTTAATAAAGACAGAGAGATTTTGGCAAGATTGGTGGGGTTTCTTCATTCAAAGTTTAACAAATAGATTTTAATACGGTATTTCTGATCTTTCTCCCCAATATGCTCTATTGACTTAGAGGAGATTGAGCTTTCATTAGACAATTTCAAAAAAAAAAAAAAAATTTTACAGTAAAAAACCAACTGGTTTTCTTAGCAGTTTTTTTTAGGAAATACATTCAATAGTATATTTTGACTGCAGTACTAATCCATAATTTCACATTTAGTTCAATACGAGATTAGATATTTTCTTACAGGAACTTCTCCAAACAGCCATGTAAGAAAAGAAGTATTTGTCGGTCATAGCGTGAATATGATATAAAAATGGGACAAAACATTCTAAAAGCTAATTAGTCTACTGTATCATACACTAATAACATTATTTGCTTTACTTCTTAATTAATTTTGGTCATACTATAAACATACTGCAAAATAATCTGAATGGCACTATGCAAGAAAGGTACAATCAAGCGGTTTTTAATATGCAAGTCCAACAGCCACTCCAGATACCTCCTATAGGCACGTTACAGTCATAGGGATTAAAGGGTTCTTTCCGTAATGGAATTTTGCGCTTTAAAGTTAGGCACGACAACAACTTTCTGGTCATATACCTACCTCTCAAAAAGACAATTGTGGACACAGTGACAAGCCCAGGACCCCGTGCACCCCACCCCCAAGGCAGGACAGCCTGAATAACGTCTGCAGAGGGTGTCCCTGCATCTCCCTGCAGGTACATTCTGGTCCCAGCCGACCTCTTCTTGCAGGTTTCCTCTGCTCTCAGCCCGGTTCCCAGGGCTACCTCCAGGGAGTACCGTGGGCGAGGCTTCAGCATCCGAACCTGGAGCGGTACCAGCACATTGGGTGCCCTGCCGGCACTCTCTGCCCAGCGCAGGAGCGAAAGTCCCGCATGAGACTGGTGTCCCGGTCACCCAGCACACTGAGCAGAGAGTGGTTCATCGTCATTAAGAAACGGGAAAGGCAAGAAGGACTTGCCCAAACCTACAGAGAGGTGCCTACATATGCTCGAGATCCACGTCTGCAATTCTGTCCTAGGAGTATCTCCCTACAAGCTTTCTTCAATGTTACTCGTTCACCTAATTAAAGATATCGCTTGGCCCCACAAACCTGTCTTTCCAATAAATACTCACTGACAAGAATGCCTGAAAAGGGCAGACTCAGCTCAGTGCTCCTAGGGAGAGCTCCCATTAGATGGTGGAGTCTTATTCCCTTCTCACCTGTTCTCTCTACCTCTATCCTGTCCCACATACCCCTCTGGACCTGCCCTTTGACTTTTTCTTCCTGTCTTTATCTCCAGCTTCATACACTTATTATTCATTGAATATTCTTTTTTTATATATCTATTTCTAGAAATGAGTCCAGACTAATGAGTGAGCTGAAACTAGGTCTCCTATCGAAGGCCAAGTACTGAAATCCCTTAGCTGTTAGACAGATGAGACTTTTATATCATTTGCTACACTGACATCCACTAAAAGCGGTAACTACTGATGCCAGTTGCAAAGTATCAGATGCTGTCCCTGAGCGTTAAGCACGCCCAGGGGATTTGGACACTCACAGAGTTTCAGCGGGCACTCCACGGGCTCGGTTTGGACTTTGGCACCCAGGATTAGGCAGGGTGGCAATCTTGGATTCTTAGTGGCTTAGGATAAAACAGTTGTCCAGGACAGTTATAGAAATGAGCAGTTGTGTGCAAAGAGTCACTGACAATATCGCCTGGGCAGAACAGTTCAGTGCTGTGTAACACTTCATGCAGAATACTTTTACATAGTAGCTAGTCAAAATGACATTAGAAAGCTTTGTACCAATCAGGTGGAACAGATACTCTAAAATGGTCCACTCACTAGTCAACTCAGCATCTATGTTGTAGCCAGTGGAGAATGTCTGTCTTCATCTCTTCATCTCTAGCCCTTTCATTTGAATATCTCAGGTTTGCAGAATTAGGTGAATAATATCAGGCGTTTGTTATGTATGTTTGCTGGGGGGGGTGCGGGGGGAAGAAAAAGGATTTGCTAGTAAAACAATGTGAGGTGAATGCTTTCTGGACTGATTTATGTTTAATGTACTTTAATTGAACTTCAGAGATGAGAAAACACTGTACCTCATTACAAAAGGCATTGCCTAGTACAAATAGACATAAGCATTTCAATGGCATTTCAAAGGAATATTAGAATCAGAAGCACCTTAAATCAGTGCTTGAATGGCAATTTTTAACTTGCATAGTTCAGATGTTTCTCCTGGCAACATTTCCCTAATGTCATTATCACTTACTAAAATTTGATACCATCTACAACCTGAGCCTGAATTCCTGACACACAGTATGAGAGGGGTAAATATTATGCCAGATTAAAGAGTAGCATGTTTTGACAGTTATGAAGACAAACGTTTCTCTTTTGCAATGAGGAAGTCTCAGAAAATATGTAAATACTTAGGCAGTTAAACTGTGTGCAACTTATTCACAAGGGAAATAACTTAAATACACAGCCTTAAGCTATTGCAATGTCTTTGATTATGTATAGCTCTGTCAAACAAAACAAAAGACATTCGGCTGCTTCTAAGAAATTTCATACTAATTTCTAACCTGAAGCCATATAACTTCAGGCTGTGATCCCCTCTGATCTCTAGCTCAATGCATGTGAGTATGTAGCTGCACAGGAGACCTCACATGTTTCTTGAAGTAACAAAGAGAGAATATTCTCTTTTGAGTCAGGATTCAATCCATTGCTAGTGAAACTTATGCTCCTGGGGGTGTAAAACTTCTGCTAGAGGTCAACTGTTGTACTAAGTTCCCATCCATAGACTCTTCTAGAGGACAGACCAGCCTGGTGTTACTAATTCCAGTATAAAGGTGCTTGAAATTCGCTTTCTGCTAATTACAATCTGTTAGTCTGAAGTCTCATCACAATTTGAACCGGTTAGGATGCATTTTTTCTTTCTTAGGCTGAACTTTTTCCCTAAATTCTCCACTGAATTCTACCATATATCTGTGGTGGCTGTGGTCAGAGTTATTTTTACATACATGGATAAAGGAAGCAGAAGAGATTCCTTTTAAAAACTTTTAAAAGCTTTTAAAAACTGAAAACCAAGGGGATAATATAGTAACTCCTTAGAACATGTATACCACTTTTTTCATGTTCATAGGTACATGCTACTATAACATCACCTGGTATTAAGAACAGCAAATGGAAATGTAAATGGCTACATGTCAGCTTCCCATCTTTTTTAATTATGATTTGTTGGGGAAAATAAAGAAAAATGACAAAATACTAATTCACATTTCAAATCACCTTGGCTAGGTATCAAGTAAAAAAAAAATTGTTCAGCCACAATTTGCACTAGTTTTCATGTTGTCTGTTGAAGTCTTTCTTGATTTTTTCTTTCATTGTTCAGTAGAAGAGCTATTAAATTTATGATGATTTTTCTTCCCTCAGGTGAATTCAAAGAATACAAAAGCAGTAAAGCTAAAAAGTTATACAAGAATGTATAAAGGTAAGGCTAGTTGATACAAAGACAACAGATGACTTCATGTAGGGAGGATAAAGAGGAGAATCAGATAAGGAAAATATGAAGTAAAGGGAATTTAGAAGGAATTTATTACATTATTTTAATTATTTTTTTTGCTAGGCACAGCTGTTGAAATTTTACAATGCATCCTTAATTGTCTGTACAGGGTTGCTGTGTGGGTCAGAACAAAAGCCATCTTGCTCAAGGTGTTCCGGTAGCGACTAGTGGTAGTAAATGTTAGGTAGTGGTCAAACCTGATAGCTAAAAAGAGGCAAGACTGCCACAGCTCCATGCCCCAGATCCATCCAATAATGAGGTTGAGCCGGTATTCCCAACGGGGACACACACAGACACACATACAACACATACACATGTGTACACACAGCAGGCTGAACAGATCAACACAGACAGAAACACACAGAACTCATGCAAGAACAAACAGCACAATGGCCTCATCCAGTGTCTCTCTCTGGCTGATCAGGATGATCCATTAGTAGGTCCATTAGTAGGAGATATATATATATATATATATATGTACAACACAGACCCCTCCAGCAGCCAGGCTCAGACACATTTTTTTAGCAATTTATATTCAACAGAATTCCATAACCTGGAAAAAAATACAAGCCCTAAATGCTTGCGATGTCATTAATGTAAGTTGAGTTCTTGAGCCTGCACCTATCTGCAAGTTCTGTTTTACTTACAATGTAATTTAAGGAGCAGTCTGATAGTCCAGCCATTTCAGAGTCACCCCAGCTTTAGGTTTTGGTTATAACATCTGTATTTCTGTATCAGATTCAGCAGTGCCATTCATTAATGTGACTACTTTCTGGCTGGTACTGATTGCTCATAGAGGCTTTGTGACTTACAGGGTTCACAAAATCAAGCTGCTACCTGCCTCCATTCCAGTATCATCAATATATTCCCTACGCCTGTCAGATCACTTACAAAGAAAGGTGTAGCATTCCAGCTAGCTCCAAGTTCTCACCACAAAAAGTTTCATATAACATGGCAATGTGTAAAACATTGGTTTGATAAGTACTTCATATTTTGCATATCTGTCAGTACCAGTTCTATCAGTTCCTGCCATCACCCTTCCATATGTATAAGGCCCAGAATGTGGTATTGGGGTTTTTTTGCAGGGAAAGGCCAAGACTGGCAACAGGGAGCAATGGCTTGGTTGTCAAACCTTCTGCTTTAGAGGCTTGCTCTTCAGTTCAGTCTTCTGAGCCACTTTTTCAGTGGTTCAGACTGGACACTCATTAATGATTTAGAACAGCTGACACAACCTGATGGACAAAATATTCCTTCTCTCCACCAGGTAACATTTTGTTCCAATACACATCTATTCTCCTGTCCAAGCCATCAAGCCAAGTGAGAGGGGCACAGATGGTGCAAAAGGAATGTTGTAGGAAGAAATGTCTTTGGCATAGATTCTGTTCACCCGTTTGGCAGACAGTTTCCCAACCAGAATCCTCAGAGGTATTTTCATATTTCCTCTGTGTACCATGCACAACCTAGAGACAAAGGAATGCTTCTTGCCATTCAAATGGCACAGAAGACCTTTTGACATTTTCACTCTCTGTGGGATCAGTCACCGGAAGAAATTATTACCCTAATTACTGAAGTATTTATCAAGAATCTCCCCAATGCTGAAAGTCCTACATGAAACTCAATGCTTACTGGTCACCATTTAGAAGTTCTCATTTCCAGTTACTACCATACATTGATTTTAAATATTGTATTAAGTCTCTTTTTATATCAATCACATATTCATTGGTTTGTTACTTATGCAATGAGCATATCACATTTCTCACAGGAAACAGGAAGAGGAAATGCTTGTCATCACTGAAAAGAAAGCATAGCATGGTTTTATTCTTGCTCTCTCACTGTTGCTACCAGTAGCCATAATAACAATGTCTTCAGTGCCTCCATATTGCTTTCATAAATTACCTGTCATTGAAAGTATGACTCAAGTTTGTTAATAAGAGAAGCCATAACAGCAATCAAAAGTTTACCAAGTGTACAGTATGTTTCAAGATGTGACAGAAAATAATATCATTTCAGATTCCGTGAAGAATAATAAGAGAGTTCGTGAGACACATACCTGATTTCTACATGGCTTTAGCATCATAAATGTTATCAGAAATAAGAAAATATTAAGATCCTATAAGTGGGATTTCCTCTAATATGTTTTAGGGTTAAACTCAGATCTACACTTCTCATTTTTAATTAAAGGTAGCTATAGCATTACTTTCTCCATTCAGTCCAGTGAAGGTCAGACTCAACACTTTGACAGTCATGTTCAACTATTAAGTGTCTAAGGGTCTGGGCAGATAACAAGTTACAAGGATAAACTAGACTATGACCTAGCTTGTAGGTCACAGATGTAGGACACTGGTTAATAGACAGTTGAAAATTACCTGTCAATATAATCTCATACAACCTACCCCATGACAGGAATAAAGGAACATGTCCTTATTTTGTGTCAGAGGTCAGCGGTTACTGCAGAGCCATTGACACACTGCAATTTATACTGCTCAAAATGAAATTACACAAGCTTGAAGGAGGTTAGAAAAGCTGTCCCTGGCCATATTAGGAAGTCTCATTCCCTTCCTTCATTTATCACTGCTCCTTCCCTTTTCCTTCCTCATTTCTTATGGAGGATCCTCATGGGTCCTTTGCTCTGTTGCTTATTGAGACTATTCACTGAATGGATTCAATTCATCCAGCATAAAACTACCCACCTTTTTTCCTCTCCAGGTAGCCTTCTCTGAAATTAGTAAGTTGAGTCAGTTCTTGAAGGGATGTCATGAGCATTGACTCAGAATTTGTTCAAGAGTGAGGATTTTCCCCTACAGATTCGTCAATATCACTTCCCCTAACATCTGTTGGCATATATTTTTGATGGTTTTTGGAGATGATTCAGAGGAATAAAATGATTCCAGTATTAGTGAGGCCGTATAATCAACAACAAAGCACATTAATAGAACTAATTCTAGTCTGCTGCTGCTGGGAAAGGGTAGCTATTAAAGCCTTTCCCTCCTAGCAAACTTTATCAGTCTCTAACAGCCTCTGTCAAAAGCTTTGAGCTTTTGTCTTCAGCTGACTCATTGTTTAGGGAGGGTCAAACACCCATTCATCCTATTCTAGGGAGTGGACTATGACTGGAACAACTACCTTGGCACAGCAGTGAGCAGACTCAAACAGAGGGACAGCACACCTCTGCAGGCTGCTGACAGTGCCTGAGGCAGAGGCTGGGGCGGGCAAGGCGTCCTTGCCTGCCGGAGGCGAGCCCTGGCTGAGGAGCTGTGTCCCCAAGTCAAGGAACTGTGTGAATAGCTGTAAGGATTGTGCAACACCAGGGAACTCCACAGAGAGATTGACAAGATCTTCACAGAAACCCTGCAGAAGTAAGGGTCTTGCATCCTAATTAGGATGCTACAGTCTGGATAAATGGATAACTAGATAGGTTTAAAAACTGGATAATCAGGCTCAGTGGGTAGTAGTTACTGGGCCAGTTAGAAGTGGGGTACTGCAAGAGGTCTACCCTGGGACCCGTACTGTTTTGCATCTTTATCAACAAGTGCAGGTGAAGGAGTGCACTTTCATCAAGTTTGCAAGTGGCATCAAACTGGGGAGAAAAGACCCTTGAGGGTAGGGCTGCCATTCAGAGAAACTTTGGCACGTTGGAAGAATGGACTGACAGGTACTTTATGAAATTCAGCAAGGGTAAATGCAGAGTCCTGCACCTGGGAAGGAAGACCCCTAGCACCCATGAAATCTGGGAATCAAATGGCTTGGAAGCAGCTCTGCTGAAAAGGACTGAAGGGTCCTGGTAGATGGGCAGGGGCAAGCTGCACATGAGCCAGCGGTGTGCTCTGGCACCAAAGGCGGCCAAAAGCACCCAGGGCTATGTTCACAGGGGCAGAGCCAGGAGAGCGAGGAAAGTGATTACCCCTTCAAGTTAACACTTGTTAGACCACATGTAGATCCCATGTCCAATTCTGGACTCCCACAGTAAAGGAAAGAAATTGATAAAATGCAGCAAGTTCAGCAGAGACACATCAAGATGGTTGAGGGCTGGAGCACTTAACCTGCGAGGAGAGGTGAGGGAACTAGACTTGTACAGCCCGGAGAACAGATAGCTTTGGGGACACCCAACAGCAGCCTCGCCAGTACCTACAGGGAGATTATTAAGAAATTGGACTCAGGCTATTCAGTGTTGCACAAGGTGGGGAACAAGAGCATGGACATTGAGTTGAAAGAAGAAGTTCAGACTGAATATAAGGAGACATCATGGGAGCAGTCGAGCAGAAAAAAACCTTGTCCAAAGAGGTTGTGTCATTTCCGGCTTCGGAGGTTTTTAACACCCAATTGGATAAAGCCCTGAGTAACCTGGTTTGACTCTGTCAGTGCAGGAGTTTGGACTTGAGATGTCCTGAGATCTTTTCAATAGGAACTATCCTATGATGCTGAATTAACAGTCACCTGTGTGGATCAAGCAAAAAAAGAAGGGTACGTTGTTCATCATGAGCAATAGAATGTTCTCTCCAACAGCACAGCAAGTGTTGCCTATTGTTCCAAGAACAAATAAATTACATGCCAGACTGAATTTTCAGAGGAGAGGAAATTGTGCATATTGCCTAGGTTTTGCTAGTGTAGCTGGTTTTAGAAGGGAAATAATCCACCTCATTTTTCTTTGTGGTCTAGTCCCTTAAGCCACTTGCCTCTTTAAAAGTTAGCTTAATTTTAAGTGCTGGAGTTACACCTCTGAGGTCAAAGGGTCTGCCTTTGTCTTTAACATAAGCATGGTCCTGAGGTTTAGCTGAAGTGGAGTCATAAAGAGGAAGATTCTCTAGGCAGTCTGTCAATGCAGATGTATTTTCCTCATCTCTGGTTTTGAAGTAAACCAAAGAAAACCAAGATTTTTCTTGTAATTTAAGTGTGTGCCTGCAATCCGTAGCCTGACAAATTAGTGTCACAGGCAGACACTTGTTTTGATTGACCCACAATTTCAGAAGAGATTATGCTTTTAGGTCACATTGCTTGAATTGGCTTGTGCAAGAGAGTTTTAAAAATTAGGTCATAGTAAATATAAACGAGCAGCATTACCAAAAAACCCCCCAAACCCCACCACACTAAATCTGCTCGAACTTGCCAAATAAAATAAGTCAGCCTTTGTAATCTTCAGAGTTTACATTACGTTCTAACTCTGGAACCCCCAAAAGAAAAATACCTAACAATCAAATTGTCTAACTCCTCCCCTCCAGCAGCATAGGGGCACTGGGAATGGGGGTTGCAGTCCGTTGATCACACATTGTCTCTGCTCTTTAATTCTCTTCAGGGGCAGGACTCCTCACACTCTTCCCCTGCTCCAATGTGGGTCCCCCGCTGGGTCACAAGTCCTACCAGAAAACCTGCTCCTGTTCCAGTGTGGCCTCCTCTCTCCATGGGGCCACAGGTCCTGACAGGAGCCGGCTCCAGCGCGGGCTTCCCACGGGGTCACAGCCTCCTTCGGGAACCCACCTGCTCCGGCGTGGGGTCGTCCCCGGGCTGCAGGTGGAGATCTGCTCCACCGTGGACCTGCCTGGGCTGCAGGAGGACAGCCTGCCTCACCAGGGTCCTCACCACGGGCTGCAGGGGAATCTCTGCTCTGGCACCTGGAGCATCTCCTCCCCCTCCTTCTTCACTGACCTGGGGGTCTGCAGGGTTGTTTCTCCCACATATTCTCACTCCTCTCAGCCAGCTGCTGTTGCACAGGTTCCCCCCTTCCCCCCCCCCCCTTCTTAAATCTGTTATCCCAGAGGTGCTACCACTGTCACTGATGGGCTCGGCCTTGGCCAGCGGCGGGTCCATCTTGGAGCCGCTGGCATTGGCTCTGTCGGACATGGAGGAAGCTTCTGGTGGCTTCTCACAGAAGCCACCCCTGTAGTCCACCTGCTACCAAAACCTTGCCACACAAACCCAATACAATATTGCACATGAAGTAGAGAGAGGATTTAGAAGTCTCCAACTTCAAACAATCTTATGACAGATACGCTCAAAGGCACTCCAAGATTTTACAAAGCATTGCCACATCTGTGGTCTATCTCTGTTTTCCAAATGCTCCAGAAGTGACAGACACAGTTAATCAGCACTGACCATTAAATATATCTTACTGATTGTGTTGGATTTAAAATATTCACTGTTTTAAAACAGGCAGGTTATCTTTCCCAAAATGTATGGAAGTAAATGTGGAAATATAAAATTCATATATGTTCAGTCAGAAGAGAATGGTATGGGTTGCAATTATGTATCTGTTGAAGAAGATAATTCTGGGTTTGGTTCAGAATTATTTTATATAAATAATATTTTTCTTGGACTGGTTTGAAAGCTTACCTCTAAGTGCTGTGACCTTATTATGTTTATTAATTGCTTCACTTTCCTAGGAAGCCGAAGGGGAAAACAACATCTATTAAAGAAAATGATTTCCAAATCAGGCCTTCTACATCTAGGCAAGCTGCATCAAAATAACAGGCCTTGCAGGCTTGGCATCCAGAGAGTGATCTGTACTTTAGAAGTATTTGGCAGCCATGATTTTTACTGCCTGTCAGCAGAAGATCAGTGGACAGATAACCTCAAAGGAGTAGCTGATTAGCCCATCCTTCAGAAGCCATCCCATAGGATTGCCAGCCTTGCCAATTATCACCTCTTTTTTTTTCTCTTTGTATGAGGATGTTGAGGAGGTACAGCCATGAACCTAAAATCCAGATGTGTTTATTCAGTCAGATTTCCTTCTGGCCTAATCAGGAAAAGATTCTTTTGATTCACTGAGAATTTTCTTGAGCACCTTTGATCCCTCTTCAGTGAGTGTATTGCATCAACTTAGACACTGTTGGACAGAACTGTCTGGTTACGTCTAACTCCACAGACATTATAAATTACTACATCCACTACATGTACATTTCATTGATTAGCTAATTTTATTGCAGGGTGTATTGTAAAACTATTGGGAAGACTGAGAAATGACTGAGACTTCACGAGCACAGTGAGAATCATCTCTCTCCAGCTGATAAAGAAAAAGCCTTTGAACTTCAGACCGGTGTGAAATGAGAGTGTGAGTTGGAGAAAACTGGCTAAAGATCAATCCAAACAAAATGGAAGAGAGACTAATAGGTGGAAAACATCTATGCTTAAATAACAATTAGAGCTGACTGAAATTTGTGAGACATATCTAAAGGCTATGCTGGAATGATGCGTTTCCTTCTGATTTGCCCATCCAAGTTTCTTCTTTTTTTTCTGGCACAGGTTGGTTGAAGCGTCTTTTATCTGTAGCTGGTAGCCATTTTCTCTACAGTTGTTCCCATTTCTTGGGCCTCTCATAGGGAGAATTATTTTTGCATATTTTTTGGTTTCATTAGCAACAGCATTGCCTTTGAGACCTGATGGTTTGGCCTCTGCAAGTGCAGGGTTTCCTTTGCAGAGCTGTCAGGTCTAGACAATCCTCCAGCACCTTTAATTACACCCCAGAAAATAAAATTTTTAAAGACATATTTTTGGTATGAATCACTGAAACTTCATAAGCTAGATGTTGTTTTCTCCTGGTTTTGTTTGTTTTGGTTTTTTTTTATATGATGTATAGTAAATGTGTTGGTTATTGAAAACTAAATAGTACATCTTTATTTTGCCCTGATTATAGTTGTAAAACATATATAATTGTTTGTAAACTGCAATGATGGAAAATCATCTTATAAAATGCATACTAGACTAATTGCCACTAATAAAAGCCTTGGAATTTTCCTACAAATATGTGCAATCCATACAGGAGGTTCCAATAATACTGACTGAAAATTTGACCTTTCTTATTTTATGCTACAGATGTTAGGACACGTATGTCTGGCTAAAAAAGACTTCAAATTATGATAAAAAGCCTCCCATAACATTTAAGCATTTTCCTCCCATAAGTCCACAAGTTGCAGACCAGTCTCTGGGCCAGGCTCTGAAATTCTTACTCATTTCTTCAGCAAAGATACAATGCATTCCTTTTGCTTTTGCATTCCCCACTGAAAAAGGAGTCAATTTCAACACATTATAACCATGGATGAATTAAAAAAAGCATTTCAGAAAAAAAAAAAAAAAAAAAAAAAAAAGAGGTCTGACTAGCTGTGAGCAAATGCCAAGAGGCACAGGAAACCTTAGAACATATCATATTCAAATGCACGTTCAGAGCAGTTAATTCAAATTTCATTAACTGGCCAAGATTTTGACATTCTTTGCCTCAATTCAAAGTACTGATTGTACTGTACAACTTCTGTCAAATAGAAATTTTAACATGGAATGTCAATGATCTCCGTTTCAGCTAGAAAAATTAAGCTCTTCACAGAAAAAAAAAGCTCGCATTCTGAAGATTTTAGCAGACCATTGTCTATGGCAAGCTGTTACGGCAGTGTGAATCTGTCCCCTTCAAAGGGACAGGTACTAGGTTGTCGTTTCAGGTCCACTTAAGAGCATGAGGCCTGAGGTCCTGCATTACTTTTTCACATAAAGAAAAGCTCTCCTTAAAGATAAACAGGCTTTGATACTAGAGATTTTTAAGCACTACCATCTATACAGCTCATTGTGGAAAGAGTATGCCCATTAACTTCAAAGCTTTCTGTCCATCACTACAGTAGAAAACATATGAATGTGTCAAAATCTGGTCATGTTTAATTTATGAGAAAATGCATCTGTCAATTTTAGATAAGTCATCTTGTAGCCCAGATATAGCTTTTGTTTCATCTCTCAAAGTAAAAATTATTTCAGATGCTAAACGTTAATCACATTTTTTTACTTTGTTTTTGTTTCTGAGTAGTTTGTCGCACTACCTGACTGGAAATTTTGATGTGTTTTAATGGAAGTATGGTACAATGCTATTAGAATGAATCACAGGATGAATATGAAGTCTGTACATTTTTTGATAAAGATATCACAGTGTGCCATGGCCCAACAGATTTCAAGACTCATTTACTTCGTTTTGTGTCACTTGAAAATTTTCAGACAGTTTTGCCATCAAATCAAAAGGAAAGACTGCTGATTCTTTTCATCTGTATACAAGTAGTAAAGTTTGGGATTTTCAGTCGACAAAATTATTACAGACTGGATTTCTATACTCTCCAACACTGGATTTTATCTCCATCTTAGGAAGAATCCAACATTCATAATACATCCTTCAAGAAGTCCCACGTGTTTTTAGACAACTTGTGTCTCAAATAGACTTAAGTGAGATCAAAATATTAACATATCCTTACTAAGTGATACTGAGGTACTTCCTTTTCTCTAACAGATGAAGTGAGAAAATTAAATCCTGAGAAAATGAACATATTACTTTTCTATTAGTTGAATAGTTTCCCTAGTTTTTTCTTTTGTCACAGATATACAAAATAATTAAAAGTTAACAAATGGAGTCAATAGGAAAACATTTTACGCTCTTATTCACAGTAAGGTCTAGCATTCTGAAGGCATTTTGAAATGTTCTGTATGAATAGCCATAGGAAATTTTGTCTGAGAATATGTCAACTTAGGTCTCCTTAAACTTCACTGTCCACAGAGTCCTTGGCATGAGAACTTATCCTGATAAAGAGTCAAAATTGCTGGTGCCGTCATCTGTCCAAATATTAACTTCTCCAATTATTATGGAACAAAGAATTACAAGAAAATAACCAATTCCATTGTATTTCCTTTTGTTCTACTAAAGTTGCTACATTTGGATGTGACTATATCTACAGTTATGCACAGTTATGGTCATTTTGAACTAGTTTTTTTCCGCCTGTGTAGGATAACAGCAGAACTGATGACAACAAGTCATGGACTTCAGCAATCATTATACATGTTTCCCTGAGCATTTATTTGGGTAACTAGAGCCTGTGCCATCATGTCTTCATTGTTACTTTTATCCAAGCTGACTCAATCAAAGCTAGCTCATCCACCCCTCTTATGTTGCAGTCACATTGCCCTGATCAGTGGACAAAGCCTTGGACAGGCTGACATTACGGTACAAGGTAAGAGTACCCTGCTCTCCTTGCTCCCTTTGGGAAGACTGCAAGTGCTGAACACTTATGTTATTCTTGAGTGCCATGTCTGCTTTTTATTATAATCTACAGAGACAAAATAATCCCACCAAAAAAATGTAAAGGCTTGGTTTATGGTTAATCCATCCTCTGTTTCCTCTTCAGTGTGTAGCTCTTTATTTGCATACCACATCTTTTCACTACACACACACCGGGTAATCCCAGAATAACTGCCTTTCTCAGTTGTAAGACTCCCAGCAATGATTATGGAACTGTATAGCAGCAGGCTGTTGCCAGAATTACATCCTAAGGAACCACCACATCACAACATCCATACACACAGTGGTAGTTACTATGGTTGTACCCTTCCTTTACTGTTCCCACCCAAAAATCTATTCACAAATGTCTCAATTACAATCTGCTAGGTATGCACTGGAAAAAAAAAAAAAAAAAAAAAAGAAATTTAAATCAGCTTTTGTTCCACAAGATGACGGTCCTGTAGCAAACAAGACTGATACAGGATGGGAATAGTAGAATTCAGGAATTTTTTTCAGAATACTGTTGGGATGTTGGTTTCAATTTTGTAATCAGAAACATTGCTCTGGAAATCATTTTTCAACAATCTAGTCTCATATTGTCAGGATACAGAAGCATGTGATTAGTGTAGCTAATACAAATAGATCATATCTTCTCATCATTCTGGAGAATATTTGCAATCAACTGTTTCACAATGGACTTAAAAGATTATCCAAATAAATTACCTGGCAGATAATTTTGCCTAGGGAATCAGTTCAAAAAAACTGAAAACTATTTTCAAGTTAGTTGTAAACACAGAAAGAGAAGCAACAAAAAAGTTTATCAACCCCTTAAATGATTGCGTAATAGTAATTCCTTTGAGGAATAGAGAAAAAGATCCCACCTCAATTTCTACTTAGTTATCTGTCTTCACCTATGCAATTAATTAGATTTTGCAACACAGGATTTGATAATCCTGTATAATCCATTTTCTTTCCAGACTAAATAGTCCTAGTTTGTTATGGTCCTTGCCACACAGATGCCACCATATCCGCAAAGCTGAAGAAAAAGCTCTAAGCAAACTCAAAAAGTCAAAAGCATCATTTGACCATGAAAATATAGCAAAGCACTTAATAACATAACTCCAGAAGAAAAGAACTGAGTCTGCCATGATTTCTTGCCAGGGACTTTTCTGTAAACAGCCTTTTCTTCCCATCTACCACATAAAATTTTCAGAAAGAAAAGGTGACAACAATTTGCTCACCTGAAATTTTCTTCCAGTGTTTCTTATCTACAGAGGAACCAGGCACAAAACAGGATAATGGAATTAAGAATTTCCATCACAATTTCAAACAGGCAATATGTCCTAATCCCGACCTGAAGAGACCATTGACAGGGTGACAATTCAGTCACCAGTGTTAACTGAATTGTCATCTTCTCATACAGTATGCCAGCAAACAAGAGAAGGCTATCTTCTCGTACACGTGTGTTCCTTTAGAGAAGAGTATGAAACTTCCACTCTAGAGGATAACAATACAGAGAATGAAATAGCTAGCTGGCAAGAGACTGCACACCTGCTTTAAGGATGATAAAAAAAAAAACCAACATGAAAAAATAACTAATAATCATATCTCCTTTTAAGCACCTCATTAAATATTTGAAGGCTTTTTACAAGAGACACACAGAAGGTTCTGCAAAAAACTGTTGCTTTTGAGAAAAACTTTGAAAAGCGTTGGCAGAAAAGTACATTTTATCATATATACTTTTACACTTTCTTGTTTTACCTGTGAAGAAAAAGTTAAAACAAACAGATAAAGTAGAATTTCCAAGATAACAGAACTAAGGTAACAACAACAACAACAACAAAACCCCAAATTAAATGTGCAAAGTATTCAGTTTGCTTGAAATATTATTCACTTAAAAAAATTACCTTCAGTAGGTTCTTCTGGATTTGATTTGTCACCTCTAGAATGAAACCTCTTTATCAAATTACCAGTTGGCTGAACCATAAAATTCCTTAAACTGCTTATCAAAAAAAAAAAAAAGAAAAACCCCCACCCACCCACACCCCCAAATCTCACACAGTGTCTGACAGTTTCCTGCCTAAAGAGAGAGGCATATGTGAGATGGACTATAAATGGGATATGCTCTGTCTAATCTTGCTATGTACTTTGATGGACAAGGATAATTCTCCATATGCATTTGGTTTGTCATGAAGACACAGCAGCTCCTATTGAGGCACCAGCAAGCAGGACATTTCCATGCTAAATCAATGTTTAACCATTATTTTGACTAATTCTGTGTCTGGCAGTCCTCCTCAGATGAGTTAACTCAGTGTAAGGAGGAAGATCAGGGTTAGGTGGAGGAAGGGTGAAGGTTCCAATCTGATCTTGAAATGGTTTTTCATGAAAAATAAATTTATAATTAGGGCACTTTCTAAACTAAATATCTTTCCTCTCCCTTTCTCAAAATTTGTCCTAGCAACAAAACCAGGTGTCACAATTTTTCTAGACACAGAATGGTTAATTAGAGCATTGATGTAATTTCTCATTTCATGTTACATTAGGGTTTACAGACCATAGGATCAAAGGAGAATTCAGATTGGAAGGGCTCTCAGGAAGTTTCTGGTCCACCCTCCTGCACCAAGCAGGGTCAGCCACAGGTCAAACCAGTGTGGTGGGTTGACCCTGGCTGGACTCCAGGTGCCCACCAAAGCTGCTATATCACTCCCATCTTCAGATGGAGAGGGGAGAGAAAATATAGCAAAAAGCTTGTGGGTCGAGATAAGGACAGGGAGAGATCACTCAGCAATTACCGTCATGAGCAAAACAGACTCGACTTGGGGAAATCAGTTTAATTTATCACTGATCAAATCACAGTAGGATAATCAGAAATAAAACCAAACCTTAAAGCACCTTCTTCCCACTCCTCCCTTCTTCCCACTCCTCCCTTCTTCCCAGGCACAACCTCACTCCTGATTTTCTCTACCTCCTCCCCTCCAGCAGCACAGGGGGACAGGGAATGGGGGTTGCAGTCAGTTCATCACACATTGTCTCTGCTCCTTAATTCACTTCAGGGGCAGGACTCCTCACACTCTTCCCCTGCTCCAGCGTGGGTCCCTCCCCCGGGCTGCAGTCCTTCAGGCACAGACTGCTCCAGTGTGGGTCCCCCACGGGGTCACAAGTTCTGCCAGCAAACCTGCTCCAGCATGGGCTCCTCTCTCCACGGGGCCACAGCTCCTGACAGAGGCCTGCTCCAGTGTGGGCTTCCCACAGGGTCACAGCCTCCTTTGGGCACCCACCTGCTCTAGTGTAGGGTCCTCCACAGGCTGCAGGTGGAGATCTGCTCCACCGTGGACCTCCCTGGGATGCAGGGGGACAGCCTGCCTCACCAGGGTCTTCCCCACAGGCTGCAGGGGAATCTCTGCTCTGGTGCCTGGAGCATCTCCTCCCCCTCCTTCTTCACTGATCTGGGGGTCTGCAGGGTTGTTTCTCTCACATATTCTCACTCCTCTCAGCTGGCTGCCATTTCTGTGCCCCAGCAACTTTTTTTCCCTTCTTAAATCTGTTATCACAGAGGCGCTACCACTGTTGCTGACGGGCTCGGCCTTGGCCAGTGGCGGGTCCGTCTTGGAGCCAGCTGGCATTGGCTCTGTTGCACATAGGGGAAGCTTCTAGCGGCTTCTCACACAAGCCACCCCTGTAGTCTGCCCCCCGCTACCAAAATCTTGCCATGCAAACCCAATAGAACCAGGTTACTCAGGGCTTTGTTCACACAAATCTCAAAACCTCCAAGGCTGAAGTCAGCTCAAGCTCTCTGGGCAAGCTGTTCCATTGCTTGACTGCTCTCATGATTTCTTATGTTCAGTCTGAACCTCTCTTGCTTAATTTGATGCCCTTGCTTTCTTGTCCTGCCCTCGTGCACCATTGAACAAACAGCCTGGCTCCATTTTCTTAATAACTTCCTTGGAGGTATTGGCAGGCTGCTCTTAGGTGCCCCAAAAGCTGTACCTTCTCCAGACTGAACAAGCCTAGTTTCCTCAGCTCTTGGTGGCTCTCTGCTGAACTTTCTATAGTTTATCCATCTTTCCTGTATTGCAGGGGAGGTCCAGAACTGAATTCAGGATCTAGATATAGTCTAACAAGCGCTCCGTTTGAGTAGAAGGGTTATTCACTTCCCCTGCTCTGCCATTTGCCCTCCTGTGAATACAGTGCCAGATGCTGTTGGCCACCTCTGCTGTCAGGACACGCTCTTGGCTTAAGTGCACTGGTAAGACCCTGAGGTCCCTACAGGAAAGTGAACCTCTTTTTCTTAAAGTCAAACTGCCTGTCTGCAGAAGATCTGTCGTTCACTCTAGCATATAAAGGAACCTTTTACTTTTATTGAGCTTCCAGAGTCAAGACAGCAACAGGTATGTTATCTAAATGGTAATCCACCATCAACGATGCTGTCATCTAAAATTTTTTGACAGATTCCTTATCGCCACTGATGATATAGGAAAGGTGTAAAAGCTAACTTTTTTTATTACTTCATCTGAATTACCTTAAGTTCCAGTGTCCTAGAGCTTAGGAGCCTGAGGTCACTGTAAACTGAGTTAATCTCAAAGGACGATACAATGTAACTTTGTGTCCTCTTCAGAACAGGAATTTTTTCAGAGAAAAACAGTATTTTCAAAAGCCTCAGAAGGAAAGGTGGGAATGCTGGTGTCCATGAGGTAACATGAGAAATTACATCATTATCTGGATTACTGACCCCACTACTTACAATCATTTGCAAAATGGTTGCTCTCTAAATTGTAAAACAATCTGAGTAGCATACACTCAGATGCCTATTGAGCAATATTCAACTGCAAAATAAAATAAACTATTCAGAGGAAATGTTGGGTCTTGAATGGCACTCTTCATTTTCTATTTCTCCCTAATAGTCTGTAATGGCCTTTACCACTGACGATAGAGACACTATGGCTTTTATCCCATGAAGGCAAGATTTTACACTGAATGGAAAGAGAACTTCATCCTTCAGAAACGAGGCATATCTAGAGTAACTCTATTTGATGGCTTGCTTATACAGCTCCACAATTAGGATCTAGGAATTGGTAGGAAGCTTTCAGTCAGATATAGCAGACTGATTCAATGATGGTACTCACAACTATGTAGAAAATGATTGAGAAGTTCCTCTCCATAGTCTAATGGAAAATAACTTGTACAAAGAAGCACCCATTTTAAGAAGCATAATATAAGATTGTCACGATTTGAGTTGTTGACTGGAACTGGGTTTGACACTTCATAGGACGTACTGTTCTTTCTTCCTCAAGTTGTTTTGACATGAAAATACGATCTTCCACTAAAATAAGGGAGGTGTTTGGTGCCAAGGAGTGCTAAAGCAATTTGGGGGTCTGTGTAGGGGGGAAATGGTGATAAATATTCATTAAAGGATTTTCATTACAAAATGATAGTTTTACCATCCTAACTTGTAGGGTAAATAAATGCTCTTGCCTTTTCGTGAGTTTTCTACAATTAAGATTTGGTAAAAGGTTCCAATAGGTTTAATTTACATGCACATGCAATACAAAGTCTCTGAACCCTGAAGTTCTAAAAATTCCATCTGGCAAGCCTCCTGCAATTTGAGATTAAATTGCCGACAGCTAACTGTGGCAGCTCTTGCTGCTTTAGGCATTGACATGAAAATCCAAGGAATGTATCTTCTGCCAGAAAAGGATCTTATCCGTTAATAATTGTTCATCATTATGGTATTTTTCTGCCACTGACTTTGGCATATTCTTTTTAATTAATACTTGGATTCCTGGTAGATAGTTTCAATGTATGACTCATTTAAAACAATGACTCTCAATTAATAAAATAACATTCAGATTCAACCTGTATTAAATGTCTGCAAAGAAAGCATTAAAACCTCTAGGCCATGAATAAAATTGGGATGGTAATAGAAATTGCCTTGAACTCTACAGTTTCAGAGCTGGAGTCTCAGCTGAAGGAAAACAGGTTAGGACTGTATCACATTACAGTGTGCCAGAGTCAGCTGTGTATTAGGCATAGTTTTGCCTAAAGTTGAGGTGAATGGCTGACTAGTTTAGATAAAATAATGTCCAAACTGACTTTTTGTTCAGTGTTAAACTTAAAAAAGTCTTCAAGCATCTTGTCTACCTCTGTGATCTCTAACTTTTACTGAAAATACTGTGAGGAAAGGACATTATTGTGACATTTTCTAAAATAATAATGAATCAATCTTGTAGGCAGTTCTAAAAATCCCACTCTCTCAAGTTCAAATCTTTTTTTTTTTGATTTATGTATACTTCCTTGAAGAAAATTTCTAAATTATTTTATGTCATATTCAGCCTTACTTTAAATTAGAGATCTGTGAAAAACTCACAATTTAGTGTTTATCCTGTACTAACTCTAATTCATATTTTATTAATATTGTTTACCAAAATATGTCTAGAAAAAGTTGCTTCCTGATCTTACTTCTATATTCTTCTTCTTTCCATGTAGTGCATAGTATAAGGCGCCAGTAGTTTTCCGTAAAAATTGATGCATTTAGTGGGAATGTCAGGACATGCAAGCTCCTCAGCCTTTCTTAATCTTAGTCCTTTCTCATCCTTTCTTCTCTTAATGAAAGAACGCATGTTCAACATTGTAATGCAATCTGCCTTGCTGTTATTCAATGAAACCCTCAAAACTCCTAATAGAAAAGCTGCAAGGAAGTTTAGCCAACCTATTATCTTCTTGAAATTTTGGAAGGCAGACTGTCATGGTTTCTGCATCTCCATTCACAGAGCAAAACAATAGAGATGTTGCTGTTCAGGTAAATTAGTGGCAAACTGGCAGCTGGACAACAAAGACAAGAGGTAACATGAATTTCTAATGCACTTCAGCAAAAAAAAAACTTCCAGAGTGGAAAAACACTTGAGTAATCTGATTTCATGTGTCTTAACTTTGCATTTTTAATACTACAATATACCAATACTGATATTAACCAAAGGAGAAGCAAACACGCTGTTTATAGAATACTGCTTATGCACTATGTTACAATGCTCAAAAAAAGGTAGGATTTTAGCCTAATTTCCTGAAGAAACAAGACTTACTTCATCACACCATCCTAATAACTTCTCTAAACTGATTTCAACCAAAACTGACAGGAGGTAAAGACATTGTAAAGACATTGCATTTCTACAAGCTTCACAGAGGTAGGCCAGTAGATAGAGACAACAGATCTTATTAATGCATTATTGAATAACTTTACATTTACATCAAGGAATTCAGATGTCACAAATTACTAGTTCTGCTACTCACAAACTTCTGATGCTTCATCACCAGATTTCAGCAAAGTGACACAGGAACGTTAAAAATCTCGTTTAGATATACAAATGTTTGTATGCTGAAGTTCTCTTATATGTTAAATTTAGAAATTCAGTGTAGTATTTTACATGCATGGTGTGACAGGTGTTTGATGTTGAATGAGAATGTTTACTGGCATTCATAATATCTTAATATATTATGTAATTTATGAATCAATCAATAAAGCTAGGGAAACAGTCACCCTTTAAATAAACCCCGTTGTAGGAGATGCTGTATATTCAGAAATACGTATCACCATAATCTTTATCAGTTGAGAAAAATGAATTAATCAAAATCAGCAATAATAAACAGGAGTGATGTGTTACCTTTTATATAATCATGATGTATTTTCATGCTCTCTCAGGAACGCAGTGCTGTTTCTGTAGAACATCATGATCTGTGCTTACAACATATCATAGAACAGCAAGAAACATACAGCTTCAGGGGCTGACTGGTCATAACTATCAAATGAGGGTACTGTGGAGATCCTTCTAACGTGTACACAAGGTAGACTTAATGAAATCCTATGTGCAGAGGATTTAAATTAAAATTAAGAGCATGGATATTGCAGTACTGAACCACACACAAGAAGAAAGTGAATTTTAGGCAGAACAGACTCTACTCTCACCTAAGGTAGTTATCATAAGCCAGTATTCAATCACTTTATCTGTAACTGAGACCATCAATGAACTGCAGCCTTTTTCTCTCAGAAGAGACCTTTCTAGTTACAAAAAAACCCTGATTAGTGATAAACAGCCTGAGCTCAAGGGATAAGCAGTGTTTAGATGTTTGCAAGCCACCACCTGAAAAGACAAAAATAAAAATGAACTAATGGAATTTAAATAACCTTTCTTACCCCTTCCAAAAAAAACAGAAATAATCCACTTTCCTAAAATTTCTGATAGATAAATTATGTATGAATAATTACAGGAAGAAAGTATTAACCAGAAAGAAATTCAAGGCCCCAGAATGCAAGATATTTAAGAGGCTTGTCCCAGTGCGTGCTACTGTTACAGGATGAAACTCTTCTCAAACATTTTTTGTGAGTCATATAGTAAATATTTCATCTGAGACAGAATTTACCAAAATATGGGATTATACGGAAAGTATGTGAAACATACACAAGGCAAGGCCACTAAAACATCAATCTCTTGTCTCAACAGGATTTTCCAACCTGGCCTCAATCTGGTATCCTGACTATAATTCCATAAGTGGAGTGGATCCAAAGGAGCATCAAAAGCTGAGCTTCTGATTCAATCGGAATAGACCAACCAAAGAATCATGAAATAGTAGGTCAGAATGGATCTCAACGGGTTATTAGCTCCTTCCCCTACCAAATGTCAAAGAAGTACTTCAAAGACTTGAAGAACTAGCTTTGGGTTTTAAAAATGGGATTGAATGCATTTTGTGGGAGCAAAAGTTCCTGAATCTACCCAGAGAAAAAACTCCGTATCCTTCTCTGGAGAAAATTCAATCAGCTCTAAAATGACACCTTTGTCAACAATTACCAATTTATAAAGCAAGCCGAGAACACTGCTGAATATTATATTTTGGGGTGAATAGCATGCACTACCCTAACTAATATAGAATTTAGAGAACTATCAATCATAAATGAGAATCATAATTCTTATTAAAACTGCCAAAAGATGGGTGGTATCCACAAGCCACTGGGAGGTCTCCTTGTTCACTGTCTCCTGGAAAACTCCATGCTCTCTGTATACACTTCTAAATGTCCTGTATGACATGAAATCCTGTGGGACTCTGTACATTGCTACCGACTAGTACTGGTTAATATACCAGTGGTATTTATACCATGGCCTTGTTTTTATTTATACCACTACATATGTAGGTTTATCTATTTATACTACTGTGCATCCTGTAAGATGCTGTGGCTGTGCAGGCTTTGTCAGGTGTGACTTCATGCCCTCCTGACTTTAAGAGACAATTATCAGAATGTGAGAGAAACTTCATGGCTATAGCACACCGAGTGATGAAACTGGGGGATTATAAAAAGATGAAAAAAATTACAAATTATTGACCTGTCTGATTTCAGTTCCATGTAGCAAGAATAGATCAGAAAAATGCCATTGTGTTCTCTGTGTGCAGGAACAAAAAATGTTGCGACGTATAAGCTTGAAGAGAAAAATAAGTGATGTTCTCTGTCTGTTTCAGTGTTTAGCACAACAAGAAGTTGAACTAAAACTTGGCTTAGAGGTATAAAAAAAAAAGTGACCTCTTCAGTGCAGACTTTCTTTCCATTTACACTAGGGGCAACACTAATACAAATATGGAGACAATAGAAAGAATTTATAAATTGTATTTCCCCCCCCTCAGAGAAGAAAAGCCACTGCACACAACCAATGACAATAAGGAGAAAGGAAGTATTTGGAAATTCCTCAGTGTAGTAACAGCCTTGTGCTAGCATAACCCATGGGAATCTACTCATGTAATAGTCATTATTTTCTGAATATTTGTTAACATGATAAAGCTTTTAGAACATGTTTTGCAGTCTGTTAATAAAACTGATTAATAGCCCAGTAGGACTGTGCACTGCGCTGTGACATGGTGGAAAATATGCAATGTTTAATAATGTGATTCATCAAACTCTATACAAAATACTCATTTTTCATACTTTGCAAGTAACAAATCATTTAAAACCATAGCTTTCCATTCCTAATTTTTATAGATACTGTTATTGTAAGGGTAACAATAGTGTAATGCAATATATTTTATAGGAACTGATAGATCTCCTGACATGCACACTAACCTATGCTGTTTCTAGTCATTATATTAATGTCTGACCTTACAGTCTACACAAAAATGAAAGGAAGAATAAAAAAAAACAACAAAGGAAATTAAGCAAAAGAGACCAGTGATGTTCAGCTGCATACAGACATGAAGACAAAACAGTAATAAACTGAATCTGACAAAATCAACGTAGAAGAGAATGGCAGAGCTGCACGTGTTTATTCATCAAACATGTCTCTCCTTTAGCCCTGCATTACTCCACTACCAAAAAACATTCCCAAGACCATTTCATTTGGATTTGAGCCAGCTTCTCTTAGGTGCTTGCAGGGGAGTCAGGAGTTAGACCTAAATAGCCTAAATTTTGTTCAATTCCATACATTTTCTTTTACTCAGCAATGATTAATCTAAAAAAAAAAAAAAAAAACAAACCAAAAAAACCCCCAAACCAACCCCAAACCCTTAAGACTTTAAACTACAGCTGTGAAAAAGGGGAGACCAGCTTTAATTTTTGTTTGCACTTCTACAGTTTGCTGTCTTTTTTGTCCCTGTATCTCTTGTATATAATTCTTGTTGCGATCTGATCGTGAAACTTCTTGTTTTCCCCAAGATGAGGCTTGAGTTAACTTTAAGGAAGTAAAATAGAAGAAAATCTGGTGTGCACATCCCTTTACAAAGATTTCATCTTCCCAGATGGTGAAATCATGGCTTTTGGAGAGTAGACAGCATAAGTTTATAATACTAGATCTAATGGCAAAAGCATCTCTTACTACATACACCCTTTCCTTGGTGATGGCTTAAGATGGTGACTGGGCAAATAAGACAAAAGCAGGTAAGAGTAAACCTGACAAATAATTCCTCTCAAGTGACACGCTAAGCAAGCATTTACATGATCATACTCCGTGGTTTATGTCGCCACATTTTATCTGTGCAATTTTTCTACTGTTAAAGATTATAACTGATAGGGCATTATCTGATCATACCGAAAACAAATGGGACTATTGATTTTCGGAAAAGGAGACCAAGTCTGTACATTCTAAAACTATGACTCATTAAAAGCCTTTTTTATTTTATACTCCAAGCAGTTTAATTTTACAAATAAATAGAAGGTTGTTCTGGAATCTTACAAGGTTTAAATAACAGATAACAGGTTTAAATAGTAACATTTTACTTCAATTCTACTAACGTAGATCTAATTAATGATCTAATTGCTGGCTGATACTTGTCTCTGATGAAAAGCAAGCTACTTTGTCTTTTGATGGAACTTTCTTATTTATTTATAATATTACTGAGGTATTACTGCTATCATAAGTAGCTTTTATTTCACACTTACAGTGATTTTCCAACAGTCATTTCCAGTTTATTCAAATTTTTAAAAAACACCAGCCAAGTGACCTATGGCCTGCTGTCAACTAGAAATGCCTTTATTTAACTTGGCTGTAGAATCTGTGCATGAAAAAATCTTTCTCCACTGTTTTAACTGTGTGCATTTTAGTCTAACAGTTAGCAAACCAGCCCCGGGAAGTAGGGCTTGTAGGTTTTGCTTCCCCCAATCTGGCAAATGGCTTGTTACACAAATTTGCAATAGATACTGAGAGCCTGTTTTTTTGGATCTGCTGTTTAATAGAATTCCAAGGATTGTGCTAGAAGTCTTGGGAAATTACAACTCTTGAAAACTCAAGCTCTAATCCATCCTCTCTACTCATTATCCAAGGTCTCCAGAAAATGCAAAGGAGGTCTACACCTTGCCAATTTATTGTCATGATATGCAGGTAATATTAGTCAGACCTCACAACTGTGACAGCTTACTTCTAATGAGGATAGAAACATTTTGGGAAGTGAATTCTTTTGCAGTAATATGATTGGACTAAATAATATTAATAATTACTAATATGCAGTAAGCTCCTTTTGCTTCTGTTTATCTTGTTACCATTTACACGAAATGCTGTTATGAAAGTGGTATCCAGAAGATACACCCATGCAATGAGCATTGCCTAGACTTTTAGATCCAGAATAACAAAAATGACATCCATAAATACCAAATGACTGTGCTTTAAAGAAATAAATTTTTGTGGTAAGAAAAACCATGTCCTTCTTTTCTTTTGTCATGATGTGACAGCATTGAATCCTGTGTCCCTTAATAACTAAAATTTCTAGGGAGGGTGCATGAAGAGACAGCATCAATTCACATTTATCATATTCCTTTCCTTCCCTATATGGCCTGATTTAAGCTTAACATGTCCATGGGCAGATTGCATAATAGGACGTAGAAAGGCAAGAACTGTATTCACTCATCTAGCAACAAAAATCCCAAACAACCCAGCGCTCTGAAGTTACGTGAGAAAAACAGAAATTGTATATGTTTGGTTTTTTTCACAGAACCACTGAATTGTTGAGGCTGGAAGGGACCTTTGGAGGTCATCAGGTCCAACCCCCCTCCTCAAGGAAAGGCCACCTAGAGCCGGTTGCCCAGGACTGGCTGTTGACTCTCTCCAAGGATGGAGACTTGACAACCTCCCTGGGCAACATGTGCCAGTGCTCAGTAACGCTCACGGTAAAAAATTGTTCAGAAGGAACCTCTGGTGTTTCAGTGTGTGCCCATTGCCTCTTGTCCTGCCACTGGGCATCACTGAAAAGAGCCTGGCTCCATCCTCTTTCCACCCTCCCTCCAGATATTTATATACATTGATAAGATCTCCCCAGAGCCTTCTCTTCTCCAGGCTGAACAGCCCCATCAGCCTTTCCTCATAGCAGAGAGACTCCAGTCCCATAATCATCTTCGTGGCCCTTTGTTGGACTCTCTCCAGTATGTCTGTGCCTCTCTTGAACTGGGGAGCCCAGAACTGGACACAATACTCCTGGTGCGGCCTCATCATTGCTGAGGCCACACCACATGTACTAACCTCCTGGAGTACTTAATCTAAAATCGCTTTATATTTATGTATTCTTTGTGGATTTACATTTCATAATAATCCGCATCCATGGAAATTGCACAGTTACGGCACTTTGAACTAGACAAATAATTTTAATTTCCTTCTGTAACTAGTCAGCAACTACCCTGTATTCTTTTTTTCTTTTCTAGAACCTTTTTTAGATTGAATTTTTTACTGACAACTTGTTGAACTCTTGGCTAATGAGAAATTATATAACAGAACTTAATCCTACAAGTGAAAAAAGAAAAATCCTTCAAATCTACAAATATAACAATCCACCATTGCCTTTTCAATAGTAGGATTTGGGCCACAGATTTTAATCTTTTTTCCTTCAATATAGAGAAACGTTATTCACCTATAAATCCCAGCTGCAAACTGATTAAGACTCTCAAGCTTGTACAAAAGATTCATACAAAGTTAGTCATTCCGTGGTATACAAAAGGAAGTCTTCACAAGTTTCTTATGGAGTTTTTGAATACAGACTATAGAGAATTGTGATTGATTTGATTTTATCTGTAAGTGTTTTGCCACTCGTGAAAAAAAAAGAGACTAAATCTAAAAAACTAAAACCACTTTATGAATAATACTAAAGCTCTTCAGATTTTGAGGAGGTTTACATCTTTAAAATACATCCTTTATAAAGACTACTAAAAAGTCTGTGCCCTAATTTTCCCCTTACCACTCTTATCTCTGGAAAAACATGTTGATTGACTCACCTGGAATATGCACCATTTATTATGCACCATATAAAGGTTTAAATGACATAATGCACTTCAAAACAGTTTAGAAAGCTCTATTTTCCGCTTTGGCAAATACAGCTGTAATTAAATCTTGTGGGGTCTAATTTAACCTCTTGTATTCAGAGGCAGATGCATCAGAGAATGAAACACATCACAACTGGCAAAAGTGCACATCAAGGATAATAGGACTGTTTTAATTATGTTCATAATGATTCCTCATAAATCTCCCAATATTACTACCAAAAATACATACCATAATAAAGCAACAATCTGTTTTCATCTGAAAGAAAAACTGCTGTGGTCTGTGCAAAACCAGGCTGCATTGCAGATTTATCATTGGTGATTCACAAGAAAAACAACTAGGTCTTTCCTTCCAGTTGATTAGTTTTGGGGTATTTAAGGCTTTTGTTAATTTAAAATTATCCTTTCCCAAAATCTTTATATTTCTCTGATTAATAGATAACTATATATTATTCCACAGAACATGTATTAGAATACACATAGGTTTTTTTAATCTTCTCTCGTTTTGGGCCTGAACTTGCTCCCATTGAATTAAATATGATTCACCTAAAGAATTTTTCCTTCCAGTCACTTAAAACTTCATTCTCACAACTCCCCGCATTTAATTCAAATGTCTTCCTGTGACCGATTGCACCATTTAAATTGCAATCTCCACTGAAAAGTAGGGGTTGCAAATCAGGCTTCTTTTTTTTTTTCTTCTGTTTTTCTTTTCTTTAATTTTTACACCCCTTCAAATCTTCCAGGCTTGACCAGACCTCTGTGAGGCAAATATAAGCCTAGCAGCAGTAGGCTTATTTTTTAAATTGCCTTCTATAAGCTGCAAGTCCAAAATAGTTCATGAGCCACAGGCTGAAAACGCCTGGTCTAAATTCCTAATGGAGTGGGAGTTTGAGGCCATTCTCAGATACCAACTTGCCCAACGGGCAAGCGTGTTCTTGCGTCCGGATGCAGCCTGAACTTGTTAGAGGGGTCTCATGCACCCAAGCTCTCACTTGCATCATTCCTGTGGGTCAGGCAAGGATTCTTGGGCATAGCAAAGGCTACTACAACCTGGTTTACCAGCAAATATAGCGAACTCGGCTCTTTCAAAGTTTAGCTGATCACAAGCAAATAGCCAACAATACAGAAGTTTGAAAATTGTAGTGCTAAGGACTCAGAGCCTATAAACCCACTTGCTGGCCCCTAGTTCCTTGCACAGGGTCAGGTTACATCTCTGTCTGTGCACGTGCATTCTGGATTTGTTGTGATGAGGGATGTTTTAGCAGAGTGCAAACTCTGTGTTAAAGTGTTATCTATAACGATGTCTGCAGTTAAAAGGCTTCCTCCCACAGAATGTTTGTGTTTCACTCTTCCTCACATGCAATCCAGATTTTTTCTTTCAAAGGATTACCTTCTATTAATTTCATTCTTTTGTATTTCAATATTTTTAAGTCCATCGAATCCAAGGGGAAAAAAAAGTCAATTGAAGCCATTACTTTAAAAGAGAAATTAGCAATTATAGTAAGAAAAACACGAGTGAGCTGGGAATATTCTCTGTATACTGCTATTACAGCATAACTTGCTCTCTTGTCAGATAGACAGACAGACAAGCTCTTACATAAGGCTAAAATAAACTGTCCGCAGTCCTCTTGTCATTGAAATTAGAGAAACATTGTCAAGAAATCTTACTCTCACTTTCTGTTTTTCAATTACTGATTCTTGGAGTAATTTACACCCTCCCACTTCTTTTTAAATATGTACCACCAATGGCCACATTCCCTTGAAGCTTTAATTAGAACCTTATTCATTGAAAGTATTGTTAACAAACATTTACCACTTACAAATCTCTTTCTTTACATATATTTAACATTTCTGATGCTACACATGTACATTTACTTCTGTGCTTAAGTATTTACAAAATTAGACCCCAAAAGTACAGATTATTCCAAATTTAACTTAAACACAAGACAAAGCAGCTTGCCAAGGGAACACCCACAGTTCGGTTTCTGTGATGGAAAGAGCTTGTTCCCGTGTCTGCAGGTCTTCACTTCTCATTATCCTTTTTACAGTTAAAAATACTGCAAACTAGGAAATGAAGCATTAAATTACTTTCTGGGGGGTTTTAATCAATTTTCTAGCAAAATGTAAGGGTGCGGGCAGAGATGCTGCTGTGGATTGGACAATTGAAAGAAACTGATATTTTAGTTGCTTCCTCCCACCCCTTGCCACCATATGACAATGACAGAAGATTTACTGTTGGTGGGAGAAATAAGAAACCTCTGCCGTCCCCACATATTAGGTTCTTCCAGTGTGGCACATGGAGCATACCCGAACACACCACAGCTATAGCCAGCCTGACACTGATGGTGCACAAGAATTAGATTTGTTGTCCAGTCACGGACCAAGTACCACATGCAGGAACAACATTAACTTCCTCCAGCTTCTCTTTCCAATAGGTTTCCATTGGGTTACACAGGCCTCACTTCCAAAAGGAATTTGAAAAAGTAATTCAAACTTCAGAACTTAACCTATCTTTGGCCCTTCTGCCGAGGCCACCAAGAATTGTGGCCGTTAGAGAGTGTATTTCATCATGTGAAGACAGGGACCAGAGATAAAAGGTGAACCAGGCCTTGTCTTCAATCCTAACTGAAGTGGCATAATTCTTTTTTCCTGCACACATCCAGGTGTTAATCTTGAGTGACACATATTGGACCTAACGGACTATCCTCAGGTGACTCCATGATACATTTCCAGGCGAGGGCTGGGGTTTTCTGCAGCTGGAGCTCCTGGAGAGATCAGTCTTCCACAATCCACTCACATGCTGTGGGTGTGGCATAACTTTGAAAGCTATAAACATTTCCTGCTGGACTGACCGTTTGACCAGATATTTTTCAGCAACGTAAGCCTAAATCCATTCTTGTGTTCTCATGTTGCCTATCAGTAGCTAATTAAGCAGTCAAAAACCAGCAAGGATGCTTTTTACTGTCAAATTCTCTCATTGAGTTCTGCAGCACTGGCAACGCCACTTATCAGTTGCAGATGTCTCCTATGGAGTTTGCTCTCATGTGCTCTTTGCTAGATCCCAGCTTTATTAACCTTCAGAATGCAATATAAATCAGCATGTATTGTTTTGTTTTCACTTGCAGCTATTTGGAAAGTTTTGTATTTCATCCCAAAGCATCTACAGCAGAGCTCTCTGACGTGTATTGATGTACTGCTGTATTATATTTAGGCTATTCTAGTGTTTCTCAGCAGCAACTGTCAAAGTAGTATCTGGTATAAAAGTAATGAAACAAATAAGTAAATCTGGGTTTTGCTAGCAAGATATCACCAAGCTCTTGACACAAGTTTAGAAGACTTCCTTTGAACGTGACACAGTACAGCAGGTTTCTAAACATGTGCTGTGTAAAACTATTTTCTGACAAAATGGCAAAAATATAGGAGTTGGACGATAGTCCAGTGTCCAGCAGCTAACCTCTAAAATTATAATTTTGAATAATTCTGCTAGGAGTTTGACCACTGTCAAGGCATGAACAAACACCTGCCAAAGCCTCCCTCCCCAGAATTCACAGAAATGATGGTAGGCAGCCTTGCAACTACACGTGCATAAGAAAAAAATTTGTTTATGACCATGGTGTTTGCCAGTAGTCTATCATCAGCTCTTCATCCTGCATTAGTGTAGTATTTGAGTAAATCCAACCCAGAGCTGGATTAATTTATTAAAGAAAAATCTTTTGAATTAAACTTTTTTTGGCCACAGAAGAACAGATACTTTTGTTACAGAGCAGAGATACTCATTTGGTAAAATAAAGTTCTTGCTTGTTACTTTTCTGTGCTGCCCTGCAGAGACACAAAGAATATACAAATTATCTCATTGCTGTTCTCAGAAATTTAATAATCTGACCTCTTTAGTGAGCTTGCTCTCTAGTATTCAACAGACAAGAGCTACTGATATACAAAATAAAATAAAATGGCAAAGGCACAGTGGAATCCTTTCTAATCCAAGAAGCATTGCTGAGGGCTAAGAACTACAAGCTGCGGTTTCTAGCACATCTTGGTGCTCTTCATCTAGACACAACAGAGAGTCATTAATACATCAGTTTAAATTCCACTGCAAAATAGAGTTTGGGGGTCTCGCTTGAGAGCCTTATAGATCCTAATTTAAAAAAATAAAGTAAAATAAAATACTGCATTCTTTCTCATAATTCGAGACAAGTGTCCACTGTAGTAAACACAAGCTGGGCGGACTTTCCAAGCAAAAAGTACAGTGCTCTCTTACAACAGAAGAGGTTTCCAAATGAGTGATCTTATCTTAAAGGCACCCCTGTATTTCTTTCATTTGCCCCTTATGGTGACCAGCCCTAGTCCACATTTCAGGAGATGTCTTAATCTGGTCATTCATCACACAAGCAGGGGAAGGCTGAATCACTCAACCTTCAACACTGCAACACTGAGAAACCCAATGGCAGATCATGCTTTGTTCTTGGTGCAGAATTCAGGCTGAAGAGATTCAGTCTTTCAACTAAACCTGGCCACAGAGCTCAAAGCAATCTTAATCTTATTTCATGTCATTGTAAGACTGCCACTGAATTGTACACATGAAATAAAACTCGTAAGTGTGGCTTTTTGTTTGAGAATTTGCCTGGCAACCCATAATATTATTTCATGTCTGTTTTTGCACTTGAAGCCCAGGTAAGGAAATGGCCTTTAAGGGAAAAACTTCTGCAAGGTTCATCATTAGCTAGATATGAAGAAACTTTTTACTATATCAGCACTAGTAGACTGTAGCATGAAGAGAATACGGTCTGCAGGTTTTGAAACACAGACCGCACTCACTCCTTCTGCTAGGGTGCACAATTTTTTAGGTAAAGTCTTTAAGGGCGTCTCAGGAAATGTTCATCCCAGTTCCACAGCCCGTAAAAACAGAAGAGGACATCAGCCATAGGGAGCTTGTTACTTTGGGCTACTGGTATATTCTGAACTGCAGAGCTGATCTCTGGAAGGAAGGAAAGATAAGCTGTGAGATGAGTTGCCTGTGAGCTTAGAATCAGGGCTGGGCAAGTCTCAGGAAAGAACTGAGGTGAAGATTTCTCATAATTTCAAACAATTTTGGGTGAGATTTTATCTGATCTGAACATGGAAACCAGCTAAGAATAACTTGACCGGACCATTAATTCTCATTCCTCAGAAGGTTTTTCATCACTAAGTTTAGGTAATAAAATTATTTAAATTAATTCATCTGCTTCCTTTGACTAATGCAGAAATTTGAGGAAATCATAAACACTATCGAAAGGAAAAAGTTATATTGTCTAAGCAAAATATGCTATACAAAAAGACAGATTCCATCCATTGCAAATATACATGATTCAGTAATCACGTAAGGAGAAACACCATTGTGTTCTCTCTCCAAGAGCCCTGAAAACTAGGTAGGGCTTATTTTGCTCTATCTCAGGTACAGCAGGGCAAAATAATGTTGTCATACATACTACAGAAACCTACACCACACTGATGCTTTCAAATCTGAGCTTCAAACTGAAGTTAATTTCACTTGTGCATTTAAGCAGCATTCATCAATTGACTCTTTAAAAGCTGCATTAATGGAATTTGGTAATAAAAATGGCACATAACATGAAAAGAAGATTTTAAACAAACAAATTGTACTGTATATTTTATGGTAGAAGAAATGTAAACTTGAGAGGATTTTACTCCTGAGAAGTGGTTCTCATTATTAATTATTCAAAAAAGAAGAATAAGGAATACTGATGATACCTATATATTTTTTGTACAAATATACTTTTTCTTTGTTTCCAGCTGCTAAAAAGCAAACTTGTAGCAACATTTCAGTTAATTACAGAAATGCTTCTGGTTACTTTAGTATAAAGTAAAAGCAAATCACAATGCCTTTAAACTGAAAACCTGATCAGAGGCTATATCACAACTGTGTGATGCTGTGTGCTCTTTACTGTACTCTGGCCTTCCAGACTGAAAATGCAAACTCAAATTCTTCATAGCCTACAAGGAGTGATATTTTCAAAGATGCGTAAGTCATTTGAAGATTTACGGTCAATAAAATTCATATGACGTAACCTGTACATGCATGGGTATAAACAAGCATGTTTACGACCCTTCACGTTGGCCTGGATAAACACAAGTCAGATTCAGCCCAAAAGCCAGGTAGGTACGTTAGCATTACACTGCATTTGACCTAATATATCCTGTCAGCACAGGCAAGTAGCCCTGGCCCACAACAGCCCAACATGATGCACGCCTGTTCAGCCACAAGCACAGGCAGAGAAAGAAACTATCTGCATACATCAGTGTCAGCACATACAGTCAGCACTTCTTAAAACCCTAGCTATCCCACTTATCTTTCAAAATGCACTCCCACATGGTGCTTAAGTGCCTCCCCGGGCTCCTGTATGCCCTTGGTCCAGCAGTGAAGTTATTCTGCAGGGATGAACCTTACTCTTAGCTCCCCTAGAGCTGCTGCCATCAGTAGAGGAGGAGGCTGGTGGCAGCTACAGGTGGGCAGTGGACAATCCAGCATTAGACTCACCACCCACCATGTTCCAAGTTTGGGGTTATAAAAGGTTTCCACATATCCAAAAGAATCTTCAGTAGGTTGTTATCGTAACAATAACAATAATAATTTGTAAAAAGAATGTTGGCAAGTAATTTAGGTATTCATCATAATACATAAAAATGAAAAAAAACCACAAACAGATAATTCAGTAAAGGGATGCTTTTCTCACACAGTATTTATCAAGAAACAGATATAAGACCATGAAATATGGATTGCATTAGAGATCAACATTCATCTCTGTTTGAATGGCTACTAAAAGTCTTATATACCAAACAGCAGCGAATGAAGCCTTAGCAGAGGACTTCTAACTTTTTCTGCCCTGCTCAAGAATTGTCCAGTCCTATGTTTAAAAAACATTCAGCCATAAACAAAGCACTTTTTTCTGTTAAATCAATCTCCACTCAAGAGCTAAGATGAAGGCACAAAACCATACAGTGTAAATTGCTCTAGCATAAGGCGCTAAGTAGGGAAGTATGAATGTTCTTAGTTGTGATTTTGTGGCCCTGCACAGATACTATTCTATCAAACAGACCAGTTTCTCAGCTTATGGTTATTGTTCTGAGATAATGTGATATGACAAGTCCAGATGTTTGAAACTGTTGCAGCAATTCACAGACTGGGAGCAATAAATTATGATAAAGGACATATTTAATTCAATTCATAGTGGATTTGGCACTGTCAGAGGTATGGAATTTCTAGCTGAGTATAATAAAGAAACCATTACATGCTCTAGGGAACTTTGAAAGTGAACTAGTGCAAGGCAGAGGACATTGTTGTAAAGCTGGAATTCTTTCTATCTGTTAATCAACAATCTCTGTATTGCATTGCTATCACATGTTGTATTACTGTAGATTTGCCTAGTCTTGAAATAATTAGCAGAAAAATTCTTTATGAAAAATTCACCAGTGTTGTGTAGACTCAAGCTTTTTTTCATCCCATTCTGAATTTCAGAAATCCATGTAGAACCTTTGACAGCATGATGTGGACACAAGACTGAAGACATTATACGTTACCCTAAAAACAACTTTTCTAAAGAATATGCTGTGCATCTATTTTGTATTCAGCCATTTTTTATGTCAAGTTAATCCATGAAGACCATCGATCCATCTAATCATTGACCTAAGTATATTTTATAGACCTGTGCACTGTGGGACCAGAAGACAACCATTTAGCAGTAGAGCCGTAGAAGTGAGCTGCTTGAGTTTTCTCCTGACTAAGGGGAATTTTCAGTGCCACTACTAGGACAAATAACTATTCCTCTATAGACACCTGCATATGTGTGCATATATATGTATATCTGTCCCGAGGTCGGTCAGAAATAAGGGTTATTGAAATGCTTGAGCCACATGCATGCCAGGAGACATGAGAAAGGAGTTTTATTTTTACGGTGATGATTCTGCCAACAATCATGTTCAGGATCTGCACTATTTTAGCTTCTTCATTCCCAACAGATGAAAGGCTCAGTTCTATCATACAGCTGGGTTGGTTAACAGCACTATTTTTACAGACTTGTTTATATTATTCTTCCATCTGGAGGGATGGGTATTATTATAGAGTGAGACCAGACCTGTTCCATTACCTTTAGAACTGAAAAAACCATCTCATCAGACCACATCTCCCTCATCTCCTTCCTCTGTGTAAGAAACAGTGATTCCTCCTATAATTTAGCCTTCTCATTCACTAGTTATAAAATACAAGAGAGACAGTGAATTGCAGAATGATGAATCCAGTTTGTTATTCTGCACAGCTTCTTAGCTTCCAACAGGTCTGCTGATATTTTTAAAGCACTGGTGCATAAGGCCTTAATGCAGATCATTCAGAAGAGCGTTGATATTTACCTGGCTCAGAATCAAACCATTCTGTCTTCTTCAGGGATGAGCAAGTCAGGCACCATCACAGGCGTCTGCCTTACCTCAGTTCCTTCAGTACCTTGTGAAAGGTTTGACATCAAGGACTGTTTTAGCAACAGAGCAAGTACTCTTTGGTATTTGGAGTTATCCTAGAGGATGCATTCTCTATCAACATTTTCTTTGTAAAACAGCGCAAATATTCAAATCATCAGAGGCATTCAAGCTCCAGCCGCTATTTAAAAAGCCTAGCTTGAGCTTAGTTTCTATTTCAAAATTTGAATCATTACTTAAGATATTGCTTAAAAATGGAGACCAACCCCCTGAAATGCTCTCCCAGTTTGACAGTGAATCCTTAATAATGTCTCACCAAGGCAGTTGTGCAATAATACTTGTGGGAAAAGCATTATACAGACATGACTTCTCTGGCTGAATTCTGAGAATTGATGTGACAATACAGAAATTGTTCTAAGCTCGAGATACATCATAACTGCAGCTCCATTAGGCAATTTCCTTTTTTAAAAAAATAAAATAGATACATTTACTAGAATATATTTTTGACAAATTCATATTGTTTATGAATTTATTATTCTCCCTGTTGTTACTAAGTAATAATTTTTTTCAGCATCTCTCTTGGAATCCATGCTTACAAATGCCTGGAATTTCTTTTTTTTTTTTTTAAATCATCCAGATTTTCAAAGATAATTATTCATGGTTCAGAGACTAGTTTTATTATTGACTTAAGTATACTGCACTAATTTTCATTAGGCCCATGCAATGTGACCACATTTTTTACCTAGGTATACTTCAACCTGCTTCTTCTATATTCAGGATTATTGTTTTGTCTCCTTTTAAAAATATCTATGTCATAAATTTTTAAACTGCACACAATGCCTGAAAATGGAAACGAGAAATCATTCGCCACTTTTTCAGTATCAACTGCAGTTTGCACTCCTGCCCTTGTAAATAAGCATTCTTTTTTCTTGCTCTTACAATGAATTTCTAGAACTTTTTTACATCCTTTGCTGTTCCTTAGCTTTACTTTCTGTACAAATAATTTACTATTATACTGTTATGACAGCTGCTTTTGTTAGACAGCAGCCCTTCTTCACTCCCTTCTTTGTCAGTTTGCCTTCCCAAAGACCTTTATGTATCAGCTTCTCATGTTTTCTGAAGGGTGATTTCTCAAGTCGTTTTTTCAGAAATATGTTTTCTTATAACTTCCTTACTTTGGAATGATAAACTATTTCACTGTATAATCACTTCCACTCAGTTTATCATCAGTCCATTCTTAAAGGAGCGATCACACTATTGCATTAGCATAATTTGCAGTACTAGAGAGCCCATGAGGTGTATCATTAAGCTCTATGAGATTATTCAATAGGGAAGAATAAAGTACCTTGTATCATCTTGAAGTTGTAGAAACAGTATCGACCTAAAGTGCAATATATTTCTATGAGCAGTTCCTATATCGCATTCTTCTCACCAAACTGTGAAACTTGGTGTTCCTCAGAAATTAACTGTGTTAAACAGAACGAACAAGATGAAGCTCGATCTCCCCTTGGATATCCCCTGACTTATAACTCAATAGAACTTCATGAGGAGTTTTCCTTCCCTTCTCATCCTTCCCACTGTTTATGAACAGTATGGATGAAAAGGGGATTTAAAATGTAAAGACTACAGCCACCAAAGCACTGATTTTTACAGAAAGGTATGACTAGGAGCTCAGTCTCTGCTTGAGTTCCACAGCAAGGCTGGCTGTTTTATCACCTTGCTATCTGTAGGGAATGGTATACACTAGCTGTCAAAGAAACTATCAGAAGTCATATCCAAGTTCAAATGGCCGTATTTCCCCACCCATGACTCACTAGTTTTGTCGAGAGCTACCATTTCCTCTTTTACCAGGGAAAAGACACCTTCTGACTGACAGTTCAAGGACCATAACTTCAGCAGCAAAAGATTTTCTTAATCTTTACTCTTAGCCACTCTCCCCCTGCATACCTCACATCACCTTTAGCAGCACTTCTGAGACATATGCTGAGCAAAGCTGTGAAAATAACACAACATCCTACTCGCTGCCCCCATTTTGCTCTAGGCTACAGGTTTCTTCATATCTCTTTTCTGACTGGCAAGCTAATTCCAACTGGAGAGGTAACTATGCCCTTGATTAACCCTTTCTGGGCTAATTAGATGGAGTATGTGCATTGATGTGGGCATGTAAATAGACACCTAGTTATGTCAATATGCGTATGCATAAAGAAAGGAGATTTACGCACCTTTTGTATTGCATAACTCCCCCTTGAATGCCAAAGTATTCTGCATTCCGAAATCAGCTCTACCACACAGCATTCACTGATAATAACTGTTTAGAGGGAACCTTGGTTTACTGTCCTCTGCCATTTGTACAGTTATGTGGGGATGAGTTTTTTGTTCTGCTTTGAGAGGTTGTTCCTTTTGCAAAGTTCTATATAAGCGTTGCCACTCTGATGCTTTAATGTCATAATGTTGTATCTGCTATTCTTTTCTACTACTTCAGCATGAAACCTATCAGAATTTGATATTTCAGACAGGAATTAGAGAATATAACGGAAGCAAACCAAACACCACCACTCTTCTTAAATATTGCTAAATTGACATTATTTGTTATGGACTGTATTGCTGCTTACAGGCTACTATTAAATCAGTTTCCCTGTATCTCCCTGAAATCACAGTCTCTGTGACTGTGGCTATGTTTCCCTGGGGTGTAGACGTGTTTCCTAGGTTCTTTGTTTGCAAATGTGCATTCAATATTCATAACTCTAATGATTTGATTTGTCTTGCAGCTCAGCAATGTAAGATGCAGTCACCTGATTTGCAACTGTCTTCCTCTGGGATGCAAAATGGATGGAATTCATGCTGTTCAGAGTATACTTTTCTTCTTCCAGATGTGCACATCATTACACAGTTTCATTAGGACTCATTTAGACTTGAATAGACTTCTAGTTTCAAACCTTCTGACTAATATCCTTGACAAGCATCCTTTTAGGCACCAATGACATCCCTGAGCAGATTAAAGATGACGGGCTTTGGAGACAAAGCTGAGGGGGACAAAGGCTCACATGATGTTATCTTTAGTCTTTCTGGTCAAGGGTAAGAGCCCAGAAAGGAGCAGACACATTCAGCTGCCAATGAATGCACAGCTACACAGCTCACGTCACCAGCAAAGACGTCTTCTTTGATCACATTGCTATGTTTGAGAAAGGAGGCTTTCCAAAGGTGTTTGTACACTAATGCGCAGAGCCTGGGCAACAAAGAAGAACTGCAAGTCCAGGCTAGTTGTGGGGCTACCACACGAGCAGAATCTGGTAGACCTGATGGGACAGTGCACAAACTGGGACAAGGTCATGGATAGGCAAAGACTGAGAAGGACAGGCAGTGAACAAGAGGAGGGGTGTCACACTCTTGTGTCAAGGAGCTCCAGAAAGAAAGTGAAGATGTGTCTGTTGTGAGCCTCTTAGTCAAGATCAAGAGGAAGAAGGAACACAGGATCCCAGGGCCTGTCATAGATTACTTGATCAAGAGGGAGAGCATGAAGCTTTCTAGAAACAACTGGCAGAAGTCTTGCAATCACAGGCTGTCATCTTTATAGGTGATTCCACCCATACAGCCATCTACTAGGAAAGCAACAGCATTTTCTTGATGACATTCATGGCAATTTCACAACACAAATGCTAGCAGGAACAAGCTGGGTGATACTCCAGTTGTCCTGCTGCTCAAAACAGCAAAGAACTGGTGACAAATGCAGTAATAAACACAAAGAGGAGGCTGAGAGGAATCTAAATGCAACTTATGGCTACTTGAAGGGAGTGACAAAGTTGATGGAGATGAACTTTTTCCTAGTTGCAGCTGATAAATCTCAGGAAAATAGGCACAAGCTGCGATTTAGGAGGTTCAAACTGGATAGTAGAAAAAATGTTTTCACCAGGAAGGTGATGCATCACTGGAACAATTAACCAGAGAGGCAATGAAATCCTCTGTCTTAGAGGTCCTCAACACTTGAGTAGATAAAGCCACGGCTGATATAATTGTTTGGCAATAGTCCTGCTCCAGTGGGATGCTGGAGTATAGAGCTCCAGTGGTCCTTTCTAATAAACATTTCTGTGATTCTATAACTGTATGAATCTTGCATAACTTTGCAGATTTCTTCTGGAATTGTTATTTTAAAGTTTTTTCCTTTCCTTCAGCACATTCTATCCAAAACAGGTCATTAAGCATAAATGATCATTCGATTTCTCAGCCAAGGGAATGAGAACTGATGAATTAATTTCTGCTAAATTAATATCTCACCATTGTTTGCTTGGGTAAGAATAGAATTTTATCTTACTATTCTTTCTAGCTTTTTCAGAAAGTAGTTACATACTCATAACAAAGTGAATTACACTACTAACACATTTTCCACATACCAAAACCCAAACATTTTGGTACTGGGCTATACCAAGTCTAGTTACATTAATCATCAATGTGAAGAATGTATTTCTTTTTTGTTGTTCCATTATAGCAGAGACTGTTTCTGCACAGATTTGTTGGACAGTGTTTCTCCCTAGGGAAGCCGGGATGATTTTTATACTAGGCAAAATCAGAAATGTGTTTAGAAAATAAGACAGGATAAATATATATGGATTATATTGTGCAGAAAGGACAAGTCTGGAGCCTTTTTTCTGGCTTTACTTCACATCAAGGACATAATACTACAGAACAATCTTCAGTAGTAATCTTAAGAAAGCAGAGGTGACTTATTCACAGTAAGTCAGTAGTATTGCCCTGAAAAGAATGTCAGCTCACAGATGCATTTCCAAAATATAATTATGTGTATATGTAACCTCATGCTACTGTTAGAGACCATGGCCCTGTCTTTAGAAGCAGAGACGTTCATGAGGTTAAAGTGACAGCCTTTCAGGCAATTTGGCTCTGAAAGACCATGCTAAAGTCTGCCTAGGACAGACTGGATGGAGGAAGTGTAAGTGGTGTATAATTCTGTAATGGAAGCAGCAGCTTTGAGAAAGTCTCTGGTTTATCTAGTGGCTTAACTAACTGAAACTTCTGGTGAGGTATGTCCACTATGCAGGAAATTCCAGCTCACTGAGGCTGATACCAATGTTATTATTGCATCAGATGTGTAAAAGGAGCAACTGTTTATACATTGTTCTGCATAAAAGAAAATGGTCTACATATCAAATAGCAGCATGAACAGATTGTTCAAAAATTAAGGAAATAGAGAAAGGGTGGGTTTTCTTGAAAGATGAACATAGGTATTGATTTAGAATCATCATTGATGTGGGTCTCAAATTTTCAAAATTTGTGCAAAAATCAGGAAAGCACTAGGAAGTGGATAAATCTGGCCCTTTTTAATTACTTTCAGCAGGAAACTCCAATCTTATTAATCAAATTATAAAGTGCATACTTCACCTGAAAAATATGAGAATAGACAAGGAGCACCACAAATTAAATAACTGCAGAAGCAGCTTTCAGCTAAAGTTTACTATTCTCCTGCATTCCAAATATTTTCTGCATCACAATCTGGGATCAATATCTAGACAGCAAAATCTTATTAATAAATTTCTTCTTTAACCTCCATTTCATAAGAAAAGGGACAGGATTGTGTGATGTGCAAAGGATCACTATCAAACAGTGAAGCTGCAGAAATTATTCATACGGATAAATTTATTACAGTGGACTATGATTTTTCTTGCATGTACTAATTAATCCCCACTTTCCTGCCACCAAACATGCAGTTCCTGTTGAAGTTGATAGCTGCAGATGTTCAGGCTTTTTAAAACTCAGGTTGTCTTATCTTAGGTGTTTCTGTTTACCTCCACTATAGTAATTAAGGGCTAGATCCTCAAAGATATTCAGGCACCAACATGAAACTGATGGAACGTCAGTGTCTAAATATTTTTGCAGATTTTATTCTAAAGGTAAGCCCACATGTTTCAAGAACATCTGTGCTTTCAGCAGTCATTTGACTTCCCACTTTCAGCCTACCAGCACTAATAGGCCATTCAAACATTCCTGGGAGGGAAAAAGAACACAAAGAATTCATTTTTTGGAGGCCAGTACAACCCAATGTTTTAATACTACATTATTAGTAAGAAAATAGATTTCAGAACTTGGAAATTCCCTCAGGAAATTCTGATACATTTACCTAAGCTTTTGGATTGAAATGGGTCTTGTCATTCATTAATACTTGCTGTCATATTTAATTTGAACACATTTGAAAGAGCTTATCGCACCAACACCACTTTCTGGCTTTGAAATGAGCGGATGTGAGCACACCTAATTTGTGATGGTAAATGAGTTTCACCTAACTGATTGCTGCTCCTACATAAGGGCCCCTCAGTTGGTGTGTACAATGCTGCAGGGGGAGATGCGTCTCATTGTTGCATGAACACATGCTGCATCGACTCGTGTTAATAAGCAGGCAAAAGTTTCCTTTGCCTCTCCCAGTAAGTCTGTATTTGCATGACAGCCCCTCCTTAGAATTTATTTCTCTCTATTTGATAGTCCAACCTTCTCAATCATACGACTGCAGTCTTTCTCATTTATTCACTGGTTCCATCACAGCAAAACACTTAGACAAGTAGGCTTTTCTCTTTTTTAAGGCCTGTGTGCACAACTTTCATGTCTGTCCAGGACAGCTGAAGATAATGAAGAGTTACAAATTAAATGGTAAGATATTGTGGTGGGTTTGACCTTGACACATTATACCGTAACATAAAATACCAACAAATCCTTACAGAACAGCAGAGTCATATTACACCACTGAAAAAAGGAAAAGGATACTTACACATTGGCTGGATGCTAGGTGCCCACCAAAGCCACTCTATCACTTCCCCTCCTCAGATGGACAGAAGAAGAAAAAAATACAACAAAAGGCTCATAGGTTGAGATAAGGATAGGGAGAGATCACTCAGCAATTACCATCATGGGCAAACCAGATTTGAATCACAGTAGGATAATGAGAAATAAAATTAAATCTTAAAACACCTTCTTCACATCCCTCCCTTCTTTCTGGGCTCAGCAACTCACCATTTTCTCTACCTCCTTCCCGCCAAGTGGCACAGGGGGATGGGGAATGGGGTCTGGGGTGAGTTCATCACACATTGTCTCTGCTGTTCCTTCGTCCTCAGGGGGAGAACTCCTCACACTCTTCCCCTGCTCCAGTGTGGGGTCCCTCCCCCGGGCTGCAGTCCTTCAGGCACAGACTGCTCCAGTGTGGGTCCCCCGCTGGGTCACAAGTCCTGCCAGAAAACCTGCTCCTGCTCCAGTGTGGCCTCCTCTCTCCATGGGGCCACAGGTCCTGAACAGGACCCTGCTCCAGCGCAGGCTTCCCACAGGGTCACAGCCTCCTTCGGGCACCCACCTGCTCTGGTGTGGGGTCCTCCACGGGCTACAGGTGGAGATCTGCTCCACCGTGGACCTCCCTGGGCTGCAGGGGGACAGCCTGCCTCACCAGGGTCTTCACCACGGGCTGCAAGGGAATCTCTGCTCTGGCACCTGGAGCATCTCCTCCCCCTCCTTCTCCACTGACCTGGGGGTCTGCAGGGTTGTTTCTCTTACATATTCTCACTCCTCTCAGCCAGCTGCGGTTGCACAGGGGTTTTTTCCCCCTTCTTAAATCTGTTATCCCAGAGGCACTACCACTGTCACTGATGGGTTTGGCCTTGGCCAGCGGCGGGTCCATCTTGGAGCCGGCTGGCATTGGCTCTGTCAGACATACGAGAAGCTTCTAGTGGCTTCTCACAGGAGCCAGCCCTGTAGTCTACCCACTACCAAAACTTTGCCACACAAAGCAATGACAGATACACACTGTGCCAGTTGTGTGACTGGGCCAAATTCTGCAAGTTCTGATTTGGGCAGATCCCAATGGGAAATTTGCCTCCATGGACTGTGGAATTTTACTGACCATAAACTCAAGGGTTCTTTAATTTCCAAATAAAGGTATCTGACTTTTTTTTTAAGGTCAAGACATTTCACTTGGCCCATGGAGGACATTTCTACAGCCATAAGCCCTGTATGTTTGCCAGTCACATGGCTTAAAACATCTCTCAGAATTGCATTCAGCTTATATTATTTTGAGACAAGTACTTTTGGAAAAGCTGAGAAGACCTAAGTGAATACAGCTTTCTTAAAGATCTCTCACACTGCATCTGCACACTTTCTCATCTCTTGAACCAGGATAGCAAACAGTACAGAAGAAATTATTTGTTGATGACAAAGGTCCAGTAGCTTGACTGCTTCTGCACCTACCCCATCATCCCTTATAGGTTGATCTTTACATCAGGTCTAACACATTAATTTAGTCTCTCTTTAGTTCTGCTGACCTCACTGCCTCATTTTGGGGGAAAATCTTCAGCAACTACAGCTGCCACAATTTTGTATGTTTGGTTTTAAACACCCAACTAGATTAATATTTCCTGGTTCTTAAGTGTCAGAACTTCTTAAATATTTGTGTAGTAAAAAGTGCTATCGCTCATTACCACAAAAGGTTTTGTTATCTGCCAAAGAATTCAGAACTTTGTGCAATCTGGGAAAAATTTATGCAAATATGGGAAATTATTAATAAACTATCAATGAGAATAATTAAGATATATTTCCTATATTCAGCAAAAAATATTTGATCATTCTTATATTTTGGAGTTTTTATAAGTCATAACCTTCCCTATCCAGAAGATAACCTTTAAGTAGTCTTTTCTTGAATGGGTACAATCAGACAAGAATTTCATAACAGACAAGTATATTTCCAGACAAGTATATTTCATAACAGACAAGTATAGTTTCCACCAATCATTGTTCTAAGTCAATGAGATAAATAGAACAACGTAACATAATTTTCCTTAATTGAGCAACCACTAAGCTGTACATTACTTTTGCGATACGAAAGTATTTAGTCAACAGTTAGATCCTATTAAGATACAATTGTTATCACAAGAAATCTTATCTCAATACTTGGTGTCATCATGTGCAATGTCAGAAAGTATCAGCCACAGAAATATAGAAGTAGTATATATTATTGCTAACTCCAATTGCATGACTCTGGGACTAACATTTTGGGTAAAAATTGTTAATTTAATAGCTTTTGTTCACCCTTTAGTATTTTTGCCCTCTCCTAACACCACTGGGACTAGAATATCACTGAGTGCAAGCTGAGGTACTCCTATATGCAGCACATTTTGATATGGCACTGCATCTACCATCTGTAAAAAGGATCAGAAATTAGGCAAAGTACATTCTAGGGCAAAATACTGAATTTAAACTGAAAGAAAATCCCCAGACCACAACCACATTCCTAGTTCTTAGGTCATATCCTTATCAAGACGAAAACATCACTGGTTTTCAGGGGACAATTTCTCATGAAAACCAGAACCTGCTCCAAGCCTGGAATAAACAAATCCAGTGATGGCAATGAAGAGAATTAAACCTCAGCCCACTTTCTTTCATAACTATCAGTAGTAAATAAAAACCTCAAACCCTGAGGCAAGCCTTCAAAGAAGGCACTGCTTTGAGCTTAGCAGAGAAGAGACAAGGTTCTATACTTTGTGGGGAAGCCTCCAGAGCTCCTTTCAACAGGAGGAGCACCAGGAAATTAAGATCCCCTCAGGTCTGCTGGTGTTACCAGACCACTCAATGGTGCACATTCTGTCACTTTTTTCTGCATTTACTGTCCGTCTGTTGAACAGTATCCATAGAAAAGAGGGAATCCACCTCTCCTCATTTCACTATCCCACTCCCACTGCCAAGCATGCTCACCTTTCCTTCTTTCTTACCGAATCCCATCTGCCCTTTTCTCCCCTGCTTCCACTTTATTCCTATTCAGTTTTCCCTTTAAAGCACTCTGTTCCCAAGTTTACTTTTGCCCATAGAAGATTTTGGGAAAACCTCCATCAAGATTTGAGACCCAGTTCCTTCTAGATCCCTGGAATACTGTTCTCCCATTATGCTGACCAGGGATTTGCCAAAATATGGCCCCAACGCCCTGCCAGCCCATGCACAGGATTTCATTTCCACAGGAATCAAGTGTAGGCACAGGGGGGAAAGGCTGGTGAACATACGGATCTGGCCTTGACATAAGGCTGGAAAATGGGATAGGTCTGCACTGCTGGATCGGAAGACTAAAAAGTGTTCTCATATCTATACTTTCAGACATTATTTAGAAAACAATGAGGATGAACATCCATAATGCAAACTCAATCTATATACTGTCCATCAAGCCTACTACATGCTAGCTTCTACATACTTCTACCTGGAGAAAAACATTACTGGTGAAGGGACAAATAAAGTTGTTTGTGATGCCTGCTCAGCTGTTCTGTCTTCAGCTGAGAATGTTTTTCAGTTTTGAAGTTTCCAAAACTGTCCACTAAAAATAAGATTGCAACCAAAGTGATCCACAGTGTTCAACAGCCTGTCATCATCCTGCCTGCCAGCTTGCATTTGAAAGTCAAAAGTAGAAAAGACTCCATCTCATTACATTTTTCATCTATTTCATTTGCACCTAGAAATGAGAAGCAAAACAACATATACAAGACAAGCCCATGCTAGGAGAGAAGTTCACTGTTTGAGATCCCAGGTAAGTTCTGCTGTGTTCTTATTTTCTCTCTTGGTTTGTCATCACTAGCTGAGACAGATGAAAATGAGCAAGCATGAGTTATAATTTTATGGAATATGGAAAGTACAAAAAAGAGCAATTTTTACTATCTTCTAGTGATGCACACTTTGCACATAATCTTGTTTACCTCAATTGCCACATTACTTACAGAATTTATGATAGAAAAGAACTCAAAACAACACATCACACATTATTTGATGCCTATTTCCAATAATACTAAGCGATAATCATAACGTTACCATGTGTGTCTCAGCATAATGAACTTTGGCTTGGATGAGGACATAACTTCAGTTAGAGAGAGACGCACAAAATGATGAAAATAAATCATGTAAGCAGCTGACAGAAACTGCTGCCAACCTACCTCACACATACTCTGAAGCAAATCTGTGATAAAATAACAGCTACTACAGTGAACAAAAGGAAGTATATCTACTACCTGCTATAAAAAGAGGCATTCAAGCCTAGAAGAGTAAAGCAACAGTGTACTTAGAGCTTCCATCCCAAGGAAGATTTGGCATGAGGAATAAAAAGGCATTCCTATATAGAGTTGGGTTTTAACAACAGACCTTGAAACACACATGACACCATTTACACAAATTCAGTGTTATCGCACCAGTAAAACCTGGGCTCAAAGGATGACATGCACATGGCAGGAGAATGTTCATAACCTAGGGAGATAGTCAGCTATATAATACTGACTTCCCATGCCAAGTAGGAATGCTTAAAAAGTTGCTTCTTTTTTACCTTCTGTCTTGTTTACAAACTCTGATTTATATTGGCCTTCTGGAAACAAGTGCAGGGAATAAAGTCTGGAGCAAATACCAAAATTTCCTTGCATCTGGATGTCCTGAAAATTGGTCTAAGGACCTATGCCAAAACTGTTAATTGAAATGAAGCATTTTTAGTTAATTCTGTTTTGTGGCTAAATAAAAACACTGACAAACGAAGACAAACACGAGCAGTCTCCAACAGAGACACTACTGACTTCTCACTGTGAAAAACCTAGACTCTGTAGCTTTATTAATTCTCGCAAGCATATGTACATGTAAACATACACACAGACAGAACTCTGTGAAAAAGCTGGAGGACAACAACATATTAAATCTGTCATCGCAAACCATGCTAGTTCATTCCTAACCCATTCATGACTAACAGAAGAAAAACAAACCAACCAAATCCTAGCTTGATTACACAACCAACGTTTCAGCCAAAGCTCTATAATAAGGTGGCTTCAAAGGTCAGGCACATAAACTACGTTTTCAGAGGAGGATCCTACATAAGGATATTAGTTCTGAAAATATTAATTCACCTTACAGATTGCTAGTTTTCCATGAAATGCATAACTAGTATATTGGAAATAAACATACGAGTTCAGCTCCTTTTACATGATTACATTTGAATCCTTCTCAAGAAGAAAAGCTCAATTTTAGAAACATTTGTTACCTTTGTTTAACTCAGTGGTGATAGAATAAGAGTGTGTTGATGTTAAAGCAGCTAAATTTTCTGGCTTCCCTATATCAGACTGGAACATCTGAGCTGGAAGTCCAGTCTGGGAAGCAGGAGTCTACAAAATCTATGGGGAAAAGTAAGAAGGTGAGAACTGGCCCTAACACTAGTATCTGTTGCTCAAAACTGAAAAAAATCTGGACCACAGCTAAGGAAAATATCTCAGTCCCATTTCACATTACGGCAGGTCCTCAGGAAATAAAAACCTGAAAGGTTATTCTGGCTAACTGAGTTAAGAAAGGGGCTCAAATAGATGATACTAGAAGGAATTTGAGATGAGGACGTCTTATGGAGTAATTTACTATAGCCCAATTCAAATTTTAAATTCAGTCTAAAGTTATGGACTTTTTGGTCCTCCCTACTTTACTGTATGAATCCTGGTGCCCACAATGCCTGCATGCTGTGTTAATATAGAGGCTGTACATGAAATATAAGAATTTTGAGTTCTATTTCTAACTTAACGGATAAATTCTCCCAGACCTCTCAAGTAGCATCTTGTGATGGGTTCATTTTGCCAGCCTGGACTCTACATTTTATTGTTTTATTGTCACTGTTGAGGTTTGCAATAATTTTGTTTTATACTTGCGTGGCAATGGGGATTTGCAGATCCACAGAAACAACAGACAACAATTTGAGAAAGTTTACAGCTAGAGTTAGACGTAAGTCCCAATCTGAATCTAAATTCACATGTTCCTCAAAATGAGAGATGCTACTGTTCTTGTGAAATGGATGTTAGCTGGGTTTCACTGTCCCCATTAGGCCTTCCTAACTTCCATAATGTGTAAGTGTTGCAATAGAAAAAATATTTTCAAACTTTTTCACATAAGAATTCGCACTAAGAGAAAGAAGGTTCTTATAACAACTTGTCACCAAGGACTCTTCTGTCACCCTGGGAATTTTAAAGAAAAAAAATTCCCTGGAGAACCTGTGAAAGTAAAACAAATAGAAACAAAAAAATATTGCAAATTCCCTTACATTATATTATTTTGAAGACTGACAAGTCCTATATTTGGTATGGCAGAATCTTCAATGAAAAACCCTAGAAATTAATTACAAATCCCACCCACAACTTTTCCCACTCTTCTGCTTTGTGGGGGTGCTGGTGAAGGATAGCTGCATCAGCACACAGGACTAGCAGTCAAGGTATCAAATTCCTTACATGGTTTTGTCACATACAGCTCTGTTACACCTGCTACAAATTACAAATTCTGGGTTTTCTTGCCTGTGAAGAGGAGACTATAATGTCTTACTTGCAAAGAGTGATATGATTCACCACATTAGATTCAAATTACAGAGTCAATGGCACCATAAAGGAATAACGCCCTACTATTCCTTTTAATAAGTATGAGCAGAAAAAATTTACATTGGGATCACATCACTAAAGGACAATCTGGGGTTTATTACATGTAACTGCTAGCCTTGCAATGTGTGAGGGATGCATGTGAATATCAACACATCTGTAAAAGTTCAGCAGGTTGGATCCTTCTTCCTTGTCAACATTTTTGAACATGATTTTTATTGAATGCAGTTGGCTCTGTTTGGAAGATAAAAGCTAACTGCTGCTGAGAAATAAATTCAAGAGGAAAATCTTTATTGTCACCTCTGCCAAGTAGATGGAGCTTCTTCTGGGCAGAACTTCCTGAAGAGCACTGCAGGTATTATTCGGTGGTGCTCTGCCTCTGTCCTTTTCAGGAAATGCCTGAAAGAGCTATTCCACTAACACAAGAGAGTCTCCAAACATTAAAATTCTGTCTCCTTCACCAAATCACTGTTTCAGTCTGAATAACAGCTGTCTGTATCCTTGTTAAGTTGAAAGGAATTTATTTTACCTGAAGGTGTACAGAGCAAAAGCGAGGAAGGGTTGATTTAACACATTTTGTCCCACATGATCTTTGACAAAACTTCTGGATATTTAGAGGGTACCAGGAAATACAAAGCTTTCCAATTTTGTATTCTCAAGCAGAAAAGTACTATTATGAGAATGCTATAATTAGACTAAATTAGAAGTATCACAGCTGTAGTCCTTTATCATTAACCAGGACACCGTTTCTCTTGTGATTTCTTTAAAGGACATTGTAGACTTTTCCAGAAGGCTCCTGACTCAGGGCAGTGCTTCTATATAGTCAGATCCATCTTGGCTCTTCTCTCTCTTAAATCCAGCCTCTTCCTACTGTTACGTGGTGGATGTAACTAGGCTAAGGGAATATCCTTTTTCACTGACCCTGTTCATTGATTATTTTTTTCTTGCAGTTTCTCAATTAATTGTTCAGATAAAAAAATAGAACTTTCTTAGAAACCCGAGAGAATTGTAGAAATAAATTCTTACCAGTACTTTTATACTGTAACATAAAATTGGTAACTTGGTAAATTGCAATATCAGTAGTTATTCAAAACTAGGTTCATCAGAATTCTTTTCCCCCATAAAAACACTGCAATCAAAAAGTATTTTCAACACTTCCTCTCTACCTCTCTAGCATCTTCCTTCATTTGTTCCCTTTGAGCACAGCCCCTAAGTTCTTCATTTTCAGATCTGTAAAATGCACATAAAAACAGTGGCATACATCATAAAATCTCCTGAGACCAGTGGATAAAAAACTACTATGGACCCACTAATACTACGAACTTTACTGCCTGGCTCGTTGCATCCTCCCTTGTTCATCCCATGAACATTCCTCACAAAAGTTTTAACATTTAAAATACTTAATGGCTTTGTTAACAGACACATTCCATCTGACAGGATTTAGCCTGACTGAGTTTACCGACTGGCTGATGCACTTAAACCTCCTGTTCTGAGCACAGTCTGTGAGCCTACAATGCCTCATTGTTTGGCTCCTTATAGGTGATAATGAAATTGGCATTCTGTTCCCGCTCCTGAATGGTTTCCATGAGACTTTGAAAAAGTTGTTTGCTACTCCTGGTATTATATAACCGTCTTAGTTTCAGCATGCATAAAGGCATGTTCTTGTCAAATACCTTATCTCAAGGATTGTATTAATAACTAAACATGAGTCATGCTGGGCATCAGACATGTTTGTGTTTATACATGATATACAGTTAGGACTTATTCTAAAACACTGAGTTAAATCTGCTAGCTAAATGCATTGTCAATGCATTACCCTATGACTAGGGCAGCCCTTCATTTACTATGCAAGTGGCCCTGATGCACTTCTGTCTATACACAAGCTAACATTACACTGGAAACTGAAGAGAGGATCACAAGCAGATTGCATTACCTGATAGAAATCTTGCCTTGTCCAGCTAAGCTTTAAATTAAGATTTTAAAACTGCATTATCAGTGCTTCATAAGCCAGGCTGCAAAGCACTGAGCTTTCTGACCCTAGTCCAGCAAAATACTGATCACATGCTTACCCTTAAGGACACAAGTAGTACCATAGCTTTCAGTGGAATTAAGTAAGCGGTTTAAAGCCTACCTCTATCCGTAGCAGAGTTCAGTACTTTGCAAATTCAGTCACCAAAGGAAGCTCAGAAGCACTGAGGAAGCAATACAATGACCTTAGTGTATACCTACCATAAGAATAACAACAAATAACTACAACATAGTACTCTTTTTGTGAGATATGAGTGGTTTGAAAATAACAGATAATACTTTTTAAACACACCTTAGTCAGAAGTAGAATATTCTATTAGGGAAAAAGAAAGGAGTCTTGTCCCAGTAAGCCAAAATAAGAGAAACAAATGTTCTGACAAATACAGACACATACTTCACTGCAAAATATCAGAGATAATCACAAATTTACGCTGTCCCTGTCAACAGATAGAAGCTGTGTGTGTGGTCCCAGCGCACTGAACTGCAACTATTGCGAAGTTCTGGACAATCACATTCATATTTTAATGCTCTACTTAGTTACATTTATAAACTGGAAGTATTAAGAAATGCAAAGCAGCTACATCCCCACACAAAAGTCTCTGCCAGATACTTCTACAGATGATGAAATAAATTAAACATTCAGCAACTTATTTCAATCTATTATGTTTGATACAATATCTTACCAGGAAAAAGGAATACAATGAGGCTGTTCTAATCAAGAAATATGTGGAACCATGAACAGTTTGTCTATCATCAGACCTTCTCAAAAGGACCCTATTCTTCCATAGTTTTTTGTAGTTTCTTCTGTTATTTTAATATGAAATTACTAAATGAATCCCATATATAAACTCATGCCCTTTGGTGCTTAAAACTGGATTTTAAGCCTTTAGGACCAATAGTGCATCTCAGAATAACCCAGGCAAACATCTACCTCATGTTCGAAGTGCCTGAAAACACTAGCACATTCCTTCTTGGCTTGAAATGTACCTACATGACTGTAGTCTTGTGTCACTGCCATTCCTGAAATATTCTGGCCTGGGCAAGGGACATTACTCCCACCTGAGATCTTCACAAAACCAGTGATTAGACCACCTGGTATCTAAATCCAACAGTTGAACTAAAGGCACACTGAATGACAGGATTAGGCTCCTTGCAGATACACAGTCATGGTGGTGACTGACAGCACTTTGTTAACTAGCTGGATGAGAAGGCATTCACATGGGATGTGGAAGATTTGAGATCAAATCACTCTTGTCTGAATTCAGTGTCTCGACTGAATTAATGTCTGAATTTGGCCTCAGACTTGTGTCTGGATCAAGGACTCCTACCTTTCAGACATCCTTTCAGGAATCACTCAGGCCAAGTCTCTTTCAGCTTCCTCTGCTAAAGCTCTTCTAATCTGTAAAGCAAAATAATTAGATTTTAGTTGGGATAGGGAGCAGAACTTGTGTTGCTTCTCTTGCGGACAGGTCTCTAACTGGGCTGAGGAGCCATCCCCTACCTACACTTAATGAACATTTTAAGTATCAAATAAAATTAACACTTTCAACAGCACATGCTGGTGTGTGTGTGTTGTGTGTTGAGTGGCAGGTCCCCAACTGCTGCATGCCATGTCAAGACAAGGGATGCCCCTGAGGGGCTGCAGCGCTGGGGCAACCTACACAAGGGCAGGGGTACTACAAAAAGAGCAGCAGCAAAGGACCAGTAAGAAGCTCAGAGCTGCAGACCAAAATCTGTACACGCAATGCCAGCCTCCTGCACCACTCCTCGCCTCACTGGAGGAATTTGTACAGACCAAGTGTAACCCTCAATGAAAATGAGAGAAGTTGAGACTAGGAACTGGGGAGGATAGGTGTTTGACCGAAGTTGAGCCTGGGGAAGGGAGAGGAAAGCTGTTTCATTGTTTAATTGTATATGTTATTTTCTTCTTAATACACAAAATGTTGATCAGAAGTTTCTGTTAATGGGCAATAAATTAAGCACAAATTCCCCAAGTCTGTTTTAAAAGCCCCATGGTGCCCACCTGGGCAAAAAAACTAAATTCCTCCACAATCGTAGGTCCAGTCCCAACCTATCTCCGTGAAACGCCATCTCATGAAAGGTAGGACCAAATTAACCATCATTAACACAGAAGCACTGATGTACTCATCCCTGTCTATATTTGTGAGTCAAGAAGTATTAGACTCAACATACCCCCATGACAGAGATGTATAGGACATGTAGGCTCACTGTGGTGTTCTACCCAGGGTTTCCACACCATTGGCAACAGGAGGATAAAAGCGGTGTGCTGCCAGAAACATCTGTAATACAGGCAGGGCCACAATATCTGAACTTGTCTTTCTCATGGATTTATGCATCCATATCCCATCTTCTCTTCCACAAAAGACTCTAATATTGAGTGACTTTAGCTTTTCTTGGCCTATAAAACTAATCAGGTTTCTTGATGAGATTCTTTAATTATGACTTTGTCAGCCAATTTTAACCTTTACTGAGCCCTTTATTTTTCCTATAAAACAGGAGTCAGTTATGTTTACTGGTTCAGTACTGAGAACCATGGCCTGGTTTGTTTTATACTGCAGTCGGTATCTTTTAAAAAAAAAAACCCCAGCATATCAAAATAAAAAATGAACCCAGACAAATAGCTTTTTTACATTAATAGGAAAGCTTAAAGTCATAGAGGCCAAACAGCGCCCACCCCAAGGTTTTGGCTCCAGTGAGTGAGTAACTCCTTTTATGCAAATAAACAGACATCTATCTGTTCTTGCATCTATACCTCAATAAAATCTGTAAGCAGCACAGCTTAAAAGCTCCTGTGAAATACAGCACAAAGTTGTGAAAAGCAACATACTATTCCACTTGCAGTAATTTCAGCTGCAGACTTAGAAGCCCAGCTGTATTATAACAAACAAACCATCTGAAATCTGCAGTACCAAAACCATACAAGTCTGATCTGACTGTGCAGACAGTAGGCAGGCACACAGCTCGTCTTAACACATATTAAAAATTCTTGGCACCCTAATACAAACAATCTGGAATGAAAAAATATCACTATGAGCAATCCTCCAAGTCTTGCTTGAGATTCCCTTCTTTGTCCCATGATCAGTCTTCCCGCTTGTTGGGCTGAAATGCATACAGTTATTTATGTAAGTCTGAGACAAGGAAGAAAACAAAACTCTCTCTCACTGAGAATATTTTCAAGCAGACTTTTAAAAGTTTAATGCAAACACTGTACCAGTTCCCTTTGAACAACAATACTCATTATGTGCATCCACAGCTATACACATGCTTTTGTGCATCTTTGATGACTTCTAAGAATTGTATTAAGCTTTGTTGGTAGCTGCATGTTCAGTATTAGAATTTGAGCTGTCATTTTAAATGAATGAAATGGCCAGGCAGTCAAAACTGCCCTAGCTTGAATTTGCTAAGAGAAAACAGAGAGAATAACAGTTCTCAGAAGAAAATTTCATTTTCTATAGAAATTCTGTTTCATCTAGGGGGTGATTTTAGCAATGTATCTTCTCCTTAAAAACCCACAGCTCTGAATGGCTCTGAGAAGTGTAATAATGCCGGGAATGCTTTTACATTTAACGTTTAATTATGGACCTTATTTCTATCTTCTTATACCAAACAAAACTTTTGGTAGTCAGTGGGAGTTCTGTACATCTAAAGTCACCTCAGCAAAAGAACACACAACCAGTTAAAGATATACTGCCAAGTAGATTTGAATTAGCATTTAAAACATTTATATAATTGGAACTGTAAAGAAAACTTTAGCTATCTAAAATACAGTTTCTATAACTGGCAGTATGATTCAAAAAATGGTGTTAGCATCCTTAGTGTTGAAATTTATAGCCTAACTCTTTATGGGAATAATTAGTTGGCACTTCCAGTTCACTCAAAATAGGGTTTTTGCTGGCTGTGTAGCAAACACTGCACTGAAGGTTCTGTTTCAGAAGTCAATATCCCAGGTTTTTCAATCACATCCATTTAACTGACAATTAAGCTGCCGCTCTGTCAAGACTCCTCTTTCCTTTCTGTCTCTTCTAACTCACCTAAAGCAATTTATCAAGTTATAAAACCACTATAATTTTCATAGAATCATTTAGGTTGAAAAAACCTTTAAGATCATCGAGTCCCACCATCATCCATGACCTGAAGTGCCTTGTCTATGCGCTTTTTGAATACCTCCAGGGATGGTGACTCAATCACTTTCCTGGGCAGCCTGTTCCAATGTCTGACAACCCTCTCAGTAAAGAAATTTTTCCCTAAGATCCAATCTAAACCTCCCGTGCTGCAACTTGAGGCCATTTCCTCTCGTCCTATCTCCAGCCACCGGACAGAAGAGACCAGCACCCACTTCACTACAACCCCCCTTCAGGTAGTTGTAGAGAGCGATAAGGTCTCCCCTCAGCCTCCTTTTCTCCAGACTAAACAGCCCCAGTTCCCTCAGCCCCTCCTCATAAGACTTGTGCTCCAGACCCCTCACCAACTTGGTTGCCCTTCTCTGGACACACTCCAGCACCTCAATGTCTTTTTTGTGGTGAGGAGCCCAAAACTGAACACAGTACTCAAGGTGCAGCCTCACCAGTGCCAAGTACAGGGGAACAATCACCTCCCTGCTCCTGCTGGCCACACTATTTCTGACACAAGCCAGAATGCCATTGGCCTTCTTGGCCACCTGGGCACACTGATGACTCGTATTCAGCCAGCTGTCCACCGGCACCCCCAGGTCCTTTTCCACCGGGCAGCTTTCCAGCCACTCTTCCCCAAGCCTGTAGCGCTGCGTGGGGTTGCTGTGACCCAAGTGCAGGACCCGGCACTTGGCCTTGTTGAACCTCATACAACTGGCCTCAGCCCAATCATCCAGCCTGTCCAGATCTCTCTGTAGAGCCTTCCTACCCTCGAGCAGATCAACCCTCCCTCCCAGCTTGGTGTCATCTGCAAACTTGCTGAGGGTGCACTCGATCCCCTCGTACAGATCATTGATAAAGATATTAAACAGAGCTGGCCCCAATACTGAGCCCTGGGGAACACCACTTGTGACCTGCCGCCAACTGGATTTAACTCCATTCACCCCAAATCTCTGGGCTCATCCAGCCAGCCAGTTTTTTACCCAGCAAAGAGTACACTTGTCTAAGCCATGAGACACCAGCTTCTCAAGGAGTATGCCATGAGAAACAGTGTCCAAGGCCTTGTTGAAGTCTAGGTAGACAACATCCACAGCCTTTCCCTTACTCACTAGTCAGATCACCTGGTCATAGAAGGAGATCAGGTTGGTCAAGCAGGACCTGCATTCATGAACCCATGCTGGCTGGGCCTGATCACCTGGTTGTCCCGCACATGCCATGTGAGCACACTCAAGATAAACGACTCCATTATCTTCCCCGCTACCAGGGTGAGGCTGACAGGCCTGTAGTTCCCCGGATCCTCCCTCCAACCCTTCTTGTAAATGGGCGTCACACTGGCAAACCTCCAGTCCTCTGGGACCTCCCCTGTTGACCAGGATTGCTGATAAATGATGGAGAGTGGCTTGGCAAGCGCCTCCACCAGCTCCATCAGTACTCTTAGATGGATCCCATCTGGTCCCATAGACTTGTGGGTGTCCAGACAGCATAGGAAGTCATTAACTATTTCCTCCTGGATTATGGGGGGTATATTCTGCTCTCCGTCCTACTTTGTTCCTTAATTTTGTTCCTTTGGATCAAAGATAAGATTCACTAAAATATTCTGCATCTGTTCACAGTACATTTGTGTATGGTTTATCATTATATCATAAAACAGAGTAGACATTCAGTTTGACAACTGAACAGTTATTGCAGTAAGTGCAGACAGTAAGTGTGTTGCAAAGAGTGCTGGAGAGTACTATTCTGTTGGTTTTGCTTGTATGTAACACTTTTTACCATTAATTAAATCACATTCTGTATCAAGTATTTATTTTTTCCATGGCAATTTCTGGAAATATATTTACATATGATATATGTTATATATAACTTATAAATAAATACAGACCCTTTTAAATAGTCTCGTATGTCTGAAACTGATGCTTTCCTAGCAACTGTTTGGGGATAGAACTTCGCTGTAAAAGACTATAACAAGCATTCCTGTCTTGTAGCTTTTTGGCATCTGTTTTCCTCTGACATCAAATCACGAGGATTTAAAACGCAGAACACATATATACAGTTACAGTGAAATAAACTTGGCAACTTTTAACGATGTTCGGGTTTTATGTTGAGTGATACATTTTTCTTACCACTTCTTCAAAACTCCATCCAGTGAAATACAACCTATTTCTTCTACAATAGGCAAGTTACCACCGTCATGAAGAATGTTTAAAGTGAAGAAGAGAAAATGACATAATATTGCAGGAATAGTTTCATGTTGACGAGAGAGTAGATTTGGCTCAAACACAGAACACTGACTTGACTGCTTGAAGATGCTTCATAAATAAAACACTTCCCTAAGAAACATTTAAGGTTGCAACACCCAGAAAGTCCCAGAACTCCCAGGAAATGTATTGCTAACACCACACAATGACTAAGCTTTCTAAAAATGGTCTCAAAAGAATGAAGGTCAAAAGGAACAGAAAGAAGACACAAATACACTATGTGGTTTGCCCTTCCTTATCAATCAGTATAGCTATACAGGTCCTTGGCAGATATATGCCGTGTTCCTTATATCTCACCATATCAGGACGAGTTATAGCTCCATCACTTTCTCACGGCCTTCCAATACCCTGTCCAACTTGTAGTCCTTGCACTATGTGACCTCCCAGGAGATCTCCATTCTACTCACCAAACATACTCTCACCCCCTCTTCTGCATTTTTCCTGGTTCTTCTGCCAGGAAACTGATGCTTTTCCGTGACCCAGCAGCTGGATTTAGAGGGAGATCAGTGCAAATCTAGCACTGTTTATAAGGACAAATACTGATCTTTATACATTCAAAACCAACCTCTTGTAGCCTCTTAACCTCATCCCAAAGTTCTAAATTGCATTTCTCCTTAGCGAGGCCAACTTAACAAAACATGACCAAGTCATGTCAATGATATTATAAGCCAAGAACATGACAAGAATTTTGAAAAAAACAGAACTGCAATGACATTTTCAAAATGCTTAAATGTTTATTTTCATCTGGTTACTGACCAAATTTCCCAGGGAAGTCTAAGACTGAAGTGACATGAGGTGTAGAAAGTCATTGGAAGTTTGCTTTCTTTCTGATGACATTGGGGATTGTCTGAAAATTCCTGGCATTTGATGAGCTTTGCGTTGAGAATTTCTCAAAGAAAGGACTGAAAGCAGTCATGGGAGGAAGAATAGGCCTGAGGTTAAAGCAGTGTAATGGATCTAAGGAGAAATAGGATCACTTTTGCAATATAGCAGATACATAAGGATGTCATTTTTATGGGTCATCCATCTTCCATTCCAATCTGTAGACTGAGGAAAACAACAGATCATCCACACTACTTCGGTTTTGGCCCCTGTGATTAATTTATATCACAGTTATGTCAAGTACAAGAAGTTTAAAATCTCAGCTGAGACCTCCAGGACCTAGTGAAATATACACACACGCAAGGTAAGAAAAAGATACTATTAACTGCCCAAGTAAAACTTAAATTATTATACTGTGGTAATCATTTAATGAATGAAATTATGAAGACAAACTTCTTTATGTCCTTTCAGGATTGTCAAAGTTTGAATTACTTCCCAGTATTAACATTCCCCAGCTTCTCACACTTCTTTAATTCCTCCAGAATTAGGTAAAGATTAACTATTTTGGCTGAAATTTTGGAAGCTTGCTTCAGGATGATTAAATTATTACCTTCTGAAAGATTCTGATATCTGCAAAACCTCATTCAAATAAGGCCAGCCTAACCTCTGAAAAATATTAATTCTCTGATGCTGAGGAGCAGATTATAATAATATAACAGATCCTTTGCTGAGGATTCAGTCTGCACTGGGCATGCTCAGTCCCCACAAATCATTTACCTTTTAGCTGAATTACTGCACAGGCCAGTATACTCTATTTCAAGTTTTAATTTGCTGTATTTCCCACACTTGCAGTCAGTTACCACTAGAGGGTGAGGACAAGCAAACCAAAGGCAATTAAATTTTCATAATAAACTACTCAAATCCAGCCAATCCTAAAGCCAATGAGACTTTATATCCCTTCTTCCTCCTAGGTTTAAGCCTATTTTCCTGTTTTTTAGCAACATTATCTAGGCCGAGATGGAGCGTGCCAAATTTCAGGAATGCCAAGATTTCTCTTTCAGCAGGATATTGTGGGTGCAGGGGCAGAGATGGTGATACAGTGTCAAAATTCAAATTTCTAACAGAGTTGTGGTACAACTTCAGTTACTGAGTGATTACTCCCATTCCTTAGTAACCCACTTTCCTCCTCATGCTATGCCATTAACATTCTGGAATATTAATTAGTGGCTTTGAGGTCATCTCCAGCACCTCAACTATGTGAGGATTCCTCAAAATTTGGAAAGAAGAAACATGAACCTTGTAAGATCCTAGGACCGGCTGCAGAAATAGATCTGTTTTGATGCAACCACATCTGCAAAAAAAGGTATTATATTATTTGCACTCAAAAAGTCTAAATTATTACCAAAGACTTCAGCAAAATGCATATTTATCCCTCAGGGGAAAGGAGTTAGAGAGGTGTCCTCTCTTGTAAAGAGACCATAATGTTCTCCACTTCACTGTGTGATCTTTGGGACAAGTAGCAGATGAAGTAAGCACAGAAAAGCACAAACTCAAATACTCCACTCTACGGATATGCCCCTAAGAATATCCTTCAGGCAGACAGAGAGCTGCAGAATGGAAAGGAAGGGATGGGAGGTCTCTCTAAATGATCCTATGTGCCACCACTGGAAGAGCAATTGATATGGTTGCTTCAGCCTTCTGGGCCTTAGTGGGCATGTGTTTTTCTTCCTAAAGGAAAGGCTTGGTATGCTCCTGAGAACTTCACAAAGATGCCTCTCCAAGCAGTTACTGATGGTGCATTGCCACTCTGTGAGTTTGTGACATCTTTAGACACCAGAATTACTCTAAGCCAGTTTCCTAGTAGCTGCTGCCTACCACAAGTTGATGAGCTCCAGATACTCTGTCTCCACTAGTTCTGCTATTCATCCAAAAATTTGAGTTCTGCTTTTGGTACTTCTGCCAGAAGTTGCTTACCATTCAGTCCCAGACTGGGACCAGGCATTTGACTTCCTCCTCTTAATTTTGATGCATAGAAAGACTAGTGCCTGATTTTTTTAAATTTTTTAGAGTTTGTTTTTTGCTTGTTTTTTTTTTAACATGACTGAAAGTTTACCTGCTAAATTTATCTGCTGTTGTGTGGAAGTACTACTTGCCACCACAGTAACATGACTTTAGGGTAACTAACGTATGAGCTGTGATGTGATAAACAAACAATTAAGAATGTTAGGATAAAAAGATTAAGTACAAATTCTGCCTTTGGTGTCTCTGACTACGATTTTGAAACACTGTTTAAAAATATTGTATAAACACTGTACATATTATTATTTTTTTACCCTGAGAAGTACCGTAAGCAAAAAAAGGACAAATACCTAACTATTGCCAGTTACTGTATTAAAAGAAACTACTGTTTTGAAAAAGATAGCTCATCTGTAATTTTCTGAATTACAGGGATGGCCTATCATCATCTCCCAGTGTTTTCCAGTTGTATGCACAATGGTACGCATGGATTCAAGGGCAGTAAGAGTAGTTTACACTACACTATAGTGAGCTGGAGCCAACTCCATCTAGGTTTTTTTTTTGGTTGGTTTTTTTTTTAAATCCTTTTGGTGTCTTATCTACCACACTTACATCTATGCTCTATGATAAATCTATGTTGCTAATGTTACTTTTGATCTTCCATTCAGCCTAGGGGGCTTTAGATGAAATCAAATTTGCGATACGTAACACAGACTTACAGGAAAAGCATGTGTAAAGGCATTATATAGATACTATTTATCCATTTTTTACTCAGTTTTTTCTTCCCAATCTTTAATTAAAAATAATTTAACAGCTCATTCTCTATAATCCGGAAGAAAAAATTTAACCAGGACACTAAATCTGTATGCTCACTTTAAATCTGAAGTAACCTTTCCAGACTAATAATAAACTGAATTTATGATTTAAAATATACATATACGCATGATGAAGATGACTTCAGCACTTTCTGGAAATTAACATTATTCTATCTGAAATTATTTGAGTAATTTTCCAGAAGAGAGGCAATATATACATGGATGTTAAAAAAAAAATCCTTCTGAAAGGAAATTTTACTTGTAACCATCCTATTTACTCAGCCACATCTTATCTGATTTAATTTGGTGAGATCTGAAAATGATTTCATTCTAGCATAATCTCAGCTGCTGAGTTACATATTAGATATCCTTCTGACAGGTTTACCACTTCAATTTCATGACAATTACATAAAGCAATCTGTTTTGCTATAGCATTGTAAAGCTAATTTCTTTTTTTGCAGAATTTAATGAGAACACAGCATGAATATTACAAGATTATAGTATACAATTAAAATTCTGCAGAATTAAGAAATATTAACTTGGTTTAAAAAACAATCACAATCTTGGATAAATTATTAATTGTAGTAACCTCTGGCACCTGTATCACAAAAAAATGGCTGGAACCCTGTACACTGATTTTAAGTATAAAAAGGAAGAACCATTTCTCAGCAGCAAGCTACAGAGGAGAGATTTGTGACTAATTCATTCTATAAAAAAGCACAGCTGAAATCATCTCCAGGTGAAAGGCTAAGATTGCATCTGGCTGGGAATGAAAGGAATAACAGTTTTGAGCTCTTCTACCTACTACTGAACACTTGCATAGCAGTGATAAAACTGTACTGGGATTATCTCACAGCAAACCACTCTTGATTCAGTAAAACGTGTGCACACATGCTTTATTTTTAGCCTGGACTTAAATCACTGTTTCAATGAAAGCACTTGCATATACCCTTATCAGACTGACAGTGCTCTGCTGAATACAGACTCTGGTCCCTATTAAGACTGAATTTTAAATGACATGAAGGACATCTACTGCTGCTACAAATTAAGTTTACAACCCCTCCTTGCCCCCTCTGTCTTACATTTTAAAAATCTGTTAAAAATGAAAGGTTTCATTGATGAGCTACCAGCCTGCATCAAGAGCTTGGAAGGAACTGCTTTCTTAACCACTGATTTGACTCAAATTCTGGCAGGAGAAGGCAGCACCATACTTTTCAACCACACTTTTTTTTTTTCTACTAAAGTATTTGAAATAAAAATTCTCCTGAGCACAGAAAAAACTGAAACACAGGTTATAAAGGAACAGGATGATCCAGCTAAAGAATCTGTTGGGCATTTTGGATTACACCTAGGTGCTAAGTGTAACAGCAAGGCATACAGCTTTCTAGAATGAAAAATTGTAGAGAAGCCGCCTCAAGGGGCAAGAACAAACATTTATTTACTTACAGAATTAGATCATATGCCAGAAGGCTGAAAAGAGTTGGAGGAAGACTAGGGTTCTCTGTACAACGTTCTGCATTATCAACAGAATTATTTACTATGGAACAGATCCACAAAGGGGGTTTAGCATCATTGTCACAACACTTACCTTTCCAATACCTCAGGGAATTGATATCTGTGAACAAGGCAATTAAGTTCCTGTTTCAAGGTGTTGCAAAGGTAAGCAACTAAAAAAAGAGTTCCGCAAAAGCAGCACATCATTTGGAAGGCATTTAAACTAATAAGGGAATGCTTCCTTAAGCTACAACCCTTCTCCAGGACAGAGGCAATTTTTTTTCTAAAAGAAGAATACAATTCACAGTTTTCAAGTTTTTTTCTTGGAATTCCAAGGGTTTTTTTCTTGGAATTAAAACGTAAATTAACGGTTTCTCACAAACCACAGCTAGAAGAGGCAGCAGAGTAGCATGGGAGATTTTTTTAAAAATGTTTGCACTTTGGGTGTCAAAATTTGGCTTTCTTACAGAACACGATGCATAAATTGCAACGTTACAGTGATTCTCACAGTCCTGAATGAATTGACCTGTTTTTAGGGAGAAAGACTGTAAACTGAGCACAATAAAAACAACAGGGCAGTGGAAAAAATGGGTCCAATTATACCATTTTTACAGTCACTTTTTAAAGCAGAACCATACCATTTGAGAAAACCAGTGTGGCAGGTAAATTATCTGAATGGTTGGAAGTGAAAGTTACTGTAAATTAAGTAGTTTTCAGTAAGTACACATTTTAGAAAAGGTTCTTTTTAACATTCTTCTAATCAATTAATTACTGTCAATTGCTTTTCACAGCAGGATGATTCTGGATCAGGAACAAGAAAGTAGCTCTCAGTTACAATCAGACAGTCGTCTTCGTCCCTACATCAGACCTAATTTTAAAAACACATAACCTTCAGATACCTGATTAAAAGCCTCTTAATAGTAACCCTCTCAAATTAGGACCTTAAAGATTACGGCTAGACAGGCTATAGAAATACACTGAGAAATAGTCAAAGACTCTCACTCCTCCTTCTGCACAGTCTGTGCAAATTCTACTGTGCACGATGAATCATCCCACTAGGAATCTGGAAACTTGCAGAAAAAAAAAAAAAAATCACTAAACAAACTAAAGGCTGCAACTGTGTTATCTTTAAGATGAGACATTATCCATAACTAGCTTGAGTGGCCGGAGTAATTATGTCCAGCCACTCAGCTACACATTTCCTGCAACACTTCCTTCTATCACAGTCAATGGAATTTAGTACAGATTAAAATCAGGTCACCTTCAGCTATGCCAAGCCTGGCCAGCCTGAGCAAGGAGTTACAAATTAACGAAGGAAACTCAAAGAAATCACTTAAGTCTCTCCCTAACCAGAAAAACAAACATCCTCTTCGCTATCATAATTTCTTCAGACTGAGAGTACAATGATTCAGTAAATGACACATCAGATAGAATGAAACTTTGGAACATGTGTCAGTGCACCAGGGAGAATGGGGACTCTGGGGACACCTGGACACATAGGCTTTGACAGCACTTTCCCTTCAGTACTTCATCCTTATCATCTTCGCCAATGTCAGCATATACAAGCAGTACCTTTATGGGGAGCTGTATTCGGCCAGCACTCTGTAATACAGAGATGCCTGAAAACATACCTATGGCACAATATAGCAAAATACTGTCTTAGAGAAAGAGAATGGACTTCGTTCTCTGGGTTATTTAATCTTTGATACCTCCCCCAAAGTCACAATGGCATTTTGATTTAAGACAGTTCTGAGCTATGCCGAGTGTTAAGTCAGAGTTGGTGAGCTGGCAAGAAATATACAAGAGGATCCAGCTGTAATCCTACAAAAACCACTCTGACTATACCTTTTGATTGTAGAGGTTAATCCTTATGTCTGTATTCCTCCCCCCACCTCTTGCAAGTTATCATGTCCTCCTTATAGCCTGGAAGCAGAATGAATAACCTCTAGACTAAACAGATTTTCATCAGACTACCCAAAAATATGAACAAGTCTTGCTAGAAATTCTTTTGAGCATTTCATTATCCCAGTTACCCAAAACGTAAGATCCTGTAACTAGACATTATTTATGGCAGGTATTGTCGCTATCTGGACATTTGCACATTGCACAATGAAATGGATAAAATCCAATGATGGAGCAAACCTGATCCAACACTGCTGTTTAAGGCATCTTATTTGAAGTTGCAAAGAAAATTGTGCTGTAATCCTTTGGCACGGAAATCAGTCATCCCAGAGTCCCTATCTCCTCCCATTTCTTTAAGCAGCTGTTCCTACAGCCTCTGCTATGGCCACTCATTTCATGGGGCAGGAAAGATGGAAACTAAATAGTTCTTTTCCACAGGGAAACACTGAAAGAATAACTAACTGGTAGTTTACAATGAGGACAAAAAAGAGTAAATGTAATGGTCTTATACAAGATACACTTCTACACAAGATTAATAAGCATACCATGATATTAAATGACTCCCACGTATAACTTATGTATCCCACAACATTGCAGTTCGCAACATCGTGTAAGACTCTATATACAGAAATGGTATACTTGGGGTCATTTCAGTGAAAGATATGAGAGAAATACAAAACTATATTGGGTATTCAGTTTAAAAACCATCATCTTTTTTCATGGATTCCCTAAAATACATGAAATTACTAGTAATTCCACCAGTTTCTGGCAGCTAACACGAAGGAATGACCTTAGAGATGAAACATTGCAAAATTAATGGCCTTTCCAGATAACTTTACTGTTGTCTACATATCTGATCGAATAAAGACAAGCCAAAAAAAAAAAAAAAAAAAAATCGGCAAAAAAAAGAGATAATAAATGTAAATAGTTAGTCATATCCAGATTCCCCCATTCAGCAGCTTACACAGAATAAAAAACAATGGCAGTATGTCAGACACCAGGCTGGTTTGGAAAGTGTTTAAAGGTGACCAGATATTTAATTTAGTCTCTCTTTTTTTTTTTTTGGATTGTAGCAATATCCACAGAGATACAATCTACAAACTTTGCAAATTTCAGCATCAGAAATTATTACCAGCTAGGGCTTTTGTCAGTGAACTAATGATGTTATCTTCCCCCCTTTTTCCTGATAATGAAGTGGAAAAGAAATCGTGTCATATCTGACCACATGATGCAGATTGTTTCAGATACCAAACTATCTTTGAACTGAAATAGAGTCAAAACAATTTGTGCTCATTTCAACAGGGCAAATGATGTGCCTTTTACCAAGCCAGGTCAACATTTCCTTGAAGTTTTCTAACAATAAGAAAAGTTTTGCACTTTGGTGTGTGAATTTAAAAGGAACCAAGGTTTCATCCCATTCATACTACACACTTTTATTCCTCTTTTCAGGCATCTGGGTCCCTCCATCACACAAAACATGACATGATAAGAACCGACAGTGATTGAAGTAAACTGTGGGGATAGGACAAATTTATGCTGGTGAATTTGTTTGTTTCATGAGCTGAGGTCTAATGAAGAAGTATATTAGAAATGAGTCACTATAGAAGCAAGCAGTTCAGCTTCTATGTGTGATTCATTCCAAAAGCAGCTGGATGCCTGTATATGCCAAGGCCTCCTTTGAGAAAATAATGTATTTTGTGATTTATATTGTTTCTCTATGTAAGTATTGGGCAATACTTTAATCTTGAACAGATCAGTTTTTCAAACTTTAATTTATTAATAAAACATTAATAGGCAAAAATGTGTCATTCAGAAAGCTGTCCACCACAGTGTTTAACTTGAAACAGGAACATAAGATTATCAAGTACTCACATGATTTGAGCAATACTGCTTCTTTTAAAGTGTATGTGAGTTACGGCTGTTGGAAGCATCTGTTTACTCAAATACAGTGTTTGGTAACCTTAGCAATAGTTTATTTATTTATTTAATGCCCCACAGGTCAAGCCGTCAAGCTTGTCAAACTGAGGGCAGTTTCTGAAACAGTAGTAAAGTTCAATAAAGAAAAGTCAATCTATATTGTTGGGTTTTGAGTAGTACTATGTTTGTTCAATAATAAAGAACTTCAGTTTCTAAAATGCTGTTAATCTGGGAGATTTCAGCAGCACTTAACGAAATACAAAACAAAACAAAACGCCCTTGGAAACAAAATTAATTAGTCTGGTTGCCTAACTGATTGATCTAGGAAATTCTTGCCAAACATTCATGTCTTGCTGTCTCTTCCAAATTTTGAGTTTTTAATCTTTTTTAAATTACTCTATAAAATGACAAAGCACAGCATTATGCTGGATACCTCATCAACAGAAGTGTGTTTTAGGAATGACTAAATTTAAAACCGTTGCATGGCACTTTGCCCTTGACCTGTATCACTCAGAAAGCCAAGTATGCACACATGGCTGAGAGGCCTGGCAGTAAAAGAAACACTGAGTAACATCTCAAAGAAGGCTGTCATGATGCATGACTGATAAAAGCAGGACACCTTTTTGTCTCTTTTGAGACACCTCCTAAAGTGCTAGCACACTGGTAATTCCTGAAGTTTTGGTATCTTTCATCCGCACGCCATGGGAAATAAATATAACAGGTTTTGGTCTGCTTTCCTGGTCAGGGAATTGTTCTCCCCTTCCCTGCAGTTATCATCTGACTTCTTTCTTTTAGGGCTTTGAAGTTTTCTTCTCTTTATAACAACAGATTCAGAACCTCCTATGGTTTGAAAAATAGCAGTGCAAATGAGGCATCTCTACTTTATTTAAAACGAACTCTGACATCAGTTAACGACAGCTTGCAGAAAGGCAGTCATCTGCAGGGGTGCCCAGGGGCGGCAGCAGCACCCCATGGCAGCCGCGCTGTTATTCTGCTATTGTGTTATTCTCAAGGGTCCGGTGAGCAGAGGGGCAGTGCAGGCTGGCACGGGGAGGGGAAGGAGGGGAAAGAGCAGGGGACAGGGGTCCCGGCGGATGGGGTGAGTGGGGGGTCCTCCAGCCCCTCCTGCCCAAAGATCGCAGATCTCTCCTGACAGCTGACATGATTCCTCCAGGCAAAGGAGCGGAAACAGGACTGGCTGGATGGCTGGCTTAGCGCACGGACAGCAGAACAAGCTGCGGTAGACATCTCTACCACGACAGGAAAACCCAGGTCACTAAACGCCACCATGCTCCTCACAGACCCGTACCCCCTGCACAAGCCGTCGAAGGGCACTTCTCAGCACTTCTCGCAGGCTCCAGACAGCGGACACTGCCACAGAGGAGACCAACTAGGGAGGTAAGACCTGTGCAGAGGCGTGACTTCCAAGTCCAGCTTCTCCTGCTGCAGTAGTTCCTCCACCACACCCTGCTCTGGCAGCCAGGAGAGACAGGAGGTGTTTCTTTCACTCCCCTTCCCTACAAGGCCCAGGAGAAGCCCAGCTGAACCCCACTGCCCGAGGGCCGATAGAAAGGCAGAGCCAGAAAACTGAAAACTCTCTCATTTATCAAGGTTTCTTTTACAAGACCCTTTTATTGTGACTTATAACTGCATTTCTGCTAAGAAACTACTCACATTTGGCCAAAATAAAAATCCACATTTTACGTTTCCTGAGTGGGAATGCATAGCTCAGCAGATAGACTCCCACGTACAGCACTCTCCTCTCAGTGCTCTGGACATCTTCACCCCTTGTGGGACCTGATGTTGCAAAGGTGGATAGTCACTGAACGCCATCCGAATGCAAACTGGCAAGAAAGGTCAACGTTAAAATTAAATGAGAAACCCAAGGCAAGAATTTGGAAATGAGATTAAACTGAGCTGGGTGGTTCAAAGGGAGGCGATGCATGATCAGAACAAATCAGACAACAGTGACCAGGCAAGGGCTGGGACCAGAACAGAGACTTGGCTTTGCATGAGAGTTCTACAACGAGACAATGATGAGAATGAGACTGAAATGAAGAAACTGGAAAGCAGAGACTGGAACCAGACAAGGACTCAAAGTAGGGGAGAGACAGGACTGTAACAAATACAGGCAGAAGGAGATGAGCAGCAGATTTAAAGCTAGTATAAACTGGACAGAAAAGCAAACATCTTCCCAGGGATGTTCTTGTACAAGATGCAGACTGGAATCCTGGCCTCTGAATAGCACTGTGTCTCCAATTTCTGAACATACTCATCAACGAAAAGCCTGTAAACAGCATAGGGATCCAGATGATGGCACATAACATTTCTGTATTTCCACTCTGCTTTGGAAAGAACCTACTTCCACCTATCCCTGTCAGATGAGGACTATGTCCACCTGTTGGAGAAATGAAAGCATATGACACGTTCTCACTGTGCCCAAAAATCAATGGAAACTTCTGATCTTAATGCTTCTACATTTCAATTTCCTTTCTCTAACAATACCCTCCTCCTCTCTTACTGAGATATTGTGAACAACAATGAGGCATTTGTCCAGGAGTCTAATCACGGCTCGACTGAATGATCTTCCAGATCTTTTCCAACCTAAATGATTCTATGATTCTGTGATTCCAGGACTATAGTTCCAGACATCGGAAGAAATCCACTCTGAAAACAACCACTCAGAATAGAGAACAGGATTTCAGTAGTGTACACTAAAATAATACGAGGCTATCCATTCAACCACAAAGAGCAAAACTAAAAATAATCTTGTTAAATGAAGGCCACTTAGGTTTTACTGTGAATGAGACAGAAGGCTCCTGGAGAGAACAGCCTACTTCCATGTGATTAAAAATAATGTGCGCATGCCCACACATAAGGAGACTGAAGCTTAATTCTGGCATTCCCTAACTTTTGCAAATGTCATACTGCTCCTTTAACATCAGATACCCTGTGTATGTGTTTAGACTTAGATGGATGAGTGACTCTAAGAGACCATAATGAACAACACAAAGCTGAAATGTCAACCTTTTAGGGCCTTGTGTACAGTGATTTACACTACCTTTACTTTTTCAGGCAAAAAAAACCCAACTTATAAACAAAAAGACCATATGCTTGAAAGTGTCAAGACAATACACGATGCTGAAAAGGCTATGCTTCTAAGCAGATACTAACAACTTGTTTATATACTTGTAGGAACCAAGTGACCTCTCTTTGCTAGAAGATAAGTAACCTTTAACCACAGGCGCTTATGCTGGACATTCAAACAATCTGTGGTTTTAGCACATCATAATGATCCGCAGAGAGTTAGGAAAAAGTAATCTTGAAGACAAGGATTTATTTACCAAAGAAAAATACCAACTATTACTGAATAATAAAAATATCTATAAGCCAGGAGTTACTGAAAACAATTCATTCTAAGGAAGTGCAACCAGATGTGGATCAAGAATGATAAATGGAATGGGATTTTATGAGCATCATAAATGTGAAGCAAGGATTGTAGTCTGATGTGATAACAAGGGAAGAACAAATGACTATGTTTAGAGGTACCAGTAAATCCAGTACAGTTCCTGTATGTTAAACTTCAAAATATTCTAAAGGTCATCAACCTCAAAAAGACAGAGTGAGTATTTCAGCATTTTCAGTAGATGAAAAAATAACATCTATTAAAGAAATTCTTGCACCTGGTATAAACATCACTACTGCAATTTTTGATTAAGAACATCCTGTGGAAGCCGTTTGGCCACAACAGTATATGTAGTGTTCTAGATTTATGTGTATAGTGTCCTACAATATTGATGTAATTTATAACATTGTTTTTAAATTAATCTACATCTTTTATTCATACTGCATTTGTTTAAATGCTTCAGCTCGAAAATGCGACATTCAAACAGAAAGGTTTTGACTACATTGGAGTTAAATACATATTCCAGAATTCTTGTAACAAAAGCGTGGTATGAACTTCCATTATAGGGATAGTCCTACGAGGACCGTTATAACTGTTTACAGGAGGAGTTGAGGCACACTCCTGCAAGCCACCCAGGGGAGGAGGGATGGCGATAATTCCATGTTCTGTGCTCTCATTTCCGAACAGCCCCATTAAAAAGAAATAGAATTAACTGAGCTCTTAATCTTTGTAAAAGAGTTACTGTAATGGCCTGGTGAAGGGCTGGGTTGCCCCAGAGCTGCTGCTCCAGCTGTGCCACAGCCATGCCCCAGCCTGGCAGCACGTGGTTCACTGATGTAGACCTCACCCCCACCCTCAGGCTGATGCCCCGTCCCAGCCTCGGCCCATCCCTGTCCTCAGTGAAGTGCCCGATGCCCAGGGCTGTCCCAGTGCTGGCCGGGGCAGTGGGACGGCAGCGGGACAGCCCTGGCTCCCAGGCCCTGCTGCCTCCATGGGGATGCACTGTGGCTCCCAACTCCCCAGCCCATGGGAAGCAGCCCCCTGAGAGCCACCACGTAACCACTAGCTCCTTTCTGGCTTGTTTTTGGGGAGGGGCTTTGTAAGGGTGGATTCTTCCCAATACCAAATTAATTCAAAATGCCAAGCAAAGCAGATTTTTTTTTTTTCCCCAGTGCAAATCAACTAAACAAAAAGAAATATACTTTTAAAAAATGCTTTGTAGAAGTTGCCATTTCAGACCTCAGCTTCCCTTTCGCCGTTATGGCCCTGTCTGTTCTGCTTCCAGGATACACGCAGCATAAAAGTCTCTTTCCCCTGTACGAACACCAACTCATCATGGGAAACAATAATTACAATCCATCATGGGAGATGCTGTTTCACAGGCAATGCTGGTCCAACAGAGAAAATGGGGAGACAAACTGTTAGACTTTGACAAGAATTGTCCCATCTGATATAACTGTTGCATTTCTAGATGAATAATGACCAATTGGCAATCACATACTCTGAATGCTGGGATGGTTTTCCAACTCTTCAAAGTACTTAAAAGACCTTAAAACCCTTTTCTTCTAGCTTTGAAATAATTCAGGCTTAGTATGTAAATCCAGAGCAGGAATAGCTGGTCTGGTTAGCTGGTGCGAAGATGCACCACATCTCCAAGGACAGTGAAAGCTGCAGGGAACAGAACAACAAAAAACTTTAAAAAGCAAGTAAAAATAACGAGCTGAAGAAAGCAAGAAGTTGTCTACAGAAAACTAAGGTCACCTAAGGACTGCTGCAGCTGTTTCTCCTTCCCACATACAGAAGTTTTAGCTAAAGCAAGTACATTGGAAAACGGTTATGAAAGTGCAAAAGTCACAGAAGAGCAGTTAATGGTAACCTAATGACTACAAAGAAGGCAGTTTGCAGGGAACAGCTGAATTTCCAGGTTCCTGCAAGTCAGAAATTTGTGTAAGACCTATTGGAGGCTTTTCAGAACTTAAATCTGGGTTACCTGCAATAACTGTGTCTATTGTGGTTTTTTTTCTGAACTCACAGGACTCACTAGCCTTTGGTTCACCCTGAGAGGATTCCTTCAGCCTTCAATGACTAAAAGATTTGCACTATTGCAATTGAAAGGTAAAGCAGGGCCTTTGACTTATAGCTGTTTTTCAAATGCTAGAAGACTCTATTTGCATGCTGAAAGGTTCAAACGTGTTAAAGCCATATTTACTTATAGTTATAGCCAACATACTACTTACCAATAATAAAGAGAAAGAAAATTATAATAATAATAATAACACCTCAGTTATTGATGATGATGATTATGGTAGTATGAGCAATAATAATCCCCTACCCATATTTTGTGAATCACTTTTCCAGATTCCCATGTTTTATTTTTGTGTTTTTGTCAGACAAGAGGGTTTAGGGGACTTTTTCCCTTCTGTATCTCAGCCTCAAAAAATAAGCATGAAAGGAAGTTTGGAAAAATGCTGGAATTGCTGATGGCTTCTGTGGTGAGATGGTGTTTGCATTTCTAGAAATTCCAATGTCCTCTTAAAGAACTGCAAATCTTCAGCCAAGCCTTCCCTCAAAAGTGCACCAAAATAGAACATGCATATTAAAAAAAAATGTAAAGGGATCACCATATGCCTTTCAAAATACTGAAGTAAGTGTTCATGAATGAATCTGGTAAGGGGGATGAGAAAAAGGAGCCTGATTTCGACAGGGTTTTTTTTAATGCAAAACAAACAAAATTTTTTTCTATTTCAATAAACATCTGCAGGGATGGTTAGAAATTATATATTTTTTTTTGGTGGAAAAAGGGATTATCTAAAACAAAACATTTTTTCAGAAAATATACTTCAATTTTCCTATGAAAATGAGTCTTTTTTCCTTAGAAAGCCTTTTATCTTTCCTTTTGTCAAATGTTATAAAGAAACAAATTCAAACAAGCTTGACTTGCATTTCAGATTACATACAATACATAGAATTTCCAGATATAGGCAGTGAGGTACCTGCAAAGTTCTAGTAATGCAAATTTTTGGCAGATAATGATGGATGATACATCAACATCTTTTCATACTGCTAAATTGACTTTGTAATCTTCACCATTTTTGCCAGTGTCTTTGTACACAGTCTTGCAGGATGTGTTGTTTCAGTGGCACTATCACAGCTTTTAGAGTAACCATAGTTCATCTCTAATTATTCTACACTACTTCTTTCTATACAAATGCAGCCTCTTTCCATTTATCAGTTGCTACTATTAGGACACACTGATGACAGCAATAGTATTACCCTCTATGTTGTTATCCTCCATATTTTTTTCCTGCTGAGAGATTACTTACTTTTGTTTATTTTCATTGTCTTTGAATAGCAACTATACAGTATCAAATATTTCCTTGGCTTTTAAGAGCATGTCCCTCCTGGAGAGCCAGAGTAATTTCTATTTATAGATGGCTTTATTTTTAAAGATAGCTATAATAATAATAAGCAATCCCTGACAGCTGGTACCATCAATGAAGGAATTTTGTCCCTCTATTACTTACAAATGGATGAAGCGCGAGATGAATAAAATCTTTTGCCACTGACTTATCAAATATACTTTTCTTTAATTCCTTGAATTCTACTTTAATATTTGTGACACTCCTATACTGTCCTTCAATTACTTATATTATCTACTTATATTTCGGCTATGTCTAAACTTATTCAAATTTTTACTTGTTTCATATTTTATTTCTTTCACTTTAATTATATTACTGTAGCAAACTGATTCCCACTACCTTTAGCAGTTAGAATCTCCATTTGTGTCTTCATAATATATTTGGTCTTAATTTCTCAATAATATCTTTAGTTTTTATTGCTTTCTTTTCCTAAGGTAAAAACAAAACAAAACAACTTGAAAATGCTTTCATTTGAAGCTGTACTTGAGATCTGCTCTATAGTATATATAAAATTACCAGGGCAAAGTTTGTAAGAGAGATCTGTCTCTTCGGTCTGTTCTAATTGCACTTCCTTTCCACTTCAGATCAAATGTAGGTGAATGACACTTCCAAGACTTCTTTCACATTCTACATGCCATATATCATTTTCCAAAGAACTATAAAGCAGTTAAGTCTCTGACAACAGGTTTCACCCACAAAACACAAATCTGCTTCTGAAGGTAGTTGTATGGGATTGCAGCAGCCTAAGTGTATTTGCTCAGTTTGTAAATAAGCTGTCCTGGGTAGTGACAGGCATCATCAGAGCAAAGATACATTTATTTGTGGTGATAAAAAAGAAAATCTTTCACTCCTACAGATGCTCAAGTCTGCTCTGGAGAGAAGCAGTTTAAGTAACTTTAAGTTTCTACCCCAGAAGTGAAAATACTGACTTCACTATGATTCCAAAGCCTTCAAAAGATAAGGAGTGCTTGATCCAAGCTGATCTTTAGGAAAAATGAAGGAAATGTGCCTAGAAATATCAAGGGCCAAAAAACATTAGCATCATCTTTTTTTGTGTAGGAACTAAATCTGGCTCCAGTTCCTACCACACTCAGAACAGTGAGTGGCATTGGTCCACTAATGTGTAGTTTAATTAGAAAGACAGGCAAAATACCACTAGCACCTTCCTGGAGGAAGACAGCTATAAAAGATATGTAAATCAATTTAAAGAGAAGACCCAAGTGTTAGCAAGTCTGCCTGGATGGCCTGCAATCTCAGCTGTGGTTTCTGCAGAGCAGGAAAAGCTTGCTCCTCAAGCCACACGTGTATTTCCTTAGCTCTGAACAGACTCAAGAGCTGGGCAACCCCTGGGTATACAATAGCCTGAGCACCACTTCGCTTCACAATAGTGCTCCTATTGAATCATTTGCTTCTTTCTAACTGTATGCCACACACATACCTGTTTCACTCTATCGTCTAGTGGGAAAAACTAGATAGAGAAGCAAGATAATGATACAGTCTGGTTCTCCACAGTAGTATCATGTTTCTTTGAGTACAGCAGCTGTATAAAGAAGGGACTGGCAAAGAAGTTGACACAGCTAATTTTTTTGCAAGTTAGCAAACAAGAGTTGAGCATCTCCAAGGCCCTAGATGGGTAGATTCATATTCTGCAACATTCATCCATCTACTCTGATGTAGCAGAGCAAACTGAAAAAAAGTTTTGTCATTTTCCAAGAGTTAGCGTAAGACTTATTTCTTGCTTCTCCCAAGATATCATCACATTTCCAGAATACTATTTTGAGCCTGAGATTCAAACAAATTTAAAAGTATGAGAAATAAAAAGCTCTCTTCCCCCCTTCCAATTTTTACACATTTTTCCATGTAAAAACATAAGCAGACATGATTCTGTTAAAAAAACCCAAAACAGACAAACAAAAAGAAACCAAACAAAAAGTCACAAATCCTTACCAAAACTCAGCTCAGAGCTTTTAATTATATCAAAACCAGGTTAAATCTCAGCTACTTTCAAATTTTGCATGTGATTGCTTTTCTCATGTCTGATATCAAACAACAAAGCAGACACTTTCTTAAGCAATCTTACTCCTTATGCAAAACATCATTCCAGTTATCTAATTGAAGAAGCCATCTAAGTGTTTTACCGGAGAGAAAAGTGACCCAATCTTCTCACCTTATCAACAACCTTCTCGTTTGAAAGCCCAAGAATTTTTCTGAAAGAGTTGAGGATTTGCTTGGACTTGTAAGTGAAAAACAAATTACACTTGTCCAGTGCTGCCCTGGTAAAATTGTGGTTGAATTTTTACTTTCGCAATCTGGTTGCACTTAGTATTATTCTTCCTATTTCCAAATTTAGGTTTATGGAACTAATCTATTTCCAATAAGATCATTCACTGAAGCCCCACCAAGAATCCTGCAGTGTTGTTTAAACTAGAGCCATGTTGTATATTATTCATTTTAAAAACCACAGCTTTTCGTCGTGCACACGAAGCTGGAAAAACACGTTGAAAAAGCATTCTGCAAATCAAGTTTACTGACAATTTAAAATTTCTGTTAGCCAAAAAGTTTTTTGGGTCTTTTCTAGATACACTGATGTTACAGGAATTTAACATGTGGCTGCTGGCTATGACAATGTACACGTAAAATGTCCATTTTTAAATTCTACAGCCTATGGAAAGAGCTACATACTGTTACACATTAACCAGATCCACAGGTGTGCTAGCACTAGGTATAGAGCAAATCAAAAAGCCATGTCACAAACTGCACTTAGCACATGGCTTTGACCACTTTGTCTGCCTTCTGCCAACAAATCCATTTTCTCTCGGACTAATTCTGACATTCCAGTCCTCTGAGCAATTCTAAACAACCATTGTTTTCCAAACATCAGCATGCCACAAAAATGCTTTCTACTTTCCCTCTAAATATAAAATTTCTCTCAGAAAATAACCCTGGCCTGATGTCGACACCGAGCACTATTTAGTCCTGCAGATCTAGAGAACTATGATGCCATTTTATGATAGGAAAACCAGGAGGTTTAGATTGTGGAAAAAAACCAAACAATCAAGTGACTGGATGTCAAAGAAATTATGAAAGTGTTTTAATAGAAAAGGTTTTTTTGTGGATTTTTATTTTAACTCACTCATTTATCAATCAGGTATTTTTGTTTTGCTTCTATGGGTCTTTAGGCTTGGACTTCCATCTCCAGAATATAGATAGTCTAAGAAGGATTTTTATTTTTTTTTAAAAGGGTGAATATAGTAGTGCCTTGTCAAAGATGAAACCGGATAATTTTCCAAGAGTCCCTGATCTTATGTTCTCCCTAATTAGGTATAGTGAAGGCATGCCTATGCTCACTCAAATTTTCATTGCTCTGAAATAAGTAATTGCTTTCAGCAAAGCATAGCGTTTTCTTTATTTTGATACTCCTCATTTTGCAAAAAAATATACTTTGTAATTTTTTATTTTGCTTTGTATAGTATTAATATTATTTATAACCTCCAGAAGCCTTTCTTCCTATCTGCACTCAGAGCCCTTTATACTCCTAGAGAGATACAAAGGCATTCAAGTGCAAATGACAATAAAGCCCTGGGTTTCCAATCTGAGAAGAAGAAAACTGAGTTTTCTACTAGAGTTCATTTCCATTACAAAATGATGACAATTACTTCAAATGAAAACAAATTCTCTTTGGTTTCATTGGGGCTATTTTTCACCCAGGAGTTGCAGCCCACCAGAAAACAAACCTTATTAACAATGGTTTAAATGACAAGCCTTTTCCACAATCTGAATTAACAGAGGATGCAGCAACTACCAAGAGGTTTTGTCTACTGAATTATCTAAGCAGTTTGCAGGTCCTTGATTAATACACTGTGGTTCTAAATCTAATTCTAGCCTAACTCAGTCTTGTTGAAAATACTACTGTCATCTAATTTAGGCACATATAGAGAAAGATACAAAGTAGATGTATTTATCTAGCTGGAGAATAAAATAGAGGTATAGTCCATCACACTTTTTTAAAATCTGTAATTCAGGTATAAATCTGGAAATTCAGTGTAGAAAATAGATGTCATAATTAAGAAATTCATGTCGGCCACTATTATTAAATGTAAAATTGCAGACTATGCCACAAAGAAAGAACTAGGGTAAATGAATATGTTTTAAAGCATTTCTAAAAGACCTGGATGATGAAAGAGCTCTATGACACAATATCATGAGAAAAGGTGAAAGATTAAGGACCACGAGAAATGAACAGGTTTTGCCAAGCAGGTATGGCACAATCTTAGGTAAAACATTAGTGAGAGAGCAGAAAGTACTCTGTAGGATTGCTACTCAAATACTAACAAGGCTAGAAATATTACAAAAAATTTAGGGAATCAATTAGAGTCTTTTTGTTCCAGATTGACGAAAACATACTTCTGGACAGAACGATAGCTCAATGTCAGGAATTTGGCAACAAGAGATTCCCTAGGCAAAATAGCCTAAGGTAAAGCAAAGTACTTCTAATTAAATACTTTGCCCTGAAAGACACATATGAAACTCAGCAACATTAGACCTTCAGTCTGCTTAGGGTAATGAAAATTGGCAAATAATAGCGTGAACATAATAAGAATTATCGAACATCATAGCCAGGCTAACTTGATTTCTTCCCAAGTGTCAAGAATCAAAAATACTAATAACTTCAAGAACAGCACAGAGAGGTAACTTTCTTTCCAAATATACCATCGATCCAAGCAAACATTGTAAAAAGGGTCGTGATTTATTAGAATTATGCACTGATAGGAGAATGCCCTTCAAAAATGGTTAGTTCAGCACAGCAGAGTGTAGAGGCAGCACAGTGTGAGGATATTGATTGGTCCACAAAGAGGAAAAGTAAACGTAAAATACTATAAAAACGCCATGAGACACACTGCATAGGAGGTAGTGCAATGAGAGGAGAATGAGGATGACAAGCTAGGAGGAATGTGCTTAATACACAAGAATTAAAACAACAAGAATTTTTTTGCCCATATTTCTTACAAAGGTCATTCTGAAAAGCAAACTGAACATTAGTCAAATTCAAGTACAAAACCATAAAAAATCAAAACTAGAAAGATAAACATTTAATACAGACTGCAACCCATGGGATAGGTTGACTTCTCTTTAATTGTTGCAGGATAAGCACCAAGACCTCCAGTTTCAGGGCTCAATAAAGTATGGGCTTCAACTGACTTTAGAGAAGGCCCAAAGAGCCTGACTTTTCAGAGTTAAGAAGTTATCCACCCAGCTAAAATTAGCAGGAGCAGGATGGGTTTAAGTCCTTCTCCTGTCTTTTTCACATAGAGTGAGTAGTTAAAAGGGGTGAAAGAGTTACTACTCTGTAAATTAATTAGATGTTTTAAATATCAAAAATGATAAAACAGTCTAATAAAAATATTATCAAAGATAAGCCCTTCTGTGATATTAGTGTATGAAAACAAACATGCATTTAAGAGCAAAGTACCCTCAAGAGATTTAAAGAATATCAATACAAAATAATGGATTAGACCCTGAAGATCCTACTCAGTTTGTCCTGAGGGAAAACTTTGAACAAATTTAATTAGAAAGTCTTTAAAATCCAACAGAGGGTTTAAGTAATAAGGTTAAATCCTGGCACCAGAGTGAAGCAGTATTTTGACAAAGTTTTCATTTTAGAATAAGATAGAGTCCAAAAAGCAGAAACAGAAAAGAATCTCTATTTTGTTAAAGTTGCTTGTCATAGTTTCTGATTTGCTCCTCTGTAGCAAGGACATATACTTGCTTGCAATTTACAGTTGAAAAACTGAGGTGTATATATATATTAAAAAAAAGGGGGGGGGGGTGTTTAACACTATTTAGATATTAAAAAAGCAGACTGGCATATAAATACTACTAAAATCTGGCTCTACATGACTTGCTGTCAAATGGTTGTGAACATTGCAAGCACAGGACCACGCTTGTTTCCATGGCATCTCTGAGAAGAAAGGACAAGCAAGGGATAGTGACAGATAGAGATAAAAAGCAGATCTTTGACTTTCTCTGATTTTTTTGCAAGCAGGTGTAACATGGAACACCTGGTGTGCTCCTCCTCTCCCCTTTTATACATATCAGTGTAGGAGATATCCTGATGACTCCAGTGCTGGATTGTTAGATTGATAATCACTAGAATAGCCAAACCAAGGCATGAGCAGTCGTGCTGCAAAAAAGTCACACATTAATGCACTTGAAGTCCTGGTAATACTGGTAAAACTTCTGGGAACATCCCTTTGTTCTTCAGCAAAACAAGTGGCTTTAAAATTTCCACTTAATTTGTTTAGTAAGAGTTTCAACATTTTCTCATGTTCAACACTTTTTGGACATGACCCAGCAATATGCCCTTGCAGCAAAGGTGGCCAACAGCCTCCTGGGCTGCATTAGGAACAGCATCTCCAACAGGCTGAAGGGGTGCATCCTTCCCCTCTAATCAGCATGGTGATCCCCTCTAATCAGCACTGGTGAGGCCACATCAGGAGTGCTGAGTCCTGTATAAAAGGGACATGGAGCGAGTCCAGCTAAGGGCCACAAAGATCATTAAGAAATTGGAGCATGTCTCATATACAGAGTGGTTAAGAGCGCTGGGACTGTTCAGCCTGGAAAAGAGCAGACTTAGGAGGAAATCATATCAATGTGTACATATATGAGGTGGTGGGAGTAAAGGTGACAGTGCCACAGTGAAAGGACTTGAAGCAATGGCCACAAACTGAAATCTCCATCCCTGAGGATATTAAGAACCAAATGGACATAACCTTGAGCAATCTACCCTAGCTGACACTGGATTTGAGCAGGAGGGGTTGGACCAGATGATCTCCAAAGGTCCCTTCCGAACTCAGCTGGTTTGTGATTATTCAGGGAAAACAGCAGCAGGGAGGCAGCCAGATTACTATAAACACATAAACGTCTTGGCCAGTTTCTTCACTGAAAATTATTATCCTACATGAAATTAGTATGCAATCTGTAATTTACACCCCAAACCAGGCTAGCTAGTCCAAGTTTAAAGCAGCATTGTTTGGGGAAGAGGATTGTTCCCCTGTGAATGGGAGCTGGGTAAAGAGGAAACTTAGATAAAAGCCAGACAGGAAAGATGCATGTATTTCTTCCCTACAAATGTGACTCAATTTACTACTGAGTTGAGGTAGGTAAGAGAAGTCATACTTCAAAATTTTACTTAAGGTACACTGCATGATGGTATTACTGTTGACAGACTGTTCTAATGTGATCTTACAGCCTGACCACCTAATACCCTTTGTTCCCAAATGACCAGCCTGTTTCTGTTAGATGCAGTATTATACTCATGAGTGGTTGCATAACAACAAAGCCAATACTAGAGGAAATCTTTGGGCCATAACCACAGTCAACTCTGCAGCGAGAGCACCCCTGGATAAAAAAAAGCTTATATTGATGTCAAGGCTGTAATGTCATTATATGAGAGATGGATGTAGCAATTTTGTCTTAAGAATATTTCATTCTTAGGAGCGTTCCCACACCATAGCCTGCAAAAACTGATGTAACTTTTTGTGGGTCAGCCCTATAAACTGTTCAAAGAACATACCCAGCTAAAGAAAACTGGCAAAAACTAGGTTAAGCTAATACTGGAGCTGAATTCTCTGCATTGCGCACACTACTTTTGGTCAGAAGTTAAACAAAGTCACCACCAATACCCACTAAAAGTTTTTCAGATATGAAGAGGTATTATGCTATTTAACATGAACGTTTTTGTGATGCTGAAAATGTTGTCTAGTGCCGTAAGGTTTAATTACACATTCCCCCCCACCATATTAAGATACTGTCCCCCCCTGTTTTTCCTCCCTGCAGCACATGGGTCCCATGGAAAAATTCAATAGAACTTAACAGAAAATAGCACCATTTTTTAAATATCATTATATAGTACTTATAAATGGTGTAGGAAATAGCTGCCAAAGACATTTGAAATACTTAATAATGGATATGTACAAAGGGAGACCTCATTAGCCTTGAATCACTGAAGCAAACTTATTGCTGCAGCCAATTGTATGTGAACTACTTCCCATTAGTCATAACACCTTTACCCCAAAATATCAAAAGCTCTGGAGCTCAAAGTAGCAAGGGTATCAAAAGAAAAATAAAAAGGAGACCTTAAGTGAAAAGCAAAGCTCTGCCTTTCAAGTCAAAGTTAATTCTGGCTGCCTAGTGTACTTCTGACCAGCATGAATTGAGTAAAGTTGCTCCGACTCAATCATCCTTATCTTTGAATTACTTAGCTTTTCTTGGTTTCAGTCAGACCCCATAATGCTTTTTAAATTTATTTATGTTTAAAGAAAAAGCAAACTGACTTCTTTTTGTCTAGACAATATTGTCTTTAACTAAAAGCTTCTGCTGAAATAACAGTAGCTGTTGGGGATATATCCTGAAATTGGCCTTGTGTATAGCTTCTTACATTTGTCTTTTTGCTGGAAGTGAGATAAAGGAAATGAAGATAAAACAGATTTATGTATCAATTCCCAAGATGTTTAAGCAGCCCATTCTCTTACCTACTGCACAGAGCTGAAACAAATGAGCTCAGCTCACCAGGAGGAGTTGCCAAGTGAAAAAAGCAGCTCTCTGCAATTTTCTAAATTAAAAAAAAAAAAATAAAAAAAAAAATCAAAGCCACATAACTAATTTCAGTAGTTTGCAGAACTACTAGGATGCTGCAGCCTGGTGTATTTGAAAGTGTTTGTGTGGAGAGATTGCACTGATTTAATCTCAGATTTGATATGATTTGAGGGTTAATAAGATTGTTGGCTCTGAGAAATAAACACACTTAATACCACCTACTAAGTATGGTTTCACTTTCACAGGACTGCCTGCTTTTGCAGCATAAGGCTCTGAGCAGAGCCCTGACATTTTCAATGCTGCTCTTTGAGTGGCAGCTTTGAAAAACTTGTAGCTACCTCAACAGGTGTTCCAACAGACGTGGTCGGGGACAAGCTAATGAAGATTATATGATCTTGGAAATATACTCCAAAGCAACGTACTGCAAGAATTGTATTAACACAGGTTTAGGAATTCTAAGTCCATGAAGGCTCACATCCAGCCACATAGGGTTATTATGTATGGCATGCTCTATTTTCAACTCTGCAAATTCATGGACCCTTTTTATGAAAAGATTTAGGATAGCATATATCTTTCTGCATTTATCAAAATCTCATTATTTAATGAAAATAAACTCAGAATACTTGGGATGGAATACCAGAGCACTATCTGATAGAAAGACTAGGTGGTTATGTGAGGGAAAAATAATCTTTGACATAACTTCAGAGACATCAAACAACACACAATATAAAAGAAGAAATAGCTCATTCAGTTTCCCCTTTAAAATCACCAACATTAGAGGATCTGAAAGAGCATTAGAAGCCTCCAAAGAGGCTCTGAACTTCGGAGTTCCCAAGCTCTGACAAACCTAGAGCATGAGGAAGCAAAAAATGCTCATGGAACCCTGGCTCTACTGACTGGACTAACTCAGAGGTAGAGGACTCTGATGATACCACTGACAACAACTTAAAGATCTTCTGTTACTCCACATTATCACATTATCCTTTTTTTTACAGTGGTTTTAAAAAGCTTCACCCAAGAATAACTGTTGCCTAGCCATCGTCTTAAACAAATAGATGTGGTTTTTTTAATTGGGTTAAATCTCCATTTCTCCCCATAATTTAAGGTGTTTTCTGCAGTATTAGGACTACAGGGAAAATCAAGACATTTCTGTCTTTATATATAAAGTAACTTGTACATGGATAAAGGTACCAAACTTTAGATTCCTACTTTGGGACTAGGTTTTGCATAATCCCTTCATAATTTAAAATCCTAGTTAATTATGAAAGCAGTAAAGAACCACTACCCAAAGGATTCTTGCATAGAAGGCAAGCAAAAAGAACCACCTTGAAGCAAAACACAAGAAGGATATACATAAATAAAGCACAAGGATCCTTTTAACAATATATCCCATTCAAGAATTTTGCATTTTCTGAGCTATATCTATTTCTGTTCAAGACAAAGATCCCTTACTTCAGTAAGAGTTGGGGTAGACTCTTAATCAGGAGCACAGAGCCACATTAAAAATACCAGTATGAGTTGGTTTAAAAAAAGTATTTTTTGTTGTGAAATGTTCCTTTGGACTTATAAAAGGAAAATGCTTTGCATTTTTTTCTTCTAAAAGAATAGCCCCAGACATTTGGAAAGTATCTGCTCTGAGTCACAGGCATAAGAGCCTGTGAAGTACCCCTTTATGCAATCAAAGACACTCACCCTTGCAGTGTTATATGTACGTCAGTACATCAGATGCACTATTTTGGTTGTTCCACAGGCACTCCGAGATCAGACATGGTCTTGGCAAACGTTGCAAATCATGTCTCAGCCTGACCGACACTTCCACCTCACAAAGCTGGAGCTTCTAAACGTTCCCATGTCGCTGAGCGGGGATCTCCGCGCAGAGACTCAAACACATCAAAGAATCCTTTGACTGCTGAGTTATGAGGAGACTCCCTTCTCCCGAGCAAAGGGTCCAGGGAGAGAGACAACATATTTGCTGTGTTAGCTTTAGCAGTCATACACTCTTTGCAGAAGGGGTTATCTTGTGTCCACACTCTCTGATCTAAGCTAATGTTTGTTTACAGAGACTGTAAAGCAGGAGAGCTGGAGAGCAGGAATGTTTCACAGCATTACTTGTGGTCTCCTATATAAAGGGGTCTTTTGAGACAACTTTTTGGGGTGTGGGGGGGAGAAGTCACCTGTAACAGCCACATCAGGAGATGCCTATTTCCAGGAAAAGGTTTAACTCCTTTTGCAGGGTCTGAGTGATCATTTGGATGTATATTTTGCTTTCAATGCTTTCATAGAAAGAGGAAAATAAACTATGAAGAGTATTATAGCTCAGTTCAGTCATTTTTACAGCTGGTGAGCCCAATACCCAAAATCAAATACGCCAAGCCATCTACTGGTTCAGTGGCTCCCAACTAATTTTTTTGCTCACTGCTACTCACCTTAGGTGGTGTCTGGAATTTTTTGGCACATGTTTTCAAAGAAAAATGACCCTCCAGAAGTCTTGAATAAGAAAATGGTGATAATTAACTCAAACACTACTGGCATAAACTTCTTGAACACAAAAAATAGAACCCTCTGCATTGTGATTTTCAGTTTCTGCTTGTCTAAAATGTTTTCAATTACTCCTTCCAAAAGCAAAATTATATTTACCAGTAGCACGGATGCTGTTATGTTGATTCTTGTTGAATTCTAACAAAGCAAACTCCCAAAGCATAAGACTGCTCAGGGTCCCTTGGAGACAACTTTTGGATCACTCTGAATTGTATATAAAAATATATATTGAGTTCCTCATATGCTTATTATTTTATTACTGTTAGCCACCCTGCTTGATATAGGAATTAGAAAACTCTTTTGAAAAAATAAATCAGTATCAATAGCAGCTAATCAAAAATATTAGAGCAGCTCTCCACTATACTAACAGGTAACAAAAATATTTTTGGAGTGGGGAAAAAAAAAATTTTGTGACTCTAAGCTACTTTCAGTTTCTGAGGTGTCTTCTGAGCATCCAGCAAATCTGTGATATGCACGGCCCATTCAGTTTGTCACCTGGAAAAACTGACAAGGAAATGCTGCTTATCTTGATTTATCAGTGATCCTTTTACCCTGAAGTGTAGCCAGGAATACAGGCCCAGTCATGTACTGGATGCATGAGGGCATGATGATATGGTTGCTTATCTTGCAACTGTATAAATCACACTTGACAGCCCTCAAAACCAAGGAGAGACTACCATTTTTGCAGGCGCGTGTGTTTGAATCAGGGCTTGGGGCTATCCTATTCATAAAATGTCAATCAACACCACTTTGTCCTGCAATTCTTTATGTGTGACCACAGTGGTTTAGTGTGCACACACTATGCTTCTCATAGCATACTCTATTATTCAATCAGGCATAAACTTATAAAAACAGTAGGGGGTCTCAGTACTGTTTTAGCAATAGTATTATTAGCTGCTAACTGCTGTCTGGCTATCTGGAATTTTTCTATGTTAACTTCACTTGTTTGTTCATGAAATATTCTATGCAAATTTTTTTTTTATTTGCATTGTTTAGATTAAATTTCTCTGTGTAGTAAGAAAAAGCCAGGTTACAATCTGTAGCATTTAATGATGATGAAACAAGGGCTCTTTACTTTTAGTTCTCCATATCTGTGAACACTGGGAAAGCACCCTTGCTTACAAAAAAATATTGCTCTGAACATAATACTACCTGAACTAACCCAATGCTATTGTACCATTTCCAGAAACACGGGAACAGGGGTTTTTTGAAGTGGTAGGGAAAGGTGGCTTTAAATTTGATTTTACTTATAATCATTTTCAAAGAAGTTATGAAAACATTTCAATAAAATCCCTCTAAAAACCATTATCAGGAGCTTCTACAGTGTCCTTTTTCAAGGACTATGCAGGCACCATGCCTGATTGAGGTATAACATACTTAAGTCACTGAAAGGTTGAGAATACAGCCACATCCAAGAACACTTAATACACTATGTGATCTCTTTACACTTGAAGCAATGCTTTTGTGACAGCTCCAACTCTGAGAACTGCCAACTACTCAGAGCAGTGAGGTATATGTCAGTATTTACAAATGGCTGATGCGTATGGAAACTGCCATCTCTGCAGACAGAGGGCTGAAGAGCTTCCCCGCAGCTTCATCTTTGAAGCTGCAGTCCCTGACTGCCATTGATCTCAGGGCTTCTGCAGGACTGTTCATGTTCAGTTCATGGTTTTAATCACACCTTGTCCACAGACAGTACTAAAATTAAACATGGTACTCAATTTTTCATCAGAACAGGATGACTTCAGATCCTAGCATTTTGGAGGAAGAGAAAGAGAGAGGAAAACAAAAAAGAGCTGTTAAGATTTTCCCTTGGCAGGGCGCTTTAAATTATGCTACTAACATTTTGTAACACGGTTGTTCGGAAGGCCAGCTAGTATAATGTGGAGTAAGTTTAGTGAACTCTGTAGAGCTGTACCAGTTTACACCAGTAATTCCAAATTTCATCATCTGCGGAGAATTTTTTAATTTGTTCCCTGCTGTCAGACATAGCTTAACATGATAATTTCTTGATATATATTCAGCTTCATGCACATTCTTTTGTTTTGCAATTTTTTTTTCTACTATTGTCAGTGTTCAACTTTATTTATATATTCTTCTATCTGTCTCATTACTTTAGAGTCTGAATACCTTCTGCGCTGGATGCCCTTGTGGTTCATGGTGCCCATGGCCTGAGTTTCAACCTATGGGCTAGACTTGCTTTTATTGTAGCTTTTGGCTTTCTCAAAACACTAACCCTCCTCCTAATCTGAGAGTTAGGCCAGGGGCCCCATGAGTCCCCAAAGCTAAGGGCTGCTTGGAGAAGAATTCTAGAACTTTTTAAGAGATTGGGAAAAATACTCCAGTAACCAATATCAGGATGGGATAAGGCGTAGAAACATTAGGCACCAGGTTTCCACAATATTCAAGGCCATCATTCTACAACTAGCTGGAGCTGGTTTTAGCAGTCCTTGCAACTTTGCTCCACATATGAGTCACTTTGACATGAGTACGGCCATCTAGATTACTTCTGGGTGAAAACCAACCTCTGCTGTACTCTTCTGTTCCCCAAAGATATTTTAACCTGCATCACTTTGACAATCTGGCACTCCATCCATATGTACAAAGAGCTAAGCAAGCATAGTAGAGAGGTGACACAGGCTGGGAACAGATTAGATTAAGCCGTGCAGCTGAACAGTCACAACCTATGTCAGAGAGTTTGGGGAGACAGGCAGGAATTACACTTGACATATTCAACAACAAATTTTTTCATTGCTTTAAAGATTCCTTTAAAGATTCACAGGTGAAAAAGAAAAGTTATCCTTGTACAACTAAAATTTCAGCAAACAATTAATAAAATAGGCAAATGCCTAAATTTGTGCTCTTTGGAAACAATTTATCATTCTTGAACCATGATTTACACACAGATTTGGGATCTGGAGTGGAAAGTTCATAGGATATTCTTAATTCTAGCATGCTTTGTGATGCCTTTCTTTTACCAATGGAACCCATGTCAGACTGAATGAAACATTCTTAATAAATGTTAATAATAAACTAACAAGCCCAGTTTACTAGCATCTTGTCCATCGGGCCTTCCTTCCATTCAAATAACAATCTTTAAACTAGGGAGATATTTAGCTCTTGTTTTCTCAAGCGCAGAGTGGAATCCTTTATAAAGCAATGTTGAAGACCAAGGTGACTTGGATAGTTCCAAACCCATAATTCACAAAAGAGAACCACCCTTTTATTTCCTAAGAGGAAAGCCATGTTTTCCATCTGTGGGATAAAAAAATAAGCCAAATGTATCCTTTAGAAAAGTAATTCCTGAAAAATCCTCATACAATATCAGAAAGCATTTAATCCTGCCTTGGATATGTCCAATTGGGTCACAGATACATTTGATTTTTAGGGAAAAAAACAGAATCATATTTAATATGATTCCAGGAAAAACATGTCTCATGCTGTTTCCATCACTGAAGATCAGTGATCTATATTTAGTTTAGAGTTCCCTTCCACTTTTCCAGTATCCTATTCATTAAAAGATTTAATGTCATTCTAAGTGCAGGAAGACTTACACTGGTCAGCAAGTATCATTTTACATGCAGTGTAACATTTCAAGAAGTTTATGTGTTTGTTAACAGTTCTGGAACATTTATCCTAACCTTTTACTCTTCTTTTATGCAATGGCATTCTTGCCTTTTCTGCATGAAGCAGCAAAGCGATTATATCCATTCCCATGATACATGAAGTAGTTCTGAGTTGAGGGTTTCTAAGACTTAAATAATATAATTGAGTCAAGATTTTTGCTGTATCCACACACAGCTTCTCAGCTAGGGCTTCTTCTCCTACCACTACATTTCCATTCCTGCAAAGCTTTTAAGCATGAGACCTGAAGAGATTTATTAACTCCAAAGAGGTGTCTAATGCTTTGCCTTTTTCTGTCAATGCAATTTCTTTTAACATAACCACTTCTTATTTCTCATTTTCTTTCAACCTCAATTAGTTCCCATTTTTCACTTGCTAACGTTTCCATAAGAAGGCCTAGAAGAAGTTTTCTGCTCATTTGACTCATAGCCTAGTAAGAATTGGAAAAGTACTCCAAATTCACTCCAATTGGTTTTCTACTGAAAACGTTGGGGCTTAGCATAAGCAAAGCTTCAGATAAATTGTAAATACAATTTACATATACTAAGAGACCAAGCTACACCTCTGCAATTCATCCTGACAAGACACATGCAAAATATACAATGTTGACAGTGAGTTCAGGTGTATTTTATACAATTTCAAAAATATTTGGCCCTTACAATCACTTGAAAGAATTCTTGTACTGTGTTTCTGTTGGATTTTTCCAAAGCCTCTGCACAGTTTGGGTTTGGATTTTTTTAATAAATAAATCCAACTTTTAACAGCTTTATCATTGTAAGTATTGTCTCTGTTTTTACAAAATACTTCTGTTAAATATTGCCTACACAAAAGCAACTGAGTGCTAGATTCTGCAATATTTACTGAAGGTGAATTTTAATTTATATCTTCAATTAGTCTTTAGATCTCATAGGAGCTACGTCTAGATTTGGTCTCAAGTTCTTCCCAATATACATAAACAACTGAAATACCCATTGAGCCAACTTTGCCTATCCATATCTACAAAGCAAAATGAAAAGTCTAAGTGAGTTATACCACATTAGTAGCCTTGCAGAATTATGCTTGCAAGATTATAGCCTAGAAACCTAAACATGTAAGGAAAGTATCTTCCGCCATTTAGCTGCTTCCTGACAACATTTCTTAAAGTCAGCAATACAAGTTGTAGATGAGCATTCCCACAGAGGTCATGCAAGAAGCAAAGGTTCAAAGCACAAAGTAGTGCTTGCACAGTCTTCAGCTTGACAAATGTGGGGGAACATTTAGTCCCACATAGATGATTGTGTTGAAACCTGAAAATATTTTGTTCTTAAATCCATCATTTCGCTCAGAGGTTTTATTTTACACTGCATAAGACCTACTTTTATTTAGAGACACAGCATAGAAGAGTGCCTTGGGTTTAATAAGCAAGCTCTACAAAAATAATTAATGAACAGTTATAGAAAAGTGTGGCTGTAATTGATGCTGCTGTAAAATATTTTTCATTATCATACATTGTAATAAGTTGAAGATAATGTTAAATAAAGACAGCCACATGAGCCATTAACTGTATTAAAAAACAATGGGGAAGAGGTCATTTGTCAAGTACAACAGCCAAAATGACAAAGAAATAGCTCCCATTTCTAAGAATACTACAAGCACAGGATGGTTTTAAAGTAAAGAACTGGAGAATAGTCGAAAGATGGAATCGGAATAATTTAAAACATTACATGAAGGAGAAGGTGGACAGTGACAAATGTACCGATAACCATCTGTAAGAAGCATTGAAATGAGTACAAGTTTTCAGAAGTTTACAGAGTGGTTACTAGAAACGCATTAAGATATTCTGAAGCCATTGTAAATGGATTTAAAGACCTGCTTAAACCCGCATTATTCATGCTCTCCTTGTTCAGCTCAACAATCGCCATGGGTTGTACAAAAATCCCTATGAGTAAAGTATTTCAAAAAGATTGCATTGTTTGCAAGCAGGTGGTTATTAGAATTTCCTAGGTCTAAAAAATTGTTAGAAAATTAAACAGATCCAACTTTCTGTAGATATCTCTGTAAAAGGTTTTAGATTTTCTTTTGCCTTCATCAGTTATTCAAGCAAAGCCTTTCTCACAGCGTTTCAGCCATTCCTCATATTTATTTGCATTATTATGACAAATCAGCTCTTAAAGGAAAAGGTCTAGAAGTCCTTATTTTTTAAATAAATGAGAGATTTCTTCAGAAGGCTTAAGTGAAACTGCAGTATTCAGAGATTTATTGTTTACGTAATGAATTCTAGATTATTAACATCTATTCTATTTTTCAAATATTTAAAATAGTTTCCATACAGACTTGCCCAAATTGTCAGGGGCGGGGGGGGGGTGGGGGCGGAGGCTGATCTCTTTCCTGTTGGATTCTATAGTACCGGGCATTCCTGGAAAGGAGTAAACTGGAGTAAAGCAAAACCAACACAAACCCCAAACCATTTAGTTCTCTTTACTTCAAAGGACTAAGCTGGAAAGGAAAATTTGAGCTGCACCTTAACTTTCCCAAATCAGTTTGTACTCCCTTTGTAGTAATTTATACTATCTTGATAGAGTATCTTTTTCCTTAACCCATTTCACAATTGGGACAGGTAGGTGGTCAGAAATTATTGTCTTACTATGACTACTGCATGCTTAGGGTTAGCTCACTCTCTCTCAAGAAGGTGCTAGATGTCTTTAATCAGCTCTTTTTAACCTTTTGTTTACAACTCTTTGAAAATGCCTTTTTTTTTTAAAAAAAAACACTTTTACAGTGTGATACTATGTATTCTGAAGCTGTTATTCAGGGATTTTTGTCAAATCCAGACTAAAAGTCATCTGTAGTATTGCTGAGATCAGAAATGGAAAAGTCTTAATTGAATTTATAGATTTATAACGTACCTATTTCGCAAGGAATCACAAGACCTCTGTGTAAATTATACTCTTGTCTCCTTTTTACTACCAGTATCTTCCTTTCTCAGTTCTTTATTAGTGCTATTTTCATGTTTTTACTGAGATGATCACTAATAGATTCTCAGAAAGGAGAACTGAAGACTCAGAGGTCTTTGCACAAGTCATAGGAACCTACTGCTGCTAGAGAGCCAAAAGGTACCTTAGATCAATGAGCAAATTGTGAGTCTCATTTTTCAGCACATAGGGATAAGATCCACAGAAAAAATTCACTTTGCTTCACTTCTTGGGCACGCACTCCTTTTTTCCCTCTGCAGTATCTGGGCCAAATTTCCTGTATTTTACCCTCAGCTACTGAGGGTAAAAGCACTCCAGACAGTCTAACTTACAGCAACAAGAGTTTCTCAGAAATGGCTTTGGTCTTATGCCGGAGAGTAGCCAGGAACTGCTTCTCTTGCATTTGTCTCTGAAGGACAACATTCATGCTGTAACATTGAAGCACAGTTAAATCAGAAATGCTATTAAGCTTCCTAAAGAAACATATTAATACACAGTTTAAAAAAAAGTATGTAGAAAACCCATTTTTCCACAAAACTATGTTTTGCAGGCAGAAGAAAAGCAAGCCCCCATAAGCTACCACACAATTAGTATGACAAGCCATTGCTAACCTCCTACTGGACTAGGTGCTGCTGCAATTTTAAAAAGACCTTCTCTAAGGGAAAGCAGCCTACAGTCTATGTCCTTGCCCATGAAGTTTGTCAGGAATGCCAGCTGAAATGTTGGTACTTAGTATTGTAGACTGTGGTTCTTGAAGACTGGATAGAGAATATCAAATTTGTAATTTCAAGATGAATTTAGAATGTCATTTCAGCCACTCAGTTTGAGGTCAGCATCTCCTGCATGCCAAAAAAAAAAAAAAAAAAGCACACTGTAAGAAAAACTTCCAGAAACTTTAAAGGTGGCATTCATGGTATCTTGAATATTTGGGAATCCCAAGTCAAAGGCCTTTCCATATCTTCTGCATTGTGCAATGCTTGTTTAAAATACATTAGTTCAAAGTGTAACACATGTAGATGGTTCGGAAGGGAGTATCCATACTACTATTTAATCTATGTTGATAGCTGCTTGAAATAGTTCAAACTGATCTCAGAGAAAGGATTTTTGCAGTTTTTGTTCAAAGTACAGAGTGTACTGGATAGATCTTCAAGTTCTGGTGTGTCACCCACCCTCTACGCAACCCTTAGCCAAAAACGGGGAATGGCTTATAAAGGCATGAGGTTTCTGAATGACAGCGTTACTGAAATATGCATACCCTTTTTTACATCACACAAAAAAAAAAAAACCAACTAAAATATAACATATTAGAGATCAAGTCAAGCAAGGTCAGAGCAGCAGCAAAATACTCAGTTACTGGCTTACATTTAGTATGAAAAACCAACTTATTCCAGGCCAAGTCTCTTACGAAACCTGAGGCTACAAGGTTTTGTATGTATACTTTTATATGAATATACTATACCTCTTTTGCTCTTAAATCTTTTTCAGTTTCTAGACACTTCAACTTTTTCAGCATTGGCAAAAAATTTTAGCTTTACTAAATGTAAGCCTTCTAATAGCAGTTAAGCAAGCTCACTTACTAAACAAAGCTCTTGCAGCATGAAGGACAATTTATAGCGACAAGGATTTACCCAGCATTATGCAGGCCAGCCACAGGAGTAACAATGAAACTCCTCACTTAATGACTCTGGAGTTTATCCTCTGTGTTCTCTAGAGTTCTAGTAAGCTCCACATGACATCATGTAGCACTGCCAAAATCACAAAAACTGTAAGAAGAGGGAAGCGGCACTGCTAACTTGGGAACTCCAGCTATGAACACACAGTTGTTCTGAGAACAGGATATTCACAGACACAACTGGATCCCAAATAACTGGGATATCACAGCTAACATATAGTGGGTTCTTCCACCTAGCCCAGATTTTCACAGTATTTCTGTCATTGGAGTATCACAGTTCTTTCTAGTGTAGAAGTGTTGATTTTGGCAAAATGAGATAAAGCTGAGCAAATGCAGCAAAATAGAAACGAGCTGGACCTGGACGTAGATGGGACATGATGAAAGGTGGAAAAGGAGTGGGTGTTGGGAAATGCAAGGTAGTGACATCTTTAGAGTCAAGCATTTGGGTTCTCAAGGAAGCAGACTCCAGGATTTAGAGGAATCTTCCCTAAAGTGCAGGTGCATTTGAGCCAGGGTTGATTGGATGCCTTCTGGTTTGAGCAGGATCAGAAAGCTGGTCCAAGTTCCACAGTTAGGCTTTATTGTGTGACATCACATGCATGATCCACATGAAGAGACTCAGGACAGGCTTGTTCACAGGCTGACAAAGGTGAAAGATTATTCAATTCCCAGAAAGGTTTTCCCATTACTGGTGGTCAGTTAAGAATGCAAGACATGTGCAGCATCAGTAAGATGCCCTTACTGTTAAAAAGTTAACAGCATATGATAGATCACTTGTGTGGATCCTGCAGATTGAGAGAACGGAGAAGTGGAATCTTTCTGGAGTGCCCTAAAACTATTTCTGGCAATGGGAGAATGCTGAAATGAGTGGTCTATTTATTGTCATGTACATTCTTACAGAACATTGGCATCTGTAAACCAAGTATTGGGTAATAATAGATCTCATGCCCAGCCCTCATCTTAGTACATCCACTGCAGAGGCGAAAAGAGAGCACATGTCAAATTTTAAGAGATTTATCATCAGTCAGTTGGCCAAAACTAAGCAATGAAGCAGCACGGACCTAAATAGCCATTAAACCAAAGAAAGCTTAAAAAAAAGAACAACAAAAGGAACAATTGATGCCCTGCACCAACAGAGAAGAAGAAACATAATTCAGCCTAAACAAGGAACTGGTAAAGCATAGTGTCATTTTCTATTCTCCTTATGGTAATACCTTTTGGGCTTCCCAAAACAGGAAAGACATTGATAAACTGCAGCAAGTTCAGCAGAAAGCCACGAAGATGGCTGGGGGCTAGGGCACTTTCCCAGTGAGGAGAGGCTGAGGGAATCAGGCTTGTTCAGCCTGCACAAGAGATGGCTTTGGCAGGGGGACACACTTAACAGCAGCCTGCCAGTACCTGGAGGGGGAGCCAGGTATCAAGAAGACAGAGCCTGTCTCTTTAGTGGTACATGGAGGGAGGACAAGAGACAAGAAGTACCGTTTGAAACAAGAGCTCCAGACTGGATATAAGGAAGACCATCTTCATGGCGATGACAGTCAGGCAATGGAGCAGGTTGCCCAGAGAGGTTGTGTCGTCTCCAGCCTCAGATGTTTTCAAGATGAGAATGGATAAAGCCCTGAGCTACTTGGTTACTGACCTCATAGTTGACCCTGCTTTGAGCAAGAGATTGGACTAGAAACTTCCCGAGATCCTTTCCAACCTGAATTTTCCTACACATCCTTACAACACAAGGCTTCATTATTAAGCATTTTAAATTTACTGTGTATGATTAAAGACTGAACATCTATACACAACACAGCTACCCATACTGTAGAAGCAAATTCTAAGGTGTTTAGGTTTATAAAAATATCTAAGAATAATAAGTATTCTTACATTATTCAAATATTCTATATTACTGTTACATTTTTATAATATCTTATCCCCCTCAAATAATTATTTTATAAGGACTATCTTTTCTGACATTTTTCTAAATCTACATAGTAGCTACCTCTGACATTGCTACTCAGTGTAGATTCAAATGTTCCTTCTAACTACTAGTCCTCCAAAAGACTGAACTTTCTTTCCATGAAAAAAAGACAGAGCAGTGTCCATTCTGTTTGGGGGGGGGGGGGGGGGGTGGGGGGGGGGGGGGTGGTGGTTTTTTCCCCAGCATTTGCTGTTTCTCCCAACCTACACCCCCAGGTCTCTCATCACACCACACTTTGCATATCAAAATGCTGTCGAGCACGTGGATGGAACTCAGGCTGCAAAAATGTGAAATTGAGTCCAATTCCCCCTTTGCCCTAAGACAGCACCTGGGTTTGGATACTAACATAGGAAAAGTGAAACAAATCAGGCAAGCAGAATGGGAGACTGCGTCTCTCCCATTATCTTCCCTTCACATCAGAACGTCCCTTCCCAGATCTCTTCTAAATAGCAACATTAATTAGTAAGATATTTACCCTCAGCAATAAATAAACAGCAAATGGTAGCAAAAAGAGAGAACTGCCAAAGCTTCAGCTTTAGATGAGGGATTTAAAAGTCCTTCAGGACACAAGGAGAAAGGGTAAATTATCATCTAGCCCACTTGCCTGACTTCTACACTGGACTGTGACTTCCTTCAGTGCATTTCCTCCTACCCACCCACACACAGAGCAGCTTTGGTTTGACCTTCTGCAGAGGGCTTAATGTAAAAGACACAAAATCTATTTGCAATCCAGGTCCAGATTCCAATCTCATTGCCAAAAAAAGGAGAGAAAAAAAAAAAAGTAGTTGCTGGTTAAGATTCATGTCTCTAAAAATAAGCAGGATGTAGACAAATTAAATTCCTTTTGCAGAGTAGGATGCATACAAGAAACCACAGGTTTAAAGATAATTATTTGATATGAAAGTTAATTGGCCAGCTTCTGGAAGGAAAGTATAAAAGAAAGCTCCAGATTTTTCTTCTTTCTTTATTTCAGATCACCTGTCAGGGCTTCTTTTTCCTGAAATTCCTCAAAGCAGAGCAAGTGGCCAGACACTACAAAACACCTTAAGCAGCTATGCATGCAGTATGGCTGTTAATTTTGCAAGGAACAGACAAGAGAGAGGGCTTACCAACTCCATTACTGTAATCATTTCCACTTAATGTCAGGGGCATAATGTGACCTTGAATATAAAAGCAAAGCTATCAGCCTAAATGAAGGTGAAGCACCAGCTAAGGCCTCAGTCAGACTGTACTGATTTACATTTCTAGAAAATTAGGCCAATGGTATCCAGTTCTGAAGTTGCTGTAGGGTTTGCCAAAATTATATCCACCCTACATATGTTGAAGAACATTTGATCCTACAAACACTGTCATAATGAGACAACTCAGATTGGAAACGAGCACAGCTGGGCTTTTAATATATGGCTTGGAGCGAATCAGTTAACTTAAATCTGTGCCATGTACAATTTGTAGAAATAGGAACAAAACCAGCAATCTACCTGATATGGATTGTTGTAAAGTGATCTCAGATCTGTAACACCAAGGAAAGCCAAAAGACTACTGAAATGCTTGGCTTTATATCCACTGGAGCTGGCTGCTGCTGTTACTTAAAAATGCTGGAGTTCTTCTTAGATTGATTGAGGAACATTCTTCATAGCACTTGGCCGCTCCAAAAACTCACTGCATACTACAAAATACTGAGTAAACAGAAGCCATGGATCATTTCTTTGATGAATGCTCTGACATCTGATTAAATGCAATATAAATTGCATCTACATTAAACTGTTCCCTTTCACCACTTCTTTTGTATGAAGACTTATAAGTAATGTCCTTACCTTTTTTAGTGAGTTACAGTATAGACAGAAATAGTTAGAGGAGATTGTCCCATGGTGTAAGCTGGCATAGAATCACTGAAGGCAATGAAATAATGACAACTTATATCCTCTGGTTATCTGGCCATCTTGAGTCACAAACACAATTCTTAAGCTATTTAAATTGGACCATGTTTTCAGACTGCAATCATCTTCATTTGATAGCACTAGTACCCTGTCTACCTACAAGAGTCTGTACAAATACTTCTGCACAAATACCACTCAAAGTTTATATTCATTTATATTAACAATTTTGGCAAAGTGCTTGTTTTTATTGGATAGTAAGATGATCAAATTTGAAAGACACCTATTCTGAGATGTTTAATTTCTTTCAAGGAATGAATGCAATTTTATAACTGGAAGAAAAACCGTTTAAATAACCTGCCAAACATTACTTTAATAGAGTTTAGTCAAAAGACTCAGATCTTCAATGCAATCTGGGAGATTTCATATTTACCCAAAAAAGGGGGGGGGGGGGGGGGGAAATGAGGACAACATGAGAACAGAAAGACTTAAAGTGACATAGTAGGCTTGTTGTTTGTTACCTGAGAAACTAAAAGTTTAAAAAACAATAGAAAAGATCATGCCAATTTTGACAATGGTTGCCTTGAATATTTCACCTGTGCTTTGTGATGGTACTGCAAGTATAGAAAATGAAATTTAAAAAAAAAAAACCACAACACAAAACAAAACCAAACTAAAAAAAACCCCAAAGTCTAATCTAGGGGAAAAGAAGAGCTCCTTCCACCAATTTACAGTGGTATTTGCTCTTCATAGGATCTGTATGTGACAGTGTTCAGAGGTATCCAGTTCTGAAACACTTCTGCTAATGTGTCATTTTAATATGTCCTGAAGGAAAACTGAAATACAGGGAAAGGAATTAAAGATTTGTGTTTTCCCATATGTTGTCATCAATGGAGGACTCTTACAAAAGATGTATTCTTGATAATTGCTGTGGAGCATGGAGAAAACACAGAAGGACCTAGAAGGCTAGGAATACAATAAAGCAGTAGGACTTGTAGATGTGAAAGAAATTAATTTTAGCAAACCAGAAGTTGAAAGGTTATTGGGGTGGGGAAGGGGAGGGAAGTTGAGGATGTCATGGAAAAACAAAGTCTGGTGGCTAGAATTAAAGGTACCCTTCAGGATGTTTAAGGGACACTCCTCCCAGCTACAGGATGCAGTGCAACAGAAAGCATGAAGAGCATTGTACTAGAAAACAGTTTATTGCATCAGCTGACTTATTTTCCAGTATACTATAACTAAGCAACACAAGAAATGACAGACGCACCTACTGCATTTCTAGCTGCTATAGTACTGCACCAGCAACTCATTCAGTATTGGCCAAAAAAGTATCTGGCATACACCAGATAGTCGGTTTTGTTTTCCAAAACAGGAAGGAAGATAGTGAAATTTTCTCAAGACTACTTTTAGACATTTGCTACCATTAAATTTGGAGAGCCAAATACTCTTGATCAAGTCAAAATCTTCTCTTAAATCTGCATTTAGGTCATCAGACTGACAGAAGGTTAAAAGGAAACAGTAATAGGCCTCAGTTTTCTTTTTCTTATAATTCTTATGGTCAAACAGGAAAAGAACACCAGTATAAGAGGGTGAATACCTATACCTCTAATAAAATAATTTTTTTGCACAAAACAGCCTGTCTTTATTTTTACACAACTGTCAAGAATGCAAACAAGCACTAAATCAGAGACTCTCCTACTAGCTGACAACAAGGTACTTGAGTTTATTGTTGAATTTAAAGAGATATATTGTCATTTCTTCTAAATACAAAATGCAGTACAACACAAAAGATACCTTTCTGCTTTCCTCAGGTATCTGAATCCTCCTTCTTCCAGTTTTATGCTTTTCAAACACCAATTTCATCAAATTCATCAGCTTATATAAAAACAGACCACAGTGGTTTCCTACCAGCCCAACATTTTTATCAATTTTTCAAGGCCCCTTAGATAGTAGGCAACATATATCCTGGATATCAATGTGGTTTTACTAACAATCCTGGCAAAGTGAAAACTTCTCCCTCACACTGCAAAATGAGAAACACTTCAACTAAACACAGCCCGGGCCTGTTGCCACCAAAGCAAATATGACTTTCATTACTCTTTTCAAAAGACTGAACTCTTTTGCAAGAATAGTATTCACATCACCTTTAGTCAAAGCTTTTAACACACAAGAGCTAAACTCACAGAAAAAGAAAGGAGCGAAGATGGAGAGTTAAGATCAAAGTTCCAGATTCCTTTCATAGAGTAAAGCCTTCCCCCTAAAGTCTCTCCAAATAATCCATTTTGCCAAATTATTTGTAAAGGCACATGAGAGAACATCTGGCACAATCTCATATGGTAAGAACATGTGTAAATCGTCTTTAAGATGTTTGGTCTGCTCATCCTGCTTTGTCATTCTTTCTAGACTCTCTTGGCCTCCTTGCTATCGCTGTCTGACAAAGCTCTGTGCCACACCATCTGCGTGCCAGACTCCTCCAACCGCGCCGAACCACAAAAAGGGAAGGACTGCAAGTTCTCCAGTGAGTGTGCTAAGGCACTGTTCCTCTGATGACCTTCTTTAATGAGTCGCTCCCGGAATTATTTTTTTTTTAAACAAGGCAATGGAATCATAATGTCGTTCACACAACTGGATTAAAGAACATTCCACTTCTGGGAAATGGCTATTTTACTCTTTGGTTGGGCAAGAAAAAAGGAGGAGTTGGAGACTGGAAAGAGCTTGACCTATTTATCACAGCCTCAGTTTACTACAGGTCACAGACAGAAGACTGAGTGGTTTTAGCCATCCCCCACCTGGTTAGAAAGACTAATTTCCTATGTGATAAAAGGATTTCCAGTATACTAAAATTCCTGTAAGAATTTTGACATTTGTCTATACCTCCAGAAGTTTTTTCAGTAAATCTTACTGACAGAAAATTAACCAACAGACTAAAACCAAACACGTTCCAGTGCAAAGGCAAGAATAGCCATTCAAAGGCAAGAGTCACCTCGGATGTCATCACAACCATCTGTCATGATGTCAAGCCAAACAAGACTGGTATAGTTAGTGGAGGGAGAAGTTACCAATAACCAAGCTGTGCTGTAAGTCGGCATGTGAGGTACTTCAGAGAAAGGAACTGAACACAGCATCTGTTACAGCATAAAGTAGAAGACAAAGACATAGCTGCCTGCAGACCAAGTCAGCCATTTTTAATACTCCTATTACCACACATGGTCTTTCTGAAGCACAAAAAACAAACTAGTAACTTCAAAAAGTCTCACAAATGTTTTTCTTATGCAGGAAGATGGTGGTCCTGGAGGCTTGTGTACACTGCTAGCAGTTAATCTCACCAGAATAAAAAACGTAACTGCAGCCTTTACTCATTCTCATTATATGACTTGGCACTAAGCCATCCAGGAGCAAGGCGGCAGTGGAAGGAAAGGAATAGCTTTGGGAACATTATTGTAAAGTGGATTCTTTTGATGAATAAAAAGAAGCAAAGTTTCCCAATATAACTTTCTTATTTATACCCAAATTTTTATGATGTGGTCATCCACCGGTGAAATCTGAGTCCTAGAGACAATATTTGGGATGTTTCCTTTCCACAGCTACAACCTTCAGTTATGAGGAGTTCATCAATGATTATTCATGCATCAGGAATCCCAAATATACATATATATATAACATGGATAAGTCATAGCATGATGCATTCAACACAGATGAGTCAACATACTCAACAGCTTAAACCATGTATGGGGAAAGTTCTTCCTGTTTATTAATGACTAACATTAGTCAGTCCTAATAAGCAGGACCAAGAGAAAAAAACATTTATGACAATTCGCTGCCTTGTCTTTTTATTTATTTGTTAAACAAAGGTTTCTTGAGTTCATGCTGTCTGCACAACAGTATTTTAGCCTCGGGTACAGTATTTCTTGAGGTTTTGGGTTTTGTTTCTTTAAAGTCACAGCTGTAATAATCCAGACCCTGGAATTCACCAAGTCATGTTATCATACCTATCACTTAAATAAAAAGAATATCCTACTAAAGAAAGCTGCAAGCAAAAAGACCTTAATTTATCACAGCATTTTACTACTATTAAGTCATATTTTAATAAACCACTATGAACCTTTTCATCAAGCAGCTCCACATTAGCAACATTATGCAAACAACAAGGGTACCAGGTGAACAAATTAGTAGATTCTGTTCACCATGCTACTCTTCTGAAATACTGAAATCATAGGAATTGGATGTTAGAGAAAAAAAAGATAAACACAGTCTGAAGATTCTAATTTTTGGTAGAAAAGTAGCTCTTCATCTCATATCACAGCAGCATGTTTTGCTCAAATCAAAGTTGATATTTTAAAATTTCAAATGGCCAGTCTAAAGTTTTACTACTAAAGGTCATGCTACATCTTGAGTGGCTGTAAAATTGTACACTTGAAGTTCTGTTCAATTTAAGAACTGTATTATATTTGTGGATGTTTCGTAAGACTTCTATTCCAAGAGGGTAATTTCCCATCAAAGTTGCATTGTAAAACATCCATGAAACTGTTAAATGATGCAGCTGTACTACCCAAAGAAGAATTTGACTTTTAGTCACTGGTATTACTAACATACAATGGTAAATTTTAGGCTGTGTGTCAGAAAAGCAATTAAGCCTGACTTTCACTAAATATACAATACCACCCAAACTGATTCAAAAAGGATTGGATAATAGCTGGGGTATCATTTTAATCAGGATTGCTTTTCTGAATCAGACCTTAACACAGAATGACAAACATCCAAGTTATCACAGTAAGGGTTTCTCAGTCTTAATACACGAACAGGTGAGCTCTGTCAAATGGAGCTCCAGCCTCATGGCGGTATTCTTGCCACAGCAAGTAGTGGGACAGAACACGAGCACGCACTTCAGCCTTCCCAGTACAAAGTCTGGCTGTTTCCTCCAAACTGCAGAACTAGATCATTCCCTCCCACTGACCCTATTATGGAAACAGCAACCTCCAGCAGGCAATGGGAGCACTAGGGCTTTAATTTTTCAAACCACCAAACAAGATTCTCTACAGCTCATCTGTCAACACACTTATTCCTGGGACATTTGGGGTGACAAATGTGGTGGCCAAGAATTTACCGCAGCCTGTTTCCACTGCTAGTCCATTCACTTGGCTTCAGCTGAAGCACTTAAATCCAAAGGACTCCACAACCAATATTTTCTTGTGTTTTAAATGAGTGATCTCTTAATTGATTGTTAATTAAAGGTTCTAGAGTACCAACAATGCAAACTGAAGTCATCCCTAGAGGCAGCATAGCAAGCCACAACACAGTTTCTCCCACAGCACCTCATTGCATTTATCATCTCTAAGCAGACAGGTTTTGCCTCTGGGGTAAGAGCAGCGTTTAAGAACTGTTTGGTCATCCCCTTCTTCTGAGCCTGACATGAAGAACAGCAATTACTTCCAGCTGAGAATAGACTGAGAGCTAGGCAGAGGTCACCAGCTTATTAGCTCAGCTCTAGGAAAAAAACCTTTAAGATGATCAGACTGCAATAAAGTGAGATTTAACTAGTTCATTTGGAAAACAACACATATAACTGAAGGAACAGGAAATGCAGCTGCTACTTATAAATGACAAGCAATCAAACCATTACTGCTCTCCCTTTATTTTTGCCAGTTCCTTAACCACTAACCATTTCCGATCCAGTACAACAGCTGTAATATTGTATATAAATGCATTAATGCTCTAGGGAGATGTCATGTTTGGGAGAACACATATTTTTACATAACTAACTTAAATAATCTTTTTAGGTTTTCTTTTTGTTATCTCAGTACTGATGATTTACAGATTTCACAGGAAGCATCCTATCAGCCAAGGCATGACTGCACAACCAAAGAATCTCCATATTTCAGGGAAACACGTAGGCCAATTGTTTGTTGGAAAATGTACAGATGTAATCTGGGAATGCTCAAAGATTCAACAATGGATTATTTTTTTGTGATGTTTTTCTGCAGATACTTAGCTTCCACCGGAACTCTGGCCTTATATGTAGAAAAATGGGCCATTATTTCCTGTGACGTGCAACATGCTACTATACATACTTTCCCTTTAACTCATCGGGTTTTCTAGGCTGCTGCCCACTCTCTGATGAAAGGAATGTCACTACGTGTACTACACTAATTCATTCCAGTGCTTGAAACCTCACCAATTTTCACACCTACAAAGCCTAATGCTTCAGTATGTACTGCATGGCAAATATTACCATGGATTTGGGCCAGGAGAAAGACTTTTATTTTTTTTTAAAAAAGAGCTGATGGCTTAACGAGATTTTTAAATATACTGCCCCAGAGTATATGTGTCTCTGAAGACTTCTTGACTATGCTACACTTAAAACAATGAAGCGAGGAAGCTCAGGATATATCTATCACGATGATCAAATGATTCCAGAAGGGAACAAATGACAAAACCCCTCAAAAATAAAATCAAGGCCTTGCAATTTGTAACAAAGAGTCTATAATACAGCATATAATTTTCCCTCTTTGCTCGTTATCATAATAAATGCAGTATTACATCATAATCTGCTTTGCTAAATATTAAGGAGGACATTGTGATAATACATTCCAGTGGGTTGCTGTTTAAATGCAATGCAGAAACAATCAACCCATGATGAATATTCACCTACTATGCAACTGTAATCTACTTCAAAAGACAAAGAAAGTAAATAAGTAACCCCCATAACTTTATTATAGGATGATACCTAAGCTATTCAACACAGCAGGGATGAACAGTACTGAGAAGTTATGGATTTCAAAACTGTGTGACCTCACTGGAATTTTGTTATGCAAATTAAAATCATACTGGAAATCTGAACTTGTGGAAGAGACATTCACATATGAGAAACAACATACGACAAATTCCACTAGTGAATTAGACAACAGAATAACACAAAAAAAAAAAATAATCCATTAATGGATGTTCACACCATAAGCCTCTCAAATCAATACACAAGTATACCCCTTCCTCTCCTGCTTGTTTCCTCTCCAGACAGGATTCTTACCAATTCTCCTTCTGTCTCCTAGTTATCTGTTTTCCTTTCCAGACTACCACATCCAGACTACAGGTTTTATTTAAATCATAGTGCAGGGTACTGGCAGTTCTCAAACTAACAGGTCAAGCAAACAGTCTTTCACGATTCAGCTCTTTGGCTTGTGTATTTTTTTAAATCAGTGTTCCGCAATCCAGTATTTTTCTCTCCTATGACTTCTACGGGTTACTTTATTCCACATTAGCAAGATAAAACAAAAGGGCAGGTAAAATTTCATAATGTCTTTGTCATTCAAAAAAGAGTGAACTACTGCAGCCTCTCAAGTGCTGAGAATGAACTGTGAAAATATAACACCCAATAATTACTTCTATAAGTCTACCACAGCTTCATTAAGCAGATTAGAGGAGGACAGTCCTGATCACAAACAGGTGAACGGAGGAAGAAAATACAGCTTTGGCTTTTTTCCTGAAAGTGAGGGAGGCACTAATCAATGCAACAAACCAATCTGTCTCTCTATTTCATCCTCAGTCATTTGTCAGATGCAATGAAAGAAAAGTAAAGAAACTCAAAGTATTAAAACATATACTGTTTTACTGCAAATATAACTATTGCTTGTTAAGTAATAATTATTACCAAGTAATAATTATTAAGAGGTAATAATAAAGAGTTATTTTCACAATTCTTTCTGTGCCTGATGCCTCTGTTGCTGGTTGCATTTCAGAGGTGAATATCTCAGGATGAAGGCTAGTTCAGCTTACCCCATAACTTCACATAGAGACAAAACAGCTGTTGCAGATTTAACCTAATAATACTGCCACCACTATTTCAGGGTTCTGGCCTTATTACTTATAAGGATAGTATTAGTTTATTTGGTTTTTTTAATCTATTACAAGAGTAGGAGATCAAGGAGAAGCAATTAATAAGGTATAAATTTTGTTTACTGAAGCTTCTGTAATTAAATCATACAAAATTTCACTCTCAAAATTAAACAAATCTTAGAACTGGATGCCATAATGTGGAAAAAACCCTGACTACAAATGAACTCAAAAACAAGAGATAACAAATAAGCTGTGGAGTAGAAAAGCAGGTAAATATCTAAAAGTAATTCTTGATTGCATTTGTTTTTTGCTCATCTTTAAGCCTGTCTGAACAACATTATGACTCATCATTTGTATCTACTGTATATTCAAAATACAAATTAGAATCTCATCCAGTCCTAATGAGTGAGGCATTCCAAGAGCAATCTGTTCACACTGTTTGGACTCTCACTAGTACCTTCAGATACAAGTAGTAGGGAACCAAAGCCAGGACCTTCTTTGTCTTCAAATCTAGTATGTACCTCTCTGGCTGATTTGATGCAGGTAGGTTTGGTGATTTTTAGGCAGGCCACAGGAAAGCCAATAATAAAAAGTCAATGATTCACAATATTTTTAACTTTTTTTTCTTGCTGTTTTTCATAAAATAATCCAAGATCAAAGCTTTTCCATTTTTTTGGCAATTAAAACACTTTTTAAATAATGAAAATATCAATCATATGAAAAGTTTCCAGAGTTCATTTTTTAAAGAAAGAGGGGGTGGACTTACATTTTGGCTTAAAACCATTTTATTTGTAAAAGTTTTTATATCTCTCTCTATATATGTCTGTAGTTAACAGCCACTGAAGACTTGCAGGTTCTACTGTGAAGCTCTACCTAATCTAGTATTTTGACTTAAAGAGGTGCTAACAAAAAAAAAAAAAAAAAAAAAGGCAATTTGCACTAGAATTATAGCTTGAAGTTTCAGGCTTCCTGCCACTGCAACTACTGCATTTCTGCAGTTTCTTCTCCACAGTTGGAGCTTACAAGGAATTTTAATCAGACTTGTTCTTACAACCCAGGAAACACTTGGGGTTTGTCCTTAAAAGTCCCTGTTGCTTTGTCTTGCTCCTTTTCTCTGTATCTACAGTGAGAGATGTAACCACAAGTCCAGTAAGATAAAACTTTCATTAAAAGTACACAAGAGGGTACCTTTTTCTTCATGTTTTTTAAGCAGGAAAGAAAGAACTAGAAGGGGAAGAAAGAGATCACACAGCATCTACTCCAAAGCACGATCTAAAGAAGCCATGTAACTTCTGGAAAACAGGAAGGAAAGATCATTAATGGAAAGGATCTTTTAGAAGCAATATCACTGCTTATGATGCCTGTTCCTCCATGAGTTCCTTCAGGCTGGATGCTGAAGGGACTGTACAAGATGGCAGGCTATGGTCGAGGACATGGAATCAAAGTTGCTGCAGCCTTCGTGCAGAGATACAAAAGCTGCAAGAATCTCATGTTTGGGAAGAGCAGACAAGCTGGCAGTCACAAAGCTGAAAGCAAAGGACAATTTCAACAAATCACTGGTTAGAGAAAAAACACCGTAGGGCTGCTTCAGGGCCCATGGCACATGACAGGTTACTTAGTGCACACATCCCACACCTAGATAGATCATATATTTGTCCCTGAAGCACTCCCCTTTCTGCTATTTAGCATTCCTATTGCATGGTCTATGAGGGTTTAAATACATTAACTTGTGTTCCTGCACTTTTCTGTGAAGTAAGAACCACCTTATTTGGATGCCAGTCAGGGCATCTCACTGTGTACTCTCTTTTCTTTAGTGAATCCCAGTTTCAAGGGTTTATGTTGAGTGAAAAAGAGGACCTTCCAAAAACTGTGTAGTGTCTATTTCCTTAACTTAGCACACAGATACCCGAACAATGAGAACCCTGAAAGAAGTTAATTGGCACCACTCAAACTCCCAGGAAACTCAGCAGAAGAGATTACTTTCTGGTTAGCATGTCACATTCCAGTCTAATAATGAACAGAAATAGGATATCTAACCACAAAGCTTGTCAGGTTGTGCAATAGTGTAAAGAAACCCCTTTCTCTTGCGTGCATTTACATACCATTTCCCTGAAAACACTACAACTGTTACATGTTAAACAGGAGTTATTTCCACTTTTAAAAAACAAAGCAAGCCACAAAACCATTGTTTTCAGAAGCACACTGGCAAAACATTATCTAGCATTTTACTCCACTTGCACCCAAAATCCAAACTTTCTTTAAGGTTTTGTTCACATCCTACTGCTATGAGTGCAGGTAACCAATTCATTGTGTCGGCCTGAATCTGTAGTAAGCCTGAAACAGGGCCCTACAGAGTATTTATAACTTTATAAACAATCACAGGATAATTGTAACACTGAAGCGACTGAGCAGTTTAAGATACATAAAAAGCAGCTCGTCTCCACTCATAAAACTAGCATAAACTCCCTTCAGTTACTTGAAGTGGGCATTTCATGCAAGCAATGACTACTACTTGTAAACAGGCAAAGGCAGAGATTTACCAATGGTAAATGCCTGACCCATCCGATTGTCTTCTATGATAAGATGACTGGATTTGTGGATGTGGGGGAGCAAGGGATATCAGTTACCACAGCTGTAGCAAGGCTTTCAAGCACTCTCTCTCACAATATTCTTGTGCCCAAGTAGGGACATTACTGTCTGAATAAGTGGATGGCTAGATAGCAAATAGCAGGGGTCTATCCTGGGATCATCCCGTTTAACATCTTCAGCAACTATCCAGAGGACACAATGGAACAAACAGGTTTTTGTCAACTTTGCAGATGGCACCAAACTGGCAGAAACCAGTCAACACACTTGAGGGCAGGGAGAGGGATCTCAGCAGGCTGGAGGAAAGAACTGACAGAAACTTCTTAAAATTCAATGACGACAAGCGGAAGAACCTGCAGGGAAGGAAGAGACTCTTGCACTGATGGAGGCAGGGACTGACTGACCGGGAACCAGCACTGCCGAAAAGGACCCGGTGGACAGGGAAGGGCACACAAGCCAGCAGTGTGCCCTGCCAGCAGGGAAGGCCAGCTGCATCCTGGGCTGTATTCACAGGAGCAAAGCCAGAAGAGCAAGGGAAACGATCACTGCCTCTACTCAGACCACTAGTTAGACCATATCTAGATCCCGCATCCAGTTCTGGGCCCCCCAGTATACGAAAGGCATCGATGAACTACAGTGAGTTCAGCAGAGAGCCACCAAGATGGTTGGGGGCTGGAGCACTTGCCCTGTGAGGAGAAGCTGAGGGAGCTGGCCTTGTTCAGCCTGCACAAGAGGTGGCTTTGGGAGGACCAAACAGCAGCCTACCAGGGGGAAGAAGATGGAGAAGTGCTATTAGCTACCAACACAGATGTATATATAAACATTTAGAGTAAAAGTGAGAACCATGACCTCTCTCCAGAGGCAGCAATGCTTCTTGGCTGTACAGCAACCATTCTGCTCTCTGCTACATGACTGAGGAGGAATACCTAAGACAGAAAATCATACAAGAGTGTATTGGAAATACAGCTCGACTTGGTCACACTCTGTGTGCTTACCTCCTGTGAAATCAAGCCAATAAAAGATCCGTGATAAAGACTCCAAACCAAAAAAAGCCATCAGCAATTAACAATAAGATTCATACTGGTCCTACAGAAAGCCATAAACATTCTTTGTATTACATGTACCAACTCCTAACATCCTGCTATACACCTGTGGATTCACAGCCAAACGTGCACAGGTCCACCCTCAGACAACAATAGTCCAAAGTTTATTACCAGAATTTTAGCTTTTTCTTCTAAAGTAGTTTGCTGTTACCCTCCCCCTTCCCAGAGTCCAAGTTTAAACCAGGACTGGAACTTCTTGCCTCATATGCCTATATGAAAAAAGCAGATACCAGTTGTTTTCAGCTCTGCTGAGCCCTTAGCAGGGTATGCGGCAGAGCCTGAACTAGTTGTACCTGCAAGCGGTAACAGGTCACACAGCTGCTCCCCTATTACTATAGTTGTGAGATACATACCCTGCAGTTACCGCAGCCCTGTTCCAGCACAGTACCTGATCTAAGAGTCTCACAAGCTCCCTCAAAAGCTGGCCACTGGTCAGTTACTTGGGCTCACTGCAACTGCTTGGATTCCCTCACTTCTTCACACAAGTCCACCTCCCTCCTACCATGACAGTCACATGACAAATTTCACTTTTCCACAACCAGGGAACACAAGGGATGAGCAAAGCTTCTCCAGCCCACCTATGGCTCAGTGAAAGCATCGCTGCAGGTTTTCCACTCCCTCTGTGCTGCAGGGCAGGACCTCAGAAGACACAGATGTCCTTAGAGACTTCCACGTGTGACCAAGCTTCCTCTTTCCCCCAGAATCAAGATCCCCCTTCAGCTCACCCAGAAAGAGGCTCTCCTGAGCGCTGGCTGTCCTCACTGCTGGAGAAGGCAATAATTCCCCTCTGTGAGCACAGCCACACCTGCTCCCCCCAAGCTCTGCTCCCTCCTGCTCCCCCAGCAATCACAGTAGCCACCTGGGGACCTTCAGGCCTCACCACTTAGCTCTTCCCTTGCCACTCACTGCATGCACAACACCTGTGCAACAGCCAGCCACAAAAATTTAGTCAGGGATAGGAGCTCATGTGAAATCATCAGTATTTATTAAGTCCTGCCATTTCTGGATTTGGTATAGAAAATTAGCCTTAAATCAGGCAAAATTTTCTCCCTGTTGTGATTTGTCCTCACTTATCATTTTATAGAATAAAAAGAATACTTGGGCAAAATTTGTGCAAGCCACTCATGAATGTAAAGTAGACGAAGGATAAAAAGCAGACATCAGTAGCAATCAAGGCCCATGACTGGGCTTATGATTGCCACCTGTTCTGCGTTTGTATTAAACGAAGGGAAAAAGCCATTTTCACCAGTCCAGATGACAAAAGGGTCCTGGGGCAGAGGGATTTTTGTGTGTGTTTGTATCTGTACCTGTTAGAGAGATGCTCTTTTGTTTCCCCCAAATTACTTAATATATTATAGATATTGACATTTGGTACAGCAATCCTGCTCTTGGGGCACTGTGTATCTTTAACACTAGCTAGGGTAGGGCTTTGCCACCTGGATTGTTTATACCATTTGTTGGCCTGCTGTTACTATGTGCATTACACTGAAATGTGCTTTTCTTACCAGGTTATATGCAATTTTGCAACAGCACGCTACAAGTTTAAGCAAGGCCATATAGAAATAAATACCTCCTACAGATACAACCTATTTCTGTCTTGGGTTCTGCCCACGCACACAGTATTTTAGTCAGGTTCCTGTAAGGAACCAGAGGACTCTGAAGCACATTTTCATGTTGTAATGAGCTCAGAATTAAATCCTAGTGATCAGATGTTTGAGAATTCATGGGAGGGGTCTTCAGCTAGCATCCATTCCTGTGGCTCCACTGAGCTGTATAGAAAGTCTCCAAGTCCCCAATAAACAATTTAAAAAAACTGTTAGGACCACACAAGACAAGATGCAAGCTCAGCATGCTGATGAAAATAGCTTTAGAAAACATCAGTGCTTTGGCAGATGAGTGTTGCTGGGGCTCCATTTGTTAGTCTTTTTCCATTTGACCCATCTTCTTCCCTTTTCCATCTATCTTTTAATTCCCTCCTCTTCTTTTTTAGCCTTTCTACTTATTTCTTTCCCCATTCCCTTGCTCACTGCTTCCTCATAGCCTTCCCTTTTCTACCAGCTGCTTGCCAGTGAAGTGATGCAAGATGGGAATCCTGGATGACAGAGGCATCTTTGATCCTTCTCTTGCTAATTCATTGAACTACACAGAAAGAAAAATCCTCACTGCTGTTCTTCCTACAAAATGTCTAACTCTGAAGAAACAGTAGATCTTCACAATCTCCATAGACCTACTCATTCATTCGTTGTGCTTACTACCATGGCTTTTTCTTCACATTTATACAATTCAGATAAAGGGTTTGGTTCTGCTTTCTATCAACAGAAATAAGATCAGAGATTTCTTTCCATTTGTATTTCCTCCTGAAGCATATTCTCAACACCTTCTTTCACCGTAGCCCAGATATTTTGCATTCTTTTTATAAAGATTAAAAAAACCAAACCAAACAAACAAAAAAAACCCCAACCCTTTTGTTCAACTCTGTAGACACCTCTATTTCAATGTAACATAAAATCGTGTCCTGGAATTCAAAAGCTTGCCATTCCTAGACATGCAATGATGTAACACCATGGATAACTCATTTTCAGTCCCTCTGTCCCTTAATTTTTTCAGAACAGTCTGGCAGCTGTGACTGGTGTGATCTGACATGAAAAAAAAAAAAATTAAATCTCTGTCACTCCTCCTTCATATTTCTCTTCACTTCTTTGGTCAACATGGTAAGGGCAAGACATACACTGTAAATGCTGAAGATCTATGATCATACCTTACAGCTTTGCCAGCCAAACCTGCAACTTGTGAATGAACAAGTGAATGAACAGCTGTTGTAAACAGGTCCTAAACAACCCACCAGCTATGGGTGTCACATACGTAGGTGAACACTCAGCTGAAGTCTCTCTTTAATACTGGATGCAGTCGTTGTTCAATGGCTGTAAACACTTCACAAATTCAGAAAAATCAGCCTGTTCATACCAAGCTGGCAAGCAGGAAACAGGACTAAAACCACTACATGAAGAATGTATGTAAGGCTTGCTGTTTGCAGGATGAAATCACAGTCAGCAGAGCAAGATCCCTTCTACGTTCCTCTGTGATTCTGGTTGGTTATGACTAGTAGAGTTTAAGTTCTTAGTAATACCTAGTCACCTATTACATTTGTGCAAAGATATTTACCACTGTTTTATCTCAGTTAATGGAAATGGGCTTGGAAGCAGTAGGAGGCAAATTAAGAATGTCTGGCAAGATTTGTCTCTTATGTCCTTGACACTTTCTTCTCTGCCAACACAGGTGTCTCAATAGAGCACGAGCATATGTGTAGCAAAGGGCTACGTTACACACTCGTGCAACTCTGGGAAGTGTGAAAATACAAACTTTTTTTTTTTTAATATTCATGATTATGCCAATGGAAGCTTGGCTGTGATTACTGTGTGCTCCTGCACAGCAGAGGAAACTGTTTTCACCAGCATACCTTATCTGAACTATCTTTGGTGTCCCTTTTTATCAGTTCTGGCTCCAAATCCCCATCAAATTTGAGGATTATTTCCAGACAGAATCTCAAAACCTACAAAGTAACTCATAATGAAATAAGGAATTATCCAGCAATTAGAGTTCTTGATACCTAATATTATCCCTTAAAATAGTAATTTCCTGTGTGAAAACAAAGTGCTGAACTTTGCTTCCCCAAAGACTCAAAACAGGTTTTCTCCTAAGGTGACAGTTTAAATTGTAGTTATCACAGTATTCAAAACAAACATACAGGAACACTAGAGTCCTGTTCTCCTTTATAGCTGATCCATGTTAAAAAAAAAAAAAAAAAAGTCAATAAAATACAGAAATTTTATCATTTTCATTTGCACTATCATATATGAGTCAATGCAAGGACCCTTTTGTTATTTATCATCTATTAAAACAGAACAACAACACTATATTCCAGTTAAAGTATACAAACTTTGGAATGTTTTGGTTAGATTTGTGTTTATTCATTTTTGTATCATCCTGGGTCATTAGCTTTTAAAAATTAAAACTTCATCCTTTTTTTATATTTAGCCAATTATATCACTGCAGACAACAGGAGTGTCTGCACAGGAAGACTGGATTGATTTGTGGCCCAGGAATGATTGCCAGAATATTCAAGCCCATTAGCAGTACCTACTGAAATTCCCTGTAAGACCTGGTCAAGGTCACTTGCAATGTAAGTGTGATACAAGTAGGCTCAAGGTGAGACTGGGGGCCCCCTATGTATGACAAAGCATGATGATTTTAGCAGTTAATAGAAGGAAAACAGACCAAGAGTGATCACAGGAGACAGAGCTGGAAATCTAATCCAGAGCTCTTGGGTCCCTTCCAGCATCTTGTTCACTAGAACATGTTGCTTGCAACAAACATGGACCAAGACGTGATTAATAAGCTATTAGCAAGGGAATTGTTGGGCATTTGTGGAAGCAAGCATAAGGTTCAATGCTATTTATCAAGAATAAAATTTATAATTTTGAGATTAATTGGCTTAATCTTGCTTAGTGTTTATGACAGGTTGATGAATGCTCATGAATTGTTTTCTATCAATAGCCACAGCTAACCAATAATCTCCAGAGTGAACAATAACCTGATATTATCTTTGGTCTCATTTTCTGGAGAAGGGACAACTAAGTGATCAAGATATTTCACTGTCTGTCTGCACTTGCCCCAGGAACTTTTGATCCTTCTGGCCATCTTCAGCCAAGTTTGAACATGGAGCGGACATCTTAAAGATACAATTTTTTATGAAATTCATTAAAGTGGGTAGAAACAAGAGACTCAAATCAGTGCCCTGGAGAGACCACCAAGCAGAATTCAGCTAATTTGTATTCTGGTTGGCAGCAGATAATGAGCCAGTCAGCAGAGGGTTTGAGACCAAAATATTCAGCACACATGCTGTCACTAGTCTGTGGGATGCTGTAAGGAATGCAGGAGAATCTAAGATTCTTTTGGTGCTGAGGATTAGGTTAAAAATGTAAACCAGAACATAAACCTATATGAAACTGTACTTCCTTAATTTCATTGCTTGTATAGAGCTTTTATATTTTTCCATGGCGGCAAGACTGTGCTAAGCAATTTTTCTGAGAGGAAAAAAAGAGAGGGTCCCAACCTCAAAGATTTCCTAAGCTAGAAAATAACAGCAACGTCACAGATATTGCTGTCTGGGTTAGAATGAGATAAATAACAAAACAGTAAAGATTACCTGTGACAATCATTAACTGCTATTTCTATTATATCACTGTACCTTCCACTTCCTTTTTTTTTTTTTCACCTTTCATTCTGTTTTACACAAACCACTCCAAAACTTTCTAAAGTAAAAGTAAATAAGTCAGTAAACTTTTCACTTCTCTTTTTTTATTCTGTGTAAATAAACTTGAACTTCAACCACAGCTACCTTCACCTTATTTGGCCTTCAGATAACTACTTTTCAGTTTCCCCAGCTCACTCCAAGATGACCTTTGCAGTCAGTCAGGAAGTGTCTAGAGACTACAAGCAATCATTTGCTTTGATGCCCTGTAGAGCTGGTGCCACTGGCAAAGAACACTAGTTTGTATTTTAATTTTTATCAATTTTCAGGGAAAGAAAGAGCATTTTTTTAAGGAAGATTACATGTCCAGTCTTGCCTTTTTTTACAGACTTGACTTCCAGTGACTACAACAGGATGCTGCATGAGCATAGGACTGGATCCTTACATATAATTCACACTATGCAAGATATTTTTTTCAACAACTTTGTACAGGAAACTCCTAAGAGATGGATATAGGCCAAACTGGAAATAAAGCTGTATAAGTCTGCCCTTACATATCACACCTCTCTTACTGTTGTTGCTCTCTTACCAGAGCAACGATAGAAACCACCTTTCCATGCCTGTCGTTTCTCCCACATCTCACAGTTCCATATGTATTGCCTTATGCTCTTTGCCTTATGTTGCAACAGTTATAGGTTTGCAGAGTTAGGGCAATGCCAGTTTTTGTCCAGGTAATAACCTTGCTGTTTTAAAATCTCCTTCACTATAGCCCTTGCGTCCTTCATGTGGCAATGGATTGTGCAGTTGGTCCATGTGCAGAGCTCCCACTGGCATCACAGGGACTACCACACACATAGTTCATACACAGGATCAGCTTGCTAATCCCAAGGAAAATGAGAAGTAGTCTGTATCTATATGATTTTTCTTATCGCTGGACAACAGCCAAAATAAAAATCTTGCTGCTGATACTGTTTTATTTGATTTATTCAATACTATTTCAGGATATAAAAATCTGGAATATTTTAACAGCTCTACCAAAAGCAAGTTTTTGCTTCTGATGTGCCTTCTTTCTCAAAGATGTGGCTGGTTAGTTTACCTAATGCACACCTTTAAATATAGAAGTGGTACAAATTCTGAAAACAATTTGTGGAGAAATCTCATGAATCAGCAGAAATGCTTTAAACTTACCATTGGTTTCCAGGTTCTGATAGTTTTGCTCTTGAATGAAAACAGCAGAGTTGTTAATAAAAACATCAGCCTTGATGGGGAATGAATAGCTCTTGGTATAAATAAAGCATATGGCACACATTCAGCTTTTTCAGGAAGTAAGTCAAGGGGACCACTAACATTATGAAAAGCCTGACCTTTCTCAGCTTCCACTTCTAGTCCTGACTATAGGGATTTGCTAAATCTCCCACCTGCATCTGAAATATTCTGCATCAGAGCTTTGTCCTCCTACTGTTCCAGGGTTTGTCTGTTTATCAGGTTTGGGGTTTTTTGCCCTAATTTCTCACCAATACTCTGCCCTTCTTACCTAGGCCAGTCTGTCATTCTGTTTCATATAGTGAAGAAATACCTTGCATGAGTCTGGAACTGACCCACTTCTAAGGAAGCTCTTTGTCCTTATCTTTTATACTTAGATGTCCCTCTGCTGACACTCAGGTCTCTGCTCTGTCCTCATGGGTAAGGCAGTATGGAACGTGCTGATAAGAGGAATAGCTGATGAAAAAACCCCAGCCAGCAGTTTGCAAGGATACAGCATTCATGCATACCACCATGAAGGCTGGGTCCCTGGAGAGGGATATATCTCCCCTAGATATTGCTATCTCAAAGTGGGCCAATTACCGTAGGTTTGTCATCTAGGCTTCCTCTGTGTCGATGGGGAGAGCAACAAAAGTCATGTAAGAGGGGCAAATCTGTCCACCTATCTTAGACGCCTGCCTTAAGAGGGTATCTCACCCACCTCCCTCCACGGACAATGGGTGCCTGGTGGCAAGATAGCTAAAATTAGTCACTGCAGGGTTAAAAACAGAACAAGTGGAGACTCCCACACTTCCAAGAGGAAGAAGAACAAGCATCCCAGGAAAAGAGCAGGTTGTGTTAAGGATCGTTCTTGCACTTAGAGTCAGTGATTGCCTCCCTAGGTCAAAACCTTTAGAGCTGGACAGCCAGAGGAAATAAACAACACATACTTCATTGGAACTGCATGGGGTGGGTGTACACACATTAAAAGAAACTGAAAAAACATATGGTCCATGGGAGCCAGGAAAGCCATCTGCAGAGGAAGTGTACAAGAGAGCATGCGAAGCAGCAAGCGGCAAACGCTCCCGAAGAGCCGCGCGTGTCTCGCACAGCAGCACATGTGACACAAACCACATGAAAGAGGCTCAGCGTTCTCTGCCGTCAAAATTGCCAAAACAAGCAGACGCAGGGCAAGCGGGAGCAACAGTACAGTCACAAGCACATATTGCAGATACACTGGTATAAGGGGAATGTGGGAACTGCAACAAGCAGACAGAAAATCATAGTGGAGCTTTGAACTCCAAAAGTAATTTTTGCTACCCAAAGCAAGGGTCATTTTTGTCTTCTTCTATTTGCTGATGTCTGAACTACATTATAAAATCTTTGTGTTTGGTTCATGGCTGGGAGTTCCAAGCAGAGCCTAACAAATCCAGTGTGATAATAATGCCCTTTCTTGAGATAGGAACCTCTCAAAGCCAAGCTAGAAATAATGTTAGAAGCAATGTTTTCATGCTGGCTCAGCACATCTAATAGTTCCATTTGAAAAGAAAACAAGAAAGAGTCAATCATTCTTTTGAAAGCCTAGGAAAAAAGCAGCAAGGGTTTTTTTCCTTTTTTTTTTTTTTTTTTTTGCAGGGGTGGGAGAGGTGTCAGCTGTTATGTTGGATGCTATTTCATCTGATCCTGTTCATCCATCAGAAAGTACTGCTGCTGTTGTTGCCCTGGTATTATCATGGAAGTAGAACCTGGTATCAAGGTGAGGTTTTAATCACTAAGGCTCTAACAAGAACTTCTGAAATAAACTCAGAATAGTACCACTAGTTGGTATTTAGAAGATGCAGTACCTTTCTTCCTAAAGTCTTCAAGCAATTTTGGATTTTATAGTAAAACCCCTATGTGACTTGACACTAAAATGATCTCCCAGAATACTCCAATTAAGTTCCAGCAGGAACAAATCTGGCACATCAAGTGTAGTTGTAATACACCAACATTAGGGAAGAAATCTTATTTGCAACAGCCTCTACTGCTATTTTTGCACACAATTGACTTCTGTACATTTCCCTTCCTGATCCTACATACTGTCATGGAAGAACAGAATTAGTTCACAGAAGTACTCCTGGAAAGTCTCTGCCAAGATCCCACGCAATGAGTTGAAAGCATGTCCTTAGCCTGTCATTATGGAAAGTCCCTTGTAATTCATTCTCTCAGATTTTAATAAGAGGAAAATTCAGTGTTATAACTCCTTATCTGAACCTGGCTTTCTTTTGTGACATGATACAGGATGGGAAATTATACCTTTACAAGTAATAAAAGAAATTCTAAAGACAACTGAACACTTGCTTTTGTGTTTATTTTACTATGTCATAAAACTAAAAGGCTTAATTCTTGCTTTTCCTCAAAGCTTAGTTTGTCAGACAAGTTTTCTTATTAAGTAAGGCTTAAAAGAAATATTATACCAGTCTGCTCAGTGGCATTTCCCTCTGTGCTGCCTGCTCTTCCAGTCATTGCATATGCAGGGACCAGTGCACCTGATGCTCAGAGAGAAGGATGTCTTCAAGCATAGTTTAAGGGTTGTACTCAGACTAAAGACAAGTAGCACTTAAAACTGAATGCAGAGCTTAAATGTAGCAGAATGTAGGGCTTAGAACCCTCCAGAATATATTTCTCTCTTTTTGAAATCGAAGAAATAAGACATTATGTTTACTTCTGCTGGCTGACAAACTGAATAAATGCTAAGGTGCCTGTTTCTATCCCTTATGCAGATAGGTACTCCTCAGTACATACAAACGCTCATGTTAACTACAGATCTTTGCAGCTCCTGAGTAAAATTCTTACCCTTTGCTACTTTTGTTCTAATGTCAAGCATGACACACTGTGGTGACAGCAGAGTGCTCCCCTCAGCATCCCAGCTCTGCCTCCACCGTGGGATCCTCTCAACAGCTTGTCCCAGGCTTCAAGAGAGGCTGCAGGGAGACTGGCCTCTGACTATGACTGCTACTGTAATGATTCCACAGGAAAAAAAGTCCTTCCCTTCTTTCTTTTGAATATTTTTCATTTGTCATAGACGAGTTCCCTAAGCAGCACCAAAAATATTAGGATCAGTACAAACACATAAAAAACCCTTGGATCTCAAAAAAAATCAGTACAAGTAAGAACAATCAGTGACTGGGTTAAAAAGTAAAATGAGTTGGTGGGGAGGGATGTCGAAGAAATATAAAGAAGATATTTCATTGAATAAAATATCAAGTAGTCATTGCTTGGCTTACAAGGCTTACAAAGCACATCTGTCCTAAGAAGTGACTGTGAATCCTTGCCATGGCCTTATGCAGTAAGCTTGTTATGGGAGCAGATTAATTGTCCTTTCTGTTTACTTTGCTGAGTCTCAGAAATAGCTAAAAGTAACCCTAACCAATAAACAACCTTCCCCTCATCTTTGTAACCACAGTGATAAACACATATTTCAGTACCTCTTACAATATATACCATACAGATAAAATCTGTACGTGCACCTGGTTCAGCCAGTCACTGCTCTTTTCACTGTTTATATCCTTATATCTTTTGGGGAAAGAGATTTTTTTTTTGAAAGAACCTGGGCAGCCCCATGTCTGACTGTGTGTAAATGTTTTCTTCTAGTCTCAAAAGTTAATAGATTTTAGTTAGAAGAAATATCTGCTCTTTCAACTAGCACAAAACCACTCCATAAAACCCCCAAACCTCAACACACACACACAAAACCCCAACTCAAAAAAAACATCAAATCACCATGGTTCTCAAATGCGTGCCTGTCTATGGTCAATGGGATAAGTATCATTAACATCTGAGTGGAGCAGCAAAACAAAAAATTCTTGTATACTGTAGATTGTGTACACAGGAGAGGACTGTATACTGTTGATTGTAGCTCAGTTTATACCATTTAGCAACCTAAACTCAATCCAATTATGTTTTTCTAATGAAGCACTATTATGACTTTTATTTAGATTTTCCAGTTCCAGATTCTCCTCATGCGATATCACCTGTCAAGAGAGCCAAGAAGAACAAAATGGCTGATATGAAAGCATCATTCTACAGGGAGCTACTTCATCATCTCACAAATTATGAAGGGATTAATGACTGAATGGGATAGTAAGCAAACATCGAGAGCACAACACAGGGGAAGTTTACACTGCTGAGAAACCTGACAGAGAGATTCAAGTTCCTGGTTCATTAGATGTTCTCTAGCATCATTACCCAGGAGTGGAGTAAAATTCAGGCCAGTATAAGCAGGATGCTGAACTAGGATGAAGCTGCATAGAACCACCATTGATGTGCCTTTACAACATCCCTCCCCCTTTTCCATCCATGGTAGCCAGATGTTGGACCCATAATTTCAACAGGGTTTGCAAGTTCCCTGGACTAAATATTGTCACAACCCATGCAGAATGTATTTCCTAGGCCACTGATCTTTGTTAGAATTGTTGGCTGTTTCTGAAAACACTAGCTTAAGAAGCAGCACACTGGCATGCATGTATTCACAAGTCCTCTTGTTTTCCCTTCCTCTTCCACAGTTGATGACAGAATTTAGTTTGCATCTTTAATACCTGTTTTCTTTACATGCAGCAGACTACACTAATACCAGCTCCTGCATGCATGATTAGATTTATTTTTTCCCAAGAGAAATCCTTCTTAGCTTGCACCGAGGATGCAGCAACTGTTCTCTCAACCAATATATGGTTGTTGATCCCTTTACAATGACCTGGATAATGCCAGTTTGTTCTTGTTGGCATACAACAAGGTGTATCTCCCTAGATCTCTTTGTCTCCCCAGTCTGTTCCTCCATCTCTTCCCTAGTCACTTAGACAGACCCAGGCTGGCTTTGCCCAGAATGTGTCCACATCCTCTGTGCCTCAGCTTTGACCTCCATGAACAGCACCAGAGCTGGTCCTGCATTCTGCTCCCCCTCCATGTTTACATATTTAGCTCGATGCCCTTACGATGCTGTGGTAACACGCAGCTCCCATCACAGTCCATAGAGGAGCACCTTGCAGAGCTACTGGATCCATTCCTTTGCAATAGGAGCACTTACACCTCACTTACGCCTATATGGGTCATTTCTGGAGACATAACTTTGGGATGGGTACAGAGAAGGTTAGATGAGATTCAGATGGATTTTAGAGCACTACAGAAGAGCTGGACTTCTTTGGGTGTGGATGCCAGTCAAACTGCGGTTGAGGATTTCTGCCCCAAATTCAGAGTCTTCCCCCCTGTTTTGTAGTAGCTGGCCTAAAAGAATGTCTCTTTACTCAATCTTATATTAAAAAAAAATTCCTGAGTGGTTAGAATAGTATCTATTATGTTTGCAGCAATATGTTGCATGCTGCTTTGAAAGATTAAAATTATACAAAATTTGAGTAAAACCTTTGAAAGCAAAATATCTACACAACACTAAGATTCTGCAGCGGAACAATAACCATTTTCATTGTCAGAAGTCCCCTCTCATGAAACAAACAAGGAATCTCCTTTTAGCTTTTGCCATTGGCAATGAAAAAATAGCATTTTTCAAATAAATATGCACAAAATGGCCACACTGTGGTCTGACCCAAAATCTGAGGCAGATTTGAATCTACATTTTTGAAAGACTTCCAGCTACATCTGAATTGATACTCCTAAAATACCCAGATTGCAAAAAAAAAAACCACAGTTTCAAAGGAAGTGCTGTGCATATGATTTAGTTCTAGAATAAAACAGTTTTTTAAAACAGCAACCATTGATGTTGTCCTAGTAGAGAAGAAATGCAGTCAAGATAGCACTCATTATGACTTTTCATATTTGACTAATAAATCATATTCCTGCAATTATTTCTTTTGCATGTAGGTACTACAATCTTATACAGGACTACTGGGCTTCAGACACTCTGTGAAAGCTTGAAGACAGCCAATACTTTAGGCATCCTAATAATCATAAAATGTTCCATCCCTTATATGTTCACGTAACTATACAGTTCCAGGCAATCAGCCATAAAGCCCTGTCCCAATATCATCAGGTCAAAGTTTCTGACTAAGTGGACTGAAATCTCAGTTGGGAAGTTTCAATGAAGTTTAACTAACTTCTCACATTATAAAATGCATTATTATTGTTGTTGTTGTTGTTGTTGTTATTCGGGCAATATTAAACATATCTTTAGATCCCACAGATGAGGCCAAGACATATCTATAAAGCTACTTAGCATTTGTTGACCTAAGAAACAGAAGAGAAAGGAAAAGGGAAAGGAAATCTGAGAGAGAGAGGAAAATAACGAAAAGAAGAAACAGAGAAAGGTGCAAGAGAGAGAAAGACAGACAGACAGAAAGACCACACTACTTCTGCAAGAGAGGAAAGTACTTCAGAAAGGGAAAAAGTGAGATGTTATTTACAAGAAATTTTCATAGATAAGAAAAAATAAATGAGTCATAGTGACACAACATGATGGAATTTAATCCAGCTGTTTGTGTCCTATGGCAACCCCAGATAAGCAATATCAGAAAAATGAATTAAGAAATCCAGATGGCAATAAATATTATTCTCATCAATAAAGAACAGATGCCAAAAGTACTTTTGACATATAAATATTATTTTACTGTGTTCCTATCCTTTGGCTATTACACTTTATAGTGAAAGATTGGACAAGACACTCTTGATCTCCTTTTTTAAGTTACTTCACATGCTACTCTTACTTTTTCATATACTTGTGTTACTGTGTTAATACCCTTCTGCAGATTAAGTAACATGTAGGTACATCCTTTATTTTATAATAAATCCTCAAATCTAGTGGCTTTAAAATGCTACATAGGAGCAATTTTCAACAAATACTATCTTTCTGTAAAGCGGTAATAGCATAATAATTGTGTAGCACCATTCTGGAAACCAAACACTTTAATGGACATTCTGGTCATTTTTTGATCTCTTTGGAGCCCTCAAAACATCTGTCTGGAAAAGATAATTTTCTTCAAAATTATATGAGAAACTAAGGAAATATTTTCTGTTGTGAAAGCTAAAAAGTACAAAATAAATTGAAAAAAGAATTGCTCCCATTTAATCAAAATCAGAATTTATAGTTTTATAAAATTATATTTAATGAGAATTTTAATAAGAAAATAAAAAACAGCTCTGACCAAATTCACAACTAACAATGATGTTTTCCATTATGTCAAGGAGGAAAATTCCTTTCTTTATCAGCTACTGGGAAAGTATACCCTGAGCTAAGATAGTATCTATTCACATTTGCTTCAGAAATAGCATTGGATATTTTCTTCCCTGCAATGTTATTCAAGTACCTTTTATTTATTATTTTGTTAGCAGCAGAATTAAAGGATAATGAGCAATTATTAAAAACTTCTAAAATGCCTATGCAAAAAAAAAAGAAAAAGCAAAAATTTAGACTAAAGCACTAGCCTATGCTCTGGTGTTTCCTAACAGGTATTCAACTTCATAATTTTAACAGTGTTGACATATGGGCAAAAGAGAGTTATGCATAAAAATCAGTAGATTAGTAGCTAACCTGTGGATGCATCATGTTCTTCCAGGCATGAAAATAAACCACTTTCAGAATGCCCTCACTTATCCATTATGTAAATCTTTATCATAAGCCTTATTTTAAGGGGCAAGTGGGCATAAAGAGGTGCTCAGTTTCAGCACCAAATGTAAAAAATCAGTATAGGGAAAAATAGCTGCCTGTACTATCCGTGCCACTAGAGAAGGGGAAAAGTACTGCTATTCCTCAATCCCAGCTCCCATAGGGGACATAGGTGTGCCTGGTAGTTATGGCAAAATATTACTGTGGAAAGCCAAAAGGCTTTCAGTGGAGGCTACCAAAGCTAGCAAGCTGTACAAGTTGAAACAAGACACCTCCCTGCTCACAGTGGCAATGTGCTGGCATTCTTATTTAAAGACAGGTGAAATAGTAAATCACAAACTGAGAAGTTACATCTGCATCAGAAACACTTGTTTAAATAACAAATCAAAACAGAAAAAATTGTAGGCTGCTTGTCTCTTCCCTACTGGAAATTCTATAAAAGGGAAGTACCTACCTCTAAAATATGTACATAAGACTGAGAACTCTCCAGTGACAGCAAGCAGTGCATTACCATCTTTCCTCAGACATCTGCATGTAGTAGCTCTTTCTGCCTTGAAATTCTGCCTAGCTACCACATAGCTAAGATACAACGGTTGAGGCATGCATCATGGAGATGTACTGCAGAGGTGGCAGTTCAGATTCAGCTACAGAACATGCCACATGCTAGTATTTACCAAGTTCTGGTCTTTGCAGAAAAAACATTAAGAAATTAGTTGAGGGGGAAGTGCACAAAACTAGTACAGGCTTGTCTTTCTTTTGGTTAGTCTATAGTAAAAGTGCTGAGTGATAAGCAGAGAGCTCTGTATGGTACCTGAAGATATAAGCCTCTTCAGATGGCTTCCAGCAAACTGCTCCAGCATTTAGGCTTCTGGATAAAAACAAGTTGAACTAAAGGATATTCTCAAGATTGGGCCATGTCTGCTGTTGGTATGAAACCATACTGTTCTGCTGAGGTTAGGTAAAGCATGCTGTTATAGAGGAAAATTTGGTTAAATTCAGTCTGATGGGCCTGCCACATCAGTATTTTCTCCATACAGACAAAACTGGTGTCTAAAAGCAATCTCCTCAGTGAAGGCCAAGCTATATGATCAACTTTCTAGGAGGAAATGCAAAGTATTTTCTAGGGAAAAAAAACTGGTAACATGACAATGCATCGCTGTAATTTCCTACATTTCCCAGCTGGATATTTTGTATTTGGAAGCTTTCCCTTGACACTGGTGAGCTATCTAATTGCATTCAGAATCATCTGTTCCTTTTAAATAGGGGTATATTTATCACTCAGTTTTAATGCTATAACACTGGCCATCTGGATGTAACAAACTCTGTCTGTTTGTGTGGTACCTCCTGCAGTGTTTGCGAAGAGACTTCAAAGCATTCACTAAAATTACCCTTAGTTTTACCTGATAAATTTTACTTTCTATCTCAAATTCCTCCCTTTGCCAGCAGGAAACTTTACTTGCCTAAGCATAGCATATAGTATTTAATTCATATATGCCATTGGCAGCAGGATGTGCAAACAGGATTCTGTACACATCGAAATCTAAGTCCAAAATTACCAGTGCATATTTATCCACTGCCTTTCAAACCCTGTTCTAAAAATAGAAGCAATCAAAATGAGGGGAAAATGGTTTCCTTAGCTTAAACATAATGTCAAATATGCAACACAGCTCAACCCCATTCTCACAACATGACTGTGGATCCAGGAGATATATGCAAGTGTACGAAGACTGGTAGAGGTTTGAAGGTTGAAATATGTAGCTGAGCGTTATTGCTTTGCATTTTGCATAATAACTTTGTAAGACAAGTTCTGAGTGCCACAGTGTTGACAAGCCTTTCAACTGCAGCAGTTCAATGCTTCTGTCATTGTTAGGCAGGTATAACAGAGCAGATGCACCAGAAGCATAGACTGGCCTATACACACACTGTAGTACTTCTTTGCTGAATTTAGATGGCTATCTGGAATATTTGGCAGCAAAGAAAGTATCAATCCGAGCCAGGTCACTGTAGCATGAGTGAAGTTGGCTCTGGCCAAAAGGGAACTGTTCCAACTTCTCTTCTTTTTAATTGCTTCTGACATCTCATGAAGGAAATAAAACAACAGAGAAAAGCATTCTGAAAAAAAAAAAAATGATTCTGTTTATATTTCAAATACTCTGGGGACAAAGGGAGGGATGAATTCTCACCTGTTGCTTATTACCAAGAAATACAAAACAGTCAAGAAAATCAGTCTCTTCAGTATCCATCTTTTCTTGTTCCTTATACTCCTAAGCTGCACAAAGGCCCAGCAAAAAGGCCCAAGCTCTGCATAAATACCCTGCTTAGCGAGACAGTGTTGTGGATAGGTCCTGAAGTTGGTGACTTATGACAATTGGTGTCCACCAAGGGGACATGAGTGAATTATTACAAGCTCAACAAACAAAAAAAACATCAAAAGCATAACACAAAAAGTATTGTAGATAGCTTTAGAACTCAAGATACCTAAAACAGTTAGTTAGTCTTAAATGACATGGGACTGCTTTTAATCATTACACTTGTAACAGCTGCAGAGCTCTGAGGAATTTTAAGTGGTCAGGTAATGTTCTTATTGCTCAGACAGGAGTGTGTTTCATACTTTAGTATGGCACTGTTTGCTTACCTGTTATGACTTTTTAAGTGAAATACACAGTGTCGCAGACTTTGATGCACAAACGTTTATACCACCACTCCTGACTAGCTTGGTTCAACCTAATGCCTTCCACAGCACCTGTATCAACTGAGGCACTGCCTTTCCACACCACAATGGCAAGAAATATAGGGAAGGATTCAGTTCATCTAAAATCTTGGTGGTTTCCATGTTACCTCTATAACCACTGGAAAGAGACAGGATCACCCAGAAAGTGAATCCTTCCAGCTATCTTAGGCACTATTCTTACAAAGAGATGAGTCACTTGCTGGAAGTGTCCATCTCTCTCTACTGTATAGAAGAGATGCCCAGGCAACTAGATTAGACTAGATGCCTGACTTTCAGTTGCCTAAAACTAGATGTGATGAATCTCATTGACAATGCAATACTGACAATTTCCTAACGCACCAGTAGACTACCTGATATTTTTTTGTATTTGAAGCTTTTCTCCAGAATCCAAACTATTTCCTCTCTGTGGTTGTAAGCAGATGGATATGTTGCCTAGCAAATGTATTTTTAAAGAGACCATGCTGTCCCAGATGGAGGGATGGTATCAGTGGTCTCTAAGCACTAAACTCATAATATCAAAGTCAGATCTCCATCTGACTAAAAACACAAGGGTTGTGTGTCCAATAAAGGACTTCCTTTTTAGATGACGTTTTCATGTTTCCAAATAACTACCAGAAAGAACTTGTCTGAACTCAATCTGATCTTTCATATTACTGTACTGAGATTCTTTAGTAAGACTGCTTCTTTGTGCTAGAAATGCTGCCCCTTTAGAACCTCCTGAGATATAGAGAAGGACTTCTTAGCTTGGTAACATCCACTGGAGAAAATTATGTTTGTGTCTCTGCTCCTCCTGAAAATGGACTGTTTCATGAACAACCACAAATGTCTATGTATTAACATCCATCACATCCTTAACCTTTATGAGGCTGCAAATAATTGTTCTCCAGGCATGGAGATTTCTGCACAGAATGCCCGTTATTATTCAGACTGCTGCTTCTTCTGTTGTTTTCTGCCTTATACTACAGCGGGAACTCTCATCTCTCTGAAAACTCCAAGAGAAGAAAAAGGAGAGCAAATGTCACATATTTGCTATATCAACTCATAAAACCACAACACAGACAAGAAAAGGGTTTAAGCCAAAAAGGCTGGAGCCACATCCCGATCTGAGCCCTCCCACAGAATGAGCAGACTGAGATCCTCTGTTCTGGTCTGGATTCAATTCTGCTGTGGATGGAAATCATTTATACTGATTAAGAAAAGACTTGCCAGAAAAACATAACAATGCCGCTGAGTTCAAATTCACTATCTTCATGTCTCTCCAAGTCCATAATGTGTCTAAGAACATGCAAAGCTGACTGTACTCCTTGCAAGTAAATCTCTGGGGTAGAAGGCAGGAAAAGGCAAACCTCCCCGTAGAACTCCTTAGCTATCCATTGAGTTGACAGATCAACTCATTGACACCACCCTACACACTGCTTCTGCCCTAAAATTTGCCTTCCTGACATTATGCTACACCTGCTTCTCAAACTGGAGTTCTGGCTGCTGATGGTGTGATGGTGTTGAGGGCTCCTGCTCCAGTCAGCCAGTCATTGGCTACAGCTGTATTTTGCTCCTCTTAGACTTTGAACCTGGGGGGGGGGGGGGGGGGATTTGTATTGGCCTGTTCAGCCTCCTAGTCAATACGTTTGGCAACAACTCCAGGCAGTGCATAATTATATCACCTCCCAGCACACTGTCCGTTCAAATGAGGGCTTGTGCAGCCATCTTTAGAGAGATCGATGACTAGTCTCATTTCTACTATTTGGTGATAACATATTTACCCCAAGAGAAAAAATATTATTGATACCATAACGGCCATTAAATATCTTCCTTTATTAAAATTTGATGAAAGCTGATATTCTAGAAGACACCCGAGTTATAAGTTTTGTGTTTCTCCTGATGCTTTCTCTTCTGGCATCAACTGCTTGCCTTAGGACAAGGAAAAGAGCTGCGTTCAGGATATCTGAAGCCCACAATGTAAGCTGGAGACTCTCACACAAGCAGGTAAAATTCCACCTCCTACAGACAGGTACTTTCCCATGGCATCAAGGAATTAGTAACACCAAGGTCTGTGATACAGCAAACATCAAAGCTACCAGGCTCTAAGTCTTTGGCTTAAAACAGGCAAAAATCAATGAGAACAAATGCAGGGGAATTTTTCTTCAGCAAATATTTACTCACATGCTAAAACCAATATTGGGTCTACCATTTTCTAGGTTGTCACTCTTATTTTTTAAATTCTTTGTATAGCTTTTTCATAGTTTTTAGTTTGTGGATAGAAGTATTTAATTAATGTAGATCCAGACCACTGGATCTGATTGGACCGCCTAAATCATCTAGCATTGCTATGGGGAACATTCACAGAAAATTAAAATAAAACTAAGGGGCTTCAGCATTACCTAATACCAAATTTTAAATTACCTTAACCTTTTAAAAATTGTAGAATCACAATGCACTGGTTGGTCCCACAATTACTGCTTCAGGGAACACAAAAAGCGTCTCCTGCCTTAAATAAGTTACCGACTCAGAAAAGACTGAATAGTCACATCATTCACCCTCCACATTAAGCCTCAAAATTAAATCCATGTGCAAAACTGTAGTATTGGTGGTGTATGTTTTACTTTCAACTGACTCAGCTGGAGTCTCAGTGGAAGTTGCAGGAACCTAGATCCACTACAAGAGAAAGAGTATCTTGGCTTATTTATTTATATGAACATCTTCCGATTAAAATAATGATGAAAATATTGAATCACCTGATGCTATAGCCTGATTTAATGGAGCAAATGGTGACAAACATAGAAAAATATATCTGCACCTAATTTTTCTATACACCTATGAAAACAATTATAAAATCTAAAATGGTTACTCCACTCATACAACTTGATCTAAAGTTCTTATATCTCCTCTGTTGAAATCATGTAGCTTTCTGGTGTTAAGATACTGCATGACAGACACTGGGATATCTCCAGTCATCCTTCTGCTTTAGACATGGGAGATGTATATGGGGAAACCATAAAACAACAACCAGAAGTTCTTTACAGAAAATGGGCACTGGTGCCAGCAGATGTTGTTCATTGATAGCTTTTCCAGAAATATGAGGCCTTCCAAAAGAATGGGTTGACTCAAGCACAAGTAGGAATTTACTGAGCCAGAAAAGGGTTGGGATTTCTTGAAATTCCTGTGGGAAGTTTTCATGAGCTTCTTGATACTGAATGTCCTCAAGGAAACCTGTAACTTCACCTCCTTTTTTTATGATAATGCAGATATTCACATCTTGGAAGGGTAAGCTGACACAAGGGCTGAGGTTGAACTGCAAAAGCCAAAGCAGTACATGGAAATATTTAAATGCCCTTTTAATACTTACTTTTAAAAAAGGGGAGGGGAGGGTAAGAAAAAAACACACTACCAAGCCAAACCTTTTAACATAAAAACAAGGAGCTCCTATGGCAATTGGATTGAACTAAAACTTGGAATTGGCTTGTTTGTTTTATCGTCTGGCCTCCAACAAAGACAGCCCTACAGCCTCTTAGCACTGTAAAGGCTGGACGTCAAATGCAGGTCTGATGGGAAGATCATCAACAAGCTGGCTATGGTTTTGCACTGCCATATCAGGAATCAAACCCAGTTTGCCCAGACAGAGCTCCAACAATCAGTCTGCTGCTACATTTTCCTTCTCTAAGGACTGAATCATCCTATTCTTTTGTGTACTCCTCCCACATGCAAGGTCTCATATGAGGCAGCCTATCCTTCCTAGCAAGAAAGGCTGCACAGAGATTCCCTCGTGAGCATGTGTAATACTGCTGCTGAATTGGCTAAGGATGTAACGCAGAGCACCAAGAGACCGAGCACAAAGCCAGCCTGGGAGCGAAGAGCAGAGCTTGACCTGCAGTTCCACCAAGCGCTATACGGTAGCATGGGACTAGGTCAACTGTATATCAAATTACTGCCATGCTCTACAGATGATGGAATGCTAAACAGGCAAACAGCCTGTTTCTTGCATTATGTTTTTCTGTCCTTTGCGGGGGAAGGAGGGGGGGAAATCTTGTTTAGCTCAAAACATATTAGTTTTCCAATAGCATTTATCATGCCAATTTCAGTGATTCTTCGCTTGTTAAAAATGATTCTGGATCACTTTTAGAAAATGTTCCTGAAATTGTATCAGAGCTGAGTAGTAAGAAAGATCTACAGATAGTTTTTTTCAATCTTCTAAAAGTAATTGTGAGCATATCAACCAATTATGACAAAATAACTGTGTTGATACTATCAATTTACATTTCTTCTAAGAAGGCACAGGCTCTTCTATAAAGTATCTTTAAATCATTGAGGATTCAATTCATTAAGCTGTAAGAGGCAGACAAGACAGTATGGAAGATGGTAGCACTGCCTAACAATACACAGTAATGGCATTTTCCATGAGACAGTAGTATTGAAAAACAGTGCATTCTACTGAGCCTTAACATTTCATGCAGGGATTATGCTCAGAAGTTAGTCATGGTAAACTGTGGAATAAAACCACCAGAATTATTACACTCTCCTTATTAAAGTGCAGAATAACATCTTTAAGTACTTGCCAAATAATTAAGATCACGCTTTTGTTTAAAATCAGAAGAAAAATTGTTTTAGCACCAAAGAAAAAACATGTCTGAGCCCTACAAAAGGCACTGTTATAAGGCAGTGTCAATGGACAGAGCAGCACCTACTGGATTCCTACTCCATTTTGGTTTCATACCTGTGGTCTCCAACATTGCTAACTGAATCACTCATCTGGAATTAAAGGTCATTAATTATTTTCAGAGGGCAAAGTCAAATTATTTTTAGAACATTTGCTTTAAATCATACTGTATTCAGAGGTAAAGTGATGCTTATGCATTTTCAGTCCCAGGCATATAATAAAATATGGTCTTGAATTTTCCCATTTTATAGAATTAGGAAGTTTAAAAGTAACAAGAGAAGCAGGTGAGACTTTGCATCATGCTGGGAAGTATCCATAACAATCTATTTAGCGTGGAGCTTTAACAGAAAACATTTTCACATGTCCCTTCAAAAGATACTTCAATTGGAAGAGTATTTGGTTCTGCAACATTTAAGTAAATCAGAAAAGTTTCTTATGCAAAACAATTTTAAAATTATTTGCTACTTTAAGTTTGTGGGAAGCTGAGGTGGGAGGATTTTTGGCAGGCAGAAGGATCTTTGGGAGTTTAGGGAAGGTTCTTCTAAGACATCAGATTTGCTGAAAACCTCCTGGTTTAGGAAAGCTTCATTTTGTTGTGTTCTTTAGGTTTTCTAAAGGCTTGCCCCTACTCAAGGGAGTACCAAACTTCAGAGACACCTGTTGAGCTTTAGGGAATTCATTATCTGATTTTTTTATATATAATGTAGTATCCTAAGGGGAGAAAATGAATGATCTCAGCATTATGATGACATGTTAATGGAAGAACTCAGAGATCTAGTAAGTCATTTCCATCTGTCATTTCTATGACTCTCGCATTTGCAGTGTGATGTAGTTCAAATGTTGCTGTCATACAGAGAGAATGTAATCCAGAAATAAGTTTATTAGCTCTTTGGGGAGCAAGGATTCATGAATATGTACTGCAGACTTGCATTAATCCATTCTGGAAGGCCTATTATATGACACAAAAAGAAAAACATTTTTGCCTCCAGGATATAAAAAAATCTCAGTCAGAATGGAATAATATTAATTAATCTTTCATAGATTTCTTTTACTTCTTATACCTGCAGAGATTTTGCAATGAGTTCATGATTTCCCAATAATGCTCTCTGTACCAAAGTACCTAGCTAATACTCAGGCATAATGCTACAGCTGAAGCATATAGTCATTTCAGTTCTGGATGAGACCGCAGGAATACGAGAATCCTGTTTCATATATGTCAATGTATACACATTTAACCTTAACAAGCCGAAGAGCCTGATACTGAAAGGAAATTATCTTTAACATGGCTTCCATCTAAAATACTGTCAGGACATTTCTTCTGAGCCTCACTCAACACATCTGAATGCATTTAGGCTTCTAAAGTCTCACTGAGAAACAGCAGTAACAAACTATAGACTTCCTCAGTCCACTTAAAGTGACAATAGACAGAGAGAAAGGAATGGGCATTTCAGGACTTGAACTTTTGCAGTGGTGTCCAACTGATCCTTAACAGCTTTAGCATTTATTTAAAAGTAAGCAGACACATACCATAGATTGGGAAACAGAAAAAATATCCTGAGTGAGTAATCTAACCTGAGCGGTACCACAAAAGCTGTGAAAGAAAAACATGATAAGCAACATTTCAGAGCAGTGTGCTAGATTATTTAAACCTTCAGCCAGTGTTTGGTGTAGACGCTAACTTACTGATGATTTGCAAGGGATCTGTCCTAGCTACATCTGGCTACATCGCATAAACAAAAAGCAAATGAAAAAAAATGAATTCTATCACATGCATTGGTTGGACTTGATGATCTTAGAGGTCTTTTCCAAACTTAATGATTCTATGACTCTATTGTCAATAGCATCACTTCTTGCCCCTATACCACCTCAGAGGCTAAATTACCAATGGACCGTCATGTGCAAATGCTGTCTCCCAGTCCCTCTTCCTAGGGATGTGTGAGTTTGACTTTGTGAAAACTCAGGGAAGTCTGTCCAACTGATAAGCAAGGAAAGGGAAGCTGCGGGGAAGAGAGAAATGCCTGAAGCCAGAAGGACCTGGTTCCCTTTGGAGCCTGACTGAAGTGCCTAGAAGATGCCAATGGCTCACTGGAGGTTTACGAGATGCTGTCTGTAGAAAGTTTTCTTTGGTTTTGTTTGGAAATCAAACTTTTGCTTTGACTTTGGTACATGTTGGTGCAGATGGGTCAAACTATATTTCCGCCACTGAATGACTTAGCTCAAAGGGACAATGTGCCCTGATCCTGTCACACAAGAATTTTATCTCTTCCAGCAATTCACAAATTCTGAGGCCAATTTTCTATTACTTTGCCAAGAAGCAAAATTAGCAGATTTCACTGAAATAAAATATGTGACCTAGTTGCTGATGATAAAAAATGTTGATCTCAGAGAGAGAAATCGCAAATGAGCAAGACATGAATCAAGCCAGCTACACGTAAGGTCAGAACAGTGCAAGAAGAGACAGAGCTCTGTCAAACCTTTTGCGAAAGATACCGATCTAAGGTTTGTTCACAGATACCATATACCATAGCAGTTGCTTGGAAAAGAACAACACGGGAACCACACTTTATTACTATATAGGTTATAACTTTTTCTTCCCCTTGTTCTTTCACAAACACATTGGCTGAAAATCATTATTTTGCAGCTGCCAGATGCTCTAAATCTCCCAGCACACTCACACTCCCAGCTTTAGCGTTTTTTCAAAGAAAAGGCAAACACTGTAAGATTTAGTAAACAACTAGCCTACAAACTAAAACCGCCTCAAAGTCCTGCCTGGTAAAGTCACTTACACAGGATTGAAAACAATTTGAGACAGCAGTTCATAATTAGATTTTTTGGCCAGGGTAGGAAGGGTTACAGTGTGTTTTTTGGTTTCATTTTCTTGGGCAAAATGAAGACTTTCTAAAATTTGACTTCTGAGTTTGTTAGCCTTCCCTGTGATATGCACAATGGCAATTCAATAGCATTTCTCCTCCAGAGACAGAGGGGGACACATACTGTTTATGGCAAAAGGGAAGGGATTTTGTGCAGCCACCAGACAGGAACACCCCTGAACTTTGGGAACGGCTGAATCTGGATCTGGCATTTAGGGCTTAGGCTCATTTCTGGAACAAACAGTTCTGCTGTGCATGCTGCAACAAATGGATGAGTGATTCACTACAACGTGCTGGCCTAAAACAAAGCCATTTATTCTCTTTGGAAGTGGAGATTCACTCAGGAGCCTGCAGTAGGTCAGGGTCCTGAATAAAAGTTCATTGAAGCCAGTAGGAGCTTTCCAGGGGCTATGAGTGGCTTTGAATCCAGATAAATTCCCCTCCATGATTCAAATGCTCCTCACCCTTCCTCCAGGCTTGCATATCAGCAAGGAGACATGTTGGAGAAACCCAGACGAGCAGGATGGGACTGGTAGAGCTCAGCAAAAGCTCTGGGAGAGTCCAGTCCCCTTCCTCATCTTGCTAGCAGCCTTCCTTTTTTCTTCACTGTTGATTTCCCCCCTTGTTTTCCAGACTTTTCTTTGGTCATGTTATTTGGATTTAAAACATTCTGGAATTGCAATCCTTCCACATTTTTGCCTTGAAGACAATTATAAACAAAGATATGTTAATAAGATTCATACTCAAATAGATTAAATGGGGAAATCATGGGGGAAACTGTGACAGTGATGCAAAACCCACTGTGTGAAAATCCGCTGGGTAAGATAACTTGCAGAATTTTCTACGAATACCCTGAAACTATTCTTTAAACTAATGCTTTCATCCAACAGCCGCTCACAACTGGGGAGTTTATAGGTCTATTATAAGCCTGCCAAGAGTACTGTGGTCACAGTCAAATCCAAATAGCCTCTCAGAAAAAAAATCCACATTGGGACAAAATAAAAAAGTTTGGTTTCTATGACATTTGGACGGAGAAGAGTAAAAGAAAATTCAGTGCGTAACTAACAATTGCCATCTGCCATGCTAGGAATCAGTATTTTCACTTCCCAAGATAAAAAACAATAGGCTGATACGAGGCTCTTACTCATGACTGCAAGTGGCTATTTTGAGGGGAGGTTGGTTGTGAACTTAAACATTAAAATCTAACTTTAAATTAGCTCACAAATCACAATTCTCGGAGTAAGCATTCAAGGACATTAGGGAGGGAAGATGGAAGATCCTGACTCTGAACTGTAGGCCTTTTGCACAGTTCCCAGTGAAGAAAAAAAGAAAAAACAAAAAAGAGATCAAGAACCACACTATGAGTACAGGCAACGATCCACCCCAAGAATAAATTTATACTGCAGCCCAGAACAGAAATGGGATGAATGCGCCAAATAGACATCCATATTTCTGCAATTGCTATTGGAGCTTAAAACATAAACCTCACTCCATACTGAGGTCTCCACAGTGCAAACTATCCGTGGTCTAAATTTTCAGTGATGTCCTCCAGGCCCAGGAGCTGGGAACTGGCAGAACAGGAGGGGGTTCACCTAAGTAAGGAACTTTACATTGATCTCTGTTGTGCTGAAGACTATTTCTCCCGTTATCCAGGTCCACAATTGGACAGTGCAACCTGAAGAGCTATTTTCTTCTGCTCTTCAAAACTGATTGGACTGGATTTTGAGATCACTCCCAGTATTTATCACAGGATAAATGGACACAGTAGTTTCCTCAGGCAGGCCATTCTGATCTTTTGCAGAAATTGGTCTCTGCTGGGTTTTTGGCAGCAGCTCTCAATCTCTTGCCAGCTCAAATAACCTGCCAGCAGCATTTCACCACTGCCATTCCCTATGCCAGGCTAATAGTCCCGAGTTTTTGTGCCTACTGCTCATGCCAAGCCATTGTGCTCTGTGACATTGCTATGGGACTCAGCTCAGGCTCAATGATTCCTGCAAGGTAAACAAGGCCATAGACAATACACTAAAGAGCTTAACTAATCCAGGAATAACCCTGCTATTAGACCTGTTTCTTCACAACAAAAATTAAAGGAGAGGGGGTGGGTAGAGGTCAGGAGCAAAAATGAACATCTAATGAAGGTAATCCTGCCAGACTGATGTGACATGCTGTGTTGATTCTTCTGGAGGGTGTGGGTATGCGTGTGTGCATACGTGTGTGTGAGAGAGAACATACACATCCTGAAGAATTCTAGAATACAGAAACTTTATGGCCCCAGAAATTTCACCATAAAATCTGTATACATTGAAAACAGAACAAAATGCCACAGGACTGAATTTCACCTTTTTCTGGAAATCTCAGCCAGACATCTTTGGCACCTCACCAAGAAAACCTTTACTTCATGCATGGCATTTTGTGACCCTAATTCCTCAAACCTAATTTTGATCAGTGTAAGATCCTGCATCAGTCTTCCCTGTCTATGTAGATAGCAAATACCTAGCTGAGGTCGTATTTCTTTTGAGTCTATCATCAGAATATATCACTTCCTTTAACAGGATAAAAGCCAAGTTTCTTTGCTGACCAATGACAAAAGCTGCAAGTAATTTTCAGACACTTAAAGCATAAATGCTCAGTTGGTTCAGACTATCACATGGGACCCTTCTCTAAAATGCAGTCTAGGAAAGAGATTAAGGCATCTTGTGAACTCACATACAGAAGATACTTACAAGGAGCACTTGCTGGTGTTAACACATTAAGAAATTTCTGAGTGAGCAGCATTTAGGAAGCATCCTTTACTGCAAGAGGATTTTCCAGTGACAATACGATGACTGAATTGAAGGATGGAATTTTGACAATTGACTATCCCATCACAAGGTTATCAAAAAGTACATGGCTGGAGAAAAAAATTAAAAGACTATTTCTCTTTGCCAGATTGGGTGATAAGTCATATCATTTGAAATAATTATGAGTGTCAGTGTGTATTTGTGAGTTTATTTCTAGCTAAGTAAGGTCAATGACATTGTAAAAGGCATGGTAAAGGCCTCCCTTGGGGACAGTATACAAGTCTGATCATTTATATCCAGGACATACAAATAACATACAAGTAAGCATGGCGTTCTAAACCACAGGGAACATTTGCCAAAACTACCTAGAATGACTTCAGAGCCAAAATTTCCATCTCCAAAAAATATTTTGACCTTCAGTTTCCACACAGTTGTACAAGTCATTGGATTAAAGCTGTAAATCATATTAGACCATCAATGCTACAGCAAAATGCCACCAAAAATAAGGTCGAGCAATGTTTGAAGTTTTCTTATACCAAAAGGAACAGGTAAAAGAAAATAGAGGAGGTTTCAATTACACAAACCATGTAAGAGCCTAAGACGCTTCAAGCATTTTAAAGAATTTTACTATCTTTTTGTATTTGCTGTGTTCCCATCTCCTTTGAATGGATACCAACTTCTGACCCAAATGGAACTTCAAAACAGACTTTTATTTGGAACAATAACCTTGCCTCAATAAGCATAATACTATCTTGCTCAATTTACTAACAGCAACAAAACCCAATTAATGATTGAATCTGTGCCAAAATGAAAAGCTGGGTTGGTTGAGGGTTTTTGTAGAAAAACCTGTTAAGGATTTCATACAACTGCAAAGAGTCTTGCTCTTTGCAGCTACATTTACCCCTCAAACAAATTATCGGAGATAGTATCAGATTCTAAACCTGACAGGGGAAAAAAAAAAAAAAAAAAAAAGACCACCACCAGAGGAAAAATAACCAGTATTGTTCTCTAGCGACATAGCAACTGTTCGTTATTCTGGCCATTGCAACACACAAGTAACCACTCCACTCTTCACATGGTATGACACACTCATACTCTCAGTGATACTCCTCCCATCTCAAGAGGATATTTTGTATTTCTTTCTGAGGTCTTTTCAAAAACAAATATTTGTTCCCATTCTGCACATCCTGAGTGCTGATCCCAAACTCTTTTGCTAGGAAAGCATGTTCTAGTGTATGTTCTTTTGTATGAATAATTTCTACAGTAATCTACTTTCCTTTCCCCACATGACTGGATTAAAGTTTTATGGGGCCCAGGGTAAAACCAAACAATAAGAATAATCTTACTGTCATCGTCACCAAGTTTCACAGCGATTCTGTTCTCATGTTTTCCTCATTCCATCCTTTTCCTCCTCCCTTTTTTAGACAATTAATTTCTCTACTTGCTGTCCCTCAGTCTGAAGTCTTCCCTGCTGCTTACATGAAAGAGTGTAAGTTACTGACTGTTGAAAACATCAGCTGAAATGCAGCCAGGTCAAGATGAGGTTATATAAAAGTCTAAAGGCGACTTTTTTAGGTCACATTCTCAGCAGCGCAGATTCCAAATGTTTCAGTAAGCAGACTGCACTTAACACTCTAGCTGACAGTATTCATTAAATTAATTCTGTGTCTATAGACAGTTCTTACTTAAAGTGCATTTCTACCATGCACACCCTATAAGCACAAGCTGTACTTGTAACATTCCCAGACTACCTATACAGCCAGGCATTTATTTGTACTCATGCACGGAAAGGAAGAAACTTTAAAGTAGCTGGTTTTTCCCAAAATAATTTTATAACAAAACTATGGCCTTTTTTTTTTCCTCTCTGTATGGAGATCAGCTAATCTTTGAAATTATAAACAAAGTTAAAAACCTAGTGATTCTAAATACTTTATATTGTGTATGCTTGTTTTCCTTTCTTACCAGCATTGCATGTGCCAATTCTCATCACTGCGAGGAATCTCTCCAGTACACAAAAGGAGTTTACTTTTGTTTTTTTCCTTAGTAAAATGGCCTTTACAGTATTTTGGTTAAGCATTCTTATGACTGGAGATTTATCTGAACATTTTAGCCATGAAACCTCTTGGGAACTCTTGGGAATGCATTCAGTTTGGTTGCAAAGCCTCAGAAAACATGTTTATTTGCTCATAGCTTCAATAAATTGAATAGAGCCTATGACTGTAGGCATGAATGGACCAGAAGAGAGCAACAATATAGCTCTAACAGTAGCTTCAAAGTTTATCCTTAAGAAAAAAATTGCCACATTTTCCTTGTGCACTTCTTTACATAATAAACTTCTATAATCCCATACCATATGGCTGCCAATACTCTTTTTTACCTAATGATCAGTATGTTCATGAGAATATTACAGCATTTTATTAATTTAGGTTGCACAGTGTCTCACTCCAGACCCCACTGTACATCACTCAGTGTTCTGTGGTAGTTTTTTTCAGATAAGTTGGTCACACCAGTGACTACAGTTTCACATCATATATCTAGCCATACTCTTTGCTAGAATTTCAATAATGAGTTCCATCTGCAGCCAAAACCTAAGCTCTGAGGAACAAATGCTTTTCTTGCTGAAAACTTGGAAAGAGAACATAACCCAAAGCAAAATACAAATGACAGGAAAAGAAGTGAATTCTGTCACTTGATCATCAGGCCAAAAAAGTTCACTATACCCACACATATCAGCTTTCTGGTCTTACTAGATTAACACTCCAGTATCATTCCCTGTGATTTTCTTCACATCACATCCTATATGAACACTCAGAAAGGAGGAGACAATAACAAAGAGCCCATGTAAATGTGTCATTCAGGATCAGAGTCCAGGCTGTTGGTAACAGCTTGCTACTCCTGTCCTCATTGGTAACTCTCTATACCCCTAAAGATATACCCCAGAAAGGGCACAGTTAGTAGCTTGGCAGTTAGAGCTATTTAAATGGACCCCGGCAAGATGCTCAGCAGAGAATGCAGAAGCCTGCAAAACACCCAATTAAATTCTGGACTGAGGATAGCAACTAAGTTCTCCCTTAAAAATATGAAGTGTGCAAAAACCAGCAGGCCCATCGTTATTGTCAAATCCTTAATCAAAAGTATTTCCCTTTGCGAGGTTTTTGTGCAAGAGATATAAAGCATTTCAAAGCACAAAAAGAGCTTACCTAAAAAAAAAAAAAAAAAAAAAAAGGCCCAGCCCTCTTCTACTTAGTCCTGCTCTCTGAGAGTCATCTTCAACTATCCCACCCTCCAGAAGCCTCCCTGAGCCTTCAGTTCTTGGCCATCTCTTGTTACCTCACTCCAGACACCTGCATAAGGTTTAAACTTTGCTAATGCCGTTCAGCTGAAGCCTCCTCACCCCTTCCAATGCAAATAGCATTGGGTTTTAAATTGTTTTTTTAAAGCAGCTTTGTAAAGAATTAGTACAATTCATTACCCTCCTTTTCCTGCTGGCTTTTGACTGAAATGGGTAAATAGAAGTCTGGTGGAATCTGTAAAAGTAATGTACTATTTGACAGAGTTTGGGTTTTTTCCCAAACTCTTTGAATTCGTAACAGCATCATATCTTTGATATGCTCTATGTATTTCATGACTATCCTACTGTTTGTGCTATGGTCCTCACTGAAGAGATGGGCAATCTGAGGTACGGAAAACTGATTTAGCTTGCCACACAGCAGGCAAAGCAAGTGAATGGCAAGGCCCAGACATGTAGGCTGTTCATCCTTTGTACTCCCAACAAATGTTCCCATAAATGTTCTCTTCTTTTCCTTTTTCCCCACTCAAGTTCAAATTTTTCACTTCTTACCTGACTCTACAGTCACTCATCTTTATGTAGAAAACTCTGCGGTCATTTTGCTGCTAGACAAGTTTACGTTTTAATAATTGCCTATGCAGAATTACACAAGCTGGGAAGGCAAAGAATTAAGTACAAAACCAACATTCCAAAACAGGGTGAGCTTCCCACTGTAGAAATAACAATGGTAATTAAAGAGGAGTTTTGCAATTATAAAAATGCTTTAACTATGACAAGGAAATAAATGAAAATACTCTTGGTGTCGCTAACATCCTTGCATGATGAAACAACTAAAAGCTAGTGTTCTTAAAGCATCGTTCACAGGGAGAAAGTAATAAGCCAGCAGGCTCTAAAAGCAGATGAATTACCATACATGAGTTAGCATTCCCCCCATAAATGTATCAATGCATGCATTATAAATACTGTCAAAATTTCCCTTTTGTGGTTACAAGTGGTATGCCAATTAAAAACCCCATAACCTTTACATACATACTTTCTGCATTTCAGTTGTGTGTATTCAGTTATATGGTCCTCTTTAACCTATTAATATACTCAGTATCTTGTTTATGTATGAAGAAATTAAGACACAGAATGTCTTTGTTGAATGAAGAAAACTTCTCATGTTTCCTTTCCAACAGAATAAGATGTGGCTAGCAATCTGTTCCCCTTAATAAGGATGCCATTAAAGAAGAAAAAGAGTGTTTTGACTGACAATCTACTATGCATGAAAAACGTGGATCGTGATTAGTCAATAGCACCTAGCTCATTCAAGCTCAGGTCCCAAAATCATGGTCATAACTGATACAGCAACATCTGACTACTATCACATTCTAATTTGTTAAAGCTATTCCTCTCTCACAACCTTATGCTGGGGTGCAAAAAGGTGTGCAGAATTCTCTGTTTCCAGTTTAAGTTCATCTATTTAGTTACTTGCTTCTAAAATCCAGAGACCAGAGGTACTCAGAGACTTTCTCCACAAACATGCCTTTCCTTAACGTATCATAGGCAATGGCGTTTGGATTTATGTTTGGGTTGTTTTTTTTCCTTCAGCCTACATGGGCTACCTGACCTCAAATAACATCCTCCAACAGAGAAAAAAGGAAGGCGTGGAGAAAAATGCCTACTTTTTCATACCAATCACACATTCCACTGCCTTTTTAGTTTCTGTCTCCTGAAAGCGCTGATTAAACATGACTTCCTACTTGTTCGTACAGAGGTTATTTTGTATGGAGTATCACTGGCTGAGAAATAAACATCTTGTCAAACACAAAGCAACACAGACTGATTTATTCAGCAATACAGGGGCAGTTTCTAGCATATGCTGAACTGAAAAGCTACGTGCAGATTTATTAACCCCAGAAACTAAAAGTCTTCCTGATTTTAATAATTTTTTCCTATTTTCTTCTAAAATCAGAAATACTCTGTTTCTCTCTCCCTGAGGATACATACATTACTGAATGCAATATAGACTTGGAGGCTGTACTTTATCACTGGCTTGTGACTATTGTTCACATTCCAAAATATGTTCTAGCAGTTCTGGTTTTCTTGCATCTGTATGTTAAATAATATTCTCTCTTTAGCATGGCAAAAAAGTTGTTCACATCCACAAAGCCAGCATTTGGTTTTGTTAGGGCTCTTAGCATATGGAGTATGTTTGTAGGTAGGGCCGTAAGAGGAAAATACATATACTGGAATTCACACAGTTGTTTCTCAATAAGTAAATTCAGTGACAAGAGAGAAAAGTAGAAAGATAGAATTAAAAATGTCCAGAAAGGATAGGCACTTTGGATCAAGAGCGATGTCTTTTAAATCTGTACATGCCTGAGAATGTGAGCAAGGGTACTGGATGTGCACACGTGCACACATGCACACAACAGTTACCAAGCTATAGGAGTATCTCTGCATTGACGAATCAGCTCTTTTGATAAGTACGTTTAGCACCACTCTGCACAGGGAAACTTCAGGTAGGCAAAAACTCCTAAGCGAAAACTGCAGTTGGTGTTCTCAAATCTTGACATTTATCGCTTGTGAAAAATGTTAGGCTGCCAGTGTGAGGCAATACAGCACTTCATCCACCCATTGAGGATAAGACTGAAAACAAAGATTCAGTGTTTTCCCAAACGGACAATGTAGATAGTCTTGCATTAACTCCACTCATAGACTGAGCCAGCTAGACATGCACCAGCTGTGGTATAGAGACACTGCCGGTTAGTGCCGTGCCTGAGTTAATAAGCATAGCTGTAAGGCTGTATATTTTAGTTCAAACCCTTTGTCAAGACATAAGATTGTATGTACTCATAGATACAGACACTCAAATTACATTCCAATTTCTGCCTTGGCTTGATGTTTTCAGATGGGTTCCTTTGGTCAAAATTTCCCAAACAGCCTTCAAGTTTGAATGCCTTCACCATTGCAGGAAATCAGGCTTATTCTTAAGAAGCAAATCGCTTACATTTGGCTGATACATCTAAGGCTGTGTTGCGGGAACACAAAACTTGCATTGGCTCTTTTTGAAAATGTTACTATCAAAACCTTCATGCTTCTAATTTCCACCCCTGCAACTGAATAATACAACTCTCTACAAATATTTAAAGAATATTCTTGAATACTTCTGTAATAAATGCTATAATAATTTTCAAACAAACGATAAGCTTTCCTGGCTTGCTCTGTGCAGGTATATCAGATTCTTGGTCTTCACTTACCTTGGCAAAGTTGGCTAAAACCATATTCAGATACAAAGAGCTCTACCCTATAAACACTCTTTTATGCAAAATAGCTAATTTCATCACAGTGAAGACCAAGTCCTGTACTTAGGAAGAAGAAATCAAATACAATGTGAAAATAACTGGCAAGACAACAAAAAATATTGACAGGACTTGAGGCCTGTATTAAACCACAGGCAGAATACAGATTAATGACATGACACTGTTGCAAAACTGAAATTAAAGGAAAGAAAAAGTAAACCACTGTCGTGCCAGCATATGCCACCAGAAATATTCTATATAAAAAAGAGTAATTATTTTTCTTCACTAAGTCTTATTAAGGCTTCAGCTGGAACATTGCATTGCATAAGAGTTTTGGTTACCATGCTTTTCAAAAAGCTAAAGAAAAGCTGGATAAAGTCCAAAGTGGAGAAGAAGAGGTTCAGAAAATATGACCTATGAAGAAAGATTGAAGAAATTGGTTTTGTTTAGTCTAGAAGACTGAAGGGAGACATGATAGCAGGCTTTCATGTGTGAAAGATTGCTTGTAAGGGGACAGTAATCAATCTCTCTCTATGTTCACTGAAGGAAGGACAAGAAGAAATCAGAGCAATTTGCAATAAAGAAAACCGTATTATGAAAGCACCTCTACAAGTAGAGAGGTGTAAGCAACTGCATGGGGAAACTGTGGAATTTTATTGAACAAAAGGTTTACAAAAACAGGTTGGGCAATTATCCCTTTAGGATGGTCTGCTATACTTGAGCCTGGTTTATTGTAGAAGGCTGGATTAGACAGACAATCATCCAAGATCTCAATCCCATTTTTCTATTCTTTTCCCTCACATTGCTGCTATCATTCTAGAATACAGTCTACAACACAAGAGTTTTTACAAAAACAAGTAGTAGTTTGGGTTCCTTTGTACTTGTATGCCATGTTGCATATCTTCTCATTTCACCTAGCTCTCTGTGCTCTGAGATGCCATTTGACAGCCCCAGTTTCTTCTCATATTGACAACCTCATCTATCTCCTCTATGTCCTCAGTTTTCTGCTTACTTCATCTGCATGTTGTCTGGGAATAAATAAGCAAACATTAGGGCTGGTTAAGAGTGCTTGCAAATAAATAGCATGGATGGAGCAGATGACTGGCCTTCTAGCAGCTGACTGGTTCATAGAAGCAGCTGACTGACACCTTTACCTGTGTCATTTGGGTTGTCTTTCTGCCAACTTTCTCTGTTCTGTCTTCAGCTGCCAATTTTCATGTGACTTGTTAGAACTTCCTTAAGATTTCTGCTCCTCCGTCAAATTTGTGTTTGACTGTTTTTGAAAACAGGTTTAAAGTTATCAGTGGGGAGGGAGAGAGCAGTCTGTTACACAGATATAGCCAGACATAGAGCATGATCACATATGCCTCGTTTCCTTATAAAATTAGGCAAAAGACCCTACCCCTACTAATTCCACTTCATTCAAATCAAAGATAAAGTAAGTAATTTGGATGTCTACGTTCTCAGGTCCTAGCAACTATTTCCACTGCCTTGTTCATTAGACTGAGGTGCTTGCTAACATAGGGAGGCTATAAAAGAATATGCTAGGCTGTGAATTTAAGGCCAACATATCCCACAGTTATTTCCTAGAGGACTTCCCTAATGTTGGGTGAAAGCATCCCTAGGCAGAACTGTTGTTGTAGAGCACAGTGCTTGTGCTTTAGTTCTTTTTTGTAGACCAAGCCTTTAGCCTCAAAAAGGGCCATAAGAAATTTTCCTCACTAAAGATCACATTATTTGGTTTCTCTAATTCTACTGGGAGTTGCCAGATTGTCCTATTTCAGATATTCCATGAAGCTTAGTTTCAGTGAATGTGGAGGTGGCTGGATAGTGGGAAGGATTAGTTTTATTTTTTCAAGGGAGAGAGGTAGGTATGTGCTACACATCACACTTGTCTATCTCCTGGATGGCTCTCTCCAGGACAGCTTACTTCACTCCACATGCTGTGCGACTAGGCAACACTATGGTATCAAACAAGCTGCAAAGACAACTTTCTCAAAATTTCCAAAATTAATGTGACACAGTTTGAGAGATGACTGTAATTGCTACAGGTATTATGCTATATGTGATTTGAATTTAGAAGGTGTGAGTCACAGCAGGCTGCATTTCTAATAAAGCAGTGTAAGAACCTGATCCTGAAGAATTTTACTCATACCAATAGTCCTTATTTATGTAAGCAAGTTAACGGGGCTAATGATGTATCTAAAAATTACAGGAATGAGAAAGCCTTTGCAGGATTCAACACTGCCGTTATGACCTCTGGGATAAAGAAAAGGCTAGACACAATCTGAAATTGCAAGAAATGTGCCCATATTTTCTATGCACTTTTCATGCCATGTATGTACATTATGCAGCTTGCAGTTCCGTTAAGTAGCAGACTGCATGGGAGTTTCAACTGGGGTGTGTCAAGGATTCTTAGTCATAAACTTCATAGATCATTTTCTTTGCTCAAAATAATCCCTTGGCAAGACATCTTACTTCCCTGCCCCCAAGGAATTGTTTGTAATAAAAGCCTGCAAATAACTATACCAGGCAATTTTGTTATTCAGTCTCCTTCCTCAACATGAAACAGAATCTCTTCCCGTCTGTGTTCTTCCTAAAGTGTCTACTGTTACTCTGTATGTACACATTGTGCAACAGCTGCTGTGTCAAACTGCTGCAAACACATGTGCAGAATAAGGGAATGACTAAATGCCAGTACTTTTTATTTTACAGCTCAACAGTGAAGTTCAGCATTTGCTTTATCTTGTTGATCTAGACTAAGTGTGTAACACAGATAAACTGTAATATAGGATGCTCTATCAGTTTTCATGAAAGTAGAAAAAAACAGGCAGATACATATGTTGTGATAGCATGGAGAGGACTTTGGAAATGACAATACAGGCTTTTCATTTTATATTTCAGTCCCTTCTAGACACTACATTTTAAGAAATTGGCCTTTAAGAAACTCCCAGGCACATCGCTTCCTAGCACAAAGTTAATCTTCCTTCTCAGGAGCACGCTACTGTTTATTCATCGCTTCTCTTAGTTATTTTAAATGCGTATCTGTCAAGTTGTGTAATGACAGCACAGTCCTTTTTTAATATACATGTTATTCACTTTCTTTACCACATGGCTGTCAGCAACACCCAGCTATGTATTGCACAGATCTTTCAATGCCTTTTTGCTTGATGCTTAAAAGATACTATGCAGTATTAAGTAATGGCATTATTAAGAGTGCTCTATTGGACCTCTGAATAATTGATTGCTTCTGCCTAATTAAAAGAAGAAAAGGACAGAAGAAAAGGACAGAGTAAAGGTTTGTATATGATATGGCATTTTGTCAAATGTGGTTTCATGTTGTGGTAAAATGTGTATGTTCTGTCTTGTGTATCACTGAATCTTGCCCGATTGTGTAATATGAAGTTAATGCTGGAGATGAGAGATGCTCTGTTTGATAGGTGAACATAAACTTAAGTCTCTTTTTTACTTAATCTGTGATTATCTTGTGAGGAATATAAGCTCTGCAGCTGCTTGTTTACAACACACAAAAACACACTGGGACACAGACTGCTAAGGGATGCAAATGAGCAGCTTTCATTCACTTCATGGGATCAAAGGTCCCAGTATATAGATGTACAAACATATGTACTTATGCTCACCTCTGCTGAGTAAAACATTTGAAAATGCATGTCCACAAGTATGCTCTGAATGCTAATGAAAACCAAGGAAACTCTACCATGCGCTTGAATTTGAATACATGCTCTAATGATTCACTGACTAGAAATACTTTACTGAGGCAGAGACTAGGTGCCTATATCTAAGGTTACCTTTGATCCACTGCTGACAAAGGAAGTACATGAAAAAGCCTTTTGATAGGGAATACTGGTCTTTTTCCTCTTTATTCCTTCATAGACAAAGGAAACCCACTTGAACTTTGAAGTACAGTAAACGTTTTTAGTTTCAGGAATAGAGTGGGGGGATATTTTTTGCTTCATACTGCAAATTCTAACTGTTTCTTAAAAAGAAATGTTTTTCCCTTCTAGGGAAAAAAAAGGCTTAAAAATTATTGAATTGCTTCACTTTTTTATCTGGTACTCCAGTAGTACAAAACTGTATGCAACTCCAGTAAGAAAATCCTATCACTAGAGTTAATTCCTTTAAAGCATATTCTTCTCATCAAACTAGAGTACCATTTGCCAACCCCAAAATCTGACTAACAGTAAACAAATGTGCTGGGCACCCATTATAATTCAGAAGAAATTCAGCTACAAATATCTCTGCTTATTAAGGTGTTAAGGCTGAGCTCAATAAGCTAGCTATCCACTAATCAGACCTTGCGATTTCCCACACATTTTTTGATATGGGAACAGGTCTGCATTTGATACAAGAACTTCAAAGACAAAAAATATCCAATCTAATTTGTGTACGCAGGCAGCTTACAGCTGTGGTTTGCATAGTGAGTATGCCTGCAAAGAAAGAACACTGATAAGCAGGGTATCCTTGTCAAGCACATATGCACCAACGTATTTTTTAACTGTAATTTATGTAGAGGGACTCTTTCACAGATATGACATAGATGTGCCAAACAATCGTGTTCTGGATTCCACCCCAGAAGGGAAGGGTCATGCCCTGCATTCAAATCTGCACCCCTCCAGCAGGTATCTATCTCCTCTGGGAGCTCACCGTTAGCTTCCTTACCGATAGCATAATAAATGCCAACAGAGCATATGCCACAGAAAGTTGTAAATGGTGAGATCCTTCTCATCTGACTTTAGCCATTAAAACTAAACTAGTTTGCTGTTTCTTTAGGAAACACAGAGCACCTCTAGGAGGGGATTCATATCATCCCAAAATGAATGAGATCTTCTGAAGACTCTATTTAACAGAGGAAGGACATAAGCAGCAAACCTAGACTGAAAGTCTACCTTTCAGCTAGTAGGCAAAATGAATTCCACCAAAAACAAGCCAAAAGAATTTTGTGCATCATAAAAACAGTAAGATCTTTGCTAAATTGTAAAATAATAATAATAAACAACCCAACTCTTTGTATCTTCAATGCTGTGCCACGAAGCTGATATTTTATATATTTACATGTTTATATTCATATACTTTATACCTTTATAAAAAGGTATATTGTATATTTTTAAAGCTTTCCTTCTATGTGACTGAAACATATCAGATGAACTGGTGTGAATTGTTTTAATACCATGCATTTCAGTATCATCATTCCAATGTACATTGTCTGTCCTATTACCCCTAAATTACAGTCTCAGCATAGGTTACTAAGATTCCTTTTTCTATTTATGTAACTTCAAATGAAAAAAAGTCTTTTTGTGTGCTAAGGGATAACATTATAAAGAGATTCTAGACAGAAGGTCTTATCCAGAGAAAAGTTCACTTCTATTATAGCAACTTTGTATTTCTTTGTGGTTTGCCCTAGAATCAAACCATTCTTGAAACCACACTGATTTGAGTCTTTTTTAAAAAAAATTTGCATATTGTTATCATAGCATATCTGCTGTTCTTCCTTATAGTTTACCATTATGCTTATGGATGTGAAACACTCTGTGATGTGATGTGATGTGATATGATATGATATGATATGATATGATAGCGCATTCTTCAGTTTTCTGCTGAGGAGGATACTGACTGCAAGAAGAGAGCAAAATAATCTCTACTAGTATAAAATGTGAACTATTACAGAGCTCAGACAAGTTGAAGATCCAGCTCTACATTTCCTCAGATTTTTTTCCAACATTGGCACTTCACAAATCATACTCTTATCAATACTTTGGTACCGCTCCTCACACTGAAAATTAATCTGTTCAAGTCAATAGAGTTTATAAAAACCTCTGACATTTTTCACTGAAGGCTTTATGCAGTAAGTAAAATTATTCTGTGTACAATAACTGCAAAAGTCCAAATTAATTCTGCATATATCACCAATTAAATGAAGGGTACTGAAAAAGAAATTAATTATTCAAATTCTAAGGGTAGCGTGAACATATTAACTAAGTCTGAGCCAACGACTACAATGAAGTGAGATTACATTTACACTCACAGGAGTGAAACCATTATCAATGTTCTCCCAAATACTTACTGTATATCCATTACTTTTTTCCAGCTACTTTTTTTTACAGTCTCAAATTAAGCAATACTAAGAAGCTTTGGACTTGTAAATATATTCTGCAATGAATATTCAAAGAAAATATAAAAGGACCCTGAACTCCAGAGAAAGTAAGGAAAAGGATGTGACTCCAGGATTCATGGCAAGAGAGTGAACAATGGCTTAATCACATAAAACATCCATGCACTCCCAAGACCTGGCTACCAGTTTTAACAGAGCTCACATTCTTGAACACATCCAAATGACAACACGTGAATTCCACTAAAAGTGTTTAAACAAGTCAGTCATCTCTTGCCTACTAGAGCAGAGCTAAGTGTCAAATTCCAGCATCAGCTATAAGGGTGTAAATTGGTATTAGCTCCACAGAAGTCAACAAAGCTAGGTTTACACACTGTGGTGAGAATTTGAATGTAGAAGTGTAGGATGGGCTGAAATTATGGGTCAGATTTTTACCTCAATCATTGTGGTGTACTTCTGGTGTAATCGGATAGTTCAAAGTTGAATTAGTGTTTTAAAGGCATTCTTTAAAATTTAAAGATGGGTCTGAATTACAAAATCTCACGATACCAGTCAAGGAATATTCTGACAAAAGATTACAGATTCATCCGCACACCTTTGGATGAAGTAAGAGATAAATTTTGGACATTATTTTTCATTTTGAAGGAGTCAGTTTCTGGCTGCCGGCCCCCATCTCCTCACTTAATGTAAAAACACTTTTGAGCTTCTCTCACTGCCTTTCTGATCTAACCTCAGCTTGACTTACTGCCACATGAAGAAAAGCTTGATCATAACACCCCAGGCTCCAAGACACAAGCTCACATGAGCAGCAGCCCCTTTGACTTCCATGAGACAATCCATCAGAGAAACTCACTGGTATATACAGGGGCTTAGTGGGCTGACCACTAAGAATTACAACTACCTGTCAGTTAACCCTGTCCAGGTAGGAGCAGTCAGTGCCTCTTTCTTGCTCTCTCCCTTGCTGATTTTTTTTTTTTCCCGGCAGGGCTCTCACCATCACCATCATCTCTCTTCTCTCACAGTTTTTTATCTCAAGACACTTGAGGTTTTTCTTCTATGAATCATTATGCAATAAAGAGGCCTACTTCAGATGGTATACTCTATCTCTTAAGTTAAAAGGGCAGGCAATCATTTTGGCTTTATCCTAATGTACACAATTCTGCAGCTATCTCATTCTTTGGGTCAAGAATTTCCGAAGGCATTTCCTGGGATAATCTGTAGAGCAGTAATGCCTCCTCATACATTAGCCAGTCTGATTGCCTGATGCGTTTTACACAGTTCAGTTCAGAGTCCAACTCAGTCACTGCTCAGGGCTGCCAAGCTCACTCCGATTTTCCCTCACCACACACGCAATCGCCTGACGGGATCCTTCTCGTTCACTGACACTCAGCTTTCCACAGAAGCACATGCCAAGCATACAAAGGCCGGGGAATGCAGAGGAATTAACCATTTTTGGAATTCGATTACTTCAGAGCTGTTTCACACACTCAAATCGCTTTCGGTCATACGGAGCACATACGACATGATGTAGCCAACCTGCCTTTTTAACCTTTAAAAGCTTTCCTCTTACCTGAAATCCGGATTACGTGAGAAATTCTTGGCTGAAGTAGCGTTAGTCATTTTGTTCATTAAACAAAGCCGCTACGGGAGATTCTCAGCTGCAGTACAGCGTTAGTCATTTCGTTCCTTAAGCGAAGTCGTTAACCTGGGGTCATTCCCATGCACTCTTCTCCAGTGGCAAGGAAGAAGCGGAGTGGGAAGGAGAAGGCGCCAGGCTCCCCCGTCCCTCCGGCCTGCCTTCCTGCCCCGCCATCGTTGCCCTCGCTTCCCCCACACGACCTGGCCCGCGTCCTTTCCAAGGGTGGGCAGAAAGAGCGAGCGAGAATTGACGTTTCCCCCCCCCTTCTGCGCACCCGGTGTCCCGTGTGCTGCGTATTGCGACCAGTGGGCAGGAAGAGAAGCTTCCCATTAAGCGAATTAAGTTAACGAAGTGAAGACCGCTTTCCTCGAGTGGCTCAAAACAGCCGCGGGTAGCGGCGCTCAGGCACACCTCTGCCCCACGGCCCAGCCGGGCCGCCGGCAGGCACCTGCGGCGGGCTGCGCCCCCTCAGGCGGCCCTCCTTCCCCTACGGCTGGCTGGCGGGCTCCGCCAGGCCGGGACACGCTCACCCCTCGCCGCGGGGCTGAGGGCAGTGCGAGCGGCCGGGACCCGAGGGGCCGGAGGGCAGGGACGGGACGGGACGGGACGGGACGGGACGGGACGCCGGGCGGGCAGCGGGACAGGCGAGCAGCGGCGGGGATCGGGTGCCGGACGCGGTTCACCACAGGTTCGGGGGGACGAGGGCCCCCGACGGCCTCGCCGCGGCTCCCCGCTGCTGGCGGAGAGGGCGACGGGGAGCCGGCGGCGTCGCGCCCGGCCGGCCCTGACGGACGAGAGCCGTACGAGCTCGCGGGGCGCCCCCAAGTGGCGCGGCCGAGCGCGACGCCTCCCGTCCGCTCCCCCGGCCGCCGGCGGCGGCGGCGGCGGCGGCGGCGGCGGCCGGGGGAGCGGCGGCGGCGGCAACGGGCCCGTCCCCGCCCCCCGGCCCCTGTGGAAAGTTGTCTCTGGCCGCGAGGCCACCGGGCTCCCGCCTCCCGCTTCCTGCCCCGCCGCCGCTGATTGGCCCGCCGCGCGCCGAGGAATGCGAGCCACCCTTTAAAGGCGCGCGCGGCGCCCGGCGCCCGCAGTGTCCCGGCAGCGCCGATCCCGCCGCCCGCCGCCGCCGCCGCCGTCGTCTCCTCCTCCTCCTCCTCCTCCTCCTCGCCCGGGACCCGCCGCTCCGCTCCCCCCGACGAGGCGCCGCTGTTCGCTCGCCCGCGCTCCCTCCCTCCCTAGCCGGGACAGTCGAGGGCTGCCCGAGGATACTGGTCGCCGGTCCCCGGAGGCGCGGGAGGCCGGAGCCGCCCGCCCGGATCGCTCTCCCCGGAGGTAAGTGCTGAAGCGGCTCCCGCCGCGCTCGCTGTCCCCTCCGAGGGCGGCGGCAGCGGCGGGCGGGGGGGGGGGGGGCACCTGCCCCGTCCCCGCAGCCTGCCCGCCTCCGGGGAGCCGCTGGGCGGTGGGTCCTGGGTGCGACGGCAGCGCGGTGACCTCCTTCCTTGTGCCTGCCCGCAGGCTGGTCCAGGGGCAAGACCTCTGCCATGGGGCCGACGGCTCTTCTCGTCCTCCTCCTCCTCCTCACGCTCGGCGTCTCGGAGGCCAGGCGCACGGCAGGTAAGAGCTGGACGGTGCTGGTACGCGGAGCCGTCAGGGAAGAGGTGGGAGGGGGGAACCGAAAACCCCACCACTTCTTGGTGTCTCTGCAGGCAGCTGAAATTGTGCTCGGGAGAGCAATGAACGGAAACTTTTTAGCCTGAGCATCAGCTAGTTGGGAACAGGAAACTTTCTCTGGTGTGGGAATTTCTGTAACCTTCAGGAACACAAACGCAGAGACTCCGGGACTTGAGCACGTGGCTTGTCCACCTCTGCACTGGGCAGAGGAGAGGGGGAACGTGATGTAGGGACTGCCTGAGGAAGGAATGGGGCAGTAGCTGCCGTCGTGGTGCTATAGAGAAGCTGCTATTGGGCTCGTTGTCAGCCAGCCAGACTAAGCGAGCTGACTTCGCTGCATCCTAGCATAGGAATACTGTAGGCTGGGCTTCTGCTGTCCGTTTCTCCTCTGCTAGAGTCTAACGAGGTGCCAGAACGGCTGCTACCTGTGTGTCAGTCAGCAGGTACCTGGCATTCCTGTGCCGACTGGCTCCTGTACAAGAACGCACATGCACTGCTGCGCAGCAGCTCCCCGCGGGACTGCCGTACCGTCAGAGCTACTGTCTGTGCTCTAGCGTGAGGTGCTGTACCTCGCACAATATGTGCCACGAGCCGCTGTGTTAAGCAATCCTGGGAGATATGGACCTACTCGGCCTCTTCTTGTCCCTTGCTCATGATGCTTGTTCTGATCCCTCTGCAGAGTCTAGGAGTGATGATAACAGCGTCTTCGATCTCTTTGAACTCATCGGCTTCATTCGGAAGGGAGCTGGGCGCCGGGCACCCGGGGTGCACCTGGTGAAGGGACCAGAATCCTCCAGCCCTGCTTACCGCATTGAAGATGCCAGTCGCATCCCTGCTGTCCCTGACTCCAGGTTTCAAGACTTACTAGATGCCATCCATGCTGAGAAGGGCTTCATCCTCCTGGCCACTCTCCGGCAAGCCAAGAAGAGTAGAGGCACGCTGCTGTCCGTGGAACAGAAAGATGGCTCTGGTCATGTCTTCAGTCTAGTATCAAATGGCAAGGCAGGCACCCTGGACCTGAGCCTTTCTGGTGATGGAAAGCAGCAGTTAGTGTCAGTAGAGGATGCCTTGCTAGCTACAGGACACTGGAAGAATATCACCCTGTTTGTGCAGGAGGACCGGGCTCAGCTGTATGTGGGGTGTGAGAAAATGGAGAATGCTGAACTGGACATCCCCATCCAGAACATCTTCACTAGGGACCTGGCCAGCAGTGCCAGGCTCCGTATTGCCAAAGGGGGAGTCAATGACAACTTCCAGGTAAGACTTCCACTTATGGTTTTGCCTAGTATATTCAGTTATTGGTCTTGAAGGTGCCTTAGCTACTTAACCAGCCTAAATAGCTACAAAGACTTGGCTAATAGGGAGAAAGGGTTCTACCGCTGACTAGTTTGTGTACACCTGATATGGACGACGTCTAAATCTACTAAACTTTAACAATGGAGTTTGAAGGGTGAAGCATTAGATTTGCAGGTATAGGACTTGCTGCAGCAATAAGAAAGCACTGAAGCTTCCAAACAGGTAGTTGGCGCTTCATTGCTCAGCTTCCTATATAAGATTCAGAAATTTGTGGGTTTTTTCCTTCCTGCCCGAAGAGTTGCCAGGTCCTTGTGGTCAAGGATGAGAATGCTAGGAAGCAGGGCTTGTTATCATTAAGGAGAATAAAGCAACATACTTCACTTTGCCATCTGTCTGTCATGAAATTACTCATAATGATCTTGCGTCACCTTCAGTGCCTACAGGCTCTCTCCACAGAAGTTGTACTTTCCCTTGCAGTCGCTGCAAGTAGCTGTAATTCTTCCTCTGCCCACAGGGACTGCTGCAGAATGTGCGGTTTGTGTTTGGAACCACTCTGGAAACTATCCTGAGGAACAAAGGCTGCTCCAGCTGTAAGTTTGCAATCTTCTGAATCCAATGACCTATTAAAAATAAGATTCCTCATTATGTTGGAAAGACAAGTTGAAACAGAACTCAGAAGTACACTGACATGCAAATCCATGTTGCATAAGAAATAAGATTATATTTCTGCAGGCACCCTAATGAACCTGGTGGCAGCTGTTTAGCAGGTGTTACCCCGGAATGATAAATGTACGTGGTAAAAAATGCATTTACCTTATGTGTGTCTTTGTCTCTTAGCCACTAGTGCGATCATTACTTTGGACAACCCCATCAATGGTTCCAGCCCAGCTATCCGCACTAATTATATTGGCCATAAAACAAAGGACATCCAAGCAGTCTGTGGTTTTTCCTGTGATGAGCTAACAAATATGTTTGTGGAACTGCAAGGGCTCCGGTCCATGGTTACAACACTTCAAGACAGAGTTCGCAAAGTGGTGAGTGTTGGTTAAATTCATGGTACCTTTCATTAACTGGCACTTAGTGAATGAATTGTAACCTGCCCTTTGAGAGCTTGGATAAACAGTAGTAACTTTACTCTATGACTTTTGTGGAAAAGGCTGTTTTCTGTATTAACTTCTAAATACCTTCTCTCTGCTTCACTTCCCTGCCTCCCCCAAGACTGAAGAAAATGAACTCATTGCCAAAGTGGTCCAGATCACTCCTGGAGTATGCATTCATAATGGAATCTTGCACAAAAATAAAGAGGAGTGGACTATTGACAGCTGCACTGAATGTACCTGCCAGGTAAGATTCCTCACATTCATAAATCCTCTGTATATAAATTCATGAGTTGAAATTAACAGCTATTTCTAAAATTACATTCTTTGTTAGAAAGTGAATCCTACACAGAACTGGGCATACTACAGTAGCCAGAGAATTATTCAGTTTATTTCATCCTACTAGATCCCTGGTATAAAGGCAGCTTTCATACAGTGTTACAACAGCAGTATTTTAGAAAATTATACAAAATGCCACTCTGATATAGCTGTTGACACACTTCTAGTTCCTTAATTTGGGGAATGCCTGTATTCTTCATGTAAGTCCATGAGTAAACTAAAAGTCAGCATCAATAGAACAAGTTGATAGTACCATCAGCTCTGCTCCCTGGAATGCTTTAGATCCACCTTCTGTCCTCACTGAACCTCCTGCTGGCTTAGTAGGGAAAGACATTCTAGTACTCAGTAAAGGCTCTTAAACTTACTTTTTTGTTTAATAAATGCTTCTAGCTGTGTCCTATTAGCTGTTACAGATTATATGGAACAGCAATCCCTTCCAGATTTCAGTTTAGCTGTTTAAACCCCAGGATCCCCTTGCAAGATATTTATGGTTTGCGTTCCGCTTCTGCGGAATGTTGTAAAAGCACACTAAAACATAGTTTCAGAGTTTAAAGAAACTCTTTGCTTGCTCCCTTTAACTGTAAGTATACCTTAGCAAAAGCATCTTGGAGTACCAGTCTACCAAAAAGTGGGTTAACTTGCCTGCCACAGTTTAGAATTGAGAGGTTGAGTATTTGTACATGTGCAATCCAAGGCACCTCAAGTTCTGCATCTGCTTCAATAGGCCTCTACATCTTTTGTCTTGTAGTCAGCAAATGATACTGTGACTTCTGCATTTGCCTCTTTCCTACCAACCCTCTTACTCAATGTTGGCTGTAATTGCCTTAATGTAGTCATTTGCCTGGGGAGATTAAAATAGTAATCATGAGAGCATTCTTCTGACCAAGCTGCTACCTTCAAGAAGTGAAACTACAGGCTGCTCTTTAGCTCTCATTGAGATTGGAGGTGGGTGTCCTTACCCTGCCCACTTGGCTTAAAGATCAAAGAACTCTAAGTATAAGTTATAGATTTCATGGTTCTTGAGCAGAGTCCACTAAACTCATTTTATCTTTACCATATAATCAGCTTAAATCCATATTAACTGAAAAGAAAGTTGGCTTCTCGTTCTTATTTCATTCCCTTGAAGTCTGACCTTACACTTGAGTATCACGTGATAGTCTCTTACTCTAGCCAGCATCTTGGTAGCTACTCTTGATCAACCTCTGCAAAACCAAAATACTTCTGCTCTTGGCTGAAAAATAATGGGTGAGATTGGGAACGAGATGAAGTTTGACTAAAAATACCAGTGTTGCATTAGCTCTAAACACAAGGGTCTCTGCTTTAGATGTGCTATTGAGTCCTTTAAGTGCTGCAGAAAAGATCTCTTTATCACTTAATCAGACTCCAGACGTTGTTTATATTCAACCTGCTTATTGCAGTTCTCTCAATTCTTTATAGAACTCTGCCACTATATGCCGGAAAGTGTCCTGTCCTCTCATGCCTTGTTCCAATGCCACTGTGCCTGATGGCGAGTGCTGCCCCCGGTGCTGGCGTAAGTACTTAATACCTTCACACTTCTATAGTAGTTGGCTTCATCTAGCTAGACACATGCTGCTCTTAAGTATACTGCAACTGGATATAACCTTGCACCACTGGAGTAAGGTTAGCGTGATGCCTCTTTGACGTTAATCACTTAAGCAATGCATGTGAGCACTGAAATGTTTGAGTTCATGGTCTTTATCTTGTACAAGAAAGGAAGACGCATGTGGCTTTTGAGGACAGTTGTGTCCTCTTTTTGTGGAGAGATGGGTGGAAGAATAGACTATGGAAAAACACATACCTGGAGTCTTATTCAGAGCTGTAACAGAGCTGTATCCCTCCGCAGCTAGCGACTATGCAGATGATGGATGGTCTCCTTGGTCTGAATGGACTTCATGTTCTGTGACCTGTGGGAATGGCATTCAGCAGAGAGGGCGATCCTGTGACAGTCTCAATAACCGCTGCGAAGGGTCTTCTGTACAGACTCGGACTTGCCACCTTCAGGAGTGTGATAAGAGATGTAAGTACTTAATCTGCTCACACTGGTAATAAGACAGGCTGCTTTTATTGGCTTAATGTTAACAGCAAAGATTACCATGTAGCATTGTCACTGGTGATGGACCATTGGCTTCTAGCTTTAAGGACTTAAATTCAATGGGTAAAGGGAGCAGGTAGTTAATGCAGCAAATAAGCATGTTTGGGCACTGCTCCCAGGACAAAACTTGAGGCCAGATTAGTTATGCAATGTCTCTAGTGACAAAACAACTTGATCTGGGACGGTGCCGAGGCTATCCAATATATATGGAGTCTTTGGTACAGTTCTGGTACTGGCTACGTCCTAGGTGTTGTGCGGCTGAAGTCTGTTCTTCAGAAACTATTAACAACAGACATCTCCCTCTTGTAGTTAAACAGGATGGTGGCTGGAGTCACTGGTCACCATGGTCATCATGTTCTGTCACTTGTGGCACGGGCATCATCACAAGAATTCGTCTCTGCAACTCCCCAGTACCACAGCTGAATGGCAAACCTTGTGAGGGTGAGGCAAGAGAAAACAAATCCTGCCAGAAAGATCCTTGCCCAAGTAAGTGTGTCCAGATAGTAACTACTGTTCAGTAGCTTAAAAATGAACTTCCTGAGTAGATTGCTATATAATCTAGTTCTAGTAATCTTCTCTCTTTAAGTTTAGAGGTGGGCTAGGTAAAACCTCACAGGTTAGTTTCAGATGAAACCAAGCTGTTTAGATGAAAGTAAATTGTTTTCTATGGCTCTTCCATGGAGTCCATTAATTCTGTCACTGATAGCTGAAGTGCTGTCACTATAAAAGTAATTGTCCTTAGTCAGGTAGAAACTAGGTGTACCACTGAATTTAAAGCTACACGTCTTCTGTCTCCCTTTAGTTAATGGCAACTGGGGACCGTGGTCTCCATGGGATGCTTGCACAGTGACATGTGGAGGAGGACTTCAAAAACGTAGTCGTCTCTGCAATAATCCTGAGCCTCAGTATGGTGGGAAGACTTGCGTAGGTGAAGCTAGAGGGACTCAGGTCTGCAACAAACAGGACTGTCCAATTGGTGAGTATCCATTTTCCCATAAACTTCTGAAGGTTGTGGACAGTACTGAAAATACTGATTAAAAAATTTGACATAAGTCTGTAAAACACAAGTGCTAGAGTTTTAAACCAGCATATCAGCCAAATACAGCATTGCAGCAGCATGGGAAGTGTCCCTCATCTTAACACTTTCTCATTTGTTTCTCAGATGGGTGTCTGTCTAATCCCTGCTTTGCGGGGACTACATGTACCAGCTCCCCTGATGGTTCCTGGAAGTGTGGTGCCTGTCCTGCTGGCTACCATGGTGATGGCGTCCACTGCCAAGACATTGATGAGGTAAGAAGACTAGAGTTTGCTCCTTGAAAATGGAGTGAAAGAAAATGGGAAGGAAGGATAAAATCCTGCTGTTTTTATAATGCTAATTATTGTTCTTCTCTATCTCAAACTTGTCTTTCAGTGCAAAGAGGTTCCTGATGCTTGCTTTGTCTTCAATGGAGTGCACAGGTGTGAGAATACTGAACCTGGGTACAACTGTCTGCCTTGTCCACCACGTTTCACTGGGACACAGCCATTTGGTCGCAGTGTTGAGGATGCCACGGCTAACAAACAGGTATTGTCAACTTGAGAACTGTTCTGGGTTATGAAATCTCACAAAGTTTGTAAACAACAGAAAGCAGCTATGCATTTCAGGGAAGAAGGACTTGGTACATTTAATAAAATGCCATCCTCTGTGAACAGAGAAGGATTAAGCAGTTTCTACTGAAGTTCAAAATGACTTTCAAAAATTGGTGTCCTCAGCCATGCAGGGTTCAGATGTTATACATAACTTTAGGAGAGTAATTTAGTGAGTATTCATTCATGCCAATGGCATCCTGGCCTGTATCAGAAATAGTGTGGCCAGCAGGAGCAGGGAGGTGATTGCTCCCCTGTACTCAGCACTGGTGAGGCCACACCCGGAGTACTGTGTTCAGTTTTGGGCGTCTCACTGCAGGAAAGACATTGAGGTGCTGGAGCGTGTCCAGAGAAGGGCAACCAAGTTGGTGAGGGGCCTGGAGCACAAGTCTTACGAGAAGCGGCTGAGGGAGCTGGGGCTGTTTAGTCTGGTGAAAAGGAGGCTGAGGGCAAGCCTTATCGCTCTACAACTATATGAAAGGGGGGTTGTAGTGAGGTGGGTGCTGGTTTCTTCTGTCAGGTGGCTGGAGATAGGACAAGAGGAAATGGCCTCAAGTTGCAGCAAGGGAGATTTAGATTGGATCTTAGGGAAAACTTCTTTACTGGGAGGGTTGTCAGACATTGGAACAGGCTGCCCAGGAGAGTGGTTGAGTCACCATCCCTGGAGGTATTCAAAAAGCGCATAGACAAGGTACTCCAGAACACGGTTTAGTGGGCATGGATGATGGTTGGACTCGATCTTGAAGGTCTCTTCCAACCTAAATGATTCTATGAATACGTGCCTTGGAGATATTAGTGCTTGGTTCTATTTGAAAATAAATAAGGTTTGAACAAAAAAAAGATTAGCGCTAAAACTGCTACTGGAGTTGGAGTGGAAGAAAGTAATGTATAAAGCTTTTTTCTGATTGAAGGATAGCTGATCATAACGAGCATGCATTCTCCATGTTTTATTTGAATCTCTGGGGAAAAATGAGGGATAAAAAGATGTTTCCAGTGGATTTAATTTCTGTGTCGTCTTCTAGGTCTGCAAGCCACGTAATCCATGCACAGATGGAACACATGACTGCAACAAGAATGCCAAATGCAATTACCTTGGCCACTTCAGTGACCCCATGTATCGCTGTGAATGTAAACCAGGCTATGCTGGCAATGGCATAATCTGTGGAGAAGATACTGACTTGGATGGGTGGCCAAATGAGAACCTTGTTTGTGTTGCCAATGCCACTTACCACTGTAAAAAGGTAAGTTTATGATGTTTTCCCATCTACTGTTATAACAGCCTGCCTGTCTGAGAAATAAACAAAATATGTTAGGTGTGAGGTATAAAGTAAATCTCTAGTTAGAGCTATTAAACTATCCTCTCTGCAAATAAAACTGGTAAAATACCCCTCTATGTAAGGGTACTATTGTCAAGGTATTGCTAGGAGGCTCTTGTTGGTTTAGATATTCCTGCAATATGGGGAAAAAATGAAGCCTGACACAATTATAAAAGCTTGTTATAAATGTTCTAGGAAGACTCTAGTTTAGGCTATACCTATATCAGCTTTGCTCTGACAGGTATCTGTCTCCAAGGGAAGAAAAAGAGGGCGAGATTCTCAAAAGCAGCTAAATCCTTGTTTTAAAAATTATTTGAACTATGGCTTTCTAAGACTTATCCTCACAGTAGCAACTAGCTAAAATAAAGAGAATTACAGTTAAGATAACACCTACTTGACTGAGGTATTATGATTTTGCCTAATGATTAGCTCTTATGTGCTAAAATCCCTATTGTAGTCATGCCAGGAGTAAACACATCTGTGTACTTTCTCCTTTCTAGGATAACTGCCCTAATCTGCCCAACTCAGGGCAGGAAGACTATGATAAGGATGGGATTGGTGATGCCTGTGACAACGATGATGATGATGACAGTATTCCTGATGACCGGGTAAGACAACACAAAAGAACAGCCTTTGAGAATGTAGCTTTCCCATTCCCCTTCCTAAGGCTGGGGTTTAGCTTCTGACCTTAATCTTGAGAGGACCATAGGATATTGCTGGCACTGACAGCTATCCTAGAAACCTTTAGAGATCCATAACTATGGAGACAAACTTTCTGCAGCTGGCTGAGCTTTGGAAGTGAATCTTCATTTTTATTCAGCCATTCCTACACTCATGCAAGGGTGTTTTGAGATAGAAGCATTGCAGTTTTAACTGTTTCCCTGCCTTTCATTTCTCCTTTTGTATAGCAGTACAAATATAAGCAGAATCTGGTTAAAGCTTTAATTTGACTCTTTAAACCTTGACTTCTTGCTCTTGCAGGACAACTGTCCATTCATCTACAACCCACAGCAGTATGACTATGACAGGGATGATGTTGGTGACCGCTGTGATAACTGCCCTTACAATCACAACCCTGATCAAACTGACACTGACAACAATGGAGAAGGAGATGCATGTGCAGTGGATATTGATGGAGATGGTAAGTGGCCTCTAATCACTCCTTTAGATGATTTTCTACTCACAGATTGATCAAAGGTACCAAATGTACCACTGATTTCCTACCACCATTTATCCCTGAACACACAAAAGTTCTCTGGTGGTTTCAGGACATAAAGACTACTGAAGTAAGTTATGGCTAAGGGAAACTTGCCTTGAAATATGTATATTTTAGCACAGTTAGATTCTAACTCTACTCTTGCAGGCAGTAGGAACAGAAGTGTGTGGCAGAGCTAGTGATGAGTCAAGTTTCAAAGCTTTCAAATGCTGCTCAAAATGCTTTAAAAATATATCAAGAAGTGTGCAGTGGCTTTATGTAGTTCTCTGCAGCATTTAGATGTCTGACTTACATGAATGCACTCTCCTTAATTTTGCAGGGGTCCTTAATGAAATGGACAACTGCCAATATGTCTACAATGTAGACCAGAGGGATACAGACTTGGATGGTGTTGGAGATCAGTGTGATAACTGTCCACTGGAACACAACCCTGACCAGGTAGGGGATTTGCACTATTTATACAGAAGACTGCTATTCTAAACAAATAGTGTTGTGTACTGTAGAAATTATTTGAACAACAAGTTACAGCTTAAATTTGACTTGTCACAAATCATTCTTATTAATCTGTCAAATGGTGCCTTTATCAAATAACATGCCCTCACAGTTCAAACAGCTGCTAGGTATTTTCTGAAAAGTAACTCTAGTGACAATCTGTGAGACTACTGCATGTACTTGTCTCCTAAACATTTCTTTATTTTTTCCCTTTCTTAGGAAGACACTGATTCTGACCGCATAGGTGATCAGTGTGACAACAACCAGGACATAGATGAAGATGGCCATCAAAATAATCTTGATAACTGCCCCTATGTGCCCAATGCCAATCAAGCTGACCATGACAAGGATGGAAAAGGTGATGCCTGTGACCATGATGATGACAATGATGGTATCCCTGATGACAAAGATAACTGCAGATTGGTTGCCAACCCTGACCAAGCTGATTCTGATGGTAAGATAGCCAAAACCATAGTAACACTTTAAGAGTATCTTCCAACAGATTGATGCTATATTTTTTCACACTATTTAAGGTTGGGCAAAACTTCCAAGTAACAAAAAGATAGAATGTCTGTACTGCTGTTATATGCTCCTCAGGAGTAAGAAGCAATGTAAAAATGACCATGTATCCAAATTAGGAATAAGTTGCTATCAAACTGGAGGGAAAGGGCATTTACACAGTAGCTGTTGTTGCTTCTATAGTGTGTTGGCCACCTGGGCAATTAGAGATCTGCAATTAAGATTTCAACGCCAAGTTGCAAGACTTGGAAGCAAACAACAATGGTCATATAATGGTAAAATGACTTGTGACCTGCAGGTGATGGACGTGGAGATGCTTGCAAAGATGACTTTGACCAAGACAGTGTGCCAGACATTGACGATATCTGCCCTGAAAATGTGGACATTAGTGAGACTGATTTCCGAAGATTTCAGATGATTCCCCTGGATCCCAAAGGAACATCCCAAAATGATCCAAACTGGGTTGTTCGTCATCAGGGTAAAGAACTGGTTCAGACAGTCAACTGTGATCCTGGCCTTGCAGTTGGTAAGGGGAAAATTTTAACTCTTGGCAGGCATTACACTGTTTGTTTGGTGGGGTTTTTTAGGGGGAGGGAGAACTTCAGAAACTATTAAGGAGTTGTTTAAGAACTGCAGAAGAGCAGTGCCTAAAACTTTCTTCTTTAATGCCCCCATAGGTTTTGATGAATTCAATGCTGTGGACTTCAGTGGCACCTTCTTCATCAATACAGAAAGGGATGATGATTATGCAGGCTTTGTATTTGGCTACCAATCTAGCAGTCGTTTCTATGTTGTCATGTGGAAGCAGATCACCCAGTCTTACTGGGACTCCACACCAACCAAAGCTCAAGGCTACTCGGGTCTCTCCATCAAAGTTGTGAATTCCACCACTGGTCCGGGAGAACACCTTCGTAATGCTCTGTGGCACACAGGAAACACTCCTGGCCAGGTAAGAGTGGTGCTTTAATAACCTACTCTTCTGCACTGTAAGGCAGGCTGTTCTTCCAACAAGTTAGACGCAGGGTGTCTGTATGTGCTGATCAGAATGGCATAGCATTCTTGACAAAGACCAATCAATAATCTTGTAATTATCCCCAATCATGCAAAACATTGTAAAAAAAAAAAAAAAAAAAAAAAAATAAATTAACAGGACTGTATGCTGCAGATGGGCTTTCCAGCAGCAGTGAATCAATTGTTTCTGGAATTGTGGAGTAGTTTCCTATTAACATATTTAAAAGTAAATTTAAATGCAGTTGATTTCAAATGAACCCATTACAGAGCCTAATGACTGACTTTAAGCCTTTACTAGTCATAATGATGATCATCAAGGCACCTTCATGTCAAAATAATGGCTATGTTATCTCAGGCCTTTGGTTAATAAAAAAATATTCTTTTGTAGGTGAGAACTTTGTGGCATGACCCTCGTCACATAGGCTGGAAAGATTTCACTGCATACAGATGGCGCCTCAGCCATAGACCAAAGACTGGTTACATCAGGTAAGCATCATCCTCTTCTCAAGTAATTATCACAAGGAAAGCAGATGACTGTAAAGATGAACATAACAGCAGCTTGTCATAGATGATTGACCTGTTGCCTCTTTGTAGGGTTGTAATGTATGAAGGGAAGAAAATCATGGCAGACTCAGGACCGATCTATGACAAAACCTATGCTGGTGGTCGGCTAGGATTATTTGTCTTCTCTCAAGAAATGGTGTTCTTCTCTGATCTTAAATATGAATGCAGAGGTAAGGAAGACATTGTATTTAAGAGATCCTATATAAATGAATTGGTTCAGGAAAGCTGCTCCCAAGTAAAACAGAATGGATCAAGAAATAAGAGCTACAAGGGAAAGATCACCCATGGATCTTTCATGACTTGATCTAAAGTGAGTTCTGCAGGCAAAAACAGGGCATCTTCTGGATGAGCTCCTTACAGTTGCAAGTTTAAATGTAAAAACTCTAAGTATATTTCTATCCTGTTATTTCAAAGTATCAGAAATCCATGTTAAGTTCCAGATATGAAATATATCTCAAATCTCCTTTTAAAATGCTGACTAGAATGAATACAGCTGAGAAAGTCCAAGGTGAAAATGCAAAATATTGATTTTAGCAAGCAAGAGTAGTGTCTAACACGTAAAAAACCTGATTTGCTTAAAAGCAAGCAAAGTAGGTTGTCCATATATTGCACTCTTGCAGTTCAGTGGAGATAAGTGAATATGACTAGTTCCAGGTGCCCTAGTCATCTTAAATTGTGACTTCATTACGTAATGGTTACATAGACTAGATTCTGAAGTGTAACTCAAGAAAGCACGTAAGCACTTTCAGTTTTCTCTAACAATATGTTCTTTACAAATGTCTCTAAGGATTAATGTCTTAGATGTAATCAAGCATAATACACAAATATTTAAATACCTTATTTTTCTCTTTCACAGATCCGTAATCACAAGGTTATTGGATCCAGAGACTATTTAAAAATGCTGGTATTGCACCTTCTGAAATGTTTAGCCTTATGAATCCTGGGACCATTATATTATTCCTTCCTTTCTTCTTTCTGCATAAATGTGGACTCAAAACACATGATCTGCCTCAAGAGAATGCTTTTGAGAGAATGAAAGTGAGAATATACTTGGTATCTGACCTCTGCTGAAGTGGAAGGAAACAAATGTGTCTTGCAAATGAGAATTGTCTTCACTGAACAAGCACACTTCTTTCAGTAGGAAAGACATTTGTTTGCTGTTTATCACAGTGCAGTGTCACTTGCCTCTAACTGGAGGTCCCATGGAGTAGCATTTTGTAAAAAGAACATCTTTGGATGTGCTGTGGACTACTTAAACTGAAGACCTTTCATTGTGTGGGGAAAAAGGGGTTTTGGGTGGGAGGGTGAACTCCAAGTCTTCTTTTCTTTATAGGGGAGAGGAATTTTTTTAATGAGGGCTGTGCTACCTTGGTTTACATCCACTTAGCTTGGAGAAATGACCGTCATTTAATGTCATATCTTTCAGAGGAAAACACAGCCTTTTTATTCTATTTGTGGAGAGCTAGATCAGCTGCTCTATTACACAGGACAAAACAGATATTCTAAAGCTGATTTCCATGGTGGGAAGGGGAAAGCAGATAAAAACTGGCACACTGGATCACACCAGCTTTGGGAGAACTGGGTTTTACAATTAGATTCTGTTTTTTCCTGATTAGATGCAGATCTTTCTTACCTTTAAATGTTTTCTTTCAGATATGGTGCCAGAAAGCACCGCCATCTCAGCTAGCACTGTGCTGTCCTTCAGGAAACCAGCATGTGCTTTACCTTTTATGGTTAAAAAGGCACAAAAATAATAGTAATGAAAACATTCCTTTTCTACATGCCAGAGATGCTTTAAACCCCCCACTTGTTTGGAGGGAAGGGGAAGGGGCCTGTAGATATAAATACTGAAATTGCAAAATATTTATTTTTACCTATCCTTGATGTTATAATGACTGAGAGATTATTGATTAAAACAACAAGAAATGCGTCAAGACTATCCACCTAATCATTGTTACAAGTCTTCACGACTGTAAGATTGTAAATACAGATTATTTATTAACTCTGTTCTATATTGAAACTAGAGGGGGTTTAGCTGAGAAAAAAAAATCTTGTCTGGAACAGATAGTGGTGATGTATTTGTTACAAAGAGCAATTTTCCCATAATGGCTTTGAGGCACAGGGAAAAGTGGCAGGGTGAGGAATGGGATGTTTGTTTTTCTCCGTCTGAGCTCAATGTTGGCTTTTCCTTTCTTTGTGCAAGGCAGTTGGTAGCCTGGCAGGCAACTGTTGTGCTAAAACTCAAGTCCCTTTAGCTGGTAGTGGTTCCTGTGCTAGAGATGAGGGAATGCCATTTACCATCTTAGTGGTTATTTAGTGCTGGGAAATGGCTGCAGTGCTTTAGCACTGGTCAGTGGGCCTGACACAAAACTAGAGTACTTGCCCTAAGGAGATGGCAGAGAGAGGCACAATGGCCACAGTCAGTAACCATTCCAACTGGCTATTAGTGCCGCTGCACACCGATTCCTGTAGCTAGTGATGTGCAGCTACAACAGAAGGAATCCTTCACGGACTAGACAGAATTTCAGGATGCTCCTTGCAAAAGAGGGAGAGGGCTTGGTGTACATTAAAAGACTGTTTTCCCCAACAGAAGGAGCAGCATCCTTATACCTATCATCTTTCCTTGTCTTTTCAAAAAAGAAGAAATGAACACAGTGAAAGTTTTACGTACAAATATTACCTCATTGTTGTGTGACTGAGAAAAAACCTTTGGATTAAGCAGAGTTCAAATGTCTAACAAACTTTAAAGCTACTGTAGTACTAAAAAGTTAATGCTGTACATAGTCAAAATTTCTCTGCAGAAAATGTATTCCCAGTAAGGAAATGGCATTGGAAAAAAAAATGTCAAATACAATTTCTAATGTTGTGTTATATTTTTCCTGTCATCTTGTATACCATTGCTTGTATTTTTATAAATTATTTTTCTCATTGCCATTGTAATAGTTAATCACATAATTGTGTAGATACGCTATTTAAATAATTTATCATGAAATGCTACCTGTAGAGTTAGTATTTCTATTTTTATAAAATGTTTGCACACTGAACTGAAAATTTTTTTTGCTTCCCTCCTCCCAATGTTTTTGCTAGCATAATTTTCTAAGAACATGCTTTTTTGTAAACATTTTTAACCATTTTCCATTTTAAAGTTGTCTAAGTTGTACAATAAAGCTTGTTACATACAAAGAACAATAAACCAACAAAGACATTTATATTTACACCTTTGTGCTCTAGTTTTATTTGTGTTTTGTAATACTTCTGTCAATGACAGATATGTTACGTCAAATTAGGCTTCAAAACAAGACAGCTCTACAGTCTTTACATTAAAACTATGCCGAGATGATGCACCTGACCTTTCACCCCAGGTATAACAGCTTGTCCACCTGAAGGCACTTCAGCAGTTAGGTAGCATGGACAGCTGGCAAATTTGATTCTGAAGGCTTCACTGAAGACTTCTGTGAGTGTAGACACAGCCATGCTGCCCTTGATGCAGCCAGAAGGCAAAACACTCTTTGAGGGATTTCAATCATCCCTAGCCAGGCCTACCCCCTATTTCTTTCTTTCATGTGAAAAGAAGAGCATGATGGTTATCTGCAGGGCCAGATGAATATCTGTTAATATCTGCTAGTGTGATCAAAAAGCTGATGTGTGTTGTAGTTTAACTCCAGCGGGCAACTAAGCCCCACACAGCTGCTCACTTACTCCCCCTCGAGAGAGGGGAGAGAATGAGAAAAGTGAGAAAACGGGTGGGTTGAGATAAGGACAGTTTAATAGGTAAAGCAAGAGCCACACATGCAAGCAAAGCAAAACAAGGAATTCATTCACCACTTCCCATCGGCAGGCAGGTGTTCAGCCGTCTCCAGGAAAGCAGGGCTCTATCACGCATAATGGTTACTTCAGAAGACAAACGGCATCCTTCTGAATGTCCCCCCCTTCCTTCTTCTTCCCCCAGCTTTATATGCTGTGAATGATGTCATATGGTCTGGAATACCCCTTGGGTCAGCCGGGGTCAGCTGTCCCGGCTGTGTCCCCTCCCAACTCCTTGTGCACCCCCAGCCTGCTCGCTGGTGGGCTGGGGTGAGGAGCAGAAAAGGCCTTGGCTACCGGTAAGCACTGCTCAGCAGTAACGAAAACATCCCTGTGTTATCAACACTGTTTTCAGCACAAATCCAAAACATAGCCCCATACCAGCTACTATGAAGAAAATTAACTCTACCTCAGCCAAAACCAGCACAACATGGCACTGTCTCAACTGCTGGAGCATGCTGCTAAAAATAAGAGCAGTTAAGACTAGTTGCTTGGTCTTACAGCAGCAGTTTGTCTCATGAGCCCTTTAGCAAAGCCAGGTGCTATATCAGGAGTGCTAGATATCCACGAGAAGTATATTTAGGGTGTCCTGCAGGTATACAAAATTAATCTTTATATCTCCTTTTCCTGAAGATGAAGAGTCCTGTTCTATGAAGTTCTTTTTCCTATTTTTCTGCACTAAACTTTTGAGGACAGTCCTCTATATTTTATTTTATTGCACTTAGAACAAGGAGAAAAAAGACAAAGAACTCCTGACCTGTTGCTTCCAAAATATGAGTGGCTGCTGAACTTCTTGTCTGCTTCAATTCTCTGGAGAGAGACGTGGTAGTCTCTTGTGGGAGCGCGCTGTCAGTGTAACCTGTCTGATCTTATCCAGGCCTGCTGTACCAAACGCCCTGTGGTTCTGGTCTCGAACTCTCTTCTTGCCTCCCAGGAGCACCAAGAACAGCGAGAACTACAAAAAACAAAGAAAGTTCCCACCTGGAGAAATCTCCTTATTGTACTTGCAGGAAGAATGAGATACTCCAGATTTAGAAAGTCAATCAGTTATATGAACAGATATATCTATATATGGATATATGTAGGTCTTATCAGAAGTTTAAAAAAGAACTGCTGCTGAGGTGGGGGAAGACAGCCTTAGCAGCCCATTCCAATGACCTTGTCTGAGCCCAAGCCAAACTTTCACACTAATTTATTGCATGCATTTGTGTAGTTTATATCAGTGTATTATCTGAATCGGGGATGATACATGCCTTAGAATAATAATGGCAAGCCATATGCCTTGTGTTAAACCGTAGGTTAAGTCCACCCACTTGTTGCTTGAGGAGTGTGAATACAGTAGGACAGAAGAAAAGGCTATAGCTGAGGTAAGTTAGGCCTGTGCTTGCCCAAAGAAACAACCGTCAAAGAAAAACTAAACAGGAAGAGCACGGAAAATGGCCACACTTCACCGGGCAAAAACTCCGCAGTGAAGCCTGTGGGAAATATGCTGTTCCCAGCTCCCTGGAGACTCATCAGTTGGCATACCAACCACGTAAGCATACCAACTAATGCATGCCACTTCTAGTGTTATTGGATACTCGGCCAACCTGTTTGCATAAATAATCTTTGAGTTTCATGCTATTGCAGAGAGACCAATATTTTCTCACCATAGCACAGTCTTCTCAGAGCCCATGCAAATACAGTACCTTAAGTTTTCAACTGGTCATCTGCATCAAACCTATGTTCAAGAGGTGTAGTAGTTTAACCTGAAGATATTGATAACCTATGGAGATAAAGACTGAGATAACCGTAGCAAGATCTGCATCTTAATGACAACAGTGCACTTTTTACTGATACTGCCATGATTTTGTAGTGAAGTCCATAGTATGGCAATTGGCTGATTTTCAACATAAATTCATTTTGGAAAGGATTGCTAAGATTATAGAAGAGAGCATCTTAATATACTCACAAGGAGAGTTCTAGCTCTTATTTCTCATCTTTTCCAAGAGAGAAAGAACAGGTGCACAAAGGTGTATGAATATTTAAGTGGAGTTACGACAAGAGGAAGAGAACTCATTAGAGAAAAGTGTTAGGCAAGCAAAAGCCTTGAAGATAAAATCTTCCATAGGAAATCCATAAAATTAGGCAAGTATCACAGAAAAACTGGGCTTTTCAAATTTACACAAATCCCAGGAAACCCAACCATCCTTTGTCCTTACTTTTTCAACTCCTTTCAAATTCAAGAACTGCTAGCCCAGGCAACACATACAAGAAGAGCTAAACTCAGTGCTTTGACACTGTGTCAGTCTCCCTTGATGACTCCACTCACAAAATGCGTATGGAGAGACCATTTCAGTGTTATTGTAAAATTAGGGTAGAATGCCTCTGGCAATACCCTTCCCACCAAAACTATGCATACCAAATACACAAAGCAAACAATAGGAAAATAATGCCATAGAACAGTATTTCCACAAGAAGAGAGCAAATTTTAAAGTGGAAGAAAAGAAGTTCTAAATACAGAAAACCTGCCTATAAATCAAAATTGTTCATGCGCTTTAGCATTCTAGAAATTCCTACACACTTGTGAGTATTCCAGTTTGCTGGGTTTTTTTAAAGCATAATGGATAAGGTACTGCAGATTCAACTGCGAGCAGTGAACTATTTCACATAGACTTAAACGACAGGGAGCCTTTTATTCTAACTACTGCACCTGGATTCCAGCCAATCTCTCAATGAAACGTGTAATTGGATAACTGTAGGTTATAGCATTAGTAGTATTCAAGCGCCTCTATTCTATTTAAAAAGGAAACAGTTTTCCTGACCTTTAAATCTCACTACGAATAAAAGAGCAATTATTTCTCAATAAATACATCTCTTGAAAATTAAAAAAGAAAAAAATCAGTTATTATTTTTCCTAGATTTCAAAAACCTTCCTAATTTCACAACTTCCCAAGCATCTGCCAAGCCACCTTGTCTTCTGTGTCTATCCTTCAAACAGTGAGATTCCCAGACGTAAGGCTCTTTTTTTCTAACTGGGGGAGGAAGCACTCTTGGAAGTGTAAATAAACAGTGGAGCAGATTTTGCACCTAAAAAGCAAGAGAAAGAGAGAACTCATTTAAAGCTGTGGTTACAAAGCCTTTCTAAGAAGCATCACAAAGAGAAGAGATGCTTTCTCATATTATTTGCTGAAATTTTATCTAGAAAATAGGGGGGTTTAATAAAATATATAAATTCTTATCATTATTGAAATTACAGAAATTGAGCTGCGAACAACAGCCTCTCACCTATCCCTCCCTGATTTGGAGGTAAAATTGCACCCTTCCTAGCACAGGAATTACTGGCATTTTTTTTGCACTTCTAGACTAGTCCTTGCTACTCTGATGACATATTTAAGCAGCCCTTTCCTCTCTGATCTATGCAGCAGATCATTTTTGCACAGCCTGTTTTCACTCTGTGCACAGCATGTCCACTGACTCTGCAGGAGTTCTGCTCGGGAAGTGAGAGGGAAAGCATGCACTACAGATCCGCAAAGTAGATACCAGCCATCATCTGGCTTGGAAAAAAAGCCATCATCTGGCTTGGAAAAAAGCATTTGGCTGAGAATTTTTGTGGGGTGTTTTCCTCTTCTCTTTTTTTTTTTTTTTAATGAACCTGGAAGTTTTTTAACCCCTTGATAGAATTACTTCAATTTAAACTTGAATTCTGGACACATAAGAATAATTTCACTCCTTTTATCATTGTTGTCTATAGTCAACAAACTTTTTCTTTTTTTTTTTTTAAATCCGGGTATTTATTCTGTCACTTCTGTTTCAAATGGAAAAGACCTTCAACTGCTCTAAATCTGCATAATAACTGTAAAGCTGGACTGAACTTCTTGTATCATTACAGTACACTGAAATCAATGCTATAGTTCTTCAAATCATCCCACTCAAATATAAGTATTTATGGTATATATTATATATATTAAATCAATACATTTAATTTCTTATATCATTAAAATGATTGAATCACCCTTATTTTCCTCTTTTGGACAAAAATACTATGGAGTTTGTAATTTAAAAGGGCAAAGCATCAAAACAGCCACTGGAGTAAATCAGTATCAACAGCTGTGAGTGCTGGCCACCACAAACACCAGCACTGCATGTATATTACTGAGGAGTGTCAGTGACAATGGCAGAATGGTTTGGTCATATATTGCTCAGCAAATAGATGCAAGCACATCAAAATCTTCTCTTCATAGGTATGTTGCTTTCACCAATATTAAATTTTTGGAACAAAATTATCTATCTTGCGCTGTAAAATCATAGTGGGAAATAAGGTCAGGAGCACAAACCAGCACAAACCTACATGCACACATGTTTTATATTGAGGAATAAGAAATTACATCTCAAAGCCCAAAAGTCAGAAGGATAACATTAAAAATCAATGTCCTGTGCTCTGCTGTGTTGTGGCACGAAGGGAGCTAGGAAAGGCTGTAAAGAGGCTAGTTGTCAGAATCTTTTACCAAATATGACTTATGCTGAATGAAGGTGTGTATTCTGGAAAACCTGTTCCCAAATCCTGAGTTAGGTTGCAAATGAAAATTCATTTTAATATCTTAATCATCACTGCTGCATCACTTCCCGAGGAGAAGCCGCCGCATTCCAGTGCAGCTGGAATTCCAGTGGCAAGCCCGACAGAGGGGTTATTGCAGGTCACAACAGAGAGACACTAGAAAAACAAAGAAAAACCCATGAATCCTCCCAGGCTCAACTTTCCTTTTACCCCGATATTGGTGATGTTTCAGCAAATGACCTTGTCACTACATTTTATGTAATATGTCTGTTATTCTATACCTCATACCAGTAACCCTGTTTTACCAAATAATTTTATTTCCTACAGTTTTATTTAAAACTGAAAATAAATAAAGAAATGAGAACTTGAATTGGTATTTCACCTGTAACATCAAGCAAGAAAGAAAATCTTCCCAAAGAACCTGTTACTTATACAATGCAGTAGAAACCAAGCACAGATAAATATTAGGTCATTGATTTTTGACAGTCTCCGAGTTTGGGTACCAACCCCATGTGCCTTTGGAATAGCATTTCAGGAGCACTAGGTCCCTGCGGTTTGCAGTGACTACAAGTGGTGCAGGGTGCTCGGCACTTCCCAAGACCTGAAGTAACAGAGTTCCTGTTGGAATACACACTTCAAGTTAATAGTCATTCAAACTTACGTGCTTATCCCTGAAATGCCAGATGTGAATTAAAAGTTGTACTCATGGCTTCAGGAATGTTGTAAGGCTTAGTCAGTGACAGGCTCTTCCTTGAAGGTGCTAGGAAAAGCTTTTTCATAACAGTGAGAGATTGAAGATAACAAAATACACCGGAAAAGTAAGAATTCATTAGTATTTCTCTTAATATGTTGTAGATATTCTACATGCAAACTTGAAACAGAACTTAGTTTTCTTCATAAACTGAGCACTTTAACACTGGTTTTGAGAAGGACTCCATAAAACACAAGTTCCATCTGAAAATAACTGGACTGTGGAAACATTACAGCCAGTGGACAGTGCTGCATGAATATCATACAGGCACAGAAAATACTCTTGAAAAAACTTGTCGGCATTGCTTTGATTATATTTATGGTAAAGAAATTACGACATAGGCTTAACATTTTTAAAGAAGAAAAGAAATACATCTAGGTGAGATTTGCAAAGCTCCATGAAATGTGCTTACAGCAATCCTACGCAGAGCAATGGGACTGCGCAGAAGACCCAGTATCCATGGGTTTGTTATTGCGTTGCAGAACAAGTGAAAATATCAGAAAACAATAAGTAGCACTTGCTTTTCACAAATATAATGTCCCACTGACATTTTTAATTAAAAGAAAGTAGGTTAGATTCTGATCTCTGTTATATCCACACAATTTCTCAGGAGCGTACATCCACTCAGACTGGCAACTCTGTAAATGAGATTAAAATCTGGGCCAATGTGTGCATTAATGTAAACATTCAGTTTAGTTCAAGTAAGCCCTATGCCATAACACAGCCATTGTATAGTTAACATTCTATCCACACATCTTTTCTTACTGAATGTTAAACAGCTAGTATAGTATCTGAGAAAGAATTTGTCCTTTTAGTTTGTCTCAAATGAGAGCTTGTCAATGGGAAAATCTAGAGTTTGCTTTTGCTAGAATATCTCTCCCCCCAAAAAAAGCTTTTAAAGAGAGAACCACATTTTTTTTAATGTCTTTTTATTCTGAGACTACAGTGCATGAAATGAAAAACTAACCATCAGCTCAGTAAATCAGTAGAATATTCAGAAAAAATAGTAGTTAAAGAGTAGACAAGCAAAAACTTGTAATGAAGTTTTATTATTATCTCAAACACAAAACAGCTGTATTGCCTTCTCCACAGCTAGCCGCTACTGTAAGGTTTCACAACCCAGTAATTGCTAGGGCAAACTTCTGAACTTCACTTCTATCCACATCAAGCCTCCACGAGGGACTGTGATCTTTCATCACTTAGTTATGTTTCTTAACTAGAGGATAAGACTGTTCGCTATATGATTACACTCTTCACAGGATCAAGAATCGGACACAACTGAGCAGACTGGTGCCGATATTCTGATCCAGCAGAGGACTTGTGCAAGCCTTTACCTTCAACCAAAGCAGCAGTCCAGCAGACAGCCCCGGGGCAGAAAACTGAGTATGTATTTGGGTCCTTCACTGAGTCAGGGCTCGGCAGTCAGACAGGCTGCAAGCTCCAGCAAACTGCACTGGGATAACAGAGGCCAGGTTTTAGCTAACTTCATGAAAAAAGTCGATTGTGTGTAAAGGAATAAAAATAAAACTGTTATATACATTTCACATCCACTCTAATAAAGTCTCATCAGTAGAAACTGAACTTTGCAAGTTTTATTTTACATTTTTCATGAACAAAGACACGCACATCTATCAGACACACAGCTACACAAATGTCTATGTACATTTATGTACTAGATAGAACACCCCCAGCAAATTTAATAGAAATGCAAGAGTTTACTTTGAAATCAAACTGCAACAATAGATGATAATGACAATAATAATTATCTCTTAAGAATAAATCAGCTCACAGAACAGTTTTCAGTGATGATAACTCATTCCTTTCAGGTTGTCTGAAATGATACTGTATCAGCATATCACTGATGGAGGTTTAACCACATTTTCAGAAAAACAGTTGTGCAAAGAAGCATATAATCACTCTCCCCTCAACTTTCAATCTTCATATCATCTGTAAAAAAGAAAAGAATCATATGCTGAACTGCTGCAAGTGCAATATTATTTGCAAGAGGAAAAAACAAGTTTGTGATATAACTTCTACTTAAAACTTAATACAGCCCCTAAAAAAAAGAGCTGGAACCAATTACCAATTGGGTCATACAACTGAGAAATAACAGCCTTTTCACACCTGCATGTGGGTAACTCCGGCTTCTGTTTATCTCAGTAAACATCACCTATATTTACATGCATATGACCCTGATGTAGATTACTGCTTCTTTCAAGAAACAGGAATTACTTACCTCTGAAGGCACATGAGGATTTCCTTCAGAGATATATATGTACAAGTATATATATGAATTATGTTAATAATTATGCTTTACTTAAAATATATGTAATTTAATGTATTAAGGTAAATCTTTATCACAGACTACAGTACCATAATGACTGAAAACCAGAAATTTTGCTAAACCAGTTTCACACAAACACAGTTTTGTTTGCTTACGTAGCACTACAAAGAGTTTAAACCACATGTAACAGGCCAGAAAACCAAACAATTTACAGAAAATTATGCATACATAAAATATCCTTTAGAATTAAGAACATAACAAAGCTCAACTATGTAAATATTTCTTACAAATAAAAATAACACCTGACACTTCTCACACCCTCATCTGCAGATGTATTTGCCTTAAACTGGACTCCGCTGGGATCGCCATTCCTCAGTACAATTAGCACATCTAATCATGTCCAAACTAACAACAAGCTTACCTACAGAATACATTAGGCAACTTTACAAATCTGGTAAACATCACAACGTTTTGCTTATGGCCAGGAATGATTGCTTAAGACAGAACTGAGTCGCCTTTGCAGGAAACAACTTAATTCCATGGAAGGGTATCAGGGTTTTCTGGTTTATGCTGTACACTATCTCATAAGCAGTACAGTGACAAAAATAATAAGAATGGACTGCTGTCTATTTAAATGTTAATTTTGGATGTATGTTTTAACATTAGAGTAATATTAATGGAGTACAATAAATCTGAATATAATTCAGTTAAACTTAAACTTAACTGCAAAATATTTAGCACTAATGTGAAAACAATTACAAATCTCTGAAGTGGGTTTTATTTTGCACTTACACTTATTGTGCCTAAAGATTACCTGTTCACACCATTTGTAAAAATCAGACACTGACACAAAGACTCAAAGCCTGATGAGGTTATGATGTCTGTAATTATACCCTTGGTTTTGTTTTTAGTAAAAATGAAAAGATTTAGAGACTTTGATAATTCAGAACGCTCCGCCCCCCCCAAAAAAAAGAAAAAATATTTGGTAAGCAAAATGACCATAAACCCAAGATGTTTATTAACCATACAGATTTGAGGGCTATATGGTTGAACATTACTCAGCCACTACTGAAAACAGACAATTGAAACACCCTATTGCATTGCTCTGACACAATGCATGATTATGACTCAAAGATACTTAAATTATTATGTGTAAATGTTAACACATTCACTTTGAAGACTTTCACAATGAGATGTCCCATATGGAAATTTACTTAATAGCTGAAATCTCCTTTCTCTCTTGTGCAGTAAAATTATCTCATAGTGACTATGTCTACCACAACAGGTATAAATGGTTACCTGCTCACTTCACTACACAGTGGCTACAGTGCATGGTGTTTTGCTTGATTTAAGACATCGCATCTTCAAATACACTAATAAAGACAGATCGTAGTTGGGGCTGAGTCACACTTGACTCTGACGGCACTACATCTATTCAGACTAAAGGACAACTTCAATTCATGTGAAGGCAGCAAGTTAAACTTGAGTTTTTCTCGCTGTTGGTTGCTGAAGATGACTGGCGGTGTAGTATGTAGTCATGTTACTCCTGCATGAGATCAGGTTGCCCCTGGCAGAGCTGGTTCTCTCTGGTGTTCCCTACCACCACCGCTGCCACCCCGCTCTCCTCTGGGGCAGATCACTTCCTTCTTCCCTTGCTCCACTCTTCTGATGCTCGCATCTATGTGAAGAGCAAAGCTGACATAGCTTTGTTAGCTGAAAACTAACCTACCAAAAAAACCCCGAAACCCCCCAACCTTTTCTACAGCTGTTGCATTTCTGTTTTGTTCCTATTGCAGCTATGGCCTAAATCTCATAATGCGCAAATATTGCAGGTGAATCTGGATACCAAGTTTGAATGGCAGCGTGAAAACAGCAATAACAAGCCTTCTTGCTTTCTGATAGGTGGAATCACTTTGATAAAACATTAACATTCCTTTCACTGTAGAAAAGTTAAGTACAAACAACCAGAGAAACAGTTGCAATCATAATTAAGAAATGATAACATAGTAAAGAGGTATCAGGATGTTCTTCCGAATTACCAATGACTGTGAAAAAAAATGTTTCTCTAAATTCAGAACAGATTACCAGTATAACAAAGATCTATCTTGACAAACATAGCAAAATTTATTGATTTCTAATACAATTAAACTATAGCACTTTAATCACAAACAACTTCATACTGTCACAACTTTTATGAAAGAAATGAAAGAGGTAGATGTACCTGCCTAAAATCTAGCTTATTTGAACAGTTTGCTTTCCAGAAAGAGACATGGTTTTAGGCTAAAAATCTAAATATAGATTTAGATTACTATATCACTATATAATTGCATTTAAGTAAAGGACATAAAGAATAGAGACATTTCCAAAATCTTTTTATAATACCAGATAGAGTGAATTTAATTTTTTGCTGATTAAAGTCTATTCTTTCTTTTACTCAACTGAAAGTAATTTCTAGAAATTATGCATTATTTGTTCATTTTGGTATCTTCTGTGTGTAAATTTGAACTCCCTGAAAGCAATTTATTATTTTTAATATAGCTAGGTCATGTTTGTTTCTATACTACTGAGTTTACCTTATTAAAAACATTCAAGAAACACTTGGATTTTTGTGTGAATTGTTATACTAACTACTGGGAGAATATTTTCTCTCCACAGAACAGTGAACATGACTTTCTGCTACCAAAAAGATAATCCGTATGTGTTGTCAACAGTATTTTCCAGTTGACAGAATTAATCAACATCAATATTATATTTCATAAGACTCCTGGTCTTATAGTCAATTATGTCCGGGCAAGAATTTTAATAAACATTCTGTTATTTTGTGTGTATTTTTTCTGGCACAGTTTTATGTTTTATAAAAGTACATCCTTGCCCGACCATAATAATCGGTGTGTATTGGTGCATACCTTTGGTGAGAACCTGCTTGGTCTTTTTTCATCATAATCAAAAGCCTATTCTAAAGGGTTCTTAAGAGTCTCACCTCCTTTGGTTTGCAGTGGTATGCTGAGAATGTCAGCCTCTGTGGATGGCTCATTGTTCATGCTGATGCAATATAATGGTTCACCCAAGAAAGAAGGTTTCTTCAACCTTTTTGTGTTGAGTGCTCTTGACATAAAGTAACCTTCAGTAATACTCTTATCTGCCATCTTCTGTAAACCTTCTAGGTCATCAGATTCCTCTGTTTGGGCCAGTGAATCCTTTGATAAGTGACTATCAGCCATTGCTTTGCTGATATAGTAGCCAGGGATTTCACTCTCTGCATTAACACATAAGCTTTTGTCTTCAAGTCCAGCCTTTTCCTGAGCTGTTAACATCCCTACAATATGGTCTTCAAATAACATTTTGGAAAGAGTAGATGTGGAGTGAAGAGTGGAGTCTTGACTTGTGTAACAAGGGGGACTTAATCCAAAAGAAAGAGATTCCTGAGACTTTGGCATGGTAACGTTGCTTATTGTTCTCTGAGGCTGCATACATTCTTCCAGAAGGGTCTTAAGCTGCTCTTCAGAGAGGCCCGTTTGTTCTTCAGTCTGAAAAAAAAAAAAGGGGCAAGAATTTCTTCTGTCAAAATATAATTAATGAAAAGCAGCGCCATAAAACAGTTTGAGAGATACAAAAGCACTGGCAGAACTCTTAAACAGATATCCATGTTTTTCAATTCAAACTGAATTTAAATATACATTTACACAATCACATCATTTATGTAACATCTTCACTAGGTTCTAGATAGATTAGATGCTGAAAGTTAGGAAAGAAGTCTGATGTCCACAAGGCACTGAGAGGCCTTTGATTTTGCTTAGTCTTCCACTAGATATCACCGCTTTTTAATTGCCAAAGCACGTACTTCTTCATAGATCTTGGTTTGTTGTGTATACATACAGACACACACACGCACACGCACGCACACACACACACACTTTAAGATTTTAGTTACTGAAAGCAAAACAGCACGTTGCTAAAAGACTTTCAGCTGTTGGGGCGATGCAACTGGGGTCAAAAATGGTTTTGGGCAGCACCAGCCCACAAAGATTGTCACGTATTGACTGAAGAAATGCAACGCACCCTCTCTCAAACATGTGACAAAAAGCACATCAGTTACTCAACTATAGGACCTACCACATCAGGTATGTCCCACGGCATACGACAGAAGAAAGGCCCATCTTCTTTACAAAAGTTTTACTGCTTTCTACAAGCTGTCACGGATGTCTTTTCAGTGAATTTCTCATTCAGACAGCGGCACACTCCTACCGTTTTTATCATGCAGGTTTCCTTTACTGGACATTTCTTAAAATCTGATATTAAAAATCATGACTGATATTAGCTGGTAATGGTGAAGAGTAGCAATGGATATTTTGCTTAGAGAGGTTTGCAAAGGGGAGTCACTTCTAGTCTTTACAATTCTTAATGCTCCTAGGTAATAAAGAAGCACAATGCTACCTGACAATTTAAAGATTATCATGAAAAGTACAAGACATATTTTAGATATGCATAATACATTTGCCCATGAAATATGAGATATAGAAGATATATAATAATAAATATTATAAATGTTATAGATACTATGCAACATTTAATGGAAAAAGATGCTTTCTACAATCAAAACCTTGGTTTTTCTTAATCTCCAAGAGATAAAGGATCAGTTGATAATCTGATGAACTCCCTAAGGCTGCAGTGATTTATGTCAAACAATGATTTTATTCACTGTGTAATGACTTACTACACAGAATTTACTTTACATTCTGCTAGAGCATGGAACTACTGTCATTTCAGAGGAAAGATCAATATCAGATGTCTAGCTGATTTTTTTTTTCCCCTGAAGGTCTCTTATCCAACTACAGGAGTGATATGACCCTGTTTGATGTATACGACGTGATGAGATCGCAGCCTAAGTAACACAGGGTTATGCCTGAAAACTGATTATTCACGTTCATGAATGGGGACAATTTTCAGTCATGAAAAAAATAGTGTTTCTTTGTAAAACTTGTTGTGGCTATTAAAAATTACAAGGTGACACTACAAAGTGAACAAGAAAGGCATTTCAGTTGACTTTCAGTCACCATTCTGTATTTACATGTTCAAACATTAATAATAGCCAACAGCCACTACTATAGACTGATTACTTTACAGTTCAGGCACTAGTTGATGTACTTAAACTCAGTTTTATAGATTTATTCAACCCACTAGGGTTTTCCTGCACAGACCAATTTCCTTCCCAAAGACACTTTGAGTTCACTTCCTACACACAGAAAAGAAGGCAACTACATTAAAGAAATTGAGATGTCAAGGGCTTTTAAACAACAACAACAAAAGAAAGAGCAAGAAAGACCATCATTATGTGTAGAGAGCTTTATTTAGATTAATATAAAATCAGGTAATTACATTGAGATTCAGCTCGTCTTGGTATCAATCAATTTACTTTTGATAATATAACTGAAATCAAACCACAACCTTAAGCACTTATTTAGATAACAAAGAAAAAATTATGACCTCTTCAAAATTTTCTCAGGCTTCTAAATTTTAATCCTAGTGCAGAAAGTACTCACTGATGAAAAATAAGTCAGACAAGCAAAAACAATTACTAGCAAAACACATGACAAATCAGAAGTGGAACATGGAATTTTTCAAATTTTCTCTCTCAGTCTAATCTACTAGCCCACACTGAATTCCTTATATTTCTTGAAGGAGTATTTTAACTTGCAGGACAATGTCTGTTTACAAGTAGTCATTATTAGAAGGGACTCACTATAAGAAACAAGATGCATTCACTCAGGCAGAGCACCACAGTAACATAGTTATACCACTGCTGGAAGCACAGCTGCATCTAAAGTGCATCCATAGAGCAGAATACTATGCTACATAAACATAACTATATTTGTACCACAGAAGATTCTCACATCTGGAAATTCACATGGATTCCCACGTGTTTTTGAGTGTGTGGTTCTATACTAACATATTTCAAAGCTCTTGGCCAAGATCATTTGGAGCTAATTTTATGTTAATGACAGGGCAATTCACTCACTGCAGAAAGGAATTCTGCATCTGGAGTAAATGAATAACTGAGTACAAAACGAACATAGGGAGGAAGATAATATTGTCCTTTTATTCCCCCCAACTCCACCCCATTTATCTGCAGTCTACTTTTCCTTGTCCAAATTCTTTTTTTTTCCTTTTTTTCCTTTCAGGAGAATCACATGGCTTGTACTGGCAATTAGTTCATAGATTACCTTGATTATTACCAGAGGGCTAGGTGGGGAGATTTAGAGCCTAAGGCAAATGGGGAGGTAAATGAGTCTAACAGCTAGAGAGTGAAAAAGTTTGGTAACTTGTGGGTTTGTTTTCCTCTAGAGTGGCAGGCCTGCAGGCAAAGCAGGCAGTGTAAAACATTACTTAGTTTTGTTCGTACTTTATGTCTTCCTCCCTTCGGATTGTTTTGTAAGACATGCTTGCAAGGATGCAAAGATAAGGAAAGAGAAAGTATTTAACATACTTCTCCAAAATTTACATTTTTAAATACTTAAAGGCTCGCTGTTCAAAATTTTCTTGTGCCAAAGTCACTTTAGGGTTAAGGAAAAATATACAGTAGAGGAGAAGATAGCTCTTAAATAGCTATCAGTCATCCACTCAGCAGCAAGAAGTTTACACTGAAATGAAAGCAGAAAGGCTGCTCTTGAAATCAGAAAACTGAGTTTAGGGAAACATGTAATACCCTAAGGAGAGACACCTCACACCGAGAAAGGCTGTGTATTTGCAACCAAATGAGCATTTTAGCTCATGGAATCACATAATACAGCAACTGTATTAGGAGTTTGCAAAGTACACATCTGCACACACCAGAAGAAATCCTGTCACAGCTAACTGTACTAGTTTAGAGTCACAAGACTTGGAATCAGTAACACAGTCTTAGGGAGACACTAAATTCTACTTCTCCCAAGCTTTCACTGCCCTCACTGTAAATAATTTACAACACCTATACAGAAAAAATACTTCAGGACATTTCTTTAAAAATACAAGGACATAAAATTAATGTCATTCAAAATGCAGAAACAGCCCACTAGACAAGGGAAAATGAACTATCAGGTCTGGTTCCCATTAGAAATTGGAAAACCTTTTAATTGTTCTGGCTAATTTTTAATAGGACACTGAGTCCTATTCATTTCCTAAGCTTTTTACCGTTAATGATCCAAAAAACCTAATTCCTAGCCAGGAGTTTAGGAGCCTGCTAATGACCTTTACTGTTTATGTGTGGCTAGCTTTTCACACACTTGTGGCCCTTCTCTGATTGAAGATTTCTTGTTCCTTGCTGAATTCCTTGGTGACATGGGTCTACAGAGAAAAACTTACTGCATGTGGTAGGAATGCAAACTTGCAGATAGCTGTGGACAGACCTGCTGTGACTACGGGCTTGCAAGTTCCAAGCTTTAGGCTTGTTTTCCACATCTACACAGTAACAGAAACAGACTTACACTGAAAGGCCTCATCAGATTTTAGCATGGAGATAAAGCTAGTAAGTCAGGATTATTTCTAATTATAGTAAAAAATATAAAATGACACACAGTAAATGAATAAGCACTAGAAACTCAGGACTATTTAAGGACTCATGTAGCTGGCATATCTATAAACATGCACCTTTTGTTGCTTAATCTGAAAGTATTACAATCAACAGTTCATGATACTTTATTTGCTTGAAACTATTTACTTTGATGCTCTAATTTACTTACATTTTTACTGATGTGTAGGACTGCAACAGCCAATTCTAAAGTAACTGTTCTCTTCCTGATAAAAAGACTTCATTTTAAGAGTATACTGATCTATTGAGACAACATTCAGATTTTTGACATAACAGCACAGGAAGGTTTTGTAATTTTTAGTTATTTCATGACTTACTAATAGTTTCTCAAACAGCTCTGTTTTGCTTCGAAAAGGCAATCCTTGCCTTGTACCTCCACACTGCGCAACTCAACATGCACCATCAACTCCAAGGTCTCACCTTTACGCGTCACACCCAAGCACCATGCACTTGTCTATGAATAGTACTGGTCAGCGCTACTGTGCAATAATATTAGTATGCTGCATACAAAATCAGACACATCATGACACTGTGGAAGACCTTCTTAAAATTGCCAGAAATGCTAAAAGCCTAAAGTTCTTTTGCACCAGAGAAGTCAGGATTGATGTCCACAACTTGTAAACTAATTTAAATTATGGGAATATATCCTTATGAGACTGTTATGGGTTAACCCCAGTAGGCAGCTAAGACCACACAGCCGCTTGCTCACCCCCTGCCTCCCCGCCCCAGCGGGACAGGGAAACAGGAAAGGAAGAGTAAAAGCAATACTCTTGATCTTGTGGATCAAGATAAAAATTGTTTAATAAGCAAAGGAGAAGGGAAAGAAGAGAGTAAGAAAACAAAACAAGTGATGCAATGGCAATCACCCATCATCTCCCATGGGTAGACCAATGCCCAGCCAGGTCCCGAGCAAAACATGGGTAACTTTCTGGAAACCCCTCTTCTCCCTCTTCATTGCTGTGCATGATGTTACACAGCATGGAATAGCTCTTTGGTTAGTTCAGGTCATCTGCCTCATTGTGTCCCCTCCCAGCCTACTGCGCATCCCCAACCTATTCAGTAGGAGGGCAGAGTGAGAAACAGAGAAGGCCCTGATGCTGGGCAAACGCTGGTTAGCAACAGCTAAAACATGGGTGTGTTACCAGCATTGTTTCGGTCACAAATCCAGAACACAGCACCATACCAGCTGCTATGAAGAAAATTAACTCCATCCCAGCCAGACCCAGTACAGAGACCCATACATCCACTTTTACAAAGAAATTCTTAAGTGTCCAGCACGTCATGTTACGGCTTTTAGCGTTTGCTTGTTTGTTTTAAAAACACTATGTTACGAGAAAGAGCTTAACGAACGTAAAAGAAAAAAAGATAATCTTTCCTCTGTAAGGCTATTTCAGAAGGGTTATGCCAGAATGTAATGAGAGAAAATGTAACTACAGTAGATCAAAAACAGGCTTACAACGCAGTGAGCATGTTTCTGGAGAGGACAGTAATGTGTATCGAGTTGATGGTGTTAAAAATTAAGACTGGAAGCTGAATAATGGATTCAGAAAGTAGGAGCTCCTTGTACTACAATCATGATTCACCATCCGGTGGTCCTGTGCTTAAGTCTACTTTGAGTGGGTTTTGGGCGTTCTGTACTGTTTCAGGAAAGACATAAATCTTTAAGAATGAACCGTATTCCTAAGCCATAGGAGAAAAACTCTTGCTTTTGCTCTTTTCCTCCTTCTGCTATCTTTCCTTCTGTTAGTTACATTTTCCTTTCTCTTAATTTTTCCATGGTTTCTGTTTGTTTAAGGGCAGAATGAAAAGGTCTGGTAGTCAATTTTCTGTAGCTGCTGCTGACCAGAGCCAGAAAGGACAGAAGTGTCTAGGCAAGAAAACAGGAGCACCAGAAAAAAAAAAAGAGGAGGAGACTCGTAGGCATCTGGTAAAATCACTGTCTGAAAAGAAAATTGAACCTGTAACATCATGAGCCATCAGAACCACAACATCAAACCCATTATCAGCCTCCTGGAATCATATAAATTCTCCATTAAAAAAAAATAAAATTAAAAACAGTATAAAATTTCAGAAGATAAAATGAACTTCATAAATAAATTGGAAATAAAAAACCCTATAGGATTTTTCCCCTTTCTCTGAGAGAAATCTTAACAAAAATCAAAAGGGGACATGAGTTAATACAATTTTGCTCTTATTTAGAGTAGCAAAGTAGGTGAAAATTGTGAAGAAGAGACATTGTAATTGCAGCAGTTAATTTCTTTTTAATTTTTAAGATAGCCTACAGGTTATAAAGTAAAAATAATTATGACAAGTTCTTGCAGGCAAAACTAATTTAAACATGCATATTTTAGTCATTACAAAGAGGCATAATACTTGTTTTTATTTTATCTTTCTCAAAAACATCCAGTCAATTGCTTGTGGTTTGAATTTGCAAATAATGAAAAACTATGCTTCATCAGCTATGCCACACCCTGTAGACTTTAGAAAAAGAAAGCAACTGGTTGCCAGAGGTGACAGAAGTAGGAAAAAAAAAAAAAAGGAAGCTAAAATATCTTTTACAATCGTTTTCTTCTCATTTGATACCATAGACACTAAGCTACATTACTTGCAGCTGTAGAGTTTGCATGGTACTACACTAGGATATAATGAAGAGGTTTCGGTGGCTGTAAGTGTGAATCTCTTCTTGGAAGCATATGGAAATAATTTTATAACTTTTAAAGATCCAAAAAGCTTTATTTCTGAATTGCTATGTTGTACTTTTTACCCTTCATTTTCTGAAGCTTATGTCCAATTTTAGATTCATTTCATGGTAGCATTTGATCTACAGGTTGTATAACTTTTTCTAGGTGCCTGCATATTAGCAACAAAGTTTTCACCCATGGACACCAAAATCTAAATGTGTATGTCCTCACCAAAGTTTTAAGAAGGTAGCTATAGGAAACAAAATTTTAAAATGTCACACAGGTTTTGAGTTTCTAACACTCCTATCAGGCATGTGTTTATTAATAAAAAAATAATATTTTCAAAGTATATGCATTAGAGGAAGATCGTGACTTTGAAGCTCCATTTTCATTAACTGAACCAAATATGGTATTTGTAACCTCTAGACCCTAATCAGTATTGGATTCAAACCTAAACAGTTAAAATATCAAATATAACTCATTAAAATCTGTATTTCCATTAGCATGCTGAGCTAATATAAGACTTATGCATCTTGTTATAAAGGAAAGCTAAGTCAGTTTTGATTTCCTGTTACAAAACAGTAAAACTGTTACAAAAACTCCTATATTTTATTACCCAATTAACTTATGAATAGTAGCTTTCATACAACAAACCAAAGGGTTGACAAAGGAATTTCAAAAGATATTCTGAATATATTGTATATAATACTTAAATACAAAAGCAAATAAAGGGTACTAGAAATTATTTTAAATTAAATTAGAGATATTTTTCCTATTTAATTAATCTTTCCTAAAATACTGGTTAGTGTGAAACTATGGCTAAATCTGGTAAAGTCTGACATTCATAAAACATAAACTATTCTACATTAAATAAAAAATTATATACAAACAAAAACAAGTTATAAAGAGTGTTTCATTAGTGGCTGCGAATTGTTACTACCTAAGCAGCTGAGTCTGCTGGGTTAAATGAATCGATAAGCCAAATTTCGATAGTCTCTTTCAGAGGTACTAAGAGATATTTTATGCATTTGAATTCTGTTTTCTTTAGTTCAATCCTGTTTCAAGTGAATTTGAGAAACCAAACAGGAGCTGGAGGAGCAAGCAATGACTTCTGATCTTCTGATGATGAATAAAAACAAATGCAAGAAGAGACGTAGTATTCCAAAATCGCAGAGACTTTTCAAGCAATAGGATCAATTCACTAGCTGCAGGTAATACTTCCGTTTAAAAAGAAAGCAAGTACCTTTAAAAAGAGTTTGTCTGTTCGTTTTTGGGGTTTTTTTAAACATTTCCAACAACATAATGAAATCTGGATCTGTCCAAGAGATACCCTAAAATGTTATAATGTTATTCTATTCTCCTCCCTAACTGCAACCAGGGTTTGTAGTGTTCTCATACCTCTTGCCCTAAGATCCAAATCCTGGCTGTAATTGTATAGCATATTAGACTTTTGTATACATTTTATAATAAAAAAATTCATTAGTTAAGTTTCAATAGTTTTTAAACACTGTTGTCTTGCTACTGAATTATACTCCAGCTTCCATCATAAGCAGCAGGGCACAAATTTTTAGTAAGCAGGAATCAACAAAGGAAGAAATTTTATTCAGTATCTTTAATAGAACAAAAGGTAAAAACTACAATTCTAAGTAAACATACATTGAACTGTGTAATTAAATGTGATAGAGTGTATTTTCCTGGCTAGGGCAAAGAGGTACTGACTTAATGTAATGGACATATTTAACTGAAAATCAACATATCCTAGTAGTCACTAAACAATAAGTCAACCCTTGTTTAGAGAAATAATTAAAAATCTTAAGAATTTTAAAAGCTGCATAAACATGATGTAAACCCCCCCTTGATTTAAACACTAAACTACGATAAAAGTCTCTGATTTAAATCACATTGAATTTAAAATCCATCTACTCCAAGGTTTTCAACAGATGTTTTGCAAGAATTCAGCTATTCTAACTTCAGTTTAGTTCAATGTTTAGCTTATCTAATCTACTGCATTTGTAGACAGAAAAAACTAAGCATTGTATTATATATGAATCACTGTAAAATTTTTTCTCTCATTTCTAAGATCTTTCTCAACAAATGGATCGTTGTTACACCACTTGATTTCATACACTTTCAAGTATTCTTAGGTTAGGAAGCAAGCTGTTTTTAATTGAACACACTAAACGTGTGCGAAAACGTCAGACACAAATTCCTGAACTGGCAACAATTTACAATTCATCATTCTGAATAAGGCTTTCATTTTCTAGCCTCTACTGAAGAAGCAGAACTTCTGTAATCTAGGCTATTTAGCATTCAAAAACAGTTTCCTAAACATCCCGTTTTGTGTTTTTAACTGTTTGTTATTAAGCATTTAACAGATTTCATTCCATAGAAATATCTTCCTTGAATATTATTGAGTTGTGGCTTTAATTTTCAGCAAAGCCAGTAGAGTAGACAAAAATGCCTTGATGTGGTTGCAGCTGTTTTCTGTTACAAAAACCCAGTTATTTTTCTTTTTCTGGTCATGTTGGCTTTTATTTTTCCAAGAAATAGATACAGTGTAGCATAATGGTACCACAGACTCTCATTATAGCAATTTTAAAACTCTGCAACAAAGTATTTTGATATTTTAAGAATGCTTGCAAGTCTGTAACCTATTGGGGGAACAGAAAATACAAACAGCAATCAAACTAAGGGCACAGAGCTTTGTTTCTTCATAACGTAAAAAACTTCACTGCAAGTGCTAAAACACCAATAAAACTAAGAAAACTACCCATCCAATAGGAAGGAAAACAGGGTAGCCACAAACACATGATCGAGATGACCTATGTAGGTAGGTGTAGTTTAGTCTCACTAAAAGCAAGGACTGGCCCAAGGAGCAGTAAACCGTAAAGACACATCAAAAGCAATTATAGACAGAAGCTTAAAAAAGAACAAAATAATAGCTTTTGTATTCTAGGAGTTCAGACCATGTTTCCTGATATTTTTTAGGGATATCTTTTAAAGTGACTCTTCTTAATTGGCCCTGTGTATCAATAGCAACAGGCACCTCTGAATACTAACTTTTTCTATATAACATACATATGTATACAGTAAACCTGATCTGTGATATATATTTTGGAGATGGAAATATTCTCTCCCGATAGAGGAAGTATGATATGAAGGAAGTTCTGCTATATGTGAAATAACAAGGTACAGAAACCCACAGTGTTCTCTAGTGAAGTCATATAGGTAGTGTACAACCACAATTACCCAGGTTAAGGAAAAAAGCACACAGTTTCTTTTATAAATGTGGTTTTCTTACAGAGTTTTTGACTCTGCATTAAATACAGATGATAGTATTCTCTCTGTTTCACACTCATGCCACCTAAATCAAGAGCCTCAGCCAAGGGCTAATGTCAGCTGTAGTTCCCTAAGGTCCTCACAGGTGGCAAAGACACATGCCCCTCCGACTGTAATTCAACCCAGCTAAAATCTAAAGGCAGAACACTTAGAATTTTGCTTACAAATTACTGTTTTGAAACTGAAGCCTTTCTGACAATACAATTCAAAGGATACTAAGCAAAAAGAGAATAAACGGGAAGAAGTAGAGATCAATATTACAACAGAAATTTGGTAAATCACAGAAGATTAGAAAAAGGTATGCAAGACACTACTTTTCAGAAACTTGTTTCCGAGAAATATGTTGAAGTACAGAATTGCAAAGACACCTAGTTTTAAATAAGAAGACCCATAATGTATCACACTGGCTTAGCTTTCATTGTCTTATTGTTATAGTTCATCCCACAAGATCAATAAAAGCGCATGTACCCTATTGCCATGTATTGGCAAATGCAAGCACTCGAACAGTGAGAGACAGGACACCTTTCCAAAAATACCAGGTCTAGTACATCTGAAACTGTATTTTTTTCTTGTTTTGATCTCTTAATTGTTACAGTTTTAAAGAAAGGCTTGGGTTTGTATCTTTTTTAATAGGAGCAAAGATTCTAGTGCAATTACAGAACTGCAAAAATCTAGAGCTTTAACCAAAAATTACAGGAAAGAAAGAGAAGTTGCAATATTTGTCATCATGCAAATTGCAAATACGGAATCCTACCTCACAATGGCAGGACTATTAAGTCTCTTTAAAAAGAGAAAAAAAATCAAGTTTCCATTAACTGCTCATGAAACTGCAATGAAGTTTCTGACTCTTCAAGTCACAGCATGAATAATTACACTCACTAAGGAACATCCTGTCTAAAATCATGAAATTGTCATTGCCTTTTAGGGAGAAATCACTGTACATGGGTATAGATAAATGAGTAAGGGTAGGGATAGTTTTGCCACCTCTCAGTCTCTGCTTATGAGAGGTCAGAGAAAGAACTGATAAATAATTTGATTTTCTTTTTGTGTTTGGTGGGGCTTGTTGCCACAGGCTAAGTGCAAAGTTTCTATAGGGGCATCAGGTTGCAGCTGTGCTTGTCAATGTGGGCATATATTTTACGGAGTGCTGAAAAAACATTTTTAAAAAAGAAAGAGAATAATGAAGAATCTTTTTCTTTTCTAAAGAATGGAAGGGTATTTTGAAATGAGATACCTGCATCTGGCTCTTCTATTTCCATTCAAAACGAAACCCCAAAAGCCTTTAGGAAGAATGTGATGAACAATATAGCCCCAGGGAAAACATCTTATTTGGAGTTTCAAGCCTGCCTGCACCCGTTCTTGATTTTGAGGAGCCGGGGGTGGGGGTGGGGTCCTTTCAGTAAGTACAAGAACAGGAGTTAAACCTTGAAACTTTTAAATATACATTACCAGAAAATTTACATTTACCACATAACAATAAAAGAGCTAAGACTGAGATAAAACAAGTGCTAATCTATTATTATTACTTGCTGTTTAACAGCAGGGGTTTTTTTAAATTAGAAATGCAAAATGATACTATTAATTTTTTTGTCTAACTACAAAGGTCACTTTTCAGAAAGTCTAGTTGTTAAAGTAAACCTTAGTTTTGATTGTTTATTAAAACACTTATAGTTTTTCCTCAGGCTTGTCAAACACATACAGTAAATGTGCAACAGTACCATATTCCTGCTGGCATATTTTTATAACCAAAACCCATGTATTTTATGTCCTTGCCAAACTAGAAACAGCATAAACATTGTAAGACCAGGCAGGAGAGCCAACCTCCTTTTTCTTCTGGGGCAATGAGGAAAAACCTCACAGTTACTTTCTGCCACTAAGTTCATAATAGTTTTTAATTCTCTAGCCCTTAGGAAAAAAAACACCTTTCAGAACCTTCTGCTGTTCTATTTCTGAGTCACAGATCCTTTCTCATGTCCCAGAACAAAGAAATCAAGAAAAGTACATGCATTCAAAGTATTGCAGTTCCTTATTGTTATTATTCTGGTTCATGTAATCAGAAGCATATGGATAAAAAGCAAAAAAAGCCTTTACTCACTTTACTGAGACAGTAGGTTGATTCGACTACGGAAGCTATAGGCCAATAGGTACATAACGTAATGTTAACATGGTACACGTTTCCTTCCTTCCACTTACTCATTTCCTGGTAAACCTCTGCCTGATAAACAAGAGATGGCCACGTGTTTGTAACTAGAAGCAACAATGGCATTTGACAGGTCACACAACCACACTGGGCAGGTTCCTGTACTTACTCCTCATCACCAACGAGAGTGCCACAAGCCAAGTGACAGATGTACAGGAAACCAGATAGCCCAAATAGCATATACTGAGCATAAGCATACCAGCTTTCCTGCACCAGGGTCAAAAAATAATTATGCTCGTGTAGAAATCTAAAGGCTTTGTAGTAAAAAGACTCACAGTTTAAAAAATAATGTCTTGATGATATAGGAACATTTTCGTGTTTGAATTTTTCACCTGTTTTCTGCAGAACATGCTCATATATAAAATGAAATTCAAAACAGCTGTGTAAACACTGATTCTAAGAAATTTTGTTTTTCGGGAAATTAATACAATTCTAGAAACAACAAACAAATTACCAAAATGTGAAACGGTACAGCTGCATGTAGCTCACAGAAAAGTTAGTGGTTTGCAGTTTGAAACGTGTAATTGCTATAGGAATATCTAAAATGCATTTTTAAATGAAGCTTGGGACAATCCCATTAGTATTCAATGACGTACACCACTGCACAAAAAGCAAAAAAAGTCTAATATTTCCCCTAGTAAAAGACATGAAAGCACAAAGACTCATGTTTTTCAAAAGAAAGTTATGTAAATTTATCATGCATTTGGGATACAGGTGACTCTACTGGAGCTGGGGTCTGTCTTTTGCCCATGAAGTCAAAGTTCACATGTCACTCATAAGATCTGAAAGATTAATTTACAAAAAGTCTGTGTGATCACATTACAAGGTCAATGGCTTAAACACAAAGCGCTGTGCACCCCAGTTGCTTGGAACTTTCTTTACTGCACATTGGAATGTTTTTGCCCAGTTGCTTTGGTAAAAAAAACACCCAAAGTTCACAGCTGTGTTTCTGATGAATTAATGATGACATTGTTGGTTTTAGAGGACACTACACTACTCTCAGTTATGTGGAATCACAGCTACTGAATCAGTAGGCAATGACAGAGTCAAGTGTTTTGTGTGCTTCTTCCAGGCAGTTAGCAGAAAGCTACTTATTCATTAGGCTAATTCAGATAGAGAGTTCCTGTGGAAATACACTGAGAAAAGAACTGGTCATGTATTTTGAAACAAAAAGTAGAAGCTTAGGGTGGATGATAAATATTTAAAGTCATAACTTCTTTAACCAAGGACACTTACTGCTTAGGTTAACATGCTTTTCTATTAAGCTTATTAATATTTCAAACTTTTAAAGGAGTTTCAGAATAGATGAAACTGTTTGAAACTGTTCATATGTCAAGCTAAGACAAGTATAACAGACATTCATAGAAAGATATACACCTCTGAGAACACATAGTTTAGCAGCAGTTTCTAGCATTATTCTACTGCATAAGATGCAATAAGAGCATACTGGAAGAGATGGAAGTTCTAAGTATCTGATATTTTACGCTGATGACAATAATAAAACCATACATAAATATCTAACCTGTTGTTGTTAGAGACAGGAAAATCTATATAAACACCAAGACTGGATACAGCTGCAATCTGGAAGGATAATGCTGTGTAGTAGTACAGCCTTTACAATGTGATTACGTGTGTGTATACCAGCCTGGCTGGCACAATTCGAGAACTATATCTAATTGCTAAAATGAATGAGTTTTAATTAAGACAGACATATCATGGTTCTGAGCCACACAATGATATTCTATCCTTTTCAGAGACATCAGAAATCCATTCATTCTGGAATTTTAAGGATTAATTGTTCTGGATCTCGCTGGTCTGCCTGGCAGGAGACACAACCAACTTGCTCTTGCCTTGTGGAATCTGTTCACGCATGTGTCCCCTTACAGTACTAAGCACCACTTGATATGGGAATTCTTTTAATGCACCTGTCATGCTTTTGATGCTGTCTATGTTTTACTTTATGCATTACTAGAAGTATATTCCTTACATGGGTCATTCATTTGTAGTTTTATGTGAGCCGGTTTCAAATTGGCTAGTGGGAGCAATAGGCTGCAAGTCCCCATACTAAAAAGCCATAAAACAGAGTACAGAGAGAGTAACAAGGGGAGGGACACGACATAGGTATTTTTGTATTTTATCCTCAAGTCATTCTTGGAAAGGGGATTAAGGCACTTCAGTCTCCCTGCTCAGAGCTGGACATGCTAAGCCCTAGGTCATAACATCTTACACCTTTTCAGGCACGCTCTCTGGCTTGCCTTTCCTCACATAATAGAGCCCAGTTTCAACAACAGCCATGAATAGTTATGCACTGAAACTATTCTATAGTTTATTGAGGATGGATGGTTTTCTCTTAGATCATAGATGCAGTTTGAAACAACAGGCTTACAAAGAACTAAATTCAGTTCTACCATTGCTAGGCAAATGTTTGTACCATTATATATAAAGAGTAATTAGTAGAGCTCTTCCTTGTTTGAAAGAAAAATGTTTCAAATATGCCTAGCTTTACAAAGTTCCTCTAGGTTTTAGATCTTAAGAAGACAAAGGCACCTGACTGGAGCCCATATAAAATACCTAAGCTCCAGAAAGGGCGAGAGTCCAGACAGGTTTTGGGTTGGGTTTTTTTTTTGTTCTTAAAAGTTAGCCTTAGGCTGTTCATAGCTCCGTAAACTGGCTGCTCTGAATATTATTCTAAACCCACATAATCCTTACCCTGAACTGCAGAGAAAGCCCAGGAATTAACATACATTCACTTAATACAGCTTTAACTGACTTGTCCAAGGTGGGAGGTCAGAGAGTTAGCTGAGCCACTGTACCCACCTTTCTCTCACGATGTTCCTAGGGCCTACCTGGTAGAAATTCACATATTGTTTAACAAACAAACAAACAGTCTCACTAATGAGAAGGAATCAGTGATTTAAGTCTCTCTCACTTGCTTGATTTATATCTATATATGTGGAGTAGGGATGAAGGTGTGCAAGTACGTACGCATATACGCACTATGCACCCTAATGAATTAATTTAATCAGTTACTAGCCTATTCACATAACCAGAAACATCAGGATAGGCACAGGAAGAGGCTGCAAATGAAAACAGTACAAAATAATAAAGTATTAAGAATAAGTTAGTGAGTGAAGTGGATGCATATAATGCAAATTCCTATTCTGCAGTATTAGATAGCCAATTACATAATTTAAAAAAATCCCAATATTTGACTCTAGGACATGCGGAGAAAATCTGGATCACTGTATCTCCCAAAACCACAAAACAGACCCATATGTTCATGAAACAAACCATATGGAAAAAATCCATCCTTTAAAAATATCCAGGAATAATAACAAGACTCATCAAAGAATTCTAATAATTTCTATAATGAGGAACTTAGGATTTATTTTTCTCATGACACAGGAAAAAAGTTCATGTTGAAAACTTTAAAAGGTTACTTTGGGGGGGGAAGGAGTGGTGGATATTTGTTAATACAACAAATATGAGATAAGAACTAAAAGGACAGCTTCCCTTCTCCAGATGAAGCCTCTTCATTTCCAATGAGCGGTACTTGAGAGTTCTACCAGGAGGGAATCTTCTGGCTTTTGGACGGCCCTGAGGGCCAAGTACTCTACTGCCTATGCAGAAGGAGGCATACTGTACCAAAGAGGGGAGAGAAAGCCTTGTCCTGCTCTGAGCATTTACATCTGGTTATAGCCACAGTATAAAACCACGTGTGTCCGAAGTTAAAGCGCTGCATAAAAGGTGCCAACAGGTCTTGGGACAAGAACAGTTTGAGAGTCAGGGAACTAACGATCCATCTTATTCAATCTCTTGTCCTAAACCAAAAGTGAACCTGATACTAAATTTAAAAAACATCTGTGGCTATTCTGACACTGCTGCAAATTAAACAAGAGGAGTTTAACCTGCTAAACTTCAATTGCTACTAAAAGTTCTATATACAGTTTCTATCATGCATGAAATAAAGACCAAAGATTCTCATAAAAGGGTAAATTATGTACACCATCCAATTTCTATTCCTGGCTTTTCTATTGAAGTTTTTCTGTTCAGCCATTTACTATATCACAGTTTATCTACCTGAAAAAAATTGCTATTTAAGGGACAAAACGGTTCAGTCAAAAAGCTTGACTGGAGTGCTCCGAGTTCCTTGAATAAAAAATATTATATGATGGCAAGAAGGAATACTAATATGGGCAAGCTATGCAATATTGTATATGCTCAGAATGAAAACTCAGACCCACAAATCACTTTGCAAAATGCTGTGGTTTTATTCATGTAAGTGATTGCAAAATTGAGATTACAGAAAAAAAAAAAATTAGAGTTTGAGAAAGGTAAGCCCAAAAAAAGTCAAACAATGAAGAGAAAACTGCATTCTATATTTCTTCTGAAAATAGAAATTAGAAACAGTAGGACACTGCAAATGATTAAATGTCACATTATTTGAACATTGAAGCAAAATATTTTATTGAGAACTATATAGTGGTAAGATTACTAAAAAATAATGGAAAGAGGAAAAAATACTGATGAACAGAGCTAAAAATGAGAGATGACATACATCATAAAAATGAAGGAATATTTAATTAAACCTCTTCAATTATTACTGCCTTCATAAAATATTTCATCTAATTTAGGACTATATACCTACACCATCATCTTCTCTTCAGTTACCTCACACAAAGAAAAATAACATAAGCAAATGGACTACAGCCTGTTCATCAGCACACATCTTCTAATCTCTGCATATGCATTGACACAGACTGTAATCATGTCTGATTTGTTAGTGCAGTTCAGTGAATCTTTTATTGCTATTTAATCCTGACTGCTATATATCCTATGATTGCTAGCTATTTACATAACCCTATTGCACAGTACGTCTGACACCATAAAAGTACAGAACTGTAATTAAAATTACAGCGTTACTGAACATACTAAAACCATTCCTAAAGATGAGTGCCAGAGGTAGCTTTCTGAATGCAAGTAGCTTGCACATTTTACAGTACTATCTGAAGAAAACATTACATTTTGAACATATGAACAATTCAGATGATAGATAATACCATGAGGTAATGCCATGGCATATAAATATGCTCTTTGCACCTGCATATCTCAGTATTCTTGTCATATAACTACAAGGAGCTTGAGTACAGCCACAGACAATATCTAGATGTGAGATTATATGATGGACCTTTTAATAGCATCAAGGAACTCAGAGCCTACAGAAGGTAAAGGGCAAAAGGTTTTAAAAAACTTCTTTTCCTTTATAATTTTGGCTTGTTCAAGGGGTTGCTCAGGGACAAGGTCCTTCAGAACCACTAAAGAGTGGCCCACTGTAGTTTGACCCTCCTGCTCATCACTTCCCTTGAAATCTACATACAAGAGAAATTCTTGTAAAGCCGTATTAAACACCTACTTGTATTTCCCTGCTTGAGAGAATTTTTCTCCTGTAAACCACAAGACCTTTAGGGTTCCTATATATCCTCTAGCACTTTTACCTAGGGTATTTCCCCCCCAAAAGATAAACATATCTAGACAAAATTTACTCTTAAAATTGAAAATTTAAGACAGGCACCTTATCCGAACCTTGCCAAAGTCACGGATTACGATCATTAGATACTACCATGATGTAATTTGTAGAAATAAGGTGTGAAGTATGCTGTTCATACGCATGAACAAAAAAAGCCTCATATTCAGGCTTTTAAAGTATTTCCTCCTTTCTTGATAAACATTAAGAATACTGGGCTTGTGTGTTTTTATTCAGCATGAAACGGTCAACCAATACAGTATGTCCAATAAAATAATAAAGTATAAGAAAGCTAAAATACAAAAATCATTTGTTTCCAAGAAGCTAATGTAAGTAGATATCAAATATTGAGTCAGATTTCTTCAAAGGTATGACCACACTTTATCAGATATAGAATCACAGAATCATAGCATAGTTGAGATTGGAAAGGACTTCTGGAGATTGCCTAGTCCAAAAACCCTGCTCAAAGTGGAGTCAACTAGAGTAGGTTGCTCAGTGCTGTGTCCAGTCAGGTTCTGAGTCTCTTTGAGGATGGTGACTCCACAACCTCTTAGCCACCTGTTCTGGTCTTCAATCACTCTTACAGTTGGTTGTTGTTCGGGTTTTTTTCCCCGTATGTTTAAGGGAACCTCTTGTATGTCAATTTGTACCCATCTCTTTTTCTGCAGGAAAGGATATAGAAATAATGCTTGTGAAGCATGATTTGTGAGCTAGTTTCCACCAATTGCATTCTGATTCTAGTTAAACTACAATAACTTGAAACACTTACAAAGAAGCGTCTGAAAGATATTCACACAATGCCAGGAATTTAACACTCTTAACCAACACAAGATTTTAAAGCTTTTTCTTAAAAAACTAAAACAATATGTGCCACCATCAATAAGCACAAGGAAGACTATCTCACATTTCATCTTCTAACACCAAGTTAATTAATTTTCGTTTAACAGTCTCAGTAAATCATCGTAACAGTTTAACAACACATTGTTCACAAACATTTACATCCTTTTCTAGGCTTCCTAAAGTTACTATTTGCTTGACTACTCTAAAAAAACCCAAAATCATCAGCCAATTGTTGGGTTGCATAAGATGGCTAGCAAAACAAAGCTTCAAAAACACCAGACAGACATCTTAAATTCTAAGTACATGAAAGAATGGATGAAATTCATCTGAGTTTTACACTGTAATTTGTTGTCAAGCTAAACATTTACCAAGAATTTTTTAGTACAACACTGCTCTGTGTCACATACATCAAATGCATGTGCAAGTCTAAAGTTGTGTCTGGATTGCCATCCAACGGGATGGCTGCTTTTTGTCAAGCCATACATAAACTATCTTGAAAACAGCTGTTAGCAGGAAAACCATGGCAACAGAGAACTCAACCTGGGCCAGCTATTATGGAATCTACTCAGGATCTCCCAGACAGCATTTGCAGTCCATGGTGAATCCATTCTAATGACAGCTCCATTATCAGTACTAGTACCCCTGCTGCAAGTCATACTTCTGGAGTCTTTAGAGTGAGAGATGGCACAGCGTGATAAAATACTCATATTCTTAATGTTTGGGTGAATCCATACAGAAATTGCATACTTCTGCTTTATCTCCCAACCCCCTTGGGCCAATGAGTCCTCTCTGCCAGTCTTGCTGATCTCTACCCTCAAATACACTTTTTTCTTCCCTCCAGATGGTTTAAGGACAGCTGATTTACCAAGCACTCACTGAATTTGTGCTAAATATCACGTCTGTTCCCACAGTGTACAGGCAAGTGACTTAAGAGCCGCAACCTCCTCCAGTTCACAGTGTTTCTTTCTTCAACCACAAAGAACAAGCCCCAGATTGCAAGTTAGGAAAAACACCAGAGATTTCTAGTATAAGAGTCTAGACATGAGACATCTGTGCAATAAAACTAAATTGATGCTTGCTATATCCCATCATGATATCCAAGTGAATCATATAGCTCAAAGATTATTTTAAGCCTCTCAGCCTTGGCTGAAAGCTCTTATTTTACTCACGAAACTATAAATTAATACTAACACTCAATCGACTTCTTCAAAGTCATTGTCCCTATCGCTTTTCTCCCTATCTCAGTGATACTGATTACTAGATTACATAGATTACTAATTCTATGAGTTTTCTTTGAGAATGAGAAATTTACTAGATGTGCCTTAGTAGGCCAATAATTCTATTTAGTCAATTGGAAAATACTGTTCTGTACCAGGGTTACATTTTTTTTCCTAAATGATTCACTATATATCAGTAAGGTATTCACATTATGAAACCAATTCCAGGTCTCAGGTTGTTAATACTGCATATCCTGAGAAGCAAAGCATTTTTAACTTTTATTGAGGCTTCACGACTGCTCAGAGAATCAAATCCATACTCAATGCTTTCAAATGCAACAGAATTAGAAATGGAATAAAAGATAAAATACATCAAAGAAAACATTTATTTGGCAATGTTACATAGACTGTTAATGTACCATGAAAAATAAATTACATTACACAGTACATGTTGATCTATCTTCTTTTAGTGAAAGAATGCTTATCTTAATTCTCTTTGCTACCTGAGGATGTTTGACACGCACTTCATAGATGACTGTTTTTGGATTGCCTTCAGATGTACAATAGTTTGTGTTCAGCATTTTATAGGTACAGACGTACTGACAATCTAAGGAAACTGTAGCCTCCCCATAATGTTTTATGCAGCATCTCTACCCAGGTCTTGTAATAACTAATTCCCTTGAGGATGGCAGTTTCCCTATTACTAGTGTCTGCCATGTTATGAGTGCATCTAGCTCTAACTTTTAAGAAATTCTGTCACATCTCCTTTTTGCCCATATAGAAAATCAGACATTTTGAAAACAACCATGAAAAAATCAACTAGAAGACACTGCAAGAGATCATCTATTCCAAGCCCTCCACAAATATTTAACTATCCTCGTGCCATTTCCAATACAATTTTTGTCTAACCTCTTTTCAGGCCTCTAATGGATGGAGGTTACCTTAAAACCCTAAGCCATTTATTGTTTTCTTAATAACTTATCTGGATTTTTTCTTCTTCAAATCAAGCACAATTGCTCTTTTGTCTTTTCACTATGGAAACAATTTCTTTCCTTCCACTTTGCAGAAGTGCATGCTTGAAGACTGTTACCACATCCTCCCAAGAGTTCTCTCATTCATTCCGACTCACGCCAATTCTTTCCATATTGATTTAGGTTTTTTCTAGGTCTGTGATCCAGGCATCTAGACACTGTTTGACACCCTCCTCTCCACTCTTGCCAAATGGTCCACAGCTCTTTTACTAAGGTTCGCATAACAGAATGTGGGATACTAACTGCGACGTAACAATCCTGCATAGAGCAGAAAAAAATCTTAATTTTTATACACCAAAGTATGATGTTTCATTTTTTTTGCAACATGACTCACGCAGTTCATGATCAGCTACAAATCTGAGAAACTTTCCACCTAAACAGTTATTCTCATTTGTATTTGTGCTGTTAGTTCTAAACATAGCACCTTGCTGAACTGCATCCTAACTTTTTGGGGACCATTCCTATACAATCCTCATTTTTTAAGATATTGACACATCTGTCAACTTCATCCTACCAAAAATTAATAAGCATACTGCTCATTTCAGTTTCCAGATCATAAATGAAACTTTCGAATAAAACTGAGCCAAAGACAAATCTCTCCAGAGCCACACTTCACTGACATTTTGACAGTGAACCATTAATATTTCTAGCCTGCTTGCGTAAATAGATTTGAACCTAACTTCAATCTGTTGTTTCCATCTAAATGGCCGCTGTCTGCTACCCTGTCATAGGAAGAAGTCCTTTGTCTTGATACTATTTTTCTTGACAAATCTGTTTTCTGTTTCATCCTTGTTATTTTTTCCTTATTTTAAAAAAATAAGCACCACTTTTGCCATTTCCAGGCTTTCGGTAACCACTCTTGTGGCCATCTTTAATTTTGACTATTGATATTTCTGACATTTCTTCATGCAGTAATTTAAGTTGATGAGGTCCATCAAACAGATAATTTGAAAACACCCAGTCTATGTACCGAATCTACCGTTTTTTTTAGTTATGGATAGAGATGCTAGTCCACGGATACTAGAAATAGAAAGGTTAGCACTTTTAGACAGTTTTTTTAGCAAAGACTAATGTACAAAAAAAAAAAAAAAAAATTACAAACTTTCTCCTTAGCATGACTTAAAATAGATCTTTACTGAATGGTGGGTTTTGGTCCTCCTTTTAGTACAAGGAATTTCTAACATACATGTCGCTTTCCTTGACATATCTTGCTCATTTTAGCTCATATGAGCCTTAGACTTTCTTAAATTATCTCTCTAAACTGATGTTTTCCTTTTATATTCACCCTTATTACTTTATTAATGCAACATAATTAGCCCTTTTTATAGGCTATCTTAATTTGTTTGAAATCAACAAGTGAGTCCCAATCCTTCCTTTGCAATTGGATTACCTTCACTTGTGACCTTTCCATTTTCAAAAGAGTTCGAAAGTTGGGGGGGGGGGGGGGGTAGTGTTTTTTAAAAAGATTTCCTTTCAGTCCTTATTCCCTTGAGATCTTTAGTTCTACTAGTTCTCAGAGACTGCTTCTTGACATCCACTGTTTCTATTTTGTTTTCTTTGCTAAACATTGTGAGTACCATCATTTCAGTGTCACATCAATCAAATTGCCTTTCACTTGCCCATTCCTAGCTAGTTTCTCACTATTTAAAATTACATCTATAGAAACTTCCCAGCAAGTAGCTTTCTTTTTCCTTATCAAAAAATAATGCGGACTATGACATTACTAAAAGAAAAAAAAGTCACCACTGAATGCTTGTTAGACTTACTCTATCACTTGCCCATTCCTAGCTAGTTTCTCACTATTTAAAATTACATCTATAGAAACTTCCCAGCAAGTAGCTTTCTTTTTCCTTATCAAAAAATAATGCGGACTATGACGTTACTAAAAGAAAAAAAAGTCACCACTGAATGCTTGTTAGACTTACTCTATTATACCTTTCTCAAAGGATATCTGGGTAATTACAAATTTCTTCATACCACCAAATTCTAGATTGTTTTGCTAACTCTTCACAAAATGCTGTATCCATTTATTCATCTTCTGTGGTGGTCTGCTCATTTTGACTTTATCTTATTTTTCCCTTCAGACTTTACCAGATCGTTCAATAACTCCAGGTTCCTCTAATTTTTTTGTATGTGTGCTTTTTCCTCCTGATTCTTTTGCCTGTCTTTGAAAAGGCTATAGCCCATTAGAGTAATATTTGACTCATATGAGTTCTCACTAAACCACATCAATTGTGTCACATACCTTAATCATATATTAAGACTTCAATTATACTATTTATTCAGCATAATTTTTGCAACAGTACGCTTATCTAACATCCACCTACCTATGTATTGTTCCTGCACTCCCCTACCCCAACAGTTCTCAAGATACCTATCCACTCTAGTTTCTAGACAGACTCCCATGTTGCCCTTTCTGTTTACCTGTGGGCTTCCATTGCTCATTCTGCCCTTCACTACTTTATATGTAGTTTGTGAAACATCATCCTACTGTTAAAAATTAAAAGCACTCTTGGCAACAGCAACCTGTATGGATAAGCACAGAGCAGGGGTCACCTGATGAGCCTCAACAGCCTTTCAGCAATACCTCACATTAAGAATCCCAGAAAGAAGCAGTTCACCTGCCAGACAAGTACTTTAGGCTGGTGAGTCTCCTAACTGCTCTCAGGATGGAACCATCAACCACCACTACCTTCTGGTGCCTCTGCAATGCAGATCCAAGATCCTCGCAGTATTTGCTGAGGTATAACGCCTTTTTCTTAGATGCTGGGTTTGCATCTTCACTTTCTGCCGGGACAGCATACCTATTCTTAATCTCAAGAAGTGGTTAATTAGGGGTGGAATACAATCTGCCTTCTGATGGTATCAGAAATTGCAGCGGCTAGTTTCTCCTGTTAATGCTGATATTACAAACTTCTCTAACCAGCTAGCATCTTTGTTCTTTTAATATACTGTGCCAGCGGATGTACTCATGAACATATTGTAACCTAATTCCCCTTGTAACTCTCTCACTAATTAGTAGGCATAGAGAAGAAGAAATCAGAATTAATATTTTAAGAGATGTTCAAGATGGCTTAAAATTTGGTAGCTTATTTTAAGCTTCTTTTTAAAAGATCAGCCATACCTTGGCTTTCCCTGCGCTAACACTCATGTCACCTATTACTAATGAGAAAAATGCCAAAATCGTTAGAAAGACTAAATGGTTTATAGTAAATTATACTGGAATATTTTTCCTGAAAGAAGTTAAAGATGGTATTACAAACCTGAGGATAGCACCACAGGCAATATTCAAATTCAAAGATTTAATATAATTTGAAAGAGATTTAATATCATCAGAAAAGAAACCTACCATCTGTGTGATCTTGCATGCTATAAGCAGAATCAGTTTCAGCTCAAAATTTGTACAAGAGACATCTGATTAACTCCTAGTTCATGACTCAGCTGACTTTTTGAATAAATAATCGATCTTTCTCCTACAGAGACATATGGAGCTTCAATAGTATGACCAGACTTATTTGGAATGAGACCTAAAATTGGGGCTTTCAACAACTGTGCTAAAGAGATCCCTTGGCACTTTAAGCATACAGGTTTTAGGTTTACCACCTAAAAATCCAAATTCTACTTCGGGTAATATTCTTTCTATTTAAATTCTTCCCATAGTTTCCACTGGAAGAGATATTTGCCCTCATTTCCTGCAACAAAGCTGTTGCTGTACTCTATTAAAACAGCCGTGCTATAACCCTGCTAACATCTGTGAAGGGTTATGTTTAGTGGTTGGTTTGTTTTTTTGTTAAATATGGTAAGAGACAGTAAAAGTGATTTAAAAGTACCAGGCATTAAGCCTAAGCAAAATAGAGGTCAGTAAGGCTCAGAAATATTATAAGTTGGAGGGAGGGGGTAAATCTTTATATATTAAAAAAATTGATAAACATATTAATGCAGTAATATGAGGAAAGCCATTCCTATCCAACTTGGCTCTCATTTGCTAGATATGTTTTCACCACCATAATGCCCTAGGCTGACAGTCACTAGCAGGGCAACTAACAAGTTTGATTTAAGTTTAAATCAGGTAAGTGTTGATTATAATTGGAGAATACCCAATACAGGTTTCAAATACCTGTAGAATCTTTTGCTTTTTTAAAAAGCACCTGCAGAGCCTTGCAGTGTTCCTCTGCAACTACTTATTGAGAGATAAAAGGGCAAGCATTCAAACATGAAGCTTCTTCTTTGCACAAAATTAAGTACCATGGTGGACTGAGACCTTGTAAATACATCTTCCTTTAATTTAAGATGTAGAAATTTAGAATAATAAGAATTATTTCTGGGAGAAAGGCAATAATTGCAAGTGAAGTATTCCCAACTTCCAGTGAACATGCTGAAATGCAGCAATATGTTTCATACATATATAAGTTTGCCCTCAAAAAAGAAGGAAATTTGCCCAAAGTTGGAGAAGCAGAAATCTGTAGACAGTAACACAAATGGTAGTAAACAACACTCTCAGTGTTTATAAATAAAAAACAAGATAGAAAAATCAAGATAATTTTAAACAAGAAAATATTAAGTAATCATATGTAGAAAATTTAACAATTAACAATTTAACAACTTTCATATCAAATTAAACCTCCAAGTAAGTAGATAAAGAAATGAACTTTCATTTCTGAAATAAGTTGAAGAACATCAAATGCTTAGTTATTCAGTAGATTTTAAGACTACCCATTTATTCCTATTTAGATGATGTGAACACATGAAGAACTGAGTACTCCAAAAGGCAAATCCAAGACAATTACGGAAGTGGTTGTTCAGTTTCTCAGTCGGCATTTAATATATACTCAGAGTCCTAACCTCTTGCTTTTGATTTCAGCTTTGTCATATTAAAGGAGCTCTCAATTTGACTTGAACTTCATCTGGTTAACAGAGGTGATCTGTTAGCCCTCAGTTACTCCTCAGGATAACCAGAACCAACTTGCTTCCTTGTTCTTGCTGAAATGAAAATTATGATCAGGTTATTCAAGGTTTTATCCAGTCGAGTCTTGAAAACCTCCAAGGATAGAGATGAAACAACCTCTCTGGACAACCTGTTCCACTGCCTGACTGATCTCATTATGAAAAAGCTATTTCTTTCATCCAGTCTGAATCTCTTGTTTCACATTATACCCATGGTTTCTCATTCAACCACCACGAAGAGCCTGGATTCTCATAGGTGTTGGAAGATTGCTATCAGCAGCCACCTCTTCTGTAGAGGCTGAAGACCAGTTACCTCAGCCTCTCCTCACAGGCTAAGTGCACTTTAGTGATGTCTTTCCTGAACTGGGGGATCCAGAACCATATAGAAAATCTAGATGTGGTCTAAGTGTTGAACTGAGGTGTTAATTGCTTCCATGACTATCCTGGCTCTGCTACTGTGAATACAGTCCAGGATACTGTTGGCCTTCTTTGCTGCCAAGGCAGACTGCTGGCTCCCACGCAGCTTGACCCCGCATATCCATCAGGACCCCCAGGTCCTTTTCAGTGGACCTGCTTCCTAGCCGATAGGTCCCCAGCCTGTACTGTTTTTGGCAGTTCTTCTTTCCCAGGTGAAGGACTTGGCTTTTACTCTTGCTGAATTTCATAAAGTTTTTGTTGGCCCACTCCTCCAGCTTGCTGAAGTTTCTCTGGATGGCAGCCCTGTCCTCAAGTGTATCGACTAGCGTCACCCTCCACCCCCCCTCACTTTCGTATAATCTTCAAACTTGACATGAACACTTTTTATACTGTATTTTATAATCACTATTAACAAAAGTAGGTCACCTATGTATATAATGCTTCCAAGTTTCATCCTATTCTCTGGAAATACGTTATCTGAGCTAAGAAACCCATGACTACATAAAATCTAGACTATCAAGAAAGTGTCCATACCCCCTCCCATCTCCAATTAGTAGCTAAATCATATTTCATTTTCTAAAGTAATGGAATTTTATGCACTGAGCAAAGCTTTATATCCAGCTTAAATCAACTCTGACCATTACAACAAAAGAACCTGAAGTTACATGCCTCCTCTGACTGGCTGGATTTCTGCCATTCATGCTTACTATACAACACAATACCATTAATTGATGTCACAGTAGAGGAATTTTCCTCCCCCAGAGTCACATATTCTAGAGAGGCGAGCATTCAGGACAAATATCAAATTCAGTACCCAATTGCAGGTTCATGCCGATAAAGACTGAAGAGAAGCAAGGAAAAAATACAGCTGTATTATTAATCACAGTAATACTCCAAATAACAAAAAAAATCTCTGTAGTTCATACTCACAATACTTCCCCACAATATAAAGTTAGAAGTGACAATGGACCAAGTCTTTCTCATTGAAGGGAACTTGGGCAGAAATAACAATGCGTGGTGCATTGAGAGCAATAATGCAAGAAACAACAGGGGTTGAAGGATTAAAAGCAGTTTGAATTTAGACAAAGAAACAGACAAAGATATCAAAAGAATAAGTTCACCTATTTTTTTAAATATTTCTTAAAGCATTATTCAGTGATCCACTGTGCACTATTTAATTCTTATTTCAGTATGAAGAAAAGAATCTCATCAGGGTAGGTATTGTGATGTGGAATTCAACAAAGCATTGTTCACAGACATTGTCTATTCATCTCTGCCACCTGGTTTTGAATCCAGTCTCACTAGTGACAACTAAAAGCTTCTTGAATTTAAAAGCTTTACAGACTACAAGTGGAATAAATATATACAGCCTCAGTGGAGCTTTAACCAAACAGGGATTTGTGCTGTGTTTTAAAGAAGCATGGAAAGTGGCATGCTTGGATTGACCTGAAATAAGGACTTCAATTTTCAAGAACTGCAGAAAGAATATTCTACTATTCTCAGAGATCTAGTAGCAAACCAATTATATAAAATACAGTTGTAACAGATAATGGGTCTGATTTATTAGCTATGAATGCTTTTATACCTTGAAGGATTCAGTAATCATAATTTCTAGATTAAATAACTAGATTACAATTTAGATTTTTTTATTTCAAGCCTTCAGTTAACTCTTCCCCTGTTTACCACACCCACAAATAAGTTCATATTTATTTGAAATTATAAATGACAAGATCTCCAATGTCAATGACAATTAAGAAAATCATCCAGTTGAATGGCAGTAAGAAAATGAGCGCAATAATTATGAAAATCATTGCACAAAGCAAATCTTTTATTATGATCTTTTATTCCTGTCTTGTATGTCATCTGGATGGTGACTTGAAGATCCAAATCTTTGAAACAGAATTCTAACACATTTTTTTAATGGCTTGGAAAAGAGAATCAGGCCTGCTCCTTTGGTCTGAGTACAGATTTGTCAAGCTGTTTCCCTACTAGGGAAAAAGTGCTTCTAAAGGTACTGAGAGTAGGGAAAGAATTTCCCATTCTGATTCTACCTCCTTCTCTGCAACAAGGGGAGAAAAAAAGCTCAAAGGAGAGTCTATACTCTGCTCATCTATTCTTACTCTCCCCTCTCCATCTTCTCTACAAAGACTAGTTTCTACACTGACTAAAAATCAGAAATTTCTTGCAGGAGACATGGAAGAGAAGGAGCACACAGGGATCAAGGAGGGAAGTTACATAAACTAAAGGAAACAACACAAAGCACGAGTGTGCTAATGATGGAAAGATTGTGTAAGAAATGAAGGGATGAGTGGGTTGCAACCATCATAATCATTTGAAAACAACTTAGAAGATATCATCACTAATGTGGGGAAAACAGAGAAAGAGGGGAAGAGGAAAAGAAAATGACATCAGAATGGGCAAATATAACACAACTCAAATTTGAGAAACAAGAGAGGGGAAAAAAAACCCCAGAACTATTTTCCACTTCATCAAAACAGTTGATTTGCCTCAAAATTCTATCAAGAGCCATGAATCAGAAGCCACAGCTCTGCTCACGTTATCAATTGCCCTGCTACTTTACCACTTGAAATCACCTGTGTGGGGAAAAAAAAAAAAAAAGAGACAGAGCACAAAAGGCAACCCTGCACACAAAAAAAAAGGGGGGGGGGGCAAGTCATGCTGAAAATAAGCAGCAAAAAAGAAACTTTCAGAAAAGAATATGAATGCTGAATGTTCCCTCTAACAGTGTCATCTACACCAAATGAATGCTTCGAGCCTCTTGTTACTCATGTGCTCTACCTAGGATAAGAAATAATATGACAAATGGAGAGAGAATGTATTTGCATCCCCTTTCACTCTGGCTAGTATTACAATGCTTTTAACATGATAATGTTATATTCAATAATCAGTCTCAGTAGTATAACTGTATTTATTATGGATTCCTTTATGGCACAGTGTTTCTTGGATGACTTCCAGTCACAAACTTCTCATAGACATTTTGTACCCAGAATGACTTCTAAAATGTTCAGTAAGAGTGTGTCCTCAGCCACAGAGAACTAGTCAAGTGAAAATGATGTGGGTTGTTTGGTTGGGTTTTTTTCCCAGTACGACAGCATTCTCTCCAGAAGTCTCATTCTTTATTTAAGGGCACCTACATAGTACTCTTCCTTCTGGAATTAACCACATGAATTTATTGAGCATGATTTACTGCCATGGTAATATACTAATGGTTTAAAGATAGAAATAAAGTAGTAAAATAAACTTATTTCCCTGAAATAGTCTAAAAAGCCAACCCCCAAAATCTATGGAAGCAGTCAAAGGAGGATAAATGAACCTACAAAAAGTAGGCAAACTGGTAACCAGTTAAGTACTCGCATTCTGACCTGAGTATAGGGGTGTAGATGACTGGGTAAGTCAGTCCTAATAGAACCATCCTTACCAATTACACAAAGAAACAGATCTAGAAACTAAGTATTTTAACCCTATACAATGAGATTTATAAAAACTAATTAGGCAACCAAATTCCAATTACTTCAGTGTGAGCTGTGTGTTTTAATTACTCAAAAAAATCTTCAGCCCCAGAAATCTTATTTCCCCCTTTGAAACACTGCGTACATCTCATTGCTACTTCTTCAGTCATGAAGTGTTCTAGACATATAATTGGTACAAGTAAAGTATTGTTCTCCCACACTTTTATTCCTGATGTTTGTACAAATTCCAGATGTTAAAAGTATTTCTAAAAAATATAAACAATAATAGAAGACACAGGGTTTATGTACTGAAATGTTATTAGAAATTTGATGCAATATGCATTGCAGTGTATCATGATCCTGTACTAGTACTTTGCACCCAGAATTTACAAGTAATAATACTGTAAAACTGCAAGTTCTCCCAACATCAAAAAAAATGCATTTGATAACTCTATTTCCTAGAGACCTGGGGTTTTTCCAACAGCTAGATGTCCTGAACAGGTTTGCACTCCTATTTCTACAACCAGAGGATTACAGAAAAAGTGATAGTGAGTATTCCTGTGCTTATCCAAAACCTAAGCTACTTCTGAAGATTTCCTTCTAAATTTAAAAAACATCTTTATGGACTGTGTATTTATATGGTGTACTTCTGAACAGTAGTCAACAACTCGTCTGTCTTCGTTTTTTGTCTCTGTCATTAATATTAAAAAAAACGAACAGGTGCTCAAAAGTTTTTATATAGGTCTTCAAATTTAAAATCACATATCTGCTAACATAAAAATGGTGTTCAATTAAACATTTTTAATACTAGTAACATGAAAACTGGTCATATCTCTTCACCTGCCTACCCAAGTATTTTATTACAGAAGAAAATTAAGAGTTAAGTTCATTATAAAAATAACAATGATTTGCTAAAATTTTCAAATCCAGGACATGCAGTCACAGAGTTCATATTAATTTTATTCAAAATCCACATGACTTTGAAAACATGAGAAGGTATTAACTACAGGGTACTTGCTGTTTCACCACAGCATATCTGCTTCACACTGAGTAATGACTTGAAGTTCTTTTTATGTGTTATTTCCAACATCTTCACCTTACTACCATATTTTTCCTCTGAAGTTAGGCTGAAAACTAGGAAATAATACCAACAAAATACTATAATTGAAAGAGATGCCAGGGATTTTGCTGGGTAAAGATAAACTATCGTCTCCTTAAAATAATGATACCTATCTAGTTCATAAGAAGAGGTTATATATGCACTGCTTATTTATATTATAGTTAGTGATACAAGTGGACCTATATTTTTGGCTCATTGCTGTTTCCCTGAGTTCCTGATATTTAAGTCTTAAGGATAATGTATTTAAATTTCTTAAGAATATGATAAACCTACATCTTTCAACAAGTCTCTGAGCATCTCCAGAGTCATCACCATACACAAAACACGTGCAGCAATTTGTTGCAATTTTATTAGCACCACGTACCTACACTTGGTAAAGTCATAGGAAGTACACACGCATGTAATGTATGCTTACAAACAGCAACAAATACAAAAAATCAAAAGCGATAATAATATGAGCAATTGAAAGATTTCAATTTATTACTTTTAGTTCTTCCTTTTAGAAATATTTCTCCAACAAAAGATTAAGCTATTTCATCTCTTGAAATTAATCCTGCAGCCAGATATAGTCCTTATAGCTATGTAATTTAAGAAACAATATTAAATCTTAGCAGTAAATCACCTTCAATATTTCGCGTGCCTTTGGTATTGAATTTTACATCTGCAGTTAGGGAAAAAAAGACAACAGTCTTGCTATTACTCAGCAGGATACAGATTCCTTTTTGTAAGTGGAATTCCAGACATTCCGTCTGTTTCCCATGAAAGTAGAAAATAGTTGGTCTTAAAGTAGATCAGTAATAGGACATATAAATAGTGTAGGTAGAAACCACATCCAGCCAAAGAATACACCTATAGCAAAAAAGTTTCTTATTCCTTTATACAAAATTAATGCATATGAACCACTGGTTAAGCAATGATATGATTTACCTATCAGAAGACTGACATTTCTTTACCAGTAAAGAGATAAATCTGACTTTAAAAAGTTTGTTTTACAAACTGACTGAATATAACAGACAACTACCAATACGGAAACAAAGGAATATCTATCCATTTTCACTGTCTTTTTCACTGGCTGTTTTCACAGCCAGCCATCTCAAGGGGCTATAGCTACCTTGCAATGTCTCATCTGGTCATGCAAGAACTCTTTCCACATGATTAGAGTTATGCATCTAATTTATTATGTATACAGAATGGGCACTTCCTTATTGTAAAAGCAAATCTCCACATTGCTATGTAAAAAGCAGTAACTACATATGCAAACATTAATTTGCATGAGAAAATGACTCTGCACACAGCATATGTGCACTATGCACAGTTTAGTGATGTGGTAGTGCTTTCAAAATTTAGTCCTGGTTTCTGTTGCCTGGCTAGGCAAGACAGCGTTCTAAGCAAGCATACACATCTAAATACACACGTACATGTACAAAGCTCATTTAACGATAATTCAAAAATCACACAAAACTCGAACTTCACACATAGGACTGTCATAATATTTCTGTCCAGTTTTTAGTGTAACAGGAGCAAGCTCATAATTAAGTTATTGTCATTAAGTTATTGTCATAAAGAAAATATAAAAAAATCAAAGCATTCCACTTACTACTTGTAACCAGAAAACTGCACTTTTCTCCTAGAACTATGCATTTTTGCTGTGTTAGGAAATCTGTGAAATGGTCTAAACCTTTTGTTGAATTATTTTTAAAAAATTTTCTCTTATGCATAGGCCACAATAATGAAATATGCTATTTTTCTCTCACTTTCATAATTTCCAGTAATGCAAATTAAAGGCCTAATCCTAAATATACACAGGAGAAAATTAAATCATAAATATTTCTCTGAATTCATATTGCAAGAATGGACCTACAGGATCAGGCTTTATAATATTGATTTATATAGTGAAGACAGAATTACAAACCCTTAAAATATGAAATAAGTAAAGCTTTCTTTCTGTACTTGAACAATCTTAAGCATGTGCACATAATTATGACAAACAAAACCACTTGTTTTACCACTTCACAGTAATGTAAATGCATCATGAAAACATCTATGAAACTTAATCTACACCACAGAAGCATCCAAATACACAAATACTGACCACATATTTTAAACAGAGCTGTTATGTTTGTTCTGGAGAAGCAAATGAATTGAAAACAGAAGTGAGAAAAAAGTTACATCTAGAAATATTATTATATATTATATGTCTTTCATGTGTGATATGAAAGAGAACTGAACAACATTTTTTCTGAAATAAACCACTTTGAAATCCAATATGAATTCTCAACACTTAATCACCTTCGCTGTTTAGTCTACTTGTCACACTAACAAAACCCCACTTACAGCAAGGTTTTCCATTTTATTGAAGACTGTTGTGCAGATATATTTCAATAAACCATAGTCATAATTAGAAGATGCCAAGAGCTAGAGATGAACTACTGACATTTCAGACACCCTGAGCCAAACTATCATCCTGCTTTTATAAACAATAACATAACAGTAACATGTCTGTGACTTGTATACATTGTTCTTTCTTCCACAGAAAATAAGCCTAGGACATTTCCTACTACTTTATTTTTTATGTGAATGGTCCTGATAAATCTATCAGAATGAAAAGAGAATTATGGTAACTCGGGAGGAAAACGATTTCTAACAACTTCTATATAATAATAGCTTTAACAGTTTTGTGACTAACATTCCCTTTTTCCAACAAAACCAATAACCTAAGTATTAAGTCTGAAAAAATGAAAAGATACAAAATAGATACTGTACTGAGCTAAATATATGTCATTTATTGTCCTCCGTATTGTACCGCTGTTTCAGCTTAAGTATTGTATTTTGAATGGCTTTTTTTTCCTTACTGCTTTGCACAATTGAGGTAATACTAATGTTCAAACACTACCTATTCCTTTTGACTTATCACAGTATTTTATTTTATTGATAACTTTACTATGTAAAAAAAGTCATTCAGAATCAAAGAAGAGCAATGAAATTGGAGAAAGGTCTAGAGCACAAGTCGTATGAGGAGAGGCTGAGGGAACTGGGGCTGTTTAGCCTGGAGAAGAGGAGGCTGAGGGGAGACCTGATCGCTCTCTACAACTACCTGAAAGGGGGTTGTAGCGAGGTGGGTGCTGGTCTCTTCTCCCAAGTAACAAGCGATAGGACGACAGGAAACCGACTCAAGTTGCAGCAGGGGAGGTTTAGATTGGATATTGGTAAAAATTTCTTCACTGAAAGGGTTGTCAAGCCCTGGAACAGGCTGCCCAGGGAAGTGGTGGAGTCACCATCCCTGGAGGTATTTAAAGGACATGTAGATGTGGTGCTTAGGGACACAGTTTAGTGGTGGTGGACTTGGCAGTGTTAGGTTTACAGCTAGACTCAATCTTAAAGGTCTTTTCCAACCTAAATGATTCTACGATTCTGTGAAAACCTTCTTAGTCAAAACTACACTACATGGAAGAACCACCAATTTTTTTTTTTTTTAATTTATTTCCATTTATTTCAAAATTATGTATCTGATACTTTCTATGCTGAACTAAGATATTTGTGATATTTTGATAATTTTTTTCAACAACTTGTACATTAGCAGCTCACTAGAGAAGTCCAAGATACAAGGCCCCTGTTTCTATTATTGCTAGTTTTCTATTCTAGAATTCATTGTGAAGAATAATGTGCTCAAACACAAAATATCTACAAAGAGAAAGAAGAGAAATGTTTTCAAGAAAATTAATTCAGTTTGGAATCATCTTTTTCAAATAGATATTCCACTCTTTTTTGGTCACAACAATAACGAAAACATAATAAAGAATAAGGCTCTTGATTCTCCAGCTTGAATGTTTATGATAAACTGTTCCAAAACCCATAAAGATTATAGCTCATTGAACAATTAGCTAGTTTACCTGTAAAGATTATTATGCATGTATGCTTATATCTAAATAAAATTCTTGGTTTTCAAAAGAAGCAGTAATTCTGAATGTCTAATTTACAAAGTTTTAAGAAAGCATAAGAAGCAGCAGAGTATCAGACTATCCCCCCCCCCCAAAGAGATATTCAAGATGATCTTATTTTAAAATCTATGCCACAGGTAATATATTCCATTTGATTCATTCAAGATTTAGAAAGGCAATAAATGCTGAAGGAAATTACCACATAAATGACATTCCTTGAAACTAGATGGGCCTGAGAATGAAAGAGTTGTTATTTTATCCAAGCAATAATACTCATCCTGTACTCAAAATATAGAATAACAGTATTCTGCTCAAAATGAAAGGACAGCTGTCTACTTTGTAGTTCTTCAGAAGGTAAATTGGTAAAAATCAGTCTAACAGACTTTTTAATGTTACTAATGGCAGTCATCAGCTGTGTCTTTAGCAGGTCCCTTAAACATTTCAAGTACAAACCATGAAACTGCACGGGGGGGCGGGGGGGGGAGGTTTATACCTTTTAGACAACCTGATGCCCAAGCACAAACAGCACTCACATGAATGCACATGCAGGTCTCCAGCTACACTAAACTAAATAAATTCCACTTTCTTGCACTGTGTACTTGTTTATATAACATCAAGATTTTCTATAGTGATCTAGTGATCATTCTTGTAATAATTTAAGCACTTAGATGTAGCTTATCTGAAACAGATGTAGTGTTTTAATAGAATATGAATTACCAGATTTTTCAGGAAAAACAACAATCTTAATTACCTATGGAAAAAAATTAATATATGAACTTATAAATGATCTTATGCAAGGAATCTCCCTCTCTGAACTTAATCTGACACTTGCCTAACTCTCTGCATCTACAGTTAAAACCTTCAGAGTAGAGCAATAAGCATAAGCCAGTTTGCTTTCTGTACATAGGCATTCTGTGAAGGATCTGGCAATACAAAGAACTTTGAGCAGACTTCCCCTTTCTTGATAAAAAGAAACTCAAAAGGCTGAGAGAACATCAATTTTCAAAAGTATGATGTCAGTACTAAAATAAATCTAGTTTGTTCTTGGTTTAATTATTAATTGCTTGCAGACTACATTTTTTTGTGCCAATGTAATACTAGTTCACCAAGTTGAAATATGCATGTTAACTACTTTAAAGCATTTTACACTAGCTGGCTATGCAAGAATGATTCAAAGAACATTCCTGCAATTTCATTCCAAATTAATACTTAAGTGTGATTTTAAGAAGTTTTTTCTCTTTTTTCTTGCAATAACAAGTAACCAAGATTTGAATGTTTTGCTTCAGAGCAGAAACTACCTTCAATTTTCAGCTGTGGCAGACAACAGGCTGTTGTGTAGATGAATCAAACTCATTGCAGGGGGCATTCATTTCACAAAGTTGTGTTAATGATTAATTAGACTGCGCTTGAAAAGCTGTCCTATAGACAATGTTTAGCTAGTTCAGCCAGATCAATTGTTAAAAATCACTAAATTAAAAATCTAGCTCTCTATACCATAAAACCCACAAAAATAGGTACTTTTCAATCTTGCATATTATATTGTTCTTATACTATATTGTTCTACTTGCTTCTACCCTCTTTTAAAACTTTTATTAAAGACATTAGCAGTTTCATCATATTAAAGAGCTCAAAGTAATTCCCATCTTTACTTTGAATAGTTTGTTTCCTTTTGTCTACATCACATTTGGTCACATTTCGAAGAGGAGTGTAGGCTTTTTTAAGGCAACAATTTTTCTTTTTTAGTGGAAAATGACTTAGTAAGGCCTAAAGATGTATGAAGAGAAATTAACATACAACTTGACTGTTCTCTCCAGCTTCATCAAAACATACATAAGTTCACTGTATTCTGCATGAGATTCTGATATTCTATAGCAAAAGTGTATATCAACGCTACTTAATTTAACCTAACCTTAAAGTTTATATAGTTAGTGAATTTGCACATCACCTGGCAGCTTATAATTTCAAATAAATTATTACTAGATAAACCCCAGAAAGGGTTTAAAATGGAGAAGGTTAAGAACAAATTGAATTAGAAAGTGTTTGCTGCGTGCTATGTTCTAGAAACAAGATGAGGGAAAATTATAAAACAAGATTAAAATTGCACATTAAAATCTGTTGTCCTCACAGTGAAATTTGTTTTCAGTTATTTGCATGCTCAATGGAATTTATAAACGTAAACGATATTACTCCATATTCAAGACTGACTAAACATAAGAGGAACAGCACAGAACCATAGGTGGTAGCATCCTAACTTTACAAGTAGAGGCAGAGATCTACCATTGCCCTGCTTAGTATGGTTAGTCCACTTGCACACCATGAAATGCAAAGAGAAGCACTACAAATAATAATAAGCAGAATACAAACAGAAAGCCTGATAAACGGCAGAAAAGGAAAAGCAACAGCCAAAGTTGTCAAGAGCACTTTCCAAATAATCCAGCCTCTGAATCTACCAACATCTTGGATACCAGCATCAAATACTCAGTGCCACAGTGTCAGGTGTAACAAGTATTTTACTTGTATTTACAAGTATTTTTGGTAAAGGAATGACAAGGAAAGTTGTGAATTAATAACATTTAACAGTGAAAGATGATGATGGAATGAAGTTTTTCCACAAGCAATGTTAAGTTTGCCAATACTCAAACACATTTATCCCCATGAAATAGTATTTCCCATGTTTTTTGGTTGCTTTTTGGTGGTTTTTTTTCCTCCTCTGTGGGATTACAGGGAGGTCAACTGTGAAAGTACAAGTAAGATTTAGCCTAATCATTTTCTACCTGGCAAAAATCCAGATAAGTCCAGTAGTATAATAATATAATTAGTAGCTTGGAGCTGTTTTGTTATATGTATTTGCTCGTGAAGCAAGCTCAACAGTGTATCAAACTTTAACTGTAATGCATCTCTAATGGTTAACCAAGGTCTTCCCTTCCCATATTCTCAGCATCAATCCATTGTTTTTATCCACTGTTAGCTGTGTTCTCAGATGATTTCTGTCAAGCATGGCAAATATTTTCGTGAAGGTCTTACCAAACCAGACATTCCAAGCATGGCTGCTAAACTAAGCATTTACTGAAAGGTCTGAGTATCAAAACCAAGTAGCAACTTCAGCATTAAATTTTAAAAATTACTTTGCCCAGGCAGATCTCTATGACTACACATACTCCTCCGTGAATTCTCTGAAGATTCCGTTGGATTACGGTATGTCTTATTGATGTAATCTCTAAGAAAATGCAAATACAAAAGAGCCCTAATTAAGGTAATTATAAAGTAAGAATTAATAACAATGCATAGAGCAGATACACATACAGAAAATAATCATTTAAACAGTTTATCTAATTTTCTTTTCTCAGAAAGGACTTAAAGAAAAGAAAAAAGATAGGATTCTTCAAACCAGAAAAAGTCATTTACTGTCATGTGTCATCTGTCTGGTAGACTGGAGGTGCCTATTCTCCTTGTTTAACTGTATCAAAATGTATTCAATATTCTCACATAAAGGTTACCCTAATATTTAACAATTCAAAATCAAGCTATTCAAATAGCAGCTTATTTTTACGTAGCACCTTTGTTTCTAAAGGCCCTTGAAGTGCTGCATGAAACTATCTAAATTATTAGTTAGAAAAATAAGTCAACTGTTGAGTAATGAGTATCATTACAAAGAAAGGAAAAAAGAAAAAAAACAAAACCAAAAAACAACCAAACAACATACAACTGGCAGAAAAAGAAATACCTGACACCAAAGAGGAGTTTAAGCAGGAATAATAAAATTAGCTGAGCTGGAGTGGGTTCTGGCATTGGCGCTTATTTCTACTGTAGTTAAATACAATTCTGATATTTAAAGATTAAAAATCCTATTATTTCAGTTCTGTTTCACTGTATATACTGCCAAGTTCCATGTCAAGAACGTTAAAAGAAATCCAGATTCTCTACTTGAAGAAAATCACCAAAACAGGGAAAATGGGTTTTATTCCAAAAGTACCTTGAAAATTGAGACAACAGGAAATCTAATTTTATTCTGTTTTGAATATAATAGATACTTTTTATAAATATAATAACTTAAAATAATATCTTGTAACTTATTGCTCAGAGATGAAAAGTAAGCAAAAGAATCAAAATCCCTAATTTTAACATTCCATCTTATTAAAAGTTCATGAAATTATCTCTGAAGCAGCAAACACTTTTAAAGATTCACATTTTATATAGAGAGAAAATAGTCTAGTAAAGCAGAAGATAATTAACTGTAGTGTAAGACTGATGGCACGAGTTTCTGCTCTAGTTCTTTCCATGACACCAAAATTAAAAGAAGAATTTAAATTGAATGATTGCAGTTACATCATTAACTTTGTCACCAGCTCACTGAGACCCTGGCCATGTTTCTTTGTGCCCACTATGCCATTCATAACATATCCAGTTCTTTAAAATGCTTTGACTTCTGTAATACAGTACCAGAAAAAAAATAGTTATGTAATACCCTATTTTTCTTTTAAGGCTTTCATTTTCCAACACAATTTTTCTGATTTTAAAAAGCATCAGTTGCTCACGTCATCTTTATTTTGTTTGCCTACTCTTGACACATGCAGTTACTTATCACGTGGAGGAAAGTGTCTGGTTTATCACTATGATCTGAGGAATTCACATTTGGATTCTTGATTTAAAATTTCCAAGGCTTTCCAAATTAGCAGAATTAACTGAATTAGGAAGAAACCACAAAGCAAAAGAAAACAAATCCACTCACTGCAGCTCACTTTCCTAGACGTTCCATAGTAGTTTAATCCCATAAAATCCAAAGTAAAGCCTGTTAGATATAAAAGAAAAGTGCAAAGCTCCCAATTTAAGGGCTAGTTACAACTCATTAAAGTAAGGACACATATAATTTGAAGCATTAGAATGTATGCTGAAATATAATTAGTGGCTATGAATCAAACCTGGATGGATTAAACTAATTCCTGGAATGCTATTATGGAGAGTACCTTGTGGAGAAAGAATGATCCTTCTGTTTGCACAGCAACTAAACAGCTTCAATTTACTTTTAAAATTGACTTGAATAGAGATAAAGGCACAGCATTTCAAAATGTGGCCTTCTAAATATAATCAGCCTGAATTATGCCTGTTTCACACCGCAGTACTTGCAACCTGGTTACAGGCAGCAGGGATAAGGCTGCACTCAGCTTATTTCACTGCTTAATTTATATGGTAATTACCACACCACAGCCAGAATAGAGAGCATCTGCCAAAACTGAAGGCCCCAGAATAATAAAACTGACATGTGCTGTGATATTGTTGAAGTGCTGACTAAGAAACTTCTTTTATCTCCTCTTGAAGCTATAAAATGGTATTCGTGTTATTACTAGCAGGGAATTTTAACAGCCTTGCATTGACAGCAATTATGTAACACATGCACAAAACAATAGAGTTTCACATCACTTAATAAATCCTTGAGCTCTCTTAGCACCAGATCTCTCGCTGGCTGGATTTTATGGTCTGGTAGTTCTATCCGACCTTCAGAACACTGAAGTATACAAACCACAAAAGCACTAGAAAATTATTAGAAACAACTGGCTTTTCTCACTGTTGGATCTATTTAATGAAGAGGGCATGATGCATAATCATGGAGGTTAATTAAAAGATTTGCTCACTCACTTTTCTCTGCAGCTAACTGCTGTTGTGAACCCCTGGTATTAAAATAAGCAAGATACAGGTATTACTTTTCCTACTAAGAACATCCTCTTATTAAGCAACACTTGCTTTTAAAAAACCAACCAACCAAACAAAACCAACAAAATTCTTATAGCATGTAACAATAGAACAAATTCAATTTAATTTATCTTCTGTTAATTTCTATGAGAATAAAAACATGTCTTTAATGTAAGGGATCTAAATTTGCAACTGATTTTCCTGCTGAAATTATCAATTCAGTTTCCAATACTATGCTTTATTTTTTTAGCTTTAACATATTGCACCTGAAGCTCCTAGCTTCAGTACAAAAGCTTCATAAACAAATGAGAAACATTCTGTTATAAAGGTTTAAAAACGAAATTGTTAGATAAGGAAGTATGGGTAACTGAAAAATAAAGAATACAAAGAAAAGTTAAAAGGCCATTTCTGTATCAAAACTTATACTAAAAGATCAATTCACATGGCACAAATCCTCCCTCCTTCTCCAATCAAAAATCATTTGATAGGTGTATCCATTCAAAAACAAGTGACACTCTTTCACCTTCAGAAACTAGACAGTCACTGAAAGTCACTTGGTAATGAGACAGAGAATAAGCCAGCTATCAAAGTTATTCATATAATAATTTCAAACACCGAGAATTCAGTTGTCTTACTATTTACAACTAGAAAGACATTTGTTTGCATTATGATGGTTTCCACGAATTCATTACACACCACTTATTTCTCTCCACACTTCATATCTATACTCCTGATCTATTTACAGGTTAAACTGTGTATCATTCTTAAAGAGTTTGATTAATATATGCATAATTATTATTTCTAGTCTTTCTCCACAAATCAGTCCATACTCTCTACATTCTATACAAGACTTACTTTTGCCATTTCTTGAATTCACATAATTCAAGTTCATTATTATTATTATTAGAATAATATAAGTTCAAGTTAAAGACATGCCTTTCTGAGGAAGTACCCCGAATCCATTATCACACCATACTTTAAATTACTCTTATAAACATAGGCCACAATGCCTTCCTTTGTATACAATACCAAAAAGGTCACTATTCTTTTGCTGCTTTATTACACTAAAAATTCTTAGCTGCTTGTTGCTATCACTTTGAAGTCACTTTCCTCATGACTGCTTTCTAGCTTTGTCACTAAAAATACTGGTAATAAAAACATTTGTCATTGTTTACAATGACTGCTTACAGTCCACTTACATTGGATTTTATTTCCCCAATCAGTTATCTTAAACAAAAAATTAGTACAAGATACTGCATATGACTGATAATTCTAGCAATAAACAACGCTAATTACTTTCCCAATTACACAGGTATACCTGTTAAATACAAGATAAATCAAAAAACCTTTAAAATGTGTTACATTTATATGCAAACCTTCTCATCCTATACACGAATCTTTGGAAATTTTTTTTAATAGAAAGAGCACTAACTGCAAAAGCCTGCATTAGCAAGAGCTTCTTTAATAAGAAGATTCTATGAAATTGAGAAAGTAATACACATGGCTTCAACAAAAAGGGCTAAGTCCTATAGACTGCTCCTCACAAGCCAGGAGCTTCCAGCACTATCCTAATAAGTTTCTATTACACTTAAGCCAATAGCAGAGGACAGGCACAAAATGTTTGTTTTCTGTAGAATGAAGACTCCCTGCTGAGAGACACCACTTTTCTTGAGATTTCTTTGAAGGAAAGCTTTGATTTACAGAAAGAAAAGCAGCTAGGAAGAAAAAAAGGTCTACTACAACCACATGTTCATGTTTGTATAAGTAGTTATGCAGTTTTAATCTTTTTCCATGAACATCCCAGAAAGTTAAACCATTTGGAACATCTAGAGTTACACAGTCGTCTTAGTAACAAATATTGTTTAGTGTTCCATACATACATATATATGTGCACACACCACAGTATAATTAGACTACTTTGCAATGAAGCATTAGAGAAGAGAAATTCACTCAGAAGAAAAAATACATACCCTCTAACCAAGGACGGTCAACAGTCCAGGCAGAAAAGACTGTATGACCAAGACATGAACAGCAACTAGATCCCACAAGAAAAGATTGGGGAGCCCCCTGCACATCAGAAAATTTAAGACAAACACATGAAGAATGTGGAGGTGCTATTAAAAAAAGGGCAGTCAGGGAGCACACAAAGAGAGATTCTTAGTATGGAGGTGTGTTCAATTTTGACTACTTTTTGCATTGGGGAAAAAATGACTACATTATTTGGTTTACTCTTCAAGTTATAAAGGAAAAAAAAGAAAAAAAGAAAAACGCCTGTGAAGATATAGTGCAAGTACTCTTGAAGGAATAATTTAAAAGTGTCTTTACTTCTACAAAGAAATTTCTTCTATGGAAGAAATTCAAGTAAAGCTATTCTCTTCTAAATTTAATTAGCAGAGTAGAAAAATAAAAATAGGTCATATTAAGAAGTAGAGGAAAACATTTCTTACGAAGTCCACAAAGTCCAGTCGGTATCTTCAGTCTTTCAATGTCAACTTATAAAGGGCTGCTTTTTTAGGTACTACCTGAATAGGTGAAACTAAAGGTAACACACTATTTAGTAAGCATATCTCCATAAATAAGTACTCTAGAAGCAAAAACTTGTAAAGAATGATCACTATCATGCAATATTATGTACCAATGTACATTTCTCAATGTTTGTAAGCAGAACAGTGCCAAAATGAAGCAATAATGGGGTTGGTGGGGCAATCAAACCCAAAAATAAATCAGACGAAAGAAAAAAGAACCAAAGAGAAGAACCTACAACCGTGCTTCTTTCAGAATCAGAGGACTGTGTTAAAGATTAGGATTTATCACAAAGTATGTGGCTATGCCTCTTACATACACGCAGTCAGGTTATATGATGACAATTACACTTGCCCTTCATAGTTACAAAAGTACACGCCCAGAAGGTGATTTCTAGGTCTCAAAGTCTCAACCTACTTCCCCTTTTTATGATGGGAGACCTCAACAACAGGGACATAGGCAAGTCTGAATAAAAACTCTCTTCACCACAGGCCTGAAACAAAGCACTAGGAAAAACAGAATTCATCGTGTTAGAAGCCATTAATCTAGATCAACAATGAGACTGTCATCTGCAAAAAGGAAGTTCCTAGTGCCCACATAATAATCTGTTTATGCATTTTGCATGAGAGAATCAAAGTCTGTACAAGCAGTGCTCAGAATGTTACCTTTTCTTCCAGAAGAGCATTCTGCCCATCACTAGGCTAGAGAAATATTGTCCTTCCAACTTATGCTGGTTTGGCCCTGAATTTTGTGTTCCTGGATTAATATCTTAATTTCACCAGTGTAGAGATGATGCCCTTCCTCCTCTCAAATTTACAAAAAAATTATGTAGGGGTTAGGTCACTCTCTTGTGTGAAGAAAAACGAAGACAAAGCTACTGAGATAAAATTGTTGAGGTTGAAGAAGGTAGAGGAGTACTCTAAGACAGATGCTAACTTCCTAGGTTGTGTTTCTGAAAGAAAATGGGCAAAATCTTGATCATGACTGGTAATGTGCTTTGTACTTATGGCTGGTTGGGTGTATTGGCATGCTCTGAGCATGTCTAGCAAACAGAGCCCATAGACAAAGGAATGTTCAGCCTGGTAATTAAAAAACAGACTTAGACATGAGATAGGCCACGAGATGCCCAACTCTGCCACGCTGGCAACCAATACGAACACTCAGTAGCAGGATGTTAGGTATCTACATAATTTTTCCATCAAAAGTTTATATGCCCTCAGCTTTTCAGATTCTAATGAGAAGGAATATCATAAGCGAAGCTTTTCTGGAAAATCTTCCTAAGTTTTTTTTTATACTAGCCTGCACTCTGCAGCATAGCTAAAAAATATGCTGTGTAATTAGAGTATTTAGATCAATGAGACAAAACTTGCAAAGCTTTTCTCAAACCAACTTTGTTTGACTCTAAACAGGATTACAGCGTTTCTGAAAAGAAAATTATTGCATTCATGCTAGAAATACTGCTGTTGTCACCTCAGGAAACTGTTTCTAGAAGCCAAAAATCCATCAGAAGTACTTCTAGCTTTCAACTAAGCTTTGTCGTAAACCTCTGATTATCAGATTTATCACAGTGTGCCAAGTTTGTGTTAATATATTAATTGTAATATCCATCTTACCTATTGATTTAATGGTCTTTGTATACTCTTAGGAATCATACCAAAAATAACTTTTTTCTTATATAGCATTGCCTTTTATAGGTGAATATACATGATGCTTATATAGCTTAAACTGAAATACATGGGATGTCAACACCGATATTACAAATACATTTAAGACATTTTTGGCTTAGGAGGCCCATGTGGCTGTCATGTAGTTTGGTGTAGTATCAGCACCCTGTGCAACTGCTATGTGCTTTACAACCTCCACTTTTAGAGATGCTGTTTGATTAAACATCCATCCTGGCCTAACAAGTTAAAGTATCTCAAGAAAAATTAAAGCTTTGCTACACAGTTTGTACATGCAGACATACAGACACACATGTATAAGAAATTTACAGCCAAAAAATTTCTATGTTGACATTTATCGCAGACTCTAAATTATATAATCATCACCCCCAAGATGGAAAGATGCACTTAAATGCTACTTATCAAAAGATCAAGATGTTAATACTCACCCATAAAAGGATAAGCTACACATAAGTACATGTTGCCGAAGGTTTCCTCCACAGCAGCCCTGTTGTTTTTCTTCTCTCATTTTCAACGTGACATCTCAGGGCAAAGTAGAAACATAGCCTTCCTCTACAACACTTGCAGAGAAACAGAGGCTTTCCCCTGACTATTTCTCTTTAGTTTACAGGGTGCAAGCAGGCCAACAAAAACAAGGCTTCTTTCCTACAGAGATTAAAGAACAGTGCTAACTGGCAGCAAGGAATGAGGAACTCCTAAGTTTGCCAATAGAGATGCGTAACAACAAGTAAACACCTTCTCCTTGTCTCAAAAGGACATGCACACTTCAATGATGAAAATTTTATGCTGTAGACAACTGTACTAACCAGAGAAATTGTTAATCATTATTTTAATACCACCGCAGCTAGAAACCATAGTCATTGCATTGAACTGTGATGATAGATGTTGTACAGACACAGGAAGAGAAAGGAGAAAAGAGAATTCCAAACCAACCTGTAAGTATATCCATACAAAAGCTACATGTACACAGGTAGTCAAGTACGAGGAAGACACTGAAACTCCCCTGATCAATACGTTTGACTGTCTTAAACCAGAAATACAATCCTCACCAATTCACTGAAAAATGTTTTGAAAAGGCTTTAGGCATGAGGGAAGCAGAGCAATATGCAATTGTTTGAAAGTATAACTGGGTGATGCACTGTCCTGCTTTGAAGTCATGTATTTATCTCAACCATGAACTAAAGATGACAGGTTGAAAGAAAGGGGAGTGAAAGGAGTGAAAAAGGGCCTTGCAAGTGGATACACACAACCTGGTTTAGACATGATGGTGGGAGAGGTCAGAGGTAGATAGATGGATGGCATAGTAAAAAAAGTACTAAGCAAATACAAGAACACTGTTATATCATATTTGCTGAGGTCAGAGAGGACAGAGGGTATGACAAAGGACATACTGAAAGAATAAGGTAAGAGCATAGAAGCAAAGCAGTTTTCATGAAGTCTATCATTATCTAAGACAAAACATACTTCCAATATGAATCTGATGGTGTCAAATGCCATTTAAAAAGTAGTGCAGTTACGGTTAAATTTAAATCGTCTTAGAGAAACAAAACTGAAAGAGATCAAACAATGACTATAAATAGGACTACATGAATTCAGAGATGGGTGGGTAGTCAAAGATGGTTTGTTTGTCATTTTAAGATGGCAAACACCGTAATACATAGGAGAAAAAAAGATGAGAAATCTCAACTCTACAGAAGATTATGAGATTATATGCAAAACATTGGGAAAGAGAATGGAAACAAATATAGTGGTTTGAGGGGGAAAAAAAAAAAAAAAAAAGAGTCAAAAGGCTTCCTTTGTTCAAAATTAGCCGAGAGAAGTACAAGAAGGGAGATGATTCTCAGTTTTCTCCTACACATTCTGGGGCAACCAATTAGCAGAGTTGTTGTCTTAACTGGAAACTCTACATTTTGGGAGAAGGAGGATCAGTACATTGAACTGACAGAGAATTTGATCATTCTTATCTAGAAACCCATTATGTTTAAAACAGGTCTCAATGCAGGTATCAAATTCCAGCAGTTGGCAATGTTACTTAGCATCATATGTATGTAGTTCAATTTAACTGGCTCCAGCATCTACATAAAAATTGTCTTAACAATTTTCCATATAATCTAGAAGCATCATTACAATTTTAACTGATTCATATTTTAATATAGCTTAGTATTTAAAAAATATCATTTATTAAAAATGTTTAATTATATTAAGTCTTAATGTAATTTATAGTTTTCAAATTATTCATTATAAATACTTTTAGCAGCTGCTTCATTCTTGTCCACAATACTGTGAAAAAACAATCAATAAATAGGAAATTTATTTTAATCATATGGGTGAGATTATTTAAATTTTATCAGTCCTGCTATTAATCTTACTGCTCTCTTCATGTGTGTAGTAGCTGTTAAATGAAGAAAATAAGGTTTTCACAGTAATATTTTTTCCCAGGTGGAAATGCTACCACATTTCATTCTGAAACAATTTTGTACAATCACATAATGGGAACAAATTCTTGTAAAATTTGAATAAACAACATCTGTTTGAAGCTTGGCAACAACCTGGCAAGCAACTTTAGGACCTAGTAGATACTTCCTGAAGGAATAATGTAGGAAGTGGTACATCTCAGCCTTATTTAGGTAAGTTGTCCTTTTTCCCCCGTATTTGGTACAATGAAATATGCGTTATGAAAATGTTTTATTAAACAAGTTCTACTTTTATGGATAAACATATGCTTATTCAGAAACCAGCCACTATATTATATTATGTGAATTGAAATAAAGGTGTTTGCTATTTGTATGTTACTGCATAGGTATAGGAAGAACCTAGAAGGACACCAATGCACAAAGTAGTCAAAACATATGGCTATGTTCCTGTGGTCAAAAGTATTAGCAATTAATTTCTGCAGACACTGTGACTGAAAAACATATTACAGGATTGTCTAGTTGACAAATTACTCTCCAAATATATGGTAGTACTTCATCTTGCCCTCTTTTTCCCCTTAAAGTGGAAGAAAGGAATTACAGTAAATGTCAGGAAAAAATTATTCTCCTTTTCTGGAAGGTGCCTTATACAGACTTAGGATCAGGGACATCAAACTCAATCAGTTTCAGGGAAAAAGCTACAATAAAATTATGTATAACATAATGTATAACTTTATGTATAACAACAAACTCCCTCATCATCCTGATGCAGGGTAAACCATGAAATGGTTTGTGAGACTTTCTGCAGCACTAAACAATAATTAATTTTATCCTGAGGTTTCCTTTCCCATAGATATACATTATTCTACATCAAGAAGATAAGAATCATGCTTTTTGGAGTAAGGTCCTGCAGGTAACCAAAGCTCTTGACAGCATTTATTTATTTACTATTGTTGTATCTTTGTTCTGCACCATCCACACCAATTGCTCACCTTCCTGCAAAGTTCACCTATTCAGATAACAGAATATGTGTATTTTCATATTACACGATATAAAAAAGATCTCAATAATTAACAAACATATTACATTTGGCCACCAAATTGCATACTTGGGGAAAAAATAATTCCTAGAGATGTACAGACATCTCATGATAAATTTAAATATAAGACTAGGCAAACTAGATTCAGCTTGTGGTTTATAAGTACTTACTGCAAATAAGCAGACTTGGGTTTTTTTTAAAGTAGGTATCAGTATCTGAGTCATGTTAAGGAATAACACTATACGTGTGTGTGTATACACACAATTATATGCATATATATTCAATATGCATTTGAAATATTTTTGAATTCATGTATTTAACCAAAACCCCAAAACAGGCATCTGTGGCTAGATTTTGGGAGGAAAGAATCAGCCTTCAGTGTGAGACATTTGAAATAAACACACATATAGCCAGCAAAGGTGAAACTATCTTATTTAACAGCTTGCTTGGATGTGCATTTAAACCTACTGCCATGAAGAAATTCTACACATCAAACATGCTACTGAATTATCGCAAATGGCCAACTAGTAGAAGCCACAACTGAAAAATAACTACATTTATTATTCTTTCTATATAAAATTCTTTTCATTAATGCTCAGCAACACGCATTTGGCAGCTGAACATTTTTTTTGAAGCAGCAGTTAACAATGCAATTCACAAAACAAAGATAAGCTCAATGGTTTCCAGGAAACTGAAAGATGAAAGAATGTGGAGAGAGTCAGCCATGGTTTCAAATGAAGAACAAGTGAACTAAGGTCAAACTAAAACCTAAAAGAAATTCAGCAAGGGCCCAGAAACCAGGGTACAGATACATTTCAGTTGGATTGAAATTTCACAATGCATTTCAACAATGCATACAATACATTCTTTGGTATATTAATTCACTGGGGACAATTTTTTCAAAATAAAGGAGGAACTCAGATTCCAAAGCCCTTAGTTTCATGACTTCTAGCATAATACTTAGCAGATTTTCTGGGTTTTATATCAATTGTAAACTACACTAAAGTCATATCTTCCAGCCTGGTTTTGTGTGCTCAGTTCCAGACTTGGCTGAAACCATTAAGTCTCACAGCACACATGAGGTACAGTGTAGTGGAGGAATCCATAAATGTTAAAATTTCAGAAGACAGCACATACTAAATAGACTGCTCCAGAAATATCATGAATGTATTACTCTCCCTTGAAGAGAAGGTCAGAGTAAAGCTACCATTATACAAATCAAATTTGAATAATTAATTTTGCAGTAGTGGAAGAACTACAGCATTCTACCATACAGGAAAATAATATTAATAAGTTACCTTTATACTACTGTAAGTTACTCCCTAACACACAGAGATAAATTCTGCTTAGTTAAACTATGTGTAACTTCCACTTAGGAAACAAAACCAAACAAACAAAAGAAACAACAATGACAACAAGAAATACATTTTAGAAAGACATCTCTCAGCCACTAAGTTTGTAAAATACTATATTTTAAAATTATAAAGCCCAGTATAACCACACATTCAGGAATAACATTCCTAACTGCTGACAAATCACCTCCTCTACTCAGAGCACTGAATTTATTTTCAATTTTACGCAGTGAATTACAGTGGTTTAGGAAAGAGTAAAGAAGAAATTTAAATGCAATGTGAATTTTAAATAGACAATTTAATTAGCTTAGCTAGAAAAATAACTGAACATTAAAAGCTGCACATCTGGAATCTTGCCAAAAAAGTGAGAGGCAATCTGTATTTTATACCACAGAAATGACATTTTCACCAGTAATATCCCCTAGGACCATGCCTAGGCATTCTTCCTCTAACATATAGTGAAGAGTGCCACCTATTGAATAACAAACAGTATTTCCAGAAATAATTAAATTATTCTGGAAACATGCCATCCACATACTCCCTCCCCTCAGCCCAAGCATTCAGTTTAGCTTTTCATCACACAGTTTCGTGGCAGAGAGCAGTTTTGCTGCTAACATTGTTACAGAATTGATGGCCAAAATATTATACTTGTTTCATATAGAAATAAGGCACCCAATCCACACTGCATAAGAGTTATCTGATTTTTAGACATTCCCACACCAATAAGAAAAAATTTATTCAATTATCTATGTTGCATCAGAAGGTGATACCATGCTGTTTTGTCCAATCTTCTCTAGTAATAACCATACTTTCCAGAAATAAGAATAGAAGTTATCAAGGACACAAAACTAAAAAAACCCAGTACTTTCTGAAAGCTGTTCTTTGTTCACACTAAAAAGTGTGCATTTTCTATATATTTTACTTTACTGTTAGAAGGAAAAACCTCCTTTCATTCAGACCTGAATACTTTATTTACACTGGCAACCAAAGTTTCTCGCAGAAGACCTAACACACAAATATTTCATATCCATATGCCGTCATCTCAGAGTCGTGCCACAGAGCAGCAATGGATAAAGCAACACAACATGTCCCCCTGAAGAAGCCTTACCAGGTGCTGCATAGCACACAGCAACGCTAGTCTGGCCATGAGTTACACATTGATTCAGACGACATATTCTTTGTTTATAAACACTGTAAATTAACATTACAGTCTATCGATTTAGAGTTCTAAATACACACAATCTAGCCAAGGAAAAACGTGTGGTATGTTGCAAGAGTCTTCATGTAATGTGATACCAAACAATACTGCTATAACCCAACCAAGACTTGGAACTGACCCATTTGTATACAAAACATCTGAATGAGTCAGCAGCCCCCTGCATTTCCCAGGCCTGCTGCAGACTATCACACAGTTCCCAGACGCACTTCCTCATATTGTGGGTGCCTCATGAACAAGGTCAGTAGTGACAAAAAGTGATATAAAGGTCAATAACTAGGAAAAGATGACAATGCGCAAACTTACTTTATCTGTTTACCCATTACCCTATTCAATATATTGAAGTTTCACAGAATTCCTCCAGTTATTTGCCTCCCATCTTTTAACTGTCTAACATAATAGAACAGTCTATTAAAATGAAGGTCTACTATTGTTTTGGTACTGTGAACAGATAAGAGCTAAATATGCTGCCTTACTGTAGGGACACAAACACACAAAAGTCAACAACCTCTAAAGCAATCACTGCCTCCTCGTCTGAAGTCTTTGTTCCCATATTCCATAAGTATGTAAAATTAACTGACATCAGGAAGAACGTGTCAATTAGCCTCTTTTTTTCTTCCCCCAAACCAAAGACTGGACTGCATGTCGTTGTATCCAAATTAGCTTTAAACCTGCTAGAAGTCTAATCATGCTGGCTGTGCAGTTCCAGCACTGCCAGCGTAAACCCTGCATATGTGGATAGTGGCTGAAGTTCTTGCAACCGTAGTGACAGTGTTATCAGTAATTGAGATTATACCACTGAGGTTATGCTGCTACCTGAATCACAAAGCTTTTGATCTGCATTGGAGATCCCTTTTTGAGGGCGATAAAAGATAACTGGAACAGTATTTGTCCTAACTCTGATTATTGCAGAAGATAAGCCTACTGCTGACTAAAGACCTCTACAAGCCAAACGAAGACTACGTGGATTTTTGGTCTGACACAACAAATGTATATATTAATGTTTTTATGACTACATGAAAAACACTAAAATCAGCTACACACAAGAAAAAAATCTACAATGCACAGCCATGAAAAATTACTATTTTTCCTTTAATGTAGCAAAAATAAAGAAGATTACCACCTGAGAAATGTATAAAAATTCTTGATCCTTTTCCTTGTACAATCAAAAAGTCATCAGACTGGGGAGGGGATGTGAGGAGGTCTCTAGTCCAACCTGTTATTCAAAGCAGCATCAGCTATGAGATCAGATCAAATGCCTTATGGATTTGCCCAGCTAGGTCTGCAAAATTTTCAAGGGCAGAGATTTCAGTCTCTCCATGCAACCTGCTTCCCATTCTTAATTAGCCTTGGAAGTTTGGGGTTTTTTTACTTTAAGTCCAGTTGGAACCTCCCTGTTTCAGTTTATGAATATTGTCTCTTGTTCTCCCACCATGTAACTCAGTAAAGATACTACAGCTCTGTCTTCTCTGTAATGTCCTCTTTGCTATTAGAAAGCTACTGTTAGGTCCACCTGTTAAACAAACCAAGTCTCCTCAGTCTCACAGGTCAAGTGCTTTAGCCCCAGATCATCTCAGTGGCCCTCTGCTGAACTTGCTCAGCTGTGTCAACACCTTTCCTTACTGGGGAGCCCAAAACCAGATGCAACACTCTAGACACAATCTAATGAGTACCAGGTAAAGGGGAGTAATTACTTCCCTTAATCTATTGGCTATGCTCATGTTGATACAGCCAAGTATGCTGTTAACCTTCATCCCTGCAGGGCACACTGCTGGCTCATGTGTAGTCTATTGTCCACAACGATGCCAGGCCCTTTTCAGCAGTGCTGCTCCACGGCCAGCCAGGCTCCACCTTGCACCATTAGAGTTACTCCTCTCTAACGCAGAGCTCCGCGTTTGTCCTTCACAAATTTCATACAGTTCCTGTCAGCCCACTCCTCCAGCCTAACTCCCAGTGAGTGGCAGCCTTGCTCTCCAGCTTACAGAGCACACCTAGTCATTTCATCAAAGGTGGCTATCGGGTTGGTTAAACACGACTTACCGTCTCTAAATCCGTGCTCAATATTCCCAGTCACCACATTCTTCATTTGCACACCTCTTCTGTCAATTATCTATACTGATGCCTCTTGCTAATGTACCAAAATACTTGGGGTTTCCTAGAAAAATCCAGCTTCACCAGGTTACCCATACCAGCTGCCACCTCACCTCAGTCTCTCGTACACTACCATACTAATTTATCTTCTCCACATAGCACGTTCTACGGAGAAACAAAAGCTTTCTCATCTCAAATCAGAAAAATAACACTAAACAGAGATGTTAAAATCTTAAAAATATGCATATATATCCAGGTTTTAGCCGCTACTGCCAGCTCAGTAAAGCAGTAATGCTTTTTTGAGTCTTCAGCAGTGTCATTCCTGACTTCACCTAAGCAAGGCAAACTTTCAGAGTTTTATATGAAGTTATTTTAAAAAAAAAAAAGGAAAGGTATTTTATTCCATGCTCTTAAGATCTGTGAGAGATCCAATACAAAACAAATACTAATATTGGCTTTCGGGCCAAACAAATGACAACTGTATCATCTTAGGACTCTCTCTTTGTATTCATCTGGTTTTTAATGTTTTATGTATATTCTTCCTAATTCTCTTCTGTATGGGCTGCTTTGTAGCTCTTTCAGCACAGATCAAACAGCACATTTACAATGTATATTTAAAAATGAGTAAAAAGATTCCTAAGTCCTTGAGGTTCCCTGTCTCTAGTTTTTGTTAAATATCCTTATTATAACTTGAGAGTAATGTAATAAATTATACTCACTGAAAGAGAAAAGAATAGCAATATATTACTTGAGAGAGGTACATAAGTTCTGGTTTGCACTCCTGGCTCTATAGCTTAGAAGTAAATGTAATTTCTGCCTACTAGCTTAACAATAGAACCCTCTTGGATTTCAAATTGCCTTTTCCCTACCTGCTTTTACTCAAAGTAGTAATAATGATGAGATGTGATGTGCTTATTCTAAAACAGTAATGATTTTTTTACTACCATTTTACTTACATGCTTCTATTTTAAAGGCCCTTGCACCTACAAAATTCACGTATTAATTGAAAATTAAGTTACAAAAATACACTAAATTAATTCAGCAAAACTAAATCACACAATAACTTGGTATATACGACATTCCCACCAGATCTGGTCCTTCAAAGAACACTGAATTACATGAGCCACAAAAAAAAATCATTTTAGGATATATTTATATGTGATTGTTTATGCTATCCCCCTCTGGGAAGATAGGAGAGGAGAAGAGGAGAGGAGAATAATTTCTTTAATTTTGAAAGACACTACGTTAATGGGAAACATGCATTACAACTGAAAAACATGTTTCCGAGATTAAGAAAAATTATTTGAGACTTTTGCTTGTATATTTCTTTGGTGATTCCTTCGGGAATTTACACAAAGTTGCAGAATTTGATTTTACTTTAAGACACAGGGGATGATAAATTCCAAAGTTTTCAACCTGAAGGAAAAAAAATAGGACAAAAATGGAAGACTTACAAGGTTTCTCTCAAGGGATTTGAGCTGATGATCTATTTCTTTGAGACGACTTTGTTGATCACGTTGTTCCTTGTTGTCTCGCAGAACCTTTTCACCTGGAACTGCTTCTAGGCTTCTGTTTGCATAAACCAGAGATTCCTGTCAAAAGGAAGAATAGGCAGAAATTTAAACACATGATTTTATATTGCTTCAAAGCCAGACAAAGGTTCTTTGGATTTCTATCAGGAAAACATTGAAATGTTTACAATAATGTGTCAATTTCAAATTTGGCAAATGCATAATTTTTGTTATGCACATTTTCAAATATAATAGCTAAACGTCAGGCTGGACTTATTTCAATAAAATAATTCTTCCCCTTCATATATTAACAGGAATTTCTTAGTCTGCAGAGCTAACACTTTGATGCTTAAATTCTAGTACAACAATAAAAATGCACTGAGAACTGGGGAGATTGAATGAGGGGTTCAAAGCTTGCTCCTATTAACCATACTGGGATTAGAATTAGGCCAGAAGGTAAAGGAAGAACTGAACTGACTGTAGGTTTTTGTTTACTTGATATCATGGTAAATGAGAAATAACCCTCTTTCTGTAAGCTGGAGTTAGATGCACAACCATTATTAAAGAGTTGGGTTACACACTCTCACATCCTTCACTAGCTTGGATCAGATTCTTAATTTTGTATCAGTCCTAAATACATTTGAGGTTCAATATTGCATGTAATTTAGATCATTAAGAATGGCAAGTATTGGCAAAACAGCAAAGTTACGTTGTAACTGAGAAGAAAACAGGGCTTTCTCTTGCAAACCAAAGATCCTACAGAACAACCCAAGGAATTCATATAATGGTAGAGGGGAAAAAAACCTGTTAGTCAATTCAACCCAAAGGGACATGAGCAACCATTTAATAAAAACATATTCTATTCATTCTTATGTTCAGAAGCAACTCAAGCAATCTTAATAAACACACACAAGGAAAAGAATTTCAAGTAGCATGTCTAATTAGAAAGAAAAACAACCTTTGCAATTTAACATTCAACGAAAAATTTCTCAACTATAACATACAAAAAACTGTGAGCATCTGTAAACTTTCTCTGAACAAACAAATCTATGAGTTCTGACATTTAAACCAAACTATTAGTTGCCTGAAAATAAACTTATTTTAACACAGTACAAATCTTTGAACATATATTTACAATCAGCAATAGTTGGCAGTACCACATGCTAGTAATTTTTCCTATAACAGAGATATAAACCGTACCATCTGTTAATGACTAGAATCTCTCCAAACTGGATTGAAGTTTAATGTGGGCCACTTAAAGCCAAATTCTTAATATTGAGTGTCTAAATCTAGGTCTCTAAATACTGAGAGAGTTTTTTTAATTAAATATGATCCCCAGTGGCAAGAAATCTGCATGACTGACATCTATACAGAACATAAAAACCCAAAGGACTTATTTAAACTTGTGTTTATTAATACATGAAACAAGGATATGACCTTTATACCTGCAATATAAATACAGAGCTGGCAAAGCAACTCAAAGTATAACAACTCATGCTCACTCTAGTAAGAGGAATTCCTTTTACATGGCTTTGTTCCTCCACTGATTTTAATACAAGTAAAATTGTTCATGGAAGGGCAGAGAGGAATATGATGGCATCATATTTTTTTTCTTAAAAAAATAAAATTACAGCTATTTCTGCAATCACATTTCTAAACCCAGTCGTTTTATCTGTGCATATATAGAGACATTGTCATGTGAGCAGTTACTGCTCAGCATGGTTCAAAGCTGCAGTTATGATTTGTTTTAAAAAGCAATGTTATGAAGACACCCATAAGAATATGCAACAAGTGGTACTGAAAAGTCACTAAATACTATATTATACTTCCCAGTATTTTATTTGGGGGGTTCTATGCATGGACTACTGGTTGATATTTTTATATGAACTCAGCCTTCAATGAAGAATAGAACTCAAAACTGCCAACAGCATCTCTGAATATTATTGCTGCAATACCAGCTAGATTTAAAAAGGTGACAGTGAGAGGAGTCATAAGATCAAAAAAGTTACTACTTTCAAATTTTTTACTGTCTTTTCCACATACACTTCCAAAGCAAAGCTTTATGCAGATCTCTGTCCTAGTCTTTCAAAGTTTCACGCATAAATGTTTCATTTTACAGACAGCTCAGCTGCTGCAAGCATTTATGAGCAACCCCTTCAAACTTTAGAAAAAAAACTATGTATCATAAGTTATTTTTCCTTTTATCACACTCAGTATGATTTTAAGCCTGGTTGCTTCTCTAGTAATGCAATATTGTTCTATCAAAAGAAATGCTTAACTAGGATAAACATGACAACTTTATTCTCCATAAACTTTTCTTGAATACTGATCTCTGCCATTATACCTAATCAATTTTTATCAGAGTGTGCTGGATAAAACTTGAACTATGAACATTTACCAGAAAACAGAATTAAAAAGTACTTGTTTCAACATGTCTCCAACATCAACATCCACAACTGATATAATTCTATTTAGATGAGATGGTAAAAAAAAAAAGGTGTTACTATTTACTCTCTCTCTGATCAGTATAGTTTTACACACTTCAATCACATACCCTCTTACTCCTTTTTTCCAAACTGAAGAATGTCTCTGTGTAAGTCACTCCTTGCATAAAAGCCATTCTACACTTCTGAGCATTCTAGTAACCAGTTTTCCATTTTTTCTGTACTGGTTATGAGATCCAGGGACCACAACTGCACAATAGTCAAGCTATATGGTGCACTACAGATGTGTACAGCAGCACAGTGATATTTTCTGTTTCATTCTGTATTACTTTCACATTGTTCCTAATAATCTATTTGATATCTGACCACTATGGAACATTAAGCTGCTGCTTTCACTGAAGTGGTTCTTATAGTCTCATTCCTTTTATCCCTGAATAGTAACTCATCAGAACCATATGAGTAAAGTTAAGACTTTTCCCCACTTACTGATTTTTTTTATATTTTTCTCAAGATATCATGAAATAAGGGTCGGAAGTATTACACCACAGAAAACATTTTATTCTCAATCTTTCAAATGCTTCAAAACTTTTTATGTTTCAATTATATAGCATTTGTAGGTAGTGGAAGTCCACTTGAGATTAATAAAGATCTAAAAATCTTAAAGATAAGGTAGAAAATAAAACTGTTAAGTATGTTACACAAGGGAAGATACAAGTACTTTGCAACAGTCACAGCTGTAACAATCATAAAGCAAAACAGAAATATCCAGTATTTGAAATGGCAAAAATTACTTGTTGCACTCCTTTTTCTCCAAAATTTTATAAATAAATAAAAACAAAATCCCACCTAATGAAAGATGTTAGTGTCATACAATCTTGTTGAGCCACAAAACTGGCTTATCAGCTTATTAACCTGCTTCTCACCATGCCCTGAGATGGAGATAATAGAGATACCTGTCAAAATCATCTGCTTTGGTGAAGTGCAGCTATAGAGTATAGGCTATCAGACTTCATTAATTGAAAGATTAGTGTATATGTTCCAAATTTTTTGTCATTGAGTATTTATTTAGTTTTGAACTGTTAACCATAGTCTACTGCTATAATTGAAAAATGGAATATTTTTCTGATAAAAGAAACCAAATCAGGTATGAAAGAACTCATCAGGGTAATACACAACATTAAAGTAATTATAAGACAATCAAGTAGACAGATACTATTGTTTCTTTAAACACTGTCTCCATTTCCTTTTATTTTCAGGTAGTTTTCCAGTTTTTCAAGCTGGTAACTGTACTCATCACACACAGTCTTACACTTTATATTCTTCATTCTACTATTTTCCTGTCTCTTCCAGGATTACCTTCAACTTAATTTGTTCTTCCCCGCAAATATGAAGTAAGACAGAAGCATTTTTAAATATTTAATGAAGTTGGCACCAGAACAAAGACATGTTTCAAGGAGAAATACAGTTCTGATGAGAAACATTTCCACGTAAAAGAGAACATTAGTCATGGAAAAGCATTCTGAATCCAGTTGGACTCATTGCAGAAAAAGATGAATCTGTTTGCTCCTCTGTAGCAGCTCAGCTATGGTACTGTAGGATAATTAAAGCCAGTTGTTACAGATTTCAGAGTCAGAGCATTGATCCTATATCGTGCCAAAGTATCTACCAGTGGCAGAAACCAGCTCTCCCATTGAGCCAGCGGTGATCAAGTGTTTGCATTTTGAAAGTTATATTTAATGCAATTCTTGGAAGAAAACAATGTGCAGCTTTATGATATGCAATTCTAAGCTAGTTTTGGTTTAATTACTTCTAAAATTCTAAATGAAAATCCAAGCACTACACGAACAATTTTTTGCAATGTTCCCCATCACTACTGCATTATATCCTATTCAACCACAACAGATGAAATCCACATATCATGGAAATCAGAAAGAATTTCAGCACTGATTTTTAGAAGAATGATTAATGTCACTAAAATCAGCCTCATCTCCAAAGGAAAGGACATCCATGTTCCAAAACAGATTTGTGTCCCATAACAACTACTCTCATTCAAAATAAATTCTGTACATTCAGGATTTTTTTTAGCCCTCTCTTGGCACCTTACTTATAAAAAACCCCAAACTTTTAAAAAACCAAACTCCTAAGAAATAAATGTTGCAATGCATTCAAATTTGCATTCCATAGCATCTGTGCAAACATCTTTATCTAGCAATTAAGTTTGCAGAATTTACCTCAGTTATAGAAGTAGTGATACAACCTAAACTGAAACTGAATAAAAGAGATCAATAGAAACTTACCTGAGACTTCAACAATACCAGATTATCGCTATCAGTTTTGAAAACTACAGACCCCCAGTCTCACCAGCAAATATTTTCTCCCACAATGTTTAGAGAATATGTGTGAGGGTGAATAAATAAGGCAATTCCTGCATATTTAATTCACCTTATTAGTAAATTAAATGTGTTCCACTTCTAACTGGTTTTACAGAAGATAGCAGCCTTCCAGTGCTGATAGCTAGTTTACTTCCTCATTTAGTTGCTGTGGTCAGCTGAAGAAGCAATTGAAAATCCTGTCATTAAACACTTGAAATTAAACCCAACAAGGGGCAGACAACCAGAACTCTTACTGCCTTTGTCTTGCATGTGTCATTCATGCTAACATATCACAAAGCAAGATCTTCTTTTAGCAAAAGCACCATTCAATTAATTTCTTCAGACCCTTTCTCGGTAGGTATCCGTTGCCTTTGATCAGGTTCCAAAAGACATTCAGGACAAAGAATTCTGATATTTGTCTGTGACTGACATATTTTTCTGATATCAGAACTAATGCTTCAAGAATAATACCAAGTTTTTTGAAAAAGCAAATTCATTAAAACTTCCAGTTTATGACAATATTAGGGGATATTGATTGTGCTAAACAAGGCTGTTTTAAAAAGACCATGAGCAGCAATGAACTTAGAAGAACTACTTGTAACAAAAAAAAACAAACAAAAAAAACCACCACCAAAAAAAACCCAAAAAACCCAATCTTTCTTTTGCCTTTTGACAGGAAAGTCTCTAAACTCAAAATAGTCATTAATTTCTCAGCGACTGCTGCATGTTACTTCCTGTTTTTTTGAAAAAGCAACTGTTAAAGGAATTTGAAAACAAAAGGCGTTGAGAATGAACTCACAGCTTAACCAAATTCCGAACTTGACCTGTTGTTATTGCTATGTATGAATTGAAGAGTGAATTTTTTTTACCTACTAAAACAAAAATAACCATAACACAGAACACAGGACTAAAGGCTAAACCTGGAAAGAGGCTTCCACAGTAAGCAGTGAGGTTCCTGAAGTCAAGATAACTATTTTCTCCTTCACTTACTGGGGAAAAAAAAAAAAAAAAGAAAAAAAAGAAAAAAAAGGCAGCTGATATTCTATGTAAACAAGCCCAGTCGTGTCACAGTGCCAGGTGCAATCAGACTGCACCTATGAAATCAGGCGCCATGAAGAACTTAACACTGGCTTGCCTAAAGTCTGGGTCACTATGAAACCAAGGCAACCATTAGACACACTGTCCTCTGCCGAGAGAAGCAGCTCTGGACATGCAAAGAAGCAGCAATGAAGGCACCTACGGGAATTTGGAGTTAACAGATAACAGACCTGAAAATCAAGACACTTCTGTAATTAGATAACTGCAGAGTGAGAGGGTTTACTTTTATTGTTTGTTCTGTTGGGTTTTTTTAAAATTAGTTTTGCACTTACATAATTACTGTCCTTCTAAATCCAGTTTTAAGTAACTAAAGTCTCGTACTCACTTCAACTTACATGTATTCTGTTTAGCTCTTTCTCTAAACTTATAAAACCACCTTTTAATAGTCCTATTCTTTGGTAGCTTTCCTTAAAATGACTCATATGTTTAAGTTTATCTGAACAACAACAACAAGGACAAATGGAATCCTGTGTTTCCTAGAACTACAATGTTTAAAAGCCTTTTATATGTTGCAAAATAAAGTTGAAGGGCAACTGCTTTTCACTAATTAAAGGTAATTTATGAAATTAGCTATCTCTTTTGGGTTGTTAAGTTTAATATTATTCAAATAGATAATGCATTACTCTTCAATAAGCATACACATAAATGCAAGTTTCTATTCAAATAATTCTGAGCTTTTACATGAAAAGGAAGCAACAACAACCACTAGGACAAAAGTTCCCAAACAGAGCGTTCATTGTCACAGGCAGTCGCACTAACTTCAAGCTGATGTCTCATAGCAGTGAACACAAGATCCAGCAATCATCGGCAAGCTCAGGTCCATGAACCTGAAGTTACTGGGCAACAACTGCATTTGAGTAAGTGATTACCCACTAGAGGGAGTTGCTGTTTCACACATTAAACCCCAGTTGGTAAATAATCAACCTCAAAATGCGACTCTTCTGGAACTGTGAGAGCAACAGAAAAGACTATTATAGGTAAAACAAAACCTAAAGTTCAGGAACAAGTCAATACAAAATAGGACATTAAAGTGCCTTTAGAAAAAGAAAAAAAAAACCAACCCACCACCCCACAGGTATTTTAACTGTTCAAAGAGATGTTTCTCATACACTAGTAACTGAAAACAGTTTTGCCAACATGCACTCTCTTACAGAGCCTCTGATACACCTGTTCTGGCTATAAACTGTAAATTTTACAAAAGTAAACAAGTTTTGTGCAAATCAGTGCAAAATAGGAATTATGGCATTTTTATCTTTTATTTCCCCCATTATATCAGGGACAACACTACTGGGGCATGGGATAAACTGGAGTCTTCTATGCACAAAATTCAAACATTTCTAAAGGCTGAGACCCCAAACATTCTTAATACTGCTGGCAATGGAAAAAGACAAAGGCCATTAAAAACAAGGGACATACAATTTCAATCAGTTTTCTACAGTCATTAACATTGCTTATCAGTAATTGCTTTATCTTTCCAATCATAAGCAAAGAGGCACTTTCGGAATCCTGAGATAAAAAGAAACCTAATTCCCAAAGATGAATTACCATGGGTAATGTGTTACTGTGCTGACAAAACCACTGAGGCCCTCACGCAGTTAAGAACATCTGAGTTACCAATTCCTGCATATGAAATTTCTTGTTGAAATTGTGGAATCAAAAAGCGTTAAAAACAAGACAGTCCTTGAATTATATACCACTCAAAATAGCAACATATTATTTTTCTACGTAATTTCTGTAGCCAAAGATTTCACTTCATTCTTTAACACATATACTTTGAGAACAAATAGAAGATACTAAAGAAAAAATTAAAAAAAAACCCAAGTACAGACGCATGCTGTATTTTCATTTATATCAGATCTCAACACACACTTCAAACAAGAAATCTGCAACATAAGCTCTGTTGTGTAATATACCTGATAAATCTGGCTCGGAAGTTTTGAGCAAGAGCTGGAAATTGCAGAAAAATCCCCATCAGATAGTAGTACTTGAAGCTTAATGTCTATTTCATTTAGGTGATGAAATTCCATCGGTTCAGGTGTGTACCCTTCTCCTGGTGCCAGCCAGCCAGATACATCCTCCTGTTGAAAGATAAATAGCATATTCAACCCTCATTCTCAAAGGAAACAGACGTTAAAGGCAGTTACACATCAAGTGTATTTATTTTTCAAATAAACCATACTTAAGAATAAAATGTAAGTTTTCATCCACCTCAGTATATAGCTGAAATCTGCCAATATTCATGTATCTAGCACACTCAAAAGCACATATGGACAGAACAATTAGAGGCATACATTTTTCATTTTTAAATATAACCAAGCAGCAACTTAAATGGACTTCAAAAATACATATATTTAATTTTAATTTTAGAAAGCATGTAGAATGCATCTACATGCATTGTCAAAATGTAATAGCAAAAGAGATGTTCTGTTAACCTGAATAGACTTCTGCTATTATTTTACTTATTTCTATAAAAGTCCAAAGCCTGTGTCCTCACTGACTAGCCACTCAGAAGCCCCGAAATAAAATTGCTTAAAGCCAGTTGTTTTGCCTCCATGCCAGCTGGCCAAAGAGCAATCATACAGCTCCCAGTCCAAGTTCCCCATCCATTCTTCTGAAGGTTATACAACTTCCTTGATCAAGTTCTCTTATGCCCAAGAAAAGCACTTTGAGTAGCTAGCCCCTTTTTCTTAATGACGCATCTCACTTTATAGCCTCTTAGCCAAGTTAGTCAAACCTTCAAAACAGTCTCATGCCGTGCCTATGGCTGCTCCCTTTCATGGATGCAAACTCTTCCCTTGTTGCAGTTTCTGTATTTGTTCTACAAGGCAGTCCCAGCTCCCTTTTGAAGGAATAATGCTTGTCATGGTCTAACTTGCATATAGATCTTGCTGCCCCGCGCTGCACAGTAAGCATCACTTTCTCATACCACTGACATGAAAATCAATTTAGGACTGTTTTGCTCCTTTGCAAAATAGTGCAGAGGATAGAAATTAAGAGGAAAGCATCTGGCAGACATAGATCCACCAGTCCTAAGACAGAAAACACAAAGAACACGCTGTAAACTCACATTTTCAATGCTAATATTGAGGTGGAAAAGTATAGCCCTCAGAAACTGCACTAGAACTGTCCTTAACATCATCCTAAATCACTTCTGTTACACCTTGCATCTCAGAACTCCTTGTTTGCACACTTACTCTGAAGACACAATATTACAGCTTAAGTCTAAGGAACTGTACAGAGAGTTGACCATATAGTAAACTTGAGACAGCAAGGTATTTTTTGCTTTTAAAAAAGACAAATGCAAGTCAACAGGCATAAAAACGAGATGTTCTCAACTACACTGAACATGTCTTGTCAAACTCCCCCAATGAACTTGCATCTCAGTCCAGCACAAAATGCAAAGACACATCTATTCTAGTACCCACCCAATCACACCTGCACAGCAGCACATTAGAAGTCCAAATAAAGTGGAACATAATACACTACTGCCTATCGTCCTCTGAAGGAAGTAGAAGCAACAGAGTCCTGTGCAAGTCAAAGAAGGAAATACAAACAGCAGCTCTATCTATAGGACAACAAATTTCCATCTGATAAGGAGTCAATAAGAGAGAAAGCCTGACCAAAACCATGCTTGGAATGAAACTGCAGAGGTTGATGCTACAGCAGAAACCACCTGGAGCCAACTATCAAAATGCGGGTATGAGACATAATGTGATACTTGTTTTCTTCTTTGGTGATACATTGCAAGGCATCCATAGGAAAGCAAAGGAAGTGCTCTGAGGTGAGTAGCTGCTACCCTTCTAGAGCCCCAGTACATTATCATAGAAACACTAGGAGAGATAGAAAGCACAGAGTTCTTTCCCTGATGGTGATTTACATGAGTTTTTTCTCTTGATAGCAGTAACACCTGACTAGCCAATATCAATATGTGCTCCTAGTACAGACAGTTGCATAATATGAGTGAGCTTGTGTCCTGGTTTCAGCTGGGATAGAGTTAACTGTCTTCCTAGTAGCTGGTACAGTGCTATGTTTTGAGTCAGTATGTGAAGAATGTTGGTAACACTGATGTTTTCGGTTGTTGCTCAGTAGTGTTTAGACTAAAGTCAAGGATTTTTCAGCTTCTCATGCCCAGCCAGCGAGAAAGCTGGAGGGGCACAAGAAGTTGGCACAGGACACAGCCAGGGCACCTGACCCAAACTGGCCAACGGTGTATTCCATACCATGGGACGTCCCATCTAGTATAGGAACTGGGAAGTGGGGACGGGGAATTGCCGCTCGGGGTACTAGCTGGGTGTGGGTTGGCGGGTGGTGAGCAATTGCCCTGCGCATCATTTGTACATTCCAATCCTTTAATTATTGCTGTTGTCATTTTATTAGTGTTATCATTATTAGTTTCTTCTTTTCTGTTCTATTAAACCGTTCTTATCTCAACCCACGAGTTTTACTTTTTTTTTTTTCCTGATTTTCTCCCCCATCCCACTGGATGGGAGGGAGGGAGTGAGCGGCTGCGTGGTGCTTAGTTGCTGGCTGGGGTTAAACCACAACAGCTTGGCCCACTTAACCCAAACAAATGAGCTCATATTCACAAACAGATGCAGGTTCTTCACAGCAACCTGGCACTCCTGTCTCACACTCAGGGAAGCAAGTCTGCACAACTACCGTTCACTGGGAATGACAGCCACAGATTACATCTCTGTCCTGACTGCAAAGAAACACCAGGAAGGACCTTAGAAGGGCAGAAGAGGGATGTGGGGGAGGACATGAGTGTATTGCTGGTTTCCCTTCTTTTTACTAATAGCATCTTGCCCTAAGACCTCAACATCTGTCTTGCAAGGGATTCATGTCCACCACTCCTTTACAGTCTCCAGATTAGTCCTCTGGCTATTCAAGCAGCCACATCCACACAAGAGGAGGAAATATCAGCTTCCAATTACAATACCACTGCTATGAGGTCATCCTTGGTTCATCCCCATTACCCTAAAGCACACTGGTTGCAAAAAGAAAAAAGCATACCCCAAACACCTGTCATAAATTACCGCCATACTAAATTAAAAAAAAAAAGAAGAAGAAGAAGAGTAGTCATCTCTTTTGTGAAACAAAAATCAGTTCTTCTAATGCTTTCTCATACAAGTATGATGACACAACCAGTAAGCCTGACTGGACATGACTTGACTCCAGAAAAGCCACTCAGAAATGTCTCTAAAAGCTTGCCAGCTTTGTGGAAGCATCTGTTCAGGTGAGACAGTGACCATCATAACATAAGTATCTAATGTGGTACTACAGTTGTGCCATGTTAGCCACCCCCTAATCAGACACTGAAAAGCACGGTGGAAGCACACAGAAATTACTCTACAGAAGGCAGTTAAGCTGCAACTGGGCTTATTAGCTACAGCTCAGCGTCTGTATCCCATGCTCTCATATTCCATGATCCAAGTCTCCAAATTACCCCAGTAGTCACTACTCCAGGGTTAAATGGACTCACACATTCTTTTTTATATTCTCAAGATGGCTTTTCTTGGAAAATAAGCTTCTGTCCTGTCAATGTTTCCTGTGTGTTAACTCAGAACAATACTTTTATAACAGCACAGTCAGTGCTTATTACTGTGGAACATCTGAAACTAATTATACCCCTGCAGCTTTGACAATCACATTAGCATGAATATGTACTTCTAAAATATTTTAAATACTCATAAAACATTTTTTTTTAAAAGTGAGAAGTGCTGTTTGGATATTTGACATATTTAGTAGTAGGAGTCAAATGAAGTTATCTAATACACATTACACTATACAGAGGAATTCATACAGCATAGCCAGCTCTGCCTTGATTGATAACTCCAAAACATTACTTTAGCAAATGTGGTTGCACCAGCTTTTTAAAAGTCAGTATGAAATAAGAGGACAGTGGTCATCAGCTGGACAGTTACTTAGGCCAGCTCAAAGAAATCTAGATTACTCATTAGCTGATAATTTCCTCATGATCTATGTTACAAAGCAGCCACAGGAAATGCCTCGCCCATAATAAAATTCAAATGTGGGAAAGGAAGAATCCATCTCCAGACTAGACAGGTTTAAGGAACTAAGTATTATCCTTTGTTTTATTCTACTTTGGCAGTAGATTTAGGAGCCATTTTCTTTAAAGAAATTATCTAGTACAGACTAGACTAACCCACTAATTACAATTCCCATTCTTGTCCACTGTATCAAGAACATACAGTAACACACATCCTGTGTAGTGATCTATTTAATATCCGATATAAATAGTAAAGTCTCTATAGATACCTGCCCACATGATAGTGATATGTGCCAGATACAAAATTTGGATAAATGTATACTTTTCCATTGCCTTGATGCTTTGAGAACTGGTGCAAAAAAAAGTACGCATTGCTAGTCAGAATTTGGATTAGCTGTTCTGCATAAATGTCTCTAAATATTGTGAAGGACTCTAGCTTAAAGAAAAAGAAAACCCAATAACTACATATTGTGAGAGAAGACTTTTGCAATCAGTAAAATAATAAATTATAAAAAAGCAACTATTCTCTAGGTCAGAACGCTGTGATGTTTACTAACAGAAGGCTGTTTAAAACATCTTCAGAGCTTTAAATGCTAACATTTATCAAACGAAGGACCATCTCCTCAAATTGAAACATGTCCTTAATCAGGAAAGAAAAACAGAAGAGATGGTATTGTTAATCAAACACCAACCTTTCCAACAAAAGAAGAAAAAAAAGAAAAAGAAAAAAAACCCACAACCCTCTCCCTACAGTTTCTTACTATTCAAAGGCTGGGTGAAGTACTGTTTCAGCTGAACATTTTGTTACCCTTAAGTGGGATTATAATGCCAAACCTGTTGCAAACAGATCTAACAGAACAGCTTGAATCTTTTCCTAAATGCACAGACAAAAGATTAGTTAAATAATGATCCAGTGAGCTTTAACTTTCTTGTTCTAATATGCAACAAATTAAAAGTACAATAAAAATCAACTCTCCTAACCAGTGGATAAGCATTAGACCAAAGAGCCTTCCACTGCATTTTTTTAATGCTCAACTGTGTAAGCTAAGTCAAATATCTCTGTGCAACGTCATTAACTGATGAGTACTTTACACAGATAAATAAGTCAATCTGCAAGCTTTATGTTCATCTCCGAAAAAATTAAATAAGTTTTCCATGTAAAGCGAGGGAACAAATGTCAGGTCAACAGGAAGACTGGTGCAATTTCACAGAAGTCAAAGTTTTTTATCTCGTGAACACAAGCACCGAGTATGGCTGATAGTTTTAAACCTTTGCATACCAATGACCAAGCAAAGGTTATGTTTTCTGTGCTTCTACTTTAGCTTACTAACTGCAAAAGAACAGTTACTGTTAAAATACTGCACATTTATATGATCTTAGTCATTTGTCCATCAGGTTTCCTGACTGATATGGACTCCTTTACTTGTATTTGCCCCACAAAGCTCTGCAAATGCCAAAACATAGTGAATATTTACTAGTTCCCCTAGAGTAAAGAGAAGAATTTTCAACCACAGACCAAATGAGTTTCAACCTGGAAATCACACTAAAGTTGGGTAAATTACAGATTTGTTTAATGTCAAAAATCATGGGTAGGTTAGTTCTCTGGCTTCATAACCAGTTTGGATTCCGATGAAGGAAATCCTGACCTCACGTCCTTACCCCATATCCTGAAACAATCATTTATAAAGACAAATTTTAGACACATTTTAGAAGAGACTAAGAGTGTCACCTCTTGGATGTCTTCGCCATTGTTGTGGTTTAACCCCAGCCAGCAACTAAGCACCACGCAGCCGCTCACTCCCTCCCTCCCATCCAGTGGGATGGGGGAGAAAATCAGGGGGGAAAAAAAAAAACCAACTCCTGGGTTGAGATAAGAACGGTTTAATAGAACAGAAAAGAAGAAACTAATAATGATAATACTAATAAAATGACAACAGTAGTAATAAAAGGATTGGAATGTACAAATGATGCGCAGGGCAATTGCTCACCACCCGCTGACCAACACCCAGCTAGTCCCCGAGCAGTGATTCCCCGTCCCCACTTCCCAGTTCCTATACTAGATGGGACGTCCCATGGTATGGAATACACTGTTGGCCAGTTTGGGTCAGGTGCCCTGGTTGTGTCCTGTGCCAACTTTTTGTGCCCTGGCTGGGCATGAGAAGCTGGAAAATCCTTGACTATAGTCTAAACAACACTGAGCACCAACTGAAGACATCAGTGTGTTATCAACATTCTTCACATACTGAACTCAAAACATAGCACTGTACCAGCTACTAGGAAGACAGTTAACACTATCCCAGCTGAAACTAGGACAGCCATCTTATTAGAAAATAACTCAGAATAAAATATGGGAAGAGACAAAAAAACCCAACCAAACAACATTGCATTTCCTTTTGTTTCTTTCTCCCACATCTAAGTTATTATTTAACCTACTGAAAAATAATTTACTCCAGATCATTTTTAGCTGTATAAATTAAACAGAAACTGGTCCTTGGATATATTTTTTTCATTCTACACAGAGTTCACATCTTTCTTCTTAGGTACTGTGATTCAGTGTATACTTAGAAATGTTGTGAAAAAGTTTATAACGTTACTATAGACTCAACAGTGTACATTTTAATGCAAAACAAATTAGAAAGGTCACCTAATTTCTTTACACAAAGCAAGCATTTTCCTAATATTTCTTCTTATTTATTAAAATACAGGTTACTTGAAGCATTATGTCAAGTTTACATAGTTTGAGGACGTTCATTCTATGAAAACACGTATCTTTAGCATGTCTAATACCATATATAGTTGAAAAGTACTCTAAGTTCCTAGTATGATTCATTTTTCAAACCAAATTTTATCTTCCCATCCTAGCAGCCTTATGATTACTTCTGTAAAACAACAGAGCCCCCAAGAACTCCTTCACTGTGACATTTCCCTCAAAGCAGTAAGAAATAAAGGCCATATCCTAGTAACAGGGAGATCAAAAGACTATTTGATGTCTTCATATTACTGGGAATCATTTTATGGCACAGACTGTCCTAGAGCAGCGATTGGTGGGACAATCAAACACTTTTCTACTCTCCATGAGGAAAGGTATTTCTATCTGCTTCAGCTCTTGCTATTCACCACAGTATGCGGACTGTATGCTATTTAACAATATCATGTTAAAGCATAATGTCTAATATTTAAGCAGACTTTAGCTCCTCTGTATACTTCTAAGACAGAGTGAGTTAGAAGCCACACAAAGATGACATGTTATCTTTCTAAATGGACACATAAGCTTCATCAATGTATATTTCCCCAACTGCTGCATTCTGAAGTTGATGTCCTCAGAAAAGTCTTGGAGGTTTTTTTAAGTAGTTGCTGGCCCTTCTACCTGAGATTACAGCACTAGCCACTCAGACTGATAGGCTGCAACTTCACATTTTACACAGAGAAAATAGGCCATCTTCTCTGAGTGTGCTTCTAAGGCTCCTTCCACCCATGTCTAACTTTCTTTTAAGTTCTGCTGTTTTTTTCTGAGGCCAGGCATGTACAAGTGTTAGTAAAACAAAGAAGCCAATGAAAATTCATTCTTGGAGACAAAGCCCATTGGATTTGTTCAGCTTTTTTCTCATATCTCAGTAGGTTCCTTCATGGTAGGACTAAAACCAAATCAAATTTAGATTTTCCATAAAAATAAGCCAAATACAACAGGACAGTACAAATTAAAGTTGCCATACCTCAAGACCTTGTAATTCAATTCCATCTTCTGTATCTTTCAATAGTTCAATTAGCCTTTTCCTTTCTCCCTCAAGCATAGCAATCTGGTTTCCTGAATCCTTTGCTAGCTGAAATAGTTACAAAAAGAAAAAAAAAAACAAAACCAAACCAACAAAAAAACAACAAAACCAACCAAACCTTAGAATTCCATTAGCTCAAACAGCACTAAAACACAGGTTTCAAACTCTGTGAAAGTAACATCCAAATCTTGCTTATTGCCATAATACAAATTATCACTCTGACAGAAAAAAGTAGCAGCCTTCATATAATAAATTGATAATCTTATAAAAGTCTTTGACATAGCTGGGCGGGGTGGGGAGGTGGACAAAGATATTTTAATTGGATGAAAAATCATTATAGCTACTAGGTCTTCACAGAGAAAAAAAAAAAAGGCAAGAAAATCAAGGCATCTGTTTTCCAACAGAAAGTAGTCTTCTGTAAATAACGGTCCCAGGCAGGCTATACATGAAAAACCTGCATACCTATTCCTTATCAATGCATAAGAACGTCCTCCTTTAACTTAACAGTAAATACATTTAAAGAAAATCTTAGGAAATATTTGCCCTCAAAACAAGCTATATCCAGGCACAAACAGAACAATTCAGTTTCCAATAGTCTTTAGCAAAGACATAGAAGCAGTATTATCCCCACCAATATCAGCATGCAAGATGAGAACTATCTTATACAGTACTATGCCATAAACAACACTTTTTAACAGCAAGCTTTTTTCATTTATGCCTAATTAGCTTTTAATGTTACTGATAAAATCCCCAACTGTCTCCAGAAGTACTTATATACTATTTTTAGTCAGCATTTAACAAATTAATAATTTTATGCTTTAATGCTTACCTCAATGTTCTTTTTAATGAAATCCTGATTGTTTTTACTTTTGTTATGTGTTTTTTCTGCTTGATTAAGAAATTCATTTGTTTCCAATTCACTTGGATAATCTGAAGTTTGAGGAAGAAAAGTTGCTAAGTCATAATCATTCCTTTTCTGATTCAACGAGCTGTAATAACAGCAATCCCATTTAAATCTTTAACATAAAGTAGATAGACAAACTTTTTATAGCAATGTAGTTTATATAAATAATGAAAACAGCATATATTTAATACTTAACTATATAAAAATCTAATCTCATTTTTAAGCTTTTATTATATAAGCTCATTCAGTGTTGCAAAGGCTAAAATACTTTTGGATTTCTGACCTCAAAAATGTTAAACATGGCGGCTTTAAAAGCCATGGCATTCCTTCGAAGCCTATCATTGTTTCAGTTTTATCATCAGTACAAAACCAGACAATAATTTTTTTAAAACCACAAAACTATTTGGAGACATATCAAGTACATTTTTAAAAATAAAACAGCTGAAGAACAGATGATATAGTTGATACTATTATAACACAGCTTATAAAACAAGTTTTGTTTAAAAATAAAACTCATCATTGAGCTGTAAAGCTATTAAACAGCCACATGATATTCTTACAACATCACACTTTTTTTCAGCAATGGGTTTCTATCCATTGCTGAAAAACGGGCACATACGCTGTTTTTCAGAGACTTTTACCAGTTCTTAAACAGCAATTCCTTTATGAACAGCAAATCTTTATCACATTAAATAACAAGTCTAAGCAAATACAACCAACTTCTGAGTCTCAAAAACTACTTCAAAAGTAGGCATGGTAGTTTTTACTTTTCTGGAAAGTAGAGATTTGAAAAATGGGTGGGCTATTTGCCTACAAAAAAAACCCAATTTAACATTTTAGATAATAAAAGATAGGCTATGGTAGTTTACATCAAAGTTACTCTTTTTCAGAGTAAGTAGATTGAAAGCAAACTCCCAAAGATATGAAATAAATTCCGTGCATCCTTTTACACACCACAGCAAAAAAACCCAACTGTGTAACAATTCTTACCAATCAGGCTTACTTTAAAACTGCAAGCAAACCTTAAAGGACTGAGGTGTTGAATCTGACCAAGAAAACCCTATCATAGTTCAAATGCACAACTTTACTAAAACCATCCCAAACTATCTTTAACATTACCAGATAACATCTTGAATCTGTTGAGGAACTGGATCATATAAGAATTTACCAATCAATATAAACATAAGAAGTTGTATCCTGAAATGAACAAAACACACCAAACACCAACATAACATGCAACATATATGAAATATTACTTTTAAGCTACATCTTTCTCTAACTGTAGAATAAGCGTTTTTGAGAGGGAGCTATCATGCAGAACTTCTCAGAACAATCAAGTAAAGAAGGGACAGACATGGATCACTGGGACAAAGAATACACTGAAGATTGCCATGAGTGAGTAAAAGAGAGACTGCAGCTCAACAAATTTTGCATACACGTTTCGTAAGATTGGTACAAATTTCAAAGATTTAGTACAAATCTTAATGAGACTGCTAAACTAACATAAAACTAATACATACATTCTTCTTCACAAGTTAGGCTCCTCTCATTCAGTGGCTGCCTTTATGACAAATGTTAAACAGAAATCCAAAAGCAACCAAAACAGTAAGTCTTAGCTATTCAGAAACCATAAAGGCCTCCAGCAGAAATAGTAAAAGTCATTTTGGTAATTTATTGCTCATGAGTTGTAAGTGATCTCTACTCCATGCATTCCAAAACTAGGAGAATGCAGAACATCTCAAAATAGTGCAAGCAATAGCAACTCCCAACCCTGCCTGTACTGGGAACTTCAGAATTCATTGCTGTTCTGAATACTGTTAACGAAACCTGCTGTTGCTATTCGAGGACACTCCAGCACAACTCAGAAACTTTGTGAAGGTGAAAGCTGAGGGTCAAGCTTCATTTTAAGGGAGGAGTGAAAATACATGTTAGGAAGACAGAGAAATCAAAAGCACAGCACTGCTCGAACCCAGTCTGAAGAAACATTTACTAACACAAAGTTAAGATCACATACTGGCAGACTAAGACACGTGATAAAATGGTAAGGGAACTAAGGTTCAGGTTTAAAAATTAAAACATACAGTCAAATTCTAAAAAAGTACAGAGGTTCTGCTGGCATCAATGGCTCAGCCTTGAGGAACACCTGTTTATTATGTCCTTGTCATCTTAGCCAGTCACCAGGAAGATAGATTCCTTCTGTTTACATAGAATGGTAGATGACAAAGAAATAAACAATTGCAGCTGATAGCAATGGCAGCTGAAGCTATTCTTCTTATGTCACAACACATGTGAGAAGTTACTCAACCATACAAATTTGAATTTCAAACAGGGAAAGAACAGAGGCACAAAAGCACAAGTCCATTTATTTTGAAGTGTTGGACACACTACACTACTAGCTGCATTTGAAACCTCTATACAGTGCACATAAACAATTGATGTCTAAAAGAATCAGCACAGATGTTTGATTTTTGCCAAGAAGTACTTAATCCATAAAGCAATGCAGCCTTTACAATAATCAGCATAACAAAATGTAAAATGAGTTGTCTGAAGACTTAGGTTTGTCACAACATCCATACAATTTCTCCCGAAAAAAAAAAATTACAGAACAGTTGAAACTGTATACAGCACCACTCTTCATTTTTAGATGGTTTCTTGAATATAAACCTATTAAAGTTACAGTACTTTAGAATAACAGCTAAGACAAGGTTTTAAAAAATTCCCATGAAGAACCCATGATACATTTTACAATGAATCAGTTACAAGCCTCATCATTTTGCAATGAAAGAAAAAAAGTTTTATAAACCCAAAGGTAAAAAATTTCTTAACATGTTGAGTAAAATGTTTTAGATAAGTCAAACAAAATTATTCTCTTCTATAATTTGTAAAAAAATATAAGAACTGTCGCTATTGTACTAAGCAAACTTGCTTTTTCTGATTCCATCGGCCTAGCCACAAAGGCCAACTCTTCATTACCCACCCATTGTACATATTGGTTTGCTATATCTAGAAATACAAACAATACAATTAATAAAGCTTACCCTGATTATGTTGGGGTTTATGGCAATCATAATCTTCTGGATTAATTTGTGTGTGGAATACTGAAGTACATATTTCATCTTCTTTAGCATGGGAGGGATCTGCAAGGAATTTTTTTCAGTAAAATTTAATAGAAATTTACTTAAAGAAGATTTAGTTTCATGTATATCATACTGTAAGATCTCACACATGAAAAGTTAAAGAAATTTACTTGGATAAATTACATAACCACCATATTTCTCCAGAAATAAAGAAGGGGAAAAATTGTAAGGTGTGTCTCATGAATAATTATGCTGTGTTTTTGTTTTTAACAACTACCACCCATACAAGACAAATAATTACATTCTAGAAGATACAGCCCAAGGCCCTAAAGTTCAAAAGGCTCTGCAGACACCATGCGGCAAGCCATCTAGAACTTTGAATGAGAATAAAGCATCCAGGTTTTCACAGCTGGTGTCTGCCTGTGCATGCATTATTAGACTTCCAAGTGGCTTAGGTCAAGGGTACAGTCTAGAAAAAAAATGTGTTCCAACATCCTAGCACGCAAGAATTCTTCCAGCTACTCAAAGAAAAAAAAAAAATCAGTCATGGTATTGACATATTATCAAATGGAAGTATAAATTAGAGCATTAACTTGCAGTCTATACACTTAGCACTTACAGAAAAGGACTCGTATTGCAAAGAACTGTATATATCACTTGTGAAAAATGTATTTTTCACAACAAAAAAACCAACTAACATCCTGTAATAATGAAGTTTAATGAACTCAAATGAAAGTATAATTTTGTTAGACAGAGCACAGGGGAATGAATTTAAGGCTGTTTAATTAACTCCTGATTTACATTTCTGCCATGAGTGTGTCAGAGGGTTTTTTTGTGCCTGAGAGGCTGGGACACATAAGTTATTAATGATTTTGTACCCAGAACTTGTGTTTGATTTCACAGCCACATTAAAAGCTATAATTAAACAGCTCCCTATATAATTAAGAAAGCTCTTTACCAAAGTCGAGATCTGAAAAAAAAAATATATATGAATTGCATTCCATTTCAGTATCAACCGGGGCAGCTATCAGGGCACTCATTTAAATAAACAAATAAAGACCTGAAAAGTAAGGCACTAGCATGTGACAGAAAATTCAAGATAAAGATCAAGCTGGAGGAAAAATATAAATCTAAACTATGCAGAGTTTTGCCAGTATGGTGGACCAGAACCCATATGATGCAAATGATCACTACAGAAAGGAGTTACCTTTGAAATGAAGAGGAACGGAAGCATGGAGTTCATTAACAACCATAGAGTCTTGCTTGCCCACTGTTTTTTTACTATATCCTGACATCTACTGGAGATTTTTTAAATATCACCCATATCAAATTCTGTGTTCTTCCCTTAACCCAAACTTAAGCATAGAAATAAAAGCAGGTTACCTTATAATAATAAGTTTTGTTGAAATGTTTTAACCACACGTTGCTACCATTATTATGCAGGTACTTCCAACATTCAAGCTGAGATTTTTGCTCAGCAATAACCATTCAGCCCTCAAATCCTTGTTCTGTCCCCAACAAGAAAAAAGACAGGATGCACCACAATTCTGTTTCCTTTCAATGAAAGGTATAGAGATGAAGGATAGGATGCAAAATGTGCATATGATTGACACATCTCTGAGAACTCCAGCACTGAGACAGAGTACTCAAACAGCAAATTTTTTAAAACCACTCTTGAGCAGTTTTGATAAGGTATATTCTTGACAAATTCAGTCTGGTTTTGTTTCCCCTGACCCTCCCAATAAAGACATTGTAAGCAGAATGCCTACAGTTTGTTCCAGTGTCTCCCCCAGTAAGAGTCTAGCCACAGAAAGAAAAATTACATTTTAAAATACCCAATATTTTCTTTTTCCAGGTCCCTGTGAACATGCACATGCTCTGTGCATTCTTGAAGAAAACTACCAATACTTCAGAACATGCTTCAGCCACTTGCTTTACAATTCTAACAGAATTACGTCCTTCTGACTCAGTAGAGAAAACATTTCTAAATAGTTCTTTAACTTTTCTTTCCCTAGTCTATCTATAGTTTTATATTGTTGGTATTCAGTGTAATTTTGATCATGGTTAGTCTTTTTTTGTTACATATCACATTCCACATTTCTCTGTATCGTTAACTATTTGTTTACCTTTCCTGTTAAAGAGCTCAATCCTTCATTAGTCATTTGTCTATTTTTAATGCAGCTGTAGAATTTGGTGTTTTAAATGCTACTGAAGACGGAAGTGATTTTTACTAAAAGACTAAAATGCAAATGTTTATTCTTATCCGTGTGTTCATTTCCACTTTGAATATGTTTGTCTTCATTATCATATCATGATGAAACTCAGAAATTATCTTATCTGACTTCCTGGTCTTTTCTTCCTGAGAATAGTCTGCTAGCATATCTTTAACATAGTTTCACTTTTTAAAGCTGCCATCTATCCTAAATTTTCTTCCCTAGAATTCTCAGGCAAAAAACTGATTAAAAAAACCCCTAAGTCCATGTTTCATATTCATGCCTTTTCTTCAGAATCACACTCTACATTATTTGATGATCCCTTTTACTCAAATTCTCTCTCACATTTGGAATCTTAAATTCTTTTAGAAATTAATTAAATGTAACATTATCAGTAACAAATTTAATGTAAATGACCCCTACTCCCTTTAGGACCACGTTCCAAGACCTGGGCTGTGCGTGCATGTTCCTGTATTGTTTTCCAACATGTAACTCAGTATCATAGTTTGGTCCCATTCTTTTGGTTCTTCTGTTAACAATTCCTTAAAAGGCTCAGGATTTCCCTCCCTCTGGACCTGCCATATTATGAGATCCTTACCATGGCATTGCCATTGCTTCCCAGTCCCACATGAAAATTTTCTCCAAGATAGATGTGTGGCAGGGCCCACATCCCTAAAGCTTCTAAGTAACATTTATGGGCCTAATATTTTTTAACTGCCTGCCCTTCCTACACCAAGTACTCCAGTTGGCAAACTCTAAGACCACCAGTAACAACACATCAGTAACTTCATCATTTTGTTTGTTTACAAAAGCAATTTTTAATTCCTTGCTTATTGCCCAGGTGTTCCAAAATGGTAAAGACATCCAAGTTTTTCAGCAGATTTCCACTCTTTGTTTTCCCTATGCCTACTACTATTACTTTAATTTACCAGTGTTATCAGTCATGCATCCTTTCTGAAATCATGTGTGTTTGCCATCAACTTGAAAAATGCAAGCTTTACTTATCCTGGATTTCTATCCTTTTAGAGTAGCCATTTCTTTGAAAAAATGAAGTACCTAAAACCAAAATTAATGTTAAAGTACAACTTCTACATTTGCGATAATGCAAAAATTATTTCCATTAATTTTTCAAATATTCCCTTGATGTACTTTTATATGCAAATATTATTTTATTGTAAAGGTTTGATAGCTTTATTTTTATAGCATCCAACAAAAATATGAATATTAATCAAAATACAGGATAATTATATCAGGGTATTTACTTCTCTTTCTTACTTACCAGCTTTATCCTGCCATGATGAGATCAAAGCTAAAAAAAGTTTTGTGTTTTCTATCTCCTCATGGCTTCCAGTGGTTCTGATAGACTATCAGAAAGAAATAAATCATAAATATACTGATACATGCATGTATCTACTCTAAAGTAAATACTTTAAAGCAAAATATGTTGTCTGCTTATCAGGTCTAATGAACTTCAGACCCTATTAAAAATTCCTTGTTCAGTGGCAACATTTACTGACCGCTTTGTTTCCTTCTTGAGGCTATGCAAACATCTTCTAAAGTTATGATAAAGGATGGTAGAACTTTAAAGCCTGTTATACATTGTCTTTTACATGGAGACACATTTCACAAGACAAGTTCTGTAATATATATATGGCTTTGAATCCAAATCCATTGAAATAAAATGCAGTCAAACCAATTGCAATCATGTCTTTTTAGCAATTGACATTTGTATTCATGTAAATTATACAATACTTAGAGGAAATACTAACTCTCATGTTTCAATGTTTAATATGACATTTAACTGCCAGAGGCCCAGACAGGAATAATGTGAAGGAATTTGTGCTGTGGCATTCTTATGCCTTCTTCAAGGGGCATCTCTAATTTCTTCAATAATAGACAGTACTGAAATAGATGGGCCTACGAATGGTCACACTAGAGCAGAATAAACGCTTTTAGGTCTGGGTGCACACACATTACCTCTTGTCATGCCTTATCATACCTTATGCTCAAGCATAAGACTATGCCAGTAGACCACCCCCAGACAGCTGTATATTTGGCTATTGGTCAGATCAATTTTTAAGGACCACAGCCTTCTTTCAAAGCCTGCCTACCCAATATATATTAAAATGTATTCAAAGTTACTGTTTAAGATCCATTTCTTCACTTTAATCAGCCAACTGTGAGTTATTTAATAAAAAAATACATCTGTGCAAGACAGTACTCTCAGCTATATTATTCACAAAACAAGCAGAACACTTCTAACCTGAAGTTCTTTCCAGAGCTTTGCCCTCATTTCTTTGCCTTGTTTTTTAATTGCTCTCTCCTTAAGATGTTTTTTTGCCAGTATTGTGTCAAGTTTATTCATTTTCTTTATACCTGCCTGAATCTGAGGATCTACACCTGTTTCTTCAGAATATTCCAAGTTGGAAGAGTTTGCTGTAGAATATATTTAAAATCAATGTTAGCTTGAAGCATTTCAACTTAAAAAAAAAACACCACACAGCTAAAAAGCAGTACAAATAATTTTATAACAACCACAGACAAGAGTACAATTACAATTATTCTCAAGCATTTCTAAACCTGTTTGTAGCAGGGTAAAATAGAAAAGTCTTTGTAACAGAACTCTGAACCAAACTCGGAACTGTAGCAGTTGGATATGAGGGCATGGGGGATGAAGAGCCTCCCCCCCCCCTCCCCCCCCCATTTTGGGCAAGTGACTCAATTCAAATTTATAATGGAAAAGTGACAACATCTCCACAGTATCAGCAAAAATCACAGAAAAAATAAGCTTAAAAAGAAAAAATTTCTTCAGCCTGACTAGTAGAATACATGTTGAAATATCATTCACTAAAATGAATGACTCTGGGATTAAGAGAGACTGCAATATCTCTACTTTTAAATGTTATAGAAGTTTCAGGCTTGCCTTATATCTCAGCAAAACCAGATTCTGATACTGGTTCTAGAAAAATACTGTTTTGAAAAATAGGAACAGTAACACATTATGGACACTATCATTGTTTAATTAAAATAGATTTCCATACTGTCTTTTTTCTCTGTAAACATGCAGATTACAATATCTGATCACTTTCGGCTTTTCCCCTTCCTATAGCATCCTCATGCTCTGTCCTCTTCTCTGGTCAAATTTAGCTTCCATACCAAGGGTAGAGGAAACACTTGTACCACTGTCCCTATCCCACACACTTCCAAGTTTTGGAGTCATGCAATACTTTTTCATTCTCTCATCTTTTGAGGTCAAATGCTTTACACACCCTTTGATCCCAAGCATTTACTGTGATGCATCAGTCTGTTTTATGCCATAAAAATAAATGAGTGATACAACAAGGGGAGAGCTATTAAAAAAAAAAACAAAAATCTAACTGAGCTCCAGGGAAGACCCAAGGACAGAAGATAAAAAAAAAAGAGCACTTATTTCAACTGGCCTCAACCCAGCAGATGGATCTGAACCTAAAACTACTGAGTGAAGCTTTGAAGTTGAGTTCTATCCAATTTCTGTTCTGAAGAAATGGATATTATGTTAGATGACCAGCACTGCTGGACTAGATAGAATCACCACTGGATTCTGCCTTATCAGATTGACTGAACCAATGTAAAACTCAAATACTATCATATCATTAAAGACAGTGAATATCCTTTAATAAAGCGATCTTTAAATAAGGAATTCATCCAACATCTCTTGAATATCACAATGCACAGACATTTTCAATTTGTAATATTTCTTTATAACTATATAATATAGATACAAATACAGTATGGTCCCAAACTCTCCTAGAAGCATTAAAGGAAAAAAAAAAGTTTTATTGCACTGTTTACTTTATACACCTGAAAGGCAATACCTGCTTTTGCATTACTTGGTTTTCCTTGTGAAGGTTCACAGAATTTCAAAGTCTCTGTTTCAGTACTATCATCTCCAGAATCTGAATTAGAGATACATCCTGAAAAACACAGGAAAAAACCTTTCACAAATAGATGTGAAATAATCTTTTACAGATACTGTGTGAAATGTTAACAATTAAAAGACCAAAATAACATTTTTGTCAGTTAGGGATCACCACAGAGCCTCTACAGCGGATTACTGTTTAAAAAATGATACATACTAGTACACCAGGACTCATGTTAAACACAGGAGCAGGAAATCAAGGAATTTCTTTTGACCCCAATTCTGTCATGGAATCTTATCTAAACTTGAAGGTATCCAAACTTTCAGCTTCACATACTGGCCTTTGCTTCTCTATTTTTAAATAGTCAGAAGCTCTAGAAAGTTTATTTATTACCATTTATAGAATGCCATCTGAAGCACTTCTACAACCGCTTTCATTAAAATGAGATATTGCATATTTATATTTAAAGTATGTTATTCATATTAGCATTGTTCAGTTGTTAAATACTATAACTTACAAACATAATTTTCAAATTTTTGGTGGACCATTATTAGGATACAAAGTTTCTAACAAATGATCATGATGACTTCTGTGAGAAGTTTGATAAAAACACCTTACTGAAAACACTTTCTAACATGGTTCCATGGGACACATGCAGATGGTTTCTCATGATTTTTTAGGCCATCACCAAGGTGCAGGTCACAGCCTAGATGCCATGAGACATATGCTGTAGTGGTAATGGCAGCAATAACACATTTCTTTCAAAGATGGATTCAAAAAAGGAAAGAGAAGTGAAGGCATGAATTTTGACACCTCCTTCTCTTCTAGAATTTTACCCATTTGCATCCTCTTTTCCCTCCACCATTAGAATTTTACCTAAACTATACAAACATGATATTTGGTCTAGCCACAACACACGAAAGTGTCAGTCATTCCCACACCTGACAACTCATTGGGATTCAGCATACGCTCCTCCTGAAGAAAGAGGGTCGTACTCGCCAGTGTGGTTTGCTGATCTGTTCTTACTTCCTTGACATCAGATTTCTCTCTGTCATCACCTTTGTTTTCTTCCAGACAGCAGTCTTCTAGACTGCCTCTTTGATGACTACCAGCCAAACTGACAGGTGAATCAACCTATAACATACAAATTAATTACTACCATAAAAATAGAAATCTTTGGGGGGAAGAGAAAGATAATCACAATTATCACATACTATCACAAAGGCTAACAACGATTCTATACAAGACTGCAGAGTACTTCTTAAATAAAAGAACCATTTTCAGATCTGATACAGAGTTCTGTTTCTTAGATATCACATTGATTCTCAAGCTTGTCATTCAACAGACTGCCAGATTTGGGATTGCCATGCTAGGGAATAATTCCAAAGGTTTATGCCACTTCTGCTGCAGCACAGGGTACAAGCAACCAGTTAAAGAGTCTGTGTGTACAACTGCCTCATCCATTTCCTGACATTGTGGGTGCTCTGCACCAGATAGCATCCCAATCTCTTGTTCATACTATAGAGGTTTTTTGTAGACTTTGAAGGGCTGAATCAAGAGACTGCAATTTTCATGCAATAGCCTATGATGTCTAGGTCAGAACTTGGATTCAGTTATCTGACATTAACCTTAATACCTGACTGTGAACCTATTAAAAAAAAATAAATTTAATACTTCTGTGAAGCATCCAGCTATGATCCCATTCTTCAGACAGGTAAACAGAGGTACAACACAAGTGGACTAATCTAAGTAAATCAATCTAAATCTCTAATTTGCAAGTCCCAGTTCCCACATCCCAACAAACATAAAACATATCCTGTTCCCAAAATTAAGTTAATCCCCAATATTAATTTTCTCAGAGGATGGATGAACACCTACTTCTGACAGACTTTGCTGAATCCCTGGAGCTGACATATTTCTTGGAATACTATGAATTCTTTTTTTTTTTTAAACTTGATTCAAACATATGCTGAGAAAGCCTCATAGTCAAAAATTCAACTTGTGAGGATTGCTCAAATGCTTTTTTCTAATAAGCAAAATAATTTTTATTCCAACTTGAATTTAAAAGCACAAATGGGATAGAAGTGAAACTATGCACATACTGGCTCATGCATCAACAGCCTATAGCTGCATATCTACACATCATTGCCAGAATTTCAAATGGTTTTCCTTAAAATAGGACTTATTTAATAATCTGATTAAATATAAAGAGGAAGACAACCAAGCTTTCCAGGTTGTAGTGCTGAATAGCCCTTCTTGTGGCAAATATAAAAGTAACACATATTCAGAAAAATGAAATTAAACATCATTCCATTTATGCATAAGAAGCAACCCACATTCATGAACTTTCACATAACCCCTTAGCATGCCTGCAGAGCCCAGAACTCCATATGAAGCAAAAAAAAAGCAGAATCTTATTTCCTACTAAGAAGACTTAGGCATAGAGTTTCTACCTCGCTGAAGGTGAAAAGAATTACCTTTGGCAAATGTGGCTCTGGTGTTAATAACTCTATAGATGTATTTAAAGATCTACAATTAGGATAAGCTCTTGAGCTAGATGCAGGCCTTGAAATTTTATCCAAGCTCCCCCTTGTAATATCCATTCTGACCTAAAATTGGAAAAAAACCAAAAACAACCTTCCAAACTATCAGTGTCATAATAAAGCAACACAAACCCAGCAATATTTCGGATGTACACTGACCAAGTTTCAAATCCTTTCTAGCAATTCAGTGTTGAGAGGTCTTTCCAGTATAGACTAGCTTGCCACTCAACTACACACTTTTTAATATATGTACAAATATATATTTATATCATCAAGCTAACCAAAGTATTCAAATGTGCCTGCTGTCAAAGAAGCTTCAAAAGGCTTAAATCTTAAAAGTAATCTCACAACAAATGAAATGTCATGGCTTTTTTTTTTTTTTTTTCTTTTTTGAAAACATGGGACTGGCAAAGCTAGCACCAACAGAAGAATGAGGGTATTTTATAGACATCTTGAACACATCAAATAAAGCAGCCAAAAGCTATTAATTCAGTAGTTCTAAGTGGGGGGTGTTCCCATATCCAAATGATCACATTCCCAGTCCCGGCCCATTTGAGTTTAAACAACAGAAATGCATGGTTCTCTGCAAAAAACTGCGTGACTTCACAGGAGTTGGGTCTCTGCGTACGTGACACGCACTGACCATTTTCAGAAGGCCCAAGCGAATACAACTTTTTATTTCGGCACAGGGCAAACTGAGTCACGTAGGCAGGCCCGTAACACGACGCCGCACAAAGCAGCGGGCCGAGACGAAGACCAGCAGTCTGCCTCCGTTCCCTCAATCCGCCTCCCGAACCTCGGGCTCACTCGCCGAGGCGGCCCCTTCGCCCCTCGCCGCCCGGGCCGAGGGAGTCGCCGCTGCGGGACCCGCTCGGGACGCCGCCGGAGGACGCTCCCGCACGGGCTGGGGACCGCCGCCGCCCCGCGCCCGCTGAGGGAAGCGTTCGCAGCGGCCGGCCCGCAAACCCCCCGCGCCTTCCGCGAGTTCGGGCCACCTCCGGGCCTCTGCCGGCGGCGGCTGTTCCACAGCCTCGGGGACACTTTTTAAGAGCTTCCTGCGCCTTCCCGGGGCGGGTGGAAAAGCAAGCGCAAAAGACCCCGAACCCCATAAACGAGGAAGACAAAGATAAGCAGCAGCCGAGACCCAAAGGAGGATGCCGGAACAAAAACCCCCAAACATACAAAAAACAGCCCCACGAGAAGCTTCAACACACCGACAGGCAGGCAGGCAGGCAGGCAGGAAGCCCCGAGGCGCTGCCCTGACGGGGCCGCCGCCCGGCAGAGCTGCAGCTCCGGCAGCCCCGACTGAGGGCGGGCAGGACGAGCCCCCCGCGCCCGGCAGCCGCCCCGTCCTTACCGCCGGAGGGCGGCAGCGCGGCGGCCCGCACGGGCAGCACAACCGCCGTCGTTCCCATGACGACCAGCTCGCCGAACTCTCGCGATAGTTGCGGGATTCCGCCTTAAGTTGGGGCGGTACCACCGTCGGGGCGGTACCACCGTCGGGGCGGGGGTGGTTTTAGCCCGTTCTTAGGGATGCAACTATAACCGAGATCTCGCCTGCTCACGAAGTCTGAACCACCAGATAACCCCAGTGAGGCCTGTCTTCTCCGTCCTGACACAGGGAGTCGCCATGTGGACAGCGACCTTCTCCTCCCTCCCCCCCCGCCCCGCAGATAGTTGGGCTGTGCCGGGCCCGGTGCCGAGGAGCGGGATGCCGGGCCGGGGCGAGGGGGCAGCCGGTCTCCGAGCGCGGGCTGAGACTGTCACCAGCAGCCCGGGCGGCGGCGGCGGCGGCGTCCTCCTCCTCCTCCTCCTCCTCCTCCTCCTCCCAGCGGCTTTCGGTGTGCTGGGGAGGCTCGTCCTTCCCTGGCGCTGAGGCCCTCAGCTGCCGGGGCCCGGGGGCGCGAATAACGGGAGCGGCCTCTTAAAAGATGGGTCGCTTTTAGTAAGTGCGTGCTGTCAGCGGAGTCAGTGGCGTGCAGGTACAGAGCTTAAAACTTGGATTTTTCCGAAACGTCGGTGAGAAACGGTGGGTGCCGGTGTGCCCGGCAGGCGGTGCAGCCGCCGGCCCCGAGCCCGGGCGGCCGTGCGGGGATCGGGGAGGGGGGGGGAGGGGGTGTCCTTCAGAGTCAGCCTTAAAAGCTGTGAGCTGGGTGAGCCAGGGTGCTGTGAGCTGCAACTTACCTCCATGGTAGCCTCACTCTCCTGCTGCCGTCTTTCCTGCTTCAGTAAAAGAGCAGCTTTTGAAGCGCTTGATCCAGCAGAAAAAAAAATTTACTGTTTTTAGCCTTTTAAACAATATACCCACGCTGTGAATTATCATCGTTTCTTTTGGTAGTCCGTTCGTCTGGTCTCCTGCATATATTGTGCCATGTGAACTTGTAAATAAGGGTATTTGAATGACTTTTAAATAAACGTGCTAAGACTTAAAACTAATACTGTGGTCACCATGTTGTACCTGAATTTTCACTGTTAATAAGGAATTTCATTCATAAGGGGAGTGTCATTAGCTTCTTAATCCCATCCCTTTTTATTTCTTTTCTATCTTTAAATAGGATGTGAGGATTAATTCCTGCATTCTGGTACACTTGTAGAGACAGTTACTGGCCCCTACACCTTCCTTTGATACCCGTATGTTAAAATCAGGTTTTCACTGGCAGCAAAAATTTACAAGAAACAGTTTGAAGAAACAAACTGCATCTTGTTCAAAGTAAGGTTCTGATTGACAAATTTTTCTGCCAAAATAAATCTTACTTTGTTGGGGGTATGTATTTGCTGTCTGCAGTAGAGTTTTTATTGATGCTTATAGCGTGTGGCATTTTACTGTGATGTTCCTCCAAGTGCTAGGAAGAGAAGAACTATTTTTCCTGGTATTTCATGTAGTAATGATGCAGTGTGGCTTACAGTTCAGAGCTGAAGACAAATACAGAAAATATGCTAGTGAACCACTTGTTTAGGAAGGAGGCTAAAATACATGCTGAGCTCCAGGTATGTTAAAATTATAATATAAATCCTGCAATTGCTAATGGAATACCGTAGGGGTGTTTGGAATGTGTGGTGCTTTCCAGATGGTGCAGACCACGATTTGAAGCAAAAATAGAAGAATGAACGTTTACATCCACAAGTTGTCTATTTAGGGCCGGTAATGACAATGAGAAAGCAGTAGAATGGACCATATAGTTCAGAACTAGCTAAACTAAAGTCTGGCTTTTGCTGCATTGGGAATTATATTAGCTATGAATAATGAGGTATGGAAAGCAGTGAGGTATAACTACCCCAATATTTATTTCTTCCTACATTAGACTGTATATGCTTAACAGCTGACAGAGTTTGACTTGCTGTCAGCTTCCTGTGTTACAGATTGCCGGCAACCTCAGAAGAGCCCGTGAAAGGAGAGTGTCCAGCTCTGCGTTTGGTAACAAAGGGACGTAAAACTCCTTTGAAAGTGGTGTGGGAACAGGCTTCTTACTGCTGCTTGTCCACATAGAATCAGTGAAGGTTTTCAGTGAGGCTGTCACACCCAAGAGTTAATAATAATGGCTTAGCAGAGATATCTCAAACCACAGTTGATCTTATGATCCGTGACTGTTAGGTGTCCTAGAAGACCCAGAGAGGAAGAGAAGGGGTTCATGGAGTTCATCTCAAATCCTGCAAATTGGGCCATAAGAGTCTTCATCTCCATTAAAAGGTCTGAACTTTGTAAACATCAAATATTATGTAATCTCAAATATTGTTGCAGGTGGGTTTATAATAAAGTTTGCACTAGAAAAGCAGAACAAAGGGTGTGCTTTCTTTTTCGCCTTTCTGGGAATAGGTCAGTTTTGTTCCATGATAAACTAGATAATTCTCTGAATTATGATGACTGAAAAAAAGAAAAAGTGTTGAACTGGAGAAAACTCTTGTGTCTAGGAAGGGCACAGCAAGAAAAGCACCCCAAGAGGTGCTTTTCATCCTAAAAGATACGTTACAACATGATGAAGACACATTTAGACAAGCTGTCTTGATACTCGAACAGTCACTATAGTAACAATTCACTTACCCTTTTCTCCCTAACCCAATCAAGAAGAAACACAAATGAGCGGGGGAAATATAGGGAACTTGTTTCCATTACTACTACTTATCTTCATACTCCTCTGCTGAACAGCATTTTGATACACAAATAGGTAGCCAAAACACTTTCATTGTCTCTTCCAGGGTGAAGGGCAAATTATCAAGACTTTGTTTAATGCTTATTAATTATTTCTCTTTGATATTTTTAATATTATTTTGTGTATTGATCTGAAGTAGCTTTTCTTTACCATAGGCAATATTTTTAAGGTAAACTGTAACAGTTCTACTACTTGGATCAGGATAAGCACAGCTAAATTTCATTACATTAATTCCCCTAAATGTTAGGGGAATAAACAGACCCTTATTTTGCAAAGGACAAAACACAAGTTATGTATTAATATATTTTGATTGGCATGTGCCAGGTCCAGGGCAAAAAGCCAGGAATTTTGGGCGATATTCCAACTTTTCCAGAAACCCTCAGTGAGGATGAGCAGAGTTCTGTAGTGTGCTCCATCAGCAATAGTGATACAGCATAGTAACCTGTCAGCTGAGGAGCAAAGGCTGAACTAATATGTTAAGTCCTAAGTCAATGGTAAAACTTACACCATGTTTAATAAAGCCAGGCTTTCATTCTTTGATTTGCATTGAGAAGGGTCCTGCCCTGACGAGACTGTCTTCCACGCTGCCACACCTTCTTCTGCTGGCAAACAGCAGAGTTTAGGAAGCAGGAGCTGAAATCGGATTCTGTTGTGCTGAAATGTCTAAGTGCCATGGGGTGCAGTGTGTTGGAGTTGGCTACCGGACAGGTGCAAGGAAGAATGAGGTCCTACAAGTGTCTAAGGACCACCTTCTGCAGCTTAGAATATGAGCCAGGCAAAAAGTAGAGGGTTTAGTTTTACAGAAAATGGAGGTAAACACAATACTGCTTAGGTAAGTACTGTGCACACAGGACTTTTCTGGAGTAAATCACCATCTCAGTCCATTATGGTTAGCTATAGGGAACCTCAGGATGCAAAATAACAGCTGTGTAGAGAAACCCTGGTTTGCATTACCAAAGGCGTATTCAAGGTTTGGATCTGATTTGGTGTGTCCTGTGCTTTCTTTAAAAAATAGTCCACTTTCTCCTCACGGAAGAGAAACAAGAGAACTGCTCCTATGCACATGCAGAGGGGCTTTCACTGCGATGAAGAATGCTTCTGCATCTGACTTTTGTATTGTTGTCCCTGAAGAAAGCCTCTGCATACTCTTCACCACCTCTGGCTGGTTTAGCAGCTTAAAAGCAGACATGGAACAAAGATTACTTTGGGCTGGTTCCTGCTGTTCCCCCTCTGTGTCCTCCAGGGGAGGGGAGGAATCAACTTCCTCCTGAGTGCAAGCACCTGCATCTGGAGTTCTGCAATTTTTTACAAGATGTGTTTTGTTTTGTTGTGTTTTCCTAAACTGTCCTTGAAGTACAAATTACTGAAGATTGCAGTGACTAACTTGTTGTCCCAGTCTGATAGTTAAAGACATCATCATAACTCATTTAGAAATGCTGCTAATACCCCTACTTTGCACAGAGAAAGTCACTTCAACTAAAATAAGCAGTCTTTCGAAGAGGTAAGAATGTTTTAAGTTTGAAAGCAATAATTTCAACTGTATCTTTTGGGAGGGCGGTGAGTCCTTCATGGCCAAAAAAAAAAGGAAAAAAACCTCAACCCATTGATTATCTCATACTGACTCCTATGTAGGTTAAAGCGCAATTACACAGTAACTTACATCAAATAAGAAGGCAGGGATTTTGCTTTTTTTATGTTTACATTCTTTATCAAATTATGCTGTGCGAGGTCAGGTGACATGAATGAGAGAAACCACCTGAGTTCTGTGGGACATCATCACCTCCAGAGCTGGTTACCTTCACAGTAGCTTATGGGACAGCTCCTGTTTAGCTGGAACCAGCTGCTAAGTCCCAGTCCTACTGATCTGGAGCCACAGCCTCACTTTCCTCACCATTCTTCAAGATACAGCCCACTGATACAGGAATATTTTTGCAGGAAACAGGGAGCAGAGTAGAAGAAAACTCACTACAGAAATCCAGCCAGCCTTTTCAACAAAACATTATCTATAGGTGTCTTTTTAAAACCAGAACAAATGCATTCACTAAATTACTGCAGCTTAGTAACAATTGGATCTGTTATAGAGTAGAATACTTGGTGAATTTCTAGAAAACACCTGCTTTTCTCTGGAAGTTTATCCCATTGTGCAAAATACATTGTTGCCAAGTAGCCAACCAATATAGCATTATTTAGTGCTGATGGACTGTGTAGGTTTTTTTCTTTTTTTTTAATTTTTACATAATGTTTCAATTTAACAGTATTTCTTGAGGCTATCTAGGAACAATAAATTGTCATTGTCCCCATAGTCTCTTCATCCTTTTTAAAGGATTTCTTCCTTTTTTTAATATGAGCTCCATTTTCTGGTTTTCTCCCCTAAGTGCTAGAATAATGAGGTTTAACTTTCCTTCCTCCAAGTTTATTCTCCAGTAGTAAGATTTAGCCTTTAAATCTATTTGCACAGGCCAAATTGCTCCAGGCTTTCACTTCTGCAGTTCCCACAGCTTTGCATTGTACTTCAATTTCTTTCATCAATAATCTGGAGAGAAAAATTTATCTTAACCAACACCTGTGGTGGTTAAAAACAACCATCATAACAACAAAACAACCCCACTTTTGCTTATCTTTAATGTGATGCTAAAGAAGAAAACAAGTCTTGATTTATTTTTTTTCATATTGGATGCTGGAGAACATTTTGCCCAGTAGAAATCATTTTAACATCAAGCCAACAGACAGCAGTATTGACTTAAAAGTTACCCCTGTCTTAGATGAAGTTAAAAATCAAACTCTACAAGTCGAATATTCCACCTTGCATAGAGTCTCCTGAATTACTGTTTTCTGATGACAATTCTAGCACAGAGGCTGTACTGTATTACAAATTTTACACAGATTATTATTTTTCCTATGCAAAGATGTGCTTTTGTGTATTTTTTCCACTTCCCTTAAACATTCACGTGGATAAACTGTTGAAAGAGGGACTAAAATAAAATATTTCCAAGTAATTCTTCAGGTATGGAAAACCACCTTCATTAATTTCTTGCTGAAAGGTTTCAATGCCTTCAGATACAGGCTGCTAAAAAAAAAAATACAAGCAAGTTTTTACATGTGGCCTCTTTGAAAGAAAAGGATGTTTTTGTCTCAACGGTCAAAAACCACCACAAACCCTTTGCTTTCCAGATATGATAAAACTAAATTCTATGCAATTTGGCTCTTTGAATTTATCACTGGCATTTCATTCAACATGAGAGTTGAAAAGGATAAAACTGTTAGCTTTCCTTAGAGGAGTTCAGATCTCAGTAACCATTTATCCACATTCATTAAACACAGACTTTGACCAGTATCTATATATAAGTGGGCCATAAATATTAAATTTAACCAGAATTCATAAGGCAACAATAACTCCTACTTTGTTTTTGAGGTTTTCAGGATTTTTTGAATGGCATCTGTTCTTTCACTAACTTTGGAAAAACAAACACTCCATTAAATTACTTTTTATGAACAGTTAAAAAAAAAGTCTGCTATGGTACGTCTCTGCCACAGAAGAAACACTTTTTCCTGGAATATTTCTTCCGTCTGATTTCAGGCAAGCTATGTCTGCCTTCTCATCTCTGCATCTAAGAAGCAGGGCAGCTGGAGTTCCCACCACCCATCTGCACCCATTGAAGACTGCTCCTCACTCCCAAGCTGAGAAGTTCCTGAACTAGCAAGAAGTGAAGTGCACCGAAACCAAAGAGGCAATGGAGAAAAAACATGACTTACACAGTAATTTATAAACTTTGTTTCTTAATACATTTTTATTAAAACACTTGCTTTTAATGCCTTGTAGAAATCCACCACCTTGGAGCCATTGGAAGCTGCTGACTTTCTTCAAACATGTCAAAGGAAGAACAAGTACATCTCCAAATTCTGCTTCCGCAGAATTTTTTCTCACTTTTAACATTAACCGGTTGGATTTACTAAGTTACTGTGAACTTGGCAAGATTCTTCACCTTGTCCTTTTAAAAGTATGCTTTAAAGAAAACTACTTTCATAAACAGGCAGTAACTACAGATAAAGGTTCAGCATGCACCGAAGGGCTAAAGCACAGGAGAACCACAAGGAGTACACAGATGTTACTACATTGTGCTTTTAAGAAACCACCCACGGAGACAACAGTGAATGCAGATAAGGAAGAAGGAAAGACTACTTGCAACTGGGCAAGGATTAAAATGCCAGGGTTACAATAGTTTCAGGTCATCTAACAGACTAATATAGTTTAAAATTCACGCTCAGTATGAACAAGACAATATGCCTGTGATGATGCAGGGGGGTAAGCTGCAGTACGATGCCTGAACTCTCATAGAATGGCTGGTGTGCTGATACCAGGGATGGCAGGACTCTGACTCACTCAGTAATTAGGCACCAGATTTGAAAGTCTCATGTGGTCTACTCTGTGACACAAGTGGAGTAGGATGGTTGTATCGGTATCTGTGAAGGTAGAAGGAAAACCTCCCTACCTCTGACAACAGTGAGCAACAGCATTAATAAACCTTGCCTTTTGGGGTCTGTTATCAGCTTCCTCACTCAGCAGTTCAGTACAAGGCTACTAGCATTTCTGACCCATTTCATTTGCTAGCTTTCCCATAAGAAAACAGCAAAGTGCACCAGCAGATGAGTCTATTTTAAGGTTGACCCCTTGGTTACTTACACAATACACACGTTACACTGTTGGGACATTTGTATATGCCCTTTATCACAGGATCAAAGTGTTTTATTTATGCCCTTGGCACATACACACTTGTTTACTGGAGTCAGGATTTGTCCTGCGTGGTCTCCAATCCAGTTTTTACTTAAAAGTACAGGAATGTAGTTTTTTTTAAAAAAAGGTCTTTCTCAGGTTTGACACACATGATGATTTGGATATCCTTGGCTTCCCTGAAGTTTTAAGCCAAAAAATAGTGGTTTAGGTTTCAAAAAAGTTTAGGTGTTTGGCAGATACTTGGTAACTAACCTGTGCAAAAAGTCCAGCAAGTTTTATTTTTAACACTGATTTAAGAAATGGGCTTAACAGAAAATAGATGTACTTAACAGTCCATCTTACTTCATTAATGAAATGTGCAGAACCTTGCTGTGTCTATTTACTGTAGGCTAGGACTTCCTATTCTGCATGTGTCTTCTGCTCCCTACAGCCTTTCCTATTAAGTTACTTTGATACCCAGTCCATTTTAATACAACATGAGGTTTCCCAGCAAACTGACTGCCTTATTTCCATACTTCAGCCATACAAAGTGTTCTCAAAGCCATATGTACTCTTGAAAGTTAATCAGGCAGGTATCATTGTAGGCATTTCACAGATAAAACTAAGAATCACCATCTTTTGATACATTATTTCCATGAAAGCATATTAATAAGGAACATTGTATATATGTTTCCCTTTTGTTTGTTTGTTTAAATTGTATTTGGCACAAAAAAAATCAGCCTGTAACAAATTTCAGCATAACAAAGATCCATGGGATCACACATATAATAGAAGGCGACCTTCCTCTGTCACTTAAAGCTCATGTTCTTACTAAGAATCCACCTTGGGAAAGATACTGACTTTATTGTTTCTGCTGATTTTTCTTTCTGCTTTACACTTGGGCTGTTTTGTCTGGATTAGCTCTTCAGGGGTATTCCCCAAAGGAGGCAGGAGTCGCTTCTTACTGTTTCGGTTTTCTGAGAGCCACTGTGGAGGCAGCTCAAAGGGTCCAAAACCAAACTGCATGGAATACTTGTCATTTACCATATCAGCTTCTGTGGGCACAGCTGGTGCCACCTGAGCTGCAGAGTCTGCAATCGTCTGTGGTATAAATTTGTGAACCAAAGTCTCTCCTACCTCTAAACTGGTGGTAGGAATTTCTTTCTGTTTAAAGTCACCAGAGCCAATGGATGTGGTCTCATTCTCCTCATCTTCCGTTGGCTTGAAGATTTGTTGTTGCCCAATATGAAACATCTCCAGAAGCTGGCTCCCTGAACGGGCACTGGGCTCCAGATTAGAATCTGCAACACCACCTGAGCTGACAATGTTTCTCCTGCTATACCTTCGGTGCAGCTGTACTATTGTCCCCACTAAGCACTTCCGTACTGATTTGTTAACAGTTAAAAATAACAAAGGATTGGCCAGCAAAGAGACCTTGGGCAACCAAATGGCAGTGAGGAGCAAGAAGACTGAAATATCTGAAATATTGAGTATGGTGCGGTAAATCACCAAAGTCACATAGGGGACGCTGCAGAAAATAAATATCATAACCATGGAAAGCAGCATGGCATGAAGCTCAGCTTCTCGCTGGGAGGCATAAGGGATAGAAATGGTGTTCTGAGGGGTCCTTAAGGCAGCTATGATGACTTTTTTCTTCTGGCTGGCACTCAGTGCCCTGCGAATAAGAATCATAAAGAGAAATACCACAGCCACTGGTACAATCACAGTGGTGATGTTATAGATAATGACGTATATCAGGTGGCCAAGGGAATAACTCCAAGATTCTGAACAGGTGGACATGGCATAAATATCAGACACATTGGTCACAGCAAATACTGGAATGCTGGCCACTATTGCATGGGCCCAGATATAAATAACCAGGTCTCGGGATTTTGCATCAGATATTTTTCTTTCCAGAGGGTATAAAACAGAGTAGTACCTGTCAAAAAAAAAAAAATTACAACTGAGACAATGCAAAGGGTGAAGTCTATAGTGAGCATAATGCTTATGACAAGCCTTTCAGCCACTGTCTGAGCATAATGCCCCAAATCCCTAACCGTGCCGCCAACTGACTACCTGCTCTCTACCTGAGAGAAAAAAAAATAAAAACAAAACAAAAAAAACCTACAAAAACCAAGGGTCTGCCTTTGCAGGTCTGTCTGTAGCAAAAAAATTGAATATTCAAACTTCAGGATCACATTATTGGTGGTAAACAATTCTTTCAATAACTGGGACTATATCACTTTGGCTGATGCGTATGAACATTATTTTGAAGATTTCATCATTTACCTACTTGTGAACTGGACAGTATACTGTATGCAGCACAAAATTTCAGAAAATATGATGGAGGGATAGATAGGTCACATTGAAAGGCCAGATTCATAGTTAATTTGAAAAGCTGCTTTATGATAGAACTTTTCTCTGGATATTTGGAAAAAGCTGTTGGTCATAAATTACATGTACCCATCTACTGGAAGTACAATGGGGTTTTGTTTTGCACAAGCTCTGATTTGGCAAGGCCCTGAGCAAAAAAGTAGTCAAACACTGAACACTCTGTGTGCATTAAAAAAAAAAGGTGCATCTCTGACATGCACTTCAAATTTCAGGCACCGATTCATTGTTTGCTTACTACTGTGGACTTTTAAGCTCACAGAATTTTCATGAGAGACCTATCCTTTTACACTTACCATTACAAACGGTAGCAGTTTCTGATTTTTGTGAGGAAGATCACAAGTTTTACTGGTGAAGGGGAAACGATATGCTGTTCCAGTGGCAACACTGGTGTGCATTACAGATAGTGATACTGCATTTATGAAGATATTAACATTAAAGTAAGAGACATATCACTTTATTAGGTATAGTTTGGTTTTGCAGAGCTAATGTATTCTGTGGTGAGACATGATAACAGACAAACAATTTTATCTAACGTGTATAATTCTGCTGGTTTAGTAATGTCAACTGTATTAAATGAGTATCTACCCTTCCTTAAAAATATCTAACTTACAGTCACTGTCAAGATGATAGAGCTGTGCATTTAGGTGGGATCAGTGACTGCTCATAATAATAATAAGCAAAATGAATGGAATCCAAAAACTTAAGACAGTCCAAAGGGCCACTTTTGTTTTAGACTGATCTTCTACATACAAAACCTCTCTGAAGTAATTCTGGTTGTATTAATATTGTTTGGGGTTTTTTAAAACAAATCTACATTTGAAATTTGAAATTGATGGACATCTACCTCAGGCATTGGTAAATTCTTCTAACAGTCAATGGCTTTCAACTTCCACAGTTAAAAATGTGCACCTTGTCTATGGTCTGAAGTCATCTGCTTTCAAGTTCCGTTACTGAACAAGAATTATTAACAGGAAGAAAGAAAGGATAACAACTTCTCTGAAGACAAATCTATAGACTCAAAGTCCTTTATAAATGTCCAGAGATATCAGGGTAAACTGAAAAATAAAGGTTTTCAATGTTACAGAGAAGAATATTTATCCCAATACATTCTAGAAAGAAGCTGTACACTGTGAGCATAGCACTGGAACAAGAGCAAGACCAGTATGAAAGGGAGAAAAGGGTTTCAAAGGGAGAAAGAAGAAAGAAATATCAAGGATCCTGGCAAATTTGCTCTCTTACCTGTCAAGAGCAATGGCTGGAAAACTAAGGATAGTCACTGAGCAGAAGACTTTGTGCAGAAACTTGGCAATTCTGCAGAAGAGCATCGTATAGATCCACCAGCAGCAGTGTGGACTGGCACTAAGAGCAATGTCAAAAGGCACACAGACTAGGCTGGCACAGATCCCCGAGCAGGCCAAATTCTTAATGAATCGGTTTGTTACAGATTTAAGTACTGATGTTCTGCAAGTTGACCACAGCACCATGATGTTACCTGTGAGTAGAGACAGGAAGGATAAACAAAGCAAAACAAACAAACAAACAAACACACACCCCCAAAACCCAACAACAATAATTTTAACAGATTTGAATGTTCCCTAGTACTGCAATTAAAAATACTTTTTTGGAGTTTGCCCGGAGTCACTGATTTGAACCATCACACTGCTCAAGCAAAAAAGTCTGTAATGGCTAATGGCTTTATAAATCAGATGACTGAAAACAATTACTCCCCAGCTATCTCCTCCCAGCTTCTAGAAATGAATTAATTAGGGAATTTCAGAGGCAAATGCCTAAGCAGGATATTCAAACCATGGTTTTAGATGCTTATGTTGACTCCTGCATTAAACGAGCTATCCTGAGTATTCAAATATAAAAATTTGCTAAAGTGCTCATATTTTAATAACTAGTGCATAATTCTTCTTTAAAAATAAAAACACACTGTAAGTAAATATAAATATAAACAATATATGGTTTTAATTTGTCTCTGTGTGTAAGTGGATCACAGCAGCTTGCTTTTCTTTCCACTGGCCACTTCAATGGTACAGTCAGGCCTGTGTGAAGCCACATCCGGAAGAAATCTGTCCTTTTTTTTTTTTTTTTCCCAAGAGATTCTATATAACATGTAATTAAACTAATGGAATAGGCAAAAGAAAAAAAAAAAACAACCTGATGCACATAACTTCACAGAAGTACACACAGAATGCAACCCACTGTTTTGGATATTCAAGCCCTACACATTTGTTTCAAATTGGATGAATGGATGGCAGTGAAGCAGAAGTATAGAGAGAAACCAGCATTAGCTAAGACAGTATTTTTCCCATATCACTGTATCTTATTCTATCCAGATCTCAGAAAGAAATATTATATCATAGAAACAAATTTTCCATCAAAAATCTCCCTATGATTCTAACTCACACAGCAACAGCACAAGAGTAAATGAAGCAATCTGTTCTTACTGCAGGCAGCTCTGGGCCCCTTCTAACACACACCAAAATGCCGGAAAACTCGCACTCAGAATATAGGATTTTATCTCTCCTTTAAAAACCTGTCTTTAGCAAGATGTTTGCTTTCTTTTTTTAATTTGGGAGGAAAAAAAAAAAAAAGGAGTGCTACCAGGAAAAAAAAGGCTTAATAGAACTGTGGAAAAATGAATTTAATATTAAAGTCTTATCTTGAATGCCATAAAACACTTTTCAAAGCTTTTGCCACTTCCAATTAACACAAGTTAAAGACAATACTAGAGGTGATGGAAATGCAGACACCCACTGTATGACCACCGAAATGCTTACTTGCCCAAAGTGCATTTTATGCACACAGAAGGACTCCCAAAGACAGGTCAGCCCACGATGGCTGGCAGTGAAAATCACACATCTGTACTTAACCACCTGCTGCAAACTGCCTGGAGTGCACTCAGCTCCACAGACCCAACATACATGGAACTTACACTGCACTGCATGTTGTCTCAGCAATAGCTCTTTTTTGTTCTGCCTTGGTCTGCTCAGACTGAGCAGTCCCTTTCCCCTGTGTCTACATGGGCAGAGAGGAGTGATCTTAAGGAGGGAGAGGGCACTGAGAAGCGGACAGCCCGTTCAGGCTTCCCTGCTCCCTGCCCTCTTGGCCCCGGCCTTACCTTCCCAGGGCAAGTGACACACAAGAGGCAGCAAACTCTTACGCTGATCAAACACTGTGGCAGACACTTTTTGTGGTACCCAAGCAGATGGAGATGTACTAGTGCAGAGCTAAGGAGGCAGGAGGATCTCTGCTAGCACAGCTCAGTGGAGCACACACGTTCTACATCAGGTAACCTGGTCCTGGCTTTCCACCCATGCCTCCACAGATACCTTTTTGCCTTAGGCTCCAGCACCTAACACTTGAACATTTTAGTGCCGTCTTCAGACAGAGCTTTTTAAGACTCACTGACAGCAATAGGAAATAGAAACTTTCAAAGTGTGCTAAAACTGTAAGGCAGGAGATGTATGTGCAAGGCGACCAGACCACAGCAAGTTAGTAAGCATGCATTTGTAAAGATACATGCAGATCATATATTTCTAAGCAAGTTGTTCAACTGAAACTGAAAGGTGCCTAATGTTTCAGCTAAATGTTTGTCACATAAACATCATGAAAACAGCACAAAAACACGCAAAGTTTTCTCAGGGGTTTCACAAGCATTTTTTGTAAACTTAAAAGGCATCAGAGTTATTTTCAGAAAGCATTCACCCTTCTATGAAATGATCTCACAAAGAAATGAAAGCAATCATACTTTATACAACTCTCTCTAGTAATTCTTCACAGTGGTTTTAATGGAGAAAAATCTCTAGTGGAGCCCATACCTCTTGATGATACTATCCCCTATCTACTCAATTCTTATGTCGTTTACTAAATACCTCTCTTTCTCCAAGACACTAAGCAATAGACAGTCATTAAATCATCTTACCAGACAGCAAATCCAAGACAAAACCAAAATGTAACAGCTCAGTGCATGAGATTGATTCAACTATGTACAAATTTTCATACCGAAGAAATACTGCAATCATCCTTTGTTATCCAGTTCACTGTGCACCAGGCAAAAATTTTCCTGAATGACAGGTATAGTGAGCTACTAAAATTCTCAGCATTGGCCAAATTATGCAGCTATGCTCAGTGCATAGCTTGTGTGTGAGCTAGTTGCATTGCTAGTTTGCACTAGCAGCAACTACATGGTAAAGGCTAGTATCATCTTAATAAAATGCGATTCTCCTTTATTTTATTTCTCCTGGAGACATACTGTGCAGTACCACCAGATCAACCAAAGCATAGCTACTAGCATAAAAATACTGCCTGACAAGACAACTCCATTTACTCTGCTGCAGCTGGACAGCATGCAAACTAGAGTTTAGCTTCCTACCTCCAAGAAAAGTCAAGTTGTTCTTACTGCAGACTTATCAGCAACTGCATACTGTTGATACTATACACTGTTGACACTTACCAGAAGCTCTTTTGAGTTGAAGTGTAATTGATTTATGAGGCAGTCAGATTTGTTAGTTTTGTAGGGTACCTACGAATATACACAATGAGATAAAACAGCATCTTAAGCTGTTGATTGAGATATGAAAAGCAGCTGCAGTCCCCCATGCTTCTCTCTGCTGACACTACCATTCCTTGGCTTGATTTTTCCTCCAACCAATTAAAAAAATCCAACCTTTTATTTGTCAAGTAGAGTTTTCCTATGGTTGCCCACATAAAATGCCAGCAAGAATATATTCTTGTTCACATGGCCAATGTGCATGCCAAGTGGCAAGTACCAAGAAATACCAGAAAGTCAAGTTTAGCTTCTTGATAAAACAGCGCACCATTTAAATAGAAGCATGCAGTATTAACTTTAAAATCTACCTCACAGACGTACTGTTTAGGTCTGCAGTACCTGAATGCCATTTGGAATTCAGTTTTCTATATATCGTGTCACGTGTCTTACACAAATTCCTTTTTGGTAGCTGACAAAATATTGAGTTACGTATTTACTATCTGATGTGTTTCAAAGAATGGAATCATCATCTGTTTTTGGCAGGTGCTTTGGCTTGACAATATATTCCACAGGCAGTACTCAATCAGTTGTGTTTAAAGCTTCCTAAGTTGCTAGGAGATACTCAGTCAATCAAACCACTTGCTTTCAAAAGTATCTCTAACTCTCCAGTTATTAAAGAAGTACTTCTCACACAGTAATAATATATTATTACAATGCCCTGGAGTAGGGGAGAAGCTGGTTTTTGCTGTTGTTGGTGGTTTTTAATTTAAATCTTTCATCGAGTTTGAATTGCATTGATTTTATAACCTTATTCCAAAGCAAGTTTCACCTCCATTAGAATGAATACAAATGAAGAATGGAGAAATAAAATAAATCAGAGGCGGTTTCATTAATACTTCAGAAGCTGCTAGAGAACTTCTGAGCTATTCTTCAGGGTCCTACAGAGGAGCTTCATTCAAGACTCCAGATTTTCAACTGTTGAATTACTTCTACAAATTATGTCATATTGCCATCAGAAAGTCACAAGGAAATGAAATTAGCTCTGGTGCTGACTGATCCTACATGGAAGTGAAACGAATAAAGCATTAAAAAATATTGGTTCTAAGATGAGGAAGAACTCCTTAAACAGATAAAATAAAGTCAGAGCCTGAAGGGGGGGGAAAAGATAAACAGGCAGAATTGTTCACTTGGCACAATGGGAAATCTGTGAGTGAATATCCCTCAGGGAAACATTCTTTTTCCACTTGCAACTGAGTAACCTGTATATTAATAAGCTGCTCTGATGAACCAGATCAGCTTCAGTATAAACTGGTAAAGCTTTCTGCTGATGCCTTCAAATCAAGTATTTCCCTTCATGCATCTCAAAGCCACCATCTCAAAGCTCAGAGAAAAAATTACACCAGAAACTTTGCACAGCATTAAATATTAGGAAGCTTCAGAACGAAACTACTTGCATGTCCCATTTCATTGCTCCTCACCTTTCCCCAGCATCTCCTTTCCATGGAAGAGGATAACAACATTCCAGGCAACAGGGTAATTCAACAAGCATTACAGCAATTGAGCTCTGAATCTTTTCACAATGTCTAGAGGCACTTTTCTGTTCTGTATTAGTCACTCACTGTTGAACCCATGAAAGACACTAGTCTAACACCAGTATTCTCCTTGGCTTACAACTGTACTAGGCTGTTGCACTTCCTCGCAGTGGGCAAAGCTCTCGTTTTCTGCCAAGCGTTAGTTTTTGAGGTGTTTCTGCTGGATAACTGGTCTAGGGCTACATAACTTTGGATTCAAACTTCATAATGGGATTGTTCTAATTAGCTGGGAGGCATCCAGGGCAAGTTGGAGTGAACAAGCAGCTGGAAAACATAGCATCTTGCCGTTTCCTGTAAGTCAATACTGCCTGGGACATGAGTGTCACTTATAAACAATCACATGTGACAAAGCATATCCCATACTGCTTGCACAGAATTCCACCACTAAAAGAAAAAGATGAAGTGTTTTTCATTTAAAAAGGAAAAGCCTTTCTTTGGTCTTCTCAGAGAATGAGCTATGTCTACATAAAACCCTTGCTACACCTGATGTTAGTTCACGACCTTGTCAGTACACAGGCTGAGCAAGAGGTAAGTTTCCCGCTTGCCTGTGCCTTCGAAAATTTCTCCAAGTAAAAAAGAGGAATAGGAAATATTAAAGGTAACCACTGCATGAGGAGCAGCTCTTTCCACAGTAGAAACAAACGCATGTTTAAAGCCTGCCAAACAAGGTCAGAGTTCTTTTTATCCTCTTGTATTATCATAACTATCAACATTCAATAAAATCTCCATGTACTCTATACCAATTCCACTGTATTCAGATTGAAAGGATGTTTTTTTCCAGTCATCCCCTACTTTTTTTTTTTAATTGAGAAATATCACAGATAAGCAGCCACACAGTATATGAAGTTGCACAGAAGCACACTGAGAAAGCAGATACAATGGTCCAACAACACAGCATGTGCCCAGACATCCTTCTAGCCTTTATAGTGTTTCAAGTTCACTGTATCTGCAAGGAGTAACATTCTCTGAGCATGAAATCTTATCAGAGTGCATTAGTCTGATTCAAAGCAGCAAAAAATATTTTTGCTCCTCTTCCAAGCTGTACCCTCCTCGGATTTCACTGCCAGACACAAAGTGTTGATGCAGGCATCAACAGCTGAGATAGTTTTGAAATACTACCTCTTCGCAATAATTCAAATAATGTGAAAGATTCTTAATAATACCTTTAACGAGCAGAAGGACAATCCCCATGGAAACCAGAGACTGTTATCTAAAACAAATGCATTTGCCATGCAGTCATCCAAAAAAAAAGAAGAAATATTGTTCTTTGTCAATTAACTCTTGGAACCCAATCCATTAGCTGGGTATGACATTCATCTTACATTTTTGTTAACATTAATCAGCGCGTAATTGAATCAAAACAAAGTCCACGCTCTAGCAAAATCCTCCTCCTCCTCACAGCTTGCCTTCCTGTATTTGCTGGTTTCCCCCACATCCAGAGTGGGGTTCTCGGGATCCAGCCATCCTTCCAAGCAGAGCCTCTGTGTACCCCACCCCATGCTCTGTGCAGTGTTACAGGGAAGAAGCTGGCAGCCCTCTTTATAAAAAAACAGAGCAGGAAGCAATGAAAAAGGTTAGAAACTGGGCTTTAGACATTAAAACCTTCCATTAAAAACAATTAACTGAAAAAGTCACAGGTTCTGTCAAACTGATGAACAGGAAAAGCTTCTGTTGTTGAAACACGAGGATGATTACATTCCCAACCCTCCAACCCTATTATTTTCTGAGGTATTTTGAGGAAGGTGTTTTCCACAGAACTTACTCTGTTAAAAGACAAGCCTCACACAAAAAGCGGTTTACTGGATACTTTTCTGGCAATCCATGATAGGTAGCTATCAAATACCCTTTTTATGTTAAAATGTATGTTGTTTACTTATTCATCTCTAGAGGGAACAGGGATGTATCAGGATACATGTTGGCTTACATAGCTTGAAGAAATGCATACCTTTATCGCTGAATCACAGAATGTCTGAGGCTGGAGGACCTCTGAAGATCATCTGGACACCTCACCCCCTGCTCAAGCAAGGCCAAATTCTTGTAATTGTTTATAATACTTGTATATTTTGGTTTAAAAAAGTATAGTCATCAGACTGACAGAATTGCCTTCATACATGAAAAAGAACCATAAAACAGAAACAAAAAGTAAGATTCCTGAAACCAAATCCAACCATTTTTTAACATTCTAGCTACCAACTTCAAAATTCAGTGATAAAATAACAATTGCACTCCAGTTTAAAAGAGTGGACAATAACTAAATTTGTTGTTTTAACATATTTCTTTCATTTTCAGTTTGTGAACATGTGCAACCAAATGTTTTATATCCAAGATTAAGCATCTGCTGCAAGAGAACCACCTTGGAACAAGGTTTGCTGTATACCAAACCTTTTTTTTTTCCTTCATAAAACAGGTGAGCTCCTTAATTTTAGGATAATGTTTCTCACTCCTATTCTTAGAATTCTCAGTCACATGTTCCTACTTACATCAGAAGCATTGATCTAGAAGTATAATTATGTAAGAGATTTATCAGTGTGGAGCTCTGGTCACCAAACTCAGCTCAACTGAACTACAAGCAGGAATTTGCCCAGTACAGAGTAGTTACCTGCAGATGGTTTCAGCATAGATGTAAATTATATTGGAAGTCCTTTCATTTAGAGGGCGATACTTATCTAACATGGTCTCTGTTCCCAAGAAAGCGTCCAGTTACAATGTAGAAAAGATTTTAGGGAAGGAGCTAGTTTATAGCAGATTAGTCCCAGAAAGTGAACATAAGGTTTCATTGCAGGAACAGGTAAGTCATTGACTTTTGTCGAAGTTTTGCCTGGGATTAATCCAAGGCCAACAAACGCCTATACAATCCACTGGCAGCAGCTACTGTAACTTGTTGTGAAGATGGAGTAAAGTTAGAAAACATATACAAAGACATTTAAAATTATTCTTACAGCAAGCATAACTTGTATAATATGATGGTATTTGTAATGTCAAAATCACTATGGGAAATGACAATTAATGTAATTTCCTTTGTGATTTTTTTTACTGTTGTCCTTAGTATTTTATACATTTATTGTCTATAGGCAGATTCTGAAGTAACTGCATCATGCTAAAGTTATTGGATACCCACTTGTATTTCTTTCAGATATACCTATCTGAAGGGAGATAAGAAAGTGCTGCACTGGTAATTCTCCAGTTCTTCATACCCACTGCCACTTTTTCCCACCTCACTTTTTGTACTTACTGTCCCATTAAATGGACAGAATTTCTGGGCAGGAACAATCATTTTCTCCCTTTCGATAAACTACAGTCCTTCAACAGCTGCCACGATCAGCCAATCAAGGAAATAACCAAACCTGCTTATTTTGCTGAAGTACACTTGACTTGTCTGAATTCCTTGCCTCTATTTTAAAACCGATGTCCTAAAAGAACCTGAAACTCCTCAAGCTCCTTGGAAGGAAAAAAGTTTAAAGAGTATTGTGTCTGCAACTTCAGGATCTTGGATTGTTCTCATGTCAGGAAAATATGACAAAACTATAGCATTACCTTTGAAACCTAAGCTAGGAAATTAAAAACCTGAAAAAAAGAATGTCCAGATTTACTGCTCTAACAATAACAGGAATATAAATCTTTCCAAAGTTATTAACTTTCTGAATCACAGTGCCTAAGGGACCAGCTTGTTTTACTTGTTGCAAAAATAAAACCAAAAATTTTTAAACCCAAGGACTTTACATGACCCCCATGAGAGACCCCCACAACACAGGGACCAATGTTTTTACCTCTTCTATAGAGGAAGGAAATAAAAGAAATAGATATAGAAGAGGTAAAAATACTGGATGTCCACATCATTAACGTACATTAAATCATTAGCAGAAGTACTGGATCCTACATCTCCTTTGCCAACCAGGTATCACATCTAGTGAACCATCTGGCCTTACTTACATCAGGCTTTGTGCCATTTGTCCTCAGAGAGCAAATTCGATGCTGTTACTGAAACACTACAAGGCCTGGGATGCAAGTGAAGCAGGACATTTTTCTGAACAGTCAATCTGTTCTTCATCATCCTTGGCACAAGAGGAATAGCTTTTGTCCCTTTGTTTTATAAAGAACTCAAAAAGGGGCCATTTTGAACCTGTATGTCATGAAACAACTGAGGGGATGCAATAGTAGCATTTCTTACGCAAGGTGATGTCAAGCAACACAGTGATTTACTTGACCTCCCCGACTGCTGTGCTGAGTCTAATTGTAAATAGCAGTCTTAACACAGGGAGCAAGTACGTTTAAGATTTGTTTTTATGTAACAATGCTATCTGCCAGTACCTCTCTGTTTGTAGATAGCCCGTAGCCACTTCTGTTGGTAGCCTCACTATGTATGGCCAGACACAGCTCTTCAGATGCTCCTTTTTCATCTGACTTCACTCACATGCACCTGCAACTCGTACGCAGGCATGTTGGTGCTGTTACGGAGATGTGGTTACTAAGATGCAACTTTTCACATCACAGATGTGGCTCAGCTTTGCTTCATCTACAGGGCCAGCCCCAGTCTCTACTAGATTCTTCCAGGAGAAACTTGCAGGACTCCTGCCCTCGCTGCACGACATGCCAAGGTCAGATTCAGGAGGAAACTGACAGTTTTGCACTTGTGAGACTGTGGAAAAACTTAGATCTTTTAGAGCAACTCCAGCATTTGGCCTGGGCTGTAAGCTGCTTCAGCATCCACAGCAGGCAGGAACAACTTTCCACCTTCCACTCTGGACCTGATGACCTCCTGCGCTGCTCAGAGTCTTACTCCCTCTTGCCTTCACCCTCATATCCATACAAGATGCTATCAGACCAGAATGCAACATGGACATGGTCCAACAACATCATGCTTATGCAAAATTATTTTTTCTGTATCTGATGGTTTTCCAGTTGTTCACCCAAGACAATAAGACAAAACTTACAAAAGAAATTAGTTGCTGTGCCATATTGTAGTATAGTGAGTATGTGAGATCTATACTGCCTAATAGTATACAACCAACTGAACAATTTGACTAAATTATTGGTTTAGCTGATTTTCCCTGGCTTATTTACTGGAAAAAAAACCAGAAATACACACAATTTAAAATGAATGATACTTAACAGAGGAGCACAATTTAGAAAGCCTGTGGTAATTACTAGTAGTTGGAAGACAGATTTTATATTTTCCCTGGTAATTGAGGCTATCTTGCACTCTTGATTAGAAAAAATAATTCCTACCCATTAGCATCAATTTTCATCCTCCATTGCAGCTGAAATTATAGCGTTTGTAGCTAAAAGACACCATAGTAACAGCTATTTCATAGACCAGAAATTATTTTCTGGCCTACCCCACAGCCTTGTGACTCCTTTTTTTTTTTTTTGCTTTATACACTAAGAAAGATCTGATGTTATTTCTGCATCAGTTTGACTGTGCTTCCCTTTCCCCAAAGTGCCACGTTATCAGAAACAAAATTTTATACTTTATATAGTTTTGCCATGCAGCCATTCACCAGGTCATCAGCCGGGCCTATTGGCTCTTGATTCTTTATACACAGTCTTCAGACAGAAATTACATATGCTTAATATGTCCCGCACAGTGGCATTAATTTACGTTATATTTAGAAACAAGCTTCTTTTCCTCCCTCCACCACTGCCTCTGTAATGAATGGTTCTCTCTGCTCTTCCCAGCCCTGTGAATTGACTCAAACAGTATTCACTCGGAAGAAGAAAGCAGAGCTGGGGACTCTGACACACGTCTGAAACACCATGAGTTACAAACTAGAAAAATAAGTATGACCCTAAATCAAACACTATCAAAAAAAAAACCCCAATCACATGGAAAAATACTCTGTCTAGTTACCAGAGTGAGGCATTTCACTGAAGAAATAAGAAGTTACAGAGCCAAATCTCATTTACTCCAACTTGCCAAGGGGAAGAGATGTGTTTCCATGGGATACCTTGGGGCAGGCAAGGTGCTTCACTGTCAAGATCACAGTGACATTTCTGGCCTGACTGAATGCAAGAGGTGGGGTTTGTTTTGTTTTGTTTTTTCTTAAAACATATAGAGCCCTGAAGTAAAATTTGAGATTTTATTGATCAAGCATTTCACTCACAAAAACTGTTCTTGACTGAGACTTTCCCCAAATTTCCTCTCTCATTTTTCTACAGTCCCCCATCTATAATAGATCTCCACAATAGGATTTATGTAGTGTCCACTCTCCAGCCTGCTTTCTTTTACTATTTTAATAACTGAGTTCCCTTTTCTTTGCTCAAAATCTTCCCAGCAAGAGACACTGCTGTTACCAGGTCCATTCTCTGCAGGACAGCACTGTTAAATCCAGAATAGCATTGGGCTTAGTGAAATGGGCCACAATCATTCATCCTTCAAATGCCTTCATAGAAAACACTACGAAAAATTAGTATTATTACTTAATACTTCCCTTTTATTAAAAAAGGCAAGAAATTCAGCTTGATCCGCATTTTGTACCTCCTCAGCAAGGCCAATGGGTATTAGATCATCTAATCAGGATTGATGACTCAAAATCCAGAGACACATGTAAGTGCCCAGGATGGACTGAAGTAAAGGGAAGCAGATTCAGTTACACAAACTGAAGAAATACTGAAATTTTTCTTGACCTTAAGAATAAAAAAGTTTTTAAAATTCTAGGTCTGGACACTCTCTAGCAACAAATAGTGCTGAGGGTAAGACAAGCTGTAAAACTGCATAACATTCACCCCAAACACACCGCTGATGTGTGGAAAGAAATTTTTTCTTTTAACCTTCCAAGAATCCAGATGACTGCCCTACTGGAAAAGGAAGATAATGTGGATGTTTTTACTGTAAGTCTCCTTTTCTTCACTTGTGTTAAGAAACACAATTAGCCATCCATATTTGGACTTCATAAACTACTGGGCACAGAAGAAGGTACTCTACGCTGAAATCTGCCATAACACTGCCAAAACTTTGCTGTATGTTTCCTTGCACTAGCATGGGCTTATAACCTAGCATGGGCTGATGACGCAAACTCCCTCATCAATCATCCATATGCAATATAAAATTTTAAACTTGTGTTTTGCTCATTGATGTAGCTGAAGAGAATATTTTTGCTGATATATGGGATTTTTAGGTCTATTAGCGTATTAAAATCAAACTGATTTCAATATGATTTTTCAATCTGAAAAAAATTTATTCAAAGCTGGAACAAAAACTAAAATTAGTTTCTAGTTTTATTTTCTGAAACTAAAAAATTATTTCATTTTCTTGCTACATATATATAACCTGATGAGGTCTCCCATGTATTAGCCATATGTATGTAAAAATTAAATGAACATAAGACACATGTAGCATACAACTAACCCAATAAAGTCTATAACAGACAGCAGCTGCCATCAGAAATGAGAGGAGAACCATATATGCATACCCTACCTCTTCCACCAAAGAGGACTTGCACACAGGTAGTGACTTGTCTGATTGGGGTGAATCAGCAAGTTGGTCTATCAAATCACTTACAGCTTGCTGTGTTTTCCTATACACATATACAAATACATGCTCATTAGCAAAGCCTTCCAGGGATCCTGCATCTGTTTTCTGCAGTCATCTGTAAAACAACATTTCTTGTTGTGACGCAGGCAGTAAATTCACAAATAACCAAGATGTTAGCTGCTGCATCGTTGACCTCTGCTTATTAAATGTCCAATCCACCTATCGCTACAAACCAAGGCATGTATTATTTATATTTCAGCAGTTGTCTTTCGTATTTCTACTTTTCTCACTCACTTCTTCCCCTTTGCTTTCCTACAAAAATTACCATGTCACAATAGTTGGGAATGCTTGCATGATACATTTGTGTAATTGCTCCTCTCTTGTACTGAATCATGCACTGTCAGCAGGTGAAAATGTTTCAGATCTCTCTACACCATATGGAAACAAACAAACAGAAAATAAAAACAATCCAGCAATTTCTCTTGGCTTCCACAGATGAAGTACCAGTAAAAATGTATGCCAAAAATCTAGAGTGATTTCAGCTCTTCCATGAAGGAACTAAAAAGTGTCCATTTACAGATTAAACCCCTTCAGCTTTGTAGCTCCACTACCTGGCTGCAAAATTTTAAATTTTACAACAGCTATATAATTAGTCTTGTTACCTTAAAAAGAAACCTAGACACACTTTGCACTCTTCGGGGAGAATATGAAGAGCAAGATTAAGTTTGCATATTTTACTAGTACCTGGAAAATTGCTATTGCAAATCCAAAAGGTCTTCCAAAATAGCAGAGCCAAAGAAAAAGCTCTTGTTAATTTATCTACAGGTGTTTGGCATACTTCAACTAGTGACCTAAATACATGAAAAATGTGTGGATCCTTTCCTGAAGCATTTAGAGATTTGCCTGTAGAGATTTGCAACAGAAATGCTAAGATCAGCATGAATGAAACGTGAATGGAAGTGAATGTGTGTGAAAGCATCAGAAGAAACAATAAAGCAAGGGTTAAAAGAATGTAATGTATTGGTAAAACAAATACACCACTGACGGCAATAAAACTGGGAAACAGGGTGGAACGTGCTGTTTGCATCAAGACCAGGAAGCCTGTGCTCTGTACTGGCCACAGCAGAGATGACTTGTCAGCAGAGGACTCGTGCTGTAATTAATACATGAGGATGGCAAGGAGGTTGTAGTACAGCAGTACAGTCACTGCTCTCCTCCTGCCTGTTCCGGCAGGAAGACAGACTACAACTATGATACCCAAAACGATGGAACAAAGACAAGGGGCAGCAACCGTGCCAAGGAATTACAGAGTGTAATTAAGAATCACAGCAAGCAGGATTCTGAGGCAGAAGATCCTCCTGTATTAACTGTCGACTCCTAAATTTAAAAGACCTGTTCAACAACCATTTCACTGTCATCCTCCCCCTTCTACACAAGTAATCCAGACCGCTTGAAGACACACGTTGGTGCTCATGAGCATGTGCGAGAGGATAAGGGCTGAAATCAGTATTGTTTTAGAAATAAAATCATATTTCCCTTTCAGAAGGTTTAACATGGATTTTTGTTACACTAAATTCTTGTAGAATTTAAGATACCAGTATAAATTTAGTTTTGCTTTTTTATTTTGTTGAACAGGAACCTCCTTCTAAGTAATACTGGTATTATCCAACACCAATCCCAAAACATGTTGATGCCTTGCAATCTGGACATAATTCCCACTGATGGAGTTTGAATGAAGAAAAGAGGCTTAAATTATATTGAACCTCTGCTCACAAAGTCTCAGTTACATAGTCTCAGCAACTGTTCATAGCTACACATGCCCAGAGCCCAGCGCCACCAGCAGGGATTAAACAGGGGGCAGAATCCAGGCTACAATTAAAGCATCCTAAAAGAAAAACTGGTCTTTGCTCCGAAGGCACCACACTATTATGTTACTACAGTTTTTCAGTTTCACAATAGCCAATTTTACAGTTCTTTTGTCTGCTTCCCACCTCATGTAGCTGCTCTTTTCCAGCTACACCACTCAGTAGGATAAACTATATTGGTGCTCCTCGGAAACCTTACCTTGCTTACATCCTTAGACCACAGTAATAACACTGCATCAGATAGAGGCCGTTCAAACCAATTTTGCATCTTTTCCTGGTCTTAGTCAATTTGAGCTTTTGCACATGAAAAAGTAAATTCTTCCTTACTGAATTGTTTTTGCAAACTTTCAGGAGAAATCTTTAAGAAGCTATCAGAAGATTTAGCTTTTTTTAACAACACATTATTATTTTTGATAGGGACAAAATTTTAACTGCTTCAAAACATATCTTTTTTACTCATTTATGAGGAAGATTATTTCAAATTTTAGATAGCTTTTATTTCACTGATTATACTTGTATCAGCAATGACCGCAAAAACAACTTAGTAAATACATTCACAAATACAAACACAAAATCATTCCACAACTAAAAAACCCACAGTCATATTGTTTGGATTTGAAATGTATTATTAAAATAAGTAACTAGACATAAAATTAGTGTTGCAAATAAGCAAATCCCATCAAAAAGATATGATAAATGAATTGCAGGGGAAAAAAAACCAGGATTGCTTAAAAAAAAAAAAAAGTGTTGTACATGGAGCATGTCATGTAACAGAAAAACTACTCACAAGTACATTACCAAACTGTCATTAAAGTTCCAAAAGCAGACCATCAGTGTGCTTACACTAAGAATAACCTATAAAAGAATCTCAAATACAAAGTAAGAATATGTATACGAGTTTTCTTCTGTCAATTAAATCTGGGTAGGGCACTTTATTAAAAAAAACAAGAAAAAGGCGTTACAGAAATTCTGTTTTCCTAAGAGACTTTTTAATAAGCTGTTCAGGTGTTAAAGTGCCAATGCAAGCATAAGTAATGCTTAATGAGGAGGCACTCAAATAACAGCACAATCTACTGTCAGAGGTTACCTCAACTGTTTCCAGTTTTCCAGTGGGAGACAACTCATGGGCAGTAAGCGTCTTAAACAGTTTGCTACCAGGTGTGTGCTGAGGAAACCCACATTAGAAGCACTCTGTAAGCTTTAAAGACAAGTTTAATATAAGTAAACAGAGCGCTTCACAGTGATGGTCATTTTAGATTGCCTAATTGTAATAACTTCTCCTTCATATTTTGAAAATTATATAAATATAGCAGGAAAAATAGCCACCTGCATTCCAAAATGTCTTCATTAAGATGTCTTCATTTTAGCAAACTAGCATATGGACTTCTTTCAGATTCTGTCGAGGCTCCCTGACAGAATCCAGCACTCCAGTGCTCTCGTAGCACAGGGAGCTCTGCCCTGTCCTACCAACCCACTCCTATGTACAGAGAAACCTGTGGATGCTCCACACTGTAGAAGTGCCACAAATTATGATGCCGCTTTAAAAGCTTTAATTTATGAGAAATGCCTTCAGAAGAAGTCTCTTTTCTAAAAGCATAGTAGAGGAAGACTTCACCAGTAAAGTAACAAACTTGGAATTAAAACAGTAGATGTTCTAGACTGACAGTAAAGAAAGAAAAAACAAAAACTCCACAACATTTGACTGAGAGTCTACAATCACCTCTGGAGCCTACTCAATAAAAATTTAGCTTCAAAAATTAGCTCTATAATGATGCAAAAAAAAAAATCATTACATAGGAACTCAAAGACATGTTGTTAAACCCTGAGTCATTCTACCATCACTTGTGTGAGTAGCTCAACAGACCATAGCAGAACCTGCACACTAGGGGAGCAAGAGTGTGCCACCTGTATATTAAAGCAGAATTTACATGACATAGCACTTCCCCAATTCCTGTAAAATTATTTTTAGTGGAGATTATTCATTTTTTGTTCATGCCTTGGTGTTCCAACAGCAAATAAATAAAAAACTCCTGGTATTTCAGGGATGGAAAAGTTAATTTACCACTTCAAGCTTTATTGGTAAAATACGCTAATAGAGAGATGTAACTGACAACTATGATGGTTAGATAAATATTTCATAAAGCATCTAGTGTACACATAAATGCAAAAAAATTAATGCAATATTAATGTTTGAGCTGTATATACATTATTAATTAGTTATTGAATTGCTGTTTAATAGCCTACTTAATCTGGCAGTACAGAGCAGCAAATATTGCCAGTATATCAATAGCCTTTTCTGAGTTTAAATGGTTAAACTAAACAATGCATTAATTATTTTTTATCTAATTTGCAACATGTCTGGGTTTGGATTTTTAAGAAAGAAAAGCAACTCTCTTCCAGGCCAAATACTTGGCCAGTGATTTCTGCCACATGGCTCACTGCAATATTAATGGCAGTCCTGTAGGTTTATCTTCTGCAGTGCTTTGAAACCACATACCACAGATGTGCCTGCTAGTGTACAGAGAACTCCCTTACAAACATCAGTGGAAGGCACTACTGTCTCAAGGCTATATGTTTTTAATGTGACCTGATAATGATACTCTGCAAAGAAAATGGAGATTAAAAATAAATTTTATAATGCCATGCACTAAGAGAATTGTGGAATGACCCAAAGGACTATTTCCATTCCTTGGAAATGAGCAGACTTAATTGGGAAGCATTTTTTTATATCCTTTTTTTTTGTCACTCCACTGATCCCAGGCTGCCTGACTTACGGACCAGTTGTAAAATATTTCATAACTAGCTGTCCTTTGCTGAGATGATGCAGTCTCTGTAGGACACACAAGGAGACTTACATTATAAATAAACCTACGTAGAAAAGCTAAACCCAAAACAAAATGCAAAACTGAGATCTGAAGCCACCTTTCATCCTTCAAGCAAGCTACTGTCAATGAATTTGGCTATCCCAATACTTATTTAGATGAACAGGATCATAAAGCTACCTTACTGCCTTCTCAACCCTGCTAAGATTGTGACACAAGCAGTGACGGGAAACCAGGACTTACAGGTCACCTCTAATTCTCCCTGCTATGGACAACTGAATGAAGAGGAGAAGAAGATGGACACTTTTCCTCTACTCTTTCAACCCTTTCATCAGGTTAATAAGGAAGAGTAATGCCACACATAAAAGAGGGAGGCAGGTTTTTTTCTCTGAAATACAAAGGGTATAAAAAAGGGAGAGAGGAAGAGACTACCCCCTGTACGCATATCACACATGCCAAGTTCAAATTCTACCAGGAGTATAAAAGTATAGCTTTAGCGTCCCAGAGGCACAAACTCAAGAGACTGATCTGTATTGAGCTGACCACCATGTTCAATTCTCTCTGCAACAAAGGACCTAGCCCAAGGTGCCAGCAGACCGTTCTTGTGTCGACAGTTCATTCATCACCTAATGTCACCTCAGTGTGATCAGCGTTAACATACCCCAGTGTTCCTCTCCGCAGCCTACCAGAGGAACCAGAAGGCATTATCTGGTTAAATTCCTATTTCCTTCAAGCATCACATTTAGATGAACATTGATAATACAATTACTGGATTCACACTGCTCTGAAAATACATAAAAACTGTAATTCAATGCAACTGGCACTAAAATTATTCCCTTTCCTCTATTCTAACTTTTGTTTTGTTAACTTATGGTTTTACCAATTTCATGTTGCTGGGAAACAGAACAAATTATGAAGAAATGCATGCCTCCTCCTCTTTGTCCACATATATACTCTTAGTGCAATTTTTTGTTTCTAAGTATTCTTTATCACACTTAAAAACATAAGGATTTACAAAGACTGTTTTCACACTGTGTTTGTTGGTTACAATAGATATTAGTGGGTAACTTTTTTTCTCTGAATGTATCCTCTTTCTGCCAAGCATTATATTTATGAACATTATTAATTCAATTTACTTATTAATTTTCCATTTTTACCCCATTTTAATTGTTTATGGTTGTTCGGGGGGTTTTACACACATTTTCAATACCTATTACTAAAGCTATATTGGAGCAGTCATGTACATTTCATGGAATTGCTCTACAAGTGAGGTCTTTGTGTCTTTTCAGAAGATGAAGCAGAAAAAAATCTAATCTCAAGCTACCATTTCAGTACAACAAACACCCACAAGAACCACAGCTCTGCAAAGTAATGAGAAGCAAAGATGGTATGGGAGGCAATATCTTTTATTAAATCAACTGCAAATGTTGGGAGGGAAGAAAGAGCAGCATTCAGACTGAAGACAGACCTCTCTTGGACAGGAGAGTTGTTCAGTACTCTTTGATCTGTATTATTATTTACAAGAGCTCTTTTTTATCTGGTTTAGCACAAACCTGGTAGGGTATTTCTTAAATTTGCTGAAATGCAAGTAAACAAAATGCAAAATAAAGCAGAGTTTATGACAAATGTGCATGCTAAATAATCTTCAAAGCTGAGGTTTGTGACTCTAATAATGCTGTTAACACTGTATTGTATACACAGCTCACCTGTTCATTTGGATGGCATAATAGTACTTAGCTATTTTCATAGGCACTTGCCAGCATATTTACCTAAAAACCTTTGCTTATGTGGCTTTAAACTTAATTTTATCTACTTGGTTTATCATTGCACTCCACACAATATCACACAGCCTACAATCAGAGCAGGTGGAGGTAAAACTCCAGCGTAGCTGCATTTTTGTTTGTTTGTTTGTTTCGTACCAGTGGCAGGATCATCTGGAGTCCTCGATTTTGCTTTTTGTGGACCAAACTGATTTACATTTTTGTTATCGTTGGCCAAAAATTTAAAAAACACAGGGGAACATACAACAGTCAAATATATTAGGGATAGCTCTCATATTCTTCACTCTGCACCTTTCAAAATAAAATCTTGCCATATTTACTGGGCCAAGACAGGCTTAGTTCTAATCAGGCTAACTCAACTGAATTAAGGGTGAGACACTGAAAATAAACTAACTTGATTAAAGACAACCTCTTTTTTACCCTGGGGAAGTTGAAAATTTACAAATTTACAGCTTTAACAATGTTTTCTAAAAAACAAAACTTCCCTTATCATGAAAAACCTTTATAAATGCAGAAAAAAATGTTTTAACAACACTAGAAAGGCAGGCCAACATTTCTTTTTTTGGAAGCTTTAGGCCACCGCAAACTTCATTAATCTGCTGGAACAGAAGAACCTTACAAAATGAGCCCTCTCAGTACTGCAACATGCCACAGAAGTTTTGTTTAACAAGAAACAGCCATGAGGAGTCTGAATGCTTAAGTACAAATCCCATCCATGACTTCATACCTTTGGATGCAAAGGATGATAAACACTTCAGCATACTTCCACTTTACCTTGAGTCCACACAGATAAAAGCTTAGCCAGTTATAAAGTCACATTTGTAACTTCTGAAAACCCTTTCTCTTCTATTTTGAAAACATTTTGCTCTGGTGACTGACTTTCCTATAAATCTTCCTTACGAAAACCTTCATGAAAAGTAACCAAGGCCTTTAGCATGAACTAGATCAACACATGCAAAAGCGTATGACCTGGTATAACACCCCATAAAATAGAGAGGCCAGCAGCTTTATTTACCCAAGTCAGTGATTCACAGCAATAGCTGATAGTAAATCAGCAAAATGTTTCTTTTCCAGACAGAATAACATACAGGAATCTCCCTCTTTCCTGCTGAAACAGGAAACAATACAAAACTGAAACAATACATCGAGGCTCTAAGTACCAACCCCATCTGCTTTTCTCCTACGCAGACTTCTACGCAGAAGGAGCCTCTTCCACTCCAAGACCCTTTCTCTCTGCACCTCACTGTAACACTGCTCTCTCTCTCTGTCACTTGTTACCTGATGTAAGACTTTGCTTCTCAGGTAACAGAGCACGGAAACCTCTCTCCGCCCTCACCGTGATACACAGTGATGAAGCAAGCCAAACGGATTCAGCGCCCACACCACCTCTTGAGCCGTGCTGGCCCAGAGTTCAGTGGTGCAGCTTGTGCCAACAGCCGCACCGAGACGTCAGCTGCTTTCTCTTACCAGCTATACCGGAGGGTGCAAGATGCTGCAGAGAGCAGAGTATGCTTTTTTCCCTTATTGTGCCTGAGTGACCAGAGGAGGGAGAGGGAAGCGTATTACAGATCTGGTTGCACTGCCTGACGGGTTTTCAGTAAGCTACCGCACCTATCTTAGCTTTTTGAGTGGGGATGTAGATTGGGCAAGATTGGGCAAGAAAGGCAGAAAGCAGCCCATCCTGTATCTGCCAGAAAGGTGTCCAGAGAAGCTCCGGCAGCGTCACTGCCACTAACACTCAAAGTAGGGTTACAGACATACCTTCACACAAACATAAGGTCACGTATTAACTAATCTTGCACGCGTGCTTTTTACAATTATGTGCAAGAGCAAATTTCACACAGGCTGACTATGAGGGCCTTAGTGGCCCAGCTGGCCTCACCTGGGACCCCCCAGCCCCTGTGTGTGGCTCCAGCATCTGAGTTCAAGCTCTGACCTGGGCACACAGTTCTGGCATCAGCTATGCTACAGGTGTGCCTATCTCCTCTCTCTTGGGTGGATCTCAGACCTATGTCACTTTATTTTCCAGTTAAAGAGATTGAACCTTGTGTGCTGCCACTTTCTTCCTCTTTAAGAGACAGAACATTAAGAAGATGGCAAATATCTCACACAGGATCTACTCTTAATCTGTAAGTAGCTTCTTTTTTTATTTTGACCAGAGAAGCTCCCTTTTTATTCCAGCTGGGGCAGCTATCTCTATGGCTGGTTTCCTAACATGAAAGAAAGTTAAATACAACAAATCAAAAGCTCTCAATTATACTTAAGATCAAACCAAGGTTCCCCACTGCTTCACTGAAATATATGGCACTTTCTAGCATGTTTCTTGGGTAAGTATTGCTGAAGTACAGGTCTATAATTTAATACTCCCTGCTGACTACTAACACACTACTAGTATCTGTGACTGCTGTTACATGCTGCTGTTGCAGTTGTTACCATGCCAAAAAGACAATTCTCAAAAAAATCTCTGATTGCACACAGGAGGTTTAGCAACAAAACAGACTCAGAAGGTTACAGGAAAAAGCAGATGGGAGGAAACTCTTCAGTGTGACTGCTGTCTTCTCCATAGACGCAAGTAATCTTCCGTAAATCACCTCTATATCTACAATCAGATTTCAGTCTTTATTTCAGTTCTTTACAAGCTTTGCAACTGTCAGAGTTAAAAAAAGCACAGAATTATTTTTTTTATTGCATGTTCCTGCGATGGTATCAGTTTATAATCAATCTTTTGGGAACCCCTGAGCAGCAGCAAATTGTTCAAAAGACTCCCCAAGTCGTGGCAGAATTATTCCACACAGTGGTAGTATCCGATTAATCAGAATAACTTAAAGCACTCAACAGCCAGCAGGGATTTTCTAATTAAGACTCTTCCAATGCAATGAATCATTTTGCAAATCTAAATTTATTTTAAAAATAACTTAGCTGAAGAAAAATAGAAGTGGGGTTTTTTGTGTGTGTGGTTTGGTTTTCTTAAATCAAAAGTATATGAAAATTTGATTTCTAGAGCTTCCAAAGGTACAGCCTGGCCATTGTCTAGAATGAGAGACCAGAAATAGGAATATTGAGATAAGATCACAAGGTTCCCTAAGTAGCCACGTTACCTTTGGAAGTCACTTATGGCCAAATTTTGCAAGAGCAGATAATGGTTCTGCTGGGTGACACCCTAAGCCATTCAGGAGATGGTGAGCATCCATCGGCTTCTCAGGACAGACAGCCAAAACTCATAATTTCTTACACTTTCAGCTGTGTGGACATATATGCACATCACAACCATTGCTCCTTCTGTTGTTACCTTCACGTACTCTAGCTTTTATTGTTTCCTTTGCTCTTTGGACTTCAGAAATCTAAATTGTAAGCTCTTCAGACAACTTCAGGCAAAATGAAGAGTGACTTTTACAGACACGTTGAAAGCTTCCAAATGCTGGGGAAGCACAACTCCAAATATTGATCCATAATGCACATCTTGAGTTTAAAACGACTAAAGTTATTAAGTCAGGGAAGAAGAAAAGACCAGTAAATTAGTTCAAGACATGGCTATGGAAACCACTCTAGAAATTAGAAACATTCTAGACATGAAGTAAATTGTTATGGCAAAAAGCAAAGTTACATAGTCTTGGCTACTCTAAGCCTGGCCACTGTCTAGAATGACAGACCAGAAAAAGGTTCAGAAACTTTGTGGCATCTGAGCACTTTCATTCATTGCCCAAAGGATGTTGACACCAGCTTAAATGCACAAAAATCTATTCATGGGGTCCATAGCTGATGGCATACATGGACTTCAAGTTACTTTAGAGATTAAAAAAAAAACACAGGGGAGAAAGCAAGAGAGAAGGGAAATAGGAAAAACTCTGCCCCATGGAGACAGGGAGGGGAAGCAATGGGGTTGCAAGACAAATGTCTTCTGCTTGGTGTCCTTGCCAGTGCAACAGGTGGTGATCATGAAAATGGTCAGGCTGATGATGACCTTCATGATGCTTTTCCCTAGTAAGAATAGTACTTTTCATCAGGACCCACTCAAATGCCCTGTTTCCCCACACATACTTATGACACTCAGCACTGCCTGAGGCACACCTGATCAGGTGTAAGAGCTGCACATCGCTTGTTGCTAAGCTTTGTGTACATGTATGATTGGGAGATGTTTATCAGATATTTAAATAGCTATTACCTACTTTGATACTCACTAAGTCTTGTTCTTCCCCCAGTGTTAAACTAAAGGTTACAAAACAAGAGGTTAAAGAAGACAGGGGAAAGAAGGGGAGATTTTTTTCCATTGGTGGCAATCACTTGTGTGTGTGAAATTAAAGGTGTTAAACAAGTTTAATGATAAAGTATCAAAGCTCAAGAGAAATGATTGTGTTATCAGATTAAACTAAGTGGTTAAAGAACCTGTCACTTAATAAGGCCAGGTACCAAAAAACCTCAGCACTCTGTGCCAATATGCTTGTCCCCAAGGTGTGGTAGTTCAAGTGTCACCCTGGCACAGGATGGCTCCTACTCCATTACGAGGTGCAAAAGACCATTTGAATGTTAATTTCATTTTAATCTGAATAGAGGTGCTGACACTGAATAAGAGTGATCATTTAAAGCTGGTTTATGTAAACAAATGCAAGTTTGTGTGTAAACATGGCTTACAAATTATTATGTATAAATTAGCTAGTATATTGCCTGAATCCTGAATAAGAAGAGATGTCAGATAAATCTTTGCTCTTAGATATGAGAGATAATCTATTAGGTAAATAATCTCAATTATTACTTAGCAAAGCAAAATTGTGTACAAAGATGGATACTGCCTTTTTTTTTTTTAAACAGGAAGGCTGGCCTTTTGGGATAATTTTCTATCTCTCCCAGAAAACCCATCTTTAAAAGATGGCTAGATAAATGGATTTCATTTGTTGCACAGCAAAAGTAGGTTCTTCTTTAGCGTGCTTGGGTAAGTCAGTGGTAAAGCCAAACACATCAAGTCCACGTCTAAAATAAAGATATTTGAAAAATTCTATTCCTTAAAAGCAAACAATTAAACCAAAAATACTTTATTTCAAGAGCTCCTGCTACCTTATATTGATCATGCCGTACTTTATGCTAGCAACTGAGAATAGATGGAAATGCAATAGTGTTTTTGCCACCTGAGGCTCAAACTCAGACTGCATAGAGCCATTTACTTGCAGTATGATACGCATAGAATCAGTTCACTTTCAGGCTATTTTTCTTGCTTGGGTCTACGCGTTCTTTCTACCCTGCAGCAACATAAGACAGCCATCTCACCCCAAGCTGCCATGCTAGTTTCAGAGAGTATCTACTTTTGCTCTAGAGCTGGATATACAGCACAGAAAGCTTATAGAGTCAGTTTTCAACAATTTTAAAAAGGAGTGGTCTCATTCTTCCAGACTAGTATTACTGGATAGATACGACCATACAATAGATGAAGATGGCCTTGACTGAAGACTAAAGCAGACTCAAAGCCTGCCTGTCTCCCAGTTCACAGGGAAGCCTTGCAGGCAGCCAAACTCACACTAATTCACCTAAGGCCAGACCTGAACCAGGTCTCCCTCCAAACAAAAATCAAAGAAATTCTCTTTCAGGTAATAGATTCTCAGGGCTGCAAAGTTACCCACTCTCTGAAAATAGTAGGATGTATGGACAGAGACTGGTAACAACACTTCATCAGTGATTCTAAGATACATGTAATTGTAAAATTATTAACAGACTACTATGCAAATAGCTACCATCTTTGTTAGCTCTCTACATATCAAATGAAGAAAAGATCACTCACTAGCAGCCTATACAGATATACTCTAAGGCTCTACTTGCCCTTCCTAGACATTTCCACATATAATTTCTTTGTTTTAGACCCTATCACATAGAAACGTCTTTGACCATATAACCTGCATTTTCAGTTGCAAAGCAATCACCTCTGACCACTGGATCAGCCCCAGCAAATACAAGGTATTCTGAGACAGCTACTTATCCAGGCCTGCCCACATTATGCTCTAAGGAATTACTGGAGAAAGAGAATCCAAAGCATACTTCAGTGTTTTTCAGCTCCTTTGGAACCTGAAGTGCAATTTTACTTTCTTAAATGCTTAAAATAATCAAAATAAGTCTCTAGAGGCTGGTACCACATCATGCAGTGTCAGCCTTTGCCAACTGCATGGGTGTTTTAGTATCTCCTTTAACCAGATTCTTTTCTTCTGCTGACTGTGTTTTTAAAACTGAATAAAACAAAAGTATGTCTTTGCTGTTCTATTACAGAGGCTTGTTACAGTCAGAAATATTTTAGTGTGGTGGCAATTTATTTCTTTTTTCAAATTAAATTGCAGACATAGAATACTGAACTTAGCCAAATCTAGCATGAAGACTAGAGAACTGTACCGGATGAAAATAAGGATAATAGATAAAAAATTTTATAAGTGAAGTAAAAGAACATTCTGTAATACACTATTGAGTTCTGCAGCTTTTTCTGTAAGTATTAGAGTAATTCTGCTGACCTGTACATGATGTTCCTTGCAATGTTCCCTTTTTCTATTAACACATCAATGTTTGGATGAAGTGGGCAAAATAAGAACTGTATCTTTTAAAACATTCTCCAAAAAAATATGGACATGTTTAAAAGCAGTATATGTGGCAACATCACACTATCATTTCCTGACGATTAGTAGTCATATACACAGTGTTACTGTACACATATGTGTAATTTCCCAGACTTAACCTATACAAGATGGAGACATGATGGATCTGCAAAACAGATGGATGCTACATCCAGCCACCACAGGGTATTTGTGCACTCCAAACGAAATAGGATGAATGCTTATCCCTCTGTGGTGGGAGTACCTGTAGCAAACAAAAGGCAATCAAACAAGGCAGGTGGCACAGCTGTTTTGCCCAGGAAAGACAAGGACAGTGGGAAGGCAAGCAAGAGTGACGAGTTTGGGCCTGGCCTGCTTCCTTTGCTGGCCACATGCTTTGGGTAAGTGGGAGTTTGCTGAGGCTCCTCTGAGTGTTTGCCAGGTGACTGCTGTTGAGAATGTGAGAGGGTGGGATACGAAGAGGTCTGCAAGGTGGTCACTTGATCCTGGCAAGGGGGCTGAGCATACACCCAGGGCAGAGGTGACAACAGGACAAAAGGCAGGAGCTAAATAACCAGAGGAGCATATTGAACAGGGGCAGCCAAGCTGGAAGAGTGCACTGGGAGACTGCAATGGCAAAGGTGCAGATGAGCTTGCTTGTTGTGATGGGTTGACCCTGGCTGGATGCCAGGTGCCCGCCAAAGCCGTTCTATCACTCCCCCATCCTCAGCTGGACAGGGGAGAGAAAAATATAACAAAAAACTTGTGGGTCAAGATAAGGACAGGAAAGACCATTCACTAATTACCATCACGGGCAAAACAGACTCAGCTTGGGGAAAATTAGCTCAATTTATTACAAATCAGCCAGAGTAAGGTAATGAGAAATAAAACCAAATCTCAGAACACCTTCCCTCCACCCCTCACTTCTTCCCAGGCACAACTTCACTCCTGGATTTCTTCACCAAGCCCCCCCCAGCAGCACAAGGGGGACAGGGATGGGGTTTACAGTCATCGCATGTTTCTGCTGCTAATCCTCCTCAGGGGGAGGGCTCATCACACTCTTCCCCTGCTCCAGTGTGGTGTCCCACCCACGGGAGACAGTCCTCCACGAACTTCTCCAACGTGGGCCATTCCCACGGGCTGCAGTTCTTCACAAACTGCTCCAGCATGGGTCCTTTCCATGGTGTGCAGTCCTTCAGGAGCACACTGCTCCAGCATGGGTCCCCTACAGGGTCACAAGTCCTGCCAGAAAACCTGCTTCGTGGGCTCCTCTCTCCACAGATCCGCAGGTCCTGCCAGGAGCCTGCTCCAGCGCGGGGTTCCCACAGGGTCACAGCCTCCTTCGGGAACCCACCTGCTCCAGCGTGGGGTCCTCCACAGGCTGCAGGTGGATATCTGCTCCACTGTGGACCTCCCTGGACTGCAGGGGGACAGCCTGCCTCACCAGGGTCTTCACCACGGGCTGCAGGGGAATCTTCGCTCTGGCACCTGGAACATCTCCTCCCCCTCCTTCTTCACTGACCTCGGTGTCCGCAGGGTTGTTTCTCTTACATGTTCTCACTCCTCTCTCCTCCAGCTGTTTCTCCACATCCCAACTTTTTTCCCTTCTTAAAAATGTTATCACAGAGGCGTTACCACTATCACTGATTGGCTCAGCCTTGGCTGGTGGCGGGTCCGTCTTAGAGCCGGCTGGTATGGGCTCTCTCGAATAGAGGGGAAGGTTCCAGCAGCTTCTTACAGAAGCCACCCCTGTAACCCACCACCCCCACTACCAAAACCTTGCCACACAAAACTAATACACTTGTCCACACACGCTCCCTCACACGTGTACACACTCACTCCTTGGTTTATCTCATATAGGCTACATCTTACTTCACTGCTAAGCATCGGAAAAAGGGTACAGTAGGAGAGCAGCAATCTTAATTGCTGAAGCAAAAGACAAGCTAAACTAATGAAACTTAAAAAACTAACATGTTAAGCTCAACATCCTATTTGAAGTCCAGGAACAGACAGTGCTACTGGCCAGAATGCAGCACGTGTGATTACCTATTCAGGGGCAGGTTTTGTGTGTGTGTGTGTGTTTGCGTCTACAGTACAAGGAGTTCCTGGCCCTCATCCTCTTCAGGTGGGAATGGCTAAACTGGAACAGGTAAGAGAAATAAAAAGGTCCCAGATCAGGCCTACAGGAACACTGCTGCATAGTCTCACCTCCACTGCAGCATCTCTTGTGCTGGGGACGCGAATCTCAGGGCAGGACAGTATCCATCTGGGCAAGGGTGTCCTCCTGCATACTGGATGTGCCTGCAGCAGAAAGGAGTCCAAGGACAGGAAGCAGCAGTGGCAGGATGTCGCTTTACTAGGCACAGAGCTGGCTGGCTTTGAGACATCCCAGAGGAAGGACTGCACCGTAACTTGCCTGTCAGGTGCAAAGGGAGCACACCTCCTGGGATCTCCCAGTAGCTCACAAGGAAGAACAGGGTCAACGGTCAGCCTGTATCAGTACCGGTGATGCAGGGAAGTGCCAGAGGGATGTTCTGGAGGCTCAGTTCAGGTGATCAACCAGAATACTGAAGCCCAGGACCTTCACAACCACTGTCATTAAGAGACTTATTAAGAGCTCTATATGCTAAGGGCAGGCAGAGATCTGGTGTCTCAATGCGTGAGGGAGATGGTGATGCCAAGAAGGGGGTTTTAGATATGTTAAGAGATGGAGTATCTTTTGGGACAAGACAGACCTGTAAAAGAAGGACAGGCTGGCTGTATATTAACCAAACTGGAGTCAGACTGAAAATTGCAGGAAAACATTTAAATTAAAAGCTCGGGAAAGCCAAAAGGCACAAAGGAGCACCCGATTCAGATTGACACAGTCCCAAAGGGGTTCTTAGTGCTCCTCTGAAGAGGCTAAGGGAAATAAACAGCCTAATACAACAATTAGAAAAGGTGAAACAGACTACCCTCTCTGTTCTAGATACTCCTTAAAACTACAGATATTAAATCGAACCAACAGAAAACACCCCACCTCAATATTTTCCACTTTTTCTAATTAATTCAGGCAATAGCAGTAGAAAATGTATTTTAGCCCCTTGTATGACTGACTTTATTGTTTGTTCTACAGTATCAGAGAAATTATCCAGTTATGCCATAAGAAACACAGACACACAACAAAAGTAAGGCCTGCTGGAGTCTGAACACAAGCCAAGTGACACAAGGTATGTGAAGAAAGATACAAAAGGTTACACAAGCAGCAAATCACTTCATATTTTATCAGGCTTCTGGAAGAAATTGTTGAGTTCTTGCATGGAATTGCTTTGACAGTCAAGAGAGTAAGTCAAAGGTAGCGGAAAAAAGCAGACTAAAACCAGTCTCTGTCCCCCAAAAAATTACAGGCTTTTTTTTCCCCCAAGAGAACTGCCAGAACAGAAGGAAGGACCACACTTGTCAGGAAGTAAGCCAGACTATTCATGATGGAGAAGAATGTAAATTACAGTGTTGAGTATCATAGCTAACAAAGCATTTAAAAAGGCAGCAGTCCACAGCAATCTCCCAGCAATCCCTGACAGCAAAAGACCATGAGCAGGGAATAAGACAATTAGAGCTCTGCCTGCCATAACCATTTCAGCTTCAGTGCTGCTTTTGTTACTACCATAATTGCCATTTGCATTGTCTGGCTGATCTAACATGTTACATGAGAGATTATGTGATTTCTTACCCAGCCAGCCTTCCAATCCAGGATATTTTCCTCATTGCAATGTTTCTATGGAAGCTGGCTGACTACAAGGCACCAGTTCTTGTCCCTGCTTCCAGCTGCTAAATCTAATTTAAAGATGCTAAAAATAAAAAAAGCTTACATGTAACAGTACTGTTCAGAAAGCAAGAGGCTGTACTTCCTACAGGGACAGCATTTAATCAGCAGTGACATTGCAAAGAGGTAAAATACAGTAATTGTTTCACTGGTATTTCTTCCATTTGAAAACTTTTTAGCAGTACCTAGCCCACTCTCAGAACATTTTGACAACTCCCTCCTCATTAGATATTGAGACAGCAAGTATAGCAAACATAACACACAGAAGTCCCAAGTCTTTGAACTTCCAGTTCAGCTGTTGCCCCAGCGACCACTTATACCGGACACCCAAGAATGCAGAGTCATTTACAAATTCTGTGATGGGCTGAGGGGTGCAGGGCAGGGACCAAAAGAAGTACAGCAGGAAAACAAAACATTACCTTGATAATTTGGGAATTTTTCCTTATATACAGGATGTATATAAAATCCATTTTTGTTTTTCTCTGCAAAACACTTCACATTGCTATTCCCACTAGTACAATCTACTGTATGTTCTCAGAGCCTCATCATACCCAAATTATCAGAAAGTGCGGTCTGTAGCTTATATTAGGAAATGTGATGATAGGCTCGCCTCCATGAAGATGAAGAAGCAGAGAAGCACAGCAGCAGGCAGGGGAACCCCAATAACCTACTCAGAGAAAGCAGCCCCAGCCCCAAACCCTCCCCAGGCTGTCGTAGGGGAGTCTCTGCCCCATGGGCCAGGGGTGACTGCCATCCATGAGCCTGTGGGAGAGGCTCTCCAGGTCTCCTTTCAATCTGAGGGGGTGTAGCCCTTGTTAGTCACTGTGGGACGCAGGGAATGAGCTTTCTGGGATTGTATAAAACTTATTATGGGATGTTTATGGTAGGGGGGAAAAGGTGGGTAGAGTTCAGGATGGTTTGGGGAGGAAGAAGTGTGGGAGACTAGAGGGAAAAGGGGATAAAAGCTATCTATAACCTGGCATTTGGTCAGTACACTTGTCTGGCCATGCACAGTCTATCCCATCTTCTCATTAAACTCCATTTCCAACTCTTCTCATGGGTGAGGGGCTTTCTACTCCATGGATTTGTGTATATATGGAGGTCCAAGTGCAGTAACTGGCGTCAGACCATGGGGCATCAGGGCCCCACACATGAGGGGTGGCAATGACTGGAGAGACCAGAGAGCGTGTATTTGTGTGGGTGTGCATGTTCGTGTGTAATCACTACTGAACATCAAGCCAGGCTAGCCAGCAAGTAGGATAAGATGCTTAGGAGGAGAGTATTGGTGTGGCTCTTAAGTCTGGGCCAGATAACAGAGGAACAAGATGGGTCTGAAAGTTGGCTAGTGGAGGACCAGAAGGTCTAAGCCAGCTACTGGAGAGACCTTGGGATCTGGAGGTGAGCTACTGGTAAGGTCATAGTTCCAGGCCAGCAACTGGAGAGACCCATTTACATCTGTGTGTCTGTGTGTGAGGCAACTGGGAGACCAGAGGATCCTGAGACAGCTACTGGGTAGACTGGGTGTCTAAGACCAGCTACTACAGAGACATCCATATGGATGTGTGTATATGTATAAGCTTATATATTTTATAGTAGCGAGCTTTTATCCTGAGCAGCCAGAGAGGGGAAGAGGATGAGGCCACTGGTGCTTTTCATGTTTGCCTGAGTGTTGCATTTTCTTCCTCTGTCAGTCTGTGTGGCTGCTCATGCATATACGTACATATGTATTGTGTGCATGTGTGCCTCTCGGGAATGTGTGCTCAGCCCTGCTATGGCTGGACCTGAGGGCACAGAGCTGCAACAGGCTCACCTCTACCAGCCTACAGGATTCAGCAGCACCTAAGCACTTACCAGCATCATTTCTGGAGATGAGTGGGAGAAAAGTACACAATTTCCTACATCTTGAAAAATGTTCCAAATAAGTGGCAAACTTACTTTTTCCAACACCACACAAATAAGAAATTAATTACTAAAGATGAACAGAAAAGAATAAAAACCTCATTGAAGTGCTCATGGCACCTGCTTGATAGCAAGCCAAAAAATGAGATCTGTAACAGAACTAACATCGTTTAAAATTCTTCCTAAGTGCTTGGCTTCATTTATGCCTGAAATACTAACACGCCCTAAAATATCCAATACAAAATCTTGATGCATCTAAACTTTCACTGAAGTTCAAAACAGTTAGTGATATATACACCAGCTGGCATTTGAGTAACTGTAACTCACAATGAAAAGCAAAACATAACATCCAGTGACTTAGCTAAACAGCTCTGGTTCATAGCTGTCATTAAAGTATTCACACGGGGACTACAGACAGTAAAATGACTGGTATCAATCAGTGTCACCCTAAATAGGGATCAGTTTAACATCCTTGACACACATGGTGTTTAAAGACATCAGCTGAACCCCCAGCACGTGTCTGAAGAACACTCTAGCATACCATACCCCCAGAGTATCAGGCACTTGCATTTCGGGTAAAAATGATTGCATGTCACGCATTTCCAGGCTGGGTAAATCATTATTTTCCCAATGCCTCTCTTTTAAAGCACAGTGTTGCTAGATCCGAGTAGCCCCTCAGCCGAAGCCAGACAAGGCGCCGCTGCTGAAGCACGGGAAGAAGAGAGGTCTCCATAGCAACGGGGACCGCAGCTGCTCTCACAACCCCTCTTCTTCACCCACTCCCCAAACTCAATTTTTCTTCCGAAGAGAATTGCTTAGCAGTTCACCTGAAAACACATAAGAAGTAAAAGCATAATAGCTATTCCAGACAGACTTCATCAAGGGTGCAACCTGAACTGGGCTTACTGCTGCAGGGTCCGTTATTCCTGAGGCTTGGAACCACCCACACAAAAATGCAGGGGAAAATTATTACCATAATGTTATGTTACAGTAATATGTTATTACTATGCAATTATTATTACATGCAAATATTACCACTCATATCATTACATTCACCTGATGCTTCTTACTAGACTTGATTTTCAGTCACTTTTTGCTTTGCCAAACTTTAACTATTCCAGCTAATCAGCAACAAAGTTAATCTATGCAAAGTGCCTCATTTAGAAGATTTCATCTAAAACAATTCCAATTTTTCTAAGAGTGACATCATTAGAAACAAAACATCATCCTTCCCATCCCAGACCTGGGGGTTTTTTCCCTCAGATGGTTCTACTCTTTTCGAGGGCAGGGTTACAATTTTTGCTGGAGCTATTGCAGACATGCCCCTCGTTCTTCAAAAATTCTCTCAGTCTAGCCTTTAATCATGTACCTGCAGTATTTTTTACTGCAAGATTCCCTGCTTCATTCTTAATAGAAGATGCCTGTGGCAAACTTCACTGGTAGCTATTCCAAGATACAAATATTTATTCCTTATGCTAGTATACATTTGTCTTTACAAACACATTACCTAGACTGTCAGTTACTTTAGGATTGTATCCCAGAAGGGATCTATCCCTTTATAAATCAGGTGCTGTAACAATCCATGTTACATCTCTCTGCACAGATGTCAAGACAGGGAGATGAAAATCAGTTTCAAGGGCAGGGAGAGGCTGAAGCCAAACGGCTCATGGGAAATCCTCAGGAAAAAGGGTGAGCCTGAAGTCTTGCCTCTTCTTGTCCTGCAGGACCTTGGGAAGGCAGCAGGGGTTCACTTTTCACTTGGAAATTTGGTATCTGTTTCAAAGCTCACGGTTTTCTTTCAAAGGACACCTCCCTTGGATATCATCAAGTGCAGTTAGAAACCAGAAGGTAACGAATCTAACCCACAGCTTCCAAAAAAGTGTTATAACCACTAGATTAGAGTGCAAACTGTATCAGAGCATCCTCAAGCTTTCCAGTGAAATTTCCTTCTGTACAAGACAGATCTGGGAAGATGAAAGAGCAAGTAACAAAGAGCCTCATTCCCCAAACCCTTATGAAGGCACCGATTTACAAGGTTTAGGAAAGCTTCCTGGATTTGGGATTATTTGGGATACTTTCTGTGCTTTTTTAACTAACTGTAAAATGCATATTCAGTCTGAGGAGTAGACACTGTCACTGAGGACATCTCTTTCTCATTATAATTTTCATCAATTATCTAGTGGGGCGGGGTCCCCAAATGTCTGAAAAGAATGATTATTTTTTTGAAGAAGAAAATTACTGCAGTTTTATCTACATGGCTAACATGAAAATTGTGAACAGACTTAAATAACCTCAGGAGCTCAGGCAGATTCTCAAACCTGGGAAATATGAAAAGAATAGAAACTACAAACCACGATAACGGGATATAATCTCACCTAAACCTAACATGACACAAATATTCAGATACACCCATGCTATAACCAGTAAAAGCACAATGCATATAAGGTCCCCCATTTAACTGCAGTTATAATAGTAAGTAAATTTGTATGTAAACAAGTGAACTGGGGAAAAAAATCCATGTTAAGAGTGACAGAGCCCACATCCAGATTCCCCCCAAACTCGTTATTCCTGGTCTTCCTTTCCCTTCTCCTGAGATTAACAGAAAGTGCTTTTGTCCATTGCATTTCATCCATCAATTTTATTTCCCTTTCAAGCTAAGCTCAACTGTACATGCCGGCTACAAGTGCTTCTTGGAGATCCTTCTCTTCATTTCCAGGATCCCCTCCCACTGCCTGCACTCAAGTGAAAGCAGCTGCAGCACATCTAGTGACCTCTCCCTGCCAAAGCTCAGAAGTAATACTCCCTCTTCCATCAAAGGTTTGGTTGTTGTGCTAAAATAATAATTAGTCTCTGCAGATTGATTACCTCTAATGGCAAGAGAAAAACATCCTTTGTAGAGCAATATTGCTCTATCCCTGTATTCCCTGCAAATCTGATCTCAAGAATCTTCTTTGATGAAAAGGAAGCTATTTACGCACTTTTCAAAGGAGCCTTAGCCTTAAAAAAAAAAAAGCAACTTTGATTTGCCATTCATCAGTTAAGTTGTCACCTATTTAAAAGTCATTGTCCGCATGTAACCTTTTTCAAACCAGTGACAGCCACAAGAGTAAAAGCAGTAACTCCACATTCTTCTGAATCAAATAGCTAATATTTTTTCACAGTTACCATGTTCAAATACTCTATTTTCATAAACTGTTAATTCATTTTTGAATAGCAGCCAGGAACATACTACAGCTTTTTGCTGTTTTCTTTTCATGCTGGAGGAGGGGGTGGAGGGAAGAAATTATCTGAATTAAAAAAATACTATAAATTTCAGGTTACAAATTTAAATTCTTAAATCCAATGAAAAACAACCTATAACCTTTGCTCTACTCCTCTGATCTCAGACTGAAAGATCCAAAGCCTCTATTTCTTCTGACTGTGAGCGTGTGATGAGTAACACCAACAGCACTGGTGATCCCCTTTGCAGCCTGGCTGCTCTGCTGTGCATTACTGAAACATATTGTAGTGCTAGTTGCAGTCCTGCCATGCTGTAGTTGATCCTCACAGCATGCTCTGTACATTAGAAGCGCAAACAGCCTGAGATATGCCCCTCAAAATGGAAGAGTGAGATCACTGCATGAGCTCCATCTCACTATGGTCTTCACGATGAGAGAACAAGAGAAAATCTAGAATGCACTCAGTTTACACAGGTCTCAGAAGCGGGAGAATGGGAAACAAAAAACAAGAAACACTTTCCTAGGGCAGTATAACAGAATTGCTGTGCAGCATGCTTCTCAAATGACAGAAATTTCTTTACCGTAGGGTCCTCTTACATGTGAAGCCAACACAGATACATCTGCACAGCCAGATGTAGCTCCCAGTCTGTTAGTGACTATGGCAGAAGCCAGCAGTCTTACTTTCCTGGCCCATAGATCTCAGTCAGTCAAATCATAAACTTCTCTTCGCCACAGTAGCAGGCAAGAAAAACTGGTGTCCCCTTGAAGGGCTCCTGAACTTCCCGGTTCCTCAACTCGCCCTGTGAGAACAAGCCCTATCCATACATGGCAAAGGTACAGACAAGCTAGCACAATGGGGGAGTCGTGGGCACAACCACCAGTGCCCTGGATTGCCCTGGGTCATGCCGACCATTAGGATGACAACAAATGATACAAAAGCTGAAGCCTAACCATTCTCCAGCAAGAGGAACCAACTTCCCATGGACATGGCAACACTACAGATTTTCCTTCTCTACCATGCAAATGGTACTTGCCAGTCCTCTTCTAAATTAACCCCTACACAATCAACAAAACTCATAAAATCTCTTTTTTTTTAATTTAAAGAAGAAAACAAAAATCCCAAGCAGAACTTTACTCATGCTCAAAGAGGAGCAACTTCAGAAACTGCATGAAAAACTGTGTTTTTGTTATGAATTTGTATCACTGACGGTGCTCTGCTAGCTATTATGGCAATAGGTGACAGAACAACACTGTGAAGTGGACAGACTCAGAAGAAAGACTCTGCAACAAGAACCCCGAGACAGACAAACAGGGTAACATGCCAAAAAAAGTCATGAGGATGGAGAATATGGTTTCCATCTTCAAAACTTTAGTAATTTGACAAAGCAGTAGTTCTAAACCTAAATTTTATTTTATCCTTCCTTTTATCAACTTCACATGAACAACACCATCCCTTCGATAGCAGTCATTTGAATTTGCCAGCTAAGGACCCTAGCCAGTATTACCGTGACTGCAAATCATCATTCACTTATGCAAGCAGTCCTGACTAAATCAGTTTAGCCACATCCATTTGGTGGCAGGTGGAGGGAACTGGCCTGAAACACAGGTTAGACAAAATGAAACAGTTCCCACAGTTCTTACAAGGAAGTAAAAAATTACCTAACCCGAGTCAGGCAGAATACACAGGGGACCGCAGAGCAGATAGATCTGTGCAGGATTAGTGGAAGTGAAGCAATCAATCTCAAAGCAAATCTCTACCATTCTTGTTCTTCCAATGACGACTTCTACATCCTTTCAAAACAAGTTAGGACATGCAAAGCTCAAATCTCTTGACACCATTTACCAGACAGAATTAAGTCAACCGAAGGGAATCAGTACTGACAGCTTGTGTTGCTTCTCATGTCACACTCACTGCTCCTGTCTGCATCATTCCAGTGGCCAGTAAAATCAGCTAGTTCTCCCCATTGGTGCCTTTCACTTTTCCTCATATTTAAGATAGTGAAAGTTGCTGCATTACACACAGAAATTCAACACATTAGCTTTCCTTTTGCTAAGCCTATTAGGGGCAATTGAGGGGTCAAAAAAACAGTCATTCATATAAGAGAGTTGACAGAAGCAGCATAATTTTTTTGGCTTCTGTTCTCCTAGAGTAACTTTTCATAGAAGCAACAGATTTAATCATACCTGCACAGCTATGGCCTAAGCAGACTACTGAGTGCAAGTCACCTTGACCCCACACCAGAAACACATCTCTACACATGCACTTGTCATTCCAGAGTTCCTGAGGCACCCACTCTCTTGATTTCTGTCCTGGTTTCAGGGACCACCAAGTACACATGTGGATCAGAAAAGAAAGTGGTAATGAGAGGCATAGGTATTTTCCTAGTTCTTCTACTGATGCTCAGCACACTTGTATTTTTTTCTGTAACATGTTCCACATTCCCTGATCTTAGCACGGTTCAAACAGTGGAACGAGAAACACCTGTGGCAAGCGTTTTCACTGTTTTGTTCCAGCCCTGCCCTAAGCTGATAGCTTACAGGCTAGGAAATACCATTACTGTGAGAACTGCCATTACCAGCCATGGAGCTGCACAGGAAGACAACATTAACAAGACCTTCTAGTCCCACTTGGTACCTCACCTTGTGCATTTGGTAAATAAGTTCATCAACATGTGCAAAGCATTTAAAGTTCCCCGGATGAATTCCCCAGTTCATGCACTCAGCTAAGCATCACAGACAGAAATGGTTTGCAAGCCTTGAATATACTGCAAATCTTTCCTTCATAGAAGCAAACTGACCTGCTGATCAGGGTAACTAAATTGACCAAATTCCTCCCTCCAATGACTCCTGTCTTGTGCGGAAACCTTGTGGTAGGCTACAGTCAAAGGAGTGCATAACAGGTAGTACCAACTGGGTTCAAAGTATAGAGATGCAGATTTACCCCATCCTATTTCCTCAGTCCTTGAATATTAAAATCATAGGTAGTCTGCTAAGTGAGAACTTGCACACAAGCAGTGGAAGAGCAACAGTAGGAAGTTTGTGCAGACTCAAAGTCACATGAACAGCTATTTAAAACTGTAGCATTTAAGCACATTATAGCTTCATTAACTCAGTAACTCATGACCAAGTTATCTGAAGTACTCTCATCTCTAACTAACCCATATTATAAGTGATTTTTACACTAATAATTATGGTTTTGTCCATTCCAAACTTGGAATAATCTGATTCTTTACAAAATCAGAAATTTTTAACAATGAAAACTTGCTACAAATGAGGACGAAAAAAGATAGGAAAAAAATCTGCCAGTTAGCAAGCCTCTTCTTGATACTTCTGGTTGATTCTACCAGTTAGATCCTCTGACGTACATGTTAAGGTCACATCCAAGTTCAAGCTTTGGCAAGCTTGTGACAACTACATAATCCCTTCTAAAGACAAAAAATTCTAGAATCTAGTATCATTGTTATTGCTACCTAAAATTAAATAAATAAGTTGAGGATGTGCTTTAAATGTATTCTAAAGTAACCATAAAGAAGAACAGTTTGACTTCCTTGCCCTCGGCAGGTATCATGAAACACCACAGCACCATCCTTTCACAACACAGCAAAAACTAACAGAAGAATTCCTCCTACTGTTACAAGTCTCCCCACAGGTCTCAAATAAGGGTCTTAAACAGGAGAAAAAAAACATAGTATACATTTCTCTCACAACTGACTATCGCTATCACATTCTTCTGCACCGAAGGAACCCAAATTAAATTCACAACCCCGACTGTGATTCTTGCCTCTTGTAGGACCTGGACCTCTCTATGCTGTAGACTGCTGCTTATGTCAGACCCCAGTATTTATTATCAAGACTGAGGCATATATGTTTTTTCCTTTTCAAGCTGGAAGTAGAAATCATTTCTTCCTTTTAAAAGGGTAGTGCTATTTTATCCAATAGCAAAGTGGCTTGAGCACGGACTGCCATTGTGGGATGTACAAGTTGCACATCCACCCAAATCTGAAAGGATTCAAACCCATACATCCTACCTCTGAGGAGAGTGCCCCCCATCTCATGCTTTAAGGGGAAGGATAGTTCTAATTCCCCTTGAAGGGTTTCCCCTCTGCAAAGAGGAACCTAAGACTCACTGGACCAAAGAACTGCTATTCTGCAGCTCAACTGAGGGGCTCACATGATGGGAGAAAAGAGCTGGATGCCGCCCACACTCTAAGGACCATGGCAGAGAACAAATGAAGAGGAAAACTTAATTAACGGCATTTGTGCAAGCCTAAGTATGAGGTAAATATCAAGCTGTTCTCCCCTGCTGAAGCAGAGACAGTGTGCAGCACATGCATAAGCAAAACATCTGGCACGTATGAGGGCTGAGCATGCAGGCACCAAAACCCTAAGACCTTCTGGGGATCGGGGCTTCGGCTTCTTTGTGGCTTTGTTTCCATTCAGTAAAGAGGGAACAGCAATACATTCATCTCGTTATTTTTAGGACACTATTTGCTGGCTACCATTTTGTGCCAGGCACTATCCAACATATGGAAAAAGAGAGTCCCTTCCGCACACTACCTATGCACTAAATACAAAAAAAGCAAGAACCATGAGGATTACCGCCACTGCACAGAGGAATGATTGAGGCCAAAAGACTCAGTGATGTACAGTAATATAAGTGTATCACTGACTGAGCCCAGAGCTCAACACTGTTCCAAGACTATGCTTACCATCTTCTTAGAAATTATTTAAGTGATATTTAATATTACCAAGAAAAAAAATCAGTATTAGAATTAATTACCATGACCACAGAAATGGATTTTAACATTACTCAAGATCAGGAAAAACAAAACCAAATCCTTGATAGTAAGAGCCAATGACCATCAGCAAAGTCCTGCTGAACTCTCCTAAGACAGCTGGAGACTTTCTCAGTCCAGCCTTGTGTCAAAAGCCTCATCATCTCCAGTAACCAGCTTTGAATGATTTAGATAGTAGTGACATTTTACTGAAATCTAGCTTACTGATCTCCCAAACAGTGCTAACTTGACTCACCATAAGGCTTATTTTGCCTTTTTTTTTTTTTTTTTAAGAAATGTCCATGTATTCCTAACAAAACAACATACTATAAACACCTAGAAATCATATGTACACACGTTTGTAAAGTTCTGTGGCAATATATTACTAGTTTACTACCACATATCTAAAGTCTATGATTCCTACTTGAAGGATAACAAGTTTGCAGGATTGCACATGGTTATACATATTTACAGCATAAAGTGTAAAGCATAAAATACTTCCAAAGGATTAATTTAAAAGCTGCAGGACACAAATACAGAATTACTGCAGTGTGAAACAGAAATTCAGTAAAACTTGTTTAAAATACTCCACACCCTTTTTCTACGGTAAAGAGAACACATCCCATTACAGTTGAAAATAAGGGTGTAATCAACCCATTTAATTTTTGCCCATTTAAATTCTGATGGAAAAGTTTACCAAGCAATACAAATGTATAATATACCAGTTCTCATCTGTGATGAATGGCATTTTATAGTACCAGCTTTTACACATCAAAAACCCACAAGGAACTTGAAATCATACACCTGAGGACCTAAAATGCAAAAAGAAGAGTCACTAAGCAGCAAACGATGTTAGTTACCATTTGGTCTGCAGTCCCTGACCATAAGGATAAACAAACCACATCAACAAAAAACTCCAGCAACACTCACTTACCCAGCAAAGAGCCCACAAAAATGACAATTTGCACCGTGGTAGTGAAATGCCTGTAGGTCTGCTCTTCGCCATGCTCCTCGCTCTCCACGGCACCAGCCTCACTGCCGTTCCCACCCTGCCACACCATCTGCCCAGCCGAGGAGTTCCTCATCTCCAGAGCTCTGGTGACAGCCTGGTATGGGGCATGCTCGCTCTCGTTCCTCGAGATCCAGCCTTTGTCGTACCCCATGGTGAAGTTCCTGCCTTTCTTGCTGCCACCTAATCACCACAGGTTATTGAGCCCTTGCCTTTAAGGACTGAATGGAGCCCACAGGCAAAAAGGTGCTTCTGAGGATAAAGCCCCATTTCTGACACTCCGAGGCATCTTCACCACGTTTCTGTGTCCCAGAAAGCAGGGTTGGCTTTTCACGTTTCTACCTTGCAAATCATGATAGCCAGGTAAAGAAAAGCAGAAAATAAAGCAGGCTCCTCCTTGCGATCAGCTGTCCCATATTTCTTGCTTCACAGTACCACAGCGTTTCCTCAGCATGTTTTACTGCAATAAATGTGAATGAGGAAATTACAGTCCACACCGTGGCTCATCTCCCTAACCCCGCCAGAAGGTCACCTCGCGCCCGCCGCGTACGCGCTCGCACGCACACGGCCTTACTATACATTAAAACCGGTCTGGAAAAGTTGATGGACCACAAGCTCTGTCCCCCCCACTCCGCTCTCAGCCTTGGCGTTAGCTTTTCTCACAACCCTGAGAGAGGAAAGACATCTCTTTCCCCGTGGCACCTCTCCTAGCGCTCTCTTCTCTCCTTCTGCCCACTCCTCCTGTGGTGAGACGTGGCTCCGTCCCGCGTCCCTCCTCGCTCTGCGCGACGCTGGGCGCCAAGAAGACCCCTACACAGCCTCCAGAGAAGCAAACGACTGCTCAATGGCTTCCACTGCACTCCAGCTATTTCTCGGGGAAAATTAATTTGGTTTTGAATCCCAAGGCGGGAGGCACTCGAGCCTCCAACGAAGCAAAAAGCCTCCGTACGATCCTGCGTGACCCGCTCTGAGCGCGCCCCGCACCAAGCGCGGCTGGCCGTGACGCTCCTGCTCGTACACGCGCCAACATCCCGGCCCGGGCACCGAGCTCCGCCGCCGCTGCCACCGCTCCGCCACTCCACACTGCAGACGGCCGCCAAGCCCCGCCGCCCGCGGGAGGCGGTGGCCCGGCGGGGCGGGACGCCGAGCTCCCGCCTCCGCCGCCCTCCCGAGGGGCGGGGGGGGGGGGGGTGCCGTCATCACGTGGCCGCGGCACCCGGCGGGGGGCGTAGGGCCGCCATTTTGGTCGGGGGCGGCGGGGAAGGCGGGAAGCCCCTGTCGCGGCAGACGGGCAGCCACAGGCGGGCCGGGCCGCCCTGCGAGCGCAGCTCGTCGTCGGTGGGCAAGCGCCGTCTGGGAGGCAGAATTTCTAAACCGGTATTTTAAAACAGGTCCGTAATTCTGAGGATAGAATTTCAGAAGACTGCCCCAACTTCTAGATATAGGTTTTATTTGTTAAAATGGATATTTTTTTTAAATACCTGATTGGCTGGGAAAGCTCCTCTGTAGGCGTAAGAGGTATGGGGTTTAATCGTGCAGACAGCATGGACCCATACAGTGGGTGCACGTTTGCTTTTTAATTTGAAGATTGTTGGGAGGCTGGCTAGTTAAAAATCCAGCCAAAAAAGGTTCTTCAGCCATTGCCCAGTGAGTCTGCAAGTGCCTCCTGGAAGAACAGCAACCCATGAGTATAACCGCTGCACAGCAAGGCTTTTTCAGGGACCCCAAACCGACAAAACACATTTCTGTGATCTGTGTCCTGTGTCCTCTGAGCTCAGATGGTACAGGAGAGAGCTGAGGGCTCTGCCGTGGGTTCAAAGATGTTTGCTGACCACAGGGACTGCCACCACTCCCTCCCACCGCAGGCCCTGGAGGCTGTTGGCCAAATCTCCCTCACACCTCCATGTGTTTGGGCCCTGCCCTTCGCAGCCTCCTCTTGCTCCTCTGGGAGTGTGAGTCTTTCAGCTCATTGCTCCAGGCTCTTTTCTAGTAATTCATGTCTCTTCCTTACTCCCAACCTGGCCCCAGGCTCACTCACCTTCCTACCCTTTCCTCTCACCCCTACTCCCAACCCATTCACCTTGTCCAGCCAGTCCCAGTTTTTTCCCACCTTCCCCGGGCAATAGTCAGCAGCTTCCACTGTGCCTTCTCCTCGTCTTTGTTTCCTGGGTCTCCCGAATTGGCTTCTTCTCCTTTTGGTCCCTCAACATGCCTGTGGCCATTTTGGCCAATCTCTGTGACCGGACTCTGACCCCCTCCCCGCTCTTTAACCTCCCAGCTGCCTGCAAGGCACTTTCCTTCACACAGCAGCCCCTTTTTTCAGCTCCCCACTCTGGGACCCTTCTCTCTCCTGCACTTCACCTAGGGACACTCACCTCCCCTTAGCATACATGTGGGGAAGTGAAAGCACGCTCTCACATCTCACATAATTAAATTTTAATGGCTAGAATTAAATTTCAGTGTTGTGGGATATGAGAGTTTTTAATTCTGTCTTAAATTTTCGCAGGGAAGCTTCTGTCCAGATGCAGCGTGGCACATGTTGCAGGCAGGTGGACTCTTCAGTGACGTTCATTGTACTCCAGTAAATCTGTGTGGAGCATGTGAATACTTTTTTTTTTCCTTCAAGTAGTATAATTTGGTTTACTTTATGCAGGTTTTCACAAGGCTAGCTAGCAAAGCCACAGCACTGAAAAACGTCATCCCTGCCCCCTCACGCATCAAATTTTCACACTTCTGCTGGGGTACATGAGACTTTTTAAAAGAAATTTTCAGAATGTTTTTATTATGATGTTATTTTTCTCTGGCTTTCTTCTTGGAAACAATGAATCATTGTAGAAGAAATTAAGAGAAAAAAAATCAAATAGCCTGCGGTAGACATCTGGTCTAGAACATTTAATCCCAACTGGTTAAAATTTTGCCAAGTCACAAAGAACGGGAACAGTCAGGCAGCTTTAACAATGCATAACGTTACCTGACCCACCCCTTGTTATGCAGTGTAACACAGGAGACGTTTCCACGTGCTGTTTCCACAAAGTGCTTGGGAAGTGTAAACCCATAATTTCTGTTAAAGAAAATTTTACTGAAGTTTCTTGATTACTTCCTGCATCATATTTTCAAGCTGGCAATTCTTGCTGTGCCTTTGTGTGGGAGAGAAGATGAATCTGTGCCCTAGAAACTTTTATTTCTAGTCTTTAATACAGAGAGACTATTTATACAAATTGATAGATGAGCAAACCCAATGGCACCAGTGGGTCAAATACAGCAGTTACTTCTAAGAAGGCATAAGAAACTCTAGTGGACAATTACAGTGCCCCAGGTCGCATTTGGCTGTGCAAAAGGAGATCTCTGTTGTTGCTAGATAAACTACACAGCTTTTAGTCATGCATTTCCCACCAAAAAAAAAAAAAAAAAAAAAGACAGAAAACCGCTACCACTAAAGGCACATTCCAGGCATTCCCAGACATGGCAAGGAACAGAGAACAGGATCAGAACAGTGATACAGTTAAGATTTGGGTTTGCTTAGATAGTAATGACATTATGAAACTACCAGTTATTAAATAAGTTATAATCCCAGCTGGGACCATACATATTTAGTTTAAGTGAAACAGAAAAATAAACAAAGTATGCATGTAACAAGCTTTCCATTTCAGAAGGACAAATTGAGGGCTATAGAAACTATTCATTAGAGTAAGTCCTTCCTTAAGTGGTCTGTTTATGCCAAAAAGTCTGTACTCAAAGGTCAGAGAGTAAAGTGAAGATCACCAAAACTCCATTGATACAAACCTTGTAAGTAAAATAAAGAGAAGCATCAGAAGATGTTTCATGCAATTACAAAAGTAAAGAAAAATTGAGTCCATTATACTGCAACAGTAGAGATTTAGTGCAAGTGTGGTCCTGAAACTTACTTTGTTTTCAATTAAGATGACAGAATTTGATCTTTAGGGGAAAGATATTATAACTAATGGGGATCCTGGTAGGAACATGACTAGGTTTAAGGCAGAAGGAAAACAAGGTTCAGTTCATTCAGTTTCGGTGGACCACACTTGTTTCCTACATTTCTTAACAGATGAAATCACCTAAGCATAGTATACGGGTGCATGGTAGCGAGCTACAGACTGCTGTAGCATTCTTTGCCTGGGGATTACACACCTAATGGATAAGTTTGTATGTATGAATTTACTTGGGGGTTTTTCATTAAGATCCCAAAACTTGAAAGGCTACAACATCTTGCAGCGATCCTCCTGTTCAGTAGTTACCACATGAAGCGCCTGAAGAACAAGAAATTTTCTTCTCCGCTTACCATTGCTCTCCTGACGACCCCCAGTGCCTCTCTCTGGGAGGTCCCACCAAGGAGACCCATGGGCTGAGGGGGTGCTCACAGGGTCTGGCCTCACTTCGTGTTTGCGGTTCAACCAGCCAAAGACTAATGCTGCTTGTGCTCCACCTCCTCATAGTCGTCAAAGCAATCATCGGGGAAAATGGTTTTTAGTTTCCACGTGAACTTAGATCCTGCCCCAGCTCTACATGAAATCCATTCTGAATTTTGTGATTCTTTCTCCCCTTTGCAAATCTTTCTCAAGGTCTGAAAAAAAAAAATCTGCACAGTAACTAGTCATATTTAGTGCATATCTCTGTATCTGCAGATACACCTGGAGGCGTATCTTGGGGAAGTTCAGACTGGACATCAGAAAAGGTTCTTCACTGAGAGGGTGGCTGGTCGCCGCAACAAGCTCCCTAGGAGAAGCGGTCACGGCACCAAGCCTGTCAGAGTTCAAGTTGCGTCTGGACGCACGTGGTTTAGTTTTAGGTAGTCCTGCGGGCAGCAGGGAGTTGGACTCGATGATCCTTATGGGACCCTTCCAACTCGAGATATTCTATGAGGCACAGCTACTCTGGGCCCGCACAGCTGTGAGGAAGGGGCCCACGAGCGGCCGCAGGGCTTGAGCAGGGCACGGCGGCAGCGGCGGGCAACGTGTCCCGGCCCCTCACGGGGTGGCAGAGGCCCGAAAGGCCGCCCAGAGCCGTCGGGTCCACGTCGCCGCCCGGCCCGGGGCTAACGCGGCGCCGAGGCCGCCGCCAGCCCGCCGCGCCCCGGCACACAGCTCCTGCGAGGGCTGTGGGACCGGGACCGGCCCCGGCCTTTCCCGCAGCAGCCGCTACCGGACGTACGTCCGCGGCCCCCCGGCGGCGGCTGCTGCTGCTGCTCCTCCTCCTCCTCCTCCCGCCGCCGCGGGGGCGGTGCCGGGGCGCGGCGGAGCGCGGCCGCCGCTGGGCCGCTGCCACTTCTGCCACGGGGCCGCCCGCCATGGCTGCCGCCCGCCCCCGCCCGGGGAGCTGACATGGCCCGGGCGAGCGGCGCGCAGAAGCTGCCGGCGGGGCTGGCCGCGGAGCCGCCGGAGAGCTACCAGCTGCGGCAGGAGAACGAGCTCCAGGCGCTGGAGTCCATTTACGGGCAGGACTTCCAGGATCTGCGGCAGAGCCAGGCCTGGAAGGTAGCGAGCGGCGCTCCCGCGGCCGGCCCGCCGCCTGCGCCGAGCCGGCCGGCCGCGGGGGCCGGGGCCGGTGCGCCCTGCCCCCGCCGCGGGGCTGCCCCTCGCCTGGCCCCTCCGAGCGCGGCGGCCTCGTCGCTGCTCTCCCTTGCCGCTCCCTGCGCCCATTAATGGCGAGAGAGGCAGCGCCGCTCGCTCTCCCTCCTCCCGGGCGAAGGGGACGCAGCGGGAGGCAGAGCGGGCCCTTCGGTTACCGGCGGGGCTGGGGGGCTGGTGGCGGCCGCCTCGGCGGCGGGCGGCGGGAGCCGTTAGCGCTGCCTCGCTGGCGGCGAGTCCTTGGACTTCTTGCCTGGCGCATCTTGCCCCTTGCTGTGTGCCCGCTGTCCTCCCCCCGTCGGCAGGCAGCCGTGTAGCTGACTGCCTTTGCGGTTCATCCTCTAGATCGATCCCTTCGCGCTGCGATTAATGCTGTGCGTGTGACTCGCGTTTGAATTAGTTGTCAGATTTTTTTTTCAAAATTGCCTCTTAATTCGTCCCTTAACCGACTAGTTGCATACCTGCTTCATTGATTCATCTCATCGGTATACACGTTGCTGATCTTTGCGTATTTATTGTATGCTGTGGTTTATGCACACCGTGGTTCTTTCCATGATAACGTAAAACTTTAATTTTTATAGTTTTGGGTTTTTTTTAATTACAGCTAACTAACGCTCAGGTCTAGTACTCGCTACTCTTTTTTTCATTTCTCTTTCGGGTCCACAATGTCTAATGGATAAATTTTTTCCAGCTGCATCTGTGGCACTGTTTTCCTGTACCTGCAGGTATTGATCACTCTTGTCAGTTCCCCACGTTCACTGCTACTGTCGTTTCTCTTTACATTCTTTTTTCTTTAGTTTCTACAAAATATGTCATAGCCCCTGCTACAAACCTGAACTTTTTTTTTTTTCTTCATGGCCTTTGATGCAAACGCTGTTAGTCATTTGCTGGGTTTCAGAAGTGTTGCAGACCTCAGTCCCTATTACACTCGTACCTGACATCCTCTCGACTTAACCTGTTCTTTTCCCTACTGGAAATGCAAAGGGAAAATATAGGGGATAGTGACCATCTTTTAACCTGTTTCCGTATTTGTTAGTTTGCGTGGTCTTATTTCCCTCCCTGTTTGTCATGTTACTAAGGTCTGGGTTGTTTTATTTAAAAAAAAAAATAATAATTTGCTAATTGAAAAGGAAAAGTTTAGAATGTTTACATGGGCATGTTTTACTTTATTCTGATTTTGAGTAGGCAATTTGAACAGGATGGGGAGGGAAGGGCAATACTTGTTAAAATTCTACTTTATGCCAAAACCAGAAATATAAAAAAACCACATTATCTGTTATTTGTTTGGCCAGACAAGGTGTATGTAGATGTGATGTTATAGTCTGTTGCCAAGTCAGAAAATAACATATACATTGACTGGTGTTTGTTAGTGACCTAAAAACAAGTACAAAAGAAACAGTATTGTAATGAATGCCTTAATTTGTGATACTCCATAAATAATCTGCTACATTTATTTAACATTTTCCTACTACTAGTCTACAGTAAGCAGAATGCAAGAGTTTTATTATAAATCCTCCTTTTTGCTCAGTCTGAATTCTTCTTCAGATAAATGTAGTTACAGTTATTAGAAAAAGTTATAAAAATATATGGGATAAGCTGCAATAATCGGTGAACCAGTTCACTCATTGAGGAATGTCAATACATTAATATATTTTTTTCATGGTTTGGATGGTCTAACCTGAATTCTGCCATTATATAGGTTGTGAGAGTTGTGTGCTTTCATTAAAACAAAACCAAAAAAACCCTTTTAAATAAAAAGTTTTGTTTTCCATTTTAGGTACGACAGCCACCTGAAATTAATTTAGTTCTGCGTCCTCAGGGATTGACTGGTGATAATGAAGCATATGCCAAAGTTGATCTGTGGGTCAAGTGTCCACATACCTACCCTGACACGTGAGTGAATATTAAAATATAACCATTTTTTCTCTGTTTTCCATAGTAAAGTGTAAGCTGAAAAAACATGTAGTTCTGTTTATCACTCTTATTTTTGTTTTCTGCATGTCAGTATTTGTTAAGCCTGTGGTATTTTATAATGGGCAACTATAAAATTTGGCACCTGAATTAGATGTGGTCTTTTGTGCAATGGAGAATAATAGGGATGCATTTGTCGGTGCAAGTCTGCAGCCGCGATTTGTAGCTTGGAGAGATGTAAACACGGGTGTATCTGCTAGCATCTTAGTGCCCTTTTTAAACTTTTTCAGCTCATGACCTGCTAAGGTAGAGACTAGATCTTCATTTTTAAAGCAATCTGCTGTCTTAGTTGTATCTGCTGTTATTTTTTTTCTGGTGGATTAGCCTTCTGGAAGAGTGCTCCATAGAAAATGTAAAAAGAATTGCAGGTGATCAGTCCCCCAGCATTTTGGGTTGGCAAGTAATTTCTGGGTTAAGTGTTGCCCTGTGCCCCATTTTGTTCAGTCCTTATGCCACTGGTTGTGCCCAAAGCATAACTCCCTTTAGACTGTCTGTTTGTGCTTTGGCATGAGTGGTGTACAAGGGAAGTGTTATTCCTTCCCTTGTGATAGCTCAGTTACACCCTGTAGCACGCGACATAACAGCTACTCTAATTTTTTTTTTATTATTTAAGATAGCATAACTACAGACATTTTACTTGTTTACTTGATTTTAAACATGCTTTAAATTTAGCTGTTACTTATTTATTGCATATATTTCTTTAGATTTGTGTAACGTGCGTAGTGGTGATAAATAAATTTTAAATACCTAAATGTTATGCTAGTAATATTTTTCAGGGACTGTTATGTAAATTACTGGTTAAGAGCTGAGTTATAAGAGTCTGCAGGGTTTCTTTGGTAGTTCTCCTGTTAAGTATAACTGACAGGTAATCCGCAGCCAGAAAATTTGGTGGTAGGGAATATGAAACAGTATTTCTGGCTTTATTCTATACTGTATATGTAATATTTATATACTGCTAATTTGAGCATTGACTAATTGTCAATTGACTATGAATTCCATTCCTTTTCCCTCACCCACCATTCCTATCAACCTTCTGTTGCTTTTTACACTCAGTTTTTGTGATGAGGACTTTTTTATGTTTTGTTGCTGTCCCTCAGTGTCCCTGAAATACAACTAAAAAATTCAAAAGGCTTGTCAAAGGAGAAAATAAATGAATTAAAATCCAGACTAGGTCAACTGGCAAAACAACGCTGCGGAGAGGTAAGAGCTTTTCACTTCATTGAGAAATACACACTGGACCTAAATAGTTCTAAAAACATGTATGGTATAATATAATGGAATATATCCACATTGGAAGTATAAGTTGCATTGCTCCTAAAGGAGGAGAGACTTACTTTCTTTCTTAAGAATGTTTCTAATTAATGAAAGTTTGGACTATGCACGCTCTTAAAATACAGTGTATGTGTAAATAGTGCAAGCTTTATCCCTGTTTAAAGGCAGATATAAAAGTTCATGTTATTCTCAGAGTTATTTCACAGTATGAAAAGCAATACTGACTCTAAAAATAAGAGCTTTCTGCAGTTTTCAGATTAATTTGAATATTGTAAGTGGCTATACCTGTCAAAGCAAACAGCAATTACATGGGAAGTGTTTCAGTGTGATCTCATTCGTCTAATGCTGAACTGAAGAGCAAGAGACCTTAGTTGTAACGCCAGCTCAGCAGCTGACTTCTGTGGCTGTAGCACAGTCACTCCATGCCGTTGTGCATTTTTTTCCTACTGTATGTAGGAATAGTGATACTTGAATTCCTCCCGAATAGGAAAAAAAGAGAAAGATGGAAAAACATATGAAGCTTAGAACTTGTATCTATTTTAAGGGATTTTATAAGTTCCCAGGTATGTTTGTTATTAACAATAGCTTTCCATTGTTGCTGAGGACTGAAATGATTCAAATAATTACTAGCAAACATTGAATTCTTGGTGAAAGCAGAATTTACAGTATGTTTCTTCACTATTTGGAAATATTACAGGTGAACACATTTAATTTGCTCATTTTGCCTTTTTAAAAGTGAGAAATACACAGCCATGGAAGTTACATGCTGAAATGGGATAATATTCTGCTTTCAGTTTCCTAAGCCTGTCAACTTTACAGGTTTGACAGGGGTTGCTTGTCATTCAGTCTTGCTGCATCAAGCCTTTTTTCCATTTACACACTATGCTTCTATTTTGATTGCCAATTTTTCTGCAGATACTTTCAAAAGAACTGTTTTAGCCAGATATTTTGTTCACTCTGTTCAATAACCAAGAATTTCCTCAATTTTTTCAGTATTTTGGAAATTACCAGTTTAACAGTGTGTTCTGGAATTTTTTTTTCTTCTTTGTAATGACTGTGGTGTGGACAATTGATAGGAAATCCAAGGTTCAAATTCTCTAAGTAACCACTAAATCACATGATATATACTCAGTCTGCTCACAACTGACCCCAGGATAGCTATTGGCCTGTAGGGCTTTAAATCCCAGTTTGATTTCTGATCTCATTGAAAGGAGCTACAAATGTGTCATGTCATAGGTTTTCCTAATGTTAATTTTTCCAAAGCAAGAATCATGCTTGCTCCAGCAATGTGTAGATACAGTTGTGAGTTACATGTACGATACATGGTTTTGATGAATGACATACGCGGTACAGTCCTGAATTTCTTTCTCTGCAGAGAAAGGGAGATAACTGTTCTCTCTGCCTTGACGGGTATTCTTTGATAAAGTGTATTCTGCAATATGGAAAATTAGAGAATACCTCAGTTACCTGTCAAACTGAACAGCAGATTATTTGTGGTTTTTTAATTATTGAGATTCCTCCTTTTTTTTTTTTTATATGTGCATGATCACCTTGCCTTCTGAATAGTAACCTGGGAAAGGTATTTTACTTTGTATATGTCGATATATGCATATTGTGCTATTCTTTCTATTCTGAATGGCCTCCTGGCTTCAGTCTTACTTTCAAGCAGGGTATTCGGTGTTTGAGAATCTTCTAAATGTCAGCCTGTTACAGGCAGGTGGTACAATTTAGTTTGGCTGTTCTCCCACCTATACATGCAAATCCTGCTCAGTGCTGCTGACTGGTGGGATGCATCTTTCTGATGTACTGTTCTTTAATTTTGGAGATGCGATGGTCTATTAGCGCTATGGATTTCTTGAATTAATAAAGGGATGCTACTAAACTGATGAAAGCTTAAGTCCTGACAGGTCAATAGATCATCAGTACATACCCAGTTCAAGTAAACAGTAACTGAAAATTGATTCCAACCCTGCAAACCATGTAGCAGAATTCAGCTGAGTTTTCAGTGCAGTTCTTTGGTAGTTGTGTTTATATGAATGTGGAATGCCTTTAGTGGCTTTACAGTTCTGACTGGGGGGGCTTGTTTGCAGAGGAAGGATTGGATTTCGTTTTAGCAGTGAAATAAGTAACTATTTCATAGCAGTAGATGCAGTAATACACAACTGCAAAGGATTTATTCTGTTGCAGCTCATATGTCATAAACTTATCTTTGTGAATAGAAAAATGTGGCTAAAAGCAGATGAGTGAAGGAATTTTTTTAAAAAAATTTTTATTTTAGAAAAATATGTTTGAAGTTGGCTGTCTTTCAGTAATTTTTGCCATCTTTGCTACTGTGGTCAGGAATTTTTCATGTTGCAGTTTATTAATAACTAGTTCTGACAAAAAATATTGAAATATGGTAAATTCTCCCTGATGAGTAACAAAATCAGCAGTCATGCTGCTGCTGTATTGCTTTTTTGAGTTGGGTATCATTTTACTATGTGATCTACTTGTTCTTTGAACTCTGCATGTCATTCAAATTTATTTTTTTTCAGGTGATGATATTTGAACTTGCCAACCATGTACAGTCATTTCTCAGTGAGTATAATAAACCACCTTCCAAGTCATTTCATGAAGAAATGCTAAAAAATCATCAAAAAGAACAAGAAAGACTGGCTCAGGAGGAATTGCGTAGGGCACAAGAAGTTAAGAGAAGAGAGGAGCAGGAGGTAAGATAAATTGAAGTGTGAATAACTCTGTATTCTTAAAGTAACATAAACAATCATGATTTTTTTTAAATCATCCTGCATAGCAGTGGGGTTTAGTGTATTATTAACTTGTCACACCTGTCCATATGAGTTGATCAATATGTACTATGAACTATCTGCTGTGCTGCTGCAGTTATAATATTTTAATGATGAGTTTTTAACCCTGAGAAATATTTATGCCTGAAACAAACCTGAATGTTGATTCCTGATCCTATGAAAATCACTTACAAAGAGGACCTTATACAAAAGTGTAAGCGGATGTATATATTAAGCACATTCCATCTTAAACTAGGAAGTATTAGTGAGACGTACAGGTAATCATACTTTCCTTCACCCATATGGTGACTGGAATGTTCAGTATGACAGACTTCTCTAGAGTGCAATAAATTTAATCTAAAGAGACCTTGGACCTGCATACATTCTTCACTACAAACAAGGGGATTCATCAAAGTCTCACAGCCACTAGTAGTGTGGAGTCTCCACACTGTGGGAATATGCATAGAATAGCTCTTTTTTTAAAAGAATGTTTTAGCTTATTCCTCTATCTTTCCTATGTATGAAAATGTACTGTCGGGTCTGTCAGTAGAAGTAATTTTCTTTTGTCTACAGCTCTGTTCTCCTGTATCATACAATTGGTGGTGTTAACTTCCTCAGGAGAGCTAATTTGACTTCTATTTTTTTATTCTTTTGAGATCCACAAGTGCTCTATAGCACTCTTGAAAAATCAGCATCATAGTTTGGTTTTTTTTAGAGTAAGATTAGCAGTTGCATTGCATGTACTGTTGTATCAGTTAACAGCACCAAAATTCATTTCAGCAACGTGAAATCCTGAACGAGATTCAGAGAAGGGAGGAAGAGAAAAGAGAAGAAAGAAAAAAGAAAGAGATTGCCAAACAGGTATTCTTTCTAAGCATGCGTGCAAAAAAACATTGCAATAACTTCTTCCCGGTACTGTGGCATATGCTTATAAAAATTTGAGAGGTTTACATGACTGAATTGTCCTGGACATCTTTTCTCATCCTGTGCTTCCAATAAATCTAGACTAAAATAGGTTCTTAATTATATGGATTTATTTCTGGAATAAAAAATCAACTGTAAGGGAACATAGTTTAGTATATTAGTATCTTAAGTGTACTGAGATGGATATTTTCAATCAGACATAGAAAAAAGCTAGTATGTTAATGTTTCTGTTTTCACTGTCAAGAATCTTTGCATTCTTGCCTGTGGACAGTGCTGAAATGTACTTTCTGAATCTTAGCACTTCTTCCTCAGCCTCATATGTGCATTTCTCATGAAAACCTATTTCTTCTGTGATCTTGGTGACTTTATAGAATAATAGCCAATTACTCACATATTTTGAGGATAGGAGCAGTTTCTGTATTTACTCGGCGTTTTTCCTGATTTATAGGAACGTTTGGAAATAGCTGCTCTGACAAGTCAAGAAAATTCTCACAGGAGAGATACTGCAGGTTATAGAGTTACTTCAAGTTTAAATGGGAGCTGTTGGGAACATGGAGTGAATAATAAACACCGACCAAATTCAGCTGGACGTTCAAAGTAAGTATGTCAGTTTGCATGTGGATTTTTTTTGTTTTCCCCAGAACATTAGATTTCAAAGTGAAATTTGAAGGCGAGAGAGCAATGTGCTGTGTTGCTCAGCTGTTCATTTTGATCTGTCTCTCCCCCCCCACCTCTTCCCCCTCTTCATTTGACATGGTTTAACTAATTCATGTGCTATGGATAACTTGGGAACTTTCCAATTAAGAGAGTCAGTTTGGCCCTTAGTTTAACTTGGAAGGGTATTTGGCAATCATTGGAAGATATATTCAGGGCTTACTTAGTTTGTTTGAAGTATGCAGTATGTTGACATATGCAGAAAAATATTATTTTAAATCAGTTAATGAAGGCTTTGGATTAGTACAATAAATTAAAGCTTATAGTCATCTCAAAACATTTGCTGTAAAGATACACCAGTGTAAAGTTCCCTGTTGGAGAATCAGATAATGCTGATTGCATTTGCAGAGTAACTTATTGGATCGAAGATCAGAGTTATTGGAGGGTTCTTATGCTGGTATGTAATTCATCTAGGTTAGGATTGGTGATGATATAGCTATGTTGGGGTTTTTGGTTTTCTTTTTTTTATTTTCTTTTTTTCCCCACCCTTTCCTGTGCCCATAGCTGATGTAACTGTCAAGGACAGTGGAGATACCCTGGTATTAATTTTCCTAGTTTTGATTCAGATTGTGCCAAGGACTTGTTATTTGGACGGTTGTTTTAATGGAAATAGTGTATTCCTGGTTTTTTCTTGTCTGTAGGCTTCAAAATTGTTTTCATGTTATTTATCAGCAATCCTGATAGATACCTGACGCAGAAGTTCTTTGATCTATACTACTTTGACTCTTGCTGCTATCTCTTCCCTTTGCCTATCCCAAGTCATATTTGGCAGTTGTTTATGTATAGTGTTTGATAGTCCATAAATCTATCTTCCCATCTTCTTGCTAATCTTAGTATAAAAAAATGAGACATTATCTGTGCTTCTGGAACAAGAAAATTGTCTCAAAAGTTTGTTACTATGCTTTAATCCAGAACACATACAATGGACTTATGTTAACTTTCCACACAAATTCTTACATTTTATGTTCTTATCTGGGGCGGGGGGGGGTGTGTGTGGAAACACCAAAAAGGCAGAGTTGCTTATTTTAACAATGGTGAAAATAATCAAAAAGGATTTTGAAATGTTGAAACTTCTCATGATGCCGTGTTTGTAGAGTTAAGCAAAAGCTAGACGTGTTTAGTTTTCTGAGTCTCTTTTCACAAGAAGAGTGGTGCTGTATTTTTATCTGTTTATGAGGCCTGAAATTTTAGCTATTGGGACACAAACTTTTGGATGGTTATTAAAATGTAAAATAATTTCATTTATTAAATGTATTTGAATTTAGAAAGCCAGATGCTTCCTTTGTATATCTTTCTTTATACGGCACTTGTAAGAAGTTCCCTGTGCCATCTCCTTTCTATGTAGCGCTTTTTACCTTTTTATTTTTTAAATAAATTACATATTTTGAAAGAGCTTCTGCATTACCCTTCATGCACTCCTGTGATCTCTATACATGATTGCATTGATGTGGAGGATACTCTTGCAGTGGTGGTATTTCTATTAATTTTGAAATAGATTGTATAAGAAGTAACGGAGGTTGATTTGGGTTAGTGGTCTTGAGTTCTGTCTGATCTCACATGGAGCTCTGTACATGCATGTGAGAACAAACACCCTAATCATACTTGCTTTTAAAGTTTTTGCAAAACTTCCCTTGTCTTGAAGGAGGAGTTTAGAGTAGTAAAGGAGCCAAGTGGAAAACCCATTTTAAGTCAGGAAAAATAATTAAGCTAAAGCTGGAATGAAGTTCCAGAATTGCATATATTTGCTTTCTGTAATGTTTTGAAAGAGAATGCAAATCAAGTTAAAGTTAAGTTTTTTTTTTTTTTTTCAGAGCCTCTAGCGTGTTTACTTTTTTTTTCTCCCCCCCCCCCCCCATCCCAGCCCCAACTGGGAGTGTCATCCTAAGATGCAGAAGTTTTCAGGTTTGGATTCAATTCCTGGCTTTGAATATAGAGACGCAGTGCAGCATGATGTTGCTGCTAAAATGTTGGATTTCTAATCAGAGATGTATCTTTGCACTAACTCAGTATCTTTGAAATTAATGGATATTATTATTGGATACAAAAGTCTCTGAAAGCTAATCCTCTTGCAGAATTGATGTCTTTAGGGACTGCAACAATACTATCTTTGAGTTGGAGAAAAACATTCTGTTCACATTGCAGACGAGAACGCCAGCTGTCTGTTAGTAATAACGAAGAGTCCCCTGGAAATTACGAAGTTTTGAACTTCAGCACAAGTGGTGCTGGACAACTTATTGTCCATAAAGGAAAATGTCTAGGTAAGCAAAATTACAATTGCAGCCTGAAATACTGGGGTTTGGGCTGGGGGCGGGGGGTGTGTGTGTGTTAGGGAGAACTTAAACAATGTTAACAGGTACAAGCAGCAAGGGTGGAGAGAATATTGTTGTGGATCGTGAAATTTCACAGTCAAAAGAGTGGGAGAGAGTAATAGGAAAAGTTAGCCTGTGGTAAATATTTTATATTTTCTTGGGACTATTTTAAGTAAAAATTTGCTTCTCCAGATACAATTGCATAACTGAATAGCCATACCATAAAAAAAACCCACTTTCTCAACATTTTATATTCTCTACATAACTAATAATAATACTGAAAACTATTTGCTTTTAAACTTAAATAGCTAACTTGTCAGATACACATGGCAACCAAGCAAGAAGTCATTTAGCTTTCAGTAACATGTGAAACCAGTGATAAGCACAGGGTTAGAAATGCATAGTTACTCTCCTTCCATTGCTGCATCAAATCAGTGGGTTTAGTGAAAACATAAATATAGGCAACGACAGGAGACTTTCAGAGCCAGAAGGCCTCCATGAAGTGTCCATATGAATGCACCATCAAATGTTTTCATTGTTCATTTTCAACATAGCACTTCCTTGGTGGTAGGATGAATAGCCTGAAAGTCTCTGGAGCAAAGAAAACTTTATTATTTTGCAGTTTGAGGATGAACAATTAATGTTACTGTGTGTCGAGCTCAGCATTTAATCAGCAGGAAGAGCGTTCATTTATTAAAACCTGAAATTCTTTAAAACGTGCAGTAATTTTTTGCCAATGTGTTATTGCTTTCATTTGACTACCGCTACATAGCAGTCTTATCACACCTGGTATTTTCCATACCTACATGTTTGTTTGTTGTAAGTAGCTTTGTATTTCTGAAATTGTAGAAAGCAGGCTTACTGGTGTTCATTTAGCATTTGCAGAAGCTCTTGTCAAGTCCTTAGAAACAAAGCAGCCCTGTTCCTCTTCTCTCTCTTTATGTACAGGCAAGGATGAACAGCTTGGTAAATCGCTCTATAATGCCTTGGAAATTCGCAGTGGAGACTTTGTTTTAATATATGAGTGGGTTCTGCACTGGCAAAAAAAGATGGGAAGGTTTCTTACAACACATGAAATAGAAAAAATTGAGAAGTGTAAGAAACAGGTAATGCCCATATTTTGCATTTGGCTTAATAGTTAGTTGGGGTTCAATGCTTTTCTTGAGGCTGCTAGTTTATATTAAACTTCGGAGGGTGGTGATGAGCTTGAAAATGCTAGCATTTAGAGTATCTGCACCACAGAAGAAGATGGATGTATTGGGGTATTCAGGATTTCATTTAAAATAATATAGATGCAAGAAACTGTATTTGCAAGAATGCGTAAATAAAATAAAATTCTGAAGAAAGAGGGAAACAGGCTTACCTGGCAGAAACCAAAGTTGTTCTTGCGCCTTTTGTGCAATATTTCCTTTCCAGAAAAGGGTGAGAATGTCACATATTTTATATGTGTTTTAAATGTGTTATATTAGTAGTGGTGTGTTTGTGAGATATGACACAATGCATGTTATGTTGTCTTTCTCTAACAGCTTCAGGGTGCAGAAACAGAATTCAGCTCACTGACGAAGCTAAGTCACCCAAACATAGTACATTATAAATGTATGAACCTTAAAGAACGGGATGATTCAATTGTGGTGGACATTTTAGTGGAGCACATAAGTGGTTGCAGCCTTTCGACATACTTGCGCAAAGAGACTCCAGTTCCAATTGAGCAGTTGCGCCATTATGTGACTCAGATCTTGTCAGCTCTTGACTACTTGCACAATAATTCAGTAGTGCACAAAGTTCTCTGTGCTTCCAGTATCCTGGTAGATGCCGAAGGAAACATCAAGGTGACAGACTACAGCATTTCCAAGCGCTTAGCTGATATCTGCAAAGCAGACGTTTTTGAGCAAACCAAAGTTCGTTTTAGTGAGGATGGTCTTCCCAGCAAACCTGGAAAAAAAGGAGATATATGGAGTCTGGGCTTGCTTCTGCTTTCACTCAGCCAGGGCCAAGTAACCAAGGAATATCCAGTTGCTGTTCCCACCAATTTACCTGCTGACTTCAAAGACTTTCTGGAGAAGTATGTTTGTGTTCCTGTATCTTTTTGTCTTTGATTAATTTTTTTTTTTAAAGTCTTGAACAGTTTTTTGCAAGACCAGCTAAATCCCCTTGTGTCACTAGTTACAGTTTTTAGAGAAGAGGTGATTGTTCCCTCATAGCTCAGGCTGCTAAACTGGGATTCGGGAGAACAGGTGTGGTGCTCTCTTCTTCTCTCTGCCCTGCTACCAACTTTGTGTGTCACTGTGGATAAGTCATTTAGTCTGTTTTTGCTTCTGATTCCCATCTGAATGATAAAAGTGATAACTTAAATATAAGGAGACCTCTTTGAACATTTAGGCCTGATATAGAATGGGTCTTTGAACAGTTCTCTCCTTGGTTTGCTAACAGATGTGTTTGCTTGGAAGATAAGGAAAGATGGACTCCTCAGCAGTTGTTACAACATAGTTTTATAAACATTCCACGAATGAAAATACCTGTAGCTGAAGAAAATCTAGATGGTAAGAAACTTGGTTCTTTCCATGTTCTGCTAAATAAGCAGACTATGTGCCTGCAGTAACAGAAAAACTGAGCTGTGCTAGAGCTTCACAAGGCTGCACAAGTGTTTTACATTACCCAACTTAAAGGCTAGTATGGTCTTAGCTTCTATATCGATGACTAGCTGGGGTGGACTGATTGCTGTTGCCTCATCAGCTGAAGAAGCTGATGCTTTAATTAAACCTGTAAATTTGTCCACCTCATGTGTGGTGTACATGTCACACTTAACTTTGTCTTTGACAGATGCCGTTGCAATGAGACTTCTTCCCTCATTATGTTCTTGTTAAAATCAGTTCCTTTGTCCAGTATAATTAATGTTAGTAATTAAAAACTTAAGGTTTGTGCTTGTACCAGAGCTTACACACTTCTGTATTTCAGGTTTTAGTTGCAGTTGAAGTTATTTAGGTTTTGTCTTCTTCCTGATGCTTATTTGACAGTCCCTTGTGCCTTATCCCCATACCATCCGCAGTGGTTAACTTTGATATTCTCATTACAGATTCAGCAGGTATAGATTGCATTGAGACAGTTGTACCCAGCAGTCAGATATCCAGTGCTTCATTCTTCGCAGAAACACAGAGACAATTTTCACGCTACTACAATGAGTTCGAAGAGCTAAAATTACTTGGCAAAGGAGCTTTTGGAGCAGTTGTCAAGGTATGGTATAAAAATTATTTCCCTCTATGGAATCCTTTTGGGGGGATGTGTTTGTTTTCTCTGAAGCAAAACAATATATTCAACGTTTGCATGGTTTTATTTATTATCTTCTAGTATGCTGTGCCTGTGTTGTGTGGTTTTTTTCTGGAATTGGTAAGTTTTACAAGAGGTTACTGTGAGCCTGGAGAGAAGCCTGTCAGTATGGGGAAGCTTGCATTTGAATTCTAGTCATTTTTCAGGTGGAAGGAAAACTTCCACAAAATTATTCTACTTCTGGCTCTACTTGGTAAGGCATTTGTAAGCATTTGACTTTAGATTTATTTGAACTTTGCAGGTGAGAAATAAGCTTGATGGTTGCTATTATGCTGTGAAACGTATCCGCATAAACCCTGCCAGCAAGCAATTTCGGAGGATTAAGGGGGAAGTAACATTACTTTCCCGCTTGAACCATGAGAATATTGTGAGGTATTACAATGCTTGGATAGAAAAACATGAAAGTCCTGTTCCCACTGTGTCATCATCTGAAACAACTGAAGAGAAAAGAATGCCCACCACATCTGGTCTCTTCATCCTTACCACTGAGGAGACAAATGATGTGGAAGCTAATGCTCCTCCTCCAGTTTTGACAAGTTCAGTTGAGTGGAGTACTTCATGTGAAAGATCCTCTAGCAACAAATTCAGTGGAGCTGATCAGGAGTCCAGCGATGACGATGATGATGGTGATGGAGTGTTCTCACATTCATTTTTGTAAGTAGGCTTCAGTATTGGCACTATAGGGAACATAAGCAGATTTGGTTTTTCCAAGTTTGTGTCTTTTATCATTCTCACTTCTGTTATCTGAGGTCGTTCACTGCATTTTTGTTCTGTCCTCTGGTTCAAGAAGAGTGTATTTGCTAGCAGTCAGATAGCCATGGAGATGAAAATTTGTAGCTAAAAGCTGTGAGTGTATGAGGAAAATTTTGGTTTAGGCTTCTAGAAGTTTTGTACCGTTTGTGTTGGAATGCATGACTGTTTACTTTACATTGGACTGTATTCTCCAACCTTGAGAGTAAAGTTTTTAATAACAGAGAAGTCTGAAAAATACCTTACTTGTTCTTTCATTTTGTTTTGATTTTTATTAACATATTCCATACCTGCCTCTGTGTGTGGAGTGGTTCTTTCACTTATGGTGGTTTTTTGTTTAAGCAAGCAAGTAAACTTATCTCAGTTTTGCTTATTGAATATAGAAATTGAATTTTGCTCATACAAATCTATACCTTCCCTTTAAGTGACTGGGCTGTCAAAGGAAGTGTTGCTTTGCAAGCAAGATACTTTTGGGGATTTTGGGTTGTTTTGCTTTTTTGTTTAAGGCATGTAGAAGGTCTTCAACAGAAGCTTAGATTTTTTCTATTTCTGCAAAGTTTCCAGATTTCTTAGTAAATATTTCTTGGTACCCAAAATTTTAGAGGTTTCTTTTCTTTCTCTTTTTTAAGCAGGCCAACCACAGATTCTGAAAGTGACATCATTTTTGATAACGAGGATGAAAACAGTAATCTTCCAGTAAGTATAAAGATAAAGCTAGTGAAAATAAAAGATCATAAAATAGTCTTTGACAAGCAAACAGGTCAGTTGAGAAGTTTTGTTTCACTTCTGGTGTAAGTACAGAACCATGTAAGGTGATATTCCATCAGAGTAAAGGTTGTGCCATCATGAGCTGCATTCCATAGAAATCAGTCTGATGCAGCTAATCTGGATTCTGTTTCCCATAGTGTTCATTGAGCTAAATGCTAGTTGCACTTTGTAGTCATGAGCCTGGTTATTGCAAGTTTAACATTTCCTTTTGTACATGATTTAACAGTTAACTGTATGGATTGCCTTACATTATCTGAAAGCTGAAATTCTGTTTTGCTTTTAGATGATATAAACCAATATATTTGCTCATACTAGCCGCTTTTTGAAAGTGGTGACAATACATATTGCTAGCAGTCAAAAATAGATGGGAAGTCAGAATAATATGTAAGGTTTTAGTTGATTTTAAATTTTTTGTCAGAAAGCTAATGCAGTTTCTTACAGCATTTAGAATCTGTCATTGCCAATCCTGATCTGTAAAATGCTTCATCTCCTTCCTCTTTCTGTTTTAATGTACATTGGCATGAAAAAGCTTTCCATGTATGATTTAATAATATGGCAGTGCATTTGTTGCTCACTGTATCTATATATAAACTATACACCCAAATTGTTGCTTGGGGCAAGGGTTGCATTATTAACTCTATTATAAAGTAAGCTTTGTAGATTTTAGTTTCCAATTTATTTTTTTTTTAAATGTGACACACTTTGAGATTTAGGTTTCATCCAGATCTTCTGGAATATTTTTCCTCCACTGTTTAACAATGGCAGAATCTTACTTGTTCTCACTTTGAAAATGAGAGTTGGGTCACACCTGTTTTTCTAGTTTATTTAGAAGCAGTGGTATTTTTAAAATGTCAATGTATTATTTTGCTGTTACTCAGACCTAGCTGTAGAAGTTGAGTTCTCATCAATGTGTTCCAGCCATTAAAAAACAGTAGGATGCACAAAAAAAACTCTGGATGGCTTCCTGTAGCTAACTGTTCTGTTACTTTTATTGTGAAAAAGGATGAAGAAGGCAATGAAAAGAACGGCCATGGTGGAGAAGATAGTACACCAGTCATTCAGACAGTGCATTACCTGTACATTCAGGTACAAACATGCTTGCATTTTCAGATAAAAGGATACGGTTTATTCCGATGTGCAGAAATTAATTTCTGATTTTCTTGAGAAAAGTAGTGACCTTTAAAAAATGCAAATGAGACTACGTTCCGTGTTGTTTTTGCAATCGATTGGTTTCCTGAAAGGCTTGGCTGGCAGAAGGCACTGTGCAGCGCACACGGCTTGTTATGCCTTCCGAGACTCTATAGCTGTGCCTGGAGAGAGCCAAGTTTTGTAGTGCCATAGTATGTAATGGGATCACTCTTGTTGCTTGTGTACAAGTAAAAGTGGGCAGCTCCTGACCTAACCCTAGGACAACCCAACCAAGCAACCTTTTTTGAGTCCGTGGCTTCCAAAGCATTGTTTTGCCTTGTGCTTGTTATTTGTTTAGGATATCCATCCCAATCCCCTAACACTGTAGCTGGTGTTCTTGAGTTTGGTTGTGGTATTAATTCCCAATGTGGAGTTGAAGTGTACTGTGTTAACTTCTGGGGGGAAGCTGTATTTCACAGATGTGAAAACTTGCTCATTATCTTCAAAGGCACTATATTGTGTATGCACTTCTTTTAACAGAAAATGGTAATCTGCAAAGCAATTGTATGGCCTAACAGTAGGCACAGAATAAAATTCCTGTAGGTTTGCAACTTGAAGCTCTTTTGTGTTAGGAGTTAGACTGTTTCTGGGAGAAGTCAACTATCATAGGTAACTGTTCTGTGGTGATGTGCTATTTTTTATAATGCACTTAATGCTAGAGCTTGTCTGGAAGGAAGGTACAATTAGATGGAATTAGATTTTAATAAGCTTGTTTGCATGTGTTATGTATAATGATAATATAAACAGTTAAGATGCCAAGTAAAATGAAGCCAGAGATTCTTTAAAGTTTGGCTTAAACATACATTATGGCTTGGCTGGTTTCACCTTGGTTTTGACATGAACGTTGGAGAATATACTGCTCTACAAGCTCATACTGTTGTCCCAGAAAATGGGCTAGGACCCATAAATGCATGTTTTCTAGCTAAAAGATAGCTCTCGGGAAAATTCCAAACAGCTGAATGTTTTGATGATATTGTTTGCTACTGAAGTGTATGTTACAGAACCAGGCATTAATATGCACACAGATACAAGTTTCTGATGGTCTCTTCTTGACAAAACTACTCTTTCTTCTCTCTGTCCCCTACACATGCACAACTGAAGATGGAGTATTGTGAAAAGAGCACATTAAGGGATACTATTGACCAAGGATTATACGAAGACACCAGTAGGCTTTGGAGGCTTTTCCGAGAAATTTTAGATGGGTTAGCTTACATCCATGAAAAGGTTAGTAAATATGACAATTATAACCTGTCCATAATATCTACATTATGGCCTCTTTCTGTATGGGTTTCTTCATATTATTCATTTTGGGGTGTTTATTAGCAAGGTTTGTTCCTTGCCCTCTCCATTATTAATTGGTTCTAGGAGGTCAGAATATTTTATCATAAGCTTGAACTTTATAATGAACTACTTCAGATTTTTCCTTTTGTCACAAAAATTGACCACCTTTAAAAAGATTTTGTTAGGTTTCTGGTAGCACTGAAAATTGCTTCTAGCTTCTGGGCTGCAGACTATAGTCTTACTTCCGAATTAATCATCAGTGACTTAATGCTGTAGATTTCCCACTGTAGTAAAAGTATGTAATACAATTTTGCAGTCTATTATAAAGAGAGCTTTATTTTGAATTGTGTTTATTTTTTAATATTCTGTGGGTCTTTTTTTTTGTTGTCCTGCTGTAACAGGGAATGATCCACAGAGACTTGAAACCTGTGAACATTTTTTTAGATTCAGATGATCACGTCAAAATTGGTGATTTTGGTTTAGCTACAGATCATCCAGCAAATGCAGTAAGTACAGCTGAAAGTGAATGAAAAAAACCTTGAATTTGGTGTTGTAATAACACGAAAGATGAAAATAAAACAGAAAAACATAGTGCTTATAGGACTTTATATTGTGAATACCATAAACTTTTTTATTTCTAAGGTTCTAGAATTAAACCATGTACTGCCAACCAAAGTGGCAAGAAAAGCCAACAGAAGCATTTCAAGTGCCATTTGCAGCATGTCTGTTTTCCTGATTTCAGGTGGCCTCTAAACAAGAAGAAAATCACTCTGATAGTTCTGCTATGTCTGACCCATCAGGTTAGTTTACATAGTAACTTCCAAATGATTTTAAGCAAACACTTAATATTCTGCAGTCTTCTATACTCTGTTAGAACTTCCATTTGTTCTTTGAAAACAAAACCTTTTTTATTGGGGGGAAAAAACCCAACCACCAACGTTTGTGTAGATATGTTACATGTAATCTGGCAGTTTTGACTGTTATCTAAAAATTATTTGCTTCTGCTGCTAGCCTTCTGCCATAGATCAGTGCTTTTCTCATGGTGAGGTATATAGAGATCTGTATTTCTGTTCCATCCGCACTTCTCTTCTCTTGCCTGTACAGGACAATTTCAAGACTTAAGGAATTTTTGTTTGGCTGGGGTTTTTTTGACACCTTCCATAACAGGCTGAATTTTGTGTTTTGAGAAAACTTTTGTACATCCTATGTCTTAAGATGACTGTAATGGAAGTGAAATTTAGTTGTATTATTTCTGTGCTGACCTACCACAATTTTGTAAAGCAATAGGTAGGTTTAGCTACTATAGATTGACACATACTTGCCATGTGAAGGTTAAGAACTGTCTGTTTTGCAAACTGCTCTCAACTGGGTCTCTCTCAATAAGGACTGCATTCCAACCTAGAAGAAATGAGGACAGAAGATGAGTGAGTTTTTTCTTGACTTTGATGCTGTGTTTCTCTCCCACTTTCTTGAAACTAGTACTCTCATCTTTTGCCACATAGGTAATTTGACAGGGATGGTTGGCACCGCGCTGTATGTCAGCCCAGAGGTCCAAGGAAGCACTAAGTCTACATACAATCAGGTATGATTAGAATAGACGTAATAAAAAGGTAGCATGGAATGTAAGGTACCAGGTACAATTTAGGTCATTCCTGCTCAACAAAGGTGAATTCAAGGTGGAACAGGGTGTGGTGGGACTGCTGTGATAAGCAAGGCAATCTCCTCCTTTGAGAGGAGACCAAGGGTAGGAGGATGTGGGCAAGTCAGTTTTCCTGCTTGTGCTATGACCGTGACTAGGTGCAAGCGACTTCAAGTTGAAAGCAGGTAATCATGGAGGACCTTTATAAATTAATAGATTAAAGGTAAAATGACATCATCAGAAGTATATATTGCTTTCCTGGATTCCTAGGCTGTGATTTTGGGGAGGTGGGGGTGTATTTTTTTTCATCAAAGAGGATCCTGTTTTATATGCAGAGACAAGCTGAATTTCAAAGCAAGAATGTTTTCAGAGTGGGAATCCTTTATGTCATGGCAGTGCTGTGATGATAGAAGGCATTTAAATCTACCAAATCTTAATGGATTGTGTTATTTAACAGCCCCCACTTACTCCCCCCTCCCCCCTCCAAAAAAAAAAAACAATCCCCCAAAAACCAACCAAACCAACCCAACGAAGTCAAAACCACAGAAAAATCCACCCTTTTCTCTGGCTGTAATATACTGTGAAATTTAACCAAAATATTATTATTTCCTCTGTTATCATCTTCTGCAAAGAATTCACAGGTATTCTATTTAAATTTCTGGTTTTTTCTTCCTTAGAAAGTGGACCTGTTCAGTCTGGGTATAATATTCTTTGAAATGTCTTACCATCCCATGAGTACTGCATCAGAAAGGATCTTTGTTCTTGGTCAGCTAAGACTGGTAAGTACATGGATATAAAAGATAATAATTCTGTGCATCAAATAGTTTAAGAGAAGTAAAAGGATGCAAAACACAGCAAAAATGTTTCCACATGGAGCGCTTCTAAAAAAAAAAAAAAAAGTTTATAAAGTATATAATGAAAAGTGAAGAATAAAATTGGAGCTGGTATTGACATTCTGTTAATGCATTGTGGATTCCCTAATGGTATTAACATCAGCTAGTGTTCTACCTGTGAAATTAATTTTTATAGTGCAAAACATTAGAGGTGTAAAGGTCAGATAAAGACATCATGGCTTTAGTACACTTAAGTTTAGACCCGGTGGGTGTCTCCCAGGAACCAGTTGATATTTGTAGTTGGTAAATGCTTGTGGTATGGGTTTTATTTTCAGTGTACAAAACATCACAAAAGCATTTCAGTGACATTCTTTTTCCTTTTAGCTCTTCAAACTAAATTTGCCATGGGGGTTTTTTCTGTTGTTTTTTTTTTTTCCCCCAAGGGCAATAAAAATGCTCAGTTTCTCTGTTTAAATATGTAGAACTTAAAAATAAGACTAGCCTGAGCAAGCTGGACTGTCTGTTATAATTCAAATGTGGGTTTTGGTTTTTTGGTGTTGTATTTTGTTTGTTGGTTTTTGTTTTTTTTTTTGTAGCCCACTATTGTATTTCCTAAAGATTTTGATGAAGTCAAGCATGCAAAGCAGGTAATTTTGAAGCCATTTTAACTATTACGTATTCCCTGTCAAGAAATGTTAATTATAATTTTTCCCACATAACTTTAAATTAGAAATCTCAGCCAAGTTCTTATTACATGACATTAGAACAAAGTAAGGAAAAAAATAATCTCAATATACTAAGTTGACATAGAAATATACTTTACCCACAAAGTTCCTTGAGCACAGTCATAAAGAAATGCAGAATTCACTGGCATACTTTTTAAGCTCTGAGGGACAATTTCAACTTTTTTAGGCTCAGACAAATGGTAGCTATATTGTTGAACTCTAAACTTAAACTTTTGAAAAAAATCTGTGTCACAGAACAGAAAGAGGTGTGCAAGCTAATTTGACCGCTCTGAGTTTGGAAAGAGCTGCCAAGAGCTGTTCTGGATGCCTCCATGGCAAAGAAGTGAAGTCATAAGGAGCAGTGTAATTTTGTCTGGACCATCTATATAACTTATTCCTTGTGCTAGTAGACTCTTTTCTTGAACATTAGCATTAGCTTTTTGTCTGTTATGCCTATGAAACAGCAATCTGCCCATTACTAGTACCATAAAAATGTTTCCATCTTGTACAGTTTACTGTAATGTGCCAGGAAGATTCCCCCTTCTTTAATATCTGTAACTGTCAAATCTTTGTTCTTATGCATATGATTCTGCTTTCTCTTAACTTTGTTTATAAAGAGATGCCAGTGCTAGCATAAAACAGAACAACAAAGGATACTACATATTTTTGTCATCCCAGGAGGCACATTTCTAATAATTTTTGTGTTAGTAAATTTTATTCAGATAACACAGTAAAAGATAATTAGAATTTAATAAGCAAAGAATATCCACCCCAGAGATTCAGGTCCTACTATTTTTGTCCCTTGTAGAGTCTCATAATTTTTTTATTAATATGATGTGACTAAGAAATTTGTTGTAAATACTGCTAGTATATAAAATTCTTCTAAACTAGAAAATTTTGATGTAATTTGTAGAGATTGGTTATTACATGGCTCCTGAACCATGATCCTGCAGCACGACCAACAGCTGTGGAGCTGTTAAAAAGTGAACATCTTCCACCACCACAAATGGAAGAGTCTGAACTCCATGAAGTACTCCACCATACCTTAGCAAACGTGGATGGAAAGGCCTACCGGACTATGATGAGTCATATATTTTCACAGCGTATATCTCCAGCTATAGACTATACCTATGACAGTGATATGCTGAAGGTTTGTAGGTGTTACGGGGATGTGTGGGGGTTTTATTTCTGTGTTGGATTTTTAAAAAAATGTTTATACAGGTGAACTCTAACATGTTTGAGAGAATTGTGTTATCTCTTAAGATTAACTGTCACATTAGTTCCCATTTAAAGCTACAGACTATACTATGCGCACTTGAATAACCACTTGCCATTTGAACCTTAGGTTCATTCTTCAATGAAGAAACAAGCAGTATTTGATTGTAGCAGCTAAAACTTTTAAGCTTATGTCCAGATGATTACTTTCTTTACTCTGAACTTCTGTCAAACTAATGGTACTTGCATCTGATTGCCAACAGAATGTGTTGCCTCTGAATGTTTTCCTCTCTTTCTAAGCATGGCAATCAAAGTAATCCTCCGTTTCTCAACTCTAAAATCTTCCTAAATCTAAAGAAATACAAGCTAACACAGTACAGTAATGCTTTTGTGTAGTTGTAGTTATTTTTTAATATGTAAGCAATTACAGTTTTTTATAGTGGGACGAGATAGCAGAATGCTTATTGCCTATATTACATGGAGTGTTCATGGCATATGAATTATATATGTACTTTTTATTTGTGATGGTTTCAGGGTAGTTTTTCTATTTGGGCAGCCAAGATACAGCAGCATGTATGTGAGATTGTCAGCCGGATATTTAAAAGACACGGTGGGTGTGTTGACAAAAGTCATTCATTTCCTTTTTCGTGATTGAATGGATTTAAGAGAATGGAATAGTTGTACTGCTATCATATGAGTCAGAAAGTACGTTCAGTACTTACATATCATTTGAGGCTTTGCATTATTTTTTGCTGTTATTTCGGCATCCAGTAATAGCTGTTAACTTCAAATCTGAACTATTTTAATTTTCTACAGAAAGAAAAGTGAAAATCTTAATTATATCTTCAAATGTATTTGGTTGTTCTGATAAGTCTATATGAGCTTTTAGAGATAGGGAGTGTTACATAAAATCTAGATCTGAATATAGGGATAGCTCTACAGTGAAAGACCAAGCATCCATGTAGCACAGTAACCTCTCTTTGAGCGTAGTCAGAACGGGAATGGCCTAAGAAAGAGCGTGGAAGCAGAGCAAGCGCATAGTGGTACTTTCAGTGATACTGCTCTTAGCAATGATTTGCTGTTCAGGAGCTTCCTGAGCCACAGCTGATGTGATGGTGTTTAACAGTCTTTGATGGTTTTTCTTTCCAGGACTCTATCCAGTCATTAGCAATAGTATTTGCTTAAAACTAGTTTTTAAGAGAGGAAGAAAATTTATGCACACACTGTCACATTTGAAATGTTACACATTGTATTGTTTTAGAGGCATTCATGATACTATTTTATATAAAAATAGAAAATTTTAAAATAGAAACAGGGAGATTTCCTAATACATTATAATCTGACTAAGCATGATCAGTGTTTGGCAATACAAAAGAATGAGAAAAGGAGAAACATGAAGTCAAGTAAGGAGAAGTTACTTCCTCCCACACACACACCATTTAAAGCTTGACAGACTTTGGAAAGTGTTTGTCAGCATTTTAAAGATTGAAATTTTTTCATTCTTTTGGGAAAAAACTGTCAGGGGTTGGATATATATTTTTTCCATTAGATTGTATCTGCCATCTCTAATGGTTAAAAGCATTTCCTTGTTTTTGAGGCTTTTTTTTTCCTCCTGATTTAAATGTTTATGTTGAAATCTAATTGAAGACATGAGTCTATAATAAAAGAGCTGTATGAGAATCAGTAGAGAATTTAAAACAGGAAAGTATTTTTCAGTGATTAGTGATACTGTTTGTAACAGTAAGGTTTCAATGAAGATTGAATTCATACGATAGATGGTTGCAAAATATAGCCAGAAAAAGAAGGTTTTTATGAGGTTTTAAAGTGAACCATAAACACTTCCTGTACATTTTTGATGCAACGTGTCTGAACAACACTTGTTCTCTTTGGAAGTGCCTCTAGACCAAAACAGTACTACTGGTATCTGTAGAGTTTCTCATCTGTTTTGTGTGCATGCTTTTGTGAAAGGTGGTGTTTAAAGAGGGAGGACAAGGTGAGGATTCTGCTGGAGCTGTGGAATTCGCAGTTTGTTCCTCTGTGGGTTGCCTGCTGAGCCCAAGAAGCATGCAAGATAGAACATCAAAGTTTGTTCGATAGCTTGCTTTGAACAGTGGAAGAGGAAGGTCTATCAAGGACTCTTAAAATAATGTAATTTTTAAAAGGCGTTAGCTGAGATTATCGTGCCCTGCAAGGTTGTTCACAAGCTTGTAAAAAGCAGATGTTACTTCTGAAATGGGAGATAATAGTATTTTACTGGTTTTGTGCAGGAGCCATCAAGCTGCATACTCCATTGCTAATGCCCAGAAATAAAAAACTATACGAACATAATGAAGCTTCATATTTTATGGATCAGAGTGGGATGCTGGTAATGCTTCCTTATGACCTCAGAGTAAGTAGTATCATCTCTGTAGGCAAAGCTGGGTTTGAAGAGTGCTGGTAGTGTCTGTAGATACCTTTGATTCACTAGTGATAAATTTGGTTTAGGCTTATACTACTTCTGACTGTTGAAGTAGTGTATCTTTCAGTGTCTGTTCCTGTATTCCTTAGTGCTGTACTCCTGGTCTTGACAGCTGGAGTCCTGACCACATAGGGAAGAAAGAGACTTTTCCTTTTTATTTCTTTTTTTCTTTCTTTCTTTTTTTAACATAGGTGAAAATAATGCCGTATTATAAATGTGATAATGTCACTGCTGGTTTGAGGGTTTTTTGTGGGTTTTTTTTTTCTTGCACATATAAGAGACAAGACTTTTCCAGTGACCAGTGAAAATTCTAATATTCTCATCTCTTTCTTATATTTATATGTCTTAATAGAGAATGTGGGTAACAGTCTGTCCAGTTTTATGTTCCTCAAACAGATGTTGTCAAAGGTCATTCTACTCCTGAGAGGAATTGCTGTTTGCACAGTTCAGATTTTACTGTCTGGATTCCTCAGTAATACCCAATTATATGCAATGTTGGCCTAATGATCTTGCACATAATTTAACACATAAATGCTTAAGTGTTATCTTTTGTTTATTATTGATGGTTAAAGAACCTGACTTTTTATATTCCATTTCATTAATTTAAGGTCAGTTTGACTCGCCCTTCCTTTGCATTTATAACATCAAGCTATATAATATGATTCACGGTTAAGGATTTGTGCACGATCTACAAAATAGATCTTTCCATTGGAATTGCTTGTTTTGGAAAATGTGTTGACCAAAGATTTATTAAAAAATACTCCTTTATTTCTTTATGTAAACAGTAAAATACCTGCTTGTATGTTTTAATATGCTCATAGTCGATTTATGATGCATTTTGCATGCATTAGGGTAACTTAAGAAATGTCCTTGTGTCTCCCTCTAAGCTCTTCTAGAAACTTGGCGGGGGGAGGTGTTTTTATTTAAAACTTGCAGCAAGGATGATTAGATTAATACTACTTGGCTATGGCAAATACTTAAGGCATTATAGCACGTGAGAATACAAGTGTTACTGCACAATAGTAATTCATCTCCAGTTTCAGAGCCTAGTCAGACTGAATCTTTCGTTTCAACAGTGTTCATGTATTTTGTTTTGCAGATTCCTTTTGCAAGATTTGTAGCTAGAAATAACATATCAAACTTGAAAAGGTAAGGGACATAGAGATGATGTTTTGCACAGATGCCACTCTTTATGACAGTAACCACTGAAGATGCTGATTTGTTCTTCAATGTTTCCTTTAGATACTGTATAGAGCGAGTTTTCAGACCTCGAAAGTTAGACCGCTGTCATCCCAAAGAACTCCTTGAATGTGCATTTGACATCATTACATCTACTGGAAATAGCTTTTTGCCTATAGCAGAAACAATTTATGCCATTTCAGAAATCATTCAAGAGTTTTCAGTGCTACAGGTAGATTCTCTAATCGTCCCCTTTGCTCTCTTTTCCATCCTGAAATTTGAATCTAAGTAAATCTTTAGTTTAACGTATTTTAAAAGGATAGTTCCTTTAACCTTAACAAGTACAGAACTGTTTTCACGTTTTATCTATAGTCAGTTACAGAACACTGTCATTTAAATAAAAAATATGTTTCGTAGGTAAACTTAAAATGAAGCATAGGTTTGTGTGCAAAGGAAGTATTAATTGAATCCTTACAGTGCCGTTAAAGTAACATCTTCCTTCTGTCAGGCAGTCATTATTGTAGAATGGGACAAGCCTTGTCATTCTTTAGTTATAGAGGGAAGGTAAGGTGGTGGAAGGAGAGGTCTGAAGTTATTTTTGAGCTGTTAGGAAATCTTTCTCTTTTTTTTTTTTTTTTTTTTGTTTTTGTTTTTTTGTTTTAGCCAAATGGAATGCAAGTAAAACTTTTTTTTTCTTTCTCTTTTTTCGTTACCCTTCATTAGGAAAGAAAGTACAGTATTTACTTAAACCACACTGCCTTACTGAAAGCTATACTTTTGCACTGTGGGATACCAGAGGATAAACTTAATCAAGTTTATATCATTCTGTATGATGCTGTGGTAAGATACCAGTTATTAATCTAATCTCTGTCATCATCACTGTAGAGTATCTTGTTTTGTGGAGCTTTCTCTAAAAATGAGTAACAGCCCATTGCCAGCATAACAAGGAATATTCTGTCGCTATATAAAAAGGCTGACTACCTTTGGGCTGTAAACTCAGTTAAATTACTTTTCTGTTACTACTGGATTGGGATGTTTTAAGATGATTTTTAAATGTGTATTTATGAGATAATTATTCACCTGTATAATTAAGAACTGGTAGGGTACTCAATAAAAACTTTACAATGTATCTTGATACCATCTTGGTCTTTTCTACCTTATCAGCAGAGAAAATAGATTAAATTCATTTGAATAATTAAGATAGTGTTTAAATCCCAACAAAATGCCTTTTTTATTTCCTTTATTCTTTTTTTGTTGTTTATTAATTTACATAAGCATTTCAATATCTATGCAGAAGTGCTTTTCAGCAAAGTTGGTATTTCTATACTTTTTGTTGCTGCTTGGAACCAAGCCAAATGTGGCCTCACTACAAGATTGGTGGAAAATGTGTTATTATTTTTGTTCTATTATTGCAGTTTGTAAATGCAACCTTTAATTAAAGTTATTGGGAAGTTGTGTTTTAATTCTTAGCAATAGTAATATTTTTTGGTAACTCGGTTGTTGAATATGTTTGAATCTATTTCTCTTGTAGACTGAAAAGCTAACTAAAAGAGAAGTAGAAGCCAAATTCTGTAATCTTTCTCTCACATCGAATAGTGTAAGTAATTTTAATTCAATGTTAATTTCTGTGTAACTTGCCATAAGTCAGTAACATTTAATTACTTTGCAATTTAATCAGCCAAAGTAGGAAAAATAATCTGTTACATCTGCTGTTCAGAATAGATAGTCTCTTTGAAAGTGGTCTGATTTTGTTCTCTGTTCTCTCTGGAAGTCCGTATTGCAACTGTCCAAGTTTCTTTTTACTTCTAAACGTGTTTTTCAGACTGTGAAAACAATAAAAGGAATACTGTACAGTGGTATTTAGTAAAACAAACTGAGAGAAACTTAAAAAAAAAAAAAGTCTGCAAATAATGAATGTGCATAAAGAGTTGAGGTTAACTTCTGGACATCCTGATAAGACTTGTGCCTGTCCATTCCTTCCTCAGCTTGCTAGGTAAAAACAGGTTGCTGGGCAAAATGGGCAAAAAAGGCAGATATTTTACTCACACTAAGTCAATTTTTTTTTAAATTTGTTTTGTTTTGTTTTTTAGATGTGACCTATTATGAGCACTATCAGTGGTGCTACCTATGTTTTTTATTTATTTTTGGTTTTAGCTTTCTCGACTCTACAGATTCATTGAGCAGAAGGGAGAAGCAAGTAATGTATTTCCATTTTTAAACACAATGATAAAACAAAAGCCAGGTGTCACTCAGCTGTTGAAGCATGGCATGAAGGATTTAGAGGAAATCATTGGTCTGTTAAAGCAACTTGGAATAAAACTTCAGGTTTGTAAAATGATCTGCTAATAAATTAATGGATTTATAGGCTGCTGGGCCTTGTAATTTTCCAGGAAACAAAGTAATGATATTTCAGAATAGAAAAGCACAGCAAAGTGTCTTTTGACGGCAAGTAATAATACTGGCATTGATTTTTATTTATTTATTTATTTATTTATTAAATTTTTTTTTTTTAAGACTCATTTTAAGAATAAGACCTCTTCCAGTCAGAAATCTCTGGCTTAGTTTCTATCCAATGACACACAGACTATTTTTTCCCCCCAACCAAGATTGAAGGCATTACCTAGAGCATAAAGGAATTTTTAAAGTTTTGAAACAAACTATAAATATTTTTAAAAATACAGAAAGCTGATGACTACTAAATACCTCCCCTCCTCCTTCCTTGAGGCTTGCTGTCTGGATTTTGTGCTATAGGTCTCTTGGGATACTTTAAGATTAAAGTATCATGTCCTTATTTTTAATTGTATTTTAAATTTTTGGAGATAAGGAGTGTTTCTGTATGTCTTCCTTATGTGAGAACAGTGTTTTCAGTCCATACTGCTAATAGGAAATTAATTATATTAACAAGTAATATTGGTAAAGGTCTTCTACATATACTCATTTTTATTTTACAGGTTTCTATAAATCTGGGACTAGTTTACAAAATACAGCAGCACAATGGTATTATCTTTCAGTTTATAGCATACATCAAAAGAAGACAAAGAACTGTGCCTGAAATTCTTGCTGCAGGGGGTAGATATGATCATCTGGTATGTGCTCATCTCTTTTAATGAATTCAGATTTTCTTTAAAAACCATGAAAAAATTAAAAAACTTTTTGAAATTTTGCAAAGATAACTATTTGGGTCTTACATTTTGTTTGTGTCTTGTTTTGAGATTCCACAGTTTAGAGGGCCGCAGATGGTAGGACCAATTCCTTCAGCTGTTGGAGTCAGCGTAGCTATAGATAAAATAACTGCTGCTGTTTCCAGTGTGGAGGATTCTGTAAGTCTGTTTTTTGGGAGGTGGGGGGGTTTGTTAATTTGTTTACTCCTGACAGTTCAGTAACCTAACTGTAGCCAAAGATGGGCAAAAAATTAGATGTTCAGATGTGTTCCAAAATAATACCATACTGAAATAGACAGCGGTCATTGAGATGACCTGTTTTCTTCTGTGTTTCTCTACATAAAATTTAGTAAAATAAAAAACTTAAGAAAACGGACTACTTTTTACAGTGTCACACAATTTCACTTGGTTGTGGAATGTGTATTTTATTAACTTTTCTTTTATAGGAGTAAATGAACATTGCTAAGCAGAATGGGAAGTAAAGAACAGAATAGGCTAAGATACTTTGCAAGCTGAGGCTGTGCAGATGCTTTTCATCAAAGATTGAGCTTCAGTGACTTTCAAACATGCTTAGGTAGATTGTGGCTCTAAAAAGAGGTGGATTTAACTCCTTTTGTTCAACTTGATGCATTTTGAAAAACATTAGTATGTTTATCCTTGTTATTTTAACTGCATTATGAAAGTGAAAAAAGGTGGTCTTGTGGCTAATACTGTCGCCCTTGTTTTTACTTTCATTTCAGGTTTCTGTCAGCTCATGTGACCTGCTGGTTGTAAGTGTTGGTCAGATGTCAATGGGTAGAGCTGTCAATATTGTTCAGAAGCTCTGGACTGTAGGAATTCCAGCTGAAATAATGTACGACTGGTCCCAGGTAGAAATTCTATCTCCTGTGTTAACTATATTGTTGTTCTTCAAGATCAGTGCAGCCTGAGACCATCCTTTTCCAATTTTTTCTGGTTTTTATTGACTTACAGAATCATAAAACTGAGCGTATAGGGTGCTATTCAGGTACAGTGATGTTAAAGTCTCACTGGCCTTGCAGCATTCTTCCTCTCTATCTCCCAGAGTATCTAAAAGTGTGATGAAGGATCTTTATGCACTCCTCAGAGCACAGAGGAATAAAGTGACCTTCCCCGATTATACACTTGAGTGTGGAGTCCAAGGCCTATTGAAATCAAGGGGGAAAGTCGCATAATGAATTTTAAATGAGGCCAGTTAGCTCCAATTAAGTGAAGTGAGGATGCTTCAAAGCAGAAGCGTATTTTGTACCAGTGAAGGCAATAAATTTTCCTTTCAGTGAGGGCTGCAGGTGGGATCCCTGAATTGATGAGTTAATCCTTAATAAAGGGCATGTCTGGAACAGAACAGTAGCATCGACTTTTAAATATATCCAGATGGCTGAAGACTATCAGGTACAGAGGGAATATTGACATCATTCTACTGGTAGAAAAACAGTTTAGTAAATTGAGCTACTAGATACGCTATGGGGTCCCCCTGTAGTTCCTGGAGAGGTGTGTGTAGGAGGGAGAGAAAGAGGCAAGCTGAATTGTGCCCTTTTTTCTCCAGTTGAAACCAAGAAGACCCTTTAGCCAATACTGCTTCACTGGAGCAGTGAGCTGCATGGCAATGCTGAAGTCCCTTTCAACAGTGGTGGCAGTTACCTGAGGATTATGAGTCTGGTTCACCTTTTAAGTATGGTAGTTGGTGACTATCAAAAGAAACACTGTGCACTTGTCAGTTCCGAGTTATGTGCTGCAGAGCAGACAGTTTTGAGCTCACCCACTTAATTCATGACTTTTTTGTAAACTTTTGCCATAACATTTCTGATGGCTTCGATCCCTCAGAATTGGAAAAAAACCCACATATCATTATGCTTTTTATATGATCACCCTGGCTTCTCTTCTTTTTGTGATTCTTAAGGAATGAAGATTTGGGTGGTTCTTACCTCTGTGTAATGCTGTCCTGCAACCCACTGCTAAGTCAGCATAGCAAGCCCTTCAGTAAGCTCGGCACTGAGAATGATGCAAGTCGGCCTCAGGTTTACATGAAACCCAGCTGGAGTCAGCTTTCATGACAAGAGTACCAGTCGTGCAGGACTGAGCTATTACTGAAAGTTGCAGACATTGGGGTGGTAACTGATTAATGTTACATTGCACATTTTTACAGTTATGTAGACCCTGTACTTCTAGATCCAGCCAGCCCTTCCACGTGGGAACTAGGACTGGAGGGCCTAAGCATTCTGTCTGTCTAGTGTAGACCTAGATTTCAATTTTTAAGGAGCATTGGTTGGATAAATACATGCATAATGAAGTTTCACCTCCTGGACTTGTTAATAAAGTTATCCCAGAAACTTATATAATCATTTTAACTGCTGCATATCGAGTTATTTTAATTAAGGGACTTTGATTACTTAAGTCATCATTTTATAACCTGTCAAATTTCTGTCCCATTTCCCTTCCTCTGTTCCATTTTAGTCCCAGGAAGAACTGCAGGAATATTGCAGATGCTCTGGGATTACATATGTGGCTCTTGTGTCAGATAAAGAAGGAAGTCATGTGAAGGTAAGTGTGGGATGAGAGGATGTTTGATGGTGTTTCAGATTTATAATCTGTTGTTCTATATTTCTTTGTTTTTTAAGATCATGATTATTTTTAATGAAGTATTTAAGTAGATGGAATTCAGGTAAATACAGTTTCAGTTGCTAAGTAGTAGAAAGTTCTGAAGAAGCAGCCTCCTTTTTATCCCTCTGTAACACTGTTATTTACAGACCTCCTTTCCTCTAGGAGTAGTCCAGAAATTAGTGCAAACATTGCTTGACTTTGAGTGATTGGTGTCTACATAGAAAAAGGTTTCTGTTGTCTCTGATTTCTTTGAATCTATGAAAGGAATTAGTTGACTCTGTGATCTTTCCAGTTGGCAGCTTTCCATGTTACAAAACAAATATAACTAAAACATAAATCTAGAAAAATCCACATAGTTCAAACAGGCAGAGTCTGAACCACACTCATCTCTGTAAGTAAGCTAAGGTTAAGATTTAAAGACTAGGCTGTGTCACAACATGAATTACCACCTTCTGTGCTCTTCAGCCTGTGGTTCTGGTACCTTTTTTAGAAGTTAGAAGTTTCAAAATATTCTTGATTCTGGATCGTAAGGCAAAAGATCATTATTTGTTGAATAAATATTTTTTCTTTGGAAAAAAGTAACCATTTGACAGTATCTAGCATGGCCATGTTACCTAGCCAATGTGCATTACTGAAATGTTTTTCACTTGTTACTCACTTTCCTTGTCATTGTAACACATAGCAAATCACTGCAATAATAGCTGTATGAACAAGTAGATTTGGATGATGAGAATGCAATATATCAATGTCTTTCACAAGACTATTACAGAGCGTTCTTTTAAACATGCTTTATTGAAGCAAAACCAACAAAGAACATGCTAATGAGGTGAATGGTGTTGTTACTGATTAATCTCTTCCCAGTAAAGATGGAGCAGATGTTCTAACTTTTGAATGTTTGAGTCTAACTTTTGCAAACTGAAAGGCAAGCCTTATTCTAACACAGTTCCTTAACTTAAAAGCCCCAAACCAAATAAACTAATTAATATGGTGTTTGCACCTATAAACCATTCTGTTAAAAAATTAATTATCATATATTAAATACAAGTAGCCAAGCTAGTTTAAGCTTTGGGAATGCAGAAGAAATTAGCTGGTTGAAAAAAAAAAAACAACCCACAACAAAAATCTAATCAAAGATTTAATTGGCAGTGATTGATCAGTAGTGATGATAGCTTCCTATCTTTGACTGCTTCACCTTTAACAGGTGAATAATCCAGTTTGGTTTTGATCAAATTTGATAAGTTTATTCATATGCCATTTTAAGAATCAACAATCTTAAGAACCACTGAACTACATCATAGGTGAAATCCTTTGAGAAAGACAGACAGACGGAGAAAAGGATTTTAGAATCTGACTTAATAGATCACCTGATCCAGAAACTGAAAATTAAAATCTGTGACGAAAGATGTAGTAGGTAAGTAGCGCAACATGTCAATGTGAATAGTCAAAATCAGAAGTGAATGTGTGTTTGTTTTAATGAAATAATTTTAAGACATGCTTAGTTAAATCTTGATTTTATTTGGTAAAGAGTAAGAGCTTTGCTGAATCCCCTTTTTGAGGGGAAAAGAAAGCAAAGGCCTTGGTTATAGAATTTTATTGAGACTAAGAGGCTGATTTCCCTAGCTGCTGTTACATTCAAACATCCATAGTGCTTCATAAATTAAAAGACCATGTGGTTATCCAGCTCAAATGCTACTAGAACACCAGTATTGTTTGTATGGCAGGACTGCCTGCAAGTCCCTGATACTGACCAGAAGTCCATTACATTGATGTACTGTGTAATCAAAGAATTAAAGCAGTAAATCCCTTTCATTCTGAGGCAGTGTTGATACAGTAAAAATGAAGGTGTAATTGTAGCACACCTGTATGTACACTTTGGCTGGCACAAATGAAAGTAACACCTGGCAAACACTCAGGATACACAGCAACACCGCATCATCCTGTCTTTGTTGAAATTACTATTTATTGTCACTAATAGAAGTTAGTACAGACATCACAGGAGAGGCTACAGTCACACCTGTGTGCAATAGCTGTTATTCACACATATCCCTTTGTAAATGTATAATTATACACACGTCTATATATATTTATATGCATGTACATATGTATATATGTATGTACGTACTGGAAGCAGGAACAGATATGGCTTAGTCACACAAACTAGAGTTCAGAAACTAACAGATTTGACATCTGTAGTATTTCTGAAAAGAGTTAACAATAAAGTAAATAGTTAAGCTGGGAAGTGCTTAACTCGAGCAGTAGTTTGTGCAGGTGGTTGACTTCTACCCTTTTTTTCTTCCTTCTCCTTTTTCTGGCCTCAGCCAGTCTTGGCATTTAACTTTGCAATTAACTTGATTTTCATGTCTTTTGTGACAAATCTACAGGATCTACCAGAAGCTGTGAAAGAAAATCATTCTTTCTAAAGGTTACCTTATTTTTAGATCCTGAGAACAGATTATAGAAAAACCTGTATTTGGTAATACTAAACAGAGAAATGCAATAACTATGATTGTATTAACACCGGTAAATTTATTTGTTAATGAATCCTGAATGTGGAAAGTAAAGGGATCCAAACTAATTATTGAAAGCTTCTTTGAGTAGGTGTGATCTTAAGTATAAATATTACTTTGATACTTTATTATCTCACAGAAACCTGTAAGAAATTGTAGATTAAATTAATAATTTAGAGAGAATATTCTCGTAATATCTTCTAGTATTAGGATCTAAATCACTCTTGTGTGATGGGGAGCACATTGTTTTTTTTATCTGTAGGACACACAAAGATTGCTTCTAGATCTGATTTTGTAATGTAATATTGTATGATTTCCTGTCTGTTCCAGAATAGAATTTAATCTGCAGATATGTGCTGGGAAGTATCCATAAATTTCTTTATCTGTTGGAATGAAATAAGTGTGTTTGTATGATAATCTGAAACCATGTCTTATTACAGTATTTCTTTGTTACTGTAAATTTGTTTCCCTAACTGTCTGTTTATTTTTAGAGAAACCTCAGATAATCTTTCAGTACCAAATCAAAAGGGATCATTTACTAATATTTCAGGTATTTAATTTGTAGTTATAGAATATACAAACCGTTTCTGCTTAAAAACTGTTTTATAAGAAAATATTGCTGGAACATAAATTTTAAAAGCATTACCAGAGTCAGAGAAAGAAAATGTTTTCTAGCATTGCCTATGGTTAAAGACATTTCCTCCTAATCTCAGATCTTGTTCCAAGTGACCTAAAACTGAAACTTTCTCCAAACTAACAAAATGAGTGCTCAGACCAACAGACAGAGTATTCCCTATACAAGCATTCATTGATGCAGTGATTCAGGATGGGGAAAAAACCAAAAACCATGAACATTTCCTAGCTGAGGAGAAATTAAATGTCATCTTGATGAAAAATAACATGACCTGTGATTGTTACAGTGTTGTGACCCATGTACATTGACCTACTGTTCTACTAAGATTTTCTTTCTTCAAATGAAAATGCCTTTACATTTCTAGCTACAGATTTGCACTCCTTAGTCTGATAATAGAAGTTTGCATATAAAGAATAATATTTAGTACTTCTTGTTAAGAGGGATAAAGTTTGGCATTTTTGGTAATTATTTTATTAGGTACTGATACAGTGTGTGGTAGCGGTGGTGGTTGTTTTTAAAGAAACACTTCCTGCCCGCCCCCCCCTCCCCTTGCATAACAGTGAGGGAGAGAGGTGGCTATGCCTAACTTGGTTTGGGTTTTTTGTGTGTGTGTGTGTGTGTGTGCTTACCAGAAGTGGCAATTTGGATGTCAAAATAAGCCATTTCAAAATTTATTGTTATTTGGGGGAGCTGGGGTTTATTGTTTGTTTTGTCATTAACTCTGCTCAGGGACAGAGCGTTAAATAGTTGCCTCATTCTTGTAACAGCTTTTCGTATTTTGGTGTTAGGTATGCTACATTCCTCTCTTAGTTTCAGGAACACTGATGTAAAATACCAAATTTCTTAGTCTTACCAACCAGTCCTTCAAAGTCATAAGTGAGCGTTTGAGAATTTACATGCACATTTTCACTATCCTATTTACTTGACTGACTCTGGGGGGGGTTTTGCAGCTTTTCAAAACCTACACTATAGAGATCTTAGCTTATTAATATTTATAAATTTTCTGTTTCTTGCTACTTCTTGTATAAAGAAAGAATATAATCTAAAACTATATGTTTGCATTTTAGGTGTATTTGAATCACATGGAACTCTTGTGCCTAATGTTAGTGTTATAGCTCCTGAAAAATTATCTGCCAGTGCCAGGCGTCGTCAAGAAATTCAGGTACACACACATCAAATAAGTATTAAGAAGTGATCCTTAAAAGTGAAGGAATGGTAGAATTCCTATTTTCACTATCACCTAACTTACACAAATACATTCTGTTTGTTCTTTATTCATAAAACAGATGATGAACAGTACAAAAGTTTGAAGGCAAAGTCTACCATTTTTTATCATTTTGGATCTTGGGAATTATCTGTGACATTGTGGCTCAGCCATCACTGTACATACATATTAGAAATCTTATTTTAGTAGGGACTGTGGTTCTGGAATTTTCCTTTTTTTAATATAAATGCTGAAGTGTATTAAAGGTGCAAGTTCAGCATACTTTTAATTTGTAATGGGTTTGTAACAGATACTCTATGTATTTCATTATGTTGTCTCAAACTAAGGGCCTAAGAAAAAAATGCAGATTTAAAAAAAAAAAAAAAAAAACCAAACCAAAAACCCCAACAAAAAAAACCCCACAACCCTGCCTAAAATGTGATATTACAATAATGTAGAAAAGATTAAATTATGCTAGCAACAAATGTCAGAGTTTGCTCATTTAGGATTATTGGATTCAAGATATTTAGAGTACATGGTAAAACAGAACTGTAATCTTACCCCTTTTCAGTCCAAATTTGGGTGTGCAACAAAAAAATCCTGCCTATAAATAGTTCTCAGAACCTAAATAAAGAACTGGATGTTATTCTCTGAGGGTTGAGCTAAACAGACTTGTTGTTTTCAGGTTTTTAATATATAAAAGCATCTTTGCAAGATACAAAAGACAACATAGCGCAAGGCTGCAACTACATTTGTGAAGTGCTACTTTTGCAGGATTACTAGCTTGCTCTGCAAAAAAGTGTTACAAGGCATGACCTGTACTTTGGTTTGGCTTTCAAATCAGTCATCCTTCTTCAGCTAAAGATGATTCACTGTATCCAGTCACAGATTCTCAGGTTCCTCTGAAAAGTTACCTAACACCCAGAAACAGAAAGGTAGTTTTTACTACATATGTGAGAATTAACATTGTAACATGCAGTTCTGTCTGCTTTTAGTACACTATCAGTATTAGCAAGTCTTTATCATTCCTGCAAGAGTGGCTTAGACCCCATCTCCTCATCAAGAATTATTGTGGAATTCTTACTGAAAATAATATTAAATGTGAATTTTAGTTTTAATATGATGTAGTTCTTCATCTTGTGTTAGAAGCAGCCTCTTCTGTTCCCATCATCTATGAAGTAGAAAATACATGCTCCTAACCTGTGTCACAGAAGCAGTGTATTTTACATTTGCCCATCTTTTGTTGCCAGGTGCAAACAAGACTTCAGACATTCATTTCTAGCCTGCAACAGAAAACAAGTGAGATCGAGATTTTAGCAGTAAGTATTTGGCAGAAGCCTGAATTAATTTCAAATCTCTTAATTGAATTGGATGATGCAGTTGCTATCTGGAACAAACTACTGCCAATAGCCTTACTTTAGAGATACCAAATGAACCAAACTTCTGATGAAATAAGACCTATGGCATGGTTCCTTAATACTTGAAAAGTATCTCAAACTGTGTGTATTGGAGAGTTGCATAGAACAAAACCTAACAAGTATTTAGTTGTAAATTCTTAAGCTGTACTTATGCTAACTACTGTAGATCTGGTAACTTGTTCTGCTAGATTTGCTCTTACATTTAAACCAGCATAGCTTTTGTTTGTATATAGCTTTTAGACTTTGCTGACCATGTCACAAAGGACTTTAAAATGATATATGCTTTTCAGGAAACATACTGCCTATTTGCCTACGCCTGTTTGGAACTTTCCATAACAGAATCTGTCATGAACAGTTTGTTTAAAATGCTTAAAACCTTGGCAAATTCCCAATTTTGTCAGCATGAGTGCTTCTTTGGAAATCAAAAAGTCTGACTCCTTTCAGTATAGCTAATCTCTAGTTGGCAAACTGATAACAGAAGAACTGTTAAGTATTGGTTTCTTGATGATATTTTTACAGGTAGATCTGCCAAAAGCAACTGTGATACACTTCTTATCATTAGAGGTAAGCAATCAAGTATTGTCGTTAAAACTCTAATTGAATAATAGATGATAAATTCTGTTCCTAATGAAGTGGAATGTAAAATTCACAATGTAGTTTTTCTCCTTCAAGGAGTTTGAATTAGTTTTTAAAACTTGAAAGGATTTTTTTTACCCAAGGAGCTTGACTGAGGCTAGAAAAATCTTTTTGTCAAACACCTGTTACACAAGACACCATTAGGAAGTCCTAATCCAAAGCTCTGGGGTTTTTTTCCCGAAGAATAGTTAACTGAAATTAAGTCTCACTGTTCATTTTGAGAAACCAATAAGCATTAACAGCAGTTTCAACAAAGATGTTCCTTGAAGCTGTTAATAAAGGAGGATCCAAAATACAGATGCAATTGTTCCAAGTACAGCACCTGAAACATCTCTTAGTGAAGCCAAGATAAAAAGGGGATGTATAAGTGTTACACTGACACCTCTTAACAAGTTAGAAACTGCTGGGGGAGGGGGGGGAGACAAAGCTGTTTTCTTTCCTCCAATGACAGCAGTAGTTTTAAAGTCAGAAGTTCTTACTAGAGAGAGAAATGCCTCCCCATCCCCCCAAAAAAACAAACTCAAGAATGGCATCCTGCCTGGAAGTGGATTTAGTACTTTCATACCATTCATCTACTGCTCTGAAGCAGGGCTTGTCTGGTAATCAGACCACAGTAAACATTTGAATATATTTTCAAAATACTGAAGTTCATCCAGTCTGTCCAAATCATGAAGACAGTTTATCACCTTTTACTTAAAAAAAAAAAAAAAAAAAGCAGCACATGATCAGCCTGCATTATTCACTTTTGACCACCCTTAGACCACAGTTCTTATATTCTATTCAGCATTGTGAAACTGAGTGCCCCTTTCATTGCTAATGCCTTTTTATTGCTAAAGTATGTATTAAGAAACTGTTCACTAATTTCTTAATACGTTTTCTTAAAAAAATATTTAAAAAATCAAGTTGCATATTTATATGAATTTTGTTTGAAACCTGTTTAATTAAGGAGCATTGACATTACATGATGTTCAGAAGAGTGAATCCAATCAGAAGTATTTCCTTCATGAGAGAATGTAAGACTGTATCATAGTTCCTTGTCAATTTTCTTTTTCTTAGTTTTATGGAGATAGACAAGCTTTTGATGCTACTGTGAAACAACTGATGTCACGATGGCCAAAACAGAGATGTTCATATTTACAAGCAATTTGTGATGAAATTTACAGTATCAAAATGGAAAAGAGGTAAATTTGTTAAGCTCTTACAGGTACATAAAACATCTCAATTATTTCTGCATTCAAACTTTACTAAATAAGCTGCTCTTAATTTGTTCTTCCCTTTCCCTCTCCCTGAGGAAAAGAGAAATATTCAGGAAATGTGTATAGTACCTTGAGTACTATGGGAAGAGTTTATTGGTTATCTAATTGTCACTTGTGGCAAAATGTAAATTCTTGGTCATGCACATTCTTTATTTTTATAAGCCTTTTCAAAAATGTATTTCCCCCTGTTATCTCATATGCTACTTTGTTCATAAAACAGAATAGCAAACAACTATATACATTCAGGTATACTGCTATTCTACTACATAGTAACCCTCTGTTCTCATGGGAGAGACTCAGCTTGCCTTTTAAAACTCACAACCACATTTAATTCCTCCTGCTTTGAAGGAATACGATAGGAATCTGGCAGAGCTGATTGATAGACTGCCCAGCTTTAAGCAAACACAATGCACGCTTTCCCAACATGTACAGTAAAGCCCGTTTGTGTTTTCTAAGCATAAAAACATTTATTTTCAACTCATAGCCTCCTTGTTGGATTCTGGCAAGGCTTAAACAGATAGTCTGGACACATCTAGTTCTAAGCCTCAAATTTTCAGCTGTTGCATGTATTGGTACAGTTAGGTGAGACCTGGGTATTTTATGTCCTGTTGTGGGTTTCCTTTATAATGTATTTTCTTAAACCTATGTTCACCTTGAAGGTACTACTTAACCTTTAAATGAGACTAAAAATTTACTTTCCTTTTTCTTGGGGATGCACCAAAATTGCTTCAGGTTTGCTAATGTTAACTGAGGCAACTAAACATCAAGTAAAACTTTTTTTTCTTCCTGTGGCTTGCAAGGCTGTGAGCAACAGAACACAATTACTACATACAAGTAATATTCCATACACCATTGGGTGGGAAGGTAATGCAGTCCTGATGAAGCCTTCCTTTCCCATTTGATGCCTGCTTAGCCATAAGCCTTCAGATCATTGAATGAAAACTGAACATGCTAGATAAATGGAAAGAGAATTAAGGGGAAAACTGCAGTTGCAGCCAAAGGAACTACAACTTACTGGTTTTCTACTGGATCTCTGCCATTAGCATATTGCTAAGATTTGCCACAGGTAATGTAGGTTTTGAACCTGCAGTTTCAAAGCTTAAAAGTTCTCTCTTTTCCTTCCTTCTGCAGGGTTCCAGCGCTTATCTTGTACAGTTACAGAGACGAATATAAGGTTTTATTTTAATGCTTAAAGCATCTTTTATGGGATGCTTTTACTAACAGACAACAGTGTTTTGTCAAAAGGAATTTCAAAAGGCTGTAATAATGCAAGATGGGCAACTAAGGCCTTTTTATGGGTCCAGATTGAATTTCATCTGTAATATAAAACTGTAAATTTATGTCAAAAAGTGGAAATAAATGTTTTATAGGCAATTAAGGAGCAAGTCTGACTACAGCCACAGATATGTATTATCATGTAATTCTTGTCCCTTACATCATGAAAGATACCAGCTGTAAAAATATTTTTTTTAAATGCAGTTTCAGAATGCCTTTTATGTCAACATGCAACAGTAGTACTGAAATGACTACTTGAACTCAGTTCAAGAATTAGAGAGGCTGAATTATCTTCAACTCTTTTTTGAGGGTTTTTTTTATGTAATAAAAGATTGCTTCTTGAAATACATATTATAAGCTTTTTGTGGGTTTTTTTGGCTTTTACCCTACTGTTTTAATTTCTTATACTGCAGGCTCATTGCATTAAGAAAGACCTACTTACTTACTTTTTTCTGCCCTTTTTTTGTAGTAAAGAGGAGGGCAAAGTTAAAATAGGTAAAGAGGTAACTTGAAAGACAAACCCAAGAACTTCTGAGAACTGTGAAAGTTGTTAACAGCACCAAAGGATCAAGGGAATCAGTCCTAAAGGCAGATAACCATACCATTCCTAGCAATTCATCAAGACAAGTCAGCAGTCATTACAACCAAATCCATTTCTCATTGTGTTTAATAGGAACAATTAAGTATTCATCTTTTACATCTGCTACTATGAAGGAGCTCCTTCAAGATGTGAAACATGGGGAAATTCAGATCCCTGAATATACTGAAGGATGAAGCTTTAAAAAAAAAGTTTAGGTGACATGAGCATTTTTAAGCCATGTCTAAAGGGAACATGATGCAGAGTCCTACCATCGTCCGTGTCGTCCCCCCCCCCCCCGACCCTGAGCCAGGGTCAGCACAGCTGGATCAGTATGGATCAAAGGCACAGCTGCCTGGCTCTGCAAAGAGCTCAAGCACTGTGCTGGCTGCCTTCGGGGTATCTGCACTGCATCATGTAGACATGTCCCTCAAAATAAGACAGAAACAATAAAGCTGTGTTTCTGATAATATGTTGGCACCCACTTTCCCTAGTACTACTGAGGGTTTTCTATAAAACCGGGCATCTGTCACTGAGACTCCTGCTCCAGTCTTACTTTGCTCCTGGTACAGTACATTCTCTTCACCCTGTGTTACCCACCCCCCACAACAGATTTTTGCACTGCCCACTTGTATAATAACAAAACAAGCAGTAGTATAAGTACAAAACTAGTTGGCAGCTGAGTGTAAAGCTATTTCAGTATAACCCTGTAAATACTCCTGCCATACAACAATGCATAGAAAGCACCTTCTGCTCTCAGATTAAACAAAAGTACTGATTGCATCCCAGTATCCTGCTGGAAGGAAAGCCAAAGACAAGTGGTAACTCAAAAAGAAATGGACTTTGCTTTGAGCAAGGCTCGAGTCTGTTATATAGTGATGGTAGGACACTGTTCCATCACTGTGTTGCTTTACTCTTCTTGTTTTTGCTTTTCTTGTCTTTTTTCTTCAAGCCATCCATGTTAGCTCTCAGCAAATTTGAATATGCCTGGAACAACAATTGGAACCATTAAAAGAACAAATACTTAAGTGACAATATACTAGAGGTAACATTTTACATATTGCTAATGGAAAGGTATCTGCATTTTCTCAGTTAAAGAATCATGCTCTTACACCCTACGCTGGGACACTACTGTTCCTAAACCAATGCAGAAAGTTAGATGAAATACAACAGCTTTGGGTTTTTTTCTTTTTTAAACAAATGCAGACAGATGGGTAGTCTAAAGTTAATCTGTGTGGCAGTTCAGCAATCAACCAACCCATTCACAGCTGTCCAGTACTTCCTACTGACCAATCCCCAATACCTACAGAAAATTAAGATAAAAGGTATACAAAACTTACCATCTGGAATTTATTTACTTCCTTTGAGCTCACCTACAAAAGTAACACTGGAGGTTAACCGAGAAAACACTGGCTTCTATTACAAACCAAGTATCAGTACATGTTTAACCCAGCAGTGACCATCTACTCTTTTTAGCAGCAGTTGGATCAACTCATCACATCCAGTGGTAGGTAGGCTGTACTGACACATCATAGGACTTCACTGATTTGGAAAACTGAAAGCACTCCTTATTCAATTAACAAAATCCTCTGGAGGCCATTCATCCCAAATCTGTGTGTTTTCAAACAGGAAGAATGTGAAGAAACATTTTAAGGAAAGTTTTGTTTACTTGTAGGGCCATACAAATATGTTGCAGCCTGGATTCTCTCAACTATTTCTCAAAGTAACATTTTTCCTTGTGTTACATCACAGAGGAGAGCTAAAGTCAGCTAAAGCCTTTCCAAATCTGTCATTCAAAGTAAACGCACTTCAGGTTTTCAGCTTCTAGTTCACATTGCCTGAAATACAAATAGCTCTGTAAATGAGGAAAAAAACAGGTATGCTAAGCAAGATTAAGGCTCAGAAAAGTGTACCCATGCTCACACATTCTTGCCAGGAAACAATGGTCCCTTTCCTACCGTTTGACGGTCTGGGAACATTCAGTTATTTCCTGAGTTGTAAGAACCTTCGCTAAGTCCATCAAGACCTATGGGAAACTACCTTTTTGTCACCTGAGGCTTGACTGTAGGTGTGCAACACCTTTCTTCTTGGAGCCACACCATTTGTCCTCACATTTGCAGGTTCCATACCTGCCCTGTGTCCTTCTGCCCATGTCTCTAGAAGGAGTTCCCCCCTTCCCTCTAAATAATTTCACTTGACTCAACAGCCAAGGTTGCTGATAACAGGCAGAGTCCCCTTCTGCTGTCCTGCAATACCATCCTGAAGCAAAATCCAGCACACAGGGCAAAACTATAAACTACCGTCCCATCTGTAAAGCTGAGTGTGAGCATTGAGACTTCAGGTAAGTGTAACACATCAGCATCCCAACTTCAGCTGTGTGTTTAGCTACCATATGGTTTCTCTGGAACAAAGAGGGTAGCTCTCATGAAATTCATGTAAAAACAAACCATTTAAAGTATGGGGCATTAACTAAAAGGCAAGTAGGGCCACTAGTCTTTTTAACCGAACGCTGTCGCTTACCACTGTGCTAATTTTCTTCTTTCCATCAGTTGCTCTTAAAAGACACTTATTGTCTGCTGGTTCAAAACTTTCTACGTGGCCTTTGCGTGGGACTGGTTTTGTTCGGCCATCATCTGTATTGAAAGACAGAGAATGTTTGTTCATATTTCACTAAAATCACCGGATGCCTCCTGACAAGAGGTGCTAAAAGCTGCTCACGAGGAGATCTCCAAGGAGAACACCTTGGAATTTAAGACCATCTGAACTGACAGACCCCTTCCTCTGTAACCCCAGAAGGATCTGTTCCATAAACTACATCTGTCGGGGAAAAAAAAACCAACCTAAATCCTCGCCCTGACACACTGTATGAAGTGCCTGCTTCAGCAGCACTCAACCTCTCAAGTAGTGCCAGCTAGCCAAAACCCAGCAAAACATAAGCATACAGAAGCAACGCTAGAATTCTCCTTCTATAGACACCTAAGGATTTCCAATTATTCCTCCATTTTTAGAAAGTCCCAATATCTCCTGCAGTTTGAAATACAGTCTTTCTTACTTCAAGGTTATTAGCACTGCAGCCAAGATGACTGATTTGTCCCTACGACTTACTCTTGTTCTCCGACACTCCGAATCACAACTGTGTCTTTTAAAATACATGCTAACAACACTAAGTTCGATTTAGGTGAACGCCTCCTTCCTCTAGTAAGGGACTTAAAACTTACATTTCTTCAGCGTTATGAAAACGCTCCCCGACGTCCTGCACTTCTGAAAGAGTCTGGTGAGCTCTGTCAGGAACTGCAAGAGAAAGAGACCCCGGCCTTGGCTGGAGGCCACCGCAGCGGCGTTCAGCCCCTCTCTCCCCGTGCCGCCCGGCGACCGGCTGCCCGGGGAGCGGCCCCCGCCTCGCTCCGGCGGCGCCGCTACCACAGGCCGGGCCCCCCCGGTTCCGCGGCAGTGAGGGCCAAGGAAAGGAGAACCCCCGCTCTCCCCCGCGCCGAGGCTGTAGGACCCGAGCTCCCGGCCGGGGCCGGCCCAGCCCGACGTTCCGGCTGCGGAACCGGAGGCCTGACCCCCGCCAGACCGACGGCGGCCGCGGCGTTCCTGCCCTCCCGGCCCTCGCCCAGGTCACCGGGCACACCGGCGCTCGCTTCCGCGCCGCCGGGGCAGAGGCGAGGCGAGGCGAGGCGAGGGGAGGGGAGGGGGCGGCCCTGCGCGGGCCTGGCGCGCACCCGGGGCTGTGCGGGGCCTCCCTCCCACCGCGGCCGGCCCGGGGCACACCCCAGGCGGCCGGTGACCAGCCGGCTCCACGGGGGACGGCCACGTCCCCGGCTCCCGCCCGGGGTCCGGCGGGGCAGACCGACCGCCCCCCCCCCGCCTCCAATCTACCTGCTCGCTCTCCAGCAGCACCATCCTGCACCGCCGGCCGGAAACACCGCGCGCGCGTGCGCGCACGAGGCGAGGCGAGGCGGGCCCGCCCGCGCGAGCGCGGCCACGCCCCCCCCCGCCCACTCCTCAGCCGCCGGGAGAAGGGAGCGAGCGGAGAGCGCTCTCGCGCCGAGGGGGCGGGGCGCGGCGGCCAGGCCCGGCCCCGCCCCGCCCCGCCCCGCCCCGCGGCGGGGAGCGCCACGTCAGCCCCGCGCTGCAGCCGCCGCCCGCCCCGGCCCCGCCCCGGCCCCGCCCCGCCGCCGGAGGCGGGTCGGGGGGCGTGGCCCGCGGGCCCGGCCGGTGCCCGGCGCCGCCCCTCGGTCCCGCCGTGCTCCCCCGGGGCAGGAGCGGACGGTGCGTGACCCGAGAGGCGGCTCTCGGGCCGGCGGGGAAGGGCTGCTCCGCGCGGCTCCGCTCCGGCCACCGCCGTTATACACCACCCCCCCCCCCCCCCAGCCGCCCCGCGGCTGCCCGTTAACGGCGGCCGCGCGGGGTTTTCCCGAGGCCCACAAGTGGCGCGCAGGCAGCCCGGAGGAGCGGCGCGGCGCCGAGATTCCAGCCCCCCCCTCGAGCGCCGCGCTGCCGCGCCGGCAGCCGCCTGGCCGCCTCCCCCAGGCGGCCGTCTCCCGGCGGCCGGCACCCGGCGTGCGGAGCGGCCTGCGGGCAGCCCCGGGGCGCCGGCGGGCGGCTGCGCTCGGCCGGCCGAGCGGCGGGGAGGCTTGCCCGGGCGCCGCCGCACGGCTCGCAGGGGTGGGAGGTCACGGGGCAGCTCCGACCGACCGACCGGCTCCCTGTCGAGCGGGGCCGGTGTGGCTCGGCCTCCCGCCGCGGCCGGCGAGCCGCCACGTTAGCGTCACCGTGACGCGGCGCAACCGGAGCGGGCCGTCACCTCCCGAAACGACCGGCTGGCGCACAGCGAGGGTCCCGGCGAGTGTGACGGGCCGGAGGCTGGGAGGGCGAGGGGTGTGATTTGAGGCTGACCGAACGAGCGAGACCCCCGGGACGGGTGCGAGGAAGGAACGGCTCGGGGGCAACCAGCAGCCGGGTGGGCCAGGGGGCACTTCACACCCGGGCTTGAAGCTGCTGCGGGGGCGGATTCTGGAAAAGGGGAGTTTTCCGGGGCCGGTTGGCCTGGGGGCACGCAGAAGTAGCATTTGGTCTGGCGCCTTTTCCTGTTTCTCGCGAGGAAAATGGCTTTCCTTCTCCTCCGTGGACGTAACACTAGGGGAAGAGAACGCCTTACACCCAGACGACGGGGGAAATCTGCTCTCCGGCCGAGGGGTGCTTGAGCCCCTGAGGAATTCCTGCTGTTCGCTTAGGAGCTCAGGACCGCATTCGAGAGAGAACTGAAATACCGTCTTGCGTTATCGTGCTCATCGTGGGGGTGGTGTTTCATACGTAAAACAACACTTCGTAACCGGAGAGTCTAGGCGCTCCAGAAGTCCTTTTTAGAGTTTGCAAGCGTTTGCTGTCCCTTTGCAGGTGAAGCAAGAGGCGGTAGAGGGTGCTGTGATTGCGCACACGGAAAGGAGACTGCCTGGAGAAGAGGGAAACAAATACTCAAGAAGCAGGTCATCACAACACGGCCATGGTTCATCAAAATCTATCAGTTGATTTAATAAACTCCGTCATCTTGGAGTCAAAGGAAGTGTAGAGATCCAACGCTGCCTTTCCCTGACTGTGGATGGTATTACCCTCCTGATGGTTTTTGCACTCGTATTATTTGCAGTTGAGGAAGAAAGACTTCCGAAAAATAAATTTCATTGTTTCTCGTAGCGTTAAAAACTGAAGTGAGGAATACCTCTTATTTAAGTCTTCTGAAAAGAGGCATTCTAAGGGGGCGTCATCAGGGCCGTGGTCGGAAGCACTGACGGGCCAAAGCCTCGCACAGCCGTGGAAAGCGATGGTCCCTGCCCCTGAAAGCTTACAGTCAGTGTCCACAAGTGAAGGCAGGTGGATGCAAGGAGTCATTGCTGACACGTACTTCCTCCAACCCTGCCCGGTTGCAGCAGCAGTCACAACAAACTCCTAATTACAAGAGGTTGTTTTGTCAGAAATCAGAGTAGGGTCGTCTTTGTAAGGGAGCTCTGAATGAGGAGGATGCAATAGCATTGCAGATTTTTATAGGCAACTTGTGAAAGAAGAGCAGAAATGGAAAAACTAAAACAATTGCAACATAATCCTCCTTGGAAACTACCCTGGTCACAGACACTGGAAGGCAGAAGGAGTGCATTTCCACTCGTGCTTGCCAAAGGAGAAGATGGGTGGTCTCATAGCTGAAACACGGGGACTAAACTCTCACCTGAATTCTGACTCCTGAATTCACCAGGGAAGTCTTGTGTTGCCTTGAGCCGGTCTCCTAGCTTCCCTGTACCACAGCTCTTCTTTCATAAAGGTGGAGAAAGAGAGGTAGTTATTCCCTGTACCTTTTATGCAACAAAAAGCATCAGTGCCCGTGGGACGGGCACCGTGGAGATTTTTTTCCCCCTTTGCACAATAATCTCAGCCCACTATTAGGAGCTACTTGTGTTGCTGAGGTGTGCCTTCGGTACAGCGTGGACGTAGTCGTGATACCTGTAATGCCAAGCTGCTGGTTCTGCTGTATGCTGGAAGAAGGGACAAAGGGGAAATCACTGTAAAGAACTCCAGAAAGTTGCATAAAGTTTACATTTTTCAAATCTGTTGTTTTATCAGGAATTTTTCTGAAAATATATTTGTCTCTCTGCTTATAAAAGAAATGCCTCCACTGAACTGCGGAATTTCGTTCCATAAGAAAGAAGGAGGATTTGTGTGTGTGTGTGTGTGTGTGTGTGTGTGTTAGCTTATCTTCCTGATCTTGAAGTTGTTTTTCAAGCCAGAATGTCACAATTTAACTGGGGGAGAAGCCTTCATCACAACTTGCAAACAAGGTGAAAATGGAATATTTTTAACGATTCTTTTCCAAAAAATAGATGGAACAGGGGAATGCTGACATTGCTTTACTTTTGCCAAAGGCTGCCAACACTCAGAGGGAATAAGCTATTCAGCTGGCGAAAAAGTGCTGAACAAACACTGAAGGAGCTAAAGGGATACTCCCAATCATGATATACTTGCTTTTCACTCTATCTCCTGCCCTAGTCTAATGCCTTCCCCCTCACCCCCTGCCCTCAGAAGAAAAAAAAAAAAGGGGGGGGGGGGAGAAAAAAACAAAGAAAAGTCAGGTTGGATTAAAACAGTAGCAAGAGGAATTGGTGGATCCTGAGAGTTGGCAGGGGCATTAGTATTTTGTAACCTGATCTGTCATGTGACTAGAGCCAGGCAATAAAAATAAGTCTCCTACCAGCCCTCCTGTTTGCTCAACTTTATTATATGGTGTCAGTAGAGAACGACTTTTTTTTGGCAAAAATTTAGCAAATGAAGCCACCTGAATCATTAAATCCTGAAGGAAATCTGGCAGAGAACTGGAGGAGGTTGTTGCTGCGCTTCCAAGTTTTCCTGGAAGCAAGCATGTACTGAAGAGAAACGGAGAAGGTGAAACCTTCTCCTCTCCTAAATGTGGTGGGAGGGGCAGGAAGCGGAAAAACAAAATTATTAGAAGTAAATTAAATTCTTGATCAACCTTAGTAGAGGTTGGCAAAGATCTATTTCAATTAGCTAGAAGAGATTACTTCTCATTATGGACTACCTCACACACGCATTCAGCTGCTGCAGACCACATTGAGCAGAAATGTAATAACATACTGTAAATTACAGTTTGCTCACCACAGTGCTCAAGATGAGTTAATAACAGATAATGGCCCACAATTCACAAGTGGATCATTCTGGTAATTCTCTTTGATCTGTAAGTTCAAGCACACCACGTCAAAGTATAGCTATGCACAGGAAAAAGAGTCAGTGTTACAGCAAAACCCCAGTAACAGCCTCCCCCCCTTTTACAAGTCTATCATTAGCACTGTAAAAACAGAGATGCACACCTCACTGCCTTACTGGCCTCACCAGATCTGAGATTAATGGGCAAAGGAAAAGCCTTCGAGAGCCAACATTTAACAGCGGCTGCTTGGGCAGAAAGACTATTAACCCTGGAATAGCTACCAAAACGTCCCCAAGCTCTGTGCCAGGGAAGTAAAGAAGAAAAGTTTTAACAAGCGCAATGAACGGTTATTCTTTTTTTTAGTGCTAGGTGGATTTCCAACAAAGCTATTAGCAGGTTACGCGGGTACAGGTGAACATCAGTCCCAAGATCGGGTCTTAACCTTCTTTATAAGTGGCCCCTGTGAAAAAAAACCAAAGGACATGCAAGGGGACAATGCCCAGAGAGCTGTTGAACAAGATAGATATAGAGGCACAAAGCGGTGTTATTTGCCTGATCAGCCGGTAACCATGAAAAAGAGAGACATTCTGAACACCTTATAGGTTCAGAGAACTAACAAGGCATTTTTGAAAGATCTTTCCGAGACCAGGATATGCCACCAGAAAGCTGCTGAGCCCCTGGTGAGAAGGCCAACTTCCAAAGAGAAGCTCTCCACAAGAAACGGGAGGTGTTCTTTCATGTCTTAGGAACCAGTTCATGTACCCTGAGCTCTTTCCTAAACATGTCTGTTCATCTTAGTGAGTTCCTCCTATTTTAGTTAATATTATGTTTTATTTACACAAAATGAGTTTCAAAGATAGGTTAAGTGTAACCTTGAGTTCAACAGGCACTGACTTTCGTTGTGTAATAGCAGCGTTAACGGTGATTTATATTTTGTGAGGGAGACCAGGAAATAGATATAGATATGTTTCTTAAAACTCTAATGCACCGCATTACTATTGTAGTGCAAACCAAAGCCCATCTGGAGTGCGACACAAAAAGATTGTTTGTTGGAAAAGGGCTTCATGGTTTTGAAGTATCGTCCAGATTTGAGAGAGCTGCTCTGTCAGGGAAGATAAGGGATGTATATTTACCGTCTTGTTAAGTGTCTCTCACATGCTCAAAATGGTTTTGTGACAAGCGCCCATCTCACAAAACAAAAATGGAAAAAAAAGGCCAAAAGAAAGGCAGCCCCGATGCGGAATTGGTCATCTGTACAACTGATGGTGTCACCTGTGCTCTCTAGGGAAGCCCTGTGGCACGGCTCACCCTGGGGACGATGCAGCAGGGAGAGTGCAATGGCAGGTACGTAATGCATCCATGAATAATGCTGTAGTGCACGACACGCTTCTGGGAACGGTGAAATTAAAGAGGCAATTCGGTTAACTCCCAGAGCATGAGGAAGGGCCTAGGGAGAAGCAGCAACATGCCACCATATGTGTTTACTTTTGAAGGACAGGGCAAACAAAACACAGTCTCACAGATCTCCAAAACCAATGCAAAACACTGCAGTACAACGGTCAGATAAAAAAAACGAGAGCGCTGCGTTACGGGCATCCAGGCTGTGTTTTGAAGGTACGTTTGTCCTATTAACTTTCAGTTGTGAGCAGAGCAGAGGGAAGTGTAAGAACAGCCTGTTCTGAAGGAGTGCACCTGCGAGGTGACACAGCCGAGCTGTCCCATCCCGTCCTGTCCCCGCAGCCTCGCCGGTTCTCGGTGGGCGGCTGCCCGCTGCTGCCGCTGGGAAGAGACCCCGCGCTGTGCGCACACGCGTGAACTAGAGACTGCGTGGCCGAGAGCGCTGTACCGCCTGGCGGAATGAGTCTTTAGAAGTGACTTAGCGATAGCATCGGGTTTGAGTCCAGATTAACGAGACACTCATGTAGAAACAAACAAAAATGTATCAGAATGCGCTCACAGCCTTACAACCCAGAGATGTCTACTGTGGCCGAACTCCCAGTTTATCTTCTCCATGGCCAAAATTATAGTATCTTGGTACTTATACCTGATATTATTTGTTACTCTTAAAACTAATGTATTTTAAATTTTTAGGGATGTGAAATTAATTTTCAGTGTACACCTCACATATTTTTTGAGGCTTACAGGGCTACTCAAATGGTGGACCTCGGTCTGTGTTTGAACCCCAAGTTTTGCAAGGCGTTCAGGCATGTTCCCTCTACTTTGGAGTATGAACTTCCACACAAGGGACTCAAAGACTTTCTGAAAATAAACCATCAAATTCTTCTGCCTTGCAATCCCACTGGCATCAATGCAGCCATAGCAGTATCCAGGAGGTCAGAATTTGGAAGCTGTTAAAGTAACTCTGTCTTTGGAGCTGTAAACTATAAACTACAAATTCATTGGAGTTAAAACTTTGCTATTATCTTTAAACCAATTTTGTGATATGAGCTTTCAGCGTGTTTTCAGTGGGTCTTTGTAAGTCATCCATGAACTCCAGTGGTGCAGGATCAGGCCTGTACAGTATGATGCACCTTCTGGGTGCTCTAGAAAAGATATTTACCAAACCTCACAGCTCATCTCTCCAGCAGGAAGAGGGTATATAGTCATCACTTCATTTTGTATGGCAGATTTCTAAGCAGACACACAACGTCTGGTTAAGAGCTGTGCAAAGCATCAGGGAGGTAATTAAGTTGGAGCTCAAGAGTAATGAGGTGACAGAGATTGGGTTGAGCATCATTTCTTTCACGTCGATGTGTCCTACTTTCAGAAACACAGAAATGCAGTTGTGAAAAATTTCCACCAGACGTTCCCAGTGAGGTTAGAGGATATTTTTTTTTTTCTATGTAAGTATTTAAGAGACAGAATGAAGAATATCACATCATGTTAAAAAAAAAAACAACCAACCAAAGCAAGTCAATGGGAATTCTAGGTCAGCAGAATGTCACCAGGGAGGACAACATTGTCCTTGATATCAGAGAACACCAGGGGATGTGTAATTAGAAAAGGAGCCGCAAGGTCTTTGCTATTCTCCATTTGCAGTCTTCCTCAGAAGGACAGAAACCCAAGCAGCGTATATTCTTTTGATACCACGGGGTGTTGCTGTCTCAGGAAGAAAAGGGTCACCTTCCACCTCACCAGCACTGTTTCCTGCCTCTGCTGAGGCCACCCAGCGAAGCGAGACCTGGCTGGACTTCTGAGATTTAAGGATCACAACACAAGCTGCAGTGCCTGTAAAACAATAGTTTCTTCACAGCTCGAGTGAGGATGTCTGATACAAGAGCCGCACGGCACAACAAAGAGACAATTAAGTTAGCTACCAGATGCGCGAGGTGACAGGCATTGGCTTAGACATTATTGCTCTCCCTTCCATAAGCCCTAATTTTGGAGAAACAACACAGTTTTGACCGTTAGCACCAGACATTTCCAGTATGACTCCCTTCTCATAAGAGCTGCCACGTGTACCTGCTTATTCAAGCTTTACTGGTATTTCTTGCTCTTCCCTAATGCTCCTCCAAATGTTCAGACACTTTCTAGGAACAGGGTGGCGTGGGGAGGCCACTGCACAGCCAGCAGCTGCCCTGGGTTCGCTGGGTCAGCGGCTGGAGGAAGCGGTTTCCTGTTTTGCTGGTGCTCAATGCCACTTAACAATAGGGGGAAAGAAAAAACTGCAGGCTCCAAGCATTGCAAAACTGTTTGCTACATGAGCTGCCCGCCTGCCTCCCCGCTCTGCCCCGGCCGCCCCCCATCTCGCGCGCCCACCCCGGCCGGTGGACGGCAGCGGAGGAGAGGAGGCAGAGGCACTCGAGGCTGAGGTAACGGGGGCTCGAAGGCATCGCTGCCGTATAAATGGCCTGGACCCCCTTGGCAGCGGGTCTGAAACGGCAGGCTGAATATTACTAGTTTGTATCTTTCCTCCGGCCTCCCGTGAGAGAGAAAATGAGATCCACGTGCAGTCCTTCTGGAGCATCAGTGTCAGCAAGAGTCACTCGTGCCTTCCTACAACACCTAAAACGCCTCGTCCGTCCTAGTAGATGGTTTTCAGCACCGTCCTGAGATAACCATTTCCAGCAGTGGCCAGTTCATTAGGGCGGGAACAGAACTGGCAGAGATTCCTCACTCTGCCTTTCTGAACAATGTCGTTCTCCTCTAATGGTTTGCTTAGCGCCAAATCCTTAATCCACTCTTATCAGCTCACAGAGCGCTCTTACTTTCCTACTCTCCTCCTACTGCCTACACACTCGGGCAGCATCCCTTGCTACCATGCCAGAGTTTGGCTCTCGTGATCCCCGTCCGTATCCAAATCCTACCTCAGTGGCTGGCCTTGTCTTTCAAAAGCATCTTTGGAGATTAAGGGTTGCAGGGGGTAGCTCTGTAAAGCAGATTAAACTAAGCATTGTAACTGCAGCTGGAGTCACTCAGAAACAGGAAACACAGGTACCCAAGCTGTAATCTGAGTTTGTTGCTATCCCTGTCCCTTTATTTCTGCCTCCCCCTCTCTGTTTCTGAATACATCGTCTTCAAAGGCACACAGGGCAGCAGACAGGAGCCCCAGGCAGATTGGACGTCACAGGCTCTTTGTTAGTGCTCAGGCTATAGAAATCCCAGGTGAGTCACCCCTGTTTGCAGTAGCAGGTAACCCAGCCGTTGCCAATCAAGCTCACAGAGACTTAAATGCAACCCTGCCAAGGAAATTCTCAGAAGCGATGCAGGTATAAATGTAATTCCTTTGTTATTCGCTGTAGCCTCAAAAACCTGTGACAACTGAGGCCTACAGCTTTTAAAGTTCAGGAGTGGCATTGCTTGAAGATATGGCATGCAAGTATTGCACTAGGTTTACAGAGTAGTGTGCCAGAAACCTCCGTATCAAAGGATTTCTTTTGTTAAGGGTTTGTTTTTTGGTTTTGGTGTTGTTTTTTTTTTTCTTTTTAAAGGGGAAATTCACCTAAGAGACCCACCTGTTGGTTTTGTTTTGGTTTTGGTTTTTTTTTTTTTCAGACAAGTTGTGATTGGGTTATGGTGTCAGTAAAAAGCAGGAGAATTTCCAGGACTTGAACTGCCAAGCACACAGTGGAGTTTTGCATAGAACTCAGTCAGTGAGACATAGTAAATGTAGGGCATCTATCATGCTTAAACCCTATAGTGACCCAATGGTGTTTGATCATCATCTGAACACAGCAGGAGAGCTAGAACTCCACTGGAGGAAGATTGCTCTAGGTCTTTATGAAGAACATCACAAAAAGGATATGCTGAAGACCAAAAAAACCACTCCCACAAATCCTAGGATGAAACTGGCTTTATCTACACTAAAGGTTTACCTAACTTCATTTTGCAATCAAGGTGTGATGTTCTCTCACCTTCATCTTTTCTTTCTTTGTTCTCCCAGACAAGAGTATCAATAACACAAGTATCTGAGAAGGCATCTATCATCTGTCATACGTGTTTATATATCTGTGCCTACTGTGTGCAGCCTGGAAAAATCCCATAGTGCTCTTGAGGGAGGATAAAGAGCACAGGGATGAGCAGTGGCATGACACCAGCTACACATGGAACAGCCGTGTCTTGAATGTTGTGTTGCACTCAGTGCTGTTAGGACAAGTTAATTACCAGGTTAGAGGAAGATAATCAACGTAGGAAACAACATCATTATTCAGCAAGACATCAAACGCTATGCTATCTTGGGTGCCTGTTACTCTTGCTCGACCAGTTCAGTTGTTACCAGTGTATTAGTCATCTGACCACGCTGAACATCAATCTTTCACTCCTCATTACTCACTCAACTACAAGCTACAGTATAGGCTTGCTCTATCCTGTAATTACAATATATAGCTGTGCTATAAAATCTATTATGTCTAGAGGTCAGACTCAGAAACAAATTAATTAATTGCACTTTCTCCACTTCTAGGCTAAGATAAGATTTTTTTGCTACTTTTCAGTAAAAGGCTCTGCTTTTCCGTAACACAAATGGTCTGCCATAATAAGCAGCTTGTCAGCAAGAAACTCTTCACACAGAGGCAAGCAACAGGCATTTTATCATCACAGGGCACCTGATTATCAGTATTATAAAGTTATCTTTTGGCAGAGAAGTCTTGGCAGCAAACAGCCTCTTCAATCTGAAGGAGATTAGCCGTTCTGCACCGGGCCAGTGCCAAAGTGACAAGTCAGCCTCTCGGTGCGTGCCGTGGCGGAGCGCTGCACGGGGGACGCGCCCCACTCCACGAGTCGAGTTCTTTTCCATTCAGCTTGGTGACAAGGGTAGCACTTCATGCCTTTCAAAGGCGTACAAATTGAAACGCTGGATTTAAATGGGATGGTATGATTTGCTGGATGGCAAATGCCGGGATGGCCTTTAGACAGTTTGAACACAAGAGTCTGGAGAAAGCTAATATTTTGGTGGCTCTGTAAATAAGGACTTTCCCACTCCAGGGAGGACAGGACTCCAAAACTGGTTCCCCAAATTCACACTGCCTAGGGATCAGTAGCGCAATCCTCCCAGAGATCGGGACTGCAGCATGGCAGGAGAATGCACCCTGGGACAGGTCTCGTGCTCGTGGGGGCTCTGGTTAGACAGTGCAGGTTCAGAGAGGCAACAGCGAGACAACCCTGCCCCGGCTGAGGAAGATGCTCGTTCTCCCAGGAATGATTTTGCCTTTTCTTTTTCTGTTTTCCCACGTACACTTTTTCTGGGGGGTGTTTCACTTCCTTTTTACTTCGATTTTTTCCCTCTTGTTCCCCTGTCTGTCATCTCTCTCCTCCCCATCGCTCACTTCTCTGTCACAAGTTGCTGTTCTTTGCTATCCCCTGTCAGGTACCTGGCTGTCACCCGGGATGGTTTTCACTAATCAGGGCGGTGACTTCGTTAACATGGGGGCGCACCAGCCCCCGCCCCCCCGGTGCGAGCCATGGCACTAATGCCAGAGCTGGGGTAGCCATGGCGCGATCGAGCTTGGAAGGGGAATCTTTTTGCCATTCAAGACAGGACAGTTCTTACATTGCAGCAGCACGAGAAGAAAGGGCCCTTGCTGAAGGGAGAGCCGTTGTGCTGCTTGTGGTGCAGCGTGGGGTTTTGGTGCAGTGGGTCTGGGTCACTGTAGGAGTTAGGCACGCCTGTATAAAACAATGGTTCCTTTCCCAAAGCCCTCGCGGTTTAAGTGACTTTCATAAGCTAAGCATGTTCAAAATCTCTAGTGAAAGCTGCCATGCATTCAAAGAGCGAGTTGGGGAAGTCCCGCTCTCTGCAGAATGAAAGTCCCATCTCCCCGGGTGAGGAAGAGGACATCTATCACTTTCTCTCCTTTTCTCCACTGTTTTGGTGCTGGTCGTAAGCTACAAAACAAACCCGGGATTTCAGGGAACATTCACTCTGCAGCTTGTTCTCAGCTGATCCTGTTGCAAGGAGCAAGTTCCTGGCTGATTCACGAGCAGTAAAAATAAACACAGTCTGGGGAAGGCAGGGAGGAGGGAGGGAGACTGGTGGGTACGGAGGAAAAAGTAGGAGCTACAGCAGCTGGTGTTTTCTTTGCTGGTTCTTTTCAGAGGATTTAGGCAGGTTGGAGATGTAAGTGATTAATGGAGAATGATAACACCTCACCCCCCTCCTCCTCCTGGAAGGAACACGAGTCTTTATGCATATCGCTGGTCTCTCAGCTTTAACCTTTCCAAGATTTACACACTCCATCCACTCCTATGCAGTGCTGTGGGGCTGACAGCACATCTGGGTGTATTAACTGTACGCTTTGCGGTTTTTACAGATGCTTAGGGTTTGTTCTCAATGTTTGGAAACGCTGCACTCAAAGCCCTGAGACTTCCCCCATGGAGCTGACCAGACTGAAGACGATGAACTGCCACACAAACTTGAGACTGGTTTTTTTTTTTCTAGCCTCTTCTTTCTAGCCTCTTCTGTGCTTGGAGTAAAGGGCACAGCTAGATATTGCTGAACCCCAGTAAAACACGCCTCCACAACAGCTCCCAAAGCACATTTGGAAAGAACGTACGAGTAGCAGAAATCCTCTTCTGTCCCCCTCCATAGGTATGTCAACTGCTCTGCCAAGTACACCTAGGGATCCCGCCCTCGGCTCTGCTCACGGGTGATCATATCACGGCATGCTTCTGTTCTCTGCTGCGTGGTTAAGAAGTTTGCTTTCCTCTTGCCTTTCTTGCACTGGAGAAAAGCATCCGGCAGAAATAGATGGGCAAAGGTGCATGCATTGCTTCTGCCACTGATGAAAAGGAGTTGCAACAGAAGTTTCATGTTATAGCTTAAGGAATTGGGTTCCCACCAGGAACAGCGTAAGACAAAAGTTAAGGAGCTTTTATTATCATTTGTCTTAAGCAGGGCTGATGGTGGCATAAAAGTAATAAAAATAATAGTAATAATGTGCTAATGAAATTTACTGAAGATGAGATGCCTCATCAACAGGATGAGTAGAATATCAGGAAAAAATCTGATGACTTCAGAAATTCACAGCGCAAAAGGTCATACACCTAGGCAGCAGGAATTCCTGCTGTAAAGACAGGGACACAGCATTTGGAAGAAACAGTGGTGAAAAAAGACCAAAATGTAGTCATCCATTCCCGGGTAACTCAGCCACCAGTGTGCCACAGCCATGGAAGAGGTAAATGCAGTCACAGGATGTATTAAACGAGATACTTGAGCTGATTAGAAAAGCATTACCACCATTGTGTAAGGCAGTACCAAAACATCATCCAGAACAACATATGCAGCGCTTGCCACCCATATTTACAAAAAAGATAGACCAGAACAACTGATGATCAGGGAAATGAAGAGTCTGTCTTAGAAGACCGTAAAAGAAACTGATTTATATAGCAACAAAACAACAAGAATGGATGAGCAAGGACAGGATCTTTTAAATATGGCAGAGGAGAAAACAACAGGGAGAGAGAAGTAATTATTTAAACTAAAGCATAACCTTAACACAAGAACAAGATGGTATAAAATAATGACTAGAGGAAAAAGCTTATATAAAAAATTTCTATTAAATTTAACAAGGGGAAAATAGAGAGCAAGCTTAGGATGGAGCTTCACAAATTATTAACAATGTTTTATGATGTGAAAGGCCCTGTCAGACCCTTTTCTCATGCAAAGTCCTGGCATGGACTTTATAGATGCATATGCATTGAGAACAGCATGGGTGTTTACTCATGGGGTGATTTAATTTTTAATGATCAGGACAAGACACTGTGAGGTACTGGGGATGAGAACTGAAACCTGTCATATCTCAGTCCCTGGTTGAAATCCAGACCAGGCTGAGTGTGGCTGAAGGAGAATTAGTGCTTTATCACCCGACTGTTGGTTGGTAGCTTCCTTGGAAAATGAGCTGCTGGGCAACTCCTAACGGGCAGTTTCCTGTGTCATGAAATCACCACTGCCAAAAGCGGTGATGGTGGCAAGGTTTTGCAGGTGATCTTTCTAGAAAGGCCAAGGATTGCCTGGACAGGGAGAGCAAACAAGCCAGTAGCTGGGTGCGACACAGTGGAGGGTAGCGGGTGGAAGTCATACAGCCATCAGCTGGTGTCACCTGCCCTGGGTACAGAGAAGGACCTAGGTGCCTATGACTGCCAGCAAAGCACTTCTTCATTTGGCTTCCCCACTGAAAACACAGACCAAGATGAGACCGAATGGCAGTGCCCTCTTACTGTCTCATGGTTGGTGGTGTCTGCCATGATCTGCCTGTGGGGCACATGCATTTACACACACTTCCCATTGCGGGGCACTGATTTATGAGAGCATGAATTATGTGCTTGCAAGGCAGCCACGTGGTGCTGGGCGTGGATGCCCCCCTCTTGGATCTCCCCAGAGCACACCACCACCACCACCACCACCACCACCACCACGTAGTCCTCCCATGGTGCAGGCTGGGGCGGGAGGAGAGGGCGCCTGGTAAAGGCTGAGCTAGTCACAAACACGCCGGAGTTTCCTTCAGTTCTAAGATCCAAGACTGGCTTTTGCCAAGACAAGTGCCGGCACATCCCACAGCAAAAGGGAGGGGGAGCGCAAGGAAGATGAGGGAGCGGGGTGGAGAGGGAGATGAAGAGACACAACCAATTATCTTTTTTTCTCCTACGCTGGTCCTGTGAGATAGGGGGAATTTATAATGCATGTACATACTCCAGGTTTTTCAAAGGCTGTCTTTAGCTGTAGATCATATTTCCAGGGGTCAAATGTTTATGCATTTTGTCTACAAGCGTAAAAATGTGTATTTTTAACAGGGAGTGACTGATCACATGAGTGAGCCAGAGTGCAAGACGTTAAAACAAAGGCAAGACGCTTCACTTCTGCTGTGAGGTTAGCTAAATGGTGTAGGCTTTGTGCCCCATCGTGACCAGAACTGCTTTATCGGTCAGACCGCAACACCTTGACCGCGTTGCATTCTTACTTCCCAACAAAACCAAACCACCTTGAACACCACCTGATGAGACTTGTTTATTAGGTTTATACCGGTTTTGAGAATTCTTACGTCTTTTGATATGTGGACACTTTCCCTGACTCAATCTGCCCACATCACTTGTTCAACTTACAAGATGCTGCAGTTGAAAGCAGCACACCACGTATCCATACAACATGTGTAAATGATGCTGTAGCCATACTGGTGAACTCTGTCTGGAAGGGCACTCTGCACAGAAGGTCTTGAACACAACTGAACTTACTGCCTATCTAGAAAAAGCGGTGTAGATTTTGTAAATAAGTTTTGAAGGATTAATGTAGTCAGGTCTTTAATGCTGAGAAGGAGAGGGGAAATTGGAAGATTACTGCATGGACAGCTCTTTACTTACTTTTTGAAAATGAGAAATCCCAAGCACCGTTCGGATGCACACCACTATGAGACTATCACTACAACCCACCGAACACAGGGTATTATCCAAACAGGTTTTTTTTATCCAGTTACTTTTCAGGAGTCACCTCACCATTCCTACATAGGGTGAAGGAAGGATTGCTGCTTCAAAACACAGACATGGCTTATGACTCATCTTTATTGAGCAAGTTTTAGGGAACAAGGTGGGATTTCTTCTGCTAAAGCCAGAAGCCTTATTAACAGCCTGCGGGGAAAATTAATAAACATTTCTCACAGAGTAAACCAACTGCTTCTCACTGCTCCTGCTTTAGTCACTGCCTCTGAGGTATACAAAGACAATTATATTATTGTTTATTAACAGCCTGCCTCAGAGCTGTTGGAGGGATGCTTCCCATGGGACGACGAGCCCCGCAGCCCTTCAGGTTGCGTGGCTCAAGCATGTAGCAGACCCAACAGGCCTCGCAGCATTGCCCGTGCTGGCTCAGCTCTTGTCTCCTCCTGGCCCCCAAGTTGCCTAGTGCTAGGCGCTTGTTTTCCATGCTCAGCCAGTTCCAGCTCTCTCCACTCAGAACTGCAATACCTGGGGCCTTTTTGTAGCTGCCCTTAAAATAGACTCACGTAGGCTGTCCCAGCTCGGCCTCGAGTGTCCTTCTGGGTAACCTACTGCATGCTACACAAACACAGGAACTTGCCAAATTACCAATTCAGCAAAGAGTAGGCTGAGGTGCGGGCTATTAGATACAGAGGATTTGCAAGAGCTGACAACATGCTTGGCACAGCACGAGGCACTAAGGAAGACAAAGCCCAACCTCAGTGTGAAACCATACCCAACTCCCATGTGTGTTTGTACAAGGCAGGCAGCTCTTGAGGACAGTGTCATGCTTTCATGTGTGTTTATACAGTGCCTAGCTCAACAGAGTTCTAATCCAAACCGGAGCTCTTAAGTATCACAGTAATACAAATTAAATAACACTAATAATATGCTTTCCTTCTGTGCTTAGCAGGTCAGGCACGAGGGGAGGACCCTTGTTGTCCTTGTTGGGAAGGACCGGGGCTTCACACCAAGCTGAGATGGATCTTCAGGCTAACCTCAGTTAGCGAGTTACTGCCCATCAGCTGAGCTGCGCTGCCTGACCTGCAATCACGTCTCCTCTTGAGAGGTGAAACATGTTACTTTATACCCAAGAGAAAAGTTAATGTCATTTATCTTGTATTTACCCCAGCTAAAAGCATGTGTTTGTACAATTACCAGGGTTCAGCTAACACTGGTATTTTAGCAAGCCACAGCAACTTGGCTGTGTCAGAGCCTATAGGGCCTTTTTTTAGAAAACAGATAAAATGGAATTAGTAGAAAAAAGCTTTCTGCAGACATTTGTTGAAAGTGTTTTCCCTAGTACTTTATAAAATAGTCAGTGCGAGTTGCTGTCACAAAATGTAATGAAAATTTTAGAACTTCTAGCAAAACATTTTACTCCGAAAGAAAATATGTTTCGGTCATTTCCATCTATTCTTTAATCCAACATTATTATTTGGCCCATTTCCCACAAGCAGAGTGCTGTACAGCAGGTAATCCTACAGACGTAAAACTTGTAACAGAGTTCACCTCCTGCCATGAGACTGTGTTATAGTGAATGAAAGCTGAGGATCTGTACGTGAGTGTGCATTTCACCTCTTCTAGTTGCAGGAGGCAGGGAGGAATTATTAAAATAATTAAACATGCACGTCTACACCATTAATTGATAACAAAATTTAACAAAAATTTGACAAACAACATCTGACCACTCACTGAACTTAGCTGACAGCAGAAAACCACCTTCACAAATAATATCACTGTCAGAAAAACATAATTGTCTACATTATCCCCAAGTAATATAGAAAATAATATGTATAAAACAAATGTGTGGCATTCAGATAATTGCATCCAACAGATGTCTTCAGTTAGCTGTTCATCTAAGGGGGATATCATTTGAGAAGAAGAGACTCCAGACACTATACAAGATCAGCATTGTGCCTTTTAGCCCTGCAAAGTTTTAAATAGAGAGGTTTAAGAAGGGAAGCAAGATTGCAATTTTGCTTATCAGTAACAGCTTTTTTTGAAGGTAAATATTGAGAAAGATGAGCAATACTAGGGTAAGATTAGAAGTATGTCTTTTGGTGGGACATTTGTTGATAAGTTCTGTAGGTAAATGCACTGGGTTAATGGTCTCTTTCATACTGTAACAGTATCCTCAGTGGGATTTGCTTCCTCGGCTGCTCTCGGTCCCCTCCCCCAGCACTGTGAAATGAGAAATGCAGTGTTTTTAATGACTGGAGCAGGAGGGATCTTGTTATTGTGGCTGCATCACCCCTCCAGGACACAGTTCAGTAGAAGTTTGTCATGTGGCTGAGCAGAAACTATGAATGCAGGTTTTATGAAGTTCATTCCCCAAATACAAAGGAACAGGGGGAAAAAAAACCCCACCGCATTCATGGCTACAGGCTGTGAGCGTACACAGTTCACAGCCTGAACTCTACATTGATCACTGTCAAGCTCCTGGGCTGCAATGCACCTGCAAGCTCTCCCCCGCTCCCCGAGCAGCAAGCCTTTACCTGCACTCCCACCTCCAGTCACAGCATCCCCCCCCCTCGCACCTCTCCTTCTTTCGTACCCCTCTTCTTTTCTAGCTGGGGGCACTCAGGGCTTTAGCGTCCCTCTGCTACCTAGCTTGGATCTGGGGAGAACTAAATCGCCCCTCGGCTTAGAGGCAAGTGGGTATTCACCAGTTAATACCCCCGCACACTTGTTTCTTCACAGCCTTGCTGCCTCCCTTACCTTGGGTATTGCTTCATTTCCTGTTTGCTTCCAGCAGCCGCCTCCTTCGCTTTAACTCTGTGCCATTACGCAGGCTAATATCAAACAGGTGGGAGAGGTAAACATTAAAAAAAAAAAAAAAAAACAAAACCAACAACCCGACATGTCCTTCCTCTCCTCAATGGGCACGATGATATTGTCAGGAAATGGGTAACAGCTGCAGGTGCTAGAAATTAGCTACGTGTATAGGAACGTCTGGAGTTTGGGTGTTGAAAACACATAGGCAGATAATATTTACTGTGAATAGGTTACTCTAAATGGGGAAGCACTAACGCAAAGTCTCCTTGAGAAAACACCCTGTGCACGCTCCTGCTGTAACAGCAGCCATCTCGCGCCGAGCCAGCCCCCCCATATGAGGGTCCGGGGGCAGCCGGGCTGGCTCCCCAGCAGCGGCACGGCTCGGCCCCCCAGCACACATCACCCCAGGGCTGGAACCTGGAAGGGGAACCGCCACGCCGCCACCTCCCTGGCTGCAACCCTACCCTGATCTCTCCCCAGTGCGCTTCTTCGCTGCGAGATTTTGGGGCTTGGCTGCAGGAAGGAGGCGGCAGTACTGGGGAAAAGCAAATGTCCTCCTGCCGTGGCAGGTCCATACGCAAGTCTGCACGTATCTACATCTTCATGTACCCACATCTGCACGCACCGGTCGGTCCAGCCTGACCGTTTGAGGTTCGTGAATTCATCAGATGCTGGGCTTTACAGGTTAGGCACTCGGTTTAACAATTTTGCTACACGAGCTGGATCGCTTATTTTGTTGGCATCTGTGTGATAATGACTGAAGGCACTCTCTTCCCTAGGAGGAAGGCAAGCAGGGCATGGCGATCTCAGAAGCTGCTCCTTTGGCTTTACTTGTTCGCTCAAGTCCAGGAAACCAGAGCCCAGAGCCCATTTCACCAGCTTTCTTTTGGAAATCAGTATCATTGTCAGGTGTCAATAACTCGCTGCATTTACTGCTCTCAGCTGCTCAGGGGGACACAGCAGAGACTGAGCCGGGTAAGGTTACTGTGTGATAACAGCAATTCTTAAGTCAAAGGGTATAACGAGGCTCTCCCTAGACGGTGACAAGCCTTGCATTTCCTATAGAAACGGGCGACTGTGCCTGTGTCTGTCCGTGCCTGCTGTGTTGCGGACTCTCCCCCTCTTCTCCTCTGCAGGTCTGGCTTCCCAGCCCCAGCCCCAGCCCAGCAGTGGTGGAGCTGAGCGGCTGTGGGCACTTGATGCTGATTAAATTCTGCTGACTGAGGAAGATGTCAAATTCTACCCAAAGCAGAGAGCCGCCAAGGAAAAGCTGCTTTTCTTTGCTTTTGACAGCTGGAGCCATGAATTTAAGCAGAGGTCTCACCTTCAGGCAAGTCAACAGCTGGGCAGGGAGCAGTCTTTCTTAAAGAGAGAGTGAGCCATATTTTCTGGAGTTCAGTGTTGCTAGGAGGTGAACGAGTTGAAGTGCAAGAGAACATTTATGTAAAAACCCAGGTGCAGCTGGGTTTTTTGTTGTCGTATTTTTTTTTTTTTCTTTTACTGCAGAAGGACCAAGTAACAAACAAGAAAGAGGAAATGAAAACAGTCTTAATTCCCACCCTTGGTGTTTCTCGTCTTCCATTTCCCCTGCAGTACGTACAAGGAGGAGACACAGCCCACATCTGTATGGGAAGTTCCCAAAGTCCTTTCCTTAAGAAGACCATGCACCACGTCACATCTACTTTTATGTTTGTGTGCTGGCTGGCCATGCTTCAAGGAATCAGCGGCTCTGTTGACCAGTAATGGGGTCTGTAAGACCTTTCCCTGTTTTTACACCTGTCTGTGCACCATAGCCACCTAAAGCTCTTACTACTGAGGAACTGCTCACTCGCCTTTGCGATGTGACCCCTGCGGGCTCAGTTCAGTGGGCAGTGGATGGGAGCTCCCATAACAAAATATCACTGCCATAACTAAATGCCCATCACTGCAGTTATTACTGGCAGCATCGCCTAAAGACCGAGGATTGAATGGTACCAAAATAGAATTAGGCTTCACACCCACACTATACTTGCTGGGTCCAAAAGAGGAACTTTGTCACTGTAGGACCAGGCTTTGTGATACCGAATTTTCAGCCCCATGGAGCAGAAGGCAGGACCCTGAGGCGGTTCAAAGCTCCTAGGAGGCAGGGACAGACCCAGCTCTGATCTATGTGCAAAGGGAAATATGTAGTGCACAGTCGCATGGCCACTGTCACATCACATAATTCATGTACGTGGTATCTTAGCAGGTGCAACTGGCCAAAAGTGTGAAGTGCAGTGATGCCTTGCTATTGTCCTTTCCTACCCCTCCTCCCCCCAAAAAGAATTAGACATGAGTTGGACGAGATGGAAAGTGCATAACTGTTTGCACTCAGGTGGTAAGGGACATCCTGGGCTCCACATGCTGATCTCAGGGATGTTTACGTACTTCATGCAATAGCCGCTTAGTGCAAAATGCAGAAGCAATCCTGAGGCAGGACAAGGAAGCCAAGGTGCTGGCTAGCGAGTGCCCTAGCCAGTAGGCATCATAGCCATAACCACTATTCTTCTCTCTGACATAGTGAATCCAATTTTCTTTCCCTTCCCTGCTAGAAAACCTACAAGAGGAGAAATGTCCCGCCCCAGTCTCTCCCCTGATCATCATAACATTTTCTAGGGAGGTGGGAAATGTGAATTTCAAGCCCTTTGGAAGGGAATTATGTCCATCTCCCCAGTACCTTAGAAATATGAAATGAGAGCAGGAGAGCACTCCCCTTGGTTAGGATGGAGGAAGCCCTAATGAACTTAACCATGTTTAAGACTGTCGCTTACTTGTTGGCATCTAATGTATATCCTGGGAAGACTGTCGCAAGTGCCAAGCTCTTGTGTGAGAACACAGGATCATCATCATTGTCAATGTTGCTCTGAGGGAGAAAAAAAAACCAGCAGGCATCATCATCCAGCCCAACAGGGAAAAGGAGGGAAGGGCAGAGAGAAGAAATGTTTTGTGATTGGATCTCCACTGACCTTCAATGTGGGGTAGAAGTTGCACTTCTTTGACCTACAAACACTGAGGTACTAGTATGCGTGTATAGATACAGAACTTTAAGAGTGCTTAAATAGGATTTTTTTATGTTAAGAGTTGAAGCATCTATTGAAAGTAGGTATTTGTAGAGTTAAGCAGTAGCTGAAGTTATTAAAGATAAAATTTGGGGTATAGGAACCAAAACTCCATCCAGGCCCCAACCTTAATACAGGCAGGCCTTCTTTGGATTTAGCCTGATCCATTCAAGCAATTTTTCCTAAAATTTTTCATCTTTGCTTTAGCTCCACCAGTGGCAGGAAAAGTGGAAGCTCTTGAAGGTAAGTGATTGTGAATGTGTTGTCTTATTTATCAAATGGACAAGAAGGCTAACATAAAAAAAAAATTCATAACTATTTTGTTATCGTGACATAGAGGGAAGATAAAATTCCACTTCTGCCGTCACTCCAATTAACTACCACCCTAAACCTTTGCTGAAACTTGTGCCAAATCTAAGCATTCAAATGTTTCTAAGTGCAAAGGCATTTGGAAAACCTGCAGAAGTTATATTTCAAGTGGAATCAAAAGACAGAGGCTACTTTCTGCTCTGCTTGAAAGCAAGAAGGCATAGAAATCTGGTGCCAGACTTCTTTCTTACTAGATTTTCTGCCTAGTTTTACAGCCTCCTACTGTTCAGGTGGGGCTCTGTAAGAGCGGAAACTTGGATGGCAAAGTATTTTTCTGAATCCCATTTTTAAATGCTTAAGGAGCATCCACCATCACCATCTCAAGTAAGAAAGACCCCGGGTACAGTTGAAACCAGACAAAGACAAGACATGAGATGGAAAAGCACAGTTTGTTGTGAACATTGCAGCTAGAACTGACAGCTTTGTGATTTTAGAAGAGAAACTTAACCATCAGCACATCGTGACATTTTTGGTGTGATGCGTGATGATGTGTGGGTGGATTGCAATGCCACATGTTGTTATTTCAGTGCATTATCATCATCAGGGTTTATTGAAGCATTGCTGTGTTTCAGCCGAACATCATTATCTCCTGCAGCAGCTTCAGCTCAGCCAATCATACTAGGTTCACAGATACTAAGTGTATAAAAAAAAATCTGCTTTGCCTAGATTTGCATCTTAATATTCTAGCAAACCAGATAACTGGAAGCAATTTCACAGAAAATGATTTTCAAATGTAGTTTATGTATACATTCATACCGGAGGCCTGATTCTCACTTCAGTCTTTTCAGAGAAGGGAAACATACCTTGTTACTTTTGCAAATAATTATGCAGTTTCCATTCCAGACAATAACTGTAATTAAACAATATATTAGAAGAATCAAAACAGACAAATTTGATTGAAAAGTATAAAACCCTTCTAAAAAAGTATCAATTATGAATTATTCTTCTAATTCCTAGGTACCTTATGGGCACAAAGAATGATCCTGCTCCAAGTTTTTATCAAGGAGAGATGCAAATAATATGATTAGCTTGTTAAAAAAAATCGGATCGGATCTTGAAATACTGGGGTAAATATCATCTATGCTTTCCACTGTGCTTTAAACTAACGCTAATGGAAGTTGTAGGATGAAAGCTTTCCCTGCCACATTGAAAATATGGGGCACACAATGCACAGATTTAGCTGAATTTGAAAGAGAATCCAGAATATTTAGTCTGTAGTCATTTAAGCTAGGATCTGTTAAGCACAGTTGTGTATTCATTTGGATAGTAGCTTCCCACACAGGCTGTGTCCTAGAACTGTGGCTGAGATTATTTTATCCGCGTGAAGGACCTCTGTGTCCCTATTACCAGGAAACAGTTAATATTCTTTCCCACTGGGGCCCACATGCACCTGCACAACTGTGGTGTGTGGTTTCTTCTTGCAGCTGCATCTGTGACTCTGCTGCTGCCTGTGTAGAGGTTTTAAAGTGTAAATGGAGAGTTGGTGAGGCTACCCTTCAGTGGTAATGCAGCCTCCAGGGCTGCTGCAGAAGCAGTGAAACCACTCTGAGTAAAGCAGCAGTTTCAGCAAAGCGTGTTTCTCAGCTATTAATATTATATCCCGTCTTACTCTGGAAAATTCAACGTGTATTATCAATACTGCTTAACGATGTATCCTCACAACACCATTCTGGAGTTGCTGTCTATTATTATCTTGATTTTTCCAGAGGAAGAAAATGAGGCTGTGAGACCTTAACTAATTTTCCTAAGGTCATGAGAGCAAGCCTGTGGCAGAGCCAGATACACAATGCAGATCTTTCCCAGCTCTGTAGTGTGGCTGCGCAGCCGCTCTGCTGCTGCCTTAGTTTGCTATCTGAATTCCTTAAGCAAAAGGAGGACTATTTTTGTCCCAATTGTTAAAACCCATCGTTCACAATATCTGCTCCTTCTCAGGAATGAGAAGATTATGGGGGTCAGTAGTCAGAACAGAGAGTTATCAGCTAGCCCTGGGCTCCGGGAGCAGTGATTAGGATCATCTGTTATTAACCACAGATGCATGCTCTGGAGCAGAAGTGCTCAATTCTCCTCTGCATTCAAGATCTGTCTGGTGTGAGGGTGATATATGGGAGGGAAGAGATTGTGTTCACTGATTCTACAAGGTGATGTGATTTAAAGGAGCTAGCTGGTTGTTTCACTCTATTCCCGTCATGTGATCCCCTTAAGGCTCATATACCACTGAAGGATGGCCAGAGCCAAAGGACTGCTTGCCCTTTGCACTCCTTTTTTGCACCGTTCCTTCCCCCAGCATGTTCCCCATGGTGTGGTGGGAGAGCGACAATTGGCACATGAGCCAAATCTGCTGCCTTTGGGTTGATGGAGATTTTTCTCCTCCAGGCAACATTTTTAAGCCAAGGATTTCACTGTCAACCTTGCTTTTAAGACAGCGTGTGCTGTTATCTTTAGGTTTACAACTTTCTGAAAAGAAAAGGAGATTTATCGGAAGAAAATGAGAGTGCATATGTGCACCTTATCATGCAAGACAGGCAGACAAACGTAGCTACATGAAGAATTACTGCATGTGGTTGTTGGTGCATGGTTGCACAGGGCGTTTTACTTCGTGTTCACACACAAAGCTGCTTGTTTCAAGCAAAAAGACTACCGGGTTGAGAGATCATGCAAGTGGAAGGAGATGCTGACTATGTTTTCTGTGTGTACCTTTTGGTGTAAAAATTCTCCCTGTCTGCTGTATTTAGTAGCTAAATACAGTAGCTGTATTTAGGTTAAAAACACAAAATGTCTCAGCATAAATCACTGAGGTTTTTCTTTCTTTTGGAGACTTTATTCCCCACACACACACTTCTTGGCTTTGTTTTTTTTAACCTAAAATAAAAGTCTCCTGAATTTTTTTGTGAGTAGGAAAAACCTATCCCTCTGTCGTACAGCAAATGACCCTCACTGTACCTGGTTTAGAAGAACAAAAGTTTAAGGAAAGATTCCTGGGAAATGTCTTATTACTGCCATAGCTCTACGCCTTGATAAGAACCGCATCGAGCTGATATACCCATACACACATATGTAACAGGTGGCCCCTGTTCCCAAACAACCTGCTCCCAAAGAGAATGACGCGTTTTCTCACAATATTTAGATGCTATAAAGATTTTGAAACTCCTGCTCAGAGTCTTCATGCACACAGTCAAACCCCCACTCCCCCCGCCTTGCTGTCTGAATGGCCAGGCCACAGTGCAGCAGTTTAACTTGGAGGAAAGAAAACTGGGGGACAAGGCTTCGTGGGCACCTGCTCTTTATTACACCCAGCATTCAAACATTAGACCTTCCCTTAAGGAAATGAAGGATCCACCCCTGAATTTCTCTTCTTGTACCTGGCACCTCTGAGGAGAGCAGCTTTGTCATTAGGAGAACAGATGTCCTGGGCAAGTCACTCGTCTGTGGAAGCTTTTCCACTTGTTATAACTTATGCATAAGGACTCAAGGCTCTTGCAACTCTCCTCCGCAGGAGGCAAGAGAATCAGGGGTTTTTCCTCCCCCTTCATTCTATGTCTGGCCCATTTTAGGCAGAGGGCAAGAGCTTGAGCAGGAAAGCAAATGCTGGTGAACCTTTTTCCTCAACTGTGGAGCACCTGGATCCAACATCTGCTACTAGCCAGGCTGAATAGAAATTAAAAAAAGAGAAAGGTTGCACTACTAATGACTCAAATTGTGGTGGGAGACACCCAGCTTGGACAGCTAGCTCAAAGAGAGCCTCACAGCTGCGAGCGGTGAGGGAACAGCAATCCCTTCCTCTGCCCTGGAGCTAAGGCGCTTGAATACTTCTGCGAGACTCGAGGCTAAAGTTGCTTGTTGGCTGGCTTGGCGGCTCCTCAGGCCGTTGCTGGACTCTGAGATTACTCCTCTCGAGCAAGGAGAAGCAGCTCTCCCACTGCCTGGTAGGGAAAGCCTCAACGCCTGATGGTTGTGCCTCACGCCGGGCCTCTGGTGAGCTCTGCCTGGAGGTCAGGTGCTGCAGCAGAGCAGCCTTCATCCTTTGCATCTGCAGACCGGCGATCACAGGCTGGCTCCCCAGCACCTCAGCGGGTGTCCCTTTTTATCTGTGCCCCATGCATTTCAAATCTGATATTAAATGCAATGGAGCCGTCTGCCTCTGGCCATACTGAAGAAATTCATGCTACTACCAGTAACACCAAATAAGGCAATAAAAGACATTGCTTAGTTTGCACAACCTTTTATTTTCCTCCCTAGAACTATTTTTAGTTAAACAATTTTCTGCCAAAAAAGCTCTGTCTGTGTCCAGAACTGCCCTGGTCATCGCGCTGTTACCAGGGACTCGAGCTTTATGGCCCTCATAACTCCGGAGGGCGAAAGGTCGAGCCATGGAGCCTTTGTGTCAGCTCCACATTTCTCTTTAAACACATGTGAGAGACAAAGCTCCCCTGAGACCCCCATGGAAACTGCCTCCGGGGGAGGGGAGAGGGTGAGAGAGCACTGGCCTGGCAGATAAAAGCAACATCAAAAGGAGCAGGGAGCAGCTGTCCATCTGGAGAAGGAAACTTTTTTTCTTCTTCTTCTTTAGGAGAAAGAGACTGTCTCAAAGGAGAGTCTCAAAAAATTTCGCATGGAACGAGGAAAAAAAACCTAAAACCAAAAAACAAAAAACAACCAACCCACCGGCAAGGGGGAGGGCAGAAAAGCCCCCGCAGCAAACAGAAGGAGGTGCTGCTTGGCAAAAATCCCAGGCTGAATCATTTAAATCACTTTTAGTGCCTCCAAATGCAAGTCGCTGCCTCTGTTTATAGAGTCACAGCGAGAGACCTGAAGAGAATACATTTCCCAAAGCAACATCTGAGCTCGGGAATGAATCAAAACTCACTTCATACGCTGCAAACCCCCTTCCCTCTGACCAAACTTTTGTTCTGTTGCTGTGTTTGGTGTCAGCCTCCATCCCCAAAGGAAAAAACCCACAGGTTGATGACCAGATAGCCCAGTGTGTTTACGATAGGGAGGGTTTCACTACACAGGCTTTCCAGTATGCGTAATTGCAAATAATAAACAGTCTGCGTGTAGGTAATTGTTGATCAACACACCAGTATAGGTGTAATCCTTCAGTTTTTCAAACTGACAAATTACACATCCTTACCATTGGATTTACAGACACAAAAAGCACTTCTCCCAGGCTGCAACTATTAAAGTAGTTACTCAAACACAACACATACCCACCCCAAAATCAAAAGAAAACTGCAGTCAGACTCAACAAATTCAGCAGCAAATCCCAGTCTGCATTGTAAGCAGGGCCAACAGGGCTCCCTCCCACTCCTGCCCTTTTTCAAGGGTTTCCCATCATTTCTACTTGCACCTGAAGACACTTAAGAAGATGCTGACAATATATTTCGCCTTTCAATATTGGTTGAAAATACCTTTTTGAAAACAGGCAGTGAGTGATACAAAAATCAGGAAAGTCTAATTCTTGTTTTTCACCAATCCAACTCTTTCAGTATTGTGAATCTGAAGGTTTGAAATTATTTGAGTACCCAAGATTATGCCAGGCTACAGCTGTTGGAAACTCTTTTAAATTCTGCTTCAGTAAAGTGAAGGTGTTGCAAATGGCCTGTAACATGTTTGCCTATCCTGCGTGATTCCTAACATGAAAATACCTGGCGGCTTCCCACACGTCCAGCAACGTACCACGTACCGAAGGGAGAAGGGATGAAGGATGGAGACAGTAGCCCTGCACCCTCACAAGGCAGACAGCACCCCGGGGTGCTCCCTGCTCGCAAGGTCCAGCGCTGCATCGCCGCCCAGATGCAGGAACGAGCTCTTCCTTCCTCTCCGCAGTGTGGATACAAGCCATGGCCAGAGGCAGGTCCCCAGCCAACCGGACCAGACCAGACCAGCAGTCTGCCCCGCAATAGCAGTCCCTGACACCCTGTGGGGTGCTTCACACGTGTGCCTTAAAACAACTCAGCCTATGCAATAGCATTTATGCAGGGTTCTGCACGCGCGGGAAGGGAGAATGAGCACAACCCCATTCGTGATTCACCCCGGGACACTCATCGGCATCTGTTCGCGCCTGCCACGGCCTCCCGCAGCGGCAGCCGGAGGTGCTCCCAAAAACGTGTGGTGGCACCCAGAGGGCAGGTGAGCGTGCCCGAGTGTGTCCGGCACGCTCCGTGGGGCATATTGCAGGCAGTGCTGCAGACCTCGCTGGCCTGGCGGAAGAGAGCAGGAGCTGTGTGTGGGGAGACCTCCTGGGAAGCGGGCTGAGATGTCATCCTAAGCAGTGCAGGGAGAGGGCAATGCTCCTGCTCCATACTGGCGGGGATTATTTCAGCCGACTTTCAACAACAGGCACCTGCGCCGCCCTGGTGCACCTCAGGAAGACGGAGATCTCCGCCCGCAGTGCCATGGCCCCCGCGGCACCCTCCTGCCTGCCCCCAGCTCAGGTGTCCCCTATGCCGAGGGCAGAGCCAGCGGCCCCTGCGTTCCTCGCGGATCCGACTCCCACCTCACACCTTCCCGCTGCTGGGATAATAAATACCTCACGCCCGAGCACAGCGCGCGGCCAGGCTGCTCTCCCGCTCCCCGACGGCACGTCCAGGGGCGGCAGATTGGCAGGTTGCTGGAGGAGGCGAACCTCGCGGGCTGGCGGGCGGCCAGGCCGCCGTGGCCTCCTGCCACAGCCCCTGCATCTCGCAGGGCCAGCCTGCCAGACACGTCCCCCCGTCGCGTGACAGGCCACTGCGTTGTCTCACACGCTAGAAAAGATGTGAGAGGTCTGCCTCATCACTGAGAGGCCCGTGCGGGGTCCCCTTTGCTGTCCTCACCCAGCCCGGGGTTTAGAGGGGCTGGCGAGTGAGCTTCCTCCTGGTTTTGGTCCAGAACTGATGCCCAGAGTACTGCAGATGACTTCAGGTCTTCATCTCCCCTTCTTTCCGATGGGGATACTCTGTGTTTACTGTTGTTTGTGTTCTGCAATCCGCTGCCAACATTACCAGGGCAGGGACGTTCCCTTCACGTTCCTCATCGGTGCAGAAAGGCATGCAGCCCAGGAGAGCTCAGGACTCACACCGACCCACCCGCGGGGACATCGGTATGGGTGAGCACCTGTCAAATTTGGACGTGGAAAACCAGTGGTTCTTCACGCCTGAGGTGTGTCCGTAGTCACTGGCTGCTCCAGAAGTCTTTTACCCAAAAGCTGGGTTGTGTGTGAGTCCCTACATGTCAAACTGCTACTTCCAGCCCCACTGTTCTGGCATGTTTCCAGTCCCAGCTTCCACAGTGGGAATAAGCACAGAGCCTCTCCTTCCAAGTGGCTCCGGCGCCCAGTCCCACCTGCAGCCCCACAAACCCGAAAGTTGGCTCTGAAGGCCTTGGTGAAGAAGAGAGCGCTGTTTTTTCCTCAAGAGTGGGCTATCTGCCATGAACCACAGATTCAAATTGTGGCGAGGACTAGGGCTGCCCATACATCTACATTTTCAGATATGTCCTCTTTTTCTACACATAAGTATCTCCAGTTGGATCTTTTGGGATTTTTTTTTTGTTTGTTTGTTTAAGCTTTATACATTTCTCATGGTTCTCTGAATATCTGCTTGGCCCATCAGGTCAAAAGCCCCTTGCTACACTGCAGCATGTCTCACAGTCTCAGACAGGTGCCCAGGAGTCACCCCGGGGGTATCTGGGACAGGCAGCACCCCAACTCACGCTGTTGAGCGCATGCACTGTACTAAACCAGCCACATGAAGTAAGTCCGATGCACAGACCTACTGCATGTGTACTGCCCAATATATCTAAGTATCAATCTAAAATGCAAAGAATAACTGTACAGGGCACATGCAGCACATCTGATGACCCTGCCTGGAAGTACCAGACTTCCACCATGCACTTACTGTGCATCTGCCTGCAAAATCATGAACAGAAATATGGGAGCCCTAGAGGAGAATTTGCTGCAAATGTGTTACTCAAGCCTACTCTTGGTCTATTCCTAGTGTCTTCCAATCCATAGTAACAGGTCACATTAACAGGTTGGTATTTGCGTGATCTCTTTGATTCCTCAGGATTATCTCCCAGCTGTGTCTAGAGCAGAAGTTTCTGACGTTGCTCACTGCTGTTGTGGCCACTTCGGCTCATGTGGTGCACACCGTACTAAGGCTACTCATCTAATCTTCCCATGAATCCATGGCACAGGACTTACATGCCACAGCTCCAGTCCCTTAGATGGAATTACTCCAGACATAGCTGAATATAATTTTCATCAGAATCTGGCCTTTATTTTAACTGCATTTAGCCCTTGACTATGTTTCAAGTATGTTTTATCTCCCACAGATCTTTAAAATGCTCTTGTATTTGCACACTGCTGTAATGAGTGCAGCCCAGGAGCTGCTCTGATCAGCCAGGCAGAATGCGTGGATGCAAGACAAGGTGTTTCTGATGGCTGGACTGAAGCTGAGACATGTGCCTCTACTGGATAGCCATCTGAGTCTGAATCTTGCCCTTTTTAGCAAGCTTCTTTTGAGCATGTAAAAAATCGCTTGCAAAAACAACATCTGAAAAAAATCCTTCCAATTTTAAGGGTAACCATCCAGAATGTTAATTTATTAAAGAAAGTCCCACCAGGCCATGCACATGCACAGGCTCTGAAGAAAAGGCCCAGAGGAGCATAGTGGACTGAGAGGAAAGCCTGAGAGTTTGTCAGAGGTCTTGCAAGAGTTGCTTTCTTGCTCTTTCCTCACCGAGCACCCCCTGTACTCTGTGGGATTTGGAAGACCCTGAGGAGGGTTTTGTGGCCTGCCTCTGTGTCGCGAAAGCGCTAGTGTTAATGCGGCACCCTTGTCAAGCATGTGACGCTTTCTTGCAGGGCCTGGAGAAGCCCCATTCCTGATGCTTTGTTTTGCTTCGCTAAAGCTCTGCCTGTGCTGAAGGGGTTACTGTCTCGTACAATATAACAGTGGGGCTGACTTGGCTGGAACAGACATTAACTTCCACAGTAAATCTGGCAGGAGCTGGTAATTACAGAAAAAGCAGCCAGGGGTCATGGCCAGCCAATGCTCTGGAGTAACAGAGCAGAAAATCAAAACAGAGGGGGAAGGGAAATCATATTCATCATAGTCTTAGGGCTGAGGTCGGTCTCCTCCAAACTATCAGGAGCCTGTCGTCAATTGTTATGTTTAGAAGGAGCCTCTGGAAGATGAGGTAATAATAATGTTAAACATTAACTTGTTAGTGCTCCCGCTGCACTGGAAATTCACCTCCACCCCAGCACAGCTGGGAAGGGGGAACGCACGCTCCCTGGAAACAGCCGGGGAATATGGTTTGCTAATTGCACTCCTGCATTTGTCCCGTTTCTGGCAGGTTTCTAGCGCTAACATGAGACCCAAAGGTTCCTGCTTCGTGGGTCCTGCGCTGTCCGTGTCGTCGTCCCCCCGAGACCTGCATTGCTTCGAAGTCCTCCAGCACGCATGCTTCTCCCCCTGCCGCCACTCCGGAGTGCAGGCAGCAGGGTGAGGGAGGTCTGCATGCCTGCAGCTCTGCCTCCGAGCTGGCAGGGAGAGGACGCATGCAGTTCCTTGACAGGGTGGCATAGACTCGCGTATGGAGCAGGAGCAAGCATCAAATGCGTGCATGGCATCCTGATAAAGCCTGGGAGAAAAGACGACTGGCAGCATTACTGCTCTCCTATAGCTTCTCACAGCTCTGCACTCCAACATCTCTATAGCCTGAGTTAGATTAGTGGCTGTCCTGTAGCTGCACCTGTAAGCAGGCTAACACTACCTGAGAGCCCATCCGTGAAGGGGTGAGGTCGTGGCAGGATGGGAAGGGCTGTAAAATGCAGGGCAACTAACAGGTAAAATAGTTACTTTGCCACTGGAGAAGCCAGCAGCACTTCAGTGCTCATTTGGGCTTTAGCTTGGGCTCCAGCTTGGGCTCTCACATGCACACAAACCATCACACCGTCCTGCTGGGAAACCCCATCCCTTGACACAGTTGCCTGGATTGAACAACATCCCATTGCAGAAACAAAGAGAGGAAAATGGGGCTTTACCCCTGGCCATGATGCAGCTTGGGTACATACCTTCCCATGGCTGCCTGGTCTCACCCAGACCTTCTGTAAACAGGGGTATAAAACCTGCCTTAAAGGTGTGCTGAGGCTTAAATAATCCACAGTTACAGAGCACTGTTGACATCTCCAGCAGATGAGAGCCACTAAAATGGAAAATTCAACTATCAGTGGTAATATAAAAGAACTTGGGGTCTAATGCACAGAAAACATGGATTAACTGATGCAGGTTGAGCTGGCCTCTGGAAAAAGTCATTGGCACAGGTCGTCCTGCATGCTCTGTACACGGTGGGCTCGCTTGCCTGGCAGCCCTGTTCTGCTTCGAGGGACAAGCCCCTTGCCAGCTGCTGCAGAGGGGGGCCAGAACAAGAGCCCCTTTTCTGCCAGGCTGGCGTCCTGGCTCAGGCTGAATGATCCTGGATAACACTGGAGGAATGGTTTGTTTACTCATTAAATGACTAACGAGGTGGCCCCTATCTGCCTCTCTGCGTGTCGGGCGGTGCTCAGTGGAGCAGAGATGCAGCAGGCGAGCGGCCGCCGCTGTCAGAGACGGTGGGCTACTGACCGGCTCAGAGGAGAGCGGGCAGGAGCTGTGTGTGACGGCCCAAGGCCAGCCACTGCTCCGAGCAGAAATTTGTCTGCCAGCACCAATCCACAGGTTCTATCCCGATACAGTTTACTCTCAAAGTAGTGCTGGTGTTGCAGTAATCCCGTAGGCAGTGCTCAGGGTGGTGAAGCAGACGCCTGTAAGCAGATAAAACACAGCAAAGTGTAAGTTATGGCTTTTTTCACATGCACACTGTCTTCTACCCACCCTAACGCATCTCATCTTTGCATTTATAAAAATCTATAAAAAATGGGGAAAAGAAGGCATAGCAGGCTCAGACTGGTTTTTATCTGCTGGTAGCCGCTCACTGCTGTACTGCACACACCTCCTTGCAGGTCACCCCGTCTCAGCTTTCGCCTTCACTTCAGCCGTCTGACACACAAACAAGTTATCAGTTTAATTCGTGACTGCATATGGAGGGAGCCTTGGTAGCTGCCTGTCACTAGACGATGTGTAACAAGAGCACGTCTTCGCTTAGAGCAGATGTGATTCAGGTGGCGGGACACAGCTTACGGTGAGGGGCATGGGCGGGAGGTAACCCTTGCACTGGTGGGTTGGGGTTGCAGCTGGGTAATCACCAAGCCGTGGCCCCAGGCCATGATGTACTTGTATTTCCAGGCTGCTCGGCAGGCTGCGGTGCACACCTGGGGCTGGGGCTCTGACTCCTTTTCCTTATGTTTCTGGTCAAATAAGAATGGGGAACTACAAGTATCTTTTGGGGGGAGATTTCTAGCCCAATATTTGCAAGCCCAAGGTGTTAACGTACGCTTCAGGTGTTCACACAAACTCTGCAGCACTTCTCTGAATTGCAGCCTGCTTCTGTTCAGGTGCATGCCACGGCGTTCACGGACAACGTGAGGCCACGCAGCTGCAACCTGGGACCCACCAGTGCTCTGCCACCTGGGTTTTGAGGAGACCAGCCGGCAGATGGACACGCTTTGAGCAGTGTGAGGAAAGCCAGCGCTGTGACTGCCCACGCAGCCCTCCAATGTCTAGGCACAGTTCCTCCCATGTAGCGTTAGCAGGCATTGTTTGCTAGAATTAAGTATCTCCAGGGTAAAAGGTCCAGGTTTGGAACTCTCTTTAGGAGGGCCAAACCAAGTGCCACTTGAACTTTTTTAAACCATAAAACATAAGGACACGCAAAAATAATAGTCCAGGAATCTTCAGAAGATGTGGGAACAATTCTTACTTTAAATAGAAGTGCAATTTTCTCTAACCTCAGTGTCATGATTCAGCATTTCTAAAGTAAATAATTTACAATAACAAAAGCAAGAAACTAAGAGGTTTGTGTGGGATCAAGGTAAAAATGAATTTTGCAATGTGAGAGAGATGAAAGGTAGATTATCATGAAAACAGGACATCTTGATCCTACCGCTAAGGAAAAGCTGAATCCTCCACCACAAAACCTAGTCTGAGTCATTGTTTAATGAACCAAGCATTGCTCGCAAAAACTCAGCTCTGAGCTCTTTTTTTCAGATAATAAAAACAGTGCTGATATTTTTATATTGAGTTAATGGTCTTGAAGAAGAGCCACAAAATTGTACTTTGCTGTACAAACTCCTACTGAAGACAAGTAAATCTGGAGGGCAACAAAAAGATTCTGGATGCACTGTATACTTAACCCCCCCGAACCTCCTCTTTCCCTCCCACATGAGCACCTAAACCCACTTGTGTGCTTGTTGGAAATTACGAGGTCTGTTCTCAGGGTTGCGGGGTTTTACAGCATGATTCAAAGAAAAGTAGAAACCGTCCTGCGCTCTCCTCCTGTTTGCCAGCTCTACTGACCCTGAGGAGGAGGATGCCAACATAGCTTAAATCTCAGCAGACCTTTACAGAGCTGGCTCGGTGTTTCTATCCACGTTTTACAGCTGGAGAAACACGTTCAAAGGCAGGACCTTGAGAGTACCAGTGTGCTTTTACAAAACTGATTCAGCTGCCTCAGAGTTAGCAAGACGAGCCCTGGCATAGGCAGGTCTCCTTTTCTGGCAGCAGAGTCCCGAAGACAGCCGAAAGCCCCCCTGCCTACAACTATCTCCCAGCAGTGCTAACGCTGCTGCTCCAGTATTAGCAAAAAGGGATTTCTATGAAAATTTTGTCCAGGTGGGGTAAAGCTTAAGCGATTTGCCCTGGACCAGCGTACAGGTTAGTGTCAGAACCAGGAAAGGTAGCTAAATCTCTCGCTCCCTGCAGTTAAGGATGTGTGTAGACAATTGGGCTGGGAGCTTGTCATCACCTCTTATGAGGACAGTGAAAGAGGGAGGCCTCTTGGAGAGCATTAGTGCTTTTATTGCAGAGAGATATTACAAAAGATTGCACAGTGGAACATGTTCCAGAATCAGGAGGGAACTCAACCCTAAATCTTTTGATTCCTTTTGCAGCTGGAAACATGTCACAGCAGGATCCACTGCAGGTCCTAGTGCTGGAAAACAATGGAGATAAACGGTACAAGAAGGTTTTTCTCACATAAAACCAGCACTATTTATTTTCTAACATGAAATTGTTTTCACACCAGGCCTCTCCCTGACACTAGGAGAAGGACCTCGACACGCTGAGGGATGAGTGGATGTGGCACGTGACGTGAAGGTGGAATTCAGCAGTCGATTGAAGAGATGTTGATCTGAGTTATACTTTACCGCTGCGTGACCCTTTTTCTTACCCTTTGCTGGGGCTTTCCGAATGCTTCCGACACAGATTTCCATACTTGAACTGCAATATTTCAGATACCTGCAACTGTAAAACTCGGTGAGGAACAGCCTGAGAGCTTGACTCCCTCACCTTGAACCTCCTTGGATGTGGTCAGGGCGTAGCCAGCCACTGATGTGTGAAAGCCAGCATTTGCTTGCTCACTCATTTGCTTTCAACCTCCACCCCCCATAGCCATTGAAATGTTGCTTTTGGCAAGAACTGGGGCACAGGGGAGGGACAATTACCACGAGCACTCATTGTTTGCAGAATGTTTTTCTTAATGCCTTAGAAAAAAAAGAAAAGGGTCAGGTTGAAAGGTCAGCCGACCTCTTTGTTTTCTTTGGAATGAGAGATTCAAACCCTTCAGAAAATGTTTTATTAGCTCTTCTGAATTTCACTTTCCGCAGAGGTTTTCTCTCCAGGCAATGTTTAGAGGCACCAGCAAGGAGTGCCCACGCTCATCAAGCCGAAGGTGATTTAAGGAGAACAAAATCCGCACCTTGGCTGATGGAAAGCAATTCTTTGCCTCAAATTTTGTTCTGAAAGAAAAAAAACCCACTTGCTTGCTGAGGAAGAAGGAGCTTGGGGAGTGAGCAAAGGGCTGTGGAATCCGTTTTACCTTAGCCCTGGTCAGCATTAACTGGAAGACTCCTCCGTTTGACCCAACCATCAGCCACCCACACCAGGAGCGCTTGCAGTCTCCTGCACAGATGACGAATGTTAATTGGACGAGTGGCATTTCAGCATTTCGGCCTCTGTGGAGCAGGGCTGGCTGGCAAGGGAGGGCACAGCCGTGTCCTGGGAAGGCGGCGTGGCAGCAGGCGGGCACTGAGCAGAGCGGGGCTCGGGCTATGCCTGCGTGACCCCCTTTCTCCCTGTGGAAAAACACAGAAAATGAGATTCCTCTCCTTTGTGAAGGGCTTTCAGACCTGATGACAAAAGGCAGTATTCAGAGCTGGAAACTATTATTGTTTTTCTCTGGGGGCATTCAGTCCAGGACAGGTTGGGGATTCAGCAGTAAATGAGGATAAGAAATGCCACTTACTATAGCATATATGTGAAATAAAAGACTTTCTTCCCTTCGTGTTGGTAACTTTACTGACCACTGTATATTTGGTAAAGTGTGTTTTCGAAGCAATCCAGGTAGTTCCATTCATGGTAATGACACTAGGAAAGACTGATTTCTTCCTCTTTTTCATTTCCAGGGTTGCAGGCATTGAGATGTAAAAGACACAGGCTCCAAACAGAGATGTTCCTGCAGTTAGGGCCATCAAAACGGTGTGGGGGCCCTGAGGGACAGAGTTCAGACCACAGTCTTCTCACCGTGTATGAATGAGAAGAGAGTGGTTTAGCATACAGCCTCCCCCCTTCAGCAGACTCTGAAAAAGCTTGAGTTTTTCATTCATACTTCTCAAAATGCTTCACAGCAGGAGCAGGTATCACTTCCCCCTCCACCTATACTCTAGCACACAAGTGCCAAGCCCACCTGACGTTGCTAACATGTTTATAGCTTATTGTGGGGATGTAAGTTGCAAACGCAGGCATGCCTGTGCATGGCAATGAGCAGACCCATGTCAGAGACCCAAGAAGCAGGTCTAAATAAACCAGTACAACACTGGGTGAAGAAAGTAGCTCAGGTCTTGGAAGCAGGACAGCTGTGTGAGCAGGGTATCCATGCTGGAGGTAGCCCAGCTGATAAACCTGCCACCCGAAGCTGCTGCAGTGCTCATCCAGCGTGGCTGCTGGGCTTCCAAGCTCCAAGGTGATGGTTCTTCTGGTTTGGGAGAGAGCTCAGGGCCTGCTGCACCACAGTCCACGAAGCAATGCAGACACCATTTCTTTGGATGTGGGAACTGGGGGGATAACGTTTACCATCCGTCCGCAGTCCCTTCCTATTTATACCTCCTTCACTAATGCGCCCGAGTGACAACTTCTGTCCAGCTCAGGAAGAGCCTGGCTCAGGAGTGGCTCCCCACAGGTGTCAGCCAACCCTCGGTGCAAGCCACTAGGAGGGCTTTCCTTCCCCAGCAGCCCTCCCGCCTCTGGATTCAACCCCCAGCTCGGAAGACAAGCCCAGAGAAAGCTTTTCTTTACAGAAGCAAATCTTGCTCCTCACCCAAAACACCTGTCTGTCCCCTTTGCGGTACCACCAAGCCCTGTTTCACCCAAGGACACCAGATTCTCTGGGTGGTGGAGAGGCCAGGGATGGCGCAGGCTCATCCCCTGTGGTTTCACCAGACAGGCATGTTGGTCGACTACCTCGGTTTGGGATGGCGATTTGATCCTGCAGCATAAATCTGTGGATTACAAACCGGAGCAGCGTGAGTTTCGGAGATAGGCACCCTACGTGAATGCGAGCTACAAAAACAGAGTCCTGACCCTCTCCTCAGGCAGGGTAACCAACGCCCTGGCAGCTCCACGAGCGCTCTGACTCTGTTACCTAATCTCCAGCTGTGGGCTCTGCGCTGTGCCAAGTCTCCTTTGGCTCTGTCTAGTAATAATCGTTTCTGGAGTCCCGCCAGGGCCTCCTGCCAGTTCCAGTCACACTCTGCTAATGCGAGAGGCAGAGTTTATTAATTCATCGCCAAGGCCCATTGTCTGGGACACTGCCTGGCTGTTTATTTACTCCAATATGGTCTGTATTTACTCAGACAGAGCAAGCGAGGGGACTTTGTTTAACTTTGCAAGACCTTCTGCTGGAGGAGACATGTGACCTTATGCAGAACTTCAGATAAATGTTCAGAGCTCGGGAAGGACCTCTTTTTTTTTTAAAGTGTGGCCTCAAATAACACCGGTAGCCAGTATTGACAAACTGTAGCAAAGTGTAATAAAGGAAAGGAAAACATAATAGAGTTCTCATTTGAAATACATTTGCAAGTGTTTTGAAGATAAAAGGAGAAAAACAAGTGCCTACCCTAGGACTGAGGCCACGAGATAGGGATTTGCAGCAAAGGGAAAGGGCTTTGCTTCAAGAAAGGGACAAGTCAAGACATGTTAACCTGAAGCCACCCTCCCTTTTCCACTGACCTCCAGCAGCCTGCGGCTGGGACTGGAGGTGGGAAGAGGCTTCTGTAGAGGGCACGTAACGTCACCTGACGGCAGCAGGCTGGCTGTGATACGCAAGGGCACACAAGGAGACCAGTTGTAAAGCCCAGTAAAGCTTTGTCCATCAGGAGAGTATTTGTGGCCAGGCAATGCTGCTGTACTGCCATAACCCTCGGTGTGAATTTCTGTTGGAGTAAAGGTGTCTTCTGCTAATGCAATTGAAGGTGAAGATTAAATATGTTTTCTTCAGCAGTAAAACCCCTTTAAGGAACTCCGGCCTTCTTGTCCTTGCTCTCACCTTTGCACTGTTCTCAGTTGCACCCTGGTTCGTTGTGAAATTGTGCTGTAGACTGAATCTTTGCATGGATCTCAGTTTAGGAAAGAAGAAAAAAAAACACCAAAGAAACCTTTTCCCCATAAGATGGTTATTTGCAGTCCTGACTAAAGCACCTTCATGTACATGTATACTGGGTAAGCTCAGTCCAGAGAAAGGCTACCGTATTATTTTAAATCTACCGGTGTGTTTAATGTGGTAGAAATTGTGCATGCATGTACATGTGTATACAAACATACGCTACTTACACGCATGTGTGTATTTATAGAGACAATCCCCCTGGGAGCGGGGGTAGGGAAAAAATACGGCAATCTGAACAGTGCATGCTCTTGTCTGGCTTGTTTTAAGTCAGATCCTCAATGCTATTGTAACATGGTTTTGTATTTAATTTCCTGTGTTTGTAACTCAAGCCAACTTCCAGTGTTGCTTGTGTGAGTGTTTGTTTGGGTTTCTCTGAGGGCCTTTCTTTTGTTGGAAAGTGTGAGGATTTTAACATAGCTGTTAACACCACACTAAAAAGCCTGATCTTGTTTTCATTGGGGCAACTGCTAAAACACCCTTCTGTTCACAGCGGGAGTGGCGCTGGTTCCCCCGTCCAGCGCCAGCATCTCCGCACACCGGCCCTACCTCTGTCTGGGGACATCGTGCAGCCAACCTCTGGGGGAGGTTTTGCTCCTATTTTGCACCAATATGGGAGACCCGTATGTCTTCAGGGCAGCAGCAAGCCCAGGCTGTGACTGATGGAGCAGGTGGATTTAGTTCCCGCAGCTCCAGAAGTTTTCTTACCTTTGCGGGACGTACCCCCGCCTCTGCAGGGGGGTGAGCGGGACACGTTGCACTGGCCACCCCGTGCCACTGCTTCATGCGCTCACGCAAACCAACTAAACGTGCCCAGTTGTCAAGCCAGCGCATCAAAGCCTGCGGTCCGCGTGCTTTTCTCTTTGGCCTGGCCAGCGAGGCATCTCTGAGCAGGACAAGGGTACCGCCTCCTCCCCGCTGCCTCAAGCCACCCCCAGCCTGCACGCACTCGTTACGCAGGGACCATCAACCTCAGGGCATTGATGGCACCCGCCGTGGGACACCGCGTTTGCCGGGGTGGGGGGTGCACGGGGGTGGTATCTGTGGCTCCCAGCCGACCACCGCGACGGCTTCGCTTTGGGGGATGCGCTGGCTTGGTCCCATCGCCCTGCCGCACCACAAGCGGCTGAGCCTGGCTGCGGCACGGCCGCCCCGTCCGCCTGCTGCCAGCGGGGCTGTTTATCCACCGCGCTCCCTCCCGAGGTCTGCTGCCTCTGCCCGTCCTCCTCCACAAGCCAAAGCTGCCTCTCCAAGTGTGCGCAGTGGCCGATACCACTTGTTTGTTCACTGGAGAAGTTTTGCAATGGAGTGTGAAGAGAGGGATATAACTGTCAGGGTACCACACGTGGGGTAGTGCCAAAACAGTGGTGGTGGTGGTGGGGTGATGGGGGGGTTGTGTCTCTGAGAAGAACAGCACACGCTGCCTCCCACTGGTTTTCCTTTTCAATGGGAGCCAGTAGCCTCTATGGTGGGAGGGGGAAAGTGCAGGAGAAGTTTGGGACCTTCTGGTCTCCTGACCTGCATTGCGTGGAGCTCGTTATACTTCTTATCCTTTAAGCTGCGTTCTCCCAAAACACCTAGAAGTGAGAGGAGCAGTTCTTGGGAGGTGGACACCTGGGCTGGGCAGAGCCCAGCATTTCCCTGCCATACCCCACCATCGCTGTCGTTCCGCCCCAGGGCTCACACTAACACCTGCTGGCTCCGTCAGAAGAAGAGTGGCCCAGTGCTATCAGTGAACAGTCCCCATATATATTTTCCATACCAGCCCATTTCAGTCCAGATTAGTGAATTTTCCATGCTTTCAGGGCCTGGGGCTGGTAGTCCCCAGTGGTTTATTTGGAGTAGCATGCGAATCCTAGAGGATGTGTAATCTTATGTTGACCATTGGGCCTCATTTGTGTATTTTATTAGTTAATTTTTAAACACTGACCTAGAGCTCTGGATCCATTTTAAAATAATCCAAATTATAAATAAACAGACTGCCTAGCATGGGCTTGGAACAATAAATCAGGAGAAAAACAATTAAACACAACAGAAAAAAAATGGTCTTGAGAGAAAACAGACACTGAAAGAAGAAAAGGCACACCAACGTATATCCTAGAGGGAGAAGCAGAAATAGTACAAGACAGAAAGAAAGGTAAAGAAATTTCAAGTGCCTTTTTTTTTTTTTAAGAAGAATTGCATTCAGGCCATAAATAACACGGCATTAGCACGAACATCTCTGTTAGGCTTAATTACAACAGATTCATCTTAATGAAAAATCAATCCTCTAAGCAGCTCTTAATATTCACCTTCACACTTTGTACCTGCTAACTGAGCCCGAGTGTAACAAGAAGAGCCTGTACACGTATCACATTAAAGATTACACGCAGCTGAGCTTAACCCTCCCCACCGGGGTGGTGAAGGCAGCCCTGCGGTGGGGGTGGAAGGCGACCTGGGGAGCACAGGGAGCTGGCTGGCCGTGGAGGGGAGCAGGGGGGCCCACCACCCTCCTGTGCAAGTATCCCGGGCTGTTTGCTGCAGATAGGAGAGGGAAAAAGCAAGGGTGGCTTTTCACATGGCCAGCTGATCTTTATTACCTGCGAGTTTGGTTACACAGGCAACAGTATTTTGTTCTCACGTCAGGAAACATGTTTAGCGGTGCAGTGGGCAGTAGCCATTTGTTGCTGCTGTGGCCCGTTCACTCATGGACCTGAAATGTCATACCTACACGTAGTCTGTTTATTCTGGTATTGTCTCTCTGGCAGCAGCCAAAATTTCTCTTTCCAGAAGATGCAAGAAATCTTCTGCAGTAATCTGTCGTGGGGAAAACTGCTTCTCTGCTGCCAATAGCAAGAGTTTGATTTATGTTCTTCATATCACATCTCTTCTTTAATTTAATGTTGAAAGTCAATGTTCTTGCACAGAACCATCTAGCTTTGTTTACTCACTCTTGGACGCAGTGATGTGGCAGTGAGTCCCACTGATTAATTACATACTGCATCTGAAAAATAAAGGCAGTGCATAGATGGCCCAGCATACCACTGGACCAGCAGCGGAGTGGTGAAAACAGACTGCCACGACAGCACCGAAGCGAGGGAACTCACCACCATCCCTCCTGAGACACATGTACTCACTGCAGATCTGCAGACACAATGCCAAACTCCAGGCATTTTACTAGACCAGTTGGGTCAGAAAGCACAGGGCATCCCTCATGGCCCCACCAGGACTGGCATTTTCAAAGCTTCCGTCAAGTTCCTTGTAAAAGAGCACACAGGACTTGCTCTCCTCTTGAGCAAGGCGTGCTTGGTGTACACTGCCGCTGCAGTAAGACCAGAAGGGGGCCTGGTGGCTGTGTTGGTCCATAATGCACTAAATTTACGAATCCTGTGATTTAAGTGGGCTACAGCACTGTGTCTTCCTTCAGTTTTCCATCTCTTCCCCTCTGGCACTCAGAAAGGCTGACACATCCAGCTGCGCTAAGCTCCAAGGATGAGTCCAACTCTTCAGAGGCCCACGGCAGCTCCAGCACACCCTGCCCCAAAGTTCCAGGCTTGCATCAGGGAACGCTTTAAGCCTTCACAGGCCACACACAGGGTACAGCACATAACATGCAGACTTTCGCCAGGACCCTAAAACAAGTAATCCTTCCCCTTGACAGCACAATATGTAGACCTTGGTAGGAGTAGTGAACGTCACCGGCATTTCCCCACCTTGGCTCCCCTGCTCTGCAGAGCAAGGTCCGAGCTGGGCTCAGGAAGAAGGAGGGGGTCCAGGATCCTTTCCCAGCCATTCATAGCTTGTCCTATGAATCACAAAGCCTTTCTGTACACTGGTCCCACAGCTACACATGCTCTGAAGCATGTTCTTCTCTTCTTGACTCGTTTCCCTAACCTTCCTGTGTGGGCGGGTGGGTTTACCTGGCCCGGGCTCATCTCTGTGCCTTCCACCAGCAGCACCCCTGAGCTTTCCCTCTGCAGTCAGGGGTTTCCCCAGCCTCCTGCGAAGGAGCAACTTGCTTCTCCCAGCTTTGGCTAAGCAACCTGACATCCCAGGGTGTTTCCAGCTGTAAGAATGGCCATTTCAGGGGAACACGGACTATTGTGCATTAGATCACACCTGACAGGGACGTGAGGCAGTCAAGGCCAGCAAACAGAGGGGTTTGCCCATATCCCGGGCATTCCACTTCCCCCCCGCCCCGCTGCAAGCAGGGCAATTCCCGGTGGGACAAAGACGGGTGCTTCCTGGTCCCCAGCCTCTTCACACAGGATGGAGGTGGTGTTTCAGGCTGGGGAAGCAGCACCCCAGTAGTGGGTAAGGGATGGCGAGGAGCTAGACGGCTTGCTCTGGATGATAGGTACGAAGGTGAAGTGCCAAAGCTTCAATTTAAGTATTCCACCTGAACTCCTTAAATTAGATGGGATGAATTGTGAGTTAAAACACCATTTGTAAAACACGTTGGGATCCCTCCTGCATTTCAGTGAGCTGCATGGTATAGCCGGCTTTCCCAAATGTTTAACCAACAGGACTGGTAGGTGCAAACATCCAAAGATTTGCTCACGTGATATCTGCAGTTGTGAGGTTACCAAAGCATTTGGCAGGCTGAAGGGCAAAAGAAAGGGACAAACTGTGTGTACAGTGCATTTGTGGTTACTTCCTTCTGGGAAGCAGTGACCTGCCTGTCCCAGCACAGTGGAGCATCTTGGAGCATAACATCCCAAAGCACGAATAGCAGCGATCTGCATCAAGGACTGTTCTCCATCATACCCACAGGCATATTTATGTCTGACTAAATATCCCTGACCCCCACCATACAATGCATTTAGCACATTAAATAATTACAGAAGGAGGCTTGAAGCAAATGTTCTCGGACACCAGAGGTATGCCTACACTGCAACCTAAAGGCATGACAAAGACTTTGTAGCTGTGCGAGACCTAGCTTTAATTACCTAGCTCAGGTACTGATAATGTAACACAGATTAGCTGCTCAAATATTTAGCTTTCTCGGGCCAGTTTTCCATCCTAGGCTGAGTCTCACATCGCTATGGGTAGACTTCTAGTTCTGCCTAAACAAGCTGTATTCTGTCATCTTCCTGAAACAGAAAGGCTGCTCAGCCTTTCACTTCTAGATCAATGATTGGAATCCGGTATACCACGGGAACAAGTACAGAGCGATCCAAAAGTCCCACCATGCCACCAAGCTCTTACCGTCATCCCTTTTTTTCCTGAGTACACTCTGTAAGAACCTTGGGTGAAGTTTCATGAAAGGCAGCCACAGGCAGGCTGCCCTTTCCATCCTTGCCCTTGTGGATAATTTGACATCTCTGCCTCTGGCATGCCAGATCGGATGCCTTCCATGGATGCTGCATGTATGGCCAGCACGTTGTTTGCAGATGTATGTGCAGACAAAGGGGTTATGGACCCGGCACCATCTGGCTGAAGGGATTGCCGAAGCAGCTCTTGCACAAGGACCAGGGTGTTGTGGGTGCAGCTCTGCAGTGGGGCAGTTGGTGAGGAAAAAACTGCTGCTTCGGCATTCACAGGCCAAACCAGAGTAATAAATAACTACTATAAAGGGTTGAACTGGGGACTCCAAGTACCTGTAACACGATAATGTTTGGAAATGAACGGCCTCTGGAAGCACTGAGTAAACAGGTCAGAAGGTTCAGTGACTTCATGTATTGGAGAGACTAAAAATTACACATTACAGAATGAGGAGGAGCCAGATACCGCTCCTTGCTGACAACCAACCAAAGGCCAACATGGCAGCACAAGCTTCACGCTAGTACGGATTCGATACCAGGCCTTTCACAGCAGCCTCTGAGCACCTGCTGTTGCTTTGTTATCTTCTTAGAGGAAAGGATCAGGGCTTATTTTTCTGTATCTCCAACTACCTTTGCTGAGGATCCAACTGCCTCAGTTTTCTTGCACAGGCAGCGAGAAGCAGTTATTTGCTGGGTCAGCTTTAGATCCCTGGCTTCTCGATGAATCTCTCACTGGGCTACTTCTATTCTCAAAGAGCCTTCTAAATAACATATACAGTTTCAAGCCAAAAGGGAATTACGCTGTCCAGGCAGCTGTGGTTTATTTGTGTCAAGGTGGGGGCACTAATGTGTATTTGGCCATTCGGAATCACAATTCTTTCAACGTCTTCTAAATCTCAGCTTCATCATTCCTACAGAAACAGTGTCTGGTAACTATTCCAACAGCTTAACTATTCAATTGCTGGAATCAGTTTCCTTTTTCCCTGCCTTCGTGCATGCATTTTTTTCTCCCAACAGGTTAAAAAAAAAAAGCATGCACATTACTTCCCTCCCACCCAGGATCAATATGACAAATCTTATCATTTTCATGCAGTAAGGAACTTTGATGTTAAGAAGTTGGGTGCAAGATTATTTCTTTGAAAAGTTGATGTTTCTATGCTGCTATCGCTTCTCCAACTAATATTTCCTTCTGTTCTCTAAATTTTCTTTCCTTAAAGCTTTCATTTTGTGGCTCTGCCAAGCTGTCTATATTTTCTTAAATTCTCATTTCCTCTGGCACGCGTTTCTTGCTTATAGTTACAGTAACTAAAAAAAAAAAAAAAAAAAAAAAAATTTTGCACTGAGCCCAATTTCCAGTCTGTAATCTTCTTTTTTAATATTGCTTTACCACCCTCTTTATTCTCATGTTTCTGCTTGCTGCAAGTTTACCTGCTAGGTTTGGAACTATTAATTCACTTCATTTTCAGAACTGTTCAAAAAGGACTAAAGAAGCAGCATCCTGGTCTGACGCCTTTTATGAATTTCTGTTGGCTGTGCAAAGGCTTAATTTGTGCTTTTTTCTTGCTATTTACTCCAGGGCGCTGCATCTCTTCTCTCTTACGCCTCACTCTGTTTTTCACAGCACCAGTGCTTTTACGTTACTGTGTCTCTTTCCTTCCCTCCACCCCCCCCAATATAAGTGTGTGTGTGTGTCTGGGAGAACCGATCAGCACCTAGCTCAGTGCTGAATTAGGTATTCAATGCACCAGGTTAGACAGAAAGTTGTTTTGTGACTCAAGATTTTTTGGGGCTACACGAGTATTCTCTGCTTATGCAGGAAATGGCAGAAAAACAGTATTAGGAAAAAAATCACTGAAAGTAGCACTCCTTTCTTATGGAGTGTTAACACCCTGAATGTGGTGCATGACCAAAGATTTAATCTGTAATAGTACCAGGAGCAGCAATTTTCCCCAAAACACTTTCTGAAATATTCTGAATCTTCACAATACTATGAAGAAATATGTATTTTTCAGCCATTATTTACAGAGATAAAGTGAGTCATCAAGATGTCATTGCCCAGACTTTCAAAACAACGACTTCAGCCTTTGTGCCTTGAGTTCTCCATGTGCTTACCATAATTGCAGACTTAATCACAGTAAGGATACACACACATACATGGGAGGCATAGTCAGGGACACTCCCATTTCCCTGAAAACCCTGCGCCCGTGCCGGTGGTGGGGCTGGGAGGGACCTTGGCATCCAGCTCCCTCAGGCCTCACAGAAGACCTGCACTGCTTTCACTAATGTAATCTACAGCCAGCGCTTGCAGAAGATGACTCTGCTTGGATCAGTCTCTTTCAGCATGCAGAGAAAACTAGTGGCAAGGCAACAATTTTTCCCCAGGAAAAGTAAGAGGAGGAACGGAACAGCACCAGCTGCATCAAACCAGGATTACCTATGGCAGAGCTGAGAGCAGAGAACGCCACCCTTGAAGGAGAGCAGGGAGACAAGCAATAGGAGGAGAAACAGGAGATTGTCTTTTTTACACTTCATCTAAAATTGTAACTCTCCCCCCTCCCGTAACATTAAAACAGTCTGGCATCCACCACACACTTCCTTCAGACAAGGCAGCTTTCCCTCCCTGATGCCCTACTGCAAGGTCCCACTGCAAATCACTGAGGCAACTCCAGGGAAACTCAAGATTTGGGGCACAGAAGGGCAGAAGAATTGGAACTGAGTGAGCAGACAACCAGGATGAACTGAAAGACTGGTTTCCCGGTAGCATCTGGAGTGCCTGGGAAAAATAAGCAGCAGGCAATGACCAAGGTGTAAATGCAGGGATCTCAGTACAAGAAAGAGCAGGTGGCAAGAGACTGCAGAGTGCCATGGGCAAAATGAGACCTTGCTGCCCCTTTGAAACCAAAGCGTGCAAGGAACACCCCTTTGCTCCTGGTATGTTTTAGAGGTACATCACACCTTGTTCTAGCAACTGAAACTTCAGAGCTGCTGGCTTTCAGTTGCTGCATTTTCAGTCCTGGTGGGAGGAGTGGTGCTCATAGAGCCTGCTCCAGTCTCGCTTACTTTTTGTCAGAAAAAAGCTGTTTCTGTTAGGCAAGTCTCTCCCCACCAGCCATCTGAAGTATTTTCAATAAGTTTCCTGATCAAGAAATATTAGGAAACAGGTTCAAAAGCCAGAGGAAAATCAAATTGCTCTACCTAAAAGCAAAGGACATTTGTTTTTGTCTCCATTTTAATATCTTTTGCTCTGGTGATGAAGGAGCTGATTCTGTTTTCAATTTTACACGTACTTAACATCTTGCTGACTTGAACTGTTGCAGAGAGGAGATGCTAAGCTCCAAGCTGGGAATTACTTAGCAATAGCATCTCCTTTTGGAGACAAAGCAGGAAACCCCTCTAGGGTTGGGTTAGAAAAAGGTGGTAAAGCATAAAGAAAAGGCAAACATACCCATCAAAGTCCCCCAAGGTGAATCCTCCTTGGCTACAAGCCTACAACGCAAAGCTGTGCTCTGATGAAATCTGTTACTTTACGAGCATAGTACCTTCAAAGTTTTCCGAGTCAAACATCCTTAAGCCATTTTCTTCTAACTTCATGATTTTTCTGTATATATTCAATGCATTGCAAAGAGAGACCAAAATCCCAGTATGTAACAGACTTGTGAGGGCACTTACAAGCAGATCTCAGGAGACACCACTGGGAGCTGAGGTGCACTCTCCTGGGCAAAATGCTTTAGTGGCTCTTGTAGGAAGAGCTATAGTGACTATGCAGAGCTCTTCCTGAGAAGACCGGGTTCCTGGTATATTCAGAGATCTTGATGGGGAGTGAAAGCTTTTGATAACTCTATAGGAACTTGGCGCCCGTGCGTTTTTCTCTCTCTCTCTCTCTCTGGATAAAGTCTTGGCAGCCGCTCCAAGTCTATTTTAAACAAAGCCAGTGATTTCTGGAGAGATGGAAAACACATGAAGGGCACAATGAAAAACAAGCAGAAAACCTGACTGCCGGGCAGCGGGAAACAAGAGTGATAAAGAACACTGCTTCCTCCTCCTCCGGCAAGCAGGCAGGCAGGCAGGCAGGGCGAAGTCCCCTCCACTGCACACCACCACGCCAGGGCTTCTCACGAGGCTGCCATCACGGGTCCCACTCAAAACTCAGAGCTTTTCACTGCTGAGCCCCCCTCCCCTTTGCTGGTGACCCATGCTGCATGTCCCTGGTCCTGAGCACGCAGCTGCTGCTGGCAGCAGGAGGTGGCAGTCACGGCAGAAAAAGGGAGCAAGAGACACAAACAGCAACGCAAAGGCCAGGTCCATTACAAAAACTCTGCTACCCAGACCAAAAATAAGTTATCTACGAAGAATGTAATTATGGTCAAAGCCATACATCTGACCTAGGGCCAAGAAAGGGCTGTTTATAACTGTCAGTACATAGAGAGATGAACCTGTAATTTACGTATGCTGAAACGTTATAATTTCTGATCCAGAAGCCTCCTTTCCCGTTGAAAAGCTTGGTAACTAAGCCTCGGTCGCTTGGATCACGTGGGATATCCATGCAAATCCGTTTACTAAGCTCAGTTTAAAACACTACGTTTGTGTATAGTGCAACCGGTGGGCCACGTCTTGGCTCAGCGACCTGTCCTGGGCTGCGTCCCTCCTGCCCCTGACATAAAGCACTCCCAGGTTCCTCCTCCCCGTCGTCCCTAGTGTCCAAGGTAGCCTTGATTCAACCCAGGCTTGGGCTGCCTAAGGATCCCTGCCCCTTGCCCTTGGGACGAGCAGTGCGTGCAAAGGGCCCTCATGCTCTTTTCTGCCCCATGTCCCCGCGGGAGGGCACGCGGGGAGCCACAGGCGGCTGGGACCCCCGGCAGCGCGGCCTCCAGGACCCACATCCCTCCTCTGGGAGCACCAGGGCCGTGCACCGGGAAACTCCAACGGGCCAATAACACAGGCAAGCGAAGAATACGGACGGCCTCACCACTGTCTTTAGGTCCTGCCTACACCATCCATATGATCAACGGCCTCTGTTGCTTCCCGTAAGCACAGAAGGTTGCTGTTACATGCTGGGTAGTCTCTGTTTGCACTGTAACCTCTCTGGGACGGGGAGGCTATCTTTGCTTTGTTTTGGAAGGCACCCAACTTGCTCTCAAGCATTCAACAAGCCGTCAAGAAATTATTCAGATGGAGAAGCAGAAACATAACTTGCCTGGGCTTGACAGCATTTCTTTATCAGTTTCTTGTTCAAATCAAATTAGGCTGGCAATGACCGAAAGTAGCGACCGTCTGGAGAGTGTTTGGTAGCCCCCAAAAGCTGTGGCTGTTTTGTTATTTTGATGCAATTCTTTCAGGAGATGTCGACAATAAAAAAAAAAATCCTATCACATCTGCTACTGGTTGGTATCCTTAGAAGCCATCCCAAAAGACAGATCAAGGACTGAATAAGCATGAAAACATTGGAGGATTAGATGAAGGATAAAGATATATTAGGTTTGGCAACACTGTAACCTACCACAAATTTAAAAATTGTGAGTCACTTGAAAAAAAAAACAAACAACCAAACAAAACCCGCACTAAAAAACAAGACTAGAAAATGCTTTAAAAAATCCCTTTTCTTTTTTGTCCTGCCTTTTCATTTCCAATTCTACCTGCCCACTCCTAGCATCCCTGTCAGTTTACTAACATTGCCAACACTCCAAAATGTCTTGCAAGTGAGACAGCTTTGTTGAAAATTGACCATCAGAAATCTTCCTGCTATTCTTGGCTCTGGGACCAGATTGTGGTCTAGTGGTTACAAGCATCATGGCCAGCTGAAACACACCCATGTTTGGGTCATCTGCAAGACATGAACCATGGATGTCTAGTTGCAAAAGCATGACTTTCCAACCTTGGGGCTAACGAATCAGATGCTAACACCGAAGTAGGAACAAGGTCAAATTGCTTCACAAAGTTCTCTTGCAGAAGGGTGACAACATGGATTGTAGAAGGTCCTAATTTGGGATTTCCTTTTAAAAGGCTATGTAGCAAATAGCTGAGACATAGCTCCGTGAATTAGAGAGCTGGGTCCCATTCCAAGCTTTGCTCAAAGTGTTCTCAAGTGTCCTAGCTGTGAAGTGGACCGTTAACCCTCCAAAACCTTAATATAGGGCTCAGCTTGCTGAAAGACATCTTGGTCAGTGTAGGTACTGTAACTGAAACTACAGCTGACAAGGCTCTGCCTAGGCCTATGTCTTTTATTAATCATCCCCCCCCCCCCCCCCCCCCCCGAACTGTCAGGAGGTGAAAATTGTGCCATCATCACAGAAATTCCTGCAGCATGGGACAAAACCACATTCTCTATGACAGCTGACAACACTGGGGTAGCACAAGGAGGTTTGTGCTTGAGCTGTCTGTACTGTGTTTACCTGAAGATAAACACAAATCTCGGAACTTCCCACTGAGAGTCCCACTTACCATTAAGTTTTTAAAAAAATGGCATCAAAAAGGTAGAGCACCTTTCCTTATGTGTTTTAAGGGCACAGATTCTAAAATGAGCAAGTGATGACCCATTTTTAAACCCACTTAGGGCATGCTTTTATTCTATAGAGAACACACATTCCTCCACCTTCTCTGGTAAACGTACAGAAAAGTGTTGAACCTTTCAATACAGCAAATTAATCACTAGTTGGCAAGATGAAGAAGTGCCCTGGACAAGTACCAACTCAAAAAAAATGAGACATTAGAAACCATATCTTATCGCAAAGAAGTGCAATGCACAGAAGTAATGTCCCATTATAGAACTGTGTCTATTTTGAGATTAACAAAATGCACTACCCTATTTTACACAGTGATGAGTAAGTAGAAACACAAAGACAAAGGGAAGTTAACATCCTGACTTTGACCTCTGCAACACCCAACTTTTAGGTGCCTAGCTGCTCCACTGGCTCCACTGCCCTGAACCCGGCACCTGAGCTGCCCCTCAGGCAATGTAAGAAGCAGCAGAAGTCTAAGCACAGAGGCCACCCAGGCTGGTGTCCTCAGTGGGGAACTAGCTGGGAGGGCCACTGAGGCACAAAGAAAATGAGAAGAGAGTCCAATAAAACACTTCTCTCCAGATTTTGAATACCTCACAAGGAAGCCTCCCTCAACCTGGTTCAAAGACAAACCTCAAATTCAACTGCTTGTAAACAGGAACACAGATTTTACATTCACACCATGTTTTTGCTAGCCCTAAGATGGTCATAGTCACTCTCTTTCCCTGCCCTCTGGCCCCCAAAATACCTAAGTGTTATAGCTTCAACAGGAGGAGTTCAGAGCAACCCATCCCGACCAGTCACATGTGTAGGGCACTCCTCTGGGAGCAGAGAGCACCAGGCTCAGATCCTGTCTGGCAGCAGATGATGACTCTGGATGAGTGCTCAAATGTGAGTTATTGGCTGACAGCAGAGAAAGAATCACCTTCCCCTGCATCTTTGGTGAACCCTGCTTTGGTGGCGTGCTCTGAAACAGACTGCCCCAACAGATATCTCAAATGAGAGAGGCCGAAAAGCACCAGCTTAGTAGGTCACGCGGGACTTCAGCATTCCTGAGATGTTCAATGCCTCTGGCAGAATTTTAGGCTTTTGGGGAACTTGAACGTGAAAAGACCTTCCAGGGTTAGGGAGCAGCCGGATGAGACTGTGCATGTGGACTTCAATATCAAAAGGGACAGGTAAGCACCTACGCCCCTTGCTGTATCTAATTTTGCGCCTTATATTACAAGAGAGCTTAACAACCAGGAATAATAATTCCCTTGCCCATCCTCCTCCTTTTTCTGTTGTATCCACTCTGATAAAGTACCAAATTGGTTGACTGCACCTTTAACTAAAGATCACAACACGGTGGGATATTAGCAATAGCAAGCCACATCTACTGTGTCAAGGGGAGATCTGCTGTAGATGTGGGCTATGGTAACCCCCCTCCAGCAAGGGAAGCTCACCCAGGCCAACTTCACGGGCGGCTGGTGCAAAGGCAGGTGCTCTGCTTTGGTTCTTCCTTTCCAAAGTGAACTACTGCAGTGGGAGTGAGGATGGTTTTGTTTCTGTGGGAGAGGCTACCTGTAGGAAAAGCGCCTAGTTCAGGTGGAGGCATAAGGAACGCATAACGTCAGCTCCAAATAACAGCTTACATCATTAAACATTTCTTTTTGTGATAAATCCCTGATTGATTAAGTATTTGTTCATGTTTGGGCACAACTCGAAGCACTGTTTGTTTTCCTTGCTCTCTGCTCCCACGAACCATGACTCACGATTATACAGGGAAGGAAATCAAGGGAAATGCTTTACTATATCCAAATTTGCAGCAATGAATGTCATGTTGTTGTTCCTAGCGTAACCCCAGGCTGGGATATTGCCATGCAGGGACACAGCGGTGGCTGCCAGACCAGTGGTACTTGGGTGGTGGAGCCAGGTTGCTGCTCCCAGGACATATATATCAAACCGTCATGCTGGAGCCTTGGCCGTGAATCCTGCAGGCTGCTGGCCCCGCTGGGGGACCCAGTGCCCGCAATGAGGGGTGCTGAGCACCTCCGAAAGCCTGAAAGATATCCTGGGTTAATACATCTTGTTTTCCATTTTCAGACCCTCACTGAAGTCTTTGGTGGTCCCAGGGGATGAGGGCAGCAGTGGCAGGGCTGGGTGGCAGCTCTAACGAAGCCTTGCGGTGCCACACCATGCCAGCTCCAGGGATATAGGCCTGCACCAAGAGGGAAGGCAGAACTTTCCCCGAACGCCAGCTGCAAGTACATTGAAGTCAGCGGGAGGTTTTGCCAAGCAGTTCAGTGAGATCTGGGGTGCGTTAGTTATAGAAATGACTTTGGTAAGGTTTCCTTGCAAAGTGACACAAGGACATACAAGTAGGGTATTGGAATATAATTAAGAGAGAAAGAAGTTAGGATGGATATTGGGGAAAACCTTTTGTCAGGGAGATTTATTAGTAGGTACAGCAGTCTCCCGAGGGAAAGAGTAGAAAGGCATTCACTTGGGATATTTAAAATTAGACTAATGGAAGTGCCAGCAAATATTCTGTGGGGAGCATGCTTGCACTGACAGGCAAAATGAGCTCTGCGACCCTGTCCTGTCAGAGCAGGGCTGTGTGTGAGTGCCAAGGAGACTGAGCGAGCTGGCTGCCGGCTGCGGAGCCCTGGGCTTCCCTGCGTGAGGGGGAGAGGTGCAGGGAGTGCCAGCAAGCTGCCGCCCTGGCGCTGGAAGCGGTGGGCAGGGTTGCAGGGAAGACCCGGTGGAAGACACTGAAATCCTTTTTATGATAAGCATCTCGGCACCTTCTTGGCAAATGACGGAAGGGAAGGGGGAGCGCAGCAGGTGACCACAGGTAGGGAGGGGGGTCAGAGCAGCCGTCCTCCCCCGGGACTGCTCAGCCTCCAGCGGCACCTGCTGAGACCCAGCCAGGAGAGCAGCAGCCCCTCATGGAGAACTGCATCTTGCTCCCGGCACGCTCGTCAGCCGGTTGTGCTTGCAGGGAAGTAAACCTGGCTCCAGCTCGACAGCCCGTTTCAGCCACCTGCAAAAGAAGTTGTCCCACACTGTGAATTAACAGTGTTCCTGCCCTTTTCCCTCATGTTCCCAAACCCGTCACTGCTCACCCTGTTTCCTACAGGCTGGTGGTCTCCTTAGGAAGAGCCATCCTCTCAACCAGCCCCCCACTTAGCAGTCATGGCAGTAAGGCTGGTAGCAAAGGCATCCAAAAAATGGGAATTTCTCAGCAGTGTGGGTGACCTTGCTGTTCTACACTTACTGCTGGCGTAAGGGAGAGTCGTGGTCCAGGCCAATCACCATGACCAGCCCTGAAATGTTAACATAAGCCCCGCTCCCCTACCTGTGCCCTTGCTGTCTCGGATTGAGCTGCTGTGTCCCAATATGACAGTGGGCTGCTACAACAAATCATCTACAGTGATTTAGAAAGGTGGTGAAGTAAAATTATTGAAACAAGCCATTTCTTTACAGATTCCATTAATTTTTCCCGGCTATTTATTTCTGTTGAAGTTTTTGCAAAAACTCGTAGTGTTATAAGAAGTCAAGCCTCATTGTCCTTTTACTAAGAGCTAACTGTCTCCATGAAAACATAGTTTCATGACTGTTGCTGTCGTGATTTGAGCAGCAGACGTAAACAGGGTCATCTCCAGCCATAGTGGGTGGATGTTTAGTTTATAGCGCTGAGGTTAAGAGTGAAAGCGTGTGACTAAGAGCAGAAAACAGAGGAGCCTTTGTATACATCAAGGGCCCTGAGGCAAAACACAGAGAAGGAGAATGCTGACACAGACTTTAATGGCGAAAGAAAAGAGTCCATTATGAACGTTACAGAGAACATAATTCATTTAAGAGAAATCAAGATTTAAAGGACTTATAGAGGGGAATATGAATACTGATGTCAGTGCGTCATGCCTGGTGGCTTGTTGTCGGACTCTGTATGTTTGTTAGGGTACCACGCGTCATCGTGTCAGGTGGAAGACAACTCGCTGCCAGAAATTATTCTTCTCCCTTGGTTAGATTCCTGTTGGAAACAGGTTTCTTTCAGGTCAAGCCTTTCAACAGGAACCGGTGATAGGCACAATGAAGCAACTGCAGCTCTTGCATTTTAACACCAATCTCCCAAAACTGTAAAAAATTGCTTTTGGGCCACTTTTTCTTTCCCAAACCCCATCTCCCCATAAATAGAAAAGTGGGGGGAGGCAAAAGGAGGAAATGGGCCTGGATTATTTCTTGAATTACTCAGGTATGAGAGCACAAGAAGAAAGCTGGTTAGTAGAGCTGCTTCCAAGCTTGCATATACATTGTAGAGACTAAGGACCGGCACATTTACTGCACCGTAAAACAATGTTATGAGTGCTTGAAAAATATTCCCCAGTCCATATACTATAGTGGCTTCTAAACTTCAGCAGTCAGAGCCATGAAAATAGAGTGCTTTGTGCAGTAGCTTGCGCAACCAAAGAACTTTCTCGTCCTCAGAGTGCTTTATTATTTTTAACGAGACAGGCTGAGCACTCCTTGATAAACATTTTTTTCCTTGAAGCAGTAATCCTACTTAAACTTTTTACCTTGTCCCTACAGCATACTGCTAGGAAGTTAATAACAAAACTCATTTTCCCTTAAAGTGCTAGCCATGTTAGTACAGAAAGTGAGGGACATGTTGTGACTGCCATGAAAGGGGCCATGGCTGGAAATAAATTGAAAGTGCCCTGTTAGTATGCAGGCTTAGGATTTTAAGAAGAAAGCTTTCCTGAAGTACATTTTCTAGCATATCCAGTTTCTTTCAAACTACAAAAAAACCCCAAAAGTATTCATGTGTGTTGTGATAGGAGTGTTCTAGCCTGTAGTGTTTGGTCCTGATGCCTAACCCTGACAATGTTGCCATGCTCCCTGAGTCTACTTTGCCATGGCCAGATGACAGACAGCAGGTCATGCTAGAGCCAAACCAAAGAGCCAAGATTAGTCCAGGAGATCTCAGAGGAAGGGAGGCCGTCCATACATCTGTGCACTTGCCTTTGCTTTCAGCAAGGTGCAATGCATCCTGCTGCTTTGGCAAATGTTTCTGAGGTAGCATTACAAAGCGTTCATTTTTAAGAGCCATTCTTTTCTTTGATACAAGAATTATTAAAGCTTTTAAGAGTCAGAGTTTAATTAACGGTGAGAATTTAACCACACAAGAATGAGGAAATTCAGGGCCAACCCTCCCATCTAAGTCAATCTCACTTCTGTCCCCTCATATCAGTGTGTTACAACAGGCTCTTTCATGGTCACATGAGGCTGGCCAGGGGACACACTTCTCACTAGATCTAATACAATGAAAAGAAAAACTGTCTTTTTCCCCCTGTGGTCTTAGATGCACATGTGGCTTTTCATACCACACACATCATGTGTTCTTGGAATGAAAGGCCCTTTTGTAACATGCACACACCAGCCGAGGCAACTTAACATCGGGTAGGATTGTTAACTGGGTTCCCTAAAGCCTCCCATGAACACTGTACCAGCAGCATCGCACTAGAGGAGGAATGTGGTTGATGGGATTTGACCAGCTATATTATAAATAATTTGCAATATACACATCGCTCTTTCTGTTCCACCCAGGTTAACTACTGTTACTTAATGGAGGTAGATTTTTCCCTATAGGAACAGAGTAAAACTTAATGACAGGCCTGATGATTACCAAAACATGTGTCTTGCTCTTGCTTGGGATGGCCAAGACATTCTCATGTCTGTGTTTGAGAGAGTCATTACCACTTTACAAGCCCTTTCAAATCCATGGCCACCTTCCTCCGCTGCCTTTATGTCAGAAGACCAGCGAGAACTGTATTTCCCTAGTAGGATTACCAAGCAATGAGTCTTTATTCTCAAGGCCTGAGTGCTTTTGAATGTACTTGCATAGGCAGCAGGTAAGAAGCCATCAATCAAAGGTTACATTTTGCAAATTTGGAGGATGCATCCCATGTATGTCTTAAGAGATCTTCCTGATTTGAAGCAGCAAGTTAACCGTGCAGCTCCAAGTAGCAGCAGTTCTCTATCCAAGTGTGGGAATATACCTCCTTGCAAGTCTATTTCATAAATGAAATTATGCCCAAGGAGAGCTGTCCAATCTGGAAAGAAAATCTTGTCTTTGTTGCAGGGCCTGGTATTAGGGTGCACATAAAAGGATCTACCAGATGTTTTCAAAGCTGAACAACCCACATTGTATCACTGATTTGGGTAACTCAAAAAAAGACCAGTTGTGTAAATGCCCTCCATCTCTTAAAAAAAAATAAAACAAAGAACGCATACAAAGAATTTAACAATTTTATTAAAAATTGTACCAGTTATTAGAAAAAAATTCCAAGTATTAAAGTATTAAAAAGCACCAAAGAAAGAAAGCACAAAGCAAATATACTGCACAGATACAAAAAAAAGGAGCTCTGCCCAGTCACCATTGGTACAGGCAGGAGTCCTGGAGGCACACAACCAGGATAAACAAAATGCTACATTCTCACTGGGTCTCAGTCCATGGCAAAGAAGGTGTGTGCACTTCAGGACTAATCCAGACAGAAATCTCACAGGAGAGCATCGAGTTTACTTCTGCAGCAGGACAGTATCATATTCTGGTGAATATCAGAACTCATGGGGAAACCCTCCGTTGAGGGGAAGTTTATTAAGTACATTGCAAATTCTAGCTCACCTTACCCTTTTTGTTTTCCAGATGAAGGAGCCTGAAGTTTTTTTTAAAAAAAACACAAAAGTATCCCATCAAAGTAGAAAAGTCATGCAGGAAAGGGAGGGAGAAAATGTGAATCCACATTTCACAGTACTCTCATCAGTGAATTTTACCTAGAAATGTGGGAGACTGTACTACATACCATTGAAGAGAACAGAAGAAGAGGTACATGATCAGTTTTATCAAAAAAATCCAACAGTCTAGATACCCAAACTCAAATTTAGTGGCAGGATTTTCAAATGCAGCCAGTGGAAAGAGACATACAAATCCCTTGGGCTGTTTTGAAATTTCCCTTTTACTAGTCTCTCCGCCTTTTGTCATCAAATTTTCCTTTCAGAATAGTCTGATCAAAACTGGAGCTGAGGAATCTGTGACGATGCTCTCCTGGAGCTGTGTCCACAAATTGGGGAGACTCCTTTAGATTTAAGAATAACTTTATACATGCAAAATTTCCATAATAGATTTTAAAAACAGTTTAAGAACTACCCTTCCCACCCCTCCGTTCCCCAAAGGCAGCAAAGAGTCTGAAGACAGAACTGAAACATGGCTTTAAAAAACAGCCCACAGACATTAGGTTTCGCTTCCCAGAAACCAACTTCCAGCATGGGATTCACAGGAAGAGACCCTCCTTTCTGTGGCTAAGGGGAAGGTGAGGCACATGGAAGAAAGAAGGGGTAGGGGATGTCAGACTGCATTCAGTTTAAGAACACACACGCACACGCACACACACGCAAACGCACACAATTACATTCCAGTGCATTTGATGTGTTTGGTCTTTTCTGCTTTTCCTGGTGGAGAAGAACTGAGCTGTGTAACACCTGCGTGAACACATGCAAACCAAAGAAACAGAGACCACTGAAGTCTTTAGGAACTGTAAAAGATTGTCCTAGGATCTTTTATCAATTCCTTGAGGTATTTCTTCTTGCTAAAACAATCAAAGGCAACAGGTAGGCATTTTTGCAAATGATGACAAATGCCAGTCTGAAAGACAGACTCTTTTGAGGACATTATTAAAAACCTTTGTTGTCAAATTATGCTAATACTCGATAGTGCTTGGTCCATATGCAGAGCTCCCATGAATATGAACAGGCATTCCATGATCCTGTTACTTATAATCCTGCAGTAAATAATTGCCGGTAAAAGAAGGCAAGACCTCCACATATCTGCATTCTCATTTGATTCTAGCACATATGCTGAGTGCTCTCCCTATTTTTCCCTTTAAAAATACCCTCAATAGCACACCATTCAGCATGTCACAGTCTCACCATTCCCACAGCTTCAGCAGAGATATAGGTCAGGACCAGCAGTGGAAGGGTGGAATTCATTGTAGAGTTGACAGGGTCACATTGCAACAACTGCCTCAAGTAATTTTGCTTTTTCTTAAAAAAAGCAACCCTTCTCCCTAGTCTACAAGTGGGCAGAATCTGCAGTTTCCCAGAAGAGTGCCAAGCCCCACAATGAATGAAGTTCAACCTTGGGTACAGCTCCAGTGACTGCTATGGAGCAACTCCAGGACTGTAGTAACCTCACATGCACGCATCGCCTACACCTTTAATCCAGGCTTGAGGGGACAAAGTATACAGACAGTAGAACTAAAGATGTCTTTGCAATCACCCTTTCTACATGAAGAAGGACTGGGTTCCTTGCCTCTATTCCCTTGTTGATACACAGCTCCAAAGCAAAGGCTGATAAATTTCTCTCAGGACTCCTCTACCAAGAATTCAGCCAACAAACATTTAATAACAACCAGCTATTTAAACTGAGATATGTGATCAGTTATGCAAGAATTCAGTGCTACCAGGGATTATCAGCACCTTGGGAGAAGGCTGCAGCCCCACACACAGAGCCATCGGCAACCCTTTCCATGCAAATTCATCCTCTCCCCTGCCTCTGTTGTATACTATTTATGGCAGTTTGCAGCTATCCCTGGGCAGTCACTTTGTGATTACTGGCTCAGCTTTCAAGAATTGCAGGAAACAAAAGTAAAACTAACTATTCCCTACTAGCACCGGGCTTGCTGGATCCAGGGATGGGCGGGTTACAAGATATTCCAAAGGGTAGGAAGTTGGGAAACCATAGGAATAACTCCATCCCTCAAGGAAAGAGCTGAGGTCTGAAGCCATTTTGGAGATGTGGGGAAGGCAAGCAAGATACTTCAAGGCTGCTGGTACCATCAGCAGCAGCTCAAGCTCTTCTTAAGAACTGCTCATTAAAAATAGGAATTTGTTTTAGGAGAAAGATCTGACTGTTCTTTCTAAATTGTTAGACTGTAGTTTTACAACACAGAGAGAAACAGTGTCCCCATTCCTTTCACCAAGACAAACTAGTATCTAAAAACATGAGCATACTCCTTTACCAACAGGACTTAAACCATGTTCCTTGGAACTGTTTCCCCAAACAACTGACGTATGGCCATGGCCATGGCCACACTGTAATTGCTGCTCTGCGGGGAAGATCTCCTCAGTGCATGCTCAAGGGGCCTTACTAACATGGAATAGGTGACAAATACACGGGTGCTGTCCATCTGTGCATTTGTTGATAAATGTGTGAAATCTTCCCACTATTTCCTCAAGTAGGTGAGACTGTAAGTATGAAGTAGCTGCTTTTCCCTAAGTGAATAACCAGCCTGCCCCTCCAAATCTACACGAAGCAAAATAAAGACTTTTGGGTTGACAGAGCATATTTCCTTTCTCCAAGATATGCAGATATGGAATATAATTAAAATATATTATCAGTGGTTGTAAATCGCTGGCACCAGTAACCAACACACATATTGCAGGAAGTCAGCTTTTGTCTAGCATTAGCTCTATCTCTCCAATGAAGTATTGTTGTTCAAGGAGATTTTAACTTGAGACCCTGGCATGACCAATTTTGATAAGTCTGTTGTTACAGAGGGAAATATGGACTGGCAAAGATGTGTCTTTCCCTGAGCCAAATGACTCTATTGAGGCAGGCAGCCCTACTGAGGACCAGTTTCAGATACTTGTTTCTCTATGTTAAGAAGAGTCTTACCCTAGACAAACTGGTTGGGTCGCAACACCAGAAAGCACCAGTAGCAGACCAATCTTTCCAGCTTACGCATCCAGAGAACAGGCCTTATTGGCCTGTTTGGCAGTCAAGTCAAGGCAGAGGGGAAGAAGAAAGCTCATGATGGTTTTTAAGTGTCAGAAGCACTTGCTGAATTTTTTTGTAGTTTGCAGGGCTGTTATGATGTAGCTTTGACTGCTCCTGATAAAGGGGTCCTGGCAACCAGTGGGAAAACGCAAGCATCACATCCTAGGGCATGCTATGTGGGCAGGCAGCATGCTGCATTGCTTCCTGAGCCTCAGCGCTTCCACTCCTGCCTCTTTAAGAGCTTCTGATTTAAGAGTCTTCTCTTTAACATCCAGCTTTTCAGGGGTCCCCAATTCAGCCTGTGCTTGTACCACCCCTCAGGCCTTCACCCCCATTTAAGTCCTCATTCTCCAATGACCAGCGTTTACTCCAAGCAGACTGTGCAAAGCAAAGTATGGAAGGTGTCACCTCTGTCAACATGGGCAGAGAGTGGCTTCCCATACTGCTGGAGCATAGTCAGCAACAGCTATCACTTGTATCCCTCTGGGTAACTCTGTAGTGCACATGCTTAAAGAAACAACACAAAACCAAAAACAATCCCCCCCTCCTAAAAAAAACCCTCCCGCCCTCCCTCTCCATACACTCCCCCCCAAATATTACTTGAGATTCATTTATATGAATTATTAACCATCATGAACAAACATATTACTCTAGCTCTAGCTAGAAAAATAACGTAAGGGGAGAAAAAAAGCTTTTCTCACATAAACTCTCCTTATGTTGAAAGAGAGTGACTGTGAATATATGAAAGCAAAAAAGGCTTGGGGACCTCTTTCAGGGAGCTAAAGCACATTTTGCCACAGTAGAGCAGGATGCAAATCAAGAGAATGGGGCTGGGAGAGAGGGAGAAAGTCCAAATTTAACTGTGTTCAGCAAATTGTTACCAGACACTACAGTGCAATGATGAGATTATACAAATACCAAAGAAAGCATGAATTAGAGAAGGCTATGCAAAGAGGCGTGGAGGAGAAAGCGTATGTGCAAGTAAACTACTCTTCCTGTACAGTAATGCTTATTTTTGAGAGTGGACCAGGAGCAGAAGAATTCCTCAACACCTGAAGTCGACGTTTGTAACAGGACTGAAGAGAAATTATCTGGATAGCTCTTCCTCACGCTGGTTGTATTATTTGAGGCCTACAAGGTGCAGTGGCAATATGGAAACAGTCTGAAGAAAATAAAGTCTGTATTGCTTTTCTGTTCGTGTTTTACCCTATTTGTCACTGTGTTTGCGAACTAACCATATTTAAGGCTACAGAGAAGTAGCCATTGGTATTTAAGGCTACTTCCTTTTGGTAGGGTAATTTCGCTGTGCTGTTCCAATAGTGTCAGTCACATGGACAAACTTCTGAGTGCACATAAACTGGGAACTGTTAGATCTTCCTTGAAGTAATATTACTGCTGCTAGTCAACATATGCTTACAGCAGCCTCCAAACATTAAATACTAGAGTAATGGACAGACTGCTTGTACAGTGTACATGTCAGACTAGTTGCTAATTAATTTCCCTGTCAAATCCTGAAGCAAAACTATCAGATGCCTGGAACCTAAACCTTCCTGACCGACCACATTATAGTAAGAGAAAAGAAAAACAAAACAAAATAAACACCCATCATAAAAATAATAAAAACATATACATTAGCATTATAGAAGAATGATGCTTGTGTCATATTCCATGGTTTTTGGCTTCATGCTGGCTCATGGGCACTGCAAACACTGAACTAGAAGCAAACAGTGGCAGAAACTAATAGCCACCAGCAACCCCAGGAAGGTTTAACTTTAAGACTGTTCTACTGAAATGATTTTTCTATTGATGGCAATGATAAAGAACAACTTCATGTGAGAGAGCTGCAACTGGTGCCCAATGGAAAGATTGAAGAGATCTTTTTTCTTTGTGATTTTCTCTCACACAGCATGCAAGGAAATAAACAGTAACCCATGCAGAAAACAAGTAACCTGATGGATATGAGCTACATGAATGTTTTCATTGCTAAAAAGAACTTTCTTTGTGGAGGAACTGAGCATCTCTGCTCTGGAAGATACCCAAAGTATGTTTAGAGTCATCAATCCCAGACATAATTTTTAACTAGCAGCCAAAATGACACTCCTGCACTCTACCACTGACTAACACATAGGGCAGAGGAAGCCGTTAGTCTAATACCTGCCTCCCTTGCACAGAGGTCACCGGCGCGGGGAACCAGCAGCAAGCTTTACCAAACACACCCACATTCTGGCTTTCCTTCAACAGTGTTGGACAAGAGCTCCCTGCCTCGTGAGGCAGGCAGCAGCAAAGAAGAGTCCGTAAAAAACCCCAAACTTGAAGACGAGTATCAGAAATTCAGAGTCCTCACATCCGGCCGGCGGTGTGCAATGTCTCGCCCCCGAACCAGTGTTTGTTCAGTGCTCCCTGCAGACTGGATGCGGCCTGAAACAGGCGGGCGAAGCTCACCTCTGCCCAGTGTGGTTCCTGTTCGCCTCCGCGTTTAAGGCCAAGTTGTGTAGGAAGAGAAAAAGCTGCCACCACACTTGATTTCTGTTCTGCTGATGCTGTAGAGAACAGTTGAAGCAAGGTTATTTATATTTCTAAAATTGCAACATACCACTTCTCTTTTCCAATAACAACTCAGTTACACTTTTCAAGAGCAGACACTTTAATCCCATCAGCATAACAAGGGGGTGCAGCAAGGGATGAGGGGAGAGAGGGAAATGATAAGTTCTCCAGAAATAATTGTAGCTCTAACATTACAAAAAGAAAAGAGCAGACCCTTTATGCATTGTGCACAAGAGGATTAAACTTTTTTTTTGCTTGTAGGATTTTGCAGAGTTTAGCCAAGTGCTGTTTTTAATCAGATTGGCTTCTGAGCCTTTCAAAAGCCCCAGCTGCATGAACAAACAACCTTTTTTTTTTTTTTTTTTTAAAAAAAAAAGCCCCCCTTCACCCCAAAAGTAAAAAAAAAAGAAAAAAATATAACTGGTGATCCATCTGTAAGTGATTTGACACCGTGAAGGTCAAAGGGTTAATCTTCAATTTAAACCACACTGCTGAGACAGCAAAACTCTGATTTCATCTAGTACAAGAAAACACATTCGTGCACACACACACTCCCCCACCCTCCCCCCACCACATTTTCCTTCCCAGCATCTCCAAGATAATACTGCCCTTTTTATAGCCACTTTTGACAGTAAGCCATAAATAATCAGCCTTGGAGCCCTTTCCTACTGACTGGAGCCAATTAAACCTTAAGCAAGAACATACTTGAAAACACACAAAAAACCAAAACCAAGAGGTTATTTCAGGTCCCATTGTCAAGGAAGAAACATGGGAGTTGAGTTTCAGGGGGACACCAGACTATATAATGCAGCTTTGGGGCAGGGACACTGTTCCTTCTTTTGTTATATGTAATCACCCCTGCAAAAGTGGCTCTGATTATACCCCCACCTTCCCGCACTTTAATGGCATCTCATACAAACAGGTGGGTTTCTCTTTACATTGCCCAGCCTGGGATACTATTTCACCTCAATAACCGACCATCTATTAGAAGTCAGTCTTTGTTTTCTCATCCAGAATTCCATATTTGCTAAGCAGGACTGATCATTTCTGGAAAACAAAACAAACCAGCCCCAATCCCCCACCCCCACCCCCCAATCCCCAGCAGACGAGGAAACAGAAGACTGGCTTCCAACAACTTTGCCTCAGTACACAGGAGTTCATAAAAGAGCGCTGAAGCACATTATATGAACAAGATGTTTCAACTCATATTAGCCCAACAGGGCAGAACAACATGGTTGCAAGGCATTCTTTACGTAATCACAAGTAAGAGGGAGTTACAACTGGAGTTGGTGTATTGGAGATGTGTCAATAGACAGCTCTTCAAAGCCCTCCCAGATAGTCATTAAATTACATTCATTTTTCAGTGTGAGTAGGTCTGTGCCATTTGAATCACAAGTACACACAAAACTGGCTTCAGAAAACCTGTGTTCATCTTGCATCTTAGCAGTGGGTGATTCTTCTTACCTTCAAGACTTAACAGCTGTCTTCTGGATTTAGAAGAGTTCACACAGATCCCATCACACATTTCAACACCATTGTGTTTGGAGCATAACCCACAGACAGTGACTCTAGAGCCTGGTGTCATTTATTTCAAAGTAACCAGCACTGGGTTCAGTCCATACTGACCATTGCTAGATTTACAGGTGAAAACATCTTTTATAAACTATCCCCTAGGGCTGGGTTACAAAAACCTGATATAGTCTCAAAAAGCAAGATGCTTTTTGTTTTGCTACTCACCTCTTTGTTTGACAAGGCTTGTCTTTCCTTATCAAACTCCAGAGATTCTTCTCACCCTCCTCCACAGACCCACACTCCCAAACCTGCTCAAACAGGCACGTGGAACCATAATGTCCCGATGAAATCTAGATACCATGTTTTTATCAAGCTATTACAGCTTAACCGGACTGCTCCTTAAACAGAGATATTTGGATAGCATGTCAACGAAGTGGCATGCAAGCACAATGCCGCCTTCTGCAGTTTCAACAAGTAAGGAACTACGCTAGGAGAGCATGGTGGACAAACATACTACAGATGCCCTGAAGACAATCTGCTTTGACAGATTATTTTACTCTATTGGGAGCCAAGAGGGTGAGGAAGTGTCTTCTAGGGACTTAGTATGGGAAATGCAAAAGGATGCTTAAAAATTGGTATCGAAATCCTGAACTTGAATTATATCTCAGCATCACTGGTGGACCCTCTTTAATGGAAACTCTCGTGGAATTTTATAAAGTGGGTTAATCTGGGGTCAGATGAAAGGAGGTGTGCCGATCTGGCATGTGCAATTTGAACTATTCCACTGTCAGGAGGACAAACACATGTAAGAATACCCATATGAATGTCCCGCTTCATGCAGGAGGCCGCTTTGCACTTCTCACACACCATAAGAGGTTTCTAAATATTCTGTCTCCTCCTTAAGTTTCACATGTCACCTCAGAAGAAAAGGATTACTTGTTCTTTGCAGTGATAGGTAAAAGAGGCCACGTTCAGGGAAAAACAGTGGAAGGATTGAGCTCATCCTCCTCCTTTTTTTTTGAAGGAGGGGAGCTTTTTGAGGAAGGTATTGGGTTTTGGTTTTATTTGGTAAATAAGAGTTTTAGAGCTCTACTTTAAGAAGGATTACAGACTTGCAAGAGAACTAGTGAGATGTGGTATCACAAATACTGAGAAAAAGTCTTAATTTATTTTTTTTTAAGTTGATATTCCACTGTATTTATTTCACTGTCTTTTGAAGCCACTTTTTTGGTACAGCATTTTTGTCCTTCTCCAGTTAAAAATCTTTCCTACTATTTGCCTAAGACACTCAAGGAGATTTCCATGCAAGGGCAGAAGAGGAATTGCTTTACCTTTGTTTCCCCCTGCTTATAAGAAGCATAAGATCTCAGATCACTTTATGAAGGACATTGACACCATTAATTTTGTTTTGAAGTGAAAAAATAGAGCACTAGACTGAGGGCAGCTTTCCAGGCTTTATTCCTAGACCTAGGGCTTGATTTCCCTGGGCCCGTATTCAGCCAGCATTTCCTTCCACAGTGGTGTAGTCCCACACACACTTTCACTGGCTTGCGTACTGAAGCAGCCCGCTCACACTGTCCTCTCCTCACACTAGTGCAGGAAAGTGAACTAGAGCAGCACAATGATCAAGGCCAGAACTAATCTGGTAAAGAAGTTGCCTTTACTATTGATCAGGTCATCCTAATCCATCTGACCCAAGGCATCAGATAGTCAAGCTGATGCTTGTGCCAGCACAACAGAAAGGTGACCTGAGAAGAGGAGCAAGCTGGGACTGCTTGCTTCAGCAGCAAGCCTAGCTAAACGGGGTTTAGAGAGTCATGGCTTCGTTTCTGGGCTGTTGTGCTTTCCATGGTACTAATTCAGCGTGGGACAAGAGCCACAGAATGGAAATGGCAGATACGCTTTGCAGTAGAGATAAACAATTTATGGGAATAACTGTCCTAGCCTAAAAAATGTCCTTTTCACAAGTTTCAGTAGCTTTTCCCTAGATACGCCTCTGCCAAGACCAAAATACTCAAATATTTCAAGACTGAGGGTTTTTTGGTGTGGTATAATTTAGCTGCCAGGAAGGACAGAAAACCCAGGAGAGTGACTCCATGAATTTGGCATCTAATTTTTTCAATGTGATACATTTCAAGTAAATTCTTACAGTTTTCTAAGACTGACAACTATTGTGGCACAGGTTTATAATTTTCCTAAGCTTCATTATGCTGCTTTGTCCCTCATCAAAACAATTCAATCCTCAGAGTCACTACTGCACTTAAGTATCAAGGATGAACACTCCACCACCTCTATGCCATAGCAACACAACCAACATTTTGAAGCTCCTTTCCCAAGATGGAAAGAAGCCCCTTTTGCCCTCTATACTAACTGTAACTAAAGAAGACTAGACTTGTGAATACAGTAAGTCAACACAAAGCTGGAAACACATAAAACCATTTCCTATTGCAGCTGCTGCTTTTTAAAGGGGATATCCTTAAGAGACTGTCTGTCTGAGGCATTAGCATGAATGCTTTAATGAGTCACAAGGAAAGGCCATTTTACAGGAAAAGTGTCCTCTGCAGCAACAGTACATTAGTGAAGCCTATTCCATGAACTGTGCTGAACCAGAAGCCGGAATAGTGGTAAACAAACACAAAAACCCAGCAAGACTTTTACTGGAAGCAAATGAAAGAGGGACACGATTGACCTGACATTTATTCCCTCCCCATAATTAATTCCTAATACATGTTTCACACTGTAAGCACACAGATATGCATCTGTCAAATAGCACCTCAGATGTCAAAAACTTTTTACTCCTACCAAGCCCTTGCACGGGGTGACCAAGGGAAGATCAGGACAGGTAATATACCTCAAAGAAAATGTTGTCCCTCTGATACAGCTCCTTGAATCTTTGAGCATAAATGTTTAACAGATGAATAGGATTCACTTTTCCACCTGATACATATCTGCCATTAATATCCTTCCTTAAAAAAAATAAAGAATAAGTTCATCATATACACATCGTACGTGGGTCTGATACATTCCTATCACATATACAGAAGGGTACACCTGTCTATCCTCTTGATCTCATGGGCAACTTCTGACCTTGCTTCATGGCTTCCAGATGGTTAAGGGTCAAATTCTGATCCCATCTTAACTCGAAAGATTAAAATATGGCCATAAATGGCACTATTAGAGCAAAAGAATAATGGCATATGTGTACATAAAAACATCATTCTTCCTTTAATGAGTAATACAAGTTTTAGCAATAAGTTGTTGGGATTTTATTTATTCACTGAAAACAAAAATACTTGCACACCGGGAGCAGTTGCTGACTCATCACTGAAGGCTGTTTTGGCTGCCAGGTGGCTGGAGGCATATTGTGCTACCACAAAATATGCTTTAGCTTAGAAAGACTAGAAAGTCACAGTCCCCAAGGCAACAGAGGTTACAGAAGGTGTCCCCCGCTGGAGAGAGAAATGCAGGCCAATGGAAGTCAAATACAAATCTTACCAGCTGTGATTCCTAATGACCAAAGAATAATGCATGCGTAAAAAGCAGCAGGGAAAAAAAGGAGACAGTAACAGAGAAAAACCAAAAGAGGAGTTTAGCGGCATGATTTCTTGTGGTGACAGAGAGAGGAGGATGAGGATCTTCCTCGGGAATCTGCATCCTTCTGGCTCGCAAACCCCGCAGCTCTCTTTACACGGGACTAAACTTGTGGTAGAGGGAGGCGTCATCTCAAGTACTGCTTCCTTTCTCAAAGCATCCATCAGGCTTTGCGAAGCAAGATAAGCAACAAGCGTGTTTATGGAGAGAGGATATACAGGAGCAGGCGCAGCAGGAAGGATGAGAGGTGCAGGAGACCCCCAAAACCCATATAAGGGCTGCCCAGCCCACGCAAGGGAGCCAGCGCTGACCCCTGCCGAGGTGCCGGTCCAAGCAGTAGCAAACAGCGACGTTCATTGCCCCAAACCTGCTGCAGGCGACAGCTGCGCAGGTGAGCCCTTTCTCAACTTTCTTGTAGTTCAAAAACAAACACGCAGCCACTCACGCCTTCCTCTCCAGAGCAGGCAGGAAGGGGAAGCAGACAGACGCCATGGCAACAGCCAGCTGACGGCAACCTGGGAAGGGCAACCACCGGCCACCCTGTTCCCAGGCCCCCAGCCTTCCCCTGCTGCACCCCCGGGGGGCACACGGCTTATTTTCCATCAATATAGTAAATAAGGGTCTTGCGTTTCCACAGAGCTGCACCTGATACCACTCTCTACCTGTGGCACAGGGTCCAGGGGGGATTCTCCCTCACGCTGTGGGAGGTGGGGGACAAGGGTGCAGGGAGAGATGCCCAGGCCTCTCCTCCGTGCCCAGGAGAAGACACCCACCCCCTCCCACAGCCCCAGCTGCGGGCAGCAAGCGCAGGCGGGCTTGTTCACTCAGACCCTGAGTGTGAACCGACAGAGCTGTTGCGCAGCTTGCCCTGTTTGTGACCTAACCGGCACAGGCCGTGGGGATGGACTGACCTTTACTTCGCATCGATTCCCTCACCACCAGAAGAAGGGAGGTGCTCCCGACACTGCTCGCTGCACGGGAGACACCCCCTAGTGATTAAAGCATACCTCGGGGCTTTGGTTAAAATAACACTTTGAACATTTTGGGGGGAAAATATCCGGGGGGGGGGGGGGGGGGCGCGGGGGGGGGGGGGGCGCAGGGCCCTGGCCTGGCGTGGGCGCAGTGCCGGCTGCCCTGCTGTGAGGGGAGCCTGCAGGCAGGCGGGCAGGTGCAGGGCTGGAGCCTGCGGGCAGAGCAGCCTCTCGTCAGCAGTTCTGATGACTCAGAGGCTAAATTTAGAGAGCGATATAAACACAGCAGCCGCAGCGCAAACACTGCCCGGCAGAGCCGCTCTCACGCACGGCCCTCTCGGCCTCCTCCTCCTCCTCCTCACAGGCCGGGGTCCGCACGCCTTTCCGGGGCTCTCCTCAGCGGGCGGCTGCAGACCCCCGCCACCAGTGTCTTGTCAGGCGTTACATCAGGAAAAACCTAACTGGGGTTAATAGAAGTTGCCTCACTGCTTTTATTTTTAGATCGCTATTCTTTCTGCTGTAGTACGGTCCTCAGAAAGATTCCTTTGCCATTGGCGAGGGTAGCTACCAAGGAGAAACAAAAAAACCCACCAAACAGAGACTATAAAAGCCTAGCGGGACATTCCTCCTCAATGGCTTGAAACAAAGGAGGACTCTGCAGTTGGGCGCTTGCTTTCCTGCCTTTCCACCATAAAATTTAATTGAGTAAAATACAAACACGCACACTCCTCACCATAAATAATCAGCCCAAACATCTCATCATCCCCCTCAGAGATGGCAGTATCTTAATAAGATCAACCAACCTAAGCAGAGGACTGGAGGCAGAACAACTGGGTTCCAACCAGCAAGCCCTGCATGATCTCAGACAAGTTATAACCTGCATTTCCTAGTCTCCCACACTAAAAAAGAAGTGGGATATTACCGCAGTTATTTCTTAATTGAAAAATAATTTCTCAGCTGTCACACTGCTACAAGCAGAAAGCACGTTACCGCTGTCACAGCCGGCACGGTGCTGCGAGAGCCAAGGAAATGCAGAAGAGCCTGCGGAGACGACTGGGGTTGTACAGGAGAAGCAGTGGCACTGAATGCTATTTAAATCACACGGCGATACTGCATGTGATGTTAGAAATAGCGCAAAACAATTCACTTGTACTGTCCCAAAGAACTACTTGGTGCTCTTTCATGTGGGCAATCTTGGTATTTTGAGGTTGTGGCCCCACTGCCTTAAGACACGGCAGTCCTGTGTCCGGTGGGGTGAAGGATTTACAGCGCACCATTGCACAGAGCTTGCACCGCTCTCTTGCCACCAGGCTCCCTTATCCTCTGCCTCTGCCCACTTCCTCCACCAGAGCTAGGCAGGAAGTTTTGCTTTTTAACATTATCCCCTATTTTAAGCAGGAACAAAACCATAATATATTTAAATCTTTTGTCAGCTGAAAGCGTAGAGAAGAAGGATAGATTAGGCTGATGCAAAAATTTCGTGTTTTTTATTAAACCAATATACAATGGTTCTATGTGACTGTTGCATCAAGAGTTCACATAGCCCAGCCTCCAAGTGCAGCAGCCTTATGTGGCTGCCCGAGGAAAAGCAGAGGGCAAGTACATGCAATAGCTCCCCCTAATACTCTTTCAGCATCTAACTAGTTTGAGCTCAGGACTTCCCGAGTCAGATCTGGTTTCTGTTTATTTAATGTCTCCTTCAATGGCCATAAACTTGTCCTGATTCCCCTTGAACCCAGATAAAGCTCTGGGATGCACAATGCCTTGACAAAGAGTTCCACAGAGCTACCTATTGCATGAAAAACTACCTCATTTACTTTGAGCTGGCTCCTACTAGCTTGACCTGATTTTGCCTAGTTCTTGTACTGGGAGAAATTAGTCTATCCATCTCCTTCATGTCACTTTTGACTTCTGCTTAATATTGCTACCCTCTTGCTTTGTGTCTTTTTTAGGCTTAGCAGTCCTAGCCCATTTTTTCACTTTTCATATGGAAGTTTCATCATCCTTCTTGTGTTTCTCTGAACCTTTTCCAGTTCTGCTGCATCATTTTTTTGGAAGAAGGAAACCAGAACTCTATGTAACATTCAAGATATGGGAGAAACATGCATTTATACAGTGGCGTAACTATGTTCTTGTTCTCAGTTTCTTTTCTTAACGTACCAAAGAATATAATTTCAGATCAGATGTGAAAGGGTCCAGCAAGTTTCTGTTAACTTAAATGTCAAGTAATCTGCTCCAAAGGCAGCAGGATTTCAGAACAGGTGCTAGGCAAGGGGCAACAGGTTGCTGTGTCATTTGTATGCATAGGGGAAGGTGCACTTCCAAGCCCACCTCTTCCTTCATTGTCATTTGTCAAAATGGAAAAAAATTCTAACAACATTAAGCAAAAACTCTGCCTCCACTTCCTCATATCAAGTTTCTGACTCCACTAAGTGGAGAATTCCTCTTTCCCCTACGGCACCCTCCTTCCTTCAAGCCTAGGATCCCAATTCCATAGCCCTGCAAGAACTCTGCTTTACATCTCAATCTTCCCAACCTCACACCCACCCTACCGCCTGCCCTCTAAACCGGGCTCACACACTTCACGAGTTCTCCAGCTGGTACTCTCCCTCACCATGATCCTGCATCCTCAGCTGGAAATTCAAGTCCTACACCGATGGGCAACCCACAGACAGCAGAGCTGAAGAAGAGACCCACTGCTTTGCACAGCAGATGCAGGACCAGCAAGCACTAGCCAGCAGAGAAGATCCTGAAAGGTACTGACCTACTCAGGAAACGAATGAAAGCACTTACCCCGAGTCTCAGAGACTGCAGGTACAAGTACAAAGTATGGAGCTGCCGGTGCTACAGGCTCAGCTGCAGGACAGTTTGAGAGTCTCTGCATTACATTAGGATGATTTCTGAACATTTTTCCTAAAATGTAAAGTCATCATAATGGACAGTTTCCTGCAAACAATTCCAGTTTAAAAAGGCAACTGCTAAAAAATTCCCAGAGTGTCCTCAATAAACGATGGAGAAAAGCCTGATAGAGTTTGAGACACGTAGCGCTGTGTGCCCACTCTCTCACGCGATAAGTTTCCGACAAGAGACATGGGCTCCCTGTTGCATAAGCAGAAGTGTCTCAGAGGAGGCCTCGATAATTCTCATGAGAGACAGAGGGGAAAAAATATGCAAAATGTAACAAGTTTCACTTTCAAAGGAAAACAACATTTCCTCCTGGACATTTTCAGTGTCATTAACTTGAGGCAAACAGGTACATGCCTAGCTGTCTGTCCACAGTCGGTGTGGATGCAGGCATTTGTGCTCTACAGGCTGCTCAAGCCTGTTGCAGCGACGCAAGAGAATAACTTGCTGAACCAATTGGGAAATTTAGAGAAACAAAGTTTTCTATAGCTAGGTCCACAGAGGCTTTTTGAGCATGGTCAGCATATCTAAATCAACTGCAGGATTCCTGATGTGTTGGAAAGGGACTTTGTTGTTGTTTGTAATGCACTTATTTACTCAAGAAAGCTCAGCTCTGATTCAGCATCTGGTTCTCATTGAGGCTCAGCTTTTTTTAAACCGAGCTTTCCAGATGGGTTGACTGAAGCACAAGGAGGTCAAGAGACTTGTCTGAGGTCATACAGCAAGTCAGTGGCTCTGCTTGGACACAAGCCCAGAACTGTTCAAGGCTACCACTCCTTGGCTCTTAAAGAGACAATTTTATCCCCTGTGAAGTGATCTTATCACCATGAAGAAGAGATGTGATAAAAGCAGTCCCCTCAAAGCTGCAGCCTGCTTAGAGTGAGTTATTTTATTTGGAAAAAGTCATGGTGTTCCAGTGGCTCAATGGAGCAAGTCAAACCGAAGGGGTGTGATACTGATATACAGTGTCATCCACCCCACTCTTGTATAACCCCATGTTCGTATGGGGCAGCTTTATGCTGCTGCTGCTGCCGTCCCTGGTTGTCTACTCACATCCCATCTAGCAGCACGTCATGTCGTGAAATACCCTGTCGGTTCAGCACAGGTTGAAGCCCCTTCTCAAGCCGAGGAAACTCAAGTGCACTCAGGACCTGAAGCAAAGCCCAATCACTTGTTGCGAGGGCCTGGACACGTGGGGCGCAGGCAGCACATCGCAGCTGACCGACCAGCAGATCCCATAAGCTCAGCTCTGTCCTCCTTTACCTCAGAGCGCACTCTTTAAGTTCTGCCACCGGCTGGGCTACAGCAAGCAGTTCACAGATCCCATTGCAAAGGCACACGTGCTCCAAACCAAGGAGGTGGCAGGTTGTAGGTTCTTCTGCAGAGAGCATGGCTTGGCTCTACCTTTGTTTTCCAGGGGCAGGGTAAGAAAAGCACAACAGAGGGAACATTGCCAGAAGCTACGCAGCCTAAGACAGGTAAGAGGTACTAAAGAGCTGAAGAAAACATAGATGGGTCTCACATGGCATTCTGCAGAGCCCTCTGCAAACTGGATCAACCTGTAGCAGGCTCTGCTACTTAGGAACACAGAGCATTGCTCAAGTCCTTCCTATAATAAACTCAGCATCTTAAGGAGATGAAAGCTGCAGAGCACTAGGTAATGTTGCGTTGTTGCTCTAGCACTGTTCTGAGGATAAAAAAGCCAGTTTTTAAACTACTGTATTCTGTTTAATATATTAATAGGAAATGAAACCCTGAAAGTGGTGTACAAGCCAAAAGCAAGCATAGGTGTGGCCAACTTTCTTATTCTTACGATACGCATACCCAAAAATCTTTTGTGTAGCCAAGAACCACAGAATAAATACCACATAGCTCCGGGAGCCCAGAGAAGAGATAACAGTGACTCTCCACAGTTCCCAGTGTGGGATGGGGTTAGACCGTGCGTGCAGCTGAGTCCAATGACAACTCAGTGACGTCAACCTCAGCAGCTATTGCCTGCTCAGTTCCTCTCGCAGCCAGGGATGTACATTAACCAGCGGCCTTTGCGTCAACACAGCCTTGCTGCTGCAGCAGCAGAATGGGAGCCACACCTGAACTGCTGGAGAGTCTCGCAGAACTCAAGACCCATGAAAGGGCCACTCCTAAGCTAGCTGGATGCACTACTCCAATACCGAAAGCCTTTCCTAACTCCCACTGAAAGGGCACATACATTTTCTTTTCACGGGTTCACAGATAAGATGTTTTGTAGGCTCCGAAAAGAGCCACAGTTTGTTGAAAACCAGGCTTGCTCCCTCTCAGGACTTCACAAGACCACACTGGTGTGACTAACTTTGTGGTATTCAAAATCTGATTCAAGACACCACTCTGGAAAGTTGGTTTTGACCAAATGTTTGAGACAAGCTGGAATGGGGCATCCAAATCAGGGATTAGTTTCACAGCAAGATAAACGACAGCCCAGTCTTCCAGATCTGAGAGACTGCCCCTTCCAAACCACAACACATTGTGAACCAGTTCACGTGTCTCCAGGGGCAGACTGCTTGCTTCTTCAGCAACAGGCTGGGAAGAGTCATCGCACACGGGACGGAGGGGCTTCTGCACAGATCTGTGCCACAAGCCAAAGGAAATCCTCCATGCAGGGCTGGGAGGGAAGGGATTGGGCACGACAACAAAACGCTCCATGGGGAACGGTGCCTTGGACACCAGTATGTGGCTCAGTACTCAGTTTTCCTGACAAACAAGAATCCCTCAACCGATCCAAATGCCAAGGCCTATCCCAGGGTCGGGCTGTGGAGAACCACTGGCTGAACTATTCCGTCCTCGGGTTAAGTTTTTGGGTTGGGTTTTTTTTTTTTTTTTTCCCCGTTTTGTTTTCAAATTCAAATGGCTGAACGACTCCTCCCCCCCCCCCCCCCCCCCCTTACAACTTGTTGGTCTTCCAGTTCAAACAAAGGCAGCAGAGCTCCTCCTCTGCTGGCTGCTCCGCCGGGGAGCGCAGGCCGACGCTTTTGTTTACTAACTCTCCCACACGCTTGGCCGACGGGCCGCTCGCCTGGGCCGGCAGCCCTGGCCGCCGGCCTGTGCGTGGCACCGGGAGCCCCCGCGGCACCCGCGGCTGGCGGCTCGCCCCGGGCCACGGGGCCGGCAGAGAGCCCGACCCCGGGCTGCTGTAGCGGGGCCGCCTTGGGTGGGCATTCCTGGGTGCGTTTCCAAGGGACGGACTTCAGATAGGTACACCCCCCCCCCCCCCCCCCCCCCCCACCGCCGGCCCGCCGCCCCGTCGCCGAGATGAACGGGGTCAAGTTACAACCAGTTCCACCACTTCGCTCCAGGGCTCCTCCACCGAGGTGGTTAACCTTCCCTTTCCTGTGAGAATCTGGCTAGAGAGAGCGGGGTCTTCGGCTATCGCTGGCGAAAAGGTCGCGCTGGGGTAAACCCCGCTCAACCACACACAACCCGTGTTAAAAAATCTCCTGGTAGCTCGTTACTCCTGCGGTTTGCTAAATGGCTTTCACAGCTCCATCTACAGTGCTGCAGGCTAATCTTCCTGTTACAGCTCCTTTAATCCTCCTGCTATTTGGAGATGAAGAGTCCCAGAATTCCCTCACCTTTCTGATGACACAGAGAGGACCAAACCTTCGCCCGGCCGCAAGCCACATTCTCTGACCAGGACAGAGATCCTCACTTACCTTTGAGAAGAATTGCAACAGATCCCACAGTTAGCGAGAGCACCAACTCACTTGGACTGAGGGTAAGCTTTCTGTCCCTCTCTGAAGTCAGCAAGAGCATCAGCTTCTTCACACGCAACCAGATACACACTCTTCTTGTTGGGCTTGCATAAAAGCAGCAAAGTGCTGCCTATCGCCAAACCTCTGCCACCTCTGACAAGCTGCATCGGCTGGGATTTCTGTTTCATCTCTACTCAACAGGGGAAGGAGGGCAAGGAAGAAAGAATCAAGGGGTTTAGAGGTGCTGGTTTAATTTTGTTTCTTTGAAGAGCAGGGTTTCTTTTTCTTTCTTTCTTTTTTTTTTTTTTAAAGAAAACAAAATCAAGATTCTGGAGTGTGGTTTTCAGACCTGATGGCATCTTACAGCTGTCTTTTGTTGTGAGGAAGTTAGTCACAAGTCTGAGACATTAGCTAGGACTGTCTGACAGAGGAGTTGCTAGCAAGTCTAGCATGATCTAAATATACTCCACAACATTTCAGAGAACTACCCCTAGACAACAAGGAGTGTCAGAACAGACTCCAGGCTTGTTGTCATCTCCAAGATGAGAAGCTGATATAAGCCACAGCTTATATCAAGTGTGGCCCCACTTGGGCCACAGAAGAGAAGACACTGGTGGTGAGAAGAGTGTAGAAGAGTAAAAGCTGTAACAAAAAGCAAAGGGGAGATCCCTGGGGAAAGCCTCAGTGACCCTGTTGCTGATGAACTGGAAGACCTGGAATAGCAGCAGCTAACGCAGAACAGCTACTTTCCCAGGCAGTAAGTCCAACCCCACGCATTCTCTTCCCTCCACCTGCCAATCTTTAGGAAGAGCCAGCAATCTAGCATAAGCAAAATCCATCAGGATACTCCTGCTATTTTATTGCTGCTGCTGCAGTCTGCTGTCTTAGACAACAGCCCACTTAGCTGATGCCTAGAGCCAGTCTTCTAGAACACCACTCTTGGGTAGCTAAACCCCCACCTTCCCCTCCAGAGACACCCTACCCTCTGTATGTGGAGCCGGTGGAACTGGTCGGCAATGCACTGCAACTTCCGTGCAATCTGCACCTCGGCACGCGCTTCCCGCTGACCTTCCTGAGGCTCCTCTTGGAGGTGCGGATCCAACGCAAAGCCAACTGGAGGGACGTGTAAACGGTAACCAGCATTGCCTGCAAAACAGGGATCAGAAGAGTCATTCTTCCAGCGCAAAGAAGAGCTCTTCTACTCAGTACACTTTACGGAGGAAAAGAGCTGCACATAATCCTAAATTTTTGACTCATGTTAAAGTCCAGTTCCTGAAGCCCGAACAATGACTGTATACCATAAGCATGCAGTAAAACATTTGCTCAGCTTTTAAGTAGATTTATATCGATTAAGCAGAGCATTGTGTTGCTTCCCATAATCAAATGACTGGCAGGATCTTACACTTGGTTCCTTTTGCTTGTTTATAGTTCAGCCAAGAGCTGATTTTTTTTTTTTTTAATGACAATTTTGCAGTTTTACAAGATCTCTGCCTCAAGTTGTCTCCCATTAAAGGTTGCTGTATCTTTTCCATCAGACTTTTCTCAGTTCTCTGGCATTTAGTGGGACTGATTTGAATTAAAGCTGAATCGGATACACAAAGCTGAGTGGAGTCCCATCAGTTACTAGTAAAGTACTGGATGGACGTGCTACTTATTCAACAACCTTAACTCCAGTAAAGAGCCTAAAAGCTGTCCCACCAAAGTGTAAATTTTTGCATTTCCCTCTCTCCACTGAAGGCTTCTATGAGTCTTCCCTATGTGGATGAGACAGCACTAGAAGTTAAAAAATGTGGGCAAATCGTAGGATACGAGGTATGGTGAGCACTTAAACATCTAGCAGTAAATAAAACATGACAGAATAATGCCAAAAAGAAAAAGAGTGGGAGTATCAAGGACAGCCGAAGCAATGAGCAAGTGCCTGGTTCCTGCAGTGGACAAGTAAGGGTAAGAAAATTCAAGCTGTCTTTCCTGAGGTTGTAGGACCAAGGCAAAATAATTTCAGTCCTTTAATAAAATGCCCTAATGAAAGAAACCTTGCTTGATTGGGGAAGGGCTAAAGGGACAGTTTCCTTGCTGCAAAGCTGGTGACACTGGAGTGCTCTTACCATAGAAGAGTCTCCGGGGCTCTTCAGTGACTCCACAAGGCAACATAACATCCTGACTGGAAGAGGACGGGCTGAGTGTTTGAGTTGCCTTGTCCTGCTGCTCAGGATGCCTGATACCGGGACCACAGCAGTGTGTGAGGGGGAATAGTTGAAACCTCCCCAGAAGGCAGCTGTAGGACTGGTTCTGTGTGAAAATGCCAGTTGCAGTCATCTCACCAGGCTGACCTGCAAGTCCAAAGTCATCAGAGTGAAACACGTCATCGTCCAGCCCATCCAGGCTAGAATAGTCCTCTTCCAGGTAGCTGGGGCGATCCATTGCTCCTGCAATAAAGGGACATTTGAGGAAACAGCTAAGACACAACAAGAACATTGTCCAGGAGAGAATGCCTTCTACTCCAACAGTAAAACACAGTTCTTTCTTCCACGCCTGCCTGCCTCCCTCCCTCCCAATGCTGCCCATCTGCATGGGCAGGAGAGGCGAGTGACTCAGTGGTGAAGGTCAGGGCTCTGTGGAAAGTCCTAGAGTACTGGGCCGGAGAGAGGCAAAGATCACACGTGTCTAAGGGTCCACCCACGGCTCCAATTCCACAACCGGTCACAAGGAGAGAGAGCCAACCCCCAACCTCGGCATGTAGAAACTGAAAAGACATTGTTTTAAAAGCAGCCCCAATCCTTCAAATCGCCCTGTGCCAGTCAGCTTCTTTGGGGTCTGCTTTGCTTTGACCTCCCGTATTTGAACTTTATGGTATGCCCCATTCACTTTTTCCCATCTGTTACTTATTGATGAAGAAAAGTTCTTGTAATCACAAGGCTGCAAGGCCAGACTTTTAAGAAACCCCAGTGGTTGCAAAACTCAAGAGCTGGCAAAGCCATCTTTGTGAAGCTCTCCATAACTTTTCCCTGTAAGGGCCAACTTTCCTTTCAACTTCTCATTTCTTCCGTCAGCTCAACTTAAGACATGTCCCAAACTTGGCAACACAGTCACTTCATTACCCCTCTTACCCTCAAGCCTACATGCACTCTCAGCGCATTAGTTCACCCTACTACTAAATAAAAAAACATTGCTGGTGTCAGTGCTTAAAGCAGGAGTTCTGTAGCTGCCATAGTAAACACTCCTGAGCTCTGTTGCAGCATGAAGTTGGACAAAGATGGTGGGAAAAAAAACCCCAATAAACCCTAAATCACTGTTTCAGAGCTCTTTGCAAAACATATAGTAAATAGAAGCAGATTTACCAAAAAAACACACAAGTCCCTTTACTGTTACCTGTGCATCTAACCCAATTGGAAGACAGTCTCCTAAGAGATCCATCTCCAGGATTTCCACCCAGTTCCAAACAAGGCAGTGAAATTCAACTCTTCATGTCTCTTCCTTTGCTCTGGTTTGCGAAGCATTTAACAGAATGGAAGACTAGCAAGAGGAATTTCAGGCCTGAAGGAGACATTAATAATAATTTTATAAGGACGTGTTCAGTGCTCCCCATGGTGCTCCCATCTCCCCCCAGGTGAGCAGCACTCACAACACCAACATGCTGGAGGAGACAAAGGGACGGAGCAGTGCAAGAACTGTCTGTGCAGGGCTTTAACTCCAGGGCACTACCATTATTTAAGTTGTTGCATCTCAGCGGTTCACTCAGCCCAGCCACAACTCCCGAAGAAGATTTTGCAGAGCGGCACACGTACCAGCCCCACAGCTGGTCCAGCTCTGCTGGATGACAGCAGTGCTGTCTTGGCACAGCACTCGTTCTCATCCATGGCTTAAAGTAGCACACTGAAAGGGCTTACAGGTCCCGAGAGGCCGGCATAGACGATCTCCTGCCAGCCCTGCTGCTGGATCGCCATCACCTGACAGAAAGGCAGGGCGATAAGGTATTTTGTCTTTGCAGCAAGATTTGCCAGATCCCATCCGCCAGAGCCCCACTGGGACGCGGGCATTCCGCGCAAGAAAGTGCAACACAGGCACAAAGCTAGCCGGCTAGACCAGACCCTGAACAAAAGAGGGTTTAGAACGCAAGAAGTTTTACTCGACCTCCTGCGATACGGTCCGACTTTGTTGCAGAGCTCTTAGGAAACGCTGAAGAGAGAATGCCGAAGCGGCGTCAAGGATAACTCATCCTACGACTCTTCCGCGGTCTCAAAACGCAAAACTCGCGCTGGGAGCCGCCGGCTCCGGGCGCCGCCGGCGCTCGGCTGGGAGAGACGCTGAAGAGCTCGGGCAGCGGGGGCTCTGCCCGACGGCGGGCGCGGGAGCCCGCCCCTCTCCAGCGCCCTGTCCGACCCACGGCGCTTCCACAGGAGAGCCGCCAAACCCTCCGGGCCGAGGCAGCCTCCGGGCCGAGGCAGCCTCCGCGAAACCCGGCCGCGGCCGCGCTCTGACAGGCGGAGGGCCGGCAGCCGGAGGGAGGGCTCAGCACACACGTGCGTGCCAGCTTCCCAAAACAAAGCTGGCCGGCCTCGCTTCGGCACCGCCAACTGCTTTTAACTCTTCCCCTCCCGGGCTCCAAGCCCGCAGACTGACCCCCGGCCGAGAGGTTTAAACGCGGCTCCGCCGGGCAGCGCCGGGCGACCAGACACCCCAGCCCGGCGGGGCGGCCCGGGAGGGGCAGCGCTGGCTGCCGGTAACGAGCCATCGCCCTGCATCGGCGAACCGCTGCCCTCTCGGTGCCCGCCGGGCTCGTTCCCAGCCCGCCCGGTCCCGTCCCCGCCCCCCCGCCGCCGCCGCCGCCGCCGCCGCCGCCGCCCCGGGACCCCGGGCAGGAGCCGCCTGGCACCGCCCGGCCGGGCCGGGGCTGCCCCGGGACGAACCCCCTTCCCTGTCACGATCGCGCCCGGCCTCGGCGCCGCCGCGCCGACCGGAGACCTGGCTCGGCGGGACCGGCCCCCAGCGGCGAAAGGTCTTCCCGGGCACTCACCGAGAAGCGGGACGGGCGTCCCGCGGGGCCGCGGCGTCCCGGGAGCCGCCGCCGCGCCTCCCCACCGCCAAACTGCCGCCGCTGCCGCCGGGCGGACCGCGAACAGCTGACGGCGGCCCCGCCCCCTCCGCGCCCCGCCCCCGCCCGCCGGCCAATGGGCGGGGAGGGGCGGGACGCGCCGCGAGGGGCAACCGCCGCCGCCGCCGCGCGAGAGGTGCGCCCGGCCCGGCCCGGCCCGGCGCGGGGAGCGGCGCGGCTGAGGGGCGGGAGTCGCCTCCCCGGGCAGGCGCCGGCTGAGCCCGGCCCGGCCCGGCCCGGCCCCCGCGGGGGCGCGGCCCGGGCTGCCGTCTGTCACCCCGCAACTCCCCGCTCGCAGAACGCCGGCCGGGCGAGCGCTGGGGGGGGAGCCCCGCGTACTCGCCTCGCCGCTCTCCTCATCGGTGCCGGGTGTGGGACGGAGGCGGAGGAGAGGGCCCAGCCCGCGGCCCGGGGACAGGGCTGCGCGACGAGGAGAGCAGCCTTCGCTTATAAACTGCTTGTGCATCCCCAGTCTTTGCAGGGAAAGAGGGCGCTCCGTCCTGTTTCAGGTGGGAGCGGGGAAGTACCTCTGTCTGTACCTCTGTCAGCCTCCGGCGGGACTCCCTGCTGGGACCAGGGCCCCCCGGAGCCGCGCCCGGCCTGAGCCTGCAGCCGCAGCAGTCATCCCAAGCCAGGAGCAGAGCTTTCGACACGGGCTGGGCTAGGTTTAAACTTGATGGGAGTTGGACTGCGGTTAGTTATTTTCCAACAAAACTCTTACTTCTTGGCTTTGAATGACTTAAGAAAGTTCTCCTTGACTTTTAAGGTACCCGTTGAGGTATGAGGGTCAAGGAATGCTTTTGCAGCGTGTCATGCTCCTTCCTGTACACCAGTAACGCACAGGACTAGACAACTGAACTAACAAGGATACATTCTCTATAGTGCTTTCTGTGAAGCCTCCTCAGTGAGAAGATAAAGAAAAAAACCCCAAAACCCAAGCTTCATGCTCTGAACAACAGCTCAGTGCCATTTACTCTTACTCGACTGGTGATTTATCAGCTCCCCCTGAAATCGATAGCAAAATCTCATCAAGTTCAGAGAGGCAGGACTCCGCTCCTCAGCACAGAGCAGCACCCTGCCAGGCTGTTTTTAAAACCTACGTAACAAGATCACTTGGAAGGGAGATTTTAAAACCCAGCTGGCAGCTGAGTAATGTTAATTGCTGTCAAGTCCGCCACACAGTTATTGAGGTTTGTAACTTAAACTCATGGGAGGGGTTAGATTGGAAACCGATGACTAGCAAGGTGAGGCAAATTACGGCAGGGTTCCTCATATCACATTCTCTTGGCCAGGCACTGTGAGCCTTTCCAGTTAAATGCTTCAGAGTCACTGTGATTTTGGGTGAGGTATTTATAGTTGCCATTAATAGATCAACAGGCTAATTACGTGCATCCTCTCCAAGAAGCCATTTCTTTATGGTGCTTGTCCAAGGGTTCATTTCAACTCTTTTATTTGCCAGAAGGCTTGAGCCTTTGCTTTATTACGAGAAGATCAGCTCACATTTGACTTGTACCTCACCACCAAGTGAGAAAGAAAAAGGACTCATTTATTTCATTTTCAGTAAGGGCCAGGATCCTGAATTAATTAAGCCTCATTGTCCACTTCTGATATTCAAGGAAGTTGTGAGTAGGAGGGGAGAAGAATGCTATTTAAAAAAAAAAAAAAAAAGGGCAACAAAAGGGATTCTATATCTTCAAGATGTTCAAATTTTATCACACTGATGGTCAGGCCCTGGCAAAATGCCAGCTGCTGGAGGGCTACTTCTAATTTGAATGTGCATTGCTATAAATAAAAAATGAATGTGCTATGATTCCAGCCGCTTATGTCTTCCAGACTGAGTAATAACTGCCTGCTGGTTAGGCTCATTAACAGTAAAAACAGTACCTGATCGGCTTTGTTTTCATCTCATTGAGCTGCAGTTGGGGCCACACTTTATATCCCCAGAGGCTGCGTTTTGGGAACTCCTACTGTGTAGAAAATGTATGGAAACTGAAATCTATGTATATAATCAGGCTGGATGGTAAGAGAGCTCAGGAAGGATATTTGTGCCTTTCAGTGATTAAAAAAAAGATATGGCAGCATTTCTAAGAGAGGGGACTCAGAGGGATTCCTTGAGGAAATTAGACATTGTTAAGAAATGGCTCCGAGTAAATAGACCGAAACCAAGACAGAGACAGCGAGTCTGAAATGGAAAATTGTGAACCGGGGGCAAGTTATACCACCACCCTCACCACACTCTGCCGAGAGAGTTTCTACAATAGCATGGAGACGAGCTTCTTACCTGGGAGCGGGAGCCCCAGGGACCGGTACTCTGCCAGAGAGTTTTTGCTCATTAGTGTACATGGTGGCATTTTGATTCAAGACATTAATCTTAAATCACGTGCAGTAGTGTCCCTGTGACATCTGTGGAGGGAAATACCGTGCCATCCTATAACCCTTTTGTCAGCCTGCTCTACTGCTCAAAAGACTAGTGAACAAAATTGCTTCTTTTATTTAGTTAGCCCCCCCTACATATCCCCTATGTGTCTTCAGAAGTATTTCTTCTTATTTTACTGACAAAACACTATTGTCAGCATTATGCTGTAATTGCAGAGTACATTGTGATCTTAGGCACGGGTCTTGCGAGCTGCTCTGCCTGGGTGGGCTCTGAAACCCACACAAGGCCGACTTTACTTTGGTGAAGTGGGGGTAGTTTTGTCTCATGAGCTCAGTTCTCATTTCTATTTTTCTATTTTCCTAGCTCTCATGGTTGGAATAGGGTAATTAAGGGTAGCCTCATGGATCATAAAGCAAAGGATGAACAAGAAAAATGTTCGGGGTTGATTCTATTTATTTTGTTATCTTAAGAACATTTGGTCAATGGGATGATTTTTCAGGGGACTCAATCTGAGTGCCGAGGGGTGGAAAACACTGTCTTCTGCCCTGACGCATATCAGCAGACTTACTAACTGTGTTCTGCCACATTTTACTGTTATGCAAGGCAGAAAAAGCCCAGCTTGAATTTCAGGTTTTGACTGTCCTTGTGCATTCCTCAAGCGAGCCAACCTCTTGGAGAAGGCTGGCCTCTGTCCTGACAGAGGGCTCACTGGGTTCAGCACCCAGTGCTGGTAGAAGAAAGTGTTGCACATTTTGAAAGGTGTATTTGGGAGCAGGATCACTTGCTGGCTATAAATAATAGTGAGAGGATATTGCTGTTGGGGTTTTCTTCTGAAGGGAGCAAATTTTAAGGCAGCTTGCCAGGGTTGTTCCTTTTTACTTTTCTGAAACCAAAACTGAAACACTCTCTTTCTCTGCAGATAATGGCACTGCCTTGGGAAAATGCTTCATCCTCTCTCAGGGTGCTGTGTTTCACTCCTACTGCAAATGCTGAAGACAGGAGTTTGCATTTTCCATTCAGCGTTTCTACTGTCAGCCCTGCAAATTCACTCATGGCCTTAGAGGTAATGGGCTGAGGGAAACACTGACAACTGGGCTTGAGGTGTGCACATTTCCGTATGTCACTGAACATGCTCTTGTATGCTGGGGTCATCCTGAATTTTTCCTCCCTGCCTTTTCTTTCTTTCTTTCCCCTCCTCTCACAAAGACTTCCTATACAATTTCATTTTCTCTAAGGAATTTTCCAATTCTACAGATTTTGCACAGAACTGAATTTCTACAGAGTGCTAATGATTTAGGGGAAAGTTCCCATGAAGACTTCTCTTACCTTTTATTGAAAAAAGAGACCAGAAAAAGCATTTGTTCACATCTCTGGGTTTCTTCCATTGCCAGTCTTTTCCTCCTGATTCTGCACTTCTATCCTCTCTCTTCTGCTTTTCCCCATCTCATTCTTATGAGTTTGCTTCTCCTTCCTTTGTCATCGTTCCCTCTTGTATTCTGGACCAACTCCTGCAACATAAACTCCCTCAGATGTTTGACTCTGCTACTGGGATTTTGTGAGGGGACTGTGCTAGATATTAAAGTAGAATCTGTATATAAAGTTTACAGAGTTACAGCCTCATTCTGTAAAGGCCTGATCCACTCCTTGCCAAAGGCAAAGGAAAACTGACTTCAGAGGGGTAAGATCCAACTCTAAAATACCAAGTACTTTTTTAAGCACCATTGGTAATGGACACTGAACATACTCAGGACTCACCAGATATACTCAGTGCCGGGCAGAATTAGGTCATTCCTCTGTATGACTGCATGAAAAGTTACGGCACTGTTAAATGTTTCAGCTGGCTAATGTGTAACCTCGGGGCTTGATGCCACGCTCTTCACTGCCTGCAAGAGCTCCCTGCCTGGATGAGGCTATTTGATTCTGGAATTCTGTTATCAAAGAACCACAGAACAGCTGAAGCTGGAAGAGACCTCTGGACATCTGGTCCAACCCTCTGCTCAAGCAGGGCCACCTACAGCTGGTTGCTCAGGACCGTGTTCAGATGGCTTTTGAGTATCTCCAAGGATGGAGACTCCACAACCTCCCCGGGCAACCTGTGCCAGTGCAAATCAGTTTGGGTGGAAAATTCCCTTGAAATAACAAGTTCAAAATATCAGCGTGATACATTTTTATAACTTTTTTTTTAAATTCCCTAGTATATTTTTCCATTATCTAATGACAATAATCAGCCCTATCTTGGGGCACATACACAGATTCTAAATTCCCTGATTTTTTATTATTCTCAATGCTACTTACAGGACATAAAATAGAGAAGTCTTTGGGGAATCAGGTCCTAACAAAGCACATTGCACGTCATCCCAGTAGAATACTGACTGATGTATTACTGTTCCCATCTTACAGAAGAGGAACATCGTACTAGTGTGGCATTCGTTTTGGCAAAGAACTGCCAAAGACTGCACATTGGGCTACATGGACCTTTAGAGAGTATTGCGTTTATTTTGGTAAATGCTCAGCACTACTTCTTGAGGTTTGACCTCAAAAACATTCATATTTGGATGGAAAATGGTGGAAAAATAAAGCTCAACTATCCTGAATGTGAAGATAAAGCAGAGAAACTTGATGCCTAGCACTTAGTGTTTATGTTTTCTATTACAATACAGGACCGTTCAGGGTGTTCAACACAATGGAGCATTAAGTCCTAGGTACAATAAAATTTAAACTGAAGCTAGAAAGTAAATGTGGGAATAAATCCAGAATTGCCTAATTCTGCCAATAGTTCAGAAAGAACATCTAATGCTAGAAGCTGCTGAGTGCTTCACAATGTTATCTATTTATTAAAAATACATTAAAAAAAAGGTAAATATTAAAAATATAGAATAGAAAAATACAAAAATAGCTTCTTTTTTTTTCTCCAATTGCAGGTTTTCCTATCAGTTTCATAAAGGGCTTACAGGATGTGGAATATTCAATCAGCTCAGAATACCTTTGAGCAGAGTCTCTGGCTGGGGACACCGTTGTTTGTAAGTTCAGGCCCTTCATTTTCATGTGTAAATCTATGTCCTCTGATTCACCACCCATAGAATATTCTTAAAGTACTTTTTGATCTTTGTCTTTATTGTCTTCAGCTAATGATATTAACAAACTCTCCTTGTGTTAGAAGATTTTTTATAAAACATAGAAGTTAAAGATTGCTATGAAGGCAAAAAAAAATCCACTTTTTGTGGAAAAATCTCCTTCTGCTTCCTTGACTTTTTGTTTTCACTGTATTCATTGTAACTGTAGTATTTTTTATGTATACTTATGAGGACTAACATGAAACTGAGGACCTTATTCTTCTCCCAATGAATCCAGTGGCAAATCACCTCCAAATTTCAGTAAAGCTGCAATGGATAGACTTTTACAGTTCAGGTAGGAAAAAACAAACAGCTTTCTGACAAATCTGAAAATGTGGAAAACAAGTCTGAAAATAATTTGGCAGAACAGGATGCCTTATAATTTTCCTGAAGGAATGTTTGCAACTAACGATTTACCAGTTCATCACATTACCTCTAATGCTTGTGAAAACCCATTTCCCACACCAGCCTGGGGAGTTGCACCAGGCAGTTATGGGAAGAGGGTTTTCTTTGGGTTTGAATTGTGGACATGCAGCTCAGCACTCCAGGTAGGCAACACCTAAGAAGAAATGCAGCATTATCTGTGTGATATATAACAAGCATCATAGCTCACCTCTTCCCCTCTGTGCAGCCGGATGCAGCTGCTCTGGTATCACGATCACAGGAAAGCTTTATCTGGAAAGGGTCCCTCAGTTTGGCTCCTTTTTAACTCTCCCCTTTTTAACAGCTGGGGTTTCCAAGAACTGAGTTGAAAGGCTGAGACAGATTTTCATTTTTAATAACTGAGCTTCAGGTTCCCCGGGGAAAAAATGTCCTCCACTGGAGACAAGAAGGTCCTGTGTCACCCAAATTCTTTACTTATTAAAGAGATAGATGAGATCCTCTTACAAAACTACAGTAAATTCTCTCCTTAAATCTGGAGAGGTGTTCACTGTTTCTTTCTTACAATCTTTGTTTCATTTTTATGGCCCTTTCATGAAAATCCAGCAGGTTACCCACATCCAGGACTGACAGGGCAGCAAGAGCTGCAGAGGGCAGGGAAATTGGGAGGTGACGCCTGCATCCCGGCTCTGCCAAAGGCACAAAACTACAGGGGGATCCACTTGGTTTCCGCATCAGGTTCTGCAGGTGTACGGTATGGACAATACTGTGGTGGAAAACAGGCTAAGCTCCTTCAAAAGGTGGCAAGTTGTATTTTTGTCCATTCTGTTAAAGGGAGGTTGTCTTCCTTCAGACTCCTGTCCTCCCTCCCTGCCTGGTGCTGAGGTCATGCAGAGGCAGAGCAGATTGACACATTTGGAAAACTCGTAAGAGAACATGAAACTCTCTGGACCAATTTTCATTATTTGCTTCCAATTATATAAAAGATCTATTTTTGTGAAAAGAAAAGAAAAATTGGGGGGTTGCTCACTGAAAATGGAGCAGTCTGGAACAAAAAACCCAGCGAAGTGCAAGAGTTGTCTTCTCTTTAAAGGGAGACATAAACATAATGGCTTCAAAAAATTCCATGGAAAAAGCAATCTGCAATTGAATAAATAGTACACTTGGTTTCAAAGAACCGCTTTATTGGAAAGTATCAAACCCCAAATGGCTATCTTTTCAAATGTCCGTGTGTACCTTGCATACACAAGTCCCGCATGAGCATTGCCACGGATTTTAAAATCTTGCCCGGAACTTCTGGTTAAAGGAAAACTTAGGGGAAAACAAAGTGGGGAAACCGAAATGGGAAGGTTGAAAGCTGATCAGTACCCACAAACTTGGAGCAATTAAAGCTTTTGTGAGTGTTTCACATAGACAGCAGGCTAACTGCTGGTTTCAGAGGAATGGCAGGAGGAGAGGGCAGAGAAGGGGGGAGAAGCCAGGGCAAGCAGAGCCAGACCGCTGGCTGAGAGCTGTGGGTCCCACCTCTCGGTGGCTGTAACGCCTGGGGCATGGGAGAGCTGTAAGGCAATGGACAGGCAGCACCCTCCCTCTCTTCATTTGTGACTCAGGGTTGGTTTGTTCCCCCTTGGGGAAGCACCCTGCCTTCCACACTGGTGCTGCACAGCCTCACGCCTGGCCTGACTCATTGCTCCCCTTCCCAGGAGACTAAGCAGAAGGACTATTTCTGGTTAAATCAACTTTCATATTCTTTTTCCCTTTTCTTTCTCTTTCATTACAGTTTTCTGCTAGTTTTTCATTCTCACATCTCTGCTTCTGTTTGCTAATGCTGTCTCCCGTCTTGTCTTTTCTTCCTCTCGTCTCCTTTGCTGCTCCGCCAGTCCCTTTGCTTTCTACCACCTGGTCTCATTTTTCAGTTGTCTTTCTCCTACTCTCTCCTGCCAAGGAAGGAGACCGGTGACTCCAGCCCCCACCACTGCTGCGAAGTGTTACTAGCTGTAGTTACTAGCTGTAGTTGGTGCGTTCTGTTGTCAAAGCACTTTACAAATAGTATTGTTATGGTTACTAAGAGAGGCAGGCAAGCCAGTGTCCGACGTACTTTGTTGACAGGGAAGCTGAGATAGCTACCTCATCTGCCTGCCTAATGATTTTTGGTATCCACTCCGAGACACTAGCTGGCCTCCCAAAATCATGGGGCAGGTTTGACAATTATGTTATTTCTATGTACAATTTCCTTCGACACCTATTATTTCAGCATCTCACACTGGCTGATACGTCTGCCCGGGGACATCTGGCAGCTCAGCAGCAGCACTGACATGAGACTCCTTTACCAAAGGCTGACTGTGAAGCGAGGGTCAAAAGCAGGTGGCACTGGAATCACCCCTCTTTCAGTCACAAGCAATGGCACCTTTACAGAGCCAGCTTGGTAGCCTGCAGATCCAAACTGCTGAGTCACACTATTGTGTTTTGGGCTTTTTGTAAAGCAGTAGACTATTTTCGAAGAGAAATCACAATGGAGGGATATGGCAGCTCCCGCACGGGGCCCCCCGGGACTGCTGGGTCCCTGCAGAGCAGTGCTCGCCTTTGTGTGGCGCGGGGCTCGAGGAAGCCCACACAGCCCCACGCCAGAAGAATGAGCAGCTTGCTTCAATATTTCCTTTCAATTTACTGCAGCCACTTAGGGAAGGGGTGGATTACAATATAGGAGAAAGGTTACATCTCGTGCCTTTTTGTGTATCACTGTGCTGCGATAGCAATTTTTGAAAGGGTATTTGCCTCCACATGCACACACAGGTTTTTGGCTATAGCTGTGTGTTAGGTGATTGTCTCAGAGCTCCTGATCCCCATCCCCAGACTTCTCCTGAAATCAGCAGATTTCTGTATGCAAGCTCCAATCCTTCTTAATTTATCGTGTTTTACAGCAGATAGCACTTTGGAAGTTTTTCTGAAGAATTATGAGTAAATTCAGTGGTTAAGTGAAAGTAAAATTAGATCTGGCATGAGCAGAAGGCAGAACAAAGGAGTGAAAGATGGCTCAAAATGGATCTGTAGGGAATCTTAGGCAAATCACCTTGCCTGGCTCAGGACTCAGAGTTTCTATTGCTAAAATAAAGACACAATTTTAGGCATCACCTTTATAACTCTCTGAGATCTGAAGAGAAAGCATATTAAAGAAGTGGAAAAGGTAACTTTTCTTACTTTGAAATTGAGCTCTGTGTTTGCCCCAGTTTTATGCCCGTGTAACACTACTAGCTTAAGAGAATTTAATATCAAGCTGTGCTTACTGAAGAACGCAGGTCATGGGCTTAGGTTTTATCAAGAAATTCCATGCCATAATAATGTCTTTGGTCTCAGTTTATCCATTTCACAAAATACTGTCTCTCCTCAACCTGTACATTCTTCATGCAAATAGAGGCATTGCCTAATTTCCAGCAGGATGTGAGTTTCTAAGCTGAAACAGTCTAACAGCATCTGTTGCAGCCCAAGTCTATCTTCTCTTAGTAATTTTCTGTTGAAGTCTAGAGTTTTCTCCAGGGTGTCCCAGATTTAAGAGTATCCTACAAAAGATTCTGCATGTATTTAATGTATTAATACACCAAAACAAACATAATCCAGCCATGCTGATCCACTTGCATAGTGAATTTTTATTAGTACGAAAGCTTACAAAAGATAAATTTGAAGCCCTTGTATTGTATTTGACTATTCATGAAAAGTAGATAGCTAGAAGATAACTAGAAGTTTGATAACTACTAGAAGTTAGATAACTACTAGATAAGACAGATAACTGTGTTTTTCTGAGTACTTACAGAAGAAGTCTGACTAGGTGACCTACAGGAATAAAAATAATATGATCTTTGACATCAAGCACACCTACCTACACGTTAAACAGAATATTCCTCAGCATAGAAAAGAGGGAATTGGAGGAAAAAAACACCACTGGAAAATTTCAACTAAAAATCACTTCAACTAAAAATTGAAAAATTGGAATCGGAAAATTTCAACTAAAAATCACTTGTAGCTCTTGTCAGATGACATTGTATACAAAGGGCAAAGGCTAATTTGCCTTGCATTAATTTGTTATGAACGCCTCTCTACCGTTTAGCATTTACGGGGTTGAGGGAGGACTGTCACCAGCCTTGCATGGTGAGAAGAGGTTTTGATGTCTGACCAGCAAGGGCCCTCCAGCATGAATTGAGGGGCTTGAAAGACCCCTGAGGGAAGCTAAAGAAACAGACATCCAAGTTCGTGGGTTGAAGGTGGATTGGCATGTGGCTGGTAGAAGTCTTCTATGAGGAATATGCTTACACGAGGGATAAACAGGATTTGTAAAAACAAACATAACTACAGGCAGGCACATTAAGCCAAATTAATTCCTAGTAAACCTTGCCTGGCTTAAACTGCAGGGGTGAGTTTGGCTCAGTGTGTGACCTTATCTAAGGCTGGAGCTGTGACATCTAATATGTACGGATATTAACACTGTATGTACTTGAAGCCTTTCATTTATAAATGGATCGACAGATAAATTCAGTCTGGCATAGAGAAGTCAGGATTCCATGAATTCGTGCGTGCGTGTACGTGCCGCGTGGCACAACCTATACTCTCTGTTTGTGCCTATATATAGAAAGTAAATCTACGCGGCGGGGCAGTGGGGGCAGGGGAGGCTTTGGCCCTGATCCATTACACCTGGCCTTTCTCGCGCACCATGAAAATTTCATGTTGTTTTCCTCCAGTGTCTCCTGCGGTCTTTGTTCCTCTCAGGCCAGAGCTGACCAGCAGCCTCCCGGCCAGGCAGGCAGCGAGCCCCGGCTGCCAGCAAGCTCCCTTTTGCTGCTCTTGCAACTTCTAATGAGCCGTCAATCAACGGCCTTGTTTCTTCGAAGCTTATCTCGTGACTGCTGAGAGGGGCCAGGACTAGGGATAATGTGCAAGCTGGCAGAAAAGACACCAAGAACGTATTTAAAGTGCTTTTTTAGTTTTACAACCAAGATTTCTTTCCAAATTATTGTCATATTCAAGCTCTCACCGTAAAAAAAGTCACTCGGGATTACAGCATATAAACAAACCGGTACTTTAGTATGAAGGAAGAGCAGTAATCTCTACGCCTTATCGAAGTCATCAGATAAACAGGACAAATTACCTTGCGTCAGACTGGCTGGCAGGTCACCTTTTTTGGCAGAAAGAAAGGAAGCTCATTTCTAGAGATGAGTCAAAAGTGGAACCATGTTGCCAACCCACAAAAGCTTTGGAGGGTTGATTACAAAATGTGGTCTAGTTCTCCTTTAGGTCCATCTTTATTGTGTTTGTAACTCAGCTTTGTTACAGACCCATGGGGAAAAGTGAAAGAGGCTGAAGGGAGCTATGGTGAACTCTGAGGTAGCTGAACCCAGAGTTGCTGTATGAGGCATGGGGTCCCTGGCTCATTTCGGACAGAGCTGCTTGAGTATTTTGCAAGGCAGTCTTGCTGGTGGAGCCTGGCCACTCTTTTCTGCAAGGAGACCAGACAGACTGTTTGAAGGCATCACTAAAAAGGTCTCATCTGAACTTAGATGGCACTGCAGACCACAGACGTGCAGAGGTATTTGTGTTGAAGTGCAAAGACCTGAAGGGATCTTCCACTAATTCATTCAAATTGATAAATTCTGAAGCCAAGCTCCTCTTTGTATCCTACTCAGCCATACCTTTTTAACTTTTTTCATTGTTGTCCCTGAGAGACATGACTGAGAAATAAACCGAAGGTCCACCAATTAATGTTAACAAAGCAGCTTTGTTTTATACCTAGATGAAGATGCTCATGCAGCTTTAATTTCAGAATAAAATGAGAAAAAACACTCATATTTCAGAACAGCTGAAGAAGAAAGACAAGTGAGATTTTTTTACAAGCTGTTGTAGCAGAATTAAGTTGTAGGGTTTTTTGGGGGGGTAGAGGGGAAATATTTTACTTAATATCTTAGTTTCCTGAAACAGTTTTAACATATTAAACAATTTCCATTTCTGAATCCAGGTTATCCCTAATTTTCTATTACTTTGACCTTGTAGAACAAATCTTAGAAACCTTACTGTCCCATCTCCTCTCCCTTGTAACATACCTGTCTCCCCAGCACCACTGTGCAGTGAGGAAATGCCCCACCTTTTACAATGGCAAGAAGCTGAGGCCCAGGGAAGGCAAGTGACTTGCCCAAGGCCACGCAGGAAGTTGGTGGCAGGCAAGGGACTGTGCAAGCAGCTGGCACCACTCATCATTCACCGCCCTTTACACCTTTGCAAGGTCAGCTACTATTCCAGTCTGACAACATTTTCTACCCACTTCAGATTTTTTTGTACACTGGGTTTAAATGCCAGATAGTCTTATAAACAGCTGAACGACATTGTCAACTCAAACAATTCATTGTGAGCCTCAAGATATCTAGTTGTTTCTGGCACACCCAGCTCATGGACCAAAATATTATTTCTAACCATGGTGATGGAGGAGAAACGCTTGAAAGGAAGAGTCTCCATACTGAAATGCAAGAAGTCAGGTAGAATGAAACCTACACGCTTCTTAAAAACATGTGTTTTTAAAGCAGTCTTGCCTTTTTATGGCTTGATCATGACTGCCAGGTATTTGGTGTTGCTAATACTGATATTCCCTCATACAACCACGGCAAAAACATACTATTAGCAAAGCTGGTGCTGTGATCCAACTGGAACACCAGGAGATGGCCAGAGAGGAGGTGCAAAGAGGCAGAGAGGTTATGTGATTAGATAGGTGTGCAGTACATGAATATGAAGTTACAAATGAGTCTGTACTATTTATGTATAAACTAAACAAGGCTGACTGGACGCACAGACTTTGAAGGGCTGGAAATATAGGAAAAGTTGCTCTAAGAGTTCCATTTTTCTTATGTCTTTGTTCAAAGTGCAACATACTTACAGGTGTCCTGGATGTCAATATGGGCTTTGCACAGCCTGATTGACTTCAGGGCATGATGGCTTTCACACACTCTGCATTACTACCAGGCTCTTGCTACACCATGGTTAGCATACAGACTTTACAGGAGCTGTGAAGCAGATGTGCAGTACCAGGATTCAAGGATGCCACTTTGTTTCTTGTCATTTCCTTGGTGTGGGAGCTAACTGCCAGCCCTGACACACAAGGTGTGTGACTGTCTCCTCTTCCAGCCTTGCTTTTGAATGAAAGTGGTTACAGCTGCTGTGTTTTGTGCCTTGCACTAATAGGTTGGTTACAACAACAAGCACATGACTGATGAGCCAGTTACTTGTGTCTAAAGGGATGACTAGTCTTAGGAAATAACCTGGGGGCCGTGGATCCCCATTGTGCACGGGTACCTAACTCAAGGCCGCAGGCAAATCCCTAAGTCCTAGGGAGGGGTGAGGCTCCACACATGTCCCAGCCTTCCCGATTTCCTTCAGTATTCCCCTGTTCATCACCCTGGCTGCTGTAAATCTCATTCACAATACCAGCTGCTCCGGGGTGTTGGTCATCTAATTGGGGCTCACAAACTCAAAAGCAAGTGCCTATAAAGGAGCTGTGGAGATGTTTGGCAAAACCAAGCCTTGCTGTGTCTGCGCCATGCTATATAAAAATGCATCTTTTTTCAGCTAATGTGTAGTATCTGCTCTTAGACAGTACAAACAATATCTTACTTCACAGAAAAAAAGCCAGCCAATGCTATTAGCACTGGTATAGCTGATGCCAGTCCACCCTTTTTTATCCTACAAAGTTCTGTAGGATTTGAACACAGTTAAAAGCTGTATGATCTACGGTCTTGCTGACCCTGTCTGACCTAGCAGTCTAGTGTAAAACAAACTGCACACTCCCCCACACATGCTAGCTGTGAGTAGGACAATGCAGCCTTTCCAGGTGATTCTGGCTAAATCCCTCTGCAACCCTCTCCCCACAACCTGCCTTGCAGGTCATGTGGATGCAACAGTGGCAGGCCCTGACTCTTAATAATTGATTATGTACAGGCACCCTAGGGGTCATTCGGCTGCTGGGCCTTGTGTGCAGTCCTAGCAGCTGTTCCCCATTTCCAGCAAAGCAAAGGAATTTTCTGTGGGCAAAGCATGGCCCTTGGGCTGCCAGTCATAGCACCCCTTTTATAGGTGAAATCTGAGACTTTCTGGGACTACAATGGAAAATCCCTTTCTAAATGTCATCTCTAATTAGTCTATCACATAATTCTTAGTAGTCCAGAAAGACTCTCTGTCTGACCATTTGTACATTTAGAAACCCCACATGTGACCTGCCAGCTGTGCTGCACAGAGCTGGCTGCTGCTCGCTGGATTCCAGTAGAGTGATGCCAGTCGTTGGTCTTCTCTGAGGTGTATGAGCACAAGAGCAAAGTGCTTCTGACAGGTCATAAGCAATGAAAAGCATCCCTAAGACCAGGCTTTGAACAGTTCAGTTTGGATTCTCAAGGTCAATGAGAGCAAATCCTTCAGCACAAAAAGCAGCTTTACAGGTACAGGGTTCTTGTGTTTTAAAAACAGAAAACACTGTATTTTAAACAGAACTTTGGTGCCTCAAAGCTCAGGTGCTTTTGGGGACCTGAGGTCCCCAGAGTTTGAGAGACAGAGACCTGGACATTTGCTCTTGTTTAATTGCCAAATCAATTCAAATGGTGCAAGTGTCTCCTAATGTGCTTCACCAAAACTGTCTTTGGGGTTGCCACTGATACCTTACAGGAGATTTCCTTTTTGAAAGGGTAGGATCAAGAACCCCACTTAGAGTAAATACATGTCAGCTCCCAAGACCTTTTTCTGTGGTTAGAGGAGAGCATGTCTTATTTAAAAGAAAAGTGAGAGAGAGAGGCTGTCTGAGTGGCAGGTACCACGCTGCAGCCCCATGTGAATAATTGAAGTGGAATCTGGAATGCACACCGCCGCGCCGGGGACTTCTGGACACCACGTCTCGTCGGAAGAACTGACTCTTACTGGAGAGGTAATGGAGAAGTTGCTGGCCCAAACCTCTGTAGTCTCAGCCCGAGGTGGAACAGAGATGCGAGGGTCAAAAGGGGCACCCTTTGTAGCACAAAGTATATGGGATTTGAAAACTGGGCACCAGTCCAGGGCCTAAATGCAAGCTCGCAAAGAGATCATTCAGTGATGCCAAGGGCAGCCAGAAGCTTCCTCTTGAGGAAATGATGCTAGGATTTCTGAAACAGTGGTGCCACAGGAGGTGAGAGACTCTAGAAATCTCCTCTGACTCACTTTAACATTGAACATCTCTGAGCAGAGCTGGCTGACATGATATTAGAAATATTTTCATTCTTTGGCACTTCAGCTCTAAACAGTACAGCCAGCAATATAGCCTCACCAGTGTCACAGTCTAGACACATATGGCTACACTGGCTGACAATTTCTTCAAGTAACTGATGATGTTGCTACTGTGCTGGCTCAGTGTAGGGGGATGTTTCTTTGCTCTACTGTGGGCATTGCCTCTATAGTGTGCTAATCTCCAAGGTGGAGAGACTCATCTCAAGAAGGAGCTCCAAGAGAAGTTTGTGGTGTGCAAGGTGTCCTTCTTGTTCAAGAAAACAGTGGAATCCTGTGTAAGCACCCTTTTCTACAAATGCTGTCCTTCTTTGGGCATGCTCAGTAGCCTAGGTTCTGCGCTGAACACAGGGCAGTTTGCCTCTCCCACCCAGAGCACAACCCTGGTTGCTAACTTTCAGGCACCGTGGTTGGTATGTACTGATCTCAAAACCAAAGTACAAAACTCTTCTCACATTTGTCATCATGGCAAGAGTCTCTGATCCAGTGGGGGTAGAAGACCAGGAGGAAAGTAGCCCCAGGAAGGCCATTGAAACTGTATTTGCATGGGTTCCATGGTCCTGAATCCTCTAGATGTTTTGCTAGAGGGAGTGCAAATGGTCTGTCAGAATACAAGGGGAACAGGACAGAGGAGGATGACCTGGAATGTCTGTGGATGAAAGTGGTTGGAATTCTTCTCTAATATTGTGTCTTCATGTGGAAAGATTTGATTCTTCGTCTTTTCCCCACATCTCTCCCCAAAATGCTTCCAAGCATTTCAGCAAAAAATAATTCCCATGACAGCTTTTGTGAAAGTTTTCCTGGAAGCTAGTTATGCTTTTCTACTTATTTGATGCTAACAGGCTACCGACTACTTGTGTTCTGTGGAATCCATTCATTGAGACAAAGTAGATATCAAAATATATATCAAAGCCTTTCCAAGGTATAGGGTTATTTCACAAAACATTGTCAAGTTCAATCTGTTAGCAGAAGTATACTTTGCAAACTTCCCGGCTCTCTAATCAAACATCATGGGAATTAGAATCAGCATTTGTGCTAATTTTAAAAAGGGATAGCATTTTTGCTAATGAATTTTTGAAGTTTTGTATGTAGAAATTCACATTTTGCTATATACTCCTCCTTAAACCCAGTCTTCCAACAGTTACTGCAGGCAGACAAAAAGAGCCAGAAATATTATACCTATAGGGACCCAGAGTGCTGCCTCTTGGGAATAGAGAAGAGTTTAATGGGATTGGGGAAAGTGTCTGTATAGCTACAATTGTAGGGGGAGAGAATGGTTTATTTAGTTGCTTCTCAATGACCTATCTTTCTTAGGTGTTTCTAGGATGCCCATCACATTAGTATCTGAGCTCCATCTCAACTGTCTGGAAGGTAGTAACAGAAAACTGCTATTTGATCTCACTCCTTCTTTATCTAATCTCATCTATCAAGAGTATGCTCAGCAGCTCGGTATCTGAGCACCTCAGAGAAATTACACAAAGTCAACAACCTTCTTTGGCATCTCGTTTTTGTATTGGAAAAAAGCAGTGCTTACGAACAAGGAAATCCAGATCAGTACTGTGTGATTCAGCTACGCGCACCCACGGGGAATGTGCAGAGGATGGATGAATAGGGGGAGCAGAGCTGTTGTGGATAAAAGAAACTCCACTTTCTGTGGAAGTCTTCCAACAGCCACATCATAACCACTCATTAATTATAACCCAGCTGATACAGAACTCGGCATGTTCGGCGTTCAGCACAAATGTCTTAAGATATTTAACAGATGGTGAAAAGTGAACTACAGGTAAAATGTTGGTCCCAGACTACTCAGATAGCAGCAGAGCTAGAGCTGCGGTCCTTGGGCCTGGATCCAGGACAATAAATTCTCTGCGCTGGACCTGAGGTAGCCTGGCAAGGAAGGTTTTATGCCTCAGTGGATTCCCTCAACCCACAGATCTACTATGGAGGACAACTGCTTGTCACCTCCTCTCATCCCCTGCCCTCCAAGCATACATTAGTGAAACCTCTACTGACTATGTTTTACCCAGGTGCAGCACATCCCCACCCCGCAATGCCCCACTGTACCCACTCCCTGCTCACACACCAGGGCCTGGGAAGGTGGATGAAGTGCACCTGGAAATCCCCAGCTCGACACTTGAGCAAGTTTCAAAGCTGTCTGGGCAGAAAAAGAGCAAGGATCCCCAAGACCTCAGACTGCTAAGACCTAGTCTGACAAGGATGGTTTTAGCAGCTGTGCTGGCTCAAGCAGCCCTCACGCCCTGTCCCCTTTGCAGCCTGTGCCACCCCCTCCTCGGTTTGCCATTGTAGATGTTTGTGGGGTTGGATGGTGACCCCGATTGACCAAGTGGCCCTGGTTCACTCCAAGGCACATCTGAAGTAGCAGCTTGGGGATAAGAACAGGCAGTTTGGGCTGTTTAAGCCAGCAGTCCTACCAGAAGAAACGTTTGTCAACCTTTGCCATAGTTCAGAGCTTAAATATCGGCCCATATACTGATGAGGCTGCTCGTCTCAGCTGCTGTTGCTGAAGCTTCTGCTACATTTCCTGTTGACAATAAGCCATTTGCTACGTAAATTCTCATAATTTCTATGCTTCAAATTCATTTTAAGGTCTACTGTGATAAATGTTGGCCTCCTGAGGAATAACAGAACCCTTGATTTATGCTCTTACAATTACCTCTGTTAAGTAGTCACAGCACTTAAAAAAAAAGATCTTAGAGTGGCCAAAGGCTATTTTGTGCACCTCCAGGTCCACAGTTCAAATGCCACATAAAGTTTAATTGCTTTCCTGATCTAGGCTGATCAGTCCTGCTCTCTGCAGCGTGGCCCTTACTGCCTCGCTGGCCGTCAGTGCCAGCTGAGAGGGGCTGGAGCCTGTGCCACTTTATCTCCAGTCAGGCTGAGCAAACAGTGCCTGCAATCAATAAGGGATCATGTGCTCAACTTCTATAAATAAATGAAAGGGACAGAGTCATCCCTAGGAGCCTCGTCACCTTTTAGGCACTCATGCATACCATAAGTGCACTGGGCCAGCACAACAGCTCAGGAACAAAATGAGCAATTAATTAAACAAATGTACGGTAACAGAGGTAATGGAGTAGCTATCTCTACAGTGGGAAGGTTTCCCAGAGCCATCTCACCTGACCAAAGCCTAGACTAAACCAGCAAGGTGGAAAGGAAATGAGTGAAGAAGAGCTAAGTGAGTTTTAAAAAGATCAGAAGTTGTGACTGAAAACCAGGAATACCTAGTCCTGTCCTCAGGGTACAGACACATTAAATCATCAAAGGCTGTGAAACTTCCAGTGCAGAGACACACTCCTGCCCACAGCAAGCGTGGAGTAACCTGAGACTCTTTGGCCCTAGGAGGAGGAAAGGCAGCCACCTCGCATTTATGTTGGGCTGTGCTGGGCGACTGCTTATCAGGTAAGCACCATGCAGCTGGTGCCCTTCGGTTCATAGCCAAGTTCATCATGTTGTAAGCTGATGTGTCCTTATCCTCATTTCCACCAGCAAGCTGGTGGAAATATTGGCTGGGGTTTTGGACTGCAGTCATGGTTAGTTTTCTGCTAAAAGGGAGATAGTTACATTGGTGAGCTTTATTCTGTACCTCAGGTGCAGTATCTCCTGTCAAACAAGGACTACAGCAAAGCATGGTGGCTCTGTGCAAAATTTGGACCAGGTGATGGAAACATCTTAAAGAAGTATTGGGAGGTCCCACTGTATGACTGTAAGAGCTTCTTTTGACTTTAAAGAAAAGACATCCAGGTATCATTCACTGAGAATCAGTGCTAGTAGCTTCAGGAAAGCACTGCACGTCTTGGAGGCCAAAAAGAAGTGGGAGAAAACATCCCCTGAGACTTTCAGCCTGAGATGAATAACAGCGTTCATTTGGGAAAAAATGTTCCAGTACTGGTGTCAACAATGTCTAAGTCCCTCCAACACTCTTAGTTTGGCAGAAGAAAAGACTCATCTTCGAAGCCACATGGCTACAAGTGGTACGATTGAGTAGTCCAGAACTGCTGAGTGTATGTCGAGCAAGTGTTCATTAGAAGTTACACAAAACTGTTTTTTGAAACACTCTGGAAAACACTGATTTTAAGCAAATGTATTACAAACATTTTTCAATGGCCAGCAGCTCTAGTGCAAGAGCATTACCTGAAGTGCTAAAGTGATCTGTGGATTTAAGGTATTTCCAGCGCAAATGTGAGCGTGGGACACACGTATGTTTTTGTGCATATGTAGCCTCAAATGGAGATGCAAAACTAAGGAAACATGGGATGAAACAAATAGTTCCTAGAAATACCTATGGGAAGAATGAAATACCTGTTCAAATAGTCAGCTTTGCATCTTCAGCTGGTGATAGGTGGATTAATGGTCAGTCTTCAGGGAAATGCTAATTAGCATACCTGGGAACAGATATGAGAGCCAGAATAAGACCAAGAGTTTTAGTCTGCACTCATGTAAGTGTAATTCCACAGTGATGCTCTTGACTTCATTGGAACAGATCATGGTTCACAATGCTGTGACCTGGTGAACTGTCAGTCCCTAGGCATGATATTAAAAAGGTTTTTCTTTGATCCAGTAGTAATGCTAATCTTTGTTCTAGAGCTGCAGAAACTGATTGGACCGTATCTCTCATGGTGGGATGTAACCAGTGATGCAAGTGATACATATTTCTCTCTCCAATACAGGAGGTAAAACAGATGGATTAGAAAGACACACACTACAATGGTGGCATTTCAAAACAAAAATGTTATGTTTTCAGATTTACATGATTATAGTTTCCTTGGAAAGAAAATCTCTGTGTTATCCCCCTCTCCTCTTTTTCCAGTGACATACTAAAACCTGATTTTGACTAGCTGTTTTTGTTATGGCAGTGACTAAGAATTTTGACATGTTTGTAAGTTCTTCATACCTTCAGCTAGTGCCTATGCTCCATCAGGTACAGCATGTTTGGTTGGCTGAAGATGGAATATCTAATTATACCAGCTTGTCACGCTGTGGTGGCCTCTGCCTGGGAACATCGGGATGTGTTATACCACCTTCAGCTGCCTCTTATACTGATAGAAAAAACTAAGCTCACCCCAACAAAGTAACGTGCAAAACAGAGGAAGCATGCTGATACTGTGATCTTCTCCATAGTTAACAGCATTTTGACTAATCCCAGTGAATTCACAGCAAACGATATTGCTGCTGCCCTTTATCTCAGGCTTATAAAGGGAACATGTGGCTCTGATTTACCTTTTCCCCACACAAATTACTGCATGGGGGAGTAGCAAGGGAAATAGGAGGCTAGACATAAAAATTACCAAGCAGTCTTTGCTATGTCTAAAGAAGCCCTCTAAGGGAAAAATTATAAGAATGGCAGAAAAATTGAGCAAGAAGGTTGCGATGTTATGTTAGGTACATGCAAAAGCAAGAAAATGTTAGGGCAGGTCCTTGGCTGCTGTAAGCAGCTGTAGCTTCATTAAATAAATGGGGCCAGGTTGATTTACACTATAGGGGATCTGTTATGGTGTTCAGTGCCATTATGATTTCTAATGAGCAGTTTTCACTGCTATTAATTCAGCTGGTATTAATAATTTAGTTTTTGGACTGGCCAAAATAAGCTATTTTAATCACTAAGAATAAGATTCAAAATTGCCATCTGAAGTTGTCTTTTGAGCCTCTGAAAGGTACTTTTGAGGACTGCCCTGACAAAATGCCTGAAGGCAGATCTGCATGTCTGCTTGAAAGGCCTGTCTAGACTAGGAAAATGAGCAGCCCTTACAATGTGCTAATGGGTACATATTGGTTAGCACATTTTAAAGAAGATGCTTGCTCAGGGTGTAGTGCCTTGTACGGTGAGCTAGGTTAAAGTCTTGCCTCTGATGAGGAGAAATCATGCTTCGTCTTCCCTTCATCTCCACTGTTACGTGCCCAGCTGTACAGTCCTGCTCTGTGCTTTAAAACCGATGCTGTCTGGACCCTTTCTATGAACCAATTCACTAAGCCAGCAGAAAATTGATCACAAAAAATAAATGGATGTGTTTGTGGTGGTTTAGTGAGTTTGATCAGTTGATGGAAGGGTGCAGACAAGTGACAGAGCTGAGTAAGTGGCAGGAAGATGCGGCTGGGAGACAGAATAGGAAGGAACAGAAATTCTCTACCTTTCTTCAGCAGTTAAGTTGGCTCACTCTACCTGGTAAACTACAGTCTCTATCCTTGGCATCTGTGCTGAGCCTGGCAAGGAGTCTAGAAGATTGTGTGGATAGACGACCACTTCAGTTTCACACCAGCCATTGAGACATGTATACAGACAGCAGCTGGCTTCCTCAGAGACTGTAAATTGGAAATGAAGCTTTAGTATCAGTCTTGATCCCCTCTTCTGCTGAACAATTTTCTGACACTAAGTCAAAAGACAGTGTTTGCCCTTAAAACACGAGTCTCTTCACAGTTGGCTTCAGTCGCTTCCACAGTTTGTTGACCTGACTGTCTGTGAGGTGCGCTCACCTTTGGCCCCACTCAACCCATGCCATCTCACTGCAGGTCACCTAATGCACCTCAGCCCACGTCCAGCTGCTTGACCCCCCCCCCTCCCGCCCCTCTCCCTTCCGTACAGTCTTGTCGTATTTTTTTCCTTTCTTTTGTGCTACCTAAACTCAGTCCTTTCTGCTCTTGCACTCTCTGTGAGCTTAATTTTTTTCTCCTTTACCTCCTGGGTTCAAACCTTTCCCTCTGCATCCAAACTTACTCAGTTCGGGCCTTATTCACCTATTTCAGATCACTGTCCCAGCTCCAGGAGCTCAGAATCACTCAGCCCCTGGCTCACAAACTGTTGACACAGCTGTCCGTATGAGTATCTTTCCTTCAGATGGATAAAAACTGATCAAGATTTGGCCCTTGGTGAGTTTTTGTAAGGCACGTGGCCTATTTTTCATTACGGTAAGTGTATTTGTTCTGCTTCTTCTGGGTACAACAGGAGCTTGCTTACTTGGATGCACAGTGCTGTATATTATGAGGATGTCCCTGTTCATTTTGGCCTCACTATCTGTACCCAGCCCTTCTTCGCAATAGGCAGAAAAGGAGGGGTAAAACAGCTAGCCCGGGGCGCGAGCTGTTAGTTCAATATAAAGAGATTTAAGTAGGAGCAATGGGAGAAGGAAACAGGCTGAATATCAGGAAAAGCTCCTGCCAGTGAGACGTGTTTGGCTGTGAAATCTTCTCCCAGGGGAAAGAGGTCAAAGCCTCATTGTTTGGAAGTAGAGCTGGTCAAAACTGTTTTTGGAGCAGCAGCAGCGGGAGTGGTGGAGGTGGGGAGAAGAGCAGCAGCTGTGCATGGCGGAGCGGCAGATATACGAGGGGAAGTGGCTGGATGCACAGCGAGAAGAAGCAGGAGGAGCAGGGGAGGCTAAAGGAGGAGCGGTGCACGCACCGGCATGAGGGCCACAACAGAAGGAGTAACAGAGGCGCAGTGGGGAGCAGCAGACAAAAGCAGGAGAGAAAGCAGGGAAAGCAGAGGGGAAAAGAGACAGGAGCAGCAGAGATGCAGGGCGGGAAAGAATGGTGGGAAATATTAAGAGAAGCGCTGCAAGGAGCAAGCGTGCAGGGATGAATGACAATAACAAGGTCTCGTTTTGGTTTTATGAACTCAGCGGCCTTGGCTAAGCAAAGCTAGAAGATGTTAAAGGACAAAGACATCAGATTTGTTGATGACATTATTTGAACAAATGTCTCATCCTAGGACACTTTATGCAGTTTTCTCATTCTGCATCAGGAAGACATCAAGGCATTTCAATACATTCCTTGACAAAGCCAGGGACAGGGAGACTCAAGAAGCCACCAGCTCAGTGTTTTGGGACAGTACCTTAGAATGTGAAGATTAGGCACAGGCAACACCCTGACATTTCCCATCTTCTTGATGGTATTTGCTTGATGATAAGAGCTGAAGGAGACTGCCAGTGTTAATACTGCACCATAGTTCATTGGCTACTATTTTTTGTTCTGAAATTCCACATGTTCAGTGACATTTTGTTCCTTTCACTGGACTGAGCTCCCCACCAAGCAAATCCTATTATGATATAAATTAGCTGAGGTTCTTCAGCTGTCCCTACCACATACTCTATTAAAACTCACCTTAACTTACATAGTGAAGCTCTTCACTGTTGCAAGGATGGAAATTCCTAGCTCAATTTCTTCCACCGTAATATTATTAATGTTTCCTTTGCTCTAAACCAGGCTACTCATTTGATTTTTGCTGAGGTCTTCTACGTAGTTCCTACATCGATCTGCAAAGCAGAAAGCAATGCATAAGCTCCAGTTTTGACTAGTCTGCCAAAAACTTAAAGTGCTTAACTTTTCCCTGAGAGATCAGGAGAACAGTGAAAAAGTAAAGGACCTTCCCAGGACCAAGTGACGTGTTGCACGGCTAGAGCTGCAGTGGAGTCCTGACGAATTTACCCAAGGTCCCAGTCCAGACCATGTTTCTGCCTCCCCGCTCTAAAGACTTATTTTTAAATCTTACAAATCTTTTCAAATGCCAATCCACAATGAATATTGCACGCTGAATACAAGACTTGCCAACTTAATTTGAAGAAATTGCTGATAATGACAACATCAATTGCCTTCTCATTCTGCTCTTTGTCTTCATTGTTAATCCTTTCTCGGTAACGAAACCCTACTTGGATTACTAATGACAGTCTCTTTGTTCTCCTTATTTTTTTGTTTTTCTTAATTGCCTTCGGAGGGCTATTGTAAAAGAATATTCATGACAGAAGTACAAGCTGGCAGAAATGCCAGTAAAAGGAAAAACCTTCTGTAATCTTATCTCCGGTGCAGTGACCAGGACCTTCACAGTAATGTAACTAAGCTGCCAGTTCCAAGGCTAAAACAGTTTTGTGGTAGTTCAGCACAAATGGAACCGATCTAATATAAATGTGTTGAAGCTACTGTTGTTTTTTTCACTCCACATTCACAGCAACCAAGATCAGGATCTGATGCCTTAGGTTGTCTACAGCATTCATGGAAGGAGTTTGAAATGAAACAGATAAATAGAGTTGGTTTTAATTTAAAGTTTGGGGTCTTTTTGATAAATGAATGAATCAGAGCCTGCAAATGAGATGCTGCTTGTTGCCTCTGCCTTAATTCAGATCAGTTGAATCACACTGAGTAGTCACTGTCTGAATGCAAAATGGCTAGCTCTCTCTTAGTTCCCAGCGCATAAATCTCCAAGGCAATTTCACAGCTGGTATTAAGAGGTAATCTCAACAAAAAGCCCGAGTACTAGGCAGCACGGTCACTTTTTTCTCTCTAATTCTGAAATATTCCTACATGTCAGGGTAGGGCATTCCTGATGGAGCAGGGCAGCTTATTTGTGCAGCACCAGAGCTGGGTACAGAGATCCTTTACTCACCAAACCATCATTTTCCAGGGCTGGTACTTTAACCAAAGACAACAGTGCCCCTCGGTGATGTGATCGTGGTGTAGCATAGGGCCGAATCCATATGCGGTTTGGTATGCCACCTGTTCAGAGCAAGAACTCAAAATTAGGTAAGGAGGGCAGCCTTTGTGTCAGGAATGTGTCGTATATTTTATTTGTTGCAGAAGGGCCCAAACAGACAGGATAGGCCAGGGGTGTCAAGAAAGGCAAGAATGGACTGCCCAAGGCAGCTGAGGGCTGCTTTGGAGAAATGGATTCCACTCCGTCTGTTCAGTATCACACAGGGACAAATATTTGTGTTTCTTCTGGCTCCCAAATCTGGGATGCAGCCTGCAAAGGTCCTGAGCACTTACAGTAACCAAAGCCAGTTTGGGCCTTGAACATAAAATGCATTACAAGATGCTCAAGAGCCACCAAAGTCTGTAGAACTGGTTTCTTGTACAGGGTATAAGATTAATTCGTTTCATTGAGAAATGCTTGGTTTGCCTTCTGTGGCTCAGCCTCTTATCCACAAGATAAGAATATGATCATCTGGCCTTCTAGGTGCCATACAGAAAAGTTCAAAGTTCATTAACTGTGAGTAGAAAATGAGGATACTATGAACACAGAGGACACTATGAAGAGATAAATAATAATTCCATATTGAAAGCAGAACTTGTATGGTTTGTATAGTAAATAATGCAGAGGGGTGTATATGTGATGAAGTGGAGAAAAGTAACTAATAAATAACTACCATTTCATGTGCACTAAATGAGGTCTCCAGTCTTTAGAAAAAGCACAGTATGGTTATTAATTTAATGACTGTCATCGTGTGTGCGCACATGGACCAAATCAAGATAATGTACACACTTTGATTCTGGCAATTCCTGACTTTCAAGTTTTTGAATTTGTAAGTTTTCTGGTATTCTTCTAGCTTAGGGTTTTTTTTGTCTTTAATGTAAAAAAGCCCTACCCTTATAAAGAATACATTTTATGTATTGTTTACGTATTATTTATTCTCAAAAACACCTGGAATCACAACTGTTAAAGAAATACCAATGATGTTAAAGAAATACCAATACCAGTACCAAATACTTTCTGAAAAGCAGAATTTCTCAATTACTCAAACTTGACTAAGATATGCACCTCAGATATATCCAATGTTTCACATCTCTCTTCACTCCAGAAAAATCTTTTTAAGCTTCTTTTCCCTGCTATTTGCTTCACTTTGGTTGCTGAATCTGATCCTCTAAGTATTCTTTAGCAATTAGCATTCTTGGGTTTTTATTCATTACCTAAGGTACGTTATTTCATAATGCAACGAACCCCTGTACCTGCACCAAAATAGTTGTCTATGTAATTGAGTCGATCGGCTAAAACTCTGTAGTGCTGCTCACACCGTCCCACGCGTTTTCATTCTTCCCTTGAGGCACGAAGCATCGCTATAGATGAGATATGACGGTCTTTTTGAAGAAGCGCAACGTGCCAGCGAGCTGCATTTTTGTACGGAGGCAACGGCCGGCCTGGTAATGGATATGAAGTGCTCCGGGCTCCGTGGCACTGTGAGCCTTCAGGCTCGGGTGGCCGCCGGGGTGGCAGCCCGGGGTGGCCAAAGCTGTGCTGTGCTAGCATCTAGTGGCCAGAGGGGAAACTTCACATCTGCCTTGGCTTCGACCTCAGCCAGGGTTCTCCTTCCCCCCAAAGAGAAAGTAAAATTCATAACTACAGAAGCAAGTGAGGAATCTTCAGTCGGGTATTCGGCTCTGAGAATAAAGGAATTATTCCTTTATAAGAACGGCGAAATGGAAATGTTAAAATAAGGTTGTATCTGTGCCTGTTTCACCCCGTGTACCGTCCCGTGCGCTTGCTGTAACTATCACTTTGGTTTTCTGCATTGGAGAGAAAAGCTTAGAAGTTGCTGAGGGAATACTGCTTTCTTTAAACGTTTCGTATATTTTACCTCTCACATGATAAAACTTGGTTTTCTTCTTTTCTTAGTCATTCACTGGTATTTTCTCAGAAGGTTGCAGTGGACAGTAGAAAACAGGAAGAACAGCCACATTGTGGTTTTACCAAACTGAGGCCATGCAATGTTTTCTTAACGGACACTTAATTATGAACTGCGACATATTGATTTTATTTGTAAACATCACTTCCAGTCCAGATTCATAGTAACTTGGCAACATAACTGGAGCTGCATTTCCAGAAAAGGGAGTAATGCAGAAGAAGAGATACAGTATAAATACAAATCATGCCTCATTCTGAACAGGCACATCTTCAGTGGGATTTTCCAACACATTCAGCACAACCTTACTCTGTTTCCCTGAATGTCAAAGCTCTCATTCAGATGATCAGAACCAACACTAACTGCCACTGGTAATATTAAAGATAATTCAATACAATATGTCTCTTGGCCCTAATGAAAAGAGCTATTCTCTTCTAATGCCAGTTTTTGCATTCAGGCAATGCCACAGATTTTAACTGAAGTTCTCTTTATTTGTATTACAAGGGCTGTGGGACTAAGCAGGGAGTTTAGTCAATTCACCTAGACACATGAAATACATGAAGATCAGCATATTAGGCTCAGAACTAAATGGACAATAAAATTAGTGCTCCCATCAGAAGTAAAGGGGCCTTAGTTCTTCACTTTACATATCAGTTATCCCTAAGCTTTCTTCCCCCGCCCCCCCCCCCCCCCCCGAGTCACTGAGAGCATCCAGAGAAGTTTTATCTAATGTTCATCACCTTTGATGCATTAGTTCCTTCACTTTCACTTTACTAACTATAACTAAGTAGAGAAGTCTTGTGTGAGGAAGCATGAAGGTGACAGGTAGCAAATTTATACAAGATGCCATGAACCCCTAGGGACAGGAAACTTCCAACTTCCGCTGATACTACCAGTGGCAGCATTTCCTTTGTTTTGTGTGCTCCTAAAGTAAATATCGAATGGGGGACCAAAGTTATTTTAGGATCCTTATGAATGCTATATCATAAGTCAGTCAGCCCACTGGACTCAAATGTACATACTGGAAAAAAAAACCCAACAGCAAGGATCACAGTATCAGGCACCACTCATCCGGCATATACGAATTAGTATCTTGATGTGTCAACAAAGCTTTTTCAAACAGTGCAAGACAGTATATCAAAGGCTTAACTCACTAATAAATGTCACTAAAGGCTCACTAATTAAACTGTCAAACTGGGATTCCTAAAAAAGTTATCCTAATTTTCCTTTTCTACATTTTGTTGTGCTTGTGAATAGCAATATTCCACTATACAACTGATGATTGTCATTGACGAGATAGGCAGAAACCTTTGTATATAGATCTTGAATAAAGACACTTACGGGATATATCTGTAGGTGTATGTATGTATACGTATGTGTTAACACCTTTAACGTGATGTGAGGTTTTAAGCTTTTTGATGTGCATTTTTGTCATTTTTATTGTACAACAAAAAGTAGCTTCATTTACATAGATTGTAATGAATTATAATGTTGTAGTAGAGGGAACTATACCAAAGAGCACGTTTACTAGGGTAAGACTTCCCATAGACTGTCAATTTCCATAGACAATCCCTACCAGTTATATAGATACTTAACTTGCATATTTTGTGATATGAGATAATCACAGTGGTTTCGTCTCAGCCACAATCTGATATTGGTATAACAAGCATACAAACTCAGGATGTACAACAAAACCACCATATAAAATGTAGTTCAACTTAAATCTTCTTTCATAATAACCTTCTCATTTTAGATGGTCTTTATTTCTATCTCAGCATTGTCATTTTAAAAGTCAATAGGAATGATTTGCAGTCTTTGATCCAACGTAGGGGAAACTCTCATCCATAAGGGAGTTCTGAGCTTCAATCTCAGGATTGGGAATGTAAATAAAATCAGGACCTACTCTACCAACTTGTATTAAATTCCACTGATTAAATAAAAAGCAGCCTGGCTCCTGGCAACCAGGATGGTATTATACTGGAAACACATGCTCAGTGCACAGAGCTCTTCAAGAGAAAAGGGCTGATCTGATTTGATTAAACTCTAGAGAAATTAGTATCCAGAATACAGAGTGAGATGGTCAAGCCCAATTACTCTTGAGGGATGAGAACAGAGTCTAAACTCCATTTCTCTCCTCACTGTTTCTCATTAGGCTGGCTAGACAACTTCGTGCTGGCTGTTTGTTCCTTTAGCCAATTCTACTTCGATTGCAGCACAGTCTGGGTGTCCAATGCAAGGTTAAATGTTGCTAACAACAACAAAATTCTGACAAAATAGTAATTTCATCTTTCAAGTGCTTGTGCCTGCAAGGTATGGAGATGCTTAGTGTGTCCCATGGTCGCGGTCTCTGGCTGTGCTTTTGTCTTGCAGTGGTTCTGTGTTGAACATGGAGAGAGACCAAACAGTACATCATTGTCCCAAATGCCTGGGTTTTCTTTGAAGGAAAAGTGGAATTGTAGACAAGAAGGGAACTGGTTATTTACCCAGTGGTGACAACTGAAAAACCAGTGGTGGCAACCCCAGTCCAAGATCTTTTTCATATTTCTTCTTATATTGCCTAACCTTGAGATCAAACAAATTCCAGATTTTTAGGAGAAATTCCATAAACAGGAGTGATAATTCCTCTTTTTTTGAAACAGCCTTGAGCTATTTATGGATAAGACATCCAATTCGCTGTAGCACGTGGTACAGCATGGCAATATCTTAGGCAGGGCCACTGTTTTCCTAGAAGTTACACATGGAAAGCTCAGATAGACATCAAATGTTAATCTGCAGTAACAGAATTTTAAAATAAAATAAAACAGATGTACTATGATATGAAAGTAAAAAAAAATAAAAATAGTTACTTCTTTGTCAACAGATAAACTATTTCCCACAAATTTCACATACAATTTATAAGTATGATGATATTTTATGCAATATATAATCTACAACTGCTTGTTTAAATTGTTTGGGGGGGGGCGGTTAAAAGCTTTAGGCATATTTTGTGTATGTTTCTATTGTACAGTGCTTACATCATCTACTTCTGCAAAACTCAAGCTAACTTGGTAAACATCCTCACAAGACCTCCTCATTAAATGACATCCTATAACGTGCGGAGCAGTAGATGTGGTTGAACACACACCAGCTGTGTTTATATCAAGGCTCTGATCCACAAGTTGATAAGGAACCAAAATATTCATTAACTTCAATGAGCACTTCCCTTCTTTAGAAGTGCATAATTGAAGCTATATGAGCTATGGCCCAGATTTTTTGGAGCAGTTTGATGCACCTATCTTCCAGTCTTATTTTAAGTAAGTCCACCTATTTAAATCTTTTGGGTTGATTTGAAAGGCTAAGCTGTTATATTTTATCTGAGAAAGTATCCATAGTAATAAAACTATAGAAGGATCTTTTTCTTTACAAATGTTCAGTAACTGGTTATCCAGCCACTGATACCAGGCTGCTCTACTGACAAATGTATGAACAAAATGGAAGCTTGATTCAATAGACAATTTGCATTATAGTGATTTTTCTAACTTCAGACTTGAACTTATCCTGAAATTGTTGCCTTGCTGTCTTGTCCTGTAAAGACACAGAAGCTCCACAGCTGTTATAACTATCCATAGGATTGCTTTGAGGGAATTTTCCAGGACCACTGAAATGGCAAAACAGATGCATTAGACCCTTCTCCCCTGCCCTTCATGCTGCTGGCAGGGAAGGCAGTTGGGACCCAGCAAATGTAGACAGGCCTCCCGACGCTCCAGTGTCACTGGGCTACTGTTAGAGCAAGCTGGTACCACTGGTGCACATATGGTGAGCATATGGACAGTGAAAAGCTAGGAGGAATAAATCAGCCTGAAGAAAACCTGTTTTTAAGAGAACAAAAAAGGCTGCAGTTAGACTCTAACTCAAGAAGTCCTACTTCATTGAGACAGCGAGGTCGTTGCTTCCAACAGTGGTTAGGAGTTCTCCAGCCTGCAATAATTTTGAATAATTTAATATAAATTTATGTGGAGATGGTACATGGGTTGATGCAATGAACCAGCTTAAACCCAGCTGCGAAAAAACTCACGCTGGATGACAGAATCAGAAATCAAGATCTTTTTGCAGATTGGAAGGTCTGGAAAAACACTGAGAGAAATCTGATAGACAAATGCTGGTTAAAAGCGTCAAGCAAGGATAATGAAACATACAAATACAACCAGGGTAATAATAGGCAGAAAATGGCACTGTGCTGTTGTGGATTTTACACGGAATGGAAGCCTTGCTGCTATGTTGTCCTAATACTAAGGTGAAGGTTTCAGTGGGACTACTGTTCTTGTGTCCAGACAGGGGCACCCTTTGCAAGAAATCCATGGACCTCCTTGGAAGAATCCCCAAGAGAGGGACGAAAATGAAGTTATAGAGTTTCTGACTTTGTGTTTTGTGAACATCTAGGTATTTGTTATTTAACAACCTTTAGCACACTTGCTAGTGTAAAGACCATTACATTTCAACCGATGCAAGTTTCTTTATCAATGCCGTATGACTGCACCTGCCACAAAGGCCAAGTTCATGAATAATGGGCACCAAAGATGTTCTGTGAAATTGTGCACACCATAGTCATCACTTTCAGAGAAGTTGCAAATAAAACTTTCTTCTGTTACATGTGAATCTATTGGTATGTGTAAGTGTAGAGAATGAAAATGGTGTTAGGATGTTTTTAGGGCATTAAAATACATTTTAACTTGTGGTATAACAGCAGATGTAATGCTGCTTTCTGCATCATTCAGCACACTTGTGGCAAGAGCAATCAGGGGCTTCAATTCTGGCAGAAATTACAATGACTCAAAGATATGATGCCTAGCTTACATTGAATATAAATGAAGACAGCTGATTCATCTTGTATGGATAATTTTGGATTCAGTGTCTAAAATTAGTGTACTATCCATTCAAACCCAAAGAAGAACATAATTGCGTATTCCTAATTAAATCAGAGTATTTAATCCTAGAAAACAAGTGTACCTTGTTATTTTCAATTAGAATAAATTGTGGAACTAATCAACAATATTTGCCTTCAGACTAAATCTGTATTTCTGATCTATATTCAACTGCAGATCAGAAATGGCATCTGACATTTGGAAAGAAAATAAGTCTTTTCACTATGTCTTAAGTCTTCCCATTCTGCTTATTTAGCTTTAGGATTCAATATATAACATCGGGAGTCTGTAGAAAGTACACACTCTACACAAACCATCTGATTAAGTCCTTTTTACTTCTGAATAGGGAATGTTGATCTGTATTTCCAGGATACTGCCACAAAAACTATACCCCAAAACTGTGGGGACAGTTCAACACGTGATTTCCCTTTTTCCTAACTGATGTTTCTCTCCTTGTAGCAGGGTTCTGCCCAGCAAGCTCACACTTTAGGGCTCCTACGCGTGCTTTAAAACCAGTCTAACCGAACTAAAATGCTTAAGTACCAGCTGAACAGTAGCCTGTCCTTAATTAAAATAAGGGATTGCTCTTGCAGCAGTATGACCACGAGAGGGCATGTCACCAGTTGTGATAATGTATCACTAGTGCTATACTGCTTCATGCAAGACTTTTGGTTTTACCTTTTCTGCCTTTCCCTGTCTTTTCCGATCACATTGGGAATTTTGTATCCTTCTTTGTTAATTAAATGACATAATTCTACGGGCAGGTTCTTATTCATCCAATAATTGCTAGCTCGAAGCAAAGAAAATGAAGGGTGGAAATTACAGATGATCATCAAGCTAAGATATACTGAGTCTGTTTTCACTTAGAAAAGGAAGCAAGGGATGAGAGGCAAACAGATAAGGAGGACAGAAAATATTTGTGGAATAAATAAAATAAAAGCATGGAAAAAGGCAAGAAAAAAGTATAAGAGGTAAAATTCTAATCTGAAAAAGTATAAATTATATTATCACACAATAGGATATTTCTAAGCTTTTTAAAAGTACCCCTCCCCACCCCACCCCCCGCCCAAGCCATATTTTGAGGATGAAGCATTTAAAAAGGTAAATGAATGGAACGTTGATTTTCCCTAAGTATCATACATTATTTTAGTTGACCAGCGGCCACAACAGGGGAGCTAAATAGATGCATCCAGGTGCCAGCTTCATCTGGCAATTTAAAAACTTCTCCTCTCTGGCCTCCCCTCTGAGTTCCCACAGACCATGGGTTAGAAGCTGTGTTTTCCATGCAGATGTGCAGACCTGACTGATTGAATTGTCAAACATTTTACCTCCCCCTTAAGTGTTTATTCCCTACACTTACTACCTTACTCTCTTTTTTTTGGCAAGCATGAGTTGCTTGAATTTAATTGTTGGAAGATCTATTATTATTTTAATTATGATCATATTATCCTGTAGAGTGTCTTCCAACAGTGGTAGAGAAAATGGCTTTTGTTCCTTTGGAAATAAAATAACTACTGCTATTGCTGACATCAATAAGAGTTACAATTTTGTAAGCGAGGAACAGCATATGGTATTATATGCAGAACTGAAATTGGGTCAGCTAGTCAGCATATTTATAATCTCATTTAAAATGAGGTTTATGCTTGGCCAAAGGATTCTTCTCTGTCTTCTTTCCCATGGGATAGTAGGTCTTTATAACTCCTAGGATGTTACTGAAGGTCATCAGAGGTACTTAGTTAATTGGTTCTTGCTAGAGATCTCTTCTGAATTTCTCTCTCAGAGCAGGTATTTAAACCAGAGGTTAATGATTGTTTTACCTGTTATTAGTTAGGGATGATGCAATTTGCAGTAACAAATTGCCATGTTCTCCCATTGCACTCAAAATCAGGGAGAAGCAAGAATAGACCTATTTTACCCACACTGATAACATTTTTAACAGTATTTTTACTTAAGCGTGATGTTACTCAGCATCATTCAACAGAAAACAAGTTCCTTTTAGGGTCAGATGAGGCAAGTGTTCTGAGAAAAACCCATGAGGTCAGGTAACTGTACATTGCCACATCTATACCAGAATGCATATGCACCAATGCTAAATCAGTCTTGCATATGCAGCTTGAATTCTCAAATATCCTAAGGTCTGAGATCTGAACTTTGAAACCATGAAGTTATTTTGATGTGGGTTTTTTAATCTATATTGAAGAGTCATACATGTAGGTAGATGGATATAGATACATACAGCTATAACCCAATTGTCTAGGGATAAGAGATTCACAGTCTAGGGATGTCTAAGGGATAAAAGTTCCACAGTTTTCAGTCCCTATTTGATCCAGTTTGCAGCTTTGGGAAGGCAACACTGTCCCACTTCACGGTGAGTGTATATCTAAAAGATTATCTTTTCAGTGACTGAAAAGAAAAGTTTTCTTTTAAATGAAATTCTGAGTATGCTATGTGGGCTATTTAAACATCCCAAGTACACAATATCCAGCCTATGAGCCATTCAATCACTTGACATCTCTAGTTCAGATCATTAATTCTAGGAGCATGCCTGCACATCTAAAAGGAGGGTTTTCTTCTCTTGACTGAGGTTTCTTTGAGCTACCGCTATAAAAACATTTAATAACAAACAGGAACGTACTGACTGTGCAAGCCTGTCCTACATCCTTCCTTGTATTGTGTTTCTTTTATTAGGAAAAATCTTACCATGAATCCTCACCTGCCTACTAAGTCAGAAAAACAGCATTTTGAGATTCTGTCACCTGTATATAACTCCCTTCAAAGACAGAGCCAAGAAGCTGCTATTCGGGCTGATGCTTTCATTGCTGATACAAAGACAGCTGCAGGTTTGCCAGACAGCATTGTGAGAGGGCAATTGGCAAGTAGCTTTCACCTCAGTGCAACCCAAGCCATCACTTTCTCAGATGAAGGGAAGCTATCAAAAGCCAATTCACTTTCTAGCGATCAACACCTGAAATCAGGTCAGTGAATTTGCAGTGTAAGACATTTCTTGCTGTGCCCAAGAAACTGAAGTTTGCCTTGTTTGCCAGTCTCTCCTGACGGTCTTAATAAGACTTAGTGCAACACAGTTTCTTGCAATCTTGTTACCTACTTTGCAAGCAAAATGCTGGGAGAGAGAGGTTCAGATGTTCCAGTTTCCTCCAAAGATGGAGCCAAAGCCATGAGCCTTTATACACTCAAATTTCAAAAAGTTTCCGATAAGCCAGAGATGATGTGTCAGTCCTTACGTGAAGTCTTTCAATATCCTTCATGATGTTTCGTGACTGTCTCGAAGTTGTCTGGTAGTTTAATATTATGCCCCCAGCTAGATTATTAGACATAATGCCTTGCAAGCACAAGGTGTTTCGAATCTAGCTTGAATCATCTTACTTGGTAAAATAAACAAGCCAGTGAGAGCGTAAAATTTCCTATCAGCCTTTACAAGACTTTTTAGATAGTTTTAAACGCAAGACACGTGATTGCCATTGCCTAAGGTAGAATTGCCAGAGTAGCATGACATGTCATTCCTCTTCAGACACCTGGTAATACAGCGACTTTACCAGAGTTTGAAGGACTAAACGTGCATCAGCTGCTAGAATCTATAAAACCCATCACCCAGCAGATTGCTGACTTTCTCACTCAGCACACACTCATCTTACAAAAGGATGATTTAGTAGATTGTCTGAATAACACAGAATGAGCTCAGTAAATGGCTTTAGTGAAGATAAAACTGAGTAATTCTAATTCTTTTCCTAGGTGCAGACAATGGAGGATTCATGCAGATAAAAAGAGGTAGAAATTTTTGTATACAGGATATTTTCCATAGCATTCTCACTTCAAGCTGCCAACCACTGCTCTGAAGAAGCTTCCAAACAGAATTTACTACAATTTTTGTATGTATAGATCTATATCTCTCTTGCTATAGAGATCTTTAGGTCTCTATATATCTAAATATCAAATAGGTCTCTATAGATGTTATCAGTATTATGTCTATATATTATTATGTAGAATAGTGTTATTGATCTATATTGCTATTATCCATATATATCTATATATTATCAAATATCTGAATAAATATATATTATACATGATTATATAGTTGTATGATTTACCTCTATTTTATTATAATTTATCTGTTATCTGTTATTGCTTGCATAAGTATTTGTTACACTTATTTTAGGGGCTGTACATTTTAATCAGAGATATCATGTAATACACTACAGCAACCCCCATGTAGCACTACTAACCAGCAACCGTCTCTAAGGTAGAAAACAAGGGTCAGCTGGTGTTCACAATGCTATTCAAAGCAGTGAACAAAGATGAGTTACAAGCTACAGCAAATTCCCTTGAAGTTACCAAGGCAGATGGGGTATGTTTCAAGTCAACTTCCCAGAGCAGCAGTATTTCGGCCCAGAAGAGCACTTGATCAATAAAGTCTCAACCAGAAAAGTCAACACAGGACTGTAATTCCTTTTCTGAGTAAGTTAAGACTAAACAGGTAAAACAGTTCATAGATAAATCTCTGATTTTTTTCAAACCCCATAAAAAATTTTATTATCAAGCAGTCATGTACTAGGTGCTGCACAAGCACCAACACATGCTCTTTAGAGCTGGATGGCTTCTGAAAGGTCTGGAAAATCTGATAATATACAGGCAGCTAGCAACTCGTCCTTCACATCTCAGGGCTAGCTGCTTATCTTAGGATAACATTCTTTTCCCTGTGCTTAGTATTTTCTGTGTCTGTGGCAGATTATAACCTGGACCAGGGAGACAGGTATGTGAAGACCACAGTCAGTAGAAGAAAACGGATGTCTAAATGTTTTCAGCTTTCAAATGCAGCATTAATTTCTTATTTTTCCTCACTTGTGAGGTTCAGCACACCAATAACATCCAAGAGCATATTTATATAGGGATACTTCAAAAATGTTAACTGTGCCTAAGCTGCACTAAAGCATGAACGTGCCACATCAGCTCCCTTCAGACCTATATGCACTCCTTCCTCCCTACGGAAACCAGAGGAAGACTGATGCATGGCTTTGTCAGGGGCCTGAGCAGGTCAGCAGGCATTAATTACCCTGATCAGCCTCACATGGGGCCTCGACCCCTGCACCATCCACCCATTGGCCCTGGAGCTGCATTTAAACCAGTCCTGGGGTCTAGACCTTTTTGGGGCTGCAGTGGTGGCTGTTAGGTGTTCCTGGTGCTGTCTTGCCCTTGGACTGGCTTTATTTCTGCAGATGTGATTGTTGGTTGTGGTTACCCCAGCTCTTCTTGCTCAGGTATGGTGTGACTGTACTCCTGTTTGGTGGGGTGGGGGGGTGTCATTGCCTTGTTGCCACTCAGCCTGCTGCTGTTCCCTGGCAGGGAATGCGAGTCTCTTATCAAAACAGGCTTTGGGCTGCTGCTATGAAAGTGAAATATCAGTTTGTATTAATTTGGGTCTTAGCTCCCTTGCTGAAAAGGGGTCTGGTTTGTGCTAATTCCTGTGGTGATTGCAAATGGAGAGAAACACTGGACTAAGTGTGAAAACGATGCTTAAGCATAGATGATAGGCTAAAGAAGGGAAGGAAGCTGCATTAGAGGCACCACGGTGACTCACTTAATACTGTTTACTATCTACTTACTTGAATAAGTAAAACCCCTTTTTGTGTGCATTCTGAGGAAATGCATTTCAACAATAAACCTTCTTGCATGCCTTGCCTCTGTGGCCTGTATTAGACACCAAACTGCAATGAAGGCAGGTCTTGTCTTGTTTGTCTCATTTATTTAAGGGTAGTGTAGATGCTAGTTCAATCAATCTACTTGGCTGTGTTTCAGAGACAAGTACCTGTAACTAGTTTATCTGATATGTGTGCATCATGTAAGGCAAGTCCACAGGGCTGTGACAGTTAGTGGTTTTTATACAAATAGAGATGATCTGTGGCTCTGCAGTTAGTTTCCCTGGCCACCAACAAGGGAAAAAACCCCCAACCTGATGTAGTTTTTTGGATAGGAGACTTGCAATAATCCTGTCATACTTTGTCTAACAGTCTGCTGAATCTTAATAAATTCCTCTGGAAAACCTGCAATTTCTACCAGAACTTGGCATACCTTCCACTAAAAGATCTTGTCTTGATTTAAAGAATTCAGATAGAGAAGAATCTGCTGTGTTGGATCTAATTTCTGTTGTTGTTACAGCTTTGGTAGATGGAAGAGATCTCTTATCTTAAGTGGTAACTGTCTTTATGTTTTTATTTTCTTCTGTCTGTTTTGTGGTAGTAACAAGATTGTAATTACATTGGGTGGTCCGTGGTTACTTTTGGTTTCCTTCAGGCTATGCCATACAACCCTGAGTTCATTCAGAGTCAGTTTTTCAAAATAGCTCTTCCCATTCTAGTAGTACATCCTGCCTTTTTGGGTTGAAGACTTACTGTCTCCTGTATAACTGTGCTCAATTTTGAGTATGAGACGATGCTATTTACTGGGAGATCCAGAAAAGTGTAGAATTTCCCTGTCCCTATAATTTGCTCTGTCACAACCTTGTCTTCTGTAACCTTTCATAACAGTGATTTTATTTTCTCCTTTAAACTCCATAGCTAAGATGCAAGTAATCTATCAATCTTAAAAATAAAACTGGATGGAAATTAATAGTCATATTGAGTCTTGTTCTTTCACTGTGCAACACAGCTAGGACCTACAAAATCACTCAGCAGTTTTTTGGTTTTCTGACTGTTTCATCAGCCTCTTTTCTAAATAGCACATTAGGTTTCAGTTAAACATAAGTACTTGTTGTGGTTTAACCCCAGCCAGCAACTAAGCACCATGCAGCCACTCACTCACTTCTCCCCCCTCCCCCCCGCAGTGGGATGGGGGAGAAAATTAGGAAGAGAAGTAAAACTTGTGGGTTGAGGTAAGAATGGTTTAATAGAACAGAAAGGAAGAAACTAATAATGATAACAGTAATAAAATGACAGCAGTAATAATAAAAGAATTGGAATGTACAAACGATGCACAGTGCCATTGCTCACCATTCGCTGATCGATGCCCAGTTAGTCCCTGAGTGGCGATCCCCTGCCCCCACTCTGCCCAGTTCCTATACTAGATGGGATGGTATAACCTGTTGGCCGCTTAGGGTCAGGTGCCCTGGCTGTGTCCTGTGCCAACTTCTTGTGCCCCTCCAGCTTTCTCGCTGGCTGGGCATGAGAAGCTGAAAAATCCTTGGCTTTAGACTAAAGGCTACTTAGCAACAACTAAAAACATCAGTGTTATCAACATTCTTCTCATACCTAACTCAAAACAGCACTGTATCAGCTACTAGGAAGAAAATTAACTGTATCCCAGCTGAAACCAGGACAGTACTGCACTTCTACATTTATTTTTCTATCCTTACTTTCCTTTGATATCTACCTGTACTACTGCTTCCCTAACCTGCTTCAGCCAAAATTATCTGGGGTAGCATAAATATGTTTAACTCTGGATTGCTCCAGTTGTACTAGGTTAGGAAGAAAATATGTGTGTGGCTTTGGCACATCAGAAGGGATGGCAGTCTCTTGTGACTTGGGAAGTGAGGCTGCGAGCAGTTAAAGGCAGGCTGAGGCAGCTCCAACTGCAGCCAGAGTAAGTTATGGCTGCACTCTTGGTTCACTGCAGCTAAGCCTCTCCAACTCATCCTTCTGGTTTAGAGTTGACTTATTCTAGCAAGTGCATGCCAGATCAGGTGATGTAGCACTCTACAAATATCAAAGCCATCAAACAGTATAGAGTTGGCACAAGCATAGTTTGACCTACTGGGGTCAAGTTTATACTGTCAGATAAGGCTGGCAGAGGAGAACAGGTCAGGCATTAACCAACAGCTCAAGGCTTTATAGTGCTGCAGAAATGCTGTTTCCAACCTTCTGTAAATAAAGGGCAAAAGAGATGCCAAAGTCCTTCCTCAGGGTACTTTAATCTTGAGCAACCTATAGGCTACTTGCACTTCTACAAGTTCCTTATCTGACTCTAGAAAAGCTCCCTGCTCAGCTCTGGAAACTTGAGCTTTACAGATCTAGGATGATTCTGTAGGATTGATCTGTTACTAGAGACTTTGCAGCACAGTGCAAAAAGGAAAACACTCAAAGTCTATGACATTTAATATCCAAATTGAGGAATATTGAATTTTTTTTTACTGCCTTGTATAAGTATGCAGGTCTGGGCTTGAATCTGCTTAAGCTGTCTTCAGAGATGTGAGAAGTTAAAATGAAATTCTGCATTTATTAGAAGGTCTTGTTCTGGAATTTGTTCAATATTTATGAATAGTGAAAGATGTTAGAAATATCAGGAAACTACTCTGTAGGTAAGTGTCTTAATGGTTTAATTAGTGAAAATGGAATATTCCCTTAGGGAAAGAGGGGTTTGAGTCACCCAAAATATAAGACTAGACAAAAAATTGTAAAAATGATGGTAGAGAATAATCCTTCACTAATTTGGGTGCAAAGTTGGATAATTAAATAGGTCTTGCCTTTCCCTGGTTTCTATGATAAAGAACATACTTTGTACTGTGAGGAAATCCTGGGGATGGAAGAGCCCCACAAAGATCTGTCTGAGGATGTTTTCCAGAGGAAAACAAACTCGCTGTAGGACACTAACTCTAGAGACTTTGCCTCTTTTCTTCTAGGCATCCCTATACCTAAGTCGGCTTTCCTCAGTCAGGCTTCCTTTGGTACAAGCTAGGCTGTTTCATATTAACCCTGAGACCTGAATGTAGGGTAGGGAAGGTGATGCTCTTTCCCAGTTTGTTCTTAGCCTGAGTCTCCTGTCTCCTTCCCCCTCTGAACTGTAAGATGGGAAGCCAGGCTGCACCAGGACCACATCTGTTTTGGTGAAGCCATATCAGCTGCTGAACAAAAAGCAACATAATGGATGTTCTCCACTTTCTCCAGTGCTATTACTATCTCAAGGTAACTTCCTACTCTCTCCTGTAGGAGTTCTAGCAGAAAAGTGGCAAAAAATGGTGGCTGATCAATAAGGTGAAGAGTAAATGGGTTAGAGCCCTGAAATATTAGAGCAAACCTGTGTGATGCTGGATTACTTCAAATTGGAAGTCTCTCCCATGAGATCAGAAGGAATAAGCTATTGTGTAACTCCTGGATTATACCTTGGACATAATTGAGTGATAGAATATTAAGCTACTGCCTCATAGACAAAGGCTTAGGCAACAAAGCTTCATTAGGAACTTGGATGTATGAAGTAGCATGATCTGCTACTTTGTAGAGTTCAATCTGTCCCATATGGCTTTTACAGGTGATGGAGCAGCCATGAAGGTGACCCAGTAACAATGGAAACATACTGACAAAGAAGGATATCTTCTTAGCTGGGAGCCTGAGGTAGCCCTGATAAGCTTAGCTGGGAGCAAAGATGTCTTTGATAATCATGGAACAAAGAAACTGTGATAATAAACTGACCTTCCAGGAAAGCAGAAGCCAGTAACAAATGTTCCAGGAACTGGTGTCCTACACCCACTAATGCATCTACACCAAAGACAAAAGTAACTTGCTATCTACCCAAGGTGAGCTTCTCTGCACAAGCTTCTCTATGCAAGATCTGGACAGACTAGACCCTCATCAAGGGCATCTGGCTGACTATGGACTCTGCGATGCAGATCATCCGTTCTTGGGAGCAGTTTGTATTGCACCAGTAACAAATAACATATGCATGCCTGTAGGTAAATAACCATAAGTACATACTTGAATTTCTTCATTACGAATTACTACTAGTACAGCAGGAAACAAAAAGCACCATGTGTATTATGGACTCCTGTGAACCCACTGTTGCAGTCTAGACATCTGTGGCTTGGGTAACTCTCATAGTAAGAAAGCCAGCTGTAATGTCACAACCTGTAACCAAACGCAGCGTGATGTTGTCCATGGGGCACACTCTTATGAATCCTCCAAACTGCGTCATGGACCTCAAAGTCCTTTGTTTCCTACTCCTGGCTTTCAGGTATGACCTTTTCAGCCCTTTCCTTCCTGTAGAAGCACAGCTTTCTTCTTTAGCTCCTATTCTCTAAGGTATGTTTCTTTATTTAAAGCTCAGCTGAAATGAGGAGGCTTTGTAATTAAGTACTTTCAAACTCCACTTCAAGACTGATTTGTTGCAATAAACCTTGATAAGTATCCATTCACTGCAGCATTCAGAGTGGGGGCAGAGCAAGTACTGCAGTAATCATTGAGGGAGAGCAGAGCTGTAGCCAAAACTAAGCCTGGCATCCAAAGGCAAAGAGGACTCAACTTGCAGGGCAAGCCCACCTGTGCATGGAGAAGGTTATAAGACTCTCAGTGCCTGTATCCCAAGAAAAATTCTGAAATGTCACATATGATGACCTGGTCCATTGGCAGTCACTGGCTGCTTGAGGGCCCCAGACAATTTACTACCACTTAAATCTAGAGCCCTTGGAGATGGGAAGGCTCAGTGGCATGACTTCAGGGACATCATTTTTGCCTCAGGTTAGCAGCTATGCCCTGCTGAGGAGGCATCTGGACTCCATGATATCAAGCTAGAGAGAGGGGGCAAAGTGGACAGACTAGCAAGAAGCTGTTAGACATGCCACTTACATTAGGTAAATATATTGTTTTGAAAATATATGTGACTAAACTTACACTTGGAAGATTATCCTTGCCCTTGAAACAATAGTTGAGGTTACATAACTGAATTTAAATACTAATCTGTACAAACATCACTGCTAAGTAATGGTGTTTCTCTAGAAGTGAAAGTGCCACTGTAATTTCCTTAAACAGCATTTCTTCAGCTGTGTCTAATGAGATTTAATTTTTTTCAACTAGAATTTTCCATTGTTGCTAACAGCAGTTCACCTCAGAGGAGGGAGCATTACTGTAAACAGTGCTCCAGGCGGCAACTAACATTTAAAGCAATCCAGCTCAAAGTAGGGCTCTGTGACCTCCTATGTAAAACACCAGCAGCTGTCAGCACCCTGTTTACTCCAGCATGTTTGCTGCTGCTTCTGGCTGAGCTACTGCTACAGTTTGTCTGTACTTAAAATAATCAGGACAGGCATTAGGGAATAACTGTTTTGGTATAAGCCTAGAGCTATTACAAGCCTAGATTCACACCAAGACCCATTTCAGAATATCCAAGTGTAGTAAATTTCCACTCAAAGACAAGCCTTTAGCATGGGGAGGAAGCTTCAGCAAATGCTTCTTGATGTGGATGGTCTCTGCAGCGTTCTTGTTGCATGGAGTCAACTTGCTCAGGAAGATTTTGTTAGAGGGATGAACACTGACAACCTACCACTGAGGAGAACAGAAGCTGAAATAACTAGGAGCTGCTGCGTATTTATTGCCTCTATATTTATGTGTACTCCTCTAACACAACTGCAGTAGGATGCAAAACTGACTAGTTCATGAGCAGGCAGGCCATTAGCATGTGGCTCAGATCTCAGGAATGAGTGAAATAATAAAAAGGGACTGAATCGATAGACCTGATCAGGATCTTAGAAGGGATTCAGGAAGCTTTTGTAAATAAGATACTGCCAGAAATTGGTAATTAGAGGGAAGAAAGGTCTTGGTGGCAGCCAAGTCCAGAGCCCTGTGCTTGGGGCTAGACTGTGAGGAATTGAATATTTTATCAGCAGTTTTGTGCCTATATTAACCTTGTCCATTAAAACCTGTGAAGGGTAATGCTCAAAGTAGAATAAATAAATAAAAAAAAACAAACAAAAAAACCAAAACCAACAACAAAGAAAAGCTATGTTTTAAATGTGACCTTTAAATTTCACAGCCACTTGGTTTACCCTATAAATCTACACAGATTATTTTCTTTGGCATTAATAGCTCACCACCTGGGTGCAATAGAACACCTCAGGTATATAATTGTGTAAGAAGCCCATAGGAGATGGGGAATAGCTATGAACATGGAGAGCTATTCCTGAAGGTGGTGGTTCTTTCAGGTGCTCCTTCAGTGGAAGGACTTGAAGCTTTCCTGTAGAAAGAGTGACTTGGGAAGAAACAGAACAAGGTCAGGGGATGCGTCTAGTACATCTGGGCAGTGACAGGGACAGTAGAGTTTGTCTTCCTTCTTAGCAGGTGCCACAGGACTGGAAATACAAGTAGCTTAGACCACATTGAATCAAATGGTGTGGCAGGGGAAACAAATATCAGCTGGAAAGCTGTGCAGCAGGAATGCGTATGTAGCATCATATAGGATTTAATTTGTCATTGCAAGGTTAAAGTTTGATTTAAAAGAAGTATAAAAAGAAATAAGGAAGCAAGAGTGGGATCTCACTGTTTAAGAGAAAATTTCATTGTGCATATGACTGGTTTTGGTGGAAAGAGCAGCTATTAGTGCTGCACATTGGGAGTAGTGACTCATCTTAGGCCTGGGCTCTGTCAGCAGCCTCTGCTATAGTTGTGGTGCTCCACATGGCGGGGGGGGGGGAGGGCTAATCGCCTTCCCTTGGTTAGTTTTCTCACATAATCACTGTATTGACAACAAATTCGAACTGAACTTTAAGTTATTTGTATTTTAGTTGGGCATAATGAGGAGAAGGTTGAGGTACTCGACTTTTTTGCCTCAGTCTTCACTGGTAACCTCTCTTCCCACACCTCTGGAGTGGATGGGCCTCAAGGCAGGGACCTGGGGAGCAAAGTCCCTCCCACTCTGAGAGAAGATCAGGTTTGTGACCACCTGAGGAACCTAAACATACATAAGTCTATGGGACCTAATGAGATGCATCCCAGAGTCCTGAGGGAATTGGCTGATGTAGTTGCCAAGCCACTCTCCATGATATTTGAAAATGTCATGGCAGTCAGGTGAAGTCCCTGGTGACTGGAAGAAGGGAAACATTGCACCCATATTTAAAAAGGGTAGAAAGGAGGACCCTGGGAACTACTGACCTGTCAGCCTCACCTCTGTGCCTGGGAAGATCATGGAACAGATCCTCCTAGAAGCTATGCTAAGGCACATGGAGGACAGGGAGGTGATTTGAACAGCCAGCATGGCTTCACTGGGGCAAGTCCTGCCTGACCAACCTAGTGGCCTTCTATGATGGAGTGACTACATCAGCAGATAAGGGAAGAGCTATGGATGTTCATCTATCTGGACTTCTGTAAGGCCTTTGACATAGTCCCCTACAACATCCTTCTCTCTAAATCTGAGAGAGATGAATTTGTTGGATGGACTGTTTGGTGGATGAGGAACTGGCTAGATGGTTGTATCCAGGGGGTAGTGGTCAACAGCTCAATGTGCAGATGGAGACTGGTGATGAGTGGTGTCCCTCAGAGGTCTGTATTGGGAGCAGTACTGTTTATCTTCTTCAATGACATGGTGGGATTAAGTGTACCCTCAGTAAATTTGCAGATGATGCTAAGCTGAGTGGTGTGGTTGGGATGCCATCCAGAGGGACCTGGACAAGCTTGAGAAGTGGGTCCATGTGAAACTCATGAGGTTCAACAAGGCCAAGTGCAAGGTCCTGCACATGGGTTGGGGCAACCCTGGTATCAGTACAGGCTGGTGGCTGACAGCAGCCCTGCTGAGAAGAACTTGGGGGTACTGGTGGATGAAAAGCTAGATGTGAGCCATCAATGTGTGCTTGCAGCCCAGAAAGTCAACTGTATTCTGGGCTGTGTCAAAAGAAGCATGGCCAGCAGGTTGAGGGAAGTGATTCTGCCCCTCTGCTCTGCTGAAACCCCACCTGGAGTACTGTGTCCAGCTCTGGAGCCCTCAGCACAGGAAAGACATGCTGCTGTTGGAGCAGGTCCAGAGGAGGGCCACAAAAATGATCAGAGGGATGGAACACCTCTCCTATGAGGAAAGGCTGAGAGAGTTGGGGTTGCTAAGCCTGGAGAAGAGATGGCTCCAGGGAGACCTTCTTGCAGCCTTTCAGTACTTAAAGGGGGCTTATAAGAAAGATGGGGACAGACTTTTATAGCAGGGCCTGTAGCAATAGGACAAGGGGTAGTGGTTTTAAACTCAAAGAGGGTAGATTCAGACTAGATATAAGGAAGAAATTTTTTGAGGAAGGTGGTGAGGCACTAGAACAGGTTGCCCAGAGAGGTGGTAGATGCCCCATCCCTGGAAACATTCAAAGTCAGGTTGGATGGGGCTCTGAGCAACCTGATCTAGTTGAAGATGTCCCTGCTCATTGCAGGGGGGGTTGGACTAGGTAACCTTTAAAGGTCCCTTCCAACCCATTCTATGAATTTCCATTTCACTGAGTGTAACTGAGCCTAAGGTACCAGAACAAAAAAAATACTTGTAGTTAAATACATCTTGATCGGATATAAACAAGCTGAAGCAAACCTAGAAAGGTTATGGGGCGGTGGATGGAAATGGTATACTGCAGATTCATGAAACAATATTGGGTGCAAGTTTGTCTAAGGGTCACGTTCAGTTGTAAACTAAGCAAGAAAGATTAGTATGCAAGTTTGTCTGAGGGGAAGTTCATTAGTAAGCTAAAGCTGTTAGGTCTTTAAAATTCAGCTTTATCAGAGGCTTTAATTGACTGATTAAAACTGTCTTGTGTGTACCTAATTCTTCTTGAGACTACCTACTGTGATCATCCTAAAGCCTTCTTCAGCAAATGGGGGAAAATGTGCAGGTTCCCCAGGATAGCTGACCCCTGAAAAGGGAAGAGAAGGATGAGATGTGCATGACAGGCATGTAAATAGCTGATCTGAGCTCTAAGAACATGTCAGCAAGTTAAAAATACCAGTGCAAGGAAATACCATAGCATCCATTACAGTGGACTATAACACTTAAGAATTATTTGCTTTGCAGGTGACAAAATGCCAACCCTTCTCAGTACCAGGCAGGAATATCTGTGCTTTCACAAAACCAAATTCCAAGTTCTGCTTTGTGTGAGAAAACCTTTATGTGAAGCTCCAGGACTAGTATGTTGGTGAAAATCAGCACTTGCTATTCCCATCAAACATCCATAATCATTCTACAGAGAAAGCTGCAGTGAGCATACCCTGTCAGTCTCCAGAAGTCTTAGATGTGCCCATCTTCCCTACCGTGTACTCTTGTAGATGATTAGTGGATGAGGAAGGAGGTCAGGAGACAGCCTGCATATCTGCTATTTATAGAAGGTCTGGCACAACCCAAGGCACTATACTCTACTGGAGAATGCACTTCAAGACCAAAAAAACATGTTTTCCAGGTGATGGCTGCATGGTACAAAGGGAATACGGTTCCTTACTTGTTACTACCCTGAAATCCCTTCTTAGAGCTCTGGAAAAAGATTAGCTAGAGCCTGGCCTTACACCTAAAATCCTCTGCAAGTTTCAAAGCAACTATAGTAAACTTGCATAAAAGACAACATGCTGTATTTTTTCCCTGCTTCCCATACTGTGTACTTAGAGTCTCACATTGCTTTGGACAACTCTATAAAATGGATCATCAAACATTAAAAATAAAAACACACCCTCTATTTGCATGTGTTCCACTCCCACATTGCATCAGGTTCTTCTAGCAAGAGTTGCCATGGAAAAGCACAATGAAAGGCTGAGAGGCAAGGGCCACACTTGCAAGGGAAATTCTGATGTTCTTGTGCAATATTTGATCACCCTTATTGCAAACCTCTTTGGGCATGTGGTCCAGTCTCTCTTGGAGACTGAAGAAGTGCTTGAGCAACTTGACCAAAGGTAGCCCTGCTTTGAGCAAGAGGTTGAACCTGATGACCTCTGGAAGTCCCGTCCAGCTGAAATTAGTCTATTATTCTATTCGTGAAAATGTTTAGGTCAATGGCTGACAGGTAGAGATAAGAGTGAAGGCAAGAATGCAGCTAAAGGGAAACCTCTGGACTAGGCAAGGAAAGAGAAAAGGACTGAGAAAGAAGAGAAAATTACATGAGAAACTGGGGAGGGCAAAGAACAGAGGCAGCCCACAGCTGCAATAAATGTTACTGCACCCCCCAAGGACCCTTAGGACAGCAACACACTGAATGGCTGAGCAGCTAAAAGCTGTGGGAAGCAGAGCTCCCGGGGGTCTCAGACTCTTAAAGCTCCTGCCTCCTGTGCTGTTTGGCCAGAGCTTTCTCAGCACCACCTTCCCTCCCAGTCTTTCCGCAACTTTCCTGACTCCATTCAGCAACTCCCTGCTCCATTCTCGGTGTTTCTCCAGCAGCACACTTGTGTCTGCACTGCACCAGGCTACCTTCTCAGTTTTCCTTACTTAGGGGCATGTTGATGTAAGACACAACATTTCAGTATTTAGAAACCATTTGTTCATGCCTGCACAAGTTTAACTGATTATACTTTATGCAAGACAGAAGTGAATCAAGCCCCCTGCCTCTAGTTGTGTAGTAATGGCTTCTTCCTGAGAAATCCCTAGCAACAGCATATTTCTGTCAGACACACTGCAGCCTCCCCATGACCACCACCAGATTTCTCTTAAATAACTTTCAGGCTAGTTAGATATTAGCTGTCACTTTGGCATTCTGAGTGCTTTTCCTCAGGAATAATCTCTGCTTAGTCACTCGAATTATTTCCCAACCTGTTCACTCTTTTCTACATGCCCTCACTTCTTTCTCTCCAGAGAAGGTGGCACAACATGTGTTTGTTTCTTTTAGTATGAAGTATTCAGGAATCCCAGCAGTGCTGATGCAAGGAAGGTATGGAAAATATGAGTACTTGGTACTAGGTGAGAGTACTTGTTTGACTATGTGGTTCAGACAAACCTTGCTGCCTCAATTTTGACAGATAACAGCTTCAAAAAACACATGCTGGGTCTCCATCAGATTTCCAACTTTAACCATTATCACACCTGGAAAGCCCTTGGGTACAAATTTTAAGCTGCTTCTGTTTCAATGAATATGGGTTCATTCTGCAGCCTTAAGCCCATCAACTTTGAGAAAATTCAAGTGGGGATCAGGCCAATAGTCCAGCAATGGGATTTTTAACTCTGTACTTGATGGGAAGCCACTTGCCCCTTCAGAAGGTTTAACTGTCCCCCAGGTGCAGAGTTTTCTTTAATGATGTTTGCAGTTCTTGTAGCATACCAGATGGCCTGTAACAGGTTCATCTGTTTTTCTTGGCTTGGAAATGTACACTGTAAACAACTCAAGGGATTTCTCTTTCTTATTCCTAAAGCAGGTTATGCTTTGGCTGTAAGTTCAGTTCCTGGACTAACTCATCAGCCAAAATATAAGTCTACATACAGTCTCTGCACTGAGCAAAATAAATTCTTAGTAGTCATTTAAAAAGAAATCCCAACCAATCCAGCTGTATTGCTGCTTCCCTTCCATGAATATTTTTCAAAATATCTATGGCAAACCACATTAATTCATGCTATTCATCCAGAGAAGCAAGTGTAATTTGAGCATAAGGAGGCTCTTTTAAAAGTGCTGAAAATGCTAGGTAGAAAGCTATGCCTTGAAGTATAGCCCTGTTCTGCTTTATTTCTTGACTGTCCAAGTGCAGTGCCTTTCAGGGCTACTCCCAGCTATTCTATGGTGTGTACCAGTCGTGATAATATACATATATAATTGTAAATAACCACAGAAAAACCAGTCTGCAGAATTTGACTGCTGAGGGTTTTGAAAAGCCTGTCTCAGATCTTGCTGTGTTTAATTGCTCTTGCCCATGCTGACAGGTAGTTTCACAGGAATACCTTCAGATCTTGCATTGCTACTGGGCATGCTTGCCAGATTTTTTCATTGAGAATTAAGAGAAACTGTTCAGAGACATCGGAAGCTGTTTTGGTTATGACTCTTGTTTTGATGCATCAGGAAGTTCCTATTGCTCTTGATACCCAAGTCGACTCACTTCCACAATGTCATAACCAGTGTAGAGCCACTCAGTTTAAGTAAGCGCCCTGTCTGTCCTTTCCATCCTTGTTAGCTAAAAAGGGTTTTGCCTTTACTGGGACAACTCTTCAGCTCTGGCAGTTGTCATTTGGTTTCTTGATCACAGCACAGTTTTAGTTTGCAGGAAATCCTGGATTTTGTGGTTCATCTAGTTCTATCCTTGCAAACTGACTAGTGCAGCCAGTACATAGGTTTCTCTGGAATTAGCTGTTGCACATAGATGCTGATGAGGTCTTCTGTTGGGTTGTACTACTAGTCCCACATAGATTTCCAGCACTATTGTTGTTCTTGCCTTTGTTCATGTTTTCTGCCTGACTTGCTATCACAGTAGGTAGTTAAGTTACAGCGCAGTTCTCTTTCTCTCACTGATTTCCAGAATGGAAATAGACTGGAAACAATGTTCTGAATCCGATTCCCAGAACATCTAGGCACCTAAGCTGCAGTTTTCTTTATTAATATCCCTTTTGCTCAGTAGTTCAGCAGCAGAATGGCACATTGCTTTTGACAGCTCCTCCCTTCCTCTTTGTCCTGTGCATTACACAGCTGAAAAACAGAGGTGGGGGGACAGGGACAGGACGGACTGTGGCAAAGCTAAAGAGCCTGAGCAGCAACCTACCACTATGGGAGGGGAATCAGAAGGATTTTGCTGCAGAGGAAACAGACCTACGGCAGGAATGAGTCCATGTGCTCCAGTGATGATGGCTGGAGTTATTTTCAGTAGAGTTGTTTCTCACATTACTTCTCCCTAGCTATTTAGCCATCAGGAGGTAGCAGCCTGTCAGAGTCAGCATTCTCCTGGGTTGTTATGAAAACAGCAAATGCCATCATTGGTTTTCCACTGCGGGTGAATGAAGTGTTCAGCAAACAGTGTTTCCACCTAAGGCAAATTTTATATTATGTTGAGAGGTAACCATCACTCTCTTGCTGTCTTTCATCAGTTCACAGTATATTAAACAGCAAAACTGGTAACGACTTACATAGCACCTTTCATCTTGATGAATCCTAAGGCTTTACAGGGATGGCTTCCCCTACTACTGAAGCACAATCTTTAAAAGTACCTGGCAACATTATAAATAGTACAGGGCAGGGGATGGAACACAAAAATGCTGAGTCCAAACTAAGCTAGCAGACACTTGTTTATTGAACAGATCTTAGCAGTGGGCAAAAGTTTACAGCCTCGGACACAAATCTTCTGAATAACCCAACAAATCTGTCCTATCCAATTTTGAAATTGATGTGTGGATTTCTTTAGGGCAATTAAAAGTTCAGACTTCACAGTGTATGTTTTACTTAGCCTGCTAGTAAATGATTTCCTATTCATTGTGTTTGTGTCGTCTCTGATTTCAGTTAGGAAATGGCATGAACCCCAGTAATGATGTTGAAATAGGCAACTATCCACTAAGATCAGCCATGCCACCATGCTTGCTGTGCAAAGACTTTGTGCCTAAAATAAAAAGGCACTAGCCTTGCCCTAGATACATTACAATATAAGTAGGTACATAAAGCAATGCTAGCAAACAGTAGCACTCTACTACTGGTAGCAGAGGTAGAGAAGGAAAACCAAAGCTTACAGTCAAAATCTTGAATAGATATAAAATAATAGATGTAATTTAGTCCTAATCCTTGCCTTAAAGGTAGAGGAACTACCATGAAAGAAATTGTAAAGTTGCCTTAATAGTTTTACTTGTATGATGTTTGTTGCTCATTATATTTCTGGATTGTTTGTAGCTTAGTAAAATTTAGTGTTAGGCACTGCAAAGATGACAAGGAGATAAAGGTAGGAAATAAAAACCACAGATTAATTATTACTAGTGAGATAGAAGGACAAAAAGGAGAGAGATGTAAAAGCAAGGAAGAGCCCATGTAACTGTACAAGCTGATGATGTCAGCTTAGGTCAACACATCTATAAAAAGGAAGAGAAACTACTTCACATTCAACTAGATAAGTAGGGATATTTTGTCAGGGATGCAGAGTTGAAACCCTAATTTCTTCTGTTTTGTACTGCTCTGCAGGGTCTCTGTTATCTGTAGCTGAATGAGAGCTAATATTGTTGTAGGTCCCTTCTAACTGAAATAGTCTATTCTATACTAATAGCAGCAGACAGCTGTGAAAGCTGCCCATGGCAGTTTAGGAGAAGGAAATGGCTGTTTCCGAGATGTGTGTCACAGGCTGCTGGGACCTGGAAAGCTTGTATATATGGATAACTACCACTAACTTCAGGTCATTTGAACTGTTTTTCACATCATGCCTTATAGGTAATTCATACCGGTTTTGGTCCTTCTCCAGAACCATTGCAGAAATTGGCATTGCCTGTCCTTGCTGGCATCTTTCTGTTTATAGGCAGTCAGGGTGGGCACATGGACAAGGATGTTGGGTGTCTTTCTGACAGACTCCTGTGGCTGAGGACCATGTTGTTCAGGTGAAGTCTCTACAAGTCACTGGGAAGTAGCAAGGTTGGGAGTCAGATTTGTCAGGCTTAGATGTTCAGCAGAGCTTTCATGCTTGAACTGGGAATCTGTCAGGGTGGAGCTGTGCAGTATCTAGTAGCATTTTAGACAGATGGAGGATTTTTAGGTAACTGCTTGTTATCTTTGTAGGGAGAATATAGTTCTTTACTTGACCTCTCTGGACCACTCAGCAGACATGAGACTGGATACCTGGTTTGCCCCTTGCCAAAAGGGATATCCCAGTATGCTCTGCTGGTCCTCCCTTTGCTTCTGCTGACAGGGGAGAAGAGTATGGCTCTACTCAAACCTCTTTCATTATTCAAACCCCAATCCATTATTAGTTGGATGCGTAGGCTGAAAATAGTCAATGTTAACATTAACCATGGTGTGTGTGTGTTTACATCTAAATTCAGACCCTTTAGGATCCATGCAGAGCCAAAGTGTGCAGAGCACAGAACATTCCAGATGGCTGAATTATAGCACTTCGAACCTTTTTTTGTATGGTATGGATAAATAGGTATTTTGGTCTTTTTGATCATTCTGCCTCTCATGTGGTCTTTAGGACTAGCTATCTGCCACTGAAAGGATTTTGTTGTTGTTTAAGCAATTGTTAACATCTTGCTACAACTGAATTTTCTATTGAAGTATCTGTGCTGTGCTCCTCCAAGCCAACAAAGTCAAATGCTGTTACAAGCCTCAAGAATGTAAATTGTTCTGAAAATAACACCTGCAGTACTTGAGATAAAGCAGGGTAAGAGCTGATTACACTGGGAACCAAGAGGGATTCCACAAGGCTCAGGAAGATCTTTCTGCTACTTGGCAAGTATTAGAACTTTCCCCTTCCAACTCAAAAAAGGATCAGTAACCTGCTGATGAGCAGTAACATGTATCACTTCAAGACAGTCTGGCAGTCAACAGTACCTTCACTATGGGGATCTGGCTCAGCTTCTACCACATCCAGTGCTGTGGCACTGAAATTTGAAGTACTGCTGCCATCTGCAGGGGCTCAACTTGATGTCATTTCCATGCTCTATTGCTGACCTTGTCAGAAACAAAATATTCTCCAGAAACTTACCCATTAGGCATGTCAGATTCCATAATGGTTGTTTTTTGCTGTGTACCACCCTTTCTCAGGCCCCAAAGGCCCAAACACCTCCAAACCAAAGCTTCAGACATGTTTCAGAGGGATTTCTTTGAGTCTGTACTCAGAATAACACATGGCAACTTCATTACATTTCCCCCTTTTTAAGGTGTGCCCTTCCTGTAAACTTATTTCTAGTACTACAAAATAGACTGTTACTAGTCCAAAGTGAAAGCTTGTAAATCTGATCAACTATCAAATTTATCCCAACTGCTTTTCCACAATGGAAGGTGTGATTTGTGTATTAAGATGTAATCATACTGCTCTGCATCTTAATGCTAGTCTCGTATGTGCTCATGGACTTGTATTTACATGTATGTTTTAAAGAAAGCACATTATCTAATAAAGAAGAATCTGGGTTGAGGGAGGGAGAAAAGTTGACTGGAATAGACAATAGTATATCTGGTGGACACTTGTAGGCTACGTGAGCTAATCTAGATCCTGCTTGACAGAAGGGTTGATACTGGTGCTGCATGAAGCTATGTGCAATCCATACTGCCTATATCAAAAGCAATGGGAAATGTTGGCATGAGAGTTCTGACTGTGATCATGTTAAGGCAGGGGAAAAGGAAGGTATTGAGTGTTTGGTGTTAGACTTGCATGTAAATCAGTTCTGGAGTTAGGTGTAAACCTGCAGGATACTAGAATGAGATGAACAACTATCCATACTGGAAAGGCACAAAGGCCACTGGACCTGGTACGGACTTGGTAACACAATTCAGGAGCATAAGATGTAGCACAGAGTTAAAGATGCAAGGCGAGGAGTCATGAAGTCCTTCAGACCCTGGGATTACAGAACTTGGCAAAACTTGCTTGTCAGAATTTTTTCTAGGCATTCATAACAGAAATGAAAAATAATGAGGTCAAACTCTCTAGTGAGTATGAGTTTCAGACATGACCCCATTATGTCTGAGGTCCGAAGATGAAATAAATGATGGAGAGCTTCCACTTGTGTGGCAACTGAGAACATTTCTAGCTTTCTATCTGTTCTAATGCTGTGAAAGTGCTGGTCGCTGAGATCCCTTTTTTCCTATCCTGAACAACAAGCACAGAAGACAAATGAACTACTGACTCCATGTAGACTTCTTGGCATCTAACAGATTGTTTTCCTTCTCACTTGAAGAGTTCAGTTTGAGGTCACTTTCTGTCTCCTCTTGATATTTTTGACAGGATTCTCAATCAACTGTATATTCATTAATTATTTAGGATAGGCAGGAAAAGATTTTTCTTTGCATGAACTGAAGACAAGATTAGAAAGCAATTCCCATCTTCAAATTTGTTTTATTTCATAACTGTGTTTTGCTTCTCGAAATGGCCTAATTTTATAAACAGCAGCTTGTGACTGTGAGAATATTTGAAGTTAAAAAGCTTTAGAGGCTCACGTTAAGGAGTAATTTCCAGCTTTATCTGTAGGATATAATCACTAGGCACTGCAGTGTTGAACCTGCTGAACAAACTACAATAAACCTCATAATCCTTCTCCATTTACTGGAAATATGGTCAGTAGAGTTCTTAAGTGATTGAAATAAGCCCAATAATGTTACTGTGCCTTCATCATAAAAAGCGACTTGAGTCCAAAGCAAGGCTGGACCAGTTTGTCTCCATTAGGTACAGGTAAACACAACATTATGGGGAAAAAAGTATGTGCTTGCCATTGTGTGTGTTTAGATACCTGTCTGGTGAACTTGCAAGCAAAGATGGATGTGTTGCAATTGCACTCAGAAGTGTCTGAAAAGAGGTTGGATGTATAGAGTATTTGTCTTGATCTTGCAGTCATCTTGTGCACTCAGCCCTCACTGAAGTGCTGCATGAAGACAGATGGGATTAATTCGCGAATGGGAATAAAAGCCACTACTGAAGTGCAGCTGAAATACAGCTTCCATTTGTCAGCGGGAATGCTGTTGTGAGTAACTATACAAATTCAGTGCTAGCTCAGGACAAATGACAAAGAACCATTCTCAATCAAATGAAATTTACGGTGAATGGAGAAACAAATCACAAACTGCCTTATGTGTTATGTAAAATGAAAGGCAATTATTAGTGATTCTTAGTCTAGAAGCCATATTAGTTTTACCTCTCATCCAGAAGATGCATTGTCTCCCACTTCCAGAAGACAGTGCTCTCTAGACCAACACTACACATTGATTTTTGTCATCTGAAGGGATAAATTGTTCTTAACTGAGCGACCAAAGCAATACTCAGGGGCTTCTTTAACACCTAAGTACTTATCTATGCTAGTGCTGCTACAGAGCGAGAGAAAATTCTTTCTTGCTCTTACAGGAAAAATGTGTTCTTTCTTATCTGTTTTATATATACAGAAAAAAATTAACTAAAGCTCAAGACATCTCTTTCAGCCAGCTGAAAAAAATAAACAAGAGCTCTAGAGACCTCAGAACAGAAAGAGCTGTGGAAGTTGGGAACTAGCTCCACCTACTAGTTCTCTAGTGACTATCCTAGTTTACACCATCCTGTGACATCAAGGGGCACATCTTTACCTTTAGAATCCGAAGCAAAGATGTAAGAAACAGGATGGGGAAGTTAGAGAAAAATAGGTACCAGGAAAGAAATATGAGGGAACGTTGGTGTTTGCAGTCCTGCTATGTACACCTTTTTTTGAGCAGCTCCCTAGGTGGTAGTATAATCTCCAAAGGTTTTGTTACCCTTTCCAGAGCAACTGTGCAGTTCAGTTTTATTTTCCAGCCTACAATTCTTTGCAAGTTTTCTTGCCCTGAGCTAAATTAATGCCTTCTGCTGCACAGAACAAGAACCCCTATTTAACAAGGGCTTTTTACACAACGTTGGGACCTTGGGACCCAGCATTTGAAATCCTTAAAAATAACTGAGAGTACCTAAGAACACTGACTGGAGCAGAAGGCTGGGACTACTATCAATGTTGGAAAGTTATTAGAATTAGAGATGTTAATAGGGATTTATGAATCAAAGTGTTGCCCCTTGATATGAGCAATTGGCCAGCATTCAGAGCCTTTCCAGGTTGTTTCTTTGGAGCAATAAATCTCATTAAGAACACTAAAAAAAAAACAACTTTCCTTTCCTGAGTCTAACTGTAAGGAACAGCAGTAAGGCATATTGTTCATAAATTCAGCAAGGCTTTTCTACATAGTACTTAAGAAAAAAAACCCAACCTTCTTGCAATGTTTTTATTGTTGTAATAAAGTCCCATTTCACTTTTCTCACTTCTCCTGGATGAGAGGTGACTACCATGCACACTGGATTATTAGAGTGGCCAGCAGACACCACTCAGTATCCTCCAGCACAGCCACGCAGATGAAGAGGCAGCAAAGCCTGGAAATTCTGGGGGTCAGAGAGCCTGGGGGAGCCAGCCAGAGGGCTGATAATGTCCTGCCAATTCTGCTGGTGGCTGGAGCACTGGATGTCTTCTGACCTCCCGCAGGTCACAACAGTCATTAGGAACTTGTGAAGTGGGAGAGAGCTGCTGCCTGTGTTCACTTCGGAGATAATCAGCAGCACAACAACCCCTGTCACTTGTGCTTGCCACTACAGGGGCTGACATATCAGCTCAAGAGACTTGCAAATGTATGAGCTAGAACCAACTGAATGCGTACAAACACATACAAATGTGTGGAAAAAGATAATTGATTCTTATAATATTCTTTTCTGTGACAGGATTCACAAATTGGACTTGCCATAAGTATGGCTAGAGCACTCTTGTATTCAAAGCAGGCCACGTTCCTGCCAATCTGCTGGTTAAATTGCTGCTGCTACTGTGGCACTGTCACCGACTTCCCTTGGGCTTGGCAAGCGCTCTCACTTGGAAGGCAGCAGGCAAATGTCACTGCTATCTCATGACAGGATTCCCTTAATCCTTGGCATCCCCTCACATGGTTGCTTGCTACTTAATGAGTTGCTCCTAAGCATGCAGTTAAATGAAGTTGTAAGAAACTGAAAGCTCTCATTGCTTCAGCTGTTGCTTTGGCAGAATTTTTTTCAGCAGTTTGCTGCCTTTGACAGTGTCTGGGACACATGGTGTTCTCCAGATATGACTGAGGCCAGCCTTAAACTGCAAACGTTGTAAACACAGATACTGAATCCAGGCTTCAGCCAGTCGGTTCAGCTTTTTCCAAGAAGTGGGCTATGGGCAATTAGATTAAATCCATCATAAAGTTCCCTTCTATACATAAAGCATGCAAATACACATCTGCAAAATAAATTGCATAAAATTAATTTATGCCTAGTTTTCCCTCCACAGGCACCTCTGCTCTGGAGATGATGCAGTTATATAGCGGAGGGAGCACTGTCTGGCGGACAGGGTGCCTGCCTTGTTAGAGACAGAGGAAGCAAAGGGTTGTGGACATAAGCTGAAGAAGTAACAGCCCCATAGTTAGGCAGCTATATGTTATGCTGGAGAAATGGATGTAATATCTGCCATAGACTTCCTAAGTGGTACTCATCAAACACTGGAATGAGTGTGGGCCACAGCTGTGTTCTGTTTACATGGTGCTGGTGGGAGCTAGCCCACCCCGCAGACCTGGGCTGGCTCTGCCTGGAGTCAGCTGTGGTGCCTTCAAATCTACAGTTTCACTGGCAGTTTGGGGAAACTGTCCATGGACAGCTGACAGCTGAACTTCTAGGCAAGGGACAATGAACAGCTCGAGCATCTCTTGCCAGTATTCCCATAGCTGAGTCCATTTCCTCAGACCTCTCCTACCTCCCACTCTCTGCTGCGATCCCTCACTACCTTTAACTGCTATTTTCTACTTCCTTATATAAATTAGCAATTAAGAGCTGTTTGTTCAACTTTCATCTACTTTTCACACCCTTTTCAAGTTCAGGCTTAGGTATCTCCCTGTCACACTGCAGAATTTGGCCAAGGCTTTCATTGAGTTCTTTAACATCTCTAAGCCAAACATAACAGCATTGCTTTTCCAAGTCAGCAGGCAGGAGAACCTCAAAATAAAGTGTTTTGTTTAAATAATAACAATGCAATTAAAGCTTTGTACCAGAAATAAGAGAAATAATATAATCCAGGTCAGAGAATTCAAACATTTGGGGACCCCAGTTCTATTTTTTTCAAGCCTTCAGACTGTTTAGTAATCATTTTCTTCTAAAAATAAATAAGTCATCCATGTAGTTAGTACCAGCTGTCCAAGAGAGAAATATATCTCTTTCCAATCTTTGGAGCTTTAAAGAACAATCTATTTCAGGCAGAAATGGTTTGCTGCTTCATGTTAGGCAGGCTTCCCAAATTTTCAGTTGAAATAATATCACATACTTCCTCATAAAGAACATTGGAACAGTGTTATTTACAACATTATTTTCAAATGCAAATGTCAATGTCTGCAGCTGGAAAGTGGTTCCAGCTCTGAATTAATTTACCACTTTCCAGTCAACTAAAGCACACATGCTTTCCAGTAAATCCAAACGTTTATGTGAGTCCTAGGTCTAGTTTAATGAGCTTGGGAAGGTTCCCAATACATGGCTGCTAACACTCAGATACTTGCTGATGACACAACTCATAAGCAAGCCAATTCAATCTTCCTGTAGCCGCAGCCACAGGAAAAGCAAAACGATCAGCTTTCTGTTAGCCTACGTTGCCTTTATTTACTCAGCAGGATGGGCCATGGACCTCGGGTGACAGTCTGACAAATTATAGTCAATGTCTCAAACATTCATTAAAGAACTTTGGTGGAGAAAACGGCCTCTGTAAAAATGCTGGAGTTTTGTGAACAGGACAATGTGGCCAGAGGAGAGGGCCCCACGGAGGGTGGGACCACACTTCTCCAGAGCCGCAATTCCTTATCTTAAGTGACCGGGAGAAGGAGCACAGCATATGTGCCTGGAGGAGGAGGCCCCGCGGAAGATGGGACTGCACTTCTATCTTAAGTGGTCATGCCAGCAGGGAAAAAGAGGCAACTCCACAATGAACATCCCCCCAACCCCCCAACCCCCCCAAGGCTCACCGACCAATTCCAGAGAAGCCCAGGAATGGGAACTGCGCATGTCAAGACCATCAACTAACACACTACGAAAGAAAGGAGAACGAGTTCTCAGTGTGTGCCCTCCAGAACTGGATCTCTACACTGGCTGGACCAACGCTGGACCAATGCTGGACCCAAGACTGGTGAAACCCTTTTCTCTGTCTGTCTTTTTCTCTTTCTCTCTCTCCCCCTTTTCCTTCTCTCTTTTCAACAGTCCCTACACCTCATCCTTTTAAACATAAACCATTGACCCAGTCTGAGACTAGGAGTGGATCCAGCTGCCCCTGGGGCTCCTCTTTGAGAAGGAGTCCAGAAAGCAAGGGGGTCTGCTCTGAACCTCGTGACTCAATGGGAGGGCTCTCCTTCTGATACAGGTCCATGTTCCTTTTTCCATTTCTTTTTCTACACCTCCATTCTCTTTCCAAACAGCGGCTTAATGACATGTTGCAAGGTTCATATTGATAAGTTCACTTGTACTTGGGCAAGGTTAGCCAGGTTGAATAAATGTTGATTGTTGTTTGAACTCCCCTGGTGTTGTTTCACCTTAATTCTGACAAAGGAAATCCACAAACCTGAGTCGCTCCAACTTTGGGATGCAACACTGTCCCGATCCAATATTGGGGAGGGTTCTTAAACGATCCCAAGAGCGAGATTAAGACACAAACGAGGTCAGATGCCATACAACCTTACAAGTTTTATTTCCTATAACAACTGATAATAGTGACAGGACAGAGGGAAGAAGAAAGGAAAAAGAGGCAGACCTGAGCAACAGAACGGAAGAGATGCAGCAAGACTAGTCACCACCACCAAGAAGCCAGCAATGTCCCGTTGGCTCGGTCTCGGTGCAGGTGATGGGAGTCCAAGTTCCAGCAGACAGATGATGCCAAAGTCCCAGTTCTGAGCGCTGATTTCTTTTTCTCTTCGCTTCATTCCCTTTTCATCCTTTTTCATCTCTTTCAATCCCCCTCGAGAGAGGAGTACGCAGTTCTTTTATTGTCCTGGTCCCCACGATTTCTCTGAAGAGTCCACCCATTTCTACAGAGCTCATTATCATACACGCTGCCCCATGTTCCTCCATGTGCGCATGCCCAGGTGTTCACGGTGGTCTTCACCCAGCTCACAGGCAAGCACAGCTTGGTAGGCACTGCTAGCTTCGGGCGGATATAGTGGTTTCTTCGGGGACATTTTGTTTCCTTCAGCACGTACTCCCCCACAGCAACAGGATGTTGAGGCCAGCAAATAGTAACTGTGGGCAGCAATGTCGAGACAAACATCGTCCAACACAGTCTCTTACAGACACCTCGTGCTTACTATCCCCCTCTACCATGTGCCTGAACTTGCCATATGGGTACTATGTCCACTGCTTTTTGTATGTGTGACCGTTACTATGTATGTCCTCAACAAATCCCTGACCAGTCCAGGGAAAAGAGGTGTGAAAGGAAGTTTCATGAATTTTTGTCTTCTGTGGCCAATTATTGGCCACTCTCTGACCTGGGAGGCAGAGGCCAAGCCGTGCCCATGTACTGCACTGCTCATGTGCAGTGAGTCTGGTGTGCTGGGGAAACCATCTGGGCATCCTGGCAAAACAGTAGGTGGGAGCAGGGTGCCACCACCAGCCACAATCACCTGTGCTCTAGCCACTTCCCTAGCAACAGCAAAGAGGGAAAAAAGGGACCAAGAGCCAGGGGAATTGTTCTGCTGACTGTTTATGGCCATAGGATCCAGACTGAGCTCCCTCAGCTGGGCAGGACAGCTCTTGCTGTCAAACACTTAAGTATAACAGAATAGCTTACTTTGCTTATTATCTTTGTGAGTCACCATGGAAATGAATTCTATATTTTTTTTTATTTCCTGGTTTCTGTTAGAATCAAAGCTGTGAGGACAAAAGAGATGAGAGCTATGCTAGGACAGCAGATGTTTGCAGAGGGAACCGCTCTACTTTTATGCTTTTGTGCTTTTCCCTGATGAGGTGAATATGGGTTATCAATATCACTTCCATCTCTCAGCAGCTGAGGTAGAGCAAGCCTCTAGCAAGCAAAAGACAGGAGGGTACAGCTGAGAAATTATTTCAGTATTGCTAGACCCAAGAGAACAAAGGTCCTTAGTCATATTGCAAAGGAACCGCATATGTACCATCAAGTCAGAAGACTGAGAAAGCACATTAAGGAGATGCTTAGTGCTTTTCTGGTTTGTCTTTTGGTACGTTTTTATTCCATGCAGAGGTGCATGGGATGCTTTGGGGACGCGTGTGCATGAGAAAGAATGAACCAGTGTTTCCCACCCTCACAGACGTATTCAGGAATTCACTCATTCCCATCAGTGGTTTTTTCCCAGTTACGGTACTGATCCTGCTTCAGACCCGTAGGCTTCCTTGCTTCCCCTTCACCTGGCTCCAGGAGGCTGTGCTCCCCGGCAAGGGCGCACCTCCTCTTCATTGCACCATGGCTGCAGAAGCGGCCGTGTCCCACAAACCCGGCCTCGCTTCCTCCCTCCTTACCTTGTGTGTGCCAGGGTGAGCTCCTCCACTTCTCCTGCAACTGTCAAACCCAGGCACAACTACATGGTGAGCGTTACTGGCCCTGTGCCATCACCAGCTGTCCATTAATAAAAGACCGTCTGTCTCGGGGAATGGTCTTCCTTTCCCAAACCCAAACTTTCTCAACTCAGTCTGCTCTTAGCTGTCAGTCTCTCTCATCTGCCCTGGATGTAGATACTTCCAGAGCACCCTAGCTGATTCTCCTATGTCTCTTTGCCAGCAATTTCCAAATTTCAAAAAGCAAACCCTTCTAACCTTGCATGCCTGACATCATTCAAATGCCTTTGCAGGAGTACACATGAGACGGTCCTAACAGCACTGCAACGTTTTTCAGTTATCACTTCTTCCTCAAATATTTGAAGAATTTGCCAGGTCAAATGTGAAATCACTCTGTGAAACAACAAACCACGCACATTTCTTCGCTTTCTGCAACCCCAAGGCAGAACAAAAAGCTATTACTTGGGAAACCCAGTTAGTGTCCCTTTCGCTGTGCTGTAACCATGGTACCTCAGCCGCAGCTGTGCATGCTGCTCTCCTGGCAAAGGCTTTGCTGACTCACCAGCTGATTCACACAGGCAGCAGCTTTATCTGGCTTCTGAAGAGCATCACCCCGCCTGTGTGGGGTCCCCCTGCGCGCCCCAGGCCACACTTATATGTAGTTGCTCTGCCTCCGTCCCCAGAGCAGTCGGCTGTATGATGGGCACAGTCTCCGAAGGGTGAAATGAGGGTCTTTTTTACCCTTTGCTGAACACGTGCTGCCATGGGTCTGGGGGCAATAATTAAGATGGAGCACCCGAATGGATGCGACCTGTAGAGTTAACAACCTGAAAAGGGTTCCTTGCTTCTGTTTCATTGCCAATAGCTGCTGGTCTGCTCTTCCCTTCAGTGAACATGCACAGTTCCTGTGAACCTTGTACAGCTCAGGCCAAGCATCAATAACTGCATAGGCTGTTATTTAAATAGAATCACTGGCCCTAAAATATTCTAAATTAACTTATACCTATTCTGATAAAAACAACAAGAGTTTATGCTGTAAGCTGTGGGGACAAGCACTGTCTTAGTTCCACTTTGTAAAATATTGATGTTGGCTTAGGATTTTTTTTTCCATACTACATCAGTCACAAAAAGAGAACATACACCTCTCTGCCAGATGGACTGCTGTTCTGTAAACAAAAATAATGGAGCAAGGGAAAGCTATACATTATGGAAGCAGAAAATGAGAGGCATGTGTATCTTGTTTCCATTTTCTGTTATTTTCTTTTTAGTTTTTCTCTTCTGCTTTTCCCTGTTCATAATGTTTCCACTACTTGCGGCTCTTGTACGGTTTCTCAATTTTCTCAATTACTTTTCTTAACTTAATAAACTATGCATCTGTTCAGTCAATGGAAATGTTATTGAAAAATGATGCGGAGCTTGGTCTAAAATAAACTGAACCAAAATCGAGGAATGGTAGGGTTAGGAGGTTAACCATGCCCCTTTCATTTTTACTGTTTTGTTTTTACAAATTTAATTTGCTGAGCGGCTTCTGTGTCTATGTACCAGCTGACATTGATCGGCTCTACTAGGGTAACTTGACAAGGCATGCTAATTCAGCTGCCAGCTTTTTTCCTTCTGATCTGGGTTTGTCTCTCACAGAGAGGCTGATGGGAATGTCTGGTGTATCTCCTCATCCACTCAAGAAATGTGAGGGTTGTCCTTTCAAATTACAACCCCAAACTGCCCAGCAATAACAAGCATTTGGATGGGATTGCCCCAGGACAAAATGAACTAAGAGGCTGTTGCAGTTCTAATCTGAGTTTCTGTATATGGAGAAACAAAAAGGCTGGGAAAAGCTGATATTTGTAATAAGGGAATTAAATTGCGTGAAGGAAAACAAAATGGAAACGTAGGTGTGTATAAGGAAAAGATATTGAACACTGAGAACAACACATTTTTGCATTTGTCCTTAAAAGCAGTATATTGGCTAGGACTCGCATTCAAAACTGGATTTGAGGCAGCATTGGAAGTAGTGACACGGGAATGATGTTACATAAAGTACCCATACGAAGAGGTATACAAATTCTATATAAATGAGCTATAGATGTACTGAACACTGCATATTAATGTTTAGTAGCTGGAGAGTCAGCTTCTAGATGTACTGAACACTGCATATTAATGTTTAGTTTCTGGAGAGTCAGCTTCTGGCTGTCAGTTCCTCATGGGGATGTTCCATGAACTTTCCCACAACGTTGCACTCAGATTCAGACTCAAGATCACAGAGAAACACCTGGGGAGAAGCTGTGTGCAAAAGACTACAGGGTCACAGAATGTCTCACAGCGAAAGTCTTAACACTCAAAAATGTCAGTAAAACATTCCACCATATTATTCTCTATCTACTAAATAAAATAAGCCACCTGAATAAATTCTTGAGAGGGCTATGGATGTCTTCAGGCAGAAAAATTCTGTCATGAGAACATAACTTGCTCTGGTGCCTTCTGCAGTCCCTCTTCTGAACACTAAGCAGCTTTGGTGTACATGGCAGACTTGTGGCTAACAGTGATTCATTCAATGTGAATGTTCTGGCAGGGGAGATGATGTTTGGTCACATGAGTGACAAAGGATTGTGTTTCTTTGTGTAGCCCTTTTCTCCTATGCTTTTTTGCTGCCAAGTTGTCTATGGCGTCAGAAATCTTCAGGGGTTAGGCTTGTCTAATGCGGCCTGAAGATGATCAGTTTGTGGATTACCAGAATCAGTTCCTTGGCTAAGAGGAAGGGAAAATATTTTCTGGGAAAAAAATGCAGATAGTGGTTAGTAACAATTCAGTTTTGCCCATGCTGAACTGGAGTTAGTTGCTTCTCCTCCCAGGACTATTCTTTTTCAGACATTGTGGCACCCTTGCAGTGAGCTTGGCTCTGTCTCTGGATGAGTGCAGGCAGGTGTCATTAGAGAAGACCTGGCAGAGGCAGTGCTGTCCAGGAGAAGAATACTCAACAGTTATAGATAAAAAGTATGTCAGAGAGAAAAATTTCTCCTGCAGTTGTGAAATAAATAGTAAGACAACCAAAAGGAGTGAAATCACACATTTGTGTGTGTGTGTGTGTGTAAAAAAAATAATCTTGGCAAGATGCCCTGTTGTCCTGTAGATGTATGAGATGCAGGCTGATTCATAAATGGATTTTTCATCAAAATGGCACAATCCTCCTATATGACAACAAAAGGCAGTGAATATGTCAGCTGAGAATGCCAGAAGAAGAGACTTTATTCACAAATACAAAATATTTCATCACTGTACAAGGATGGTGATAATGTTTATTGTCTGATGCTTTTGCTGACAAAATTTTGGATGTGAAGTAAGCAATAATTCTAGATTACATTATGCAGGGAGAAAATTTGTTCTCAGTGCCTAAGCACCCTTCTGTATCCTGAGATACTTCAGACTTCAAATCCCAAGCTCTCTTTCTCCCTTCCAGTTATTCTTTTGTGGAAGCCTTCCATTGAAAATGCAAACACCAGATTCCTCCCCTTCTTCAATACTCTGCTCCCTCCCCTTTGCTGCCACATTCCTTCCTCTGCTCTCCCTATTGGTTCCTCCACTTCGAAGAACAGCTCCAAGACTTTGCTAATTTCTCATTCCCACCCCAAGAGACAGGTCTCTCAACTACACAGAGATAAACTAGCAGTGCTGGCTAGCAGGAAGGACTTTGGCCACCCAGGAAGCAAGATGGTTCATCACTAGAGAGTCCGTTGTTCCACCATGTCTTCAGAGGAAAATCTTTCCAAAAATCCAAGTACCACCATCCTGCATTTCCCATCTACGATCCCTAGGAACAAACTTTTTTCAGATACTAACAATTCAATTAAAGTTCAAAGTAGATGCAATTAAAGTTTATTAAAGATATTGTCAATGAAAAATTATTATAACACAGCCTTTGTCCATGATCAATATTTAGAGGAACCACATTAAAATGCCTTGCACTCCTGTAGTTGTCTTTTGATTATTTCAAAGCACTTTCTAAACTTTCTAAACAATTATATAACCCTCACAGCACCTTGTAATGAAAGAAATGTAGCATTTACAATTAGGCAAACACACAGGCACTGACAAGCTAGAGCCAAAATTATCAAGCATGAATGCCTAAATACAGCAATTTGAAGCCCTATTTATTTTAGTGTTAGGTATATGTCTGTCACTGACTTTACAGAAACCAGAAGATGACCAGAAGGCTTGAGAAATAAAACTATTCCATTTAACCATATAAATACATAAGTAAATGCCTGACCTTAAGCAATACCTTCTTAGGTTTAATAGTGGTTGACTGTATTCTTTAATTACAAAGCATAGGAAAGAAATTTTACATTTTGGGGCTCTACATGGAAGGATCCCAAAGGATTTAATTAATGCATTTCACTGCAATGAAGCCATTTCTGGAGTGGACTGTTACAACTGCTTCACAGCCCATAGGGACTTTACACAGCAGTGTAAAAGACCAAGTGAAGAAGGGTGTATTGACCTGAGCCTGCAGGGAGAATCTGGGTCGGAAGAATGCAATTACTTGAGCTGCCTGAGCAATGGGAAAAATGCCACTAATATTCATCTGAGCTCAGAAACAATCAAGGTTTACTTTCACTTGCAATAGTGAATTTAAGCAAAAGCTTAAGTAGTAGCAAAATATATGTTGAGTTTGATTATTCACATGATACTTTAAATGTGAAATGTATTTGTAAGATGCAGAAGTAACCCAGTACAGAAACCGTATCGCTCAAATGACTAACCAACACTGAATTAATGTTGAAGTTAGATAATAAATATTCACAACAAACTGTTCACAAGATATTCATGTAGTGAAAACATTTTCCAAATAAATTCACAAATACATACAGTAAATTAATGTGAGAAATTCCTTAGCATTTTGTAGCAGAAGAAAGAAAAGAATGTGCTGACTAACCTATTTGTCAGAAATGGCTTTTTATGTTGTGATCCAGTTCTTGCAGAAAGTGTCATGGGATTAAGTACAAGAATCGGCATCTCATGTAATTGATTTAAAATTAAACATTAGGTGATTTAAAAGTCATATATAAGATAAGCTTATCTCATTTTATTTTATTGACTAGCATCCATTAATATCCAAGGATGCTACTGGCCTAAATACTATTCTAGTGAGAGAAGAACTGCATAGCCAGTGAGGAAGAGGCTGTTTCCTTCTGTTTTGAAAAGAGCTTACTCTACTACCACAACTGAAACAGCTTTCACAAAATAGCTGAGACAAGACCCTTTACTTTGTGAAGTCTAATAGTTGGCCAGTCTAAAAGAGATGGGTAGCAGCAGAGCCAGGTACAGACTTCATACATAAGCAAACTACGGAAGCCTTTTGGTCTTGTAAAGTGACTTATTTGGTAATTGTCTTACTATATCCACAGCACAAAATAAAAGATTGTGGAGCAATACTGGTGAATTTAAACAAACTCTGTTACTCCTGCATCATTTACAACACATTTTATAAATATGTCCCCACCAAAAAAAGCAGAGTGATAAATTTCCCAAGGATATTTAGTGTATCTTTCATTCACACCAATCTGATACCAACAGACATGGGAAAATAATGTTATTGGCAGTTGTGCTTCAGCTGACATCTATAAATTTCTTAAGGTGAAAAAAATTTCCAGATTTGTAATAAAAATTATGTGTTTTAAAAATAATAATAATTAAAACCTTTTCCATGTGTTTTTTTCTGGAATGAAGCCAAAGAGGAGCCTACATCTTATTATATCAAGTGTAGTCAGTGTCACATCTGCCAAAATATCTTGCCACTTGCTTTACTGTTAAAAACAAGTAAAATTTAGTGGCTACTTATTTTGTTTTTAAAATAAAGTATATGGATGATTTTACTACTGGTGGATACTGGAGCAGATGTAAACCAGGTACCAGGTACTCCTTCTGTAAGAGAAGGGAACTGTTCAAGCATTCTGACTGACAGCTATTTTAGTTCAGAGGATATCACGCAGTTCTGCCATAGGCCTTTGACCAAACTTTCCAAACAGGGACAGTGAAAGCTAAAGTTAGGATGCATACTTCTATTTTCAGGCAGCTCTGTGAAAAAATGTAAGGTCTCGCAAGATTCTGTATCACATTGTTCCTACCAGACAAGAGCAGCAACAACCAGTTTAGCAATTTTTGAGACCGAGATCACCTCCTCTTCTGTCACAAAGGATGGATTAAAAATCTTAAAACTGAAACTTTAAATGTAAGCTATAGCAGTCATTACTTCCCACTTGCAGGCATTACAAAGTTGTACTCTCTGTTAATGCATCTTAAACAAACTCACAGCAACCTCTGGTCTTCTGGTCCTGGACCCTGAGGCTCCTCACAGCTGTGCTCCCCAGCGCTCTTCATCGCACATTTCTGCTGTAGTGCTTTAGTTCTCATCTGTCACCTTCTGCTTGTCAAGTTCTGGTGTCACTAGACTTGCTTTCCAATGGTCCTGTTCCTGCTATCCTTACTGTAGGATGGGTACTCCAGTCATAGCCCATATTCTGATGTTGTACCTCAATCCTAACTTGCAATATTCTCCATTATTCAAGACTTGGGTGCTCGTAAAGCTTTAGCTGCTAATTTAAGCAGCCCCTGTCCTTTGGTAGCTGTTAAGTATTTACAATCCTAAATCTGCAGGCAAAGCAGTATTGAATTTAGGTTTCTACAAGTCAAGTCCATCAGTCGCCCCATTCGTAATGATTTTACTCCATGAGCCTTTATCTCTTTTTCCCTTAAGCAGTAATTTGCAACTAAATCTATTAGGAAATTTAGTTAGTAACACTCATACATACATTTTGCAGCTAGATCTAAAAACACCAGTGAAAGATTTATATATGGCAATGAAGAACAGATTTTGTGAAATTTAGAAGTTGGGGCTGACCCACAACAAAGGTATTGAAATATTTTTGCATTATCTCCTACACTAGAAAATTATTTCAGAATTTCCATAACAGTATTTTAATGTATCTTCCTAAAATGCGTAAGATTCATAAGGCCTTTCAGCTATACCCAGTGTATAAGTTTCTGCAGGACTGCTGTACACAAAAAGAAAAATTCGGTAGATTGCAAATGGAGGCTTCACAGTCAACAGAAAAATAAACATGGACTGCCCTGTGTACATCTCCTCTCATGGACTCCACTTTAAATAAACTATGCACAAGACAATATGACTTGATTAACACATTAAAGCCCCATAACACAACAGTATAATAACCAAGTTGCAATGGAATGCAGGTCATATGAAACAGCTGCACATTAAAGACAGCAGAAGAAGCTAAGCTCTAGAAGACAGCTATGTAATAGAAGCAGACAGGTTACATGCAGAAGAATACGAAGGCAAGGACTAGAAAGGAAAGAAAAAATTTTGCTGTCAACTGGCTTGACATAAGAGGGTAAAAAGAAATAAGGCTGATAGGACTATAAAAGGTCAACAAGAGAAGGTGGCAGTAAAAGCGTGGCAGCTGTCCTGGTTTCGGCTGGGATAGAGTTAATTTTCTTCCTAGTAGCTGGTACAGTGCTGTGTTTGGGTTTAGTGTGAGAACAATTGATAACACACTGAGGTTTTTAGTTGTTGCTAAGTAGTGCTTATCTTAAGTTAAAGATTGTTCAGTTTCCCATGCTCTGCCAGGGAGCAGGTGCACAAGAAGCTGGGAGGGAGCATGGCCAGGAAAGGTGACCCAAACTAGCCAAAGGGATATTCCGTACCATAGAACGTCATGCTCAGTACATAAACCGGGGGGAGTTGGCCAGGAGGGGCCAATTGCTGCGTGGGGACTGGCTGAGCATCCGTCAGCAGGTGGTGAGCAATTGCACTGCGCATCACTTGTCTTTTCTTGGGTTTTATTTCTCTCTCTTTTTTTAATATCCCTTTTCATCATCAGCATATTTTATTTCTGTGATTAAACTGTTCTTATCTCAACCCACAAGTTCTACTTTTTTCCGATTCTCCTTCCCATCCCACTGGGGCTGTTGGGGAGCAGTAAGCAAGCGGCTGCATGGTGCTTAGTTGCCAGCTGGGGTTAAACCACGACAGCAGCAAGTCCCCCATTAAAAGCAATAACACAAATGGGAGATTGCCTTGAAAATCACCATACCTAAAGGAGTCATTCAAGGGTGAAATTTGTATTAGTAACTTCTGAACCCAGCACATCAATGACTTTCAGGAAGAACACAAAAAAGACAGACTGACATCCCAGCTTACATGAAGTGTGCAGTGCAAAGTATAGGTTGCAAGAAGAAAGGCTTTGGAGTAGGGGCTACAAAGCCAGCTGCGCTTCCATCATCCTTGCAAATAATTTTTAGCAAAAAGTACCTGTTCGGCTTTCTGAAGAGACAACTTTACAGGAGCATAATACTAGAGTTACTCTGCCTCTCTAGGCCCATTAGGGTTTCGGCAAAGTCTGAAGGCGTAAGCTGGTATACATAGGCCTCCCTCTGGAGTAAGAAAGAACCTATTAACATTGCCTTCACAATAAGGGAATATACTGGGCAATAAGCTGCAGAGGAAGAAAAGAAAGAAAGGGAAAGGTGTCACGAGCAAATTTGTAAGAGACATCTTTCTAGTTAATGACTATAAAGCTGAGAAATGAAAACAAGGTTCAGAGTAGAAAGAAATGGGAGGAGGCAGCCACAAAGCATGAACAACTGCAGCATAATGCTTTTCTCTTTCCCGTCGGGCGCTCCTGCATTTGTCAGTACTTAGGTACCAATTTCCTTGTACCTGAGACCGTGTAGATCATTAACCCAGTGTAAGCAAAATGTTGGCTCTGTAAGAGCAATAACTGACTTTGTAGCTTGAGGTCTTTTAGTTCTATTTTGTTTCAGAAAACTCATTGTTGAGTCTGTCTTTTACCACATGTAGAAATAATAAGCAGAAAAATCTATGAGGAAAGGGAGGGGAAAGTGCCATGAACTTGGTCAGTAGCCATCTCTGTTTCTACACAGAAGATCAGCCTTAAGGCAAACCACCTACCAGGTTCCTTACAGCCACTTGCATTACACACACACAGAGTACATTTGTTGAACAATGCATTTCAAAACAGTTTTATGGGTTTAGTTCCAGAATAAACTTCATGCTAGCCTATGTTTTGGTACGATCTTTTTTCCTCCATGTTTCCTTGAAGCAGCATTTCAAAGACTGTTGAGACTTCTCTCCGAAACAGGAATAGACCACATGGCACACCGTTACTCCAGAAATGCCAACATCAGTAACAGCCTTAGTCCAATAAAGGGAAGTCTTGCAGAAAACATGTATAATGATGATGGTACGTTATTATCATACTGTCACATTAGAAAACATGCAGCCTTTCATTGTGAAATGGCAAAAATAAAGAAAAAAAAAAAGTAGCACACTTAAAAAACATTACAAATTCAAGGAGTGCACAAGCAGCATGTGATACCATGCTGGAAAAGCAAGTCAAAGAATTAAAAGGAAATAACCTCTCCTCCATGTTCCAAAAATGTCATGCAGAAGTATTCCACCTTTTCAGCTACACATCATTATACATTTACTCATATTGTTATAAAATAATTGATATATTTTGATATATTTTTTAAATTAAATACACACACACCTCTATGATTCCAAGCAGCACTGTAGATTTAACGTAAACATTTCTTTTCCCTTCAGGTAGCATTATAACACCATTAAAGGGTAAAACAGAAGTAAAATGGAATTCTGCTTTTGAGGTACCTGGCAGAAGAGACAATACCTTACCTGCAAACAAAACACACAGTAACAAAAGTAACAGAAGGAATGAAAAAAACAGAAAACAAAAAATATTCAAACCTCATTCAAAAATGTTAGCTATATGCAAACCTTTTCCAAACATATAGTCAGATTCAGGGAGTCTGCCTATGCTGAAAGCGTCAACTGCAGGGGCTGTTTTCAGACTGCTCTGTGCCTGTCAAGTGCAGCCTGCCTTATCCTCTTATTAAATTCTTTTCTAACTCTTTCCTGATGATGGACTCTATTCTGTGTGTGTGTGTGAGCTAGACAGACCGTGCACTCTTCAGTAAAGAAGATTTCAGTCCAGTCTATAGTAAAATATAAAGGGAAACCAAACAATTCAGCTCGTGACCAATTTACAGAATATCAAGAAATATAGACCTGATGATCATTCTGTGTTCTTATCCAATGCACATTCCTTCCCCCTTCTTCAATAGTCACTGGTATTTTAGCTATCCAGATGCTGCGGCATTTAATCAATGATTCAGTACACAGCCCACGAGATGTGCCACAACACTTCAACAAGCAAGTTGTATCTGTCCATAGGGACGGAGGATCTGAGTTTGTGTCAGTCTCTTCTTGTCAGTTATAATTAACCATACACCCATTTACATACATAAATATTTATACACAAAGAAAAAGCTTCCTAGTGCTTTATCAGATCTCACTTTATCACAGTGGATTCTGATGGCAGGAAAACACAATTTAGTTTTGTTAAAAACTCAAAGAGAATTTTGAATCTCATAAATACAGAAATCATGGCCCAGATTTTGAGATGTTAAGTACCTGCAGCTTCTGGGGACACCTGGAAATTGTAGATGCACAGTACCCCTTTCATATTAAATATCTGGCCACAGTCTTAATGCAGACACAGGAAAATGAATGACAGATTGTACAGAACTTTTATAAGACTTCTGGGTTTTTTCAGGCTTAAAAAAAAAATAACAAAGGATGAACCCATCACGTAGTGAGAGTGGCAAGGAAGAAAATGTACAATGGATCTTCAGAACAGCCCAGAGTTACTGCCTGTGTTGTGCTGGGGTGGTACAAGCTCAAGACAAACCATCTAAGTAGTGTATGTCACACAAAGTCACCGGCTAAGCCAGATGACACTTACCATAGGAAGAATTCAGATATTCTAACAACCTTCCTTTCCCTGCTAACTGTTTAGATGGCATATGAACTTGGAAAAAAGAAGTGTAGAATATATACTGGGCTTCGTTTAGTTGAGGAAAGGCATTTTTTTAGAAAGTAACAAAATAACTTCCATCTGATAAGTTTTGGGGACTTCTACTCAGAGACTTGTTAACATCTACCTAGTTAATGGAAAAAGAGTGACAATGTAAAAAAGACTACCAAGATTACCAAAATGATAGCATTTATTGCCCACTCTTTATGGCAGTCTCAGTGGAAGCCTTTAAGGGCCAAACAGATTAATTTCTGATTAACTCTCACTTACACTCTGGCTCATCTGCTGGACTCCTCAGGCCATGACTACACAGGCTTTTTAACCTGGCAAAAGTCCACTCTTGCTAAAAATGAACAATTCCTCCTGTCAGTTCGTCTCATCACCTAGATGCAGCATTCATGCAGCTTTGTGCTTAGCCAAATCAGAAAATGGATCTAGACAAAAACTAGCAACTTGTAACAGCTGCTAGCCCTCCTCCCCCTTCTACCAGACCACTTACACCAGGACAAACTCTTTATCTGCTTAAATATTTCTATTCACTACAAGAAAGACATTGAGGTGGTGTGTCCAAAGAAGGGCAACGAAGCTGGTGAGGGGTCTACAGCACAAGCCCTACAAGCGGCTGAGGGAATGGGGCTGTTTAGCCTGGAGGAGGCTGAGGGGAGACCTTATCGCTCTCTACAACTACCTGAAAGGAGGCTGTAGTGAGGTGGGTGCTGGTCTCTTCTCCCAAGTAACAAGTGACAGGATGAGAGGAAATGGCCTCAAGTTGGGTAGAGGAGGTTCAGATTAGATATTAGGAAAAATATCTAAAGCAAGCATTGGAAGGGGCTGCCCCGGGAAGTGGTTGAGTCACCATCCCTGGAGCTATTCAAAAGACGTGTAGATGTGGCGCTTAGGGACACGGTTTAGTGGTGGACTGGGCAGTGTTAGGTTTACGGTTGGACTCGACGATCTTAAAGGTCTTTTCCAAACTAAATGATTTTATGATTCTATTTGCCTGCACATGCAATGTTTTGCTCAGCTCCAGCTCTTCTTGACAGTGATGAGAACCATCTTTGACACTGGCATAGCTGACATATTCCTGCCTGAGTAAGAAAGGTCTGGAGAGAGGAATCAGTCCAGGTGCCTGGCTCCAGGTACAGCCATCTAGGTCATTTGCATTCATTTTCCAAAGCCCAAATCCACAAACTGAAATGCAAGTTATTAAGAACTGAAATTGAGAACTTGAAAATGTGCTGTTGCTGTGAACAGCCCCTCACTTGGAGAAGACCTGGAGCACACATCAGGAATTCTTGGAGAGCGACTAAGTAGGTGGAAAGGAATATGGCTGCCAAACTGAAGGTCTCATTTAATTTTCTAGCTTGTTTTAATGTTTGGCTCCCAAAGCTGTGAAATCGTTCCCAAAGTTAGGCTTCTAATTACTAAATTGTGTGGTCTAAAGCCCATCTGTTTTTTCCAGCTATCTCACACAATCTAATAAAAGGTATTCTCTCTCTTCACAAGTTAGACCATGATGACCACCACAACACTATAACTAAGAAACACTTTTTTTTGTTTTGTCATCCAAATGCCATGTCACTGATGATAAGCTAGGATTGTCCTTCTCACCCTGTCTCCCTCATGGTAGTGAATCATGGTGAAGTACTATGCACAGAGAGTTTTGAGAGATCCATACCCCCACATCCTCCAGGGCACAGGTGACACAACAGGTGACTTAGGTAATAAAATATTTACTGTAAGGGAGAATGGGTCCCTTTTACTGGCAGTAGCTGGGGAGAAAGCAATTGAGCAAAGCATCTTGTAACAATTACATCATCCGTATTGCTAATGCATAATGTGTGATCTTTGCGGAAAACTGGTAGGAGATCATTAATTTAACAGAATATATGACATTTTATATGATATTAGGCGGTCAGAAATAGATCTCTAAGAAGGGATTAGATATATAAATTATAGAAACCCTCTGATAAGGGACAATTTAAAATTAGAAGGGAAAGAAAATGTAATCACCCGTAAGGTCACAGCTAACGGCAAAACAAGAACTGTCTGTCCCTGCTGTGTCCACAATGGCTAGCTGCCAAACACCAGGGACAGGAGTTTGATGGGGAGCAGAAAAAAAGACTTGGTTGGAAGAAAATTGTAGAGAGGCTCACAAGAAATAACTTAAGGAAATGAAAGATGACAATAACATTAAACTGATTTGGTTTGAAATGCAAAATATTTCTGACAGTTCAGAGGTATCAATACTTTCTGACAGAACTCTTCCATATGAATGTTTGTCCATACGTACCGTATGACCAGAATGTAAAGAAAGGAAATGGTTTTCCAAGTGATGTCTTGGCTATTCTGCAGCCCTCTCTGTCACACCACCACTGTTTCGGCTTCTTTAGGGTTGTAGGTGCTATGGAAAGGGAAGGTACTGGTAGTAGCACTAACAGAGAGCAGAGTCTTCAAATGACTGAATGGATTGGGGACTTAGAGCCACTACCAGGCACTTTTATCATCCTTTAGAAACTCTTTTAAATTACCATCCTGACCTTCTCCAGGTTACTTTCAGTACTGGGTATTTTCTTCATTTTGGGAAGGGATGATTATCATGAGACCTCAGCCAGTGCATTCTGAGATTTTCATAGAAGAGGCCTTGATCTGCAATTCTTGGCATGTGATACATGCCAATCTCTGAAGCATAAGTGTAGTCAAGCTTCTGCAGAAAAATAGTCCACACATTCCATTAAAATCTTGTGCTGCTATTTGCAAGCAAAATGGGCTGGCAACTTCAGAAAAACTTAACCAAAACCACACAGCTTTGCATGAAACAGTCAGTAGGCTCTTTTAAAATTCCTGTTCTAGAGCTTTCAAGTAATTTTGCACAGTGACATATAATTGGTTCCAGTTCAGTGGACTGATTGCATTGGATTCAACTACTAATTGCAATTAGTGTTGCAGAATCAAGATGAGGTTCACCTCTTTGTGAAGTACAACAGCCATCTCTCACGTGAAATAAAAAGAGTATTTTATATGGAAAGCAAAAGTTATTTTAGGAGATAGAAATGTAACAAAAAAAGAATTCAAAGACCGATCCAAAGAGAAATCACAGCATCTGTGACAGATGGACTTAGTTGCCTAAGCTGAAAACCATGATCTGCAGCTGTACTGGCTCTCTGGGTGCATAATTTTTAACCTGAACACACCTTAGGTGGCTGTAGTTCTGCTTTTCAGCATGCCCAGAACTGCTCTAACACAAGTAACTAGTCATCTAGTTCTCATCTAAGCCTGTTGCAGTCCAGAAACCAGGCAGAGCATCACTTATGTCCCCGAGAAGTCTATAGTATGCCTATAGTACGTTTCACGTGCATTCAGAGGACTGGCCCACTCAGTGTCTTCAAAGCAGACGTGCCCAGTTTTTATATATTTAGTCTAGTGACTAAAACAGTCACCCAAGAAGCAGGAGTCTTATACCCTTCAACCCACAGGTATTCAAACCACCAGCTCCCACCTTCCAGGACAACTCCCTAACAATCCAGGCTATCCCTCCACTTCTGCTGAAAAGAGGAACATAAAAAGGAGTGAATGAGCACTTAGCCTACCGGTAGGACAAAATGAAGGGGAAACGATTGTGGTCTCTGTTCACCACCTACTGCATTTTAGAATTGAATGGGGATCTCTGCTTTATTAATGTAAAGAACGCTCATAGGCACTTGAGTCAGGTCTGCGTGCTCCAGAAAGGACTAGGAGAGCAGATTTATTCATGTGCATGTAGAAGTGCTCCAGCTCCACTTATGCAAGTGATGCCAGCACAGGCACAGGGAAGTGAAAGATAGGAGTTGGCCATAGAATGTCTTTTCCCCTTCCTAAAAATCCAAATCCGTATTGGCTACCCGCAGGCAGCTCCCCACTCCAGCTGCTGCATCTTTGGTCTCTCATCTACCTTCCGTACAGGGAATCGAGGCATCTACATCTGACTTGTAATTCCTGAGTTATGGCACCTTAGAAACACAACTTCTAACTTCCAGCCCCTCATTGCTATACAGATCTGGTTGTAGCCAGGATAACACCTCACTTTTTAGGCCGGTGTGAACCTTTAAGGACCACAGCAGTCAAATCACTTGACAATTTAAAAGTGTCGTTCTTATAACAGCTTGCCTGAATTCTTGGTAAATCAACGTACAAACTAATTCCACTTCTATCACAAACATTGTTACTCCTTAACTTCTTTTAGATCACTGAGCCCATTTTTAAAAGCGCTGTCAAGACAGTGCCTGAATGCGCACTTGCTGCACTAGAGGGAGTAGGAACCTCATCTCTGTAATGGGCAGCTTTGCCTGACGCAAGCTTCTTTAGAAAACATGCTGTTTAGGGGCCGTCTGAGTGATCAGGTTCCTGGCTATTGAATACTGAACGGTGAAACAGAGACATCAGTAAAGATCAGAGCTGGTGCTGTGTGGGAACAAGGCTCTTCCGACTTTCTAAATAGTCTCCACTTTGAACACTGCTAGCTGTTTCAGAATATTTCTTTCATCAAAAATCACTCATAATTACTTGTTTCTGATCCAGGATCCAGGTGCATGCTGTATAGATGCCTTGCTAAGGTAGGAACTTCCTCACCTTATCACAGTTTTGATTTTATGCTTTAGAACAAAATTAGTTTCCAGTGTCAAACACCCTCTGACTTTGCAGTCCTCCACACCAGAGACTTGTTACAAATTCCTCTTCTGAAGATGAAAAAAAGCACTAAATTGATAGTATAATCTGTTTCTGTCTGTAAATTACAGGCAAAATGACCTATGCTACATCAGTTAAAGAGGTTTTTCTTAGCTGACAGGCATAGTTAATCACTACTAAAAGGCATCCATATACTTCCATCTAAAATGCTCTAACAAGGGTTTTTCTTAAGAAAGAAAAATCTGTCAAAATTCTTGAAGGAATCAGTGAGGGATGAATTCTTGTGTACACCTTTTTCCTTTACTGTCAAATGGATGCCTGCATCTGTAAAATTGTAAATGTGAAAAAGAGGCAGAGCATAACAAAGAGAAGAGATAACTTGTAAAACTGCTTCTCACATATTGCTGCAGTAACTGTAGAAGCAGATCCCCTATGCCATCAATAGGAAATAATGTACTTCCACTCACAGAAGCAATATATATTATTTACAACTTGCAAGGCCAAAGTCAAAATTACCGTTCTGGTAAGATTTCTGTATCTTCAGCCATTGTAGCCTCTTTTATAGTTTCAGATCTTTTCTAGATTTTAATCCTCTTCCTTTGTCTGCTTCTCTTTCACATTACTTTCTGGCCAGAAGGCAATAGCAGAATTTTCCACTTTCACCTCTTTGCCATCCCTTCACCTCTCCCTTCACTCCAATTTTCAGCTGTGATGTAGCTGTCTTTTTCCCTTGCTCAGCCTTTTCACTGCCTGACTATACTATCTCCATACTATCCTCATTACCTCCTTTCCCCTCACTCATTCTTAATCCTCTCCTTGTCCTCTGGTTCCTTCCTTTCTACTTTCAACCAGATCACAGGTTCTGTCATCACTGAGCCATCATCTTGTCACTCCCCTTACTCTTCCACAGCTCCCCATCTCTTCCTTTGGGATACACAAGGCATATAGTCTGTTTCCTCACTTCTTGTTCTCCATGATCCATAAACTTCTGGAACAAATGAAAAATGTCATTAGTTTAATTAGTTTGGAGATTCAAAACTTAGAAATTTTAACCAGTGAGCATAATTCTACAAGAAAACTTGAAAGGAATAAGTCTGCTGAAGAACTAGAATACCTAGAAAAGGAAACCTCTCATAAAAACATAGAAGTGCTTGGAACTAGCCTCGCTTCCTTATGCGGTGTTGTGCTATGCTTGAATGGGTGAGGGAAAGATGCTGCCATTCCACCATTTCCCTCTGCTCTCAAGATGAGCAAATATAGTCAGAAACAACTAACCTGTGCTATAACGTTGGAGGGAAAGGGCACCCTACATCTTTGTGGGACATATAATCAATCTCTTAATTTGCCTGCATTACCCAAATCCATTCAATTGCCTGCCTTTGGCAGCTTCTACTGAAGCCCCTTCTTATTTGCCATATGTGTCTCATTTCTCATTCTCAGAGCCATAAGCCTAACTTTACCTTAACTGTAGAATAAGCCCAAGGCAAGGAACCCAGCACCCTCCTCAGGAGCACCTCCCGCCATCCTACTACCCTGACGGGAGGTACTGGCCCTGTTACTTCTTTCTTTTGGTTTTATAACAGTTTTGCTTGCTTGTTCCAAGAGTTGCTCTGGTGAACTGTGGCAACAACCTCTATTCAAAGATACGCATGTTGCAGGTCACCTTACAAAAAGTGTGCTCTCCAGCACACACTCACCTCCCCAGGGAGATGAGAATGTGACACTCTGCTCCTGACAGAAGCACATCCAGAAGAAGAATGTAGTAACATCCCAGCAATGGAAATATTAGGATGGTATTGAGTATGGCACCCATTCTTCTGGGTCTGCTGACGAACAGACAGGCTTTTGGAATACAACACAAGGATGCTGTCAGAGGTGGGATCCAAGGAGTCCTGAGAGTGGTGTGCTAAGGCCTAACACATGGAGGATATTATATGTTATTACATCATGACAGTTAAAGCTCTCCTGTGGTGCTGTCCGGGATCAGAGAACCTGGCCAGGGTGCCACTGTGGGTGGTCCTACAGAATTAGGCAGAGGTAACCTTTCAATCTGAATCTGGTAGTACCAGTCTGAATATTTCAAAGCTGAGAAATCAAGATCTGACAAATAGTTTGGCTTAGACACCTTGAAGGAAAAATGAAGCTACTTTTGTCTTTTGGTTAAGTTTTCAAAATGTCATTTCAACTTCTCTTTTTTTTTTTTTTTTTTTTTTTCCCAGCCAAGAATGCTGGACTGAGATTCTGTTTCCAGGAGCTGGGAATATAATAAAATATCAAATATCACAAGATTTGTCATGAAACAACCATGGTTGCCATCTCTGCTGCTCTACAGTCTTCCCTAAAACTGAATAGCATTTATTTATATGAATTGCTGTATTGAGATCAATTGGATTATTCATGAAAGTGTTCCCAATCATATACAGTGCATACATATCAGACAGGCTTTCCCTCTGAAACCAAGAGTATTTATATCTATTTGCCAGCTCAAGAAATACAAAGTGCTATTGAATAGTTTATTAGGCAGAAAACATTCTTGCCTAAAAAGCCTCTAGAACTTATGTATAATATATTCCAAAATGTGTTTAGTGAATAATTTTTGTGAAAAATGGCTAAGTTCTGCGACACAGAACAACTAACTGCTTCTAACTGATAGTCTGCTTTTCAGTGTAACTTGTGAGTATTTATAGCAGTACGTGTTTGCCTCCAGAGTATCATCATCATGCTTGTAAATCTATTTTGACAACACAAAAAAACAAGAGGGAAAAAAACCTTAACTTAATTGTGAAGTATTTGACCTTACCTTTAAAATAAAAACTTGCACGGGGCTTTCCGCTGACCCCTGGCACCAGGACAGGCTGGGAGCTGAGTGGCTAGAAAGCAGCTTGGCAGAAAGATCCCTGGGAGACCTGAGGCACAACTAGATGAACGTCGTCAGCAATCCACCCTTGCAGCAAAGAGGGGACACAGCATCCTGGGCTGCACTAGGCAGGGCATTGCCAGCAGGCTGAGTGAGGTGATCCTTCCCCTCTACTCAGCATTGGTGAGACACACCTGGAGTGCTGTGTCCAGTTCTGGGCTTCCCTGTACAAGACAGACATGGACATAGTGGAGACAGTTGAGCACAGGGCTGTGAAGATCTTTAAGGGACTGGAGCATCTCTCATACTGGGGAGATGGGGAAGATGGAGCCAGACTCTTCTCAGTGGTACTCAGTGAAAGAACAAGAAGCAATAGACACAAATTGAAGTACAGGATGATTAAACGTAAGAAAAAGATGTTTTACTGCGAGGCTGAGCACTGGAAGAGGTTGCCCAGGGAGGTCATGGAGTCTCCATCCTTGGAGATATTCAAAACCTGACCAGATACATCCCTGAGCAACCTGCCCTAGTTGACCTTGCCTTGAGCAGAGAAGTTGGACCAGATGATCTCCAGGGATCCCTTCCAACGTCAACAGTTCTGTGGTTCCAAAAGTCAGAATACTGGAGTACAGATTTCTAGTTCACTGAAGTGAGCCTTACTGATTTAGGAAGGCAGATGGTGACTGCTCTGCTCAAAGGTGTAAAGAATCTCATTTTAGAATTGGAATTAAGGGAGAGTAAAGAGGCCAAGAACTTGCAAAGATCCTCCATTTATAGGGTCTGTAGAGTGAAAAGGGAGTTACAGCTTGCAAGTCGTACTAGAAGTAAATTAGAAGTCCCACAAGAAAAGAAAAGCGGGCACTTAGGAGAAAAGGGATTAAACTAAGAAGGGTCATAGGAACTGTATGTTTGGGAGGGCGCAGCGAGAGTGCAGTTTCACATTACAGCAATAATTCTCTCACAGTTCCAAGTTTAAAAATAACACCACTGTCACAAGGTTTACTTAGAGGTAAAGTTTCACATTATGCTGCCAATGAAGGGGACAAGCCTGTTCTTCCTTCTCTCCAACACCTTTTTCTTTCTTTCTATCCACTCCTTTTCTAATGACTACAGTCATGAATTCAATCAGCTCACTGATTCCACAGAATATCGAACTAACAAAAGAAAAATATGATTACTCCATTGGTGCAGTTCGGTGACTTTGATGCTCCCTGTGGACATGTAGTTGCTACAGCCAATGCAAAAGAGGGGATGGGGAGACATAGCTGCAAGAAGTAAAAGAAGCAGGAACATCTACTTTGGCCTTACGCTCAATTGGATGCCAGTGAAATTTATAAGACACGAAAAGGAAAATGTTATTTTAAATACTCTCGACTATGAGTGAGTTATTGGTGTAATCAGGCAGCTTGGCTGCAGTACTGTCACACACCCTAAGGCCGTATTCTCTACTCTGCACTGTGCAACAGGATCACTGACAATATCTACCAAGCCTTAGAGCTTCCCTAAAAGCCCTGGGCAATGAAGGGCACAAAAGTACTTCCAAACTGTTGCACATTTCAAGCCATCATTACAAAAATCCATTTCACAATCAAGAACAGCATTGTATGATTTTAACACAAGGTCATGGCAAAAAACTATCAATAACTCCAAAGCTTCATGATGCCTGAAACTCAAGATCCCATACAGCATTTGCCCTCACCAGAACCTGTTGTGTCAGATAAAACAACAGCTTATAAATCTTTACTTGAATTCTAATATTCATTACACTTTGGATCAATATACAGAGCATATTTAGAGGGTCTCTTATGTGACCATCTCTACAGGCATGCTATTTGTTAAACTGATGATACAGTGAGGAAATACCAGGGTTTTTTCTACTTGAAAGACTACCTCCCTTATTCCTAGCACTACAACAGTAACTGGGGGGGGGGGGGGGGGGGGGAGAAATCAGTTTGCTTCTACAAAGCTAAGCTGAAAATCCTTCAGAGGTCTCACCTACTAAACAGATATTTTTCTGTACTTAGGAGCTTTTTAAGTTATACTGCAGCCTGACCACTGAACACAGAAAAGGAGTTTCAGAGGTATGAAGATATTCTCCTGAAGTACACAGAAAATGAATGGTAAACAATCGGTTGCAAAACTAAGTACAAGAAACCATGACACTCAGGTCACATTTAAGAAAAGTGTATTTTCAAATAGTGAGACGGGACCCCAAGTAAAACAAATATGTACTACCTGGCTATATTTAATTCAAAATTATAGGTCAACTGGCTTTACTTAGTGGTGGAAAGAAAAGGTGGAAAGGATAAAATTCCAATGTATCTGCAGAAAGTTTTCCTGATGGTTCCCTGAAAACCCACTACTCAACTAATCTACAAAGAGAAATCAATACATCTCAGATAAAGAACTGGAAAATTCTGTACTAAATGTAGCTAGGGAATATCTGTTCAACTAAAATGGACAGTATTGTGTAAATGGCTGAAACAAATCACGGACATCAGAAGATCCGAATGCTTATACTGCTTCCTGCTCTAAAATATTCTGTGATCTTGAGCAGCTCAGTTTCTAAATATGTCTGCTGATACTGGGAGCCTCAAAGCCAAAAATGCATTTACACATTTGATAGGCAGATGCTTAGCATCTCATAAAGTCATTTATGTTTTAAGGTGATGAGCTTGCATCAAAATTGGTAACGGTTACTGGAAATTCTGACCACAGCTCCTGACTCCTCAGCTTTACTATTTGTACAATAAGCAACAACAGAATTGAAAAATAATTTTGGAATACACACACATGCCTATGCACACCCGTGCTTTTAGACATGTCTACAAATACACAGAGACACTGTTCTAAATGAAAAAGAGATTAGAGCCCTCAACATATTGTTTCATATTTCATGAAACTGTTGTCATATAAAAAGTAAGACTATTTTTCTTATAGTTGGGAGAAAACATCTGGACTACTCCTCAAGGTAACATCACCCTTGAAATGAATGCCACTTGAAATCTAAGTATAGTCTAAGAACAGCAAAGAAGGTAAAAGGATACCATGCCTCCACAAGTCTGTTTGCCAGCTGTGACAAACTTTGAAAGGTCAGCTAGATAAAAAAGGGCTTTCTAAGTAGCTGTCAAACAATGAGACAGGTTTATCAAATTTAGGACCTCCAAGATCTTGTGTCGTAAGCCGTGAACATAAAAAATGCAATGCCATGTGAATGGGAATCTAAGGAGTTTTTTGTGATAGTTTAGAAATAACACTGAACCCACTAAGCAGAGCCCCTGCAGAGCTCTTTTAGGGAATAAGAAGGTCAATGTCCAGGGTGCAAATAAAGTGAAGGAGATTTCTTGCTCTAGGAGACTAATCTGCTGGATTGATGGGTGTTGGGATACTAATACTATAATCAGAGAGGAAGCTACCTGGCAGAAGCAGACTACGCTGCTACAGAGTAGACCATTTTGAAATTGCAGGATCGAAGTTGTAAGGCTGAGCTTTCTACTGTTGAGAAATAAGAAAATGCTTTATGTTGATAGTATGTAAACGTCCCAATAAATTATTTTTAGCCAAAATGGCAGTTGACACTGATACTACAGTTTCTCTGATTTTAGAGAGACAATGTAGTAACATATTCAGAAAGGTGCTCTTAGTACCAATGTATTGCCTACTTATGAGCTATACATTGAAAAAATTACGTGTTTGAATAAGAAGAAATCAAGCTAACAACAGCTAACAGCAGTTAACAGTAGAATATAAGAGAAATGATGTTATCCAACATCAGTTTGTCATTGCTAGTCTGTAACTGGTTAGCATGTTTTACTGAGGCAGAGTAAACAGAGTAGCCAACATCCTAGAAAAAATATGTAAATCACACAAAGGCATTTTTACTAGTTACAAGCTTGGTAAAAGTGTATTTCTGCTGCTAAGTTATAAATTTTAAACACTGATCTAAAGTTACTTCTAGAGTATCTCAATGCCATCTAGTCTGAACAGAGTTACTGGAAAACTGACGGAATAAAGTGACCTTGTTTTCTCACTCAAGTAATTCCGTAAAATGAGCAGTAGTAGCTACTGGATATACATTAAATCAGTATGCCACTGTTGAGATGAACAGCCCTTTACACAGCATAGTGGTAAGCCCGTGCCTGAGCATGGAGCAATATTCAGTCTCACAAATTTAGGTACACTAAAGAGAATGGTAGACCCTAAGAGAATGGTAAAATACAGATGACTAAAAGTCACCGTATAGGGAGGCATTACAAAAATTGTATATATGCAAGATGTTTGTTCCAGATCCTTTGACTATGTGAACTTATAATTATATTCAGGGGCTACCATATATGTAGTTCTGAACTTCGTAAGTGGCTTGTAAGAGGCAGCTTGCCTAAGTAGCTACTGGACTGGGATCAAAGATTTCTGGACATGTGGTTTTCACTCAGTTTCCTAATCTTTAAAGATGGGTAACATCTTAATTCATTTCTAAGTATTTCAAAATATACAAGCAAAAAGTGATATATCAGAATTATACAATAAATATAAATGTACACATTGTTAACTAACTAACTTCTTGTCACTCCTGTTTCTAGATGAAACTTTTTGGAGGGTAAGTTACTTGCTGGAAAGTATAATTTCAAGCGATCCCTGGGTTTCAAATTTGATGAATAATTACAGCCACAGAAAAACAGACAAAAATTTAGAAATATTGCAATTAAATATGAGACAAGGTTTGTACGAAGTGGTAAAATACCAGTTTTTCTAATAAAATTGGCTCAAAGGAACAAGAATTTGACCATGCAAACTGTTGGTGTAGTCAGAAATACCACCTTTTTTCTCCGAATTTGTCTCTTTTGGGATGCCATTCCGTGAGGTACAGCAAGCCAATAAAACAGACCCAAGAGGAATGTCCTTTCCCACCCTTCCAAGTTTCCACTGACCCCTGCCTCCCATTCACGCTAATTGCTGTGCTCTCTCTGGCACTCCTCAGACCCATCTGTGAGTGAGTTTCCTGCCAGACTGCATTAAAGTCCTGCACAGATTTCTGCCACAGGAGTGAAACGCATTGGCGGATGGGGAAGTCTGATGAGTGCAGTGCCAGACAGGAGTAAGGATTAGGTGTGGAGAGAGGGTGTGGTGGGCAAGAAGAGTGGAGTAGGATGAGGCAGTGATACACCTTCAACTTTACATCCACTCGCTTAGGTATTGCAACACTAGGACCTAAAATGCTAACAAAAGACACTTTAATTTTTCTTTTTAGCATCATTTTTCTTCTCTTTGGAAATTGCCAGTATGGTTTAATAAAAGTCAACCAAATAAGATCTATGTTAAAATCAAAGACAGAAATAATGTTCCATTTGGGGTTGAACTGGAAGTTTAGTACAAAATAACTTCTCAGTATTTCTTATTTTGCCCAGAAACTTCTGCATTGGTTCAATAATCTATTAAAATCTTTTCTGTTTGGCCAGAAGACAAAAAAAAATCAATTTTTTCAGATGGGATTGATTCTGTGAGAATGCTTAGCTTCATTTATTTAACTGTCTTCATTAATGACACCAAGATTTAATGTGAGTAAATTTATCTATATAGGTTGGACTTAAAACTTCAGTATTGACAGGCCGAGTAAAAAGGGAAAAGAAGGATTTCAGTTAAGAGGGGGAGAGAGGAAAAAAAAATAATTTAGGTCATGAATGTGATTCTCTTACTTAGAAGCAAGGATCTGGACACAGAAACACTTCACTTCCAGTCTGTGTTCCAGTTTTAGATTAAATGTTGATTAAAATCATGATTAGAACCCAGGTCTCCCTTTTCCCAAGTGAGTTCTTTGATATCATGAATAGTCAATCACACTTGGGTATTCACCCTCTGGCTTAAGAATAATTCTTTATTTACTCAGAGTAAAAACCCTATAAAGAAGAGGGACTTGAAAGCCTTATGGCATCCAGAACAGCTGACAGCTTGCTGCCTAGCACACTCAGAGGTGTAGATTTAAATAGAGATTTCAAGCCAGTATTTGACTGGAGAGCTGAAGCACTGTTGAACTTTCAGGTCCCAGCTGAATGCCCTGTCCAGGTTTGTCTTTCTGTTGAGGTGAGGCCCAAGTGTGCGCCCATATGCTGCTTCAGCAGGAGCCAAGGAGACTATGACAGGTTCTTAATCAAGAAACCATAATACCACAGCATCCATCAGCAAGTCGATTGTAATGCAGCCAGCAGCTCTGTTACCCCTCTCTCTCTAAAACCAGTGTAATAATACTGGCTAATCTTTCAGACCTTGTCAGGATAAATACATTGATTGTGATATACTTGGATACTAAGGCAATAGCTGTTACATTAGCATTTTAAATAAGCAGTGCAGAAGGACAGATGGAAGTTAAGCCTATACAGGACTAGAGAGTGTCATGGAGATGAAAAGAAAGGTCTGTTACTGGAAAGCTTGTTCACGTCTGTGTTTTTCTGCTTGAACTTTGATTAACTGCGGAAGAGGTAGATTTTTGATACCAGCAACCTGAGTATATTGGGAGTTAAAGAAGCATCTGAGATGAAGCTGAGGTAACAAAGAGTTCTGGAGTAAGGCTAAATAAGCTACTACAAAGCATATCCAACAATTTTTAGCCTTGTCTAAACCAAAAATATATAAAGCCCTAATAATACACAGAGGCTGTGTATTAAAAACTCCTTGCATTTAATATGACTACATATAATGGCTCATAAACATGCCACGTCAGTTGTGTCGTCGGGTAACCTTATATATGCACAGGTGGCAAGCCTCTTTTACTGGTCTACAATGCAAATATGTATAAGCAGAAAAAGCAAATAAGGTACTGATTTTGTTCTTGAGAAGCAGAAAACCAAGCAAACTCATAGAAGATGAACAGAGACTAAATATTCTCGCACCATCACTGACTAGGCATCAAAGATAGTACACAAGACTAGTTTTATAGGCATAGCCTATGGATCACAACAAAACAATATTTCTGGGGAAGGCACGGCCACTCGCTTTTCGCCTGGATTTTATTTGTTGATACAGTTGCTTATGACTGAAGGCTGAGAAACACTTTAAACCCACTAGCATGTAGTTCAGAGCTGAAACGCAATATTCTTCAATGAATGTTGGGTAGTTTGCCTTCAGTCAAGCTGGCAGGAGGTTGCAGCTGCCCTTCTCCATAGTGTATCCTCCTCTTTCTTAGAAGATCTATTCTGGTATTTTTAATGCTTCTCTTAAGTCAAAGCAAACAACACAACAAGGTTTTCTGCAGAAGCAAGCTGTCATTTGTTCACTTTTGGCCACCATATGTGATGATCATTTGTGGCTAATTCATTCTGAGATATTATAATTTAATTATGGGTTCAAAATACTTACCTTCTCTTTCCTCTTTCTGCCTTATTTCATACAGTTTGGAGTTGTCTTGCTTATTAATAAAGACCAAGATTTCTTAAAGTTTTATTTCATCTCTTACGTGGAAGCAAGGGGAAATACAGATAAAGGAAAATAATGTATGGAAAGAACTGATTCAGCTCATCAGAATTCTGAATTTAGTTTACATGAGATCCAAAAGCATTTTCCTGCTTTTCATATCCAAGTCCTTAATGAGGCAGTTTTGTCAAAGTGAAATCTCAAAAATAGAATGTTCCAGTAAGATGTCTTTTAAATCTGTCTACTCTTTGTGTATGCTAAACTCATCAACTGCTTTTCTAAAATAGCTACTGTTTTGCAGCAAACGAAGCACAGACAATTGAATGTGTCAACACCACTCATGTGGAGTCATGCTAAGATTCATTTATTTTTGTCAGGCACTCATACTAGTAGTGAATCAACTGAACTGCATTTGTAGTCAGATGTCACACGTATTGCATACCTACCTCAAAGACCTTGGTTCTGCTCTCAGATGGGTTGTGCACTGGAGGATTGTCAGTAAGGGCTGCAGTGACCCAGAAGAATTGATACTGGGGAGGATCAAGCTTCTCATCCCTACAAAAGGCCCTAAAGATTACCTTTGGCTGGCGCCATTTCCAAATTATTCTGAAAGAATGGAAGCCTTTTTTTGGTGTATTGTTCTTCAAGAAAAGCCTACTTTGGCAGATTAGGATAACTACAGCAAAATATTTGGTGTATCTTCTTTAGGGTGGTACAGAGAAATAACACTTGCAGTAGGACCAACTCAATGGATGATGGACAAAAAGATAATGATGATGAAGCACAAGATAATCCTTTGCACAGGATCTGCAGGACCTCTACTGCTCTTTAGTGATGGATTCAAATCCTTGGTACCAAGCTGAGGGTATACTTCAGTTTGGAGCTTCCCTGCCTGGTACTTCTTGAATTCTGTCTGGGAGAGTCTGGACAGAAAGACGTTATGTCTGCATAATGCAACAAAACACACTGGTCCAACATGTCCTGGACAGAGACCTACAGAACATTCATTTCCAAAGGCTCATAGAGACAGAAACATTTCTTCAGCTGAGCAGCAAAACAGCAACCTCTGAAACCTCAGACATAGAAGAGACAAGCTGGATAGACCTGCTTTGTGCACTAAATAATTAGAAGATATGGTTTTATTATAACTTTTTTCCTGGAAAGGACGATGGGGAAGGAAGAGCTTTTGCTTTTATGGTCTGACCAGAATATGAGAGTAAAAAAAAAAAAAAGGCTCCAAGGGAACTGGATTGGAGACAACTCACATGGTTGTCACTATCACAAAGCCATCAAAGTCATACCATACAGTAAACTTCATTCTTCCAGATGTTGTTGTTTCTGAGAATATACATGAGGTTGTATCCTTGAGCATATGGTGCCATTTCAAAAGTTACACCACAGTAGGTAGCCGAGTAGGAGGAGAGAGTGAGGGAAAGAGGCTGTATGCATGGATGTCTGTCAGGGCCACCTTTCCTTTGGAGTTTTCCACATGCCTGTCATTGCTGCAAATGCCCATATTGCAATTAGGCATGAGCTAAGTCGTGATATAGTTTGTCACCAAGTGGAAGAGTTAACTGTTTCTCTCATTTTGTAATCTCACAGACATGTTGCTTAATAGACAAATCTGACCTTGCAAATATTGGTGCAGTGCAAGGAGTAATGCAGTTTTACCCTAAGCAAAACACATTTTCCCTCCCACTAATAGTTAGGACAGTCACTGAAGCTGGGTTCCTACTCCTGACTGGAGGTGTAAACCCAGAGAGGGTTCTCAGGAGGCCTCTGGCAAGGATGGTGTGGCAAGGATGGACTACAGTATGGGCCACTAGGACATTCAGGTGGTCTGCTAGCCTTACATAGCTAAAATGTAGTGTATGTCCCATCTTTTCCCTAGGCGCTTGTCTAAGGGAAGGGATTGTTTGAAGAAATCACCTCTTGTACCTTCTTTTAGAGTGATGAATATTGTGCCATATCAATGGCCACACAGAAAATTTTTATACTACTCTTTTTCAAAATTTATCGATCAATACAGACTGTTGAAACATATCTGAAAGTAATCATGTATAATAGCCTGACTTTAAACCAATGGCTGCACTGGAAAAGCTTTGTATTTTAATGTCTCAAAACTTACAGTTTCCTGACCCTTTACAGACTCACGTCCATAAGCTAGAGGTAGAAGTCTGTTTCCTATTACTGAACCACTGAGCCAGCTAGTCTCTTGACCTTACTTGGATTTGCACCAGTGGCATAGAAATAAAAAGTTCTGAATTCCATTAATGATTCATTAAGCCAGCTATTTCATGACTTCAGCTGGATCTGTACCAATGGCACACAGTTGAAGGCCTGTGTCCCACTGCTGATCCAGCTAGCCAACCAATTCAAAATACAACAGAGTTAAGAAATTATGTTTAAGGAGCCACTGCAAAAAAAAAAATCAGACCTATGTGACAAAAAAATTATAGAAATTATATTGAACCCCTTTTCTAAATATGAAGTGTCTTTGGTAACTTTCAATGAGTTTTTACATCAGCCTTGCCCACACTGTAATCAACAGAACAAATTGGTATCTTGCCGTAATCATACTGAAGTCTTTTTTTTTTTTTCCCATCAAGATTTCTACAGGTTACTAAACAAGGGCTTCCTGGACGCTCAGACTGTTTCACCCAAATGAGTAATTAAAATATGTCATTCTATAGTGCTCATGATAAAATAAGAAAGCCTACTATGTCAGCCAGTGGACTAAGACTACATGGAACAAACAGGGCTGGAAGAGCCAGCTTAATGAAAGGGCAGTGGTTTGTTAATGGACAGATATTGATAATTAACAGCTGGCAGGCAAAGTAATGTAAAAAATTTCCTGAGAGGTTACTAAATTGAGTTATACCTCAGCGCTGACATGACCAGGACAAAATGTGACTATCAGTTGGGTATTGATTTTGATGAGGAGAGCTTGTTTTTCTCTGGACACTCGCCATGAACTCTGTTATGGACTGCCAGTGTATTTCCTCGAACGTCTCCCTGCAGTAAACACACACTTGTTTCCTTACTCTGTGAAAACTTGACTGCAGGACATCATCCTGATTACAACCTTCTCTTGAGCTACCATGGATCTTCCATTATATTAACAATCTAGCTTACAAGGACTTTCATACCATGATAATAAAAACCCTGCTATTGATTTCAGCTTCTTCTTGACTCAGTCTTTTAAAAATTTGTAAGCTTATAGTATTTCATTACATTAATACAATCCTCCACTACATTTCTATAAAAAAAGTCCCACACAAATCCCACTAGTAGGCACTTATAAGACAGGAAGTACTAAAGCTAATGTTGCCAGTGAAATCTGAATTCTGCCCCTCCTTCTTACCATCCACAAGAGCAACAAGGCAACAGGCTACATGGGGAGACCGTGAGATGTTCTGAATAAACAATACTGTTTTTAGCGTAGGGTGTGAGAATCCTCTGCGGGAAGCTACAAAATGTCAAGCTACTTGCTTGTACTTTAGATAATTTCAGATATGTTTGAGAGAAAAAAAATCTTTCTGCCCTGTCTACAGCAGAATATTCAACACATAGTGACTGAACCCGTGAGAGAACAGCAGTATGAGCACCAGCGATGCAGTATATCTTCAGTAACCATGCTGTTTTGGGTTCAGGCTTACACCCACCCACATATGTTGTATTATACCATTGCATAACCAGAGATCTCTGGAGCCTGAATTCTCAGTCTCTATGGCTGCACACACTGCAACTGCTGTGCCAATATAGAAATACTGATACAGTGTGCTGGTGCATCACCCCATCAAAGTGCTACTAGCGTGACTTTCCCTGAGACATAGGATGTTTCTTCAGGCCTTTGTTCTTGTTGCCATCTAAGAAAATGACGTGCTAAAGAGGAAACTCCTGAAATGGTTCATTAATGTCTATGCAAATTAAAAGTGCCTTCAATAATTGCTTGTTAGTACACAGTCAAAAGGAGAATAATCCAGAGTCTGCTGTTAGCAAGATAGTATTGAAACCTCAACAGGAGTATCTGAAAATATAAATAGGGGCTAGAGTCAGAGGGCTTGAACTTTGACGATGGGTTATCATTTGCAGCTGATGGTGTCGCTATTAAACGTGGAAGACATTTGTCTACGTATTCATCCAAAATGAGTTTTCAGTATTTGCTTCCAGGCAGTTTCCCAGATCATACAGTTCAAGTAAGACAAAGCAAAGATACTTGTTACGATACTGAATCGCTTTATCTAAAGGCTGTGTAACAAGTTTTAATCTCAGAGGACAGGGGAAGGACTCGAAAGGGGAAGAAGGGAAGAGGCCTGGGAAGACTGCAAAAACACCTTGCTGAGCCCCGAGGACTCGAAAAGTTGTTGGGAAAATTTTGCCTCTCTCTATTTCACGCTGACCAAAAGAAAGGGCGATTACCGTCCTCGCTGCCTCCCTTTCCCCATTACCAGAGGTCTGAAGAATCGAACCCTCAACGCCCTGTGAACAGACGATAAAAGCGACTTCGGGTTCCGGGGACCAGGAGCAACTTGGCTGTCAGCTCAAACCCAGCCTGACGGCCGAAGAGCGGCCGCCGACCGGCGACCGCCTCATCTCCGCAGCCGGTTTATGCCAGCCTAAACCCGCGCGGCAGCCGAACCGGGAAGCCTGCCCTCCTCCCGCCCCGGAGCCCGTCTTCCCACCAGCTCCCGAGCCCTGGCACTAGCCCTGGCAGCAGCCCTGGCACGGCAGTGCCGGCACCCGAGCGAAGGAGCTGCTCCGGTGAAAACCGTGAGGAGAAAGGCGTCGGCGTTCCGTGGCGCCGAGGGGTGGTCGGTGGCGGCGGGGGCTGATGTCGTGCTCCGCCGGGGCTGAAGGCGGGCGGGGAGCGGCTGACGTTCGGCCCGTGCCCTGGCCGAGCCGGCCATCTCCCCGGGAAGCCGGCTCTGAGGGGTGGGTGTCAGCTTGCCGCGGGGCCGGCTCGCTCCGCTCCTCTCCGCGCCTCCGGCCGCCCGGGGACGCGCCTTGCCAGCACCGCCGGGGTCGGGGCTGTCGGCTGTGAGATGCTAACGGCACCTCGGGGCCAGGGCTGCAGCCCGCCGAAGGAGCCGTAAAGGGCAGACGCGCCGCACGGGCTACAAAGCCGGCGGCGGCCCCGGCCCCCACCTCGCGCCGGCCCCGGCGTCACGCGCCGGCCCCGATCGGCGGCAACCGGCGCCGGGCCCGGCGCTCTCGGCGCTAGATTGGTACTGCCTGGGCCGCGCGCAGCACGCTCGTCTCGCGCTCGCTAGCTCGCGCGCCGTGCCCTGCTCTGCTCCGCTCCGCTCCGTTGGAACCGCTCGCCCCGGCTCGCGCTCGCCTCGCCCCGCCCCGCCCCTCCCCTCCCCTCCTCGGGCTGGCCCCGCCCCGCTCGCCCCTGCTCCTCCCCCTTTGCGCTCGCGCCGCTCTCGCGCTCCTGCCCCCTCCCCCTCAACCCCCCTCCCCCCCCCCCCCCCCCCCCCTCCGCTCGCTCCCTGTCAGTGCGGTGGCTGCGCCGGGAAACATGGCGTCGGAGGGGATGATCTTAACGAACCACGACCACCAAATCCGCGTCGGGGTCCTCACAGGTAAGGGGCCGCCGCCGGGGACGGCGCTGGGGAGAGGCGGGGGGGAGAGGCGGGAGGCGGCCGCCAGCCGCCAGTCGGTGCGCGCCGTCAGGCCGCCCCGCGGGTTGCCCCGGTGGCCGTCTCCTGTGGCGGCGCCGCCGCCGCTGCGCAGGGACCCGCCGCGCCGCTCCGCCGTGCGCGCAGCAGTCGAGGCCTCGGCCCGGGGACGGGGACGGGGACGTGGGGGCGGCGCTCCGGCCGGGCGGCGGGCGTTGGGCGCCGCTGCCGCAGGCGGGCGAGGGAGCGAGCGAGCGAGCGGGCGAGGGAGCGGGCTGCAGCTGGGCGCCGCAGCCCGGGGGACCGGCCCGGGCATAACCCACCTGGAGGGGACGGAGCGCGGGGGTGGGCGTCTGCCGAAAGGGACGGGCCGGGGGTCGAGGCGTCGCCGGGCTTCCTCCGAACGCGGCGGAGCTCTGAGTGCGAAGGCGTTTGAGAAGGCAGCCTGCGGCCGGCGCAGGCGGGAGCCGGGCCTGCCTTCCCCCGGCGGCGGCAGCGGCGGCGGCAGCGGAAGGCGGCCTGAGCTGCCTGCCCCGGGGGATGGCTTTGAGCGTGGCACGCTCCGCACGGCAGACACCTTCGGGTTGACTCCTTCCCCTCCCCTCCCCCTCCCAGGCCTTTACTTTCGGGGGTGGGGTGGGGGGGGGGGGGATGCGTGTGCCGGTGTGCTCGCTGTTGGGAGGGGGAGGAGGGCACGTATGATGCCGCTGCTCATAGCGCATGGATGATCCTTCAATAAACCCCTGGCACATGACATGCGATGGTTGCACAGAATGGTTCCTAGAGCCGTAACCAGTACGTGTGTTGCGGGCTTCGGGGTTTCTTCGGCCTTTGCGGAGGGGGGCGGGGGGGCTTTGCGGTTATCCCGGTGTACCGTGGAGCTCGGCACGCCGGTGGAAGCGCGGTACGCCCAGAAAGGAAGCCCCGAGGGGTCCGAGCGTATAAGGGCGTAAACAGCGTTTCTGGTGAAGGAAGGGGCGAGGGATTTCAGTGGAATTTTCGCACGTCAAGCTCAGTAGCTTTTACCGGGAGCCGGGGAGGACATGACTGTTGGTGGAAAGCAGCGTTGTGAGCACGCTTCGGAGTCGGAAGGTGTTCGGAGTGGAAGGGGGTGCCTTCACGGGAGAGGAGGCCCGGAGTTAAGCCCAGAGTTATTTATTAAACCCAGCGATATTTAACCCGAACGCCGCCGTCTCACGCCTCCTTCGGAAAACGGGCCGGGGCGGCCGTCGGGGGGAGCCCCCGGCGCGGCGCGCGCTGTTCACCCGCCGGGTGCTGAACGCCGGCCGCGCCGGTGGGGGGGCGGGGCGGGGGGTGCCGGGGGGGGGGGGTGCCGTGTGTGTGTGTATGGGGGGGGGGGTCCCCGCGGGGGCAGGAGTCCATCCCTGCCTGGGAGGCGTTTGGCCGCGAGGTTCTTCTGACGGTAAAGGGCTAGAAAAGCACGGTCTAACAGAAGCGGGAATCCTTACCGTCGCTTCCAAATTTCAGGCCGTCGTATCCTTAATAAGGACAGAGCAGGTTTGACCAGATGCAGAAGTCGTATTGGGGGAGTTTGTAGCTTTTGTTCCGGAAGGCTAGGACATGCGTGCAATTGGCTATTCTTGTAAAAGTTAAAGTGACAAGGAGGTGTCTGCTAACAGAATGCTCTTTGCGTGTTTTGTGCAACTTCGTGGTGTGTAGCTTGGATTATTATTTTCTGTTGATCGGTGAGCTGTCATAACTGTCACCTGTAAGTGTTCCCAGAATGCAGTACCAGATACCTACAGTGTTACAATCGTTGAAAGAATGATTAAGCCCCACAATAGATTCAGATAATCTTTCAGAATACATAGGGTTTTTATTTTGTACTCTAAATCCTGTTTGAGCACTATTAAACTCTTTTAACTTTGTATCAGAATTTCCAATTCCATTGAGAAGAGCATGTGGCCTGATTTTAGTTTTTTGTTTTTTAAAGGAAAACCAAAAGGCATAAGCGAACAGAACAGTTTTAGCCTTTTCCTCCTTAATGCCATTGTTTTGAATTGCGGGCTGAAAAATTTTGCAAAGAATTGTTTTCCATTTTGAAAGGGGACGCCTTGGTTTCGAACAATTTTCCTAGCCCCCTTTTTGTGTATGTTTGTAGACGTCAAATAAAATTTTGTATAAATGTGTTACTTTAATATCTTATATTTGGCCAAACTTGATTATTTTCCACTCTGGCATTTCCTTTAACCCCTGAAAGAGAATATTTGTACTTTGCGGGGTTTAGACCCCCTCGCTGTTTCTGCTGTTTCAGCTGTGGAAAGACAGCAAATTTAAAAATTAACTCTTCTGAATTTTTCTCACAGAAATGAAGTAATATTTGCTTCTTGGCTGGTGTATGAAGGAAGAAGTGTAGGAATAGAAAGGTTAGGTATAAGCACTATTTTTTGGTTTAATCATTTAGAATAGCTGAGTGATCAGAAATTAGATAATTAACATAACATTACTTCTTTAGCTTTTCTAATTAAGATCACAGCCATATGTTTGGTTTTTTTTTGTTTTTGTCAGCAGTGTATACTTGTGGGTTTATCAGCACAGGCATATAGATTTATGTTCCTATTAGACCCGGTATACTCAGTTTAGAAAGTACCGTTATTGCACATCATGGTAGTATTCAGATGGAATTTAAATTTACTTAGGAGTAACTCCTTTGAATTAATTCAGAATAAAGTTGTATGTTTATTTTTAACTGAGGACATAAAAAAATTATTTGGGCATGTTGTTAGTCTTGTCTGTTGTCGAGATTGATGCACATGGCTCCAGAGTATTTTAATACAGAGTGAGTAATGTTTGTCATGTAGCTTAGTTTCATGCATTCAGTTTTGTTTTGAGAAAATTATTGTATTTAGTTTTGCTTAGTAGAGCTTTGTGTTGTGTGTATATTGCTAGTTTCCTGTCTAGAAACAAATGTATTTTTCTTCACTTGTGGCAAATTAAGATAGGTACAACAGATGAGAGAAGTAAAAAGTTTGCTCATTGTTTAGCCAAGGTAACTTACTGTGTTCAAATGCAAAATTATGCAGAATGCAGCACCTTGTTTTTTAAAAAAATTTACTTGTTAACTTCTCTTATATCCAAGCTGTCAAGGTCTTTTAGTTAAGAGTCAATGAGAAGAATGGAGTCCATAATTAGGACATTTTCTCAACGTGAAAGAACTGTCCTCCTGAAATTTGGAAAAGTACTTCAGTGTATACAGCATCTGCTGACTTGCAGATGTCATTCATGTTTATTTTTGAGTCTCTATACAGAAAGTTGTAGAGTTAAGCTTACTTACTGAAACAAGAGGAAAAGTAAACAATGACGGGTTACAAAACTGTAAAACTTCTTCTAAACTAGAGGGTTATGTCTTAATGTGAATAGGAAGAAGTCTCACTACTTTGTGGATAGCAAGTTGAATTCTAATCTTTGTGTGTTATCAATTCAAGACATTTTGCAACATGTGAAAAGAATGCAACCGCGAACATGTCATATTCAGCCCCAGTGTTTAATGAAGTGTTCAGATTAAAGATACTGCTCATTCAGCCCCAGTGTTTAATGAAGTGTTCAGATTAAAGATACTGCTCATTCAGCCCCGGTGTTTAGTGAAGTGTTCAGATTAAAGATACTGCTCACTTAAGTTCCAAACCTAGGTTTTCTTCCTTCTGCCATTGATGTCTACGTTTATGGTAAAGGTTGGATTATATGTGTGCTCTGTCTGCGGTGTTTTGCACCAATGCTTCCTTAGTAAAATACAAATCTTGATATGGAATTCTTCTGGTTGCCCCTTGCAAGCCTTTCATGTTTGGGATATCTCTAACAGAATGGTTGTTAATCAGTAACCGTCGGTGGTGTCAGGATATTGAACCTGGATTAGTAAGTACAGAGTTTCGTAATGCTGAAGTTAGCTAGAAAAGGGAAGAAAATGTGTGTGGTGCCCAGAGTTGAATCAATATTAGGTCATCCGTCACTGGTGGTGACATTGGAAAGTTACATAATCTGTGACCTTTGTTGTTGTGTGAGGGACTAAGCAGACCCTTCACTAGAACCATCCAGAGAGATCTAAACGATGTTGCCATCTCCACTAGCCTGATGGAAAAGAGACTCTGGCTCTCTCTGGTTGCTCTTTTATTTTGTCTTTTTTCCTCTCCATCCCCTTTTTCTTCTTACTTAACTCTCTTCTTGTTTTCTGTCCAGTAAGCATCTAGTGTAGCTGGTCAAAACTTGATGTTTTGTTACATGTTTTTTTCAGAATATTCCTGTTAAAAATTCGTCCAATTTGGGGTTAGCTAATAAATCTTCATTCAGTGTTTGTCTCCTCTTGATGTAGGTCTGTGAGAAAGAGTCATCACCAAACACAAACAGCATTTTCTGCCTTTGCTTCTCTTTTTGTATTGTTTCTTGCTTGTTTTAAAAACAAAAATTTCAGACTAGCTTTCTTTTTCAGGGTAGTTTGACTGGTTTTAGTACTGCTTAAAAAGTGGTGATACAGCTTTTCACCTTTATGAAACATTTTTACAGTTAAAGGGAGTAAGAGGTTTTGGCAAAATGCAACCCTTGACTAATGATTTCTTCTTCAGGTACTTTATTCTTCCTTTCTTCCTCTAAGTAAAGATTAAAACATTTTGAATTATAGTTGTTGCCATGGGCCTGCGCAGTAATGCATAACAAAGGTTTCTGAATGCGTAACCTCAGACCTTGTTTAGCCTCTTAACACTGTAGTGTGAAGGATTACACAAGCATCTTCAAGTGTCTGAGGCCATTTAGTTTGTTGAAATAACACAGCACGTACACCTTGTGTCTGAATTTATCACTTTGAAGCAAGCAGTCTTCTCAGATAGTGAGGGCATTGTCTACTTGAGAATATCATCCAAACAAAGAGATTACCTGGGCAGATCTGAAGTACACTGATGTAAAAGTTTTGTAAAAATTATCTTTGACAGATGTGGGGAACAAAATACTTAGGGTGTCACTATTTGCTGGTCAGACTGTTCTAGAAATTTATATGCTATTGGTTTTCCAACTAAATGTTCATATGCCTCTCTTCTACTTTATGAGGTACCTTCTGTCAACTTTCCCCTAAGACTGTTCATTAATAGCAATGCAAGTTGTAAGATCTTTTCTCAGTGGTGATGCTATTAATGTTTTGGACATGCATTGGAAGTTACCGTAAACTTTCTTATAGAGGTGTGGGTGAGAGGGTAAGGACTGACATTAAGTTTGCTAGGACTTATTGTCAAATAGCCCTAACTGTCTAAATTGAAGTTGGTTAGCTTTTTGCTTGTGATCTGCCTTTCTCTCAAAACCTACATCTTATTGGGCACTCGTCTTCAAAACATAGATTCAGTTCAGTAGCTTTTCCTGGGAGCCTTAGTTTTCTTCCAAAAGCTTAGCTCAGCAAATGAGTTCTAGAAGTAGAGAAATGCTGTACTTCCATTAAGAGTAAAACATTCTGGACTCTGAGCAACATTGATTTTTCGCCTTTCCCAACTGTAAGGCTGTCACAGCATTGAGTTTAGCCATAGAAACTAGGAGATCTCCCTCTTTGCCATTTGTAGCTGTAAGTCTTCAGAAAAGGATTTCTTTCTGATTTGTGGTATGGCTATGATGAGAAGCTTTTATGTCTAGTGAGTGTGATCTGTACAATTGTCCAGTTTCCTTTTTATAGTTTAACAGTGCTCAATAGGAACCTTTACCTTACCTATAAAATGGGAAGAAAGTTGTGGATTTTTTCCCCCTGTTCTTCAGTGTGCAGTGTGGAACAAAAATTGGTGACTGGAAGCTCACTGATAAAGCAGGCTTTTACTTACAGTTTAATTTGCTTGCTATGATACCGTTTCTTTTGAACTGAAAGCAGTTTACTGTGCAGTGCCTTTGTGAAGTGAAAGTTAAGATTTTCACTTTGCTTTTTCAGTTGTTCAAGCTAAACCAGTTTATTTTGAATATGTGAGAAAGTATTTTTTTACTTATTCTAATGGTTGAAACAGTTTTGCTGATAGGGTTTAAAAAAGTTTTTGAGATAAGCAGGTACAGTTTTTGTTATTGGCCATTCGTGAGGTTGATATTATGCAACAGGAGGACATGATAACTGAGAATGAGAACAAATTTTAGCTTGTTAGATATTTATAAGGTCTTGAAGTGCGGATTAAGTAAAAGAAATAATTTACATTCTGTTCCTATGCGTAGATGTAGCATGCAACTCTACTACTTGTATTGAAATGGTCTTCTATTAGTAGTCTTGCATATGACAGAATTCTTCTTGAAAGTTAAGCAGAATGCCTAGAAAAGCTGTTCTTGGACAATAGGAGGGGAATAACCATATGGGAAATGAGCAGGTAGCAGCCTTTTTTATGTGGGGTGTTTTTAATTAACAAAAAAGTGGCATAGCCTTTCAGGTGTGTGGTTTGTTTTGTTGTTTTTTTTTTTTAATCACAAAACAATGGAGGAAAGTAAGTTGAAGTTCACAAGGAACAGTAATTGCATAAAAAAAGTGCTTGGGAAAAATAGGCTTAATTAGGCAGTTATCTTAGAAAATCTCATTTTGCAAGTAAGACATTTGTATGTGATGTTTTGTTTACTTGTTTTGTTTTCGTACTAATTTACTGAGGCCTATTTTATGCCCAGCTTACTTGTCAAGTGGAAAAAAATTAGCATAAACCCTCAAGAATAATCTTCTTCTATGCACATTTTGCAAAATCCTGCAAAACAGGGCTCTATCCTACTATTACAAGGTGGGTGAATGATATTAATGGTATTTTGTAAGGAATAAAATGCATTGTCTGTTCCTTGCACTATGACATAAATAGCAAAACTTCCACTGGCTGACTTCAGTGATTTAGTGAATAGCTATGTATTGCAAAATCTATTTTTGAGCAGTGAAGTGTTTTTTTGATGTATACCAAGACCTGAAAGAACTGACTCAATGTTAATTAAGCTCCATATGCAAGTGAGTTACCTAGAACAGTAATCTTTAATAGTTTTATACTTAATATGACACTTCATTATGTATTCGACATACAAATTGTGTTGGTAGACCAATATAGTAATATATTAAGTATTGCATACATATTTAAGACCACAACTATAGAAACACGTGCTTCTCAGGTATACTTTTTCCTTTTCTAATTGAATTATATCACTTATGTATATTCTCTGTGTAGTAGAGTGAAGAAGCAGAATGCATGTGGGCTTTGAACTATAATGTATTTTGGGCTTTTGAGTACTTACTGTGTGGTTATGAAATTCTTAGTTTTCTTCATTGTACTGTATATTGTAGGGAATTTAAAATCTATGTGGAATATTTTTCATTTGAAAAATCTTCCTCGTATTTATTTTGTTGGTTTTCTTCTATATCATATGTGACTTTTGAGAGCTAAAAGTGGGAATCAGAATTTTAAGTATATGGTGTGGTTTTGTTTGTTATTTGCTGGTGTTTTCTTTTCTTTTTTTTTTTTTAATGTATGCTGTGGTAGATTTAAATTCATACTGAAATCTAGGAAGTGACCTGTTATTCAAGATCATTTTATGGGAAGCTGTATGAATGAAGAACAGTATGCATCTTCAGGAATTAAAATGAATTGCAGTGAAGTATCCTGCAGATCTGACTTGGGAGGGGAAGATTCCTAGGATCTCTGTAAATGATGGAATAGGCAGAGATTGCCATTAAAAAAAATAACACCCCCTTTTCTCTTAGCAAGCTGCTTTTAATGCCCAGTAATAGGGAGGGATTGATAGCAAGACCTGAGATTAAGTCTGTAAAGCCTTCATCCAGTAATTCTTGAAGAGACACTAAATGTGGCACTAATTAGGAATTTGGCAAATCAATACACTCCTACTCTGCTACTTCTTACCCCTTCCTGAAACAATTTGCATGGGATTATGAAGACAGACCAGACTGTAAAAGAGAAGGCGTTGGTGTTGAGCAGGAATGTATCCTTTTACCTAGGTACTTGCAAATCTTGTCTTAGGAAAGTTTGGGTGGCAGTGTATGTTTCTGGAAGAAGAAAATGTCCAGGAATTCAAATAGATATTAGGTAGTTTCCCACTCACATGGTTGTTTCATATGCTGTAGGGTAGTGGCATGGCAGCATAGATGGTGAGAAGCCAAAGGCTTACTAAGTAGTCCCTGTCAGTATCTTCATCTCAGAAAAAAATCAGGAGAGAGCAGCAAGATGCCTAAAAGTAAGTACAAATCTGGTGAGAAAAATGTCTGTTGTTGCCTGAAAAAGCAGAAAAAAAAAAGATTAAAGGGAACAGGTACTTCTCATATCCTCTTTTTCTTTTTTTTTTTTTAGTTTCATCTTCCTTTTTAGTTGTCTGAATACTCAGGGGGAGACGTTAAATAAGCCTATAGCAAATCAAGGATCCTCAAAATCAGCTTCCTTTGAAAAATAAGCTGTAAATTAAGCATACTGAGGAAAAATGTTGTGAAACAGATCTTTAAAAGATAGTGCAGGGACAAAGTGTTTCTGTAGATAATACTCCAAAAACTCCAGAGATGCTGGGAGAAGGTCGCAACAGATGCTCATACGTGTGTAACTCCTTCTGATTAAAACTTAGGCATTGCTGTTACTGTCTGATTTAATACTGTAAGAAAATTTAGAGAATATTTTAGAACAAATTGTATATAAAGTGGAGTTTTGGGGGAATGTTTTTGTAATCTCCAGGTCTTTCTCTTACTGTCATTACGATGTCCTGAAAGAACCCTTTCTCAGTTAGTCACTCTGATGATGTTCCTTTGTCTTGATAGATGTATATAGTAGATCAGAGAGGCATAACTCTCTAGCTAGTAGCTTTACCTAAATCTAAATGAAGGTGCTTCTAGTTATTGTAAAATATATTTGATGGTAGGCTTTTTTAGTGATCACTTTAATCAAACAGACTTGAAAAGTCTGCAGGGAGAATTTCCTTCCTTCCTAACCTCCCATTGTGAGGGATTCCAAACCATTCTGGACATGCATACCTTTGTTCTGGCATTTCTTTAGCAAAATAAAAAAAGAAACCAATAAAAGGTATGTAGAATAAACCAGGAGACTCTAAGAGGGTGTTGAGATTTTTGAGAGAAATCTTATACCTTTTTCAAGTAAATGTGACTATGGGGTAGTGCTATATGGCATAATTCTTTTGACAGAAGGCAAGGTACAGAGCTTCAGGAAGTTGGGAATGGTCACGTTAGTAAGATGTATACGGTTCAAGTTGTGTGTATTTAAACTACTCCAGAATATAATGCTATTCTGACATCTGTTTTTTAGGAACACGCTGTGTTCCACAGTAGGGAGGTAAGCTGTAAAACCTTAAGGTCTGATCTTGCCAATTAAATTTGAGCAGGGTAAGAATTAAAACTATCACTAGTGTCTTCAATGTGCAGGACCTTCTTGTCTGAGTGAGACTCAGACTTTTTTTCTAAGCATCGAAGATCAAAATGGAAACTCTGAAGTTCATCTTAAAAGCAACTGCTGAAAAAAGCAACTGCTGAAGAATTTCCTGTGATCATTAAGCTTCAAGGATGCTCACCTGCCTGTTCCTATTTCTTTATTCCAAAGGGTATAGCTCTAGTTTATGCACAATGGTTTCTGTACATGACTTTTCTCTTGGGCTTGGCTGTTGATCAAAGAGAATTAGTGAAAATACTAGTTGTCATTTCACCATTGTTTTGTCAGAAAAGGGTTCAAGTAGACTTTTTTTGAGTGCTTTGATGAACAGAACATCTTTCTGGAAAAGGCATCTGAGGCAAATTTCTGTATAGCATTAAACTGGGACATCATGGATTATCCTTAATATTAGAAAAATCTCTTAATTCCTTGATAGCCTGTCTTATATTTGGTTATTGTTATATGTAAGATACTGTGAGGACTCATCAAATCATAAGGGAGATTTTAGATGTGAAATAGTAATAATTTTCAGTATTTCTTACCAGAATAGTAGCAGCTTCTGGTACCCTCCCCAATAATTTTAGAAAGTCTTCATATTCAGATTATTCCTAGTATCCTTTTTCTGCACTGAAAAACCTGTGCTAAAAATGTTCTACCTGTACTTCAGCCTCTGGAAAGTAAATTCAGCTGTGCATATGAAAAATATGCAGACAAAAAACACTTTCAAATGAATGGTTGAGATCTCATTAGCATTGAGAAAGTATCTAACAATTAGGGCACATTCAAGAGCTTCCTCTATGTTTAAGATATTGTGAAAACATCAGCCTGGAGCCATTTGAGGCAATAGCAAAATATATATTATAATTCATTCAAAGCATAAATTTAAACTTAACCCCCTAGATGCTGACATTCCAACTAGCAGCCATTGCAGGAAAAAACAGGCAGATGCAGAAATTCTTTATATTTGGATAATTAGGTGCTCTCTCAATGCTGCAACGATAAGTAGTCAATTTTAAAAAAAAATAATCTTTGCTTTTGTGCTGTACCTACATAAGTCTTTTGACTGTAATTCAGTAAGTTAGCTTACCCTCTGTGATTTCATTCAATTTAAGTAAAGTCTCTGCTAGCAAGTAGTGCAGCCTAAGAGAAACGGATTTGTAGAGCAAACCACTTAGTACTGGGGGCTTCATATCCATGCTGTTCATGGTGTTTTGCTTCATGCTAGCTCAAAACCCATGGACTGAACTCTAAGTATTGGTTGGAGTGTATTAGGTGGCTCTTGGAGTACATCTCATTTAGTTTTGTCCAAAATGAATTCAGGACTTGTGCTTTGATCCTTCTCTGCATTGTGAATTAAAGTATGGTGGTGACTGGGGACTGCCAGGAGGTAGCTTTAAAGCCACACTCTTGAACCAAACAGAAACACTAATATAGATGCACTATTTGCTGTTTTTTGCCTCCACAGAATTACATGTGCCTCCTACAATTCTTGTGCATGCCAGAGAGGTCTTCCAGTGGGTAGCGCTGAGGAGGCTTTCCTCATGGTGGAAAGTGTCCAGAAAGATACCGGCTCTTGTTCCTGTGCATTTTGTGAGGGTGATGTGCACAAGGGCACATCCTTTGAATCTTTGGATACTCTGGAGAAAGTACTTAAAGAGATGTGAGAAACACCTTTTGGTAACTAGCCTTGAAATTACTCTTAACTTAAGCTAGCCTAAAGTAAAATTCAGTAGTAAGTAAAAGTATTTCAAATATCCAAAATAAGCCACACAATCACAAATTTTTATAAAAGCTATAGATGAAGAAATGACAGAACAGGCATGCTTATGCTAACAGTTTGAACAGGCCCTCCCTGTACCTAGCTGACTTGTCTGTTAGGAAAATACATGCAGCACTTTGTCAGGGATTTTAGCTTCCTGCATTCACAACATCTCAAGCTGTGTTATTTGGAGATTATTTTCTTCTGGTGTACTGTGCAGTCTGCTACAACTGGTCACTGCTTTAGAGCCCAATAGGACTCTGTCCAGGTTTAATCTTATGCTCTGTGGAATTTTGGGCATGGTTCTATCATCACTGCTGCTTGTTCACTGTCATCCTGCGCTGTGCTGGCATAACCTGTTGTGTGGCTGTACAGGCAGGGAACTGAAACAGCTGAAACTTAACCTGCCAGAAAAAAGGGATCCTTTCCAGCTGAGTCAGCTGTGTGATCTGGTTCAGCACTGAGCTCTGCAGACTTCTGCTCCAGTAGGTGAATGGTGAGCAAGGCTGGCAATTTTTTACCTCTACTGTCAAATTTTTTACACTCTGTTCTTTCTTTAGTACTCTTCTATCCTGCTGTTTTTCACTCTCTGCAAAACAAATTTAACTGGCTAACGTAACAGGAAACTACTCTTCTTTTTGAGAGATTAGTTTTCTGCAGCCTGAACAAATTGAATCAACTCAGCAAGGGACCTGAGGAGTGCCAATGTGAGGAAGGGGCTGGATTGCACAGGTGGGATAGGTAAGGGTGGGAGATGGGACTTCTGCTTTCTGACACACCTCAAACAGATGTAGTCATGTGCTGATTTTGTGTAGTTCACTTGCATTAATTCAGAAGATGGTCTTGATGCTCCTTTATCTAAGTGTCTCGTTTCTTGCAAGTGTTGCTATGTCAGGCCAGGTATCCTCTCGGTGGTATTTGCTAGCTTGTACTGATTGACAGGTAAAGACACTGCCTCTACTGAATAACAAGCAGGAAAAAAACATAGTGAAGGGAGGGTAGGATTTGCCTGTTGTAGAAAATTATTTTGAGGAGGGGGTAAGTCAAGGTATATTTTCCCATTTTGTATGTAAACTTCTTTGATTCATGTGTGTAGTAGCTAGGTGAGTATGAAGGTTATGCTAGGCATTTGTGCTTAACAAAGAGCTGAACATTTGGTAAGTTGCATGTGTTAGGTAACTAGAAAAGCTGAACATTAGACTTCTGCAGTGTTAAATTTGGGAAAAGGTGAACACTATGTTATGCATTTACAGGCAAGTAGGGTCTCTTTTTATGAATGTGTTAATTTTTAATAGTTGAAACTTCTAAAATTTAGTTTTTCTAACTTACTATCTTGACTATAGTATGCCTGACAGAACTAATTTGAAGACTAGATACGTATTATATATACTAGATACATATAATATATATACACACATAAACATTTATTATATTAGATATAAAATAATAATTATATATATATATGAGACAAATTACCCATTTCTTCCAGATCTGATTTGCCTTCTGCTTGACGGACTTCTTTGGCACCACTCAATCTGTCATCTTACTTAGACTCAGTATAGTTTTTCTGAGCATATCTTTACCAGTCAAATTAGCTAATATGCTAACTTTGAGGATGCTAACCTGATATGTACAAAATAGCAGTTGATACGCTATTGACTTATTTTTCTTCTGTTGGACATCTGTCTGTACACCAACTATTTAAAACATCTGCATGCAAGATCATTTTCTAATTTCACTTTTGTCCTGCGTACCTTCTTCTTGCTGACCTGAACAGAATCATTACCTTTATCTTGAGTAGACTGTTATCTGTGTGATGGAGGTAACTGGAACAGCCAGTCACAGGCATCAGCTAGTTGGGTAAGTCAGGCTTTGGGATTCTTGATATTTCCTTAAAAAGGGGGAGGGATTGGGATGAAGAAGGAGGATAGATAGTTTAGTTATGTAATTGTGGTAATTGGACCATGTGCATTTATTTAAAGTCTTATTTCACTGCAAATCAGAAGCCTGCTGGTCCGTGCATTTGTCCAATATTGTTTGTTTCCATGGTCTCCATGGCTACTAATTATGTCTTGACCATGTTTTTGGCATCCAGATGCAGTGCTTGGAGGTAAAGGTAGCTAGCTAAACTGAGTTTTCTAAGTTGCACTGTAAGTAGCATCTTCAGTATTAAGATGGAATTATATATTGTAGTATTATACAAGTATACTATTATACAGTGGAAGTGTGGTTTTAAAATAGCAGAAAATACTGAAATGCTGTCGTGACTGAAAAAGCAATCCTAACATTAAAAACCACTCCTTCTAGAAGAAAAAGTTAAAGATAAATAATAAAAATGGAATTTTACGGGAAGTGGGAGAAAAAGAAAGTATAGAGGGGACTGGTAGCCACATTATGTAAATCAAAACCGTATTATAAAGCATAGCTTCTAGCAAAGAATGTAGAGACTGAGGTTATACAAATGAGGTGTAAACGCTGTAATAGAAAGCAGACCAGCTAAACAGGGAAAAAGATTTGCGTGCTTTATGATCATGTCTCTGTAGGTATCTTCAAGCGTCCCATTCACTAGAAGAGTTTAACATGTTGCTTAATAAGGGCAAAATTAGGAAATTCTTTTTATAAAAAGAATAGAGAAATAAACCAAATACACCAAATGCTTGTAATCCCAATAGTCTCTCCTTAAAAATCCCTCACTAAGCCTTATTCAAAGTTGACAAATATTGACTCTTGTAGCAATTCTTTATGATAAATTTGCCTTTTACTCCATTTTATTACTGGTGAAATTAATCCCACCTAGAGAAGTAATCCTGTCCATGAGCTCTCACTTATCACAGCAGAATTGTTGATATATATGGTGAACGAAATGTGAACTGATCCAGATGATAGTATTTTGCCAAGCTAGTTTTCAGTGAATTTCTTTCGGTTTACTGTGAGTAAATGCTTGTGCCCACACAGTAGAGATGGGAACAAGTTGCTGCCAGTAGAAAGAAGGTGGGATTTTTTCTTTTGGTAATAATGTATGAGAAAAACTGGTCTTTGGCCAAGGCATTAGTGCCCCATGTTCCTAGACAATATACTGTTGTCAGGCCCTCAGAATTTGTATTATTACTGCAGTGCACTTTTATCAAATTTTACTTGGAAAAATCAGAAGTTATGCTCTTTTAAAAAGACTGAATGTATACGGTCATGTCTGGTAGCTATGTGCACCACCCACTGGTGACCTGAGGCTACGTACAGTGGCCCAAAACTCAATTGCCTTCCATTCAGTTAATTATGCTCACAGAAGCACATGCTGTTTGTTTGTGGGATATTTCTCTTTTTCTTGGATACTAAATGATTGGCTTCCTGGTTTTGAAGTGATTGTGCTACTTCTGGTGATGTCTGGTTGTTCTGTGAATCTGCTCTGACTTTACTAATGTCTTGTCTTCTTTCAGGAGAACATTAGATTCAGTTTATTTTAATTACTTTTCTTTATTAACCTGTATAGAACTATGAGGTATTTTGTGAGGTTTCAGACTTTAATTATAGCTCCTATTACAACCAATACAAAAAAAGAAAAGTTTGGAAAAAAGGAGGGGAGAAAAAAAAAGTACTCCCAAGATTTTCAGCAGTTCCTCTTTCCCTTCACCTCCTCACCATTAAGCAAAATGCTTGAGCACACTACTTTCTTAATGCTTGCAAGAGAATAAAGCATTAAAAGAAACCCCTTAGCTCTTCTTTAAAAACAATGGAAGATAAAGAAGTAAGGCCAACAGATTCCTTTGCTGTCATCTTGTTCCATGTCTGACTTTTCATCTTTGGATCTGGTTTAAATTGTGCTGGCTAAATACTGGAAATGGCTTTTCAGTGCTTTTCTGCTATTTTTGTATTGAAAATACTTTTGAGTTACTGTTATTTCTGTTCTTGTGTAAGTCTAGTTCTTCGTGAATAGACAAAGGCATATTTCCTTTGGGACTGACAGTAATATCTTTTGTTGCCTGTTATGACAAGTTATACAGAAATCTTTCTTAGCAGTGGTGTTTACTTTTTAATTTTTTTTCCTTTGATACAGAGTTTGTTGATCAAATGTATCATATATCTTACTCAGATTATTTTGGGTGTTAGGTGTATAAGTCAACCTCTTGAATGGAACTAGATTGAGAATTTTCTTACAGAATTTCCGCTAAATGTCAAGTGCTCATTTTCTTGGAACTTTTTTGTTTGGAACTGCTTTGAGTTGATGTCTCGTGGAATCTTAGGTTTTCATTATCAGGTTATCAGGTCAATATTCATAACTACCTTTGTTTTCACGTCTCTTTTTTTTTTTTTTTTTTTTTTTTTTTAATATCTGACGGATGACAAGGCATCTCTTCCACTTTGCCTCACATTCCTGAATGACTACTTAGGCAACTGGATGAAATACTTTTATTTCTCCCACTCCATCTTTCCTTTCTCAGCATAGCTCTGAGAAGAATGTGTTTTCCATATATAACTACTTGTAAATGTTATCATTTTTTCCCATGGTGTTAATGTTGATTCTTTCAAGACTTCATTTCTCTTCCTGTGTTTCTTTCATTTTGCAGTCAGTGAACTTTCAAGTAGTCTGTTGTCCAGGAGGATATATCTTGAGTATGTACTGCTTTTATGCAGTATGAAGGAAGTAACTGAAAGAAATCACTGAAGGTGATTTTGGTGGGTTGACCCTGTCCAGCAGCGAAGCCCCTACCCAGATGCTTGCTCACTGTCCCCAGGTGGGATGAGGGAGAGAATCAGAAAGGCAAAAGTGAGAAAACTTGTGGGCTGAGATAAAGACAGTTTAATAAGAGTAAATAAGTAAGGCTGTGTGTGCCTTACTGAGGTCAAGGTAGACAACATCCACTGCTCTCCCCCTACCAAGGCAGTCATTTTCTTGTAAAAAGTAGATTTTGTTAGGCTGGGCTCTGTGTTCTGCTGCATTTTTTTATCTACCTGTTAGTCAGACAGGTAGTCTAGTTTGCCTTTGTATGGGGCCTTCTGCCAGACAAAAAGCACGTATAAGAAATTTTATAGCTTGTTCCGCTCATCCATCTGACCCCTTTCTTCAGGAACACAGGCATTTTATATATCAGTGCAAAGAAGCAATGTCCCACTGTGTGGCTTTACCATAGATTCGGGTATACAACCTGTAGGATGAGGAAACACTTAGAAACATCTATTGTATGTTTACATTGTTGGCTAATTGTTTTCCTACAATTGGTGAGTAGCATTTTTACTTCTTGCATGTGTTAGCTTTTTATAGCTGTTCAGGAGCCTTTGGAGATTCATCCCCTTTTCTTGTCCCTTCAACGGAATTAGAAATGGAAATTCAGCTTCCATACTTTCAAGGAGTTTCTTTCATAGGAAAAAAAAAAAAGTAAGCATTTTAACTGTGTTAGTTCCATTTAAGTCAATGTAATATGTCTGTAATGTTCCTCTGGGCTGTTACACAGCTATCTAATGTCAATTACTGTGCATTGATGATGCATCTTAAGATACAGACTGGGTTTTTAACCATGTTATGTGAATGTAATTGAAGAAAATCCTTTTATGGGCTGTGCAGATGAGATCATTTGAGTAAGGACGTGGTTTAAAGATGTTTAAAGCTCACAGTACTGCACAGCTTGTCACTGTTCTGTGATTTATTCTATATTGGATGAAATTTCAGATATTGGATTGTGACTGATAGCATTGCTTGCTGTGTAAATCGGTATGAAGTTCTTTCTGCCAACATACATTATTTTTTATTTATACATTTTGCAGATTTCTTTTATGTGAGTAAGTACTTTGCAAATTCTCAGGTAAAGAAGAAGTCTTGAAACATATATGCCAGATAGGCTACTTCCTAAAAAAAATGCTTTTTTAAGTCTCTGAGGACAAGAACTGATATTAAACTGATATGTGAGGTTCTTGAATAAACTTGGATTCTTGTATTAGCTTGGATTCACTCTTGTAATTAGCTTTGGCTACTCCAGCCTGACTTTAAATATGGCTTACTAGTAAAACACACTTGTTGGTTATTTAAGAATTACTTACAGAACTATTATAATGTAGTATATGTTAGATATCCCTAGAGCCTGCAGTCAATCTGAGTATTAAATGAGATGTCATTTATTAAATATTTATATAACAGTCCTTGCATCAGGGGCCTACAGGTCATTTTTAAAACCAAAATTTAGCAGTTGAGAGATGCTTTTAGAACACACAGAATATTTTTATTTCAATTCGGATTTTCTGTGTTGAAAGAGAGTGTTATTTTAGGATTTTTCTGTGCTTGAATATTGTTTCCTACTAAGCCTTTTCACATTAAGTAACCAGGATCAGGTATCTTGAAAGCATTACATGGACACAGCTTTGTCCTTGGTCTCATTCTATTTGTTTCTCTAGTTTTTTAACAGAATACTTTAGGATATAATTTGTTAGCTGAATAGCTAAAATTCCGTAGAATAATTTAGATTATCTGTTCTGTAGTAAACAAAGGTCTGTATCAGTTCACCAGTCTGTTCAAATTAGCTAGCTCAGAGAAGTACAATTCTGTATATTAGAAGTATGTAATGTAATTTTTGTTGTATACTTTAACATAGTCAAGAGGCTTTTTGATTTTCCTCATAGTCTGTCATGATCAGTATCACCAAAGTTTTACCTTTCTGGATGAGGGCTAAAACACAGTTACTAAACTAAAGGACAGACTTGCAGTAAAAATACTATTCTAAGAGTAAGAACTGTATATTTCTTTAATAATTAAGGTTTGTAAACCTCTTAATTTACTGAGGCACTGCTAATCTACTGGAAATAACATACATGGAGTGATATATTTTGCCTTCCTCTTACGTCTGAGGTTTTATTTCTGACTGCATCCCTCCTTGCTCCAAGGAATAAGAATTTGAGATGAGAAATTGAAGATGCAAAGCACCATTAGTAGTTTTAACTTCACATGGTATTTGAAAGCATGTAACATTTTCTAAAAGAATGAACAAATACTTCACAGTTAATTTATCATATTGGTCAACCTATGTAAACATTACCTTTCTTGTGTGTTTTAAGGGTGGATTGAAGATTTTTGGATATATTTTGGATGGAGGGAAAAAATGATCCAAAAGGTGCAAGTTGAAAAAAAAAAAAAAAAAAAAGGGCTGCAGTTGACACAAGAAGGTTAGCATTAACATAGTGTGATGATGGATGTTGGGGGCAGAGGAAAGTGTTGAGTCATTGTTTTAGACTTGTGAGGTGGATTTACTAGAGTTTTTGTGTTCCAGAGAGCAGAGAATATTCTGTTGATCCAGTTCTGCAGATACTCATTTGGAGATATTATGGTTGCTCTAGTGAATGCTGCATTAGAAGTAGAAGAAGCTTTAAATATTCTTTAAAATGGAATGCATTGCTTTTATTCTCTTTGTGGAGCAGTGCTATTAAGAGCTACATCCCTAGCGATACACTTGTGAAATTAAAAAAGCTTCGTGGCTGAAGAGGTGCCCAAATTCTAAGTCTTGTCTTTCTGAAGAGAGATATAAATAGTCAATTAAACAAGTCTCTGTAACACTTCATAGGCTTCAAAAAGAGACATAGATGTGGTGATGCTTCAGTATCTTAAAATTAGCGTTTGGACCATGCAGTGGGAGGGAATAGAACAGGGTTCAAATCTTTGCATTTTGAACTATTGTTGCATTTTCTTTACTGTTAGAGGGCAAGTAACAAAACGGAAATAGTCTATGGAGCAGGGACTAGAATCTAGGTCTTCTCTCCCAGTTGAATGCCCCAGCTGTTAGGCTGTAGTGTGGTCCTTGTTGCTGATTGTCTGGATGCCACAGCATTTTAATTTTCAGCTGGGTAGTTACCTAGCTTTAGCAGATAAGAAGCTTGTCACCATCCAGCCTTTTAGTTTCTTAATTAAAGCACTCTTCTGAGAAATAAATGAATGTGTTTGAATCCCCCTAGGCTAACAAGGAATTAAACCCAAGTTCCTTGCCTCTGTGGTACTTGCTGTAATCCAGTATGGATCTACAGGAAAAGTTCTGGGTTGGTAGTCCCAAGCCATTTGTAGACCCTTGTGCACCCTGCAGTGCTCCTACACAGCATCCACCACTGTCCTTTCACAGGGTGTATGTGTGCTGCCACAGGTGTAACCTGTGTGTTACTACGTGTATGAGCCTCTTAGCATATGTCTTGGTGGAGCTTTAGTCTTCTATAAAGTTTCCACCAGAAAAATTAAGAGCATGTATTATCCCTGTTTCTAGGGAAATCCTGTGGTGTTTGTTGGATTGCTTTGTAATAGGACTTGAGGGCTTGAATTCTACTTCTATGCAAAAATGCATTTATTACATGCTACCATGGATTCAGAAGCCCTGCAGATGAGGAGAAAGTATCAAGAGTGTTTATGAAGTATTTGAATTCTGTAATAGCTGGAACACTGTTTTTTGTTGCCATTTAAATGAAAATATCTTCGTATTCAGAAAGTTCTGGGATCACCCAGCCTGGAAGCTTTATTAATACACCTGAGGGGATGAAGTTGCTGGACAATCAGGTTTTCCTTTCAGTTGTTTAAGTTAAATAATAATAAATATTTTTTTTAAAGAAAAGAAAAATAACTGCCTGTTTTAATTAGGAAGGTTTTGCTTCCACGGTTTCTCAGACGTAGGTTCTGTGTCTTCCCATAACAAAAATGATTTGTGTAGGCTTTAAGAAGATTGTAACAAGCAGGAAAAAAAGTTAGGGGAGCTCTTCCTAGCCTTCTTCCCCAAACCCTTATTTACATGCCATACGATTAAAAAGAATAAAGAAATAAAATATTAAGTCTGTTCTCCTCATCTCAGTTTTTTGCTTTACTTGATAAATAAATCCTTGGTGTAGTTCACTGCATTTTTTAATTAGCTACACTTACTATTTTCACAATTTTTTTTTGTATCTTAATATTTTTGGTAGTGGCGCTTCTGTGCAAAACCAAAATTGATTGGTGTCAAGTTTTTTTTGTTGTTGTTGTTTCTTCTTGAAAAAACACACTGTGTCTTTGCTTGCTGGATTTCTTTTTATCTGATAAGGAAAACAATCCTGAAAAACATAAGTGCTGATGTGACCTTGGCCATATATTAGTTAGCAGGTGCCTTCAGAATAAGATGGTACTGCATCATAATTTCCTGATGAGTTACAGCATCATGATGGCATGTGCTCCCACTCAGAAGCTATTTTAAGAAATGACAGAAGAGCTTTCTTATAATTAATCTTGTGCTCAAAAATACTGGATTGGAGTGAAGAAAGTCTACAAAGTAATGACGTTCTGAAGATCAAAAGAGAAGGAATGGAAAAGTAATTATTTAATCTGTATAGTAAAAAAACTTAGCAGAAAAAAAGAAAACAACATAATCTCTATTTTTCATATTTGTCTATACATGTGCCCATATAACAGATTCATACAACAGGAGAAATACAAAAGACCTCCTGAAAGAAACATGTGGCTCACTTAGGTAGGACTTTCAAAGACTATTTTAAGTTTAATGCTGTAATGGCTGTTAGAAATTGCAGCATGTGTTTTGGAAATTTATGATCAAATCTTCTGAATAGCAGAGCATCTGATCTCTTTGCTAAAGGTTCCTATTTTGACACTGGTTTCAGTCTGTCAAGAAAATGTAGTTTGTTTGAGGCACAGTGATTGTAAGGGGCAAGTCTAAAGATAAAAACTCTTCAGTATGCGGCAAATACTAACCTACTCTGGACAGCTCTGTATTTTCCCAAAATGTAAGCGTCCTGAAAGTGTTTGAGGATACTCTGTACCTTTAATGTTTGTTGACTTGACCTTAATAAGGTGAGTACAGGTTTTTATAAACCTTTTAGTTCAGATTAGCTGAATTTTAACTCAAGATATAAAACTCTCAGCTACATACACTGTAAATTATTTGAGTGTAGGAAATCTTTTGTTATAGCTTTATATTGCACTTAGAAAGCAGGACAGCTGTGCACCTACCATAATACAGATTAGTACTAATATGAGAAGAAAAGCCTAGTACTAAGCTAAGTATTTTAAGTCATGCACCATAACATTTTCTAGTGGACTGGAGTATTTTTACATTCTTTCTGTGCTGCTTTCCTGCAAGCTTCCCATTCTCTGCATAGAATTAATTCCAGTGTGCTATTAACACATCACTGTTTCTTGAGTGGCCTGTGGGAAAAATCAGAATTTGGGAAATGGAGCACAGAGGGGACTGACTTCACCTAGCTTGCTTATTTTTACATTAACAAAGTGTAGGTAAGAAATCTTTAGGTCTCTGCAGTCTTCTGTTAGAAAATTAGGATACTGTATCTAATGAATGAGTGCAGTGAATATGTGTGTAGCATGTGCATGATTAAATAATTTGCTATGGTAAGTTTAAAAGGCCATTACCCCAAAGTATCAGAGTCTTCCAGCCTTTGACATATGAGAATGACTGATTTTGAGAAACACAGAAACTTCCTAAAGAAATTTGACTTACAGAGTAACATTATGTTTTTAAGGTTTAATTAATGGGGATCTGCTGTGGGTAAAACTGAGATCTTTCTCTGGTTGGAAGTTGATATGCCAGTTTTGCAAAGCATTCTGTTCTATACATGAAGATCATAAAAATAATACAATGATTCCTCTAAGTACTGGATTCTATGATTTACAGAGAAGGAATGTTTTTTTGGCAAGGTCCTTCCTAGCAGCAGGCTTGACATGTTAAGGATAATTCTGGTGGAGGTAGTGTACTGATTCAAATCCAATCAAGGAATTCAAAATTACTCAGAAGGTGCAGTTTCTCATGTGTCTCCCAATAGTATGGTGTTTTGGTCATGTTTATTTTTTTGTGAGCAGGTAGCCTAACAGGGTAATTCCTGGGTTTCTGTTGAAAGATGCGTTGTACACAGAATACTTAATTCACAGGGGAAAAACCAAAAAGAAAAAGCATGAAGAGAAACATTTCCTTCATGACTGACAGAGAATTTCATGAGCCAAACATGGATGAAGGCATATTTGAGATAGTATTTTTGAAGGAATACTGTAAGTGAAATAACTTGCTTTCCTTAATGTGCTCAATATTGGGTTTTTGTTCTGTTAAGCAGTTAATCCATTAAGGTTTACCTGAGGGATGGAAATGTCATTGTTTTGGGATGTACCCAATGGAACTTTGCTTGTTTAATGACTGGGGGTGTGTGTACGTTTCTGAAGCTCAGTTTCAGACAAATCTGAACATTGTGTGATGGACTGTAGTGTGAAATGGGACCTATCTGAACTAGTGAATCCTTATGAGGTAAACTTGTTAACCTGTGCCTGTTGAATTGGTTGCCTGAAACGTGAGTGAACGGTAATGTTTGCCTGATTCTGTGACCTCTCAGTCAAGCCACTCTGTGTTTAGCCCATTTTATTTCAGAGTGTCTTATTTTCTTCTGTGTTTCTGAATTTGTTTTGTAGTAGTTATATTGCTGTTATTTTTTTGTAAATGCTGTGTGTAGAAAATTATTTTATCTTTTTTTGAAGTTAGCTATTGGTTTAGGACATGTAAACTTAAAAATCCTGGAGGTGAGTTTCAGTCAGTTAAAACATGTACTATTGGCATTAGAAATCATGTAGTGCAATATTCCAGAACTTGTACTATTGGCATTAGAAATCACGTAGTACAATATTCCAGAAGTGTTTCATTTTTAATTAAAGGCATTTATAATTTATTTAGAAAAATGGTATAATACATTTTTTGAAATTGCTCAGCTAATTCAGAAATGCTAAATCAGCTGTGTTGTGGTTGCAGTATAGGCTACTTTGCTGATATGTCAGAAAAAAAGTAACAACAGGTCTGTATGAGTTAACATATCTCTGTAGCTATGTTAAGCTTTTTTTTATTAAAAGGTTTGGCTTAACTTCTAACTTTTGAGACTTGGGATACTGGGAATTCATTATCAGCATTTTCTGTAGTCTGCTTGTTTTTTTTAATGAAGTTTTTCTTTAGAATTAATAAAATCACTTAAAGTTCTCTATTGCAAAGTAATAAATGAAGGATCTGTTCTCTTCGAAGAGAAAGTGGATTGATAAAAAGCAATTAACTGTGCCACAATTGCCTGGCTAGCTTAGCTATACTTGCAGAGCCCCTAGTGCAGATACAGAGTGTGCCCAAAGGAGGTTTCTACTTGCATAGCTGTGTGTAGCCTCCTGAAATGACAGGTAAGGGCAAAAATTTGCTTTTTGTCTGTATCCACTCCCAGGTTTTTCGTGGGTTATGTATGGTTCTTTGAAGGGAATTTTTTTTCTCTGCTCCTCTTACTTCCACTTGACATAATGCCTAAGTTTCCTGAACTTCAGATACTCTTTAAACTTACTAAAAGAAGAATGTTTGTTTTTAGAATGTGTTTGAAACATTGAGGAATAAGTGCTCATGATATAAAGTGCTGTTGTCATTTGCAATTCTATATGACTTTTCTGCTTTTTATTCTTGTGGTATTAGCCCACAGTATGTATGTCCTGTGTATATGTTCTGCACACTTGAAGAGAAGTTCTTATAGCTCAAGATTTTGTGAGATTAAGAATTTTTAAATTAAATTAGCAGTATCTGGTTTAGGTTGGTTCAGGTTCTTAATGAGCCTATGTGAGGGGTTGGGGCTTCCTTTATTTCAGTCATACAACTCCCAAACTTGGCTTTGTTCATGTTCTATACTGCAAACATAGTTGACTGGCCTTATGTTACGAGAATTTCTCATGTACTAATGTATTTTGAATCCATTATATTTTTGTTTGAAAAATATAATTGCATAATGGAAAAATCAGTGTGGTTGGGTGTTTGGTTTTTTTTAACAGTAGACATCTTCTGTGTTTGGACTCACTTGAGGGGTTAAAATGCAAATACTGGCTCATTAAGTTGTATGAAGAACATGTGCATCTTTTAGCATCCTATTTCTGTACTAATATTAAATCGCGATAAGCCAATGTTGTTATATTTACAATGTTTTAATGTGAAAGAGAATATTGCCTCCTGACAAGTCTAACTTTTCATTTGAAAATAAGTAGAGCATGCATTTCAACTTGCTAGTTCAGTTTCCACAAATAGGATAAATTTCCTATTTTCCAGCCTGCCATTTGTAAGGTGTGTAATATAAGAAATCTTCTCATCGAGTGGTCCTGGTGTGGTTTGATGTGCATGTGACACATTTTCTATTTCTCTACTTAGGGTAGAAAAATGAAACTAATATCCAGGGGCGGGGAACACTTATTTTTTCCTGTCTTTCTCTGTGTTGAGTAGGAAAATGTAATTACTGTACTGCCTCAGACTGGAATCCATATGAAATAATATCATGTTGTAATAGGCATTAGGGTTAGTTACTTATTATTTTTATTTTTCCCTTTTTTGCATGTCAGTTTAACTTCTTATTGAAAAACAAACAAGACATATTTTCAGGAGTTTTTTAATCAAATCTAGTAGTTCTGTTATTGCTCTTAATTTGATCTTTCTTGATGACTTTTAATTAGAAAATATGACATAAGTGATATTTGTAAAGAAACTTGAAATAGTATTTACATTTTTTTCTATAGGGTTTAACCTGAAAGTTATTATGAAACCCTTCAGCATGTATATTATATACAAACTTCTACAAACAGGCTGTTTCTGTTATGTATGGCATTGCATTGAAAGTTTTTGTTCTGATAAGACTGCACAAATATTTATGGGTTAGAGTTTTACCTTAAGATTTAGATGTTGTATTTATAGTTTGATATAATTTAACACTTTTATGGCCATAATTTCATTTTCTGGTGTTTCAAAGGTAATGTTTTGATCAATTAGGAGGAGGCCTAAAATATATATGTTTATGCATGTATTTAAAAAATAAAATCTTGCCATGTATCTACTTAGCAGCATGTCTTCCCTTTTTTAGTTTGTTTCCTATGGCAAAGAGTCTTATGCAATCAGGAACTGTCACCTTATTTTTGAGCTTTTTGGTTGTTTTCAATCAAATTTCATAGAGGGATAGCAGTATTAAAAATTTTAAGGGCCTACGAAACATCTTGCTTGGTAGAAGAAATGCCCACAGAGGAAAAGGCTTCTGTGTGAGTTCATCCATTCTCAGGCAGCAGCAAATTCCACTAAAGGTACCTGGAAAGGACAACGTTATTAGTTCCGTCACTCATTGAAATTCTGTTTAGTGAATGAACAGAACTGTATGTAGAAACATAGATGATTCAAATAAGTATTTTTTGTGTGTCTTTTCCTTGTTGCTTCTTGTTAGGACATCATGTAAGCTATATAAGTATTTCTTATAGTTTAGTTCTTGACAGTGGCCAGTACAAAATGTTTCAAAGTTACTGCCAGTTGAGCAGCGAAAGTATTCTTCTGAAGTACAGTAAATTGGTGCAGGGTATAAGCATGTGCATGCTTATAAAAAGCATGCACAAAAAAACCCCCATACCATTTGGTATGGTTTCGCTCCCTTTATTCATAGTAATGACTTGCCCCTTTCAGTCCTACTAAGCTCTTGATCTCTGTGGCACATTCTGTCAATGAGTTTTTTGGAACAGGACGTTGAGCTGCAGGACACTGCTGTCAAAAGATAACATGACTGAGAGTGAATGCATTTCATTGGTTTGCAATATAGAACGAGAAATAAAAATGTGTTGCAAATGAAGAGACATTGCATCATGAAACAAGAGGCAACCAGGTCTCTGCACAATTGTTGAGATTTAACTTAAAAACCCAAAAGTTCCTATTAAAAATTTCATTTGATACTCAAGCGCAAGACAGCTGAAATTAAGCAGTTAAACTTTTTTTTTTCCAAAACTAAATGTCAGGTGTAATTTATGGTTTTGCAGTAAAGGATTATAAACCACACTCTGGGATTGCATACTCTTATTATTTTAAGGAAATTTAATGAGCAAATACAGGAGTATACTTGGTGTGTTCCAGCTCTTGTTTCTCCTTGCACAATTAGTTATTCATGAGTTTTTCTTAAAGTTGGCTAAATATGGAACTGACACTTTTTTCCCTCCCAATATGTTGTGCTTTAAAAACAAAATAGTGACTCAAGGTTTGTCTGACTTTCTTAATTTACTGTTCTTGTTACTATGACAAACATGTAGATTTTATTTTTGTAACTAACACTCTTAAAATTTATTTGCCATACAATGTCCATGGTCAAAAATGAGGTAAAAACTGAATGGCAGCTGGCAAGTATCAAAGAGCTGCTTATTATGCTATTCATAATGCTATATTCTCTGTAGATGATATTCTAAAGACCCCTCTGTATTCTAAAAAGTGTTATAGAAGTTTCATAACATTAAACAAGTGTTATAATGTTTTCTAATTATACCAACATCAGGCTTTTATCTTGCTTTTCTTCTTTCTTGCTTTGTTGTAATACCTTCTCTCGATCACTCCCGTGCTCATATCCATTATTCTCTCCCTCACCTAACCTCAGCAATAATGTGCCGTTTCACTTGCATCCTCTTCCTCACCCACTGCAATTACTCTTGGAGCAAAAATGCAGAAAAAGTAGTTGTAAAAGGAAATTTGATTACTCCCATGCAATCTGAGTTAAGATTACATTGGTGCAGAATGCAAAGACTAGAATTCTAGATGCTATAGTGAGTGCTTCTAGGAAAAAGTAGTTTGACAAACTGTAGGAGGAGAAACAACTTTTCACTTGGATCTGCTAACTACAGAAGATGTACTCTGTAATTTTTAGTCAAGTTCAGCTTGCATACAAGGGAACACCCCCCCCCCCCCGCCCCCCCCAAATCAGAACAAGAGTATTTAAAAGTGAGGCAGCTAGCTAAAGGGAAGTCATAAAGAGCAGCTGAAAGGTTTGTGATGCTGTGCAGTCTGTTTAAAGTAATTATATTAGACTCAGAACTGGAACATGTGCTAGCTACTTCGAATGGCGCAGTGTATTAGTCTCAGTTTTATCTAGATCAGTAGACTGTTGTAGTGCCTTGCACCTTCCATTCAGCCTGTGTACCTTTATTTCCATTCTGTGGAAACCAAGCTGTGAAGGTGTGGAGTGGTCCTGTGTTTCCCCCAGTACAGAACTGGTAAGTAGCCATGGTGTGAGCCACTTCTAAGAACTACAAAGTACTCTTCTGTTTCCGCAGGTTTTGATACAGTATCAGAAGACCAAAAAATAAAAGCTGACATGCTGAAACTTCAGGAGAAAGGAAGTTACTAGTAATAAAAAGATGTAATGTAAAGGGGGGAAATAGATCACAGATGCTGTCAAGTTAAATGCAACACTAAATAAGGCAAGCCCGAAAAAGCCTGTTGAGAATCAATTTGCTAAAGGCACAACGCCTAATAATAACCATTGTTGATGTATATCAGGGAGCAGAAAGCTTATCAGAGTGTTTGTGGGGCCAGTATAAAAGGAGCAGTTGAGGAAAATAAAACCATCATGTAAAAGTTAATGGTATTCTTTGCACGAGTCTTCAGTACAGAGAGGGTGAAGGAGCTTACTGTGCTAAAGTGTGTGGGTGGTTTTTTGTTGGTTTTTTGTTGTTTTTTTTTTTAAAAACATGGTGTGACTCTCACATTGAAGGTTTTTAGCAGAAGTTACAAACTCTAAAGCAACAGAACTCTGAAAGGAAGTGTCATTTGGTTGGTTTTTTATGGGAATACTTGTGGTCATTGTAGCAAATTCAGACCAGGAAATCTGAATTCTGCATTGAGCACACTTCAGAATCTGTAGCAGAGACTAATTTGTTTTCAGCTTATCTCCTAGTGTATTGAGGGAGAGTTGAAACAGCTTTTCCTGAGGTTAATTCTGTTCAGTCTGCTGGAGGGTCTTTTAAATGTTTCATGATACCTTCAATATGAGTGATACAATACAATAAATTTGCATTTGCAAAATGTTTCAAAAGACTATTAAAGAAATTAAGTGGTCCTGCAATAAGAAGCAAAGTCTTTCTACTTTTTAAATAGTTGGTTAATAATTGGAAAAGTGTAGGAATAAATTGTCAGACTTCTCTGTAGAGGCATTTACTAACAGAATCATGTAGGGATCTGCTCTGCAAGCTGTCATGGTTAACATAAGAGAATACAAAACAGCTTCTGTACTACTTACTGCTTCTCATATTGCAAGTAGTAGGAGGCATAAATGAAATTATGACTTAGTAGTTTTAATTATACATATCATTACAACAGCTTCAAAGTTAAGCTATGCTCAGATAAAATTTGTACTTTTAGTTTCTATAGTAATAGTGTGTAGTAGTGATCAAGTAATTTTTTACAGTAGGTGTCAAAAGACTTTGCTTGCCGTTTTGAGAAACAAGGCAGCATATGCCTTTTACATTTTTATATAATTTTATAGCAATTAGCACCTATATTTGCCAAGGTATGAAAAAAAGAAACCAGCAAATGGCAAATATTTAGGGGTTCTACTGGTTTCTTTTGAGATCTTGAAGAACACTTTCTTACTCTGTAAAATACATTTGATATTGATTGCCACTAAAACTGAGAATTTCTCATTGTTCTTAATGATTCCAAAAGCTTTGTGGCCTTACTGGTAGTCCTAGTTTTAAACTCAGGGTTATTGATTGGGGACCTGGAAGGAATTTTCTTACATATTATGTTGAAAGCAGTTGGAGTCTTTTTGTCTTTAGTTGTGAATGTGGTTCACTTCCCTAGGGTTGTCTGAATCACTGGATGTGCTTCTGTGTAAGAATAGGCTGCATACTTGGTGCCAGTCAAAGACAGAAATAGCATGTAAGGACTTGGGAGAAATTGAATGGTGAGTGTTGTTATGCTGCTTTCTAAGCTCCTTGTGGAACAATATCCTAATAAACGCCAACTGTTACTGTCCCCAAATTGGAATTAATATGAATGCAAAACATCACACTCTTTATTCAGTCTTTTTTATATAATACAACCCTTTTTGCTTAATTGTCTGTCTATGTCTTATCTGTTTTTTTAGATTACATATCCTAATCTAACTTGGGACCACCAACTGCTATTGCAATGCAGGTCATATTTGGAATCAGGAAGCACTATCATTGTCTAATTTTTTAAAGAAGCTTAAATGCTGTTATAACTATATTTGCACTAGAAAAAATGCTGCTTAAATGTTCCAAATTAGGAGTTGGAAGAGCTTTGTGAAGACTTAGTACTTGCACATATTTAACACTGGTGTTGTGAATTTTCCCATTAACTTCAATTAAACAGGTTGGTGCTTTCAGGAGAAATGAGTATGTAAGTCTTGACAGAGTTGAGCTTTAAGTGATGAGGCAGCAAGTGAATATAGTTGGCAGAGTACAAAGTAACAGCACATGTTTATCTGTATAATTGTCAGTGGTCAGAGCATGCAAGTTGTCTGCATTGCAGGAACTACAGAACTAACAGCTAGCATCTCTGCATCTTAAATGGTAAATAAACTTTAGTTTCAGATTGTAACAGATGTGCATCTTCTGAATTCAATATGAATACAGACATGTAACTTTAGCTGCAAATCACTTAAACCAAGATTTTGTTGATGTTTTAAAAGATACTGAGAATTATATACAGGTCTGAAAATATTACAGCAGTGAACTATTTTAAGATGAGGAACTTGTAAGCTCTTTAGTCTTATTTACCTAGTATGCTAATTTCTCATAGAGTGTTACTCTGCTGTCTTAAGCTGTGCTACTTGTTTATGATTGGAATTGATAGCATTTATATTTGGTAACCTTCACAAATTAAAAGTATGCACTTGTTTTTAGAACCAGAGTCATGTATCTGGGTCAAAAATCAGGAGTAGCAAACAGAAAGCATGCCTGGCTGCAGAATAGCTAGAGAAATTGAACCTGGGAACTGTGTTCCGCAAATTAAAGATTTTATTTTAATATGAAACTCTTTTCAATAAAGGTGGGGGAAAAAAGTACTGTCAGTGTGAGGATGGAGTGTGATGATGGTGGATGCAAAAAGTATCACCTGCATCCCCCACGTGTTCTTTTGCCTTTAGAGATGAAGGCAGAATCTGTGCCACAACTAGCCTAGGTGTGAAATGCTGATAAGGCATTTGAGTCAGTTGGATCTGGTGAAAGACCTGTGTTGTAGGCTGGTGTGTGCATAATGTGTATTCAGCAATCTCAGACCCATTATAGGTTTCATGTGGTCTGAAATGCCTGTAGATGGATAATAACCTGGACTACTATATTTGTTTTAGCTGTGCATTTCAGAACTCTAGGGTAGACCTTGGCTCATGCTGTCCATCTGTAGCATCATTCTTTCATAGGATTGTGTAGGTAAATGCAAATCTTTACCAGAACAGGGTTGCACAGCACGGTGGCCATCTGTAAATGCTGGCTTCTTGCCTTCTGCTACAGACTTCACCCTAGTTTTGGCAAGGAAGTAGAAGAGTTCAGTTTTATTTTCATTGAGTAGTAGAAATTCTTGCCAGTTTAGTAATAGATGGATAGAAGGCTTGGCACTATTCTTGATGCCCATTCCCCTGCTTCCAATCTTGGCCTTGAGATTTTGGCAATATAAGCTTCCCATGCTGTATATAACCATCATTCTACTACAGTTTGGTCTCCAGGCATGGGAAAAAATTTCTTAGGTTAGATGTCAATTATTCAATGGGCAACAGGTTTAAGTATTTTCAAAATAAATATTTTATCAAAAAAAACTCCAGCATTTTTTACTTGAACATTGCTCTCCAGAATCCCGTCAATTCAGATTACTTGTCAAGGTATGGTTTACCCTTCAGATATAACAAAGTCAGTCTGGTTCTTACTCTGTCATAAATTTGGCAGGGTATGGGTAGTTTTGTGAAAGGGAGCTGATGTTTTTCAGGAAGAGTTGCAGCTTGCAGGTCTATGCAAGAGGCTGACTGAACAAATTGAGTTTATTTTGCTTTATAGTCTGTTGTAAAGGTTTGGGTTTATTTTGCAATTTTTTTGTTACCAGTGTGGGGTAGTGCTGCCATGAATATCTTCAATACACAGAACAGGTCTAGAGTATATACAGTCAGAGAATCACCTATGCTTTCTTGACCTCAAAAATGTGTTCATACTTCATGAAAGACAGTTTGGACACTGTAACTTGCTTGTGATGCTTTTTGTGAGACTTATTTTAGGGTCTGTGTTCTACAGATGAAGAAGGGCATTGATGTAAAAAAATGCAACCCCTTGTTCTGCTCACTTTCTGCTTGGAATTTTACAGTTAGTCTGAGAGGTGATATCAAAAGACAGTTTTGAGATCTGCATGTATGAAATGTAAAACTTTTTCTTGCAATGCTAAGCATGCCTTTGGCATGTTTAAAATTTTTTAAGTGGTAATTTTTGGGGAAAAAACTTTATAAATATGCAGGCATTTTGCAATGCCTTTGTATATAATATGAAATATTTTCAAAACAGTCTAAAGGTGACAGGGCACAAAGGTGTAATACTCTGTGTAAGAAAGAACGTATGACAGTTGTTACTTTATTCCTTCAGCTTTCTTAGAATTACTGAAGGTAGAATTGCATGCTGGTTTTAGTAGCTTTTCAAGGCAGGGAACATGTCTGTTGATCCAGGAATGCAGAATGCAGTAGAGCTGAATTTTTGCTCAAACCTCTTGATAGTTGTCCCTCTGCCCAGTTGACACAATACTTGCCAGTGATTTGACTGTAAGCAGATTCTTCTAAAAAAACATTAGTAATAACGGTTACTTGCTATAAATTATGGAAGGGCCTGTCTAAATGTTCTGAGTACCTCTTCTGTGTTGTTAATGAAGTTACTGTTTTGCTACAACATTGCTTTGCATGTTTGAAAGTAATTTTAAGGTCAGTGGTTACGGAAAGGTCTCAGTGGAATTTGTTCATGGTGTAACACAAAATACTTGTGCTTCTTACAGATCTCAGACTTGGATGTCTAACGAAATACCATATAATGACTCTTAACAAGAGAAAACTAACAAAAATGCTTCTTGACTTTTAAAAAAATCTCTTTGCAGTCTCCTGAGCTGAGGTCTTGTTAACGTATTTACCTATGATGACTGAGTTCCTTAGCAATGGGTGCATTCTTTAAGTAACTTGTACACCAGTATACATTTGTAGAGGCGAAAATCTTGCCTACCTCAAGAAATTAGTTGTCATTGTCTCTAGATTTTGTACAACAATGACCTGTCCTATGAAATCATAGAAATTGTTTGAATGGAACCTCTGGAGGCCTCATGTTCAATCTGAACAGCCAAGTCACATTTCTATTGCCATTGGCCCATCAAATTTGTAATTTCAGATATTTGTAAGTTGCTATTAGGTAACATCTTAGCTTCCTCTTTGCCAGACTGAATAAACTCAACTCCCTCAATCTGTCTTCTTTGTGCATGTGCTCTGGGCCCCTGACCATCTTGGTGCTCTCTACTGGACCCTCTCTGATTTTTCAACATTGCTCTTAAGCTAGGGGATCCAAAACTGAACACACTGTTCCAGGTGTGGGATCACGAGTGCTGAGTAAGAAGGAACAGTAATTTGCCTGGATCTGCTGGGTACCCTTCTAATTTTGCTCAGTCTTCAAGTTTCTCAAGGTCTCTGAGTTGAATCTCTGACATTCCTCAGTTCAGCTACTCCTTCTAATTTAATGCCTTCCACAAATTTCCTGGAGTGTAGGCTGTCTCATTATTCTGGGTGCTGATTAAAAAAAAAAACCCAACCAAAACTACATTGACCTCAGTACTGACCCCTTTTGTATTCTTGTCTTTACAAGCTGCTAAGTGAAAGTTAAGTCATTTATTGTTACTTTTTGATCTAGGCAGTCTGCCCAATTTTCAATCTGCCTAACAGTTCATTCTTCCGGCCTTTACTTCTCAGCTTCTAGATAATGCTGTGTGAGATGGTGCCAAAAACTTTACTTCTGGTTACATTAAATCCATAGCTTTCCACTTAGCTGCTTAAGCAGTCATGTCGTTCAAGTAAGTAATCAGGTTGGTCAAGTGTAATTTGTCCTTCATAAAACCATGTTGGCTGTTTCTAGTTACTTTCTTGTCCATCACGTGTTTGGAATTGAACTCTAGGAATGAACTCCATGGTCTTCCCTGGTACCTTCTAGTTCAGATTGTCTGGCCTGTTGTTCTATGGGTCTCTTATCTTTGCCTTTTTTAGGGATTAGCCTTTTTCTAATCTAATCTAATCTAATGTAGGACCCATCTAACACCCTCAACTGTTAGAATTTTTTATAGCTGATAGTAATCTCATAGTCACATTGGCCAACCTTTTCAGCTCCCTTAGGTGAATACCATCTAGCCCCAAGGTTTTGAATACAGTTTCACTAAGAATTCCTAAACTCTTGGTCCCATATTGTTGGTTTCCCCACTCTTTCCCAAATCCTGTTGGTACCTGCAGTCATCTGGGAGCAAGCTTTGCCTGTATGGAACAGGACAAAAAAGGAATCGAGTATTTCAGTCTTTTCTGTATCATCTGTCACTGGGTTGTTTTCACCCATCCACCAGAAGACTCTTGTTTTCCTTAACTTCCTTTTGCGCTAACAAAATACCTGTAGAATCTTTTCTTATCGTCGTTTAGGTTCAGCAAAACAAAATTCTTCCTGATTCCCTTCCTGATTCTTGTCACCGAGTGATGCTTTTACTCTTTTTCTTTGTTGCCTGTTCTTTCTTCTACTTGCATGTTCCACTCATGGCATCTTCTTGTAGAGGTAGAGCATCCTATCCCTAACTATATGGACAAGCAGATTTCAAATGGATGTGAACCGCAGAGGAAGAGAATATTTTTAGCATATGCTTCATTAATGGAACTATTAGTGGTATAGAGTTTTTATTTCGCTTGTCTATATTTAAACAAGATGTGACAAAGTAGAAGGGATTGAGAAAAGTATCTCCAATAAACCATGCTACTCATATCAATGTGTAGGGCTTGGAAAGCATGTTCTAAGCAGCTTTTTACATTTGTATTTCTAGTCAGTCATGGGCATCATTTTATCTCTGCTAACTAGGAGAAATCTGAACTTATTGTTTGAGCTGAATAGTACCAGTAATCCTTAGACTTTAAAACATGATATTTGAGAAAAATCAATTAAGGAGGAAGTTTCAGCTCTAAGTGGCAATGTATTAATGCCTGTTAATAAAATCTAAATATTCTTTGTTTGACTGTTCGATCCTATTTCACGTTCAGTGACTTAAGTAGTCAATCTTTGAGAATGGAATGTGTGATCTTAAAAGCATGAACTCCTCCTTTACATATGACTGTTACCTATCCTTCAAAAAACCTGGAACAGTTACTATTGAATTGTCTTTCTACAGCATAACAGTAGGCAATTAGATCTTTGTTTTCCAAAGTGGACTTTGTGTTCCTGTTACAAATACTGCCTACTACCTGTCCTTGCCTAAAGCACCCATAGAACATACTTTGGAGGTGAGAGCACTAGAAACTTTCATTGGATCAAACTGAAGCTCTTGTATTTTTTTTGTGCTGTTTGCAGGCAACGGAGAAGCAAGTCTCGGAGGAGCTGGTATTTTTCAGATACTTAAGAAGGAGATCTGCCCAGCCAGAAATCGGACTGTGTCACTAGGAGTATTTACATGGCCTGAATATATATTACATGGAAGAAAATTAAGAATGCTAAAAATGCAGTGTCTTTCAAAAACAGTACTAACAACACAGCTCCTTTGATCTTCTTTCCAGCAGAGGGGTTGTTTAAACATAACTTTTCAGTCATCAATAGTGGTAGTAGTCCTTTTTTCTTAACATAGAATTTATGTTGAATTTTGCCTGCCTTATTATACTTTATTGCTTAAATCCCACTGGTGATATCTATATACCTTTTTGTGTGAGGAAAAAAAAAATTATCTACTTGTTGAGTTGTATGAAAGACAGCCGTATATGTAGCCCTCAAGGGGTAGGCTTTGAGAGAGTTTTAGTTTCTATTTTGCTAAGTGAAATAAAGAAGTATTTTCAGGGAGTTAGTTTGCTGTAGTGAAATTCTTAAATCAGCTGTAAAGTGAGTTTGTTATACTGAGTAGCTATTTAATGACACTTGTGGAAAATATTCTTTAAAAACTGGAATGTTTGGTGGTCAGGCAACTTGATCTCCTACTGATAAAGTTTTATTTTTAATAGTATGTAGTCAGATGATCTGCAGTTACAGATGCGCTTGCCTTCATATAAATAATTTTGAATAAGGATTTCCCCCCCCCGTCAAATAACCGTATTTTATTTTTGACATGTTTCTGCAGTCTTTATTTTTGCTGTGTTCTGCCTCTGTCTCTTGTACTGTTCTTGATGTATTTAAAACATTGCAATTCCCACGCTTGCCTTCTGCAGCAGACAGACTCCCTTAGGTCTATTTCTCCATTTCTAATGTTAAAACAAATGTAACCAGTCCAGATATTTTGCTTTTTCATTCTTTGAAATCGTTGGTAAGGACAGAAATGGACTTCTGATCTGTGGAGCATTTCTTTGGAAATTTTTTTAAGGCAGGAGCAGAGATGGGAATGGCTGTTGGATGCCAGACTCTCAAGGGAGCTCTTGAGAGACCAGAGCAGCTTTTGCTGCATTCTCCAGATTGATTTTTTTTTTTTTTCTGAAATAACTACAGTTTTTACAGATGCTGCTTTCTCTTATGTAATATTCGAAGTGGATCTTTTTATTCCAGAGATCTTTACTAGTAAAGCTTTCTATTCCAGGATCATTTTCCAATGTGTAGTGTTTCATCTTGACTAACATGGGCAAAGCTCTCATTACAGATAGTAAATTAGGCTTCATAACCTGCAAACTGTTCCAGGGACATGACTAATTTTTTAATGACAATGCTACTAGAAATCACACAACAGGGATGTGAACCAGGCTCAGTGAATGTTAGTACAGAGAATAGTATTTCTGTTCTGAATTTCCAGGCGTACATGACATGTTATACAGAATATCCCCCAGGTCATTGAGTCATATTTCAACAATAAACCCTAGTCCTCACATCCCACAGTTGGTAAAGTCAGCTTTAGAACTCTGTATTCTTCCTTTTTTTTTTTTTAATTACAAGGGTTATGGACTATTGACTGTATCCTATATTACTTATTTCATTAAAATGTATTTTTTTTTCTTGCTTGCAATTTGATAAGGAGTTGTCTCAGAAGGTAAACCAGCATTGTCTGGAAAGATTGAACATGAAACTATGACATAAGAAATTTGTTTCCTTTTGTAGCAATTGCTGTTCTCCCTTCCCATTATTGGATGTTTGTTCCCATACCAAGGCCACCCCCCTGTCTGTGCCAGCACAGCAGTTTGTGGAGCTGCAGTGTAAGTTGGATATGTTTACTGTTTCTGATTTTTTTAAATTTGGGGTTTTGGTTTTGTTTGATTTGAGTTTTTTTTATGCCTTAGTGACTGTGTTTGGCTTATTGATTATTTATAAAATTGCTGTGGAAATAGCTCTGTTGCCACAGCCAAAGGGACACTCAGGGTGGGAGCAAGAGGCAGGAATTTGAAACTCTAACCTGACATTTCTGCTAAAGTTAAATTACACAGTGCACTCATGACTTTGGCTTTGACAGCCATTACTTCAAGCTAACAAACAAAAAACCTTCCTCAGAAACCCTAACACTGCTTAGTACTTACTTCATCTGATCAAATTTTAGAAGACTTTTTTCCTGCAGGTATCCTGAGAGAAAATGGTTTAAGTTCTGTGGTACATACGTGATACAAAGTTTCGTGTCAATTTGGGGTGTGCCTGACCATCCCAAATCCCTTAATCTGTGAGCTGAATCTTGCTTGTTAATGCAGACATGAAAAGCACATCAAGAAGGGTGTCTCTGAGTTTGGAATGCTGGTGTCCCTTCCATCCTGCCGGGTGGGTACCTTGGCAAAACTGTTAGAAGCTGGATTATCTGACAGGAAGAGAGAACCTCCTCACAGGAAGTTCCTTCTGTTCTAAAAAGTCTGTAGTGTCTTCTGTTTCCTACTTTTCCCTCTATGTATTTGAGGAATATTGCTGAGATTATTGTGTCCTAGCACTGCCTGGCTCTCGTAAATGGCCCTGGAAATATCAAAATTGCTCTTTGAGGGGTGCTAAGAACTGATGCTTCATTACATGACTTGGTACAAGGGCTGTAGTGGCTGTTGCCTGTCTTAGTGTATAATGGATTTTTTTCCCCACTGGTCTCTTCCCTTTTGGTGTGGAAGTGAGATCATGACACCTGTAGGCTTCTGCCAGTTAATCTGGGCTGAGTCCAACAGGTAGAAGTACAGTGATAGAAAATATGTTTAAAAGAAACTGCTTATTCAGAAGCTAAAATACCTTTTGAAAGTTTCTTATCTTCCCTTTGGGAATGCTTATCACTTTTACACCTTAATTTCAAGAAATAAGTCTCAAGAAAATAGTAAATAAAAGTAAATAAAAAAGTAAGTAGCAAATAGTAAATAAAATGGCTACATAATTAGCCAAAGGTCAATAGGACCAAACTTGAAAGTTGGACTGGGATTATTAAAGAAACTCAATTCCACATTGAGAAGTTTATTTTAGAAATGTGAGCTTGTAAAACCTAGTCTAAATATACAGTGCTTTGTCTCCCTTTTAGGTCTGAAATACAAACAAGTCAAGTCTCTCTTGAAATAATTCTTTTAATTTGAAAACCTCCACTGTAGAATAATGTCCACTAATTCATTAGTGATGGTGAATCCTGAGAACATTGTTGGTGTCTAAGAATGTCACAGTCTGTGCCAAATTTTGTTTGTCTATACTAAAACAGCACTTGCAATGCTTTCTTTTTTCTTCAGAAAATATCCTAAAGTGGCAGATCTGCTGCCCACCAAAGGTAAACCATCTCTGAACTGTAAATGGGAAAAAACATATATAAGCTGTTCTCTTCTTTTGGATACAGTTGTAGGTAGTTGCTGAATGTGCTTGTCTGTAAGCTCTGGGTACTTAGTGATTATTTCAAGGATATGTGTTCAACATAAATAAGCATTCTGCATCTGAGGGCTTTTTACCAGAAACAAGCGATTTTGAAGCAGGAGAGAAACAAGCTATAATAAATAAATTACAAATGAATTGGTTTTTGCCACATGGTTGCTGCCAGAAACTTGTCTTCAACACTTTTTGCACAGAACACTTTAAATACTTTATTTCTATCTTGATGTTTGAGAACATCTGCCAAAGAAAAAGATAGCTGCCCATGTGTGTTTCTCTCCACATCCCATGGAAGCTTTTTGATATTAAGACATTTCCTTTCTACTCTTCTAAATCCACTTTTGAGACATGCCTTTTTAGTCTGACATTGTAGAAATGTTTTACCTGTTTGTTCAGATAATCCTGCATGTCCCCTTCCCTTTCTTCCTCACGTGGCATGGCCTAATGTTGTGAGTAGAAGTTACGTGTTTGTATTCTTCACGACTTCTCTGCTTTGTCTGTCTCCCGAAAACCAGGGGATTTTTTCATCTCTTGCTTTGCTCAAAGGGTCCTCTGAGGAAAAGTATTTCATTACATTATGTTATTTCTTTCCAGAATGCGTCTACTTTTCATCATTCCTTTGTTTTCCTAAACCTCACTGATCCCTGGAACTGAAAGGCTTTCAGTTTGGTAGCACTTGTTTTATAATAAAAAAAGAGGGAAATAAACGTTTGTTTCTGAATACTACCAAAATTACCCAGCTGCTATTGGGCACCGTTTTCTCTCCATTCTGTTGTTGTAATAGGTGTTTATTAACTCACGGATTTTTGGAGTACATAGTCTCAAGGGGAAGTTAATAGCACTTCCTTCTCCTTAAACAGTTCAGGACTGGGATTAAGGGAGATTACAGGTCAGTTTTATTTCCTATCTAGTTATTTACTGTCATAATTTTTCTTTCTAAGCCTCCTAATCACCCATCTCTATGTCCCCGTAATCCATAGAAATTCTTTAAGCAAGCAATACATATGTTGGCATCAGCTAAAATAAGCATTTTACATTGTTGAGGTATTTATTAATGGTGTGCATTCCCTTGACTGACATATGTAATGTGGAACAGGTGTTGGATAAGGAGGATGTAGGATAGTATTTTGTTTCACTTTCTTTGCAGTTCTGAATGAGGCTAAGGGGGAGAGAACCTACAAGATTACCACAAAATATTTGGATGTGGTTTTGTTTTGCTTTTGCATCATTTTACCACAGCACGACAGCAAATACAAATCACACTTGCTTTTCATACTACATAGACATATCTCTAGGTACCCTTATAATGCAATATAAGAATTTGCAAGGTAGATGTGATCTGCTATATTTCTACAGAAGCTGTATGGTTGCCACTGACAGGGTATTCCTTGACTGGTAACAAGAGGTCTTCCTTGCTGGCAATTTATTAATTGAGTCATTTATGATTATTAACACAGGGACTACAATAAATATATACAGTTTACTGTAATTGAAAAATGGATTACTTGTGAAGGGTAAAGTTACCTATTTTTATGTGTGTGTTTCTACATGGTTTTCAGTATATTTTTTTCAAAAGTGACTGAAAAAGCTTTAGTTGCAGTTTGAAATAACCAAAATCCTTTAGTTAATTGTAGATCATTAAACTTGCTCCAAATTATCTCTCTTGTAAAGTATTATTGAGAGGGTTCTGTGTGTATAGGTTTATTTGTACACATATATTGATATTTAGATTTTGTTTGTTTATTTTAAGTAAGCTGTAAATATGTCAGATGTCAGAATTTTGGCATGGAGAGAATTCTTGAAAGTTGGTGCTGGTGCTGACTTGCATAGTGTGAAATTTGGGATACCACTCAATTGTGAGAATGTCTTTATCCCATAATGTATGTAGCCTTTATATATGAAGAAAAGAGCACTCAAGAAATCATGATGGTATCCTGTTAGGTATTAAGGAGGGTGCTGCTTAGGTCCCCCTTTCTGCTTGTCTGAAATGAAGTAGTAAAGGTAGTTGCTGACCTGAAGACCTTACATGATCTCTATAAACAGTAAGATGAGGATATGATTATATTTTGGGACAGTTCAGCATTGCAGTGGCCTACTATAATTGCTAATATCTTAGGGGCTACTTCTTATGTGGGCAAACTAATACAAGATTTTTCAGGTGGCGAGAAGGAAACAATTCACTGGCTGTCCAGAGTTCTTTGCCTTGAAAATCACTGTTGTGTGTTCTAAATTAGCTGCCTGGTTTTGGCATTATAGTAGTGTATCTCAAACTCTTGAATGTGCAGGATTATTTTTTTTTTAAATTATCTTCAGACACATTTAATTAGAATTTGTCACTTTTCTTCCTTTGGCATCTGATTTTCGATCTGTTGATTTGTGCAAGTGTTTACAAAAATGGAACTCCATACAGATCCTGCTGAACAGCTAAAAAGAGATCACAAGTGTTAACTGTTGGTGAGACTCATTATTAAAGCTGCATTACATTGTATTGTGTAATGTCCTTGGGTCTTTTTCTTTTTTGAGAATCAGTGTTTCAGGTATATAAATTAATTGAAAATTTTTTGCAAGGAGAATTTCCTATCAAAATGTGTAAGCTATTTGGAAAAATAAACATTAGGGTTGTAAAGCAAAGGTTCTTTAATATTCATATGAATTCATATTTTCTGTCAAGCAAAAGGTGGCTCTTGTATTGTTACTGTCTTATATGTTTTCTCAGAAATTATGCATTTGCATAAGCATCCCAAAATAGATGACTTCTGGTAGAATAGCAAAGCCATGAACAGCTTTCTGTACACTGTTGTTCATTGGTGTTTTTTTTGTTTTGGTTTGGGGTTTTTTGTTTGTTTTTGGTTTTTGTTTGTTTGTTTTTAAAATGTGCTCATATTTCATTGTGAAATGAAATAATCTTCAAGAACTTTGTTTATAACAATACAGGCCAACTCTTTAGAGTCATACATTCATGTTAAATTGCATTGCATAGTAAATATGCATAATGTTTAATGTTAGAAAAGTTAGAAAATACAGAGAATAAAAAAAAATATAGGTTGTAGAAAAGCTTGCCTACTTCTGAAATAAACCTCCCTGCCATGTGCTTCATAACATTGTATGTAAAAGGCTTAGTGAAACAAAATTATAAAATATTTATTAGAAAATTCAGTCTATTGACATCAAAACAAGTATTAGAAGTCAGAATTAAATGAGCTTATTTTGTTAGTGATGAAAAACTACTGTCAGACACAATTTGATATTAAATAAGACCATAGAATTGTTGTATTTTATCAAATCTTACATCTTTCTACTTTACTGTCCTGATCCTGACAGTAACTAATTATAAGTGTTTGAGAAGTCAGCAGAAGCATTCCAGAACAAGAAAGTCATTTACTTCCTCAGTTCTTCACAAATTTGATCTTTTTATAGGACACTGGCATATATTTTGAAATGCCCTATAGCAAGCATCTTCCAAAACTATTTGTGTTAATTCTGAGACCTGTATGTTAACTGGCTGTTGCAAGAAAAACAAAATACTTTTGAATTACTTTTCTTTTTGATTAGTAGTGCATTGCTGTGATAGCTTGCACACTTACATCATATTGCATATTGATATATTTCCTTTCTGTTCTTAGGAATTTTCTGTCCTCCTGAATATAACTTATGTCTTGTTTTGCAGTAGTTGGGAAGCACCTGAGGTGCCAGTTATTTTGTTCTCTGTTTATTCATATCCAGGTTTATTAGTTTTCTTTTCAGTAACTATGATATCTTCGTAATAATTTGGACATGTTTTTGCAAAGATAACCTGTGTATAAAAGGACATGTTTATGCTAATGTTGCAACAAAACAGTTGCACCTGTTATTGGTAATTGCTTTGAATTTTACTTAAGTTAGGAAATCAGCTTTTTTTATTTTGCATAACTGTATGTACATTGCATTATTTGTAAAGAGTGCATACTTTTGAGCTGATAAAAAAACCCCTTTGGATTAGTGGAATTAAAAATTGTGAATGGAGAAGGCTGCAAGTCATGCAGAAAAGGTTTAAATTCCTTCTGACACGATAGCAGGAAAAAAGATCTTTCCTCCCAGTATTCTTTTCTTCTGGTTGTCAAATTTGAAGCATGTTTATTACTCGAACAACTTGCTTACATTTACACTTGATTTGATCATGTTACTGTACATATGAAAATTGAGTGTCTTGCATCAAACTAATATGTCAGATTCCAAATAAGGTACATTTGTCAATAATTACTACATCCTGTGGTATCATCTTTATTAATATGAAACCCATAAGTGAAATTTTGATAGCACTTAATTTGAATTGGAGCTGGCTTTTGATTTTGCTTCTATGAATGCATTAATCTAAAATACTTTGTTTTCTTAGAGCATGTCTAAAAATTGCTGTAGGCATGTAAGGACACATTTATGTTGTGAAGTGTGTTGCAGAAGGTGGCAGAAGAGTGGAGTCTTAAGTTAGCACTGGACCTGGGAGCAGTACAGTTGCATTAGAGTGGGTCTGTGCCTGGGGTAAGAAGCCCTTTCCAGAAGAGGTAATAGCGTGTGTTTGAAGAGACTCTATCAACGTCCTGGTGCATCCAAGAAATAGGCTACATTATTATGGCTTCTTTGTGTATGACACCTTCCCTGTGCCCTTTCATATTTGGTGAGTTTTATGAATATATATGAATACCACAGAAGGTGGTAAGTGAATGTCTTAAAGAACAGTCAGGTAGCTGTGAAAATATCCAAGAGAAAAGCTAGGATGGCTGCACGGAGGGTGCTTCATGGCAGCACTCTCTTGTAATTACACAGAGGTATACACAGGGCCTATTTCCTGTTTGTGAGTGTGTTTATATTTGCAATTTTTATTAGCGATAAATGTCATGGGATGTCTGCAAACATTTGAAAAAAATGTGGGGATCTCATTGTATGTGGAAAGTTTGAGTGGTACATTGTATATATAGTTGTTTACAAGTTTGCCGTGGTTAATTAGTATTACTTGCCAGCTGTCATTTAAAAATGTATGTAATAGACACTGTGTCAGCAAGAACTTTTGAACTGTTTTGGTTTAAGTACAGGAGGTTTTTGATTGCTTTACTCTCTACTGTAAAGCTATGCATCTGTCCATGAGACTGTCTTACTAGTTTTAATAAAACTCTGCCTGTATTTTAAGACCATTTTGAAAGTATTTTATTACTATTGCTGGTTTGCAGGCTGTGTGTATATTTAGAAAGAGTCTTCTTTAATTAGAATCTTCTTGTCTGATTCACTTGGTGATACAATATGCCTGTGAGTTTTTTTCCATCACAACTGTTTCCATGGAGATGAATAGTGACAATACTCAGCAAATGAAATGTGAAATTCATGGTGAGTTTAGAGGGAGAACACTCACTCTCACATCTTGTTGATTGGCATGATTAATGGGAAACTGAAATCATGAATCTTAATGACATTGTATTAAAATGTTTGAATGATTGCTTGACTTCTCTGATTCTTTTATGACATTTGCCTGTTTTCATCTTTGCTGGTGTGACTAAAACCTGACCCACAGTACTCTGTGTAAATTTGTTGGACCTGCAAGTGGCTTGATCATTGCATGTGAAGCTCATAATGTCATTAATTGACTGGAAGGGGGGGGGGGGTGGGGGGGGGGGGGCTAGGGAGGAAAACTAATAGTGGAGGATAAGTTTTACTGCTTGTAAAAACAAGGACAACCAGCCTCTTTTGTTCATGTTTATTCCGGTTACCCAGACTATGCATGTTTTCAGGCCTTAGCTGGATGCCTAGCAGTTTGCAATTTCTAAAACCTGAAGTTAATCCCTATTGCTCAAAATACTAGAGTTCTTGGTTTCTAAATATCGTACTTCTATTTTTGCTTACTATTCAAGATCCTTCAAGCCATATCAGAAGTTATTTTTGCAAGCTGGACTGTACAGCTGGGCCGTTTCACCAATCTGTAGATAAATATTCATAACTATTTTTAGGGGGAATAATTTTTAAAAGGTTATATTTATATCCATTTTTCTGTGGAGGAAGAGTTTAGCAGAGGTGGAATGTAAAACAGATAAGGAGAATTTATATTTTCACCACTACGTGACTGGTGTTCCCAAAAGACCAGTTGTCAGTTTCCACAGATGATTGTCAACAGCAGATACATGGAATCTGGTAACACATTTCTTAAGTAGGCTTGGCATTTGTACAGTTTCGAAGGACAAACTATTCTCTCAGACTGTCTGCTATATGGATAATGGATTGCATTCATCAGCATTCATGCTGGTTTCACCTTGCTTGCTTAAGAGGTTTAGGATGCTTTTGTAGATCTCATGATTCAGTTCCTGGTATTTTTTTGCCACAGGATGTTGCAACTGCTAATATTCTATGTGACTTGAGACATTTTCAGACAAATTCATGGAAGAAAAATCCCTGAGTGCTGTTAAATACATAGGTGCCATTTCTTGCTCAGGAAGTCCTTAAACCAAAAGGTTGGAAAGCTGGGAGATTATTCTTGGAAGCATTAGGGTGTGGTGGGTAGGCACTCACTGAGGTATGGCATGAGGACTGACACAGTGGTGCCAAGGTGCTCGATCCACCCTGCCAGCCAGAGAGAACTCCTGTTCCCTCCTTTGCAACCACAGAAGCAGGTTTCACAATGGAAATAGTGGAATTGTGAAATTGTGAATTGTCCTGTGTCAGGACAACAGGTTTGGTTTGTCCTGATTGAGGCTGCGGTGTTCAAGGGCAGACCACCCAGCATAATATATTCCCAGACAGCAATGATCATATGATTTACATACCTTGGTACAGATTTCCTGGTTTTCTGACCCTCTATTTCACTTCCTTGTACCTTTCTTTCTCTAACCCAGGCTTATTCCAAGTCAACAACCCACCCCTAATTACTTTCTCCTCTGGTTTTGTCAAATGGGTACCCAAACAGGTATTTCTGGTACTGTTGCCAAGGGAAGTTCAGGTTTATATGGTATTGCTAATGCTATTGGCTAGTAACTGCTGGCCTGGCAAGATGCTGCTCCCTCAAAAGGTCCCCAGTTAGCAGGTGAAGGTTGGCTGTTTCTCACGTAACTGCCTGTGAAATCCAGCTGTTCCTCATGGTGCCATCTGTGACTTCTGTCAATTCTCACATTGTTATCTGTCACATCCAGCAGTTTCTCGTGTCCTGCTTGGTTCGCTTAAGCTCAGGCCTGGGCCTAGTTGGCAGCCTGGCTGTTTGCCTGCAGCCCTGACAGGAGGTATAGGAGTACCCTCAGAAAGGTCTGTATGGTTTCACTGTTCACATCTTCATAGGTGTTTGTTGTTGTTGAGGGTCTGAGGAGCTATATAATCACACAGAATCACAGACAAGCCTTTGCTCTGACCACTGCAGCTATTCTTAGCAAAGAAATCATGCTGTGATGGAAGCTGGAGGCTATGGTTGCACGACCACTTTAATTCAGTATGCTTCTGGGCCATTGCTGAACAGCCTTCTCCTCTCACAAGTCTTTCAATCTGTGTACCTGCTGCAGGCACCCTGCTTGGCTCCCTGCAGGCACGTAGACACTCTCTTAGCTGCTTTGCAGCTCTCCTCCCCTACTGAAAAGGTCCTGTAGAGCTCACCAGGCCCGATCGCTCCTGGAGAGGCTGGAATTGAGCCAGAGTGTAGCATCCAAGACATGGTGAACGTACAACCTGCTTCTCAGTTGTGCAAGATTTTAAACAAAATATGCAATGTAGGGAACGGGAATAAACTGTGACCAGAGAAAGTAATTTTAAGATCAGGTGGAGTTGCAAGTGTTAAAGGCCTGGACAGTAACAGAAATTATTTTAATGTTTCCACTGCACCCCATAATTCAGCGTTTTTTTCAGAACACTGGACTGTCAGTGAATGTGCCTTCCAGGTACACTCTCTCTTGATTCTTGCTTTAATGGACTTTGTAGGGAAAGAGCAGGAAGGTAGACTTCCCAATAGTATACAGCAACAATAAGGTGAAATAGGAGGGGATTCCAGTAAGAATACTGATAATTCTGATGATAAATATCACTTATGTATGGAATTCCATAAAGTTTTTATGTCTTGGAAAATGCATAATGTAGTTTCCTTATTTCAGGAAGACCAGTGAGTAGGGCTATTCAAATTATTTGGGAAGGGGTGATGATAGTGGAAATATGAACTGACTTAAACCTTTACTCCCAGTGCAAACTGATCTTTAAAGAAGAAAAAAATCTGAATCTTTCCTTTGGCATTATCAGTTGCCTCCCATGCCTAGAGCAACAAATGATGCATGAGCCCTAAAAGTTAAAAATTGTCAGATTTTAGGCATAATTTTTCTTTTTCTGGGTTTTTCAGCAAAACTGTTGGTCAGTGAAGTCAGCAGATAAGGATTTTATCACAAGGAGCTGGTAGTGGAAATAATGAAGTTTCCAAAAAATGTAATCTTAACTAGTGATTTTATTATGGGGGACAAGTTAGTATACTGTTTTACAAAAAATGAATCCTGGTACTGTGCTTTTATAGTTGTTTTAATGTGTTAAAAAAAAAATTTTACTGAGTATGGGGAAAAATGAGAAATCCCCGTGAAGAGAAAAAAGAAATCCCTTGTGGCCATGTTTTTTTGTGTTTGGCTGGTTTTTGTTTGTGTTTTTGGTTTTGTTTTTTTTTGTTTGGTTGTTTGGTTGGTTTTTGTTTTTTTAAACTAGTAGAAACTTTGACATTTGGAAAACAGTTCAATATTTCATTAACAATTGTAACAGTTCTAGTATCTGTTAACTGGAGTGCTGTTTTAGATATGGTGACATTTAAGAAGGAAATAGCAGTAGAGATAAAAGGGATTTTTTTGTTTGTTTATTTTAACTCTTATCAGCACCTGCAGAAAGCTTTTTGTAGTATTTCCGGAGTGCTAATAAATTGTTTTTGAGGTGGAGAGGACAAATGGTATTTTAGTACTGTGAACTGTGAGTTATGAGTAACAAGTTTATGGGCATCAGTGGTTGGTTACCAACATCTCATGAAAAGAATAATGATGAAGTAAATCCCGCTATTCTGCATGTTATGTCAACATTGTTTACGCCTTATTAATTTTTATGATCTCTGTTGTAATGCTTTATTCTATTAATAGTAGCTTATAAAAAGTTAAGGAATAATTGTATTCTTGTTTGTTTTGACTCCCCTCATGCCTAGATGAAATTTACTGATTGTGGGGAGATGCTGTCTGTGTCTGTTTTTATTTATTACTGAAATAGTTTGTTTTCAAGTCCTTAAGTGCTCCGTGTGGATTTTCATGGAACTGAAGCGGGTCTTGCTGTGCTAGATTGAAAGGAAAGGATAACCTCATAAATGTGTAGCTTGGAATCCAGCAACGTATGGGCTGTTTGCATACTTGCTTGCTGCAGGAGATCTGAGAATGCCAACAGCATTTGATTTATTGCAGCGAACAGTTGCACGCTAATGAGTGACTGCTGGTGTGGCTCAGAAAAATACCTCAAATCTTCACTTGGCTGCTAAGACACCATGAATTTCTGGAACATGTCAGAGAACCATGTGATGCTTGTTTCAATCCCGGAAGTGGATGAAAGTTACCAAACTGTCTAGAGAGTCTGAAGGGAAGATCCCATCGCCTCAAAGGCATGGGCTATGATTTTGTTTTCAAACCCTTTGGTTTTAATATGTTTCATCCAGCAGATATGAGTTTCCGTATTTCAGAGTTTCCTTGCTGTAGTTTATTTTCTTAAAAAAAGACAGCTTTGGAGATGCAGAGCTCTTGCTGTGGGTTTGTTCTCATTTCAAAGAGAAAATTCAGAAAGTTATGTCTCAAAGTGTTGACTGACTTGTGGTCCTGCCATCAGAGTTCAGAGGCTTTTTTTATCAGATTCTTTAGAGTAACAAATGTTGAAAATTTCAAATTGTACATTCCTGTCTATTTTTAAAGAGGATGTAATCTCAGCTAGATTCCAAGTCTAGTCACTGTCCAAGTTTTTTGCATGTGTTTGTAGCGGACATCATATGTCTCCTTGTTGTGTATCTTAGCTTTAGCTAGTTGGATTTCTTTGAATGTTGTGGTAGCTGTTATGGTGAACAGCTGCCTCTCTCAAATGGTGATGTTCTGTTCAGGGCCTGGAACAAAACTCCAGTATACGTTTGTTGTGTAATTTAGCTGCTAAAAATCACAGCTGTGTCATAAGCAGAGAGAAGATCTATCTCACATCTGTTGAACTGATTTTTGTCTTTTGGGGTCTTTTTTTTACGTGTTATTGGGAGAGAAGTGTTAGCCATTGTAACAGTGTAAACATTTTCTGTTTAGCATTTGTACTGAGAAGTTTGCTCATTAGTCATCTTGCTGTTTTTGAAGAAGAAATCTTCAAAATTTCACTGCAGGGAAAAAGGAATCTCTGTTGTAGCAGCAGATGCTGCCTTCTTAGCAAAGGCAGAAATCATTCATATGCATTGAGTGGCTCTTGATGGAAAAAGCACAACTGAGACAGAGGAGGACACAAAGGATGACATAAAGAAAGGAATAGTGCTGTTCTTATTACAGACTTTAGTTCAAACTGCAGCCCGTTATCGTTCTACATTGCAGAGTATTATTTACTCATTTGGCCAGAAGCATTTAAGGTTATGGCTTTTAATGTGAGTCTTTCCATTTAGAAATAGTAATTACAACTAAGATAATGTTTATACCACGTACTACTCTTCATTGTGTGTGTCCAGAAATAGCATGACTGATTTGTGCCCAGAACTGCCACTGATGGATGCATCAGTCAGGTGGATCAAACACTTGGAATAGTTGAGAGTGAGCAACTTTTGTCATCACTTGTTCAGCTGAAGTAAGTTTGGGTCCTTTTTGTATGAGAGAATTTGCCTAGAAGGAGACTAATCACTGCCAGGCCTTCTACCACATCAGAAGAGCAGGCAGTATATAATGGGTGTGCCAGGTATATGCTTTCAGACATTTGAGGTGACAAGAACTTAGATGCCCCTCATTCTTAGGCTGGGGTAGAACTGGTGAGAATTGGCTTGGCAAGTAGCATGCTTCGATTTGGAACAAATAATTTAAATGTTTGAATCTGACTGACTCGCATATTTCTTAATAGTGATGAGAAGCACAACTGCTTCAGGGCAGAACCTCTTTAACTGTTTCTCTCAAAAGTGAGTTGAAGAATTAAAAGTTCATGTAACAGCTGCCTGTGCATAAATGGCATATAAAGAAATGTCTTGCATTAAATCTTCATAGCAATGAAGTCATAATATATGGACATTAAGCAAAATCTGCAATGTATATCATTGTAGAAGCATTCAGTTACTTTGCTCTTCTGTCATTGCATGAGTTGCTATATGTTATTTCTTTTTCTGTTTTATTTTTCCTCAGCTTAAGGAACATATATCAGGTTCAGTAGATTTGATCTGAAGTTCCTTTGTGGTATTACAGTTGTAGAAAAAGCAATAAGATTTCTGTGACAGATTGCATGAGGAAAATTCCCCCAGTATTGATGCATTGTATACTACGTAAACCATTTTGCTCATTTACTCTTATAAAATAAATCTCACTGTTGGCAGAAGCATAGTTTTGCTGATATAACTGCATATATGTTTGGTATGTTTTCTAGTCCAGCATGGGAGTTGCAAACTGCACTGCTACCCATTTGCACCAGGAAAAAAGTGTATGCTATCAAACTGCTCTTGGTAGCTGGTGTGTTGGAATGTAATAACTTTGCATTTTAGAGGGAAAAAATATCACGATGCTTAATGCTTAGTATTCTTTGTTAAGGAAACTCAATTGTTCACCTTCTCTTATTCTTTCATACGTTTTTCCTTTCCCTAGAGGATAAGTAAGAAGAGTTACATAGTCCTAAGTTTTTAAATTACTTCATACTTGAGGCTTTGCTATTCAGTATCTGGCTTTGCTATTCAATATCTTTGTAAAACACGTAAACCAGGAAGAAAAGAAAAAACCCAAATGTAATGTTCCACTCCTTTATGTGAAAGAGGAAAACAAGAGCCAGAACTTACTTCATTCCTTTAGCTTTTTAACTAATCAAAAGTCAGTCAGTTGCAAAATTTCACTAGCAATTACTTAGGTATTGCAATTCTGAAAGAAATTATGCAAAAGAATTTGCTCAAAAACTCTAGCCTCTTTTCTGTGAAATCTCAAGTGCTGTCTTGTCTATGAGCTCTCTGTATCTTTTGATAATTTTCTGCTTTCTGAACTGTTGCCTTTCCTTTGCTTTTGTGATTCTCTTCTACTTAGAATCCTTGTAAGTGATTTGTGCTGTCTTTTACCTCTTCTGTGGGTTTGTTTTCCTTTCTTCCCATTTTTTTTCTCTTCATAAGGACTGTTCTTGGACAATGGCAGGAAGGATGTCCAAATAATTATCTGTAACTATTATCTTTATGCTGTCAATTTTTAAAATACTTCACTACCAATGAACTGACTCCTTCATCTAAACTAATAACCCAGTGTCTCTAATATCTCTGTGGCTGTCCAGTCATCATTTTAAATGCATGCTTAAGGTCTTGACAGGTAAGAGAGAAGTTAGATAATATTTAAGATGTTACTGTTGCTAGGCTTGACTGATGAGCGGTTTCACTAAAATCATTACAAAAAGTCACAGGTTACTTAAGCAGAAACCAAAAGTACAGCTCACATTCTACTTTTCTAAAATCAAAGCAGACTATTTCTAGCTAATTGTTATACTTTTCATAATACCTAGCCGAAAAAGGTAATCAGACTTTGAAAAGTATTGTTGAGGAAAACAAACATTTCTGAAGCATATCACTGTATAAGTGAAATAATCTCATTTACATATTCTTTCATAATAGATTTGGGGTTCCTACCCCCTTCAGTTGTAATTTGTTCTGATACTGACTCCCATGTTGTCTGTGCCACTGTACCAGTTTTTTACTTCTCAACTGTCAGATTCTCTCTCAAACACCTTTATATATTTTATCTGCTGCCAGTTATGCATGGGAAGAAAATCTAGTCACTGCCTTTACTTTTTAAAATTCCTCTTAAAAAATTGCTTGAATATCTGAAGCTCAAGAATACTGCTTTGGTTTAAGTGAAAACTTCTTTGATTTTGTTGGGTAATGTCAAATACTTCCTCCAGTTTTCTCCCGGACTTACAATTCAAGCAGGATATTTTTAGCTTTATTTTTCCTGTCTCTGTAGGCTAGCCTTGCTTACTGTATGGAGATGAATATTGGAAGGACTAAGAAAAATGCTAATGCTTTTGAAATATTTTAAGCAATGAAGTGATTTCTTTCTGGAGAGCAAAAATCTTCATATCATGGGTTTGCTGCATATGCTTGCTTTAGCATTGTTGCTTGGAAGTGATGTGGTGAAGGTGATCATAAAACATGCGGACTGAATGTAATCTGGTGTTGCAGCTTATTTACATAGTGGTTTCTCACCTGAGGTTCTTTTTTTGATGATGCTGTTATCAGGAGTAAATTTATGTGTAGTTGAGTTGAAGGAGAAAGCGTTGAAGGCATGCTTCTCGATCTGTGATGCATGTTGCTTTGTGTTGGATGTTTCAGCAGGAACCCTAATCATGGTGCCTAGCCCTCTGCATATCTGGGGTCTCAGGGAGTTTCTGCTTTTTCATATCCTGGGTCTTGAGGATTAATTATGCTCTAGTTTTCCTAGAAGATGCTCAGTCTTCCACCTGATGTCTCCAGGTCTCTGTATTTGCAGCATTTGGAAAGCATATTTGGGTCACCTAGATGAGAATTTCCACTCTTAACTCTCACAGACGATGCAAGTTTTATTTTAAATAAAGCAATAAAAGAAATTTTGATTTCCAGTGTTTAAATAATCACTCTTTTAGTTAAGCATTAAAAACCATGCATACTAATTGTGTTCCCCTGGCTCCTTTGGACTATAGTAATTTTATTACAGGCTGCCAATTCATACCGTTTCCTGATGATTTCTCAGTGATGCAGGAAAGTGGTCTCTCTGCTACTTGTAGTGCCGGAGCCCTGGCTGTAAGAACAGGTTCTGCAACCGCTTCTGCACCCACTCCAGGCCTGCCTGGCTGTGTCAAGGCCAGCTGGGCTAGATACAGATTGCAGGATTGTGGCTGACCCTGCTTGCTGACCCTGACATGCTCTGCTCTAACTTGGGTACTATGGGACTGCACTCTGTGTTGGAGAGGTGATTGCTATTCCTGACTTGCCAGACCTCGTTCACTTCAAGAAGTATGGACCATCAAATGAAATGAATATTTAGCATGGTCAAACAAATGGAGATGGTTCTCCACATACAGTGTAGTATGTAACTTGCTGTACAGTGTTGTGGTTACTAAATATTTTATGTTCATGAACTTAATGAAAGAAGCATTCACTGGAGAAAATAAGGATAAATACGGCTTCAAGTCTTTGGTGTCTCTGAAAAGTTGGGGCCTGACAGAGTGTTCTGTAGAAATATCACTACATGCTTGGCTTAATGCTTCTTAGGTGTCTTCTGTTTGCCACTGTAAGAGAGCTTGAGCTCAGCAAACATTTGTCTGACCCAGCACAATCACTCTTGTGTTCTTAATGTAAGATTATTTAAATACATGGGGAACAGCGATGGCATTGATGTTGTGGAATGCTCTTGATCTGACATTAAAGAAGAATTACAAAAAGTTATTGCTGTCATTATCATACTATTCTCACTACAGTTCATTTAGCAACAGCAATTGAATTTTTCTTCCCTGCAACTAGCAGGTAATGATCCTTCAATCTGTTCAGTTACAACACTATGACAGCAAACAAAGAGATGACATCCAGGATTAGCTAGGGAGCTACTTCACATTTTTCATGATCATTTATGAGGATTATTTTTTTTTTTTTTGCAGTGCCTTTTTCCACGAGGTTTTCTATCCATGCAGTGCTAAAAATCTTAACATTTTTGAATTTAAAAGTAAAGCATTACTTAACCATTTGTTGGCTGGAATAATACGTACAAGAACAAGGCACAAGCGATGCAGCACTTGTTTCAAGATAACTGGTCTCCATCAGAAGTAAACAGTATGCTTTTGCTCTGCTCCTACAACTATGTCTGGTTTACATGGCCAAACATTTGAAAAGCAAGAACAATCCATAATAAAGAAGATGAATGTGAAAAGGACGGATAAAATCTTAAGTCAACTTATAGGTGAAGATACAGTTCCATTTGGTGAAGTGGAACTTGAATCTTCTTGAAATATGCTCCCAACAATGTAGTTTTTCATTTGAAATCCATGTTTTCCCCTTTTCTGCTCTGTCCTTTAAGGCTTGACCTGCCCAAGAGGAACAGTTGCATATAGTTGATGTGCTATTTCCATAAACTTGGAAAGAAATCTGCTATCCAACTCTACTTGGGTTGTTCAAGAGAGGCATCACACCCTTAATCTAGTATTTTAAGGTAGCTAAAACTAAATTGGACATACAGCTATGGTTAGACCAGTGAAAAGTTCTTTATAACCATCTGCGTTTAATAACTGGTACGTCCAATTTATATATAACACTTTTTAAAAAACCCAATAAACTAGTTAAATCTTAGTTACTGACAAGATAATATTTTCCCTTTTGATTTTTAAAATCATTTATCAACTTGGAAAGTTGATATCTCTCCCCAGGACACTTACCCTTTCCTGGATTCAGCAAATTCAAGGCGGGGGTGGGAAATCACTTTTTCATAAAATCTTCCTGCATTCTTTCCCATCTAGAATGTTTTACGTGTTGTACATTATGATCTACCTGTCTGATAGCAGTAGGCTATTTTGAGGAATAAAATTAATTTTGTTTCCTTACACATAGTTTTGCTATTTCTGAAGCAAATGCCAGCTGCTTTATCAAAACCCACGTTCTCATTTCTTTTTCCTTTTTTTAAATTGGCTGAATTGGCTGAGTTTAAAATTGGTTTAATATATTATTTGCATTTAAGATGTGCTCTAGAAAGTGTATGAGAATTTTTGAGTCTGTGTGGTTTTTATTGTTTGGGTTTTTTTAGTGTATCCTGCTGCCAACCATTCAGCAAATTATTAAAACCAAAAATAATATTGTCATTCAGCTTCAGTAAATACCTATTAGTGATTGTGTAATCACGTTAACTATTTAAACCATGAAATTTTGCTAGAGATCTAATTATTGGTTTTGTCTTCCATATTGAAAAGACTGGAAGCTAGAAGGATGTGATAGGGTTGGTGAGGCAGAGCCTTTATGCTAAAACAAATAGGAAAGTCTCCTGAATTGAAATACTATTCAGTTGGGGGGGGGAAAGAAAACATAATATTGTTTAGAGAAGCTGATTTTATTATAGATACTGTTTTTTTCAGTTGTAATGTTCAGTTAAGGCCTTGGGAACAAATACATATATATTTTAATTGAACTGTGCTTCTTGGAGCCAAATTTCGGAATTATATAAAAATAAATAAAATTATATAATAATATACATATAACTTAAAGATTTGCTTATTTTCATATGTAAAAGTTTGTTTTGTTTTGTGAAAATAAGTACTTGGAATGGGGACTGGAATTTTCGTGTCCAGCATCTTACTCAGGATAGGAGGAATTCCCATTAGTTAGCCTCTCTTGGCACGTGCCCCGACGAATATTTAACCACTAGCACAAAACGATATGCTTGCAATGGGAGAGCTAAGAGGATAGTACATGGTAAAGCTAAAGGGTAGTATATCCAACTGTCCCAGCTTGGGAAGCAAAAGACTATTTTGTGTATTCAGGTTCCTTGTGATTATGAATTGGATATGCAGTCCTAAACTAAATCTGCTATCCAGCCTTTCATCTACCTCAATATAGGCGAATATTTCTAAATAGAGAATTATTTCCTGTTGTCATTGAGAAGTTCTAAGAAGGAATTGTTCCTGCATATGGAGCTGACCTCTGCAGCCTGTGGTGTCTAGTCAGGGGGAGGTTGTCGTTTTCAAGATGCCATCTCCTTCTTTCTGATCAGTTAGTAAAGCCAAGAGGAGGACTTCAGCTGCACAATATTTACATGCATTTATTAGGTATTTAAAGAACAGCTGAACAGGTATATAACTGGAAAGGAGAATGTCAACATTCATAATAAATTATTTCAGGTATTCATCCTGTCAGTGTGTGATCAGCCTAGAATCCCTTCACAGGCAGAATCTGACCTTTTTAGCATAGCGTCAGCAAGAGATAAATTTGATGGAAGTTCCAGTAAGTGGCAACCCTGTTCCACCTCATGCAATAGGAAAAGTGTATACCTGTGCTGTTTTAACAAGTGCTTCCCTTCGGGACTGTAAACCACATTTTCCAGAGTGAAGGTTTAAGTGGAACCTCATACAATTGCTTTCTTACTGTGTCAGAGCTGTGAAGTGGATGTAAAAGGATGGTGTTTCTTTATGAGTGTTCTAGGATTTGGAAACTACTCAAGTTTACTTGTATGCTTCAAAATTAATTTTCATTGATTTCATTTTCAGTAATTTTTCCTCAGGTAGGAGGAACACTAGTCAGACTAGGAAAGAACAGGTAAAGCCATGTTAATCTTTCTGACCCTAGTTTAACAGCTCTGCCATTTTGTTTTTTGTTAGTGTGGTGAAGAAAAATAAAACATATTGTGAACATAGCTGAACCCTTTGCAAACAAGTCTTATTTCATTATTCTGAAGTACTCTTAATGTATAGGAAACATGAAAATGCAATGGCTGCCTGTTTCTTCTAGTCAGAAAACAAAGCATACACATAGTGTGGCTGACTGCTCAAATGTACTCATTCAGTGTTAAAGTATCAATGAGGAGCAAGGTGGTGGAGAGTCATGTACTGTTTCTTAAAAATGACAATCTGTAGAGATAACTCAGGCTTGTCTTACCATTTCTTTATCTCTGTTATATATTTGAAATTATTAGGGTGATACCTTTTTTTTCCTTGAGTGATCACAACACTTTTTTATATTATTTAGAAGAAAATTTGTATGTGTATGTCCAAGTCACCAAATGTGTTCATGTCTGTCGTACTGTGATCTGCAAGAGCTCAGTGGAGTCTGGGGTGGAACATTTTGCTAGGGCTTCATAACTAGAAAGCTGTATTTCTTTCACCATACTGAGTGACATTCACATAGCTGATATGATACTTGATTCACAGAGTTCCTCTTGGTGTAAATTAAACTAGGGTGTAAGTATACAGGAGGTAAACAATTCAGTATTTTCTCCTAACAGATGATTCTCACTTAACAGGATGCAGTCATTTATTTCTGTTTCACAGATTGAGGAGGGCAGAGTTTCACATGCGTGCATGTGTGTGATTGCATCTCCACAGTGCAGACAGGGTTTACTTATGGAACCATTGTACCATGGAAGCAAACTTATGCAAGGAAAATGGAAACAGCATCTTGCCATCCAGGAATATTTGCTTCCTGTGGGGCCATTGCTTTTTCATACCTCTTGAGCTGAAGAAATCTTGCAAGGATTTTTGGAGCAGGAGTGATGTGGTGGTTGTGTTCCCTTAGAAAATGTTATTGCTTATTTGTAATTCTTCTTCTCTAAAGACTTAGGATTGCTCTCCATTCTCAGCTGCCACCTTCAGAGAATTCTGATGTTGCCAAGAACCTTTTTTGTAGTAGCACGTGTGGTATTTTGATACCTTGCTTTTACAACTGACTTTATTAATGTTTTGAAAACAGCTCCATTTGAAGTGAAGAGGAATTTAAAAAAGGCAAGTCTTTTGTAGGTGCTGGCTTCTTTTCTGGTTGAAAAAACTCTTGTTTGGCATCTCAAAGAGGACAGCTTTTCAGTATCTGTTGTGTTTTGGAATAACAATTTACAGGTGGGAAACCTCTGAAATAATTTTTTAAATTCTGTTATTTTGAATAATAGAGATTGATGTTTAAGTTCCGTAGTTATACAACAATAGTTAATACAGAAATAATTAATGGTTTCTTAGCATTTTGATAGTGTAGAGCACATCATCTACTTTAGAAGAGTGGTTACGCTTTAACCCAAAGGAGATATCTCAACTGAATGAGATATTATTCTCTTGCATTTTTGGAAGACTCAATAACTGGTCATAGCAAGTTTCATATCTGAGACTGTTCAGAATTTCTGAATAGAATTATAAATTCTTAGTGTGAGAGAGCTTTTATGTGGGCCTGGGATTGATTTATTTCAAGTAAAGTGTTTTTAAAATAAACAAATGACTGCAGAGAAAAGATACTTCTAGCTCTTTCTCTTACTTTCTTTCAAAGGTAGATGTTAATGTCTATTATAGTATCCCTCAAAGTCCATCAAATTGAACCTATTTCCCCTTTACCAATCAAAAGCTATAGATTTTGGTTGTAACTGGCCCAGATTAAAATTCAGTGATAAACTGCATACATTAATGCCACCTGTAGGTTTGTATAAAATGTGGTTGTTAATTTACATGACATGCAAGGTTTTAAATGAAATACACACATGAAATATATCAAATCTGGGGAAATGTAACATGCAAAAACTTTGCACTGAGATTTGAGTTTTGCCGTAGTAGACAAGACGACTGTTTTCTTTCACTGTAAAGCAACTGTTTGCTTATAGTTGTGTATAGTTGGGTGTCAAGATATTTATTAAAAGGTTCTTATAGCTGTTGGGGCAGGAGGCAATTGTATCTGGACTTCGAAAAGGTAATTATTGTTTCCAGAATGGTTGAGTCACTCAGTAATTCAGGAGAGGAGTTTTGAAACTGCTTTCTAAAAAAGCTGGTGATCAGTAATCTTGAGGGAACAAAGACAATAAGGGTTTGAATCAAAGTTTTAAACAGAAGAGAAACTTATGTCTGTATATATCTCAATCCCCCAAATCCTTTTCTCAGCTAAGGTAAGGGTGCAAGTCTTGCATAAGAAAGGCTCATGGGTTCCATGGATTCGAAGTATCTTGACATCTGACTCATTGTGCAGAGATGAGATTTGCTTTAAGATTAAAAACAGTCTTAAATCTGACTTTACGTCAGAGATGTGAGCATCTTTTCAGAATTTCTGTTAATCTCTCTTTGTAACCCTTGGGACTGGAGATATTTTTATTTGGAATATTGCAAGTAAGTGGTTTACTTTGACTTGTACTGAGAGTGTTTTCAGACAGAACAATATGTTTTGTTTGTGGGAAATCCTGACGTGGCAGTCCTTAAAACAAAAATATTGCACTGCACTTGCAGTGTTTGCTGTTGCAGTACTCTTCTCCAGGGCTGTATGTGAGAGGTAAAAGTAGAGCTGCACAAAGTTCCTTGTGACAGTGATGGAGCTGATAAGTAGAGTTCTCTGTGGAACAAACTATTCTGGTGGTTGCTGTTATGAAAACTCTTAGGCATTTAGGAAGATAATAGGGAACATGTTTTTGCCCGTTTGTAACAATAGCTTTTAATTGTTGTTCTTTTGATATGAACATCTATTTTAAGACATAGAGAGGTACTTAGAAAATTTGTACTCCAGGAAATGAGTATTTCTAATAATTGTTCTAATAGATGTGTAGGCATATGGGGAAAATAGTAGTATGGTGATAGATAACAGATGTTTAGCAAACACTTTTCATTTAGTCTTTTTTTCCCCCTTTGCTACTCATTCAGCTCTCTTCTGTAAACTGTGAATGGGAATTTTTGTACTAAGGCTAGCCACAGTCTTGTTCTCCTTCCTCTCCAAAAGTCACATTACTTGATTTCTAAAGCAGAATCCAGTTCTAACAGATAGTGTGAAATTGAATATTTAATTCAAATTTTCTTCAGGACAAAATGAGTGTCTATTGCTATAGAACATCTTACAAGAAGTATCCATAAAAGTAAAATTATGGTAGGTGCCAGAAATATATTTACCTAGAAGAATGATGGTCAAAACCAGTAAGGCTTCTTTGGATTCCTTTCTCTTTATGATCTCAAAAGATAAAACAGAGTATATTTTCTTAATCAGAGAAAAAATGAAATTATGCTATAAAAATTAAAGTACATGCACTTCCGCCAAGTATTACTGAATCTAGGGACCTTATTCAGCTTTTTTTTATGCATTTAAAAGCTATGTTAAACATTGTAGAGGTTATAAACCTCAACATATCAAATTTAGTAAGAGCTGGATTTAAAATGCCTGTCTCCTGAAGCCTGAACATCATGTTAGTTTGTAATCATCAAATTTTTCCTTTCCTACGGGGAACTTCATTCATCAATGCTGTAAATATGTAGCTGTGCATTTCTTTATAACTTCATCATTTTTTGTGAGCAATAAGCCTTCTTTACCATCCCAGGAGTACAATGGATAAAAAGAAACTAGTTTTGCTGCCAGGTTTTCGATAATTTGTCACCTCAGTGTATCAATTTATCTGAAAGTGGAATTTATTTATCTTCTCAGGTGTAGGGAAGTATTATTCCTTTCCACAAATGGCAAAGGGAGGAGTGGAGATTTAAAGATTATCCGGTCAAAAGTATCATATTATTTTGATGTCTGCTTTGAGACCTCCTAGTTTTCTAAATTCTTTATATTAATAGCATATTTCATTTCTTCAGTTTGCCTTCATGACTGTAGCTGTTGGAAGTGCACGGCCATTTAGGACTGGTTTACAGGGATGCCCATGTCAGGCACCACATGCGAAAGAGACTTGGCCTGGTGATTCATAGCAAGTTGGTAGCAAGGATGGAAAAAAATGCTCCAAGAAAGCAAATTCTTCTCTGATCCAGGAGAGCTCTTCTGCACTATTGAAGTGTTGTTGATTTCACATTTAGAAGCTTACCATTTTAGACAAAAATAAAGAAGATAATGAAAGAGACACTTAAGGCCCAATGTTGATTGCAGTCTGCAGCTTAAGCATATGAATTTTATCCCAGGAGTCCCTTTTGAAGTGGAATAGAGAAAGAATCCTTTTTCTGCATAGTCCAGTCTTGTAAGTAGGTAGCAGGGATTTTTATATAAATTGGGCAGACTGCCATATAACTACAAAATAGCAAATTTTTATGCCTATCTTTAGGTAGGCGTGGAATTACTGGGCATTTTAGTTTGACTAAAGGGCAGTAGCCTTCAAACATTAATGAAAGAATAATTCAAAATAGGGAAGCAAACAAAAAGTAGCATGAAATTCAGCATTGACAAGTAGATTTTGCTAAGGCTAAACTTTATTTTGTTAAATAGACTGGATTTTCTTTTTCCTGCAAAGTAAATCTAGATTTAATTTGGCTGATCTTCAGTCAAACAAGTAGTAATGGTAGTACATGGGAACTTAGTTAAATGGGTCAGGTTTAGACCACTGCCCTTATCCTACAGAACTCCTTGGTTACAGTGTCTTTATAATAATTAAATAAAAAACTTAAAGTTTATATTATGACTGAATGTGTTTGTAAGATTTATCTTGTCCTGTAGAAGACTATTTAAGCATGGTACAAATAGAAGAGAACAGACTTACTGAAACATTGGGGGAATATTCTTCTAGTTGTGCTTAATAATAGTATTGTCATTGGGGCAATAATAGCTGGGAAACATCACTGATGTAGTTCAGAATATTATGTAAAAGAAAGTGAGTCCGGGACTGATGTAGAAGATTAAGGTGTTAAAATGTACAATGCAGGTTTATGTACTCGATATGAGAAAAATCTTGCAATAAATTTTTTCTATCAGCTGAAAGTGGCAGAGAAGAGTAAGTTTGAGGAGTGAGTGTGTGTTGATTGTGAGATGACTGTAGAGTGTCAGTGTGACCTGGCTAAGAAAAAGAAACTTAAAAAATTAGGTTGTGGTAAGCCTTTTTCTAAAGCCTTGGGAAATTGTCTCTGATTTTATTTTGTCCCAGAGTCTTGAAAGGAAAAAAGCCCAACTCCAAACACAAAACCAGACATTTGGCAGTTATACTGAGCATGGTAGTCAAGTCCTCCTGGATCAGTATTTCCAAATTCCTTTCCAGGATTCCTTTAGAAGAGATATGCTATGGATCAGGAGTCTACGTAAGCAAATGCCAGACATATTTGTATCAGGAATGAGATGCAGAAGACTTAGGGTAATTGGCAGTTGGAATAACTTTTGTCAGGACTCCCAAGAAAAGGGTAGGTATCTCCACTGAAAGCAGCCATAAGAGACAGACTGAGGATGCAGAAAGAAATTTTTATTTTTTCAGGCTACATCTATCACTGTTGAAACAACTGTTCCCTGTCTGTTCTGGGAAGAAAGCTGTGGACCAGATTCTGCAGACTTGTCAGTTGATCCCTGCTGACAGATGAATTTAATTACTGGGTGAGGTTGGTTGGATTGTATCCTAAAATGGTCAAACTACGTGATACAAATTGATACAAAGTCAGAAATGACAATTGACTTCAAGTCTTCCTGTGCAGAATAATTTATGTTGGAACCAGGAAAGATCAGCAATGTGTTTCAGCTATCACCTAAACCCAAATGTTTATGCAGGACTTGAATATAGTCAGTCAACTGCCTCTTACTAATGGTTTTCCTACCTCCCCTTTCTTGTAGGGAGACTGGCAGGGTCTTTGACAGTGTGGTTATGTGACTGCATTTTTTCGCTGGTATATAAGAGAAAATATCAGAGCAAAATCCACTAGTGTTTTGCCTTTCCTTCAAGAAGGATTTTGAGTTTCTTGCTAGCAGCAGTGAAAAGTTTAAACCCTCCTAAAAAAGAAATTAATTTAGTCTGTGATGTTAGGAGGAAACTAAAAGTACTCTTACCCACATTTAAGTTAGAAAATGGTTTTGTCTGGACCTCCATGGATTCAGTCAAAATTGGATAATAAAAGGAATTTAACACTGGTGACTGTCAGCTAGAGTATGATGGGCTTTTTCCTCTATACTGTTTATATGCTCCCAGACAACTGTTTAGATATGTTAGAAATATTTGTGATTGTTTAAGGGAACAGCTCTTACAGTTAGTGGTGGTGTTATATTTGTCGTTCTAAAAAGAGGTGATAATGTGACTCACTATATAGAATGGAAATCTATATGTTCCCTTTCTTGGATTTTTTGTTTGGAGAAGAACAGACCTCTGGAAAGTGTCAGCACTATGCATTATGGAACTGAAAGAGTCAAAATCTGTAATTTGTCTCCCACAAAAGACATCAGTTTATTTCAAATTCACTTTGGAATACAACTCCTCTGGCAAAAAGAGAAGCAGAAATTAAAACCTAATTGTTTGCATAGTCTGTGTGAGCAGAGTCTTATGGTTACAACTACATTTGTTGTTCACAAATCCTATTTACATACCTGTTATATTAGTGTCATAACATTTCTGTCAAATCATATCAGTTTCATGGGAAGACCAGTGTGGTAGTGGCAGCCCAGTCTCCATTTGTTAGTAGATTTTTAAACTTGCTAACAACCAGATATACCTGATATGGCCCAAGGGAATACAAATAGAAGAACTCCTCGTCCTGGGACTCCTTGTCCTGGAATTGTGATAAGCTAGTAATGTTCCTAAATATTCTGTTAGGGAAGAGTTGAGATAACTAGGAATTCTCAGAGATGGGAAATCCAAAGGAAGGGTCCTGGCTGATGGCCAGGCTGCCAATATTTTACCTTGATGGGCAAGTATGCAACATGTTACTTGCTACATGCTCTACTGGAAACTTCCAGTTAGGAGAGTGAGTTTTGGCATGTTGCTGCTCATTATATACTTGGCTTAGAAGGAGAGCACAATGGCAGACACACTGATCTGTGTTCAATTTTCACATGTGGCTTTTGAATCACAGATCAGTGAATAAAGCTTGTAGTCCAGGAAAAACAGAGGATCACTCCACAGGCTGGAGGCTGCTCATTTTCTGTTGCAGCATGGTAAAATGATGACATTACTGAAAGTTCTCATGTACTGTTCTAAGGGCAGGCTTGTCACCTACAGCGTAGATCCCAGATAATTTTATGGGACAGTTTATGCTGTAAACATTTATTGTCTGTGTTGCAGCAGCACCTAGTGGTTCAAATTAAGATCGGGATTGAACTTTAATGGCACATGATCTCTGCTGGAAGAGTTTACATTGAAAATAGATAGAATGGAAAAAGTAGGCAGTGGGAAGCCAAGGCAGAGAGCAGGGAGGTGGCTTATCAGTCACTACAGGAATGCTGAGGTACAGCCAGCAAGAGACCTAAGTCTCCATAAAGGGTCTAACTTCCTTTTTGTGTGGAAACATGCTCTTTCCTAACAGCAGCTCTTGGTAGCTCACTGCCTTTGGAAAATGGATTTCTTGGACATGAATATAAGCATTTACTTCTAATCTTAGTTAGAAGTCTATAATCCTTACACTTTGGTTGGCTTTGAACAAATACTGCAGCCCAGCTACCTGCTGCCAAATGTTATCCTTTGAAATTCAGAGCATGGCATTAGGATTGCTCACTGCATCCCGATGCATGATGCTTCTCCCACTTGGCTGCTCTAAAGATAGAGCTTCACAGGTATGTATTGTACATTAGTATTCAAACTGCATTGACTTCCTGGAAGGGGATCTGTAAAGAGGGTTTAGTTGAAATTTCCAGGCATGTGAAGGATAAGAAAGTCATCAGGAGTAGTCAGCCTGGATTCACCAAGGAGAAGTCATGCTTGACCAGTGATAAACTTCTGTGATGAAATGACTGGATTAAAAACTGGTAGAACAGCCAGTGGTCAGTAGCATGAAGTCTAGTTGGAGGCCAGTAACTAGTAGTGTACCTCAGGGGTCAATACTGGGTCCAGTCCTGTTTAGCATGTTCATTAATGATCTGGACAGTGGGGCAGAGTGTACCGTCAAAAAATTTGCAGATGACACAAAACTGGGATTAGTGGCTGATACACCAGAGAGTCATGCTGCAATCTAGAGGGACCTCAACTGGAGAAGGGGGTACACAGGAACCTCATGGAGTTCAACAAGGGGAAGTGCAGAGTGCTGCAGTTGGGGAGGAACAACCCCAGGCACCAGGACATGCTCAGGGCTGCCCAGTTGGAAAGCAGCTTTGCAGAAAGGACCTGGAGGTCCTGGTGGACACCAAGTTGAAATGAGCCAGCAGTGCGCTCTTGTGACAGAGAAGGCCAATAGTACCTGGCTGTATTGGGAAAAGTATTGCCAGCAGGTTGAGGGGGGTGGTCCTTCCCTTCTACTCAGCACTGGTGAGGCCGCACCTGACGTGCAGTTTCCAGTTCTGGGGTCCCCACTATGAGAGACATGGACATACTGGGGAGGGTCCAATGAAGGGCCACAAAGACGATTACAGGACTGGAGCATCTCTTATGTGAGGAAAGGCTGAGAGAGGTGGGACTGTATAGCCTGGAGAAGAGAAAGCTCAATGTCTATAAATATCTGAAGGACTGTGAAAGAAGTCTGAGCCAGGGTCTTTTCAGTGGTGCTCAGTGAGGACCAGAGGCAATTGGCACAAACTGAAACACAGGAGGTTCCCTCTGAACATCAGGAAATGCTTTTTTACTGTGAGGCAACTGAGCACTGGCACAGGTTGCCCAGGGAGGTTGTGGAGTCTCCCACCTTGGAGAGAGTCAAAAGCCACGGTCCTGGGCAACCAGCTGTAGGTGGCACTGCTTGAGGAGGGGGCCTGGACCAGATGACCTCCAAGGTCCCTTCCAGCCCCAGACTTCCTGTGATTCTATGTTATAATATGTTCTTCTGTAATTGGCTTTTTGTTGTTATAAGCTATTTTTCTTGTTCATTCAAAGAGGAAGTTCTTATGACAACATTTTTAATCCTATGGAAGACTGAACAACTTTTAGAGATTTTGGATTAGAGCGTTGGTCTTCCTGCTCAATATTTAATTTTTCTTAAAACAAATTTAAACAAAAATGTTAGCAGACTTTAGTCATGATTCATTGGTCTTGGTGTTTAGACGCTTAGAAAACAGAACAGAAAATTTTATAAGGAATTTACTTTGGAGAAGTGGAATTGCAGATGATTAAATAGCTCTTAACTATGGAAAGTTTAGGAGAATATTTAAATTAGTTTCTCTTAAAAGGAAAAGAAGGAAAAAATAAATAAAAATAAAGTTTTAAAGGTGTTTGGAGCCACTTTAGATATTTTGTGTGAGTAAATTACTTAGATTTGCAGATTTCAGCTAAGCAACAATGTGTCAAGCAAGCAAGCAGGAGAAATTAAGGACAGAAACAGGGAGCCTATACTTGTGACACAAACGTGGTATTCATGCAGTTCCTTTTTACCAGTTCTCTGAAGATCTTGGAAGGTTGTTTTGCTTTGTGAAAACCTTATGTGTAAAACATCATTCAATGTGTAGACTTCTAACAGTGCTTGTGTAACAGTCAACCTCTTAAATTTGCAAAAATCAATGGAGAAAAATAGAATTTAATTGAAATTTAATTTCAATTTCCAGTCTCACAGCAAGGACTATATTTTAAGTCCAGCACATTCTTCAAAGGTTTATCCTCAATGAAGGGAACAGAATGGCCTTTCTGTTGAAATAACCATTTTTGTTTGGGTGAGATGTAACAAACTAGTGTTTTGAGAATGTTGATGGATCCCAAGTGATCTGATTAATAAAGCCCTAGTAGCATAATAAAAGGAATTAATTAGAACCTAAGAAATGACAGAATTTGAACTAGAACATGAAAGACAATATATTAACTATCACTTTCTGCTTACGTTTCTCTTGTCAGGCTTCCTACTTGCTCGTTTTTCATTATTTTTTTTTCACTCAATTTTGCTTTCTGCTCTGCAGCATCAGTGCATGGCACAACCTAGAAGAATTCTTTTACTGATTCCCTCTCCTGCCATCACCCTTTTAGCTTGTCATGTTCACCGCTTACAGGTCAATTTTTGCCATGATACCCATAGTGAATGTCATTGTTTTGTTCGACTTTATAATTTTGTTTTCCCTGACTTCTGTCTACCTGCCTGCCTGTCTTCAGAGTTTGAGCTCCCTGGGGCATGGACCATCCCTTCTTGAATGTCTGGAAAATGCTAGCACATTGTGGCTACTACAATTTACACAAAATAATGTCTGGGAAGCAAAGATTAAGAGGAAGACTGAGATGAGTAACTGTCTGGAAAATGTCAGTCAATCCTGTTAAACTGTAGGAACATTTTGTATTTTAAGGTCAGGAAGAAGCTCTCATTTTTAGCTTCCTGATAAAGGTCTCATATCTGTATGCTTTCTTCTGGGATGATTACTAGACATGGAACACGTACCTGAAATAATTTCCCCTGCTTGTTATTTCTTGCAGAATCACTGCTATGTATAATGAAGTAGGCTTTGTGGTAAGAGAGAGAATGTATGCAGCAATATATTTACATATCTTGCTTTTGCAGAAGTTTTTTCAAAATATTGCACAACATGCTCCATATTTTTTCAAGTTTGTACCCTAATGTAAATCAATAAGATAAATTTTGTCAAAGCTTGGAAAATGTGTTAATTTCATCAAAATCAAGTTTGTTTATTACAAACACTGTTTCACTGTGTACTCAGAAACTGAATTGCTTGAATTCAGAGTGATGTATATGAGCTTGTGAGTAAAGGACTTGCAGTAGCAAGTGTCTACTGCTGTCATTGAAACAAAGAAATGCTTTGAACTTCCGCTGTTCTTGCACTTCCTTTCCCCATGTGTAGGGCATACATGGAGTTATGCAGTATCCTACAACAGGAACTGAAAAAGCTGTATGTTGGAGTTAGCTTTTTTTGCTGTGATGTACTTCTGCATTCAATCACCATTCTTATATAATCCTTGGCTACCTCTTAAAATTTTTAAGATTCTTGTATGAAAGTGTCATTTTGATATGATTTAATCTTTTTTTCTTTAAATCTGAGTTTAAAATTAAAATGTGAAATCATGTGATGCCTAATTATGGACAAGGTTATGAGAAGTGAGCATGTTTCTTAACACCACTAAACAGTGCACATAAAGTCAGCTGTTGCTGTGATTGGAAATAATTCTTATCTCCAACTTATATATGAATTCTATAAATCAAACACTGCTTCTTGCTTTTTCTCTCATTCCTACAGAGAATTAATTTGTGCCACTCCTTACAAACACTCTGCTAGGAACAGCATCCATTTTTAGTAATAAAGATATATTGCAGGTACTGAAATAGGAAAAAAATTGGTATTGCAAACTGTTTCAAATTGCTATATTAGAAACATGTACTTCCTAAATTCTATTTACAATAAACCTGAAATAAATAAATAACTTTCATTGAGCAGTAACCATGTTTTTATTAGTTTGATTTGTAGACTGCTTGTTTTTAACCCTTGCTATCTGAATAACTTTATCAGATAGTCTGATATATCTATTAGCTTTAATAACTGTTATTCTTAATAAGCTTACCTCTTAATAACTTATCTGCTAATCTTAATAACTTTTAGAGAGTTAGTATTACTATTCAAAAGATTTTAGTTAATTAAAGGTAGCTATTGATCTTTTTTCAAAGACAAAATTGAGGTAGACTTTGTTATAAGTATATGAATATACAGACTGAAGGCTAAAAATGAGAACATTTTCATTATGAATTACTGAAAACTGCAGTGGAGCTAAAACAATTGCACATATATTCTGTTTTTTGTAGGGACATTTTTTTCACTGTATTTTGGAGATAATGCTATGTGGGCCAAAATCTGGGTCTGATAAATAGTTCTCCTGATTGGTTAATTGTTGTGGCTTATATGAAAAGATGGAAAACAGTAAGACAGATGCTGATTCATTTTAAATTAAATGGGCATAAGAAGTTTATTAAACATTGGATTGATTTAGTTGTTTTTCTGGTTGTGTTACTACACCAAATGCTAGACATCAGGTATTATACTCAGTGGAATAAACTGTTGAGATATTGGAATTTCCGTCTCTAATTACCTATGTCTGGAGTTGCATTATTAGAAGGGAGTCTGTAAAGTTGCAGTATTTCTAGCCATTAGTATTATGAAGAAAAAAATTGAAATATAAAGCCCAAAGGGCTCAAAACCCAAGGAAATGTAATTAATTTGTAATTAATTTGTAATTAACAACAAAAAAAAAGAGGATGAAGGTGGCTGGTTTGAATAATTAAGTGCTTAGGGGCTGCATCGCTGGCCTGTGTCTGCTAGGATTATTGTTGGGCTGTTATGCTATAGCTAATGCAAACAATCCTGTCTCACGTGGGTTCAAACTGCACAAGCTGTGGACAGGGAGTCACTGAAGCAGGCTGCCTTAGTGTAGAAAGTCAGGATTTTGGCTGGCTATTTGGGGAGTGGGTCCAAATGTATTCATTCTTTCACCCTCTTCATGATCCCCCTTAGGCAATAAAGTACCAGAAGAAGCAACAATTGGCAGTGGGTAAGTGAGGGACAAGGAAGGAATGGAATTCTTGAAAGAAACTTTTTCTTCTTTTTCAGAACAAATAGGTAGGATTGACTTTGCCTGCAGTATTTATTGTATTTTTTGGCTGGCATTACTGCATGTCAATAGCTTAGACTCTCTACTACATTTGGGTTTTATGAGGTGACTATCAGTGCAGTCAGAATCCTTTTTCCTGATCACTTATCCACTCTTTTATTTTACATTTACACTTCACCTTAAATCAAGTTAACTTCCGCTTCTGAACCAATCATATGTTATCTTAGTCATGCCTTAAGAAAAATTACGTGTTGTTACCATTATTGCAGGCTTTGTGTGAAAGCTCCTGAGTTGTTCTGTCATTCAGGATTTTTAGTAGAGGGCAATACATATTGCCTGGATGGGCACAGACTGAACAGTCATGCAGCAGTATGATTGGGGATGTAGAATACACTGATTGTAACCAAATGAGAGATTGGAAACCTCCACCCGTTTTTTTCCTGCCAAGTTCTAAAAAATAGAGACTGTAAAATTAGAAGGGAAATATACTACAGAGGTGCAAGTTTTTTGTTTCTAGAGCATTGGTGAAGGTGTGTCTGTGTGAATCCTTAGCCCCTTTTTGAGTAATCTTAAATATCAATCTATAAAACTGAATTTTGTGAGTCATCTTACAGAGTGAAATAGAGCAGTTACCATTGACTTCAGTGGGGTAGTTCATGTAAATGAAGATTGTAAGTCTTGTCATTCATATACAGTATGAGTGAGAAAGAGAGCTCTGATGTTCAGATGAGGAGCTTTAGAAGGGAGAGTTTTCCCTGCAAAAACAGCCTCTTGTATTGATTTACCCACTTTTTACTTCTTTCTTCTGCCTCTCCTCTATCTCCATCTCTACTTACTGGAATGTTTTTTTAGGAACTCACTTACTGTCACTCTTCTTCCTTTTGATTTTTTTTTACCCCATTTTGTTCACTTTTTGCATTAGTTCTGCACTGGGGGAGGGAGGGAGACAGTGCAGGGTTCTTTCTGGATCTCAGTAAGAAAGGCCAGCCAGTGAACAGCATGATAAAATAGCCATTTTAATAAGAATAAAAAGATGACTAGAGGTAGCAGTTAAATCTTATGTCCCTTCAGAGGTTGGGAACCCCATGTTCATGCAGCATCAGATGGACCGCAGGTGGGTTTTCCCAAGGCATGCTGCTCAGATTCTGTCTGTGGAGAGGTTCCTCTTCCTTCCCGTGGTGCTTTTTATTTTGTGTAACAGTCATTTCTCTTCTCCTGAGAGCCTGGGATGGCACCTCTGTCATAGCATCCACCAGTGGCACCTGGGGCATGCTAGCAGGTTCCCTTGAACCGCTGCTCATGCTGACATACAGGCTTCTCGAGCCTGAACTAAGTACAAGGCGTAATAGAGTATGCATGGCCAGCTTAAGATCCCTAAATCCTCAAGTACAGTGTCTTCCACAAGGCTCCCAATACAGTGTTTTTATTGGCATGGGCAAGAGGACAATCTGTTCTGCGGGGTTTATGAAGGCGATGTGTACAGGGAAAAGACCCAGTGATAGTTTTCCAAGTGCAAATCTTGGTGGAACTAGCCAACTTGCATGTGTTTTGAGATTTTAATTTTGCAGTGGATTAGACATTTGTTAAGAGAATGAAAAACCCCTGTTGACCCTTCAGCATTACCTTTCCCTTGGTGCTACTCGGATACTGCATCTGTTCACAGGTGTAACTTCAGGCCCATCTGCCAGGTATACATATTATTTCTAACTTTATACAGATTCGGACAAAACTTCTCTGCAACTTTGGCAACTTAATTCAAAACAAAGAGTACCAGGTCACTGGCTGTGTGGTGTGGCTCAGAGTCTGTTTTATTTTAGTGCCTGATCCTGAGAGCTGTCTGTAGGCAACTAGCTTAAGGACACTTGTGCTACACTCATTACATGTGCATTCATCCAGGCAAGCAGTAACTGAAATAAGTGTTTCTCATCTTGTCTTTTCTAGACTGTTTTTGGGACCTTGCACTTCTGAAAGCTGTGGTGAATTTAAAATCCTAGTGAAATGTGACTACTTCTGGTCTTCAGGCACTAAAGGGGCAATATTTCAAGCCTTGCAAAATTATTTTATTAAAGATATTTCTGAAACATACCTATCAAATCTAAGCCACTGCTATGGTGGTGTTTTTTTCGTCTGCTATGCAACTATTTCAGTGTTGTAGCGCTGATCCCTGGTTTTCCTCCTCTTTCTTTACCTCACATTTTTAGAAAACAGCCAATTCATTATGGTGGACATCAGATTACAGAAAACCAGCAGCAGGTTAAAACAGTGCATAAAAGGTGGTGATACAAAAGTTGACAGAGGCAAAACTTTTTGGGAGGCTGCATCTGGAACAGAGGTGCTATTGACTGAATTCTACATACAGAACTTCCTAAGCGTTTGATGTTGAAAGTATTAGAATTTTGTGTTAGTGATTCCTATTCTGTTATATCCCATTAATGTTGTCTAGCATATCCCATTGGTAAGAAGACTGCTCAGTCCTGGCAACCGGTAATGTGGCTTTTGTGGCATTCATTACCTTTCATCTAAATAACAAGATTGCATTAATACCTGGGCAAGTTAGATGTAAGCTCTTAAGAAAACTTGCTTTAAAGCATTTTAATAATGCAGTGAAGGCTGTGAGGGACAGTCATTTTTTTTCTGTCTGTTCTCTATACAAGTCTCCACATAAAAAAAATCAAATTCAGGGTCTTAACAACTTGAAGGTGCTAGGTGGAGTGAGCTCAGCACACCTAGCTTGTCACCTGAAGTTAAGGGATGTATGTGGTCCATAACTGATCCTTTGGCACAGTAGAGTGTCTACAGCAAGGATAAAATCTATTTGCGTGAATAGGCCTTTCTCTGGTGCTTGTCCAAGGCCATGAAGCAGAATCTCAGATGAGAGTGAGCAACAAAGATGAATGTCTCCATTCTCTGTTTCAACTGGAAAGTATTTTTCTTTCTTTTGTAATGAGGGGTACAGGGAGCATGGTGGTCTTAAAAAGTAATTAAAACCACATAATGTCTGAGGAGAAAAAAGGAAGTGTGGATTAAAAGAGGAAGAAACTAAAGCATGTCACTTAATTGACTTTTGGAAGGTGACTAGGTGTTACAGTAATCGAGCTGTTACACAAAGAGGATTTTTATTTTTTCCATCTTAGAATTTGTACTCACTTATCTTTTCTCCTTCTGTTTAAACGAGTGTTTTAATGATTTCAGGCTTCCCAGGATGTCTGGCTTCACAGCATGCTGCAATTACCTTGCCTTTGGCCCTAAAAGCTGAGGAGCCCTCCAAAAATAAATGGGAAAAGCCAGAAGCTGTCTCCTCAGCTTAGCATTTTCTTTTAGCTCTGCTTAACAGCAGAATTTTGTTGGGTTTGGTCTCAGAATGATGTCTCTCCAGTGAGAGCTTCCTCTGGCAGCCACTGTCTGCTGCCTTCTGCTTAGGGGCATCAGCTGGGACGCCAAGCACAGCCGTCTCCCACAGAACTGCCTGCCAATACCTGCTATAAGAGCTTTTTAATTACTTGCCCTGTATAGTGTTGGCTTTTCAGCTAACCATAGCATCAAGAAGTGTCGAGAGCATGGTAATTCTGATAACTATTCTGAAGAAGTAAATTTTTTTTTTTCCTACAGCTCTGTACTTAAAAACAAAGGAAACCCATAAAACTCTGAAAATGCATATGTGGATAATAAGTAGAGGTGGTTTTCATTCTTTCCCAGTATGCATGTGCCACTGAAATCACAAGGCTGAGGTAAACATATTGTTGTTTCTACAACGCAGAGAAATGCTTTGTTGTATAAGAAAATTGGATGGGAAAAAATGTAGCACATTGTTACTTTAAGACTATGAAACGGGTATCCAATTAGTGTCAGTCTAATTCTGAATGTTCATACTGGATATACTTAGGTTTTTATTTGTAGACACACCTGAGTAGCTTTGCCTGTACTTCAGTCTAGGTAGCTGATATCGGTGTTAACATGGTAGTTTAGTTCTAGAGCTGACCTTGGCAGACCTGTCAGCTCAGCTCAGTCGTAGCACCGCTTCAGTGGATCTGGCTGGCTTGTAGAGGAGGTCTGGTTTATGTCCATCCAGTTCAAAGTATGAGTAAAGTGTGTATATGTGTTTGCATACGTTTCTTAATCTTTGCTGTTTAATTTTTAAATTATCAACAGGGAGCTAGTTTAATCCTTTATGCACTGATTTAGAACTGCAGAGTGTATCAGTGCAAAAATGTAATCTTTTAGGTTCTTTAATATGTCATTGCATGCTCATTTTTTAAATGATAAAAATTCATCAGAATCATAAGGGAAAACGGTCCTTCTTCTCCATGGAGTATGTAAACCCTGTAGATTGTCAGTGGTTTCAGAAGACATCTTTGAAAGAGTTAAGTAGGCTTTATAACTTCCTTCTTTGATTGTCTTTGTCTCTTTTCCAGATTATAGGTTAGTTTCATTATTTACTGATCATAAACCATGGATTAGGATTAGTGATTTTGGACCTGTGTGCCAGAAGCAATTTTCCATTTAGTCGCCTAAAAACATTTGTTTGAATAAATTTCTTATGTCTCTTCCATTTTGCACTGAAGTTATAGTGAGATTTTGGCAACAGCCATTTTCTCTTGTTTGTTTCTGTTCTTTTAAAAAAAGGAAGAAAATAAATAAGACCTTTTAGAGGACATCTGAAGATTTGTATAAACTCCCCTTGCCCAAACTTAAAATGGAAACACAGAAGCTAATGTCCTTAACATGTGGAAATTACTGGCTGAATGGCTGGGCCCAGAGGGTAGTGATCAGTGGCATGAAGTCTAGTTGCAGGCCAGTGACTAGTGGTATACCGTGGGGTTCAATATGGGGTCCAGCCCTGCTTAATATCTTCATTAATGATCTGGATGATGGCAGCAGGTTTGCAGATGACACAAAACTGGGATGAGTGGCTGATGTGTTAGAGGGTCATGCTGTCATCCAGAAGGACCTTGACAGGCTAGAGAAATAAGCCAGCCAATTTACCTCTGAAGCCAAGGCCTACTGGTTTTTGGATAAGAACTTTCTTCATCCTAATACAGCTCTTAAAATACTTCTTGTTTCCATTTTACAGGTACGAACAAAGAAATTGCTGTTAAGATTACAGTAATAATCAAGACAAAAACAAAGATCATTGCCTTTCCCAGGGAAAAGTAAATTTGAATTAATGGGATTTAAAATTAAATCCATTGAGATATCCTGTACTCTAAAGCTGAAGCCGTAGCTGCATCTCATATTTGGGAAGAAGAAGTGCTGCCTTTTTTTCTTGGAAATGTGAGATGAGATTATTGAGATATGTTTTTCGCACAGGTCATTGATTTTCCTAGTGTTTACAAATTTTAATGGTCAATAATTACAGATGTGACAGTTGGCCAAAAATTTGGTATTCTTTAAACAGGTTGTGTGTACTGTTTTGGCTTTAGCAAATTCTTTAAAAGTTTGTGATACGAATTTTTGTATAGAAATGTTTTTAAAGCAAATAAGCTACATTTTGGACCCTAATTTTTGGTTTCCCTGTTATTTCTGGCATCATAGAAAAATTATATGAAGTTTTGTAAAGTAGTGAGATTTTCTAAATGGTTGTGTATGAATGTTTGGGGTGGGGGTGGGGTGGGGAAATAGCCAAAACTACTCTGCGAGTCACTAACATAACTTGAAATCCAATTCATATATTTTCTATTGTAGATTCATAATATCTTGAGCTTGTCAGAAAATGTATACAGTAAAATAAGAAAAAGCAAGTTCTCCAGTTACACCGCAATCCAGCCCCCTGCTCTGACTCCCTATATTGTTCTTGATTCCTGGGTCTGCTCTTCTGTAGCCATCTGTTCACTTCCAAAAATAGCACTGCTTGTCTCTCAGTTTAGAACTTTCCTCATTATCCATAATACATTTTAACTTCCCTTTGAATGATACTCATTTTAATACTGGGTTTTTTTAGTACATTACTGAATCTTCATACATTAAATAGTTTAACACTAACATTGATGTTCATAATTATGCCAGCATGTTTTGGGATATTGAACATTAGAAATAATTCTTGGTTTTCAGTGTTTTCTGTTTGCTTAATTGTTTTGCATTGTTCTAAGTATTACTTCCCTTAGCACTAGTCAAATAATAAATTATAAATACACTAGTAAGCTGAAAAGTGGTACCACACAGTCACACAGGCAGGTAATTCCAGATTAATCCTATGCTTGCAGTGATTCAAGGCGATGGGTGTGTTGCTTGATTGACTGGCTGCCAAAGGACTGGAATGGATAAAAGCCTTATCTTTGTAAGAGCACTAATTTGCCTCCCCTTTCCTCCCTCCAACCATTGATTTTCCCATGCTTTCTATCTTACTATCTTTGATGTGTCTAATTTTCTGTAATGACTCACAAACTTTGACATCTCTAATTTTGTAAAATTCGCTTGAAGTTGGTCACCAGGTTAAAAAACAGTATTTGGAAGGAAACCTGAGGGAAAGGGAAGAGGGAGATGGGCACAGAGAGATGGATGCACAGCATTTAAGTAATTTTGATAGGCAAAAGGAAGCATCTTTACTGAAGAATTTAGAAACGATTGTGTTTAGTGTGTATATCTGGCAGTCAGAGTTTTTCTGTCACAGCAATGCTGAAAGCTTTATACACTTTTAAAATTTATAAATGTTGATGTTTTTAAAAGTTTAGTTGCTTACCTGCTCCATACTCATGGAACAATTCTTTGGAAGAGCAAAATGGCCTCTCTCAATGAACTTGTGAAGTTGCAAATGTGGGCTTTAGTTGTTTAATAGTGATTATGTTGATAGTTTTAACTAAGGCATTAAGATTTTTTTTTTTTAGGTACTTAACATTTTCTGTCTAAGTTTAAAGGTGATTGCCTCTATGGAGCATCTAGGTATATTAAAAGGATTGGGTTTCTCTGCACACATCTTCATAGTTTAGTTTTGGGGGGTTTTTTAGTTGCTGTTTTCTTTGTTTTCCTCAAGACTAGAGGAGTAAGCCCAAATTTAGCCCAGCATTTTGTGGAAAGACAAAAAGCAGTATTCCACACCACTGCCATTTAAACGTTGAGTGTTTTCTTTCTTTTTTTCCACCCTCTCATTTGTAGTGCCAGCTTATCTGTTTAGATGGGATTTCATAGACCTTCCATGTCAGAATAGGTAAGAACTAATCTGGGGAAGAATTATGAAGTTGTTCAGATTTGAAACCTTTCACAACAACATGAGAAAGGAGGAAGAATTTAGTCATTCATAAGTATAACTGCGTTACAGAAATTCTGCTGAGCAGTCTGTTGGCTCCCATGAATCCATTCAAAATGTTGGTATTGAGAACTGATGAGCAGCATCCTGTATACAAGCACATGTCCTAAAAACTGTGTCAGCCAGAATAACTGGCAGCAGCTGATACTGCTCACAAGAATCACAGAAAGGCTGAGGTTGGAAGGGACCTCTGTCCATCTCCTCTGTCCCCTGACTCATCTCTCTCAGATGCCAGGACTACCTTATCCTGTGCTAGTCCATCTTTGTTGAGTGGCACTGTGAGGTAATCGCTTGTGAGATGGCTCATAGAGCAATGAGACAGTTCCTCTGCAGGGATATTCTGGAATCTAGCAAAATTTGAAAAGAGGTTTGGTACTTGTATACGGCTCTGAAAACTTAAAATCTTGTAGCTGATTCTAAGAAGGTATTGGAAGACTTAAAAATACTTCAATTAGCGTAATACTTAACTAGTAGAAACTGAGATGCAGCTTTCATGGGGGGGTGCAGATTATTTTAAAGCCTCATCCTGCACCTTTTTCCCTATTGTTTTGCACAATCTCCTGCTGGAAACAGGGTATTGCCTAGATACATCACTAGTGTGAACCACCATCATAATATTTTTATGAATCTGCAAACTTCAGAACTGACGCGGTTTTCTGTGAGCTCTTACATGGTTAAAGCAAATAAAGGTTTTACTGGTGAGGGAGGAGGGACAGCTCAGCTGAGATGGTTGTAGCCCATCACCCTCTCAGTCCCCAGTATCCTTCATCATCCTTTTTGATGTTAGACACTTGTGTATTCTCAGTGCAGTGCTGTCTTCTTTTAGGTGCTTCATCACACATGCTACATGTATCAGATGGCCCTAACAGTCAGCTATCAGTGCCTTATCGACTTCCAGAGCAGGGAAACCCTAGCCCCCTCCCCACCTCCACGGTTTAGGGTGTTGCAAATAGGCTTCAACACAAAATACAAAACACATAAAAATGTAGATCATAAAGCAATACAGTGCACATCTTGACATTGGTGGTTTTGTAGTGAAAAAGCCCTCATCGTGGCATGGTTATAATAGCTGACTATGATGTGTTGATGCACTTAAAGCTGTTCCGCACTGTAAAGAGTAGAAATGCTATCTTGCTGCCTGGTGAAACGTTAGAAGATTAAACAGCAATGCCACAAAGTGCCATTTCTTCACAAAAATATTTTCAAATATTATAACATCTTAGCAAGCTAAGGAATAGCAAAAGGGTATATGCCCTGCTGTGCAGGAAGAGTTTAGATACTCCATTAAAACATTCCCAGCCTGACTCAGCCTCTTCAGAGCAGAGTATTTTGTAGCCTAGCCCCTCCATGCCCCTGTGCAGGCTTTGCCCTGCCTATGCTGATGTTTGTTTGCTCTTCTTGCCACAACGGCAGGACACAAAACCGAACAGGTAGACGGAAGACAGGACCTCCAAGGTGGTGGTAATGGGAAATGAGAAGCCTCAAATTAAATTTTTATATGCCAGTTTAATTTCTCTCCCTAGATGTCTTTGAAATGCTTAAAATGTGAGGGAGAAAATGGACTAGACTATACAAAATGGAAAAAGAAAAAAAAAGGCTTGGATAATAAATAAGTGTTCAAGAGAAGAGTCTCTCACTTTATTATCAAGATCCCCAATTACTTTTTCAGTAGAATATTCTGAAAAATGAAAATATCTTGGTGTTTGAAAGTCTTCCAATGGTGGGCAATCAAGTCACTAAAGAATTCTCAACAATGTTGAATATTCTGTTGCTCTATACAAGAATTTTTGATCAGTAATTATTTTAAATAGATTTACTGAGTAAGAAGCTTCAGAAAATAATGTTCTAGCATCCCATTTGTGGCAAAGTACATTCAGGATGTTTTCTTAAGTATTCTGATGAAAGCACTACTATTTATAAAATCTTAATTTATGTGCAGTTTACCATTCACCTGTTTTTGACATCTGGCAATATTTCCATACTTTCATTCTGTAGGCCTTCCTGCTTAGTTTGTGACACTACAGTACTACGAAATGTGATGGTTGCCTAAAAACAGCAACCCTGAGAGGAAGGCAGTGCTTCTGCTGGCAGTTCTAAATGCAAACAGGTCTTACAAATTATTTTAAGAGGACATTCATAGGAGTTTTCAGCTTGCTGCTTCTCTTCCAAAATGTAACTAGAGGCTACTGATGTTAATGGCATCTGATGTTAATGGCCTTCTTTCCTCTGTTTTGGAAGCCAAGTTTTTACATTAAAACCACAGTAAGTAAAATTTTAAAATATGAAACAGAAGCCTTCTTATAGAATCACAGAATAATTTAGGTTGGAAGGGCAGCTGTGAAGGTCAGCTAGGCTAGTCCCCTGCACAAAGCAAGTCTAATAAGATCAGCTTGTTCAGGGAGACCTCCAGAGTCTTGAACGCCACCAAAGCGAGAGAGTCTGCAACCTTGCTGGGCAACCTTTTCCAGTATTCAACTGAAACAAATGGTTTTATATAGGTATATATGTGTGTGTGTGTGTGTGTGTATAAAACTAATATTTATGGACATGTAAATATATGTATTTTATATACCTGCATATATAAAATTTATATATATATACACACACAATTTATACATATCATTGATATGTATGTATGTAATATAAATTTAAAGAAAAAAGTATAGAATACAAAGGTCTTTCTTTGGAAAAGTCAGTATTTTGTGGAAAAACTTAAATTAAGACTTATTTGTGAGTTGTAATCACTATTTTAGGATTTCTGCAGTCAACAGTACCAAAAAAAAATAAATTTCCCCAATGATGATAAGTATTAATTGTCACTATATGAATCAGAGGAGAATGAGAGTAATTTGCAAAAATTCAGCACAATTGATTCACAATATCTGTTATGATTTCTTGATATACTTCTGTAAATACACAGAAGTCAATAGTGGAATTCAGGAAAACAACATACCAAATGTGCATACCATGCATACCTATAAATTTTAAGACTTTTTTTTTGAGTACCTATTCAAGGAGAGAAATTCCATAATGAATTAGTAAATTGTGTGATGCATTCCATTTCCCATCCACTCAACAGCCCATTTAAAAGTGAATTTATTAATATTGCAGATCTTGGAATACACTGTAAAAAAAAAAAAAAAAAAAAAAAAAAGGAGAAAAGTTGGGCGGAGACACCAAACTTTTCAATGGCATATACCATTTGCATCTATTTTTGTTGTTGGCCATTTGTGAACGATGAGGATCACTAATGGTGCAGTTAATAATAACAATAATGGTAACAACAACAACCACAATAATCCTATCATACTCTTCCTCAGTGTTGATCAAGCACGGAGGACTCAGAGCAAATAAGGGAAACCAGTACACATATATGACTTGGAGTTTCAGGAGGGCCACAAAAATGTGATATTCTTGATAGGGCTATAAGAGTGGCAAGAAATGAGTTCAGACTATGGATCATAACCTATTTAGCCTCCTGCCTAAGGCAGTCACGCACGTACACAGCCTGAGACTGTATGTCAGAGCCTATAGTGCCAAGTGCCTTGGCATGCCAGCAGGCAGAGATACCAAACCCGGTGAGTCAGGCAGGAGGGGTCTGCAATTGCCAGGGAGTACTGTCTCTGTGGGCTCTGTCAACAGGAACCTCTCAATATTCTTCTGCTGCTCTTGTTGACTCATTTCCAGGACTGTTGCCTTGGCTGGGTGCGTAGGGCAGAAGCTAGTGAGGGAGAACCCTTGGCAGGATGCTCTGCGTTGCCGTGTTACAAATCTGGTAACTGCTGGGTTTCTTGTGAGCTGCAAGAAATTTAAATGGAGAGGAGCAAGTGTTCATATGGGGTGTCATTCTCCTACAGTTGCCAGAGTGTCTTGGTATGGTCCTGACAGCTGATTGATAGATTTGATTCATTGCCTGCATAAGCAAACATAAGAGAGGTAGCAGGCTGTATAAGTTTTAAAGACTTTTCCCATTTTGTTGTTTGCTGTAGGCTTAGAGTTAAATATTGTTAAAGATTTGGAATCAGCCAAGAGAGGGAAATAATAGTTAAGAGTAAGCAGTCAAATATCAGCATGACAAGATTGCCACCAGAGGATATAATTTTTTTTTCTGTCCGGGGGAAAAGAAAGATGTTGTGTTTATTCATATTACACAAACGGGGACAGCAGTGAGATGACAACATTTGTACTTTGCAAAGGTGTTTAGGAATAGAAATGACTGAGAGTCCCTGAAAGACAAAGTACGTTAGGTAAATGAGCAATATCATTACGACAAAAGTCATGTGTAGGGAGTTAAAACAGGAGAAATAATCTTGGCTACTTACCGCATCAGTAATTCTAATTTCATTTTGACTAACAAGGAGTGTAGTTTTGAGCACGGCTAAAATACAGTAGCTCAAAAAGAATACAGTACAGATAAAAAGTTAGGAGTGAACATGCTTAAATGCACGGAGGAACATTCACGGGAGGAAACGCTGGACTAGAGCTCTCTGGGCTCTTGTCAGAAGGGGGTTGCATTAGGGCTAGAAAGCACTCCTATTTGCTGTCTCACACGTTGGGCTGAAGACCTACAATTAAAGTAAGCAAATTTTAAATTAATAAAATACTTTTTATGCAATTCATGATTTGTCAGCTAAAATTGTTGTTTTAAAATATCTGATTGTAAGAGTATAGCAAGAGTCCGGAAAGGGAACGGAGAGTAAACTGAAATAACCCTTGTATTTTCACCCTGTAATCAGAACCTGAAATTGAGGACTGGCAATCAAGACTCCATAGTCTGAATGTTGCAACTCATTAAGGAAACATAAACAAAGGTACACCACTGTAAAGCTTACTCCTGTTATAATTTCTTAGCATGTTTTTAGTCTCCGTATTTTTATTTTCTATATCTCAGGTTTGGTGGAGCATATGTTTCAAGTGGTATGTGAAGCATGATTTCTAGTACTCTGGCATAATTTCAGGTTGTAATTTTATTAATTAGTTGAATGAGTGAGTGATGGGCGGTAAAGCTATAAACACTTAGCTTTAACTAATTTTCAGGCTTCTGAGCTCACTGAGATAATTGGCTCAGTTCCAACTATTTCAAGCTTTTTCAGGATCCTCCCAGTTGGAAGAAATGACAAGAGACATTGGTTCACATATTCGAAGTTTATTCGTAACCATTAGGAACAGTCACATGGAAACAAACAAATAATGGGATGAAAGAGTCAATGTCAGTTCTAGGAACCAGCTCACTGAAAAACGGTCAGCTCCAGAGCTGTATAGACTAGGCACAGTTTATATGTGTAATGTTAGAGTAAACAAAACATTGGCAAAAAGTTATAAATCTTTGATTTTCTTTGAGTTAGAGATGGGGAGTAAGGAATAAATCTTTGTTTCTTTTAGAGTTCTTTGTTTCATAAAATATAGACTTTCTGGTGAGATATCCTCTTGTCCCATGGCACCTGAGTTGAACTTGCCCCACTGAGATCTTCACTACTGCCACCAGCAGAGACATAAGTGAAGTAACTGTAAACTATATTGAAAATCCTGGTTTTTAGAACCTGTGCTTTCCTCTGTAGGATTTGTTATCAGCAGTTGTTCAGGGATGAACGTAGCTGGATCTCTTACCTGTTCCATAATGGCAGCTCAGTGTTCTGGAAAGACCTGTGGTGCATTTCCAGATCATCGTCAAGAAAAACAGCTTCCCACCGCTTGTGTTATTTGCAGAACCCTGGGAAGCCAGCAAAAATCTGAAATGGCACAACTAGATCAGCTTTGTGTGAATGTGACTATATTTCTTACAAGAGCTTGAGGGTACTTTAGATGCCTTTATGCGGCTGGAAATCTGAGCTAATAAACCCTGCCATGGCTGAGTTAGCACCATGTAAAGTTAGCTGTTAGGTGTATGTCTTGGTGTTTCCCGACTTAAGCTTATATAGTGGCATTAGTGTATAAAGTCAGTGAAGGTTGATCAGCATTTAATATATGTGCCTCAGTGCTAGTCCTGCTGTATCCAAGCTGGCGCTGGTGGTGCTAATGTGGTGTCTCTGCCATATAGCCTAGATTTAGCAGGGTTCATCAGTTCAAACTGAGCTCTTGCCAATTAAATAAGTCCATGTGCATGGACTTATACAAGTCCCTTATATATAAGGACTTACAAATAAGACCTACCAGAATCAGTGTGCGATAGCTTGGCTTGAACCCAGTGAACCGAAATGGACTGTGTCATCTGGTGTGTTACACTGCATGCTCAGTAATAACTGTCTGCCAGGGTTTTTTCCTCCATTATTTGAGGTATTCTTTTACTTTTGATAATGGAAAGTTGGCTGTAAAAAGAAAACTATATGGTGGTAGTTGTTTTTTAAACAAGCTGTAGGGTTTATCTTAATGCACTTTGTTTTTCTTGAACACTTCTGCTATTGTTTTTATTTGCTTTTTCTAGTTAGAACTGAAAATTTCTCCTTCAAGTGTTTCTGTTTCAAAACAGTGTATTTTGCACTACCACTTGTTTTAAGGAGGCTTGAGAGTATTAGTACAAAAAAGATATCTAAAGAAAACACTTATGTTTTGGACAAAAAGGAATTCTCCCGTTTTTAAGGTTCATTGCAGGCACTTTTGATAATACTGTTTTTCCCACTTCCGTAAAGAATTTTGCCATAAAATATCAAGAAGTCACGTTCAGTGAATTGAAATTTGTAGATATATGGATATAATTACTTCATAAAAACTGGATTTGGGGAAAAGTAGTTAATGTAAAATACTGTTTAGATGGTAATGTATTTATACTAAATATATGAGTATTTTTATTAAATTTTATTTTCACTCATGTCCTCATTTTACATTATTAACTTATACTGATTTGTTTAAAGATTTAATCTTATAATGATTAAAGAGAATAGTTTAAAGATTCCTTTGCATGAATGGTCATCCTTATACCCAGTAAATTAGATAGCTACAACTGAATTTTAATCTTAACAGCTTTTCATCATCTCTGCTACCAGGAGAAAATAATGCCTTTTATAGCTCAGTATGTGCTTGTAGGCCCTCAGTTCAGAGCTTTGCATACAGAGCTGTGCTAAATAAATTGTTGCTGTGTAATTGCTTACAGAAGACTTTTCTGTCCCAGGTGATTTGTTAGGCATGCAAACCAAACGGGGCAGGTACACCAGACTGGGCCCATATGCTGATAGTTGTGGTTTAACTCCAGCCAGCAACCAAGTACCACGCAGCTGCTCACTCACTGCTGCCTGTCACGACTCAGACTGGACAGACCAGGGAGTCCCGTTTAATTCGAAATTCCCTCGGGCTAAATTAAGGTGAAAGGACACCGAAGGATCAGTTAAAGATTTTAGTCATGACAAAAGCAAACTGAACTGGGGAGGCATGGTAGTAAGTGACAGGGTTTCTCACAACAGGAATTGGCATAAGACTACTTCTGTAAACCACGTAACCATATACATGGATTCAGGGAATGAGGAGATCCCTCCTGTTGAGTCACAAGGTTCAAAGCAGACCTCCTTGCTTTCCAGACTCCTCCTTAGAGAAGGGTCTAGGGGTGGCTGGATCCACTCTTAGTCTCAGACTTGGTCAATGGTTTATATCTTGAAACGGATCAGGTGTAGGGATTGTGGAAAGAGAGGAAGGAAGAGAGAGGGGAAGGAAGAGAGAGGGACTTCACCTGTCCTGGGTCCAGCGTTGGTTCAGTCAGCTGAGAGGCTTGCACACCCAGGGCTTCAGTTTGTGCCCTTTTATCATCCTTGCCCCTCCTTCGGGCGGGCACCCAAATTCATCAGGTTAATGAGCAGTTTGTGAGCCTTTGGGCTTGGGGGTCCTTTGTGGAGTAACTTCTCCTTCCCTGCAGAAGTGGCCATTGTTTGATCTTTGTACCAGAACAGCTTATGAGAACAGGGAGCTGCTCACCCTCCAGCACGCCCTCCCTCTCCTGTTGCTGATGTCTGAGCTGACGGGCTTTTCACCTGGGTTCCTTGCTGTGCAGGGTTTGTCTTTAAGCAGAACTTGCCCCACCACAATGTTTGAGACATTAACTCTTTCAGTCTCTCACACCAGGCTGGACAGACCAGGGAGTCGTGTTGAATTCGGAATTCCCTGAATTCGGTGAAATGACACCGAACGATCGGTTAAACATTTTATTCATGACAAAAGCAAACTGAATTTGGGAGGCATAACAGCAGGTGGCGGGGTTTCTCACAACAGGAACTGGCATGGAACTGCCTCAGTGAACCATCTAACCCATGGTAACCATACACATCAATTCAGGGAAGAAGGAGATCCCTCCTGTTGAGTCACGAGGTTCAGAGCGGACCCCCTTGCTTTCTAGACTCCTCCTCAGAGAGAAGCCTAGGGGCGGCTGGATCCACTCCTAGTCCCAGACTTGGTCAATGGTTTATGTCTAAAGGGATGAGGTGTAGGGATTGTGGAAAAGTAAGGAGAAAGAGGCAACAAGACAGAAGGAGAAAAAGGGAGAGAGAAAGATTTCACCAGTCCTGGGTCCAGTGATGGTCCAGTCAGCTGAGGGGTCCAGTTCTGGTGGGCTTGCATCCCTGGGGCTTCAGTTTGTGCCCTTTTATCATCCTTGCCCCTCCTTCAGGCGGGCACTCGAACTTACTAGGCCAACTGAAGTGTCACGAGTGGTTTGTGAGCCTTTGGGACTTGGAGGTCGTTTCAGGAGTAACTTCCCCTTCCCTGCAGACCTGACTATCCTTTGATCTTTGTATCAGAACAGGGAACTATGCACTCTCCTGATGGGTGCTCAGTGGCTGCTTTTCCCCTTGGCTCCTTGCTGGGCAGGGTTCATTGTTAGGCAGAGAGTTGTTATGCAGAGTTCCTCTTTAAGCAGAACTTGCCCCACCACAATGTTTGAGACATTAACTCCTTCAGTCTCTGACACCCCGCCACCCAGTGGGATGGGGGAGAGAAAGGGGGGGGGGGGGGGGAAGTAAAACTTGTGGGTTGAGATAAGAACAGTTTAATAGAACAGAAAGGAAGACATTAATAATGATAATAACAATAATAAAAAGACAGTAATAATAAAAGGATTGGAATATACAAAGCAAGTGATGCACAATCCAGTTACTCGCCAACCAATACCCAGTTAGTTCTCAAGCAGTGATCTGCCGCACAGAGCAACTCCCGCCAGTTTACATACTGGGCATGACGTCACATGGTATGGAATACCCCTTTGGCCAGTTTGGGTCAGCTGTCCTGGCTGTGTCCCCTCTCAACTTATTGTGCCCCTCCAGCCTTCTTGCTGGCTGGGCATGAGAAGCTGAAAAATCCTTGACTTATTCTAAACACTACTGAGCAACAACTGAAAGCATCAGTGTGTTATCAATATTCTTCTCATATTGAACTGAAAACATAACACTATACCAACTACCAAAAGAAAATTAACCGTATCCCAGCTGAAACCAGGACACTAACTTTGTAAAGGAGGGAATGTCTTTTTCTTCAAGTCCTTGTCTATAGTGGAGTTGTCAGCACTACATGTTTATGTCCTGGTTTATGTGCTAACTGGCATTATTTTTCTATGATTGCACCTTCAGGCTTTGAAATCTTACAGCTGTGTATGATTTAACACTTCATTCAGGCTGGAGTTGCGCTTGGTTGTCATTGGGATTTCTGCAGTATTACTAGCTCGTTAACACATTTAGTATTGTCAGCTCTGCTTCCTCCTCATTTCTGTTAATCTCGGTTTGTGTCACTCCCCTGGTCTGGTACTGTGGATGAGCTTTATTTGCTTTCACCTGAACTCAGAAGATGAACCCAAAATACTTAGTAAGATATCTGGTTTTGTGGTCTGATCCTGGATCTCCTCCAGCTCCATGCGTTGTCTTTGTGTTACCCTTGCCTCTTCCTGTAATCTAAAATTCATACTGTCCTTCCTTGGAAGTCCCATAGTGCATGGTTGTAGGTCTGGATTCAGCGAAGGCATCTTCTCAAACCATAGATACAATGACTAGGGGAATTCAAGTTTGGAGTTGTCGCCTTCTGCTATGATACAGTTTTAGGTATTTCAGGTGCTGGACAATGATGTGGGTAACACCAGATGAAGTAGGTGTGGGTTGTTTTTTTTCTTGCAATTTTTTTACTATGTGTTTTTCAGGTGGCTTCTTTTAACAAAGTTTGCAGACTATGTTGAACTGTGCAGAAAATACAAGTTCCTTGAGGATGACAAGTTACCTGATTTCTGGTGTCTGGGACTGTATGAGACATGAGCAGAGGGAAGACAGGACTCTGAGGCCCTGGGGCCTGTGGGTTGGTCCTGGAGGATTATCTAAGTACCAGCAGGTCTGTTTGCATTTAGCTGTACAGCAATACAAAGAGGAGTGTTACTGCGTGCCATAATGTGAAGTGTGGTTTCTTAAATCCTGTCATTAATTGATCATGCAAACCTGGGCTCACAGATCCATAAGAAGACATTTGTGTTTTGGGGGCAGAGGAAGTAGAGAGGTGACTGGAGTGGTTTGTATGAGAAATGCAGTGTTTATAGATTGAATGTGTCATTAGGAAAACATAGTATAGTTTTTTTCATGATGCTTGTGTTTCTTAATCAAGCTGGCAGATGTGAAATGTGTTAGCATCTAGCATAGGCATAGTTTGTCATATTTAAAAGTGCATCTAGCTGAGATTGATTGTAGACTTTGTATAGATTGCAACCAAGAATCTGTGTAAACTGTTAAACTGGGCCTACATAAGATGCTGTGAATTGTTGCAGATGTTGTTAGCTAAGAAACTAAACATATTTTTTTCCTGAACTAAATAAAATACAAGAAAACTAAAATTAGGGATAAGAATATTATTTTTTTTAGAGTAATGAAAAACATTCTCAGACATCTCCTAAAGAAATAAGCAAAGCTGAAAATCAAAACCTCTTTGTAAAGACTGCCCTTTAAAGGAATGTTTCTCGGCATCTGCTGTAAGTACAGCTGTTCTAACCTGTGACAGAACTAATAATTTCAGAGAATTCTAAAAGGAGGTATTACTCTTCAAAAGTACTTAGCTTTTTTGTTGTTGTTGTTGTTTTAAGTCTTCTCTTCCCTTCTCTTATATATGCTTATCTTCTTCGATCCTTTTCCTTCCCATCCTAGAATTTTTTATCGTTTTACAGTGAAAGGAGGTGCAACAAAAACTTCTTATTGAAAATACTTGTTGGGGAAAAAAATCCAAACCACAAACTTTATTTCTAATGAAAAGTAACAAGACTCCAAAGGAAACAATTCCATCATGCTTTTAGTATTCGTAGCTTCAAGGAATTAAATTCTTTTATCAGGTACAAACAATTAGAAGTGTTGATAATGCTACATCTCCAAAGATTTGAATGTCTTTAATGACTTCATGTTTTTTTGCTGAAGTTGACCTGATCACTGCAGTGATCACACTTACAGTGTGACTGAGTTGAAACTCAAGCTTGTTAGAATATTACATTAAAACCCAGTACAGAATTTGTAGCCTAAGGCCACACGAATACTGTAAAATTTAAATGATAAATCATTTGAAAGAGGCATAACCCACTAGACTAATGGATACACAGAAAAAGTGGCTTATTTAATTGCTGTTAGAAAATGTGAGAAACCTTGGGGGGGGTTTAGAAGTTCATAGCCTTCAGAGAAGCTCTAACATAAATTTTACAGCATTGGCAACTGTGGCACAGAAGGCCTCCTGTGTTCAAGAACAATTCCTGTGTCATTTAATCTATTCCTAAATCTGTCGAGAACCAGTCTGTGCACTTTCCTTGCCCTCACTGTTCTTAGAGAAAGATTATTTGTCAGGTTTCACCCCTCTAGCTCTTGGAAAATTTGCTATTTCTTACGATTTTTCTCACAGTTCTTTTTCTTGTGCAACACTATTTGTTATCTCTGCTCCCTCTGAATTTTGTTTTGCTAGTGTATTTATATAAACACACCAGCAGCAACCATCTAATGCTTTTCTTTTGCTAAGCTAATCAAGAAAGCTCTTTTTAATCTTTGAGAGGTCTTACTTTTCTTTATCATTGCAGTAGCCCTCCTTTGCATCTGGCTTACAGGTGGCATTACTCCTTCCATTCAAATGTCAAACTTGTATTCTGGTTTCTGATCACACCATTTTCCAATAGGTCACCTGAACCTTTCTCTCCTCCTTTTTTATAGTAGTACTTTTTTGTCAGTCTTTGAGGATACCATGATGGTGCTTCGTAGCACTTCATTTGAAAGGAGAGGGAGAGAAGACTTGCTCTGCTCTGAGATCCAGTGAAGGACAGTTTGAAGAGCTTGCTATTGGATGTTCATAAAGGTGGATGTTAAATTTTGTTGTCTTGAAAAAACATACTTAGAACTTCTCTATATTTTGGTATATGACAAAAACTGTGTGAAAAACAAAGCAGATGACAGAAACATTTATCAGGTGTGAGAGGCAGATGTATACAGGGAGTCAAACTAATCACTGCAGTCTTGTCTTTGTGGTTGATAGGTTGTCTGCTGTATCAAACTTTACCTGGTCAGAGAAAATAGGGACAAATACATTGTACTGGTGGTTACTGATGTGGCAGAGAAAGCACAAGAATGCTCTTGCTGGGTGGGTAAGATAGAGGCTACTTACTGGATTTTGGTGAATTGAAATAACCAGAATAACATATATGTGTCCTTGCTCTTTTCTGCCCAGAACTTGTATTTGGGGCTGAATTATAATACATGAATTGAAACTATAGCTAGTCTTGATACTGTGACTAGCTCTGAATGCCCAATGAAAATAAATTTTATTAAGTAAGTTGAAGTTACTGGTTTGCCTTTTTATTTCAAATAGGTTAATCTCAACAGTGTGCTTTCTTTGATCTGCAGGCTTCATCAATAGCTTGCAGAAGCAGCCATTGTCTTCCTTTGTTTTTCTATCAGATTTTCACATTACTTCTTAAAATAAAAATTTCCACCAGTGGATACATTCTGTAACTTGTTCCAAACTATTGCACCTCGGTCTTTGTATTTCTGATTACAAAGTTTTCAAAGATAAAAGGGAAAAAGAGCTCAAACAGTGATGTGATCAGGACCTTCTCAGCTACTTTCACCTGTCTGGAACTTTTGCTGTTCATGATAGGTTCTTTGACAGTAGAAATCAAGTGGTTATGTAAATGGAAAGGATACGACACTGACTTAAAAAGGCCCTGCTTATTTTTTGAATGCAATTCTTTGTTCTCATGGGATAAAAAAATCACTTGCATCTGGACTTGTATGAAAATTATTAACCATCTCTGATACTGCATATCCTGTACAACTTAATTTCAGCAGCACAATGTTTTGAACTTGTTAGTCTTATTTTTCAATAATTTAAAGAGTTTTATACTTTAAAAAGAAAAACTACAATCCCTATAAAAGAGAGAGTATTTTCTTCATGTGGCTATTTCAGCTCGTTTAATGCTCCATTTAAATAAAATGTTTTGTTTCCTTTTTTTGCATAGCACTCAGGTCAGAATATGTGAACCTGTGGAGGGGATGGTATGTTTTCTGTTGCCTGACCCTGCTCACACCTAAGCAAATCTTTGAGTGCTGTTTATTTGTGTGCTGTAAATACCACTGTACTTTAACTCAATTTTTAAAATTGTTTCCACTGTGACATGTTTGCCCAGATACTGCACAATCTATTACTAACTATGTTAAGGTGCTGCATCTACTTTTGTTGTTACATAGTTGTGGGTTAAAACTGAGAGTGTTGCCGTTTTATGATTTCATTCTCTTATGTCCATTTTTAGCAGAATGAAGTTTAAAATAGGAAGGAAACTTGAAATTTGATGTGCATCAATGCTTGCAATTTTGAAAATGGTTTTTAGATTGCCTGCCTTGGAAAAACAAGGCTTACATGTTTAAAAGATGGACAATGTCATCCTTCAGTCTTTTTATTGGTCTTCCAGGTCTCCGCTTTTAAACTGTTTAAAAAAGTGTTAACAGGATAATAGAAAACTTAACTGCAATGTAACAAAAAGAGAATTTTTAAGGGTACAGTTATCTATAAATTAAGTGAAAATTAGCAGCCAGGGAAAGAGGACGCTCAGATTATTACTCCCACTGAGGAGAAGGCAGATTGGTATTGACTGGTGCTTTCACATGCATGGCTTTGTATTAGCTTTAGCTCTCTTCCTTGTGTGGGTATCAAAGGGAATCTGGATTTATTATGGTGATGGCGAACAGCATTTAGATCACAGGTTTTTAGGAAACCAGCCTGCATTATTTCTGCTACTCACAGACAACATATTTTTCTAGCAGTTATAAGCATTTGCAATTTGCATGCAGACTAGTAGTTCTTTTCATTCTGGAAATACATCGAGAGATTTGTGTGCAGATATGCAAATAGTGTAAGTGCTCTTATAATTAATTTGCTGTCTTCTGTAATAGATCTTGTGAAGGTGCTACAAAATTTCTGTAATATGCCATCTGTCTTATGTATGTTTTCTGGTTGACACACAGTCACTTGAAAAATATGGCAGTGGCAGATAAAAGAGGCAGGATATTTATCTCTGATGTTACTGTTTACGGGACCCGCAAAATGCCTTAAAACCATTTTAATAGTAAGAGAATCAATCTTTACATTCTGGTACTATCCCATTCCTTTGCCTTCTTTAAAGTATGCCTATAGGACAGAAATTCTATGTCTACAGGAGAACAGTCTTTTAAAGAGAGATGTTTTGAGGTCTGAGAAAAAATTTGATTACCTTCTTATATCCTAAAACCTAAGTTTCCTTAGCAGTGTTTGTTAGGTCTTTAAGTCAACAATATGTACAATTACAATAGGTAAAAGTGGCTGCTTGCAGTGTGTATAAGGTTGGGCCTATAAAACCAAAATACTTGAATCCTGCTACATTTGCATGCAGTGCATGGAACAGAACCACCTGAATCTGAAATGAGACTTCTGAATAATGCTTTACCGCAAGCAAAACCAGACTAGAATACAATGCTGTGCCAGACCAGTACTTTCCAGAACATACCAAGTATATTAAATATTTTTTGTATTTATCAGCTGCTGAATGAAGCTGGTATAAAAAACTAAACATATAAATGATCCTATAAAAAGAGAAGTAAGGAAGAGAGATCTGCTATGGAATGTCTGCCAAAAATATTACAGACAGATGAAGAAGTCCTAAGAAAAAGATCTGAACTTAGGAGATGTTATCACTAAAAGACAAAAATGTAATAAATTGGTATCTTATATTTCAGTGCATACTGTGCAATGTTGTAGTAGGCCATGTATTTTCGAACCAATAGTGCATCACAGTAATCAGTGACTGTCAGTTTCTGAGTGTAGCATTTTTGTTGTCAAGATGGTTTTTATCAACAGGTAACCACCACTAATCTAAAAGCAATTCTGAATTCTGAGAACCAAGAGGAAAATCTGGCAGGTAATAGTAGTTTTCTGGAATTGCATATTTTGATATTGGGGAGGTAAACATTTTTATTACTTTTCTTTACCAGACTATAGATAGCCCTTCATTTTTTGAGGATAACGATTGCATTTTTTTCTAGAGCATATGATATGAAAATGACCATTAACAGTTGTAGAATTTGAAGTGCCTTGATCTAAAGAGGGCTTGTGTTTACGGGGAATACACTGGGATAATAAGTTAAGTGACAGTTTTAAAGGGCTGTATTGTTTTCAAATTGTAGGACATTAAAAAAGGATAAAGTTCACAACAGATTATATGCTACCTCTACTTGAAGAAGATAATAGTTTACCTTCAGAGTTGAAGAACTTCTAATTTTGGAAATCAGCAGGCTAATAATCCATTTTTCTTCCATGTGGTCTCATTTTAAAGCTTTGTTAAAGAAAGCAAAGTGTTATAAATCGACAGAGCCAATTCTATATAAAATTCATAAATTTATTGAGAATAGCAAGCAAGCAGTGCTGGGCGGCCGGGGAGTCTGTGCTCCACCAACGGCTCGCAACTTTCTGTTATAGTTACATTCCTTTTATACAGTTCATGCACCCCTTTCTTGTAAATCTCCGCCTTGTCTTGCTGCTTCTTTCTTCACTCGTGCAGGTTTGTTAATGGGTAGCTTCCGTCAATCTTCTCAAGGGAGAGTGTCTTTTGATATGGAGAAATGCAGTCCTGGTAGAGTCAATCCCCTTATCTGGTAAATTATAGCCGTTGTCTTTTCCCTCCTTAATCTAGTAAGTTGTAGCTGTTGTCTTTTCTGGTGACCTTTAAGCAACATTTAGGCAAGCCTTGCTTATTTACATAAAGCATTTGTTCAATCACAATGTGTCCCTTCCCCCTTCCCGATTGGTATGTCAGCCTTATTGTCTTCTTTTAATTCAACAGGAATTACACAATGTCAGGGAACAATTTGGTTCCCTGTCGATCACAAAAGGAAAAAAAAAATCACATGGACAGATTTAGAAGTTCACAAATGCCAAGTGGGAAAGCTTCACAACTGTTGTAAACTGGATGTTTGCACATTAGAGTGTGAATGCTGATTTTAACCTTTTCATATGGAATTTTGTATGCTGTGTATTTGACAGGTGAGAACTGAATTCCCCGATTGGCTTGCCATCTCTGTTACTTTCTAGGCACAAGACTAGACAGGGGTCAGAAACAGAACATCAATAATAGAAACCAGGAGCTGAAAATAGGACAAATGTTGGGTGCATTGGAGCTATTGCTAAAACCTCTTCACTTTTGATATATATATAACAGCTCACTTGGAAGTCAAACTGTTTAATGGATTTCTTCTTAGTGTGATGTTTTTCGGACTATGTGTTTCTGTGGTAGGAGTGGGTTCAGTCTATGCCTGTGATATTTGTGCCAATATTTAATTTCTTAAAAAACATTTCTAGTACCTTATAGACTGTCATTTTATGTACAATTCTCCATGGAGCAAATGTGTTTTGGAGAGCTTTTTTTGTTGTGATTTTCCTTGTCTATAAGGAGTATATGTAGGGGGTGTAATACAGATCAGAGGCTCAGCCACTTGGTATATTTGTAGAGGGGAGCAGCTAACAATGCCATATCTCTCCATAAATGACACACTCAACACTGCTTAAAATACTAGCTTTTATAAACTTCTGGGGAGTTAAAAAGATAAAAATGAAAATTTGAAGCAAGACAATAAAATCTTGCATGGGGATTGTGTTCATACAGATGTCCTATGCAAAAGTCTCTCTTGGTTGTGCTTTAAAGACAAGAAGTTAGGCATGGCCTTTATGCATGTAGTACAATTTGTGTCTGTGGTGCAACGTTGTCTTGTGCCTTTTCTTCCCTCAAACCTTAAAGCACCATTGATCATCCTGATCTTTCTGCCATACCATCAAACACAGTTTCACCCTATGTCCTGTTTAAAATAAATAGCTTGCATTTCAGTCAGAGTATACCATTTTTTAAAATACATGCAGTGTTGATTTACGGTTTTCTAAGCCATGAGAAATGTAGTACCTACTCTGATTGATTGCTTCCACCCCATGTTTATTGCAGAATATTTGTTTTGTTTCCTGGGCTAGAGTTTGCAAGGATGTGAGAGAGCGTGGCTGTGCTTGTATGCAGGTCAGTAAAGTGCTAAAGTCTTCCTGTAAGAGGCCTTACTCCAGCCCATTGCACTGCATTACTTCCTCTCGCTGGAAGCTCTCCTATTGCTATGAATGCTAGTAATTTAATTGTCAATTATAGTCAAATGTTAGTTTTCAGAAGTTTGATTTTGGTGCATATTAACTAAACTGTTGGAGTTCTTGGTTGTTAAAACTGGGTTTGAAATTTTTCACATTTATCTGAGGCACCTATGTTTTCTCAATCTGACTAGAACAGGAACCTGAGGTGGCTTGCTTGCCAGTTTGCAGCTTCCCAGTGTTCTGACTCTCCTACAATCAAAGAAAAAAATGGGGAGATGAGGTTGCCATATCACAACCTCTGTGTCCTTCAGAAAGTTTGCTATAGTCAGAAATAACTGTAATTCCATTGAATTGATGCTGATCAGCGTTTGTGCTGCTACATTTTTTCCATCTCTCAAATTGACTGAGGTGTTGTTTAAGAGAAATGAGCCCGCTTGTAGGAATGGGGTACGTGTCCTGAAAGAATTAACCAAGAAAATGGATTTGGAGTTTCAGGTTTAAATCACGTCGTCATCTTCCCCTTGTTGTCGTCTCCCCCCCCCTTTTTTTTTTTAATTTAATGTAGTGAAGAAAATTAAAGCACACTAATACTCTTAAACTTCTGTGAAATTTACTGTATTGTAATTTCAATTATTATAGTAACTAGCTGCTTTACATGCACTTTATAAGTTAATTATAAGCTATTTGAATAAATTTTTGCTCTTAATTGCTTGTTTTGGATATTGTTTATATTAAACATTTTTGCTAACCCATGAACAACTGTGAACTTAAATATATAGCAACTCTTACTGTTTCTGATTAGGTAAAGAATACTGACCGGTGCATGATTAAAAACACTGCGTATGGATATCTGTGTATACCTGTGCACCCAGTGTTTGTGTTTGAGACTTCTTGTAGCCACAGGTGGAGAAGTAGTAAGGACACCAGCTGAAACTGATTGTTTCTGTGTAATCTGTGATACTGAGTTATCTTTAAATTAGGTAAAACCTCACTGAAAATCGGAGTTTATATATGAATGTTCAAATTACACCCAACACCAAAAAGTGTTTCTAGTTAATCAAAAGAACTGCATTTTGTTCTTAAATTTCCACCTTTTTTTTTTCTTTTCTCTGTTTTTGTTTTGTTTTGTTTTAATTTTATTTCTATATTTTTTTTAGTGAGTGACAGTTGCTTCAGGAACCTTGCCGAGGATCGTAGTGGGATAAACCTTAAAGATCTGGTCCAAGACCCTTCTTTGTGAGTATCTGGCTCTTATTGCTAAGCAAAGAAAAGCTTCTTCATGATATCCTTGTGAGTAGTTTTGTAATTATATGAAGAACTAATATGATGAAGTACACTTAGTACTTTAATGGTAATATGCTTACCAAGTTGTTAGTCCTTAATACAGGCAAATATTATTAAAACCACGTTGTTTTTTACGTACTTCTGTTTGTGAACTAATATCCAGTGAGCACATATGGTAAAGGGTACAAGAGTCATCAGAGGTAACAGATTGTGCATGCTGGTATTTCTATGGAGGAGTTGTATGCACATTGTTGCCCTTCTTTGTTTAAGGAGGAACTGCATATAAATTAGGAGATTACTGGTTAATTATGTTATTGCCAGTTATCTTAATGCAGAATCTTTTTTCTTTGTATCTGATTTCATTCAATTGATATTTATTTCTTCCTCTACTACCTGTTTTAATTCAAGTATCTGAGCAGATAATCTAATTTTTACTTCATGGGAAGCCTAGTGGTCTTCATCTCACTGTGGTCTTTTCCTCTAAAATAAAATTCAACCTCATGAGCTCTGAGCCAGACTTGAAATTGTATTAAACCTTTTTGTGTTTTTGTTTGGGTTGTTTTGGTTTTGGTTTTTTGTTGGGTTTTTTTCCTCTTCAGTTAACTTTAGTACTAGCTGAAAATGTTCTCGCTAGTGTACACAAGTGTACCACTTGTTATGAGGGAAGGGAAAGGGGAAAAATTCACATCTTTTTAACATGAATGGTAGTGCATTCCACAGTGGGTCCTAACATGATGGGCCTTACACTGGCAGAGCACATTTTTCAGTATTGGTTGAGAAGCAGTGAAAAATAAGGTATATTTGACATCTTATTTCAGTTACAGGGAATTTATTTTGTCATGTTGATACCTCAAATAACACATGCATATTGTTGTGGTTTAACCCCAGCCAGCAACTAAGCACCATGCTTGCTCACTTACCCTTTCACCCAGTCGGATGGGAGAGAGAATTGGGGAAAAAAAAAGTAAAACTTGTGGGTTAAGATAAGAACAATTTAATAGAACAGAAAGGAAGAAAAAAACAGTGATAATAATAAAATTACAATAATAATAATAATAAATTGGAATATACAAAACAAGTGATGCACAATGCAGTTGCTCACCACTCACTAACAAATACCCAATTAGTTCCCAAGCAGCAATTTCCACCCCCTCCCACTGCCAGCTCCCACCATTTTACATACTGGGCATGACGTCACACGGTATGGAATACCCCTTTGGCCAGTTTGGGTCAGCTGTCCTGGCTGTGTCCCCTCCCAGCTTCTTGTGCCCCTCCAGCCTTCTTGCTGGCTGGGCATGAGAAGCTGAAAAATCCTTGACTTATTCTAAACACTACTGAGCAACAACTGAAAGCATCAGTGTGTTATCAACATTCTTCTCATATTGAGCCAAAAACATTATACCACCAAAGAAAATTAACCGTATCCCAGCTGAAACCAGGACACGTATATACATGCATTCTTGGGAAATTTTGACATTATGAAAATAATATTTGATAATTTATACTTCTGAAACAATAGACATACAGGGGATAAGTATAATTGTTGCTCTAGATTCACAGAATTAATGCAAATTTTTAATAATTACTATCTAAGCGTTGAAGTCAAGGCTATTTCAAAGGTTTAATTTTCAACAAAAAATTGCCTTTTGAGTGTTTGGGGTTTGTTTTTTTTCTTTTTGAGAATGTTATGTGGTTTTTTGAGCTTATGTGCTATACATAGTTTTGGTTTTGCACCTCTGGAGTTTACTTTCAGAAAGGATGAATTCCCTTTCTTGTAGAATGATCATTTTCCTTACTGTTTACCAAGTGATGAAATCTTTTACTTTCCTTCCCTGACCATAACTCACATGAAGAAGATTGTAATAAATTATTGTAATCTGCGAAATAAATGAAATGGATTTCTGTTGCTTGTAGCATAAGAAGCATAAGTGACTACAACGTAGCCGTTTTTATCACTTTGAAAGATTGAATAAGTCTCAAAACATCTGTTAGGTCTCAAGGACTGTTTATGACATGTCTGTTGTATGACAGATTATGCTGCAAGAAAAGTCTGCTTCTTCCTGCCTGACGATAGGAATGTATAGACTGTTTTGTTTTCCAAATTGATATTCTTGCAGTTTTACAGCTGAGTGCCTATTAAGAGTGCTTGCAAAATATGTAATAGTGTGAGTGAATCTCCAAAATGAAGAAACGGTCTAAGGCTATATATTGTTCAGCCTAGCCTTTTGTAGGTGACTCATGGCGTCTGAATTCTTTATTATGCAAAGATAAATGCAAAGGACAGTGTGGAGCAGAAGCATGAGAGTGCCAGCCAAAGAGATGTTTTAACTTTTTTTGAAATAAGAGTAAAGTTTAATTAAAATCTCTAGAGTATTTGGCTAAGATTTTCACCTATAATGATACTTGAAATAGCAAAATAACATTTGATTCATCCTCTTACTGGTTTAATATTTATGGTTTAGGGTTTCTTTGGTGCTCATTCGCTCTGACCGTAGACAAACTGCCTTTCTTCTTTGTAATCTAATATCAGATAACAACATCAGATTTACATAAAAAATTCTGATGCTTTCTCTACAAATGGCTCTGTCACTTTAAAGGTTTGCAGTGCATTTGTAACATATGACACTAATAAAAGAATTTAACAAGGAGAGTTAGGTTCATTAGCATATAAATAGATAATAAGTGTATACTTTTAACAGGAGTTCACATTACTAGTAGATGATGGGTTTGCAGCAGAGGCAGAAATACAGTATAATACACTAAGAGGATAGTATAAAAAAAAAATAAGTGGTTTTAGAGTAGGATGGTTTGATACATCATGTAAAATGCATTTTGAATGGTGTCCATTTCTTGTGAGACTTCATACAGTTTTCTAAGCTATTTTGGCAACTCCTTGTTGTTTGCCAGTCTTGGCTCCAAGACAACTCTCTTTTGTTATTGCAGAAGGCTTTTTCTGGAGGGCTGAAAGTGTGTCTTTACATTGAAATGAAACTCTATAAAGATATCATTCTAGGGTTTTTTGATTAGTGTCTGATTTATATCAAGTGTGCCTAATTGTCAGGGTAGTCTTTTTTTCCCCCAACTGATTTCCTAGCTAGAGCAGTCTGAACTCTGTAAACTTGATCTTCCTTCAGTTGTCTCATCATTAGTAATAACAGCTCTGCTGCTCAAATCAGGAGTTTGTTCATCTCTTTCCATTTGTATATGTTTTACTCTGTCAATGAAAATAGAAGTGCTGCTTAAGAAAAAAAACCAAGCATATCAAATAAACATAGAGTAGTTGCTGACTGGCTGTGGGAGAAGGAAGCATGCAACAACTTTACAATTAAATCTCATTTTGTAGTTAATTACAGAAAAGTTGAATTTGAGCAAAAAGTTGATTAGAGTTTCAATTGAAAAGGTGGCTTGAGAATTAACTGCTATTCTTCATTCGTTGCCACTGATCATAGAATGGTTTGGGTTGGAAGAAACCTTTAAAGGTCTTCTAGTCCAACCCTCCTGCAATGAGCAGGGACATCGACTAGATCAGGTTGCTCAAAGCCCCATGATGTCTCTACTGTATACAGTGCCCAGTTTTGGAAACAAAACTTAAAGATGGAGAGGTGTGTAGGAGAACAGCAAGAGGAGAAGGTGGTTAGAAAGTGCAGTGTATGACAGGTGTTACTTAATTTAGAAAACAACGGTGGAAGAGAGGAAGTATGAATTGCCTACAGTATATAAAAGATTATTAAAGGGATTGTTCTTTTTGTCTGATGAGAAAGAATTACTTCCATTTATAGCAGATGAGATTGTTTGGAGAGTTGAGAAAAAATCTAAATGTCAGTGAGATAAACTGGAATCTGTTTCTACGAATGCCAGAGAGAGCTGTGCAGATTACAGTCTACGTATATTTGATCCTGTCTAAGTGTAGAGAGCTGGAAGGGCAAACCATTTTTTTCCCCCTTTTTTTTCTCTCTTCTTTTCTTTTCTTCTGTGAAAAAGGTATGCATTCTGGCACTTTGGCATCACCGTAGTTAATATGACCGAAAACTAGATGGAACTTAGTTCAATTCTTACATAAGTAACTTAACATGATTATGAATATTCAAAGCCTATGATTTGGTTTAGATGATGCACCCACTCCAGGCCTGCCTACCATTCCCATAACACATAACAGATATATAAAATTTTGCATTCTACAGAGGAGATTTGTCTACATGAGAAGATTACAGGTGTCTTTCCATGAATGATCCTAAACAGCAGAGCTGCAGACAGCAGGTGTAATTGGAGCAACTAGCCTGGTCGTACTTAGATGGTGGTGCAGATGTTCTTCAGACTATGTTCAGCTGAGGTAAAATGCAGTGGAACAGCTTAAGATGCTAGCAAAGTCGTGCTTTTGTGGGGAGATCTTTGAGGCTCTGTAGCAAGGCAAAATTTCTTAAGCTGGTGCTCAAGGAAAGACAGAAAATTTTTGTCAGTTCATTTGACTCCTTGATCGGGACCAGACTGAATGCTGCACTTTCTTCACTCTTTCTTTCTCTCCTTTTCCACCCTCAGTACCCAATCTGTGCTTAGGAGAGAAATGGGTTAGATAGAATTCAATATGGCTATCACCTGAAAATCCTCCTAGGTTCTTTATTACTGAATTGCTTTTCTGACGAAGTTATTTAAATACACCTCTGAAGCATGAACCATCAGATCATTAGAGGGTTAGGTATACCTCCACCTCCTTCAAGTAGAAGTTCTGTGTGTAGACATCCCAGGTTTTAGCTCTTAGGGCCACTTTATAAGATGTTCCTTTTAGCTCTAGCCTGTATATAGACATAAAGTTTATAAAATAATTGTCTAGACAGAAAGGAGGATGCTTTTAATCTTTCTGTGCAATTCAGTAGCTGCAGCTGCACATAATCACTGATACACATTTGTTTTGGAAACATCTTCAGAGAATAACAGAATCTCAGATCCAAGAGATTCTGCGTGACTTCTTTCTAGGCAAAATCACATCACATCTAAACTGTGTTTCGTATCTCCTTCAGGTTAGCTGACTTCAATTAAGAGAGGGTAAATAAATGTAACAGGTAAGAACAGGTAACTTTTGACAGGAGATCAGGTGGTGTTTTAAAAAGCTTCCGTAATACATAGGTGGTGGGGTTTTTTTGTAAAATTTGTGAGAAGAAATTGTTATTTACCCTCCATGTAATTGTTTTAGAAAGACAACCAAAATGTTAATAATTCACAAGTTTAACAGGTCTGTGTTAGAAACTCCTGGATGAACTTTGAATTCCATTTGTCCATGACAGGATATAGAAGTCTGACAGAGGTCATCTTTGTCATGTTGTTTTTTACAACCTCAGAAGGAGGAGCTAGATACTTTTTCTGGGAAGTAGTTGTGAGAGCTTTAGAATTTGTCACTTAATCTTAAGGATTGAAGATGATAAAGGAATTCTTGAGGAGCTCTGATTTTTTTTTTATCTTACTGAGGACATCAGCTATACTGTAGGATTGAAGACCTGATAAATACAATATTAAGTCTGTGGATGTAAAATTTCAGTGTCTATCTTCACTTGAAGGAACCTGTCTAGCAGTCGTTGAGGATAACTGGAAGTATCCAAGTTCATTCTTTTGGGGTTTTGCTCATAATTTGAAAATCAGTAGCGTATTCTGTCTTGTTGAAGGTTACAGATCCCATGTTATGATGATAATAGTTCTCTCTCTCTCCCCTTGTGCAACCTTTCTAGTTTTTCAGTGCCTGTTACAATGTATGAATATCATGCCTGTTTCTTTTATTTAACTGCTAGTCTCAGTAACGCAGCACAGAGAGGAAACATTTCTTCTGTAATCCTATCTGCTGTTACCTTGTTTTGCAGCAGCATTCTAGCGGGAGTTCATGTTCAGTTGTTTGTCCATCACTTGACTGCATTAACACGTATTTTCCCTAATAGGCCTGGCTTACAAAAGTACTTCTCTTGCCTCTTCTGTCTCCTCTTAGTGAGCTCATCTGTAAGTATCAAGTGATTTCATCAGGTGATCTTTGTCAGGACAACTGGAGGACTCACTATGGTAGGCCAGAGTACTCTGTTATGCAGAGAAGCAGTACTGAGGTGTAACAGAAGTGCAGCCTATTTTAAATATGGCATCTAATGAAAAAGTTGTACTTGGCAAACTTCCAAACATCTGACTCCTACCTAAAGTAATTGATGATGATGAGTCTAATCTAATAAGCACTTTTTAAAGTTGATATAAATAGAATTGGCCTCATGCTATCCTGATGGTTTCTGATTGGTCTGGGGGAATGAGTGAGACAAGCCTTCATCTGCTTCAACTGCAAGCAGAGTTTGCATGTGCCTGAAAAAATTGTATTTACCCTCCCCTCAAGGCAATTAAAACTTGCTTGTCTTAAGTGGCCAAGGTTTATTCTCAGGCCAGTTTCCCTGCTTGGCTTCTCCATAGTCCAACCAGACTCCATCAGATGTATCACAGAGACTGTTCTGTAGTTCATGTGCCAAATAATTTTTACCTCCATTCACATGAACAAGTCCCTAAATGTTTTCTACAGATATTTTGTAAGGGGCTCTCTGTTTAGGCATGCTGATTATCTGAGGGAAATCTACTTTGCAGCTTCATTGAAGGCCTTCTCCATTACTTGCGCTTCAAGAAAAGAATTTTCTAAACACACAAGATTCCTTGGCGGTTTGTAGCAAAAATTGCTAATATTGCATGCATTTTTCTTTGACTGTTTAGGCTTAATGACTCATAAATCTGTAGGAACAACTTCATCTGTCTGAAGCAAAACCTTAGCAGCAGTCTGTGGCAAAGCAGAACATAAGAAAATGTCTTTCTGAAGCACTTAGTAATTTTCAACTCTAATAATTTTTTTACCTCCGGGCCCAAAGCAGTCTCCTGTAACCTCTTTAAAGCCCCAGGTCAGCTTTATCTGCCAGTGGTGGTTACATTCAGAACAAACCGGTCTCTCATCATACAGTTTCCAAATTCTTAGAAGGAATTTTCTTCCTTTTGCTCTTGCAATGCCCTGCAGTAGCCTGCAATTAAGAAATTTATGAGCTAATCAAGTAACTGAAAAAGTTGGTCTGGAACTAGAGGCTGTGCAGCCCCAGTGCTGTGTCTGGGCTGATAAGTGTTGCTGAGGGGAAAGGCTTGTTTGATTGCGTGGCAGCTGCATCTTGTGTGCTCCATCTGGCTTTTCAGTTCTAGTACTAGTTTCAGAAGTGGTTCTAGTACTTCTCTGTGGTGCAGGGATGCACTCTATAATTATGGGATCTGTAACCAGGTATATTCCTTTTTATTAGGAAGTTTTAAATTGAATGCATTTGAAACTCACTCTTTTATGGAGCTGTTTAAAGAAATATTTTTGTCTGGCTTGTTCTGGAACTAACAGTTATAAATGGATATATGAAGTTTGTTGGAATAAGAAACATCATTGGTTATGGATATTTACTAGGTCCTTCATTTTCAAAGTTAAAGTTTATGTTATTTTTATTAGATGTACTTAACTTTCATTTATAAATGAAAATGCTAGAAAACATTTTTTAAAAGGTTCCAAAGAAAAGCCATGTCCTTTTTGTTCTGTTTTACTTTTTTACTATCTGATGTCTGAAAAGATATACATAGGACACAGGTTGGGAAACGTTTATCAATTTTCAATCTAGACAGTTTCACAAAACTAATTAAAAGTGTTTCTATGTATGTTTTAAATCTTGATTTTAAAAGTATCCACTCTGCTTGTACCTTAGAATTCATGCCATTTTTTTATTTTTCCAGTTGCAATTTTTAAATCATTTTGTCTTAATACCTTACATTCTCCAGTAGTACAAGAAAGAGCCTTAATATAGAGAAGTAACTCACTACTTCCCATCAGCAGGCAGATGTTTAGCCCACTCCTGGAAAGCCAGGCCTCAGCACACAGAAGGGTTGTTTGGGAAGGCAAATGCCACAACCACTAATGTTACCCCCCTTTGCCCTCCTTTCCTTGAGCTTTTATTGCTGAGCACAGTATTATGGTATGGAATATCCCTTTTGTCAGTTTGGGTCAGCAGTGCTGGCTGTGTCCCCTCCCAACTCTTTGCCCACCCCCAGCCTACTCACTGGTGTGGCAGACGAGGAAAAGACTAGACCTTGATGCTGTGCAAGCACTGTTTAGCCATAGTTAAAACATTAGTGTGCTACCGACACTGTTTTAGTCACAAATCCAAAACACAGCAACATACCAGCTGCTGTGAAAAAAGTCAGCTCCATCCCAGCCAGATCCAGTACACTGTACGAGTAATAATACAATCGTGGTTTTTTTCCTTTGCATTTGGAAAGAACATAGACAAGACTCCTGTGTGTCTGGGTATATTCAGGATCAGACCAAAATTACTTTATACAGAAGGAGTAGAAGAATTGAGTATGTACCAAGTACTGTCACACTCTCAGAGTTAAATATCAGAAGACCTTTTTCTGTAATCATTTGCACTAATAATTGATAGGAATAGATTGGAGTAGAATGTAAAGTGTTCATTTAGTTGAATATAATTTTACAGCCCATCATTTGCTTTTGAACTTAAAGCAGCCCAGCTTCCTGGTCAATATTCCGTTTTTTAAAATCACAGTCCAAGATCTTTTTTAAAAGCTTCATGTATAATGCTAGGGATTTCCTTGAGGGATTATGCTGTACATCTCTCTGGCTTTGTTTTTTGTCTTCTCATCCAACCCAAATCCACTACAGCTTCTAGTTGTACTCTCTAGTCTTACCTTAGTGACCTTGCCTTTCTTGATCTTCTCATTTCAAGCTTCTTTTGGAGGGGTCTTTTTCTGTTGCATTTGCTATTTTCATCAGCTTTCCACTCCCTGATGATCTGTGACTCTCAGAACTTAAACAGCATCTTCTAAGCCTGTTTTGCTACCTCCAGGCTTCATCTGAATCTTAGCTAACCTGACTTTTCACTTGACCTCATTCTTCCTGACTCTAGTCTTTGTTTCTGTTTATATCCAGATCTTTTCTGCATATTTAAAAGGGGCTGTCTTCCCATAGTGTCTAGATATTGGAAAGAAAAATACTGTGTTTATCTACAGGAGAGAGATGGTCCAGTGCTGATCTTAGGTTAACCTGCATGGATGGTTCTCCGAGAAGATCCTTTTAATACTCAGCAGTGTATTACATGTGTTTCTATATTCTCAGAAAAGAAAATAAGGTATGAGAACTTACTAAAAAAAAATCAAGAACAAAACAGAAGACCTATTAATATGACTGTATAAACACGGGATGTGATTACATCTTCACTACTGTATTAAATTCTAGAAGGGGTATGGTATGGATCATAAGATTAAGCAGAGATTTGGAACAGCTTCCCGACAAAGAAATTAAATAGACTAGAACTTTAACCAAGAAATAATGTGTGGTGGAGGTACACAGAATGAATAGCAGTTAAAAAAAAAAAAAAAGAGTCAGAGGCAATTATTCACTGTTTTTCATGGATCAGAAATTGTGACAGGAAAAAATTCAGACAGTAGGTTTAAAATGAATAAAAGTACGTAATTATTCAAGTGTAGCATAACTGAGTATTTCATAATTGATGTAACATCATGTGGAAGTCTTGAGTATAAATGATAGATACAAAAACCGGAATTAGACTGACAGACCTATTGTGGCTATTAAAGCTGATGATCTGCATGTAGCATCTAGGTCAGCAAACCTCCTGAACTGAAGATAGCAAGAGGCAGTAAGTTTGTACCAGGGGACAATTCATGCTTTATGTCATATGTTTATTCCCTAAGCAGTTGTTTCTTAACACCAGAAACATCATACTGAGTTATGTGGACCTTTAGACTGAGCTGGTATGGTTATTTTTATATAGTTCTTTCACGAATGGTAGTTTCATAAATAGTGGAGCACATATGAACTTGAAACATTTTTCCATGGGGTCAGCAAACACTTGTCCTTCATAGTAGAGTGAGCTTCCCTGAAGCTGAATTTAAATTTGGAGCTTCCAGTAATGGAGGAACAAAAGCCTCTCAACACAGGGATTGTAATAATTTATTGCAGGGGAGAAAATTTCTCTCCTCTAATCTCACTATTAAAAATTACTGAATGCTCTTCTGAAATGCTCTTTCTTCTGAAAATCAGTTGTGAGCTAACCCCCAGACATGAGACTTTTTGTAGGAAAGGATACGTTTTGTCAAAGCTATAAATACTTGATAGAGTGCCTTATTTGAGAAGGCTTCTATGAAATTTCTGTGCTTATTTGCAGTATAGATTAAGTTAGTAGGGGAAATGGATAATCTGCTACAGCAAGATTATAATAGAATACCTAGCTTCAGATGTAAAGGAAGCCTATGCCAACACATCTTAGGAATGATTCTGACACTGAGATACAGAAAATTGCTACCCAGAGATGTTTTCATGCTTTTATACAATACTACTCACTGTATTTAACTTGAAGGTTGCTTTCTTAATTAGAAGGAATTGTCCTGCCATCACTTGTTCGGGGAACTCTTTAAAATCACTTTCTTTTTAGCACCGTACAGCAGAAATCTATACAGATGGTGTCTTAAGAGGGAAGAAGTATGGTTATCCACAATAATTCTTGTGTTGTTTTCATAGACACTTTTCTTACTGTCTTTCACTGTTACTTGAATTTTACCATGGATTCTTCACTTATGCTTTTCCCCTTTGTCCGTGCTAGCATATAAACATCAGAAGAGCATCACCAGGACATAGTATATTTTCTATGGATGATGACAGCCTTGAAGTTCAAAACTGACATATCAAGGGTTCAAAAATTACCTCAAGTTGTTTTCTGCAGACAGTTATTTCAAATACACCCTTACTAATTCCATTTTAAGCTTTTTGCTTTTTCTTTAGCTACAGCATCTCTCTTACCTCCACTTTCATCCCCTTCATTGTATTGTAATAGAAATTTTTAATCTAATAAAATTCTATTTTCTATTGGTTATTTGGTTTCGGATCTGATAATATATCTTATCTATGAAGTGATATTTTTGATTGGTGTTTCTGTGAAATTTGTTATCGGTGTCATTTTCAGATAGGTGATTGTTTTAGAAAATACAGGATGCTCTGGAGTGTTGTTTGACATGATTGAATTACCTATTTTAAAAATACACATTAAGAGGTGTGTTGTCCTCCATGTCCCCCCTGCTTCATTCAGTATGCTTCTCTCATTGTCACAAGCATTCTGCACTATTAATGTGCTCTATAGCTTAGTACAGTTCAACTACAGAGTAGATCATGGAGGGACTATTAAATGGGGGAATGCAAAACTGGGATGTCTCTTCTCCATTTTAACAAAGGATATTTCATTTGTTCCTGTGATTTTTATTTATTTTTTAATAGATTATTACTTAATAGGTGGTGGTTTTTAGTCTACTGTGTTCCATTTTTCCAAAAGGTGTACTAAAAGATACAAATGTGCTTCTAAAGTAAAGATGCTTTCAGTGAATCCTTCCCTTTTTTCTGCCAACATTAAAAAAACATTTTTCTAACAGAGCCTGGAAAGCCATTCACTATACAGATTGCGAAATAATCCAGGAAATACATCAATGTGTAGTTTTGTTTTCATTTTCATATACAGATGAAGAGAATACAGGGCAATGTGATTGTGAGATTTTTACCCATGTAGTTCTGGGATGGCTGCATGATTCAGGACTGAGAAGCAGCATGTGGTACCACGAGCAGCTGTTGTGCCTTGTTTTGTGCCTGGAGCTCTAGCTGTACCCGTATTGTCTGCATTTCCTTCAGGAAACTCAGTATTGTCCCTACTCTGCTGCACTTGCAATGCACTGAAAATTAGGGAACAAGATTTGAATAAATTTTAATTCAACCTATCATAACAGTTTCATCATTTTCATCTAAACCTGTATGAATTTCAGGGGGAAATTAGAGGCTTCAAGAGTATCATCCTGTTATTTCAGGTTTCTGTTGCAGAGTACAAACCATTAAGAAAAATTCAAGAATGTATTTGAGTTTTCAATGATCTTGAAACATTAAAACTCTAAGATCGAGCATCGAAACCCAGAAAATGCTCATCCTGAGCGGCAACCATCCAGCCTTCCATGCCTATAGGTGGGTCATCTTGGCTTTGTGTATATAAGCAACTGCAAACTTTGCTATCCACCAATCTACAATAACTATCCCTACCCCAAACTCATCTAAAATGATTCTCAGAATCTTGGCTTTCAAAACTAACATTATAAGTATAGTTACAATGAAGTATTGTAAGTTTATAAGGAAGTTAATTGTACTGTATTCAGACGGTATTTTTTGGGTGCAGTTGGCTTTAAAATGCATTATCTGAGGATCTTTCAGCATTGAATCCCTTCTGAAAACAGGAATTTGCAAGAAAAATGGAAAGAAATACATTTAATACTCTTTTTTTTTTTTTTTTTTTAATACCTCTTCCTGGCTTGAGAACAAATGCTGCTCTGCCATGAGCCTTAGGCAGATAGCTTTTCAAGGGCCTTTCTGCATACAAGGGGATGAAGGAACACACTTGACAGACTGATTCATATTTTTAAGTGTGCTCTATATTGTTCTTCAAAAGCTAACAACATTAAAAATACATCCTCAATGAATGAATTTGTGACCAAAAGCTAAGTAAGAATTAAAGGTTCTGTTTGTGTTCAAATACATGGAGTATCTATGTGTACTTCATTATTTGCTAATGCTTATATAGGCACTAGTAATAAATGAACTAGTAAAGATTTGGAGATTTCAGAACAATTTTGTAGTTTAAATTCTAATATTTTGCATTTATACAGATAATTCACTTTTGTATTGTGAAAGAATTTTGTGAAGTGTGTTTTTAAGAAATCAAAACTGAGAAAACTTCTCCCCTTTTCGCTAGTGTCTCAGATGCAGTGAGAAGTGTGCCTGCTTCTGCCTGCATGGTTGAGCAGAACATTTTGAAGATACTTAATGTGAAACAGAAACGCCCCTAAGTTTTTCTAAACCTAGTAGAAAAAGACATTATCAGCTCAAGATTTTGCTCAGAAATCCCAGTAATAGCAGTGAATTTTACGTTTAGGAGTTGGGTTATTTTCCTTCATCTTTCTTCAGGAGTGCCTCTTGTCCTGCCTTCTCCTGCATATACTTCAGACTCCAGACAGCGCTGTAGTCCTTGCACTCTCAAGCATTTTAGTCTCTTTAGGCAATTTATTGTTTGTACTAAACAAAAGCATTTGATTATGTTTTTTTGTGGAGCTTGTGAATGCTTACCATGCTCAAGAGCTCTAATAGAAGATGAAATTGTCTTTGGATCGAAACCCTTTTTTCCAGTCACTAGTTTTAATTATCTTTGATTTAGTACTATTATTTTCATTGTGTAAATGAGAGAACAAATGTTACGCTAACAGTGCAATGACTGCAGCATATATAGAAATACACAAGCTATTTTTAAAATACTGATAGTAGTCATGTGGTTACAGCAGCCCAATGCTTAGTGTAGACTGAATGAATATCCAGTTTCTCAGGGAGGTTTTGTCATAGCTTTTGATTTCAGTCTCACCATGGCTGGACTGTTACCAGTATCTAAGCTTTTCATTAGCTCACCAGCTTGGATATTTCTGCATAGCTTAATACACTGAGATATTGCGAAGGGATAGAAGTAATCTGTGGCAAAGCTGGCAAGCTAGCAGTAGTTAAAAATGCTTTTTTCTTTTTATTTCTCTAATACAGCAATGACTTCTCTTAAAATTTATTTCGGTGGCATCTTAGCTGAAGATTGCAATCACTTTCATTTCCCAACAAAGAACCAATTTACGTTTCCATTTTTAACAAGGTCTTAATACTCTTTAACTTCAGAGGGGTTAGAACTGTTTCTGTCCAAAACCTCATTTTCTGTGAAAAGACAGGCTAATGAGAGCTGCCCACCCTTATTAATTGAGAGTTCTTTGATTTATCAGAAGGATCTTTATTCTTCACATATTTTCTTTCTGTCTGTCTCTCCTTTAATGTTCCTCTTCATTTGAGGTAGTGGTGTATATATACAGAGCCTTCCTAAGACCATGAATTTTTGGTGCTACTTTGGCATGCGAAGTGGTGGTTTCTTTGTACTATTTCTGTTCTTCTGCACAAGACAGGACACAAGCTGAATATTTTTAAGAGAGCTTAGTTTCCCAGATTATTAGTTAGCCTAATAGCAACCTTTTCTGTCACACTGTCCTCTGTAATGCTATTCAGCTGGTTTACAGAAGCTATGTGTTGGAATCATCATTGGAGAAGCAAGAGGAGATTGCTGAAACTTCAGTAATCTTTAACCAAAAATTATTCAGTCACTCATTAAGGGTAAGGTTTGAAACTTAATGTATTTGGACAAGAACTGTGACTGTAAGTATATCCACAATGAAGTAGGCATCCATAGTTTCTACAATTACAGTGTCACAAAGCAATATGTGTTTCTTAAGACACAGGAATATTGATCAATGGGAAAGATCAGACCACTGACAGCTTTATGACAAGGAGGTTTGTATACATTTGACTGCTTCCAGAAGTGATGTCTCTTCCATCAGCAAAGTGGGACTCTGTGCTGGTGCATGTCCTTTCTGTCTCAGCAAAACCTGCTCTTGAGGAAAGACTATCAGAAAATCTTTTGACATTCTGTTATTCTGGAACAGGAGTGAATGATCAAATAATACATTCATATACATCTGCACTATTCAGATTTTACAGCTGCTTCTGTTGCCACTTCATTTTAAAACACATAGAAGAAAATACCAGCCAGGTGGTGTTACTGTGTTCAGTGCAGCAGTAGGTCTACCTCTTTTCCTTCTTTTGAGGGTGCTCTTGTAACAGTCTGATAGGAGAAAATAAGCCACCTCCTGCAGTAGGAGGCTACAGGAGGAAAATCTCACAATCACTGGAGGAAAGGATCATGCTGCATGTTCCTCAGCATTGAGAAAAGAAGGATGAAGGTTGAAGGGTTTCTGCTGGGCAGGGGGGAGAGACTGTCTTGGGGAAATTGCTAGAAGTGAGTCACACTGACCAGAATCTAATAATCAAGAGCCTTTCTGAACACAATTCCACAGCTATAGTTCATATTTTCAAGTAGCAGAAAATAAACTTTCTCTGACTGGTACTGTGATTAGTTTGTAAAAGGAAAGGTATGTCATGGAATAAGACAAAATTTTGTTTCCCGACTGCTGTTAATACAAAAGTCTAATAGTGTTTTTTGTGAGTGTGTGTGTGTGTGTGTGTGTGTGTTCAATACTGCTTGTAATTAAGGGAGAAATACTGAATGGATAACCTAAGTGTTAAATTTAATATGCCAGTGTGATCAAGTGGGGGTGAAAATACTGAGCAAATGTAAGCAAGCCTTAAGTCCCTGAGGAAGAGGAAAGCAGATGAACTAAGCAATAAATATTTTGTACTTGACCAGTAAAAATGAATGAAACGTTGAACATTAAATTAAACTGGCAAACCAAAAAACATAATATTTGATTTCATGTCAAAGTGTTCATAAAACCTTTCAAGTTTGATAAAATTTTATGATGCACAACTATTTTCATTTTAATTGAATTACATGTTTTGGTGAAGAACCTTCACTGGAAAATTATCAAGTAGCTCTCAACCAAGTTGTAGATGAAAGATGTCAAACTGGTATAAATGAGTCATATTTGCTACTAACAAGTATTCATTTAAATCATTCTCATGGACCAGTTAGCACACTGTTTCTAATGACACTGTTATAACATGCAGCATATTTTATACATTTTATCTTTAAATTACATAGTTCATATAAATTACATATTGCCTTGTTAACAGCTTTTTGACAAACAAGGACAAGCAAGTATTCTGCACTCTGAGCTGGCTGGTTGCAACGTACATGTCTGTAGCACAGTGATGAGTACAAGCCAACATGCTTTCCCTCTCAGCATGGTTTATTAGTTATGGCTCAGTGCCACTCTAACTGTGGTACAGAGTTGGCTGTGATCTCATGTGGGATGCTGGTATAACTCTCTGAAAATAACAGACAGACAGACCCAAGGTTTCTTTACTTCCTTCATCTCCTACATTTAATAGTTCAGTTGTTAATAAAAGCTCTGAGAATTCTACCAGAAGAGGTAATAAAGATTTTAAAAAACAAGTAGCAAGCTTGCATTACAGTGCAACATTCAAATATCTGTCACTAGCAATTGTTCAGAGTTAGGATTATTATTTTAATTTATTAATGAGAAGACTGCTAGTGCTTTATACATGCTTTAAAATAATTTAGGGCAAAACTGTGCCATAGACTGAATTGCTCTGTAAAACACAACTCTCCAATAATATGCAAGCTCCCTGATGTATTGCTGTATTACAGCTACTTACTCAGCTAGTTTTAGAAGGGGGAAAGATTGGAGGGGAAGCTTGGGGGGTGGGTTGAGCAGAATTGAGTGCACTAGAAAATCTTTATTCTGTGTTTGTGCTCATGTATGTATTGGTGCAGTTCCGAGGATAAAATTGAGCTGGGGCAGGAGTAGAAGGACCAATAAAGCTACAATACTGTGTGAAGTAACCACCTGTAGAAGCTGAAGGTGGCAAGTTACAGATAATTTTTTCTGGGATGGAAATTTTGTAGGTACTCCCGACTGCAGTAAGTACTAGGGGGAGAATCTCAAAGTTCACAGTTGGAAATTATTTTGGAGCAGGAATATTGCAACCAAGACCACAGAGGTGGGAAACATTTGATGCTTTGCTTGTATTTCTCCTTTCATCTCTTTTCTCCAGCAAATAATGCCTCTCAGTTGCATGATGTTTGCCTGTTAATGGACCTTTTGGCAGTTCCCTATGGGCCAGGTACAGGCCACGAATAATTGAAGAGCCTATCTGTGTGCTTCAGCTTCAATGTGTACAGTAACTTTGGCCTACTTTGGTTTTTGTGACCTATTCAATCTTTGGCCTTTCTGTTAAGTTAGCAAAAATCACCAATTAGTCCTTAACTTATGTGTGTGCATGTGTGGGCAAAAGTTTTAAAACCAACAATTTTTAAAAGCAAAAATAAGTACCTTCGGAGGAACCATATACCACTGCTTTATTTTTCACAGAATAATTAATGACTGAGAGATCATAATGATATATTATCAACAGTATCTGTATATTATTTGGTTTCTTCATCTTTTTATTTTCATACACAGTTCATTTTACAAAACAAAATTTAATTTAATGTATTTGCTGTCAATGTAAACTCAACTTGAAATTTAAAAATCCACCTACAGAGTTTGTCTTAATGGCATATGTGGCAGAATTGGAGTCACCGTGCTCAACTGTAAAGAATTGGCCACTGCAGAGTAAAGGTCGACTGAACTGTGAATTAATCAATAGACGTGATAGAAGGATAACCTTAGAATGAACATTTTTAGGTATCAGGTACTCAAATTTTACTTTCTTTCATTTCTAAAGGGCTTCTGCACATTTTATTTCTTCATTACAAATGGTTTTCAATTCAGTACAAGTGGGTTTTGAACAAATTATTATACAGGACAGTCTTACAAAGGTGAAACAAATTGTGAGAGGATACTTCTACTGAATATTTACTTTTCCTTAATTGAGATGAAAGAGGATATTCTGTTCTTCATACTAAAACATCTGTAATCTAAGCTCCAGAGCATGATAAGTCTATTTTTTTTTTTCTAAAGCCATTTACTATAATTATTGTCTGATTTATGAAGACAACTAAATGTGCACTGGTAATCATGTTTCTCAGCTTTGAAAAACACTTCTGAATTTGGAGAAGCATGCCTTCTTAGCAGCTTAAGATATGGAGGCACTGCAGCTATGAAACGTATCTTGACACTTATCTAGGGTAGCAATATACATTAATGAGCATTTAAAGTCAGGTGATATGGCTGGAGGAAATAGGAGCTAAAGCGTTGACTGCTTTTGTGGAGGGATAGCACCACTATTTGTCCTGACATGTTTTAGATTAAAATATAGCTGACAATACAGTTCATGTTAAAATAACCTAGTAAAATCTGGGGGGTGGGAGGGTGTTATCTTATAAGATCCAAAAATCTGGAGTTTTCTCTTCATTTTTAAATGGTCTTTGGTCTACCTGCGTTCTAGATCCACCTTTTTGGTTTTAAATGGAAGAGATGGTCCTATTTGTTTAATTTGGTTTGATTTGATGGATATGTATTGAGCCTTCTTCTCAGGATAGGCCTTTCATTCTTTCATTGCTTGACCTGATGCTGTCCATCTACATGTAAGCTCTTTGATCACAAATGCAAATCCAAAAGAGAGCAAAACCTTGTAAAGCTATTAAATTGTTGCATTGTCAGCATAATGTGATTTTGCAGTTTTACCAGAGGTTAAGATCCTAAAATGTATTCTACTGACATTATCTGCAGTGGTTTCTGTATCAGTTCTTTAAGTGTTCTCTCTTAATGTAATGCTGCAGTTTAGCTTGGTTCCTAAATTTAGGTACTACTGAAATTCATTTCAGTACAGATATGGATTATTTCTGGTCTCTTGTAACTAGATTTTTGTAGTATTGCTGTTACTCTCTAAAGGGTGAGGGTGTTTAGTGCTAGTTCTGGAAGGAAAAGGCAGGTTACATAATGGCAATTGCTTGTTTGGTGTAAAATCGTAAATTGTGATTTGGCAAGAAAATGGCAGTTTCATACAGTGCTTTATTCATAAAGCCCAGGTTTCTCTGTACACAAACTTCATAAATTTTTTTGGATATTAATGTCCAAGAGGGTCATGCATATGCTGTACTGTCCTCAGTACCTGTTTGCAGGCAGACTTGTCCTAACCATCTTTGATTTCCTTTCTGCATCATGGCTCCAGAAGTACTGTGCAAAGTATTAGCAGTGTTAGTATTGGTTGTGTTAGTAATTTGTCTATTGGTAGTCAGGTAGTTAGCCTTACAATTCATATAAGGTGGTTCTAGGGGTACAGTGTAAGCAAAATCTATGCTGCTTAATCTTTTCCAATGTGAATCTATGATCATAATTAACATATTGGCTATTTCAGATGCCTGGAAATACATCTAAGCTATCTGTGGTATTTGCCAGTGGGATTGCAAGTTGAGCATTTTTCAAACTGTTCTCCAGATACATGCAATTGATTGTTAGTGAGAAAAGGGAGACCAACAGAGGCATGCTGGAAAATGGGAGTTCTCTACTGCCTTTTAAATTTTTTTTAAAACCTGCGTGGAGTTATCATTTCCAAATAAACTGTTACATGGCAGAGACTTTGAGACTAAATTTCTGCTTTGGAAGAGATACCCTCCTGTCACTTTTGCTATTTCTATCTAGGCTAATTGACCAGGGCTCACTAACATGGAATATACATGACAGCACTTAAGAAAGTTACTTATTTCACAGAAATGTGAACTCCAGGATTCACCTTATCTGTTTGCACTCCTACTCACCTGTGCTGGAGCAGGAACTGAGGAAGAGATCAAATCTCACCCTCATCTGTGTTATTCAGCTTGGGCATGGCTGGAGGCATGTTGAAGTTACCAGGGATGTTATGGTCACTGTGACCCAAAGAAATACTGTGGTAAGTACTGTATATATGTGCTCAGTAACCCTGTGCAGTCATACCTTAAAAAAAAAAAAATAAAAAAATCTTCAGTTACTGTGAGGTGGGTTACTCTTCTTTCTAAATATCATACTTGTAGTGGGAGCAGTAATAAAGAACGAGAGAAGGGCTTCGGCAAAATGGAACTGGAGGGCATTGTTCTATCTAACTATTATTTTTACTTTTAAGAGAACATCATACAAAATAAATGGCAGGAGAACATAGCTGATAATGACTTACAAGGTGACTTAAAGCTGCAAGTAAGGAGAAGTTAATAGTTACATTTTGCCAATGGATTATGTTTGTGCAAGCTATTTGGAAATTAAAAGTAGTAATTTTGGTTTTTTAGGACCTGAATGAAGCAAAATGCACAAATCCACATGTAATCAAAGACCTCTTAAGTTGTCTAAGATCTGCATGTCCTCTGCCTACCATGTTTCTGAATATTGAAAGAGTCAGGTCATAATGAGTTGTGACATGAATAACAGAGACCATACATCAGTAGTTTTTAAATTAATCTAGAAACATTTTGTTGACATTTAAATGATCAGATGCAAAGAAAAAAGGTAATGACAACTACAGAAGACAAAAATAAGAGTGCTGAAAAACCCTTATAGCCAATAATATAATAAAACCAAAGAAATGTTTTTCAATAACTTGAGTTTGAACCTTACAGAAGTATTTTACAGCTATGAAGTATGGATGATGGCTTCAAAAATAATTGTAAATTATCTGGAATGGAGATAACTATGCGAGACATGCAATAAAATCTCACTTTCAGCATTGTCAGTAATGCTATTTGTCTATAGAAAGTTCCTCCTTGGTATGAAGAGGGATGGATCAACTATGGAGTTGTTTTGTTCATATGACTCCATTCTGTGGCTGAACAGATTTACTTTTTTTTTTTTCCTTTCACATTCCCCAACACATAGCATACACTAAAAAATGCCAGTTGAGTCAAGTTACTATTTTAAACACAATTTAGTTATCCCATTTAGGCCACACATGGCAGTGTATGTATGTATGCGCAAACAAACTAACGTATTAAGGACAAAGTAAAACAACAGCAAATTCTGCCTCTGAATTTAACTGTCTGGAGAAATATAGACATAGCAAGACTGCTGTTTATTGTATACTGGATTATATTCATACTTTGTATCTCTCTGGAATGTGGTGGAAAGAAATGAGACATTAGAGCTTTGTGAATGTGAACTATTGTGTGAACTTGTGTGGTAGCCCTTCTGGATGCTGCTTGTCTTGGAGCCTCATCTATCATTCCTGTAATTTCAGAATTGTAGGATTTATATTTTTTTTTAAACAGTTATATAAAAGTTCTGACAGTCTTCCATAAGCCCTGTGATTTAAATTGTAAAGAATGAATTTGATCTAGAATCTGGAATGATCAGACCATTTCCACATATTCTCCACATTTTATTCTTCCCAAGTTTGAGTCATCCTGCTCTCACCTTAGTCCTTACTAGTATTTTTCAGAATGAAGAGATTTTCTGGATGCCTTTTTGCTTGACCACAGAAAGTACTCTGATTGCTCTTTTCAACCTGTGGTCTGCAATTCATTCCAGCTTATACTCCAACATCAGGGATCCCTGTGTTTCCATTATTCCATTTTCTGGTTTTACATACCTCAGCCAAACTTCCTCTCTTTTTAAAATGAACATTTAATATTTATTAGCCTTGGCATAAGCATGCACATGGACTTTGTGTGTCTAAGCATGCTTCACAAGCACGTGTTAAGCATGTGCACATGCTTGAGTGTCTGAGAAATGCAAGGGAAATATACACTAAAGTTATTGGGAAGAAAATTATGGTATTGTAGTGGGGTGTGTGAAGCATATACACAGTAAAAAACCTGAAGCGTTCATGTTGGAAGGCCATAATTTTTAAATCCATCTTTTGTTGGATACTAAAAGTTGGTGGGGGAGCTGGCCAGTATTAATTTATAAAAAAATAAGCCTTACTGTTTCTACTAGCTGTGGGTCAACTTATTCTCCTAGGAGGAATCTTCTTTTTCTTAACATTTGATTCAGATTGTCTCTCTTGTACATTTGGATAGAAGTAAACAGAGCTCAACTGAAATGATAGAGCGTCAGCAAAAATAGTTTTATCCACCTGTATAGGTTTCTACAAGTTGTTATAGTAATTTACCAGTGGAATCTTTCCTTTCTAGGCAGGCCATATTGCCTAAATCCTTTAATTTGCAGTGCCTTCCAAGGTAGGCAAAAGGTCACTCTCAGGCACCCCAAAATTTTGCTTTCACTTGAGATGGGTGGGGATTTTGTGACAGGCAATTGCTAGCAATATATATGCAAATGCTCTGTATCTATCTTACACTAGCTGGAAAAAATGCAAGTACCTACTTTGCCCTACCATAGTATTTCCTATAGGACAAAGTAAGATAAACATTTATTATTGTCTTGGCCCTTATTATAAATACTTCTCTTCATACAGTATTTTGAAGTCCTCAGTCTACCAACTAAATCCCAACATGGATATTAAATATGCATTTCTTTGTCTAAATGGTGAGAATTTGACTGTTTTCATGATAATGATTTTTGTCTGCTTCTGCATATTTTTTCTCTCAGGAAATTTCAAATCTTGCTCATGTTGTTTAATGAGCTGGCTGGTCAAGCATCTGATGCCCCAGTGGGAACTTTCAAAGTCACTGAACACATTTTTACTTAAATTTAGCTGACATTTCTGTCTCTTTGATTTAATGTATGATTTCCATAGTTAGATTACCAATCAGATGGAGCAGAGTACAATCATTTCTCTGCACTATAAACACGCTGTGCATCCCGCACAGAAGTGGGCTTTTTGCTGTTGATCCACATGGCAAGATTGTTTTCAGATTCTGCTGGCATTTGGGAAGACTTTAAAAGTCAGTTTTAATTAGAAATAAAATTTTGAATCTCTAACGAAAATTCTGAGTGCAGAATTGGTCTTCGGTATTTTATTCTCAGCCCATTTCAGATGCAGCGCCTCTCTCGCTTGTTACAATCCGGTGGAACTAGGCTATTGCAAACCATGAAATATTTGTTGTGGTGTTTGTTCTGCATGCTACATTGTCTGACACAGTTAAATGCTAAAGTCCTAAAAGAATTTTGAAGTTATAAATATCCATATTGCTTGTATTTAATTTCATTCTATTCAAAGGTCTTAAAATGTTTGCTGTCTGCATGCTTCATACCCTTGCTGTGAAGCATACAATTATTAATGATAAGACTTTTGAACAATTATTAATGAATTTGTTTAGTGAAAATTAAAACTTAAATACTTTTTGCTCTGTCATGGAAGTTCAGCATTCCTCCTACTTTTTCCTACCTCTCTTCATGCTGTGAGTAAAAAGTAGTAACATTGCACCACTGAAAAGTCCATGTATTTTAGCATCCTCTTCATCCATTTTGTTTCTTTTGGGGGCCAGTGCCTGCAGGCATGTTGCCTTCCCAGCTGCCTGTCTATGTCTTTATTAGGCAATAAGTAAGCTGATAAACATTTTCAAGAGGTGGCAGTCTATAGATCTGTCTTTTGGCTGGCAGCAATAGTACCCCAAACTGTCATATATAGGTGTGCCCCATGCACTGAGTTAAACCAAAGATACCCCCTAGAAAACTACACTGAGTCCTGAACTGATGTGGCTTCTGATAACTATATAGAGGTGTCTTTTAAGTTTATATACTTTATGTCATACCAGTGCCAATTCCACACACACACACACACACACACACCCAATTAAATAAATCATTCTGCTGAAAGGGGTCCATCTGTCAGAGAAGGGGAAGAGCGTCCTCAGTCATAGGCTTGCCAAGCTGGTGAAGAGGGCTTTAAACTAAAGTTACTGTGGAGGCGAACCTCAATCCATCCCACTCCTACCAGTTTGATGCCAGTGCCAGCAATAGATGCCCAGAGCATGGAGAGGGATCATGGGTCAGCTGGAGACCACCTGAACAGCAGCACAAAGGAATTCTAGCCACTCTAGCCAGTAAGTCACGTTCATCAGGGGCCCAACTTAAATGCCTCTATGCAAATGCACGTAGCAAGGGGAATAAACAAGAAGAGTTAGAGACGTGCATGCCTGCAGGGCTATGATCTTATTGGCATCACAGAGACCTGGTAGGATGACTCCTATGACTGGAGTGTTGGAATGGAAGGATACAGGCTCTTTAGAAAGGACAGGCAGGGGACACAAGGACGGGGTGGAGTGCATGGAGCTCTGCCTGGGGATGGATGAGGAGTGGACCGAGAACCTATGGGTCGGGATTAAAGGGAGGGCACAGGCAGGTGATATTGTGGTGGGGGTCTGCTACAGGCCACCCAACCAGCAAGACTGAGAGAATGAGACCCTCTATAGACAGATAGGAGCAGCCTCACATTCACAAGCCCTGGTCCTCATGAGGGACTTCAACCACCCTGATACCTGTTGGAGGGACCACACAACAGGGCATGAGCAATCCAGGAGGTTCCTGGAATCCGTTGATGACAACTTCCTTCTCCAAGTGATGGAGGAGCCAAGGAGGAGAGGTGCTATGCTGGACTTTGTTCTCACCAACAGGAGGGGCTGCTGGGGAACGTGAAGCTCGAGGGCAGCCTTGGCTGCAGGACCATGAAATGGTGGAGTCCAAGATCCTTAGGGTAGTGAGGAGGGCGCACAGCAAGCTCGCTACCCTGTGCTTCAGGAGACCAGACTTTGGCCTCTTCAGGGATCTGCTTGGTAGAGTACCATGCGATACAGCCCTGGAGGGACAAGGGGCCCAAGAAAGCTGGTTAATATTCAAGGCTCACCTCCTCCAAGCTCAGGAGCGATGCATCCCAACAAAGAAGAAGTCAGGCAAAAATGCCAGGGGACCTGTGTGGATGAACAAACTCAAACACAAAATGAAGCCTACAGAGGGTGGAAGCAAGGGCAGGTAGCCTGGGAGGAATACAGAGAAATTATCTGAGCAGCCTGGGATCAGACTGGGATTTGCCCAAGTCGCAGAAGGCAAAGGCAGGGACTGGGAGAATGAAAAACTAGTCACTGTAAGAGAAGATCAGGTTCAAGACCATCTAAGGAACCTAAAGGTGCACAAGTCCATGGGACCTGATGAGGTGCATCCGCAGGTCCTGAGGGAACTGGCAGATGAAGTGGCTAAGCCATTATCCATCATACTTGAGAGGTCATGGCAGTCTGGGGAGGTTCCCACTGACTGGAAAAGGGGAAACATAACTCCCATTTTTAACAAGGGAAAAAAGGAAGGCTTGGGGAACTACAGGCCAGTCAGTCTCACCTCTGTGCCCGGCAAGATCATGGAGCAGATCCTCCTGAAAACTATGGTAATGCCCATGGAAAATAAGGAGGTGATTGGTGACAGTCAACATGGCTTCACTAAGGGCAAATCGTGCCTGAGAAACCTGGTGGCCATCTACGTTGGGGTTACAGCGTTGATGGATAAGGGAAGAGCAACAGATGTCATCTACCTGGACTTGTGCAAAGCATTTGACGCTGTCCTGCATGACATCCTTGTCTCTAAATCAGAGATACATGGATTTGACGGATGGACCACTGGGTGGATAAGGAATTGGCTGGGTGGTCACACTCAAAAAGTTGTGGTCAATGGCTTGATGGCTGAGTGGAGACCAGTGATGAGTGGTGTTCCTCAGGGGTCGGTATTGGGACCAGCACTGGTCCCACTGGTCACCACAACATCTTTGTTGGTGATGTCGACAGTGGGATTGAATGCACCCTCAGAAAGTTTGCTGATGACCCCAAGCTCAGTGCTGCGGTCGACACGCTGGAGGGAAGGGATGCCATCCAGAGGGACCTCAACAGGCTTGAGAGGTGGGCCCGTACAAACCTCATGAGGTTCAACAAGGCCAAGAGCAAGATCCTGCAAACGGGTCGCAGCAATCCCAAGCACAAATACAACAGGCTGGGCAATGAGTGGATTGAGAGCAGCCCTGAGCAGAAGGACTTGGGGGTATTAGTGGACAAAAACCTGAATATGAGCCAGCAATGTGCGCTTGCAGCCCAGAAAGCCAATAGCATTCTGGGCTGCATCAAAAGAAGTGCAGCTAGCAGGTTGAGGGAGGTGATTCTGCCCCCCCGCACCTCTCTTGTGAGACCCCAGCTGGAGGACTGTGTTCAGCTCTGGGGCTCCCAACATAAGAAGGACATGGATTTGCTTGAGCGGGTCCAGAGGAGGGCCATGAAGATGATCAGAGGGCTGGAGCACCTGCCCTATGAGGACAGCCTGAGAGAGTTGAGGTTGCTTAGCCTGGAGAAGAGAAGGCTCCAGGGAGACCTTATAGCAGCCTTCTAGTACTTACAGGGGGCCGACAAGAAAGCTGGAGAGGGACTTTTTACAGGGGCATGTAGTGATAGGATGAGGAATAATGTTTTTAAAGTGAAAGATGGTAGATTTAGATTAGCTATAAGGAAGAAATTCTTTACTGTGAGGGTGCGGAGGCACTGGAACAGGTTGGCCAGAGAAGCTGTGGATGCCCCATCCCTGCAAGTGTTCCAAGCCAGGTTGGATGGGGCTTTGAGCAGCCTGGTCTAGTGGAAGGTGTCCCTGCCCATGGCGGGGGGGCTTGGAACTAGAAGATCTTTAAGTTCCCTTCCAACCCAAACCATTCTATGACACTATGAGAGCCACTCCTGGTCATGTGATTGCCAAATGATGTACATATGACCTCGTCCCTGGTTTCTGACATATATTGAGGACAAAGATCCTTGTTGCATTATTTCCCAATAATGGATTGTTGTGGCGACTGTATTTTCCTGCTGAAGGTGCCTGAAAAATTAGCCTCTTCTAATTTATTCCTGCGTTTCCTGTAGTAAAGTAAAAAAAAAAAAGCTTTGAAGGGTGAACGAGAAAAATAACATTATTTTTCCTCCATAAAAATAATGGGTTTATGTAGTTTGTTTTATCGGTTTAGCAAAAAAAGCCAGAAAGCAGTGAAAAATGTGTTCTTATCTTTTTGTTACTCTTGAAACAGTAATAAGGTAGTGAATCAAAATTTTAAAATGTTGCATTAATGTTATTTTCGTGTCCGCCCATCCATGTCCCCATCCCCCCCTGTCCCTCCGTCGTCCCCCCCCACCTTTATTTTTTGTGTGCACAATAGATCTTTGGGAAATGGTGAGGCAGAAGGAGAATCCTGTAATTTTGATGTCTTAATCCCAGAGTTGTTGTTCATGAGAGACATGAACTGATAGAGGGCATGTCTGCAATCATGTTACTTCTGTGAGATTTTTGAGTATTCCTGTCAAAGTTAGCCAAAGATTGGTGTTAAGTTTGGGGGTGGTGGGGGAAGTTAAGTTTTCAAGGATCTAATTATTGAATCCATTAAAAAACAGCAAAGAGAAACTGTCCTGGGTTCAGCTGGGATAGAGTTAATTTTTCCAGGAACCTGGGAGGTCGGGGCCACAGCCAGGACAGCTGACCTGCACTAGCCGAGGAGCTGTTCCATACCATGTGCCGTCATGCCCGGTCTATAAATGGGGAGCGGCCGGGGAGCTCTCTCGACTTTCCGTGGGGGAGGTGGCGGAGCGGCCGGTCCCGGGTGGTGAGCAGTTGCACTGTGCATCACTCCTTTTGTATGTTCTTTTATTAGCACCGTTGTTGTTGTTGTTGTTGTAACTTCTCTTTTTGTCTTGTCCCGGTAAAGTGCCCTTGTTTCAACCCTCGAGGTTTCCGGTTTTTCTTCTTTTCTCCTTCCTGATTCTCCTCCCCATCCCACCGGAGGGGGGCGGGAGGAGCGAGCCGGCGGCTGCGTGGTGCTTTGTTACCGGCCGGGCTGAAACCACGACAGAAACAAAACAAAAAACATGGGGTGGATCTTCATCGTGTAATTCTACACCTTAGAGTAAGTAAAACTGTGGTCACAAAGCACTTTGCAAGTTGTTTTGCACAATTCGTTGCTGGCATGCAGCCAGCGATAGGAGCTGCAGTCCAGCTTGCTCTAGCTGCCAGTGTTCTGTTGTGTAGGAAGTGAGCCCAAAATAGCATGTCTTCTTACTACCTCCCTTCAGGGTGCTTTAACAGTTTCTTAAAGGTCAGTAGAAACTAGTATCAATTAAAGTAGCTTTGTGTCTGCTTTTAATATATGCTCTTACAGGAAGTTGCTTTGAAATGCAATACCACTACCTCCTTTCCTGGAACACTCTGTGAAGTTTTGGCTGTATGTGAGGATCCAAGGCAAGGTGATTTGCTGATGTCTCAGGAGTCAACATTAAGCTAGCCCGGTTAAGTAAGCTAAAAGTGCTGTCTTGGTCAGTTTGCTCTGGCAGGAGTGGTATCGTAACATGTATTCATTCATTAGCCTGGCATAAAATGAACATGCCCTTAGAATTGGAAATAGCCAGTCTGGCTCCTAGTCATTTGATCTTCTCACGAGCACAGTCTCTCTTGAATATTCTGCTTGGTTTATAAATCAGTCAAAAGGTAGAGTACTCTGGTTGGTAGCTAATATATATTTATGAGATAGAACTGGGAAAAAAAAGCTGAGAGGATTTTGAGTTTTTCTTTCATTTAAAGATGAAGCAGAGTTTCACTGGGAGTTTAGTGACAACTTGATATCATTTAGACAGTGATCCATCTGAAGAAAGATTAATGTTAATTAAAGTGGCATTGGAGAACTTCAGCAGATGACAGCAGCCAAGCTGGCTACAAGCTATTTTTAGAAAATTGACTTCGTTGCATTCAGTATGACTCATTTATTAAGTTAACGGATGAATCAATAGCTCAGCTTCTTATGGCAGTTGCAGAATGTGGAACTGTATATAAAGACTATGTTCATATCTTTGGTCAGAATTCAAATTATAAAAGCCAACCAGTATTGATTCAGTCCAAGTGCACAAGTGCCTTGCACATGATGTAGCTATGCAATAATAACCCAGGGAGTCCATCAGCACATGCATATATACAGGGGCACAGGGGAAAACCAGTCAGAAGTCCAACTTGCAACTACATGGAAAATAACACTGTGATAATTTTAATCTTATATCCAGAACAAATGTTTTAAAAATGAGAAATTACATTTCTGGTTTAGATAACATATTGAAACATACAGCAAACAGGTCATAAAAGGGTAACTTACTAAAATAATGAATAGTTTATTGTTATAACAGTTGTATTTTATTTCTCTCTAATTTTTATCTTCTCAAGTTCTCTTCCCTTCTGGGCTGTGGTTCATTGTTTCTTGCCTCCATTTGAGCACAGTTCTTCCTGGTTTTTAACTCTCCTTAACTTGGATGAAGTTCAGGTTTTCCCTCTTCAGTGATATTCTGCTTTAATTCGTGAAATAGTAAAGCTTCCATCTGTTCCAATACAACTGTATTGGCCTCACTTTGGTTTATTTCCTGTATTTTGCTAATTTTTTAGGTTGCTATAGAAACCTTGCTTTCCACATTCTCGTGAATCCTTTTTTTGAACTTCCTGCAAACCCAGCGTATGCATTATGTGTCAACCCGAGATGCCTTTTTTCCTAAAATAGTTTCCCTATAAAAGACGTGAAGTTTCTATTCTTTCACAAACTCCTGTGCAAATAGTTACGTGAGATTTATTATTTCCTAATTATTTCAATGGAATTTCTATCCTATCTTTTCTGATTCTCTCATCAAAGATATTCACCAGTTTAGCCCAGTATAAGGTGTGGTTCTTCGTTTTTATTGTGTCAGCTCTAATTTCTACATCTAGGAATAATTTCACCTCTCTTCTGCAAAGGGATTAGAGAACTGGGGTGTCTGTATTACATGCTGGGTATGATACAGACCTGATGAGACTGATGTCTATCGATATTTGAATATAAATCGTGGGACCTTTCAGAGGTTATCTGTTACATATACACATGTGAAAAATTAAAGATAACTAGTATTTAAAATTATTTTGCTATTAAATAATGTGGCTTGCTATAGTATGAAAATGCTGCAGTTTGGGAGAGAAAGACTTTGAGCATTAGTGTCGTGGTTTAACCCCAGCCAGCAACTAAGTACCACGCAGCCGCTCACTCACTCCCCCCCATCCAGTGGGATGGGGGAGGAAATCAGGAAAAAAAAAAGTAAAACTTCTGGGTTGAGATAAGAATGGTTTAATAGAACAGAAAAGAAGAAACTATAATGATAATGATATCACTAATAAAATGACAACAGTAGTAATAAAAGGATTGGAATGTACAAATGATGCACAGGGCAATAGCTCACCACCCGCCGACCGACACCCCACCAGTCCCCGAGCAGCGATTCCCTGCCCCCCCCCACCTCCCAGTTCCTAAACTAGCTGGGACGTCCCATGGTATGGAATACACCGTTGGCCAGTTTGGTTCAGGTGCCTTGGTTGTGTCCTGTGCCAACTTCTTGTGCCCTGGCTGGGCATGAGAAGCTGAAAAATCCTTGACTATAGTCTAAACACTACTGAGCAACAACTGAAAACATCAGTGTGTTATCAACATTCTTCGCATGCTGAACTCAAAACATAGCACTGTACCAGCTACTAGGAAGACAGTTAGCTCTATCCCAGCTGAAACCAGGACAATTAGGTATCTACAGATGAAGTTTGTGACTGTCTTTTCAGCTTACTGGGAGTAGTTGGCTGTATATTTAGCTTTGCTCTTCGTTGTATATTTGTTCTGAGAGAAAACGCCATTTATATTGTAGGATGCTGGATGTTGTGTTGTTCAACTGGAGAAAAATGTAATAAACTCTATAATAAAACTAAAATGTATGAAAGATGAAGAGTGAATCTGCACAAAAGTTCGGTCCCTGGTGAACTGAATTCTGGCCCTTCTAACATGTTCTTTGCTGCATTATATTCTAGTGTACAAAGCCCACAGTAGTTCATGTGTACTCATGCTAGCTGGTCCTGATCACAGCGTAATTGCTTCTTGTAACACTGTGATAAAAAAAGTTACTGTAAAATGTTCTAACAAAACCAACCTGCAGAGAGAGGTTGCTTCCAAGAAAATAGAAGATGCATGCCATGTGCAAGTCCTCTGTCACAGACTGTGTATCATCCTGTAGCTGAAATCTCATTGTGTGTGTAATTGTCTGGTCTCTGTTCTTTCAGGTGTCAGTGATCAAATCAAGGATTTGAAAAATAACAAGTAAACTTGCAGTCAGGTCACAATTGATAGTGACACTCAAATGTAATTCAGAGAAATACTTGAAATATAAAGTTTTCCTTAAGTTGGACATACCAATTAATATATTGATTTTTCAGTTTGCCTTGATTTTGCTGTTCTTTCTTACCGTTCATCAGATTGTTTTTGTTTTTCCCCATAACTTTTGTGTGTGTGTGTGTGTGTGTGTGAGACATTGTGTAGTCCCTTACACTGCGGACTTACCTGGCTGTGGGAGATTTGTAATAGCCATTTGGTAACACCAAACTAAGTGCTTTCAAATTTATTTTCAGAGTGTTTACCATGAGGTTGGAATGAACAGGGATTTATGATTTGTGAATGAAGAGTAGGCAGCATGTTTCACAATTGGTTATGCCTCTTAAGTTTGTTTGGCGAGTGAATTGTATGGCATAATATTTTGTGCGTGACATTGAAGCTAATCAAGACATTTTGCCAGAAATAAAGCAGACTGTTCTTAAAATCTATTTATATATTATTGGTCACTAGTCACAGGCTACCAAATAGGCAGCTTAAATCCATTTTTCTCATAGCTACATTATTATATAGTAAAAACAAAAATTCTGTTCCCCACATATGTCATACTTATGGCCAGTAGAAGAGTTCAGGCTGTGTTAACTGGATCCTTCCAGTGTGTGTGATGCCTTTAAACTTCTGTGAAACTCACAAGCAAAATTCATACACAAAGTCAGATGTCTTTGTTATTTCCTCTGTAGTACCAGATTTAACTGGCAATCTGTTGTGGTGGATCGCTCTTCCTGGAGTTATAAGATGGAGTGAAATCTAATGTTCTGAAATAAAGAAAGTATAGACTTCCTTAAAAACTTCATTTCAGCTCTGAGGCATTTATAGAATTGGATATTTATGTGTCTCTGCTTCTTTCAGTTTCAAATTTGTTATTATTTATGTATGTAGTCTGGATTTTCAAGCTAAATATGTCAGTGTAGGATTGAAAATATATTAAGATAGATATGGTGAGATGGAGCTAGAGGTGAGGGATTGTTTATTTAAACAGTAACAAAACTTTTAATATATCTTTCCAAAAGGTGGAATTGTGGTAACTGACATTTTATCTTAAAATGTGCTACCATTTGGACTGCAACTTGGCAGATTCAGAGTATGTTAAACTCTTGACACAAAACTTTGCAGAAGTATTTGCAGAAAATGATGCTAGTTAATGGTTTAAGCAAGCCACATGAGTTTACTGAGTCAATTATTTTGTTTTTAAAATTTTTTTTCTGATGTATTCCAAGAAAGTGTGTAATAGTTGTGCTGAGGGTGGCCAGTAAGGAAATCTACTAGGTGGAGTTCCCTGCTATTGGAGTGCTGTCAGCAGAGGCTCTGTCCTCCCCTTCTGATTTTCATAGAAAATCAATGAAGTTGTTTTTTTGGTACTCCAGAGTGCGGACAGGGATGGATCTGAGAGAATGAAATAAAAAATGTTTTCTTATGGACCTCATTCCAGGAGCAGTACAACTGGTCATGTGCAATAACATGCACTGATCTGAGCCATACCTTGTGATGGTATTATGAAGCAATCCTTCGTCATGATGTTAAAACCAATTTCTTGTAGCTATCCCTGGAAACACTATTTGAACAAAGGTCAGGTGTAGTGAAGAATAAAAGCTCATGTTTGTACTTCCACTGGCAAAAAAAAGTTTCAGTTCTCAAACTGTCAACTCCATTGATGATTAGCAGCAATGGAAGTTGTAGAGGAAATAGACAGCAATTGCTACACTCTTAATTTTTCATTATGAATTTGAATGCTGTAATGTCTGGACCTTGTCTCTACCTCAGAAATCGTACTTGATATTACTTGGAGCAGTGATGGACTTCAGACTTGACTTCTCCTATATAGACTTCATCTGTTTAAAGTCGTCAAACCATTCATTTCTGAGAGTGACTTACTTGTAGAGAGATGGAAAGGCAGGACTTATGGGGAAAATCTTAATGTATTTTCTGTGTTACTCTCTTCTCCCCTTTTGGGGCTGAGTAAACAATATGTAATAATTTCAAGATTGAATATAAGGAAATACATCTGTGTAGAAATGCTGACAATTGGAAGGAAAAACTCCAATGATAGGGAGATAATAAAAATAACACATTTGATAGCTGTCTACTGCTTTATAATAAATAGTTTCTTACGTGATTTCCATTTCTGTAGGATCCAGAAAATGACTAGTGTTACTGTGCAGAGCCAGCAGGGAGGTCATTAGTGCAGTCATATTTTTAGGTCTGAATTGTCACTATCAATGATACTGCTTCATGAAGTAAAAGAACCCATGTCTCCATGTCTCTGGGGAAAATGTAATATTTACCACCATTTACAGTAGATGCTATTCATGCATCTTCAGCATGTGAACTATTCTTTACCATAAACTTTTGCAGGATGTACAAGTAAGTTCAGTAAGATCAATGTATAACACCCCCCCCCCCCCTATTTTTCTACCTCAGTGCCAACTATTCCACATCACCCACTTTTTACTGCCAATCATGAACTCCAGAGACTTTTCAAACATGGAAGCCATAGAGTCTGTGTGGTTTGTGAGGTCTGTACGGGCACATCTACTTAAAAAATTTCAATTTCTAGAATTGCATCTGGATGCATTTGAGACTGTATAGCAGCTTAGTGAAATACTGAGCACAAAGCACATCAGGCTTCAAATATTTAAACTCAGCCATACAACTTAGACAACAAACAAGAAATCATAGAATATGATAACTGATTGCCGTTAATGTAAAGAATAACATCCTGGTGATGGTAATTCTGCTTGGTTGACGTAATTCTTATTTTTCAGGCTCGTGAAAGACAATTTGTTTCTAATCTTTACACTAATCACATGAAGTTTTTTCTTTGGACAAAGAAAGGAAAGGAGGTTTTTTGCTGTTGTTTTGGGGCTTGGTGGGTTTTACCTCTAAATTGGTAGGAGGGATATTTGTGTTTTGGAACAAGTCATGACACTGTTAACATGCTGTGCTTTGTGTTACTGATTTTGAGAACATTTTTCTTCTGATTTCAGAGAATATTTTTCTTCTCCTGATTTCAGGTTGGGTGGGACTATATCTGCATACAAGATAGTGCCAGATGAAATAGAAGAAATCAAGGTACAGTATTACTGCCTTTCAACACTGAATTTCTTTGCTTGGAGAATTACATAAATGCTACATTAAAAAGACATGTTATTTCTTGCTTTGAAGTGTATCATGGGGGGAAGTGTCTAAAATAAAGTTATTAGATGCATATGTAGGCATCTAAAATATAATTTTTGTTATTTTTATAAGTACAGTTTACCTTCTAGCTTAAGTTGACTTCAGTATGGTTTGTTTGATGCCAAAAACTTGTGTAATTCAACATATTTCTGTTTTGTTACCTGAAGACAGGTGCAGGACTACTGTGAACATTGAGTTATATTTTCATAACAAAAAAAGATTAAATGTAGTGTCCTTTTGCTTTTGAGATCATAAGCACATTCTTTTTTTTCAATATTATCTGTCTTAAGAAGGAGATAGTATGAAGTCATTGGTACTCAAAATCATTAAAAGGTCTTTGGTTTTGGGGAGTGACAACAATAAATACTGAAGTTTACCTCTAATGCAATGTGCATTATAACAAAACTCACTTTAGCTGAGTCCATTCATGGAAAGTGCTGCAGCAATTTGTGTCAGTTTTGTTCTTCAGTGGAGGAAAAGATGGGTACTAGGTGGGAATTTGGCCTAGATCGAGTAGCATGGTCTGTGTAGCTGGTTCTTTATTTGATTGGTAGTCAATCAGTCTGACATATTGCTTGCTCATTGTGATTACTTAACCCATTGTGCTGTTTCATATACTCATTTTCAGTTGTGCAAACAGAGTCAAGAGCAGTTTAAAATCTAGTAAAGGGAAGTGGTTGCATAATCATCTGATCTAGACAGGACTTTGCAGTGTGTGAAGTTGTGAGGATTTATTAGGATAGATCCAATATTTAAAGTTTGGTATTAGAAAGAAAGAAAGAAGTTTTTCAAAACTTATTATTGTTATGTAATGTTTTTATGATGTTCAGAGAACTGCATCAAAATTATAAAAACAAAACCCTAAGCCATAATCTTTCTCCTTTAATGTAAGAAATCCAAACCCACTGACATTTTGCTAATGTTGAAGATGGAGAAAAGGAAGCTGGTATTTCTGGCTTCTTTGTGCAAACTGAGTTCAGTGAACAAAGAAAAATGGAATGCTGGGAAATAAGAAGTAATTTTATTTTTAGGAATTTACTGTATTAGGCAAGATCAGTAGTCACAGGAATGTGTTTCCCCCCCTGCCAAGGAGGCCTGTTCTGATTTTGCAGCTCTTTCTTACTCAGCTGGTGTTTAAATGCTTGAGATCCTAGGAAACAGCAAAGGATGGGTTACTCATGTAAGTGTGGAGGGAGGATTGTATTGTTCTAAGTCAGAGCTATTTAAAGTGTTAGGAAAAAATCACCTCCTTAACTTGTTTCTGGTAGCTGTCTTTTCTTGTTCAGGTAATGGGTTTTTTAGGTTGTGGCTGAAGTCAGCCCACCTCTCACACCTTAAATGATTTAACTTCTCCAGCTGTAATACAATAGGTGTTATTCACATGAAATAAAGCACTACTGGAAGATGCTACGGCACACTAGCAGCGAGTATAATGGACAAATCTGTATCAATATGGAAAAGTATTCTTTTGTATATATGTATTTTGAATAGCAGCTGGCAAATAGGGAGACTGAGTATCCTTGCAGTAAATATAGGGGGATTCTTAACTTCTGAAAGGTTCTCCAAGCAGATTTGAGTAGAAAAAGGAAAGAGGAGGAAATAAAAGAGAAAGCAAATGAGATTATTGGAATGTTAGTTCTAGAGAGGACAATCTTCTTCCATGCACAATGGTTCAGTTATTTTGCCTCGCAACTATCCCTCCCTTATTTAAACATGAAATATTAAGGGGTTTAACTTGATGAAATATGCAAGAAGAATAGCTCTGTTTTTAATATATGATTTAACTTGGCAGGTTGATGAATTATATTCACAGGAGTTCGAATATTCATGTTTTCTGATAGTCCTTACAAAGTAAACTACTTGCTTAAATGGCAAAGGAGGGTACTTCATCAGGCAGAGAGCAATAATTAGTATGACAAACAAGAAGTCTCTTTGATAGCGTTTCCATATATTCTAGAAAAGGTGGTAGATTAACCTCTTTTACAGCTCAAAATAATTTGAGGAAAACAGATGTATTGATTTTGTTAATTCACGTAATTATATCTTAGGTAGAACACCATTGTAAGCAGAGACTGTATCTCTGAGTTTTTGGAAGAGGAAAAACTCTGTAAGCCTTAATATACCTGCCAATTGAAAAGTATCTTTAGAAGATTAATGAAATGCATGTTTCTAAATGATTACACATGTTATTTTTTATATTACTAATATATATATATGAGAATTTATTTGTCTATATTGCAATACTCAGCAAATTTTAACGTGTTTATGATGTTTCCATTCTGGAGTGTTTAGAACATATTTATCCTTGCATGTGAGTGTGATTTTACTATGTGTTTATATGTACTGTGAGATCATATATAGTTTACATATCTAGAATATTGCCTGAACATATATGTGTCTATTTCTTTGAATAAGTGTATATGGTCAGTGTTGGGTGTAATCAGTGCATCCTGCTTACCAAAATTAAGTAGTGTCTGGAGTGCTTATAGGTACATGAATTAAGAGTATTTATGGCAGAAGTGATAGCATGTACCCTAACTACCCTCATGCACCTTACCAAGGTTAGGAAGAATGGTGTGGAACCAAGCACCACTACCATTCCTCAGCATCTGTATCAGTCTGAAATTGAGTGTGATCTAACTTACCTTCTCTAGATTTTTGTCATAGGTGCTTAGGTTCTTAAAGTGAGAGCACTCGACAGGTAACCATATGAAGATACCATCACAGGTTTCCCCCCTGAAAGCTTTTGTAGAAGGTAGAAATGTCTTCTATCACAGGATCTTCTCTTATTGATGCAGGACCAATGCGTCAATGAGAGAAGCTTTCAGAGGGGGAAAACCTGAGTGAATGCCTAAATGGATGTACTGCCATCTGCATTACTGTAATTTCTCTACACCAGTTAAAACAATGGCACTTCATTACCAGTACCTGCTGGTTTTAAAATACTGCAGGAACTGATGAAGACAGTAAATATAGGACTTACAGCATATTTCTCAGAAAATGTCACTGTTTTGATTTTTTTCTAGAGTTCTGTTCTCATCAGAATTATTCATCCTGTAAGCAAGGAGCTTTTCAAACTTGCAAAAATGCATTGGCAGATTTCAGCCTTGCTCCTCATCCACTGTAGTAGTATGTTGTGCCTAAAGGAGAGGTCTTCTAAGCCAAATAATTTTGTGTATGTAGGGACTGGTGAGCATATCAGGCAACACTGGTTTTGAAGAACATCTTCTGGTTGGAAATGAAAGTAGTTGCATTTGAGAGAAAAAGAATAGCATCAAACTTAACATTTCTTTATTTTTAGTTAATGACATTCATGACAAAATACAATTTTGTTTACAATGTGGAGTTTGCCTCAAGTGTAAAGAACAATTTATGACTACTACTGATGCGGGAAAGTTGGTGTGATATGCCTGTAGACAGTTTTATATGTCAACAGTAGCATCTTATTTTTTATAATACCATGAGAGATGCTCTTTTTGATTGCAGCATTCTGTCATTACAAAGGAAATACATGATGTTGTAAAGAATTGTTATTCCAGAGGAAGACTTGGTGAATGAAAAGACCACTCATTAACAGATTTCTAAAAAAAATACTTGGTTTGCTATGATTTTCAAGGCAACAGCAGAAAGGAATTTAATTGTTTTGGGTGGGTTTTTTTAAGTGCTTCCCCATATGGTTTTCATGTAGGCATATACATGCATCTCATCATCTCAAGACCAGAAATTAATTTAGAAGCTGGTGTTCAATTGATAAAAGTAACATGCACAAGAAAGACATTGCCATTGTATTTCATTCTTGTAATACGGGTGGTACAAGACAGATATTCTAGTGTAGAGAACAAGGTTAAATGGTTACCTCCTCTGGTAGTTAATTTTAAGAAACCTTATTAGAAATTTTTCTTAGTACTGGTTGTAGATTTGTAAATTTAGATGTAAAGCAGCTCTGGAGGAAGATGGGAATTTTTTTTTTGTTCCATTATCCACCCTTTCACACAGAGACATATGTTTTGCTCCTCAAAGTACACTCGTGATTCTTCTTTACTTGGTCTTTAAATGAAAGCACATGTGCATCAGGTATTAAAGGCTACATTTAACACTAAAGACCTTTTCCCCTGAATAATGATAGGATAGCACTCTTTTTTTTTTTTCTTTAGAAGTATGTGTTCCCTTAATAGTTTAATATATGAAAATCCTTTCCATGAGTAGCTGAAACACACTCCTCTCAGATTGTCTTCAGTCTGTGAGGCAACAGACTACAGTGATAAAGATCCAAGAGCAGAAAATTACAAAAAATGTTGAAGAGAGGGAGGTAGCCAGAAGGGAAATGAGGAACACTATCTTCTTAGAGATCAGTTGCTCTAGATGACTGAGGAATTAACGAGACTTTAACTTTTCCACACAGTTGTATTTAGGAACATCTTACGAACAAAGTGAGCAGTGACCTCCATTTCAGAGCAAAGCTGGGCTCTCTGCCTTCAAAAATATGCATCTTTGAAATGATTACAAATAAAATCAGTTTATTCGGACACTTTCTTGGAGATCATCTTGTTTGTAGACCTTGTGGTGTTATATACCTACATAATACTGTATGCCAGAATCTGTTCTTTATGCCGGTAGGAGTAGCTGATGAAACTCATGCAACCTCTGTGTGCAGCCAAGAGATACTGGCCTTGATCCTTCAAAGCATTTTCATGTTTATCAACGTGTGGAAAAAATAAGTAGCAATTTGTCAACAAGTGCCAGTTTATGATCCTGTATCAAAAAACCATGAAGGAAAGAAAGGTAATCATTAGTACTGTGGTAGGCAGTCCCTAAGAACAGAATAGTGATTCAAAATATTCAGACTTCACAAAACTGGTTTCTTATCTTGTTAGTAGGCAGTAGGGCATTTAAATATTTCTTGCATCTTCTACAGAATCAACAATGCATTGCATAAACAAAGAGATGTGCTGTCACCCTAGTTTTGCATAAGACTTCTGGATCTGTTTTCTTTCATCATGGTATTGGTGTTCATCTGCTAAGTGTATCAGCATTTGCCGAGGGTCTCCACAACATGTTTCTCCAAGGTTTATGATGGGAGTCATCACAACTTGGTGGTAATGCTGAGGTTATTGCTCTGTGTATCTGGATCCAGCACAAACAAAAAATAGATTTCCCTCCAGTGACCTTTCAGAATAAGAGGGTTTTTTTGAAGAGGCTCAAGCTGTTTGAAGTATGCACTCCCACCGATCCCATTACTGAGAAAGGTAAATCACCAGGAAGCTTCACTATTTACCTTGCAGGAAGGACAATTCTGGTTCTCAGTTTTTTCTGCCAATGTTTTCCTTCTTCTACCTCTCAGATTAGAATTACTAACTCATGGCACAAGACCTCTTACTGAGTAGCATGACATAAAAGGATATTGTCAATTGAATGTCTAATGAGTATTAACAAGTAGCGTCCCCAGAGACTCCAAAGCTTACAGATAGAAGTTGAAAAAGATTTAAAGGCAATGTGTGATGGTCCCATGTTCTTCCATGATTAGATTACTAGTCATGCTGGACTGTGTACTGGCTAAAACTCAGGGCTTGTCTTTTAACTCTTAACATGCTTTCAGAGTCTAACCCTCCAGCAGACAGTTTCATTGTGCTCCTGCGGCCAAGAAAAGAAGGTTTCTAAAAGCATTTGCAAGTGTCCTAACCAGTAACAAAAAAATAGACACTATTCTCAGATCTTAATTTAGTTATGAAATCCCTGATAAACTTCCAGATTTGGATCTCCTACTTGGTTCTCAGGTTTCCATAAAGGAGACCTTTTTTTGTGGCCATGAATCCAGCTAGGACAATTGAGAAGTGGGATGTGTTACGCTAGAAAAATTTTACATCTCATCATATTTCCCTGTAATTAAGTTTTACCTGATGTACACACAGATTTCTTCACAAGTTAATTTCTAAATCCTTCATTAGCAGAGTCAATCACTGATTAGTATTCTTTTTCAAGCTACATATGACTCACAAAAAATGTAGATTACATTGTTTAGATGACAGAAAGAACTTAGCGTTTTTACTTGCTGTATTAATCCTTAAATGATCTTGCAGAGTTTTGTTGTTTCCATGCTGGAGAGAATGAAAGGTTTGTGTGTGAGATAATGTGACAAAATCATGAAAAACATTACATGAAAGAGAGAATTACTTCTCCTTGTTTGTCCCTGTGTATGCATTCATGCTATAAGCATATATATAGAGTCACTTAGCTAGAAATTTACACCCCTTGCAGTACTCATAACGTGCTTTTAGCTCTTTCTCCACCCATGCCATGCATTTGTGCTTTGTTCTTTTAGTTCTTGTCAACAGCTGATTATATTATATTAAATTGTATCATATGATATTGCTTCTAGTTGACTGTGATTTCATTATCTGTTGTGTTAGGTCAGTTTTTCTTCTCACTAGTCTTTTGTTGTTTTAAGCTAGTTTTGTTTCTTCTAAAACTGATTTTCCCCCTTTTTCTGGAAAGCGCAGTCTGTATTACACAGGGTTCTGGCTTAGAATCTAGGTTTTTGGTGCCAAGCTTGGCTGTGCAAGCCTGAACCACTGTCCAGGCACACTCTCAGACCAGCAAAATATGAGTGTTTCATAAGAATGCCTTTTCTATTGTGGGATCTTTTTTTCCCACCTATGAAGCCAGTAGTTGTTTTGGATATCGGTTTTGACTCTTGGATTGTTTCTGCTCTGATACGTTTGAGACTCTTTTTGCTTGAGGGACATGACAGTTCTCCATGCTATAGCTATTGCTATCTCAAGTTTTTGAATAGAAACTCCTTAGGGAGTACTCACTGAAGGGGCTTTTCATCTGTTTCTCTCATCTTCTGTGGATGATGGATACTCACTGCAATCACAGACCTCTCAACCAAAAAAAACATCTGTACCAAAAGAATGTAAACTGAGAGACATCCAAAGCATCTGTATTGCTGTTCCCTGATTATTGGACAACAGGATTCAGCCCTGCCCTTGTGGATGTTCCCTGGCATTTGATGGGATTTCTTTTAGGCCCAGGCAGTTGCTTGTCATTACCAGTATTACAGACATACTCCAGTTTTCCTCTCTGCCTTGCTGCTTCTGTACTGTTTTGAGAGCTGTGCATGATGTAAGCCAAGCAGCGTGGGCGGGGGAAGATGAGCATCCGCTCCTTTTGGCATCTGGCACTGAAGAGGCCGATTTAACTTTTTTTGATTTGGAAGAGACGCTAGCAAGTATCTGGGGGTGGCCCAAATTTCTTTACATTTGTTAGTGATCAAACTGATCGCTATTAGGACTGCTGAGTGTATCGCAAGCATTCCTTTGCTTTCCTGGCAATGACATCAAATGCCTAGATGCTCTGGATGAAAAAGTATACTCACTAACTTTCCATATGAAAATAGGAATTATCACTTCTTGTTTTCCTGCTGTCTTCCATCTTATGTTTCATAGACTCTGTGGCCTCAGAGACTGCATGGCTCCAGAAATGACAGAGGAGACCACCTTGTCAAGCTACCTTCCTCTTACAAGCTGTCTTGAATATAGAAGATGCTGAAGCATTGTTATTAATTCCTGTTTTAATGTGAGAAGGATTTAAACTAATGCATTTTATATTTTATTGTGAAATTTGGTCTTATGAACATCCAAAAGAAGTTTAGCTTATGTTTTGCAGATCATGGAATATTGCAGCGTGGGGAAGGGAAGGGTAGGAAGATAGTGCATCCATTTAAGTTGAAATGCTATGCCAATGACAGAAAATCATTTTAGTAATATTATTATTATTTACTTTCCAAAGCAAACAAAATAGTTTTGTAGTTCTCCTGCAAAGACAGAAGTAGGATGAAAAAAGAAAAATAGCTGAAAGTTAATTTACAAGACAAACCAGTATATTCTTGATCTTTCAAGCCTTTATGGTTACCCAACATTTAAGCATTCTCAGTCCTGTTGCCCTTAAGATAGGAGAGTAATGTATATCAGATTTTTTATTACCACACTCCTGTTTGTCTATTAAATCTTTCTTCACTAAATACGTTAGAAGCAAACAACAAGGGATTTCAAATATCTTGTTGTTTTCCAGCATAAAAAATATCTCTGCTTCTCTCTGTGGCCATAGTAACCAATTTTCTCTGACTTCCTCCTGGCTTGCTTTCATTTTCCATTTTTGCTAAATACATATCTCTGTTCCAGTCATCACCTGAAACCTAATTAGGTCTTGGGGCATCTTCTTACTTGCTCTAACACAGTTCTTGTGTTTTTTATCAGAGCTGGTATACTGGGCAATATTTTCAATGGCTTCCGTTCTCACTAGAAAAGTCAGTTCTTAAATGGGATCTCAGCCTGAATGAGAGGAGAAAACATAGCTCAGCTTCATTAAGCAGCAAATAGATTTTGGCAAGTATATAAGTAAATCGTGTTTATATAAAAGCCCTAATTATTTTCCATATGACCTGTTACGTTAAGTTTTTTGATTATATTTACCCTATAAGAATGTATTTTGGTGACCTCTTTTTTGAGATCTATGAAGGAAATGTAATGTTGTCCTATCATAAATAATGATGTCATAATTGGTTAGGGGCTTGACTGAGTTTGAGGGAGATCTACAGTATGGTCTTGTGGTAAATAGATTTCTGAAAATTCTTTATAATTGTCAAAATAGATGAATACTGGTAGTGTATATATAGGAAAAAAGGAGATCAGTTGTTTTTTAAAAAAACCCTTCCGGTTCTACAGATATTTACAGGTAGTGTCTTAGCGAATTATTAAAATTATTATTTGCAGAGAAATGAAGTATAACTGCAAATAAGGACATTGAAATAGTGAGTGATTGGGTGACAAACCATCTGATGAACTTCAATGGAGGTAAATGTTAAGTGATGTGTATGGGAGGGAATTAAAAAAAAAAAAGACTGTGAAGAATTATTAGGAAAGAAGCCAAGACTAGACCGCAAAACCTTTTTTGTTACGTATGAGCCTCTGGTGCCCCACCATATACAATGGTGTGTGAAAGACTGATCCCGCTAATCACAAAAATTGACACAGTAGGACTGAAAAAGATTTAGAGTCAGATTATAAAAATTGTCTGATTTATAGAAGAACTTCCATATGAGAAACAGATAAAAAGACTGGCACAGGAACGTCCACAAGTGGCACGTTTGGTTGCATTTCAGCAACATTCTTCATTATTTCTACTGCACTTTTAAAATTAACTCTCATGCTTAATTTATACAAATTGTAAGACTGCCTGGAAGCAGGCACTGAAACTTTGACTCTATGTCTTCTATTGGTTGATAATCTACTGATTGGGGGGAGGGGGGAGAGCAAAAATAAGAAAGGCGTTCTTAATAACAGAAAGCATTCACTTAAAACTGCTGAAGCTGAAACCTTATCTAGTTATAACACAGCAGTCATCTCTCCATCAGAAACCGGTTCCATAGATTGTATTTTTCTGAAAAAGATTTGTAACTGGTAGACTGCAGATAATTCTGCTAAAATAGTGTAGTTTATTTTGCTATCATACTATGTTTTCTGTCTAGATGCTTTTTAATGTTGTGTTTTAATGGCTTGATTGGAAAAACACAGTAGGAAGACACTAAAGACTACACATGCCTCCCTGTGATATGCAAGCTTGTAAACTGTATTAATAGAGTAAAGCTTAGTACTTCATTGTGTGATTACACCTAATTAAATGTCTCTGATGATTAAAATTTTTTGTGGTGCTCTAATCCTATTAGTTACCCTATCATATGTAAGGTCCACTGTCTAAAACAGAATAGGAAACATGAAATATTTTTAACAGAAAGCCAACCAAAACCTTCCTTCAGGGAAATATCATAAGGGAATGGTGTAAAATAGTATTAACAGACATGTTGAACCATGTGGCTAGAGGCATTTTGTTTGCTCCGATGTTTTTTTTATTAGATGCACCAGATTCATCTAGATGAGATTTCATGCTGATGAGCTGTGTCTAAGCACAGATGTAAAATGGAAAGTTTTAAGTGGATTCTATGTGTTATTGAGTATGTTGGGTAAGTGGCTCATCTCATCTCTGACAGTGCGTGGAGCTGGAATGTTGGCTTAACTCATGCCCTAAAGGCTTCCACAAATGGATGTCTTCTAGCTAAACAAAATCGGAGCAAAGTGTGTGGAGATGAAGTTAAAAATGCCTTCACTAGCCCTAGCCACTTCATCCCTAGTGCCAAGAACTGAACATATATCTCGAGCTGTGTTTGTGTTACCAAGTCATGCAAACCAATAATATGCATCTATCTATAAAGTAAAGCATTTGGTACTGGAGATCCAGCATCCACATCGTTTGTTCTTTGATATGTTTTATTTCAAACTACTTCTAGTGTGATTCTGTGAACTGTGTGCCTGTTAACAACTGGAACAGATTAATGTGCTGCTGAAAGTCCATCTTCCAAGTAAGTTTTATCTGAAAGGTTTCCAGTTCATATGCTTAAAGATTACTTTGTGATATGAACCAAAGTCTGGTAAGCAGAGATCTGTCAAGAGTGCACTGCTGTTTTGAGCTAACAGGCTATGGTAGACATGTCTCCAACCTCCAGCACATATATTCTCATACCACAATATATCAAGGTAACAAATAATATGAAATTCTTAATATAGTACCATCATTACCAGTGAAACACTGTTGTCTGAGCTAAATACTTATAGAGTGCCCAGCCATGCTGTTAGACTATTGAAAAAAAAAAATAAATAGTCTAGACCAGTAGCTTCCAAACTTTTTAATGGTGCCTCCCATCAGTAAAAAATTTTTGAGCACGCACTCCCCAATATATGTATATTCTAATATTTTCTCCATGCAACTTAGTGAATCATAGAATCATTTACGTTGGAAAAGACCCTTTATATCATCGAGTCCAACTGTAAACCTAACACTGCCAAGTCCACCACCACTAAACCATGTCCCTAAGCACCACATCTACATGTCCTTTAAATACCTCCAGGGATGGTGACTCCACCACTTCCCTGGGCAGCCTGCTCCAATGCTTGACAACCCCTGCAGTGAAGAAATTTTTACCAATACCCAATCTGAACCTCCTCTGGCGCAATTTAAGGCTGTCTCCTCTCATCCTATCTCTTGTTACTTGGGACAAGAGACCTACACCCACCTCACTACAACCCCCTTTCAGGTAGTTGTAGAGAGTGGTAAGGTCTCCCCTCAGCCTTCTTTTCTCCAGGCTGAACAACCCCAGTTCCCTCAGCCGCTCCTCATAAGACTTGTTCTCTACACCCTTCATCGGCTTCGTTGCTCTTCTTTGGACATGCTCCAGCACCTCAGTGTCTTTCTTGTAGTGATGGGCCCAAAACCGAACACAGTACTCAAGATGCAGCCTCACCAGTGCCGAGTACAGGGGAACAATCACTTCCCTGCTCCTGCTGGCCACACTATTTCTGACACAAGCCAGAATGCCGTTGGCCTTCTTGACCACCTGGGCACACTGATGGCTCATATTCAGCCGGCTGTCAACCGGCACTCCCACGTCCTTTTTTGCCAGGTAGTTTTCCAGCCACTCTTCCCCAAGCCTGTAGCGCTGCATGGGGTTGCTGTGACCCAGGTGCAGGACCCGGCACTTGGCCTTGTTGAACTTCATACGATTGGCCTCAGCCCATCAATCCATCATGTCTAGATCCCTCTGTAGAGCCTCCCTACCCTCGAGCAGATCAACCCTCCCTCCCAACTTGGTGTCATCCGCAAACTTACTGAGGGTGCACTCGAGCCCCTCGTCCAGATCATTGATAAAGATAATAAACAGAACTGGCCCCAATACTGAGGCCTGGGGAACACCACTTGTGACCGGCCACCAACTGGATTTAACTCCATTCACCACAACCCTTGGGCTCGTCCATCCAGCTAGTTTTTCACCCAGCGAAGATTATACCTGTCCAAGCCATGAGCAGCCAGTTTCTCCAGGAGAATGCTGTGGGAAACCTTGTCAAAGGCTTTACTAAAGTCCAGGTAGACAATATCTATAATCTCTGCCTCATCCATTAAGGGGGTAACCTTGTCAAAGAAGGAGATAAGATTAGTCATCATCCTGCATGCACTGCACTTTGGAGACCACTAGTTTAAACTATTGAAATAATTTACTGGTTCAGGGAGCATCACAACAGTAAGTAATGAAAAACAGCTCTGATTAGCTGGTTTCTATATTGCTCAGTCCTAATCGCTCCATAGGTAATAGAATTCTTAAGAGGCATTTTGAATACTCCCATACTTCTGGTTAACATAAGTTGGGTTTTGAGTCAAGGTGTTATTTTACTTCTGTGGCTGTCATAGTTTACTGAAAATCACCCAGCATTCAAAATTTCATGTGCGGTGTTTATAAAATTGCAAAAAACCACACAAATGTTACTTGAACACATTAGTATCTTAAGGAAAATCCTCTTGACAATAGGTTGTTAAAAGGATCCAGAGAAAAATTGCAGGAAGAGGTCTATTCCATGTTAAAAAATACTATATAGCAACAGTTTTCGGTGAGGAAGCCCAGTAGATATGTTAACAGGCTGAAAAGAATTCTTCTCCTGAAGCCTGCTCCTGTAACACAAACACACAAGGAGAAAAAAGCTTTCCCAAGACCTTCCTCCTATTTTTTTTCTGAGATAAAAAGCCTTATTGCGTTAATTAGCATTGATAACCACCATATTTTATCTGGTTGTTTAGTTTGTGTGAGCCATAGTTTATGGAACTATTTCTCTTCATGGCTTTTACATAAGGGAGCTAAGAAGTGATGCCACAGGGTGGAGAGAAGACAGACAGGAGTGCAGGGTGCAGGTGTTGCTTGAAGGAAGTGGGTCCATCTTGGGTGCAGTCATCAGATTCCTAAGAAAGTGGGATCAATATGGATAAATTATCTCAGAGACCTATGGTTGTAACAGAAGACAATTATTTTTGCCATGGTATGTGGAGACAGCACTGATTATATATTTGATTGGACAACGGTAATATTATATATTTGGATGAAACATTAAGTAGTTTGCTAAACAGAACGTTTTGATATTATAATACATGTAATATAATTTGCTGTGGCCAAAGTCACAATATTTGCTCTTTTGGAATTTCTTTGAGCTCTCTATGGAAGTGTTTCCTAGCATGCGTCTATCTAGGCAAGAAAAACAATTCAAGTAAAACACTAATATAAGATTAAAGTTTAATGTTTCTCTTTTTCATTATCCCTCTGCTTTCGATTGTTCTTTTTTTGGATATCCCCATGATAAAATACCTAGCCTTTTGATTTTACTTACTGTAACACTGTTTCTGTACCTTTCAGTTATAGTAGGATTTCAGAAATGATGTGACTTAATTATCCTCAGAGAAATGTATAAGGGAGGGAATGCCACTGAATCATCAGAGTTCAGTAAAGGTGCAGTGGTTGCAGATTTTTACTTTTTTTAAATATTCTCTTATAAAAAAATACACAAGGGTTTCTAGGATTGTTCTGTCAGAAATGTTTGCATTCAGTTCCAGTTGCCTCATCATTCTGACAAGATTAGGCGGAATGTTAAGACTGCAAAGGGAACACATACTTGCTTTTACCATTTCTGCATAGACTGACATTTCTATTTTCTCTTATTATTTATCATCTGCTTTTTTACTGTTGTTATGCTCTATCAAAATAGCCTTGTATTTTAAAATTACAAACACTGTAACAGCTTCACTGTGTTGCTTCAGTAGCACGATGACATAAACCTCTCTATTAACAAACAGGCTGGTCCCTTATGGAAATTTATACTGCTCAGTCCTGTCATTTTAAAGGGTTCTTCTGCGTTCTTACCAGTGAAGTGGTCTTGTAGTTGAACATAATTTAAAGTAAGTAAGAACTCCCTAACATTTATCATTTTTGAAAGTGAAGCGGTTGTATCTGAGGATACCTTATGAAGATAAGATCTTAACATTAAGATGTTTTAAAATTCTTGCCCTTCTTTGATAAAATAGAAAACAACCATTCATTCTTCATGTATTCGGAGCAAGGAATGTGTTTTATATTTTTATAAAAATTTGTAGGGAATAATGCTATATAAAAAAGGTAGTGTGTAAAAATAAAGCTGAGTGTCATTTGGGACACTGAAGCTAACACTTGAGTTTTGCAGAGTACCTTGAGGCTGTAAAAGAAAACAGGCAATTATCCTCAGGCTGGTTTGAAGGAAAGATACCTAAGTTTAAAATCAGGAAACTGTAAAGAACTGCTTTACATACAAAAGATCCAAATGTCTCTTAAGTGTTGTTCAGAACTGTGAATGCTTCTGTAGTTGAGAAAACCAAAGGGGTGGTTGTGTTTCAAAAATGAAAAAATGGGTATTTGTGAAGTATTATGTTCTAATTGTAATTAAAACTTTCACATGGACGATAACCTCCCTGAGCTGACTTCTGAGAGACCCAGCAAAAGAAATAAGCAATAGAAGTGCACAGATAAAGAGAAATTATGAGGTTTTCTGTGATTAAGTCTTTTCTGCAGACCTAACTATGGAAAACACTTAGGGGACACATTCTGACTCATAAGCTGATAGTTGATATACAGGCATGAAGCTTTAATCATAATGGCACAGTTCCCTATATTTGCCATTTTGCTTTAAGTAAAACAACTGAGATACACCTCATGTATTTGGGTACCCAAGCACTTTTATGATGTATTTTTATATTTAAATATTTTATATTAAGTAACATATAGATTTTAATATAATATTTGTGTGTGTGTATGTGTTCAGAATATTTTGTATTTCGGGGGGGGGGGGGGGTGTTCCACAATTTTAGTACCTTAAACTCTTTAAAAAACAGTCCTATATTTCGACAAATATTATTTTAGCAGAGACATAGTCTTGACAACAGCAAAAACTGAGCTAATTATGTTGCAGTTCATCTAAAATGATGGCAATATTGTAATATATAAACTGAGAAATAAAAGGGAAAAATAATGGGTTTCCTCTGTGGTGGAGTAAACAGCTAATTTGAGACTAGCTTTTGTTGAAAAGTTTTTAAAATTCACTTTGCTAGATCTCTACCAATGAAAGCAATACAGGACATGTTTGAGCACTTATATTGCCTTCTGAGGTGGCTAAATAATAGGTAAATACTCTAACTATCCATATAATTATGTATTTTGAGTATGTTTGAAACACGGAGTGAATATGAATGAACATGGAATGAACATGAAGTTCTATGACCAGGTGACTGGCCTAGCGCATGAGGGAAAGGCTGTGGATGTTATCTACCTGGAGTTCAGTAAGGCCTCTGACACTGTCTCTCATGGCATACTCCTTGAGAAGCTGGCGTCTCATGGCTTGGACAGGTATAATCTTCGCTGGGTGAAAAACTAGCTGGATGGACGAGCCCAAGGGTTGTGGTGAATGGAGTTAAATCCAGTTGGTGGCCGGTCACAAGTGGTGTTCCCCAGGCCTCAGTATTGGGGCCAGTTCTGTTTATTATCTTTATCAATGATCTGGACGAGGGGCTCGAGTGCACCCTCAGTAAGTTTGCGGATGACACCAAGTTGGGAGGGAGGGTTGATCTGCTCGAGGGTAGGGAGGCTCTACAGAGGGATCTAGACATGATGGATTGATGGGCTGAGGCCAATCGTATGAAGTTCAACAAGGCCAAGTGCCGGGTCCTGCACCTGGGTCACAGCAACCCCATGCAGCGCTACAGGCTTGGGGAAGAGTGGCTGGAAAACTACCTGGCAAAAAAGGACGTGGGAGTGCCGGTTGACAGCCGGCTGAATATGAGCCATCAGTGTGCCCAGGTGGTCAAGAAGGCCAACGGCATTCTGGCTTGTGTCAGAAATAGTGTGGCCAGCAGGAGCAGGGAAGTGATTGTTCCCCTGTACTCGGCACTGGTGAGGCTGCATCTCGAGTACTGTGTTCAGTTTTGGGCTCCTCACCACAAAAAAGACATTGAGGTGCTGGAGTGTGTCCAGAGAAGGGCAACCAAGTTGGTGAGGGGTCTGAAGCACAAGTCTTATGAGGAGCGGCTGAGGGAACTGAGGCTGTTTAGTCTGGAGAAAAGGAGGCTGAGGGGAGACCTTATCGCTCTCTACAACTACCTGAAGGGGGGTTGTAGTGAGGTGGGTGCTGGTCTCTTCTGTCAGGTGGCTGGAGATAGGATGAGAGGAAATGGCCTCAAGTTGCGGCAGGGGAGGTTCAGACTGGATATTAGGAAAAAATTTCTTTACTGAAAGGTTTGTCAAGCATTGGAGCAGGCTGCCCAGGGAGGTGGTTAAGTCGGCATCCCTCGAGGTATTCAAAAAACACGTAGACAAGATACTTCGGGATATGGTTTAGTGGGCATCGTTGATGGTTGGACTCGATGATCTTGAAGGTCTTTTCCAGCCTAAATGATTCTATGATTTTATGTGGTCAACTATCTTCAAATTTTATCCCTTTTTGTGGTCTTAATTAAGAATGTGTTCTATCACAGAATCATAAAATCGATTAGGTTGTTAAAGACCTTTAAGATCATTGAGTCCAACTGTAAACCTAACACTGCCAAGTCCACCACCACTAAACCATGTCCCTAAGCACCACATCTACATGTCCTTTAAATACCTCCAGGGATGGTGACTCCACCACTTCCCTGGGCAGCCTGCTCCAATGCTTGACAACCCCTGCAGTGAAGAAATTTTTACCAATACCCAATCTGAACCTCCTCTGGCGCAATTTAAGGCTGTCTCCTCTCATCCTATCTCTTGTTACTTGGGACAAGAGACCTACACCCACCTCGCTACAACCCCTTTTCAGGTAGTTGTAGAGAGTGATAAGGTCTCCCCTCAGCCTTCTTTTCTCCAGGCTGAACAACCCCATTTTCCTCAGCCGCTCCTCAAAAGACTTGTCCTCCAGGCCCCTCACCAACTGCGTTGCTCTTCTTTAGAGATATCACCACCAGGCACAACATAATTCTTCAAAATTAACAAGTTGGGCATAAGTTTTTCTCTGACTGCACACTTAATATATTTCATTTAAGCCACTTCAACTGACAGGTTTCAAAATCAGAAATAAGATGCAATGCATCAAGCTCACTGACAAATAGTAACCAAACAGTGAGTTTATTTTACAGGGTGGATAATAGCCTACCAATATCAATTAAAAAAAAAAAAAATTAAAAATTGAAACTGTGGTATAAACAATCTTGCTGCTGTCCCTTCTAGGAAAAGGTAATTTAAAATGGTTCTTAGGATCATTGCTGTTTCTCTTATACAAAACCCCCCATGAAAACCTGATTTACCTCTCTCCTCCCTCTTAGATTATCTGCATGGAACTGAAGGTAACATCCAAAGTATAGAATTTGCAAAAGAATTATGCATTTTCATCAGACCTCAGTCAGACACTGAAATCTATCCAAAGAACAGAGATTACTGATGAAAATTTTTCTACAAGTAGGTCAGTGAGAAATTTTAAGATCTCTCTACAAAAACATCATTTTAATAAAAGGACCCTAAAGGGGTGAAAACTGTTTATTCTGTTAGCCTAAAATTATTTCCTGAGCAAAATAGCATTCTTTTGTCAGCACTGTAAATGAGGATGGCCAGATGTTAACTTGGTTGTTATGACCTTCAACCGAGTACATTTAAATGAAGTGGTAGTCTGCTTTTCTGTGCCTCAGTTTTATCATGATTATTATCAGGTTGTTTCTAAAGGTTCAAAAATACATGAAACTCAAATTTTCCCAAATCCAAAGAATGGGATGGAAAAGGAGCTGTCTGACAAAAAATGTTCTTGTCTGTACGGGGTTTTTTTGTGTAGAGAGCTGTACATTGCTCATTCCAATGAAATATATTTGTGGTAGCCAATGCTCTTATGACGTTTTCTTGGAGATGTTTTGAAATTTGGGTGACAGACAAAAAATCCTTAGAGTTTCCTACTAAAAATATATCTGCTTTTGGAGTTAGACAGAATCGAAAACTCAAACAGCAGCAAGAGACTTAATGGACTACGAAACTATCTGTGACATTTAGGAAGGAATAGCTACAGTAGCTTGGAAATTGGCTTCATTTTTTAGAGTTGATTGCTAGGGATAGTTACAGCTCCAAACCTGAAAGTTTTAAGTGGACAAAGTGTCAAATACTGTGCTTAGATTCATCGGTACAAATGTAAAAGCTCTTAGAAGATTGCTGCTATAGAATTGTTGAATTCCTGGTAGACCTGATCTTTAACCACAAATTTATAACTCTTAGCAGAAGAAAAAAAATCTTTGATGTCTTTTTAATGTCTTCAAATATCACATATATTACCAGCTCTGGAGAGAGAACTCTTACAGGACAGAAGAGACTTGCTTAGTAATTGCAAGAAAAATGCAAGGGCTTCTCTTTCCATAGTGTCGGAAGTGATGAGTGCTGAAAGGAAAAGGGAATTCTGGGTGTGTGTTAGTTCTGCTCTGGGGTGAGGGAGTGAGAGACAGGGACCGTGCCAGGTTCTTCCTGGATCTCAATAAGAAAGGCCAGACATCAAATGGCTTAATAAAATATCTGCTTTAATAAGGCAGAATAAGAGGAGGAATATAGATAGCAAATAAATCTTACTCCCTTCAGATTCTGGGAACCATGTGTTTGTGCAGCATCAGATCAATCCCTGGATGGATTTCTCTACTCATGAGAAATTCTTGCTACACTTTTACATAAAGGAAAGGCCATGCTGGTGGCGTAATCACCAGTGCTGAGTGGGAGCTGCATACAGACGCCTCCATTACAGTGAGGTGGCTGAGTCTGTCCTTTGGCCAAGGGGTTTGTGCAGCGTGGCACAGGCCTGAAGCCCACGCTAGACATGGAGCTCAGCACAGCCTGCTGTGGGAGCTGCAGGGGAACTGTTATGTGGATCGCTAACTCCTTGATAGACAATGGTCTCTTGGTCAGGATCACTAGAATATTTGAAACATTATAAATACAATATGGTGTGGTCCTTAATTTCTGGAGGGCATTGCCCAGTTCTTGCTCACACATAAAATTTATTGCATACTCTCCTTCATCCACTAATTCCACCTACTCCTTTTACTGAAAATACTATCTGAATGACTCTACTGCCTGTGTAGGCCCTGCATCACTCTCCAGCACTAAAGTGGCAATTGTCTCTACAAGGGAGAGCAGTAGTCCGGAGATAACATATACTGCATGCATCATAATCCTCAAAGTAGAATGTGTGGGAGATGATACAACTCTTTAAAAGGGGCAATATGGTATTCTTAATTATTGAGATGATGCCTTTATTCTAAATTGCATTGAGCAGATGACTGTAATGTGATTTTAACATGTCCAGAAAGGTAAGTTTTGCAATTAAAAGACCAAAAATTACTTACATAAATATTTTCATGTAACAGACCATATGTTAGAATAATAGTATATAAAGCAGGTAATACACAGTCAAAAAGACTCAGTATTTCTTATGCAACTTTTTTTTGAAGTATGTAAATAACTCAGGATTCTCATAAAGGTTACCATGTGTGTCTTCGTACATCTTTAAAATAACAAACATGTACTTCCTAGTCCAGAGGGCCTTCCATGGTTTCACAACTCTAGAAATAACTCATACTTTAGCAAGGAGGGTTCTATTCCTGTGAAGCAGCAAACATTTCATATGCATAACCGCCACTGTCTGATTCAAGTGCATCAATAACAATGGGAATGCACTTTTTTCACTAGAACCTGCTGCACCTACAACTGTACTTCTCTAAATGTTTCCACAATTACTGAGTCTCCCTGCTTATCCTTTTGGAAAACTACTCAAAAAAGAAAACAAAAAAAAAGTGCATATGTATTCTCTCCCCATTCTTTTTCAAGGGAAACAGGAGGAGAGAGGCATGGAACACCCATTTATGAAAGTATAGTGGATAATTGCAATATCTGTATGTTAATTGTGACATTTAAAGTAATGTTGTCTTCTAGATAGCTATGAAGGTTTAATACAAACTGCAGATGAAGTGAAAGCAATTTCAAAGTAAATTTGAAAAATACTTTCTGAAATACTTATCCTAAAAGGATTACTTATGGTAACAAACGTCTGCTAAGATTAGCACAATAGAAATAATTTGAGGTTTAGAACCTAAATTGTAAGTAAAACCTTTTAGTAAAAAGAACACTAAGATTTGATTTGTCTTGTGCTAAGTAGTTAGAGTTTATAAATCGTTAATTCCTCTTGAAGCAGACACTCTAAGGGCTTCACTCGTCGACAGCTATTCCCTCAGTGCTGCAGCTTTTGGTTCTGGCACAGATCTTGATTTTTCAACTGAAGTATATGACACAAATATATTTGTTGCCAGAACACTTAATTAATTAAGCCATCATTCATTCAAGATTAAGTGTTAAGAGTACCTGTATAGATGACATGCTTAGTGCAAGTGTTTCTTACTTTGGAATTAGTAGTGTTTGTTTGAAAACTCTGTCACAGAACTAATAGTTGTGAATAGAACCAGTGTGTTGGAAATTGTGGGACTGCAAAGCATTTCTGAATATACCAAGACGCTCTCTGCAGCAGTCAAGAGACTCAATATGATTACTGCAAGCATTCGTGAGGATTGCTCTTCCTTTAGCAGAAAGCATTCTTTACTTCTGTCATTCTGGTAGTACTGATTAGTATTTCTTCTACGATTCTTAAATTTTAGCAAGTGAAGTTTGGCATGTGTCTTTACAAAAACAAGAGATGACAAGTGATTCTGCTTAGAATCGTCCTTTCTGGCTCTTTTAATGTATTGCTTTGAACTTTGTTCATGTCCTAGTTAGCCTCTATGGCTTTATTAACATTTTGAAACTAGATTGAGCTAGATCACTTCTATGAAGCAGTTGCTTTATTAAGCTTCTGTTTGCTCTGTTTGCTGCAATTTTATCAAATTAGGCAGACCCCTTACAAAGTTGTCTCCACCTCAGTCAGTTCAGAAGGATATACGTGTTTTATTTTATATATATAATCCTTGTCATATAACAAAGTGTTAGCATATCTTTCTGTATAGCACAAAATAATTTCCAAGAACTTAGGACCTTAGAAACAATGGAGATTACAATAGAAAGAATTCTGCAAAAGTGGTGTAGGTTGTTTGACATTCTGCATATTATTTTGCCTGAGAGATTTCCAATACCCATAAAGGCATGTCTGAACAACCTTAGTATCCTGGCAGATTTTAGTGTCATTTATACCAGCTGCAGAAACAGCTGGAAGGTGATTTTGAAATCTCTTTAGAATTCTGAATGCTTTTATTACCACCTGACTCCAAGTAATTCTGTTGTTAGTGTGTATCAAGAAAAAAAAGAACATCTTTTTGAAACATTCCAAAAGAGAAGTGACCAGAAAGTTTCAGCTCTTGGAGAAAGAAGTCTTTTCTAATGTGAGTTGTTCTGCACCAGTTTTCTCCCAAGTATCATAATCACTTGAAATCTTTGATTGCAATGGGATCAGTTAATGCTAAGACACCTCTGCAAGCTGCAATGGAAGCAGAAGATAGCTCATCAAATTCTATGGTAACAGCTTTCACCCAGTATTGTGTAATAGTTATAATCCTTTGGGCCTGTAAGAGAGATTCTACATAGACTGAATCCTGAAAAGGTCTTCCCTTTGAAGAGAATGGCCTTTTTAGTTCAGTAATGGATTGTCTTATAAGTGCCAAAAGGTTCTTTCACTACATTTTAGTCTTTGGATGCATATACTCCAGAGTTCAGGAGTAAACAATAACCTAATCAGCAAGGCAGCCTATTACTAGCTCATTCTATTATTCTTCTATTGTTCTCTATCTCTATAAGAAAAAAGCAAGGGGTCGTAGGTAAAAGACTTTTTTCTGTAATGATCAGAGTTATTTATTTTTCATTGCCTTTAACAGCTGTCAGTGTGTTGTTTGCATTAAGAACCCTCAATTAATCTCAATTGATTTTTATCCTTTCCTTATCCCTTTTGAGAATCATTAGCAGGGTCTTCAAGATTACTCCTATTCAACAGATAATGGAGAAGAGCAGACAGTCTAATCAGTTCCAGAATGCTCCTATGCTTCTTTCCTTTCTTGCATATACCTTTCTCTTCATTCTTTGTATATCCCTATCACAAGAATATATCAGAGCGGGATGTCCGTACCTTCCTTATATTTGGAGAAATAAAGGAAATTGCTAAGTTTTTGGTGAAGGGTCTTTCTTCCTGATAGTTTGTTATCTTCTAGAAGCTAAATTTGGCATTGATTATTAGACCTGGAAGGTCATTTACCATCTAAAAGTGGTACTCTGTAATTTGTTCCTTATTTGTCTCCGGTAGTATTTTTTCCTGGGGAAAAATAAATATCTTTGCATACTCACATGTAGTGACTTGATTTGTACAAGAATCTTTTCTCCATCAACTCATGCATAGCGTTCAGGGTTGTCTACAAATACTTCTTTATTTTACACTATGGCAAGAAGGATGAACACAGATAATTCCCATCTAATTTCCATTCAGGAAAGAGATTTTATTGTTGGCTTGGTAGGCTTCACCGGGCCAAAAGAACACTTCTCTGAAACAATCTGAACAGTGCCAGGACAATCACAGATCACAATAAGATCATGCCTTTAGTTGTTAGGTCACGTGGCCTGTACATGCACTGGCTGGCTGGAAACATCTTACATGTAATTTATGCATTATAATTAGGTATTAGAGAATTAATACAGCTGATAGTAATCTTAAAATCTCTCAACTGGTAGGGGAATCCACTACAAATATGTAGAGATGTCAGTAGGGATGGCTTCTTCATTGCAAAAGAGGGGCATCTTTTAGTAAATGTTGCTACGCAAAATTGGTGTGCTGTTCTGTATCTATACAGTGATCAGTACAATGTTTTTTGGATTAATAGCAGCGTCATAGTGCACTGCATGAGCAAGCAGGGAAGTGCTAGATCCATCCATTATGTCATGACTCCACCTATGCAATTGTTGTGCTTGCCATAAAATAATTGTTACAATCCATTATCTTAAAGATCTTCAAAATATGCTGCCACATCTTCTTAACAGATATTTCTCTGAATATCCAAATAGGCAATTGTATTGACAGTATAATTCACCAAATATTAATCTGTGGTTGATGACATCAAGAAATGCAAAGATTTCTTCTCTAGAGGGGAAGAGCATCTGAGTTGGTAAGGGGATGTCTTTTTAATTGCATGCATTTCAGATCTATGCTTATCTACCAATAGTCTTATTCTGTTGTGATTAAGAAAAAGCAGTGTCTGAGTCACCACAGTCACTCCATTCTGGCTTGAACAGTATCAATACCTGGAATTCAGGAGCTTGCAAGTGTCTATTCTAGTAATTCTGCCTTTTTTCCCCCACATCGGTTATTCAGGCCAATAGACACATGCATCATTCAGTCCTCAGTTTTCATACAGTAAAGTGTAATAACATTTGACTATTTAAACATACAGAACATTTTGGTTCAGGGTAGGAAACAGTCTGTAACCTTTACATGTGCTACAAAATGGAAATGGTTTCACTTCAGGAGGAATCTGTCTTTGTTTCTCAGTGCTCTAGAATATTAGAGTTACTGGAAACTCATGAGCCTAGCATACATCCAGCAGCTATTTCAGCACTTCATGCACCAGTTTGGTAGCATGTAAATTCTCTTCATCCTACAGCGTTTATCAGACTTCCATTTTAAATAGAAAAGTTAACTCAAATTTGGAATATTAATGTGATTCTTCACAGTCTTACTTGCTTGACATAACAGTGTTCTTTGTTGTATACAGAAGATGATGAGCCCTGATATAAGTGGCTTTGACTCTATTTACAGTCCTTTGTAAGTTAGAGGTAATACTTTAGACCAAATCTCTATATTTCTTCCAAAAGTTCGGATTTTCATTTAAACCAGTTTATTCACCTGCTCTTCCAGTGGTCATTTGTCCAAAAGTAAAACATTTACTGATCTTTAAGAGTATGTTTTTTAGACGGGTGTCTGTCAGGAATGACAAAATAATCCTGAACTGGACACAGAGAGAGAATAACTGAGATTCCATCCAGGCCCATTTGAGTATATTCTTTAGAATTTGATGACCTAGACTTCACCAAGGAAATTTCTGTGAGGATACAAGTGATTTTTACTGTTTCCTTTAGGGACATTCTTTAGAGGACCTAAGTAAGTCCTGCACTGCATGTGCTTTTGCTAAAATATACTCATTGTTTTGGCATCTCATTCAGCTGCCTGGCTTAATAAAGGCATACAGCAATGGATTAGGCTTGCAAAATGCTTCTTCTGCTTCCATGGTATATTGATTGTAAGTTACCAGAATTGGCACACATACAGAGAAATATTCAGTAAAGACAAATGTGTTATTTTGGGGGTAGTTTCACTTTGTTCTGACAGTGGGTATACTCATATGCTGCTATGTGAGATTTCTTTGCTAGTATCCACAGACTTTGTATTTTAGCTCTTCCCTGGCTCTTCTTCAATCTGTGGCAATCTCAGGACCCTCTAAGACCAAAGATTAATCAATCTGTAGGGTAGTCAGTTCTTGCTACTCTCCAGAGTAATGATAGCCAGTAGCATGAAAGTATCATCTAGACGTGCATACTCTATGAGAAAACAATATTTTCTGTACAATGTGTTTGTTGCTGTTTTGATCTCAGCTCTTCTAGGTTATTTGTTATATGCAGTTCCTTTGATTCCTTTCTGTACTTTGGTAAGGGTACCAGGTTGCTCCTTCTGATTGAGTACACTCATGTTCTCACACCTCACAACTCATAGCTTCCTAACAGCTGATCAGGATGCATTGAACTGTTCATGACTGAATAGTCTTGGAAAACCGCTTCATTACAGTGGTTCCTTCTCCCCTTTTAAGCTCTTAAATTCTTACTCATTCTGCTTGTGTCTATGAAAGTGGCACATCTGGTGACAGTTTTCTCATCCAGCTGCTGAAGTATACAGGTCCTTATGGCTGCCATTTTACATACTGCCTTTATAAGGGCAGAGTATCTGTTCTTCAGTCATCCAAAATTCCTTCTTGAAGTGGTGCCAAAGTTCCAGAGTAGCTAGGCAATTACTCTTCCAATACTCGTTTTTAGACCTTATGCTTCTTTGATTGAATTTTATACTTCACATTCTTGATTTTGTAAGTACTTTATCATTTCTCTTCACAGGTCCAAGTCTTTTAGTCTGTTTTTTTGCTTGTTGCACTCTGGGAATATCCAGAAGTTCAACTGACTTCACACAGCAATTGTTCAGATGGCTTTCTGGCTCTGTGTGGACTCGAGGAACGTCCCCCCCATGGCCAAAGCAAATTCTATTACATCTCGGGGCAAACTGAGCATCTCTATTGTATGGTATTTGGACATGTGCCATAAGGCCACCTGGAATTCTGTCTTTGCCTTCACCTGGTATTATGTTAGTCTAACAGTATCCAGGGCTGTCTCAGCCTTCAGCGGAGTGATGCTGCAGTTGTTTGTGGGAGTGCTCAGGCCTTCCCCTGGGCTGTAAAAGGCAAAGGTAACTGTTCAGAGCGAGTCGTTGCAGGAATGTACATGCAGACTCAAAGAAGAAAGGTTACTGGTCAGTAACTGGTGTTCTTTGAGAGGTATAGTCTGCATGTACATTAGTCTCCTACCTGCCTTTCCCCTCTTTCTGAATCTCTTTCAGGTTTGATTGTGCATTTAAGAGGAACTGAAGTGGTGGCGGATGCACTCTGCCCCGTGTGTCGCGCCTCAAGCAGGAAGAGGGGAGGAGCTAGAGCGCCCCTCCCGCCACACCCCGGGGCAGGCCACGAGCCCACCCACTCTTAGCCTATATGTATGGACTAAATATCTCAAAGTACAGCAGCCCTTCGTTGGTAGGTAAATTTTCTTTACTGTATTTTCACAGGTAAAGCAGTAGATTTCATTTTAAAAACAGTTTCGTTCATTGGCTCAAGGGATGGCATGCATGAGCAGTACACACACGGGGGCGTTTATACCACAAACTGCACTACACTGAGTAGCTCCCTGTCTCTCTAATGGTTTCATCTCTTGTCGTGTGTCGTGTGTCCCGTCCCGTCCCCCCGTCCTAACCTTTTTTAGATATTTGAATATTTTCACTCTGTTCAATTTGTCATTTCCATTGAGAGCTACACCAAAAATTGAAATTATATAAGTTGTAATAGTATTTAAAAAGTAAAGGGAAATGACGTCTTACACAATTGTAGCTAAGTATATGAAGTAACATGTAAGATTGTATTTACTATTAGAAAATGAAGCTAGAATGTGAACTGGGTTCTGTAAGAATCAATTCCATTTTTACAATTATATTGGTTTTTAAAACTTAATAGTTACAGAAAAGCAAACATTTGAGTTTAAATGTTTTTAACGCTGTTGGTTCCTCATGTGTTTGTTTGGGGTTTTTTTTAACCACAGAGGCCTTGTAGTCATTCTTTAATCCACTACCTTTCCTGCCCATTAAACAGAACAAGTTAGATGCAGGGTATAACCTGGCTTAAACTGGAGATGTAGTTGTCTCTGCATGCAAATGCACGCATGCAAATTCTGCAAGTGGTTATTTTCAAGTATAGTTTCTAAGAAGTGCAGGTTATGTGAGTTGAGGTCTGTTACAGAAACATGATTCTTACGTGTTTGTGCTTGGAGTTCTCTGAGATATATCACCTTTGCCTATATGATGGACATGCTTTTACCCGTTTCTTAGAGTTGACGCAGTTAGTGTTGTCTTGGCAGCTCAGAGAAATTTACAGTTGGTTTTCTGCGGCTTTGCCATTTCTGTGTTTTCAGTAAGATTAGGATGTAGTTTATCTGGGCTTAGTTCCAGTCAGCAAAGTTCGGTCAAACTTGTAATCTGTGGTGCATGAGATATGTGTGCTGTAGATGTGGACACACATAGATAAAATATTGTGAAGAACTCTAGTTTTAGAAAGTTACTGACTTGTGTGTAATATCAAGCTGCCTTTTCACATTCTGAGAAGAAAACCCAAAGTAAACAGTCTTTTAAACAACCTTAGATGAACATTAACGTATGCAAAGGGGAAGAAAATGTGGAAAAAGCCATCTTGTTCTACGCAATTAATCCGAAGTTTATGGCTCCAAAACCAAGCATTTATATCTTGTGATAACAGGTCTTTGAAGTGCTACTTTAATTAAAAAAAAAAAAAAAAAAAGGAGAGAGAGAAAAAATTTCTGTTTATCTATTATTAGTGAGCAGTATTGGATTAATTTAATTGGTTTTATGCTTTTTTTCCTTTTCTTTTCATTCCAGTTGCTACTTTAGCTTGTGTTGTAGGAATAATCAGAGGAATATATATTAGATGTTCAGATTCTCACTGGGAAAAGTAATACTGGCAAGGAAGCTTTATGTTTTTCTTTTATTTAATTTTTAATTGGTTTCAAATAAACTCTTTAAAAAACATGGAGTTTTTGTAACTACTGTAATATTTTAGTAAGTAAACATATTTTTGAGAGGTCTTTTACGCTTGGCAGATACAAGGTGCATTGAATTTTGCTGCTTTTGCTAGTACGTTTTTATTATGTAGAGACAAGCACTTGTCCATATATGCCCACACACGTATATATCTGCCAAACTCAGAGTGGACAGGAAAGTTGTTTCAAGAAACAGACATGTTTGGAAAATATCTAATTCTGACTCTTCTGACAGCTCTAAGTTCCAACCCTTCCTCCAGGCATCTGAAGAAAACTGTTATGCTGGAGTGACCAATCCTTTCCAGTGATTAGCCGTGATTTCAAGACCTTACCGTGCACTCTAGGAGGATACCAGTTGTACCAACAGTAGATGGGAGCAGATTTTCATACAGAAGGAAACTAGTCTTGGCCCTTGCTGCACATACAGACTCATGGTTTGCATCTGATCTAGGTAGACATCCTTGTAGATTTTGGCTCAATTTGTTAAATTGTACAATAAAATCACTCACAATAAAATTTTTCTTGTTTATACTAAGACTAATATGTCAAGGTGGTTAGCTTGAATTAAGACTCCCTCCTTTGTCTTTCTGAGAGGAAATCAGCACAAGACATTTAAAAATGCACTTCTATTTTGTGGAGTCAATCTCTTACATGGCCTATACGGTCTTTACCTTTCTCCAGCACAGTAATCAGAAATTTTTTTGCCAGTCTCAGCCCTTAAAAAGCAGACTACTGCAGTGTTGGCACTCCTAGTCCTGGTGGTTGTGTTTGCACATCTCTCTGTGTGACTTTCCCTACTCATTTGCATAGATGAACTCTGCTGAGCATTGTACTTAAGTGCCTACTTCTTTTTTTCCCTGTTTTAGGGATAATTGTCATGAGTAGTAGCTTTTAGAAGATGTGAAATACATTTTTAAAAAGGTCACGTTACAGGCTGCATGGATATGTTGAACCTCGAAGTATTTGATAGCTGCAATTTATTTCAAATGGAAAGTGCCTATAATTAAATTTCCATTTAAAATGTAAGCCATTTATAGAGTACATTTTTATTACTTTCTTCCTTTAGTTTTGCATCTCAGAAACTAGTTGCATTTCTACAATTTCTTTTTAATGCGTTAGCTTAGTATTTAGAAAAACACCAATGTAAAATGACTGCAATACTGAAAACTGCAAATATATCTGTAGAATCTTCAAAAGACTACTAACTATGTTCGGAAAAATCTCAAAAGATGAAAAGGTCTATTTTGACACATTGAGATATGTACTTGCATTTCATCCAGGTCTCTTGACCACAGTGATTACACTCTGAACATAATCTTAACATCTCTCTTACTTTTGTTGGTGGGGGAAGGAAAAAATGAGTAGAGGTAATAGAAAATGTCGAGCATATTATCATGGCATTTTAGTATTTCATTTTCTGATATTCTTAAATAATTTTAAGACTGATTACTTGCAAAGTTGTTGCTCCACACATAAGAATATCTTCATGCCTCTACATATCAGTGAAGCTTTCAAGCAATAAGAGAAAAGTGAGCATAAGAAATAAAACCTTCACAAGAAATAGGGGAAAAAATATGAAATTTATTCCAGGAATATATTAACATTTCTAAGGCCTTTCCTCTTTTTCAAACTGAATGTTGAACTCAGCTCTTTATCTTTTCCTTCAGTGCCTTTGCTTATGGGTATTCATGTTCTTGTGCGGTCCTCAGTACGTGATTTTGCCCTTTACATAGACAAGCCATAGTGAGCTCACTAGAGAAGATTTTAACTCCTCAATAATACAACAATAAGGAACAATTGGATTACTTTTACCTTTTTCTTTTTTCCTGCTTTGTATTTGTGTGCAGTGACGTGAACTGCTGGTTCATGCAGTATGTATGCTCTCTCATGCCATAGAATCAGTGTTAATCTTTAGTGAGCTGGGATCTAGAGTAGTTCAAGCCACATGACTAAGTAAAGGTTATTATGAGATCTTAATGTGCCAGTTCCTGTATTCCTGAAACTCAGAGGTCAAAATGATGCCCTGTTTTCTTAGCAAATCTGTGACTATGCAGACTTTCTCTTCTTTGACATGTTTTTCCATATTCTCATCCACTATAATTTCTGCATTATGTTAGATAATCATAAATGAAAATTATCTCAGACACCCTTTTAGCTCTTTTAGCATGAGACCACAAATTGAAAGAAAATTAAATTGATATTTAATGTGGCTTTTTGTACAACAATTCTTCTTATTTGACTTGGCTTCCTAAGGAAAGTTGGAAAGTTTATAGCTTTAAAAACATACTGCTATATGTTTTTTCCTTGCAGTTTGAAACATACTGTCCTAGAGTAAACAGGATTTATTTGCAGATACAGAAGTTACATAATTTTACAAAGCTTGTTGTTTTGAGATGGTGTGTAGTGGAGAACACAGCATTTTGCATTTCTAAGCTCTATCAGTAGTTTTTCCCAGAAGCCACAATGGTCTTTTCAGTCATGTGTAGTTGTTTTGAGAATTTCTGGATAGTAAGCATGTCTGTAAAAGAGCTTATACTAACTTAGTTCTGTTTCAAAGTCCAATATAAATAAATGTATACTGTTTCATAATTAAATTTAATATTGATATTTGTTCAGCAATTTCAGTTATTTTAACATATTTTAAATGGTCCTTCATATGTGGTTAGTGGTGCATATAAGGCAAAATAACTTCAAGTTTGCACTGTGCTAGAGCAATTTAGCATGTGCCAAAATACTGAACATCCTTGTAACTGTAGAATTATTTAACCAGTTTCAGTACTGAACATAGTATAGGAGAATTCTGTATGGATTCTGTATGAAAACCTGCCTGTTTATATCCTTTTTAGCCTTTCCCTATTCTTTCCTAATGAATGTTTTAAATGGTAACTGTGTACATGTCATATTCCAATGGTTAAGGTGTATGAAAAGTATGCATATGTATTTAGAATTATTTTTACAATCCTTGTACTATGAAGTAAATGGCGTATTGATAAGAAGAAAGGTATACATGTTAATCCCAGGAGTAAGCACCATAACACTGATTTGAAGGAATGTATTCTAATCATTTTGGAAGCATAAACACGTGTGACTTATCACACTCTTGTAGCAAAGTGATGCCAAAATAGGTCAAAAAGAAAGACAAGAAATATCATAGGACTGAGCATCACAGGAAAGTAACAGTCCTCAAGACCTCAGCTCTTCTGTATAGGCATTTAGTCTGATCCATGGTGATCATTTTTGTGTGCTTTATAGTACTTCTGCTTCAGTTAAGGGCATTACTCATGGTCATACAGTATCTATGTGGAAGAGCAGTACAGTACAGTATGTACTGTGTATGTACTATGTACTATGTGTACAGTAGCAGTAAGAGGACTGGAGGAGTCTTGCAACCTTTCTCAAGTTTAAATTCCTGGCTAAGAGCGTGCTTTACAATACTTTGTCAATTAATGGATGCCTCTGTCACTCTGAAAAGGAAATAATTAATTACACATGTAGACCTGCCCTGCTCCATTATGTAAGTGAAGCAGCAATCAAGGACAGAAACATAGAGAGCCCATGACTGTAATAAGGCTTTATTGCAGGAGACTGCAAAAATTTACTGAGATAAGTAACCGACAAACCTCAGTTATCTCCAAAGATCAGGGAACTGTGCCTTTCATTCCAGAAAGGAATTTCTATTTGTTTCTCCTGTTCACTTATTTGCAGAGATTAGAGGATGGTATCTTAATGGAGTTACAAAATACCCCACTTTGCTAACCATTACCATTGTGCATTCTGTGTATCATGGGGGGAGTGTTATCCCACAGAAATGTTGTTGTGGTTTAACCCCAGCCAGCAACTAAGCACCACGAAGCCGATCACTCACTGCTCCCCGCCCCCCCCCCCCCCCCCCCGCCCCGGGGGGATGGGGGAGAAAATCGGGGAAAGAAGTAAAATTTGTGGGTTGAGATAAGAACGGTTTAATAGAACAGAAAAGAAGAAACTAATAATGATAATGATATCACTAATAAAATGACAACAGCAATAATGAAAGGATCGGAATGTACAAATGATGCGCAGGGCAACTGCTCACCACCCGCCGACCGACACCCCGCCAGTCCCCGAGCAGCGATTCCCTGTCCCCACTTCCCAGTTCCTATACTAGACGTGACATCCCATGGTATGGAATGCCCTGTTGGCCACTTAGGGTCAGGTGCCCTGGCTGTGACCTGTGCCAATTTCTTGTGCCCCTCCAGCTTTCTCTCTGGCTGGGCATGAGAAGCTGAAAAATCCTTGACTTTAGTCTAAACACTACTGAGCAACAACTGAAAACATCAGTGTGTTGTCAACATTCTTCTCATACTGAACTCAAAACACAGCACTGTACCAGCTACTAGGAAGACAGTTAACTCTATCCCAGCTGAAACCAGGACAAATGTTTAGTAAGAAACAGTTACTAGAAACACACCACTTAATGCTAAACATAAATAGCTGCTGGAAAACCCTACCAAATTAAATTATGATGCATTTTCTCTGTCTTGAATCCTTCATATCAAGGCTGGGTGCTTACGTGAAGAGATGCTTGAGTTCTAGAATTTGTTTTAAATACAGGAGGAACTAACCAAAATTCTGTGACTTGCCCATTACAACTTAGACTAATGGCAGTTTCGCATCTCAAACATTGAGATGTTTAAATTGCCTCCACAGAAGGAAATAGATCTGTTAGTGTTATAGCCATTCACTGACTGAAATGTCAGGTAGCATTGCTTAGGTGCAGTGCCAAAAGAATACATCTGTACAGGTTTTGGACTTAGTGTATCTTAATGCGAAGGTGCCTGTATGAATTTGCAAGTATGTATCTGCAGTAAACGTAGGGTCTCTGCACTGTGCCACACACTGTAGGAATTATTTCCCTGAGTTAATGATCTTTATTGGCCTTAAAATCAATGAATTTATACATGAAAGACTAACAACTAAGAGAATGAATGAGGCAAGATTTTTCTGCACTGGTGAAATCAGCACTGGTCATGAGAAAATTCAAACAGATCTTAAGCAAAGTTTTTGATGAGCAGTGTTACAACTGAAAAAATTTCAAGATTGGGCAGTGCATAGGAAGTCAAACAAGTAGTTTCAAGTTGGGAGGGAGAGGGAGCTGACTGAAACGAGCTCTTTGGAGCAAGAGATGGAAATAAATTGTATGTTAGACCCAAGGATTTCATATTTAAATGAGCTAAATTTAAATGTATTTAAAAGAGAAAATACAAATAAATAAGTAGAGAGGACAGGGCACCAGAACTAATCCAAAACTTAAAGAGACAACTGGGCTGACATTTTATTTCTGTGCAGCAGAAAAACCATAATTAATGTAATTGTTCTAGGACTTCAGTGAAATCTGAACAGGTTAGAATCACAGTTGAGTGCTTTTGAAGTAAAAATGTGTCTAGAGGAACTGACTGTAATGACTTCTTTTCTCCTTGTCTACCTTGACACTAGAAAATAACTGATAAAGCCTATTTTAGGATATTAATTGTTAAAAATATCAAGCTATTTGTTGGTTGGTTTTGGGTTTTTTTTCTGCAGGTCTGTAGTTTTGTTCTGGCTTTTTAAAATTTGGTAGTAATTTTAGAGTACTGTTTTCAGAGCCAGATAATGTATTTTGCATCCATCAGCATGATTCTGTTGATTTGAATGGAGTGACAGTGATTTACATAACCTGTTGAACTAGTCTCATTTTATCTTGAAAGCTTATCAGCAATGAAACAATACAAGAGGAGAAAGATGCACAAAAATTATTTAATGACATTTTCTCTAGTTGAAATGTTATATAATAAATTTGTCCATAAAGTCAGTAAAGCCAAATATCAGGTCCTAGGCCTAGAGGAATTCTCATTTGAAGACACAGAAAATTCAGTTCTGTGCAAAGCCAGTGGGGAATCTAGCTGGGCTGCTGGCAGCAGCAAAGTGAATATGAGTAGCCTTTTGTCCTCAGTTGATCAGGGTGGTGCTTCATTTTTTAGATACTTAAAATGTCAGTGAGTTTTATGGTATAGAGTTTTGTGGGATAGAGAGAAAGTAAATAAGCTGAATATCAGTCTCAGGTATTTTTCCATGGGTTTGAAAGGTCTAAGTGGTAGAATTTACACTTCTAAAATACAATGAAACCCAAATTTACTGCCTCATAGTCAAAGGTCTTCTTACTGAAAGTTTATGTTTCTTTACTATAACTAGAACTTGATAGAGAATTATATGTCTGCCTAAATACACTGATGGAATAGCATTAATAGGCATTTAATTATTGCTCAGTTTATTTGAAGCGTTAGGATGTATACTGATTTCTTTATGTTTTTCTAGGCTATCACATGACATTTTTTTCCCTGTTATCTGAAGTATTATTGAACTGTAGCAAAATGAGAACAGAGGAAGGATTATTTTTCTCTATAAAACCAGTTGGAGTTTGGTGGGTTTTATTTTATCTGAGGATAAATGCTTCATTAGAAAAAAAACCCACAAAATCTCTCCTTCCTGTTTTATACTGACAAATTTTTCTTGATGTAATAATTTTTAAAATATATACAATATTAAGCTCTAACTTTGCCACACACCATTTTTACACTGAACTTCTCTCAAGTATTCTCTGAAATTTGTAGCTGTTCAAAGTCAAGACAAATATGTTTCTACATGATAAAATAGAGGTGCCACCTCTGAAATAATTTTTCTGATACATATCTATGTTATTGAAGCAAACATTTTTAGGACTTAAAATACTTTTTACTACCATAATTCATATTTTTGCAAAACGTTAAGTCAAACTTAATAGTTCATCTATGTACGGATCTGAGACAGTATGTGTGTTGTTTGCTTGAGCTTATTCGAAATGTTTGTATAACCAGCAACTTCTGGTAATTTACAGCCCCAATAAGTAGAGTGCCATCCTCCAAAGGGATAGAGTAAAAAGATGAATATGATTTTAATAGAGACAAGAGATAACGCAAAAGGGGAAGTGGAAGAAATGAGTAAAGAAAGGAGAAATAAAAGCAGAACCTTTGGCTTTGCCACTTCAAGTGACCCTTGGGTACATTTGCATGATGGGACTTGCAGGCAGACACAAGTTTATTCTACCTGCAATTTGGAAGAGGCTGTATATGAGCTTTCTCTTAACTGGAAGTTACATAGCAGTGCTAAACCTGCAGAACATACACCTGAGGATTAGTCTAAATTGGTAGTACTTTTTAAAATGTTCTGGACAGTTTTATGACCATCAACAATATTTTAAGCTTTTTTTAATCAGTATATTGCTCAGCTCTAATTTTATGGTAAATAATAAGCTTCTAGCCAACAGTCACCAAAACAGTTCATTCCTCCTCAATAAACTTTTTCAAATAATGAAGTTTCTTTGCTAGAATAAGGATAGCTAAGTAATTGATCTGACTGATTTCTGCAGATGGTTACTTTACTGTGTAATACATGAGTGTACTTCATGTAACACAGCTGATTGTGAGCTCCAAGCAGACATTCTGTTGTGCTAGCCCACAGCAGAGTGTGAGGGATAAGTGATATAATCAAATTGAGACTAAATAAATTTTCTGCTTATGTCAAATTTTTATCACAGTTTGAAAACTAGTTTAAAATGTTACTTGAAAAATGAACGCAAATCAAATTGAACACTTCTCTAGTATCATGAGTTCCCCGGTATTGTAGGTCACTGAATTTACATGACAGATTTATTAAGCTTTCTTAGTCCAGCCTTGGAATTGGTATACACAGTCCTACTGAGATGTTATAGGGAATGTAGAAAAGATGATCGTAGATAATTGTTTGTGTTGCTGTGTGAAGTGTATTATTGCATCTTTTAGTAGATAAGCTTACAAATATGTGGTTCTTGCTTTTTTCAGGCTGTTAAAAAGTGGAGTGCAGAAACTAAAGATACTGAAATGGGCATACTCTATTAATATGTGTCAAAGCATTATATTTATATCTTAAAATAAACAGTGGTATAAATGAATAACTGTGAATTCTTGTTTTCCATTTCAGGTCAAGAGATGGAGAATAGAATTTCAGTTTCCATTTCTAAAAATACTATGATGGGTACTTGAATTATTCTGTCATATGTTGGTTATAAATAGTGTTTTAAAATCTTTGTTAAAAAAGCTATGAGTGATTTTATCCCTGTATTTATTGTGTGCATCTCTGTTTTTAAGACATTTCAAGTATTCAGGTGTTTTCTGAGATAACTGTATCCCATATATTACCTGTTAGATCTGACAGGATTCATGTTCTCTTTCAGGAGACGCTGATAGATTGGTGTGATGAAAAGGAGCTTAATTTGATTTTAACAACTGGAGGAACAGGGTTTGCACCACGAGATGTCACTCCAGAGGTGAGATAGTCCTGGAATAAGAAAAATCTGCCCTTTGGTGTAGACATGTATGAGTCTGGGGGAGGGGGGTGATATTTTCTCTGTAACTTTACTTTGGAGTATCTCTGGACAGGTCAAGTGATACACAGCTTGGAAGCAGAAAAAGCAGTAGAGAATATAGCACAAGAGAATTAGTTTAACCTTGAGGTCTGACCCAAAACGATTTTCAAACTAAAATGTGGCATAGTGTAACAGGTTTCCGGTCCCCCTAAAAAACAAAATTCTAATGGCTTTTGGGCGTAATTTTCCTTACCACTGCAGTACAACACTGCTAAGCAAAAATTTGTTTGGCTTTTTTTGTGTCTTGCACAAGAAAAAATGGGATAAGAGAGATCCTTTAATTGTCCCTTGCGGGCTACTGCATTGATAACTACTGCATTATAGGTTAGAGTGTGAGGCAGATAGTAGGGGGAAAAAATTCTGTGCAAAGCTGCTATTGATTTGCTTGACACCACATTGTCAAAAAAAGCTAAACAGGTACAGAGATGGAGGTAACCTGCACCAGTAAATGTTGCACAGGAAATCTGGTTACATTCCACTTATAAGGAGCTAAGGTAAGGAAAAAAACCAAGAGAAAGCTTAACGTAATAACTTCATGGCCATGAGTTGTCATATGAAATGACTGTGTGATTGATGTTGAAGTATTTTGGTATTTATGGTTCCAAATTAGATTAATACGAACTTTTGAAATCACATACTTTTTTTGGTTTGCTTATGTTCACTAAAGGGCAGAATTAAGACTGAGTGCCTGAAGTGTTTATTTCTATAATTTAACATATTTAGATTTCTCTTAAGTACTTATATAAGTTTTCAATTGCTTAGAGTTGATTTGAGTTCATTACAACATTCCTACAATGCTTTTTACTTACAAATGTGTTCTGTCAACCACGGCTGCAGTTTAACTTTTTTCCATTAGGAATCTAAAAATAGTTTTTAATTCATTGCATAACATTTGTATAACTAAACAAACATATAAAGAAAATGCTCCTGTATGTTACTTCTGATGTTTTTAGATTATATACTAGAAACCTTGGGTAACTAAAGTCTAAGGGTCTGCGTATCAGAAAATGGGGACAGTATAAGATGACCACAGTGTGCTAGCTAGTGGAACTGAATTTACAGATCACTCACTGTGCTAAAGCAACACAAAATTGAGAAGTGCGTTGGCTGAATTGGTCTCTTACTTGCAAACTAACTTAATGGTTTTGAAGATTGTATTCCCAGCACTGTGTAAAAGGAGGGCTGAATTTCTGCTTCAGTTTTCCTGATTTATTACCTTTATGCAGGGTTGAGGCTAGGCAGTAGTGCCAGAGGAAGCATTGCAGCTAGTGCCAAAAATTAGCCACAGATTCTCAAGCATCATTTGGGACAAGAAATAAACAAATGAGAACTCTGTACATGAACACCTAGTCTTTTCCTTACGTTGCTTCATTGCTTGTACTCAAACTAATTAAGACAGGTGGTGATGATTTGTTTGATTAGTTTTGATGTTACAGTGAGCCATTTTAAAAATTATCTGAGTTGTTGAAGTGTCTTTAGACTATATAATAAAAACACATTGATATAAAAATCATAAATAACTTGTACTAAAGAAAAAATGGCTTGTTTTTAAACATAATAGCATGCAAGACTTCGGTTGGTTATAACAGAATTAAGTGTTCTGACTGTCAAATTATTCCCATACTTTGAAAGAATTTATATAGGACAGTATTTATTCACTTTTCACTCATTTAAGTTGGATTAACTTGCAAGACTAAACTTAAATCACAGTGGAGAGATTGAATCCCAGTTTTTATTACGAAGTGGCAATGATAAGGTTTGTTCTTATGATAGGGTTTATTAGATCATTCATTTAAACAAATGTTTTTAAGGGAAGAAAATTAGTTTGCCAGTATGTGTCATCGCAAAAACATACAAAGAAGCCTAAGCTTTGGCCCCATATTTTATGTCTTTTGGGTCAATGGAAAATTCATTATATCAACATGAAATATGCAATAGCAAGCCTTCAGGAAAACTTGGATTGATATAGGAATTGGTTTTAATCTCTTCCATGTATGGTGTTCATCCAGCATGCTCTCCTCTCATTACTGAACTGATAATGAAACAATGTGATCACAATGACATTGTGCTATTGAGATGTCATCTTTAAGACATAATTTTAAAACTGGTAATAATTGAATCTGATACTGGAAGACATTTTAGTATTTTTCCTCAGAGTAGGGAGAGTGGTCCCTCGGGTCATATTTCAGCTGGAATGATTCAGTCCTACTTCTCCTTAATTCTCCTGTACTTTCAATTAGAAAACAAGTTTTTCTGCTTTCTTTTCTGAGCATAGATACATAATTGCTATTGTACTGTACAAAATAAACTTAGTTCCTGAGAGTATTTACAGCCCAAAGAATTAATGTTAATTGAATTTTGTAATTATTAATTAAATTGAAATTAAGTGCCTAGCATAGTGTATCTATTAATAACTTCTTGAAACTTCAGAAATTTTTTATTAAGTTTAAAAAAAAAATTACTCAGTTTCCCCATTCACTTTGCCTTTTGAACACTATATCAGAGTCATACCAAGTTATTGCAGTTGTTTCAATGATGTGTAATGACTTTTTTTCATATGATGGAATAGATTATTTTAGGAATATTTGCAATATCTGATTTTCCTTACCTATCTCTGCTCCCTAAATTTATAGCTTTGGTCTAGTCGGTGGGGAGAAGCTTTTGAGTTAGTTGCTATGAATCACATTTTGAGGGGCAAAGGTCAACTGAATTAAGCAGTGTGAATATCCTTCACTTCTTGTCTACACGACTAGAAGTGATTAAATGCATGTGGATATTTAAAAACCAAAATTCACCCAATGGATGGTTGACTTTGAAGGAAACTGTGCTGTAGATTTTATTAGTGAATGCTGTAGTTCTTCCTCTATTATGGCAGTTGGTAGTAGTTTGCATTTGGACTAAAGCCAAAGTGTAGGCTTAATTTTGTAGATACAACCACATTTTTTTTACAATCTTATTTTGCCTATAATTTATGGGGGTAGTCTTTAAATCCATACTGGAAATGCTCATACAGTCTGCTTGTTGATTTAAAAAGTGTTTGTTGCTGGACAGAGATCAGGGCCTTACATATGGCCCAAGTTAAGTTATTTAGGGAACTTTTGTTTTACATTTCCAGATGCAAACATTTTTTCCTTGGAACTACAGTACTTGAGTGGTAGACAGTTACAGTTCTTACAGAATGTTAATGATAATACACATTATCTTTTGTGAAAAAATTTAAATAATGTGGCAGCATTTTTATCAATCACTAGGTACCCTTCTTAGAAATGTATTTTCTCTATTGCTGTTGGTCAGTATGAAGGAGAAAGCAAAAATCTCATGTATACAGGTGCTCTGCGCAGCTTTCTATCTTCTGTCTTCTCTACTTTTACATTTATTCTTTTGCAAAATTGTACATCCAAAAAATTCACTTTTCTGCCCCCTGTCAAAGTCTTTGAGCTGTTTTCTTATCCTTCGTCTCTAGTGTGGCTCGCAAGTCTTGATTGCCCTGCTACAAGACTAACTTTATGTACTTAGATAATACCAATAGAAGTCAGCTTATTGTACCTCAAATGATGCTAGACATCCTTGAGCTGTGTTGCTATGTGTATTCACAAATAGTTCAGCCACACTGCAGATAATTGTCAGCCCTGAAATTTTAAGATAAGACTTTAGAAGAAGCATAGAAGAGCTCTCTTTCATCAGGTAAAACCAGACAGATGTTTCCTTGCAGTCTTCCTCCTTTTCCAATGCTCTGGAAAAATTATGAATGCTCCTTTTGGTTCTTGCTGATTATATTCTTCAATATTTATAGACTGGTTTTAAATGTATTTAGAAACACGCTTCTTTTCATTTAATCTGACAATATATGCATATTTGTTTATTCTTTCATCAAAGTTCTGTAGTCCATGAAAAGAAATCGTTGTTCTCTGGAACTCCCTCCTATTTGTCACTATTTTTCTGAAAAAAAGCATGCTCAGAATGAACAAAATACTCCAAACCTAACCACACAAAAGCCATGTTTGGAGAGAAGAAAGTCTCTATTCTTTGTATATTCAGTTCAAAACTGCACCAGCGTTTTTATAATCATTACCAATTGTAGATTTTCTATCACCTGGCTTTTCCCAGTTCCCTAAGGCATCTGTCACTGTTGCTGTTTCCCACGTTTCTCCTTAGAATTCAGTGTGAGTTTTTCTTCAAATTCCATTTTATTTCCAGAGACAATTTTGATGTCTGTATCCTTCCATTTCTCTGTCCCAAGTAGCGTTGGCAACCCTCCTAACCTCTGTTATTTGTAATTTTCATATGTTCTGTTTGTTTGCTACCCCTTCAACTTACTAATGAAATAAGATGCTTATGACACAACAGGTTATGTCATGTTACAGCCATACTCTCACAGCCACACATGTTCCCCCCAGATTAACCCAAATCCACAGAGACATTTCAAATAACAATTTCCATTTAATAGGAAATTATTTAAACTAGAAATAGTATATAGGGTTTTTTGTCCTCCCTGGTTCAAATAGTGCCTTTCCAGAGCAGCGGGATTTCTAGTATTGTTCATTGTGGATATGGGAGTACTTCTGTTCTTCAGCAGTATTCAAGTCATAGTGCCATACCAAAAAATCTCAGTGTTGTCACTGGGCCAAAAGAAACTAATTTTCTTTTACAAACTGTCACTTCAGGATGGCTCCATAGTGAGGAAGAATGAACTCTTCATCTCACATTAGTCATTTTTTGGTAGGAATACTATGAAATTGTCCAACCTCTAATTACCCAGGCTGTTGTTTCGGTTTTTCACCCTTCAGTATTCAAGGTATGCTGCAATTTAATAACCTTTTCCAGCATTTATTTTTGTAGTCTTTTTAAGACTGAAGTTTTCCATATCTCTTATTGGAGGTCTCACTCCCCATGAAGTTTGATTTCTGGGTAGAGCTATTGTATAATGAAGTGTGCTGTGTATGTATGATGTCTGATCCTCTAACTCACCATCAGACCTTTTGAGAACTATTGTTCTCCATATTTCTTAGAAAATTATGTTTCCAACCCGGCTTGCTCCTAAAGGGTCTGAATTATGAAACCTTGCCAGGTGCACCTAGGCAGCAGCTATGCTTAAATGGGATAGACTGCTCTGTGACAGGCTTCTTCCAAATTCTGTGGTACTCTGTTAAACATTTATCAGCAACTCTAGAAGGTACCATTACCTTTTTCTTAGTCCTCCAGACAGTTCCTAGTTTATATGATTAGGTCTTTATCCAGTTTGCTTTAATTTTTCAATAAAATGTATTATTTGAAACACTGTATTTAGTGTTATAAAAATCCAAATATATTTATGTGCCTTATTCTTTTAGTTAAAAATTCTATAATTAGATTTTAAATCTTGTATTTGGAAGGCATGTTATTACAGCAGAATTGATATATTTAGTTGTAGAACACTTTTCACTAAACAACTATTACCAGTTTCTTGGAGAAGCAGCAGTATACAGATTATTTGCGCTGCACAGTACACTGTCAGGTTACAGAAGTACCTGTGTCTTGGGAAATTCCAAACCGATTTAGCTGACTTATGAAGTGCTAAGACGTGCACTCTCAGGAAAACTTGGTAACACACCAGCATCATGAAGAGCTTGGTTGTGCTATCAACTTCAGTCACTGCATGGAAACACCTGCGAGCTGCCAGGACAGCTATAGTGAGAAATGTGAGAGGGAAGGAAGCCAGATCCCATTTCAGCTCCATTTACTCGAATATCAGAGATTACACAAAAAGAGAAAAGAAGCCCCTCACCCCCACCACCACCCCCCCCCCCCCAAAAAAAAAAACAACCCAAAACAAAATAAGGAGGAAATACACGCAGAGAGCGCATTCCCAAAGAATGCTTGTTTTGATAAATAAAGAGGGCTTGGTAAATTCTTGATATTCTGCTACATAAACAGCAGTGTTGAACATGTTTCTTTGTGTATCCAGCTGAGATACTGGATTAAAAGAATCTATGTGTCTCAACTTGTTTCTGTCTAGATTTCCCAACACAGAAGTATAAAGATGGGAGGGGAAAAAAGGAATAGGACTACAGAGAATACTTTCGTCTCTGTATATGGGACTGACGTGTCTAAAATGGAAAGCTGCATGTTTTTCTGACATTCCCTTTTTAAAAAGCTTCAAATGTCACAGTGGGTACAGAAAAAGGTCAAAAAAAATGTGATGGCTAGGAGAGATGCTTTCTGTGAGAGTTACACAACTCAGTCTGCTTAGTTTATCATAAAGAACACTGGTTTTTACCTGTACTTTCTTTGGGAAATAATAATGGAAGGTACCAAGAGCTTGCTTAGTCTACTAAAGACAATTTTAACAATAGCTGGTAATAGGAAGCTCAAACCAGAAAAGTCGAATAAGAAAATCATCATAATGGCAGGTTTTTATGTGTTTGGGTTGGTTTCTTTGTTTAACAATGAGAGATTAATCACACAGATTCCCTAAAGAAGAGCTGTATTCTCCATTTTAATTCTATCAAATCAAAACCAATTGATTGTGGGAGAGGTGGCTTATAAAACTCAAGTTATCTTGTACTCCATGCAGAAGTCATGGATGATGTTTAATGAGTTATCCTGTGCGGAAGGCCAAACTAGATGATAGCCTATTGTAGCCTTATGTTCTGTATATGTTAAATGAGAAGATAGTTTGAATCAAATGGATCCTGAAATTAATAAATAAGCAATTTTGTTTCCTACGTCCAAAAGGATTACATGAATTGCTTCTCTGTCTCATTTTTGCAAATGGAAAACTCTGATAATATTGGCTGAGGATGCTGGGGCAAATATATTTGAAATTCTTTAACTAATGTATTAACCTTCTGTGTAAAGTCATCTGACCATCATATCCAAAAGATAATACTAATAGAATTCCTGTTAAGCAATTGGGTATTTTTGCCCATTTGAGAATCGACTTTTATTTGCTTTATTTTAGCTTTCCTTAATACTCTCAAATAGCAAATAGAAGTTCTGTTTTCTTTTTCAAGCATGTATGAAACATTTGCGAGCTCTGTTGAAAAGAAGAAAACAGTAGTAAAACAGCAGTAAGGGATTTGAATGTTTCATAGAATGAGAAGCTAAGCCATAGCAATGAGCCAGGAAATCTCACTTTTTTATCTGAAATTTTGCAATTAAGTTTTTTATTCCAAGGTAATTTCAGAATGGAAGTTGGAAGAAGACTCAGCATATCCTATGGGTGGACAAATGGTTCATATCCCAGTGATCCCAAATACTTTTAAAAATACACCCAGAAGAACAATATGATTATAATTTACTTTTTATTGGAGTAAAGAAAAGGTTCTCCTGTTGGTATTACTGGTGCCTTTTAGCTGTGTTTTCACTGTTGGGACCATAGCTCATATGGACATCTCTGTAAGTTTAAATTAACTGGCTTGGCTCCTATTAGCAGTGTAGCTGCAACAGTGGATAGATCGTTCAGTCCTTTCTGTAACTGGGAGAGAAAAATATGCCTGCCATAGGACTTCTGCATAACGAAATTTTCAATTTGGAACATTTGGAATTTTTTTCCTCTTAGGCATTTCTAAAAATAGTTTCCATTAAAACATGTCTTTACAGCAGATAATAGGGTATTGAACAAAATTAAACATCAGGTTAAGGCAAAATAATCTTGAAAACATTGTCAGGCCTGAAATAATGCAATTCTTGCCCTTAATGTGTAATTTTTTTCAGGTCATGGTCTATTACCAAGAGTGTAATAAAAGCTTAATAAGGAGAAAATTAACAAAAAAAGTGTATAGACACGTTAGGAAGACTTCTCTCTGAAGGCAGCTTAAAGAAATGATAACTGGAGGGCAAATACTGGTTTGGATTTAAGATGTATCAAAAATTGAGCGAGTTAGTCCTTTTGATATAAGCACACCAGAATAGCAAAGTGACTCACTAGTAAAATAGTTGATCATTAAAACTAATACTTATTAAAGAGTAGAGAATTTCTCATTTGCTCCTTGCCTGCTGTGTAGGAGCTTTTCCAGCCACTAAGTGGAAAGAAACTAGAAGGGTCTTGGAAAGCAGCTGGCTTCAGCAGTTATTCTTGGGATTGTAACTAGTCTTTTGCCTGCTTCTGCTAATTGCTACCACATGGAGCAGTGAAGCTTCAGCAAAATGTTGACTCAGTGTGAGTACCAGAATAGAAAACCAAAATGACTATTGTCACACTCAGGCATGAAAGTCTTATCAGTTACAGACAAGAAAATAATTACTTTTTAATCTTAATTTAGACCATATTTTAGTTTCTTGTCACTTCATGCATATATTCTTCTTCCCAATTCTTTTGTAATGAGAATACCCAAATTAATAGTGAGGGGCATGATTTACTATTGATTATTTATTATTGACATTTATACTTTCAATAGATTTTAAAAGTCCATCTTTTCCTGCACAAATAAACATTTTCTTATGGTTCGCTGAGATCAGTTTGTCATAGTTCATTTTCATTGAGCCTTGAAAGATCTCCCTGTGGAGAGGAAGTGCTAGCAATTTTGTTCTTGATGTGGTGCAGCTAACTGTAGTTGCTGCTGGCCACAAAATTACAGGATTTTATAAAGCTGCCAATGCATGCTCTAAGTACTCTACAGTATTAATACCTGCTCTGGTTCAGCCAGTGTGCGCTATTCCTGATTGGTTTATGCCATTACAAATCATATGGTGGAAATCTCTTGGTCTCCTCTGCCTAAATTTCCTGTCATTTTGTTCTAAGCCCAAATAGTAGTGTTTGATACAGGAAATTTGGGTATGGAAGAAATTCCTGTTCTATCACCCCAATTTCTAAATTTGAAGTTATATTAACCTCTATTATTCCTGTGCCTTGCTCAGCTAGAAGGAGAATGAGTGGCTGATACCCCAGCTTAGCCTATTACTACTGTATTCCTTAAAAGCTTTGTTGTTGTGAATGAGTACATGGCAAGTGCATATGGATTCTGTCTCTGTGACATTTCCAAATCCTACTTCAGCAGTGCACAGCAGAACTAATGATTCCTTTATTGTGTCTAAGGTTCTCTACAGTTTGCAGGAGAGGAAAGAGTTGCCTTCTTGTTGCATATTATTGCCTTATCAAAGTGACATGTAGGTTTTCAGTGTTACCACTAAGAAGTTAAAGCACAGACAGATAAGTATACACACGATGTGGACTTCTAAGAGGACAGAAATAGTAAGGTTTGATTCTTGGTCAGTTGACTTTTAGTTGCTAGGAAGATATTTACTGAATAAAAAGACTCATGACTGATATGACAAATGAGTTAAATTACTGGATTTTATTACTGCTGGGATTTTCTCAGTTCTTATATACCAGAGTTCCTTACATGTTTCTGAAATAGAGCAGCAGCTAAGATTTCTGAAACATGGTTTAATTTGTTTAAAAAACCAACCATGTTTAATAACAGAGTGCTTAAGTTAAAGAGAAGAGGACATTCAGGTAAAAAAAGGTGTTGATAAGTTTCGCAGTTTTGCAACTCTTGCCATAGAAGAGGGTTACCCCAGGAGAGTCATAAGACTAATTCTTTTCATTAGAATGTGGGTGTATGTAAGCCAAATTCAAACACCAATCTACACTAGTGATGAGTAACAGTTAATGACTTCTTCAGTTTATCTCACAAATGGCCGGCAGTGGCTAATGGGTACTCGTGTTCATCTTCACAAGCTATTTTGCAGTGGATGTGGGAATGAGCTCACAAGAACATCCCCTTTCCCCTCTTATACACCTTGTGCTAGAGGTAAGTGTGGTTTTGGGGAATAAGGGTGGGATGTCATGAGATGAAAGTGATGTGGGCTTCTTAAGTTTTTTGCAAACCTCAATAAAGGCATGTATCTGGGGATGGGCAAAGATTCAGTTGAATTTTTATTTTTTGCCCAAAGAGATTACCCAGTCCTAAATTGACATGCTTTCCTTGAACTGGGAGTCAGAAATCCCTTTTCTCTTCTGTTTTTCTGCTGCAGAAATTCCCAACATTCCCATTATGTGGGCTCCAGAGAGGGGTAAGCAACATCTTCAATCCCACCCAATCATTTCCAAACTAATTCTTTGCTAGTATTTTTTTGCTTTTTTAATCATCATCAGAAACAGATTTTAGACACATTTTTCCCATTTGTTTGATTTTCTTGTGGATTCTCATATTTTTGTTTTATAGGAAGGTCCCATGGCCTCCCCAAGTGCTAGGGTCAGACTCATCTGCTGTTTCCATTTGTGTGCTATTCTCCTGTGGATTTTCATGGTTCACTCTGATCTAATGATATTACCAGAGGGTGAGCATCTAGATTCTTGAGACTGTTTCACTCATGGTATCCTAAGTTACTGAAAAAGCACTGCCACCCTGCTGCCCTGCCAATTGGTTGGCAGGCTTATGTTTTGTCCTTGCTGACAGTCGCATCTGATTATTCATGGGCTTTGACGTCTTTTGCTGCCTTGCCTGTCTGGGGACTGCCTGGCATTCACTACTCTCTTTTATTCTCTCTACCTGCTGGCTGTGTGGCGTTGTCCTCCTGAAATCTTGGCCCTTTGCCTGACTGTCTGGCATTGCCTCTTGACCAGCTAATTGCTTGACACTGACTACCTACTGCCCTCTCCATCTGTTGAACGGCATGTATCGCCTCCTTATTGTCCTTTCGATCTGATTGCACATGGGCATTGGCCTTCCGCTGCCCTGTCTCCTGCTCCAAGTGCCTGGCATCACCTTCCTGCTGAGTGCATCTGCTGACTTTGCGGAATTGCTCTTCTGCTGCTTGGCACACCTGCTGACTGTTTGGTACTGCTTTATCGACTTGCTGAATGTCTGGCATTTTCCTCCTGCCTTTTCACCTGATCCTTGAATATAGTGTCTCCCTGCTGCTCTTTGAGTCTGCTTACTCACCGATACTTGCTCTTTTGCTGTCCTGTCCACTTGCTTTTATGCCTGGCATTTCTATCATATTGTCCTGCCCACCTGCCTAGATTTTATTTCTAAATATGCATAAGTCTGAAAAAATTAAGAAGAATTGCAAGGAATGGGGAAAAAATGCTGTCTGGCTTCTTCATGATCTGATTCAGTTCAACATACCAGGCAAAAAACTGATCTCAGTACCAGCATCCAGCTTTTTCATAGAACTGCTCAAAACCCTTTCCCTCCTTACAAAAAAAAAAAAAAAAGCTGAATTGTATTTAGTCTGCTTCCATCACTTCATTTGGTAGGTACTGTTCAGTAATGCTGTATTCAATATTAAATTCGGTAGTAATTAAGTACTAATACACATCACTAAAATTACTTATGGTAATTCGCAGAATCCATGGAAGGTAGGTAATAACAGGGCAAAAAACCAACCCATTGCTGAGGCTCAGAAAGATTAAGGTCTGAATGTAGAGCTATGTTTAGTAAACACAGTGGATCAAAGGAGCTAAACAAGAAATTTTGCAAATCTTTTCATTTAAAACACAAGGTTGCAGCTAATCTAACAAAGCCATTGGATCAGTACAATATTACCAAACTGCAGTGTGTCCTAGTTGCTGCTTCCTACTCTTTCTGTACTAGGAGAATGGTCAATTGCCAGTTTACAGAAACCTTTCGTCACTCCCTCACAGATTAAGGACAAGGAATGACTACTTCTGTAAGATCCATAGTAAGGGAATAAATCATTGTCATAGCTTACAGTAAGAAGCAGAATTTCCTGCCCCTTCTTTTAATTCAACTTATTTGACCTCTCTTTTCCTAGCTCTGCCACAGTTTCTAGTTTATGAGTGTGTGTGGTTTAAATTACGCTTTTGAATCCAGTACCAACTAGGAACCGGAGAGAATATTCTGTCGTAATGAACCCTGTCATAATTTCTTAATAGATTCTTTCTACACTTAAAATAATTGTATGTTATATTCTTTTAACTTTAGCTTTTAATCTCTCCAGGTATATTATTACTACTTTTGCTATGTTCAGAGATACCTTAAATACGCAAAATGATGTCTACCCATACAGCCAGGGCAGCGTCCGTTGAGTCAGTAGCCTCTTCCACCTGTGCAAGACCAGCTGTTGAATCGGGGCGGTGGAGGAGCACATTGCTCCCGTGCTCCTGACACCAGCTTGCCCCTGTGGAGGACGAGTCCCAGTACATCAGTGTTCTGAGTAAGAGCCAGTAGGAGCCTTCTCCCAGTTTTCACATTAACCTCTAGAAATTCAGTAAACTTATATTCTGCTCTGACGAACTGGAGGGCACAAATGTCCACTTTTACTCCCTTACGGTCTCCTAGGCTCTCCTGTCCTTTCTGTTCTCAGCCTTTCCAACCCTCCCTTGCTTCTCCAAGCATATTTTTTTCACAACTTTGTAAACTCTTAAAAACAGTAGGCTGGCAGTCTCTCACTTCCCACCAGCTTCATGCTGTTGAGGGGTCTGGTGACAAGAACAGATCTCAGTGGCAATTCACTTTATCCAAGCTTTAACTCCCAGTGTTAACTTTGCTGCTTCCCTAGACTGTTGTTTGAGAAGTGACATCCAATGCTGGAAAGGGAGGAGATATATTCAGTCTAGCATTGCAGGGCTGCAGGACGCTGCTGGAACTCACTTCTTATCCCAAGAACCATAAGTCATTTTTCCATGTATCAGATAGGTTATTTTTAATATAGTTTTAAAAAAATCAATATTATATCAGAAAAAATGCTAGTTTTCAAATGATATTCAGGTTATATAAACTTTAAATGTCAAAAAGCATCAGAAACTGGAGGAAAATAAACACAATGCTTTTTCTTGAATGTGTGGAATTTTCTTGGTTGAAAATTATACCTATCAGAGACTTGATACAGTGCTGTCTCAGACAGCTTCACTGTAGAATATCCAGGTAAATCGGTTTTCCATCTTGCATCTGATCAAGTTATGGTGCAATATTTTAATCAGTTAAAAAAAATCTGTGTTAAGTTGAAAGAATACACTGTAGTTTTTCTCTTATAAATGAGTAAAATTTTCATTAAAGAAACAATGAAAAATTTGCACACAAAGCCCTGGAAATAATGTCATATCTATCAAATGCCTGGAACAATGAAATACAACATTATTGTGTCTTTTTTAAAATTTTGTTTGTTTGTTTTGGTTTTTTTTTGTTTTAAGGTATTCTTTAGTCTATCCTGTGCGCTTTTCAACAAAATACTAGCTTCTGGAAGAGTCATGAAGAGCTATGAGTCTTCCCAGTTATAGTTCCCCTTTCCAGGATAACTAAATTTCCTGTTACCAGCCTAATTGTATGTCAGTTTTATTTCCTTATTAGACTCTTTTCCTTCCTTATTGTCTTTGATAAAAAAACTTGTTACATTTCTCATAGTAATTTCCTGAACTACTGTGTCTAAATCTTACAAATTATTTGTCAGGAGAGTGTTTTTCATATATCCTCTTCTCACTTCAATGCAGTATTTAAATTTCATTAAAATTTTTACAGTTTGCTTTCTTTATTCTTCTCTCTTTTCTAAAGGTATCCTTTCTGATGATAGTCAGCATTGTAGCATCTAAGCAGCTAATTTCTTCAGTTGTTTCTGAAAAGAAAACAAATTCCTAACTAATATAGACAGGTCTTTTGCTCTCAAAAAGAAAGACAGGTATATAATTATTTTGCTACCCTTGAGATTTCCAGAAGGTGTTCCACTGCCCTGATCCACTTAATCACTGCTTTCAGTTTCAGTTGAAGTTTTCCATTCTTTTAAGAATAATGTGTCTGACAGTAACTCAATATCAGCTTGGGATTCAGATTTTATTATGTCTGTATGTTGCTTCTGGATCCAGTTTGAAAAAATTACTTGGTTAGTTTTAGACAAGGATGCCTCAGATGATACATTTTGTGCTAAAGAACATACATGCCTTTTGGTTTATGCATTATCATCAGCGATGAAGGCTTTTGCTGTCATAACTCATGTAACAATTTGCTTGAAGGTATATTGATTCCAAGTAAGGTCCAGTGTCTCTCTACTGTTATCTCTTTAGTTAGTGGGTAAATAGCTTTTGTTGGAAAAATGCAGAGATAGATACACAAAGCAGATGTAAGAAGCAAAACGATGCTGTTTTTACATTGATTACTTTGAGCACTGGGATTTATAACCTATGATTTTTTCTTTTATTCTGATTAATATATCTGGGAAGATTTAAACACTCCATCCTCTGCATTGGCTTTTCTTAAAACGTCCTTTGGAGTACAGGCTAGGAAAGGGTGTTTACGTGGTTTTAACTGATAGTCCAGTTTTAACTGATTCCTTGTTAAGATAATATCCATGGGTTGAAGTTAGTGAATTTCCTTGGTAAATTAAACTGAGTTTATACATGGAAGAAAACCCAGTCATCTATCCTTCAATGACTTGCAGAATTGTTCCCCCCAGTATATTTTTCTGTTGTTCTGCCCGGCCAGGTTTTAGAGTTTGAAGCTGGAGCTTCTTTCACTTGGGAATTTGATGAAGTCAGATAGATGTCATGGTTCAGAATTTTTTTCTGAGACTTCACCTAAACGTCTGTTTGATTAGTCCTTTACTGGTCTCATAATACATCACAGCAATACTAAATAATGTTTTCCACCCTCGCTGTTTGCTTTCAGGAAATATTTGTACACCTTAATTAGGATTTTTCTTCTAATCTTTTTTGCAGATAGACTGTAGTATTTAGGAAATAAGCTTTATTTTGTGTAGTGTTGCAATCATGGGCGTCACTCAAGTGGCAAATTTTGCAGATTTCAAAGCTGAATGAAACCTACACATTGTGCCATTTCTTTGTCTGAGTTTTTGGGCTACAGCTCCCTTCTGAAGAGTCAAAAATGATTGGGTTATTGCCACTTTTCTACAAGCTGACCAGTTCTTCCTTTCAAACCAAATAGTGCTTATGTATCCAGTGGTACACAGAATTAATCCATGAAGAGCAAGGCCTAAAACCACAATCTCTCTCAAACTCTTCTACAATTCATGCAAGTTTTACTAATTTCTACTGTTCAGCATTGGTGGCACCTAATGAGAAGAACAGAGAAGGGCACAAAGTTCCTTTAGATGTCTGTCTCCTAGGGATTTTGTTTCCTGCAGCATCTTAATGAGAAGCTGCTATCAACTCATCATCACTCTTTGCAGGCAAGGGGGAGTCTGTAACAGTAGAGTTTTCCTTTGACTTTTTTAAGCATAACAAGGATAGATTTACTAACCTAGCTGGAACTTGTCGTTTTTTCTGAATTAATAGCTTGTCACATTAAGACAGCTTAATATTTTCCCCATAAACGTTTTGTGGCTTTATTTCTTTTCCTTGTTAGCTTTTTTAAAATTAAGGGGTTTTTATTTAATTCGTTTAATCAGACACATAGTATTGAGCAGCTAACATTAGGTGCATATGATTTCTATGTTATTCTGAATTAGTCTTCCATTACCCTATACATTATATAGAAATACTGCTGTCTGATTTTTTACTTAAGTTAAGCTGCTTAGAGCTATGATGTTTGTAGTTGCTGTTCTCTTGAGTGTGAACACTGTGCTGTGGTAGTTAGCTGCTTAGCATTTATTGCAAGAGTGCAGTCCTGTGTGCATTTTAATTACACAGAGAAAGGACTAACTTGTTCCCTGTGCCTATCTAAGAATCTCTTCTGCCTTACCAGTTGTTGAAAGCTACCACTTTTCTCAGTGATCCACTTACACACTGCTAGTATAAAAATCAATCTGCTGAAAAAGTTTGGACAGAGTGAATTTTATTAAAAAGCAACAAGATTTTTCTGCACAACATGGTCTGCTGCTTCAAGCACAGCAGAAGTGTATGTGAGGGGAGGTGCTTATATACCTATGTTGCTATATCTATATTAATGAAAAGGTGCCTACATTATAAGAACTTAAGGGTTTCAAAGTTAAGAGTTGGGCAGTTAGGACGTAAACTGACAGAATTTGTCTGTACAATGCAAAGTTGCATTAATGTGAAAGCATTACTCTGTCACAGCTGAGTAGTGTCAATAAATGATTGAACTGGTTTTAGCTACTGCATGAAAGATACTGTAACGTCTTCTAAAACTGGAAGAAACTGATGTTTTGGATACAGAAACATGTATTGAAAAGATCTTAGGAACAGTGAAATAAAGGGAAAATGTTTTACAATGGATTTTGTTATATTGTTAACTATTATTGTTAAGTATTGTAAACCATTAATTAAATAGTAAAATCAAATTCCAGAGGAAAAGGTAGACTTGATATATTTAATACTCCACATTCAGTGTAGATTAGGAATTTTGCTGTCTTCCATTTCAGTGCTCTGTGCTGCAGCAGTCTCACCAAAGTACTTTTCATCTTCCCATTGAGAAACCTTTTCATCCAATTGTTTCCATGACAATCTTGGAGAAAAAAAAAATGTGATTTGTGCCAGGAGTTAAATAATCCTGTATAGGAAATTGTCTGACAGAATGCACAGTAGGTCACTTTGGCTTTCAAAATCTGTTCAGTTGTTCAGTTCCAATGAACGCATCATTTGTGTGTGCCTAGATTGACAACTGTTCAGACTCTGATCACATGAATTGCGTCACTGGATCTCGTGAAAGAATCCTTTCTCTGAGTTTTTAGGTTATGGCAGAAGTACTTTAAAGCTGTTGTTATTAGAGGTGCTTTATCCTTTACTTAGGGAGTAGAGATTCTATGTAAGGGAATCTTAAATGAAAGTGAAGTACTTTTGTAATTCTAGTATTGCCATGGTATATTATTGAAAAATTATCACTCAGTAGTCCATCCTTTGTAGTGTAGAAGGTGTATTTTAGGAAAGTGGGGGTTTTTAATTTTCCACATTGATGATTTGAGATCTGAAATTGTTTGGAGGAGCTACTTTACCTGTGGCAGAAACTGACTGGAGTTTTAGAAGTACAAATATTTCATATGCAATATTTGCTCTTGGCAGAAGGTAGCAATAGGAAACGACATACAACATTCTCAAAAGAAATGAGTTCCACATCTCAATCTCAGTAGCAAATGCATTGGAACTAAAGCATTGCAAAATATTTATTTAGAGAAGTGAAATTGCAAATAAAAACTTGCAGGTTTTTCACTGCCCAAGAGACTGGGCAAGTTCTTAAGAGAAAATAACGTACATTTCTACTTGGTGGCCTCATTCTTTGTGTGTACTGATGAGGATCTCTAAGGAATAGTGTCTTCTCCTGTAATACTAATATCACAACTAAGCAAAAGTAACAGGTTTGTTTCTCTTACATAGTTCTAGACTTCATTGCTTAATATACTCCCCCCCGCCTCCTCCCCTACGTATAAAGAATCCAAGTTTGGCACTAGTTTTGTATGGAATGAAGCTAACTGTACTCTGACTCCCCATTGGTATAGATACAAAGTCTAGAAGATAGTACACATAACCAGAAGCACTGTACAGGGTATTGTTTTAATGAGACAGTGTCCCTAGTTACTATACCGTTAGTTGAAGTGCATTACATTGTGTGTTGCATTAATTATAGAATTCTTATTGATACTCTCATTGTAGTATTGTAGATATTCTTATTGATACTCATTTCCCTCATTTCTGCTGTATGGTTCTGTGATTTTCAGACAACAAAACAAAAGGTTTTGTTCCACTTCTTAAATTTTTAAAGAAATTTGCAAAAGTTGTGCTGGATTGCGTAGAGTTTTACATTTTATATTAAATATAAAGCAGTTTGGAGTAACTGAGGGAAAACGTACAAGAATAATAACGATCAATAGATAAAACTTTAACAGTGTTTTTGTAATAGCAGAATGGTGTCACTACCTTTACCAGCAAGTCTTCGGCTGTAGTACTTCTATTGAACAGCAAGGGATTCATTCTTACATGAAGTGGAGTTGAAGTGGGAAGCACAGCAGCTTGCACATGCAAAAGAGGTCTCAAAAAGGAAGTAGGCACCTGACCTTTCTTTGTAAGCAAGTGCAGTGGCTTGTTTGCAGCTGTTGTTTTAACAAGCTAATCCTCCTGACCTCTCCACCTTTGCAAATACTCTGCCTGTTGACACTGGCTTAGCAGAAGCCATTATACAGCTGTAACATACTGCATCTGGTGGGCTGCACACATCTTCATAGAGCCTAAATGCATTCCTCATAGTGCAGAAAAGCATCTAGTGAGCATTTTTTTTTGTTTGGTTAACTGTTTCTGAAACTGATTGTTCTACTGGTTTTATGACAGTGTAAGGGGGTGGGCAGTATCATAAAATTAAGATCAGTTTGTATGGCATAAATATTTTATACACATTTAGTATCTTAAAACTTTGGTTAGCAATCAGGATTTAAATAATAATAATAATTATTATTATTATATGCTTAATATATATTAGAAGTGATATTTAGAAGATGCACGTGGTTTGGTTGCCCAGATGCATCAATTTCAGTAACATTTCTATTACACAAATGGGGCAGACAAATCACTGATCTATGAAGTTTATGTAAATCAAATGCAACCATGTTTAGCTCAAAACTTAGCTACAAACCTAGTGAGGTGCAGGAGCAAGTTAGAAATTCCACAGTGTTGCTTTCTCTAGTATATTCATTTACATTTTCAGCTTCTTTATTGTGTATAAATGTGAAGCATCCTCCCCAAAATGTTTTGCATGAAACTGAGTGTTATGAAGTAAATCTTTTGATTAGTTTGATTTCAGTTAAAGAAAACAAGCTCTTTTAAGGAAAGTTGGAATAAACACTGAAATCTTTGCTAACTACTATAGACTTAGGTAATTCTTTGTTTAAAAAAATAACTATCATTGGAGTCCAACTATTAAAATTAAATATATTCGTGGCTTGATCATGTATAAGTCATTGAGTGTTGTCAGAGATACCTCTACCAGCTAGTTGGTTTTTACGGTCATATACACAGTGGAATTGTACCGATAGAATCGTTTCCTGATATTGATTTATAAACAAGAAGGACATTGAATTAGCTCCTGACCTCTGAGTCTTATGCCATAGGCATTAGGTTACAATAAATAGTTTGATGAATCCCAGTGAAGAGAGCAAGGGAATTTGGAGGGGGTAAGTTGTGGGCAGAGGGAATCATGGATATGGAGGAAAGTAGATAAAACAGAGTCTGTATTTAATCTAATCTAACAGCAGTTATTGCTGTGACACTTTTGTTCCTCACCCTGAAAAATTTTGTAGAGTCATTCTGTGATGTTTGGGATCTTGGTGGCAGCAGAGTCACTGCCAATATACTGAGAATGCAAGCAAACTTACAATCAGCATTCTTGTGCTGCAGAATTATTGTCAGTGGAAATGCGCTATTGGTGTGTGCAGATACACCAGACTGTAGAGTTTGGTTTTAGTTGGCTACATTAATCAGGGTTTCGTCCACCTTTGGCTGTTTGTAGATTTGAGTTGGCAGAAGAAAATGAAAAAGAACATGTAATCAGGTCAGTTATTGGAGGAATATGTAGCAAGCTTACCACTGATAAGAGGGAAAGGTGATAGACTAAGCCACCCTAATATGTGTAGAAATATTTTGTTTTATTTTATGTAAAATAATTCTATAAAAGTGTGGGAGAGCTCTCAGCATGTGTCTATGTGTGTCTGACACACATAGCTGCATTTAACATCAAAAAGACCCAACAAGAACATCAAAACAGAGACCCACCAGACTCAGGCTGAGTTTCTTACTGTACATTAAAATTGACAGAAGCCTGGATGGTCACTTCATGAGGAGGAACAAACACCCATCAGGGGCAGCACTGACCAGATTACTACCTAACCACCACCAGTCCATCCTGTGATCCCACACATAGTGATTGGTGCTTCCTTTAGCCTAATCTCAGTTAATCTCCACTACTCTGGGACTATAAAACCGTTGAGTTTTTACAGGCCCCCATCATTAGCACTCATGAATAACTTATTGTTGAGGAAATTTATTGTTGTGGGTATGAATCTGTCAAAAGCTCTAGAATGACAGCAAACACCTACTTCTGGGATCCACCCTGTCCAGAAGCAGCTATTCATTGCCCTCTGGATGCAGGCTGATCTTGACTTACATGGATTTGTGACAACTACTTGACATCAAGAAGTCAGTGATAATCATAACTGCATACATGTGAAAGGACAGCCATTGCATGGTGTATCTCTAGCTGCAGCACCCCATTGATGTGTTAGGGCCACTATATTGTTAGAAAGATAATAATTTTGATGACAAGTTGAGAGACTTCTACAAACCTGCTTGACTTTGGTTGCTTTGCAGCAATAGCATATGTGAACGGTTGTATCCATTTGTCAAATTATCTGAGCAATTGCCAAAGAAATTTGATTTTGCAGAACGTCAGAGAGCATGGTTCCTGTTAAGCCTTCCATCGATAAAAAAGACACAGAATATCATCACACAGGTTATTGGGGGCATGGAATAAGAAAAATTTAAGGAAAGACAGCATAATGGTGAGAATGAGTGACTCAAAACAGATCCTTATCCAAAAACTTCTCAGTGTATTGAAAGAAAGCAGCTGCTCTAACCTGTATTTCTTATTGTACTAAGAGAAGAAATAGATAAGTGGTTTTTAGGTGAGAAGCTCTGATCAGTCTACCTCCATGTAAGCTCTATTTTCTCCCCTGCAACATATGAGTAGGGAAGTAGACAATAAGCTGAAATAGCTGACTTGTGAATAGAAATTACAGGCACACATGTTATCTCCATCAGAGGTATACTGAATAACCGTGAAGAGGGTATCTCATCTCCAAGCTGAGAGACGCAATTTTTGTTCCTAAAGTATGTACTTCTTAAAAAACTGGTTGACAGACATGACTGACATTTTTCTTGCCTATTTGACTGATCTGTCTCTGTAGTTCTTTGTCCAGCCTTCTGAGGTTTGACTGTGGTCTGTGAGCTCTGTTGCAGAGGGTATATAGGTATTTCTTTGGTTAGACCCTTCCAGAACTTCTGCTTTCAATGGAAAATTCAAATAGGTAATAAAATGCTATCTATGCTAATTCTATAATCTGTTAAATATAAATTATCAGGAAATTTGTCTATGAATTTGCATAAATAGCTTTATGATATGCTATGCAGAGTCATAGATTTTAACTTGAAATTTCAACAGAAATAATATTTTCAGCAGAGGCACTCTCAGTCATCTTAATTTAATCAAATTTATTATGACTTCATAGTCTCATATTTGAATTCTAGTTGAAGAGATAAAACTGTATTACCATCCCAAAACTGCTGAAGAGTACATGAAATGTCTCAGATGATTACTTACTATTGAGGTCAAACTTTGCTATGCTTAATACCTGAAAGACAAAGACAAGCAGTTTCTGAACATTTCAAGAAGAGTAGTCCTAGGTCATCACAGAATCATAGAATGGCTGGGTTGGAAGGGAACTTAAAGATCTTCTAGTTCCAAGCCCCCCCGCCATGGGCAGGGACACCTTCCACTAGACCAGGCTGCTCAAAGCCCCATCCAACCTGGCTTGGAACACTTGCAGGGATGGGGCATCCACAGCTTCTCTGGCCAACCTGTTCCAGTGCCTCCGCACCCTCACAGTAAAGAATTTCTTCCTTATAGCTAATCTAAATCTACCATCTTTCACTTTAAAAACATTATTCCTCATCCTATCACTACATGCCCCTGTAAAAAGTCCCTCTCCAGCTTTCTTGTCGGCCCCCTGTAAGTACTAGAAGGCTGCTATAAGGTCTCCCTGGAGCCTTCTCTTCTCCAGGCTAAGCAACCTCAACTCTCTCAGGCTGTCCTCATAGGGCAGGTGCTCCAGCCCTCTGATCATCTTCATGGCCCTCCTCTGGACCCGCTCAAGCAAATCCATGTCTTTCTTATGTTGGGAGCCCCAGAGCTGAACACAGTCCTCCAGCTGGGGTCTCACAAGAGAGGTGCTGGGGGGCAGAATCACCTCCCTCAACCTGCTAGCTGCACTTCTTTTGATGCAGCCCAGAATGCTATTGGCTTTCTGGGCTGCAAGCGCACATTGCTGGCTCATATTCAGGTTTTTGTCCACTAATACCCCCAAGTCCTTCTGCTCAGGGCTGCTCTCAATCCACTCATTGCCCAGCCTGTTGTATTTGTGCTTGGGATTGCTGCGACCCGTTTGCAGGATCTTGCTCTTGGCCTTGTTGAACCTCATGAGGTTTGTACGGGCCCACCTCTCAAGCCTGTTGAGGTCCCTCTGGATGGCATCTCTTCCCTCCAGCGTGTCGACCGCAACACTGAGCTTGGGGTCATCAGCAGACTTTCTGAGGGTGCATTCAATCCCACTGTCGACATCACCAACAAAGATGTTAAACAGTGCTGGTCCCAATACCGACCCCTGAGGAACACCACTCATCACTGGTCTCCACTCAGCCATCAAGCCATTGACCACAACTTTTTGAGTGCGACCACCCAACCAATTCCTTATCCACCCAGTGGTCCATCCGTCAAATCCATGTATCTCTGATTTAGAGACAAGGATGTCGTGCAGGACAGCATCAAACGCTTTGCACAAGTCCAGGTAGATGACATCTGTTGCTCTTCCCTTATCCACCAACGCTGTAACCCCAACATAGATGGCCACCAGGTTTCTCAGGCACGATTTGCCCTTAGTGAAGCCATGTTGACTGTCACCAATCACCTCCTTATTTTCCATGGGCCTTAGCATAGTTTTCAGGAGGATCTGCTCCATGATCTTGCGGGGCACAGAGGTGAGACTGACTGGCCTGTAGTTCCCCAAGCCTTCCTTTTTTCCCTTGTTAAAAATGGGAGTTATGTTTCCCCTTTTCCAGTCAGTGGGAACTTCCCCAGACTGCCATGACCTCTCAAGTATGATGGATAATGGCTTAGCCACTTCATCCGCTAGTTCCCTCAGGACCTGCGGATGCACCTCATCAGGTCCCATGGCTTGTGCACCTTCAGCTTCCTTAGATGGTCTTGAGCCTGATCTTCTCCTACAGTGACCATTTCTTCATTCTCCCAGTCCCTGCCTTTGCCTTCTGCAACTTGCATCTTTTAATTAAATCAGTCTGCAGTGGCTTTATCCTCCAGACGCTGACTGGGAGGGCTTCCACAGGTTGGGAACTGAACTAACATAATTTCTATGGAGGCAAAGAAAGGCAGTGAAGCAGCAGAGAACTCTGTGAAACCAATTGGCAATGAGCCATCTGTTAAGCAACCACAACTACGTCAAAGATATCTAAAAATATATCAGTTGGTTTGGGAACATAATGCCCTAACTCCAATAAAAAGGCACTTTGAAAACAATAAAAAATGTGTTTTAAAATAAATTGCATTTATTCATATAGCAATGAAATAGAAGAAAAACTGCTCTCATAGACGTTGTTATTAAGTCCTGAATAGTTCCACGAAATTTTTATTTAATTGTTAATGTCTACTTCTCCGCTCTGGAGTAGAAACTACCAGTTTATTTTAGTCCCATTGTCTCTCTCCCTGGTTCCCCTGCAGCCTGACACTGTCGTGGTTTAACCCCAGCTGGCAATTAAGCACCATGCAGCTACTCGCTCACTACCCCCTGCAGTGGGATGGGGGAGAGAATCGGGGGAAAAAAGGTAAAACTTGTGGGTTGAGATAAAGACACTTTAATAAGACAGAAAAGGAAGGGAAAACAATACTACTACTAATAAAATACACATAGTAAGTGATGTACAGTACAATTGCTCACCGTCCGCTGACCGATAGCCAAACAAGCCCCAAGCCCCCAAGCCATGGTGCTCCCCCAGCCAGCTCCCCCCCAGTTTATATACTGGGCGTCATGTAATATGGTGTGGTATACCTTTTTAGCTCATTTGGGTCAACTGTCCTTGCTGTGTCCCCTCTCCGTTTCTTGTGCACTCCCAGCCTCTGCTGGCAGGGCAGCATGAGAAGCTGGAAAGTCCTTGATTTAGTATAAACACCACTTAGCAAAAACTAAAACATCAGCATGTTATCAACATTAGTCTCATCCTAAATCCAAAACACAGCACTATACCAGCTACTAAGCAGAAAATTAACTTTACTGCAGCTGAAACCAGGATACACTTCTATAATGTCCTGTCTTCCTTGTTCCTTCTCTGATGTTTTTCCCTCCTGTATTGTCTATCCAAGCTGCCTTGTGCAGTATTATTTTCAATTCAATTGCCCTCACTTTAGTCTCATTCCTGCCCTTCTGACAATCCTGCTGCTTGGACTTGCTCTCTGCAACTCTTCCTTTCACTTAGTCTTCCTTCTTCCCACATTCCCTTCTCCTGTCTAAATTATAAATCCTCCTTTTTTTGCAGCCTCCAAACTGGCCTTTCTGCATTTCTGTCTCTCTCCTGAACTCTTGCTTTTATCTTCAGATGTTTCTGCTTCTGTGGAACCCCTCTCATCCACCTCCATCTTGTATGCATCTGTCTTCTTTGCACTACCACCTTACAGGGGAGAAACTGGGGACACTTTTTTGCTGTCATTTTAGTATTTTATGGAAACTTACTCCAGTATTTTCCACGTATTTTTTTATAGTCATCAGCTTCAGGTGTGAGAAATCAGTGCATGGCTTCAGTCCTGATGAAGGCAACAGTGTGACAGCTCTGAATGAAATCTCCTCATCATTTTTTCCTCCTTCTGCCCACATAGTAGTGTCGTCATCTCTGTTGCAATAGAGCCAGGCGCAACAGCTTTGATTTGTGATTCATTTTGTGCCAACTATATGGTCCCCTGCAGCAGGCAAAAGCTGGCTGATGGTGAGACTACCAAGAAAAAATTGCCCATGAAGCAAAGTTTGACAATCTTAATTCAGCTTTGTGTCATGGTTTAACCCAGCAGGCAGCTAAACACCACACAGCTGTTCGCTCATTCCCCCTACCCCACAGTGGGATGGGGGAGAGAATCAGAAAAAAAAAGTAAAATTTGTGGGTTGAGATAAAGACAGTTTAATAGGACAGAAAAGGAAGGGAAAATAATAATAATAATAACAACAACAATAAACCAAGTGATGAGCAATGCAATTGCTCACCACCCGCCGACCAATGCCCAGCCACTTCCTGAGCTGTGGCCCCCTGCCAGCTTTCCCCCTAGTTTAAACACTGAGCATGACGTCATATGGCATGGAATATCCCGCTGGCCAGTTTGGGTCAGCTGTCCTGGCTGTGCCCCCTCCTAGCTTCTTGTGCTCCCCCAGCCTACTCGCTGGTGCTGTGAGAAGCTGGAGAGTCCTTGACTTAGTGTAAACACTGCTTAGCAACAACTAAAACCATCAGTATTACTAACATTATTCTCATCCTAAATCCAAAACACAGCACTATACCAGCTACTAGAAAGAAAAATAACTCTATCCCAGCTGAAACCAGGACACTTTGCTAGAGTACTGGTAAAATGTGAAGGTGCTGCATCACTAATTCTTTAATAGTTTGCATGCAGGTAGATGTTGGTACCAGACAGTTAACTCCTGAGCTGGACACAGGTGAAAATTTAGTTTTGACATGTCTCTTCCAGCCTTCCTTCAAACCTGGAAGAAGTATTAGAAAACCTGACCATCAGCACTTTGGTACATTGTTAGGTGAAACAAAGAGTTGTTACAGATAGGTACAAAGTATCTGCAAATCACTGCAGCACTGCTAATTTCATTCATATATGTATAGCTAATTAAGAGTGTGCTTCCCAGTGTGATGGTGATTTCAGTTCCTGTACACTGCACGTTTTAAGTCATGTCATTTGAGGACATTCCAGGAGTGGACTTTCCAGTGGCTGATTTCAAGAGCAGATGTCACTGTAAAAGTTGTTTACTTAGCAGCAGCCTTTTTTGGTTACATCCATCCAGTCAGGCTGCAAATATGAAAACAGGAAGCATTCCCGTTTGTAGAAGTCTGCCTGCAGTAATAAATACAAGCATGTATATTTTGAAACAAGTATTTTTAGAAACTTCTGTTGAGGGCTGTACTGCTGTTTGGACTTTCTGCCCTTTCAGATTTTGTTGCTTAGCCTATACATTTTTAATAATCACATTGCCTGCTAGCAGTGATGTTTTGTGAAGGTCATTTTTCTTGTGAAGTTGGAGAATGGACTTGAATTTCATTGAAGGACTCCCTGAGCTGCAGGATCATTGTTTATGGAACTCTCTTGCATCTTGTACTACCTTTGAAGCCTGTTTAGAATTTTAACTAATGATATCTTCAAAGTGTCACTGTGCTCAAGGGCAAAAAAAGAAATCTCAAAATGCACTTTATATTTAAAACCAGTTTTGAATAGCTTTGAAGCATGGTATTAGCTAAAAATAAAAGGCATAGATATAGGCTTACTATGTGTGCACACACAGAATTCCATGTTTCACCAACTTTTTCATTGTCAGCAAAGTGTCCCTTCACCATTGCAACGCCTTTTTCTTCTATACTCTAAAAATCATCGGGTCTATGGATAGTCTTAGGAATTTTTACTGTCATTAATAATTTAATACCTCAGCAGGTATCTAGGCAATCTTCCCCAGTGGAGAGGTTTAAGTTTTGTCTACATCATTCCTAGCCTCCTGCTTCTCATTTCCCCTGTGTAGAAATGCAGACACTGGGTTGTATTTCTATGCCTTTTCTGTTTCTGAGTAGAAGATGGCAGACACTAAAACCAACATGCTATGCTTGAAATATGCTTGAGTCTGTGGTGTCAGCTGCTGAATTAAAATTGCTTGGTTTTGTATAAACCAAAGTTCCTGCTTCCCACAACTGAGCATGTATCAAGTTTGCTTATTAATAAAACATCTGGAGGCTTACTTGCTAGCTGTGTCTGATGTCTTCTGATACTGACATATTCTTTTAAAACATGTTAAATGTTAGTGGCAATGTTTGAGAATATCGCCACTTAAATATCTATACTGTTCAGGGATATTTTTTTCTGTTTTATTTATTGCTTCTTGTAAGTGTTTTAGCTGTAGAGCTAGTATAGGACTCCTGGATCCTTCTCATAGGGATGCCATTGGGTTAATTCTGTCCTTTTCCTTCTCTATGACTTTGTTTTTCTATTTGTAAACTAGGAGCTTACAAAAGTACAAGTATGTGATTTATAATTTAATCCTTCCCACAAAATAATTTGTCTGGTTTTCTTCCATTTTATTCTTTTGCTATATCAAACTGCCAAGAAAACTTAGCTTATTCAGAGTGTCCTTGTATTTAAGATGTGCTTTTCTATTTCTGTTTTGATAGCTGTATCGTCAAAGCGTTGTAGTTTGGCTGGATGTTTTACAATGGATTTCACAGTTTTATGGGCATTGCTAACATATTAGTTGTGCCAAATAACTTAGAATCTTGTTTCAGAACATGAAACAAGATGATCCACTGAACAGCAACTACTGTGAGGGAAATGAAGAGAGGGTAGGACTGTAACCTGCCTTTGAAGTGTTAACATCCTAACTAAAGTTAGAGCTTGGGAGGCTGGACGGATTGTGCATTTGAGAACATTTGCGTTAGGAAGTAAGGAGAGAATGTTGTGCACATCCCCGAAAAATAATTTTCCATCTGATTCCCTATGTGGAAAAAGGACTAAAAATACAAGAATTTTCAGACTCTGCTTCCAGGCTTCTCGATGCCCACTGCATATGGACCGCTTGTGAATAAAAGCCACCAGCCTGTTTGGAACCGCTGTTTTGCTGACATGATCAGAAGGGAAGGCCTCAGCCTCTGGCCATTATCATTACCATTTTACTATTTTCCTGCCTGCCTGCTACATGGGCTTCCCTTTGCAAGTTTTTTTTTCTGTCTTCTGCGCAGACCGATTCACCCTTCTCATGCCTCGGAAAAGCTCAACAGGAAAATGCACATGAGATCGATGAGGAAGAGAAGGCAATTATATTTGGTCTTTTCTTTGCTTATTCCCAAACATTCTTTCCTTTCTCTTAGAGGGAGTTGTTGTTATATATGTGGTGTTGGTTAACATTTCCTATATATATAGGGTCCTGACTTTTAACATTTTTTATAAGAATCTTTACAGTACAGCTAACAGTGCTTCTTCCCAACCCCTTGTCTTTCCCTGTTTTACATAACCAAGAGAAACTTCTTTAATGTATTTCAGTACTGAGAATTTAGCAACGACGTCTCTTGGCAGAAACAAAAAAAGGAGATATTCTTACCCAAATTTTAGCTGGTTTCATATTTTTCATGTCGTTGTACTTCTTCATTCACTTTGCTATTTAATCTTTGATTGCAGGCCACTAAAGAAGTAATAGAGCGAGAAGCCCCAGGGATGGCCCTGGCAATGCTGATGGGATCACTTAATGTTACTCCTCTAGGCATGCTCTCTAGGTAAGACTATTTCCTTTAAAATATGAGGTCAACTATTTCCTTAGAAAGAAACGTTGTCATGAAATGACGATACGCAAATAAGTGAAGATTGCCATTGTTATCAAGACTAGAAGTCTTAACTTCAGAGAAGTGGCCAAATTCCAAGAATGGTAATTGCATTCTCTCATTTAATTCCCTTTGTTGTCTCCATTAGACACTGTATCCTCCTGTATTTTCTGTGCCAGGTTTTATGTAATATTGATGCATGCTGTTAAACAGCTGTCTTTTCATCCTAAGACTGTGGCATTTCAGTGGTGAGTGAAGAATTCTTCTATATGTTGTTCATCAAGTACTAAAATGCTTTGTTTAGCAAAAAAACCTTTGATAAATACAAATGTATTGTTTTGATATTGCTTTTATTCCAGTATCAGCAACAGCTCTGAATAAGTTAAATGGTATTTTATCCCATGCTTTCAGATATAGTACTTTAACTCCTAGAGTTTGGTATTTCCTACTTAATAATTAGTAACTGTTTCTCTGCCTGTTGTTGGTTGTTTTTTATCAGTGATATCTCTCGTTACCCTGTATTTCTTCCTGGAGTTTATTTTTATTTTATTCCTTCAATTTACCTCATTTTACCTATTAAAGACTTAGTAATATCAATACCTTTCAGAAGTTAGTTTGTGCTTGCACTTTATTTTAAGGGAACTAAGAAGCAACGGCTGTTACAGTTTTTTGATTTCTCATTGTATAATGAGGGTATGACAAGAAAATAATTATATAGAAATAAAGAAGGAACTTTGAAATCTGCAACTTTGTATTCAGATGCTTGCATTTTTAAAGCACGTTTAGATGAGAGGTTTAGTGATTTGACAATGTATTTTAAAACTTTTCATATCATGTGTCACATACCTGAAAGGGCAACATTACCCAGTTAACACCTTCAGGTTCTGTCCAAATTAGCAAGTATTTTCTTTTTTTTTTATCTGATATAATTTTTCTATCATAGCTTGTGTTTATCTGAAGGGAAAGGATAACAGAATGCTACCACAAGGAGAGGAAAGGTTAATTTAGCTGTTCTCTTTCTGACCAAGAAAAGGATAGCCATTTAGATGACACTACCAAGTTTGATTTAGGATGCGGTGTGATCAGGATGGCTGAAAGGATGTTGTAATGGTAGTGGAACCAAAATGCTGGATTGTAACCTGACTCTTCTGTACATATAGCAAGAAAATCTCGTTAAACTACAGCCACTTTCAGTAGTAATTGATGACTATGGTGGGAGATAACATTACAAAGATACTGTATGCAATCATACTAGGCCTTAAAAAATTGCTCAGTGAAAACCTCTACTTCAGGCCTAAAAGCAATCAGCATGCAAAAGGCCATTTTTTTTATAACACTGTTCAAATCATAAAGTTAAGGACACAGAAATAACCAAATTACAGCATTATGGTTTCTTGTGGAATCTCAGTTCTGCATGAATGCACATGTGTATTATGATTACATTTTTTTGTAGAATTCCTCTGCAAGTGCTTAAGATGGAGGAAGGAAATTTACTTTTCTTTGTTTTGATTGTCCTATGTGTAATCCTGTATCAGTTTTGCTGCTCTATATTCAGAATCTTCTCTGAATGCAGACTCACTTCCTCTGGGATTTTTCTTACATCATTTGTTATCCTAAGACACAAGTTGTTAATATATTTTCATAGAAAATTCTGCAAATTGAGATAGTGTTGTAATCCCCCCCTTAAAATGAGAACTAAGGAACACATTCAGAGAGGTCAAAAACATACACTAATTTTAGGTACACAGTTTGAGAAATACAGATCCTAATTTTTCAAAGTATTTAACATTTAATGTCACTTGTCCTAAGCTTACCTCTCATTGACTTCATTTTGAAATGAAGTTCTGAGGGATAATTTTGCGTGTAATTTCTTTGACTTTTCCAAAAAACAAAAGCAGAAGTTTTGTTACGCAACATTAAGCTGACACTTCTACAAATCACCTGTTTGGAAATGTTAGGTCAGTCGTGTTGAATTTTATCACATGAACTTTCAAAAAATTGTTATAAGTTATAGTCTGTCTTCCTGACTATGAAACAGCATTAGGAAGTTTTGAGTTATTTTGTAGACTGGATTCACAGATATTTATGGCAAATGAGGGACAGTGAGACTCTCATAGTTTGGATTCAGTCCCAAGGTCCAGCAGGGAGTATATTAGAGCATCATAGACCTTTTTATGTGTTTTCTGAAAGTTTTTCCTTTTCTTCTCTGACCTTCTAAAACTGTCCTTGTCCCAGAATTATCTCTTCCCTTCATCCGATTCCTTACCTGTCAACTACCCATGCTGTGCCAGCCTTTATTGAGGCTTTTTAAAGCACTCTCTGTCTCCTTGCCCATCTTTTCTGCTTTTACCAGCATAATTTCTTCCCAGGGAGATGATGGGTTTTTCCCAAAGAGATCATGTTCTCCATTCCTACTTCTACATCAGACCTATATTTCTTTCCTCCCACATCCATTTGTTTCTTTCTCCCGCATCCTGTTTTTCCTTCCACTCCGTTGCTTCTATTTGTATTCTTTCTCAGACGTCTTTGGTTTTTCTTAAAAATTCTGTCCAGTGCATCACAAGGCTGAGGATAACATAAGATCCACAGCATCTCCCTCAGCTGTTCTACATTTGGAGGAATATCATTAATCTTTAAAGTTACCCAGAATGCATGCACATTTTGTGTGCTTTTATGTTGTGAGCACACCCAATGTTTTTTGCAAGCCATGCAGTTCTTGGGTACTTTTACTTTTCCATGCTCTCTTGAGAAATTTTTGGTAGCTCCATTTCTGTCTTGAGCCACTAGATTTGACTATTGGCAGCCAAAACTTGTAGCTTTCAGGATAATGGCTGCTGGTTTAGTCTTTTTGTTTTGGTTGGTTGTACTGGTCATTTAGCTTATAATGTTTGAAATTATTTAAAGCAGAATAAAAGAGCCAAGAAGAATATTATGAAAGGAGCTATCTGCCAAACACAATTCCACCTCAATTTAATTCCTGTGTGGATAATTCCTATTTCCTTTATTTTAAATGTCATAGACTGTATCCCACTTATGGGATTTGCTGGATTGAGTTTGTAAGTTTGACTACTGCAACAAGAGCAAATGAGCACATTTCTTTAACTCGGGCTCTTCATCTTTGTATTGCAGTAGAGCATTCCTCAACTACCTGGAATTCTTTCTTAACTGAGGGTATATAGTGTACAAGAAGCGAATATGGGAAAACAGATGCTAGGAGTCAGGCAATATTCAAGCCGCCAGTCGAAAATAAGACTTCCCTTCAGGCTGGCTTTACTGTGATATCAAAAGTTCATTTTGTGGCACAGAAACAGTCTCTGTGCTGTTTAATTGTGAGCATTATGACAGCTGTCACTAGAATACTTGCTACCCTCCTAGAAAATTCTATGCTACCAATAAATGGCATTAATCACTGAGAATTATTAGTATAAGAAGAAATCCAGGGAAGTTGGTTACCCCACAAACCTTGTACTTTGGCTCAAAATTTTTGGTAATGCCCTATCAAGAAATTATTTTCTTTTCTATTCTGTCTTCACTTACGGCTCATGTTTTTTTTGATAAAGAGATTGTTACACAATTTCTCTTAACTCTAGTCTCCATATCTTTGTGGCTTGGTATCATCCTTTTACTTTCTTATTATGCTTATATCCCAGCCGTGGGTTTTTCACCACGGGTTTCGTAAACAGTGGAGAAAAGCAGGAGGCACTCTTCACAACCTCAAGACAAAATACAGTAATTTTAATTCTTTTTTCTTGAAAATATTTAGCTAAAAGGAGGAGGAGGCAAACTCTAAAGAATAGAAAACATTCAGCACTTGGGTGTTTAAGTTCAGCCCTGCATCAACACTAAAGGAATTCCCTAAAGACAAAAAAAGAAAAAAAACTTCCATCTTTGATAGTCAGTTTTTGTTTGTTTTTTTTTTATTTTTATTTTTTGAGGGGGAAGTTAGGACTGTTAGGAAGAATTAGATATGAATTGCATAAGTGCCATATTCCCTTGAGATTACTTCCCTCTGTGCTTTTCTTATGTTGCATCTTTGAAAAAAAAGAAGGCATATTTGAATTAATGCAACCAACATGACTTAGTATTTTTACCTGGCAAGAGAAATTGTGTTTGACACCATCAATTACATTACAAAGGAACCATGTGTATGAGCAAATTGGGACTGTATCAAAGAATGTATTGGACGCAAGTAAACAATAGAATTAAGGGAGCTATGTAGATCTAAAAAAGATGGAAATGTAACCAGTGTTTATACTATCAATTAAATGTTAGACTCTGTCAGCCTTGTTTGATGCTATTCCAGATAAGCTTCTCCTGAGCTGTTTTATGAGATCAGCAAATATTTTTAGATTTTGGAAACTGAGTTTATGAAGTCTGATAAATAATAGAATTTTTCTTAAATGCTCTGTTCTCATTTCTGCAGTGGAGAAAGTTGCATGCAAGAATTACACTCTGGATTTCTTTCTTTTCAGACCTGTGTGTGGAATCAGAGGGAAAACTCTCATAATTAACCTGCCAGGTAGCAAGAAAGGGTCCCAGGTAAGAAGTGTTCTTACTGATCTGCTACTGAGGACCCATGATGAATACAATACCTCCCATTGTTCTGAATGGCAGAAAGTACCCACTACAACAAATTTTATAACAGAGAATTGAAATGCACATTCATGTAACTGAACGCACCATCACTCTTAGTCAGGGACACTACAATTCTGATCTGATTGAAGGTACTGTGTGACCAGGACAGCATTATATGTAGTGCAAGAAAGCGCTCACTGTAGCAGGTAGTGCTAACGAAGAGTCTAATGGTCTCTTACACTTCCTCTTTCTTCTCTAGTCAGCCTGTACCTGATCCCTGTGTTCTCTACAGCTTCCAAGAAAGCGTCCTTTTTCACACAGAAGTAAGAGGAAGGCCTAGTGTATGGTAGAACTTGCTGGAATATGAAGAATATTGCCAATTTTCGTCAGCAAGAGGGAAAAAAAGGAACATAATTTTTAAGAGTTCAAGGATTTTTTAAATCTTTTGGATATGCTTATTAGACTTTATACCCTTTATACAGTTTGTTTTCTTCCTCCATTTTGCTCTGTTTGGACAGAGAAGTTAGGCTTTATGTTTTTATTCATGCTTACTTTGTGACTGTAGAGCTGAGGCAAAAACAATTAAACATCAGGAGGAATTTTTTGTGTGTGTGCGTGTTAGTAAGGCTGGATCTTTCCAGTGTTCTTTCTTTTTGTGTAGTTGGCTGACAGATCCAGAAAAACAGCCTTCTCCACACAAATACTGCTAAGCTGAATAGTGAGCAGTACAACCTGATACAAAACTGCTAAATTAGATCTCCCATCAATCATGAGAATATATTTCTCTAGGGCTCAGACTATGTCAGTGGCCTTGTTAAAGATGTCTTTACCTCTGGCCTCTAACAAATGCGTACCTGGTGGTTTATCAATGTATTCTGAACCAGTAGTATCCAGTCATGGAGGGGACAGAACTAATGTGTTTGGCAGCACAGCCCTGAAGTCACTGTTTCTTGAAAGACTTCTGCCTGGAGATAAATAAAGAATGCTTATGTGGGCTGTCACCTGGAAGTTGAAGAGGAACTGTTTTAACTACTATTATTTTAAGCAGCCACCACAGCTTTTCAGATACATTGTCTACATGTTTCAGTTCAAGGACTCAGTAAGCCCTCCTATGATTCTACCATTCCTTAGAACCTTTTTAGGTAATCTAATGAGACTCTGTAATTGAAAAGAAATTAAAAAGCCTTCAAAACAGGCAACAAGCATTGGAGGATGGTGGGGCAGGAGTATACCTACTTAAAAGTCTTCCAGTTATGAGAGAGAAGTCATATATGTGTACATGTATTTAACATAGCAATGTGCCACACATCTTAGAGAACTGGTGCACCAGTAAGAAGATTTTTTCAGAAGTCTGTACTTCTTTTGTTGAATTATGAAAGAGAGGAAATAGCCTTCAATCTCTAATGGTTTTTGTTGCATTCAGTAGCACATGCTAGGTACAGAAAAAGTTGTCATGTTGTGCCCTGAGGCACTCAGACTGTGAAGATAGGTAAATCATAGAAAGAGGATGAGGAAAAGAAATGAAAAAATGTTAGTAAGTATTTTAACAATAGTTTGATACAAAGTAAGTAATAAAAAAGGTAATTCTGCTGGGAAAGAAAAAAAATGTCATATGATTTCATTATACAAGCAAGCTTTTTATTAATATGATTTATTTGTTCCTGTCATGATGATACTCTGACTATGTTCTGTTGCAATTTATTTTAATATGAAACATCTTTAAAGTATCAAATTTCAGCAAAGATTTTTAAGATGAGTAGTAGAGAAAATTGTTCCATAACAGGCTGGATCTCAAGAACCAAATAGGACAAGGTGTTACCAGGAATTTCTCTCATTTCTCTCTATTATGACTTGCTAATTTCCTTTCCATCCTATTAATGCAATCATATAAGAAGTTTATAGAAAATTATGAAATTGCAGCAATATACATATTTCATTAATAAAATATTAAAATATTAATAGAAAATTGCAGCAGTGTAAATGCTCCATCTCAACAATGGACACAATGTATGCCAAACATGTTTCCTCCAGAGAACATTGTGTGGCATGTACCACTGAATCAAGATCTGTGGATTACTTCAATTTCTGTGGTGTTCTGGTCTGTTTTCTTTTCTTTTAGCCTTGCAAAAAGTATTTAATGTTATGAAAAAGGGCAAAGTGTGAAATTGCCACATGCTCATTGAAATCATTGGGTCTATGGCTGTTTTCATAATTGTACTAACAATTGCCTAAACCAATGAGTTTTACAAATAACATAAGCTTTTAGAGTACTTACTGGGAACCTATTCATCAACAGTCAAGCCAACAAGGCTTTATTTCAAAGGTAGGAGTGGGGAATGTGCTTCTCTAATGAGTTAATCATTAATGTACTTTTTGATGATTATTGGTCAGTTCACAAATTGTTGTCCTTGTTTACCACTTACTTGAGGTCTGCTTATTTACTGAAGTAATGATGGTTGTATGCTTCAGTATTTTAAACCATTTTTAAAATAATACTGTAGAGGCACAATAACTCTGAGGTTTGCAGTTACATTAGAACTTATAATTCTTTATTATGTTTACATATATCTTTTAATATATATTCATTATATACAGCATCTTATGCTCATCCAGTTTAGTCCAGTTCTTCAGAGTGCCAAATTGAATGTTTAAAGTATTTATAAATCTATGAAGTAGTCTGACTTTTCATTACTCTTAAAAGAGCAACTGAAAGGTGTGTTCTTTCTTAGAAGCTTTGAGGAAATACAGTGTTTGTGAGTCATGTTTTTGACTTACAAGGTGACTTGTATAAACTTTACTAATTTCTAATGGATGGTTTGCTCTTTATTTTGTTTACATAGTCATTTTTTTAATTGAAAATATCTGTATCTTACAGTATCTATTTACAAAATGTTTATCATCATTTATTTTCTCAATACTCTAAAATGTTGGAACACATTTCTAAAAATCTTCCTTCAGTTTCAAACAAAACCAAAAATAAAGTGCAACAAAAGGAATAATGTCAGCTTTCTCTGTCAGCTGTATGTTCCCTAACTGCACTGTCATGGCAATTCATTCTTGTGACCCCTGATCATTTTCTAGTAATTTAATGTTTATATGGAGTCTGCTCAAATGACATGAAGAAAACTCTTTACTGAGGTGCCTGGGAAGAGGATGGGAGACAATAGTCATAAATTGAAGAAGGTAGCTTACAGCTGAATAAAAAGAAAAGAAAAAAAAAAATTAAGCATTAGAACAGGTTGTCAAGAAGGGTTGTGGAGTCTCTCTTCTTGGATTTTTTCAAGACTTTACTGAGCAAAGCCCTGTGCAACCTGTCTGAATTTCATCTTGACCCTGATCTGAGCAGGAGGCTGCAGTGCATGATGTCCTGAGATTCCACTTTGATTTTATGAAATACTAGCATATTTTACCAGCAGACGTAGCTTATATATATATGTATGCCCATTATGGAACAAGAACAGTTACACGGCATCTGCATTTTTGCTTTCTCCAGCCATATAAAATAAACTTTCTAATTGTTTTTAAGCTCATAGAGCAAGGAGAACAATTTTTTGTGAGTTACATAAAGTTATAATGGCATCAGTGTAGTTTGTCATTCTTCCAGTATATAGGATAAGTCCATGAATAAAAAAGGCTATAATTATATAAAAGTATAATCATGGAAGCCCTTATGGATTGTTCTCTAATTGTGAAGGAACATAATAGGAATGATTTGAAGCTAATATCCCTGCAGGGATAGAGTTAATGTTTTTAATCTGCATTTTTGTAGCATTCTGCCAACTGCTGTGAGCTGGTTTCTGTATTATGTATTCATGAAAATTTAACTCTTGTTTTTTGACGTTATAATCCAGCATTAGCTTAATTACAGTAGCCCTGTTGTACAACTTACTATATTTGCATGAAAAAAGGCAAAAATACATAGTATAGTCTGCAGTTGTGGTTCTGAGTTTGGTTTTTTTTTATCCTCTATGAGCAATTGCATAGGGCTTTTAAGCTTTTATTTATGATTGGATGAAAAGATACATCCAAATCCCAAATATATTTTAAGAGTAAGTCTGAAAAATCCCTGTTTACTTCTGCAGGTAACTTTTCATAGTCATTTCTCTTCTTGTTGTGCATAGGAATGCTTTCAGTTTATACTGCCAGCCCTACCTCACGCCATTGATCTTTTGCGGGATGCCATTGTAAAAGTAAAGGAGGTGCACGATGAGCTTGAAGATCTACCTTCACCACCACCTCCTCTTTCTCCTCCTCCAACTACCAGCCCTCACAAGCAGACAGAAGACAAAGGAGTACAGTGTGAGGAAGAGGAGGAAGAGAAGAAGGATAGTGGAGTTGCCTCAACAGAGGACAGTTCTTCTTCACATATAACAGCAGCAGCCATTGCAGCTAAGGTGAGTCTGGCTTGTTTCCCTAAGAGACCCTTTAGCTTCTATCTCAGGTACATAACACTAATATTCATCTGCATGTTAAGATTATACATTGATGTCTGTGTGGTCAAACAGATGTATTTTAGGTACTTTTTGTAGAAATCCAGCTTCAGAAAAAATGTATGAATCCTGTTTCGGTAGGTGATTTCAAATTTCAGTGGGAGATACATTGTTTATTATCTTGACAATAACATGCATTTTTATGCTACCATTCCCATGTGACACACTATTTTTAGTGGGTTTTTTTTAATTCAAAGTACTCACACGCCTGAACATGCAAAGTCCAGTAGGTGGCATATTAAGGAATTGCAACAGAATTTTCTAAGCCATAATATTTATTTTTAAAAGAAAATGTTGGTTTCTAAAAACATTTTGATGTATGACAGATAGGTATGACATTGAAGTATGACAGATAGGTACCAGGTTAAGTAAGAAGCTATACAGACTACTGTATTCCAGTGTGGATGTCTGCATAAGAGATGTGAAATTCTGCCACAAAACTAAAAATCATCACATTGTCGTTAGAGCCTTGTTTTAACCAGTAATCATAGATCAACATTACTCAAACCAAAATAATAAATTTGAGACTACAAAAGGAAAAAATTAGATAACACTTGCAAATTATTTCAGTTCAAGTTTTAAGTGTTTTCCAAAGAAATATATTATTTGAAGCAGTATATGAATATTTACCTCAGTTTTATGCCTTCAGTTTCGAATGGAAAGACAATGTATTCCTATGTGTTTGGACAGGTTTTTTGCCAAACTACTTTGTTCTATATTTACTCTACAAATTGTGCTTTTAATTCCTATTATGAGAATTGAAAGTCTAAGTAACTCAAAATTATATTAAAAATTTCTAAACCAAAGCAGCCACATTCTAACTCCAGAAATGTGAATTCAGGTCTGAGACATCTTGACATTTCTAAGACAGCTGCAGCTGGAGATCATCTCCTCATGTACAGAAAATCCTGATTACATATATCTTTACAGGGATGAATTAAGGTAATTATCACTTGCAAGTTTCAGTTTTTATTAATGCAAATTTTGAATTTATTAATTTTCATATATATAGGCAAAGATAAATTATATGTGATTTTTAAAGGCAGAAAATACCTGAGATCTAAACTGGCTGTGTTCATGTGAGCTTGGCATTCCAGCGTCACACTTGTTTTCACCTCATTCCCTTTTGGTCATTTGCTTGTATAGTTTCATGTTTTCCTGTCACTGTATTCATAGCTGTTATGTGTTGTGCATTAGAAGCATCCATCCTACACCAGTTCAGCTGTTATCATGGCAAAAGGTGAACAGCCCATCCCTGGTCTCATCAGTTATTGCCATCATGCAGCAGGCAGTGCAGGAGAACCGGTAAGAGACACTTACAAGAGGCTTTTCCACTAACAGTAGCTAAAAATAAACTGCCTGCCTCCTAGTCTACTGTGTGAACAGACAATGTTACTTATTTTCCTCTAACAAAGACACATCAGTGCTATCTTTTAGAGAACATGCTACAGAAAATATTCTGTTTAAGATACAGGGCTAAACAAGGTAAAGTTCATGTGCGTTGTCAGTTTGAATCATTTGGCTGCTGAGATAATCAGTACTATAAAGCCTGTGTTTCTGATTAGTCATTGGCTTTATCATGTAATATACTCCATAATTGAATATAATTAAAATAATCTCCTAAAAAAACTGCTACAGAGCTATGGAATTTTGGTAACTTCTTCCCCTTTGTTTGCCTTGCTTTGCTTTTTTTTCTCTCAATACTTTGTTTGTCAACATAATACAGCATTTGCACTGGGCGTTCATAGTTTGCTTCCATTACTTGCAGTTTCTCCCTTATTTTTATATTCTGTTTAGAAGTAGAATTTCTCAAAAACAGAAGAAAAGACTTGAGCAGTCAGGATATAGTGGACTTACTGTAAATTACTGGATTTTAGTGCATAGTAGGCAACTATTTCAATGAATGGTAGAAAGGACTTGGTTTATTATAACCCAGAGATTAAAACTCGGGCTCTATCAAAATACTTTATTTTCTGTCTCCCAAAGATTTAGTCTAGGCTTGAATCAAGATAGCATTATGGCTACAATATCATCAGGAATGAAATGTAATTTACTGTAGTCATAACTGTAGATTAGAGAAACCCAAGGAAGGCAGTTGGCCTAGAGAGAGGGTTGTCTGACCCATTCATTCAGTGTCAACCAGCAAATGGGGTGTAAGTTCTTGGGAAAATATGTCACTAGATTTGATTACCAGAGGCTGCACTTTCTTGTTCTCTTAGACAAATAGTAATTTAAACCATCAATGAAATGGTGTAACACCTTGTATTTAAAACATGATGACCATGTCTCTTGAAAAGTCACTTAGGAAGTGTGAAGGCTTTAAAGTTCATGCACCTGATGATAAAGCTATATATGTGTACATACATAAAGTTTCATTTTTTTGAGTTGAGGTTACTAAACTAGAATTTGCACTATATTCTTCAGTATCAGTAGAACAGTGAATTCAGCCTCTCTGAAGCACACTCTTAAGCTGTCATCCAGGCTTCTTTGCCCTTTTGCAAATTACTCTTGAGCTATTGTTTTATGCATTCTATAATCCAAACCAAGTCTTCAAACTCAGAGCAGAAAGTGGCTAGTTTTTCAGAAGATTGTTGGGTTTTTTAAGCTATCCTTTCTCTATGTTCTTAAGACATTTTTGCTCTTGTATAATGATCATAGTAATTGCCATCTGCAGCTTTTCTTCTTAGTACCTCACCAGCACTGTCAATCTTCGTTCCAGTCCTAGCCAAAAGTGAATAAAGAGTTCATATCTTTAATTTTTTCCCCTTCTTGTCAACACTTAGTTCTGTAATCTGAAAACACAAATACTTAAACCAATATAAAAGTACTTCTGGAAAAGATCATATCAGATAAAAATTGTAGAAGCAATGACTGATGGATATGGTGGATATCTTTCTCTGTCACTTCATTTCTCATTCATTTCTTTCTCTGTCAGTATGTTACAACAGGTTTACCACTCCAGCTAGTGCAAACAGAAACTATTTTCACTGAACGTAGAGTTTTATTGTACCCCTTTAGAGTTTTGAAATCCACCAGATATGTTTGAAACCAGCAAATAAGTTGAAAAATTTTAGGGGAGACATCATAAATACTCAGTGTAACTTTGTGAAAGTTTTTTTTTTTCTAAATCTATCCATACCGCAATAATATTCCTGCCTTTCTTTATTGCAGATTTCTAGGCTCCAGGAAACACAGAAATTTCTCATGGGTTTGTCAACCTCTTTAACAGGCTAAACAAGAAGTTGCCTTGAATAGAGACTTAGATTGCCTAAATTTAATTTTAAAAGAAAAAAAACTTATTAAATGTAGGTGAGAAAAATGAGACATTCCCCATATCACATAATATATATGCAGAGGAATACCATTCGTATTCTATTGTGCCTTTCACTTAATGGACACTATATATCCGTTATATTTTACATATGTTTATGTTTATGCAGTATACATATTAGTACCTTCACTGAAATCAGCAGGTTGCAGTGGTTTAAAGAGAATATTAATGCTAGTTTTAGCAATACACCACACTCACTGTCAAATTAGAGAAATAAATCTCTTGAGAGCAAAATTTGTAATTGTGAAATAACTTAATTTTCTCAGTGAGATTTTGTGTCTGCAAAAGCTAGCACGCTGGAACTTAAGAGTTCTATAGGTTTATATACAGGTGGTTTACGGCAATTGTATTTCCTGTAAAGGTAGTGATTAGGGAATAATTCTCATTGAAATTAAATGCCTATAAACATCATTTCCCTTTAACTTCAGCTTCCATTCTGATTAATGTCATGGCTGAAATTTTACTTAAATTTTAATTTTTTCACAGTCAAAAATTAGTACTTCACATACAGTTCAATGGAGACTGGAGTTGTCTCGGTCACTTTATTGCTGAAAGAGTTTTTTGTTCTGAAAAGGTGATATTAGATAAAATTTTAGAAGCAATGATTGGTGGATATGGTGGTTAGAAAAACAAAAAAAAATTGCTTGCATGGAGGAGATGAGGCAACATAGAGTCATAGAATGGCTGGCTTGGAAGGGAACTTAAAGATCTTCTAGTTCCAAGCCCCCCCACCATGGGCAGGGACACCTTCCACTAGACCAGGCTGCTCAAAGCCCCATCCAACCTGGCTTGGAACACTTGCAGGGATGGGGCATCCACAGCTTCTCTGGCCAACCTGTTCCAGTGCCTCCGCACCCTCACAGTAAAGAATTTCTTCCTTATAGCTAATCTAAATCTACCATCTTTCACTTTAAAAACATTATTCCTCATCCTATCACTACATGCCCCTGTAAAAAGTCCCTCTCCAGCTTTCTTGTCGGCCCCCTGTAAGTACTAGAAGGCTGCTATAAGGTCTCCCTGGAGCCTTCTCTTCTCCAGGCTAAGCAACCTCAACTCTCTCAGGCTGTCCTCATAGGGCAGGTGCTCCAGCCCTCTGATCATCTTCATGGCCCTCCTCTGGACCCGCTCAAGCAAATCCATGTCCTTCTTATGTTGGGAGCCCCAGAGCTGAACACAGTCCTCCAGCTGGGGTCTCACAAGAGAGGTGCGGGGGGGCAGAATCACCTCCCTCAACCTGCTAGCTGCACTTCTTTTGATGCAGCCCAGAATGCTATTGGCTTTCTGGGCTGCAAGCGCACATTGCTGGCTCATATTCAGGTTTTTGTCCACTAATACCCCCAAGTCCTTCTGCTCAGGGCTGCTCTCAATCCACTCATTGCCCAGCCTGTTGTATTTGTGCTTGGGATTGCTGCGACCCGTTTGCAGGATCTTGCTCTTGGCCTTGTTGAACCTCATGAGGTTTGTACGGGCCCACCTCTCAAGCCTGTTGAGGTCCCTCTGGATGGCATCCCTTCCCTCCAGCGTGTCGACCGCAGCACTGAGCTTGGGGTCATCAGCAGACTTTCTGAGGGTGCATTCAATCCCACTGTCGACATCACCAACAAAGATGTTAAACAGTGCTGGTCCCAATACCGACCCCTGAGGAACACCACTCATCACTGGTCTCCACTCAGCCATCAAGCCATTGACCACAACTTTTTGAGTGCGACCACCCAACCAATTCCTTATCCACCCAGTGGTCCATCCATCAAATCCATGTATCTCTGATTTAGAGACAAGGATGTCATGCAGGACAGCATCAAACGCTTTGCACAAGTCCAGGTAGATGACATCTGTTGCTCTTCCCTTATCCACCAACGCTGTAACCCCAACGTAGATGGCCACCAGGTTTCTCAGGCACGATTTGCCCTTAGTGAAGCCATGTTGACTGTCACCAATCACCTCCTTATTTTCCATGGGCCTTAGCATAGTTTTCAGGAGGATCTGCTCCATGATCTTGCCAGGCACAGAGGTGAGACTGACTGGCCTGTAGTTCCCCAAGCCTTCCTTTTTTCCCTTGTTAAAAATGGGAGTTATGTTTCCCCTTTTCCAGTCAGTGGGAACTTCCCCAGACTGCCATGACCTCTCAAGTATGATGGATAATGGCTTAGCCACTTCATCCGCCAGTTCCCTCAGGACCTGCAGATGCACCTCATCAGGTCCCATGGACTTGTGCACCTTCAGGTTCCTTAGATGGTCTTGAGCCTGATCTTCTCTTACAGTGACCAGTTCTTCATTCTCCCAGTCCCTGCCGTTGCCTTCTGCGACTTGGGCAAATCCCAGTCTGATGCCAGGCTGCTCGGATAATTTCTCTGTATTCTTCCCAGGCTACCTGCCCTTGCTTCCACCCTCTGTAGGCTTCATTTTGTGTTTGAGTTTGTCCAGGAGCTCCTTGTTCATCCACACAGGCCCCCTGGCATTTTTGCCTGATTTCCTCTTTGTTGGGATGCATCACTCCTGAGCTTGGAGGAGGTGAGCCTTGAATATTAACCAGCTTTCTTGGGCCCCTTGTCCCTCCAGGGCTGTATCCCATGGTACTCTACCAAGCAGATCCCTGAAGAGGCCAAAGTCTGGTCTCCTGAAGCGCAGGGTAGCGAGCTTGCTGTGCGCCCTCCTCACTACCCTAAGGATCTTGGACTCCACCATTTCATGGTCACTGCAGCCAAGGCTGCCCTCGAGCTTCACGTTCCCCAGCAGCCCCTCCTGTTGGTGAGAACAAAGTCCAGCATAGCACCTCTCCTCCTTGGCTCCTCCATCACTTGGAGAAGGAAGTTGTCATCAACGCATTCCAGGAACCTCCTGGATTGCTCATGCCCTGTTGTGTGGTCCCTCCAACAGGTATCAGGGTGGTTGCAGTTCCCCATGAGGACCAGGGCTTGTGAATGTGAGGCTGCTCCTATCTGTCTATAGAGGGTCTCATTCTCTCAGTCTTGCTGGTTGGGTGGCCTGTAGCAGACCCCCACCACAATATCACCTGTCCGTGCCCTCCTTTTAATCCTGACCCGTAGGCTCTTGGTCCGCTCCTCATCCATCCCCAGGCAGAGCTCCATGCACTCCAGCTGGTCATTGACATAGAGAGCAACACCCCCTCCGTGTCCCCTGCCTGTCCTTTGTAAAGAGCCTGTATCCTTCCATTCCAACACTCCAGTCATAGGACATAACCATATAATGTAATATCTGGTTACTCTGTCAGTTTAGAAACACAGCAGTAGAGCAGAAAGCAGGCAGTTGGGAGCACACTGAGAACAAGATGTGTTTCCACACAACTTCTAAACAGGTTGTAAATATGAGAAACTCTCAGCTGTGGAGGAGGGTTTATGGTAAAATAAGATCCCCTAGGTATGACCCAGTATCTCCCAAGACAGGGTTGCTAAGTTAAGACATAGTCATTATTTATAGAGAGGAACCAAGGAAACTGAGGGGAAAAAAAAGACATAAAAAAGCAGTATTTAGTGACTTGAGCCTTAAGATTGGTCATTTTAGCTGCACAGAGACAAGAAACAAAGCTGTCTTTTTATCCTAACACTGGTCCTAAGGATGCAACAGATTTTAAAAGCTAAGATTGAAGCTTGCTCCTGGAAGGAGGTACTTTCCAGTGGCTTCTATTTGCCCTAAAGCCTTACTAGGCAGGAATGCTCAAAATGCCTAGATGCAGACTGGGTACAGCATCTCCATTTAAAAAAAAATCCTGGCTGGAAATGTCCACTGTTAGTGATTTGATTTTTCACTGATTCATCATTTCTTGCTTTCTTTTATTGTCTGCTACTGCTGTTTCCCCCAAACATGGGGATTCTTTTGGTAATTCTCTTGGAACTTAAACATCAGGCTGAGCTAAGGAATTCTTAATGAGGAGAAAGATCTTAAAATATGTGTGTGTATATATTACTTCAAAGATCTGAATTTCTACATTTTCTGGTCTGTTGTGACAGAAGTAAGAGCAAGCTGATCTTGTAGAAGTGCTGTCTCTGAAAAAGGAAGAGGTTAAATTCGTGAAAAAAAAAATCAGAATAAGCCTTTATAGAGAATGTGTTATAGCAGAATATCTGCTGCCTTTTTTGTTGTAGAACTAATGTTAGAGATCAGTTCTCCTGTCAGAGCTATTTATCATTCGTAAGTCTTACCATTTTACACAAAAAATAAAAAATTAATCATTATGTTAAACTAGCAATCTAGTCAATTATAAAGCTGGTGTGATATCTGTATGACTGGGCCTAAATGCTGCAGTAATAAGAAGCAACAGACTTTCTAAGACTTGGTGTATTAAAGCTAAGAAAAGCTTTATTCTTAAATGCATTATTCTACCTCTTTTCTTTGGAACTGGTGATAAAAATGAACAGAAGATACTGAAGATAAAAAATAATTATAGATTCACTTTTATAACTGAAAATAAGACCACTTTCTCACTGTTGTAAGTTGGTGTAATTCCATTTATTTAAGTGGCTTAATAATACCAGCTAAGGGATCTGTCCCTAAAATTCCAGCTTAGAATTAGAATCATAGAACCACAGAAGACAATCGTAGAACAGTTTGGGTTGGAAGGGACCTTTAAAGGCCATTTTGTCCAACCCCCCTGCAATGAGCAGGGACATCTTCAACTAGATCGGGTTGCTCAGAGCCCCATCCAACCTGACTTTGAATGTTTCCAGGGATGGGGCATCTACCACCTCTGTGGGCAACCTGTTCCAGTGCCTCACCACCTTCCTCAGAAAAAATTTCTTCCTTCTATCTAGTCGGCATCTACCCTCTTTTAGTTTAAAACCACTACCCCTTGTCCTATTGCTACAGGCCCTGCTATAAAAGTCTGTCCCCATCTTTCTTATAAGCCCCCTTTAAGTACTGAAAGGCTGCAAGAAGGTCTTCCCGGAGCCTTCTCTTCTCCAGCCTAAGCAACCCCAACTCTCTCAGCCTTTCCTCATAGGAGAGGTGTTCCATCCCTCTGATCATTTTTGTGGCCTTCCTCTGGACCTGCTCCAACAGCAGCATGTCTTTCCTGTACTGAGGGCTCCAGAGCTGGACACAGTACTCCAGGTGGGGTCTCATCAGAATGGAGTAGAGGGGCAGAATCACTTCTCTCGACCTGCTGGCCATGCTTCTTTTGACACAGCCCAGAATACAGTTGGCTTTCTGGGCTGCAAGCGCATATTGCTTGCTAATGTCCAGTTTTTTTCCCACCAGTAGCCCCAAGTCCTTCTTGGCAGGGCTGCTCTCAAGCCCTTCATCCCCCCCGCCTGTACTGATACTAGGGGTTGCCCCAACCCATGTGCAGGACCTTGCGCTTGGCCTTGTTGAACCTCATGAGTTTCACATGGACCCACTTCTCAAGCTTGTCCAGGTCCCTCTGGATGGCATCCCATCCCTCAGGCATGCCAACCACACCACTCAGCTTGGCATCATCTGCAAATTTACTGAGGGTGCACTCAATCCCACTGTCTATATCACTGAAGAAGATAATTAAACAGTACTGCTCCCAATACAGACCTCTGAGGGACACCACTCATCACCAGTCTCCATCTGCACATTGAGCTGTTGACCACTACCCTCTGGATGCGACCACCCAACCAATTCTTCATCCACCAAACAGTCTATCCAGCAAATCCATCTCTCCAATTTAGAGAGAAGGATGTTGTAGGGGACCATGTCAAAAGCCTTACAGAAGTCCAGATAGATGAACATCCATAGCTCTTCCCTTATCCGCTGATGTAGTCACTCCATCATAGAAGGCCACTAGGTTGGTCAGGCAGGACTTGCCCCAGTGAAGCCATGCTGGCTGTTCAAATCACCTCCCTGTCCTCCATGTGCCTTAGCATAGCTTCTAGGAGGATCTGTTCCATGATCTTCCCAGGCACAGAGGTGAGGCTGACAGGTCAGTAGTTCCCAGGGTCCTCCTTTCTACCCTTTTTAAATATGGGTGCAATGTTTCCCTTCTTCCAGTCACCAGGGACTTCACCTGACTGCCATGACATTTTCAAATATCATGGAGAGTGGCTTGGCAACTACATCAGCCAATTCCCTCAGGACTCTGGGATGCATCTCATTAGGTCCCATAGACTTATGTATGTTTAGGTTCCTCAGGTGGTCACAAACCTGATCTTCTCTCAGAGTGGGAGGGACTTTGCTCCCCGGGTCCCTGCCTTGAGGCCCATCCACTCCAGAGGTGTGGGAAGAGAGGTTGCCATTGAAGACTGAGGCAAAAAGTTGTTGAATACCTCAGCCACCTCCTTATCTGTTGTTAGCAGTTTGCCAGTTGTGTTCATCAGGGTGGATATGCTTTCCTAGCTGGCTTTCTAATACATTATGTGGGGAAAAAAGATTGACTTTTTATTTTTCCCTTCAGAATGCATTTTAAAGCAAGTGTTGGCTTTGGGTGGTGGTTTCTAGTGCTTTTGCCTGTACTCCCTCCAGAGAAGCCTGTAGCTTTTACAGCACAAACCTTACATCAAGAATTTTTGTGGCTGAAATAAAGTCTGCAGTACCCAGAATGAAGAGTATTTACTCACTGCATGACATTTCTTATGAAAAATTTTCTTACTGTATGACATTTCTTCAGAGGCATTCAGTCATTGCTAATAAATGGTTTTCTGTTCAGAATGTTGTCCCCTAGTTAGAGAATCGGAAGTCTGCCTCCATGCCACAGTAGAAATCATTGTTGGTCATTGTTGGGTTTGAAACAGAGGCTTAAGAGGAAAAACATTACTTTCTTACTATTTCCTGTTGTAGTATGTCTGATTCCTAGGTTTTTCAGGACAAATAGTATGTTCTATACTACTTCAGTTAGAATATGAACTTACATATTTGCTAAGTATTTATCACTGAAATTATGAGAACATGCCATTATCCACAGCACTGAGTATGAGGAGGTAGGCAAACTGAGGAGTGGGGTATTCCCATGTTTTTGATGTACAGTTTTGAGTAAGTTTTTAATACAGTATATTTTTTACTACTAATTCCATCTCTCTTCTTTTTAAGATTCCAGATTCCATCATCTCTCGTGGTGTTCAGGTGCTCCCACGTGATACAGCCTCCCTCAGTACTACTCCTTCAGAATCTCCTCGTGCCCAGGCCACCTCTCGTCTTTCCACTGCATCCTGCCCGACACCAAAAGTAAGTACGTTCAGACTCCATGCTCAGACATAAAATCTATCAGATTAATGTATTGCCTCTGCTGAACAAGGTTGGTTCGCATGCAAGGGTTATATCATTCTAAGTAATAGATAAATGCAAGACAGTATAGTTCATTCCATGTGTACTGTTGCACAATTTAATATGTGGGTCCACCAACACATTAGGGTTACTGAAGTTTCGTGTTATCTCTTGCAATATCAATCATGTATATGAAATTGTTAACACCTTGAATGTCTTTAATATCCCCAGGAACATAGATAATCCTGCCACTGAGTAACAACATTAAGCAAGTAGTATTTTGTTGACAAAATGTATTTGCAAATTTCTAGCCTGGGCTGGGGCAGTTCTGTGCCCCACTTTATTGTTGTTCAGTTTAAGACACTTTCGAACCAACTGGTTTTGCTCAAACTTAGATATTTGCTGCCTGACATTTGGAAACAAAAACCAGCCTAAATTGAATAGAAAGAAAGTTTTAATGCCAACCTTGTGGGATTATTATTCAGTTCTTACTGACTGTGCTATACTATTTAATCATTGAGGTGAACTCTATTATGTTCTCTTATTATCAAACTTTAAATAGCATACATCAAAAACCAAGTGAATTGACCAGTGGCAAGGCCTATAATGTTTACCTTCGGCGCGATTCCTTTCAGCAGAAGCAAACTCTGCCTGAATTCACTTTGTGCGTTCACATCACAAAGATCTTTCTGTGGCACCAGATGCTGACATACTAATAGACCCGTGGCAGATGGCAAACAGTAACATTCTTCCTCATCTAATTCATGATCCTTGAAGATTATTCTGCTTGCTACAGTGATTGCCAGCATCTGCTAGTTCTTCTTTCCTGCTGTCTCGTTCTTTTCTGTCAGCAAACAAGATTTATTTGCAACCACCCATAGAAATGTTTTGGTTCAGCCTCTGGGATTGTTTTATGCAGTATTCACCTTCACTGTAGTAGAATCAAAATTATTCTGATGGACAGCATCAGAACTTGAACTTCATTATATAGTCTGCTTTTCTTAAGAAGATGTTCAGTGAATTCTGTCTGCAAGCAGCTCCTTCATTTTTTTGTTAAAAAATTGTCACTTGTCTGATGGCTTAAAAATAAAAACTCAAAGCTGATTACATTAGAACACTCAGAGCAGAAGACCAATATGAAACAGAGAAACTGCACTGAGTTTTATGCCTGTTGACAAGACAAGTGCCCAGAGAAAAACAAAGGAGACTAGTAACAGGCACAAAAAAAAGACAGCACTGCTAAGACATAGCTCTAGATGAAGCCTGTATATTTTCAGAAAGCTTATCACAATGGCAAGAAGTAAAGCTTATATGTTGTGAAGCAAAATGCACTCCTTTAGACTATCTTCAAAGATTCAGAGATTACAGAAGGAGACTACAAGAACTTTGAAGCAGACTAAAAATCTGAAACTCTTTTTTTGGGAAATTAGTTGAGATGAGCTCTTATCATAATTGGATCATGCTTTGGTATTTCATGTTAAGCCCTGTTTTTCATGTATTACTGCAAAATCAGATTTTGTTCCATATGTGTGGGACCATACCACTTTATAACAGCTATTGCCATTCAACATCTAGCTAGTCTAGCTTTTCTGTGATGTCTTTCGAAAGTGAGTGGTACAAGCTGTTATGGAGAAAGATCTAGGAAAGCCCAACTGGAAAATAAACTTGAAGGGTGATCTCATCTGTTCCTATTACCTGGAGGTTGGATTTTGCACAAAAGTATAAACTTCTTTGCCACTTGGAGAGCTCTTGGTTCATTTTTCTTACTACTTTAAAAAAAAACAAACAAACTACTCGTTATCTTTTGGTTCAGTCCTTTTCAGTACCCTCAAGTTCTCAAACATCATCTGAATTTGTCAAGAAATATGGTTCATTCATATTCTTCAAGACTGTCAATATGTCTCAATGTCTTCATTACTGTGTTTTTCCTTCTGGATCCTGGCTTTCTAATAATGCAGTATGAATTACATTTACACTGGACCTCTTGATCCACACAGTAGTGAGAATAAAGATTAATTGTACTTCAGCATCAGTTGATATTCCAGGGTGGTTTTTTCCTTCTCTAATCTGCAAGTGTATATTTTCAGTATTCTCATTTGCTGGTTTAGGAACTCATTTCAGGGCTCCAAAACATGTGTATATGAAATGAAACAAAGGAGAGGAAGTTTCAGGAAAAAACCCCCAACAATTTAGTTTCCTTTGATTATACATATTGTTTGGAGTGGTGGTCTAGCCATAGAGCTAGTGGCACTATATTTCTTTATCAACTACATGTTCCAGTTTACTTTGTTGTACCATTTTCTTGTTGCATTTTTTTGTCCTAAATGTACATAAACCCCTACATCTCTTTTACTGAATGTGCTGAATAGCAGAAAGTTGTGTGTGTCTCTCAGAAAAATATCAAGCTTCTGCAATGAAGGGAGCACCTCTGTTGAAATAATGTAAGTAGCAGGTTACTAATGTATGGGGGTATTGGAGAGAAGGTATTGGAGAATGCACTGCTAATACTCCTGATTGATCTGTTAGGAGAAGTCTTTACCTTTTCATAATTATATTTTTGAAAACCTAATGTTGTTTATATATACACACAGATCATGTAGACAAAATACAACATTTAATTTTAAATTTGCTTTACTGGTTACACTTTATCTTCCATGTTTTCTGAAAATCTGTTTCTAACAAAGTAGTAAATGATGACTATTGAGTTTGAACCTGTATACTTCAATCAGTCCTCAAAAGTTTAATTTCCTGATAAAAGAAGTAATTATATTTTTCACTGTAGCCTCTTGGGAGGTCAGAATTTCTCATTGGGACTACTCTATCAATCATTAGGTAAATCCCCCAATCTAAGCAAACTTGCTTTTGTTAGCTTTTAATAAATCTCTGTAGAACACCTTCCTTGTACTCTAAATTGCATCTGAGTTTCAAGCAAAATCCACAGCATGTCAAAGAGCATTTGAACCATATTTATAGTAGATGGATTCAGATATAGAGGCAATCTAAGTTTTACTCAGGGGAAGACTGCACTAACAGTCCTCCCTTTTTCAGTCATTCAACCATAAAGTTGATAGTGATTGTGATAGATATTTTTATCTTCTACAGTATAGTTTTGGTCTTTTCAAAGTTTTACTGCTTTCTCAACAAGGTTAGATGAATTTGCTGAATACTCACATGACAAAAGTTTAGGACGACACAGTGTGGCTTGCCAGTTTTTCTTGTCATGTCCAGTAGCTGCTAAGATTCTAAGATCTTACTATATTTTTGTGTATGTTTGTGGTTGGCATTTTCATGAAATTAAATGCAATGTTCTTTTCAGATACAAAAGCAATACACTATCTAGTGTAAATACCTTTTACAAATACAGAGAAATTTTTTTGTGTTTGCATTAATGTTGACTCTTGGGGCTTTTTTAAACTTAGAGTATAAGATTTTAAATCTATAACTTCAGATAACTTAAAAGAATATATCTGGAGCAAATGACTGAGTCATTCCTTCAAACTTCTAATTTTGTTCTACTCTTAGGGAGATATTAGTATAAAAGAAAATTACAGCTTTCAAGTTGAAGTCTTCACTTCTTCCATACATAAATGACGTAATTACTATTTAATTTTTGGCAGTGTTGTGCGTCAAAATCAAATGAAGCAGATACAGAAGACCAAGGACAGGTTTTCAATTATCACCAGGAATACATTTCAGTGACAAGAGGTGTTCAAAGTATTTCACTTTGCAAGATCATCAGTCTCACTGATGTTCAGTTTTTTCCACTTTAATGTGCAAAGTTTCTTTCAGTGTTACCTCTGATGGTGAAGGATCCTAAGGAACTTGTTTAAGATGAGAGTATTTTTTTTCTTTTTCATCCTGCTACTTCATTCCCAACACTACTTATATTCTGCTTAAGAAAAAGTCTCTCTCTACTTTACTTGCTGGATATCTGTCCCTTCCCTAGCTATCTATTTTTTAGTTACACTGAATTAGACAAAACCCTCAGTGGTGTTAAGTTACATCCTTACATATTTGTAGTTGTGATAGATAGCTTTTAATTCCTACATAAGAAAAGTATATAGGCTCTATCTTACAGCTAAAACGGGCAAGCAAGGCTATTTTTCAGAAGTTTTTTCATTTCTAGCAGAACGGTCATCTCATCTATCCACCATTCCATCCACACCTTCTTTGTAGCATAGTACATTTAATTCTGCTAGTTGATCGCTTTCTGTAACTTTCTATAGCTGTCTCGTATTAAGAAGTGTTATCTTTATCATTCGTAAGTTAACATTCACTAAAGACCTAATAGTCCTAATGTAAAAAGTGTGGTACTTGTACTTTATGTAAATGTTTCAGTTGCAGAGAATTTCTGAAACGAAAAAGCCTAGAAAAATACATTAAACATTTTTTTAAAAAAGAGGCTGATGAGAATTATTTCTGTGGCAAAAAATATTTTATTATTTCAATGATCTCTCATGCTTGCTACCAATGAAAAATGATGCTTCGAACACCTTCTGTCATGAACCACAGCTTTAAATGTTGAATGTGCTCATTGGTGCAAGTTTTCCACACAGACAAATGAGTTACAAATTAATACTAAGTCTAATTATGATTTATGTCTTCAATCTAGTGTTCTGACTTTTAATACACAGCTACTATGTGAAGTAATGACATTAGCAGATGGGAGCAGGTAGAGTTGGGAAGATCCTTTTATATCAATTACTGTTAAAAATTTTTCAGTAGAAATATTCAGTATTTTCCAGTAGAAGATCAAGTTGCTTACCAGAAATTCTTAGTTAATAATAAGATGCAGTTCAAGACATAATTTGGCAAGCTGTAGTTTTATCCATACTGTAGATATTTTGTGTACATTGAGTGCGTTAAATTTTATATTTGTTGTCTTGTTTCCTACTATTTCTTCTTAAGGTGGTCATCAGGGTGAAAACAATATGGCAAGTATGTGAATACATTTTAAAGTTTGTACACATACACTAAATTCCCAAGTAAAGTGTTTTTCTTTTTTTATTTATTGAGTTTGTATATGCTATAGTTTTTTCTACCTAGGAGCTTGCTTGAGTAGGTAGCAAGTGCTTTGGCACAGCTGTTTAGCTGTGATAGGGTCGAGGAGCATGGAAAAGTGGAAAGGATGTTTAAATTCTTAGGATGATCTAGGTAGGTGAAATCACAGTCTGAGCACTGCAAGGTTTCTTGCTTTTTCCTGTAAAACAGGTAGCTGTGTATAGACGCATGGGTTTAGTTACATATTTGATCCTGCTAAAAATTCCAATGTTTTCTTGATTATTTCCGGGCTTTATTTCCTCTTAAGTTTTTTTCAGTGCACTTCCCAGGATTACAAAAAATTATATTTAGTGAAAAGAGATGCTGAGTGTATGTGTATTGGAGTAGAAAGTAGCCAGAGTTGCCTTAAGGTGAGGAATCTTGCTTACTAAAGCATGTCAATCTACCGTATCCTCCCAGGTTCTCCTCAGTACAGTGCAGCAGTGGTTTTCAAATCAATTACTAATTAAGATACTAGAAAGTTTTCCATACAATCATTGCCTTTTTGCCTCATTGATTAAAGTGTATTGTCCTGGCAAAACATATGGATGATTGAGTCCTAACAAGTCTCATTTTTAGTTTATATTTTGGTTAAAAGTCCTGACTGTTGTTAGTTAAAAACACTAAATGCCACAGTTTCAAAAGTGAGACATAGTGACTAAGAAAGAAGCAGCTTGGTATGCTTGGGATATCAAAAAAAGCCAAATACGTAATAAATAATAAAAGCAAAGTCTACTAAAATCCTTTCTAAAATGGAAGATTCACTTTGTAGGAAGGTTGAAAAATATAGGGGTAGTGTTATGGGGGTTTCTGTTAGTACCAAAATAGACCCATCAACAGTTCTCTGGAGAGACAGAATAAAGACTTGTATCATCAAGTTTAAGCTGAACATTGACTTTCAGTAGAGGTGCTTACTTGACTTAGTTTTATTTACTGAATATCTGTTTTTCAAGTAGTACCATATTCATTGGTAACTGGAGTCTGTATTAAATAGTGTAGCAGTGCCAAAATCCAGTTCTCTTTGTTGCCTCATGCACAAGAACTGTTTATAGCAGGGCTAAAGAAGGATGTTAAGAGTGGTTGGGAATTGGCTAATTATACCAATCCAGAGCATCCAGAACAATTCTTGAATTCATAGAATCAGCTAGTTTTCAGACCTGTTATATACTGGCTCTCTATGTTAGGGAATGTTTTGACTGTACAGAGCTACACGATTCTGATGACAAGGTGGAGTGCTTATGGGTGAGGATGAGAGGGAAAGCCAATAAGGCAGATATTGTGCTGGGAGTCTGTTATAGACCACCCAACCAGGTTGAAGAGACGGATGAATCATTCTACAAGTGCCTGGCAGAAGTCTCAGAATCGTGTGCCCTTGTCCTCGTGGAGGACTTTAACTTTCCAGACATCTGCTGGAAATAAAACACAGCAGTGAGTAAACAATCTAAGAGGTTCCTGGAGTGTGTGGAAGATAACTTTCTGACACAGCTGGTGGGTAAGCCAACCAGGGGAGGAGCCTTGCTAGATCTGTTGTTTACGAACAGGGAAGGTCTGGTGGGAGGCATGATGGTTGGAGGCTGTCTTGGGCTTAGCAACCATGAAATGATAGAATTCACAATTCTTGGTGAGGCAAGGAAGGTGGTCAGCAAAACCACTGCTATGGACTTCCGGAGGGCAAACTTTGGCCTCTTCGAGGCACTGCTTGAGAGAGTCCCTTGGGAGATGGTCCTGAAGGGCAAAGGGGTCCAGGAGGGATGGACATTCTTTAAGAAGGAAATCTTAATGGCTCAGGACCAGGCTATTCCCATGTGCCGGAAGTTGAACCACTGAGGAAAATGACTGGCCTGGCTGAACAGGGAGCTTTTGCTAGGAGTCAAGAAAATAAGGAGAGTTTATCATCTCTGGAGGAAGGGACGGGCAACTTTGGAGGAGTACAGGGATCTTGTTAGATCATACAGAGAGAAAACTAGAAAGGCAAAAGCTCAGCTGGAACTAAATCTGGCCACTATTGTAAGGGACAACAAAAAATGTTTTTACAAATATGTTAACAGTAAAAATAATCCCAAGGAGAATATCTATCCCTTAATGGATACAGAAGGGAACGTAGCCACCAGAGATGAGGAAAAGGCTGAGGTACTTAATGCCTTCTGAGTCCAGTTATCCTCAGGGTACTCCACCCCTTGATCTGGAAGGTAAGGATGAAGAGCAGCACAAACCGCCCTGAATCCAGGAGGAAATAATAAGTGACCTACTATCCCATCTGGACACTCACAAATCTATGGGACCTGATGGGATCCATCCAAGAGTACTGAGGGAACTGGCAGAGGTCCTTGCCAAGCCACTCTATCATCTATCAGCGATCCTGGTCCAACAGGGGAGGTCCTAGAGGACTGGGGGCTTGCCAATGTGACTCCCATTTACAAGAAGGCTCGGAGGGAGGATCTGGGGAACTACAGGCCTGTCAGCCTGACCTCAGTACTGGGGAAGATTATGGAACGGTTTGTCCTGAGACCACACACATGGCAAGTCTGGGATAAGAAGGGGATCAGGCCCAGTCAGCATGGGTTTACGAAAGGCAGGTCCTGCTTGACCAACCTGGTCCTTCTATGACCAGGTGACCCACCTAGTGGATGAGGGAAAGGCTGTGGATGTTATCTTCCTTGACTTCAGCAAGGCCTTGGACACTGTCTCTCATGGCATACTCCTTGAGAAACTGGCATCTCATGGCTTGGACAAGTGTACTCTTTGCTGGGTGAAAAACTGGCTGGATGGATAAGCCCAAAGGGTTGTGGTGAATGGGGTGAAATCCGGTTGGCGGCAGGTCACAAGTGGTATTCCCCAGGGCTTGGTGCTGGGCCCTGTTCTGTTTAATATCTTTATCAATGATCTGGACAAGGGGATCAAGTGCACCCTCAGTAAGTTTGTGGATGACACCAAGCTGGGAGGCAGGGTTGATCTGCTTGAGGGTAGGGAGGCTCTACAGAGAGATCTGGACAGGCTGGATCGATGGGCTGAGGCCAATTGTATGAAGTTCAACAAGGCCAAGTGCCAGGTCACTTGTGTCACAACAACCCCATGCAGCGCTACAGGCTTAGGGAAGAGTGGCTGGAAAGCCGCCCAGCAGAGAAAGACCTGGGTGTGCTGGTTGACAGCTAGCTGAATATGAGCCAGCAGTATGCCCAGGTGGCCAAGAAGGCCAACAGCATCCTGGCTTGTGTCAGATATAGTGTGGCCAACAGGAACAGGGAGGTAGTACTCGGCACTGGTGAGGCCACACCTCGAGTACTGTGTTCAGTTTTGGGCTCCTCACCACAAAAAAGACACTGAGTTGCCGGAACATGTCCAGAGAAGGGCAACGAAGCTGGTGAGGGGCCTGGAGCACAAGTCTTATGAGGAGCGGCTGAGAGAACTGGGGTTGTTTAGTCTGGAAAAAAGGAGGCTGAGGAGAGACCTTATCGCTCTCTACAACTACCTGAAAGGAGGTTGTAGTGAGGTGGGTGCTGGTCTCTTCTGTCAGGTGGCTGGAGATAGGATGAGAGGAAATGGCCTCAAGTTGCGGCAGGGGAGGTTTAGGTTAGATATTAGGAAAAAATTTTTTACTGAGAGGGTTGTCAGACATTGGAATAGACTGCCCAGGGAAGTGGTTGAGTCACCATCCCCGGAGGTATTCAAAAAGCGAGTAGATGGGGTACTTCAGGACATGGTTTAGTGGGCATAGTTGATGGTTGGACTCGATCTTTAAGGTCTTTTCCAACCTAAATGATTCTATGATTCTATTCTATGATTCTATATGACGAAGCTCTAATGTGCAAAATTTCCCTACATTTCTCTTTCTTAGTAACCAGTTGGTATTTTATGAAGCAACGAAATTCCGTTCTTTTCCTGAGTCCATTGAAACTTTCAAACATGTCAGAAATAAGCTTCTCAGTCTTTCCCTGAAAATAATTATTTTTTCAAATTGTAGCTATTATGCATGTGTATCCCTTCAGAAGAGAATAATCTTTCAGTACAGACATCCCAGCTCGCACATGCATTGCATGAGCTCTGATCTATGTATGCTTATGCTGCATCAGCTTTTCAGTTCCTCCTTGAAATGTTTTGGTTTTTTTCAATTAGCTTTGGGAGCTGGAGGTTTTGTCTGTTACTATGCTTTCTTCAAATGCCAAGAGGTGTGTTTTTTCAAATTCTGATAACTTCAGTTTGGCGTTACTTTAAGAAAAGGAAAAGATGTGCATCCTTCTTGCACTAGTTTCATTACCCACACCTTTTAAGTTCCTATCCAAAATAAATCTCTGATTTGAAGTCTGATATATCACAAAATGAGGGGTTTGGGGTTTGTTTGGGTTTGGGTTCTTTTTTTTCCAAACAGCAATGTAGTTACATGTGTCTTTCATCCAGTTTCTTCATTTAGAAATTACTGTGAATATACTTCTACAGAAATATTTGCTAGCTCCATTTTCAATATATCTAGTTCTGGTCTTGTCACTGATGCTTGTTGAGACTGTTGGTGCCTGGTGATCATTTTGATGTCTTGCTGGAGTTGGTCCCTTGGAGCAATATTGACTTCCCATCTCCATTCATTCTCATTTCCTTGGGGATATTAGTTCTTATTACCTGTGCCATTTTATTTATTTTTGTTTCTTTATGAAATATGGTTTCAAGAGTAAAACTATGCATCTGTGTGCTGAATTTTCATATAGCCATATGTTCTGTTTGCAGAAATTTGGGGTTCTGCTGCTCGTCTTTCTTAGTATCTCAGTCCCTGCTAATCTGTAATTTCAGCCATTCATACATTAACCTGATCTTAATCAACAGCTCAGGTATGGGCAGGCTTGCTTCCGTTCCTTCACTGACTATTGACATAATAAATAATCCACATCACTTACTGCTGTGTTCTTTTTTTGATAAAAGGATCAGAAATTTCAAAAACATACTTGCAAGGATAGACAATGATCCTCTTTCTTCTAATTGTTTCTTTCTTATTATAGTAAATAATTTAATGACAGTGTAGCAAAGTTCAATGCCAGATATCATAGGAGAGGTAGATGATGTTATTTTAAAACAAAAAGGATTTCAGTCACACTTTCATATCTACATATACTCAAGAGCACAAAGATACATGCATTCAGTAGTCTGGCCAGCTTTCAGGCTCTCATGTATGTGTACCCACCTGATCTGGTCAGGATTGCTTGGAATGATGTATAGGATGTGGGGCACCAGCTATCAAGTCCTCCAGAACTTCTCCAGGTTTCTTCTTACGCTGGTATCCATTCAGTGTTGGATGTGCCTTTTGTACTCTTTAGGAGCTGACAATTAAGGGGATATTTGTCTCTCCATCTGGTTCCACCTCTTGAATATGTAAGATTTGCTTGCTGTCCTGTGTTCTCCTCATCTGAACCTGCTTTTGATCATTCCAGCACCATCTTTCAGTGGCTCAACTCTTTGTTTGGCTCTGTAAATCATTTTGTGTTGTCTTGTTTTACTGATTCAGTGTCCCCAGAAGCTACATGAAGTGCTGTGAACTAAATGAACTACTAATCTGTATGCCGTTGACACGTTTTTCTTAGATTCCTTGTGCTATGCTTTCTGGTGCTTCCACATCCATACATTTCCATTTTTTCTCTACCACTCTTAATATATCTGTTAGTTATTCAAGGAGTATTCTTAGGCAGAAGTCCATACTAGCTTGCTGTTGAACATGTCACATCCTGAGACCATATCATGCTTCTACAGATTTGCAATATAATAATAATGTTCCATTTCATGTGCACATGCAACTCAAAGTGGTGGTAGTCTAGCAGCAGCAAGCAGTTATGTGTTTGCAGGAGCCAAAACTGAAATTTAAACCAGGAAAACTCTTTCAAGGCATGCATGTTCCTGTGGCTAATGTATCATCTGCAGTAAAAGTTCACTGGTGCCATCACAGAAGTAGGTAGCATCTACCTGACGCAAGATGTGAGAGAGAAGCAAGAATCTAAAACACAGGCATTGCTTTTCTCATGGCTGATGTAAATATGGAATTGCCTTCAAGCAGTAGTTTCTTTAGTGACTGTACTGGTAGTCCCTGAAGTCCAGTTTCACCTTTGAAAATGTTTTTAGGAGATAAGGGATTTCAAAGTTATGGCACCTCCTGGTTCTATGAGTCTTATCTCCTATTTCGGGTAATATCTAATACTATTTAATGTTGTAATATGTAATACCATCTAAGACTGGCAAACTAAAAATAGTTTTCCTCTCTACATAGCTGTCTCCAGCTTTGTTTTAGAACCTCACTATCTTATTGGTCAGTCTGCACTCAGATGCCTTTATGCCACTGTTGGCCTTTCAACTTAGGCCTATCTTTTCTTGATCATGTATTCATTCCTCAAATAGACTTATAAAGGGGATGTATAGAAACATTCAGATTTCATTTTTATGAATTAACTAAGTCAAACTCCTTCATTTTCATCCTTTTTAAGAAGACTACTTCAAAAGTATTTTCCTGCATTTGTTGTAGAATTCACCTTGAGCGATCAAAACTGTATATCTGCTTATATGAGATTTTACTGGTGTTTTGTACAATGGATTTATAATCTCTGTCTTTTTTCCAACTGTTAAGCCCTTGCCCATGTAGCAAAGATGCTTGTTAGTTTGGAACTTTGTGTTAAATTTCACTCCATTTCTTTTACAGCAATCTTCAATGTTATCAAATACCTGCTGATGAGATTACTTCAATATTCTGTAATGATGATGCCTCCCATATTTATCTGAGAACACTTCTAACTTTTGTGTCAAAATCATTATTGAAAATACTAGATAAGGTCAGTTTCTACATCACTCATTTGCAAACTATATTCATAACTTATCTTCCTGATGTTCCTCTTTCAGAAAAATATATTGTTACCTTCCAACTAGCAATTTCCGTGCCCTCCCAACAATTCTATTTTTACTTCTATATGTTCCTGTCCTACATTTCATCTGTTTGTAAGAGCAGTTGCCTCATCAAACATAATACAGCTTTATACTAATTCTCATTTATTCCTATGCCTTTGTTCCCATATTGTGTACTATCATCCCTAATCAAAAATCAGGCAAGGTGTTATTTTTCATTACCTAATTTACCATTGATGTCTTCCGAATATCAAATGATAGCATTTCTACTTTCTCTTTTTCTGTTTGTATGTTTAAGGAATCTTTTACTCCTTGTTCTAAATGCCTTTAACCTCATTTTGTACTTAACAATTTCTAGCTTAAACAAAATATTATCTTTTATTTTCATGTCTGCCAGGCTCTCTGGCTAGACCTAGTAGCCTTCTTGGCATGTTTTTTTTGTTCTTCTCCACTCAAGAAAGAAAAGTATTTCAAGATATTTATTTTGGCTGTCTGTCAAAGTATCTTCAGTTAGAATGGTACTTTTGCAAAAGGCTGATGAAAGGTGATCATTTGTCTCCCTTGGTGAATAAAACTGTTGTCTGCTGATACAGGAAAGGTGTATTTTTCAAGATCAGTCTTATTTGAATTGAGTGGATCTTTTGCATCCATATTAAAAATACTTCTCATTTGAGAGCAAATCTGTCTTCATGTAGTCAAGCAATTAGGCAATTTCATTAATAGAGTAAAACTGCAAAGTCATTTTTGGTCTGATGTGGTAACAAAAACAACTATCCAAGAAGTTAGTTGTTTATCTAAAAAACAAATTGAGCCTGAATGCAAGACTCATATAGACCATTTTCTCTAGAATGTGTGTGTGTCATCTCCTGGTTTCCATGGAGCTTACAAGATACCTTCTACAAGACATAGGAGGCATAGAACTTATACAAATTCTGAGAAATTTTTGTAATAGTTCTTTTATATCAAGGTCTTGTTTCTGGTATCTTTTTTGCCTAAGCAGATAGGCTCTCTCTTTTACAAAAATACGGTTCTCAGAATCATGTTGCCCTTGCATTTATAGGTCAGCATGGCAATGCTACTAATGTGAATATAGTCATTCATCTATTTGTCTTCCCAGGACAGAAAAGACAAGACATTGTCTTTTAGGACTTAGCCTGAGCAAGTGCTATCAGAATTTGAGAGTTTCATTCATTATGTAGGTTCTTATATCTTATTGATTACTCAAGTTTTTGAACTGTAGCTATTTTTAGCAAGTATTTCCCCAGAAGGTTTTGACAAAAAGGTGTAAGAAGCTTTCTCTTTAGCATTCTTCTGCCAAGATCCCATGCATTATTTCCTGGCTGGAAAAGGAGAACATTCATCCTACTTAGTATGTGGCCTAATGCTCTCACTTACACCTATTGGTGTGTGTAACCCTCATTCTGTGCCTCTCTATTCCCCAGGTTTATTGTTTTTTAAAAAATAATAGTCTGTGCATATGTGTGTACGCATAATCTTTTATCACAGCTAAGCCTAAGTACGATGCAGCCATACCAGAGGAATATCTGTGCACTATGTCAATGCTGCTTTACTTGCTCTTTTGGTGTGGTTCCACTCTATCTGTTCTAAGTGCAATAAATGACAGTTTAGAGTACCTCAGATGAACAACAGTCATTAAGCAATGAGATGAGGTAAGCCCTATAGCCAATTTATCCAGAGAGGTTGGAAAACATTATTGTAATCCCTAACATACCAGTTCTGTTCCATTAAGTAGTCCTGGTAAATTGTAACAATCACTAAGCATCAACAAACAGTACCAGCAAATAAGAAAACAAAGGTAATGGAAAAGGTAATGGTTTTTAGAATCAAAAGAACAGTTGTCACAATCTTTTGTGCAGCCTTCTTATAAACAGCCATTCTAAATTTGTTAATACAGTTCATCCTGTTAAATTCAACTTCTTTGACTGCTTACCCCTCTCATTACCTGCTTCCTCACAATGTATGTTAGAAGCCCTTTATTTTGTAATTCATGTAAGGCTTAGGTCAATGCTTATCCAACTCTGTATTCTGAATCTGCAAGGAGAATTTAGTATGTGCCAAGCGCGTTGCCTGTGTTTGAGAAAATTCTTATTCAGTTGTGCCACTTTTTGTTTAGTAAAATATTGATTATAGATCGTTCTCCCTTTTTTATTTTCTATGTGCAACAGGAAAAGGGAGAAGGCACCGTAGTGCTCCAGGGAATTGTCCCATTTTGAACATCAGCAATCAGTTTAACTAGTTTTGTTTGGTCCTTGAAGAGATTGTATAAGAAAATCGTATTTCATTTTTTCTACATTTCTACCTTTGTAAAATTAATAAACTGTAGCAGCACAAACCATGACAAAATTTTGACGACATGGTAAAATGTGAGTTCAAAATTGTGTGACCTTGAAGATATGCCATTCACATATGCCTTGAGATTAGATGTTAGAATATTTTTAGATGATTAATAGTAATGACAATGATTCAAATGAATCCCCATATTTATTACATTCATAATTTATCTTTAATGTCTGAAATTAATTGCTTCTATTTTGCTCACCAATTTGGTTTCATTTTAAAAGGCAAATTGCATATTATCTTTTTAAAAGGGGCATTTGTGTATAGGGTAGAATTTGATTTTTTCAATTAGGTTTCAATTGCATATTTGCTTGTTTTAAAGGAAAGAAAGTTGTTATTTATCTGTTTCTGATCACTTTCACAGTAGCATTGCATATTCGTGGACAAGAATTTCTGTAGGCATTTGTTGATATTTACAATTACTGAAACCTGCATATATTTCAGTGAAGAGCTTTTTAGTTAAACCAACAATAGTGGTGAGTGTAGGAATGTATTTACAGGAAAAGTCTATGACAAATGAGGGATCCTTAAGGTAAGAAATTCAAAGCGCTTTCATTTGGAACAAATGTCTCTCCAGTGACTGTGTTGGAAACTGGGCCTCCCACTTGAATGCCCTACAGTAGACTTATGGAACTCATCCCTTAAGAAACAGTAACAAGTTTGGCAAGATTTCAAACCAGCTGTTGGCAATCTCTCTTTCAAATTTGCACCATTCATTACAGTTTATTTATTAAGACTGCTTTTTTTCTTTCAAAAATAGTTTTTCAAAATGTGAGGAACGCCTTTGAGCAAAGAGTTCTATGCCTTGGTGTGGCAGTTCTTTGCAACGCTTTGTTTGTTTTATGGAGTTCCTGGGCAGCCTCCTTGGACAATGGTTTCATTCAACAGCACCGACAGTGTGGGCAAAGGTTGACCTTGGTCACTTCCCAGGTTGTTGTTAGTATCTAGCCACTTAAAGGTCATACTGTTTTAAGCTTCTGCAAAGTGAATTGAATCCTGGACCTTTCCACCTTATCTTCATCTTCTGAGGTTATCATGTCACTACTTAAATTATGTGTTTCCTATAGCTTTAATGGATACACCCTTTCCCAGTATCCTTACCGACCCTTCAGCTTCTCTTTCACCATTGAACTCTTCAGGGTGTGTAGATGTGAAGAAATACATGTGATAAGAAGTTTTACACCGATTTTCCAAACACAGCCCTGCCTAGTCAAAAGGATAAAATACAGGATATTACAGATATTTGAGAACAAACCTTAAGTGCACTTGTCCTCAAAGAGGTTTACTCTTCCCTTTAAAGTCCCACCGGCCCATCTGTTTCCAGAAAGATGGGATCTTCCTTGTTACACTGAGCCCAAATGCAAACATCTCTCCCTTAGTTTTGCTGCTAAAAGTGATCAAAGAGAGCAAATGTCTTAGCTGGTTTGATTTATATCCTACCTGTCCCACCATCAGGTCACTTCTAAGTGACTTCATTGATTTGACAACTTTCACCGTGACCACCAAGGTATCTTTGGTAGGAACTAGCTTAGTGTCTAGAAATTTTTAAAGGACACTGTGCTCCACTGAAATATGAACAGCCCTATATATGCTGCAGCTTTTAGAACTTCAGTTCAGCTTAGGACAACAAGGCAAAAGAGCAGCACATTCAGAACTGAGTTGTCAGTTTGAGAAAGGTATACAAAGAATTTAAAACTTCACCACCTAGCACTCAGCATGTTTTTATTTTTTCCTTAAATATGAACTTCTTCCCTGCTTGCCAAGACAGATTTCTGATATATGCAACAGGTGTTTAGTTTTTTAAAAGCTCTACTAGGAGCATGAGGTGCAAATTCTGCTTTCCTTTGTGGGGAAAGCCAGAGAATAAATGAGGCTGCAGGCATAGGCAGGGAGAAAAATGTGCCAGCAGCCAGTGAAAAAATGTTCAAAGTGCAACTGAAATGAGAGGATTGAAAGTATTGAATTGAGGAGAAATTGGATGTAAAGGTTGAGTGGTAGAGGTCTGCTATAGAGCAAAGCAGTATTTGTAGCTCCTGAGTGATGAAGCTGCAGGGCTTAGAGTGGTTTGGAGAAGAGTAGGAGGTAGCTTGGAGGCAGGAGGCAGCAATAGCTTTGTGAGAAAAGAAGGGGCTATGGTCTGGAAGAACCGGGAGAAAGGTAGCCTTGAGGGGGTAGAAAGGTTTGGGGAACTTCATTTATGTGACAGGAGAGTTGTACGACTGAAAGCTCTGAGACAAGCTGGGTCTCGAAACCCTACTGTAAAACTTGGTCCCTCTATGTTTGTGCATATGTGTCCCCTATATAATAAAGTGAAGCATAAAATATTTTAACTTATTCTCAATGAGTTTGCATGGAACAGTCTGGTCTCAATAGCACACAGCTCTCTGCAGGCTAATTAAGCCTTCTGATTGCCAGCATTCTTTACGGAGAAGGAGCCCTTTCTGCAGTTTCCATACAATTCACGCTGGGCTGGGCATGCCTTTGCCAAGAGTAGCCATTCAGTTTTGTTACTCATCATTACAATCTCTTCATGTCTTGGGCAACATAAAGCCTGTGTATTTTGTTAAGTGCATAGTGAAAGTAAGGACCCAACTCTCATATGCCCAGAGCTCCAGTTTAAATGAGATTTAGGGCATTAAGTCACTAAGAATAGTGGCATAATATGTAATATTTGTATTTATTGTAGTCTGCTTTGTCCTGGCTGTGCATTTTACCTACCAACTTTTAGATTTGATTTCTGACCATTAAATTTGACTGAAGTCAATAGATATTTTTAAACTACTAGGCTGCCACATGTTGGTGTAAAATAACCAGTGTATTATAAATCTCCTGTATAAGGACATGGTTACATTAGCTTTGCATTATGTTTGTTAACAGAGCATTGTTCTAGTGGTGACATTAATGTACTAAACTCCAAAACTGCAAGAAAATTGCATTACTTTTTACCACTGATTGGTGCACCTGCTCTGTGTTTATTCTCTAATCTGCACATGGAACAGTGTGAGTAGTAGTGCCCATTTTAAAAAAATAATTTAAAGTTAAAAAAAAAGTGGGTAGTGTGAAGAAAATTTGTGATTGTATGATAATGATGTTTTATTGGCATTCATTAGCATTCATATACATTATGCTTTTGTAGGTTTACCATTTTCAAAAAGTGCAGCAATCCTAATAAAACATTTATGCCATACTACAGTATAATGCATAGGCTTTAATATGTTTATTGGTTGAGAATGTATGTCTTTGTTATAGGGGCTTGTATTCCCTTTGTTTGAAAATACTCCCCATTTATTTAGCAAGCCCCATCTAAGTGATGTTTGTCTGGCCTAAAACTGCAGAAGTAAAAATACTTGCAAGTGCAAGTCTATTTTTCATGCATGAATGTAAAAGTTATGCATAATGCATTTTTTAACTTAAAAGAAATTGATTTGCTGCAATATTAAAAATATATTAAGCTCTTTGTTAGCAGTAGAAACTGCTCACTTGATGTAGAGCATTGTTCTTATTAGAGAATGGTAGTTGGAGTTCATATTTCTGTTTCAGAATTTTCCACTGTTGATCAAGTAAAGGTTGTAAAAAAATACCACCCATATTAGAATTTTATTATATAATATTTGGATGTTGGCAGTCACAGTCCCCAACGTCAAATTTGTTGACAAGCAGTATGTAATTATTTCACTAATTAAAATGACTTCTTGCCAGCCATGGAATATTTACAGTTTATTCCTTTTTTTCTGGATGTCACTGTCCTTCACTTATCGCCAGTTTGTTGTATACCGTGAACTTCGATGATCATTGCTAAGGGTCAGAAAAAGCATTTTCCATCTTCATAAGATTTAATCTCCTTTGGATTCACTTCACTTACGTGATCTGGCCAATACATAAAGTATTTTGTTCTTGGCCAGCTGGTGGCAAATCATTGCCAGTTGGGTTATACTTTTGAGATATGTTTTTCTGTTAATATGAATTGTGTGAGAATTTGTGTGAGAGATTTCAAGAACATTTTTCTGGAACAGAATGGTGTAATAATATGGATAGTATAGCTTTTATGGTTTCTCTTCATCAGCTGGACCCCCTTCTTCTTTAGTTGAATACACTATATCGACTTGAGGAACCTCCAAGCTTTTGGTAACAGAATGCTGATGGCTCCTAAATATCCCTGTACTTTATTGTATTCTTTCAAAGCCCCTCATGTGGGGGCTGTTTGAATATATTGTGATTTATATTTAGTTTCTCTTCTGTAAGTTTTTAACGTTTTGGTCTTCTCAATGCATTTATCTTTAAAATCATTTTGATGTTGTTTTTATACATCCACCTGCCTTTTCACTGAATCATAGAATATCTCTTTAAGCTACATTGGACTGGAGAGAGTTTTATCCTGTTGCTGTTCTTCCATATTTTGCCTTGGTCAGTTGAACAGCCCTTGGGGGAAAAACAGATTTGGAGTATATTGTGGAATTCAGCTGAAGGAAGTGAACCAAAGGAGGACCATCATAGGCACAGTTTTGCTCTAGATTTCAAAAACTGTATCTATTAGCCAGGATTTTGGAAAAAAGTCTTACAGACGTTTGGCTTTTTGGTGAATGTGGATGTGAAAACACATTTCTGAAAGCTTTTAGGTCCTGCAAAGTTCTAATTTCATTGTCAGAAGCAGTAAGCAGGGAAACTTTCAGGTAGCAAGAACAGGGTATATTATCAGAAAAGGGAAGGAGTCTAAGATGGATAGTATTAAGTGTTTGAGGCTATTTCTCCTGTTGTGGAACTGTTCCTTTAAATAAATCCAACTAAAGCCAGAATCTCAGATTAGCCAGTTGTTCAGAGCTGTTCTTTCTTTATAAGTGCTCGTTTATATCTATTTAAGGTTAGGTCTTTTAAATTCTTTTTTTCTGGAGTAAAATCAGGGATGAAGATAAACAGGTACATTTCTTATGGGCTCTGTTAGAAGGTAAAGGAATAATAATGAAACCATATGCAAGACTTCTGCTTAGAAAACATTAAAAGTCTGTTCTTTTGTACCTAAGTTTTTCACTCATCTTCTAACAAGTTCATTAAGCATACTTGAGCACTCCTCTTTGCTCACTGTTTGGTTCTGGTTTCCCTGCTTCCTAAGTTTTCTTCCACTGGCTTCCTCTCTCATTCTACTCCCATTGTAACTCCACCTTGTTCTTCAGATATCAGGACAGGGACACCTGTGGCTAACCTTCAGCTACTAACTCTAACTGTTATTCCCTTCTGAATAAGAAGGGGGTGTAAATATAATGCATTGATCTTAACTGTCAGTGCATTATACCCTGCCAGTTTCCTGGAGTGTTCCCTACACAACACCTTTCCTCCTTCATTACACTGAGTATCTTCATTCTCCTCCTTCAGAATGTTCCAAAATCCTCACGTCTTTCAGGTAACATTTTGCCAATAACTACTTAGTGTTGCTCCTGCCTCATCTCTTAAACTACTTATTTAGCTTGTGTTGTGGTATTAAAAAAAAAATCATAAAACCTGAGGCAGAAAAATTTGCTTTCAGTGTCACTGTTGAGGCTCTTTTTATTAGTCCTATGTTTTGCTTAGAACAAAATGAGTAATAGAAAAATTACAGGACTCATTTCTACATCACATTTCTACATCTACAGGTGACTGATGGGGACAGAAGTATACGTTCTTTTGATTTAGAACACTTACGTGCACATCTTTCATTCTAATCTTTTCCAGCTACAAGTGTTCATCTATGATGGGGTTCTTGTGTCTGGTTGAGTTTCTGAAAAACAAGGAGTGTACAGGAAGAACATTGTACAGTGTTCTAGAACATTGTACAGTAGCTGACGAGCAATAGATAAGGATATACCTGAATACCTTTCTGTGGCATTTGCTGTGAAAAAAAAATATTTTTTTATTCCTACTGTCCCTTGCCTTCTTGGTAATACCTTATTTTATTCCCAGAACAGATGTGGTATAGTTTGTGCAATACTTATATCCCTCTGATTCATCCTTTGAGAAGCATCCGAGTTGCATTCTGCCGGGTTCCTGCAGAAAACATGTTATCATGTATATTAACTGTGCCATGGATGTAAAACAACAGTTGACCTTAGACTATCTCCTTGTAATTTATTTTCAAGCATTTATAATTTCATTGCTCGCAATGTACACATTGCACATGTATTCCTCTATATATTTTGAAGAAAGAAGGAGTAAGTAATGTCAGTTACATGCACCTCTAATATCTCCAATCTCATTTCTGACTGAATGCTAAACTTTCAACACAACTTGAACAGCCACAATACCCACATCAGTAAGTAACAGAAGAAAAACTTTTTTCCCTGAAGGGCAATGCATAATGCTGTCACTTACATCTTTTCCCCAAGTTTCTGTGGTATGTAGTGTTTTTCTTAATGTCCTAGTTCCATGTCATTATGTGCAATTATCAGCATTTATTTTTTTCTTATTATTTTTCAAAACAAAATTAAATATATTAGTTTTGTAAAAAAGTTTCAAATTAGTGACATGATTTGGGGTTCTACTTGATTACGTCTTATTGTCTCAGACTGGTAATATCTCAGCCAGGATATTGGGCCAAGTATCTTTGCTCTAACTCCTGTTGTTTTCTTTTCAAATAAGGATCTTTTTTCCCTCTTGAGACGTCTTTTTTTTTTTTTTTTTTTAATTAGGAAAAATACAGCAACTAGGTTACAACTGCATATATTTTAATTGAATCTGTCTTCTAAAGGAGATTTATTTAAGAATGACAGGTTTTTATTGGTCAGTATACTAGAATTGCTTGGAGATTTGCTTGGAGTCCCATGAAAACAGTAATGTGGGTATTTCACTTGAGAGTTCAAAACAGATACTATTTTAATGCCGTAAGACCAGGGAAGGAAAGCAACAATCTACATAAATGTTTCCAGTGTATTTTACTAGCGGACATCCTATCAGAACTAAATATTTAAATCGTTAATATATTGCTTATTTGCATTATTTTCTTGAGAATCGAGTGCAAGTAAAAAAAACATTCAGTTGACTGTGTTTTGAATATGAATTTCTCCATTTTGCATGGGTCAGGTAAAAACAAACAGGGCAAACTAACTTGTGCTTTTGCTAGTGTGCTCCAGAGAGCATAAAGCATAGTTGAATTTCCATGGTTCTTTCAGTCTTTGGATTCCTTGCTGAGATTTCTTAAAGAAAAGACAGTTCATGTTTTTTGAAAGGGTTCACCTCAGTTGTGTGGGACGTTGTTTTACATAAGCTGTGAAACAACCATCAGATAATAAAAACTTTCAATTCAGTCTTGACTCAGACTAGAAGGATATCTCTAAAGTCATTTTTATTGTCTTCTTCCTCTCTACTTCAAATGACACAACACAAGTTTAATTTATCAGTTAAAGAGGTTTATTTACTGGATTCAGCAATTCTGAAAGGAATTGTTGCTGTAAATGAATGTTCTATTTTACATGCTTCCAACAATACAAAGCCCTTTGAACAGCAACCTCATTCGTTTCTTCCATCCTCTGCATCACCTAGGAAAAAAATGTATATAATAAAGGAAAAGTAATCAGGTGGGAGATGTTGGTGGAGAGGTTGTATACGTGGTATATTTAAAATAAAAAATCTAATGTTGGTCTGGCATTAAAATTTTCTGGTTGGGCAGCATAATTTTTAACTGGGAATCATCATAGCAGTGGCTAAAATCTCTAGGCCTGGGTCAATAGGAATCTGTATTGCATTCTGTCAGGTATCAGTCATGATACTTGCCAGGCCTGATACTCCCAGTTATAGCATGCTATGATCATATGATTTGTAGAAGGTATAGGGTGTTTTTTTCTTCAGTTAAGATTTTTAGGACTTCATTATTCTTCATATCCAAATCAGATAAGTAACATGTATTCTGTCAAAAATGTTAGTGAGTTCAGCATGCAACATATGTGCCAGATTGGTAATATATTGAAATACAAATTATCAACAAAGCAAGTTTAAAATGCCATGATAAAGCATCATTTATTCCAGAAATTAGTCTGTGTCTTTGTCCTCTAGAGGTGTCTTGAGAGAGTCAAATTGATGTCTTGCATGTACTGCTAACTGATTGTGTGGAAATTTTTTTAAGTTTACTTTTTCTTTATTCTTCTGTCTTTTTTACCCATCTTCCCCCATTGTAGCAAATTAGACGGCCGGATGAAAGCAAAGGAGTTGCTAGTAGAGTTGGATCCCTCAAAGTAAATATGTTTCTAACATTTATTTTGCAAGTTTTCTTCTATAGCCTACACTTTTCCTTTTGAAGGGGGAGGTGAGGGGAGGGAGGGAAGGGGCTTTTCCATTTCTCACCATCCCATCATTTTTATTTCAGTATTCTTATTGCTGTTGGGTCATATTTTGTTTGTTTCTGTGCTACACATAGAACAACCTACTGAAGGCAGGCTGCCAGTTAGTTAGCTTTGAATGTCACCACAAATAAGATATAGTAACAACTTTCTTGAAGTGCCTGTAATTTGGTGATCATGATTAAACCACTTCTCTGATCTATGTTGTTTGTTGTCTCTTAACTGCCTGTTACATGGAGAAGTGATTTACTCATCTTCAGACTACTGCTTCCCATCTTGAAACATAATTAAACTTTTATAGTGCTCACACTTTTTGCATTTAATTCTGCAAAAGCCTATTACAAGAGAGTTGAATATTTCATGTATATCTAGCCTTTAAATCACAAAAAATCAGAGTAAATAAAGAGGAAATGAGAGAGAGATTCATGTGAGGCTAATAAGAATGGAGCCACTGTTTTGCTAATAACTAGTCCCTTCTGCCTTTTTTATTTCTGTATGAACATACTCAAGTATTTACTATATTAAATACTTAACAGAACAGGCAGATATTTAAATCAGTGCCCACCATGCATAGTGTTACACCCTAATAAATGGATTAACACACAGGATGTAATCTATACCAAGATGCTGATCATATGCAGTCCAAGCCATTCTGTTAAGGTTCCATCTCAACAGTTGCCTCTTTATCAGCCATCCAATTTTTCACTTTTTTTCCACTTTATTTCCTTTTAGCACCTTCTCAAGCGCTAATTATTTCATTTTTCTTCTGCATTCTCCTTGCCTTTCCTGTCTTCTTGGTTTTTGATCTTTTGTTTTGGTTTTGTATGCGAGTGTATTGCCTTTGTTCAAGGACAAGCCATCCTCTCTGTTCTCTAACACTGCTCTACAGCTGCTCTTTGTGAAAATGTTATTTCACTGAGCATAAAGAAGGGGAGGGGAAGGATTAATTATGCACCTCTTTGCAGTAATGCCACCGTTTGAATTGATCTCAGCATAGAAAAATAAGCCAGTTGCTATTTGTTTATACAAGTTATAGCTAGAGGCATCTGTAGCATTCCTCACTGTCTGTGAGGCTTTATCTTTTCATCTTGTGTTTTGGGAAGTGGTTTTAGTTACAGTGTAGGTAAGAAGAGCACTGTACCTGAATGAGACACTGTTTCAGTGGGAGACATTCAGGACCACTGAATTCACATGGAGGAAAATACAAGAGAGCCACAGTTTCTATGCTGGTTTTGAAAAATGTGTATGTAGTTACTGTGACCTGTGCATTTTAATGGGTCATCACATACAATTCTAGATGTGTAATGCATATACATATGCAGAAGATGTAGCTTATTTAAGTGGTGGGCTTCACCTATTATTTTTATGAACACCCACTGACACCTAATTTAGGATTATTGTTTTTGTGCATGATTGCCCAGGATTTGATTTCATGACCCAAAATACATATATAGACACAAAATCTTGTATGAATATCCTTATAGAAAATGGGAAATCCTAATTGATGTTCAAATGTGAAAATTTACCTCTAAAAAGTTTTTTTTTATTGAAATAAATTCTAGACCACAGCCTTACCAATAAACAAGCAAATAAATAAATAAATAAATGAACAATGTAGCAGAGATTCAGTAGCTTTAGAATGATCTGTCCCTTGATTTTTCTTTTATTTTCCTGTACTGAAAAAAGATCCATGTCAATCAAGCAAAAAATCTTGTTTCTAGATTCGAAGTTTACTAAGCTTGTATGTCTGTGTTGTTCAAGGCAGTTTGATGTCTTGAAGTGTTTTGCCAGAGGCAGTGAGAAATGTTTTATGCTATGACTTATTTAAAAAAAAAAAACAAACACACACCCACACACACCCACACACCCCAAAAAAAAAAAAAAACACATCACAAAAACAAAGACAATAAGGGGGAAAAAAGCGTGGCGAGAGAACAGGTTGCTTTTTCAATTCATTTTCTGATGTTTACATGTAGCTCCATCGAAAGCTGGAGGAGCTCAGAGATCACCTAGAAGGCAATGTCAAAGGATGCTCTCTCCCAGTAAATGTACGATTTCACTCGGTGATCTGTGTTTTTTAAAACTTCCGCTGGCTGGTAACACCAAATCTGATTGGTTTGTCCTCTCATCCTCATCTTTTTTCTTTCTCTCTCTCTTTCTCCCGTTGTGTTTTCTTTCTTTTCTAGCTGGGGTTTCATTTTAAGGTGTGTGAGAAACCTGACCTAATTGACAGGATTTGTTTAAAAGAATATCCTACTACATTTTAATGACTGCTAATCAAACTGCTTGGCTTTACAGCAACTAAAAAAGATCCCTTTCCAAAATTGAAGCTGCATATCTAAAAATTGCCTGAACATTAAACTTAGCAATAAATAAAATGGATATCCTTAATTTAAAGGATAAAAATACCTTCTGCCAGTGATTGATAGCCTTGCCTGAACTGAAAGCTGTGGCTTATGGAAGGTAACCCAAAAGCATATAGGTTCACATGTACCTCTGTCTTTGCCTTTAATCTTTTTGGGTCCCTATTTTATCTCACAAAATAGGTTAATATTTGGTTGAATACCTGCTATGCAAATTTTGTTGCTTGTTTTTTTAGCAGAGTAATACAAAAAATTATGCAGCGTATTTCTTATACCTTAGGTTTGTTCTGTAATGAAAAAAAATTGTGAAAAAAGGATTAGGATCTAGTATATCAATCATGACACCCCTATAAAGTTGCCCATTTTTCACAGTAATATTTAATAAAGCAAGTCAAGTCCAACATAACAGTACAGACAACCGTACTGTGTTTAGTAGTTCACCTCAAAAATTAAGATCAGCTTTTCAGCAATTCTACAGAAGTGAGTTTAAGCCACATAATTTAATGTATAATGAAAATTAGAAAAAAGGGACAGTTGTGAGCATGGCAGATGTGAAAGTTAGTAACCATTTATCCCTTTGCACATCCATCCAGTGAAGAATCTCAGAATAATTTCTTCAGGTTCATGTCCTGTTTGTGTCTTCCATACACTATGACTGTTGTCATTCTCAGCACTATCATTCTAATGCATAGTCCACTATTGTTATATAGTGCAAGATAATTTTAGTAACAATAATGATTTGATAATTTTTACCCCTTTTGGATGCTTTTGCATATCCAACTATGGATCTGACATAAAGTTGATTTCTGCTCATTGTCAAGTAGAAGTCCCTGAGTTTATAATCTTTTGCAGGTCAAATACAAGGAGATTGAGCTGCTAATATGTTGCAGCTTTCTATAAAATAAATTTGATTAAAGGACTGTATGTTTTCCCTGGCAAATCTTTAAGAATCAAGTTTTTGGGGGAATAAACTGTGGGATATTTTAGATTTGATGGCAAACTTATTAGTCATAATCAAGACAAAGCCAGTTCCTTTATTTTAGACTCCTTCATGATTTAGTACTAGTGAATTAATGTAAAGCCAGAAAAAAATTATGCCATGAAACTTTGTACTACAAAAAAGGTGTTCTAATCACACATTATTTCACAGAATGTCACAGGGAAAGGTTTCAAATGAAAAGCTGTGACCACATTAGCCATGACAAATTGAAGTTGTCCTGTTCCTCTATGCCACTATATCTGTTATTTCGTAGCCGTATTCTACACAATGTAAGAAAGTCAGATTGTGAATTAAGAAATGTTCCATATATTCTGCATATGCTCTTCAAGTTTCTTAAAACAAGCAGGACTCATTGCAAGTATAATAACATATAAATAAAATCTGCTGCTTTGTCACTGCCGCTCTGATTCATGCTGTAATAATGGATGTTTTAGATAAGGCAACATTTTAAAAAAACCGTACACAAATGACTGATCAAAGAAAAGAACAAATCCTTACTAAATAGTGGACAATTGGAAAGAAAATAATGAGGGATCTGTTAATAGTTCATCTTTAAAATAATTTTCATCTCTTCCATACTGCTTTTGAAATGGGGTTTAGGTGCAAGTTGTTAATACTCCTACATGGCAAATGTATTGAATGGTGTGGGAGGGGGAGCATATAGTATCTGATGGCCAGCCCCAAAAGTGAAAATGAAATGCTATTGCACAATTGGTCTACTATTAAGGTGGAACCTTTGTTCCAGAATGAATTGCAAAGACGTGCTTTCCAGATTAAATTCAAAGGCTATTGGAAATATGTAGGAAACATTGGAATTCTGCAGAATATCCCAGATTCCACCAAAAGTTTAGAAAGCCTGCAAGATATTTAAAATTGCACTGAAAACATGAAAATTTGAGTTAATTAAGCAGTTTGGGGGTTTGAGTAGTTTTCATTTTAAAACACTACTTTTGGTATCGGCAGTAACGCATAACCTTTCACAAAAAAATTTATCCTGACCTGAGATTTTGTTTTCCATTTCTTCTTGAGATCCTCATTCATCTTCCTTGCAGCTGTTCCAGTTCTTTTCCTAGCTTAATCCTTTGACCCCTCCCAGAGACCCGTGTTTGAAGCTGAACTTAAGTATTGTTTAGAAAAATGAGTCTTCTATCACTTGGACATATTAGCATTCCCCTACTGTTCAAATTAATGTAGCAGTAGCAAATCAGTGTATTAGCTACTGACATTATCAACAGTGAAACAGCTGACTGGTTTATATTTTAAAACTCATAATACCTACTAAAACTGATACCTTCCTATAAGTGTGAAGTTCAGCTGAAATTCAACAGAACAATACTGCTTCAATCTGTGTTTTGAAGTTTTTTTGTTGGTGGTTTTTTTTTTTTTTTGTAATTGTGCAGGCTAAGAATTTTAAATGCAAGTTTAAATTCTGCAGAAAAATATTATGGAAAGCCCATCAGAAGAAAAACTAAACCTAAGTATAGAAGTTCTACACAGAGTTCCCAAGTAATATGCCGAAGAATTTTTATGTGGCTTTTGACCAGCACGGTTCCAAATCAAAGATCCTGGGTTTGTTCAAGAAAAATGTTATCAGAATTCATAGCAGAGGCCAAATACTGTCCATGGATGATGTTTAATGAAACCAGGATTATCATTTTTCATACAGAACTGTATTGCTCAGAGTCTACAGTCTCCTCCATGCAGTGTGTTCTGTCTTACTTTAAGTACCTGCCTTCTTTGATCGTGATGAAGGATTACATTTATGGGGCTTTTATTCTTGGTCTAAATATTCCATTATTAAAGATCTGAGTCAAGCCATTGAGGCCCTCAGACTAACAACAAATTGATCTTACAGCCTTTGAAACAGATTCTCAGTTGGTGTAAATAGGCATTTTTAAAATCATTCTCACAGTGGGGAATTTCTGTGACTGACAACATGGCCCCTTAACTTGAATGTTCATGGGGGAAAAGCTCAAATGTTAGCATGATAGCTTCACCTAACCTAATATGTAGGGGTTGTCAGGTAGCATACAGAATAAGGACAATCACTGGAGTTCATATATGACAGCAATTTGTAAGCAGAGTAGGTGATAGATTGCAGAATCATCAAAGGAGCTTGGAAAAGTATTGACATTTAATTTCAGTAACACAGAAGCAATACGCTTACAAAATGCTGAAAGCAGGCAGATGCTCAGAAATGGAGACTAGTTAGAAAGAAAGCAATGACATAGAAATGATCAGTGTGCAGCAAATTAAACAGTCTCGTGAGATCCTATTGAAAATAAACAGCAATCACTATGTGCAGAAGCGTGGTGTGAGCATAATCCTTTCCTCAAGAACATTAGATTGTTTTGAGACTAGAACACTTGAGCATACCTTTGATTTCATCATTATGAGAAAATGACATAGGTAAATTGAGAGTCTATACATGTATGAATAAGAAAAAAAGAATTTAGAATGAGTGAGATTAAGAGGTTAAGGTAAATTGTGTGTGTTTGAGCATAGGCAAAAATAGAATATACAGGTATCTTGGTGAAGGGAATTCATTTGCCTCTATACAACTGGAACTATGAAAAAGAAAATACAAAATTATATAAAGTGGTTAAATACTAATAGGAATAAGACTGAAGTTAAATGGTAACTTTAGCCTAGATATTAATGAAAATATGGATAATTAGATCACAGGATAATTTGACAAGGAAAATAATAGCATGCTACTTACAGCAGTTGTCTAAGAGAAGATTAAAGAAGTAGAGAAGTGTCTAGTATACCTCCTGTAAGTTAGGGTGAGGAGTAGACAAGATGAGCCAAGTTCTTCCAAACTTTGCGGAGTACGATTCCAAACCTCATCATTGTTGTTTCTGTTTATCTAGTTGCTGATGCTTAAAAAACTGCTGCTGTGATGTTTCTTGCTGTTACTGCATTCTTTGGATCCTCACCTGCAAAACCGGAGCTAAAGTTTCTTCTTGTTCCATGCTGTTGCAAGACAAACCATGAGAACAATGGTTGGACATTATTGATGAGAATCTTGGTTAGAGACTCATCCAGAAGTCTTAGGTGAATAGCAGAACCCCTGTTCTAAGCAAAAGCACGCCTTATCTTTCTTAGAAAGCTTTCAAAGCAATGTTTCTAGAAACAGTTTTTGCTCTGTCAGAAGGGGTTCTCTCTTCTTGTTCTTCTTCCTTTTTTTTGTTTGTTTGTTTACAACATAGACTTTAAGAATAATACTTGATTTCTTAAAACTGCATTTCCTACTCTATTTGTCTGAAGGAATTTTCTGTTTGTGGCTTAATCCTTCTGCAAATCATCTCACTATAAGAAAACATTTCATTAGGTGAAAAAAGTGCTGAGTGTGTATGAACATTTAAGATGTGAATTGGTTCAGATTTCCTTAGTGATGTTATCTAGAAGAGGAAATAAAATACACAATGCTAGAAAGGAACAAATACATTTTCAGAGTATAAAAAAAATTTCAGCGAAGAAAGAACAGCTGTATAGAAGTATATAATGGAGACAGAAACAAACACAGATAAACGTGACTGTAGAATTCTCCTGGAAGTGGTATTTTATATTTCAATGAAGACTTAGAAAATACACATTTGAGATTGAAGAATATTCATGAGAGACTTTTTATGAGTACCATGTTCTCTGCTCAGTCCATCATAATACCTAAGTCAGCAAGTGGTCACTAGTAATTTATGTGGGAATTCTTGCTGGGTTCATCTTTACCACCGATGTATCCAAACTGCTGTACAGATATTAATTTTTTTGAAGTCTAAGGAAGTTTTGCTGGGGCTTCTCATAATTCATTTTCCACCCCTAGAAAAAAATCAAGAGGAGATTTTGAATGCATTTATAAGAACCATGTCTTTTTAAATTTTATTTATTAGGCTGCTTTTACTCTTTCTTCACAGCCAGTTGTCATCAGATTATAATTAATCTAACAAAAGTTAAGGAGAAAAAAAAAACAACCCTCAGACTACTCTTTGTAATTGAAACATGAAATGTTTTCAACCAAAGAAAGGATTTTCAGATTTGTTAGGAAAAGAAATCCTATAGATAACTGGAAAGTCCTTTTTTAATACTTGAGTTATGTCTCACTATATAGAAAAATGGGTATCTTGTATAAACAAGGTGTTTCTTAAGCAATCAGTAAAACCATAGTTTTACCAATTAACTTGTGTTTGTGCTGAAAGCTTTCAACAGTGGACAGTGTCCCTGACAAATCAGAGCACTTTACATTGCTTAGAGACATAATCTGCAGATTTCTACTGACCTATATCTGGCCATTAGTCATGTAACTTTGCAAGTTATTCTGGTTTTTGGGGCAGTGAGACTGAAGAAAAACCTCCATTGTCAAAATGCTGGTTCTGAGCATCTGAAAGCATAGATAGATACAGAGAAGAATAGAACCTCTAATGGGTTTTCACATTGTAACCTTTGCAGAGTTAGAATAAAATTTAGAATAAAACTTAGAGTTTTAAATTAAAGAGATGGGTAAAGCTTCATCCTAGAATACTTTATTGTCCTAAGGTTAGCGTTGTCAGTTATGTAGAGTAGGAAGGATTGAAAGTTGTCTTCAGATTCATCATTAGTTTTTACTATTTTATAAATACTTTTTTGTTTTAAGAAGCTTCCACCTTAAAAGGCATAAATTTGGAGTTTCTGAAATAGCTGGTCATGGAAACTTAATGAACCCCCTGCTACTATCTCAGTGCTGGAACCACCTATACAGAAAACCTTCTGAGACCCTTATTGTGCCACCATTTCTTTTTTAACAATGTTTTCTTTTCCCCACTGCACAACCAGGCTCGGCTCCCTTCGTGCTCATCCACCTATAGTGTTTCTGAGGTATACTTTGCACGTGTTCTCTCACACAGTCGACCTGCTCACCCATCACACTTGTTTTATTTTCTTTTTTCTTTTTTTGCATTGCACTGTGCACAAGTGGGGAAAAATCAGCTGGGGGGGGACAGATTTTGCATGATCAATCTGCAACCATGTTCAGCATGGTTTTAAAATCACTGTACCAGTCTGGGACCACCATGATGTGTAGTCTAGCTAGGCAACTGCTATATAACATATGAACATAAATTATATAGTAGAAACATCCTTAATTATCTCTTACATTAACCTTAAAAATTAAAATAAAATTACAGATGCCCAGGCTGCAAAATGCTTCACTGGTTAGTCTGACTCATTTTCAGTCAGTGAAACTGAAAGACTGTGTAAAGATGGCCATCACATCATGATTACTAATTACCTGTCTAGATATATGTGGGTTTATGATATCTGAAGTTCATTGTTAATTCCCAAAGCCCTGGCTTGGGTCACTACCTGCCAAAATGCAGATAATGTTGTAAATACTTTCATATCAGCTTCATGATAGTCTTCTATAATAAGGTAAAGTACCACCTTAGCAAGAATTGAAAAGAAAAATACATTCAATTGTAATTAGGATGGGGGGAAAAGGGAGAAAGTTGTTAAGATAAACTAGAATGCACAACATCGTGGGATAAAAAGAGAATTTATAAAATACTATCAAATTAATGCCATGACCCACTGTGTAAAGATTAGGCTTCAACATATTATTATAATTGAGTAATGGATGAGTATCAAAAAGGTGGACTTCAGGTTTTCTGCAATACTGAATCAGTCTTGAGCACATACAGTTATTTATTCTGTATTTTAAACAAATCCCTTAAAGTTGACAAGATCTCATAAAAAGATGACAGTTCGCTCTATCTCACATGGTAGGCCAAGTTCTAGACCTGATGTGAATGTACTTTTAATAAGCAACATACAAAATGCAACATAAGGAGCTCACCTACTCAATCCCTTTGTCCCTAAGCAGGAAGATCTGTGTGTAAGCAATACCTTGCTTATGTGTGTCTAATTTGTTCTCAAAAGCTTCAGCTCCTCAAGCAATCATTCCTAGCACTTCCTCATCCTTAGCAATAGAAAGGCTTTTTTTCTAGTTTCAGTGTATGAAAAGGCAAAAGATCTTACTAAAAAGTTTTTAAGAAGAAAGATGCTTACCAGTTTTTCTGTCATAGATAAATAATGGCTGACTGGCTCCGCCAGGAGACAAGTAGTTTTAAAGATAATCAAGTATCTGTTCTTAAATGCACCTGATATGTATTCTGCAGTTTGTTGTGCCTTGTTACTGTATTATATGAAAGCCTCACTGGTTTTATCATGATTATCATCAAAACACCAATATGGAATACATAAGTAATACTATACTCATACACATACAATTTTTTCAAAGCTAATACAGGAGCAAGAAATTAAGTTTAGTGCTTACAGATTCAAGACAAACACCATCCTCTCAACCAGCCATTCTTCTGAATGATCTGTATGAAATTAAGAAAAAGCACTGGATCAACAGGCATTTCAGCTTGATGACACTTTGTTTCCAAAGAATCCAGCTGTGATAGTTCATATCAGCAAAAATGGTGAATGTGCTCTTACGGATTATAAAGTAAATAAGCCACTTTCAGGGAAACTGGACTCTTCTTGCTTTACCTGCAACTTCAGCCATTTGTCCTTTTCTCATTCTGGAGGGATGATTGTGGCTGGTGACTGGTCAACATGTATGGGTCTCCTGCTTGATGAGATTCCGAAAACCATTTTGCCTTCTCCGAAGCTATCAGGCTGTAGTACCCATTAGTGATCTTGGAATAGTTAGATTCTACTGCAACTAAAGAAGAAAATTGGAGTATTAAGTGCATGAAAACTTAGTGACCACTGCCCACAAAGGATGGCTTTGCAATTTGTATTAAAGAGTCCGCTAGCTGAAGTATCAAGGTGGCACTGTGAGACCGTACAAGCAATTTGTCCTTTATACTCTCTCCAGAGGGAAGATTTCATATCTGAAATACAGAGAACCTGGCTGCCTGGTGAACCAGATCTTGTGATGCAGTAAAAATTTTCCAGCTGATCAGAATTTTGTGCTTATGAAACATGCAGTGCAAGACCTAGACTGCCCTCTTTTAAACTGCAAACTGAAGGTGTAAAAAAAATATGGATACGTTTTTCTCTGGTGGCAGGATAGCACCCTGTGTATTTTTGAACAGACCGTTTGAGCCAATGACTGATCTAAAGGAACAAATCAATTGAAACTGAAGATCTCTGTGGCAATTGTAGCTATTTGAAGAAGCAGGGAGGTATTGGAGATTTTCTGGGGTCCATAAAGGATTTGTAGTGTAGTTTCTAACTTTATATGAGACACTTCATTCAGAAATACAGCTTAATGTAAGGATGCATGTCCAGCAATGTTCAATGTCCTCTGCTATTATTCTGGAAAATAGGAAAGCCTGCTATTAGTAAACAACATCCTGACCTCTAAATGATATGATAGGAAATCTCCCAAACTGAGGTGTTGTTAAATTGAGTCCAAAAGCCCGGTATTATTTTTGATCAAGGGGAGGAAAAGGAGTGATGTATTGCATAATGTCCTATATCCAGAGGGAAAAAAGGGACATACCTTTGATAGGACCTCAGGGTTTTTTCTTGTGTCTACACCTATTTCTGTGGTTCTTATTCCAAGAAAATGTTTTTCTTAAGCTGACTCTTAAGCACCAAGTTCAGAGCTTCTTAATTTTATATGTCAAAGTCATCACCAAATAGCTTTGGACCTTCACAGGACACCAGCAACACACAGACAAGAGAAATGGAATCAGTGCTGTGGGAATTCAGCTGAGCATGCATTCTGGCAAAGGTCCAAAAAAAGATGAAAGAAAAGATAACCTGTTGTAAACAATTGCCAAAATCTCTTTTTTGGAAATAGGCATTGTAGATTCATCATAAGAAATTTCCTTACAATTTTAATTGTTGAGAAGAGCTCTGGAATTGGATTAATTGGCACTCCTAGAGCTATGATTGCCAAAAAGGGAAGTGAGTGTACTATCAGGGATTTTTTTCTGCTGTTACATAGAAGGTCTTTGATTGAAGAAATACAAAATCTTCCAGCAGAAGAAGAATTTGAGTTAGAATTTGCTGCCTGATTTTTTTCATAGAGAACATCCTTGTAGAGGCTATTTTGCATCTCAGAGTCCAATAATTAGGAAAAGCTTCTTTCCACCTGTTCCTTTTTATTGTCACCATTTGCACTGATGAAACTGTGGATGTGGTCAGCTGATGCCTATTTGAGAGGAATAAGCAGAAAGTTTTTAAAAACTTCTACTTACCTTCAGTTACAGAAAGGTTTTCATAGTTTGTTGAACTCCAGGCATTGTAGGGTAGTAGTACTATGTACCTACTTAGCCCCAGTCAGCACCTTAACAATTACACTTGTCTAGAATGAGGTGCTGTCTTTGGTTCAATTCATCTAAATCAAAGTGAGTTTCTTTAAAAAATTATTCCCTTGTGGCAAGAGAAGTAAAGCTTTAATGCTCTAAAATGTCATAATGATAAAATATAAATTAATTTTCTCTTTGAATTTCACAATATGCAATAAATTTTTTTCCCCTTCATGAAAACCAGTTACCTTCATGCCTGTAATTTTTGTAAATGTTAGCAAAACCACTTAAATGATTTTTCTAAGAGGAGAAATATTAATTAGGAATGATGCTGACTTAGCAGTTGTGCAGTATAGTGTGTGTGTAATATATCTATAATTTACTTATTACTCAGTTGTTACAAAACATAGGGGGTTTTTTAATAGTAGTAGTTCTCTTAAGAAATTATTAAATCAGAGTGGCTTCACTTACATTTTTAGAAGTACTATGACTTCAGCTTGTATCTTAAAAATACTGTACAAAATGTAAAACTAACGGATTGACCAATAAACATTCATAGTCTCCTAATTCATAAAATTACACGTAGGTAGTATTATGCAATGGCCCCATTTTTTATCTTCATTTGTATCAGACTTTTTTATTACCAGCATCAATCTCTTTCTCTCTCTCTCTCCCTCTCTCTCCCTCTCCTCTGGCTTCTGCATGTGCAATGTGTTTGGCTAAAGCATAATGAAGGAAGTCAATTGATCTGCTTGTTCAAAGTGTAGTGGTGGTGAAATGTTTACTGCAGTGCTATCCCCCGCTTTCTAAAAAAAAAAAGTTTTTCGAAGAGGGAGATACTCAGGTCTGTAACTTTTCACATATTTTATTCAGCCTCATTGAGTGATTAGAACATGATGCCTTGTGTTGTGAAAGATCTGCAAAGTTTTATGTTAGTTTTCCCTCTCACAAAGTACATTATTTCCATAAAAATAGTTTTGGAATATGTGTTGGCTGCATACTGATTGATGTGATTTGATTGTATAAGTAGCATTGTTAATAAAACAACAGAGACTTGTATTATCTTACCTGATAATACAAGAACAGAGGGACCAGTACAGGGAATTAAGTATCAGCTTTATTCAGAGAACAAGAGGAAATACCGTTTCCTGCAACAGGTAGTTGACTTCAGAAGTCTATTCATAGACTGCAGGAAGATTTTTAAGTGCTCTAAGTTAAAGTATTCTATATAGTATACATTACAAAATGTTGTAAATAACTGAATCTTGTTCTTGAGTACTAAAGCTGGGTAAGAAGAATGTTTTGCCTTCTACATAGGCTAGTTTGAATAGAAGGCAGTGCTGAAAGACTGAGAACTGCTACTCTGACTTCCAGGTGTTTACCACCAGCATAGAACCTGGAATTCAATTTTAGGTACAGGCTGTTAAGTTCCACTGTTGATAACTGCTGTAAATCTTCACTACTCAGCACAACTGATTTGAGGATGGGTGGACCACTTATATAGGGAAGGGCAACAAAGCTGGTGAATGGTCTAGAGCATAAGGCCTATGAGAAGCGGCTGAGGGAACTGGGGTGGTTTAGCCTGGAGAAAAGAGACCTTATCGCTCTCTACAACTACCTGAAAGGAGGTTGTAGTGAGGTGGGTGTTGGTCTCTTCTCCCAAGAAACAAGGGATAGGATGAGAGGAAACAGCCTCAAGTTGCACCAGGGGAGGTTTAGATTGGATATTGGTAAAAATTTCTTCACTGAAAGGGTTGTCAAGCCCTGGAACAGGCTGCCCAGGGAAGTGGTTGAGTCACCATCTCTGCAGGTGTTTAAAAAATGTGTAGATGTCGCTCTTAGGGACACAGTTTAGTGGTGGACTTGGCAGTGCTAGGTTAACAGTTGGGCTTGATCTTAAAGGTCTCTTCCAAACTAAATGATTCTATGATTCTGCCTTAAAGGCAGAGGGTACTACTGTTGACAGTCAGATTCAAGAACATCCTTAATGTCTGCACAGTAAGTCCAGCATTTTGAATTTGCTGCCCACCTGCAAATTCTGCATCCAGGACTTCCAGAAGGCTCCAAGAAGTTATGCCAGCTTCCTCGTGCTGGCTTAAAAGTGTGGCAAACCCTTATACTTCATCATCCTTTTTTAAAATTTGGTTTCTTACTCTTTTTTCTAAAATATTTCTCTAGATTTCTAACCAATGAGCCAATTAATGCAATTTTTGAGTTAGTTTATTCTGATATTGTAACTTAAAACTTTCCAGAAGTAGTGTGCCAGATAAAAAATTTTAGAAGAATTAATTTAACCATGATAATTGACTGTGCAATTGTCAAATAACAGAAAAGGTTTTCAGTTGTTTCTTAGGCAACCCAGAATCCTTTAATGTCAGTATCGTTTTTATAATTATGGAAATATTTTAATATAAAGGAAAATCCTAAGTGAATATCCATATACAATGTCTGAAACTTGAATTGCATATTGTTGAAGGTCTGTCTCTAGCACTGTTTTTGAAGATCATTAGAATAACAGCAAGAAAAGTATGACATAATTCTAAGAAATATAAGTAGATTTTAAATACCGTAGGTAGTCTTTAGACTTTCAGGTATAATGAGCGAGTTACATGTTTTTGTTATTGGTCAGATTATTAGATTTGTTTTATACTCATATATTTATGCCCTTGACTGTACATTCTTGAAAACATTATACACAAACCTGATTAAAGTGGCACAAAGTTTATATTTTGTTACATCTATTAACTTCTACTTCTGTAATATGAATATATTCCATAAATAGGGAAAGCACAAACAAAATCAGTCACACATAATAATTTCTGGAACAGAATTTCCTTATTCATTGCTTTTTCTTTTGTAAACTTTTCAGTCTATATTTCAGCTGAAGTTTTGGGTTGGGTTTTTTTTCAATATAGAGAATTTCATTCAACCCTTACAGTCACAGGGTGACATAACTCAAGTGAAAAAGTGTTTCAGGAGATGGAAGACTATGACCAAGAAGAGTAGACCTGTGCCTTTATTTTCTCTAACATAAGATCACTCTCATGGCATAATCAAAGACTGCTCTTAGACAATTAAGGCTATGCCTTGGATAGGGGAGACAAAATGAAGTAAATGTAAGCAGTTCCTCTGCATTCTGTTCTCTGCTTTCAAGTGTAAGTCCAGCAGATAGAGAGTTTGGTTCTTTACATCTGACATAAATATGCTGATCCATCGAAGAAAAATTGCTACATTAAATTGAGATTGCCTATCTCATTGCCTTATGAACCCCGTATGCTTTGTAGAGATGTTCTTTGAAAATTGAAATAATGTTTTTCCAAGTTAGCTCTGTTCGTTGGAGGGAATGCTAAGGTTTTCATATTGTTTATGGACATGGCTTTAATTAACTTGCCAGGTATGTTCTTAACAAGATTCTCAGCTTGAAAACAGGAAAATATCTTGATTAAAAATATATATGTATCTGTGATACCTATAGTTCAGAAATATATGGACATAACAGAGCCAATAAGGATCCACTAATCATTTGGGGTTTGTCCAATTATATTGGTACAATCTAGTCCTGGTTTTCTGTGTTATATTTTTGCAGTTCCTAATAGAACAATGAGGTTTTAAGTTAATTAGAATTTGTAGGTATTTCTCTTTCAAACATGAACAAGAGGCCAAAGCTTTCTATTTGGCAATTGCCATTTAAAAAATTATATCTTTTCTATTGCATTTTGCTTTGCTAATAGTACTACCTTACTCTAGGTTTAAGAAAAATAAATGGTTTCAAATTCAAACTTTTAGAGAAATATGGTTTCCTCAGTGCACATTAAAATGCAAAAATTTACAAAAAGCCAGTGAACTAGTTTTCCTATTCGTAGAAAATAGCTTTACTAGTTCTATCTTCCTTCTTGTTGTTAGGATCAGTAGCTGCACAAAATATCTTCTGTAGCATTCTGTCTGCCATACCACAATAGCGAACTGTTCTTGCTACAAAAACTAGACGCCATATCAAGAAAGGCATTCATGACAGCTCATGAGTGAAAGTATGGCAAAACTTCAAGTTACATCAGGAAGGAAAGTGCATTGCAATAATCTGATCAAGGTATACATCAATAACTTCAATGAATGCAATCTTAGATATTTACAATAAAATTAATTTTTAAAGATCCATTAAGAAATGTTACTATATTTGTAGTTTAAATACAATTTATCTTTGTTTACCCACTGCTGAATCTCAGATTAGATCCATTATTAGTTCATACTTTCAAAATAGAAGGAGAATTTTGCTTAATCGTACCACTCCTATATGCATGGTACTTACCTTGTGACTTCTGTCAAATAAAATTATCCCTTCATAAGTTTTCCACTTACTCTTTGGTTCTCTACTAATAAGTTCAGTTCAAGCACTGAGTTCATTTACAAAGAACTATTTAACATCCAGGATGGTGGTAAAAACTGGGATTTTGAATGGCATCTCATTTCATATTACAAATTTTGGTTTAAACCTTATCTGTTCAATTTATCAAATGTGTAATACTTATTTGATTTTTATTTTGGTAAATTGCTTCGCAGCTCTGCATTTATCAGAGAGAGAATAAATAAAATTCAAAGTGTCTATTAAGAAGAATAGGCACTAAGAAATTGAATGATAAAATCACAGCTATTTTGCAGATAATATTATATACTTTTCTATATTCCAAAAATCAAGTAATTCAGAAATAATTTCCATTCTTCCCCATTTAGAACTTTAAAGTTCTTTGCTTTTTGTTTCAAGTCATTATGTTTCAATTTTAAATGTCCATCTCTGAATTTTTCCCCTCCTTCTTCTTCCACGAAATAGGGAGACATTTCACCCTGCCTTATGGTAGAGATGTGCAATCCTTTATGAAATTAATTAGATCAAGTCAGAGAGCTATTATCGGTGTCATTTTCCTTTTGATTGGTTATAGTTTAGACTCATGTATGTAATCTACATTTGCATCTTGTGATTATGCAAAGGTTTTTTTCCATTTTCTTGTGCTGTACCACACCTTGAACTGTATGGCATCAAAACTGCCTTGATTAGATATAACTGTGAGATTTCCTTTCTAGACAACCACTGTTTTCTTTTTAAATCCAATAGCAAGCTGCTCACCAGCATACAATGTTTGGTATTTATTTGTTTGGGTTTTACTACTTAAATCAGTTTGTTTGAGAAGCCAGACATTAGTTTGTATTCTGTTACCCTAGTAATAACACTAAGTGCAACTGCTCTCTAGGTTCAGCTCCCAAAGCAATCTAACTCTTGAGAATCAGCTTCAGTAACAGAATCTATGAAAAATTAGTCTAGAGTCTGAAATAGTAATAAATCAAAGTAGATCAAAGCTTCTGTTACATTGCCATTATGGTTTTTGGAGTAGTCACTGATGTAAAATGCCATATGTGTGATCTAATTTACATGTATCTCTAGTGGACAGTATCTGTTTTAACACATGGAAATCAATTTACATATACATAGCAATGTCAGTATCAGTAATGTATAGTTCAAATGTCAGTGGGTTCCCATCAGCGCTCCCTATGTTATCTTCCTGATTTTCCAGTTTTTCAAATGCAGTTTTGTAACGTGGAAAGAAGTTTTTTGCTAAGCATAATTACCATATAGTTTTTCATTTAAGAGCTGGAGGGGAGAAAGAATGTCCTTATTCACAGTATTTTCTGTATCCCTTTCTCTTCTATGAATTTCCAAGATTCAGTGCTGCTATAAGCCCATCCAAATTAATACTCTCTTTCTCAGGCACATAATTGCTGCGTGGAGGTTTGTGGTTGCCACTGTGCTGGACCTTGCACTCTGGACTGCCAAATTCAAGACAGCACTAAAGGAATCTTATCCTTTTGAGCTTTTGAGGCTCAGAGCAAAATCCTAAATGTAAATCCTCTTCCTGCATTTGTATTTCTGATTTCTTTCAAAGATCATTTCTAACTTGGGTTTGACAGTATAGTTCTCAGTGCAGCATTTGCTCGATTCCAGCCTCTCCTTTCCATAGCTTATGAACCCTCTAAAATCATTACATTCTTCACCCGCGATGAATCTGTTTTCACTTTAAGGATTCTCCTCAGAGGAATATAGTCTGTGTTTCTGTCTCAATTCAAAGGCAGAAACCTAGCTCTTCATACAGTAAGTTCACTGTACTGGTCTTTACTGCTCAGATGGATTCACGCACTGAAGCTTTATTTTCCTTACAGTTGTTGCTCCCTAGTTTGAATTTGAAAGAGATTTATTCATTTTTATATTTGAAAGTGTACAAGTCTGAGGTTTTGGCTGAATACTGTATACATCAGTGACTATAATATACACCTTATATACGATCATCATTACCTGTATTTACTAGTTTTTGCTCTTGTGCTGGAAGCCCTTCAGATCTGATGCTCCTAGCTCAAATAAAAATGTTAAGCTTAACCAAACTCAACTACTTTGGAGTTATGCCAGTGCAGAAATTCTGATGGGACCACATGGGGAAATGTATGTTTTGTTTCTGCTCATACAGTTAAAAAAGTAGTCCAACCATCAGTTTAGAATGATAATAACTATAGAAACGTTACACCAAAATTGCTGGCAAACACCAATGGAAAAAGCTGAAACTTTAAAGATGCTTTAAAAACATAAGAAATTGGCTGATGGCCTTTTGTTGACTCTTTAGGCCTGAAGATTCACTGGTCAGTTGATTGATGGCTTTTGAAGCTTACCATTGTTTTGGTTTTGTTGTTACTGTTTTCATGTGTTCATATTCTTTTAAGATAGAAATGCAAGGAATGTTACCTGTTTAGTCAGCTTCCAGGAGGATAGATTGTAAGCATGAAATACGGGTTGTAAGATTTGTAAGCAAGTGCAAGTTTGATTCAGAATCCTTTGAAGGTCAATGGAGAGATGCTTTTTTACTCCCACGGACCTTGGATCAAAGGGATGGAGGCCCGTAGGCCTCCAAACAGGTAGGAACAAAAGCAGCAGAAGCTAAAAGTTCCAAACAGGCCTCTGTCCGTTCCCCACCAACATTGATTCAGACATTGACACTAACTAGATAGTAAGAAAACTGAACTGAATTTCCCAGTTGTAGCAGATGGGGTGAATGGTGACTACAGCTATCCTGCTTTCAGTTCAGGAAACATAGCTGTCTGCTGGAAAACATGATGCCGTAGCAGAAAACCCTGAGTGGGTACCAAGGAAGACTGTATTGCATTTTCTGTCTCCGTATTAATGCAAACTTCATGTTTCATGCTGAAAACACTTCTTACATCATTTTCAGGGGTACTCATTTTCTGTCTGTCCTTCTTGAGACACATACTGAGTGATTTTCACATATGCTGAGCACTCCAAATGCAGTTGAAATAAATGGCAGCAGAGGGACTTTGCATTCTGTAATCCAGCTGTAGATATGTCAAGTTAAATTTAATCTAGATGTCTCTGGGTCTCAGTTTCCCATTTGTAAAATCAAGTCATCCCTCTGCTTCACAAAGATTTTGTAAAAATAAATTCCTTCATGTGTATTAGGATGTTTTACATTGTACAACCAAGCACAACACAGAAACCTATAAACAACTTAATAATTCCCCATTCAAAAGAGAGTTTGGATAATGTTTAGTAAGTAAAACATTAAACTAGTTTTTGAACAGGGAGATTAAAATGAAATAGCCTTATCTTGTCTCATGCAGAAGCCCTGCTGAAAATAATTATGATGAAATCATAATGCTTACATGTCAAAGGAGAAATAAGAGTTGCACACATAATATTGATCTGATATGTCCTAAATGTTGTGTTTCACTTAAACTTGCCACTTTTGCTTGACTATAGTTGAATGAAGAAAATTTTTTTAAATTCTGATTTTGAGGGTCACGCCATTCAAGAAAAAGAGTTTCCATTTTTTTGCAGTAGTGGAAATCTCATTGTTTCAATGCTGCATTGAAATTGGCTCTTGCTGGGTCAGGAAATAGAAATGTGAAATAGTTGAAATTTCATTTAAAAGCAAAATACTTGTAATAGAAATGAAACTTTTTAAAATGTCAACCTTATTAGTGTATGTCAAGGGTTAGAGAGTAATTTATGGTGTGCTTGAGGACGAGAATTTCTATACATCACTTATGTATTTTTAGTCCATCTGATTGGCAGCAGCTTAAAAAATGGTTGAACTAGAATGGACAAGGAGTTTAAAAAGTCTTAGTGCTGGTCAGATAGGATATAACTCAGACATCTAGCACATACTTGTAAGGCTAAGTGATTCATCAATCAAATTGCCAGGCTGTGAGATTGTATGAAAATAGGCAAATGAATCACATTTCTGTGGCAAACAACAAGGACAACAGGAATCTCTCTTGTATCTCTTCGGGAAGAAAATATTCTCTCTGCCTTTATTTACACTATCTATTTCTTAAACTGTAGAGTATTTCCAGGGCATTTGGGGAACGTTTAACATTCAAACAAATAAAACATCTTGTTCGCAGCTAATAATACAAGTAGTAGATGTTTTGATTTTCCCAAGTGCAGTGTTCCTAGAGATTTCTTGTGTCATACAAATCCCACTTGGATTCTGTTAACACAGGTTAGAAGTACCTGCTGGAGTTTGTGCACAAATTATTTGGCAATAGTCTTTATGTCTTGATTTAATATGTGCTTGAGCTTACACAAGATGCGTATCCTCTCCATACTTGGGTATTATAATTAATACTGCTTCTCTGAACAAAACCAGTATGATCTTGAATAAGCCCTGCACAGCCCCTAAAATATTACAGAAACGTGCTCTTTGCGGTGTTATTCATACAGCATATCTGTATGCTGTCCCATACTCTTAAGAACGCAAAATCCAGCTCTTTTTTTCTCATACAAATGTAAACATTTCATTAACATTCATCTGAAGAAATAAAACCTACTTCCTTTCTCTTTGCCTCTTTTTATTCTCAACTATCAAGCCTATGCTGCCACTTTGTAGTAGCATGTTTGCTTTCCCATGAGCTTTCTGACCAGTGGTTTACTATTCTGTCTACTTTTTTGAAGTATGTATCATAGTTCTTCCTGTTTTCTCATTCATTGAGGTGTTCAGCTTGAAATTTTAGTTGGTGTGTAAGATTTTGTTCGAAACCTCTTCTAGTAATAAATGTTTTGATTTTGCATTTCCAGGACAAGGTCAGTTTCCATTGAGAGATGACTCATCAACATCTTATCCCAGAAAACTGCCCTTTGCCTTTTCATTTCATTTTGTTACAAATATTGGATAATATCTTTTTTTATACTGCTCCTGTAAAAGGAACCAGTTCAGCCCTCATGTTTCTGTGGTGTATTCATCAGTCCACTCCCACCGTCCTGTTTGAACAGTAGTTAGGATGAACCATAATCTGACCATAAAATTCCATATATGTGTTCATAGTCTACTGGGAAACAATGATTAAAATTAAATATGTATTTTTATGTAAAGTGTAGGTGACTAGGAAAAACCTCAGAAAAGGGAACTCAGTAATACATAGATGAAGACGTAAAGGCATATTCAAGTTTTGAAGATGACTTTTGTTCAGTGTCTAGTCTACCAAGGATAACACTTAATAAGTGGTAAAAATCTGCTCCTAAAATGATTTTGGCTTCAAATGATTTTTTGCTTATTTCTTCCCACTGACTCCAAGTGAGTAGTTCCATGTGTAGAATACTACATCATTATTCATATTTAAATTTTGGTGGGGTGAATCCCACCAACAGTGCCACTCCTTTTTTAAAAATAAATGTATTAATAAGTAATGTCTGCTGCTATCAAATTCCTTTACCTCACTTTCCTTTCCCTTTCAGAGGTGTTCTCAGTGTAACAAGAAAAAATTATTCTGTATTTTTGAACTGACTTTAGTCCTAATTCAGGTGGCCATAAAGCATACTCTTAAGACATTGCATATTCAGCTCAATATAAAAGTTCTTTTTGAATAGGAATGCATTCCTGAAATAGGAAGATTACATCTTGTAATAGGATTATTTAATCCTCAAATACTTTGTTAAATGTTTTCTGAGGTACACAATTCCAGATACACTTTTCCTGTGAATTTTGTTTTAACCACTTCATTTTTATATTCCATATTAATTCAATCAAAGCAATTCTCTCTGTTCTTCTTAAAACAATTTTTTTAATGAAACCAACCAATGTATTTCATTACATTTTTCAATTTGCTCCTAGTTTAACCTTACGTGTATTGCTTAGAATAACAGGGCAAAATCACTGTTTACAGTATTATCACACCAGTTTGAGACATAGTTATTTATGGTTTAGTTTTATTTTATGTATTTATTTACAGGTACTGATTAATGTATGTTGCACTCTTAGTGGGGGGAAGATGTTTTTTAGGGAAGAGATACCATGCAAACCCCTACAGTTATAAATCAGATCATATGTGATTTGAAATCTATTTAAAGCAGGCAAGTATGTGAGAGACCATTTAAATGGCATGTGCACAGAGGATATTGTACAGAACTCAGATCATGTAATTACTAAGAAATCACATGTAGAAAAAAAGCACCAGCAGCGTACGTTCCCACATCACAGAGAATAAATTGTCATCATAAAACTGCACTTTCTCACTGACAGTAAGTTGTAGTAGGTGCAATACCTCATAAACAGGCCTGCCTGGTGTTCTTGAGACAGTTAGAGGAATAGAGTTCTTAAGTTGTTAACGGCTGCTGTGCTTTGCATACCCTGCTTCCTTCATTACAGCTTGGCGAACTCATTCCCTTTGCTGTACCTTAGTCCTCTGTGTCTGTACGTATGTTTGGGTTTCTGCTGGTGGTTCCACATTCTGCATGCTTTCCTAAAAGTGGAGCAGTGTGCTTTCCCATATACGACAAAGATCATGGGTTAGCCTCCTACAGGCTCTGTGTTCCTGAGAAATGGGTTCTTTCTGTTGGTGATAACTCATGTTTTGATGTCATTGCTGAATTGTTCTTCATGTTGTAAAATTGAGTTGAAATGTACTCCCATAAGAGTTAGCTTTTCATATTGGGCTGGAAACTCCTCATCTTTGTGTAGCAATTTGTTTTATTATAACCAATGGCTTTTAATTGTACCTCCCATAATGAAGAGCTGACTTAATACTCTGTGCTAATCTTGTTATGCCTTTAAAAAGGTAAGTAATTTCTCTAACCATTCCTAACAGTCACGGTAAAGTGTTAAAAGGTTTTTCAATTTTCTTTTTTTCTTTATTTTTCACGTGAATTTTTCACTTGTAGCATGAATTTGCTTTGTGTCTTTTTTCTATTTTTCTTGTAAAAAAAATTTCTGTGGACTGATTTTTATTTGCAGCAAAACATACCATGTAGATTTAAATAAATCCAATTTAATACAGTCATTGATTTCATTTTTCAAACCAGTCATGATTGATAGATAGAAATTGTCAGCAGGACTCTTATTTTACCATTCCTTTAATTTATTTTTGAGTACTTTATTTCACATTCTATTTACTACTTCAGTCTATGGGAGAAAGCTTACTATGCATTCCAGCATGATGAAATATCTTAAAGAACATAAAATCCAGTTTGCTTAAAAACCAGAGTAATGTGAATTGAATGCTTTGGGTTTGGTTACATTCTGCCTGAACTATGCAGCGGAATGGTACTGGCTGGTAGCCCACTGTATCTTCTGCCAAGGTACATTGTGAGCCAAGAGGCTGTAGAATGGACAAACAATAAATCTATACTTTCCCTGTGAAAGGAGAGACAGCCATAGGTTGCTATTTCTGTAACTACTTGTGAATGAGAAGAATTCTAGTAAATAATACTACTAATCGCTTGCCCCAGTAAGTCACGGTACTATATGCAATGTAATATGGATTCTTTACTTAGCAGTAGCTGTGAAAAGAATACACATTTTTCATAAATGTCACAAATAACAAAGTAGTAAAACATACAAATAATGAATATGATAAAAGGCACTTAAAGCACATGACCCCATTTATACAAAGCTCCATTGCTGCTAAAACTGTATGTGTTAGAGACGTGGTGGGTTTTATTCAAAATCATATTTTCCTGCAGTTTTGTTTAAAAATAACATTTAGGATATCAATGTGCAATTCATATTAAACAAACAGAAGTTTTATGTAATAACTAATTTTGATGTCAGTTATGTTAAAACATGGTTTGTATTCTGCAGCTGTGAGCATAGGTTGGGAAACGATCAAGTCTAGCTGATCAAGCCTTTTATTTTATTATCATGGATTCCTCTTCCACAGCTGCTTTTAAAATTTGTGGGAAGCAAATTATTTCTCATACTGCATATGTTGCCCATCAGGTGAGTGATGACATGGAAACTGTAGGCTGGGTGTAAGAAATCAAAAAGGAAATTTCAAGTCCTCTGTGTGCACAGAATTAAAAAAATGACCTGTACGAGGCTGTGTGTGAAGCCAGCTGTCTTTTGTTACCATTGTCATTTGGACACTGTAAGAGCAAAACTTTGTCAGCACGTTTTTTATATTAGAAGATTTGATCTGCAAATCTCAGCTGCTCTGTTCATTATAAATCTCTTGTTTTTGTCCATACACTAGCTCCACTATAGGTTGGAAGGGCTTAAAGATGAACTGAGGAGGAATAGAGGCTACAACTCGAGAGTAACTATTACTGCTCAAAGGAGCTGTTTTCCATTCGCAAACATTGCTTTGCGCTATGGGTTTGGGCTCCTTCTGTTCCTCCACTTTGTTGAAGACTCTCTCTTGACTTCCATTTTACTTCTTTAGCACTGTCTTTGTCTGCTAACATTTTTCCTCCTTCTCTAGTAGCTTTTATCTGTGTCCTTTGGATCACATATTTTAATTGGTTTGTTTTAGTAGATTGTTTCAAATGTTTGTGTTTTGTATTTTTGGTTTTTTGCCTTTTTCTTTAGGACTATGTTATCTCACTGAGTTTCATTCCACAGTTTGCTGAATCGCTTGGTTATTTTGCAGCAGGCCCATTCCTCGTTTTCTCTTTTCATATGGTTTTCAGTGAGAAATAAGAGAGCCTCTTCCATTTTAAACAGTAGTCTTACACACATAGGCCCATGTCTCCTTTTGCACACACCATCTTCTGCCTTGCCACATCCATCCTGCTTCTCTCTTTTCCTCTCTCTCTCTCTCTCTGCGCCCCTCTCTGCCTCTCCCTCTTTTGTGCTTTCTTTCCTACCATTATACCATCTTTTTGGTCCAGAATTGTCCTTTGGTAAATTATAGGTAAATATTTACTTCTTCCAAAGAGAGTTCATGTCATGCCTTGGAAACCTGGTAAAACAACTCTGGGCCAAATTTGAGCATCATTAATATTTTGTTCGCAGTTTTCTTGTATAGTATTTTTGGTGGGAAGGAGGGAGGGTTTGGGGTTTTTGTTTGTTTTTTTTTAAACAACAGTTTTTTTCAGGGAAGGACACCATAACCCACTCTAAGTTGCAACATTACTTTCCATAAGTTATTCCATTACAATAAGTAGACTGTGTTGCGCTGTAGAATCCAATTTTTTATGTGAATATACATTTGGGGCAAGCTGCTGTGGAACAGAAGAAAGAGGTTTAGAAGGTGGGGCACAGTCAGTTTCAGCCTTAAATGGTTGTTCCTTTCTGAAGAAAGCTTTTTGGGGCTTGAGTGTGTACCATTCTTCATCAATTGCTAGATCATACATACTCACTTTCTAGGTAATTTTTCTGTAACTGCAAATTGAAACTGTAGTCTGAAAGATAATCTGGATTCACTCCTTCACTTTACAACAGAGACAAATGTTCTGCAGGGAAATTACACCCTCAGCGTCACCTGTGCTATTCCACTTCTTTCACCACATGTACACCATTCTACTTTATTAGTCCTCTCACTGAAATTTCACAATACATGTGTCAATAAAGTAAAAAAGAGAAAGATTCCATTCATACTCTTTCAGAGGTTTGTCTTCCTGTGAAGTACTTTAGCTGGGTTTTGTCCACACAAACAGCTTTTGATGCAAGTGTTACCGGTTCAGTCAGCTGACCTACCAGAAAATAGACTGCTGTTCAAATTAGTTCATCTAAAAACTTGCAACATTGGTGTTATTATGCAGTGTGCTATCTTTCCAAACCTGCAAAGAATTAACAAGAGCTGATGTTTCAGTATAGATAAGGTTCGAACTGTGTTGTGTTTACAGGACTGATACTCTTCAAATAACAATTGGTTTTTTAAATCTGCATGGTAAACAAATGGAACTCTAAATATCCAGTGTTACTAGAATATTAGACCAATGTGAATCCTCCCATTTCCCTGGAGTCAGACTAAAGTATCTGGAATAGCACGGTGGCAGCTAAGCATCTAGGAAGAGGATTTGTTGAGTAACCAGTTGTCGTTCTCACAGTTACTTTTTAAAGTACAATTGCACTGTAAAATTCATACTGAACATAGCATTTCTTTTAACTAAAAAGAAACAACTGAGTAAATTTATCTGGCTCCAGCCAGGAGCTGTTTATACAGTTGTGAGTTGCTTATACAATTGCAAAGGAAGTCTTATTAAATATCTTAAGAGTCAACACAATCTAAATTGAGTATTTTAAACTCTTTCTATAACACCTGAAAATATCAATAATAGAATTTTAAAGCAGGTCATGATAATATAGTTATATTAGTATTTTGTCTAGTCATAAAACAGGACCTAGATTCCGAGTTACTGTAATTACAATTGTGTAAGAAAATGTGGATTTTCTGTTTAAAACTGAAGCTTAACACATAATCTTAGCCCCTGTGTTCTTTGAATTTACTCTGTTACTGTCCTTAGGCCATCTTGTTTCTTGTGGGGCAGGGAGGGTGCATCAAATTGCTTGTATCAGGTTCTGACCATCAGCTACTACCCTTCTGCTTAAATATACTTATGTCATGTAGAGTATGTAAGAATGTTGTTGAAAATATGTATAGCCTCTGTCTTAGATCCCAGGAGCTTGCCCATTATATCTCTGTCTTTTGCATTCTTGTTAACTTCTGTAGCTCATAGGCTCTGTGCTCTCTCTGCAGGTCCAGTCTAGGTGCAGCAGCAAGGAGAACATCCTTAGAGCAAGTAAGTACTGAAACTTCATAGCTCTATTGAGAAACTAAGACGGCTCAGAAGGCAGCAAATGACAGATGAAAAGAGAAGGGTATGGTTGGGACATAAGTGGGTTTGCAGAAGAAATTTAATAACTTAAGATAATGAAATTCAGTCCAAAGAGAAAATAAAAGTGTAAATAGCTCATAGTGTTCATGTATTAATGGATAGTTGCCTTCTAATTTTTTCTTCCAAGTTGGTCTTCTAATGACGTGAAGGTCTATGTTGTTTTTGTGTTGTTGTAAATGATCATATGTGTGCAAGTTCTATGGGCAAAAAGAATCAACACTCAATGAAAATGGAAATTCTCAAGTTAAATATATATGATTTTTATTTTCATACCTGCACATGAAATTGAATGTTGGGTTACATAAAACAAAACCAAAAAATGTAAAGGTTAAGAATTCAGATTTGATCCAAATGACCTGTTCTTTAATTTGCACAATTCCTTTCCTATGTTTTATGGAAATCTTTCCTAGTCTAAAATTTGATCCAATATATATGTGTGTGTGTAGATATATATATAACAACGGGAATAAGAAGTTGTTTCAGTGATAAGAGAGGAAGCTGTGAGGAATTTTCTCCCTTATGCAACCAATTGACTTAGCTGCTTCAAAGCTAGAGGATTAGTTTGTCATACAAAATGCTGCTTAATGTAAGTAGTTATTTTTAGAGCCATCTAACATTTGACATTAGCGAAAGATAACTTGGGAAGATCCAAGGAGTTGTTTAATGTCATTTACTTGTAATTAAAAAGTACCACTTTTAGAATTTAAAAATCATTATTTGTTTATCTCTGGGTCTGTTTAAATGTATGATACCTCTAAAAGAAGAGTTAGCATTTGTTTGTAGAGAGAAATAGGGAGAGAGAAGGGTCAGTAGTAAAACATGCGTCTTTCTTCCACTCTTCATTAAGGTTATTCATGCTAGTGTTAAACCTGAAGGGGCTCTATATTTGAGTATGTATTTTCTTGACTTCTTTTGCAGAAATAATGGGTGATACTTTTGGTGTTGGAACAAAGTTGTCAGAGATTAGGGGATTTTATCTACTTTCAAGAACACTGTTGAAGAACGGATTTCTCTGTAGCTTTTAACAGAACCTCTGACTTAAGCGAATGACATGTATTAGACACAGAGTTCCAAATCTGAAGGTATCTGGGCATGATTCAAAGCATTCAAAGCCTCTGAATTCATTCATGTTTTAAGGGTTGAAGAAGTGAAATGTTAGTTTTTGAAGTAGTTAACAATGAGTTTTAGGTAGCAGTACCACATAAACATTAAAGCACCTAATGGCTGTAGCATAAAGGTTGTTTGCTGGCACACAATTCCCCCAGCTTTCACTGCTGTGACATATTTTTTCCTAGCATCTTCCTTCATTTTTTCCAACTTTTCCTTTTAAGAAAATAGTTTCTTAATTTATACAGTCAGGAAAAGGTTTTTAACATATATTGTGTGGAATCTGCTGGACCTGCAGGAATTATGGTGCTGCTAAGCAGGGTTTCTTTCTCTATGCAGAGAAAGGTATGGGAAGTTCGACTGTGTCTCACATGCTGTTCTTTCTTTTTCCTCATTTTTATGAGGTTGCTAACAAAATACAGGCATAATAATGGAAAATATAAGCTTGCTAGGGACATCCCTCTTATTAAGTCCAGGAATGCAGTTTTTCCACTAGTTACATTTTGTCTTACAATAGTTTAATTTGCATCATTTCTCCCTAGTATGCTTATGAGAAAGCCATGTTTAAGAGTGTGGAAAGTCTTAATATAATTAAAAAATATCTCATCAGCTGTTTCTCTTTTCCTCAGTATGCCAACTGCTATGTTAAGGAAAGGAATTAAGTCAGTTAGAAATTATTTGTGCTTGACAAATTCACAGTGCCTGCTTTTATCATCATGTTATTTTCTAAATACGTACAAAGAGATTGTTCAAATAATTTCTTCCAGAATCTTCCTTGGGACTGGAATTAGGTGGGCAGTTTTGTTTGTCTCTACTTCTTCCTCTTAAAGATAGTTACTGTGTTAACAGCAAAAAATAAATTAATGAACAATCTCCCACACAGAGAGACAAGCATGCATCAGTGCTGAAAGTCTTGTTATATACAGACTGATGAAGCGATCTTCTCTTCTGAAGGAAAAAGTTAGATTGCATGATTGTTGTACTATTTTTTGTACTTATTTTTATTAGAAGACTACATTTAAAGCAATAATCTGTTTTTTTCCAGAATGTGAAGGCATGTGGAGCAGCAAATGGGATATTTAGGTAGCTACTGCAAACCAAAATCATGTCATTAAAAATTAGTTTCTATTATTTGTTAATGCTATCTTATTATCATTTATGTTGCTTTAGGAATATCATTACATATTACATATAGAACGTCATCCACTTTGGCTGTCATAAATACCTTCTTGTTGTAGGCAAATCCATTCAAGATATTTCTACAGATGTCACTTTCTTAATCTTCTGGGTTTTATCTGTTACTCTTGTTTATGTATTCCTGCAATAGTTCCCTCTCTTCAGCTGCTTATCTTCACTTTCAAAATCCTTCAAAGCTTGTTGTCCCCTTGTTTAGTCTCTCAGTAAGTATCAAGAAATCAAACATGCTGCTGGCTTCATTTTCAAACAACTTTTGTCGTATTTTCTCCCAACCTGTCCCTCATACATGGGAAAAGTAAACTTCCATTACTCTATCCTACTACCTTCACTCAAATTATACTTATATTATATTTATATTAAATTATATTTAAATGTCACTTTGCTATGGTGACTACAAAATCTTGACAATGGGTAGGATGCCTACTAGCTGGAAACAGTGCTGTCCTGACTGTCCAGGGATTTCATTGTACTTCCCTCTATCCTCCTTTCAAACCTTTTGACTCCCATCTCACTCTTGGATTGCAATCTCCCCAGGACAGTGTCCATTTTTATGTTTTAGCTGTGCACTGCACATAGCATAGAGATGTGTTTGTTGAGAACAGAATGAGGAGTGAATCTCCCTGAGTTCATAGTTCATAGAACTGAGTTAGCCTCGGATTATCATCCTCAGTATAAAATACCGTACCATCTTGAAAGATTTCTGTTTCTGATTAACTGATCCTTTTATGCTCTGCAAGACTTCTGGTATGTTTTCCACGACAAGTAAGGATATACATTTTTGTGAACTTTTTCAACTGTAAATTGCATTTGTTTTAAATCTCTCTTTTGATTCTAGTTGAATACAGTGCCTTCCCAGCGTCTGACATAAATGCTCAATAGTGATAACTAACTAATGTAATTTACCCCAAAGTGCCGGATTAATTTCAGTAAAGTGGTTTAAGTGAACATCACTGTGTACATCTACACGTTGTAGCATACATAAACTTGGTGCTCTCTTGTTGCAGGTCACAGTGCTGTTGACATTACCAAGGTAGCAAGAAGACACCGCATGTCTCCATTCCCATTGACATCTATGGACAAGGCCTTCATCACAGTTCTGGAGATGACCCCAGTGCTTGGAACAGAAATCATCAATTACAGAGGTATTTTAAGTTGGATTCTTTGTGAGGATTAGGGTAATTATTTCCTTATTTTACAACCTTCTTATGCACTTGCTCTTTTATTAATGCTATGAGGTGTCTGAGACAGTACCTTCTCCAGGAGAAACTGCTTTAGGAAATGCCAATAATAGGAGCAGAAGTCTCCTTTCAAAGTCAGGAGAATGTTGACTGAGCTCAGTGCTGCTCCCTGACGGAATCTGTAATGGAACTCTAATTAAATATATAAATGAATTTTCTTCTGGTCCGTGTTATATGCAACAAAGCTAAAACATGGAAACAACAATTTGCCTCAGTGGTTGATTTGACACTAGACTTTTGTAGATGCGAAGTAGCTCCAAGTTGTACTGTGATCGATCACTCTTCTCTTTACTGCAGGAGATTCTCACTAAACCCCCTTTCCAGTCTGAGATTAATGATCAAATCAAAGTGATTATTGATTCCAGGTCACTTTTTTCCATGTCTATATCTTTTACAGTTTGTCTCAGTCTGTTTTTCCAGATCCTACTTGGCCTACTAGTCATTCCAGAGTTTGCCTCCTCTTCTCATAAAGGCAACATAATTCCCTTTCTATTCTACCACTACATTTGATCCTTTTCTGATACGTACTTGCATTTAATGTTTGATTTATTGAAACTTTATAATCAAGGGCAACTGTTACTGATTTATACAGTGAGGTTGTCTTAAAAGGCACCAAACCGCAGGCAAAATGTCAGGCTTTGTAACTGTGTCTATACACGTAAATAAATGAGGATAGGCGAAGCCATTTTCTGGCCTTAAAAGGAATTAGCAGGGCACCTTTCGTGTTTATTCAGCTAAACTATTCTCCCTCCTGAAATAGTGTGTTCATAATGCATATTAGGTGTCTCCCTTGCTTCTGCTATCTCTTTGTCATGGTTTAACCACAGCCAGCGACTAAGCCCCACACAGCCACTTGCTTACTTCCTCCAGTGGGATGGGGGAGGGAATCAGAAGAGTAAAAATGAGAAAACTTGATAAAAATGATAAAGTTTAATAGGTAAAGCAAAAGCTGCACATGCAAGCAAAGCAAAACAAATAATTTGTTCACCACTTCCCATCGGCAGGCAGGTGTTCAGCCATCTCCAGGAAAGCAGGGCTCCATCACGTGTAACAGTTACTTGGGAAGACAAACACCATCACTTCAAACATCCCCCCCTTCCTTCTTCTTCCCCCAGCTTTATATGCTGTGAATTACATCCTATGGTCTGGAATATCCCTTTGGTCAGCCGGGGTCAGCTGTCCCAGCTGTGTCCCCTCCCAACTTCTTGTGCATCCCCAGCCCACTCGCCAGTGGGGTGGAGTGAGAAGCAGAAAAGGCCTTGACTCTGTGTAAGCACTGCTCAGCAGTAATGAAAACATCCCTGTGTTATCAACACTGTTATCAGCACAAATCCAAAACATAGCCCCATACCAGCTACTGTGAAGAAAATTAACTCTATCGCAGCCAAAACCAGCACACCCTTACACCAAGCCTGGGCATTATCTGAGAGAGTCTTCTTGGCACAGAACAAAACCATGATGGGAAGCATGCTGCAAGTAATCCTCAAGTAGGCAGGGAAGAGGAAACCTCCTCCAGGGATTCCTCCAGATTTTGCAAAGGTAAGGTGGTGAGTGAAGAGATAGTGGAACCACGAGCCTCAAGAGGCAAAATGTTCAGGACATCGGTGGACTCCAGATAGCAGTGTGGTACAAGTGGTTTCCGAATGGGGTATTCTGTCTTTTGGCTTGAAAGGTCAAAGTTTTCATGCTCTTCACCTACCACAAACCTTTGAGATGTCTTCATATTGACATACTGATTTAGCAGACTGTATGTAGAATCCCACCTGTGCGTTTAGTCACTCCAAGTGGAGACCAGCACTCCCCTGTGCCTTGGTAGCACAAAGCAGATCTCTGAAAGATGCTGCATATCCTGCATTCAGAACAGCACCAATACTGGATCAACAAGGAATGCCTATTACACCCTGCACTTTCATAATGGTGTGCAGATGAGAAGAAGGCATTAAGGCATAAATGCCTGAGCATAGTTACTAGATCTTTTGGGATAGCTGTCAGTTAAATGTCTTTGCTAAGACAGGCCTTTGTGGACAGTATGATGAGCCACAGTGTTAGGTACATTTAGTCCAAACAGGCGCTATGTATACGACACTGAACTCCTGAAATAAACGATAAAAATCCGGCATATACCTCCCTGAAAAATAAGCACAGCATATGTTTATTTTGCTACATAAGGTACTGTTAAGGTACTGTAGCATTATCATTCCTTTTTACATAAAAATAGTTTTGACTTTTTAAAATTCTAGTGCAAAACTAAGTGAAGAAATAAGTTCTTGAGTTTAGGTTGTATTGATTATAGGGAAAAACAAGTATCGCTAAGCTGTTATTTTTCCTTTTTTTGTTCTTGATTCTAGAAATATGTCTTATTCTCATGTCCTTTTATCTTTATTTTCTTTTTTCTTCATCTCTCTATTTTTTTACACTTCTGGATGAAAACTTACATACTGTTTCACAATGTTTTTGTATTGCTGCTATTCTATTTCTGGACAGAAGCTGTATTTTCCCTAGAAGTTAATAAAATGTAGCTAAAAATATTCTAGGTAGACAGAGAATAAGCATATTCCTCACATGCTACATGTATGTTGTTCTATAGAACAATAACGTCGCCATCTATTTATATGTATACACCAGTCTTTGTGCAAACATATTTATATCAACAGTAGGTAGCAGCTTTTTCGTATATTTCATTTGTCAGCTTCTTCATTAGAACTATGGTGAAATCAGACAAAATCACAGTATATATGATTTCTTCCTGCAACATGCTTTGGACAAGATTTCACAAAGTATTTTATTTTAATATTAAAAACCATTCAAAATATGGACTAAGTAACAGTTTTGTGTTAATACTGATAATGTTACCATACCAATAACAGAGTGATTCTATTCAGACTACATGCTCTTCAGAATGTCCTTACAGAGATAGAATGGCAGTAATTGGTCTTAGCTAGATGCTTATATTCTCTATAGAGTTTTATATACTCTAATTTGTCAAAAGGCAATTTGGTTGCTTCTGTTCTTATTCTACTATATGGGAATATACTGTCAAGGTAAGAGAAGGTATCGTAATATACTTTATAATATCTTAGTTGATATTGCTTCTAAGGCTGGAACATACTGATTATTATTCCTGGCACTGTTATTCTTTAAAAAATAATGTTCTGAGTCTGCTAAGATACTTCACTTATGACCCTCTTCCCTCCCACCCAAAATAAAAGAGTTAGGTACATGGTAAGATCATCAGCTGTAGAGATACATTCTTGGTTTTTCACATAATTGTACCACCAATGAAAATATTAACAAAGACATATTCCTTCATATTTTTGCACTGTAATGCAAAATTCTATCTCCCAATTTATTTTTCAACAAGTATACACTTACTTTAGCACTGTAAGATTTCCTAACACATAGCATGAAATTTCAGGATTGAGCCTTTAGGAGACATCCAAAAGGATACATCTGTGTCTGTGATGGAAATATCTGTGAATTGGAAATTCAATTCTCTTAATCTACAGACACAAATCTCAAGATGGAATCTCATATTCAGAAGTTCTTAAGTGATCACTGTAGTGTTATACAGACAAATATATAGCATTTTTTTCTATAGGCGTATATATGCATATGTGTGTGTATGCATGCGTGCGCACACATATATGTTAGTTTGCTAAAAAAAATTTATTTTGAATAATACAGTTAATTAAGAACCAGTTTTTCTTTTCATTATGTATTCATTTATTTTTTCAGTTAATATACCTGTAATTTCAGGAGATAATAAAAATGTAGTCCTGGAGATCTGAATCCTAATTAACTGTACTCAGAAAAGCACTATTGTGCTGTGTTTGTTTCCTTCATGGTTTTGTGTCTTGAATTAACACTGAGCTCCTGAAAATTACCTTTCAGAAGAACAGTTTCTCTGTAAGGAAAGCGAAATGTTTAAAGTTCTAGGACTACAATTTATTTCATTAAAAAATTACCTAATAATTTTAACCTGATTTATTTACATTACTAAACATATTACATAGTATTCATCCTCATAAATAAAGCTGCTGAATGTTACTCTGTACAAGTAGCCAGTACAGTCCTGACTTTATTCTTGATTAAGTCAAGGCATGCTGTAGTCTCTCAAATCTATTCTCTCATAACATAAGGGGGAGGATGAGTAGAGTCATCTTTTGAAACGTGACTTTCACATTGGTAAGTGTATTGCTTAGTGCCTGTATAGGTCATTTAGACTCTTCCATATTAAAAAAAAAAAAAAAATGGAACGTCCTAAAACTTCTTACAGAAGTGCCATAAACCAAAGGCATCTGAAGCATAGTTCCCACCTGGCATCATCAATATCTGGTATGAAGCCCCCAGTTAGCCTTTTATTCCAGCTAAATGCAGTTCCCTGAACATTTGTCCATGGGTATATAAGGTTAAGTTTCTAGACAGCATGATAATGATAATGATAATTCTTCTGAAACTAAGAAGAGGCAGAAGTTTGATACTAAAAGTACAAAGCAGAGGCAGTCCACACTTCATGGGCTTAAGCCTCAGAATGGAGCAGTTTTTCTGATCTAGTCCATGAGCCCTGTAACTTCTGTAGAGCTTGGACATTTTTTTGCATTGCTTATTAATTTCAAACTAGCTGATTATTTTGATAGCATTCCCTTTTCATATCACACTGAAGTGCTACCAGGGCAATATTTACAAAATGGGAGCAAATCCATCACATCTAGTACAATACCTGTCTCACTGCTTTATCGCAGTACCAATACCCTAAGAAATCAAAATTCTTCACAGAACTGTACCAGTTTCACCAGCTAAGCTTTAGAAAATACCCAACTTTGATAAGTGAGTTTAATGTAATTCTGCATTTTGTGTTAGAATCAGAAAGCTGTGGGCATCACAAGGGGCAGTTTGATGACATGAAAATATTTCAGAACATCTTTTTTGAATTACATTTAATCAAAATAAGGTCAAACAGTGTATTTCTAAAATAATTGCACAAATAAAGGAGAGTACAGAGGTACTTCAGATTGTCATTTATTTGCTGACTTGCTTCATTTTAAATGCCTATGGCTTCAGCAAATAATTCTTACTTTTTTGCCCCCTTAATGAAATTCATTCCCGCCACTGGTTGGCTATTTATTCTCTTCAAATATTGCATGGCAGAATGCTGGGAACATACTGTTCAACTTTGCTCTAATTGGTGTGACTTTGCATGCAGACAAGAAGTAAAATGAAGACACAACACTGCTAAAATTAGAAGCATCACTTTTGTATGAGATTTTGTGCATCTATGAACAGAGAGTGTTTCTACTAGGCCTTTGATAGCTGCCTTTTCTATGCTATAATTTAAATGTCGGTGTCTGCATTCCTTTATTCAGTGCAAGCGTACAAGCTTTCATGAGCTTTCTAATAACTTCTGTATTGTGTATCACAGACAGTGATACGCAGTGATACACAGACGTATTAATAGCCTTCAGAAAGGTGCTTTTCTAGTGGCCTTAACAGGTTTTATTAGCATTTTCATGGCAATACCTATTTAAAAAATGCAACATAAACATCCACCTCTGGCTGAAAGTTGATACATATGGATGTGAGCACAATGATGTTATAGTTGTTATTATAATTAACTACTAACTAAATAACTTTGTGTTAATAAGTAAAATATAATCTCCATTATAATACCAGTTCACTGGAGCTGAACATTTTCAAATCAAGTAGGTGCACTTTTTAACAAAACCTGTCCATTTAGTGTGCAATGTTAGGTCTTCTGCCTTCCCAGCAAATCCAGAACTACATCGATTTCCCTGTCTGTAAAACAAGAAACACCCTTTATGTATGTCTCTCTTTTTTGGCATGTCTGAAAGATCATAATCTATAAAGTACATATCCACGCAAATTCTCCTGGCAGAAGTATTCATGCATCCTCTCACTCCTTCATACTTTCAGCTGGATATTGCCTTCCTGTGCCACAACACACTCTAAAGACCTGTGGCCTCTATTATGAGAAGAGCTTCCCTTCTACTTAGAGATACTAGGATCAAACCGATCTCAGTGGTTCTGACCCATGTGCCCCTTCCCAGTCCATTCAATCACACATGTAATAAATCTTTTTTCTCATTCTCACACTGTATGAAGGGGTAACATACGTATTTTCCATTATTTTCCATATCATACTAAAAAAAGCTCTTGCTGGTGCCTTAAAAGCAAACTAATAGTGCACAGTTGACTGAGGGTGAAGTAATTCATATCAGTCTCTACAGTGAGACAGAGCCGAATTACAACTCGTCAATCATAGTTGCTAAGTGAAGGGAAAGAGTATGTTCGAAACACCTATTAAAATATTTAGAACGATAGCAGCATAAATTTACTTATATAATACTGACACTTATGTGCACTTACCCTCCATTAAGCAGAAATGCTCTCAGCAATTAGGCAGAGTTAACCTATTGCAAAACTTTGTCAGTTTATGGAAACTTGCCTATCATTACTGTTCATGTTGAGTCCTCTGGGCTCAATCCATCCTCTTTCACCTTTTGCACCCAGGATTCACTTTTAAAATGTTATTTTAAAAGCTTTTTAAAAAAAGAAGAGCTTTTCTTTTAAAATGGAAATACACAAAAGTATGTATTTTTAAAAGATTTCAGGAGAAAAGCTTGTCCTGAAGAAACAAATACTTGGGGTTTTTTCTGTCTGATCCTGTATCAGAGCTATTACCTCTGCGTTTGGATACCTGGTATTCAGATCTACTGTCAACAATTTCACTATAACCAGGAACACAGCTTACTGAAAATATCTTTCATCAGTACTTTGAGAGTCCAGTCTTTTTTCATTTATGTAGAGGCAGAAATCAAAAACTTGAGAGGTCTGTTCATGTCACATAACACATACATTTCATCCATCAGAGCACACTGCTGTTCACTTTTTTTCTGTTTCACTAGCTGTAATGACATGGAGCATGGTCTTTTCTCTTTTCTCTTTTCTAGATGGAATGGGCCGAGTCCTTGCTCAAGATGTATATGCAAAAGATAATCTACCACCATTTCCAGCATCAGTAAAAGATGGCTATGCTGTCAGAGGTAAACACTCACTTTGTAGACATGCAGTATAGTGTCTGTAAAACCACTTTATAACATGTTAATTCACCTGTTTTGGATCCAGCAGTGGTTATTTTGGTTGAGATTTCATTCAAATCATTGCTGAAGTCACAGTTACGTAGAATGCAGCTGTGTTGAAAGAAGACAATAAAGTTCAATTCAGATCTTTTAAGTGGATACATATGTACGTGAGCAAAGGTACATCCATGTGTGCTCATGGACATGCACCTGTGTTGCTAGTGAGTTTCTTGGAAACATAAAGAATTCAGGAGAGTAACAGAACATCCATTTCTGAATGCCAGATTCTTCTTCTATTCCTCTGTTTTTTATTTAATTGGGAATTTCTTATATCTGTTACTTTGTTGAACTGTCACAGATCCAGCTTCCTATTTGTGAATTATTTTATGACTGCATTAGAGAATTTTCAAAAATACATATCAGAATGTACTCTTATGGAGGCACCTCAAAAGCAAATCTTATTTTTACTTAGAAAATGTTGCAGTTGCTGTATAAAATAGAATTAGTAGTGTGACTTCATGGAGCAAGCAGCGAGTGGTTTCCCAGGAGAACTCAATGCATCCTCTGCTTTGTCACTAGGTGCTGCATGATTTTGAGCAAGTTGCTTCTCTGTGCATCAGTTTTCCCTTTGTAAAGTAAGGCTAATGATATTCACCTCAGATATCTATGGAGGAAAATTAACATATATATGATGGAACATTATACTAGTAGTGATTCATTGTGGTGGGGGTTGAATCATCGTAACACCGTGTTGAAATTTGGACACAATAGCCAACTTTTTTCAGTGGACATTAAAATATCTTTTTTGTTACTGGCAGCTGAAACAATGGAAAGCAGCTGTCCATGAAACAGAGTGTCTACAAACCCAGTCAATGAATGTAGTCCAATAGCTTCCCCATGGATTTGATATAAAAATAAAATTCCAGGTGTACAAGACAGGTTTGACTGCAGATGTCTGTCACCTATGTGTGTGAGAGACATGCAGACCAAAATGACCAGTAATAGCAGCAACGGAGTGCAGATGTAGCCAGAGAAATACAGGTAATATAACACTGAGAAAAGCTGAGAGGGAGAGCTCTGAGTAGAATGCTGACTGACAAAGGCCTTGGGATCAAGCAGATGCTGTCTTGCAGCCTCATTGCTACAAGGTAAGGGAAAGCACAAGTACAATCTCAGTAAACACGCAGAATGAGCAGAACAATCATGAACGCCATCTTCAACAACTTCTGTCTGAACCGACTCCCAGGACCCTAATTTTGGTGGTGGATTCAAACAGACTAACAGTAAGGTATTGAATGCGTCCATAGGAGGGCAACAAAGCTGGTGTAAGGGCTGGACAGAATGTCCTATGAGGAGCAGCTAAGGACTTTGGGCTTGTCTAGTTTGGAGAAAAGGAGGCTGAGGGGCAACCTCATTGTTCTGTACAGCTTCCTGCAGAGGGGAAGTGGAGAGGGAGGTGCTGATCTCTTCTCCCTGGGATCCAGTGATAGAACACGTGGGAATGGTTCAAAGCTGTGCAAGGGGAGGTTCAGAGTTGGCATTAGGAAGCATTTCTTTACCGAGAGGGCGGTCAAACACTGGAACAGGCTTCCTAGAGAGGTGGTCGATGCCCCATGCCTGCCGGTGTTTAAGAGGCATTTGAACAATGCCCCTAATAACATGCTTTAACTTTTGGTCAGCCCTGAAGTAGTCAGGCAGTTGGACTAAGTGATCATTGTAGGTCCCTTCTAGCTGAAATTATTCTATTCTATTCTATTCTACTCTATTCTAAATTGTTCTTGCAGACCTGTTATCACAGGATATGAGAAACAAAGCTTGTAGGCAGAAATAATATTGACTACATTAACACATATTTTTTACAAAAAGATAAACGATTAGCTTTCAGTCGCATAAACCTGTTTGCCCACAACCTTGTCCACTTTTTTCAAGCTGTATCAGTTGTATATCTTCTATAAACTTTGTCTCCATATCATTATTAATGGGGGAATAAAATCTGATTCAGTAGCATTTTATCAGGTTTAAAATGATGTAGCTATTAGAGAATTTTTTCTTTTCTTTTGCTGGATCATCCCAGCGCATTTTTTTCAGTGAAGGTCTGACAACTGTATTCAGTAGTAGTATATGCATTATTCAAAGACAAGTAGTTGAAGAGTCCTTTTCCACTTTCTTATTTTAGAGTTTGTTCGAAAGCTTACAGATTAAGCTGTTGGTAGGCTTTTAAAGTTAAGTTAATCACTAGTCTTCAAACATGACTAAGTACCATAGATCACCATCTGCAGAGCTGCAGCTGAATTATGAGTACAAATGTGATAAATCATTATACAGACTGAATGGGCATCCTTCCTGAAAGCAATTCTTCTCAATACAATAAGGTTATCTAGCTGTATATTCAGGGCTTTCAAAATAAACCAGAAGGTATTAAGATAAATGTTGTCATTGATTAGACTTCATCTCTGAGAAATCAACTTTTGACAGTTAAAGATTTAAAATTGATAAAAAAAACATATTTAAATATGATTGTATGAACCCAGTTTGTCCGAAGACTCTTGACAGCATGGCTGTTGTGCTTGGACAGGCAGACTTGCTTGTGCTTCATACCTGCTTCACACCATGGTGGAGCCTATGATACCACTAATGCAGCTTGCTGAAAGACCTTTGAGGCAGGCAGAAGCTTAAAGTTCATTAGTAATGGTGCCTTTGTTGTCCCTGTAAAAATACAGATTTGGCTAAATTAGAAGTCCTGAAGACTCAGTTTGTTAAATCAATGATCTCTGAATTCTAATATTCAGAATGGCTTCAGTGAAAGGTATAAGGTAACTAGTTCAGTGCTACCTTCTAAAATTACAAAAAGAAACAGAACACAGGCTTCTAATGTGGCAGTCCAAGTTGCATTATCTTAGCCCTAGTGCTTTTCAGAAAATGCCAAACCTGTATGGTCATCTATACAGTCTGTAACCACTGCACTTGTCCACATTTTCCTCCAAAGGCAGAGACAATCTAGAAATGTCAATATTCCATTGTTGTCTAGAAAAAAGATAGGTAATACATTTACAAAATATGTGGTCCCCCTGTGTTAGTTTCACATGGAAAAAATTTGCTCACAGTGGACATTTTTATAAAAATAATCTCGTGAACACTCTTAAATCTTTGTTACTAATGTAATTCCTCCTAATCTCCTTTTACCTGATCCCTTATTGCCCAGAAATTTTCAGTTAAAAGTACCATAGAACCTGTAATTTTCAAAATAATAAACAGAACTTAAAAGGACCTAAATGTAAAATGTTTGCAAAACTTCTATACCCTTTGTCATGCTGACACTGAAGAACTGCATCTTAGACCATCCTTTGATTCTCCTGTTCTTAATTTCTAATGGCATCGTTTGTTTTGGTTCAGCCTTTACTATTTGTATTGTCCATCTTAACAGCTGCTGATGGCCCTGGAGATCGATTCATCATAGGGGAATCCCAGGCTGGTGAGCAGGTGAGCAAAATTTCTTTTCTCTCTTTTTTTTTTTTTTTTTTTTTTTTCTGTATTTTTATTTTGTAAGATACTTGCTCTGTATTTTTACAAGCCTTGCTAGTGCTCCAAAATCAATATTCTTGGAGGTGGCATGAAATAGGACACAGCTGTACCTAGCCTCCTGCTATGTGCCTTGGGACATGATTTCAGAAAGTGAGGTTGTACGGTTACATAAGGAACTAGCAAGAATATCCCAAAATACTTCAGAGCATTGTGCTGACATGTAGGAGTGCATACAGTAATGTTCTGCCCTAGTACAATGTTAGAGGACATAAGGTTTCCAGTGGCATTACAATTCATAAACAAGAGAAAAGCAAGATTTAACCCCTTCTTGCTGACAGGTTTTAAAAGGGACGTCAGCCCAATAACTGTTTCCACAAGCTGCTTGCATATTTCACACTGATACCTGCAAAACAAAGTGTAAGAATTTTGTATGAAACTTTTAAAGGTAGGTAATGATCATAACAATCTTGAGGAAGCCTGGCAGCAGCCTAGTTTGTGGTATTGCTCCTTTTCTGTTTGTTAAATCAAAAGATTGTTTGTGCACCTTAGCAGATACGTGGATCGAGTTTAAGAGCAAGTCAGGGTAGCACCCATTCATGACCCGCTGTGCTGTATAAATATTCATGAATGGGCACTATTTGGGATTTACTTTCAAACTCAAGAGTACATTTGCTAATGTTCCTGTACTAATACTAGGGTGATAGGAAAAAAATCAGTTGCATTCAGCCACTTTTTTTCTTCTGTCAATTTGTCAGTCCTGCTTTTCAGGAGAGCATGGGTTAATCCAAAATGTTTCTCTAGCTATTTCAAGTCCCAGTTTTTAATTCTGTGTATTGTATATGAAATGATGCAGAAATTGAATAAGTAACAGGAAGTCAAAGGATTGATTGGTTTTAATGAGCATTTTACAGTGTGGCCATTTTGACTGCTAAACAAAAAAGTCTTGAATAAAGTAGATACAGTTTAAAAGTTGTTTCAGGTTTTAGAAGTATTACCAGTTGCAGGATTGTTCCATTTTTTTGAAAATGGACTTGAACTGCCCCTAAATGTATAATAGGCATTTAATTTGGTTAATCATGATAAATACAGAGGACTAGGAAAATCATTTTTGCTGTAGTTCCCATCCGTCATCATGAATCATACTTTGGTATAATAGACATCTTCTCAACAATGATATTCACATGAACTTAGATTAATGAATCTGTCATACAAAATATGTAAAGTTACTTTAAATACTAAAAAAGTAAACTAATGAATTTCGTCTGCCTTGGATTTTTAGCCCTTCCATCTGCATTTTCAAGCATTAGTCTAGAATCCAAAAGACTAACAACTATTTCTACAACCCTTTTTATGATCACTATAAAATAGCAAGAACTAGCAGAGCAACCTGATGAATTATCACTCCTATTATTATTCACCTTTCATCAATATTATCATTTTGATAGTTAAAAAATATCACAGCACACTGGTGCTCAAAAACAGTACTGTTGAAGCTGTGTCTAATGGGGAGGACTGCCCCCAGCTCTAAAGGGTTTGAGTGTCCTAATCAGTTCAGCAGGTTTGTACAAAGGATAAAAGGGCAAATGGGAGCTTGCTTCCCTCCTACAAAATTCAAGAGCTCTCAAATGTCTCTCTGCAGGGACAGTCTGTCCTCCCAGATTAACGGGAATGGGAAACCTCTCTGGGAAGGAACAAAAATTGGGTGGGAGGAGGCATGCAGAGAGAGAGTAATTCTGGAAATACCAGTGGCAAGTTAGAAAAATGAGGCTGCTGATCTTTGGTCAAAGTTTTTTTTCTTGGGCCTACACATCTTTAGGTTCATCTCCTTCCCAAGAAATTATTTATAGTCTTGGAAGGCTCCTCAGTCTCATTTCACCCTTCAGTCACTCTCAGCAGCAACATTCTGCTTTTCATGTTACAGACCAATTAACAGAATGATTCACAGCAGGGAGTTAAAAATAGATTTAGATTTGGCTCCTCCTGTAGCAAAAAAGGTTATGTAAATGCTACATAGAGAGGAAGAAAATGGGACTGAGAATTGCAGAGAGACCAGATAGCCAAGTTGGACATTTCTGTATCAATTTGTAAATTGTATATTATTTTCTGATTTCCATTTCCAGATGGTTTTGTTTATGTTAACAACCATTTTTTATTTGGTACTGTGGAAGACTTGCAGACACTGTCCTGTGTTGGGGAGGTTAGGACACATTTGAATGTACTAGTCATGAGCCATCCACATGGCTTCTGTGTGAAAAACTCAGCCATGGGGAGCAATGATTTTCTTCCTATAGACTTGAATAGCTGGAGCTTAGCATTTTCTGGAAGACTTTCTAAAAACATCTGTAAGAGGCACTGTGACTAATCAGCTATAATATAGGATGGAAAATAGATATTTGTTACCTTTCCATTAATTTGGGCTTTTTTACAGAAGGGAGCATGGGTCATTGTAAATCACGCAGGAGAGGTGTAATCATGTGCAAGAGAAAATGCCTTAGATGGGGGCTGTGCTCGATAGATTATTTCTGGGTTTCATTCAGTGACTAGCATTAAATAGATTATCAGTAATGAAGGCAAAGGACAGAACCCAGTACTGCCCTATTCCAGGTAAGTGTGAGACTCAAAGGCCTTTAAAAGAGCTTCTGTGAAACTGTTGTACATTAATATGCTTTCTGAGAAGAAATCATTTCTTTATTTTCATAGTCTCTAGCACAGAAGAACACAGCCCTGGAGATTCATGCACAAATCTGATGGTTGACTTTTGTTCATAAAGTCAATCTGATCAAATTCTCAAAGGACAAAAAGGAAATTAAATATATGAGCAACCAATTCTAAAAGCAATTGTTATTATATCATAAATTTGTTTAAATGTTTCACATCATTACACCTCAAAAAATTAATTCATCTAGTAATAAACTCCAAAAGCATGGATAGTTAGAGTGCATTTTATCACCATAGGCACTGATTTCTGGCAGAGTCCTAGACATTTTATATTCTTTGTGGTTTTTGAGGCCCAAAAAAAGCATTTTAAATGGGGTAATTTTTTTATGCGATACATTTTTCTTCTAAAAATTGTCACTAAAGACATCAATACTTTAGTAAGTTCAAAACATATTACATATTACCTATAATGTGCGTATAGACTGCATCTACAACTATATGCAAAAGAGGTCCCATAATCCAAGGCATAAGCTTTGCCTTTTGCAGTATTTGTTTTCATAAATATCAAAATAACACACTAGACAAGATTATTTTCGCTTTTAAGCATCTTCAGGATAAATGGCAGCATCTCAGCTATTCACCCACAGCTCCTTGCATAGTCTGTGGTGAGAAATAAATACAATTTTTTAAAAAAAACTATTTTTATGTCATCTGTTTAAGATACCTACTTTAGGATAACATGAATCTTGCCCTAAAAACACACTAACCATGACATATGGCAAGTGTGATCTTCTATTTTAGTTTATTTTAGCATTTTATTTATGTTCTTCTCAAAGTATGTCAGATTTCTATTACCCGTAGAAAAGGGTCAGGACTCAATCAACTCCAGGCTCAGTTGTTTCTTGGGATACATAGGTCACTGTGATATTGTGGTAAACCAGGTACAGTCCATTTCCAGCCTCACTCTAGGGCTTCTGTCCCAGTGAGAAACCTTTGAAATACACATTTCAAAGTAACCAATTTCAGAGGTTGTGACAGTGCTGAAAGGGAGCAGAAGAATAGGCAAGTCAGACACAGCTTTGCACAGCTGAAACGTTGGCCACTGGTCTAGAATCTGCAGATGTCTTGGCCTCCTGTTAGAGTAAATGACTGCTGGGCGAGAGCGGGTAAGAACAGTGCTTGGGCAGTACTGCTTGCAGGTCTGTGGATTGCTATCAAATACATGCTAATCACAGTCTGAGAAGTCCTGGGCATATTCCAGTGCTGCATATGGAATATAGAGTCGATCTGCACATGAATTATATATATGTGTGACACATACAAAATATGTTGGTCTGATCACAGCTGCATAGATCTGTGTGTAGCACATGTTCCTTAATAGCAGTAAAGCCTAAATAAGTAGGGCTTACTAAAGTGCTGCGGGGAGCAAGCACTCATATGCCAGCAATGAAATCTCAATCATCATACCAGCTTCTTTCAGTTGCGTTTTTTAGAAAGATTTTTCTTTTAGTTATTTATTTCTTAAGTGGTTATGGTCAAGTCACAATTTTACTCTGGATTTTGAAAAATATCTATTAAAACAGGCTGCCTGGTGAGAAATTTTATTAAAACCATGTCATTTGTTTGTTCTGATATTTTTCTAGTCTTTGTATTGCTTCTGCTGAAACTTTGTAATGTACTGTGACTTTACATAACTGTAGAATACTATCAATTTTAGGCTTTGCTAAACTGACCCCCACAAAGATAGATATCCTGTGTGAACTAGTGTTGAGCTGTCTCTCAGTATGAGGAAATCTGCTTAAAAATGAAGCAGCTGGTTACATTACTTTACTTACAAGCTGCTGGTTTTCCATATGTAGTGTGCTGGTAGAACAAAACAGAATAAAAACTCAACCAAACCAAAGGAAAGTAATTACAACCCTGGGGACCAGAGTACTCTGCAAAAATATTTATGTACAGAGAACTACTAGATTTTTGCTCATGTAAGTTTCTGGAAGATCATCATCTAGCTGTTAGATTTCTGAGCCAGTTATTTTTCTGAGCCAACCAGAGTATCAGTACATTCCTTGTTCTGAAAGTTATTCTTGTGATAGAAATCTAAAGGGAAAAACCTGAAGCCACCTAATATGTGACCATATGAAAAAAGCTAGATCTGAAGCAATGAACTAATGATCTTTAAATACATTGGAGTTTATATCTGTTGATATCACTAGCAGTATATCAAGACTTATGCCACAAATAAGAATTTTAGTCTTTCAGATTACTTCCATAAAGTTCAAATGGTTTGAGATTTTTCTTTTCAAAAGTAAATTAACTTTTGTTTGTTTATTTTTCAGCCAACTCAGACTGTGATGCCTGGTCAGGTAATGCGCGTTACAACCGGTGCTCCAATTCCATGTGGTGCTGATGCAGTGGTGCAAGTGGAAGATACAGAGCTCATCAGGGAATCAGATGATGTGAGTCACAAGTTAAAACTCATTTTTCTTTTGTGTTCAACAGAAAATGGCTCGTGATACAATCCTGTAAATATAAAAGATAGTCCTACAGAAAAACTCTTCTGTTAATCTCAGAAGTTTGAGAATTTTCACATCAATTCCTAGTGGCAATTCTTCTCACTTTTTCAGGCTGTGATAACAGTACTGCAGACCTACCTGTCCTGACATTGATTTTTCATCACAGTTGTTGAATGCTGACACCAAAGTATTTGGGAGCATGATTTGAGTGAAGGGCAAATGCCTCCCAGAGATCCATAACTACAGTCCAATTTGAGTGCCTAGTGTATTCACATTTTAAAATACAGAATAGTGGCAATCAGACATTATATTTCCTTCTTTTCTACTGAGTTCACATTTAGCGATAGAGCAATCTTCTTTATATTTCAGGATCATTCTGAAACTCAGCAAGATGAGGACTTTAAAAGTTCTCCTAAACTCACCAAGTAAGAAGGGGAAAAGTTTTCTTAAAATACATATTGATCCCAGAAGAATACATTGAAATACTGCAGTGTAGCATTACTGCTGATGGAATTAAAGCTGAATATGGTTTTCTGTGGGAAAGTGAATTGTTTTAAGTGCTGCAAAATCCGTTAGATGACTTGGATTATTTTGAACTATGCTATGGAGATGGTTCTGTGTTACCAGAGTTGGTCTCATTTCAGCAAAGGGGAGTGTGGTGGATTTTGGAGAATATGTCTTGTGCACATACCTTACAATAAATGCATATGTTTAGAACAAGGGGGTTTATTATGTAACAGGGGAAGTAAGAGCCCCCCAGATTTTTTTAAACCATAACTAAGTTTCTTCAATAGACCTCTGTGCTCCTTCAAAATGAGAAAATTACTGAATTCAAGACCTCTGAAAACCAGGAAATGGATAAGGTGCATATTCCCCCAGAACATAGTCTTAACTGTATAATTTGAACAGATTTTCCAGCATACCTGTAAATCGTATTAGTACTCTATCTTACAAATGCTGCAAAATACCACAGAAAAAATATGAGTACTGCAGAAGTAATTCTCTATGCAGAGTTGTCTTAACAAAGTAAAATGTGTTTTTTGATGAAGCACAGGAGCTCTCTGTAGACAACTGTATCCCAAACAGTCCATCTTAGACTTCCTTTGTGTTCAGAGAATTCCTTCTGAATCATTGCCTTCACTTACCCAGCTGTGATTTCAGGACACCATTGTCATGTTTGCCATCATCTGACACATTTAAGGCAAGAATATACCTCTCTTACTGACACAGCTTCCAAGTTCAGTTTTGGAATGAAGTGTGTGCATGGTTCTCTGCTCAAATCAGCCTTTGCTTCTCTGCTGCTCTTCTGACAAGTTGTTCCACTTCGCCATAACTCTATGCTAGCATTGTGATTGCAGCTGGGGTGTAAGCAGATGAATTCTAGTGTTCAAAGCTGATGAAGACAGCAAAAACTGAAACATACTCTCATGATCCTTTCTCATGCCTTATTACTGTAAATGCATAGATTTTTACATCTGATGAAGTCAGCAAGCTGTCTAGGCTGACCTTCTTCCTAACAATTTACTGAGTCAGTCTTGCTTTGAGGTGACAGATGTGTAAGTGTAGATTATATCTTCCCGTAAAATACACCATTGCTTTCACTGCTTGTTAATCATCCCATTAGCCTCACTGAGCAAGTTTTCTGTGGCCATTGCCCACCTCATCATGAGAGGACTATCACATTGCAGAGCAAGATACATGATAACCTGTTATTTTCTACTTCTTTGGATGACTGTCTTTCTGGATTCCACTTTTTCTGTGCATGTTCTCCTCTGCATGTGAGAACAGATTATTTTGCTATGTGCTTAAACTCTGAAGGTTTTAGCGAATGGTCAGCCACCTTCAGTTTCCTTTTCCTGCCTGTAAGTGTGAGGTAGAACTCTTCAGTTTCTACGTGTCCTTGAATACGCTACTCTGCTAGTCCTGTACATAAATAATTAGTATAGTTTAACTAATATGTGTTTTTCTCTCCTTTTTCATGCCTGTGTGGCTACATATTTCAAGAATATTTTTCTTTTTAGTGTTAAGAACTCCTTCAGGGCTGGGATTTAACTGAAATGAAATCTCTAACATCTGAAAAATGTTCCTCTGAAAAGACAGAGAGTACTTTTAAAAGGAGCTCCTTGACCTCTAGTGGTGGTAGTGGTACTTAAATATCATAGCAAGCATTCCCTATATGTCTGTAGAATTCACAGGCCTGAAAGGAATTACATCTATCCAGCAGGAAGAAGAATTCTCATCAGCTTGCCAAATGCACAATCATTGAGAAAGATCCTTGCAAAAACATGTCCCTTTAATTTTGATTTTTTTATGTCACTTTGTAGGAAAAAGGAGGTCAATGTGATCAACCAAAACAAGAGTTAAATCCTATATCAAGACCGAGCATCAGTATATCAGTATGGATCCTGGCTGTTAACAACCATCAGAGTAAAGCACTTGGACATAGTTCAAAATATATTAATACACAGCAAGAAGAATGCTGCCTGATACACACAAAATGGAGGAGGGTGTTCTCAGCATAATGCCATACCTCCCTGCAAGCCCTACTTGACAGCTTGAATTATCTTGTAAAGCATTCTGGGATATCCATCAATTCCATAAATAACAATCTCTGCACATCACTATGTTGTCCACAGTCACACTTCCCACAGTGCTCTTCAAAACTCGGATTACTAAATTACTCAAAAGCCTTTTTTTCCCTTGTTTCCCCTAATCCAGCCGTCCTAAATAGGACCTTTTCTATTACTCAAATGTATCATTGGCACTCCTCTTGATTCCCTAGAAACTTCCTAGCTATCTTTAAATGTTATCAAAGATATGGAAAATACAAATCTTTGTGGCTGGCCAACCATCCTCAGAGTATTATAAAAATAAAATAATTCTTAGACTAACTGTTTCCCCAGATTTTCATCACAAGCCTAACGTGTCTTATACAGCTTCAGATGGGGATAAGGGAGATAAGAGAACATCCTGGGCACCAGCACAGCCATTTTGGACACTAGCAGCCAAAAATAGTCTCTTCTTGTGTACAAGAGGAGCAGGTATAAAAGAAACAGAATTTGCATTAAAAGCATATTTTGAAAATACTGTGATAAAGTAAGAAATCAGTTTTTTCAGAGCTGATGATTTTGTTAGTCATTTCCTAGTTTTCAGGGGTTTAAATTTATCCATTTTCACAGTAGATAAACAGAATCACAATCTGTAAAAACACGTTCATTAACATTAACTTTGGGGCCTTTAGTTTAAAGCACTTAGGTTGAACTCAAAATGCAGTCCATATCACTTTTAAGAAAAGAGACAAGTCCCAGTGTCCTATACAACACTATTGTTACTGTAAAAATTCCAAATGACAATGACGTGCCTTGTTTGTCTTGTAATATTAGTTTCTGATTTATAACTTTGAGGTACTTAAAGTATGAAGCACTACATGATAATGTAAAAACAAAATCTGTTCCAGTCTAAGTAAGTATAGATATAGTGCTACTGACAGGCTGGCACTATCTCAAAGCTGAGTGTCTATATCATCATCAACCCACTTGCGGGGCCTATAAATTAAATATTAACAATGTAGTCCATGTGCCATTTATCAGCATTGAATGAATTGCCAAACCATTGAAATTCTGAAGAAGTAAACACAAATATTAAAGTAGGCATCAGACTTTTCAGGCCACTGTCTCTTGTTCACAGTAAATAAACATGATGAATAAGCCTCTTTCTGGTTTGTACAAAGCTCTCAAGTAGGAGTTTCCGCTACAGGAATCTACATGAAAATCCTGAAACAGCTAGAGCATATAGCTTCTTCCCACCATTCTGCAGATGTAGTGACATATTGTCTATCAGACTAATGGTCTTCTTGAAATGCCATCGTTGAAATTGTTTGAGCAGATCAAGTTGGCTGAGAGGAGTAGAAAGAATCTACTCGGTATACCAGATCAACAGACAAACATAAGACTTAACATAGGAAAGACAGGTAAAACCAGGTACCATAAAGAAAGAAAGGTAAAACTATGTATTCAGTGCTGGTCCTGCCCTGGTGAGCTCATCAAAGAGAGAATTTCTCATAGTTTTAGCATACATTCTATTACAATCTTGACACACAGATCAGGAGAACAGTGATGATGCTTAAACCATAAGGTCTCAGTGTAATGAGTACTGTAAGCTGTGTAGACTTCTGAGAAATTAAAGCTGATTAATCTTCTTTGAATAGCCCAGCTGACCATATTTGATCTCCTTGTTTTTGTAGGGCACAGAAGAACTAGAGGTTCGAATCCTGGTGCAGGCTCGACCAGGCCAAGATATCAGGTCTGTAAACATCCTACTTTATAAACAGTAAAATATCTCTGTAAGGAATGGAAGGCCTGGTGATTTTTATAGTCATTTTTTAACCATAAGTAGTACTGACATTTTGACAGTCTTACTAATGAACATCCCTGGACACTCCTCACTGGGAGCAGGGCCAATCAAGGAAAGATACTTTCAATCTCATTCTGTTTTTCTTTCATTTTTTTCTGTACTATGATTTTCAGACCTATAGGACATGACATTAAAAGAGGTGAATGTGTGCTGGCTAAAGGAACCCACATGGGTCCATCTGAGATTGGTCTCTTAGCAACTGTTGGAGTAACCGAAGTAGAAGTTAACAAGTTTCCAGTAGTTGCAGTCATGTCAACAGGGAATGAGGTAAGAAAAATATGTTTAGAATCAGGGTCTGAATTACCATGTCTTCTTCTGGACAGTGTTTTGGATAGTGACTTCCACCCTATTCCCAAGTAGACTCACTTTTTGAGCTGCAACTCATGCTGACATGAGGTATTTTTTGTGAGTGATCAACCTGTAATCAGATGGTTGTGTTTTCTCCCTCAAGGACTCTCTCACAAGTCTCACACACTGTCTTTGCAAAAATTTTGGTAACATAGCCAACCATGTGTCAGCTACTTTTCTCCTGCCAGCAAGGGAGGACCTGTGGGGTAGCCAGGGTTGTAATTCATACTGCCAGTCATGACTGGAAGAGTAATTTCTTTTGAGCAGCAGTCCTCTGTAGCTATAGTGCAAATGGCAGATAACCTGTCTTTGAAAACTGAATGGTCCTACCAAATGTCTTGTTGTAGTATTCTGCCTTAATATTTTTTTTTAATAGTAGCACATGTTGAAATCCAGACAATCTCCTGTTGGTAGAACTCCAGACCAGCTTTCTAATTGCTTTGTCTTAACTACATCAGAAAAATCACTTTCAAGATTAACTTAATTTATTAATTTTACATATCTGTGCGTTCACCCCAGCCAGCAGCTATACTTGCTTAGTCCCTCCCGCAGTAGGTCAGAGAGAGAAGAGAAAGAAGCAAAAGCAAAAGAACTTGTGGGTTGAGATAAAGTCGATAGGAGGTTTAAAGGCAGCATGAAGTTTGAACTATAATTTTGACTGTCCTTGGAGACAAACTTTTTGAAATCCAGACATAAACATAAACCCAATAGCTGTATTCTCATACAGCTTGAATATGTTGAATTTTGAAAACTTTTAATATGTTGAATTTTGTCATCTGGTGGTGTCCTTACAACTTCCACAATCCCAGTGAAGGTTACTCTGTGACTACTGGGTACTGTGGTGGCTGAGGCCAGCCTTGCTGGGACAGATTCTTGCCAGATTTCATAACATAGACAGGGTCTGTCGGGCAGGAAGCTTACCGCTCACTGAAGAACAAATCCAAAGAGCTACAAGGATTACAGGTCATTATTTTCTGAATAGTATCTTCCCTGGGTCTGAAAGTTCTTGCATGTCATTAAAGGGTTCTTTACTGATGTGGGCACTCTGTTTTTTATCATGTGTTAAAAAAGATCCTGCACAGTGGGGTTCTTAAACATCCTATGGAAACCTTCACAGAAACAGAGCTGCTAGCCAAAGCATCAAACTTTAGCCATGCCTCCCTTTTGGTTATTCTTACCTTACTACCTAACACTTGCTATAATTTTGACAGATACATCATTATTATTATTATTATTATTGTTATTATTGTTATTATTGTTATTATTATTATTATTTACCTCCTGTCAATATTGTGTTGTCTTTATGTGTCCTACAAAAGAATTCCTAATATATGTAAAATGTATGTTTACTTTTGTACGTTTTGTAGTTTAACTTCCAAAATATGTAACACATGTAAAGCAATTGCCATGATCCTATCTTGAGAGAAAGTTTTTCATCCAAAACAGTATCTGATATAAGAACCAAGCTTTAAGCTTCTATGATTCCAGTACAGATTGTTATATTTAAAAAACATCTTTATTGGTAAGTAGACAATTAATTTCCAAAAAAAATTTTAATACTTTTAAATATGGTTAGCAATATCAATGAAGTTCCTTTAAAACCATTTAAATAGAATCAATAACCTGGAAACTTAAAAGTTTTTTTTGATTTCTAATGTTTGAGATTAGAAACCAGGTACTCTTCAGGAGAAAGAAGGTTTTGCAGACATGAAACAATAGAAACAAACTAAGCAACATGCAGGATTGGACTAAACATGCACATTACATAACTTATTCATTTAAATTCACTAAATCACTTTATACATACATTTTATGATAGGTGTCTAAGAGTATCCTGTCTAATCTAAAGAAGAAAATTCTCACGTGTGTAAAGGCACAGTATTCCAAGGAGACTGACTGAGCATGTTTCTCATTTTGTAGCTACTGAATCCTGAAGATGACCTCTTACCAGGAAAGATTCGGGACAGTAACCGTTCAACTCTCCTAGCTACAATCCAAGAACATGGCTACCCAACAATCAACTTGGGAATTGTGGGAGATAAGTAAGTACCACATGTTAGTAAAGATGTCACTTCATATTCATGTGGTGCGCTTTATGGCATCCATGGAAAAAAGAAATACCAGAGAAAATGGCACTCAGTGCAAGTGTCACAGTGTTGTGACAGGGCACATCTTGGAGAAGATTTTTACCCTTTTCATTAGAGAAATAAGTAAGTCTATTCTAATAATAAGAAGAATCATTTGATAGAATTTTTATTGAATGGTGTTTATCTTGGTTTGCCTTCTGTTTGTTGAAACATGTATTACTGCTGCAAATTGAATTTATTGCTGCAGTATCATCACAAGCACAATACTTAATACACATAAAAGGAGACAATTCTACAGCAACTATACTTTTTTCTGATCCAATAAAGGGAGAAGGAAGGTTTCTCTCAGAGTTTATTTTCCATGCCAAAATTAATTTAGAGTATAAAATTTTGTCACATTCTGAATAACTGTCTTTTGGGGAAGGCCGCACTTCTGGATATAGCTCAACATTTCCAGAAATACGTCAAAGAATTTAAAAGAATCGGATTTTTTTTTCCTTTACTGGTATCTCTACTTTGATTGCCACAGAGTAGTACCCTGTGATCAGTCTTTCTGTTCATCTGACAGTGATTGCTCCTTGTTTCCCAGTGGTAGTGAAGTCACATCTCCTGTTGAGAGCTCTAGTATAAGTATTCACAGTGCAAGACTGTGCAATGCCTGTCATCCATGGCTTGAGTTTCTCAGCATAACATATTTCCTCAGTTTATTGAGCCCCAAAGGCTTTGAACAGGCTTTCTTGTTTCTCATTTTGGGTATCAAACCAACTAACAGACTTGGTTCGATAGGGAGTTGTTCAGGTTCACCTCCACCTGTTTGAGAAAAAGGGTATTCCTTGTGGGTAGGTAAAACTGAGGCCAGATTAGAAAAAAGAAAAGAAAAGGAAATAGTGAATTTAAGCACCCACATTTCACATCGATTGATGAGAAAATTCCCAAACAGGGAGACAGGGTTACTGCTATGGAATAGCTCATTTCAAAACTAGTCTTCCATAGTGCAGGATTCAATGCAAAACATTACTAGCTTGACAGAAAGTATATGAATGGGCCAACCACTGCATGGTTAACCAGCCTAAATGGTGGCTCTGGGAAATGCAGTTGTATTTCAAGTATCCATACAGGGAATGTGACACACAGCAACCGCAGCAGTTGTTGTGATCTTAGGGAAAGCAAATCCTTCGGGATACTCTCACTGCATCCAGGCATCCTTTTTGATTCTCTGGCCTGGCAAAACTCCATTGCTGTTCCAAATAGCAATAAATATCAAAAAAACTCCTGCCCATGAATGTTTCCAATTTCAGGTAGAGATTTCATGCAAACAGAACCTAAACTCACAAGATTGTTCTTTCCAGAAATGGTATCTAAATGTTCTGGATCTCTAGAGTGTTTTCTATATTATAGGGACCTTTTTAGACTTTAAAACACAGGTGGCAACGTTCTCAAATAAAACTATTATATCTAGAGATCAAGTTCTAGAGTTACGTATCTGTGAAAAAAGAAAACGGCCACAAAAAGGCTGTTAATCATAGTCAGCTGCTGAGAATCATCCCTACAGAAAAGGGTTGGCAGCTTTTTTCTCCAACAACATATTGGAGGTGGAACTTTTTGCCACCTGAATGACCGAAAGTTGCTGCTACTGTCATCAATATTACTGTCAACATCAGCTTACATACTGTCATTAACAGTGGGTTAATCCAATGGAAAAGATGCTTTCCCCTGAACATCTTTCTGGTAGCTCCTCTGACAAAGTAAGAATGTAACGCATGTCTGTTCTTTATGGCCTTGTCCTAACCAAATAGGTATAGTCTCAAATTTGCTGTACAGTGAACTCCATCAGATGGAGAGTTTAATTTAAAGTCATTGTGCAAAACTATAGCTATGTACTCCATTGCCTTCAGGAATTTGTTCTATAACCTCCTAGGTATGGAGTGTCTGTGAAGATAATTCATCTTGAAATCTCTCCGTAATAATAGCAGACAATTTTAGTGAGATTTAAGGCCCAAGAGAATTATTTTACTTTTCTATATTTTTTACAAATATGTTTTGTGACCCTTTTGTTGGATACTAGCTGAAAACCAGACAGCAAACATGTATGTCAGTCAAAGGCAGACAAGTGCCAGCAACTTTGCTTTCAGTTATGAGAGAGGTTGATACTCTTCAATTCTCCCTATTAAAATGTTCTCTGTGTCTTGAGATAGTATTACCTTGGCAAAGGTAATAAGAGTTCTTTTTAAACATTCAGTTTCATGCCTGGGAAGTCATTTCTGCAGAGGTAGTTATTTTGGCTCATAGAATAGCAAATAATGAGCGTCCAATTGTACAGTGATTTTGTATTTTGCAGTAAGTTTTCAAGGAATAATTTGGTACTGTTGATTTAGCCAAGAATCTTAGCAATTCTTCTGCTGTTCTTCTTGCACTTACATGCCCAATCCATATATTTACAACAAAATGCATCTGCAGTTCTGTTTCAGTCAAATGGCAAATCTGAATATGTAAATTAGTTTGATAATAAGTACAGTATTATTTCATTTTATAATAAAGCTACTAAGAGAATGTTGCCCATATGGATATTTCAGTATATATCTTTTGGACTAACATGACTGATTTGATGGAGTACCATGGCACTTGAAGAAATCCAAGAGTCTTACCAGAGAGATCTTATGAAGGGTACAATTTTGATGTTTTAGTTAGCATGTTTATAGAAAAGTTGAACAAGCCTTCAGTGTCTGTTATATGGTTTACTGGAGTTAAACCATAGATTTTGTATGTTTGTGTGTGCTCGTGTATATGTGCAGTTTATTTTGTATGTATAATATGTATCTAGATAGTGAAAACCAGAAAGATTTTATATGCCTGCAATACCTACAGATGTAGTAAAAATACTGGCAAATACTTTTCAGAAGGGAAACTTAAGAACTTGTAATTTTTTCTTTGAAGGTATCACTGTAATGTATTTCTTCCTTCCCATATTTCACATTTTGGGTTGGTTTTTTTTTTTTCTATTTTGTCTTGTTTATACATTTTACATTGAGTAAATTTTACTGCATTTTACTGGGTGTGAAAATTATTTTAGAGTAGTATTTGCAAAGACTAGAGGTAAGTGTTCCTATATTTCATTTCAGAATATGAATCACTCAAGAGGTGTTTAGGTAAGACAATAGCTTGTCCAGCTGCTTCAAAGCCCAGGACTGTGATACATGTAAACATGTTCCAAGAGAGAATGTGAAAGGATGGGGAAGCACGTGGAATGTCTGTGGGTGGCTGCAGAGTAGTTAGGAGCACTCTAAAAACGTCTTTGCATATTAATCATACGTGAAGTTACATTTTGAACTGGCCATTCAAGTCGCATTTAGCCTATATTTGAATTCTCAATTGAAACCAATATTTTATTTCTTTTTGGAGCATTTTAAGAATTTCTGAGACTGTCATTGTTTGTTTCCCTTCTCTTAAATTGTATATAGGACTCAATATTCAAAATGAAAAACAGCAAGTCCAAAACACATAGATAAAATCTACAGTTAAAATCCTGGAAGCAAGCAATAGGAGAAGAGAACAAAGATGGAAAATGCAATATAGCTGAAGTTATGGATGGCTAGAAGCCAAGATTTTCTCTATTTGTGTTCTTATCATGTAAAAATCAAGCTGTTTGAAAAGCACATCTCTCTGGGTAGAAATGAAAGATACTGCATTTCCAGAACTACTCTAAAGACAAGAAACAAATGCAAAACTAAAAAAAAGGAAGAACCCTTCTGTTGTCGTTCTTACTGTTGTGTCTTACATCTTTGTCTGAATCACAGAATCACTTGCTAAAAAACTGCAAAAACAACTGGCCAGTTAAAACTGGTAATCCCATGTACTTTTGAGTGTTGTCTCACATAACAAGACAAAGGCTTCTAATTTCATTTCATTTGCTTATAATGTATGAAATTATTTGGTTCTTTGGAAACCATTGATAAAAACAAGAGTTACATCTCTGATCTGATCTGTAGAACTCTATTAACTTAATTATCAGGATAGTTTTGTGTCTGATGATTTCATTTGTGGTGTTCTTTGTAACCACTGTTTATTTAAGGCTGTAAAGTTTAGCCCTAGCAAAATCTGCTGTAGCGTGGGCCTCTGTTTTAGAAAGCCATCTTCCATTTTGACAGTTTTCCTTCTATGAGAGACTCTCATATTAAACTTGCTAAAGAATTTTGATTACATGTAATGATTTCAATTTCCTCCATTTTTACCTTTGTTTACATGAGTACATTTTCCCCTTCTCTGCATTCTTTTACCTATCTTCTAATTCCCTTATCATTTTTCTGAGAGACATGTATAACATTAGCTGCTTCCAGCTGCATTTTCATTTTTTGAGCCTGTGATTTCACAATGGAGAAAGAAAGAATCTCTGTCTCTGTATGAGAAAAATTTAGGAAATTCATATTATCTGCTCAGTTGCTTTAAAAATTTATCAGAACAGCTATAAAATCAGCAGTATATGAGAACTTTTCTACGTTAGAATTGATCAGTTTCTCATTTATATACCTCTTTTTTATGACATACTGACATATAGCGTCTAAGTGACAGGTAAACCCATTAAAAATCACCGTTGTTATTGTGACAGCATTACTGTATGATATCCCTAAAATAAAGGCTTTGAAAGAGTCCCTTCATATTTTGGAAGGGATACTAAGATTTCATTCAAGGCTTTAGTCTGCTTAAATTTTATGTTTGCCATCCAAAAAGAGGTTTAAATCTTTTGTACTTGTGTGGGTTGCATGTAATTGCCAGTATTATAATTCAGATAGAACATCTGCAGTGGAGGAGAAGAGCGGGAAACTGTTGCAACTCTAAAATTTCTCATGCAGTATCAGCTTGACAGACATCATCATATGAGTTAGAATATGAGTTACAGGCAGAATTCAGCCACAGAATCCTAGCCTCTCCCTGCACCAGTTTAATGTCCAACTTGGGTACAATCAAATATACTGTGAACAGAATTAGTAGTAGTAGTAGTAGCAGTAGTAGTATCATTTAATAAATGACTGCAAGAAAAGGCTTGTTAGAGAAAAGGCCTTAAATCAAATGTCACAATATTAGTTTTTGCTAAAGTGACTTCAGTTCTAGATCTGCTCAAAGAATGATGGTGTTATAAAGTGTGATCATAGCCTAATGAATCCAGGGACACTGGGTAACGATTTGAAGGTGATTAAGATATGGACATCCTCTCTTCCATTGTGCTCTGTCAAGAAAAATATTCTCCTTTTCAAGCCAAAATGTTTAATATCTGTCACAACTCTTGATAATCATTACGGCAAACTTCAGATAAGTTGTCATATGTGACAAGTCATCTCATCTAGTGCACATTCAGAAAACACAAAGCAACATGTGAGCCAAAACAGAGGTGGAAAAAAGAACTTGTGAAACAGGGCAGTACAAGTCCCAGGGGTTCTTCTGTACCAGTACAAAACTACATACTGTGACAGGTAATAAAATTTCATGCTGTAGAGGTGACAGGTGCAAAGGTAATGCACAGTGTGTCATTCTCATAATTGTTCTCTGCACAGGCATGGACTTCTTCCTGAATTAGCATTTATAGAATCACAACCCAGTAGTAGAACGTGACACTAAACAGCAAATAATAAAGAGGACAGAATACTATGAAAATCCTCCCATATTTGAAAATAGAGGGAATCTGTAACTGTATTTGTTGGAGTGAAATAAACACTACTGTAGTCTATTTTTGAGGCATATATAAATATTTTTAAAAATACTTGGAGACATAAGTTATTTTTACAAGAGAACTTCAGCCTCTAGGAGCCAAAATATCATTCACTTAAATTACTTTCAACCTCCTTAGTATCTAGATCATATATAGGAATTTGGGTTCCCAAGTCACTAAGAAATTTTTGAGGATTGAAATTTTACTATTAACACCCTAGAAGAAATGAATAATTAAAACTAATAAAGGCAGTAGATACAGAAAGATCAAAGAAGTGTTGAATGTTGAACATAGGTCACTGTGTCAGCAATATGAATCACTTAGAAAACTGGTTATTAGTATATTATTAACACAACCAAGTATGAATTGATATATATAGGACTAAAGAATGTAGGTAAAATTTACAGGATGGAGGATTATATCTTGAGAAGTAAAGATTTAGGAGAACCTTTGAGTATTGTAGTGAGTAATCTGCTAAATACAAGTTCTAGCATATGTATAAAGAGCTACGTCTCCTGTAGAATTAGAAGGTTATTTTTGACCTTACCTTTGTATTCCCAGGACAAGAACACAACAGGAATTGTATATAATTCAGAGGAGAATCATTAAAATTTTTAAGTGATTGAAAGACGGACCATATACTCCAACAGTATCAGAACGCAGGCAGTTCAGTTCAACAGATATACTTACAAGATGACTTGATTACATTCCAATAATACTGAGCCACATGGAGAATAAACTTTGAATAAAGTTTCTGTTTCAGCAGCAATGGCTAGATATTAAAGTTAGACTAATTAAGACTGTAAATAAAGCGTATTTTAATAGTGAAAGTAATTAGTTATTAGGAAACTATATCAAATGCTTTGATAGATACTCATTTCAAAGCAAGATTGGATATTTATTTAAATGTCATCTACAGTTCAAACAGAAGCAAGTTCAGGGAGGTTCCTAGATTATATTGAGTGCCAAATCACACAAAATTATCAGTATTATTTCTCCTGGTCTCAAATAATCTCTTAACTCTTACTTCAGAGAATTAAATATTTTCGTGTTATACTAATGGACAATTTGTAGTAGAAGCACAAAGGCAGAAGACCAGTACCAGCAGAAATAACACAGCAACAGTGATCTGTAAAGACAGAATGCACGTCAGAGCTTTGGCTATTTTAATATGCGATGCTTAAATGAATTTGAAACTTTTTAGAAATTTTGACAAGATGCTTTTGGTTTCCTCGCCTCTGTGTAATTCATGGTGTCATTTAGAAACATCTGTAGTTTCAGTCTGCCTTCTTGGAGAAGAACATTGTGATAGTGAGAGTACTCTTAGAGTTTAGTACCTTGCAGGAAAAAGTTCTTGATTTTTGAGACTGCTGTCCGTAATGTTGATGAGTAAACCAGAAGCTGGGATCACTTAGAAATCTGAAAGTCTTTTGTATGTCACTTCTGACACAGTGACCCTATTTCAAGAAACAGAGACTGACTAAATTCTCTGACAATGGATAGAAGAACAAATAAGGGACTGAAGGCATTTTAGGAAATGGCTATCTTGGGAAAACTGTCAGAAGGAAATGGACAGCTAAACTTATAACCTAAATAGTTTAATGTTTTTCCATGACTTCCAAACAACATTAGTGCACATCTGATCTGACAGACCCTTTCTGTCTGATGACCTAGGAGGAAAACCCAGGCATGGATTTACAAGGTGATAAAGGGGATTTTAGATTTCATTTTAGTAGTGTCCATGTGCATGAGTAACAGTAAAACATAGTGCAGGCATACTGGCCCAGTCTTCTCATCATTCCTCAGTCAGATAGGATCTGTGTGTGCCCAGAAGTGATCTTTGCAATGACAGAGTGCAGCTGCTATGTGCAGGATAAACTGAGCCTGGGCTTGGGACTGCGGAGGCAGGTTGATTTTGTTGTTGTTAACAGTCCAGCCAGCTGAAAAGAAGAAAGAGCTCAAGAGTTGTGCAATGACTATTCATGACCTGGTCCATTCCAATCTTGAACATCTTATTTTAGTTTTTTTTAAGAGAGACATTTCTAAATCTTCATGTCAAATGAAGATTTTTTTGCGTTCTACATTTAACTGTCCTACATTTAAGAGTATAAAAGCATAGATTTCAGCTTATTTCATATTTCTTTTACAAAGGATGCTATCTAAAAATTATTTCTTCCCAGTGAAACTGACTTGGAAGAAATGCATGTAAAAGGAAATGCTGTCTCCATAAAATAGGAATTCATAGCAAAAAATTGTTTTAAATAAGGTCCTGATAGCAGTAACTTTCTCAGTTTTGGACATTTTTTCTAAACCTGCTTCTTAGAGCAGGGTAGCTGGGTATAAGCTTCTCATGAATGAAGTGGCATCTTTATTGACTATGGAGATATAAAATTAGGATAAATACAGCCCTTTCCCCCTTGTAGTCAAGAAGGTGACATTTAATATGCCTTGAGACCCATTTCCTAAATAAGAAGCTAGAAAGTATGAGTAAAAATGTTTCATTGGGACCCATCTCCAAATATTTTCCCATTATTATCCCATATATTCCAGAATGTCAAGCTGTTTAACACTTCATTTTGCTTTGTCTGGAAGTCAAGAGTAAAGAAGTTTCTCCATAGACTCTGCAAGGAAGGATGAACTACGCATTGTTGGCATGCCCAGTTTGGGCCTAAATCCTTCCGTAACTCCACTCTCCATCCTTGTGAGAAGCCTTTCCAAACTATAACAGAAATGTGTTCCTGTACACTCCCTTTCTCTCCCCTTGGCTGGCCTTGCAGAGAAGAAGCATTTCCCATGATGATTTTGAATATTCAGAGCCACCAAGGAGGCACAGCTGAGCACAGAGCATCCCTTTCACCCCAGGAGCCTCTCTCCTTCCCTGGCTCTTTATTATACCCCTTCTGCTTCCTTTACCCTCAGGAAGCCAGATGTTTTTAAAGAAGAAGGGACACAGAGCTTCCAGAACACTGCGGAGACAGGCCTACCAGATTGGTGAGCACCGTTTTTAAAACACTTGGGACGTTGAGGCACATGCATGCTCACAGGCAGGCTCGACTAAATGTCTGTCAGTGCAGAGCTTGGAGCACGGATTCTACTAATGGTTGCCATATAGAAGCAAATGGTGGTTTATTCTGTCCATTAAATAGCACTGCCTTGTCAATTAAGTTCTTATGCACCAGTGCACTGGAGACATACATGGCTCCACAATGTTGATAAAATTAAAACTCTGTTAATAGCAAGAATGTTTACATTACTTGTCAGTCGCAGCAACCATCTTTATCCATCAAGGCTTTTCCCTTTTAAAAATAGAGCAAATTAGGAAGAAACCTGGTTGATGTAGTAGCAGAGTACAACTCTAGGGAAGTCACTGTGACGACTCTTCAGTCATACCTGCATACTTGTTTTTCCATTACCATGCTGATCATCTCTAAAGCAGGCTAACTGGAATGTTCATGAAATCTCTTAATTATCCACTATGCTTTTTTTCCAAAATATATGTACAATTATATAGGTCTTATTTAGAGGGATGGCTTAATAATACAGATTAATTTATAGAAGTAACTTCCTATCATAGACAGGCCAAAGGGGCAGGGGTGATAACAGAGCAACAGTAAACCACCCGTCATTTTCTCTGTTAACAAACAGAAAAATTAGTTTCTATAGTTAGATTCTTGTAGGAATTAAAACTAGGCAGAAAAGTAATGAAAAACCTATCAAAGGCTAGTACCTGAAAACTACAGTCATGTGAGGATCCTTAGTGTGGTTAGTAGGCCTATTTCTATAACCAAAGGTTGGAGGATTGCGTTATAATTTAATGTTCACTTTGGACACTGGAAAAACAAGTTTCTGTACTCGTTACTGAATCAATCTGCCATATCCTTAGCCTTTAAAAGACTTGTTCATGTTCAGCAATTGACTGTTCATGCTGAAGCCACGTTGTCATAAATCTAGGTTTTCCTCATTAAATTGACTAAAGAGATCAACCCACTAGAATCTTACACTGTACTCTATACACCCAAAAAAATTTAATGGCAATAGCTTACAAGAACCTGCAGTCTTTAAAACATTTTAGATTAATGTGAAGTACATAATATAGACTGTCTGCTTTATCAGAAATTGCCTAGAAGCTGGAATCTACCAGCAGGTGATCAACTTTGAATACCTCATACAAGCCTGTTTCACATATCATTGCTAACAGCCTCAATCAAGAGGACACATTAAATGAGCCTTTGGACTCTTCTAAGCGGTGCTGGAGCAAGCATCAATAAAAAATAGCCCCTAGAATAAAGCTTTGCTACCCAAAGCATGAGCGATTAGAATGCTTCTGCTCCCAGGGCAGGAGAGAATGTAATGGGCATTTTCTTACACTAAAAACGTCTTTGTGCTTGAAGGAATATAGTCCAGTATTGTAGAGACAAATGAAGTTCGAGTTCCTTCCATTGACTAGCAGTCGTCAAAAAATTGACTTGCTGGTCTCAGGCGGGATAAGTTTCTCTTTCTGTTCATTCTCTTATTTCTAATAAACTGTAGTTTACTCTTCTTGGAGAATTTGTATTAAGTTTTAGTAAACAAAAATTGATGTCATATTTCATTTGCCATTTTCTAAAAAACAGCTATATGTTTTAAGACATAGCTGATGAGAGGGTATTTTAAAAGGCCTTCTTATATTGTCTCTCACCTGTGGCTTCCAAGTAATTTTTCTTCTGGAGACAGACATTTTTCCAAGTGACTAAGTTACAATTCTGTAAAAGGTGGAACTTTACAGAGAAAACCTTCACTTTGAGGCATTGCCTTTAGGGACTACATTGCTACCTGTCACAGAGGCATCCATACTGTAGTTCAATAGCAGTTGCACCAGTTTACAGGGAGATTAATTTACTTAAAATTCACTTAAAATTTATCTAAAATTTACTCTTACCTAAAATTGAAACTAAAGCAAAATGAAAAGGTAAGAAATTCCATGATAACAATACCATGTCACCATGTGTCAGATTTTGCAACACTATTTGGTTTGTAAGCAACTGGCACTAATTAAATCAATCATAATATTTTACTTTCAGTTATGTCAGTATAAGCCAATTCTCATATTTCTTGAGTGCTCTGAAAGAAATAACTGCAGAACCGCATTTACCCTTCATACTCACCAGTGCACTGTCATCTTTACTGATGAGCAATGTCTTTGGCATTGATTGTTGTATTGTGTTGTGTAATCTTCAGTCATACTATTTCAACCCAGCTACAACTGTTGAGTAGTTTGCACTCCAAAATTTAAAACTTTCTAGTGAGAAATCCATACAGATTCACTTCCTTCATAAGAAGGAAGATAAAATAGAAGCTATTATCTTTACCAGTGAAATCCCATCCAACTTCTTGGAAAAACTAATGGATTTCTGGTAAGTATTGGGATAAGGTTCATTGCTATTGGGTAGACAAAACTTACATAGTCATGTTGAACAACCCAAAAGCTACTGTAATTATTCCAGCTTTCCTCACAAGCTGGCCTATAATCCTAGGGAAAACATACTGCATCTGTTCAAAGTGATCCAGGGAAATACCACAGAAGGTAGAAGGAAGAAACATTATGAGAACATGATGAAATACACTGGAGAATTTTGAAACAAATATGGTTTCAGAAGAGTACCCATATGTTCCTACATACATCATCAAAATTGGATCTTCTTCTGCTTTAGAAAACCATACTAGTCAAAACACAGAATTCCTGTTACATTGAAATATTCATTTGTTGAATTACATTCATTGAAATACATTGAAATACATTCATCGAACTACATTCAATATTACATTCTACAGAAGTTGGGTTTTAGTTGGCTAAACGTAATATGGCATCTATTCACTATTCTGCATCCTGCAAATTACTGATATGCAAAATATTCCTCTTGGCCATGAGGTGAGAAGTGGGTGACAGACTTTGTCTTTATGCCTAGCTGCATTCATTTATTCATTTTGAAATCTGTCACACCAACTGAATGAGCACAAGAAGAAAAATGTGAGTTAATCATAAAGGATCAAACCCATATCCCATCTTTCCTCAAACAGAAATGTCATTGAGCTTGATGAGATCTCTTAGTACAATAAATACAGTCTCTTGTTTTTTTCATGTAAGTTTTACTTCAGTAAATTCTTCGTTGTTTTGGAGGTGTTTCTTTTTTATTCTGATGTAGAACTAGAAGCTTGATTGGGTTCTTTGCATACAAGGGGAATTTTTAGCAGGTCCTCGTACATTACTTAAATCTTTTCTTCTTCTGGGAGATCTGTTTAGCAGAAAAGAGACCTCATAAGACGCAAAACTAGCACAAACCACTGTTCCCAGTTTGTGTGGGCATGGCTAGAATGTGCTAAACTCTGGGTCCCTACAGATGGCACACAGCCTTTTGAAGTTTACAGTCAGCTGCTGTAGTTCAGAGGAGCAGCTGGTCTACTTTGGTCTTCAGTGCGATTGGTGTAGGATCACTACTAACACTTCAGTTTTCACTATGTGTGCAGGAGTCTGTAGCTCCTCTGAATCTGTGAGGAATCATGTCTGAAGGGGTAATTATTTCAGCATATAACTGAAATACTTGAGATGCTTTCAAATAAAGTAAAACAGTAGGCAAGAAAGGTTACCTAGCTCTGCTTTTGTACTCACAGTAGACACTTCTGCATGCATCTGGTGCATTATGGTGCATGTATATCTTTCTGTATCTGTGTCTAGTATATCTGTAAAGCACGTGCATTGAAGGTGCTAACTGTGATGGTTTGCATGCACAAATTTTGCAAGTACAGGTTTCCAGAAGACCTGGGTTTGTAAAAGTCTGGGCTGATGCATAGAAGAGTACAACAATCACAAGTGTTTCTATTAGTCACCCAACAGTAATAGCTGTATGTGGCAATAAACAACAAGGACTGGAAATGACTGTCAGGTAATGAGGTTTATTTGAATGAATGAGACTACTGTGGCAAAGAACTTGGTGGAAATGGTCCTGGAAATTAGTAATGAACTATGGATTTTGTACTGTGACAATGGCTTGATAAGTCAGTCCTAACTAAATGTTCCAGTTTGATTTTACAGGGATCACTCATTTTACTGCAGAGTGATAGGTGATGCAGATCACCATTTGTTGTTACTTGTTTTCTAAATTGAATTATAAAACTGAGCAGTTTAATTGCATGTATCATACTGCTGGTGTTAAGGGTTGTATCACAGAAAAGGCTGACAGATTTATAATTAATGACAGTGAAGCACAACAACAGGATCAACAGAAGTGAATTAACAGACACCGATTTCTATTTGAAAGAGAAAATTACACCGTAATTTAGGGTACTTCAAAATGGCACTTAAAACATAGAGAATTCTTTGGTCTTGACTGTACTGTAGCTATTTCTTTTGAGAGAGATAAAGGAAAAAATCTTCTACATGGCTCATGTCTATTTTAATGAGGCTTGCATCATTTTCTTGTTCAAGCTCTTAAGCTGCTGTGTATCTTTTCAGTTCAAAGACAGCTCAGTAATCAAGTGCTGCATAACAGTTTTCCACAAACTAGCTTTGACAATCAGAATTTTTCATGAATCCAGAAGGTGTTCCTGTTCTGGTATACTGCCATCCTGCAAGCCCTCTCTTCAAATTAATGAAATCAAGTGGCATGTCAAGTGCAATGTCATGCATCTGCTTACTGGATTCTACGCATGCTGCTGCCACTGCACAACAGATAACCTCCAACTAATGTCCAGATTGTACTGCTCATTCTGTTCTATAAAACAGAATAAAGAGGGTCAGGAAATTGAGGTGGTAAAGTAGATACTCTGTTTATCAGACGGGCAAAATTAACAGAGAATATAAAGATATACTTAAAAGTACATGGACTCGTTATGCAAAGCAAATGTATGTGTAATACACATAATATTTGTGCAGACACAATCAGCTATAGATGGGGATTTCTACTGTTGAGAGAAAGTTTGGATTTGTGCTTACTTACCTATATGAATACTTTCATGAACTGTATGTAATCTTTATAGAACAAATTTTCTTAGTTGTATTTGCAGCAGATGCTGGGATGTGACCTGAAACATACAGGGAGTATAATTTTTTTAATCAATTGCAGCATGTTAGAAAAGCACACTCCCTTCTTGTGCACAATGTTGCTCTGACTTTGAAAATCACCAAATGAAACAGAATAGTTTTACCATCTGGAAATGAGACTTACCATCAAAATCTACTTTACATTGATTAAGATATTCACCGTTATATTTGAGCACCTGTTACAGTTCTGTCCATAAAGGAAAAAAATCCAAGAATAGCACTTTCACAAGACATATTAAAGGATTTATCATAGTAAATTAGACCATTAGTCTGGCTAATCCAGTATCCTGCCCCTAGCAGTGGCCAGGGCTTCAGAATATAGCTTCTGATTTGTACTTGCTCAGACAGTGAGGGTTATTTTTCAGCTTCATCATGATTTGTCACAGGCCTTTTAGAACAATCTTGTCCTGTTATGCTCAGATGCCAAAGCTGTTTTGTCTATTCTTTTAGAAGTTAATCATCTTCAATTATTTATTCCCTTTCCATCTCAATCTGAAGGAGAAGCTGTTCATTGTTATACAACAAATGAAATGCAAAGTAGTATCTTGTTATCTGATTATATCAAATATGTGTTAATATGCAATTTGAATGATAACTGTCTGCATTAAATACACTAAAGGCAAGGAAAATGTTTGCTGCGGTGTTGATTGAAGATTACAGCAGGTGACTCCTTTAAGGAGTGTCTTGTGTTAATTGCAGTCAGGGAACTACCAGCCTCAAGTAGGGTAGAAGTTAGACCTGAGTGACAAAAAGAAATGTGCCAAATATGGCAAAAAGAGAGAAGCCTTCTGCAAAGGCAAGGAAGGGAATTCTGTAAATGTCTCCTTTCTTCAGAATAAAATCCCAAACTAGCATAATCATTCAGTTTATTACAATAAAATTTCTATCACATCTTTCATTTTGGAAGAATTCAATGCATTTTGCAACTATCTAAAGATGATATGCAGTGCTATTGGTTGGATAAAGTTTTAGTGGTAGAATTTTTAAATGTCTTGCCTTATACAGATGGTAAAGAAAGGGATATATTATACAGGTTATCCTGCTGGAAATGTTGAAAAAATGCACTGAGTCCAGTAATCTTTGCCTTTTTATATGACATGTATTAAAAATCTGTATGATGAACTACTTCAGCGGTATTCTACCCTCATAAACAAAGGTCTGAATTGAGTCCTCACCTGGTTTGAGTTTGGGTTTATTTTGGGGTTGGGTTTTTTTTTCCTTTGTGAAGTAATTTTATATATGTACACACACATATATATGTTCAGTATGTAAGTAGGAGCACTTCCATTCTATTTAACAGTTAAATATAGACGCATTTGCTTTTTACTACTCCTTCCGTTATTCTCAAACCACAACCAAGAGCAAGCACACTTCATAAACCAGAATTAGGATGTCCCCAGACAGGTGGTCTTGCTACTATAAATAACTTTTAAATAATTAAACAAGCTAAAATGAAACAGCCTGGAGCAAGCTCCAGATAAGGTCCTCAGCTGCATCACAACCTAGTGAGAAAAATACACTGAAAGCAGTCTTAGCTTAGTAGTAGTGGCATGAGTGTCTGTCGTCAAGCTTCAGGAAGGCCTATATTGACCTGTGTAATGAATACATATTCCTTGCTGCATTCAAATCTGCACCCTCATTGGCAAGGATTAAGGAATACTTAGATCTTGAGAGACTTTTCCTATTACAAACTCTGTAATAATCTTAACCAATATCTTATTACATACAGATTACTACTTAGACAATCAATATGAAAGAGTTGGTTCTGAAGAAGACACAGACCGTAGCCAACAACAGACTTGCTTCTTTCCTCTTGCCTTCAACAACTAGTGAAGACTTGTGCTGGTTTTTGGATAAAATGATCCTGAGATTTCAGAAGGGGCAGCTGAGAAAATGTCTCTGTTTCCTAAAGAACAAAGAAGGAGATGGTTTTGCTTGAGTCCATATGTTTTATATTTTCTCCCAAAGAAAAAAAGAGTTCAGCCATTCATTATAGGCCCTTTAGAGTATCCAAGATACTCAGTACCCTAAACAAAAGTCCTGGAGGCATGCCAAAATATCTGCAGCCACTCTTCCCTTTAAAAAAATGGTAGTGTATAATTCTATCTGATTGATTACAGTCTACTATGGCACCAGCAATCTGCCCTGCTTTCTGCTGTAGTTTGTTGCCTACCCCTTACAAAGCAATATGACCCTAAAGAGTAGATGTAACGCAGCGCAAATAGAAAAGTTTTGCAGGATAACCACACTGGGATGCCAAAGAAGGTGCTGCAACAGTCACTGTACATGGTGGAAAAAGGGTCTTGAGTCTTTCTGCCTGCAAGGTGTAACCAGGGTCGAGGACACTTGAGGGCTCTCTGGTGAGGAGATGAGTGTGCAGGGTTGCATGCACTTGAAATATCTACTCAGTGAGGGAGCACAGTTGTTCTTGTGTCACATAAATTGTAGTGCACACAGCACGACGTAACGCTGACCGCTGTTTATATTTCACTAAACCACTGGCAAAGACAGGATGCTCAGAGGAAAGGATTTTTCTTTCGGAGGCATTTTGTAACACACAGTTTCTGTTAGCCTCTGAAAGGTCAACCAGGACTTGCACAGTATTTCTAATTTTCCTGTTTCTAGCTCAAACACCAAAATAACTGCAGTGGTTCTATCTTTTGGTGATATATAGCCGAAGTTCCCAAAGGATAGCCCACATGCCATTTGCAGCCTACAAAGCCTTGATAACCCATAATGGCATTTTGTAATTGTAGTGCAACATTTAACTGAGGTGCTGCATTCCAGGTGAAGTCCACTATACAGTCACTAGCATTATTGCCCATTCGTTCAATTGCGTTCTAAGAAGGAACAGCCTCCCATGAAAAACTTTCAGAATCATTAAAGTAAAAACATACTGTTGAAGGAACATTACATACAGTCATAGCAATCACTCAGCTTCTGGTCAGTTCACAAATCTTAAATGCAAAGTATGGATTTAATATATTGGAAATTCTTTTGGATTCCTTTGGTCTTGTATAAGTTGTTTTAGCGAGTTTCTCCGTTGCATGCCTTGAAGCTCTGTATTAGCATCAGTACGGCTGTTAGATAGCTAATGCCCACTTCAGAGTTTCCCATTTAGATCTAAAAAGAAAAAAAAGGAAAGAAGTTCAGATACCAAAATTGAAATATTCTCAGCTTCTATCCTTCACCTTCGCAGTAACACTCTTTGTATGGAGAAACATCACAGATGCCCTTACACGGTTTCTCGTGAAGGTAAATAGTCACTTGAACAGGGTGAATTGTGTTTTTTCAAGATGAAGTGGATGTACAGCTGGCTTTGCTGCAGAGCCCTCTAATGGAGAAGATAAACAAAGGATTTACTCCTGCTTTTCACTGACGGACATTTGAAGTGGAGCCTTAACCCCATTTTTGCGCACATCAAATAAGCTAGACAGGTAGTACTGCAGCCTGCTTGGTGGCCAGTAATTTTCATGTGTCAAGTCCCTTTATATAGCCCTGTCAGTTAATCTAAATCATAATTTGTATTGCTACCTACTGTGCAAATTACATATTTTTAGACACTTGTATTAGTGTTCTTCAGTCCCAGCCTAAAGTATCCCACTGTTCCTGTTGCAAAGCTCTTAGACAGAAAGGTGCCAAATGGTGTGGTGTTCACTTAATAAGATTGCAGTTCTTGACCTGAATAGAGCAGTGTGGAGTCTTAAGAAGGAAAAGATCTTACATTATCCTAGAGCTGTATCTCTTTCTTAAAATACGTATGTGTATATACATCTGTATGTGTGCACACAGACACTTACTTAGACTACAACTCATAACAGTTCCATGCCACTAATCTGCTTGCCTGTTCTTTTCTGTAGCCCAGATGATTTACTGAATGCACTGAATGAGGGTATCAGCCGTGCTGATGTGATCATTACATCAGGAGGTGTATCTATGGGGGAAAAGGTATGCTAAATTTAAGTATGACTTGCTACAATATATGTAAGAATTTCAAGCCAGAGTCTTGTCTTCAGAGCTTCTACGTTTGTATTAATGTTTATTAAAAAGGGATCTTGCTTTTTTTGGAACACGTAAATGTGAATTAATTAAAAAATAGTCTTCAATGCTATCCTCATTCCCTTTGTTCTTCTTTACTATACTATAGTAGACAGTACAACAGCGAAGATTTTAATTCTCAATGTGTGATTTGCAAATGTGTTTTTACTTGAGGAATGATTTATGTAGTTATGATGAGGAAGGTGCTTGGTTAATAGCACATGAAGGCAACAGACTTCTTTTTGTTCTTAGAGCAGGTAAAATGTAGATAGACTAAAGCTACTTTGAAAGTACTTCGAAAAGCAACCTGAGTATATAAATAGCTCTTTCCTACTCAGCAGATCTGTTTCCTGAATATGCCAAAGCTGTATCTGTTACAAAAATACTTTTATCACATTTTGCACCTGATAGTCCTACAGAGGCAATACATATGAGACACAGTGAGCTGATATATTTGCCTTTTGAATCATTAACAGAATTGTTGATTGAGTTCCTGTTGGTAATCCCTGTGCCAAAACCATCAAAGAAAATAGGGATACACAGATGCTGGTGGGGCGTAGATGAACCTGCAGGACATTTATTAATCATGACTTATGCGAAGGAAAACTCAGATTACTTTTTGACCCCAGGCTGAATCTGTGAGTTTGGCAGGTAAAAGAAACATCTCTCCTTTTATAACTAACAGATGCTAAAGAGAGTCATTAGGAGATGGCAAACATGAGTGCTGTTTTTGTCACTTTCTAAGTAGAAATCATATTGTTGGATACATCATGAAAATGGATAACTAGTTAAACCAGTGCCAGCTACTTTCAATCCCATTATTGTCCTCAGTATTCCTAGAAAAATAATCAACGACAAGTGCTGGTGTTTAAATTGGGAATGTGGTGACATAGTGCAGACACAGGAACACTAGGAAGTGACTGGACTGCTGAATGGTCTTACAAGCGTTTATGCCTTCTGGCTAATTTCTCCCCAGTCTGAATTTGAGGCAACAGCATAAAGTCAATAAGCTCTATACTCCACTGATGGTTAGCCTTCTGATACTGAGCTTTCAACAGGTTTAATGAAATAATTGTGAACATCCAAAAAGTAACTAGAAAGTAAATATGGTGTTAATGCAATCAATAATTGAGAATTCATGCCTGGCTGAAAAAAGTTGCTGCTTTCCAAGTATTTGAACACACACACACACACACACACAAAAAAAAAAAAAAAAAAAAAAAAAAAAAGGAGAAAGATGGGAAAACTGCAAGGGAGCTTCAGATTTACTGCTTCCAAAGTCTTTCTTCACAGATGACTGTTATGTCCTGTGTCTTTAATCTCACTAAACACGACAGACAGGATACTACATTTTTGAACACAGCAATTTTCAATAAAGACTAAACAAGTAATTCAATTCATTTTAAAAACTGAGTCAATTGTGTTTATGCAAAATCATTGAACTTGAACTAGCACACAAGCCACCCACAGTTTTTCCTTTCTAAGGACTGTTAAACCCAACCACTGTGAATTAGACCATGTCCCCAAGAAATTACAATAATTACAGTATCCTGGAAAACTATGATTTCTACAGTACAGTATTGATTTCAAAAGTACTAGGAGATCTCTGACTCTACTGCTAGATAGCCTCCATGGCAAAAGTTAAATAACTTGATGATATTAAATCTTAACTTTGAACCATAAAGGCTTTTTTCCATCCTTGACATAGACAATGTTTTAGTAGTAGGTATTTGTGGGGTCCTCTAAGATTCTGCTGCAGCTGACTTTTAAGTAAATATATTACTATGTCCCCGTGGAGTCAGGTTTGGCACCTAAAATGAGTCTGTTCTTCACCTCTTCTTTTTGAAAATACTTTCTTTCAAATACTGGAAATTCCCCACTGGACTGTAGCACTTTTGGGATATGAAAAGTCTTTCATCTTCACTTGATATTAATTAATTACTTTGAATGCTTACATGATATAAGCCACTTCGATGTCACTTAATCGATTTTCTTTTTTTAATTTAAACAGGACTATCTTAAACAGGTGCTGGATATTGATCTTCATGCACAGATTCACTTTGGCAGAGTTTTTATGAAACCAGGGTAAGAAATCTTTCTAGTTAGGCAGCATAGATGGAGGCTATATTGGGCCAAATGTCCTATATAAGTGCTTCAGCAGATTTCAGTTTTCCAAATATACTATAAACCACATGGTAGATATATATGGGAAAAAAAGCAAAATCAGCCCTCTTCAGATTAGTCATCATCTTTAGTGGTGAAATTAACTGGAACAGAGAGATTACTATTTATTGGTAAGAGATATTTCTCTGATAACTGTTGCAAATCAGGTTTGGGCATTGGGGGGAAACCAGCATGGTATAAACATGGCCACAGTCTTCACTGTGTTCACAGAGCTCAGATATTGGCATTGTTATTAAATAACCAGGAAATATAAGGATGTTAAACTGCCAGTTTGCTTAATGAGCTTCTCATTTCACTTCAAATTTGCATAAGTCATATTCCTACAAAAAAGCAATTTCTTGAGAGAGGTGGAATTTACGAAAGCTAATTTACAAAGTTTTATCTAATTGACATACTGAGCATAGTAATTTTAAAGTAAACACAATCCTTTATGTGTTTAGTTTGCCTCAGAAAACTGTTTCAGGATTGCTTTCCTTTGCTGTAGCACCACTGATTAATGAGTCTGGAAGTGTGCTTTGTAGAGAAAATGAAAACTACATGTATTGAAAATAGAGAGTTCCCTTTCACAGTACAGTAGCGGAAAGATGTCTACAGCTCTGCCTCACTAAGCACGGAGTGGAGCTTGCAAGCTAGGTTGGCATGGTCCAATAACACGAGGCCAAGTGCAGCTTCGAGGAATGATTCCCTCTAGCCCATAACTGTTGCCAGGGAGCAGAACAGAAAGTGGGTGTTTGCTATGAAAAAAGACAAATACTTTTACTGTCTCTGCATACAATCCAGTAAAGAACTGCAAGTGGGTTTGGTGCTTGTGCTGCTACTACCACCACCTCCCTTCCATAAAAGGAACAAGTGAGCTGAAAGCATGTTTCTTCCCATGCTGGATGTAGCCCAGGTGTGGGAATTGCTCACTGCTTCTGTCATACTGCTGCAACCAATGTGGGGAAGTCCCAGAAGTGGGATCTGCACTCCAGCCTCTGCTGCTGACAAGAATGGATAACCTGATTTAGAGAATTCAGAATATTAAATTCTGGTTCTGGTTTATCTGAAAGCAAACCTAATTGTTTCTTCTGGTGATGCCTTTGTAGACTTGTAGCAATAAACTTTTAATAACTAGCTAGAAAAGCTTTAAGAAATCTTGTTTTCCCCAAACATCCATTTTCATTTAAGAAACATATTTCTTACTGCTACCAAAACTTTGGGTCATCCAATCTTACTGAGAATGTAAGCACTCTCATCTTCATTGGCCGTAGTGCAATAGCAAATACTGTGCCTTAGTTTTTCTTAATTCTGTCTTAAGAGGCCTTAGATATGAATTGTGATTACTATATTGGGAAAAATTCCCTTGAGTAAGTTCCAAGAGCAAAATCAGAATTTGCTTTGTATGCCTGTATTTTGATGTGCTACATGACTGCAGAGTGATGCCTGGGATTTACCATTCCTCCACTTGATCTGAAAGTTGCTGAGGTAATGTAAGGTTGTATCTTGTCTAGCAGCACTGCCAGAAGAAAGTACTGGAAGACTTTGCCAATGATGATGTTGAAATCTCATATGAGAATTCAGTTTCCAGTAAATATGAATTACCAGTTAGTTTTTTCAGACCTCAGTTTGTGCACTGGTTACAAGATTTGGAGGTCTGGCATTGTGTTAGCTCCCATTATGTTAGAGACATTTTAAAACAGAAATTTCGAACACCAACTTCCCCTGGTAAAATAGGACATTGATTAGTCCTAGCAGATACAAAACTAGGTAGTAATGATCAAAGTGTGGCAAATGTCCAAAGTTGCTGCTGGTCAGCAACTATCATCTGCTGACCAGGTGACAGTTGTTAGCTCAAGGTGAAGCCAAGGAACCCAGTCTAATTATTGCTTCCATAAAGTATAATTTCTAATGTTTAAAAGGATGATACTAACATAGGTATATAGAAAACTTTTTTTAGAGGACAATTCCCTTTTCTTTGCCAGCCACATTCTTGAGCCATCACATTACTGTCCTGTTTGAATAACTGCAATAGCCGTGGTAACAAGTCACTAAAGATCACTCAGGAGCAGCTCTGAAAGGCAGAGCGAGCTCTTTACTGATAGGCCAAGATCTTACCTGACTGCAGCTCTGCCTGTGTATCTCAATTTGTTCATCTGCAGACTAGCTAGCATTTGCTGCTCTGAAATACTGCTCTGTTGTCACTACTGCTATAGACAACAGAGAAGGGAAATCAGAATCATTAACGTTATAAAAAATTTGGAGAGCCTTATATGAAAAACAAATACAGCTCTGTAACTGCATAATTTCTGTATTACTTCTATGTTAATTGGCTTCTAGCATGGAGACAGGATTTAGATTTTTGATTACTAGTTCATCTGCTCTGCGATGTTTCCTCACCAGAAGCAAAACTGTCTACTTAAAACTTCGTAGCTGAGTACCAAGAAAAACTAATTGTTCTGTCATCACAAAGAGAGGATTATAACCCCAGTATGGAATAAGCAGCAGGTGCTAATGAACTGCTGAGACAGATCCTGTTTTGTTTTCTTTTCCAAATGTTTTAAATAATAACATAATAAAGTTCAGTCAAAGTCTAGTGCAGATATTAAATAGCTTTCCTTTTCCATAGCCTGCCGACAACTTTTGCAACTCTGGATATTGATGGTGTAAGAAAAATAATCTTTGCGCTCCCAGGTAAGATGTTTTGTGGATTCCTTTTGTTGCTGTGCATAGGTGACAGACATGAAACAGAATAGCGACGTTTCACAGCACCTATGTCTGGTGTTGGCATCCCTAAGGAAGGTACCTGTGAGGTTTTCCCAGAAATTTCCAGGAGACAGACTTACGGGGATATACTAAGGAGTTCTTTCTTGTTCCTGTCCTCAGAATTTGCCAGTGTAGAGGGTTGGTTTTTTTCTATGGCTTCCGCCACCTTCACAGTAAATATTTTGTGTATGTAAGTCAGTGCATCCACTCTGAAGTACTGAAAATGAAGACAAAAACGAGGCAGTGACAAAGAACATGTCACAAAATACTTTTTTTTACCATGATCATACCTTGGAACCAAAAGAGGGCAGCAGCATCACTTCACCTCCTGCATGCTGCATCACCTTGGGAATCTGCCTCATTGAGAATAAATTTTTCCTTAGGGATCTGGCTACAAATCTCTATCCTCCTAAATCAGGAGGAGTTTATTTTATTGTTATTGCTCTGGCTTTGCATGGTTTTCTGACTACACAAGGAATCCTGTTCTTGATAAGCTGGTGATTTTCAGATGTATCGCTAGTGCTTTTTCTCTCTCCTGTTTTAGTTGCTGCAGTACATTTTCTTTCAGGGGACAGATCAATGGAGCATCTGTCTGATCGTACTATTTATTTTAGAACTGTTACCTAGGGAAGTCCAGATGTGTAAGACAAGTGGTGTTTGACAGACATTGGTCACACACCTCTCTTGTGAGCCAACAGAAAACGTATGAATCAGTAGAATTCTCTTCAGAATTTGTACTAAAGCATTTTGCCACTCCGTTAGGGAACTGAAAGTTACTTTTTCCATAAGTCTTGAAAACCTTAATCATGAATCAAGAGCCCTATCATCTAGGACCTATACCTGTCCACAGTAAACCCTGCCCTGGCCCCAGACAAATCTAGGTGTAAAACAACAGGCAACAGAGGAGCAGAGGCAAATGGTGGGCCTGAGAAACACAGGGCAGTTCTGATCAGAGCAGGATTTCAGCACACCATCAGCCAGAGAGTGTAGCTTTTAACAGGTGTACTTGCCACATGCCACTCCTGTCCTGAATGAAACGTTATCTGTCCACAGCATGAAAAGCTCTTTAGAGTCCTTTAGGGTGCAATTGCTATAAAAAACATGAGATCACTTTAAGCATTTCGCAGAGTAAATCAAGAGAGAGTCACCACCAACTGTTCTTTGTCCTACAGGCAACCCTGTGTCAGCTGTTGTCACCTGCAATCTCTTTGTTGTTCCCGCACTGAGGAAAATGCAGGGTATCCTGGATCCTCGGCCCACTATCATCAAAGCCAGGGTAAGAAGATTGTCCTCTATTTAAAAATCTCTAAAGATGTTGAAGCACAGCTCTTTGGGTTCTGAAAGGCTGTTTTGTTTGGGGAATCTGAGCCCTAGACTAATTCTGGCAAGTTGAAGGAAGGTCACACAAAACAGAGGTACATTCTCAATCTCTGTTAACAGTAATACTCAGTCCCATAATTTCTAAGAGTTAGATGGCCATCTAATGGAGCAAGATATACAGATGCAAAGGCAGCCAATTGCCAATCAGGCAGGAAGGACGCTTTCCTGTTAAAAAAAGACATTTGTTTTAACCTGTGGTAAAAACTGCAGAGTAATCTGGGAATACCTAAGGAGTTGGACAGTTCTGTATTAGCAATGGAAAATACAAACTTTAAAGCCTTTCTGTTCTTGAGTTTATATAAGTAACTCACATGACCCTCACCCTAAGCAATATAAATCCCTTAAACTACTCATTTCACTCTTACACGAAATCATGGATATTGTAACTCTGTTTAATACAGATTCAAGGCATGTTATTATAATGTACTATTCTTCTGGTTTTGATTCAAATAAAGTACCAAGGAACACATTACCTTTTATAGTTTTCCTAGTGTTCTTGGCTGTGCACTTTTCTCTTACTGCTTATCCCGTGTCTTTCTTTTGCACTTCCTCAGGCATCTAGATTTTTCTTTATCTCACAGCTAAAATATTCTAAAACAGAGAGCAATTTGTAGTGACCCTCATTTTTGCATGAATTTTCCAATGTGTTCCATTAAATTCCATTGTGAGCCATCCGCTATATGCCTTTTCATTTCAAAGACTGGCCATTTCCCTTTTGTCAGGGCTAGCAGGATTCTGAAAGTGAATAAAATTTTTATCTTTATGCAGAGAAATCCAGAGACCAGAAACAATAAAGCTTTTTTCCCAGAGAAATACTATCTTTAAACTCCCAGTAAAGGAACAGCTTTGGAATATTACACTTAATGCATGTAGACGCCATCATACTCTTTGATATTATAATATCACAGTTGTATTTCCCTTAAATACTGCAGTCTCTACCTTCTACAGCTTTTGATCTTTCAGGAGAGACCATCTGACCTCAAAATGCAAGTTTTTAAAAAGACTGTTTTTAAGGAAAAACAATTGAGCAGATGATTCCATTACCTTAGACAGTGCAATCTGAATGCATGACATTTTCATCCTTTCTTTGCTTCTTCTACAGTTATCATGTGATGTAAAATTGGACCCCCGCCCAGAATATCATCGGTGCATACTGACTTGGCATCACCAAGAACCACTACCTTGGGCACAGAGTACAGGTTAGTGCCCAGTCACACAGACTGACAGACACACACAGGTCCTTGCCTTCCTACATATATGTTTAGAAACAACCAAGCGTGTGCACATTTTTTCATATAACCTTTCTTCTGCAGACTGATTTGCTGACATACTTGTGCACAGGCATACAAGTACATTAGTATAAAATTCAGTCATGATATGACTTCGCAACTTAACCACTAAAATTTATCTGACTAACCTACCTTTATACACACATGCGCACACACAAATACACCTATGTGCTTGCATACATATTGCTTTTTATAAATATCCACCCATGCTTACTTGCACTCACAGGCACATTTGCTTATTTTTGCCCTTGTGCAGGTATTAAACAAACACAAGTTGGGGCATAGGTAGGAACAATACAAATAAAAGAAGTGTGATTCTAGCTGAACTGGAAAAGTCGAAGAGATAGCAGAGGCTGTATATGTTCTCTTAAAGCAAATTAAGACTTTGATTAGTCATGTTTGCCACCTAGAGATACTTCCGGATACTCGGCTGCAGTTGAGGCAAATACTACATTTGAATTCTTTTTTAGCTGTGTACTGCCAGAAGACGAACTCTGCCAGTTTCTCAAGAGATTCAGGTCCTTAAACAACTAATTGTCTTTTTGCTACATCCAAGTTGTTCAATACAAAGCGCTATAAACAAGTCTCCACAGGGAAAACATCAGCTGAAATGCATCTAAACTAGTAAACACTAGTTTACTCAGAGAAAGTTCTTACCATTGACTCCCAAGATCACACAGCCTCTGACGTATTTCCAGGTATAAGTCAAGGTATTACTTACATCTATAATGCTGTATTTGGTTTAACTCTGTTCTGTTGTGTACTACTTCATTCCTTACACAAGCAGACTGTCTGGAATGATTTCTCTGTCAAGCTGGAAGTCTGAAAACCAAGAAATTAAAGGGCATGACTTTTTATTGCATTTTCATTTTTTGTCAGTACTACAATATGATACTGTTTATCTTCAGGACATGTTGTGAAGCTCAGTGTCCCAGAGAAACCCATTCTTTTGAGGTGGTATATGTTATGGATTTACACAGCTGGCCACCATAACAGGGCCCGACCCTAGGATCCCACTGAAAAATGTCAAGTCCAAGTGAAGGTTTCCAATTCCTCTTTCATCAGTTCTCAGGTTACAGCTCGAGCTGGGTGCCTCTGGAGAGGGACCCCTACCCCAGATTGCACCCTCCAATCATACCCGTACCACCCAGCACCCAATCCCCAAGTCCAGTCACTTAATTCTCGTCGTCGGTCTCTTGATTTCTTACTAGTTTTCTTTGTTGCTGGGCTGGCCTTCTTCTGAAGTTACCTCATTCTCTTGGAATTGTTTCCTTGGTCCTTATCTTCTTCATTCTGCTCACGTCTGCCACATTCAGCTAGTTCTGTGTTAACAGCATTAGTTTTAACAAAAAGTTTACTCTCCGTCAGCTCTTGCAGCCTAAGGCTTCAACCACTTTAGCTACTAGTGCTAAGCTACTAATGCTAAACAAGACTATTCAGAGAGAATAAAGTTAATCAAACTTATTCTATAACAGTATTAAAAACATTCTAGACTGTGCTGGTTTTAGTCTTTGTACAATCAGAATTAGGTATACAAATTGAAAAATAAAGTAATTTTGATAGGATTAGAAATTCCAACAGAAAAGCAATTTACTATGGCAAGATATGAGGTACAGATAATGTGGAAGGCTGGATAGGAAAGCAATCAGCAAAGGGAATGAGGGTTTTGAGAGCCAGAGCGATGGGAGGCTGACTAGTTCTCTACAGAGTTCTGTATCCATCCATCTCGGAACAGTGAGATCCCAGCTCTGTGAATAAGTTAGCAACATGAACATCTTCGTAACATCAGCTTTTGTTTCCCACGTGGTGTGTTGCAGCACTTGAAACTAACTGAAAACTTAACTGGAATTTTTCTCTCGCTCTCCTGTAGGGAATCAGATGAGCAGTCGTCTGATGAGTATGCGCAGTGCCAATGGACTGTTGATGCTACCTCCAAAGACAGAGCAGTATGTGGAGCTTCACAAGGGGGAGGTGGTGGATGTCATGGTCATTGGAAGGCTATGATGTCACCAGCAAGAACGAAGCTTTGATGCATGTCCACATATCATTGACTGTATCCTGTAATATGCAATGGCACAGCTAGTTTTTCTGATTTGGATAACAGTTGATCAGTATAGTCAACATCTTGAATTATATTTCAAATGGAATTTAAATAAATACCTTTTAAAAAAAACTTTAAAACAAATCTTAACAAAGAAATTTATTCTGATTATATCAAAGCAACTTTTTCCTTTCCTTGCAATTGCTTTGTGTGTTCAATGCTAGTTCTAATAGCGGTAGCTTTTAGTAGACAGCAGTAGGTGCCTGCAGAACTTGTGTTTTTTCTCATCTTTAAGATACAACTACTTATGCTCTTAAAATAAGGCTGTCTGCTTATTTATACTAGCGTAGACAACACTTGGATTTCCCTTATTAGTATGCTTCATAACCGCTTCACAGAGAGCTTCTGCTTGTTCTTTATCTTGTATCTCGTGTTGATGTGCACAGTGCCAAAAGCAGAGTGGCTGCACTGGGAACCCAATGAAGCCCCGAGGTTTTCTCACCTCGCTGCGCATTCAGGGATCTCTCTTGTCCCGGCAGCCACCCAGCTCAGTACTCTTGGGCAGTAACTGGATACCTTTTATTTCAACAAACAAAAAAATTGCTTCCTTAAGTGCTGACAGCCTTTTTAACCAATACATTTAAAAATGTACAGAACTAAAAACTAAAAAAAAATCAAAGACTGATCTTGTACAGATATTAGTGTTACCAGCATTCGTGTGGAAATTAAATGAGCAAAGAAATAAAACTAATGTTAAACAACTCTGTACCATAACATTTTCTGTAATGATATTGAAACTTAAATGAATAAAAAAAATCCTCAATCATTATTTAAAATTTCACCTGTTTAGCCTTGTTGTTTGAACAAAAAAGATAGTGGTTTAAGAGGGTATTTGGGGTGGGGGAAGAGGGCAGGAAGGAAGTGAAAATAGTATATGGAATCTAGGGCCTTCCCTCATGTACAGTATCACAAGTGAACTGAAAATACAGACTGAGCTCTCTCTTACTCATCTCCGAAGGGACAAAATGAAAGCAGCATTTGGGGGATTTTACAATTGGACTAGTCAAAGCTGGAGAATACTTTTTTTTCCATCTAAATTGCACAGCAGTTGCAAACAGCCCTTGTGCTGCACTGTGTGGGATTTGATAGAGTGTTCATTTTTTTTTCACAAGATTCTCTTTTTGATACTGGGACTGACTATTCAGCCCTCACCAGATTATGTATTTTGGTAATTTCACATTTAATCTGGGATTAAGACCATAGCAGTGCCCTACAATACCTTGCTTCGTGGAGTTTGTGGGTAAAATGCTATCCCATCAACTCCATTCATGAAGCCAGAACATTTGCCTAAAGTATTTTTTGAAGACTTAGTCAGGGAGGACACAGAAAACTGGTTTTAAGTCCTGACTGCCACAGTGGACCAGAGCTGTAGTTCTGTGATAACTGCAGAGGGCATCCCTGATGCTGCTTTTAAAACCAAGCTCTTTGTTTGCTGTGCAACAGCCTGAATACTCCCTGTGCAGGCCATTGCAAAGGCTGAAGGCAGGTGGGCATACATCGTGTTCGAAGGCACTCTAGGGGCTGATCTTTCGGAAAAATAGTAACACAACTTGCTGCTTTTATTTCTTTGTTGTGGACTACATGTTCACATTTGTGATCTCTCTGTAGCAGCAGGATGATACCAAATTAAATCCATGAATGCCTGTATTTACTGTACCAATATTGTAAACCACAGAAAAAGGAAGAGAGAGGAGAGTTAACTCATCCCTGAGAAAGAACGTAGAACACTGCCTTTTATAATCCAAAGGATTACTATATAGTTAGGAGTTATTGCAGGCAGCGCATATAATGAAAATTGGAAATTTATAAAGGACACCAGTAACAACAACCTCGGGGAAGATTGTTCATGCAATTGAAGATGCTAGACAAAGATAAAAGAGAGACATGAGGAAACCTAGCCAGAAATATCTTCGGTCTGGTTTACATTAAAACCATTACTCAAAACAAATGTGGCAGAGAAGAGTTGGCACAATGCTACGTATAATGCATGGCTCTGTTTAAACCATATCTCAGCATTGTAACAATTAATTACCATTGTAATGAATAAAGCATTTAGAGGTTAAATCAAGATTTTTTTTTCCCAAATCACTGATAATACAAACAGTTTTAGCCACTCTACTGTCTTTTGTAATCCCCTCTGCCCAGTGTTCAAAGTTTTAAGCAAGAAAACAAGCTTTGCAGTTTCTGAGAGGCATGCAGCCCAGCCTTCGTTAACACTGAATGCCATAGAAGAATGTTGGAAAGGTAACTCTGGGAGCAGTATAATAAATCATTATTACAACTATGTCTCAATTATCAAGCCTAAAATCTGAAAAATTTGCCTTGGTTGTTGTAATATAAATGGATATAAATGTGATACAAGTAGATACATTCAAATCACTTTTTTTAACATTCCCAACTCGCGGCTTCAGGGAAGGTTGTGGAAGCTTCAGAAAAGAAATGAAGAATAAATGGATCTTCAATTATATGGTTACTCTGGTTCAAGGAATGAAACTTGCAAATGCAAACATTTTAAGGACTATTTCCACTATTTTTACTTCTCTAGATAAGGTTTTAGCACAGTCAAAGTCATAACTTGCTTAACAAGAAGCAATGCCAGAAATGACGGAAGATAAGGTTGGTATTCCAACATTTGTAGTTTTCTTCTTTTTACAGCATTTTCTTCAGCGCCTATATGTGGGAATGATCATACACAGTGGGCCATCCGAGTCCCATTCAGCCAGGGATAATCCTACAGTGACCTTCAAACACTACAGCAACTTTTGTATCCTGGCTAGCTGGTAGCACCATTGTACACCTGGATGTGAAACATGATTCAAAATTTGGCTGTATTCAGATAGATGGAAGAATAGACTGGCCTCTTCCAAATGCTAATTTCAAGACTTCTAACTACAGAAATTACAATGTTAATTCTATCTTGATATTAAAATATGCTAAACATGAAACATCTTTGATCTGTAGGTAGTTATTACAGATCTGCATGACTCCAGAGATTACTAATTAACATGGAATCTTTAGCCTTTTTGATTCTTGAGCTGAAGGGTTGCACTTAAAACATATTACAACATGGATAGTGCTTAAGGACAATATGCAACTGGAATCACCCTGCAGGTTCTGTCTTTGGCCTCCTCGGCTTGCTGCTCTGCACCAAGTGCTAAAGGTTGTCTGCTTTGACACGTCTCAGTCCTGAAGATGCGCTGTTTGCCTCATGCCCCATAAAGATGGTCTTCAGGCCACAGGCAGTCTGCACATACCCTGTGCTGACCACAGAAGTGCCCAATATAGCGACTGGATCCACGTTTTCTTCCAGTTGCCTTGGTTTAAAGTCTGTCAGCATTGGGATGGCACGTGCCAGCCTCGTTGCATTCGTATGGCAGCAGTGTGCAGGGCCTGCCTCAAGTCATGCTCAGGAAAGCTCTTCAGGCTGACACCTCTGCCAGCACTTGCAGGACAGGAACTATGTACGAGAGCTGAGACTCTAGTGGGACATCTTATTTTGGAAAGACGATGCCAGGCTAAGATGGCCCAGACTTCCTATGGCCCGCTGTTACATTCTAATACCCAGCTTCTCAAAAATAGCACCATCATCTGAACTGTTTGTGAGGTTTTGTGTTAGATAAGAAGAAGATACATTAAACCAAAACAAAAGAAACATATCACAGCTTTGTTTTCTTACATGATAACAGCACTGAGGTGTTTCCAGGTACCTGCATTTGCAGTTGACAAGGAGAAGACAAGCAAAGTAAAGGCCAGATTGCAAAAAGCCGTAAGTACTAGTTAATGCTGAAGACACATCTCAGGAAGTGCATAAAGATCCATCAGCAATCAAGTTCAGTAGTTGTCTTAGAGGCAGAGTCTCCTTCTTGGGTACATTTATTTGGTATAGTTGGATGTATAGGTTTGTACTTCCCCTGAGGAACTAGGTGAGAGAGCGAGAGAGTGTCAATTGAGGAGTCAGAGCCCAATTCAGGCTACGCTATCAAGCAGTAGACTGGGCTGACATGTAATAATCCTTATACTCTTCCTCTTACCTGACAGGAAACAAAGAATAGGAAGGAAGAGAGCAGATGTCAAAATGCTCAAGCACAAAATTGGCCAAAACTTTTATTTTTCCTTAGCTGGAAAATTGAAACTAGTTTTTAATATCAGAAAAAAGGAAAATTGTTTTTCATTTATGCCAACACTTTCCAAACATTTCTAATAGACTTTTATCCCAAATAAATTCAGGAATATAATCCCAACCTAGTATTTCTTTTGTGAGGTTTTTGTATGCATTTCCCAAAATTCCAGATATGAAGCTCTTTGCCTAAATGCTTTGTATCTATGGTAGTCTCCTTCCTGAAGCTAGTTAAAAGTCGGCTGGTGTTACTCCCATGAAAAAGCTGAATTTTAGCACACTACAGGTTAGACAGGGAAGGGCATTTATGCATGTAGTCAAAGAAATCGTAGACATTTCTGGGAGAGGGGGACAACAAGGCGGTCAACATCACAACTACGGATGAAGAAAAAGGATTTGCAGTGGGGAGAACATTTGCAGCAGCTGATGATTGTCAAAGCAGCAATCTGTTGAACAGGGACAAGGGATAGTTTGCCATAGCAGTATTTGGTCAGTACGTTGCAATTAAATGCCTTAACCTCATGATGAAGAACATGATCTCTAGTAACTGTCACTCCTGAATGGTTTAGCAACCCCTTTGCCTTCCTAAAGCCAGCCCGTCTCAGAAGACAAAACGCAGCATTTGTACCCTTCATTCAGCATGATACTCTCAGCAGCTGAACTTCTCTATTTACTCAGAGTGAAAAAAATCCACATTGTTGTTTCTTCTATGTTTTCTTTTATGGAATGTTTTTAAGGGTTTTTTCAAACTTGACTTTTGTTTTCTAGTAAGTCTATCCCAGCCTTCACCCGGAAAGGTGAGTCCCCATGCTGGATTTAAACTCAGCATTGAAATGCAGACACTTCTTGGCTAATTCATGGGGAGGAAAAGCCTGTGGGTTTTGCAGATGTTACAGCCTCATGATTGCTCCTAGTTGCATGTTTTCTGAAAGGGCTTAGTGACTCATATTCAGCATTAGATTAAGACCTGCTCTGTGCATTCATGCCATATTGCACACAAACTGACAAAGCTCTTGGAAGAGAAAGCCTTCAAAAGGGCAATGCACAGATGCTCGGTAGCTCTCTAGTGGTCAGACTGGCCTGGCTGGGATTACTTGCTCCATCCCAGCACTGTACAGTGACAATCAACAGGCTTTGTCCCTGTGCAAGGACTTCTGCATTTGCATGGACCCTATTTGGGTTTAAAAATAGAGGCAGCCAACTTAATTTTTGCAGTTAATTCACAAACAAAACCGAAACCTGATTATACACCAGTAACTCCACAGGTAATCTGAACATACCAGAGAAAACAAATGTACTGGCATGATCTTGATAATCAGGGATTCAAAAGTAGACATAAACTAACTTCAAGAAAAGTATCAGAGAAGATGGTAGGTAATTATATATCTGTGCAAAAACTACCTTAGAAACAACAGCAGGGTAAGATCTCACAACCCTGAGTTACTCCTTTTGTAGGTGCAGAATGCTGCCAGATTGAGAGTCATATCCAGATGCATTTGCTTCTACTAAAAAAAAAAAGAATCATAGTGCAATACTGACATGTTGCCAGCCACTGGCATACAAAAAAAACTGCCCCACCGGACTGACAAGAAAGCATGCAAAGCAGCTTTTGTCGGTACCTGACATTCTCCTCATGGATTTTACTGTGGCCCAGGCTGGTCTGAAAGAATGCCATTACCAAACAGAAATCAGAAAGATCAGCAAGACAAATGAGAGTTAGCACATCAAGGATGTAAAGCTTTTAAAAAACAACCTAACACATAACAACATAACACATTATTACCTGTCTGACAAGAGCATTTCCTAACTGTGATGTTCGGCTGTTGTGGCAAAGTAACCAGTGATTTCATCATTTCAAAACATTGTGCTGTTTGGAGCACAAAGGGGGACACAATTCTGCAACGATGTGCAGACCAGATACTGGGCCAGGAGAAGCCAGCCCAGATGTTTGCAGACACAACTTCCTACACTGGCTGTGGCTGGTACCAGCAGGAGAAGGCAGCTTCTGTGGGAGTACTTGTGAAACTGCTGAGGAGACAACAAAATGCCAGAAATTTCCCTGCGTTGTGTGGCCTCTGCACTTTTGGATATTTTTTATTTTTTTTAAGAGTCCCCCTTGCAAAAAAGTGGCCAATAGCTCACATCTCAGGAAGAGAGAGTATAAATGCATGGCAAGTAGATAATGATCCATCTTCCAAATACTCCCCCAGCACCCACAGTGTTTGTGGCAAGAAGTCCCACACTTTCACAGTGTGAAGCAGTGTCTCTTCTGTTTTGTGCTGAAACTGCCATCTCCTAGTTCTGTTTGACGCCTCTTAGGCTTTTGTGTTGGAGCAAACAAAGAGAAGTCACCCTCGCTTTGCCACCCATAGTTTTATAGATGGCTATCATCTGGATTAAGGGTCCTAATCTATGTAGTCTGCCATTTGTGGTCATGTTCCATCTCCAAGGGTCCATAAATAGGATCATCCCTGTCGCTCCTCTTTGCACCCTCATCAGTTTTACTGTATTCTGTCTAAGGCAAGGAGACCAGAACTGCACACAGTATTAAAAGGCACCACTATTTCATGTAACTACAAAATGATGACTTCTGTTTGCTCTCTACTTCCTCATAGTTAATTTTTTTTCTTCAGTGCTTCTGACCAATGTTTTTTTATGGATCTTAAAGTAAAGATAACCTTAAAGTCTCATTCTTAGTTGGTAGTAGTCAACCCTAAAACAGTAATTATAATGACAGTTCAAGAAAATGTTTTCCTCATATGCACCATTTTACTTTTATCTGTGTTGAATTTCCTCAGCTGTTTTATCTCACTTCCACTCAATTTTGAGCAATCCATCTGCAGTTCTTAGTGCTGGTAAATTAGTATCTTCCTTTAATTTACTTGCCTTTAATGTAATCTGATAATGGAGACTTCATTGATTACTTCAGCTGAGAATCTGTTCCATACAGTGTGAAAAGACCTGCTTTGGTGGCTTGACAGCTATGCTATAATATTGATACTTTACCTGTACTATGCCTGATCTTCTCTTGTGGTTTATTACTAGCTGGATTGCCTGTTGGTGCTGACAGGCTTTTCACCCATGCTCTTGTTTTAGGATGCCATTGTGTTACTTTGAATATTGCCAGCTGACCTAATAAATCCCACCTAAGGCAAGACCACCCTCATGCATACATGGAGAAGCTGCAATGAAAAAAAACGGGCTTAATATTTTCCTATATCTTTCTCATATTTGGATGAGGATGCTGGAACAGGCATGTTCACGATGAAGATTGGTGGGCAGTCTCTTGGGATGTGGCTCTGCAGAGCCCCATGGTAGGTACACGTGCTGCACTCGAGGGAATTAGCTCACAGGAACATGTGGGCAAGTGAACTGGAGCCAATGCTGATTACAGCCAGTTGGTTGTGGCATACTATGCCTTTCTGCAAGCACAGCCTGTCAGGGATTTTGTGCCAGCGCTAGGTAGCTATTCATCACTAAAGGTATTGAATAATGAAAATTAAAATGGCCTGAGCGCTACTTGTCTGCTAGTCTTTCAGGAGGAGAGAGGTACACGTGCAGATGCAATGCTACTTGAACCCATCTAAATAAAAGACAGTTAGTTGGCACTGTACATCCATGACTGACTTTCTGTAATTTACTCCCTACTGGACAAATCCAATCAATTTGCCCAATGTGCTATGAAAAGCCAGGGAACAGAGCAGAAGACAGGATTTAATATGCTTTTGGCAGTCTGCGTTGCTAAGGAATCGTGCTGCTGCCTTCTCCATTAACTGGTGTTTTTCTAAGAGGTGGTAGCTAGGGTTAGATTAAAACAACAAAAATAACAGTTCTTTGTTAAGGGGTGGGATAAAAAGCACACGCACAAAGGAGCACAGACAGGATGGCAGGTGGGCAAACCCAAATAAGACCCGGCCCCAGCTACTCCCAGGCCCATCGCAGGAGCCATCAGCCCATCAAAGGCCCATCACCAGAAACCCAGAGGAGCACAATGGCAGGCAGGAACCCAAGTTCAGGATTCATAGGGATGCCCTGGCTGGACCCCTCCCAGGGCTGTCGCAGGAGTGCCTCAGCCCCTGTCCAGGTGTGAAACCCATCAACATGAGGCAGTGGGAGGGCTCTCACAACCACCTTTTGGATTATGGGAGGTTACTGCCCGGGGGTGTTGGACACATTATGGGATGCCGGGGAGGGGGGGGGGGGAAGCATTTTAGGATTGCACAAGATTTATGGGATGTTTAGGAGAGGAACCAAAAGCGGTGAAAGGAATGAGTGTAGGGGATTTGGGGGGGAACAGATGTAGGAAAATAGAAGGATAAAGGGATAAAAAGGGCCGGTCAAGTGTAAACAGGTATGCTTGTCTTGCCATGCCCTGTGCCCTGCCCTATAACCACAGTCTGACCTGTCTTAATAAATGTCATTTCTAACTCTTTTCCTGGGTGAGGAGGAAGCAAGACCATGGGAGGAGCTAGCTACCCAGGGAATCAGGGGAGTCCCAGACGGCTGCTGGAGAGACTGTGGGGTCTGCAGGTCACATGAGGCCCATTTGTGTGTGTGGAGGGGTGGGTGCATAGGTGTCTCCAGGGGAAGGCACCTGGAAAGACCAAGGATCCAGGACCACCTACTGGGTGGATTGTGTGTCCAAAGCCAGCTACTGCAGAGACTACAATGTGTATGTGAGTGTGTGTGCGCGTGTGTGTCTGAGTGAGGTTTCTGTATCAGGGACAGGAGTGAGGTTGCAGCCTCAGGGGCTCATATGGCCAGGTGCCAGCAGCTGGGGAGACTGGGATCCGGGGGCCAGATACTGGACGGAGTGAGTGTCTGAGCCCAGCTGCTGAAGGGATCCACATTATATACATGTCTGTATTTCCCACTAATGGACCTTCATCCTGATCAGCCAGAGAGCATGAGGCCATTAGTGCTGTCTGTGTTTGTGTGAGTGCTGCACATATATGTTGTGTACGTGTATTCGTATGTTGTACCTGCTGGGAATAGGTACTCAGCCTTATTATTGCTTGGACCTGGGGGCATGGAGCTGCAGCAGCCTCACTTCTCTTAGGATACTGGATTCCCCCCACACCCCTCAAAAGCCACACAAAACGTGTCTCAAAAAACTGATAGCAACGTGTCTTACAATAGCTGATGCATTACCCTGAGGCTCGGAGATTAAATATATGTCAACACATTAGAGTGATGAGTGATGCAGAGGCACCTGAGCTAGCTAGCACTGTCCATGCCAGAACACGCACATGACAAAACACAGCATCATATAGTAATGCTGTCTTAGGTGTGAAAATGTTATTACCCTGCACTACAAGAGTCCTTGTGGTTCTACTGCTTCCTAACACCATCTTAGCTCAGACTCTCCTTCCTCTGACATCTGCATATCACACTTACTGCACAGTCCAAACAAGGGCTGAGCGTATGCATGTATTTGGGATAGGTAGACAGGACTCGCGCCTTCCATCGTTGAGGCAAGAGCTGTGACCACTTGACTGTGGAGTCAGTGTCCTCCAGCTCAGTCACTTACTTATGGTGTTGTTTGCAATTACATTTCCATTGGCTAGAGAGGGAAAGGCAATTCAACATTGAAAAAGGGCTTGTTGTGGTGTTTTTACTAGAGCAATACTATTTATCCTTCTCCAGCCATGTATATTACACAGCTGAAATCCAGCTGGAAAAGCAAAGCACCACAGTTTTCCATGCTGGATCAGAGTTGTCTTGTATAGTGGAGAGAGCAGAAAGCATTTCTGCTGGACATTGCTATGTCAGTGCATAGTATTATCAGACGGTCCAGAAGGTGTCCTATGGTGGGCCATACCTAAGCAAGGGAGGCTGAGTACCTGCAAAGGAGATTGCACAACAGTTCTTCAAACTGTCGCACAACGTAATTCTCGTTTTGCAATATCGATTCCCTTTCAACCAGCCTGGTGCTCAGTCATGGCCTGAACTGTGTCGAAGCACCAGGCTGAGTTGGAAGGAACAGTGTTATCACATAAGGTGAAAAAAAGGAGCTAACATCTTAGGCTGATTATGACATCACCTGGCTGATCTAAAAGGTTACTCTAGCAAAAGAATGTATAGAGAGAAGCTAAAATTTAACCAGAGCAAGACACATGAATACAAGCTCCATTTTAAATTGTCTCATTAACACCCAGGCCGGGGCCCTGAGTGCACCAATAGGCTTTAATTGCCCTGACCAGCCTCACCTGGGATCTCCACCCCATACCCTCTGCCCATGGGTCTGGAAGCTATACTTAAGCCCTGGCTTGGGCACCTAGTCCTTGTTTGAGAGAGGCTATAGGTGTTTCTATTGCTAGCCCTGACTCCTGGGTAGATTTCCTTGGACATCTGTTTACAATTCTGTCTCCATTCCTGCTTCCTGCTACTCCTGACTGGACTCCCAGAACAGAGTGCAGGCAGCCTATGCTAAGCATGGACAATACCTATGCAAAAATCTCTGATGTTATCATGTGCCTTAATTGTGTTCATGTTACAGGTGAATCCATGCTACCTGTTCCCACTATGCCCTGATGCAACCAAGAAATGGAATTGCTGCCAGGACTGGTGAGAGCACAAACCAGGTGATGTATTGTGATGCTAGCAGTGATGGGGCTGAGTTCTTCCAAACCACCCTGCCTGCCTGTTACAACAAAGCTTGCTGCCTTGCATACACACATTCACGTACCACTTCTCTTCATATCATCACTTCTTAAAGAAACTCAAGCAGGGAAACCATATCATCAAGACTGTGCCTGATGATGCTGCTGATCATGGATTTCTAGTGCTGCGAGGATTCCAACAGGCTCTGCAGAACGGACTAGCACGCTTCTGTGCTCTCTTAGTTATACTCCTTTTTGTCAGAAATGGATTAACCTACGTGAAACAAGGTATGAATGGGAAGTAGAAGTCTACTACATCTATTTTTTTAAAAACCCAGTGGCAGGGTATTTCTATTCTTCTTGGCATTCTGCCACTTACTGAGCAGTCATGAACAAACCATTTGACTTTTGTATCTACTTAGGTTAATAGAAATTAGCTGTTTAAAAAAAACTTACAAAATGTAATTAATGAGTAGCCTTGAATTTTTTTTCCCCCTCAATAAGTCAATCAATATTATGTGATTTATTCTCCAGCTTTTGTGTTAAAGTCAGCCTAGTCAGCTGCTGGAGAATTTCTACTTCAGAGCATCTCCTAAGTCCTGCCCTCTTCTTGACTCCTGACAAAAACATGTGATCCAAGAGGTGCAAAGATAGAAGTCACTATCTAGCACTGAGAACAGCCCAAGGGTTTCTACTGTTATTTGCAAAGTATGTCACTATGGTCATGTAAAAAATACATCAATTAAAAAAAAAATTATCTTAACAGTGGCAAAAATATAGAAGATTACTTATAAACAAGAACATACTGAAGTATAGAATAGCATGTGCAAACTAGTGTTTATAAATTCACAGGCCCTTTTTCCTTAAATAAACAGTAAAATATAAGTCAAAAGCTGTGGGAAAGCCTTACCAAGTTCCCCTTTGCACTTGAGATTGCATGTCGTTAAAAATGTATGGTTTGGGGTTCTCCTCTTTAGTAGTATAATAAAGCCTATCATTAAGTGTTATGTTTGTTTCTTTTCATAATCATCGGGGGAGGGGAGTAACATATAAGCCTTTTTATCTCTATTCCCTTTAACTTATAAATTCATTTTTGTTTTGTGGATAGGCAAAATGAATAACAAGTTTGATTTTAAGAGCATCAGTTCAAGTCAGGCATCCATTATGGGTGACCTTCAGAGACTTCTTAGCCAAGGAGAATATGCTCCTTTTACCTCTGCTCCCATCTTCGAGAGCAAGTTTGTCCAGGTAAAAATTCCTTTAAATGAAATCATCTGGCATGCTCAAGATAAAACTGCTTGCAATGATTACACTTTTTTTTCCTCAGCTCAAGAGGTATTCCTCATTCGTCTGTTATCACTATTCTTATTTTCTGTTTACTATACACATATGGATATGTTTCCTTTCTCCTATAGACTCATTCTGCTCATGCTTTAAAGGCAGTAGTCCAGAAACCCAGCAACAGCAATGCTGCAAATTAGATAGACAAAGACTGATGTTTTCACCCTTCCTTGTCAGCCCCTACTCATTCCTGTAGCAACGGCTCGGACTGCTCTAGCAAATTTCTGGTTCTGTGCTACCTCATTAAGGTTTTTAGCTATCAATGTCAGTTCAACCTAGCCTAAATGGCAGCCAGCTTTTCCCAGGCAATCTCCTCCCACTGGCAGCTTCTAGTATCCTTGCAGGCAATATCACTACCCTGCCTGTCACTTACCCTAAGCACTGGCCAAAGAACCCTGCAAGACTCTGGCAACAGTCTGCACTCCTACAATACTGCATTCACAGTGTGTCTAAAATACCTGAATTCTATTTACATGGTGTATCTCAACAGTGTTTTTCATAGGGTTTCATTACCTCACTTTGTGATAAATGCAACATCCTTTGGTCTTGCCTTAATTCAATCTTGCATTGTTGATACACATGCAGAATGTTAATTAGCTATGAGACTCCATTTTCAAGGTACTGTATGATTTATCCCTGCTTTATTTTTCAGACCTCATTTACTATCAAGGAGGCAGTTCCCCTAACCAAGCAACCCAAGAAAACAGCTCCATCATTGACTCATTTACATTAAAATGAAACAACAACAACAAAAAAGAAAAACCTTTGATCTTTTTTTACATACTGTCTCTCACACTTGGGAGGACATTCTACTAGATATCCACAAATGTAATGCATTACCCTCTCTCAAATTCCTTCTTAGGACACACTTTTTCTGATGCCTATCAAAACCAAATCCTGAAAATGGTACACAACATGTGATTTGATCATACTTATCAAGTTATTCTTATCTCCTTGTATCTTCTCCCTTTTTCTGTAATTTTCTGTCTTACACATAAATTACCTGGGATATTTTTCCATTTTCTGTTTGTACAGCACCTAACAGGATCCCAGTTCATAATCAGGTCTCATTAATATCACAGTAATGCTGACAAAGACAGTGAATCATCAGAACAGAGTACTTCTTCCATCATGTTTACACTAAGAGAAATTCAAGATAATGGTACTCAGGAGGTTTCTGACTGTAGCAATCATACCCAATGATTTGGACTACACACGAGAGAGTGATTTCCCGTCCTCCTTTATCCTTATTCAACTTCTTTCCTTTCTTTTCATTCATACATATTCCTGTCTCATTATTCCACATTTCCCTTCCTCCTCACCAACCCAGTACATAAGCTCTAGGGCCCCCAAGCCAAAACACCATGAAATGTATTGGTGACATATTCTCTGAGAGATCATACAGCAAATGTCAGTGTTGATGGGGCTTTATTATTTTGTTGTTGTTGTTCAGGTTAATCGAAGAGGGGAACCAATTTCTGTCCATAACCGAGCCAGCTGCGTGACCATTGGCATCTGTGCTGCCGATCCCAGCTCACCAATGCCCAATGCGATGCTGGTAGCACGCGAGGTGCCTATGTCCCCACAGGAAAGTACGACAAACTTCTGGAAACTCTCAGAGCAGCCATCCCACATGGAACAGCTAGCGCTTACCAGGTGAGTTAGCACTAAGAAGGGTTAAATATTTCTTTGAAGAGTAAATAAGGAATATGAATGTATTTCCCATTTCCATACAGTGTTTTCCTTATTTTTAAGGATCAGTTCATTAGCAGACCTCGTATTTGCACCAGGTTTTTGTCCCAGCACTAACACCACAAAGTTAAGAGAAACACTTAATTTTAAGTACACACCTTTAGGCCCCACTCCAGTCATCATTTCAGGCCAATGCAACCCACGTGCATATAGAAAGATGATGACTACAAATATTTAATAAAACTTTTTCTAAATTTATCAGAAGCTGAAAGCTGGTAGGAAGATTGGGGGTAGAGGATTCTCAGGGATTAAGGCAGTGGAATAAAGGCATTGTAGAGAAGCCAACTTCCTTTGCCTCCCCATTCTGTGCACTGCTGCCCAGCATTTCTTCCACAACCAGCCAGAGGCACTCAGAAGAAGAGTGTCCAAATCCATTTGGCAGCTTTTTCCTATTCCAGTTTCTCACTTTTAGTTTTACTCTATCTGTAGGTCTGACAGACACAATATATTCTTTGAGAGGAATCTCCACTTGCGCTTAATGATGAGTTTCCCCTTTTTTTTATAGGTTCTTCCCCTTGAAGTTTGTGGAACTCTCTGTCCACAGCACAGATAAGCATCACCTCATGTTAAAATTATTAAATGGCCGTTCCTATTATCTAGAGCTCTGTGCCCCACCAGACCAGCAACAACACCTATTCCACCTATGGCTGCAGCTCATCTCTCTCCTGAAACCCCCAGAAAATACCAGCAATACCGAAGTCAGTGTAAAATGCAAGGATTTTGGCACATGTCACAAGACAGCTCCCAGCCCAAACAACCCATCAGAAAAAGTGAGTCTTTAGCAAATAGACATCAAAAGTTCAAGCTGACCAATCAGAAAGTATCACTTGTGCCAATATTCTCTACTATCTCTCAAGTCAAAGTTTTTGTGTGCTTTGAAGGAGCTACAGTTCTGTTTATCAAAATAGTTGGCTTGTAAACTCCCTACAGAATTTCAGGGCAATGGGAGTGGGGATGCTAGATGCACCATAGCCATGATAAATTTTTGTGAATCAATAAATAGCATACTACTTACTGTTCAGTGCTTAGTTTTCCCTCATAGTTGGGGTATGTTCTTAAATGGCTCTTTTCGACTGAATTCCACAACCCACTGAAAAAAAAGCAGAGAAGAAGGAAAGACATGGCACAGCTGAGAACCATGCAGGGACTGACAACTAATAAGCAAAGAGGGAAAAGGCATTTGATGCATTCAAAGGACAGAAAGAGAAAGTTCTTCAGAGAAATGCTAGAGCAGGCAGCCAGACAGGCAGAAGCCAACTGCTTTCTGTAGCAAAGAAACAAGGAGAACAGTAAGGGTCAGCAAAAATGGTTCAGGAGGTCCTAAAGAGAATATCACGTACAGAAATCTCACTAAAGCACACAAGGGACCTGTTACCTTAGAGTCACGCTTAGGAAGGAACTTGGATGGTTAATGATGCTGCTCAACATTATCTAAAGCTATTTCCCCTAAGTTCCAAGCAGACAACATTTTGTCAGCAGAGGCATTGATGGGTCTTTAGTTCCCACTCAAGCCAACCCAGCCCTCAGCCAAGCAGAGGCACATCCACAGAGAGAAGAAAACACAATCACGTGGCCAGTGCTTGGTGCTGCCATGTACATCTCTTCTCTGCACTCAGGAGCTCCCACCTTCTCCCTGGCAATGGGTAGCAAAAAGAAGGAACATCTCTGTGTACATACAGCGGAAAAAATACAAGGGAACTAGAAAAATATAATTTTGGAGAGAGAAGAGAACTGTGAGAGTTGATCCTTTCAAGAAAAATCAGTGATGAGGTAAAGGAATGACTGCAGAAAATCTAGGGGGAAAACTAGCGTATTCAGATAGATTTGCAGAAAGGATAGGACTCAGATTTGGCCGAAAAAATCTGCACAGCTACATCCACAACCATACCTAAGTCAAGAATGCATAGATTGTGAGAAAGTAAATATAGGATTTAGAAAATTTCTTAATTGATCTTTTCTTGCTTCAACTATCCCTACATAGCCACCTTTCTTCTGGGTTTTCTGCTTTCTCTCTTACCTGAATAGATCCTTGTACCAACAACTTCTGGACATAAGCTGGCCTGACATGAATGTCAGCTCCTGCATATACAGCAGATGTTACTAGTGATTCAATATACTAAAATAATTATCCAGACCTAGAATCTCTATTTTTCTTTGCAGAATAGACACCTTAGTTTTCCAGTCACATGTTCATCAGTGTTTCACTACCTTGAGGTGTTGGCTGTCACTCACTATTGACTTTTCTACTGACAGTTTTTAAGTTTGGATTTTCCTTTGCATTATTACATCCTCCCTGCTCTCTTCCTGTTTAGGTAGGAAGCTGTCCGCACACGAGAGATTTACCTCATGAAACTCCCTGCCTCAGCTACTTGAAAGCAGGAGGCTTAGAAAGATTTTAGTAGAGACCGATTTCAAAATCTGGACAGGAGGGAGAGCAAAGATCTTATCTCAGCTTCTGAATATGAGCAAAAAAGTAGAATAACCTGGAGATAAAGGAGTCCTGGACATGAACTAGAAGCAGAGAACTTGGAGGTGAAGCCACAAACAGCCCTCAGAGGTTAAGCTTTGTGACTATCCCTTGATAGACTGCATAGTCACTTCTAGCCAAAGCTGTAGGCCAATAATCACCAACAAACCAATACTGTAGGAGAAACAGTAGTCTCTCTTCTAGATAAATATATCACATTTCCTATGGATGGTCTGTCGGACCCCACTTTATAGCAGAATATTCAATATATAGGGGACTACTATATAGGAAATTATCTTATCATAATGTTCCAGCTGTGCTGATCAGCTCTGTGCAGAGCTCTGTTTTATGTCATTTGCAACTGCATCTGTTAATCTTTCCTTTTTCCTTCAAGAGGGATGACCCACAAGATGTGCCTAACCCCAAAACAGAGGAGGAAGATGTTACTAAACAAACCTCCTCCAACCAAGTTCCCCTCTCAGGCACAGTGGGTCCCACAGAAGAGAGTGGAAGGAAAGGGGAAGTCTTCCACAGCTCCCTGAAACCAACCAGGCAAGAAACAACCATGCAGTCAAATATAGATCCTCTGGATACAAAGAAGAGCAAAAGCACAGAAAAGAGGAAAACTAGTAGGTATGTTTGGAAAACAAATCTAATATATTCAGTTTCTGCTGCTGACTGTGGGAAGTAAAATGTATCATATTTTTGTCTTCAGAAGATATATTATTGCAACACCTTTTCAGGGTTAGTGTGATTTTCCTAATGCTTTAATGGATTAGGAAACTGAAGATTACAAGGTGGTGTTTCCAAGTATCCAGACTTTGGTTTCTCAGATATTTAGGGGCTTTTGAAAGACTATTTCCCCTGTCCACCCTTCCACTACCTGGGTTCACAAAGATGGGCAATCAAGCAAAAGTGCATGAATGTTCAGCGACTTAAGTGCTAGTGGTCTCCTATGAATGCTGAAGTCTCTGCTTACAGGCAGCTTTGATTTAGAAGCCCAGCATATGAGGGAATCATATAGCATGGGGCAGACTCAGTGTTTCCTTTCTGTACAAAATCAGCAACATGTCCTGGCACCAGAAATCTGTCTTTTCTATATCTTCTGCCATATCCACCCTGGCTTCTGCAGAAAAGGAGCAGATTTTTTGTCAGTGGTGTTACACAAACTAGGCAAGCAAAAGTTAGTTGGCAGAAGGAAATGAAAACTCTGTCACTTACATAAACATCTGCATGACAACAATGAAGAAGACTTCAACATAATCACTTCTCAAGCTACACCTAGGCATTAAGTGATGTGCTCAGATGTGTGCTATGTTCATATGTGTCATATATAAGGGCAGTCTATAACACGCAAATATCTCTATGTGTTAGTGTGCCTGTGCTTCAAAACAAGGCTTACTACATCATTTAGCAATACATATTTCTACTGCAGACAGAAAGAGATTAAAATAGCACCTATTTAATACTGATTCTGGTATAAAATGATATTACTAGGGTAAGACTTCTTCCTGAGTTTGTTGGCAATGGCATAATGTTTTTTTCCTGAACTACTTTTTTTTTAGGATAAATACAACAAAGCAAAAAAGTGGAAAAAAATTACAGACTTCAGGTATGGCAGTTTTTCTGGTATTTACTCACTTCCCCATTGCTATTCCTAACTCAATAATAGATGAGAGAAGCTGAAACTTCATGAGCTGGGTGTTCTTTAGAACAAATATTCCTATGTCCACATTGCCAATAGATCATCACATGTACGGCCATATTATTAGGTAGCCTTTGCTCATTCCCTGCTGTGATCGCATCTCACCTTCCAGGGTTCAGTGTCAGGTTTCTTCTAGAAAGTCCTTGACGTTAGACTTGTTTGGCTGATGGCAGTCATTGCAACTCCACTGCAAAATCAGATAAAATACAGGATGGTGGAAAGGGCAAGAAAGCTGCAGGCCTAGGACGGTTCAATGAAATAATGTTGGCCCATACCTCCTCTGCCAGTGTGCTGTAAGGTTTCCCAACACCCCATGTCTGAGCATGAATTGACCTCCAGATAGTGTGTCTGCAGTGTCCTCAAGCATGAGATCAGGACTTATATTACAAGCAGAATGTGGACATGTTTTGGAGCACTCTCCACAATGTCATGTTGGGATTAGCATTAGCGTCCTTTCTGACATCCTGCATTTCTGCACAAATCCCTACTGAATATCCATCTGGAACAAGTAGGCACCTAAAGACAGTCCTTATTAACGTTCACAGTTCCCCTTGTTTATACTTCTCCACTTCTTGTCAGTGATTAAACACTGTTATCTATGCCTGCCAAGGAATGACAAAAATCGGAGCCACTTAGCTTATTGATGCCTCTTACTTTATGTCTAAACTCATGATCATTCTGCATGTGAGTGAATCAGTCTCTTGAACAAAAGCTTTTATGGTCTTCCTCCCCATACTTCTCCGTTTTGCTAAGTCACAAAAGTTTGAATGAGCTCTTGTTCAATCAACCTCAATTTTTGTGAACATGATGCTACTTACTGTGTGCTCCTCTTTGTAGCTGGCTGGTGGGCTGCATGCAGTTGATTGTCCTACTTGCCAGTTGGTGATCTTAAAGTGATGTACATGACCTGAAAGGAAAAGTATTTTGTTTTATGATGTGCTTTCATTTAACTGCTTTTCTCAGTTTTTCTGTGTGCACACATCTCTTTGTCCACTAATACACATCTATCTGTCTGAAAATCTTGTTGCATCTCTCTCTACATACACTTTGGTACATGAATCATTTTTAATATCTGATTGTTATGTTCTTTTTCACTCTATTCCTCTCTTAACAGCCATTCATTTAGAAATGGTGGTACTGGCAGAGAGCAATGGGCTATGAGGAGATATAAATTAGTACATGCTCAAGAACTTATTTCAGCGCTCTACATTAAATGGAGACAAATAATGACATATTATTTAATCAGCAATAACAAATTTGTGCAAAGCACTAGATTAATTATACTCTCATTTCAAATTCATCTCCTGCATTTTAAAATAGTCTGTGACATACATAAAGTGCCAAACACCTAAATTATATTCTACTGGGCCTTAGTGCTAGAGTATTGTATTTCTTGTGATTTTATCGTGAAAACTGTAATAATAGAGAAGTAGTGAAGAAATCAGAACAGAAATGCTTCATATATTTTCCTGTTACACACATACAACCATAATATCATTCAGGGGAAAAAAAAAAAAATCTGTCATGACAAATCCAGCATTTGGATTTGTTGCATTGAGGGAAGGGCACCTGCCTATTTGTTTCAGTTTTGTCCCCATTTTCTATTCTATATAAACCATTATTTTTAGATATTAATTTTGTAGCAATATCTTTGCAGTGTATGTTCTATAGGGAAATAAAAATAGCTCATTGTCTTTCCTGTTGTTTTCTTTGTTACCATCTTTTCTTCTCTGTCTAACTATTGCTGTTTCCCAGTCACTCACAGCTTCTCAGCTTTCCCTCTGATCAGCTTTCCTGTTCATTTTCTCTAGTTCTACATCATTCTTTCTCTCACTTTCCATGTTCTTTCAACTCTACTCTGTGCCTCTTCCTCTTTTTAAATGGTACCTTCCTCCAAAGATGTATTCCTCCTCCTGTGCAATTGTGTCTCCCCTTTTTTCTTTCATTTTCTGATCATGCTTCTCCCAGTCTGCATTCTACTATCAATTCCCAAATTTGCCATATTGAAGCAAAGGCAGCACGTGTTCTTCCTGGCCTTACTTAGACCTGCAGACTCCGTTGTCTTCTCAGCCTGCTGATGAGCTTTCAGTAGAGAATGGAAGTGATCTTCACATACCCCCAGGCAGCTGAGAAGTATGACAATATTATGTCAACTGATACCAGCTATGCACCGGCTTTTCACGCCTCTTGGGTGTTCTGCAAGACTAAAGATGATTTCTGCTGTGAGGTGAGTAGGTGGGACAGCTTGTAGGAGTGACTGAAGGAGAATAGCATGGGAGAGACTAGGAAAAGGCTGGTTTGGAATACAGAGCACAAATTCTAGTAAACTCCCCACTAGTAAACTCCCCACAAAGGCAAATCAATTCCCTCTGGTCACCTTTCTTCCTCTGTGGTTCTCAGTGTGTCTATCTTCTCTGTCCTTTTCTCTCTTTTGATTCCCTGTGCTTCTTTTTCTCTTTCATTCTCTACTTTAGTGTGCTGTTTTCCTCATGCTCATCATGTTTCTTTTCAGGAAATCAAAAGAGCGGCAGTAAGTCAAGTAGGCTGCTTCAGGTAATATCCCAGGTGATCAGTCAGTAAGAAGTAATAAAAGAAAATAAAGCAAAGCATGCCAGACATCAGATGCAGTTGGAACAAGGCAAAGATGTACACACAGAAGAAAAAATCCCCCTGCAGACTTCAATTCCATTCATAACCTCTTACTATTGTGCAATTAACTATTACTGAAACACAAACTCTGTATTCCTCTGTATCAGTTCACAACTCACAACAACAAATAAATTTTGATCCTTGGCAGTGGAATCCACATTTTTCAGTGACTGAGACCATTTTTTCAGGGAGAAGACTTGTAGAGTTTGCAGCAGAAGGCAAAGAAATAGACGCTTGAATTAACTTTATAATACCTGACTATGGTTTACATTTTTATAGAGAGTCAGGAAAGCTTCTCATACAAGAAATTTCAGAACATTGCAGAGGGACAAATGATAGCAATATCATGTAGTGGGCACAAAATCATACTAACATAGGTTTTATTTCTGCCAGTGAACTTCTAGATGAATGTGGGCAAATCACTTTTCCGTTTTTCTTCCTCAGCTTCTTCATCTGTAGAATGAGGATAGCAAGACGTCTTTTGAAAATCACCATGTAATGTACTAATGAGAATCATTATATAAGGATTTGGTATTGTTGTTACTGTTGTTGTTATTATTTAGACACTATAAACATTACTATCCTATTGGAATACTGGACAGCATTTTTGACAGAACATACTTGCTGCACTACAAAGCATTTTGCATTAAGCAAACTAAGTATCTGCTGCTGCTCTTGCTACCTGTCGCTGGGACATTTCTGTGTAGTTTACAGCATGTGCAGTATTTTACTGAAGTTTTGTAGCATAAGTTCTGCACAATCATAGCTAAGCATGGGAGATGGAAGACTCAGTATGCTTTCTGCCAAATGAGCACAGAGGACATACATAATTAATAACTTCCAAGACAAATGCCAATCTAATGTTCCTTGAGAATATAAATTAACTGAATACTCTTTGAGGGCAGCCCATATGTAATCAGATTCCAGCCTAGGATGCCATAAGAAACAAGTGGTGGCAAATTCAAATTCTAAATATCACCCAAAATGTGAACAAGAGTGAAATACCATTCAATATAACTAGAAATTCCAACATTATTTTCCATGGTGAAAAAAAATTTCCAGATTCTGTTTATCAAAAGAGCAAAGTAGCAATTACTGATAAGAAAGAAATTTTTAGGTGGTCCCTGAGAAAATGGTTGTACAGCATATTTTCTGCTCAAGCAACAGTCAGTACTTGAATGATACGTGATTTATGAAGTGCTGCTGTCCACTACAAGAACAAACATAAAATACTGCAAAAATAAGGATCAGTAACGGTATCTTCACTATCATCTACAGACAGACTGGCTGCAGATGCTTACCACCAGTAACTTCACACTAAACTTACACACTAAAAGTGAAGAAGACAAAGTTAGAATTGTAGAACACTGGAAAATTGATGATACTTATTTTGAACATTCTTAAGTAGAGTATACTGCACTCAAAAGCTGTTTGCATTAATCGGAAACAATCATTTTGCTAGCACAGAGGTAATAACCATGACTGATTTCATATCAAGATATGTTGTATATACTAGGTAACATAGAATAGAATGCAATAAATTAAAGGTTTAATTAGTAATGCCTCCCTCATAAGCTAAATACCACGTCTGGAGAAGCACTGCGCACTGACTGTGATGATAAAGAGAAATTTAGTTTGCATGCAAACAACCTGCCAATGCATAAGGCCACCATAGATAACCTACTCCTAAGATAAAATCCATCAAAACAAAGGGATCAGATGTCCAAGCCCATTTTGAGAAGAGTGATTTTCACATGCGAACCAAGAGAGGTGAGTTACACTCTTTTGAATTCTCAGAGCTGAATTGTTGTTAAGTAAATGTATTTGGCCCAATTACATGCATTTGTCATAATAGAAGACAGGCTGATGAGCCAGGATGGAAGAATTAACAAAATAAATACATCCAATAAAACTTATTATGCTGCGCTAAGTGGGACACAGATGCCCACTAAAGCTCATGACAGTTGTTCTAAAGTCATTAATGTGGCAATGTGACACTAGAATAACTACAACTCTTGAGCATTGTGTTTCTCTTCACTGACTGAACACGTAGATATAGTTCTCTATCTGCAGAAACCAGGATCAATCTGAGACAATACGTTGTGCTGCCAAAAATAGTCAACCATCTTACATGCATGGTATCCTAACCTGTGGCCATGCTGACAGACCTTGAAGAGACAGGGTGTGACAAAGGACTGCTGCACTATGCAAATGGAACTACTATTCAGCCTCAGTTTACTGGAATCCAATCTAAACTGCTCTCAGTCAATGCTGCAAAGAATAGACATGAGTATTGTGTTTCCCAGACTACAACACTGGGAAGAAGGCTGAATTGCCTGCATTGCAAATGCAGCAAGAAGTACCTCTTAATTGCTCTGCCTGGAGCAAAGAAAAATAACTCGGCATGGATGCTTGCTGGGTTACATACCAAAACAGTCTTATACCGAGCTGATTCAGTAGACTGGTATGCAGTGTTGGCTCAACGAGCCAATACAGTCTATCAGCTCCTCTGAAAGAAAAATAACTGCTGGGAGAATGACAGCCATTGAAGATCCTGCAAGCAGTGGAGTTACCAAGCATAATGTGTTTGACTACACTTTTTAGGAAATACTGCAGAATAAAGTGGTATTCATGCCATATATTCCAAAACAATTTTTGCAACGTTCTGTCAAGATGCAGATTCATGAGAATGGTATAGAATCGGCACTGCAGCTTATAGCTTTATCCAAGGATGATGAAGACCATCCATATAGCTCCACATAGCTATATTGAAATGATTATTCCATTAGTATCAGAACAACTTCTTTCTTCCTTAAAGATGATTGTGTATCTGCTATTGCTTTTTGGGGAAAGGTAATTTAGTATACTGGTTTTGCTTATGGCAACAAGTATATTTTGGTGCTATCTTTTATAATTCATTTTCACAAAACAAGCAGCTATCTGAAAGACGTGGTAATGGAAATCTATTGGCATCTTATGCCTGTAAGGAAGACATTATGTTGGGATTAGTATGGACATCTACAAAGGGACTGGATGCCACACCTGAATTTCCTCTGTACCGTGACGCTCCAGATCTATGCATATGATGAAATGATGAATGACAAATTTTTCTGAGCATGTTTTCTTCATTTTCTTGAAGAAAAAAATGTTAGTCTCTTAATTTCGGTTTCAGAATATTTCCAATAAAACTTATGCAGTTATGGATTTAAATAAAACAGATTTTAAGCATGCTTTAAATGCTGGGGAACAACAGACATGCTGGATGGCAGTTAACTGTTGTTACAGATGTTGTTTATAATCTGCTGAAAGCAAGCTCAAAAGCTAGAGGAATATTCAAATGAAAATGTTAAGAAGAATAATTTTGAAAGTGATTCTGCTTCTTGTCATATTCAGACATCCATGTGAGTAAAGGTATAGTAGAGAATGGCCACAAATCTTTTTGTGTCAGTAATTAAAGTGTAACAGGGATGCACAAACCGAAAACCTACACCAAACAAGACTGGTAAATAAAGCATAGTGTGCAAGATTATTTCAGTGAAGATTTAGAAAAAGGGAACGAGAAGTAGAATTATGCTGTTTATGTACATCTTACAGCTGGTTTACTGTACATTTAGTTTGCTTTCAAGAGAAAGATTTATTGCATTTCAGGTTCATAGAATATGTGAACAAGATACTGCAGTGTCATACTTTTTGACTGATAAATATATAAAGCTTAAGCTTTACACTGCAGCATTATCAGATAGGAGGGTCTCACTATTAACATAATTACCATTACTAAGCAGCCTTTCAGGGAAGACAATCATACTTGGGGAGATTCTAAAAACCACAAATGTCTTATTTCATTACGACTTACCATCTAAGTATTTTCCTTAGGTGGTCTCAACTGCTGAATCTTTTGTTGGTTCTGCCCCTATTTTCTCACAGCTCTGTGAGTTATATCTCATAGGTTTTTATTTCTTTACAAATACATTTACGTACATTTGTGAGTATAAGAAAAGAAGCTCCAGAGGGTAAAAAGAGTAGAAACGAAAAGTGGCTTTTGCCCTCTATTCACAGATTAAAACAAAGCAACCAAACTGTCAGGTAAACCCAGTAAAAAGTATCTGCAAGTTGACAGTAAGGCAGGTTGGCACTAAAATCCAAATAAAATCCTGTTTTAACTTTGGGCTTTAGGATACATCCAACATGCAAATGGCAAGTCAGGGAAGAACACAGTGCATTGTGTTACAAATTAATAATTGTTATAAATAGCGCAGGATTTTGTTTTCCAGATAGAATTAAATATGTAATTTAGGTCCTTATACATTTACTCAAGATTAAACCAAAGATGGAGAGCTGCGCAGAAGAAGGCACACAGATGACTGAAACAGTACCGAAAAGATGGATGGGTATATGATCATGAGGAGATCGTGCAAAAATAAGGAGAAACTACTCAAGGAAGAACACAAAGCAGCAATCGGATATAAAGAGCCAGATGAAGTAATCACTAATTTCAGTATAACTTAATAGGGGAAGGGAAAGCAACGGCAAGAAAGGTAATTTTTTATTACCCACTATATTTCTGCACTAAAAACAGTGCCTCAAACTGTTACATTAACAACCCCAATCCAGCTTTAATTTGGGGCACCCGTCTTCTGGGAATGATTCTTATTTCCAGGCTTAAGAGCCTTCATTGAGAGATGAGTAGTACTCCCAGAATTGAGACCTCTCTTCTGGAGATTAAGTTTTTTCTATAGCTGAACTTCTGTTGGGTTTATGACCCTATTTGTAAATACTGTGACCTTACTTGGAGTTGTACAATTTTGGATCTAAAGGATTAAGGAGTGGCAGAGGACACTAGGAGCCAGAGAGGAAGACATTTCAGCTACCCAGATGAACATGAATGCAAAATGTAGCTATTGGATAGGAAGTAAAGAACAGTTCTAGATGCTATCAAGGAATACAACAAGACCATATTTGAATCTTTGGTATTTGTTGTCCTAGTTCAAGAAAGGCTGGAATGAAATTGGATTGCTGTATTATTTTCAAAATTCAGGGTTTCTGTTGCTGGATTGTGGAGGCCAGGAAAGATTTTTTTTTTTCTTGCTTAATGCACAGTTTAGCTTCTGGACCTTTGTATTTTGCCTTCTTTGAAACACTAGATACTGAACACAGCAAGCCTTAGACAGTGCTGCTGTCACATTCATTCAGATGGCAGGTGCATGTGTCCTACTTAGGGTTAAAACAATCACCACATTTGTAGTCAGGAGACATCAGATTGCTATAAATCAAACTGGAAAGACCACTGTGAGTTATTGTCATTTCCCCTGCAACACAGGGAGAATATATAGGCAAAGTCTGAGCAGGAAGGAGCTCACTTTCATTCATATTCATTTAAACGTGACACTTAAATGTGATTATCCAAGATATATGCTATCAATATCTAAAGGTCAAGGGAAAAATCCCTGTGAAGTTCTGAGAGACAGGACGAAAAGAGTCTATTTAAATAGATGTCAGACATGAAAGCAGAGAGATAAAAAGACAACAATTTCTCAAAACCTTGGAGGAATAAAAGATCGAGAAGGAAAGAGTAATCAGGATAATAATATTTAAAAAAAAAAACAACAAACAACAAAAAACTCTCTCTCTCACACACACACACACACAAAAACCCCCAAACCAAAAAAACCTCCAGCAGAAAGGTCAAGAAAGAGGATGGAATACAGACTCTGATATCAGGCAGGCAAGGATTCTTTAGGGATTGCATAAAAAAATATTTTGGCAAATAAAAAGAGATGACACCAGCTTGTAAAGGATCCAGGATGAAGTTGGAAGAGAAAGTACATCTGTTGTAGAATGGATGTTCAGTGAGTTTAGCGATAAAGAGTTTAGAGATAAAGGGGAGGAGAGTAATGGGGTGGACAGATGGTGATTACTTCTCCTCCAGCCTTCACTGACATAAGCAATGTGGCCACTGTGGCTCTTCTGACAGCATTCCTTTTTGTATAGAACCACTCCTGAACTGTAAAGCATAAATTCAGTTCTGCAGTCACATAAAAGGGAATTTTTACCTAATCCTTCCGTGATTTTTCATTCCCCCTCCAGAGGGCAATGGTTTCAAAGAAAACATTTTGTCCTGCTACGCTGATGCCTCAGCTTGAGTCAGAATTTTTTTTCTTTTCCATTGATTACAATCAGCCAGGTTTAGATTGATCAACAGTTATATCAGCACCTTGCTGGCAAACAGTGACACTAATTGATGTCAAATTCAATTCATCAAAAATGAACATTTTCTTTGTTAAAAAATATTTGTCTGTGGAGTAAATGCATCAACCTTTAGAAGAAGATACTTCAATAATAAAGTTGCCTAAATACATTGGTTTTGTAAAAGTTGCAAGCATGCTTTAATGTTCCTGTAATCCTTGATAGTAAAATCTTAGAAAAATCATGTCTGAAATCAAAATGTTCTAAGATCCAAACTCACAAAAGTTACCACTTGGATATTTCTTTTCAGTTCCTTTCTGCTTAAAGATAATAGTTGAACAAGAGATGGAACAGCATGCTTTGTAGTACTTTGGTAAGTAATTTTTCTCATTTCCTTGAAGTGCTGTCTTAGTAGATCCTCATATGAAAAATCAATCAGCTAAGACAAAACAAAGGAAGACCAAAAGCTTTGATCTTCCCAATCATCTTTCCGTTGTCCTTCCTCATCCTCCCATTCACCTTCTTTCTCTCTATCTATTCTTTTTGTGTGTTTTGTTAAATTCGGGCCAAAAATGTTGATGTTCTTACAGCAATTTTTGCGTTCTCAGCATACCAACAAACAGCATCCACAAGGCAAAATGAACCATCAGATCTGTCCATTTAAATTGCTAACGCAATGATTTAAAAAAGAAAGGTTATCTGGGTCTTTACAAATAATGCTGCTGATCCTATGCTCTGTTGTGAAATCTTTTCAGGTATGACGACATCTTGGCCTGACAGAATATTTTCATCTGTTGGATAGAATTAGACAAGCACGCCTCATTCAAGCACCTTATGAATGGATTTGCCAGCTGGGCAAGGGCTAATAGTAGGGTTTGTGAAAGCCAGAGGGAGGAGATTGGTTACCAAAGAAACAAACAAATCTCTAAGCAGATATATCCAAGAGATGTCCCAAGCTCAGTCTTAACCTGGTCTGGTAACGCCTCCTGGCAAAAGATTAAAAAATCAGCTACAGATACAACAGAGTAAAGGAGGGAAACAGGAACTGGTGTGAATCCTTCTCTGCTCTACAACAAATTGCACAACATACTGAAGAAAATTCCCTTATCCTGGTTTAAAAACCAGCTACCAGGCAATATGCAAACTGGAGGCAATGAGATTTTCTGTGAGAGGAAGGAGAAATGCTGTCAGCTGAGGGAAACTGTAATGAGAATTTGTCAGGTTTGTTTGTTTTTTGTCTGATCATCCCAACCTTGGATGTAGAAAAGACAGTAAACTAGTGATCAGTTTGGATGAGGACAACAGTGAACAGCCAACTTACGAACCTAGCTACTTTTTGCAGCCGTTGTATCTTCTAGGCAAGTACCATGTTTTGAAAGTCCTTTCTGGTTCTCAGGTCCTTTGCCAAAGCAGTTTGCAAATAAGGTTCACGTGAACTTCCACCATCTTTATATGAAGACAAAAAGAACTGCGCTTGGTGCTGCTCAGCCACAGATTACCAGTGTCATGTTTTCCTTCCATTTTTATTTCCCAAGTAAATAATTCTGCAGTCCACTGGCATTTGTATTTCTTGCAGCGCTGCAGTTTTGCCCACTTGATAAAAAGACCCTTGCTATTGGTCAGAACAGAAATAGCTGGTTAAATGCAGTTAAAAGGCATCACTGTCCTGAAAACAGAAAGCAAAAAGATGTCCCGGGGGGCGTAAGCCACAGTGTGAAAAGGTAGAATGTTTTCAGAGTTTCCTCTGCAGGTAGCTGGGCAGGACGTAGGTTAGTGTCAGGTCAGCTGGCCTTTTCACACGATAAGAAAAGAAAACCACAGGATCTGGTTTGGGGACTTATAAAATTGGACCGTGTGTCTATCTTTAGAATGGCTCCAAAGAAAACATGGTATAGGGTAAAATTATAGGAACTTGAAAGTTTGTATCTGGGTTTCACTATGGAGAACAATACAGAATTTAATGATACAGATGTCTAAATGGTTGAACTGAAGGAAGGAGAGATGGACTAAAGCAGGTATCTCTTTAGGACTTCATAGTGATCTAAGGAAGCCTTTTTTTCCGGTCTTGTTACATAGAATGTTTCTTTTAATGCCTCAGGCAATGATCTAGGCAGGCTAGCTTGAAAAAACAGGGGTGGGAATGTAGTTTTTAGCTCAAACTAAACTGCAGTGCTGAAGGTATGTTTCCCTGGTCCTGTAAAACACCGCCATGGATACAACCTGCCCGGTAAAACTACTTTTAAAGTCCCATTTCCTTCATTCTTCCAGACACTGTGTCCTGAGCGCCTTTTGCACCTCAGCCTCCCTTGGCTCTCCCAAAGGTGGACTCTCAGATAAGGGTGTTTTTCTTCCCACAACAGGCCCCAGCCTGGCTGGGGGATTCAAGCTTGGGCTGCAGCTTCAGCAGCAGTACGAGGAGAACAGGGGGGTGACGAGGAGGGCGGAGGAGAAAGGGGCTGTGGTAGCATGGAGTGCCCAGGGCGCACGCCAGCCGCAGCAGGCAGCAGAAGAGCGGGCAGGAGGAGGTAGCTGGAGGTGCGAGAGGCGGACGGAGCAGGCCGCAGCCCAAGCAGGCAAGCCAGCTCCGTTCCGGGCACAGGGGCTCCCGCGGCGGTGCCTCTCGGGGGTGCAGAGAGAGCTGTGGCAGAGAGACGGGACAAGACCGCGGGAGGATGGAAACGGAGCAGCAGCGCCATGCCTTCCGCATCCTCCCCAGCCCAGCCTCTCAGCGAGACCTGAGGTAAACCCCAGCCCGCCACCCGCGACCGCCGCCGCGGCCGTTGGGGGGCAGCCCCCCCCCCCCCCGGCCGGCAGAGGGCGCGCGGCTCAGCTCGCCCCGCCCCGCCCCCCCCACGTCCAGTCGGGCGGGCGGCCGGCGCGGCCCCGTCGGCGGGCCCCGCGCATGCGCGGCTCGGCCGGGCGAGGCGGGGCGGGGCGGGGCCGGGCCTGGCGGCCAGCGCTGGGAGCGGGCGAGGGGGCGGGGCCGGGCCGAGCTTGGCGGCGGCTGCGCAGCTCTGCGGGGGCTGTGGCCGGGTGGCTCCGCGGGCGCGGCGGGGGGACGCCGCGGGGCGCGGGCGACCCTGACTTCCAGCCGGCGGCCGGGCCAGAGCGTGTCAGCGGCGGCGAGGGAAGGATGGTGAGCGCGGTCCCCCTTCCCGCGCCCGGCAGTGCGAGCAACAGGTCACCGCCGCGGAGCCGCCAGCCTCGGCTCACCGGGGAGCCTCTCCCGCGGACCAGGGCGCCCGCGCAGGCCTGGGGCGGCGGCGGCGGGGGGGTGTCCGGCCAGGCCGGGCCGGGCCGGCGCCAGACGGGGCGGCGGAGCCGAGCCAGGCTCGGCGGCGGCTCTCGGGGGACGGTCCCTGCCGGGCGACGGCCCGGGCGGCCCTGGCCGCTGCGGCTACAGGTGCCTGCGCCGCGGGGCGCCCGGAGCCGGCGCCGGTGCCGGGAGCGGTGGGGGGCGGCGGGCCGGCCGGCCTCTCCAGAGCCGCTCCCGCGGGGCTGCCTGCCGGGCTGGCGCGGCGAGCTTAGGCCCAGGAGTTGTAAGAAAAGGGCTCCCGTCCGTGGCTGTGCTCTTTCTCTGCGTGGTTGTGGGGGCGGGGGGTGTTTGTGTTTTAATGAGGGGAGAAACTTGAGGCTTCCCCCCTCTGCGCTTCTCAGCTCCCGGCAGGTCTCTGTTCGGAAATGGTGCCTCTAGAGAGACCGCTTCGTGTTGATTCATGGGGCTTTGCGGGGCTAGGTTAGAGTAGGTTGGATGTGAGCGACTTCCAGCCTGTTGTGTAGCCAGCAGCAGTGAACGCGCACGCTGCCTTGGAACTACTTGGCTCTGGGAAGGGCTGTGCGGGTCGTGTTTGGCGCTTTCCTAACGGGGCGACCGAGGCGGCGTTGTGGTAAGAGTCTCTGCAGGCGAGCGACAGCACGGTGACTTTGAGCTTGGTGAGACAGACTGCATGAGATAATTAAAGTAACTTGTATTTGATCTTTTTTAAAAACATCTATGTTAAAAAAAAAAATAAATCTGTCTAAAATAATGATGTTCTTGGATGTCTCACGTGGGACAGATCCCTGAAAAAGAAGTTAACGAGGAATATTAAAATACCAACTACTGCTGTGAGGGTTTTTTCTTTTAAAAGGTAATTCTTAAAGCCTCTGTAATGGAATTATTTGGGCATGAACTAGCTCCATAGTTCACTTGCTAGAAGGAAATACTTGTATTCTAGGTAAGTGATGATATATCAGTGACTGCAATCAGACTTCGAAGAAGTGACTGGCAGTGAGTGGTCTTTTCCTCAGTGTCTGCTGCTTCAAGGCGCAGCTGCCCGTGCCTTAAAGGGACCTCTCTTTTTGGAGGATTGAGGTGTTTTTCCTGAATTTGTCAAAAATAAGATATCTTTGTGTTGTCTTTAATTAGGCATCTGAGCCTGCAATCTTTTGGTTTTAACCTGTCCTCTGAATTTTCACACAAAGTATATATTTTTTTCTTGAAATCATCTTAGATTTGTTATTACGAATCTAAATGTCCAACAGTTTAGAGTCTGGCTCGTTTATACACATATGAATTATTTTCCAATGTGCTGTGATCACAAGAAATTTCAGTATTTTGCATGTTAAAAGCTTAACCTATGGTTAGTGTTGTAGATGGTTTAACAAGGCATCAAATATTTATATTGCAGCACTTGTGAAACAGTGTACTAGAATGTTTAATTAATATTACTGTTAATAAAGTAATACAGAGTTAAATGTTAATACATGATCACTTAACTCTTTTCAAAGTAGTTCTTTCAGATTTTATATCCTTCCAGTGTGTGTCATGTTGCTTTATAATGTATGGAATGACAGTGGATGGTGACTTTTGCTACATAGAATTAGGTGATGGTAGTGTTACTTAGTTTTTATTAAATTTCCTTTGAAATTATCTGAACTTGCTTAGAAATGTAAATCAAAATATTCCTTCACTAGACTGATTTAGCTGACTTAAGAATCTGCAGGAGTTACTCAGGCCATTGAGGGGTGTCAGGTATCTTTCATTACCACAGCAGTATGTGATGTAGAAGCAGTAGAAATGCAATGTAGAGGTTAGCATTCATACCAAGGGTTATGGACACAGAAAACTTCATGTAGTCTGAAGTTCATATGCGTCCATATATTTTCCCAAGTAAATAATTATATTTTCATAACAGTTCCATTTGATGCTTTTTAATTAAAATCTCTTGCTATAGTTTGAAGTTGCAGGCTTTTAAAAATACTGTGGCGGTTTTAGATGCAAATTCTGTTATGATGTCTCCTCAAAGACTGGATCTTAACATCAGATGCTAACAGTTGTAACTACCTGTTTCAGCTAGTAATTTTTTTGTTCTGGCTTACACTTTTGATTAAGTGCATTCCTTTTACAGTGTTATGCTTTTAGAATGCAAAAGCTAAAATTTCATTCTGCTACTTCTTCGATAACAGGATTTGTATTCATATGTCATGTTTAAAAATTCTTAAATGTTTTAGCAACTGGCTTTTTTTCTGAAGTACTTTCTCAGCCTGACGGGTAGTATTGCAGAAAGGCTTGACATTACGGTATTTGGAACACTAATTACTGCTTTGGTCATTCATCAGAAAACCTCAAGACTTTCTGTAAATATTAATTAAATACTGCTCTATTGTTTTCCTTTTATTAATGGGCAGAGAGAGGCATTTTTATGTTTGAAAAGGTATGCTGCTGTGTCTGCAATAGAAAACTCACTTAGTGGAAACAGTTTATACTGTGGTTTAAAATCAGATATGCTGGCAAAATGATTTTTCTAGTACAGTTATCTACTTTGGAGCTTTCTTCAATACCACTATTCTGGCAAAAGAAGTATTTTATGTACACATGCTCCTTCCTGCACTCCCAGTATAGCTATATGACAGAATGTTTTAAGTATAGTTCAGACAAAAGTATGAAGCAGAACGCTAAACAAAAAAAGGAGATCATAATTAAGTGGTATATATATCAGGCTATTTTAAAGTAAGTTTTGGGATTTGTTTGGAGTTTTTTTAACCGGAGGTGATAAACTCTGTATGTCTATTGGTAAAGACTTGTTTTATACTGCAAGGGTGTCTAATTGCATACTAATACATAGATGTGTGGGAAGAAGAAAATGCTGTAATACTCAAAGCTTGCATCAGTTAAATTAGAAAGCAAACAGATACCATTAGTAATGCACAATTGTACAAGGAATGCGTTTATTCTGTGAAGAAGGAAACACAGAAAGGCCTAATCTTGCACACTTCTTTTTGGCAGAAAAAGGATGAGATGTTGCATTTCTTTACAGGTGGGTAAATGGTTTGAGTACCTGCCCAGTATGTTGAGATCTGGGTTCAAATCCTGCTACTGTCTGGGGGAACTTGAAGCCCCCATCTGTCAGTTCCCAGAGGGAATGCCTTAACTGCCAGGACACTGGGTGTTTGTGTGTGAGGTGCTTCCAGACACCAGCCACTTTCATTCTTGCGGAGTGGTATTCACTTGGGAAGGGAGCGAATGGTGTGTGTAGCCCAGGGACTGGCTGGCAAGAAGCATCATCAAGTACAAACTGATGATATGAACCCAGGTCTCCTTGTTACAGGCAAAGTTTTGAAAGAGCAGATGAAAGGGATTTTTTTTTTTTTTTTTCCCCTAGCATGGTGTGCAATTCTGGAGACTTAAATCTCAGATCTTTCTCTTCATGTTTATTCTTGGCTGACTTGGCCAATTCCTACTCATGTTGAGTATGAGATATTTGAACAGCACCTGTAATGTGCCCTTTTCGTTGTAGAGCAAAGCTTGGTTGCTTATCTGTGGGTTATAGAGTCTAGTAGGTGGCATGGCATTTAGATTCTCTTGTGGATGTAATTCTGCTTTCTTATAAGATGCTGAATGATTACGTTAAAAAATGTAATTGTTTCAACATACCTATAATTATTATCTGTTTATATAAAGATCACCTCAATGCCTTGTGTTTGCTTAAGTGATTTGCCTGTTGCATCATGTATCTGTTCTGGTTGGCCATAGTTGTATACTAAAGAAAAATAATGAGTAAGAAATAGTTAATATGATTTATGTTAACATTTTTAATACTTGATTTTTACCTCTAGTCTTTAATTTTTTAAATTTCTTCCCTAGGATTAGAGAAAAGGCTTGACAGTTGATACACGTGACAGTGCAGTTCATGGTTGTTAATCATAAACTTTAGTATCTGAATTTGCTATACTTTATCAGCATAGAAAATAAACTCCTCGTCTCTTGCAAAGTTCTAACAAAAGAATAGATGATATAATACAAATGCTGGAAAAAGACAGTTCTTAAGAAAAATAAGATAGAAACTAAACCATAAGTTTCATTCTTGTCTTGCATCAGAATTCATCTTCTGGGGAAGCTGTTGGAAGGTCATACTTGGGAAAAAATAGTTTATAACCAGGAACAACTTCTGGTAAGGATTTATTAAAAGTGATGGGACAGTTAAGTGGTCCTTTACAAAAGGTATTAGGAGTACTCAAGTGTGGCAGTAGTCAGTATGTTAGCATCTAAAGCACATACCTTTGTACATGCATCAACTGTCATATGCATAGTCAGTGTGAATTGTCTCATTTTCATGTGTGAAGTTCTTCAGGGGTATCTTCAAGCTCTCTAGAAAGTTGAATTCAGCAAAACTAAAAACCTTTGATAACCGGGAAGTACTAGTGCAACCTCAGCAGCTGTTCTTTGACCTGGCAGTGGCACTGGGAGGTGGCTGTATGCATTCCGAGTCTGTTTCCAAGGATAAGTGTATATTTTTGAAGTCAGGAAGGAGAGGCTGGAGAAGAAGTGTTAGTTTAGGTAGCAGTAGTGTTGAGTGGAGTTCTGAGTACAAATGTGTGAGATCAAAGGAGGACAATGTATACTAGTGCCTAAAAGAGTCACTTCTCATTTCAGCAGTACATTATAAAGATTGCCAGTGATAGATGTGTAAGCTGTTGTTACCAGTGTGATGGCATAGGAGTGACTTGCGTTTAATGAGCTGTATACAAAAGAGTAATGAAGCTTGAAAAGTTCACCTTGTTCAAGGCTGAAGGCAGGTAAAATATAACTGGTATGATGTCTTGGTAAAAACACTATTGAGAGAAATTACTTCACTTTTGATGTTTCCCATCACCTGTCTGTTTCCCTGCAGCCAAATCTTGATCTTGGTTTGGGTGGCAGAATGATCAGCAGAGTCAGCTCTGCTCTGAATATTCAAATATAAACCCAAGTGTTCATTTAACTGGGATGATCTTCACAGTTAAGGTCAATAAAGGTAGCATGCTTCAGTAATGCTTCTCTATTAATCACTTATTTAGAAGCTGTTCTTCAGTGTGGCAGAGGTGAACTGTAGGGAGGGAAGCATGTTTTCTGCATGGTGGTTGTGGTACTGAGTTATATTCTTCAGCACAGCAGATACCGTGACAACTTTTTCTTTAGAATGTGATACCTCTGTGCATAAAGCTAAGGCTTGACCTTAATATCAGATCATGCAGTGTTCCTGCAGTGTCGTGGTTGGAAACTTGTGGTTGCCCTTGTTTGTCTTTTTTTATCAAATTGCCACTGGCTTGTCAGCTACTGTTAATGAAACTTGAGATAGATTAATCATGGATTAATGCAGTGTACCTTGGCTAAGAAAATTAAAGTTGCTTTTGTAGAAAAACTGTTACAGATAACTGCATTGTGTGCCATAGAAATTAACTGCATGTCTTGTATTGGCTAAGAGAATGTGTTGCTAATTCCTCTGGTATGCCCTATTTTGTAAATGTTCTCTCATCTCTGAAGGCAAAACTCATGCTTTCAGGTTAAGCATTGAGATTTCCAATAGAGAGGGTTTAAATTGTATTGGTTTATATTAAATTGATTGTACTTCTTATGTATGTATATCCTTGTTCTCAGAGAGCAAATCTCTTCTTCCCGATGTCTGAAAGGGCATATGATGTCAGCAGACAAACTTAGTTCTGTGTTGGTGGGAGAATATAGCATTAGTGGACATCACGTGCTTTCTGCAGAATCAGTTCCTGTAGGATCAAGCGGTGATGGAATTGCTTAGTGCCACTATGCAGTGGCATTTACATTTTGTTTGAATGGTATTAAAGTTCTCAAACGCAGGACGGAAAGAAAGTGAGTTGAAATGGAACTGGATAGACGTATTTAAAGGTGGTGATTGTTGTAAGATATTTAAAACCAACATAATGCAAACTCTTACTATTTCATTTTCTTTAGTAATCAAGATGTGTTCTAAATTAGTAACCTAATTACTTACAGGGAGGAATTAGCACAGTGTCTTAAAGTGAGGTAAAAGCTGATCAGCTCGGTACTGTCTTGTCGGGCTGACTGACAAAATGACTTATGAGCCCAGGAGTATTGGGTTTGGTTTTGACCAGTGGAATAGTCTGTTTCATATCTTCATTTTTTTTAAGAGTATGAACAGCACTAAAAATCTGTTTGAGCCTAAGTTCTTGTTAGATTTGTGGACTTTTTCTACTGAATTATCAATTTAATTCTTGCTTGTTCATAGAATATTCATCTATATGTGTGTTGTAGTCTTCTCTCAAGATTTTAACTATTGTCATCAACCACTTCCTCACAAAGCATGTTGCTTCAAGCTGATATGATGAGGGCTAGTTAGAACTCTGAAGAGGCAAGTTACTTGGCTTCAGTGGAACAAGGAAGAAGGTGGCAGTCTGAGGATTCTACAGTCAGGTAGACAATTTTCTACCTTTTAGCCTACTTAAATTTCTTCTTTCTTCATTTGCTCATCAAGCAAGATGTAAAGATAAAGGACTGAATGTGTATCCCAAGGAAAGCTAAGAATCCCAAAAGTAAATGTCACTTGTCCTTACTCCTGAAAGAAAAAAATCCTTAGGATGGTTTTCAGCTAACGGAACAGGTGAAAAGCTATTCAAGACTGGTTATTTTGACATATTTTACTTTCTTTAAGCTTTTGCCAATTTTCAGTTAAGGCGAGGTCAAAATGAAGTGCAATGAAGAGTTATTTCTTCTTGACTAAAAAGAGAATGCTGCATCTAATAATGTGATGTTTTGAAGCAGCAGTTAAGTGTTATTTTGGCTTATCGCTTATGAAGAAATTTTTGGTTAAACTATTCCTTTTTTTGATATCAATGTCTTGTTTAGACTAGTAAGCTTGTTGCTATTAGGAATTAGTCATATGATCAATTTTAAATAGTCATGATATATTGTTTTTCCTTAGATCTTTCCTGGTTTAGTGTGGACTTACTACTTTTTGCTGCTGCTTTTTTTGGCAACTTTTCTGTTGCTCGTTTTCTTGCATTCTTTCCTTCTGCAGACCTTCAAACATGAGTCTTTCTTAGTCTCCTCCCTCTAAATAGGGAAGACGGACAATACTGGGAAGGAAACAAAGGTTCTGTGTGTTGGGTCACACCATTCCTATACTGTTAAGTCTTAAGACCTTTTGCTTTCTTTTTCCTGTAATATTGCCTTGTGTCTTAAGGTTGGATTGGCTTGTAAAACAGTACGTATACATAGCATTTCTTTAATTTTGCAGTACTGTCCTAGTTCTCCTTTAGATCTTCTGGTGCTTGTGTTCTCTTACCTCTCATTATAGCTTTGATATATTCAAAGTTACCCCTTCTATTTCAGTGGGAAATTTTTCTGTAGTAAGGGTGAAGTTAAGCAGGAATATTGCTTTTTATGGGACATAATGACAACTATTATCTAGTACTGTGCAAAGCAAGAGTAGTTCAGTGCCAGAAGCTCACAAAATAATTTTTATCAAGTGTGTGGTGGGATGATTAGATGTCTGTAAAGTGTAATAAAATTAGACCAGACTCCTGGTTTCTGTAGAACTGTCAAGAAAGTTATCTTTAAGCATAGTGTCTGTTTGCTGTGCTTTATGTAGTGTGAGTGACAGCTGGAAAGCCAACAAAATGCTAAATGTATCAGGAAAGGCATTAAGATGACAGAATGCATCATATTGCAGCTATGCAAAACCCTGCTCTCTTCATTCTCGTGTACAGTTCAGGTCTCTGCATTTAAAGAAAGTACACAGCAGAACCAAAAAAAAAAAAAAAAAGATAGAAAAGGGCAACAAAAACAATCAAGGGATGGAGCCTTACAAGAAGACACTAGAAAGACTTGGAACCCTTCAGTTGGAAGGGGATGTGATGGAGATTATAGGGAAAAAAAAAGTCATGGAGGCTGTGGATCTTAAAAGTGCAGGATGTAGTTGATTAGAATGGTAGGTTTGAACCAGATAAAAGAAGCTGGTACTTTACATGCTGGCTGGTGAATTAATGGCATTTATTGTCTTAGGAGTTTGTGGAGGCAACTAATACCAGCATGTTCAAAAAAAGGGGTTATACAGATTCCCAGACAGCAGATCCATTGACAGGTACATTTAATGGTTCATAATTGAATAATCAGGGATGTACCACCTGATGTCCTTCAACAGCTGAACTTCTGGATGCACAAGTTATCCCTAAACAGCATGTTTGGTTGCCACTGTCAGATGGAGAGTTCTGAGCTTGATGGATCATTGGTCTGACTCGTTAGGCCATTTCTCTGCTGTTATCCTAAACAGCCAGAAACCATGTTTTATACCTTACTGAAATTTGTTCTGTAAAAATGTGGTAGATTATCTCAACCAGATACTGTGATGCGCTGATCTACAAGCATGTAAAAAGTTGGGGTTTTTTGAGGTTGGTTGATTTGTTTTTAAAAAAGGGGGAACTGAAGAGCTGGAAAATCTCAGCAAGGGATTAACAAAATAATGTAAACAATATCATAATATAATAACTGTGAACTCCTCCCTACAAAAATGTCATATTTGGTCTCATTTAGGATTCTGTGTTGATGGGTCACTTTTGATCAGTGGACAACGTGCAAAGCTGGGTAGGGTCCTCTTATAAATGCATCTGCATGATGCTGAACTCAGAATTTGTACGATGTACTTGTTTGGAAAAGTAAAGGAATCTTATAAGCTAAAAACCTCAGAGGGGACAATCTGCAGAAGTGAACAGTTAGGCCTGCTAATTATGTACAAGCTCTTTTTGAAGCCTTGAGCGTGGTTTCCATGGCTGATCAAGTGGTGGCTCTTAATTTATAAGCCTTATATAAAGTTAAAGTGTTGTATGTGTTTACTCCTAATAAAAAGTATTAGGGTGATAACTGCACAGTACAGATTTCAAGAATTTTACTTAATAGGTTGTATAGAATCTGAACTAGCACTTCTGTAGTAGTAACGTATTAAATATTTGCATATATGATTTTTTAATATTTAACAACTTGAGTTGCAAACTTGAATTTATATATACTTCGTCCCCTAAGCCAGTGACTTCTGACTTCTGTTGGTGAGAACTTCATACAGTTTCTCCTTCTGTCAATACTGTTAGTCTTTTCTATAAAAAAATTTAATGAATGCAGCTGCATACATAAGTGGCTGGGTAGTAAGTGTAGGCTAGTTTGTGTTCCCTCTTAAGTGCATGCTCTTGTCAAATCTTAAAGATATTTAACGCTGTTCTTTTGGTATTATGTGTGTTAGTGCTCCTTATAACTTCTGTAGCTGGGACTTCATGTGATAATTAAAATTCCATGCAAAACTTCAGTTCTTGATTTCTTAAAGCTACTTAGAAATTGAGTATTCAGCCTTTAAGGTGCATAACTTGACTAATCAGTGCCTGTTAAACTTCATTACTAATTGTTCACATTGCGCTTCTGACACTTTTTGGCGAGAGTGTGTTTTTTATTCTTGGATCTGTGACAAGTGGCACATCTGATTCTGGCTACTTTAGAAGAAATTTAGATTGCAACTATAGCTCTGGAAATCTTGCCAGATTGGGTGATGTCAGTTTTTTACCTTTCCCTCCTGAGCTTCTGCTCTGGTTCATCATTTGCAGAATTAGCAGAAGTGCTTGTTCCTCAGTCATTACAGTTCGTAGTGTAGTATCTGACCCAAACTAAGATGCTAGTCAGTACTGAAGTGGCTGAGGTGTCAGCAGATGTTCCCTTCTGCCAGCTCTGATTTTGGGATCAGTGACTTCTGATGGGAGCAGGGTCTACAGCTGAGGATAGTAACTTAATCTGCTACAACAAGATTTGCTAGAGCTTGTCTATCAACATCTTTAATTTAAGCTTGCTGTCCTTTCAGCTCAGCCTCTTATGTAGTCTTATTTTCTTCTTTATTTGAAAAAAATAACCCAAGGAGAAATAATCATTTGCCTTATTTTATGATCTCTTTGCAACAAGTTCCATGTCTAACTTCTGACTTGTACTTTGAGAAACCCATAAACAATCAAGCATGTTATTGCTGACCATTACACCATTGCAGGTCTCATTGCATTAATATATTCTTACAGGTATATTTCTGAAAACTTGTATGTAGCAGGTAAAATTTGCTCTGGCTTTAGTTTCCAGACTTGCAGTATAGAACCATCCAGAAATGCACTGCATTAGTTTAATATATACAGCCACAGGGTGTGCAGAACGAAAAGCGAAATAGAGACATTGGTAAAAAATGTAAAGACCTGTTACTCAAAGTAAGACTGAAATATTGTGCAGGGAAGCTATTTGAATGGCTGCCTAAAGTTTAGAGGAATAAGAAAGATTTAGAAGTATGTTCATGGGTTTAGCTTGTTAAAACTTAAAGTTCTCTAGTAAATACCCCTTGTTTGTATTCGAGAATTCCAGAACTGGTCTTGAAAGAATATAGGTGCATACTTAGAATGACTTGAGTTAGTGGAGCACGAAGATATTCATAAATCTCGTTGACCTCAAATAATAGATTCTGATTTCAATACGTAATTTGTTAGGTGATTTTTTTTTTTCTGGAACTCGGCATATTTTACATCTGTGAATGTTGACTAAATATCTGGAAATAGTTATATCTCTTTTCATAAAAGTAGAATTCACCAAGAAGAAAAAGGTTGTGCATGCTGATTCTGTTGGATGTTTTTCTCTAAATCTTGAGTAAATAGTTTCCTAATGTAAAATGTCAGCTGGCATCAGGTTGAAAATACATCCCAGATAGATAAGTATCTTCTAACAATTGGTCAGTTGGAAAAGGGCATGTGAAGCTTTTGGTTCAAGTTCCAGAACTCCTGGAAGTGGTGGATGAAGTCTGACCATCTCTGGGATACCTAAACCTTCCTAGTTTTGCTGTATTATTTCTACTTTGCAAAAATAAATTTTGTTATTGCAGGCATTGTAGCCTTGGTAGTGCTGGAACAAAATTCTCTGTCTGCATTGCTGAGATGATTTGCAGTCTCTGGGGTCCAGAGAACTACAGCTCCTCTCAAATGCTTTCTTTAAATTGAGTGGGGTAAAACTGGTTTATTTAAGAGTGTCTCTAGTAAACAGATAAGTCAGAAAGATTAAGTGGTTGCTTTGATTTAAAAAGTTGTAAATTTCTGCAGCTTCCAAGCAAAGATTGTAGATTTGACTTGGAAAATTGAATGTGTTATTGTAAGTGTTGGGGCTCGTGGGTGATCAGTCTGTTGTTTCCCCTGACAATAACTAATGGCTGCTGCATTGACTGTTTTCAAATGGATTTAAGGTATAACCTGCCCTAAATTGTGTTGTAATAATTCAGTTTGAATGAAGTGACAAAACAGAAATTATGGACAATAGATAATCTACATCCCAAAATTTGTTTGATTCCCTGATGGTAAAAGGTCATGATAAACTTTAGAAACTCCATCAAGACTAACAGAAAATCAGATACACCTGCTTTGAATTGCCTCACTAATACAGTTGGTTGATCTGGCACTAAAGATTAAACCCAGTGACCAGAATTGCCATTTGATTGCTCTGAGTAGTTGGCATGTGAACAGTGTTGCAGCTCTTGTTTAGGAGGTCAGTATTTTTCTGACATTTGGAAAAGTGACTTGTTTTATATGCTCAGGTTCCAAACAAAATGGTAGTCACTGTAGTGTTCCTGGCTTGTTCAGGAATAGTCTCTGGGGTTTTTTTGGTTGGGTTTTTTTTTTTCCTCCCCTACTGAAAAAGTCTCAGTATTAAATGATTCCTTGGGGCAAGAACCTATGCTCTCACTCTGCAAAATTAGAAAATATAATCTTGGAACCTTGTTTTTTTTCCTAGCATCACACAGAGTGCATGTAACGAGTGCCCAGAGGGGTGGTGGAAAAGAAAGTCATGTGTGGAGCTGCTAATGAAAAACCTCTCTCTGTGTGGCATTAGTACAATCATCAGAGGAGCTGCTTTCAAGTAAAGTACCAGTGCTGTTCATAGTGTACCTGTTGGGTTAGAAGTTGGGCTAAGCTGTAGGACTTTTTAGAAAACTACTACTGCTTCATATCTCTGCTACCCTCTTTTGATCTTAGAGGAGCTCAAAGCCACGAAGACCTGATTTTCTATGTATGACAAATGGAAAATACAGAACAGCATCTACTGTTACTTTAATTTTGTCATAGTAAGAAAGTTCAAAAAGTATTTCCAAAACTGATTTTACTGGCCTAGAATGTGACATTTCATTTCTCAGTTAAAATTCTGTATTAATAGTATTTTAAGTCTACACAGCTTTGCCTAAAAGACTGTATTAAATGGCTTCATAATTGGACTATATGGCATCTGTAGAAACAGCAGTTGGATGTACCAGTGACTAAAAGAATTTAAGGTTGGTGCCTAGTCGGATGTACCAGTGACTAAAAGAATTTAAGGTTGGTGCCTAGTCAGTAGCCTACCACCTGGCCAGGACCCTGCAGAGCCATACTGCGGAATGTGCTGGAGCGTCAGGGAGGGAGCAATCTGTTGTCCGAGAGCCTACTCTTCTCTTTACTTGTGATTAAAATGCAGGTGTCTGAGCTAATAACTCATCAAGAACTTGGAGAGCCTGGTTAGCATAGCACAGACAGAAGTTAAATTCAGCATGGTTTATTAATTTCAGGTCACTGCCAGTTGTGCTGGACCCAGGGACTTGTCCTGGTTTCAGCTGGGATAGAGTTAATTTTCTTTCTAGAGGCTGATATAGTGTTGTGGTTTGGATTTAGTAGAAGAATAATGGTGATAACACACTGATGTTTTCAGTTGTTGCTAAGTAGTGTTTAGCCGAAGTCAAGGATTTTTCAGCTTCTCATGCCCAGCCAGCAAGAAGGCTGGAGGGGACATAGCCAGGACAGCTGACCCAAACTGGCCAAAGGGGTATTCCATACTGTGTGACATCATGCCCAGTATGTAAATGGGGGGGAGTTGACTGGGGGTGGTGGATCGCTGCTCAGGAACTAACTGGGCATTGGTTGGTGAATGGTGAGCAATTGGATTGTGCATCACTTGTTTTGTACATTCCAATTCTTTTATTATTGTTATTTTATTATTATCATTATTATTATTATTTTATTCCTTTTATTCCTTTCTGTCTTTATCTCAACCCACAAGTTTCACTTTTTCTTTTCCTTGATTCTCTCCCCCATCCCACTGGGTGGGGAGAGAAGTGAGCAAGCAGCTGCATGGTGCTTAGTTGCTGTCAGGGGTTAAACCATGACAGGACTTCACAGTGTCACTTGATTTTTTTTTTTTTTTTTTTTTTTTTTTTGGTCTCTGTCTTATCTTCTAAACATGTATCTGTGGGCTTTGCTGTTATGCAAAGTTTCCCAATCTCTTACTGCTCACTGGGAATGTTGACTAAGATATTTTTATTGCAGATTTAAAATGTATTTTGTTTCAGCCATTACACTGAGAGGTACTTTGAAAATTGTGCTAGAAAATTGTTTTTAATTGACCTGTGGTCATGTCAGGCCTCTTGATTATACTTACTCAGTCCTGTGGTGAAAAAAAATTACTGGCTGAAAAAAAAAAAAGACAATCTGAGGTCCTGACACTCTTCCCCTTGAGCTGGGGAATGGAGGGAGCCAGGAGCATTGCTATAACAATATTATTTAGCTGCTGTAGCTGTGTTATGGCTTGACTAAAATTATATCCTTGTATCTGGATGTCTTTTTCGGTTTATGCAGCTATTTGGATCCTGTTTTGCACTGTCCTTAATAAAATCTTAAAGTAATGACTTTTTAAGCTGTTTGGTTTTGTAAGCAAACCAGGTTTTTGCTCTTTTGTTGAATAGCCTGTTCTTTTAATTAAAAATGCATAATTTAAATTCTGTAGGCTGTTTCTTATCTGTCCATCCTTTTGTGTATTTCCTGTTTCATGTGTAAACCTTGTTGTGTCTCCATAACTTATGCTACTGATCTTTAGACCCTGGTGGTTCTTTTGAGAAAATGAGCAAAACCTATTTTGAGTGAAGGTGTGCATTGTTTTCTTTTGCGTAAGAGAAAGCTGAAGCTCTCTAACTTCTATAAATTATGTTGATTGATTTATCTTAACAGAGATTAATCTAGTTTCATTTTTAGAAGAAAAGATCAAGTATTTTCCTCATAATGTGACCTAATACATTTGCAAAAATGCCACTGACAGCAAATAATTTAAAATAGTCTGCAACAATTCAGGCAGACATCAAGAAAATGCTGCTTAAATAGTAGTCTTATTTGCATTTGGTGACATTATTGGATTGCATTCTAATTGATTCTGTAATTCTTATTTTCGACAGAGTCCAGAAGCTCCCATTTGTAAGTGGGACCCAAAAATCCTAATCCTGGTCCTAAATCCATGTTTGTAATGTTCTGAAATTGAGAAAGCAGATAGCATTTGCTGCCATCTTGATTTTTATCTGACATGCAGGATAAGCATGTCTTTTATTTTCTCTCTGTTACTTTTGGGTACTTCCCTGTTCCTGAATTGTTTGTTGCTGATCATGCAACACTGTTCCAGAGTGGTTTTGGATTTTATTTGTTCTTTCACTTAAACACATGAGCACATGGAATTTTCTTGTGCACATTTTATTTGATTTTTTTTTTTAGGTATAAACTGGCTCTTCTATACCCAGTAAGAGTTGGTAACAATTTAGCTTTTAAAAATCTAACTCATCAAAAAATGCAATTGTTTTGGTGATGAAAAGAGACCACTGTTTTATGTGCAGATGTTAGAGCTTTTTGCTACAGAGAATGGGAGGTATCTTTCTCCTGGGTTTGTTTTCTGCCATTTTATTCCACTAAGCTGGCTCCAGGAGAGCTCTAGTGATGCCAAAGCCAGTGTAAAGTAGTTGAGGAAAGGGGTTGGAATAAGGTGAAGGATGTCTCAGTCTTGCAGAATCATATCCTAAGCTCAAGTGGGAAACCTGGTAGGAAGAAGCAGAGGCTGTAACTCGAGATGGTTGAGAGACATAGATGTATGTGCGTGTTGAGGTATGGGTGGTGTGTATTGCATCCTGAAGTTTTTCAGCTGTGCTGCTCCAGTGCATTGTGAGAATTTGCTGCTGTGAAATCTTGAAAAAGTATGTTTAGGAAAACTAGTTTTCTGTTTCGGCTGGTCAAGTCTCCTCGAATTGCTAGGCAAGAGAAGGACCAAGTATTTTCCAGCTTTGCAGTGATGCAGCGCAGACATACAGCAACTAGAGTTCTTGCTGCCTGTCAGACACTAGAGATGTGCATGGTTAGGGTCTGGATGAATGTTCTCAACTGAAACCCCATCTGTACTCCTGCCTGTTTCTTAGGGTGGCAATGAAGATGTAAGAATGTTGTGCTGTTGTTATGGCTCTGGTGCTTCACAGTGATATTTGGAGTTTTGTCTGCAAAATTTGCTGCTTTTTCCTGTTGCTTACAAGGTAGATGTGCCAGACTAGATTGTTATAATTTCTGCACACGTAACCTTTTCAGTTTAATTTTCGTGACATTTCTTACACATGAATCAGAGAAAATAGTTTCTTTCCATCCCTCTGTCTTACAGAGAAAACAGAATTTGTCTTCCAGTGGACCACAGCTTTCACTCTTTATTGTTACTATTTGGCTGACCTCTTCGATCTGAAAATTTTCATGTAAAGACAGTGGCAGCTTCCTGAGCAGTGTATAGAAATGCTGATGTTGGCACTGAGCCCCATATCCAGTTAGTGCTCTTGCTGTCTGTTCTGTCATCTTATCCTTGCCCTTTGACACTGGATTCTGCTTTTTATACAAGCAGGGAATTTAGAGTAATTTAACTTTGCTATTCTTTTGATTATTGCTTGAATGAAAAATTACTCTGGTTTCTCCAGTTACAAGCTTGTCTCCATATCTCTTAGTTGTAGACTCTCCCCTTTTTCTGTCCTGCATTTTCATTCCCTTCTCTGGCTTTTCTTAGGGAAAAACAAGATCCATCCTTGCTAGCATTCATACTGTACACAATTTCTGGTGGCGATTTGTGGAGCAGCAATTGAAGTCTTGACACCTGGTTTTGCAACAGGGCAAGGCTGCCAGTTTGGGGGCATAAGCACTGAGAATATTTCAAGTTGTCCTGACTGCATCGTTGATGGTGAATGCCAGTATTTCTGGCACATTTTATTAATCAATTTTACTTGGGATAACTTCATAATTTTAACAGTTTTCCAGAATGCTTCGGTATCATAGAGCATTACCAGTGGAGTCTTGTAAGACAGGTGTTAGCTTACTTATCTCCATCCCTAGAGGAAAACACCTGTCTGTGTGGTCTCTGCATGAGAGGGCAGCATCCAGGATCATCATTTTGCTGGATGATTTACAAAGTAATACTTCCACTCAAAAGTTTGTATTTTAGTTAAGTAAATGTGAATTTAAGAAAGGAGTACCTTATGCCCAGAGTGTTACAGTTGTTTTTATTCAAAGGATTAGTATAGTAAAACCTTTTAAAGGCTAATTTACTGAAGGCTTTACTCTTTAACCCAAAGTAGAACTGCCAAATATGCAGCTTACATTCTTAGATAAGCTTAATTATGGGAAATTTGGCTCTAGGGTTTTGAATTTAATAGCAGTTTATCTTCAGTTGGATGGCATCAGTATGTTCTTGTGAAGTTCAAACTTCTAATAAGTTTGTTCCAAATGAGTCAATACTATGGTTCTTTTGGAATGAACCTAAATGAATAGTGAAGACGCTGGTACCTGAAGTGGCTATAAATGGCACTGTTTGAAGTTTGTCATCGGGATTATTTTGGGACACTGAGTTCTTGGTTTCTGATTCAGAAGTACCTGATGACTGAGTTCTAAATATTGGGACAATAAAATGTTGTGATGTTTTCTTTAAAGAGATTTATCAGCTATGTTGGTGTAATGCATATAAATATGTTTGCATCACCGGTATGTAGAACTTGTACAAACTTAATCTTTAGGTATTTGTTTAAGGGGTTGGGTGTGTGATTGATTCTTCTAAGTATTGCTCAATAACTTTTTTGAATGTATACTTAATGTTCAGTGCCCTTTTGTATAATACCTATACAGTTTCCTTCACTGAGTAGTGAAATGCAAATATATCCTGCATTCATCAGTTGAAGGTGTTTTTCCTCTCTTCCCATTTCCCATTACAAAATACCTGAATTGCTGAGATCTGACATCAGCACCAGGAAGAAAACTGTCTGTTGTAGAGAAGTTTCATTATCTTGCATCCATTAGATTTTGATTTAACTTAATTTTTACGCACAGTCTTATCAGGTAGAAGTTATGTCCAAATATCTTATCTCTTTTCTGCTTTTCTGTTGGGAAAGTTGTTTCAGGTTTCGTACCGGTAAAAAATACACATGAAAGGTAAGGTGGGACAAATTAGTGAATTTTGAACTTGTACAGAAAACTAGGAAAACTGACCAGCTGTTCCTGGATTGTGATTTCCATTTTCTATTGCTGTTACAATTTTCTTTATTGTAGTAGGTAGTAGTAGGTAATAAGAGTTTATGGAACTAGTTTTAGTTGTCAGACATGTCAGAAAGTTCTAATGACAGGGTAAAATTTATGTTGGGTGGTTGGTGGGTTTTTTTGAAAGAATAATCGTGTACATGTTAATACCAGCAAGTATACAGTGTCTGTTAACATACCTTTCATGGTGTATCCATTTCACTGGCACAGAATATTCAAGATGGTTGAGAATTTTATATATAAGAAGCAAAAATTCAGTTTTCAACTGTCAAATTAAGGGAGGGAGGAAGGCTTTAAAGATGCTACCAAAGAAGGAAAAGGTTGTTTTTAAACAAAGTTTATCACTACTGTTTGAAGAGGTCATCTTCAGCTTCATTAGTGTAAGAATGGAGAAGAAATACTTCCTCAAGTTCAAATGCTGTGTTGGAGGTTCATTGCACTAGAAGATTCACTCCATGATCTTAGGCAAAGAGTAGTTTCTGCTGAATTCCACCTTTCTAGATGCTGTATCTTTGTTCCATGGCATGATTTGAGAGTTCTTGGAAGGACTTAGATCTCTTAGCTTACCAGTGTTTTTCCTTAACTTGGATAGTGATGTTTAATATCTTAGTTCAACAGCTCAAGTGATGACATGGTTTTCTGGACAGAATTGTTGCATCACTACATACAAAATAAATTTGCCTCTCTTCACATAGAAGAGAATCTTACATTTCTGTGAATTTATCACAATTTTCTAACTTTTTCTTAATAAAAGGAACATCTGCTTTAACAGGGTTTCAGAAACTAAACGTACTTTCTTTGATTTAGCAAAAGAGTTGCACGGTGAAAGAGCTCTGCAGCCACAGTGGTTATGTTCCTGAATCCAGTTTGCGGAAGTGAGTATGTTCCTCTCAGGGTTTTATCTCAATTTGTGTAACTGATTGCTAACATTAGGCCCAAGAGTCCACTTACATTTAATAGGAGAGAGAGAGAGACTGTTTTTATAAAGTACAGAAGGTCTCTAATACTATGTCTTTATAGCCTTCATGAAGCTTTCTCATGCGTTTTTATTAGTAAGTTTAGTAATGCAAGTTATTTACAAAGCATTTGAATTTCACATCCGATAGTGAAATTTTGGTAATACTTTACATAAAGTGTTTTTCTACAGGTTTTCCTTGTCACCTGTGTTTTAAGTTACTAGATGGTATAAGTTTGTTCAGCAGTCTTGCCTTGTAGTATGACTAAGGAATCAGCATGAGTTCTTCAGTCATGGTTGGCATCGTTCCCATAAGTATAACACATCTTTGTGATAAATACTGGGAACATTTGAAATAGGGTAATTTGTAATTTTCATCCATTTCCAAGTGGTTACCCATATGTGAATTCCATTGTATGCCTGAGGTAGTAGTATTTTTATTTCCATTAGTGTTTGACCTGTAGGTGTACCGTTTTATGCCTTCTGCTGCAAGCACTCTGAAAATTAAGATTTATCTGTTATTACTGTCCACTGTAAAAAAACCCAACAAACAAGAAAACCAAACTTGAGTTGTGGATTCTCATCTAGTGCCTTTATACTATTTACACAAAGATAATATGTTGACAATACTACTTTGATTATCTTTAATGAATGTGCAGAGATGTTCAGACTTTTCAGTAGGACCTCTTTTAATAATGCTCTCAAAATGTGTGTTCAATTTACCATTTTTGTTTGGGAGGAAATCCTCAAAGATAAATGCAAATTTTGTGGTCCTTTACACCTGGGTCTCGGGTTATGCCTTTTAAGAGAAACCAATAGGTTCTTAAACTGTCCTGTTTACATCATCAGGAAGAGATGCAAGTGGTTGTAGGTGTGTGGTTGCTTTTTTGTGGTGGGTTTTTTTGGTGGGTTTTGCTTGGGTTTTTAGGTTGAAAACTTCTTTCAAATCAGTAGGTGTTGATGAGATTCCTGGCCCCCCCCCCCCCCCCCCCCCCCTTTTTCCCAGGGGAAGTGGATGAATTCATAGAATATGGTTCCATGAGATGAGGTTCCATTGGAATTGGCTCTCTGCTGCTGGCAGGGGCAGTTTCTGGTTGTCTCTGTCCTCACCTCTTTACCTCCATGGTCTCAACCACTTGCTCCTGCCCCTTGTCCCAGTCCTGTCACCTTTCAGATTATTGTGAGCTGTTTTAGCATGCCACTGACCAAAACCGAACAAAAAATATTTTATAACATTCTACAGTCTCGTTGAATTAAGGTGACTCTCAGAGTTTTGACAAGCTTCAAAGCTATTGGAGAAGGTATTGGCGGTACAACCCAAAAGTGGTGAGGGTAAGGGAGCAGTCAAGAGAAACTGTTATGAGACTGCAGTCTTTGGGAGCAGCAAACTAGCCCAGCTTAACAGTCCAACGAATCACACTGACAGTAGGTCTCTTTTTCTGGTTCTTGTCATAAATTCAAGAACTATGGGATCTCTGTTTGGAAAGATCCAAAAGTAGGGCACACTTGAAAGCCTAGTCAGCTTTGTTCTGTGCTAGCAGTTGGAGAGCTAGCTGTGCACAAATGTATGAATTATGTGGTTTCCCTGAAGAAATTACTGAAACGTTCTGCAGATATTAAGTAGCGTGACTGACACAGTATAAAGAAAGTACAACATTTTACAAATTCTGAACAGTTGTTTCAGTCTGCAAAATTCTGAGTTCTGACTTTGCTACTTGTCTTCAGCTTCTCTGGACTAAGAAACATTCCAGAAAATTTCATGTACATGAATTCACTTGAGCATAAACCTTTTCTGCAAGCTGCAACTGTCATCAAATATTTCTTTGGGGATATATTTGCCGTAGCTATTCATTGCATTTATCCTGGTTGATGATCTTTCTTCTATAGTAGCAAGGGCTTCTGTCGTCTTTGTCTAACAGGACATCTCAGCATAGTAGCAATACTGAAATGTATATCATAGAAAAAACCCCTAACATACACTGCATGGCTTACAGTGTTTTCCAGAAAAAGCAGGTACAGGTGATATTAATTAGAAAGAGAGAACTTTAGGGAATTATGCCCATGAAGTTAAAATCTTTCAGAAGGAAACTTCTAAAATTGATGCAGCAGTTTTTTAGCGATTTGCTCAGTGGAACAGTCTACCACAATCTCAAATGACTTTAGGAATTAAAAACTTGTGACATCAGAGACCTGAGTATCTAAAATAGCTTGTGGTCTGCTCCCTTCCCAAATAACTAGAGAAGAGCTCAAATGAAACGTGGTTATTTTGAGTTTGTGGCACGTAAGTGACCATGAGTTCTGGGACGTGCAGAGATCAAGTGTACAGTTTTGTGTTTTATATTCTATATTTCAGATTTTTAATCTTCAGAAGTCTCAACTCATTTTTGTGGTCAGAAAAAAAAAAGTCACAAGATCCTTATGCCCTTCACCCCACACATACCTCTGAGTCATATAGTGATGGAGCTAATCAGGATAAATCATTAAGGACAATGATTTAAAAAAAAAATAAAAAAATCGCTTTGCTGTCACCCATTCAGATAATACTGTGAAAAAGAGTTTAAAAGGGAACCCAAGGAGGAAGGCCACATAAAAGAGCCTAGCACATCTATCTTTGTTACATAATGTTGTGAGACTTTACTTTTTGAACTTGCAAAGCCTGTAACTCAATCATATAAAGTTGAAAGACAGTCTTGGTCCCTATATCTAGCCTCTTTGAAGGCTGTTGAATTAGATAGCTAACATTTCAGCATTTATGGATGAAAGCCTGCGAGGAATGTCCATCTTTCCCTTTTCTTCAGATGATGTTTCTAAATGTGTTTATCAGATTCACCAGGTATTGGAATGTTAAATAAGGAATTAATTTCTCTTTCCCCAGAATATTGTAAATATGGCTTAAGAACAGCTTGCTATGCAGGACTAAACTAATGTTATTTTATATGAATTTAAATGTCAGTTGAGAGAGAAATTATGGAACATTGTATCTTCAATTTAATTTGGGATTAGCTAGTGTAGTTTTGGTTCCATCATCTCTCTGAAGTGAAAGTGGCATTTACATATTGGTGTTGCTGAACACTTACTATTAATACTATGTTTTACATAGTGAGGCAGTGGCAAGCATTGACATTAAAAATAACATGCTAAAAATTAATACAGGTATTAAAATGAGACCAGGGTGCAAGAGCCCAAGCAAAAAAGAATACAATCTGAAGGGGGTGGGGCAATCTTATTAGGGAGCTAAAATAGCAGTGGTATTTTTAATTTCACAGAGAATATGTCCACTGTTTAAAACAGGGACAGGCATGTTTAATCTTAAGATGATGAAATCTGAAGTCTTAACTGTCTGTGAATAGGTGATAAGAAATGACTAGAAATGACCATCTCCTTATCATGCTTCTGGCTGTCCTGTGAGATCTGTTAACATCCCGTGGAATTCTAGGAATTTCTTTACTCTTCATTTGTTGTGCTTGAAGGTTTCTAAATGTTTGGAATATCTGCTAAATTTACATACTTACTTTTTTCTTTAATTGTTCTATCATCTTTTCATTAAAGCCTGTAGACATCTGTGTTAACCATTCATATCTATGTATAAAACAAATGTTTCTTGTCAAGCAGGGTTTGGTGCTACAGGCTTGATTAGAGCTGGGTATTCAAATGTATGCATAGTTGTAGCCTATTAATCTAAGCCATAGTGGGATGCTAGGGTAGTAAATCTATGTGCTGGTTTGGAGTGGTGTGGGTGTCAGACCATTTAATGAGCTGTAGCGTTGGTCGTTTCTGTGAGCTACTTTTTGAAACCGAGCGTGTTTTCTTTTTTTCAGGTTTTCATTAACTGGTGTAGAGACTGCCCTCTGCCGTGCTCTTCACCTAAAGTAGAATTCAGGTCTTGTCAGCACTAGGAGTTGCTCGTAAGTGTTCAAAGGATGTTAAACTCTATCAGAGCTTTATTGATGATACAGGTGGCAAAATATAAACAGAAGTTAAATACTATATTATTGGATTTAAAAATATGCTTAAATGACCTTGGCAAAAGTCTTAAGTTTTTCTATCTAGATGTGATTTTCAGCAGTAAGCTTCTTGAAGCCTACCCTGATTTGTTTCTGTTGTCATTCCCTCTCTCCAGTACATCTGTGGTCACCCCAGCTGAGACTTTATTCCCCCTCATGTCTGTTTTTCATTTGGTCTAAAAAGTAGAAATTAAATGGTGCTGATGTTTAAGTGGTAGCATATATTTAAAACAAAGGGAATGATAAGAAATGTGAGAAAGATGTTTATCCTTAGTGTGTTCAACAATTGTTTTTAATCTCGGTCAACTGTGGAAGCATTTTAATTATTTGTGTAACTGAGGAAAAAGCATTTATACTGCAGTGGAAAGTCAGATTTGTTCTGACCGCGCAGCGAGCGGTTCTCTTTGACCTGCGCTATCACTTTTAACTGATGAAAGGAGCTCGGTATTGAGGTACTAATCAAGGAAGATTGCTGCTAATGGAGCACGCAACCTGTGTTTTTCCACAGAGAGATTGGTAAGAATTTAAATGAGATTTAAGCGTTCCTTCCTCTTCACGTGACTGCTGTGTTACTTCTTTTATAAAAATCAGCCTCTTCCATTTCTTAAAGCTTAGGTCGTGCTTCTTCTAAGGGGCGCTGATTTCTTTAGACCTCAAGGAGCCGAAATACGTACTGTGGCGTATGCTGCATGTCTCTTCAACGGGTTTCACTCACCTGAGCCGTTGAGGCTGCGTCAGAGGTTTCATGGGGGCCGCTGCTGCGGCTCGCGGAGAGGTTTTAGCCACCTGCCGACGATGGCGGAGAGGGGCCTTTCCGCCTGCCGCTGCGCCCGAGTAACCAACCGTCTCTGTGTCTGTCAGGCGTGGGACGGGCGGGCTGCCGCGGGCTCGGAGTCCGGGGCGGGGGGGGGAGCGGCGCGGCGCGGCCGGCCTGTGATGGAAGTCCCGCGGCTCCGCGCCCGGGCAAAGCCGTCGCCATGGCAACCGGGAGCGCTGCGGCCCGGCGGCGGGGGAATGCTGAGTCCTGCAAATGGGGGCTGCTGCCCGGGGCGGGGGGGGGGGCGGTTTGCAAACGTCGGCTCCCTCGGCCAGAGGAGCCACCGGCTGCCGTTTTGGACGTTTGGCAATGAGGAGGAGAACTGTGATTAGCGGTAACAACTACAAATCGCGCATTTCTGCTTTTCATTTTGAGGCAGCAAGAACTGCTTATCCGAACTCCGTTGCTTGCCGCGCACGGTAATTAAATTAGATGTGGCCTCTTTTAGAAACCTATCTAGTAGTCTGATGTGACTAAAAGTTACGACACTGACTGAAACAAGAATAGAGTGTCGTATTACCCTGAATATTTATATAAAACAAGCTTTGGATGTACCTTAGAAAGCGATTTATGCTTCTGCAGTGAAACAGGTTAAAATCCACTTCCTTGTTTGTCATGTGCGAAATCATGATATATATTCCGTGTGTGTCGTAGTTTCACATAGGGCGTGCACAGGAGCTGCAAAGGTATCTTGCGTGTATCTTGCTGCGAAGGCACAGTTTGCTGAAGAGAGGTCCGAGCGGTGTGGCTGTTGTCTGACATGATGTACTCTCTTACTGGTCCGTGTTTTTCATGGAAAACTCTTTGTTCATATCTGTTCTGTAGGTAGTAGCCCTGCAACTTTTGAAGTGGGTAGTGTAGACTGGCCAGTTCTTGCGCTGTGACTTTTTTCATTGTTGCCACTGCATCAACAGATGAACAAGCCTAATAACATTAAATGTGTCTTAGCTAGACCACAGTTCTTAAATGTAATACCAATGCGATTCAAAAATGTGCTTACAATTTCCCATGTTTGCATGGCGAGCAATGTGTTCATACAATTTATAAAAATGGAATCTAACCTTAGCATCTGAATTTTCAGTGTCATCAGTTTCTCTGTTACAAGGTAACATTGTGTTACTGTTCTTGTACAAATGTAATTGAGGAAGCACTAACAATGAAAATTACTTTTCCTTTTGAGGGTGTTGCCCTTTTTGCTGTTGATCCACATATCTTGCACATTTAAGTGAGCATGGAATGTTAAAACCTCTTGGCATGTCTGAAAGCCCTTTGAAATACACATGTTGAACGGAGTTACGGTGCTTGACAGGTTTTATAATGAGCTCCGGTCTGAAATTACTCGAAGTAAGTGTCAGCTGGGTATTAAAGGAAGAGTTTTGTTCCAATACCAAGACTATGATAGAGCATCTAATTAGAGGAAATCATGTAAACATTGTAGATTAGAAAACTGAAACAAACTATACCAGAAGTCGCAGTCTTGAATGTGTTGCAAAGCTAGTGTAAAGATAATTATTTTTTTTCTATTACAGAATTTTTTAAATTAAGAAAAATAATATCAAGTTGTCATAGGTTTTGTAACTTTTACTTGCTTTTGAAAAACATCAGGCTGCTCCAGTCTGTACCAGTTTTTTCAGGTACAGTTAAGTCCCATAGGCGATACCTGTGAAGTATTTTCTCCCATAAACTCCAATCTTTAACTCTTATCAAGTAGTGATTAATTTTATGCTGTGCAAGATGGTTTGTGTTGTGTTTTCCTTTGTGTAATTGGCTTCCAAGTCTCTTAATGTTGCAGGTTCACTGAAGTACTGTTGAAGAAACAAATGATGCTGAGGAGGTGATGCAGGGAAAGCTGGGAATTTTCTTTTTCATACACTGAGCTTCCATTTGTGGAATTACTGAAGTGTTTTACATTGTAATTTTGCAGTTCTTATGACTTAGGTTTTGCTTGCGTAGAAACCTGAAGTACTGAGTAAAAATACCAGAAGACCCACCATTATGTGAGCCATTAATAACACATGGTAGAGGTCTCTAGCATAATTTTATGCTCATATTTTCTTAGTAATTCCGATATCAGGAAGCATCTTGTATGTGATTTTAACCTAACTTCTAATTCAACTCAGCAAACTATAATTCCCCTTCCAGTTGTTTTTAATGAATATTTTAACATACAGTGTCTGTCATAGTGTATGGCTTTCAGCTGATGGTGAATCCTTTGCAATGTCCCTGATGTTCAATATGTATTTGTGTTCATAATATAATCACAGATGTAGGTTGGGCTTTTATACTCTCAACTGTGCCAAAACTAATGAAATTCAGTTGGAGGTGAGTGCTGAACTCCCTTGCAGTCATTTAGAATTTGCAGCTTTAATGAATTTTAAAGAGAGAACTATCAAGTCTAATCATACTTCTAGCATTGAAAGGATTTTAAACACCACCAAAATGTAACACAAAACCTCAGCCTCCAGAAAATGTCAGTTTTGCTCTTTGGAAGTTGTTGAAGCAAAACAGATTTAATTTTACTGTACAGAATTTAGTTGTAAAAGGAATTAGGATTGCTGTGCACACCAGCCACAGTCCTCAGGAAGCAAGTGAAAACTTAAACCACCTTACAGCACTTCTGTTTCTGTCCCTGTCAGTATGTATTTTATTCTGGCATCTGTCTTATATAAATGCAATCATCTTGGTGTGCATGTTTATTCTTTGACAGAGCTTTTGGGGTATGCACTTTGTTTAGTGTATTCAGGGTAGTTAGAGATGATAGAAGCTTGACATTATTAGGGGCCAGTACGAAGAATGATGTGTGGCTTGTAAAATACAGTATTTTTGACAATAGTAAGTATAGTTAGCCAGACAGTAGTTGTGGGGTTTTTTTCTTTAATTCTGCTGTTTTGAACTTGCACCAGAAATATGGTTTGTTTGCTGTTCGTAATTGCTTCACAGTGAAATTCTTGTGTGATGCCTGATGGTGATCCAAGTGACTGAAATGCTCTTTCTCAATAGTTGTACTTATGTTAGCAGTTTATACAAATGCTTTTCTGTAGGGCAAAAATTTGAATAGTAAAAGTAATCTGTGAAGAAGAAACTTTCACATGTGCTCTCCAGGACCATATTGGTAAGACTTGTGATAGGAAGTTGGACAGAAAACAGCCTTAAGTCTGCTTTATTTGAAAAGATCTGTGTGTTACGTGGAAATGCTAAGGTTCCCCTATTAGATATTGGCAGTTACAAGGAAGACAGTCAAAGCCATAATTTAACCATATTAAACTTTGAGCAACCAAACTCTGTGTAACACGAGAGACTTGTACATATCTAAAGAGTATAGGAACTGCTAATACTGAGTTCTAAAGTGGAAAAGAATTCTGTTAATTTCAAATATTATGCTATATATTTTACATATGATGTAGTAGAAATCAGTATTATTGAGTATGCCTATAAATTTTCTTCCTTGGTATAAGAATTAATGTAACAACATGGTCTCCTCTTGGGCTGAAAAGCTGGTTTGTTGGATGATCCACAACTCGCAGAGAACAGACTTGGTATAACAACCTTTCCGTATTGTTGTTATCTTGGGATTTTTAAAATTGCAAAAGAAACCTTCAGAAAGAAAAGCCAAGAAAACTGTTTCTGAAATTATTCATCATAAGACTTTTGATTCCATGCTTATTGGTTAGAATAAAAATTTCTGTTCCTGATGCCTGCCTGAAGCTGAATCTTAATCTCAGCTACACCACACCTTAATTTGACGACTGAGTTAACGTTTTAGCAGTCTCATATTTTACATTTTAAATTCCTTAGGACCATTGTAGAGAGGGACTTCAGAGCTGATCTGAATTTTTTCCTTATGTTCTTGTTTCATTTGTTGCAATTGAGCAGTAGCATTTTTTCCAAAACTGTTGGAGATCAGAATTTGTGGTGTCTGAAGCAGACTTGAGACAGCAGAAAGAACAGTAGGCCTAGATTTGGAAGGGGTCACCTGTTATCAGAAGTTCTTTGATTAAAGGAAGTTGTTGCAGCATTCCAGACTTGCAGCATGCCTGTGCTTTTATGGATTACCAGCTAGTTAGATCTGGGGGGTCGCGTTTTTGTGGAGTTGATTTGATGTTTTGGTAACATCAAATTTTAGGCTGCCTGATAAGTGATATTTTGTATCATCTTTTCTATTATCTGAGTGTGATTACTTTGCCTGTACTGTTTATTGCTTGCTTCAGAGACACCTAACTTTCTGGGATATCAAAAATACTTTCTTTTTAAAATTGTCCTAATATTCTCTTAAATTTTGATGCCAGTGTTCTGAATATTGCTGTTAAAGTGTGACTGCAGGAGAACTCTCATTTTCTGTAACTTTCGTTTCTTTAACTGACTTAACTCAGATGTTAAACACTGAAAGTGAGCAGCTGTTATCACAGGCCACTTAAATATCTGGGTTACTCTGTTCCAAGTATTTATATGCCCTTACATGGAGCTTATACTGAACATGTAAGCAATATTACTAGTGATTGCCTTTACTTGTATTTACCTTGGACTATATTTTTGTTTCTCTGGTCTTCAGTGCTTATGACTGAACTGAAGAGATTTTAAAACTTATCATTCTACATACAGATACATGAGTTTTTGTTGTGCCCTTTTTCTGACTTAACCTCAAAAGATGCTCTTTGTCTTGGGTAGCTGGTACTTTTAAATTTGATGGAGGAAATGTAGCTAATCCCACCTTAAATATTTTTGATCAGTTATTAAATATTGGCCATCAACTTCATTTTCTGATCTGTAGATTGTTTAGCAAGTGTGACATTATTTAGCTTACACATGATTAAGTGATATGATGGTATTTTTAAAGCTTTATTTTACCTGCATATCCTCAGATAGTGGTTTTGACTTCTTTAGTGCTGAGTAAATGGATATTACTCATTCCCTCTAATTGTTTTGACACCTGTTAGTTGTACCATATGGACTGAGGAATGTGAATTTTCTTTCAGTTTGTCAGAGTTGAAAAAAGGTGAACGTAACTTTCAAAAAGCTCAGTCTTCAGACAAGCTATGGCCAGTACTATGTGGATGAAAGAGAATTTGAATTATCTTTTCCCTGCAGTTAAATTAGTACTCTGTACAATTTTATTGTACCCAATGAGACTTCTTTTTTGGGGATTGGTATTTCTGTACAGTGAAGTTGCCTTTACAGAAGGGGAAATGTGGCTTTCTGAGGATCATTTTGCTAAACTGTTATCTGCCTTTCTCTGAATTTCAGAGACTGTTTTTTGATATGGTGCTTTACATAACCCTGTCTGAATGCTAATTCTATGTTACTTTATTCTTTGAAAAGCTGGTTTTTTTTAAGTTGGGCACTAACAAAGTTTCACAGGTGCCAAATAATTGTGTGGTACTTGCAGTGCTAGCCCCACTACTGTGCAGCTTTTGATGGGCTTTTTTTGTTGCCTGATTTTTGTCTGAATGTGGGAATGTTGAGCATTGAAATAATTTTTACATATCAGTGCAGTGCAATTAAGTATTTTTTTAAAGGCAAAAAAAGAATTTTTACTACCATAGAAATGCTTTAATATTTACTTCATGGAAGATCTTAGTAATAACTGGTAGTAGTGGCTAGACAGGAAGCAAGTAAAGAGAATTGTTTTGGTGTTGCCGTATGTAGCTGTATGCTACTCCTTATGAGAATGAAAAGCTGTACTTAGAATTGCAAGCTGGCAGAAACTTGTGTAGGAGTTTCTGTTGCTGCTCCTCCAAAACACTGCTATTGATATTTAATTTTCAACTTAATTACAACATAAGCATCTTTCCTTTCCTCCTCCAAACACAAACATTTGGTTTAAGAAAGTCTGGGGGTTTGTTGGGGTTTTTTTGTCTTGGTGCTTCCAGTGTATAGTAAAACTTTGAGATATTTTGTAGTATTTCCTTTCAGTAAATTAAAAAAAAAAGGAACTTGAAAAATTAAGTGTATTGGTAAAACTGTACACAACTATTCATTTTCTGACCTTTCAATTGGACATATTGAGCATAATGTATCATTGGCTTTGTGATATAGAAAGGCAATGTGGTATAAAACACATTGTTATATGTATTATATTTAAGAGCCAAGTGGTTATATTTATCAGGACACTTAAGCTTGAATCATCAGGAATGAGAAACCAGATTAAGGTATAAGGAGTATAGTGGAATGTCTCTGCTTGACAGTGGAAATTAATTCTTTTTCTCTGTCAAATCTATACCTCTGTACGCCCACACAAGGACTTTTACTCTTTTTAATCCTTTATGCTTTAATGCATACCTATAGGAAGTATTAAGAGTAGCCTCTAATTAGAACTGTCCAACCCTTATTCTAGGACTTTATGCTTACTTGGAATTCTATAAGTGCAGCTCCAGACTGCTTTAGATAGTATGTTTTGGAAGAACTCTATGCCAGACCTGTCTTTTCTGAAAGTGGGAAGCAGTGTTTACATAAAAATGCCTCAATTTATCAACAATGAATGCAAACATCTTTACTTATGTTTAACTTAGTGAACTTCTTGTGAACATGTTTATAACAAGTTATTCACATTTAGTCTTTGTAGGATAACAGGCATGGTTTGTGTTGGAATTTTTAAGAATGAAAGGATAAATTGAGTGGGAACTTTCAGAACACTGCTGATTTGCAATTGTGTGTGTTAAGTGCACAATCTCCACCGCTTTGACTGGGAAATGTAAGAGACTAGCATTACTTTGAAGAGTACTCCTTTTCTAACATTGGCACCTGAAGTTTACTAAAGTGTGCGAAACAGATTTGTGAGGGTTCTGTAGTTCTTAGTAGGGGAAGAAGCACTATGTAAACATGGAGGAAAAGTTCTGTTGTTTTGATGCCTGGGGACCTGGAGAACTGTCTTAGGTATTTCTTACTAATGCAGTTATTCATTAACTTCTTCTGAATATCTTTCATTAGATTTTCTTCCTGGATGTTTCTTCAACTGTCTTGTGATGGAAGGGAAATATTTTTGAAGTTATAATGGATTTTACGCAACGTCATAACGAAAACTGGCCTAATAGCAGCATTTCTGTTTGAAGAGAATAAGCATAATTACAAATAATCATGACAACTTCTCATATGAATGGACATATCACAGAAGATTCTGACAGTGAAGCAAAAAATGTGGATCTTGCATCTCCTGAAGAACCTCAGAAGCACAGAGAAATGGCTGTTGATTGCCCTGGGGATTTGGGCTCCAGGATGATGCCCATGCGGCGGAGCGCTCAACTTGAGCGAATCCGTCAGCAGCAGGAAGACATAAGGCGGAGACGGGAAGAAGAAGGAAAGAAACAAGAACTGGACCTTACTGCTTCCATGAGGCTAAAGAAACTAGCGCAAATTCCTCCTAAAACTGGAATAGATAATCCAATATTTGACACAGAAGAAGGAATTGTTTTGGAGAGTCCTCATTATGCTGTGAAGACACTAGGTAGGTAAAACACAATGAATGGGCTAATGGAGAAACTATTTAGTTGATATTAATGTTCTTTTATGCTACTGAAATCCTAATTTAGCTAATTCTTCCTATACAGTTTTAAAGTCTTCTGGTCCTTTAGATTTGCGGTGGTTTTGTTTTTTGTTGTTTTTTTTTAATTTTATTTATTTAGTCAAGCATCAGGCTATGTGCCCCAGCAAGCGGCTTTTCAAAACCTATCCATTTGTGGACCAGTTAAATGCCCTATAGATAACTAATGAATTCAGTGGATTCTCCATCCTCTTTAAGGCTGGGGAAAACCATGCAAGTATGTTTGATGAAGCACAGACCGGAAAAAGCAATGAATAAATGCTTATTGTTATTTAAAATCAAAACAAGAGGTTTTTTTAATATTTTAAAAAGAAGCATGCTGGTGGTTTCTTTTTATTCTGGCTATCTCGCATTATCAATTGTCACCTAATATAATTTACATTTGCTCTTAAAGTATTGGCATTGATGGTGAAAATCTGCTTATCTTGGCACTTAGACATTGACAAAAATGTTAGTAATTTTTTAAGAAATAGATTCTGAAATTGTTCATTTCATAGCTGTCATGGCTTTAACTATGCTGGTGTAGAAAAAGTTTCTAGCCTTCCTTCCTCAAACATAAGTATCTGTTTATCTAAAATGTGGAGTGAAAAAGAGGCACTGGGAATTTGTAGGAGTTCAGTTCAGATTTCTAAATCTATACCTTTTCTGAGATCCAGACTGCTTTAAAAAGGTGCCTTTTTTTTGTGCTGCACTAAAGATTCTTGCTATTTTTTGCTATCAGCTGGTAGTTGAGAACACAGAGTGAAAAATAGCTATCAAATTGCTAAATTTTTTTTTTTGCTTCATCTTTCGTATTTGTGTGCCCGAGCAACACTTCTGCTAAAGACGTGTCTCTATTCCGTAACCTCTGGTAATCCTTATTGTACAAATCCCTCTTTAGGAAAATTTAAGTTGAAAGGGTCATCGGGAAGTCATCCTGCCAACCTCCTGCTGAAAGCAGGGTCAGTTACAAACAAGGCAGGTGTACCTTGTTTTAGTGCAGGGCTTGTCAGCTTCTATCCAAGAGGTATCTTTGTAAGAAGCAGATTCTGTACTTAACTTTATGAAGTGTTAGATATTTGATTATGAAAATCTCTTCTTAGAGGGAACACAAAGCAGAGGATGCAAAGATTGACGTCAAGAGTAGAAGTGACTTCTCTTGGGACTTAGCCACAGGGCTAAAAGCTCTGAAGACTGACTGCAGGAGGAATTGGAAATTGGAACTACAGAAGGGAGGAGAGTGACTTGGAATTAGAAAGCTGAGGCTAGGTCTCATGCCAGAGATGCTGAGAACTTGGAGGGAGGGCTGGGTGGAAGGAAACCTGTGGGCAAAGAAGTTAGGCATGGAAGCTGGTAGGAAATGAGAAATTAGTAACAAGCATGGGTCTAACAAGCCTGAGAACCAGTAAGGAGGTGGGGTAGACTGAAGTGGTTTGAACAGGAGAGACAATGGTGGAGAAATTAGTGTAACGATGAAAGGCTGTTTTGTAAATCTCTCAGTGTGGGGGTAAAATGGATACAGGCTGTGGGGAAGGCTGAGAGATTGTCAGAGAAAGACAGTATTTGTGAAAAGCTGCAAGGAAGAACCTATAAGTTTGGCTCAGCAAGAAGAGGAGGGGGGAAATTGGTGTGAATGGAAGCTAGGATTGTGTGAATACATGATGTAAGAAGAAAAACACCAAACGCTGGAGACAAGAGTATAGAGGTTTGTGTGTGGAAACAGGTAAATTGGGAAATAGTGATATATGGTATAAGATGCATTTTGAAGGAAAATTACTAGATTATTTTGTCCATAAGGACGAACTCCTCTTCACTTTTGCAATTGAAGTTTGGGTCTTGTCATTGTTCTGCTGTCAGCATACTTCTGGAAAAACACAGTACAGTACGTTGTATGATTTAACTAAAGCTATTCCCCTCAGTGTTTGGATACCATGAAAAATCAGAAAACTAACAATGTCTGTCTCTGGTCTGAATTGCAGTAAATAAGGCTTAAAACTACATGTATAAAGCAGAAGTATTGACTAGCTTACTGAGTGAATATGGTCTGTTCTTTGAGCTGGAAAGGCAAGGAGCTTTAGGAGATGTAATTAGACTCAATCATGATATATCTATAGGTGCACCAGGGAGCTGACTTAAGGCTTCATAGGCATCTATTTCAATCGGAGAAGTCATGACATAATATTGACAGGCATACAAACATACTACTGTTATTTCCTTGCCAGACAGAACTATAGTAACAGTTTGGATCAGGTAGACTTAAGAGAGCATTTATAATAGTTTAGCACTCCTGTTAAGCGTGGTACTTTCAATTATACTCAACTGTGATGTTGAGTTTTTGCAAACTTAAAAAAGTTCTAAATGAAATGTTGTGATCTCTTAACCTATATAGTCCATAATGAATCTCTGTTCAGTCACTAGTGCTCTCAAAAACTGAGTCATAATTTTAAATTCAACAAAGTGCTTCTGCAGTAACTCAGCCTCGTCCAAAATTTTCTTCCACATAAAGCATGTCCTTTTTCCAGTTTCTGGATTAGTCATTCTAACATCTGACAGTAATGCTGAATTTCAGAAGAAGATTTTTTTTTTATTCCGAAAGCTGTGTGTTCCTGATTAGTATCAGGGTTAGGGATGTTGCCTTATGAATATATCTATATATATACACACATGCACACTTACCAAAAAATATGGTTTCATAAAGAGGATTTGAGTCCATTATCATTAATACTTCCGCTTTTTTATTTAATACCTGAATTGCAGAGGCCAGATTTTTAAAAATTTTTTAGATATTCAACTTTTTGGTCTTCAGGAAAGTTGCTAGCCCGTGACTTTGTCCAAAAAATAACTGCTAGTACATGAATTTTTTTGCAGTTTGTCTGTTTGGTTATACTGAATTTCTGATCTACACTGCTCCTGACTCACTCTTTCCATCTTTCCAGTTTTGCTGTCCAGGTGAGAGTGCTTAGTCACTTTCACAAAGCTTTGTTAGGAGAACCCCAGATAAACCTGGGCAGGTGCTAGTGAATTATGGAGATGTTAAACTACACTTATTCAATTTTTTTTAAAATACTGATTTTTAGTTTTGCTTTTTTGTGGATTTTTTGTGTGTTAATCCATAGAGCCTCTGCTAAATATATGTGTGTTAAATAAGAATATTGACCTGATTATATTTTTAGTTTTGAAAATGTTTCGTAAGTGCCAATGTCTAATTTGGCAGATCTTTGCCAAGCCTTTAATCTTTTCATCTTTAAAAAAAACACAAACAAAACAAACAAACACCAAAAGGCATACTAAATTAAATTGGATTTTATTTATAAAAATAAAACAGGACACATAATCAAAACAATTTAAAAGGGCATGTTTGTTATCAAAACAGTGTATGATTTAGACAGCTGTCTTAATGGAAATTACTTTCTGTGCACCTAGAACATGTGCATATAAGTATTTAACTGGCTTTTTCACAGCAGTATACTTCTATAAAATGCAGAATTTTTTTTTGTTTGCTACAGTTCATTCAGCTAATTTAGAACAAGTAACTGGCGTTTCATGTAAGTAAACCTTTTCTGGCTACAGTGAAATTTTTTTTTTAGGGGACAAGCTGCCTATTTTTGCCTTGGGCAAAATTTATTTATAAATATGTTATAAATAAACTCTCAGAAACAGTTTTGGATAAAACATTACTTCTCTCAGCCCTGTGATTCAAGTAATATATGGAGCATTAGAGTGCTAGTACCAGCACACAGAATACCCTAGAGATGTATAAAAAAAGCTTGGGAATTAAGATATACATATAATAAAGCCAATTATCTCTTCTTAAGTTTGCTGTTCATAACTTTTTGTTTAAGGTGATAAACTATTTTCTTTTCTTCTTTTTCTAATCTAACATGTTAAGCTCTGACCACGGGTCCTCCCCTGCAGTTGCATACTTTTGCCCTGGCAGTCTTTTGATTAATGTGTATATCTCACAGTGCTCAGTCACATTCCAGCCATTTCATAGCCTAATGGAAAAAAGGCTGCAACACTTCTTGTAAAAGAAGACTTTAAAAAAAGTAGTCGATTGCTAATTGATCTACGATTAAAAAATGGACTTGCTCTGCAAAAGAACCCTGACTTTTTTCTGTGAGTAAATGCAGATGTTAGTCTTTTACTGAATTTTTTTCCTCAAGACAACCTGTTTAATAGGAAATGTCTAGAGATGGAGTCTCTTGTTACCTGGCATTTTTAATTTTTGTTTTTAAAAGACCAAAACCAAACAAAAAACCCTGCACTGATCTGTGGTTTAGAATTCAGAAATAGAAACCTAGAGAGAATTAGGCACGTGTAAAGCCAGATTTGTATGTGGGTTTATGTGTATGGTGGTTTTACTAACAACCATAAATGGATTGTTAGCTTTTGAGGAATATTTTATTTCACTCCTTTCAAGCATTATTTAGAATCGTGATGAGGGGGTACTTGTTTGCTGTGTCATGGTGGGGGGGAAATCGTTTGGTATACGGCTTTTGCATCCAGCACCGATGAAGATGCAGTGTAGAAGGGAATTATATGGGAAGGAGAGTGCAGTGATACTTTGTAAGAAAGGGTGACACAGAAGGAACTAGCAAAGTGCTGGAGAGAGAATATGTAGAGGCATCTAGGAACAGGACATCTTCATTATAGGTACAGAATACAATGTCTATCTTCCTATATGTATTTATATTTTATATGGAATATGTATCAGAAAGAATTGTGTGTGTGTATGTATTTGAATGCTTAGATATATAAGGGGGGATAGACAATTCAGAAATAATGAAATAAAATAATTTATGCATAGGAAGAGTTAGAAGTGAGGTTCTTTTCTAATGCCTCACTGTGTTTTGAATCCAGCAACAGTAACAAATAGCAGAATTTAGGGTTGGTGTGGTTTTTTTAACTGAGCAGGTATCAGTAGGAACTTTACAATAATATCTGACTGGTTTATACTACTTTTTTAATGCTTGAAAATAGTGCACTTCCTCATACTTGGGAGAGAATCAGTTGCCGAGATGCTTTGGTAGTCTGCATACTCCACTAGATAAGAATTTTACCAGCTGACATCATCCTGTTTAGCAAATATTCTTGCTTGCAGAATGTTCTTTAGCCTTCTCTCCAAATGGCATTTCCCCTGCGTGATAGGCAGTATATTGTGCATACAGTTCCCTAGTGAGACATTGGCCAGGTTAATTAGTGTTGTGAGCTGTACTGGATTTCACCTGTGGAATATCCTGCACAGCCGGTATCCGAGCTGTCCATCCCGCTTTTATACTACTACCCTTAGTTTTCTTGGTGGTTACAGGAAGAAGCACTTGACCCTTGGAGGGTAGGATGTTTTTAGCATGTGTAGAATGGGTTTGGAGGGGTTTTTTGGTCTGGTTTTTTTTTGTTTTTGTTGTCCTGCAGACCATGAAGTATGAGAGTAGTAGCTCTGGATTGTTTGTTTCCTTTTATTATACAGAAGACTGACTTGCAGACTCTAAATTAAACATATATGTAGGCATGCTTTGTCTGAAATTAAAACCATTAAACTTGTTTGAAGTGTATATTTTATTAAGCTTTGTGTTTTTCACGTGCCCATTTATCAACCATTTTAATCTATCACTCAACAAGTTGGAGTCTAACATTGTGTTCACGGTACTGGTGAATTTGAGGTTAAAAAAATAGGTGAAGGGAACTTCTTGGCAGAATGTATCCGTGTTAATGATCAGTAGCTACTGTGCGTTTTTATGTAAAAAATGCAACTAAGCTGATGTCTTGATAGCATTCCTATTTTAATGTTGTTTAATTAGCTCATAATGAATAAATTAAGGTCACTAAAACTTAAAAATAATTCTCAAAGCTGATATTTTGATACCAGTAAGGAAGATTGACCTCAGTATCAACTGACAGTTTTAAAATTCAGGATTTCCTTTGTTGTTCATTCTTTAAAAAACAAACAAACAAAAAAAACCAACAACCAGGATTCAAAATTGTAGCCTACTTGACTTTATTAAAATAAAAGATAGCTGACCAGCCTCTTGTGGCTGAGCAGATTTTTTCAGATAATGTGTGAGAACACATACATTATTTCAGGGTCAAAACATCCACTTTTTTTTTGTCTGCTTGAGGATTTCTTATTTGGGTTTATATGCATTATAAGTGTGATTCATATTCCTTGCTTTAGGTAGTTTCTCAAGTACTTAATACTGAGAAATTACATACTTTGCAGAAATTTGGATTGGTTTAAAAAAATGTAAATTTGTTGACAGTCTTTAAAAAGCACCAGTAAAGCATCAGATTAGTTCTTGAAGCTCAAGAATGTAGTACATGTTCAGCATTCTGCAAATGTAGAAACTGGTTATTAAAATATGTTAAAACATTTTATGGTCCAAGCAGAACTCATAATCTTGTAGGTAAAAGATGTGGACGTTCTTCTGGTGCAGATGACTTTCAGAACTCTGACCATAGATATTTTTTCATCCTTTTTATTTTAATGTGCTAAGACTAAGCATAATTTTATGTTTAGAAATTGTGTAGTTTACTTATCCAACACTCATTCTATAAGTAAGCAATATTTAGTTGAAAGACATATATATGCCATATGTGGTAGATATACATGGAAATAGGTATCAAAATAACAGTGCATATTCAGTGCATCAAGATTAGTTTAGCAGAGAAGTTATTTTCATATTGCAGAATAGTTTCTCTTTCACATTTAGCTATACATGAGCTGCAATTACTGGATCTTTTACATATTGGTGATTTTTTTCAGAGAAGAACTGCTGCAATAGGAATTTAAATTTACACAGTGTATCAGCTTTTTTAATTTCTCCTGTTACTGACTTGGGGTCCTTTATTTTGGATTCAGATACAATCTGCTAATAAAAGTGGGTAATGGATAACTAATAAACTTGCATACATCATTGCTGATTAAAAAATGGAACAGCAAAAACATTGTGGTAAAAACATTAATAATGATAAACATTACTTTGTTATGAATCTTGTTAACTTGTACCTTATTTGTATTTTGTTATTTCCTACCTAGAAGTGGAAGAACTGTTAACTTCTCTTAAGCATATCCAGCACGTTTTGGTAGACCCTCAGAGCCAAGAGGATATCTCTCTCATTTTACAGCTTGTTCAAAATACTGATTTTCAGAATGCATTTAAGATACACAATGCTGTTACAGTGCACATGAACAAAGCTAGCCCGCCATATCCTCTCATCTCCAATGCACAAGAACTAGCACAAGAGGTATGTACAGTATGCATCTCTGTGATATATATGAAACCTATAATCATAGCTGTTGTTGAAATATGTGCTTGTCAAGCTTGTCTGAGTTATTGAATGTTGAATATGAAAGGGATTATAATAGTCACTGATTGCTGTATCCGGTTTTTCCAGATTTCCAAACAGTAACCAGAAAAATATTTGGGGGATAAGAACTCCCTTTTTAGCATGGATAGATATGTAACAGAAAAGGTACTATGTTTAAACAGAGGAAAAGGGAGCTGTTATGAAAATCTAACTCTTTTACCTTCAATATTCTTTATTCCAAACATTCAGGAATTGAATTACAGTTCTCTGTTATTGTGACTTTCCTCTGAGTTGAGCCATGGTTCTTAAATTGGGAGGCATCTCTGAAAATACAACCATACTGGAAACAAGCATTCTGCTTTAAAGTGAGCAACAGATCCCTTAATACTTAATTTCAATGTTTTAATTACTGCTGTGATGGTCAGATTATACTTATTTTTTGTCTGACAGATGACAGCTCTTTTATAAGATCTGATACGTCTTTCAGAAATTATTAAAGTATACTTTTAGAAATTTATTTGAGCAAGATTTTTTAACTTTGATCTTTTCAGTCAGATCTTAACTCTTTGAAATACTTTTACAGTTTCAGCCAGGTTAACTACTTTATTTGAGGCTTATTCACTTGAATGTAGATGGGCAGTACCTGTATACAGTAAGCATTAGTAGTAATTTACAGAAAACTCATCAGATACAAAGTTGCTGTGAACAGAAGGAGTTTTCACATGTGGCTGGATGCAGCTAAGACCCCTCTGAGGGGTTGCTCAATAACTTTTATCTTCATTTTCCATGGCCTGGTGCATGTATATTTCAGTGAAGTGTGGCTACACCTTATATGGATATATATTTGTTAAGTTTAAACTGGCTAGCTTGAATACCAGTATCGGTCACTGCAAGTGTAGTGCTGTAGTGTTCAGCAAAGCTGGATCCAGAGGATGGGTAAATGCTCTAGCATTTAGCACCTGGTGAACCAAACTTACCTGTTCAAAACTGGCTCAGCTACACCAGTTGGAGTACCTGAGCCAGTATATAGCCATTCTTCAGTTGCTCAAAGGCATATCACTCCAATTTCAGTATGGCAGCAAGTTGATTTTTTTTTTTCTCCAGTATCTGGTTTTGTTTCTGCCTGAAGCAATTCTTTTCAACAGTTCTTTCCACTCTCCTTCCTTTTTCTAGACATAAACCTTGTAAGTCAAGGAAAACAGCATTGTAGCAAGCTTGAAGTTCTTTTGCAGAAGAAATTACTGATTCTTGAGGGACATCATTTAAATGTTATCTAAAGCTGCAGTGTGCTGATTAAATTGCAGCTCAGGATTTTCCTGTTTACACTTGTCAGTAAGACTGTCTCAAAACTAGGTGGGAGCATTTTACATATGAGCTTCCCTCTGGCTTATTCATCAGTCTGTAGGCTGCTGTAGGATCCTCACTAGGCTTCTTCGATGTCTGCAAGCCTGAAGGAACCTTTTCAGTTAACTTCTGTTTGTAAACTACTTCCCCAAACACCCACTTTGCACAGGCTTAGTTCAGGATTTCATTCAGATACAAGCCCCAGAGTTTTTGAATCTTCATTTATACTGCAGGATGTTACAGATTTATCTCTTAAGAAAGCTGGTTTTTCCCCTTCATGGATATGATGTCTTTATTTGCTGCTTAATAGAAGTTTCCAAGAAGAAAATGTGCCTAGGAAAAATCTAAGTCTGTTTTCAAAATTTCATATTCCTCCCCACCTTCCCTACTCCTCATCTTCCCAACACATTCCTCTCTTTTTTTCAGGTGATTTGGTAAATCCAGAAATCAGAACATGGTGCAAAGCCAGTTTTGTGTCCCTTAGCAATCCATGAAGAAGGTTAAGCATAAAGAAAAATATTTCTTTAATCTCAAATTTTTAAACCAATGGAATTTTGTCATCACCCTATTACGTAACTATTACATAAAAGGCAAACATATTCTTGCACTTGTCTTGATCCTTCATCTCCCATCCCTGTCTTGTCCAGCCTTAAAATTCCTGAAAAGTCATTATATTGCATATGTCTGTTCCCATTTTCAGATGTAATCTAGTTTGTCGGTGATTCAGCTTCTGATGTATTTAAGTGACTTGTATTTTGCAATATGTTAAATAGCATCCTGAAATGATCGAGCCAGAAATTCAGGACAAATATTTCTGTGACTGACAGAACTGTCCTGAGAGGAACATCTTGAGGCCTCCATTCACATCATTCTGTATGTCCTAGTCTTGCCTGAATAGAAGATCTTATGCTCATTTTTCAGATCCTTTATTCCTTTTGGAAAGGCTTCTGCATTTGCTATGGTAGCAGTATGGGAGGAAATTATTTCTACTTTATTGGTTTTGGGTTTTTTTAACCCTGACAAAGTGTCTATCTTGCCTGCCCAGGTTTTTTCTTGTACTGTCATTTTCGGTTGTGCCTTTTGCTTTTTCCATCCCTAAACATAGGCATGGGAAGCTCCCCCAGAAAGCAGTTTGTTTACTTAGTTCAGGGTGGTTTTGAAAAGATACTTAGAAAAGCCTGGATTTAAGATACTGATGATATCTTAAGGATAAAAACCACAAGACATTACAAGAAAAGAATAGCAGATACATGCATAACATTAATTTTTAAATGGTAGGTAATGCTAATGTGCATATTTTAGTGCACAATTCATCAGTGGCAGTGTACAACTCAGTTTTGGAGTGCATGTCCTAATTTAAAGCTACAGACATGTTTTCTTTGAGGCTTTATGGTGTAGAGGAGAACCTGTTCTAGAGCTCATGCCTCTGTAGTTTGCAACACAATTTCATATTGCAACATGAAACAACTTCCCTTTTAAAAAAGAAGTAAAAATTTGTATTAATCAAACTACACTTATGGAAGTGTGTTTGGGGGGAATTATCATTTCCTACACTGAACTTAAAAAAAATCTGTTTACATTTACTCTTTAATTGATGATTTGCTTTTATAAAAACATGTATGAACAGTGTGTTGTGAAAACTTTCTTGATTTTTAATTTTTTAACCATAAACAACACAAGTGGAACAGTACATTTTTATTTTTCTAGTCCTCTTTAGGAAATTCTTAAAATTAATAGTACACTTTTACAGTTAACTTTTCCCACTGATTCTGATAACTGGGCACCAACAACTCAAGATTTTTCCTTTTTTTTTTTTTTTTTTTTAAAGAAACTTTAATTGAATTTAGAAGGTGGAATGAAGCACTTGAGCTTAGGGAATTTATTTTAGAGAGCTAATCTTCATGTAATGTGGTATACTCCAAGTCTTAAATAAAAATAGCCAGCAAACATCAAGTGTAATTAAATTGATTTTAAATCCATTTAAACTTGGCCAAGATGGGGGCAAGGATTATGGGAACATGGTCTGAATCTCGACCTTGTAATAATATTTGATGCAGCATTCAAGACGGTTTGTAATTTTTGGCCTGTAATAGCACATATCAAATACTCTAAAGATGTTCTTGCTATTAAACATATGTAATAGGCTCAGTTTTTATAGGCTATGTTTCTAAAGGTTTTGGACTTGCTGCTGTTCACTTCAGCAAGTGCAGGCAATTAAACTAGATCAGTACTTTTGAGAGGATGCACTGAAAGCTTTTAACTTCTGGTATAAGTGCATTACAATGTGTATGTATATCCCTCTGACAGTCCTGCTCACCTGAGAGTAAACAGCAACAGGATTTTGCAGGTGTGGTTAAATTCTGAATGCCTAATGTCACTCCAGTGTGTGCCTCCCCAGTACAGGCCTCCAAATTGTGGTGTGTGAGATGAAACCAAATTGATAGCTTTTTGGGGGCCGCTTGAACTAAAGTTAATGTGATTAACAATAAAAACTAGGCTGAAGAGTTAAGAAAACGCTATTATTGCCGCATATTTAGCATAGATTGCCTATGTCTGCAGTGTGTCACTTCTGGAATGACAGCCTATATTCAAATGTCTTCATCTGATAAAACTGTGGGATTCATTACCACGAGTTACAAAGGAACCTAATATGTGGCAATACTGGTATAGTAAGTGGTGTATATATAGCAGCCTGAAGCTTTCCTAGTGCTTCATTAAGTAAAAAAAAAAAAAAAAAAAAAGTATCTTTCTCTTAAGGGGGGGAGCGCTATTAAAGTTTGGAATAATTATTCAGAGCAGAAATTCAGCTTGAATAAAGGATATTCATCACACACACAGAATGACTGGTTGGGCCTGGTTGCTTTCTTTTCCCCTGTCAAATGCCCAAATTCTGACCTTGCATTCAAAAGATTCTTGCTTGCAGGACCTCTAAGTTGCTTTCTGCGTAGGTTCTCCTGTAAAAGGATCATGAAGATTGGATAAATAAGGGTTTAAAGCTTATTGTAGCTTATTCAAGAAAGGAGTTGAAAGTCCTTTGAAAGTTAGAGACCTTAAGTAAACCTCTATGAGAAAGTCTTTTGTATAGGAGAATCTCTTCTTTCAACACAGAGGAAAATTTGTTAGTGAAATATATCCCATACAGCGCTCTGTCTGCTGTATGGCATCCCAAAATTCAGGCTAAGCTGGGGATAGCTTCCTGGCCAGTTCAGAGGTATAGCTGAAGTCAGGCCTTTATGAAGCTCAATTCTTTCTGTTCTCTATGGTTTTAAAGAAATCAGTTTAAAAAATTATTTAAATCTGGCTTCTTGTTTGACTGTTCTAAGCTATACTAGGTTTGTTCACCATGAGGCATGTTCTAGGGATGTCAGAAGGATATGGAGCTTGTGCCAGGTTTATTGCTAAGCACGGGAACTTGTTCCATGTGGCAGTGCTTGATTGGCAATGTGAAGATCTTGCTCCATGGGAACAGTTCATTTAGTGGCTTCTGCTAGAATTTAAAATTATCTTTACTGGTTTTGGTACTGTCACCTAGTAGCATCCAAGAGAGTTGTTAGAGTTTCTGTAGATAATTGCTCCTAGGATAGAGGTTCTTCAGACCTTTAGATATTATTAAATCATACAAAAAGCTTTATTATTTTCACCTTGGAACTTGTGGTTTCTCGATTCTCTGTTATGTCACATTACCTCATCCTTAAGAGTAAAAAGCCCTTGAAAAAAATCTTTTCTGTCCCACTGAAAGCTGCTGCTGTGAGATGTGTATAATCTACTCTTGATATCTCTGGATTAGTTTGTGCTTTTGGACTGGTGTGCCTTTGGTCAGATCAGGCCAGAGGATAATGGCTATGGAAAGTATCTTCTTCAGCCTCACCTTCAGATAAGAGGGACTTCCCTGCTCCTGGCTTTCTCTATAAGCATACCAGTATTTGCAAGAGATGATGGCAAGGCATGTCTGGTAACTGTATGAGAAGGCAAACCTTTTTTAGCAACTGAAGCTGCTTGAGCAAAAACTGCCTTTGTGTTAATGTGGATTATTTTGGAACCAGCCAAAGAAACCTGGTTTTCTGGAACCTTTTGAAGTTTTGACTCATATGCTTTCTGAGGCATTGCAAAACCTGTCTTGGAATCTTTGGTCTTGCTGTTGGTGGAAATAGTTTGGGGAGAAATAAACCATCTTTTAAGAAAAAACCATTTTTTAAGGAAAAGGGAGACTAGTCATCTTAGTGAGAAATTAGTTCATTTTAAAAGACCCAGCATATTCACACAGTAGACTTCATTGTGACCGATTTCACTATCATGTTCCTTTCTAGAATTTAATTTTTTTGTGTGCATCTTTGTGGTAGCTGAGCTCATTGCCAGTCTCTGGTATTGACACAACTGTGTGATGCACTGGATGCCAGCTTAGATTTGGTAGGTGATTACTGAGGCAAGATATGCTGGAGTAGTGCTGTGGTCTCATGGCATGTTTTCCTAATGTGTACCAGATGAAGTTCAATCAGCCAGTGTAACAACTACATGGATATACTTTACTTTCAGTAAAATGAATAATTGCAACTAGAGGCTTGTGCCTGGGGAGGGAGGATTGATAAATGACTGGTTAGATTAAGAGTTTTACGACTTGATTTCTTTTTAGGTACAGAGTGTTTTGAAACCCAGTCACCATAAGGATGGGCAGGAGCTTAATGCTTTGCTGAATGCCCCTCACATGCAGGTAAAACAAAATGAAACTTCTAATCTAATGGATGTATTTCTTGATGCTGTTTTCAGTATAATTTTTTTTTGCAAATGTCTTGGGCTGACTGTGCAAGGATGGATTTTATCCTTCAACTCTGTGCAGATCTCTTACTATTTTTTTAGGTTGAGGAGTTTCCAATTTTCAGCAACTAATGGAAACTTCTGATCAAGTGTAGTGCATGATTGTATTCAGCCCTTGCTACATTCTACATGTATTACAGGGTAATTTGCACATAAACGATGTAGCAGTAGATCACTAGGGTCACGGCAACACATGAGCTGCTTTGCTTATCTATATTTTTGGGGTTTTTTTCTTTGACAGCTGTTTCATGCTTACTGTAGGGTGCATAAAGGGAATTTTGTCCTATGGTGGTGGTGTAAATTCATGAGTAGTTTTCATTGCAGTAACTTCTTACATCTGTATGCTCAGTCACATAATAAACCAATATCTGATTTTTTTAGGAAGAAGAAGATGTAAACACAGTCACAGTTGTGTGTTCAAAATTGCTTTTTTATTCTTTTCCAATCTGAAAGGAAAGTTTTGGAAAATTAGTAGGTGCTACATAGCTTTGATAAATGATTTTTTTTTATTGCTTGAGTCACTTTGCATTATTCTGTAACCTGCAAAGACTATTCAAATTGCTGAATTTCACTGAACTCTTACTATTTTGTATACATATAAAGTATGAAATTTTCTGTAACTGAGCCAATTTTGTTTCACACTAGGCACTTTTACTGGCTCATGATAAGGTTGCGGAACAAGAAATGCAACCAGAGCCTGTGACAGATGAAAAGATTTATGAGAATGTTGGTGTGTATGGAGGGGAGACGGTTAAAATAGTGCGCATTGAGAAAGCTCGGGATATTCCGTTGGTAAGTACTGGTACTCGCTCAGTTACACGTAAGGGAGGTAAGTGGTTTGTTTTGGTGTTTTGGGGTGGGTTTTTTTGTCCTTTGAAGGTGCCTATGAAGGTTTTGGTATTTGAATGTGGATGTGATGTTTAACTTGTAAACACTCTCTCTCCCTCCCTCCTGAATGAGAGATAGTCATAGATGGTAAAGTTGTGTGTATCTTCATATAGCAGTAGCTGTACTACCATTTAAAATATGTACAACTTCTGTCAACGTGGGTTTAGACAGGACTTCTTGACAGAAGTCACTATCTCAAATGTTGTTGCAGGGGAGCTTATAGCCTTGTGCCAATCATGTTTGGTTTTGTTTAGGTTTTTTTTTAGCAATTCTTATCTATTTTGCATCTTTGAAATAAATGTTTCCTTAGGAATACATTTTTTATTTTTTTTTTTTTAAATCGTGACTCATGCTGTGGAGCAATTCAATTCTTCAATCTTAAGTGCAGCTTGAGGAAATTAAGTGGTGTTTTAAACTGGAGCATTGGGTGTATGCATCTGAGCTGTTACTTGCACTGGCTTGGAATATATACAATAGATGGCTTTGAGTTTCATATATATATAATAAATTCAGAATGTGTTGCTACTACACAGGGTGCTACTGTTCGCAATGAAATGGATTCTGTTATCATTAGTCGAATAGTGAAAGGAGGAGCTGCAGAGAAGAGTGGGCTGTTACATGAAGGGGATGAAGTTCTGGAGATTAATGGCATCGAGATTCGTGGAAAAGATGTTAATGAAGTTTTTGACTTGTTGGTGAGTTGGACAATTCTTGTTTTCCCTGCAAAAAAATACTCGTTTCATAAGGCTGAAGCCTGTTGGCTCTGCTTGTACTCATATTTAGCATTAGTTTATTCTCATTCTGATAGCTAGTGTTTGTATGTGGGGGGCCATTTCAAGTTTTTTTTTCTAACACCTAGTATGATATTAATAAGTATAATGGCAGTTATCTGCAAAAATGAAGCCTACAAATGTGGAAGAGTCAAGCTATCTTATTGAGACTTGCTTTTAATGATTTCTAAGAAAAACTTTGTTTAACTCTGAAAAGACATGATTTTTCATCTTTTTCTATGGTTGGGTCCACAATTAATAGATGTGTGGCTATGTGTGGTAGTGTCTGGCTGGGATGGAGGTAATTTTCTTCATAGCAGCTTATATGATGCTATGTTTTAGGCTAGTTTTAGACTGAAACAGTGTTGATAATGCACCAGTGTTTTAGCTATTGCTGAACAGTGCTTGCACGGTGTCAAGGCCGCCTCTGTTTCTCACTCTATCCCCTGCCCGCAAGTAGGCTGGGGGTGAACAAGAGGTTGGGAGGGGACACAGCTGGGACAGCTGACCTGGATCAACCACAGTGATAGATCATACCATATAACATCATGCTGAGCAATAAAAACTGGGTGGTGAGTGATTGCCTTTGCTCACTTGTTGGGTTGGGTTTTTTCCCCTTCACTTATTAAACTGTCTTTACCTCAACCCATGAGTTTTTCTTGCTTTTGGTCTTCCAATTCTCTCCCCCATCCTGCTGGGGAAGGAGAGTAAGTGAGGAGCTGGTGGGTGCATACAGGCAGCAATATCCATAGATGAAGTTGTGTCATGCTACAGTAAGGCTAGTTTTTAATGGACAATTTTCATCTTTAGTTGGATTTTTTTCTGAAATTTGCTGTTAAAATTTTTCAGCTAATGCATGGAATGAGGGCAAGTAGAGGAAAGTAGAGGCAGAAATGTGTAGGGGTTTGTTTAGTGTGTTTTTAAGCCATTTGAAAAGATTTCTACAGTTACTTGAAAAGCCTTCAATCTCTGTGTTTTTTGGATCAGAGCTATCTTGAGATTCCTCATGCTCTGTAATTGTCTCATTGCCGTCAGTATTTTTTTAAAAAACCATATTTGTCCAAGTCCTGTGCTTCTGAAAGAGTGTTTTGTAGATGCTTGACAGACAATTCAACTCTGGCGGTTTAGTTCTCTGCAGAGCTTGTTCTGCTCTTGAGCAGCTCCTGCAACATAAAGTTACAGAATAAAAGCTTTAAAACCACAATAAGTTAACATAAGAGCAAATTACTTGCTGAAAATAAAAAACCAAAACTTACATTTTAAAAAAATACATTATTAAAATCATTAATTTAAAATTAATATATTTAATTCCTTATATGTTGTCTTCTGCATTTTGTAATGTGGAAGTGAAGTTTTAAAATGCTTCAGTCCCCCAAAAAGTACTTAGACCAGGAGAAGGAAATTACTTTTGTTCTTAGGGTTTGCCTTGCCAGTTGCTACTCAAATGGTAATAAACTCTGCATGACTTCAGACAAGACTATTCACACAGTCACTCTGAAATTCTATGCATTCCACGTGGTACTATGCATGCTGACTGAAAACTGTGGATTTTTGTTTCCTGCACCCTAATCATATTATGCTCAGTTATGTTTATTTAAGCCTTAGGTCTGAAATTTTTGAGATACATGCATTTGCTTTTGTTTTATACAACAGAAATTGTTGTGTTACAGTTTATGGAATGATGTATAGGAAGTGAGACACATGTAGACCTTGTCACAGGTTGGCACTTGCATTTTATCTAGATATTCTTTGTGTGCAAGCACATTCTGTGTACAAAAGTATGTAAACAATAAGAATTCTTTGAAGCCAGACATTTATTATGTTCTACTTAGTAGGAGTGATTGCAATATTGATATCAAGTACTTTACAGATGCAGGATTTGAGTGTTAAATTTTTAAACAGTGTTTATGTTAACAGCATTAAAATCATAGTAAAATGTTTAGATTTGAAAACACTGTTCCACTTAAGCAATTTTAGAAAAATAATAATCTTCTATGTATTTTTTTTCTTCCCAGCATAGATCTACTGGTTCGTATTTTTGTACAGAGCAAGAGAATATTATTCTCCATTTCTCCTAAGTTGCTGCTTGACAGAATTGCAGCTGCTCCATTTCAAATACAAATAGTTTATGTATAGTCAAGAATGCTAGGCTTTTAAAATCTGAATATCAACATTTGCCTTTCTAGCCTGTCACTGAATTGCTGCATCTGTATCTGTACTATATCTTTTAAACCAGTTAAGGGGTGGATGATGTGCTGTTAGCAACTGCCTTTTATGGGAATTTTTGAAACATTTTCTAAAATACATTATTTATTAAAATTCTTAACCTTGAGCCATATTTTGATGCTGTATATGAAGAGTCTATTTTTTGTCTCAGGCTGACATGCATGGTACTCTGACCTTTGTATTGATTCCCAGTCAGCAGAGCAAGCCACCTCCTGCGAAAGAGACAGTTGTAAGTAGCTCTACATAAGTCCTTGAGCTTGGTGACACATACCTTGTTTTACCAGTAGTGTGTAGAAAGTTCTTCTGTTGGTCACTTCCACTGTGGAACAAAACCAAACTTAATCGTTTAAATTGGTTTAATTGTTATCAGACTAACACCTGAAGTAATTGTTGAAAATTACTGATGGTGTTAAGGTGAAGCTCTTAGCATGATTTTTTCAGTTTCTAAAATAATAAGAAATTACAAAAGTAGAACTGCCTGTGCTTCTGAAATTCTATTTTAAAATTCCCAATTTCTCTATTTTTATATATATATAAAAAATAAAAAAAAATGGATTGATGGAATTTGCAAATAGGCTTTGGAAGGAAAAGTTTGTATATGGGAAACTTTGTTCATTATCTTTTTAGCTAACATACTTTTCTTGAGACAGCTTTAACAGTTTGAAGAAAGAATGCACCAATTTATGACAGCCAAACAAAAACATTAATGGTTGGTGACAAAGTAAAATATTTTACAACTGAAACTTCACCTCAAGCCCAGCAAATGGGTTTCAATCTGTGTATTTATCAGGTATTTTAAACAAATCAGAATCTCTCTGATTCTTTTTGAATGCGAAGAACTTAAACCAGTAACTTGGGTTTTTGCCTCCTAAAATGGTGAGGAAGTTGCACAGACATTAGAATTAACAACAGTTAAATTCAGGCCTTCACTTCCAACGTAGCACAACTGTGTCTTTTCCATTGCTAACCTAGATAATGATTCCATTCTAGTATCTCTTGTATGCCCCAGATAAAGTTTCCATTTTATAGATTCTTGGAGTTTTTATATATTGAAGCTCTGCTGCAATCACAGGAAGATGGGGTGTAATTCTTCAGAAGTCACAGGGTTTTTTTCTTCTGTTTTTACATTTGATCTCCCACAGATACACGTGAAAGCGCATTTTGACTACGATCCCTCTGATGACCCTTATGTCCCCTGCCGAGAGTTAGGCCTATCTTTTCAGAAAGGAGACATACTCCATGTGATCAGCCAAGAAGATCCAAACTGGTGGCAGGCTTACAGAGATGGAGATGAAGATAACCAGCCATTGGCAGGCCTTATCCCTGGTAAGTAAAGCTCTAGAAAAAACTTGACAGCCAGTTGTTCCCATAGCCACAGGAGCAGTGTTCTGGTTTTCAAAGACTCGCGTATCCTTAAATATCCATTGCCTTAAATATCTGTGACTTTGAACCTTTTGCAACAGAGCCTACTGTTGGTTACGTAATTCACTTACTTAAAAGGTTGACCTTTTAGGCATCTCCATGTATAGATGTTAAATGCAGAGTAAAGCTACCGCTTCCACCGGGTTCACCTCTCAAGAGCTACTCTCCTCTTCCTTTACTCCTCTGCCTTGGGGACTCTGTGGATTCAGAGTTCCCTCTGCTGGCTGTGGCAGAAACGTGGGACTTCAGCCTGCTTCTCCTCTGGAGAGGAGAGCTGCTGTTAGGTTTCTTACGGTATCAAATAGACTATTTGAAAAATGTGTCTTTTTCATGGTAGCTGTTCTGTAGTTTTCACTTAGCAAGCAGCTTCAGTTACTTTTAACAGTCACACTTTCTTTCTAACTGTCGGGGGCTTTTGAGCAGTAGGGTTTTCAGATGTTGAAGTTGGTATATAATTTTTGCATTGAAATATGTATTGCACTCTAGTTCATTAAAGATCTGCTGATCTGTTAAACACAGTGAACAAAAGACTTTCCAATATCACACTGTTACTTTATGACATTTGAGTAAGTTGAGAGGAACACTGATTTAAATACAGGCTAATGTTTTTCAGGCTGAAGTTCAAAAGTTTTAGTATAAATAGAACACATTTAACATACAAAAATAATTAGAAAACCATATCATCATAGGGGGGAAATGTCATCTTTCCAATAGTTTCAATTTTCCAGGCAAAACTGTCCGGAGCAGTACAAATGCTCTGCAAGTCTGTCTTGATGAATATATTTTCAAAGCAATAAACAAGCTTCACAGCAACTTTAGCTTCTCTTTCTAAATTTTAATTTATCTTTTTAAATCTCTCATATATTCTACTAGAACCTTCAGGGATATAAAAGCTTAGGAAAAAGTAAAATGAGTAAGTCATTACAAAGTATTGAAATGGTTTCTAAATGTTAACTGCTTTTTTTTTTTTAAATGCATTAAGGAAAAAGTTTTCAGCAACAGAGAGAAGCAATGAAGCAAACCATAGAAGAAGACAAGGAGCCAGAAAAATCAGGTTGGATATATGCTTTCCAAGGGAAAAAAAATCTGATATAGAGGTGCTAGTTAGTGGTATCTGGAACCTTATCATTGTGGAGTTGTAGAAAATTTTTCCATTTTTTTGTACTACAAGTGGGATGATTCTTTGAAATTCTTCATGTAATTACAGGTCTGAATTTAGCACTTTGTTGTATAAATCACATGGGTTTTTTCACAATTATGTGCAATGTAATTAGAATGATGTACGGGAATTTGGAAAGCCCCCTTTTTCATAAAGAATTTTATAGATAAGGACTCAGTTGAAGTCCTTGGCATGCAACATTTGCTTAATACACAAACCCAGTGTAATGAACTGAAGAATATTATGCCTTTTCAAAACTGCAGAATAAATTCTCCACTTTAAAGATCCAGATAGTGGGTGGGTTAGGAAGCTTTTTACTGTATGGGTATTTGATTGTGGTGATTTCTGTTTTGGTTAGGAAAACTCTGGTGTGCGAAGAAAAACAAAAAGAAACGGAAAAAGGTTTTATACAATGCAAATAAAAATGATGGTAAGCAAAACCTTTTGCACTGTGTGTGCACTTATAAGCAACTATAAAAGATTCTACAAATTGCCTTGTGTGAAAAGAATGCTGAAATTCAGGATATGATGTTAGAAATAGTGCCTGATGTTCTGCGTGGGAGCAGTAGCATGGTTTGTAATAACATTTAGTGAAAGATGTAAAAGAGATGGCAGGATTTGTAGGGTCATTTAGTGTCTTTATTAAAGACCAGATGATAGGGATTAAAAAAAAGATAGTTTTTTAGGCATGGAAGCACTCTTAATTTTACAATGATGAACCATTTTATTATGGTTTTGTAATATCATCTCATTCTGCATAATTAAATTTAGTAAATGGAAACTTTGTCCACAGACAGTTTGTAGGCTATTTATATTATATTCTTACACAAGTAGTTTGGAATTGGGATGATTTTTGTTGTTGTTGGGTATAAAGTGTCATTCTTGTAGTAGAAACTTGTTTCTTGGCAAGACAGTTGTTTGCGGACTTTATGCTACTACTTATGTCAGTAGTAAGTGGAAATACATTTTCTTTCTCCAAAAAGGGGGAAGAAAAGCCTCATCTTACTGGGCAAGTGGTGATCTTTGGGGTTCTATTGCTTTGGTGACTTGCAGTTAGATGCTGGGCAGAGAGCAAGGAGCTGCCTGAAACTTGATACTGCATGACAGGCAATACGTGCAACTAGCAGTAAAGTATGTTGTGACTATTTTATTGTTTCTCTCTCAAGATTATGACAATGAGGAAATTTTGACCTATGAGGAAATGTCACTGTATCATCAACCAGCAAACAGGAAACGGCCTATTGTTCTGATTGGCCCACAGAACTGCGGCCAAAATGAATTGCGGCAGAGACTTATGAATAATGAAGTGGATCGCTTTGCCTCTGCAGTTCCCCGTAAGTTTGATGGGCAGATAAGATTGCTTATGCTAAATGTTGTCCGTAGACAAATCCTCTTGTGTTGAATATAGTAATTAGGAGTTTGGGGGTTTTGAGCAGGATATAGTCAGCTCTTGGATAAAGGATAAATAAAGTTACATCTTGTGTGGCATAAAGTAGCTTTGGTAAGTCAATGCAAATTCAGTGTCCCAACACAGTGTTATAGAGGCATTATAAAACATGCATATATTTCAGTTTGGATCAAATTGGAGTGAGTAACAGAAGTTTAAAAAAGAAACTGATACATTGTTCGAAGAACTTTTAACCTACATATCCTGCATAAATTTAAATTTCAGTGGCTTTAGTGCCTTCCCAAACCACTTGCGTTTCAGTGAATTTTGTATTTTTAATGTCTGCTAAATTAGGTTTACGAACAGCTTAGCAATATAATTTGTTATAAACAACTAATAGCTGTTTTCATGTTCAGAATGCAGCTGCACAGGTGAAACTATTGCTTTCCTAGTTGACTAATTTTTTTTCCTCTAGATAATGTAAACAAGACCTCTAAATGTAGGTTCAGCCTTTGGCAACTTAATCTGTCCAGGGATATTTATTGTAAAAAATAAAATATTTGCATTTCTTGGATATTTCATCTGCCTGTTTTTTTTGCTTTGTTAGCAATGTGTCTCCTAAGGGTAATGCTTATTTCACGTCTTCAGTTCTACAGGTGTATCACTGTCTCGATTTCTTTTTTTTGCTGCTCTTGTTTGTAGATACTACTCGGAGCAGGCGAGAGACTGAAGTAGCTGGCAGGGATTACCATTTCATTTCCCGACAGGCCTTTGAGAGCGACATAGCTGCAGGGAAGTTCATTGAATATGGAGAGTTTGAAAAGAACCTCTATGGTACTAGCATAGACTCCGTGCGGCAAGTAATCAACTCTGGCAAGATATGCCTTTTAAATCTTCATACCCAGGTATGGTGAAGCTGTTGCCTGTCATGTTTTAATTGTAGAAGCTACTGTGAAAGTCTAAAGAGCTGTATTTGGTTTATATGAAATGACTGTGTTTTCAAGGTCCATTTTCAGTGGTGTTCAGTTGACTCTAGTGTGTTATGAATACAACCTTCTTGTTCCATGTTTGAAAACATACACATCTTGTATCTGTGCTAAAGGTAACAGGGGCCTTGGTTTCCAGATACTTAAAGCTAGTGAGAACTATCTGAATTGAAAATTCAATTAAAATAAGATTTATGTGTCTCAGTCTTCCAATTACTCTGTGAACTCTGAGGTTTTTGAAAATGGAGAGGAAGTTGTTTGCGATTATACTTGGAAACTGCATTTTGGGAATGTTTATGCAGTTCCATAACAGACAGGATTAAAGGACATCACATCAACAACACTGAAAAGCTCTTTAACTATGACCTTTTGCTTATGGAGAAAGGAAGAGACAATATGCATACAGACTTCAACTTGGAAATTTAGTCAAATGTTGGAAGAGGCAGAGTCCTGGAACACAGCCCATCTTCTAATACATACGACATACGAGGTCTGCTGCTGTTGTAGGTGCTGCAAAAGAAGCCCTGAAACTCAGACATACCAGTAAAGTCTGGTAGTATTGAAGCTAGAATTTGCCATCACCAGTCAGGACCATGTGATAACTTTACTAGAATAGCTCATGGGCATTGCAAAGCATGTAATGAGATGAAAACTCTTAACACTTTGAAAATTGATCTAATTCTGTGGTTACAAAGCTCTATCTCAGAGACGAGTTGTTTGTCCTGAGACGCATACAAGGAACCTTTTGGAAAACTCAAACTACAGTTTGGTTCTTTTTATTTCCTGTCTCTTAATGTAGATGTAACCTGCCAAAAAAATATGCTAAACATACAGTAGTAGTGCGTCTGATACCTTGTATTTTAATCTTCAAAACAGAAAAGGTTAAACTGTAGTATTTAAAGACTCTTCTCTCTGTTCAAAGCTGATACCATTCCTTAGCATTGTAAGGAAACTTACTTCAATGCAGGTGACGTTTTTTTTGGCTTTTGGATACCAAAAGGTATGTTCCTTCAGTTTAGTTATGAAGAGTATTCTTGAACAAAAGTAAATGTTTGGGTTCCATGAACTTGAAAAATGTTGTAATATCAGTTTTGTAGGAAATGGTGACTGAACTCTGAATGGTGATGATAATAGTGTTACGGTTAATTATACTGCTGTTAACATGTTGTACAATTGTCATTGTTTGAAGTATCAATTATAGCATGTGAATAATAATACATCGTTAAATGCCCTTTTCATGGGTGAAACTGTTAAATATTAAATAAATACTATTTCTGCAGTCACTGAAGACACTACGTAATTCTGACTTGAAGCCATATATTATATTTGTTGCACCACCTTCACAAGAGAGATTACGTGCTTTATTGGCCAAAGAAGGGAAAAACCCAAAGGTAATGTCCAACACTTCTTCTGAAACCATGTTGCTTTTTATTTACAGATGCTTTTGGTAAACATATACTCTTTTCTTTGGAACTGGGAGATGGTAACAGTACTGACAATATATGGGAAGCAGTGTAGTTGAGATCTGTGTGCTCCGGGTTAGTAGGCAGACCATACTAAGGGGTCAGGATGCTTTTGCCTAATGGAATGTGAGCAGTATGAAGCAAGGGAATCTACTGCTAATTCAATAATCCTGGGGCACAATGTCTCAGTTGGGGTCCCTGCAGTTAGGTACAAAAACCATGACCCTTTATTTCAAAACTGTGGAAAAACCAATTTTGTCTTCAAGTAAACCTGAGAGTAATTCTAGGGAGCAAATGATATTGTTTTTCTTTTGAGAACTTATCTGCTCTTGGAAAAGCATTTACTTGAAAATATACTCCAAAAGTCTTCAGATAAAGTTATTTTAATCTTGGTGTTGTAGGATCACTTCTCATGCTTCTTGAGTCATGTCAAGATCTCAGCTTATCCAGTTCAGATAATTTAGTTAATGAGAAGTTAGTTCTGCAGAATGGAATTGAAACCCATACATTAAACCAGGATGTCTGACAGCTCAGAAAAGGTCTTTATCAGCTTATGAGATACAAAGTGCTTATTACTAGGATAATGAAATACGTTGATCTTCAGCTTTTTAACTGAGATCTACCCTTCAGTGGTTGGTGGGAGCACTTTGCCACCATAGTATCTTCAAAGTACTAATTGAACATAATGCAGTTCATACTGAGGAAGAACAGTCCTCCCAACATAACTTCAAGGGACTCCTGATACAGCTGTTGGTCAGGAATCATACCCACTGTGTTCTACAGCTGTCTTGTTTTGCTGTCCTTGTTTGAGGCAAGGGTGATGTATTGCCTGGATGCAAGGTCTAAAAGTCTGTGAAAGCCAAAGTCTTAAAACAGACAGATTTTTCTTTTCTCACACCCCCTCTCCCCATGCATCCCACCACCCCCTCACTCACCCTCCCCAAGTGAAATATAATCATAGTCTTTAAATGGGCATGTTTCCTCCTTCATAGTTATGCAATGAATGAAACTGTTTCCCATAAATATTTTCTCATGTGTGTCCTGGGTTTTTTATTGCAGTAATCAAGGAATTCATTTGCAATAAAAATTCATACACTGATATTGGTGTTAAATTGCCTGTTTTCTTTCTGATTAAGTGTATTGGAGTTGTATTTATTTCAGCTGGGTAAATGCTACTGTGTTAAACCCCTTCCCCTGATAGAGGAGGTTATTTCTTGCCTGTATGTGGCTTTGATTTTCTTAAGTGTATATAATGCCTAGGAAAAAAAACTTGACAACCTGAAGTACCTTTTGAAAATACCCTCTTTAGAAAATTATCTCAAAAATTATACCTGAATATTCTTTTACATAATACAAAAATAAGCTGCAGAAGAGAAAAACAAACACGCTTTTAGGATCCAAGTGTAAAAAAAATTTTGAAGTAAAACCATTTCTACTTCTCCCTTTGCATCACTTATCTACATTGCAATATTCTTGCTTTTGACATATTCCTTTCCAGCTCTCAAATAGTGTTTTCCATTTTTCTGCAATGTCATTTACCTGATGCTGTGGTGATTTGATCAACTTAAATGTATAGCTCTCACTGTGGTTCTCATTGCCGTTTATTGAATTATTTTTCAACGAATGATAGCTGTTGCCTTTGCTTGGTGTTTGTAGTGCTACATCTTCAGAGCAATGTTGTCTTGTTCTACACCATTCAAACTTTCTCCCACCCTCTCTCTGCCATCTCCAGTCTCTTTCAGAAGGATAATGGGCTTAGCAACCTAACTTATTTTTTGGAAACATGATTTAAGAGCCTCAGTAAGATGAATGTCATAAGATGAGCAGTGCTAGATCTTCTTCATTTACTTCAGTCTGGGACAATTATTTACTGTTTGCCACTTAAGACTGTCCTTTCTGACTGGCCGTGAGTGCCCTTAGCTTTCAAATATGTATCATAGTTCAATGTTACTGTAAACTTTTCAATAGCTGATAGCAATACCATGAAAATTTGTGTAGAAGACTTTTTCGCGTCGAGTTGTTACCTGTCCCTAATTGGTTGTTGTGGGTGAGAGGCTTACACACATACACTAATTCTCCGTTTTTGATTTCAGCCAGAAGAGCTGAGAGAAATCATAGAAAAGACAAGGGAGATGGAACAGAACAATGGCCACTACTTTGATACAGCAATTGTGAATTCTGATCTTGATAAGGCGTATCAAGAGTTACTTCGGTTAATAAACAAACTTGACACAGAACCCCAGTGGGTGCCCTCTACCTGGCTACGATGAGAGAGCAATTCCAAGGGACAAACGGACTTCAATCTAGTAATCTTTCCAAGGAGATCATGTGTAGGTCTGCCCAATTCTAGTATAAACATGTGTGAGCTCTAGACTTCAGTGGCTGCATCCTTTGCCAGTGAAATGGCATATTACTGAAAAAATACTCTTATCAGCTGGTGAGCCGATATAACTGATGTAAAGATTGTCCAAGTTTTCTTCCTCTGTGGTCTAGAAATGGAGACCTTGTCAGTACTAAATTCTAAAGCTTTAGATAATTTTTTTTTCTAGCAACTACTTTTATACATAAAACCACCTTTTTTACCTAGAATCACCCTTATGAAATCGAAGATTTTAAGTGTGTGTGTATATACAGTCCATGCTGTCACTTAGTTATAAATATGAATGTTATTTAACACTTAACTTAATGACTTTGTGGGACATGATGGTAGTTCAGGAGCATAATTCTACGGATCATTGGGCGGAGAAATAATCTACACGTGAAAAACAACATTAATATTCATGAGAAATCTCTCCTGTTTAAAAAATACACAGAATGAAGATGTCGCTCTGGTCTGGAGCTGCCCTGTGAGGCTTGAGTTAATACTTTAATTCTCAAACATTCCACTTTCTAATAGCACTGTAATTGGAAAATGTGTATAATGTAAATATTTCTATCCTTGTGTCTTTTTAGTCAGACTTTTTAAATTTGCCTGCGCATTAATTTTAGGTCCAAAGATGAATATTATATTGATCTTTTAGATGTGATATTTTTATGGAATGTTCTTTAAAACATATTGACTGATTGGAGCCGCTGTTTTCTACAGATCTGTAGAGATATTTAGAAAGGCAGAGGTTATATTTTTGTGAAAAATATATAGTTATAAGACATGCTGCTTAAAAGTCAGCTTAAGTTCTCATGTTTTATAACAGAATACTGACTAAAATAGACTGATATGCTGAACATAGGAAGACAGTGGGGTTTTTTAATCTCTGCAAGTGGTTCATCTTGTGGCTGTTGGTCTAATGGATAACTAACTGGAATTAAAATAGCTGAACGTAGCTACTGTTTTATAAATGAGTATTGTAATTCACTAGCCAACATATTGTCCTGCATTTGCTCAGTACTGCAGTGAAAGTATGTGTAAAACACTGGTAACTGACTGACTGAGAAGTCACAAGAAAGGGGAATATTTGTAATAATTAAAACAAAAAACTTGAAACAAGTGAACAAAAGGCAAGGTCTGTCTGTATCCTAGTGTGTTCTGCAAAGCAGATCGGAACATCTCTGCATCCTTAAATGATTCTGAGCTGTGAAGGTTTAACTACTAAGGCTATGTGCCTGCAATAGGGCTGTTCTATCACTGAAGCTAACTGAATAGTAGTATTTTGGCTGTTTTGGTTTTGGGTAGCACAAAGAAACTTGACTGTGAATATCTCTTAACTTTAGCCATAGTGTTTCTTTGTTCCTACAGGTAAAACACTGGAGTTATGTCAATGTGTAATTCACTCCTGCATAATGCTGAAGGATGAAAAAGTAGTTGATTATTTCTTTTGTCTTGCATATATTCTTTCTTCAAATGTTAATGGAACAAATTCACACCCATAGTTAAATAGAGAGCTCCAAGCATAAAGCAGATATATTGTCAGATAACTATCCTAGTTACTGAACTAACATTCAGTATGTTTTTGTATTGAAAAATGGAAGTATAGAGTGCATTCCTGTCTTGTTAGAAAGCAATATTATTTGCTGGTTTAATTAGTATTTAGGGCTGAAAAGCAATTAAGCAATTAGTGGGGATAAGTAATGACTCTTCAGAAAGAAAAGAGGTTGGAAACTTTAATATCTTTAGTTCAATTCAGTGTTAGAAATACTAATGTGCTGGCTGTTGGCCTAAGGTCTGGATATTCAAAATAATGGCTTTTTGCCTCACATTGTGGGCATGTTCTCAGTTTAATCCATAGTTTATGACAACTACAATGTTCAGGTATATTGGATAGTGTTTCATGACAAAATATTTTAACAATTCTACCCTTTTTTAAGAAAGATTATTGTAGATGTATTATGCTTTTTGATATTGACCCTTTCATAGCTGGACAAGAAGGTGGAAAGCAGTACAATGTGTTCATTAAGGGTAACTTAGCTCAGCTACGTAGGTACTGTCCAAATTCTTGCAGTCACAATCAGCTCAAGATGGTTGCTGAACCCTCTTAGGTATTCGGTGTTTGTAGGCAGTGTCAGTCACAGTAAATCATGCCATTAATGTATTCGACTAATGTTTGTCTCCCCCATTTTTCTGAAATGGTGTACAGAAGCTGTTTTTATACAAATAAGCTTTTGAATGTAGACTTAAAGAATGTTGCTTGAAGTTCAGCTCTACTCCCTTAATTCCCAAGGCACACAGTACTTGCTGACATCCATGTAGAGAGGTGCTATGATAGTTTATAACCAATGTTAGCTTTGTCTCCTGCTGAAAGGAGAGGCTTGAGCAGCACTGAGAAATGTACCTGGCTGTCCATCTGCTGCCAGCTTGGACCTGGAACTACCTTGTGTAAGAAATTATTCTGTCTTCTTTAATGAAGAACATGTGTTAATTCCCCTGAGAGTAAAAAAGAATATGTAAACTTCACTGGTGAAACTCATCAACCTTATCACAGGCTTTGTAGTGAGCTGTATCAGACTGAAATGAGGGTATCTGCATTTTTACCAGTCCAGATTTAATTAAAAATAAATGTTAGCTGAATTGCATAAAAGAATTTTTGAATGTAATTATATGTGACTTTTTAAAATAGAAGATGGGGGGGTTGATGCCTTAAATAATTAAGGTAACTTTACTGAGACCTGTGGTTAGCCCCACATTGTACTTTTATACATGTATCTGCACTCTGTATTTTGAGACATCATGAACTGCACACTAATGTAAAAATGTAAAATATTTCTAGATTTAAAATAAATCACTGTACAATTTTACTTCTTGTAGTGGATCGTGGGAGTCTTCTTTCTGCCATTTGCAGCATGTGTGAAAGATGCTATGACCCATCAGTGCCCTAGAGGATGTTTTCTGTTCTTCTGACATCATGCATCCAGTGGGAGAGGTAACATGTCCTCAGATCTACAGTTTCTCTCTTTTGAGCTGGACCTGTATTGTACAACAGAGTATGGACTTAAGATTCAGCTGTGCTGCCTTCAGCTTCAAAAGAGAAAAGAAATGGCCTTGTGCTTCACACAATTATAAAATTACTTTTTAAAGGTCATAATAGAAATTAATTTCCTTGTACTTACCCTGCATCTGCAGTTAAGTGCTGGATCATATTTCAACCAAGATGCTTACCTTGAAGAGACTAGTAGTTGTACTAGAGACAATGTCCTAGCACTACTCCTATGGCATGCATTCAGTTTCCCAGTTGCAAACCAATGTTTAGGAAGAAACCTTTCAAACTGAGTAGCATTCAGTGACAGCCTGCTTATCAGCCACTCTCCTAGGCTCCCCTAAACAGCCTAGGACATGACAAATCACAGCAAGGATGGACTACTGCACATTCAACCCTGCTTTGCTTGCCAACCTACTGCTTGCAATGAAGATTTGGAGCAACATGTAGCTGGATAGTTGAGAAGAGTTTCTGTGTGTTTGTGGCAGGAAGGAGCTGCTTCTCCTTGGTTACTTACCTAAAGCAGTAAAAAAGTTAAGTGAATGTTGGGTGCAGGCTGAAAACAGATGTGCCCAGTGTGGATTCTAAATTGGGCTAGGGGATTAAGTGAAGGGTTTATTGTGAAATCAACATGACAAGCTTTTAAGACCACCATCTTCTAGCAACTTGAGCCAGACACTAGATAATTAACATTTAAATTTTTTACTTGTTTCTAGCACACACACAGTACACAAGTTGGCAGAACCTCTAATTAGAACTCATAGATGTCTTAGGTCAATGGTAACAATCGTGCAACAAAAATTAATCACAGAAGACTGTGGATTTCATCAACAGGTTAGAAAACTAGAGTTGCCTTTACTGACATTTGACTTCAGCTGTGCCAACACCTGCTTTAAGCAATGTGAACATTAATATTTCAGCAGTAAAGAACATTACATGCATCTCCCTCCCTAAATAACATTTTCCTCTGCTTGTGCTAGGAAGGGGAGCAATTAAGAGGAATCTGATTAGGCAAATCCAGAGTCATCCTCAAAAACCACAGCTATGGACAGTCATTCCTACCAAGTGAAGAAACAGGCTGAGCATACAATAAGAAGGCTTTCCTGATAGTTAAGCACCTGAGTCATCTTTCCTTTTCCTGCTATGCTGCAGTCAATTCCCAGATTTCTAATCTCCCAGGAGAAATCCACAATCCATTAAGACTTAAACACCAACTGAGAAGCCACATAAGTATCATTGAGGCAACATGTCCTGGATGATACTGCAACTGGACATTCTGTATTCTGGATCCTCTGCTCCATATACAACTCTGCTGTGTTACTCAAAGAGAAGGTCTTCATCCTTCTCTTCTGCTAAGAGATTGGCTGGTTCATGTTCCCCACCAGCAGCCCTCCGTAGCTCCCGTTCTTTCTCAGATTTTTCTTTCAAGACTTTTTTCTTTTCCTGGATCTTCTTTAACCTGTGAAGAGAAATGTGGTTTATCTGTGAAATAAGTATGTTTTCATAAAACAGGCTAGCAGCAAAGATGCCATAAAACTTGGATATGATAAAGCTGCCTGGAGAAGTTCCCCAGGACGTGAAGATCCTGTAACAAATGGCAGAAGGCTTTTTATTGCTAGCTCCTGCCATTGAAAAACATCATCTCTACAAATTAACACATTTCTTCATCCAAACTATAAATTATATTCTTGGCCTTAAACACTGCATTATAGCATAGTACAACCTAGTGGTAGGGATCCATTTGTAACTTTCAGACAAGTAATTGCAGATCTCCAGGTGCCCAGCTCTGAAAATTAATATGCAGTAAGAAGGAATCAGGTCATGTTTTAACAGTGTTCAGTGCCAGATTTGGTGAAGAGGTTCTCTTAAGTCCCTTCTGAGGAGTGGTCTATATGAGAAAAAGAGACCAGTCTAGTCTTGTTTTAGATATTTACCTGTAGAATTCCTCTCGTTCTCGTTCATCCAGTTCTGTGATGATATACGAAAGAGTACGTTCGATCCTGGGAATAATCACTAAAAAAATATAAATAAGGAAGTTGTTGGGCTGCTGTTGTATTAGCCAGGAAGTTATCTAATGCAGTGCACAGATGGTTGTTTAAAGTCAATCTAGTAATTCTTTTGGCTAGTGGAAATTTACATGTCTTTCATGAAAAATCATACTATTTCATTATGGACAAACAGACAAAATCATTTTCTTCAGTAAGTCCAGGATTAAACTAGGACTCTGAACATCACAGAATCTCCCATAGCACATTCTTTCGAAAGATACAATGGAATCGGTAAGCACTGATCCCTGATTGTTTGTAAGGTCCTTTTTCCCCATGGAAGTGGGTAAAAAAAAAAAAAAAATCCTGCAAGAGGTGGGCAAGATTTGAATTAAAACTATGTTCTTCCATCACATTCTTTCAGAAACTTCTGTTCACTATAGCACTTTTACTCACAGAATTATGATCTTGATTTGAAAAAGCCATCATGAAAACAAATATTCAAATATAAAACCATCACAAGGGAAGAGATAAGACATAAAACAAAGCTGTAACACCCAACTGGGCAAGCAATGTGTCAGAACCACTTTTTGAAAGGAGAAAGCTGTTATCAGCACTACCAAAGTTATTTGGAAGGCTGCAGAGGAAACCTTGTTTACAGTCAAATTTGCAGAGTGATAAGCTGCAGATAAGGCCTGCATGTTCAAAGGAACAACTCTATGAAAAACAGTACTGAAAAGGATGGTTTGGAATTATGGACTGAAATAAGTTATTGCATACATGCAGAGATAATTAAATCCAAGCTATCAACAACTCAGGAACTTGAAGTAACCAGAGCACCCTGGATACTGCAGCAAAAGGAATGACAGGAATATTGTGTGTAGGTAGTACTTAAGAAATTGCAAGAAACAAATTTACAAACAAGAACATGAAGGATATGGAATTCAGATGAAAGCAGAATACCAGAGTATTGATATTAGGACTGCTTGGTTTCCTGTAACACAAACCTGAATCGGTTACCAACATTTCTTTCTGGATGCCTACTCTGTGATTCCATCCAAAAAAAAAAAAAGTCACCAGATTTCCACTGGACACCACCATTAGTTTTAGAAGCTATTATGCTAGCTATTAGAACATCTTAACACAGAGAAACATCCTGTCTTTTGTTTCTAGTCAACAGACTTGACGAAGTAAGTCAAAGTTACTAGCAGAGACTCCAGAATACGTTAGGTTCTCGATACAACTTCCCGACTACCTTCTTGTGTTTGCATATTTATCTATCTGTGTACTCCAGTCTATTCCCCTGGGTATTTAATTTTTGTTCTTACTTGCAGTATACTTCATTGTAATGCTTTCTGAAGAGTTTTTGAACTGGTTAGAAATCCTACTAACAAGAAAGCAGTCAAAAGAAGAGTGGTTTATATGACCCTGCTCCTTATCTTGCATGGAGAAAAATATCATGCATCCCAAATGGAAAAATACTTACCGTGTTCAATTGCATTCACACGTCTGTTTGTTATTTTAATGGCTTCATCCAAAGTAACAAAGGATGTCTGATGGAATGGGATTAAATAATTAATACATAAGACAAATTCAGCATTTCCATCATTCTATACACAAAACCAAACAGCACTTGAAAGCCAGAGCCAAGTCTGTAACGTGGCTTTACAGACTACATCCTCAACAGTAGCAGAATTTTTTCTACTAATGTCAGTAGCACTCTGACCACTGCACATTAGCAGTTACAAATACCAACAGCCTAAAGAAAGTTTCTTCTTAGTGTTAAGGAATAAGGACTTCTTTGAAGTGGTAATATAACTTTGTTTTATGGCTGGAAAAGGTTTGCAACTTTGTACAGCACTGGGACTAAAGGAGTATAGTACAGCTCAAAGTATTAAGCTACAATCGCTGAGACTATGTTACTTTCATTTAAGAACAGTGAGAAACCAAGGATCACTTTTTTTTTTTCCCCTCCCACCAACCTGTAAGGAGGCCAGTTCCACAAGCAGCTCCACAGCTTTGGCATAGTTCCTCTTCAGCTTAGCCAGCTGCTCTCCACCTCTGGCCAAGCCAGTCAGCTCATAGCCTGAAAAAAAAATAATATAAAATTCATCAAATAATATTTGTTGCTATTGCTACTATGGTGTTTTCTTACTAGATAAAAATTAGTACTCTACAAACTACAGGGATATAGACAGCTCAGCAAGTGACAAGCTAAAGCCTTTGCCCATTAACAAATTGTCTTTATAGTGGTTTATGCTACTACGGATCATTGTTGTGCATGTCCACAGTAAGACCTACCAGTCTCAAAACCTGATAATTCAAGACAAGTCTTCTCCCCATCTGAAAAACTCACTGGTTTAGGAAATTAAAATCCACTATATTCCCTAATAATCCCTCCATGTCACAGGAACAGGACAAAGCATCACAGAGGAAGTGTACACCTATGCCTGTGATGTCGTGTCTTGCTAGTAAGTCAGTTTACATGACGAGTATTTTTGTATTAGCATAGAATAGCCATAAGTACATATAAGATAAAAAATACTTCTTTTGTACTTACTGTCCCCTCCTTCCTGGTAATGCTCAAAAACTGGCAAGGTTACACCTGACAAAAGTGAACAAGAATGTGCGTAAGAAACATAAAGGGTTATAGATTTATTAAGTACAACTCACTTCTACCATATTTGCTACTAATAAATTATACAGCTCAGAAGTTTTGTTTCCAAAATCTTCCTATATAGCTTGGAATGATTAAGTTATGCTGGTTCTGACATCTTAATATGGACTTCCAGAATTGTATTGAGATCATAGAGATCTAGACGCATGAAAAATTCAGGGAAGTATTCTAGTTTATTCAGTGTTCAGTTTTATTATGTTTCTCTTTAGTAATATATTCCCTGTCTTTAAGGAATATTTTAAGTGCTCAATCCTGATTTATCTTTTTTGTTTTCTTCGTAGACAATTATTGATATTTAATTGCCTGAAACTTATTTGATTTTTGATACTTAATTTCATGATGTATTTTTCAGTAAAGCTCTATGGAAGTTATGCTTTGTCTAAAGATTTAGAAATTGGACTGCAGTTTATACACACTCATTTAATTTTCAAAGATAAATAACTAACTATAAAAATTATATACTGTATGTGAAAAAAACCAGCAAATTACAAGTGTTCCTACTGTTAGATGAATAAGAGAAATAAAGAAGAGGAGACTTTGGATACATTCCTACATATTTCATAGTCCTCTCCCACGATTCCCTTAAGAGTTAAAATACTCATAGTCTGGAAAACAGTCACCTGCTACATTGTCTTTTTTAGCTCTGATCTTGACTTGAGCTTTGTTCACATTTTGGATCACAGTGGTACTGTAAGGAAGAAAACGTACATCTTAATCAGGAAAGCTGAAGTGGTTCATTAAGTCATTGTAATGTACAAAATTAAGTAATTATCAAATAGCTGTGAAGACTTGGAAATTGTCTTCAGCTTAGTTCTCTGTGCATTTCATTGTACAGACTGTGTAGCTAGGTTTCCAGCAACGTTTGGAAATGTTGCAGAGATGTGAAAAAAAGATGCAGAGTCTGTGAAATGTGACATTAGAAATGTCTCAGACCAAGTATACAAAGCATAGCTAAAAACTAGCCAGTTATCTGGCAAATTACTTCAAAATATTTTAGTAACATTGACTCTAATCAACCTGAGAGACTTTTTTTCCCAATAAAAGTGAAGGAATTTCAAGGCTGTAATGCAGACTAAGGCCACAACATTTTGCTCATTTGAGTTTGTATATATTTGTTCTTTCAGAACATTTATGAGTTTGTTTACACATTAACTCTATCATATTAACAAACTTAAGCTTGTACAATTCATCTTGAAGAATTCTGAAGTGCCTTAAGGTCTTCCAACATCAGGTGACTATAGCCAACTCTTCTGCTCAAGTACAGTTTGCTTACAGGGTAGAATCTGACTATTGTTTATAGTTAAACACTGCGACTGGTTAGGACAGAAAGCGGCACCATATCCAAATGAAAGGGCAAAAAGACTTTTTCTCCAGCAGCACACAGATTACTACTGTGTCTGATCACTTAGTTCTTCCCCATTAATCAGTGGCAGCATCAGCTGAATCATTAACACTTCCCCAACATTATTGCATAAGATCTATGCACACTTGAATGAATTACACAAACACCCTAGTTGGAACTATAATCTATTAAAATAGAATTTCAAAATATCCTACTGGAGGAAAAAGATTTGTTTCCCCTCTCATGTAAGCCCTCGCTAGCCCTAATGAGACAGGAGGTTGGAACAATTAGTAAAATTATTGTATGATTTACTGGGAGAAAATAACACACATTACATCTGGCTCTCAGATTCAAAAGATCAAAATAATAAATAGTCCAAAACTCTGCCATAAATTCTTGTTTCCCTACATTTTAGATTCCAAACTGCAAAAAGCAACACCTTCTCAAATGAAGGATTTGTATGTAAAGTAAATTCTGTTAATCATGCCACTTTGTTTAGCTTCCGATGGAGTACACATTTTCATCATGCAAATTATCTATCTTCTGCAGTGATATCTCCCACCTTTACCTAATGTAAGTCAGTTCATCCTGTCCTACCTTGTCCACTGTCTGTTTTTTTCTTTTCGAAGTGCATTTGAGAATTTTACTTTTTTTTCCAAAAGAGAAATCAACAACTGCTCTTTCCCATGGGTAGGACATCCACAAGATCAGCAACCCTCACCTGAAATCTCCAGCTGTAAACTTTGCCTCAGCAAGTGAAAAGGCAGCTTCTCTCATCACCTCACCCATCAGCATCTTAGTCTGTTTAGGAAGAAAGAAAGAAAGGAAAAAAAAAAAAAAAAAAAAAGAGGCAGCAAATACAAGGCACATCATTACTCCTTTTCCAGGATAAATAGCTAACAGCATAAAGAGAAGAATGAGAAATGCAAGAGAGTGAGAAAGTCCTGTATGTGTAGCTTACTCTCAAACTGCAAATCGTAATTCCCAGGTGACTGGCAAAAAAGAAACATTTCAGCTGTTTCACTGACCCAGTGTAGAACTCACAGAAACAGCAAAAGACTTACCTGTCTTAATAATCGTAAAATTCTACTACATGGGGGTTAAATCACAACAGTAAAACGGCTCAGTAGGAAAACGCTCTTACTTCATATTGTACTGAACACTATGAGACAGCTGAAGTTGTTTTTCAGTGTACAGATCTATGTGGCTCTGTGAAGCTGTGCTCTCCTCCCACTCCATATTTTCCCAATTTTTACATATTTGAAGCCCTTATAGCTAAAAAATGTGCTACTGAGAAGCAGGAGCCTTTATGTATTAGTCTATAGGAAACAAGATACAGAGTGCCAAGAGCTTGTCTACAGCATGGCAACAAAGTACTAGTGTTAACCACGGATATCACAGTTGCAGCCAAAACAGTACAACTAAAACCCGTCCAGTACAGTCAAACAGAACAAACCATATTAGGCTCTACCAAGCATTTTAGATTTGTCATTCATGTTGCAAAGCAAGAAGCAGGACTTGGTGTTTCTTCATAAAGGAACAAGTTCCATCTAGACAAAACTTCTGCTTTCTAGTGTACCTTGTCATGCAGGAAACATTACGGATCTGCAGTATACTCTCAAGCCAGATAAAGCAACAAAAATGGGGCTACAGAACAGGATAAATTTACTTCTAAAGTATTTGGCAGCATCAGAGCCAATTCCCTGTAATGTAGAAGAGATGATACGGAACTTGGGACACAAAAGAAAGCAGACCCTAGGACTGCCTGTAAAGCGGTGAAGAATATTAACTCTTGCAAAATTTCTGTATCACTGCAGCCAGAAAAACATAATTTTGCTCATCTGTCCTCAGTAGCCTCGCTTACAAAAAACAGGTTATCACAAAGTTGTCCTACATTCCAGCCTACCTCATGAAGTTAGCAGAACAGGAATGCACAATTGACAGAACAAACAGATTTCAAATAAAGTGAGCCAAACAGAGGAAAATTCTAATTTACCTACCTCAATAATTTTCTTAAGGATCTGCCTGAATCGAAGCGTCAAAGCATCAGATTTTTTCTTCAAGAGGTTACGACCTGTTTGGGCTCCTTTCAAACGAGCCTTCATGACGGTCTGAGCCCTGTTAAACAGAGGAATAAAAAACAAATGTTTTGCATCATCTGAAGGGATTGGGAAAAAAACTTATGTAAAGTTTTCTGACATGGACATGACTGAAATTATGACACAGCCAAGAAACATCAGTGCAGTAAAACAAGATGGCCACTTCAGGATAAAATTTTATATTCCCATTTAAAATCAAGGGAATTTATTGTACTTATCTCCATCATCAACAAGAATTACAAGGTTATTATCTGCAAAGTCAAAGATCATGGAAAATTCACATGTCATTTTTCAGTGCTTCCATAATAGGAAATAAGAGGTTTCATTTTTTGTGATGACTTAGAAGTACCGTAAATCAAACTACCCCAAAAGCCCATTGTCAGTATGACACTGGTATTGCTTTTAAGCTCTTTTACTGCTATGTTGTCTTCTCAAAATCGGAGAACACAGCAAGTTCTTCATGTGACCATAACTGTCAATGCTGTGTTCTGATTTTACGGAGCAACAAGATACAGCTGTCATACATTCTGGTTTAAAGCAAGTCAGAAGGTACAATGATTCCATAGCTTCATATGCTGCACAGGAGATTTACAGGCTAATTAAGACAATTAGAAGTAGCATCAGTTTAAAAAGGATATTAGTAAGCTAGCTGTAGCATTGTATATTTTTTACTTCCAATAGCACACTTACAGGTTTCTTGTATGGAATTAGGAACTGAGGAGGATCCAAACCTTGCTTCCCTCTCAACTGTGGAATATATTTTAATTTGAATAATCTTTTTTGATTTAAGCTAACTAGAATAGCAGGAGCTATACTACAAAAACCACAAGCTGTGCTGTCTTACGCTACCACTTCTTACACGCAGCCACTACACAGAAAGGACAATACTCAAGTCAACTCTATGTGAAGAGAAGCCTAATACACTTCCTCTCTGACCTTGGAAAAAGTAAGTATAATTAAGATTCTACCTACACATTGGAATCTATTACTTTCCCCATCTACTGGCATGTGATGAGAATCAGTCCATTAATATCTACCAAATACTTACAATTGAAAAGCACAGATACTTTCTGAATGTTTATGATAAAAAAACCACCTCAATGTCAAAGAGTAAAAAGGCAGCTTTACTTTCACAACAAGCAGTTCTCTGTCACCACCTTGAACTAACTTGTTTGCTCTGTTCACCACCTGCCGACCTTCTAGTTCAAGCAAGATTTCACAGGCTCTGAGAGCGCACTAAACAAAGTCTTGTTTACTGTCAAGGAGACTGAGCAGCTTCTGTAATTGATGATATCCAGCACAGAAGAGGCTCATACTAGCAAGCCACTTCATAAAGATAAAAAACCAAACCAAACCAAAAAACAAACCTTGTGAAATTCTGTTCTGTCAGTTAACAAAAATAATTGTTGCAGAGGCAGACCATCTTTATTTTATCATCCTAACTTACATTCCTATCAAAACATCAGCCACATTATTGGTCTAGTACCTCATTTAAAACAGGGCTTGTAAATATTAAGCCTTTGTAGATCACTGCCTTCTTGCCACAATGACCTATCAGACCACAAAACCAGATACCTTTTAAAAGTGACTGAAGTGCCTCCTCCTTGGACATGCAAACTCAATGAAGAGAGGACTGCTGGATGACTTAGTATATGCAATAGTTTATTTCTGAACTAAGTTTCAAACCAGAACCTTTACCACATAATGTATGAATCTTTCCATAAAAACTGTTGTTTCATATGTCCTGAGCTCATACATGGGGGAATAATTCTTATTTTACATTTGAGGTTTTCTGTCCTGCAAGGCATCTCTTCCTAAGACTGCACACAGGCATCGACCCAATTTTACACAAGAAGATTTGAAACGGCCTTTCACCTTAAGGCAAAGTCTTTCAGTCCTAGGGGGTTCTGAAGAGAAACTGAACAGCATTATTAAAACAGCAATTTTACTAGTTTGTGTCTGTTCAAATGTTGGCAGCTTTCCAAGCCTTGTCAGGAGACATCTGATTTCATGACAAATAGTTTGCTGTCAGGATCTGGAAAATTACTCGACTGTCCACTGCACTTCACGCATTTTACTTCCTCCTTCTTTTTTAGCACTTCATGGCCAACCTCTCGTACAGCAGCATCGTCTATTAAAAAGTTAAGGGACACCATGGTTCGGTTTGTGCGGTTTTTCTTACACATATATTCTACAAATCGTTCTTTTTAAAACAGAGGTTTGTGTAGTTGCGTGATTTCAAATACCGGCCCCCCTGGTCCCCCCCCCGCCGCCCCCGAAGCTGCTTGCCTCCTGGTACTGGCCCCTGCAACGGCCCTCTGACGGCCGGCGGAGCTGACTTCCAGCCCGAAAGGCGAACCTGAAGGGAAGCCCTCACTGCGGCCTCTAACCGCTTACCGAAGTGATTTACGCAAAACCCAGAGGGACGCCCCCCTCCCTGAGGGCGCAGAGCGCCCGCGGCGGCAGCAGACCGGGAAGAGGAGCCCAGGGAGCTGCCGCCTCGGCGCAGCCCCGGGAACGGCCCCGAGGCCCCGGCGCTAACCCGCCCCCGCGGCGGCGCTCGGGGCACAAGCCAGAGCCCGGCCGCCGCCCTCACGCCCGGGCCCGGCCCGGCCCGGCCCGGCGGACACTCACATCCGCGAGGGGAAGATCTCGATGCGGTCCTTGCCCGACATGGTGGCGGCGGGCGGAGGGCGGCGCGGCCCGCTCCGGCTCTGTCACCACCGCCGCCGCCGCCGTCACGGTCACGTGACGCGGCCCCGCTGTCCCCGCCCCCCCCCGCGAGGCGGTGCCCGGGCGGAGGGAGCACCCGGATGCCGGAGCGGCGCCCGGCCCGTCGCTTGTGGTCACGTGCTCCCCGGGGACGGGGAGGAAAGAGACGTAATTGGCTCCCGGGTCTGTTTGTGCCACCCGCAGGTCTCAGAGTCCGCCCCGCCCGCCTGGCTCTCAGCGCCCTGTCCCGGGAGGGGGCGCTCTAGCAAAGGGCGGCCTTCTGCCTCGCCCTTGAGACTCTATGGTCCGGGGCGGAGAGCGCGGTGCGCTGGCCTATCGCGCGCGGAGGACCGGGAGTAGGGCGGGCCGGCGCCTGCGCGCAGCGGGGCGGCGGCGGTGAGGAGGCGCACGCTGAGGCAGGAGCGGGACCAGCGCGAGACTCCGGGCCGCGAGCGCAGAGCGGGACCCCCCCGGCCGTTGCCAGGTAGCGGCTGCGCCGCCGCTCGCGCGCCGGGGTCCGGCCTCCCCGCGCGGCCCCTCCTGCCTGGGACGCCGCTGTGGGCCCGCCGTCTCGGGGGGGGGGGGATGGGACGGGACGGGATCGGACGGGACTCGGCGCGGCTGCGGGCTGGGCCCGGGCCCGGGCCCGGGCGCTGGGGCCCGGCGCCGCGGCTGCGAGCTCTCCAGCCGGCGGGACCGCGCTCCCCGGGGGGCCGGCCCGCCTCTCGCCCTCGCCGGGCTGGAGATGGGCCCTTCCCGGCCCGGCGGCGGCTGTCGGCCGCCCTGGGGACCGCTTCCCTTCTCTGGTGGCGTAGCTGTCGTCGGGCATTGCCGGCGTCAGCGGCGCTCCAGCGGCCGCGGGAGTCGCTGGTCCGAAGTTACTCCATTTTCGCCATTCTCCGCGGAGGCTTGTGCAGGCGTGGGGGCCGAAACGGGTGCCGGGGCGTTTGTAACGTCCTGGAGAGATGATTTCCAGCGCTGGCGTTATGGGCACCGTGTTGGTCTTGAGAGCCGTCCGCGGAAGGCCAAAATAAAAAGCTTGTGCCTGTGGAGAGAGGAGTGCAATGCTCTGTGTGCACAGCTGTGTCTGTCTGTTCTTGCTTGCGGTGTTCGGGGTTTGTTGCTTCGCAGTATGTCTTTATTATGTATCTCCAAAGTAGACATGTAGGATTGAGCTGATCTGCATTAAGCGGACTAGAAAAGCGAACTGTAAATATTTTGGTTTTCGTCTTGGAGTTCTTTGTTCAGCTTCAAATTATATGAAGTTATATGAAACCTTTAGAGGAGTGTTTTTATTATCCTCTGTATCCTACCGGTCTGTATTTCCCCTTTCTGAAAGTTAAGAATGGAAATGAGGGTGGACGCAGCCTTCTGAATTGTACGGCCACGTGTACGTAGCACTTGGCATTACCGTCTTACTCTCTTCTTAAATTCTCGTATAGCTAGAAAGCATTAGTACTGCTGTAAAGACCAGGAGTAAAACTTCAAAGTGGTGAATACAACAAACCTTCTGAAGGAGTCATGCGTGTGACTCGGCATCTTAGGCTCCTACTTCTGTAGGAAGCTTCCTGTTTGAAACTTCTGGGCTTAGACAAAAGGAATTGAACTAACCTGGTTAGCAGTGATGAGCGTGTGGATTCATCATCAGGAAAATGAAGCGGTTTAAGCATTTCTTCTTATCACTACATGATTATGAAGCGTTGATTTTGTACTTTTTTTTAATATATAATGAAAGACTCCTGTTTTGGTTTTCAGTTTTTTGTTCCTCCTGACTAGCAATACATTGGTGGGTGCTTGCGGGTTTTTTTTGTTGTTGTTGTTTTGTTTAGTGCTTCATTCATGTCAGGCTAGTTCGGTCTTCTGTTCTGATTATTGCCTTTGCTTTCTTTGCTGGCAGGTGCCTTCTGGAGCAGGTCTTACAGGATTATTCCAAACATCTTATGCTGAGTTTAGAAAGTCATCTGCTGGAGTGTAGAGTCTGCTCCTCAGTACAACAGAAGCTTCGCTCTACCTCTTATTTTCTCAGCCCCTCACACACTGTCTTACGTGCATGCAAATACCTTCCTGAGCACTGCAGGCTTCTTCTGTCCCACGTACTCCTGTTGTTAGAATCCATCTTAAAATTTTACACAGCCTCGTGAATTCAGGTGAATGCAAGGTGTGCTGTGCCACCTTTTCACCACTTGAAGTCTCTTTGCTACAGTGTGCTGTGTATAGGTAGTATGACAGTTGAAGTAGATAATAAAGTCTGGGTAGCAAACTTTTTCTACTTTAATGCAAGAAATTAGCATCTTAGCAAATGGTTGTGCAATACTAAAATACTAGCTAATTTATTGTTTAAAATTATTAAAACCTAAGTATGAATTGCACAAGCCTTACCCTGATTTGCAATTTTTTGTGCTAGTGTTTCTCTCTATTCACGCCAGTCCTTGCTGATTTTTTTACCGTGTTTGTAGGAGAAGGCAGAGACGTACTGTGAAATGAAATCTTTGGTTTTTTCTGCTCAAATTCCAGAATGCCAGGACTAAGCTGTAGATTCTACCAGCATAAATTTCCAGAGGTGGAAGATGTAGTGATGGTCAATGTTCGGTCCATTGCTGAAATGGGAGCCTATGTCAGCCTGCTGGAGTACAACAATATTGAAGGCATGATCCTTCTCAGTGAGCTATCCAGAAGACGTATTCGTTCCATAAACAAACTCATCCGCATCGGGAGGAATGAATGTGTGGTGGTCATAAGAGTTGACAAAGAGAAAGGTATTTGGGGATATTGTGGGCTATATTAAGATTGAATTTGTAGAGAGAAATGCAGATAAACCAGGTGGCTTAGGTATTCTTTTAGGTGTTCTTTTTTTAAGGTGCTTAAGCAAAATAGACTGTCATTGTGCCATCTGATACTTATAGTTGTTCTTCCATTCCTCTTTGTCCTTTGGGAATTGGGTTAATGAAGGTCAATCACATCGGTAAAGATTTGCTTTAAGTGGGTGCTCACCAGCTCAATGTTTGGTCAACAAACCATAGTGCAGTGGAATTTTCTAAGTCTTAACTGAAGTGAAGGATCATCTGACGTAGAAATAAAAATCTAAATGGTGAGTGTTTAATGCTCAGTCTATCCTGTTCATTAACAAGTCTTGAACCTTGACTATAAAATGATGACATGTAGGTAATTATTCTACCACATGAATTCTGTAGGTTACAAGTTGAGATTGTACAGGCGACTTTGTCTTTTCCTGTCTTCTGAACCTTTGAATCTTTTACTCTAAAGGTTTCTTTAATATATTTTCTATTTATAACATGTCAGATTTTGATAATACTGTTCCATGCAATCTTTAAAATTTATATCCAGGTGTAAACAAATAATAAAAATAATCACTGAGCACATCTCCCAGAAACCTGACTGTTGGTATGATGTTTCTCAAGTAATATGCTTTTCTGGAATACTTCTGAAACTGCAGTTAACTCTGAGATTGAATAATGAATGACAGGATAGAAAAAAAGCAGATAGGAAAGAAAGATGGGAAGAAGCTTATTTCAGATGGATCTGAAGTGTAATAAGTTTTCCAGCATCTCTAATGAAAGAATACTTCCTCATACAAATTCATTTTATTCTCATAGTAACAGAGAGACACATCTGGAATTCACATATTGAATCTTTTTTCACATATTGAATCTTTTAGGCAACCTGTAGTTCGTGAGAAGTAGGTGGAGGCCTTTTCAAATTTACTAAGAGTTGCTTCACAGACAGTTCTCCTGAAAGAGTATCCAAGGAGTTAGAGTCAGAATTTGAGGCCAGGCCTACTTTATTAGGAAACTATTCAGAGCTAAACTGATGGAGTGCCAACCTTGAATGAAATTGAGTTCAGCACTACAAAAATAGGCGTCAAACTTGCTTCTTTGTATGCTGGTACAGTTTTTGCCAAGACTGCGTAGAGCAGCATAAAAATGGATCACTGATTGCTACAATATTATGAAAATTTCTTTTAAGTTTGCACAGAAAACATTAAGGCAGTAATTTTAAAGAATGCTGTACAAAAGATTTGCTATTGTAAGTATTTACAGTTGAAAGAATAATTTAATACACTAATGTGGATTATAATTTGATCAAAGTCATTAAGGTTTGGTTTAGTTACTTTCTCTAGCAACATACAGGGATAGCGTAGGCATGGGGAAAAATCCCGAGCCAGTGTTTGTTCTTTATGCGCTTCTCTTGAAGCAGTTAGACTTAGTTGGCACAATGGCTGACGCTTTCAAAATGGTTTTCCCCAATAGGTTATATTGACTTGTCAAAAAGAAGAGTTTCTCCAGAGGAGGCAATCAAATGTGAAGACAAATTCACAAAATCAAAGACTGTAAGTCGCTTTGCTATATTCAGACACTGTGTATTTCCAGCTTCTTTCCTCAGCAACCAAAAAGCATAGACATAAGATAATATGAAAATATTGTTCTCATTTATTAGGCATACTCTGATTCTCATTTACCCATGCAAATATATATAACCAGTTCATCTGTCCATGAGTGCTCTGGTAAGCTGTTTCTTAATTAATGAATAGATCAAGAAAGACGTCAGTTGAAAATTTGTGATGTAAAGGGGTATATTTAAATGATCAAAAATCCAATAGTATATGCTGGTTTAGCACACTGTGACAACTGTAATTGAAAAGGCATGCATATAGTTTAAGGCATTGATTCCTGCCCTTACTCCTGTCTGGTCTTGCGCTTCTGAGTAGAAGGCGTACCATTAAATATTACTTCTGATTCTAAATTTTTGTCTGTTTTCAGTATTTGTTTTGGGTTTTTTAACACTCCTTTTGTGTTCCAGGTTTACAGCATCCTTCGCCATGTTGCTGAAGTCTTGGAGTACACCAAGGATGAGCAGCTTGAAAGTCTGTTCCAGAGAACTGCCTGGGTATTTGATGACAAGTACAAAAGACCAGGATATGGTGCTTATGATGCATTCAAGCATGCAGTCTCGTAAGGACATCTTTTCTACTTCTAGGGCCTTATTTCAAATTGCAGAGAGGTATTTCCTGGAACAGATCCATCGGAATGTTCTTTTGGGGTTTGGGGGTTTGGTTGTGATTTTTTTTCCAGAGTCAGTATGTAGAATGTACTCATCAAGTGCACCTAGTAAATTTTGACATCAGTCTTGTGGTTGCTTATTGTAGGCTTCTGTCTTACTGCTTTCTTCAAGTTCCCAAGGCCCTTGAGAAAGAAAGCTCAGAGTTGACTTGTTTTTATCCATCTTTGAGTCTGTCACTCTGCGTATGTGAGCTTTTTAAAAGCAGTAATTGAATTTGATGTGGAGAAATACTGAAGCATTGGTGAATAATATGTTTTAAGTGTAAGAGAAATGTGATTACAAACACTAGAGAGATTTCTATTGCTACAGATGAGCCTGTGACATTTCTAACAGAAGAAGTAGCACTGATCTTGGTTTGTCTGTCAGAATTTGCCTGGTCTTAGTCCCAAGCAGATGTTATCAAAAATATCTAGCTTTGTGTCTGAAGGTATTTCTACTCACAGCTGACTGTCACTCTTTCACTGCACAGGCAGATTTTTTTCTTGAAATGCAGCAAGCTGGCTTGTTACTTCTCTACACTTCCAAACTTAAAGAATGGGATCATGAACTTAGAAATGGAATTATGAACGGAAAGATGTGGGAATTGTGATGCTAAGGGAATATGCACTGAGATAAGATTGCTCTTAATTTCTTAGTCTGATATTTTAAAATTTCTTTCAAAATTAACCTATTTGGTTTCTCTCTAAAGATTCTATCATGAAATCGGCAATCCAAAGATAGACTTCTCAATAAACATATCCAGTTTTACTCTTCTATAACACATAAACCTATGAGTGATGAACTTGAGCTGAACACTAGATGGCAGTAATAAAATCTTAGAAATTGTGTTGACTGAAGAAGCAGGGCACTTGGTAGCATTTTGATTAGCTTGAAACCATCTCTGTGTCTTTGGGGAATAGACAAGTTGTGTCCTCATTTACACTGAATGTATTTGGTTTCAGAGAATAATAATTATTTTCTAATGATAGCAAATTTACTGGTAAAGGATAAATCTGGGCACATCGCTGCAGAAGGAATTCAAGATCATTCTGTAACTGATAAATACTTAGTTAACACCTGTATAATAGAAGAACAAAAACCTGTAGTTACACTGGCTGTTTCAGCTTCTCTTAAACTCAGAAAAATTCCTGAACACACGTGCCATTTGTTGCTCAACTGCTGTTCAGGTTGGAGCACAAACTTCTGAAGCTATCTGTTCTCAAAACATGTTTCCATCAGGAATTCCTTAAGATTTCTGACAATGAACTGCAACTTTTATTTGTTCCCTTTGTGCTCCTACATAAAGCTATAGCAGTTGAGCAGAAAAATGTAGATATTGCTGCTTTCCTGTGCTTGCAGGAGGCTTGGTGTGCCCTCTAAGAATTTGACTTGCTAGTCCTTTCTTAGTACTGAGGATTAGTGGTTTTAGGATTTCACACAGCATGATACCTGTGGTAAAATTTTAAAGTATATTTACCCTCTGATCAGTAAAAATTAAACTTTGAGGACCTATTTGTTGAACGCCTACCAAATGCTCATGAAAGGAACTCAAAGATTTAACAGGATAGACTGTAAATGAAGAAGCAGAATTTGCATGTCCAGTAAATTGCTTCTGCCATACAGTTTCTTATTTTGGTGTATAAAAGCTGTCATATATCTGGGTTCTGTTTGCTTATGTTTGGCCCTTCTACTACCTATACCCAGTGTATAAAATCATGAAAGATGACATTTTATTAGCAGCAGAGACCAATCTCCAATATTGCCTCTGTTTTTTGGGGCCATTTTAGTTTACGTTTGTCTGATAATAGTATTGTAGGTGATCTGGTGTTGTTTTTCAGAGAACTGCAACTCTTGTCTCTAAAGAACAGGAACACTTATTGTGAGGAGCTTTTTGGTTATGTTCTGTTTCAGATATATTTGGATAAAATTAATACAGCATTAGAGAATTGACACCATTTCTTAAAAAAAGAGCTGCTAATTTATATTGGTAAACAGCAGAGGAGTTTGCCTCTGTGATCTCTGGAATTTAAACTATTAGCTTGCAATTTAAAACACCTTTATCCTTTCTTTAGCCAAGAACGTAGCCAGCAGCTAAGTATCTGTCTGTGATCAGTTACTGTTAAAAAGGAGTACAGAATAACATGGAATGAGTATAGGTTACTTTGTAGAATGACAAAAATCTTGCATTTGAATCAAATGCTAAAATAATTCAAAAACCTCAGATTCATCATGGATTCTCTTTCATGTGATATGGGCTTATCTTCATGCTGGAGGTGAACATAAATGCCAAGCAACTAGATATTTGTCTCATTCTGTGTACCATATACAAATGGAGCTGAACAGAAGTCATTCCTTTGCTTTTTTAAAAAAAAACCAAAATCATTCAGATCTTTCCTTCCAAGAACAGATTGAGTAAACTACTTATCTGGTTTGTTGTTAAATAGAAAACATTATGAAAATAGATGTGTTTATTTTCTTCCAGTGTTTCAATGGACTCTTAAGGAATTTCCCAGTTTTCTTTGCCTAGTGTATCTCTAGGATTACACATAAGAATATTGAAATAGTACCAGAAGTTAACGTTGTGTCATGTTCCACTTCAGTATAACTTATGTAACTTTGCTTTGCTTGGCTCAGAGACCCCGCAATCCTGGATAGCCTAGATCTGACAGAGGAAGAGAGGCGTGTATTGATTGACAATATTAACAGACGTCTGACACCACAAGCAGTCAAAATCCGAGCTGGTGAGTTCTTTCCAGATGTTCATTGAATGTGTCTTGACACTTAAGTCAAGTTAGTGTATCTTGTTGCAAACTATAAACTCAGTTAAAACTAGTGGTTTGTAGTGATGATATTTGAGTGGAACTGTTCAGAATTAAGACACCTTAATCAAGGATTGCTTGCAAAATGCCCATGTGGGTTCTATCTCAAAGTGCAAAGTGGTTTGGGTTTTATTTTTTCCCCCAAACTGCAGGTTCCTTGGGACAGAAAGTAGTAGTCCTGATATATAATGCAGTCTATCATATTGTACTGGCATACAATGGATTTAAATATTTTATAGTTACTACTGCATCCACAATATTCTTTTTCATTATTCAAAGTGTTAAATTCATTGATTCCTTAACAGGATGATTGATCTTTGTCAGCGCAGCTACAGCGTATGTCTTGGCCACTTGTCCATGAACATGTGAAAATAGTTCTGACTTTTTGCTCTGGGTGTGTTTCTAACTGGTTGATTGCAAACCATTCAGCAGGATATATTAGCTCAAGCCTAGCACATCTCTAATATATTCATGAAGTGTATGAGCTAGTTTGTCTTTTATTAGTTCAGTGTGGGCAGAAAAAGCACATGACTGCACTACTTAAGAAGGCACACTTTAAAACTGTAAATCTGGTTGTACAGCTAACTGAACAGCCTAAAAGCATGCTGGCCATTAAAAAGATAGTCAATGTAGCAGAGTCAGGTTTTTAACTAGATTGAGAAATTGCCTCTGCTCTGCAAGGATACATTGAAGAGCATTAGAACTTGTTGATTCCTGTGGAGAGAAGAAAAGATAAGCTATATCCACATGACAGTGAAGTGGAGAGCGCAAAAAGTAAGGTAATGAAAAAGTTCCTTTAGCTATTACTTTAGATCACTGTGAGTTAACACAGACTTCAAAAATGTAAGTAGGATTTGATTGCCATGAAGAATGGAATTGCTAACGTGCATAGCACTCCATTAGTTTTGAAAACAAAGTTACTTGGCAAGCATGTTCTCTTACTTCCTTCATCTTGCCTATTTTGTTCTGATGGTCTAAGTTGTTTTCAATTTTGTCTTCAAATCAAGGATGGAAACTTTCCATTGGTTTGTAGTCTCATCCTGAGGCTGACTGGGATGCTCTTCTGTGAATTTATTTCTGATAGCTGAGAATTAGCAGGTTGTTAGTCACCTGAAAGTGAGACTAACTTCTCTGTGTAGCTTAGTCTTGCACCATTGCTACGTAGGTAAAGAAATTCTTGTCTTTAGGCTAGTCAGGGTATTACAGATATGACCAGCATTAGTCTATGCCTTACTTTCCAAACATCAACAAAAAGCTACAGCTAACTATGATATTAACTATATGTTAATATAACTTACCATTAAAAAAAAAGTTCCAGTGCTGCTCAAGTGATGCCTCTGTGCCTCTGTTGTAATTACTGACAGAATTCCATTAATTTGTGGACGTGTTCTATTTCAAGTTTCATTTTTCCTGATAGATCTTTCATTTTTCTCTGGTATTTATTGCTTTTATATATTCATCTCTCAATGTGAAATACATAATTATTCTTGTTGAATTTATTGGATGAGAGGTGAGTGAATGTGTATGTATAATATTGTATCTTGGCTTTTCAGAGTACAATGTAAAATGTTGTATGTCTAAAGAGTTTATGAAAACTCTTACCTCAACTTACAAGTCAAGAAAGTGAAATACCTTCCTCAGCTTTGGGAGCTACTGAGGCTTTCATTGTGGATAAACATTGGATGCTCAAAGGCTTTATTAAAGCTTAAGTTAAAAAGCTTTAAAGATTCTACAGCTTTTGGTAACCTTAAAGTTTTATTATTTGTATTCCTCTGTCCTAGATATTGAGGTGGCCTGTTATGGTTATGAAGGCATAGATGCAGTAAAAGAAGCTTTGAGAGCAGGCTTGAACTGTTCCACGGAGAACATGCCCATTAAAGTAAGTGTCTGTCTTAATAGTGAGATCAAAAGCAAAGTTTTCTGATGCCCTTAGGTACCAGTAGCATGCAACTGCAGTTGTCATAATCGCGTAGCTGAGGCTGGGAAGCCATGTACTTGCTTTCTGATTCTTCTCTATCAGGTCTGTAACACACTCCCTTTCAGCTGTGTGCTGACAGTTGTTCCTATGACTGTGCTGTGGCTTCCAAAATTCAAGAAGCTATGTTTATTCTGTTCAGTTTATTAAAGTCTGGTGTTGGCACACTACATACCTACTGTTCCTTTATGCAGCCTTAGGTAGGGAGCAATAAATTTTATTTTCAGGTAGAAGACTGTGTAAGAAGAGGATTGTTTGCTCCACTCATTGTTTGAGTATTGGTAGAATAGCTACTGTACCCAGGCCTAGTTTTTCTTCCCAACAATTTTAGGATATTGAGTGTATTACTGACTAAGTGCTTTCAGAAAACTTGAAAGTACTTCCTTCTTTGAAAATGATTTCTTAAAATGGTTTCTTGTAGCAAAAGGAAAAGTTTACTTAGTCATCTTGCCAAATAAAAAAAAAAAGTACTGGTTGTAATACTCTTTTAATTGTTTGAAAAATTATGTGATAGGCTGTTTTGCTGATCTGCAAAGTGGATATTCTCTCCACTTAATATTTGTCTAAATAAAGATACTGTGTAGAAATAACTGATGCTGATATTGGAAATCAGACAGGCTGTGCACTTTCTTGTCTGCTATTTCAGTCCAAGTTATTTGTGCTTCTAGAAAGGGTTTTTCTAATGGGAAAATGTTTCTTCTGTGAATTGTACATTCAGAACAGTGTTGCTCACTTTTCTTTCAATATTTCTTTCTTTGCTTTTGTTACTGAGTTTGCTTTTTTGTCCTTTTTTTTTTTTCCCCCAATCCCTACAATACGATAGATTAATCTGATAGCTCCTCCTCGTTACGTGATGACTACCACAACGCTGGAGAGAACTGAAGGGCTGTCTGTTCTGAATCAAGCCATGGCTGTAATTAAAGAAAAAATTGAGGAGAAGAGAGGAGTCTTTAATGTGCAGATGGAGGTAAGAACGCATTACACTTTAGAATGTAATTCTTCTTTTTTCTCACAATATTTTTAAAGTAGAGCAAGATCAGTAGTGCTAGGAGAAATTTTAGCAAAAAGGTATTAAAAAACTAAAAAAACCCTGAACTTCTGTGTTCCTTAAACAAATGGCCAAAAATTATAATTTTCCTGGTTTTTATTGTATGACTTCAGGATGTTTTTTATCTCTTGCTCTTTACGTAGAATCAGAGTCTACGAATATATATAGTATTTCTTTATGACGGTTTACCATGTGTTCTGGTTTGGTTTTTTTCAGCCTAAAGTGGTTACTGACACAGATGAGACTGAGCTTGCAAGGCAGTTGGAAAGACTGGAGAGGGAAAATGCTGAAGTGGATGGGGATGATGATGCTGAGGAAATGGAAGCCAAAACTGAAGACTAAATGTTCCGGGATATTTAGAAGAGAGACCGTATGAAAAATTAGAGATCCCATTGCAAACACTCTGGACAAAATGTTTCCAGTATTGAAAACTTCAAATACAAATACTTGAAGTGTTTTACTGTTTTAAAAAGACCAAAATGTAAAAGGCTCTTCTAAATAACATTTGATGCAGCAACCTACACAAATTGAGTCCTCTGAAAGGAAGGTGGCTTGTCAAATTCAAGACACAGATTTGGCCAGAAGAAGGTTGCAGCCCCTTGCTTAACATTTGCATACATAACAATTCCTAATTGGTGATTACAGCTCAGTGCATCTGTTAATGATCTTTCCTGGGAGCACCAAAACAAAGCAAGCTGAACAGTTCTATACAGAATGTATTTGAGCAAATATTCAATAAATTTCTGGGCTATGTAACTCCAAGATTTTTTTTTTTTCCCCTCTTGTTACATGGCCTAGAGTCATGTGAATATAAAACCTGGAAGGGTAGGATCAGTGGGTGACTCCCCTTTAACATTCAAAGGGCTTTCCTTTGTTTGCTTTAAATCAAGCCAAGAATGAGTGGAACAAAATGTTTTTCTTGCAAGTTTGTTGATGCAGACTTGTCTAAAAGAGCATTTCCTTTGTTTATCATCTGCATTTAGGGACTGAGAACTTGAAAACTTTGAAAATAGCTTGTTACCATTCCAATAAATGTAGCTGATAAAAGAAAAATCACATATAGTTGCACTTTGCTCCTACAGGCAAATACAGCAGGAGCTTTAATAAACTTACTTCAAAATAGGCAGTACTGTTTTTTGAGCTCACTGCTGCATGACCTTCAATTCTGCTTACCCTAAATCTGGTTTACACTGGGCTGAGCTATTCACTCGCAAAACAACCTGTTTATCTTCTCTGAAGAAGAGAAACAAGATGTGCTTTCCCTGTTGGAGTATTAAAAAAAAAAAAAAAAAACCCTTTTCCTTGTCTGTGCGAATTGGAGGGAGGAGTTGTTTTTGTTTAAGTAACCTTTCCAAATTGCTGAAGTTTTAAACGTATTTATATCTTTTTGTATTGTTATGTCCCATATTGCCCATCTCCTTTTTTCTTAATATTTTGTGCTGCTAGATGGAAAATGAATGAAAAATGAGGCTTTGAGCCTTAACTAGGAATTCTTAATACTGCCACAGTACAAACAATATTATTGCTATGTGGTCTTGCTACAAAAGGCATTCACGAAGGGCGTACATATTGCAATCCATGCTTGATTATCAGAGAAGTTCACATGTACCCAACTCTAATAGTAATGTAAAGCCAAAAAAGTTAAGTAACTTCCCATCTCTTTAGAATGTCGGAAAATACCTGGATGTGTCGTCACAAAATGAAGAAACAAATTTTTCTTTCTGATTACTTTCTCAAATTGTTGTCTTCTCAGAAGCTGTGTATGACAGCCCTGTCATGGCTTGAAGTTGTGATAATGTCAGTTTCCTGTTCGAACAGCTCTTCTAACTTTGCCCACTCACTAAAATAGTGATTTGACTTCCATTAAATACAGTATGTGGGTACTCGGACTAAAGAACAAAGTGCTTAAAAACTTAGTCACTGTGTGATCTGTATGCCAAAATAGTGTTGTAAGGGAAAGCACTGGAAAATGAGCCATGTGTGCTCTTCTATTGAAGTACTATCGGGGGTTACAATTAGTATCATCTCTAAGACCTGTTTTGGTGTGTTAATAGGTGAGCATTGTTTCTGTCAGTAACTTAGGCAAAAGTTTGCTGAACTTGTTCAGTAGCTACAGGAGCTTTTCTAATTAGAGCCTCGGCGTGCTGATGTACACAGTTCCGTGTCAATTTTAAGCACCTGAAAAAAATGACCGAGATCGTGAGGATGGTGACAAAGCAGCTTAAGGTAAATGCATTTCAGTCGTTACCCTGGCAGACAAAATCGGGCTCTCCTGTTGCCTGAGCAAATTTTAACCAAGAAGCTTAACTAAAAGATGCAAGACAACTTAGTGGATATTTCTCATGTGTTGCAGCAGCTGGAAGGAGGAGGTCTAAGATGGCGGCTTTTGAGCCCTGTTAGGGAGGTGCGTGTAAGGGAGGGCTGAACCTGTGCAGCCCCTGCTGGGCCTCAGCTGTGCTGTGTCGGTTGCTGTAGCCTGTGACTTAGGGATCTTTAGAACTTGCTGAGATGATGCCTTCTATCTCAGCCAGTCTATTTTGTATGCATGGAACTGCACTTGCTTCCTGAGTGCTTAAAATAAGGGTCGTGAGTTTTGTGTGAACGTCTTTGTGGAGTTGCTAAAGCGAGGTAGCGTATTCCTGCTGTTCACTAGCAACTGTGTGTTTACTCAATTGTGATTGCAAGGCCAAAATCCCTCCTTGCACTCGTGTAGTCAACCGAAGGGAAAGGTACGGGTATACCTGTGGACAGGGCTTGACCTGATGCGTTAATTTTATGGATCTCAACTTGACTTTTATATCCCAAATTAATTTTGTCAGATTGGCAGCTTGGAAACAGTTTTACTTACAACATCTGATAAGGACTCATTAATACAAAAAAAGAAGAAACAAATGGGGATACCGGCTCAGGTCAGGCATGCAGTCCAGTAACACACAGCCCAGTATCCTGTTTCCAATGGGGGGGAAACAGTGGCTGCTAAAGAAGGTGTGCCCTGCTTTCTTGGGGCTGTTGTGGTTTGTCTGGTTTTTAATACAGTGACAATTCCTTGCTGTTTTCTCTCTGATTCTGGCCGTCGGGGCTTGCTGCTCCCCCCCCGCCCCCGATGTAGTGGAGCTGGCATGTTGTTCTTCATAGCGGAATCTGCACTTTGATATTTAATTTCTGATAGCTTTTTGTTCCTGAGTCTAGACAATTAAACAACTGTTTTCAAATACAGCCACCTTTCTACAGTTAATTGTAAAAATGCTGTTACGTCAGAATACTTTTGAACACTTGTTGTCTTTCACTTTTATCTAGAAATGTTTCATCATTCTTTATTTTGATGTGGTTTGTTTTCATCTTATTTCATCCCTAATCCACCAAAGGAACTTTAGTGTTCCTTTTTTTTTTTGGAGGAGGGGTGGAATTTAATGGTGTCCTACACCGGAGGGCAAAGTCCTAGTGTCTTAAGAAGCTGCTTTAAAAAAGCTGGGTCTGTGTAATCCCCCGTGTGACACGATGATACGCAATGGGTGTAGCAGAGCATGCAACGGGGTTTGTCCTTCGGGCTGGTTCCTTTCATCAGCTGTCCATGGCTTCTTGAGGGACTGACCTGGAGGTACCAGTGATGTCTGTCAGGTCAGCCAGCTGAAATAGCACAGCCTGTGCTCAGAGTTGGCTGCTCCTGCCCTTCCCTTTAACCCTGAGTAGCGTCCCGTGGTCCTGAAGCCTGCAGCTGGCTCCTCCTGGCCAGCCCAATGCACAAATTCGATAGCATATAAAGTCTTTTGGGGTCACTTTGAATGAAGAAAATGTCAAGTGCTCAACTGTGCGTTTTTGTTAAAATACCCCACTGACACATGGAAAACACTCTAAAATGGATCTGAGGAAACAAAGTCCTTCCTTCCATGAGTTTCAAGTGCCACAGAAGACTTGATATAGAGCTCCCTAGGTTTATACAGATCAAAGCATGTCCTGTCCCACCAGCACATGCATGAATATGGCAGCTGAGATCTACTGAATCATTTTACTCTATATGACCCTGGAAGATCTGCATTTACTCAGCCACAGGGAGCAATATAGGGGCAGTTTGTTAGCCATGATTAACTACGGAATGAGACAGGGGGAGGGGGGTGCGTGTATGATAAATATCCAAAGTACTGAAGAAATACTTTGAAGTATTGAAGAAAGTGTGAAGGCTCTAGATTATAAAATGTAGTTGATACAAAACCAGTTGTTTAATGACCAGCTACAGCAATGTTTGCTTTGCCATTCACCAGCAGTTTGACAATACAATTCTTCATTGCTAATGGTAATTTTGTCGAGATCCTTCTGCAGGGTTGTGGGTGGTCTGCATGCTGGAGAAAAAGAGCTCGCTCAAATCTTTGGCAGGGACTGGTTATGGTGCAATTCTGAGATCACTGTCTGAGTGAGAGCCCCCTGCAAGCTTCTACCTGTCCTCACTAGCATGAAATTATCTCACCCACCTTGTTATAAATTGCCTGCAGTAACAAGCTGAACAATGTGAAGTCAAACCTCAAATACCAAACGGTGGAACACTGTATTCCTGGAGCTGGTTATATAAAGAGTGCATGTCCGGGAGATGCATGCAGCAGTAATGCCTCTTGTGTACGTAGACTCAAGTTTTCTTCTTTTTTTCTCAAGTTTAATTCTGATGTACAGTATGCTGTGAGCTGAAATTTATTTTCTTTTTTTTGCTGACTGCATTGGGGTTTTTTCCAAGATTCTGAGTAGAACTTTTAGTTATAGATATATTTACGTATATACACAGAGATGGAGAATATTTTTTCAATTAAAAGAAATTTCTGCCTTATTTTAAGGCCACAATAATATAAAAAAACTACAACAATTTCTATTGATATCTTTGAAAATACTGCATACCTACAGCAAAAAATATTCTTCTAGGGTTCCGTTAAACTTGCTGTACGTACTTAGGTGGACTGAAGAACAAACATAACTGGGATATGACTTATGCAGCCAGTTGCCTCATGGCTGCCTGCCTTTTCCAGAGTGCCAAAGGGAGTACAGGAGGAGCTACCTAGGTAACTTCCATATGGGCTGGCTGCTTTTGAAATCTCAGCCAGCATGCTTTCTTTTTATATAGTAATCGATTTTTCTAACTTGAAGTAGTGTCCAGTCACCCATCGTATTTTTCACGATCTCTGCAGGACTGTTCTGTGGGTCATCTCTAGTACATTGTCAGGTTTGAATTCATGGTCTTGCTCTTCCTCCCTAAAAGTTATAAAAAATAGGATAAAGATAAAGATATTATTTGTTTGTTCCTTTTCCTCCGTACATGAAAGTGTGACCAGTAATCTGATCCAGTGTGCAAAGACTGAGAGATGCCTGAGTCACTTTGTCTTACTGAACTCTGGACTCTCTTTTTACATAGCAACGAGTGCTTTTGTTTATTTGTTATACTCTACATCATGTTTCTTATCACAGTCCCTAGCTCTGCCCACATATATCACCTTAGTTTTAGTACAAGTTGGGGAATGCTAACAGTACAGCAAAGACAATTCTGAACAGCAGTGCTGTCTGAAATAGTAATGTTGGTTTATTTCATCAGGACAGGAGTTGATAAATGTAACGAACAGATTTATCATGGCCAAAGTCTTAAAAAAAATGCAATGAACATCTAAGTTTGTATTCAGACACAAAAAAGGCACTCTGTTTCAGAGGTGCTTGGGAGTTACAAGAGGTCACTGCATGGTGTTCATTGACCAGCCTGCTTTACTGAAAGCCCAAATAGTTGCTTATCTGAGAATCTTGGTTTATATGCCCAGAAGACACTGAAAGTAGAGTGAGCTTTTAGGTGCTTTGGGGCTTCTTCAATTAAATAATTTTCTAGCAGAATAAATTATTTTAAGGTCTGTAAAAGTCTCCTTGTAATTGTAATACTCTGTAAGTTACACTTAAGGTGTTGGTGATGTGTAGAACCCCTATGACGTGTTTATTAGATGAGAAATTTTAAGCAGTAGAGTTGATTAGTCTTAAGTTTTGAGGGATGCAGTGTTATAATTCTGGTTCTCCCTCCCATGCAATACCTGATTTGTCATCATGTGGCTGCTTATACTAACTGGTGAGGTTTTGCTGTACTAAATTCTGTGAAATTCTTTTGAGATCCTTTTTAGACTTCCCTTTGTTTTACTTCCCAGAGGGCAGGTAATGTATCAGAGCCAGCTCACTCTTTAACTAACGTCTCATAGGTAGGAAGAGAGGGAGAAAAAAACAGGGAAGGGAGAGTACGTCACGTTGGAGGAGGAGGGTAGCAATGAAAAATGAGCTTTCTTAAATTGCATGCAGAGGGACAGGCTGCCAGGGCTCGGACGCTTCGTGGTGGGGGCTCAGCTCTCTTGCCTGCTGGCCACGATGCAGGAAGCAGCTGGAGTCCTGAAGGAGGGTTTCCTCGTCAAACGGGTAAGTGCTCCGGTTCCCTTTCGTGTGGATCTGCTCAAACGTGGAAGCAGATCCTGAGCAGAGACTGGATCGAGCCAGGGCTCATGGCAAGGCAGCCTGTTGGGCGCTGGGTTTGAGGGGGCTCCCGCCTGCTCCCGGGAAAGGAGGTCCGCCAGGTTTGTGCAGATGCCTGCCGGGGGAGCTGCATGGACTGCAGGTGTTCACCACCCTCCCTCGAGTTTTCCCTGCACAGGCGTTTACCCAGGAGAAAATGAATTCGCTATCAGGATTACTCAGTTAGGTATCAGAAAGCCAGTATGCCTGCACCTAGGGCACACCTCTGCAAACAGCACATTAAAAAACTACCTGGCAAATGGCTATGAAGCAGCAGTGGAAGCGGCTGTGGGAGGACAGAGAGAGGGAAGGTGTTTTTTTACAGTCTCCTAAGATAGTTTGTGCCGCCTTTCGCGACCCAGCTGAGCAGGGCTTCCCATTTCACATAAGAGGATGGAGAACGGACTACCCTTTTTGAAGGGGATCAGAGCAATGAAAATATAGAAATGTGTTTGAAATAACTTCTTTCTTCCACACCCCTCAAGCTGCACTGTAAGAAAGTTTTAGACAAAATGTGGAGAAAAGAGCTGAAAGACGGTGTCACAGATTTCAGCTTTTCCAACATTTCTCCCTATAGGACCAAGTCAGTCCTAGCTGGGACACAAGACGGCAACTTAGCAAGGGGCATAAGCTGCTTTAAGTACCAAAGCCCTGTCTCGATGACTAACAGGGTCCTTGAGTGCACACACAAAATGTGATTCAAAGGTTCAAAGCTTTGCCACGCCTTAGGAAATGCTTTTCTACAGTACGTGGCAGTGCTTCTGGTGCTAACATGAAGGTGATCCTGGTCAGGAGCTCCCCTGGCAGGGCTCCTGGCCGGCCGGCCAGCCAGCCGCTGGCCACGTGAAGCCATGCTCGATGCGGAGAAGGGCTGCAGAGCCTGAGCTGTTCTTCATCCTCCTGCCCGCAGCCAGGGCAGAGCAGTCCCAGCTCCTGCTCTCCTCTCTGGGCTACCGTTGTATCTTGTGGCACTTAAGTGACTACTGAATTCAAGATGGGGAGCCGAGGCACCAAGTATGTGAGAGGATTAGGTTATCGGCAGCACACGGAGCTGTAACTGCCAGCAGTCTGTACGACATCACCAAGATATGCAGTTTGATAGGAAGGAGACCACAAAGAACATGACTAAAGGAAACAGGGAGAAGGGAACAAGGGATCCAGAGAAAAAATTGAGGAAGGAGTGGGATCAGGTAAGAAAACAGAGCCTTCCTAAGAGGAGAGCAGAGGCAAGGAGATGATCTAAGTGCATTATAAATTAATTATGTATTGTAATGTATTATAAATGAAAAGTAAATGTGTGGAAGTCAGGTAAAGATGAAGAAAAAAAGATAAGGCGACCTCCTGAAAAAGAGGAAATCTCCAAGAAGGAACGAAAAGAGCCATAGCAAAGAACATACTCTCAGGAAAAATGGCTAAGGAACTTTAGAACAGGTGAAAAACCCACTGTAGAAGGCAAAGGGAAGGAGAGAACAAACTCAAGTTAGATAAATGGTATTTAGTATAGACTGGGAGACATTCAATCTAAAGTGCCCTGGATTATAGAGACTCATTACCGCACCTTTTCTTGGAAATTGCTGGGTTTCCCCTTTACTCATAGAGAATTAACGAGCTTTGATTCTTGCCACAACTGGACTTTGCATGTTCCTTTCTTCTAGCTATGCCCACGCTCTCCCAGGTGTCAGAACTTCTCTACCCAGTGCTTCGCCTGTTGGCTGTAACGCTCCATCGCCTGTAGAAATGCAAGTCAGCTCCCCGCCCTACAAAGCTGGTCCTGACGCTGTGGGGACGGAGCCTGTCAGTGCCAGCCCTCGCTGGGTTTGCTCTCCTGTACGGCTGGACTAAAGAGAGCCGGGGACTGTTTACAGAGGGGAAAGAAGAGGTTTTGTCTGTGTTCTGGTATAAGCCAGGAGGCATTCGACAGCAGCCTGCGTTCTGTCTTTTGCCATTAAAAAGCCTATTTCCTTTCCAGGAAAAAGCAGCACAGGGAATGTTTTAGCCCAGGAGATTGGAGACAGGTAGGATAGAAATAAACCACTCATTAGCAGTAAGAGGGGATGTAAGGAAAAGCCAATTCACCCAGCAAAGCACTTTCAAAACCACTTGGCACCTACAGCCACATCAAAATGACAAAGGACAAAACACATCCAACACCACTCAGGGTGACCAGGGAGGAGGAGTTTGTCTCCAAGAGCCTTCACACGTTTTGGATTTAGCCCTGTTCCTGCCTGGTGCTGTCAGCAGGCCGGTGTGCACCTAAATGATGGCCTTTTGAGATAATTCATGTGAGCTTTTGCAACAATTCTTGCCAGCAAAGATGTCCTTGCTGGAGAAAGAGCAAAGCACTTTTCTATTGCTCCATGATTTTATAGTGATGGCGCTGTGCTATTTTGTGACTGAAAATGTGTATTTCAGGGAGAACATGATGACTTCTGGTGTATCTTTTCATACAGTTTCTTATTAGTTTATGGTATTTTCACACACACACACAAAAGAAAATACAGTCACTTCTCAGTGCTGGTATTAAAGTTAGCTATGTGGACTTCTTCCCCTCTAGGGACATATCGTTCGTAACTGGAAAGTGAGATGGTTCGTTCTGCTTCAGGATAAGCTGCTGTATTACAAAATTGAAGGAGGCAAGAAGGAGCCTTCTCCAAAGGGCAGGATCCTTTTGGATGGCTGCACTATTACTTGTCCATGCCTGGAATATGAGAACAGACCGGTATGACTGGAAAAATGTATCCCTTCTCAATGACGCTCACTTCCTAACTTCTCCCTAGTCTCTTCCTCTCCTCCTGACTTGTTTGATTACTGCAACCATATCGCCGGGGTATTTCCAGGATTAGGCCCAGCCAAAAGAAAGCTGCCATTAGCAACATAACCAGGACAAGCAAAGATCTCCCTCATTGTGTCTTTGCTGTTCCCTGTGCCCAAATTTGAGTTACAGCCATTAACGAAAAAAACCAACACCAAAACCACCCCCCCACACACAGTGGCAAGAATAAATGCAAGTGCATCAGCCCAGCTGTGTGTGGAGGGAGGACATGGACAGCTCAGTAAAATCTGAGGAGGATGGGAAAAAAGGGAAACTTATTATCTGTGGTAGTTGCCTTAAACCCTGGCTGTTTGCATGGGGTGCTCCTGGGCAGCCAAGTCAGACTCCTTTTTACTTCGCCAATGGGACATTGCTGCTGTGGAAAGTTTCAAGCAAGAGGGCTCTGGAAGGGAAAGAGCCCTCCGCTTCTCCGCTCACCCGTGGGTAGCGGCAGTACAGACTTCCCCTGAGTGGAGCCAGAAAGGAAATTACTCTGGAAGTTGCTGACTGTTTCAGTCCAGTGAGAGTGTGTAGTTGTTGAGAAACTAGAGATCTAGATGTGAAAATCTCCATAGTCAGCAGTACACTCCTATGTAATCCAGTATCTGGGTGGTCTGCTCTCTTTGAAGTACCACAAGGTCCATGCATGCAAACCATGCTTGCAACTGAAACCCCAGGGATTTGAGGTGGGGGGAAGTAAAAAAACCCCAGAGCTGTGCCCAGCATTCTTCTGGCCAAGAATTGTTCTGCACTGCTCAGGTGGGATGCCATATCAGACTTCTTTGTGTCACTTGGGCCAGTGGTTAAAGATGCAAAATGCAAGTGGAGGACAATAGCTAAATGATGTTGTTGCTTTGCACTTCTTTCTCTACAGCTACTCATCAAACTAAAGACAAAAACCAATACAGACTATTTCCTTGAATGTTGCTCCAGGGAAGAGCGAGACTCTTGGGCTTTAGACATCACTGGAGCTATTCATGCTGGTCACCCAGTACAAGTACAAGAGCTTCACAGGATGAAGAACTCTTTCAAACTGCTAGAGAATATCAGCCTCCAGTAAGTGTGTATGGTTTCTCCTCCTGCTATTGCTGTAGTATGCAAAGCGCCTGAGCTGATGTGTGTGGAGGGTTAAGGGAAGCTCCTCTCTGCACAGATCTGCTGCTTTGTAGCCAGGAGCCTCTAAACTGGCTGCTCTGCCCTAGGTTTGCGGATACTTTTGCCAGGGCATGGGAATGCGCTTTTTCTTGACCATCATTTTTTGGGAGTTCTGCATGGGCACCTCACTGCTGGCTTGAAGACCTTCCTAGTCAGCTGCAAAGGTTCCCAATGGGGAGATGAATTACCTCAGCAGATGTGATGTCAGGAAAGGACTGGGCGATGACGTTGTTTATGCCATGTTGGTGAGCTTTCAAAGCTGGTAGCTGGAATCCAGACTAGGATTTTTAGGGTGCATCATGTTAAACAAGAGGAAACAGAGAACTGATTAAGAAATAGAAAAATGGCATTAATTTGGTTTGTGTTGAGAAGGTAAATGGAAGCTGACTACAGCTCAGTTTGAAGTGCTTTAAATTGAAAGATACTTTGTGAGGCAGCTTGTTTAGTGCTGCTATTGGGAGAATAAAGTTTTCCTATACCGTACTTATGACAAAACTTCTGGAGGGGTATCTAGGCTGTTTCCCATCTTTATGTTGGTAATCATGAGGACATCCCAGGCACTGACGGAAGTATGTGGCAATTTCTGCCTGTCTTTCTATTCTACTAACATTGTCCTGTGCTCTCTTTTACAGCCACATAGTGGAGAGGATGTGTGACAGCAGTACTGGAATTAAGCTGACCCGCAACTTGGAGCAAGGCAACAGATACAAAGAGACCTTCACAGGTATACCTACTGCAGGCAAAGAGCTTCCTCACATCTGACACGCCATGTTGCAGAGGCAAGGGAGCTACTGTCCTGCCTTCACGGTGGGATCAGTTGGGGCCCAGTGGAAAGCAGCAGTGCAGCCAAGCTCTCTACCACCTTTCTCTCTTGCTCTTTGGATATATGGAAGCACATGTAGGACCCCACACTTTTAGTCAACCTTGCACTTCGTTGACAGTCTTTGTGGTGGTGCCAAAATGTTTCAGCAAATGATGACCTGCGTGGCAGGAGACCATCTGTCTCGCCTTGGAAGAGCGTGTTGTCTTGGTATGAGAGCTGCCTTTCTCCCCGCAGGTTCTGCCTTGGTGGACTGGCTCATCTCCAATGGCTTTGCTGTGTCACGATTCGAGGCCGTCACCTTGGCATCCATGCTGATGGAGGAGAACTTCATCAAGCCCGTGGGGGCCCGCAGCACTGAGGCCACACGCTACAGCGACCTGTCTGAGCAGTTCCTCGACGACTCCACCGCGCTGTACATGTTTGTAAGTGGCACAGCTGCCAAGAGGCACCTTCCCTGCCCCTCGTCACATGCTTCGTTTGGGGCAGTGGTAAAGGGGACGTGCACAGCGTGCAACCAGAGGTGAAACACGCAGGCTACGAAAGCAAACTTAGAAGGAGCAGCTCTAGGCTTTTAGGAGTACTAACATTTGCACTTTTGCTGGAGACAAACAGCTACATGGATATGGCCGGATCTACAAATTACCTAATTAGGCATGAAAAGGGGTGTGTCCCTTGAGTGCAGTGCTGTGTCTGCATTTAACGGAGGCCGTGCTGTAGTTATGCTAAAACTCAAGGCCACAGTGCGTATGTAGGCTTTACAGCTGTAATCTGTTGCTTGTAAATCTTGGACATACAAAGCTGAGCAGCAGCGCTGCAGAATAGAATTTGCTTGGGAAATATGAGCTAAAAACAGCTCAAGGAAAATAAAATGCAGAACTTTGTACTTGAAAGTGTCTTTAGGTTAAAAAGAAAAGTGGAACCATCTTTTCCCTATTTGCAGGCTGAGAGCAGTAAGAAAAAGAGCAGTTCCAAGGAAGAGCTACAATTTAACATCTCTGAATTAAGAGGCACAATTGTGAAGCAAGGATTCTTAGTGAAACAGGTAAATACAGTCTTTGAACCTTCACTGGGAAACAAGAAAAATGACAACTCTTAGGGATTCCTAGAGAAGATTTATACGAGCGGGGCCAGCAGAGCTAACGTGCCTGTCAGTACTACTATCAGAGATCGTGTGGTGAAGAATATTGAGTTATAAAGAAGAAGTGAGCTATGGAACTTGCTGCTCAGGCAGGATTAATTGGATATTCTGTATATATTGCGTGTACACTGAAAGGTATAAAATAGTATCAAAAGCAAAAGTCCCACCCAAACTCCAAATCCCACCAGGGGTGTTACATTCGCTTCCAAGCAGATCCACTTCTCCTCTGGTTTAACCTATCCCATCCAGCTATGACATTCTGCTGGCCACAGACAAATTTCAAAGCCGAGTAGATTGATTTTTGCATGAAGTGGACATTTACCTGTGGACAGTCGCTCATGTACACGTGGATGCTGTGCTGGTGGTGAGACCTGTTTTCTTTGGGCACAGTTACCTGTTGGCAGTAATTGTTTACAGGATTCCACCCTTAATCTGCAAGATTTAGTTTCTGGCCCTTGCTACGAACAAGATGAGGATCAATCACGCTGTTTCAAAGCATAATGCAGCCACCTGCAGACAGAAGGAACCCTACCTGCACCGCACGGCCCGTTTCTACTCTGGAGCTTTGTACCCTGAGCTGTGATTTTAGTGTTGTGCAAACTGGATCATCAGATGCTCCCCAACCCTCCTTCCTCCAGCTGCCAGGGTGCAGCGAGGGTTGGCGGACCGCTGGGTGCCAGGAGCTGCTGGGGGATCCCTATGGGGCTGGCAGGGCAGCCCCCTCATCACCACAGGACGTGAGAGCTGCCCAGGAGCCTCTTCCCATGGCCAGCAGCAGTAAGGGGCAGCCCCCAGCGGCCCCAGCCCGAGGCTGACCCTGAGCCCCAGCACCAAACCTCCAGGAGGGGGGATGATGCCCTCGGGGCCTGGCACGGGCTTGCGGTGCTGTCCTGCACTGTCAGCAGCTGCGAGGACTGGGGTGAAAGAGTGAAGAGCTGCAGAAGGACCTGACGTAATCCCTCAGAGCATGCACAGCATGGGGTTTTAATCCAAGACCTATATTTAATCTGAAATTAAGAACAGGAATCGGTGATACAATCACTCGGTCCTGTCACTCTGCTTTCTTGGTTCTCAGCACAAGGAAGGGAGAGAGGAAGGAACTATCAATGTATGAAGAAAGATGTTACGCAGAAAATCCTGGGAGTTACCAAGATGTCAGAAAAGATTTTTCTCTGTTGGCTTCAAAACCTCTTTTTTTCAGTACCTGTTTAGGTCTCCCCTACAGCCTGCAGGAAAATGGCCATTTCAGGAGATATTTACTGGTGGTAACTTTAGTTATTCTGTTTTGCAGGGCCACAAGAGGAAAAACTGGAAGGTGAGGAGGTTTGTTTTGAGAGCTGATCCTGCTTTTTTGCACTACTATGACCCCACTAAGGTATGTGAGTGGGGAGTTACTACCCCCAGAAATCCTCTTACAAACCTAAACATTATAATGAAAATACAATTATGCTGTAAATGCTTCTCTCACCCAAATCTCTTTTCAGGTTCCTCTATCCATTTCCTGGGGAATAGGACCTCTCTTGCCTTACCCTGGGAGGTTGTCCCTTGCAAGGGATTTTCTGTCCCTGCACCTTGCCTCCTGTCTTTTCCGCAGTGAGACTCCTTTTCCTTAGCCGAGGAGCAGAAGTCTTCTTGGGACTGGTCTTTTGCTGTACCCACACAGTCTGGGACCACGCTCCTGCAGGGATTCTTCCTGCGCTGTGATTTTTCTGGGCTGACATCCCACCACTTGAGGGTCATAATGCTATGGGGATTTTTTACATTCTTATTCCAACATCGAATAGGGTTTCCTTGATGCCAAAGTATTTATAGGAATTTCTGCTACTCAGTTTTAAACTTGCTCAGGGAATAGTAAAATTTATCTTCATGGATATAATAATCAATTTGAGCAACCCAGAATGGCATGTGGATCCATCAGCCCCAGATGCATAGGGTACCACAAAGCCCAACAGGTTGCTAAAAGAACGTGTACAGAAATGCTTTATGTGACTTTTAAAGAAAACACAAACAACATAACAGTGAAAAGAGCTTACGGAGCTGGTTCATTTTTTGTTCTCTGTTTCTTTGTGGGTTTTTTTGTGCTGCAACTCACCCTTGCAATGCTATAAACTCAAAGTGCAGAACCTGTAGATCAGACAAGAGAACCAGCCTACTAGTGGAAAGAGTCAAATTTTTCCCATACAGTCTCAGTGAAAAGCAGCAAGCGAAAAACTTGCAGAAATATATATATATTTTTTTTAATATGGGTTGTTACTGATAAGACTATACATAAGTTTGAAATGTGATTTTTAGCCTACCCTTGTGCTTTTAATTGATCTCCACCATTCCCAGCTACATCAGAGAAACATCTGAGACTGAAACAACATAGTAATTCATTTAATTACTTGTCCTAGTTGACTTCTCTTGTGACATGGATGTTTTATATCTGGAAAGACTGGTATTACATCTCCACCTTCATAAAAATAATTGATGTGCTCTGGGAAATTATTCTAATGATGATATTTTCCAGATAAGCCTCATTTCCTTTTTCTTTGCAGGAAGAAAACAGGCCAGTAGGTGGATTTTCTCTTCGTGGCTGTCTTGTCTCAGCTCTGGAGGACAATGGAGTCCCAGCAGGTAAGCACGAGCCTCTAAACTTTCATACATACATATTTACGCCATAGCAATACAGTCTTTGGGTGTGGGTTTGTGTGCACAGCTGTCTGGTGTGCTGGTCTTTCCTCTCCCCTTGCAAGCAAGGGAAGGGGCATATCATAAAAAATCCCCATACTGCTGGGCTGCCCATAGCAGAGGGGATTTTTTTAGTAGTATTTCCACTTATCTTGGGTGTTCCCCTTTTTATGGGCTTTTCTCAGTCAGATGACCTCTGAGACAGTCCTAAGACACTGTTTAATATTCCAGAGTTAACAGACAAAGAGGAAATGCCTTCTTTTTGGATGTTGTTTAACTCAAAGTCTTGAGGCATCCCCTGATGCCATCCCTCTTGTGTGTGTCCTCTCTGCTTATGCTATTACCTTTTCCTTTTTGATCTGCTAGAACCCAAATGTAGGGGAGACACAAAGACAGCAATACAAAAACCAGTTCTGCTAGTGAATATGCTTAGCTTAGGCATTTGTCTAGAACCTCAGCCACACAGATAACGATTCTGCTGTTAAAGCAATTTATTTTATAACAGTAAGCACAACGTGTGGATCTCAAATAGAGAGCATCTTTCTAAAGACAAAAGACAGGGTCTGAAAAAGATATGGTCCAGGGTTGGGTGTCATGATGAACACAACAGCTCCTTGCTAAGAGAAAGCCAAAGGTGGGCAGGAGCAAATCAAATCTACCACGCAAACTGGTAGGGAGTTCATCCCTGCATTGTATAACTCAAGTAGGATTCTCTATCTAAACAGTGGCTATTTTATATATGATGCATAGTACACAGTAGTTCATACACCCTATGTGAGGGGTGTCTGTCCTATATCTTTATTTTGCAGAAGGGAAATCAAAGACACAAGATCTTTACATGTCTTATCCATAATGAAATACCCTAATTCACTAAATTAAAATTCTTCCCTATGAAGCTTCATATCTGCCACAAAGCATTTCTCTGTGCACCTTCCTGATTTGTTTTTTTTCTTTGCAGGAGTGAAGGGCAATGTGCAAGGCAACCTCTTCAAAATTATCACCAAAAATGACATTCATTATTATATTCAGGCCAGCTCCAAGGCAGAGCGAGCACAGTGGATTGAGGCAATCAAACCACTGACATGAGTAAGCTGGACTCCAAGCCAAATGACAAGTCACATTTGTGAGCAAGTTTCCTGCTCTCATTGTCTGGGAGTGTTGTTTTTCCCTTAGATAGTCTCTTTTTTGTTATTTGTATTGCCATAGCACCTAGCAATTCCTAGCAGACCAGCATCCTAGGTGCCCAGGAGTCATGTAGATCCAGAATAATTCCCCACCAAGAACGATCTAACCAAGAGAAAAAAGACAACAGGTGGATACAGACAAATGGGGCTTTACAAAGAAACAATGAGATATAATATTCCAAGATGGAAGAAAAGAATTCTTTTGTACAAGTATTCAGTCTATATCTGACAGATCCAGGTTGTGCTTTATCCTAAAGCAGAAATATCTTGCTCCTTTCCCCTTTATAAAGGGGCTCATAAACTTAATTAGTTAAGACTGGCTGAATCAAAGTCATGAAAGGTCCTGGTGTCTGCGGCTGCATTTCTTGGTATACCACAAGAGTCTTGTGCTAAGCCACAACCCAGCTGCCAGGAAAATCACTATTGCAAAACAAACCAGGGGTCTGTCTGTCCATCCGTCTGCTCTACCATTTGGTTCTCTGTTAGGCTGGAAAAGACCAAAGGATCGTCCTCTCCAGTATACAGATTATTCTTGTGCTGGTAATGGCCCATAGCAGTACAGGATCCTGAGTATCAAATCAGACGAGCAGCAGTTATTCCAGACAATTGCTGGTGCTGAATATACTGGAAGAAATCACTCAGCCATAAAAGCAAGACATTTCCTCCTGATTATCACCACTAAGTCCATTTATGTGGAGTACCATTGGGACTGAGAACTCTAACAGCAGTTCTGACTATTGCTTTTTCTATTTTAAGCCATTAAATTTTCCACTATTTGCCTAGTAAACTTGACTTTGATATCATTACGTATAAAAAAAAAATGCAGTGCATTTCAATCTCCTGTGCTCTTTAGACACAGTTTTTCTCAGAGGGCAGTTTGAGTATATGAAAATAATGGTTTCATACACTGTAAATTTAGACTTATACAGAAACTGAGACATTCTCCACAACACCAGAGAATAGGATAGAATGTATGAGATGATTAAAACACCAGTCCAGCCTGCTGATATACTATTTTAATAAAATTCCTTGTGTTATCTGAGTACCTTTATCTGACAGCCAGACTCTGCAGAGCCTCCAAAAGCCCTCTGAAGACAGCATGTTATATATCTTCCCTGAAGTCACAGAGGAATTTGATAGCTCTCTAGCCACAGAACCACCTCCTTGCAGATTTTTTTGTTCTCTGAGTTATGTACTGAAAAAAAAGTCTCTTCATCTGGAGACTTTCCCCTTCATCTTGCATTATAACCAACCAGACAGAGCCAAAGGCAGCAGCTATGATATATGCTTATATAGGTATTAGAATAGCCATGTATTTAGGACTTTTTTGTAAATCTACAGCAATGAAATAACAGCACAACACTCACATGCATTCAAATATTTAATAGAGCTGGTAAAGAAGTCTGCCACCAAAGATGCAGTTTTAATTAGATACAAAAATGGGCAATGCAGTTTCAGCTACAGATACCATTTCCTAGGACTGGTCCAGAGAAGACTGTGAAGTCCACAGCTGTTGAAACCTTTCAATTCACGAGAACGCTACCTGCAAGAGAGAGGGATGCTGGTAAGGCATTTATTGTTCTGTACTGGGAAGCGCAGATGGCATTGTGCTGATTGAGCAGAGCTTCCAGGAAAAGCAATTCTCTCCTGATAACATGGGCCTTGCTGGGGCCCACCAGTCTCCCTTATTCACTTGTAAGAAAATCTCCTGCTTCTCTTTTCTCAGTCCCACCACCTGCATACTGCCCAGTTCTAGTCACAAGGGTAACAGCCACCCCACCGCAGAGGACTGAGCTCCAGCAGCTGGCATGCCCGGAGTGTTAGGGGGCCATGAGGATGTGAGATACTGCATAGCATCATAAATCTTGTAGTTTGGGAGGCCAAAAGAGTATCTCAGCAAAGGCTCTCTGATTTACCTGGAGCAGCCATAGCTCTGCGATTGCTGAGTGTGTATGAGGAAAAAAAGGTGTACATTTTAAACACATCAGCAAATTAAAATGATACAGTTCCCACTCTCCAGAACCAGCCAGGGGAAAATGATAAAACATTTCTCAGACAGGAGAAAGTACATTTGCCTCTGTCCCGTGGTGCCATTGTGGCCTCCTATTTTTCAAGCCACTTTGGTAAGCTTGATGTCCCCTGAGATCTGCAAAGCTTTCACCAGGTTCAGGGGCTGAATGCGGTGAGTGAAGTCACAGAGCTGCCGTCCATCAAGCAAGACTCGTATTTGCTGGTGTTCACATAAGAGCTCCATCTGCAATGGAAAAGGACAGGGGAGAGTGTTAGAGATCAGAAGCAGAGTTGATTTCACCAGCATGGACTTAGAACCCCATGTGAAGGTGATAGTGAAGCACAAAGTCTACCAGTTCTTCTGAAATGCCCCTAATAAATAACCTACCCTCTGCTGAGACGATACTGCAAAGCTCCTTATAGTGAGTTCTCTAACTAAGACTAGAGAAAGGAATGGATCTCTCCCACTGGGGCTTGAACTGTTGCTCTCTGTGCCATACTAGACTAGTTAACCTGGCAATGTCAATAGTTAGCTGTTTGTGGTCATATACGTAGCTTTCAGCCTTTTTCCCATCCTTTTCTCTACCCTATTCATAGTAACCCAAAAATTACCTTAAACGTGTCGCCTGCTGTAAATGGGAAGTAGGGAATAGTCTTCTCTTCTCTTCCCCATTTCCCAGCAATTCGTGCATTTCGGGTGATGGATTTGTCACTAAAGTTAACTGTAAATAACAGCCCAACATCTTTGTTTGTATCCACTGGATCACAGAGCAGAGTCACTGAAAAGCTGAAAAAACAATTAAATGACTGGGACTTTCAGAAATGTGAAAGGACATGGTGAACATGGCAGATGCCTATAAAGACTACAGACAGCCATTGATTCCTTGTTAGACTGAAACATGGGACTTCTACAGGCTTAGAAGCTACAGAAAGGGATGAGAACAGGCTTGTCTTTGTTTCTCCTCCAGTTTCCAGTAGGATGCTAGTGACTTCTGATGTTGCTTTCCCTCTCTTGTGACTGAAATCAAACCAATATTTGTGCATGAGCCAATTCTAATTTGTGTCCTAAAAAGGTTATGGCAAAATCTTCACCAGTGGAAGCACTGGAGTTGATCACTGTAGATGCAAAAAAGTGTAATGGTAAGCTTAGTTGCTGTCACCCAGGTTAAACACAGCAATGAACCTGCACCTCCTGTGCCAAAACCACTATTTTTTAAATGGTGTTGATTCCAGCCTGCAGCAGACAACCAAGATGCAGGTTCAGAATTCCACCTCTTCTTGGAGGAGAAATGCCACTTGTGTGCCCCCTCTGGTTCACATTAGATAAGGGCAAGGAGTAGAAAATCCTGACAGGGCAGTCAGAAAGGCTGAACAGTGAATTCTTTCTTGCCCTTTTTACCTTGATCTAAGAGCAGGAAAATTAAAGCAAGCCGTAAGTTATGACTCTGTTTGACTTTCTTCCTCCAAAGAGCACAGACCCTCAAGAAATCTTTCAAATTTAGAAGACAGGTAGGAGCATGTATGACAGGGTGAAGCCCCCACCAGCCCCTTCACCTACCTCTTGGGGTTGGAGTGTACCATTCCTATGACCGTGAGCTTCATGGCTGGTCTCAGGCCACCTTTAATTTCACCAACATACTGCTCCACCTGTGGGGAACAGTGAAAATGTGCTGCAGTAGGTCATGCTGTGGGTAAACCAGTTTTAACAGCTGCTTTGGTCACCTCATATAACTTGATTTTATTTTTACATGTACAAAAGAACTTAAAAATACTTCCAGCCTAAAGTACTTCCTGCACATTTGATACAAATTCTGTCAGTGCTGGCGTCTGAGGCGAGCGAGAGGGCCACCATAACCAAATGACTGGTAACGAGGTGTTGGCTGCCTGACAGGACTGCCGGCTCCGGTGGGCAGTTTCTGACCCAAACCGCTGTCAGTAAGATGAGCGCCCGCTGTCGGTGCTCTCCCCGACGGATATGTGTGACTGATGACCCCGATGGCATGCCTCCGGTGGCTCTGGCAACAGCCACCACTGACTTCAGGTGACTGACACCACTCGCCAAGACCAGAGCAGGTACTGCAAGCGCCGCGGTGACCCACACATCTCGCGAGTGACAGGACCCAGGCAGCTGACACACCTGGGACGAGCCGGTGACGGCTGCCGTGGCCTAACGACACAACGGATCTGGTTGCAGCGCTCCATGCAGCAGATCAAAAGCTCTGTGGCAGCATGACGCAGAGCGCAGACTCCGTGCGAACTTACTCTGCCAGCTCAAAGTCATTAACAGATTTCGGCAGGCTAACTTGACGCCAGCAGGCTTTACACCGGGCCAGGTAGCCTCTGTCCTCCGCCATAAGAGCACAAAGCTAGCGTAGATGCTGCCCGCCACTGCATGCTGACAGAAACGCAACCGTGTTTTCACACCTGATCCCAGTCACGCTTGTCCCCACCGCTTTTTCAAAGCCAGAAAATGGCTTCTCGGTGGATCTACTTTTGGCCCCACCACAGAGACCTGTAGTTGCAAACTCCACCCAAAGATCAGAGCTACATTTACTTGCTAAAAGTAATTCTCCAACAGTTTTGACGCTCAGTGGAAAAACTAATACAGGCAATAGTTGACATGGAAAAATAAGAGAGAGAGCTTGGAAACAAGTGATAGGGATGCTTTGAGACTTCAGTTTCAGAAATGGCTTTAAAATGTAAATGCCAGAGTACCACAGTGTAGCATGTAATCGCTCCCTGTGCAGAGTCACTTAGTTAGAAGCTGCTATAAAACACAAAGCGTTATTAGCAATTTGCGTAACACTGATAATATTCCAAGGCAATGCACAGCAGACCCTATTTTAGATAAAAAGCGTTTTATCGTTCCAGTGTTGCAAGGTAAAAATGGAGACATTTTTTGCTAGATGACCTGCACAATATATGTATGGTTTAGTATTTTGACTATGAGAAGCACTACATCAGCATGGAAACCCACAGACTTCTGTTGACAGCAAATGAGCTTCCATTCAAGTGTAAGTTGCTATGGGTATTTCATACGTATTTCTAAATTTTGGAAAATATAACTGATGTTAGCTTTTTAAATTATTGAATGCCAGCTTGCTTAATGGAAACACAAATTCAAGATGAAAAATGTTTTGCCTATACTCCATTTACTAATTTCAATATACCAGTTATATTTTCTGCTAAGATGACCTTACACAATTTATTTTCCCACCTTGATATTTACATCCATCCACCTTTACAGCTTCACAGATATATTAATGACCCTCTAATTCCTACCAAAGCCAATATTGGAAGAAATTAATTTAAAAGTATCATAAAAAATGACAGCACTACTGCTGGTTGATAATAACGACCATTTACCCTTGCAGAAGTGGGCAGGTGACTCTAGTAGGTATGTTTTGAACTTTGTAACAACAGAAAAGCACCGACTGCCCAAGATGTCTTACGTGAGGGAGCAGCTCCTCAAGTAAGTAGTCTGACTGTAAGAGGATACTTTAAACTGGATAAAGCAATTAGAGAGTGGGTAATAAGCATAAAAGATCCCAGGCTAAATGAACTTCATCCTCATAGGTCCTGTGTCCCACTAAAGCTTCCTTGCCTACACAAGAGACAAGATACAAAATAATATCCCAAATTGAAAGTCCATGTTGAGAAATTGCTTGCAGAGAGCTGCACCGTGGTAAGCACCATCATTAAAGGCACAAGGAATCAGAACTGAATAGATCAAACGATGACCACATGGTTTCAACATTTACAGCTCGTCCAGCATGGCTGAAGTTCAGAGGTATGACTACCCACGCACCGTTTCTCTGCCGACATTGAGTTGACAGGACAGGTGAACGCTCAGGATGCCGTAGGAGGTAATGGTACAAATTCCTGCAGCATCTTATGTGGCTCATCGGTGGGTCCCAGCACGTGCACACAGACATAGCCCCCTTCCCGTATTTTCCGTTCAGGAGCCCTGGGGACTCACTCGGTCACTTACTTTGGGACACCTCTCCTCTGTCATCACCGCTCTGCCCTCTTACACTTGCCTCCACCGCAGCAGTCCTCAGAAGAGTTTTTGTTTTGTGTGTTAGGACAAAAGCAAACAAAAAGCCCGGAATAAAGGGAGGATGTCAGGGGGGGCTTATCTCTGCCAAACACTGGCTGGACACCACCCAGCCGAGCAGCTGAGTCACGGCCCTCTGCGCCTCGTCCCACTGGGGGAAGCTCACAAATAACGCGGCCGGTGTGGGTGCGACGGCAGGGCGACTGCAAGGGTGGGCAGGACCCCGCTGCCCTGCACAGGACTGCCTGGCAAGCCAGTGCCTGTAGCTGTATTTGTATCTATACCGACACATTTTTATGGAAGTATTTGAAATTATGTCTGTGCATAACACACTCTATCTGCACATGCCATAGATATAAATAACATGTCATTTATTTTTTTATGCCGTTTCTGTCCTCTCTCAAAGGGGTAAATATATATAGAACTTATATCCCTATACAGACCTACATATATAGAGTGAAGTATACCTATAGGGTTATACACATGTACCAGGGTAAATACACACACACACACACACACGTATGTATATACCCCTATATGATACCCATCTCTCTCTCTCTGTGTATATAGCTGTATATAATATACGTCCACGCAGCCTCCCCACCGAGAGCCGGCGCACAGACCCTCCCCGCGCTACTCCCGCTCACGGCGCCCGCCGGTGCCGGGGCCAGCAGCACTCCGCGGAGAGGCGCTGCACGGGGGCGGTTCCACGGCGCGCCAGGGGGCGGAGCTTCGGGCGAAAGCCAATCAGGACCACGGGAGGCCCGAGCACGGGGCGGAGCTGGCGTGCGGTAGGAGGAGGCCGCGGGGCGTGCCGGTGGGCGGAGACGGGCGTGGTTAGCGGGGAGGGCGGGGCTTGGGCTGCCGGGGCTGCCGAGGCGGCGTCAGGCGCCCCAGAGGAAAATGGCGGTTTATTTACATTCTGCTCCAGCTCGGCCAATGGGCGGGCGTCTGCCCGCGTGCCCGCCCGGCGGCGCGGTCAGCTGAGGCGGCGCCCAAGATGGCGGCGGCGAGGACTGGCGTTGTCGGGGCGGTGCAGTAGAGCTCAGCGCCGCCGGGCTGGCCGCCTCCTGCCCCGTCAGGTAACGCGGACCGCGCCAGGACGGGCCCCGGGGGCCGCCGGGCCGGACCTTGCGGAGGAGGGCGAGGCCGCGGGCGGGTGCGCGGCAGAACGCGCGGCAGAAGCGGGGGCTCGTGCGGCGGTGGGGAGAGCGGCGGGAGCATCCCGCGGGCCGGGCTCCCCCGGGCGGCGCGGGCACGGTTGGCGGCCCGCGGTGCCTGTGGGCGCCTTACCCCCCCCCCCCCCCGCCCCGGTGGGAAGAAGCCCCCTGCAGCCAGGCCTTGGCTCTCCGCCTGTCCCCGCCCCGGGCGCGCTGTCGGTGCGAAGGAGAAGTCGGGGATGGTGCCCCAGCGCGCCCTCACGGCAGGATCCTTCGCGTGTGTCACCCTGCCCCAGGTCACCTGCTCGTCCCGCGAAGATGCATTCTTTTGGAAACGAAGAAGCGGTCTCTCTGGAGCGGCTCTTTGGGTTTTTCTGCGAGTGCGTACGGCGTGGAGACTGGGAGCTCGCGCAGGCCTGTGTGCCCCAGCTCAGCCAGTGGGACGGGGACGGCCCTGAGAAGGTGGAAGCGATTCTTCAGGCTCTGGTCGCTTGTCCTGTGGGGGTAAGGTAAGTCAGGTACTGTTTTGGTTCAGTAGGCTTGAGGGTGAAATGAGGAGGAGCAATTAGTTTAGCGGTGACTGTGGGACGCGGGTAGAATCTGGGAAACAACGCTTGCTTCCGTGCTGAGGTGTCCTGGATGTGTCTAGATGTGCTGTTATCTGAATGTTGACATCTTATCGCTGCCCGAGCTCTTAACAGGCTGCCCAGTCCACTGGGATAATGAGCAGTGTTCGTTTTTGCAGCTGATGTGGTGATTGATCCAAGCTTAAAACTATTTGGAAGCATTTCAGAACCGATTTTGTTAGATCTTGCGGAAGGATAAGGAACATCTCCTGAAGTTACATTCCTTTGACACCGAGCTTTGGTTAATTTAGAAACAGAATCGCCAAGATCAGTACTGTAGGTGTTTTAAACGTTTTCTTGTTTCCCGCTCTTGAAAGACCTGCCGATTTCTAAAAATTTAAACTCTAAAAAATTTGAATTATGCTATTAATATCTTATTTCTCTTGCATTGGATTTTGAAATGGCATTGGTTTTATTCAATCCTAGTTAGTTTTGATCTCTGTTTTTCAGGTAGGTGCATATGAAGGGTGACTTTCTAGCACTTCAGGGAACATTGGTATCCCCCCTCTCCAAGCAGATGACCATACTTCCTCACATTAAAATTTGTGTAACATTTTGGTAAAGGTTCTAAGAAATAGTTTATACTGACAACAGTTAAAGGAGTCTGGAGGAGATGTGCACATGGTTAGATGAATATTGCTGATGGCCATGTGAGACATAACCATTTTTTATCTTTTTATCTTTGAATGTTGGGCTATCACATCTAAAGGCTTTAGTTAGCAGTGCTGAGGTTTTCAAAGGCCAATAAACTCTTTTGTGCTTCTTCCTTTTCCTAGTTCCTTTGACAGTATTGAATATGTTCCCTAACTGTTTAGGTTTTGGAATATATAAGTACTGCAGCACATGAAAAGCTGACTGAAATTAGAAGTATTCTTTGTTTAATTAGTACATTACTTCTAGTTTGGATGTAGAGCTGTGCTTGTGCTGCTGTGACCTAAAACTTAGTTTCATTCTTTTCAGGTAGAACTAGACAGAACAGGAAATAGCAGTGTTTGGCAAGTGGTCAGATTTCAAAGAAATCTGCTGAAGTGCTCAAAGAGGGCTATACAGACTGAACTTTAGACCAGAAATAAATTTCATTGTTTTGAAGCAAAGAACTATGGCAGTAATGTTGGTATTTGATCTAAAAGCAGTTACTTGCACAGCAGAAATTGTTGAGTTAATGTGTAAGGAGTACTAATATTCTGGTTTCCTTGCATTATCTTCCTGTCTGACTCATCTTCAGCTGTTTAGTTGTCTTTGTTTTTATCTTACACAAATAAATATAAAAATCAAAATGACCTCTGGCAGTGTTTCCCTGAATCTTAGAGATGGGAATGACGTTGTATAATCCAGTGTATGTGCTTATTGCTTTTGTAGATGGGGACAGAATTCTAGCCCATGGAGAACTGCGTGGCTTTGGCTTCTTGTGCTGGAAAAATGGCTTGCCAGGAATCAGGTACAGAAACATCTAGCTGACTTTCAAGTGCAACTTACAGCTCTGACTTCTAGCTGACTTCCAAGTGCAAAATATCTGCCTAGTTGCTTATTTAAATTATAGGCTTTCCCACATTTCATGGAATTGGGTTCTCAAGGTAGCTGGAGAGGTGTATTGCTTTTGCTTGTCAAGAAACAATTGTTCATCTTATCCATACTGGGGAGAAAAATGGAAGGGTATTTTTTATTTTGTTTAGGTAACAGAAGTTGGCTTTTTAGCATTGAGCATTTCTGTAAATGGAAGGCATGAGTGTATCAACTTCTGTGTTTGTGTAGCACCTTTCTTACATTAAAGATGAAATAGTTCAGGCATCAGACAATTCTCTATAAGCTTTAGATGGTGAGGGATGTGCTTGCTGTATTGCTGTTTTCAGACAGACAGGTGCAAACTAGTCTTTTTTCTTTTTTTTGTTTTTGGTTGTTTTTTTTTTTTTTAAATTGGTACACTGGGATGTGAGATCATACTTTTTTTTTAAATTCTTTTGTCCTTGTCACTACTTAGGCTTGCATTTTTTCTTTACCTTCTGTTGAAGGATGTGTCTAATTGATTGGATTGTAATTCCTGACAGTGTGACACTTGCTTCTGTTTCCAAATGTATAGATAAATGGAATCCACTGGTGTGGGAGCAGAACTTAATTGTGGAATAGCCTTTAATTGAGAAATAGGTATCTTCAGAGAGATATTTCAGTCTGCCTCAAAATGTTAATGAGATAGCTAGGATTAGGTTTATATGGTAATGTAAATAAATAAAAGTTTTATTGGCTAACACCTTTCCCATTCTCTTATATTGTTTCAGAAAACTGTTCCAGTTGTTCTTCAGAGAGAAACTGAATTTTTATTGTTCTTGGAAGAACTACAGAAAGATGTCTCTGAGGAGGTTCTAAAGGTGAGCTACTTAGTATGCCCTACTTCCTGTTAGTTATGTAGAATGTCCACCTGTATCAGGTTTTGGGATATGAATAAGGAAAAGGTGTTCAATATTTCTCTAAGGAGACAGAATTAGCAATTACAGGATGAAAGCAAACAAGGTAAACTTGACTGTTGATGAAAATAAATCTGCTTGAATCCTGTTAGTGACCAATGAAGTCTGTGTAAGTTACCATCTAACCTGCAGTGTTGCACTGAAATAGGAGACTCGGCAACCTCATATCTTTGTCACAATTACTGTCAGAGGCATGTTAGTAGGTAGAGCATGTTTTGATCTAGCAAATAAAGAAAAGGATGTTGTGGACTTACCTTCTACTGCTAATACTCTCATTTTTGCGCACACCAACCACATCTCCCCTGCATATTCCCCGACCTGTCTCTTCCAGCCAAGGACAGCACTCGCATAGTTCCAGGAATGCCACAAGTGCTGCTTAATTGCTATTGAACTGGGTTGTTCCTCACCTTCTCACTCCTTACTGGGAGGGCTAATTGGGAGTTTTTGTTTGTTTGCTTTCCTCTTCCTAGTTCTAGAATTGCAGGTTTGCTTCTGTTAGCAAGAAAAATTATTGTTGCTTAAGAAAGAAGTCTGTGAGATGGCTTCTCAATCTGTTGGCCAGTTTAAACCAAGTCTGAATAATTAGCGTTGATGAGGATGGTGCAGTTGGTAGATAGATGGTATGAATCTAGAAAAGTAGGGTTAAAAAAAAAAAAGACTGAACACTAATCATCATGTTCTTACTGGCTTATGAAGATAAAGTCACATCAGTGTATTGCTAAGAGGTAGAATATGGTAGTGCTTCAGCCATTCCATAGGAGCTGCCTGTGAAATAAGGTAACTTGCTTATGAGCACACGGCCCATATAGCTTAGTAGTGCATTATAGGATTCTTTGTAATTTTTGTTACATATTCAGGCATATCCACTCTTCCAGGAAGGATATTGGACAAGGTGGACTATTATTGATGGATTTCCTAGGCCACAGGATGTTTCCAAATTGATTTATCTTCTTGCTTTCTCCTATTTTTTAAATAATGTATTTCATATTTTTAATGGAGTCTGAAAGGCTTACTCTTTTATTATTTCCCTACCAGGAACTGTTTGAAGCATTTGAGTGCACCCAGAACAAGCACATCACAGACAGGAAAAGAAGAGATGGCTGTTCTCACAGATTCAGTTTGGATGTTGTTTCAGCTCTCAGGAAACTTTTGCTGCGGGCTCCTCAGAGGGCAAAAGCCCTGCTGGAGTTCTTCCAGGAGGAACAAGGCACACACAGCTCTTCGCTTGAGCACTATTGCTCTCTACAAAACATCTTTGTTGAATTTCTTCGTGACTCCTTGAAATCTCTGCAGAGGCTTCAGTGCAGTTCTGAGCTTTCAGCAGAACTAGATCAAAGAGAACTAGTAGATACAATTTATGCTGCTCTTAGTATAGTGACTTTTGAGGTGGAGCATCAGGCAGATGAAGTATGGCACCTGTTCAGGGAGCTCTTGGATGTATGCTGGACTGAGGGAAGCCCACTGAGGGAGGAGAAGCTACTAAGCTGTATGCTGAGGAAACAGAGTCATGGCCTGTTAGGCCTGTATAGCAGTGTTCTCATAGAAAGATCAAGAGAAAAATTTCTGGTGTCAAAATCAATACAAAAAGGTTTGTTTCACTTTATGCTTTGTTTTCATTTCTTGTTCAACAAAGCCATTGAGGCATTAAACAGGCAAGTTGTCAAGAAGTTGGGCAGTGTTCTTGCTAAGGTGCCTTAACAAGCCATGGAGTCTTGTAAAATATGATCATAAAATGACTTAAAGCAAGGAATTGGCATAAGAACCCCAGGGCTCTCCCTACATTTCTGCAGTCTATGCTGCCTTCTTTTGTGAGCACTGCCTTTACTACCCCTTGTTGTGCTCTATCTGCTCAGCATTTCTCCTGCTGAAGTTCTTGCTTGTAACTAGAAAATTGACTCCCCATATGTATATAAATCTTTTACTGGTTCAGCTCCAGCTTGGGATCATCTGTGTTGGAGGATGTTCCATTTCAGGCCAATAACAATTCAGCTACCTCAGTAATCCCAAAACATTCAAACCCCTTAATATTGGAAAAGAAAACTTCTAGAAGTGAAAGGAGATGTGGAGTGGGCCGATATCCCAGCTGGAAAGAAGATGCAGTTTGATTACCTGCTTGCTTGCCAGAGCCCAGCTGTTGTTTTTGTACCAGCTATAACTTCACAGCTTCTGTCTAGCTCCCTATGACTGGTACATTTAGTTGAGGATCTCAGTTGAAGCTGAATGGCAAGTGGTGCCCATTGTGGTGCTCTTATGAGGAAGGTGGCAGGTGAGTGTGCAAGGAGGGAGAAGGTAGAATGCCTACCCTGTTTTGCTCGCCTCTGTACACTGAGGTATAAGTCAGTGAGGTTTGTATCTTCTCTCCTCCCTTCACTCATAGAGATTGCTGAAGGGAAGTTCAGGCTGGTGTGGAGTGGCAGACTCTGGCATTTCTTATAATAACTACAGTTAGTGCTTCCTTGTTGGGGAAGACAAATGGACATATGGATGCCTTCACTCTTACTGGGAGTAGTTTAATTCTTGCTTTGCAGAGATCTGAGAAGTTTGTTTGCTGGACAGGTCTTTGCTAAGGCCCTGCAAAGCAGCATAGTGTCTCAGAGCACAAGCAAGAATTCATGCAACATACAGATAAGATGTGTATGACTAGAGAAAGAAAGGCAGTATGACCTGAGCTAATGCAAACAACCTGTGTGCTGAACAGGCTCTTGCTATATCAACAACTGTCCAGACAGTTCCCTGGTTTCCTGTCTGACCTTTTTATTTTCTATCAAATTTCTCTGCTTGGCTTTCTTGTTATCCAGTAACAATATCTGAGAGTCTTAACTGTTACCATGTAACAGGTGGTTAGTATTTGAGGAAACCTTGAGTGTTTCTCAGTTTAAATTAACAGTAATTATGCTTCTTTCAAAGGTGCCCCTCTGTACTGTGAGGTAATCTTTTTGTGATGTTTTTTTAGGTTCATCTGAGCAGCTGGATACAGAGCGAATCATGATGAGTTTGTTCTCGGATCCCAAAGAATCTCCTTCTTGGAAGACAGCCTATTTCTACTGCTTGAGCAGCAGCAAGCACTTTCTGGAACAGATTCTGGTATGGCCATAAAATCATTCAGGGGGAAACCCAGCGGTGGCTAAAGTCAGTCCCTGTATTGAACACATCTTGACGGTGCACAGAAGCATATTGTATTCAAATAGTGTTTAGTAGGGGTCATGACTTATAGGAACAAGGAGGTAACTGGTGATAACTCCCCTGCTTTCAGCTGTGTAATGAACTCAAAATATTCAGCGAGATTTTTGGAAAAGCTCATCTGCATGCAGACAATATTAGATCTGTTCTGATTGTAATTTTCTTGGATATGCCACTTGATTTACCTCATGACCTTGAACTTGTTGCTTTGCTTTTCTGATGCTGGTAGACTTGGGGCAGTGAGACTAGTTTGCACTGTAAAATGTGTGTTTTCAAGAGCTTGAAGACCTGGTGAAAAATATATGAATTAAATTATTTGAATTTATTTATGTAGATGGAAGAAATAGTATACAGGTAGGTTGTCACTGTTAAAGTGCAAGTTTTTAAGGTTGAACATATTTCCACTTCTAAATAATGTGCTCATTCAAGTTTCTTACATAATGCCCTTGACAGAGACATAATCAATAGAAAGAATGTAAAGATAATGTAGTGAGGGAGTGTGAGCTGGCTCTGTAGTAAGCATTTGAAATGATGTTTTTTTTCCTTATGACAATTTTACTGAAGAGTAACCTGATGGCTCAGAAAATATAAGTTTAGGGAAGTTCCATATGCAGAACTTCACCATTTTAGTGAAGCTAATACTGAAATGGCTACTTGCTTACATAACCTACCAGGCATTATAGGTCTCTGCATTTTGGAAAGATAAATACTTCTTCCTTTTCTTTTGTAGGTGACTGCATTAACTTTACTGAAAAGAGAAGACTACTCAGGCCTGAACAGCTTATTGAGGAGAGAATTCAACCCCCTTTGCCGCCTCTTGGTATTGTTAGGATGGACTCATTGTCAAAGCTTGGAATCAGCAAAAGCATTGTTATGGACTCTTCACAAAACTCAGGTAAATCGGCAGAAAGTAGCAGCATCCCAGTCTGAGTCCAGATAATGCAGTTTGTTTGCAAAAATAAATAAAAACAGGGAGTTTCCAGTGAGCATGTTAAACTTTCTCAAAATGGAATTAAAAAAGCTAAGATGTTACAGTTGTGTATAGGTAACATTATTGGACAGTTGCCTTTCTTCTTACTTCTCAGCTGTGAAGGGAGTATGATTGCACAGGAGATTCTGAAAGTTTTTCTGGCATAAGCTCTTCAGCCTTGGCTGTTAACAGAGAGAAAGACAGCAATGGTTGTTGATGAGTTTTTTTTAAGAGCTGGCAGATGTTTGGTTGGTATTATTTCATCCAGTGAGTCATCACTGGATAGTGACTAATTCTGGTCACAACTAACCTGAGTTCAGCAACAGAGTAGCTTGGAAATTTCCCATACCCATTCTCAAAATGAAATGATAAATGACAAGAGCTGTGACTCAAAGATCCACCTTCTCTGGGAGGAGTCTTCATCTCTGAAGAAGACGGTGTAGCTGCAGTTCAGATGATGTCTGCTTGCAGGCAAGTGGCTTGGACAGATCTAGGCTGGTATTGCCTTAAGGCAGTTACCATCTATTGGTAACAGACTAAAGGTCTATTCAGTAGTCTCTGCAAAGTGAAAGTCTTAGATATGATGGAAAAGGAGAATAACTGTCTGCTAGCCAGTATATCATCTGTTCTAGTACATGATTAGCTCTAGAGGTTAGTGTCTTAGACCGTTATTAAGAAGCATTAATCGAAAGCTAACCTTGAAAAGGGATGTAGCCACCTTTCCATGGTGTGTCGAGTGGAGGCTGACTGATTTGGATGCTCTTTCAGAATAGCCCTTTCTTGCTGGCTTTGTAATGAAACTGGTAACTTTCTGTACTTTGAAGTTCCCATCTGGATAAAGAAGTCTTACAAACATCCCATATGTGACACAGGCTTGGTTCTGCTGTCTGACTAGAGGATTTGTTGTAAAGGGGTTCTTTTATTTATCTTTCCATTTAGGATCTGTGCAATGATTCAGTACTGAAAGACTTCTGTGATGGGCTGTGGGCTCAGGTGGAAGTGCTTGAATGGTGCATACAGCAAAACAGGTAAAATGGTCAGAAGGACTTCTTCCAAACTGTCTTGCTGAACCTGTCCATTAGTCAATTTATGTATGCAAATAGAAATTTTGTTCTTTTCTTGTGAATCTTGGCTAATCATCTCTTGGTGACTATGTATCACAAGCTCTTGAAATTGCTTCATGGCCATTAGTTCTGCTATTTGTTTTTCTTTTTAACTGCAGTAGTTTGGTTGAATCAGAATTAGAGTGGGAGATAAGTCTTTAAACATGGCTGAGACCCCTAAATGTGTTTGTGACACCTCTTTATTCTCTCTTGCAGTATTACTATCCCAAGGAAGGTTCTTTTGCAACACTTGCACGGTCTAGATTGCCACACTGCAGTGTACTCTCTTCATCATCTCACTAATCTTCTGGCACTGAATGAAGACGATGTTATTGAGCTTCTTCAGAAAGTTCCTGCTAGAGACAAACAGATGCAGGGTAAATGTGTAGGGTTGTGAGAACACAGAAAAACCCCTATCCATCAAGTATGTGCTGCTCAGTATTTCTGCCAGGAAGAATCTGTTCTTTTCACCTACCTCTGTAAATAAGGAAGATAGTGCTTATCAGCTGTTTCACAGAAGAAAACTAGAGAGCATGTAAAAATTATTTTAGAATCCTTTTGGGGAGTAAATTCTCTCCCAAGAAGGAGTTGTGAGAACTCTTTGATGTCACAAGGACAGATCTCTGAAACAGCGTTTTCAAAATGGTAACAAGACTTTGCACATGCTCGTGATATGCTACTCGTTGTAAATTATATACTGTATAATACCCTTAGCTTGAAAAGTAAGTGTATATTTTGGATTTCGGCCATCTGCACTTAAATTTAAAATCAAAAGGCAAAGCCAGATGAAATTGACAATTTCTCATAGTATAACATCTACATTTTTGAAAGATATAAAATGTTTTTTGTTTTGTTTTTTTTTTTCTAATATTAAGTCTTACCAAATCTACTTTAATATTAAAAACCAGTAAGGCTTACCTACAGGCTGTGTTTACATCCCTCTTGGCTCACTTCTGTCATTTTCCCGTGTTCCAGTTTGGTGCCTAAAATACCTGAGATTCCTAAACACGTTAGTTTGCTCAGAAGTGACTCTCCTTGTACACTCTCTTGATTGTGGCCTATGTCCAGGTTCAGCTGCTGCTATTTAAAGCTGGTTTTTGCCAAGGCCTCTTAATGATACAGAAGCTTGGTCTTCCTGCATGTACTAGAACCTAAGAAGCTGCAATTTTTTGCCTCATTGCTTCTCTGGATGGGAATTTGTACATGTGTAATTTCAACCTGAGTTGCTTGGAGACCTCTCAGTGATGGGTCTCACATGGGTTTTCCAGGTTGCCTGGTGGGAAGCAGTTTTCTTTCCTTCCAGTATCATATTGTTAAGATGTTAGTTTCCAGTCCTATTTTTACAGGTTTTATTGTTAAACATCATGACGGTTGTCTTGAATAGTCTTAAAAGATGTAATGATTGAGACTCAATATAGATCTCCAGTTTCAGTGTCCTGCTTTCTGAAATTGTTTTGTTGCTGATGTTGGGGTCTTTTAATCAGTTCTTGCATTTTAATTATTTTCTGCTTAAATTCTATCAAAACCTTTCAGAAACAGGAAGAGGCAGTCCCATCATACCTTCTGGGAGCTGCATGACTGTAGCAAAAGAATTCTAGCTGTGCTTTCACTTCTTTTTTTCAGATCACCTTGATTTACAGAACTAGTTAATGGAAGCCCTCTCTCTCTTTTCAGCCCAGTGATTGTTGTAAAATTCAGATAATTCTATAAACACGGTTTAATAGAATCTCCTTTAAAATAAAGGGAGGAGAGGAGTGATGAAGTTCTGATTTGTCTGAGTTGGTAGTGTTAACAGGCCTTTTTCTCGCTCACGTCACATACTTCCCCTTCTTTCTGACACACATCTGTCAGCTGCAGTAGTGAAACTGAAGTAGAGGTACTGGTAGACAGTTGTGTTCAGGCACCCTTCAGATCAGTGCGTAATGCTAGCTTTGATCAGTCACACTAACAGAAGAAATGATGGGCAGAAATTTCCTCATGAGTTACAGAGTTCAAGAATGAGGTGTTAATATTTCTGCCGTAGGAAAACCAAGTGCTTATAGTTAAAGAGTAGTTGTTCGGTATTAGTACAAGGAGAAGGGTTGGTTTAGATGCAGATACTTGCAGAGACTCACTGCATCCAAGTCTTTCCACATGGGAGGCAAAAGAGTATTAAACTTGCATTTGATTACTAGTGTGTATCTTGTAGTATCTCCAGCTAGCTATTTCTCTTTTTCAGAGGACTGTATTTATCAGATCTCTGGCTTCACCTGCATGAAGTCCTCTTAAGACAGTGGTATTGAGAGCTTTTTGGGTGCTACATAGTGTAGAGCTGCTGGTGAATTATAGCATTTCTGTGACATGTGGGTTCTGCAAAGGATTGATACTTGGATGTTTCCTCAGTTCTGTCTGCTGGCTGCATTATAGTTTCCACCATTGTTGCTGTTTAGAATTGCAGTGATAGGGAATAATTGGTTTCAAACTGTTTGTGCTCTCAGGGCTTTTGTCTTGGCTGCTCCGTAGTTTTCAGAAGAGTTCAGGTGCTTTTCTTTGAAATCATGCTCAAGCCTTGTGGAGGACGGTACTGAATGAAACACTTTCTAGGTAGTGCTGTTCAGTCCTAGAGTTTGGATGGGGACATTGTCAGTACATCAAACCAGTGCTTTGTTTAAAAAAAAAAAAAAAAAAAAAAAAAAAAAAAAAAAAAAAAAAAAAAAAAGCTAATGCTTCTCCTGTGTGCCAGTAGGCAGAGGGACAATCTACTCCTTGTATGAGAATGTAGGATAGTGTATTCAAGCACTAGTTTAACACTGTCTGGTGTTTTTGTTGTTGTTGTTTTGGGTTTTTTTTAACCTTTGTACAGGAGTTGAATTATTCATCTAAACCCAGTGTAACAGAATATATGACTCTATATTGTGTTCCTGGGTGAGGGGAATGATGACGCAACTTTTACATAATTTGCAGCTCTTATGTTCTGTTGTACTAAGAATGGATCATGGCTCTGGCATGCGACACCTTTCCTCAAAAAAAAGCAAAAGGGAGAAGGAGTGTGTGTCGTACTTCTCTAAGTTGCCTTTATCATAAATGTGTGAAGGAAACTGTGGGACTGCACTTTTTCTTTAATCAATTGCAGATTTTATGTGATCTATATGGCTGGCCATTGTGGATAGAATCAACCATGATATCTATTTATTAGTACAAATCCATAGAGGTCATGGTAATCTATTCTCACTACAGTCATAGCCAGTCTACACTATTTCCCTACTTATCCACTGTGTGATAGAACACCCAGTTCTAAGATGCTGGAATGAGACAGGGTCCGTCCCTGTGTTGTAAATGCAGCAGTGTATGTAGCTTAACCTCATACCTCTAATGAGACTCGTCATGAAGAGATTTTGATCATTCTGTGCTGTAGCCAGGTCCTGTAACACAAATTCACAGAAATTTGCCTTTTCAGAAGGGGATCCAGACCTGGCTTGTCTGTGCCTGTTGTGTTTGTTGGTTTTTTTTTCATGTGTTGTGAAGTAACAGTGAGATAGAGCAAAGCTGTGAAGAAAGATGTGACACTGGGAAAGAAAGACTGGTTAAATATTGCTGTGTGGGAACTGCAGGGGAAAATTAACTTGTTTTCTCATCTCCTTCCTACTCCTTCAACACCCTTATTTCCCTCCACAGCGGCAACACTCCCTAACACCTTGAGTCAGCAACGCAATCTGGCACTGTTTCGAGCATTTTGTGCCATGAAGTATGCTATCTATGCTCTCTGTGTGAATTCTCATAAGCATTCCAAGTGCAAAGATTGCGTACACAGCCTTCTTGGTGATATCCCTGAAGATGCAACTTCTGGAGAACCAGCAGGTGATTGGCCTCCTTTCTCAGGTTCAGTAGCCTGTGCTTCTCCATTTGCTAGGCTCTGATTTATCATATAGTATTGGGATAATATTGCACCCTGTGTACATACGATGTTTTTATTCAGTGGGCTATGAATGCTTTGCAAACAAGTATAATGGCATTTCTTTGAGGTGTTGTTACCTTTAGTAATAATAGATATGAATAAGCTGCCTGTCTTGTTCTAAAACATTTAAGGTAATTGTATTAAAAATGTAGTGCAAAAAGAAGGTGATATTACATACAGGATGGTAATGGCAGGGATGCTTATGTAAGAGCTTATGATTTCCCAGAGCTAAAACTGATTTAATGGCTAAAATGTGTGAAATCTGAGTTTGTACATCATTGCACAAGGCGATAATTGGCATTACTGGGAGGGAGGGGGTACACTACATTTCTAAATGTAAAATGTTAGACATATATTTACTTGATCTGTGGAGGAATGATTGGCTCTAAGCCACTGGGACAGTTCCCTCTTCTAGGATTTTCTTAAATGGCAAAGGTTGGAGGAAGGAACTTCTGAAAAATCTTGTAAGTGTCCTTTATTTTTGTTTTTAATTATACAGATTGCTCTTCAGTATTTCCTCAGTACCTTGTGAAGTGTCAGCAGTTCTTAAGGAGTGTTCCTGCTCCTCTGCGCCTGGAGGTTTTGGAGAACATCTTCTCCTTGCTTTTTGTTTCCTACAGTGACCTCCATACTGAGGCTTTTCTACCTGAAGACTATGCAGAGGATGATGATCTTGACAAAAAGACTACTACTATGAGTGTAGAAGGCAGTGCTAGTCGGCGGTCTTCTACCTCTGAAAGTCCACAGCACCTAATAGAGTCTGAAAAGAAATTAGAGAGGCATCTGCTGGCTGCTGAGACAGTTCACACAGATACCCAAGATCTTCATGACTCGATGTTAGGTGGCAAAAGCTGTGAAACCTCTAGGCTGAGCTACCTGGATTTGAAACACTTCACTAGCGGTGTTACTGGATTTTTAGTGGATGAGGTGGCCATGGATGCCTTCCTCACATTGCTTCTCAACCATCTGGAAGAAATTCAGAGTTCTCTCCCATGGGACTCCAGTAACATTCTTCGTGAAGAGCTGGAACTTGTCGAGTGCTTGAATCTTTCTGCAAGCAGAGACACCTTTGGAAGTCGTGTGTTACAGTTTTCCAAATACCTTTCTGAAGCTCACTGGCGATACAAAGTGGTGATGAGTAACAGAAATGCAGGTAGGCTCTGTATTTGGCACTTTCTGATGTATTGGCACTGTTCTGTTACAGCTCTCTAGGCAGTGGTCTCAAGAGTAAATTCCCTGAGCATCTTACTGAGGGAGCGCATTTTGGCAGATAATAGGAGAGTGACCTAGTTGGAGATCACCTGGCTCTTGCACAATTTTCCACTAACAGTGATGTCTATTCTAATAAGAAAGTTTGTGTTTTCTTTTTCTTTTTTCCCTCCCCTTTGTGGATACACTGCTTCAGTTCGCCTGTCTTTCTCCTGCTGCTTGGTCACAAATTATGTTGACGGGGCAGTGATATGAAGGGACATGGTGGTGTGTGATCCTGTGCAAGCCAGATAGACTCATCTCATTCATGGACAGAGTGTTGATTTAGCCTTGTCTGGAAATATGTTAGGAACATGTATCAGAGGAAGTTGGATTATTCTGGGATGCAGACCACTCCTCAGGAGTAGCTAAAACAACACACTCGGGAACCTGTTTCCCACCCACCCTTCTCCATATCCTATAACTTTTTAGCCCTGCTACTATCAGATTTCTGCTTGTATCATAGTGTGGCTTATTGTGTATCTCAGACCATGCAAAGTCCATGTCCCAAGAAAGACTGGGCAGTATGGACCTTAAATGTTCCAAGTTTCCAAACTTGTGTTCAACTATTTCTAAAGTCTCCCCCTATAAAGGAGGGGATGCGATGGGACTTACGTTTGAGTAGGCAGCCCTTAGTGTTTCTATTGGACAGGCAGCAACTTCTGTGGGATTCTGTACTTTTGAGTCCTGACTTCTGACAAATGCTGACAACTATTTGGGGAACATCTTTCAGGGAAAGGTGGCTGGCTTTTCTTGACACTGCCTAGCTCTTGGATTTTCTGTCTCAAGGGCTGGAACCCACATTGCTTGCTCACTTCCAGAATTGTTGACCGAGTCAGGGTTCATACTACCCTGCATTACTGAAGAACCCAGTTGTTTCAGCAAAATGTTAATGACAAATCAAATTCTCTCTTTTACTATTTTAATTCTTATTCTTTTCACCTTGTTTCTAGCTGTTTATGTACTTGGACTATACCTATTTTTTTGTATAGTTAGAATCACAGAATCATTTAGGTTGGAAAAGACCCTTAGTACTCATCAGGGTTGTAGAAGGTGTAGGACATAAATATACATAAGCAACATTGGTTGTGGATGTGAAAACCACAGTATTAGTTGAGTTGCATCAAAATTACTTCCAGATGCTGGTGTAAACTTTACTGCAGAAGTGCTCTTAGCTGAGATCAACTGTGTTTTCTTTGGAGATTTGCCATCATAGCTCTACCTATGTAGATGTGCTTTAAGGTAGACAAATAACTGTTAATGACCTGTCCAGCTATTTGGTAATGTTTTTGCTTAAATGTTTCACAGAACATCAGCTTGCAGCTTCCAGGAGATACTGCTCTTTAATCAGGTGCTCCAGCTTTAAGAAACGAAGTAGATCTCAAAGGTATAAAACAGGTGGGTTGAAAAAGTCACTTGGAGAAGACATCTCTGAAATGTGCATAATTTTGCTAAGCTCATAGCTGAATGCAATTAGATTTAATGGACTAGGGGTAGAGGACTAGATTTATTTCCTTTCATTTTCTAACTAGTTTGAAGTGTCTTAGTCCAATTCCACTTGGATTGAGGTTGTTTTCCTAAAGCTTACCTGCACAACTAAAAGATAACTAATTTTAAATTCAGGTAAGAAAATAACTTCTTTCATCCATAGTCTGATTTGGGGCAGAGGAGGACTTTGCAACTACAGTACCAATTCTTCCCTTTCTCCACTATATCCAGTGACTGTTGGGTATATATTCATTCCTACCACAATAGTATCTAGGATGTGAATTTACAGGAATTTGTGGCTTAAATTCGCAGCCTTAGGAGAAAGTTGCGTTCCTCACCCTTTTTCTATTTAGCCTTTAAAAGGTACATCTGGTTTTGGAGAGGGATGTTCCAAAATAAGAAGCTTTAAACTATCTGACATGAGTCAATGATGAGCCACCCCAACGGACTCTCTTGCCTAGCATTTTCTTAAAATCAGCAGTTTTTGCATTTGTCATAGACATCAGTGATGGCTCATTTGCGAGATACTCTTGAAGATCTCTTGCGGTTGCCTGATCTGTTCTTTGCAGTAAGTTTTAATTACCTTGTCTAGAAAAAGTGTATTTAATGTGCTGGTTTTGATTTGTTTCCATTTTAGATGGGAAAGAGGGAACTACCAGTCCATCATTAGACAGCACAAGTAGCGAGCTAAGCACCAGTACCTCAGGTATTAAGCCACAAAACCAGTATTTCTTTCTTATCAATGTGCATGATGAACTATTTGCTTGACTAGTCAATGTGAATTACTGCTCTTTGCAGGACAGAATTCAAACTTCTTGGATCTCCCATTTTTGGCTGGCTTTTTCTAATTAGAATAGTACCTATAGTATATATCTCTTTTGGAATAAGAAAATTAGATTTTTCTTGATATTTTTGGCTTGCAGGAAACAGTATGCAATGTATTGACATGCTAACCATCAAAAAAGCTAATAGACTGGTAGTCATGTAACCTAAAACATGCTTAGGCATGCTAAATTGATTTAATAGGTGCAATACTTAAGACTTCTTCCTTTATCCATATTAAACCAGTGCCCTAGCATTGCGTCCACATTATGTAGTCTCTAAGCAGTGTTACATTTGGATGAGATCCAAACTGAAAGTTCTGACCAAGTAGTGAAATATTATGAGAATTTTTAACAAGATCTTTATGTTCACCTCTTCACCCTAAAACTTCCTTGTGACTCTGCTCCTATATTTTTGTGTTAAACATGTCAAGTACTGTTATCTAATAAGTTAGCTGTTATCTGGTGAAATGTTTTTACCATAATAGTATACTGACTAATTCTGTCTTGCAGAGGGAAGTACCAGTAATGTGTCTGGCTCAAGTGATTTGGAAAGCAGGGTGAGACCACACCCGCAAAACCCCCTCATTCCTATGATGCTTTCTCCACCAGAATCACTGTTAGTTTCTTGTGTTTTGAGAGGAAACTTCGTAGAAGCCCATCAGGTAAATGAGTTGCATGTACTTTGTGCGATTAAAAATCTAATTTGGTATTGATGTTTGTGGTTGTGATAGCTAATGAAATTCCTGCTTCTTCTGCATTAGTAAGCATAGGGCTGAAGCATTCTGCATCAGTGTGTTATCAACATTCTTCTCATACTGAACTCAAAACATAGCACCGTACCAGCTACTAGGGAGACAATTAACTCTGACTGAAACCAGGACAAGCAGTGACCTGACTGAATTTCAGATAGTGATATCGGAGCAGTTAATATCATTTAAGCGTTGCATTAGGAGCAGGTTACTGCTCAACTCATTAGTTCTGTTTGACGTCAAGCATGCCACTTCATCTTTTCCCTACTTACAAGGCCAAAAGAAGCATTTTGGTTTGCTGCTTTATTTTGAATTTCACTATTGCTGATGATAAAGAATTCAAGCTTGGTTTGTATTCTGTTGTTGGTTTGATAATAGGAACTTGCACAGCTGTGCTTATCTACTGTGTCTTTAAATTTCTAGAAGGTATTTCTTGCTGCATAAGAATTTGTTTAAAATAGTTTACTTTGGAGGCCCAACTTGACACATTTCTTTCGGTACATAGTGTATTGAAATCATGAAGAGTCATTCTGAAAGGTGTGGTTTATCAAAATTAATTCAGCTCTAGCCTTGCAGCAAATAATAGCTGAGCTTTATAAAAATAGTTGAAAAATGTTTGTAAAGTCCTGTTTTTCAGGCACTAAAACCTCTCTAGACCCCTCCCCCCCCCCCCCCCATTTCAGCCTGCTGTGTCTGTGGCGACATTTTTCAGTTAAAGTGTCTGTTTTATTTTATTCTGTCATCTCCTTTAAAAACGCCCAAAGCTCTTTGACCTTTGAAAACTTCTTTTGACATGCTCTGTAATTACATCTTTTGTTATTTTTGAAAGGTGGCTTTGATGTGTAATCTGGATACTTCACCTTGCTATGGTGAATTGGTTTTCATGGAGCGCTACCAAGAGGCGGTACGAGAAATGGCAAGAGTGGAGCACAATATTGAGAATCAAGCATCAGATGGCACGGGAGGCATCAGGAAATCTGGCAGTGGCCGTTCAACACTGCAAGCTATTGGGAATGCAGCAGCAGCTGGTAAGGGCTGGGTTTCTTGAGTTCTTCTCAAAAGGTGGGGGAGAAGTGGAAAACAGGAGGAAGAAACTTGAATCCTGTCATAATGAGTGCAGCAATTGTTCAGAAGAGTAAGTTGTGGTTCTTTGACTTAAAAGGAGTCTAAGAATGCTGAAATTTGCTGTTGATGCCCAATTAGTTTTATCCATTCTACAGTAACTGGTCCATGAAGCAGGCCATCTATTGAATTATTTTCAATAATTCAATATTTCCTTCTAAAGGATTAGAGAATAATTATCCATGACAGGATCTGAGATAAATATGCTGTTTAATTAGTGATTTTGTGTTTTGCTGATGCATGTAGGTATGGTATTTTATTCCATCTCGGATGTTACTGATAAATTGCTTGCAACTTCTGGAAGTCTTGCCCCTACTCTCCAAGAAAACTTCTGGATCAGCAACATCCAGCTGGAGCATACTGATCCTCTCTGGGAAGTCCTAGAGGACCTCAGTCCTTCAGCAATGGCGGCATTTGATCTAGCTTGTACTCAGTGCCATCTTTGGAAAACATGCAAGCAGCTTTTGGAAACAGCAGAAAGGCGACTGTACAACAGCCTTGAAACTCGGGGTAGGCTTTTGATTTTTGTGTTTATCAACATGGGCCTGGGAGTAGAAAACGCTGCTCTATGCTGTGTTGTTTGTGCTAACACCTGAGTCTTAATTAAATCTCATCGTGTACTTGCATGTTAGTTTCTCTTTTTTCCACTCCTAACTTTTATTTTGTCCCCCTTTGCACAATGACTTTTCCAGGCCATCGACCTGACTTTGTTTTACTGCACTCTGAAGTTGTAAAGGGTTTCCCAGCAGTTCTCCAGCAAATAAGTAAAATTCTCAACTATTCCTGCACATCACAAGGGCAATGCAAGCCAGGTAGTATGCTTTGCTGATAAGATTTTCTGTTGAAACATGCTTAAATCAAATTCTTGCCTTCTGTTGCAATGAAGTTTGAACTTCCAATTTTTTAGCTTGATATTTAAAATAAAAAAAAAGGGTGTGTGTGTGGGGGTATGGACCCAAGCTCAATTCTGAATAAATTGAACACTGAATTTGGCAAACTAGTTGTACTATAATACAATTTTGGTTCTGTGGGACTTTTTCTGTGCAAAAATATTTCTGTCTTTGTTATAGTTGCTGTTTGTTTCTCCCTCTTTGTAGAGGTCTCAGATGAGAAAATAGGGAGTCATTTTCGATGCAGTATTGTAGATCTTCTGCAAGCTTGCTACCCTGTCTTGACAGAAGAAAGTATTACAAATGAAATTATTTTATCACAAAATCTGGATCAAATCCTGAAAGCACTGACATGTGTTGAGCATTCTGTGGGTGAGTTATTTTTTGTGATTGTGAAGACTGACAAATGGATCTAAATTTTTGTTTTGGCCTGTCCAGACAACTATAAATCTAGTAGTAATGTTCTTTGATGTATGCATAATTATATACTTTTTAAAATCCTAAATGCAAAGTGTAAAATCTATCTGTAATCCTTATATTCTGAGCATTTTGTTTTCAGAGCTAAAATTGTGAATTTGCCAGAGAAGAAAGGAAAACATCAATGAGTACAGTCGAGGTTATTATTTGTCCTACTTTTCTTCAGTCCTAACAAGGAATTCTTTAAGTGTTTTTTAACCTGACAGGTTATAGATAATTAGGTGTATCCTTACTGTTGCCTTTTTTTTTTTTTTTTTTTAACAAAAAGGAGATAAAGTTATAAACCTATTGTAACATAATAACACCTTTCAGTTTTCATAGGGCTATCATAAAACATCTCATCCTTTTCTGAAAGAAGTCTTCCACAGTTGCATTTTCTCAGAGTTCGCTTCATTATATAACACTGGGGTGTTTTCTTCTGTTTTTTTCCTTTCTCCATTCACCAGATTTCTAAATGGCATGTAGGTGTCTGTGAAGTATTTAAATATATTTGTATGTTTAATGAGCAAAATTTAGGAGAGCTGTAAGATATATTTTAGGCCTGCGTTAATATATTTCTAACTCATCAGAGGCATGGTTACTAATTTAGATGAACCATTGCTTTATTCTGCTGTGAAAATTTCTCATGCTTTCAATAAAATTATAAAGCCCAGACTGAGATCTGTAATTGCAGAGAAGAAATCAGGCTAAACAATTTCTCTTCCCTGCCCAGCCCTCCCCCCCTTCCTTTTCAGCATTTAATACTTACTTGAAACTTGAATGTATGTCTGTTCTCTTAAACCAGACTCTAAAGGAAACCTGCTTGGGACCCTGGTGGAGCAGGCCTCTCTCAAACCTACGGAGCTGGAGAAGCACCTGGTTTGGAATCAAACACAGCTCCTGTTGAGAACTCTTGACCAAACCATGCCAGAGAGCAACGTGCAGACAAACTTTGTGAAAGCCTTCTTTGACTACATCACTACACTGGCTGCTGTTGTGTTACGAAGCCTGAATGCAGAGCTAGGTAAGGGGTTCCTGCTGGAAAGTCTAACCCTAGGTGAAGATACCCAGACTGTGTAGCCTGGCCTGATTCTGGAAAGTAATTGTGCAAAAATGATTCCTTGCCAAACGTGCCTACTACCTGTGCATAGTCAGATCTTTTGCTTTCAGGTATTATTGCACTGTTTTTCAAATTTTATTTCTTAACACCTAGGCCACCCTCAGCTAAGATAAAAATAGCTGATGGCAGTAGGAAAACAAGAACAGAAATGTTAACTACTGACCCAGATTCTGCACTTCGTTTAGACAAAACAAACAACCCCGACCTCCAAAAATTCTGATCAGTACCCTGTAAGGTGAGATTGATTTTTGCATCCAGTGGATCAGCATGCTGTGTGCTTTTCAGCTCCCTTAGAGGCAACCAGTGCCCTGCTGCTCCACAGGGATAAGAAGAGAATGTGCAGAAGGCTATGCAGAGGTAACTAGGCAGAATTTTTTCTTAGAATCAGCAGATGATGGTGGTCCATGAAAAGAAATGCATCATCAGCACATAAAACTGTCAGAAGGACAGAACAATTCACTGTGCTAGGAGAAAAAACACTGGTCTGTTTTTTAGAGTTGACACTAATTGAGCTGCACTAATGTAAAATACCACAGTACTGATTTCAGAGAATACCTTCCCAAGAGGATAAGAAAAAAGGGCAAAGAACTGTTTTCAGACATGCTGGTTCAGCTCAGGTCACTACCATGCCAGCCATAACTTCTGTATGGATGTGATTCAGTCCTCATTGACTAACTGCCAAAGCCAAAAAATGCACAATATTTAAGGGCTGTGTGAGTTCTGGGGAAACTTTATTGTACTGGAAGATAAAAGGAAAATGTAAACTTATCAAGAATATGTTCAGAGTTACTTGACATAGTGGATACAAAGGTTTTTCAGCAATACTGACCAGGGTTTCACTCTTTTTGTAAAAGTAGCTTTACGTTTATGAGTTCCCTCTGCCATTGCTCACTTTGACTTGAACAGAGCATGGACTCACTAATCTACATCCAGAGACTCCTCAGAAACCAGTACTGCACATTTTCAGTCTCTCACTGCAAATACATGTTTTGGTGAAAGTTTGAAGTAGAGTTGCTAAACTGTTTGAACCTAGATCTCACTTAAAGGCCAAAGACTCTCCACGCTACCTGTTTTGGTAATAGGTCCAGTAAAACGTGAGCCAGTGGTGCCAAGTTTGAGAGGTGTATCGTAATCACAAATGCCTTGCAATTTACTCTGGATTTTACCATGCTGTTAATTTAGATCTCTGAATTTAGTCAAAGAGGTTTCAGGCTCCAGGCTCTTAAAATTTGTGTTCCTAAAATAAGACTTGGTTGGTGTATTCAGCTAATGTGCTTGTATTATAATAAATGTTTTGATTTTTTTTCTTTTTTTTTTAAAGATCTATCTGCAGAAGTGAAAGTGGGGAACCCTTTCATCCTGTTACAGCAGAGTCCATCTCAGCTGCTCTCCCAGCTTGTGTTTGAGAGACAGGTTCATCCTGACAGGTTGGTGCTTTTCATATTATATACTTCTCTAGGTTATCTTGGTGTTGATGACTTTAGACCTCAGCCAGGATTAAATTCTTCTCTGGCTGCTTAGCACAGGTAGTACAGCCTGCTGTGTCCCACCAGCCAATTACTTGATGCTGCAAGGATTAGTGTGCAGGGAGGAGCTTACTCAGTGACTTCTCTACCAACCTGAAGATTTTTGACAGGGAAAAATGTGGCTCCATATCTTTAACAATTACTGTCTGTTGTGAAGAGAGAGTGCATTCATGTGGATTTTTTGACTGAATGTGTGGCAGTTCAGAGTGGTGGACTTGCAGCTTAGCAATGTAATAAAATACAATACACCAGTAGGGCTTCTTAAGAATACAGCTGAGCATGGCTCTTGCCCTGGTCAGTACGTAAACTGGATAATCTAAGGTCCTTCTATTACAAATTACTGAATTAGGCTGGCATGGAAAGTGTCTGATTTGACGAAGTAGCTCTTAAAAAGATGAGCATTAATGGTGAACCATTCTACTGTCTCGCATTTAGGTAAAAGTCAATGTTTGAGGAGTAAGTTCTTTAAAGGAATGGCAGCATAAGCTCTGTGTTATTGATGTTGTGCTGTGTACGGGGCGGGGGTGGGGGTGGTGTCCATACTGTAAACATAGGATATGTAGTCTTCCCATGTATGTACCTGTGAAGAATAGTAGGGGGCTTATGTTCACAAAACATTTGGAAGATTTATGAAAATACATAATTGTAAAGTACCTTTGATATGTGCTGGGTAAGCTGGTTCTGTTTTCAATCCTGCAGGCTTTCTTCTCTCTTGGCTAAAGAAGAGTTGAACTTGAATGTGCAGGAAGTTATTGTTAACTGTTGCTGTGAACGACTGTCCTTATGCAGTGCAAGGCAAAACAGCCAGGCAAAGTCTCTTCTGACAAACATCAGTAACTTAGCACACCAGTGTGCCTACCACTGCCTGCCAGATGTTGAAATACCTATTCGCAATTCTGCAGTGACCTCTGAGGATAACTCCACTCAGGGCCCATTCTCTCTGAACGACTTGAGCCAGCACACACTCACTGCATCCTCCCTGGACTTCCTAAAGTCTCAGTCGAAGCTAATGGCCACAGTGGCATGTCTAAGTGCATCTAATATACAGAAAATTCCCAAATCAAGTTTATCTTGGATGGAATTTCGGGGAAAACGGGAGGTGCCCTTAGGTTTGGAACAGATATCCAGGGAGTGTGAGGTGTTATTGAAGGACTTCCCAATATTGGAACGATTTCTTCTCACTATGTTTGAGCCACTTCAGAATCAGCAAGAGGAAGGTAGCAGTTTGGCTACTGTCTTCCCTGGCAAGACATACATATCTGTGGTTCTCCTAGGATTGCATTCCTCCACAGCTGTTAAGATACTAATGGGAGTCTTGGAACAAGCTCTTGCTGCAAAGGATTGGGACAGAGCTCTGAAGGTCTTAGATCTGTACAGTCAGGATGTGGAGGAGCTGATCAATGTGAAGGATGCTGTGCTGAGCTGTGCAACTGCTGAAGGTAAGAAGTATTCAGTCAAGTCAGGCTTTTTTCCCTTCATCTCCTTTTTTTTTATTTTTTTATTTTTTTAAAATGAAGAATACAGCCTGGACCAGAAGGTGGAATCTAAAGTAGTGGTCCTTGGGCAAATCCAAAGATGGAAACAGATCCCTTCCTTTCCTTCATCCTAAATTTGCTTTCTCTGATGGTGTCATTTCTGTTTTGCAAATGTGCAAATCCTGACCAATTTAGTACAAAAGAACTGGAATGCCTCTGTTGTGTTATTTTTATGTGAAAAGCTGAATACATCAGGAGACACTAACCATAGTACTGTTAATGGAACATCTTTTACAGCAGTGTCATTGTCATACATGGATGATGTATCCTGTGAAAGGAGGTGCCTTTTGGGGTCTAAGGATAGTAAGTATCCCATGCTAACTTTGGTTACTTCCCAAGAATCTGATGCTTGGGATGGGTCTTGCACAGATTTTTCAGCACTGCACTGTTTCATTTGGTGATGCGATCCAGTGAGGATGAGGATTTTTTTTATTTTCCAAATTGCAGAAACCAAGTTTCAAACTAGTGGTTTGTTTCCTCCACAGATAAGGGTGGTTGGCAGTACTTATTCCCAGTAAAAAATGCGACGTTGAGAAGTAGGCTGGCCCTGCGCTGTCTGGACAAATGGCCCCTTGATGCCTGTTTGGAAATCCTAGCTTATTGCATTTCTGATTTGGGCATAACTGATGAACTAAAAGCCAGTCTGCAGAGCAGGAAGAAAGAACTTCAGGTTTATCAAAAGGTACAAAGTCCTTCAAGTAACCAGTGAGATGAAATAGGCAGCTGGGAGCAAATATGCTTGCCCTTTGGAAAAGTTTTACCCCTTGGTTCTTTTTTGATCGTAATAGCTTTTCAAGTCTTTCATCCAGAACAGTTCATGTGTTTTCAGTGCTGTACTATCCAGTTAACACTCTGCTTCCATGCTTCCATCCTTCATAACCTTCCCACTCTCCTGTTAGCATTCAGGTCTGCAAACATGATTAGACATAAACCTTTGTGTGAGGCTGCTTTCTTGCAAGGTATTTGGTTTTCCATTCTATACAAATGCTAGAGCCTCTGGAAGTTTTCCATGGCGATTCATCATCTTATATGTTTGAGAGGTGCAGGTGCACGGTGTATAAGACTAGAGGTCCAATAAGTGTGTTTGTATTGCAGTCAGTTCTTCTAACTTCAGGGTAGTGCAGATATCCAAGTTAAGTCAGACTAGTTGGCCTGGAGTTAGTTCAGCACAGACTGAAAAGCCAAACAGAGCAAAAAAAGGAGTTGTAAATCCCTGCTGAGCTCTGTCTCGTGGTGGTTCTGCTAACTGACAGTTACCTCAGTTGTCTCTCTGTTAGTGCCAGCAATGTCTGCAGTATACATGTACTTTTTCATCCCTAATTATTGTCATCTAGTCTTTTAAAAACCTTCCCTTATAAACGTGCTTTGTAGACTCATACCTCCAAGAAAATTGCATAGTCTTTTTTGGAGTGCAAGTGCATTACATCATCCCAGAAAAGGGCTAGAGATAAATATGGCTCTCCTTTTTGACTGTTTTCTTTGTATGAAGCAGCTCTTGATGTGATCAGTTCAGCTGTTTTCTTAGACTTAATGATTGTAGTAGATAAAGCTTTTAAAATCTGTGCTACCCCAATATTAACTTTTTCAGATTTTGAATGTGCAAAATGAACCATTATGGAATGACTGGCAGGATCTGAAAAAAGCCTGCACTGATGATCCCCAGGCCATCATGAATATCATTCTGAAAGCAAAGGTTAGGCATCATCATGTGAATTTTGTTGAATTAGAATGCTCTAAACTTTGGATAGATAAATTTGTTGAAATAGCATCTTAAAACACTGATCAATGGAGATTACCTTGGGAGGAAGGGTTCTGTGCTACAGAAACAAATACAGATCTGTGTTTAATGTCAAGATTTACATGTAGTTAATAATCCTTAATCTTAAGTTATAACTCTTACTCTGAGATACAACCTGTTCTTTTCTCTTAGAATTTTGAAGACTTTAATAGCGTGGCTTTTGGCATAATACAGACTTGATTATTATATCAATACCAATACTGTAGGTCTGGCTGGCTTTAAAAGTGTCTCTCTAAAAAGCCAACTTGCTTACTGTGAGATGAGAAGGCATTCTCAATGCAGCTGTGACTGACAAAATTGAGTATCATCTTCTTGTCAATGTAATTATTTACTTGTTGCATGTGGGAGAGTAGTCTAAGCTACAGAATTTCTGGAGAAGTTGATCAGAACTTTGGGAGAAACAGCTGTATCAGAAAGGGTAGAGTTTGTCCCTCTTTTATTTATTTATTTTTTTTTAAATTCTTTAGGATTATGAATTGTTTGAGGAATGGGGGCACTTGTATCCTGTCCCAAGAGAAGACTTGATTAACCTTCACCGTGAGCACCTTCTCCACTTACTGGAGATGGGAGACATGGAAAAAGCACTGCAGGTAATAGCAAAACTCTTTCAGCCTTATGTCCATAGGTCATATAAGTTGAGAACTCTTTTCTTTGCCTTCTTGATGTGTGTTTTCATGGCCTTTTTGGCTCTTCCCTTAAGAGATGCTATTTGCTTATATGTATTTTGGGGATCCTGGCTCTCCGCTGTTATGCTTAAGTGAAAATCCAGCTTGGCAATCTAGTTGTTGGACCTAATAGCATAAATGTCACTTACATGGAAATACAAGGCCCCTTTTATTTGAAAAATCACAATGAAGCATTTCTGTGCTGCTTAAGCAGAAGAATCAGAAGTGAAACTAATAACAGGAATTGGTCAGTTGTGCTTCAGTGCCCAAATTAGTGAAGTGTGAATTCTTCTGGTTTTAATAATTACGGAGCTGTTGCTAATAACAGTGTAAAATAAAGTGCAGGCTCTGTCAGACTACATAGCTTTGAAAATATTCTGGAAGCAAAGTGGAGACTTCTGATCACTATACCTTCTGTCCCATTCCTTGCTTAATTTTTTGCTTACTTTAATTTAAAAAATATTTTTATTAATAAATGGAGCAAATAGGCAATGAGTAGTCTATAAATGGGTTATCTAAATCATTCTTATATACGTAAGGCACTTGTGCAAGTTAATTTGTTGGCTGGGCCATTTAGGGTAATAATCTGTCATGGACTGCCCGTTATAAAGGCTACTTTCCAGGAATGTAGTCGTGGTTCACTGTAATTTGTTTGGTTTTGTAGCTTTTACAAAGAATTGAAGACCCTGGTATTTGTCTTGCTATCAGTGAACAGTCTCTTGACCAGCATCCGAACTTGGCAGCCTCTCACTTCTTGGCTGATTACCTCACAGCCCACTTCTATGCAAATCTGACAACAGCACGCCGTAATGAAATCCAGGCACTCTATATGGGATCAAAGGTGAGTAAAACTCCTGCATTGTGGGATTAACAGCGATATATAATTACATAAGTAACTTTATAATACATAATATATATGTAATATATAAAGCTTGTATATTTTACCAGAGCATTCTCACCATATCAGGTCTAAGATCCTTAGTCTCGGCATCCAAAGGGAAGTTAGAGATGGCTTAAAACTTCTCTTCTCCTTCTCCATCATTGCAGTTCCTATATTATGAGGTGGATGTATGGTGTTTGAGCTGTAGGGAGTGGAGGAACACACAGATGAAAAGAGGGTGGGGGTAGAATAAAATAAAATTGTGGTGTTTATCAGGACAGTTGCTGTCTTTGTCCCAAGTGAAGAAGAAAGCTTTTTCTTCTTACTAAACTTACTCTCTGTGTCAGTAACATCAGGTGTCCTACATGTGCCCACCTGTATGGTGGTCTTTGACACTTGCACGGCATGTTTCTCCCAAGTACCTTCCAAAGGCAGACAGTATCACTCCTCTTTTTGGATGGCCATTGCCTTTACAGAAGTCATACAGGTTCTGTGCTCAGCCTGGGAATAGATGCATTAACCAGTAGATTACTTTAGTCAAATGCATTATATGTAAACAAAATGCAGTGCTTTTGGTAATGTCTGTTTTGTTGTAGGACTACAAATAGCAGCTTGTACCAGTGTGTGCCACAACAGTATTTTGCTGGGCTTCCTGTTTCCTTACTTGTCCCTTCTGAAGACATGATTTAATTTGGAAAGTGTCTATGTTAACTGTCCATCTTTAGGAGAACTGCTCTTAATTTCTCCTCTTGATGTTTCCACAAATGATGCAAGGATAATGATTGGGCTAAAGTTCTTTTTATAAGCTTATTTTAATAAGAGAATATGCTCTACCCTGCTACAGCATATTTGTCACAGGGTCACAAAGTGCTTTCTAGTCTTCAACTGCCTCTGAAATGAGGCAGTGTTTTATAGAATGGGAAAGTGGAAGCTAAGTAATTTCTGCAAATCCACTCAGTAATTCTGTAACAGGAGTAGGAATAGGTCTAAGTCGTCCTACCTCCATTTTTTGGCCTCTATATGTTACTCCATTCTCTGCATAAGCTACTGTGCTAGTTTCTTGTCTTTAATCTCACAAAAACACAGATTTGAAGGTGTATAATTTTAACATGTGCTTTTTTCCTTGTCTCAGGTGCTGCTGACTCTTCCTGAGTTCTCCCGTGTTAACTACTTCCACCTCTCCTCCAGGCCACTGCTCATGCTGGAACAACTCCTCATGAATATGAAGGTGGACTGGGTAGCTGTTGCTGTGCAGACACTGCACCAGCTCTTAGCTGGACAGGAAATTGGTTTTACTGTGGAAGACATTAACAATTTGCTCTCCAAGTATGCAGAAAAAGCTCTCAACTTCCCTTTTGCATTAAAAGAAAAGAGATCAGGTGACTGTCCGTGAGAATGCTGTTTTTCACTTGGGAAAGAAGGGCCAATTTTCCCCAGAATCATTTCACCAATTGTGCCACAACATTTTTAGATTTGTGGCTCCAGTCTTCCTGTAGCCTACGGCATGTTCTTAAAGTCTTTGCCTTTCTTGTAAACAGATGTTCTCAAGGACCAACAGCTTCAAAAGTTTCTCGGACTTTCCTCTGTTGCTTCTTTTTGGGGTCTCTTTTCTTATATGACATTGTTTAATTTTCTTTCATTCTTGTTTAATGCAAAGTCACTGATGACTTAAGGAGTTCTAAAACCTGCAGCCAGCTGCATCTTCCCCCAAATAGAATGGCAATTTCATCTTCCATAGTCTTTCCTCCTACCAGAGTCCTGTTCCTTTTTTCATATAAAAGACTTTTAAACTTGTAGTTCTATTTAACATTCTCAGCATGGTTCTCCTTTCTGGTTTGCCAGTCCCTTCTCATCCATGTTGCCTCAGAATCTCTTGCATCTGGCTCGCTCCTCTCAGGGTTTTAGAACTCAACACCAGAGGGTGCTGCAGATCAAGTCCAGTGCTTTTGTTTTGTTCTTTTAAAAGCACGTGGCATGTGTATCTATCTGTATTTATACCTACATATATGGTACCAGCTTGCTTTATGCAAGTTTCCAAATGTTGACTTCATTTCATGATTTAAAGATGCAGCTCTTGCTAACATAAAAACATCAGACTCGCCTATCTTTTCCTGCCAAATGACCTATAACTTTGCGAGTATGTTCCTTCCACTGTGATATGAAGCATTTAGTATTTGCCATGAACATCTTGTGTCAACTAATTGTTTTCACATCTGATACTTATTTTCTGTTGTATTATTCCTGTGACTATCAGCAGTCCATTGCTTTGATAAGGATCCCTTTCTCTGTGTTTTAGGTCATTGAATTTTATATAGTTTTGCGTGAATTGTTGTGAGGTAATTTTCATGAAAACATAGTAATTTGTAATTAGATAGCTAGTTCCATTTTGTGCTGACATTCTTACATACTGCTGTGAATGGATTCCTGTAATCTTCATAAAAACAGGTGGATGTATGGCCGGTATTGTTCTCTGAATTTTATTTTTTTTCTTCCTTTTGTCCTAGATTCTCTGATACGTATCCAAGAAAGTCTCAATCAGGTATTGGAATGTGAAGCACTGGCTAAATCGGGATCATCAGAACTATCTCCTGTCAGCTTTACTGGTAAGGCTAAGACCTTGGTGCCATTTTCTTTCAACCTGTTCTTATTTGTTTTATCCCCTATGTATGTGTGTCCCACCACTTAATAGTAACTTGGGTTGCATTTAATGCAGATTAGTGTCTCTACAGCTGGGTGCTTTGGGCCAAATTAAAAGAGAACTTAAAGGGGAACAAGAAGTATATGGCTTTGTTTTGATTTTTGGTAGGTGTCTACAAAATACCTGAAAAATCAGCACAAAACCTTTCCATTCCAGACCTTACAGAAAAAACCAAGCCTGAATAGACCATAGGAAACAGGACTACATCTGCAGGAGGAAAAAAAAAAAAAATTACCTCTTTGCCACAGCTAGGGTACTAGTGGATTAATGGTGCTGCAGGTTAATCCTTCTGTGCCTTGACTTCTGTACTCTCTCTTTGGGTATATAGGCAGAGCTTGTCTGGAAGCCCATCATTGTGGGACTTTTCCTTGTCTTCCTATTCTTTGGTCAGTAACTTTTTTTCTTCTGGATCTTAACTTTGGCTTTACAGTAGAAATCTCATTTGTGTTGTATTTTTTTTGTCATTCTTTTGGTCCTTGAATTTACTTTTTTTTCTAGGATCCCTCTTTTGACCTGAGGGAAATAGCACACCTTGTACTGTCCGAGCGGCTCCACTTACAGTCCTCAAACACAAATAAATAGAAACAAAATAATTTAAGCCGAAACAATGGACAAATATTTGTGGCTTAAAAAAACCCCACAAATCCTTCTGTAGGTTCCATTCAGCATCTAATGCAAGAGATGCACTCTTCAGAGGACATATATTGTGAGAGATGCATGGTCTGTGCTCTCAGGGAATAACTAGCAAAGGATATCCTCGAACCTCCAAGGCTGGTGATTCTCAGCAAGTGATGAGCCTGAAGTAGAGTTGCACACTGATATCCTGATCTACAGTTTAGGGTGTCTGGACTGTTCCCTGGTTCTGTATCCTGAACTGAAGACTCTTCTTGCTCTGCCTACATGAAGTGACAGCAGTGCCTTGGATTGGGCTGTGTAGCTCTTCAGTTTTTCTCATAATGGTCAACTTAATATCTGTATGTTGTTACAAAACTTGAATGCATTGCCCTCTAATGTTCTTCTGCAATCCAGTATCTACTTGGATGAGCATGAGTTAGCTTTATTGGAGTGGAGATTTTTTCTTTTTTTATTGTAGTATTCAGGTACACAGAAAGTGGCTTGCAGGGCTGCAATGACATGTTGAACTTTTTAATTAGCCTGTAGTGTAACTGGCTTACATCATATAAACTAAAAGCCTATCTAATACTGTAAACTTGATTCAACAAGTATTTCATTGGCAAGGTCAAAGATCCCGAAGGCCAAAGACTTAAACTGCTGCCTCTTTGAACTGGTTTCCCCACAGTAGATTGTAAAGGGGACCAGAACAGGAAGGGATATGCTGTTGCTAGCCATACCACACCTCACCTAAGATAACAAAGAAAAGTCTTGGTCTTCAGGAATGTCAACACTGGATATACTTGAGAGTATATTTTACACTATATAGCTTTTTGGTATCCATATTCTGGGGTAATTTTTTTTTCCTCCTCCTATAAGTCTCTGCTTATGATACAAGAACAGATGTTGACAAGTTGTCTTATACTTCTCTAATTGTTATGGTAAATGTCTATTAATAAGTATGTACTCTTGCTTACCAGGGTCGAAGTACTGTAAGTTTACAATCTTACAGTTTTAGCTTAAAGCATATATATTCTTTTCACAATGTTATTCTGCCATGCCTGATTGGAGGATAATGGTAGTCGTCTTGTGAGCTAGAAAGATCTTATAGCCTCAGTAAGTCTGTAGTGTTTTCTGGTATTCAAGACTCCATTAAACTGCTCAAATCCCATTCCATGTTTTTCTTGGCCTGGCTTTTTTTAAGGTGTTACCATATCTGCATGTCCCAGAGACAGAAGTCTGCAGCAGAATTTGTTTCCTCACGAATTTGTGCCTCCTGAGAAGCCGCCACCAAAGCAGCAATGGATACCTGATGACACTGAAATGATATGTATGGTTTGCAAAACAGAACGTTTTACTATGGTAAGGAGCAAAAACAAAGTACACACATTCCTAGAACTGTGACCTTAACATGAACACTTGCTCATAGTCTGTTTTCTAAGAGACACTAGATACTTTAGCAAGTTTGTCTGCATCAGTGTAGGCCTGACAAGATTGCCAGTCCCTTGATATTTAACCATTAGTTTCTATTTAGTGTAGTTGAGGAGACTGGCAGCAGTTAGCTCCTTGCAGAGTTCTGTGAAGTGATAGAGCCTAAAGAGGAAATCTGGGCATCAGAGAGGAGACAACTATGAGATCTCAAAAATGTGTGATAATAGCAGTATTAATATTTCAAAAGGCTGTCTAACTGACTGTGCTGGCAAGAACTAACATGAGCATCCTATAATTCAGATTACCAATATAGAAAATGTAATTTTTGCTGTTGCTTTTCTAAAATCTGTTGTTTCATAGAGTACTTAACAACTGTATTGGCACTCTAAGGGAGAATATTAATTTTGAGTTTTGCAGGTGTGCTGGCAGTCTGTTATCTTCTATTGCTTAGAAACAGTACTGTTTTCTCAAAGTATCTGTTGCTTTTGAATTTGAAAATTACTAAGATGGTGTCAGAAAGACAGTATATAGCTTCTAACTTTTCCAAGAGATGGTCTAATTAGTGCTGTGGTCAACACTGGGACAATTTAAATAGTGGAAGGCCCAAGACTGCAGCAAACATGTTTTAAGTACCGACGTCTGGGTTTTGGGTTGTTTTTTTTCTTTGTCATGTCCTCTCCAGAAAGGGATTGTAACAGTGAGAATCAATCATTGTATAGTCCTGAAAAGCCTTATCATGCATGGTGTTTCCTCTCTTCAAATGGAGTAAGTTTACTCATGAGTGGAGGCATATATAGGAGGGGACTTCAATAAATGCTTTCTGTTGCTCATCCATGACCTCTTTTTGCATAGTTTAACAGGCGCCATCACTGCAGGCGCTGTGGCAGGCTGGTGTGCAGCTCTTGCTCCACCAAGAAAATGGCAGTAGAAGCTTGCAGAGAAAATCTGTCTCGTGTATGCGATCAATGCTATGGCTACTACAACAGAGAACATATGCCTGGCTTGGTACAAGACACAAGCGCGTAAGTCCTTCCTTTCTAGTTCTCAATTTCATGTACACAGCAGAATGTGTGAATGGAACAAGAGAGAAATAAACATTTGGGTTTATCTGGATAATATAATAACATCAGCTTTTTGGTCTCCACCTGTTGGGATTTTCAGCTTTGGACATGGCGATGTTCCTTATGCCTCAGTTTACTTTTCAGATTAGAAAGAACACTGGAGAGCTGGGCAACAAAGTCTTTAATTCTATAAGTGTCTATTGATCATTAAACCTAAGAACTGAGTGCTTTGATGCAGAACATATTCAGCACAAACTACTACAGTGTGACAAAGTTTCTTGCAGTTTAGTCTGCTCCTGGATTAACATTACATGTTGACTAGCTCTGCTGAACATATCCGTGTTTTAATGTTATTCCACAATCCCTTGATTACAACTCATTGAATCCTTGGGGATTCAAAAGCAAGTTCATGATTAGATAGGCTTTGAAACTGCCCTTAATAAAAGGGACAGCTGTGATGACAGATTTTCATGATGTGGTTGCTTTAAGCTGAGAATTGGACTGAAATTTGTTGTGTTATGTTAGGCCAGCTGGTTTTACTCTCTGTGACCCTGTTAAGCCTGCTTATACTGCCATAGCCGATACTGCCATCAAGGTCACAGAGAGTAAAACTCACTCTTTTCAGCTGCACTTTCAGCTGCATTTCCTCTTTTCCTTGTAAGCCTGCAGGTAGCAGTATCCACTACGGCAGTATCAGCAGGCTTGCTAGGAAAAGATGAATACTGTGCAGATATGAAAAGGAACCTCTGAAAAAACAAGCAGTCACCTCTAGCTAAACCAGTTTGCGTCAGAATGGTTGCTTATGCTGCCAGATTAGGTCATCAGAGCCTAGCAGTGAGCTTGAATGCCACCTGTCATGTTCTAATTGCTTAAGTGCCTGGGTTTTTTTATACTCACCCAATTTGTATATCAGAACCAACTAAATCTTAAGGATGGAGACCTGGATGCCAAAAACTTCATTTTAGCTCTGACATATTCTGATACTGGCAGTTCTTCTTGTTCTCAGTGTCTGCTTTATGATGTGTGCAACAGTACTATTCCTACAGAAGGTTATAAGAACTGATTACTTAGTGTAGTTGAAATACAACAGTGCAGAGGCAGGATCTTAGATTTCCAGACAGTAGGGGGCAGGGGCAGGGCAATGGGTCAGAGAGGGCAGGGAGGGAGAGATGTTAGATTTTTACAAGACAGTGTTCTGAAATGGCTAGCCGTATTGATCTCTCTTTTAAAACTATGTTTTCCCCAGTGTGCTGGAGTAGGCATGATGTTTCTTTCTGTTACTTTATTACAGCAGAAAAGAAGATCCGGACCAAGTGGAAGGTAAGGAATGGAGTAATGTTAAAGTTCAATTTTTTAAAGTGCGTGATTAGCAGCAGAGTTAGAGATAGGAAGCTGATACATCTAGTTGTAGCTGAAGGGTGATCAAAACTTGAGTTACAAATTATCACTGATGGTTTTTGCATTTGCAGGCTGAAATTGAGCATTCCAAACTTCTGTGAATGGAAATTGAGATTTAGGAGAGATGTCTCAGCCAATTTTGAATATGCTGGATGGGGATTAAAGGAAGGAACAGAAAAACAACAGTTAAAGAATGCACCTTGCATACCAGAAACAGTCAGTGAGAGGCTGTGGTATGAGTAGGAATTAATTAGCCCACTACAGACCTGTGCTGAGTGATCCTCTTTTTACAAACCATGATAGTACAACTCTGAATACCACTGCAGTGTGCTGTGGTGTTTGATACCCCATGCTGGCTGGGGGTAGCACAGGATGAGGCCCCTCCGGTTGTGTCCTGAGTTCCATCTCCTTTGCTGGTTGTGTGAATATGGACTAGTAATTTCTCTTCGGTGCCTCAGTTTCCACATCTAATATAACACTCCAGGAATAATAACAAAATTTAGTTGACTTTTTCTTTTTACCTGCCATTTTTCCTCAGAAGATATTTACTGTTTGTTGCTTAGTCTGGTGTTTGAGGTGATTCTGCAAAATTTTCCTACACTGACATGAAATTGTGGCAGACCAAAACATAGTTATTTGAAGTGCTTATAGCAGTAATGTGAAATATGGTGCTAAACTTGCATTTGTGCTACAAAACAAATTAAAATATTTTTCCCTACTTGTCGCCTTTTTAAGTATGATGGGCTATTTGAGTATTTTTTTTTTGCTGTTGACAGAAGTTTGCTTTACTTGCTGCTGCCTTTGTTACAAGACTGAAACAGCTGAAATGCAGTTTCTGAGCTGCTGCTTCTGGTTAGATCTTTCTCTTTGCATGCATCATTGCTACACAGCACTGGGCCCTTACGATTCATTCAGTAGGAGTGAATTAAGAACGGAAATCCTCAGATTTCTAACTTATCTGATGAGACTGTGAAGAAGGCTTATCATATATCAAATATTTTCAAGCCTGGTTTATTGCAATTATTCCAGTTTCCAGTTCAATTTAGAAATAGTGTTTTTCTTTCTTTTTTTTTTCTTTTTTTTTTTTAATTCACCCTACAGTTTTAGTTACTCAACACTCTAACAGTCCTTCTGTGAAATCTAGAGCAGTCATTTTTGAGACTTTTTAAGTTTTTCCAGGGAGAAGAGGAAGTTGATCAGGGCAAAGAGTAGTAAATTAGCATTATTCTCCATTTCTTAGCATTGTGAGATTGGCCATTGTTTTTCTGCTAGGAACCACAATCACAGACTTGAGCATCAGAGGGCTTGTGCACTCTCAGCTGCACTCAGATGACAGACAATATTTGATCTGTAGCTATTCTGGGTTACTAATTTCAAAACAGAATTTCCTTAATCTGGAGGAAAGAAAAAGACTTCACAGAAATAAAATTTCTTGAATCATTTGATCAAATACCCAATTTTCTGCAGTACTAGTTTATATGAATATGTAAGGAGTTAGCTCATCTTCTCACAGTCTTTTGTCCTCAAGCTGCTGGTCTATATGTTCAAATAACAAATTCTAAAAAGAAGATACAGGCAGTTAAGTCAATTTATGCTTTATTTTTCAACTTGTTCTTTAGTTTCCCTTTTTAGCTGTAGCCCACAGCTGTCATATTTCTACTTCCCTCCTGCTCAGAAATATTTAATAACTTAGTTGAGGGAAGGCTAAAGAGGAGAGGTTGCTGTGCTTGATGTCCAGTAGGGTAAGAGTTGGATAATCATTTGAAGACATGTCACTGGAGCCAGTTTTTGGTGACAGGGTGTTGGTAACAGTGAGAGTAAGTTTAGGTACAATTTGGCAGCCTGCTGAGGAATGGAAATGTTACTGTAATCTGTGTGCTGGACATGTGATACTGGCAGGAAGTGGCACAATGAGAGGATTACAGATAACTCTTTTATGAGAGTATAGGAATGCTCTGCATTTTCTGTCCTTAGCCAGCTTTGTTGCTTCTTGTACAGTGATTCTACCTGGTGTTTTCTTTTTGGCTGCAGAAACTTCTGATCATGAATATTCCACAGTGGTGCGAATACCCAAGGCAACTGAGCTTGAATGGATTTTTTCCCTGAACGAAGAGGAGAATGAAATTGTACGCAGTGAATTTTATTATGAACAGGTGAGGTCTGGAGAAAGAGAGTCCAATATAATCAGTTCCCTGGAGAACTATCTCAATAGCCATGTTTGTCTCTCTTTTCTCAAATTGTCAGGCTCCCAGCTCTTCCTTGTGTATCGCCATCCTTAGTCTGCACAGCGACAGCATAGTGTGTGGCCACCAACTGATAGAGCACTGCTGCAAGTTGTCCCAAGGGCTCGCTAATCCTGAGGTGGATGCTGGTCTCCTCATGGACATCATGAAACAATTGCTCTTCAGTGCCAAAATGATGTTTGTAAAAGCTGGAAGGAGCCAGGATCTAGCTCTCTGTGACAGGTGATTAGTCAGATGTTCACTAGGATATATTGAGATATTGTCGAGACCATTATCCCTTTTTACTGGGGAGTGAAGGGTGGGAGGCTTGTTTTGTGATTGTACTGTGGACATTTTAAACAAGAAGAGAAGCTCATAAAGTAAGAATTCAAATAGTAGAAATTCAAGCAGTATGACTACATGATAATTACTGAGAAAATTCTCAGAGTAGGGAGAAATAATTCACAGACTGGGGTAAATATTTACTTCTGATATTGTGTATCTGCTTTCAATCTATATTTCAATATTGAATTTCAAACCTGCATTTCCTGAGAACGAGCATTTTACGCTTTCTGAAGTTTTGTCCTACAGAGCTTGAGGTGGCAGGTGTAATACATGAATTTCACATGTACTAGTTTGATTTGGTAACATGTAGCTGGTGTCTGCAATCAGTGTCTGCCAGTGTTCTACTGAACGTGGCAAAAACCCCAATAAAAAATAGTCTGGATAGGAAAGTATGATGGATAGAGAAACCTGGTATACTGGTGATTAGGAACCACTGTTCTAAGAGTTGTCTTTGACATAAAGTTCTTTACGATAATAGTGATAGTGTGTGTATTTCTTTAAACTCTTTGTTTTCTCCTAGCTACATCAGCAAAGTGGATGTGTTAAATATTTTGGTTGCTGCTGCTTACCGTCCAATACCATCTTTGGATCAGATTCTTCTCCCTGCAGCAGTAACAAGACTAAGAAATCGGCTTCTGGAAGCAGAGTACTATCAGCTAGCTATAGAGGTAATAACAATAGAGGGATGTCAGTGTTAATAATGCTTCTGTAGTGGCTTTTGCTTTTCTCCCTCCTGAGTTCAGATGGATGTGATGTGTGAAATTTATTTGAACAGTTACAGACTGGGATTAAATTTTTCAACAGGGAAGAAATAATTTTCTGAACACTGGAAAAAAATTTCGGAGAAGGGATAGTCCTGCTGTGGAGCGGGCTGCCTAAGGGAAGGGTAGGGGCCTTGTTTCCCAGTACAATTAAAATTGGAATAGACTTAACTGCAAGAAAGTCATTAAATGGAGGAATCTTGCATCCAGTAGAAGGACTGAGACATCCTTTGTGGCAGGACTTTATCTGAAGCTTGTATGTTTGATTTCATTTGTCTGTAATCCCACAGCAGGCATTAGTAAAACACCTTTCCCAAGCGTTTACTTGGAAATCAGCAATGGTGGCAAATACATCTATCAGAGTTCATCTGGTGTGGTTTATCATCTTGTCTTTCTTGTGCTCCCAGAATTTCATAAGCCTCTGTTATATTGCATTGCAGTTTAAGAACAGGATTATGATACTACAAACAGGATTAGGATTTTTAAGGGGTAATAAACAGCAGGAATAGATGACCTATTTGAATAAAAATGGTTCATGTTTAAAGGCAGCTGGTGTACTAAAGAAAATCAGGAATAAATTTGATCAGCAAAATTCTGTGAAATAAAAAATATCCTGGTGGTTTGTGAAGCATCTTCTGTTGCTTTTTTTGAAACCACAAACCTGATGAATTCTGCTCTGTAAAAATCATCTGCTTTAGAAAAGCAGATGTGAAAATGTCCTGAATTTTAAAACTGCTGAACTGAAATTTCCCAGAAAGATAGTTGCTTAAACTTGTACAATAAAAAATACTTCCATGTTTGGAGATCAGGGGTGCTTTGGTAGTTGGCATTTTGTGCCAGTAATATGGAAATAATCAGCACTGATTTTTTTTTTTAGGTTTTGTTTTGGTTTTAATGGGAAATGTGCTCTAGGAAGTGAAAGGTCACAATCTCAGACTGTGTGGTAAGCCAGTTTTCCTGTTTTCTATACTGGGACTGTGTTGCAATATTAACGAATTATTTTGAATTTAGGTTTCTACAAAATCTGGGTTGGACCCAGGTGGAGCATGGCATGCCTGGGGCATGGCTTGCCTTAAAGCTGGAAACTTAAGTTCAGCAAGAGAGAAGTTTAACCGCTGTTTAAAGCCACCTATGGATCTAAACCAGCTGAACCATGGTTCAAGGCTAGTCCAGGATGTGATACAGTACCTGGAGTCCACAGTGAAGCCCATACTCATTGCGGTAAGGGTCTTTTGTTCTGTCTGCTCTGAATGGCTATAACAAAGCCAAGTAATGATGTTTTAATACACATCTTATGGCAACACATGTTGGAATATCAGTTGTTAGGGGTTTTTTTCCTTCTTTCGTCATGATTGCATATTGCAAACTGAATATTGTTGGGAAACTTGTTAGCTGTTTCATCACAGTGAGTTGGTGGCTGAGAATCAGACAATAGGATTTCATAGTATCTGGGGACATACTTAGTGGAGGGGAAAGCTGTACTGGTTAACATGTTATTACTACAGTATGAGGAAACTAAACTCAATCCCAACAATATGTTGTGGTGCTGCAGTAATGCCATTTTTTTGACTGAAACTGATAACTTTGAAGGAATTCAAAGGAGAATTTACAAATGCTGTCCCACTCTTCTTTCCTTGTCAAAAAGCACTATTACATGGTTTGGGATTAACTCTGGAAGTTCTGATTAGGTACCAAAAAATGATTTTTAATACTAAGTAACTGCAGAATCATAATGTTGAAAGACCTCTTAGTCATACGTATTTTAGGAGAATAAAAAAGCTTGTTTGAACTAGGTTATTGAAGTAGCTGTTGACAGTGGAATTGTGTTTAAATAAGCCTTCTGTCTGTCCCTGGAAACAGCCATGCTAGCTACAGCAATGTTCAGCACCTCTGTTGATAGCAGGGTTCCAATCTAGTGTTTATAAAAAGCATTACTGGATTCTTACCCCTCTAAAGTGATAGCTATTTTAACAACAACAATAACAGAAATGCTTCAGGGCTGAGTGACAAGATCTAACTGAAAAGAATGTTTTCTTCTTACTCATCACCTGTCATCGATTCTCTGCTTTAACGGCAGGATGATGATTACTTTGCCACGTTAAGGGAACTTGAAGCAACACTGAGAACAAGAAGTCTGTCTCTGGAGATGATGTGTGAGGGGAAAATTCAGCACAACAGCTACTATCAAGAGTGCTTGTTCTATTTACATAGTTACGGCACTAATCTGGCAATAATAAGCTTTTACATGAGGCATGACTGTATGAGAGAAGCACTGCTTCACTTGCTAAATAAGGTGAGTACTCTAATTTGCCACCACCTAAACTGAAATTTGAAAAGTAGCTAAGAGGGCTTCAAGCGTAGTCAAACTGGCATCATGCAGCATTCTGGGTGTTTTTCTGCACAGGAATTTTCTGAGGTCCTAAATGTTGTTATATGAACTATCCTGTGACTGACAAAATTCAGGGACATGAAAAAATAACTTTGATCTTTATATCTTGTGTTTAATCTCTCTTTCCCATTGTGTTGAAACAGTGGCTTCTAGAGAGGAGAAAATGGTTTTTGGTTTTGGGGTTTTTTTTTTGATAGAGGTCCTGCATCAACAGCACTTTGTCTTTTTTCTACAAAGCTGAAAACTTGGGACTAATTCTCATACGGTTTGGAAGAGAGAAGGAAGATTTTGCATTCCAGTGTGCTGATAACACTGGACTTTACTCTCTATCACAGTAGCTCTGCCTCTTGGTATTGTTTGCTGAATTGGACATTCTCGTTTGCACTTCTGTAACTGTTAGGAATATAAGGGAATACAGGATCGTGTCCCAGACGACAGAAATCTAGGGAAGCCAAACGTGGTTTCCAGTTCTCCCTTAGGAAAACTGCATAATATAGGAGGGCTTAAGAATGTCTGGAGAAGACAGTTCTGTTGGTGCTAAATTACAATTAAACCTAGAAATTATTCCAGTAAGGTAATAACTAATTCATTAAGGGTGCTTCTTGGGAGATGTGGAGGAGATATGAATTCATTGCATCTCACCAGCCTGAAAGCTGCTAAGTGTGTGGGGTTTGGGGTGGTTTTTGCTTTTTTAAGTTTCTGTGCTTGTGTTTGATTTACTGATTCTTTTGTATTATTATTATTAGAAATAATTCTTATTGAGAAAGTACAACTTGAAACATCAAATTCCATTATCTTCAGTCTGCTTATGAGCTTTATTAATAGAAAATTAAGTTGTCTTATCAGCCCTGCTTTCTCATTGTATCATCAGTCATTCTAAGCTCATATACTTACCTGCATATCAAATTTGCCTTTAAAGTTGCATATTTTTGCAACGTTGGTGAAATAATTTCACTTGTTAAGTAGCAGGCTTTGAAAATACTTTAGACATACAATTTGATGTGGAAGTTTTGGACAAGGAGACTAGTAGTAATCACGCAAATGAGAGAAGAAGGTTTGTTACCTTAAAGCTGTAAGGTACTAGGCTTCTGAGGAAACATTTTGCAGCTGGTTGTTTGGAAGCATTTTATGTGTACAGGCTTTGTAGCTTGTATCTTACTCTGAGATTTAAAAAAAAAAATCCATATCAAGTCTTTAAAACGTTTGTGCAGGCCATGTTGTCACACATGCTTCTTTCCATAGTAACATTAATGTGTGAGACTGTATTTGCGAGACCGTAATCAGGAGGTCAAGGGAAGTAAATATCCCCCTCAGCTCACTACTTGTGAGTTTTCATCTGAACTACTGTGCCCAGTTTTGGGTTCCCTAGTACAGAACAGACATTGTCAAAGTGGAGCAAGTCTAATGGAAGGCCACCGAAGTGGCTAGGGGCCTGGCACGCATGATATACGAGTAGAGTGATAGAGCTAGGTTTTTCCAGCTTGAAGAAGGCAAAAGGAGATCTATGTGCTGTTTTCAGCTACCAAGTGGGTGATTGTAGGGAAGATAGAGCCAGGCTTCTCTCACATGTGCACAGTAAAAGGATAAGAGATAGTGGACACAATTTGGAGCAAGGGAAATTCCAACTGGATATAAGGAAAAGTTTTTTTTGCAGTGGGGATATTTAGACATAGTAACTGGGCCCCAGAGAGGCAGTTTAATTGCCCTACTTTGTTATGCTCAGAACTTCACTGGACAGGCCCAGAGCAGCATGACCTAACTTGGAAGCCATTCTTTGATTGGGGGTTAGAACCAAATGACCTCCAGAGATCCCTCCCAACCTAAATTATTTATTCATTTTATGATCTCTGTCACTTAATACTCCTTTAAGTTATATGAAGAAAATCAACAAGCTGCTGTGGCTTTGCTTCAAGCAACCTTTCTGATGTTTGTGTAGGAATCCCCATCGGAAGTGTTCATTGAAGGGATCTTCATTCCAAGTTATGAAAGTGGAAAACTGCATATGTTGGAGAACTTGCTGGAAACCATTGATCCAGGATTGGAGAGCTGGGGAGTCTACTTGATTGCAGCCTGCAAATACTTGCAGAGAAAGAACTACTACCATATTCTGTATGAGCTGCAACAGTTCATGAAGGTAAGATGAGGGTCAGTGCCATCTCTTTCAGTGAAATGTCGAATACCGACTTCTGATTATTTACATTGGTGTAAATCTGCATGATGGACAACTATATTTTTGCTACATTCCAATCCTAAAAAACAGAGAGGAAGGTGTGAGCCTGACTGAAGCTGACCTGCTGTGCGTTTGTCATGGATCTGGTGCATTGCAGTAGCTTAACTACTGTTTTGAAGAAAACAGAGCATTGCCTGCTTTGTGTGAGCACTTTAGTACAGACAGCAGTTAGTGAAGGTGGTGTACTTTGGTTCATCTTAGTGTTCAGTATATTTCTTCTAGGATCACGTTCGTGCTGCCATGACCTGCATTAGATTTTTCACTCATGGAGCAAAGTCTTACACTGAACTGGGAGGCAAACAGACATGGCTTCTAAAGATCAAGGACCATCTCAAAGTTTATCTGCAGGAGGTCTCAAGAAGTTCAGGAAGGAAAAAAATGGCATTCACTTTCCGGAAAAAAATGTCTGCTACAGATGTGTCAAGGTATCTACAAACATGAACCTAAGTTACAGGAAAGGAGAAATTCAGGCTGTTGTCTTTTCATTTTTGTCTTCTGCTCCCCCCCCCCCGCCCCCCCAGTGGTTGTGTTTAGCTAACACATGGTAGCTGTGCCTGACCCAAATCTTACTTTTATGTAGTTGCAAGTACAGGATTCCCATTAGCTTTTCCCCCAACAGCCCAACCCAGGAGATGAGCAAATGTTTCTACTAAGAATATCAGTCTATGTATCATCTACTTTAATTTAAAAAACGAACCGTACAGTGCATAGACAGCTATGTATCAACCACAAGTTTTCGTGCTTCTGCTCTTCCTTTCCCCTCCACAAAGCAAGGAGCTTTCTGGTGCTTAGCTTCTTACCAGGGCTAACTCAAAACATTCAACTATGTACAAGTTATAGGTGCCAGACATAACTGAATCCCTGTATTCAAACTGTGAAGTGTAAATTTAGCCAGATCTTTCTTTTACTTGGGCTTTTATATCTTGGTTTTCTTAGGGGCTTTTTTCTTTCTTTTTCTTAGGCTAGACTCTAATTTAAAGGTGGGGAGGAGTGTGTGTGATGAGGTGGAAAAGAGGGAGCCAGATATTTGGGATCCAGATTCTTTGGCTAACTTCTTTTGAAATAACGTGAACAAGTGCTCTCCTTCAGCTTGTGATCCGTGTTAAGTGCACAGATCTGAAAAGTATCTCATTGCTGCAGACTTGCCTACACAAAAGACAAAGTCAAAAAGTCACTAAAATAATTATTGTTTGGAAATATACCTTATTTTGAAATGTGTTGAAGAAATTTAGTAAGTTCACATAAATAATAATTAACACTTTCTGTTTCAAAATAAAGCCAGAATTTTTCCTTTATCTAGGCACATCAATACAGTTGACTTGCAGATGGAGGTAACAAAGTTCCTGCATCAATGTGAGAGCTCAGGAACGTGTCAAATGTCAGGTTCCTCCTTGCCCACACTCTTTGGAAACAATAACATGAAAATGGATGTTGCATGCAAGGTACTTATTGCTATTTCAAACACAGCTTTATTTTTCATCATCAACATTAACTTTAAACATTTGATGGTTGGAGCAACCTCTTGTATTTTTCATGGGCAGGTTACTTGTCCATGTATACAACCTACTGTTTATGAAAAATGCATGTTTTTCCTGTCGTGGTTTAATCCCAGCCAGCAACTAAGCACCACGCAGCCACTCACTCGCTCCCCCCCATCCAGTGGGATGGGGGAGAAAATCGTGAAAAAAGAAGTAAAACTCCTGGGTTGAGATAAGAACGGTTTAACAGAACAGAAAAGAAGAAACTAATAATGATAATGATAACACTAATAAAATGACAACAGCAATAATGAAAGGATTGGAATGTACAAATGATGCGTGGGGCAATTGCTCACCACCCGCCGACTGACACCCGGCTAGTCCCTGAGCGGAGATTCCCTGCCCCCACTTTCCAGTTCCTAAACTAGATGGGACATCACATGGTGTGGAATACACCGTTGGCCAGTTTGGTTCAGGTGCCCTGGCTGTGTCCTGTGCCAACTTCTTGTGCCCTGGCTGGGCATGAGAAGCTGGAAAATCCTTGACTGTAGTCTAAACAATACTGAGCACCAACTGAAAACATCAGTGTTATCAACATTCTTCGCATACTGAACTCAAAACATAGCACTGTACCAGCTACTAGGAAGACAGGTAACTCTATCCCAGCTGAAACCAGGACATTTCCTCAAAGTAGCAGAGAACACATGAGAACTTAGAGCTTCTCTCTTCAACATTCAAACTTTCAGAGGCAGAGCATCCTAAATACAAATAGTAACATGCCTTATGACTATACATCCTGTTGTGTTTTGAAGCAAGGCAAATACTGCTATTATTCTAACCCTTAACTTCAGCTCAGCTCCATCTGTAACTTGCCCAATGTCCCACAGGGAATCGGTGTGTGACAATAGACCCTATATTTGCTCTACTTGTTGGGGTGGTGCCGTTTTCTGTTGAAGTAATGCATTGTCTTTTGGGCCCTGGGCAAAATCTGGAAATGCATTATTATTCAACTCTATGTAATGAAAAAGGAATGTGCATCCACAAACTTATCTATGCCTCTATTTCAGGTCATGTTGGAAGGCAAAAACATTGAGGAGGGCTTTGGGATTGCATTTAGAGTCCTTCAGGTATGGAAAAACTTGATGTAACAAGCACTATTATTACAAAAGTAACTCCTGCAAGCAGCGATTGTTTAAGCAAAAGACTTTTTTTTTGCAAAATGTCATTTAATCCCCCAAAAGAAAAACCGCTTGTGAGAAAAGTCACCAGTTCAAGTCTTAAATGTCCATGTATTTGGAGGAAGCTTGGTAAGAAAATTAAGATGCTGCTTCAGTAAGACACTTCCAAACTAATTGGGTCCTACAGAGGAATTAAGTACAGCTTTTCCATTGCTGTGCACCTTGTTCAGTGACTTAACTCTGGCAAACCACAATCACAGATGTGAGTAGAGAGGTCTGATTTGGTAGCTCTCTGCAGTTCATGATAGCCATGCAAAGACACAGTGAATAAATAAGGCCAGGGCTATCTCTGTACTGTTCTCCTGGCTGAGAGAGCAAAGCTGATTAACTGGAAGCTCTCTCTGGGTACCTGTCCTTCCTCATGTCTGGGTAGAAGTTGAGGTGCTTATCAGTCAGCATAGCTCATGAGCCTCCAAACTTCTCTGTGTGTTTCTCCTCCATATACTAGGAGCTGCTAAGAGATGCTGCTTCAAGTAGTGCAGTTTGCATTTGCCTCCTGTCTGGGACAGAGGGTATAGCAGGGCCACTTCTGGACAGAGGTGGCACACTGAAAGAGTATTTGTGGATATGGCAGGCCCTGCTCCTTCTTTCAGGTCAGGATGTACAAGGCAGTACGCCTGTTCGTAGTGAGATGGAGAGCCTTAGAAAAGTAGCACTTAGCAGCAACAGCAGTCACTAGCCCCCAGTAAAAATGAAGTAGTGAGTCCAGCTGCCTAGCATCACTTCTGTTTCCTTCCTTTTTCTTATTTTCTTGCCTTATGCATGGCAGGATCAGTCTACATCTTTTATCGTCTCTTCCTTCATATGGGAGGTGTATGATGGTCATTTGCCTCCTGTTTCTTAGGGTACACAAAAAGTGGCTGCTGGTGAAGTGGCTGGAGGAATATAGTGGAAGCTTGCTAAGTGAGGGAGAAGTGGGTAGGGACCTAGGAAGGATCATTTGCCAGAAGAAATTAAAACTGATTTTTTGTCACCCCTGAAAAGGAGGTGGTAACAGTGCTCTTGTTCTTGAGCAAAATTGAGTTTTACCAGTCTGATTATAGAAAACTTAAGCCAAACCTGAGCAGTGGTGACTGGAAAATCAGAGGCCCCCAAAACAGCTTTGACTTTTTGGAGTATGGTGTGATATTTTGTCCTTAGAAGAGATTGTCTCAGTTGTATAGACTCCTTGTGAGAAAACGTGCTGAGAACATTTAATGTGTTGCTCTGATGTTTCAACTGCCTCTAGGACTTCCAGCTGGAGGCTACAGAAGTGTACAGCAAAGTGGCCAAGCAGCTGGTGAAGCAGCAGAAGTACAGCGAGATCCGGCAGCTCCTCAAGTGTGTCAATGAGTCTGGAGTTGCAGCAAAAAATGATGGGGATAACATTATCCTAAACTGTCTAAATGAGTTCAAGAACATTCCTGCTGAGGTAATTCTATCCTGCATTGTATCCCTTTTGAAGTAAAATGGGTCTATATACAATACAGACTACAGGGAAACCATCCTGTGGTGCCTGTGCTGCTCTTTCAGTGGGTCCTTCATATCTTCTGGCTCTGTACTACATGCATTGTTTAAAGGTGAGAGTATGTGGTTTGCCTTATGCAAGTTACTCTGAGAGGAAACAATAAGTAGCTGTAGCATGCTCCTACCCTGCACTTCCCAAATGAGTACCCATGATGGGGAGAGAACCTTTGCTTCACAGGATCCTGCCAAATGCTTCTGATTGGGGTGGGAGGTGTTCCCTTCAGTGAGGCTTCCCCACCTACCACAGAGGATGTGTGGAGGAAGAAACCTTCTGCCTCCATAGGAAACAATTTTAAGATGCCCTTTGCCTACCACAGTGTCTTTTCCATCCCAGTGAAGGAAGGACATGCTCTCTGTGAAGTTGTACTAATCAGGCTAGGGGATGCAGACCACCCCGTGGGTCAGGGTGGGCCATGGGGGCCGACTCCTGCTGGTGTGCGAAGAACAAACAAATTCATTTCGTGCAACATGAGCCATGTCCATGGGGGGCTCCGGGACTCATAGCGTTCTCTAGGGACACCCCACAAGCATGGCACTGGACTGCCTCTTTTCTACATCTGCAGCACTCGCAGTTGGGACAATGTAACCATTTAGCTGGGATCTCAGCAGCCCTTCCTCAGTGCAGAGGTTTGGTCCCTGATGGGGTAAAGGTTTGCAAACTATAGTCACTCTAAACGTGAATATCTTTTCCCTTCTTTGGATACAGGATCTTGATAATCTGATTCAGGATATGGACAGTGATGAAAACAAGGTAAGTAAAACTACTGTAGAGGAACTCCTTTAGCAAGAGCTAAACAGCACAGTCTTGGTCTGCAGGCTCTATCTTCCACCATCTTTTCTCTCATCCTCACTCAAGCCAAAGCTTTGAAGTCCACTTCCTAAATTGTAGAAATCACAGTGAATTCCTCAAGGCTATGGTGGTTGTGACTGTAGAGCTGTGATGTGAAGGTACCAATTGATGTTACCCTTATTAGTTCCTTGACAGTCCTCAGAATGAGGACTAGGCATTTGTTATAGTGTGAGGAAAAGTATTTCAGAGAGGCGCATTGGTAGGTTTGTTGGTTTTGTTATCCAGCTTTTCGCTGAGGTGCGTGTAAGTTTCTAGTAATGGCAGACAGGTAATGAGGATCACCATACCTCCAAGATGACCATTTCAGCATATTGTTGCAGGATTATACTATTTCTCTTGTGATTGAGAGTTAAATGATAAAACTTCTCCAATTCTGATGTACTTTTTTTTTCTTGGAGGCCTAAACTACTTTGTTTCTTCAGTAGTTTTCATACCAGCTAGCCAAGCCACTGGAGAGTCACAGATAAACATGTGAACTGTAGATGCACATTTATAGATGAAGAGGCTTTGGGTCAGTATTTGTGGATTGTTGTAGATTCTCAGTGGCATAGCTGGGAATAAAATCTTAAGATTTGTGACTGTCCTCTGTCCTTCTCCAACTGACAAACTCACTGTTGTATGTAGATTGAAAAACGGGCTTTTAATTCTGCCTTTATGTAAGATCTGTTACTGAAAAATGTGAGCTGTTCTAGAACCAGCAATGGAAGAAAATTACTGGTTTAGACTTTTTGCTATGAGGATATGGTAAATTAATGCACTAGATAAGATTCCTGCTGCTAATTTCATGGTGATACAGTAAAGGAGTTTCCACAAGAGACAAACTTAATAAAACACAGCTGTCTATCCATCGTTTACATTGGGATCTGCTCCATGTCATACTTGGCTTCATAATATGCTGCTACTACCTTGTACAACACACTTCTGAACTAGGTATTTCCAGTGAATCCTTGCTTAAGCTTGTCCTGTTAGTTTACCACAGCTTTCTAACCAAGTTCTGACTGCCTCTTCTGCTTCAGATCCAGGCCTACGTGATGTGCAACAAGTTGCGTTCTGCCTATCTAGTCTCAGTGAGACAGGAGAAGACCAGAGCGGTGCAGCTAGTCCAGCATGTGCGACAGCTGGCTGAGAACAGCGGAGATGACGTTGTGAAGGCCATCTGTGCCCAATGGCTCTCAGTGCACCAGCCCAAAACAAGAAATCGGCTTCCCCAGGGCACTAGGAAGTAATAAGTGATTGACATTCACCATCATACAGGAGGGGAAGGCTTCAAGACAGCTTAAAGGTGTGTGATTCAGCAGTCTTTTGGTAAAGTGGAAGCCTCTTGATTGATCTTGGTGGGAAATGGATGCTGCTAATGTGCCTCTGGTGAAAGGAAAGGAACTAAATTACAAGTGCCAGTCCCGTATTTTGACAAACAGTCACTACCTCAGGGTGTTTTTTGGCTATCCTTTTGATGGGGGGGAGGGGGCAGTTTCAAACTGAACAAGAATTTAGGTGTATGGGAGAGAGCACTTCTGGTTTTGGCTTGGGTTTTTTTGTTGTTGTTGGGTTGGGGGGGAGGGGGCAGTTCTTGATCCCCTCTGCCCCCCCAGAAGGCACTGAACTTTATTGTATGGTGTTTTATTTTTAATCCAGAAACCCTATATAGAGAGGACAGAAAAATTTCATCAGCTCAGTGTAGCCTAGAGTATAAAACTCTGTGATTATGGGTTTCCTGTAAACTTTTTCAAGATTGGAGAGATCTTCTTTTACAAAGACTGGAATGCAGAGATTTTTCTTTAAGCCTCTATACAAACCATTGCTCCCCCCCCCCCCCCCCCAGTACAATGTGCCCAATTTCTTTAGTTTGTTTGAAAAGGTAGGAACTGATTCTTCATGGTAGGTTTCTACTTACCAGTCGTGCTGTCAGATGTGTGCCATACATATGGCACTTGAGCCCTTACTAGGTGGATGAAGTTATAAATGGCATATCCTGTAAGGGGAGTACAAAGGGAAAATAATCCTTGAAACTAGTTGAAAAACCACATACCTCTTTCTTTGCTGTGGTAATATCCAATAAATTATTGTGATGCAGCTTTCTCACTGAACAGTTGCCAGGAAACTTCCACAGTTTTTCATCAGGTATGGCAGAAAATAGGGATAGAGCAAGCTGTAGTAAAATTCAACAGGTGTCTGCATCCCTGTTATAGAGGTATGCATTTGCTTCTTAGCAGAATAATCTGTCCCTGTCAGGTACAATAGAACACCGGACAAAATTTTTATGAACTGGACATACTGTGTAGACTATATTGACAGGCTTTGCTCTGGAAGTGTTAGGTTAACTCAGTTTTATGAAAAAGCAGGGATCTTTGTGTAATGGCTGTGTTCAGGGGTGCTGAAAAAAGCAGCTGCTTCTTTGCAACCGTGATGGGGACGTGAGAAATGGGCAGAAGAATGGTAGACAGTAGTAGGACCTTCAAAAAGAAACGGAACAAAAAATGGCACTCTGCAAGAGTTTGTGTTTGCTGTTTACGTGTATTTCAGCACAAGAAATAGGAAAATTAGTTCACTTTTTCTGTTTAGTTGTTTACTTCAAAAGAAACAACAGGTTTTCTGAAGTGTAATGTAACTGTAAATAGTTTTAGTACCTAAAATAGAGACTGTCAAATATGAGTTTTGCACTATCCCCACGCTCACTGTAGTGACACAACAGACTTTCATGGTGTTGGAAAGGACTTGGTCCATCTCCTGTAGGGTTTGATGACCAGTGCCCCACTGACACAAACCCCTCTCTTGGAGGTGCTCCACCCACCAGAGCAGGGCATGTCTCAGAGCAAAGCTGTCAGAAATGACCACATGTAGCTTTCAGAATCTCCTGACCGCAGATTTGCATTATCTCATTAGTGAGCAGTACTAATGAAAGCTTTTGCTTTCATGGCCAGACTGACCTAGCTTTTCATCAGATTACAGCCGTCAGGCTAATCCTAAAACCTGACACTATCCATGTCTTCGATCATTTCCAAATCTCTGATTATAGGGAGGAGGTTTTACTGTTTGTGGGTATCTAAATCTGCAGTGCTGTAATAACTACTTTTCTGCTCGAGCTCCTTCAGCTGTATAGAGCACAGAGAGTGGAATTTGCCATGCAGACCAGTCAGTTCTGTATCTGCCTTTCTTCCTGACCTCTTTGCACTGTACCTGATGCACTTTATATAGTGTTTGTTGTAATCTGATGTTCTTAACCTGGAATTGTAGGGATCTTTCTCTTACCAGCAGAACTGGAATTTGGATCCTGACTAACTGCCTTGTGTCACGAATAGTGCAATTATAAAGGGGCTTTGAATTTTTGTGCATCAAAAAGGGATTGAGTACTGCCAGTTAAAAAACTTGTCTATTAATGACCAAGGTTTGTTTACAATAAAAAAACAGAGAATAAAGTATTATGACTGTTAACGTATCTTCTGTTTGCTTTTTATCTCAGCATAGCTTGGGATCTCTTTCTAGATCTGTATGTTGCTTTTGGCTATGCTTAGCAGAGTAATTAGAAGAGGGAGAATTGTGCAGTCATGCAAAATCTCTCTGCTACAGTGGCCTCAACATTTAGATCAATTGGAGTATCACATCTTTATACGTCCTCCCAGTAGCTAGGTAGCTAGCTCAGTCTCGTACATGTACTCTTACAAACCGGTAATCCTCTTTAGGTAGCTTTGCAGGTTAATCTAACTCTCCCTTACAAGCCTCCCTTTGAGACAGCTAAATGAGCTTTAGTTCCCTCATTTTACAGATCAGCCTAGAAGAAGGTATACATTATTTGCCCAAGGTCAAAAAGAGTGGGTGTGTGTCTATCACAATGTGTGGTTACATGTCTTATGTTAAATCTACAACCATACTTCTTTGAGAAGAGGATTGACCTGCAAGGGCAAAATATTTCAGCCTAGAGACACTTTCTGCTTTTTTTTAAAATGGTTTCTGTTGCTCCTGGAAGCCACTTTCAAGATCAGAGAATCACACACAGAGAAAGCAAGCCAAGCCTGCAGTGCTAGGTAGCATTCTACTGCTACACTGTAGTTCTGGATTTAGTTTCATATTCAGGATGAAGCATAAAGAGGGAGGAAAAAAGGTAGAGTGACAGGGAGAAACACACAAAGGGACTCCAAAATGTTACCCAAACTGAGTTCTCTACATTAGTAAGGCAGGTGCAGATAACAGCACCACCAAGTAAATCCGATTCAACATTTGTGAAGGAAGATACAGTCTCCTGTTGTAAAGGAAAATGGCTTTATTTAGTATTGCTCAGAGGTAGCACAGGACTGATCTGCATAGATAGCATCCAGGCAGAAAGAATTAATCATAAAATTAGCATTTGTTTCCCAAAACTGGCAGTTGGTCACAGTGGCATGCTCATATGAAAGTCAAAAAACTTCCGGATTTTTTTTTTTTCAGAAGCAGAAGTTAATCCTATGAGCTGTGGCACTCTTTTGAGCAGTTTTCTAACTGTTTAACTCTTTCAGAAATTATCTCCAATTATGGATCACACGCTAACAATTTGCACCAAAGTAGCACTAGAGTTCCAAGGGAGCAATCCCATTACTATGCAGATTGACCCAGCTGCCTTTTGGAAGTGCAAGCTGTATGGTACTGCAAGGCCAGGCTGGCAGCCTTGGCCAGCCAAGGCCAGTAACTGCTGGGCAGACAAACGTAAGTGTTTCTGTGCAAGTCTTGCGTTCCTGTCCTGTGGCTAACTTGACCATAATATTAAGATAGCCCTGACCTCTGCTTCAGCTATTTAGCTCTAGGTAGTCTGCTGTCACTTAAAGCTACAGGCTTAGCTGAAGTTGTTTAAATTTTTTTAACATAGCTGAGATGTTCTTCACTCATTCTGCTCTCTTTTCTAGGTTCTAAAGTAATTTAAAGTGCAGCTGGCGGGTTTATTGTGACACCTGTTACACCATTTTGCTCAGTGCTTCACAGGAGAGGTGTGTGGGTTTTTCTAATAAGATAACTAGCCTATGCACAATTGCGGCAGTCCTGCAGCTTTTAACCTCCCAGTCACCTGCACTGAGCTGGGTTCTTAAAAGATATGTCAGCTCTCAGTTAACTTACTGCAATCAATGGGCATTTGGGGCAAAGATACTTCAGTGGCTAGGGTCCAGCTTCTTACAGAGAATATAGAGAAAAATAATTGATTCCACTTAAAAATTTTACCTAATGCTTGGCACAAAAAGGCCAGCACCTGTTTCTGTGTGCTTGTGAGCATTTGTATTGCATGTAATTGCCAGAAAATCTAATATCCTAAAGTACTTTCACTCTGCCAAGTCAAATAGTAGGAACTGAAACTAACCTCACAGATCATAAGTTTAGAGCCCTACCTTTTTACTATTACTGTTAGGAATAAAAAGCTTTAAATAAAGGTAATTCTTTGTTACTTCATAATCTAAACCTAAGACTGCAACCTCCATTTCTATTCTAAAGCCAGAGAACAATAGCCTCTGGCTGTTGTGTGAGATAACAAGCAAAGGTTGCTCCCTGTGTTGGTACTTTTAATTCTCCAGCTAGGCAAGGGGACTGGTTGCTTACAAATCTCAATTCTTAAGTGTAATATTCCAGAAATTCATGTTACGTTGTGTCCATAGAACCATCATTAGGGCAGCTGAAGTATCAGCGTTCTAGTCTTGAGGTCTCTCGGCAGTGCTCTTCCCAGGAGAAGCATTGCTGGGCTTAGCCAGGTACACACTTGAGGCCTGCGCTGCTCAGTCCCACTGGATGCCAAGGAGCTCACAGCTCACACTCCAGAGCTTCTTTGCTGTCTCATCATCCCGACCCCGTGGAGATACGTATGCTGGCTGGCAATCACTGTAAGAGGAACACTTTTTATTTTTTAAGTCAAAGATCTCCATCTGCGTTAGCACACCAAAATGTCTCTGTTAAGATAAGGGAGTTGCTTTCTATCAGCTTAACTTCAAGACCAGTTGAAGAAAGGTGGGAGTCTATGCAGCAAATGAGCAAGGGTTGGTGCTAAGCCACCTTGAGAAAGCTTTCTTTCCAGCTCACTAGGGAAGAATCTTCCCGTATGGCACCAAGAACTGGCAAGTGAGTCTAGCTCTGTTGGTTGTCTCAACTCTTAGAGAAACCTATATATGCTCTACTATATACTCTTCAGTGTACATTCTCATTCATACCACTAAAAAGGGCTATAAACGCTAACCAAGCTAAACTATTTATCCTATCCTGTTCATCCCACTATATTGCCATCGCATGAAAGGCAAAGCTGCCCCAGAATAATAATACTGTAATAACCATGTATCTTTATACCCTTTTCCATTATCCTCTGAACTGTGGCTCCTTTCTTCTCAGCTCCTGCAATCAGACAGCACTCTGGCTTGGAATAGAGATCATGCGTTCTCATCTGTAATGCTAGATGCTGCAGTAACATGGGAATTTAAGACAACAGAGGAAATTGCATCTTGCAAGATTTCTATCCAGCCTAGTGTTTTTAGACCTCCAAGTGCACAGTCTCTGGTGTTCCTGAAATTACTGTGGTGGACTCCACCTGTCTTGCTATGGCAGGCAATGTCTTTTCTTAATGTCTATACTTGTGCTTTATGTTCTATTGCCTGGAAAGTGAAAAGGATTTTAGCCTAGTCTAATGTAATTTCTGAATTATTGTTGAAGCTATTAATTTCCCACAAAGTCCAAAATTCCTTTCTTTTATGAGTTTAAAATCCACCAGAGTTTTCTGTACACCAGCATATAAATGCTCCATTTATATCCTGGGACAGACAGTCATCCAGGGAAGATTAAGACATCTATTTATATAATCAAGTCTGATTAAGATGGTACAAACTCCCAAATGAAGATCAGACAGAGTCATTACAGAGACTAATCTGGTCACATATCACAAGAGGAAAGCTCTGCAAAGATGCAAAGGCTCCAACAGTATCCATGTGGGGAAAAAAAAAAAAAAGATTATGAATTTTCACATTCATTTCCCAAAAACCAGTATTGTTATACTGCTCTACACCCAGTGGGAAGCTGACAGATATATCTGCGTGGATCTGTTCAAATGGCAGTCTTCAAATCTAGGACGATGATGAGTTGGAACTGCTCTGGGCTGTAGTTTTGGTGAGGGGAAAAGGCATGACTATGCAGGGTCCTGTAGTAAGTCAAAGAAGTCAAGAAACAACAGGGTTTGTAGTGGGAGCTACACAAGACAGTTTGCAGGACAGAGCGATAAGCATCCCAGCTGAAGCCCCTCCCAGCTGGTGGGTCTGTCACACTGGAGAATCAAGCTATTTTGTCACATGCCAGTCCTGAAAATCTCACCTCCTAGTTCTGTAGCACCATCAGCACTCCCAGCTCCCTGGGAGCACAAGCCCCTTCTGCTCCAGTGGGGTAAAACTACAAAGAGAACCAAAGTGGTCTTCCCAGGATTGATGCAAGTGACCTCATTAACTGAACAGCTCTATTGAAAAGTGATTTGCCCAAGTCTCAGGCAGATCAGGATTAGAGCTCTGAGCAGGTGACAGCCATTCCTGCGCTTTGAGTACAGTGATATTCCTAGCCCTAAAGGACCTGCTGTTGTGTGAAGTGTTGTACAGGTCAGGGATTCCTTCTAACACGATATCCACTGCAACAGACCTGGAAGGGATAATGCTTCAGTATTTGCCACCCTCAGCCTTATCAGCCAGCCTCTTACCTAGTCCCTTCTTAATAAAGAATGACAGTAATCATAATTTTCCCCAGCCAACAAGGTTGCCTTCCACAGTGTATCGCTCTATCAGTTTGCACCCACCTGAAATACTGTCCTGTCACAGAGTCTAGCTCCTCTGCTACTGCACAATAGACACTGGTCTGAGCTCCTTCCCAAGGTGTCTTCAAGAAGAATGAGAATATCTTCCACAGCCACATCATTACAAATGAGTGCCGGACCAGGTCAGAATGGACGGAACCAGGATGGAGAGCGTTTGCTGTGACTTTAGTGCCTGTGGCAAAAGAAAACAGTCCAGGACAAATCTGTATGCACCAAACTGCATTTTGAAAAAAAAATAAAAGGGTAATATACTCCTTAATTCTACCTGCTGATACTCTACAACTTAAAGGAGGAGTCCAAGCATGGATACAGGGAGAGTAAGTGAAGTCCTCTGTAGTTAACTGCTTGCTGGAGCATCCTCTGCTCCCTTCCAAAGGCTGCAGTCACTACATGCTTTCTGCAAAATGATGTGCTAGAGGGCCTGGGTGCTACAACAGCAGCAGTTTCCATCAGGCTTTTGAGAACACCAGCTTCTTTTGAGTTACTGTAATACTAATTTCCTAGAGAAGACAGTGCTTCTGTTTTAGTAAAATAAATACTACTTAAGTTTATGAAAAGGACTAAATTGACATGGCTGTGACAGATGTTGTGACTTAGGAGGTATTGTCTAGTCCTATGCTTCTGTTCTGCAGGCCATCAACATTTAAAGCAGCTGAGTATGCATTAGCTTTTCTATTGGAGACTGCAACTGTAGTTCAGCTCCTTCTGTTTCTTCAGCTTCCACCCACATACCACAATTGTCTGCATGGATGCAGCTAGTTTTTGACAAGCACCAAAGAAAAATGGAATAAATTCAACTGTGCCAAGCTACTAAACTCCTCTGCCCTGTTGTTGTAAAGACAATTAGTGTTTTAAGTCTCCTGGTTCCACAGACAGGAGATATTTTCTTCCTGCAAAGAGCTGTCAATGACCCTTGCCTCAAACCATTTCATTTCTGCATAGCCAATCTCCAGACTTTTCTTCAATCCACTCTCCTCTTCCATGGTGCTCAAAAGCCAAGCGGATAAACACTCTGCTCTCCTGTGGGACTTGCCTTGCAGCCGCCTCGCCAGCTCCCGGGTGAAGAGCACGTTAGCCAATTTGCTGTGACAGTAGGCAAGGCCACGATTGTAGCTCTTCTCACCATGGAGATCGTGGAAGCGGATTCGGCCTCCGTGATGAGCCAGTGAGGACACGTTCACTATGCGGGCTGGGGCAGACTGCTTCAGACGCTCCAGCAATAGGAAGGTCAAGAGAAAATGACCTAGGGGTGAGAGGCAATGTCATCCTTCTCCGAAGGTTCCCCTGCTGGAATTTCAAAGTACTTATAACATATTACTTACAAGTTGTATCTTACTGCTGCCCACTTCTGTCCAGGGAACAGAATACCCCCCCTGAATCAACAGCTAAACTTTTTGGGGCCCATTAAGTTCTGCTCCTCAGCTTCAAAAAGCTGGAGCTGTCATACATTTCAGATGTCCCAGGTAACACATACAGATACTTAAACTGGGTCCATGATAAGAAAATGCATTGTGTTGCATCTCCAGAACGCTTAACTCTGGCCTTCCATCCTTCCCCAAGAAGAAAGGATGGGGAAGAGAAAATCTGAAAGCAGGATTTTCCTCTGGCATTTTGCCCCAGATATTGAATGCAAACATGACTCCGCTGGCCTTACCAAGATGATTGACTCCCAGGTGCATCTCAAAGCCATCAGCAGTCTTGGAGTAAGGGCATAACATGACCCCAGCGTTATTAATGAGAATATGGAGTTCCTTCTCCTCTGCAAGAAACAACAGATGTCCTTAAACAGGGACACCGAGACTGAAGACAGACAAGAAGGTGGCACAAGTCAGCCAAAAAAACCCACGCCTGTCTGAGTTGCAGCCACGTTACCTCAATAAAATAAGGGTAAGTCTCTTGCCACAAGCTAGCTCATGGCTGTGAACCGCAGTACCAAACATGGTACAGATGTTTGCAGGTCAGGGATTTGGTATTTGCTAGAAGAGGAGACAGCAGTCCTTGGTAAGGTAAAATACTCTCACTGAAAAGAAGGATCTAGAGACTGTACCTTCTAGAAATTTCTCAGCAAACTCCCGGATGGACTTCGTATCGGCCAGGTCCAGTTTTTTCACAATGACTTGCTGGTTCCCTGTCTCGGCTCGGATTTCACTGGCTGCAGCTTCTGCCTTTGCTATGTCTCTGCAAGCGACAATCACCCTCGCACCTGCAAGGGTGGGAGGAAAAAAGCAGGAGCAGAAGCTGAGAGCACTGGAGCACACCGGATGATTAAGGTCATGACAAGCAGGCTGACTATTGACAGTGCTTACAAACAACATATTGTTTCTTTAGAGAATTGGCATCAGTCAGGGGAGCATCTGGGAGAGACAAAGCCTTTCCTACTATGTTGTTAGCTCCGATCCAGCCGAAAGCTGTTCTCAGACCAGGAAAATCCATGTCTGAAGTGCCTCTGTCCAGGTTCTCCCAGGTCAAGAGTGTGTACCACAACACTGTGGGTACGATAGGGTTATATCTGTCCCTATAATGGGAACGTCAAGCCAGGAGCATGTGGAGATACTTGGATTCCAGCCAGAGTAATTTCTAAACGGATTGTGAACAGGTAGTTTAATCTCCTTACCAGTTTCCCAAAAAGCATTTAAACGAAATTAGCTTGAAACATGAATAACTAAAGCACGCAGCAGCGTACCTATGGCATTTCCCAGCTTCATACGAGCAGAACCCAGCGATACCAGGAACTTCCCTAGTCCTCTGAAAACAAGTTGCAGCGCAGAGCATTTTCATGTCACAAGGCACATTTTTGGAGCTCGGGCAATGAAACCTGTTGAGGAACTGGGGACTTGCGCCTCAGTGGTTAACGGCCTCTGGAGGAGCGACGCTTGGGCTCGTCTGAAATAACTTGGGAATCCAACTCACTTAAATGTAAGCATACGCTACCCCTCCCGCAGATGCAGAAAAGGGAGTACTGACGCCCAGGCACGCCCACGCCAGCCGCACAGGGATGCCCGTGGCCGAGGCCGGTGACTTGCCTCTTCGCGCGAGGTCTCTGGCAGTCTCCTTCCCGATGCCGGTGTTGGCTCCCGTGATTATCACCACCTTCCCCTCCAGCTTAGCTGTTGACTTACACTGGCCGCCGGCGACATACCTCCTGCGAGAGAGGCCGGCAGCACTCAGGGACGAGGTCCGAGGGCACCGTCCCTCCTCGGGGGCCTCGGGCCAGGGCTCAGCACCCGGAGACCCCGGTTTTTACCCCGAAGGTCGGGCCGACCGCTGCGCCCAGGGCCCCGGGGAGTCACGGGCGTCGTTACCCGCAGCGGCCGATCGCGATCGTGTCGTGACCGAGCCGCCGGGAACTCGCCCTCCGGACCCCGCCCCCACCGCTTTGCAAACACCGGCGGGGCCCGGCCCGAGCCCGGACCCGCCGGCCCGGCACGGGGAGGCCCCGCCCCGCCTCCGCCGGACCCCGCCCCGCCCCGCCGCCCCGCCCTTGCGTCAAGTGGGGCCACGGCTCCGGTTGGCCGCCGCCGCCAGCTCCGGAGACTCGGCCAATGGGCGCCGCCGCGGCGCCGTGAGGAGAACGCGGGCCCCGCCTCCCGAGCACCCCGTTACGGCGGCCGCCTCTCTCCGAGCCCCGCCGGCTCCGGCGCCCGGGACAGACCCCGCCGTAAGTTCCGGGCGGCCAGAGGCTGCGGGGGGGGGGGGGGGGGGCACTGAGCCACGCGCCGCCGCCGCCGCCGCCAGGGCTGAGCCGAGCCCCAGGAGCGCCCCAGCCCCGGCCGCGCTAGTGTCACCCAGGCGCTGGAGCCGGGGGAGCGCGAATAACGCGCCAACGGCCCGGCGCGGGCGAGGGAAAAGGGATCCGGGGTCTGTTCCTCCTCCCGCCAGACGAACGAACAGACCGGACCCGGCCGCCGTCAGCCGCCACCCGTACGCGCGCGAGAGGCCGGGGCCGCGCTCGGTTAAGACGCACCTGATGTAGGGCGCTGCCACGAGGAGGAGGACGGGGACGGAGACGGCGGCCCCCAGCGCGGCTCCCCAGCAGCTCCACATCGCCGCCGCCGCCGCCCGCTCCACGCGCACTGCCGGCGATCGGCGCCCGCCGCCTCGCCCGCCCCGGGCCCCGCCCCCCGGCCCCGCCCCGCCCCCCGCCCGCCCGGGCCCCGCCCCCGGCACGCGCCTGCGCAGCGGCCCCTCGTGGCGACGGTGCGGTTCATATGCCGGCGAGGCGACGGCGGTGGTTGTTCGCCGGTTCTCTCGTACCGGATGTCCAGCAAGCCCCGCTCCCTGCCGCGGGTGTACCCCCGCTGGAAAGGCCGGCCGGCTGTATGCCAGCAGCCTGCTGCCATTTTTTTTTTTTTTTTTTTTTTTTTTTTTTTTTTTTTTTTTATTGCCGCGGGCGGCGCTGAGCTGGGTCTCTGCGGACGATCTGAAGCTGCCGCTTCAGTTGCGCTTTCCAGTTAATGAGCCGAGCGGCTGTGTGGGGAGGCGCGAGAGAGACGCTTTCACCACCTGGCGCCAAAGTTCCTGCTCCCGGCCCCAGCAAAACCTGTGACACGATGCACGCGTACACGTCAGCACGCGTTGAGGGCTGGGAGAGACGCGGCGCTGCGTTCAGCCGTGCTCGCTCTCGCCGTGACCGGGGAGCGTAAGGAATGAAAGCCCCGGGGCACCGGCTGGCGCTGCCTCTCGCCGCCCCCGCCGCGGGAGACTACAGCTCCCAGCAGGCAGTGCGCGCCGCGGGGCCCCCGCCGGCGGTGGCGGAAGTGCCTCGCGAGGGAGCGGCGGGGCGTCGCGCAGCGCGTAGCTGAGGGGGGCAGCGGGCAGGCGGCGGCCGTCGCCGGGCCGGGCGGGGCGGGGGCGGGAGGCGGCTGTCTGCCATGGCGGGCCGCGGCTCCGCGTCCTCGGAGCACCTGGAGCGGCTGCACGAAATCTTCCGGGGACTGCACGGAGACCTGCGGGGCGTCCCCGAGCGGCTGCGGGGCAGCGCGGCCGGTGAGGCGGGGGGCCTTGCGGGGAGGGCGTAGCGGGGGCTGAGGGCCGGCCGCGGCGGGGCCTGGCGGTGCCCCCCTCCCCCCTTCCTCCTCTTCCTCCTCCTCCTCCTCCCCCCTGGCCGGGGGCAGCTGTCCCACCGGCTGGGCCTTCCCCGCGGGTGGCTGGGGTAGGGCGGCTGCAGGGGTGTTTGGGATGCTTCTTCATAGATAAACCCGTTTTGACAGGCGGGAGGGCAAAGTCCGCCGAAGAAAGCCGGGGGGGTGGGGTGGGGTGGGAAGGAGTTCTGCAAGGCAGTTGCGGGAATTTTGTACATCCCTTTCGGTAGGCGCCTCCTTGGAGGGGGCGGGTGGCTTTGCTAGGTCTGGCTTCACTGTGTGTGGGGTTTTTTCAGTTGCTGCTGTGTTCTGGTAGCTTTGCTCTTGAGTGTTAGGCCTGGTCATGCAAAGCCCCGAGTAGGTAAGTAGCGAGGCAGGTGTGTCGCTTTGCTCCTCTGGAGCAGCTCCTCTTGTCTGGCAAATTTCAACTCCGTAGCCAAGCGCTGCTGGGCTGGGCTCTCAGCTTCAGTCTCATTTCTGAGGAGGAGTTGTTATTTGGATGTTATTTCATGCCGTTTCTAGGTGAATTGCCTAAACTGCAGTGCTTTGGGGTTTCTTTTTTTTGCCTTTTTTTTTTTTTTTTTGTCATCGTTGGACTTCTGTTTAAAATCTCATTGGCAGAATTAAAAGCAGTTTTTATTATCACAACCATCTGTAGACTTACTGGAGAAGATTTGCATGCTAAATAACTGTCTTAAAAGCCTAATTTGTGCAGTACATACCCACAGACTGGGAAAAAAACTATCAAGCTACACGAAGTTACATTAGAAGCAATACCTGATTTTATGGTATTCTTTATACCATGGGAGTGGGTAAAACACTCTGATGGAACACTTCTCTATAGGACTTGGCATTGTGCTTCTTTTAATTCAGTTCTTAGTACTTGGCAGTATTATGAGAACTGGAAAGGGAAGTGATCTGACAAGAATTATTTTACCCAGGTCACCGAATCACTTTGATTAAATATTTCCTTCATATGAGAAACATGATACACAGTTATCACGAGCTGCTGTAGCTCAACTTGGTTTTTGTACCACAAGAATAAGTAGGACCTATCAGCCGCATTCTGCAATATTCTTGTCATTCTCCCAGAATTGATCAATTTTATGTGTTTAGGTGTAAAATCATAAAAATGGTTTGTTCAGAGAGTATACCAGTCTGTGCCAGATAACGCAGGCTGTGAAGAGCCTAACGTTTCGTTTCTTACCTGGCTTTCTGTTTAATAATGAGTTAAATTCAGGGTCACAGTCCTCGTCATCAGTGTTTCCAGAAAGTTCGGTACAAGAAAGATGTTCAAACCCGCAAATGACAACTTTCAGAGCTGACTTAATTTCACTAGCGGTCAACAAGAATAATAATTAAAAAAAAAACATAAAAGAAGAAATACCCTTTCTTGTAGGAAATCCTTATTTCCTTGTATAAAGGAGAGTGGTCGGTTTCTTGGTGAAGTAAAGCTTTGTCAGGTCTCCATGGAACTGGGGTAGTCTTGAGCAATGAAATTCTGAGCAAGAGGCTTAAACGGGGTATGTACAGGCAGGAACTTTTGCAATGCTTGTAGATTTATTTTTTTTTTCCCAACTGATTGCAAGTAATTACAAACTGATTTTTCAGACATGCTATGAAATTGTAATGTGACTGTTCTTTTCTTTAAATTTGCTGCTGCAAAATCATGGTAATATTTTCAGAAAGTATTTCAAAGAGAGTTTAAGATAAGTCAGGAATTTGTCTATTTGGTAAAGGCATTCCACTCTCCTAATGTGCTTTGTTTGCTTCTTGTACTTATGGGGAGGGGAGTGTACCTTTATTTTTTTAATTATCTGATCCTGAAAGGATACCTTGCATACTCTTTTAAGATGATTGGCACACTCCCAAACTCAAGGGGAAACAGAATCTGTAGTCCTTAGGACATCCTTGAGGGTCAGAGGTTTGGAAATGCTGTTTCACTCCATATAAACAAGATAATAAATTCCTTGCTCTAGAAATAAATTTTTTCCTTCCAAGTTTGTAAGAAGGCATTTTAAACAGCCTGGATCAGTTTCAAATATAGATACTTTCATCTGAATTAATTCAATTATCTGTACTTTTCAACTGAATCTTATTTCTAACTGATTGGAAATAAATGAGTTAAAGTGGGTGATACTACTGTGGCTTAAGTACTTTTACTGCATTAAAAAAGTTCTCTCTTTGAGTCACGGTTTAATCCGGAGTGATACGAGTTAAACTGCTCAGTATTATTCTGGCATTTCTGTTAGGCCAGATCCAGTATAACACTTTCAAGCCACATTGCCTGATTTCTTGCTGCATATAGACAAAAACGTCGCGAGCCATTGCTACTTGTGTTTGGGAAACCAGCACTTCTCTGGCTGCTCCTTTCTAAGTGCAGTGTCTTCTTAATCCGCTTGGGGGACACAAAGAAGGTAAAATACTGCTTTTTCAGTACTGCACCGGGTTTCAAGTAGTTTGAGACAGCAGTTGTTTTGAGAGCACTGCTTACATCAGATCAGTGAAGTGACCTGCATGAAACAAAATATTGACTTCTGAGGGCTGTTTTCTTGCAGTTCATGTCCATGATTTCACTTGCAACCCAGCTACACAGGTAATTGCATCAGCACAAATGTACATGGTGGTAAATCATGGAGGAAGTTGAGGAGAGCATGTTTAGGAACCTCGCAAGTCAGCATTTCCTCCTGAATAAACTGGGATGTGAAACTGCATTTCCTGATACCAGCTAATGTGTAATATATTAACAGTCATAATGTAGCTTAGTCTGTGATAATTCTGTGTGCTACTTGAGAGCGTAACTTCTTGTTAGGTGATCGTTTTTAATTCTGTCTCAAGTTTTCAACAGTTCAAATTCTGGGGCTTAATATGAATTTGAACCAAAAAGGAAAGCCTACAGCTTAAACATGTCGTGTATATGAGAGGAGCTATATAAAAATGTTTTGATTGCTTCAAATTTTTTTCCTATTGTCTGTTGAGAGCTCAGTGGTTTAAAAACTGCTTCTCTTGCGGAGGACTATATTTACAAAAAGGTATTATCAAGTTGGTTTTTTTACTGCAATGACGTTTTCATAATGTTGTCTTTAGTTTTGTCTTTAATCAAATTAGAGAAGTTTTGCCAAGATGACTGTCTGCATTTTTTGCTAGCCAAAATTTTATTTAAGACTGAAATACTCTCTCCCAAGAGACATGAATTAGGCTAGTGCATATTTATCAGACTTCTGATAGAATTCGGTTTCATTCTCAGTACTCTACAACAGAGTCCTCTGGTGGTCGTTTTCAGTGCTTTTGCCAAAGCTTATAAAGCATACACTTTTGTTTCGAGATAAGGGGAGTTTCAGAATTATGCTTTCATTGATCTTGGATACTAGAGAGGTATGATTTTTTTAAGAGATGCAAAATACATGTCTTAAACTTTTGTTTAAAAATAGAATAACAGAGGTGAAACCCATTCTTAGGCCTCCAAAGCCCTAGATACAAGGATCTTAGCGAATGACTGTCTCAAACAAATGAAATATATAGTTTTGTTGGCTGATTCAAACAACCGATGTAATTCCAGAAGAGGGAAGCATTTGGGCATTAATCCGTGAACTTGAGGTGATATCTTGATGGCATCTTTAAACTTCAAGTACTCTCGAATGCTTATTCTGTTTATGTAGTTACTTTATGACCACAAGAATGCAGAGTGCTCTATCTGCCAGGAACTTCAGGGCTCACTTGGAAATGTAGATTGACTTGATGTTCTGTTCAAATCCAAATTATCCTTTCAACCTTCAGTAATCTTGCCAAATGCATGCAAAAAAGAAGAAATATTTGTGAGCTGTTACCAATATGTCCTCTTTGTTATTCTTTCATGTTAAATGTTTTTCAACATGCAATTCCGTCAGCGGAGATAGGAGGATAATAGGTCAGAAAAATATTTCAGGTTTTGTCTACCAGAGGTAGTAGCCAGCATTTGGAAGGGTGGTTTCTGCTCTCTCCCCCTGCCTCACCCCTTTCTGAAAAGTTGTAAGAACAGGCTGTTCCTGTTTGAGGTAAATTTTGACCTGGTGTCTCTGTAATTGGCCATCTGTGGCAGCTTCATTGTCTATAATGGATTGAGTTGGAGTTCTGTTGTTATTTCTCTATAGTTTATCTGACATACTACTTTTTCTTTCACAGAGGAGAAGAAAAAACTGATTCGAGAATTTGATGAGAAACAGCGTGAAGCAAATGAAACGGTAAACAAAAAGAAGTCTAGGCTTCTGGCCTTTCTGACTGGTTGAAATATTGATGCCTTAAAAAGGACAGTACTTCCAAATTTTACTTTCTTTATGGATTCTATTCTGGTAGGCAGATGTTGTATTTTTTTAATGTTTGATTAATTGATCTGATAGATGTGTCTGTGTTTGTCAAGACTGTTGTGTATATATCTATATACGTATACAAATATAGACAGATATTCTTACATGCGTTTATTTTTTTTTGAGTGCTCGGTTTGGATATTGCCTTCCCTTTGTTGAATGAAGGAGAGTGACAGCGGTGCAATTAAAATTGCTAGAGGCTGTAGGGTGGGCATGTAGACAATCTGCTGCCTTCCCCCCCACACCCCCCATACCCCCCACCCGTCTTTTTCTCATGCTGGTCTTAACCCATCTGACCCTTCTATAATAGTCTGATGGTTAAATATCAGGGACCTTGAATATTTGAAACCTCTATTTGTATAGGCGTCCTGAACAGCAGGTGACATGGAACAGCACAAAAAAATCCCCATGTCACTTGTGTTTTTAAGGAAGACATTATGGATTAAGCTTTCTTTTCATATTAATGTGCTATTTGCTAGGATGTTTTTGAGTCACAGCTGAACATGATGTTTTATTCCTCTAACTTACTGGGTTTTATTGATGTATATCTGTGTAGGTGATGTATGAGATGTAGAGCTCGTTATTGGCAGACAGCTTTAAGCACTGTGAATTTGTAACAACTGTCACTAAAAGTTGATGTGAAAGTTCATGCTTTCAAAATCTCAGGGTTTACAAATCTGAACTCCAGTTGCCAGGCCTGGATGTTCAGAGTGTGAATTTAGTGGCATACCTACCTGTGCAATAGATCTCTGTTGCATAGATATGATTAGAGGCTGATACCCATCCTATAAATGCTTAAACTATAGGAAAGTAAGAACTTTAGATTTTGAAGTTAGAGTGATGTTTCAGGAAAAAAGAAGCATTTAAGCTTGGCAATTAACCTTTTTTTTTTTTTCCTTGAGGCGTTGTGTATCTGAAAATCTGTGGGGGCTGAACAGCGTTAGGCAGAATGGTGTACTCGATACTAGGTGAGGGGTGTAGGGTTTGGGATTAATCCCCCTCACCCAATCACATAAAAACATATGAATCCCTTCATCTGGTGGTGATTTTTGAAGTTTTGAGTAGAGCTGCTGATAAGAATAGATTTGGTGCTTAAAAAAAATAAACACATTTTCTTTTATTGAAGCTGCGGGAAATGGAGGAAGAACTGAAGTATGCTCCTCTGCCTTTCCGCAACCAAATGATGAGCAAAATCCGGGCATATAGAAGAGATCTATCCATGTTCCAGAGAGAGATGAGAAGCACAGATTTGGGATTGGGCCCTGGAAGTCAAGGCAATATGAAATACGGAATCTTCTCCACAGAAAATGAACAGAGTGTGAGAATTGGATATAAATTTTATTTAACATTGCTGTGATTGTTTAAAAATAATATTCCAGAAGTATTGTTTACAGTGTTTCTATTTTAATGCACTTAGCTTCTGTGCTTGTATAACTCCCTGCGTATCTCTTTGTATGTAACATGAATATCTCAGAGAGGAGAAAGAACACCTGGAACTCAAAGGAGAGCTTTTCTGTCTTAAAACAAAGATATGAGTATAATCAAAATGGAACTCCTTGAATGCCATGCGGTTAGTAACTTACACAACATTCTGTACTGAAATGCTTTGTTTAATCATTCCCCTACAGCAGTGAAAACACAAAAGTGATGCTACTGACTGAGGAGAAAGGCTAACTGATCTAGTTTTAGCCTCCAAAACTAGCAAAGTGTGTGAATCATGCACTGTATAGGTTCTTTGGTAGAATCCTCTTTTAAGCAATCTCAGTGTAAATTTCAAGAAAACATAAGTCGTCATCCTCTAGCACTTTGTTCACTGTGGATCTGCTGCTACAGTGCAAGAAATACACTGATTTCTTTGTTTACTGGATATGCTTAGATATATCTGAGTTAGTGAGACTGAATCTGCTTATTATCTTCAAAGTGCTGTCGTCTGGACAGAGAGTTCATGGAGGTGGGCTTTTTGTTTGTCTGCCTTAGATAAGGAAGGCTTGAGGGAGGCTTATTCCTTAGTATCTCATTCTGCAGTAGCTTGGTAAATTTTTGCATTTGATTCCTCTTGATTGGTTCCTCTAAAATCTGAGAGTGTAGTGGTAGATTAGACTTTCTGAAGCTTAAGAAAATACTTTAATTTTAGCTACCTTTTGACCCCAAGGTCAGCAAACATTTCTTACCCTCTAGCTGCGGCTACTGGCATTAAAAGAGGATCTTTGTTACTTAGCAGTCCATCTGTTAGTGCTGTTTGTTCCTAATCCTTTTGACTGTAAACTCTTGGCGATATCCCTGGCAACCAACTGTGAAGTCACAACTAAGACTGAATTTAGATACGAATGGAAGGAAAAGTTAGCATCTGGAAAGCAAAGATACTATTTTCACATAAATGTTCTTTGATGGAAAAGTAAATTGTTGCAAAGACAGTTTTTTGTAACTGTTGTAACTCTGTAGCTGTGTGTCCTTTTTCAAGGTTTAACCAGATTTGGCCATGATCTTACAATGTGAACAAAGAACTCTTTCAAAATTAACTAGGCTACATCAGTTGACATAAGAAGCATGTACAGCTAATACAAATGGATGGCCTATAGAGTCATGTCCTACCTTTTTAATATGTCAGAAGCCTAATAGCTCTGTCCTTGTGCTTAATAGTGAAGCATGTGTTATTTTTCAGACTAATCTGCAGTCACAGAGGGTGCTGCTTCTCCAGGGAACAGACAGCCTGAACAGAGCCAGTCAGAGCATTGAGCGCTCGCACCGAATTGCTGCTGAAACGGACCAGATTGGCACCGATATAATTGAAGAACTTGGGGAGCAGCGGGAGCAACTAGAACGCACCAAGAGCAGAGTAAGTAGAGAAACTGTGGGTGTTGTATTGAAACAACCTGACGTTAGCTTAGTGGGAACTGTATGCCAGTAACTACTGTCGGAGACCGCCCTAGAGATGGTGATCCAATTGATGCTTCTGCAGACCAAATCCAGGCTGCCATGTTTCTATGCTGTGCTCATAAAAGGAAAATTACTGTAGAAGGGCCCAAAGCAGGATGGCCAAATGTCTGCTGCTGTGTCTGTGCAAGATTGCGTATTATTAGACCCATAAACCTGCTAAAAAAAACCCAGCATTACTGAAAAAAATTACAGATTTAAAAAAATGTGAAGGCATTGCCTGCTACTAGATTACTAGTAAAGGTTCAGATTTGTGAGGCAGTTAGCAAGTTCTTCCAATGAAATTAAATGAAATTTAATAGGAGCTTAATTACTTAATTACTAACCTTCCAATATTTTTAGGTTGGCTAAGGAAAGAGAAAGTGGTGTCTGACAAGATGCCTGTTCCTCATCCTTGGGTCAAGAAGCTGTGCTTCTACTGTGGGAGCTTTAAAAAGTCATTCATTTGTTTTGTTTACACACATGCAAACCAGAATTTGATTTTTGACATAACAAACTGATGGAATTTTCTGTGTGTAAAGGGATCTTAAGTGTAAAGCTTTTAGGTGAGTGACTTGAAGGGGAACGCCGAGTTTGGCAAGTAAGTAGGGTCAGACAAAACAAAAAGCATACCCCTTTTCTTGGGAGTTATCTCTACTTATTGCAACAAAGCCTGTAGCTTTTTCATTTAAGTAGGTCTTTCATTTCAGTCAGAATTTGATTAGTCCTGCTCCCAGATTTGGGTTGGAGAGCAGGAAAGGAGAATGTGATCTTAAAATTTGCAACTATAGTTTTTTGTCCGTTCTTTCTGTAATTAAAAAATACTACAGTCCTTCAAGCATGTCAGTCTATCCACAGATTGTTGATGAAGCTGTGACCTACTGAGAGCCTTTTAGGCATTGTATTGCTGAATTGTATTAATTCCAACTAGAAGCAGACTTTCTTCTTGCTTGGTCTTTCATAGCAAAGATTGGAAATCTAGTATGCTTTGAATGGACTTCGTAGTTTCCTTCCCAGCTTGGTCCAGTCCATCTCAGTGCAGAGTAATGTACCTACAGGGACAGTCTTGCAGATGAGGGCAGTAGTAGCTTAAACTACAGAGGAATTGTGCAGGCAGGTGTCTGTGCTGGTAAGTGACCTGGCTTACCTTTCACTTCCCTTGATGGTTTGGAAGTGGAATAGTGAAATCTTGCCTGGAGACCTCCAGTGGCCATACATCATGAATCCTGACTCAGTTTGTGAGATGACAGCTTTTTTAGTTGTCCATAACTTCTATTAATTACATGCTGCTTAATAGCTGACTGAGAAATACTTGACAGTTATTTCTGAGCATTACAAAGCTGAAATGGATTATCTATTCATTTAGTTAGAGCTCATGTCTGCTGGGTCACTTAGACTTGTCAGTGCAACATGGTTTGTCCTTTCCTAGAAACTGAACAGCATTTCAAACAGTTCCAGGTATGCACTGGGGAGCCCATGTCAGTATTGTTTTCTTCTGGTGTCGACAACTAGAACAATGAAATGGAATTTAATGAAAGAAGCTAATGCCAAGTTTCTGATACATGTAGGTTAACTAAAGGGGCAGAAAGTGATTCTAAATTGCGTATCTTTGTATGTATCTAAGGGAGAGTATACATGAAAAGTCTTACTTCCTCCTTAGAAAGGAGACAATGCTTCCAGCTTGGGTAGTTTGTCGAGAACAATGTTGTCTCTGAATTTTGAGAATATATGGTTTGCCTTGGTCCCATTATTAATTGCAACATGTCAACACAAGCTACTACCAGATGCATGTTTACCGAGTTGCTGTATACTTGTTCAACTGACAAATAACTTCTGTTTCTTCTTAGTTGGTGAATACAAGTGAGAACTTGAGCAAGAGTCGAAAGATTCTACGTTCTATGTCCAGGCGGTGAGTAGCGTGACTGACTTGGAGCAGCACTTGGCAGGTACCATTTTTGCTTGCTGGTTTCAGGCAAAAAATGAAGAGTGTCAGCTGCAACTGCAGGAAGTTTTAGGGAATGTGTAAACAGAATATGTGCCCATGTGCAGATGCTACTTTGTGTTTTCTGCTCTCTAGTAATTACTTAATGGAGTACAGGTAGTTGAACACCACTGAATCTGTGCTACTCATTTAGGGTAATATAGGGTCTTTAGCCATGTGACATGATAAATTGTGTTGAGGACATAAGCAAGTTACAGTGAATTGCTAATGGTAACTTTAGATTCAACTCCTTTGTGATTCAGTTTGGAAAAAGCTGTGCCATGAATCACTGCAGCAATTAAGCAAGTTACATGTCTGATGACAGACAAATCTGTTTAGCCCATAGTAGTGCCCTAGAGTAGCTAAACTGTCATATGAGAAACACTGAGCCTGACTGTATATGCTATTTTGATGACTAAAGCCTTGGCTGCTTAAGTGTACTTACAGTTTCTTAACTATATGGTTTAATTATCCTTATAAACCAGTTCATGGAGTGTATTTCCAGTAGGTATTTTTGGCCTAACATTTCCTTTCTACCCATTGTTAAAGTATAATTTTCAATAGTAAAAGTACATTATTATTTTGAGATTTTTATAGTTTTACTTCAACTACATAGTTCCAAGTAAAAGCACCACAATGTGGGTTTTAGCACAGGAGTTCAACTGATGTTTTCCTCTTTAAAGTGAATGAGTAGGCACATGTAGAATAGAATTATCTGCCTTATGTGGGGTGGGGGGAGAGGAACAGAACTGCTACAGTTTAAGTAGATTTAAGCAGAATTTCCAGGAAAAGATGAGTAAGAAACTGAGTTTGTGCCTTCCTACTACTTAAGAGCTATTCACATAGCATGTTGTGTTCTAGCTGAAACAGGGAGTATACTTTACTGAAGGTAAGATAGTGATCAAATTACCTAGAATCTGCTTTCATAATCAAGGGGGAAAAAAGCTAGCTTGGATTTTTTTTGTTGTTTTTTTAACTCTAGAGTTACCACTAATAAGTTGTTGCTGTCAATTATCATCATCCTGGAACTAGCCATCCTAGGAGGTGTGGTCTACTACAAGTTCTTTCGCAACAGATGAATCTTCATGACTGAGTTGAGTTTTTCCACTGTTGAGGAACCAGAAGGGCTCTCTGTTGCCTTTGTCTGAGGACTGAACTGTCTCATGAGACAGCATGTTCAACTAGAACTGTACTGACACTAGAAAGACAGAGAAAAGGGGAGTAAAAGGAAAATGCAGATACAGACTTGAACTACTGGTAAGATTAATAAGAAGGTAATAAATATTTTATTGTCTCTCCATTTGTATATACTTCACAAAATGAATAAATCTTGGTATGTAATAAAGTAGCCACTGACCAGTGGAAAAGCTAGTTTATTTAAAAATTGAGAAGTTAACAGTATTTGCCAAGTGTTGACAATCTATCCACTCAAGTGCCTCAGCAAAGCTCTATAATGTCCAATGTACCCAACACTTTGGTTCTTAAATCCTCACTTGCTCTTCACTGTCCGATTCATCTGGAGAACTGGGTGTTGGGAGTTCATCAAAAGCAGTGTGTGCTCCTTCCCTTGTCTGCCCAAAGCATGTTGCTATCACATCGACTGCAAGACTAGCAGTTGCATTCACTTCCTCTTGAGAAGCTCCCAGCAGTGGATTGACTTCAACCATGTCAACAGCTGAAAGCATTCCTGTGAAGATGAGTTACAGCTTGTTACAATGAAAAAAAAGTAAAATCTCTGATAGGGTTTCTTCTGCAGCCTTTCATTCATTGCAGCAAGTCTGATATTTGAGCTTGTGACCTATTCTACCCCTTAGACAAGTAAAACCAGCTCTCAAGGGAGGGATGACATTATCATTCTTAGAGGCAAGTTTGTGTTTTTAATTTGGTTCTTTCTTACATTGTCAATACCTCACTCATTGATGCTTTCAGCATTCAGGAAAAATAAGTTTCATGTTCCATTTATGACAAGAGAGGAATGGTTTTTAATCTTGCTGTCTCCCAGTCCAAAAATTAGGGGATATAAAAGTCTCATCTAGTAGTTTTTGCCATCCTATTGACTGTCTGATTTTTTTCCCTTCATTTACTGTGATGAACTGTTTAAACACATTAAATAAAAACTCCATGGCATAAGGAGGAAAGTCTTCATATATTGAGCCAACTGCAGCACTGTCACAGTTTAACCCCAGCCAGCAACTAAGCCCCACACAGCTGCGAGCTCACTCCTGTCCCCAGTGGGATGGGGAAGAGAATTTAAAAAAAAAAGTAAAAGCAGTCATGGGTCAAGATAAGAATGGTTTAATAACTACAGTAATAACAATAAAAAAATATGTTCCTTTTCATCATTATAACACCACTAATAGAAGATAAATAAAACCCAGGAAAAGACAAGTGATGCACAATGCAGTTGCTCACTACCTACTGACCTATGCCCAAGAAGCAATCTGCACCTCCTGACCAACTCCCCACAGTTCATATACTGAGCATGATGGTCTATGGCCTGGAATATGCCTTTGGCCAGTTTGGGTAAGCTGTCCTGGCCATGCTCCCTCCCAGCTTCTTGTGTACCTGCTTGCTGGCAGAGCATGGGAGACTGAACAATCCCTGACTTGGTATAAACACTACTTAGCAACAACTGAAAACATCAGTGTGTTATCAACATTCTCACACTAAATCCAAAACACACTCTACCAGCTACTAAGAAGAAAATTAACTCTATCCCAGCCAAAAATCCGGACAAATATACTTGGTGAAGGCTTGATTTGTTAGCCTTGAATCCTAGAATGGAACTTCAACCTGTTTAAAATTGTTTGCATCCTTTTTTTTTATTATTCCAGGTGCCCATTTTTATATCTCACCTCATGTGTTTAGGAATAGGAGACAGCATATACAAGATGACCAAGTAATTTTTTACATTAGTTAATGTATTGTGTATTTTATTTACTCTTGGTAAGTTGAAATTGTTGATGGTTAAGCTGCTTCTAACACCTGGGGTACTGCCCAACCATAGGACTTTTTTTTCCCTTCCTGAAGGTGGAATTGACTGTATAGGCACCTTAGGCTTTGACTACATTTATCTTGCTATCTATTTACACAGGAAAACATAACCAATATGAGCTTCATGTAGTTTGTCCTGTCCTTGCTTAGTCCAGTACTGCTGATCAACTCCTACCTGTGTTGTGTATTTCCTCCGTGATGTACATGCCTTCTCTGTAAGTTAATCCACCTAGAACAGGAGTCCCAGTTGCTGGAGCCAGTGAAGGATCAAAAGCATCAATGTCAAAACTCAGATGGATTGGTCTCTGTCTCCTGAGACAGAATAAAACAAAAAAAAGCACATCTCAGAACCTTCAATGTTTTCTACATTTATTTCTTACTGTCCAGGCTGATCAGCAGAGTAGCAGCATGCTCCATGATGCTAAAAGCCCCCCCAAGTCCTATACCATGTCATATACATTTGGAAAAGACTTTATTCTCTTTGGACTCTGAAACATCTCTTAGCTTAGAACTTTCCCCAGTACACATTTGGAAAACAGAAGTTTGTCTTTCTAGTTTCACTGAGCATCCACTTAGCTGTGATTTGGCTGAAGATAAGTACCTTAGTTCTAACCATCTTATCTGGTATTTGTCTCCTTAGTTGGAAAAATGTATATAAATATGTGATATAATCCAGCCTTTTCTCATTTTGTACAGAAAGCCAGGGTGAAAGGCTAAAACATTGATTTGCATGGCATCTGGGATGCAGGAAGCACCAAGCTTGAGGATTTCATACACAGCTCAACAAGATGAATGGGGCATTCTGCATTTTCCAGGTCAATAGTTGAAGGCTGCCTCCAAACTCTGCCATGTAAGCCTAGTTGATGAAACAGTGAAGGATAATCTCAAACCTAAAACTTTAGTTACTACATGAAGTCTGGCACCCAATGACAAAATTAATTAATTGGATACCACTTGTCACTCAGATGAGCTATTTAAGTGGTAGACTTTGTACTTCCAACTTACTGCAGATGCTTAGTAGAAAGAAGCATCTGGATTAAGTAACTTCTTTACTTGGCCCAGCTGCAGCTAGGAAGGGTGAGCACACCTTTAGTTACATCAGCATGCAGCACAGATACATGGACCTCATTCTGCTTACAGGGCTTTGTTCCACCCTGTGGTGAGAGGTTACCCTTTCTAACTCTGATCCTCTCTCTGTGTCCCTAGACAAGCATGATTTGCTCCCTGACCTGGTTCCCCAAACCTGAACAAGGTTAGCAAAGACTCCAGTATCAAACTTAAGGGAGTGGTTACAGTGAACTTCACTAGGTAAACTGAAAGTGGCAGTTGTCATCAGGACAACATATATAAGCATAGTCTAAGGAGGAAGCCATCAAATGCTTCTACCTCATGGACTAACAGCTGAACTCAAGTTACTGTCAAGTTGCTACATACATTTTTAAAAGTATACTGTATACCCTAGACTGAGTTGATTCAAACATCTTGTCAAACTGCAGCAAAATGCAGAATTCCTTAAAAAACAGAATAAATCGTATAGAACACAGCCACAACTGTAGTGACTAATGTGATCTATCTCTTAGCTTTTTGCCAAACACTGTGAAATGGTTCCATTTCAAGATGTGGAAGTCAAGGACTAAAGTCAGTGCTAAGACTCTACTATTTACCAGACACTGTCACAGTTCAACAAGTGGATGAGAAAGAGTAGTTTAAAATCAGATAGTTTGTCACCTGCCCATCAGTTGCTCAAATGTTCTTTCCATAACTTTCTGAATTCCAAGGCGATCGATATCTCTCATGGAAAAATAGTGGATATCATAGTTCTTCAAAATATAGCTGTTAAAATAAAATTGTTTTAAAAAATCATTACTGGCCTAAGCTTAAATCTAGCAACCCTTGTGAACAGCCAGATGTAGAAAGGTGGTCATGATTTAAGCCTTTACAAAAATCCTTTAATCTACTTCAACTTACTATTCAGCAGGATCCACATCCCTCAAACCAATGTACACAATATCAGATGCTGAAAGGCAGGGCTTTAGCCAGGAAAAGCCAGGAAGTTGTGGTACCTGCAAGCAAAGGTTTGGTATTTGGTTATTTTAATCACATATAACACAAAACTGTGTTTAATGCTTCCCTCAAAACTTTGTATTTATTTATAGCTTCCTTTCTCTGTCTAAGGAGAGAAACTCCTTCACTTGAGAGTTTGCCTTCCTGATTTAATCAGTCCTTAGCTTTGTTGTACCATTTTGAGTTGAACGTTAATGAAGTTTTTTTAACTCTTCTATGTTTTCCAGTTTGAAGAGGAGGAATAAAGCCCAAATTCAGAAGCAATAGGTAATTAGCATCAGTGAATATAAGGGGGAATGTTAAGAAAGTAGATACCCAGATGTAGATCACTTCTACAGCACATTTAGTGGTAATGCTATGTAACTTACCCAGGACATCACACTTAAGCAGAATAAAAACCAAGGCAACTGTATCTTTTTAGGAGGATCACAAAAAAGCCATGCAAACTTTGTTGAAAAAACATTAAAGATTATAAAATTCAAAGTGTGAAGTTAAAAAAAAAAAAGGACGAAAAAAAGAGCATGACAAGAAGTTGGGCCTCCACATGGGGCTACATCATACTGATTTATAATGTAGTACTGGAGAGAGCAGGTCTAGGACAGCAAGTGAAAGATGAGGTCGTCATTTTTCAGCTTTGGTGATTAAGTAGTCATGGTATGCAATTATAAAAATCCTTCAGTTGGTAATATCTACTAATTTTAGGAGTTCTTTAACTCCGATTTCTCTTCTTCCTCTCCCAGCTCTGAAAATGGCTACAGCCAACACAGCTGTGAAGTGGGAAGAAGGCTGCTCTTACACTTCTCAATTACTAATTATATTCTAGTTACAACATGTGGATTTATTTTTAAAGGCCAACACACCCATAGCTATATTTAATTACATTGGGATTAAGTAAGCACATATAATAACAGTATTTGTTACTCTGAGGCAACGACCTGAAACTTTTCTGTAGTCATGAATTCAGAAGAGGGATAAATGAATTGGAGACCACTAGGAAAAAATAACTCAGGTCTCAAATGAAGCTGTAGCTGCAAAACCCATCACCATACCACAAGCTGAGCACGCTATTGATAATATTGGCAGATACTCTCTAGTATCCATGATTTAGCAGACTTAATACTGCCATTTTTAATTATACCTCTTCCTCTTTATTTAAAGAAAATGGAATGCCTTAACTTCTTTTGGTAGGCTCTGTTTTTACTTTGTTGCAATAGAAAAGGAGTTGCTGGTAGTAAAACCAAAAAGGCATCAGAAAAAGTACAGGCATTTTCATGGTAAGTTATTAATAGCAGTTTATGAGTTTAGTTTGAATGGTTCCAGGCGCACTGATACTAATGCTTGGTTTAAGGAATCCCACTTAAATGATTATGTTCATAAATATTTTCCCTTAAAACAACAAAATTAACTTTGAAGGTTTTTTAAAAACCCTGAAGTGCCACTGCCATGAGCAGTATCAAGCAGTGCTCCTGTGAAACTAACTGGACAAACAAGTAGCAGCTGACAGCCTGTGAACAGACTATGCAACACCAGGGTTTGTTCTACAGTGACCTGGCCAAATCCTTTATTTCATAGCCAGATGCATCACTTCTATACTTCATGTTGTCTGCTACATGGGAACATTTAATTCAGTAGAGCATTGACCAAGCTCATTATTCCTGAATACATAAGGATTCTAAAAACAGGTGAGATAACACCTAAACTGAGGGACTTGAAACAGCCCCGGGAGTTCTTGGCAGTTATGCTAATTAAAGCAGTTGCTGCCACATCAATTCCCCCCATTATGTTGGGCCAGGACTGCTGTTTGTAGCATCATACAGCAAACATGGGCTAGGATTTCATGTGTCTCAAACTAACCAAGCAAGAAGACATTGCCCCTGACTCAGTTCTCCTGCAATCCCATAGAAAGTTACAGCAGCTAAACTAAGTTGCTGGCATGGGGTCAAGAACAGTCTAAACAGACTGTGCCACCAAGAGACATGTATGTTACACTGCTATCTCTGTGTCTTGTCTTCTCAATAGGGAATGAAGAACAAGGAGCTTGGAGATGCTCAAAGAGCAGTGCCAGTTAGAGATCAGCAATGAATCAGGAAGATAAAAATGTAATCATGCAGGCTATTTTGCTCTCTTTTTTTATTCTTAAAGGAGCTGTTGTTTCTGTGTTCTACAAAACAATCTAGACAAGGAGCCAGGTGCTAACTAGCCTTCCTGAGACTATGAGGTTGATGACCAGATGTTGTGACCCAGAGAGACAGTTTGGTGGAATTATGGGAGTCCACCCAGAGAAGCATACACACAGATGTGTCATGGTGGGGAGGGGTTGTTCAAAAACCCCTTCAGAGCATGACTGAAAGCAAGGAAGGAGATAACAGGGCTCGCCACAAAAATCTCATATCCTCTCACGCTGCTATGCTATGTACCCTTTGACAAGACAGAAACCACCTTGAGAAGCAAAGTGGAACTAGTTAGTTTGTCTATCACTTTGAGAAAGAAATGCTTAGCAGAGTGTAGGACTGGAATAGCCTTCTTGCTGGTGGCAGACAGTTTTAGGATGCAAAAAGAATCCTTGCAAAGCAGTCAGTAAAAGAAGGACAGTAAATTTTTTTGTCCCATTATCAACACAACTGCTTTACTGGATGAGAGCGAGCCACACGCACCTCTTCATGCAGAAAGGTTCCCTCCAGCAAGTCAGATACATAGCAAGACAAGCTATTGTTGAAGGCACATTCTACTACTGCTATACAGCTGTTTAAAAATTTATACTGTTGTAGAAGCTGCCTTGTACCAGCAGGATAGATGCTGGTTTTCCCCCCTCTAAACAGGAATACAACATGTAAGAAAACCCTCTAAATGAGTATACATCTGTTTGTATAGCTGCAAATAGAGGTTGAGGAGCTTGTGTCAGATGTTTCTGCATAGGCTTCCTGACTGCTAGAATTTAGGTGGGCTTGTGACGAGATGTCATAACCAGCACCATACCTGACTAACTCACCTCTAGGTGTAGCTTAAGCTTACTCTTTCTTCACTACTGCTGCTGGCAAGAGGCCTGCTCCCCCACTGACGCCAGAAAGCTCATAGTATTCTTTCAGTAGCTCAAAAAAACCCACAAAACCCAACGCAAAAACCTGCTTTTTCTGTGCTGCTCAAGAACCAGAGCCTAGCAGACCAGAAATCAACAATGTATGCGCAGGAAGCCTATTAGATACTTTTGTCTTACTGACAAAAGAGGAAAGCAGCCTATCTTACTCTGCCTTTCTCCTCCTTCCTCAGCTATCAAAGAACTTGGCTTTGTTCTATTCTCACCAAGACATAAACTGTTCATCTTAGGTGAGCTCCAAAATTCACAAAGTTTTCTTGCTCTTCCTATCTCCTGCAGAAGTGGGTGCAGTTGCCAAAAAGAAAAAAAAAAATACCAGCCCCTTTAACTTATGGGCAAGAAACTAGAAATACAGTAATCTTTTATATTAACCTTCTCATGTCCTGGGAGTATTTCAAGAAGCCCCACTAATTTTGCATTATTTTGGGAATTCTAGCATGTTTGTAGAGACCATACAAGAATTATGAGGAAGAGGAAAGTAGGTAAAACCACCGAATGACTGTATTGACTTGTGGATGGAATTCATTCGAAAGAGTTTGAATGAGAAAAGTGGAAGAGCTTTACCAGATGATAGAAATCTTGCTATGCCAAACAGGTAGTAACACAATGGTATCTTCAATAGCCATAAAGACATTGAACATGCCAGATCTTACTTGGAAGAGGCATACTTTCATCAACACAGCACCCCCAAAATTTATTAGAAAAATCTAAGAGAAATAACTAGCAGTCCAAAGCACAAGAATAAAATAGTCAGGTTTTCTGCAGCTCCAGCATCCATCCTCAACCTGCAGTTTCTGATCCTGCTCCCGCCCTCCAGCCTAAGCTTCAGAAGCAGATTGGCCTATCTACATTCCTACTGCAAAGGCCCCGGCTATTAACAACGTACAGGCTGCCACTGTAGTGTCTCCAGTAGGTGCTACAGGTACCTGTATAGGGAGATACAGTCTGCAGCTAAGCCAAAAGGATTTGTAGGCCTTAGGTCAACCTACTGTTCAGAATCTTGACAGTAGCAAAAACTGGCCATGCACATTCCATATGCCCCAGTAAATAGCTCTTTTTGATAACTTGACCTCTTTCCAAGACAAAGACTATCTCTTTAAAAGCACCCTGTAAGCAGGTACAGCTGTTCTGATTTGTAGTTATTTGCCAGTGTACCCAACACCAGAGCAGCTAGGCAGGGATCATGCAGGAACAGCCCCCGTCAGGCCACAATGTTGTCAAAACATGGGAAGAGCCAAACTAAGCAGAAGCAGCATGCAAGGTATGCAGGAACCAGTTGTTATGGGAGGCAAGCTCAGCAGAGCTCTCACAGGCTCAGCTGGCAGGAAGTTCCCTCTTTCACTTGGTTGGTAGAATTGCTGTCATTGCACTGCCTCTGCACCAATGCCACTCATTATGCAGGAATGGCACCGTGGTCAGCTGCTACACACAGCTTGTGTGAACTCTTGCTTACTGTACAACCCACAAGGGTGCTTTTTCTCACTCTTGTTTCTAGGTGTGTGTGTACATATATTTGTGTGTGCACGTGTGTACATTTTTGTATGTGCGTATACACGCACAAATAATACATATTTCTGCTTGTACTCACATAAAAAGCCCTGCATTTGCAGCAGGTAAGAAAGCACCTAACACCAGAAAAAGTAAAATGTGCTGAGGATTTCAATGTAGGCTAACTGTACAAGCAAGATACTTACTTTATCTTGAAGCTCTCTCAAGAGAAATGAGAGAGGCTGTCCATGGAGGTTTCCAGACTGAGTTGTAAGAGGGGTGTTGATATCAGCATGTGCATCCACCCAGATGACACCAAGGTGCGGGCACTGCCGTGCATGGCCACTGACAGAACCAAGTGCCAAGCTAGAAGTACAGTAGCAAAGTCTTTAGTCACCATTTCTCCTTCAGAACAGCTACAAGGACAATGGGAAGTCTCTGCAACTTCAGTCAGCAATGTTGTCATGTTTCAACACATCAGACATTCATGACAATAAAAGGTGCATCCCATACAAACTGCATGGCATGCCTCTATCATGATTCCAGGAGACTCCAACTCTACAGGACTATACTAGTACTGACAGATGAGAAAGAACTCTTCTCCCTCCATCACCCTTCCCACATTTTCACCTGTTCTAGCTCCAAATGATCTCTGCGGAAATCTAGTGTGCTCATTCATCAATTCTGCTATTCACCCATTTTTGATTCTAGTCATGATACCTCCCCCCACAATTCATTCTTACATGCCCTACGTTCCTCAACTAATTCTCAGATCAAAGGTTAGTGAAAAAGAGGAGAGAGATTCACATGTTCCAAGATCTATTACAAAGTGGTCTGTGTGCAGACATTACAAACCCATCCTAGAAGTTGACATCCTGAGAGTTGAAGGGCAAGAGAGACATCACTAAACATTCAACAATAAAGAAACTGCAACAGTTCCTAAAGGGACCTGATCACACTAACTTTCCCAAACAGGAAAACCTCATTTGTACGTCTGCTGATCGCAGAACAGTCTAGAGCTAAGCCATACTGTCTTAGAGGGTCAGATTTTTGTAGTTGTCTTCTATGTTCCACCCTAAAAGCCCCAGCAATAAAATGAAAATGCTGCTACTCTATGGTATTACCAGGAAGTAACCCCAAGTTGTTCCCACCACCCCCTTATTTTTTTTAATTAAATTCTTATACTCCCAAGTGTCAACCTGCAGCATGCACCACTAATTGCTTCTAGTTCAGCTCACCTGTGATCACCTCCTATAGTCACACAGCTGTGTCCAGCAGCTACTGCTCTGCTTACAGCATCAGCCAATACCTGGCTGGCTAAACCCACTGACCGTGGATATAAAATCAGGTTGTTGTACAGTTCATCATTTGGAACTTGAGTGAAATTCAAATCTCCAAAGTCGTGCACTTGGCATCCTGGAAACATAGCATCAAAAGGAGAAAGTGAGTTACTTAAATAAGTGCCCAGAGAAATGTTCAAAATACAGTCCCCTCAAAATCACTTGGGCAAGTATGAAAGGAGCAACAGGAAGGGAATGGATTCATTTGACTATTTGCATGTCCTTGCAAGCAACCATGTCACAACTTTACAGATTGGAAAGCTTAAGATAGTATTGTCGCTTTAATTTAGCAATGAGATACAACAATCACAGAAAGTCACCTAGAGAAACAGTTTGGTTTTTTTAAATTATTTCTTGGCAATTTTAACATGAAAAAGTACAGTTTGTATTGCCACCTTCCTTCCCAATTAGACAGATTGTATACAGCCTTAAATGAGCTCAGTTGCTCAAAGATGCCTAGGACTACACATTTCACTAACTATACCTGAGTCCTGTTATTTTCCATTTTCAAACACCACAAGAATCCAGACACAAAAGCGCCAAGTTATCAGTAATGGAAATTTTCTTACAGTACTTCCGGGCAACTCCATGAAGTATGCACTAGTGCTTTGTCAGAGAACCTGTCCATTTTCTCAAGGCAAGATGTTCTAAAAGGCATTTTCATTCTGGGGCCTTGTTCCCAACCCTCTTTGAGATCTTATCATTCCCAGTTACAACTTAATTGGCTGTGGAAGCCTGACAACATTCTGAGTCTAAGACTCAGCCTTTCCTAAAATGTATTTCTGTCTACTTACCCTGAAAAAGAGTCACTTCGCAGATTAGGACACAAGGGAACATTTTTGAGTGTTGTTTCCCCTCCTCTACCCAACTGAGAACATATTAATTGGCTGCATTTAAGGTTTAATTCTCTTTCATATGCATTATAGTTTATCCTTTGAAGCTCTGCTGTCCAGTACCATTTGCTTCCTTAATAGTCATTTAGATACCAAAATTTCTAACAGTATTTCACAAGCCAGAACATCTCAGTTTCAGACAGGCCTGTTGCTGCAAACACTGATGATGGCTGTAAAGGTCCCAAGGTATTTCAGCTACACTAACACTGGCTTAAGTCAAGACCACCCTGAATACCAGTCATGCCATTTGTTCCTCAGAATCACTAGTCTGTTTGCAGGTCAAAGCATCCAGGCTAGAGCTTGACATTTTGCCTTTAGCCATCCTATGCCTAACAGGACAATTTGAAAAATTAAAGCAAGCAAATCAACATGAAGAAACAGCCCACTTGAGGCTCTGGGTTTTCTGCTTAATTTCCATTAAGCCATTAGTCTAATGTCTAGGAAACAGGCTCTATGAATTCTAACGTAAAAGCAGCATTGAGAAAAAAATTACTATAACTTAAAAAGGAGACGTAGCTGGTGAAAAGAATGAAAGAAAATGGTTGGGTCACTTGTGAGACTTAAGATGGCTGCAAAATGGGCAAGCATACTTTTTACAGCAGGGACACAGACATACGTCAGGGTATTTGCTAGGAAAGGACATGTCAGCTGAGCACAGCTACTTGACAAATGATTAAATAAATGTAGTCTCAGCAGCTCTGTGAGAAAACACATTATCTGCACTGACTTAGAGCAGTAAGCAGGACCATGACTCCCTGGTTTTCAAAAGGCAACACAGGCACACAACAGCATTTTTTTTCTCCCTTAGGCAATACCTAATTAGCCAGTAGGATGATGGCTCTGGAGTTTTGGGAATTTTGTTCAGATTTGAATGTGCCATCTGATCTCCATGCGACCACATTTTTTTTTACCCTCTGTTTCATTCTGCTGCTCTGCAGAATTGGAAACAAAATTGCAAGTTCCAAGAGATGTTCAGTGAATTTCAGAAATCTGATTTTTTTTCATTTGCATCTTCCTGCAAGGCTGCTTCTCACATATATGCACACTGCTACACATTTCAGAATTTCAAGGTTTGTTGAAAGTATAAGTATGCCCAGGCCGGGAGACAAATTCTGGTAGCAAGACATTAAGACACTGCATCGTTCAATAGGTATCAAGAGCTTTTTGAGATGCTGTAGAAGTTAATAATACCTTTGATCTAATACCTCTGACATCTGTAGGAAGTAAATCTGCAGTTGGGAGCTGTGCTCAGCAATTTACACATTGCAGGACAGCACATGACACAATGTAACGGAAGAAAGGACTGCCACTCCTGTTCTCTCTTACAGGAGATACAAGCAAATAATGGTATTTTTACCCATTAAAGGATGAAAAAGAATGAAAGGAAATTATCTCATGAAGCTCCATCAGTGTAAAACAAAGAACCATGCCATCTTTCATAGCACATTAATGAATTGGTTAAGATTCTTCAGGTTATGCTCAAGGCAGGCCAAACACAGCAGATTCTAGTAAGTGGGTTCAGAGAAGTTATCACTTGCATCCAAGAGTTTTTCTTCTTTACCCTGCCCTCCTCCAAGTCCCCATTTGTAAGGCAAAAAGACTTGGTTGAGCTTCTGAATAAAAAAAGCCATTCGTTTCTTATGACTGCATCAGGTTCATACAGCTTACAAGGTGGGTATGGTAGAGACAGATGGACAGACACACTTTTGAGGTCTAGACTTCTGGGATCTTGTCCACCTTTTGGACAAATGGTACTGTCATATCTCCTGCATTAAGATGCCTTTCTCTAGTTATTTCTATAAAAAAGCCTAATCTCTGTTAAAGGTAATAGATGCCTTCAGTTTTTTTATCATCTTCAGAAGTTTATTTTTGTTCAGATAGAGTTCATAAATCTTGTAGCAGCTTTTCTCAGCTTTGTGCTTCCCTCTTGTTTAGGCCCACTGTTTTTACGTGCTTGCAGAGGATAGCTCCTCTTTCCCAGGGTGATATGGATGTTTTCAGCCAACTATCCAATGGCTATCTGATTAAGACACAGTTAATCTCAGAAGTATGCACTAATCCAACCCTCAAACATTAATAGTATCTTTTCTTCCTACTATTTTTTTAATTGTGCCTAAAGTTTTGAAAGCTATATTTAAAATCACCTTGGGGCAAAAGGAAAACTTGGTGAATAGATAGTACACGAAAAAAAATTTTATAGTACATAGATAAACCATGTATCCTGAAGTGATCAGGGGGGTGTGTGCATGCATGCGTGCACATATATTAGGACTGACCAGATATTAAAGAGATGAAATCAACATGTACATTTGTCTTGATGCTTACTGAACAGCAAAGAAAAAGAAATTTATGTCAAATTATTAAAGTAATTGTTGATGCATTTTCTTAGCTTCTATGTAGAGCATCTTAGATGTTAGTCTAATACTTAAAGACCTGAATTGTCTTCCATTTCATCTGTCCGCTTGCACATAGTTTTGATTTAAAGAAATTTAAAAACCTAAATCTCTCAATTACGTTATTTTACCCAACATAGAAATTGCTCAATGGATAGACATGCTGTAGTGCAGTGCAATCTGGTGGATCTTGCTGTTATTTGTCCATTATTGAAAAATTTATATAATCCACCACACCAAACAATATGGACTTACTTTCTTTGGTAGTTGGGGCACTCTTAAGATACTAATAGCTATAAACAAACAGCTTTTTAAAATCAGCACAGAAAGTTAACATGAAGAATATATATGGGCCTTTAAAAGACAGATCCAAGTTCTGTTAAACTAGAAGTTTTGTGGGCAGATAGGAAAGCCAGCTTCCTTACATTCATCAGAAAACACAACATCCACACCACCTGTCAGTGCAGCAAATCAGATCTAGCCAGGATTGACGTTCTTTTTCAAATGAAACAGTACCATATAGTATATAGACTAAACACCGCAGACATTTTGCTAGAAAATAATAATAATATAAAATTAAATATGATCAAAAGAAGTCTTTTGTTCCACTTTCAAGCTCTAACAGAAATCACATTCAAATGAAAAATATATTCAATTTGATTCATTAGTCAATTATCAACAGCACAGAAAATTTAACACAACCAAGTCCATACAAGTCAGCTAAATCAGCACTCTGGCTCAAGAGGAGATCACTTTTTGAAGTGAGGAAAACAAAAAAAAAAAAAGCAGGCTTGATTCATCTATTTCTGTTACAGCAACTTGAAAGAGATAGGAGAGAGGGAACTGTGTCAATCTGACCACAAACACACAGTGTAGTTACATAAATTAGATGTATACATGCACAACAGTCCTTCAGTTAGTATGAATGGTTAGTGTGTAAAGGCACCACCCATATCTATTCTACGGCTTAGGAGTGCAATCCTCAGTGGTTCAATGCCCCCCTCTGACAGCTTCATTAACAGAGCTGCTTGGGGGCACATTTCAGCCAAAAATGAATAAATTAGCTTGAAATTGTTTGTATAGTAGATCTTTCCTAAGTCAACTATTGACCAGAACAGGTTCGGGAAATGTCACATAAGCATTCAACAGCCACAGCCAGAACTAGAACTTGACCTATATCTGATAAAAGAAATCAGTATTTTTCATAATTAGGAACCTACTTAGGGGAAAAAAGTAGAAATACAAATTAAGAACACATTCAAGAAAATAAAATTTCCTGCATGCCTTTTCAAATTAGCTGTTGATATAGCACTCAGGCTCAGCACAACAATGCTTATCACTGGGATATAAGATGCCCTTTAGCAACCTATATGACAATGGTAACATTCACTTCCTATCTATCATCTTAAGCAAAACACAGTCCATTTATTCAGTACCCACAGCAGGCAGCAGTTACTATAGCAAGTCATTTGCCTGCACAGATTTAGAGAAAGTTTTCTTCCGTAAGAGCAGGTGGCTCATAAATCTGGGGGCATTTAAGCAGAAAACATCTGGGCAGCAGCAGGGAAAGCCTTTCTCCCATCCTCTTCCACTGGGATACTGCACCACAGCCAGAAGCAGCAATCTGATAGTAGGAGATGCTGCTTTCAAAATCCAGGCTATCTGCTGACGTTGCCTAATGGCATGCTACTATAACAGTTATAACAGCTCTCCTAGGCAGCAAACAGGAACAGTAGCATGTGGAACCCGAGACAGAACTGATATCCTGACACTGCCTGTTGACGCTGGGTATTTGTGAACTAGAGGTTAAAAACATCCTAAATTAACAGGGAAATTAAATGTTTCCTGTTCCAGGTTTCTAAACCCTGCTGAACTACTTTCAAAGGAATCTGGAAATCCCACAGTCTGTGTTACATAAAACCACTCACACGAAAGCATCACGAAAGCATCACTCGCAAACCGTTTCCCGTTTCCTCAGATTACAGCCCGTTTAGTGAATCACCACAGACACAGAAAGGCTTTTCAGGAAGCAATGTGTATTATGAACAAGGTTTGTAGACAAACTGAAGGTTTTCTTTCCTGTGAACTAAACAAAGGGCTACAATCTGCTACCATCCTTCTTTTCAGTATAAACTCATTGGCTTACAGTAAGGACATTAACAGTGTCTGAGAAAGGATCACAAAATGTTGCATAACAGCAAACAACTGACTTGATTCATTATAACCAGTACATTCTGAAGCCTATTTTAAGACCGTTTTAACCCTCCAGAATTATCTGGGGGTGGGAGGGTGTAAAAACTAATTGCATACTTTTGTTTTACATGAATGTGAAATTAGGCTAGCAAAGTTCCCACCATAAAAGACCAATACTTCAGCAGCCTGGTTTAAACGTAACCTTCTTGCTTGGAAGTTCATTACACAGTGTCTAATTCTCTTTAAACTGAATACATATCTGCTGGAAGAAACCTCCTATTAGATACAGGCTTTTGATGGCTCAATAGGTTTCTGCCAGCTCTAAAGTTTTGCCTCCTAAAAGGCAAGTTCATGTCTCAGTAATTCCCACCCTGCCTTTTGGGATTTTGAAAGGTCTGGTTTAAGACAAAATTTCTGTATCTATACCTATTTAAAAGGCTTTAGTTCATACAACAGCAACAAGTAAACCCATTCCAGCTGCCACCCCAAATCTGTAGTCTCAAGATGCCCCTTGCAGAAAATGAGCCAAGAAGTATTTTTTTCTAACCTCAAATTAAGCAGCCACCTCATTTCCCTTTGATAACCCTTTATTACTTTAATCATTTATGAAATCCAGTGCACTTGACCTGAAGAGGTCTCCAAAAACGTCAGTATCAGGTGTTGGGAAATATTTGCACTGTGGCTTGCATCAGAGAAGAGTCAAGGAGCAAACAGGAGAGCAAACTTGTATTTGCTGTTATTTGACTTCAGTGCCTCATTCCCTGCTTTTCACCAGCTGGTTTGAAAGCAGAAATTTCCACCTTCCATCCAAAAATAATCCTCTGTACTATATTCACATAAGCACATACCTGCCATAGGTATCTTGCTCTTGTGAGTCCACAATGAGAGACAGGATTAAAGTTTCAAACGAGGAAGTAATAACAGATTCTGTGCACCATAAGGCAGATCAAAACCCAACTCATTACCTAAACTTTCCCCATCGTCTCCCTTTGTGCTCCTCCCCAGTAACTCCTCTCCTTCAACACCATTCCTGGTAAAAAAATAAAACATGCGATCTGAACTTATTCCAATCCAGAGGTAATTTTATGGGTGCAGAAATTCAGCTAAGTCTTATATTATAAAATTAGTTTTCATACATACGTATCAAGGATGAAGGCCATTATAATAAAACCAAAGAAATATAACACCCCAAACCCCCCAACCCCAAAAGCTCTGTTCTCTGGTTCTTGAATCTAATCTTCCTTCATTGAAGGACTAGGAAGTAACAATCAATTCAGGTCTCCTGATCTGCATAGCTTAATTTTTTAGATGTACTCAAAAACTAAACTGATACAAAGAAGAATTATAATTAAAGCACCGAGTGAACTTTACCCAAATTAACAAAGTTTATTTAAAGCCAAATTCATGGATAATGCATAACCTGGAATATGTGCCAGCCAAATGGGAGAGGAAAAAAACCAAACAAACATGAAATCAATAACTGACACAGAGCTTTTCATTCCAAAGCAAGAACAAGCAGATGGTGTCCTCCATCAGTGTGGGGAAGATAATCAGAACTGACCTACTACAAGGAATGCTCTGACTCCATGTACTTTCACTGTTAGCATTTTTGTAGTAAGTTCTAAGGCTAGTTGTAATCATTCAAACATCAAAGGGTAGAACATTCAAAAAGATAAACCATAACAGCTGTCAGAGCACACTCCCCAACTTCCAGGAGCTTAGCTTGCTCCAAGGCAAGCTAGCCAGTAAGTTCTTTTGTGAAGAAGCAACCTAGAAACAGCCACAGTGGAGACCTCCCCAAAACATCTCTCCTTCAAAGCCTCAGCAGGGCTCCTTCTGCCTGCCTGGTTATCAGACTCAGCTCCTGGCTGCCTCCCCTCAAGGAGTGCAGCAGCACCTGCCCTGGATGCTTTCTGACCACTGGCATAATTTCAAAGACTCACTGCAAATGCCAGTTACAACCAGTCCATTTGACTGTGCTTTGATTTTTGTCAAACCACTGGTCTTTGAAGCTAACCAATCACAGCTAATCGACATTTAGGAGTTAAAGAATAACAACAGAGTCTCTTGGATCTCTACCTACCTCTATAAATAAAAAAAGGTCATTTATTCTAGTTCTAGAAATAAGCTGCAGTATTTACTACATACATAAGTATGTTTTACTGATATTATTAAACAGAAGTGTTTGTGCATGCTTGTGTCTAAGGGAAAGAAAGGAAAAAAAAAAAGAAAAAAGAGGACTGCCATTTACCTATTCTGTTTTAGGGAAACAAGTGGGGGAGGGTATGCCTGGGCAAAAAAAAATGGCATTCCCATTTCTGGACTGTAGGGCAGAAGACTTAGCTGTTAGTCAAACATCTTTATGCTATATCCTAACCAACTTCTTCCTGAGAATGTTCCTAGCAAATTAATAGACTTAGCTTTGACTGTACAGACAGCAGGTGTGATCAGACAGAACCCATGAACAGTAGTACTTCTCATTTCAACAATGCAAAGATTTAACTAAACATCATGCTGCTTAAAATGCCAGCAGTTACTTAAAATTGTCTGTCTCCCATCTTCCCATCAACAGCAGAAAATGTTAATAAAGAGGCTAAAAGACAGATCTTGATGTTATCTAAACAAATTTAGACTTCATTGAAATTCTACAGATTACAGATATTTGACTGGCTCTACTAAACTAGAAAGTCTTAAAAAGTTTAAAATACTGAGCTTTGAAGAGAAACAATTGAGCTAAGAGCCTGTGCAAAGCTAAACTAGATTCTAACCAAGAATACTGAATTCCTGACAGATATAATTTTTAACATAAATGGATCTTTGTCAAACTACAGACTGTAAATCCAATCTTAATTCAAATATAGGGCAAGCAGAATGGTACAGTTTATTGGTCTTCAGGGATACAGGCAACTCTTTGAACACATTTACTGGATGTGCTGATGAAAATTACTTTCCCAACACTGCAGCTGTAACTCTCACCAGTCCACAACTGCTGAGCCCCAGCACTTACTTACGCATACCTTGGTACATAATTGAAAGACTATTTGTCTTCCTCTTAAACTCTTCACCCGAGAGGATTTAGGTGGAAAAAGAGGAGATGTATGTAGAAGAAGCTGCTTCATGATTTATTGTTAAGACTGAAACTAACAATATGAGCAATGCTGGTGAAATAGCAAAGTTGAATTGCTATTTTTGGCAGCAGATGTCAGGAGTACAATGGTTTTAGGCAAAGCAGAAGACATCTCTAGTCATATGGGGATTAGCAGCTCCATTCCTTTTAGAGGATGTTACTCCTTTCTTAGTCACTACACTGACCTCCTGAATCCTGTTACTTAAGAGCTTTGTTCCAGTCAAACAAAAGAACAGTAATATGATGGTCATTCTCTTTGACAAGTCTAGCTTTACTTCTGTAAACCACATGTCTCTGCAGTCCACCCACTTGTCAAACCAGCAACTCTGATCCACTTTGTTCGTCAATTCTAGAGTAATCAAAACCAAAGTCTGACTAAACTCAGCAACCCACCTACATCCAGCTCTAAAGAAAGGAGGGAAGAAAAAAAAAGAGGAAATCAACAATAGTCACATACAGGAATGAGTATCTGGCAAGAAATTTTATACTACAGTTGTTTCCATGTTAGCAACAGCAGAGGTACTCTAAGTCACCTCAAGGGCTGTAGTAATTAACACAACAGCTATCTATTAAGTATAAAAATCTGACAATGGTCCTTCTCTCCAAGTAAGAGGACTAGGCAACACTCTGGATTTAAGTTTGATTGGATTCTCTGCTTAATCTGCAGCAAACAGGAGAGGTCCAAGAAATTCTCACTTTAAAGAGCTTCATATTTTGCATCTTCTATAGCCAAAGTCAAGTGCATCTGTCACCTATCTTCCTCACTCCTTCCCACCATAAGTTCAAGAGCCTCCACATACTGCACCCATTTCTCTTTACTGAGAGAACAATACACAGCCCTGCAAGCTTTGTACCCCTTCCTCCCCCATGCCAGGGAGTTATGGGGCTCTGTTTTCATATAGCACTTTTACTTCTTTGGCAAGATGGAAGACTCTAAGGTGTTAGTATTTTAGTTTCCCTTAGGAGAAGCAGCAAAGCCAAAAGACAAACATCACCAAGGTGAATAAAAAGCCCCACAGGCTTAGTCAGTTATATTTTAAATTATCCCTGCTACAGACTTGCACACCCACTGTTTTTGGCTTGGGAGCTGGACTCCTGCTACATTAACTCTCCTCAGTACACATTGAGCTACTACCAACATACAAGAGCATTCTCTCTGCTTCTAACAAGGGGATAAGAGTCAAGTTAGTGGCTCAAATTCATCTCTGACAGTCTGGTACAGACTAGCAATACCATCTGCCTCTGAGCTCCCTCCTCCTATTTCAGCCTAAGCATAAACAAGCTGTTCATAGGCAGTCATCATTTTAGGCAGCCAAGAATTTATCATACCATGTAGGTATACTCACAGACTCTTTCAAGGGAGGGATCCCCCCCCAGAAAAACCCAGAAAGTGGAGTAGCAGCTCAGGACACTGCAATAGGACTATGGAAGAAGAGAAACTAGGATAGAGTGAAAGGAACAAAAAACCTCCCTCCCAGAGATACCAGCCAGTGAAAGCAAAATGCAAAACAGTGCAAAAGGGAGGAAACAAAGGTCTAGTGTTCTTGCTCCCTCTGATGTGGCTTGAGCACTATCAACAGAAGTCATTAAATCAGGCATACAAACATATGAAAAGCCATGTGGTTGCTTGATATTCAACCTAGCAAAGTATATACACCTGAGACTAAAACAAAAATGCAGTGCATGCATTACTACCTGAACACTACACTTTAGAGGAGACTTCAGAGCATCTCCATTTTATGCAGGTCAAATTGAATTTGAATATATGAATGGAAAATGAATAAATCAAACTTTACAGTTTCAGGCAAACAGAAGAATCTGATCACCAGAAATCTCTTCCACTTAAAACAAGTGAGGGCAATTTTACTCGAGAGTTACTGTTAATACAGAGTTTTCGTGACAGGAACACTGCCTCTTTCCCCCATCTATACTTCCTTAGACTGCCCAAAATCCACCATTGCTCTTCTACTGGGAAGCATTATTCCACAGCTGGCCTCATGCCTGGTTCCAAGACTGTAGTGACGAGGAAAACCATGTTTATAGCAGTCCATCACATCCAGGGGAGAATGGGGTCATACAACAACAAACACTCCCCACAACACACACAGACCCTATGGACACAAATGCATCAGAAGTAGCCGATACAGACAGGAGAACAGAAGCCCCATGTCTTAGACAAATGTTACTTCGTTTTAAAGGAGAAACCTGGTATGCTGCAGTACTATTTACCTGCTCCTGGAAAACAAGCAACAAGGTCCCATGAAAATTATTATTTCTTTTAGCGTAACAGATAAATAGAATATCCCAGTTAATAATGATAATAATACTGTGGGGCTCTATTGCCTTCTTCAATGTATCAGGAGAAAATTCACAGTGTTAGAAAGACAAAGAAAGCAGCTAAAGTTTTACTGCCAGTTCAGTGTACCACAGGAATCCAAGCAATGGCCCCATTATGACAGTACTCCAGGCAAAGCTATCCTGTCAGCCCAGTGAAGAAAAATAACCAGCCCCCACACAAAACCAATCACTTGTTAAATTTCCATGAATAACAGATGTGCACAATACAAAAGGCTACGTGGTAGCATTCTCCTCAATCTACCACCCTACCCTCAAGAAGATTGTCTTTGCATGATAAAGAACTCCTCCTGTGTTTGCTGGCGACTGTCATTGTTTCAGGATGGACCCTCACAGCAGAACCTGTTTGAATCCATGCCATCCGAAACCTGTTCATGAGAGCTGCAGAGATTTAAGAAGCAATAAGCATCAACACTGACTGGGGGAAAAAAAAACCAAGAAACAAACACAACCTACCCCAGTAGAAGAATATGTCAGTAATAGGAAACTGAAACTGCAGTAGGAAGACATTGCAGAACCTTTAAAAATTTTAAGGGAACAGCAAGAAAATATCTCCATGTGCATTACTGATTAATGCATAAACAGTCCATAAGCAACTAAACAGTGAAAGTATTTTTCACCTTCCACTTATTTTTTTAGTTTAGCTTACTTCATTTCTATCCCCACAACTTGTTGTTACTGGAATCCAGAAAGGGCTTGATTTTTCCTTTCTTTCTACCTTCTCCAAGTTCCTATTGAAGTGAGCTTGTGTCATGCAAATGAGTGCAGGTTTGTTGTTTGGTTGGGTTCGTTTGTTTTTTTTAAGAATTCTTACAAAATGGAAGTATTAGATCTGAACTACTTGAAAGAGATCCCCAAGCCTTCCCATATAAAATTCTGACATCGATATAAAAATAAACTGCTGCCTACGGTCTTGTCCAGAATAACATACTCCTTTCAAGTCTGGTAACTTGATAGTTTTAAATAAATTCTAAGCTCAGTAATGTCGAGACCTGCTTTTATTCCAGTCTATAAGGCCTCTTTTTAGACTGACCCTCTTCTGCATTTGTAGATGTTACAGATCACGCTCACCAGAACTCAAATATTGCCAAGGATGGCACACATCTCAACTTTGCAGAAAAGACAGGAAAAGAACATCTACTCATTTGATTGCAAACTGGGACTTTTCAGCTTGTGAATCACCAGATATGCAGGATAAGCCTACAGGACTGCGCAAAACAATGGCTTCTGTTTTAAACAGGTCTTATAATTCAGAATAAGTTTGCTAGAGGGTTACTAGGCAATAATCTTTCCTCTGCATGCATCTAAACTCCACTGATGTTAATCACACATAGAGCAGATAACATAGTTCCTTCTGTGGTCCACCCCAGCAATCCATCCCCATCATACAGTTTTCGGTACCATCCACCCCAGCGATCCATCCCCATCATACAGTTTTCGGTAGCACTTTTTAGATTAAAGAACCTCCAGGACAGAGCTCAGCTTTACAAGTTTCTATCCCTCATATCCCGTTTCAAATAACTGCAATACAGTTTTCTGCAGGTCTCAGCTTGTAGAAGCAATAGATATGAGAAGCTGAAACACAAACAAGCGCATGGATTTGCTTGAATAACATTAGTGGTAACAATGAAAAGCCCAGAAACTTTCCATTCACACAGCGCTATCTGCAAGTGTTTTTAAAGCAAAACCAGACAAGACCGCATACGCGAATCTGAGGATTTCTCTAGAAAGTTCCGAATTTCTTCACTTCAAAGCATACAAGTATTTTGGGAAGAAGCTACGCAGCTGGCAATGAATACGGAAAAACAACGCACATGCAGTGCGAAATCGAGAGACACAGTCAAGGGTGTTGCTTGGCCGCATACACTGAGCACACGGAACATCTTAAACGGCCTCGCGTTTCTCCTCCGCTTTTCTCAACTCGGCGCGGGAGCGGCACACGCTCCACATGCCGGTAAAGGGCTCGGTGTGCCAGCGCAGCGGACACCGGGCGGCCGCAGAAGGCGGCGGTGGGCGAGCCGGCAGCCCCAGCCCCTCTTTGTTCCGGGCGGCCCCGCGAGGCCGCCGGTGCGGCTCTGCGTTCCCGCGGGGGGCCCACGGCGGCAGCGGCCCGCGGCCACGCACAAGCTGGTGTGCGACAAGCCTCTCTTTCCCGATACGGCAGAAACACGGCAGGCATCGCCTTCCCGCCGGGCACCGGCGGCTCACCGGCATCTTGGGTTTCGTGACTCACCGAAGGAACCGTTTCCACCTCACCCTCCCCCCCCCAGGGCTCGCAGCAAGCGGCTGAGTCACGCTTCGCCGAAACGCGCCGTGAAAGGGTTGCCCTGCCCGGGAAGGAGGAAGGTGAAGGCAGCCCGGCAGTCCCCCTCCGCAACCGCCCCCCAACCCCCGCTCCGCCGACGAAGCCCCCGGCGCCGCTCCGTGCCTCACCGAGCCCGGCCAGCCGCTCCACCAGCCCCGCGGCGCGGAGGGTCGCGGGGCCGTGATCCACTCCCCGCCGTTTCTGCGAGACAAAGAGAAGGGGGACGCGTTAGCCAGCCCCGCCGAGGGGAGGCGAGCCGAGCCGAGCCCAGCCGAGCGGCGGCGGCACCCGCCTGCTCCCTCGGCGGGGCGAGGGGCGCCTCTCCCCCCCTCGCCGCGCTGCCCACCTGCCCCCTGGAGAGCGGGGCTCCCACCAGCGCCACGGAGTGCGCCTGCTTGGTCAGCTGGAGCCCCGCGTCCGCCTGCTTGCAGAGGAGCCGGGCGAAGCCGCTGCGCAGGGCCATGACGCAGGAACCGCCGAGCGATGCCCGCCGCCGCCGCCGCCGCCGACCTCCGCCCCGCTGCTTTTAACGAGCTCCAGCCCCGCGCGCGCCGCGGCCAGGCGCCGGGTCCCCGCCTCCCGCCCCTCACACCCCCGCGCCGCCCGGCCAACGGCAGCGCGCGCGCCCGGAGGTGTGTCCCGCCCCCCGCGGCGCACGCGGCGCACCGCACGACAGCCCAGGCTTTTGGGGGGGGGGGGGCGCCCGAGCGGCAGAGCGGAGCGGCCAACGGCTCCTCCGCAACGGCCAACGCCCCGCCCCGCCCCCGGGGCTCCGCTCCCTCCCCTCCCGCCCGGCCTCGCACCTCCCGCGGGCTAACGCCGCGCCTGCTCCTCCTCCTCCTCCTCCTCCTCCTCCTCCTCGCCGGGGTTTTTCCACTCCCAGCCGCCACCTCCCCGGCAGGACCCCCGGGCCGCCTCACCTCGCTGCCGGTGGCGGGCAGAGCCGCCGCCCCTTCACGGCCTCCCCCACGCAGGGCTCCGGGGCAGGTGCAACACCGGCTCTCCTTGCCCTGCCCAGAGGACAGGCACCAAGCATCGGCCGGGCCCGGCGCTGTGCCCCGGCACAGCAGGCCGGGAGAGCTCTCGGGGCAAAGCCCTTCCTCGGTACTCCTCCTTCGGCCGCTGTGAGGGACCAGGCCCCGGCGGGGTGGGGGCGGATCTTAGCGTGAAATGGGGGAACCTGTCACCGTCCCCGGGGCAAAACACCAGCTCCCTGGCTGGCCGCACTGAGCTCCTGAGAGCCGCCTTGCAGGAACGCTACTCCTTGGCTTTACGGGAGAAAAACAGGTGACACTCTTCATCACCCTGATAAAGCATTAAAAACCCACCTCTCCAGCACCTGCCTTGAGTATCTGATCTCGGGGTGTCTTGGCCTGAGACGATTCACAAGTTCTGAAAGCTCTCGCTGTTCCTATTTACAGTGCATTTGAATGATTACGGATTAAGAAATTATTTAAAAACTAGCAAATACCCCCAGCTGTCCCTTCTGCGACAAGGCAATCTTACATACACATTTGAAAGAAAGGCTGGCAGCACTCACGAGAAGGGATGACGGGGTGCAAACACAGTTAAACTGGGACCTGACAGTGACAGGATACACACACACTTCTGCTTTTTCCAAGGCCTCACCTCCGTATCTCAGTAACTTCCCATGTTCTTTTTGTAAAGGTGAATTACCATCACCACTCCTCCAGGAGCTCACACTTCTTTTCCCTCCTGTCACTGACCTTCTTGCTCTTCACATTGCTTTTTCTTCTTCTGCCCCCTACTCCGATTTCTTTCACCTTCTCCCTGTCCCCATCTCCTAGGCTGTCATACCAGAGCTCCTACTTATTTACTTCTCACCTGTCATTCCAAACATTTCTTCCCTTTTTAAAAAAACTGTAACTCTGGTTTCAGTTTATTGTTTTTTCCACTTTCACTCTGTCTATAAACTTCTTTCACCCTCTTTTTAACTTCACCATTTTCTCCTCCGTTTCTGCAGTTTGTTGTCATCTGCTGTTATTTTTTTCTCTCCCAGCCAGCTCACGGTTTCTCTTCAGAGCTCCAGCCCATCCCTCACCTCGGCTCGAGTCACAGTGAGATCCCAGATGTACTGTACCTGTCTGCTGCTAGTGCCATCCATCACCCACTCCTCTAGGCCGAGCAAAGGCCTTGGTACGGGTTCTTCAACACCCTGTGGTTTCTTACATCCCTTACAGACTCCTCTGCCGCCCTTACAAGTTAACAGGTTTACATATATATAGCATCCACCCAAGAGCTCTGAAGATACCATGAATGAAGTACACAGAAAGAGGGTATCTGCAATTAAAGCTAACGGCGACCCTACAGGACTGTGGGAGAGGGGGAACAAATAAAAAGGGCAAAGGAGTTAGGATGATGGTTTGGAAATGGCAGCTTTCTGTAGCTTTATGTCACTGCCAGGCAAGTCGTACGAAGTAATAACTGAGAGTATTAGAGGGAATGCAATACAAAGACTCACAAAGTCTCTGTACGCAAAGCCAAGCCTCCAATGTATTAGCCAGAAAACACTGCTTTAAACTTTGAAAAAAAACCCCAAAATTACTGAAAAAAACCCAAAGAGCTTGTAGTAAAGGACAAAAAGGTACATTTACGTAGCAGGAATTGGCAAATGGCGAAAAAACCCCATCTCTCTTCATCGTGGCGAGAGACGTGCACAACAACACTAACACCTGTGACGTTTAAAACTGCGGTTAAAAAAACCAGAGGCAGCAAGCAGTGAATCGCCAACGCCTGCAAACCGCTGACGCTCCCGATGGCGATCAGGATTAAGGAAAGACGCCTGGTGAGGCTGAACCAAGCGTTACCAGCCGCCTGCGTACCCCCGCACGGCAGGCTGCCGGGGAGGCGCCGTTGGGCAGGAGCGGGGGAGCCAGGCCCGAAGGGCTTCCCCTGAGCTCATCTCACCTGCTGCTCTGCTCCGCGCTCGGGCCGGGCCCGGCCCGCCGCCGCCGCGGAGCCGGGCCCGGAGCGGCCCGGCAGGCCCGGCGGGAGCGGTAGGCCCGGCGGGAGCGGCCCCGCCCGCCACTCGGGGGCCGCGGCGACGGCTTCGCGCGCCGGTCGCACGAGGCGCCCACGCGCCCCGCGAGCGCGCGGGGGGGGGGGGGGGGGCGGGGAGGGGAGGGGAGGGACGCGGCATCCGCCCGCCGGTGCGCGGCACCCGCCCCTTCCCGCGGCGAGCGAGGCGCCGGAAGCGGGCGTCCGGGCCGTACCGTCGAGCCGGGGCGGGCCGCTCTAGGCCGCCGCTCGGTGGTTCCGGTGGGGCGGCATGGGGGAGCGGCGGTACCGCTCGGCGTCGGGGGCGCCCGTCGCGCTGCGGCGCCGCCAGCACAGCGCCTCCTGCCGGGAGCTGGCGGTGCGCTGCCCTCGCCTGCAGCTCCGCTCGCTCAGCGCCGTCACCTCCGCCGTCTGGCTGGCGGCCTACGGGCTCTTCGTGCTCAGCGAGGTACCGACCGCGGGGCGCCGGCCTCGCCCCTTCCCGCTGCCCCTCGCGGCCCAAACGCCGAGGGGGGGGGGCCGGCCGCTCCCCTGAGCCTGTGTCCCGCGGAAATCCTGGCGGGGGGGGCGCGGCGGGGGCGGCGGTTGGCGTCCCGGCGGAGGCTGGGTGGCAGCGGGTGTCCTCAGCGGCCGGCGGCCCGCAGGGAGCGGCGCACACGCAGCCTTTGCCGAGCCGCTGCTGGGACGTGGGCAGCGCGGGCCAGGAAGGCGGCCAAGGCCGGTGTCCGTGTACCCGGGCACCCTCCGTGCTCGGGGAACGTGGCGGTGGCGGACCGCGACGCCCGTGTGGCAAGAAGGAGGGAGCTGTGCTAGCCAGCGTCCGAGGGCCCGCAGGCTGCGGCCTGGGCGCTCTCGGCGGCTTCTCGGGTGCCTCCGTTGGTTTGACGCCTCTTGCCGGACAGGGTCGATGGACGTACGGGTGTTGAGTGATGCCTGGCGCGTTCTTGTGAGTCCAAATAACGGGTGTTTACCTGGAGAGGCGAGTTGCGGAGTCTGCAGTAAAGGATGTATTGAAGAAGGCGAGAGTGATCGTGAGTCCCTGAAGGGATTTTACCGAGTGACTGGGAGAGCACTGCACCGTGAACGTCATCGTCACAGCTGAGGCAGTAGGACCTTGGCAGCACAGATTTCAGAAGCTGGAGATAAACCCTGAAGTTTTGGTTTAGATATCTGATTTGTGACCCATACTTGCAGGGAAGGACCAACTGGTAGACCCAGAGCTGTTACCTCCAGACTGAAGTCAGTAGCTTGACCGAAGAAGCTGGTCACTGTCACCTATGACTGTTGCACTTCAATTTTTTCAGTAGTCTTTCCCAAGAAACGAAGGCAGAGATTGCATGGGAGTCAATTGGCAGGTTTTTGACAGGAAAAGATGATTCAAGTTCCTCTAGCTGGAAGAGAAGCTGTGTTTGAGTTTTATTTGTTACAAAAGCGTACACCCCAGCCAGTGGTTACCACCCACTGCCCCCCTGCTTGGTTTTCCTTGTGCTCGTGCAGCTTGTACGCAAATGACTGCAAGCCTTCCTTTCTGCCAGGAAACCAGATCTGAAAGTCCCTCTCCATGTGAATTTCAGTGTCTGTAATTCATGACTGGTTTTTTTTCCATGACGACAAACTTTGAGAGAAGTCCTGCGTCCTTTTTGTTTGAATGTGGCCACGGCTTCTTTACCTCACATGGTGGTACAGGCCCAGCTTGAGCGGTAGGGCCATGCCGTTCTGGTCCTTTAGGAAGTGTCAGTTATACTTTGATTCATGGGTATGCGGCCTGGAGCTCTCTAAAACATGTCCCAGAAATAGGTTGTAGGTTGCGGACCTTCAGGATTTATTACCTTAACAAGGCTTCAGATGACTTACTGTTGACTATAGTTTCATCAGTTATGTATTATTTTATGTAACACCAATCCCAAGATTGCAGTGTGCGAAAGACATTCGTCCTCAGACAAAGCACAGGAGAAAGCAAATGTTCTTTAGATTGGTATCTAAGGTAGGAAGAGAGATGAGGTTGAACAAGTTTAGACTTGTAGTTTCTAAGAAGAAAGCCACTAGGCCAGCGTTTTTTCCTAAAAGATTTTTCTTCCTCTCTGAGACTCAACCCTCAGTTCTAGTTAACACTTCACAACACTACTCGGTCAGTGACATGATCTCTATAGACATTTCTGTAATACGCTGTCATTGATGTAACTAGCTGGTTTTGGTTGAGATTTCTGCACTACGTTTACAAGGGAATAGAGTTTTCTTGGAGTTTTCAGTTTCAGCTCCCAGTTCTTTCAGACCATACTGTGAAGGCTTGATTTAAATCTCATTACATGTATATCAGACAGCTGGGTAAATAAAAGGACTCCACCTAGGTAAAATTGCCTAGTAACTGTAGCTTTAATGCTATAATTTACTGTGCAGTATTACTTTCTCTAAAGCCGTGTTCAATTAATTGTAAGACCAGAGCTCTGTCTTTGATTGGCTTGTGTTACAGAATAGTATGGTGCTTTCTGCTGCTATCTTCATCACACTGTTTGGCCTGATCATATACCTGCACTTCATGAAAGTTGACCAGGAATCCCTGTTGGTCATCGGCTCACTCGGCATTCAGGTGACCTCATCCTATGCTTCAGGGAGAGAGAGCACAACCTTCATTGAGATGGGTCAAGTGAAGGATGTGGTTATCAATGAAGCCATCCATATGGTAATCATACAGACTCGTTCTCCTTGTGCATCTGTGAGCACACTCACATCCACTATATTTTCATGGGCGTGCTTTACCAGAGCAATTAAACACAGCGCCATCCATAGCTTTACTGACATCAGGAGCTTTGTTTCAGATTTCTCTCTTTAATCTGTTCTCTTTAAAGGAGAACTCAAGCCAAACAAATAACCTCAAAAAGCTAGATCCATCCCTTGGATAATGCCCCTGAGACTGAGCTAGTGGTTTTAGTTCTTTGTGTTGTACTGTTGATGCCAAACTCTATAGGTGGTCAAGACTTTGGAGATAGAAAGACAACACAAGAGAGGATTTTTCCTGTTGCTGGGGTTTTCTGCAAAGCTCCTGTAGAAAAGCAGACCTTACCCTTCCAGCACGTGTGTGTTCATTTCAGGTTAAAAATCTGATAGAAAAAAAACACAGGTAGAATTATTTTTTTATTGTGTGAAGGGAGGAAAGCTATAGATATAAATTTGCAGACTTGACTGTGGCCTGGGGTAATTGGCCTTCAGCCCAATGAGTTGAAACAGATCCTCTTTCTGTGATAACTCCAGGCACTTTGGTAGCATTTTCCAACTCTGATGATTTTGTCTGTTTGTCTTGTAGCAAAAAGTTATCTACTACCTGTGCATCCTCCTCCAGGACCCTGGAGATCCTCAGGGAGTATCTGAGGTTGTGCCACTCTTTCAGGTGAGTTTGACTGAATGGTGGATAAGTCCTGATCTGTGGTCTGTGTGTGCATGCCAGTTGTCTAAGCGTATCTTTATTCCACTACAGGTAGCTGATTACAGTTGCCTTTCCCTGAGTGGGCCTTCAGGGTGGGTCTTACAGCATTGTGGAATGGGTGGCATTTGAAGTCTCATAGAACTATGTACCGGGGATGGTTTTTTCATTTGCCCTCCATTCAAAGAACAGGGAGCTGTGTCAATCTGAACCCAACCAGGAGTTTGGGCGAGCTAGAAGTCTTCGGCTCATGTAGGGACTCGTGAGGACTCGTACAGCTTTCTGTGTAGTCTTATGCTCAGTGTTACCACCATAACTATGGCACTGCGCTGCAGTTATTTTTCTCTCGGCTCTGTGTGCCAAAAGTGCTCATAAAAACCTCCTTGGCATTAGAATGACTTTCCCTGTCTCACCCGTTGACAAAGATCACAGTACAAGCTGTGAGCAATTTGCTTAATATATAATAACTTGTTTGCTTTACCGTTATCCTGTCTCCCCTTTCTCTTCTCTTGCTAACTTGTTCTGACTGTTCATAATACCATTTGTGGGATGGATTTTCTTTCTGCATGTACATGCCTAACACAACAATGCCCTGATCCTTGAGCAGTAGAGGTACCTCACACCTTAGACTGTGGAGGTTTATAGCCCTCTCTGTCCTCCTTAATTCACCTGCTGCTGGTGACTATTATTTTGTAGTCCACATCCAGTTTATGACTGGATACAGTTAGTCTTCAGCTAAATACTTACAGGTATAAATAGACTATTCCATTGATACTTGATGCTAACTCAGTCCCACAATTATAAAGACTAACAATAATATAAGTTGAAGTATTTCACACATAGTCAAGGTGAAAAGATGGATTTGCTGGAAATCAATGACTAATAAATTCCAGAGAGCTGCAATCAGGAACCTGGTTTTCGTTATGCGTGCTCCTTTCCAGCGTCAAAGAGACTGCCTGGCAATTGTGTAGTTTCTCTTTTTTTCTAGCTCAACTCTGAACGGTTTTATTTTCATGGAAATACCTTGGTATTGGCAGAGTTGACTCCACCAGCAAAGGAGGTACAGAAAGAGCTGTGTCAGTTTGCAATTCATTACCTGTCAGTAGTTCTCACTTTAACGTGCAAGTTAGTATGTTACTTAGTTTTGAAGGAGAAGTAATTAGTAACTTTATTGCATCTCCTTCATTGGGTTCCTCTAAGTTATGTCAGCCTTCAAAAATACAATTTACCGTGTCACTGAGCCCAGGAGCACTTCTGCGCTGAATTGACCTATTGTTCTCTTAAGCAACACTTGCAAGGAGAGGCATTTGATGGACTTTACACAGTAATGCTGTTTTGGGAGCTCAAAAGTCATGGGACCATAGGGACTGTGGGACTGGGAAACTTTCACCTCATTGCTGGTTTTAATCTGGTCCAGGTTAGAAGTGATGGAAAATCATTATACTTTGACCACCATTCGCTGTTCCTGTGAAATGAATTGATGTTTTCAGTTAACCTTCCGTTGTCCTTTTGTTGACAGTACTAGCAGAGGCCAAGGACCAGGTGTCTAAATTCTCTGTCCTGAAGGTAGATTTTTTTTCAGGGTGGAGGTCTAGGATGGTGGATTAGTGTATGGAAGTCTGCTGTTGGGTAGGTCTCTAGAGGGATTATGGCCTAATACATAGGTTAATGGGTTGGGAGGTGTGGATGTTCTTTCATGCTGTCACTGTGAACTGAGAACGGGGAGGCTTTCTGATATGGTGAGAGATTCAGGCTAGCTGCAGAATGGTGCTGTGTGTTTTGACCTCACAGCTTTAGGGACTGGCATTTTTCATCACAGAGCAGGTATGGCTTATGGAATGGCTTTGCATTCCTTTATCACCAGTTTACATCAAACACTTTCTGGAGTTTGGTGGATTATTTCTCAGTGAACATGTAAAAGGGAAATCTATTCTCCATTGACTTAATGTAAGAAAGCTAATCAGCTACAGATACCTTGCTGTTGCATCTCTCATATATGTATGCTTCTGATAGTCAGCTTTGTGTCAGCTGTCTCCACATTCCTTTCTTTGCCTGATAATCTCATGAGTAGGAAGTTAAAGCTTTCCAGCTCTTTTACAGCCAGTTCAGAGCCTGATTGTCTGTTGTTTGACTTCAATTCTAGAGCTCCAAGCCACGCCTGGACTGCTTAATAGAAGTGTACAAAAGTTGTCAAGAAATCCTGGAGCAGAGGAAGACAGCTCCACAATCAAGTGGAATAAAATAGTTTTTAAAAAAAAAAAAAATCAAGGTAGCAAACTTGCAGCAGGACTCAGACAGACACATGAAAAAGCAAGCAAAACTGCCCCATGATTTTTTTCTTAATTAGATGAGTAGAAAGTGGTGCAGCAGTACAGTGATGTTAGGTCTAAAGGCCTGCACAGACTCACGGAGTTGTTACAGAAAATGTCAGCTCAAGCACAGAAGTGAAACTTGAAATCTTCTGCGATGAAGACAGGTGAGCAGAACTTTTTAGACTCAGACAGAAAAGGCTTTTCCTTGCCTCTCCAGAAAAGAATTATGGGGAAACAGGGCAAAGGGAGGCAAGAACATGCATCAAACGTTTACTCTTTTGTGGATCAGAAAATTATGATAAATAATGTAACCTTAGCTGGACTGCCAGAAATATGCATTTTTTTGTTTCTATTTAACCCTTTGTTTGAAAAAAGCATATACCACTCTAAATACCAAAGCTGATGTGTGGGCTGGGATGGTAACTTCCTGATCCACAGGAGAATTTCAGAAAGAAAATAACAGAAAATTAAAATATACTGCTACATTCAATTATGTTTAGTGAAATAAACATAGGAGAGCAGACTTTGACCTCTTCAGGGATCTGCTTGAAAGAGTCCCATGCAATGGGGCCCTAGAGGGAAGAGGGGTCCAAGAAAGCTGATTGATAGTCAAGGATCACCTCCTTTAAGCTCAAGAACAGTCCATCCTAGTGAGCAGGAAGTCAAGCAAAAATGCCTGGAAGCCTGCATGGATGGACAAGTTGCTCCTGGCAAAATTCAAATACAAAAAGGAAGTATACAGAAGGTGGAAGCAGGGACAGGTAACCTGGGAGGAATGCAGCAACACTCTGAGATGCAGTTAGGAAAGCCGAAGCCCACTTGGAGTTGAATCTGTTGAGGGATGTCAAAGGCAACAAGAAGGGCTTCTGTAAATACACAAGTAGCAGAAGGAAGACAGGGAAAATGTGGACCCATTGCTGAATGGGGCAGGGGGCATGGTGACACAGGACATGGAAAAGATGTGGCATTAAACGGGCCACATCAATTGCTCTGAGAATATGAGGAAAATGTGTTGTTGAAAATGATCGCAATGACTACGTGAATAAAGTTTTATTGATCTGTACTCTCAGAAGTAACTTAAGGTTGGGAAATTCTTCTTTGCTGATGAGCTAAAAGTTACTGTAACCTTTAATTGGTATTTTTCTCTTTTTTTTTTTTTTCCCATGACTCCTTAGTAATGTAACTGAGACAATTGAAATGTCAAAACAAGACCTAAACCAGCAAGTTGGCAGGAGCCTAGGAGTCATGCTTAATTTGCATACAATGCTGTACTGTGCTTGTCTACATAATCTGTAATTAAAACATGTGGCAACATACCATCATGTAATATGGTAGAGATAAGGTGATTTTTTTTTTTTTTTTTTTCATGGTGCCATGAAGTTTGAAAGACACAGGTTAGCACATGTCACAGGAAGTATTCTCCTTGTCCAAGTGAAAGGCAGCAGCTTGGGGATGTGCCAATGGCTTTTGGGTAATGTTGTCTAGGTTACTTTATTTTTTATGGGTTTATTTCTCATAAATACTTTAAATATTGGGGTTGGCCAGATTTTTGATTCCAGTGCTGCCTTAATATAAGTTGGTAGGTCTCTCTAAAGTTGGTGAACCTGCACCTTGATGCAAACTGTGTTTGGTTGAAAGTCCAGGCAGAACTGGGAAGGGCAGGTGTTGCGGCAGGGGCAGAAATTGGCCATTAACAAAGGCAGCAAGCCCTGGGAGTGACTGTGTAAACGACTATAGTGGTCCTTTGACTAAAAACCACATGGCATACTTGAGTTATTTTGAGTTTCATATGGCTTGAGGTGTGGTTTCGCCAGGCTGTGTTTCTTCATGTGGAGGAGAAGTGGTCAAGGCCCTTGAGGAGCACCATAGCAGCAGGAGGATTCACTGAGCCATGGGGAGAACATGTCAGAACATAAATTATGTCTCAGCAGACTGGACAGAGTCTTGGGTTTAAGAGTGTGCTGGGAACATTGACTATGCTGTAAAAATCCCATGAAGTCCTGAGAATGTGCACTGAAGAAATGACCAAGTAGCTGTGTCAGAGGAGGAAGTCTGGAAGATTGTTTTAGCTATCTTTTGAAGGAGTGAACATCCTGTGCCCATGAGAGTGCACTTTAGTCATCCACTAAAGCTGAGAGAAGATCAGCAGAGAGAAACAAGGAATCAGACTTGGGCAGGTCTGCACCAGCTATGTGCCTGGATACCAAACAATCTTTGTCCATTTTTGTTTACATTGCAACTATTTTGACTTTTAAAATAGTTTCTTTGACTCTGAGAATAATACAGTTTAATTCATACTAATGGCATTTTATTAAGAACAAACAGAAATCTCACAGTATCTCCCAGATAGCCTTTTACATACACACAGCAGTTAGGAAAACAAAGGCTTTTGTCATCTCATTCTATTCTGCAGCAGCATTGCCAAAAGCATTGATTAAAATAAAAATTGTTTTCTCTACCAAAGAATCATACAAAATAGATTAACTACACAAGGTTGGTTGGTTGGTTGAAGTCAGGTAAGCTATAAATAGGAGGTATATGTATATCCGTCAGAGTGGGGTGGTCCCTGAAATACTCAAGTATTGGTGAATATTTTTAAGAAATAAGGAAGAAAAAGAAGTTCTATATGCCATGCTTCTCAATTTAAAGTGCAGTTATGGGAGAAAATAATGAGCTTCAGGACAGCTTTTGCTTATTGAACATCTCTGCTTTCTGTGTGCCCTGGTACAAGTGCCTAAGGACATGAGTGTTAGCACTGTAAGGTAGGTACAGCCTCTGAACTGTCAGCTGGAGACTTGTATGCCTTAAGCATCCCCAGCACAGATGACAGACAGCTCAGCTTATTCTGAAGCAGCTTTGTTACTGGTGGGATACAAGAAGCAGGCTGCTAAACAGACCTTCAGATACAAGAGAAAGTGTTAGGCACAGGTGACTGAGTGAGGAGGAATAATACTCTCTGTATTCAAACTGATGTAGCTATACTAAGATCAGAGAGAGAGAGAGGGGAAATACATGCTACTGGCCACTCTATCAGGATATATAGTCGCTTAAAAGTAAGGAAAAAAAAAAAAAAGACTAAATACCTTCTTCAAAGTTGTTGTTGGCTCAGAAAGCTTCCACCCTTTTCCATAACTTCAAGGGATGGTCCTTAAATTCATAACAAGGGGGTAGATTACAGTATGTGCAAATCAGGTCTCTGTTCATACAATCTTTTCCTGTCTTATGTCTGCCGTATTGTTTCCACAACCCACCATAGGGTGGTTTAGGTTTGGGGTTTTTTTGTGTGTGTGTTTCAAAGATGTTGATACGCGATTGCTTAGAACATTTTTCTTCTAATTTGTGGCTTTGCACCCACCAAAAGTGTGAAACAAGAACTTCTTGAAGTATCAGCTCCACTGCATGCATTAGTTGGGTGTTTCAAGGTTGGTGGCAGGTACTAGGGAGTAAAAACACTGGTATGGTTGGTTTGTTCATTTGCTAAAAGCTTTGGTTTGCTATTGCTGAATTCTTTCTAATGGTTGGATTCACACTGTTTTAATTTGGGAAAGTTGCCCTTGAATGCATAATTATTACAAAGTTACTTTTGAAAGTGCAGTTATTCTTTCTTAGCTTTTTTGGAATGCTTATCAAAATAGCTGAACTCAATCCAGGTAGACTTAGATTTTTCAAGAAGAATTGCTATTTTTCTTTTATTTGTTTAAAATCCATTAACCTTCTCAATCATAACAAAAGTCCCTTTGAAAGAGATCAAAAAACCCCCCCCGGTTCTTCAGGAAAGTCAGAAGAATGATATTTGAGTACATAGTTGCTGACTACCTCCTCCTTGCTGTGGTAGCATGAAGGAAGCAGGAGTTTGAAAGGAACAGCTTCTGTCAAGTCAGAATGGCAGAGCTCGTTTGGGGGTTTGGGAAGATCTGTTCCAGCTGCTGAAAGACAGAAATAGTACAAAATTTGCTTGCCTTGTCTTCCTTTGTCTGAGATTATCTGAAGTTTCAAACACATCCTGAAACATCTACAACAGTGATTAACAGAAAGAGTCTTTGAAAGTGCTTGTCTGGAGCACGCGACATATTCAGCCTTGTGGCAGAGTTCATCTATTGCATAGAACAGCCTCGACTCCCAAAATGCATCAGTCCTGTAGGAGCTAGAGCATCATCTGACACTCTTCCAGTCCCAGTCATTCTGAGTCCTCAACATGCCAAGACAGTAGGTTTCCATCTGTATATTGAAAATACTCTTGAGTACCACTGAACTCTGATTCTATACTCCCCACTTCAGTTGTGAAATCATTCTTGACTTGCATCAGAATTATTCTTGTCAGTTTAGTTCCTTTTCCTTCTCAACAGTGTCTTCTTTCTTTTCACATCTGGAGCAAGGACTTGGGAAGTTTCTGTCTTTCAATTTTAGCGTCTGTTTCAGGCAGGAGTTGTTATAGCTCTAGGGAAAATTAAATTGTCCTCTTGGTTATGTTAAGCAGCTGCATAAAAACTATTATAGTCTCTGCAAAAAGACTTATCTTAATAGTTGTTCTGGGAGTGGCAGCATTGAATTTAAACACTGGTAAAAACTTTAATATGATGTCTATTCACAACCAGAGCACAGAGCTGAAGTTATGTCTAAACTACCTGATCAGACTATGTCATGTTAATCTTTACACTCTGGTAATAGCCTTTTCAGTGTGTATCTAGTTTATGACACAGTGATATGCAGCTCCTAATACAGGCAGTATTCAACAGGATGCATCCTTGTACAGGGTTCAAGCCACATGCCACAGTATCCATTACCACCTGTTTTTACTTTTAATAGGACTCTGCGTTCAGCCCACTGCAGTCAGTTTCAAGCCTATATACCACTCAAATCTGCCTTGCAGAGGTTGCAGTCTAATTCAGGTAAAAAGTGAGCAAGTTAGGGATTGATGCAAACAGAAGATTATTGCAAATAATGATAATAACTGGAAGGGGCTATGATGGGGAAGAGAGGTCACTAGGAGTTTTAAGAGCTGGGCTGAGATTCCAGGCACAGGGTGTGCAGTGATCTGAAGGCAGGTGCAAAGCTGAAAATGGGAGCGATCACAGACAATGTATGTGCTTGTAAGCAAAGCAGTAAGATCAGGAGATGGAAAGAAGAATGGGTGCAAGGAAAGAGCAGATGTGATGTGACTGGAGCACTGTGCAGGCAAATGACCTGAGGCATGGTATTTTGGATGGAGTGTGGCATGGAAAGGAAACTCCTGCACAGTCCCCAAAATCAACATTTTTTTTTAAGAGAAAGGACACTGCCTCTACCCACACTAAGGAACTTTGTCTATTATTGTGGCATCAGAGCCTGCATTAAAGTAAGGCGTGTAACCAACAAAATCAGCAGTCTGCAATTCAGTGCAGAGCAGTGCAAAAAAACCCCAAAACCCCACAAAACCAAAAAAACCAACTGCCCCCCGCCCAAGCAGCAAACAAAAACCTGCCCAAAACCCCCGAAGTCTTTTGGAATGAGCCCTCAGAGCAGGGTGGGCCCCTTAGTGCTTCGGGGCACTGAAGGAAAAAAGCACCGACTTTCAGTCTCCCAGAGCTTGTTAGCAGGTGTTTTGCTTCGGGAGGGCTGCGTAGAAGATAGGAGTGAAGGTGTCGAACGGTAGTTAATATAGCTGGCAATAAGAAGTGTTGCTTCAACAATCTAGGGAAAAAAGAAAATGATTAACTGTAGTCAATTAGAGGTAAGAGTGCCCTTTGATTTTTAGAACCTATTGACTGCATAACTTTTGCAAATGGCTTTCTCACATGGAATTGTTCAGTTTTGAAATGAAGGTCTGTCCTTAAAAATTAGGTAGAGTAAGTCTCTTGATTAAAGGTTCCAGCTTACACGAGATTTATTGAATGTATATAGTTAGTGCAGCAGCCACAAGTACCAGTCCCCAGGGCTTCTACAAAATGCCCAGCTGTGATGCTGCCAGCTGAAAAGAAACTCATTGTTCATTTTGTAATTACCTTTGGAATTGCCATTGTGAAAAGAAGTTTTTCAGTGCTGTTTTTTCCAGAACTCCTTTCTTTCATTTGACTGACTACAATCATGAAGTCATCTCGACAGCCTCCAAAGGTCAGCACAGATGAGTATGAATAAGAGACCTTCAAGTGCTGCAGACAACAGAGAGTTTGAAAGAGTCATAGTTCTGTAAAAGAAAAAATGGCCATCTTAAACTAATATATTTGCTTCTTACTGGAAGAACACCAGATCTCCAGGAGTAATAGGCTCTATAGGTAACAGCTGGCAGAGAAAGCTCAAGCAAGAATTCCATTTCTAGTTTTCTGCTAGCTTGCTCGATGCCTCACCGCTTCAGAGCAATAGTCCAAACTTTGTTATATCCCAGATGGTGGTAGTAAAGCACATACCACTGAGATTTTGCAAGATGCACGAGCACATTTGCTGCCCATCAAAGAGGCAGTTAGCTATTTCATGAAACCCTACCTTACACTGTAGCTGTAATTTTCCTTTGTTTATGTAGCATTCAAACATAGTCCTGACTTCCCTCATCTCCAACTTCTACAAATTAACTTCTGGATCCATTTGAAGTTAAACACAAACTTTTAGTGACTTTAAGTGGACTCAGGGGAATGTCTTTCTGTGGGAGGTAAGTTATTTTTCTTAAACAGTGTTCCTCAACATACCATAGTGTTATAATCCAGTATGCTGATACCATCTTCATTCACAGCTATCCAGACTGGACAGTCTTCCAATGAGGAAGGCAAAATAGGCTAGAGAAAAAGACGATTATCAATTTAGGTATTTCTTGACCACCACACAAAGATGTTTCTGATGTAAATCTTGGGGTTTTAAGGATAAAGTGAAAATGAGAGGGAATCCTATAGGCTTACTGGTCTGACCTGGTCTGATTTTTAAGAGGACTTTTCCCAAAATCTCAATAATATTTTCAGATTTACATAGAATTTTGGGACTAGTGGCACAAGAGATGCAATGATAATGAAGGCTCTGAGATTAATTAAATTCCATCAGTGTAGTTAAAACTGAAGGAAATGCTAGGACAGAGCAACAAAATGGCAGTTCAGTTCTGCTCTGCTCTGGTTCTTACACTACTCCCATCAGTCAGGCAGGCAGTGAGGCCTGTTGGTTTCTATAACACTAGTGCATTACATTAGTGCAATTTTCTTTCTTACAGATTTTGACAAATGTGCATCAATTATCTGTTAAAGATGAGTTATGTGTTGTTATGGCTAATGACATGAATCTTTCCTGTGAATCTGCTATTACATGGCTAACGCTATAGGCTTTGCTGTTTAACTATTGAAAAGTTATAAATTACATTAATCATCAGAAATATCAATGTTATTTAAACTCTGGATGGAACTATCCTATATTCTGATTCTTCAGTGTCAGTAACCTTAAATACTAGTAACCTCTTCTGCTTTTAATCCTGACAGTGGAAATAATTGTCTTTTCGAAAACTTCTTGTATATTTACTCAAGAGGTCCTTTTCATCCTTAGACTTTATTCCATAACTACAGCAGCTTTGACTTCAAAGCAAGAGACATGTAACCATCAGTGAGACCTACCTCAAGCTTTCAATAGAGGAGGCTGGGTTGGGGAAGATGGTTAATGCCAAAACAAGACTTCTCAGACAGCCACTATGTGCTAAGACATTAGTTTAGGCAAGGGTAATAGGTACAGAGCTCTAGCCTGAGGTGGGCTGAAGGATGGTACAAGCTACTGGGAGAAGCACACCCTGCAGCTGTTCTTTGCTCTCCCATTGATGCCTGTGGGCTGGCAGCTTACCCAATATGCACTTTAGTTTTTGCTTCTGAAACATGACATTAGCAGTGCTTGCCCCTCTTGTGTGGCAAGGAGAGCAGCCAGCTCTGTGTCAAGCAGAGAACAGGACTTAAATACCCGTTCCCCTTTTAGCTAGCATCAGCTGCCAGGTGTGATTTATGAGGCACTCTTCCCTTCCACCCTCCCAGTGGTAAACAGTTTTTTTAAAAATATCATTGCAGCCTTGATGACCAGGGAAATTCCCACCTGAGAAAGCTTTGGCAAGGTGTGTAAGGAGAGATAGTACCCTGCATTATGATCAACTGATCCAGACAGGGAACCTTAAGTATTTATTTACTGAACGCTAGCAACCCCTAGTGTTTACAACATACTTCTTGTCCTTCTTTCTAAACCTAGGTGGTACAGACAGACCTGTTTGTTCAGAACAAAGCATTGTTCAGTTTTTTCCCTTCCTGAAGTAGAAGCATTTTCAACCCGTGTTACCAGAGATCATAGGTTTATCTGCTCTCGAGAACAGAAAAAAGGTGCTTCAGTTACCTTAGCAGCAAATATTTTGGTTCCAAAGAGAGGCCATTTCCGAGCCACTGTCAAATAAATTCGAACGCATTCTGGTGGAGAGCATCCCTGCAGCACCATCCACTTTGTTGCCAGCCTGTCAACCAGTTGCCTTTCAGAATCCAAGACACAAGACAGCATCATTTACTAATGTCTTCCAAGGAAAGGTGAGTAAAATTGTAACAGTTAATAAATGTTCCTCTTATTCCAAAAGGGCTGTTCTATGCAGCACTACAGACAGGGCTGTTAGCACTGTCAGTTAGGAGGGTTGTACAACCCGAGTTTATTTCAGCATTTTCTCTACTTCCACAATTATTTTACTACTAGTGATACTGTAGTGCCCAGGAATCCCAGTGACATACAGATTGCTCACTGGTGTATATATTAAAAAACTGTAACTACAAACACTCAGGCAGCTATTACAGTAAAATCCTGCCCAGCTTGTCTTCACATTCAATTATATTCTCACCTTCATCTTAACTTGTCTGTAGTATGCTCTGTATGGAGTGGCAATATATATTAACTCACTCTTGATTTGGCTCACTAGGGATGGTTTGGCAGCTATCTTACTACACACAGATGGAATTTGCTTCCAACAGGTTGTAGTTATCTTAGTTCCACCACTGCATCCCTAAGTAGCTTTGGATCTGGAAGATGACCATTCTCTCTTTAAAACAGTTAGAGCTGAGATCCATGGCAGCATCTGAATTCTGTACTTAAGTACTTGAGATCTCTGCATTGTGCGTCAGAATTTCCAAGTCAGAACATCAAAAAGCCCTGCCAAAATATGTCCTACCAGAATTACTGCATGACTTGAAGCAGCTCATACATGCTGGCTTTATGGCTCGTTGCAAAAGTTAGGCATCTGGATTCAATTGACACTTCAGGGAGGGTAAAACAAAAATTCAGAAACAGAATTCATCTTAGGCTTAGGTTAGAGTTTGTTGGAACCAAGATGCGTAATTTGGAAGTGAAAGGCTTAAACTTCTTGTCTAGGGGAAAATTAGTTGGTGATTTGGCTCTTTTTATATTAGTTAACTGCTATTTTCTTTTAAAGGAACCTTTTCCTGACACTTGTGTTTTGTTTAAGTTTCTACATCAAATAATCTTGACAGGGTTCCTTGAAACTTCTTAAATATAGAGACAGAGTTTTGCAAGTAAAATTTGTTTTCAGTGCAAAGTATAGAAGAACAAACAATTTACCTGAGCTGTTCAGGAGTAATATTTTGCTTGTAGCGTTTGGGGTAGAACTTATCTAAGACCTGGTGGAGAAGATGCTGCATTTTCGACTGTGATGTTCCCCCAGGACTTGAAGATCCTGGTCGATCCAAATCCCCATATTCCACCTAAGACAATGTTACAGTTTATAGCACAACAGAACTAGGGGGGGTTTAGTGCAGTAGAACATTCCTTGAATTCCTATACCAATAACTACTGTGTTTATTAGTCATGCAAAAAGACACCATTAGGCTGGGGAATTTTGTCTACAGCATTTACCATAGTAAATGTATACAACAGAGCAACCACTGAGGACATGACTGCCAAAGAATTCTTTACTGATCTAAGAAAGCGAAACAAGATCCCAGCCAGCTACTTGTTGTAGGGAGACACTTCTACATAACTGCTAAGCTTTTGGGGTTTATTTTCAATTGGCCAATTAAAACAACAGTGTATTTGTAAATAGTTTGGACAATGTCCCCAGCTTCTTCATCTCAGTTCACATTACTTTAACAAATGCAACAATCAGTTTCAGCTCAGTAAGAAACTATTATCCTGCTTATTATGCTGACAACTCATACTGTGTGTTTTATGTGATAAAATGCTAAATGCAAGCCTGGAAGTATAATGGAAGATCTTTTTCCTGGGAGGAGGAATAACGGAGATGATCTTCCTGAGTAAGAATCTATTGGCAGTGCAACAGGGAAAGTTTTTACTATTAATGGGATTCTAGTAGTGGTACTATTTCCATATCTCTACTAAGGCACTAATTGGAGCAGTTCTGGGAATAGTCCAGCCTCATTAGACTATTTTTCTTCAGAAGGAAAGGAGAGACACTCCTATAGCAAATTTCCCTACAGCAATAAGTGTTCTAACAACATATGTATGTTGGTACAGTGTGTTTGGCATGGTACATCTCAGACTGTATGTTTGATAAGAAAAAACACTTTTGATGTAAAAGATAGCTGCTTAGTCAAAGATATTTAGTGTACAGCTGAAGTCTCTGGAGCACAAAAGGGAGGATTTCTGCCCATAGCCATACTCACCTGAGCCATCAGAGCCACCATTTCCAGAGCTAATTCCTTATTAACAGGAAACCTTCCATTGGCTATTTCATTGCTGACTTGGAAGGCCAGTAGCAACCGCTCCCGATCTGTCTCACCTTTGGCCTGGCTCCGAAAATATAGCCTAAAAAGTAGAGAAGATTGTGGAGGTAAAAAGATACTGTGAACTGAAAGTAGAGATGGGAACTTTAGTTCAAGGTGTAAAAGTGGTTTTTTGGGGGGTTGGTTTTTTTTTTTCCTCCTTCTCCAAAGTGAACTTTGTGTGTTGTGGGGGTACTGGACAGAGACTTGGAAGCTGAGGTGCTTCCCTTATGAACAAAAGTTGGGCAAGAAGGGTCAAAACATGCTTTCTAGCTTTGGAAGCCATTTGAATTCTGTAAGCTAACCTCTTCAAGACAGTGAAGCCTTATTAAACACAGGTAAATCAGTGTTGATCCATCCCCATCAAGCACAGACAGGCAATATTTAAGATATGTCCTTCTCTGCTTATCATGGAATACAGAACTACCTCTGCTCTACATTTATAAACTTCTACATGCCAGCCTTGTAGACTTGTTATGTTTGCCAGCTTTGTTTTAACCACTTACACTGATACTGTTATTAAAAAAGTCTTCAGTTTGCTTCAGCAGGAAATAAGAGACCAAACCAGCAGGCTTAATTTAAAAGATTGAAGAAGCATTCTTGTAAATCAAAGCTTCCTACTACTATTTATTCCCTTCACACTTGCAATTTCTTTGACCTGGCATAGCAAGATGACTAATGGGGGTTGAAGACACCAACTTGGGGAATGCTTCCCAGAACGATTCCTCACGCATGCCTATTTGGAGCCAACACCATCTAATTCAAATATTAATTTAAAGCTGCATCTATGACTATGTATTCCACAGTACTACACAAGATATTCATTCCAGTGGATCAGTTTGTTTATTTTCATGTCAAGTAAGATTAACAACGCCATTAGGACCATATTGACCTTACAGATGTCTTATCAGAGTCCTTGATGTTAGAACAGCCCAACCTTGGAAAGACCTTATCAAAACATCCTTGCTGTCCAGTCTAGGCACATTCCAGTCCAACAAAATAATACTGCAAAGTTTCAGTCCTGAAACAAATACTGCCTTCTGGGTCAAAAGCGCTAACTTCTGCTTTCACCTCTGTTATACCAACTAACAAAGTTGACAGAAATCTGTTTCCACCATTACAGTCAACAAAATCTTCATACGTTCAATACAGAACTTTGTCTCTTTTCAGTTTTGGGGTGCCTTTGTTTCGTCTGCAAAGAGAATTCACATGCAGAAAGCCGTTCCTTGTTCTCATACACAGCTCTCTATTCACTGTAATTCAGAATTCCTGTCTGTATTATAAATTATGAACTTGTTCCAATTTTTGGTTTAGATCTTTCTCTCATACTTTCTTTCTCTACCATCTCTCCTCATCTAACTTTTAACATTTCTTTATAAAGTCTGGGCACTGCTACTACATGTCTCTTCTACAGCTCATGCTATTTAGAACATTGTTCTTGTATCTTTTTCATCTTTTGATTCTTCACTTAATTGCAAGTTTCAGCATACTCATTTTCACTGGTGATTTTTTCCCTCAGGTCTCTCTTCCTCTCACCTAACATGCATTATTTAATTATGTTTTAGGATCTAGGCAAATGAAATTGTGCCAAGTATGTCTTATTGTGCTACAGCTAGTTCTTAATTAATTTTAAGTCTATTCTGCTATTGCAAAGTGTTTTGGGTTTTACCTCTAGGCCATATACTCTCTTTTACACACAAAAGTCATCACATCTCGTGTAGGATTTGAACGCATCTCAGCTAAAATAGTTTTGGCACTAACAGTACTATAAATTACTGGACAGCTACAGAGATATACATAGTCTAGAAATGTTAAATTAACAGCAGTAGTTAGGCCAACCAACAAAGCACAGTACCTGTTCTTATAGGTCAACTTCACAATTCTTGTGCCACCTTCATATTTCCCAGGATGCAGTTCTTTTAAGGCTTGTTCCCACTTAGAAATGACATCACAGATCTTTAAAAAATATCATAGAGAGAGGAGAGACAAACTAAGGTGAAATGTATAGTCAAGTCTTCACAGGAAAATAAGTGAAAAAAAGTAGTGTGGAACACAGAAGATAAAGAAACAGACTGGATCAGCATAAACACAGCCAAAAGCAACAAAACAATTCCTTTTTCTATTACACAGTATGTAAAAATTACAGCGTTCCAACTGAAAACTCGAGCTCTAATCTGCAGGGGGACATTTGTAAGCACATTGTGGTCTAGTAGCAATTCTTTGGCTATGTCTATGTTAGCAAGTAGCAAAGCCCAGGAAGAGCAGATCTGCACAGTGAAACACCTGTTCCTAAGACTCTATGCCCACACTGTATGAGTTTCAAAGGGTTTTCCTTTGGACTAAGCTTTACTCTAATCGAATAGCCTGAAAGCCCACTACTACGTTGGAACACATCTTCCAGTTCATGTTTCATGTAAAAAGAATCCATTTCATGCTCTCTAAGGTTTCTCCTTAATGTGAATCAAAGCATAGTTAATAGGAACGATTGGTAGGTTTGCTTCAGAAATGCCCTCCTGAGCCAAACTAAAGCACTAACATATTCTCTGAATAGCAGCTATCTACATGCATGGCTAAACCAAACTCTTGGATGTGAATGTCCAAACTTTGGGAATGTTTGGTCCTAGATTCCAACTTTGTAACTCAGACATATTTTTAGTAATAGCATGGTTAATTTCTCTGGTTCCACTCAGCTCCTCTTGGTTATTCCAGTCCTTTTACAAGTGGTCTAATAAAGGCCCCTGCTTCTCTTTTGATAGCATCTCAATAAAAAGGAATGTGAACATAAGAAGCCACATGAAATACATAATCAGATATCCTAATCCTCTCTTAAGAAGCTATTGAGGTTGCCTTAACAAGTGAATAATAACCATTTAATAACCAGTAAAAGTGATGCCTTTGATTGTCTCAAGCTCCTTCGTTTAATATCTCATCTCTCCAAACGGTGGTTCAATTACCAGCAAAGCTCCAGATTATCTGATCTGTACCAGGCCATGAAAGCAAAGTATGTAATTTGGCACTGTCTGTGGTAGTTTCCTCTTCAAACCGTCTAATTTAAAGTTATTGGTGTCTTCTCCCTCTGTTGCCCAATGTGAAATTTTATGCTGTGTAAAACTGAACATTTATGTTCCTTACAGGTACCAGGGCCTCTTCAAAGTTGCCACTACCACTATTCCTCTATGAATGCTGTACAAGAAATTATTCTCCCAGATTTGTACCAAAATCTGATGTGTCTCATTCATGACTGCTAGCCTGCTCATTTAAGGCAGTCATCCAGCTGCAGCATGGGTAAAAATCTCCATATGAAAGACACAGATGTTAATACTTTATCTGCTTTCCTTTTCCCTTGATCTGAGGCACTCCTCTCTTTTTAAAATGAAGGCATACTCAGTAGAGCTTTCTCCCCCAAGTACACTCATCAACAATGAAAGCCTAAGTTATCTGGAGATAGCAAGGAGAGGTGCTTCATAATCCGATAGACGGGATTTATATAGACATGCCAAGAGACTCACAGCCTAGTATAAATTTGTCTCAATTAGGACTGTCACATTTGATGTTAGTTGTGATATCTGATCATGCTAGCTAGCTCAGTCATGTTTTAATTTTGTAGTCAAGATAAATTAGAATGTAATATACGCTAAAATCTGAGTTAAAGACTTTAAAAATTGACCAATTTATCACCTACTAAAACAGAATGTGCTTTGTCTTAACTAGTATCTCAGAGTAGACTGAGCTAATCAGAGAATAATAGAATCATTTAGGTTGGAAAAGACCTTTAAGATCATGGAGTCCAACCATTAACCTAGCACTGCCAAATCCACCACTAAACCATGTCCGTAAGTGCCACATCTACACATCTTTTAAATACCTCCAGGGATGGCGACTCCACCACTTCCCTGGGCAGCCTGTTCTAGTGCTTGACAACTCTTTTGGTGAAGGAATTTTTCCCAATATCCAATCTAAACCTCCCCTGGTGCAATTTGAGTCAGTTTCCTCTCATCCTATCGCTTGTTACTTGGGAGAAGAGACCAACACCCACCTCGCTACAACCTCCCTTCAGGTAGTTGTAGAGAGTGATACGGTCTCCCCTGAGCCTCCTTTTCTCCAGGCTAAACAACCCCAGTTCCCTCAGCTGCTCCTCATAAGACTTGTGCTCTAGACCTTTCACTAGCTTTGTTGCTCTTCTTTGGACATGCTCCAGCACCTGAACATTCTTCTTGTAGTGAGGGGCCCAAAACTGAACACAGTATTCAAGGTGCGGCCTCAACAGAGCTGAGTACAGGGGGATAATCATTTCCCTAGTCCTGCTGACCACACTATTTCTGATATAGGCCAGGATGCTGTTGGCCTTTTTGGCCACCTGGACACACTGCTGGCTCATATTCAGCCATTGACCAGCACCCCCAGGTCCTTTTCCGCCAGGCAGCTTTCCAGTCACTCTTCTCCAAGCCTACAGCATTGCATGGGGTTGTTGTGACCCAAGTGCAGGAATTAATATCTCGTCTCTGAATACTAATCTAGATAGACAATACCCAAGTGTATTTGATGTTGAAGCTTTAAGAAAAATTTATTAGCCATTTAACAGCTTTTCAGAGGTGTATGCTGAATGTAACAGAGGGGAAAAGATACCTTCATGTTGCCCTGCAGACAATGTTCTAAATTCCTCCCAGAAGGATCATCTGTGAACAGAGAAAATCCTACGTGGGATGGCTTCCTCATTCCTGTCTCCTGGTTCAGTCGCTGGATGAATTCATCAACTGTTGAGGAACCATCAAAACCTACAACCTGCAATGAAAAAGGAGTTAATTGAGGATAACTTTCAAGAAACATGACATTGATGGGTAATACAACTAATGAAGCCTGGTTTCCTACAGATTGGTGTCTCAGGACTGACTGCCAGCTCCAGTGTCAGCACTTGCATATTGTCTCCCTTCACACTGCATTCTTTCTCATACCGAGACACTTATGACACCTCTCCCTTTTCCCCAGCTACCTTTTCTTCTTAAGACCTGTAGAGCTAGGGCTGGATTCCTTTCATTTTCTTAGGAAAAAATGGCAAGGAGGAGAAATAATGTCTACCTCCTAATATCTGATACGTATAAACACCATGGTGCAACCCCCACACACAAAGGAGGCAGGTTTATGGTGTAGTCCTCTAGTGCCCAGAAGAAAGGGAGCTGTGGTGGCTCACCTGGTAGGTTCCGTTCACGAAGTGCACTGGGATGCTGAAGGGGAGTGAGTGGTGGTAGGGATTTCTCAGCAGGATAGACACAATCTCCATCCGGGAAGGCTTGGCTTCCCGCTCGCCAGTCTGCACAGTGCGGTCTACTGATCTCTGGCAGTAGATGGCATACTTCCCTATTTCACTCCTGGGCGAAGAGATGGAGGTAAGTCACAAACATACTTCAAATGCCAGTCCTCTTCCGTTTCCCATGCCATGACAAAGCATTCCTCCCTCAGGCTTTTGCTCAAGCAAAGATACATCTCTGTGCAGATACCGTAGTTCATCTCAACAGACTAACAGCTCAAGTGAAAAGCTACAACACAAACCTGAGCTCCAAGAATCTGTAAAATTAAGGTAGACAATGGACTCTCTGGGAAGTGCAAGACCATTCCCTGCTCCTATGTAGTATAGGAATATCCTCTTCTGTACCCTGTTGCCATCATAGTATCCATTAAACCAAGGCTAGTTCACCCTCAAACTCGCTGTCATGCCAGCAGTTTAGTAACTATCATGTCAAGTCCTGATAAGTATTAATAGTTGTAATGCACTAGTCTCACAGGATTATGTAAATTGTGTTTATCAACTTACATGGTTATACAAATTCTAAGTTTCCATGTATTAACCCTATCTGCCAATCAAGAGACTCGACAGAGATTCAAAGCAGGCTCAGATTTGCTGATAGTTCAATACAGTATTGGACAGTTACTAATATCAGTTTACTGTCTACTGAAGAGAGTGCTCCACTGAACAGCACCAAAAGGATGTAAGTGTCTCTAAAGCCAGGCAGGAACAGTCAGTTACACCTTTTGCTAAAATGTTAAGAATGCGTGTACTGAATAAGTTCTGAAATTTAAGGATTTATACGGATTTATAACTGTGCTATCACTTTGCAGGGGAAACTAATTCCATTCAACATGGCTTCAGGAGCTCAGTACCTGATTAAACCTCCAGTTAAATCCCTGCAAGCAACATGGAAGTCAGGAGCTCTGGCTTTTCACTGTAGCAATACATTGCTCACCTCCCCGGTAATGCATTTGAACAATTTTCAAATAGGGAATCTTGCTTCAAGAAGTTGTTGTGTCTGGCTTCCAAATGATCCCGAGTCCTGCATCTTCTAACCTAGAACTGTGCCCCACTTTTCTTCCTCTCTTAGAGATTGGATACACACTCTATGGTCACCTTTCATGAAAAACAATACCTGGAACGAAGATTTAGTGGAAATCTAGACCATAGGCATTATGCAGTGTAAACATTCTAGTGTCTTGTTTGCTGTATGAAACAGGGAAAGCCTATCTATTTAACTGGTCAAGAAACAGCCGTATCCACTCCACCTAAAGAGACATAAGTATTCCTACAGCTAGGCAGAAGGAGCTAAGCTCAGTCCCATTTAGCAACTGCTCTAAATCTAACCTAAACTACAGATGAATATAAGCAGTTTGCTGTAACTTCTGTATGTTTTTTTCTAGCTCTAATAATTGTTTCATAGCTGGATTGTATCAATACATTTCCTCTTTGCTTCTGCTTAAAGTTTATTTGTTGATAAAGTTACTTTTATGCTAAGAACCTGGCAAACAGCATAGTAGTGCTTGAAACTGATGGATTAAAACAGTTTCACAGAGCCCAGCTTATCCTTATGAAATTCAGTAGTCCCTAACAGTAGAGCAGCTCCCTACTGAGTTGGATGGGCCAGTTTGGGAGCTGATAATGCACGTTTGAAGAGATGGTTTCTAGTACTAGCCAGAAGATCTCTAACATGTTGCCTTAGCCAATGAAGAGAGAGCCTGAACATCGAGTAGTGCCCGATATCTGTATTTTTGCTTCTGAGAAGAAATACCAAATGTGAGGCAGCATGTAAGAAAATAAAAAACCCAAACTTCATAGGAGGAGTACACAGAGTTCCTTTGGAATACCAGGAGACTTTTAGCTTGAGTTCCAAGGCAGACTTAGGCTGAGTATTTGAATATGAATATTTGTTTGAAATGAAGCCACTGTTCTACTTACATCTTAGCAACAGTATATTGTTGCAACAGACAACTAGACATCTCTAGCTGTGACCTCCCCCCAAGGACAGTGAGATATGCTGAAGACCAGATCACCATGGAAACAAACAAAAAGCACAGCATGAACGCTGGAGAACAACTTATTGCCATTACAGTAGATCTTGCATTGTTTTCTTATAGGGGAAAGTGTTACACACCAAAGAGGTAACAGAAAACAGTACTAGCATATTTCAGATTTGTTAGTTTTTCCTAAGTTTTTATGGTTCCTTGAGATGTTCCCTGCCTCACCTTTGTTCTGTCAGTATGCCTGCTAACCTGACAGCAGAATGTAATCACCTAAAATTCTAATAATTCTTTCTAAATAATTACTTTGGTGTGTCTTTCTATCAATAAAAGAAAGTAGCTCCACTGGCAAAAAAATTCCCTCTGTAGCTCCAGTTATATCTGCAAGGAGTTCTTTTGCTGGTATAGGTCAACTCTGTTTTGTGAACTAGCTTAATCTAAGTGACTAATGTGAATGACTGAAGGGGGGACATCTTGATACCACTGGGAACCTTCTGTCCACTCCCTCAACCTCTTCTTGCAAGTGTGAGTTACAAAATTGCTTCCATCTTTATCGGCAGTGGATGCAAAAGGCAGTCAGCTTAACAGAAGAAAAAGCTGTTGCAGTCTTTACCTTGGGTCTGCATGTCGCTGCAAGTGCTGTTTGATGTACCAGAGGAAGTGATGTTGAGGTAGGAATAGAGGAGCACACAAAGCCAGGAGTTGCCAGCACTGTGAACATAAAACTGGACATCATTCTTGTTCTGTACTTCCTGCCTGTTGTCTTTCATAGAATACTGCATCCAAAATGTTGGATGGTGACTAGTACTTTTGGGAGTGACCATTTTTAGACATGTAGTTCAAGATCCTTCAAATGAAAGTGATGGTCAGAAGACAGACTGCTCTTCAATAGCTCAACCTGGAGTCTAAGAAGAGGTGTTCTAAATGACTGGTCACTTTTGAAAATCTTGACTAACGTAACCAGAGCTGAGTGAGTGATTAAGACTTAATACTTTTTCCTATTTGTAACTGCAAATCATAACAAAGAATACACTGGGGAATTTTGTTTCCTATTAGAACCATTACTCTTCAACCAGATTTTATTTTCTCATTTGAGCTAGGAATATAATCAAGTATGTACATTCATGCTGTAACTTATTCATTTGATTGACCCAGTAATTATAGCGCAAAAATCAGATGTCATGCTTAATAGTAATATTAATTATGTGCATGCTGTTGATTAACTAAAATGGAAAACAAAATTAATACCATCTGACAATTATAGCTAGCCAACATGAGCTATGAATTTTGATTCTGAATATGGTCTGAATAGACCATTTGCCACTGGTGAATGGTTAAATTCAAACTAAAAATTATTTTGCAAGCAGTTACATTCTCAATGTTTTTCTTTGCACATCAGTGCCAAGACTCTCTTTCCTCCACCATGCCTTTAGCATTTGCACAATTTTATGAGAACTGGTCCCATTGCTAATTATTAAAAACATGGAATTAAATAGAAAGTATTTGCAGAGGGGATGTGACAAAAGAGGAACTGACCTGAATGACTGACTGGTTCTGGGGTTGTCGGCAGCTGGTCTGTTTAACAAGCTGACAGTAAATTTCATTCTGCAGCTCAGTATGTGTCAAGCAGACCTGCAGTGCTGTCTGGGCAAGTGACACATGGTAATCAATAGAGGATGCCTCCACAGGGACATTGATGAACAGCTGACAGGACTGTAAAAGACTGGAAGTTAGTCAATGCCATAAATACAGTGACTCTTCCCTGGTACTTCCCAGGCCAGGTTCCCCAGATGTGTTACAGACAATAAATGAATTCTTCTAAATAACCTTGAGAGGAGGGAGGAGAATAAATACTTAATTCCTATCCCTCTTTTATTGTGACAACTGCGAAATTCACTCAACCTCCCCCAGCCTGAGGAGCTCACAAGTCAGCAAGAGAATCGAGGGGAAAATGGGCTTCCTGCCTTCCATGCCTGTGCTTTACCTTGCTAAGACTGTCCAGGCTTACTGCTGATCTTACACTTGTAGAGTGCAAGAATCAAAACTCCAATGGCTTCACCATTGGTCTTACTGACAATTGAGTTTGCCAGTAAATTGTTTCTGTTCCTTGAACTATTAGAGAGGAAGAGGAAGACAAAGCTAACTTTGAAGCATAAAGCCTGTGAGGGACATTGCTCCTAAATCCAGATTCCCTACAAGGAAAAGTTAAACTTCCAGAGAGCGAATAACACCTAATATCAGACTGTCCTTTTGTAATTAAATGACCCAGCAGGCCTGTCTAAAGCAACCAATGGTGACAGTACACATTGTGACAAACCACATGACCGAACACTGTTGTTGGCCCAACAAAAGAGCAAAATAACTGAAAACCATGCAATGTCCCTTTAAATACCTTAAAAAGTTTCAGAGCTTCAGTCTGTAGAGCCTCTGATGGCAGGGTGGTGAGGGATGCATGCAATCCATCTTTACTGTAGCACAACATAGGATGTTTCCACAGAGGAGAATCTGAGGTAGCAGATGGGCAAAAACATACAGTGTCAGAAAAAAGATAACATTTTCCATGTTGAAAAGGAGCCTTACTGAAATGGCAAAGCTCCTGAGGCAGCAGCACTGCACTAGGCCACATATATCTTTGGTGTCGCTTCACTGATTTCTGCAAAGCCTGCCATGAACAAGGAGTCACCAGCAGCATTAGCCATCAGCAGAAAGAAGTATTGCCATCCTCAATCCTGCTATGTCAGAGCTTCTCATCAGCTGGATTCTGGTGAGAAACTGCTCAGTTGCGTGTGCAAACAAAAGACACAAACTCTGCCAGGGCAGCCGCCTGCGATGGGGGTCTTTGTTAGTGCAAGTCACTATTCAACAGTAAGCAAGGTTCACATATAGGTCTAGGAATATGTGAGTATGCAGGAAAAGAGTATTAAATACGAATGCATATGTTAATACACATTTGAGAACATGGTGCATAAAAATACATGAATGAGCAAGTATGAAAGATGAGGAGGAACAGATGAGCATGGATGTATGTGTGAGGGTTTATACAGGCAAACAGAGGAAAAGATCTGAAGGCAAGTGTGTGTGATTATTCAGAGGTGAGAGCATGCGTCTGTATGGTCAAGATTCTCAGGAAAGGAAAATCAGGACCAACAATAACAAGAAAAATTAAAGCTCCAGTTCTTTAATTTAATTTGAATTGGTGTTACAGACATTTCAGGTACTTTGATAAGTGATGTAACAATGTGATGGACTTGTCTAATTTCACTACAATGCCTGTATCATCTCTGGAGATGTTGATGAGGAACTAGGGGAGAAGGACAGTATATTGTATGCTGTTCTACTGAGAATCCCCTTCCCTCACCTTTTGCTGGATTAAAACTGGGAATTGAAATTACCCTTCCTTATGCTTTGCTACCATGGAAAAGAGTTTGTGGTTTCTACTTACTAGGGTCTCCCTCTGCGTCCAATAGTTTTCCAATGAGTTGTTCATATGATGTGCCCACTTTGGCATTACTGCTACCAGCTGCAACGGTCAGATGGTACAGCCAGGTATTCTAGGCATAAGGGTGAGAACAGTATGGGTCAGTTCAGACCTTGTTTTCTACCAACAGGTTCAGTCTGTGTGCCCCTTTTGTTCACTGATACAAAAAAAGACTCTTGTTCTCCAAAAAGACTGCCTTTTATACCTTCTCCTGTTTGGTGCGAATAAGCAAGTATGTGGGACTCTGGTCCTGTGGGTGAATCACCAACGTACAGTGGGATGAAAGAAGTCCTCCACCAGTGGCTTCATAATCTTCATCAGAGTCACAGGAACGGTCTACTTCTTCCACTTTGGACTCACGGATAGGTAGATGCCCTAGGGGACACTATAAGGAGGGGAAGCAAGTTATAGAAGTGTAGCTTATCTTCCACTATGGACTGGGAACACTGGGAAAGAAAAGCCAGGTCAAAACATTAGCAGTTCTGTAAAATGTAAGGAATAAACTATAAATCACTAACTAATGTAATTATATAATCTTGCGTTTCTATAGAATCTTTTCTCTTTCATCAACTAAAGTACTTACAAATTGTGTTACTACTTTTATTATTTTTCTTGGGAGACCATCTACAGGTCAGCACGAGAATATGCAAATAAAAAGATGGTCTTTCCCATAAGGTACTGTTTTCTTCCCATTACACTTCTCAGTTGTGTTTACGTCATTAGTTCTGCAAGGCAGGATGTGTTTTCTGATGGTCAGTTGCTCAGTATCTAAGCCACTGTTTTCCAAACCTGGTCAGACTTTCTACTTGCTACTGGAAAATAAGTACATTTAAAATTACATAAATAGGTAGATTCAGACAAACAGAGGATATCTGCTGTGCTAACTCTGGAGGTCAATCCCAAGTATGAGTCACAAGATTACTTCATATTCTGAAACTTGGTTTCAACATCACCAAGACAAAGTAAATGGACCATTGGGCCAAGCTTCCAGAAACGGGAACACGTTACACTGATTAAATGACCTCCCTCTTCCCATATTGTTGTTGCTACTTATTTTTGTGACAGTATGCAGAATATATCAGCTGCTGTATAAAAGTCTGCTCTAAAGGCTTCACAGGACCAAATGGAGAAAGCAAGAAACAAGATATACAGTGAACTGAGAGAGTCACTCACCTTTTAAGTCTTTTGTCATTTTAGCTTTTTAAAAAAACAAACAAACAAAAAAACAACAAACAGAGAAAATACTGATTCTTTTTGTGGAGCAGACGCTGTTAGAAGAGGAGACGTGTAACCAAGGCAGAGCTTGAAGCATGAGACACAGAAGCAGTAAAAGAAAAGAAAGCTTAATGAGAAATGGGAAAGGAAGGTTCAGGAACAAAAGGGGAAAAGGAATTACCTTATCTTCATGATTTCGATAGTAGTAGAAAGTTTTTCCAATCAGTGCACACCAGACCAGCTTAGAGTGACCATGCTTGACCTGTAAGGAGGGCAAATACATGTTTTTAACATCAATAGTGTTTTCTTGCTGGAACAATTTTCTAGGATTTCAACTTTCAATTCAACTCTCCCTTAAAATCTTGCAGTTCTATGCTAACTGGAGTTCCTCTTAAAACATACAGAGTACCACTTCCAAAAGCAGAAAAGTACATCCCACCTAAGTAGATGGGACACCGGTGCTTATGGAAATGGGTCTAAGGTTTTGTTAAGTATTTTACTCATTCATAACAAGCCAGCATTTCTTTATCCTGAAATACAATATTAAGAATAAACTTTTTAAGATTATAAAAACAAATCATTTAATCTCAGCAGGAAAAGACCGGTCAACATGTAGTCTAGGGAGCTGTTTCCTATTGCAGATAAACAAGCTTTGGATGCAGGTTGTCTTTAGCCATCTTTAGATGCTGACCAGAATTATATTAAAAAATTCATAGTAACTTGCTAAGCAAAACTGATCTATGGAAATGGCATAAAGCATAAGAATTTTCAGCCATTGTACATTGCACTAATGCACCTGCAGTCTGTTATGATGGAAATAAATGCTAACCTAGAACCATACAAGCCATTTCTGTGAAATTCTCCTGTATCACCAAGTTAAGATCAATTAAATGTGACATTTAACAGCATTTCCCTATTGTTTTTTCTTTTACTATGACATGCTGTGAATTCTGTTGAAGAAAAGCATACATAAGCTATAAGTTATAACTTACTATTTGACAAAGTCAGTATCTCTCAGTAGGCCTGTTTGTCCCATTCCTTATCATTTATACAAATGTTCCTCTCAAATACAGAGATCTACTGCTACTTTTCTTTCTTTCCCCACTCTTCTAGGCAGTACTAAAATACTAATTTCTTGCTGACATTTACTGTGCAAACCAAGAAGCTGGTACACAGTCAATACTAAGCTAAACTGAATAAAGTAAGAAATAGTATTCTACCTTGGTAAGCCAACCTTTCACAGTAGGTTTAGCATCACTGTGAGGAACACTAACAGGACCAGTCACTTGCACTCTCAGGATACTCTGTAGGACATGAATCCATTCCTCCAGGATGTTGGGAGAGTCTGCTGTCAGGAAGTAGGTTCTCTTTTCTGTCACGAGCTGGAAAGAAAAGGAGTGCAGAAGTATAAATCTGCACACCTACAAATCTTTTCTTCAGCTGCTGAGTTTCATTATCCCATACAGATTTTTTTGGGGGTGGTTCAGGAGGGATTTTTTGGGGGTAAGAAAAAAGGTGCTAACCCTCAAAGCCCAAGTGAAAGAACTGAAACTCAGATGAATCAAATTCTAATGAGCATTCTGCTGTTTCTGTTAGGTACTGTGGCTTTGTGTCCTCTCACATCATTTCTTGTTTCTCAGTGCTGCTGCTAATTTTTCTTTTTAAAGGTTACTAAATAAATGGTGTTTTTTCCTTGGCATGCTGCCTTCAATAGCTTGTGACTGTGAGAGGAAAGATGCTATGAATTAAATAGTATTAAGCCTTAGCAACTTCAGTTCTGTAGGGGCAGAAGGTACCTAACAGGTCAGGCCACGTGCCTTTCAGAGTATGAGAGAAACTTTAATGCCACCTTTATAATCAAGTCCTCTAACAATAATGACTTAAAACTGAACCCTGCAATGGGCTAACTTCTAATATTTCAGAAGTTGAATTCTAATAGGAATCCAACACTTCAGATGTTTGTTCAGACCCTCCAGATGTGTAAAGTCAGGATAGAGATCTTGTGAGAAGAGTGTTTCAGAAAGAGAAGATCCTAGGTACTATCAGGTTTTAATTGTTATAAGAATCAATTTTCCCCACAAATTTCAAGCTCTCCATCCTAACTGCAAACAAGGAAAGTGCTATAGTGTAAAACAAAACAAAAATAAAGGAGAATCACTTTCAATCTCAAAAAGCTGTATTTGGGTTACAGTTTAGGTCTTTCCCCATTATTTATTAAACTAACTGCCTGGATTGTGCCAGGGAACACAGGGGACAGATAAAGTTAGCTCACATCAATTGAGACATACAGTACCACTCAGCCTGAAGTGCTCTCTCACCCAGCCACTGAGTGTGTGGTTATCTGCAGGATGAAAAAGCAACGCTTACCTGGAATGTTTGGGACCCTTCACCTCTGACAATTTGGCACGAAGAATTCAGTTCCATCTGCCCTTGTGGTTTGCGGATAACGTCACTCTGAGGAAAGAAAAGCAAGCAACTTTTTCAGTAGGAAAAAGAAACTCAGATGGGTCTTGGAGTACTTAAATAAAGCATAAAATGCATGTGCAGGTTGGAGTCTGCATTCATGAGCTGGAAAGGACAGCTGACGGTTGCCAGGCTGAATGTGAGACAGCGTGATCCCATTGCAATGATGAAGCAAAAGTCTCCTCAGTAGTGGCAGACAATGTATCAAGGGTAATGGCAACAAGTAAGGTCTTAGGAAGTTCAGATTGGACATTAGGGAAAAAAAAGCACAAAACAAACCAAAACCCCAGACAACCAATCCTTTCTCACTGGGAAGGCAATAAAACACCAAACAGGTACCCAGATAGTGGCTGAATTCCCACGTTTGGAATTTTTCAAGATTCAGCTAGACAAAGCCATGAGTGTCTGGTGACAGTCCGTCTTCAATGTATCAGTTGGTCTAGGATCTTCCAGAAGTCCCTTCCAACCAACAGTCTAAATTCTGCATATTTATGAAAATATTTTTTATGTGTATGTATATAATATATACGTATAATTTGCTTGTGAATTCTGACGGATAAACCTAGTATCAGAAATAAAGATGCATTGTGCCCTAAGGTATATTTTTGTCCTGTCAGAATATGACAACTGAAAAAACAAAAAAATTGAAAATAAATCTTCTCAATATTCCTGACTTGTAAGCAAAGATATGTATATACACAGAAATACTGTGTAATTATGCAGGTATGGAAGAAAGTACTGTGTCCAGAAGAAAAAAATATGGAAGGTGAATATCCCTGAATATAATTCTCTGTAATGTAGCTAAGTACAGCAGAATAACCAAGGCCAACAATAAATGTATTTTATTGTATATACAAATTTTGAGTGCATACCACTAGAATTTTTGAAATAGCATAACTTCATTTGAAACAGTTGTAAGTTATAAAAAAATATTTGGAAAGCTTTGAATGCACAAACATGTGCTCTCAATATTGTTTCATTGGTCATTTTAAGACAGGATTTTGCATGAAAGCTTATTTTCAATTTTACCCTAGTTTTCTAATACTTCCATGTCCATGTAGGAGGGTGCAAAATGAAAGAATCCAGCTTGCTTTCCCCTGAAAATCGTAGTTTTGCTCAGAGCCCCATATACTGACTGATGAGTATGTATCTGTGCCCTCCTGGTATTGTAATTTATTTTTCCTTTATTTTCATCTTAAACATAACCAAAGCTGGGCCATGGTATGCCTTCTGCTTTTCATCATGTGTACGAAGTTAACCAGGAGGCATCAAGCTTCTGTCCTTGTGAACAACCTTTCATCTCCTGGAAACTCCACAAGGAGCTTCCCTGCCTAAGCAGAGACCCACAGTTGAACCTGTGGGTCAGACATAAAGCTCTTTGGCAGGATATTTTGGGGGAAGCTTGCCCGTGGCTGCCCACTCTGCTTGTGATATCAGACTGGAACTGGTTCTGCAGACAGCCTTCCCCTGTGCCTCCACACAGGAGTAAGTGTATCCCAGTGACTCACCGGAGACTTGTAGTACATGATTTGTCTGTTTCTTAGAACAAACCATCGTCTCTTCCACATCTTCACCTGGCTGCCCATTTTCAGCAAGTAACCTGATTTCTCCATGGGTTCCTAGAGGGCAAAAAGCAAAGGGGAGAGGAGGTTATCTTGCACTTCTCAAAATACAAATGAAAGACTACTGAAACCAAGCTCAGACATTTGCTGCATCTCCATCATTTTCCGCTTTACTCTGCCTGATGCGAGTAGCAGCCATCCAAGGTCTCTGCTCAACTTGGAGAGAGTCCTAGACTATCTGTGTAGCTGCAAATACCACATTGCGTTGCTTTAGTAAAGAATGCATCTGAAGATCATTTCACTGATTGTTTGATGCACTGAAAACTTGTCTTCCTACCATAGCAGTGATTTTCCAAACAAAAGTGAAGGCTGGCTCTAAGCCATGATTAGACTCCTGTTCCTTATCTGCTTGATCTCTTGCTTTCAAGAGTACTGAATTTAATGCTGCCTATGTTTAAGTGTTTTTCCCTAGGCCAAAATATTCTATCCTTTCTCCCTCCTTCCTCTGAATTTCCAAACTTTTTTGTCACAAAAGCGTAAGACCATCATTAAAGTAGAATACAAGTACAGAAAACCAGTACAGGTTATCAGGAATGAATATAGGCCTTGGTGCTTATACTTTTATCTAACTACGTAACAGAAATTGCACCACCTTCTAAAGCATCAGATAGTCTCTTTTGATACAAACCAGCTGGACCAACAGCCCAGTCTGTTAGACCATCTGTTTGCAGAAGATAACTCAATATATTGTAGTTACACGTTTTCACTTTCAAGGCCAAGGCTCTGTTTGCATCCCTTCACAACCATGAGGCAGCAAGACTTACAGTGCAGATTCCACCATCAGTGGAATAGGAAGATGTTCGCTGTAGCTTATGTTCTGGTTCTGAATAGTCACCATCCAAGGAGTAGGCATCAGGAGGGATGGCATAGTCACTCTCAGAGCTCAGTGAGGACATAGATACACCTGTTCAAAATAAAGGAAAGAATGAGAATCATGGCTAGACAGAAGCAAGCACTGAATATTGCACACTCCGAAAAAGTTTCTGAGTTCACTATTAAGGCTTTTTTGTTCAAGAAGAACAAATCAAATCAGACTTTGGAAACTCAAACTCCACTAACCAAACTTCTAAGTCCTTTTTTTTTTTTTCCCTAGGAAGACAAGTAGTGAGAGTGAATTTTGGATACTGACAGTGAAATAAATTTGTTGCTGAATAAACAGAGATTAAAATAATATTAAAAAAATAAATCAGACTTGTTATCTAAGGCACAGACATGCTGTTTTCAGCTTGAAAACATCCATTATAAAGCCTCAAGCTCCTCTCATTCAAAGTAAAGAAAAGGCTCCCTCACCAGCAATCGGGTTTTACTTTCTGTGAATCTTCCACTGCTGGTCCATGGCGCTGCACAATCAGTCAATGCATTCTACTCAAGGATCCAGTTTAACCTTCCTAGCAGTCAAGAAAAATTGTCCTAGCCAGGACCCAAATTACCTGATCCCTCTTAAAGATAGGAAAGGTTTGCTTACTGGTCAAGAAATTATCAGCCAGTGACAGAGACAAAAAACATTTTCTTTAATGTGTCAGTACTAGCTTGCTTACAAGGAGAAGTCACAGAAAAAGGTACGGATGGCTTCACTGGATACGAGATGAATTTGGGAGATCAATCCTTCCCACAATCTTAGCTTAGCAATTGCCTGGATGGAAATCTACCAGCAGTAAAAAGCCATCTAAGAGGACAGGTTTCTGTTGAGTAGCTGTTGGTGTCTGCACACATTCTGGAAGAACTCCTTATTAGCATCACCAAGGCTGAGCATTTGCCTGTCACTGATGATGCTGTTCAGGACATCTTGCCCCACCAGTGAGGACAGAGTTCATGCTTCCCAGTAGCAATACTCCTGCCTTACCTCTCTTCACTGCACGAGGGCTGCCTGGCATGCTAGCTTTCCTGTTCTCAGATCCAGCAGTAGAAGTCCTGAAGCTGGCATGGGAGCCACAGTCATCATCAGAGCCTGAAGACTCATCTAAGAAAGGCACGTTGCTGATCTGTGTGGCCTTCTGGAAAACAGACCTGTATGGTCAGCATGTGAGGGGAAGAGTTTCCCCAGGACAGTCCCTGCTTAGTAAGGAGACAGAGCAATCAATGCAGGCCCTTCACACTGCCTTGCCCACTACTGTGCCCAGGGCTACTCATTTCCTCCCTTTCTAGTCCGAGACCTTCCAAGCTGGACTCTCTACTCTGATCTGATGGGTCTCCTCTGGTTACAACCTCCCACTGTTCCACAAGCCCTGTGCTTCTCCATAAACTCTGAAAAGCCCTCTTCCATTTCATTCTCTAGGCTACACTCACTATCACCCTTAGGTTTCTACAGCCTCATAGTGCACCCTGCAGCTTCCTGGACCAAAATTTGCTCCAATGTTCTGTATTCCTAAATACATTTATCATCTGCTACTCCTGCATTCTTTTGGCATCCAGTACTTCCTAGCGTTCTCTAATTTTCTTTCCTTCACTGCACAGCTTCATCCCCTCCTCTCTCAAATTACTAGCAGCCCTGGACCATGCTTTTCATAACAGGAAAAGTGAGGTAACTCCTTACCCCCTTCAGCGTAGTGTAGACAGGCACTGTGACGTTTCTGTAGATGAGACAGGTAAATGGCCCAGAAGTTGAACACGAGAAATTGGAAACTGGGAAAATTCAGAGAGAGCAAGAGAGCAAATAATACAAACTGGTGAAAAGGAGAAGGTTTTAATGGAGAGGTACATGTATTTGTGTAAGAACTTATGTAGTTTCTTGGAACATCAAATAATGGAGGACTACCATCCTGGACAGTTTGGCCTCAGAAAGGCCAGGGGATATGTTATTAATTACATACAACTCCCAGAGACAGCTGCAATGCTCCCTCCATTTAGCCTGTAAGACATCTTACCCACCCTCTGCTCCCCATGGTACAACAGCTATCTGGTGCACCATGTCCAAACAGGTAAAAGCCGTAACAGGAGAAGGTAATGGTGAATCACAAAACTAAAAGCAGGCCATAGACATGCAGAGGCAGAAGAGTGTCAGTGAAACTGGTGAAGGAGATAATGGAGTCCCCAAAGATGTCACTAAATGTAGGGGCTCAAACAGCCCAGCACCAACCATCCCTGAAATCAGAGGTATCCTCCTCCCTTCCTTCCTTTATTGTGGCTATCTGCAAAATCAAATTTACTTTGGAAACAACCAAGAAAATGAAGAAATGTGAACAGCCAGAAGCTCAGGTCCCACACTGTCACTGTAAACTCCCTCTAAGCATGAATCTTGTCTAGAACTTACAGCAGCTGGAAGTATCATTCACCACGGCCACTTCAGACAACCTCATGCCAGACTTGGCCACAGCATAGATTCGACTCTCCTGGAACAATAATACCATGAACAGCAATGGTCAAACAAAAACACGATTCCTGCAAAAAGAAATGCTCATGTCACAGAATCACATCACAATCACACCTTTGGGCAGGAAGGAGGGGCCCTCTAAGAAAGATTGCTCTGTTCCACCAGATGTTGCACGAACGACCATTAGCGGAAATGTGCATCTGAGTGTGGTTCCCTGAATCACAGCAGATTTGGCTTTTAAATGCTACAAAGATAATATCCACAGACTGGAACACCTACTTGCAGTTACCAATAAATTACTATATCACAGCTTGGAAAAAGCTGGGTTTTCCACTTTATTAACAATGCATTCAAATGAATCAAGAACAGGCCTAAAACAGGACAATTTATTGAGGCACCACCTGCAAAGGATTCCCATTCTCTGATAAGGGAATGAAAGAAATGCCTGGAATGATCTCAGTAAGCCTATGTCTCAGTTATAACAACATATGGAGCTTTCAGTTCAAAGGATCTCCAAAGTGCTTCACAAATTGATAAAACTTTCAAGGGGGGAACCCAAACCTGTAACTAAATGCAATGTTATGACTAAGACATCAACCAGTCTAAAATGGATAAAAATCAAAGCTAGGAATCCTCTTGCTGCTCCTTAAAGCATACAACCAATCACTATCAAATAATACACATAATACATATACATGAAAGTGCCTAAGACTGGACAGTCAAGTACACCAAAAAAAGAAATGACAGAATTAATATTTTCTGTACGTATATGCATTGTGATTTAGTCTCTAATGAAATATTATGTGCATTTTTTTTCCCCCAACACTTCCTATTCAGGGCATATAATGGACATCCCTCACTGATTAAGTTGCTATTTAATATTCTATTCATACTTTAGTGCTTGATATGCTCAAATTTGCCCTACTTGGATACACTTACTTGACTCTGGTCTGAAAACAAAATAATGAATTTTTCATGTGGTGTTCCCAACTATAGTACTGCAATGCTTCATAAATATTAATAAAAAAATTCACAAAAATTTTACAAAAACCCTGGAAGGGACATTGATGTGTGCTATCACTGTTTTCCAGAAGAGGAACTCAGACATAGGTTCTCTGAAGTATCCAATGTCTCTGGAGTACCCATTTCAAGATGTCTAAGACCTGACTTCTTGAGAATTTAGCATCATGTAACATTGTTTGTAATGAAAACAACTGAATACAGTTGCATAAGAGAAATGCTCAGCACTTCACCAATCAAATTTATTTACTAAAGTCAAGTTAGACATTCAAAAGGTGTATGTGGAGCTGATGATCACCTGTGAAAAATTTAGCTTAAGGGACTAGAAGAATCTTACATGGGAACTCTAGATCAGAGAAAGGAATAGTAGCCAATCTCTGAGACATATTTCCTTTCTTCCAAGTGAGTACACTGCTCATTACACTTTTCTGACTTCTGCAGCATACAAAGACACCTTAAAAACTGCAGTTTCTTTTACTACACTATCCAGCTTCATCCGCAGCACAGTTCCATATTATGGACTGAAAAGACATTTCTTTGGCAAAACAGCTGTGATTATACTAGGGTTTAAATTGGTATCATAAAGGACACAGCCAAAGATCACAAATAACATGCAGTTTTCATAGAAAAAAATTATAAAACATGAGGATTAACAATTGAGTGCTTGACTTTGCACCTTCAATAAACCACTTGTCTGCCTATGCCTTTAAAAAAGCAAACTGAAAATAATGGAATGATCTCTTTTGATACTACACTGATTTTCACCAAGTTTCAGTTAGATTGCAACATTAACAAACAATCTAACCATCTGAACTAAGAAGTAACTGAAAGTAATAATAACAAACTTCTCTCTCATGTGAAGTAAGCAATTGGACACGTATATTCACTTTACTGATGGTTTTCACAAAATTTTCCTGGGAGCAGAAGTATACCATGAGATAGGAATGCTGAGATCTAATCCATGTATCTATTCTAGTATTCACAGGTTTTTCTGACTCTGAAACTATTTGGTCTGGTCCATTCACTTGCATTTCTGACTCACTATTCTATCTTAATCACATGAAAACAGAACTAAGGATTAACTTTTGATGACCCATAAGGATAAACCACAATGCAGCACCTCCTGACTTTCATTTTTATTCCTATGTTTCTTGAGCACTATTTTCTTCCATGAGTTTTTTTTCTTATAAAGAGAAAAGAAGAAAAAAATTCTGAGTGGAACCAGCATGCCCCATGATCGGGAACTGTGAGACTAGGTGCTTCAGAAATGTGACCGATGTCCACAGGAAACAATTGCTTGAGACCAAGAGCTGATGTAGCCTAACTACTGGGCACTATTCAGAGATAAGCAGCACTTCTCAGACTGTTGTCCTTGCATTTCTTACCCACGATGGGAATCTGTGCAGTGGTGGTGTAGGAGGTTTACCTCCTGGGTCAAGTACACCAGCTTCAGAACTCACAGCTTCTCTTTGCCCTGCAGATAAGTGGTTGCGTTCCTCACATGCTCCAGCTTCTTCCCTCATCAGGCCACGTTCTGTCTCCATCGTCTCCAGTACCCCATCATCATCAATGTCTGTCTCCTTCACTTGCCTGTGGCAGATTGGAGAGTCTGTTATGGGCTGGAAGGTGCTAGCCTCTAAGCTCATTACACGATCGAAAGAATTAGCCCCTGGCTGTGGTTGGCTGTAATGTCTTTTGGCTAGTTGGATACTGTCTCTTGGCATATTAGGAGTTCGTATTTTTGGAAAGGTCATACTACTGCCAAGGCTGCATTCCCTCCCTGGACAGAAGGAATGTGCTGTAACAGCTGATGTTGACACAACCAGGGGTGGCTCAGCAGTCTGGGGATGGCCCTCAAGCATGCTCATTAGTTCTGCTGAGGAAGAGGAGTCCAGCCGGTGGGAGTGGAACCTGGCACTCAGATCATCAGAGAAGCGGGTGCTGTCCAAAGCCACTTGCTGCAAGGTGCTCACAGTGCTATGGTTTCCTTCCAAAGACGACTGGAAAGTCAAAGCCTCAAGGATTCTTGTGGCCTCAGCTGGAGGGTCCAGTGATGTGGCATCAGAGCACCCTAACCTGTGCTCAGAACTTACAGCTGGGAATACATCTTTCTCTGTGGAGAGATTCCAGCTTGATGGGTCAGACATGAGCTTCAGCGTGCTCTGGGAAAGCAGAGATTTATCCTCTCCATCCTCAGAAAAGGTGTCCTTGGCAAGGACTATGTTTGCTGCGGAGAGGACACATTTGGCAGGTCCTGTTTGGCACAGCTGTCTGAAACCAGGTGCAAGAAGCACAGATTTCTGGTCTATCTTCTCAGCAAAAGAGGCCTGTGGTGCTCTGGCCTTCAGAGAATTACAGCTCCAAAGAGATTCAAAGGGAGGAATGGTGGTCATATCTACAATGGAGAACATATAGTTAGAGCATTCAAATGCTATACTATCTAAAATGTTACTTGCTAGTATAAGTTGTTCATGTCAGTTGTATTTTAATAGCACCCTGGCCTGGTTAGGACTATATAGAATGGAAAGGAGATGGCTGGGCACAGCTGTAACAGAAGCACTATATATTTATAATTGGGAATAGTACAGAAAAAATAAATAGGAAATGAATAATCGCTGTTTCATACAGAAGAGGAATTAAGGGGTGCCTAATGAAATTATCAGGCAAAGTGTTTGGAATTTACAGAAGGAAGGGGGGCGGGGGGTGTCAGACAAAAAAGGAAATAGAATGATGCAGTGTCCAAAAGATAGGCCAGAAAAAGTAATTTATCAGTGGTACAAATAACAGTTTAGACAGAAGTTCTGGCCTAGGAAATTCCTAAAACACTGAAAGCAGAAGGTGGAAGGGTACACAGAGAAGGACAGCTCTACTTGCAATATTTTCTACACTCTTTCCTGAAACATCCACAGCCAACCAGCAGACAGGATACTGGTCTAGGCAAGCTTTCAGCCTAACTCACAATATAGCACTTTTTACTCCTACCTATCCGCAATTATGTCTCTTCTCTTAAAACAGCCATGAGAAGGAAGTGCACCTATCCACACAATACTTTGTCAAAAACCATCTAAGTGCCCAGAACACCACATAGCATGGCTTCTGACTTCAATGGGCCTACAGTGATTTAAGCTATCAAATAAGGTGATATAGTTCCTCCCATTCCTAGGGGCTAGATGAGGCTTCCAGCATATGTATGGAGACCTTCTTAACCATCACACTAACCAGTGAGGTTACTCTCTTTTCAAGAATTTCCCTAGAGCTTTTTGCTATCCTTTTGTGCTACATGACCAAGCAGTGCTTTCTGTCAGCAAGTTTTATAAGTTACTTACTTGTTTTTGCTGTAAAAACTTCCTTTATTTTTTCTCTGCCCCTTCAGCTGCTATACTAGAAGATGACATAAAAAAGAGATCCTAGATTGCCTCCATTGTCCTTTGTCTATTTAGTACCTACACTTTATAATTATTCTACTTTCTTCCTTTCCATAATTACTAGAGATTTAAAGACTATCTCAGTTCTACAGGTTCTGCTGAATAGCAGCTTTAGGGTATGAGAAAGCGTGGAGAAAACTTGGAGCAGCAGAGGACATTACTTCACTTTATGATTTTGACTGACCTTGGCATTTATATCTTCCCTGACTGAAAAGAACCAAGTCATAAGATGCTTTGGAAATTGCATAAATATGGGTGAGTGTGACTGCACACCTATTGCTGAAAATGCTGCTTGAACATGAAACTCTACAGGCATTGCTTAACTATTAATGGGATTTACAAGGAAGTAGAAACAAACTGAAGACACAAAGTAACAGAGGGAAGGACAAACAGCAGAATAAATCACTGTTGATTGTGGAGAGGATGAAACCCACTCTCGGAAACACAGCTGAGAAAAAGACAACCATGAGAGCCTGACCTTGGCACTTGAGTCACAAGGAACTGAATGCTAACAAAGCTATTCCTAACACATAATGCTGGCACACACAAATCCTGGCACACATTTTGCTCTGCTCCTGAGGTAAATCATTAGTGTAGACTGATAAGAGGCCCTTCATTTTAAATATTATTGATATTTTTGCAGCTTCCTAGTTGTGACAGGACATGAAGCAGAGGAGGCTGTTATTGTCAGCATGGCAAGCAAGAAAAGATTTGTCTCTCTGCAGAGGCCTTTGAATTCAGGCTGGCACAGTGAGACTAGTGGAGAATAAGAAGAGAGGGCAGAGCTGTTTACTGCCCAGAGAGTTGGGATCCAGGGAACACTTAATACCAGATTATTAACGCAGCTTACCAGCCATTCTCTTTTTGTAAACAGCCAGAGCCAGAGGGGATGAGAAAAACCCAGTGATAAAGCATTTAGCCAGAAACGTGGTGGGATTTAGAAGGAATTTTGCCCTATTCCCTTGCTGCAGAGTGATAGGAATACCAGAAAGACTTCTGAAGGAAAGAAATGCCCCCTACCTACATGCCCAGTGAAGTTCTGGAAACTAGGTCATCCTACTGTGACCAAACCAAGCTCATTGAAAAAAAACAGGATGAAAATGGCTAAGAGTGAATTTCCTCTTCAAAATGTGTTGCGATGAAAGGTGCTGATTTCAAGCCCTGGAGACCAAAGTTCTCCATCTATCCATCAAACAAGAACCACAAAAGCACAAGCACCGTAAGCAGCTTTCTCCAACCCAACCTGATAGAACAGAGGAACCCAGCTTCTAAAGGCAGACCAGACAGCTGCTGCCTTGGCCCACCCATTCAGTCCCCAGTTACTCAGCTCACATGCCAGCAGAGGTTCTGTGGGGATGAGAATAATTCACACATGGAAGTAAAGTGAAATACCTCAGGGACTTCTACCCTGCACCACTGAAGTGAATGGAGAGTTTTGCTATGTATTCCAAAGAGTGCTTCTAATTCAGGAACTCAGCGGCTTATTTTAATGGCAAAAGCAGACTCTGAAAAAAGGGTCTGTGTTCAGTCACAGGTGGGAAACCAATTAAGAGTTTTTAAGGCAGGTAAGCAATGTTATTCCCATCTTAAAAATGGGCCACTCAGGAACAGAGCAATTTTACTGCTTGCTCACTGTCACAAGTGCTAATTTCTGACAAAGTTAAGAAAACAACCCAGGAATGCTGACTTCCACTCCTGTGGTGGTTACTAGGCTACAGTGCCAGGTGAACACATTTACCTTGCAATGTATCCTGAAGGGCTTCAATTTGCTCCGTCAGCCTCTGATTACAGTTTTTCAGGTGGTAATTTTCTAGCTCAAGCTATGAAACAACAATAATAAAAACTGAAAAATAATGCAAAACTGTGTGTGTTCCACGATACAGAACATGTCTTCTTCTTTATTAAATTCAAGTATCTTAACAGGAAAAGGAAAAAAAGATGGGTGAGTATGCCAGTCACCTTGAAATCCTTCTACTCAGCAGCTCCACTGGACAACCCACTTAAACACTTTGCTGCGCTTTCTCAAATAGCCTCTGTATATACTGTATGAACTTCTCAAACAGGTCTTTTAACTTCCTTCCCTGCTATTGTTTATCATTTACTCCTGTTCCAGAGAGAACTGTCACATAAGAGACAATCAAAAAACTATCATCCAGGAGGAGCATTTTTCCCTCTTACCCTGTATGTGGTAAAAGGAGATCCCCCACAGAACCAAAGGAATGAAAAAAAAAAACCAAACAAGAAACAAAAAAACAAACCAAACCATTAAGGGTGCATTTACATTTGCAATTAGTGCACAAGTGATTCTTTGCAAATTTGCCTTACGCCTTTGCTTGAAGTATCTCAACATACATTATTAAACACAGCAGTGGTGCATCCAAAGAGGCTTGCCTCTTGATGGAATCAAAGTTGTAATTGCACCCAGTGTGCTGTCTAGAGCAACCCATTTGCAACACAGATGCAAAGTCCTTCAGTTGGCAGTGGTTCACTTGTGCACGGTATGTACCTAGAATCAGCATCTGGAACCAACTTCATTACCAGTAAAGATACAATGTGAACGCAGGGTCCTGGATTCACAGCAGGTCACACGAACTCAACCCCTGTGCTTCCTCCTTTATGCTGCACCAGTCAGTAATGTAGATGCACCTTAAGTTATCTCATATAGGAAAATGAAAGAGAAGCACAGCAGCTCTGTGAATTACCTAGGCAATCTAATGGGATTACAAAGTCACATCACAACAAAATTAGTGCCCACAAAGACTGCTTCTTCCAACTCCAACAATTTCCCTTTCTGGCATAAACTGGGAAATCTATAGCTTTAACTTGGAATAAAAGGGGAAGACCAGAGTGCCCCACTCCCAGCTGTAAACCATTACTGCACCTTTAAAACTGTGTGCTGACCCATTGCTCTCTCTCAGTTTTTCTAGAGGGTATTGAATTAGGCCCAGATAGAGGCATAAGTCCACAGGATGGATAGGAGGGAGAGGTTAGACATGAGAAAATGCTGGGCAGCAGGAAAACAACCTTAGTCAGAGATGGCAAATTGAGGAAGAGCAAAGGACGTGTTTGTGTCACAGCTGCTTTGCCAGAAAGAGAGACAGAAACTGCACCCAGAGAAAAAAGGGAGAGGCAGAGGAAAGCTAGGTGAAAGCCACTTGTGACCAGTACATCTTCAGAAACTGCTTTCAGGCATTAGTGACTTTGCAGTCATTTATAGTTTGCCCAAAGCAGTAAACAGCCCTCAATAAGAGGGACAACCCTAGCTCTGCAACTGCACATGTGTAGGGCCAAAAAAGCAGAAAACCTCTGTGGCAGACTAACTGTCCTCAGACTATTGGCCTACATAGGAGCCCATTGGCAGTGCAGCCACTGTACCTACTCATAGACCTTGAAACCTGGCAGCAAGCAAGAGACTCACCTCTCTCAGCTTAAGTGTTACCCACTCTTTGATCTTGGCAGCTTTTTCTTGAACAATTTTGGCTTCCTCAGTCCTCAACTGTTTCTGTGCCAAAAAAAGATTAGATGCATTAGGAGAGTACAACTAATTGTTCTCAGTAAGTCACTGCATCATGAGTGACTTAAACATTGAAGCTCCCATTCCAGATGCAAGATTTAAGACTGCTATTTGGATATTATTATTTAGCTAGCCTCTGAAAAATCAAGCTTTAAGTTGTCTTACGTGGTCCCTGGAGTCAAACTCAGAGGGATGTTTCAAGAGTTTGTTGTGGAATAGCAAAATCTAGCTCAGGTAACGATTGCCCACCTACCACAGTTTCTTTTGAGTACAGTCTGCAACTTTTACTGGTTTAGATGGTTTTGCAATGTTGCTGTTTGCTGTTAAGCACCTGTAGTGTTCCCCCAGCCTACAGACACGTATTGTTGGCTGAAGTTAATAAGAATTAAGCAGCGCCTGTAAGTGATTTACAAAACATTGTAATAACTCCAAGCAAAAGGGATTCAATTGCTGCAAGCACAGGTGTAGAGTATAGACTTTAAAGGTGCATGAGATGGAAAATAACAACAACATATTTAACACACAATATTCTCATTGAGAAAGTAAATTAAAGAGGGGGGAGGGGGGGGAAGACAGCAGACTCAGCATAAAAAAAGCTCCAGAACTTGACCTTGAAACACCAAGACTTGCTAGGAGGTTTTGAGATGGTCTAAGTGGTTGTATGTTTACATATCCATTAAAACAGGGTCTAGTCCACACAAAGGTGTTATGGGAATATTGTTGATTTGTACAATGAACATTTTTCCCCTAGTATCTGCTTGGGTAATATTGCTACATCATCATTTTTGCAGCTGTGTTTTCTCAGATGCTTTTTTTGACTTTTCTGGAAATTTCCTTTGAAAGATGCTGGATTGATACTACAATCACCTGAAGCCTTCTGTTCATCTCCTGTGTGGCTTCATGGGAAGCAATGTCACTGAAAGTTCTATGTACATAACGATTTAAACAATTACAAGGAGAAATCAGTTCCAGGAGTGAGGGAAGGGGAAATATACTCTATATAGCACATTCAGCCCTGGTTTGTCTAATTAAATGGACAAAAGTAATACCTTCTGGTAGCAATTGGTGGTTTCCCTGCTAGATTTTTTTTTTTCCCAGATGTGAACAAACACCAGTAATTATGATAATAAAAGTGTCAGTACTTACTGACACTTTTCACACTGAAGAGTGTAAGTTCACTTAATGAATACCATATAAATACATAGTAGACTGTAGGAAATTCCCCACATCTTCACATTGCTTTTAATCACCATGTGCTATTCATCACCACAACTGCATATTTACAAGCTCTTATTCAAATAAGTTTGCCGACTTTAAAATAGACCTTGGCAACATTATGGGTAGCAGTAACATTCGTAGTTGAGCATAATGAAATAAAAGTAAACAAATCTGATGCTTCAAGAGGAATATTTATTTCGTTTTTCTCCTTGAATATGGCTGTGTGTGTTCCTAATCATCAGGCACCATACTCTGCTGGGGTTAGAATTAGATGTGCCTACTGGTCTGAAATGACCTGGCCCATATAGTAGATCTACAATAGTCCTCTGAATATCCATCACATGGGTAATGCCTCTGAACGCCTAATGACCTGGACTTGTCTCAGATCAGGGACCAAGAGGTAAAAGATTCAGAATATTGCTATGTTACACAGTGAAGCTCAATGCCAAGATTTTATTTAGGGTCCTAAAGTAGAATAGTGACATGACGTCAGCATTGTCACAGAGCTTAGTAAGCCCTGCCTCTAAGCAGAACCAATTCACTCAAAGCACAATAACTGCATCTATGGGTGCTCTGCCTAAGATCCAGAAGCAGTTAGAGATTCTTTGTGTCCCGTGCTATTGTGTGGTCCAGACATGATCTCAGTGTTCTCTTATTAACGCTCTGAACTCCACAGCTCTCCCCATCCCAGTGAAAAAAATTAGGATGCCTTACAGGGACCCTTAGTGACCTTCCAGCACTGCCACCATCCCATCCAATTCTGAAACTAAACTGGTGACCCTAATAAAGAGTGTTTCCTGTCTGAAATTGTCAAGCTTCAGCTTTCATTTCTAGAATCTCACTTTGCCTCTTGTTGCTAGAATAAAAAGATTTCTACTAATAGAACATTTTTCCCCACTCGTGTTTGTTGACTTTAATCAAATCACACAGCACTTTTTTGGGTAAACCAGAATTTCTTCCATCTTTGATTGCAAGAGGGTCTTCCAGACCTTGATCGCTATTGTAGCTCCTTCCGAATACCTTCTTTCTCCTCCAAAATGCAGAAAATTCATCTACATTCTGCCTGAGCAAGCTGGCCTGGGAAAGTGACCTGAAGCCCAGAATACTACAAAAAATCTGATGCCTGATGTCCACACTACACATGGTCTGAATAAGTTCAGACAGCTTACGAATCTATTTTGCCCTTGAAATATGTGACAGTTAGATGTAAAATGTAACTCAAATGGAAAAGTATTTTTTTGTGTAAAATTCTAGGGAGTGATTTCCATTTAAAAGTAATTTACTTAGCAACATAGAAGAATACCTCATTACTCACGTTATAAAGACCACAGGGCAAGGCCTTTACTAGAGCCGAAATACAAGCCCCGCTGTAGATTTATCTCCTTCCTTCCACCAACTGAAAATGGAAGAGACTAAGAACTATCCATACCAGGAAACAGCTGATCTTTTATAATGAGGACATCTGACAAGAGATGAACTATGCTAAAGGATTGCTGAAGACTGGGGTAAGTCCCTTCCCAAGAAGCAGCATATGCAGAGTCAGAGATGGGATATATAATGATTTTGCAGAGCAATCTATATGCTAGGAAGCCAGAAAAATACTGTGACCAGACTCTAGCATTACAACTTAGGGTCTCAACACTGACTCGACACTAACATAGGGAAGCCCTTTAAGGACATTGACGAATCTCCTATAATGAAGAGGCAAGGGCTACTGAGGCTGAATGGATGTTTTTGCCTGAAAAGAAAAAAGGAAGGAGAGGATCTTGCACTGAACAGGGCATCATTTTACAGCTGATCTGAAAGCAACTGAGAGGCTAATATGTAATGGAGACATAATCTGTACCTTTGAAACATACATTACAGAGTCCCTCCAACTCAAGGAAGCTATAGGTCTCCCTGTAGAAAATATCTGTACCTGTTTTGCTAGCTGTGTCTCCAATCTGTTGATCTGAGCTTCCTTCCCTTGCACTGTGCCCATCAGCTCCTGGTATTTCCTGTGCAGAGTGTTGTCTGATTCACTGGTCTTCACGTTGGCTAGTTTTATCTTCTCTTCCATAACTCTGACCTGTAATGACAACCAGAGGGGGATTAAAAAAAGCCAAAACAATGCAAATGAAGGAGCTACTTGTTTAGTGGTCAGACCCTAACTGAGAGTATTTGCAGGTTTCATATTTTTGAAGTTGGGAAAGGAAGAAAAAAAACCCAAACCCTTCAGGTCACAGTTTATATACACATTTGTGGAAAGAACATTGTCCATTCATTTGTAATGCTGAAGCAGTAACAGATGCAAACTGAACCATGAACAGATAAACACACTGTGGATTGTGAAATATTTGCACACTATTAGTCAAAGAGACCATACGGGCACCATAGTCTACATAGACATATCGGCAAGATACACCACATTTTCCTCCCTTGCAATACTGTGGCCAGCTTTTTACCTCATTCACTACCAAGGTATATACCGCAAAACCCTGGCCATATGCTTCAGATCAAGATTTCTATAGGGAAATGTACTATGGAGTTCCTTCCTCCTCTATCCCCAGCCTAGACAATGTTTGGCAACTTCTGGCTTTCAGACAAGTGTGTTTTCTCCAGACCTGCTAAGCAGTTACTGTGTTAGATATTTCAGAAGCTTTGCCTATCTTTGAGCTCCTGCCAGTGCCAACAGTTGTTCATCTCAGCAGGAAAAGCACCAGTGTAATGCTCCTTCGCTACAGACAAAGTTTCAATGCACTAAAATCTAGCTACTGCTGAAACCTTTCAGGTTTTTGGCAAATTTTTAAAACCTCTTTGCTTTCTTCAAAAGCTATGTCTCTCGATATGCCAGTCTGTTTTATCATTATCTCATCCTATTGCAATGGATTATAAGACTTCATTTCTAAAGGTAAATAGAATTCTGTCAACTCAAACCTGCTAATTGCAACATTCAATGATGGGAAAATATCTGGTTCCAATACAACCCAGAGAGACTAAATCTGCAAAGAAACCAACTCCAGATACCATTAATTTGGCATGAATTTGGAACCAGGAAGGCAGAATGCAGGCAATGATCTGAGCACTTCACAGAGTCTGTGCAAGACAGTTACTCACGCTCTGTCGAACAGCCTACACTTCATACTTGCAGAAGCTGTGTTTTGTCCTCCTGTCTGCCTGCATTAGGCAGAGAAGCAAACTGCCTCTTCCTCATACTGAATCAGAAAGGTAGGCGCCCAACATCCGAGCCAGAAAACTAAGCCTGCTGAGTCGGATGTGTTTTCATTAGAGTTTAGGGTGATTATAGTAAAAAGAAATGGCCCCCCCTTTCTGTCTGATGCCCAAATGCTGACTCTGTACTAGAGGCTCAGAGAGGGGACTGCAAACATGTGATTTCCTTAATTGAGGTTGGCAGCTACAGGGAGCCCATTGAATTAACAAATCCAACCCCCCAGACTCCTGGAGAGAAAGATAACAAGGGATTTTGTACTTGATGTGGAGCCCTCTCATTTGTCAGCTGCTTCTCATTCATGGTGAATATACTTGCTAGTGGAAAGGAATGGCCCTACTCCTATGCTGCCACTTCTTCAGGCTGTCAGGTAGCAATGAAGTATTTCTCTAGGAACACTTATCTCTGGATATGGATAAGGCTCCTGGAAAGGCAAACTTTGAGGGTTGCTAGTCTTTAGGATCTGCCAACACATGGCTGCAGAACTGGTGGTGGCAGGCGAATGAAGGCAACCGTCATTTCTGCTGTTGGAAGGTGAGGGAAGGCAACCCTCATTTCTTCTACACCTTCTCAGCGAAGTTCTCCCTTTCTTGCCCATTCTCTGCCCTGGATTTGACTTGCTCTCCATCTGCTCTCTTGCTGTCATTGCATCTTACCATATCATGGACACTCTACTTCTGCCGTTGAGGTGTCTGCTAGTACGAAACCCCCTTCATTGGCCTGTGGCAATAACTCTATTTCCTGCCGGTGCTGTCACAGTGACAATGCTACCTTTGCTGGTCTTGGTCAGGTGTGGACTCACTGATATCATTCTCAAGAACAACTCTTGGCTGGCAGTTGCTGATCTAGCATAGAGGCCAACAGCATGGTGACTAGACATAGCATCTTTCCTATATTTAAGCTGGTCAGAAAAAAATCTTGATGTCAGTATCAAACTGACATGGAATAGTACATTCTGCAGACAGAATACCTTACCAGGTACTTCAAGTTCTTGATTCTTAGGCAGTATGTTTCCCAGTGCTTAACACTGCCTTTTCAGTCCTTCACTACTGAATCTTTGACAGCTATTCTTGGCCATCTTGCACAGCTTTTAGTTCTGGACTTTAATCTCTGACTCAATGCTACATCGTCCAGCTTTCTTGTCCAGCTAGAGTGAGCTGGTTCACTTCAAACTTTCCCTTCAGCAGTGGTCTGCAGTGATGCAGGAGCTCAGACCATCTGGCCCTTCCTGACTCTTTTGTTTTTATAATACTCCTTACAGCACAGACTGTACAACAGTCTGCTTCTTAAAGGTCCATTATTCTTCATAGCCTGTTCAGAAGCTGAAGTCTCTCTCTCCCCTTCTCCATTATTCAAGAAGCATAGAAGGACTAGCTTAGACAATATGCCTAATTTTTAGATGGTTACAGTAATCTGCAATGAATCTAGCTCTTACTGTTTTTCTCCATGGGCTCCCGAGCCAGGCAGTAATTATTAAAAAGAAAGTCCAAAACAACTGATAGGTTTTGCAGACACACCCTTACTTCTTTCGCAGAACCTCCTCTACTTATAGACAAGTCTTTACCAGTACTCTTAAGTATTTGTTTTCTGAGGATCTGCCAGGCAGTTCTATCTCTGCACTTTAATCCTGAGGTACAACATCCCCTTCCTTTTCCATAACCAAGCATGCCTATCATGGATGAGGGGGTAAAGGCTGTGAAGCCCAGAGGCAGATATAAGGTGCTGGTTTTCACTTAGGGTTGAAGCTAATTAGGTGCCTGTTCACAGCTCAGGCTCAAAGACTGGGAATTAGACCAGAAAATCCTTCACCACTGTAAACCAATGTTTCCCTAGCAGAGAACAGCACTGCAGAGTGCTGTCTGTATGCTAGACTGGAGGAAATTTAGAGTAAGTTACTGCTGGGCTTGTACCAGAGCAACCATAAGAGAATCTCTTACCTGTTTCTCTGCATCCTCAGCTCTTTGCTCTGCTTCTATCACTCTCTGTTCCAATTCCTGCATCTTCAGAGCCAGAAGAGAAGGAGGGGAGAGGAGGAAAGAAAGAAAAGAAATTAACATCACCTGGAAATTCACCTGTTTTACTCAGGAATCTTCCATTTCTTGTGCAGGTCTACAGATCTTTGGCATCTTTTGGGTTAACTGGACAGCTTTGACCAGGAAAAAAAGCCTTTGACCTTTTCCAGTCTTCTGCCCTACTTTGAATTTACTAGAACTGTTTTCTCATTAGTGAGCTTCATCATTCATTACACGGGTCAAGGGAATAGTCCCAAAGTCTTGACCCTGTCTCTACAATTTACACACCATGGGTTGTCCCTGCAAGAAGCCTGTCTACAGTGTGCCATTCTTTCCTGGCTTTATTTCAGCTAGGATTCATTCACAATGGTAAATAAAAATGAATACATCTTGTAAATCTCACAGCAGGTTCTGTATGATGTCACATTATAACCAATGAATACTTTGTTTTGACTTCAAAAGCATCACAGGCTCATAACTGACAAGATTAACAATGACCTTAATTTTCCTATGCTTCTCTTCTTTTTAAAGAGCTTTGCAAACGGACAGTTCTGTGATTCTTTATCTGAGCATTGCTGCTACTGAAGTCAAAGGACACTGAACAGAATTTTATTCTAAATGTATATAGATCACTTCATTCTCAGTGAAATGCAGATGTACCTGGGGTTCCTCTAACAGCTTACCACTAGAGCCCAGTCTTTTTTTTTTTCTTCCTTCCCTCAAATAGCAACTAAGGATCTCGTTCAGTGCTTTCAAGGTCATCTTCCTCCACCTGCCCTGCTTCGATGGGTCTCAGATTTAAGCCCAGTAATATGAAGTCAGTGACACTAAGTTTCATCCACAAAACTGCAAAATTTGAGGAATGCTTCACAGAGTTTCCAGTATTTACTTGTGTTTGACTAATGAAGGAATAACATATGAGCAGCTTCAGAAGATTAAAAGAATCATGCTTCAAGCAGAAAACAAACTATAAAAGGAACTGGGCTCCTTTTCTCTCCAATGCATTTCGCGATTCTTGGTAAAGCACTGGAGCGAAGTATTCAGGTTGGTCACTATGAGGACCAAACTAATACTTCTGAAAATGGGACTTATTCCTCCTGGGTTGATCACCCTGAATGGAGACGACATCATTCCTGTGTTTCCATTTCCCTTCCTTCAGATGGCAACAAGACAACTCTCTTTTCATACATACACATTGATCATAAGAGCAGGCTGACACCTACTGACAAACATATCAGAAAGGTATGTATACGTAGACACCTGAACAGTTATATAACTAAAAAAGCCATGCTGTAACAAATTCAAACCATGAAGATGAGAACATGCCACATTTAGTATGATACCTCTCAAGTTTGCTTTTTCAGTGGAGCAATCAAAGACATCACAGTCTATGGAGCTTAATATCCAAATCAAGGACACTTCTTTGGCAGAGGAACAGAGACATGCCACAGAAGATTGCACAGACAGCTGAAGCTGCTCTGACCGAAGACCCAGTCTTTGAGAGTCTTGGTAGAGTCTGAGCTCAAGGTAATCTAACACCAGCAGCAGTGGTCTGGGTTACGACATGAGTCTGTGTCCATCAGGAACAGTGATCTACCCATGCATTTATCTATTAGTCTCTGGATAGTCATCACAGTAGCTGCAAAATATACTGGGGAAAGAGAGATGCTAACTGGAGACATAATAGACCTTGTGAAACAAAGGCTGTTTATGACAGTAGCTTCAGAGTGAATGGCCTCTGCTAGTTTTCTGATGAATTGACCGGGTCTACATTCACAGCACAGAGTTTAGATGAATCTCTGGGCCTTTTCCCAAAAGTTATTCTCTTAGACTAATAATTCAATCCTCCACAAGGTAGGTGATCTCCATGAAAGACTCGGGTTATTTTAAGAAGACAGCACTGTTCTGACTGAAAAACTCCTTGTTATTCCAGCCTCATGACAGTTTGACTAGCAGTCCTGGATCCTGATCAGGACAGAGAATGTATGTTGGGACCACTCCCGATCAGTAAGGAGTTATGAAACTTCTTGTGCAAGCAGGGTGACCTGGCTAAGTTCCAGTCAAATCAATTACTTTTGTCACCATAATTCCCTCCATAGCCTTAAATGAACTTGTACTTTTCTTAACTTCCTGTACTACATTGTTGGATTGTCCTACTATGAACTGTTAAATAACTGCCGTGTTTCTCATGTACACAAAATGATTACTCCACCCACTCCCAGTGTCAGCTGTCTCACTGGAGCGCATTCAGATTTAATACATCCATGCTTGTAAGGCTCTTTCAAATCCCTCAATGAAATAATAATAATGCTTAGTATTTACATGGGTCCTTTCATTCAAAATGCTTTATAATTTGACAAATGCTACTAAGCAACTTGACCCAGGTCACAGAAAAAACCTTAGTGACCAAGCCAAATTCAAGTAACTCTTCTCCCAAACATTAGCACAGACAACTTGTATAGAGACAAGCAGGCCTAGTTGTATAGCCATGCCTGCATGAGACAAAAGAGGCTTTTTCCAAGTGTTCATTGTTTATTAAAGTAAGACAGAAGCAGGTTAAAAGGAACCCAGATGGCCCTCCTAAAATCTGCCAAAGATCTTCCTATCAACCATTCACACAGGCTTTCCCTCCTGATGGCTCAGAACATACTAAACAAAATTGAGTGAAAGAAGTTCCTGGACGTCTCAGCCTCATTTTCCTACTGCTGTTCTCTTCCAGAGCTCACTCCTAACCAGGTCATCTTGCTGCCAAGGCAACAGCCTGTTATGTCGCTCACCACCAGAGGACTAGTCCTTTCTTTGTGCGCGTACAAGAAAGTCAGAAAGTGCCCGTTTCCAAAGAGACCAGATCCCTGCTGACATCCACAACAAGGCAGGACCCAGGGATCCAGTGGTCTGTGGGGGTCCAGCAGGACGGCAGAGATTTTTCTTGGAGGCCAGGGTCTGGGGTCCGTCTGCCACACCAACCTGCAGCCAGGCTCTGCGCAGCTTGGGCGGCACCGCTTGATAGCTCAGACCAGGCTACCAATGTGGAAGTTCATACCATGTGAACTAGGGCACTGGCAGTTAAACCATTGAGTTTTAAATTCCTCATGTTCTGAACAGCGATCTAGATTATTCAATCTAAGCGGATTTTAAAAATCTGAAGTATTTAAACTGTTAGCGCACACTGTGCTACCAATGCCAGGCATGAGTGGTTGGGGTATTTTTGTTTAAACGTGGGGAGAATTAGGCTTCCAAGCCTTTCAATCAGTAGCTTCCAGACCCCTGAGACAACCTAGCTGGTGAACAAGTATCACACCGCTGTTAACATTGTTCTTCATTTTCACTGGCAAATAATTTTATTTTTTTTAGATTTTCCTGTTGCTGCAAACCATATCAGAGGATCTCAGGGGCAATGCTCACCACATGTTGGCAACATAGCTTCAAACTGTGCCCACTTCACATTTTTCAAGATCTCCCCCACTCCTCCAAAAAACATTTTTGAAAATGCAATACTCTTTCAAATAAGTCTGAATCTCTTAATTCTCACAGATAGAACTGTAAGGAAAAAAAAATAAATTGAAAATCACAGTTGCAATAAAATCTATGATAAAAATCCCTGGAGCTGGCATCAATATGCATAAAGCAGGTGCCTCCTTTGGTTCTGCATCATTGCCCATCTGAGGGGGAGAAGGATGCAGCGTGGATAGGAGCCCCAGTTGCTGTGACTGCTGGGGAGCCCTGTGGTGACTGAGGAGGGAAGGAGGGTCTCTGAGCAAGTCATTGCAGTGCTGCCAGGAACCTGAGGCACGGGACACTTGGCAATAGCGGTGTTCAGTATTGTGGGCTGAGCACCAGCTCTGGTGACTCCAGTCCAGCTGCATCACGAGAGCCTGCTGGAGCTGCCCCACGGTCCCCGAGGCTCTCCCCTTCCCACATGACATTCAGAGTAGGGACCGGCAAATCTGCTGGCTCTTTGACCCTTCAAGTAAGCCTAGGACGGCACAGTATGAGTAGTTACAGAGTAACCTGATCACTGAACCAAGCTGCTCCTTAATCTTAACAAAGGGAACATCGCTTTGACTGAAAGGCTGGATTAACGGCAGTGAGGCCCCTTCCTTGAGGAGCCCCCTGAAGCAGATGAAAATTTCGTTCTCTGCCATGGCCCACAAACCTCCCTGAAGAGATAGTCAAAAGATCTCTGGCAAGCCTGTTCTCCAAAAAGAAAGTTTGATAGGTGGGTTTCTTTGTTTTGCATGGGGGTAGCCAGGAAGTTTCTCAAAGCAGAAATTAAAAAATCATGAGGCCACAGATTCCATAATGCAGCAAACAGAGTATTGCATGAGTACTGTCTTTACCAGACCTGTGCCACGTGATATTTTTAATGCGCCTCTATCTAAATGGACTTTACAACCACTTCCAATGTTTTCCAAGGTAAATAATCACTAAGGTCCATCTCAGTAGCTACCTTGAAAAGATGAAGAGGGTACTTAGAATTGCATGATTTCTTAGAATATGAAGGGTGGAATGCATCTCTCATGCAGTATATAGCATTAGTGGAAACACAAGTACAGTGACAGCAAGGATGAAAATTGCTCCACTCTGAAATGGATGTCATTTGGTTGATTTTTACATCCAAAATCAACAACAAAAAAAGAACATGCACATAGAAGTTACATAAAACAAAATGGCACAAAAATGAGTTTAGAACATATCTGTCATCAGGTACAGCTTAAAATCATTTGGAGTAAACTGCAGTCAGCTGTAAAGATTTCAACTTCATTAGCAAACTGTGACTGAAAGAAACTGTTCTCACTTTCCAATGGTCTGAGCAACCTTGGACTGGACTGTGATAATGTAAGCCACATTTTGCAGCAAAGGAGGAACCCCACAGCAACCTACAAAGTTGGATTTTATGCAAATTAGAGGTTAGTGAAAAAGCTTTAATTAAAATTGAAAAATAAGTCAAATTAAGGTAAAGAAAAAACACTAAAAATTCACACCATGATGGAAACAAACAAACAAAAAACCCACAACAAAACCCTCAAATCTTTGCCAGTCTTCTCCCTTAGGATTGCAAATGAGTTTACTTAGGGGACTTGAAAGAGATTAGTAGGAGATGTCTCTAAAACCACAGACGCCATGCAAGTTTCTAACATCCAGATCTCAAAGTATATTAGTCCTGCTCTTCAGGATCCCCAGAATGTTTTGACTGGATATGCAATGTTATTCTAACACTATGACAGTACATGTACCCCTGTCCAGTCTCTTAACAGTACAGCATAAGTTGCACTCCTGTAAGCTTTTCTATTGCCAGCAAGTCCTGAGCCTGCTGTTCTTATCCAAAATATCCATCTTTGCTCGCAGCTGCCTCAGTCGCTTTAGATATTCAAAATCTTGCTGGTACAGTGTTTTCCAGTAAAGTCAAATATCTGGTGATTTTCCAGTAAACAAGGCCAAATTCTTATTTTCACTAATGACGCTTTATACCACCCTGACAGGCACATCTCTGTATCTCAAGTGATAAGCAGCGTGCAATGACATACTGTAATCAAGGAAGAAATCCTCACTGCAAGTAACAGCTTTATTGGACAGCTCAACATTTAGGGATTTTTTTGCTTTCAGGCTATAACTCAGTGCAAAGTGGAAGAAGCCACCACCGCCTCACCTTTTCAGCTAACAGCTCTCGGATCTTGCTTGCCTGCAAGCGGAATTTGAAGAGCTGGGACTCCAACACAAGGCATCGCTTTTGCCAGTCCATACAGCTGCCATTCTCCACTGCGAGTTCTGCCATTTTGAAGTTAATCATCCATTTGGGATGTTGTCTGAGGTGCTCTAAAAATCCTGTGGAAGAGAAGGTGGTGAAGAGGGAAGTATTTGAGGCAAACTTTTCACCCCTTGTGCCTAGTCTTCCTTGGTCCATCTTACAGGGCTGGCAACAGAGGCCATTTCTTCTGCAAGCAGAAGATGAAATGGTACTATCCCAAGATATTGATATTGCCCCCTGCCAGAGGTCACTCTTTTAATGGATAACAGATAAATATTCAAATAAACTTTTACATTTACAGTGAGTAAATAATTTACTAATGCATCATACTATATATTCCACAAACAGCCTTACTGTCATCCTCACAGCCTTGCTCAGCATGTTATAGACTAGGAGTATTTTTACTTCTGCCTCCTTTGTACCAGTATGGCTGTAAACTTTCAAGTCACTAAAACCTCTTAAACGTAACTCAGGTCACACACCCATTATTAACTTCAGGCACCAGTGCCTTATCTCATACAGACTGTGTTAAGATACTGCGATGTAGGAAGCAACACAATTCCCAATCCCCAACTAGATACAGTCAGTCCATAATAAGAGTGGAAGAGTAGCTGTACCACAGTATCTAAACAATTGCACTGTTAAAACATAAAGAGATCTCAGGCAGGAATAAGCTAGGGCTGAAGACAAAACATGCAGGTCTACTGAAGTCCTTGCAGACATCAAGAGATATGCATAACTCCACAAAGTTGAAAAAGGTGTGATTTTTAAAGCTGTCTAAACAGTTCACGAGTAAGAAAATAAAACACTTCAGATACTTTGTGCTCATGTAAAAGATATGTAAAATGTAGGTAATAGGTGTCCTTAATCAAATTCAGGCGTTTGTGAATGCTCACAAAAAGGTTTATAATATCAACTCCGTGTGTGCAGTCCAGCAGCCAGCTGTATTACCCTACAATAACAAATGTTTACGAAGCCAGAACAGCTATTAGTTCATCAGCTTCATCAAAACACTGAAATCTGTACTTAAAGGAACTGCTCACCTGCTCACAGGCAAACTCGGTGCTTTCCTGAACTGGGACCAAAGCAACAGATGAAGACTTGGGAGAGAGCAATAAAGTCACTCAGCCTCATTGCCTTTTCATCTGCCTTTGCAGGATGGAAAAGCTTAGGTTGTCCCTCTAGTTGTACCCACTTGCCAGGACACCTGGCTCGTATTTTGCACATAAGATTCAAGTTACCCTAAGTATACATAATAGCGTAAATATACATAACACAGCAAGCCACTCTATCCAGCTATCTATCTGCTGTTCTGAGTTAAGAAAGACACATTTTATACCCTTTAGCTACAAACATTACCTGTGAGCTATTTTAAGAAGTGTAAGACTGGGATAGATGTCCTGAATCATTAAGTCTTGTTCCTTCTCACTGTAGACAACCACATCATATAATCCCTCTCATAAATGAACACAGCCCTTCCCTAGAACCATGCAGGCAGTTTTGCTCCCACTATTCCTGTTGTTCTAGAACCTCACCCCTCTAATGAGCTGCCTTCTAATTATCAGCATAAATATAATCATAACTAGCTTGTATCTGTTCATTCTTGTAGATTATTGCCCTTCAATTTAGCTAGGTTTTTCCCTCCCTCATATTTACCCCTTGGTATAAATATCAAAAGCTTCTCCTTAAAGACCTCACTCTGCAAGACTAGAGATAAGGGGCTGTTTTAGTCTCAGAAGAAAAGCTCACCATTCTCCCTCTGCACCTGTTCGAGCTTCAGTGCACATCATATAAAAGAGGGGAGTGAGAAAGATAAAACCCAACTTCACAGACATGGGTGACCACAACTGCATCTGAAAGGCAGCATGCAGCCTCACCAAAGCCTTGCGTAAAGGCATTTAGTACTTTTCAGTCTCCTAAGGGGTACCTCACCTGATTGCATTTGCCTTTTTTACAACCACATTACACTGGTGGTCAACATTCACAGACTAGCCAACACAACCAGGACAGAGGAATCTCAGCTGGCTTTGCCTTTGCAAATGCCAGACATGGGAGTGCAGGGGGCCTATTACAATGATACTGGAACAGATTAACAAAGCACAGGTCTGTGCCAAATCTCCACATATCAAGAAACTCCGTACTACAGGTCATTGCAAAATTTAATGGGCCCATGGTTACCCTGTGGTTGATTAGTATATCCAGATCTTTTCCTCCTCTGTCATTTCTAAAAGTGCTCTCCCAGGTTTTGTGCCCACTTTATTACTACTTCTAATATCTGATTTTACTTTGTGTCATTAGAGTTTATCCCATCCTTACTAATCCCCTGGGTCAGTCAACTCTTCCTGTAAAATGCCTATCTTCTAACAGTCCCCCCCTTCAGCACAGTGTTGTCACATTCTCTTTTGTCATTTGTCTATCTTATAATTCTTCTATTAATCCCCATCTCCTCCACTTAAGATAATAACTTCCCCATGTGTCATCACACCAAATGATTTCTGAATGCCAGAGATTAGAATTACCATTTTTCCTCTCTCTAGCAAAAACGTTATCCTTTTTCAGATAAAGGCATTGTATTACAATGTCTCATATTTACTTCTAAATTACAACTTTATTTACAACTTCAAATTTATTCTGAATTCTCATTTACTGTTAAATGCATCATTCATTTTCCCCCATTCTCCTATACATAAGCAGTACATCTGTACTTTATGAATTACAATATAAACTTTGACACACTGACTTTAAATCCTTGCTACGGGACCTCCCATTTCACATGCCATTTTTTATAATTCTTAACCATCTTAATCCACTAAATTCTTTTATTCCCCTCCTGCCCTCTGCTAGATATTGGTCCTTTTCATATCAGATAAAGAATTTATATGGCTATATGAACCATATTTATATGTTTATATAAAACTGGTTCTTTTTTCCCTTTGCATATGAAGAAGTTAGGAATCAGACACTTTCCGGTGCAGTAATCTTACTTTAGGAACTTGGAAAATAGGAGGCAGCCACTTTGTTCAAACAAGCTGAGATTTTCAAAACTTCATTTTTGAATGCATACAGACACTTCTCAATGAGCAGCTTGATTTTCAGTGTTAAGTATCAAACAACTTCCAGTGAAGATAACAGGAGCTACAAAGTCCTTAGAACTTACTGGGGGGGCAACGAGCAAACCAACTGCTAAATGCAAACATGAGACTTCTAGTTTTAAATGTATCTGTAAGTTTTGATCAACATTGGTGACAGTTCTGACACTAAATGCTATATGCAAAATAAATATGAATATATTTACTTGGAATGCCTATATCCAGTTGTAATTCTGATGAAGCTAAAATTTAATACTGGAAAGTCATGGAATTGTTTCTGGTTTTCAGACCAGAATCAGCTGATGTCCCAGATGTCGGTGGATCCAGAATAGAATTCAAAACACTTCAGAGACTTTGTATATTTCCACCTGAAAAGCCTTCTGAGAATAAAAAGCAATTAATCAACATGAAGACTTTCAGGTGCAGGTATAAACACAAGTAAAGCATTTGCAGCTTTGTTCATTCAGTGCAAACAATGCAGAAAAGTGAAACAGTATTTCCGTATTTCAAATGTGAGTGTCTCCTCAGCTCAGGAATCATTTTACCCCGACTGTTATAGGGGATTCAGTCAGCCCAGGAATGCAGTTCGTAGCACCTGCCAGTAAAATGCACCAGACCCTGCCGGAACACTGGAGCTGAATACTGTTCTAACTTTCAGCTACCATCTTACTACAAAAGGAATCAGTAGAAACGTGGTAAGCGTAACATGTGAAGGGAGAGAGATTTCCTCCCATCTCAGTGCATCAACACCAAGAGGGTCAGCAGTATGGGTGATGGTCAAAACTCAGTGTGGAAACCCCGTACTATTAATCAACTCCCTGCCCCCAGTCACCTCATCTTCCACTTCATTACCAGTTTCACCCCCAGGCTTTTTAACCCTGAGGCCATTGGAATTGTTCAGCCACACAGTCATTTCCCGTTCACGAGTGCAGCCTGGGATGTGCAGAGCGTGGAGGAAAAAAAATAACATGACAAGCCACGGGAAGGGCAAGGCATGGCGAGAGCTGGGGGGGGGGGGGGGGAGGCGAATAATTTTTTTTCCCCTCTACATCAGTGCAGGTGGCTTGGCTAGTAAAAGTGCCAGAAGGCAGGAAGAGGGCTCTCGGCTGTGCCATTCTGCCTCCAGAGGTCTTGCCCTGCACACCTAGGCTTACCAGGAAGACAGAAGAGACCGCAGGACTTACACGTATTTACCCTTGGACTGCATTTTCCCCCTCGTTTGGCCGTTTCTCCCCACCCCTGCAGCTTCGGGACCAAAGTCCCAGACCCGAAGGCAAACCTATTTATTTTAAGCCGCAAACCTCGATTAACAGAGATGACACAACATCACCCCCAGAACGCTCCCGCCAGTCCCCTTACCGTCACCTTGAGGAACGAAAAGAGGGGGGAGGAAAGCTGCGACAGCCAGCCCCGCGCAGACCAGCCCCCCGAAGCCCCCGGCCGCCCTCTCCCCCCCGAAGCCCCGAGGGCTCCGCGGCCGGCAGACGCCTCCCCCGGCAGCGAGGAGGGGGCGCGGGCCGCCGGAGCGCCTTCCCCGCCCGCGCTCACCTTGGCCGGCGCGGGGGTCTCTCCCCGGCGGAGCAGGGCGGTGACAGGCGCAGCCGGCGTCGCCCGGCGGCTCCGAGCCGAGCGCGGCGGTGCCAGCCCTCGCCGCGGGCGGCTGCGCGGCGCTGGGTGGCAGGCAGGTGCCCGGCACGGCTTCTGTCCCATTCAGCACTTTCCCATTCTCTCTCCCTTTTCCTTCGAGCGGGAGAGCCCGGCTCAAATATCAGAGCCGCCCCCCCCCCCCGCCCCGAGGAGCGCAGGAACTGACATCACCCGCCCCGGGCGTTTAACCCCTTCTCGGGCTCGGCGGCCAGGCAGGTGGGGCGGGCAGCGCCCTGCCCCGGGTGCCGGGGCGGCCCGGGAGGAGAGGAGTCTGCCGGAGACATCTCCCTCCCCGCCCACCCTGCGCCCTCAGGGGCTTCCGCTGAGGCCGGGGGTGCGGAGAACGGGGCGGTGCTGACGGGGCATCCCGGGCCGGGCTGCCCGCGGCCGCCTGGAGCGCCTGCCCGCAGCCCCCTCGAGGGGGAGCGCTCCTGCTCCCGCCCTTGCGCCGGGCCGCCATCTTGTTCTGCCAAGCGCCGTTGGGCAAAAGCTGAGTGGCGCGGGAGGACCCCCTGGGCAAAGGCGCTGGCGGCCGCAGGCTTCTTCCTCGGGCCTGCCAAACGGGGGAAGCGTTGGTGTCGGGGCCTCGTCTCCTGAGATCCCCCTTGCAGTCATGTCGCAGCCTTCAGAGCTGACGTCCCCCAGCCGCCCCCTGCCCTGAGGCGCGGCCGTGTTTTCTGTGGAGCAGCCAAGCGGGGAGCCGGCACCCACAGCGCCCGGCTGCCCTCACCTCCCACTGCAACCCTCAGGGGCCGGTGGAGCGTCGTAGGCTCCAGCTGGAGCACCCTCCACTGGTTGTAGGCGGCCCCAGGGCATGGGGCTGGTGCCGGGATAGAGGTGAAAACCAAGTTAGTGTAATGATGTAGTGTAGTCCTGACCAGAGAACACCATCCTGCCCTGCGTACTTGGGCCATCTCCCACGCAAAATGGCCCAGACAAACAGATCTGGGGCTTCAAGCCTTTCTAATGATAGCTGCCAGCACACAAAATATTTTATTCAGTGATAGGTTCACCACCTACTTTACATACAGCAATCCCTTACATGAATATATAGTGACTTATATGAATATAGATTACCTGTGTTACTCAAGCAGAGCTGGTAATCCCGCTGCCAAGGAAGGCTGGCCGCAGCGAGCGAGTGTGCGCACGCAGCCTTGTGCTGCCTGCTGCTGTGGGCCAGCCACCGCCACCCCCGACCTGGCTGAGCCCTCCCTGTACCTTTTAATATTGAGCAGACCAGCACGGGCACGTGGAAGCGAAAGGGACTGGAGACAGACGAGGGCTGCAGGACCAAACACCCCCAGGGCTTTGGGCCTTAGACCAGTGTGTTTCAAAGCAAAAAGTCATTAATTCTGCTTCAGGTTTAGCAACTACCTGTTACTTACTCCATCATCAGGCACGTTACTTCTGTCAGAGATACTTTAAAAATTTCCTTATGAGGCTCTCCTCAGTGGGGATAACAACAGTCATGCCGATATGTATCTCTCTGGCCAATTTACATGTGCCTTTCACATGGCCTGCTTTGCCACCATGAAAGGTGGTCTCATCTCGAGAATGTGAGTGTGGCTTGTTGAGGACGGGCTGCATCAAAAAGGTGATGTCTTGAGTGATTATGAGAGATCCATGAATGCTCCGAAACACTGCTTTGGCTCTTTTTGAGGCTACCCACGCAAAACAGGGCAGTCTGAAACAGGCTTGCAACAATCTACGGAGAAAGCAGGCAGGAGAATGGAACAAAATTATCTCCTAGTACAGTAGCAACACTATTCACTAGGCATGGTTAAACAAGACCTCAAGTACAGTTACCTGGCTCACAAATATTGCCTGGTCTGAGATCTGCTGTTTATTAAACTTCTGTTGTAAACTCTTTCCTCACATTGATAGTGTGGTTTCACTGGTGCCTCAGCAGAGAAACAATAGGTAGCAAATCACTTACTATGCACAAATAAAAAGACTGATGTGACTAAGTGGTTAAAATATAGAAATATAACTAAAACATAAGGTCAAGATTTGGACACTGGAGTGACTAAAGGCAGACTCTGAAATCTCATTATCCAAATAAGTAGTCAGATTTCCAAAGACTCTGTGGACATTGCAGTTCCCTACAGATTGTTTCGCTTTAGATTTCTCATCCGTTTCCAGTTTCATGGGAATTTGGCTGAATGAAGCTGCCTGTTCCTTTCTATCTAAAAGACAAAGCATGCATTACGGAGCTGGTTCAGGCAGAGAGCAGGATAGCACTACGCAGAGATGGCCAGAAAGCCAAGTGGAGAACGGCAAGGAACTGAAAAGAAAGAGACATCTAGCAAGGAGCTCTCCCATTTGGCCAGCAGAGTAAGGCCAGGCAGGAATACAGGCAGAGATGGAGCTGGCTGTTGGGACAGTGTCACCCAAAGAGATTTCTCCAGCAATTCCTAGTGGCAAGGGACTCCAGTTGCCTACAGCCTGTATGTTGTGTGTGAGCCTGTATTAATCATTACTCCCAATGATCCAGGAATAGTAATAAATAACCAGAACCAACACAATTTGTGGCCTCCTGTATGTATTTCAGAGGGCAAAAGGTAGCTTCATGCTTTAGAGAGTCCCCTCCTGAACTGAGGCTGGCCAAAGACAAAATGGGAAAAGGAGCTATTCCCTTCATGTCTCCCATCCTACTCCTGACTCTGTTCAGCCACAGAGTGCAACCACAATATTTCTTAATCTGAATTTTATGAGGTATTTTTATTCTTCTTTAAAGGCACTGGTCAAGTTCTCTCATTTGCACCAGCAAAGCCAACAGGATTGTATCACTAACTGAAATGTCAATCTGGCCTTGTGTTTTTCCCAGGCAATGAAGCTTGACTGCCAGGACATTCCTCAGCCACTGAACTTTATACAAAGTACCTCCCCAAGAATTGCCTGCACACACCTTGCTTTAACCCCTGGAGGCCCAGAACCACATCAGCACTCATACTACTATGTGCTGCCATTTCTTTAATGCAATTATTCTGCAAAGCTGTGCCTCCTTATGCCTTCTGTCACTTCTGTTAAATTATTTAACAAAATTATTATTTAAAAAATTTTAATGAAAAATGTGGCTTCCATTAAATAATGCAAATAGAAAAATAGTTTTGACTTCAGAGGGAGAAGGTTATGAGAACAGCCAGTAGTATCTTATGGTTCCCAAGTGATTTCCTTTGGCAGTTATCTTTAATATGTCTGCTCAAGCACTCTATGTCAGCTCTTTACAATTTGCAGACAAATCACTCAGCATTTACTACAAGCAGCAAATATCTTATTGACAAAACAAACTCTCTGGCAGATCCAAGAGAACTAGCTTGGCACTGTTAGACTATTGTTATCACAACACAAGCACAGACTGCTTTGTTAAGAGCACCATATCTAAGATACCTAAATAGAAGGACAAAAAGATAAATGAGAACAAGGTGTCAGAAGATGAGAGCAGAAGAAACTCTTTCTCTAGTAAGCAAATTTGTCATAGTACTGCAGGCGGGAGAGAGCATTATGTTCCAGACACACTGCTGCTGAAAACTTACCAAAGGGGCAAGGACACCAGCCAGACCAAGTCCGTATGTCAGAGGACCACTGAAGGCTCAATCCTATGTGGGAAAAAGCTTGCACAAAAACAAGACAGTACCTTGAAACACCTGTTTGAGGTACTTGTCTATCTCCACAGGGAACTTAGGCTTCATACTGTAGTTCTCTAAATTCCACCTATGTTAGAGGCTTAAAGATGTTGAAAATGGCCTTTGTGCCTAGTTCCTTTACTCTATTTCTCCTGGGCTTGCAGTGTGCCGACAGACACAACACAGATCTGCAAACCGCTGCCTTGCTTCTCTTCTAATCAGCAATGACAAGTTCATGGAGCAGAAAATAAGAGACTGGCAGCTGTGGATCACCTCACCGCATAAACCAGTTGCTTGTGGGAGGACCCAGTGGGAGGGCCAAGAAACCAATGCCCTCTGGTACCTTTGTCAGCTGTTTTTGGTCATGTTAGGGTCATCTCATCACACGTCACATACAAGACATAAAGACACTCATGTGTACTATTCAAACCAGAACCTGAGCGAGAGCATATGTTTTATATATACAGTCTTGACTGGCAGAGAACAAAACAATGGAGAATTCACATTTTCCTTAGGGAGTTATCCCAGGGGTAACTCCAGTGTTATTCTCAGTATTAATAGCTCACGCTTTGTTTCATCTCTGGATTTCTCCAATTTCAGCCTCCAAGTACCAGATTGTATGAAGTCTTTTTCTGCTAGATTAAGAAACCATCAACCATTGTCAAAGTAGTCTGTGACAAAACCCCCTAACTTTCTCTTCTGTAAAACACACAGATTTAACATCTCTCACAATAATTAAGGTGTTCTAGTGCTTGTGTTCTCATAGGTTTATCTAGATCATAGATTAGACAACTGGAGCTTAAAAAGTAAATTTGGGGCTGTTATCAGCATGCTTGTGTGTGTCTGTTAAACCCTGGTTCCAGAGGGGAGAAGAAAGGAGGACAGCATGTGGGAGTCTTCAGGCTGAGGAGAAGGAAAACAGTCCTTGCAATTGTGTTTGTTTTGTGTGGTCTTTCTGTGTCTGGCATTGGCTGGTATGCAGCTCATAAGGTTCCCACATACCACAGCACAATTTGAATCTTTTTCTGAGTCCACAGGCTACAGCAGTTAACTGCTGTGCAAGTGATGCCATACATGATGTATCTCACAGGTAAACTGTATCAAGCCCAGATGCTGTAACTATGCAGACAGAGCTGGCTCAACAGCACTTGCAAAACTCAATGTTGCTGCCCTAAGGATGAGGGGCCTGGCTGCTCCTGCCAAGGAAAAGAAGGTCTAGAAAGAGGGAGGGTGGAGTTGCGACAAGGTGCTGGAAGGAATCAGGGGGAACACTGGAGAGTTGGACCTGTGGCTCCTGCAGCCCCAGTGATGTGAGGGATGGCCACAGTTCTGCTGCTGCAAGGGAGAGGCCATATCCTTCGACCTCTCCTTGAATGGCAGCAGCATGTCTGGCCTCCCAGGAGTGTAGCTCAGGCAAAGTAGGCAGCAGCCTATGGTCATTTTGCTTTCACAGGTTCCCTGTGAAATGCCAAGCAAATACCTATTTACAGAGCTGGTTCTGGAAACACAGTGCAAAAAGCTGCACCAGGGAAAGAGACACAAACCATGTGGGGAGCAGGGAACAGATTATAGATTACTGTTTGAATGCAGGCCAAGTAATAGAAATAAAAACCTGCTACCCTCTGACAAGCAGCAGCAATGACAGCTTGTCATGAATCAGTGGTTTGGACTGCTTAAAGAATCACTGTCAAAGGTATTAGCAAAAGAGATTTAATAGGAATTTATAAAAGCATGACTTCACAAAGTTTAATGGCAAGGTTCACTCTATTACTTAATATGTGGATGAAGTATAAAAAGAAAAATCAAGTTAGAATAAAACTAGAATGATTTATACAGAGACCAAAGATGCAAAAGGGTAAGGGAGAAACATACAAAGGAAAATTGAGTTAGAATTGATTTTTCATGGTTTGCACAGAGATCGGAGATGTAAAAAGGTAGGGGAGACCCTCCTGTTGAGTCACAAGGTTCAGAGAAGACCCCCTTGCTTTCTAAACTCCTGATGGAGTTTAGGTGCACCTGGATCCACTCCTAGTCTGAGACTTGGGCAACGGTTTATGTCTAAAGGGATTATGTGTGTAGCAGCAGTCTGAGGTTCATTCACAGTTTGAGATGAATACAAGATTTAGCAGAACTTGTTCATTTTAACATTTACAAAGTGATTCAATAGAATTTACTACAATCACAACAGTGAGAATTATAAATTTGAAAGGGCAATATTTATACTCTACTTGCTATTGGATACCCTGGTCAATTTACACACACATGCACACAGACACTAAGATATATATATAAACAAAGGTATACCTGTTAAAATTTCTCCTCAAGTTCAATGAAATATTCACATCAAATGTCTCAGCATTTTCTCAAGAGGCAAAGGGTTGACCCTCAAGGAGTGAAGGGTATCAGCCCAGGTCCCGTCATCAGCTTTTGGTGACAGTCCTCTGATTTTCACAATCTGGAGAGTTTGCAAGATCTGAGAGGCATCCCCCTCAGAGGGAGATGCTGGTCACAGCCTGCTGTGGTCCAAGGAGAGCTGATAGGGCCTCACTTAGGACCACTGTTTATAAGTTCACAAGATGATTGGCTTTAGTCATCAGCAAATTACTGGAATTCCAGTAACACAGCTATACGGACAGACTGGTCATCAGCCCAGTTCTTATACATCAGCTGTCTGAGGGACGTGTTTACTAGGAGGCACTTGTGTGCTGCAGGTCACCAGAGGAGCTCTACAGTATAGCATAGACCTCTATTACTGCTATTGTTGATTATAGTTCTGCATCCACCCATCACTGCAAACAGCTTCTCAGCAAAAAAACTCAGATCACAAGGGTTTATGGGGAGTGAACTCATGTCTGATCCCCACTAGAGCTGTGAAAAGAGTTGTTGGATGGGAGAGGTTTGAGTAGGCCAGGAGAAGGGGTTGTCCTTGTCCCTGCTGTACCCCTGTGGCAGAGCTGAGGAGAAATTCCATTTCCAGAATTGTTAAATCAATACTTTCAGTAAAGTAGGTCCCAGCTTGCCCTCTGAGTCCTGCTCTGAGAACTTTGGCATGGGCACCTGAGTCAGCTCTGTGGTCAGAGCAGGAGAGGCTGCACAAAACACTGTGCTCTGATGGAGGATCCCTTCCTCTCCACAAGCGGGAGGGTGGGCTGTACTGGCTGGGAGTGGGGGAGAGAAGACACTTGTTAAGAGATGGGGCTAGTCTGTGGGAAGGGTTTTGGCTGCCTTCCCAGTCTTGCACTGAAGTCATGCCTACAGCTGCCAGATGTCAGGATGGGGTGTGGAGAAAGAAGAACACAGATCCCTGGTGTAGGACTCCTACTTGCAGAGCCTCCATTGCTAGAACCAGTGGGCAGGCTGTCCTCCATGGGAGCAAAGGAGGGAGGCTACCTTAGCTGGAGAGGTTTTTGGCTCTTTTCCTGGTCTTACACCGGAGCCAGGCACACAGCTCCCGGATGTTTGTGATCTCTGCTCTGGGATCTTTCAGGCTTGTCAAGGCATTGCATAAAGGGAGGAATTATTTCATTCCCACATGGGAGGTGGAGATGTCAAGAGCCCCCACGGACATCCCCCGGCCTGCTTCTCCCAGGAGGGGTCACCTGCAGGTGAGCAGCCTTGGAGAGGGCTCCATGTCTCTGCAGGAAAGATCACCAAAGTACTCTGAGAGCAGCGATCACTGAGCTTCCCTGGCAGGGCTCTGTTCTTGCCAGTTTCCATGGTGATCTACAAAACCAGCAGAAAAGCACAGACCTCTTTTGGAAGACAAATAATAGGATGTGATAGTGCCTGTGGCTGGAGAGGGGGGGGACAACCCTGCTTTTATACTGTAAACTGAGTTCTGGGGTCAGTCCTGGGGCTTGCCAAGTTGGCAAGGAAAGGATTGCTGTACCATTCCCAAAGGGCTAGTAGCAGCTCAAAGCAGTAACTCCCACTTCTAGGTGATACAAGCGGCCATAGGCAGGTTCAAATGGTATTGCACATTGGTTTTAACGGACAGCACCGGCAAATGTCAGCAGGCAGCCTAAGCAAGCAGTGTCTGATAGTACTTTGACTGGATGGGGTTAGTGGGAAGCGCCGATGAGGAGCCCAGGATGTGCCACCATGTAGCTCAGCATGCAAGCACACACACACAGATATGACATACAGAGAAAATGTGCACACTGCCCTCTTTTCTGTCACATCTCAAAGCACATGGACAAAATCTCAAGATCTTTCATCTTGGTCATAGAGGGAAACTATCCATGTGCAAGGAAAAAATTTATAGTCTTACCACCACAGTATCATGTCACCAATTCTTCACCCACTGCCCTGAAGGTCTCAACCTGCCCTCTTCACCATTACAAAAGCAGTAAGTGTTATTCAGCACACTCTTGCCCATGCAGTTTGAAGGTGCCTGCCTGCCTGATACCCACCCACCCCCTTGCATGCAGCAACAGCTGCCAGGATGAAAGGACATGGAGAGAATGGGTGGAGGGGTGGCTTTTCTGATCTGCATAATTTTTGTGATGCAGTTTAAGACTTCCAGAAAATTCTGGAGGAGGGGAGGGGTAAAATTGATAAAGGATAAGATGGCTTTCAAACACAGCCAACAAGTATCTTAAAAAGGAAACCTAATTTTTTGTGCCTCCACCTCTGGGCAAAATGTTCTTGGCTCAGTTTCAAAGGTGCTGATAAATTCAAGGGTTGGGTATCTGTAAAAACCAGTCTCAGGGTGCCTGCAACAGGATGACCAGAAAAAGATGCTGATTTTGAAAATGTCATCTTAAATTTTTTTTTATTTTGTAATTTGCTATCAATGAGCACTCCCTGGGAGGCTCAGGGATTGATGGGATTGATCTAGAACTCGTCTTTCACTCTACACACTGCCTGAAGCAAAAATAGTTGTAAGAGAAACCTGTCACCTCGGCTGTAGATTTCAATGGCACTTGCATTTCATTGCGCTGACTGGTGCCATATGAGAGACTCCCACTCATTTCCTCACACTGTGCTCCCTTGCCCTGAGCCTTGCAATCCTGCAAAGGAGCTTCTGAAGTTGAGGTTGCTGCCCGGCCTCTCCCTCTGTCAGTGATTGCCTCTCCTGCCCTAGGGCAGCCCTGTAACCTCAGTCCTGGTGTAGAGACATACTGTGTCTCCTTGCACCCTCAGAAACCCACGCCAGGATGCAGAACAGCACTAGACGGACGGATAATTAAAACAGCTCCAGCAGCTCCAACACAAAACTTCGTTAGGACCTTCTGCAAAGGATGTCGTGGATAATTTTTAATTATTTGTTTAATTAGTGTTAATTGCACACAGCAGTAGGTCAGAACTCGGCCCGCAAATGCTCAGTCGGCTGGGAAGCGCGAGTTCTCCAGCCATTCTGGAAACCCTGGCCGAGGAGCAGGAGAAGGAGAGGGATTTGTACTTGGCATCACGACGGTGGTGACAGCGGGTGAATGAAACTCCGGGGATTTTTTCTGGACCAGAGGGAGGAGGAGGAGGAGGACAAGAAGTACGGGAAGCTCAGCCGGGGAGCCACCGAGCCCCCTCTGCACTGGAGGGACCTCGGCACACCTGCCTGGCCGCCCTGGCACCCTCCCTGGGCAGCCGTGGGCAAAGCTGGCCCAGCGGCCAGGCCTTTCTCTGAACAGTTCAATTGGGTGGTTTCAATTCAACCTCTCCCTTTGGGGTTTCCTCTTGGTCGGAAGCGTCTTTACATTCGCAGTTACTAAAAAATACACTGATAATACCATGTATTTACGTACGCATATATATATATATATAAAATAATGTACCTACCCATGCATACATATACATTTCATCTGTGTAACTGCGTAACTGTTACGGTAGTGGGTGTATTGTATAAAAATCACAGTAACACGCAGAAGCACACAAGCCCCTCCCGGTGATCGTTACCGCGCGGAGCTCGCGCTGGGCCGGCGGTTGGTAACGGCCGGCGGCCGCTCGCGCCGCGCCGCGCCCCGCCCCGCCCCGCCGCCCCTCGGCGCTGTGCTCTGGCGCCACCTGGTGGCTGGCGGCGGCACGGCGGGCGGGTTTCTCCTCAGGGGTGTTTTTTTGTTCGAGGCGTTGATCTACCCGGGAAACCCACCAAAAAGGGGTGTCCCGGGGGTGGGCGATGCCTTTGTCTGGTTTAACTTTTCTGTGTGTCCATTTCCCGGTGGGAAAATGGGCTGTGTATACGGACAGTTGGGTGCAGAGTCCGTGGGAGATGTCTTCTGGCGGGGTAGTTGCCAGGCTCGGCCAAGGCATACCTGCGTCTGCAAAGCTCTGTCATTCTTCTAAAACATAACGTCACTAGCTCGCACTCTTTTAAATTGGTTTTCAAATTCCTACAAGCATGAAAGATTTATATGGTAATATTCTCAGAAAGATTTCACAGCACGAAGCTCTATGGAGGCCTCATTTTAAACAGAAAAGGTCCACCACACAACACTTAGTTGCATCCGACGAAGTGTCCTCGTAAGCCATGACACCTGAGCTGGCTTTCAAAGGGAGTGATACACAAGGAGAGCCCTCGCGCTCCCTTGGCATTGCGTTCAGCCACTGGCCTAAACACTTGGCAACTCTCAACTTGTCTCTTTACAGTTTAGCAAGTTCTGTCTTACCAGGGAAACAAACTTCCCAGTGGGAAAGTCAGTCATTGCCCTCTGACAGACATAAACACAGCCGTGCATCTGCACCATTTAGGCCCTCTGCTAATTACAGCTAATAGAGATTTCTCTTCAGCTGAAATAAATAGAAACTTTGGATCAGACAAATGTGAGCTGCATCCAGGCTGTTCTAGGGAGCATCGTGGTGGTACAGTTCTGAGGAGTCAGAGGGGAAAGGGAGTGTTAATGGCCATAGATTTGTCATGGGCCCTCTGTTGGAGGGCTGCTAAGACTCAGCCCCGAACCATGTCTCTGAGACACTGGACACACATGCTATCATATAATCCTGACTCAGGGGGCACCTGGGCGATTATTCCTAAAAAGCAGAGAAGCATTGGATTGTTTTACCAGGCAAACACATGGGACAGTCATGCAGGGGAGTAGGAAAACTTGTTCCTAGGGCAATGGTTGCATACCTGAGCTATGTTCAGTTCAGGCATTAGTTCAAAGAAACAATTTTCTCTTTGCTGCAAATCCACTAAACACCTTAAGACTTTTTTCTAATTTTTGTTAAAGCTGGACCCACTCCCACCCTTACAACAGGTCAAAATTCAAGCCTGATGTTTCTGTGCAAGACTTTTGTCTCCTCTCAGCCTTGATTTTTTCTCATAAGGACAAATTAACATTAGAGCCATTACCATTTACGTTTGCCCAAAGATTATTTAGCTTCTCAGAAGACATCACAGAAATCAAAAGCCTTATATTAAACCTTTTATAAATCAAGAACTTTAACAACATATTTCTCTGCTGGATCAAAATTATAATGTGATTCTTCTAATGAGCAGAAATAATGGCACCATTACTGCAAGAAAGTGTTGCTTTTGCTTTTAAATCTAGGAGAGCTTTTGAGCCTGTACTGCTAGCATTACATTGCCTCTGCAAAGCACTCTGCAGCCACACAGAAATGCAGAATACTGATTCCAGATATCTATAGTCTTGTCTGAAAGCAGTGCCCATAGTTTACTATCTGGGCTTAGATTGACTAGATTTATATTTAAGGTAAGCCTGCTGTCATAAAAGGTACTCTGTGAATTGCAAGCAGGTAGGCATGAAAGGAGAGAAGATTCAGGACATCTTCCACCAATTTTCCTGCACAGGATCAGGCAAAATCCCCCTGCTTGCAAGAGGTTATGCTCACATGGGTTTGTGACTGGGTCATGTGTTTCAACCTCTGCAGAATAGACAGCAGGTTTTGGATAGCAGCAGCTGTGTTACTCCTGCAAGCTCATATTTGTACCTCCCAGAGACCAAAATCTCTGGGAACTGCCCTGAATTTCCAGTAGCTGTTTACGCCATTATCACAAAATCGATCACAGATGGTGCTTTTGATGCTGGCAGGTTGGAAAAAATAATCTCTTGGCTTATATCCTGAGCACATTTGATCTGGACTGACTGGGCGGAATCGTGACAGCCCGTCATCTTGTCATTGGTACAGAAACACTTTCCTGACTGCAGCAAACGATGGGCAAGGATGAACATTTTCCTTTAAATAGCAAACTTCAGCCTTAAATAGTTACACTTTGCCCTTGCTGTTTGGCTCTGTTGCATACCAAAGACTTAGCTCTTAGCAACATGAAATCCCATCCTAATTAGCTTCTGTTTAACAATACCACTTTGTACCACTTTCAGAATGCCAAGCTCCTTCTATTCTGGGGCTGGAAGGGAACATTTCATATCAAGCCCAAGGCAGTTCAAGACTCTTTCTGTGAAATGTGATTTTTTAATTTTTTTTATTTTAAGTGTGAAGTAGTCCAGTATGTTAAACCTGAGCCACTCTGTATGAGTAAAAGTCACACTCAAGAAATAAAAGACTTAACCAAACATAGCCCAGTGTAAGCACACAAAACTGCTGTAAGAAGTTCTGGAAAAATCAGCGGTGTCATAAATTCAACGTAAATGGTGCATGCTAGACATAAAACTTGTGTCTAAGTGGTCAGGTGGTATAATTCATTCCAAATTCATTCCAATGAGAAAAATGTGTATCATTTACTCACCGGGGAGTCAGTGAGCATGTATGAAATAAAGCAATTCTCACACATACAAATAAGTCATCTTCTGCATTTGCATCAACTTCCAAAACCTCCCAAGACTTTCAGTACCAAAAGTAGCTCTGTTTAAGACTACACAACTCCTCAAAAGTAAGGTCTTCATGTACCTGACCCTATATCTCAAATAGCTGTAGTTGCATGTCTTATGGCAACATTAGTGTATTTTCTGATGATAAAACTTCCACAATCAGTTATAGGACTGCTTATTTGATCCATTGTTAGAAACTGTTCATGAACACATAGACACACAAACATCGCAGAGGTAGTAATAAGAGACCTTACACTGAAACCTTAAAAACATTGGCATAACAGTGTGACCATCTGAATGTATAGGGCTGGCTTTTTTTTTTTTTTTTTTTTTAATGCAGGCCTGGAGAATCACTTGCAGAAAGCATTAAGACCCATGTACCTCCCTGGAATAAAAAATAAACAGATGACACATGCAGCTCTGCCCACCATAAATGCCAATGGCTAATGATGATCATTCACACATGCGGTTTTGCATTTGGTCCTTTTTTTATGCTACTATAAATATTTTCCTCACCTTACAGGAAAGTCCCTGGATTCAAGGCAAATTTCTTATCTGAAGCTGTCTGAAGATACACGGAGTGACAAGGCCAAGCTATTTTTTTTCAGCCTTTCAAGAAAACTTTTTATAATCTGTTTCACTTACTGTCCTTGAAACTTTGACCAAATTTCCATCCCACAAATCTACTCCCCTAGACAACATTATTCACATTAATGAAGACTATATGATGACCCCAAAGACGTCTATTTGCTTTGAGTTCTAATATTTTGTGGTTATATAGAATTCCATCATTTTTTGTACATTGTGAAGTTGTGCAACCAACATGTTCATGTTCTTTAAAGGAAATCTTTATATCTTTTAAAGTGAACAAAAGAACCCCTTATTGAAATGGGTTTGGTGCCTATTTTAAAGGAAAAACTCCACTATCACATGACACATTCCAGCCACTCTAGGTAAGTATAGAACAATCTGAAAAAAAACTTTGCTCAAAAAGCTTTGTTGAGATAAACCTAAGGCTGCAAGTTTGAGTGGATATTGGAGCCACTGTAAATTGGATTGGTCTTGGTCCTGAAATGTAATATCCAGCACAGCTTCATTTTTCAGATCCCAGTGCCCATAAAGCTCTGGAGGCAGGGATTGAAATTTGTTGAGATAATTCCAGCATGTTTTGGTCTTTCAGACTCAGTGGCATGCAGGGTGCAGGTATGAAGCATACATCAGTGCACCCCTTGACCTCCTGCTCTGTATGGAGGACAGACAGCTCTGCAGAGCTATTACATTGGCCTCAGATGACAGAGCTAAAAGACTGTGCTTAGCCAGCTCTGGGGTCTGAATAAGGGCTAGCTGGTGGAGGTTGCTTCCAGATAAGATTGTTGGAAAATATTCAGTGTCACAGAGAAACCTCTATTAGCTCCCGTCAGTGACAGAGTTGTATGTGTTACTCAGCCTGGTAACCTGTACTTTTTTTCAAATTATTACCTTTGGATACCCAGGTACCAGCATGGACAAAAGTCACAGAGGAGCTGTTCTGACACTGTAAGAACTTTCTGCAGATTGTCTTCTCTCCCTCTGTCATCCAGCAGGTGGGAGATCAACACAAACAGTGAAATATAGGGCTACTGCGTAGATTGTTCCTTGGGGATGCCTGATGTACTTGTGTACAACTCCTCAGGGCATATCCAGTTGCCCTAATTTTCATACAACTATCTGCCAGCCTCAGGGAACATGACAGCACCATTTTTTACTCTCTTGGAAAGAAAGGAGTTGGGTGTCACAGTGTCAATATTCATGGAGGACAACAAAGGGACACAAGAGCTGCCCAGCAATGTCTGCACCTAGGAGTTGCCAGCTGGGGTTACAGGACTGCTGTCAGCAAGTGGGGGCAGCATGCACATTGACCCATCGGCCTGCATCTTTTCACTAGTTGTTTGCCCATCAGTTTTAGACATTTCGAAGGTTACTTCTTTAAACATAGCTTCTTGGGACATCCAGAAGATGTTGTGCCAAAAATGCCCTAAAAAAAGATAATTAGCACAAGTGTAGTGAAGTTGCTCTGCCAGAAAGTGTTGACTTGACTGCTGAGCTGCCCACCTGGCAATGAACTTTGGTCATTTTCCCTTGTCCTGATCATAGGGCAAGGGCACTGAGAATACAGGGAATGTAAAAATTGGGAGAGAGAGAAAGGTAATGGACCTGTTGTAGTGTAAGGGAGAAGTGAGGGACAATGTAGTCTGACCATGGAAGTAGGTCTTGTGAATTCCTAGATTATCTGAGTTTTATTTGTGCCGCAGTGATGTGTGCAGGTAAGTAACAGCTAAATGTTCACAGAATTATGAGCACATAAATGTTTTATAGCCAGAGCAATATAGTTAGTAGTGGTGGTTCATGTCTGGAATCATGATAGAGAAACAGCTTATCTGGGAAAGATGTACTATTTCTTTGTCCTCTGGTCTTACTAGGGCGTTGAGAAAAACATCAATTGATGGCTAAGTCTGTACCTCTCAGACTGGCTAATAAAGAACCCTTAATTGCTTGTATAACCATAAGAAAAAAGCCTACTGCAAATGTAGCTGACTCCAAAAGGATTTTATAAGCTGTTATCATCTTTGGCTGTGTTAAACTATGATAGAATATTTTTCCCTAATAGCATGCCCAATGTTGCAACAAAATTTGAAATGGCTTTGAATCAAAAAGCAACTATGGCTTTTTTTCTGAAGAAGCAACATTCAGTACTGGCACTTTTCAATTCCTCTCCTATTAACTTGTATTTTTCCTTTGGAAGGATATAGAAGAGGCCATTTTCTTCCCATTTGCAAAGAGAACTATGAAAAAAACTTCTGAAAGCATTTGATGGCATAGGTGTGATAGAGGTTAAATTATGAAAGAAGTGAGATTTACTTATGCATCAGAGCCTGATTTGGGCTTCTTTCTGACTCTCATTTGATCAGTTTAGGATCTGTCTCATGTAGTTAGTCAGGGTGTTATGAAACAGTAAGTACCTAGTTTGGCCATCAGTCTGGGATTATTTTGCCTGACTTCAGCTACCCAGAAGTCAAGAAATGGGCCTGAACTACTCATCTGGCTTCATCTATCATCAGTGGAGACAGAGGAACTTGTTCCATCTCCTTAGGATGGAGTGCATCATCATCCAGAAGTGTCTACCTCTCACAACTAAGTAGGGAATTACAGCAGCTCAAAAGCAAAGGATCACACTATTCTTGTAGGCAGAGAATAGCTAATACAGACTGAAGTTATTGGGGTGTAGATGTAAGTATATCACTTTAAGAAATGGGACAACCCCCTGAGTTTGCAGCACTGTTAAGAACTGGATCAGTCTGTAGATGAAGAGTTACAACTAACTGTGCAGATGACTTTCACAGCTGTGGAGCTGAAAAGTGCATCAGGACCTTTGCTCAAGTTCCAGTTCACTTGATCTATTTTTGTGCTTATATTTCTGAGGTTGATTTCTCATTACCAGCACCAGTTATATTAGTTGTAACTATAAGTTTTGCAGGATGACTGGTATTACTTGGTATCTGGAGCATAATTTCTGGTGTCTTCAAGAACAGAAAGTCCTACAAATTATGGTTTAAAAGTTCACCGGGCTGGATATTGTTAAGCTGGTGTTTGTAGCCAGTGTAAAATACCTAATTATAGATTACAATGTGACTGAAAGTCTCATTTCTTTTGGACATGTCATGAACTAAACATTCTTCAGGGCTATGTACTTACTTAATCCCATTAAATTCTCCACAAAAAGTCTCCTTAATAACTTTTCAAAATGAAAACTTACTCTTTAGACACTATCATCGCCATCCGTATGCAGTCTATGCTAGGGTGATGCCTACTGATGGGGAGCTTTGCTGTATAAGATACAGATGAATATTTGATGAAGTAGTTATTTATTTAGTGTTATCTGTAGAGACAGAAAGTCTTTTTCATGTGACTCTTCTTAGTCATCAAAAAGATTTGGGACCATTTGGCTCCTACTCCACCTGACCTGCTGACATTTGTTGAGATCACGTGTTTGTTGTGGGACTGCTACCAGGACAGTGACAAGATCTGAAAGGAAAGGAAGGAAAGGGAAAAGCTACTTTTTTAAAAAAGTGCAGTAATCTCCCTGTGTATCACTTTGATGTGTTCTTCATCATATGGATGTATATGGCAGCTGAAATAGATGATGAGGTTAGGTAGCTGTTCATCCAGGCTTCTGGGTATTATCTTCAGCCCTGTGTGATGAATTTCAGACAAACTTCTCTGTGCTTGAGGCTATCTGCTTGAACAGTAAAAATATTCATAGGTAATGTAGTCTGAAAGTGACATAACAAAAAGAAGGTAACAGTGAAATATCAGCAAAGATATTCAATGAACAAAGCAAAAGGACCCTATTTCTAGTGGAACTGTTGTATAACTCAGGCTTATGGACAAACTGAACCAATGTCACAAAGATCAAAGAAAGGAGGAATTCCTCAGCTGTTTATATACTGCTGCTAAGAATGGAGGTAGCAGCACAAAATTAGAGATTTTCATTGTTAAGAAGAAAATTAATTTAACCAGCATTCTGAAACCTGCTGCAATAATTTATACTGTAAAAATCTCTTGGTTTAGTTTGTCTCTAATGAGAGAGTAAAAAAGGAGTATGGAAGGAGACAGTGTAACGAGGATCTGCTCTCTCTTAAGGGCAACCATTGAGTAGTTTGGAATTATTTTAACTCAGATCCACAGGTGCTTTGCATAGTGGCTCAATGTACTAAATAATAATAAATCATAAGATACCACTGGGGAAGAAAAGTCCCTCAGAGACCACTGAATCAGATTAGAGAACAGAACAAAACACAGCAAAGCTGAGGAAGAGAAGCTCAGACAGAAAAATATGGAAGATAACCGGAAGCTGTTTAAGAGTCACTGGATTTAAAAAAAAAGTCTCAATTTCATAAGCATAATAGAGAACAATGTTTTTTAAAATGCCATCCTGAGTCAAGGTATGAAGTGAAGGCACAGTTAGAAAATAAAAAGCCTACATAGCAAAGAGATAAAACGGGAAATATATAACAATCAATATAAATTAGAAGTTACATAATGTAAAATGGACAAAAAAAAGACAACAGAGGAAAATCATTGGCTGGCAGGCCTTAAGACAATAAAATGAGTTAAGAGTATATTAAGAACAACAGAAGTCTTAACAAGGGCACATGCTGCTGCTTGATGATGATGGTGAAATGATAATGTTGCAGAAAAGACAAATATTCAATAAATATTTCTGTTCTGCATTTGGAAAGAAGAAAGATGATGCATTTATATCACATGGGCTGATGAAAAATTTTCCACTCCATTAGTGACTGGGAGGAATGTAAAGTATGTACTGGGGGTAAATATTTTAAAATCAGCAGGTCCGGATAGCTTACATGGGAATACTAATAGAGCTTATTTAACTGATCTCTAGCCTGCTGATATTGATATTTCATAAATCCTGTAATAGTGAGGAAATATCAGCATACTAGAGGAGTGTCTGTTCTATGCCAATATTAAAAAATGGCAAAGTCAATAATCCCAATAGATGAGCACCAGTAACGCTAACAGCAGTTCAGGGAAAAAAACATAAATTAACTGATAGAGAATCCTCTGACAAAGAATGAGAAAATCTAGGAATGTATTTTCCAGCATCAAAATAATCTTGGAGAAAAAAAAAGGTCAAGAATAATTTAAGCATCCCTGCCATGAGCAGGAAGATGACTAGAGATACTCTCAAAGTAGCCTTTCTACTTTATGCTTTTTCTAGCCCTACCCGCTGTGGTTCCATGAAGAGATGACATGGTTACCAACAGAGATTCCTCACTGGACAGGAGTGAATTTATGTATGGGATGTGAATTCTGCTTGACTTTATTTCTTAAATTGTTTTCTCACTGAATGCTTCTTTGTGTACGGCATTCAGCTCAGGGGCAGTGCTGGACCTTTGTATCTGGATCACTCTCATTCACTGAGAGAAACATAGGAGATGGGATGGTTGAAGTATAGGAAAAACAGTCCAGCCAAGTTTGTCTGCTGACCATAAAGCAGAACAGAATAAACCCATGTCACCTGTGCTTTGCAAAAGCCATGGAAGTAGTATTAGGATGAATTTTAGATTCAATGCTATTCAACACTTTCATCATTGTCCTAGAAGTAAATATAAACTCACTGCTGATAAAATATGCAGGTATTAGGAAGCCTGGTGGAATGGCAATGATAAGGGCAAAGCATTTATATAGAGCAGGCTGGATCACCTAGCAGATCAGACACGTTCAAGCAAAAAGCCTTTTACTACAGCCAAATGCAAAGTTATGCATGTGGGAACCAGATAGGAGATTAGGAGATATGTAATCAGAAACTCTACCCTGGAAAACAGTGCTCTGAAAAGGATCAGGGTCGTCAGAGTATGGAGCAGTTTCATTCCAGTGAGATACTGTGGCAAAAAGGGTGAAATCAATCCTTGAATGCATAAACATGGGAATAGTGAGTAGAAGTACCAGGTTGCTTTTCTTCCCTTTGTGGTACTCATGAGACTAATCATATGCAGGATATTTATTTTCAAAGGTTGTTGAAAAGCTGGGGAAGGCGCAAAAGAACCTTGGTAATTATTCAAGATCTAAAGAAAATGCCTTATTGTAGAAGACTTACAGTGTTCAACCTATCTGACTTACTGAAAAAGAGATAACTTGATTTATGGTTTGATTAATGAATTGGTAATGTTGGAGGCATAAAACACTAGCAGGAAAGAGCTCTGAGCAGACTAAGTTATACTGTCTGAGGACTGAGTGCAGGAATTATAAAGCCAGAAAAATTCAAGTGAAGAATGAGACACAGAAAATGATTAACCACTAGAACATGCTAATGTGGTGAATTCTGCATCTCCTTATGTCTTCATATCAAGACTAGATGTTTTTCTTATCAGCCTACAGCCTACTACAAATTGTCAAGCATGAGTTATAGCATTTAATACTGGAATATATCCATGAAAATTAATGGTCTATGATATCTTGGAGGTCATTCTAGGTGATAGTGATCTCTGAGATCCATTATGCTGTAAGAGAGAGAGATATTTATTAATTATTATTATGTCAATAAGTGGTAGCTAAACATGCAACTTCCCCTCTGTTCTGCCCTTTAACTGCTGTCATTTAATGATAACAAGATGAATTAAGGTTGTCAAGATAACTAATGAAAGAAACCGGAGGACTGTAAAAGTCCATGACTGATTTTCTCTCTTTAGAAATTCCAGTAGATGGTCACTTTACCAGTTGGACTGGCATAATAGATGGGAAATATAAGTTGCTGGGTGACTTCCTTTCCCCTTCTTTGTTCCTCTGTCTAGAAACTTCTTTCTTTGGCTGTGACATGCATGTATGGTAAGTAAGTAACCTAGCCTCATGTGCACATCGTATTAACAAAAACAGCCAAAGTATTTTTGGAAGACATGACTGGAAGTGGAGATACCACAAACAGGTTCTTACCCAGAAAAGTAACCCCCCTCCCCAAACATTGCTATAGGAGGCAATATTTTTAACATTATTTCCATGCTTGAATATCAGAACCTCCTTTGCCAAAGTGGTATTTGATGTTTGGATCACCAAAACGAATCAGCATGAATTGCTGCTAATTTGATCTTGAGAATCCCTGTAGTAGAGACCTGCATATCTGGGTGCCTAAATCTTTTTAAAAATGGGGCCCGTGAGAACTTTCATCCTGTATAATCCCAAAGCACTTTGGAGGCCTCCATAGCTCTAGGGCAAACATGGGTGCTACTGATAGCGCAGTCTTTCAAAACAACAGTTTAAGAAAAAAACTGAAGAATCTCATCACTAATGCAACTTCAGGGGAAATTCAGGGAATGAAGAATGCAGAAGGGCAGGGTAGATAACTTGTATTTATAGTAGACAGTTTATCTGACAGATTTAGCCACTTCTCTTGCTGCATCAGCACTGTTTGTGAACAGCTTTTGTTCATCTCACATGTTTTTGTTATTCGAAAAGCTCTTGGCCTGTGGAATGTTCTCGAGCACCTTGTTGTGAATATTTGATATATGGAAGTAGAGAGTCAAACCGTGATTTTTAGCTCTGAATTGCTTTTATGTATTCCTTTGACTCATCCACTTTCCACATCATTTCAAATCTCAGAGGAACACTTTTTCAATTTCATTCATACTATTTAATTGCTCCCAACCTTCTTCATTTATCTTTTTTATATTGTAACCCTTGTCTTTTCCATCATTTCCCCTTATCCACTCCCCTCCTCTCCCTGGTTTATCACTACGTGACTAATGTTTGAGAACTGTATTGTAAGTGACTTGTCATGTTACTGTTGTGCAGAGCACTCTGCATACATGGCATGTTGTATAAATAAAAACTACAGCTCCAGAAATATTTAATCTCTCAATTATATTTTGCAGTATAATGTGTACCAGAGACACTATATGAAATAGAATTATTTATTATAATTATCCCATTTCTGGTACTGACATTCAAAAGCATTTTAGGTAAATCATGTGCCTTCTCTCTTTTCTGTCTCAGTTTCTTAGCTAGCTCAGAGTTACAAGATGTGTCAGTGAAATACTAGCATTGGGTTGTTTGGCATTCTAGAAACCTTTCAAATGTAACACCTCTTTGCTTATCCTGCTTTCTAGTGGCACGTCTCAAAGCCTTCTAGCAAAGGAAATGTGTTCCCTCTTCTACAGCTGGGGAAACAGAAAAACAGAGGTGAATTTGAGGGCAGTGAGAAGGCCTGAAGCACGTCTGTGAACACAACCCAAGTCTCCATGGCTCCAGTCTCCTGGCATTTTTAATGGGCAATGCTTCTCCACAAAATATATTATTGGATCAAGTTGGACTGCACATGTCCAGGTTTGTATAGTGGCTTGCCCCTCCCCAAAACAACGTTTGCATTTTGTTAAACCTGGCAAAAGAAAAGAAAACAGAGTTGCCTCCAAACCCTTCAGGATCTGTAATGTCCACATATATGGTATTTGCTTTTCTTCTGCCCCGAATCCAGAATAGAAAACATGAGGGATTCTTTTATTTATTTTTATTAAAAATTCAAGCAAATACAGGCTTACTTAGTCAGACATCAGTCATGCCTCTGGCAAATCTTGCCTGCCGCTTGTTCTAGAAGTCTCAGGCTGCTCTGTTCTGAAGGACCCATCTGGCACCTAATCCACGTGAAGGCAAAGGTGGCAGGAGGTAGTGGAGGACGCTAGTGCTCTGCTGAGCAATTTATCTGTCAGTCCAAAGATATGATCCCTGAACAACGTCCCAGAGGAAACTCAACAGCTTCGGCAGTCCCTGTGAAAATGTCTTGCTAACATTCATTCCCATGGATACCTTCAACAGGAACACCCCTGGACAAGGCTTTCCTAAACAGGCTGCCCTGACAGTAAGAGATGCTGCATGGCACTTCAGTAGCACCTCTCAGGAATAAATCTTTCCTATCTATCTGCCATATTTAGTTTCAGAGCCAAGTCCCCACCAAGCTATAAGGTATGGCAGGTATCTATTCCAGAAAATGTCTTGAAGGAAAGCAGATAGCGCAAAGGTAAATTCTCCTGCAAAATTTACTATTACAATTCATATCTAGAGGAAAGAATATGCTCTGAGCAAGGGAATGATTTCAGCAATCCCGGAGAGAAAGGCCAGAGTTCCCAAAAATAGCTCTGGGTACCTTGGTGATTGCTGCCCAGCCTTTAACCTTTTGAGGCTGATCCTAAGGACAGCACCTTACTAGCAGAGACTGGTGCATGTACAGTTAATGAACAAAGGTTTAGAGGGCTTCAATTTTGGGCAGAGATATGTTTAGAACCTGCATGGACCTAACTCCTGCCTCAGTCCCTTTGTGAATCAAACACTTTGTGAGGAGTGATGAGTATGGTGTTAGTGTCTGAAGCCATTAAAAGAACCCAAGTGTATTTTGATAGAGCCTGGGGAGGGGGAAGCCCCTGCTACAAGGTAAAGAAAGAAGAGAGGAACCCATCAGACCACGGAGTCTCCTCCAGCTTGAAGGAATCATATTTGAAAATTTCCTCTGTGTTTTCTTCAACAAACTCACCGAATGAGCGAAGGCAGTGAAAATCCATGGCTTGTAATTTTTTCTACCCTCACTAAAAAGAGAAAGAGACAAAGGAAGCTATTATTTCCATGTTAAATGCATGAAGACCTATGCAAGGTGATCTGAGACAGCATGTGATTTGTGGTATTCTTCAAAATGCGCTTCCTACTTCAGGGATTTGAAGAACATTTGTCACCACAGTGACTGGGGGCCTCCTCAGAAAAAAAAAACCAAACCCAAAATTAATTTCTTTGCAAACGTCAAGATTGCTCTTTGTTCCTCAGTTTCCTGAGAGAGAAGCCTGTGTTTTGTATGTACATCTGTGAGGGGTTTATTAAATAAACACAGAGCATCTCCTTTCTATTTTGTATACCCAGGGAGATGAAAATCCCAATTCCCAGTTGCAGGACCTCCTCAGGCAAACAGAAGAGAAAAAGCCAAACCTCCCCAAGGAGGGGAAAATGCCGATTTCAGCTTGACAGCTTTTAAACAATTGTGATGAAGTTTTCCGTGATAGGTGTCTCCTTCAATGTACTGGCTAGCTGGAGTCAGACTGAACCAGAGCTGGGTAGAGAACAGGGAGTGTTATGAGATTCCTGTTTCATTTGTTGCAGAACTCGTTAGCTCATTGAGAGTGAGGCAGGAAATTAGGGTAAGGGTGATTTAATGAACCAGGTGGATAAACCCTGCTCTGGAAAGCTGGATCCCATTCCTCATTAGCTCCTAAGCAATGTCAGACAAGTCACTTGGACTAAACTGGTATGACTAATGAAGGTTCCTGATTTTCCAGGTGCTCCTTCTTCTAGACTGGGTCTGGAATTACAGAAGGGATGAGCATCCACAACTGGAATGTAAATATTAGGAGCCATATAAAACTAAATTCTCTGGGGGAAAAGAGATGGTATGAATCTCAAATTTATGATTCCTTTTAACTGTAACATGTCTGAGCTTCAAACCCCAGTCTGCAGAGTGAGATCTTACCTCACTGGGAATGACTACACTGGCAGCAATATTTGTGATGCACTCAGATATCCGAGTAATGACCACATTAAGGAGTTTCTGAAGAAATAATTCATTCTTTTTTTCAGTGTAACAATTGTGCCATAAATAAAACACAAATTACAGTGAGGGAATAAGCTCAGCCAGACACAAAATGGATGAGCAAGGAACCAACTTGATTATTGCTGCACTGCACTCCTCAGTGTGCCCAGATACAAGAGTATAGTAGCAAGCAAATATGATTATGCTACTTTCTAAGATGTTTCCATACAGTCAGGTGTGATGCTGCACCCAAATGAATAAATCCTTCCAGAATCAGACAGGATGGTGCAGAGACATCTGAGCTAGCTTTGAGCACACATATAGAGGAACCAGATCAGGTGTTATATATGATCTGTGTTATTTCAGATAAAGGCAATGCATGCATGACGGGATTATGAGATCATCAGTAAGATCAACTGCATCTCCTGTGCCTGTTTACAAGTGGCTGCAGAGGGGCTAAGGCATACTTAGGTCACTGCAAACTCTTTTCATCTTGGAGTCAGCTTCCTGCGTACAAGCCAGGTTGTTCTGCAGAGAACGGTGCTCGCTCCTGCCACCAGGCCTTGGAGAGCTCAAGCCTCCCGGTAAATGCCTGACAAAAGGGCAGTTCTAGGAGTCTTCTCTCCTTGCTCATCCTACTCCCACTTTCACCATATTACAATCTCAACGCCATTGCTTTTTTTCTCTTCCATTACTAGCTCAGGCTGACAGAAGCAAGGCTGGACAGAAAAATAAGCTTTTCTGGACCAGCTCATGCAGCTGGGGAGAGCTGAACAAGCTCTCAGGTGTACAGCACCACCACCAGGTGCTTGCTCTGACAGTTCTCCCTCCTGCCTGTCCCTTCAGCACAGTACAGCGTTTGTCTTCATTCCCCTCACCCCTGCCTCACTGCCTCCTCCTTCCTCCCTTCTCAGTCTGGGAGCCCTCTCCTTTCTCCTCACCTCCTCCTTCCTCCCTTCTCAGCCTGGGAGCCCTCTCCTTTCTCCTCACCCCCTCCTTCCTCTCTCTGCTTGCTGTGACTAGACAGGAGAATATAGATTTATGTATGCCCTACATGTGCTTCTCATTTTTTCCGGTCCATCTCTGGCTGTTGATTTCTCCTTCTCGTAGGTAAGTATCTCTCAGCTCTCTTCTTCCTTTTTCTTTGACCTTTCCTCTGCTCCTTGTAAGGCATTCTCTCCTCTCATGCTGTGAAATGTTCATGCTGTCTCATACTGTGAAATGATCTCTCTCACGCTCTCTCGACTATGTCTCTAGCACTGTCCTCAGTGCTTTCTAAAGGATGCTATTTCACAATAAATACATAAGCACTGCATCAGGCTGCTGTCCTCTGTAGCTGCCTAATCGGATATGGTATTTTAAAGGTGCTTCTTAGAACATCAAAGATGCCTTAGCTATCTTAGCATTTTCCTTCTCAGCTCTGTTGAAATATGTATATAAAACAATTGGGGTTTTTTTCATCCAGCTTGAGGTCACTAGCACATACAGCACTGTCCTAGCTTGCACAGCTCAGTTGCTGAGGCAGGGCTAGCTGTGCATTATTCTCCATTTCCCCTTTAAAGTGCTCCATCTTTCTGATACTCCAGCTCTCGCAGTGAGCTTGTGCAATCAGGTGACTCGGTGACAGCCTGGTTTGCTGCATTGTGGCATCCTCGGAGCAGCCACAGCAGTTTGTACACAGAGCTCCCCGGGCAAACGCTGATGGGAATGCCAGCCAGTAACCCGGGCACTCCTGGGTTACGCAGAGCTATGCAAAGCCGCGGTGTTTTTTTGAGCGTACAGCGTCTGCTGGCCCTGCAGTTTGGGTGCTGGAGGAGCAGCCTCTCAAGAGAATACCTGCCTTTGAAAGGGTGGCTGCGGCCAGACATCTTGAGAATCCTTCGTTATAATCGCCTCTAGGCCTGCACAGGTCCGATGTTGCCTCATCATTGGGACCATTTATTATTGATATCAGAAATGCTGAGTCATTAAACAGAGGTCATAAAAACATCCTTATTCTGCTAAAAACCTTAGCTCATCAGTTCTGGCACTACAGAAGGTAGGAGAGACCAGGAAACCTGGTGCCTGTGAGAAAGAAAACGTGGACTGCATCAGAGGCCCAGGAAGTCCAGAGAAGAGCCCAAAGTTGGTAGCTAATTAGGAAAGGCAGGGTGTTGCTTAAACACAGGTCTCTGGACTCAGGATCAGTTGCCACTTCTGTGGGTTCGTGTCACTTGAGATTACCGTTTTAGCCCAGGACGGTTTGATTTCTCTATCTTTAAAGGAAAAAAACCTCCCTCACTTCTGTCTGAAGACTGTAAGGCACTTCAGAGTCATGAACTAGCTAATCCTCACTGCAGAGAGCTGCTCTTACTTCCATTTTTGAGAAGGAAGCCAGCGGTACAGAGGGGTCATTTGTTTGCGCGTGAACTCTGGTTCAGGATTGCAATCTCCTGATTTCTAGTCCCAGAGAAAGGCATTTTTTTTCCTGTGTTCTCATGCTGCTGAAGCGTTAATGTAGAAAGAGAAACGATTTTAATTTATTTTACTACGTATGCTTTAAATTTATTTTCTTACTCCTCTTCCTCGGGCAATTTTCGGAATCTGAGGAGATCCTTCTGGGTGGAAGAACACTTCTTGTAGAGATGCTGTTTCACTATTTCAACAGTGAAGCTGCAGACGAGTATTTCCTTTGATAGTTGTGTTTGATTTCCTGCACTGCAGGGATGTCCTGTCAGCGTCCAGATTCAACAACAGGCGCACGGGGGTTACATCCCTTAGCTGCTCGGGTTCTCTTACTTGTTTTTGTTGCGGATTTCTTTAGAGGAGTAAACACGAAGCCCCCGGACCGCGGGCTCCCCAGCCAAGCAGCGTTGCCGCACCGTGCGCCCAGCCCAGAGCAAACACCCCGGGCTTGCCAGGAGCTTTTGGAGCAGGCTGCTCCCGCCACGCACCTGAGCGCACACCCACCCGCACCGGCAGGGCCCCGCTCTCCGGGGGAGGCACGTCCCCCTCCACGGGCTCCCCCGCCGCCGGGTTTAGGCTCTGTCCCCCTCCCTCGCTGGTCCCGGCAGGCCTTTGGGGGGGACCCCCCCCCCCCCACCTCGGCTGCGGACCGAGAAAACCGGCTGCACCTCCGCGGGAGGGCGCGGGGCCGGCGCCCCGGGGCGAGGCTGGCGGGGGCCGGGCCGCCGCCGCCCCCCCCCGTCGTTGGGGAGGTAGTGCGGGGCAGTAGGGAAAGAGTTAAGGGAAGGTGGCGGGGCAGGCCGGCTGTCGGAAGCGAGCATGTGCAGATTGCAACCGCATCCATACTACGGGCGAGTGTCACTAGCACACTTCACCTCCCGCCGCCGCCGGCCGCAGGGCACCCATGGACACCGGTGAGGCGATGAGCCGGGAGGGTGGTGGGGGGGGCAGAGCCGCGGCACCGGCACCTGCCCGCGGCCCGCCGCCCCCGCCCCGCCGGTAGGTGCGCGGCGCCCGCGGCGGCCTCCCCGCAGCCGAGCGGCGGCGGCGGGGGATGCGCTGCCCGGGGCGGAAGGCGGGGGCTGGCTCCCGGCGCCGTTGGTTTCGCTTTCTGGCGGCAGGAGGGCCGTGCCGCCGCCGCCGCCGGCGGCGGGCTGCGGCCGCGCTTCCCGCCGGGCGGGCGTCGCGCGGGGAAGCCGGGCGGGCGCCGGCCTGAGCGAGACAAAGGCGGGCGGCGGTGCCCGGGCGGCGGAGCGCCAGCCTCCCCGCCCGCCGGCGGGCCCCGCGGGGGGCCCCGGGGAGGCGCGGCCGGGGCCCGGGGCCCGGTCGCGGGGTGTCGCCCCCTCCCGGGCAGCGAGGCCGCGCGGCGCGGCCTGAGGGAGCGGCGTCCCCTGGGGGGGGGCGCCGCCCCCGCCGGCCGGGCCCCGCCGCCCCCCGCAGCCCCTCAGGGCGGGGGGCGTCGCGGTTGTTTGTTTTTTTTTTGCTGGGGAGCCCCCGGCCCAGCTGGGAGGTGCTGGGGGCTCTGGGGGAGCAGGGGGGAAGAGCTGTTGAAACTGGAGCCGCTTTTCGCTGTAAAGCACCCCTTTTTTTGGAGAAAAGTGGAGCGTTTCGAAGCATTTTTGTGTTGATTTCGGTAAAACTTTATCCCAGAAAAGGAGAAGTGGATCTGAAGCAGCCCAGCGTTTGCAGAGCGGAGTTGGGAGGTGGGGGCTGGCTGTGGTCCTTTCGGTGACTTCTCTGCAGCCTTGTGCGTTACTCGTGTGTGTAAAGCCCAGAGGTCAGGGACCTGGATATTACAATCAGCTGAAAATGAGAGGTTTTCCTTTTTTTTTTTTTTTTTTTTGTTTTCAAATTTAAATTATTCTCAAGATGTTTGCTCTTGCTCCATCTTTGGTATGGAAAAATATTCAGAATAGCTGAATTTTGGCGAAATGGAAAATCTGATTCCTTCTGTCCCCCATTCTTTGCGCTAGGGTTTTGAAAATTGTCTCTGGGATGCTAAGGAGCAGAGATGCTGGCAGGCTGGCCCGTCCCTCTCATCTTGAGTTGGAGTGTTACTCTGGGACTTCCTAGAGAGTGTTTGGCATTGCTGGCCCAAAACTACCAGGGAAGTACAAACTTGTTAAGACTCCTAATTACAAAGCAGAAGCAGTAAAACTGTCACGTGAAATACTGCGTATTGTTCTCTGACATCATTTATTTGACAGGTTTGTCCTGTTTCCCTCTTAATTCTGAGGAAAAAGCAGTCCCTGCAGGAGCTGAATTTTTGTGCAGGCAAGGTGGTACCAGCTCCGTGACTGCCAGAGCTGTGTGCGTTGGGGATTTGCAAGAAGAACAGATTGCCCAAAGAGCTCTGTTCTGTGGTTTCCAGGAATGCAAATGCATTAATGTATGGTACGGCATCAGTTAGAGATGGGGCTAGCTACTGTTTGGTGGTAAATAGGAAGTCCTGAAAGGAAAAATTACTATAAAATTATTAGGAAACCGAAGAGGAAGACTTCTTGACATGGAATCGTTAACGTCTGTAGCCACTATCGGCCAGCACTGAGGAAAACCCTGTAGGACACCGTAAGACACTCTGATGCCCACGGCACATCCTGAAGGTCCTTCCTGAATCCCAGTGCCTACCCGGTGAGAAGGTATGACCTCTTCCGTGCAGGAATGTCAGTTTTTCTGTGTGTGGCGACAATAGCTCGCTACTGTGAATAAATTAAAATTGTTCACTTAATCTGAAAGTGGGTACGTTCCCCCCAAGGAGCTTTGTGCATATGGCTGCAAATTTCATAGTTCTGTGTTGAGGCTCCCCCTGAAGAGCATGGGTGTGTCTCCCCCCCCCTCCGCCCGGTTTGTAGAAGGGGAAGCTGTGGTACAGAAAGGTGGCGTTTCACAGGTAGATGTCAAATTGAAACACAAGAGTTAAAACTCCAGATCATTGGGTTTCACTAGTAGCTATAGCCGCTTCCTAAACAAAGGTCAGCAGAAGTGCTAGTCTGTGAAACGTTTTGAGATCCTCTGATCGCAGGCACATTGAAAAAGGAAGTAGTATAGTCTGGTAAAAAGGAAATGGAGGGGCAAGCAGGTGTTGAGGTAGTACTGCTTGTGACTGCGGAACATCTTCTTGCTGAGGCTCTGGCAGCACGTCCAGAGCCTTGGCCAGTGTTGCTGTTCCCACTCCACTGCTGGGTGATGGTGGAGGCAGAAAATGAGCTGCTTCATCGGGAGAGTTCAAACCTTGGCATTCTTGTGGCAAGATCCTGTGGCAGTTTACAGAAATGGTCACGGGGGGCTAAAACAAGAGTTGTGGATAGCTTATTGACATGTGAGTAATGTAGATCTCTGCATACATACGGAAATGATACCTGATAGTGGGGACTCTGCGGTTTTGCTGACAATGTCGTAACATGATGTGGTGCCGAGCAGTGAATGGCAAATTTAACCTTGAAGGTAGATGCAGGTTCCTGACTTTGCATGTAAAACAGGAAGAGGTTTTGGGGTGAGATGGTGGACTTGACACCATTTGGAGTCTTTAAATTGAGATATCTTTTTACAATCTGTGCTTTAATTCAGCATCTTGGAGGAGTCCTAAGGAGTGAAGGTGTAGGGATCCCTTTGGCCTTGTTATTTGTGTATCTACTTATTTCCATACATTAAGAGCTCTGGAGAGGAGGAGTTGTTTTGCAGTGTCCTAAATATGCTTGCAATACCTGTCCATTTAGTTAAGACAATGACTGTACTCAGCTCGAGTGCTTCAGGGCTGCCGACAGTCACTGCATTGTGTGCAGGAAGGGTATTTCCTCTCATGGCATAATTACCCAGATGAATTTAGTTTTTGCCTTCCTCTGAAGCATTAGAAATGAGCCACAATTGGGAACTGAGCATGCAAGGAAGGAGGGGCTCTGGGGGAGTGAAGGAGAGGGAGAGGAGACTGGATTCTTCCCAAGGGGAAACCCCCCCATCTTTCTGTTGTCATCACGTGCTTTGATGGCAAGTCTTGTTTGTATCCTCAGAATCGTACTTACCACAGAGTCTGGGGCTAGACTTGGTAGGTTTTTTCTTTGCTCTGCAGCATGGGATGGGTCACTAAGGGTCATCTGTGTGGGACTCATTTGAACAGTCCTTTGCCAGTTTTGGAGTTGCCATGCTGGCTGTGGCGTGATTTCTTGTGCTCTTTGTTCATGGTATGCAAATCTAATCTCCTTAGACTAAAGGACTTCTGTCCTTATCCAAGTTACTGAGCTTTGTTGAAAGAAACTGCATGAAATTTTAATAAACTGTGGTATGCAGGAGGTTTGACTAGGTTTAGGCAGAGTCCTTTCTGTTCTTAAACTTTCTGACAGTGGAAAGACATTTTTCCTCATGGAAGATGAAGGGAAAGTATCCTGAAAAAGCTCCTAAAAGAGAGAAGGCTAATATATTGAGGAGGCTTAAAGGGTAGTGGCATGAAGGAGACCTGCTATGAAATCATAGAAGTAATGGGGAACTTTATTGTTGCCAATTGTACCCTAGGATTCTTTGTTTCTAGATTGCCTTTAATAAATGCTGTAGTTAAGAAAATGAAATTAAGTTGTTGTGTTGTTTTGTTTTGTTTCTTTTTTCAGTCTTAGGCAGCCTGCTATTACATGGTAATATTACAAGAGAGGTAACAACATGACTAATTAAAGGGCAGCAGTGCTTCATTCCCTAGGGCTAATTATTCTGTAGAAAATGGGTCAATTACTTAGAGAAATTGTTTGCCAGCAGGAGGCAGGAAAAGCCTCTGTTCCCAGTCCTCACCTTCCTTTTGTGGGAAGCACTGCCCACCTCCGTAGGCAGTTGCAATACCTTGGTAAGCTTTCAGATGCCAGAGCCATGTCCTGCAGATGGGGAAATGGCACCTTGGCAAACTTATATGTTGTCCTTTCTGTCACGTGTGTTCCTTTATAGCTGCAAATGAAGCAGTGTCCAACAAAGGTGTTCCTTGGTTGGATCTGGAGCGAAAGACATGAAGTTGAACAATACAAGTGGCAGTTCTCTTTCAAAATAAAATCTGCCTGTTGTGAAGGGTGAAGTATGGTATTTTTCCTTACTTCTTCTGAAAGAAAATAGATCATCTAGGTAGCTAATGTTTTCCGACATAAAAGGTATTATCTGCTTGTGGCTTGCTTGGCATGGGTTTGTAAATGATCCCCTTTTACTTCTCAGATCTGCTTCCTGTATGTATTTTGGCATTTTCTGGTGACTTTATTGCCTGTGTTGCTTGCTCTTAGTTCTGCAGGCTCAGTACAGACTGGGTGGGGGAGCAGGGGGCTGGTTTGCCTTGTACATCAGAAATAAACTGGTCTGCATTTTGCAGTTCTGTGATCGTACGTGAGGCAGGAGTATGCAGATGGTTTCTGAGCTCCTAGGTAAGATGGTTGTGCAGGCAACCAGAAAGAGTTCTGAAAGCAAGCCAGACTGGGCAAAAGCTTTGGCTGTGCAGGAGCAGATTACCAACATCTGTGCCAATTGGGAACAACGTGCTCTTTCTGGTTAGCCAGAGAACTACATTCCTGGTTGTAAACGATACACCCAATAATGTCTAGGGCGAGCCAGAGCCTATGCACCTCACAGTCCAGCTAGAACAAGTGTAAAAGACGTGTATTTGCAGGTGCGCGCTGCTCTTTAACATGTCCTTAGAGGCTAAATAAAAGCTAGACTGCTTTAGAGATTTGTTTGTAGGCATATCTGAATGAGAATACCTATCAGTTACCAGTTCAGAGGTATCTAATCATTGCATAAGAGAGAGAAGTGTTTTATGTTACCCTTTCTTTTGTTCTGGATTTGTATTAGTGTCAGTGCACAAGAGTTCACCACAACCTTATTTCAGAACTCCCCCGCCTTCACCGGCTTCTGTCAAAGCTGGATTAAACGACTGAGGGAATCTTCCCTACCACAAATGCATGTTGTCTTGCTTTCATTGCATAAGATCCAAGCATTAGTAGTCATTAGGTAAGTGTCGATAGCATAGAGTGGTAAAGCTGCTGTTTGACTCCTTCCTTGCTGGATCTTTGCTCTCGGGTGCGCCATACATTGAAGGTAGCCTATATGAAGGACTTCTGTGAGCACCTTTCTGACCCATTCTCCTTGACTCTGCCAGGAGCATGAAGGAGATGATGAAGTATTTCTGAAGGGGGAAGCTCTCTCTTTAGCATTGCTAGCTGTGGCATAGTGCTGTGTAACCTGCTAAGTACCTGCCGGGGATGGGGCGTCTGTTTTGTTTTGATTTTTTTCACCCAGAATACATGCACAGAAGATGGTCAAACTCATTCGGCTCCACCAGCCCAACCTGGGCTGAGAAATCTTGGCTGGGGCTGTGTCTATGCAGAGCTCTAGGTAGAGTGCTTCCTCGCTGCTTGCAGCCAGGAGTGCCTGATGATAGATACTGGTGTACTTGGCTATTTCTTCTCCTGCTAACCAACCAGCAAAGCTGGGCTTGCTTAACCCACCAGGACACTTTGGACCATGTGTTTTCTTTGTATTTTGTGTCAGCGGAGGCTTATGATAAAGATGCTTCCAGTAAGTTCTAGAGGAAGAGTTATTTCTTTTTGTGATTTCTGGTGTTTTCAAGATGTGTATATAGTTTCCCCTAGTGGCATGATAGATACCATGTGATTTGGTTTATTTTGATCCAGAAGTTCTTTCCAAGGCAGATCTCGCAATTAAGCTTTTAATTGGAAGTGGACTTGCACAAGAGCCGCAGGATGTAGGGCAGTTTATAAAAATGCTTGAATGTCTACTAGGAAGAGAGGAGCCGCTGTGAAGGTAATGCAATGATTCCTTAGCAATATAGAGCTTGGCTGTTGTTGCTTCTTGTTTTCCTTTGCTGCTTAATACTTTACCGTGGAGATGAGATACTGAGTTTCCAAAACATCAGCTTTAGTCACTTGAGCTGACAGAGGCTAGCATGGTATCAGGAGTGCCCTGGGCAGCTAAGCCGTTCCTGTTCTGTGCAATGGAAGACTCAGGTGCATATATAAAGCAGGCAGTTTATTATGTTATATTATACTGGCATGTTACCTGTGGATGTGCAAAAAGTCAACTTCTAGAATACAAGTCCTCCTGCTAGATAATTATATCCTTTTGGAAACAATGCCTCAGTTTGGTGTTTGTACTATGAGGTAGTACTACTCACCATAAAGGCAACTAAACACTTAATTCTTTCATAGATTAGCTGGAGTGTAATTAGTTTTTCAAAGATCAGATTAATAAGTCGAGCATGTTGATTTCTAAAAATGTCATGTATGCACATGTTCTGATTCACCTCTGATTTTCATGGTACAAGCTCCAAAAGCTGCGATAATGCTTAGGACTCCACCTTCAAGTTGGAGTATGCTACCTTGTGTGTGGGGTAGTAGGAGTAGGGTTTTTTTCTGTTTTCTTTTTCTTCTTTTCCCAGCTACATATCAGACTTAGAAGACAGGAAAGTGTCACATTCTGATGGGAGAAATGTAGGTTTTTTTGGTTTGAGATCCTTGTTTGAGAAACAAGGACTGGACAATGTCATGACAATGATTAAAATTTGCTATGCTTTGGACCAGAGCTTAGCAACATTTGGAGTACTAAAAAGCTGTAAGTGCTAACACCAGCACTTGCATTGCATCTTTCATCTGAGAATCTCTCTATTCTTAATGAATTTTCAGTGTGTCTCTGTGAGGCTGGTATTATTAGCATCATTTTGCAGACAAGTAGATAAAATAAAATGCCTGTATAAGCACATTCAGCAAGCCAGAAAAAGGCAGGAATAAAACTCAGGAATACTAATGTTTCAACTTGTTTTTGAGCTACTATCTTGTACTTTTTCTTTTGCCAGAAAAGAGACTAAAGGCATTAATTTTGGTATCTCCCCCCCCCCCCCCCCCTTTTTCATTGGGTTAGGCAGTGTGAAAGTGAGACATTATTATGCAACATATCTAAGCGTGCATGTGATACTTGAAAAAATGGTAATCAGATAAGTTGCTAGGCAACAGTACCCTGCCTTCAATTACCAAAAAGCCAGTGAGTTTGCTTTCATGATATAACGTGTGTTCTGTACTTCTTCATAAAGCAAGTGTAGGTGGAGTTTAAGAGTTGCTCCTTTTTAACTGACCTCCTGCTTAACCTGCCATATTGCGAGGTCAGGTTTGACCCTGGTTTCAGAGAAAAGCATTCACAGAACCTGAAATCGACTGAAAAAATGTTAATGAGTTCTTAAAGGTAATGAAGCATATGTAAGTGTGTATAAGTAAATAGCCATTCCCTCCCATGGGTCTGTGGGTGTTTGATGGTTCAACAGCTTACGGAAAGTAGTCTGTAGCTCATCCTTGGGACCATGAAAAATAAGAAAATGAGTGAGAGATTTATGTTAGAAGGTAGGTGGCAGGGGTATGTGGCAAGCTGTGAGAACTCTTAAAACACTCAGAGTGGCCCATTGGCCCAAAAACGTTGAGAGCTGTGGTAATGCATGAAAACCTGAATGTAAACCAAGCTGATTCATTTTCATTGCATTAGGAGGAACAGAGTGGAAGGAACATAAGCAGGGTTGAGTGTGTATGGAGGAAAAAGTAAGTGAGGGTCTGATAATGTAAGACAGATCTAGCAGCACAAGGGAATTTGATTGTGTGTTTGTTTGAAACCCAAGTTTAATTTCTTTTTTTTTTTTTTTTCTTAAAGACAGATTGCAGGATAACAACAACAAAAAATAAAGACTCTTGGCAGTTATTCTAAACGCATTTCTGCTTTTGGTGATAAATAGCCACAGAAGGATTTGCAGATACTGTAGTTGTGTGGGGCTGCAGGCATCTGCCCAAGCCTCTTCAGCTATTGGGTGGCAGTGTGGCTGTTAAAAGAAATCTGAAACTCTGGATGTCTAATGTGCTTCTCAAGGCTTTGCCAAAAGTAGGGATAGGGGACTCACCCGGAGGTATCTGGAAAAGGATGCACCCAACCATGGAAATCACTTGTTTTCCTCCGGTAACTGCAAGTTGTTGCTTTACAGAGTTGTTTTTCCAATTATTTTGTTGTTGTTGTTTTTCCAGAAGAGAGGCATTTTGTTTTCAGGAGGTGGGGACTGTGTAGCAGTGCATGCCCTAGGTATCTCTCTGAGGTAACTCAGTCCTTTTGGGAAGGAAATTCAGCCAAACCTACCATGTTTTGTGCTCTGTCTACTAGTCTAGGTTCAGAGTTGTTCAGATTCCAGCTGGTCTGTGTGCAGGTTCAAAAGTCCTCATCAAAAGGCGTGTTGGGACTTCTGCATCATCCTCTGTGTAAGACCTACCAGAGCAGGGTGAGTTTCTGAGAAGACAGATGCTTGCTTTCTATTTCCAAATCTGGTGCTTTTTTCCCAGGAGAATCCCAGATAAGTCACAGAGCAGTGTTGTGACTTGGTTGCTCTGTTGGACAGTTTATCACCGGGTAGTTACATGGACCTAAGCTTGCTTTTTTAGAGCACTTTGGAAATAATGAAGAAGTGTAAATGCTAAAACAGACAGCTGAAGGAACGCACAAGTAACCACTACTGAGTCAGGCATTTGCTTTCCTTTTTGTTTGCTTGTTCTTTATATTCTCATTTGATGAGCACTACTGCTAAATTATGCTAATGTGTGGTCCCCAATCTGCTGACACTAGGAATGTTGGTGTCTGTGTCAGAGGAACAGAGCATGTGCAAGTGCTGTTACGGGAAGCCTGAGTCTGGCCTAATAGTAGATTTTAGACGTTAACTATTTCTGTATATGCAACTGAGTGGTCACACCACTGTGGTTTTTTGTTTGTTTGTTTTTTCCCTACTACAAACTACACGTTTTTAAATCATTAGTATTTCAACACAGAAAGTTCATTTATATACAAAAGAAAAAACAAATTCCCCCTTTCTGAACACCTTAAGCATTGTAATAATCAGATGAGCTTTAAGGTCGAGCCTTTATCTTCAGCTCTACCTCTCTGCTCATGTGTGTTACCACATGGTCTTTGCTAATGAAGAGTTTCTTCAATGATTATTTTCTTTAAAGTGTAGATACATGTGTAACTAAACGTATGGTTTGTCCAACACTTAGAGTTCATAGAAATGAAGTTTTTTGTGAAAAAGGAACTTCTTCCTGCTGGGAGGTAGCCTGTGAGCCTGAGAGATGATACAGCTGAGAACTAACAGGCATTAAGGTAGCATGGCGGTAGAGTTCAGATGGCTGACGGGTTCCTTGGTCTGGCTCCCTGTGAAGCCCCATGGGTGGCCTGAGGGCCAGTGCCAGGGAAGGGGCTGAATTGAGCGGGACTGCGTTGTCCTAAGTTAGGTTGGCTTGAAGCCTTTTGTAGGGTTCATATTTCTGCATTGAAGGAATTGGGAGTGTGTTGCGGTTGCTTATTTTGTATGGTTTTGTTCCTCACTCTTTTACAAATCAAATTGTAGACAAATAGATCTGACTATGTAAAAAGTATTCTCTGTGTTCTTGTCATTCTAGGGAAATGCTTTTTAAAATTTTGTTTGCATGTGTCTGATAAATAGTTTAGTAGAAACCTATATCCAACTGTGACAAAACGCTTATAATGAAAATAGAATATGTGCAAATAATTTTTAGGAACATGAACTTTAGAACAATTTATACTAGAGCTAGCTAACAACCAAGTTCTTTCCCAGTTTGATGTACAAATACCTAGCTGTTACAATAGCAACTATTTCTCATAAGAGAGACTCCAAAGTAGATGCAAGCCTCAGTGTGTAAGCAGAAGGTGCTGAATGTGTCTCTATAATACCCATGTAACATTGATTTAATTAGTGGGTTTATGCTATTCATCACTCCATTAATCTTGGTGGGAAGGCTTTGTTGGGGGAGGATTAGTTATTTAATCTGCATTTTTAGTTGAAATGTTTTTGTAGTTCGGTGTTATCTAAATAAAAACAGTGTAGGTTGTTGGTTTTTTTTTTTGTTAAAACATTTCTCCTGGATTCCTGTTGGACTTTGGTGCTCAAAAACTCTGAGATTCATTAGGATAATGTGAAGATCCCATTTGTTACACAGTCTGACACATAAATGTCCTTGTTCTAACTTCTTCACGTGCAATTAATCCAGGAAAATGCTGTGTATAGACAGGCCCTTGGAGTGTAAGATCTGTGAGGCTGACTCGAGTACAATGTTGGATACTTGTGTGTTGGAGCTGGCACCTCAAGGCGTGACTTCTGTGAAAGTCGGGAGTGTGGCATCCTAAACATCAGCGCTTGAAGAGAAGGAGAAGTACAGCCCCAGCTCATGGGCTCCGCTTGCTCGGGTCATGCAGCCGTGCTGCCCAAGCCCAGCACGGAGGTGAAAGGCAGTCGGGTCACTGGAGCGGGGGGAAGAGGCAGCGCCGGTGCCCCCAGGAACGGGCTGGGGTAGTGGGTGGGTGGCAGTGGCAAGGGCCTGCTTACACAAAGGCCATGCTCTGTCCTGGAGTGGGGAATGGAGAAGAAGAAAAGTGTGATGACTGGAGAAGCGAGGAGGAGAGGAGGTGGGGGAGATAGGGAGGCAATGTTAGGAGAGGGAGGATGGGGATGAAAAGGGGTCAGCGGTGAGGCTTACTTCAAAAATTGGGGGATCAGCCGGGAAAATAGAGATAAAGCGCTTTCTGGTAGACCCTTCAAGGGTTAACCAAGGCCTTAGCTGAGATGGTAGCAATGAGGAACCTTTGGTCACTGGTTCCAGTGAAGCTGCTCTGTGTGTTTGCTGTGGCTGGGATCCAACAGGACAGCGGAGAGTCGAAAGGCTCAGCCTCACCAGAGGAGAGGCAGCTGCCAGAGAGCCGCCCTGGGCGAGAACAAGGTACAGGTGCCTGACTGGGGCTCTGAAGAAGTCAGGTCTTCCAGGGTCCAATGTACCAGAGCTAAGCTATCCATACACATAGCTCTTTCAGTGTTTAAAGCTTCTCTTGCACTGTGCTTCATTAAGATTAAACTGTACTTCTTTGGTTTAGGAAGGCTGTCTGGTTGGTGTACTAGCTGTTGGTCACACGCACCTGGTCTGAAGGTGGCTGGCATCTGAAACAGCTTGGACTCGCTGGAGGCAACCCGGTCAACCCGCGGATGCTGTGAACCAGGAGCTGACCAAAAAGTGGGAGAGCCCCAGGATTCCTCCCCAGAAAAGGTAAGGGCTAGAGGGTAAAACCGGTGAGAGAACATTGTAGACCAGAAAACCAGTTCTTCGAGGACAGAGCTGACTGCATTGTAGAAGGGACCTTCGAGATTTCAATATGTGGAGTGTATAAAGGATGGTCAATATGTGAAGTTATTTACCTCATTTCAAACTGCAAGTTGCTTTCTGGAAGTGTTAAGACTGACGTTTGCACACATCACCCTTGATTTCTGTCTGCTTGGAGTACATCATTCTGATTGCTTATAATTTATATTGACAAACTTATTTGAGTGTTATTGTCTCTTTAAAACCTCACACTCGGGTAGCCTTAGGCAGTTAAAACAATCAGGACAGTGGAGCAGTATCTCTGAGCTAAACCAGAGCAGTAGGTAAAGAGTGGAGGGTTGCTCTCTCTGGTGGTAAAAGCACAGGTGTGAGTTGGATGATGAGGAATCTATTCCTGGCCCTGACAAGCAGTGCAGTCTCTGTACCTGATTCACCAGTGTGTTACTCTACTAATCTTTTTAGGCTCATCTCGCCGGTATCTATGGAAGTCTGTTACACTTTAACAGAGTGGATGTAAAATGCTATCAAATTGGAAGCGTGATTTATATCCTGGAGCGAAACTTTATATTGATCCTGGTAGATGGGCTGGACATTGTGGGACCAGAATGACATTCTCCAGACCCTGCAGCATTTTCAGAGTGCTCTGTGTGTCCGCAGTATGCGGTGTGGTGCCCTAACAGGAGGTTAAGCACAGGTACTCTGATACAGCTTGCAGCAGTTCAGGCTACAGTGTTGTTTTCCTTGTTACGGATAAGGTTTCACGGGTAGGTCATGCACAGTACTTTATCTCTAACTGGGAACTCGCTTTGAATATGTAGGTGCTACATATATAAAATTCAGATTCATGTAGCATCTCCCTCCCTCAGCCTATCCTGTCTCAGGCGTCTCATTACCTTCTTACAGTGGTAGTGCCAAAAAGATCCTATGCTAGGCTGTTCTCTTGTCCCGCTCTTGTAGGTATTCCTGCTCTGATAGACCCCTGTCCCTTTCTGAGACTGGGGAGCAGACCCAGTCAGCTGCTGAAGGAAAACAGTAGACTTAATTGTGGCAACGCTAACGGTGTGGATAAGCAGGTCAGCTGCTGCCTTGAGCTCTGACTGTGATCTTGCTGCCCATTGTGTAGCTGAATACAGGGCTTAAGTTGATCAAAAAGTGTCACCTACTGAGCAGTAAAGTCCAGACCAGTGCTGCAAGGTTATGACAAAGCAAGTGTCAGCAGCTTCCCAGGAAGCTTGGATGATGGACTGAGCCTTGGAATGAGTCCAGCCATTTTGTCAATGATGCAGCCATGAGTACTTCTGAAGAAAGCTGTGTCTGGCAAGCGCTCTTGTGTATGGTACTATTGCTGTGAGTAGAGCAAATGCTGCTTATCGCCTGCCCTCAAGAACCATCAAAGGAAGCGCAGACGTCTCCTATTACTGTTAAAACAAAAACCGAATGCCGTATGGGCACAAGAAAACATAGATCCATTGGCAGCAGAACAAGACTATGAATTATTCATTCCTCCAATGCCTCCTGTATGTTCCATCCACTCAGGCTGTTCAGGATGCTGTCTGCTGGAGATGCAGACGGATCTGCTTCCAAAACCACGGGGACACGACCCTGCAGACTGTGATCACTGCTCCGCTCAGTTTGTCCTCATGAAACTGGCTTGTGCATTGTTGTGACATCCTTGAGGACACAGAAGTAACCTTTGATCATCCTGTGGGCTTTTGGTAGGAACTCCTGTAACAGCAATGAAACTGGGATGTGTCTGGTAATGCCAGCCTGGAATTGGCTGTGAGGTGAGGGCAAGGAGTTAGGACCGAGATGGAAGCACTGACTGCTCTGGCCCATTTTGCAGAAGGGTGGTGGGGGGCTGCATCTTTTGTGTAGTATTGCTTTGTTTTTCATAAGAGAACTTATACTATGTCAGCTTGTTCCTAGTTCTGCCTCGCTGAGAAGCGGAAGTGTCATCTACTAAAAGTTCTGGGAGCACAGGCAGGTGTTTTTTTCCTCCGCGCGGAGTGCTTTAGTGGAAAGGAGTCTATTTAAATTGCTGTTTGGGAACATCTGTGAAATACATAGGTTTTTTTCAACTTGTTTACTAGTGGGCATTTGTCTGTGTAATGGTTGTCAATTGGCAGCTGAAGTTGAGAGGCACTGAGGACTTAAGAAGCTGCAGAGACTAAATTCTCTTCTGATTCTTCCATGAACTGCTCTGAGCTCAGGTAAGAGGTGCCAAGTGTGGAGAAGGTCTTGCTGAAGGTTTGTTCAGAGGCTGTTCCTCAACATAAAATGCACATACTTAGATGTGGAGGGGTTTTTACTCTTTTTTAGCTTTTTTCCCTCCTGCTGGTTGGTGTGAAGATTCCTTCAGCCATTTCACATACCCAGGCTGCACCATGCATGCCATATTGCAGACTTTTGAGGATTTTTCACCATTTTCCTGGTGCATCTTCCAGAGTTGCTCTTGGCTATTAGGCTTTTGCTGAGAGATACTCAGATTTTTAGTGCAGGAAAAGCTACCTGTAACTAGCAACTGCTGTAGAAATTATGGGCTGCTTAAAGCAAAAATTTAACACTTGCATTTACAGCTGTCTTGTAATGTGCCCAACCCCATTTTGAGAGCACCTCAAATGTTCTTAAAGAGCTTTAAGGAAAGGAAGTGAATGATACTTCAGTCAAAACAAGACACTATAACTTGAGTCTAGAACAGTTTTCAGCTTCTCATTATGGCAGCTGGCTGGATTTGCCCTAGAGTGAGCCATCTTTGGAGTTGTCCTAGGTCAGAAGCTGAGGGAGGCTGTGGAGGCTAAGATAAAATCCCAGGCTGTGTTTGAAGAATCATCACTGAAAGAAGTGGTGGAAGCATCCTGGGGGGGGAAAGATTCTGCAGCTGGGTTGAGAGGTGGGATAGGTTTCACAAAGAGGGCTCTCAAGGAAGAAAGGTTTGGTCTTGAAGCAGGTAAAACGTGTTTGTCCTCCTATGGTCTTGACAGAAGTGAGAAGACAATAAACTGGAAGACTATATTTTTTTTTGATCAGTGAGAGAAGTAGACAGAGCAGGTGGTGGATTTGTGGTTTCCATAGTGATGTAGCTTTGGAAGCTTTTGTATGGGTGAGCTTTGCCCTCACTGCAATTACACTTGAAGGCTATGAGTATTCAGCTTTCCTGCCAGGGAAATGTAAATATACATCAAACATGGAAGTGGCTGAAAATGCAACTGCATGTTCATCATTTGTTATGTTTGTGATGTTACCTGAATATGTGGATATTGGGAAGCTCAGCTCCATTGTGGCTTATTTCTCCTTTATCTGTTATCCTGCACTGACACAGTGCAGCAGACTTCTGTAATACCACAGTTCTTGCTGCATCAGGCAGTGATGTGTTGACCTGTATTCTTTGCTTTCTCTCATCCATCCATACACACACATCCCACAACACTGATGCCTGTGACTCTCTGTTCACCCACAGATTTCAAACATGCACTGATCAAGAAACATACGCCTAACTCTTTCAGGGCATCCTAACTGATCAGAGCACCACTCTGTGAAACCTGGAGAGGTGTAGTTCATGCTGTTCGTAGCCATCACCTGACTTGTTCCTGTGGGCCACAGAAATGGGCTGCATGTGACATTAAATCATGGTTTATTTTAATGGGCATTTTGAGAGTGTTTTAATAGTCAAAACATGACCTGGAGGGAATTTTTGCATATGGAGAGCTGTTTGTGACTGTGAATGGTTGAATTTGAGAGCCTTCTTATCTGGCTTTCAAAATAAGTTAGAGTGCGGAATTTTTCAGCATCTCAGCTGATGGATCAGTGGGTCATAGAGGTAGAGTCAGGAAAATGTGTGCATCCAGCATTCACATTGACCACCAGACAGGCATGTACCAGTCCTGCACACCCACTTGCATAGTACAGTCTTTGTGAGTCATCGGCATTTCTGCCTTGTCGTCTTAGTTTTTACTCGTCTTGCTGCTGGATGCTTCTCTTGCTGTCTCCCTGAACAAATCTCCCTTACCTTCAGCATTTGTTTTGCTTGTCTGATGGATGTAATGGGTCATCTGTTCCCTTTATAGAAAGGAATGTTAATTATTTTCAGAAGGCTAATTAGGTTGCTAATGAGAAGCTCTACTGCAGTAATATTTCCTTTAATTACTCACTCCTAAGTGCTGTACAGAGAAGCTTATTGAATATGCTGTTAAATACAAATGCCTGTATCTGGCTTGGAGATGCACCTTCAGGGTCCGTTAAAGAAATGCTTTGATAAACCTGAAAATCCATGTGACACAGATGACTGAGCAAATGAGACTGGTGCTGAGAGCTGCCTAGTCGTGCAGCCTTTTTGATGCCATGTGAATTCAGTGCTTTTGCAAGTGACTGGCTGGAGTTGCTCCCTCTGTTCCAGTTTTGCTTGAAGGCTTTTGGCGGTATGGTTAACCAAGTGTGCTACCTGCCAAACTAACCTATAGTTAGATGCAGGCCTTGCACCAAACAGTTTAGTCTAATTAGCCAGATGGCAGCCAGAGGCACAGAGAGGTGGAGTGACTGATCCAAGGTCATCTCACAGATCATGGCAAACCTGGTAATGAAGCAGAGTTTTTGTCTGTCCTGTGTTAGTGCGCTTGCACTATTTGGCCCCTTGTGCCTCTCTTAGGGCCAGCATAGCTCACTACAAGACTTGCAGCAGTTTGCATGTTGCTTCATGAGGCAGCACAGCTGCTCAACAGCCCCATCCATGTATCCACCTTGGCACTGACTTGGGAAAGTCATTTTGCTTCTCCATCTGAGGCCTGGCTGCTACTTGCTTCTCTCCTTTTTTCACCTTCTGTTGTAGAAACCTGAATGCCTTTTAGAATTGCTCTGAGAGAGTTACTCTGTTCTAGATGATATTTTAGTTAATACTCCCAGGATGAGAGGTGTTGGGGTGGATCTCCAGCATCCCCTGCTTTTTGAATGCTGAGCTTTCATGAAGCTCTGCAAAAGAGCTTCACATTTTGGCAGCATCCTCTAATGCCCAGTCCAATTCCTGAGTCTGCTCTTAGCCAGACTCTTGGAATTTACACACTGTAGCTCTACCAGGGAGGATGGTGAGGGAAGGCTGCTGAATGGGGGCCATTTCCAGGCATCAGAAGATGCTCCCTATGCTTATATACTGATCAGTGTAGACCCAGTTGGAGAAGGAAGGAATATCTATAAATGTTGTGGATGCAGTGTAAAACTTCATATGTTGTACTGTGCTGCCAAAGTATCTTAAGTGCAGGTGACTCTGAAGAGTGACTTAGGCATAAGAAATACCCAATAAAACTATTATCAGCATGAGATAGCAGAAGTCACCCTCCAGTTCTTTTCAGGAACAGATCTGCGCTGCTAGAACAACTTGTATCTGCGCTCCACGCACACACACGACTGCTTTGGCTGAGGCACATTCATTTAAAAGTTAACTTTGCATATGTAGCATTTAAGTTAACTTTGCATGTTTTTTACAGCTGTGGGAACTCGGAGGGATAATGAAGATACAGCGAAGCAAGTTGGTTAGCTGCAGTGTACATATAGGTTCTAAGTTAGTACAAGCCTATGCACAAAGAGCACACTTGAAAAATGTCAAGGTATCTATTTTGAATACCTTGGAATTGCTATGAACTGTTGTGCAAAGTAGTGGAAATAGTGCTGTTTAGCGTATGTGTAATGTGATGGGTTTGTTTTTGTATGTATCAAGACTAGTTACATAATGGAAGCATATTTAGGTTGGTTTACTTATGGTGGGAGATAAAAACTTAAATTCTTATTCGTCCTACCAACAATGTGTTGCTTAGTACCTAGTGATTTTCATAAAAGTCCTTACATGCTGCAGGTTTGTGTACTTCTAGAAAGGAATGGACAAGCTGACCAGAATGGGTGCCTCCAGGACTGTCAATAGTAGATGCATGATTCAGGCAGGAAAATGACAGCTCTTAAGCATTTTACATAAGCAGGGACAAGATAACATATGGTGCCTCTCTGGTTCCATTTGCTATAGGTCACCTGATGCTCTGTTTGTTGAGCAGACTTTAAAGATGGTTTAAAAAGAATTTAGGGTTTGGGGTTGTTGTAGAGGTTGGGGTTTTTTTGGTGGTGAGTGTGAGCGCTATCAAGCTGTTTTATGTAAAACTGAGGAATTCTTTTCTAGTGTTATCACAAGACAGTTCCCAACACGCAGGTGGGAACTAGCATCCTTGTTCAGCTGGCTCTTTGCCCAGAGGCATGAGGTACCTATTGTTGCCTGGAAGGAAAACAAGATAAAGAAGAAATCTTGTTTGATAAGACCTGAAATTACTCTATGTAACCTCAGGTATTCACTGAGGTGTATAAATTGGTGTTGTACATGCTTTAAGCACCTGTAAGTAGGTACTGGAAAGATGCAGGAATGGTAAGGAATGCTCAAACTCCACTTTTGTCTCTAGGATGTGTCCACCTCTAGTTACCTTCACAGGCTCTAGTAACTGCAGGTGGGAGCCTACTGAGACAAAGCTTGTAACAAAGGTACCTTTGTTAAGTGGCTGAAATTCATGAATGAATTTGGGTGCGTGTGTGTGTGTGTGTGTGTGTGAAATGTTTATATGAAATTCAAAGGCTAGCAGAACAGTGTCATGCAAATAATTAATTTAGTAGAATGTATCATGTTGCAGTGATAGAGTAAGGCAGATTTCTTTGAGATTCAGCCTTCAGTACAAATTGCTGTCAGAGGTGTGTTTCAGTCAATGAGAGCTCAGTGCCTGCACAAAGGAGGGGTCTGCTCCTCACTGCTTAACTAACAATTGGGCCTCCTAAAATAACAAGCAGTTGTTTGAAGTATATCTTTAAACTTTTATCTTCAGGAAATAGCAAAATAAAATCTGAAAACATAAGTCGGGACTTAAGGGCACCACAAATGAAGAGCTGGGCAGAAAGCCCCTGGCAGAAAATAGTGTGGTCCTGGGAAAGCCTTGCCCTGTTTGGGAGCTCTGTGGCCAGTTGTTAACAGGGCTGGACACTCTGGTCACCCCTAGCCAAGGCCATTCTGTCTAAATACAAAAGGACAATTGCAGGCTAGCTAGGTAGAGCCTTAGGCTACAGTTCAATGGGAAGAAGGCACTTGAATTGCCCTTCCATTAGAACGCCTCTACTGCTGCATGAGACTTCAGGACAGCAGGTCTACCTCTGTGGTGCAGAGGATGGTGCAGCTGTGGTTGTTTTCTTTTCTGGTTGTGCTTGCCAGGACCCATGGGGAAACTGAGTCCTTCTGACCAGGTGCAGAGTGCAATAAGCTTCCTCTGACAAGTTGACAGAAGTTAGTGGAGGCTTGGTACTTGACAGAAAAAGAAACTTATTATGGGAGGTGTTAAGAACGAACTGAACTTCATGGATGGGAAGTTGTGGTCTTACCACTTCCTCTTACATGTTCCTGTCTGGTGTAAATGGCTCTGTAGCACATAGCCTGCTAGATAGCATCTCTTTTGGTGTTGAGCACCCTGCGTTTCAAAGGATTTGGCCACTAGGCTGCCATGAGTCTTCAAAAATAAGCCTCTTCTGGGAACCAGGTGAAGTATGCTCAGCTCAGTATTCCTTTCCCTTGAAAGATCAAGGACAATATGGTGTTCTAAGGAGAGGTAATATGTTTTGCTGGGTCAACTGATATTGCAGAGGGGTGGAGGAGGCAATAAGTTTCAGATACTCAGGCTGTCTTTGAGCTTGAAGCTGTTTGAAGTTGAGTATCAGGTTTGTGTCTCTAATCTGATCAAAGTAGTAAGATCAAAGTTACTGAAAACATAGTCTGGGTTTGCAGTAGCTAATTCTCCCTGGCATGACCATGTTGCTTGTGGAGCCCAGCAGTGGAGAAGGATTGTGCACATCACAACCCCAGTTGGACAGAGCCACTGGGCCACCAACTCCTCCTCCTTTGCACTTGTATTCCCCACATGTTCCTGAAGCCCCTGTATGACCATCACAAATACTTTTGTAAGGGCAATTCAGAGTTGTGAAAGGTACTGTCTGGACTGTCCAGACGGACATCTGTGCTTTTGTAAATGAAAGAGAAGTGCTGACAGTGAGAACATGAACTTTCTGTGTTGTACATTCACATGAGTTACCTGTTCCGGAAAGAGCAGCTTCCAGAGGCAAGTAAAAGCATCCAGAGACAACCCATGTCTGGTTTCTCTCTGAGATAGCCAAGGATCTGGGCCAATTAGTGCCTGTGTTTGCGTTATGAGGATGTTTTGTCACTCATCAGGAATTAAACATACATGTATGAGAAAAAAACAAGAGCTATGTATGTTTTGGAACATTTTGTTTTTGAAGCCTGAAAAACAGAATAAATAGGATTCTGGTTTCTAGATCTTACTTCTGCAGCAGCAGCAGCGAATAAGAAAGATGACATGGTACGACATGTTCTTTGAGGCACAGGCTGACTTTCCATGTGTGTTTGTACACATCTATGGTACTTTGATTTACTGACACCTGGACACTCCTTCTGGTAGTGATATTAAGGGAATCTATATCTTACTGTGAAGTATTCTGACACAACTGAAGATGCAAGGAATTAAGTTTTCTTAAACTTCTACTTTAGAAAGGTAGGATGTTCAGTTTCATCTAAAGTGTTACTATTTGGGACAGACTCACTTGGAGCCTTCAGTCAGTGATGTGTGCTGCTAGCCCAGGGCTGAGACTGCTGGAGATGATACACAAGAGCCTGTTCCTGCTGATGATCATTCTGTTGGGGTGCTAGTCAAACACAGCCATGTCCCACTGCAGTGCCAGGTAAGTAGAGACAGGTTTCAAAACAGTAGTCTTCCCTCTTTTGTAGGGGCAAAACAGGTCAATGCAGATAGTCTGGCTATATTCAGTTGTTTTCTTTCTGCATGCAGCAGCTGCTTGACTTTGGACAGAAGGGAGTGCTGAACTAGAGAAACACAGTGAACTCTGTGCACAGTGTACTCTGCAGAGCAGAGTAGAATTTACTTTTATTAAAACTAAAATTGTGTCTTATATCAAGAGCTGCTACTAATGTAGCCTTCTAAGCAGAGTCATCTGAGACAACAGCAGAGAAGCAGTCTTTACTTTCCTTGGCACCTTTTATTATTGGGGTTTTGTCAGTTGTCTGACAGCATATGCAGTGCAGAGTCATAATCTTAACTTTTCTCCCAGTGCTCTCAAGATTATTTTTCATCCCAGAGCAGCCTTTTGGTCCATATCCAGCCATCTTCCTCTTTCTCTCCCCATTCTTCTATATTCCAGCAACTTGGCTTCCAAGCAAGACTTGCAAAGAGCACGTCTCTCCTAAGCCAAGCATGGATCTGTACTGTCAGGTTAACTTTGCCACTGAGCAAAACTCCAGTTCTTTGTTCCAGCTGCACTGATTCTATACGCACTGGTGCAGGAAGGTGATGTGGCTAACCTGTTCTGATGTAACTTTCATAAGTCTTTTGCCTGTTGCCCCGTTTGGCCACTGAGGGACTTTTTACGTGCCTTTCCCATCTCTTCTGACTTTAGATGTCTTGTTCATACCTGAGTACTGCCTCTTCTCAGTGATTGCTCAGCAGCTCAACAATGAGAGGAAAATAGCCTCACTTTTCCAGGTCATTTTTCAACCCCATTAACGCTCCCAGCCAGACTGGTTTGAAGGATTCTGTTAACTTGGGTTTGGTAGCCAGAAGGAGGATGGAACGTGTGTCCAGATTTTATCTTGTCACTATAGTAGCTGTGAAAATCTATGGATATTCATTATTATCTGCTTAGATAAAGTTAATGATTAGGAAACAGTGATGAGTTTAATTCCCTGATATCAGTCCCCTACAAGGCTTCAGCTACTAATACACTTAGAATTTTACTTGTGCATTCTTCCTTGTTTCCTTCTATTCTACAAATACTCCAGGGTCTTTCCATCCTACTTCTTTTAGATCCATCTTCTGTTCTCAAGGTGAGGTTCTTGCAAGGCTTTCCCCAAATTCTTACCAGCTTTTCCTCTCTTTCTGTGCTTTGGCTCACTGGGTGCTGGAGAAGCCAACACAAATATGGTAGTAATTTTAAGAACCAAGCAAGAAAATTGCTCTGCCCTCTACTGCAGCAGCTCTGTGTGTGGACTTAAATTCAAGTCTCCTTTTATCCTTGTGCTTTGACCTTTTGTGACTGTGCCATCTTTCTGCAGCTGAGAGTGGAAAATGTCTTCTGTGCAGATTGACAGCTGATAGGAGTGAAGAGGTGAGTAGTATTTTTACCTCCTTGCTGAGTTTAGGATTAGAGTTAGCAGTTCTTAAGGAATTTCTTTTCTAAGGTGGAAACTTAGTTCCTTTTTCAGGTGTTTAGCAAGCAGGTGGTATTAACATCATGCAGTTAAATTCCATGAGTACTGGAGCAGATGTATGTTGGCTGCTGTTCACAAGAGATGGTTTAGAATTTTTCAGAAGGCTGAATGTGTAGATTGGATCTGGGAAAAGGGATGAATGTGAGTGGGGTCTCAGCATGTACCACAGCCATAAACTGCTAGATCTGCAAAACAGTCTGAAGTTGTGGTATTTCTTTATTTCATGATCTGGGCTACCCTGTGCTATGAAGGATGAATTGCTGGACTCCAGGCATTCAGAAGCATCTGAAGCATCCCTGTGCACATACATACAGGCTTTTCTGTCTTAAGGAACCTAAAGTCTTACACTCAAGGTGACTAATAAATACAGGCAAGTTTTGAAAATGCTTTCCTGTATTGGACCAATGAATCTGTTTTACCGGGGAGACTGTTCAACAGAGCATGGTCATTTGGATACATTGCAGTCACAAAAGGAAATGTGGAAGAAGGGTATAAACATAATATTAAATGGATTTACTTTCAGAGGGACTATGAAAAGCTGGAACTGAGCATGCATTGTGGAGCCATGGTAAATGATTGGCAGGCTGCAGGTAGGAATCCTGAATCCAATAGTAGTGTTTGTAAAAGGTCACCTCAGCATAAAAATGAACACGGTCAGAAGAAGCAATTATAGGAAAAGAAAATCCACCCCCTTCAAGTAGAGGGGAAGAAGGGGCTAATAAGCAAATCAATAAGGACAACATATAAACGTGTCTGTGTATCTTTATATATCTATACATCTGTAGATAGAATTAAAAACGATTTAGGCAAAGCAGGTTGATTCGCCTTCATTAAAGCAGGTATCTGTGGTCCAGTCCAAGTTAGAGTGTGAGAGAACAGTCCAGTTCTGTGATTTGGGAGAGAGGCAGTAAGAAGAGTGGGAAAAGAACCAAGGTGACATCATCTGTAGTCAGAGGAGATGCGGGGCATCCTTATGACCCAGCTCCCTGGCTCATGAGCTGGAGTGCCTGAAGCTGCAGCTGGGAGCACATTTCAGTTGGAAGAACAGCACTGGGAAACACCCCTGGGGCTGTACTTCCATATGCTGACTGATTGGAAAAGGAGGGAGCTGTAGGACACAGCAGTAAAAGCTTACAGACCAATGCTGAGTTAAGAAATTAATGTCTGAAGAGATAAGAGGCTTCCTTGAATGGCAGGCAGAAATAACTTGGCAAATACCGCTTCTATGTGGGGCACAAATGTTGAGTTATTGCTTTATTTAAAAGAGCTCATGAGTGTTCAGCTTACCACCTTTCAGAAGGCTGAGAGTTTCAGTCACATTCCCCTGTGGGAAAGCTGTGGTGCTGCCTTCTTGGGACACACAGCACATAATCAGATGAGTGAGCCTGACTTGAAGGGGAGTCATAAACCGCTAAACATTAGAGGTGGATCTGATGCTTCAGGTTTACAGAAGAGAAAAATGCCAGGTGTCCATAAAACATGAAGATGGTGTGTTTGTAGTTGTAACCCAAATGCTAAGCTTCCTGATACCTTGAGGAAATAACAGCACTAAAAATGTAAGCCTTCTTTTGCAAAGATGTAAATAGCAATGAAGTACCCAACACAGTGGAGGGGTATGTCTGCTGTGTAGGAACTAGGCCCTAAAACTGAAGTTTTTGTTGACCTGTTATTCAGGACAGAGAAATTTGACTGGCCTATGAAGACAGATTCACCCGAGTGATGCGCTTACAGGCTGCTGCTTGGTTTTTTTCTGAACCGAAGTAAACCTGAACAATAGACTACAAAACTCACCACTCATTTATTTGCTCATACAATATATTTCCACTGCTGATGACGTACTTTGCAAGCCAGTGATGGTGTGACTAATCTCCGTGGTAGGCTAATTGGTGGGCACTGGTGGGAGAAACTCTGGGAAACTGCTCAGACGAGCTGCCTTTCCCAGCTGTAGGCATGGTTGACTACTTGAAGATCTTGTCAGATGTGGTGAGGTAGTCAGTGGTATTCTGAGATTTATCGTCTTCTAACCTTCCTTTCCAGGATGTTTCTACCTCTGAGGACCTGTGTGAACTTGAAATTAAGAAGATGAGGTAGCCACCATCTTGGAGGCTCCACAAGGATTCCTTTGGTGAAAAAGAATAATTTAGCAATCTGAGACTGCTCGAGTTTTCTCCAGCAGGGATGTTAAGAGGAAACTTGTGGAATCACAGCCTGGCAAATAGCACATAGCACTTGGAAGACCTGGTTCTTTCACATCTCAGCAGTAGTTTAATGTTAGGAAGGAAAATACAGATACTGAGGAGGAAAAATTATTTTCTTTAGAATTGCCATCAAGAGACTTCCAAAAGGGGAAAGAGAAGAAAACTTTTTATGACAGTTCTTGGGCTGTGTTTCTGAAGGTGCTTAAAAGTGTGCTCCTTTCTGTTTTATCTGTCTGTGCAGTGTCTTCTGCTTGCAAGGTTTAAACCTAATGCAGCTTAGACCAAGTCTCTAGGCTTTTTTATGGTCTGCAGCAGTTCTGTTCCTCCTAGATGAAGGAAGAGTGACTGTAGTTGCTAGCTGAAGGTGTTTACTATCCAGTTACCTACTATCAGTTGAATGCTGGGAGTTTGTAAAGGCTTGTTTGTGCACTGGTGAAGAGTAATACAAGGAGAAGGAAATGGTTCTTTACAGTTGTGTATATGCAGCAAGAATTTCCAGTAAAAGAAGCAGGTAACTTTCTGAAATGCTGCTTTGAGCTTTACCTGCAGCAAACTAGGAGAGACTGCCTTGGCTCTGTCAACAGTTCTAATATTTTTTTGTCTTTTTATACACACTGCTGTTCTTCACAGATAAGTGACTTGGATTGCATCAGGGTATTAGCAGACTCGGATTTTAGATGCTCTTACTTCACTGCCTTGATCATAATATTTTTTCTCTGCCAAGCTTCATTTTCAATGTGAAATGTGTTTGGATTTTTTGTCAATTTTGTTGCCGAATCTGGCTTTCCTCCATTGCATGATGATTCTGGCTTGTTTCTGCAGATTGTTCAGAAGAGCTGGGCTAAGCATATTTATTTGTTACTGTTACTGATACTGACCTCTGTGAGTTGTCCAAATCAATTTATTATTGGAGTTGGAGTGGACTGGTGTATTTACTTTTCATTTTGCTTTGGAAAGAAGATGGGGGCATTTCCTAACAAGGAAAAAAACCAAAAAACCAAAACAAAAACCTTTTCAAAAGAGAACTATCTGACATTCCAAACAGCTTTAAGAAACCATATTAGATGGGTGACACATAATGTCTTGACCTTAATGTTGTCTCTTCTTTATGTCTGTTGGCTCTCTAGTGACTGTGGAAAGGATATTGGCTATGGCAAAATCTTGTAAACTCGCAGCATGTTCTTAGGATAAATTCTCTCTCTCCATTTATCACTCTGTTTTGGGTTGCTTTTTCCTGGTAAGCCATGACATGCATTATGTTCTTTGAATGTCAGATTTGCTTCAGTCAGCTAATACAACATGTTAAGCTCTAGCTTTCAAAAGCAGCCATGAATTTTGATTGCCACTGTACTTGAATGCATGGCTTGAAATGAAGGGGCCCAGCTCCCGGGAGCTTACGAGTCTGGCAGTTGCCCATCAGGGAACTATGAGTGCTCAGACCTATGCCTGAAGTCATGGGCTGTAAACTTGTGGCAGCTTTTGAAAAATGGGTTCTAGGAACTCAATTCTGCCCTCACAGCAGAGAATGAAGTTAACCTGGGCTTAGTGTCCAGGTTAAGGTAACGGTGAATCCAGCAACTGAGCACCCAGAACTGGAGGATGGCTGATACAGATTCTCAGGGCAGGTTGTGCCCCACTGGACATGCCACCTCCTTGGGAGCAAACCTTCCGTAGTGCTGGCCTCCTCCCTCCACAGTGTTAGTGGGAAGTTCTGCCCGCTCCTACAGCGGGGTCCTGGCTCAAAGTCTCTGCTTTGTGCTAGGTAGGGCCACTTCAGGGGCACTTGGGCCCTTGCTGGACACTTGCTTGTTTGAGAGCTGTAGTATCAGCAAATGCTGGGGACTTGGGGCAGCTTTTCCAAACAGGGGAAGGCAGCAGGTAAGGCACAGGAGTCTTCTAGCAACAGGCTTGGAGAAGGATGTGACCTTACCTCAAAGGGATGCTGGGGACATTCGGGGATAATACTTCTAGATGCCGAGTTTGGACTCAGTCATTCTTCACAGATTTGGCTTGCAAGTCTGCTGCTTGCTTGACTCTTGAGGGGTCTTAACTTCTGTGAGGAACATAGGAAACATCTCTCTTGGTCACTGTAAGTAAACAGCTGCTGCCTTAATTTGTTCTGCATTTGTTCTGCTTTCTGCACTCCTACTGCCATTCACAAGATCACATTAAGTCAGAAGACTATTCTTTAAACTAACAGTGTTTTCATGTTTTCCCTTTGATCTCTGAAAAGCCCCTGTTCTACAGTCCCTCCTAAGAAAAGCCTACCTTTCTCCTTCCCATTGTGAAATAGTGCCTTCTGGGCAGCCCACACACAGGCATTACCGGTAAGAACTACACTTCCCCATCCCTTTGGCTTAGTCTGGTAATTGGATTCATTTAATCTCCTTTTGTCGTCATTCTTTTTTACTGTATCCCAATTCTCTTTAGAACAGATTTGAAAGATAGGCAGGGATCAGAGGCTGCCAGCAGGTACAGAGTGAACCAGCCAAAGGAACGAGGAGTGGTGGGAAATGATGTGCCTTCTAAGGGAAAGGAACTAGAGACAAAAATGAGGGGAAAATGCAGATTGGAAATGGACTGTGCTTTCTTACTTGCAGTACGTGGTGGTGTGGGTAGAACTCTGAGGAAGCAAGACAACATGCATCCTGATGGAGATGGAGCCCAGAGACAGAAGGAGCAAAACCAGATGATTAGTACATTCAGAACTGACCAAAATCCCAGGGCTCCAGATCCATCCTGAAAGCGCTAAAAGTGAGGAATGGACATCAAGTCTGTATTTGGAGACATCTGTCTGTGGCATGCTTTTAGCTTCATTGCAGGGCTTGATTAATCAATCTGCTGGAACTATTCCACACTTCAGTACAGTCGAAATTCTATTTTCTGAGTCACAGTTAATTGAGGCTTTCGGTTACCTGAAGGATGACTATCTCCTCAGAGTTATGACTTCAGCATATAAGTACCGCTAAGACTTTACTCCATAAATCTTTAAACACTGATGAACTAATGTCTTGGTGCCAAATCCAGCACCAGTGTTCTGTAAATCTTTATTCCTAATGTAAATGTGACATTTATATGAAAATGTTGAAGCCAGTTTTGCAGCACATTCATTGAATGTTGTCTGTGATTGCAAAGGCATGCTCATTTGGTGTTTACTCACAGGCAAAATGCAAAATAAGAGAGGAAGAATTATATTTAAAAAGGTATTGCCCAAAAATGCATGTCAGTTTTTATCGACACATCCTTGTATCTACTGTACTCTTTGTTAAAGCAGAAAAGCAGATACAGGTCTGATTCTCCCAGTCTTAAGGAAGAACACAGTAGCTACAATGATGTGCCAATGAAAGTAATTAAAAAAGTAATGAAGAATGGTTACTTTTACATAAGTTTGGGTAAGAAGGGTCCGGGGAAGCAGAATATCATAAGTGGTATAGCTTACAGTCAGGGAGTGGCAGGTGCCTTCTACTTCAGAGCTCTCTGCTGCTTGCAGTCCTGTTGTTGGGAGGGACTGAAGTATCCTACGGAAAATATGCCTCCTCTGTCTGCAGTTACTCTTTCAAATTAAAAAGTAATTATGACATGTAACATAGAGTTATAGAAGTATCTAAGGCATTTCTTAGAAATATGAACATCCATGTTACAAAACTAAATATTAGTAAATACTTCAAATATGAATTTGTAAAATAACTTTGTGCCCTAATTTTTCAACTGGCAGAAACAACCGGGCGCTAAGAATAAGGAATTTACTGCAGTACTTCAAGTTCACCTGCAGTGAATCAAGTAGCTGACAGAATTTATAGCCTCAGGCCATCACTAAGCAGGGGAATTGTCTTATGGAAGTTTTTTGTTTGTGTTTTTCTTTTATTAGCACTTCAGAGTTAATTCAGAGTATCTTGATAAGGTCTCATTATACCCATCCAGAGGCTGTGAGCCTAAATAATTCTGCTGGAGTAGAGGGAATAGAGACAATCTGTGAGAGTCTTTTTGAAGCACAGTTTGACTTGGTAGCAGGGAAACAGGCAGAAAGCCACTGCAAGGGAAAGCTTTGAAAAAAATGAACCGGGCAGTGCTCAAGAACTTAATTGGGCATGAATATGACATGCACTGATGTCTCCCCTGCAGTGCCTGTGTGTGACAAATCTGCCATTATTTCTTGGTCTACCATCAACCCATTTTCCGATCGCTTGCCTCTTGCCCGCCTGGGCTGCGTCACCTGCAACACCAAATGTGAGTATGGAAGTGCTCCTCTTGCACAGAAGGGTCTTGCACGTGAAGCGGGGCAGTCTGGGATTTATGTCCTTTCTCCTTACTTGGCCTGGTGCATCAGGTTTATCTGTATCTTACCTCAACCTAGGGGATGATTAATATCAATTTCAGAGTTGATATTCTAAAATATAAAAGTATAATCTTTGTGTTGTTACAATACTATTTTCTTGCAGCCCTAAGTCAGAGTTCTGCCCTGATCCTCTGAACCAGATTTCTGTAGAGAAACGCAGTCCTTCATATGCTTCCCCCTGTAGAGCCCGTGCTCGTTTGCTGTAGGTGGAGGGGCTCTTGGCCCCTGTGTTGCCAGCAGCGTTATCTGGACAGGCAGGGCAGTTGGGGAAAGGACTGTGTGTTCCTCCGAGGCCCATGTGTGATGTCTGTAGACTTGCCTTTTTATTTTTTTATCAGCAAGCTGGAAAAGACGTTCCTACTGGAGAAAGAGGGAAAATTTCTGTGCTGGTTTAGCTCAGGCTTCCTCCTAACATTGTATTAGAGGAACTATTTCTACTTCGGTGTCTTGAAATATAAGTTTTTGATGATGGAAAGCATTTTCATAGCTTTGAATTTAGAAGCTCCCTGTTTTCCACAAGACAGCACAGTGAGAGCAGCCTCAGTACAAGCATGGCCGTCCATATGCGGTCTCCATGACTTGTTTGCTCTCTGCTGAGACAACTGCGTAGGTGGCAGCTGTGTTCCTGATTTTCAGGAAGCCGCTGCCCATCCCACTGTAACTACCTCAGTGATGAATGTCATTTGTTTTCCTCAGGAAACTGAATAGCTAGTGTACAATCAGAGCTTTTTGGTCTGTATTACTGTCACTCCATTAAAAGTCTTGCATCACCAAGTTCAATTATCTACTTGAGGCTTTCCACAAATCTGCATCTCTTACTGAATCCAGTCTTAGCCTTCTGTTTGGATGCTTTTCCCACTAATGTCTTGCAACTACTTTTCAGCTTGATCCTTTTATCATGAATTGCTGCCCAATAAAACAACACTTTTCTCCTTCATTTCCCTCTTGAGACCGTCTCGTGCTGTATTGCCTACCAGGCACCAGCCCATTTGATATGGCTGGGAAATAAGATGCTTGGCAACAGCTGCAATTTTAAATGTTTTGCAAATGCTCAAGTGACTTGTAACCATTACATTGTACAGTCCCCAACTTGTGCAATGATGTGCTGTAGCTTGGTGTAGTCTCCCTAGGTATCCTCCATTCCATTCTATGTCTTACTGTGTACTTTTTGTTTTATTTTGAATGAAATATTTTACAGCAGGAGCTGTGACTTATGGATTTGCTTAGTGCCTAGCACAGTGGAACCAGTTTATGTTTGGGCTACCACAGTTTGGCATCTGCCCTGTCTTGGGATGCTCTTAATCAGCAGGCAGCCTGTGAGGACTCTTTCAAGCATAGTGTAAGAAGGAACTTCCCATCGAGGTTGGGGTGACTGGAAATGTGACAGTAGAAGGCAAATATTGAGACAGTATCAGTGCATTGATGCTTGTCTCCTTGTGCTTGTGGTGAAAGGCTCAGGATTCAAAAGAAGTCAACAGTGGTCTTTGCAGTGGGTTAACTTGTATTGTAGATGTTGTCCTGGTCATGGTCTAGATTCAGTTATTAGACTTCTAGTGTGGTGACTAAATATTTTGCAAAGTGTAAAAAAGAAATAGAGAATAAATAGATAATTATTAAGTATGTGGTATAGAAGCAGGAAAGAGAAATCTTAATTGCATAGAGGAAATACTGGGGGGTAGAACAGGACATGGCCTGTTGGATATGTTTCTGTGAGTCTTTGGCTTTGGTGGGCAGGTGTAAGGCAATGGAAATAATTGGTGAGGGAACCCTCAGAATAAGAAGAGAGGGACTGAGAGGGAAGGACCTTCTGTGTGTTTGATCCAACTTTGTGAAGAGATTGTCAAAGTTACAAGGACAACCTTACAGATAGTACTGCATATTTAAGATGTTCCTAGCTAACAGTTCAAATACATTTCAGGTAAAGCTGTAGAGCAAAGTGCAAGGACTAAGGACCACAAGTGGAAAAGCTTAGAAGAGGTTACTGAAAAGAGTGGAAACCCATACAATCCCTTGGCAGCTTAGTAAAAACTTTACAATAACTTTCTTTCCTGGAGAATGACATTCCGTATTTCCTCAGTGCCTTACCTAGCAATAGGTATGACTTCAAAGGCCTCTGCTTCTTTTGATGTCTGCCTTCTCAGATATAAAAACTTGTCCCTTCCTGTTGCAGCCATATATCTCCATTCTGACAGAAGATACCTACAGCCCATTTCCTTCTTACTGACTTTCCTGACTCCTGTACCTCTGACTATTGATTTGTTCTTGAAATTATGTGAGAATAGAGGAATGATATGAATATTGAAACTCCTAAGCTTATCAACTGTACTGGCAAACTAACCAAGTAACATTACATTGACAAACTCTCATTCTCCTCATGGAGAAAGTTTGCAGTGCCCTTACCATCAGCTTTTTGTGGACTGTGTGGAGATACACCCCCTGCTTATTTCTCAGGTGCCGCCTCCACTGCTGTCTTGCAGGGTCTCTTGGCACTGCACTGTTAGGAGACCTGAGGGAATTCCTAGCGACTCTTTAGTCTTTCACCCACAAGCTCATAATGTGCTGTTGACCCAGATCTGAGCATCTGATGATAGTTCAGTGTTGTGTGTAAAATGGATCGTGCCACTAGGAAATGGGTCTTTGTTCAAGTACCCACATCATATGAACTGCCAAGACTTTGGTTGTTTGGGTGTCCATTTAAGAGAGGAGTGAACAGGTCATGGATACAGCTCTGTCCTTTCCACTTTCAAGATTCCCCTGTGAATATTCTGTGTATCTTCTTTATGTTCATTATTATAGTTCCCTTTTAATCATAAACATTTCTCTTCTCTCATCTCCTATCAGAATTTCAGTCATACTGCATGTTAATACTTTGTTCAGAGAGGCACTGTGTTTATAGGTCAAGGCAGGAACAGACTCTTTCCAGAAGGCATTGGAATGACTGCAGGTAAGGTTAGCATGGTCCTTTCCTAACACCTTGTGCCACAGAACTGACAAGTGCGGAGCAGAGAAGTCATAGTGCCTGATGAAGAGTCGAGAGAAACCTAGCTTGAAAGAGTAAGTTTCTAAGAATGAAAGAGGTCAAAATCACCCTGCGCTCTAAGTCTGTAAGGCTTCAGTAAAATTATGCTTATAATCAGCTTGGGCCAGTGACTGTAGTGTGGCAGAGCAATGCTTTGAAACAGTTCAGTGATAAGCAAATTGTGCCCTTTCAAAACCTCTTCACCAAGCTTCTTCCTGTACAGACAATTAGAGTTTGTTCTCATTTCCTATTTATCATGACTAACCACCTCTCTCTGTGCTCAGCTGTTCCTTTTTATTCTCCTCTTTTGTGTTTTGCTGTCCTGAAGCCAAATCTGAATGGATTTCAATGGCTCTCTTGTGTGTTTTGACTTCGTATCAGGCAGTCTGACACCATAAGAAAATTATTTTCCAAATCTTAGCCATACAATGCATGAGTTCTTTAACAGAAGAAATAACAGTTCAGCTGAATAATGAATGCAAGGTGTGGTGTCTGAAAGTGTAAAACCTCTGAAATTTTGTCCTGTTCCCTTTCTGTAGCTCCCATCAAAGCTCAGTTTTTCACTACAGTAAACATTTTTTGGTATAAAGACTGTAGATGACAGCTGGAAGGGCCCAGGTTTTCAGTGCTGTGTTCATCTAATCTATTCCATATCGGAAAAGTAGGGGACAGTGCTGTTTCTTGAAAAGAGCAAAAAGGTGATGGGTGCTCCTTGTGAGATGACTCTCTTTCTCTACTGATTTGCAACCAGTAAGTTCTTTGGCAGCCTCACCCCAGCAAAGCCCTTGTACCTGTCAGCTCCCTCCTTGCCACCAATGCAACACCAGCTGCATCCTGCTTCTCAGGGAGAGCAGTGTACGTTGTCCAGACCCATGCTGAGACTCAGGGCCTGGTAAGGTGCCATCCTTCCCCAGGACTTAAAATTTGGCGTGGTAAAAATGAGATGATTTAAAATTCACTTTTTTTTCCCTCAGATTTGTCCTTTGTGGATGTTACGAGTTTGTGTGTGTATCTGGGAGATAAGGACTTGTGACATCCTTGCTGACTCCTCTCTCTCTCCCTCCCCCTCCACCCCTCTCTCTTCATTTCAGAGTGCCTGCTGGGGTGTGTGCAGAAGAATGGCTGCAGCAGAACCTCTGACCGCTTTCTCCCGATGGTATCTCTACGCCATTCACGGCTATTTCTGTGAGGTGATGTTCACGGCTGCCTGGGAGTTTGTGGTCAACTTTAACTGGAAGTTCCCAGGTGTTACCAGTGTGTGGGCGCTCTTCATCTATGGCACCTCCATCCTCATTGTGGAGAAGATGTATCTGTATCTCAAAGACAAGTGTAACATTTTAGTGCGCTGCTTCATTTACACACTTTGGACATACCTCTGGGAGTTCACCACCGGCCTCATCCTACGCCAGTTCAATGCCTGCCCATGGGACTATTCCCAGTTTGATTTTGACTTCATGGGCCTGATCACCCTGGAGTATGCCATCCCATGGTTTTGTGCTTCTTTCATCATGGAGCAGCTGGTGATCAGAAACACCCTGCGCTTACGATTTGATGAGACTGCCGAGCCGGGGGCCCCCACCGTCCCCGTTGCCTTGGCCAATGGCCACGTGAAGACTGATTGAGCAGTGACTCAGAACCACACTTAGCAATCTGATTGAGCCCAGACCTCTACCACAGACTGTCAGCTCTGGCTCTGAGGTACTGCTCCTTGCTGTATGATAAGATTCATAAACCCCGTTTTTCTGATGGGGGTGTGCATGGGATATACCAGAAAAAAATGGAACCAATAGATTTTCTATGGATTTTACTCTTTGGGCTCCAAGGACCAATATCAGTTACTTGTTAGTTAGGTAATTTCTGATTTTAACTTATTACAGATGAAAGCAGTCCTTTTGCTTACACTTTTATGTGGAGAAAGAAGAAAGAGAAATGCTACAGCGGAAATGCATCCAAAAAGAAAAAACCTAATTAGTGGATGGGCATGGACACGCCAGCTAAGTTAGTGATTGGCTTACTCCATTAGGCAATATTCAGGTGCTTGCTTGCAACCAATACCTCCCGTGGGACCTGAGATGCTGCAGGAACAAGGAAAATCCAGCTGCTGTTGAGAAGAACCTAAGACTGGCAGTCTGCTGGGGAGGTAGATGGTGTTCCCCTTGTGAGGTCCCATTGGCCTCTCCCCAGGTTCTTTGTTGCACCATGAAATAATCTGGTGCTGGACATCTTGCTGAATTTATACAGATCTTGTACTTTTTGAAATCTCAGTCCTGATACTCACTAGAGATTTTTTTCTTTTTTTTTTTCTTTTTTTCTTTTTTTTTTTAAAATAAAGGCCTTTTTTGCCGAGTGAATTTTACCATAATCTGTGCAATCTGAATCTTGGCAAAAGGCGCAAGAACTAGTGTAAGTCTTCCCATCTCTTCTTTCCCTCCAAAGCAGACCTCGCCTGAGAGTCTGCTGCAGATTCCAGCTCTCATCTCAGCCGTGCAAACCTTGTAGCAACTGTAGAGGCCACAAGAGTTTTCGGCCTTCCTTCCCAGGGATTCCTCTGTTTCTGGTGGTTGATGACTTAGGCTGGCTGCAACCTGTTGTATTTGAAGGTCAAAACCTTCATGTGGCTAATGTGGTATCCAGGATTTGGTCCTCTGGCACCGACTCTCACCTTCCTTCAGCACTGGCAGGTCTTGGCTCAGTTCTACCCAGTGTTCTCAGTGTATCAAAAGGATTTGCTTTTTCTTCCCAAATTCTGCTTTAAATAACCATAACCATATTGTAATTGGAGGTAGCAAGAGCTATGCCATCCTGCCTGATACATTATTAAAAGAAAAAAAAAAGTGAAATCCCCTCTCTGAAGAGCACTTCTTCATGCTCTGCCTGAGTGAGGCTTTGAGTTAGGGTCCAAGAGCAGCAGTAGAGAGGTGGAGCGGGAAGGAGTGCTGTGGCTCCATTGGAGAACTACCTGCACCAGGGACAGTTTGAAATTTAACCTACTGGGGACATTTGAGGAATACAGGGAAAGCTGCCATGCAGGGAAGTGCTCGATAGTGGCAGCCACAGGTTCATAATTTGCTCTGGCAAGTCTTGGCTTTTGAAGTTAGCAACAAACACGGAGCTTCCACCTGTCAGGTGTATCTCACTCCTAACTGATTTATGGGGAAGGTTTGCTGTAGTTGCCCTGTAGGGCCCAGTTAATTTTAGGTGTTCTTCCACCATAGTCAACAGAGCTGCACCAGGGATCAATCTGGCTTGAAATGCAAATGTGTTGTAGAATTCCACTCTTGTATTAGAAATGGCCAGGCTCTTTCTGTGTGGGTCCCCTGTCTCTGGTAGGGAGTGCTCAGCTCTGAACCTGCTCTGCTCTGGGGCATCCATTCCTAGGGGGAAAAGCACTCCTGGGCCCTATGAGGGGAATTGTTTGTTGGTTCTGCTCTTAGGAAGGTAGCGTTAATCCTTTTTTATATCACACAGAGTGCAACTATTTTATTCCTCCCCTCCCCCTTCTCACATGGCATCCGTTGCTGGCAACGGACACACAAAAACACTGGTGGCAAGGAGTTAATCAAATCTGCACTGGGCTATGCAGTGTCTCCAGAAGCACCCAGAATACTTAGGTGGGTGTTTAGAGTTCCCTTTTTATAGCTCATTAAATTAAAAGAGAACAAACACTGGACAGATGGTTTTTTGGTTTTTTTCATGCTGTGATGCCAGTATTACAAAATCAGAGGAACAGTATGTAGTTTATCAGCCTTGATGGTCTCGGACATGTAGACCCAGGCAAAATAGTCACCTGATGCTGTACATAGGGGAAAAAAAGAGATGAGATCTGTACGTGGGATAATGTAGATGAGCTCTACTAGACCAGAACAAGAATTGCAAGGTGCGGGTGGGAGTTGGGATCTCCCCATTTTTGGTTCTGTCAGGGTCACCAAACACAGTGTCTAAAGCTGGGTTATCCTCTCAGCATAGCTTAAGTGTGGTGTCGTGCTGCCTCCTACACCACCCCTGCATCATCTGAAACCCTCAACTTCATGGAAACATCCTTAGGATCCCTGCTTTCTCCTTAGCTGTTACAAAACTCTTCAAAAAGGTTAAAAGGAGTTAGCAACATGGTTTGGTGACTCCCAGCTGCAGCTGGGACTGGAGGAGGAGTGGCTGTCCGCAGAGCTAACTGGGTGCACAATGGCAGTCATGTGTCTTGACTTCAGCAGGTCCCCACTAAATGACACTGGTTTTGCTCAGTGATGTAATATTTAGATGCTCAAACTACAGAGGGGTTTCCCAGCAGCATCTAGTGTCTTATTCCATTATCCTTATTTCCTGTGCTGTTGTAACAGCTATCGTAGTCTGCTTTCCACTGATGTCTGACATGAACCACCCAGCTATTGCATCCTCATAGAGCGGTAATTTATACCCAGAAGTGCACTTTACTTGCAGCTTGCACACCAGAAACAGAAAGGGGCCCGGCAAATTCTTAAATCAATTGAAATAATTATACATAATACCATGTACCTAATGCAGCAGGATTAGCCAGACTTCTCCTTTCCGAGCAACATGGCTGCAGTCAGAGCTTTGTCTTTTCTGCAAAATCTCCCTTTTTAATACATGTGATGCTTCTTATAACATCTTACAGAAGTGCCCAGAACACATTACTGGGGTCTCAGTGGCAGCTCAGTAAGAGCTCGGGAGCTGGACTAGAGTTGTAGAGACATTTACATGAAGAAGAAAAAAACGCACAAGGCCTAACGTTTGTTTGTATGTGTATCTTCCTCAGTAGATTAAAGTTGCCTGTTTTGAGTTCACCAGCAATAAAAAAACCTTGTGATTTATCTACCTTGTCCTAACTGCAGCAAGGAGAGAGTGGCCCAGCGCTGCTTTTCTTTTCTGGGGGGTGATGGGTGGTGGGATATGGACTTCAATTACCCCAGGGTTCCAGTTTTGCCTCCCTTCTCTTGCTTATCTCTTGTACGGTCCACCCTAAAGGATCTCAAAGTACACGATGAAATAGAGTCGGGTGTCCTGTGCGCAAGAGGCAGTTCAAGCATTACTGTGATGTCTGTTCATACTCCAGAGATCTTGCCAGAGGGAAATGGTTGATTTAGAGCAGGACTGGACTGTGTTTTGGTCTTTGGTGTTATAGTTGAGAGAAATGTGTATATATGTACCAGGTACTGTTGTGCCTTTGGTCTGAGTGCATTTTGTAATTAAAGCAGAATAATCCAATCAAGGTTTTGCTTGACTAGCCCTGCGACTATAAAAGGTAAAAAAAGACCGCAGGGCTTTAACTGCTTTGGGAATTAGGAAGCGGGTGACTGAAGTCCTCCTGAGTTCAATAGCATTGCTCTGCTGCTGACTGGTTTTCTGAAACCTGCACAGAAAGAAAGGGGATTTCTTCGTTTGTGGGAACTTCTGCCCTTTCTGTACTATGAATAAAACATGAGCCACCACTAAGATGTGAACTGAAACTGAATGTTTTTCTATTTTAGTTTATCTTGGGCCTGAATACATGCAATATGCCCTGTATTCACGGGGGAGGTTTGCAGACCTGAGTTCTTTGCTTCAGTTCGTCTGCCTGCAAACTGCAGCTGAACCACCTGAGAATGAGACTACTCTTTTTCCCTTCCTTCTACCTCCTGCCCCAGGGAATGGAGCAAGCGCTGCCGCTGCCCAGGGGCCGTGGTGCCACTCACTATTTTAAGCTAACAGAGGTCGGTCTCCACTTGGGCAGGGGAACTTTGATTTTAAGAGCTGTGAGGCTCTGGGCTTCAGGCTGATTACTAGCAAGTCATCCACAGGCATGATAGTGAATTTGTACTGCGTGGAATGGCTTATTTCTTCTAAGATGGCAAGGGTTTGCTCCATCAAGGGTTTGGTCACTTGGTTCGCTGCTTTGTGAACAAGGGGGAGGTTACAGAAGGAGGTGGTTCTCCCAGTAACTGCTCTGCTTTTGGCCCCTGGGCAGCTAGCACAGATGCCGAAGGAAAAAGCGCTGTCTTGACAGAAGTCCTAGGGACGGGCTGGGGGGACACTGGTTAGTTTGTGTCCAAAGGCACCGCTTCTTCAAATACAAAGCTGCGCTTTCCCACTGAGATCTTTAATACCTGTAGCAGTGCAGAAGTTGTCTGCTTGCCCCAAAGTATATGATTGCCTGAACTTACCCTGAAGTAGAAGGGATGTTTAAAATCTCTAGTCCTCTTTTTCTCTAGGAGGTTCTCGACTTACGTCTTTGTGGAAAAATACATCACCTAGAGATATGCAAGCTAGTGCTCATTAAGCCAGTATAGGTACTAAAAGCCATACAGCGCTGTGCTCCGTCCTAAGTTAATCATGCTGAGAAGCAGAATACCTTGTCCCACAGAGCGTGCTGCCATGTGGGTATACCACTTCAGCACCTGAATTAGTATAAACGCCTACTCAGGAAAGCATTTTGCCTTATAAAACGTACTCTTAATTCCATGGGTTCCAGTGGAAATGTTTGTCATGCTTAAGAGGGAGAAGGACTGAGATCCTATATAAGCTTCATCACTGCTTATGATCTTACTTGAGAGCATCTTGTTCAACGTTTCAGCTACTTGACTGAGACCCTAGAGACCAAATGTGGAAGGTGACTTGCCACAATCTTGGAGCAGCAGGTCACTAGCATCACGCAACTGTAGACTGCATTGCATGTGGTGTGCTGTGCAGCTCCAGTGCGCAGCCAGGATGAGCTTCCACCGTACAAGGACTGTGATGAGTAGAGGGGGTGATACGAGCACTGCTGGTGACGGTGGCAGAACGTGGACTGGTGGTGACGTTCACATTCCCAAATCTTCAAGAGCTGGATGGGTCGGAAGCAGCTCTTCCATGTTCCCTGTATTTGGGACTTGTTGCAGGTCTAAAGCAAACTGGCAGGTTTTTTATTCGAGAGAAGCAGACCGTTTCCTCAACTCCTTACTCTGGAGTCTGGGCAGCTCACTCCTTCTTTTGTAGCCACTGGATTTTCTGATGTGAATGGCCTTCATTAGTGTCTCAGAAAATAGCGATTTTTAAATGGTAATCCCAAATGCTTGACGTCAGTTTGTATTTATGCTTTAGTCAATTTAGGAGCTAAAGACCCTTAAGTATCTGGTGATGCTGTTTGTTTGTACTGTGGTGTGGCATGCTGTCCTGCTTTGATGCTATAATGAAGAAGAAAGAGAAGGAAATACAAGCAATTTGCTCTTTAATAAAAACAAGTAAACATATGCAGTTGAGACAATATTTATTAAACATGTGAGCTGAGATATGCATAGTGCTTGTAGATCTCTGGCCTTTCAAATATGGGACACTTTCTAGTGCAGAATTTCTCTTGCGTTTGTGGTTAATCCCCTTTGCAACATATCTGTATTGCTATTTCAGTATACTTCTTTCCCTGGTATTTTGGGGGTGAGAATAACAGTATTTGCCTTTCTTTTTCAGTTTTCACTGAAGGATCTCTAAGTGCTTTTCACAGACTAGTGAAGTAATTCTCACTTCAGACCTTGAAGCAGGTCAGGATTAACCCCAAGTAGCACCAATCAAGAGGTGACGAAGATGTCCTGCCAGCTCCCAGGTCATTTCAGACCTGGGAAAGGGAGTTTAACATTTTGCCTATTCACCAAGTTTCCAGTTTTGAGGAGTGAGTTAATAAAGTTCCAAGAAAGTTGGGGAACTGGGAAAGTGCTACCCCATTTCCACCATCTGAAGCTGTTCCAGAAATTGTTTTGTATATCATTGCATCGCTCCGTCTGCCCCAGTCAAAGCCAGCACATGAAGAGACTGTCAGAACTGATAGCATAGATCTATCTTTTACAAAATAGGACTGATTTCCCACTGTTCGCTACATAATCCCATCGCCATCAGTAGAGTACTTTTGGGTAAGTATTGCTAGGGGCAACAAGCCATGTTAGAGGCTAAACTGAGGTGACCATCTGCTCTATCAACTCGTGTTGTTGCAGTTACTACAGAGCTTATCTCTGTTGCTGTTTCTGTTGTCAGACCACTTATCTGATACCACAGCTCTTCCTATTGCTCCTGTTTCTTCATCAGCTGCTTTGGTAACCTGTCCCTTTTCGTGCCTTACCTCCATTGCAAGTCCATGCTGCAATCACAAGTGCCCTAAGCCTCCTGTCTGAACCCCACCTTTGGCAATTTAACATAAACGGGCTGACTGCTGACGAGCTGTAGCTTCCATTAAAGCCCGCAACAGCTGCAGTTGTCAGTGCTTTGGAAGGCAGAAAACATTTTATACACTTGCCTTCAGGCACAAGTATAGCATCAAGTTTGCAATTATTGTTCAGTGCCTTTGCTATAACATCCACACGACGGTACATAATAGGCTTTCAGGGCTAAATTCAGCAAAAAGCTTCTCCGGTCAATCTCTTTGAGCTTCAATGTATGTGGAATAATACATAATTTCAACTGATCCTTCATACAAATGCATATACACATAGTGAGTGTGTGTGTTTCCATGCATAAAATAGCTGATGGCCTCCACGCTGCACCACTGACTGCATCATAACTTCTACTGGCAAAGAAGAGCCATCACCTGCTTAGCTGCCAACAGCAGGCTGGGCCTACTCACTGCCATTTTCTTGAGTATATGAGATCCAGAGAAGATCCAAAATGAAGCTCCACATACACATGAAGCAGGTTGATCTGAGTTGACTGCTCGTGACCTTGCAAGCTGTGTGTCTGGGTGCTTTGGTACATGGGGAGGTCTCAGTTTGATCTGACAGGGGGTTAAAACCTTATTGATGAGCACTCAGCTCAGAGAGGGGGGTTAGGCCCATGTTTTTCAAAAGTGTTTTACCTAAGGTTTTTAAATCTGATTAAATGTCTAAGGCAAACATGCCATACTATCCTGCTCCATCTTTAAAAAAAAGGGGAGTTACCACCTTGGGGACCCTCTGATGTCTTTGCTAGGGTTTGTCTTCCCCTCTGTGTGCACTCTTAGTGCTAATGAGAGCGGTGTGTACCCAGCGTGAGTCAGACCCATCCGCTCCTCTTCCTCAGCTAAGGGATCAACCAAAAGTACTCCCTCCCACCCAGGCTGCTGTGCTGATCCTAGGTATCCTTCTGTTCTGCTGCTGCTCCATCTGTTGGCCACTAGTGCCTATCTGCCATCTCTAATCTCAGTCACGTTGCAAATTCTCCAGGCCAGGACTTGTCTTTTTCTTGTAACGTTGATGTGAGCCTGTCCCCAACAGGATCTGTAAGTGCTATGATATCATAGTAAGCATTAAAAAACCCCTCTTGAAGTCTTTAAAGGATAAGAGCAAGCATCCCAGTTCTGTTCCGCTAATAAAACAGCTTGGCCAAAGTGCCATGAGGCACCTCTGTTGCTCCTTTCCATCCAGCCTTGTCTCCCGGTGTCACACCAGAAGGCAAATCCCTGCCGACGACCTGAGCATGCCAGTGGCACCAGTGGAGGGGAGCACGGCTGGTGGCACGGTAGGAGCCTCCTGCCTGGGACACCTCTGCAGATGACACATAGGTGTCCACATTAGCTGGATGCTGGCATGCTCTAGTGAAACAGACTTTTAACATTATTGGACAGTCACCTGGCTCTTCAGCAGAGGCTGACTGGAGTTAGCATGGTAATTATATTTTCGTTGATAAATGTGATGACAAAGCACAGCTGCCCTTTGATCTCGCAGTAAAGGCAGCCTGGCCCCTGGCAGCTTACGGCGGGGCTTTGTGCTGTGTGACTGCTGAAAGCAGCACGAACATCTCTGCGGGTAGCATAGGCTCTGGTTGTCCTGGCCACTGGTCTCTGGCCAAGAGCCAGGCATGCATCCAGCATGATGCCGGTGGTGAAAGTGGTGTTGCCTCTACACTGTGTCCCAGCAAGGCTACCTGTGACCTCATGGCTGCCTGCAAAACCAGACGGAAGCCTGGCCTTGGCTGCTGCCACGTATGGTCCATTAAACCCTATTTCTCTGCTTTATCTTCGATCGCCTCAGTCCTGTCCTTCCTCTCCGCCTCACCAACTGCCTCGTGGCAAGGTCTTATGGCACGTTAGGGCTTTGGTGTTCGTCTCAACTTTCTGCTTTGGATCTGCCGACTTAATCCTTGCCACTTGACAACTTTTCGGTCGTTGTCACCTTCTCACGGCCTCCCTGTTGTCTCTCCTCCTCCTTGGGAATCCTTACTCAGCTCAGCTGTGTCCCGTGTCTGGGTGCCCCCACCCAGTTACACAGCTTTTACTGCCATCTCCTCCTCACATCTCAGACCTCTGCCTCCCTCCTAGCTTGCCACCATCTCTCTACACCTGCATTTTTCTTGGCTCCTCTAGCACTTCTTCCTGAATGAGTTACGAGCAACTCAAACCACCCGTAGCCAGAGCAGACTTCTGCTCCTCTTTTGCTTCTCACATTCCCTGTTCTCATCCTTTCTCCCTGGCAGACACATAACAAATGGGGGAGGCAGAGACATCTTCGACCTTCCCTTCTGCTCTTCCGTATTTGCCTGGCCTTTGTGTCTTACCACCTCGTCTCCATCCCCCGAGGTCTCCCTGCTGGGCTAGTGCTGGTGTTCCATATGCCTGTTTCCCATTACTCGTCCGTACACAAGATGTTTTCTTCAGCTGACCTGCTAGAACATACCCTTCTCCCCATGCCAGTCTGTCTCGCCAGCCCACCAAAACCCAGCAAATTAAATCATCTGCATATCTATTTCACATATTTATGAGTGAGATACTAATCCCTGCATAGTGAAAGGGTCATATGTACAAAAGGGGAAGTGAGGACACCAGCATTAAAAGGAGAAGTGGGGGCAGGGGAGACCGAGAGCAAGGGCAGGGCAGATGTCGAGGAGGTGAGCTTACAGTGTTGAAAAAAACTGCAGAAAACTGAAACACCACCAGATCAGAGTATCACTGACAAGCCACATCGATGCTCTTTCCTTGCTACTTCTGCATTTAAGCTCTCACTTTTTCCTGCTCCCTGCACCTCTGTCTTCAGAGCAGAGACCAAGTCCTCCAACTGGCTCAAAAAAACAGATAAAGAAATTAAAAAAACCAGCAGACACCCCTCTTCTCTGTGCCTTGTGTGATGACAGACACCTCTCCTTCCCTTTCACCCCAGCGGGAAAGCTGATCTGTCAGACTGCTCGTTTGCGAGGGCAGCCCTCCCAGGCCTCCTCACCGAATGCTCCATCTGAGCTTCTGCCCCTGTGCGAGCAGGAAAGCTCTTCCCGGCTTCCCCAGCACAGCTCACGCGCCGCGCAGGTCCCATCCGGCGAAGGATTTGCATGGGATGCCGTTACAGTGACCTCCCAAAACTCGGCTCCGTTTGCCATCTGTTGTGCCCTATTACTTTCCCAGGACACAAAAGCAGGTGAAATGTCTGTCGAATGCCACAGAAACCTCGCGGGCTGCAGCCGTGCTCCAATAACCCTCCTTAAAGGAATAGAGAGAGATCCTTTTGTGTGCAAGAGCTCCTTTCAGATTGGGTTGGGGTTTTTTTATTGCCCCGTAAAGGATTCTGCAATGAGTGAGCTGGAGATTTGACAGTTGCATCCCAGTCATATTTTAACACAAGGCAGACAGCAGATGCTTCAAGAAGATTATATTTCTTCATGTACATTGGGTCTCCAGGGAGATTACGCATTCAGGGTCAAGGGCTTTAAGGGGCTGGCTCTACGGCCCCGCAGGAGGATTTTTCTGTTTCCAGCAAAAAATATCTGTAAAGCACAGGGCGTTCTGCCAAGCCGCCTATATGGAGTCAGCAGGAAATGCTGCTCCCAAGGGAGATTTTACCTGCGGCTCTGTCAGGGATAGCTTTTATTATAATAATAGCAGCTGATCAAATAGCCCCCAGTGCTGTAACACCTTGCAGCCTGAGTATCGGGGCTGAGCCTGAGCAGAGGAGCAGTGCTTACTCATTGGACTGTAAAAAGGTTATTCATGTGGGGGAAAACTGTCTGCCTGTGTAACGGCAGGCAGAAATGGGCACTTTGTAACAGTATGGTGTTTTTGAAATGCAGATATCTTGGCCAGGGCGATCATCAACTGGCCAGCACAGAAGACCTTGCAAGGGACAGAATTATGTCCAAAGATGCAACGAAAGCCCTCACGGGGTCCCCACTGTATACACTGACAAGCCAGAGATGATCTAAGTTTTAATGAGGTTTTACAAAGAAGCTGCCTTCTCCTACCCCCAATCCTGCACTACTGTTAATTTGTCTCTTTTGTATATTGAGGGATTAAGACTGAGCAAGGCCTGCTAGAATGGGAATTTCCAATTCCACAAGACTTAGGAATCCAAACCTTGACACCAGCCCTTCTAAAATCCAGTCCTGAGAGTATCAGTAACTGTCAGTAAAATTCCAGTACAGATCAGGCACTCGAGGGTGCCAGCTCACAGCCGCGGTGCTCAGAAGCCATTGGAGCCCCCTCCGGCACCAGCCTGGCCCAGTGCAGGCAGGTGGTGGTCCCCCAGGCTCCGGCGGGTGGTGAAGCTGGACTATCCCAAGAGGGAGAGCCTGTGCAGCCCAGCTGCTTTCAAGGCAAAACCATACACCAGCACAGACATGGGCCTTTCTACGCCAGTTCCTGAAAAAAAGGAAAAGGTAGCGTCCTTGGCCCGGACTAAATTCTCTGTTGTTCTGTGTCTCGTGCAGTCGCTTGTAGCTCGCAGGCTCAGTGTAACATGCTACTAAATCACAAAGGGAATTTTTTTATGCTCACTGGATGCTGAAATAGGCAACAGCACTGGATGAGAACCAAGGGGAACACGGATCTCACTTATTACTAAATCCTACCTCAGACAAAGCTGCTTTGAATTTCCATCAGTGTTTTCCTAATGAAGGAGCAAACATTAACCAAGGAAACCAGAATTTACCTCAAGTGCTGAAATCTGCACAAGAGAAAAGAGCTGTTTTTAGCAGGTGTCCTCCAAAGCCTGCAGAGCCGTATGGGGCATCCGTTTGGCTTTTCAGTGCGGCTGGCCTTCAAACATGAACTGCCCGACCATGTTCCCCCCCCCCCCCCCCCCCATGCACAGAGTTTAATGGTGCTAGAAACAGTGAATGTCGGGAAGCGTTTGTGCAGTGGAATGGTTAGATAAAGCAGCGATCACAAGAGAGGCTGCGTATGTATTAAAGAGCCCTTCAATGGATGTCACAAATAGCCCTGATTTCTCTCTTTACCCTGCAAACGTCTGCCATGTGCTACAGTCCCCTTGCAGGGGAGTAAATTTAGCAATGAAGGAAGGATGGTTCAGGATGCCTGTCAGAATGTGCTTTCCTGACACCTAGTGCACCCCCTTGCTAGGGGTCAGCAGCACCCCAGCCAGCCTTGGGGGACCGGGGGGTCAGGACATCCCTGTGACATCTCCTAGAGCAACAGGGGGTCTGCAGTAATTCTCTGAGCTCCCCCAGTCAGCAAACCGGATAGAAATGCCACATTTAGCCACGACGTTTGGATCTAGATCTAACCTTTTTCAAGGCTTGGGACTAAATGAGTTTCTGAGGGGTATGTCTGGAGCACAGTTATTCAGAAGCAATTCAATAATAAATTTAATTTTACTTAAGCCATCCGTCCCTCTGCCTTGGTGTATACGAACAATGTCTTGCTCTTCTTGGATTCCCCCAATATCCACAGTTTTGTGGCTGAAGTAGTGGCAGCAATTTCCTTTTTTCTCCACATTTTGAACAGGCAGAAGGAGGAATGGAGGCACTGATAAGCAGGGGAATTTAGCAGCGGGGACGAGAAACTGAGGGAATTCATGCCCATCCCAACCTATTTTTTCCATTTCTTTTAAAATATGTAAAAAGTTTTGATGTTATGTGTTGACTTCGGTTGTTGACAGACTGCATGAAAAGAGCCAATGTGTTACTCTAGGCATTTCTGGCAATATGAAGGAAAGCTATCCAGTTAAGATCAGCAGCTAACCCACAACAAAGCTTAATCTCCAGCCAAAGCCTAATCCAACAGAAACCAAACATCTGCCCTTCTTGGGCGCTCTGGGATGGAGACAGAGGTCTTGGCTTCTGGGATGGCTCCAGAATTGTTCTTCATCATCTGACTCCTCCCAGATGGCAAAGCAGGGCATGTGCACTCGCTCTGTGGTTTAGGTAGGAGACTGCAGCGTGGGGTAGCAGATGCCAGGCTCTCAGAATTACAGCTACAAAACCTCAGGCTGAACCATACGTAGATCTAGTACAAATAACAGTATCCCTCCCTTGCCCTGTAAAACCTTCTGCTATTTCTGGCCTTGCTCTCCCAGCGTCTCTTTTCATACACAGCAGATTGAGACCATTATCCCTGGAATAAGAGTGTGCATGCTGCTTTTTTTTTTCACTATATCTCATTCCTGACCTCTGCCACTTTTTTGCTATTCTAGTCCTCGTTTATAATAGGAAATTGAAAGCCCAAAGATTTTCTTCACATCTGACATTCATTCATCCTCCCAGCTTCTTTTTTTCCCTGTTGGATTAAAGGCAGAGAGAAAGAAACAGCCAAAACTGTATGTTTATCGTCCATATTTTTAATACCTCAAAACCTGATTCTGTTCTTAGTCTTGCTTTGTGTAACTTCATTCATTTCACTGACCTTATTCTGGATCCTCACCAATGTAAGAAGGAAGTCGGGTGATATATTTAAAGAGCATTTGTTATAAACATAGTGTTGAGAGTTAAGACAAACAAGTCTCATGCTCATCTGCCCATTTCCCAGCCCTGATGACTTGTCTACATTCCTGATCTTATCATTCAAGCCCAGATATTTGAAAAGTGACCACAGATTTAGAGTGACTCAAGTTTTACCAGTTTGGGACATCTCTATCCCAATTTTCTTCAGATGGCTCCAGTTAAGAGTCTGGCAGCTGTGTACCCCTGGGGATGAAAGTATTTCAAGCTGGAAGCCCTAAAATCAAGCCAGCTCAAATCAGAGGCTTTTAAAAATCATTTGGCCTTTGTATGTGAGTTGGTGAGTCCCCGCTGTGAGGTGATGGAAACACGCAGCTCCCAGTGGAAGCTGAATGAGAGCCAGTTGAATTAAACCTTTGGTACCATAAGGCTGTTGAGTCGCACAGCCCAGGATATACCTGTCCCCGCTGATGCCACGACAGCGCAGCTCTAATGAAAGTCAGTGACGAATGCAGGATGGCTCTGTCTTCTGTCAGCTCAGAGGCACCTTCCCTTATAGTGCACTTTATTTTGCAAGACTGGGAGTGTTCTCATTTCATGCCCTTTCCCTCCTGGATGTGAAAACTCCTGAGGTTTGGGAAAATACGCCTTCAATGACTGGATTGGATTGGACTGTGATGCTTCCTGCAGATTTATAAGCCTATATCCTAAAGACCACTGAAACAAAAATTCAGTCATCGGACAATTAATAGGACCCAGGTTCAGCAAAACAGCTAATCATGAATTCAGCTTCTTGCTGTACAAATGTCCTATTTTACTTCAATTAAGTATAGGCTTAATTTTCTGCGTAGTTCATTTAATATAATTTGCTGTTGTGATTTAAAAAATAGCTATGACTCTGTAAAATCAATTTGTCATGGGTAGTCAACGTAGGGTGAGAATAATGTGATCATAGCTATGGCATCATGCCCAAGCAGTGAATGGCAAACCTGCTTGCCTGGATACTCTCTACAGTAATTGAGTTTGCAGTAGTGGAGTCCTGCAGTGATATTTGAATATATTATTGCTGTGTGCTCATCCCAGTAAAATGGATAAGAAGCGCCATGCTTCAAGGTAAAAAATAATCACCACAGAATTAATTTGATGTCTTCTTTCCTCTGTGGGTAAATTCTTCTATAATTATCCACTAAGAGATCTCTTGCATCTGTTCGCCAACACTGCTAAGACACAGGACACTGGGTCTCTGGTTTGATCTTGTTTCAGACTGCCAAGTTTCTTGTAGGTGTGTGAGAGTGAGTAACATTCAATTACAGGGCATGAAGATGTCTCATTCTTTCAGGGCCAAGCAGAAAACTGTAAGGCACAAACACTGTGGGACTGAAGATCTTCCTCTGCTTTTTCTGCCCACGTTTGGTGGTGTCTTTGCTCTTCCATGCCACTCAGCTACGTTTGGAAACAGTTCAGCAACATCTTCTGGGGAGGATGGCGAGGATGTCTGGAGCAGTTTCCTTTGTAGTCCCAGCTGTAGGGATCTCATTCATCACTTTAAAAAGTAGAATGAAAAAGCATGCAAGAGCCAAAGGCCCCAGACTGAAACAATTCATGGAATGAAATGTTCCAGGCTTTGCTTGCTGGTTTGTGTGTTTGTTGTTTGAAATAAGAGCTATTTGGCTCAGTTCAGCTGCTGGGTTATCAGAGCAATTAATCTGTAACATCACAAAATGAAGACTTCTTTTCCAAAAACCAAGGCACTTGCACTGCCATTACTGATTTAGAACATGCTCCTCAGCTGGTGAGCTGAACAGAAATAGTCACATCAGGGTTTTTTTTGACATTGTATGTGAATAAGTCTGTCTTTTTTTCAGGGGCACCCCCATTTCTGGCAACTGCACAGAGATGAGTGTCTGTGATCTACCCTTCTCTGCTGGTGTTGTCCAAGCAAAAAACCTCACCTCTTGGGAGAGTCCACTGGCTCCCTTTGTCTCTTTTCTCCCCTGAAGAACCCTGCGGATGGAGCAAAGGCTGTACCTGAAAGCAACAGATGTGTAACTGCTAAACCCAGGCACCATCAGTGTTAATTTCAAGGTGTCTGACTCTGTGTGATGACAAGGGGTACGCAGTGCACTTTCTCTACTGTTCACTGTGAGGTGCTTGGATTTTTCTAGTCTAATTGCAGCTTCTCAACAGAGGCTGGCTGCTGTGAAGGATCACAGGGTGACACGCTGGATGTGCCTGTCCCCAGAGAACTGGGCTGATCAAAGAGGAACCACTGAACTACTGAGTTTGCTTCCATAGCTGGTCACAGTGCAACAGATCTCCTTCATAGGACAGAAGTCTAAATATAGCTCAAGTTTCTGACTAATAGGGTATGCTGCAGTTTTTCCATGCTTTAGCAACAAAAAGCTGCAGCGAGGACCTAAGGATTACCTCAGTCAGATATTATCTGCTTTGTGCAATGCTCCTAAAGGCCTACTGCTGTGATATTTATCATTTCTTGGTCTACCTCAGCATCGCAGGGAAAGCTGCAGGAAATTTTGTGGCAAGAGTGGCAAGGCCTGGTGATTGCAGACATCACTACTGTGACAACCCCAGCACCTCAGTAAACAGAAACTCAAGATAGGGCACTAAAAAAGGGGTGCTGGTAGGGCACAGGCAAAAGGCAGGAGGTGGTCAGGTTTGTTTTATGTAGCGTAAATTGGGTTTAGCATGTACAGGTAGAGAACTGCTCTGGTAATGACAACTCCACGTTGATTATTATGCTGCCAATCTACTAGTTCATTGCCTTCTCATCTAACAAAAATGTAACAAGGAAATAGAAAAAGCCCAAAGACTTGAATGACTCCTGCTGTCCCTTTAACTAGAAAAAGCTAAATGAAGTAGGAAGCTGATCTTGGAGGGTAATCTGCTTAGATGAGTATAGGCTAAAAGTGGAATAATCCCTGAGGTCTCTCATTTTGTTTGCTGTAGTTTGGGCAAAAAGCAAATGCAGCTGAATTTTCCAAAGCTGTAATGTGCAGGTGGGTCTGTCCTTCTGCCTGCAATAGCAGTGAAGGTGGCTAGTCTGCTTTTCTGTAAAAAGGGTAGGAGGTACAGATGCTCTCTTTCAAAAATTCGACATTGCTGCTGAATATTTCTGAAATGGTTTTGGGGGTGATGGATAATTCTGAATCCACAGCGACATGTGTGAAGAGGTAGAAAACAGAAATACCTTCTGCCTGTCCTGAGAAAAAAAGCTTCTTTTTTCCTGGGTGTAAATGTGTGTAGTCAGACAGGTCTTCACTAATACCTGAGGAGGATTCATTATAATTGGGTTTAATCCTTCCTGAGCAGGAGGAAAAAGGTTAATTGCCTGTGCAGAAGCATTTATCTGGTCCACAGACTGTTCAGAGAACTGGGAGAGAATCAGTCAGAATGAGAAGATGGGCTAATTTTTCACAGGTCTGTTGTTCTTGATCTGTTTATTATAACCAATGGTAACAGTCAGGTTGTGCCGAGCAGCTTGTAGAAGAAACAGAAAGATGGTTTCCTTTCCTTGTACCCATTCCCTGGAGCAGATGCTGTTGGGAAAGTCTCAAGTGAAGTAGCTTTGCTAAAGCTGTGCTGGTATGGATGGCATGGAGAATAAAGCATTTTTAACCAGGGTGCAGGCCTCCTTGTGAGATCCTTTAAATTCTCTTTTTTGAGATGGGGGAACCTCAAAGGGTTGGAAGTAAATTTCCATCTCCTTTGGGGAGACAGCAACAGAGAGACTACTTCATTGGAGGCTCCTTTGTGTACTGTTACTGAGCAACCTCTTGGGACCTTAATCCCAGGAAAGCATGGGCTGGTCTATAATCGCTTTCCAGTCTCAGGAGCACATGGGTGTTTTTTTTAAAAGAATGTGGTAGGCAGGCATCACATAGATAACCCCAAGGTATAAGAATATATTAAACTAATTAGACACTAGTCACCAAGCATAAGCTAGGGAATTGCTCTGAATATCTGGATTACCCTTGTGAGTCAGAGTTGTTGCTGTGTTCTCATAGAGTGAACTCTTTTGGGGAGACACTTTCCTTTCACAGGGGTAGGGGAACACTGCTAATTTTAAGGCAAGAATTGATAGTTGGAAAACAGTAATAAACCTAAGGATTGTAGTCAGTATCAGTGAGCTGATGCTGTGTTAGTAATTAAGTGAATGATCTGAAATGTTCCAGAATGTGGAACTATTATCTGAAGATGCTCACAAAAGGCTGCCTTGGGCTTGAGGAAGAAACTTTTCTGTGGATTGTGTTCCAGAAAGGAAAAATTTTGCCATTATCTTTTCAGTTCTGGAGGCTTGCAGAATTACTTAACAGCTGAGTATTTATTTGGGTAAGAACTGATAAGTATTTTATCCCGTGCCCTTCAAATCAGACTGTCTTCCCTTTTGGCCTGCCCCTTAGCAAGCTAATCACCATTCCCTTTTTTATTGTAATTGGTGTGTTTGATGTTAGAGCACTCTGTTTCTGTGAGACTTCTTTGGTCCTTCCTGCTATGTTTCGCATTCTTTAAGTCTTGCTCCAGTGTTGCCAGCTTAAAGGACCTGCTTAAATTAATGATGTGGTGAAGCCTAGTTCTTAAAAAAGTAACCGTCTCTTAGCTTTATTAATCCCTTCTTATTATGAGTTCCAGGGGCAGTTAAAGAGTTAGACTAGAGTAGTTTGCTGCTGTATCATGCCCAACACAGAAGTCAATTGGGCCAGCACTACTTACACTGTTTACAGTCTAAATAGGTAAAAACAAAACTGGGAAGGAAAACAGATACCCTGTCATTAAGGGGCTTGACCAAGGTCACAGAGCAGAGCTGTTTGCAAAGTGCCCTGATTCCCTAGCGACTACTGTCCTAGTCAAACATATGGAAGCTATGGAGCTGCCTGTTGTGTTGCTGCTTGAGAATGTTGATGGTGACTAGGTGCATGTGAACCCTTCTCTGATTATCCTTTGGATATATAGTATTAACTTTCTCGAGTTACATAAAGAAGATGATGCACGATTTTTTGCCAGTAGGTTATGCGTAGGTGTATCTGCATAACTGAGAAGTAGAGAGTGGAACAGTCATGACTCCACTGAGAAATGAGATGCAACGAACTTTCAGGAGAGGCACCAGGGTATAATGATTTTGCTCATAATCATCTAAACTACCTGGCTGGTAAGATTTGCTTGCCTCGCTCAACATCCCAAAACAGTTCTCTGGTTTAATATAGGTATTCTGTTTTTGTAGAAAATGGGAAGGAAGCCCGCTGGCCTGGAGGTAAAGGGGAAGCCCTGCTGCATTTGTGGGAGGGAAAAAAAGTCATCAAGGCAATGTTACTTTTTCCTGCACCTCTGGTGGGAAGGTAGGGCTCCCGCCACCTCTGTACCAAGCAGGAAATAGTAGTACATGACAGAGTTATACTGTGGTCATGCCCTCCTGTTTCCACTGAAACTAAACTGCAGCAACAGACATCCTTTCCCTTCCCTTAGACTTACATTTTTCAAGTCAACTTTTATAGGCCAACTACACTAGGAGGAGCTCTTCCTCCATTTCATCTCTTCTCTCCCTGTTCAGGTAGCTATTCCCTAAAGGTCTGATTTGCTTTTGTATGGGCTGCTTACTCCCTGTCCAGCTTCTTAAATCCTCTGGACTTCTTTGGGCATGTAAGCTCCCTTCAGGGTATGAATGAAACACTAATTTCACTGACCCTTTTTGATACTATGGTTGTTGGGCATTTCATTATAGTCAGCTTCTTGCTATGTTTCTCCTGTCTGCTAGTTTGGAAAAGTGGCTGAAGTGTTCTGTATTTCGCAGCTTCACTGTAGCATTTCTTTTTCAGTACAGACAAAACCCCAGCCATGCAGTTCCCAAGGCACAGGCCTTCAGTAAACATCCTAGGTACTATTGGTCCATTTTTTTCTCCAGCTAGGTTAATTTTTATATCTGAGAAGATTATACAGACAACACATATACAATACTAACTTCAGTACTTTCTAGTATAAGCTAGAGTGAGTTGGAAAACTCACCCTACAGACATTACTAAAGTTACGTTAGTCACGTTTGACAACTGATTCTCCCCGTTACGTTCACATTACAGGGTAATAGCTTCTTCAGTCAGAAAGCATTTCTCCTGGAGCTGGCAGCAGGCCAGACGTTTATAAGCCCTTGATTTGAAGACAAGAATCGTTATTCCAATATTCTTTACTAACAAATGAAAGAACGTGTAGCACTCTTCATCCTGAAGACCTTCAAGTTTTGTAGGTGGTTTATGTGCAGAGGATAACAGGAATTTCTAGGGTAAAGCATGGAAGCACTGTGAAAGGCAACCCCCGAGGATGCCCGCATCGAGGTTTCCGTGCCTGGAGCACACTTATTTACTCCACCTCACCAGCCTGGCTCACGTTCACGAGCAGGGATAAACACTGAACAGCCCCTCCGATCCCTCCTTCCCCCCAAAGCTGCTTGTGTTCTGATGGAAGGGGTGCACACCGGCGGCGGCCGCGGAGCCCTCACTAGGCTGCGCCGCCGCCATCATAGGCCGCAGGGCGGCGCGCGACCGCGACCGCTCCCGCTCCCGCCTTTCCGCCCCGCTCCCGGCATGCCCTGCGCGCCACGGGCTTTCACGGGTGCAGGGGGAGTGACGCGAGCGGAGCCAATCGCGAGTGCAGGCCTTGCCCAGCGGTCCCGCCTCCTCGCGCCGCCGCGGGGAGCCTTTGAAAAAGTTCTCAGGTGCGCGGGGGCTCTCTCCTCCTCGGGCGGGCGGGTCTGGCCCAGCCCAGCCCAGCCCGGCCTGGCCTGGCGGGAGACCCCGGAGCCGCGGGGGCGTAGGCCGGTTTGCGGCGAGAGCGAGGTTTCGGGTGCCCGCGGCGATGGGGGGGCCGGGCCGCGCCAGGGCTCCGACTGTGAGCTTAGCCCCGGGTCCCAGACCGATGGGGCGGGAGGGCGCCTGAGGTACCTGGGCTGGGCGGCGGGAGGGGAGCCCGGTGCCGCCGCAGCGCAGCCGCCTTCAGGTGTTGGGGCCGTAAGTTCGTTTTCCTCATCCCGGGTGAAGTGGCACCGTCGAGCTGTCGTGCAGCACCTGTGTCACCCGGTGTAAGTCCGTGCCGATAGATGTGCGCACGTTTTCCCCCTCACGGGTGTCCTTATCCGCCTGCCCGGCCCGGTACCACAGAGAGGGCGCAGGCGGCCCTCCTGCCGGCGTCCGCTGTGACCGCTTCAGTCCCAAAACCAGGTCCCAGAGGTTGTGCCTAGGCTTTCGTTCAGCTGCAGCGGGATGTGGCGTATGTGCAAACCCAGAAACCACCATAGTGCTCGAGGCAGAGCGTGCGGTTGGTGTTATAAATGGTTATTAATACAGCTAGTAGCTTGAGGGATGCTGAACTCTTCAAACGTTTGATTTTCCTCCTGTCCGAAGAGGATTGTGTAGAGGGGGCAGTAAGGTTTCTGTCTTGTGAAGATGTAGAGGCCCGTGCATCTGCAAAAGTTGTAGCAATTTCACATTTAAAATCTTTTTTATTTTGCCTAAACTTTTGGCTGAATAAATACTAGTAGTGCCTAAATAACGTGTGAAACAGCTATGTGCTTGAACATACGTATAGGTTAGGAAAATGTGTGCTTTAGATTGTACTGAGCTGAATACTATCCTGTGGAGTTTTGTTCAGTAGAATAGAATAACAAAAAAAAAGGGGGGGGACGACAAATGCAAATAGCTGGGGGCTAAGGGGAGAAGGGTTTGTAGTAGCAGTGTAATCTTACCTGCTAAGTAAAATAGTCTTAAGGCTTATCTGAAATAATCAGATACTCTTTAAGCAGCAATCTTGGCAAATACAATTTGTGTAAGTGACTGAATATACCACAATTGTTGCTGCCTTGGTCCAATGGTATTTTTGTTCACTGTTAGAACAAAATAATATTTATGTTGTAGTTCGTGTCTTCATGTGGTTAGCTTTGGCCTCTGGTTTCCTTTAGACTGTTGGCTAAATTAAATATCTCTTTATTAACTGTGGGTTTTTTCAGAAATTGTTACATATGAGGTGGGTTTGAATAGCTTGACCATCTTGAGTCTTGCATGCTAAAGTATGTTTCCAGCCCTTTAGTCTTTCTGCTGTCTCCTTTCTGGGTCCTTCCTGTTCTTTCAACATCTGTCACAAATCCTGGCTCACCGGAACTGGGTGTTGTGTTCTAGCAGTGTATGTTCTAAGGCTAAATACGTACTGTGATTACTATTTGTGTTTAGGCATCCAAAGATAAACTTATTTCTTTACAGTGCAGTATAGCATGAGGAGTTCTTGTTCAGTTCACCACTGAGTAATTTCCAGCTTTCTTATGTCCCAGAAACATCTGCCCTATAAACATTGCCTGACTCTTCTGTTCTTACTGGCATGATCTCATGCGTGGTCAAGCATGAGGAGATATAACTTAACATAACTGCTTTCAGAGTGGTAATATAATTTAATGTGACATAGACTTGTATGGGAAGTCTATATCACATTAAATTTTATATACATGCACACACATGTGCCCACGCTTTCCTGTTCTTTAGCAAGGAGTGAGTGTAGTTGTCCATATAGTCATATTCCAAGCATCTTTCAAAAATTTTTTTTCTTTTTTTTCCCCCTGTAGATTGGGGAGCATGGCTGCTAAGAAACTAAGAAGAGCAAGGTTGTCTCAGGAGCTGTGTGAAAGGCTGAGTCGCCATCAGATCACTACCTGTCAGGTGAAAGAGTTATTTTATGTTTGGGGGAGTGTGTTTTTTGGGGGTGGGGTTTTTTTGGTTTTTTTTGAGGGGTGGGTGGGGCTTGTTTTTAATGCATGTACTGTTTACTTTTTTGTAGTTTTAATTTACAGGGAGCTTTACTTTATAGAAAGTAGGGGGCATTTCGGGCTCCATCTGGCCTGCTGCCTTCTAAAAATATAGCTTTAAAATGATAGATGCCCAACTAAAACATTTAAACTTGTATGTACTTACTACCTTCACTTCTAAACATCCTGAGGATGCTTTATTTTAGCAGGGGTGTGCAGCTACTATTGTATGGAGTAAGACATCCATTTGTGAACAGTTCACAAAAACACACATATACTACATAATCTAGTGTGTGAACTTGCTGTGATGTTACACTATGAGTTATAAGTTGATTCAGTAGTATGTTCTGCAGTTGTTATGAATGCTCACCTAAAGAGAGCCAGGAGTCCCTATATATTTCAATAGTATGCATCATAGTTACAGGATCTAGCCCTAGGACTGTGGTCTAGAAGACAGGATGTATTTTGAGTGTTTTTCAGGTAGATAGAGACTTTTGTGGGCAAAAAGGTGTTACCTTGTTGCAGTTCCACCACACAGTTCTTGAATGTTTGGTCCCTTGACTCCATGTCCTTTAAAATATGAATACAATTTATTTTAATACACTGGTATCAGAGAAAGGTAGGAGAGATACAGCATAATAGTGTATAACATGGCACAGTTGGTAAACCTGTGGAATGTATACTAGTTGTGTATAAATTGCATCAGTTTAGTTCCCAGTCCTGATTTCTAGGTTGAACTCTCTGAACTGTTCTATCATCTTCCAGGGCTTTTTATGTCTTTCCCTCTTGGAGCTAATGAAAGTAACGGGACAGAGCTACTATGATGTGCAGAAACTTCTTTGTAGAGTCAGCCGAGCTTGTGCTCCCAAAATGCAGACAGTAAGTATGCTTGCATTGATTCTGTTTTTGATACAATATCTGGGAAAAAGCTAAACAGTGTCACTCATCTTTTTACCTGGGAGGTTTGTGATCTCTTAGTTTGCACAATGAAATAATACTTTTATTTTTAAATTTAGATCTCTGAGGCACTTTATTTTGATGCAGTGACTTTTATTAGGCATTATAGCCTCAAGAGATTGTTCAGGCTTGCAGGATCAGTTCTGAGTGCAGCAGGGAAATATGGCATTTTCTCTTGCAATCCAGTATATAAAAATTGCTTCTAGTTTGGACCCTGCAAGTAAAAAAAAAAAAAGTGTTGTTTAATACAAGCAAAGAATAAGAATTTCAGTGTAAATTGGTTTTAGATATAAAATTGGTGCCAAAAAGTGAAGTGGTCCTGAAAATAACTTCTTGAGGACTTTTCCATCCATGAAAATGAGCTGTAGTGTGCTTAGGCTACAGGTAGCCTAACTGGGGAGAGTGCAAGAAGCACAGATCTTAGCAGATCTTAGCTGCAATGCAGTGGCTGGATTTTGTTTTCTTTTTTGAATTCAGCTGAAAAGATGTCAAAAATGATGTCTTTTTAGAACAGAAAGGACATGGACAGTTCTGACCTGTGTAAATGCAGCCTGCTTTTTTTTCCTGAAAAAAATAAGCCATGTCAAAGGTTATTATGCGTAATTGGCATAGTAATTGTAGCAGTAACTCTTTGAAACTTTAAATTCACAAACATACTGCATTAAAGTTAGTGATATGTAGAATTAATATGACTTACACCAAATGGATTAAAAGCTAGCTAATTACTAGTTTTCCATCAATAACTATTAATAATCAATAAATTGAAGAGAGGTGGAAGTTTTAAGTAGAATTCTAGCATTTGCTTTTGCCTGTCATCCACACATCACTATTCAACCAAATTTCTTTGCTGAGAAGCGTGGCAGATACTGCAGTTTGTCAGACAGCTGTTGTCAAGGTCTGTTAATACAGAGCCAGCTGATAGATGGTCAGCTATGTAAGTGCATACAATACAGAGCTGTACCTCTAGAAACAGAGGATGTTACAATTTTTAAGGGATGTGGACTGAATCTTTGGAAACACAGGATTTCAAATGGACTTCAGGTCAGAGTGACTGTTGTACATCATGACTGATGTAGCAAGAAGGTTTGACAGTATCTTTGAGTAAAAAAAAATTTTATTGGATAATAGGAGTTAAAGGGAAAATACTGTCCAGATACAACATTGGAAGCACTGGCAGCAAAACTTGAGAGTATGCCAAGATATGCAGTAAAATTCTAACTTCTGGAAAACTTGCCTTGCAGTATGAAGTACAGAGTGAAGCCTACTGAGCTCATCAGAGAGGAAGTTGGTTAAGGGGTGACTTGATCATATATGCTGAGTAGAAAAGGATAATTATATTAGAGGTCTCTAGAGTCTAGCTGAACAAAAAGCTGAACAAGATCCAGTGGCTGGAAGATAAATTACAAAATAAATCCCTGAAATTGGAAGTAATAAGAAAATCTTTAGAAATGAACATAAGTTACTATTGGAAAAGGTTGTCTAAAGATGTGGTAATTTGTCATGCATCTGGACTTCTGATTCAACGATTTAAATTTTTATTTTTATTTTTTTTTTAACTGAAAGGCAGTCTGGTTCAACCCTAATTTTGTGGGTTAAATGCAGAAATCACTGGGTAAAATTTCAGAGTCCATGTTAGGCAGGAAGGCTAGACTAGAATATTGTTTCCATGGTCTACAGGGTTTGTTTCCAGTCTACAGGGTTTAAGTCCTGTCAGAGGTTAAACAAGAAATTATTAAATTAAAATACGTTGCAAATCCTTCTTCATCAGTACATGTATTCACTCTTAAAGTAAAATCGAGTGTAAACTCTTATCCCATTTGAGTGAGGTAAAATTAGTTGTTTTTTGTAGTGGCCTGTTCTGTGTCTTGAAAGCTATTTTTTGTATATTTCTCCTCAATAGAACTGAAGAACAGTGAAGGTCTGAATCCAGATATTATTCTAATAAGCTACCTGTTATAACATAGGTAAGACCTGTAGCATAAAAAAGGAAGGTACAAGCTATCTTATCTTAGCCTGCTCATAGAACTAGCTGGAATTTTTTCTGATCTTAGCTTTTTCTGAAGTGAATTTTCTGAAGGATTTTTCTGAACTTCAGCAAAAAATGCTCACTTGTTGGCCCAACAAGCATAGACTAAAACATCTAGGATTCAATGGTGTGGTTATTTTCTTAGTTATCAATGATTCCAGTGGAAGTGCTTCCATATTCCCAGCAGACTGTCTTAACACTGGGATAAATCTGCTGCCTGCATTTCTCTCGGGCATAGAAAAATTGGGTTTTCTGGAGTGGTCAGTTGTGGAAGGTTATGGTGGTACGCTGTGACAGGGCTTCAAGAATCCCTGTTGTTGGGCCAGGAGTCTGAAACTTCTGGGAACCCTTCACTATTACTAGAGCAACAACCTTTAGATCTTGGACTTTTCCTTTAAAAATCAAGCTTCTGATGGTCGGGATGCTCAGTGGTTGTGGAATGTGTCAGTTTTAGCAGAGTTCTGCAAGGTGTGAGCAAGACCTGTTTCTTTTGGAAACATCATAATTTGGTGTTTCCAGAGCAGCATTTCCATTTTGTTGTTTCTTCTCTGTCTGGTTTAAATTGATTCCCCAAATGAAAATAGTTCTTACGAACTAGAATTCTGATCTTGGGCCAGTTCCTCTAGTCAGTGAACCGTTTTCAGTTCTGTACCTGTCCTGTCTTCTTGACGAGCCTTCTTCACAAAAGTGGAAAATTATGAACGGCTACAAGATCAGCCTAGGCTTGTTCAAAGACTTGAGAATCTTTAGCAAACCTTTTCTTCAAGCCAGGTGGTTTCAAATTGGTAACGAATGTTGGCCAGGGAGTTCTTGGTTTTAGGTTTTATGTGAGTGTTCTGCATTGGTCACTAACTATCCACATAGTGTTTACTCATGTAAAAGTTGGAATTTTATGTGTTGAAAGCAAACCTTGTTGAATAGGAGCAGAGAAAACCTTTGACACATCATAGTTAAAGGCTTATTATTTAATATTGTGGTGAGGGAAATACAACAAACTTTTAAATTTACTCTGTGAGCTATAAATGAGAGATAAATGCAAGGAAGGGTGATGAGCTAAGAGAGGACTATAGCTGAAGATAGGAATAGTTTGCTCATTGGTCACTTGCTCATCAGTCATTCCAGGTTGATGAAAGCAAATGTGAGACGTTCGCTATTTCCATTAAAAACAAAAGCATTTTCTGGTTTGTTTATTTCTTTTGCTTTTTTCCCTCCTTTCGTAGGCTTATGAAATGAAACTGAGGAAGTCTGTCAGTCCCTCTTCAGCCTTTTTATCCACCACGCTGCATAGTTTGGATAAAGTCTTGCAGGGTGGAGTGCCCTGTGGATCCCTCACAGAGGTAACTTGTTTAATATATTTTACTGCAGTTGCACATCACACCTAGAAGTCAGAAGTCACAACTAGGTTGGACTTTCTTGTGTTAGGTGCTTTAAACACAAAATGCACAAAAATTTTAGGTGACAAGTGCTTTTTTTCATTGCTAGAGGCTGCACTATTTTTTTTGGTGGTGCATTTTTTTTTTTTTTCCCCCAGCATGTCACGTAAGTGAGAAAATGAAGGAATTAAAGGATTTGGTGACCCTATTTTCCTTTAAAAAAGCAAATTTCCCCCCCCCCCCCCCCCAGGAAATCTGGGAGGATTGTTGGCTGGATTTTACAGTGGGAAAGTTGCAGTGTGGTTTTTTGGTCAGAGCACAAGGTGCTGAATCAGGAGAGTGTCCTTTTAATACTCACTCACTCTAACTTTACCAAGTCATTAGTTTTTAAGAAGGTACAATAAGCAATTAGGACAAATGTGAAGCATATAGTTCTGAGAATGACTTTACAGAGCTTTTACATATGAATGTGACTAACTTACGCAATAAATATGTAATGCCTTCTTTTTAAAAAAAGACTAATTAAGGCCTGTATTATATGTGTATACATTGCAGTGCTACAAGTTGCGTATCTGTCTGTAACCTGAAGACCAGGTAGAAGGCTCTGGAGCGCTGATAGACTTTAAGCTTGCTGATTGCCATGTTCTTGGCATTGCTCTAGAGGGAGTTCGGGGAAGAGCAGTGGCTGACATGGTGGGAGTTATACTGGAGTTTAGCTAACCTTTGAGTTCTGAGTTTTGGCTTGGGTTGGGTTTTTTGGTTGGGTTTTTTTCTGGTTTTTTTTTGAAAGTAAATTCTGTAAGCAGTGTATCTCAAAACAGGGATGTCAAATATCATTTTCCTGTGATGGTATAAAATAATGTTTTTCAGGAAGCAAATGCTTAACTTTCCAGAGCTATCGGTTTTGTAATACTCAGCTTGGTTACTTATCAAAATACTAAATTTTTAATTTTTTTTCAGTGTTTCCCTAAAATATTTGTCTCTAGATATGAGAAAATCTGGGAAACTGTTGCTAAACTCTATTTTAAGAATGCTCATACTCTGTATGTATCAATGTATTTAAAGGTCGTTGGGTGAAATGAATACCTTCAAAGATAGGCTGAACTTTTGTCTGATTGTAAATGAAGAGCACTGTGCTGGGAAAGGTGCTGCACTTTAAGTTTTGTTCTGAAAAAAACTTTTGAATGTTTAGTTTTTTGTTTTCTAACATATTTTGGTTAAAAATACAAACCTGCCTAATGCAGTTATCTTCAATAGGTGATCTCACCAAGGGACTGAGATGTTGAAGTCTGTACAAGGCATCTAGTGGATGAGATCAGAAGTGCAAGCACTACATCCTACCACCAGTAGCTTGGTCTTGGTTGCACCATTGTACCAGATTGACAATACTGATGCATAATAACTGTTTAATCAGAAATATTATAGAGAGAACTAGGTAGACCCCAGAAATTAGATGACTAACTTAAGAGATTAGAGGTGTTTTTTATGTGCCTTTTAGGTACTAAATGTGGAAAGTGATTAGGGCATGTGTTAGGGGTTTCTCAACACATAAAGGCAGAGAACAATTGACTATGCAGTAACTGAATTTCTCATTTAAAGCCTGTTCTGGAGACTTTTAAAAGCATTTTTGCAAGACTTATGAGACCTGAAGTAGTTTCAAAGATTGGCAGCACTGCAAGTGTTCTTCAATATGATTGTTAGACGAAATTTTAGTAGAAAGCTATCAAGTGTCTGCTGCTGCTGCTTTGATGCTGTACTGCAGCTTGTGAACACTTTCAGGTCATGTTCTTTTTGGATTCACGTGACTTTGGAATTTAATAATTTTAATTTGCTCTTTTGCCACTTACTGGGGCATAGCTGACCAGCAGATTGCCCTTTGGTATTTTTATTATTAGGCAAATATTCTAAGTTTGAGGGAAGTTCTCTTCAGAAGTATGTTGTGTGCAGCATTTACTTCCTGACTGGTATGGCTAAATTGTCTGCCTGTTACTTTACTGAGCAGTGAGGGTGGTTGGAAACTTGGAATTTGAGTACATGAGCCACAGGGTTAAGACTTGTGGTGGTTATCTTCCACAGACAACGCTTCTTGCTTTTTGAGTGCCAGAGGGATTTGATTTGCATTACACTGTCTTGGACCACTTTTTCCCAAACCACTATTAGGTTTTAAGTTGGAAATTAAATCATAGCAGAAATTTTGTGGTCAGATGTCAGAACTTTTGGCCAACTCCTCTGAGGAAAAATTAAAGTAATGACTTTGTGAATATTGAAGAGTTTAATTCCCTGGTAGCTGAAGAAGAATTAGCTCCTTGTGGCTTCATCCAGACCCTATAGATGTGCCAGAGAAAATATATAGCTTATTGAAAAATAAAAGTATATTTTATTAGGCAGAGAAAAATTAAAAACTGTTGTAGTCTTTACATTTCTCTCTGGGTGGACTTGATTTTTTTTTTTTCAGAGCAAATTTAGAGTAAAACAAACTAAGCAAACTTTTTGCAGACATTTGATTTAAATTACACTAGAGGAATTTTAGAGTTTCGTTAACTAAGATTGTATTGTTCAAAACACTTGCTGAACCAGTGGTAACTACAATAAAATGTGGCAGTTCTTTAAAATTGTTCACTGTGGATTATTTAAAATCCCATTTTAATGCCCTTTAAAGGAATGCTGATAGAAGATGAAGTATTGTTGTCTTTGGGAATAGAAATTCTCTCTCGCTCCATTGGCTTACTTCTTTGTACTAGCTCATACTGCAAGATTCCCTGTCTTTCTCTGATATGATACTCATATCCTCAGACATTTTTAAGCATCTCTGCTGAATTAGCTCCTGCATCAGCCACTGAAATGAATGTTGATTCCAGTGTACCTCCCAGGCAAGGCTGAAACTACAAACGTTTTTATGAGGTCTCCTCACAGTTGTCCAAATGCTTTAATTTAACAGCTGGATTGATGCCCTCCCCTCATTCATTTCAAGTGTTCTTTTTAACTAGAAACAGCTGGTGAGATTCCTTGGCTATCACAGTCTAAGGAATGTGTATTGCCTCTGCAATTTTTGCGTATGCTTTGGGTTTATATTAAAATGTGGCAGCTATTGTTCATATGACATTTTGTAATTCAAGTACCCTGGATGGAGGACAGGTAATTGCATAAATATGACGAATTCATGAACTGGAATTCACTAAATGTGGTGTGTGCTTCCAAACAAAAACAATTTAATACTTCTCTGGCATTAAATCTTCAAGTAGATTCACTGATATGGCTTGGTTTTCAGTCTTTGTTTAAAGGCAAAAGTGATTAAAGGCATTTTAACCAACTGTTAACAGCAGCTAATGTGTAACTGTAGCTAATGCAGTCCCTCAGTATTTCCCTGTAAATTTTCTGTGCTTCAAGTCATGCAGCTGCTGCTTAAAACAAAACCATAGCAATATTTTAGTATCTTGTGGTAAAAGGGTGTTTGTACTTAAACTATTGTGCATTTAGGCTCAAAAATCAGTTTGATTTTTCAATCTGTTGTAAGGTTTCTTTTTTAATTTAAAACAACAGCTCTGTATTTAAGCCATTGTTTTGGCAGTACTAGGTGTTTTGAGGAGGTATGCTTCATTTTGCGGTTTAACTTTCCTGGAGAGTCTTACTTTTATCTTGCATTATTATTTAGTCCCTACTAGCATCAGAATGAACCCACCACTCTGCTTTTACTGCCTAAAGTCAATTCAAGTTTGTATTTGCTATTTTTAAGCCCTCTTATGTTTAAGATACCATCATCTCCCTTCCCAGAAGCAGTGACAATGTAATACTGTATTTAAAGATCCACTGTAGTGGTAATGAACATATGATTATCTGAACACAGAGCCCAGCATTCATTTACAATCTCTGCAAGATCTGCAGTGGATGAAAACCAGCATACTGCCATCTCTAGTAGAAAAATCTTGCTCTCAAACTGGGGAATCTCATCGAACAGTGTATTCTTTTGATCCTTGTGGTTTTTCTTTTGGATCAAAATCATACTGGAACCATTTCACACAAGTTGAGTGTGCTCTTTTTGAATACTACTTAACCGCAGTAGGCTTTCAGTAAGTGCAGGTGAAAGCTTAAGATTGGCAAGCTGGTCTGAATCATTAAATGGTGTTCATGTTGAGATATGGTGATAGGGAGTTAACACCAATGACAAAACACATGCTGCATAGCAGAGTGTAGTCTCTGGGGCAGATAAAATCTGTTTTATGTATATATGTGGCTCATATTGAACATTCAGTCTGTATGGGATGTAAGCAATTATCCTTGTGATTTCTAAGGGAGAACTGGTTGTAACCAAGGTAATGATGATTCCTAAGCAGTCATTTACAGGTGTGAACTCATTAGCTCTGGACTTTGTTTTCAGCTCTAAAGGCCATTGATGTCATGTGAATGTCAACTGTGAATTTTTAAATTCTGCTCTATTTTAGAAGGTAGCACAGAGAGGGAGATGGAAGAGAACTAGGTATGGCTCTAGGGAAGATCTTCTAAGAGGAGGGGGAGAATAGGGGACCTCAAATATGGGAGGTAATAAAGGATGTCAAAAGACTAAAAGTACAACCATAATGCTGTGTCTGAAGAACAACTGTTTATTCTTCAGTGGATGAGTTTGACTGCATGGCACAGGTCCAAGAATAACTGCAAGTTGCTCTTTGTGGGCTGCGTTCTATCTTTTTGTGGCTGTCTCCTCCTTTGGTAACTGGAAGAACAGAATTTGCGGAGCTCGGGCTGATGGGTCTTCATTGAAAGTAGAATTAGGGTGAAATGAATGTGACATCTCTTGTTTATGTTACTCATCTTTTTTCTTCCAGATAACTAGCCCACCAGGTTGTGGCAAAACTCAATTTTGTATTATGGTGAGTGTTCTGGCTACACTGCCTGTAAGCATGGGAGGACTAGATGGGGCTGTTATATATGTTGACACAGAGTCTGCATTCAGTGCTGAAAGGTAAGTTGCAAAATTCTAAAATACACACTTGCAACTTCTTTAGCACCTTTTATCTTGGAGCCTTCAATTATTTTCTGAACAATAATTAAGCATTTATAAACTAAACAACTATGGTGGTTATTAAACATTCATCTGATATATGCAGTTATTCCATAGATGATGAAATTAATTTAATAGAATGGTTTGCTCATCTTCCTAATTTGTATGATGTTGCAGATTCCAATTGTGGTATGATGAGGTGGATGGCGCACTCTCTAATTCATAAATGGTCTTAAAAGTCCTGTACCTGCAATCTTTCTTTGCAGTTTAGTTTGTTATCAGGAAGGTTTTGAGCATGTAAAGGCCCAGCATTTTGAGTACAAAGGAAATGAAGGTTTTTCTGTGAACAGTAGGACTGACACAGCCAGTTTTCCTTCGGATTTCTGTCCTGTTTCTGCTGAGTGGGGCCTCCTCGCTGCAGTACTATATTCTCTTACCTCTATAACATCTCTTGTTCTGCTAGTATCTCCTGCTTTGCCCATGTGACAGAAACTGCTCAGCTGTGTACCTACAGTATCTTCTAACTGCTGAATGGACAGGAGGCACTATATACTGTATCTGCTTGAGAGTTACAGATATGTGCATGTGTTGGTTACCACTCTTCCCATGTTAACTGACTAACTGTTGAAATAATTCTGCAGTATTTCATTAAAGGTAGCTGTAATTTACTTTACTTGGCTACCAACTTTTCTAAACCATGACGATTTGATGTTTTTGAGATGTCTATTCCTTTCTCACTGTTGTTTGGAATTAGTGAGTTCAAAAGTTAAGGGTCTGGGGGAGGACAAGAAGTACAGTAGTCTCATCCTTGTTTGTGTAGAAAAATGGGCAGAAAAAGGTTCATTGAAATAATTTATATATTTCAGATGACTTGGTAGTTATACCCATGGCCTGAACCTGGAGTATCAAAGCAAATGTATTTGCATTGTTTAATCATTTGAAGTTATCATGGATGAGAAGGTGGGGTTTCTAACCCTTTTTTTGTCAAGTTAATTTCACAAAAGTTTGAATTACTTTAAACCGAAAGTGGAATATATCAAAGAAAAAAAGCTTCAAGCAATGGCTCTGCCAAGTATGGTGCTCCCTTCTTACATACCACTTAATTTTTATTTCAGGTCCCTGAAATGTAGGTAGTAAAAAAGGGTAGGACCTAATGGGTGAGTTAAGACTTGTTGCTTAGAAGCAAATGCTAAGGAAAACAGGTGAACGTGAAAATGGAACTGCTGAAAATAGAGTAGGATGTAGAAGGGAAATGTGGTAAAAATCGCATTATTACTAAGGATGAGACCATTTATGTATTGAATCATATTTAGTATTGCTCAGTTGGAAATGATAGCTAAACACAATTTCAGCAGACAAGCTGTATCTTACACTTTGTGTTGCAACCTCTAAGGAGCAGCACCAGCAGAGTGAGGGAAGTGCTTATCCCCTCCTACTTGGTACCTGTTAGACTACATCTAGATCCTGTGTCCAGCTGTGTGCTCTAGGTATGAGAAAGACATGACAAACTGCAGGGAGTTCAGCAGGGAACTACCAAGATGGTTGGGGGCTGGAGCACCTGCCCTTTGTGGAGAGGCTGAGGGCTTGCTTAGATTAGAGAAGAGAAGGCAAGGCTTTGGGGGATCTAACAGCAGCCTTCCCCTACCAATGCGGAGGCCATCAAGAAGATGCTTCAGTGGCGCATGGCAGGGAGACAGCAGGCATTCATTGAAATCCATTTCTGTCGTGATATATGGAGAAGTTTTTTCACCATAAGGACAGTCAGGAATTGGAAAAGGTTGCCCCAAACAGGTTGTGCTGCCTCCATTCTTGGAGGCTTCCAAAATATGACTAGATAAAGTCTCAGATAATTTATTCAGACTTCATAGCTGACACTACTTTGAACAGGATGTTGGCCTGGAGATCTCATGAGTTCTCTTTCTAACCTGAATTTTTTTATGATTATGTAATCCTGTATTATTAATAGATGGCAAGTAGAAAAGATTTTGGTTTTGTCATTGTTCTAAACACTTCAGATAAGAGGGCAAATACTCGTTCAATAGCAATGTATTTTAAAGGGGTTAATGGAGACTTTTAGCTGTCACTATTTTTATTTAAAGCTCAGAAGTTTCTACAGAAAGCCTGAGAAGAGTGCTTGTATCCCTGCTGCCTTTTAGGGCTGAGAGTTGCTGAATTGTAGCTGTCATACTGGCTGTAATGCTGTGCTGCTTCTAGAAAGGTACTGCATAAAGCTGGCTAATTTATTTCTTTTGCTGAAAGGCACTTCTCTTTTGTCATTTTGCCTGGCAGGTCTTGCTTCAGGGCAGGGAGCATTTTGCTTCCTTTCATACAAACTTTCATAATCTTATTACTTATTCTCTAACATCACAGTTTAGTTCCATCTAATAGCAATGCTGAGAAGAGTGATCAGAATTGAGGCTGGTCTTCTAAGATATGCCACTGCCTTCTGTAATTTATACATTTTTCTCTTGTGTAAAAGAAAGTTGTAACAGTGCAGATGGTATCCATCATTAAGCTTTGTCAGAACATGGACACTAGGACAGGTAGATAGAATGGCTGTAGTCAGTCTGAAAATCAAAATTGTCATCGTCAGTTTTGTAGCAATTCAACTCTAGCCAGCTATTAACTGAAAATATACCAGACTTATATAGAAAGTCTGAAAATGATTTCTTTGGTTTGCTTTTCTCTCTAGCCATACTTACTGCTTGTGAAAAACACTAGATGCAAATTTCTGTGAACCAAAGCTGAGAACAAATGGATTTTCCACCCCATGGGCCTCTGCCCTGATTGCATGTTCTGTGCAGTTTTTGGTCTCACCATGACAAACAGGATTTAGATCTTGAAGAACTTTGAACCTCCATGGAGGTCTGTGAATAGTACTGCAATCTTAGCAAGATTTTGGCATGTCATTTTAAGTTAGTCTGTGTGATGTTGTTTGTGATGATGTTCTTTGTGATATACATGTCCATTAGGAAGCATACTGAATCTCATTTCATGCAGACCATTGAATGACAGATCACTGTTGCCCAAATGGTCTGCATGATTAACTGTGCAAATGGAAAGACAAGATTGTGTCCTTGGAAGTTCTGCAGGGCAAGTTTAGATGTAATAAGTAATGTATCTGATGAATAAGATTCAGGCTATTGTAATGAAATTGCTTGCTCAGGGTAGGTATATCAACATTCAAGCTTAGTGTTTCTGTTTTTAAACCGAATAAAACAGATTTAAAAGAATTTTTCTAAAATAGCTTTAACATTTTGGGTTTTAATGAAAGGGGCCTAAATAAAAAACATCAAGATAACCAGTAAGTTGTGCCCACAGGTAGGATCCACTAGATGCCACTCTTCTCAAGCTGTAGGCAGTGGAATATGTCTGCTTAATATACAAAGTATTTTCTGTTATTAAAAAATAAAATCTTCACTGTGGAAAAAATTGATAGTGCTCAGGTTGTAACTGTGAGCTTCTAAGTTAAATTCTTGGATCATCTATTTAAGGACCTAGATAAAATTTCCTTGTGTTCAGAGGGGTGGAACTTCTTTCCACTGACTTCTGAAGAGTTTGCAGGCAGTCAGCATTTCTAAAACGTATACCATTTAGTGTCCTCAATGATTTTATGGTAAAATCTCATTTAACTGAAAATGTTGGCCTGTCATCAGGTCATTGTTTAGTTTTACATCTGTGCAAGAATTTTTTTCAAAGCATAGTTTCTGAATATAAAAGTATTTTGACAACAAATAATAAATATCCAACTTCCTCAGACTTCTTTTGGTGTTATCACCAGTTATCCGATATGCTTCCTTAGTCTCCTGTGGTAATAAACAGTGGTATGCTTAACAATTCTAATTCAAGATTTTGAAGGGTCATGAATTTGCTAATAAGGTAATGGAGAACACTTAATCATGGAATCCCACATTCAGTTCTATCAGTGAAGCACCCACTTAAACTGTTCAGTCATTTCATTATATCAAGTCATGCCAGTTGTACCTGTGCTATCTGAATGAATGGATGTTCAGTTGTAGCTACCTGGCAGCTGGAGCCTCAGTCACTTTGTGACACATTGCTGTTTGTTTGGTTTTTTTCTTCTCTGTTCTAAAAAGTATATTTTCTTGAGATTTTATAAGCCCTTTTTACAAAGAGGTAACTGGCACAATGGAAATGGTTTCAGTGAAAAAGTCTCCCATCCAAATGACCTTGTTCTTGTTTTTAAGGAGATACTATCTGAAAAGATTTTCACTTCGGGAGGTGTATTTTCCATACATGTACTGCTTGTATAAGTACTTGCAGTCGAACTGGGCTCTGTTCTTTGCAGTCCTGCTTCCCCGTTGGCTGGATCTTGTAATGGATCTTCTGTTTGTTAACAGCTTATTAAATTTCTGTGGCAGCACAAGGTCCACTTTATGATTTCACTGCAAGATAAAGGTGGAAGGGAAGATCGTTTGAGTTACAGAGTACATTTGTCTAAATGAAAATAATATTTAGATATAGTAACTAAAATAGGAGAATGCATGGTCATTGAGTGGTACCTCTTGTACAAAACTCAAAGAACTTTGCATTCAGTAACTATAAACTTTGCAGTTTCCTTCTAGAGGAGATATGCTGTTTCTTTATGTATAGACACATTGTCTTTACCTAGTGTACCACTGACTCTAGCATCACTGGGAAGAGAAACTAATTGCTCTGACTTCCAGTATTTCAGTCTGACTGCTACAGTATTCTTCTCCTTTGAAAAAGATTTCCAGTACTACTTGGTATCTGCTTATCATCCAGAGGTTTGCTTTGTGAATACTTGATGCCTTATTATCCCACATTATTTCTTTTGCAGTGTTATGCCTTCTTTTTTTTTTTTTGGTAGGTTGATTGAGATAGCAGGAAACAGATTCCCTACTTATTTTGACTCAGATGAAAAGCTGTTCTGCATGACCCGTAGCATTCACCTGTATCGAGAGCTGACCTGTGGCAGTGTACTGAAGAGGTATTCTTTTCCAGAGTTTAAAAAAAAAGACCATTTTGACTGGATTGTCTAGAACAATATTTATTTTATATAAAAATCTGATGAAGTGTAATTCATTTATTTGAGGCCTTTTCATGTTGCTAACAGCATGGTCTCTAACAAAGTAAAATTGCTACAGAAAGACTGACATTGCTCTTCTTATTTCGTAACATGTGACTAGTCCAGTTGATGTTTTTTAATTTCTGATAGACTTTCTATATGATCTGATCCTTGTAAGCCTTTAAAGGGGAGTGTTCCTGTGACAGGTTTTGTCTTGGCTTGGTTTGTGGAGAGACCATAGTGTAAGAGTATAAGTTTTCCATGAAATAGGAGTTTGCTCCTCCAAAGCACAGTTTACTCCAGGAAGACTGGGACCCCTCCAGCAACGGGAGGAAGGAATTGTTTAACAGTCATCAGCCTGAATGCTGTTGTTGGCAGTGTTGTATTGTCATGTTGTTACCTTATGTTAATTCGTGAACACATTTTGCAATGAAAATGAATTAAGTTATATTTTAGCATGATCTTGTGTATTTTATTTTAGTGGGAGAGTTATTCTAAGAAGAGTTTCTTCTTGTAGTGCAGCTTTGAGAGAAGAGCTAGTAGCATATTATCAACAGATTAGGCTTGGCATACAGTCTCTGGAAGCATATAGAAATGGATTTGACCTTCTGTATATACATAGACATCAAGGATTCTGATGTTGGAAATGGGTCACTGCTACTGTAAGCAAAAAGGCACGGTTACAATGTCCGCTTAACTTGCTATCTCCCATTCAGGGGTTGTACAGCATAGTGTTGCTAACTAGAGATTCTTCCAAACCTGGAGGTTTGGAAGAGGTCCTACCTTGGTTTATGTGGCCCACTGGAGCCTCAGATTCCTTTCCAAATCTCTTCAATACATTCAGATGTTAGTGGAGGTGGTGCTTAAGGGGGAAGAAGAGGGGCTGACTTTCAGCTTATTAAAGTAAACCTTTATTTAAACAATTTCAGAGTTATAAAATGGTTCTATTGTGTAAATAATGTTATCAATGACTGGTTTTTTTTTGTTTTGTTTTTTCTTTTTTAGGATTATGTCTTTGGAAGAAGAAATTATTTCAAAGAAAGTTAAACTTATAATAATTGACTCTGTTGCTTCAGTTGTCAGAAAGGAGTTTGACACAAAACTCCAAGGCAACCTGGCAGAGAGAAGTAACTTTTTGGCTAGAGGAGCATCAGTGTTGAAGTATTTGGCAGAGGAGTTCTCAATACCAGTAAGTTCGTCCTCCTTTCCTAAGTTTTTGCCTTACAGTATCAAGTAATAAAATCTGAGAAGGAAGAAAGTGACAAGATGATGAAAACCACAAAAAGCTTCTAGCAGGAATCTTCAAGCAGGTACCATTTGGAAAATAGTTGGGGAATTGAGGAACAGTAACTGTTCTGCTTGGTGGTTTTTGTTGTTTGTATTTTTTTAAAGTTTTTTTTTTATTTAGGGCTTCAAATAAGGGTTTACAATATTCTCCATCTGTGTTTCAGTGCTTTGTTTTCTATTTTTTTACTTTAAATCTTGTATCTTATTTTGCTGCCATTAGATATTGCTTACCCTGATGGTTCCCTTCCAATGCAATGCTTACTCTAACTAGTGCATACTCTGACTAGTTGAAGATCTTTTTCTGTCTCTGTCCCTTCTACTTAAGTGTCTAGAATCTCAAAAGGCCTTATGCTCTGGAGCAGTGTAACTTCCTTTTGTGACTGATAATGTGTGCTAATTAACGCAGGAAGGAAGGTAACAGCTCAGCAAATCCTTGCCTGTGGACTTGACCATAAAATACAAAGGAAGACATGGACACTCAGTGCAGGGACTGGGTGGAACTGATTGAAAAGTGCTTTAGAAGATGTAAGCTGCATAAATGTGTGTGTTCATTATGTAATCCATGGAGGATCATATCAACTCAAAAGATGTTATTGAGACTCAACTCTTGGAAGTATTTCCTAGTATGGGTAACCTACTCGTCACTCCAGTATAAGAGAGAAACTGAGGCAAGAACTTGAGTAAGGTTGGTGAGGCATTTTCCCTCTGACGGTCCTGAGGTCACAGCAACTATCATACTAGAAATATGCACATCAGAGGTGTGGAACTGGCTGACTTAAGAGGAATGGCTTTCCTTCTGCTGTGTAATTTCTAAAGACTTTTGATGGAGAGGATAAAACCCTGTGTACATGCCTTCAAAGTTCAGGTCAAAAGATAGTGTCCTAGTTAGTGCACCCAATCATGTTTATAGCACTTTAAAAAGCCAGGAAAGAATTGTGTGTAAGTATGTGTACTCTCATATTTTGGGGAAATATTTTATAGCCCTTTGAAAAAGGGGACAAGTTTTATGGGAAGATATTATTTTTTTCTATTTTCTTCTCCCTTAGACACTCCCTCTTCCCCTCTCCACCTTCATTAAAATGGTGAAGCTGGGCTGGATTGGAGTGTCTGACAGTTCAGGCTGCTGCCCTGCTGGCAGTCAGGACAGTGTTGATATTCACAAAAGTCTTAGACTACTTCACACTGTTCAACTCTAAGATTGTGATCCTAATTCATCCTATGTAAGAAGAAAAGAGAGCTTTTTAGAGAAGAAAAGAGAGTGTTTAAAGGTTTCCATTATGTTAAAGCTAACGTGTTTGCTTTGAGGTGTTGGCAATACCTGGTGTGCTGGTCTGTCCTTCTCACTGTGAAAACTTTGATAAGAAGTTCTGGGATTTTGGGCAGGAACTTGTGCTCTTGGTCACAGCTCTGTCTTTGTTAATTGGTCCATGAGATATACTACCTTTTAAATAAAATCTTTAAAGATCCATGTAACTACGTGTAAATACACAGATTGAAAGCTTGTGTATTTTTAAACACCTATTGATTAGGTTTATCAATTTATTCAGTGGAAGTCCAACCATGTTTTCATTTACTGTCATCTTTAACACACATTCCTTGTGGGTTGGTTCCAGAGTATTTTAAAGTTTAAAGATTTGTTTAATTTTATGTTACAAAATAAACTGTAATAACTCCTATTAGTTAAGAATTTTAGGAGGGCCTTGGCTAGGTAAGGCTGTGTATGTGTAACATGCAAAATCCAACATCAGAGTATGTTACGCATCTGCAAGTGTTGGTGCATACTGGAGATAAGTCTGCTGTTGCATACATTGCATTAACGGCTGCTAGTTGTGGTTACAGAGTATCCAAGGTTCTAATTGGAAATAACTGTGTTGGAATTATTTCAAATGTTTTTACTTACCTAGAAAATCACAAATATAAGATTGGGACTAAAAGAACATTACTAAGGTTGCAAAGTGATTTAGATCACTAATAAATTGGACATGTGACACAATATGTAACACTTACATCATGGCAGAATCAGTGCATCTAAACACTGAGTTGAGAAACAAGTAAGGGGACTCAAGTCTGAGACCCTGAAAAAGATTTGGCGTTGATGACTGATAGGTGTTGAACTTGAAGTCAATGCTTTTGGCTGTAGTTAAAAGGTCTGGTGAAAAACTTCAAGTAGTTGAGCAAGGGAATCAGAAATAAGGAGGTTGTGTATTATCTATTTAGCTATAACTGTTACTGGAGCAGTATTTCTGGTGTTAACAGTCCAGGGAAGATCGTGAAAAATACGCTTCCAGGAATAAATAGCCTTGAAAATGGCTGGGAGAAGGGGAGGGCAGTCTTAGTAATTAAGATGTAAGGTGCTTGCTTTGTTTAGCTTAGCTAAGGAAATATTAAGGGTTTCTTCATTAGTCAATATGTACCTACTTGAGGAAGAGGTATTTGATAAAAGCAACTTTCTCTTCAGCTGACAAAGATATACCACAGTTCTGTGGTTGGAAGCTGAATTAAGCAAGTTCAGACTTCAAATAAGAGGTGTGTTCTTACTGGACTAATTAATCAGTAGAATGCATTACTAAACATAAATGCTTCTTGTCACTGAGTATTTTTAAATGAGCTATTTTTCCCCCATTTCCTAAAAAGGAAATGGGTTAAAATAGGATTAAATTTTGGGAAACCCTGTATGACCATGTTACGCTGGAGTTCAAATGAGTTTAATGCAGTTCCTTCTGTTGGTGTTACAAACTCTCTAGCTGTTTATAATCGTGTGTTCATGGTGTCAGGATGTCGAGTTTGATGTGCAAAAGTGACTAGAATTCATAGCTTTTACCGAACTCATGGGGAGATGTTTCAAACCCAAGTAGCTCTATATGGTATTAAGTATTCAGAAAAAAGCTGACCATAACTGCCTCAAAACTGATGGTCATTATTCAATAACCTGTCTGCACCTCTATGTTCAGTTTGTAAAATGGGAGTAACAGGGCTGTTAGTTGTCAGGATGCTGTGAGGATAGGATCATTACTGTTCAGAAAGCACTCATACTGTGTCCATGAACAATGTGTGGATGCTTATTGGAAAGTAACACTTGCCATTCTCAGTGTAAAATTTAAATAATGTGTAATAAATGAAACCTTAATCTGTCTTGCGAGATGAGAATAAAATATTAAATATATTCATTGAATGGCACCATCTTAGCCACTGAATGAAGCAAGTGAAAGTGTTGTGTGATTGTAAATTTTTGCTTGACTTACTGATTTTTGAATTTTTTTGTTCGTAAAGTACAAAGAAACAGCTTTTTTTTCTTATATATGGACATTAGTAAAGCATAAGTTGTTTCTAAAAGTGAAATATGATGCCTGATTTCCTTTTTTGATCCCTTCTTCCACCTAACTTAGCAGTAAGCTTGGTTCCATCCTAGGCTCTTTAAATGATGCCAGGGCAAGAGACAGCACAAGGGTTGGATCGCTTCTGGTCTATTGACAGGCCACCTGGCAGCCATACTAATGAAGGAACAGCTACTGAAGCTTTTTCCTCCGTGGGACACTATGTAACAGTGTCCCTTTTTCCCCTTCCCTGCACACAGCTGTGACCAAACCCTACTTTTTTCTGCTGGGTTTAGTTGAAACTAGCCAGTCAGATCAAAAGTGATTGCTAGAAACTGAGAAGGACTATAAATCAAACAAAAAGCTCTTTATTTTTGAAATCCAGTGATTATGTAAACCTATAAGAAAAGTTTACATCACATTTATCTGTTTTAGAGTATGTTGTACTTGAGAGCATTTGGATCTGAATGTTTTCTGTTACAATGTGTGTTGGTCCTGTCTACCAGATTACATATTTAAGCAGCAGTAATCAGTCCTATGTGTTTCCTGTCTAGTTTCCCAACTTCCTTAGCCTTCTTAAAAAGAACAGAATTTAGATTTTCTGTCTTCCCTTCTTCCATATTCATAAAAAACTATTTATTATTAGTAAGTGGTATTCAGTAAAAGTAGTTTAGTGTTCATGCTAGTTGAGAGAGAAATGATGTCTCCATTTCAGTGAAGAGCTAAAACTAAACCCCAATATGACTAGAATTTTTCTTGAGATTTAACTGTTTATTTTATAAAAATGGTTATTTATAGAACCTTGTCTTCTAGTTGTTAGTACTTGAGAAAATGTGTGAAGCTACCTAGACATCTCCGTGGAAAAGCCTCTAGAAGTGGCAGTTGCAAAACCAAACTTTAAGCATTCTTTTAAATGTCAAATTGAGACTGAAGATGAAACTTGCTTTGTAAATCCCTAAGGCTAATCAAATTACAACACTGGCTGTCCTTTATACTTTTGTCTGGGTCGTGTTCTTAGATCTGTGAAGTGAATCTTTGTTAGTTATGATAAGTATGTTGGCTATCATTACTACCAGCAAATGTATAATAATTTTGTTATTTCTTTTTTTTTTTAAATTGTTCTTTCTGAGAATATGAAATAGCTTAGGAGGAGAGACTTCCATCTCTCAATTGTGATTTAGAATGCAAGTGAAAGACAAACCTTATTTAACTATTTTCTAATGCTTTTATTTGCTGTGCTAAATAAGTTAACAGTTTCCACAGATAATATTTTTTCCCCTTTAGATGTGATATGCTCCATTTAAAAACTAAAAATTTGCTTTATTAGTATTGATAATATGACAGCAATTAAAGCTGTCACAGTCAATTTTCATTTCACACTCAGTTCTCACATTTTTTGTTTCAGTGCTTCACACTCATTCTGCTCTGTAAACTTTATACCCAAGATTTTAATTTGCTTTGGAAAGCCAAATGTTTAGCTAAATATATATTTGTTTTTAGGTTGTGTAAGCTTTTTCTTCTCAAAATCAATTTATATGTGCAAATTACTTGACATCTGCAGTGCCTTTTCTGCTGCCTTTGGTTAAGTGCATTTAATTGTATCATCTCAGCTTCCTGCAATAAAGTGTCTCAAGATTGAAGTGCTTCTGGTGAAGAGAGAATATTCAAACTGTTAATTTTATCTTTCTTTATAAGCAAGGATTTCCATTTGGCCTCATCCTTGCTTCTGTTTTATTCTGTTTCCATGTAGATTGGTTGCTTTTTGGCTCCTATGCACCTTTTCTATGGCTGTTCTGATATTTGAAAATATTAGTTTATGCAGAGCTAAACAAATTCCCAAATGGATGATTTCTAAAGAAAAGTAGTTTAAATGCCAGTTCCCTTTGAATTGATAAAGTTTGGAAAAAATGGGTAGTTGATTTGTTGTTACAGTATGTAACAAAACTGTATGCTGACTTTTCCAAAACCATGGAGATACAGTAGATTTCCAGGTGAATTTTTCTGTATCTGGACTGTATGCTGCTGAAATGCAAACTTTGTTTTTATACTTTGCTATTAAAAAGTATTTTTAATACCAGTGTTACAGAAACAGTAATTGAATTATCTTTGCAAGCTGTTCAAACTTAGAATAAGAAAATTTTTTCTCTGCTTCCAAAACTTAGAGAACTGGTTCCATTTTGAAGTTTTCTAAAAAGAGAAATATCTTATGTTATACCACATTGAAACATGTGTTTCTTTAATGAGGAGCTAACCTTATCAGAACAAAACATTTTGGAACTGAGTTACTGGAATTTTACTAGCCATATTTAGGCCAGATGTAGTTCAAACAGTTTCTAGTGGTGAGAATTCGGTGGTAAGTATGGGTCCTTTTCTGTTGAGCTGCTGATACTTATGTAATGTGTCTTGTTGCTCAAGTTTCAAGCATATTTTATGTTTGCATATGTATGTGAATTTGAATACCCTTCCCAACTGCTAATAGAAGGATATTTATATTTCTACATAATCACACTCAACTCCTGGCCATCTGCTTGCTGCGAAAGGTTGAGGTTTACCTAATAGTGTAATTCTCCTTTCAGTGTGGGGCTGCTACTTGCTTGGTGTGTCCTCTGTCCCTCCCTCCCCTTCTCCAGCTCTCTCTCCCTCCTTCCCAATGTGTGTGCACCCCCCCCCCCCCCCCGCCTTCCATATGAGTAGATTTGGTGTTTTTTTCATGAAGTCTATATATTTCTCTAGGGAGCAGCATGAATGTTAAAACAATTTGTGACTATTGGCTTAGAAGACGTAGAATAGTGCTTCTGAACCTGCAGAATTTTATTAAGATAATTCACCAACTTCTTGGAGAAATGAGTTGTCCTATGAACTCAATAGGATGAAAAGATGTAGTGTCTTATGGTAATCATATTGTGAATGTTATCCATGGAAGCATAAATATTTCGAATAAGGTAGATATTGCAGAATTTGCTGACTTTTATTGTTCTGTATGAATTAAAGAAACACTGAATAGCCCTAACTTTTTGAGCCATGGAAAACAGTAGTTAATTTGTTTCATGAATCAGGAAAATTACTTCCAAAACTAACTTTCTTCTAGTAAAGAACAATTCTTGATCTCTTTAAGATATTTCACTCCCCCTGCACCAAATTCAAGTTGGTGTTCATGTCCTCATTAAATGGTGAACTGAACAGCATTAGAAAATTATGTTTGTTCTTGCTATATCAGAAATTTTGGTTTCAAACATATTCTCTTTTGGTGCAAAGAGGAATACCTAACCTTGTTCAGCGTGCTTCATCAGTTTAAGTAAAATAGTTTGTGAAACAAAACATTTTATGTTAAGATTCCTCCCATGTTATACTTAGTAGTATTTTCGTACCCAGAACTGAGTCTACAACTTTCTTTAATTAAATATTCAAGTGTTACCTTTTGTTTTCTTACAAAAACCTGCTCTAAAAAACAAGTGTTAGAATTTCACGTATATATATGAACACTGCAGTTTGTAAAGTGTGGTTTGGAATGAATTTTAATTTGTGTTATTGTTTAATTAGGAAAACAAAATGGTTAAAGGGGACTTGCAGACCAGAGTTCGTTCTTTGCCCTCGCTAAAACTTCAAAAACCCAGTTTTTGCTGGCAGATTGTTTATGTTTCAATTATCCCTATGCTCCACAGTACTGAGCAAAAAATAGTTTTGATAAAAGGGAGTTAATTCAACTGCTAAGTGTCGCTACAGTGGCAAAGTTAGATGGTTTTGTCTTCTCGTGTGGCTGTTAAAAATTATTCTCGGAAGGCACAACTTTGTTTTAGTTTAAAATGACTGGTTAAAATGTAATTATAACTGTCTTCAGTACTGCTGCCATCTGTGTACTTTTTTTATATGTGTCTGGAGAATATATGTTTCTGCAGTTTATGGCCCAACACAGTGTTCCTTTTGGACTGTCTCTGCTCATAAAATGTTTAATACTGCTGAGGAAAAGGAATGAGAAATGGTAGAGCAATGTTTCCTGTTTTCATGTGGTGATGAAGTATAGAAAAGGAGGTAGTTTAAAGTTATATGATACTGGATTTCAGTTTTCTTTTTCTTTTAAAGTATTCCCTCCATTGCTTTTTCCATTTTACAGTGCAAGTGACTTTGCCAAAAGCTATCATTCTGCACAATTGCACATATGAAATTATGAAGAAGGAAGGCATCAGTATTAATGTATAGGAGAGGGAACTGAGAGAAATGAGATTTTATTACCAGATTTGTTTTTGATCTGCTGTACGATCATGGACAATGCTTGCTGTATAGGAGGGCAGACACTTTCCCTCACATCTGCCTTGACTTGAATTTCTGAAGGACTTTATCCAAAATAAATTAGCAGTTTGTTGTGTCTTCTAACCCTCATTCTCATTGCACTTCTCTGGGTTCCTTTCAGCTGATTTTACATCATCTTGAAAGTGAGGTGCCCAAAACTGAGAGAGTATTCCAGATGAATCTCTACCAATGTTTAGGTATGGAGAAGGATTTCTTCTCATGCCTTGCAGGACATCCTCTTGTTTATGCATCATAGTATGCTGTTTGCTTTCTTTGCAACAGCCTGATGTAATTTACTTACCATTCATTAAAACCCTGGATTCGCATCTGCTGACTTTCTTACTTAGCTAGTTGTTCATACTTCTAATGTGTTGTTTTTCCTGACTTCCCAAGATGGTTTTGAATTCTAATCTTGTATTCTAGTGTACTTGCAGTCTCCTCCCTGCTTTCGCAAGGAAAATGATCATTCTTTCTGTTATAGATTCTTGGTGTAACTATTGGATAAAACCAGACTTCAAGCAGACGATACTATTTTATTCAATAAGAGGCCTTTAAACCCTGGGAACTGCTATGTTTCATTTTCCAATAAACTTTGCACCTACCCTGGAATAGACTCATCTAGGTTATATTTCTCCAGTTTGAGTAACAAACCTATATAAGATGTTCTACTGCTAAAATAAAAATACAGTATTTGTTGTCTTTTTTTTTTTCCTGCCCTGTCATGTTGTTACTCTGTGTGTGCTGTAGAAAACAACAGTAACTGTACTGAAGGGCTTTTATGCCTTCTATTGGGAGTTTAGGGTTTGACAAGATGTGCTGTTTTGACTGTGTGAAAAACTGCCTGAAACTTTTGGCCAATAATCTATTTGTGACTTTGCAGAAAAGTGTGTGTGTTTTGAGTATTCCATTCTTTTTGCATGTTTTCTTTTGTCTCCTCCTTGTCCTTTGGTTTTATTTAAACTGTAGGTTCTCTAGAAATATTTCTGCATTTGCATAATGTATAACTGAAAGTGATTCTAGTCTCTAGCCAGGATAGCAATACAAAAAATAGTTGACCAGATTACAAGTTGTTGGAAAAATCTTACCTGTCTGAGCTCAGTATAGACTAATTAGTGGTTTGATTTCCAGATTCTCTAGAGTTTGCTTTATGGTTGCTCAGCCCCAGGACTTCTGGGAATAAAGAGGACCTGCTCTGCAATTGTTACTCCTAAATAATATTGTACCAGCCCCCTGAGGCGCGAAGGGATGGGGATAAGAGGAAATTAAGATTGGACAATGCATACGTATGTTACAATACAAATGTGCCCAGAGATCAAAAGTAAAATCTTATTTGCTTGGAAACTGGTGGTAGTAGATGATTGTATCACTTCCCTCTTTGTGTCTACGGGACTGCTTTGTGAGAATATTGCATTTTTGTGGAACCAGATGCACTGCTGTGACTGCTTTTTCATGAAGTATGATTTGGAAGCTTCATGATGCAGTCTGCTTGCTGCTGTTAACTAGAGAACCTGCCTCTTTCAGTCTGTAAAACTTCCTCTCCTTCAACACATGGTTGGATGTTAATAACACACAATCAGACCAAACTATTGCAGCTAGATGGTTGATGATGTGCTGCCTTGAAAATAGGAGTGTCTAGGTTTACAGGACAGGCTTTTCAGTCTGCATGTTTCCTTCTACTGTTGAGGCTCTTGTGCATTAGAAGAGTTGCGGGTTTTACTCGTTTCCCTCCTCTGTTTTGCTTGGAATTGGAATCTATGAACGATATCTCCTGAGCAACTTCATTCTGATTTTTCTACAAGAAGGTCCATCTTCTTTACTGAGAACATATATGGTTTGTATCGTTGTTCACTGAAGTTGCAGCTGTCTATGTTGATTTATTCACCCCAATTTTCTATTTAAAGAAGGAAGCCCATTTTAACAGCAAACATTTTAATTCATTTGGCAGAAGTTCAGTATGATCAAGCTGAGAGAGACTCATTCCAAATATGGATTCCGATGAGAATCTACATGATTTTGGTAACTTCATCAAAACTGTCACGTTGCCTTTCTCTAAAATGCATAGCACTATCTAATTTGAGAATATAATATAGTACTTCTGTTGTAATATTCTAGGTAAACAAAATTAGATTTAGAGGTTTTTATTATATAAGACTGAGCAGTTATCTGCAGAGTTTTAATTAGACAGGAATGAGTGAGGTGCTGTTTTTTGTTGGTGAGATTATATCTGAATTTCAGTAAGACTGTATCTCTCCCCCCCAATACTCTGTTAACATTTTTGATACTCTGATTTGGATGAGCTGTGTTGCCCACCCCAGAATGTAGATCATGTTCTTTGTCTTTAGATTCTAGTATTTTCCATACTTTACTTTTGTATTTATTGTATCTCATACTTTTGCCCTGGGGCAGAGAGTGCTTTGCTTTTCAATGATATCTGAGGTCTTGACTGGATTCTTGGCAGACTGTGGTATTATATTTTTCATGGTGTGCTGGTTAGCAAAATCACCTCTAATACATGAATTAAACACTACTTTTTCATGCAACTGAAACTCTTAGTTCTTGTAGAGGAAGATTGCTTTAAAAGTGCTTACTGCTTAGATACTTTTTGTAACTTCATAAACGTTCCCCCCTAGGGAAAAGGGGGGCTTGCTTAAGGCTGCAGGCACATACCCATGCTCTGGGTACATTACTTCTCAAGAACTTTAGTTTAAGCAAACAGGCTTCAGATGTTGGCAGTCTTTGAAATACCAAACTGAAGTTCTTTATCTGTAAAGCCTGTGAGCAATACTAGCAGGCTGCAACTGGATGATTGAAAGTTTGATGTAGGGCTGTGTCTGTTTCTCTATCAGTCTTAAATTTGTGCATCAGCAAATGTATGTTAAGTCTTTTTGTTCAAAGATGTAGTGAAATGTAACCTAGGTATGAAATACTAAGACAACTTTTTTAATTCAGACCCTTGCCTTCTGTTACTTTCTGTGATTTCCTTAAACAGTGTCTTACTCTTAAAACCTCAGGTCTGCCCAGAGAGGTTTGGAATGACATCTAAGAATTGTTTCCTTTTGTCTTTAGCAAATTCTCTGAACTCTTCAGGAATAGTATAGGAGCCAGCTGCTCACTTTTTTAGTGGTATGTCCTTTTCCATATCATTTTCTAGCTAGATAGTGAAGAGCTTGTTTGGAAAAACAATTGACTGATAAAACATTCAAGGTTTGCTTGTGTCAAAAGTTGTTTGTGGGGAAAACTCTTAACCCAAAAAATCTTCTGAATATGCAGTGTCATAGAATTTACTGGAGGGTATATACAACCAGTTGCCTAAGGCTGGCATGTGTTGGGCTTGTATAACTTCCTCTGGTTGCATGGAAGAGCTCCATGTCATGGCCCTTCTTGGCACCGTAATGGAAAGTCATGCCTGGGAAGTGAGTACAAAGTTTTCAAGGAGGCCCGGGTACTAGTATACTGTGTATTAGAACAGATATGCTCTACTCTGGTTCTGTGATCCCTGGTAAAATGGAGCTACTAAAAGTAAACAGATGCTGCGGAAACAATTTGTGAAGTCTGCTCCTGATTGTCATATTTTCAAGGAGCAGATTGGCAATAGTAAAGGAGATTGTTATTGCCTAGAGATACTGTTTTAGGGTTGGCAGTGATGCTTACTGCTGTGCCTTCTTTTTCAGTTGGCTTAAGGGAGCCACAGAAGAGTGGAACTAGCAAAGTAGTGAGGCCACTGCCGGGAAATCGACTGACCTGCAGCTCATTCTGAAGTGGTCCCTAGGAAAGAAGGCTACCAGAAACAAACTGCAAGCAGAATAAATTATTTGTGCAAACCACAAGTGGCACATGGGTAGCAGGCTAATTGAGCTTGCATTATGGAAAGTTTGAGTAGTCCAAAATCAAGAGGTGGTCAACCAATGTGAGAGATTAGACAACAATAAGAGGACAATACATGGTTTGTTTCATTCCTACCTGCCGTGTAATTCATTTCAGTGTAGAATTTGCAACTGGTTCATGCTTGTTGATGAGTCGGAACAAGGATGTAAACCAGCTGAAAAGCAACTCAGGAAAAAAACTCAACATAGTGGGCAGTTGTTGTGTGCATGAACAGGCACTGATGTAGGCAGAAAGGAGAGGCAGGAATGTGTGGTTTCTGGCAGCAGCACGGATTTTGAGTGTAAAACTGCATCTTCAGTAAAAAGGTTAAGTATGAGTAAAAATGCTAACCAGGTTATTACTCAGAACAAGTAAAGAAAAAGTGTTAGGTGCTTGGAACATCCTTTAAACTTTTAACAGCTCTAGGAAGGATTCTGTTACATACAATTATTACAATGCTTTGTACTTTGACTAAAGGTGAGCAAATGCCTGGTTGCATGCAGCCTATCCTTACATTGCTTAGGGCTTTTGTGCATCATTATTAGGTCAGTGTCCTGGTTTTAGTCTGCATGTTCTGGTTGTAAAATGCATCATAATATGCTGTATTTAGAGTTGTAATATATCTATGCATAATGAATTTAGCTGAGGTCAGAAACTATGCTGAATAGTAGATTTTCAAACCACAGTATATCTTCCTATACTAAAATTCAGAATGAAATGTATAACAATCCATAAAATAGCTGGTACAGTTCGTAACATGCTTGCATTCCTTCATTATTAATAGTTTCATATCCATCTGTCAGCATGCTATGGCTAAACCATTAGCCAAGTTTTTGCAGCTGCTGCTTTAGAAGTCTGTAGAATGTAGTTATATCTCCAGCTCCTGTTTTTTGTCTACTACTAAGAGGAAATTTTACAGAAAAGTTACTAAATTGTCCAAGACTGTAAGTTCAGTTCTAGGTGAAAGTCTATGATCTTGATTTAACTTACTTGGCCTGTGGTACTTTTCCTGTTTATTTCTTTTGTTCAAACTACATTGGTTGCGGCAGTTGTTTCAAGTTATAGTGGTTTGTTTAATCTCATTAGAAGTTCTGCACATAGTTGTTGTAGTCCTGTATTTTTGTAGTTCTATTTTTAAGAACATTTTGTGCAAATTATAGTTGCTGATTTGATCTGAAGATAGAGCCCCTAGAGAGGTCTTGTTTGAGATGAATGGGTCTGAGTAGTATGTGTGGGGGTTTTTGTTTTGACTCCCTCCCTTAAAACGTGGATTAAGATGAATATTGTTTGCAGCAAAGATAGCTATTGATGTGGAAAGTAGTGTGTATGCAGACTGCCAAACTACTTTGTGCGTGATACTGAACAGTTACTGGAGAATAACAGTTAAGATTATTGCTAAATCAAAATAGTTTCATACTAGTTACTTGGAGACACAAGGATTCTAGAAGTATTTGTGTGGTCCAGTACTTCTGTGTGTGTGCTTTTTAAAATTCCAATACTGTAAAATTCCAAAGGCCACAATTTGTAAATCATGACAGATACCTGCTTTTCTCCTATTTTTGGTGCCAGATAAAATCTGTTAAGATAAATATGAAATTTCTCAATGATAAAATAATATTTGTGTATATTTACAAGGTTTTGTCTCCTAGAATAACATAACTTATGCTGATAATATGGAATGAAATATGTGCTGTCTTATAAAACCCAGTGCTAGGGAATAAATTGCATTTTGCATACTTGACTGTCCCACCAGCATTCAGTCCAGTCATTCACCTCTGACTGGACCACAAATAGGTCAAACCTCTCACCAGTTTAATACAGTGGCTATTGAAATAGATACCAACAAATTATCTTTCCATTCATTTCCAAAGCCTTCAACTTGTTATTTTCATGCCAAGAGCCAACTATTACCAGACATTCTTATAGAGTGGTAGTAGACTGGTCTGTTACTAGGCTTGTATTTCAGTTGCCTTAATGTCTTGTTTGCTTGTTTTTTCTGATGTTGGAGTGTTCTAATACATCGTAACTAATATGGTGTTAGTTTGAAAGAAAATATCTCTTCTATTTGGTTATTTTAATACTAATTTTTACTTCAAGTGCTCTATTTGCCCTTAAAACTGCTATTTTTAATACTGTTTGAAGCTGGCTTTGCAGTTTCTTCTGAAGGAATAATTGACTAGCAATAATAGTGATGTGTTTCTTCTCTCAAGGACAAACAATTTGTACAGAAGCCTGTACTGTTTCTTCTTAGTCACTGTAATTGAGTCCTTTGTCTGGATGCTAGAGGTAAGGTTTGCATACTCGTGAATATGTCATGAATTGTTTGTACAATGACCTGACTGCTGCTTTTTTTCATAGATCCTCCCAAATGTAAGGAGATACTAAACAGAGAAGATCTGTTGAATAGCTAGGAAATGAGAGCTTGTATGGCAATACACAACTTGGTTTGCTGTTACTGGAATATAGTAAACCACTAGATCTCTGTAAATTTCACCAACTTGTTTGGAATTAAGGATGCAGCCTGAATGCTAGGTGCTGCTTAAAAATGTTGAACCTGGCCCTAGTACAGTTGTAGAGCCTTCTAGAGTTTTGAGCAGAACACATAAGAATTTGTAGCCAGACCCAAAGCATATGTCATGCAGACACTGTAATTGATTCTATTAAATATAACTTTAGTGTTTATGTAAGTTTGGGTTTTTGTAATTCTGATGTTCCTCAGATGCTGAGAATGTTCAAAGAAATGCTAGGTAATTAAGAACAATCAGTCACGTTACCCCAGCTCATCTGAAAGAGAGACAACACTGACTCTCTTGGCATATCAAACTGCTTTCCTAGTAGTTGAATACTTGACACTTAAGATTCTGTTGTTTAAGAAATCATGTAAGTAATTGGTATTTTTTTAGGCAAAATATGATTTAGATCTGGTCCATAAATTTGCTATATATGAAGAGAAAAACTCAAGGAAAATAAAATTTCTGCGGTACCAGTCAACGATGCCTCGTTCATGATACTGTAGTATCAATGATAAAAGTCATATAGGTTGTATTCCTGAGCTCTAAAAATACACACAAACTCAATTACTGTCACGTGGTTCTGTCAAACTATAGATGGAATTACAATCTTACTTTTTTTTATCAGTGCCAAAGTTTTTCAATAATCCCATGTACTGACACAGTCTATGACCCCAGAATATTTTAATTACTACAGCTTTTTTCTCAGCTTCAGTAAATCTGCTTCCTGGTTCAGAGCTGTAACTGATGAGGTAAGAATAAAGTGAAGAAAGATTGATAGGGAGTGGTGTGAAAGTTTTTTATTAGCTCAGTTGATACAGACAGGAAAAGGGAGAGCTTTTTGCTAGAAACATGAAGAGGGCCTTGGGAAAACCTGCCTGTCAGTTCGGCTAGTAAAGGAGAATATTTCTGCCTGTAAACTTTCCCTGATCTACTTTAGACTTTGTAGAGTTGCTGAACGAGCAGAGACATCAAGCTTTCCTAGCTTTTCTGTGTCATTTAACCTGGAAATTTCTTTTTATGTTTAAATTGTAGTTTTGTAATACACTGTAAGACACCAAATACTTGTGGTCATTTGCATCCCTTTGTGAGTGATCTAGTAAAGTACACAGTACTACTGATAGGCTTAATTGTTTGGCAATGGCCACACTCTCCTAGTGTAGGCATGTGGAAGTTCTAAAGGCAAGATAATTTTTTGTTAAATAGAAATACTTGTAAGACATTTTGTGGAGTGGGCAGCTTATAGTTTGTTTTGATGGTAGTGAAATGGAAGGAGAAAGCTGACACTTCCCCTTTCCTGCACCAAATTTTAAAGCAATTGGAAGTGAAAACTGACACTGTTCAAGCCTCTCTTGAGTTTTTGCCATCATTGCCTTGGTTGATGGGTATCCTTGGTGTTTCATCTATTGTATGTAGCAGCTGAGAACATCTGTTTTACTCCTAAAGGTTTTCTTTTTTCTTTGCTTCAGTATGTACCTCAGAGAGGTATCTCCAAATGGAGTTTTGCATGTGATTATCTTTCATTGGTTTGTTTCTTTCTCTTATCCCCTCTAAATAAGTGACTAAAATCCAGTTTAAAGACACCTTAAATTCTGCTGTCTTGTTATACCAGTCACAATATTAAGTCTGATTTCAATATCAGTAGTGAGTTTCGCTTGGAAATGATGAAGAAAGTGGCAGCCTAAATTAAAATTACACCCCTTTGTGTTAATTTCTTGCTAGTCTTTTTTCCACTCCCCTCTCATATTCTTCATTTTATCTGTTCAAGGCTAAAGAGAGGTTATCCACATTCTTTACAACAACAGTCAATTTACATTGCCTATTAATTGTTGAATTTCTTGGATTTTATATGTTTTCTGAAACAAACAGAACCCCATTTTCTTGGTCAGTTGGGATGAAAATGTGTGTGGCTGACATTCATACCATAGTCATCAGACTTAAACTCACTAATATTTGTGATTGAAGGTGAAATTTCACTGGTAACTTCTTGACAATGCTGTGGGCTTTTATATATATGTATATACACACACACATGTATTTATACACACATAAATATATACCTTATGTTACCTTTTTTGTTCTTACAGAAGCATTTGTGAAGCCATCAGTGGGGAACTGATCCAGCTGAAAAGTTGTCTTTCATTTTTTTCCTGAATAGCTTTTCACCTGAATGCAATATCCTCGCATCTTGACTTGTTCACTTGTATTCCACTATAGTCCCTACATCCTTTTGTAAGGAACACCTGGGTTGCTAACCAGTCTTTATTTTTAAACTTAGTTATCCCTATGCTTTCTTGAATAGCATCCCACCTCCCCTTTTTAAATTTATTTTTGCAAGTATTTCTCCAGTCTTTTGAGACCTTCTTGAAAGCTAATCATGTCCTGTCGTAGTTGGTTCCTTCTATTTGTGGTGCTGATGCACAAGCATTTTGCTGAAACGGTGCAGGGGACTTTAGTGTTGCTACTGAACGTCGTGCTGTGGTTTATTTGTTCCTCTCACAAGAATGTATTAATTGAACAACAGGTGCGTTTTTCAGCTGTATGGGTTATGATTGAACTTAAATGTACTAATTCTTCTCAAGTTTATTTTCTGTATTAGTATAATGAAATTCGGGGATGGCAGGTGATTTGCAAGCAAATAATTTAATCCAGGGTCTCTAATTATACTGAAACTACAGGCACTGACTTTTGAGTCATCAGAACTTGAAGACAGAATGAATTGCCTGTGCTATAAGTCATTGGAATCCATTCTGTCTTCATAATTTTAGTCATTGAAATACTAGCATTTACATAAAAATACTAACTATAGAAACATTTTCAAGAACTGCAAGCAGATTTTATATTCTTGTGGGTTTTCTGGTTGCTCATTCTGTGTAAATTGAATAAATGTTCTGGCAATGTTGGTGGGATATGGAGATGATATATAAAGGAGTTGACTAGCTTTTAAAAGAGGAATCACAGGCATTTTCTGCTTTCCGTACTTTCCAAATACCAAGTATATAGATATTCTGAAGTGTGTTCTATTCATTCTGTATCCCGTCATCCTGTTGTCATTAATTTTGCGTTCCATCAATTGCTTTTCAGAATGTGTTTACAGTCTTTTGATAGGAGGACATATTTTCTAGTAGCTAGGCATTGAACTAGAAGTTGCTTCGATTATGTTCTTAGTGGTGTTGTCCAGTATCTCCCCTGGCACAAGTGTAACATGCAAAGGAAAAAGAAACTTTAATGAAAAGGCTTGTGGATGAAGGATTCTATTTGTGGCAAATACTGTTTGCTCACCAACTGAAGTAAGTACAATATTCTTATTCCAACTTCCAACATACTGTCCTATAGCAATTTTGGGTATTTTATTTTAAAGGTAGTGGCTGTGTATTTTGCATAGTGCCTGATTAAATTTGCTTTTGACCATGACTGCTGTTTGGCTATTGCTGATGGAAAAATATTACTACATGCAAATCAATTACGTTAATTTAGATCCTTGCAATAAGTGTCTAATCAGTGCTTGCTGGAGAAATAATAAATACAGGTGGGATAGTGGAGAAGCTTAATGTTGCATGTTAACAAGGGAAGGAATGTAAGATTTTGCATAGTTGGTTTAGCTGAAAAACTTCAGTATTCACTTTGAGACAAAATATAACAAAGCCTTACTTACCCATGTTAGTTAGGTGGAATGCTTTGTTAGGTGAAACATGCTCTGACATTTTTTATTTAGTGGTAATTTTTTCATTATACAAACCTTTGATGCTCCCATTGACAGAACTGGGAATTGGCTGTACTGGGTTTTTTTTCTGCCAGTTGGTGAACGCTTTCTCTTCAGAGCAACATCCACAAGGTGGTGCCTTTTCATCACCCGAAAGGGGAAGGAACTTTGCTTTACAAAGTTAATGTTGGCTTTTGGCCTGTTGCTTGGCAGAAATGGGAAGCTCAGATACTGAGGTGAGAGTATCCTTTTCTTCCTGAAAATAAAGTGAATGCTATCGTTCTTTGTTCTTTGCAGCCTTCGTGGTTGGAAACTGACTGTGATGCTCAGAAGTTCAGAACTAGAAGAGAAAGGTAGTGGCTTGGAAATGAAAATTGAGCTGTGTTGGCAGAATCATGAGAAGATTGGCCCTGGAACACCGAACTTGTGCAGGCCAGGGAGGTTGTATACTGCCAGAGCATCTTGTGAAATAAAGGCTAGAATTGCAACAACTTTTATATGTCAGGCTCAGGCCACCTTGGTGGAGCTATGCAGGAGCCTGAAAGTGGAAGAATGAGAAGTGTCTTAGGCAAGTGCTGTGCAGTTTTGGAGGTGGGTGAAGAGGAACTGGCATAGCATTGGCAAGTCTCTTTTAGTTACATCATAGTTTGTATTTGTAAGGTGAATTCAGTTGAAGATGAGGCAGTTGGAAAAGATTCTGAAATATTACCGTCTATTGCAGAATAAGACCTAGAACAGAAGTATTATAAAGGAAGAGTTTTTCACATGACCTATGTGTAATTCCCAGCTGTGAACCCTCTGGCAATGAGCATGAAATCCAAAACACAGCTGATAGGGGAAAGGGCTGTTGTCAGCTCAGACTGAACACTTGAGTATTCATAACATGGTGCTTTTACAAACAGACATTGGAGAACATCAGAATAATTTGGTTTTGAGATCTGTGCAGGGACCTCCTCCTAGCTGTGTGTGCTTTCAGATTCAGTGGCAATCAGTGCTGAAGGAGAACCAGGTGTGTACCATATTGTACTAGTTTTCCTCCAGAATAGCAAGCCTCAACCCTCCCTGCACCCCTTATATCTCTCTGCCAAATTTCCTGCTGTAAATTGGTCTTATGTTTGCCTTTATGTACCTTGTGACCCCTTCAGAATATCTGTGGTATTTTAAACCCTGCATTGTGTGCATGACACAGTGTTTAGTTTGGAAACAAAGTTTAATCCCACATGCTGATTGCGGTGTTTATTTTGGAACCACTAAGTAGGAGGCAACCTTTTATATTTTATTAGTCTGGATGAATTCTCCCTGTTACTTGATAACCATGTATAAGTTTGAACTAAAAAAATTGGTATTCAAAGGAATGCTGAAACATGGATGGCACTTGAATATGGCCTCTCATCCACTCTGGGCTTGGATTCTGTTGGACACCTAAACTGTTTGGGTGTTTGTGGTTCACTGTGGTGATAGTGATAGAGTGGCTATTTTGTTTTTAAAGGATTGTGTATCATTCCTCTTTATGTGCCAGTGGAGCTGGAGAGGGAGCTGTTCTGGAAAGAGCAACATTCACATTAGAGGAGAGGCTTTTTCTGTTTGTTTTTTCCATCTATTACAAATGAAGGGAGCTGTGTTTGCAGAGAGGTTATAGCTCTGTGGCCCTGGCATTGTTTCAGTTGCTTCCCACATGTCTGCATTTACAGCAGAATAAGCAAGTGTTAGAAGCTGATTTGCTACTCCTCACAAACTGCCCCCCTACCCCTAATATCCCAGCAAAACTGCTTCCATGGTCTGCAGTTAATAATACAGGTGGTGGTAATTCTAGCCCCAGATCTTATCTTTGAGTGCTGAGGGGCTTGGGGAGAAAAAGGGGGTGAGTTTCCATGAGCCCTCTTTAATAGAATGTGATGGAAAAGGATGTAACATAAAGCTGAAAGGAATCCACCAGCAAACTTTAATGCAGCATTGCGAGGATACCTGTCTTCAGTATTTTGACTGATGAAGCAAAGCAATTTTCATGCAAAGTTCTGTGTGTCATGAAACAGCAGATGCTGTACGAAATAAAACTGTTGTGTGAATAATTCCAAACTGTATTTTTCCTGTAATATTCTACTTGTGTTCTCCTTCTATAAGAAGCTTTCCTTCAAAAGAAGTGTTGGAACTCTCCCCCAATAAAGCAATGCACTTGAAAGACAAGATTTGATAATCCAGGGATTTGAGAGATACAATGTGTTTTCTATTCCAGTCCCCTGTGTAGCAAAATGCAGTGTTATTTCCATGACAGTTATCTTGTGGCTCTTGGCAATTGCTGTTCTTTCTGGTGTTTGCTGTAAGTTTCTTTTCCATATCTGATTTCCTTGATCTTGTGAAAGAAAACAGGATGTTATGATAAGAGCATAATCAAGATGAGAGGAAAAACAGGCTAATTCTTTGCTGTAGTTGGGGGTTTTTTGGTGTGGTTTTTTTAATTGAAAATCTGAAGATCTGCTTTAGATCATTATATTAACTTGGATTCCATACCTCAAAGATGACTGTTTAGCCTTCTGAGCACAGCCTGTGTGTTAATCTGTATGGAGGAAAATACTTGAAGGTATGGTATCCAATTTGGCATAAAATTGGTGAGTTATTTCTGTATGATGTTTTTGGCACTATCTTCCATTTGTTGTTTGTGGAAATACTGCACTTGAGTGCAGACACAGTAGATGGCACTTGAGTCATTAATTTTATGATGTAGGAAAGAAAGCCAAACTCAGTTATGGAGGAGTTAGCTGCTTGTAGCAATAGGCATATTTTATTGAAAAAGCAGCTTCAAAGCTTTTGCTTTCAGTTAAATAGTCCTAGAAGAAAGTAAAACATGCACAAATTTCAGTATAAGCAGGCTCTCTCCAAGTTCTTGAGTTTGTTGAATTTTTAAAAAGACAAATGGGCGGGACATGATCAGCCTGAATCATAAATACATAGTGCCAGATTCCCTTTAAATACATTGCCAGTGTTTGGTTTTGTAATCTGTTGTTTACAGCATATTCTCTAATATAGTTTCTTAATTTACTTTTTTTTCTAGTCTTGCTTACTCCATCAGACCATTTGTGATGCAACCTCTGATAGTAGGTGAAGAAAAAAAATCCAGTAACTAAGTGGATTTCTAACAATATTGTCTTATCAGAACAGTTTGAATACTACTTTCCTTACTGTGGCTAAGTCTGACAACCAAGGCTAAGAGTATGCTGGTAGTTTTGCTAATCAAAATGTAAACATATGATTTAGGGTATTCCAAAGTGGTTACCTTACGCTATGTTTGGTTCTGTATCCTTTGACAGTACTGTTTGGTCATTTGTTTATTCTCAACATTTTCAATACTAGCATTAGGTAGTAGATTGTCAGTCCTGAAAGCTGAAGTGACTTCCCCAATAATATCCTGTCACTATGATTCAGCACTAATGTTTATTGCTGAGTTATGGAGGCGTAGTCATGTCTTAGTTCATGATTCATTCATTGGCCTTTCTGCTGATGCTCTTATAATACTCATTTTAATGAGGAAGCTATCAGACTTGAACCCAGGAACTTAGCTTCACATAATGAAGTTCTTCCTATGTTGTTTTATGACTCTGCCAATTCCAGGTTTTAGAGTTCATAAAAATGTTCGAAGGCCAAAAAAGGATGTTTATTAACTAGAGTACAGAGTTCTAACTGTATCTTTCATTTTGTTTAACAGATGTTTGTACAATAGGTAGAGATATTTATGTGTGCTTTACTAACGTTAATGTGATTGTTACTACATTTGGAAAAAAATGCTGCATGTTAAACAGGTGTTACCTGGCACTGAGTTTGACCAGTTTGTTTTGCTTTGAGTATTTGCCAGTGAGTTTCATCTCTCAATACAGCTCTTTCTGACTGGTTATACACATATGTACTGGACAGAAATGTGAAAACTAAGAGAAAAGTGTAGGGAACTTTGAGGGTGTAAATGATTATAGCTGCCTGCTAGCATGGTCTCTTCATCTCATGATTAGGACAAGTCTTCTGATGTTGCAGTGGCATCTGTGCCTAATTCAGGATGCTCCATTCAGGTTAGAGAGTAATTAAAGTCTTTTAGCAGCTAGTCAGTTTTATGAATGTTTTTTCCTTCCAAAAAGCCAGCTTTTTCCTCTTTGATTGAGAATCCCCAGCAGGAGGTACCTTTTTGCTTTGCCAGTTGGAGAAAGCCCACATCCACTTACAAAGACTATACTGGAACTTACAGGCATTTCATTTTAATTCTAGGCAACCATCCCTTTGCTGCTGCCTTTGGAACAGCTCAGCTGTGGAAGAAGTGAGCTAATCTGGAAATTTGAAAGTGAAGTACTTAGTGAAGCCCTGGGGTTTACAGTTGGAGTAATTAAGGAGAGGAATTGCACACCCTGTACTTGATTTTTGTTTTAATTACTCTTCCTTTGATCTAGTCTCTCGATTTGAATTTTAAGATTTGAATCAATAGCCTGCCACAGTATATTGCTTAACTCCTCTCATTCTCAGCCTGTAGAGGAGATGGAATATTGTTTATGCTTTCTGTTTTGTATTTTGTTGGGGAAGATTTTGGCTGTCACTCCTGCTTCCTATTTTCTACTACGATTCTTTCCATCTCTTCCATTCTCTCTTTTCTTCCATTCTCCCCTCTCCCCTCCCAACCTACTTTATCCTCAAATATCTTCACCAACTTTCCATTCCCTTCAGGATATAGTTGAGAGTTGTTGTAACTTTCAGAAATCTGTGTCGGGCATCTTTGTAGATTGTGTTCTTCACTGTGAATCAGTCCCACTCCTTCCACGTGACTTCTCATTTATTGGAAGAGCTGCCTTTGTCGCTGCTGCCAATTGGAATAGGCTTCCTTCACTTTTCTGCCTTGCTGGATGAACTAGCTAATTTTAGCTCCTATTTGAAAAATCCTTTTTTTTTTTTTTAATTTCTACCTTGGCATCTGAATTCCCCTTTCCTGTCTTAATATATATATTCTATGTCTCGATTTATCACCATGTTGCTTTTGTGATACAGCACAAGGGTATTTTCACATACTCTGTATCCGCAACTTGGATGTTGAAGCATGCTAAAGTCTACATGATCGTATTAATGATGAATATTCTTTGTTTTTCTAGCAGGTTTTGATAAGTATAGTCTATGGTTGTTGTGCAGGTTCTCTTTGATGGAAAGAAACTACCAGCTTTAGAAAGAGAATGGCAATTTAAGTCAGAGGCACCAGGCCAACCATGATTTCTTGAAGAAAAGTAATGAAAACATTAATATCAACGTAAAACAAATAAGACTTAAGTATTTGAAGTCTTATCCAAAAAATTTTCCTGCCAAAAAGCTGCTGGAGAAATATGGTAAATGGGATAGGAACCAGGTCTATCTGCTTTGGAAAAATAAAACTTTATATTGACATTACCAAGATTTGAACTTAGCTTCTGAGAGTTGGATATTTTAGAATTATTCTAAGCTATGTTACTATTAAACTCGTGTTATCTCTTGAGTGGACATGTGCCCTTTTATATTTTATAAATAAGCAGAAAATGTTTGGAGCTTCTGATACATTTCAGCACATAAAAATGCTTATGGATACATGCTGTAGTTGTGATTTCTTTTTCACAACCAGTCAACCTTTTTTTTTCCCTCCAAGTGAAGGAGACTATGCTACTGATTTTTCCATGTTCATAATTTTCATGATCAATGATACAGCTACCTATTTTTTTCTTCCTACTGCAATGTATATATTCCTGCTAGCTTTTAAATGTTGCCTCCTTTGTGTTTCCTGTTATGTTACCTGTTGTTTCCCTGAGAATCGACAATGCAGCTGCCCTGTGGCCAGTGGAATTGCTAGCAGGTGGATGGAAGGAGACCTCATCTAGTGCTTTGCCTTATTTGTGAATTTTAGCTAGTTGCTATTTACTTTAATAGCAGTGTTACAAGGTTAAAATTAGTTTTGTGCGTTTCTTTAAAGTAGTTTGGTTATCTAGTTGCATCTGTTGCATTTTGAATTAAAATAGGAATGGGTTGTGTAGGAATTCTTCTTGAATGTAGTGGAATCTAACTTTCATAACTGGTGTTTACTCTCTGATAATATGCATCTCAGCTTTGATAATTAGAATGAAAAGCCTAAGCACAAAATCACAAAACTTGAATGATTTTTGTGGTATAGCAGGATGCTAGGTTGAAATATACCAGGTACATTTTTCTCCTTCAAACAATGAAACTTCAAGCTTTTATAGCCCTTAAGCAAGCAAACATAACCTAATGAAGATGTACCTGAGAAGCAAGTGGGGAGAACCAAGTATCCAGTATTTTAAAAATATGAGTATGCACCTTAAATAATATAACCTTTTTATGCTCCTTGTCTTTGATTAAGGTTGTGGTTTTTTTGAGAGTTGTTTTTTCTTGTCATAGTAAGGACAGAGTGTCCAGTGGTAAAACTGATCTTTTGAAGAGTAGCAACGAGATAGGTGGTAATTACCAAGAATACCGGCTTGGTATTTTTAGATTTCATACTCTGTTGTATTTTTCACAAATGCTAAGCTACATCAGATTTTCCATTTAACTGTTGTTTGTGATGTCTACTAAACAGAATATATGCATTTATTTCAATAATTCTGATGATTACTTTTAAGTGCTTAAGCTGGAATTTGTCATTCACATTGAAGCTATTCTTATGGTAGTGGCTCCCAACAGTTGACACTGAGGTAAAATTTTAGAATGTGGTTCCAAATCAAATAAAATCATATTTGAAAAGCTCCAAGATAAGTGTAAAATTGCATTTTTCCACATCTTGCATATAGACATGACTGTTGGTTTATCACAGATTATTTCAGACTGTTGCTTGCTCAAGGAATCTAGTAATCCATACCTAGTAATGCAAGTGATGCTTTGCTGCTGCTTTTAAAGAATTTCAGTCCTGCAAGTTGTACGAGAACTTGGAGGGAATTTACCAAATCTTACTGGGCTGAGGCTTTCCCATTATCTCTGGTAATTTGAAATATGTATGATAGTGTGAGTAGTGAGTAACTGGTCAGAAGGTGATAGTGTCTGAGACTTGAGTGGGGTAAAGCTTAAGACAGGAGGAAGAATGGGAGTCCTCCCAGTCTTTCATGGTGCAAGAAGTTTCTACTCTGCCTTGCCTTATTTCTTATCTTTTGAATAAAAGCTGATAAGATGAAATACAGGAGTGACAGCCTTTCTCAGAAAACTGCAAAGAAATGCATCCCTTTAGGCCAGAGATCTTTGAATCCAGCGCTGAAGAAGAGCATAAAATATGCCCAGATTGTATTTGCTCTATTTTATCTTGAAATCAAGAAGTAAAGGTAATAGTCAGATGAGCAGGTTCAGCCCTGATAAAGAAATAAATATTTTGTACTGTTGTCCATTCCATCACAGCAGGAACTTAAAAAATAAAAAAAAAGCTTCCATCTGGAAGGTTATTTTCCATTTGGTCACCAATCCATTGATTCTGCTCTTGATTACTATAGTTAACCATCCCTGTAGTAATGTGAGTTTATTAGGCATATTACTACGAAGCTTTGTAGCCTATAAGAATTCTATTCACAATTTCTCTTTTGATCTTGCAGTCTGCCATAGGTTTGACCTCAAGTACTTGAAGGACCTACAGTTTCTTTGAGTGTGGCTTTGACTCTTACAAGCTTTCTAGAAGAAAGCAATGAGATAAGCTCCTTGCAAGCAGAATGTGGGGACTTAAGGAGCTTCACCAAAGGCTTTCATTTCTGGGAGAAATAAGAGTGGTTAAACAATTATTTTCACAAAGATACAAATACAAAAATAATGTTGACTGCTTGGCTTTTGTAAGGTCTTTATACCATGCACAATTCCATTAAAAAAAAAGGGGGGGGGGGGGGGGCAAAACAAAAGATCCACAATCCTGTAAATACAATTAATTATTCCAGCACATTGGAAATGGGGAAAGCAAGAAAAAATTGCTGCTGTTTTAGATCTGAGGAGGTTGATGAAGTACTGCAATGTGAATTGCACATCATTATCTTGATTACTTGATTTTATTTTTTTAAAGTCATGTGGCATAGTATTTTTTTAGTAATAATCTTTAAATAAAAGTTCATAGTATTGCACTGAGTTGAGTTGATTTCATTCTCGGTTTTGAAAAAGCAAGGAATGAGGAATGGTTACATTGTTATTTTGTTTTGCCTTGAAGAGAAATCACATTAATATAATACAAAGTCTGAACTGAATTCTGTGTGATTATGGAGACTCATCAAAAATACAAAAAACGGAGATTTTTCTAAAATACAGGGGAATTTCAGATTGTTTGGATAAAGTGATCATTCTCTCTCATGCATGGCATATATAAATTTCTATGTTCTCTCTGTTGGATCCATTGTGGGATAAATTAGAAGGAAATAAGATGATGTAAACTAATTATTTAAGGAATAAGCTGTTTCCCCAGTAATCTGTCTATCTTTGTCTAGTCTTGGAGAGCTATTTAGCTTGTTTCGTGACTGTGCTGTAGTATAGGATTCCATGGGCAAAAGAACAGCTTAAAAAAACCCCAAAAAAACAAAATCAAAGGGAGTTTTTTTAATAACATGACATGGAATTTTGAAGATTGTATTAGCAAAACAATTTGGTTTTTTTAATCATTTGAAGACAGAGAGCCTCCCTTTTCTGGCTGGCTGAGAAAAATACCCATATGTTACTTTTTGTACGAGATCAATAGCTTTTAGAGCATTCTGTTTTGGAACCGATGACTGACTGCCTTTAGCTTTCATAGCTTTTCTTAGCTCCATGCAAATTAAGTGCTAAGCTTGTCTAATTAATGGCGGACACAGCACTGGATTTGGGGGCATGGAGGGAGGAGATCATTCAGAATTGAGAGGAGCAAAACATTAAACAGACCTTTAAACCCATGTAAGATGAATAATTTTAAGACTGAGGGTATGGAAAAGAGAGCCTCTTCAGAAATTTTGGGAGAGTTGATGTGAGGAAGCAGGAATTGCTCAATGGTTCCCTTTTCATGGCAGCAAAGCCATGGTGTGTTGCGGTTTTCTGTGTGTGTGGGGTTTGGGGCATGGTTTGTTTTTGTTTTCCCTTGTGTTCTTTCCCAGCCCTGGTTCTGTCTGATAGCCCATGCTATTAGAGCACACCTTCCCATTCGTTGCCTTTGCTGGGTCTGGACACTATGAAAAGAATCCTGTGCTATTCAACAAAACTTATTAGCTTAGGTTCTGCAACATATTCTTACTTCCTAAGGTGGCATCACTAGTGAAGTTGTTTTGGTGGGGAGCTAGTTGTCTATGTGAGTTTTTAGAAGCTTAGTATTTATGGAAAGGAAGTCCTGTTTTTTCTGTTCAGTAAGTGCATAGTGTCTTTGAATGGATTTGCATTGTGCTAAACCAGCTGTGTCAAATAGATCACACTTGTTTCTGTCATGCTGGCTTTATCAAGCCTAGCATGGGTACCTCGGTAAGTGTCATTAAAGGAGGAACTTATCTACTAATGGAAGATGTATTGAGTAGGTGCTCGTCTTCACTAGGTTATGAATGTTACTAACTTGTCGAAGTTAATTGGCAAAAATAAGTGGATTTTCTCCACCCATTTGATTTTAGCTACAAATATATGGATCAGTTTATATACATACTATACAGCTACAGTAGTGCAATCATATCTCTAAGATGAGACAGCAGTCAAATAATGTGCACGAAGATATGGCCAATGATTTGGCTACATCTGTTGGTTTCATTAGAAATGCCATGAGATTTTTGTCCAGTCAATAGAGGAAACTTAAGCTTTTCAAGTCTCATCTGAAAGATGTTCAGATGGTAAAATGTACTTGCTTTCATCTGCATCCTGCTGCAGATTGAAGCTGTGGTTCCACAAAGTCTAAGTATTTGAAACCTGAGGCAGAGATACAGGTCATTCTCTGTAGTGTTTAATGGAATGACAACATTTTGTTTGTAAATCTGGTTAGATATCAGCTAGTAAATGGAGAAGGAATGAAAGACAATGGAAATGCTGTTTTCATTTTGAAGTATCATATACACTTCTTGTTTTGAAATGCAAATACTAAAGGGAGTTTTAAGAACAATAACAAAAAGGCACTATATTTTCCCTCTCCCCCTGCTACTTTTTCCACTACAAAGCAGATCTGTTAGTATTTTGTCAAGTGCCCTGAGACTTTCATATTCAAGCCATAAAGACTGGCTAACTGGAAGGTTTGGGAAGGATAGGTAAGGGGGTAGGAGACAAAGGGGGTGTGTGTATTTACTTGTCAAAGATGTGGAATTTACAGATATTAAAGCAGAATCGGGCAAGGATTAAAACCTAAAGGAATGTACAAAAAAGTACTGTGCTGCTTTGGGTAGATGCTATTTTCCCTGTAGGCATTTGAATCTGAGTGAGGTTGTTTTTGTATAGCTGAAGATGATTTATCATTTCAACATGCCCAGTGGGCTAAACCCTGAAAATGTTTCATAACAAAGATGACCAGAATCCACGGTATATGGATTCTGTATTTATTTGAAGGTGAACCTCAAAGTAAACATCACTGGTTTCCTGAATGTTTAAGTGGTACTTTGCTATGTTTGGCTAATGGGTGTTGCCAGTTTGAGAATTTCAAATAGCAGGATGGATTTCGTAGAGAATAACACTCAGTGAAACAGTGCTCTGTCCAGTGAGATTTCTTTTAACATAACTTTATCTCAGCTGTGAAAGTTACAAAAATGTTGTAAGTGCTCATCATGCAAGAAAAATCAAGTCTCTTAAATATTTAAAATGTGTGTTTGGATGCTTAGGATCAGTTTTTTGTCTCTTAAAAATTTTGTTCTGTTTGAGAGATAGCCCACAGAGATGGCTGTTGTTTCTTTTTTAAAATACAAAATAATTTTAAGATTGCAGGAATGGGGGGGGGGGGGGAAATACATACAAGACAAATGTGTGGCCTTTAGTTTATATAAGGTAGGATGTTCAGAAATAGAATCACTGTTGAATGGAGCTTGGAATGGGGTAGAGTATTGTGACCTGCCCTGAAGTTTCAGGGCAATGTAATTTCTCTTCAACTCTGAGTACAATTTGCATCTTTTAGAAGCAAAGCAAAAGAGCAAGAATATTAAGGTTTTGCTGTAGATGGTACCAGATCCTTTAACTTATCATTTGATCGTTGAAAATTATTTCTCTTCCTTTGCTAAAATAGCATCACCTGATAACCTGTCCCTGAAGCTTAGGCTGTAGTGATTGCGCTTTACATGGAAATACTTGCTTGATCATAATCCGTTTGAGGCTTTTCTTTATTGCAACAAGCATATATTCAACTGCCATTGGTATATTTTATGAATGCTGAAGTAAAGGAAGGCTATTTTTAAAGTCATAAATCTAATGTGGGTAGTCTGGTTACAAGGTACACATCAGTTTTGAGATTATAAAGGTAACAAATATCTTGTTGACTCCTCAGCACCTTAGATTCAAGTCCTGACAGTATTGTGAATAAGCTCCAAATGTTACGTCTGATCCATCTGTGAAAGTGTTGTAATTATGTCTGTGAATCTTTTTTCAAAATGCTTATTTCCCCCTTTAAAAAAAAAAAAAGCAACAAACCAGCCTGTTGGCTAGAACAACAGTATCACAGAGAACCCTTCTGTTAATGATAGGGTTTTGGTTGACCACGGTTGTGCTGCGTTTTGCCAGTTTGGATACCACTCCTTGTTTTAAACTCCATGGAAGCATGGTTATGATGAGTGGCTGTTTCCTTTCATCCTTCTGTGACTGTATGCACTGCATATAGTTTATGAAAGAGATTGGGATAGTTCTTTTGTGTCAGGGTCTCAGTGAGACTACTGAAATGTCAAGTTAGAATAAGGTGCTTGGTGGAGAATTAGAAACATGATTTCCTTTTAGATTATTTATGCAGAAATCTTAAAGCAGCCCAGGCAACTGAAGAAGTAGGATGGGAAGACCAGAAGGATGGTGTGAGTAGTTTACTGCATGCTTAGTTTGCTAGAATTTACTCTTAATGAATGGCTCTTAAAGCAAACTTTGCATGCCCTTATTCACACACTTCTGCTACAATGGAGAACTTACAGGCTGCACAGAACCTGCTGGGCTTGTTTAGGACTTGAAGCAAAAAAATGATTATGTGGTGCTGTGCAGCACTGTTATCCCTTGGGCGTTTTTTTGTGTGTACACTGCACTGTGTAGGGAGTGATATGCTGTATGTACCAATAGTTGTATGTACCTGTATTGAAGGAAAGGTGTTTCCTTGATTCCAAATTCTGTCTGATTTTTATTTGGAGATACCATTGGCTTGATGTGCTGTGTGTTAGTGAAACGGGTATATTGGTGTTAATAAGAACTGTACCTTAGTCTTTTCTAGCTGGGGATAAACTGATCTGTGTAATACACTTCGCCTCACTGTGGTGCTAAGGTTTTTCTCATGTCTTTTCCATACAAAATACTGTAAATATGCAAACTGATTACTGCAATTTTCATCACAGAATCTGAACTATTCTTTGCAAACCTTGAATCTGGCTCCTAGTTCCTACCTCAGCAGACTGTTATCATCCAATTTCATACAGATGAAAACTGCATGCCATGTTAAATATATTTCAGGGGATTTGTAGAGATGTTAGTTGACCAGGAACTCTCTCTGATTTTGATTTATCTGTGCTCAATACACATAGACATGAGGATTAATGTAAGTTGGTGAATGCCTTGTATTAACTTAGAAGCATGAAAATGAATGAAGCACAGTAAATGCATCCATAAACCTATTTAGATAGATGAGGCTAGCAGCAGCAGCAGCAGGAGTCCCAGTTATAATTAAAAAGTTGAGCAGCAACAGTTCCCCAGTTTGTAGTCTGTTTGCAGTCCGTAGAGGAAAAAACAGAAGTTGAAAGCTATTTCATTGTCTAGTGGTGCTGGAGTGAAATGAACAGGTAGCATTAGGCCCATCTGGCAGTGAAACACTCTGCCTTTTCTTTCTTACTAGTATACTGTCCTCTAAGTTCCCATCAAAGGAGAAAAGTCTTTCTACCTCTGATATGTTATTTGCTGTCAAGACACTCTTTTTCTTCATCATGCATTAAGATCATTTAAGTCATTACTTGACTGCTATTACATTGAAAATGTGTATTCCTATAGAAGTGTCAGAAATTGTACGCAAGATACCAGTAATTTTATTTCTCAGAATAATGACATTAGCATAGTTGGAAACCATAATATAATTTGAGAAAGTACTTAATTTTCAAATGTTAATAGCAGCTCACCAACTTAGTACTTTTGTATAAACTACTTCTGTATAAGAAATTATGATAAAGGAGCAAAATACAAGATGCCTGCTGAAAGGTGTAGAGGGCAGAATTTGGCTTCTTGAATTTAGCAATGGTGTGGTGGGCTGACCCTGGCTGGGTGCCAGGTGCCCACCAAAGCTGCTCTATCACTCCCCCTCCTCAGCTGGACGGGGGGGGGGGGGGGAGAAAATATAACAAAAGGCTTGTGGGTCAAGATAAGGACACTTTAATAAAGTGATAGCAAAGGTCGTGTGCGAAAGCAAAGAAAAAACAAATGATGTTACTCTCTACTTCCCATCAGCAGGCGATGTCTGGCCACTTCCTTGGAAGCAGGGCTTCGGTACGCATAGTGGTTGCTCTGGAAGACGAAAATGCCCCCCTTCCGTCTCCCTTTACTTAGCTTTTATATCTGAGCTGATGTCATATGGTATGGAAATCTGTCTGGTTAGTTTAGGTCAGCTGTCCTGGTTATGTCCCCTCCCAAGATCTTGCCCAGCCCCGGCCTGCCATTGGGGGTGGGGGGTGGGGGGGGCGGGGAGCAAAAACGTTGGAGAGCCAGCCTTGATGCTGTGCCAGCACTGCTCAGCAGTAGCCAAAACACTGGTGTGCTACCAACACCTTTCTAGCTACTGATGCAGAGCACAGTGCTATGAGGGCTGCTATGGGGAGTATTAACTCCATCTCAGCCAGACCCAATACAAATGGTAAAGAAGCTTTTAAGTCAGTATCTTATACCAAGTTAGTGTATTTCAATGGAAATTTCAAAGAATAACTACACCTGTACAGATTTTTGTTGTTGTTCCAAACTGCTCCTTCAGTTTTACTTACTATGTCTCTGTCCTTTATTATTCAGTACTATGAAGTTAGGAGCTACTGATTCAAAGAAATTAACTCAATAGTTTGATTAACTATTAAGTAGGTATTCTTTATCGACAGCGCTGGTTGCACGGGGGATCGCTCCACCTATCGTGCACACCGTTGCACAATTTACCAGAAATTTATACAATGTAAATATACATATTCATAAGGTTATTCAGTACAAAAACATACATATGCGTAAGTGAGGCGGAGTAATTAAAAAGGCTTGTGTCAGCAATTCTAAAATGTATATGTCATCATTGTGCATGCTCAGATTTGTCTCTGGTGGTCGTTTACTTCTTCAGGGGTTCTATCTTCTTCTTCCTCTTCTGTCCTTTAGATGAACTTTAGTCATTCACGCATGCTCTCTTCTTACTAGGCAATTATAACAGTTTTATGGTTGCTTCTCATACACCTTATCTTAGACCTATATTTCAGTTCTTATTATCACTTCCTTGGTTGACGCATCCGTCCTTGACGAGTACCGGTCCCTGACAAGCTTAATCCCTGACAGACACCAGTCCTTGGTAAGCAGTGTTACAAGAATCATATGGTTACGAGAACAAAGGCAGGAGTTCGTATCTTTGCTATCTATTCAAGCAAGGCCTCTACTTGTGTCTTCTCGACAAGATTTTGTGATTGTTCATGGTTCCTTCTTACAAACACCAGTCTTTGTCTCATATGTAAAGTTATAGAGAGACAATCATTGAGCAATTAGTAGTTCGTTCTCTATATCATACTACAAGATTTATTCTTGTTTGCTGCAAGTACAAGGTCACCCTGATGGGTTCGCTTTCACTTAACCATTGTTAAATTTTGTTTTTCAAGTTTTATTCTTATACAAAACTTTTTCACTTTTGTCTCTAGGCTTTCAGCATCATTTGTTCTCATCTAGCTTTTCTTGGATTTGTTTTCACAGAATGAAAATTAAAGTTCAGGTAACAAATGTTTTGATGGTGCTAGGGGGACCTGAGAGGCTGATGTTCTTTCACCCAGCGCTGTCAGAAATCTTTTGGACTTTCTTTATTTCTCTCCCCCCCCTCCCCCATTCTGTTGTAACCTTTACTACAGTTTCTACCCCTACCCCAAGAACTATTTCTTTACCACTCTATAACATGTTAATACCTAGAAATGGATGGAAGATAACCTTCTTTTAGTTTATGGATTAAACTATTTGTGGCCCATTTAAACCAACAGATTGTCTTACCTGTTTCAGAATACATAAGGCACATGAATGCAGTGCTGTGGAAACTGATACTAGTTATACTGGTGTTCAGCATTAGTTACACTCCTGTTCTGGCATCTGCATGCTAAATACAGGGTCTGTAAATAAATGTGATTTGGATAAATATGATCAAGACAGGGTTTGGAGTTTGCTATTAATATCTTAACAACTAACCAGCTTAATATTATGTATTTCCATATATATCTAAATAGAAGCATGTTAGATTTTTACTGATGAAAGGGTTGTCCATTTGTGCATGTTTTGGAATGTGATGGTGGTGCTTGTTTTTCTGTCTTATTTTTTTCTTTGTTTGTTTTGTTTTAAGCTCTATTCCATAGCAGGAATGTTGAGCAACTCTTAATAAAGTACCACAAACAGTATCTTTCTGGACAGTTATCCTTTGTCTGTAAGACCAGCATAAGCCTCTTGCTGAACTGAGTGAGGGGGAGTGTGCATAGTGTGGATGGAGTTGAAATGGGCATGATGCCTTTGGCAACCAGTCTTAAGATATATATATATGTATATAACATATATATATATATATATATATATATAAAAAAATGAAAGTGTGTCTGCATTTCTAAAGCATAACTCCTAAAATTTAAAGAAACTTCTTGTAAGAAATCAATTAATATCCAGCTTAATGCTGTGTATGGGAGAAGAATGTTTGCTTTTTGTGTTCTGTAGTTACCAGCCTCATGTCCATTGAGAGGGAGATATTTCTTAACACTCTATGTTTTGGCAGAGAAGTTGTCTACCTTAATTTTGTGTTTTCTGGAAAATTGCTGTGTTATGTTGTTTTGGTAGATCAGAGGCACATTGAATACTCTGTTTTTATTAAACAAGTACCTATAACTGGGTATCTGTAACAAAGCAGCTTACCAGGTAAGAAATATAATAAAATATGTTTCTATTTGTTTCGGCTGGTGCAGGAGCTTAAATACATTTGTTTTTTTGGCCTCACTGAACCCAAGTACCTCAAATTAATGGTTCAGAAGCTACTATTGTCATTTTCATTGTTATAAAACCTCATACAGGCTAGAACTGCATTTTTTGTAGTTACTGAACCAGATATATAGGTAAGTAGAAGATAGTGACCTGGTAAAAGGAAAATGTTACAGACTAGTAGATGAAGCATTTAAAACCACCTTTGTTAAAAAGCCTTCAGTAAATGAGGTGTATGTAATATTAAACTCTTACAGATGTGCACTTTCTCTGTGATCACACATAAGGATGGACTTAGTCCCCAGAAGAAATCTGGGAGCTGTATTTTATTCTCGGTGAGGAGTAATGCCACATGAAATGATTTATTGCAGAAATGTTTCTTCCAGCAAGTTTGCAGGACTGGCTTTAAGCCTGTAGCTTAGAAAACAGAAAGTGTCAGAGGCTCCCAGAGCAGTACAGGTATTAAATAATGAGCATGTGGTGTGTTCCCTACAGTGCTGCAGAGTTATGCTTGTAGCCAGTTTGGCAAAAGTAGAAGGACATGGAAGATATGTCTATATTTTAGATAGATGAGGAGTTTAGCAGGTCTAATATCTTTGTGTGGTTCAACATCTTAGTATGTGTAACTGAAAAACTGTTTTAATTAACTGTCATTTTGGAAATGAACGCAGGGAAATACATTCCAACTTAGGGTTCTCATAGCTCACAATTTTGACTGATTTTAAACTTTTAAAAGTTATGTAATTTCGTGTTTTTGAACTGCATGTGATAATAAGCAGTTTTTTTCCTGGAAAGCGCACATATATATATATATGTATGTGTGTGTGTATATATACACACACATATATGTATATGGCCAGGTTATGATTTCTGCTGTATTAATAACTTGAAATTTTTGGGGTTTTTATGTAGTCTTTAATAACTTTCCTTGGGTAATTAGTAGTGCTTTTGAATATTCTCTACTAAAAGTGGTTACTTTATTGGTGAATACAAGGCTCCTTTCAGTTGTTTAAAGATTCTGCTAGAAGATGTACATAAAAATCACAAATTTCATGGTATTTTCTTAGATTGTCTGTTAACTGCTGAGAAAAATAAGTACAGCTGTCAAAATCTTTACTGAGGAGCAAAGGCTCCAAGGAAGGAAAAATAAAAGATGCGTTGTGCTTCTTGCCTGGATTATTTGGTGCACTTAAAACCTGAACTGTTGAATGGACAAATGTCTGGCTTTTGTGGCCTATACACGCCTCAGGTGTTACTTTCCAAAAACTATGCTATTGTCATATTAAATAAGAATTTAAAATATATTCTGTTGTTCTTTCCATCAGGAGCTGTTATTTCTGGGGTAGATGCATTTTGTTCACCTGGTCACCCCTTGTTAAGGGGATGCAGTCAAAGATCATGGTTGCTGATCTCTAGTCTGGCTGAGTTGTGGAATAGCTTAGGCAGGTACACCTCACCTTATTGGCGAGGCATTGGTTACGTACAATATGATTTAGAATTTGTATTCATTGCTAAAAGAGAAGATCCCAGAACATGGCAGCAGACAATTATTTATATGAGATGCAATTTTAAGTAATGACTTTTCTTCATGTTCACTTTCCTTTTAAACTTGGAGGACAACTAATCGGTCAATACAAATGTTTTATGCTAATTCACAACCCATATTAGTGTTTTTTTGAAATCAAAACCATAAGACTATACATACCAAAAAAGAATAATTCACTTTCCATTGAAATGGAAACTAAGAGGCAAAAAAATATGGAAATAATGAGACAGGAGTTTAGAACATATGTCAGTTTTTTAGATGACCCATACATCTTTGTCAGACCAGCTCAGCATCATCTGATTATGTTTTGAAGGTATGATGCTCTTTGTTATGCTTAAGTGTGCTGGGAATTTGCTTGAGATTTAGGTTGGTTTGAAAATTCTTGTTGTGGTGCTTTGCCAGTGGATGTACTAATCTAAGTGCAATGCCAAATTAGTAACAGAAAACACAATCTTTTTATCAAAAGGCATCCAAACTTTTCAGACTTCCTGGTTAGTGGAAATGTTGATAAATCTGTTAGGTTTTGGAGTTGGGATAGCCCTGGTTGTCATATCTTCTTACAGTATCAGGTATCTGAGAAATGAGAGATTCTTTTCAAGAATTATTTTTATCTCGGCTGCTATGTTTTATATTTAAAGTCAGGTTACCAAAAAGACACAGAACTTGACATCTGCCTACAGTTTCAGAAAAATGCTTGGTATTTACAATGTAGAATTGAGATGGAAGATTCTTGTTCAAGAAGTTACTTAAAAGATATCTGTCAGATAGTGATGTGCTTTGATTAGAGGGTATAGAAGCAGCTCTGAAAGAATCTCACTTTTTAGAGACCAGTGGGGGTCTAATGAGGGGAAAAATAATGAGTAACTTTAACAAACAGGTTAATAAAACCCTCCTTTTTTAAAGATGTTCCTTTACCCAACCACTGTATTGAGCAAGGTATGGTTATTTTCATCTGAGTGTAAAGTTAAACACTCTACTAGTTTCATTTATTTAAAGCTAAATAAAAAAAATGTTTAAATATATTAAACTTATTTGTTGGACTTCCTTGGGAAAAATAGTTTATTTGGCAAAAAATCAGCATGATAGAGATGTAAGAAAGTAAAATTTGATACTTCTAGTGCTTTGAGTTTTCAGGCAGCTAGGAAACATTTTTGATGCATTTATCTTTTACGTAACTTAGGAGCATTTGTTAGCTTGGACTTGGTGCCATTTTGTGATCGGCTTGGGTTGTGGATAGAACAAGCCTTGTGCCCGTTAAGGGCACAGCCTTGTCATCTGCCTGCAAAAGGTTATCTAGATGTACGTTGTTTTGGTCGAATACAGCTTGCTTATTCTGTTTCATGCTAGCAGCATGCCTGAAAGATATTCTTTGTCCTAAAATAGTGTTTCAAGTTCACTGGGATTCAAGTATTACCTCACAAGTGCTAAGGCTGTTTCAGGAAATGATGAGACTCTTGGATTCCCTACTGCGTTGGATAACTTAACATCCGAGGAAGATGTTTGCAAGTCCTTAATCCGTGAAATGTGTAAAGAACCCTGCTTAATGCATCTCCTAATTTCCCAAAAGAAGAAGGTGAGCTCATTCTCTCAGATGTTTAGTGCCAACAAAATCATGGAATAAGATGCTGTTCACAGTAAGAGCCAGGAGACAGTTTAGGGGAAAGGCTCCCCTTTAAGGAGGTCCTCTACAATGTCTACTTTGTCTTGCCCCTCTGATCTTTATGGCTTTGAGGAATTAATCCAATTAATGTATGTTTATACTAGCATAAGATGGGATATCTTACTGCCTTGTAACTCATGGTTAGCTTCTTGAGTTGGTGTCACTGTGGTGCCTTCTGCAGCCATCGGTGAGTATGCCCTTCTTCACAATTGTCACCTCAGGTAAGGGGCATGGGAAGGATGCCAGCTCTGATAGCAGAGCTCCCTTAGGCATTTTCCACCTTGAGAATATATCCTTAATGATAAGGTCCCGGTGTTTCAAATAGAAATGGAATTTCTGAGAAACAAATCTTCACATCTTAAGTAAAGCTTCATTCACCTGGGGTTCACGTGTCCTTGCTGAAGGCTTGTTCTGTTCTTTTTCTTGTAAATGGCTGAATAATTAACATTGTTAGCTTGGCTTGTCACAGGTACAGTGAGTGGAGAGAAGCCTTTGATAATCTCTCACTGAAGGCTTTCTGAACCAGTCCGTGATGGCTTAAGTGTGAATTAAGACAGCAATATTTTACTACTATGTTATATATATCTGTTCCTTCTAAGGTGCTTCTCCCCCCCCAACCCCCCAGCCCGCACACAAAGTTCAAAAGCTGGCAATATCCTGAACATCTGTAACACGGCTGTCTGGAACTCCTTGCATCCTCCCAAGGTGACATTATGCAATTTCTGGGGCCTCCAGAAAATGCTTTCAGTTTATTCTTTTGAGACCTTTTATCTCTAATTCCAAATGAAGTGGTGGCTACCCTAGAGCTTCTCACAGGGGCATGTGTGACACAGGCAATAACTTGGAGGAGAAAATGACATGCATCTCAGTTGCTGGAGTTCTTTGAGTTGTGGTGCCCAGTATCCAGTCCTGAGTGTATTCTCTGTGTTTTTTTTTCTGCTTAGCTGTGTATAGAGGGTGGTAGCTGAGCAGAAACCGATGTCCTGTGTCTCGTCACGAAGACAGACAAGGCATATGCACATCATTTGGATACCTCAGTCCAAAAACAAATCCCAGCACTCCCGTGAACCAAGTTCCTTGTTTGTGAATGACTTTGTGATGAGTTTCTTATCATTCAAAAAGCACCTAGAAGATCTTTTTAATCAACAGTAAGTTTACCTGAGAGTACCTAATGTGATGAATGGCAGTGCATGGTCATCAGCATTCAGTATGTATTGAAATGTCTGTAACTGGTTCAGTTAAAACCACCTTATAGCTCAGCTCTGGTCTTGATCTTTTGAAAGATACAGTGCAGTTTGCTATAATACTCCCCTTTGTCTTTTTGGCCACTTCTTATTTTTTGTGGATTGTTTAGAGTTGTGTGCTTTAATGCTCTTATGTGTGGGTTTTTTCTTGTTGTCTTTTTTTGTAATGGATGTAAACCAAGTTGGAAGAGGAATCACTGGTATCTCCTAATTCCTGCGACTGGAAAGAAAAATTAAGTTCTCCTAAAAATAGTGATTTGGTGTGAAGCTTCTTTGGGACTCTGTATTTCCTGGGCAGCTGTCAGTTTACTTCACAACCTTAACACCAACTAAGTGTAGCTTGTTTGATATTTAAGTTGTATTTTTAATAAAGAATGGGGAAAAAGGCATGAGAAGTCTTTAAAATACTGCCTTGTACTCAGGAAATGAAATGTTTTGGCTTCTTAGATAAATATGATGTTTGGCCATTTATGTAACAAAAATAGCGTGTGCTATTTGCGAGATAGTCAGAAAGGACTCGGAAGGAAAATATGCGGTCCCCAAGTAACTGGTTCATCTGTGTATCTCATCTCTTGGATGCTGGCCCATTGTAATGGATCTGAAAGCTTGTTGGAGGCACTGACATAGAAGGCTGGGTCTTGGTCTATCACATTGTGCTGTGGTTCCTATTCCTGAATTGCACCCACGTCTTCTCCCTTGGGATCCTGCCTTCTGTCTATATCCCCAAGTGAAAGAAAACCATGTGAAGTGGAGAGGGGAAGATGGCTTGGATCAGTCATTTCTAAAATTGAAGAAGTCCTGGAGTGACTCTTAACACATAGAAGTAAATGATAGAGGAAAAGGATGTTACCAGCAAAATACGAGTGGTGACCTGGGAATGTTGGAAAGTTAGCTCTTAGTGCAGAACAAAAGTCTTAATATGTACTAGAAAAAGAAGAATGGGCCTTTAGTCTGCAAAAGGGGGTGAAAGGTGTGATGGATGGTCTTGGTGCACCTGTTAAGATGGAGATGAAGATCTGAGTTTTACTAGGTTTACCTACTTCAGTCTGGATAGAAGCAGTATCTTGAGTTCATTTGTCATTAGTTTTTGTGGACTACAGTAAAAATCTCAATGTAAAAGTAATTGATACACAAAGAACAAGGTGTTATAATAGGCTTTTTTATTTCAAAGCTGTCTGCTTTATTAACAATAACACTTGTAAAATGTGATGTTTTGCAAACAGTATCCGTACTAACTAAATTATTGGCATTAGCAAGAATGTAGAAATTATGTAGGAAATAAAAATTGTGATGGTGTGGGTTTTGGGGTCTGTCTTTTTTTTTTTGGTGGCTGTTCGTAGTTCCATTAATCTTTGCAGGAGTTCAGGGATGATATTTTTGGACAACAGAGTGTATCTCCAGATACTTTAACTTGCCTTCTTTAACCCAGTAATTTTAGTACTTTTCCAGGGGGATTACTCTTGATTTCCTGTTCTCTGTTAAGTCTCGCTCCTATGTGTGTTGGCTAGCTGTCAGTGTCCGTTTCACATACTGATGCTTTTAAGTGTTGTTTATCAAATTATTTGTATTCTTACTAGAGTAATGAACTATAAAGCTCATATTTCTATTAATTTGAGAAGCAATTTCTAGGTTGCAGGTAGGTAGCACTGCCTGACCTTGTCTGAGAGTAGATTAAATCCTTGTAAAACAGAGATTTAGAATAAGTGTGCAAATTCAATTTAAATTTAAATTTACACACACAAATTATTTTTTGTCAAACACATGGATTCTTGCACACTGATACACACATGAGGAGAAACTGAGACATATTTTTTTGATGCTCACCTGCTTATTTATGAGTGGTGTACCAAGTTTTTCTTGTCTCAGTGCCAGCAGAATCAGACAGACAAATAGTTTCTTTGCTAATATTTTGGAGCTCCTGTTGGTCAATCCTTAACCCAGAAATTCTTTCTTTAACAGTTTCAGACTCTCTCTGGAACTTCCTTTTCTATTTATTTCTATCTGCTGTTTTCTTCCACATGAGCACATGTACATACCTTTTCAAAACAACTATCAGCAAATCATTTGAATTCCTTCCTGGACTCTCCAAAATCTTTAGTTTTGAGCAGCGTTTATAAGCCTGTTACTGGTTTTAGACTTCCTTTGCATAAAACCTAACTGTGTCTTTATAATAGCTTAAACCCAGAATATAATGCCAAACTTGAATTACATTTGAGTAATTGATTACAATGAAACTAATATTTCACTTTTTTTTTTTTTTGGTGATTGTGGGGGCAGACATGTCTACTTGAGAAGTTGAACGATATTTTTTTTTTCCCTGAAAGTAGTGCTGTAGACTCTGAATAGACAACTAGGTTTCATTTCCTTTCACCTAGCTGGTAACAGGCTGCCTTCAGAAAACAGATCAAGGGGTTCACATGTTGATGTGCAAACTCGAATAGTGTCCATGCCACTTTCCCAAAAGCAACTGACTGCAGCTGCAGTGTTTAAAAGAATACCTGTGTAACAGGATGATTTGCAGGCAAAGATAAGAGTTCCTTATCCTTTTACTAAAAATATCAGGTGCAAAACAGGATTTTTCTTACCTTGAACAGTTACAAAAAAGAATAGCTTTTAAACTGCTGTATCAGGAAAAATTTACAATTAAAATAACTCTATTAGCAGGGTCTCTTTTGACATCTGTATTGTTCAAAATTTACATTCTGCTTTGGTAGTTCTCTGGGAAAGCAGGAAAAGTGTTGTAAAAAATTTGCTTAGAAAATGTAAGCAGGTTAAACTGCATAAAATGAAAGACTTTTTTTTGGATGTGAGTATGTAGTGCAAACCAAAAGTTCTCTCTGCACATGGCCTAGCCAGCATCCAAGCAACAGCCAGACCCAGTACACATACTGAAGTTCCAAAGAACCTTACTGGGATGTTAGGAAGGATACGGTGCTTCTTTGGTAGTAGTGTGTGCAAATAATGAGAGCTAAGATCAGTCAGACTGAGATGTGGTGTTTGAGGCAGTTTGATGTTTTAATAATATTACTATATTGTCAAGCTTTAATTTATCTGTGTTGGACTCTATCTGTCTTGGACAAAGAGTATCAGGACAGGACTATACTGCGAAAGTTGAAAGGGTGAAATGGAGAGGGATTGACTTGTAGGCCATTAATTTAAAAACAGATGTGATAGGTAGAAAGATGAATGTGTTTTGTTATTTGAGTGTTGAGTCATTATAGTATTTTGGGTAAGTTTCAGACTAGTTTCTTTGTGGTTAGCATTCACACCACAGAAATTTTTCAGCTTACATTAAGAGGAAAACTTGCTGATTAGCTGAAGCAAAGTTGACTTCCTTTGGGCATTTTGGGTTTCATCTGAGGTATGTTAGTGGTACACCTATTTGAAGTATGTGTTTTGCTTTTGCAAAACATTATTTGGGAGTGTCAGCCTTGAATTTGTAAGCTAAGACTGGCATTTTCAAATCTAAACATTTAAGGTCAATTGTTGAATTAAGAGACTGAATTCTGGGGGCAACCCCTCCCTTCCTGCAGTGTCCCCTGTCTCTTTGAGTTAGTGCATGACTTGAAGTTTGTGTGTTCTCTGCTCAGAAAATCAAGATGCTGATATTTATGTATCTACTGCTGTTTTTTTGGTAACCTGACTTTTATCATGGATGTATGAAAATACTGCCAGTTTTTACAGAGACTTCAAGGGAATAGGGCGCTGTATTTTTATTAAACTGTTGTTTTGCTCCATAAAATATTTTGCAAAGTAAAGTAACACCCTAACAGTAATTTCTGTTTTGCTAAAATATTTTATCTTGGGATCTCAATGTTTTACAAATGCTGATGAATAAAACCTCCTTTCACTTCTGTGAAGCACATGGTGGTATTCCCATTTAATGCATGGAATGGAACCCAGATGTATTAACTTACAGTCCTGTGCCATAAGCAGCAAATCATCTCCTCCCCTCTGTTTTTACATGAATCGTCTCTGCTTTCCAACTCTTCACTTTATGAGATTTTTAAGTGCACAGTGCAGTGATTTACTGTTGATCACTTTTCTAACATTTTATTCTAAATGAAACAGCCCTGCAGGTTATGAGTTGCCAAATGACAGAAAACAGGAGCTCCCCCAAGTTCAAGCTGTTTTAAAGTCTAAAGACTTACAATAAAGAAAATAATTAAGTGAATGGTGTCAGAGAGGCCTGGGTATTACTGTTAAGCTGTCACCGACTCAGCTGTTAACATCTTTGTATTGGCAAGTTTGTGGTTGCTCACTTTTTAAAAAAGTGTACTCCATTACTGTTGAGTTTGCAGCTAACATGAAAGCCGGTCCTTCTTGGTTTTGTTTAATAGCTCTTTCTTTCAGTTGCAACATCTAGTGGTGTGACCATTTTGTCTGATAGTTGTAGCATTGTTTCAGAACTGCTGAATCCATAGGTTTGAATAAATCAACACATCTGCGATGGTCCTTTAAAGCTGTAAGTAGGAGACAAATACCTGTTGCTGCAATTGTTGTTCTTACTGTGTGCTAAAGACATTTAAAAAAAAATGCATCAGAGACTGAGGTAACTGTTGTACTCCATCAGAGGTTCTTGTGGAAAGGTCTTTTACTGGTGATACTGCTGAGTGCCTGCTTGTCTTGAGTTTGGAAAGGTGCAGGTGTTTTGGGAGATTCATCCTTGATCTGTAGAAAAGACAGATGTATATGGATATAATTTAATGAGTTGATCTCTGTATAGTGCCTCACTTCTCTAATGAAATTGTGTAGCGTATACAGTTTTGCATAATTTTAAAACAGTCATTTGGAAGCCCTTAGCGCTGGGATATTTGAAGAAGTTATAGATGCATCATCAAGCACAAATCACATTACATCCTGTTAGTGTATTCTCAAGATACCTCAGCTAGCTTAAACTGACACCAAAAGGAGACTAAGAGCTCTCTTTCTCAGGTATGCAGGCTTGTTTCTTCTTCCAAGAAATGGATTTTAAAATAAATCATTTTTGTTAAATGAGCATATGCAATGCTAGAGTGGAGAATTACTTCTGGAAATCTTTTGTTAAATGTGATACTGCTATAAAAAGGCCTTCCCTCCTCCCCATCAGTATGAAGCAAATGTACTTTTTCCAGAATAAGAATCAGGAAGAATGAGGAAAACACAGTTTTTCTTTTCTTTTTTTAATCTCCATATAAATGAATGACTGCAAGTGCTGGCCAGTGGGGTTTTGTGCAGAAAGGGTGGGAGGAGAAAAGCCAAAAGATAAGGAAGGGGTTGAAAAGTAAAACTTTTCTGTAAAGACAACACTTGAGAAGAGAGAGGGCACTTATTTGTGAATTTGCTCTGAAAACCAGTCTGATAACAACTTTGAACAATTGTCTCTCTATAGCTAAGGTTATCTTTCAAAGTTTTCAAACTTGGTTGCTCCTAGAACAGAAGCTCCATGGTACTAAAATTAATGTATTGTCAGGAGTTCTGTGCACCAGGAAGTCTCACTGGTTTGAGTAGAAGCCCTGAAGATTAGGATGCTTACCTGAATGCTCATGTCAGAATTATGAGCTTCACATTTTCATGGTGGTATTGATATGACCGCTATCAAATGTTGCTATGTGTGTGCCAGTATAACAGGATAATTTTGAAATAAGAGGGAGGGAGGGAGCATTTGGCTAGTAACTTGTAGTTTTTAGCAGAAAATCCTCTATAATTTTTATCTCTTGAGAAGAGTTTGAAGAAGAGAAATGATATATTAGAGAAATTGGTAGTTTTCCAATGAAAGCTATTTTAACTCATCTGCACAAGTTCAGTTGATAGATCATTCTGTCTTAAGTTTCCTGACAGTTCTTTAAGACATATTTAAAGATAAACTATGCCACCAATGTTGCATAAACAATTTAAATTGATTCCTCTAGATTTTTGCTGATACCTTTTCCGGAAAAAAAAAAAAAAAAAAAAAAAGCTTCAAAGTAACTTAGTGATGAAAATACTCTATAAACATTGGCTGTATTTAAAGGAAGACCTTATGCATTTTAAGTAGGCTTTGTAACTACTACTTCCTTTCCTGGCACATTGATAATACAGTGTGGTGATGACAGCATTGGGGCTCTTTTGTAAATTAAATTATAAATTGTGTAGCTGGTCATGTATATGGATTGTCTGTTTCTGAGTAAACCCGTCCATCAACAGTTTAAGCTTGGAGACTTTTCTCACCTAGACACTGTTCATGTTCCTTATCTCTTGATTTGCGTGGGTGACCTGAGAACAGCCAATTCTTCACACTCCCCAGCTAATCTTAACTTCCTTAATTCAAGATTCAAATTTTAATTCAAGAGATTAAGCAGTCTGCTCTAGTTTGTTTGGTTAATAATTGCTAACAATCTAAAACCTGTTGTTCTTTTTCCTCCTTGTTTTTTAAGCTCTCCAGTTGCTTCTTATTCAAATGTCCTTACCTTCTTGAGGGTTAGTTTTGGTTGTGTCATAGGAAGACTTGAGATTTCCTTGTCTCAGGCGGTATGACTATTCAAGTCAGCCGAGGCTTCATTTTTAATGTGCTTTGGTCAGGCCTTTGGCACTTGGTATCAAGGTTTGTCCCTCCTGTTAAGAGCTGATCAAGTGTGGGCAAAACGGAGGAAACTACTACTCCTGGGCATCTTAAGTTGCTGCGATATGTTGTGTTTGTAAATTGCTGAGTTCCGGATGAGGAAAGGCTAGTGGTTTTGCTAATTGTTGAGGCAAAACCATGTCTTTACTGCTTTTCACTTACTCTTTTATCCTGGTAGGCACAAGACATACTACAAAATCTGAACTAGAGAATATTAGGTTGTTACAACTCTGATGCTAACAGCCAAGCTTTGACTGGAGGTTTGGCATTAGCTCCAAGGAAAACGTGTGTTGTCATAGAAACAAAAAGTTACAGAATTGTCAGTAAGCTCATATAAGATGAAGCATGACTGAGGAACAGGTATGGCTAATGTGCAAAATCATCAGTGGTAGGACATTTGAAATCTGAATATGTTCAATGAACAACTCACTTTTGCTTTAAAATAAACACAGTGGACTATAGATTTAACTGTTGTGGTCAATAGCACTTGCTCAGCGTATGCAAGTAATGTGAAAATGTAAAATACAGTATTACCTCATTTTTTAAAAGGGGAGGAGAGAAATTTGTGAGGTAGCATACTAAAATATACTGTCTGCTCCTAAAAGACAGACTTTTGTAAATTATTACTTTTTTAAAAAAATTTAAGGAGAAAGACAGGTGGCATGTTGGGAAAAAAGCTGTATTCTTGGGCTGTCACATTAGTGTTTTTTGTGCATGCAAGAGTGTTGTCTCCATAGAAGGGGAAAATACTAACAGGAATGAAAATGACCAAGGTCGTAAACTCCAGTAAATCCAGAGCTAAACTATCCTGTTTGAGTGTACAATTTAATGGACCGCCCATTCGGAGGAAAACTGTCTGTTACAAATAATGATGAACATGCCAAAGCACAGTAATTGTGCTAGAAGGTATCTTAATTCCTGGTCACAGAAGTGTCAACGGGAATGATCCATGGGTGAGTAGTTACATAGCACTTGCTTTCTATTTACCATAGATGACTTTGTAAATAAGGCTTCCTTTTTCTTGGAGTCATTTGTCTTAATATTCCTTTGTGCTTGCATATTTAAATCCCCGAATACTCCTAGGCCTCATTTAGGTTTAATGTGCTCTTTCGCTTTATTTTCTCCCCCTTGGAAGCAGGATCTAGCCATTCAAATTTTATGCCTGCTTGCAGAAAATTAGTGGTTATGTACAATGGGCCTTGTACCTGCTAATAGATGATCTGAAGTAAAAACTCAGGTGATTAGGGTTAGAGGAAAGGTGTTTAAAGTAACGATTGTTTTGCAGTTTGGCCGTAGACAAGCCAACCTAGGGTCTGGCCATGTTTTCAGAGTCATCTTTATCCTTACAGCTTATTCAAAATAAACTAGTTTTACGTTAAATCAAAGATTAGCTTAGAAAGACATAATACTGGTAACAGTTGTATCATAGGCAGGGTGATTCTAGGTTCATGTTTTACATACATGTCAAAAGTATTTTAACCTATAGAGGACCTTAGAAGACTGCTCCAGATTTCCCCTGTAAATTCTACCAGCTGTTTGTTATTTTACTCAATGTGATTACCTTGTTCCAGTGTCAGTGTTGGATGTCGTCTTTGGTGCTTTGGGAGGTTGCATAAATTCTGTCACTAAAAACCTTGGACACTATCTCCAGCTTTGGAGCAGAAAATGACGACAACAGAGTTGCTTCCTTCTGATGGTCTTAGACTGGCTCTGTAAACTGACCTGACACATATAATGGGAAGAACTCATTAGGAATCTCACTAGGATGTGTACTTTTTCTTCTGATGTATGTAAACGTGGGCTGATGTGACACTGAAGGGCTAGTGTGACTTGTAAGGAAAAGGCAATGCGACAGACTGTCCTTGCAGCTGTCTAATAGCAATAGAATTGCATGTCTATTTTTCACCAAATTTGGAATTTTTAAGGATTCACAAAACTGGAAGTACAAAAGAGATTTTTATTCTAAAGATCTCAGTCTCATGTATTTTTAAACTGTGTATTCCTCTGAGAGAGTCTTTAGGCCATGTGGCTCTTAATGACCATTATGATTAACTATCAGCCACATTTCAAGGAACTTGCACCCTGCTAGGATATTGCAGTTGTTCCCTCTGTTTCATTCAATATATTTTCTTAATTTCTGAGTATCATAAATATGTTGTTCTGGAAGCAAGATTTGTGTCTTGGTGAAATAGAGTACAAAGGAGGAGTGCTTCCTAGGCAGGAGCACCTTCTGCAAGGAATGGCCAAGTGGCATCAAGAAAACGGGGAAGAATGTAAAATAGGAAGAGCATAAAATCGAGGTATAAATGCTTACTAGGAGTTGGGAAAGCTCAGTTTGAGGTGTGATGGGGGGCTGCATGCATATGCTTTAGGGAGAAGTGGGGGGAGGAAGCTGAAGACAGTATCAGAAAAGCAGGTTTGGAAAGGATGTGCCACTGAAGACAGCCAAACAGTAAAACTGGCCTACAAGAATATACTGCAGGACTCTCAATACTTCATATCCATCTAATCTACCTTTATAGGGGAAACTGTAAATAAACACCTTCAGAATTTTTAAAAAAAGTAACTTTCATTGTCCAACCAGTAGTACTCATTTAATTGCTAATAATTAATCATTGAGAATGCACATTAAGTAGATTGGGCAGTTGGCTGGGAGTTGGACTACGTTTGTAGTTCTGCCACTGGTCTGGTATGACCTCAGAGGTCATAGCAGATGGACCTGATAATGCAGATGTGTCATTCCACCTCTTGCACCAGCCCTATCCCTTACCTTTTCTGTCTGTTTAATTTCAGCATTGGGGTTAGTAGGAAGGTTACTATTCTTACTTTGCTAGACACTGATTAAGAATATAGTAGGCCCAAGGCTTTCTTCTGCTTCTATGAAGTACTGAAATGCACACTGTTAGTTGTTTGGTTTTTTTAAAGTAGGCTAGTTGATACAGGTTTTTTTCTGTAAAGACTAAGCTTCTTGTTGCTAAGAATACCCTGTGTTTACATTTGGGTATTCCTCAGGGACTGATGGTGTCACAGATGAGGTCAGTTTTCAGCAATATAGTTAGTGCCAGCTTGGTGATGCTGCTGTCAACCAGAAACATTTTAAAGTCCCTGTTAAAAATGTTAAAGTTCTTGCCAATCAGAGGATGCCTTTTTGTATGTGTTTATTGAGAGATTTGAAGGAAAAAGCCTTAAAAGCATTTTTCTCTATAGATCATATAAACTTCCATTTTTAATCGCAGGTCCTATTAAATTCCATATGTTTCAGTATTTTTGCACTGTCTTGTTCATCATTCTAGTTGATATGAAATAATGAATGCAATGTAGAAAGCAAACAATAGCCTGAAGTACACTCCTACGCACCTGCCATGTATCCAATTAGTCTGAAATGACCAGGTGGAACTAACTGGACAAATGATGCAGGCCTCAAGCAAAAGTACTTTCCTAAAAAGTTAAGAAATTCTTACAGGCAAGTTTGTTCCCCTCCCTTTTTTTTGAAAGATGGGTTGAAGGTTGCAGGCGATGAGAAATGCGAATAACAAAGTGAAGCCTCTGAAATAATCCAAAGCAACTTGCTGAAATAACATCCTTTATAAAGATGTTTTGTGTACTATGACTATGCGGTGTATTCCAGTAAGGTTACAGCAATTACCAAAAGTTTTGCTTAAAGTTTCTTAAATGTGCTCCACCCACCATGAGCCCATTTAGTTGGACCTAAATGAGGGGAAGTGTATTTCTCCTGAGATGAGGAAGCCTAAACTGCAGCTGTTGTCTATGCTGTGTATGTGAGGAAAGCTGAGCAACCTCCTCTGCCCTGGTACTTACACAGTCTTAAGTCAGAGGAAAACAGTTTTCCTGTAATCTACACTTGATTGTACTTCTTTTGATGGTTAATTTCATTATTTATGCTTTTTTTTGTACCAAGTCCAATTAAAACAATTGGACTCTGAACCAGCTTCTGTCTTGATTAAGAAATGTATTTATATGTGGTAGCATATGGAAGCACAACCTGTTAACAGCTGCAAATTTTGTTGATTAAACTAGGTGCAGACAAATTTACAAGAGAAAGTGTTCCGTGAAAAATTCCAGTTCACTGACGTACAAAGGTATCCTGACTATTTTCTTACCAGTTTCCACAGTTTCTTGCCAAGAATAACACAAGGTTTCTTGCGAAGTGTTGACACTGGAGGTTCTAAATGCTATATGTTTTATCAATCATTTTGAGTTGTCTTGAATCTCAGTAAACAAACCTATGTATCTGTGCAGCCACCTGGAGCTACTCTTAGCCCTTGAAGACCACATTCTTTTCAAGCAAGCTTTCAGATCCTTGTGTGGCCACAGCAAAGTTTGTTTGCATCATCTGCTGAGAGGCACCACAAAGTAATGGAAGTTACAGGACACTGTGGCCTAATTTTTGTTCCTTACAGAGTTTAGTGAAATTTAGGGATAATAATACTTGCAACTCATTGGGACAGAAAGACCATATGAGTCCTGACCTTGTCAAGCAAGACTTGAAACATTCTGAAAGCTTAAGCTATTTTATCTTCCAGTCTCAAAGCATGTTACAAATAAACATTGCTCTAAAAATCTGTGTGATGTAAAAGAAATTAATCTACAGATAGGTAACTAAAGCATGGACAGTATAAATGACTACTTCAAAGATTACTGAGTCAGTGGCAGATTCAGCACTGAGGAAATAGGAGTATTATAAGATTTGAATCTCCGGTTAGCAGTGAAACCAGATGCAATATGAAATGATAGTGTCGAGTATGTAATGTTTAAAATGAGACCAACTCTTTCACTTGTGCATAAATGTCTGTACTCATCTGTCATTATTTGTTTTTTGGTTTAAAGACAAATACATAAAATTTTCTTGAACTGCTGCTGGAGCTTCATAATCTGCTTTAATGGCCTGAAGTATGTTTGCAGTGCTCATAAGTGAGTAAATTCAACTGCTGCGTTTGCTGCTTTGGACTCCTAAGTCAGCCTCCAGGAAAAATCTGTGTCAAAGTACAGTGGTACGAATGGAAACAATAATTTTTATGGATTGAAGTTTCTAATTCTCAAGGTGTGATTATATAGAGAGATGCTTAAAAAATTTCCACTCTCTGGAATCTACTGAAGTATTTGGTACCAAATGAAGTAATTATGTCCATACGTATAAAGAACAAGGCTATACTGGAGCAGAGGTAATAGAATTTTGACTTAAATGTCAAACAAATGTAGTTCTTACGTAAATAATCTTTATTGTGAAATACAGACAATTTCTGTTACTTGGTGTGTCAGAAAGCAATACCTTCCAGTATTACAGAAGAAACAAGTGTGCTTCATGCAGAGCACATTATTTCCTTTTCTGCTTGTATTTTTTGTCTAGTGTCTTGCAGCAGATGTATATACATCTTTTTCTTTTGTTCCAAGACAGTAACTGTAGATAGCAAAAAGGCTATTTTTTTTTTAAACTGACAATAATCTAACTGGTGCAAACAATATTTGTTGATTGACAGATTTTTAAAGGAGAAAATTTAAATGTAGGGAGCACCACAGATACACTATGAAAAGGGCTCCCAGACTAATGTGGTCTTCTGGTTGCTGGTTAAGAAATATTGGGCTTTTCATGCAAGTCAGCTATTCATACCTAGACTATGAGCTCAAATGAATCGGAATAGTGGATGAGCTTTAATAATCTTACTAGAACCCATGTGAAAACAAATAAGACTGTATTTAAAAATATCAGAACATTATTGAGGGTAGGATGATGCAGAGTCAAGAATTAGAGAATTGGAGATTAAATTTTTCTATGCAACCTTAATTTTTCCCTTTTGGTATTATGAGATAATCTAATCTCATTGTTATGTATTTTATATGATATCTCTGCCTCAATCTGCTGAGAGAATGGGTCTGTTTGCAGTGAAGGAGACTGTTTGCAAGATCATTGCCTTATTGGTTGCAAAAGTTGATTTTCTGAAGTGAATAAGGCCTAATCAAGACAGCTGAATTCTTTCTTGGAGAGTCAGATATGCCTTTGGTTATATAAACATATACAAGTATACTTAAGGATGACTAAATTATTATAAGCAGATTTTTCACAGCTGATCATTAATAGTACATCTAATTTTCTGGATGCTTCATTTGTGAGATTAAAAGTGAAGTGCTCACTTCTACAACTACATTCAGTAGAGGCTGTTCTTTTAACAAATTAAATGTTACAGCATGCCATATTAAACTGGACAATCGATTCCTGAGTGGCTCAAAGCAGGCACCCAAAACTCTTTACATTAATCTGTCTGTGGCTCCATTCACTATGTGTAAATGGGATTAATCTGTTTCTCAGGACAGAGGTATTCTGAAGGCAAAGCAGCTGTGAAGCACTTAACGTAGGTTTCAGTTGATAAAGAAAAGAGTAATTTGGTGTTCAGAACAGAACTTTAGCAACGTGCAGTAAGTGAGGGCTTGGATTACAAGCTTCAGAATGAAGAGAAAACAAAATGAGTAACTTCTTGTTGAGTACCATCCTGCACATACGTAATTGTCTTTTTATAGCTTTGTTTCAAGTCTGATCCTGGAAAATTAAAGCAAAGTAGGTCAAGTTCAATAATGTTCTACAGGACTGAAAATGAATTATAACAGGAAGTGCTAGAAAGTGAAGGGGGCTGACACCCCCATCTGTAATAACTTCCAGATATAGGGTCCTAACACGTATTGTCACGGAGACAGCATTTCCCTAAGTGGAAGCTGTGTGACATAAAGCAGTCTTGTCATTCTGGTATCTTGCTTGAGTGCCTAATAAAGGAATTAAAGTAAGCTTTCCCCATTCTGAAAACATTATGCATATAATGAACTTTGTGACAGAAGGTGGTTAGAACTGTTCCTTTATTTAGCAGCCTTCCATTGCATAGAGTGTAACCTAGTGGTATTTTCTAGTAGCTGTTATTGTTAGGATGAGGTTTGTAGGTAGAGTTAGCAACTTATATTAAACCATCAAAGATGGATAAAGCACTGTAACATTGGGGGCAGGAGAACTTGATTTAGATGAAAATGCTAGTGAAATGCAGCTTAAATGACTGCCTCTCGGCCTTCTGCAGCACATAGGGTAAACTGTATTCAGGACTGCAAAAGAAATTAATATTCTACTTAACATCTCTTCTGAGTAGTCTTGTATTTTTTCAGTTCTTCTGCTTCTGTGGTACTTGTGAAGCCTGGTGTTGAGACCATTTTGATTCTCTTGTGCTTGAATCCTTAAAAGAATTTAAAAATGCTCACGATTCCCCAGAGTTTGTGATTCTCTTTTATTTAGGAGGTGGAGGGAGACATCATAAGGTGAATGGAAGTGGAGACTAGAAACTATGCAAGTTGTGACTTTGCCTTGGGAATGAGAGAGAGATGGAACAGAGTTCTTGTCTCTAGAAATAACGCTGCTGCCTGTGGAACTTTGCATGGGCCTTGGCAAGAATTTTTCCTTTTGTAGGTTATGTCACAGGTGATTCATTACCTCAGAGTGCAGCTTAAAAAATAAAAATAGAAACATCCCACAATAGCTTTATTTTTAATTATCCATTGTTAACGCTCAGTTGGGGGAAAAAATGTGACAGAGCCTTCTTAAAGATTTCTGTTTGGTTTGTTTTTTGTTACTTTGTTCTGTTTTGGAACACAGAAGCTTTTAATTTCACTGATGTGCAATATGAAAGAAATATCCTTTTTGGATCCTTTTTGGATTTCACCAGTCACATAATGTAACTTAATGCTGAGGCTTGCAGTGTACTTAAAGCAAGAACTTTGCTTCCTTACATATGAGAATTGGAGTGTATTCTTCTCAGACAAAATATTTTTTACAGTACAAGTTGGTTTATTGAAAGCTTTTACAAATTACTTATTTTCCCCAGATGATAGCAATATTAAAATAATGTAGGCCCTTCCCATTAAAATTCTTTGAAATAACATGAAAATATTGTAAACTATGCTGATGTCAACCTGAATTTATTACTGAATTTGTCTACATCTTATGATTTATCTTAAATTCATCCTGATGTATGCTTCACTGCACGTATTGGTACCTGCATTAGCCAAGGCCAAATGCAGTGGCAGCCTAACTTCTGTGCTTACTTCAGGTTTGATGAGGATTTTGGGGAGAACTACTCAAGTTTTTAGGTCTGAATTGTTCTGTGAATTGTTCTGCAGTGTAATGGGGGAAAAACTTTCCAGATCATTCCGAGCCTTACACAGAACTTCACCAATCTGCTAAGTTTGTAAATAAAAAAATGTTTTGAGCGAGGTGTGTGCTCTCTTCTGGCTGTGCTCACTCTTCTGATTAGCATAGCAAATCATACATGCTATAGCATATGCACATAGTAAACTTCAGAACAATGACTTGAATCTTCTCTTCTTTCTGAAATAATTCTTTCAGAGAGTTGAGGATCCAGGATAGGAGATATGATAGAGTATTTTGTAATGGTTTGTTATCGTGAGATGCCAGTGGCATGCAGACCATATGTATACATTTTAATGTAGTGGAAGTAGATTTAAATTTCAGTAGTGATGATATTCCTGTAGAGCTAGATCTGATAGATCTCATACACAGAGTGGTGGGACCACATCAAACAGATACTGGATGACTGGAAATTTCCTGTGTTTGGAGATGTCATCTGTCATTGAGCTGCCCAACAGCTTGCTCTGACTTTTTATTTTTTTCCATGTCAGGTTGGCACAAATAAGTCAAGGGCTGTACAAAAGCATGTTTCCAGGGCCATCTGGAATCCGGCTACTCCCAGCTGCTGCAGGTCAGAGACTAACTGGTCTTGTGTTGGCAGGTTAAAGGTAATGTAGTGGTCTAAGAGGAAATAATTGCTTTTGTTTGATCTTCCTGTACTTGTTTCACAAGCTTTCATATACCACTTGCTAATCAAGAGCACAGTTAAGTGCTAAGAGAAAGGAAGTAGTCCAGCTGCTATTGCAGTAATCAAAGTACACTAGGAATTTATAATCAGCTGTATAAACTGACTTCACAATAAAACCAATTAGTGTGCTGTCACAAGAAGTGGAATCATATGCCATCTGTATTCTTGTTCTTCTTTCCCTCTGAGCGCATAGGGTAGTGTTATGTTATTAAATATAAGCATCTTTGCACCACTGAAGTGTGAGCTACGTGGAGGGAAGTCTACCTGAGATTGCAGGTGCTGGGATGTGCTGCCTTCTGTCCATTGGTCTTAAGTACCTGATGGAACACTTCATTTTGATCCTGTTGATCTATCTCAGTCTGTTTTGCAGAATACTCAGCAATTCATATATTCCTCTTTCTCTCTCTTCCCCATTCTGCTTTAACACATCAGGAGGTCACTTATACTCACAGGCTTTTTGTGTCCTCTAGCAAGTTGCACTCCTTGTCCCCTTCCCCATCTTGTTGTTCCAGAAAAGAAATGTCAAGCGATGGTAGATCATGTTTTGCTCTAAAGGAAGAAAAACTTAATGTTCTATATCACAGCAGAGGGAAAAGTTGCGTATTTATCCTCCGTGTACACCTTTGCTCTGCCTCTGTGTTGTCTGTCTTAACTGATTCTGAAGTTAGGAGGCCACCAAAGGGAGTTCTAATTACTTTGGTTATTGCATTATAATGACTATGTTTACTGTCTATTAAGACCTCAGGGTAATAGTGTTAGGTGATTAGGACACGATCTGTGGATCTTTTGTTTTGGTGATCTTGTTGTTGTTTTAGGCAGTCAGGGCATTGAAAGATTTCAACTTGCCTAACTTTCCAGACTGGAAGAAGTTGAAACTTGTGTTAGTTCTCCGACAGAAGGCCTCTCTACTGGTGACTGACTTGTTAACAAAATGTGTAAAATTCTGCTAGCTAGGAAAACGTTAACTTGGTGACAGTGCTTAAACTGTTATTTTACGACATCCTGGGTTCCTTTCCCCCCTTTCCCCCTCCTTCTTCTTTCTGTTCTTAGGCATTTTCTCAGATACCTTCTTGAGATACAAGAGCTAATTACTAAACTGTGTCTCCCTTCTATGATCTGGAATGTGAACGTGGTGCCATTTCTTATAATTATGTTTGCAGTTTGCTCTGCAGTAGACTCTTTACCAAAGTTAATAGCTTTTATTTTTTTCTTTTTTTAACTAAACTATGGTCTTAATGCCAGTTAATAAATACCATTCATGAGTTCATTTCTGCTATTACTTTTCATCTTGATCTTAATCCTGCTGGTGCTTATGGAGCTGCTATAACCTGATAATAATAGATAACATAATATTATTTCTTCTGAACTGCTACTCTTTCCAAGCCAACCAATATCTTTGTTAGGAATGTGAATCATACAGTTGTACTCTGTGTCATCCACCAAACTGTATGGTGTATTGGTTTTGTGTGGCAAGGTTTTGGGGGGGGGGGGGGGGGGGGGGGGCTGCGGCTACAGGGGTGGCTTCTGTAAGAAGTTGTTGGAAGCTTCCCCTGTGTTCAAAAGAGTCCATACCAGCCGGCTCTAAGACGGACCCGCCGCCGGCCAAGGCCGAGCCAATCAATGATAGTGGTAACGCCTCTGTGATAACATTTTTAAGAAGGAAAAAAAGTTGGGACGCAGAGAAACAGCCGTAGGAGAGAGGAGTGAGAATATGTAAGAGAAACAACCCTGCGGACACCAAGGTCAGTGAAGAAGGAGGGGGAGGAGATGCTCCAGGCGCCGGAGCGAAGATTCCCCTGCAGCCTGTGGTGAAGACCCTGGTGAGGCAGGCTGTCCCCCTGCAGTCCAGGGAGGTCCACGGTGGAGCAGATATCCACCTGCAGCCCGTGGAGGACCCCACGCCGGAGCAGGTGGGTTCCCGAAGGAGGCTGTGACCCCGTGGGAACCCCACGCTGGAGCAGGCTCCTGGCAGGACCTGCGGATCTGTGGAGAGAGGAGCCCACGGAGCAGGTTTTCTGGCAGGACTTGTGACCCCGTGGGGGACCCACGCTGGAGCAGTGTGCTCCTGAAGGACTGCACACCGTGGAAAGGACCCACGCTGGAGCAGTTTGTGAAGAACTGCAGCCCGTGGGAAGGACCCACGTTGGAGCGGTTCGTGGAGGACTGTCTCCCGTGGGTGGGACCCCACGCTGGAGCAGGGAAGAGTGTGATGAGCCCTCCCCCTGAGGAGGATGAAGCGGCAGAAAATAACGTGTGATGACCGTAAACCCTGTCCCCATCCCCCTTGTGCCGCTTGGGGGGCTTGGTAGAGAAATCCGGGAGTGAAGTTGTGCCCAGGAAGAAGTGAGGGGTGGAGGGAAGGTGTTCTGAGATTTGGTTTTATTTCTCATTACCTTACTCTGGCTGATTTGTAATAAATTGAGCTAATTTTCCCTAAGCTGAGTCTGTTTTGCCCATGACGGTAATTAGTGAATGGTCTCTCCTGTCCTTATCTCGACCCGCAAGCTTTTTGTTATATTTTCCTCTCCCATGTCCAGCTGAGGAGGGGGGAGTGATAGAGCGGCTTTGGTGGGCACCTGGCGTCCAGCCAGGGTCAACCCATCATAATGGTTTTGACTTCACTAGCTGTACTTCATGGAGCTGCTTGTCTCCTTGGTGACAGTGTTGAAGGCTGTGTTCTGGACATTGTTCATGCTGCTTATGATCTGTTTGCGCTTTGAAGTTACACTCAGAGAAAATGAAAAAAATACCGCTATATTTAAAGCCTCATTTACACTATTATATTAATTGTGTGTACACTTTTTCAGTCAGTCTAAGAGCTCTTCTAGGAAACGTTGCAGATTGCAACTCAGGCTCATAACTTCGTATCTGAACAGCTTTCAGTGCTTCATTTGAAGCCTGTACAGAAAACGTAGCCCCCTTTGCTGGGTAAATGTTAATGCTCTTGATGTGAGTACAGGCTTCAAATCTTTCAACTCTTGTCTTTTCCATACTCTTCTTCATCCTTCAGAAGGTTTTCTCTGTGGTGGGGTGTTTCACTTGCAGAATTGGCTCTCAAGTTGTAGAAAGACTTCTGAGAGAAGGTAAAGCAGAGACTTTATACTACTTCAGAGCTTCCATGTGTATTTGGGTTTCCTCAATTCTTACAAATGGTCTAGCCTAATTTAGGTAGACCTTGCAGGGCATGTGTTGTCTTGCAGCCACCTTGTCTCTGTCCTCAAGAAACAACTCTTTCATAATCATATCTGAAAAAAAAAAGCAATTAATCAACTGATACCCATTTGTGTCTCCCTGCTTGTGACAAGGATTCTAGTAGGTGTAGATAGAAGGCTACAGCTTTTGCTTTCCTTACAGCAAAAGATTTTTTTTGTTGGGTGGTCTGTATAGCTCACTCTCAAAACCAGTTATCTGGAGGTTTTTGGTCTCATCCTTGTACTTCCATGCTCTGTATTTTCCTTCTACTTTATTTTCTTTTGGTTCTCTGTTTCACTTAGATATATGCTAATTTTGCATTTGCATGTAGACCATTCATAAATACTTAATACTCAGTGAATTAATGGCTTTAGGGTAGCATCTTCCAATGCATGAATGAAAAGGGTTTCTCCTTTCTCCTTTGTAAATTAAATACATATATCTGCATTCATAATGTATTATTCTGCTTTTTGTAATATAAATGCAAAACACTTGGGTCTTTTATGGTGCCCTGTATCTTTGTATGAGCTCTGGATGTTTTCTATATTTGTATAGGTGCCACATCATGGGGTATGAGTCTTGGTGGGTTTTTTAGTCTCTGATTTTTAAACTTTACCTCTTTATTCCTTCCATGTTTATTTTTACTTAACTGTGCTGTTTTGCGATGTTTGTTCTCTTCTCTGAGGCTTTTGTTTGTGTTTGCGTTTACTTATGCACTGCTGGTTGACATATGAATGCCTTTGTAATCATATGGTATACACTGCTGAATATTTGTTCACAGATCTTTTTGTTAGTATTCAAGTTAATAGTATAATCAGATTCACTGGAATTTGGTTCCATATCTAGAATATACTTCTCCTAGGAATGTAACAATAACCAAGTTTTTCTTTGTTAATTCAAAGCTCTCATTCTCTTTCACCCCAGTAACATGGAAGGTGTTGTACTTCATTGGGCTTATGCACCACCTGTCACCAACTGCGGGGCAAATTTTATGTTTACCCTGGTTTTTGCTTGTCCCTGTGCAACCTACTTTAAGTTTAAATTGCTGCATGAACTTTTTCCAAATTGAACTGGCAGATTTATTTGTTGTAATCGGAAAAGGCTCACAATACACATATTCCTTTTAACCCTGTTCATAGACAGGTAGTGCATTGATCAAATATTTGCAATCTAGTAGTTGCTCTCCTGGGTTTACATGTAATCCGTGGCTTGCTTTCTGATGCTGTCTGTTTCAGTGATTATTTAAGCTGTCCTAAAATTTGTGTCAGTAATGATGCAAAATTACGCAAATACAATGCTAACTCTTTTACAGTATATAAACCAGACGAGGCTGTGGTCTTTTTTTCTGATTCTCTGAAGCAGGTTCTTGCCACTCTGAGTGAAGTCAAAAAAGAGAAAGTATAGCTCTGCCTTTAAAGTTGGATCTCTTAATGTTACAAGCTGCTTCGTAGCATGCGAGTCTGTCTCAAGTTTATATACCACACAGTTCTGTCAAACAAGCCTGTTAGCAATCATTCGCACTTTTGTTGATAGCTTCTGGAGATCAGAAAATAAGTAAAAGTATATTTCACTATATAATTTGAACACTTTTGTTTCTTTTGCTCTGTAAAGATGGTTCTCTTGGAGAATGTGGAGACAGGGAGAGCAAGGTTGAGTAGCTTTAATTAAAATTACCTCTGTTGTACCAGATCCTTTGTATGTACAAATTCATCTCCAGGAATGTCAGGCAACTGAATTGTCTTTTATTAAAAAAAAGTTCAAATGAAAACCTTGTATGATCTTTTTAATGTAATCCTAGCACTGGATCTGACATATAATATAATGGTGGTAAAAGTGTAAACAAGTACAAAAATAACTAAGGAAGTCATGGGAGTAATGTAAAGCAAATCTTCCTTGGGTCACATTTTTAAATTTTCAATTAAATTTAGTGATTTTTTTTTTCATAAATAATGCAAACCACAGCTGTAAAAAAAAAAAAAGGGGGGGGGGGGAGCAGATGTAGTAGTTTCCATCTTTTGAAATGGGCAATTGTTCTTGACAGAATATAAAATAAATTTTAGAACTTCTGACTCCTTGTAACATTGTGATCACAGTCAGTCACCACTAATGCACCGTCAGAGATTGCGTCCATAATAGGTTTACAGTGCAAAATTGTGTTACTGCAGAAGAACAGTGCTCAGAAAGGGCGAGAACTTGAAGTGTGCTGTTTGCTGTTGGTGTTGAGAACTGCAGAAAGCTAATGAGAGCAAGCAATAGGCTGAAATCAGAGGGAAGTTATTTTGGTTTATGCTCCTGCTTACCTGCTTGGACACTATCCCCCCGACATAGAATTAGAGTTGGAATTTGTCCATAGTTGAACACAGAACATCTATCATCTTTTTGTTCTCTGTACATTTTCATATCGAAAGGAAGATCTTAAGGTATCTATAGGTAGATATTTTTGTTAGAATTGTTGAACATTTTCATGAAAATAAGATATATGTTGGTTTTGATTATATCACTTTTAATTTTTTTCCAGAAAACAGTAGTCTATTTGGATGATGCAGTTTTATATAACTGGTTGTCATAGAAATATAATTATAGATTGTGATTCTGAAGTTTATTTGTCATGTCTATTTCAAAGAGCATCCTGGATTTTTTTAAATACAAAGAATCACCTCTGATATTAGGTGTTACAGTTTTGAGTTGTTTGTTCTGTGATGCTTAAGCAAGCAAGAATAGATTATATTGAGTATCTTCAAATGTTTTTCCTCATCAGAGTATCTCCATGATTGTGTTCCTGCCCGATCTTGTTGTCCTTCCTTTTCTCTTCTTCCCTCTTTACTGCTTTTTATACTTAAACAGTAGAGTTTTTGCACAGTAGGGATGGTCTCTAGTGTCGTGAAGAGAGTTGTGTTTAGTGGGGTAAACCACACATTTTTAAGAATACAACCATCTGCATGCCTGCCTTTGTTTCATCTTGCTTTTAATTTGGCTTCAGTAATGAAAATAAACTGACCTGTTTCAATTTTCTCTGTAGTCAAATTCCTTTAACTTTGCTTTGTTATGCCTCTCTCTGCTGTTGTATGTAAGGTCACAAAATTAAAACCAAGCATTTAAGTTAAAAATAATAAAGGCATCCTTCTATTCATAATTTTTACAGGAGTGATTGTGACCATATTGCACAGTATTATTAACTAGAATAAACTTGAACTTTGAAGTCCTTCCATCTTGCTCCTATTGCAAATGTATTTTAAATGGTTTCCTGTGAATCTGATATTATCAAACTATGGTATGTTATTCAGTCTCATTTATTCATGCTTTTATATGTAAAAAACCTCATCAATTTAAGTAATCCTGTAGGCAATGTTTTGCCTTGCTTATTTGTTGTTTTATAATTTTGGTTATCCCTGAAAATGTATAATTAGAAACAAATATTTTCCAGAAATACTGTAGAGCATTTGAAAAAGTACTTGATCAACTTTAATTTATATTGGGAATATTTTCTAATATAAATTATCGTTTTAATACAAAAGTGTGTGCCAATATCATGTAGTTAATAATTGGCACAACTGCATTAATAGTCAAGATAAAAATTTGTTACATACTTTTTTTTTAATCTAAAGGTGCTGAATAAGAAGGAAACTTGTACTCCTGGGAGAGCAAGACTGAATGTTAGGGTAAATTTGGAGTATCTTGAAGAGGTGGCTAAAGTAGAGTTCAACTGGTTTCACACCCTACTGCCACTTGTCTAAGGACATAATTTGGATTGTAAATATAAGTTATAACATTATAAGTGTAAGTTAATATATTATAATTTGTAAACTCACACAATCTTGCCTATAATGATTGACAGATATCTGGGTTCCAGGATGATGTGCAGAATGGATTTTCTCATTCTGTAAATGAGAAAACATACACAACTGTGCAAATTCAGTTTGTTAAAAGATTGTTTTTCGGACATTGACTGGAGAAGTGACTAGATTGTGCATAATCCTTTAACTAACATTATCTTGTCTCACAGAAAGCTTTCCATTTTTGAAGTGCTGCGAATGTATCATATACCTTTCAAAAGCCTGTAATCTGTAACTTTCAAAAGTGTTTTGCTTTTCAAATAGGACAGCTGAAAGCTAGGCTGACATAATCAACCATCTTGACACCTCCCATGAAAAACAGCTTAGTTTGCAGAACTTGCATTAATCTGTGGTTGGTTGGGTTTTTTTCCAAAATAGTTAGTAATCAGTACTATGTAGGCATTGGAGGTTTTTTTCTCTCACACCTTTTATGTTACTATCTTTTATTCCCGTGACTGAAGCAATCTGTTGTGCTGAGTATAAAAAAGTAAATTGGGTGTGGCAAGGTAAAAGATACTGTAGAGCTCATGCATACCGTAATATTCTAAAACTGATAAATATAGTAATACAAAATTAATAGTATGTAATATTCTAAGCTATCTGGCTACATGCTTTGTTCATTGTTGTATGAACCTATGGCTAGTAATTATACAGTAGGGTAAAAATAACAGAGTTAAATTTTATACAGTTGGCTTCTTTATATTAACAATCTTTTTCATCAGTGCGCATAAGTAGGTGATATTGTTTAGATATTGTTGTTCCATAAAACCTGAAGACATTTTAGTCTAGTCTATTTTTAAAGAGAGTCATTCAGGTTCCAGTTTTAATTTCTTTTATTGTTTATGGTTGTATACTTGTGCCTATGGAGTTTTTCCTCTTGCTCTGACATCTATTTTTATGAGAGTCCTGCTCTACTTTATGAATTGAGTAAACATTTTAATAAGCATGACTTTGTTGTGCTCTTGGGGAAACTCAGACTTATCAGCATGGGTCTATTGAGAAAGGTGAGCAAAGGTCCTCTGGGTGTGCCAAGTCAGCAGTGTGTGCGTGCCAGGGCCAAGAAATGCATTAAAGAGACTGCAAGTTTAACAAGTCAGAACGTTTTCACTATTTCCATATATATCAAACATGTCAAGGAATGTGATCACAAGGCCTTCCAGGGCCTAGTATTTTGATTTTTTTATTTTTTTTTTTTTTAAGCTGAGGCAAAAGCCAAGTTCTCAATGTGCAGCAGTGCTTTTGTATCTATGAATGTGAAGGATGACTGGCTGATCTTGGGAGATCTGTTCTGAATGGCAGACTGTTCTCTGAATGTTTAATCACACCCTGCAACTGATGGGGACTTAGCTTTTGGAGATGACTAGTATTCTGGCATGTTTGCTGTGACCAAAAGCCTGGAATGAATTTTCTGTAGTGTCTGTAAATATACTTCTGTAGATCAACCAGTCAATAATGCTTTGAAACATGCATGTGATCTGAGCAGTGAATTTAATCTCTTTAGGCTTGCAAGAGTTATCAAAGCATTTTGAATACACTGGCTTAGCAGTGAGCACAAGATTTTGAAAATTGTAACGGACAGGTTCTCCTCCTACCAGAAAAGGAGAGCTAACCAGAAAAGGAGAACAAGAAATGAGGGAACCCAACCACGAGAGAGACACCTGTAGATAGAGGTCTGTTTGCAAAATGGGTTTGATTTCAACTAGCTTGCTGAAACCTGACTCTGGGGGTTATTCAGTAGATTGATCTATCCCACTTACTGGTGCTGTGTACTTTTGTTGTATCAAAATTGTGAACAGGATGATGGTAAATGAAGTGAAAGTTGTATATCAGGTATCTAAAGGTGAAAAATTTAGGTAAGCATGGGAATGGGTGGAAGGGTTTTCACTATTTTTGATATCTTTTTGTTTTCCAGGAGTTACATTCCCCAAACTTCAACTTCATAGTTTGAACTCACATTCCTGTAATCAAAGACACAGGATCACATGCATGTGTGTGCATGTGCTCATGAATACATGTGCAAAATTGCCTTTGAACTTATGGCCAGTTTCAGCCAGATTTGGCAGAATTTTAAAAAAAAAGTTCTTATAAATGTGGTGAAAGTAGATGACCAGCTTAAGAAGGTGAAGAAAAACTGTAGGTGCCCCTAACCATGAGAGAAGGTTCAAGAAGTCCTCAAAGTTCTTAACCTATTGCAAACAAACAAGCAAAATACTCTGAGTGTTGTATAGCCTGTTCTGGCTTTAAAACCTTTGGAAGAACAACGATGAGTTCTGTTTGAAGAATTGATTTTATGCTCCATGAAAAAAAACCCCAACATTGTGGAATAACTGGAGCCTTTGCAATTAATGTAGGAATATTGATCAAATATAGAAAGAGACCATAAAAGAGTCCTTTTGATGTTAGTGAGTCAAGAAAATAGTTGCATCTTGTTTTCATTCACAGTGGTTAAAAAAATCACTCATGTTTTTTGCCATAGGTTTATTGTGATGAAATAGAGATTTGATGCAAGCTGTTATTTGTTTTGGGTACAGTGCCTTACTTTTTTTTTCCTTGTCATCTTTTTCTTGTTATTTTGGCATTTTGAGAGGTTGAGTTTTTTTCTTCAAACACTTGCATTTATGTGTTCCAGCTGGTAGTTCATGGGCTAGATCGTGGGACACTTTGTATCCTGCTGTCTTTTTCTTGAGGAAGAACGGACCACATACGAAGGCTGTACTTGCATCCCATTCTGATTCCTCCATGTGGGAAGCAATTGTAGCCCAAGTCACCTGCATGTCAGTGTATAATTAAAAGGTGGAGGTGAACCTCCCTGGTCATGCATTTGGCTTTGCTCTTTCAGCTGCTTGCTTCTGCTGCAAGGTTGGGCAAGCTTAACTAGAGAAGGAGGTATTTTGTGCTTAAGTCATTGTCTAGAAAGCTGCATAACATGAACAGTGAGTGTTAAAATACTGTTTGGATGCTTCTTGGTAAAGATCAGCATTTTCTTCTGTAGCAGTTTTGAAAGAGAACAAATTTGGTCAATGGTGGTCAGAACTCTGACTATTAATGAAATCATCAAATGTGATTTAACATTTATTAATGTCCAGAAGGTGCTAATGGAACTTTCCAAGTTAAGGTAGGAAAGAGAACTTAAGCACGTTATAGATTGCTCTACATTAGCTCATCTGTTGATAGAATTGACTTAAAAAAATAACAGTTCATATACAGTGAAGTCTGCACTGGCTAAGTATTTTAGTATCTCCCAAGCCCAACCCATAGCTATATATGGTCCTTGCTGAGACAGATCTCTAGTATGTACAGGGCATGAGGGTGAAATAAATATTTACTATTAAAGTCTGTTAGAGAAATGAAAATACCAATAATGCTATTTCACTCTTATGTAACACCTTTCATCTAAAGATTTCAAAGCACTTTAATACCATTTAATTAAGCTTTAAAATGTCCCTCTATTATAGATTGATTATATTCCTTGTTTACAGATGGGAGAAATATAATTAAGTACATACAAAACACTGCAAAGGGAGCTCTTAATAAAAGTGAGGAATAAACCCCAGGAATCTTAAATCCCAGTTTTCTGCTTTAGGCTTAGATCCAGCAAACACTTCTGCAGGTGTTTCAATTTCTGCACTGCTTGCATGCTTGAAGTTAAATACCTGAATAAGTACTTGTAGGAATGGGACATAACAATTAGCAGTCTTGCCTTTTTCAGTCTGAGAAATGTAAAATGCCAAAAATATTTCAAGCTGGTCGTGGGCTTTGCACTCTAAAATATATATTAATAAATAAGGTACATCTTACAGATAAAGGGAAGTCTGAATGCCATCTCACAAGGCGCTCTTGAGATTTTGTGTAGAATTTGGTGAGAAATCAACAGTTTTTAGAAGATATCAAGAAGAAATTAGTTTAAATAAGAGCAACAACTATTGTCATGAACACCAAGCCTCTTTTGAAAGGAGACTGTAAAACCTTTACTTGTTTAGTGTGCCAAGTTGAAGGTCAGAAGAGGTAGGAACATAGGGGTTTTCCCTGTGCAGGAGAGGTGAAGTATAGGCTGAACTCCTCTGATGGTACAAAAAAAATACTAGTTAAGTTGAGAAGTGACTTATGCTTATTGTGGAAATTAGAATTGGTTATGTCATCAGTTAGCAGTGTAGTTGTAACTCTGGCCACAGTAGTGACTTTTAAATGGGCTTTGGTCAGCTTGAGGAAAGTACTATATTTTGTTGCAGCTCTGATAGCAGGATAGTAGACTTGATGTCTTGAGAAGCTTCCTACTTGTGCATTAATTTTAGAAATATGATATAAATGTTCCATAAAAACTGAAGAAAGTTTGGGAACAATGTAGTGCCATAGGGCTAAGTTCTGATACAGCATCTCTGCTTTTTTAAATACTGCTACTTCAGTCAAATTAACTTCTGCCATGTGTTCACGTTGCCCCAGTAGCCTTAACATATGTTTTCACACAGCTGAGAAGCACTACCAGTGTGGTTTACTGGGTCTGTGCAAGCATGTCTTTCAGCCCTTCCTGTGCTTCCTGGGTCCTCGCTGAGCTGCTACCCAGTGTGTTTCAGAGCTGCAGGAGGGGTGTCGGAACAAGCTTCCATTTGCTCTGTGGGTTATTTTAGCAGCTGGCTTTGCCATTCAGTGTTGCAGTGTAGAAATGTGATGGTGAAGGAGCAGGCAAGGGGTCTCTTGCAAGGTCTCAAGGCAAGGTCTCTCTCTCATACGAGATCGCCCTGATATGAGAAAAATTTTTCAGTGGCAGTAAAACCCACAGACAGGGCAGTGTGACATCATGGCAGAGGTACTAAGCTGTTGCGGAATCATTTAAAAAAAAAAAAAGAAAAAGAAAAAAAGGAATCGGTCATCTCCTACCCAGTCTACTTGTCACAACAATGCCAGCTGATTTGAATGCAGTGAACTGTTTCTGTTTTAACTGTTGCTAATGTTAAATTAGTGAAATAATAACTAAAATATAGTTTATGTATCAGCAAAGTGCTTTGCAGGGGATGCACCTTTTATTTGTCTGAATACTAATGTGAAAACAGACTGATATTTTCCCATTTTTTTGAGTTGCAGAGAAGTTGTATACTTTTTTAAAAACAGTTACATTGTGGTATGAGAAAGGGAGGAAAAACTTGTTTGAAAAGTTTTGTTATGTTTAAGAAAAAGCAAAAATTTTTTTGTGTAATTATTTAACCGTTGCCTATTTGGTGATCGTAATACAACTAATTTATTCCCAATTGAGCTGATAATTAAAAATGCAGGAAAGAGGAATATTTTTGTTTCATATTGCAGCAGTGAAGAATGACAGGCTCCCTTGTGTTCAGGCGAGGCAAAAGGGGTGCTGTAGTCATGAGAGAGATAATACAGAACCATTTACAACCCACTCACGTTTAAGTAATTCTGCTTTTGTTACTGCATATAGGCATTCAGACACAGCAATGTATATGATGCTGCTTGTAAACTAAAAGCATATAAGTCTGTCTTCGTGTTATTTTGTGAGATGTCAGGAAACAAAATATTTTTGACAAGACATTAGTTTTCCTCTACTACTGGTAACCACTTACAATGAAATATTGTTTAATTATTTAAAACAATTTTATCTGCGTAGTACTTTCTTGTGCTCTTCTCAATTTGGTCAATGGAAGCATGTCGACAATTTTGAATAGGTTTTACTTTCAGACTAGTACACAGAAACAAACATCTGTGATGTTTGGATTGCTCATACTGCAGGGTTAAACTTTACTCATATGTCATGGACATCACACAGAGGCACCATAATCTACTTCTGCCCTTTGGCTAGGATCTCAAGTGCCTGATAAGTTGGCAAAGACAGAAGTTTTTCCTTGAAAATTCTCTTCTTTGATGGTAGGTGATGTTAAGGTACCAGATACGAAAGCATCCAGATTTTTTTTGTATGTTTGTATTAATTTGTAACCTTTGGGCATACAGCATGAAAGAGGAAGAAGAAATAAAAGGTGCACCTACTCCTACTAGGGTTGTGTGGCCGAAAGGGACATGGAATGGTCTGATGGCCTTATTTCCCTGACTACTTACGAGGCTGAGTATCATGTCAGTGTGACTGTAGTGCTGGTAGTACCCACCTGTGCTAGCGAGATATAAGCGTGAGTTATGTACTGTGTGTTCCGTACTCTGTTCCTGGGTCCTGCGATTAAGAGGCACCAAGTGTTTTGAAGACTCTCTTCTCCTGTTGTTTCCTCTGCCCAGTGAGTTATGCACCATTTGTTCATGCACATAACTTTAAATACTCAGGTATAGTCACTATTCAATGTCAGATGTATTTTCAGCTCCATATTTCTCCTGTTTGTCGTGTTGTCAGTTTAAAAGTGAGGGGCTATTGAATTTGCATCACTTCAGTAAATTTGGGGATGTGCCTCTAATATTTGGAGGTTGTGATGAGCTGGGGACAGAAGCTGAATCTTGTGGTACAACAGGACAGAAACAGAATGTAGCTGATGGAATAGGGTGCAGGCATACTAAGTAGGGCCTCAGAGGTACACCAAACTTTTCAAATTCACTTTAGCACCCCTGCCCTACTCTGTGTCCCTTCTGTACAGAAAATTTCATGCAGATTCCCATGTTTAATTTTAATTTTCTTTGGCTGTAACTGGTTCCTGCCACATCATCTGAGAAATTTAGAGAATAAAGTACTGTCTCCCTAATACCTGTGTTTGAAAGAAATACTGATCGCCCATCACTGAGGAGAAATATAACATGCAGAGTTGTGCTTTAGTGAGAAGGTGTGGTGCAGTGTTTTTTATAACAGCCGTTCTTATGATTTTTGTTTTGGTATTAAAAAAAAAGAGGACAATTATTCATTTTACCAAACCTGTGTTCTGAGCCAAAATTGACTTTGTTAAGCTATAATAGGACCAACAATTTGAATAGCAGCACCATTCTCCCCACCATCTGATTTGGTGAGAAAACATGGATGTTGCTGAAATGAGGGAATGAGAGACCACGGAGTCTAGCAGGGAGGGAAAAATTATGTATTTTCCACTTGGGTTGTATCCAACAACAACAACAAAAAAATCTAATTTCCTTTTTCTTCTCTGGGGTAACATAATGGGAAACATAAGCAACAGAAGTATGGACAAGTATAGAGAAGAAAGGAACAAAGATGGTTAGCTAGTTTGACCATGTCTGTAGTTGTTTGTGCAATCGAGTCAGTCACAGGTTCCCGTGCCTCACCCCCTTCACTTGCTGATGGAGCCAGATTTCTCTGCTACCTTGAGAGTTGTGTTTGCAGCAGCAGCCACCTCCCTGTTCAACAGCAGCACCTCCCCTCCTCGATTCTGTGGGAGATCATCTTCCAGGAAGCTGACAGCAGATCTATTTACCAGCAGCAACTGGGGACAGAGTAAATTGAAGCAAGATATTTTTTTTCCTTTTCTTTTGTCCGAATGAGTGAATGAAGTGTTGAGATGGGACCTCATCCAGAGGAGATCGTAAACCATATGACTTTGTCTTGGTCATGGTGTATTAAAAGTTGGACTGTTTTCTTACTGAAAATAGTGTGGTTTATGTTGTTTAAAATGATGTGTGTTTTTGAAAATAATTTTCCTGTAAAAAAAAAAAAAAGTCGTGCCAAGTAGACTGACTATACTTAGGTTTATATTTAAATTTCTTTACTCCAGGAGTATGTAGGATGGTAGGATGTGACTAAGGCTGGGAACCCATTAAGCTAACATGTGTACAGTACATATGCACAAGATGAGGTGGTTTGGGCCACAGAGTGCTTACAGTCAAAATGAACATTGAAATTTGGGCTTGTTTTGAAATCCCAGTTCATACAGGGAAGGAAAAAATACTGGCTTGAAAATAGTCAGGATTAGAATGTAGAAAACCTAAACAGATGGGTGTATGTGTTTCAGGACATGTACTCTTAACTTTCATTTCTTTAACAAGAGATTCGCATGCTGAATTGATTACTCTACAGCTGTTGCCTGCATAATTTCTTAAGTTTTTGGCTGAAACATCCTGTACCAGCCATTATATGTACAGGACACTAGACTCAGAGTAGTTGGGTTTAGTAAGCCTCTCTTCTCCTGTTTGTGGTCTGTCGGAATCCCTCTTTCGCGCTGGCTTGTGACTTACAGCATGGGAGGTGTAACCTCCATAGTGCTTCACACTGCCTACTCTCAGACTCCATTTTATTTCAGCCCATCTCACCCAGTCCCTGTCCCAAGGTCAAGCTTTCTGTCTGGTCTGAGGGTCCTATTAATGTTTTGCAAGTACTCAAAGTGAATGTAGGGCTTCTACTCGAAGTAGCAAGACATCGTTACTAAAGCTTTCTAGAATATTTTAGTCAATCTTAAGATTAGAAGTAGTTTCTTAGGCCAATTTTTTTTTTTTCAGACAAACCTAAAGCAGTGCTGGAAACACTTATACTGTGATAGAGATGGGAGACAGTTTAAAAATAAATCTCTTAAGTTTCCATTTGAGTGGAAACCCAACTGGGAAAAAAGTTTCACTACATGTTGAGTGATTGCAAAAAGGGCTTTAGAATATTAACCTTATCTATAGATGTTTCACATACCACTTCATTAACATTGCATCCCGATGAGTCTTTCTATTTGTGACTTCCAGAGCTGGAATTTCTAGGGATGAGGCAGCAGCTATCAAAAGTACAATTAGATCTAATTGTTGTGAAATAAGTATTTTATTGGCACAGATGACAAGAGTTGAGAAATACACACTATCTTTCATCTGTGCATTTCAAATCACTTTCCAGATGAGCTAATTAGGCCTTCTAAGATAATTAGATGTAACTTATAAATAAATAATGGGAAGTGACTTGCCTAGTATCACATAGCAAATCAAAAGCTGCCTAAAATGAAACCTGGGAGACCTGGCTCCAGATTTCCTGCCATCAGCATGCAGTCAGTCTGTAGTTCCCAATGTTGCATCTAAGAAAGATGTATTTGCACATGACCATGAAAAGCTGAGGGCTTGAATTTTCACATCTCTGCTGTAGCTCGTACTTAATTGTACAGTATTTCACAGGGTTGTTGCAAAAGAAGAGCAGAGCTCCTTCTTTGCTGAATGAAGTAAAGCTTATTTAAAAAGGCAGGCTATGGCAAAAGCGTGGGGAATGCCAGTATATTATTGTAACAAGGTGGAAGCTTTACTTTGTTAAATCGAGTCCTGCTTTGGGAACAGCCTTTAGGTTAAATGAACAGCAGTTTTGTGTTCTCCTAACACAAAAGATTGCTTTATTTGAGGCACTGCATGTGCTTGAATGTTTTTTGTTGGTTTTTGTTTTGTTTTGTTTTAAACTGAAGATCACATTGATCCTGAAATTTTAGTATTTGTTTTTCCTGCCAGTGTTGGTAACATAATTTCTTTATCTTGGTGAAAGAATGGACTGGTATTTTGTCAGTAGATTACCTCCTTTTGGTTTCTCTGAACATCCTCTTATGAATTCAAATCTAAACTATTATTCTTGCAGTATTGACGATATTGATAACCTTCTGTTTATGCTGTTTCTAGTGAAGAATGACATACCCCTTTGGAGCTGTATGCACATAGTTTGTGAACTAAGGAGGGCTTAAGTGCTTCATGTGTAACAATTAGGTTGCCTATAGCTCTTGCCTCAGAACTTCCAGTGTGAAAAGCATGCTACTGGCTGTATAAAACTCACTGCTATATTGCAGTGTGTAGTGACGCTCCAAAGCAGTAGGTGTTACTTCGAGTCTCTAAGCTTATATTCGAAACGAGCCTTTTAAAGGCTTAAAGCAAAAGTTTTTTGCCCAAATCCTTAGTAGTTTGCTTTGATGCATGTGATTGTGGGACCCTCTGGTGGTACCCACATATAGTGAGTGGGGCTAACTTGCTGTGTCAAGCCCCCATGGAAATGGGAGGTGTTTGGATAAAATTTCACAAGCTTGAAGTTTCTTTCTGAATTCTAGTTTCTTTGACTTTTTGTGGGGAAGGTTCAGGAAATTGAGTACAATTCTGTTCAGAAATTAGGGAATCTAGGCCCTTGTGGAAGAACAGAATTCATGTTTTCATGTTACAGGGATCACAAAAAATTTAAGATGGCATTTTTTCATGTAACAAAACTAAGAACTTCACAATGTTGATGTTTGTGAGGACAATATTTTGGCATAGTCTGATCTCATTGTGCAAGGTATAACCATACAAATTTTATCTCTGAATAACAATACACCTTTTGGGTATATTTTTGCCCCTTTCCTGAAATTAAATAATAGCATGAGAAAGACTCATTCAAATCATACTACAGCATTGATTACTTTTTTAATTAATAGGAATTTTCTGTTTTGCATACATAAGCATAAAAGTTACTTGGCAAGAATTACTTCTTGCCGTGTTGTTCTTAAAGTACAAGTGGAAAGGCAAATCAATTTCTTATGGGAAAAGTGATGTTGATGAAAGTATGCAGCAAATCAGGGTATTAAATTAAGTAATGTGTTGTTAACCAAACTGAGTGATGAGGCAACATGAACCATGACGAACAATGATAAATTAGTTTAATGTAAAGACAAATTCATGATATAATTCATTATAATTCATTCACTGTAAGAAAAATGGCACTAAACATAGCTACAGATTACCGAGCAGCTCTGCCTTCTGTGCATTCTCTGTATAGAAACACTATGATTCTACGGTTCTGTGACTTGCATAGAGAAGATTAAATAGCAGTTGTATTAAAGAGAGGTGATTGCTGAATCCACATTTTATAGTGAGACCAGATTCTACTACCTTTCCAGAAAATGCTAGCATGTTCTCAAAACAGTTCTGTCAGCTTCACTGGTGCTACTTGCAGAAAAAAATTACTGATTAACATGAGTAAGGATTGCAGATAGTGAATATACAGCATTCTCCTTCCATTAACAGAACCAATACAGTTGCAAGAATATCTAGCTGTGTTCTGATATAGGATGGAATCCTTCTAGGTAACAAAATACATTAATAACTTCATAACTCATTATGAAAGTTACATTCTGCTCTCTGATGTTCATGAGACATTAAAGATCAGATTTGAAGAGGCAGCCAAGCCAAATTAGCATTTTTGTTGCTGCTGGGAGTAGTCCGGCTTCTTTTTCCTCCCTCACTTGTTCTCATGTTCATCTGGACCCTTGGTAAATTGACTGAGGTTACCAACTTGCAGAAGGCTCATTCTGGATAAATTAGCTTTCTGCCAGTGAATTGACTCACTGAAGGATCACGTGAATATCAGAGCTGATAGAAGGAAAGCATCAGGAACATGTGGCTGGAAAGGGGAATGCTGAAAGGAGGAGGGAGCATGGGACCTGTTTTCAGCAGCAGTTGATCTGTTACATCAGCTCAGCCGAGTTCCTCTTACTAGACCTTAGCATCTGACTACTTTAAATTGGTCTAGTTTTCAAAATGCCAGTCTGTAAAATAATAAGTATATTCAGAGAGGTGGAGCTATCCGAGAAAAGTAATGACTAGAAAATAATTTGGTCCTACCAACAATGAATTACTCTGTCAACTGGGAACAATGGGCTTTCTGCTGGTGAATGACTTCGACTTTTTGAAGGAAGTCTTGTTGGTAAACAGAAGAAACCTATTACTTTAAAGCCTGTATTTCTCATTTGCTAGTATTATACCATTCTATGAAATTATTTCAGTTGTTTCAGTCAGTGATATTGTGGCTATCATGTTGTAGCACAAAACCAATATATGTGCTGCAGTGCTGGCCCTTGCAGAGTCATTCATGCTGCATTTCTTCCTGGACTGGGATAAATGGCAAAGTTCTGCGACATGTGCTGTAACCCATACCAAAGAAATACACGTCTGCCTCCTTAGGTGATCCAGAATTCTTTCATCATCTGCAGGCACAGACTTTTGTGCTTTCAAAAAAAACCAACTACATATGCATAGAATAATTTAAAATATACTGTTGGGTACCTTGTGTTTATCCTAAAGCTCTTAAGCTGGAAGTAAAAAGTGCAGAATGCTTCAGAGGCTTGCTGTTCTTCAGTCCCTCTGAATAACAGGTGTTCTCAGTGCTATTGATTGCCTTTGCAGTGTGCCAGAAGAATGCTTGAGCTCATGCTGCCAGGCTTAGTTTTTTCTTTTTATTCCAAGGCAGGATCCAAAAGGATCAAGAGTGTCTGCCTTTTACTGACCTTCTAATTGTCTGTGGACAGGCAAGAAGTTGCATATTTCCCTTTACAGTTGCAAAAATGGCCTTGTTGACTATCTTAAACCAGGATTTTAACATATTCCTCTGCCTTTATAGTTCAAGCACCATGCCTGCATTATATCGGAGTGTAGCCTTGTTGCTGTGACCCTGTCTTTTCATTACCATGTTACTGGTTGTCTTGTGTGTCCGTGTACAGAGGACTTCCATTTTCCAGTTTTGGGCTTCTCAGTAAGCATTTACACAAATGAGAAGGCATGATAAATTATCTTTGGGGGTGAGTGTGTTTAAACTTCACAGCTTTATATATATGATTATAAACATAAGCATATGAAATTAGCCTTTGTCTATGACTTCTATCAAAAGCTTCCTTCAAAAAGCCCAAACCAGTCACAGATTTGTTGAAGTACCACAGAGCAGGACCAAGAGTGAGCAATGTATGTTAATCGTGCATGTCAGCAGTGCAATGTTACCTCTTCCTGCAGTGACTATCTGTTGATACCCGGTTAGTGATGATTCTTCCGTGACTTTTCTTGCAGAAACTGTGGATTGTAGTTTGTTAAAGCTTTTCTATAAGACTACTTATGTTTCCTGCTTACAGATGTCCTACAAACAAACTCCCTGTGAAGTCTCTTTCAGTTCCATGAGTCTTTCATTAGAGGTAAATTTAGCTGTCATCTCAGTACAACAATTCTGGGGTGATTCCACAGGTAATAGCCATATTTACAGTGAATAGAGGTAGCCTTGTGGTGACAGTCTAAGAGTAGAAATCATGAGATCTGAAATCTATTCCAGCCTTTGTCCTAGACTTACTTCTTAACATAGACATGTCGCAGCATGTCTCTGCTGTGAAATAGGGATTGTACCTGCCTACTTCACAACAGTGTAAGTTTGCTACCCTCTCTAAAGGAAAAAGGTAGTAAAAGAAGTGCAAAGTGCTATTTCAACTCTGTTTGCATTTCATTTTCATTCTGGATTTCCCAGGTGAAGGAAAATGAGTATTTGTTTTATTTTCTCAGACCCCTTTGGATCAAAAGTACTACAGCTGGAAAAAGACTTTTTTTCTCACCCAAAGCTTCCAATTTTTTTTCCTTTTCCTCACTGGTTTTGAAAGCATTCTCATGTTGCTGCATCTGCCTCTGTCAGTTATGCCAATAAACTGTTTGCATGCTGTCACTTTTGAATTTTTGTCTACTATAAAATTTTTTCAGTTTCTGATATGCTTGAATTTCTTCAGCACTGGTTGAGCCTCCGCTGTTCTTTATGTGTGGCAATAGAAGCCGTGGGGGCAACTAAAACCATGAACCATTTGACTAATGGCAACTGGCTTTTTGTTCTTCCTAATTAAAATATGAAAATAGGAGAGATATCCATGTTAGTGTCACTTTTCTCTTTGTATTTCTGCTCAGTGGTGACCTTTGACTCTACAGATTGAAATGTTTTTGTTGTTTTATACCATTTTTTATATTGGTATAGAGATTTTGAAGCCAGCAGGTATTTTTTTCTTTTTATTGAAATATTCCTTGGTTTGGCTTTTATGAACTTTCCCACCCAACCTCTGTTTTATTCAGTGCTTCAGTGCTCCTTTGCTTTGCTCTTTGTATTGGTTAGGAAGTGAAGAGAAAAAGTAAAATGGTGTTCAAAACATGGAAGTGTTGGTTATAAGTTTGATGCCTGTTGGAACATGTAACACACCCTGCTGTTCCCAGCTTATCTTTTATGACTCATTAGCACCTTTTAGGAAAAGGTTACTCCTGCTTGGCTAAGGGGAGGGCAGAGGGAGGAGGGGGATCACTCTGTAGCCTCTTCATATGTTTTGTTCTAGTCTTCTGTGTTTATAATGGCCTGGCTTGAAGACTAGCACCTTCCTGTGGGTACCAGTACCTATTTTTACCAGGTGTCCTTCCTTGCATCGAAGACTTAAAACTTCATACTTTGAGACTAACAGATAAAGCAATTAACAAGGCTTCAGACAACCTCTTGGTGGAACAAATCTGTAAAGGCACCTTTACACAGTGTTAGTAAATTGCTGGAAGTTTGTTTCTTGTGCTTTATTTTTTTCTACTTTCTTTGGACTATCATCATAAGTCACCTGTTTCTGGAGTAACAGACAGATTAACAAATTACATAAATATGAAAAATACCATGTTGCTCCTTTTTTGTAGCTTGGGGTGCCTGCTAGGAGTTTAAAATAACAAACATCCATCAATGTTGTTTTCCTGGTTCAAATGGCAACTGTTTGAAACATCTGCTGTCTAGCAGTGTGTGGACAACATAGTTTAGTAGAAGTCACATGTCTGAGAGTTGTATCTGAGCCAGTGTGGTTTTAATTTTTTTTTTTTTAACAACAAGCTATGCTGCTAATCTTTGCTCAAAAACTAGGTTTTTGGCTGATATTCCTCAACCTCAAAGCATGTAACTTGGTTAAAGGAGATACTTTATTCTTCAGCATTTGTGAAGTATAAGGGTATGTGAAGAGCAATGAACTCTGGCATAAGCAGCCTGTTACACTCTTCAATCATTTTTGAGCTGATCTTATTGCTGTTGATCTTACAAAGCACTCCTAGATCTTAGTTGTGGCTGCCTTTGAAATGGGGGTCAGCGTGAGTTACAGATTTTGATCTGGTTTCTAATGGCTTTGTTCATGCTTATTTTTTTCTACCTCCTGTGTTGGTATATTAGTATAAATCACTATAACTTGCTTGAAGGAAGTGGAACACTGCTGAATAACAACTACTAAGCTTTTGGACCTTATTATTTTTCTAATGTGTTTGGTTTAGATGACAAAAGATCTCATTGTGAGAGAGAGAGGTAATATATAAGCATCTAATTTAGTATTTGAAAGGAAAGGAAAAACAACATGTAGAAACAGACTTTTTCCTTACTGTGATTGTCAACCTCAACAGTAGATCCAATGTGTAAAAGTTTGAGGTAGCAAATGGTGAGTTGTACTCTGTTGAGATTCCAGTTTAGGTAGTTGCACTAATTGAACTGTTAAGGAGTGAAAAGTCTGTCTAATAAATTTTCACAAAGCTTTTAGTTGTGCGGAGACAAATATAAATATTTGCAGTTGTGAGGAACTTTGTACACATCAGCGGGGTAAAATGGAATAATGTTTGTTTGTCTCTTTCAGTGGTTTTGAAGAACCACAGAAGTGCAAGCATTCATCATAATTTAACAAAAGGCAGTATTTCAGTTTTCCACCTAAGTCCAGATCCTACAGTCAGAATTAGTTGAATTCAGAGGAGGATAATAATGATTCATGGGCAGGATGGTTTTCAGCTGCCTTTGTTGCCTAGGGCTGGGGTTTTTTGTTGTTGTTGTTTTTTGTTTGTGTGTTTCCTCAGTGTGTGATACTGCAGTAATCTTTGGCCTCTACCCAAAAAGTGATTGTGATGCTCAGAGATCATCTTTCCACTTCACTGACAATACACTTCATCCCCCTTCAGCTTCCCCTTCAGCATCAGAAGGCAATAATACCCTGATGGTGAAGTGTCTTGCAGCCAGATTGCCACTACTTTTCTGAACAGCAGAATCTTTCCAGGTGATTGCTGCTTTGGTGAACTTGCCAGTTGTATTTTGTAATATAATAATAATATATTAATATATAATAACTCCAAGGGAAAAAAAAAAGTGTGGGTCAAGATTTATTAGACAGACTTTTCACTCCTTAACTGTTCAATTAGTGCAACTACCTAAACTGGAATCTCAACAGAGTACAACTCACCATTTGCTACCTCAAACTTTTACACATTGGATCTACTGTTGAGGTTGACAATCACAGTAAGGAAAAAGACAGTTTAAGTGAACGGGGGGCACCACAACAAACACACCCCCACACCCAACAAGTGATGCAAGGGCAGTCACCTCCAGCAGGCAGATGCCCAGCCAGTATCGAAGCAATGGCTACTTTGGAAAAACTCACACCCCTGCCCTCCCCACCAGACCCCCACCCCATTTTATGGCTGAGCATGATGTTAAGTGGTGTGGAATAGCTCTTTGTCTGATTCAAGCCAGTTGCCCAAGCTGTGTCCCCTCCCAACCTAACATGGGTGGCAGAGCGAGAAACAGAGGAGGCCTTCCTGCTGTGTAAGCAGTCAGTGTTCAGCAGTGGCTAAAACACTGGTGTGTCAACGACAGTGTTTTGGTCACCAGTCTAAAACACAGCACCATATGGGCTGCTATGAAGAAAACAAACTCCATCCTGGCCAGATGTAGTACAACTGTGTACTGTTACTGACCGTGAGGTTGCTTTATTTCACAATTTCCCCTGTAACAGGTGCATGAGTACATATTGCTGGTCAATAAAGGTTCAAGCATTGCTCAGACATTGTGGTGTATTCAGTCCAGTAGCGGAAATCAGACCAAATTCTTGGATTAAGCTGGGATTAACTTTTAGCATAGTCTGTGCAGTAGCAAGGATCTGAAAATCAAGATTCTCAAGTTCAGTGTTTTGCTTGTAGTTTAGTCATTATTCAAACCTGACTGAAATATTTATTCTTTTAGTTTCAGTATCTTAAACTATGAAATGATAATGTTGATAACACTGAATTCTTAAGTATATGGTAGTAGAAAGGCAGTAATGCTAAAAGTAGGACTGTTTGTAAGGATCCTTTATTTCTTAGGAATACTAATAATTATAAAAAACCAACCAAACAAACAAAAAAACCCACAAAACCAAAACCCACTGTGTTGTTATTGTTCCTGGAAATTTTTTTTTTTCTGAATAAGAAAACATTCTTGGGAGATATCCATGAATTCTTAAGTTTGTCTTCATCTTGAGATATTTGACAGCAACGCCAAATAACACTGGAGCTATTGTTAGAAGGGAACCTGATATTGTTATTGTTCCACTTAAATGGAGTTGTGTGAGGAAATGCCAGCTCTCCTGTTGAGGGAACTCAATCAACTGGAAGAGTTTTTGGCTTCTTGCGTTACTAGCTGCCAGCAGAATGAGAAGAACTGCTTTAATCCAAGTATGACAGCTTACTCAAGCATCTGAAGGAGTGAAATGTAAACGAATTGTCCTTTGCAGGGGAGAGTTCTGGAATGTAAATCGCAAGTGGGAAACATTGGTTCTGAGCTGTTAGATTTTATATATGTAGACAAAAGCCTGTATCTTTTAAAAGATGATTAATGTAGAGTGAAGCAATATAACATTTCACTTAGAGTATTGAGAGAGGAAGAGCAGTTAGTCTGGATCAACTGTATTTCATGGAATTAAAAAAAAAAAATTTATTCTATTCCAGAAATTGCTCACTGTTCCTTTTGCCAGATCTTTTTACCCACACATACACTGGGTAGATAATATATGGTTTAATTCACTCACAAAATCAGACTGTGACTTGAGTGATTCGCAACTTTGATTGACTTGAGTGACAAAATACCTTGACATTGAACTGCTTTTTAAAATTTGGGTTTCTTAGAACTGTTAGCTTGACTTGTGTCATTCAGTTACTTTAACTGAATTTAATTTTGGGGCCAGGGACTTAAAGCAAAACAAACAAAGGAAACAATGTTAATGAAAACTGTGTGTGTGTTTGGGGGGAGGGGATCACTACTTAAATGTAGATGGTAGAAATTCACATAGACAGACCATTCTGTAGGTTTTGAAGATCCACTGCAGATGGGTAACATTAAATACCTCCTGTTGAAGTCATACTAAGCACCGTTTTTAGGCATGTTTCTGTTTACTTCTATGGCAGGTATGAGATGTTTACCATTTAAAAGTAAATAAAGAACCTGAGAATAATTATGTAGAATCATAAATGTTTAAAATCATAGAATGGTTTGGGTGGGAAGGGACCTTAAAGATCATCTAGTTCCAACCCCCCTCCCTTGGGCAGAGACACCTGCTAGACCAGGTTGCTCAAAGCCCCGTCCAACCTGGCCTTGAACACTTCCAGGGATGGAGCATCCACAGCCTCTCTGGGCAACCTGCTCCAGTGCCTCACCACCCTCACAGTAAAGAATTTCTTCCTTATCTAATATAAATCTGTGTGCTTTCAGTTTAAAGCCATTACCCCTTGTTCTATCACTACATGCCCTAGTAAAAAGTCCCTTTCCAGCTTTCTTGCAGGCCTCCTTTTAAGTACTGGAAGGCTGCTACAAGGTTTCCCCAGAGCCTTCTCTTCTTCAGGCTGAACAACCCCAACTCTCTCAGCCTGTCTTCATAGGAGAGGTGCTCCAGCCCTCTGATCAACATTATAGCCCTCCTCTGGACTCTGCCCAACAGGTCCATGTCCTTTTTATGTTGGGGGCCCCAGAGCTGAACACAGTTCTCCAGCTGGGGTCTCATGAGAGCAGAGTAGAGGGGGAGAATCCCCTTCCTTGACCTCCTGGTCACACTTCTTTAGATGCAGCCCAGGATGTGGTTGGCTTTCTGGGCTGCAAACACACATTGCTGGGTCACGTTGAGCTTCTTGTCAACCAACACCCCCAAGTCCTTCTCTGTGGGGCTGCTCTCAATCCACTCATTGCCCAGCCTGTTGTACTTGTGCTTGAGATGGCCCCGACCCATGTGCAGGACCTTGCATTTTGCCTTGTTGAACTCCATGAGGTCTGCACAGGCCCATCTGTCAAGCCTGTCAAGGTCCCTCTGGATGGCATCCCTTCTCTCCAGTGTGTCGACCGCAACACTGAGCTTGGTGTCACTGGCAAACTTGGCTGAGGGTGCACTTAATTGCACTGTCTATGTCACCAACAAAGATGTTAAACAGTGCTGGTTCCAATACTGCCTCCTGGGGAATGCCACTCATCACTGGTCTCCATTCAGTCATCAAGCTGTTGACCACAACCCTTTGAGTGTGATCATCCAGCCAATTTCTTATCCACTGAGTGGTCCATCCATCAAATGCATGTATCTCCAATTTAGAGACAAGGATGTCATGTGGGACAGTGTCAAACGCTTTGCACAAGTGAGATAGATGATGTCCATTGCTCTTCCCTTATCCACTAATGCTGTAAACCCATTGTAGAAGGCCACCAAATTTGTCAGGCACGATTTGCCCTTAGTGAAGCCATGTTGACTGTCACCAATTACCTCCTTATTTTCCATGTGCCTTAGCGTAGTTTCCAGGAGGATCCACTCCATGATCTGGCCGGGCACAGAGGGGAGACAGACTGGCTTGTAGTTCCCCAGGTCTTCCTTTTTTTCCCTTGTTAAAAATTGGAGTTATGTTTCCCCTTTTCCAGTCAGTGGGAACTTCCCCAGACTGCCATGACTTCTCAAATATGATGGATAATGGCTTAGCCACTTCATCCGCCAATTTCCTCAGGACCCATGGATGCATCTCATCAGGTCCCATGGACTTGTACATCTTCAGGTTCCTTAGATTGTCTTGAACCTGATCATCTTCTACAGTGACTAGTTCTTCATTCTCCCAGTCCCTGCCTTTGCCTTCTGCAACTTGGGCGGTATGGCTGGAGTACTTGCTAGTGAAGACTGAGGCAAAAAAGTTGTTGAGTACCTCGGCCTCCTCCATGTCCTGGGTAACCAGGTCTCCCATTTCCTTCCAGAGAGGGTCCGCAGCCCGCATTTGCCCTAGTCTTCCTTTTATCACTGATGTACCTGTAGAAGTTTTTCTTGTTGCCCTTGATGACCCTGGCCAGATTTAATTCTATGAGGGCTTTAGCTTTCCTAATCTGATCCCAGGCTGCTTAGACAATTTATCTGTATTCTTCCCAGGCTACCTGTCCTTGCTTCCACCCTCTGTATGCTTCATTATGTGTTTGAGTTTGTCCAGGAGCTCCTTGTTCATCCGCACAGGCCTCCTGGTGTTTTTGCCTGACTTCCTCTTTGTTGGGATCTGTTACTTCTGAGCTTGGAGGAGGTGACCCTTGAATATTAACCAGCTTTCTTGGGGCCCCTCTTCCCTCCAGGGCTGTATCCCATGGTACTTTACCAAGCAGATCCCTGAAGAGGCCAAAATCAGGTCTCCTGAAGTGCAGGGTAGCAAGCTTGCTGTGTACTGTCCTTGGTGCCCTGAGGATCTTGAACTCCACCATTTCATGGTCACTGCAGCCAAGGCTGCCCTCGAGCTTCACGTTCCCTAGCAGCCCCTCCTGTTGGTGAGAACAAAGTCCAGCCTATTAGCACCTCTCCTCCTTGGCTCCTCCATCACTTGGAGAAGGAAGTTGTCACCAACGCATTCCAGGAACCTCCTGGATTGCTCATGCCCTGTCGTGTGGTCCCTCCAACAGGTATCGGGGTGGTTGAAGTCCCCCATGAGGACCAGGGCTTGTGAACGTGAGGCTTCTCCTATCTGTCTATAGAAGGTCTCATTCTCTTGGTCTTGCTGGTTGGGTGGCCTGTAGCAGACCCCCACCACAATATCACCTGTCCGTGCCCTCCCTTTAATCCTGACCCGTAAGCTCTCGATCTGCTCTTCATCCATTTTGGTACTTTGTATAGGTTTTAGTTCTTCAAATTCCCTCTTCAGCTTAATTAGGTGTAATATGAAACTATATCCTAAAGTCCAGGGTAGAGCTTCTTGTAAACAAAGAGCTTTGGGATGCATTGGCATGAAAAATATTATGGAATTAAAGGTAGCGTTGTTTGGTTTAGACTTAAGAAACAAGTGCTTGGCTGATGTTGAATACAGCTGAAAGTAATTTTCACTACTTTTCATGTACACTAACTAGATATAGTGTAGGAAGTACAACAAAACAAATATAAATTTTATAATCTAAATTGATTGTTAATTTTGTAACAGCATTCGCTTGACTGTAGCAAATTTCCTGAGGATTAAGGACCAGATGGAGTTAATTGGCTCCTCCCAGTCAGTAATCTTTAGGGAGCCGATTTCAAGTGCTTATGCTTAATTTCATAGGATTCAGTGAATTTTTATTCTGTGTATGGGGAGGAAGGATGAACGCAATCTTGGCAAAATTTCAGTAATGTCAGTGATTATCTCCAAATATCTGTGCTCCAGTATCAACAACTAATTAAACTCTGCTGTGTACCTTTCTCCCATAGTAGTCATGAACTGCATGTTGTGGTATGGCTGTATATCTCTGCATATGCAGTGTCTCTCACATAGGGACAGTGGTTGCTGCTTGTGGCTATTATAATTTATCATATAAAAACAATAATAAAAAATGATGTGCTTCCAGAAACGTTAACTGCAGATTTCACTATGTGCCCTTTTTTGCTGCCAGCACTACAGAACAGATTCCTCACCCAACCTGTCTCAAATCAGAATGAGCCGGGCAAGCTTCCAGACTACCTGGACAGCCAGTTCATTAAAATTGAGGCAAGTGTTCCATTAAAACTGAGACGAGTCCCAGAAACACAAGCCAATGACATCAGCTGAATGAGTCCATGCAATTTTTAGTTGGTATTTTTAAGGTCAAGAAGTGTAGAAGTTCCAGTATTTCTTGCCAGGTCCCATTTAAAGGGCAGCTTCTATTTGTGTGTGAATGGAAGTTCTGGTAGATCAGCAGTCTTCAGTAGAAGACATTGGGAGCTTTGGGCCACCTGTGTTCCTTTGATAAACTGGTTGGAAGGAGGGAAATTCACCCAACGGAAACTTGGTTTTATGGCTTCTTCACAATTCCAACTGTGGTCATCTTTAAAACAGATAATTCTGTAGTTGTGGTATCCAAAATGTACTAAGTGTGAGGTGAAGGGGGTTTTATGGTTTTCTTGGGTTTGGGTTTTTGATTGGTTGTTTTGTATATGAGAATGGCCAGACTGGGGAGAAACCTGAGGCATATCGATGAAAGAAAAAGGAGTTTTAAATGAGGCTAGGAGTGATAGAGATGAAGGGAGTCTGAGGGAAGAGGACTGCATGAATGGCTGATTCTGTAAGGAGGACTGGCAGAGGAAATGTGCTTCGTTGCTTTTTCATCGCTTTCCCTCCCTTTTTCCCTTCCTCTTCTAGTCAACAGTGGTTTTACTTCAGTCTTGTTGATCACTCACAGTGCCTGGAAAGATGCTGGTAAATAGGCAGAAAGCTGCCTACTTTTTGCCTGGTAGTTGTCTTTAGCACTGAGCTTTTCTGGGCTCCCAGTAAGGATGCTGTCCTTGTCCAAGCAAGAACCAGGGCTTGGCAGGCTCCAGAGCTGTCGTGGAAGATTCCTAGCAGGAGGGGAGTGCAGGGAGGGTGTGAATCTCTTCAAGATTTCTAGCCCCAAAAGCTACTTGTTTAATGGAAGTAATTCTTGAAAGCTTTTCCTCTTTCCTTTATGGGCAGGATTTGCAAGTGACTTGGCATATTTTGAAGTATTTCACTTTTCAGACAAAACAGGAACTATTTTATCTTTAGATAATATCACTGTTGACATCAGAGACAAGCTTCATTGCTGGTATAAACAGGTGCAACTGTATTGACTTGAGAGAAGTTGCACACAAACTTGCCAGAGGTGAACGTCTCCTGTTTCCACCCACGTAACAGTTGGGTAAATAATGATGCACACAGTTCTTGTAAGGGGATTATAGCAAAGCCACAATGGAGTTTATTCAGTTTTGATAGAATCAGGTGACTTCACTTTGTAGGCTGATAATGCGATTTACTACCATACCAAGAATTCAGGTCTGAACCAGATACAACTCGTTTCACTTGTGCATACAAAGCATTTAACTGAGTTTGAGATACATGTTTTCTGTCAGCTCATTTATGAGTTATTTAGTGCAGGCATGTTTAGGATCAATCATCCAAGGTCCTCTTGTGTCTAAAAGGGACTAAATTAAGAGCTTGTGATGCAGCAGTTTTTACTGGCATGGAATATATACAGGGGTGAAAATAAAATAATAAACTTTTCTGCAAGCATGTCTTAAGTCATATTGCTGTGTTTATTTGGGACTTGGTATGAGGGGGTAGGCAGGGGGGCTTGTCTTTCCCAGGCTCTGTATACACTTCATTAGAGTTACTTTATTTATATTACAAGGTCAAATGTGATCTTGGTGCACAGGCCTCCGACTTAAACAGAAATTCCCTTGATTGTTAGTGAGATTTTTTTTTTTTCCTCCCAAGTCACTTTTTGACATCTGGCCTGATTGAAAACAGGCAAAAACTGGCATGGAACAATATTATGTCATCCGTTGCTTATATTTCCTACCCACTCATTCTTTATTTTAATGTTATATGAGGTCTTCAGCAGAGTGTGACATATTGTTATAATTACATCATTTGGAAATGTGTTTATCCCCAAGAGTCGTAATTTGATTTAGGAACTGTTTTCGCTGCTTTCAGTCTGTTATTCATAGCATGGCATGACCATCAGGCTTCTGCAGCAGGACTTGACACACCACTTTAAATATTTGCAAACCAAAACACAAGAGTCCATTGATGCATGTGGGGAGGAAAGAAGGAAGGGGACATGATTTAAGATTCGATAAAATTCTTGCAGTTTTAATGAACTCTAATAATATTGTGGTAGTTTCTGTGTAGTATTAATTCATTCATATCTTTTTGCCATATAAACAAATGCATTTTTTATGAGTGTTTTTATATGTTTCTGTAGGGTGCTTGTAATGGAACTGCTCGTCTGGCCCTTGGCCTCGTGCAATGGGAAGCAATAGCTCTTGAGCATGTTTGTTAAGAAAATTGCTGTGACTTTTAGCCATGGTTTTTGATCCCTGCAGAAAAACATATTTAATTAGAACACAGAAGTTAAGGAAGCTTCAGAGTAGTGTTCAAAAACATTTCAAGATCTGCCCTGTGGATTGAACAGCTGTATAAATGTGGGAAACTGCCATTTTTATGATGATAAGGAGAGTCCCATGATGTTCATCAGGCATGGAAGAGCTGCCACCAGAGGTATCAAGACCCTCCAGAGATGTGAAGTTCAGACTCAGTCCACGTTTTTGAGGCTTGTTGTTACACAAAACGTATGTATCATGAGAATATATCTCAAGGCCCAGAAAAAAATATGAGGTGTGCCTTTAGAAAGAGTAAACTAGAGCTGTTCCCGCAGCATTGTTTTGCTGTCTCTGGTGATCGTTAAGGATCATTAAACTGTTTGCTTTTAAACTTCCTGCTTAATAAATAGTTGTTGTTTTTTATATTTTTATATACAAAATGAGAGAGAGAACATCAAAACAAATGAATTAAGGCCCACTAATCTAATTTTTTGTAACTAGTTTGAGATTATTCATGTGAAAGGAACATTGTAGGGCCATACCCAGGACTGTGTTTTGTTTTGTACTGGTTTATTAGACCATTATATATATATTTCACTTATGTTCCGTCAAGAAGGAAACATCTAGCACATTCAATCAAAACCTAGAGTTCATACATGGAAGAAAGGAGCATGGCTTAACTTTTCGTGCACTTGATTCTTAACTACCAGAATACATTTTTCTCAGTACTGAGCCTGGGCAGATCGCAGGTGGCACCTCCTGACTTCCTGTTTTTCAAAGATACCTGGCCTGGTGTAAAGAAAAGTCATTTAGGGACCCTGCAGAGTGTTCTTAAAACACATACATCCCTCATGGGGAGTTTTGGCTGCTCTCCTGGCCTGACTCTGTTACCAGCCTGCACAACTGTCGGTGAGAGTCCATCTCTGTTCACAAAAATGTATTCCTTAAGTCTTAAGAGTAAGAGTTGTTGCTTTATGCAAAAAGCAATGTTATGACCATTTGCTACCTTTGTCCCATTACCCTCAGGGAACAACAGTGTTTATTGGGGTCTAAAGAATGGGCCCCTCAGAGAGAAATAAAGGTCACATTCACACTTTAGAACTACGTTTCCTCTTCTGAGTGCTAATTTTAGTCATGCACTTGGGGTGTTGAAGGGAATGCAGGTGGTTTGGTGTAACTTGCACCATCCTTTGCAGCTTCCCTGCTGCCCCGTGTTCAGAATTGGGGAGTGAGGGAGACTTGTTTCAGCTGACCTAGCTGTTGCAATCTGAACTGCTGAGTCCATGAGCATAAAAGCATACACCTTGGAGAACTTTAGGTCACTAATCTTAGTTTCTGACATTTTCCAGTCTTTTAAGCTATTACCAAATTATATAAATGCATTTTTTTATATTCTGCTTAGCAGGCACTTTGAATGTGTTTGATCATCCAGGTTGCTGGATTCTTCATCAACTCAGGCACACATTAAACTTCCTCTTACACCATATCAAGCTCCTTTTAATAGGGTATGGTTTTGCAGCTTAGTTTTGTTTTATGTCTAAGAATAGGAAACAAATTCAGGGACTTCTATTATCTCATTTGTTTTTCAGTGTACTCTTGCTTACGCTGCTTTTGCAGTGGATTTAAGAATTCTGCTGGAGGTACTTGTTCACAAGATTTCCAAGTCATAAACCGATTCACTGAGGAACTTCGTCCCATATCTGCATAGAGACACCCCACACAGAATCCTATTTTTCTTCTCTGAGAGCCTTGCAGTCCAGGTGCATGTTTATGAATGGGCTTTGCTTTTGTAATTCTTGGAAAATGTACAAAAGGTATTCGGGTAATAATTTTGTTTTTATTGCATTGATTGCTTCTAGGCACTTTCTGCATTTTGGAAAAAAATCCTCTTGCCCTGTATTCTTATGTTTCTCCTCTGGCCTTTGTCTGTTCTTCACTGTCAGTTCAAACCAGTGCTGTAAACTTACCTCTCTTTCTTAAACTAGCATTTTGCTTTTTTATTTTTCACTTGGGAGATTGGTGTGAAAAAGGCGACCGGTTTCAGACTAAAGCTTTACATGCTTGTATTAAATCTTAACTATATCTCTAAAGCTAGAGAAAATTAGTTATTCACAGTCATTCTCCTAGGGAGAACTTGAAATTATTTTGAGAGTTACATAACAATGAAGTGCAGCACAGCTGCTGGAAAAGAGCTGGCTGGAGGCTGGCATTAATAATTGGGATGTTATGCTGGGTGGGAACAAGTGCGATGCTTAATCAAGAAGTCTGTTTTGACAGTGTGGAATAACATCAGTTGATATGAACGTTTAATTGCCAAAATTAGGTGTAGGTATCTTGAAATAATTTTTTTTATATAATGGGAATTAATTAAATTGAAGATGAACATGAGTGTCTTTGAAACTAACAGAATCCTAATATGTTTGAGTTTCTTGTATACAAAAAGGTTTCTTTTTCACATAACTCCCTGCTTCCCCCAAACTCTTAAATAGGTTTTCTCCTCTGGCTTTGTAACCCCGCCTATTTTAAAAGGATGAATATTCAGGATTAGTGTAGAGATCTTTTAGGTATTCTGATGTTTAAAAGAGATATCTCAGCATATTGGTTATTTGATTAATGACTGACTGCCACATGAAAGTTATGGTAGCTCAGATCCTTGAACTTAAACTGTCCCTCAAAAGTTTTGTTTGCAGTCTAAGGGATGATGAGCAAAATGGTTTCTTTGAGGCTTGTTTTTGTCTTGGGTAAAATGGGACACTAGTGTCCTCTTTAAAAAACTACGCTATTAAATAGCTATTAGCTAAATGTAATGCAATAGTGCATTTGCTATGAGGTCATCAAACTTTTCTTGCTCCTTTGCATATCAATGTGAAGTTCATTCTGCTTAGATCTTGAATCTGCCAAAAATGTGTTTCATCTCAAAATATTTTTTCTAAATTATTTTCTTCTATGAAGTGGTGGTTTATATTAACATACGTAGAATTTGTCACTGTCACCTCATTTCTGCTGTGCTTACTTGTGATAGAGTATTTAAAAATTACCTGCTGGGGATGTTTAATGGATTTCATGGTCAGAGTGGGTCAGCAAAGAGTGGGGGTTTCTTGGTGTATTTTTTTTTCTTGTCTCTGATTTCTGGAGTTAGAATCATGTTTATAGGTTGTAAAGTTGTAGCAAGTAATGCTAGATGATACAAGGTTATGGGAAAAGATTATGAAGAACAAGAAATGTTCAAGTTGCAGGATGAGTTACAGATCTCACTTCTTCCTTTTGAGATAGGTGCAGATATGCTTTTGCTATAGTCAGCTTGTGTCTATTGACCAAATTAACCTCTTGTGAAACAGTTCACTAAAATAAGTTGGGGTTATATGAAACTTAATTTGATCTCCTGGGTCTAGTTGATAGATGCATATCTCTGAGCAGAAAGATTGCATAAAATTAATAAACCTGTTGTGTTTTTTTTTAAAAGTACTTTGAAGTAAACATTTATATTTCTCCATCTCAACATATTTTCTATGTTTTTCATTAAAGCAGTGTATTTATTAGGTAGCAAAAGGGGAGGATGTTAACTGCTTTCTGTTCATAAGTTACTTGAGAAACCTGTAGCTTCTAAATGTAAAACAACTAGCCACTAGAAACTGAATTTCAGTACCTTTCAAAATTAAGCCCAAGGCTTTCTTCAGCCTCAGAGTGTCACTTTTCATGTACATACCTACTTCATGTTGAAGTGTTCTGGTATTTGCAAAGTTTTTTTTGAGGACAGTATTTCAAAAGCACTGAGGAAGAGCAAAGCATTAATGTTGTTCCTGAGATGTTTAGCTCATGGAAGAATGCACTGAACTAACAAATGTTGAAGAGGAATATGTCCAAAACCCCAAGCTTTTCAGCCTTGTGTTTATTGTCATCCTCAGGCTCTTGGCTAATTTCTAATTGTGTGTAATGTCTCAAACCCAGGGCTCTAATTCAGAGGTAATTATCATATGATCAAGCTGTAGTTGTTATTTTAGTGCAGATTTGGGAAATAAAAGCTGACAGCTGTGTTCCAGCTGCATTTCAGCTGCACTCCATTAAAAAAAATAGACTGGAGAAGCAGCAGCAGCTTTGCAATTTTTTCCATCATTGCTGAGCTTGGTGAAGTTGCCTTATCTGGTTGCCCCGTGAAATATTTGCCAAGTGTCTCTGGAGCCTAAATAAATAAAACAGAAAAAGAAGGTTCAGTAAATAATGGAAAGATTGTAAGTAGTAGACTGAACACGAAAACACATGTATATACATTTGGCTCTGCTGAATATGTAAGAGATCAGCTATTAATTCCTGCCAGACTTTTGTGTAGGGTGGATCAGAGGTTACTATAGGGGTCAGTTCCCTTAAATAAACCAAGTTCAAGGTACATTCAGTGACTTCCCTGTCATGTCTTATTAAAAGCTGTCATATATCTGATATATAGAAAACAGTTTTAAAACTTCTGCTAGGCTGTGATTTTTCTAAAAGGACAGTATCAGTTAGGTAATTAATTGCTAAGGCCAGAAATCCTATAATACAGAGAGAAACCCTGTTATAATACAGAAACCCTTAATTCAGAGATTAACTGAAGGAACAGATTTTGTAAAAAAAGTAAAAGCAAAGCTGAAAGTTGGAGCTGTAACTGATTGCTCTGTAAAAATGCAGAACGTACAAGCTCTGCAGATGAAAGCTGAGATACAATGACAATTTGGGCTTCCATTCTAAAATTTAACTTTTCCTTCCATTTAGAAGTATTTGATCATCATAGGGATATTATTTTTCAAAAGTTGCCAACTGATTCAGGAGCAACTGATGTTAAGGCAATATACTGTAGGCTGTAATTATTTTGATGCAAAGTTTTCTAATGTTCTCTGGTTTGGTTTGTTGAATTTTTATTTATTAAAGATCTCTCAGCATATGTGTGTTTTAATTGAAAAAAAACCCCAAACCACCAGTGGTCATGCCCTCTCAATCCACTACTCAAATCTGAATTTGTGCACATGGTGCAGTTGAAATCTCTCTTCCTTTGACAACTTGGATGAAGAGTTTGTGGTTTGGGTATTTCAGGGAAAGTATCAGATGTTTATTTTCAGAGTTATGATTTGAAGTGCTTGTGAGCTGATACTACAGAACTGCTGTTTCTCAATTTTTTCTCTGACCTCTCCAGTGCAAAAGAATCTGTTTTCTAGAGAAAATAAAGACAGCATTCCTTTGGGCTGCTCTCATGTGAGAGCAAGCAGTCTAGAAGAAAGAGCACAGTGGCTCAGCTTTGGAAAAATGGCTGATGAACGATTGTGCATCTGATTTTTCTTCTTGGTATCCTGTAATTTATCATCAAAACTGTAGAACATTGAGGCTTGAATCAATGAAAGATATAAGAAGTCTTCTGGTCATCTTTTATTGTCATCTTTAACGGATGTGCTGCTGCATTATGTGAGCACAGGACTTCTTTTAAAAGAAATGCTGCTTGTTGAAATCCAGGACTAATGGCATAAGCAAGTGCTCTCAGGTTAGGGAACAAGAGAACCAAGTTGAGAGAAACTATATGGTTGACACTTGAGCAGCTTTGAACTTTGAGTGAGGTTGATGAATAATGTCCACAAGTAGCATGTACGTTAATAGCATGACTGGGGTTCTTGGCAGCTGAATGGCTGCCTCTGCATCTTTCTTTGCTCGAGGTTGCAAGATGCATCTGCAGTGGTGCTAATGGGTGGAAAAAAAAAAAAGTATAGCTTAAGTTACCCCTTTCATTTCCTTGTTAAGCACTCCTAAGTCATGCCTGTTAACACAGAAAAATGTGGCACCTTTGGAACTTGCATAGTTTAATACCAAAATAATTTAATTTAAACTGACTGGTTCCACAGTATATGAAGCTCCCTTTTTTGAGAATTGTTGCATCTTTTTTTCAGGAAATTGTTGCATTTTTTTCATAGTTTGTAGCTTGAATTGTTACAATGATTCTTAAGGGACTCGCCTACAATTGGCTTTTTTTCCCATGTAAATCCCAGAGTTCTTCTGTAACAGGTGTTTCATATTTAATGAGTTGTAACTAATTTTCTGATCAACATCTCTAGTCTCAAGCAAGAGGAGCATTGGGGCAGTCCCACCTTCTGAGTTAGATTTGCGATTGACCTATTTGTCTTTATCATGCTCATTATTTCCTTCCTAAAGACTAATTAACTTATTGTCGACAACATCATGTTGAATTCTAGTTTATTTATTTCAGCAAAACCTGAGATTTAGCTCTGTGTTGACAAATATTTTACTGAGGGATTTTTTTAAATTTATTTTTATATATATGTATATTAGTAACAGCTGATTTGCTGCAAGAGAATAGCATTGGTTTGTGTCTGGGAGCAATGCCATGCCTGTTCTTCTTTATAAGCTGTCTTTTGAATGCCACCCAGACGACACAGTGATTAGAAAATTGATGGAGGGGATTGTGCCCATCAAACTGAAGAATTAAAGAACATACACATGGCTTTCTGTACAGAATGTACAGATACCAGCATGATAATCTTTGTTCTTCCGTAAAAACATGTGAAAACATCGACTTTAGAGATGGAAGAAGGCTATAAGGCTTCATTCAGTTCTACTTTTTTCCTTTCCAATCCCAGTCAGTCCAAGACCACTCCCAAAATTGTGCTGCAAACCAAAAAATCAATCAGACATTTATACAGATTGTAGTGGAATCTTATCTAACTTTGTAGCCATTTTGGAAAACTTTCAACAAAAGATAGATTTCTGAAGTGAGACAAAATGGTTGTAGTTGAAAAGTTAGAGCCAGCTAGTCTCAGAGCATTTTGGTGGAGGCAAAACGCATGCTTGGATGGGAGACTCCCTACATGCTGTGGAAAAATACCAAAGGGGGTACCTGCAGATTTCTTAAGGTAATTGGATGCTCTGTCTTTTGACAACGTGGACTAGATATCGTTTTCAAAAGTGACTCAGGTCAGAAACCCCAAATCTTTTAAGTCAGTGAGATGTTGCAAATTAAATACCTGAGCCGCTTTTTAAGAGAGTAGAATTCTTCAGCCATATATGGCATTGTGTTCTTGAGTAGAGCAATGTCTGTCTGTAACCTCAAGGAAGTCTGTATTGAAAAGCCTGGCAACTTAAGCTAAGTCTGTCGAGTATAGTATCCAGTCTTATGACAGTCCATTAGTGACAAACTAATACTGGAGTTCTTGTACAGCCCTCAAACTCCGGAATGAAGTTCACAGCTGATGGATGCTATGTTTCTTTGAACCTTTCATCATCTGTGGTGGTTTCTCCTTCTGAAGGCTTATGTATATTTCATGGTAGGTTAGCTGAAAAGCAGGAGCAGCCTGTCTGACCTGAAAGAACACATCTTGTTGGGTTGGGATTTTAATGAATATGTTGCAGAACATTCTCCAGCTGTTGCCCTCAAGAGGAAATTATCAGGGTCTGTTAAGAAGGCAGAATTATTTTCTAAACCACCAAACTATGAGCTCTGATACCAAGCAGATAAATAAACAGCTTATGTGTGAAGCTTAATTGAAACAATTGCAATATGACAGATTTGCAGTCAGAAGGTGGGAAATTCCTTAAATTTGTTTAGATCTGGTGTGACAGGACAGCTCTCGTGGAGTAGAAGGATGTAGTTTCTTAAGACTTTCTTAAAATTTGTTATGATTTCACTGCAGCTTTGGGGAAAGCGTGTGATGGTCAAGTCAGCCAATGCAACTGCTGGCAATATTTTTGTCTGCTCATTGGGTACTGCAGCACTGTTGTGGGTAAAACCCTTGATGCACAATCTAAGGAATTATCTGCACAGTCTTGTCAACATACTTCATCCTAATTTTTCTCTTGCTGCGTGTTGTCTGTTATCCTCATTTATTGCGATTCATTTCTAATTAGACTGTAAACTCCTTGTGGATGACTCCTTGTTTATATAGATGTTTAGATAACAGCATAAACGATCTTGTTCCTTGTCAAGTTGTTTTACTCGTGTCGTGCAGATACTGCGTTCTGCTTTTCAAATCACCTAAGTTCCAATACAGTTTTAAATTTTGTCTGAACATAGACCAAGGCCTCTAAAACTGTTCTTGATATCAGCATGTGTAACAGATGGAGTGTAAGGTTCTGTCTTCAAAAGTCAGGATGCCAGTTCTTAAAAGATTGTTCCTTCTTATCACATGACAAGATGCTACTGCTATTTGTTTTATGAAAGTGCATAGAAGCCTGAAGATTGGGATGTTTTTGCATTTGGAATGAATGAGCACTCATCTCAAAAGAAAATATAGTTTGAGTAGTCAAGATAGGCAATATGGAAAAATGTCAAAGCCATATGTACTGTGTAATAGCCTAATAAAACTAAAGCAGCTGCTTTTGCTCTTAAAAGGCCTTGTCACACTGGAGTTTTTACCAGGATATAGCTGATGTTGCTGCTATTGTTGGAGAGTTAAGGTGACGTCTAAGCTGTCTGTTTGCATAGCTTAATTTTTTGGTTCAGCGCCGATTCAGTTTAAAGGGTAATTAAAACGTTTATGTGTGGGTGGGTGGACATTGATAGCTAATGAAGATTATTTGGTGTTGGCAATGTTAGGCAATTTTTGAAGTCGATACAGCTTAAATTCCAAAGTTGTCAGAGAGATTGGTGGTGGACTGCAGTGATTTCAACACAGTGCTGTGAGGACTGAGACTAGAATTAAGGAATATTTCAGCATTCTGTGCAGAACTGGCATGTCAGACACTGTTCTGTAGAAAATATGTGAGCATAGGGCTTAATAGTACAAGATGATCCATGACTTGATTTAAAAGCAGAGATGGGCTTAGCAAATGTTTGAAGCCAGAATACAAAGGAGCAAGCTGGGATATTAATCAGCACTAGAGGTTTTTTTCACGGTATTAATTTAGGAAAAGAGATTCTTGAGTCCAGTTTGACAGACCTAGGAAGAAAAAAGGTTCAGAAGAGAGAAACAGATACAGATACTTCTCTGTCTACTGTAGTCTTCACACCTTATGTATTCCATCCTTCCATTGCTGTTTAAAAACATCAAAGAAGCCCTTTGATAATTATTTGTGGAGGGCTGTTTCCTTCTAATATTCACAGAAAAGATGACATGGTATCCTTGAGACAGTAGTGATTTTTCTTTATGTGCAAATGGATCATAATAATTAAAAGGAAAGATTCTTTTCAAAAAACCTGCTTTAAGCTGCAGTATTTCAAATAGCTAGTGGAGAATTAAAAATATTTCCATTAATTAAAAATGTTTTCCATTTCACTGGCTTTCTTAACATCTTTTTAAAATGTGAGAGACTCCATTATCACAGGAGTTGAAATTAGAATTGTGAATGCTTTGGGTAGCAGATGAGATAAAATGAATTGCTTTGTACATTTGCTATACAGCTTTATTAAATCCTGAAAAATTGTGAGAACAGTGGATATATAACTAAGGAAGAGCAGCTTAAGCTTTCTGTGAGTGTTGCTTAGCTTAATCTTCAACAATACTGCACTTGTGGGAAAGGAACCCGATACACACCACCACCACCACCCAGGTGGGGAAAAAGGTGGTTTTATCACGTAGTGTTCAGGTTTGCTCAGGGTGCAAACATTGCACAATGTCAACACAAATTTTTGCACTACTGAAAAGCACTGAGGAGGGAAACTGGAGTGGTTTCACTAGAAATCTTTGGTTGTCTTTTTACTTTAAAGCTCTCAGGGCACTGTACAACAATGGATAATAAAGTATGATGAATTGAATACCAAAAGCAATTCATAGAAGCAGATTGGATTTCTACGTGGTTGGGGCAGTGGTTCAGCAATGCTTTGTTGAGATGGTTCAGAGCAGCAGTGTCCCCCTGGCTGCTGCTCCTTTATGTAGTCCATGAATAGCTCCCCACTTGCCTGCTTTTCTGAGGAGTTGCATTGGAAGGGCCTCTAGCTTTCCTGTTTTTACACTTTTTGAAAGTGTTATCTCAAAGGTTTGGGTGTAAGGTGCTGTTACCCAGATCTCTCCCTGTGAAGCATTGTAGCTTTCCTCAGTCACTGTGCTTCCCTTAAGTTCTATTTGTTTCTGTGAGATCTTGATGGCATGGGCAGACTCTTGCTGCGTATTTGGCTGGAACAGTGCAAGAAATTACCCCAAATGTTGCTTGTTATTATCACCAAGTTGGCAAACAGATTGCATAAATACCCTTTGGACCATTCATCAGAAAGTCATCTGGGTTGGCTTAAATGGCTAATACATGAGAGTTTGCACTGAAGCAGATGCGGAGCACTTAGATCATCTGATCTGTTAAATCAGCTGTAGAGGCGTAACAGCCACTGACAGAGGTTAAACTGCTTTCCTTTTTCCAAAAGGCAGGATTTGTCTTTGTCCTAATTTAACACTGACCTGTGCTTCCTCAGCTATTTCTGACATGTGAACAGAGTGTAGAGTAGCACAGTGAAAACGAATTCTGCTGTCATTCATTTCCGTGTACCCTGTTGGAGTGCACCCATCTTATAAAGGGGAAGATTTTTTCCCAGTTGTTGGACAACTCTTATATAATAAAATAGTGTAGAAATAATTCCTAGATAGGAGTTCATCCTGATTTTGAAAGCCATGTTATATTTTTAATTACAGACAGTATTTTTATGGATCACTAGTATTTAAAAGGCACAGTTTGTTTTTAGGTATCCAGAAGAAGTAGTATTGCTTATGCAGCTGAAGTTAAACTATGATCTGCCCTGGGGAGAATTTGGGTACCAACCAAAGATTTCATGGGATTTTGTCAGAAGAGACAGGGATGACCTCAGCCTGTTGCTCAGGACAAGCGTTACTGTGCCAGGTAATGTTAGTGATTGCTGTTCACAGAGCTGCTGCTGTATTTGTTTGGAGTATTCGCACAATGTCCTCCGTCCCCTTTAACAGACAGATTTGACAACCTGTAGGGAAATAAAAGGAATTTTTTTTTTTATTGCCACTTGCTTTGTTCTTTGATACATTGTATGGTGCAGTTTGTTTTCTCTAATGATGAGGCTATATGTTACTGTGTAGTTCGATAGCAAGCTTTTTTCCTTTGGCTATTTGTTCTGAAGTGCAAAACTAAAATATAATTAAATTTAAAGAATTCAGATTATTTTCCACACTTGTGTGCCTAACAGTGGCTCAGCAATAGTAACAGCTTATTAATGGTTTTCTCCTTTTCATCTTATTTTTATTCTTTTTTTTTTTCTTGCAAGCTATCCTTTCTCATGCTGAAAGGATAGCCAACTGGTGATGATTAACTTGCAAAATTTGTTTCACTTGGAAGAAAGGATGCAATGGAAAGCACAGTGGTCATTTCTTAGCTGGTAAGAAAAAATTCTGTTAGACCTTATGATACAAGGAAATTACAATTTGAGGAATTCTGAGCACTCAGTCTTAACTTTGTGTTAACTTACAAATATGCTTCCTTCAATATACTGCAGAGACACTTGGATTGAATGTTGCTTTTATGGGCAGCATGGACCATCCGTGTGAGACCTGCTGCAGAGCTCTTCCAAGAACTTCTCTCCATCCTCTTTAGTACTTGTTGAAAATGTTCTTCTTTCACAGTTAGACTGCTACATTTTGAGCAACGGGCTTGAAAGGTTCTCATTCTGTATTTTTTACTTTTTCCTTGGGGTGTTATCTTTGGTTCTACTTTCTTGTATTATGTGCTCATGTCCTTCAAAGCTCTACCCTTTCCACTGTCCATTTTTCGGTCCTGTGATATCTTCCCCTTTGAATTTAACTGCTGTCTCAGGGCTGACAGCTATTATGTCTGTCACGTGCCATTTTATCTTGAATCTGAAACTGTTCCTGGACCTTGTACCACAACTCAGACCCAGTTCAGTGTTGAAATCCTTGACAATCTTGACCTGGCTCCTTTGCAGCTTTACAGCTGTGCCGATGTGACATCTCCAAGAGACCTGAAAGAATCTGGGAAACCAGATAACCACAAGAGTTAACCTTTGTCATTTTTATCTGAAGTCCAGGGCTGCAGAGCTGCTCTAACCAGTATGTCTGAAGAACCCCCTGCTCTTGAATGTGATGTTGCTCTTTGTTGCCTTTAGCCGCTTCTTCCCATATGAGATTCAACATATATTTCATTCCTAGAGGGGTTTACTCCCAACCATAAGCATATTTTTCTGAAAGGCATGCTAAAAATAAAATACAGTTCAGCCCCACACTTACAGATATGTGTTGCTCCCGAAAACACCCATGTTGTTGTCCCATTTGACTGCAACAGTGCAACGAATTGTGTTTCAGAAAGTGATTCGCAAGCATTTTGTATGTCAGGGAACCTTCAAAAAGTGTTTTCTTTGTTTCTTTCCTTTCAAGAGTCAGGGAAAAATTGACATAATAATTATGTGCTGGCCATGTCTAGGCTTCATGTACTCTTTTCCAGAAGGCTTCCCTTGGGAGTATTATATTATACTTTTGGCTTTTAATAGCAGAACATTAGAACAGTTTTTCCCTGTCAACTGATATGGTTGTTTATACTACGGAATACATGTACATGACAGGTTTTGGTGAAATTTTTAGGCCCTTATTGTAGCTGAGTGTGTGATCTTAGCTCTCAGTAATTTTATATCTGGGATTCAGTTACTATTTTGTACGTTCCTCTCCTGCCTTCATGGATGTTCACTTCAGAAGTTGTACTTTTAAGTAGGTATTTTATATGCATACACCAGTAATTCAAGTTTTGCTAGGACTGTTCGGAATCCACTTTTTTCTCCCCTTACTTTTCTTAATTCTACTTTATTTTACTTATTATTGTGACCCATTTCTGCTTTGTTTAGCATCATTCTAAACCACTGCAAAGTTTGTATTGCTCTAACTCTGAGGTTTATTAATTCTGGCAGGATTTAAGACTGGGATTTTCCCAAGGTCTTGGTCAGGGAGTGCAGTAATGTATGGGGGAAAAACAGCCAGAGGTTGAACCTTGAATTATCATAACTATAGGATGGAGTAAGAAGAAGTTGCACATGGCTATATTCTTTTCACTTTTTACCCAGACTGTTGTGTGCTGTTACTGTGAGCTGCAGAAGAGCTTCTGTGTTCAACTCCAGAGGTACTTAAGTGTGTGTTCTCAGATCATTGGACGTGAAAGGCATGGCAGAAACAGAAGTTGCTATTCTTACTTTCACCCTCTGTATAATTAATTTCTCTTTAGGGAAGTAGAGCAAGATAAGAATATAGTTTGACCTCAACAGAATTGAGGCACAGGAATATATGTCCCACTGGTCAGCGTTACCCCAAACACAAATATTTGAAGGTGGAGTGAGCAAAGCAATAGCAAATGATCTATGTGCCATTCTGTCCTCCTCTGCTTGAGAGCAGGTCCTGTGTTTATTGAAGGAAATGGTTCTGCTGAACTAGTCCTGATGTTGTTCCAAGCCAATTGGTGATTACCTTTTCCGTGGGGATTGAAATGAATGTCTTATATTTTAAAATAAGCTTTTTAACTGCTGCTGCTATTCAGAATTTCTGTCTGTTGGTTGTTTGTTCAGGTGGACTTGACAGCTTCTGTCTTAACTGCACAGAGAGGCACTAGCTCAGCTTTAGTTTGGCTTAGGTTCTCCTCCTCTTTTTCCCTGCACATTAGTGTGCTTATTTTCTTTCTGATCTTCAGTACTGTAATGTACGATGAAGGAAGTCTATAAATACTAAACTTAAGTATAAATGAAACAACATTTATTCTGCATGGCTGTAAAAGAATTAATGCACTGATTTATTTGATCTGGGAAGTTCTTCTGAATTTCTGACTATTTAGCCCAATCCTCAAAAAAGTTGCTGGGCTGAAGCCAACTAGTGTGTAATCTGGAGAGGAGAGGAGAGGAAGGGAGAAAAAGGGAGGAGAAGATGAAAAAGGTGAAGTCACATTTCTTGAATGTTACCTCATCTACAAGGTCGAAATCGCCCAAGTTGGATCTGGAATCTGATCAAAATCTGAGTTTCCTCAAACTGTGGGGGAAATGGTGATCTAAGATTCCCTTTCAAGTGAAAAGCCTTGGACATTTCAAGGAGAGTTGTAAGGTTCAAATCTGAAATCAGAAGTATACCTTAAATGTTGGGAAACTAATTTCTACATTTTGGTTCATGTGTATCTCTTATTTCATTATCAATTAGTGCAACAAGCTAGTAATAATCAATGCTAACATCCACTCTGTGTTCCAGATTGTTTGAGCTCTGCTGAGGTGGGCTGTGAATACAGGTAATTTTGTCAAAGAACTGCATGTATAAGTATATGGCATGCTTTGCTTATGCTCCATGCAGAAAAAATTGCGATCCTCAGTGACGAGTAAACTGCTGTCAGTTGTTTAACTGAAGTGGTCTCAGTGTGCCCAAGATTATTTTCTGTGTTTTCCTGACTGGTTAATTATCCTTATTTGTAAGGGAGTGGACAAACCTTTGTGGAAATTTCTCATTAGGTGATAGATCTTTTCTTTTATCCAATGTCATCAATTCATTCTGCTGTGTCCTTGTTGAAGCTTAGACATAAATGTTGTTTTCATTTCCATAATCTAGGCAACACAACAGACCTCTGGCTGGGTGTGTACAACAATGTTTAAAAAGTACTGCAGTGGTCAATTATTTTTAGATAAGTGTTTTTTGTTTGAGTGTTCTGGTAGCTGGGGCACTAAAACTGATAATGAATAATGCTTTAGGTAGGGATTTAGAAATTCAGACAGTATGTTTCTTCTAGCTTCCTGTCACTCTCCTCTGGTTTCAAACAAAGGATAGGATTCTTTAGTGACTGTCTATGGTGAATAAATCATCCGGTGGAAAGATGAAAAGGACTGAAGTATACATAAACTAGTTCTTGTTCCAGTTTAAAAGAAAATTTGTAACTCTCTAAATACCCAGTGTAAACAAAGTAAAGACGATACAATGTGAATCGTTGCTTTCCCAACATAGAGCAGAGAAGAGGAACAGCTAATCAAAATTCCAATTAAAGAAATGTTACAATATAAGTGACTCATTATCATATCGCCTTGGGTCCTGCATTGAGGATATGTTTCTGAAGGAAATAGTGAATGAGAATCTCATTGCTGCTAGACTCTCAGCAGATGTTCATGGTCATGTTTGTTTTTCTGACCTAAAGATTTGTGCTTCTGATAGATGTACATCTTTTATCAAACTACATAAATTGGTAGTATTAGGAACAACAGAAGAATAGGAATTCCTTCATTTTATAATGTATACATTAGACTGCTTAGAGGATGGCTTTCTCTGATAGGGTTGCATTTCAGAGCTGAATCACAGGTGATGAAGCTTATACTGAGGTGTGAAAAAAAGGAAGGGAGTGACTCTAATTAGGTTTTATGGATCATACAATAGTTTTTTGTTTCTTTGTGTACCGTGGTAGGGTCTGAGATTCCTACGCGCTGACATCTGAGTATTGGTAGGTTGTTACACTCCAGAATTTTTCCCTGTTTAATTAAAACCTAACACAATGTAACTTAGACTATATTTCCTGAATGTGTGACCAACACTGGGATATCATCAATGCTTAGGAATTACTCCCAGTTTTGTTAAACAGCATCCTTTCCTGATCCTAGAATGAGTTGTTCAAAAAGCCTCAGATCTTAGTTTCTCTCAGTATGTAGTCCATATCTGCTCATCTTGTGATTAACATGTTCTTCTGCACCCCTGCTTTATGTATATAAACTAATTCTTCTCTGTCGTTTCCTGTGCAACAAGCCTGAGCCATGCAAGGGCAGGAAGAGGCTAGCCTGGGAAATAGCTGCCTTGGTCTTGCAGGATTTTTAGGTCGTTTCCCTGCAGATTTGTGGCAAAAGCTTTGTGTGTCTTTTTTTAAAATGTGCCAAGGAGCAACACCAGTGTGATCTGAGGGGAGAATATCTTCCAGTGAGTGTGGTAAAGCATCAATACTAATATATTCAACAGTATTGCATATGCTAAGGGATATAGCATGGAAAATACTGACTTTTCTGCATGCTTATGTGGTGACAGTGATGGTGATTGTGTTTTGAAACAATTAAACAGTGCCTTGTGATGACACCTTTTATAAATCGAAATAAATAAAAATCCACTTACAAGTAAGGTGCTGCCAATTCCCTCACTTTAGTTACATGCTGTACAGCCAAACATTTATTCTGGGTAGGTGAGGCTGATGAAATCATAATAGCATAGTCACAAGACTAGTTCAATTTCCTATTGTTTTTTTCAGTGTTAGGAATTTATTCTTCAGTGTTCTAGTGAACTAATTTATGAAGAGACTGGATGCTTGTGAAAATTGAATTGCATATAAGTTACAGTATGTGAAAAAATGCTAGTAACACAACAGGACTTTAAATGGCTTTACATTTTTTGTTATTGAAGTGCCATTAAATGTAAGAAAACAATATAAAAAAGCATTAAAGGTATCAAATTTAATATTGACCTTGAATCTTAAGTCTGACATGAGGAATTTGATAGTGATTAGTCTTTGTAAATGCCTTACTAGGCCTGTGTTCTATAAGGAGTTACACAGATGTTCTGGACTTTATTAATGTTACTCATGTTTATAGTTTGAAATGTGCACTACACTGTAAAGGACTGGGACCTTCTTCTCACAGCAAATAGCAACAAAGGCAATTTTGTTTGCTGCTGCTGCTATGCAGCCAGTTGTTGGAGGCAGTAAACCTGCCATTTAAGAGAGCAGAGCAGCACTGCGTAAGCCTGTGGGATGTCTAACATCAAATATCCCCTGTACAGTTAAAACTTCACAAGATCTTGAGATAAGCTGCAGTCAAATATCCCTGGAATTTAACACAAACAGTGACAACGCTTTTGTTCTGGCTGGAAGTTCAGGGAAGTCTTTATGCACAGTGATACACTTTTTTCATTTGTCTCCCACACATTGGCTTGCAAAAGGGTGTATGTTTAATCACCAGTACTATTTCCATCAGCATCACAAACCTAAATTTACTGGAAATTTGTGGCCACAGATAGTTTTCATCACCCCTGATGGCTGCAGTACAAAGCTCTGTGCGTAGTAGTATGGGAACCTGGACGATACCTTTGTGGAGAGTGGTTCGTGATCTTTAGTTCACATAGAGGCACCTGCCCTTCAGAATTCAATTAAATTTAGTTTGAGCAGCACAAAGGAGTGCAACAGTAGAACTTGCCAGAAGCTAATGGATCGCTGAGACCTCTAAGCCCTCTGCTTTATGCAGATAAAGCAGCTCTTACCCTTAGTAGTTAAAGTAATAAAGGTGAAGAAAAAAAACTGTCTGGCTCCCTAAGATTTGCAACAAATGTCTTTCTGAACTGCTAGAGTACAACTTGCTTTCTATTAACACAAGTCTGGCAGACTTAAGCACATAATGCAAAATGATAGCTCTTAAATGTAATTGTTCTTCTGTCTGATATGCTAACTGGCAAAATTGGAACCATTTACAGTTTCCACATTCATAGTGTTTTGGTTGGAGTGAGCATACTTCCTTTAGGAAATAAGTGCTGCTCCACCTAAGGTTCTGGAGACACAACTATATGCAAGAGTATAAAATGAAGATTATAGCAATTTTTAGTAGTAAAGAAGGGACTTTCTAAAAAAAAAAAAAACCAACAAAAAAATCTCTACCTGATTTCATAGAGTAAATTCTATTAAGAACATATGACAGCTAAAGCTGTACTCTTCAGTGTATTTCACTCTTCATGGTCCTTAAAAGCTTTTTTTAATAGAAAGAGAGTATAAAACCCCAAAAAACATTTAAGTCTCAACCATATGACAGATGCACAAAGACTGTAAGAGTAATGATGGTAGTCTTTAGGAGACATGTATTGCAATATATGGGCCTCGATATTTTTAAGGGTTAAGAACTTCCCTGAGTATTTGGACTACATAACTGCAATTTATTTTAAGTACCTTACTGGGAGAGAGGAATTTGTCAAGCCTGCTCTGAAGACATTTATTTGGTAGTTTGCACATTTCTGGTATTTTCATTTTGTAAAAAGTTGGCCGATGGATGCATTATGTTGTTCCTCTATCTTCATAGTAGTCCTCCATATTACCACGCAGCAAGGCCCCTGGATTGGAAGCAGAGACTGTGGTTGGGATTTGTCAGTAAGTTTCTGACTGTTCTATAGCACAGACTGGAGTCTGCACTGTCATGTTGTCCTACTCCCTTCCTCTGCACAACTGGTCTGCATTCCTTCCAGTTCTGCTGGAGATATTTGCAGGCTCTCGTCTGTGAATTAGGATCTATCCCACACTTACTACATTCCTTTAAACTTCTGAGAGATGCAGTTACAGCCCTGTCAGAGCTCTTGCTTACTGACAATTATCTGGCTGTAATAGCATCGCTTGCTGGGTCTTAGTGGTGTTCAGTGGTTGTCACTATATTCTGTCCTTTCAGACAGATGCTGCAATAGTCCATAATACAGCGGTAGGACCTGTGACTTGGCTGCTGTTTTGGCTGAGTTGGGCAAAGCTAGTGCAGAGTTATTTTACCTAAGGGATAAGGAACCATAACATTATTAAGGTAAAGACACTTGGCATTAAAAAAAGGCAGTCCAAAAGAAAACAGGAAATCAAATCAAAAGGAAAGCTGATGACTCTCCAAACCCATGCAAATTGAAGGACATTGACAAGGACCGAGTGGACTTTTGGGAGTAGTGAGGAAATTAGCAATTTGTACACAAAAGTTTGCTAGTTTTCCACCCAACAGTTCTCAGTGTCTGTGTTCTCAGTACTGATGGCCAAGTACTCCCCTTTTTGCTTGCCTTCCAGGAGGTGTAATTTTGCAGAACTACCATGTCCTGGTCACACAGCTAGAAATGGCATAAATTCAACTATTTGATAACTATTACAAAAATAAGCTTACTCTGTTCTTCACACATTTTAACAGTTAAGGAAACAAAGACTAAGAGTACAGTCTTTGTTTAGAGCATACGCTAACTGAAAACCAAAATCAGAGGAACTTAACAACAGGTGAATGTGTTGCCAGTGAGAGAATTGTTTCTGACTGGAGAATTATGATTTACATTAATGAGTACATAGCAGTTGTTGGCACAGTCCTTTAACCTAAGACTGTCTGTTATAAATAATTTTGTCAATAAGGCTTTTTTTCCCCCCAAATGAACCAGATTCTCTCTCAAGAATACAGTATAGGTCTTCAAGATTTTCTTTCTGTGGTTTGCATGTTACTAGTTGTAGTAGGTTTCTATCAGCAAAGAAAAGAACTCAGCAAAGGAAGCTGTTTTAAATTTGTGGCATAGCAATCCTCTCTGTATGGATGTTCTAGTGTGAATAGAGCTGAGTCGATTGATTTCAAATTCTTTCCCCATTGATGACAAAATAATAATAATCTCTATTGAGGTATCTTGTAAGAAAGTTTTCTCCTTTGCGGTGGTGCTTAATAAGAACTTGAAGTAGCCCTATACGAAATAGTGTCAGGAACTGGTGCGTGTTATAGTGGAAACATTCCCACACCTTTTATCTAATACTGGCTTTTTTCTTTGCACTAGGAATTACCTGCCCTAGTAGTGTGATAACATGCTATGCATGAAAATGTGATGACTAGCATTAATAAAGAAAAAGGAAAGTTGTGGGGTTTTTTTCTTTTCTCTGTATTGAGTCTGAACCCTTTCTTCTTTTTTGTAGTCTTCAATCTGGTATCATTATGTTTTTTATTTTGGGCCTCAGGTTCAAATAAACCCACTTAGGTACTGCTAGTTGTATAACAGGGTTGCCTGGGTATGTTGGGTTTATGTGGCAAGGTTTTGGTAGCTGGGGTGTGCTGCAGGGGTAGCCCCTCTGAGTAGAGACCAGGGGCTGCCCACCTGTCAGACAGCTAATTAATAAGATCCGTAGCATACACAGAACTTGAAAGAGAGCCCCAAACTCTTCTACTACTTTGCTGCTGTTGGTAGATACACTTTGCAAATTGGTTCCATGGGTGTCATTTATACACTTTAATGCTGTCCACACAGAGGATAACATCTACCACTGCTATAGTGTTTAGGTTTTTCCTCAGTGTTCAGGGTGTAGCTCCATACTTCCTACAAACAGTGCGATGTCTGCTCTGAAGATCGTTCATGTCTTCATGGGATTTTACTCAAGACTACAGGATCTGTATGTTTCACAAACAGTTGGCTTTTCATGGTATCTCAATGGGAATGGAATATTTTCATCAGCATTTTAGAAAAAGAAACAAATGAGACACATGCAAGGCAGGTAAGAGATACTAATTTTGGAATATTTGTGCACACTGTTTTGCAATACCTTTGACCTGTTTGATTTGATTTAGTGAGGAGTGTGTTACACTTCTGACAAACTGAACTGTGGGGTCTTGAGTCAAGCAGTTAGTTGAACGAGGAGCAGCAAACAATTAGCAGATACTTAAGTTTGGTCCAAACAACTTTGAACAACAGATTTGAGGAACAAAAATAATAATTTCTGATTTACGAGGAACTAAGTCACAAATTCCAGTTAAATTCTTCTTAGTTTTTTGTTTTACTCAGCTGGTCTGCAGGTGTAGAGGATTTTGGCCAATGTTTCAGTACTTGGAGACTACAGTCATTACTAAAACTCCTGGGCACACATTTCTGTTGGAATGCAGCTGATGTCATGGAAAAACAGGACCTTCATGGTAACCCCTAACAACCAGAAATATAGTGAACAGTAAATGTTACCTCTACCAAGATACTTGATTTTAAAGAGACTTGTTAGGGTGGTGCCTGTGTGCCAAGAAATATAAACTTTTACTGATTTAACTACAGTTTCCCTAAAAGCACCAGCCTACTGCTGGGGTTTAGCCATGATTTTGATATGCCTAATAAAATGAGAAATAGTTCTGTTTAAATCTTCAAATACCCAGAATTTACTGTTCTTTCCACCACCTAACAGTTTTATGGTCTTTCACATCAGAAATTAGTGATGGTATGTTAGTTACAAGGGAAATAGCACTGTAATTTTCATGATTTGCAAAACACAGTTTCTTTCCAAGGTATATTTTCCTTCTAATTAAATGAGTGGACTGATTTTTTTTTTTTTTTTTCTTGTAGAGTTGTGCAGAAATGTAGAACTGTACAATTCAGGTTTTTTATTGTTTTTTTGTTTTTGAAAACTCCATTCTTAGCTTCAAGCTGTGCATACTGTTTTGCTTTCATAGGGTTACTTACTTATGGCTTCCAAGACAATTTAGAGGTTTGTCATCCAAAGGGCATTCATTCCTTTATGTGATTTGTATGGTTTAATTTTTTTTCCTCTTTTGATAGAAATACAGATACCACACCTGTGAAGGCCCCACCGCTTCAACCTTGCAATATAAAGCTTTACTTTCCTTTATAAGCAGACATTAATATGGTGAGAAGGTTGAACAGCCTAACATACAGCAACACATTGTCTTTTTGAGAGCACCAATACAGCTCCTAGTATACTTTTTATGACGTAGTTGACCATTTTGTATACATTTGGTATTCTTTGGCTTAAATCTTGAGGTGGTTGTCAGTTGCTGTGTGCTTCTAAAGGGGACATACCTATATAAAATAGTGTTGTCATTTAAAGATACTTTTGGCAGGATAAAACTAATACTTTTTTTGCTGGCATTTCCTTAAGCTATGCTTTCCTTGGGCTTAGAGGAGGACCTAAAACAACATCCTGTATAGTAACAGTGGTACAGGACAAGCTTTGTTACTGCATACTTCGAATACTTAATTTGCTGTAGAGTTGACATCCCCTAAGATAACTGCGAATTGGACTTCAGATGTAGGAACAGTAGGTTTAAAAAATAAAAAAAGTAGCCGAAACATTTGAAAAATACACAGCCATTGTACATAGGGCTTGAATGTGTCTGTGGAATATTAGGAGAATTGAGTTTTTCTTCTGTGGCTCCCTGTGAGTTTCTTGATTTCCACTCAGGTGCCCAGCCTGTCCCTCTCTCCTCCCCGTGCCCGCCCCCACCCCAGCATAAATTGAGGTGTTATCGTGCATCCACTGATATCTTAGGCTGACTCACAAAACTCATCATTACGTTTACCAGCATTTATCCAGAAAAATCATGGGAATTGATCAGTGGTCTGTGATGAAGTCAAAATACTACTGATTTACTGATCTGATACCTTGAGTCTACCCACCATCTTGGAAGAAAATGTTCTATATTCCACTGCAGAGCTGCGGGCCTCCTCTTTTTGTTAGATTTAAAATACTTGTTTCCAATTTTGACTAATTAAACTGTCTGTTTCTAGTTGTTGTGACTTGCCAGAACATGAAGGAATCCATTCTGGGTTTTTTTGTCACTACTGGGTGTTCTCTTACCTTGTAAGTCATAAGAACATCATTTCTCCTGCTACCAGGTGGAATTTAAAGCACAGTTTTTGAAATTAAGGAAATGTTTATAGGGAGGGAAAGAAGGATGGGGGAACCACTTTGGTAGATTTGACTTGTTTTAAATAGTAGCTGTTCAGGTTGTTTAGAAGTTAGAAATATTAGAAACAGGCCTAATATTACTGAACAGACTACAAGCAGGACAGGGAAATTCTATAAATAAATGCAAAACCACACGAGTTCCAGATAGCAGTCTTTATTTGCATAATTAAAAAATCAAAAAGAGTTGCTGGTTTTTTCTTTACTTTTATAGACTCTACAGCATGCTCACCTTTCCTACTTGCATGGGCCTAAGGTGCAGTATCACGTTAAGTTTTGGATCAGAGACAAATGTTAAGTCCACCTTATGATCTAGAAGAGAGAGAGAGAAACATAGTTAAGATGTTCTGGTCATCTTAAAAACATTCTTCCGTTAAATGGCTTGGGGGAAAGGAGAGTAGGGAGTCCAGGAGAAAGCCTAAGAGTCAGATTGACTTTCAAAAGCTGGCTTGGCCACTAGCAGTTACCACTTGGGTTTCTTTTTGTCTTAACTCTGGTAGATGGGACCTGCAATTTCACTACTTATAGTTTTTTTCTGAAGTTCAGACACTTTTCAGGCAGCATTTGGGACTTTCTGGGTATTGTATCCTTACCGTTTTTGCTTGCTTACATACCTGTAAAGGACAATATGTTCATCTGTGTAATATTGAAATTGGTTACCAATGGCTATAAAACTTAGAAAAGCCCCTAAAACTCTAGATTTAGAGAAGTGGGAGTTGTACTGTAGGTACTTCTCTTAAGAATGAAAAGTTTGAAAATGCCTGCAAGTGAACAGCATTTTTAACAGTGCTAGTGAAAATAACTGCCTTGGCTCTCCTGACCAGGTCTTGCCAAAGCCTCTGTACAAATAAATTGTTTCCTTCAGTGAAATTCATTCACTAAAATTTGGAGTGTGGAAGGGGCATGCTGTGTGGATGGGCCGGGGCTATGTTCTGCTGGTGCACCGTTTCCCTGAAGTGGTCTTTTCTGACCAGGGAATGACTCTTCTGTGGAATCTCGCCAGCCTGTGCTCCTACTGGAAAGCTCACACATTTTAAAGGTTACTGAAAAGAGATGCATAGGCAGATCTAAAAGAATCATCAACTCTGTTACAATTCCCTCATCACCTTCCCAAAAAATAATTGCTGACAAAATGTCTGTTTTCCCTGTTAAGAGCATGGATTTCCCCATACAGCCCCCCAAAATTCAGACGAAGCTGAGCTGGTTCTAGAATACAATTTTAAAGACTTAAATTTGTTTGCTGTGCAGAACCAAAGTATGGCGGAAGCCTTGTGAGAATATTTCACATATGTGTTTCTCATTTCCTCCTCATTCTACCAAATTTGCAAAATTTGCTTTTGTCCTTTTGTAAGGAGCTAAGGGACCACTGCTGACAAAGAATGGGAGTTTTTTCAGACATACAGCATCCAGAGGCAAAATAAACTGGAGTGAGTCAGAAGTTTGAGCAGTTTATGCCTTTTTCTTTTTTCCCCTCACTCAGTAAAATGTACTCCTTAAAAATAAGAAATTGGTCTGGGTTTTGGAAGCTGATCTGTCCTCAATAGTGAGAATAACTATCAGTTATATAAAAATGAAGTCCATTGCTTCCTGTAGATCTACTGTTTTCTTAAAATTGGGAGCTGGTTATCACTAAGCCCAGAGCAGTGTCCTGTGCTTTATGGAAAATAAACTGTTGTATGCCTGATGTAATAGCTTAAAACAAACAAAGCCTGTTTTTTGCACACTTGTGAAAATTTCTCTGATTTAAGCAATTTACAGAGGTTCTGACAAGAAAATTCCCGAAATAAGATATTTAAAAGCTCTATGAAGTCAGCCCTTGGAAGGATGGTACAGCATTGTTTGTGATTGCCAGTTGCTTTCTCCAGTATTAAATAAGCCAAATAGTGGACTTAATGGTTGTGGGATTTTTCTTGGCATGACATTTACATTGCCCTTCACTGTAAATCATCTCTTAGGTCTTTGCTATACTTCTAAGTAGCACAAGATTGCAAGTGTTAAGCATTCAGAAGCTGAAGCAGAAACCTTAAAAAGTAATAATTGCTTAAAAATTTTTAAAAACTCCATTTTATTCTCAGGTTTTTTATACTGCCACCTTTTTGTGGGTTTTTAGGTATTCATATTTTCCATGTTTTACTTCTGCATTTGAGGTAGAAAATGCTGAAAATTACAGTCCTTGTGTTATTAGTGTTATGATTCAAACAGGATTCAAATACCAAGAAAGCGTCGAGCATCAAAGGTTCAAGATTAAATGAGAAGAACTGACAGGATGATTTATAAGCAGAATGATTTCTTTCCTTAATGACACCATGTTCCAGTTGCTTACAGGTGTTTATATATGACCATACTCTGTTAATATTTCCTAATAAATGTTTAGCGTTTCTATTATCTCTAGTTCCAGCATTGATTTTCACCGCTCCTTTTGGAAATCTTGGGCTTTTTTTTCCCCACTTAGTGTTTGACATACTCGCTAAACAAAAAAATTCTGGTTTAATTCTGCTGGTTATTGCTTTTTGCTCTTGTCTAGGTCTTGCTGCCTAGAAACTAACAAGTCGTACTGGCTTTATCTTCTCCAGTCACACTTTTAAAAAAAGAATTAAGAGAGAGATTGTGTAAATCAGGGGAGAACAACTAAAACATACAGTTCTCCAATTTGAGATTTCAGTTACTTCCCAGCCAGCCAATGTATTTGGAACTAGGACTGACAGCAATTATCCTGAATTTTCCTCCTACTCCCCTTTACGCAGAAGACTTGTTCTCTGCTTCCTAAATATTATCTGAAATGAACATTGTTTTAGAAAATGGTAGGGCCAGAAAATACTGAAAATAAGGTCATATGCATTTTCTTATGGTGGATTGTGAATAAAATGCAGGTATTTAGTAGTCAAAATATTTGTTTATTAACACCCAGTGCAAAAAAAACCCCAAACCTTGCCAAGGAAGTGACAGCCTCACATCTCCTTCAAAAACAGAACAGCTCTTAAAATTGGAGTTCAGCTAAGAGCTGTTATGGAGAAGTGGGAAGTAGAAGAGAAGACAGTTTATTCTCTCATAAATGTGTGTTTGTTCTTCATTCTAAATATTTTAACAATTCTGATTATGAATGTAACAGGGAATATGACTAAACGAAGAAGGTGCTGTTCTTACTGTCATTTTTCAGCTTGTAACTCTATATACAATATAGTAACATACCATAAAGTTTTCTCTTACACTACTTGCTAAATGCAAGTAAAATGTAAAAAGAATAAATGTTAGTTTTCTCTCTATAAATATTTATTTCCTGAGCTGTATCTCAAGAAACAGCACTATTTTCCTGAATTTCTTTTGTTTTCTCTGTTCACAGCAACAGCATTAGGTTTTTTTGCTGATAACCCAAGGTGAAGTAGCTCTGCTCTACTCTGCTCATGCTATCTGTAATCAGTATAAATCATACGGGTTATCTTAATATAATGGGAGTTTCAAATGAAATGATGCATTTAAATTGCAGTCAGTACAAGATCTAAGGCTATATAGGTGACTGTAAAGAAACAGAAACTTTAAACAAATAATGGTTAGTTGATGTATTGGTATCCAAGTGAAGACCAGGCAAAATCTACTGTTGCAGGTAATTAAGATAAAGTTAGATGTTCTACTAAGATTTGTATTGTATTTGAAAATACAGTTTTTCAGGTTTGTCTCAGGTAATGACTTTCCTAATGAAGTTAGATCCAAGAGATGGAGAGTTTACAGTTCAAGGTGCCTTGATGTGTCTGAACGAGAGGAAGATGTTTTTACAGTCTTTACTGGTCTTCTGGTCTCTTTTGGCTGAAGTTTATTTATGAAGAAATTAACACTTCTTCAGAATTTGAGCTTAGATTTCTGGCAGTGGATATGTAACCAATAGTTTTCCTATTGCTGCCTGAAGTGTTCCTTTTCTGATTCCAGTGTAGGTCCCTTCCGTCTTTGCCCTGTTCTGTAAGTGTAGTTGCCAGAATCTCAGTACTTCATCTCCATTTTCTGAAATGTTAGTTGCTTTCAACTGAAATGATGGAGCGCTTTTTGAAATCTCATCCTTTCTGAGGATGAGGCTTGTCTTTTTTTCTTTCTGGGCTTTTCTTTTTCTAGTTTCTTGTAGTTGTCCTTTTACCTCTTTATCCTTTTTCTTTTAGCATGTCACTTGCAGTGTTTTTCTCCTTACTCTCTGATAGCCTGATCCTTGATTCCTTTCCCTTCTCTGGATAATCTTTCTTCAATTTCTGTTTCTATACAGAAAATGGCAAGATCTTCCACTTTTCCTAAGACTTACCCTCTTTGTGTAAAGTCTCAGCCTTTCTTGCTGATACTTTGCAGGCTATCTCTGGGTTAAAAAGTTCAAGATTCCCTATCTTCTCCATCTTCAGTCATCCATCTGTCTGTAGCTGCTATGGACAAAACCATTGTTCTTCTTGTTTGGGCCTAGCTGCACCTTTGTTAGAGACTTTTTCACAAATCCTCATTATCTTGGACACATGTAAGTCTCACAGTTATTTTTTCTGCACAATTAATCATAAACACTGCCAAAAAACCCCTTCTTGCCTAAAGAGTTTGCCATGTCACCTGTTAATTGCATAGTACAGTCCAATTGTAGACAGGTTATGTTTTGACCATGTCTCTGCTGCTTTCTTTGCCGTCTCCTGTCTTCTGCTTAAGAATTGAAGCACTTTTGGGATAGCTCTGGCTTTTGTGTATTTGTATAGCACTTAACACAGTGGTATCCTGGGCCATGAACAGGAATTCTTGTTATTGTGTTAAAAATAATAGATAAGGGTAAGTAAATGTAATGCACAGAAGACTAGAGTTAGGACTGGATACAAGGAGGCTCTAGTATAGTTCACAGGCATAGTCTACAGAGGCAAAAAGAAGGGAGGCGGGGTGTCCCTGTAGCATTTTCCTTACAGATCAGTAGAATACCCACTAAAACTATGAGTAACTTCACAAAATAGATGGATATTGGATAAATTATGCCTAAATGGGAGGCATAACTGATATTAGCTCTTGCAGTGGTGATACTGACTTCACCAGCAGTGAGTGACCTGAACACCCTTCTCACACTATATGCTTTTAAAAAGCACAGAAGAAAATTGGACCATGCACCATCTCTTAATCAGTTAGTATAAAATGAGAGATAAGATCAAGTCATGAGATTCTGAATAAGATCCAAATCTCAAACATCCCAAGAGTCAGTGAACTTATGGTCCTACCATTCTAGGCTGAATACACCTTCAGAGGTACATTTCTGTCCTGGTTTCAGCTGGGATAGAGTTAATTGTCCTCCTAGTAGCTGGTACAGTGCTGTGTTTTTGAGTTAGGTATTTGAAGAATGTTGATAACGCTGATGTTTTCAGTTGTTGCTAAGTAGTGTTTAGTCTAAAGTCAAGGATTTTTCAGCTTCTGATGCCCAGCCAGCAATAAAGCTGGAGGGGCACAAGAAGTTGGGACGGGACACAGCCAGGGCACCTGACCCGAACTGGCAAATGGAGTATTCCATACTGTGTGACATCATATCCAGTATAGAAACTGGGGAGAGTGGGGGTGGGGGATCGTCGCTCAGGGTGACGGTGAGCAATTGCACTGTGCATCATTTCTCTATTCCAATCCTTTTATTATTACTGTTGTCATTTTGTTAGTGTTATGATTATCTTTATTAGTTTCTTCTTTTCTGTTCTATTAAACCGTTCTTATCTCAACCAACGAGTTTTACTACTTTTCCCGATTTTCTCCCCCATCCCACTGGGTGGGCAGGGAGTGAATGAGGGTCTGCATGGTGCTTAGTTGCTGGCTGGGGTTAAACCACGACAGTTTCACAATCCACATTGCATCCTGAGGACAATCTGAGGGTGACAGTAGCGGCTGGAGACAGGTTTGCAGTAGTATTTTTAAGAACAGGTTTCTGATGTGGTAGTTAAATTGTCTGCAGATCTGTTAAGTACCTTCCAGCCAGTGTAATTTTGTTACCGGTAAACACTGACCAAAGGTCCTGTGTTCATTTGTCAGAATTATGGCTGTTTCCATGTTACTAATAAGTAAAATATAACACTCCTTTAGATTTCCATGCCCAGGGCCAGATACAATATTTCAAACACCTAATGTATTTGTCTTGGGTAAATCAGATGAAGTAAACAAAACTGGTAGATCAACTTCATAAACACTGTGGTTAAGTGTTAGATTAATACTGCAAAAACTGAATGAGTTACATGTCATGTTAAACAATTTCTATAAAGTAAACTTTATTTGTTGGTTTAGGTTGCTTCTCAATTGCTTCCAGCAGTTTGGGTAGCAGCTTGCTTTCTGGTGAATTTTTGAGCAAAACAATTATTTGAAAAGTACCACCAGCATTTAGGAAGAGTGTGTGTGTGTACCTGAGCGGACAGATTTTAAAATGCAGGTGAAAATTTCCATCTTGCTCTTTGGCACTTCTACCCTGGTTAGCGCTGTAGGGACCACCTCTGGGTGAAAAGGTTGTGAGGCTGCTATTGCAGTCATCAGCTTTTGCCAAGACTGACTGTATGTACTCCTCTTACCTTATAGGAAATAGCCTTTGTATGTCAGGTGTGTAACCTGCAGCAACTTATGAAAAGGACTAGTCAGAGTAAAATTGTTCCTGGTCACAAAAATTCTACAGTGAATTTTGTGGAGATAATTCATATCTTACAACAGGAAGATCTACCTTGACGTGCCAGCACCATGAGGAAGAGCAATTGGTGGTTTTCAGGGTCTGTTGGAGCTAAAAAGTACTTTCAAGTCTGCCTCAAGTCAGAAGCCAAAGCTGGTTTCATAAACATGGGGATGATAGGGATATGTACAAAAGAGAAACGGTACTGTGTCTTCATTTCCACTGATAGAAATTAATAAATCTTTTAGGTAGCGAAGCATCAGAGTTAATATCTGTAACTAAAGTAAGAATTTGCATGTCACCCTGTTAATGTTCTTTCTCAGTCTCTCAATTTAGTTATGGAAGAACTTCATATAGAATAGAATATATAGAAAGCTCTCTTTATAGCCAAAGGATTTTTTTATTTTAAGTTAAACAAGCCCTCTTATGTACGTCATCTATTTTAAGTGAGGCTCTGAATGTTATTTCTAACTGAGGATTTTGAGGATATTGCAGCTCACAAGAGTCTATATGTAATTCTAAAATAAAAATAAAAAGCTCAGAGAAACTATAGCTTCAGTAGTTATCCACTTCCTTCAATGTATATGTTAAAAGCACAACAAAATGAAAAGTTTCTACTGCTTCCCAGAACATAATATCCAGAACACCTCACTTGCTCTTCAAATCAAGCATTATATGTCCTCTTCTAACACCACAGTGTACACTACTAAATAGAAGTCAACAGTTATCAAGCAGATCTCCTGTAATCAAAAGCGTGTAGGAAGCCGATGCTCTAGCTGGCTGTGCTGCTCATATTCTGCCCCAGCATCCCTGAGAGCAAGCGTGCGTGCGGTGTTAGGGGGCTGCTGTAAAGCACACTGCAAATAAAGGTAACACCCCACCCCATTCTATCTGAGTTTTCCTGACTCACACAGGTGCCTTCCACATACTCCTGTAAAGTCTTTGATGTTTATCACTAGGATGTTTCTCTTAAATTTAGGTTAGGTCAGACAGAGGTCAAAGTGCCACCTCTGGTGGTTTAATAAAGGGCTCACATTGTCACATGCTGCTTTGCTCTTGCAGTGTTATGTGACGGGCCAGGTAGGACGGAAATGCATACTTGTTTTGTCACTTGAGTTAACTTCTGTGCACAATAGTTCTGAGTAGATGTGTTGTTCTTCCCTATTTCAGGGGCTGTTTTGTATGTGTTGCTTACTGGCATTCAGGATGTTATTAATGACAGTTGTGAACATGACTACAGGCAGAACCACTGCTGCAGTGCCTCGTAAAGCTGAGTAACTGATACGAGATTGCTTTAGAGTTCCAACACCGTAAGTTCTCCAAATAATGTTTTCTGATTTTAGAATGAATGAACGAGTGTTCTTGTATCTGGCTTAAGTATCTGGTGAGATTTTACCTGAAGAGTATAGGATAGTTCTAGGAACACACATAGAAATACCACTAAATCTGTGTCACGGTGATTGAAGGGAATTATGCCTCAAATCTCAAGCGGAGAGAAGGCCAGTGCTTAAGATGTCTACCAGTATCTTCTAAAAGGTTATTACCAAAACTGTGTAAGATCTTGTAACTAAGGAACTAATGGAGGCAACTGCTGCTCAAAATGCCTGATTTATACTGACTACCTGTAGCAGACTGGTTTAAATGAGAACTTTGTGTTGTGCTCATTGTGGAAGGGAGCAGATGGCCTGTTTCTTCATTTGACTGCTGCGGGTCCTAAAAAAGGAATGAAAGTAAGTGTGTGACAACTCTCATCACCCAGCAGATGTACTGAGCATAGGACTGCCAAACTTGGTGTCTGTGCATACAACACTGCATAAGAGGCCGTAGGTTACTGCGAACTTTCTGTCCTTCCTGTGAAGGTTCAGGTATTGGTCATTGCTGGAAGCAAGATCACAGATTAGGTGGTCAGTGGCCTGGGTTATCCTGTTTCCGTGGTGATGAGGGTCATGAAGAAATATTAGTCAGTCAAGAAAGCCAAAAGTTGTCACTGCTTTACACGTTAAATTTTGGTATGCTTCTGTTTTTGTTTGACTTCCTAAGCATCCGTGCTGTCTTCAGTATGCACTTTGGAAGCTGGAATTTAGATGATGTGAAGTAGCAATTTTTAATTTCTCATGGATTTTGCTTCTTTTTAAAACCCCAAACAAGCATATTTCAAGTTTAAATTCCCTTTCCTAGTTTTTTTGCTGGGGACTGAATGGAACAGTACTACATACCAGCAGAGGAATTCACATTAAACAACATTGATTTTCAAACTCTTCACAGAGGATTGTTTAGGCTGGAAAGGATTGCCTGAGATCATCTAGTCCATCCCCAAATTTACTATATCATCCAAACATTAAGCTATAAATAGACTGATGTGGGCCAAATCAACTGTCAATCAGTCAGTGCTGTGTGCTTTTTCTTTACCCAGTCTTTACACCAGGCTTTTCAACAGACACACAGTAAAAGAAGGTATAATTCTAATAATCACAAGAGTTTTTAGAAATTATTTTTTGAGGTGAGTCACACCCAGTTTGAGCAGTCTTTTAGTTGATGTACTTTCCCAAATTTACTTAGATTGATTTAATAAAAACAAGATAGGCAGTGTATCAGTGACAAGCGGCTAGTACGAAGCATTTTGTACAGTGAATCTGATGTTTACAAGTCTGTTTTTTCCTGCTACATTGTGACAGCATATCGGAATTTACATGTGCAGAATGCCCTCCTTCTTCAGTTCTGGTTTCTTTGCTCTGCTGGTGAGCCTCAATCTACTTCTGCTTTGTGAAATACCTTCTTCTTACAATACTGGTCCAAAATATGCTTTAGCAGATCAGTGTAATAACTTGGACATAAGTTTGATATTAATATTGAAGTTTCCAGCACCCATTTATCTGTGCTGACTCCTTGCTTGTGGAATTGAAATTCTCAGTAGCAGTCTTGGGAAACTTCAGTCTGCCCAGTTGAGTATATGCATTATGAATGCTTTTTCAGCAGCGTGGTGATGTATTAGATGCATCACTTCTGGCTTGTGTGCCGTCTTAGGTACAGTCTTTGGTCATCAGGTTAAGTAGAGATCTTACAGACCTTTGGAACTGAAGCCTTTTACTGGAGAGGATTTTTCAATCCACCATTTGCTGTAAAACTCTTTATAGTAGTGTTATTTGTCATCTACGTCACTGGTCAGCTACCTGACAGCTGACACAAAGGAGGACCTGGTAATGCAAGCGGCAGAGGAGGTAAAGGGCTGCTCCTTTTGGCCGTGGTGTGGTCTGGTCAGCTCAGGCCAACTTAGAAACTGCACTCGAACAAAAACACTTGCAGTCAAACAAAAAGCTGCTTTTATGGAAATAAAAGCAAAAGTACAGGGATGTGACTTAAGCACTGGAGTGCTCTCTCCCACTCTCTGACTAGATCATTTGTCACTGGTGAAAGGTACAGGCTTCTGGTTTGAGCTATAGACTTCTTTCTTCAGTACCTTTTAGTAGGTAGATGGAGTTCACACAGTGTGCAGTACTTTCACCCTTGCATTTAGGCTAATTGGATCTATCTGCTGGAGATTTGCTGCTTTATTGCGGACAGTGCCTAATATTGCAGACATGATTCCTGGTCGGTTGGGAAAGAATATGTTAGAGAATATTTGGTTTACATGTGAGGGGTGATCATTCACCAGCTGGACTGGTGACTCCAGCTGCAAGATTGTTAATAGTCAGTATAGGCAATATAATTGCAATAAAGCATGTAAAGGAAAGAAGTCTGCACTGTAGTCGGGCAGCGTTTAAGATAGCATTACAGCTAACATTCGAAGATAACCACAGACTTTGTGTGCCAGCAGTTGATCACTTCCTGTGATAGTTTATGTTTTAACATGTATTGAACAATACCAAAAGCACCACAGGAACACTATGAACTCTCAGACTTTCTTACAGGCCATACCAAAGAAACAAATTTGTCATTTTCTCTTAATGGTGGTTCCTGGCACTGGTTGCCAAATGCTGCCAATTTCCAGACCATGGTTTGGGAGTCAGCACTACAGAGAGTGACTGGAAAAATGTTAGAAAGATAGTGAGCCTAAGTCTGTAATATGGAAATAAGGAAACAAATCCAGACCTCAGGGCATTTGACCTAGAGAGAGATTCTGTGTCGTTGAAGATCATAGATGTTACTAGATGGCCAGTTACATCAGACCCTGGCTGCTCTGCTGATGTGGGTGCTGCCCCTGTGTTGCGAATTTGACAGCTGTAAGACTATACTATATAATTAGTGACTTCCCTATATGCAAGTGAGCTGATCTGTTTCTCCAAGCCCAAGGAGGGCTCTGAAACACCCATTGCATTTGTTCTCTTTTGGAGTGAAGTTGAATCCTTTGGCAGAAAGCCAGTGGAAATGTCAAAGCTGGTCACCTCCTGCACTGCCGTCAGTGAATGCTCCTGGGGGCTTTTTTCCTGCAGGTCGTGGTTTCAGAATCTGATACCAGAAGCTTCCCTCCTGCCCTGCCTGCTTCTTTCTCAGCCTCTTCTAGGAAATGCCTGGCACTTTGCTGGATGGGTTGGCTTTGCACCTCAAACCTTCCTATTCCTAGTTATGTGCTATCAAAGAGGTGGATGAGAAGGAGAGAGGGTGAAAAAAATTACACGTATGTCATACCTACCCTTTTGTAGAGCCAGCCTCAGGCTAAGACAAAGGGCTTGGGAGCTTTGAGACCTCGTGGATGCCTCCTGGATTCTTTTCCCACTGTGTCATTTCCTTTCAGTGGTGTCTGGTCCTTCAAGCTCACCTGGGTGTGTTCACAAGTAACCAGACTTGTATGGTGAAAGAGAAATTAGACACTCAGCCTTGGCAATAATTAACTCCCGTAGCCTTGTTTGCTACCTCTTTGTCATGCATTTATTGTCCTTTGTTTGCTCACTTCTAAGGAAATTCTTCTTGACGTTTTATCAGGTTTTTATGAATCTGAGCAAGTGAAGAATTAAACTGGGAGGCTCAGGTGCAGAGGAAGAGTTTCTATCTTTCGTTCGTTCTTTCTTTCTTTTTCTGTCTTTCCTTGGCAATTCACCTGTATGAACATGTATCGGGAATGGGTGGAGCTCAGCAGCGATAGTGGCGTGGAAACATAATAAACAGGTTTTGCGTAGTGTTTCTTGCTAAGAGCCTGCTTGAGAAACCCCTAATCATGTCTTCCATACTGATAACCTTCTTGTCCTCAGCAGGGTGAGGAGGACTGGGTGAATTGCTATGCTCTTTGTGTAATGTGTGCTGAGCCCCACAAAAACGTAACTGGAATCTCCCCTTGCCAATACTGACTTGTCAGGACAAATAACCACAAGAACGAAGAGCCTGGCTATTTAACTGTTGTGCTCCCTGACAGAAAATGGTGAAAGCCATCATCTTGAATGTGCGAATGTTCTCAACTATTTTAATTCTTATTTAAAAGAGTGTCTTTTCGAAGGTGACTTTTAAACTCAGGCCTCTTGCTTTGTATCTTTTCTGTGTACACACAGTGCTTTGCAAAACATTGGTGCCTGCTTAGCAAAGCATTGCTTGCCAGCTAATAAAAAGGAGCAATTCACAGCTGTTGAGGGATACTTACTTAAGTGTATGGGAGTAAGGCTTGATCTTTGTGATTTTAAAAAAATATTTATTTTTAAGTGGAATGTCTTATATGTCTGGCTCTTTTTGTGTACTCAAGAATACGTTTTTTATCTATTTTGCCTTAGCCAATATATCAGAAGCCACACTTGGGTCTGTGTTGAAGCACTCCAAATTGACTTTCCTATACAATCAAGTTCTTATCCATGTGCAGCAGTGAATTGCTTCTCTGTAATTTCCCATAAAAACGTTTCAAGAGAACTCATATGTACTTAGGCTGTGGTTTGAAGGAGCAAAGTGAGCTGATGTACTAGTCCTTTCACCCAGCACTTTGCTCCTGTGACATACCTTGCTCTAGTTTCTGTGCTCACTGTACCCAGGAAAAAAAATTTAAAAAAATATCCCTGGACAGTTTTCTCATCTTCTCCCTTTGCACTGGCTTCAGTGCTTATCTGGTCTTCTGCTGAGCCATTATATGCACTAATGCAGAAAGGAGGTCATGCAACAAAACAAGTGGTAAACTTTCTGTAGGGTTGGCATGCTGAAATGGCTCAGTGCAGGGTTCAGTGAACAGAGAAGTTAATATGAGCAAGTAGAAACACTTGAGTAGTGATCATGGGAGGAAGATGTCCAGCATTTAGAGTGCCCTGAAAGCTGAAATTGATTCTTGGTGTGCCTGTTGATGCTGCTACCAAAGGTGCTATTTTGAGATTTCATTTTCCTGTGTGAACTTACTGACTTACTGAAACTGCAGCCCAGCAGTCCTGTCCTGTTTTGAAATGCATATTACTCCAGATGATATCTTATTGGTGTCTTGCATAATACTACTTAAATGTCATTATTGCTGACATTTTTCAGAGACTGTCAGGGAATTAGGGTGACTTGTAGCACTAACCTTCCAGATGAACAAATCTACCTAACTTATTCTACTGAAGAAAAGAGACTATTGATGTGATTTTAGTCCATCTAGTTATCTTTTTTTGTCACTGTACTTTATTACTTCATACTTGGGTCTCCTTTCACATTAGAGTATGCTATTTGTTTATGTTATGTTCCCCAACAAATAGGTTGTTTTGCTTCTGAGATTCCTGAAATGAATCCTGAATGAAATTGAAGACTCACATTCTCAGTGTTGATTTGAGATGGTAGCAGGTGATCTGACTGGAACATAAGTCAGTACAGTACATACAGTAGAATTCTTACAGTAATGATCAGTGGACTAGTTTAATTATTCCATGTTTTCTGTGATGTTTTCTCCTTACTGACATTATCACAGGATAAGTGATTTTGGAGCTCTAAAATGCTTTTCTTATTATAGAAGTCAGATTAATTTTTTTCAAAATTTTTTTTTCTTCCTTTATGCTCATCCTGTACCTGTAAAGATGGAATGTTGTTCTTAACAAGAATATAGGTTTGAGCTAACTGAAGAAGGCTTTACCAGAAAGGCTTTTTGGTTTTGTACTAACTACACCGGTTGGTCTAATGAAACCAGACTTGCTGCTTTCTACAAACTTTTCTTGTTTAAAGTATCAGTGAAAGGTGGACATTTTCTTTTATTCATGCATTTGATTTAACATGGCGAGAGGTGAATATAGCTTTTGATCAGGGTTTAAAAATAAATAAAAAAAGCAAACTGCCTCAAAACGAAAACTGAACTTTGAACTTAGAAATAGATCTACAGACTTTAATGTATCTATTTAAGCTTCTTGCTAAACTGCAGTCATAAGATGTATCTACAGGTAGTTCTGGTATTTGTTGTGGAGCCAATTAGAAAGGTGAATATTAGCTCCCTTCCCTGTGCTGTGTTTCACAGCCCCTTCAATGCCAGCCTAAGGGTTTATGGTGTCATGCAGTGAAATAGTTTACTGAAATAATCCAGGCTAAAAATAACCTTCTGAAAAAATGTGGCATGAGACGGTAATGAGTAGCTGAAGGTAAGCAAGGTTGGCAATTTTTCAAGCCTGCTTTGCTGCTGAAACAGAAGCACTGTGTAACTGCCCCCACAGTGATCATTCCCATCCATGAGCAGTGCTGAAATGGCTGTGGCAGTCTTTGTGGTGTCTTCACCCGGTGCTTACTGGTGTCCTCTAAAAGGGCACTTCTGTGCTGCACTTCTCCCCTTCTGTGTTCAGTTGGGTTGGTGCAACTCTTTTCGAGGCCACCTGTGAACTGGGGCAAGAAACAAATTAATTAAAAAGCTCTGTATAAAAAGGACAAAAGGTGGGGTTAGTTTAAATTTCGACCAGTTCTCTAGCTTGACGTTGTGCTGCAGAAATAGTACTGATGTGAGCTGCTCAAGTTGTCAGTGCTGCACAGGGAAACATCTGTGGAAGCACTGCCTGAGCTGGCAGGGGTGTTTGATAAATGAGAAGGTTCTAAATTGCTGGAAGCATATGTTAAAACTTTCAAATATTAAAAGCATACATGTAAAAACTGGACTATTTGACTGTATTCCTGCCATTTACTGCATATAATATATACAAGAGGATTTTCTGGCAGCCAAAATGCTGTGCACCCTGTTTTACTTAGGAGTTGGGAGTCTAGCATAAGCTCTGTGTTTAAGAATGTTTAAGCATGATGATGTGGACACACAGAATAACTGCAAAGTGTCCAACAAACCACCTCTTAATCTGTAATGTACAGCTCAGGCTTTTATGTTTTACTTCCCCATTCAATATGGACAGACTTTGTGCGTACTGGGCACAGGAAAAATGAGGAGTGAACTTTATACATCAGAAATGAAAAGACAGCCAACATGTTTGTAGTAAAGAAATTCAAGTATTTCAATTGGTAGGGTAGAAAAAGAGATTTTAACTTAAAACTCTTCTTTCACATCTGAAAAGTAATTATTTTGAATTGATTTTTTAGTAAAAAATCATGTTTCCTGTGCTGCAATTATTCTGTGTCCAAATTCTGCACCCAGCAAAAGTAATATTTCCCATAAGAGTGGGTGTTAATTGTCCTATCCATGTCTTGGTGCGCCTTGCCTGCTGCATTTTCTTGGATTTTCATGTGTTTGTAACATTCTCCGTTTCTGCCCCAAACTGTGCTGTGGTGTTCGTGACTGTAAATATGCAGTGCACCAGCTTCAGCTTTGTTTCATGACCATTTCTATGGATTTGTGTTTGTTTAAAATAATAAAGATTGACTCAACATATTACTATGAAAGTTATTAATGGTTTGTCTGTAGGCCATTACATCATGAAGAAACCAAAGCATGCTTTGAGAGCATTTACTTTTTTCACTCAGGATTGCTGACACACAAAATACAGCTGTTCAGCAGTGCACATAATATTCGCTACAGTACCAGATAAAGATAAACATTACAGGAGAAATGTAATACTGAGGAAAGCTTCAGTTTTCTTTTTAACAGAATGAGAGCTATTCATATTTCTGAATACAGATTTTAGTAAAAATTAATAGTATTAGAAGGGGATACAGCTGTGCATCAGAATTTCACTAACTGCTCATAACCTGTCAGTATTGCTGTTTTCTAGTATTTTGCATGTAATAATTCTTAATATTTTGTGTGTGTCCGATTCTTGAGTGAGTGTATGTCACCAAATACCTATACTTAGTACTTTGCTTATATATTTGAATGTGCAGTGCCTAGTTGATGCACATAGGATGCATAAAACCGAAATGTTGATTTGATATTAATTGCAAATTGTATTGCTTTTTCCATTGCTTTCCACTCCCACACCAGCTCCTTCTGCATCTAGGTTAAATAAGCACATGGTGGGATGGTGAACGTAGGAGCTTCTTTTGCAGTTAGTGTCTTGCATGCCTCTTTGTGAGTAAATATAGAAACCAAAATTGCTTTTATCCAAATGAATTTTTAGAGAAATCTGTGAAAAAGGAAATGGTAAGTGATGTCCTTTAATTGAAATAGTAATTTGAAATACCTTAAACCACCGGAAGCTGAGCTTTTTTGAAAGGATTGCCTTTATTACTATCCTAGGTCCAGTTGAATCAGCTGTGCTGTGCATTTGTTCCAATTGTCTCTTGTAGAGGAAGGTCTGTTAAGGTTAGAAATCAAATTCGTCTCTACGACAGTAGAAGAATTGCTGCTTTCTGCTTGCCAGAGGCACTGCTTCAAAACCAAACCAACCCACAGGGAGTTAAAATATTTTTGTCCTAAGTTGTCATGTCTGGCCGAGGAGTGACCTCAACCTTCTCCTGCTCTGAATCATTGTTGAGAACCCACGTGCTCTAAGTACACTGAGGTAGGTTTCAGTGCCAGAAACTGTTTGTCTTTTCGTGTGTCGTGGATGGCTAAACGAGTACAACCTTGACATTGTTAGAAAGGGCGCAGCTACACCCAGTTACTGTAGGTGTAGTAGCAGATTAACCACTCTAACTACTTTCATGTGTGTAATCTTTCTAATCTTGATCAGGTGGCCATGTTGCCTTTCTCCTGTAGCACGTAGGCAGAGCTTGACTGTGGTTTTAATCCTGAAGCTGTTTTTACAGTGGTAGGTGCAGACGCAAAAAAGAATGTCAAGGAGTTGAAGTATTGCATACAGCATTACACTGAGAAGGTTAGGCTGCATTTATGTGAAACCCCCTAAACAATATATTTGAATTAAAGGAATTTATTAAAGTGATCCTTCAAGAAACATCTGAGAGCCGTGCTTTTCATACTTACCCAAATTCTGTGAACTCAAATTAACGTAAGCCATGATGTAGTCAGTCTGACAAAACCAGCACACAGTTTCTGGCAGTAGTCAAATTAATACTTCAGAGGGAGAAGAGATGCTGGAAGCAAAGAAATTCTTTCCTGACTCTTGTATTCTTGCATTTATGATCAAAACCATAAGCTGCACAATTACAAAACTTACTAGTGAAAAAGCTGTTAATGCCTTCCCTTACTGTCACCCATTAGGGTATGAATGAGAACTTGCTCTCTTTCAAAAGCAGAAAGGAGAGCTGGTCTCTCCTGGTACTTGTGAATTACAGTAGTTCTGGTTAGGCTGTTTCAACTTTGCAAAGTGTGTATATTTTGGGTTTACCAGTTTTGTTTTCTGTTTTGGCAGCAAAGAACAGCTTAAGAATTTAATTGGTACCTTCTTAGTAGCTTCCAGCTTTTTGTTTTCTTCCACAGGTTTGTGATACTCTGGCTTAAGTGTCATTATCTCTGAAAGGGAAGATTTGAACAGCTTTGTTTTCTTTAGATAGCTTTCCTGAGTTCATGGTTTCTTGTAATGGGGCTGTCCACTACTCTCCCTCACTTAGTACTTTCACTCACTTCATGACCTCAATCCAAAACATATCCAGGACCTCTAAGCTAGAGTCTAGCCAGCAGTGCCAAGGTCTAGTGAACGAGTATGTTGTAGTATAACATGAATATATTAACTGAGTAGCTCTGTACTGTGTTAAGTATGGCAATAAAACTATAGTTATATCGTACTTGTGAAGAATAAAGCAGCAGTCTTCAATTTCGAAAGTAACACTGAGATCACGTACAGTAGTAGTTGACATTGGAGCTGCATCCATAAGCTGCTTCTGTCATGTGGAACAGCTACCTTATTATGCTCTTCTGCTTTATATAGGTCCTTGTACTTTTTTATCCTTGTGATATCTGAGCATTAAATGATGTTAATGTCAGTAACCTATTAAATGCTGTTACTAACGCCTGTTTCATGTCACTTATTCTCTTCCATATGTCATGCACAAAATTGTGTTTTCCAGTTTTTTGGGTTTTTTTCTTTCTCCCAATAGACATCATCTCTTTGGAAGTAATCTAATACACTGTCTGTATTAGCTGTATCTAGGAGATACTCCTTATACATATTTATGTGTAAGACATTCCTGAAATTGTAGAAGAAATTTCCACAAGAGCTGTAACCATACTGTGGCTCTCATGTCTCACGTCCGTGTCACTTCTGCAATAAAATGGACAATAAGGAACGATAGAGAGAAGTGGAAACACATCAGGATAGAAGGTATCACTGTGTAAGTGTACCTTTTTGCTCAGCAGAGCCCGAGAGACCGCAGTGCCGGCTAGCCAAACTGTGGCACAGTGCTGGTGCAGAAGCACCCTCTGACACAGTTCTGCGGCATAATATATTTGCAGTGTGGAGTGGGTATTTCTGGGAAGGGAATCTGCACTAAAGTGCAGTAATGTGGATTATAAGAAGTTTTCATTGAGTCCCTCTTAACCAAATCAAACACGGCATTCAGTGTCAGAGATAGTAAAGATAAAAGCTTTATGTGTATAAATAAAAGAGCTGGCTTTATCTTGCGCTTTTTGGAAGGTAATCACTGTGACTAACATTGAAGAACATTGTACTGTACATTTAGTCTGTTAAATAAGAGAGCACTGGGAACAGACGGGCTGGAGCAGGCTGACAGGTTAAATTCTGTCGGTTTTGCTTTTCAAATAGCAGATCTCTTTAATGCAGTCCATAAGGTAGTAGAGTTTTCATAGTGGGGGAGGTAATCATTTGCAAATAACTATTATTTTGCAATTCGTACTAAGGTGTATGTGTAGAGTTAGCTAGAAAGGACTCCTTGCCTTTACACAGGGAATAGAAACAGAGGTTTCTATGTAATTCTGGGGGTTAATATTTGGTTTGATTTCAGTGCTCTCATTCACTCAATGACACAAACACCCTCTTTGTATATACAGGACATGAATGGAAATGTGAACAGGACCGAAAGCAGCTGTTTGTGTTACAGAGGGGAATGTTAAAACAATATCAATAGGCTGTTCATTTATTATTTAAGTTATTTGAAGTTGTTGCATAAGATAGAAGTTGAAGTAGAAAACAGCAAAGTCCATTTTTATGTAGAGGACTGGTCTCAGCCTTGCTGCAAACCTGCACAATTAAATAGATGCTCACAAGAGATGAATTATTTCTTCCTCGCCTATTAATTTTTACCTTATTTGGAGTCTGATTCTGCCCCTTCTGTAGTGCCGCATTCAAGTGTTAAAACTAACTGTGGGTACTCTCCATAAGCTTGTTTGTAATGGAACTATTCAGCATGCAAAATACTCCTCAGGATTGTGGAATTGGGGCCCTTGGTGTTATAAAAGAGGAATCATACAGATCACAGACTTCTATCTGTAAATGTTAGCAATGGATGAACATGGCTAGCCAGTAAATGCATTTGATTTCTTTGCTTGTCCTGTACTAGCTGTCCTGTATGGAAATACATGGGGTGGGTTGCACTTTGATTTGTTCTTTGTTGTTTGTAATGCTCCTTCAGCTTGTTTAGTGAATGTATGTGCCAGAGCGAACCTCTTCATCTGATGATAATGTGAGAAATAGATGACTCGTATTTTAACCGATACATATGGGTACAACATGGATAGCAGCTTCATTAGAAACATTTAATACTAGTCTTTCTCAGCTAACAGCCACAGGTCCTCCCCCCCCCCCCCCCCTTTTTTTTTTTTTCTGGAAGGGGATGTGTTTGAAGTGTTGATTTGGTCAGAAAATTGACTAAAATTGATATTAGTTTATATATCAGGTTGGAAATCAGATTTGCTTATTTTACTTGCAGAAACGAGTTTTCTTGTAGATTGGTTCAGGAGGACATACATAACTTTAAGAAAACAATAAAGCCAGACTGTGTACTCTTTCATGAATTAATGTTTCATTTTCAAGTGAAAAATTGTTTCATTACTGGTGTGATGTCAGAGACGTGACTCCATGTAGAATTTACAGCCTGGTAGTATTTAGGAAGGCCACCTGACCACATGGATTTGTAAACTTAGTATGTTAGGCAGGACTCACCAAGAAAAAAAAGCTATGGAGCTTCCTCATGTCACTTAACCATTTGGTTTTCCAGTAGAAACAGTAGTTTTAAGATAGAGCTTGGTTCAAGAGAGGAAGAATTAGCCATCTTTCCCAAGAAGTAGCTTTTAAATTCTGAGAAGCACACCTCCTTTACTTAAAGATGTGAAGAGAGGATTTATTATAATTCTATACATTTAATGTACTGCCCAGTTAAGGGTCTGTTTGGAAAGCTGGTTAACAGCACAGCATGTAATTTTTTAAAGTCCTGTTCCTATGTGCTCTGATTTCCATGACACCATTCTTCAGGGACAGCACATTTGTTATAGGAGGCTGAATTGTTTCCTTTTGCAAAGCCTTACAGGCTCTGAATCTCCTACTGGCTGCTGTCCAGAAAGAAAGATTTGTGGGTTCTGCCCAGTGTCTGCAAATGTGTGATGATATTTATATCCATCGAGTTGTTTTCACTGTAGCTAGATCTGGTAAAACACTTGTGGCTTTACCACAAGTAAAGGACTTGTGGTAAAGACTGAGCACTTTGAAATCAAGTTCTGTGCTTGAAGACATGTTCTGACTTCCATTGCATCCCTGGTTACTGGGTGGGAAGGAGGATCATCCTAGTTATACATCAGCCCTCTCAGAGGGCGGTAAAGTCAGCAAACCTTTAAAGAAAGAAGTAAAACTTCAGTTTTTGAAAGCATAATACTATTTAAGTGTGGACAAATAGCAGAATGTTGGCTCAACTGGGACTTCAAAGGTGATTCACAACACTTTTTACTGGTAGAGTCCTTAAAACCCAGTTCATTCTTCACAGCTGTACAGTTGTGTTGACTTGAAAGTCTTTAACATATGAAACTTCTGAAAGAAAAAGCTGCCTTTTTCTTCTTATGTTTTTCTAAATTGGTGACAACAAAGAGAAGGGCAGACATTTCATTTCCATGTGTACTTTCATGTCTTCTTTCTCTTTTCCTCTGCAAGAAGCTTCCACTAAGAAGTAAAAAAAACCCACCAACCCCCAAAACAACCCCAGTGACAAAACCTCCTTGTTCTGGGAAGCATTTCCAAGTTTGAAAACAATACCAATGTAATGCTTTTATAGAACAATTTTTGCTCAAATTGACAATGATTCACTTGATCTTCACCTGAAATGTCTGAAATGTCTTCAAGCTATTTACCACTTCCTCCAGATACGGTTTAATAGAATGGTTCTCAGATTTTTCCATATGGTGGTCCTTTTTTTTTTTTTTTTTTTTTTAAGGAGGTAAGGTTTTGGCTCTGCACTCGATAGATCCTAAAGAAAGGATGGTCATGGCCCCTTGAAACCTGTTTGCCACCTTTGAGCTTGAAAATCCAAAGTCTAATCAGTAGATTAGGGTACTGTGCAGCTTTGGCCCTGTTTCGGGCTTTGCTCTATGTTTTCTGTATAGTCTTAAGTAATTACAGTGGTTAGTCTACCTGCAGGTTTCCTAAGCTCTGAAACAAGACATACAGCTACCTTAATATCTCCTCAGTTCGATTTTTATTTGAAGTCAATAAAGACTGACTTAGAGATCCTTAGAGAGGTGTTTGTATGTGGAAATAATTTTTCTTGAATATTCTTTTCTAACTTATACTTTTCAAATGGCTTTATGGCATTAGGTCTAGAAATAATTTGTATTGGATAAAGCATATGTAGCATAAAACTTTTTGGCTCAGTTCTGTACATGTGACTGTAACTGGCTGATGATCCAAGTACCAGTGAAAGGATGTGGTAAATTTTCCTTGAAGCTGGCAAAAGTTCCCATATTTGGAACTTTTAAAACCAGACTAGTTGATATACTGGAAAATACACTGCAGAGAAGACAGTGCTTTATTGGTAGGAAAATAGGCTGGGTATTCCTATAGGCCTCTCTGTGTACAGCTGATGAAGTTGTAAATGATAGTTATTTTAGCTCTCCTTCGTTTTCCCAGTTTTGCTGGATGTGGCCTACAGCATGACTGAAGCCCTCAGTCTCATGCCAATGAAAATGGCAATCAGCATTTCCTTGTTTAGTTTCTCTTGTTAAGTGCAGAGTGAAACTTCAAGGGCGTAGCTAAGAAAATATTGAATTTACTTTTTTTTCTTCCAGATGAAAACTTGCAGGCATTTGCCCAGTAGGGCGGAGTAGAAATGTTATCTTGATTGTGTAACTGCAGTCTTCGGCTCTGCAGCCCTGAGAACACTTGAGCAATAGATGACTGCCGTTTGCCTTTGGCTAGATAATGTTGCTGTTTCTAGGCTGTGGACTGTAGGTTGCCTTTCACACAAGCCAATGGCGTGGGGTTTTCCCACACTTGCAACATCACTGGTTTTCCAGCAGTATGACACTTCTTGTGTACAGAAGTTAAATTTCAACTGAAATGCCTTCTGCTGAGGTTGGCCATCAGCTGGGGCAAACCTGTGCTCATTACCCAAATCAAAAGCGCCTGCCAGTGCGAGCTTGCAGTGTACAACAAAATCGTTTTGAAATACTACACCATGGGGTTATGTTACTTTCTTTTAGCTGCAGATTAGTAACCTGCTCCTCTCCAGCTTGAGTTTCTGGGACATCCTCCTGCAGCAAGCAGGTGTGGCTGAGGTGGCATCTAGGAGCTAGAGGAACTGGGAGCCTGACCTAGTCTGCAGAAAGGATTTCTGTGGACTTGGGTCAGATGTGTGAAAACAATCAGGCTTATGGGTGCAGATGGGCACAATTGTGCTTAACTTGGGGTGATACCTGAAATACACGGATGTTTGTGCTTTAAGACCCTTGGTCTGTGAGTTTGCTGAGGGGCCTGCTCCAGTGGTCTGTGTGTACGCACATGGTGTTTGGAGCCTGCGGTTTTGTTTGACTCTGAAGCTTGACGGGTTTTTTCTTCATTTGTGGTCCCTCACCCTTAGAAATGGCAGATACAAGTCTTGAGGCTTTGAAGATGTAGAAATTGATTTAATCCAATTAAATCTCCTAGGAAGTTTATCCTGTGGTTAAAGCTACTTCCTTTTGCTTGATAGCATTAAATTAAGTGCTTTGGAAGGAAAGGAATTTAAGGTCTGATCTGTTGACCACTGAAGTTTTCTGTTGTGCTGGCCTAGGAAAACATTTCCAATACAGTAGCTGAGATTTTAAGTCTCAGTCTAGTTTTGTATTTTTGAGGGTTTTATGTAAGAATAAATGTTCAGAGAAGTGTTTCTACTTTTTTGAAACTCACGTAATACAGGATCAGTTCATATTACTAGTATTTGTTTTCACCTGTGAGGAAGTGGACAAGTGAAATGAATGGTAGAATAGCTCATAATGATGTTTTAAGCACTGAGACAGGGGCAGAGCTGTGCCCCCATGAAGGGTGGTCTGGATCTGTTGTACTCCTCTCCTGCCTCTGTCGTAGTGCTGTCTCACTAAGTCCCAGGTCACCAAACCTCATTGCATGTAAATAATGCTTTTTGGGTAGTGGATTGCATTATGTCAAGTTTTGTATGCCCATCCTGCCAAGAGATTAGAAAGTTCACTGGCCATTTTTTACCTGTAGCTTTGGAAAGTATCCTGGTGTCACAGAAGGCAATAATGCCGCTCTTGATGTTTATACTAGCTCCTTTTCCTTTTTAACAGTCAGAGCAGGAGGAAATGTGTTGAATTAGCTGTGTGACAGAAGCAGAGGAATTCATTAAAGAAAGTAAAATAAATTCTACTCAAGTTTCTGGCTTCTGGGTTGGAGTCACAAAGCAGTAATCATCTTCTAGTTGTTTTTAATGATTTCTTTTGTGGCACTTCCTGTGTCCATGGAACTGATATTTACTGTTAGTGTGGGTGAGCCTGAGAAAATGAGCAATGAGGCTTTGAGCGGTGTAAACATTAACGAGTACCTTTCTGTTGCAGTCTTTGATGGGTTTGTCAAGACCAAGGGAGAGACAGTGGATGAATCAGGATGTTATGTTGGGACTATGCAGTCTTCACCTGTAGTTTGCCATTTCAAATACAACCCAGCTTGGTAGCGACTGGAATACTTTACTAAGTGATGGCAGTTTTCTATCGTAGGTGATATAATTGAGTAAATGTTTGACTTCATACAAGGCTTTAGAGAAACTTCATGAGTCTTAGAGCAACATTAAGCTGCTGCCTCCTTCTTTTATCTGATTAAAAGTTAGAGCAGGACACTGAATCTGTGTCTACAGACCATGGCATGACACACAGGCAGTCTATCTCATGTGTGGTTGATTTACCTGCCAGCTTGAGGACTATGTGGCATATCCTTTTTATGTCAAACTTTACATGCACTGCATAGCACATAGATACACATTAGCCCCTGATGTATCTGTTCCCCCCAAGAAATAATGCTACCTTGCATCTATTTCCCCATAACTCTAAAGGAATCCTGAGAAGGGTAGGATCCCAAACCTACACCGTTCACTTAACCACCTAAGTGTGGTAAACCTGAGCTTTACCCTTCCCATATTTTGGTCCCTATCTACAAGGGGGTAGTAATGTTTTATGACTATATAGGAATGGATGGCTGATAACTTAAGCTGGGTGGCATTTACATAGTTCTTCTTTAACACAACAAGTGCGTACCTAAGGCTGATGAATAATGGGCCTGGCTTGAAAAGGCAGGTGTGCAGAAATGTGAAGATGTATTAGCTGGGCATATCAAACATGCATTTGAGCCATGGATTCACCAGGATGACTGAAGGGACTGCAGACCCCTTATTACTGCTGCAGTGTGGTGTCCACAGTCTGGGTCACTGTTGTGGAAACAGGACACTATGTGTTAAAGTCTGTGTGTCTACACAGTGTTTTGGGTTTTTGTTTCTCCTCTGGAAATAAGGACACTTTGTTATGTAGATTGACTTCTGATTTTATTGAATTAAGCAAGTATCAAAGCCACAGTACAGTTAAGATGTAGCAGCTAAGCCTTAGGGCTGACTTGTCCCATATCAGCTTTTCTGGCTTTGCTGTATTCATCCTGGCATCCATCTCTGTAAGAACTTCAGTCACTCAAGGAATGCCTTAAATCTGATGTTCAGTAGCTTCTTTATCTTATTACAGATGAAGTTTCTACATGCAAGTCTGTGTTAAAGTAAAGAATTGGACAAATGGTGTCTTACCCAAAAGTAGCTTGGAAATCTGCAAAGAGGAGCCTACAAGTATGTGTTACTGGTGGCTGAAGACTGTGTTTCTGTTAATTCCAGAAGCAACTGTCAGAAGAATTTTAAAATAAATTTTTTTTCCATTATTGAAAATGAAAAAAGCCTAAGGAGAACCCATCCAGAAATCAGGTGGTGCAAATGAGATCAGGCAAATTCATGAACACATGCCATAAACAGTTTCTAAAGAGAATAGCTAGAGCTACGGCCTCTTAACATCCCTAATTTAATGACTGTAGCTGCTAAGGAAGTTCAAGAGGAATAGCTCAGCCACTTTCCAAAGTACGACATGCTCTCCTGTTGCCACTATCAGGGAGCAGGTACTCCATTTATCATAGATAAACCAGTGATCTGACCCAACTGTGAAGAGAGACTACTTCCATATCCACTGCACGCAGTAGACACAGCTGCATTGGAACTATCTGCATAATTGTTCACTGAAGGTGTTTCGGAGCAAGATAGGCAGGTTGAGTGTGGTGTCTGTATTTTCATCTGGGGTTGTACAGTGCAGGAAGTACAGCACAATCTTGATCCGTGGATAGAGTTTATGGGCGCTAATGTAACGCAAATGATAATGGTGGTCTACAGATCTAGATACTGGACTCCTGTAAGGGCCAGTGTGGCAGGGGCAGGGCCAAGCTCTACTGCAGGCACAGGTGTGATTCTTGAGACCTGGGAGAGAGCAGTGAAGAGTCTGATTTTAATCCATTAGGTCACTAGGTTTTGAAATAACAGTCCTAAATCCTGCTCAGAGTGGCATTCTGTGCAAATGGACATTTTTGTAATTAACATTTTTATATAAGCTGGTGCTTGGGCAAGAGGAGGACCGTCCTGACTGTATTACAGAGTCAGGATTCATTTTTGTGTAGTCTTCAGCACTAAGAATTTTCCCTGTTTATTTTTTTGCTCCACAGTGGCCAAAGATGGACAGAAGGGCATAGAGAGTCTGGATTTCAGCTTGAGTCAGTTTGACTAGGAGAACATTATCTTTTTGAAGTGAGAGTTGTGAGTTTTAATCCACCTAATATAGACAGATGCTTGTAATCAGCTTCTAGGACAGACATCTGCCTTCCAGGCTGTGCACGTGGATCGGTACCTGCTGCTGGATTGGGATTATTTGACTAAGATCCACAGGGTTATAGCAGCAGCCTGAACATTAATCTACAAACCACAGTCTCTCATTCTGCATACTGTTCTCGTGTTAGATCTGATCACAGTGTTGTTGCTACATTTGTATATTATACAAGCAATTGTTAAAAAATTGTAATTGAATCATATATGGTGTTACAAGACAGCTATGGATATGAACTGAAGTATTGCTAAATAGGTAACCTTTTCCAAAGTTTTCCTGAAGGCTTCAGTGATTCTGCAGATTTGTCAGTTCTGATAGCAGTTGGTTTTAACAGTTCCTGTAGCTATACCAGAAAAATGCCTTATATTTGACACCAGTCACCTCCTAGCAATCAAATAGGCCTTCCTTATGGTTGGTGTTGAACTACAGCAATATCTTAACCATAAAGGATGTTACAGTTTACCTGAACTAGATGCTAAGAAAGTTTTCTTTTTCAAAATGGAAAGATCTAGGAGCAACTATCAGTATTTTTTCATTAGTGACCTCACAGAAAAAATGTGATTAAAAAGCAACAAGGAAAACATTTCAAGTGCTACTAAATATTTTTTCCCCCTATTAGCTTCCAAAATTCCAGTCAAGTTTATTTATAACGAGATATAATTTGCTGTTGAGAAGGGTATGTCAGCATGTCCAGTATAGTGTTGTAGAGAGAGAATGCTTCTGTGGTCTATGCATTACATTTTAAACCCTGTTTTTCTAGAACCAGAAACTTAAATCCTGGCAGGGTTAACTTAACCCTCTGTCTGTCCTTCCATAGTAGGTGTGAGTTGTCCAGTGCTCTAAACATGTGCTGGTCTTCCGCCACTGCTTACTTTTCTTCAGTGCTTTTCTTCACCTTGATACTCCGTTAACATGAACGGTTTTTAAAAAAACAAAAAAGCCATCTGGTAAACTTCACTTAGGCAAAGAGGATGCATTTTGGTTTTGGCCCGTTTTCTCTGAGGTAAGTATAAATGGTGAAATAAATCCCTCCCAAACTACAATTCATTGTAGAAGAATAAATAATTTCTGTGTTGATAATGGTGGGTTTTTTACATACTTACTGTCCAATGTCCCTCCTCCTATGCTTTGAGTTGTTATTTAAAGAAGCTATGCAGTTACTTCTTTAAATCTTTCCTTAATCTCTGCAGTCATTAAAGCTGACTTTTCTCCCTCTTTTGGAACTTTTTCCTAACTAATTGTCACTAATAGTTTCAGAACTCACTGGGACCGGGTGTGCTGTCTGTTTTAAAGCAGCTTTCTTTGTCCTACAGTCAGTCCAAAGTGCCAGAATTGCCATTTATCAGGTTATGAGTTTCCCAAATAGTCCAGGAGAGAGAGATTGGGGCTGGGACAGTGTTTGGAAGAGCAGTCTGCACAGAAACACTTGGTATGTAGGACATCCCCATGATGGCGGGACAGTAGATCTTGGAATGTAGTTCTGAAGAATTCTGAACGGTTTAAATGCAGCTTTTATGAAGAAGTATGAAGCCAAGGCCCAGACTAGTTGCTATGATTAAAGTATTTCTTTTGGTTTTTCACACAAATGGTTACTTGCTAAATTTGTGTTATAGTTAAGTTGCTGAATTTTCCTTACTTATATTGTCCTTGCTGTAAAAACTATGACTTTTTGTGATGAACAGTTGGATAACATGCATGCTGTTGAAAAGCAGCTTTCTTCCAACCTCAGGTGTTGCAACGCTTCAGTAACATTACAGAACTTATCTTTACACACAGGAGTCATCCTGTAACGTTCAGGTGTTAAAAATTATAAAATGTCTATTTATGTTGCACACTTTTTTGAGATTGTAATTCTGTAATGTCTTTAAGTGGACAGCTTTACTGGAAAAAAACAGTGCCATCCTCTCTTTCCACAAGCTGCTCGTGTTCTCTCTGCCTTCAAGGGAATATTGCTGTTGATCTAATACATACTAAAATGGGAACCTTCTATTTGGCATCAGTGTCACATTACACTCATGTTAGTGGAAATCCAACCTACAGGAAGCCTATGGAACTAGGTCTGTATAGTTTCCTATTTTGGGATGAAAGACCTGTAGAAATTAAGATATCAGTATAACAACTATGGGCATGCTGTGTGTTTTAATCCAAAGCAGTTTCCTTAACTACTATATGAGCAACTGTAGATATTAAAGTAGTTTTTGAAAGTGCTTTCTCTCCAGCTGGTGAAAATGATTACCCTGGACTTAACCTGTTTGGAACAACCACGGTTAATACGGGTGGTTTGTTAAAGTTGAGAAATACCCATCCTTGATTTATGCACATGTGCCTTAAGAGAAGAACAAGCCCCCGAAGAACAGTTCAGTGACCTTCCTTTACCCTTCTTTCACTGATCATAACTGGATGTATATGTTGGCAAGAGATTCAAGAGCTTGGTCTTGCTGGGGTTTTGGTTTTTTGAGTTGTTGGTTTCTGGGGTTTTTTCCTATTCTTCAGAACCTTATCAAATTTTATGATAATTGTGCTTGCTTCTGCTTTGCCCACTAGTAAAAATCATATGCCAGCTAAGTCTGATGACTTCAGAAAAGCTGTATGTGCCGTAACAAATGAGTTCTATAGTATTCCATTATAAATTTTGTTACATATTTTAAAAGATATTTAGGCTCATGGTTGACCAGTCAGTCATGAAATCTTCTAATCTTGTCCAAAGAGATTCGGAGAAATTTTTTTGTAAGTAGGAAAAAACATTGTGCAAATGTGAATGCCGTTTTTTCTTTATTGAATTTAGATAAATATATTATCTCTCAGGACGATAGCAATATCTTTTTCATCTCTCCTTTAGAATTAATAGCTTCAAAGGAAAAACTGCTGCTTTTGAAATATGTGACCCTAACAGATTGATTTCCTGATCAGTACATTTACGGTATGTCTACAATACTGCTGCAGGCGTAGTTGCAGCGTGTGTAGGCATAGCTGAACCAGCAACCCGCATAAGTACCCAGTGTTCCCAGCAAGCCTGAGCAGTGTGCCCTCCAGCCCCTGCCACTCTCACGCTTCTCTGCTGTTGTTGGAGTAAAGCTAGCACCAGCGTGCCTGCTTGTGCTGCAGTCTGATTTCAGTGAAGATACAGCTTTAGAATTTGTTTAATGATGTATACCTGTTGTGATTATTATTCCTTGGTTTTGTTTGGCAAGTTTGTTTCTAAAAAGGGCTTTGGGGGAAATGTAAGTAAGTTAGGGTCTTCTTGCTGCTGGTCAGGCCTAGACAGGTTTTGACCAGCTTTTCCAGGGCTTCTAGTTGTCTGCTATTGCTAGACTAACACAGGTTAAAAATATGTATTGTTAAAATGTCAACATATTTTAAGCACCTAGAAATATGGCATGTTCTCTGAAAGGCTTCATCATGGATACATATCATCAGATGGATGAAAGAGGTTTCCTGTTGATTCAAGACTGCGTACTGTTATGCTGAAACAAAAGAAAGCATAGCTAAGCAAACCACAGTAATTTTACCTTTACGCATCCTTGCCTTTGCTAATTTTTCATTAAAGGATAGTCAAGTGTGTATTTGTACAGTACATTTCTGTGTAGATTTAACTGTTCTGCTGTGCTAGTAACTTTTCTTTCTTAAAACATCTAGAATTCTTCAGTACACATTTACTCTGATGACTTTAAATGTGTAGTTGTATACTAAAAGCGATCACAAAAAATCATGATCTCCCATACACATGACCTTCTGTGTCAAGTATGTGTAGTCAGCAAGTCTGAAAATGCCCTTTTTTTCTGCTGGTATTACAAGCTCCCCCTGGGATCCTGAGAAGCCAGGTGTATCCCTGAAAACTGGGGAAGTGGAAGGGGACCATAAACAAAATCCTAACTTTGGTCTGTAAATGTTTATTCCACAGCCATTGCAAATAATATCTAAGATTAAAATGTGAAAGACATTATAGAAAAAAATGTTTTTCTTTCTTTCTTCTACTAATCTTATAGATTTAGTCAGATTAGTATTTTTGTCTTGATACTTAGTGTTCCCACGTAAGTTTTGGTTTATGAAAGCTGTTGAGAACTCATAAGATTATTTGCTTAAATCCTTTATTTCAAAATTATAAACTACTGCGCAAATCCTTAAAAATAAATAAATATTATTTCAATATTCATTCCCCAATGCTGGAAACAGAGTAGACTCCAGCTTGCCTTTTTGTAGCTGCTTTGATGCTGTTTGAGCAAACAGGAGTTAGGGTTTGCTTTTGTTGTTCAACTATGGCTGAAGTATGATTTGAAGTTGCTCAGTGAGTTGGTATATCAAATTAAAAATATCTAATGGTGCCTTTTCACACTATCACCATATGCTAAGTAAGTGTTCTTCTTTGAAATAAAAGGAATGTTGTACATATCCAGTCCTGAACCCCTTTTAACTTGAAGTTCAGAATGAAAGCATTCCAGGTTGTTAGGGAAAAGCAAGTCTGCTGTTACCATATGGTTTCCTTTAAATGTATTTGTGCTTGAAAAGTCTGCATTGTATTAAATTTGAAACAACGTAAATGCTGTAGTATTTGGCTCTTTTTCAGCAGGATAACCTTTGAAACATAATTCCATAATGTAGAAAACCTGCTGTTAAGCATTGTTGTTCATCTATAAATAAAGTTATATAAAAAAAGCTTTCACTTTCCACAGCTGTTATTAAAACAAATTTAAGGCTGGCAACAATGCCCCAGCTTGTGTCCTGCATGTAGTTGTTTACCCATCCCTGTGTTGAGCCTATTTTGCTAAGGCAGATTTTTATTATTTTTTTCAGACAATAACCTTATATAATGTCAGATTATGATTGTAGGATTAGATCTACCCAGAGGAAGAGATCAGAGCTGTAAATTTCATGTGCCTTTCATGGCTCCAAAGTTGATTTTCATAGAAGGGTGAATTATCAGACCGGGGAAAGTAAAGTCACTGGTTTTCCTAAGGACTGAAATCTCTGCTTTCTTTATCCCAAACAGATTGACAGAGCCAGAGGCATTGCAAACTTTCGCTCTCTTATACGAGCTTGCTTTTATCTCCTTCTGAAATTGTGACCAGTTCTGTAGGAGGGAGAGGTTTAGTCTTCAGTTTTGTTTGGTCCTTCGCCTGTTGAAAGCCGCTAACAAGAGCAGCAGTTGGTGCCAATTGCAATGTTTTGTTTTGTTTTTCCGTGATCCCGAAAAATGTCTAGTACAAACTGGACCATGACCACCCACTCGTTTCACATGAGCCACGGATCGCTTGCCAGATGGCAAGAACTAAGGAACATAAGATTTACTACAGCAGATCTGTCTGTCTGTCTGTCTTCTGCATTCTTTTTAGCTCAGAATAAGGCACCACCTCCTCTCCTGCCTTACTCACCCTGTCCTTGCAATGGAGTGGTGAGTGGGGAAATACTCCCATGATGACTGTGGCAACTGTTTATGTTCTGAGGTATGAAATTTCGTTGTCCTTATCTGAGTTTGCATAAATATGGGGTTGGTTTTGGTTACAGTTAATCAGCTCTTTTCCTAAAGGAATACTGCATTATAATTTTGTTCCAAGCTGAGTTCTAGCAAATAAAAATCCTCAAGACACCCCCACCCCCCCAAACCTTTGCAGGCCTCAAGTGAAAAGAAATATTTCTGTTGCTGTTTAAAAACTCTATTGCAAAAGGTGGTTTTGCGTCATCTACCTTGACAGTTTGCCACACAAATGTCGCTTTACTAGTGATAATGTGTGAAGGTGAACTGACTAGAAATACATACAAATTCATTGAAGTACAGCTGTCCACTCTGCTTCTGTGCAGACTGAATGAAATGCCTAAAGTAAGGCTGAAATCTAAGTTAAAATGGAAACTTTAATATGCTGGATAAGATCCTTTTAGTAGACCACAATGCTGATCCAGGAAGACAAACACTTAGAATTCAGTCAGCCTTAACATACAGTCAAAGTCTATGCTTTAGGTCTTTTAAAATCATACTCTCTGGCAAGTTGTTAGTATTTTTGCTTCACATCTAGAAAAGTCGAGAAGTAGAGTTAACACAAAACTGGTGCATTATAAACTCTATACATTTTAAACACCCTAATTTTTGCAGTTCACGTTTGTTAGGGAAGAGTTGAGTGTGTTTTTCTGATCTCCTTATACTTGCCAAAAATAGGTAGAAAAATAGGGAAATTTTGAAATTATTCTAAAGAATCATATTTTCTACTATTTTGTCTTAACTATTGCAAATGAAGGCTTTTAATTTGTTGGAAAAATGAAAGGAGAGAGCAGTGTGTGTGATAAGCTCACGCTGACCTGAGATGAGTGTCCAGAGGCCACTTCTGCAAAGAATAGTGTGTCCTTTTTCCTTACCTATATTGTAGCTTCATGATTTCTAACACTCTGGGGATGCCTGTGATCATGTAGAGTATTATGGACTTGAAAGCAAAGCCTTGAAATGCTCCACAGAGGAGAACACGGAGTGTGTGGCTCATTCATGTCGTGAGTTTTTGCTAGTCGCTTACCTTACAAACAGGCCATTTGATAATTAGAGTTGCTGTATGAGTCTCACCTTCCCTTCTAAATAGAAGGAACTTGAGTGATGTTGCCTGGAGCTCTTTAAAATGCAGATAAAAATTGGAACATCTTTGCCTGATAGGAATAGTTATGGTAAAAATTGCTGTTAATAGTTGAGAGTACTGTTGCAGTTGATAAACCTGGGGTTGGTGTGGAATCCAGCCAAGCTTGGAAGCAATCCTCTACATTGATTTGAGGGAAGGAACCCCCAGTAAAAGGTGAAATCAGTCTTTTGGCTAGCTTTTTCTTGTACATGTTGCCTTTGTTAAGATCATCTATCCTGATCTAAAGCTGGCTTTCCTTTGTGTCTGGGAGGGTTGCATGATACTAAACAGAAGGCACAAGGCACGCAGGACACCTTGCAACTTCTCCTGTGGGTCTTGTGTGTGTTCATGGAGAGTAAGTCTGGAATAGACCATGGGCAGTTATATCCCCCCGCTCTCCCAGCTACAGGATATAAGACGTGTATGTGTGTACTTGTATTCAAGCACTAATGGGGAGAGGAGATGGGATTGTGCTTTGGTGAATTTAAGGTCATCTTGGAAGAAGAGAAATTTCCTACTGTGAGCAGCTTGCGAGGGAAGCGGGAGCCAATAAAACAGTGCAGAATTCATCCTTCTAGGTCCTCTGCACTGATTGAAATCACTTCGTAATTTGAGGTGATGAAAACTGCCAGGAGCTTTTACATTATAAATTCATCCTTCCTTAAAGTCTCTAAGGAGACTCTTTCATCAAGGTCAGCTGTTAAAGAGAAGGATATAGGCCCAGTTTAAGTCAAATCATCACCACTGGTTTCATACTGATTTTTTCCCACTAGTAGATGACTTGATAAAGTCATGAGCACTGAGTATCCCTTTCTTTAGGAGTGACCACATTGACCAGTGTTATGGATGGTAGATTCCATACTCCAAAACACATAAGGATATTCCCAATTTTGAGCGTGAATTTCTCCACCTTTTGTGAGCTGTAAAGGGGGAGACTGCAAAGTCTGTAGGAGGTACTATTTTGAATCTGTTTAAGATGATGGTCGCTGGTCATTTCAAATGTAATTGTAAAGAGATTTGCTGGGTAAACAGGACTACTGTAACTCAACTTAGCTGACACAAAGGACACACAAGGAGGAAGCAAAGAAAGAGAGGGCAAGGAAAACATTTAGTTTTTCTAAGTTTAAATCAAGAGTCTAATCTTAATCAGTGACTGTTCACTTCACTCAGCCAAAACATAATAAACTATACTCCTCTGGATCACTGGTTATTGCCAGGTGATAGGTGCCCAGAAATTACTGTCATCTAGTTGTTCTTTCATATTCATGTGAAATGTGTTGGAGATCTCAGACCTTACTAGCTTGGCAAAAGTTACAAATGCCATCATTTATTCAGCACTTGAAGATTTAATGTTTACAGACAAGGAACTTGGCCAGAGGTGGTTTAGCAGCTCTGTGATAGGGCAGCATGGAAAAGATTTTGCCCTGCTGTAATTAATCTCTGTGGTGAAGCTCTCGTTGTCTAAGGCTATAACAATGGCAGCATTTGGAAACAATACATTTCCTTAAAAACTAGAAGGAATTCCATATATAAAGTATATATGTGTGTACACATATATAAATGTTTTTTTACATTAATATGCATATTACAAACTACATAAATGTGGAACAGGTAAAATAAGGGAAATTTTAAGTAAGAGCTCCCACCACAGCAAACATATTATTGTAGCAAAGGAAATGTTTTTTTTTAATTGAGGGACAGCAAATACTTTGAGTTGTATTTACTTCTGCCTAAGCATGTTGCTTTGTTTCCTCTATGTTTTCACAGTAGAGTAGCTGAATGCCAGCCTTCAAAACTATTGACTGTCTCTTTCTCTTCCCTTTAAATAATGCAATGCTCCCTAGCACCTTTGCAGTTTAAGACACACAAACTAGCTAATATAATTTCAGTACCAGGCCTCTCTTAGAGCATTAATGCTTATAATACTGCTGCGTGATTTACATGGATGAGTGCTAGAATGACAACTAGTATCCTTTTTTTCTGATATTGGCTAAGTCTGTGCTTTAATTACCTTGAGGCTCCAGAAGGCACGGGAGTCAGGTACCAGCACCTTCCCTAGCTTGTTGTATTTCTTCTCAGCTGGGCAATGGAGGCTGGTGCAAAGTACCTCTTTATTGTAGGAAAAGTAAATCTGTCTGATTTACTGCATTTACATGCTGTTTTCCTCCATACCATGTCATATCAACAGTGGCTTACAGGTAGACATGGGTTTGCTTTGCTTCTGCTTTGAACCCTCACAAGATACGCTGTGTGTTAGCTTGGTCTTGGCATTGCACTAACATGTTTTCCATTCTGCTTGGACCACAGGCACAGCAAGATTGTATTTGCCTTCAAAAGGTCACGTAGCTGTACACTGTAGATCTCTCAGACCGAATGTAGCATCAGAGACAAATAGTCATTGTCTGTCTACTGCTCTTACCGTAATGTTGAGAGAGCAAAGCATCCCAGTACTATCAGCCTGTGGAAAGCCCCGACTTTCCGAATGCTGCAATCCTTGCTTTACAGAGGCTTTACTTAGAGCCGTTTTCTCGCAGCTTTTGAACCTCTTCATGTTGATTAATCATTTTCAAGTCCTGACTCATTCAATCTTAAGGAAATAGCTTCAGGTCCTGGCCACATTGCACTATAGATCAAGCAAGCTGGATAATAAATAGGCTTGTTGTTGATGTGTAGAGGAATGGAAGCGCTGCCAGAAGTGTCTAAGCATGCTGGGCTGAGATGTTGGCAGACTGTTGCCAGGGGCTGCTGTGGATCAGCCATGTATTCAAAACAGGATGTTAATTGAAAAGCCTTTTTATATGTATTATGAAATGTTTGTTTGTTTTCACATTTTTCAGGCCCTGCAAGATGTATTCATTAATAGGTTACTCCATTTTCTTTTCCTTTAATGGAAGGTGCATAATGTACAAGTTACATAGCTACACCACCTCAGGCTGTGATTTTTGTCACAATTCGCCAATTAAGTAAGGTTGAGTCTGGACAGTAAATGGATGGGCAGCTGCTCCCCCATGAAGGGTGGGTGTGTGGGTCACAAACCTGTGCTCCAGGAGCTGTTGCTGGCACTTTGGTTAGAGGCATTCTTCCCTCTGAGTCACGTCTGAGCCCGTGTCCTGGAGTAAAAGATTACTGCTGGAAAGGTTATGTGAGATGAGATGTAAACCCATGGTTTCAACCTCTTGTGCTCACCAAAACACTCTGCGTTTTTTGCGTGTAGATGTAGGTGTTCCAGGTAAACTCTGAGAGAGCATCTCTGTTTTATTCCCTAAAACAGTCTTGGCAGAAGGATTTTTGCTTTTCCTTTTGTATCTATTGTGCTGTATTGTAGTTTAACAACTCATTCTTAGTCACAGCAAAGCATGGAGTTCAGCGGTGGTATAATTTCTTGACAGTGTACAGTAGTTGATGCAGCATAATGCAATTTGTCAGTATATGAGAAATTATACAACAGATTTGATGTGGTCTTTGGATACTTTTGAATGCACTGGGCATTAGCATTTCTGCTACTCCATCTTTATTAAGATCTCTTAGTGTACATACAAAAAAATTAATAAACTAGTGGGTAAGAGATCTTAAGAAAAATGTTTCTTCTGGCCTTAGAAGCTGGTAGCTCCAGCATGGCCAAATCAAAGGGGAGGTAAGGGAATCATGATTTTCTTCCTGATGTGGCTGTGTTATGGATTATTTTACTGGACTCAGAAATGGACAGTTGGATTGGATTTTCTTTTGTCTTGCTTCTGGCGGTCTTTTGTTAACATTCAGTTGAAATGAGGACCGTGTCAAAAATGCCTTTGCTCTTATCTTCTAAGTCTGTCATGTGTACCTTCTGTCACCATCAAATGCAAGATAATTAACATTTTAAATCACTGGGGGAGGTGGGGGGGGTGTCAGTCCAGCCATGATACAGCTCTGAGATGTCATCTGCTTGACCTCTCTTTTTGCGCAGTGTCCAGGTGGGTTTCCTTTCAAAACTGAAGTCCCAAGTGTGATTAAAAACAGGTCAGCGAACAAATTAATCAAATCATAGGGTGTGGCCTTGGTAGTACATCTTGTTTTATCAATAGATGATCTGGCTTCAAGGGAAAAGTAACTTATCATCTGCCTTGTTGAAAGGGACAAGAATTATATGAACAGGACACTGCAAGGAACAACATTCCTTATGGGAATTCCTATGGGAAAATACCTTATGGGGGAAAAAACCCAAATTCATCGTGTTAGAATGCAGCAAGGCAGGCTGGAAGAAATGCTAGTTGGCTTCCATCTATTGCACAGACAAGGAAATTAGCTTACTGTAAAAACTAAAACATCTGCATAAATTCTTAATGTAACAACTGATATACACATGCAGGAAAGGATAACAAAATTCAGGAGCAGAAAAAATACTGAGTTTGTACAGAATGACCTTCCATTTTAGTACAGAAAACAGAACTCTGAAACCAGATCTAGTAAAAACACCTTTTTCTAAAATTGATTTTTATGCATGCATATGCTTTTTTGCAGGTTTATTTAGTATTAATTACAAAGGAAAGAGGCCAAGATCTGTATTAGGGTCTAGCGCTGCTACAGATTTTCTTTGCCTGTCTTTTAATCACATTTGCTAATCTGCTTCAAAATGTAGGGCTAGTAATACTTAGCACATATAAATTATTTGATACAGATGGAGGTCAAAGTCGATGGGTGCATATAAATGCCTCAAGATCTAGTTAAAATCTCCTTGCCATGGTATGCAAATTAGAAATGGAATTTCATTTTGAAATGAAAAGCAGTAGTTAATGTTGCAGGTCTGCTCACTGGGCTCAGCAATGAGACAAATCTACTAGAAATCAAGGAAGCAAGAAGCAAAAATACTGCTGAGCTTATCTGACTTGGCCAACAAGTTCTTCCCCATTTTCTAACCATAGCAGAGAGAGCGCAGCTATGTGGGGCTCCCTACAGCAGGTGAGATGCTCTTTCATTTCATTTGGGGAGCTGCTGGAGCACTGCCTTGAGAAGCACCAGTAGCAGGGTGCAGAGGTGTTGTCTTGAGAACTAATCTCTGTACTTGACCAAGAGGAAAGCCAAAAATTGCTAGGAGGCTTCATTTGAAAGAGTGTGAAGCTGCCAGGCATGTGCCGCTTGGCAAAAAGGGGGTGTACGCCTGTCTAATGTGTAACAGGCAACAGGATATCAAAGGGCTGAAGAGCCTGAAGGAACAACTGAATATTCATTCTAAATGGCAGTGGGCAGCTGCCAAACTTTGCAAAGTGGAACAAGCTTTTAGTAGTGCTGTAAATGAAGAGTAGACCGAATATGTCTGTTTAATACAAAGAGTGGTTAACCATGCTGTCTTGTCTTGTGATCCCCCTCCGGTCTCGTGAGCTAAGCAAGTTTAGTCCAATACTGTTTGGATGAGAGGCCACCAATGGCTCTCTTGGCCTGAGGAAGCCTTTGTAGGACAGGGTAGGAGATGGAACAGACTGTTGCATGGGTGTTCATTCTGTGGAGTCAGGGTTTCCCTCTCCTGGAAGAGCTTTTTCTGTCCTGTAGTTTGGGCAACATATAGAATGGTATTTCTGAGGAATTACAGTAATTTAAAATCTGAAGGCATTTTTCAAGTGAGTGGATCGTCTTTCAACGAGTCACCCTCCTGCTGCCAACTTCCCTCTGCAGTTTTATTGGGCATCCCATTCTTTTTCGGTCTTTTCCCTAAACTCTTCTGATACTACTGCTACCTGCCAATGCTGGAGACAAACATTTAAGAGTGTGCGAAGTGATGAGCAACGTAAGGACACCATATGATCTAGTCACTTTAGTTCTGCAAGAAGGTGTTGTGTGTGGCTTGAGGTGAGGAGGTGGCACTTGTCATTGCTGTCCTGAAAATAAGTGGTGTGTGCTGCCGGCTGGCATGGACTGCAGCAGCAAGGCTGGGATGGCCACCTCATTGTCACTGGTTTGTTGGAAAAGGACTTTGTTAAATTTGCTAAATCCTCGTCTGTACTACTGCTTAGAACTGAACGTGTGAGAGGAGTTACCTTTTCAATACCACTTGTTGTATTTTCTCTTTCCCCCACTCAGACAGTGACTGTAGACTGGTGAATTTCAATATTTCTTTTAACCTGTTCTTTAATTGTTTTGATACTGTAATCCAGCAGTGTTTGGGATCACAATTTTCAGACTAAAAAGCTTTTAGACAATTTTTCCTGTGTGAATTTTAGAAGATTCATGAAAATACTTTGTTTTATGAGTTTTTGTTTTTGGTTTGGTTTGTTTGGGTTTTTTTTGGTTTTTTTTGGTTGTTTTTTTTAAACCACCAGGCCTTTCCCTTGCACCAGGCTGTCCTTCTCACACCCAGCACCCTCCATCTTGATGATAAGCATCTTTTGGGTCACACACTTGAGAAGTCAACAAGAGAAGGGTCACACACTTGAGAAGTCAACAAGAGAAAAAGATTGTAATATATTAGTGGTTTACAGTTAATAAAAAGATTTTTTTATCCAATAAGAAAGTAACCCCCTTTTTTATTATGATTTTTTTAAAAAAAATTGAGATGATTTGTATTAAAACATCTAGTATATCCATAAAAGCAACAGCAGGTGGCAGAATAACTTCACTGGAAGTTGGTTTCTTGGCATGTTCAACTTTTTTCAATGAACTTGGAAAAACAGATGCAATGATGTGAGATGTGACCAATTGCTAGATAGTTGTCTTAACAGAGAATTCCCAAACACATGCTACAACGTTTTCTTCTGGTTTTAATGTGATTGTTTGCTTTTTACTCCTGTAGAATAGTTAAATGCTTATTAAGAAGGTTTCTGAAGAGTTGGTACATGGTGCCTTGCTGTTGCAGAACAGGCACATGTGTTAGTCACCAGCTGAAGTGTAGCAAATGGTATTTTTAGAGTAAGTGTATCTATGGAAATACTACATACATACAATCCTTTCCTTTTAGAGAAAAGCATTTATGTAAACATATTGCCATGAAGTATATTGTTCTGAAGAGCAGTTTTGCTGTCATCTATGAAGAAATAATCTCCCTGGGAAGTTACTAGTAAATCCTGACTAGGATTCTTCAACAATCAAAGACTAAAGACTGTGTGAAAGATAGGTCTGGTGGGTCGGGGAATGGCAAGGGTGTAGCTGTGAATTGCATTTGATGTCTCACGGTCTGTTTAGCAACTCCTTGGCTTTCTCCTCTGCATCTCCCTGCGAAAAGTCATAGCGTTCAAAATCATGAACACTTCCAAACAATGCCATTTAAAATAAATAGGACAAATAGACAACCTATTGGGTAACAGCTTCCTTCACCTTTCTCAAATGGTGTGATGGTTTGAGGTGTGCATTGGGCTGTAGCCAGTTCTTCAGTCATGGCTGTTTGATCTAAAATTTTGAGAACTACCAGGACCAGAAACAAGGATGTAACGTAACGGTATTTTTCCTCATTGTAACAATGGAAAAGAGCCTAACATAAGGGCAATTACAAGTGGTGGGATATTATCCTCTTAGTTTTGGTCCTGACATGACGTCTGCATTCGGGCAGACTCTTTTATCATGTAATTCTGCAAACATTGCACACATGCAATAACACAGCATGGCTGCTGAAAGGAGTCATCCCATCCTCCCTCCACCCAGACTAGGGAACTGCATCAGTTCCTTAGTCCAGTTTGGTTTATGACCACACAAACATTTTCCTGCATGGAACGGGCAGCAGCTCAGGGACAAAAATGAGAGACAGGAGATGGCAGGATAGCTGCTTCTCATGTCAGTGTCATCTTGCGCCATTTAAAACATATGTGAAACTACAGTCTCATATACTGATTGTTCTGCGTAGAAAAGATACTAGAAGTCATAAAGATTAGAGTTGTGGGTTTTTTTTCCATAATGGGTAACTATAAAGATGTCCCCAAGGGAACACAGGAACAATAGTTGTGCCAATAGTGTGTTTTCTTATTTCTGAAACGTGTCTAAAATGGTTTTATGGAAAAATTACTTACTATTCAGATTGCAATTGATATTATCTACAGTGGCTGGAAATGGCCTACATAGACAAATGGCAAAACCTCAAAGGTTAATACAGCTATCTCATACTTACACAAATGCTCTTTATAATACAGTGCATGTATTTGAACATAAGATGTTCAGACGTAATAGTACACTATACAAATCGACATTCTGAAGGAGAAGGAAAACAGTTAACTCCCAGATACCTGGGATCTGATATCTAGGCCTGAATGACATCCCATTGTACATTTGGTGTGTCAGATGATGAGTTTGTGGAGTTCTAGCAAGGCCTGAGAACAGGGGAGTTGCAGATGGGTGTTTTATGTCAATGCATATGAGGGAATTTTATTTTGTGCTCTGAAAAACAGTAATGGTACAGAGAGTAAGCGTACAGATGGCAAAAATACTGTGCCTGTGTAGAGTGAGAAGAGGAACTTGGGTGTGTTTTTATGTGTTGCGGTGCAGCTGTTTTACGGTGGATTTTTAAGGAGCTCATCCACTTGAATGTGAGCTTTGCCAGAAATCTTAGGGGTGTTTCAGGCAATCCTGTTGATGCATTTCTCTAACTTGACACTTCAGTATCTTTTTGATCCCTTTGTTCCCGGTGATGCCTTGTCTCTGTTATTTGAAAATAGCTGTGGGATCGGGATAAGTGTTTGTGTAAGGTTTTTTCACTGAGAACATATTTAACACAATCATATTGTTTCTCTAAGTGGTCCTTATCCCCTTTCTCTTTTTTCTTCCCAGCAGATTCTTTCTTTACTTGCTTTAGACATGCTTCAGGAATTTGTTTGGTTTTATGTCTTTGTTTATTTGCTTTTCCAATTCCATCATAGCTCTCTAGATTTCATTCTTATATATTGTCTGCTGTAGTTTATTTTCCTCTCCATCAGCTGTATTAGTCTGAATGTTCATTTTCTAAGGTCTAGCTGTGTATTGAAAATCATGTTTAAATCTTTCCATCTATTTATTATTAGGGTTGGATGTGTTTTCTCAGATGCAGGCCTTCTGTAAAAACTGGAAGCTTTTAAATTTACTTTTGAGTTGAAATGCTTTTAACTTCATCTCTCTTTTCTGAATTTAGCATCACTAGGCTAGCTTCTGAAGTTTTCAAACTGTGGGCAGTAGTGTCAGACAGTTACACACTTGTGATATTTCCTGGATATGCCAGGTATCTCTAAAATGCTCAGTGCTGAGCCTTCATTACAGTTTGTAAATGAGGCAATTAAAAATAATAATTGTAATGGGCTTAGTTACTTTTAGTAGTAATACTAGTATTGGTATTACTAGTCTCAACTTTGTACGCTCAGTGTCCTCCTGAAGTGTGGAAGAGAAATAGCTCTACTTGTAACCTCATTATATTCTAATAGCTTGGGTTTGTATTCATGAAGATTCAACAAGATAGTACATTCTCTGCTATTCTTTCCCTATAACATGACTTTGATCTACCCAAAACCTAGTTCCTCCTCTGTGGCAAGATTCTGATTTTTGTTTAGTAACCTTTGTTTAGCATATCTAGTTTGCCTAAATCCTGTTCTGTTGCTACCTCTTCTAGTTTAACACCATTTCCTTTAAGTTCTTAATATTGGTATGGTACATTATATTTATTTTTGAAAATGTGCATATTTAAAATATTTGCTTGCTTTAAAACACCTTGTTTCTGTGATCCCAACCTGTCCATCCTCCACTTCAGCTATAATTTCTTTTTCCCTTTGAAGTACTAATTTTTATGACTGCATGCAATTCAGTAGTCCAGGAGCCAGGCTAGTTGCAACTTACACTTAAAAGAACATGCAGCCTCTGCCTCATACAGCATTTTGTCTTTTAATAACCCCTTTGCATTGCAATATTAAGTAGAACACTATGAATACTGCCAAAATTTTTCCATTAACATCTGATTGAATTCTTTGGCCTCAACTCAGGAAAGCACTTAAACATATTTTAATTAGCGTTTTAAGTATATACTTAGAATTGAGTACACACTTAAGTGCTCCCTTGACTAGGAATACTTTTTCAGATTGTTCTTTGGTTTTGTCTCTCCTCATTCTGAATGTTTTGTTTTCCACAAATATGTGTGAATGCTGTAGTATTAACTCTTCCTGGGCCTGACATTTTTTATTCTCTCTAATGAACTGAGAAGATATTTGAAGGTTTGTTATTAGACACTTTCTTTACAGTCTTCTGATGCTTTTGGTGAACTTCATAACTTCCTCTTTCAAAACTGAAAGACTCTCTTGATGTTTCTGAAGGGAGGTAGCCTTCGTCTGGTTATTGTTTACAGTTATATTCTAATTTACTGACTTACCAGTTGTAATTAAACCTGTGTTAAAAGAACGCTTCCAATCCTGATTGTGTGTTCTGAAATTTTTGCCTTTGTTTCAGTAACGTTTCTGAAAGTAGATGTAGTCAGAAGAATGATTGATGGGAAACAAAGTCCTTAAGGGCCAAAATGACAGTGGCAGCACATATGCATGCAAAACTGTGATGTTCAATTGGGAGGAGGAGAAGAAAATGAAGACAAATACATCCCTTTTGGAATATGGTTCTTGGAGCATTTATTACTATTCCCTGATCAATGGTTATCCTGGGAGTGTTTAACTTAAACTTGGTTTGATGGGAAGATACATAGATACTGGTGAAAATTAGAATAATTTTCTAATTTTGCCTATCAGCTTATTCCAGTATCTTCAGTGTCCAGTCTGAGGCAGGTGAAATGCAGTTGGGAGTGGAGTTGTGCAAGATTTCTGCAGGGATGTGATTTATCTGGGTTTTCCCCAACACGTCCTCTTTTTCTGACTTGAAACCTCTTAACTCTGGGGGGAAGAGAGAAACTGGGACATGCAGGATGTCTTAGCTGCTTAACTTCCACGTAAACGGGCACTGCAATGCCAGACTCTGTAGTGCGTGCCCATGTCAGATTTGCTGTTTATATACTGTATAGCACATTTTCATACTTTTTACCTGTTAAGGATGATTTGTAGGTCCATTGCTTCTGGTGGTCATGCTTCGTCTCTTTTCAGCCCAATATCCACTGTTTTCCTTGGGCAGCTGAAAGTGTTAAGATAAACCTGTGCTGTAATAATTTCAAGGTATCTATAAGGTATCTCCATGGTATTAATACCCTGTTTATTACCCGTTTGGGTTATATGAATTGCCTCGCAGTGTTCCTTCAGTTGCAGTAATAACAAACAGAAAAAGGTGAATCAGAACCCACCTATCTTTGTGAAACACTGATGTAGACTGTAACAGTATATATAAACCTGCTTGTTATTTTGCCAGTCTGCAGTTGCTTTTTTAAAGCTGTTTGACAGTGAGCATTGTCACATGGCCTCTAACAGAGAACTATTTCAGAGATTACTCAGCTACAAAAGTTCCATGTAAGCTAGCATTATTTTTGAGTGATGGATAAACCAAATCATAAAAGCATAGAAGTCATTCTTTAGTCAGAGCCATCATTCTTTCTTTCACTTCATTATGTGAAAACACTACTAGAAAAGTTCTTTTTGGAGGTTTAAATAAAAGTATACTGTGTTTTGCCTGGTCGTTTTGGTAAATGAATCTGTTCTTCTCCACAAGTACTTCCTTTCCTGCACAGCCACATGGTCCCAAATTTGATGCTGTTAGACAACAGCCTGAACAATTTAGGTCAGTCTGGCTCTGATCTCTTTCCTCTGAAAATTGTCTTTCTTTGAAATTTAAAGCCATCAGGTAAAACACCTTGCTTCAGCATATTTTCCACTTTCTAACAAGACTGTTGTGTAGTTTCCTATTTTCTTTCTAGAAGAGAGAAGGTAATGGCAAACCTGGGCTTTGTGCTTTATAAAACTTAGCTATTTTGGATTGGTGGGCACTTTGTAAAAACCTTTTGTTTCAATCCTCTGGATTTGATTTGAGTTCCATGCTCAAATAAAATTAGAAAGCTTAGTGGAAAGCCTAGGCAGAGCTAAGAGGTTTTGCTTTGTGCTATGCTGAAATAAAGGTTTCAGCTTGTTTTGGAAAAAAATGATTGTGTATGCAGTTCCTCCAAACTCTTTTAACACTTTAGGCTTTGCTCTGCTACAGCTTTTTGGGGTGATGTGCTTCTGTCTTCCACCTTGCATTCTGGGAGACAGATAAGAGCATCCTTCCATCTTGTGAGGCATTTTGAGGAAGGAAGGGAAGGTGCGTGTACGTTAGGAAATGATGTACTCGTAGCTCTTTCAATTTGCTGCAGAAGTCCGTATCAACATCAGATGGTGTATCCCTGCAGTTATTGTTCCCTTTAACCATTCTTTAGTTCTTCAGATTTGCTGCCTTTTTATTGCCATTTATAAAGACCTGCCAGATATTGATGTCCTTTAATGCTGGCTAACTCCTGTCCCAGTTTTCTGGTCTGTAAAATGCATGGAATAATTCCTGTCTATCTTTGAGATTCAGGATCTGACTGTAGCGTTTTGAGACCATCTTCTGAGAAATACCATACAAGGGCACTTTTTCATCGTGTTCATTTTTTCTGTTTTGAGAAGCTGGCATATATATGTCTGTGTGTGTGTTTGTCGTGTCTCAGATATATATATGTATGATTTGAGTAACTGTATGAATATATAGATTACATTTAATGATTACCATCCTGCATTACTCAAAGGTTTTAGGATGTTAATATTATTGAGTACTTAGTCTGAAGGTAGTTTCTGCTTCAATTAATACTTTCTCCATTTTTTGCACAGCCAGTTTTAGATGCAGGCAAAGAAAGCAGCTGTCCAGGAAGGCAGAGTGGCAGGGTTAGCAAACGCTTCCAGTAATGGATAAACATAACTCTGCTGCATTCTCCTGCCTCTGTCTGAATGTCATGCCCCTGGTTTGAGGGGGAAGATGGAAGGAATAGTTGTGCTAGCATGGAGCTGAGTTGCATTGCCCTTCTCCAGCCTAAAGTGTCACGCTGCAAGGCACGTTTTTTGAGTTCTGGCTTGGCCTGGGACAGAGGAGGTGGGAAGGGAGTGATCTGAAGTAACGTGCCTGGACAAGCCTTCCGACGTGATCCAGGTCTGGGGCAAAGAGCACTGAGCCCAAACATACTGTGTGTATGTGTGTATGTATAAAATTATGGTCATAGGCTTCAAAATTGAACTGTGTCGTGGCTTGACTTCTTGGTAAATTGGATTTGTCGTGCAAACAGACCCATCATCATTAGTTAACTTTTTCCTACTTTGTGTTACAGATTCTGAAGATTTCATTATGAATCTCACAGTAGTGGTTGTCTAAGGTTTTTCATGTGCTTCTGTTACTGCAGTTATTTCAGTGTTATAGTAGCTTAAGCAAAAACTTTAATCTCCAAGATTGGAGAGAATCTGAATGCTTATGACACAAACCAGAAAGCAAACAAGAATATAGTCCTATATAATGCCTTTTAAACCCTTTCTTTATATCCTCAAAGTGCTATGAGTTCTAAGGAGAACGAAGAATGGACATTGTTTGGCCTTGCTCATTTATCTAAAACATCTTTCTGGTTTTGTGGTCCCCAAAAGATAATGCTGCACACTGGCAAGGTGGAATTGGCAACTATCTGTATCTAGATTACCTTTTTATCACCTGAATCCAATGCCATCTGCACAGAACATCAGAAATACATTTCACAGAAGCTTATAGTTTAGCACTATCTGTGGACTTCAGGCTACTGTGACCTCTTCACGTACTGTTGAGTAGACAGGCTTGAACCATAAAGTTCATATGCAACCTTTTCTCAAATTGAGAAGCATTTAGATCTGTGGATTGGCAGTGGGTCTGCATTTGTTCTTGAGGCTAGCTCTTGCTGTTTGTAATCAGAATAGAAACTGTGACAAAATGAATGGTGGATCTTTCTAGTGATGGTCATTGCAGATATGCTTACTGGTTTGTACTGCCAAGAGGCATGGCTTCTTGCGCAGTGAGAATAACTCTTCTATTTATGGCCTTGTTCCTTGAAGTATAGTGTAACTTGAAGCACTTTCTGTGCCTCCAAAGCAGCAGTTTCCAGGGCTCTGTGCCCTGCCATGTTCTAGACGTGCCAATTCTGTTCCTCTCATTTATATTCGCTGTTGGTATTCCAAGCAGTTTGCAGTCCTGCAGGAAGTTTTGTATTTGTTATTTGTAAATCATACCTCCTCCGTAGTTATTGGTGTCTTTTCCCCTTTCTGTTTCAAACTCCAGTGCAGACTCAGCTCTTGGTGAAGCCATTGCAGGTCGTAGTTTCCTCAGTAACAACTCCTTTCTTGCTCAGAAGCCTAAACAGCTGTTGAGATGGAGTTTGGACTGAAATCTAGGTAATCTCTGATGTTTTCTCCAGCCTGTTAAAAAGGCCAGCTTTTGCATCTGAGACAGAGTTTCTTATTTCAGTAGTTACCTGCTCTTTTTTGTGTGTGTGTGCGTGTGTGTCTCTCTCACTCTGTGCTTTTGCAGAGGGGAGTAGAATATTTTTCATGCTGCTTATACCAATATATCCAGCTCTTTATTGAGCTTCCTATTTTAAAATTAGTGCGAGGTCAGCATCTGTTGGTCTTGTAACACCCTGAAGAATAGCTGTTATTTGCCTTTTACTGGCATAAGAAAGATCTGAGTTATCCAGTTCAGAAAATAAATCAGTACAAGCCTGATTTGAAGCTACGCTGCATTGCTGTTACTTTGTTGTCTTTGCTGCTCTGGAACTATTAAATACTCCCTGCTCTATAAAATAGCTCTTTAAAACACCCTCAGTAAGCTCAAGAGAGACCAAAAGTTGTTCACAAGGACAGAGGCCCAGCTGACATTTAAATAATAAGCTGGCATCTATTTTTTTTCCTTCCCTCTGTTTTAAATACAGTGCTAATACTTTACAGAATATTGTATGACATACCAAAAGTTAAGCTATGACTACTTTTCAGTTTTACCCTTCCCAAACTTGCGGTCCAAACCAGTGATACTTTCAGTCCATTACCCGACTCAAGCAAAGAGGAAGGATTTAAAAAAAAAAAAAAAAAAGAAAAAAAAGGCAAAAAGAAAAGAAAAAGTCCCATGGGTTTTCTGGTGGGAAATTTTAGAGTTTTGTTACAAGACCTGTAAGTCCATACATAGAATGTACAGCGGTCAACTATTACTGCTAAATTGTATCTAGACATTGCCCAGCTGTAGCATTGGAAGACACTAAGAACACTTGGTGGTTTTAATCACCCTTCATGCAGTGAGTTCAAAGCATTGAATCCCACAACACTCTTATGGGGTAGGCATTATGTCTGCTTTGAAAATGGGGCACAAAGAATTAATTATATCAGTAAGCAGTCGCAGCTACTTGGTGTCAGAACCAGGATTAGAAAACATGCAAGTGGACTTCTGTTCCCTCCTGTTCTCTCTTGAGAATGAATTGAGGTGAAGAGTTGATGGCAAAACAAAAACTTTGAACCGGTTGTTTCTCTGCAAATGAATTTAGGAACATAAGAATGAAGGTGGAAAGAGACAAGTCTATGATCATGTTTTGCTGTCGTGTAACTCCTTCAGGGTCAATAAAACCAGACCTGCATTAAATCTTACTCAGTCTGGAATAAAAACTGAGTAATATTAATAAAATTTAAAATGAGAACTTACCTTGTCAGGCTAGTTTCTACACTAAAGTTGATATCTAATATTCTGGAGGAAGAGATAAGTTGAAGAGGCAGCTGGAGTATAAACTATCTGTTACATGATATTCGTTTCATACATGGGATTTTAAGGCTTGGTACAGCAGGTAAGGGTTATTTAAAAAAAGAAAAGTAACATTTTTGAGGAGCAATTTATTGTAAAACAAGCTGTAGTCAGTTATCCGTAATTAGACCCAAGGGGTAGCCAATGGAAAAAGAATTTTATTCTATTAATAGCACTACCACTGAAAATGCTTTCCTAGTTGATACATGTTTTGATGATTGCAGGAATCAGACAATATAACTAAAGGGGTATATGCCATAACTGCCATTCTGTGTGCAGAAGCTGTACATCTCCACACCACACAGACAGGATGCAAAGTAGCATCCGTCTAAACATGAAAAGAGTTTTTACCAAGATTCGGATATAATTGAGCAATTATATTCGACCTGTCACATACTCTGCTCTGCTACTGCACCTTGCTTTGAAGTCCAAGCATTTTGCTCTGAATTATTTTTATCTTTATTTTAGTAACTCTACAAATACATCCTGTTATTCCCTGAGAAAGTCTCTGCTGGGCCACTGTTCCACCTGCAGAATGTCAATCCTGCCATGTAGCATCCATTAGCTCCTACCTTCCTGCTCCATGCCCAGATCTGAAGATGCACTTCCAGCCTGACCTGAACCAGCTTATTGCTTTTTCACTCCTGATTTCCCACAATGTTTGCTAATACACCTCAATCCTATCCAGAAACACTTTTCTAATCTCCATGTATCTCACTCCTCACTGAAGAAGCTGTCCCAGTCATGGGGCTGCAGAAAGCCTACTGGCACACATCTGTTCTCCTGACTAAAGCAGAATTTGCTACTCTTCAGTTTTTCTCTAAATTCAATTAATGAAATTCATTCCTAACATTGCTATCTTTGCAATTTATTACTGAACTCCACAGTGGAGGCTCAGTTGTGGTTTCTTGAGAAAGACTTTGGATAAAGCAGTTATGATGAAGTCCAAAGAAAATGCATGATCCTGTGAATTTTAGTAGCAAGTCTAGGAGAGGATATAAAAAAACTGCTAGCTGCAGTGAACAATTAATCTAGAGCTGCTTCAGAATTTAATTTGTTTGTCCAGAAGACATTAGTTGTTTTTCTCTGCTGCCTGTATATGTAGTTTGTAGGATGCACAGCAAATCTCAAAAGATTTGACCCAACTGTGTTCACTTGGGTTAATCTGAATGAGGTGCAAAAATTATTTAGTTCTGTTAAGTTTAATTCTTAAAGAGCAGATGCTTTCTAATTGTGAAATATCTGAAATCTTGTACCATTCCCAAGGTGTTTCTGAAGTTTAATATCACTGGAAGTGCCACAGCGTGTTTTTATTCACCTGACATCAACTCAACATTTCTGTAGTTCTAGTAACAGTTGTAAATATAATGGTGTACCCAAATAGCTGAATAAATAAATTTTTTTTTAATGTTTGCAAATATTTACATAAAAACTGAGGTACCAACAACAAAGAACAGTAATATTGGTAGACTGGATGTGCTTTACAGTGGAACCAGTAGACTTCCCAAACAAATTGATACCAAATTTTAAAAAGAAAAGGAGCACCTTTGGGTTTGAATTGATTTGCTTTTGCAGGAGTTTCACTGTTATCAGTCTCCTAGTTTGATTTGTCTTAGTATTGGGAAAAGATTTGCCAAAACAACCCTGCAAAACCGATCCTCCCTGCAACACAGAAGAGATGACATGCTTCTACAGTGCTGCCTTGTGCACATATTTAGGCAGCGACCTTGAGGACAGGGTTGTTATCCCAAGAGGTGAGAAATTAGCTTGAGTATAGTTTCATGGGTCCGTGATTTTGTTTGGACAATCTCAAATACTATTTTTCTGTATTAGGAAAAGCCAAAGGGAGATGTGTCATGCTGCGGTCTCAACACAAAAATGATTCCTTGCATTTTTCTGAGTTCATTTTCCATCTCGAGTCCTAACTTTTAAAGAGGTTCCTAATGATTCATATTTCCAAGGGAAGTGCACTCCAATTGAAGCGAGTTAGGTAGGTAAATAGAAACCTGTCATTTTAAAATGTGACAAATGCCAATTTTATTGGGGAAATACTGACTAACTATATTTTCTAGTGAAAGGATTTAGAAGTAGGATACAGAGGCAGAGACAATGCCACTGAAATTCTAGAATATCTTCAGCCACAAAATTATTTCTTTTTTTGCCCCAAATATTGAAGAGAAGAAACTTGGCTCTGTTATGTCCCCTCCCCTCTTCTTCCCTCTGGGTAATATCAGATCAGACATGTTTGGAAAACAATCATGCACACGTTGGGGTTTTTTTCTGTTTTATTATGGACTATTTATCTGTAACTTGTAGACAATTTTTTTAATGTGCTTTTGTGGAAGAAGCACTTAGAAGAATCTAACTACTGAGTAGGAAGCCTTCCTAAAATGCTATAGCAGTTTTCAAAAAGTGCTAATAAAACTTCGTAACACAGTGCACCATCGTGCATTTTGTATAGGTTGTTTTTTGTTGTTTTTTTTTTGTTAGGAAAATTTGCTTCAGAATATCTTAGTTTATAAAAATGTATTGAACACATAAGTGGAAGGATGTTAAAGTTTAAAGCTCTTACTGTCCAACTTTGCGGGTATAGGAGACAGACAAAATATACCCAAGGGATTTTCCTTTGTGTAAAAATATTGCACTGTATTAGAGGTATGTTGATATATTACAAATCTCAAAAGCTAGATAGTAAAACTTCCACTTCGGTCTGATCATACTAAAAGATGTTGACTATTAAAACAGTCACTGATACATAGAAAAATACTACCCAGCATTCAGACTGGTGTGCTTAGCTCTACCTGGTTTATTTTGTATGTTTGTTGCATTTTAAGGAGGGCTGAAGCTACTGATGGTTTTGAAATATTATAAATATTTCTGGTAGAAATAGATTACTGGCTAAATTGCAGGTTAGGCTGAAAAGCGTGCAAATGCAATTCAGTATATGAAAATGTCTAAAATGTAATGTTAATATATACCTACAGCTTGTAGTACATATAATTTGCAGCTGTTCATTTTCACTTGTTCTTTCATACATTTTTGAGACCTGGGTCACAGGGAAGTGAAACTGGTGGTGACTTCAGAGGCTGTTTGTTTCAGCAGCTGGGTGTTTTGTTTTCTCGATGATTTCTACTCTTTTTTACAGCCATTGCAGCTATAGATGATGATAACTGAATTTTGTTCATGAGAATACTTTGAAATCACCAGGGGCACAGTGTTCAGTAAATGGGCCTTAGTTGCGCTAAATAATGCTGTCAGTGCCTAGTTTGTTCCTGCTTTCTTAATAGCCTTCTCATTTTGTAAAAATTGTATATTGGTTTGCTCGTCAGGCTTCTGTGCAATATCAGTTACTATCGTGATACTCTACAGACCTGTTAAATTGCCTTAGGCAAACTGGGGGGATGGGGCTATGTATCCAAATTGCCTGTTACCTTTTACTCAAAATCTATGACTGTTATATACACTGAAATAAAGCTACATGGTTATCTAAGGATAGCCATTACAGATAAATATAAAAACCCCATCTGTGTCTGAAATGTGTTCAGTGAGAGGCAGCAGCTACCGTAACACAGCAAGAAAAGAAAACTTCTCTAACAAGCATTGTGTAAAGCATGCCATGATCTCTAACATCACTGTAGGCTAGAAAAGATGGAGGATAATAGAGTATGCTGAGTATAAAACAATGTAAGCCATGCAATGCCGTCTGGTGGTGGCGTTAGTAGTTACCCGCCTATAAAAGTTAAATGAATAGACAAGGGGGAGCAAATATTCCTTCAGTCCTCTCTTGCCTGCCTAAAAAGTAAACAGAAAGGCTCCAGTGCTGCAGGGCAGGCAAGGAAGTATGGTTTGCAGGGGAACTGAACAGCGAAGCGTTGATGGGATTTCTAGCACATCCTAAAACTGCTTTCTGCTGCTTCCATGGGGCACCGAGGAGTAGTCTGAACTAACACTGTCCTCCCTCTAAAAATGTTGGCATAGGGTCATGATGTGGGATAAGGCGGAGCTAGGGAGAGTGTTTTAAAAACCGTTCAGCAAAGTTTTAAATTACAGTAGCCCATTGAGCGGTTCCAGTTTGCATCCAAGACCCAGTGAGTCTCCTGTGACCCACTGCCTTGAAGGCCTGAAAGAATTAATTGGAAGGAATCTGAGGAATTAATGGAATTAATGACATTCAGATTGAGCTGTGCCTTATATGCTATACTTCTCCAGACCTGCGTGTGTATATTACTATAAACGGTCTTTCTGACGTGCTTGTCAAAACATCAAAATCAAATAAAAATGCTGGTACACTAATTATCACCTTGAAATAGGCCATGAGCCCTAAATAGGCCTTTGTTAGGAGTATTTCATTAGTTTAGTTCATATTCCTATTTAGTTTTTAGGAAAAAACTAAATATGGACAGGTGTAGAAAAACTAAATAAAATAAACCCCAAATATAGGAAGAATTATTAATATATAATTTGCTGGATAGATATTAGATTGTCCTGAGGTGTCTTAGAGTGCTCAGGTGAGTATGAGACCTTCCAACTCTGTTCTTGAAATCAGGGTAGTGAAGATTTGTGGTAGCTTTAGTCAGTTTGCTTAGTGTCTGAGCATCTCTCTCTACCATCAGGGTAACAATACCTTTATTCCATCAGAAGGTAATGAGATCTAATGTCACAGAGTTTGTGTAGGTCTGGGTAATTTGAAGTGCTGGATGGAGCCGGGTAGGTGCATGGCAGAAGGTCTGAACTCGGCGAATGAAAGGAAGGAGCCTTCAGTCTGCTTTCTGATCTGCTAATGAAAGCTAAGAAGTGCCAATAAACTAAACTAGGTTTTTCATTGAGAAAAAAGTAAGCATAAATTATGACTTCCTTGCAGTCCTATTAAAGAGTAGGAGACGTACTCAGCTCTCCTTTCAGCCTGGAGCATGCTGGAGCAGAGCTGAAGTTCTGTACTACTTTGCTGATGTTCCAGACAACCCAGTTTCTTCCCCATCCTTCAAAACCAAACAAATTAAACCAACTAAAAGCCCTGTTGCTGAGAACAGCACGCAAGCTAAGAGCGAACTGTGAGTTCATGATTTTACTTTATTTATTCTTTTACAAGACTATTTGGCATTCATTGGAAAACTCCCTCTTAGGCGGTGGTGGTTGCCGCTTTGAGAGTGCAGCAGGTTTTGGCTGTAAAAGTTACCTGTGCATTACAGTGATTTCCTGCAAGCTACTCCGCATTGGCTCAGCCAGTATCAGACCAGTCTCTTACTGTGGTACATCACTAAATACACACAGGAGTAAGCTCAATTCAGCAAGCCATAGTTATGCAGAGGCTGGAGGGCAGGGTGGAGGAGAGGGAAGGTCTGCTGGAAGCTAACCCGGAGCTCTGGGCGACTGGCAGGGTATGAAGGCGGGTGGCAATCCCTCTGGGGGGGTGTCTTACGCACATCTCTGCAAACAGGTCTGTGCAGGCTGCTGGATGTGAAGGCCTTCCAGGCACACAAACCATTCTCACCGAGCAGCACAGCACGAGGGTGTTGCGGCGTGGATTTTGAAGGTTACATTTGTGTTGGCTGTGTTCCTTGCTCACAGAGGATGAGAGGCTAAAGACCTCAGGCTATTGCTGGGTGGTAGCCATTTCAACTTGAAGACATGTAGCTGCCTGAGAACAGCATGCTTTTGTTTTGTTTTGTTTCTTTTTTTCTTCTGGTGGAAGTTTTATTAATTCATTGTGATTATTTTTAAGCAGTTGGCAGAGATGCGAATAGACGCTTTGCTTCTCCAGAAGGCTTATGGAATAGAATTGCATAACTTTGTACTTTTCCTATGCAAAGCAGAATAAATTGGATGTAAATACAGTGGCTAGTCTCTGAAAGATTCCTTGGTTTCTTCCGACTCCTATTTATACCCAGTGAAATCCAGTGACTACAAAATGACCTCTGCTGCTATGAATTGCCTCACTGAGGGAGGAAAGAGGAAAAGCTTGGGTAGAGATACCGTAGGAAAGCGGCAGCTGGAAGTCCTGTTCTAGGAGCTCTAGTGAGGTTGCAGCTAGCAGCAGTGTGTCCTGAGCAACAGGTCTCTTAATCTTTTAAAAGGTGCTTGTGAGCCTTCCAGAGAATCATTACTTTCTTGTTTCTGTGCTGTTAGGCTGTTTAATTGCCCTTTTTTTTCCCCCGGATGTGATGAAAATAGGTACAGATGAAATTCCTCTGAGGCAAGGCCAACAGTTGTTGCTAGATTGCTTTTAAGATTAGGAAGTGTTTCTCAATAGATTTCCAGTGGTTTGTGTGTGTAGATCTGTTATTCAGGGAATTATGCCAAATTCTGGTGACGTTGTTTGAAATGTGAATTCTAACAGCTCTTGACGCAGAGGCCTCTTCTTTGCCTTCAGTCAGGGTTGCTGCTGTGCCTTTGTGTCTGAAAATATCCATCTGCTTCCCTCTAACATGAGCATCACCATTACAGCCTATGCCTCTGTCATGTATAAACGAGATGGCTGTAACGGGTATTTTTTCTTCCAACTGATCTGGATTAGCAGCAGTTGTTAAATGTGGGCACTTGTCTATTGCTTATGCCTCCAGTGAAGGAGCTTCGTGCTGTCTTGGTTAGCTACAACCATTTTAGTACAACATGTAAAATTACTTTTAAGTATCTATGTTGGTTAGGCCTTGATTAAACACCAGAAGTGGTGTTTGACTTTGAACATGGGAATTTCATTTATTATATTATATATTATTTTTCATGTGATGGCTGGGCACTGTGGAGTACTTGACATTATTTTCATTCTTCCCCACAGAAACCCAAGCTGCTGGGGCCGGTGGCCACTCAGCTTGGGAGTATGTGACACCTCTGGGATGAGTACTGGGTGGGTGTGGTGATTTGCTTGGACTCGAGACGATAAACTGTTGGGTTTTCTCTTCTGTATTTGGTTTGTATAAGCCAAAATAGTTTACATTTTCTAAGAATGAAGATATGTGTATATATTTAATCTCCTATCATAGTAATAGTTGTGATATAAGTATGTTTTGTTTGGCCCTGGAGCCCAGAACTGTCTCGATTGTGCAGAGGCTTTTCACTGGAGAAGCCTGCTCTCCTGCGAGGTGAGCCTCTGCGGGGCATCGCTGCAGTGGCCAGCTTTGGGTGCCCAGTAGCTGTGGGCACTTAAAATTCTCTCTTTGAAACCCTTATTTTATTTAGGAGCTCTCAGTATTGCAGTTCAGACTTTCCCTTTTTCTGTCTGTAACGCCCTGATTTCACTGAAAAAGCTCAGTTTTAAAGAAGTTGTCTTTCATGTGAATATTAGATACAAGTTCTGCTGAGGTTTTTGACAACTTTTGACAGCTTTTGTGGCAAATGGCTACTGATGCTGAAGAAAATCTCCCTGAAGAAAACAGGAGTTGAAGAAAAAGCTAATTCAGTGAGTAGTTTAGAGGAAGATTGTATATACCCTATTACTATGACAGATGGTGGTAATTCAGGCTTCTTCCTTGAACAGACCGATGCCAGTCTCGAAGAGCTGTAACAGGTTCCCAAGGAGAAGGCTGCGGTTCTCACAGCTGTTTGAAGCATGCTGTTTCACCCCAGTTTTCTCACTGTTCCCTTTTTCTGTTTGCAGGACTGCTGCCTGCCCCATCTGGCTTTGTGGTATTGCTTGGTGCCCTTTCTTTTTGCTAGTGCCTTGACAGTAGTCACCATTGTTTCGACCCATCACTGACCGCTTGAATGCCTCATTAAAAGCTCTGGGAAACGGTGAGGTGCCTTCTCAGGGACCGCTATGAAGAATGGCTGGGGATCAGAAGAACTTATTTTCCTTCTCCTCTGGCATGCTGAGTCAGCATCCCAGCCCTGCTGACTGTCACTTGTACTTGGTGCTCTCTAGTGACACTGCTTGAGTACAGTGAAAACCACAAAATACATGGACTAATAAGGGTGGAGTAATTTGGGATTATTGCAAGTGTCCTTGTGCTTGCTCTCCCAGCTCTATAGGAAGCCTTTAATAAGAGTTTTCCTAAATAGCATTCCATGCAAAATGGGGGATTCTGCTCCGTTCTTTTAACAAACAGCTGTTTCATGAGAGAGTAGGGGTTTTTCACCTCTTGGTACATTCCAGAAGACTTTATACCTTTGCTGGTTACTGATTGATAGTTGTGTGCTGAGGTCCCTTTAATTTTGCAATAAACTAACAAGGAGGCTGAGACCACAAGTTTACAGAAAATGACTTATTTACTCAACTAGATTTACAAGGATGACAAAGTCAGATTTAGTAGTTTCAGTGTGGTCCTAGGAAGGGTAGGAGTACTTGAAAAATTGTACTGTATAAATAACCAAACAAAAAATAGTTTGCTTATTCTTCTGTGTAAAGCAGTCATATTACAGTTCTTAGGCCAATTCTCTTCCAGGATCTGCAGGGGCTTTCCGCATATGCAGGAACTGTGCTATTCCCAACAAATGGGCGTCTCATGAGTTTAGGCACCTTAAATAAGTATTTTTACTTGTCTAATGTTCTTCCAGAAAACTGGCATCTGCTGAAGTCACATCAGTGGAAGGAGATTCTATTTTCACAACAACATGTAAAGATTTCAAGAGAATATAAAACAGCGGTGTTGACTTCTGGATTAAGATTAGATTTAGCAATGACCTAGAACATGTCTAGAACATGAACACTCTTTTCCTCAAGAATTTTCTTGTTTCCATTGTTTTCCAGGAATCAGCACCTATAAAAATTGGGGAAGGGATCAGAAGAGTAGGCATTTTTTTTAAGGTGTCTAAAATTAGGAGCTTCAAAATGTGTCCCTACTGTCTCCTTGTGTTTATCTCCAGGTTTTCTAACTGTAAGGAAAAGGATTCTTCTTGCTGGATATAACACTTCTCATGGTTGGGAGGGGCTATTTTACAATCTAAGGTGGCTATGGTGAAGTAAAAATCTTCCTAAGATTGGGAAATTGTGTGGTCAGTCAATTGTGTAGTATTTTAAGTAGTAGACTTTTTCCCAGAAATTATTTTGAAATGTGAATCTGAGTGAATTGCTACACTGTTTGTAATTCTGTTGGAATTGGAAGGCTGAGGACTGTAAATTTTCACTTGTTAAATAGCTAGCTTAACCAGTTGCAGGTGAATAGGCTTAAAGGTTAAAGGCAATGGTTCACTGAACTCCATAGGAGATTGTGTGGGGCAAGTTACCAGTGTTGCTGAGCTGTCTAGCTGACCTTTTCATCTTTTTTTTTCCTCTTAGCAGTGGAGGGTGTTTTCCATTCATGCATAGTCACTGGCTGAAGAAGCACTACACTCTTCAGTCATCACAAGATAGAAACAGAAAGCAATAACACAACCTCCGTACCTATCGTGCATGTCAGGACACAGTTGTGTGTGGAGATGCATAATGTTTTTTGTGACTCTCAGTGCCTTAGTGGTAATGAAAATACCTCTGGTAACAAAAATATTTTGTTCCATTAGTTGATGGTGGAAATAGGACCTCCTCTTAAAATACTGGGTATTTTATAAAATATGATGTGTTTTAAAATACTATGTATTTTAATATGATAACATTAAAATATCATGTAGCAACATTCTCACTGTTGAGTGTTCTGCTAGGAGATTATTAGTGAACTCATGATTGGCATTGAAACGCTTAAGCGGAAGCTATGCTTGGCTGGTAATGATGTCCAGTATCTGACAAAGGGAACCACAACAGAGGCATTTTTCCTTACCTACTTAGACTGAGGACTTGGCAGGTCTCCTCTACTAAACAGGGTAAATCTAATCTGTACTTTAATGGCAAATCTCCAATGAAAAGTTGAGGAAGTGTTATTGCTAATTCAGTGCAAGGCACTCTTTCTAGTAAGTCTGCTTGGACTTGTGACTCCAGCCTGTTTCCAGGCGCTGTTTAGCAGTGAGAGGTGGTTTCTTTCAAGTGTGGCACCTAGCAGACCAAAAGGAGGTACTCAAACCTTCTTCTTCATAATGTTGGTGGTTTGTAACATATGGAATCATTAAGATCAGAACTAGCATTATATTCTGTGCATGCACATATGAATCAATGTGTGAGACTCAGCCTATTCTGTCCATGCACAAATGCGGTTACTCATCAGAAAGTAACACATCTGTTTCACTCCACACCTCCTTTGTCTACCTGTATATTCTCTCCAAATCACACTCAGGCTTAACTGTTCCCTCAGACACCTATTTGCAACCTTCTGAATATATCATTTCAAATGATAGCAGAATGGAGTGTAAGCATGTCTTTCAGGTTGGTGAAGGAGACCTTAGGGAGAAATTAATATATTCTTTAGATGTGACACTGGAATCAAGTGGTATCAACATTCAGGGCTTCAAGTTGAATGTCTGTAGGATTGGGGACTGCTGAAAACATAGGGTCTTGTTTGAATGGCACTATTCACTGCCAAAGTATTTGTGACCAAAGTTTTATCTAGAAGAAGTAAAAGAAATCTTAGCACTTTCCATTAAGGGCATGTGATTGAAGTTTCGAAGATAGATGTATGTATTCAGAGAGGTTCTCTAAATCTGAGTGCCTGAACTTTCTTCTTCAGAACTGGAGCTGAGTAAGGGCCAGCTTTTTTCCTTTGTTAGCAACCCGTTGTTTGTTTGAGCCAGTGAGAGTCTGGAGCACCCTGCACACCTGCAGAGTGAGGTTCAAACTGTATTGTGGTAGGTGCACAAAGATGAATATTGGTTGTTTGATAATAGAAGTACGTATACCAAATGGAAGAATTTTGCAGTAAGCAAAGCTGCAGAAGTGTGACAGGGAATTTGCTGTCAAATTTAGTGCTTAGCTAAGAGCCTCTTGGCTTGTACTTACGGGAGAACCAAATCTGTGTTGGCTCTGCAGGCTTGCAGAAATGAAGAATAATTTTCAGTTAATTCCAAAATAAGCATTCTGTCCATGCACATGGCTTCGTCTCAGAGGAAGTATGCTTATTCAAGATAGTATTTAAACGTGTATTTAAGCAAATGTTTAACTATCAGTGAAGTCATGGAACTAAGAATACACTTAATTCCCATCCTCAGAGCAAGCCAGAGAGGAACATTTGTTTGGGTAGGACTCTGCATTTTTAAACAGTGTAACAGTGTGTCTAGGATATTGTTAGTATTGAACAGTTATTGAAGGACACATCAGAAATTGGAATCTAAGTACAGAGACGTAGCTTGAGTTAAACATAAATGCTGTAGAAGATTTACAGTCCTATAGCAAACAGTGCTGTGGAGTTCCTAGTTAAAGAGGAGGCCAAAAAAGCTGAAAGGATAAAAAAATGCAGTTGCATTATTCTTGTTCATTTTTTTGATTTTTGAAGCCTTTAAAGTTAGTTTCCTTTGAAAGAGAGCAATATGAAATATGGTGTGCTTAGGCCTTTTTTTCATTAAAAAAGATCCTTAAACACAGTAGCTTTTCTTTAAAATGTGGTGTATAAATAATAAAACACGTGATGGCACAGTACAAAGATTATCTTGGCACAGGTCTGGGACAACGGCATTGCTTACAGAGCATTTGACGCTTCTGAATAATGTGATCATTGCAAAAGTGTGCCAATGAAAACTTCATACCCCACCAGTACATGTGGGTTTGTAAGTTTGTTAGTGTGTTCTGTTTCAGCACATTTTCTAGTACTGGATCGAGGAAAAGCTTCAGTGTTGTGCCATATTGTTGGTATATCTTATGCCTGATTGCCACAAGAGCCTCAATGGACAAGTGAGGCTGTGGGTTTTGTGACACAGTGAAAACAAAATGAAAACAGTGTTAAGAAGGAAAGGTCTTGCATCCTGTTCCTTATCCCTCCTGACTCTTGACTGCCCACTCCTTTCATTTGCCTCAAACCAGTTTTGATGTTCATCCTATCACAAAGATGAACTCGCTCACTAAAATGGAAGATAAGTACCCTGGCGAGAAGAAAGGAAATGGTGACTTTTTTCTTCTTTGTTATTAAATTGTAATCTGATGAACAAGACAGCCAGCAGTGGCTGCAAGGGGTTGTGTGTGCCAGGCGCATTCGTGTCTGCTTTGGGGCACTTATAGGTGCACGCAGCACCTCTGGGGGAAACAGCAGAGGGGGGTGATGCATTTCTTATACGTTTGCTGTTGGCAGTATTGCAAGTTGTACCTTAAGAACCTTAGCCTAGGTGTAAGACCAAACAAGGCTGTTAACCACCATGTCTGTGTTCACTGCCGTGGTCATAAATGCCTAGTCCCAAAAGGTGCAACTGATGGTTAAGCTGGGCAGGGTGGTGGTAGGCAGCTGAAGTTTGTCCAGAGCTTGTAGTCAGTAGCAGAAGAGCATTAGGGACATCACTATGGGGCTCTGAGGGTCTTGAACTCCTGTTGAGTAGATGAAGATTTGACTCAAAAACTTTTCAGTTTACTCCTGTTGATACAGTCTGTAAAGCTCTCAGGCACCACCATGCCTGTTTACAATCACAGAGATGGGTGGGCTGACATGAGCAGGAGGAAGACCTGTGGTCTTGGTGAAGGTCTGAGACTCCATCACGTTGTTGGTAGCTCATGTCATGCTGCCTGAAGAAGACGCGATGCCCTGCAGCACCACCACTGTGATTACGACTCTGTGATCTGATACAGCTTATGTGGGATCTTGAAATAGAAAATGGAGTGTCACATCATACTACCGAAAAGTGCTAGAAAGCAGGAGGAAGCCATGATCAGAGGGAGGGAGGAGCAGTGAAGGGAAGAGCAGAGAAATTCCTCTTCCTTTTAGCAATGGCAAGCTATTAATTTATTCCAGTAGCATCATGAAACCGCATCCACAGACTACTGTGTAGCATTCCTTTCTCCCTTCCTCCTGTGTCAACTACAGCTGAAGACAGGCCATTAACTTCAAAGAGAGTTTGTTTGGAGTGGACTCTGTTCTCAGTGCAAGTAGAAGGATCATTTTGGTTCTTTAAAGAAAAGTAATTTCTGAAGTTTTTGTCAGTCTGCGTCATAGAGACCAATTGTAATTGCAGAAACTGCAACTGCTTAAATATCCAAAGCATTAGGAGATAATTGCGTTTATACCTATGCTTTTCTCACTATGGTGTTGGCAGTGTTTGCCTTAATGCTTTCTGTTATTAGAAAACAGTACATTTCAAAGGTGCTAGAAACTGTTCATCTCTTGCAAGCAAGACCATTACTCATGCTGTCAGAGGAGAGACTACAGTCTGTTGTTTATCAGAATCTTGTGATCCTGAAAAACACTGAAAAATCCTCTTGTGTAGAGATAGCCCTGTAAAATGTAGTACTCTTGTGCTTCAGATCGGTGGGCACCTTTCTCCATGGCACTGTGTTTCAGCCAAAGGAAGAAAGTGTGTAAGTTTTGTGGAAATTACTAGGAAAACAGATTTCCTATTTGCCTATGAAGAAAAAGATGCTTTTTGTAGGGATCATCAAATTGTTCATTGAAGAATGAAGGTCTTCAGAAGAGTAGTTTCGTTTTAGGTGGCTGTATGTATCAGCATACTGTTGTTTAGTATTTTGTCTTTTTAACAATATCCTTTTTCCTGCACTTCTTGTGATTACCTCTTTCGGTTTCTGCAGGTAGTTCAAAATTTTCTCAGTGTTGAATCTGCTGAAGGTCAGAGTAGAGGGTTGCCTGGAGGCTGTGCCTGGAGGATTCCAGTCCTTGCCTGGTCTGCTCTCTTCCTTCCAGTAGCTATAAAAAATTCATTTCCCTTCCCCCTCTCCCTGTCTGTTTGCAGGTTATCTTGACGAATCAGATTACCACATCATTGAGCAATGGCCCCACGATCCAGGCAGACCTGGTGTCTCCAGCTGATGATTTGTCCCTGTCTGAAGGTAAGAGATCCCTTCTATCAGAACTGAAACTCTACACTGACACAAATCCACATCGTAATTTGCAGTCTCCTCTTGATATACTGGGGTCTTTGAGAGCCGGGTTATCAAGCCTAACATAAAACAGTCAAGGCCCAAAATTATTTTTCGGTTTCTTTGAAAATCCATGTATAAAAAAAGAAAATAAATATATTAGCTAAAAGGATCTGACATGTTCTGATGGCTGCGAATGAATTTCAAAGCCATGTTCAGTTCTATGACATGTTCCTCAGCATTGTACTTCCATTCACATGCATTTAGAGCATTATTTTCTCAGTCTTCTGAAGCTGCTGCTAGAGTTAATACACAGGCGAGGCTACACATTTGATCTTATCTAATGATTATCAGTAATTCCAAAGAGAAGCAGCTGTGGAAAATGAAGGAGAGCAAATACTCTGTCCTGTCCCTTGCATTATGCGTGTCTGGTTTCCAAGTACAGTGCCTCAAACTGCAGCTTTCAATATTGTGTGAATGTAATATGAGGTTTTGTGTGATGTAATATACTACTTTACATCTTCATGTTTCTTTTTTCTGCACAGAATTAGAGACAAGCACACATTTTTGGGGTAATAGCGAGGACTTAACTGTGCTAAGAAAAAAAAGATAGTTCTGAATCAAGGTTTGCAAAGTAATATAATAATCTCAGCTTTTCCCACTTGCAAGGAATAGAGTACCCTCAGTCAGGGACAGATGCAGAGAAGTTTGCTATTCAGAGTTCAGTTCATGCATAGACCTAAATGTATGATGTTAAGCAATGCTCATCTTCCCTGCAAAGGGATGATAATTACATGTAGACTTCCCACTTTGTATGATATGGGTATTACCCCTCTTTCTCTCCTTGTTGCACTTTCTGGTGGTTCTGATCAGCTTATCTTTGTTCTGGTTGATGACAAGCAGCTCTCTCAAGCTCGTCTGACTAAACGCAAGAACAGCTTGGTGGCAAAACCAGCAAAGCAGTGGTTAAAACTGACGTTATTTCTGCAATTCATTTCAATGGACAAGAAGAAGAGGCTGAAGAAATATTAAACAGAATGTCAAAGAGTAGCAAATAACTTCAGTGTGATGCCTTAACACTGATTGATGTGTTTACTTCATAATGTTGTCAATAGGAGCTTGGGCAAAGCACAACCCATTAAATCATTTTGGAATTGTGCTTGTGGCTTTTCTTGGCTCCATCCATTGCCAAAGTATCTCTGAAGTTCATTGCTTGAATACCACTCCCTACCTCTGTTAGAAAGAGTTGAAATTTGGTTACTAGATTTGGAAGAAGGCGTCATGATTTTTCATCTTTATGATTTCCTTCTTGGCATGAAGTTGTTGCACGTCTCATTAAATGCTCTTGATTGCAGTACTTGTGCTTTTCTTTGTCCTTTAGAATTGCTCTGTATGAACTTCCTCTGAAAACAAAGGCATAGCTGAATCTGAAGTGGAAGTAATAACAAAGTATGTTCTTAGTAAAACTTACTTTGTTCTTATGGTTAAAATATTTGAAGAGGCTTTGGAAAAAGCATGGAATAGTTGCAATCTTTCTAAATTTTACTGGAAATATGAAAGACTCTCAGGGCTGTTTATGAGCCATAGTTCAATAGTATCCTGAAATCAGGACTATGTAAGAGATGGTATAATGATTTTTGTAGCAGTTACAGCTTATTAATGAAGCTGTCGTGTTGTATCCAAACTCTCTACCACCATTATTTTTCACCTTTTAACCCAAGAATGAGTTAAAATGTCTTGGTGCTCTGTGTGTGTGTTGTTTTTCCTTTGTTTCTCTCATTCCTTGTTTTTAATTAGGGGTCTGAAGTGGCAAAATATGCCAGCATGACACTTGTTGAAAATGGAAACCTTTGTTTAGCCTCAGAACAAGAACAGCACAGACAGCAGCAGTGCAAGCACCTTCATTACCTCAAGTTTTATCAAAGGATGCAGGGGTGATAAACCTTCCTTCTCTCCCTTCCTTCCCTCTTCTGTCGCCTAACGTTGGCAGATGTGGTATTTACATGCTGTGTTGTGTAATGGGAGAGCACAGTGCATCTCCATACTATGTGGTTGTCTCTTGTCTTTCTCATCCATAGTATGTCTGCTTCTGGATTTCCAGTTTGCCTCAGTTTTAACCTGTGCTGTCTACCTGTGAGAAAAAGTGGAGTTTAAGGCCCATTCAGAATTTGATTTCCATTCTTATGTTGCTATCAGAAGATACAGGCGTGGCCAGTGTTTTTCTTTTTTAACACTGAGGTGTTGACCTGTCCTGAGAAAGTCACTCCATTTCCCGTTAGCTATTGAACAGCGTGAAAGTACCAATACTTTAATCTTCTGACAATCTTGGACACTTAAGAATCCTTAATAAATTAGTCTTCCAGGATTAGTGTGATATGTATAATATTTATTCCTATTTTGCAACTGTGGAATTTGTAGGAAGGAGTAGTTAGGTGAGTAGCCCAAGTGCACAAAGTGGATGTTGTAGAGGCAGGAATGGAGGCCAGATTCATGACTGGGTTTTTACCTCATTCTTCCTTTTCATTCATCACCAACTAAAGCTGAGTTTGAACCAGTGACCTAGATGTGAAAGGACCCATAACACATTATTAGTCCTGTAAGCAACTCAGACCCCTTGGTTCGTATATGTCTAATATGTTGCTTTAATCGTATCTGAAATCAGAGTCCCGTCACTGTAAGTGGTTTGCTAAAAGGGTAATCTTTCCACAGAGGCAGAAATGAAAATTTCAAACTGAATGTGTTATTAGAAAGAAGTAGAATGTTACAGTGGCTTTTGTTTTTACTTCTGATTGTGCTTTAGAAGGGAACTGCTTGGGTTATGTGTTAGATTAGGCAAGAAACCAAGAAAGCTGTTCATCTGATGTGTGACAAAGTTAATCTGATGAACAAGCTGAAAGGACATTGTCAAGCTGTTTCAGGCTCAAAGCTTGTCTTGTGTAAAATTGTAATCCAGTGCATGAAAACTTGTCCCCTAAAAATGTTAGATTTTTATGAGAACTTTAAAGGCTTTATAAAAGCAGCACTGACTGTAAAATCCCACCACTTACGTAGCAATGTAAGAACTCTTGAACTCTGTATGTTGGTACTTCTTGTAGGAAATGGTTATGTTCAGCTAAATTCCCAGATCTGTGCATGCTTCTGCTTCAAGACAGAAAACAAAATGCTTAGTTTGCTACAAATTAAAGTGCTGAATAAAATAAAAAAGTTTCTGTACCTGTGGGCTGAGTTCTTGCATTCGTTTGGCCTTTACATACTTCCCAGATTATCGTCTGAAGGAGTTCAGTAAGACTAACAATGTATTTCTGCAGCTCTAAAATTCTCAGGCACATAAGTCTGTCACTTCTTACCTAGGAAGCAAACTCAGTTTTTATTTGTAGCCATACCATTCTCATGTAGCCTTCTTGCAACCCCTGTCATTGTAGGGAATAGACTGGAACATGTTGTGAATACTGCTATTGCACTTTCATCCTTGCTTTATGGAATAGCCTTGTTTAGCTGTTCCAGTCAAAGACAACTTTGAGAAGCCTTAAGGTTACTTTAGATTGCAGAAATGGTCAGACGAGCCTGGGACTATCACTAAGCTTCAAAATGTGGCCTGAAGAATTAATGCTTTATTATTTAAACATGTAAAAATTACTCCTTACCCCAATTAAAATAATCTCCTTAATAAAGGGGGAAGAAAAAGTATTTAAGCTGCATTGGGTTAAGTGAACAGTAGAAATGGAGTTCAAACATCCACAACAACACAACAAAATATTTTGTGTGACTTTTGATGTCTTTAAACAAGCTATCTGTGGCTGTGACTGTACTGTTTTTATTTTTGCAAAGTTCACATGATAGGATTTTACCTAATATAGAGGAATGTTAGAAATGAATTCTAAGCCTGTGTGTTTGAGTGCTAGCTGTAGGGTGAAATTTGTGTGTTTCACAAGTGTTAGTCTTGGAAAACTCAGGTTAAGCAAACTTACGCAAATTGTACTATGCTGCAAAGAGATAGGACAGTATGACCTAGTCGAGGTCCCTTCTAGTCCACCAGTGCCTATCCTATTAATATATCTGCCAGCTGCAAGTTCTAACTTCCTCTTGCAAACATCAAAGCCCAACTCCATCTTCCTTGGAAAAAGCTCAGGGGCATGTTGGTATGAACAAGAACAGCATCCCCCTCCCAGCGTGCACAAAGCGTCAGGCAAAAAAAAGGAAAGCTGCCTTGGGCTTCTTCAGTCTCAGCCAGCACTTTCAAATATTTGTTTGGAAAAGTCAGAATTATTTTGTGTTTAAAATTATCTGTAAACTTGTGCTAGCTCTGGGGAGGCCAACGTTCAGTCTTCTGCCATCTGTGTTCATCGAGCGGTTTGTCATAGCATTGTGTATTTTTAGTGCACGGTGTGAGCAATGAGTTTAGTCTGACCTTTTCATCTTTGTTGCTGTGATCTTGAATTCTTTTAAGCTGTTGAGCAGAAGTAGGCTTTTGTGTTGTAGAGACTGGAGAAAACTAAGCTACCATAATATCTCCTACCCACAGGATTTTCTGACTTTAGTTTAGGGGCAGAAGATTTGAAGCTGGAATCGTCGGCTTCTTTTCTTTGCTTTGCCCTTGATCTCCTGTCAGATTGTGGTTAAATCATTTTACTCTTCAAGCCTCAGTTTACCATTTTTTTAATATGGGGATATGTTTTTATTTTGCAACTTTTTTTTCTTTCTTAATGTTTCAAGATATTCCTATGGGGAAAATAATGAGTTGACCTGCTGTTCACCCCAGAGTAAGACCAGTTCTGCAGTTTATTACTTCTCTCCCTTCAAATCCCTTTTTTCAGTCCTGGTGCTGAATGGAGAGAAAACACTGAAGGAATTACCAAGAGAACTGAGGGGTCCCCAGAGATCAGAGGCTGTTGGTTGGTTTTGGTTTGTTTATTTATTGATTTATGTATACACTTATGCTTAAGGTTGGATATGCTTAAGGTTGGATGTGCAGGTGACTTAATAAAAATAAAAAGAATATTCTGTGAGAACCCAAACATACCTGTTCTGCAGGAAGTGTGAACTTCTGAATGAAGCAGCTGTTAAACAAGTTTCTAAAAGAATTCCTCCTTGTAGTTCTAAAGCTAATGCAGAATAATGCATGTCCTAGTGAAGTGTTCCAGCATGATATGAATTTAAAGAGATTAGGAAGTATCCTAACACCTTGGCATGTTTTAGACCTTTAGTATTTTAGCTGAATGCTCTGTAAACGTATTACAGGCTGTTTTACACAATTTTGCTTGAAAGAAGAGATAGTTTGTCTTGGATCATTGAAATTGTGGTGTTAATTATAATAGGTTTTTAAATAAGGGCAATTCATAAATCAATATCATATCTTTTTAATATGAATCTACTCTGACATTCTGAGACCCAAATATTTGGGAATAGTTACTAAAACTCTTTTTTTTTTTGTTACTGTTATGGAATAATTTGTATGGAGATTACTGGGCCTGTTTATGAAACTCAAGAAACTTACAGTTATGAAACTGTAAGAAAGATCTTTTGATTGTCACCCCTTATGTAGACCCTGTGAAGGTTAGTGAATTTTAGATGTGCAGAAAGGCAATGAGTACACATAACACTAGTGGTATTGCCAGATTATTTGAAAGGTGAATTCCAACAATTAGTCCACGTCTATGCATACTGAAGAGTAGATTTCCCAACTGAGACTGGTGTGCAGGTGTGAACCCTGAAGACTAAAACGTATCCCTGAAAAGGTAATGGAGTTCTTTTCTTGGTTTATGGCTTATCAAGATAGTCAAGTGCTACAATATATCTTTTGCCCTCTACGGTGATGATGATAACAGGGAAGTGTAGTGAAATTTGCCTCTCTTTTTACTTTGATATGAGTTGCTACTTCTCACCTCATGGTTTGGTTGCCACTCAGGCCCAAGACCAACTACCCTCCCATGATGGGACAGGAGAGATCAGTGAGCCACAGGATTGTGCTTCCAGGTCTGAGCCCTGGGTATTTCTGACTTTAGCGTAGGAGTTGATAACAGTTACTCAGCTCGCTGGTTCCCATTCACGTGAGCTGTAATGGAACAGCTGGAGTTGTTTCTAATTCTTTATTTTACTGCTGGACTTCATGTCTTAGCTGTCTTTTAAGAAACTACCCCAGCATCGACCCTGTAATCCCCTTCACCAGCGAACTGTGGGAAGCCTTTTGTTCCTTCAGTCTGTTCTGTCTTTGAGTTACTTTTCCAGCTTCAGACCCTTCAGGAAGAAGATTGCTAGGCCCACATACATGAAAGGTCAAAAAGGAGCTCATCTTCCTTAACCTGCTAGAAGTCAGCACAGTGTATAACACATCCACTTCAGGATGGGTAAGCAGTGGGCACCAAAAAAAGGAGGGACGTTGATAAAACTCATTAATCTATGTTGGAGGGAAAAATGAGCCTCCTCAAAATAGGATTTCATTCCTGGGCTTGCACTGTGTTCGTGTTTCTGGTAACTCTCTGCTCTTAGCAGTAGTGAAGTCTGCACCCCAGTGCTTTGGTGGAAGGAAAAAAGCCCTTCTGGCTGTTGAGAGCGCCTGAAGGAAGTGCACCATCATTACAGGGCCTGGAACAAATGACATTAACCATTAGGGGAAATGATACTGTGATTGTTTCTGCATGATGCAAGGTTGCGGTGGTGTATGGAGTAGTTAGATTTCATGATAACAGTGGTCATGTCAGCCTGTACTAATTTTGATGCTATATTTCAACAAGTGGGAAGTAGTGACATAATAACATCTAGCCAAATTTTAACGGCTTTTTAATCAAAAGATAAATCTCTCAGTAAAACAGTGTTACAGAGACTGTACGTGTCTATGGAAGTTTCAAGCTGATTGACATATGCATAATCACTTGATCTAGACTATGAAAGAGTTGAAAACTGTCAGCAACAGCATTCAGAGGCCTCTATATATCAGTTTAAGCGAATCTCCATTCCTCATTTCCTAATTGCCGTGATGATAGAATACAGAGTTTTACTGCTTTGTTGTGGTTTCTTTATGAAGACGTGATATGACTTACAATCATTAATCGACAATTTGTAACCCAAAAACCCTTCAGGTACATTTGCTGGGAATCACTTATCTATATAATCACAGGCATGACAACAGAAGTGCTTACAGTCATAGTTGAGTGGTTAGGAGTTAGCACCTCTCAGCTGCTAAGTAACTTACCTCAACTGAGAAAAAGTACAACCGAGTACGTGTTGCACCTTCCAATGCAAAGTGAAATGGGTTTGCATGAATCCTGCTACCCACACTAGTTTATTCCTGTTTTCCTTTAACTACAGTAAACTGAGAGCACGCACGGGTCAGTCAACTGAGTTTTAGTTGGTGGCGTATAGCTATAAAGCATCATAACAAGATTGCAGTTGGTCATCTCCTTATGCCCTAAAAATGTTTAAAAATAAGACTAACTCGTATTTCAGTGTGAGTGAATATAGAAATTATGTTCTTTTATACATTGGAATTTAGACTTTTGTTTATACTATAAAAGTAGCATTAAGAGACCTGGTTATTTAATGGTAGTAATTCCTTCTCCTCCTCCTCTGCCCTTTCTTCCCATCCTGTGCAGAATAGAAAAGATCGACCTGCATTTTTACTGTGGTCCTGCAAATCAGTGGTTTAATCAGAAACACAAGACATGGTTTGGCTCTAAATTCCTTCTGCAGCCCTACAGCAGTGGATCTCTCTTCTGGTGGAACTAGGAGGCATCAGAAAGATTTCTATACATGGGAAAACATCACTGTGGGAATTATATTTGGCTTGTGGCGTTACACGAAGCATATGGCTCACCTGCAGAACTCGAACTAGTTAGGAGTAAGCCTAGGTGCAGGTGTTATGCCAAAAGGGAAGGCGAGGACAAGGGGACAGAGGATGATTTCAGAGTCTGATGCCTATGTTCTAGTTGCAGTTCCAGCTGGTTTTCCTCTGGGTTTACTGCAGGATGTTTCAAAAAGTGGCTTCTTAATCTCAGGCAGCCTCTATGATTGATGATTCCCCTTAATTGTAAAAAGAGCACATTGGTGTTTCTGCTTAATTTGTGTTATTTCCTGCTTTATTATTGTAATAATGATTTATTGTCTTAAATGATGGAAATTTTATAACCTATTAGCCTTTTTTGGAGGTTGAATCTGGGTGCACTGGCATGTGAGCATTATATATATATATATATATATATATATCTGAACTTCTTCCCAGTGATGGTCTGCTCCTAAAACATTACATTCAAACCCAAATATAACATGATAATAAAAAGACGGTATATGATTGGTGTGTTATCTCTTAATTTAATGAAAATCGGCAACTCGAGTGTGAGCAGATTTTGCGTGCTACATGGGCAAAATTCATCTAACCTGGATTCTGCTTGTCTTCTCATAATATCAGTTATACTAAAAAATAAAATAAAGGAGCGTTCAGAGAAGAGCAACCCAAGTGGTCACAGTGCTGTACAGAAATATGGGTGAAGAAATGGTAGAAAGAGGAAATGCCTGGAGCTTAACTAAAGGAAGGCTTTGTTTATACTAATTTCTACTCTCCTAAAATGGCCTGCTGTTGCTCCAGTCTGCCAGGCAAGCTGCAGTCTACAGAAGATTCCTGCCTGAGCTGGTACTTAACTAGATACATCCTTCTTCTGAGGAAGGGTAGAAAAGACAGTGGCTCAAGAATTAATAGTTCCACTGTTAACAATGGAAAAATTGTTAGGAAAAAGCAAACCCAAAAGCAGACGCTGCTACTGGGTAAGCAGCCACGATTCTTCAGGAGTAATTTGAGCCAGCCTGATACCTGGCAGGGGAGCTGTTGTTTCAGGCTGGCACATGGGTATGTAAGGGAGTAGTTTGGGCACATTTTAGCTGAGCATCAAGAAGTTGTTTCTGAGCGTGAAATCTGTTAGACCAGCTGTTCCCAAATAGTTTCTGTTAGTGCCTCTGTTTCTGGTGGTGAACTCACCCGAGCCAAGCTTGCGACCCTAAATACTAACATAAACAATCACATCTCTGTCAGGCTTGCGACCCCACTCTGTGCGGCTGTGACCCTTCTGGAGGTTACGACCCCTGGTTTGGGAATCGTTGGGATAGACTGTCAGATAGTCCTGCTGGGGAAGCGCTGATATGCCCCGTCCAGGCCAGGATCATCACAACAAATGCCTTCAGATCTCACAGTAATTTGTAGGCCCCTGCCACCAGTTGGAGAGTGCAGCCTATTAGAGCTGACATGTCACTTTGGTACATCGGGAACATCTCGGAGATCAAAAGGTCATAGTCCTCCCACGCTGCTGCAGCCTTTCTTCATAGACTCGCCTCTTCATCTTACTTCCCCGCCAGTTGGCTGGCAGCGAGCCCTGGCTCCCTCGCAGTGCGGCTGATGCGGCCACAACTGCTGGATGTGTACCAGCTGCAACTTCTGCCCCACCACCTCTCCGTCCTGCTGCTTCTCCCAAGCCACCCTTTCCAAAACAGTTCTCCCTGACTACTCCTTGCCTTAACGCAGGGATTGATGACTGACTGCCTCTGCTGAAATCATTAAAAGCTGTATTCAAAGTAATCAAAAGCTACGGGCAGGGCAGTGCTAGTGGAGGTGTGCTGTCTTCCCCTATATTTTGTAGAACTAATTCTGTTATTCATATACCCGTAGATATGAGCTCAATCTTACAGATGTGGGATGCTGAGGGAGAAATAAACAGAAGGTAGACTCATGTGGTTGCTGCTGTGGTGTGCAAAGCCTAGGGTCTTTGATAAGCCACACAGACAGCCTTTTTAATATAAAATGCCAAGTTCCAGATGTCCTAATTAGAGATCTGATTTTTAAGCTTTGTTCTGCTGCAATCTTAAATGGAGTTTATAAACAACAACAAAAATAGATTTCAAATTTGTTTTTTGAAAGCATTCATTACCATAATGTAAAACAGTAACATTTTAATAGCTAACTGACTTGATAGTCCAAGGCCATTGGCTTTGTAATTTACAGTCGTGGAAGTTTGACTGTGGCATCACTGAATGAATCCGACAAGGGGAGGAGCCTGCAACAGGTAATTTATTTTTACTTATTTTTTGTCCATAGATCCTGGAAATTGCCAATGACGGCAGGAAGGAGAGAGGAGGAGATGGTACAGAAAAATATGTCAATTGCTTATTATTTGGGTAAAAAACTGTATTGCATAAAATTAGCCTGCATTCAGTCTGTGCTCTTGTTTCAGAGCTCTATATGGAGTGCTTTGTTTAGAGATGTTGCTGGACTGGTTTTCTGTCAGGCAGGTGTGTAGAAAACATTCAGGTGAAAGGGAGAACAGCAAAGTCAAGTTGTGGAGTGTGTAAGCCACGCAAGGAAATAAAGTCAGAAAATTCTTATCTTGTAGGCTGGTTACCGTACATGCCACTCCCAAATGAAAAAATTGTTCAAAACTTCGTATATGTAACTTGATCGTCCCTTAAAAACTAATTATGTGTCAGAAAATGGAGCATAAAGTCTCCTCCATCTGCCCCGGTTGGATATGGTGCACAAAGGAGCATATCCAATTCATAGTACCTCTTAGGTAATCAGATTAATATCTCCTGAACTGAATTTACCCTTTTGATACCGAGTCTTTCATACGCAGTGTTTCACATATCGCATTCTGTTGAAGCTCTGTCGCTTTTCAGTAATTTCCTTGAAATCTATATGTGGTACGTCTGCACTCTTTTGAGCTGTTCTTGGGACACGCATCGATTAAATATGTTTCTGGCACTCTCTTAATAGCATAGTTTCCCTGGAGTCAAAAAACACTCCAAAACCTGAGATCATTTGTTTAATTTAAAAGCAAAAGGGTATGGAACTACAATTTCAGGCTTCAACAGCTATGCCCCTGTAGCTTTGAAGGAAGGGGGAAAAAAAATCTTGATGTAAATAATTTCTTGAGTTCTTAAAATATCTGATTTCACCCAGTTTTTTACTTCCCTTGCTTACCTTTTAATTTTAATTCCTTTTTTATATATGGTAGATTATCAACTTCTTATCAAATTTCATTGTTTGTTGGTTTTGTTTGGCAAACCAGTGGGCTGGATTTTGTCATCTGGGTCTAAGGAAGAGCTGTAAATTATGTGAGATAGTCTTAACTAAAATTACTGATAACCAGTCTGAATCCAGAATTGTATTTGAAGTGGTTGAAGCTTTTTGCTCTAGGACATTATGGGAATATATACTGTATAGGAGTTGACTGCTGTTTTTTCAAATACATTGAGAGTAGAGATACATAAGTTCCCATATTCTACCAGATCCCTCCAGTAAGATTCATTCTGTGCCTCAAATATCTCTGTGCCTGCATATGTAGTGGTGTTTTCACTGAGATCAGTAGCATGGTTTTGAAGCAAGTCCTTAATGATTTTCGCTTGCTGCATGTTTGTTCATTATGTGGAATGGTTTTGATGGGCACCAACTAGAGAACTTTTGTAGGAAATTAAACCAGAATTCCCCTCTGTGCTAGCCAGGTGTGCTCAAAACCATCATGGAGGCAGAAGGATCTAAGCCCATGGCTCGTCCTCAGGCCACAGCCAGAGCAGAGATGTTCTCACCAGGGACCAGATCAGGTGAATTTGCACCAGAACAATGATGCACATACAGGGTAGCTGTAGGGTCATCAGCACCAACTCTTTTGGCTGGCTGACACTGGTATGCCAAATTATTCGCTAATGTAGACTTGCTTCTTCAACAAACATGAAATGTTTTCTCTTGCATGTTTTTATGTAAGTCAGGCAACACAGACCACTTCCAAAGATCAGCAGGAAGGGTTAGCAGTAAGCTGGAATGCCTGTTGCCTGACTGCTGTAACTTGCAGTTACTGAGCTCAGGTAACGCTTGATCACAAGAAATGACAGGATGCATTTCAGCACGATACCAGCTTAAATCCTAGCTGGTAGGATTTGGCAAGCTCATTTGTGCTGAAGTCTGAGCTGCAGTGTCTTTTACTTACTGTTGTTTATGCTATGAAATATGACATTCTGCCTGCCCTTAGCCTATAGTCATGTCTCAGCTGCCATGAGCATATGCCCTGAGTACCAGATTCCCGGGTCCAGTCATCCTCAGCATCTGCTGCTGAATGATCTTTTGTTAAGTCCTGTCCAACTCCGTTTTTCCTTGCTGTTCCCTCTGTTTTTAACTTTAAACTGATAATGTTGGTGTTCTAAGAGTTGAAACAGTGGCTGTCATGTTTGAGAGTTAGTTAATGTTGTTAAATTGCTACCCACTGAAAACTGCTACACGCTGAAAGACAAGTGTTTAAGAAGATGGGCCTGCAATTTTTTTGAAGCTTTAGAAGTCTGTAAACCTTTTCCGGTTAGTGTTCAGTAGGAATGAAGTTTAGGATAAACTTCACTGCCTTCAAGCTAATATAGTGCCTGTCAGTGACTGAATCCTAATGTCAAGAGGCAAAGCTCATGGTGGATTCAGGTTAAATGCCAAAAACCTCATGATCCTTGGAGCCTCTAGTTTGTTCTGTTGACTGTTCAACCAGAATAACGCAAACTAGCAAAGACTGGTCACATTACTTTCCTCCAGGTTAGCATGAGGTAATTCCGAGCAGCATGGGATCAACATGTCAAGTGCTTTATGTCTCTAGAGTTCATTGTCCTGACTTATGGTCAACAGCTGCCCAGTTCTCCTTTTCCTGAGGGTGCATCTGCTTCTTAGTCACCGCTGTGATAGTCATGTGAGCTAGCATGAAATGAGCTGTTAGGATCCAGAGGGTTCCAGCAGCAGATGAGTCACAGAGGCGAAGAGGTCATCACAGGCTAATCTTTGTAGTATTTATCATGCATGGTGTAGATATATCCTAAGATGAACCTGCCTTCTGTTAAAATGAAATGTCTTTTGTCTGGATGGGAAGATCCTATGGGTGGAAGGAGGCTGTATCACCTGCATGGCATTCTGACCGTGCAATGGACTTGGAAAACTTACTTTAATGAGCTGTGGGTTTCCCTTGGGTAAGGATACCTTGCTTTCCTTACTTGTTATAACAAGGTATTTGTGTCCAGCAGGCTGAATAGTAATTGTGAGCAAGTCAAATGGCACGTAATAGGGCAGCTCAGCCCATGCAGTTTAGGGCCATTTTGAGTTTATTATAGCTTCAGCCCAGGATTTGGTTGCTGTTCTTTTGCATCAATATTTAAGGTGGTTGAAATTCACCTGCAGTTTGGTTTAATGCAGTTTTGAATCATACGCATTTCAAATAAAAAAATAAATGAACACAACCTGCTGTGTCTGTAAAAGAGTGGATTTTCAGCAGACTTCAACACAATACAGTATTTCTTATTTTGATTGTGCTGAAAATTTTTGTGACAGCTGTGGTTTCAATGAAAAAAAAGTGTTTTGTCAGAAGTGATGTGTTCTGTGGAGATGTGTTTGTGGTGATAAAATAAAACTCTTGAGGACAAGAGAGGAGATGAGGCTGAGGTTCTTGATCAGAACTAGAGACATGCTACACAAAATAACATCTGGGTTATTGTCTGTGTGTTTCTTTTTTTTCTTTCTCTCACCATTGTTACAGTCTCCCACCCCAAAAATGTTGTTTTGCAAGGTCTTGCTTTTGCTAAACCAGTGAGGAATAAAACAAAAATACAACTGTTTACCACTTGACCCTACTTCTCTGCTCCATATGAAATTACGTGGTGTTTGTCTTACATTTTGCACAGGTACCTGTGGTAGTGGTGTGCCATGCTCTAATCGCTCTGATAAACAATTGCCTGCCATTGGTCACCTTGCGTGTAGTGGTGAGCAATCCCTACACTCAATGGTGCCATTGAAAATGTTTGAGAGCTTGCTGCCCAGGTTCAGCAGTTTAATTGCTAATGATGTGTTTTTGCTTCAGAATTTAATAGCTGTTTCTGGTTATGATAAAGTTGGTTTAAACCTGCGAGCTTTTTAAAACTGAATTTGTCGCTTCCTCTTTGCAGTGTGGTTTCCTCCTTTGGTACGTTCAAAACATTGTGGTCCAGGGTGTTGGGTGAGGTGACATGATGTATTTACACTTGATTGGAAAAGACTGCGTCACGGGCACTTGAAGCTCTGTGGGGTTTTCTTAGTTCAGATGCTCAGATGTGGCTTCCTGTCATCACCTGATTACTTACTTTGAATGCTAAAATGATCTTGCTAACTTAGGTATTGTTGTCTTAAGAGGAAGACAGGCATAGATTTTAATGTTACCTCTGTGTTCTGCCTGTTGTGAAGTGAGCACAGTGATGATCAAAATATTACATGGTATACTCCCTCATAGTTAACCGCAGAAGAAAGCTTCTTATTTGTCTCCTTGGCTGCTTCTGCTGCCTTTCCAGTCTTCTCTCCATCATTAGGGCCACAGTTCCATACTGATTGAATTACTGAGGCAGTCATGCTCTTGCTGACACACAGGCCTTTCGAATGTTAAATCAAGGCCTAGTGATAGCAACCCATGTCAGTAAAAAAAGGCAGGAGGGCCCAAAAGGAAAAATCTTTTTTACCTCTTAGTCTTGTAGAATCAGGCAGTGCCCTGACTGGTGGTGGTCAGTATAAACTCTTCAGGCCAGGGACTTGTTCCTTCGCTGTCTAAGCTTTTATTGCCCTGAGCGTCCTGTTGCTGTTAGCTAATAAACCAAATGATGATAATTTTGTTCATCCATTTTTGTCTTCTTTTGTCTCGCTTGACCATGTAGTGGCAACAGAGTGGATATTAATACGATATCCTTCCTCTGCCCTGTCTCCTATGACATTAGAGATGTCCTGTGCTCACAGGTTCTGCAGTCAGAATGGTTGTAACAGAACAAATAGGCCAGGAAACAAAACTTAAAATGTTCATCCAAATCTCTTAATCCACCAGCCACTAAAAATGCCCCTGCCATGCTTTCCTGCCATTTCCCAAATCCTTGTAAAGAAAAGCATTAAAGTAGCCATATGGTAGATGTTTAGTTTAGAGGGCTCTCAGTCAGCTTCTTATCTAATGCAACTACAGAGTTCAGCATACAAAATAGTGTCATTCATTGTTTATCCTCAAAATTTTAGCAGAAATGTGTTAAACACTGCTCAGCAGGCTTAGCTGCAGCCAACCTGTTTGAAAGTAGCTGGTGATTTTGGTTACCTCAGGTTCTGCAGTCTGTGTTGAGATGGCTTAAAGGCCATAAAGGTTTTCTGTTTTGTTTTGGGTTTGGGTTGTTTTTTCATTTTAGAAAATCAAGCCTTTAAAAATCAGACCCTCTGCATTAGGGTCCTGGATAAATTGAAGTACTAAAAAATGGGGTTTTTTTCTTCTTTTTAAAAGAACTTTATTTTCTTCCCTTATCCTTTCTTTTTCTTTCTATGACAGTCATTAATACCACTTTCAGTTTCTTTTATGTTTCCTTCTGCATTTTTCTGTCTGCCTGTTTCTTTCTTTTCATCTATGCTCTGAACACTACAGATTGCCCAGAGCAGTTGTGCTGTCTATATCAGCAGTGGTTTTCCAAACCTGGCTGGATAAAACCTGAGTAACCAGATCTGACATTATAGCTGTCCCAGCTTTGGGCAGGAGGTAGGACTAGAGACCTCTGGAGGTCCCTTCCAGCTGGAAATATCCTGTGAGCCTATGATGCTACTTTTTGGTCTGTTTTGTAGTTTTTTCTTTCTTACTGTCTTTTTCTATATATACTCTTCTTTGTTATGCCATGTTTGTTATACCTATTTATTAATCTATGCACAAGGTTACACATTTTGATGAATCTCTAATACATACTTAGTCTATTAACTGGGGCCTCTTTCAAAAGACAGGGATCTTACTCTCTTAATAGCCAATTCCTTAATTATAAATCTACTTATTTTGTTGCTGTTAAATGTGCTGGTGGTTTGAAGATTATCTTTTCTGCCAGCTCAGGTTAGTAAAGACTTAATAAATTTTGAGATGGCATAGTCCTGCCTGAAGGCAGGAGGAGAAAAATATTTTCCCTTCTGGAGCCCTCTGGCTGATTTTAGATTGTTTTGAACAGAATTTGAAGAAGCTCTGCTTTTTCCCAAAATCTGAACTCTGCAGATAGGATAATTGTGTTCCTCTTGAAATGAGCAATGGTTTTTTTAATGGAAAAACTACTTTTATTGGTATGCCTCAGCTAGTGATTAATAGCATACATACAGACCTAGGACATCCCAAATTTTGGCCTAATGAGAACAGTGGCCTGCCAAATGTCTTGCAGTACACATCCCCTCGTAACTCACAGCACACTTCTCTCCTCTCATATTAATCCCAGGATAACATTAAACTACCAGTAAGTCACAGCCCTCAAATGTTGACATACCTTGAAAAAGTAACTGGGTGTAACATCAGTGATGAACTTACTGTAACTAACCAGAGGTAACCAAGGTGTGTTTAAAGAGAGTGTTTTAAATCCCACCTCATGGTCAACATTAATGTTTTCCTAACACCTAATATAGGCTAGATGAAAAGAATTTTGGTGCTTTCAGGGTATTGACACAAACAACTGTGCCTTCTACTTGCATCTGTAGATAGGAAAATATTTGCTAAAAACAGACTGTACTTTTTAATAGATTTTAGCGTTACTGTAAGGCACCAAGCTGAGAGCTCTGCAAACCATAGTGTCTTTCCACTTGTCCTTGGACCGTTGAACACAAGCGGTAGCGGCACAAGCTGTTCTACTGGCTTATCGTCGTATTTCAGCTTTGATCTGGAGACTCCACATCCGATCAATCAGCATGGAAGCTCAGGCTCCCATTTAGTCCTTTGCTGAATTTCTAAAGCTGTTGTGAAGGTCATTGATGATGTAGATACTGCAGTATGTAGTGAAATGGGTAAGCTGGCAAATAAGTTTTGCATCAGACTGTAAACAACTGTCTGATGGTGATGACATTCAGCTGCTACTGACCTGTACTGGATCCAAAGCAGTGACCAAAAGGTGAAACACCATTTCTCCTAGAGCCAGTCAGTTTCTTGACTTGCGCCAAACTAGTGACCCAGCCGTGAAAACTGTATCTTATTGCATGGTCAGAGACTCCAAGTAAGTACAGTGAATGGGCCTCAGTTTTTTAAGCTTTAATGTGTTTGGGCAGAAAATGCTTGAAGAAGCTGCAGCCAAAAACTGGCAGATAGGCCTGATTTTCTGACCATCTCTTACTAACAGTTCCTACCTGCAGCTTCCCTGTGGTTCTAGGCCTAAGGCCCTGTGTATGACACATGTATATATGTGCGTGGATGTGTTTACACCAAACTATTTTGTTCCTTATATTAGTTTGAGTAATTTCCTTGTTAGTGAAGAAGGAATGTGTATGTAAACGAAGGCTTTTGCTCTCTGTCCAGACTGTTCTCCCAGCAGTCTTACTGATAGGGTAATCTACTGTCTGTGAAGTTAGTGATGATGCTGGGGAACCTGTTTCTGGCCTCTGAATAAATCTTGGAGGAGACAGGTCACTGATAAGGGAGAATCATGCTGTTTACACTTTCATGCTTGTGCAACCCACGTTGCAAAAGGAAACAAATAAAAGATAATGTAACATAGTTTTTAAAGTATATTTGTCCTTTGGCCTCTACAGATAAATATCTGATGGACCATAGGTAGACAGGGTAAGTCCATGCATTACACTCTTTCTGGCTGTGTTTTCATTTCCAAGATACAATCTGTTCCCCTAAAATGAAAGTTCCAATCTGTACTGAAGATTGTAAATGCTTGCGACTAAAAACAATTAATAAAATGGGTGTGTATATTCCCCCAAATGTCTGAATTAGTTAAAATATTAGTGCATACATGAATGCTGGGATGCTAGGATGAAGGGACACTTACCTTCTAAATACCAGCAGGAACTAGTAACTTTTTTGAAGATTAGTTTTCACTTGTGAGTTTAATGCTGTGGAATGGTGCCAGATCAGTCCATCAATGTGATGTTTTCCCAGTCAATTCCCAAGATGGATGAAGGGACTGAAGGCTTTCCCGTTTTTGACTCAACAGCATACTTGCACACAACTTTTATGGGACATCTTCATGGCTTTAATGGGTTATTCCATTTATCTCCTTGTCTGGTTTTTAGTTCCTTTTTAAAGATTAGCCATACTTCTGTGTAGTTCTACTACAGCCAAATAAAGGCAATGTAAATGAGAAGAAAGAATGCAAGTTTGTGCATACAGCGTAAGAAACAGACTTAAACCGTGATGCAGAGATTATCCTGGGGTGGGAAAGTAGTTGAAACTTCCTCAGCAGAAGCTGTCTTGCTCATCAGCTCTGGCAAAGAGACTCTCGATGGGATTGTGATATGCTTTAGCAGGATTGCCAAGTAGAAAGGAGGAATGCTGTTTATTACTGTACCCAGGACTGGTAAAGTTCTGCTGGAATTTGTGTCCAATTCTAATTCTCAGACTTTGGGGGGGATATGGAAATACTGGGGGATAGTTCAGAAGAGGACCACAAAAACCAGTCCATGTTGTAGAAAGGCTTTTCCATGTAAGGTTTCAGGAGTTTGGTGAGGATGTGAGATTGCAGAGGTACTTATGCTTGGAATTTCTATTTGGCAGTTCAGTCATCTCAGTTGAGTGGGCAAATGTGTAAGAGTGTGCAGTGACTGGAAGAGGAAGTGGTAAACTTCAGCCTTAGATGTAGCTTACGAGCAGTATGGGTGACACCTTTGGTGCAGCTCATCTGTGAAGCTGGTATGCTAGTTACGGATACATTTAAGAATACATGGAGCTTCTGTATAGAAGCAATCTTTAACCCAGCTTCTTGGGGTGCAGACCAGGGTAAATGCTTGCAGGAAACTCTTCTGGCTGTGTGTACTGCCCTGATTTTACTGTAAGGGAAAATGAGACTGGAAAATGAAAGGCCAGCTAAATGCAGTCCATTTGCTATGTTTTGTAGATGAAGGCACAAAACTTTTTTTGCACTGTAATCATTGGGTTTCTGAACAGCCTTGTCACAACCTGGCAAAGAAGTGCATCTGTGGAAGAAATTAAGATCTGAAGTCATCCTAAGGCATGAGAGAAAGTGCATACTTATAACTGTGAGCTTCACTAACAATATTTATATGAGTTTTTCTAGAATTTTTCTCGGAAAACTCTTTTCATTTTTCTAGGCATTATGCCTAAGGAATAACTTATTCATGCTCACTCATAGCATGTGTGTCTATGGTTAGTTTCTGCATGGAGTGACATGTAAGCTTGGTGAGATGCACAAACCAGCCTCGTGTATCTATGCTTTCTTTTGAAATATGCCCTCATGGAACTTCTGGGATTTTGAGAACAGGGATGGATGCATGGATGCAAATTACAGTTTCCAAATATTTAAAGCAGAATTCTCGTAGAAATAGTTTTGTACTGTGTAGTGGAAGAGCCTACCTTCCTTTTTTACTGACTCTACAGGCAGAAGTTTTCATAGCCTCTCACTGGATGCAGCTTTTCCTGGCCACATGCTGCTCAGTCCTTTGCGTTTGTAGTGGAGATCAAAGGCTTAGAAAAGCTCCTTTGAGCTGTGGCCAGTAATATTTACAGCAAAAAGCAATCATTCACTGAGATGCTGGATGGCTCAGGAAGCTCTGCATATTTGCTAGTGTGCTGGATGTAGAGTGCTCAGATGAAGACTACAGGTCAGATTTGAAAGATGTGGGGTAAGGTGTGACTGCTGCCCTGTTCTTATGGGGCATATTCAAATTGTTGATTGCTGTCAGTGTTGTTATGCAGGTTGTTTACTTGTGATTTATAGGCATCAGAAATATGTCCAAAATAATACCTGTCTCCAACGGCGTGGGATTTCTGAATTGTACTGAGGCCATCAATGACTTCCACAGCAATCAGTAAATGTGTTAACCATTGCTCTCTGGTTCTGTATAGTTTGGCAACTTAGATCATTGGTGTGAAAAGCACTGATCCAGTACAGAACAAGGTCCTGAAGAGATTAGCCACTTACATAAAGTGGGATTTAATTCCTTTATGGTTATGTGACTATCAATGGGTTATAAAAAGTCACTTTTTTTTAGGGTCAAGTTCAGTTATCTTTTAAGCAGAGGCATAGTTAAGATGGAATAAACCTTTGAAACAGTGAAAGTAGCACAGCACTGTCTCCAAAATCTTTAAATGCTGACACTGTAAATTAACTATATGTGACTGCCTTGCTATATCCTGGTGAGGAGGGAAGGTGGGGAAGAGAAGAAGCTATAATGTTATAGTAGATTTAAATTACTTGATCCTTGGGAAGTGCTGAGATACATGAGCAAAGCCTCTTAAGCCTCATACATTTATGGTTTTATTCTCAAACTTTGGATTTTGAGAATGTAGTTATGTGAAGGTCTCTGAATGGCACACAGAGGTGGTGTTTCAGACTGCTGCATTCCCTTCATAAGTTCAGGGTTTGTGAAGGACATGACAATAGAACAGCGCGTTTGGTGAACAGAGGGACCTAATCAGGCAGAGGAGTGAAACCAGAAAGTTTATACTACTGACTGGCCAAAGAGATCCTGCAGGACACATTTGTCAGCATCGCAAGCAGGATGCTGTTACATACGTTACAATAAGTCAGTAAATATTATGTGAACAATGAGCATGGCCCAGCATCTCTCATCAGTCTCAAGAGCCTGATCAGTTACAAGAGGAGGAGGACAAAGAATGGGTGGTCTGGGTTTCCCTATAGAAGGATTTAGATTTTTCTGTTTTGCAGAAATGGTGGCCGCTGTAAATACCTTAACAATAAGAGCAGTGATGGTGAAAACTGCTGCTGTAACCATGGCTCTTGAAATATTTACCAGTGTGTGAGTCCCCCATGCCCTAGTACGGTTGACTGGCAGCCTAAAACCAGCAGGACTGGGCTAGCAGCCTGGAAGGTGATCTTCAGGGAAAAAGAGGGATTCGTCTTTAACCTAGTAAAGTAGCATCGAGCTTCTAATGGACAGAGGATAGAATGAAGACATGTTGATGAGACAGGAACAGTGGTTCATGGAAATGTCTGCGTAGGCCAAGCTCTGTAGCGATGTACTCAAAAGAGAGTAGGTTCCCACCTTGTTAAGGTTAAGAGTTTTAGGACTAGGTGAAGACCTTCTAGTCAAAAAACACGGCCCAAATCACAAACATCTTTCAGAACAGGTAAACTCTAGTTTACACCTATAGATGAACATGTTGTGATACAATTCACAAATTGGCATATCCTTGAAATCTCCATTTAGGAGTTGGCTCTGGTTATTGGGAAGTAGAATGTTAGGTTGGTTTCTGGATGAAGACATTTGACAGAATTTGGAGGTGTATAATAGAAATCTGTGTATTTTCCCATATTATGTTATGTCATGTTAGGACAAGGAATGTTTTTACCATGGAACTACCATTGAAGGTAACAGAAATGAGCCTTGAATCCTGCTTGCCAGCTGAAGAAGTATTCAGGATCTCACTTGGTGATCCGTGGCTCATATATAGACTTTTGGTAAGACTATTTACAGCAGTGGAACCTTTTCAAATGAAGCACTGAAGTCATTAAATCAAAAGATGGCAAGCATAAACCACAGGAGAGACCCTCTGGATTTATCTTTCCTTTGGGTGACCAAATTTCATGTGGTTTTGGATTAATGAGATGAAGCCTTAAGGGAAGGTACTAAAAAAGAGAGGAAATTTTTGAAGTTGCTTCACCAGTTCACTTTGAGAAAGCACAGCGCAGTCCTTACGGTTTCTGCACAAGTGTTTATACATTCTGACTTATGCAAGAACAGCTTTCTGCTTGAGTATTTTTTTTGCTTTCTGAATCAAAATTAAATAGCAGCTACAGTGTTGTTAACCTTTAAAATGTTCTGTGAGTGAAGATGTCTGTTTTGGGGAGGCAAGTTTCTTATTCATCAGGCATTAGTGTGTTGTGGGGTTTTTTCCCAATAAGTACCTCATACTAAAAGACAGATCAAGCTTATGCAGCAGGAGGAAGTGAAGGATCACAAATGAGAAGAGACAAAGAGATCCTCCTCTGTCCGCTCAAGAGGAACCGGGTACTTCTTTCTCAACACTTCTTTCCCAACATGCCAAACCCATCTATGTTTGGAAATGGGATTCAGATTACGAGTGACCTTTCTCTGTGATTTTTATGTCTTCAGAAGGAAGAAGATTTCTGTCTTGCAAATGGCATGTTCTTGCTACATCTGGCAAGAAGGCAGGAGAGTCAGCAAACAGTGGCTGTCGCTTGTGTCTTACTGTGAATTAGCATATCATTTTTGGATTCAGTTTCCTGTTACCTGTCAAAACTCTCTTGTGTAACTTCAGTTCCTCCAGAAATAACTCTCTGTCCTGAGTATCTCATGGTGAAGTGGTGGTTCCAACTTCTTTTGACTGAGTTCCAACTTAGAGGATAATGGATCTTTCTGTTGTCTTTGATTGCTGCTCTCTCTGCTTATCTTCATAATCTTTTATTACTGAAATTGCAGAAAGTGGATTTATTTCCCAGTGCATGCAATGGTGTCCTCCATGTATGGGACGATAGTTTCAAATGTTCAGTTGCTAGCTTGACCATGTTACAGACTGCATTCAATGCAAGAACTGTCCAGTTCTATTATTATTTCATCATTGTTTATAACTGATTGTGCTGTAAACAATTCCATATAGAAACACATCATCATCCTTGTCCTGAGGGATCTTGTCAGGAAGTCAAGCAGGTGAAGTTGCAGAGGACAAAGCCATGCACCATGCAGAATGCCGTATGTATATACTGTCAGAGAACATGCTTAGTATAGGTAATTTCTCCAAATATGATTTTTTTGTGTCCTGTGCTGTTGAAGAATGAAAAAAAAAATCAAGGAAGTTATTTAGTAAAATTAAAGCAAACTCTCAGCTTACATATGTAAAGCCCTTTTACTCAGCTGCTGAGGCTGATCTGAAAACATTTAAAATCCCATTTCCATACTTCCTTAAGTTAGATTTCTTCAAAAGACAGGAGTATCATATTTGACTGCGCAGTTTCCTTTCAGAATACATATTTTGCAGGAGATGAATGTCTGAAACAGCTGTAACTTTCATATTCCACTTATCTCTCCTAAATAAACACAAAGATGATTCAGTATATAATAGAGGAGATAGATATCTCTGTGCCTGTGCATATGTGTATACACGTAGATGGATTTATTGATAACTAGGCACTCAAAAGTCTTTCACAATTGATCTATTGGGCAACTTGGATGAATGGTCATTCCCTTTATGTTTTTCTTTGGAGCTGTTGTAATTATCAGATCTTTATTCATCTAATAGTGAAATACTTTAGTTCAGGAAACTGCAGACTAGTCTTTGGTCAACAATTCATTAAAGAATTGATTAAAAAACACCCCAAAAGCCTCATACAAACTGGTCTTTAAAGTCAAAAGCTGAGTATCAGTACCTTTAGGTGCATTTGCCCAGGGTAGAATTTGGAGTCATTAGTTGTAGTTCTCAGAGAATATGGGTACAACATTTTGTGTATATTTCAGGCATTATCAGTTGTTCTTCAGCTGAACACATCAGCCAGTTCAAATCTTGCCTCTTGTGATATTTGCAGTCCTAGCATTAAAACATAAAGCTTTTTAATGAGATAGTAAAAAAACTTCCTAGGCCAATGAGTCCTGTGTCATGGTCTCCCAAGAAGGTGATGACTTTGAAATTTCTTTTTTATGGATTAAATGTCAGAAACAGCATCCTTTGAAACCACAACACAGTAACAGATCAGGGTTGGGGTTGGTGACAAATTATGTGGTAGATGTCGCTGAAGAACTGACTTGTATATCCTAAAGAATATGAGAGCAATGGATAATTTCCTTTATTGTATGATGCCTGGGGAGGAACCTTTAAAAGAGAAGTAATATTAGAGGATAGACCAATCAAAATAACCCTCCTGAAGGAGTATGAGGACTAGTAACAAAGCTAGTATAACATCAGCACACGACTTTTAGAGTATGGGATATAAAGCTGCATCCCATACAAACATCACTGTAACAGAATTAATCCTTTGTACATGCAGGCTATTGTTTTGCTTTGTTGGATTGTAAATGTTGGTAATGATAGCCCTTCTGTCACTTTACGGTGTGTAATATTTGCATACAAATGTTAGCTTGTATAAGCATCCCGCTTTTCTCCTGGATTGCCATTTTCATCTTTTTTTTTTCTGCCTGCTTTTTGTTTAATTTTGTATCCTTAAATTTGTTCATTACAGAGAGTATTTAAATACAGATTGTTTCTATTTAAACATGATGGTCTGAAACTATAGACCTCAGATTATGGAGAACATTTTTGTGTAACAAACAACAATATAACAACTGTATAACAGACTCAATGTGTCCAGTCACAAAAAACACTGTGTCATCTTCAAATAGTTAATTCATCTATTCTTTTAGGGCACCGATTCAGCATTGAATGTTAGCAATGTTTAAAAACAGTGTCTCTGCTGAAAAGACAAACCAACAAAAGCAACTAAGCTTTAGGGATCTAAACTTCAGTTTTTAAATAAGTCAGTATTGTGTTATGCAAAATGGCTGGAAGTTTTCTGTTGAACTTAGATCTCATATTGTGTTTTTATCAGAGGTGATGAGGTCAAACCTCCAAGTAATAATGGTTGCGTTATAATGTCTTTATAGGTATATTTGTCAGAGTACTAAGAAGTCAGAGGGTAGAAATATTAGACTTCATAAATACGAGTTTTGCTAGCACTGGCACTGGATTTCTCTCTGTAAAACACTTTGCTCTCTGACTCTGCTTGGCATCTCACAAATACAAAATCAGGCCTGATATTACATTAAACCTGAGAAAGAAAAAAAACAAAGAATCTTCCATACTGGAGTTATTACACATTCTTTTTTCTTTTTTTTTCTTGCACTTCAAGAATTTCAAGTTAGCTGATAAGTTGGTCAAAATTCTAGAGTCCATCTTCTGAAAACATAAAGGATATTTTAAAATGCTGACAGTCAGATGCTGGTAATGAGTCTGGTGCTGCTTACGATTAACTCATCATAACGATTGTAGATTCTGCATCCCAGCCAGAGTTGTTGTGTGAGGGGAAAAATGAGACAAAGCCCGTTAAGGTCTCAAAAAGTTAAAAAGTGACTTCTTTAATATACATGGTCTTCTGAGCACAAAGGGCAGAAAAGTCAGCGGAAAAGAATATATATATTGTGAACTCAAAAGGAATCGGTGCCTTTGAAATTGTATCCCTTGCTTTGCCCTAAACCTGACTGCAGCTTTTAGCTTCCACCACTTGTTTACATTGGAAATCTCTCTTTGTGCATATAGAGTTTGTTCTTTTATGAAATTATGTCTCAGGGGAAGGATAATTTAAAGCCATTTCCATTTGTTATGTCTGCGCTGAACTAGGCTATTAGGGGCTGTTAATGCTGGATAAACTCAAAACCTACAACTAACTTCATCTGTGGATTATAGAATCTGTCCAACAAATTGCATGCTGATATTACCAGAATAAGGAACTATGGGCAGTTTATGTTGTAGCCATCACTGGGATCATTTTATAGTATAGCTGATGTCAGGATTGTGCTGATAATCACAGATATGCATCTGACTTCACTTTAGGAAAGCTGAGTTTTTAAAGGTTAAGTCTGATGATAGGCAATGTAATTTTAGGTTTCTAGGTTAGGAGCTCTTGCTGGACAGCCTTTCAGAAAATGTGGATTGTGTTTTTTGTAATTCTAGACCTAGCATCATCTTATTTTGCATAATTATAAGTTAAAGAACAGCCCTAAGCAGGGGACAAGTTGTAAGCTGTGCTTAAGGAGTAGCCACAGATAGCACTGAAAGTTGGAAGCACATGGCTAAGCTGAAGTTTTTCTTTCTTCTTCTGTGCTTTGGCGAGAGAATGATCATGTAACAGTAACATTGGCTTATTTTAGCTATGAATTACCATTCCTTCATTGCTTCAGACAATAGCTTAATGAATTGTGTGGCTGGGAGGCAGGAATCAACCCATTCATCTTTACCTGCTCCTCATTCGCTCTCTGACCCACAACTTCTATTGTAGTGGTAAGCTTGACTGGCCATGCTTATGCTGGGATCCAAGACACTGGGGCTGGTGGTAGCCTACTTGAAAGACACTCCTTCCTGTCTGTGAGTGTGTAATCCTAGCCAGATGTACCATTATTCTTATCAAGACTGATGAGTTTAGATACTAATTATCTGCCATTTATAATTACGGGATACATTCAGAAGATTTATAGATTTGTTGCAGATGAATGCTTTTATAAGTGGAAGCTTGTCTTAGTCTTGTGTCTGAAACATTAAGTTGCAAACATCGTAAGAACTTGTTTTCTGGAGAAAGTCTTCAGTGTTTCTTTTTGCTTTTTTTGACTAGAGATGGAAAAACAAATCACTCCTTTGGTATGTCCCAGATGACTCCAATGCTGGAGATGCATAAAGGTGAAAAAGAACAGAACAAAGTTATAATTCACAGACAGTATAAAATCTGTATTGCTTAAAATTTCCCTGTCACACTCATACCCTAATTTTCTTAAAGCAATGGTTTTGCATCACTGGATTTCTGACTGTCTTAAAAGGCCTTGGAAGTTTGAGCTTATTGTGAATAACCGGGACTCAAAGAAATTAAATAGCCTTCACAGCAGTTATTAATTATGGAAGTTTTAGAAGCTTGCACTGTTTTTAAAGTGCTCTGATGCTAGCTTACCAAATAGAGGTCAGAAGTTGCCTGACTCATTCACAGAGATTACCTGTGAGTAAAGCATGTAACAGTTGGTCTTTGTTTTTCTGAATCCAGAAGTATCCTGTATGGGAAATATAGTAGGGAGGAAGAAGGGAGTAGTAGTTTCATGTGCATAGCAAATTTTTTTTGTCAGAGCGATGGGGAAAAAGAAATCTACTGATTTCCAATCAGTGCTAAGCTAGTGATTACCCCTGATAATGGAGAACTGATTTTTGTCTGCCAGGTACAGCCATTGATTCTTCACTAAACGCCATTTGTAATACCTTGTGGCTATGTTGTCTGCTGTGGGATGCTTTTTCACCTCAGACAGCTCTGTCCTAACCTTCACCTGAACGTCTGCAAGAGAAATAGGGAGCTATTCAGAAAGTCAGCGTGGTTCCAGTGGGGCAGCTGCAGGGTTTCACAGCAAGCAAGTGTATGAAGAGGACGAGGAAGCATAAATTCAGGTAGTTCTCTAGCTGTCAGACACAAGCATTTGATGAGATAAAGAAGTGAGTGAAGTCACGTACGTCTCCATCAGAACAAGGAGAAAACTAGTTGGGAACTGTGACCATGAGTCTCAGTTTCCTCAACTCAGAGGGAGAAACCACTATGCACTGTGCAGATATTATCTAGGTCTTCATGTCATGAGGTGGCTGGTGGTCGTTAAAATACCTGTAAATTCTCCGATGTCCTGTACTTCATATTTATTCTGTGCTTTAATCCTTCTAAGTTTGAGCGTGTCCTTTCAATAACATTAAAAGGAGGGCTGGCTTGTTGATTATCTCAGCTATGCTATGTTTGTGTTTCTTGTATGTAGATGCTAGTTTAACACAACTTCGAGCAAAATTCTTGAAGAATTTGCATCTTAGTAATTTTGAAAGGATAAGTAACAATCAAATGGGAAACTACTTGCTTCTGTGCTGTTTTATTAATCAATTTTCTTTGGGTTAATTTCTTTTACTTTTATAAGCACAGTGTGATTAAATTTACCTCATATTGTTTGAATTTCTTCCTTTTTTGAAGGTAAAGGCAATTTTTACAGTAAAGTTCAGTATTGAATTTACTGGGGCCTGGTCGGGAGGAATTGTCATGCATTTCTTATACTACATTAATAACAATCGCAACATTCACTTCAACAGAAATGGGGTTCTTTTAATTGTTTGGAAATTATATATTAAACCTTTTTGAGTCTGATTACATGAAACATAGAAATCGGTATCAACTGTAATGTTTTCCTGTAAAAGATATTTGAAAAACTAGTGGAAGGCAGGGATTTAAAATTAAATAGAAATTGTACGTAAAGTTCAGCTGGAAAGGAATATTTAGTCCAATTGCCTTACTCATTACTGGTCATTTGTAAGTTTTGAAAATAATTACATATTCAACTCATGAAAGTGTGTCTTTTTAGGAACCAAAATTAAATGTATAAAGAAAGCTCTGTTCTTAGATTCTTTTCTTTAGAGTCATTGTTTTCATTTGCTGTTTTTTTAATCAGTCCAATACAAAGAGTTTGGTATGTCTGTATAAACTTACACACTTAACTTCTGGTGCTCCTCTGTGTAATGAACTGCATTTGCCGAGGAAGGATAACCTAGACTATGAAATCCAAGGACTGCTTTTTGTGTAAGGATGCTGGCTACAATTTTGAACTTGTGTTCTAGGTAAAAGACTCAAGAAGTTAATGAAGAGGGAATTAATCTTCCCTCATGCTCACTGGATAGACATTACAGACTTAAGGTTTTGAGGAGAGAGAATATAAAAGACCTCCACTGCCAGTGGCCATAAGGCTGAAATGCTTTCATTCTCTAGAGAGCCAGAACTCATCTGCGGCTTCCCCTCATTTAAACTCAAGACACTTCAGTTTCCTGTTTAGTTTGTATCTAAGTGGATTTTCTTTTAGATCATAGATAGTTGTTTGTGTATTCTTTGCTAAGGGTTATTATTTTTTCCTTTAGCTGCTGGCTTGGGAATTGCCTGAACAGTGTTGCTTTATTGAAAAGGATTATGTGCTACCTTGGCTAGGGAATCCCAAAGGAAGCAGATACCATATAAAATCGAAACACAGTGTCTCCAGGTTGCCAGCCACTGAGTCTTTTAGCAGTGATCTACTTGAGGTAATCTTGTGGGGAAGAAAAATTTCAGTGGCGCTTAATGTGTGCAGCACCACTCACAATGACAGAACATGGAGAATCTGTGTTCCTTTTAGTGGGGCAATCGTAGTGAGTCTTTGAGTCTGGCACCCAGCTGCTGATGGTGATACAATTATATTTTTTTTATTTGCTGGATTGATGTTCTCCATCAGTCTGTAGACCAGCTCAAGGAAGCGTTTACATTCTCTCTGTGGCCTTCATCAGCTTTTTGTTACTTAAGTGAAGCACCTGTGAGAATATCTAAAATTTTTCTGAAGACGTAAGTCTTCAGATTTGCCCTGGAATTCCTGGTGGAATGAGGAAGACGCCATTAACTAAACTGGCTCATGTTACCTGGCTGCAAGAAAAGAGACTGTGCTCCTTTCAAGTCAAGTTAAAGACTCCCATGCCTGCTGCTGGGTTACTTCTAGTGGATTTGTCTCGTGTGTTAGCTCTTTTAAGCTCTGTGTTCCTTTTCTAGACGAGAAAAAGCATCCTGGTAGAATCCTGTTTTCATAACTTAAGCAGCCATTTCTTACGGAAGCTTTGTGGACAGGAATGGCAAAGATTGCAAAGTGTGTTGTAAAAGTTTCTTTCCAAAAAGGAAAGAAGCCAAAGGAATGGCTCAGAGGTCCGTGTTTCAAAATACAACAGGGAAGTATACAGTCATTAGTAGGCTAAGATCAGGAGGAAGAGGACCTAGGCAGTTGCTTCTCATTGAGATACACTATTTTTGCTTTTTCAAAACTATCGCTGCAGCATTTAAGCTCACCTGCTCCTTTTGCTAGCTGATCCACATACCAGTGCAAGAACACAGAAATCTTGGCCAGTATACGATCCAGTTTGATACCTTATGAGGCACACCATTGATATTTCAGTGTTTAATTCACTTTTAGAGAAATGAGAAACTGGTCTTGTTCTTGTGACAAACTAACATTTGCATGTATTAATATACCTTACACACCTTGTAATTGTCAGCAACAGCTCCAAGCAGGCCAGCAGTAGGGAAAGGTCTCTACAAAGCTGAAGTGAAATACGGAGAGGAGCTCACGCAATCTGTTTGACCTCTAAGCAAGTGCTATCACACAAGTGTTCATACTGGAAAATTGTTCCTCTATTCATAAGTAACATAGTCTATTGCTAGGAAAAAATCGTCATCCTGTCTTGGATTGCCTAACTTTGTTTTATAGTAGATCTGAACTAACATTTTATGGTGTTTCTGCATATGTAGTAGGGAAAAAAGAAAGAGAACATAGGCACATGAGGCAGAAAGAACAGGATTTGGAGAGAGAAGAAGCAAGCAAGCTGACCCAGGCCGTTTTGAGAGTTTGATGTTTGCTACTGAGCCCAGTATACTGACCCGGGATGGAGAGCGCTACAGACTATAAACCTGGTTTCTCAAAAAGCATGCCTCTCTAATCCCCTGCATCCGCTGAGGGCCTCTTAGTATTGTTGTAAAAGGTCTGTTTTCCAGAGTGATTTGATTCCCATAGCCATGGGCAAAGGCACCCAAGCAGCTCTTGTTTGATTAAAAAGCTGAATTGTTTGCTGGTGACTGTAAACACAAACAGCTGCTTTCTGAAACCACACAAAAATGAGAGCCAGATTGGTACTTCTGCTGCAGGATGGAGTTTTAAACAACTCACTATCTGGGAATATTTTCTTTGGGAAAATAATTGAGATGGATGTTAATAAATGCAGAATAAAATGTGTGTTTATTTACCTCACCTTCACTCTGCCTTGATTATTTTTGATGCAGGCTGATCCTCCAGTCTTAAAGCAAAACAAAAGCAACTTAGCTTGCTTCATGTAGCAATATTTACAGGGACTTTAAAATACAACCAAAAAGAAGAACCTTACAGGACCAGTCAATGCTGCCTATCTTCCGTTTCGTAGTGACCTTGTTTGCATTTGTTTGGGGAAAGAGAGAAGGTGTGGTGTTGGGGACCCTATGCTGGCCTTACTGCACTGAAGTGACTCTCCTTAGACTGGTTTTGTTAATTTTTATGATCACGCTTTTCTACTTGCAGAGTACACAAGCAGTGTGTAAGTGTGCTCAGGGATGTGGTCTTCTGGGTTTCAATGTTTATATTTAATCTATTTTATTGTTCTTTGCAACTAGGTATTCTGAAGGTTATGGACTGCCTTTCCCATGTCACTGCATAGCTACTGTCCTTAGTAAATATTGTTTCATAGGTTATGCAATCATTTTATTTAACTTTGTTATGTGTAGGTGCTTATTGAAAGGAACCACCAGCAAGATAAATAGAAAACATTAGAAAATTCCCTACATGAGACTACTAAAACCAAAAGCCTGTGAATAATCCTGTTTACTAGTTTACTACTTTCTGTTCATGTGGTTTCTTTTTCATTTCACTCTGAATGGACAGTGAAAACTAGTTGTGTAATTATTGTTTGCCAAGAACAGGGAACATGAAAAGCAGTATGTAAAGCCAAGTTTTATTATAGAAGTTTAACTTCCCATTTCTCGAACGCTAACTCAGACCTCTTTAGCATGGTTGGGTTCCCAAGCTTTCAGATACAGTCCATGTATGTAGTGACACTTACACATTTATTATATAGAGATATTGCTTACATATGCACATAAGTCTTTTCAGAAGTATTCTGAAATTACAGGACTAGGCATCTGGAGACCTGGCTTCTGTACATGGCTTTACTATTAACTTCCTGAAGGACTTAAGCAAAGTTGGAAAGTTTTTTTTACACAATTACATTGGACAGTACATAATCCTGTTCTGGGGAATAACAAATGTCAGTACAAATCTGTGCTGCATTGTGGATTCTGCTCTCCCCTGATAGGTTGTGAGAGTTAGGTCTGTTGAGGGCTCTTCCAGCTTTTCACCTTCCTTGCTACTTGACTCTGTGTCCTGGGAAGCATTTTACTACTTTTAATCCAAGTTTTGTTGACTTGAATGTGTTTAGCCCTTGATCAGCTGTAAGGGCAGTGCTTCTCTCCCCATCTCCATTTTTCACTTTGCAGTGTAACCTGTGGGTTGTAACTACCCCAAAGCTGTCTTTCTGCTGATTCCCCTTTTATGTGCACTGGGGATAATGCAGCTTTTCTAGAGAGACCACAAGACTTGATTCATTGATGTTGTAAGAACTGTCAAAATCTTGTGACAGAAGCGGAAAATTTTGTTGACATTGGAAAGAGAGGTGGCTAGAGCTGTAGTCTGGGTTCCAGCTGTAGGGTATTTCTGTTAACTAAAAAGGGATTCAGAATGTTATACTGAGCTGTTTTTATGAACTTAAAATAATTGAGAACAGTTTTTGTTTAGCTCTGGGTATTTCCTGAATGTGTTTGCAAGTCAGGCTGTGTAGTGCTAGGCTTAAAAGCCTGGCTCCAGCTTGAGATGTATTAAACAAATAACCAAAGAGAACTTACCATGAAAAGGTATATTAACTTTTGAAAATTTTCGTGTTACAATTAGTGTTGCTGTTAGTAACACAGCTTTATACTTTTTAATTTAAAATATAATGTATGTTAGAGTTATCTAAGGAAAAAAATACCCTTACTCTGCATATGCAGTTATCTCCATGCACTACCAAAGTGTCTAAGCATCTCCTAAATATTTAAATACAGAAATAATGACAGTGATAGTACTCTCTTCATTTTCAGCCTGTAAAGAAGACAGTTAGTTCAAAGGTTGTTTACTGCATGAACTTTCTGGTGTCATGGTTAGAGATTTTTAAGAAATTCAGGGAAAGCTAAGTTCAAAGTCTCATGTAGTTTTGAACATAGTTATATCCACGCTATGCTCTTTTGGTCCAGGAGAGAGTTCTCTTCCTGGTACAGCCAGGAGCATCCTCTTTAGCTCTGGCAGCCTGGTCTGACTGTAGACACTTCAGAGAGATAATTACTCACATCGTGTTGACCGATCTCCAAATATCAAGGCAGAAATCTTGAACCAGATGCTGAGTGGAAAACACAGTTTGGTGTTGATGAGTTAAGAGAAATATATATTCCTCAACCAATGGACTTCACAAAAATGCTAGACTTCACTTTTTGGTAGAATCAGTAATTTAGCCTGGAGGTCACAAATACCAGTCTTGCTTTCCAGAGCAGTGTTGAATGTAATATAGGAAGGTCTTTTATTTAGGTGAAAAAGGCTAAAGGTTGCCCAAATGACTGGAAGGAAGGTTATGAGGAGCAAGCAAAAGAAAAGAGAAGACCAGAAAGAATAAAAGAGGGTGTTTTGTATTCAAAGTAGCTCAGCACGCTTTGGGGAGTGCATGTGCTTGGGTACTGTTTAACTCATCTTTGCTCCTCCCAGCATCTCTCAAAAACAGAAACTCAGTAATGGACATGGGATAAGCATCAGCTATAGAAGTTTCTTCCTTTGTGTGCTACTCCCAGCCTTTCTCTCCCTTTTCCTCAATGCTTCATTTACTGGTTTCTCTGTTTGATCTCTGTCTACCCTTCTTCCAAGTGAAGCAGGATTTTTTGTTCCTTATTAATGGTATGAAAAAGTACAAATCAAAAGGAGGAGGTCTGGAGCATACCTTCAACCATTAAGCTTGAGTAACCAGCCAGGTGGGAAAACCCCTTGTGCTGGTGGGGAAGGGTGTCTTGCTCTCTCCACTGAGATTCCAGTTTTGTGACTGACTGGGCTGCAGCACGAGCTGGAGGCATGAGAAACACCTCTGTGCTGTGCACAGGGATGGCATGGTGGGGATGTTGTTGGAAGACGGGACAGCAAGGACGCTGGCCCTCCCACAAAACTGCTTCCCCCTCCCCCTTCCTTTTCTTCTGCAGTTGCACACAGCGCTGTGGCTTGGAGGTCATTTGTTTCCCACAGCTTCACAGACCACTGTAGCAGAAAGGGAGACAATGGTCCCTTACAAGGGGCGATGTGAGGCCTTCTTTCATCTCTAATAAGCCCCTTCACTTGCACTGTGAAGCCTGGTGTGTGTGTGTGCGCGCGCACAGTTCCAGCGTGAACCACTCTGCAGCTTCCATTGATGTAAAGCATCCAGGTTTTTTGTTTTGTTTTTCAAATGGGCAACTCTTGGCATGTTCCAGCCTGAGGTGGATTTTCTGTTCAGCACAAGCACATCAGGAGACATCCCTTCTCCTTTTCACATAAGCTATTAAAATCTAGGGCCCATCTGGTCAACGTCGGTCGGCAGAAAGACCGAACTCAAAAAGCAAGGACAGGAGGGGAGCGACTGTCTTTAGCTCCCCTCTGCCGACCACAGGCTCTGGCTGTTGCTGTGCTTGGGCATGGCTGCTGACTGAGCGTGTCAGGGGAGCTCTGTGAACGCAACCACCCTGGCAAAGTGGCCGACTGTCCTGCCATAGGATTTGCAAGCAGAGGTGCAATTTGAAAACTTTTTCTTCTCCATTACCCTGCTACAATGAGCAGGAAAGGGAATAAACAGTATGATGACATTTTAAGGTGCAGGAGTTCGAAGCAGTGATCCTTCTAGTCCGAGAGACCATTTCTACCAGTGTCTTCTGCCTGATCCTTTGAAATCCCACTCCTTGAGCCACCCTCTAAGTCTGGAGAACTTTCCTTCCTATGTGAAATAGGAAATTTTTAGCTGCCTTCTGTGCAGCAGTGGGTTTGTGCTCCAAGGTAGGAAACTGGTTCTGCCCTGTCTTGGTAGGCTCAGAGTAAGAATGTAGGTTGATGCTGATCGTGAAGTGTTTCCTACTTTCTGCCCACTTTCAAAGCCGGTGTTTAGCCTGGACTGCCTCTGGCTACAGTTGATTCAAATGGCTCACTGTGAGGCCCCCTTCAAGCTCAGTGCAGGCTTATTTTAGGAAATTGCTTTTGTAGTCCAGGTCCACTAAGGCTTTGTGTCTTTCTCCCTCGCTACTGTATCCAGTTCATTTTGTACACAGTATTACTTCAGCAAGGGAAAGAATATCCATCTTTTCACTTGTCTGGGAGGCTGTTGCTATTCCCGGCTACTTAGCATCGTGCAGCCTCATGTTTCACTCTAGCATCTCTGGATGCTGTAATGGTCCTAGCATGAACCTTTTGCTTAACCTTGAGACGTGGCCTCACTTTCCTTAGCTTGCACAGGCTATCTGTTTAACATACCACAGCCTGTAAAAGACATCAAAGTACATTAAGAAATGGTTATGCAAAATTGACAGACTCAGATTTCAGCTATACTCTACTGTATGTTTTTCAGCACAGAATAAGTATTCTTCTATCTGTTGGAAATGTTATATATTACAGTGGGCATTTCACTGACTCTGACTCTGACTGAGCAATTTTGAGCAAAGGTAGGAGACCATTTTCTCAATAATGTCAGACAACGAAATTGAGCAATCAATCAGATGATTCCAGGCAACGCAACTGGACAGTTAGAGATTTCTTGTCATTTATAAGCTGGCCAGCTGAGGGGCCAGTATAGAAACCCATTTTCTAGCATATCCAGATGAGAATGAACCATGGTTTTGGAGCTTTCAAATATATGAGATAGAGCATGCAAGTGTTAAATTGCCCTCAGAACAATGTTTAGGTGATTTTATTGGCCCATGCATTGCTTTGGCAACTGACAGACACTCCACAGTGGTATAGCATTTTGGTCTGTGAGAGACTGGGAATTTTAGGGAAAGATACAGCTTAAACTTCACTGAAAAGGAAGAAATGGACAATCTTTGGGGAAAGGGTGTCTTCCTGCGATCTCATAAAAATGAGTGTCCATCATTAGTTCATTTCAGACAGTTTAATTTCAGACTGATTGATGGATAGATGAAGGTAGCATACACAAGTATAAATATGTTTGTATGTCTTCAGTTTTGGTAGGTGTGGGATGAGAGATGATGTACAACAGCTGAATGTGTTTGAGCTGGAGGAGGGGTGGTATCTCTAAAACAAACAACATTCTTTTGAGTTCTCCAAACGTTTATATTTTCAGCTTCCCTGGACTTGCAAGTAAGATGCCACAGTAATTGGATTGTAACTTGTCTAGTTTCACAGTGATATCTGTAAATATCTCCCTTTCTTCTGCTCAAACACTGTTGCATAACTTCTTGCAGCAAGTATTGTCTCATGGAATATATCACTTGACCTTTTTGCTTGCCTGAGCAGCAGAACACTAAATGTGCTTTTTTTCAGATGATGAAGATACAGTAGCTTCATTAAGGGATGCTGCCATGGCAAGCATCTAGTTATTTCACATGATTAAACTGCTTGCAAACATGAAGTAAACAGAACAGAAGTAAAGAGAAGGGAAAAAAAGGACAATAAACTCCAATTCTTTTAAATCCATTGATAGCTGCAGTTGCAGAGCTCAGCTAATAGGGATTTTAAATTGCTATGGCTATACCATCTTTCTTTCAATGTAAAGACCCAGCAAGTCTTCTGCAGGCTGAGCATGGACTACTTCTCCAGCATTCACCAGCATGTCAGCCGACCTGTCCATATGTTTGCAGAACATAGAAAGTACTTAACTGGTACTCTCTTATGTGAAACAATAATTTAAAAATCCCAGTAATAATGAGTTTTAGATTCAATAAATTGGTAAAAAGTAACTAATTTGTTGCTTCAGACCCTGCCTGGACTTTCTGAAGTTTCTAATGTTGCCTCTGTTAAGTAGGAATGGCTTGGACCACTTAAAGATCAGCCCAGAGAGGGGGAAGAAATGCACCACCACAGCCTCCTCTTGGTTTTGGCAGATACTGACCTCTTCCATGGCCTTCTTTGAGTGATACAGAGTTATTGATAGAACAGCACTTTATGGCCATGAACTTGTGTAAAAGGGCAGTCCTCAGGGCTGGGTAATTAAATCACCATTTTAACTGTTCAGTGGCTTATTAAAAGTATGTAAGAAAAGGATTAATAAAATCAGGGTGTAAGAGGTCCTCAGGCAGCCTCCAACTGTAACATTTTACTCACAGGAGCATTGGGACAAAAATCCAGGTTTCTTCTGAGTGCTGGAGGGCTTTGTGGCATGTACGGAGACCTGTGTGCTGGATTCGTTGGCCTTCTCTGGTGTCCGGGCTGAGTCCTTGGGTGTATGGGTGAAGTCCATATAGTGAAGGTCTGAGGTGCTTCTGTGAACTAGCAGGCCAGAAGTGGGGAAAGATTACTTCTATTTTGTTTTCAAATTCTATTTACTGCTTTATTATGTGATAGATGAACTAGACCTTTTTTTCATTATTTTACCAGAAAAACAAGCACTTCATCTGAGAAGATAGGTTATTGTTTGCTTTGAAGGTGAAGTGAGGAAGTAGTCTTGAAACTGGAGGATCTCCTGTGAGAACATTTGTCTTTACGGAGAGGTATTTAGTGACGATGTACTAGGGCTTCCACTTGATCTCCACAGCCCTGTTAGAGCACAAAAAGGTCCTTCTTCAGAATTCAGAGCTGATAAAGGAGGACTACAAAAACCTCCACAGTGGATTTTACAGAACACGATCAACACAGTGCAATAAAAAATTATCAGAAACTTATTAAAATCTAGTGCAGTTTATGGCATACAAGTGCAGTACATAAACAGGTAACTGCTCTTTACTCTATGGAGTTGTGCTTTTCAGCTGGCCTGCTAGTATCTTTTCCCCGGAAGGAAACCATAAGAGTTGCTTAGAGCTGTCTATAAATCATGCCGTCTCACCTGAGAGACCTTTGGACTTTTCTTTGAGCACGAGAGGTTAAGAGATGCGATGCCTTGTGGATCACTACTCAGTTCATTTTTGCAGTATTATTATTCTAGGCCAGTCCAATTTTCAAATATTTAAAATACACTGTTTTAATGGCGCTATAAAGTCTATCCTGTGGCTTCCTCACACCACCCAGAGTGCAACGTGCTCATTGGTTTATGCTGTCCATCTCCTTCTCGTGATGCTTTGCCAGCTCCAGCCAGTTTGCTGTTCCCTCCTGTTGCAGAGCTCAGCTCTCCCCACCCCACCCCGCTTCCTGCTGCTGACCCCATTTCAGTCTTGGCTTCCCTCTCTGGTTTTTTTCCTCTCTCCTCTCCTCCCCTCCCTTGCCATTGGCATATCTTCCTTAAGCCATACAAAAATAAAGTAAGTGGATGTTTGTGCAAAATATGCATCCCTAGGTAGTAACTGGCTTTTAGCTATACCATGGAGAACAATGAGATGTTCACAGTGCAAAGATAAGCAGTAATCTGAATACTTTAAAAACTGGATTACAAAGGGGAAAAAACAAACCCATTTTTAGTGAGCGGGCTTGAGATATACTTGGGACAGCAACTTCATCATAGACCGGCCACTTAATTTCTTTTTTTCCCTTTATGCATTGGGCTGACATCTACAGACAAACAAAATCCTTCAGTAAGGATGTTTTCCGTCTAATCCATCCAACAGTCCCCTTCACTAAGGATGTGTTTATTCTGAGCAGGGTGCATGATTCATCACCTTTGGGAGATGAGGCAAGGTTTGGTGCTGATCTCAGACAATTTCTCCCCCGCTTGCCCCACCCCCCACCCCAAATGCATGAAGCAGTTTTGTGCTAGGAAATTACATGACTGATAAAATCTTTTAAGGGGAACATCCACCACATTATGGCACGGAAAGTAATAGACAATATTTGCTGTTGGGTAATGGTGACGTCAATTTATTAGAAGCTGGTTTGGACAAGGCAGCAGTAGAGACTGGGAAGCGCCACTTTGGTGTCGATCTCGCTGAAGCTAATAAAAAGTAGTCTTGTCCTGGGTGGGAGAGCTGCAGAAGAAAAGCAAAGATACTACTACAAGCGTCTGAAAATTCAGAGTCATGCTTTGGATCCCTTGAGACTGCAGTTTCTTTACCTCTGGGAACCAGCTACATAAGAAGAATCTAAATTGTCGTTTTTGAAAGAAACGTAGCTCTTTACCTTGCAGAGAGAGTGGGATGTAGTTTTCTGCTGGGAAAGGTGACACATGCAACAGATTTCCCTACTGTACTGGAGCATGAGGGACTTACAAGTCCCACACATGTATATTGGATGAGATGTTAATCAATTAAATGAGGCATATAAAAAAAATGAATAGTCAAGTCATTAACATTCCTGTCTGTTATCCAGCACTGTCCAGTATGAAAGGGAAATAGTTATAGCTCTAGTTATAGTTGATAAATATTTATTTCAGTGATATTCATTTCAATGGTTTGCTCAAATGGAGAACATGTGCATCCCAAGCAACGCATTCTTCCAAGCCTATGCTGAAATGGTGCCTGTCCTCCACAGTGAGCCACTGCTGCTAGGTATGCCAGCTCTAACAGGGAAAGCAGAACTGAGATTCGAGAACCTATAAAATCATTTAATAACTCATGCTAGCAAAAGAAAAGCAGCATGTTAATTCCATTAATGTGGCAAAACTCCCATATGGGTAATAACCAAGACTGTGACGTGTTTGCCAGAAAACCCAAAAGGTACACAGAATTATTTGTGTGTTAGAATTCATTGCAAACGCGGTTAATCTGAGGGCTCATTACAGTGTACTTAGAGCAATCTCTGATTTTATGGCTTTACTTTGTTGTGATTCTATTTGGATGAAACTCTGTATTTTTCAAAAGAACTTTGGTTTAGGTTTTCCAGGATGTTTTTGCATCTGTAACTTTGAAAGATAAATCCACAAACAGCAGCAATGTAGCGCAAGTGCCTCCCTTGTAGTTATACACCTAAAAGAAAAAAATCCCAAACACCAAAAAACCCCAAATCAAACTTAACCCATCCCCCAAACCCGCCAAGCTTCTGACTGTTTCAACGGATGGCTAATAATCACACTCTGTTATTGTAAATGTTGTTGTAAATGTCTTGCTATAACCAAGTTTTTGCTGATTTTTAGGATGGATACTCGATGTAACAAGTCACCCTTGGGACAGAGTTCTCGGGGTTGTTCTGCATACATATATTCTGTTTTTTCTGCTGGGTAAATATGAGTTGTTGAATACAGTTTGATTCACTTCGTACCCCAAGCTGCTAAACAGTACAGCTGTATTGCTGCTGAGCAGGTATTGCATTCCGGCCTCAAGTACAGCAATCACAGGAAATGAATTGTGTGCTATAGAGTGTGTAAAGGAACTTTATGCATGAACTGTTACAGCAGGTATGGTCAGGTTTGCTTTATGTTCATCATTCTTGTTTTCAAATAAACTTTGAGTCAGAATACATAAAATCTGAAATATTTATCTGCTTACAGATGAGATTAAAGATGGAGCTGTGAAAGAAATTGATTTAAAATTTATGATTTAAAATCATAAAATTTAAAGCAGTAAAGCATTAACACAGTTAACAGAGAATGACAGTTATTAGCTGATTGTTTTTAGAAAGTAATTACTAGGATTCAAGAACACTGATGTGAATTCCAGTGCTATGTTGCAGGAGCAAACAAGATTTGATATTTTCCATCGATGTATCTCATTTATGTATATGGTGTTGAAGCTGACACCAAATTTAGGGTGGAAAGGAACTGGATTCTTCCATTCTGAAGTCATTATCCACATTGATATTAATATTAATACTAACTGTTTGATGTGGTTTGAGTTTTATATGTTGCTGTGTTTGGCCCAGAAAGCACTCACTTTTACAAGAGAATGAGTAAGTTTCTGTATATATCTCACTGCAGGATTCAGTGCAGTAAATGAAGTCATATTTCTCCTTGCTTGTTCCTGAAGGTGGTGAGCTCACAGTTGTAGACAATGAAACAATGGCCTGAGCGCATTAAGGTTCTGCTAGAAACACTTTGGCTATTTGTTTGCTTTCTTTTTTCCATGGATTTCTTTCTCTGAGGAAGAAAAAATCAGACAGTGTAATGGCTAGAAGAAGAACAATTTGGCTCTTTTGCAGCCAATACATACCTTAGTCTTTAATATTATATTCCAAATACACTACATGTATTTTATTTTGGATTTGACAACACACTTATGGTCTGGTAAAGTCCTTTGCCGTGCCTTATTTGCTCTTCCCTCTCCATTTGAACTGAGAAGATAGCACACAGCTATGGTAACCAAACACAGCACTATTGCTATATGTTGTCAAGGGGAAGACTAAAGTTGGTGTATGTTCCACTAATGGCAGTGTCCTGATACAAGGCTGCAGCAGCTACCTGCCCTTTCACTAGGATGTAGGAGATGCAGACAAGCACTGGCCGTAGCTTTCATACCGGTCTCCATTCTGTAAACAAGTCTAACAGCAACTGTGCGCTTACAAACTCAAAGCAAAATGTCTTTTATTATTGTAGGTTTAACCCCACAGTAATGCCTTTGGAGACCATACTCATACAATTAAATGTATTTCTGTCATTTGAAAACTGTAAGTTCTGTAATTTCGTCAAAGTTGCAATGGTGATTGCTTAAATAAGTCACTACATCTGAAGAGGAAATCTACAGAAACCAGTGGAGAATGACTTGCTGTAGTTAGCTGTGAGTGTTAACTGACAAGCGACCAAGGTTCCTCTGGCTCTAATCTTGACGTATCTTGTAAATAAAGTAGGATTGGGCTGAAACCAGCATGATAAACTTTTGTTGGGCACAGAATAGCATTGGTTGTTCAGTAAGCATCTTATTTTCTGCTAGGTTAGCATCGAGGCAGTCACTGGGAGTGACATAAAGAGGCACTGTTTTTATAGAAATGCTGTCTTTCACTTGAAGCACGTCTGTTATTTTCACCATTTGAACTCATTGAAATTCCTGTGGCACTTCTCACAAGAGATAGGATATAAAATGTCTCGGCTAAATTTAAAAAGTTGATCATACAAGCCCAGCTGTCATTTTAGCATGGGTCAAGTGATCTATTTTTCTTTTGCAGTGTTTGCCTTTCAAACCTTGCCTGGTGAGATCCCAGGAAAAGTTCTAGATGTCGTAAAGTTTGTTAGTATCCCTACAGGATTTGGGTAGCTCTTCCTAGGCATTACGCTGTCTTTGCCACCGTAACCTTTGAATGGCAACAAATACGTTTGAGCTGTAGCTGTCCCTATATTGCATGTACAGAACACGTCCACATTTAGGGAATATTAGTAAGTACCAGTTGTTTCTAAGGTACTCTAGAGGTACGTTATGTCTGTGTAAGCAACGGCAAGGGTTGATAAATTTGTCAGAGATGCAATACCGCTGTTGTCCCACTTCTGTCAGACCTTTGATAAGGTAAATTATTATTGCAAATTGCCCTTTCCTTCTTGAAAGTCATTTGGTCATAGTGTTAGAAGCCTTTGTGCCCTGTCCCAGCCAACAATGAGCGGACGTTAGAGTAGGGAGACTGGTGCGATGACCTGGAAGACAGTTATGTGATAGTTTTCCAAACTAAAAGTTACAGCATGACTCCAGGTAAGAATGAAAATTTCATAGTGGAGAGAAGGGAGGGAAAAGGGAAGTTCAGCTGAGAGGCAGTTGATCATCTTTCCAGTAAAGGATTAAGCCTGTGGTTCTTTGTAATAGGACTGGCTGGTAAATTATATTTCTGTTGTGCAATAATTCCTGAGTTTTCAGAAATTCTTTCTAACTGGAATGGAAAGGCAAAAATTTATGTGTCTGCTCAAAGTAGCAACATACTGTTTGAAAAACCATGAACATCGATGCCCTCCCCTGTTCTTACGTCTCCTAAGCTGTTCCCTTGGAAGTCCTGGGTCCTCAATCCAAAGCTGTCCTTGGGGCAGGCTGCCAGAGGGTGGCCTGGAAAGCAGCAGGGTTCTGCAGAAAATCTGCTTGGCAGGTATGAGCTGGCCTGTGTCTGTCAGAAGATTTACTGACATGTACGTGTTTTCACAAAACACTAGGTCTTTAGAAGATTTATTTATTTATTAAAAATCAGGTTTGGTGGTTTTTACTAGCTTTGGTTGGGAAATATTATCAGCGTAGCCAGTGTTGAAGTGCAAAGTATACAGGTTATTCATTTGGTTCAGCGGGTATGAATGTACGTTAGCCATGGCTGCAAGCTGTTGATAAGCTTCTGTTCACCAGAAACAGCTGGGAACTACAGATGTAAAACTGTTTAAGCGACTAGGCCCAAATCTGCCACCAAAGATGTCCCTACAAATCCTACTGCCTGCTGGAACAGCTGGGTGCATGTACCTGTCTGCAGATGGAAATTCAAAAGCTGTAATACAAGTCTGCTGTTAGCAGCAAAGCTTTGAAGCCAAATACCCCACTTTTGTAAAGTAAGCAAGTACAAGCGGGTGTATACAAGTGAGTGCTTTCGTCTTCTGGCTTTTGGTGTATGAACTGTTGCTTTAACAAGAAATAGTGTTTAATTAATTTTAAAAGGTGAATTCTCGAGCTCTTAACAAATTCTGCTGTGTGTTTCCATAATAGCTTGATGTTTTTGACTGTGTGACTTGGGAAATGCATAGTGAAATAGTTACATGGCCTCATTTTTGAGCTGACCACATATTATGAGCTTTATTTTACCTATGTTGATGATACTAGCAAGGTCAAAATTTAAACCTGTGTATTTATTGTTCCAAAGTAAATTATGGATTTCCTATTACTCATTTGAAGAACCAGTTTTTTAATTTCATATGATTCATTTTTGTTTAATATGTTTTACAAATTGTTTTGAGGGTTAGTCTTCCTCAAAAAAAATGGCTAGAACAGTCCATTCTGGTTATCTGGTTCGAGCAATTATAAATCTCTTCTAGTAATTTCTTTGGCTGGGAGAACTGAAGCTCATCCGCTAGAACCAACATGAAAGAATTTGAAGAATTGTTGGCCTGCAGTAGATAACTGGACATTACTCTTTTCTGGCTGAAGCCTTTGATTGTATAAATAGATACTAGCATGCAAAAAGATTCTCATCGTGTGCACCTCCATTGACAATAATGGAAATTATAGAATGTTGTAATGATCAATATCCAGGAGGTACCTTCCGAACTACTACTTTGTAAACAGTTTTCTTTTTATCATGTTTATAGCATGATAATTAAATGAAGAATGTTGTTTAATGTAGAATTATAATAGATGTATATGTCTAGAGCATATTTATTTATGTGTATGTGTAGAGCACATTCACTTCATATCTGAATGAATCAAACCAGCCTCCCTAAACTATCAGTAACCCGAGGTCCAGCATCTATAAAATGTTCACAGGCATTGTCTTTAGGAAAAATGCTTGTTTTCCTCAGTGTTTTTATTTCAGAAACTCCACACAGTGTCACTACTACTAGACTCCGTGCTTTTCAGGTGTCCTGTGGCTTGGTGGCAGGTTAGTCATCTCTTCACGCAGCATCTTCAAAGAGCAATGCTATGTATGCTTTTGTATTTTTCTCCTGGGTTGAAAGCGTGCAGATAATAAATATATCCTTCCACTTCCCCAGACCCTATTTTACAGGGGAAATTAATCTTTCCACATTATTCAGGCCTTCAACTTTTTGTTGACACTTTACTTCATGCGTGAGATTGGATGTAAGCTTCTGTGAGATGGCTCTGTCCTATTGTGGGTTAGATCTGAATCTCACATTCAGTTCACCTAGGCCACCTGTCAGCCTTTAAGTTACACAAACTTTCTACCAGTGTAGAGCTTTTCTGAGAGCTTATGTAAGGGCAAAATTTGAAGTTGGTTTTGCAAGGAAGAAAATCAAGTTGTTTAGCCACATTCACTAAGACGTGACTTAGTCCATATTTAGTCCTTTCTTATGTATGTCAAGTTGATACTATCTTTAATCATACTGTTATCTGGTAACAAAGTTAATATCATAATTGTTCTACTTTTTAATCAGTGTTCTTGTTCATTTGCTTTTCAAAGCCAAAGGCTCAGAACCATGGTGCAAGCTCTGCTTGAGAAGCGTATGTGGAATTCCCCAGGGACTGTACTGCATCGTAGCGCTCAAGCTATTTGTTTTACATACTCTTAACCTGAGTGTGAAGAAATTTGAATTGTTTCAAAGTGTAATGTAGTCAAATCTTAAAGTTTACGCCTAAGGTAGGATAGGTAGCGCCAGAAGAGGTGGAAAAGTAGCAGTTACCTGGTTTTGCTATGTGGGATAGATGGTCTTCCCATTGTTTTCCTCTTTTGTCACATCAGGCAGAATGAACTTGCCCATGGTGTTGCTTTCCAGAAGCAGAAGTCAGTTGGCTTCATTGATGCCAAGATAGATAGTGAAGTTACAGCACTGGTTTTTGGAGAGGATGAATTAAATGTGTATATAAAGTAGTAATGCCTGGAATTACATCATTGGTCAGTGACTAAACTTGCTTTACTTTCTGATGATTACGTTATGCTGGAAAACTGCCATGTGCTTCAGACCACTGGATGCGCAGCTTAGCCAGTCACCTCTACTTCTGTTGTTGAATCTTCAGAAGTTCCAGTGCAACATTGATATAGAAAGGATAGCGATATGTTGTGACCTAGGGAACAGTCCTTGCAGGGTGCTACTGACGTAGTCATCAGCCAAGTAGCCATTCCCCTGGTGAAAGTAAGAGAGTAAAACAGTATTTTTTGTCTTTTCATGTGTCACATAGCACTATATTTAATGTGTCATATAGTACTATTTATTATCAAGTTAGGACAGTGTGACATAGTACTTTCTGCAAATCTTTTTCACCGTCTTTCATTTACATGAACACAGCTACTATTCAACTCAAGTTGCAGCTTTTCAAGATTTTGTGACACTTACCATTGTAGCACCAGACCAACTTCCAGTTGTGTGTTAGATAGCATTTATCTTTTGCAACTTACTGTTTCTTCCCTTTTTCCACAGAAGAACAACTGTCTGTGCAATGTGGAGTCTACCTATGGTTAGGTTCTGATGTAAGTGTACACACCGCTGGCTATCTACATTAATAAGTATTTCTGTCCTAAGCAATATTCTTTGCATTTGTCCTAGAAGGTGGTGAAACTGTAAAGTCCAGGGGTTAATTTTGCAGTCTCAAAGTCAAGAAGGATGAAGTTGCACAGATGACCTTTAGTATAGGAGGCTATGGTTTACCTCTGGAGCGGGGCTGTTAACCAGTGTCTTCATTGGATTATGGATATAGGCCTACTTGAAAATAAGGACAAGGAATGTAATGGTTCACTGGAAAGCCAGTGCAGTGAGTGGGGAAGCTGTCAGTAGGCTCCACCGCTGGGGAGAAGTGCTGCAGGACTGTGTGTATCCAGTGACTTGACACCCCGCCGTACTGAATTGCTGCCAGCTGGGCAGAAAGTGGCAAAGACAAGTATTGCAATCTCTTGGGGAACTGAGCTCAGCAGAAATTATGAAAGTAATACATGTGGAGTCTGCTGTTCGAGGCTGAGCATCAGTGAAATCTAAATGCATTCCTAACCAGTGGATAGCACAAAGGAAAGCACAAATTCTGCTTGGTCGAGTTAGGACAGAAACACTGTAGACAAATGTGCCGTCAATGCCTCCAACTCAGAACTGTGTGATCATTTGAGCTTCTGTCATATAATTAATTTAGCAAAGTCTTTCTCGGTCTGCAAAGAGCTGGAGGGGCAAACCACCATGTTTGAGGAGGTGGGATTTTGAGTCCAGGATTCACTTTAATGGAGCTTTGGCGATAACATCCGTATTGAGGAACATGCTCTGTTAATGGTGGGACTTGACTTCTGTCCCTTCCTCTCTGGAGTCAAGTGTATCTCTCAAAGGTCCCTGCTGCTGCCGTGTAGATGCTATCACTAGAAATGGGTGATGAGAATGCCATTGAAACTCCAGAGGACGTTATGTAAGTCCTTAAAATAACATTTTAGACTGAGAGCACTATCCTTTTACTAGGAAAAGCCATTCTCCTCTGTGTTATTCTGAGTGATGGTGTGAAGACTTAATCATTTTTGCTCTCTGCCTACATTGTCCAATTTTTATGTGGGGTTGGAGAATTCAAAATAATTGCTATAGCTTTGGGCTTCTGTGACTCTTCTCTCCATACTCTTTTTTAAAAGGAGAGGCCTCTAGTGAAATGTAGGAGATTCTGAGCATTGCAGACCATATTACTAGGTATAAGCTGAAAGTCTAAATCTTCACCAAAACATCATATGCAGTTTGTCACATCATTTGTCGCATCTGCTGGTGCCAGGAACTGACCTAAGCATGGAAACTCAATCCCATCACAGCTTCTGAATGTCTTTGAGGCTAAAAAGTCCTTGGCAGGATGAGCAGAAGGAAACGTGCATCAGAGCTGTCTGCTTAACATCTGGACCTGTGTGTAAAAAGTACTTAGTGTCTCAATGCAGACCCAATTTTCTAGCACATGAAAATGCAGAAATTCACACACCTGATCATCACTCTCAATCTTGCTATGCTTCCCAATTTTATTTTTTTTTCTAAAGTACATGATTCACAAAAAAAGAGATGAATAAGGTTATACAGTTAGTTCCTGTGGCAAATCCATGAATACTTCAAGAGGATTGCTGAAGAACAAGCACGTGGTTTTCTCCTGTGACTGTATGTACAGTCAGTTGAATCCACTAGTCTTTATCTACTCAGTCATCCTAAACACCCTCATGATATTCTTAGTTTTAGAGTAAACTTATTCATAACAAGCTGTTATGTTTCTTTTTGTTTCTTTTTTTTAAAAAAAGTCCTGTGTCTACAGCTTGCTATTCTACTTGCAAATGCAAATTTGTGCTTGAAAGGTAGGGGATTGACATTATTTAGTTAAGCATCTATCAAACCTATCAGCATTTTAAACAGAAGTTTTAAGTTTAGCTGGAGTGTAGGTGGGGTTTTTTTTTCTTTCATTCTGTGATAAGACACCAAACCCACAGAATTCTTTTGGAATTAATACTAGAACAGGTAACCACATCTAAGGTTTCCAGGCACGTGGAGGTATGAAGGTGATTGTAAACAGCCAGCCTGGATTTACCAAAGGCAAATTGTTCCTCACCAGTCTGTCTTGGACGATGAGAGGACTGGCCTGGTGGATGTGGGCAGAGCAGCTGATGTGGTTTTATCTTCCATTTAGCAAGTCTTTTTGACATGTTGTGCTGTAGCGTCCTTGTAGTGAAATTAGAGAGAAGTAGACTGGAAGGATGAACTACAAGGTAGTGGAAAATTAGCAGGACCTCTGACTTCAGAGAGTAGCTGTCAGTCATTCAAACTCCACCTGGCAGCTGGTGGCCTTCCTCGGTGGTCACTCCTGGGTCCAACGCTGTTTAACGTTTTCCTTAAAGACCTGGGTGAAGGGACAGAGTGTCAGACTAAGTTGGTTGAAGGTGCTGTAGACCCCAGACCAAGCCATCTTATATGAATAACAATCTGCTTGTATGCTAAAAAAATGGGAGAAATTATCCTTAATATTTCTAGATGCCATTTGTCCTTCCAGAGATAATGTCAGGAAAGAACTTAGTAAAGTTACTATACGAGATGATGTCTGCCTTCAATTTTGAGAAACCGTATGGAAATTAAAATTGTAAGAGCGTTGGCAGCTCATACTAGAGTTGCAGAGGCTGGAGAATTCATGTCTTGGCTATTTTTACAGTTTTTTTATTGTTTTACTTCTACAATACAAGAATACATTTAAAAAGTCCTGTAAGTTTCAATCATGGAGAATAAGACACAAGCACAGAGTGCTCTGCCTGGAGTTATCTGCAGCCTTACACGGTCTCAGCTGAAACATACAGAAAACACAAGATTTACAGGATTCATTGCAGATAAAGAGAATTTGTGTATCTGTTGTGCTGCAGCTAGACAGATTCAAAATACTTAGCAACCTCAGATGACTACTTATAGTCAAATGATAATTCATGCAACGTTCGCATCATATATTTTAAATTGAACTAGCAAAATAAGTTTCACAAATCTAGTACCTGAAGTTGCTGTAACTGCATCGATATTGCCAGACTTGAATATTAGGATTGGCCTTCCCCATTAGGCTCAGAAAATTGTGTTTTAAAAGAATCTATTTGGGAGACCTTTCTATTTGCGTCTTGACTCCTAAACTTTGGGGATGCAATCATGACTGTTTTCAAGCCACTCTCAAACTTGTCGTGACAGAGAAATGGGTATATGCTGGGTGCAGGAGAGAGGAGAAGGCTGCATAGGAAGCCATAGGGTTTTTCCATAATCACTTGACTCCAGAAATTGAAGTTTTAAAAATACCAAATATTGCAAGGTGTGGTTGAGTAATGGCAGCGTGTGATGTTTTGAAGTATATTTGTACAGCTTGGATATTTTCTCATATAGTTTCTTTGGCAAGTTTTGGAGATTGCCAGGACTGCAGAGCACATCTGAGAGGCAAACCCTGCCCAGTTCCTTCTCCACCTCCCCCCGCTGTTCAGATTCCAGTTTAACACTCTTGATGTTGCTATGGGATCATCAGTGACTTAAAAATATTTTCTTTTATCTCTTATGAGATAACATCACTGTCGCAGCATCATGCAAAGAAACAGGATCGACCCCAGTTTTCTGAGGAAAGACATTCCCTTGCTTAGTAACCGCTGCTGCTCTCGGCGCCATTGGGCTTTTCAGCAGAGTTTGCCGTGGGAGTGAAAACATAACTGGTTGAACAATGAAGAGCTAATGACCCTAGCCAGAAGGTGATGCAATCCAAAAGTTTGCGAGGGAACCCAGCTGATCTCTCAGGTATCAGAAATGACTTATCGGTGCCAGGCAAATTTCCTTTGCTCTGAAGCCAGCTTGAGCTTACCTGTGAAGCACTGTGCTGTTCGTTAGAGAATATCCTGCATTTACAGTATTCATGTAATTGCACATGAGTGCTTTCTGCCCAAGTGTTCGTTAGACTGCCTGAAGCAGTTACAGTCTAGAGAGGTCCCCAGAATTATTTTTTTTTTTATGGACTGGAGAGAGAATAGTGCAGTTGAAGGGCTAGCATGTGCCTCTGAATCTTTTCTGTTTGCGTAAGGTCACCCCCTGGCACAGGGGGATGCTTTGTGTGTGCATGTTGGAATATAGTCCAGGCCTTTCCAGATGCTGGAGAAAACAAGGTCCAAAAGAGTACTTTCTCTCCTGTAATACCAGTGAAAATATATTAACCTTTAGTTAATTATTTTTTTTCTTTAGAAGAATTCAGAATAGTTTAAAAGTTTAGAAAGTGTATTCACAAGTACAAGGCCTTGCTTAGCAAGCATTTCACTGAAATCCACTGTATGAGTTCCTTTCGGCATGCAGAATTTTCTTCTGAAATTATCCTCTTGGTTGGTGAAATTCTTCCCACAAGAAAAATGAAAAATTAATCTTTGTACATAATTGCAAGTAATTTTTATTCTAACTTTTCAGTGATCTTTCAGCCTTTGGCAGTCTCTTGCTTTGCAGAGTTAAGCATGCTTATATCTATGCTTCTGAATTGTTTTTAGAAAGGTAGGATTTGCAGGTCAAGTGAAACTCCCGCAGTTCTCATGGGTCAGGCTCCCACTATGGCAACCACTGATGTACTTCAGCATGGCTGTCCCTCTTTCCTCCCTCTTGTCTCTCCACTTCTTGCTGTAGTACAAGGGTGTCAGAGGCCTCTTGGAGTTTATGGTAAGAGGAATGAGGTTTGTGCTATTAAAAAGAAAGTTAAAATCCTCTTCTTCATGGTTCTGTTCCATCACATACGCAACTGTGTTTTCGGTGAAGATGTCTACATCCTCATTCATATCCAGCATCATGTTGCCATTACACGCTGATGAGATACTGTGCCTTGCAGTCTGCATTGTTTTAGGGCTGGACAAAGGTAGTTGTCTCCCAAAATTAATTGAGGCAAGTTTGCTTAAATGCCTAAGTTTCAGTTTTGGCCCCACGGGAAGTACCAAGACATTTGCTGCAAGTTTTAGCAGTGCTTTGTTTGAACACGGTCATACAGTGGCATCATTTTCCCTGAGGCATAGTCTTGGGTCTGTCACACAGAGATCCCGTGTAACATTTCTCTGTAGCTCAGAACAGAAGGTTTCTTTTTCATTTAAAAAATAAACAAAACAACAACAACAAAGGACTGTGCATTTGTTTATATTGCATAGCTGTACAGCTATGGAGGTCATGTACTGCTAATATCTCATCTGATGAGGCATCAGCTCTCCTAGCTGAAGTGTGTTGTCATGCTGGCAAAGTGCTTGAAGGAATGCCATTGTGTTGTTGGAAATGACATTGGTCATGCAGCAGGGGACAGTCTCCTGTTACAGTCCATAACAAGCCAGTCCCCGGTGGAGCCGCAGTGCTGGTAAAGCGAGACATGCCAGCTTCTGCACCGAGATGCAAACCAGATTCCCAGCTGCTGGTAGCTGCTGCCATCTCACACCACTTTCAGCGAGAGCAGAAATGCTAACCCCCACCACCTATCCCAATTACAGCCCAGGCAGTCATTTTCTGCCTCCTAAGAGTAGCTTAGTAATTGAGATGCAATTAGCGCTTTTAATTTCCTGGCCTCAAATCTTGACCAGTGGCTCTGTTTGATCAGTGAGAAGAATTACTTGCAGTCATATGTTTTTAAAGTACATCTGATCAGGTTCATTCTTGGGTTGGGGGCGGGGGAAGACACTGAGTGTTTCCCTATCTGCTGTAGGCCAACACTGAGCACTTACAAAAATCCCACCCAGATTGTTCATATGTACTTAGGAGGTGTTTTGGGTTTTTTTTTTTAAGCAGATAGAGTGGTTTGTATGGTCAGAAACCTTAATTCTTTAATTTTCAAAAATTTCCTGTAGATCAGCAGATACCGTAAAAAAAAAAAAAAAAAAAAAAAAAGCACATCCACACTCAGGTTTATCATCTGGGCTATTACAGCTGTCATAAGTTAATTCTCAAGTTATCTTCTCTGCTAGAATTTTTAATAGCTATGTAGTATAACGAATGAAGGTTGAGCTCTTTTTTGAAATTTATCATCTCGTTGAAATGACAGAGAGCTTGTGTGGCATAAAAGGTCAGTTACTACATTATATATAACTTCTTGTTTTCATCTCCTACAGTTCTTGCAGTGAACTAAAAATGTTTTAGACAACAGATGTGGAACACTTAAAATATTTGGAATATGTGGGAATATGCTGTGGGACCACCTGTCCTGCAACACGAAAGACAGAATTGGTTTGTGAACACTGTTCGTTACACTGGCAGTGAACAGGAGTTGCACGCTAAAAGTAGAACAGAATGAAAACTGCAGGGTAAGTATAGTAGGTTTAATTTACTCAAGGAAACATAGGGAAGAAGGGCGAATCAACAAGTTCAATGCTCATTAATATTTAGCCAATAATCCACATTTGAGATTCCCTTAATAAGTATAGCCTGGAGCAGTTAGTCTCAGGAAGCGCAGGAAGCTCATGGTTAAGAAGAAAAAAACCTTATTTTATCTGATTTAGCCTAAAATAAGGTATTTTATTTATTGTTTGACTACTTCTACTAGTCAGATCCTATCTATTTAGTTACAAATTAACAGTTACAGCTAGTAATGACTACATTGGCTATCCTTTGTGAAAATAACAAAAAAACCCCAAACCATTTACATATTGTAGAAACCCAAGGTTTTGATAATAATTTGGATTCCTTTAGAGGTTGAGGATGTCGAGGTGATTTGTTGCTGGTGTCTGTTTTTCTGCACAGTTACTATTTATTGACTAAAGTTAACAAACGTTGTTTCACAGATGAGGGAACAAAGGCGCAGATAGGATCAGTATGTAGCATTTGCATTTCTTCATTTGGAGTTCTGGCATGTGAGTGCCCACAATTCTTTATTATCTTTTTCCTTCAATGATTTTTAAAAAGGAGGATATTAAAATCGAGATGATAGCAACTTCCCTGCCTCAGGGAAGGATTGTGGAGATAGTTAATGTTTATACCACTTTCCCCCTCTTTTCCTCCCTGTAACTGTTGCGTGAAACTACCATTGCTGGAGTTGAGGTTACAGCGCAAAGGGAAGGTATCGGGCAGTGCTTCTGCCCATAGGCAAGCATTGGCTGGGAAACAGTACATGAGGCTCTGCCCTAAAAAATGCAAATGGTACATAAATCAGAAAGAAATTCAGAAACTCAGATTCATCCCTCGCTCTATGGACTCTGGAAACAGTGAAGTGTGGTTACACTTAATGGCTTAGGTCTCTTTCTAAATTTGGGGTATGGATGTAAAACTGCCCTTCAAAACTGAAATTTCTATTTGATAGTACATGCCTGGAGTCAGTGAATGAAACAGCTGTTGATGCACTCTCTTGATTAGGAATGATAGAAAAAGTCAGGACACACATTAGCAGTGTTTCCCACAGCGAGTGCAATTCTCCCTGCCCTCGGATATAATGGCTCGCTGCTGTATACTATGCAAACAAATTAGACATACTGTGGGAGCCACAACTTTAAATTTCTCAACCTTTTTGCATGCAAAAATCCAGCATTAATTATGCTTTTTTACATTTAGAGTTCCTCTTCGTTAGCTGGAGGGAGGTCTTTGTGATTAAAGGAAACAGGTTTCATTGAGCCAGACGAGCTCTGCTCTGTCCTCTTTTTCACCTCCCCTCAGGGCAAAGACCAACAGCTTGAGGGTGACCCCTTCAAGAAGTTTCATTGAAAAGGAAGATGAGAAAGGCTGGACAGGCTCTTTCTAATGCTCTGCGCTGGAGCCAGGAAAAGGCAGCTGTTTCTAGCTTTTCTGTTTTTTTTTTTTTTCTTTTGGGTTTTTTTTTCCCCCCTTTCCTGGTGGCTGAGATCTGGGCTTGCTGCCATATCTGTTTGTCTGTCTGTCTCATGTTGTTTTTCTCAGAGAGCTTCAGAGGCCAGTTGCCCATAGTCAGTTGCTGGGAACAGAGGTTGTTCCTTGTATCGTCTTAACTCTCCATGCCAGAGCGTTCATGCTTGAATAGGAAACAGCAAGATCTGTCAAAATAGCCCTTTTCTTTAGGGCTTTGAGGCTGCATTCTCCATGGCCATCTGTTCCCTTTCACCCTTTTGGACAATGTTGCTATTTGAAACCAACCACTCTTTGCTCTCTCCCTTTCCCCTTGCCCTCCCCCCCCCCCCCCCCAATCTGGGAAAAAGGGAAAAAAAGTTGTTTCTGGCCCCGACTGGCCTCTAGAGGATTCAACCATTTTGTAGTTTGAGGATTAAAAGTGATATTTTGCAATTTTTTATTTTTCACTGACTTAAAAAAATTTAATACATCTCAGGAGAGAAGAGTCACTGCAGTCAAAAGATCATTTTGGATTTATGCATTGCTCTCCACAGAGCACTTCGGTGTCCTGTCGCTGTCTGATGCAGACTACAGTGAAAACTTGGCACATCTTGGAATATTTTGCATTATAGCAGGAACGGAAGGAACCTCCTATAGTTAAGGCTGTATAACTGTTTCCCTTCCAACCCTCTGTCTTCAGTCAGAAAAGCTTATCGGGATGAAATTTTCCAGTCTTGGTTGTTGTCCAAAATTGAATTTATTTGCTTAGTTTCAGATAAAGTAAGTCATTCCTTTTTGAGAATGAGATGAAGAAAAAAGCATATACCTCCTCCACTCCAGGATGGGTGACTGCACCGTGAAGAGGGGGACTGACTTGCTGAGAACCTCCTGGAAAGTCTGTGTCAGTCAGGGAGTGAAGCCAGAGCCCTGTAATCCTCAGTCGTTTTAACATCCTCCATGTTATATACTGCCTCTATGTGTGTGTGTGTGCCTAAGTACATAAACATATATGTATTTTCAGCTTTGTAAATGAGTCAGTTCTGAACAGTGAGCCACTGTGGTGTCAGCACGTGCTAAAATGTTTTGTCATTCATCTTATAATGAGAGGGAAGACATTTTATATACATTGGTATATTGGCTGTGCAATTAAAAAAAAATGTGAGAGTGCCCAATAAACATATGTTGTGAAGGTACTCCAAGCACTCAGGTGCATCTACTAGGTGTATGTGTAGAGTTCGCCAGGCCAGGCCAAAAGGCACTTCTTCAGAGAAGAGGTTGCATCCTTCAGCTGGTGTCACGGGCCCCTCTGCGCTGAGAAATAGACACAGCCAGTGAGACCTGTATTGGCAAATGCAGACTTGTGGTTAAATACCAGTTAAGAAATGCCACAGTCAACCCTGATGATAGTCGTTGTGAGAAACAATTGAGTCCCTTGTTCTGTGTTTGATAGGCAGAATTAAAGTCGCACATAGCATTTTTTACATTTAATGTTTCCTAACTTTTATGTTCCTAATCATACAACCAAAACATTCTTTCAGTTTAGTTTTTGTGATGGATAGTATTAAGAGTTTGGCCAAATCTGAACTCCAGATGTGAACAGCTGTAATTTGCAAACAGTCATCTCTAGCCCCCAAATGTTTGGCTGACCTCTGTTTCCATGTTGTAGGCTGAAAGAGAATTGTTTCATCCTGGAATTTCAGTTTTGATAACTCTGGCTCATGATCCAAGCTTTACAGCTCTAAGATTGTTGGTTTTATTTACACCTAGAGAGAACTGTCGTAACTGTAATCTATGGGACCGGTGTTAAGAACACTGAAGGCTAAATTTTCAAAGAAATTACTACAGTCATGATGCAAAGTAAAGCAGTTAGCTCAGTTTGCATACAAAAAAAATCTCAACTTGAAGTACAATCTAACATTGATTATTGAACGTAGTCCTTGTGGTTAACAGCCCCACCCTGGACTCTTAATTATTGCATGTTTCAACCCTCTGTATCAAGAAATCGTTACTCACTAAATTTGAAAGTTATTTGAAAAGAGGACCACTACTGAAATACTGTGCTCAGGAGTGAAAAGGACAGATAACTTAATTCAGTAGTTCAAATCCATGGAACTAGGCTGTGATCAGAAATTGTTATTTGGTAAGGCTTTTTATGCTCAATATATCGAGAAAGGTCCACCGCGGTGTAGGCTGAATGTCAGTGCTAGTGTTAAGTGAGCAAACCCAGGTGCTGGCCATGGTCTGGCTGTAGCAGCACAAAGTTCTCTGTGGCTTCTTTGCAAAATATATTTACCAAGGCAGACCTTAGTGCTTATTTGAAACTAGCTTGCATACACCTACTGTCCTTTTCCGTCTGCCATGTAGGCAATACCAATAGCCAACTCCCTGGGAAATGGACAGCCATGTCAGAAACACCCTGGGTATGTTAGCACTAATTGGTGCTTTTATTGGCTTCTTCGATGGAGAACTCAATGTGCGACAGAAACTCGACTCTCTCCCTCCTACTCCCGTCACCCTTCCGTGCCCTGACTCTCAAATGTAATTTAAGGTTCATTTGCAGACTGGCTCCTACCTTGCCTGGAGTACTGCTGCTTTTGCCTGTACCGTGTCAGTTTTCTGGGTATGAGGGCTAAGCTGCCAAGATACTGTTTCTTTACCAGAACATATTTTATGGAAAAAAAATGTAGACTATGGGAATACAGTCTGTGTCTCAGACCACAGCAACCTAACATCAGTATAGTGCTGTGAGCTGCATTCTGAAACTCACTGCAGCTTCAGAGCTACATCTCCCTCTCCTCCCCCCATATGTATTAGTTTTTGTTCTGCCTTTCTGGGATTCAGCCGTTTAGGCTTCCAGACTTCAGACTGTTATGTTGGGGTTGGTATTTTTGTCCCTGTCAAGGAGGAGTGTGACAGATGGCTTATTTGGTTCTAGCCTGGAAAGTTCGGAAGTGGCAAATCCAGATGATGGGTAAACACTAGCAGAGACTGATGAAGTTTAGCAGCTGAGATTAACCATCCTGGGAAAATCAGATACGATAATGCCATGGCTGTGTAGGTCAGAGGGCCGAGGCTTGCGGCATGCAAGGCTTCAGTTCCTCTGACAGCGGGATTCTAAATCTTGGTTCTTTATTCAAGCCTTAAGGGACCTACACACATGTAATTCTAGCATTCTGCCCCCTCCCTCCTACATGCCTTCTGATTAATATCGTGATCTGTTTAATTCCCTGAGGGAACGTAACCAAAAAAATACAGCAATAACTTGTAGCATGATTGGTGAGGTGATAATTAAAAGCATTTTCTGGTTCACAGGCCCCTAGCATTGCCAGATGCCATGATTGGGCAAGCTTTGTTTTTCAACCTATGCATCCTTTATATGTGCACTCAGGCAAAATTCCAGATCTGGGTTGTTTGGGAGGTTTTTCCCCCCCTTAGGTCAATGGTTTGGGATTTTATTTTCTAGTCTTGGAGAGACAGGAAGAAGTGACTGCATAGGAGACGTTAGATGGAAGAAGCTGCTTTAAGTTTTAGTGGTGAGCAATGTGGGAAAAGAACTCTGGATACTAAGAGAGTGGTGTAAATTAGTACAAGTCTAGATTTTAGAAAAAGAGGGAATTTCTCAAGAAGTGCCATTAAAAAGGGAAGGAGGGTGAGCTGAGGGGTAAAGAATTTATCCTTGGTTACAGAAAGGAATTGACTTAACCACTGCCTTCTACTTGGTCTTCACCATCCTTCCCACCAAAGCACTACTCATTTGATCATTTGCACTAGCAATGCAGCAATAATAGAGTGCCAGAAACTCATCACTTTGTGGTGTGTTGCCAGGCCACAGAGGCAGAATATTTACACCGACAAAAAGAAAGTATCTGTTCCCAAGGATCTCAACTCCACAATCCCTGATTTGGGCCCTGTTTCAGGTGCTGTAAACCACCAGCTGTCTTCCCACCTCCACAGATCTCCCGAGACCTGACCACTTTGGTCATGGCTGGTAGATTGGCAAGAAATCAGACCAGCTGGATTTTCTCATTTCTTAATGTCAATTCCTTTTTTAGGTCAGCAGACAGGAGTCTCGGTACTAGCATGTGTGTGCTTCTCTCTCTGTCTGTCTCTCTCTTTCTCAACTCAAAACAGAAGTGACATGAAGTCACCAATGTCAGGGAATGTGGTCTTCTGGTGCAAAACATGCTGGTAACAGTGGGCATGCTAGCGTGGGATTACAAATAAGCCAGAATCTGCCTAGTTTTCTGGAAGACCCTTCTGATGTCTTGACCTGGATAGAGGTCCCAGCTGATTTTTTGGGGGGTAGAATAATGGTTAATATTACTTATTTGAAAAAGCTTCTAATGTTTCACAGAGAATACTGAAAGTCCTTATTTCTGTACACTTTTGCTGGCCTGTCACATTCTTTGGTTTATTTTCCCTCATCTCATAGGGAAGATTCCTTGTAAGTGGGGAATAATCAGCAGCAGCTAAGAGACTCTTAAACTGCAGTTCTCATGAAAAGAAGGTCTTCAGGTCAGGAACTATCTTTTTGCTCTCTGTATAGTGGTTTGCATATTGCAGATTAGCGCTCTAGGAGTTGTCACAGTACAAGTAAAGAATGGCTGGGGAAAAGACAGCAGAAAGGACATTATTCTTGATCTAGTATCAGATTAACACTGTAAAAATCACCCAGAATGTGTAAACAGATACACATAAATATAATGACAAAAAAGTGTGAAAACTCACCTGTTCGGAGCATATGAGATAAATAAACTGTGTTGTCCAAAATGAGAAGTGAGCTCATTCCCTTTCTGTCACATTCACTGCTGTCTTCATCAGAACTTTGCAGCTGGAGTCTATAAGTGGCAATTTTCAGTCTCTTGATGATGACTGAATTGGAACAGTCTTTTCAGTGTAATCTCTAGTAGGCACTTCAGTGCTGTAGCAGTAGCATAGCTAAGAACTAGGGGTGGTCAAAAAATTTTCCATTGAAACTGCTTTTTTAAACTGGAGATTAGTAGGGGTTTGCATTTAATTGCTTCATTTGCTAACTATATCTTGATGACTGTACTAGTAAAAAAAAAGAACTAAATTACACACCATTGATTACTAAACATTTCCAGTTTCTAGCTAAAATATTTTTATTTATTTTTAATTAAAATTTGAAGTAAGCTGGAGTAATCAGGGTGGGGGGATTTGCACAGATTTAGAACTAGGTGTTTTGGGGGAGTAAAATTGCCCCAGATTCCCTCTCTTAATAAAAGGAGGAGAATAAGCATTTTAAAAGTTAGAATTTTTACATGGTTAGTTTTGTGGCCAAGCTTCATTTCTTATGGCAGCAACTGGTTTTCCTGCCATATTTCCCTAAATAATAGAACACTGTATGAAGGCAACACTGTACTCTAGGAAGTAAGTTTTGATTTCTTCCTAAGATGAACCAGATTCTGCTGTTGATATGCCTGCATAACCCATTAACTGAAACAGATTTGTACAGTTCAAACAGAGACCAACATTTGCTTTAGTGTCTGTTTGTACGAATCAGTAATTTGTGTTTGGTAATTACCTAGGTGTAGGTATATGTGCATTTTGGTCTGTGCTTTGTCTCAAATGGGTGATATCAAATGGTGATCTAAGTAGCTGTCTACCGCTAGGGCCATGGCTTCAAAGTAAAGGACCGGGTTTTTCATCCTCAATCATTTTCTGTTAGTTTTGTGAAGGTAGAGTATGTGACAGAAAGAATTTGGGATGTACCTTGGCTGACCAGTGCAGAGAGCGAGATGGTCACCACTGTAGGGTAAGAGAATCAGTCACCTTTTGCCTAAAGAAAAAGCTGTGGAGAAGGGCTGAGAATGGCAGAAGTCAGCACGTGGGAGTTTGAAGGGTGCTATGCGTGGTTACTTCACAGATGAGTTTGTCCTGTGGGTTGTTTTTTTACTGTGTGATGGGGTTTTCCACCATTGGATATTTTTATACTTGTACTTTCTGAGTAGGTGAAGATGGAAAAATAGATTGGGGGTTGAGGGTTTTTTCCTCTTTTTCTTTTTTTTTCTTTTTTCTTTTTCCTTTTTATTTTTCCTTTTTCTTCTTCTTTTTGTTTTTCTTTTTCTTTTTTCTCTCCCTTCTGGAGTCATTGTTAGAGATCTGTACCAAAAATACAGACTAAATGCAATGCAGGTGAAAAGCAGTGATCTTTATGAGGTCTGCCAGTGAACCAGAAAGCTGCACAGCCTGAGCAAGAGGGAAGGTACTTTCATTCTTATTGCATGGTGTGCCGTTTTTGTTGAGCTCAGTAGTTTAATTCTTTATAAATATTTCTCTGTACTTTTGGAGAGTTTTTTCCTCCTTTTTGATAAATCAGGCTTTAATCAAGATGATTTGATGTTAAGATTTGGAAAATTTGGGGACTGGTTGCTTCTCTATTTTGTTATTTCACTGTCATATTGTGCATTGATCCCTTTTTTGCATTCGTTGAGAAAAGATTTTTGAATTACCACATTGATAGAGTTTGCAAAGGGGCCCAGTGTTGGGATTGAACCTGCCAGGCAATGACTCTTTCATCTAGAGGGACAAAAATCTGTATGAGAATGTGGAAAGTGTGTAATTCATTGCTCTGTGCAGTTATATCAATAAGGAGCAAGTTATTTTTTTTAATCAAGAGTATAATCACATTCTGCAAGGACTCCTTGCATTTAATAATGTTCTTTTAAGAAGTCCGTTTCATTTGATTCAAGATGCTGGTCTAGTTAGCCTAATTTTCCTAGGATGAGACACTAATGAAACTGAAGTTCCTTTATGATTAAATCCCCTTCAGCCATATTTGCAACAATTGGGACATGGGTTACATGAAGGTTTAAAATGGTACCTTCTTATAAGTAGAAGATGAGAAGGTCTTTGAGATCATGTCTGTACTTGTAATTCTCTGCTTGGATATAACAGAGTAATCCCAGAATGAGTATTGAGCTGAATAGCTTTAATCCTACTGTTTCCTCCAGTGAAAAATGGAAGATGGAATAAACCTACTTTCCCTATCTTGCCTATATGTGGCATTCATCTCAGTGATAAGGAAGGTACTTATGGAAGGTTTGTTGTAATTGCATGGGGGGAAACAAACAAAGTTAATCTAGCCCTTGTGTGTAAGTAGGGCTAAGTGTTGTTGCCCAATTCTACTGGCAACTCTTTCTAGGGCAGTGGAGCCCAGCCTGAGCCTCTTCTTCTGCTTGGAAGCAGCACTGCAGGCCTCAGTTGAAGAATCACCCTTTCTTCTTTGGGTTTTTTTTCCCCTGGTTGTGGAGAGGCATTTACTTTGCATTTGACTCAGACCACAAGAACCTTTATTTTCACTTGTGACAGCTGTTCAGTGAGAGTGAAGCAGCCAGTTCCTCCTTTATGCTTGTGATCCAGAACAGATATGGTTTATTCTGGTGTCTCTGCCAGTGCCCTGAAGAGCTTAATTTCACAGGAGACGGTAGAAAAGGTACCTCATGCAGTCCTTGGCCTGTCTGCTGATGTGCCCTTTGAAGATCAGTTTAATGCTAGTTCTTTTTGTGTGGGGAAGGAAGGAGTGTTTACAGGAATTGAAATCACCAATTCATTTTACTTAAGCTGGATCTGAATATATAAAGTAGGGGTTGTTCAGAGGTCTTCTCCCACCCTTCTAGCATGCATCTTCACCTCCCCATGCTAGGATACCATCTCTGTGCTTCTGGATACCCACTCCCTTTTCCCACATACAGCATCCATAAACTGAGATCTGCCACCTTTCTCTCATCTGTCTGTCAGCCACGTTTTCTTACTCTCCTTAGTCCCTGTGCTCCCTGTATCACCCATGTCCTGAGCAGAAACCATCATGCTAGCAGTGACTGGAGTAAGAGCTGTGCTCTAAGCAGGCTGGAGAGTTGGGAACTGCTGCCTGTCAGCTGATTGCACGTCGCTGGCTCTCTGGAAACATCCACCCCACAGCATGAATAAGCACCTTTGTGTCACAACTGGGAGCTTTTGCCCCATACCACTCTGAAGTGATTCAGGTTGGACAGTTTGGGGACCTCTGAGCAGAAACCAAAGTCTCTTATGAGCCTGTTTTCTTCTTGGGCCAAGGTTGGTCTGATACTCCCATCTCTAAGTATGAAACTATCAGGGTTTGGAAGAACAAGGCAATGTGTGCTGAAAAATATCACTCTTTCTTTGAACAATACTATTTATGCACTTACTTTGTCCAGTTCATTAATGACTAAGTAGTGATTGAAATAACAGAAAAGATAAGTCTGAGGTTTTTTTAAGACCATGTTTGAATATAAATCTGCTTTCTTAACATATCCTCTTTCTTTCCTCTGAGACATTTACTATCTTTTTGTGTTTAAAGCAAAGACAAGGAATGAAGCATGTGCTGTCACTGCCCTTGAACTTCTTTGCAAATCTGGTGCTGCTTCCTCCTCGGTTTATTTCACTTGTCGGTTTGTTTTTTTGTCTGCCTAATGCATCAGCTTACAGGAGGATCCCTTATAAAATGGAAGCCTTTCCTGTGAGGCATTCCTTTCCACCCTGTAAAAAGTCTTTGCTGTAAATTTGCTCCAGGCTTACTAACCACTTTGTACCACAGTCATAAATTTGAATAACTTCACAGAAGAGGATTTGCCTGGAAGCGGGTCACACAGACAGCCCTCTTCAGACAGGGGCTGACACTGTATGGTACAGTGGGCTTTCTCCTGTATAATAAAGTAAAATAAATGGCAGCAATTAGCTTGCTTGTTCTGCCATAAGCCTTACACCTCTATCACTTTTGTTCACTTTGGGAGAGGTTTTAGGCCTGGAAGGAATGCAGAATAAGGAATTGCTATGGAGTGATATCTCTGTAATATCAGCAGGCTGCAGACAGTTAACTGCTTAAATGCCTGGCTCAGGATTGCAACAGCAAGGTGTTACGCCTTCTGTTAGCTAATAGCAGAGACACATAATTTGAGGGAAGTTTGGATGTCGATTTTGCAGCTGTTTTATGACAACAGTAGCTAATTCTGGAATGTCCGGGCTTTTTGTCTGTAGTCAGAGGTCCCCAAGCAGCGGTGGGTGAATTGTTTCTCAATGGTGTGGAGCAGTGGCTTCCAGCTGCATGCAGGGATGCAGTTACACCAGCTGTGAGGGGAACACCTCCACACCCACCAGAACTTACACTTAGCTGCTTCACTTGAATTTTGTGATTCCTACCCATTTCTAGCAGGTGGGAAAGAAGGACAATGTTGAATACAGGAGGAACTTGCAGCTTATTCCACATGACAAAGAGAGAACTGCAAAATTTTAAAACTGCTTTGCTGTCTTTCATTCTCCCTTAGCCTGTTCATACAGTAACGGCATTTTACTTTTGTGGTGTTAGCACAAAAACAAAAGTTTGTAGAACTTAATGAACTTAATTAAGTAACTTGTTTTAAGTGATTTTAAGGGAATGGATTACACACCTCCCAGCACCCTGCTTTAACACCTGAACCTGTTCTCTCCTCCAGCTGGCAAATTAAATCCAAAGCAAAGATGAAGAGAAATTATTATTGTCAGCACATCCACCTTCCCAATAGAGATGGGTTAGAATAATTAGCAGAATAGCATTCCGAGTATGGAAACTTCCAGTTAGGTGCTCCTTATTCAGGTGGAAGTTTGATGCTTATCAAGTTATTAATACCTTTGTTTTGAGAAAAGAAAAGCAGCCATTCTTGCTGGATTGCACAACTGTAGCCTGTTTGCAGACGAGAACAGATGTTGTTCTGGAGAAACAAGTATTGTGCATGTCGCAGTGAGTTCCCGTGATGTGGGAGGTGATTCAGACAAGTACAGAGACCAGACTCTTGTCAAACTATTGGCTTGAACCAGGTGCTTCACTCATTTCTTTTGTAGACCTTAAACATTTAAAGACCTAATCCAAATCCAGTTGATGTTAATTGAACCTTGTATTACTTAGCAGGGGAGGTTTGAGGTGTTCGGCTGAGTCCTGTAGCACACTGCGATCATTCCAGGCCCTTCTCTCCAGCCTGCTGCTCTCCTCTGCCTAATGCAGTCTAATGCAGTGTCCTCCTCATTGCTTGCAGGCTACCAGCAGTGATACAAATAATGATTATTGCTGCATGACAACACTTTTGGTCTTACCCTTTACTGGATATTTTTCCAAAATAAAAGCTTTAGTGAATGAAGAAATTATGTTTCTGCTCTGAATAGTTGGGGGGGGGGGGGGGGAGCACTAAAAAAACCCACAACCTTGCAAATGTAAAAGCAACGAAGGGTTTTAAACCTGAATCTTCCAGAAGCTCCGCTGGGCCATGAGATGAGTTTGTCATCTCAGTACAGTATTGCTTCCAAAACCTAGTACTTATAATTTAAGTTTCAACGTTAACTGTTGCCTTACTGATCATTTTGACAAAAACATAAGGCTGCCCTGACCTTTGTATTGCAGAGTAAGTGTCTGGTCTAACTTTAATTGACTTAGTTGACAAGATTTTCATGACTGTTCTGGGGAAGCAGTTTCGTTGCCTGATAGATGACAGGAAGTTTCCTGACTTTAAATCTAACTTTCTCTCATTCAGTCATAGCTTTTAACCAAATGGACTGTCTACCTCAAACAGTTCAATTTTCAGCTTGCACATGATCATTTCTACTGCCATAACAATTGGGATTTTGTTTCTGAATTTCCTTGGTTTGTCCGGCTTTCTCTGTTCTTGAAGTGTCTTTTGAAGTACAAACAAGTCACTCATCTATCTGTTCATCTTACACAGAACTTGTGGTAAGCAAAGATGAAGTTCCCGGGCACCTACCTGCCTGTGTATGTATATGTGTGTATGTATGGGTCTCTGGTTTCAATATGAGAAAGCTCAGGTGCAATGGCAGTTCAGCAAGCTGGATCATGTGGCATTATTGGAAATACTTCCTTATGTTGTCATTGCTGGTTGCAGCAAAGTGCATTTTCCTTCAGGGTTATATAAAATTCATGTGATTTCAGAGACACCAGAATGGTATTTACAGCTAAGGGGCTCCCTTCTTTTGCACATCTTACAAAATGTGTAGAATGCCTGACGGCATGAAGCAGTATTTTGATTCTGCTCCTTTAGCTTCCCTTTTTGTTTATGTCATTACATGCTGTCACTCTGCTGGCCTGCTTTCCTCTCCTCTGTGCCCATAGAAAGCTGGTTTGTTTGGGGATAGAACATCTAAAGAGGAAAAGGCAAGTGTCCCCCATGTATGGTGCACCTCCAGATATTTAGAAAATGTACCGGTCTCTCCGAGAAGATAGGTACTGCTTTCAACATATCCTTAATTCTTGGCACTTTGTCTAGGTATCAGAAGGTGAGATGAAGAACTCACACTGCAGTTGTATAAATAAATCAGAAAGGTGGGAAATTCATGTGATAGTGCCATCTATTAAGTTCCAATTGTGATTACCTAGCTTAGGGAATGATCTGAGATGACTGATTAGAGTTTCCATGACGAACCTTTCTCTGTGGCACAGTCCTGATGCAGTTTCATATTTATCTTCAGGAGCTTCTGGAAGTGGGAAGAGGGAATCTGGTTGTGTGACAGCAGCCCTTGGCAACACATGGAGTCACAGCGTCAACACCAGGCTCATACTACAATATCATGACTTGCCGACAAGACAGGTGAGAACTTAACAGTGAAGAGAATTTAAATAAAGCTATACCAGCAGTGGTCGGTCGGATGGGCTAACTGTGTCCTTCAGCCTCTGTGGTTATGCCACATGTGTTGAGAAGCTGGCACTTCACAGCCAATTGCTTTTTTTTTGGGGGGGGGGGGGGGGGGGGGGAGCAGTGAGTGTGCTTTGCTTTTCAGGGATGGCCAGTCCTCCAGTGCCTCCCTATGTTAGGATGGGCTTATCTGAGTCACAGGACCTAGCATTGGCCTGTTGGCACAGACATACACGTTCCTTGAGCTTTTAGTGCATTTCATGTTGTGGAGATGAAGGGTAATCCTTAAAGTGCTGCCCTGCGCAGGGATTTTGGGGCAGGAGTAGGAGGCTAGTCCTTTCAATGCCATGATTGTTTTGCTGTCATCCTTCCCACTCTTTGTGCCAAATTTCAGCTGTGACTGTTAGGACAGGGAGCACTCTATCTTCTGCAGCTACTGCTTGCAAGTGGAAGCTTGCTGCCTGCACTTTGAGCAGTACTTTGAGCAGTAAGTATGGTACCAATTTTCCAGAAGTATGCCTGGAAAAAGGAAAACGCTTACCCTTTTCACTAAGAGACTTCATGCTTTTGAGTGAAATATAGTAGCAATTTTGACTGCAATCTTCACCTCTTAATTTAAAAAAACTGTGAAAAACTAGGAGGCAAGACATTTGGAGTTTGATTGAGGGGATAACTTTGTTTTGTTTTTAAGAACATCATAACCCATGATTTCATCTGTCCCTTGGGATATCTGTGGTTATAATCTCATTTGGCTTTGTCTATTCTGTTTTTGCATTGATGTAACTCCTTCCAAAGGCTGTGACCCTCAGTCCTAATGTTATTGATTTTCTGCCCATTAGAGAGCTGTCAGAAAAATTGCTATCCAAAATTTGTACCATCTTCCTCTTATAGCATTATTACCCATGTGCGTTCAAATTGGTGCTCCTGGTTTTACTGCCCCAACACAAGGTTTCTCGCTTTTAGATTGCAGTCTTTAGAGCCAAAGGAGAGGAAGCCATCCTGGTTTAATCTGCTCATTACAAGTAAAATTATAATGATTGCACTTCTGTTCCTGTGAGTAGTGGGCACGGTGAAGCAGCGGTAGTCCTCTGGACTCTCAGGTAGCAGGTTAAGTGTGTGAAATGCAGGTAGAAAAGGCATCTTCTGGACTCTCTTCTAAAGACCATGCACACCTGTATAGAAACATGCTCTTACTGCTGCTGCTCTTAGAAGTTCTCTATGTTCTGCTTCTTATTCTGGTCTGTAACCAGTTCTCCTTTTCTACATGTGTGTGCAAAATACAAAGCTGTTCACAAATTTCCTGGATCGCTTTGGAGGTACATGAGAGGTGGAGTTGGCAAAGGGAAAAGGGCAGAAACTGGGCTCTGTGCTACTTCATGATGCACAAAGTTGGCTAAAAACGAAAGAACGTTCCTCTGGTGGTGGAAAGAGGGAGCAGTTTTCCTAAAGAACATTTGGATATTAAATGTAGTTTTTTCCTGATTTTGTTTGAGAAGTAATAGATCGCAAGTGTATGAAATATTGGGTTTAACCCTTTAAAATTCCATTATAAAAAATATATTATGATATGCTTTAAAAAAAGCAGAATTTTACTCTGTTCCTAACTGGGTTTATCAGATGCACCACCTTGCTTGCATGTAAAGCCATGGGCTCATTCTGTTTTAGTTAAGCAGAAGAACTGTAACTACAGTGAGGAAAAACAACCTTAAAGTAAATGTTAGTATATAGTATTAAAAGCAAAGTAATTTGAAACAGAAGTGTGATATAAATAGTGATATGTCTGTGAAGTCCATGAATGAAATGGGATATGTCCATGATGTCCTGTAAGTATTTTCCTGTTGCTGGTATCTGTGTCCTTTTTTTTAGATAAATTCTCTTTTCTTAAAGTCATAGAAATCTTTCAGCTAGACATGCACTTTCCAGTTAGAGGAAGGCATCTAGAATTACCCTACCTGTAGCAGCATTGTATCAATTCAATTACTATCATTTTACACACATATGTTCTTTTATAGTTGCTTTATACCCACTTTCAGAAACGAATTGTGAATAAAGGTGCCTCAGTTCTTGAGATGCAATTTCAGTCATCGTAAGGTGGTTCTGCCAGGAGGTGTTGGATATCAATGCTTTGAAAATCAGCACTTTTTAAGGAAGCTTAACTTGGAGGTCCAAAAGTTCCCAAGTCAGTAATCACTTTTACAAATTCTCATATTACTGTGTTTAAAAAAAAAAAGAAAAGCCTGTGATTATCTGTGTAGTCTTGGTTTTAAAGTGAAATTCTGCCCCAGGAAATTAATAAAAGCACACAGTTGTTCTGGAGATTTGGGTGAAAAGTGGTACAAAAACAAGTTTTCCCTGCTTTTCACAATCTGCAACCCTGCAGAATCATTACTGTTCAAGGAATAACCTGTGTTTTGTTCTGAGTTGCACAGCAGACGCAATTTTTTCTTTCAAAAGCTAGAATTCAGTCTTTCTTCATTTGACCTCCTGAAGATGTTCCTCCTCGCTCTACTTTCTTTTCTTTCCCTGGAGGAGCTGGGGCAGTAGTGACAGTCTGAGGGATCTTCCCTTACATCTAACTTCCATGGTAGTAGAGCCACCATGCTAATCCTCGCTGGGAAATCCTACCCATCAAGACAGAAAGCACCTCTTGAGATGCACTGGGCCATGAAGCCCATGGGTGGTATTCTTCAAAATGTGAAGTGATAATGTAATCCTTAAGGAGGATTCAAGCAAGCAGTTTTCCAGAACCATAGTATCTTCTGGACAGGACAGGCCACTGGGCTGCTAGATGCTTGTTCTTAGTCATGCAGTATTCATTTCTGGGAAAGCTCGGGGACATAGTCTCTGTACCTGAAATTTTGGGGAACGCCAGGGTAGGCAGGTGGCAGAACAAGTGTGCAACAAACATAGGGAAATTAAGCATAGAATTCCTACACAGGATTTTTTTAATATATTAAGTAAAAGATTCCTTCATTTTCTTTGTCCAGCAGATGTTTTTTTCAGCCAACTATCCCTTTTTCTACCCCACCCTCTGTATGTCTGGTGAGGATGAATAAGACAGCAGCCAATTCAGCAAATAATGTAATTTCTGGGACATCCTGCCTGCCTTAAAATCAATCAGGTTTGCTTTATTGCTTGGGTAGGAACAGATTTCTGAACAAACAGATGAACTTTCCTCTTTTGCCCCCTTCTAGAAGCCAGTGTTCTGTTTTTTGTTTCCTCCAGGACAGAAGCAATGCCACTGGGGCAGGGCAGAAGGAAGTTTCCAGTCTTCATTTTAATTCATTATGCCACCAAGACCCACAAGCATGAATAACAGTAGTAGTCTTTTAACTGCTGAAGTGGGACTGAGCTGCATGACTTCCACAGCGGCATGGTGGCATAAGAGCTTGGGAGAATGCAGGAGAAGTTAATTGTTTCGCACAAATGGGTTCATGAAGAGAATTTGCTATTATCTTTATGGATACTGATACTTGGTTCTCCCTAAGCACTCTTGTAAGTAGTTAACCATGACATTTGTTTTCCTGAAATCCATACATAAACGTGCAGACCCTTTGAGTTTGGGCCAAAACCAACAGGGCTGCACTAGAAACTGTCAGACTCCTCAGTTACCCCTATATGTATAATTATCCTTTCCTGAACTGGAGTCAGCAGGCTTGAAGGTTACTGTTTTCATGTGTGCTCAGCTGTCTTTGGTGGACAGCATGGTAGGGTTTAATTTGTTGACATGCTATATTTAACATTTTATTCTTGTCTGTTGGAGACAGGGTGCTGGATTAAGTGAGACACTGGCCAGATCTGGTATGGCAGCTTCTATGGGCCTGGTTTATTTTATAGTTTTCAAGGGATTTGTGAGACTCAAAGTATTGTGTTAATGTCTATAAGGTGTTTCGAAATTCTCACATAGAAAGTGCACATAGAAGTGTTATTTTATAACAAATCAGTGTTTTCCTGTGGTATTTTCAAGAAAGAGCATTTAGAATCATAGAATCATTTAGGTTGGAAAGGACCTTTAAGGTCATTGAGTACAACCATTAACCTAGCACTGCAAAGTCCACCACTAAACCATGTCCCTAAGTGCCACATCTACGTGTCTTTTAAATACCTCCAGGGACGACGACTCCACCACTCCCCTGGGCAGCCTGTTCCAATGCTTGACAACCCTTTCGGTGAAGAATTTTTTCCTAATATCCAATCTAAACCTTCCCTGGCACAACTCGAGGCCATTTCCTCTCGTCCTGTCACTTGTTACTTGGGAGAAGAGACTGACCCCCACCTCGCTACAGGCTCCTTTCAGGTAGTTGCAGAGAGCGATCAGGTCTCCCCTCAGCCTCCTCTTCTCCAGGCTGAACAACCCCAGTTCCCTCAGCCGGTCTCACAGGTCTTGTGCTCTAGACCCTCCACCAGCTTCGTTGCCCTTCTCTGGACACGCTCCAGCCGTGAGCAGCCAGTTTCTCCAGGAAAATGCTGTGGGAAATGGTGTCAAAGGCTTTGCTGAAGTCCAGGCAAACAACATCCACAGCCTTTCCCTCATCCACTAGGTGGGTCACCTTGTCACAGAAGGAGATCAGGTCAGTCAAGCAGGACCTGCCTTTCACAAACCCCTGCTGACTGGGCCTGATCCCCTGGTTGCCCTGTACGTGCCGTGTGATGGCACTCAGGATGATCTGCTCCATAACCTTCCCTGGCACCAGGTCAGGCTGACAGGCCTGCAGTTCCCCGGATCCTCCTTCCAGCCCTTCCTGTAGGTGGGCGTCACATTGGCTAACTCCCAGTCAACTGGGACCTCCCTGGTTAGCCAGGACTGCTGATAAATGGCTGAAAGCGGCTTGGTGAGCACTTCCACCAGCTCCCTCAGCACCCTTGGGTGGATCCCATCCAGCCCCATAGACTTGTGCGTGTGTAAGTGGTGCAGCAGGTCACTAACCATTTCCCCTTGGATTGTGGGGGCTTCATTCTGCTCCCCATCCCTGACTTCCAGCTCAGGGGCTGGGTACTCAGAGAACAACTGGTCTTAGGATTGAGATACGAGCTGGAGCTTTCAAGCCATGCCATGTGAGCTGTTGTTCAGCAATTTTCCTGCTTCAGGTGAAGTGTTTCAAATGCATATGGTGACTCATTCTTAAAAAACAAAACAAAAAAACCTTCTCTCATTCAGACTAATGCCAGACATAACTTTTATTGTGTCCTTGGTTACAGACCAGCTGTTTTGTTTTGCTCTGCTTACTATCATATGAATAAGCCCTGAATAAACATTCCAAAATTGCGATGGTGAAGTAACCATGGTACTTGCTGGCGTGGGGAAGGTCTGGGAGAGACCCAAGGGGAGTGGGGATGAAGTTTTACATTTATGTGACTTGCTAAGGCCAACTGCCATGATTCTTCACCTCAAATTTGTTATAATTTTAGTGAAGCAGTTCCTTCAAATTGTACAGATGTTTGGCTGTAACTCTACCAGTCATTGAGAAAATATATTAAAAATAGAAATAATGTAACTAGTTGCAGTCATGAGGATTTCAGAGCATAAGTGAGACCAGATCTATAGCTCCCTGTAAAACATTGAAGGTAGTTATGTGGACTCTGTAGCTGTTGGATAGCTATCCTGTTTTAAAGATAACACCAGGTGAGGTTTTCATTCATAAAAAAGGGAAGCAAATAAACCACAGAAAATAAAACAATCTCAGACCAAGTGAGTAAGCTGTGGAGAAGAAACATACACCAAGTACTACTATCTGTGGTTAACACTTTCTAAATTTTGCCTTAATAATCTGGAGAATAGCAAGTACAGTAATGAAGTTTGGAAATGGCATCCAAATGTTATGTGTTGAAACATAATGGAAGATTGTAGCCTCATAATATAAAGAGATCTAATTCCTTTGATGAGATGGTAATATTTGCTGGGGACAAAGAAGAGGCAATGAAATGTAATCAGACAGAACATGTACTGAAATCACTCTGAGATGGAGGGAATAAGGCCTGACACAAATAAAATACAAACAGGATAGGTGTGTCTTTTCTTCTGTTAACTTTGTAGCAGTTATAGCTACCTACTAAAGCAAATGAAGAAGAAGAAAATGCAATGAAAAAAAGATATTTTTAATCGTCTTAAACGTGGTTTAGGAGTCAGATGAGGCAGATGGAGATGGCCACTAGTGTTGAGAAATGTAGGCAAAAGGCTTTTCACCTACTTTGGTGGGAGCAGAGGAGAAGCTAGTTCAGTCTATGACAGTGGGGCAAGAAAGAGCCCATAGAGAACTGGGCAGTGAAATCAGTGTTTGACCAAAGGAGATGACTGAGGATGTGTGAAGGTTGCCCATCGTTATGTGTGAGGCAAGAAGTGTTGCTCTTTACGTTGTCTTCTGCTGAGCTAGAATTTGGGGATACTCAGAAGAAGAAATCCCGCTACCCGAAACAAGTACAGAAGAAAGCTCTGCATGTGGCTTTTTAGCAGTATTTAGACAAATGAAGTGCCATTCAGCAGCTGCAATCTGTGTCAGGAAAACCTGTCTTTATATGCTACATGAATCATGTACATTGTACAGTAATGCAGATTATGTACCTAGTACAATACTTTTTTTTTCAATTGTTTTGATGTGAGAAAATCTGCAGATGGTAGTGGATAATGAGGTCCAGTAAGCAGTGATAGAAAAGGGATGTGGCTATTGGTTTGTTTTAAAATGGAAGTAGTGTTAAGTGTGTATCTGTTCTAAGCCATCTTATTATATAATGTGCTTATCGTATGGAAAATCAGCTCTGTGAAAACAGGAAGAGGTTTTTTTAATTATTTTTTTTTAAAGATAAGAATGATGGTATGGAATCATGCAACGGATAGGAAAATTTGCAGGAAAGTAGAATTATTTTCAGGTGAGATTAATTTTTTATAGTTCTCCATTACGGAGTATGCTGCTTTTGAAGAAATAGCTGTGGAAAGACTGCAGGAGCACGTATTTGAATTCTGTAAACTCTTTCTTTTAAAGAAATGTTTTTTTCTAGGATACACGGTTTACTTCAGAGACTTCTGCCTCACCTCTGCTATTGTTTGAATGTTTTGAATCAAGACACAATGAAAGGTTGTTACGGCCTCAAATTTCCATGCATGTGTACAAACCACATCCTTTAAAATACACAAAGAAGAAGCTTATGGGTTTTTTTCTGTTTAAAAAGGCTCTAGACTGATAACCCTTATGACAGAAAGCTTTTGCTTATCCATAGATCATATACAAGCATAAGCGGCAATATGAACTTGAGTTGCATGTGAACAGGATGAAGCTGGACACAGTGCACAACTGTAGCATAAACAGATTATTATCGACACAGTATGATACTGACTTAATCCAGCAAAAGTGCCAAATGAAAGGATGCCATAAAAACAGAGAAGGTTCATTAACAAGTATTTGGAGCTCAAACTTCACTAGGTCACTTACTTTCCCGACTTGTGTGTTTGTTCATGTCTGTGTTTGCAGTAAGCTTCCTTCTTAACGGACTTGTGGAAAATGGTCATACAATATAAACATCACCGTAGCCCTGTCTACATTAAATGGGACTGGATTTATGGCCCTCTCCTCTTAACAGGACACTTTTATATAGAGAAAAATGTTTCCATCCTTCCTGAATAAGAATTCATTTACTCAGGTGCTTATATAACACTAATCAGTTTGTTATCTAAGAATCTAAACAGAAATTAAAGGACCCTAGATGAAAATGGAAAAGAACAAAAGAGAACCTTTAAATAGTTCATCTTTTTCTCTGTCCTTTTTTTAATGAGCATTGCAAGTTTTCTTAATGAAAATTATTCTAATGTTAGATTGACAAAATATAGCAGCAGCTGTGCAAACTTCAAACTCATAGATCCGTAGTTCAAAGCATCCTAAACAGATAAGCAGGAACATCTTTGAGGCAGAGAGGCAAACTCAGTCATTAAGTTATACCAAGTCTTCCCACTGAGGCTGGTGGCAGAGGTGGGTACTTTCTGTTAGGTATCTTTGACTGATAGGCCAGTCAGCTCTTAGAAGAGACTCCTCTTTGGTTGCTGCTATCCTATACCGATTACAAGTTAACCATCTCATATTATTGTTATATTTTTTAATTACTATGCAAGCATTTGCTGACTGATCTCTGCAATCCCCATGCCAAGTGCTCATAACTGAGGAAACCAAGTCAGAAATAAGAAACTGGCCAGAGTAAATCCTTTGCAGCTGGGAGCAAAGCTGGAATCTCTTCACTGCCACTTTCATGCTGCTAAGCTTGATCTTGCTCAACCTTTACTGCCTCTGTTTCAGGCACTTATAAAGTTTTTGTACCTCCTTGTACTATGTAGTTCCTCGGCTGTGAAGGAACTCCTGCTTCCCTCTCCAATTTTCTCTGTAGATTAACTCACCTGCTGAACTGGTTTTAACTGTGGTCACTGCCTTCTCTCCTGAATCTCTCTCCTTAGCGTGCCATAAACTTTTCTTCGTCAATCTTCACCATTAATAAAAGGTTAATGAAACTGAGACTGTGGCTTGAGCTTTGTGGCAAAACTCTCTCTCTGCTTCCTTGTTTCCAGTTTCTGTTGATACCATAGCTGATTTTTCTAAGCCTCAGCTCTAGAAGTCACCTTGCATTCCTACATCTCTCTTCTTTGCAGACATCAAAACTGTTGCAAGTTCCCAACAAAGCGAGTAGCTAGCACTTAAATTTTTAGACTATTAGAATGCTTGCCCAGCTTCTTATCTTCTGTACTGGTTAATGCAACATCTTCATTTCTAGTATTATCAACCCAGTATTTTTTTTCCTCTTCCAAACTTACCATAGAAAATAGAATTGTTACTTTGGTGAGACCTACTTAGTCACAGTGACATTATTGTTTTAATTTTTATATATTTTCTCAGTTCTGTAACTGGGAAAATTGCCTTTTGCCTTGGTCTAATTGGTAACTGTGAACCTTCATGTTAATCAGATAGCAAATTCTCAGAAATTGGGGCTACCACTTAAGGGTCTGGATAGGAGGGGTAAGATTACTATAACAAAATCTGCTCTGAATATAAAACAGAGAACTTCAGCGTGTGACGCTGTTAATCCAACGCCCTTTACACTGTATTTACAATTCACTAAAACAGCATAAAAATGGGTGAGAGAAAGAACCAGATATGACTTTCAGGCTCTGGACTGAATTGTCTGAAAAATGCTCTGTTTGTAAGCTTAAGCCCCTTTGCAGAGAGGGAATGAATACAAATTCCCATCCTGTTTATACAGAATCACTTTTCTGATTTTGGTCGGACTTCAGTGTGAGTTTTCCCCTCAAAACACAGTGGAATTAACCTAGAGCAGATTGTCTCATCAATATCTGAAGTTTCATTGCTCCTAACATCAGAGTGGCAATGACCAAAGTCGTTTATCCTCGGAATGCCTTGGCAAATTCCCCTGCCTCCTGTTTTCTACCAGATCCTCTTTTTTTTTTTTTTTTCCCCCTTTTTTTTTCCCTCCCTTTTTTTTTTTGGTTTTTTTTTGGTAACTGAAAACAAGCTAACTAAAATGCCCAACTCAAATTTAAGTGTTTTTTATTCAGAAAAGTTCTGCTAAGTCTGTCTTGGAATATAGTGTACTTAAAGCTTAAAGGTATTCTTAATAGTGAAAAAGATCAAAGTATCATTATGAAGGAACTGGACAACCTTAATTAGTGAAAATAGAGTGGAATATAAGATTGATCATAGAAATAATCTGTAAAATAATATTGGGCATTACAAATTAGTTTCTGCTTTACATAAGGAGCGTACAAGCTCAAAGTGAAGCTAATACTGGAGTGGTTTAGTTTATCACAATAAAACTAGTTCAACAGTGTAATGCAATCATGAAAAGGGGCTGTGCTATCCTAGAATAGGTCAGGCAAGGCATTTTCAAAGGAAAGAGAAAAGTGTTTGTACCTTTGAGGAAAGGCACTGGGGAAATCTCTGAAATACTGTATATGGCCTGGACATTTGTGTTCCCACTACTTTCTTCTTTCTTCTCTTTCTACTTACTTTCTTCCCAGGTAAGGTGTGTGCTAGAAAGAATATATTTATTGACATAGCAACAAGTTTGAGCTGTCACTGGTAGAAAAACCCCTCAGATAAAGTTTTAAAACCAGATAAACTTTGACATATTGACTTAAATGGGCAAAATGCATCACATCTGTGAAAAGGTAGGGATCAGACATGATCCCCATGTTCAGGCATTACAACTTTTCTGATGCTCTAAACATATTAAGGAAGAATCATCTCAGGAGTTTGTATATCTAGGATATTATACTTTCAACTTGAATTTTTGCTTGTTTTATTAATCTAATGTCATTGAACTGTTCTAGACTGACAACATATGAGAATGACAGCCAGTGAGTGGCGAGCAAAATCTGCTGTACAGAAAACAGTGTGTTTTCTTTGGTTCCGCCTTATCAGTATATCTACCCTGGGTAGGATCAATTAATCTAGAGGGGTTTGTTCTATGTAGACTTTTTGATCTTTGATCTCTCTAATTCCTGTCTATGGTATATAAGTGCCCTTAGCTGTGATCTAAAAACAGGCTGAAAAAGAAGAAACCCTGTTAACTGCTTAGAAACCGAATACAGACTACTGACCCACTTTAAGGAATAAAAACAACTTTTACATACCACTGCCTGAGATGGACTGCACCTTAAAATGGAGGGGGGTTTGATGGTCTCCAATGTTGGTGACCTGTTGGGAGCTGCCCGGTCAACTTTATCACATCTACCTATCATATTGCGTCAAGAAGATAATAAACAATTTTCACAATATTACCTTCCCCTGGGCTGATTGTTGTAACTGTTGGAAAAATATGATGGGATTTGAGGACACTTGCTCAGTCAGGAATGGAAAGGATGTGTCCAGGAGATGGTAGTGTATAATACCCACATTGTGGAAACATTGGAAGATTCTTGTGACTAAAAGGTAAAAAGCAATATAAATACCTGCCTGAGCCATCCTGCTTCCAGCTCTCACATGTAGTACTTATGCTGTACTTCGATTAGGGAGAGGTATGGTCTCTAGATACATATTAACAGAAAGCAGTAAATTTCTCAATCCATGTTGAAGTTCAGTGTTTCTGACAGACGTGATTGATGGATAACTTAAACTTTTCAGATACTGGTGGGAAGTACTGTAAAGTGCAGCTTAGTTAATGAATGGCTTCTTGCTTGAATATTCATATTGGAGCAACACTAAATTGGAAATAACTAACCAGGTCACTTGTCAATAAATGCCACTGTGTCATCAAAAAAAGCAAGAGACCTAGACTGCAGTGTAGGGCGTGAGGCACTACTGAGGTTGTTCTCCACCGGAAAGAGCTCATTTGATTTTTCTTGGGTTTGCAAAGCCCTTTCACATTTGTGTCACCGTGATGGTTCATGGTCTCCCTTATCAGTCATTTACAACAAGTAAGCCCTGAGTCTCTGGCAGAAGTTCTTGCACTAGTCCTGAGTGAACCATCAACCTTGGCTTTTTCTGCCATTTGGCTTAATTTGGCTGTGCAGATGTGTCTGCAGTTCAGGGTGTTTACGTGCTCCAGAACAGTGAACTGCAAGCAATGGAGTTTAGGTTGCAAAGACACCTGAGTTGGCCTTGTACAGAGCTGACAGTGGTCCAGGAGGTTTGGCTTGGAGTCTAAGCCAATAAAGCCTTATCAGGCCTGAGCCAGCACTGCCGTTTTACTCAGCAAATTGATGTTTCTGGTCCAAATTGTGTGTTTGTTCTTCACTGTATGTCAGTGAAGTTCTTTCTCTTATTGTCACTATTTATTTATCTATCTAATAATAATATAAAACTCTGTACCCATAGTCGTCTCAAGCTACAGATGGAAAGTCACCTAATACCCTCTTAACTGGTGTTCATGTTTCCAGGTGGATGTGGTACATCTCTTACCAAAAACAAGAGGAAACTACTTTTTTCTCCTTTTTTTCATACATTTTGTCTTACTTCTTACTTGTGATCTTATAATGGCCATCTCAGTCTTCATTTGAAATAACTGAGCAGACTGAAAAAAGAAAATGAAAGTGTAAATTAGCACGAAGAAATTCAAGGAGTTTCTTACTCATATAAATTAATTGGTATTAAATATAGAAAAAAAAGCCAAGCAACTTCCTGTAAGAAATGTAATAAAGGTTGCCATTTGGGTGCTGTTGCAGGAAAGAAGAGGTTGAGAGGTCTTTTTCATCAATTTTTTTTCCTACAGTTAGGCATTTTCTTTGCTATGGCTACATTTTTGTCCTTTGAACATAATAACTTTTCAAAAGTTCACACGTAGTTAAGATCCCTAATGCACATAGACCAATCTGAATTTTTTAAGCATAACCCCCATGCAAGAGAATATCCAAGAGCCATAAATGCTACTCCCAATAGTTTTGTGAAAAGAATGGCCATTATGTCTGATCTTTGCTTCTGTTTCTTCTCCAACATAAAAAGGTTTGTTAACCTGCTGATTGTTATTTGGGGCATGTTGTCATCAAAAATTTCAGATCTGGTGGGTTATAAAGCAATGTTTCAGGTCCTAAAGGGCTGTCCAGCCTTTATGCATCTATGCCATGCACTGGAACAAGCATGTTTGCCATTACCTGTTGTGGATTGGTGGGGATCAGCTACCCTCTAGAAATGTAAAGGAAGTCTCCTGAAACATTTGTTTGTTAGGGGAAAGTTTTTCGAGGACTCTTATTCAACATTTGTACATTTAGTAATACAGATGATGTTTATAAGGCCATTAAGCTTTCTTTGAACACATTGTTTTCCACTTCCTTGGTAAAATCTCTCCCAATAATGTTCTTGCTAGAGAAAATCTGAGTCTTGTAGAAAGATTGAAATTAAATTTTAAATTAAATCTATCACCTTTTCTCAACACCTGTAAAGCATGACAGTACTCCAAAAGCACGCACATTGCATCTGTATGTATTAGCTCATGGATCTGTTAGCTTTTTTTTTTCCTTGTCCTTGTTATGTGATGCCCAGTGGACTCTAAAATGTACTTTACTGAGGCTTTACCTAAGCTACTATTGCTGTCTCTCTCATGGGAATTCAGCAGTGTTGCGTTAGCTTGACTACAAGGACTTTAGGTTTAGGAACAGAAGGAAGTGAATACACAAAAAAAACTTGGAAAGTGGTTTTGTTTGTTTCATGTCAAAAGCATTTTGCAGCCACTAGTGTGGGTGAAGAATATTTATGCTGTGGTCTAGGACTTGGTTGAATCCCAATCTTTTTGGCCCAAGTCAGACAAATTAAGATGATGGCTTTACATCAAGGAAGTATGAAGGACACTGTTTTTACTGATGTCCAAAACCAATGAATGCAGGATGGGGAGAGCACACTTGTGATGCTCTTTTACAATGGCTTAATTTTCTTCCAATTTATAAACAAAAATGTTAAGCTTTTTTTGTCATTTAGAAAGCCAAAAGAAAGTGAAAGAAGGAATGAGTATTGGCTAACTAAAGATTTGAGACACATTAGAAACAGGCATTGGGGTTGAATTTGAGTGGATACTTTTTTATCTAAATATGTTGCTAAAACTATCATAAAGAAGGTTCATAGAGAACAGAAGAATAAATCATGATGGCAATGCATATGCTAATTACATACTTAAGAATGTATATTCCTTGTGTTGTGCTGGTGAATTACACCGAGCTGATCTACTCCATGCAATGATGAGGGCTGGATGCTGTTTGGATCCCTACCTCTGCAGTCATGTGGGCAGAGAAGCCAGCGCCATCTCTGTTGGGAGCACGTGGGTCTGTGGAGGAGAAAGTGCGCAGCTGCTGGGCTTCTGTGCTGTCTTCCCCACTGGTCCCGTCTCTTCCAGGCAAGTCTGGCAGGCTGGGTGGAAGCAGCTGTGTATTCTGAGAACTGCTCTGGTGCTATTGTACTGGTACTCCCTTAGGAGTCCTTCCCGATTCAGGATGCATGATCCCGGGATAAGGCAGTGTTCCAGTATGTGTCGTAAATAAGAATTGTATCCTTCAGCCCTTTTCTTATTTCCAGAACCAAAGTCAAATGGAACTGTATGGAAGGCTCTGAAAAGCTACATAAACTTTATTTTCTGTTCTTCTCACTACCAGTGTGCTACAAGTCTGATGAGTGACCACAAGCTGCTGCGCAGGAGAATTCCCTTAGGAGGCTGTGTTTATGCTACCCAACAACTTTATCCAGCCACAGCACCATCCTCAGATCCCTTTTCTTGGTACTGTTTCATTGTGGTAGCCAGGACATGCTGGCTGGCTAGCCTCTTTCCTGCTTAGTGAAAGCTACAAGCATTTTCTCCTGAATTACCCTTCACATTGGACAATTACCAGGGCTTTGGGCCTCAAAAGTATTATAACATAGGAAATCATCATGGCCAAGCTCTTGTGAAGTTTCCTGGCCTCTAGAGGACTCTCCATCGGGAAAATTAGGAGAGACTCGGAAACAGAAAGACGACAAAATCCATTTTGCAAAATAAGGAATAAGGCGCGTGGCAGGGAGACAGAAAGCACTTCTGAGAAGAGGAATTTCACAGGGTCTGGTGTTACATGAGCAGAAAGGAGCTGACTGGCCTTGCATACCCCATATTTCACGCTGGGGAACTTGCACCAGAAGTCTGGCTTAAGTAGAAGTATACTGGATGCAGCCTGTTTTTGTGCAGTTCCCTGGCCAGGTTGCTGCAGTTCAGACACAGTTTGGATAAACATCTGGGATTGCATTTTCTTTTCCAATTAAACTTGAAGTCACCCAATGTTTGCCTAGGCAGTGCAGTTCCCTGCCACTGAAGTTATTGTTAAGTTACATCCATTCTGCAGGAAAAGGCACTCTGGATTAGAGGGTTCAGGGGTCTGCTCACACTATAGGAGAGGACAGCTAAGCAAAAGCAGCAATTTGTTGCATTTGGCCTATTGCATTCAGGACAGTCGTTGCTCTGGAGCACATCAGGGCAGTTCACCTTGGAAAGTTTTGCTTTTGTTGTCTGTGATTGATACCTATTTGAGGTTTTGATGGTTTCCTTTCACTGAAGTTATGTTTACTCAGTCCAAGGATATTCAGAGCTCCTCATTATAGTGCCTGAAGCTAAAACCGTGTCTGAATGGCAGTACATATTACATGCTGAGCTCTCTCACTTGAAATCCAATGTTTGGCACACCGCAAGGACTGGAACAATTTACAGACTGGTCATCCATTGCTAGCAACTGCCTGGATAGGCACAGCCAAAACATGTGCCTTTGTTCTGGTCTTATGTGAGGGGAAGAAATTGACCCCGCTAAGCATTTGAGAAAACAGATAGCAGATCTGTTGCTTATTGATCCTTCTGCTGTACTCTCTGGGTAGGGGAAAGCAGGGTATCTCTGGAGCTGTGCCTACCTGGCAGAAAATAAATACAGAGAAGTTGCTACAGATGGCTATCTCCATGCCTGATTTTGGACTGAAGAAAAGGAATGCTACATAATTTTCATATAATTGCCCGATAAAACAGTGGCAAAGTTAGGAAGAAAACTCATGAATCCTGATTCCCAGGTCCTGGCATTGTGCACGATGAAAAAGTCCTTTATATATGTATGGCTTTTTAGAAGCAAGATCTGAAGCCAGCTGAGTATAGCAGGGCTTGAGATTTGGAGAGTGTCCTCTTTCCTGGACTTGTCCACTGTCCTGTTTCTCCTCTATTCTTAAAAGACTCTTGGTTTTCATTTCTATCTCCTCCTTTTGTTTGTTTTCCTTCCATTTCTTTCCTTTGCAAGTATTGAATGTCTCCTCTGGGAGTAAGCCTAGCCACATGTGCGTGCAGTGATGGTTTATTTTTATTGGAGTCATTGCCTGTGACTGTTATTCATTACTATAGGAAGAACTGCACTAACAAACTGCTCTGAGAGGGGGGGGGGTTTCTGTTGTAAAAAGTCCTGTTTTGTCAATAGCCATTGAAATTATCTACTGCCATCACTAAGACATTGAGAGTTTGGAGCTTGGACACTGGTACTGCCTCCTGAATGTCCTGTTGTGTCTGGTGTTGCAAAGCAGAATCTCAGCTTCTCTCAGCTTCCTTGCATGTTGTCTCATTAGGTGAGCTTTTCAACCATCTGTCCACCTCTCTGCTACCTAAGCAACTCATTTGGCCTCTGCTTGGGGAAGAATTTGCGGTTGCACAAAGCTAGTGCAGTCTCTGACACTGACTACTGTTATAGCCTCCTATAATAGAGTATAGACAGAACACCGCCAGACAAGGCCTGCCTGGGATGAAATGGCTGATTCAGAAAAGGCAAGTCAAAAGTAGTATAAAATGCTTTTATCTCACTTGCACTTCTAGTCTTCACATTGGATAAGTAATCAACAGCCATATTTTCTTACCTTTGTTCTCAAGTTATCACACATTTCTGTGTCACCGTGGGCAAGACCACCATCTAACATCTCTAAGGTCATGTAAGGAATTCCTGGTGCTTCTTTAAGATTAATATGTAGCATAAATAATAAAACTATTGGTAGTTACATTAGAAGCATATGCTTAGCGTAAATGTAAGTCAGAGTTCAGAGAGGTAGGCAGCCTAAATAATTACACATAAGAAGTACAGCAATGTAAAATCAATGAATATTAATTTACCACTTCTGAAATCAGAGTGGAGCACAGTGAGGAAAGGTGAGTGATCTGCCTAGGCTTACCCAAAAGAAGATGACACCTTACCATAAAAGTTAATGCTAGGATAAAACAAACAGGCAAGAAGTGATTTATCTGAAATTTGGCTAATATTGCATAGGTTCATGTTTTCTAGAGATTTGTTTTAAATATTTCAGAATCTCTGCTTCCCGCTAACACTGACTGTTAAAATCAAAGGTAATCGGTCAGAATTTGGCTGAGAAGGTTTGATCTCTTTGATATTAATTACATTTGTTAATATAAGTGTCATGCTGTTATTTCAGGATTGAGATTTCTTTGAATTCTTTATCCCATTCTGAATCCATCTCATGTTTTCCCTTGGGCTTTTGAAGGCTTTCCTTTCATTAGTTTTCTTACTCAAATTAGTGTCCACTGTTGCTGTTTCCCCTGGAAAACTGTCTCAAATGCATCTGCATTTTTCCCTCCCTCCTTTTTTCTTAAGATAAGAGACAGGGACTTCTTGACTTTGCAGTTTTAGCAGTGTTTTTTAATACGTGGAATTTGTATGCATTGCACTAAAAGAAAATAAACAGATGTGCTGCTACAGTTTGGGGGGTGAGGCAACAGCAGGATGGTCAGCTGCCTTTTGAGTCTGTTCATTTTGGTGTTGTTTCCAGATGTGTGCTAATGGACATTTTTAGAATGTACACACAAACTCTGCTTGCCTACTTTTTTTCACTAATTGGTTGGGATTTATGGAATGCCTCTCATAAAGTGTCTCTAGCTGCCATTGTTGCTTTTCTATAAAGTAGTAGAAAGGAAACTCATTCCTAAACAGTTTCATCTGGACAGGATTTTCTTGTGGGGGAAGGAGATACAATCCATTTAAATTGCTCTATAAAGAGTTTTATTGAGTTGAGGCCCATTAACCAGGCCTTGATGAAAGCCTTTTCAAACAACTGGACTTCAGGGAACCACATCTCTCAGGTACTGTTCAAGGCACAAATGAAATGATAGTTTCCTGAGAAATCATGTTAATCAATATAGTGAAATTTTTTTTATTATTAATTTTTTTTACATGTACAAAAGTGGTAGGGACTCCACATCTAAACCCAGTAGTGGGGCACGTTTGTATCCCCACCTGTCATTGTTTGCTCTCTAGTGCTCAAGACATCTTAAGCTTTCCCTGTGTCAATCCACCAAGTTTGTTTTTACCAGGGAGAATATATGTGTGGGGTCTAGATGATTAGGAAGGCTGAAGGTTGACTGCATAGTTCTCTTTTCCCTCAACCTGTCCGTTTTCCCTCTTTATTCCCAATCATTGCACAGCCTGCCCAGCCTGTAGCCTTTTCTACTGACAACAAGTGTACAGGTGCAGACAGTACTGCTTGGGTGGCTGAGCTTCCTTCTGCTTGAAAGCGGAAAATCTGTGCATAAAGAGCTTTTCCTTGCAACAGGATTTGGAAGAAGATATAAAGCAGGAGATAGTCATCTCCATAAGAAAACACAAGTCCATGATAAAGTCAAACAAACTCTACAGTGATTTGCTTGTGAAGGCAATGTGATTTGATAACGTCTTATTTGGATTTTGGTACTGATATCAGCTATATGATCTTTAAGAACGTATTTAATTTCTGAACTTCAATTTACCCAAGTGTGTAATGGGGTTATTTTTTCCCCACTTGTATAAAGCCTTTTTTAAACCTACAGATAAGTACCAGATACAAGCAAAATGTTGTTATCCCAAAAATCATGTGCGGTGGGAGATCAGTAAATTGTTTATAGGCATATCCTGCAAGCTTAGTAAGTGATTGCAGGATACCTAAACTACATTTTTTTCACTAGAACACTGGAAACATACTAGGGTCACTTTGTGTTTCTGCAACAAGGAGCAGTTGTCTCCCAAGGTAAATCAGAACCTGTTGCAAGACTGAAGCCTTGGAGAGCTCTAAGGTCTAACAAGCACTACTGCTTGGTGAGGCTTGGCAGAAAGCACAACCATTTTTTCTCCTACCTTGTAAGAAGCCATCCCATTGACCTGAAGGGTGCTTCAGTGTGAAGAGGGAGCAGGGAACAACTGGTATACTGCTGTGTGAAGCCTGGATGCCACTGCGGCGTTAGTGCCTGTTAGGGGACTCTTGGTTGTCTCCTTGGGCACCTTTCTAGTGGGCTGAAGGCAGCGTGAACTGTGGGACAGGGAAAGAGAGCTGGCCCTGGGAACTGGGTCACAGCTCCTGCTCAAAAATAAACGATCTGCAGAATAAGGACTGCCACTTTAGTTTCTAGAATATATCAAATTCCTGCACATAGGGCCCAAGAAGAACCAGGAGGGCAGAAAAAACAGTTATGAGGTCTGCTGGGATATCTGATGCAAAATCAACTTTGTTGTTTTCCTTACTGGCTTTTTCCTGGGCTCTGTTGCAGCTGAAAAAACAACCCTGCTAATCTACAATAAGAAGGGAAATTCTGGCATGAAGATAGTCCACCCAGACAATTTGGCACAATTAGAGGAAAGATTTGTTTAGCTTAGCACTGATTTTATTACTACGTGAGTCTAACTGAACCTTGAGAGAGCATCTTTTCCCTGTTGAGTGACACTGTTGATGGTGTAAGTTTCCTTCTCAATTCTCAGCTATGCTCTTCCAAGCAAATGTGGTGTAACTGAAGAGTTCTCCTGAAATGCACTATTAGCAACAATTGCTTACTGCAATAGGGCAACAATATGAATTAGCAAAAAATCCCAGCAAGCTAGCGTTGTTTCAGTAAGGGCAGCAAGCGTAGTGAGAGCCAGACTACTTTCACAGATCTCACTTATTTGGTCAGTAGATCTGAATTCCAAAATATGTATTGGCTGTAAATGTGGGTTTGTTATTCTTTCAGTCCTTAGTGCATGTATATGCATTTCGTCAGTACAAAAGATGAGATAAGGTAAATCTAGCAGAAAGGGAAATCTAAGGAAAAAACTTAGAACAAAATTAAAAGAGAAGAATCCGTTCACTGATAAGAAGAAGCTGATATAGTTTAAAAGAGGCGTGAAATGGTTTCACTCAGGTTCCTCAGTCATTGCTAAGAACCAGTTTCTTGTAATAGTCTCATTAAAAAAATGGGGAAGAAACTGGATGTCTTTCCAGTCTAAATGAAAATGATGTATTAAATGTTAATACAGCTGTTTTTTCTCAAATAATTCATTGAAATATCTTAGTCCATTACTTTTGTTAAAATCATTAGCTTTCCATCATAAAATCTTTTTTTTTTTACCATGTGAGAGCTCATAGGTCAATCAAAATCATCATCTTATTTCACTGTTTGGTAGTTTATCATCCTAGCATTTTGATAACTAATTTGATATAAGACTCTTTCCCCTTCCTCATCTTTACTTTTTTTTGGCAGGACACTGGCTTGATTTCTGGTTATCAGAATACTTCTGAAAGTCCATCCAATACATTTTCCAATTTATCACTTTCCTTGCTATTGACAGGGGATGTTGTCCCAATAATTAGTATTTTCTGCTGGGCTTCTGCAATCAATTTCTGTGATTCATCTCTTCCATAAAGCTTATAAACAATAAACTGTATTGTTAAAAATGCTTTCACTAATTAAAAACCAAACTTTAACATACAATTTTTCTGCTGTCATTATCAATTTTCTCTAAGCCTTTTGTTTCTCAACTGCTCTGCCTGTCTCTCATTTGTCTTCCTTTATCTAATCTAATGACATCTATTCAGTTTCTATTCACTTTTCATCAAGGTGATATATCTCCTCTTCCACAGTACCTTTGTGTCCTTAACGTGCCTCATGGCAGAAATCATTTTTCAGTTGCTTAATGTTTATTCCACATTGTTGTCAAATAATAAATAATTACCACAAACCTCCTGACAGGGAAATGTGATGCTAGAAAGGAAAGAAAGGAAACTAAGATTTCACCAATTTGTAAAGGCAGGACTTTGCAAAACTTAAAATAGCTTTGATTTTTACTTCTCTCATCCATCTCTATAATTCACACTTTAGTAGGACAGCAGTGTAAGAATAACTGCATCTGGATTTTATGTTCCATTCCAGAAGCTCATGGATACCATTCCAGAAGCATCATGGATAGGATGAATTAGAAGGACTCAGTACTGTTTCATCATTTTTCTATGTCTATTTTCTATTCATTTCACCATTGAAAAAATATTTTTTGTAATCTAAATGCCTGTTAACTTCTTTAGACTATTATTTAACATTACTGTTTACTCATCTCAGAACGAGTAGTCCTTTTGGTGCAACTTTGCACTGAAGTGTCAACAGGAAAAAAATCTCTGGTGAGGCCTGGATTTCACCTTTGAGTCCCTAATTAAATAGTGGTTATCATAAAAGGTGTGTCTTTCACTTATCTGGTTAGGAAACAAAGCAATAAATTCCTTTACATACATCAAGAACATTAGTGGAGTTGTATTTTCCTTTCTTTTCCTGCAGCAAAAAAGGATTGGAGGAAATCTTTTATGTTGGACTGAAAATTTAGGTTCTTAATCTTAAGTTTGGGAAAGTAAGATTGTGGAAAGGTTCCTGTTTCAGCTTGTTAATAAAGAATTTTGATTCAGGTCCAGGTTCAGATAATAAACCTTTCTGTACTCTCTCCAGTTTTTGGCCAGGACTGATTTAGAATTGGAACAAGACATATGTTAAATATGTGTGAGTTTAGAAATGCCTGTTCTGCCTGAGCTGTCTGCTTCTGAGTTATCCTGGAAGATCCCTTGTGTTCTCAATATCCTCATGTGGCTGCTTGGAATCTTAGGGAGAGGAGCAGATGATCACCAGAAGATAAAGATGAGAAGACTTTAAATTATAAATTCTGTATTTGAAAACCAGCAATTTTTTCTTGGTTTATTGACCACAAAGATCCTTAGCTGCATACGGACCATCAAGGGACATTGTTAGTATGTGTTATTCCAACTCCGTCAGTTCTATCAGCATAAAAGATTAGTTGGCAGGGCTTCAATGCGTCTCAGGATGCCCATAGGACTTGAAGAGACTGCATAGGTCATGGAGTGCATCGCAGGCACTGCTTAGTATCCCTTTCATAAATATCTTAATCTGAATCTTAAAAGCAAAGATATTTTCTTTAGCCTTGCCTCTTTGAGTTGAAGGCTATTCCAGAATCTCACTTTACGGATGGTTATAAACTTCAAAATGTCTTTGTGGCTGCACGTTTGTTCTTGTGCCAGTGTTGTCAGTTTAAGAAGCTCTTCTTTTTCTTCCTGCTCCATTCTCTCATTTCCACTCTCGCCATTCACTTACATTGTCATATAGACAACTGTCAGCCTTCATTTTTGCTAGAGACATTGAGCTGATTTTTTCTAGTGGCCTCTCAGATACACACTTCATTCTCCTCACCAGCATACAGCTCATCTCTTGCAGTTTGAGTTCATGAGTGACCTGTACTGTACATGGTATTCCAGATTAAAGTTTACTGGTGGCTTGTACAGAAACACCAGTGTCTCCCTGGTTTTGCCAGGTGTATGTGGTGGTCGGTGTGCTGTACAATTGGATCTGCTGTTGTCCTGGCTACATCACCTTGTGGGTCAGTATATCTTGTGAGGTACTCATATATCCGGGAAGTGTTTTCTTTTCAATAACTGACGGTTTCTCCTTTTGTCTTACAGCTTCTGTGCTTATCCTTGTTTTCTTCATTATCAGTTCCTATTTAGTAGTGCTAAAAACTTTACAGAGATCCAAATAGATGAGGTCAAATTTACTTCAGATTTCTAAAAAATTCAAAGGATGATGTCAGGTATGCCTGACATGATATCCATATTTCATTCTGTCCCATTTTCCAAGTCTTTAGTTATTTTTCCCTTCAAAATTTCTTCTAAAGCTCTGCATGATACTGAAATCAGATTACAGACCTCAACTCACCAGTTTACATTATTTTTCTCTTGCCTTTGAGGACTATGTTTGCTGCTTCTCAGTTAGGTTACATCATCTTCATTCTCATAGATGTATGACAAATACTAGCTATCAATCAGACCTAAATTTACATGCTGATTCTTACAATGTTTTTTTGACAGAGATTATCTGTTTTCTACTGAATGCGCTAAGCTCCTGGAGTTTTCTTTCCACTCAGTTGTTATTTCTGTATCTATATGATATAGATAATTCCCATTATCTGCCTTCTCCTCCTCTTCAGCATCATCTTGCTTGTTGAACACTGATTATTTCTTCACTCATGTCTAGAATATATTTAACCACTATCCTAATGTCATTTTATTATAACTCCAATTTTTATTTCTGTTTTGATATTGTTAATAATCTTGGCCTCCAAAACATAATTTTGGTTTTTTGATATGTATTTCCTTCTATGTTTTAGAAGTTCCTTTTGCATACATAACCTACTCTGTGTTGGCTATTCCAACCGCAGGATGGTTGCAATGACCTTTACAGTTTTTTCTCTTTGGTTGAAACACAAATCTAAATACATATTTACTTTTTTTAAAAAATTATGTTAATGTAGAGTTTGGTGTTATAAAAAAGAATTCTATGTACTCTATCTGGTTGTGAAATGTGCAATCATACTTTAAAGGTTATTTTTCTCAGTAAGCAAACATTCAAAATAAAGCAATACCTTTGCATATTCTGAACTGTTCCTGTTTCACTAAAAAGGAAGCTAATTCTGAGCCTCAGATGTAACTGTGCAGCAGCCGCCTTTTAGAGGGGTCCTGTGATATGCTGCTGAAAGGATGTGATTTATTATATTTTTTCATTGCTATACTTAGTTATACACATATTGTAACTGCATAAAAATGCAGTAACAGAATGTACATAGGGTTATTTGAATGTCCATCCATTTGCACGTACAGCTGTGCCTAGTGCACATGCATATATAGGTTAGTATTTATGTGCATATTACAGCACAGAATGCCAAAAATTTGACCTTAGACATCAGATTTGTAACTGTTTCACTTCAGGCCTTTCTGATTAAACATCCAGCTGTTGTCGGAGACTGTAGCTGAAGTTTTCAGTTTTTCCACCCCATCCTCTCCCTAATGTTCTCAGAGCTGAGGGAGTATGCGAAGCACCAGGAGGCACTCTGCTTGCCTCCTGACAGAGTTCCCCCTCCTGCCGCGTCAGTGGGAAGTGCTGGCTCTGAGGATAATAACGGGCAAGGGAATTTGGGTTTTGTCAAGGTGCGTCACGGACATGGGATGTGACATGCCCCTCCTTTCTCCAGAAGGTCATTCCAGAGAGAATGGTAACTAACATGGAAGAGGGGAAAGTGCTACCACAGCAGTTTTCCTACTTGGAGTGTTCACAAAGGTTGTATCGCATCCTGAGGTTGGGTTTGCCAGCTTCATGTGACTGAAAGGAAAACACTGACATTTGGACTGGTCTGATGTTCTCCGGCTGTATTTGTGGTCTTTATGTGCCTGTCTTTCTTTTTTACTGTCTGAAGAAGAAGGGAGACTATGTTTGGTTTAAATTCTGAAACCCATAAAAATGTTAGCTGACTGTGGGTAATAATGGTTATGTTTGAAGAATCAGATACGAGGATTTTGTTTCTTCAGCCTGTATCAGAATCAGATGAGAGAGAGTTGCAAGACACCTAAGCATGGTCCTGTCCGCACCTTCCTACTCTACAGACACCCTTTGCATTTAAAGTGCTACAGGAAAGTCACACGAGCCTCGATTCTGCAGCAGAATTTGCTGCCAAATCCTCTGGTTACGTAAGGACACCGCAGAGCTCAAACTTCTGGTGCTTGACATTGTTAATCTTACACTTAGGAATAAATGTCCTAGTCCTGCATGTCTATTAAGTGATTCAATACTGTCTGACTTTTCAGTGAAATGTGAGCAGTTTTGGTGAGCATGAACTTCCTTGTTTTTCTGTAGTCTCTCTTGGCTTTTATAAAACCTGCTTACTGTTTCCCTGCTGATCATTAGGCACCACCAACCGAAATTCATATGCAGTGACCCTTATGAGTGCTTGAATGTTTGGCAGAATTAGAGCATGACCTTTGGAAATAATGGGGGTTTTTTACTCCAGCTGAAATCGGCAGGATCCGTTGTGCCTCACACCTCTAAAAATAAGGTTATTACTGTCTGTTGTTCTAAGAAATCTGTATTTGGATGTATCTGACAGAGGGCTGCCTATCTTGGGCGGAGAAGGGGTAGTGTCTGACAGGGCCTTGGAAATGCGGGCACTGAGGTGCGCGGTGGTCCCACAGCACGCTGCCAGGCAGGCCTCACAGAGGGGTTGGCTGAAGTCAGGGCACTGGCAGAAGGGCAGTCGGTGGGCCTGCTCTCTGTCCTCAGCAGGCACGGCTCGGGCTCTGCAGCATTGCTCTGCTTGGAGCAGATCCCTGCAGAGGATCAGCACGGGCTGAGGGGGAACCGCCTGCCCAAACTGTGTCCTCGGGGGCCGGGAAGGCGGGAAGGCTCTTCCAGGGTGCACGGCCACTGCCGGGAGGGCTGGTTTCCAGTTCCCAGCGTTTTCTAGCTGTTGAAGAGGTGAGCGGAGAAACATGTTTCAGCTTTGTTCAGCAGCTCTGTGCCGGAGGCAGAGCAGCAGCCCGCTCTCCATTTCAGTCGCTGCTGTCGGAGTCTTCTGCAGGGCCCACATGGGGACCATTAGATCAATGTTTGTGCTGATTACACTCTTGGGCAGAGCTTATTAAGTTTATCATTAAAATGTCACTTTCATGTAGGTGACAGAATGAGGGTTATTTTGAGGCAAGCTGTGAGGGAGCAGTCATCGGCAATGAGCAAAAATCAAACAGCCAAGCGATAAAACCTGGCACATTTGTGTGAGTTTGCCACTGTGGGTCCCACGTCACCTACCCTGCCTACAAGCCCATTTCTTTGTCTCCAGAGCTCTTCTGCAGCTCATCTTCCACAGAGGACGGTTCCTCCGTACTGGAGCTAGGGAGCTTGGGATATGTCTGGCCTGACCATGGAGAGCTAGCGCACCCAAATGCTGAGCTAAATTCAGTTGCGCTGTACACCCCGAGGGAATTCCAATTCCTATTTTCTTACTCCAAGGACAAGATCCTTCAATAAAGCTTGACTTGGTCATTACCCCTTTTGCAAAAGAGGACGTGCAATGTCCTGTTACCATCCCCGGTGTGATGACCCACAGGTGGACCATGCTGCTTCCAGGGGCTGGAGGAAGGCAACGGGTGGAGTTCTTGGAGAAGCTGAGGGGGCACATCTGTGGAACGGCTAATGGTGATTAAAATTGTATTACACAGTGGCAGTTGCAATTCTGCTCAAAATTGTCTCTATCTGAGTGCAACTGCCTGAACCAGCAGAAATGATTAAGCTTAACAGGATGCCAATAAGACAAGCAAAACTTGCTGCTTTCATGACAGTGGCTTTTTAGGACCTGTGAGTCCTTTAAAATTGCAGCATGATCTATACGTGCGTATGAGAAGACCTCAACTACTTAGAAGTGACAGGGCTAGATCAATAACTACCTTGTTATTTCGTCAGTATGCTTTACTACTTCTAGAAGTTAAATCCAGTGAGATTATTCTACAGGTCTGAGCTCTGATCAGTATGTTATAAAGATGTGTACTTACGTATTACTTGTTTGTTTTGCAGCTCCTGGTTGCTAAATCCCCTGTTGCTCCATTCTCCGCTTTTTTCTACACCATTGAGAAGTCAGGCTTGGTTCTTCAAGGTAAGACCAAAGCACTGATTGTTTTGCCTTTTCAATTAGTATTTTAAGCAGGCTGAATGCAGGTAACAGCAACTATTGTTGAAAACGGTGCTGTTTGTACCTAATTAAACCCACACACATTTAAACAGTCTGGTTGACAAGGGCAGGCTTCTCCTGCCTTCACTGCTTTGTCTTGGATTATACTAAATTAGTTGTTGCATATTCCCATGGATCTAAGAATGGGCCCTGAAATTATTAATCAAGGCTCCCTGTTTTCCTTCAAGGTAAAGCAGAATGGTTCTGGCAACACTGCTCCTACGGGATAGGTTTCTTCAGGAGAAACATACCCATCTATCATTAATAACCTGCTTTAATAAATGGTTATTCTTTAGCAAATAGCTTGACATCAATAAAAATACGGGAAATTAATATCTGTTCTCTATTTTTGTGATTATTTTAATGCTAATGCCCCATGGTCTTAAATAATCCTCAGATTCTCTAGGATATGAGGTAGTGTACTGAAAAGCTGGATATTACTATCATGATGGCAGGGAACTGGGATTCCTCATGGCTGTGTCCTAAGTCACATACTCTCAGACCATAGCAAAAAGGGAGGTTCAGCTCTTCCCTTCTTTTCCCCATTTATCCCAACAAATCTTTCTTTAATGTCCTTATTTTTTGACAGACATTTATAGATCAATTTTGTTGAGTTGCTCTCTGTTGATATGCAGCCTGGCTCCTGACTGCTGCATCAGTTTAGCAGACTAAATAAAACTAGTCAGTGCCTGTCACCTTTTGTTTAGAGGATACACTCTGATATGCAACCATGGCATTCAGAAAAGTGAGCATTGCGATTTCTCAGGTTCCAGTGACTGATAATCACTGATCCCATAAAGCTCTACGAACATTTTAGGGTATGTGAACAGTTCTCTTCCTTCTCATTGCCCATTTCTCACCTTCAAACAGGCAGCACCAGGTCAATGACATATTTACATTTACTAATGACTAAATATGCTTATATCTCTGGTGATACACAATGTAGGAAAACAAAAGAAACAAAAATATTTTATGGTGCATTTTTGCTTCCATTTGGTACATCTACATAATGATAATGTGGGGGGTCCATCCGATGTTTCCAAAGCCTTTGGATACTATACCCAGTGTATTCTTAGAGAGCATTTTGGGAATTTGATCTGCTTTACTTGGTACCAGTAATTTTAAAAGGCTACAGGAACTAAAACCAATTTTTATTAGTTTAAACTGAGATGGCTTGCAACAGTTGGTCTAGACATGTTTTGGTTCAGTATTAGGCAGAAGGCAAGCTACTTTCTATCTCAAATATCTTCTGAGTTGCAAAGGTGTTTCTGATCATTATAAAAAAAGGCAGACAATTCCTGCTCTGTCCTCAGGCGCTAATGTAGTGAAACTTTGGGAAAGAAAGATTTCCCATTTCAGAAACAGGAAGCATTTGTTCAGAGAGGATCTTTATTTGTTTCAGTTCTTCTCTGTGAGCCAGGAATATAGCTTTCCAAGGACCAAACCCTACCTTTAAAGAACAAATGGGCCTGGTAACACGTGGAGTAGGACTCTCTAATAGAAGGATAGCACTGTTTTGGGAGTATGGCAATTGCTCTTTTCCCTGTATCCATACGTTTCTGGGGTGCACATTTAAAACATCATTCACCATTTTTCTAAAACAGGTGAGATACCAGTTTGGATTTCTCTAGGTAAACACTATCTCTATATCAGGCATTCTTTTTACATTTTGGAAGGCAGCTTGAAGCTCTTCTTTGTGTGAGCCTTTTCTTACTTCCTGACTACACCATTATGTTTCCATTTTAGATATTTTTTTCCAAGATGGGTGGTAAGGAAGGGCATGGTTCACCTAATAATGTGCCCCAGACTATTTTACAGAGACTTGTAAGCGCTTACACGTGAGCTACCTCACTGAGTTGTACAAAGTAAATATTGCATGTTCTCATCCCACGTTTCAGTGATCATTATTTCTATGGAAAGAGGAAGTGAACAAATCACCTGGAAATGGCTTTTGTGGATAAGATGCAGAAAGTGGCACCAGGCTGCCTTGTGCAAGAGAGACTAGAGTTTTTATGAGAGTTGTAGCTGGTGCTTCTTTCCAAAGGGAAGCTGGATGCAAGGTAAGATGTCAGTAAGGCAACTGGCCACGGGTAGCCAGTGAGGGAGTGTCTCTGCATTGCTTCTTGAGAGATGTCATATAGCACGAACAAGTGGAATCTGTCCCGCAGCCTGATTGCAAAGGCAGCTTTCCCGTTCAGGCTTTGTTGTTTCATTCAGTTGGTGTCAAGGAGGTGAGCACATTCGGGGTGGCTGATGGGAACAAGTGGATGGGTGTGGGAACTGGTGAGAAGCAGCAGCTGGCTGAAGTGCCCAGGATTCTTTCTTTTTACTCAGCGGGTCCCATCCCAGGACCATTAACCAATAGGCCATAAACAAACTGATATCGGAAAATGTGGCTGGAAACTCCTTGATTAGTGAGGGTGAATGGGGAATGAAAGACAAAGTGAAAGTGTGATTTAACAGTTCCACAAGCAATTTCCATTGCCACCTCTGAGGGATTAGGATGTGTGGAATAGGCTAAAAATGAGGAGGAGCTCTCCCCACTTTTGTTCTGTGGGCCGGAGGATAATAAAACGGCAGGAGAGGCAGTGCAGCTAGTTAGGGATTTCACAGGCTGCTATTTGATGCAGTTTAAGGAGCCCTTCTGCTATTGTTGCAGTTAAAATGGGAAGCGGAACTGTTCTCCATTCGCAAAAATCTCCAGCGTCCTCAGGAAGAAGGCTGAGAGCAAAAGGCTATTAAGATGGTAATGCTGCCCCATTTGGAGGAGTGTATCAAAATCCTCTTTGTCAATGTAAATCGCTGCTCTGTTTCCCTGGTATCTTTGCATCTCATGGCCTCAGTGCAAGCACAGAAGTGTGCGGAGGAGACCCTAGTGAAGGCAGAACTGCTTCTCTTTTATTGTCAGAGGAGAGCTCCAGGCTGCCCAAGGGTGCCACAGAGAAAACTTCTTTGCTTTTAGAAACTTGAAGTGTTCGGGGATGAAAAGAATCCATTTATTCACTCATTCTTTTATTTCCACTTGCAGACTAGAGAAATGAAATTTGATGATTGGAAAGAAAGATTGGCCAGTCAGATATTTAGCAAGGAAATTCAGCCTTCAGTCTCCTTTCATTGCTTCAGTATGCTCTGTGCTATGGAGGGGGTGGAGCGCAAACCCCCAAAAAGCCTCAGTTGCCTTTCCATTGCAATATAGTGGCATGTAATGTACTGCCATGCTGTACAGTGTGACTCTGTGATGAACCTGAATTGTGAGTGCAAAATCCAGTCTGACAGCAGATCTCTATTTTGTAGAGATCTTAAACAGAGAGGCAGAAGCCTGGATCTAAGCACTGCAAAATATCAGAAGTTTTACTGTCTGCTTGTGTATTCTGTTTAAGGACTTGCTGTTGCTTCCCTAGTTCAATATAGTAGTTAAAGTGAATGAAGTGATACTGTTAAAAAGAAGAATAACAGAAAAAAGCTCCAGATCTACTTGATTAAGGATGCAAGTCACAAGATTATTTTTCCCATTGGCAGTGATACAATTTCTGGTTTGGATTGGAACTTATTAGCTGGTAATTCTGTTCTGGTGTATCAGTCAGAACAGATTCTGGGTTGTTCTTGCCTAGTTGTAGTTTCATTGAAGCTGAATGTAGTACATACTGAGTTAGGTTAGCTGAACTAGGAGATGCCACTTAGCTACGCACACACATATGCAAAAAAAAGATAGGCTGAATAAGCTGATGTCAGTTTTAAGCTGTATTCTGTGGGCGATTGTCTGAGTCTAGCTTTAGAAGCAGCAGTATTCTGAGGCATAAATACAAGCTAGCAACAGAGCCTAGCTATTAGCAACTGATAGCTTGGCTGTTTGTGGAATTAAGTCTCATTCCATGTCACCTAAGTAAATGCCCTCTGTTACCCAGAGGATGGTGCTGCAAAAGAAGACAGGGAACATGGTGACTGGTTGCCAGCTGGAGAGTCTATTGGGACTTTTTGCTGAATGCTTTAACCAAGTGATTAACGTTGCTCTTCATTGGAAGAGCTCAGAAGAACTGGAAACGTAAGGCAAATAATACTACTGAGCTAGGACTTGCTTTTGAGCAATGATTTATTTTCAGTGTCATAGGGTTTAAAAACGGGTGGAATCAGCAGTTCATCCAAACTGACCTCCCTTATATCATACATGTTTCCTTCAGGTACCTGATAACTTATGTTACATTGAAACATGTCTTCTAGAAGGGCATTCACTTTTCTTTAAAGACATCAAGAAATGTGAGTTCCTGGTTTGTCTTGACAGTGTTTTCAAGTTTTAGCTACCTTGCTGCTAAGTACTTGTTCTGTATTTCAGATTAGAATTTATCTGCCTTCAGCTTTTGGCCTCAGTTCTTACTATGACCTTCAGTGCTAAATAAAGCACTGTTGCCGTTAAATGGGTGCTGTTTTGCATGAGTGTACTTGACATTAAGTTTTATCCTGCTATGTCTTATTCTTCCTTTTTAAAGAAAGTTATAACTATCTGCAAATTTAACATCAAAACTTTTGTGTCTTATGCTGACTGGCTCCCCTCACTACCCAAAGAAAGGACAGAATACCTTGTATTGCTAAAGGGAAGAAGAGTTTGATTTTTGTACCAGCAGGACTGGATGATTAATTAATTGATTAATCCACCCTTTTTCCTGCCCTCTTTTCCACTGCACACATGTCTGTGTGTACACAGCCACGCTCACCTTGCCTATAATATCTTATTGAGGCAGGTAACTTCTGAGAAGGAGAAACAAAAAATACGTGGCACTTGGAAGAGAGCGTCTTAGATTTTAAGTTTCACAGTACTAAGAGGGAAAAGATCTAGGAACAGCTAAATCTAGGGAAACTGTGGTACATTATGTTTCATTTGTCACTAATGTAATGAAAGAGTCTCATTTTGCTCTCAAAATAGCATAGGGTCTGGGTTTGTAGTGCAGCATGGCAAACCATCTCCAAAGCGCTGTAAGTAATTTATATGGCTGAAGCAAGTGAAAAGTGCCTCATTTTATTTTGTAAAGAAATGAGTAGCGAGGTAGAACAGGAATTCTGAAAGAAAGGGCAGCATTATTTGTATTGTATTGTGTGAGTTTGAACAGTGAGAGACAATGATTTACTGCATCAAAAGCTTTTATTCAATTGAAGAACTGTAACTATAAAGTGACCTTTGTCTGGAGCAACATGGATATAATCTGTAAAATGAAGCAGGGTTGTACTTGATGTGTGAATGGATGGAAGACAGATTAATGGGAATAAAGTTGTGCATTGCTATTGAAATGGTAACAGATTTGCAGTGCCACTGGTGATTTCCAGCCCTATTGGATGGATAAAGATGAACTGATCATTGTTAGGATCTCTGTGGGGTGGAACCATTTTTGCTGTATTCCCCACAGGACACTGAAAGCCTCATGCTATTTCTAACAGGTTTGTAATAATGAGAGCATAAAAGCATGATTGGTTTGTAGGCTAGGTCTAACCTGGTGTAAGGAATGTGAAAAAAGTAAGACTCCCATCATCCCAATGCCAGCAAAATCACCCGTACAGATGTAGCTGACATCAACAAAGATGTCCTTTTGTTCAGCCAGTTCATGGCATTTGGGGGAATGGGTTACTAAACCTGACCCAGGAATGGTGTTCACTTGGGTGAGGGCGTCCTCACTAGGTGGCTTTGTGGGAATCACTCTACTGCTCTGCAACAGCGTTGGCAAAGCCTCGCTGAGCTCCATGACTGTCAAATGAAGGCATCCAGAGAAACAAAGCACAGTTGCAAAACCAACTAAAAATCATAATGAAGAGAGGTGGAGGGAAAATATTTTAATTGTGAAGGAAGACTAGAGGCATCTTGGGTTTAGGTCCAGTAGAAACAAAATAAACTCTGTCATTTCAATAAAATTAAATGTTTCTATCTGCAAACATGATCTTTCTAGTGGCATAGTAGATAGACTACAGATTGGTAAAGTTTCTGGCCATACTTTTTGCTGTGAGCTTAACTTGTGGGAGGAAATTATGCTGGATAAATCCAGTTTAGCACAAAGTATTGAATTACCTGCTTATTTCTGAACACATATGTAAAGACACTGAAGATACAGTACTGCTTTCTTGCAGTGAAAGCCAAACATGTCCCTAAGTGCTTTGCTAGTTTGCAACTGAAGTTCCAGCATTTAATTTTTCCTGAGCTTTACTAAATGTAATTTTTAAAAATCTTAGTGTAAGCAGTGTGCCAAATCTGTTCACATTTACACAAGTGTGAATCAAAACCAATTTTTTTCAATCCAGTGTTGTTAAGAACAATAAGCTGAAGAGTGTAAGTCTGGATTTGCAAAGACATTCCCCTCTTTTCAAGGCTGGCATAGGCTTCCTGGGACAAAATGGTCTCACTTCAGAGAAATCTCCTCCTTACCAGTCTCTCTGTAATGAATTCCTGATCAAAGTGGGCTTCTCCCCTGTGTTTTCAGCACAGTGCTAAAGCAAATGGCCTTTTTTTCCAAATGGCTTTTAACATAAGGAGTGAAGCTGTCTGTTGATTAGGGGTAGTGATTTGTGACAGTATGTTGTTCTGGGAACTGAACGTTGTGGTAGAAGACCAAGACTCTACTAGTAATTGCCTGGATTTAACATAGATGATGTTACATCTTTCAAGCTACAGATTCATAGAATAAGGTCAAATGTACCTAAAATGGACTTCATGTTCTTAAGCTAACACATTCATGAGTAGGAAGCCAAAAAAAGTCTGTCCAAAACCATGTTTTTCAGCCAGAGTAAAGTCTCATGCTTTTCTGTGCAACTTACGAAAGTAAAAGGTAGTTAAGTCTCACTGTGATTTATCCCTTTCTCACATAGGCACAACTAGATTTCTTTTGCTGTCCTCCAAGGTTATGTCTGTTCTGGCTTCACCAGTAACATGTTTGGTGAAGCCATCACTACTGTCATTTTATCTTGTAAAACAATAGTCAGCAATAGAGGACTGTGACCCAAATGACTTAACCTTGGTAGGACATGCAACTTTTCTTTAGCTGTAGGACTTTATGTATTCTCCATGTTAAAATCTTGTAAAGTCTTTGAGTGTACAGCCTGGTTGCCAAAGAGAAATGCTGGATGCTTTATTGTTCCCTGTGCTGGGGAGGGGACAGTGGTGTGGAGATCCAACAGTTAGCTACGGTCTAAACCTGGAAGTCTCCAGAGGGCAATTCTGTGTAGATAGGTACATTTGAATAGCACTTCATCTAAACTAGAAAACTTTGCCTGCGGTGGGGCTTATTAGCACAGGGATAAGGCTTTGCAAATAGGGTTCCTGATGCTTTGGCCCCAGTGCTGGTTTTCTTTGAAATTTTATGTTTCCAGAAGTAACACACCTAGAACAACCTCAGGTATCTTTGCATCTGATGTGTAGACTTGCCCTGTCTTTAAAACTGGACTAACCACAAATTTAAATGATCTTATCATATAAGCTTAAATCTGTCTTGATAAGATGGAACAGGAATATATAGAACTTTCATAAAAACAGACACACGTGATAAACCCTCCCAACAAACAGGTTTTTACTTCAAAAGATTTTTCTCCTTACAGTCATTCCCTAAAATTAATAAGATTGGGCTATTACTGTAAGGTATTTTCTGTAATGTTCATTTGAACTTTTAACATAGTGTTAATGATTGTTGTAGTGCTTCTCCTCATTGTTTATGTTGTAATGAAACCAGAAGCTAGCCCTTTGTCATTCAGTTCTGTGAAGACCCCTGAAAAATTTGTGAGATTAAATTTCAGGGCTGGATTGAGTTAACCAAGGGTTACAGAGATGAGAGGCAACAAGTTTAGTCAGCAGTTTTTTAGACCGTCGTGTATCAGCCTTGGCTGTTCTTTGGTTTGGCACCTGAATAACCCTACAGGGTCTGCCTTAGGGCTCAACTGCGGCAAGGCAGTGCAAGCATGACTGCATGGATGAAGAGGAAGCACAGGCAGATGATCCTACAATTAACAGCTCAACAAGAGATGTGGTTGCTGAAAAGATTTTACTTTATTGTCCACTGAATCTTATTTTCATTTAAACTTCCCAGCTTTTCCATTACAGAAACAAACTCCAGTATAGTCCAATGCCCTGTGAAGGTATGCTCTCCAGAAGCAGCAGCAGAGATGTGAAGAGTGATGTTTCTAGAAAACGTTGTGGGACTATTAGAGTGCTATCAAGCAGTCTGCCATAGGGTGATTTCCCAGAGTGGTGTGTGCTGTTGTGGAGACTTCAGCTGGGATGTGCCTTACTACTGAGTGAGTAAGCTTAGAATAAGCAGACTGATGTCCTGAGTCGTGAACACCAAGCATTGCGCTCCTGAAGATGTTCTGAGTGAGTTTAGGGATGAGACTCTTTTGCTTAGTAGCATACAGAAAACATCCCATTCCTCCTTCAGGCTGTGTGTGTTTGATGAAGGACTTCAGTCTTGAGGCATGCCAGGTGGGAACTGCACACTACACCTTTTACTTCCTTCATGCTGTATTTGTACTGCGAGTGAATTACCCAGAACAAGGTATTGGGCAGCCAGGCACATAGATTGCAGCTGCGAGTTTGTAGACTGTATCCTGTCTGCCATGGCCATTTGCTGAAGTTCACAGAGGAGCAGAACATCCTGTTTGCTTAGTTTTCTTTTGTCTGCCCCATACCAGCACAGGGAGAATATTCCTATATATCTTTTCTTTTCTGCTCTGAAATTGGATCACAGTACTCATGATTGTGTTCAATAGCTGGAAATGCTGAGGATATCCGATTGCTGAGGTCTCTTATTTTAAACACCACATGCCAGGAAAAGTATGTGGGATCCCACCAGCTTAGCACTGGAGGGTGCAGGATGCATCAACAGGAAAACTAAACAAAACATGAAGTGAAATTCATTTGAAAAGGGAAGGGACTCTTATACCACCCATCAGCAGTGTTTAAACTCTTCATATTCACACAATAGGCCTTTTATTTTCCTTCAGTTCTTCTCGATATGCAAACTATCTTAAATTGATTTTTAGAGCTGCAGCTGTCACTGAAGTCAGTGGGAGCTGTAGGTGCTTGTTACCTTTGAAAATCAAGCCAATGTATTCTAATGTGGTAGCAAAAGCCAAAACTGCTAAATTAGGGTGGTTAAAGCATAGCTCTGATAGTTCCGTAATGTGATCCCAGCCACCTTCATATTTGATACAGATGCAGGGCCTCATGCTGTGCACACCAGAGCTCAAAGGTATGTCGTTTCTTCTTTGCCTTTCAGCCCTCCTTCCCCCGCAAATTTGTGGCCTTGCTTCATAGCTACAGCCCTTCCAGCTGAGTAATACTGAATAGGAGTCTATTGGAGTTTAACAGAGCTAGCTTTTATTCATCCAGGATACTTTCTTTTCCTTGAGAAATGGGTTTGCTCCCCCTTTTTGTCTCGAATGCGCATTAGGCTGAACTGGGCAATGGGTGGTCACACAACTGACCCATAGCTTCCCACCTACTGTAGCAGCAGTGAGGACAAGCAGCCACCTAAGCCACTGTTTGTTTTTCATTTGGAAGATTTGTCATGCTCTAGGAAAGGTTCCTAAGCGGTGGCTAGAAGTCAGAGCAAGTCCCGATTTCTGCAATGTAGAATGAACTATATTCCACTGTCACATCTGAACATGAGGAGAGAAGGGCATCCCTCTAGCTGGTCCCAGCTCTCTGGGCTCAGGAAGAACACTGCTTACCGCTGTATCGCTCAAAGGCGCAGGAAACTTGAACGTACAAACTGAATCTGCAAACTCAAGTCATTTTCTGGCAGAGGGGGTAAATGAGCTGGTGCACTTGAGGGCTGCAGCCAACAGCATGGTGCTAATTGAGGTCAGCTTGCCTCACAGTTCGAGAATGTGTCTTTTGTGGACAGATCTTTGCAGAAAAAGAGGCTTGGCTGAGGATGAAGCTGTCTGTCCCCCTTTGCTCCCCTTCCCAGTCACCACTGGAACTGCATACACCGACACCTGTTTTCATTGTATCTTCTTAACTATGCCTGGGTTGATGGTCCAGAGGCGACTGCACAATTGTCATTAAATTTGTTCACCTGTCCTTCCCATAGTGTGAAAAGTGAGTGATAATTTAGTAACTTGTCCAAAACAATTGCTTGTCCAAGAAGACTGAAAGTCTGCAGGAATGCACAAGTGATAAGTCTGTGGTAAATCAGGTTTGCCACCTGTCTGTTATGGATCAGAGGGTATGGATTTTGTTGAATGACTAAAGGCTTTTTTGTCCGAGAAGTAGGAGATTTGACAGGGAGGGGTCTGCTGCTGATGTTGATTTCAGGAAGTATGATCAGATGTCTGGATGTTTTCAAATAAAGTGTATTCCAAGCCTAAAGTATATTCCAAGGCACTGTGTTCTTCATGTGCACTTCCTTCAATAGTTGCCAAGGATTAAGTTGTTTTGGCTTTCTTTGGGTTTGGTTTTGGTTTTCTTCCTAATGCTCAGAATCAGTAGCTTAGCTGGTTCAGAGAAAGCTAGTTCTGTTATTGCGTGCCTCTTAGACTGGCAGTTTTCTCAGTTCATTGGTTCTGTGTCTTTTTTTTTTTTTTTCCTTCATAGTGCCACATATTGTTGGTAAAATAAGGAGACTTGAAAACAGAGGGAGTAGAGGTAATGTTGATTTTGAAACACCAGCAACTGAAAAGACCATTCACGGTTTCCTTCAAAACAAAACCAAGTGGTAAGATACTGCTAACCAGGGCTGGGTGCCCAGAAGAGCATCATAATGAAGCATCCACAGTTATTGTTCAGCTGGGTGTTTGTTCTTCATGTGAACAAAAGGAAGGAAGAACTCTGCTATCAGGCTAGAGAGGAAGGAGTCTTTGTTGCCCTTGGCTACCCTAACTTTAAATGTGAGGAAGCACAGGGCACTGCAGCATAACCTTTCCGCAGTATTAGACAGGGAAAATTGCTAGTTCAGGAGGTTAAGGGCGGACACTTTGTTTATCTAAAGACTAGGCTTCCTTTGCATGACAGCCCCAAATCAGGTATGTCAGTGCTAGTATTTATTTAGGTCATGTGAGGTTTTAAAACCCTGGTTTTAAACACTGATTCCTCTGCTTTGCTGCTTCTCTGCCATTTGATTCCTCTGCATTGTTGCTCACCATGAGGAACAGTAAGAGATGCCATTTCCTTATTGAGTGTGACAGGCACCGGGTGTCCTGAGTGTAAAGTTCAGTCATGTTGCTGAAGCATTGGGAATGTTTCTGCTGGAGACTGAGTCAGACTTACTGTACTTTTCTGCTCCTGCTCCACCCACAGAGTTGTGTGCTGAAGTGGCAGAATCCCTGCATCCCTCTCCCTGTCCTTCAAGTCATGAGGCTGACACACTGTCAGATTAATGAGTTTACCATGCTCAGAGACACTGTTTTGGATTTTCAGATGACTCAGGCAATGATTGTGTCTTCAGCTAAGCTCAGGTTATGATTTAAAGATATTTCTTGCAATCATGAAAGTTTGCTTAGCCTGCCTGTGCGTTAGTCTTACTCTAGCTTTCTCTAGTCCATGTACCATCTCTATGTACCAAGAGACGCTGGAGAAACAGATTTACACCCCACTAGAGGCAATGCTGTGTTGTTGGGGTGTTTGAAAAAAGTGGGTGCGTATTTTTATTCTGATATAAAGAGTTCATTCCTTGTATATGATGCTTCGAAATTTCTGAACACAAAATGAAAGCAGCCCACAAATACTTATCAGCTTTATCTTCACATTCAGGGTGCACCCCTGCATTGATTTCTTGTTAATTCACAGGTTACCATGGTGTGTGATGTACAAAATGACACTTTCACGCCTTTGTAACAGAGTCTATTTCCATAATTCCAGAATCTAATTGCGCTCACAACTCTATTCTACTGGTTAGCTCAGATAAAGGATTTTCTTTCTCCAGCGAGTAAGACATGAGTTTCGGAAGACTGCTTGCAAACTTTTTATAATACAGTGGCTTCATAGATTATATGTTTTGTGAAGGCTCTACCGACATTACTGTAGACAGAGCAAGATCTTTAATTAGAGAAAATAGCCTTGGGTTTTTTAATGCAAGTGTTCTGAGGCCATGTTAATTTGGCAGAGTGAAAGCATTTGATAAGAATACAAAGAGAATGGGCAGAATCCCATGAAACTACTGAGAAGGTCAAGTGTAAGGAATATTCTTCAAGGGGTCATAGTATGTCAACTATATACAAAACTGATGGAAGCAGGAGAATTAGGGCCAAGCTCAAATTTGATATGCTTCTTGTGGTTCTGGAGATGATCAGCTGGTGTGTAAAACCATGCTGGATACAGGAAGAAATAAAGCAAATACTCCATATTATGTTATTGGTATTGTGACTCTGTAAAACCACTAAGTTCAACAGAGAAAATGGAAAGAAAACTCTGAATGTCCTGGAAAATAAAATTAAGAAATAGAATGAACTCAGACCACCCACTAAAGTATCCTTCTGGAAACAGATTGATCTTTACTTCACATAGTAGATATGAAAGCACAGTAAAATGCTGAAAACACAGATGGAGCAGTGAGGGAATGACTCTGCCCATGCTTAGGTTTTTTACATTACTAGCATCTTAAAGTATGGTGGTTCTTTGAGGAAAAAAATCCAAGATTATGTTTAGCACATCTTAGTCAAGCCACAGCAAGTATACTCAGTTTAGAAATACAAATGTTTCCAGTTTGTTTTGTTTTCCTAATTGTTATCCGTATAAATTATTTGTTTCTTAAAAGCTAAAAGGGTTTCTTTCCTTCTCACATACCATGATGAGTGGTTTTAATGGTATAAATTGTGTCTTCCGTACCAGCTAAAACAGTTGTCTTCAGTCATGCCAGTCATGGAGGTTTATGTATGCAGTTACAGTTTTTGTACTTGGGTGTTAATAAAGAACTGAAGAGGCACAGAAGAAATAGAATTTACTTAGGTTTTTGGTGGCCCATTTGCTGAAAAGAACTAGCAAGGCTGGCTGAGTAACTAACATTCATCAGTGCAATTGAAGACAATAGATCAGCTTCCGAGTACTGTCAGGGAACAATTATCTTGAATAAAAGTAGGTGCTGGTTTGCTGCATCTGTAATTAGAGCTTCCTAGCACTGTGGAAGGGGTTTCCTTCCCCTCCCAGGGCTAGAAGGCTTGGCAAAACCTTTGGGATGAAACTTTAGAGCATTTCTCTGAAAGGCTTCTTGGGGAAATGACAACCCTATGACTTCCTTTACAGAAACTGTTTTTATGACTGACTATCTATCTATCTATCAATCATTATTTCAACTTATAGAGGACGTAAGAGACCATGTAGCAGATACCAGAAAACTGGAAGTCTGGTATCAAAGCTATGCCTAACAGAATTGCTTCTCGTTGGTGGAGTGTCTCTGACAGACTTGAGCAGAGGTTTTAATAGAGAGTGAGGGTTCCACTATGATAGATATGAGGAGCAGGGGTGGATATGATCATGGTCTAACTGGAAAGAAGAGAGGGAGAATCATGGGGAGCACAGCTGTGTGTTGGACTGCAACAGCACATGCCTTGTGGGCCATTAGTGGATGGGGTGGGGCTAAGCCCTTGCAGCTTTCCTCGTCCCTCTGCCTCACCTTTCCACCTGCTTGGAAGGGAAAAGCTATTTCAATACCATTTTACAAGACAAATCAAAAGACATCTCTTTAAGATAATGAAATCGGGTGTGATTTACTCGTTTTCCCTGCATAGAGGCTTACTGGAGCTCACAGAGAGAGACAGGGACACAGGGAGAGAGATGCAGTCTTCACATGGCTCTAATGGGGTTTCTAGTTAAGGGACTGGACTTGATAACAGAATAGATGGCTGTAGGAGATAGCTGAAACCTGCCTGCAGACAAGTAGAAGCCTTTTATAAAAGAACCCTAGTAAAAAGACTAAACCTGTTACCAGGAGGAAGCTTTTTCAAGTGAACTGATCTGACAAAAGAAACAAGAATAAATGAGACTGTGTTACTGCAAAACAGCCTTTCTTAAAGAAGCAAAATGGCTGTTGCTACAAAGTAGCAAGAGGGATATTGGCTGCTACAGCAGGAGTCTAATGACATCAGATTCACCAGCCCGGTTGTTTACTCGTAGGGTTATGTTCACTGAACATTTCAAGCGCTCCAGGAAGAAAGGAGAGACTGAGAACTTCGCTATGTTTTATTAACATTCTTTTTCCAACACAAATCACGCTGAAGAAGACAACAGATAAATCCTGATTTCACTTTATTATTAGTTGTTGAGATACACATTTATCACAAGAAATGGGAAACAGATTACACCAGCAAACACATCTGGCCTCAGACTGGCCTTCAGGTCATCCAAAAAGAAGCACGAAATATGGCGTTGTTTACAGCCAGGCACTTACAATCCCACACAGCTGCAGGGGTGAGAGGCAGCAGAATAAACTCTCAAGACAAGCTGACAACAGCTCCACTGCTGGGGTGCCCCTTTTGCAGACGAGACAACAACAGATGAAGAAATCTTGAGAATGACCCAGAGCAGTGCTCATTAGTGAATGAAGCGCAGGCAGGAAATGGGACAAGATTCCTTTTGTCATAGTTTTTCACCCAGCTGTCTGCCCGTCCCACAGCCACCCACATGCAATCAAATACAGTCATAGTCAAACTCCAGAAAAGTTACACAAATAAAACCTCCAGTGATTGCATACAGACCCCTTCCAAGTTACATTTGCCCCATTAGCCAGGAATGAAAAATTGCTGGGTTTAATCCAGGCACGTTTATCATTGCAATTAAGACTTATTACAAGGGGTTGTATTCAGGTAAAGCTGATAGAATCATGTAATTCTTCTTACTCATGTCTGTCTGTCTGTTTCTCTGCATATCTACTGTATATTATTGATTACGAGCACTTTTACTACGTCTGCTGTATTTCCTTCTTATGGCAAAATCGTGATTTTTACTTTATGCAGGTATATACTCTGTTTCTGTAAAACAGATGTGTGTGATTCCCTGAATGACAGCATTAGCAAGCAGAGAAAAACATTTCTGGATTTCTGAAATGGATTCTCTGAGGAATCGAAGCTATTTTGAAATTTTTAAGTTATCATAATGACATCAAGACTCCAGCTTCTTGGAATCTTTTGTTTGTGAGTACTTAAGATCTTGTTCATAGGTTATTAAAAACCTTTTTTTCCTTGTGGATTGAAAACAGTTTTTTACCTATATTTTTCAGCTGGAGTTAAAGAACAAAAGTCTGTTACAGACAACTCTGTAACTCTCTTTCTTCCAAATGGCTGCCATCCTGCTGCTCTCCGCGAGGACTGTGACTGCAGGGTGCTGTGAGTGGTTACACTCTATTCACTTGCTGTTCGTAGTACCTTCATTTTTGGCTTTGCTCCTCTGTGGCGGTGGCCATTTTTAAATAGAGCAGTTGTGTATGAGCTGTTCACGAGATTCCTCTAAAGGGAAACTTTTAATGCATCAGCACTGAGGTTGAGCATTGAGAAAAATTAGTGTCACATTTGCAGCTTATTGCAATTATTTTAAAAACCATGGATTCATGCAGTCTTGAGCCATCCTGTGTCCTATGACTGTAGAGTTCCAAAGTGACATAAAGCAGCCAGAGAATTCAAGCTGGCATAAAAAACCTAAAAAGGCCAGCCCCTTCCCACCCAAAATTACAATAATTTAAGATTGGCATTTCCAATTTTCAGATCCTTTGTAGTATCATATGATAGCGTTCTCTGAGTGTTTAAATGTCTTATTTAAAAAAATCAGTACACAAGGAAATTAATAAAGAAAACTGATGCTGAGAGATCTGGGGTTGAGAGCACATAACATTATTTTAGGGTGATGTACACTAAAACCACGCTGTACTAAGAAGTGAACAGGAGTAAGTCTAGGTAGTTCAGAAGGTTGATTAAGAGATTGCCCTTTCTGAGATGGAAGAGGATTATGACATTCAGCTTTCCTTCCTTCTGTGTGACAGGAGGAGAGGAAACATAGATGTCTACACGGAGTGGTCTGGTACCAATAAGACAAAAGTGTTTTGACCATAATCGTATTAGTACTGGTGTATAGCAGAACTGGTTGTTTAGAGGACAACATACCCATACACCTTCTTGTTCTCTCAAAGTAACTCAGCACTGATCTGAGGCAGCTCTCTCTAGGTTCAGCACCCCTTTTTTAGAGATCCCACTTGAATCAGTCTGCATAGGTATCATGGCATTCTTTTATTCTCACAAGTATCTACAAGGAGCTAGTCTAAGACCAACTTAATAACAACCAGAGACACATGAGATACAAAGAGGTCATATTTGCTAATCAAAGTGATTTTAAGTTTAACTGGGAAGGGGTGCTGCAAACAATCAGAACAGTCTTTGAGGCATCTGGTTTGCCACTTTCGGAGTCTCATAAATATCTCTTCTGTGTTGTTAGGATGGCAATGGTAGCTATCAGACATTACTGCATCTCCTCTTACCAGTGTGTCTGGGTGCAGAATCACTAGAGCTTTTAGTTGTGTATTTTTTCCCCCACAACTCTCATTTCTCATCTTTATTTGAATCACAGGCTTGTTCAGCAGGTCAGCTAATGGAGAGCAGATTTTTTACTCATGCTGGTTCTTTTTTTCCCTTTTTCCTCTATTTATATAACACACAATTTGTAATCTTTTTAAAACCAAAGAAGAGAGAAGTCTTGAGTTCATCTAGATTAAAATCAGCTGCAGCCTATTAATGGACTCGGCCCAAGACTGAGACTTTAGGAAACAAAAACACTGGACTAAATTAGACTGAACTGGCCTCTGTCTTGTGGTGAGGGGATTCATATAGCAAAAGGAAAGGGGAAAAGAAGGGTGAAGGGAGAGGATCTCCATGTGTTTTTAATTCATTTTGATTCTCTTCCTGAAGCTAATTCACCCAACACAAAGGCTCTGTAGTGGGCAGCCAGCTTTTTAGAAGTTTGGCTTTCACTGATAAACAACTCAATTCCTGTTCTGAAGGTCTGAGATAGCTCAGACCTGTGTGTAATCAGCCGAGGTTTAATGTGAGTATTTTGGTACAGGGTATTTCAATCACATATTAGAGACCTTTCATCATCTGTCAGAGTGTATCCTGAAGACTCTCAGATAACTGATCTAAGTCCTCCATTCATTCTTTCCCCAGAAACAGACAGTGAATTGTCTCATTCAAGAATCAGATCAGCAGGCACATGGGCATGTTGAGCCAAAAGTACTTCCACTGGCATGGCACTGTCAGAAGGCAGTTCTTAGCTTCTTCTGGGCATAGGAGCCTTTGCTACCAAAGTAGCAACATACTGTTTTCTGCTGAAGGGAAAATACTCGAATGTTCTATTCTTCCCCTTTGCCGTTAAATCTTTTTTATTGCGTTTTTAGCCCCATTGGTGTGTGTAGTCCTCTAGCAACATGCAAGAAATTATGTCTTTGCCCTAAAAAAGCCAGACAGTGGGTGGAGAAGTGAAGCAAACAGTAAATCATTAGCTGGAAAGTATTTGAATGATTATGTTAGGCACAGACAGTCTTTGGTTACAGTTTTCATGTACTTGGTGACCATAACTTGTAATCTAAGCAAAACTAAACGGCAAGTGGGGAGATTAATGGAGGGACTGAGATGGAGGAGGGAGTGGAACCAGGCCTTGAAAGGAAGGGTTGACGGAGATGATATTTGTGCGTGTGTAGTTTCCCACTGCTTCAATCCTATGTGCAAATATTTGTTATGGTAAATGAGTATAGGCAGGGCACATATCTATTGCAGACTGGTTAATGAGCCACAACAATCAGCATCAGCTGTTCACTGCTTTTAAAAGTGCCCTAGGAATGAGGAATCTCAAAGGAAATATGGTTTTAACATTGAGGTCTGAAGATATCTGGCTTCAGCTGCTAATTCTTGCCAGTTTTGTGTAATAGTGGACAAAATACTTTCTCCATGTCCTGTTTTCCATCTTCTTTTCTAGTTTACAGGGATACTGAAATGTTCAGCATTATATGTAGGATACTCCATTTCTACAGTGTTAAAGGACATACATACAGATAATCCAGATATTGCAGTTATCCAGAAAGCCTTATAGATCCTCACCTGGGCATATTTTTCCAAAGTGAATTTTGCATTTTCATGGCATTGTCATTTTCCCACTTTATAAGTCAATTCAAGCAAAGGTTTAAATACACATGTAATCCCTTATACTTTGCTTGACTTAAATAATTGCTCACATTTATAACAGGTCATCTGGAGACTAGGTTGAGGAGGACACGTTTTTTCCATGGGATACTCATGTAGTCCTTCCTTCTCCTGAACATATGCTGTACCTCCTCCTCAGCACCTAGTCCACCTCCTGTGGGCCACAGTGCTCTGAAAACAGGCCAGAGATGCTGCAGAGCTTTGGGGAATCAGATGGGTTTTTTAAGGATAAATCAAGTTTGATTTGATGTACTGGTGCTGTGAGAAAGACTACCTGAGTATCAAGGTGAAGGACTAGAAATCTTCTTAGCATTTCCTGCCTGTATTTCTTCTTGCCAAAACTTAGGACATGACAGAGCTGAAATAAAAGGCTTCTGGATACTGTTAGGTGTCCCACTTTCTTCTAGGCCTTCCTCAAATGCTGCTATAAGCAAATCAGTCTACTGTCCTTTCCAGTTACTCCGTTTTGTTCTTTTGCTTTTATTCTGTCATTAAGGCTATTACTTGTCTAACGCTCAGATCACTTCCTCCCCTCTCCCCAACACATTAGACACTGCTGACTCCAACAGAGGTGGTTAAAACTTTATTCAGAAATAACTGGAAGTAATCAGCCATCTAGGATTTGGCCAAGGATAAGGTGTGGTTAAAGGATGAAACTGAAGTCCTTTTCATCTGCTTAATGTGTTTCAGAAATTTATTTTAAAGCAACCTATCCGTATTCTGACAGAGTAAACTCATTTTGGATGGCTTTCTTTAAGAAGAAACCTGTTCTTAGTATTCTTTACACCCCCTAAATATTAGAGAGTTTTATGCTTTTACTATTTTACTATTGACAGTTAGCAAAATACCAAAGAAATAATTACAGTAGGTTGATGTAGTAAATATTATGTACTTAACATTGGCTTACAGTAAGCCCCACGTGTTAGGATCTGCTTCATATGTCGACAAAGATACCATATTCATCCGCAACACTTTTAGCAGAGCTGCACTACTCATTGCCCTAATCTCCACATTTGGGGCATCTGTTCCCATGATTCCCTTTGTCTTGTGAGGTCCAGACCCTGCACAGCCTGTGGGGTTTTTTGCAGTCTTTTGTTTTTAGCAATTACAAAACAAAGAGTTATTTAACTGTAGCCTTATTTAGCTTGAAAGGAAATGTAGTGCTAGATCTACCGGTTTCAATAGGTTTTAACCCAAGACATAACAAAAAGCCACAGTCTTTTTCTTCCATTGATTCAAACCTGAAGAAACCAGATATGTTCAAACAAAAAACTCTGGGGAGAAGGATGGGGTTCAAACAGTGATTTCAAGGCATATGATGTGGAAGTTATTTTCAAGAAACCTGTTTTAGTGTGTTTGCAAACTTGGGCAACTCACTGTACTGCTTACTCTTGGTTCACAATGTAAAAGTTGTCTTCACAAGCATAAAGGTAGAAATATGCTTTTGAAAATGAGATAAAAGATTTGAGAACACAACATTCAGTTATCATGAAGAATGTTTTATCTTGATATTCTACCCTGACCCTGTCCAGTTTGATCCTTCATACAAAATGGTGTAGTGGTAAGTTCTCGATCCTGGAGATTCCCAGGGATGACATGACACAGCATGGGTGATGTGTTACCTCTGAGTACATGTACCAGACTGAGCTCTAGTTACCCATGTGCTATTAAGGGCCTGCAACACTTGCTCACGTTTTACCTGTAGAGAGGAAAAAGCTCACAATTTTTCAACTACATAAAGTTCTCTGCAGAGAGGAAGAAAACAGAGAGAGAGAGGAGAGAGACATCCTGCTTTCATGTTCTTCTTTTGGTTCTGTAGCTGACTGCACAAGAGCGTGTGCAGCCACACGTGCCTAGGCACCCAGAGCTTAGTGCTCTTGAGCACACATGCATTTACGTGACTCAGAGGAAGTTCCACTCCTCTGGTGGCTGTTAACAGAACAGGAAGCAGGGCCTGTTGGGAGGATTTATTTTAAGAAGCTGTTGTACAATTTTGGTTCCTTTCGGCTGCAGTGTTCGTTGTCAGCATATGGCTGCTCTCTTGGGGATGGTCTGAGTAAGCTGTACAGCCATCATTGTTGTTTCTCATTTGCCTTGCTGTGTTCCAAACTTAGTGTGGTTTCAGGGTGCTTTGCTGATGTGTCAGGTCAAGCTCCTCGGGTGCCACTTCTGAGATGATAACCAGCAGTAGTTCACCCTGGGTGCTGTCAAACCTGTTCAATTTTCTTTAAAACTATTCCTGCTAGTGTAACAGTCTACAGTATTTTACCATGAAACTTATATCCTTCAGGGAGCTTCTGCATGTACGATGCTCTGGGGAAACTATGGGCGGAAGCTGCTGTACAAGGTGTACATTTGCTCACAGTCTGAAACTAGGTTTAAGAATAAAAGGCAGAATAATATAGAAGAGCATCCTGTAAAATGATAGTTTTTTTAAAGAAATACCTTTAGGAGGATCTCTACAGTCGTTGCAATACTTTTCCTATGATGATGCTTAATACTTTCTGAAATGAGATGGCTTTATTACTTAGAGAACTCCAAGCAGTAAAACTGTCAATAGCCTGGGAGTTTTGCTGCTGGTCTCTCTAGCAGCTGTTGGGGAACAGGCCATGAGTTCTTCCTTATCACCACTGCCTGGTGGGTGAACAATGCATTTGGAGTTGTTTTGGCTTGCTTTTAGCCTGTTGGTGAACATTGGCATAGACCCTGAAGCAAAATGGTAGAGGAAGAATGAAGTTACTGGCTTCAGCCATGAGCAATTTTCAAGGAAACTAAGATGGTTCAGTCTGCTGCATTTTCCAGGAGCTGGACATACTGTGTGTTGCTCTCAAGATTTTCACGCTGGGCAACACTTACTTTGTGGATCTTTTGCACCCACGGGCTTCCAAACAATATAGGCTTCCCAGTGTGGGTCAAATTCACTTACACTCTCTCTCTTCTTGCTTGCAGCACTTTCCACAGGAGTCCTTTAATAGCATCAGGTTGTTTCTCTTCCTTAATTACTAGTTCTAAAAAATTTGCCTTGTATCACTCAGAGAGAAACAGGCTAGTCAATAAAGTCAGAAATTGAAGAACAGTCGGCTGTGTTAGTAGAGCTTTGAGAATCCAGTCATGCTGGTTTTCTGAGTGTACATGGTGTTTTGCTTTGATGCTGTGAGTCCTGTACAGTGAAGGGTGAATACAAAAGTAGAACGTTGGTACTAGTCCAAAACTTCAGATGTTTATCATTCATTATCTGCATTTCACATACCTGCAAAACTGGGCTTGAGGATCCACAAGAGAAGTTTTCTTCTGAGGTTTTTGCTTTGATTTGCGTTGGATCTATCCAGAAAATGTCTTGTGGCATATTACTTGAATTTTTGCAGTTTTTTCTCCATCAGGAAATAAAGTTCTGAAGTTCCAAGCCAGCAGAAGAAGGTGAAGTAAGATGGAAGATGCTCGTGTAGACAATTTCACACATGTTCAGGGGTTTATTCTTCAGATTTTTGCCAAGTTTTGTGTAAAAGTTTGGTCTGGCTCTGAAGTCATCCAAAGTGATTCATCTGCTTCTCACTGTCTCCCAAGTGGGTGAATCACACTGTGTATCTCCAAGATGCACTATCAACATACACAGACAGAGGTACACTAGAAAACATACTATCCTGAGGTCAAACCCTTTTCATGTAAGTGTAAACTAGCAGATACATGGAAATGTCCTTTCCTGGTTTGCTAAATAGTCGACTTTTGATTCCCTCTGCCTAGAAAAAGGTGAGGCTGAGAAGAGGAGGCAAGTTTGCCTGTCAGAAGAATAAGTTTCTTTCCTGATATCAAGCTCCATAGTTGGGAAGGTTATTTTCTCCTTCCTAAGTCCCCTGGCACTTCTGTTTTTTCCTCAAATATTGCTTGGCAATATCCACTGGAAGAGACAGTCCTGTTCGGGACAAAACCTTATTTATTTCCTTCTACCCCTACTTTCTATTTTTTTGTACTAGACAAGAAAAGTGTGGCATTTGAGGAATAAAAATCAAGTTTCTATTTCTACATCTGCTTTTCTCCCCAAGCTTTTATCTGTTGATTTGACTGATTTGCAGCCCTTCCTTCCCCCCTTGCTGTTAACTAATGGACTTTGGTATTAAGCCAGCCTTTCAGTGCACACACCACCATGCCAACAAGAGTGTGTGCAGCTATTCTGTCTGCTTTGGAAGGCTGCAGATGCAGCCAGAGCTAGAACAATTCCCGTATTGATCCTGCACTTGTCAGTTAATCCGTCATAAGGCATGGGAATCCTAGCCCCTTCCACATCTGCCTGCATAACTGCAGGGGGAAAACCAATTCTCTGAAGCTCTCACCAGGGAACAAGAAAGCAAAGAGAAATGGGAGCTCGCTGAGAGAGAGAGGGCTGTAAGCTGCTGGGCTGGAGGGCCGTGAGATCGCCTACCTGCTCCACCCTTTCCCCCCGGCTCCTTTTCATCCTCCTGCAGGTCAGCAGGATCAGGTTTATGTTAGCGAACCATGAAGCTTATCAAATAAATGCTGCAGCAGCAGGTGTTTGGCTGTCTCCACAGGCCAAGTCTAACAAGGTTGATATTGTGTCTGTGGCCAAAGTAATGCAGTAATTACTTTTCTGGGCTTGGAACCCCCAAGAGGTTGCTGGGAACCAGTTAGAAAAACAAACCTTGCTAAGAGCAGGGGATTTTTAAAAAGAAATAGTGGTGCTCTCTGTGCCAGAAGAAGACAGGCATTTCGAGTGCAGCATCCAACGTGGTGCCCCATCCCCCTGGAGCTTGCTCGCATTACAGGGTCCCAGAACAGAGGTAAAGTGTGTGAGTCTGGTCAGTCACGTTAGGCCAGGCAGCTTATATTTGGCCCACGGTGGCATGTGGAAAGGCAGCTGCTTTCTTTAAAGGCGTTAATGTTGTACTGCAAGAAAAGCGAACCCTGGGTTAGGGGGGCCCTCGAGTGTTTGCGATTCCATCTATATAATTCAATTTGACTTACAAATCAGGAGTTGCATAGCATAGCTTTCCCACTGCTGTCCGTTTCTTGCTTTTGAGCATTTCCCTTGTAAGCTGTGAGTGCAGAAACTGAGTTATGGACCATGATGCAGCCTAATTACACCAAAGACAGAACGACATCTCAAAGCATAGGTCCGCTGTGCCATGCCCCTTTATCTCAGGTAGTCCATTCCAGGCTACGGAGGGGAAAGTTAAAACAGGTCTGTACAGTGATTGCATTTTGAGGCAGCAATCTTCATCGTTCTTTTCGAAAGAATATTGATCATTTAGGCCAAAGCTTTTTCCCTGTAGGTGATTATTACACATGGTAATGCCTATTATCGTAAGGTCATTTAAACCAGATTTAGTAATTGCAAAAATGTCCTGAACTACTGGAAATTTCTTCTGCTGCTGTGTGGTTGTCCAGGAGACCAGAATTTGAAAGTGAGAAGAGGAAGAAAGCAAAACTGATTAGACATTCATAGGATTGCACATTAGATTTGAACCTGGTATGTTTAAAATAATACTTTTTTTATAAAGAATCTATAAAAGTCTTACTACCTATAAGGAATTCTTTAGGCATACTTCAACATACTGTTGAACCAAGCTGCAAAGCAATGGCTTTGTAGTGATGAATGAATTTTCCCAAGCTAGAAAAGTTAGCTTTTCATTAACGTCTGGCAATGCTTTCCTATTCCTACTGTTTATGTTAAGCTCTGTTTTTGCATATTACCTTGTATTATGAAGACCTGGTGTTTTGGTGATGGTCCAAAGATACCCTGCCATTCGCTCAGTGTTCTTCGGTGTTTCTTGCTAAAGTGTTTTGTTCTTGGTATGTTGTGCTGAGCACAGTGTGACTGAGCGTGCTGTAAAGCCCTGCTGTGAATGCTGTGGCAAGCTAGTCCCCAGTGTTTAATTTCGTGCTAGGAATACTGTGCACTTGGAGGGGAGTGCTATGGATAGGTCAGACGCTTGCTTCTTCAGGGTACTCAGTGACTTTCCGTAAACACTGCCTGAGTGTAGCAAGTAGTGAAGAGCTACTACTGTACTAGGACTGCTGGGAGGGAAGATACTGTGATTTGCCTCAGCATTATTGCTTTTAAGTCTTAACTTTAGTTTGCTCTTGAAAAATGGTGCTAGGGTTGCAATTTCCCCATGCTGTAAACGCAATACAGATTGGCCAAAAATCAGGCAGGGTATGTACCTCCTAAGATGGCCAAGATGGTGCTTATAGAGCTTACTACTTTAATTTGGGATACAGTTGCACAATATAGACAGTTTCATTTAACGTAGTACTTTGATTTCTTATATGTATTGTTGAACCACTTGTGCAACGTTTAGAAGGACATACAGAACAGCTTAACGGACAGATTTTTTCATCAGGTATTTTGCAAATATTCAGGAGTGACGCCTGAAAGTTATCATTTGGAGGAAGCGTTGCTGCAGAATTTGGCATACTTGCCTATCTGTACTGAAGTTTCAGATTCTGGGGGGAGATGAAGGCTCATATATTTCTTTTTCTGTAAAAAGCAACTACCAGCTATGGCCAACTATAATAAATCATGTATATTATTAATACTGGAGAGGAGTGAATCAGTGAGGAGCCGTTCAAGACTGAGCTGTATGACAATGTTAAAAAGAGGCTGAGGCATGTTAGGATTGGTGTTGCAGTGGCAGAGCTGTGTATGAGAGCCTCACACATGACTTATCAGTGTTTACCGGAGTGTAACCAGACATGAACCAGAATATATTTGCTATTAATATTACAGCTGTGATTTTTTTATTTTTTTTTTTACTTTTGTGATTAGAAGAATGTGCCAGCTTGTGTGCGTGTGTGCGTTCTGGCAGTGGAAGGATGAAAGTGTTTACAGTTTCCATATGAAAGCAAGAGCATGCCTTCTCTAGGCCCAAAACAGTTACAAAAGTACTTCATAAAGCTCAAGAAATAATGGTGAAGAGGAAAACAAGTGGCAGTGGATTAGACCAAGGTATTTTATGTACTGTGATGTTTTGTGTAGTCGTCTGAAAAGAAACAGAAGAGACCTTTTGAAGATCGTTGATTGAAAACAATCTTTACTGCTGATCAAGTTCACCTTTGTCAAAAAGATGATTATTTAAATAGTAGGCATCTTTTACTCCCATGGCACACAACAGATTCAAAGACTTGACCTGATAGATCAACTGTTAAATGGCTCATTAGATTAGATAAGGGAGTTGGAATGTATTTGATGTTAATATTACATCCCTACATACCGTATGAAATCTCTCTTCATCTATCATCTAGTGAAATATATTACCCAAGTATAGGATGTCATCTGCATCTTGTGTAGTCTTCTGAAGGTTGAGGATTGGCTTGGATATTACTTTTGCTTTTACTACTTTTTATCCCTGGTAGAAAAAAATGTTGCTATGCGCTATAAAGAGATGAAAACATGTTTTCAGGAATTGGTAATGGACAACAGAGTTCTCACCTAACAGTCAGTTTACATTTAAATCTGGTCTATATCAGAAAGAAGAAAAAGGGACTCTGCTAACCAGCCTGAAGAGAGTGGATTTCATTCCATTCTTTAATGGAGCACATTATTCCTGGCCTTTTAACATAGAAATTGCCAACATAAATGGACCCCAGCAAAGGTTCTCCTCTAATATAAAATACCTAATATTGTAATTTCTCGTCAGATTCCCAAAACAAGGTAATGGTGTGATCTACTTGGCAGGATGCTAAAAGCACATCTATTATTTAAATTAACTCACTCATTTTTGCTTGATTAAGAAGTTCTATTATTCCATGGCCTAGATTCATCAAACTTATTTTTTCTGTAGCCCATTTCCATTCATGGCTTATGGTCAAAACAGGAGTTCAAATCTCCAGAATTAATCTTAAGCCCTTAATACACCATGTGATTTCTGACCCAACAAGGACTTGGATCTCAGAGTAACATACACAGCAAGAAAGTGATCTCAGCCTTCCCATTCCTTGTCTGAACCTGCCAAGAGCCACTATGGAAATGTATCAGAACAATTGTGATGCAGTTGCTGAAGATGCCATCAGTGTTTCCAATGCGACTCCTAAAAAACCAAACCAAACGAAAGCCTTCTTTCTTGAACTGTTGATAAACTGACCATGAGAGTTAACATATTCTAGATGCAATTTAGCTTTTAATGATATTTTTTAAGTCTGTGATGAGTAACAATAGCCATTGATCAGTTACTAGCATGGTATATGCACATACTTTGCATTTGGGAGCCAGTCCTGATGTGACTGTGAAGCATGCATAGAGGTCGCCTAAGCCCAGTTTCTCTTTTTCTGGGCAGCATTATGTATTGACCTTTTAAGCATTATTTGAACACTCAGTGTTGCTTGAGTGACTTGTCATATCCCTCCTAAATACTTTTGCATTCTGAACATGGACAATTTTTTTTTTAGTGACCTGTTTTCAATTAAAAAGTGATAAAATGAGCCCTTGACAAGTTTATCAGGAACTAATTTCAAGTGCTCATATATTCCGAAAAGTGAGTCTGAGGCAATGGTTTGGAGGCTCTTACTAATACATGCAGATATGAACTCTTAGAAGAATTCACTGGGGAGGCTCTTTTGAACAACTGCCTGTGCAGAATTGCTTCTTGTCATCCCCAAGACAACTGGTTACCACTATGATTTAAGATCTCTGGAGATAGTGAGAAATTTTTTAGGAAACATATTCAGCAGAAAATAAATAGCACTTAGGCCTTTACGTAGGTTAGTGTGATTAGCCTTGGAAACACACACAAAACTCTACAGTGCTTACTGTGAACAGTGTGAGACTTAGTCTGACTTTGAATTTTAAAAATTCAAATAAAATTTCAGAAAGTTCTAGCTGGAATGCTGAGAATTTCCCTGTTGGCTTTTTGGAGTGTGAGCCATCTTATAATTGGTTCATGCTGTTAATGCTAAATAAATAGGATTTTTGAGGTCCACTGCATGGGAAACATATGAAGTCTGTAGTATCAGAAGGAAGGCCAGTGTGTATTGAAATTATAGACTCCAATTTTCCATGTTAAGCTATTGGATTTGTCTATTTTCCGCTCTTTCTGAAGTTGTCTTGCTTAAAAGTCCCACTTTAGTCCATTTTTCCTTCCATATATCTTTTCTGTGCTAGTTTTTGAGGAAGTGGTGAGAGAATTAAAATGTATGTATCTATCTCTATATATCTGTATTAGTAAGACACATGTAAATAAAAAAAATTCCTTATGTTTTTTGGAATAGTGGTCTTAGGCCACTGTTAAGATTCCTGTTTCCCAATCATTTAACACATTGGAAGTTTAATCAAAGGGTATCAAATGATATACCTTTGGCTAGGGAAAATAGTTTGGCAAACAAAAGGTAGGAATGGTAGAGATAGGAGTTCTTTTAATATGTTTCCAAGAGACAGGATAGAAAGACAGCAAATGCAAAAAAAGACTAAAGGAAAGAAAAAAAAATAAGGGAGAAAAAATTAAAGGACAGTACCCAAACTGAAAAGCCATTAGGGAGAGAGAATCATCTGAGAAACTCCAAAGGGTGGGGAATGGAAAACTGGAATTAGGAGGGGACCTTAAAAAAAAGTCAAGCCTAAAGCTTTGTCCATGCTGCCAAAAAATCTATTTTGCTCAATTTTGGCTAAGCAAGATAAACATTTTTTCTGGCATGTATAGGTGGTGGCCCAAATTTGTTTGTTACAAGTAGGTTGAAAAAAACCTTCCACAAATGCTTCTGCCTAGTCTGGTGAATTGTGCTAAATCATATTTTTACTTGAGTCAAAAAAACTTGGCCCCACAGAGGCCGGCCAAACACCAAGGCAGATCAGACACAGTTGGATTTCACAGCTGTTTTTAAATTCTGTGGTTTTAGCTGTGTGGATGTGGCTTAACTGCAACATCCCGCCAGAGCTCCCAGGGAAGGAGCACCCCGAGGTAGCATTCCCCAGCTCTGCCAAACATCAGGAACAGCGTAAGCAAGGGAGATTCAGCACTTAATGGTCTTGATGTCTGTAGTGTAAAATCACGACAAAAATGCCTGCAGCAGACCGTAACACAGAGAAACCAAGGACACAGACAATTAATGTGAGTGTGCTTGTTCTACAACAGCATGCCATGTGTTTGGCTCCGTTTTGTACAGCTGTAGTGGGGCTGAGGCCCGAGGTGGATCAAAGATCTGGTTGGAGAGGGGGGAAAAGAGGCTGAATATTGCCTTTGTCTTTCTCTGGTTTCATGAAGGTTTGTTACTCACTTGGAGTTGGCCTAAATGGCGCTGCCTGATGTATCTTCCCAAGGAGCCATTCTGCTGGGTGAGGATCACCAGGTGCAGATGTTTGACTCTGGCCACATAAGACCATAGCCTTGTTTCAGGTTGTAGTAATGCTGATCTCTCAACTCATGGTCACCAGCAGGTAGCCAACCGAAGGGCAACTTCTGCGTCAGTTCTGGTGCTCATCAGACTCCTCAGTCAGTTGTCTAAGGGAGCTCAGAAATCTGTTCACTTTGTACTTGTGGGTTAGCCTTTTGCTGCTTTTTCTCCCTGAGCACGGGAGCACTAGTGCAAGGGAATCGGCAAGGCTGCATGAAAGAGAGATGGAGGACAGCACGGGACCATGTCTTTTGCTAGCCATTCACAGTTACAGTGAGTTGGCTTCAGTGTCAAACCACGTGGGACAGTGAAGTAAAGCTATTTTTTTCAGGATAGCATACCCTCAGCTGCAGGTGTTACAGTGGTGGAAAGACTGGTAGCACAATCCCAACAAAAGCTGTATGTTTCCACTTTTTCCTATGAAACAGACAACTTCAGGGGTTTTTTCTGAAGCTCTGACAAACCTGTGAGTGTAGTAAACTAATAAAATGTGGCTTGGTACAGATTTGTACCTTGTGGTTGATTAACTGTATCTACAAGTTTTTCCTGCAGTTAGCGTACTTAGAAATCCTCCTTGAGCATTTCATGGAATCTAATAATGGGTAAATTAGTAAGCCAACCAGGGACAATTACAAGAGGTCTCACCTCTACTTGGTCATCTCTTTTTACTGAATTTCTGTAACCTCACGTATGTTTGAGAACCCCTATCCTTTGTCAGACTTGGTTGAAAAAGTTATACATTGGGCTACAGAATGCGATTGCGTAAGTGTTGTCTTTGTAGAAAACCAGACTAAAAAAGAACCCGATAAACAGTATTAAGAGGCAAATGACACAACTGTATTGTTTGACTTTAGTGATTGCAAACATGGTTTTAACATTTCTTCCTTCAAGCAATTTCTAATGTCCTACTGCTTCTATTCAACAGAATGTTGCAATTTGAACCTGTTTGTTTTAGTTGAGCTGAGAAAAGACTGGACTTGTAAATGCTAATCTAGCTCTTTTTGTGTCAGTTCCAGCGCATGCAGAAGAGCTAATAAGGACCTGTTAAGCTGATTCTGGCCGTTAGAAATATGACCTATGTCCCTGGTCCTTAGACAGCTTTTGAGGCTCACAGTGCTCCATGGGATGTAGGACGTTAGTTTTAGGCAGCTAGCTAAAGGCATCTTCGTCTTATTCAGCACCATTTTCTTTGGCGTGCCTCCATTGAGAGATAATTGGAGGAACAATGGTGAATTGAGCCACTCAGCCTGATTTTTCTGACAGTCTGAGTACCTAAAGATCCTTGTGCTGTTACTGGTTGTTTTGCGATAGCATCTGTGACCCCTATTCAGCATCCAGAGCGCCACAATGTAAGGCACTGTGTACACACAAAGAATAAAAAGATGGCCCTTGCCCTTGCTGACTTCAAATATGGTTTATGGTTCATCCAGCAACTCAGTATGTCAAACTGAACACCAAAACTCACGGCCAACAAAATCACAAAACATTTGACAACAAACTCAGCTTAAAAAGACCACATGAATCACCATGTAAATGTTGTCCTGTTGTACTCTGGAAACATTTCTGACTTCTGATTGGTATGTTGATAAATTCCTGCAACCAACATCATGTGACAAAAGGGCTAACCCAACATCCAGCATTTCCTAAGTGGTCATAAATGGGATCACACTTCTTTACAAGCTCTCAGAAAGGGAAAATATATTTTTAAATTGCTGTATTGGCAAATAGGAAGGGCAGATGGGGAAAACCAACATATTTAGTTGCAGTAAATGCCCAAAACCATAGAATGAATACCAGTGCTTTATGAAAGAGTGCTGCAAACAATTTGAGCAGTCCATTTTTCTTACAGAATTATCTAGCCATAAGCCATTCCCAGTAGATGAACAGTGCCCACCAGCCTTTGCCAGCCAAAGAGAGAAGGGGGAAAAACTTTGCACTTAAGTTGATGTGGTCCTTTTTGGACTTGCAGTAGTCTTGCAAAGCAGTGTTCACAGTCAGTCATTCTGTTTCCAGCAGTGTCCTTGACCATACCCCCTGCCAGTAACAGGACCTTTAAATCCAAGAGAGAGAAACAACTTTTTCTTTCTTTTTTTTTTTTTTTAACCAACTAGCAGAGGATGTGCTGAGCCAAAATAGAAATAGCAAGGTCAGGGCAGGGCAAGGCCCTGCATTTCATTAGCCAGGCCTGGCTAGGAGTGATTAAATATGTACAAGAGGCTTTGAATAGATACAGGGAGGAGGGATGACATTGTGGAATACAGAAAAATCATTCTTTGGTGCTGTCAACTGACTAAATACAGGATGGTGCTTAATTAGAGAGATAAAAGGAATTTCTTTTAATTATTTTAATTTTGTAGAAGAGAGGGGATTTTTTTTTATTTTCTGTTGAGTGTTTTGTAAGAGGGGGAGAGGAGGGTCTGGACAAAAAGTGTGAGCCTGGCTTAACAGAATCCAGATAGCCTCGAGGTACATGTTGACCTAGCCTGCAGTTCTCATGAGTATAACTTGATGAAGACCCAGTAAAAAGGACAAAATTATATTGGCAATGGAATCAAGGCCCTGTTAAATTTTGGAGGCACTCCGGTTAGAAACTGATGACCTTCTGAGCACATTGCACTGTCTGTTTCATTAGACATGTTAGAGAGAGAATTTGAAAAGAATGGAACTTTGAAGCCAAATAAAGTACTTGTGTCAAGTGGTGCTTAGGCTGCCCAGCTTGAATTTGCTATTGGGGCCGCCTGACTTAACTGACATTTTATAGCTGTATTGTAATTCTTGTATGACAATCGCATTGTTGCATAGGCACCTAGGCACTGAATGCCCACAGTTTGTAGTCCTTTTCCATAGAAACTACCAGCCCAGCTGGTTGAAACTAGAATACATTTACATTCATCCAGAGCACCAACAACAGTGTCTTGCAAAATTTCTAGGGGCTATTTTCTTAAACCAGCCCATAGGAATTTGGATGTCAACTTTAGACCTCTTCTGAAAGATGATTCCTGCAGCAGCATAGCGCTCCTTAGTGTCATGTTGGAAGTCTGACTCAGAATCAGCTGGGTTTTTCAGTATACTCATTGTTGCATTAATCTAACTTAAAACATTGTGAAAGCCTAGATGTAGTTACAGTAGTACAATCTCTGTGTCTAGGCACTAGTGTATTTACACTAGTATAAAAATATTTGTGTCATACTGGTTCTTGTTACCTAAATAGTGTATTTTTCCTTCTAGTGCAGTATGTCTCAATGACCTAAGAATTGTTTTCTTGGGCAGTGTCATATCTTCTTTGCTCTATTACAGTAAATATAAAGCTTATAAAAAAATCTTTTGCTCTTCTGAAAGTCATTTGACAGTGGAGCTGACATTAATGGTCAGTTCACTGGCAGAGGAATACAGTTTGATTTATGTGTTTTCTTACTAAGATGTCAGATTGACAGCCCCGGGAACAGAAATACTCAGCTAATTGCCCAAACATGCAGCATATTGCAAACTTTGCCAACCTTTCACAGTGATAGTATCTTGATCCTTGAGCGTGAGAGCATATCTGAGCCTTCAGAGGGCATTCAGTGCTGAACCCGATAGGGCCTAAGAAGTACTTTTGTTAGATCTCTTCATGATTCACTAAGGTAAACAATGACCATGAGTTTCTTTGTGTAAAGCAATTGAACAGCCAGCCTGGCAATAACAGCTCCAAGTCAGAATTAGCAAGAGCTAGGTTTCAAGCTACGGTAACTTTATCCTGAAAAGTTGCGGATCCCACTTCCATCCCATGAGCGAGCACTTGGCCTTGGTCATTGTATCTCTCCCCGCTGTTCCACTACCAGGAATGACCAGTTGTGGGCCTGCAAGTTTAGGTTGCACATTCTTCAAGACTTCTAAACTAGCACTAGTGTAAATTTAGTCTCTGAGGCTTGGTCAGAAGCCGTATTTGTCAATAGATGGTTGCTGAATCAACACCACTGTTCCTGTGTACCCATCACAGCAAGTCCTAACTGCTGACTGATTGTGAAACTTCTCATTCTTTCCCTGACCCTTCCTGCATCTGCTCTTCTCCTCCTTTTCAGGTTTTCTTCCTCCCATTTCTCTCATCCATGCCCTTCCCCATTTCCCTTCACCTTCTCCCATCTACTCCTTTTCCATTTTTTTTCTCCCTGCTCCTGTCAATTCCAGTTGTCCTGAGTGTTTCCATTCCTGCTGCTCTCCCTTTCTTGCATTACATTTTTTCCTTCATCTGTCCCCACATTTTTTTCATTTATTCGTCTTCCTGCTGCTGCCTATCACCCTCCTTTCATTGTCACATGGAATAATCAGCAGTGTTACGAAGAGGGGGATGCTATTAGGAGTATTGTATTAATCTATCCTGCATCGTTCCTGTCTTGTCCTCATAGTTTCTTGTTACCAGTTGCCTTAATGGTGATGTAGTTTATATATCAAATTTTATTCTTTTCTTTCCTTTTCATTAGAAGTCTAAGAAGAGGAGAGGAGGTGATAGGGGTGTGCTTATTTGTCCTTTTCTCCTCCCATGAAGCCAGGGTGGTTCCACTGTGGCCTTTTTCTGTGCATAAGAAGGGGTAGAGGCCCTGCCTTGAAAAACTTGGCTTTTTCTTCCCTTGAGGTTTTCTTCCAGGCCTGTTTTTAAGTGAATGGAGAGGAGTAATTTTCTTGTACTGCCAGCATTCTTTTCTTTCCCTCCTCCCCTCCGTGCAGTCACGTCCCTAATTAATTGAATTCCCTACTAGACCTTTTGTGAGTCATTTCAATTACCCATTAGTGAAGCAGCCTGGGATTTCTGCTGTGTTTTCACTCATCTTCCTGGAATTTCTCTTCTCCTCCCTCCCCCCCTTCCCCTTTTAGTCACTCCAGTCTGTGAAAAGCATTAGATGGACTTCAGCGCCGAGTGCCTATATTGTTTGCAGGCCCAGCTGCATACTTCCACACTCTGCCTTGTGCGTCACAGCTATTCATCTTGTTTTGTACTTGGCTCTGCTGCAGATGCTGTAAATATGGTAATTTTAGATTCCCTGATTGGAAAGGGTTGCAGGGTGGGTCTAAGTGGTAAGAGCACTGTTTGATTTACACTAGTTCATTCTAGTTTCACAGAGTTTGGGGTTTTAAGGATACAGCTGAAATGAAACATGGTTTTAAGGACAGATTCTTTTTTAGGGTTAGGAAAGGGATAAATGTGAGGTTAGCTTTGTGTACTGACATGCAAAAGTGCTGCCCCAGAAACCCTAGGGAGACTGGAAAGAAATAGAACAGGAGCAGGAGGTACCTCCTCAGATTATTATGTAGGATGCCTTCACACACAGATAGCTGCAAAATGTGGATGGATCTGAAAACTGCAAAAATGGAAAAGGTCCAAGACAGAGAACTGTGAAAGGCAAATCTGGAATTTGACAGAAATGCCATCAGTAGTGAAGTACTGCAGACTTATGGCAATCCCTGAAATAAAAAAATCAATGAGCAGCTTATTTTTAGAAAATTTTGGAAATACTGGGGAGGACTGTAACAGGTAGCATGCATTATGTTTCTGAGGAGAATAGGGCAGTGATAAAGCAGCTTGCTAAAATTATGATGGATGCAGTGAGTGCCTAAAATCTGATGTCTGGAGAATCACACTTCTATTCTGAAATTAAATTTGTACAGCACATGAATCTTTCAGGCTCAGAGTAATTCTCAAGTGATACAGAGATGCAAACAGCATCACTGGGAACCAGCCTGCCAGAAATATGCCCCACACATCCCAAGTAACAAAAGTAATTTACAGTGCTCAAGCCATTATGATACTTTCATATTATTACGATACTTGTCCCTGCAAGGTTAGAGTATTTCATGAGAGAACTGACTTCATAATCAGGCTGTTGTGAGAAGGCGCTCTCTCACGGCCTCCCAGGGGGGGCTCATTTGTTGGACTGACGGGAAGTGAATTTATGAGGGTTCCCTGCACATTGGTATTCATAGGTACTTTTTTTTCCCCCTCCTAGCTCTTTATCCAGTCAAAGGAGAGAGGAAGGGAACGGTGTGAAAATACCACTCAGTACAGACACATTAAGATGTTTGTAGGAGGCCTACTGGGAATTATTTTAACTCTTATGTCTTGAAATCTTGGCCCCCTTGTAAGCAGCAGTGGATTTCAGAGGTTCATTAGATGACTCTGGAGTTCTGCTTCACAGGGTGATGTTATTCAAGTCAAAACTGAGACACTGTGAAAGAGAGAAGGGAGCTAGTGAAATGCTGCATACGAGTCCCCTTTTTCTTCATGGGGCATGCAGCAGCAGGGCTCATATCATTTTATCTGAAGTGACCAGGTCATGGCAACACCTTTTTTTAGTTGTCTGTGGTGTTACACTGTTTTCTTGCACACATACCATTGCTAGCATCACGTTACAAGGTTTTGTGATTTGGCAGGTCTCACACCTTTTTATTTCTTACCTATCTTCTTAGGTTAAGTCTTCTACTGAAGAGTTAGCCTGGTGAGGACTGCTACCCATTTTCTGGGCTGAGTAGCAGCAGTGTCTGAAATGGAGCCTTGGTCCCGCTGTCACGTCACCTCATAAGCTGTCCAGTGTGTGCTGGAGGATGCCAGCTATGCCAGGGGTACTACTTGAATTGCCCAAGCTCTGGGTGGCTTTCTGCACCTTTTCATAGTAACTCTTCTTTTCCTGACAGTACACAGTGGGACAGAGGACTTCCCCTACACTACACCAAGAAAAGAAGCCGTTTGTCACAGCACAGAGCTGGCTCCTGTAGCACTGGGAACATAGTGCATATACTATAGGTGAAAACCCTGTTCACCCTTCCATGCCAAATTGTATCTGATGTTCATTAACTTCCTCCTGTAATGTTATTAGCTTTCTTTATATGGTTTTTGCTGCTGCATAACACTGCTTGGCTCCTACAAAGTACTGCTGTGTTTTATTCCAGAACTGTTTGCATCTTAGTAGTGGATAAAAACCTACTTAAATAATGTAGTTAGTTCAGTTGGTTAGTAAAGGAGCTATGGAACTTTAAGTTTATTGTATTCCTAACGTCTCTTAGAGTTTGCACAGATAGGTGTGTGTATATAAATAAATTCACAACTTCTGGAAAACATGGTCCATTGTGGAGCTATTTTTGGACTTTCAGGGTTCTGGGCTGTAAAATGCCCTAGAGCTTGATAGGTTCCAAATTACAGGCTATTTTCATTACTGTATCTTTTCTGGGAGAACAGCAAGAAAAACATTGATTTCTCAAACAACCGAACAGTGACAGAGTTTTCTATTTTTGCTTCTGTTTTGATACACAAAACCTAGATTTAGAATATGTCTGCTAAATCCCTCTACACTGCAAAAAGCTAATGATAAAGATGATTTTGATTCCTCTTGTCTCAGGACTATCCAAGGGACTGGCTCAATCTCTGTACACATAACACGTGCTAGTGGTTGCTCCAGTATATGCCCATTTATAGCATTTCTCTAACAGCACCTTCTCCCTCAACTGTCTATCGCTGCCTGTGCTCTAGATGAGGTGCACTGTTGGGAAAGGGAATATCACGTGTGTGACATGAGAATCACAGTATGCCAACATAGTTTTCAAGGAGCTTTAGTGGTTATCAAAGTTACAGCTATCTAATACTTAGGTTATAGAAGCACACCCATAAGAAGTAAATAGATAATTAAATATCATCTGCCCAATCTTCCATTGCATGCTGGCAAATTACTTCCTGGTTTTGAGGGGAAAATGGTCCTTTGGATGGGATTTTCCAGGAGAAATGGAAGGGTACCAGTGTGTGCAGCCATAAGGTTTGTAATTTATCTGTGCTCTGTGCAAGTGCTTGGTTACTCCTCAGAGCTGTAGAGCTGAGGATAGGATATCATATCCTCATTATAAGTGAATAAGTAGGAAGGGAAAAGATGTGTAGGGTTAGTGAAGGACATAAGGGAGATCAAGGAGGAAAGAATGAATAAAAAGGAGACATTCCGGGAAAGAAATTACAGTATAATGATGGGGAAGTTAAGACCTTAGTGGCTGTATTATTTTTGGAAGAGGGAGATTAGGATAATCAGACAGACTAGGGAGGAAGAGATGGGTAGTAAGGACCAAGCATTTAAGCATGACTCTTCAGGTGATCTGTTGCCAGGTTTGAGATCAAATGAGGTTGGAGATATTATCAATTTAAGCAAGCACATGCATGTAAAATTCATGTTCAAAAACACTTTGCAGAGCTGAACTCAGCACTGTGTAGTGCAGAGAATTCACAACTCTTCCTGACCTCCCTACCACCTGTCAGGAGCTGCTCAATACTTCATTTTGTTCTCACATTCATTTTGTTTGAGCACTACCCTTAGCCCCACTGGCAGCTCTTCCCAGCTCTGAGTTGCTTAGTACACACGGCAGCTTTCAGGGGTTCAGGCCGCATTCACATGCTGCTTGGAAGTAGCCTGGCATATAACTTCACAGGGTGAGCCCGTTGCCAAATTTTGTCCTTCCCCTACCTGTTGCTGCATTGCCATTTGCTGCATGAGAATGACGTTGAAAAGTGTATCTTGCCCAGTGTCCTTAACTGGGTTAGTATTTCAGTAGGGTTAGTATCTGAGCCAGTTTAATCCAGAATTTCCTAGGTCCCCATTCTGTATCTAATTCTTCTACAGAACAGATGTCTAATCTAGTCCAGTCCATCTGTTATGTTGCAAATGGCAGGTTAAATTGTGTACATGAAACACAGTGCATTTAACAGGGCATGCAGTTTACAGGGAGAAGATGGGGAAAAATCTCCTTTGAATTGATTCTCTTCCTCACAAACAACTTGTAAACAAATTATTTCTTTAAAAAAAAAAAGTATTAATCATGCCACCTTTTCTTCATCTAAGCAGCTTGATGGCAAAGGTATGGCCTAGTCATCCATCTCTTCCTGGGGTTTGTATTTGATTTTGCAAACACCCGGCACTTGGAGAGGGTCAGTTTGCATCCCCCTGTCTCTCCATTACGTTGTGTGCTTAGAGGGGTTTGTGTGGGCTATCACACCTGGCTCCCACGAGATCCCACATCTGGTAGAAGATAGAGTGTATGACCCCACTCCCAGCCTCTTCCTTACCTTCAGCCTCGCCCCATCATCTGAGAAGGTTAAACTAAAAGCAACATCTATGATGGCAAAGGTCCAAGTTTGAAATGTGTCCATTGTATGTGTTCAGTTCAAAAACAACATATCAAGGCAAGTGCAGTCCTTACAAGTAGCACCCCTGGGCCTTCTTTTATTCCAAAGCAGAGATATTTACCCAAGGAAGAGAGGGAAGTGACGGGGTAACAGAGTACACATGTTGTGAAAATATGCAGGCAGAGACTGAAGAAAAAATAACATTCTGCCACAAGTAGCTGCCTTGTTCCTCAACTTTTTTTTTTTTTCCTTCAGATTAGAACCAGCCATTTCTTGTGCTCTTTCAAGCACCTTCTGTGGTTTCCTGACAGCTGGCTGGAGAGGACTGAAATCTGGCTTAAAAAATGGGCCATGGGTCATGTTATTTTCAAGAGAGGAGAAGCAAAAATTCCCATAATGGTCAAAATTCACAGGTTTGGGGTTTGGTGGGGGGTTTTGTTTAGAAAATCAGTGGTGGATATTTTAATATATAACTTTAGTTTAACATTATTAATAAAGAACAAGTACAGAATCAGCTCTTCACTTCTCTCTGATTGATTTATAATAGCAAGCAATATTTCATGTGGAGTTGCAGCCTGTCCTTTTACTCTGGTGTGTGAGAGGGAAATGTTCAGCTTCATAAAGGAGTATGCTGGGATTTTCTGGAAGTATTTTCTTTAATGATGTGATAACACTTCTCTTGCAAAAACTGTTTCATTACCAGAAAGATAAGTCTGAGCAACAGCCTGCAGGCTGGTATTTTTGCTCCTGGCGCTCCTGAGCCTGAATTGAAAATACCGATACATTCCCAGCTTTATATTCAAGCAGATGGTTTCTGTTAGGAGTTATAAACCTTTCTGGTCTTTTGTTCTTTGGTGAACAAGTTATCTTTTTAAAATATTTCATAAAGAGAATACTTAGCTCACAGGAGTGCTAACTTACTTGACCTGCATTTTAGGGCATGAGGCTTCCTCTTGGGAACAGGGATCACTACCCCAGCAGCCAAAGGGCACAGCCCAGAAAAGCAGTGCTGTCAACTGGGCTTAAGGAAAGAAAGGAAAGAAAGCAGGAGCAGGGTGAGAGGTACAAGAGAAAAATGTCAGCAGGAGGCAGCAAGTAGAGAAATTCAACTATCATACCCTGCTATATAGAGAAAGCCAAGTAGTCCAGCAAAAGTCCTACTGTCTGTGGAGCATGAGGAAGGTGAAAGTGTTGATTGACTCTCGACTTTTGAACAGATGGGTGGACAAATAACCCCAGGCAGTGGCAGACCATGCTTGGGGCAGGTACAGCAGCACTGGGAGTGGAGGGACTGCATGAGTGGAGAACTGGGACCACATCACCTGACCAGGGCATACTCTGCATCAGCAGCACTGCATCCTGCAAGATGTCTCCCAGAGCATTTTTCTTCTCTTTGCTGTAATAATGTGTTACAGTCCTTTCTGTAGAAGAACTAGAATAGGGTCAAAGGAGAGGATTGTCAGTATGGTCCAGTCCATCCATAACACTTCTAGAGACTCATTTAACAGCAATTTTAATACGTGTTTTATTTTCTTTTGCAATATGAAGATATTCTCGAAGAATTGGAATGGAAGCCCATTCCATACGGTTCACTGAATAGAGTGGATTCTAATGGGTAACTCAGATAAAAATAGTCACATATTCTTAATCACAGTTAACTCCTTTAGAATGAGAATAAGCAGCACAGTCTAATGGGTAGAGGATGTTGGTGGAAACAAGGAGCTCCTTAGTTCTAATGTTCGCTCAGCTCTGGACTCATTTCAGCTAGTAGTTAATAATATTGAACCACTTTGTGAAAAAGTGTGGGATAATTAGTTAGCATCTGCAAAATGTTTGGAAGATATCAATTTCCATATTTCTGCTAATTATTTGTGACAGTGCATCATACTGCATGGTGTAAAAGAGATCTGTTAAATTAATTAAACAGATAAATGCATCTTCAGATCCCCTCATGTCCATGCTACAAATGATAAAAGCCCACCAATAAAAGATTAAACTGATTCAATCAAATTTTCTCAGGACACCACTGAGTTGCACTGATTTATATGAAGCATTCCCTTCATTAATGATTTGGCTTACTGTGTCCAATGTATTTATAAACAAAACTCATAAATACAAAATTTATCAAGTGAGAGGGTCTGCTGTCATAATCTATGTCTATTTTCATTAGGGATTTCTGCACCAGAGGTACAAAGATCATTGTGAAAGCGTATGGTTTATAGTCTTCAGCTGTAGAATGAGCCCTTTCAGTGGTATTAACTCTCCCACATTCACACCAGAAAGTTGACTTGGCTTCTGGAAGCAGTACTGAGTGCCAAAACAGATTACTCCTACTGTGTAACCAGTTTTCACCTGTTTTTGTGTACGAAGGCATTAATGAAAGAATACTTCTTGGAATGGTTTAATGGTTAGAGGAAAGTAGTGTAGTACAATTCACGGCTTTGCTAGGCAGTGGCTTAGGTACACTGAGGGATTGTTTGCAAACCACAGCAAACCACTCTACCTACCTGTAAAGCACCTTCCCTGTCAGAAAAATGGGTGTAAGAATATTACCACTTTGCAGACTTCGTTACTCATAAGCTGTTTGCAGAGACTTAATGCTCTGAATCACTAGCTATTCTTATTGTAGTACGATTTTTTTAAAAGCCTCTTTTTTTTTTCTAGTTTTTGTATGATTGGCTATCATAGCAATAGCCCTGTTTTTCATACGACATACTGTACTCACTATTGTTTGAAATCACCATTAGAACACAATAACGTTTTCTTTCAAAGTGGCTTGTATTTTTTCCAGCACTGGTTTTTTTTTTTCCTTTCCTGTTTATCTAAAGTAGCTGAAGGAAAAGGACACATTGCGTCAAGGCTGATAGGACAAGAATTAGACCTACTGTATGTGCTGGTTGTATTCAGGCCTACAAACACTTCCTTTCTCCTCCCCCATACCTAAAGCCAGCTCTGCTCTATTCTTTGGGGTGAGCAGGATATTGAGATTTACAAGACCTCTACCCTTTGAAGTACTGGGAGACCACGGTTCTTTCACATTTCTTTACAAAGCCTGAGGAAAATAGGTACAGGGATCATGAGTATGGAAAGCTTCATATTCCTTGCGTTTCAGGTAGTGTGTTTGCCCTGGAGTAATAGTAAAGGAATACCAGGTTTGCTGTGATTTGGTGCTTGGGATCGGTTACAGTTTGAAACTTGGTTTGGGTTTAGTGCAGAGCCAAATTCTGAAGTGATTTAGTCGTACTGCATACATGTTTACTCCTGCGTGGGTATGAACATAATGGGAGAATTTGCCCTCATGGAGTTGCAAAGGATTTGTTAACACACGGAAATCCCGCCAGTTTAATTTATATCAGTTTAACAGATTTACTGAAACTGGTGCCACACCCATGTTCCTCATCTGTTTAAGCTACATTTCAGTAAGCGCTTACACAAGGGTTTGCAATAGTTTAAGTAAATTGGATATAAACAGTACATTTACTTAAAGCAGTGTAATTTTCCTATGTAAACAAGAATGAAGTCAAAAGCTACGGACAACCCCCTTCCCACGAACCCAGCTGGAAGGCATCATTAAGCCCAGTTACTTACCACAGTCCTTTGTCGGCCACCTCCAACTGCTCAGCCGTGGACAGGGTTTGTGCGTACACTCCCCAATGTGTTTCGGGGTGGAGGGTAAAGGTGCATTAGTTCAAACTACTGGTTTAAACTGATGTGACAAATCCTGCCTGAATTATACTAGGGAGCACTCACACTGGCAGCTCTGCCGACTGCTGGAGAGACAGCAGCCCTGAGCAGGGTGGCAGAGTTAGAGGCAGCTGGAGGGCAGCAATATCTCAGACTAGGACAGCTGTTCGCACAGTGAGCATCTGCCCATCGCCTAACTTGCGCACAGGCTAGGTTCCCTTCAACCAGCTTATTCACGCTTTACCCCTTACTAAAGAATTCAAAGCTGATTTAATTTACAAGTCAAGGAGCATCAACTTCTATCCACTACTGTGCCAATATTCAATCTGTCACTCATCAGGAGATTTGTCTACTGTAAATAATTTCCATTTCCCAATTAGTGCAGAGTATTCAAGAGACCAGGTTTCAGTTCAAAATCCAAAGGGACTCCACTTGCCATTTCTCTGCAGGGTAGTTTATTGTCTATAATTCTAACTCTGGAATACCTTTGCACAGCTACTTTTCAGTTTCACTCTTCGTTGGGTTTTGCTTTGTTTGCCATTGCTGACCAAAAGCAGCCCGTTGTATTTGCACTGCCTTCAGTGGAAGTAAGTGGGGCAGGATCTAGTTGCCTCTCTTGTAACCAGGGAAGATCTTTTATAAATATCTGAAAAAGCACTTTAGCATTAAGGAGTGAACATGTAGGACCTCATGGGCTACGTTCAGTAGCAATTGAAAAGTGGATAGTTTCTTTCTGCACTTCCCCAGGGTTCAGCTCTGTAGCAGTTTAAACTGCTCAGTCTGCTGTGTTCCTACTCATTCAGCTCCCAGCTGTGTGTTCCCCTCTCCTCTTGCACTGGCACCAGCACTTTCCTGACCTGAATAGTTGCATGAACTGGCTTAAACTGGCTGCAAAACAATCCTGGGGGATTTTTTTAGGCCACTCAGCTGAGGCTGGTTCAAGGTGCCGTTGAACTGCATCTTTAGATAATTGTTCATCAGTTCCTCTAAGCTTTCCCATTACATAAGGGAGCGGTAGCTGGTGCTGTTTGCAGGACAGTTTCTGAATTTGGTGGCCTGTGTTTCATAGTTGACTTACAAATGCAATTCTCCATGCAGCTAGGACCTTTCATAAAGATGAAGCAGTATACATTCTTAAAACCACTTTAAAGAGTGTCCTAAGTTAATTGCTGTATAGACTGTTTAACATCATGAAGTGTTCAATTTCAGTGGGATAGTACAAGTCTGCAGACTTACATTAGGCCTTTTGCTCTGTAAGATTGGGCCTACTTTGTCTCTAACAGTTACTAACAGTTTGAAGGCATTTGCCTTTCAGAAGAAGTCTGTAGCAAGAGCAGGGGTTAGAGCTCTGCTTGCTGTAGCCTGTTTCTTTCCCTTCCCAGTAGAGAGCTGTTGATTGCCTTGATTGCTTCTCCATAAGGGATCCTCACTCCTCCATGTTGACATACAGGACTGCAAAGCAGTGTACACATCCAGGATGGGACCTAGAACTTCTCATCTTTAGTCTTTCTGATAAGAGTCAGTGATCCTCCTTGCGTTTAACTAGGGAAAGACCACAGTCAGTCCTGGAAGCTTTGTTGGTGTCAGCAGAGAAATCCCAGAGTGAACGGTCAGAGCCTATAAACAGTTCCTGTCCTTAGCCTTCCTCTGCCTGATTCAGTGGCCACGCACTGGCAGACAGTGGGCAAGCTTGTGCTGCTGCTCATCCATTGTGTGTTTTGTAGTTAGAGAGCTCCTGATCCCAGCATTCTTAGGGCTTTTTATTTTTTAGCAACACTAAACTAATTTGAAGGCAGAACAGAATGAGAAAGCTTTGATCAGGCAATCCTGGGGGGGGAGGGGGGTGCGGTTTGCTATGTTTTCTCCATCTATTGAGTAACCCCTGGCAAAAGGAGGGTGATAAGGAGGTAGTGGATGGCTGTGTTCGTAAGCACGGAAGCCACGTATCACTACGCCTGCAATACCAGAAAGCATTAATTACAAAGGCGTTGTAGACACATGAAAGCCCAGGCAGTGACCTCCAAAGGAAATCCACAGCTTAAGACCAGTGCAGATACAGGCATGGAATTGCCCCTGTTAACCAGGGAGCAGGGAGCATCTGGGCATATCGATGTGTCCTAAGTGATCTGTTAAGGAGTTTAAGGTTCTTTTGGCTGCGTTTGGTCATTCAGGCATTTAGAATTGCTGTCACCTTATCGTTGATGGTCAGGCAGAGCTAGTCACACCATGATTGTTGCAGTTGTCTTATACCTTCCATTATAAAATCTTGTTTTCATCTAATTATAATTTACCATAGCATTTGAGCCAAAAATGCTTATGTAAGGGACTTGTTTCTGGATGGTTTTGATGGAAAGTTTCTTCAAAAATTTTGCGCTGAGGCAAAAAGTATTTTTTTACAAATGACTGAAAGCAACTCTTCACTTTTTAAGAAGCTCTGTAGCCTCCATTTTTGACTACAGATTGCACATGATTGATGGATGAATGGGATGTTAGGAGAAAAAAAGAGGAAGGATTTTTATTTTCACGTGAAAACACAGATAGTGATACTCTAAGCACACTCCAGCACAAGGTCGAGTCCATTTTCTTTTGAAATTTCTTTTTCTAGCCTTTAGGAACTGTTGTGTCACTGGAAGGCAGTACTAGGGAATGGGAAGTTAAGCTGTATGCCCCTGTTCACAGTACTCCTCTGGGCATCTTGAAGGAACAAGAATGGGAAGCAGCGAGGAGTAGAACCATAATAGTGATGGGCTGGGAAACTGTTGAAGCAGAATAGTGTGGGAGTGACAGCCACAATGAGGTTTAAAACAGGGAGTGAGATAAGAAGGAGATCCATGTAGGGAGATATAGCTTAAAGGGACTCATCTGCAGACCTTAAATGTACGCTGAGGTTTTTGAATCTCGCTATTTCACTGTTATGTAGCAATTGGCTGACAACATAGTTGCTTCATTCCCCTCTTGCCTTTAGAAAGAATGGTGTGGTTCCTATTTGTGCAAGGAGTTAAAAGTATATGTCTTAGATCTAAAGCTATCCGAACCCTAAAAATACCAGCATTTTTCTGTGATGGAATGTTGGGGAGTAATGCAATTTGACATTTAAATTAATAAGTGTTCGACAACACTAAACCAAAACCTGGTATTTTGGCTGTAGGATTTTCCATCTAATACAACTGGAACTCAGTAAATTTTGCAAAAAATGCCATGTACGGCAACAAGTCCGAATCCTGATGTCTTTTCACTGATGGGCCCATTCTGCGGAAACATTGACATCTCATTTATGAATCCTCTGAAAAAAAGCAGTTCAGTAGTTCAATCCAGAGCAAGGGGGATTTTTGGTGAACTATAAGGCAAGAATTCTATCTGAAGAACAATTTAAAATTTAAAGATCCCATTGGTAAAATTGTATCTACTTCTTTAGTACAAATGAGTTCATGCTAAGGGCATCATTTTACTTTGGTAATAACTACATTTGTTTCTTTCCCTAAGTTTCTTTAAACTTTTGGAGTACTCTTGCATGTAATTTGAGTTTGACCTATTTCTAGCAATCACAGAACTTGCTTCAATCTCCAGCTATTCTGAAATGCTCTGTTTTGGTATTGGCAGCATTTAAACCCTTCTCATCTTTCCCCTAAAACTGGAAACTATCTCTTGATTTGTGAGGGGTAAGGAGTGGCCTGAAATGATAAAATCATCTTAGGAGACTATAAAATTTATCATGAGATGGAGATCTATTAGCATGTAAAATTTTCTTTGGCTTGACTGCATCTCAAAGTTTACCAGAACATACACAAATAGTTTCTAGTTCTAAGAAGTACGCAGACCTCAGTTTTGCATATGGCTCTCTCCAAACCACAAGTCACTGAAGAATGTCAGTGTGATGTTTGGCTGGTTAAAGGAGGGCAGCACTCCTAAAGCAAGCTTGTGGTTTTATCCCTGCAGTAAGAAGACTCAAACGTTAGAGAGATTATTTTCTTTCACATGTATTATAATTTATTTTTTTTCCACAGTCTGAAGTAGCAGCACCTGTGTAACCTTATTTAACTGCCTTCACACATTTTCTTTCCCTCAGCTAATATTCTGCCAATGTGACAAACTTTCCTCTCTTTGAACTGCAGAACACCATGAAAACTGGTGTTTCTCAGCCTTGTCCAATAATGTCTTCTATGCGCTGTTCTTTGGGAGCTGTCATTTTGCTAATACTGTAAGAACATGACTACTATCAAACAAGAATATCTTACAGGGAAGTTGTTACAACTTGCTAAAAAAAAAAAAAAAAAAAGAAGGTTGATGCATATAAGGATCTATTGTTTGCTCAGCCCTGAGCCTTTCCCAAGCATGGATCATTACAGATAATTTGCTGCTGCTCTTTGGTTAAGAATTTTTTCTCCAGTAGACGCTATGAAAAACATACATCCGTAGACTTGAATTCAGTGTTAACAAGAGGATCTTGCAGTTGTTTCCTTACCTTTATGTTGACAAAAGTGAAAAATAGTATGTTTTCCAACCTTTAAACCCTTTCCCATCCTCTGAGGGCCTGGGGGATGTTCAGTTTTTGGCTTCTCAGCTCATTTTGCTAATGAGAAGGCTGGGGTATTTGAAACCTGCATGTAAGTTCAGCAAGGACTGCAGAAGACTGAGACTTGTCACATATTTAATTTCTGTTCACTGGGACACTACAGAAAAATAATGTTACTCACAGTTTGCACACCAACCAAGGAATCTTGTCTCCATTCCAGTTTATTTTCCACTCACAAGAATATATCCTTTTCTATCTCTACAGTGATGGTAGTTCACAGCAAATGATCTGCCATGTGGGTAAGTGGCATTCAATTCCTCACTTGCTGCTCTCTGCCATCTGGTGCAATTGCTTGCTATCTGTTACTTCTTATCCAGCCTAACAGAGCTGACTGTCCCTGGCATGGCCTGGAATTGATTTCAAAGAAATGCAGGTCTGTGAAAGGATAGGTGCAAGTTCCTAGCAAGAGGAGGCAATTCATAGCTGGATTCAGTCTTCTTTTGAGTCCAAAATACCTGCCTTCCAGTGACCAGAAAGTCTTATTTTTACAGTGAACAGCCCTTTTGTTAGAGCTCTTAGTAACACAGGGAAGGGAATTTGTTAAAATACTAATTTTCTTTCCACAATATCACTTTAAACACGAGCCAACTCTATGTTTTCCTGAGAACCAATGAGGCTTGAGATTTTTTTTTAATTAAAAACCAGCAAAGGTGGGGTTTGTATTTCCTTTCCTGTAGAATGCATTTGAAGCACCTCTGTCTCCAGCTGGCTATGGGAGCAGAGCCAGCCCATAATGGTTTCAAGCCCAGTGTGTGCATAGGGAAAAGGGTTTTCACCTGATTGATGACTCTGAAAGTATTTGCAGCACAGACTGCTGAAGCTGGTAGCACTGAAGTTGTTTAAAAGTGAAGAGAGAGAAGGTGGGTGTGTTTTTCAAAACCTGGCAATTCTTCCCTGTCGAGTGCAGTAAATGGTGCATGAAGGGTCTCATTTCATCTGCTTGTGGGCACTCTGCTCCATGAAACCTTTTGAAGTGGTTGCCAGAGGATGTAGCTGAGATTGGTTGAACTTCCTCGAAGTCCTTTTCCCTGGCCCTACAGCCATTCTTTCAGCTGGGCTGTCAAAAGTTTTGTTATTGGGGCTATCCATTAGGGCTTTGTAGGAGTAGGCCTGAAAGTGAATTGTTCACCATGGTATTGCTTAAGAATGCAAAGCAGTGTGACATTGAAACATCTTCCACAACCTCGGTATCCTTTCCAACTTTACATAACATTTATTGCTTCCCAGGCATCATATTGCTCCAGTTTTAATCTGGATTTCTTAAGAAATTCATAGTATCTCTACCTGATCTGTTACACAATGGCCCCATTGTAATTTCCTTAGGTATGATAACAACATTATTGTCCAGAATGACTTAATCTTTGCTTTAGGGCCTTGTGATCTTGCAGTCATCTTTATAGCACCTCGCTAATGGGAATGCTTCCAGCATTATGGAGAGGGGAAAAGGAAACATGTTTGTAAAGAGTCTGCTCTCAATCATCACGTGTGGGCAGGAGTGAGGTGTATTATGTTCAAGGTTCACAGGTTCAAGGAGCAGGAAGTAGGACAGGGTGTTAAGCGGAATGTGAAACAGCCCCCCGGATTGCACTTTGGAGGGGTCAACTTCTTTTTGACTGGGGAGGATAAGACATCCTCAGGAGCGCTTAAGAGTATGAAAAAGGTAGAAGAAATATGGAGACTAGAAAGAGAGGAAGGAGACTGAGGAAAGAGCGAAGGGCAAGGTAGCGCAGACATTGTTCATTGGGATCTGCGTCTGTAAAAATGGGGCTGGATATCTGAAAATGTGTTTTTCTGCAGGTTTTCAGGTTCCTGCTTCTCACCAGCTCAGAAGTTGCATGCATGGCCTGTTTCATGATAGATTAGTGTTCCCATGTGGAACCGTAAAGCGCAAACATGCTTGAAGATGGGCAGGTGGCAAGAGAAATTATCTGAGCTTTATCAGAAGCCAAAAATTCGGGGAGACAGACGTTTGGTTCCAGTCCTGGGCAGATGCTCAGGTCAAGTCTTATTTTGTCCAAACCACTTCCCCTACCCTTAGGCGTGATATTTTCAGAGTGAAAGGACAGGCAAAGCCCAGGGAGATTCCAGAGCATGGCTTGTTTTGCAGCTGGCTGGACATGGAATTCATCAGCGACAAAGCAAGACTCGCTCTTCTCCTGCAGATACAGCGAGAGCTCGGACTTGTGCACGCACACAGAAGCATGCACACGCATGCATGCACTCACACCAGAACAAACCAGTTCTCTCCTGTCTGCTGGGGAGGCTTCAGTTACAGTATCTGAAGCCAGAGATTTCATTTAAGCCATTCGGACTCTGAGCGCTGTAGCCCTGCCTGCCTCCTTCCTCCCTTAGCACTCCGCCAGAAAAATCCTCCCCCTTGCTTCCCTCCCTTTCCAGCACACACAACACAAAAAGCAAAAACCGACTCAAGCTTGCCTTTGCAGCTGAGACTTATCAGCCAGAACACACACATGTGGGTCATCCATGGGAACTCAGCGAAGTGTTGGATCAACGAGAGCACTGGGGGGGGAGTGCAGGGCAGCGGGAGGAGCAGGGCTAGATTCTTTTTTTATCATTGTTATTATTATTATTATTGTCTGCTCTTTTAGAAAGGAAAAGGAAGAAAGATTACAGCAGCTTTTCTATTAAATGAAAAGATTAGCATGCCGTGGATGCTTTGCTGGGGCGTGATGAGATTTGCAGCAGATGAGTTGGTTGCTAGGCAATGCTAATGAAAAGCAGGCTTTCAAAACTTATGTGCTGTGTGGGCCCAAAAGTTATCTAGCCTCCCTCCTGCAGCCCCCCCGCCCCCGCCCCATGCAACCTCCCAAATATTTATAAAATCCTCACCAGGAACAAGAAAGCCAGATGCTGGGCTGGGCTTTTGACAACTCGCTTTTCCTGAGCTGCCTGGGAGACGCACACGCACGCACACGTGCACGCACATGCACACACACACACACAAAACTTTGCTGATTTTCTTTTCCTCCTTATAAAGGCGGACGTAATTGAAAACAAAACAACAAACTTTAAAAAAAATTAAATTAAAAAAAAAAAGTAAAGGAAGAAGAGTGAGTGGTGGCTCCCAAACCAGCTCGGTCTCCGATTCCGGAGTTCAGTCAGAGTTTAGGGCTTGCATGTGTGCGCGTGTGCGTGTTGGGGGTAGGTACGTGTTTGTTTTCGATTTCTCTCCATGCGTTTTCAAGCTGGGCTCTAGCTCTTCCCCTCCTCCCGTCCTGCTGCAAGCCTCCTTTCCCTTTCAAGGCCTTCCGACACAATAAGCTTATTTTCCCATGCTCCCTGTGAAAGCCAGGGTATGTGCGTGAAAGCTGCAGCCTCGGAGGACCCTTTTAAATACAGACATTGAATGTTGCTGAAGTTACAGACAGAGTTTCTGCTATTTTTACAAATGACCCATGTCTTGCTCCCCTTCTCAGAAGTATTCTTAGATATCTTACCATCTGTCTCTCTCATTTGTTTTTTTTAGTGAATTTAATGTTAGTATGACAGCCTTGAAGACTGATGTTTGCTGCTTGCTCCATATTCCCCTCATTATTGCTCTGGCTAGCGTGCCTCAATCCGAAAGCAAAGTCCTTTCACATCAGCAAAAAAAGATATTTCCATGGTCAGTTCTTGGCTAAAACTGCCAAAGAGGCAGCATTTAACAAGGTCTAATTCAAAATAATCCAATTGAGTCATATAGCCCTGTCATGAAAAAGCAACACTTTGAAGTTACTGGGCTACCTTGGGCCTCTAGATTGGGCAGGGGAACCTATAGAAGCAGTGCCTCACTGCACTGCCCATTTGGTGTTTCACCCATCCCCTGCCCCAGTATATCACGTTGGACATGAAGGGCTATAGTCTTACTTTAATGCTAGTGTGTATTTTTCATGAATGCTTTTAGGGAAGTAAGAGGTTAGCGTGAATTGGAAACAGAATTTAAAATTACTCTGAAGAGTGAATATGAGTCTCAGATGGTGGTCCCATAAAGGTAGTCCAAGTTTGACCATTAACGATCTTGGTTGAGGTCTGCAGAAGCCGGTGGCACTTGGCTTAATGAAAACAAGAGCCTGTGGGGGTTTTGTGGGATTTTTTTGTTTTGTTTTGTTTTAAAACACTCTGGAGCAGCTCTGTTTTTCCTGGACTCTTTCTCACTGATGCCAGTATGAAATGCTAATCAATAAGAAATTCCTCGGGCAGCCAGATTTTGTGGGGCTGCTGCAGTGACCTCTTTACACCATATTTTGGATGGCAAAGGCCTATATGTTCTTTTTTTCCTTTTCTCCTTTTTTCTACCATCAGCACTGTTTTAGTCAGTACTACATGGATAGATGAGATACTAAACCAAGTTCCTGATCGTGTGTGGTCATTAAAAATCTCAAAACATTCCCTCCAGAAGTTAATCTTTCAATTATCAGTTAGGGGAATTCAATTTTGCATCCATAAATTCTTCTGCTGTTTCAATTAAATAGGGATGGCCAATTTCTCAATGCTTGGGAATACAGCCAGCTGCTGTGCACAGACTGTGGGATGACTATTCAGGTATCGCTCCATTATTTGAAGTAAGAATTTTGGTCCTACAGGATACATTACAGGACGTGTTAGGGAGTGTGGTAAGGGCAAAGCAACCACATGCCCTCCCTCCTGTCCTTTGTCAGGCCTAGAAACATGCCTGGAGGGCTCCACGTTTTTGAAGCCTGGCTCCAGGCATTCCTAGGCTGCACAGACATGCCTGTGAGGTATTGTTGACCATTATAAAGGGAAACTTATTTTTCACCTTTTCCCTAAGCTGTTGTGTAATAGTGTCACCGGTGGCCAACTAGAATAAAAAGTGATGTACAAATGCAAAATAGGGGCATCTCTGGAAATGAACATTATCTGATGTTCTGTACTCTGAAATCAAAACCCAGCATGTGCCTTTCCCACACAGTTTTGCTCCCATCAGAGTGGTGTCCTGAAAGCCTTGCATGCGCATCCCCACTGGGGTCACTCCTTGTACTGCTTGTCTTTGCAAGCAACCAGTCAAAGTGCTACAAAAATACTTTGATTTGTGATGTTAACAGAATTAGGTGATGAATGTAAAACATGGCCAGTTTTCATTCACACGCGACTGCATTTTTCACTTTTACACTAGCAACTACTGAATTTTGACCAGTCAGGTCTTACTAACATGCTGGTCAATAGGAAACCCATTTGATGGTCACCTCTGTGACCTCTGTGCATGCTATACCTTGTATTCATATGTGCACATGCAAATATACAAATATATATATACACACATATATTCTAAAAGGAAGTGCTAACCCCTCCAGGAAACAGGAGCCAGACCATGTGATTTATCTACATTTACTTGTGGGAGATAAAGTTGGGATAGATCTGGTAAAACATACTATCCTGTAGGCTTCAGGGTGTTTGATTTGTTTAAAAAGTAGCTGACACATTTCAAGTGTGCAACTGAAAGCATGCCTGATAGCAAACTTTCCTTCATATAAGGCTTGCCTGTGTGCCCACTGGAGTCAGTGGACTTTCTACAGAGTAAGATAGGGTGCATAACAGATTTGGGGGTAAGTACTAGCGGATCTATGCAAGCAGAGCAGTATTTGCCAATCAAGAGATAGCAAAACGTTTAATTTTTCCCTACAAGAAATGCTGTGTAACTGAAATTTGCTTTGCTGGATTTCTGGTTCCATGACTGCCACTACCATCCCTACTGATTGTTTGGAGAAGGTCCTCTGCAGATTCACACACACTCAATTGATCATGAATGAAGCTAAGAGCAGTTATTAATCTTACTGCCTGGTTGCACTCTAAACCCCCTTCTAATCCTGCCTCTGTTCTCTTAGACAATGAATGCAGTGAGATGAAGGGAGGATCAATGCCAGCATGGAGCTGCCCTTTTTAGTAGTTGTCGTGGCAGGGTTTTATACATCAGCAACAGTGAGTGGTTCTCAGTGTACTGGAGGGAGAAGGGAGTGAAGATGAATTGAAAGGGTCAGATGTCGTGCTCCTGAAGGGATGGCGGAGTCCCATCCTGACTCTTGGTCTCTGGTGAATTTTTGGGTTCCTTGTTTTTAATGACTGACCTAACGAGACATTACAGACAATCTGCCCTTTGGAGATCCATGAAGAGCTCAACACAAGCTAAGAAAGGGTGCATTGTGTCTTTGATCCACTGGGCAGTATTTCACAGGCTGGCAGATTTAATAAAATCTCAGAGGAACCTCAGCTCATTTTTTAAGAGGCTTAACATTGAGTTAAAAGTTCCCTTTACTCCTGCATTGTTGGAGACCATTCCCTTCTTGTGTGCTGCCAGAGGACCTGCAGGGAATTGGGGCTTCATGAGCCCAGATTGGTTGTAGGCAGCTGGTTGAGACTGGTTAGAAATCTGCAGGAGGAATAGCGGGATGCAAGAAGCTTCCTAAGCCTTTTTGTGTTTCTCAGTCTTTGAAGTCATCCGGTGCCTCACATGCAGTGTGAAAACTTTGCTCCACACCTGAAAGGAAAACCAAGCTACTGATATGGCCTTTTGGTCAGTCATTTTGAGCTGCATGATATGAAAAAGCTATGTCTTATACCACTACTTCTAGTAATGTTATTTGTACCACTGTCAACATTAAGTGAGGATAACTGACTCCATGACTAGAAACATGGACAAGTTCACTATCAAGAAGTCATCCCCTGATACGGTGTTTATAGTGATAGCCAGAAAGCAAGTATGAAGGTGGAGAAGATCTTAAAAACATTGATAAATTGATCCTTGGAGCTTCAGATAGTGCCATAGTTTCTTGTTCAAAGTTGCTAATCTAATGAAAAAAAGCAAAAGTTGGGGAAGAAGAGCAGAGAGCCATGCAGGCTGGAAGAGATCCACTCAAGCAGCAAGCTTTCTTTGATGTTCAGTGCTTAGGACTGGAAGCATTTGGGCCACAAAGCAAATCACTTTGTGCCATTTTGGAGTGCAGACCTAGAGCAGGTCAAAATCTGAAAACTGATGAATACTGAAAACTGCAGAGTTTGTTTTTGAACATCTGATCACTTTAACCACTACTCCGCTCACTTCTGTTATTGTTATGGAGGTGCTGGTTGTGGACTGCATGGATAATTTCACAGCAAGAGTTCCAATCTAAGCCATATGTTGACCCTTCAGTCTAACTTCATATAGAACAACTATTGCTAGGAAAATGTTAGTGATTAGTTTAAGGGAGAGAAAGTATTTTGCTTAGATTTTCAAAACTGTGGGGTAAATACTTTTGAAGTCCCAAGCACTCAAATATTACCCTTTTTTTGAGAAATGAAATACAGGTCTCTTGGTATTTCAGTCACCACTAACTCTAAAATAGAATCCTGTACAAACTCAGAAATTCACTGCTAGGTTGCTGCTTACTCCCATGGATAGTGCAGGCTGCTGGAGTTTTGGATTTGAAACAAAAATGGAATCTCCACCCAAGGACTAGTAGTTAAAATTTTTATTGTCATTGATTGAAGTTTGGCTTTCTCTGTGGATAAAGCTTTACATACTTTGAGAAGCTTTAACATGAGCAATTAGCCAAAATTGGCACCTGAAATGATTGGAAATGGGGATGGGATCACTCCAAACCCTGCTTTATAAGAACTTCTGCCAATTTATACTTCTCTTGTAATATAGCAGCTGAGGCCCTCCTTTCATTGATCCTTGTAAGATCCAGCAGAACCGTGCTCCATTCCTGCTGGCAGATGCAGATCCTGCAGAGAAGAATAAAATACAACCTCCACGGATAAGATAACTCCTTTCTTGAGAGAAGACAGCAGAGGGGAAAAAATGCTTTCAGGAAGAAGAAATTGCTGTTTGGAACTGGTATGTCGGGGGGCACTGTTGAATATCAAGAGAAAACAAAGAAAACTAAATGAACTATCACAAAGGAAGAGGCAGTCATGTAAAAGGCAAAGATGATCTGTGAGATTTTGCAATAGCCTCCCGAGGGGAGCAAGGCCTTTTGCTTGAGACATTTAAAATTAGACTGGACAGAGCAATGGAAATTCAGCGTATGGGCCCCCTTGGGACAGAATGGATAAGCCACTGGGTCTCCCTTTGCATGTTCCCTTACTCTTTTGTAACTCTTCCTGAATACCTCCATTCCAAATAATCATTTGTCTTCCCTGGACGCCCATCCTGGCTCTCTGTTCCTCCCCTTTTCCCCTTTAAGAAAGGAGCCGTGTTTGATTCATGGTGTCAGTTATCTTCCAAGCTCTGCGCCGATCCCAGGGGTAGGAGCTTATGGGGCTGATGAGGGTAGGAGTGATCAACTGCAGGCTTTCCTGTTGCTGAGCTTGCTGCAGGCCTGACCGTTTTTAAGACTTCCAACAGATGTTTCTGCTTAGAAACTATTGGCATCTTTATGGACTGTTTTTTCCATTCTTCCCTCCCGGCCTGTGTCCCAGCAGCAATGAATTATGTAAGACTACATTCTAGCCTTTTCTTTATTAATATTTCTGTAGACGCATCTCTGAGAAGTACATCTACAGTTCTCTCTCATATTTTAGGTGCGTCAGCTTTGTCTTTGACCAAAACACCCACCTATCCTTAAAAAACACTTACATGCCTTTTCATCCTCTTGCAGATAAAGATGCCAAAAATACAAACACTAGAATCCCAGCTCTTGGCTTCAGATTCAAGACATCTCTCACTGTTCATACTGTGGTCTTAATCGATATGCCTTGTGCTTAAAGGTTAACCCCTTTCTACGGAGCTGCCTTTGTGTTTCTCTTACTGCTGGTGCTTAACGAACAGTAATTAATAATAAGTAATGGAGGGAGATTTAGAAACTGCTGCTAAAGCTCAAAACAGCTCCAACAAGCATCATCCCCACCTGGCTTAGTGGTTTAGCTGACAGTTATCAGAAATGAACAAGTTTCAGACAGTCTTGAGTGGAATACATGCGCTGGGCTGTATTATTTGCACTGTTGATAAGCACTTGTAATCCCACAAAATACACGATGTAATGTATGCAGGGCACCTGATGCAGTCTGGGTAGACTTAAACCTTTTACATTGTACAGCAAAACTTCAAAGCACAAAACTGGCTAGATTAAGTTTCTTAAAAAGATGATGTAAGTAATATGTGCAAGACCACATGCAGATTACTTTAACTTGGGAGACAGAGAAACTTTCTGCATTGGAAACTTTGGCATGGCACCACCAGACTACTACTTGATTTCAGACGTACTGTAGTAGCAGAAATAAGCTCTTTCCTTCGTTGGGAACACACTACTAGAAGGAGACAGAGTAGTCTTAGCCAGTGTGCCACAGCCAAATGTGGGATTTTCACGCAGGCCTATGTCTAGTTATTACAGCAAAGGGTTGCTGTAAATCCTCTTGATGCACTTAGCAACTGAATTCTCACTGGAAGAAAAGCACATCTTTGCCAATATAATGCTCTTATTGTTCACCACCTCAAACTCTTTGTTACTGTGCTGCTCTGGCAAGGCACAATGTCATTGCAAGTGGTCCTCTTGGCATTTTATCCTTTCATGAATTTAGTGCTGATATAAAACTGCTGAGTAGATGACTTCCTTTTATTTACAGTATATGTACAGTTCTCCAGTAACAGCCAAGAAAGTTCATGTTGTCCTACACAGGTGTCTCTGCACTGGTTTTGCAGGACTGTGAGGGCTAGAGAAAGACACAGTCCTTTCTTGGTACCTTGTCTGAGACTGTCCAGCAAGGGAGGCAGTGAGACTGGTGGGTGTGATCTGGCTTTGGCTCACTGAGGAGACAAGCTGAACCGGTCATCCGGCCACCGGAGTCCCCCTCCAAAGAGAGTAGAGTGTGGTATTGTTTGTGCAGGCACTGGATGTGGCTCAGCTAGCCTGGGTGGCCTGGGCTCAAAAGAGGGTTCAGCCCTCACTGAAGTCCCCTGCATTTTCCCTCCTGGAAGTAGAGTGGTGAATCTCACCTGGTGAGAGCTGAAACATGTATACAGTAGGAGAATATGAGTTAAACTTTAATTGTCCCAGCCTTTTTCTGTCTTTCAGTAGAAAACCATACTGTAAGGATTGCCAGGTCAGCCAGTCCAGCATCTTTTGTCAGTAGTTGCTTTTGTGAGAGTTGCATACAGTAGGCACTATGTTAGACAGGGATTTTTTAAGGCTTTTTAGTATTTATTTACTGGAAGATAAGACATTGCTGATGTGAGCAGGTATTTCCCCTGTTTTGAACAGGGAGTGCCATTGCATTTGTCAACATTTTGTCAGCTGATGTAAAGAAGAGACAAGCTCTGTGCCCTAATGTCTTCAGAGAGCTTGACATTGCACAAACATCTTTGATATACATCCTCACTGCTGTCTGGTTTTACCGTTACTGTTATTTTTAAGACCTAGTTCTCTACTGGTGAAGAGAGTCACATAGCAAAATGGAGAGACAAGATCTGAACTCAAGAATTCCTGTGCTTTGCTCCTTTAGACTGTGCTGGTTTTCTTAGGAGAGTTTAATTCACTTCAGGATCCAGGAGAGCTACGAGCCAAGCTATGAGCCATTATCCACTAACAAAAATCTGCAATAATAGCAAATGGAGCATGTAAGCTGCCTTGCCAAGGAACTTGATGCTTTCTTTTCTCAGAGGTCTCTGTGCTGAAGGTCTCCCCAGATCTCTCCCTGTTAAATATGAAATCTCCTAGCTCCCCAGGGTCCATGACTGACCCCCTGGCTAATGGCTTTTTGCCAGTGCTGTTTTGTATGGTTATATTGTTGGCTGACACTGCATTTTTACAGTTCAGTTTTGTTTCTCATAGTCTTAGAAGTGGCCATTTTCATTGTCAATAAATACATCTCTTTGCCCAGTACACAGTATTCTCCTGGCAGCTTGGTGCTCACAGACTATAGGGAGCTGTAAACAACACTGTTTATACTTTCTGCTGATACCAGAACATTAGCATATAAATAGGGGAGAGATTTAAACAGGCTAAAACAACCCCAGCCTGGCCTATTGGGAAGGGCGGACAAGCTGCTTTTCACTCTCCTTGCCAAGGATGTCAACTTTTCTGTGGGACTATTGCAAGAATGAAGGGCTTAAAGAGATGGGAAGCCTTTATCTAACAAAAGAAAGGTCGATGAGCCTTAGAAATGCAGAAATGGACTGAATAACAGTCTGCCTGTTGGGATTTCCTTGTGAGCCCTGTTGGGGTTAGTGTGGTGATGTGGAGGGAGGGAAATTACTTACTTAAAAATCGCCATTGAGCTGTTGGATAAGAGCTTCCTTTAAAGGGGGACTTACAGTAAAGTGTTAAAAATATGATAATTGCACCTGGAATGAGCATATCACTTTAGGAAAAGTTATTTCATTTACCTAAAGAAACATATAATGTGATCTTTAGCATTTTTTTAGCTGCACAGTATTTCAGAAACATGGTGCAGCCAAATACTAAATCAAATAACCTCCCCTATCTTATCTATCTATTGAATTACTAAAATTCCTCTCACCTTTGGCACCAGTAAGAGATAGGCATGAATGCTGCAGCTACCATAAAATAGACTGAGTCCTTTTTTCATGCAGTTGAAGTTTGATTTTATTTTTTGTGATAGAATATGTAAAGCAAGGTTAACAGAAGCATAGAGGCAAGGGAGAAAAGAGGTTCTCAGTTAACAGTCCTTTGGAAACCAGAGACCAAGACAAGGAGAAAGAAAAGCCAGAGATGATGTTTCCAGGTGAGAAAGAGGTACTGTGAGATTTTAAATAAACTGTCACATGAAGAGTGGGAGTGAAACAGTGAAACAGAACTTATCTGTGCTTAGGATTTGTTGTGGGCTTTGGTTATGCGCCTCAGCAGCACATAGACGTTGGGAGATACTTCCAATTCAGGGCTGGAGAGCTTTGGCTGGAGCAGCCACTTGCCACATTCTCCTTCCCTCTGCTGGGACGAGGAATGTTTGCGATGTCGGTTTTCCTCTTCAGAAGCAATGAAATTTTGTGCCAGAAGAAGAAATTCCCACAAGTGTTTTGTACCGTCACCTTTCTCCTGTCTCTGGAAAAAAATGGTTTCAAAGTTACATTCGCAAAACTGGAAGAAACACTATGATTTGCACAGTGTTTACTACACAAAGGTTGCTGCCAGAGTGTCTTGCACAGCCACTGTTAAGTGTAGCAGTGAGACGGGCACATGAAAAAGAGGAGGAGATGGAAACTGAACCAGCTTTTACTCTATGCCTTTTCCTAGAGCTCTTCATTTGCCACATCTGCATTTGGTCCTCCCAATGCCTTCACTCATGAGCCAAAACAAAGCTCAAATCCTGGAATAACTGGCACTGATGGTAAAATACAAGTCAAAAGGCATTTTCCAAAACAAACTGCAGTGCGCATGCAAGCTTGTGCCTCTGCGGTCAGGAGCTAGTGCAAGCAGGAGGCAAACCTGTTCTTTGCTTGGGGTGCAGGTTGCCAGCAGATAAGTCACTGCCTTTGTGGGGGTAGGAATGTCCAATTGCACACTGCTGGGGTGGGTCCATGAGAAAAGGAGACATTTCTGCACTGGGGGGCAGTGGATGTCCCAGAAGGGGAGAGGCATTAGGGGTAGAGGGCTGCAGAAGACTGTATTTCAGAAAAGGCCGTGATCACAGAGCCACCATGTTCTCCCACAGGATTAGTTGCCCTTAGATTAACCTCATTAGCAGTAATTATAAAGTCTGACACATTTTCCTATCGTTATCTCCCCTGTATCATGCCATAGAACATCTTCCTCGTGCTTCTGTCTTTTTATCTATCTGGTAGATTAGAGACCAGAGTTTTTTCACTGTGTTATCTCTCAAGCTTTTTTCCTCCAATGTAAACTGGCACAGAATACATTGCAGTGATCGAAGTTTAGTATCTCGCTTTTGTTGGGCAAATGTGAGATGAAAATGACAACTAGTTATTGTTCAGAGAGTAACCTTAATACCACTGAGGATAAAACTGTGCTTTGTCTTTGGGTTGGGATTCCAGTCCCATGGGCTTTTCCCAGTCTTCAGTGAGCATGTGCCTGGCAAAATGCTCTCCATCTTGTGGAATTCCAGGGCCTCTGTTGGGAAGGAGGTGGCTAGAGCACCACTTTCCTGGTGGCTTGAGGGAAAGGTTAATAAAGTATGAAGGTGGCCTGTGTTCAAGGCTGGATGGTCAACCAAAGACTGAGCAGGAGAGAGGAGCTAGGAAGTGTATATGCAGTTTGCAAAGTTAGTTTATTTGAAGGATGTGTGTGCCCAAAAGACAGAGCAAGGATTCTGTTCAAACCTGGCAAATGTGGAAACTAAGCTGAGATGCTCTTTGCTAGTGTGGGTCTCTAGCACTGGAACAAGAGTGAAAACGAACCAGGGATTGTGGTAGTGGATCTAAGAGAACTGCTTGGCCATACAGGCCTTACGCTGGATTTAAACATCCTCTGTATCACAGTGGGCATTCTTTCTTCTTGCACCCAAAGATCAAGCAGAATTAAACCAGAGCAACACTTTAGGCATTAAAAGCCAAGGATGTAGAGATGGCCTCTGGAATTGAGCTATATTAAATGTTCCCTCCTGCTCCATACACTCGGTTTATGTATATGCAACAAGATTAACTGGAAGTTCGCCCTTCCTCAGTTTAGTTGCCACTTGTAACCTAGGCAGGTCCCATTTGGTCTCCCTCAAAAAAAAAAAAAAAAAAAGTGGGTAGGCCCTGTTGTATATACTCCTCTCACCAGAGGGCAATGAAGTCAAGTCTCTTAGTATAGGACTGTCCGCTATCACATAAGCAATGCTGCCTGTGTGCCAAAACCCAAAGAACACCACCTGACTCGGGAACAGTATTTGAGTAGAAAGGTGGCACTGGGTCAGGGTGACTCCAGCACAACAGGTGGCATACAGATAAGCAGGCTGCCCCAATTGTCCACAAAACAGCATGGGATACCAGTGGGAGGATTTGGCAACAGTCACTGCAGGAGGAACTGGCATTTGCACCTACTTTGCGGGAGATAAACTTATCTGCATCTCAGTAAATCTGCTTCCAAAGTGGCTTTCATAGCCTGCATTAATAAGCCAGATGCATTGCAAAAACAATGGGGTTTGGAGGCAAGACACTTCAATTCAAAGCAATGGAAGTCAACCTGCAGCACAGCTCAAGTGCAGAAAAGCTGTGATGGACAGAAGGCCCGCAGGAAGTGAAACGAGAGGAGAGTTGAGCATGAGAGCATGAGCTGCTGCCAGTCCTTGGAGGATTTTAAAGAAGGCTGATTTGAATAGATTGAATCAAAAGTGAATGGAAGAGGCTAACCCATGCAAAGAACTGCATTGGTAATGTCTTCGTTTTTCCGTTACCTTTCCTTATTCTCTCTAGAGTGCTGCTATTGCATCTCGCAGCACTAAGCAGCTCAGCCAAGGACTGTCATTTGGTATTCCAGTCTGACCCAGTATTTTGCAGGGTGCCAAACAGCCACAGTGTAGATGCCTCAACCCTCCCCCCAACCCCAACGCACAGAGAAGCATCTATGCAAAGCCTTACAAAGCCTTTCAAATGCCCTGCAAGTGGGACAATGATAGGAGGAAATGAGATCTCTTCTCAGATTTCAAGAGTCCATTTAGAAATTATGCTGTGTGGGTGAACTGGGGTTCTCACCAGCAGGCTTGGGGAAATGAAACTTTTGCTTTTGGGTAGTAGTTTGACTTTGATCCAGGAGGCTCATCACAGCTACTCTTTAACATTTGGCTTGGACTGTTGGAGGAGAGTGTGTTTGGAGGGACAGTGAATTTCTGTGAAGCCCTGCGGCGAGGTTGCAGCTAAATCCCAGCCTGTTCGAACAGTCGATCCCATTTCTCATCAAAGAAGGCTGAGAGCAGGATAGGCTACGAAGGATCGTCTCCCACTCCTTCCTGGAGCAACTGAGTGGCATACCACCTCACTGCGCTAGCTCATACCTGTGCTGTGGTCAAGGATTTCAGAGTCCGGAGCTATCAGTCCACCACCATGCATGAACACAAAAAGTGTATTTGCTATAAGAGCGCTGGCCTGGGAAGATGGCAGCTTGGCCAGGCTGAGCTTGGGTGCACCCACTGTGCCATCCCTCCCTCACCACTTGATAAATACTCCGCTCCTTCCCCCACCTCCTGCCCATTTTCCACAGCAGAGAGCAGACACAAGGGGACCCTTTCATCTTGGAACATCCCCTTGCTGATTAATGTGATGCAATGTTCCCACAACAACACTATGCCGGCCATGTAATTAGGCGGGAGATAATGAATGCTTCAGAGACTATTCAGGCAGCAGTGCCCGCCTCCCCGCCGAACAAGCTCCTTTCTCAGCAGTGAAGCCAAGTGGAAGGAGAGGCAGCAGAAATGCCATTGGTGCCGCACTTAATTGTGCAGGAATCAGGGGCTCTCGCAGTAGAAAAGAGAGTAAGGGCCGGTGTGGGAGAGATGGGCAAGTGGGTCTACTCTGGTATCTCGGGGCCAAACTTTTTATTGTGTCTTTTCATGTGTTTGACCTTGTGGCAGGAGAAACCTTAAATGTGCACATCTCTGGTTTTGTATGTTTGTGCCGTTTTTGTTTCAAATCATTAGGGAAAGCCATCATTTAATAAGCATAAGAGTCTGTCTTCTCAGTAACCCAGAGGCAAAGATGCTGGTGCTACTTAGTGGCCTTTGAAATGTGGGAAACACACTGGGGACACAATAGGCTTATTCTCTTTTAGGGGGCTTTACAGTTAAGCTGCTATTGTCTGGCTAACATTAGCAAGAAAGATACTCCCCTTTCTCCCCGACCCCTATGTAGACTCTGAGAAAACAACCAATTGGTTTTAAATGCACTATCCAAATGCCTTCAGATCACCGGAGAATAAAGCCAGCAAGGAGCTGAAAGTCTTGTCTGATCAGCTGGAAGCCAATGAATCTACTGTCAAAGGTCTTAGCAGAAATTCAGTCCTCTGCTCAAATTGCTTTCTGGAGTTTTTTGTCATTTGTTTGTTGATGCAAAATCTTTTTTAAGCTTCATACCTGAGCACACCATGTACTAAATGTAGGCACTGCAACCTGTTGTAAGCAACTGGGAAAACTCATCATAAACTGACTTCAGGAGTTATAAAAATAAAAAGGTAACTGAAGTTTTGTGTTAGGCGCAAATAGGCAGAAAACAGCTCCTGGTGATAGTGATGAAGCAGGGAAGCTCAGTTTGTATGTGGATTAGGTTAGTTTCTGAGCAAAAGGTCACCGGAGGGTGGAGTATATCAGAAAGAGCGACTTACAAGTTATAAAATAGAACAATTCATATGCACGCTTATATTTAAGCCTGCTTCACTCCAACAAGCTCTAAAGCCATAATGTGCCCTTTTGTAAATAAGTACGTTCCCAGGCAAAGCCACTGATCACCCTACTGAATTAAGTGACAGACTCTTTTGTGCATCCCTTCTTGAATGGCAAATGGATGCAAGTTATATTATTCTATTGCTTAAACCCATTTTCTAATCAATTTAGTATATAACGTACACTGCATATCACTGGTGCACATTTTGGCTTTGTGTCAGACGATACACAGAAAATGTGTAAGCTTTCCTAGTATCTACAGTGTCAAGAAAACAAGTTTTCCTGAGAAGCTTTTCATGTTGCAAAGTAATAGTAGAGTTGTGACCAGGAAAAAAAAAAAAATTCTGGCAGGGAGAACAGCTTTTACAAAAGAAAATCAGTTCCACTGACATCTTCACAGAGCTACCCAGTGGTATGCATAGTCATGTGCCTCTGTGTCATACAAACACTGCATTCGTTTGTGCCATACCATTGCATCCCAAAGCAGATGCACGTAGTCTCACTGTAACCCTCAGATCATGTGTCATCTCTTTCCCCTCCCTCTGTCACATGCACAAACACGGCCTACAGGCTTTATGTGTGAAACTGAGAAGGGAAATAGGTGACACGTGATGTGAGGGTTATGCTGCTTCTAAAATTGTTGGTCAGCATTTTATTGGTGTCAGGGACTCAAAGGTTAAGAGGCAAAAGAAGTGATATTAGAACTAAGGAGCGCAGTTGTTACTGCCCAAAACTGAGAAATAACTCTGTCCTGAAAGCAGATTCAAATGTTTTCCTTCTGACTACACTGTTTGCTGGCAAGGCATGCTCTAGCACGAACTTAGGTTAGTACTTCTTTCAGTAGCATGATGTCCTCCAGAGGAACGTAAAGTCAGTGTCAGCATTGAGTCTGATTTGTAAACTGTATCTATATTGATGAGTGCCATTCCTATAAATCAGCCAGGCTGAGGTAAAGGTATTTGATTCTCTTACTGACAGCTTGAGGCAGCATCCTGTAGCAGCAAACATGTTCAACAGGTTTCAAGAGGAAAGAGCACAAGCACAACTGCTGCAGGATCTATGAGACCAGCTTGCTCTCATAAAGTAAGATATCTCCTTGTGATCTGTTTTTCCCCTCTGCCTAATCTGATAGCAAAGCAAATTGCATCAAACTCCAGCACGCACTGCACATCTGGGAGTGGATTTTCCAGTACAAAAGCCATTCAGTCCCCAAGGGTTCAGTGACATGACCTTTCTCAGGGCAACCCGCAAAGAGATTGGCACTTCACTGTGATGTTGACAACATCTGGAGTTCAGTTGTCTCTGGTAAAAAAAAAGAAAGATGTTTTGCTTCTGCTGGTCACAAATTTCTCCCCAGGTTCACCATTCTAATTTCTGTTTAAAGCTGGATTCAGCCAAGAAATGAACATAAATTTGCTTGGAAACTGTCCCAAAGATCTGCCATCTGAACTTCAGAACATTTTGCTGCTTTACTTGCTCTTGACAGGCTCTGAAACCCATCCAGATCTCTAGCTGGGATGGAATTTCTTTTGCATCTTTTCTACTGGCCCAAGCGATATGAGGACCATCCCAGTGAAACCCTGATACTGTAGTAGCAAGGAACCAGGTAAGGGAAGGGGCTGTCTGTGTGTCCCTTGCTGCTACTATAACAAGGAAGGAGTAATGCAGCCACCTACACTCCCAAATTATGCTAAACCTGGGCCATATTTTGGTCTCTTGTGGCTGTTACAGAATAAACCAAAGGAAAAGTTAGGTAAGAGTAGTGATGCTAAGTAGGACCAAGATCACAGAGCCTTTGCTAACTAGTTGACTTGTTTCTTCATAACTTATGCTGCTTGTGTAGACCGATAGACTCCTGCAGACAGACAGAATACAGAGTGTTAAGTCAATAGGGTAATGGTTCATATTCACTTTTCATTTGCTGTGCAAGCCCTTTACTCTTAGCTGCTCTGGCAGAGCAAAAAGCGTCTACCAGCAGTTTCTGGACTCTTTCAGGTCTGAGGAGTCCCAAGACTGGCACAAGAAATTGAACCAGGAGAAGAGGGCACAGCCAAAGTACTTCTGTTCTCCAGCAACCCTCAGCAACTAGGACAGACTTTCGGCACAGCTCAGAGCAGGTGTGGGAACATGTGCCATTTGTGCCAGGCACGCAATCCCGGAGTGCATGGCTGTAGGATGACAAGTTTGCTGGGAAGTGGGAGAGAGAAGGGGGAGCAGCAGGAGGCCTGGCACAGAGCTGAGCTTAGTCCTGACTCTGCACACCAGCTCTGGCATCGGTGTAGTCCTGGCTCTGTGCTTTCTGCCCTCCCATGCCCAGTGCAATACTAGCCACATGTGAAACTCCTGCTGACTCACACCTATGGCGTGGAACAGTCTTGGCTTCGCCTGTGTTCAGTTCTCTGTGCAGCACAGCGTGGTAATGTTCTTGTACAAAATCCTCTCTGCTAAGTGTCGATGTCTATCACTGTCCTAGTTTTGTATGCATGCCCATTCCCCAGCTGAAAATTGTATTTCTGGCCCACCTACTACTGACTTCTTCCCAGGATAAAAGTTGCCAGCATAAAACTTCCCCACTTTAAAAATGAGTTGGAGTACCCTGGACCAGGAAGAGGGCTATGGGAAAACAACACAATGGCTTTAGATAAGCAACCAAGTAACCAGCTGTAGGGGGGGTACAGAAGGGGGGTGAAAGCAAGCATATAGCCTGCTTCTGTGTTTGCCAGCCACAACAGGCAGCTGTTTTGCCAGTGCTGAGAACTCAGAAATAAGGGAACACTAAAGAGTTAAAAAGGTTTTCAGGGAAGGCGGGCTGGTGAGAGAAGGGGGGAAAGAGGAGGAGCAATCCTCTTGTGCACAGACTTTCCAGAGCCTCCAGAGATCAGTAAGCCCCAGGGAACCACAGGCCTATGCATAGGATGCTTATTTTTTTTTAGATCTGTTTTGATTTAGCTGTTTGGGATCTAAATAGATAATGATTTACCCTAAAATTGATGTATGGTGACAGGATATAACTTGTCATAGCAAACAGAACTGCAAGGAATGACCGAAATTCAACCCTCAGACTCAGCCTAAATTTCAGCCTGATAGCAAGGGAATCTTAGTCATATTTGGAGACAAGCAGTTGTTTGCTCTGAGTCATTAAAATATTTGAGATCTGAGAAGGTACCAAAATAGCTCAGACATGCACCTATACGTGTCACACTTACCCACATCTTACTGGTCCCTGGTAGCTGGCCTTTCTCCGGTTTAATTTCATCTCATTACCCAAAGATACGCCCCCTGTGCATTTGTTTTGTTAATGAAATGCTGGCTCTATTGGAATATCAACTCTGTAGGGGTTGCCAGGACATATAAAAAAGAACAGCCATAAACTATGTTCATTATTATTGCAGTGTAATGCCGGGTCTGGTACTGCTTCCAGAAAGCAGGAGAGGGAGAACAGAACTTAACATGTCCCTGACCTGTCCAGAGGGACAAAACAGAGAGCTTTTATTTTATTTGTTTCTACAGTGACTCAGTCTGTAGTAACTGGGTTAAAGTCCACTTAGAAACGAATACAACAAAAGGCCTCCTGTTAGTGCTGGACATTTTCCCTCTTCAGATATCACTAGAAGGATTAAAAAAAAAAAAAAAAAGAAAAAAGAAAAAAAGCCCTCCAGCAGAATGCAGGAAACCACAAGCTTATGGGAATGTAGCAGTACTTTGGAAAGGAAAACACTGCCTCAGACTTTCATCTGCAGGGCTTGCTTCCCCCCCCCCCCCCCCCCCCATTTTTTCCTTACCTTCTTTTCATCTCCTTACAGCTAGAAGCATTTGCCAGGTCAACACAGAGCCTGGAGAAAAGGCTGGTGGGGAGAGCAGTTAGGTTGCAGGAGGTCGTTGCCAGATCCCAGACAGAGAGAAAAAAAATTGGCTTGTGCAGATCACTGTAGTCTGCAAGGGGGCTCCAGCACAGAGGGAGCGAGCTTTGGTGCAGCTGGAGCTTGCAACTTCAAGTCCCATAGTTGCTTGCCAGACTGAGGGTCTTACTGGGGTCAGGACCTTGGACCCTACAGGCCATGCTACAGGGGGGAAAAAAAGGCATTTTCATAATTTTTATTTGGTATGTCTGGTCTTTTTTTTTTTTTTAATGACATCTAAGTAACAAATTACATAATGTTGTCTAAGATATAAAAAGTATCCAAAATGCTTTCTTCCTTTCCTTCTAAGTATTGTCATGGCATACCTGTGTTTTCATTACAAAGCAAACACGGCAAGCATTCATTGAATTTCATAATTTTCACTTCAGCTTTTTCCTAAGGAATGTGAACTGACAGTAACAGAAAAAGCATGTTGAAATTATATTTTGCATATAAGAATGAGCACTTTATTGAATTTTCCAAAACTTCCCTTTGCCCTCTCAAAAAAAAAAAAAATCAACCCCAAACCTGAGGAAAATTGCAGCTACGTACAATGAAATGGAAAAGTGGAGTTAAATGTTACTTCTTACCTATAGCTTTAGCTATTATTGTGATCCTGGTTTGTACAAAAGGATATGTGACTTTTTGTTAGGTGGGCTTTATGTTAACCTAGATGTTAGGGATCTAGGTTAGATTGGGGAAACAGCTTGGTGAATGGTGTAATGAGCAATGTGTTGGGTGTAAGGGAGGAATGGGAATGCATAGCCAGAGCTGGACCACCTAAGCCAACTGTTAGTTTAATTTAGACTGCTGCAGAACCATAATCTCAAGTGGTAAGCTTTTGAGTGACTTGGCCAAGACAGCATAGCACATAAGTAGTTACTTTATTTAGTTAGATGACTGATTCCATACTGACTTATAGAAGTTTGTATTTTGTGTGTTCAGAATAAATAGGTAAACAGATTCAACCTTGCCATGCCTATTTCACTGAGAACTGATGACACTGTGCAGAAAATTCACGCTTTAAAATGAATTTCCATCCTTAATACTAAATGAATCAGTTGCTTCTAGTAGTTGGTACCCTGATATACACAGTTTCTCCTTTCTAGGTCATTGGGGCCAGTTTCCTTTTCAGATAGTGATGAGAATCAAAAATCAAATGGTTGGTTTTTGCTCATGTGAAGTGAGTTATTTCAGATCCTAGTAGACAAATTCTCTTCTGTAAAACCTATAAATTTGGCTTCTTTATTAGCATTTTCATTAAAATAATAAAGTTCAAATATTCTATCTTCTTATACAAAGTCTCCTGTCTTAGCCTTCTCTAGCCTGAAGAATTTGAGTTCTCCCAGCCTACTTCAGCCCCTAACCATTTTAGGGTCCTTCCACTGGACTTCACTTGAGCTTTCCAATGTCTTTCTTGCACTGTATGCCTTTAAGACTAGACACAATATTCCAGTATTTGTTAACTAACACATGGTTAAAGGCTATTTTGTCTTTACTGTGATCACAGCCAGTCACAGTTGAAAGCATGTTTTAAAACCCTGTCCAGAGCTAGAAAATTAAGCCTGACTAGCCAGGACATTTTAAAACCCAGTTGGGACTACTTACACTGAAAAATTCCAACATCTTACAACATGTGCTTACTAACACACTGTTCGGCACTCAGAGTAGATAAGAAGGGGGTCTATTCCTACCTGGATAGTTTTAAGTCCGGAGCTTAGGAGTTAGCTGTTTCAGACATAATTTTAAATGTAGCAGTTAAATTTAGCATCATCCCAGTGAACAGATGTTCTAACACAAAACCATCTTCTAGTGTAAATGGGCTGACTTGGAGCATGTTTGGTAGCCAGTGCAGTTTATTACATGGTGCACTTTGATCTTATCCTTACACATCAACCGTCCAGATGGAAATGGAAACATGCTGCTGGTTCATAAGGGAGAAGGCTTGCACAGCTCTGGCTAATGGAGGATAACTGGAGCATGTCAGTCTCTGCCGTGTCACATACAGAAAGGCACATTCGTTGCTTTTTAAGGTCCAAATCATCCTTGATAACCAGCACTGCCAATAACCCGTGTTCACAGGGAACACAGAATGGATAACATTCCCTGAAATTTGTTTCAGGTTCAGAGCTTCTAACTCCACCTTCCTGAGCCTCGAGAGAGAAGCATTTTTCCTCTGCTCCATCTGGTACGGCACTCTGGAAAACTTCAGCTTGGCCCACACCCTCCTCAGCCCCTGAACTTCGTAATTTTTCAGCTGCCAGAATCACTAACTGCCCAGTTTTATGTAACTCCAAATATCTGCAATGGAGCTGGAGAATACACACATGGAGGAAGTTTTGTGGCTTTTAAGCTATGCCCAGAAGTTTGCCTTATTTTTTTTTTTTGGTGGGAGGGAGAAGAGGAGGAATGCAATAGGGGTATACACAAGACTTTTCAAAATAGAACGGAAATTCTGTCTGCTGTGAGGATAGGTGTAGGTTTGCTTTTAAAATCCCCCTCTTTTTGGAAGGGCCCCAAAACACATTTCGGGGTGGGGTGGGGTTGTTGTTATATTTGATAAGTGTAAATACATCAGTAATAATTTTTAGAGGCTTTCAATTCTTCGTGTTTGTTGCCTGTTGCTCTAGGGGGCCAAATCTAACTTGTAACAGCTATTGCCAATGTCTGTATAGCCAAAAGGGACCTGTGGTTTTCCCCAACACCAGCTAACAGCTTCCCAGTTGAATGCTGTGCCTGGGCTTCTGCAGCCAAGCAAAGCAAACGGACATGCAGCTTTTGTGGCACTTGAAGCCTTATACTCCAGTACCACAGAAAAAATGGCAAACACTCAGAGAGGTCAGGTGGGGCAGGGAGGCTGGCATTTCTCGGGCCCATAACTCCCTTTTCCCTCATTGCCTTTCAAATTGCTAGCAAAGCCCGAGTCAATTTTTGTGTTTGCCATTTCAAAATAAATATGTTGTGGTGGTTTGTGTGTGTCTGTGAAAGAGAGCAAACTGGAAGAATAAGGCTTAAGCACTGTAATAACAAAACAGCAAACAACCTATCAAGCCAAGGACAACCCTGCAATAAACTAGAGTATCCAGACCTGTAATCACAAGTGACCTAGCAATAACAAATCGGTGCATGCCTATGGGTGTGGGAGAGAGATGAGCAGAAGTGAAAGAGATACATTCCCAGAAGAGCAGAGAAAGACAACAGAAAAATTGAGGTGTGGAGGAGATAAAGAGGAGGAGCGTGCACTTTGAGTGTGTTGTTTGTGCATGTACATCCTAAGCAGTTGAAGTTAAAACTTTCTTCCTGTTTCCTACAACATGCGGAATTTCACGCTTCTGCCAAATGTTGAAACAGGAGCAAAAATCAGCATCAGTTCCTCTTGAAACAAAATTAAAACTGCATGAAAACAGCAAACTGTTAACACAGCATCCAAGTCAGAGTTATTATCTGCAGGCCAGTTGTGCCAATGGTCTGTAGCTAGAGAAGTTAGAGGTAGGAACCACCTCAGTCGTAGGAGGATGAAACTAAATGAATAGCAAAATGGAAGCTTACAGAAGTAAGCTGTCAGTAAGGTTAGTTTTAAAGGGATGTGGTTAAAGATAAATAACAAAGCATGCATAGCAGAGCTATGTTAATGAATTGCAGTCTTTCCAGTGACAGAATCGGACTCCTTACTCAAGTCAGATTGTAGATGTGGAGGTATGATGCTCTTGTCATATAACTGAAAGGTGTCAGTCTTCTCCCAGGTTGCAAGACTACTACCTTCTTGGATGTGAATGAAATGGAGCTTTTGGTTAGGACAGCTATGTCTCTCCCAGGGACAAGGAGTGACTGAAACAGCATGAGAAGAGTGGACGTGCTTACAAATGCAGCGATTTGTGACTGTGTATCCTTTGTCCATGGGAGAGACAAATATGTCAGTGCAAACAGAATTACTGCTTCAAAGTCCTTAGTGAAAATTTTTTTCTGCAACCCCTTTGGGATCCTGTTTATGTACAGCCTGTGTGCTGCAGGCTGAATTGGTTCCTGAGTGCACTTAGTATTTAGAGACATCAATAGTTTAGGGCTGTCTGCCACAGCTTCATTTAGTGTGATTGGAGCTTCTGACCTCTCCAGGCTCTAATTCTCAAAAAAGCAAGGTACTGTGGTGCGGGCATAGAGAGCGCCCAGCTGTGGAACACCCTATACATTGGGGTATGACCATGGACTCCAGGGAGAGCCTTCCAAAGGGACTGAGATTAATGCTTGGCAAAGATAGGAGTTATTTTACCAAGTCCCACTTTCTTATCAGATGTCTTCACCATGTTGATATTGTGGAGCCAGAGAGGTTAGGGGTCTGAACAAACAATATTGTTACTACAGCAGTCCTGCTTGCTTCCCAGATCTTCTCCTGGCTGTAAGGGGCTTGATGAGTTGTTGGGTCTCTGGCATGTAACCAGAGTCCCTCACTCAGTGCTGTTTGGTGCATCCTTAGCCAGTGCCAGGCTCAGAGGGCAATAGACCAGACTCGGGAGGCTCTAATGGAGGTAACGATGATGCTGGAGTTTAAAGCCAAGGTCAGGGACAAGAGAGCAGCCCATCTTTGGGGGAGTGTCCTGGTTTCAGCTGGGATACAGTTAATTGTCTCCCTAGTAGCTGGTACGGTGCTATGTTTTGAGTTCAGTATGCCAAGAATGTTGATAACAATGATGTTTTCAGTTGTTGCTACGTAGTGTTTAATCTAAAGTCAAGGATTTTTCAGCTTCTCAAGCCCAGCCAGTGAGAAAGCTGGAGGGGCACAAGAAGTTGGCATAGGACACAGCCAGGGCACCTGACCCAAACTGGCAAACGGAGTATTCCATACCATGTGATGTCACATCTACTATAGAAACTGGGGGGAGTGGGGGCAGGAGATCGCCACTCGGGGACTAACTGGGTGTCAGTTGGCCAGGTGGTAAGCTATTGCACTGTGCATCATTTGTACATTCCAATCTTTTTATTATTACTGTTGTAATTTTATTAGTGTTATCATTATCATTATTAGTTTCTTCTTTTCTGTTCTATTAAAACGTTCTTATCTCAACCCACGAGTTTTACTTCTTTTCCCGATTTTCTCCCCCATCCCACGGGGTGGGGAGTGAGTGAGCAGCTGCGTGGTTCTTAGTTGCTGGCTGGGGTTAAACCACGACAGGGAGGCCAGAAGAGGTTGTCAAGTTCAGACTGAGGAAAGCAGCAAATAGATGTGTCTGGTTTTTTCTTTTCTTCCAGGGCTGACTTGGGAGGCTGAGTGACTGAAGTCTGACCAGACACTGAACCTTGCACATTCCAGCCAGGGCACTGATCAAAGCTAGCCAGAGACATTGGTTGTGTGGAAATGGGAGGTGGTACCCTGTGTGTGTTGTCACGTTAAAGGCTTTTTTCTCTCTTATCAAATTTGGGCAGTGCATTGGCATAGGACTCCTTCCCTCTCCACCCTGCCCAGGCCAGCCGGCTCAAGGCTCTAGAGCTTGGCAGATATGTTTTGGGCTGGGTACATATCAGCAGTGTCCTCCCTCTCTTGAAATTCTTAGTTTTACTTGAACTGCTGTTGAAACAGTGGGGTTATTTGTGCAGAGGATGAGGAGAACTGAAAAGAAAGAGGAGGTTGAGAAGCGTGGCTTTGAGCACACATCCAGAGCTACTCCACAGAGGGTGGCTGGAATGACAGAAATTACAAGAGTGGCGGGCTTGTCTTGTGGTGCTGCCAAGGGGCAGAGGGCCAGAGCCCTTGCGTCTCCTTGAAATTGCACAGAACAACAAGCCCAGGATCCCTTCTACCCTCCATTGTGGGATGGCTGTGTGAGGATGGAGAGGTGCATCCCAGTGAGGCACATCATGACCCTATACATTCGAGGCTGAAGTTGCCCCCTGTCCCCTGTGGCCGGGGAGAGGTGTCTGCAGTGATTCCTTCCAGCACGGTGGAGGGCACTCCATGCACCATTGCAGCCTGCACCCAAAGACTCCTGGCTTTCACTAACTGTCAAGTGGATGGAGCCAAAATCGGCTTTGCTTTATGGTGCCAGGCCCCAGCCCAGAGGATGTGCATATATTTTTCTAAGCTACATAAATTGACACAGCAAATAGTCCCAGCATGGGAGGAAAAGGTAAAACACTGTGACCTCATTTCAACAAAAAAACTCATCCATCATGCAGAGAAGTAATTAAAAAGCATGGCGATTAAATACATGCCAGCAAATATCTTCAAATCCTAAGTCACTCATGCCCAAAATAAGCAGTGCCTGTGCACATTGGGAGGAAAAGGTAGTGCTTCATGTTCTCTTCTTTCAGCCTGTGCAGCCTTCAAGTCCTGTGCAGCCAACTTGCTTCTTTGGGCTTCCTCATCAAAGGCAAAGCATTAATTTCAGGAAAAGGAGAAGTTCTCTCTCTCTCTGGATGATAAAAATGATAAGGAAAAATCACAGTGTGCTTGGCTATATTGGGAATGAAGTAGTTGTGCCCCAGCTTTGCATCCTGGAAATCAGCACTCTTATAACCAGGACCTGTAATATCTTAAGTGGAGAGGTGATATTCCAAAACTGCGGACAGCACATTCTTGTGAGATTTAGCACCTGCCCTCGGGAAGGTGTTCTGTAAATTTCCTTTTTTTATTCCCCTCTCCTTATTTTTGTTTGGTTTCTGTTTCTCTTTCTGCTAAAGATGAAACAACAGATTCAGAGCTCTAACTTTTGGGCGAGTCAGACATGTATTCAGATTTTTAATTGGATTCATGTAGCTTATAATGGGTTAAATCAAAACACACATGAAACCAAACATCCCTGTGTTCTAAGAAAGTTTGGTTCCAGATCCAAACATCAAATCTAAATTAAATTCTTGTTTGCCCACTACTAGCCAGAAACCATGGTGAGATAAGTGAGATCAGATGGGGAAAAAAAGGAGGCTCAGATTTATGGCAGAAAAGTTCTCAATGTAACATCGTATCTTTGGCTGCCCTGTTGAGGAAGGAAAGAGAAGAATATTTCTGTCTACTCCCAGTTTACAACTGGCTAGGTACACTAACTTTTTTTGCTTTCTTCTGAATGAGTTGACTTTTGCTGGAAGCAGAGTACTGGCATGATCTGGTACGAGAAGCCTATGTTCCTCTCTGCCTAGCCTCTACGACTGTACAGATCAAACATGGCTTTCAGGTAAAATGCTGCCTGCCTTCTGCGTCTTGTGCTCAGTTACTAGCAATGATGGGCTTTTGTAGGGGCTGTTAGGAAGGCCTTGAGTCTCACCATGACCAAAGTCTCATGCACTTGTGGAAAGCAGACTGCATGATAGGATGTACGACAAACCCAAACAACGGGCCTAGTGGAAGGAGTAGATGGCAGGGGAGAGGGAGGATGAATCTACTATGTGCTTGGCCTGTGCAAACTCATGTAATCACAGCCGGGAAAGTTGAATTCCAGAGTTATTTGTGTTTAAGTGAAAAGAAAAGGAAAGAGAAAATCTAGTGGCAGAGAGGGGAAAGTACCACATGTCAGACTGAAGTTGAAAGGAGTACATAGGTGATTCCCGTCTGAGGCCTTGGTATGTATATGGGGTGTTATGAACCCCTCTGTGCCCCCAGTTTCCCCAGCACCTTCTCAGGGTCACAGCAAGCCTGAAGGAGTGCCAGGAGTGCACCTTCAGCCTGAGTGGAGATACATGGTGGTCTTTATCCAGTTACAGGAACAGCAAGACCGAGGCCTGGAGTCATACGGTAGGTCTGGTTGTATGTTGTGACTCTTGTACAGGCGTGCAATTCCATTAACTGCAGAAGATCCACTCTGACTTGTGACTGTGTGTGAAAGAGGAATTAAGCTGAGTAAGTCCATGGCAGAGTGGAGCACACAGCTGAGGACTCCTGATGGTCTGGCACAACTTTGTGTTGTAGCTTTGCATTGTTTCTTTTGTCTGTATTGGAAAAGGTGCACACATGTGTTGCAGAGAGCAAAAACTTGACGGTGTTTTCACTTCCCTTGCACTGCTTCAGCTGACATCTCCTCTCTATGTGAGCACAGCTTCTCGTTGCACAAGAAAGCACAAACACGTTGAGGCTGCACTGTCACAAGCAGAACAACACACAGTCGCATCAGCGGGTGTGAAGTGTGGAGCCCTCTCCTCCCCCCATTCCCGCTACTGGGACAGATGCTGTCAGCTGTCTGTTATTCCAGGTTACCATGAGCCTGTTCCCCGGGTCTCCCAAAGTGCGTCTTAAGTTTCTGGCAGGAGGGCTTGGGGGACCCAGAAACAGACCTTCTGCCTGCTCCGGCAGCTCCACGTGGTGCCTGCCTAGCACTGACCTTCCCTGCCCTTCGGCCTCTGCCCTTTCCTCCCAACCTTTTGGGATTATTCCTGCTGTGCCTTCTCCAGGAGAAGGCCCCTCTGCTGCTGCTTTAGTGTCGCGGGTGACCGTGAGAGGAAAGAAGAAAATCCCCCTCCGATGACTTGCATATGTGGAGGGCAGTAATCAATACCCTGGGCACCCTGCTGAAGTGCTGGTGGAAAAGCACGTTAACCCTCCGTGCGCTAGCCTCCCCCAGGCTGCCATCTTCCCCCCACAGCACACTCAGCTGCACTTGTTTCCAGCCAGGAGGGCCTTTCTCTGTCCTTAGGATACACAATCGTGCCCATCCTGCCCTATTTTCTAGTTTTGGCCTGAAGAACAAGATCGGAGGTGGGATTTTTGCTGGAGTTTATCCTTGCCCTATCCTCATCTGCTTAAGAGGTTGGTTGTGGGTAATGGGAAGAGCCGCTTCCTTGGTTACTGCACCGCAGGCCATGGGTGCTGGAAGGGGGAAGCAGGGGAGCATTTTTTGGTTTGTTTGCTTTTCCCTGAACGGTGAAGCTCTGGGCAGAGCTGAAGGCAGGATACCAGACGTGATGGACAGGATCTGGTTCTGCACATTCTCCCTCCCCTCTACCGGAGGAGCAGGGCTTGTGGCCCCAGCAGCCTTTTGAGGCCCTGCCAGTGGGAGAGTGAGAACTAGGCCCATAGATTGCATCAGGGCTCTTTTTCTGGTCATGCTAGTTGGTTATAATGAGAAAATAATCCAAATTCCTAGTGAAAAATCCTTTCTTCCTTTCATTATTACTGGGCCAGACAAGCTAAGCTAGCACCGGAGCACTGAATGGCGGCTGTCTAGCGGTGTACACAGCGGTGCCAGAGTGGGAGGCAGGACTCCTGAATCCTCACCCCAGCTTCGCTCTGTGGTGTTTTATATAAACCTCAAAAAATCAGTTAACTTGCTGTACACTCTGTCTGAACATACCTGGGCATGAAACAGGATCAGTGATACAATCCCAAATGTCGTTTAAAAGCTCAGTTAGCTAACGTGAGTAAAAAAGATCTTGCAGTGAAAGATATTGAAATGCAAAGTGATGGGACTGTCTCAGACTTGATTTCTGAGCAAAGCTGCTTTCAGATGCAGCAGCAGGTACCTTAAAAATGTGCTTCATTTTTTTAATGTCCGTTCCTCATCTTTGGCAGAAATTTAACGTATGTTCTGGACAGTAGGTTGGATCCAAAACAGATGAAGACTTCCAGTTCAAGGTGCCTTGCCTCATCACTGAGGCATTAGCAGGAGGTGTGACGAGTTAGTCAGCAATGCAGGTTGTTGTGGGGAACGCACTGGTTAAATCTTGTTGGTAGACTGTGAAATGTAAAATAATTAACATTTAGAAAATATTTTATGATTTTTCAGCTGCAAACCTGAGTATATGTTCAAGGGTTAACAGACTGGTGATTGAGGCAGGAAGACACCCTGTCAAGTCCTCCCAGTTGCAGAACTGGGAAGACTTATCTTGGTTTACATCTGAGTTGATTGCTCTTTGCTTCTTTCTCAGGGCTCTTTTCCCTCTTTTTTGTGATTTGGATCATTGCTTTAACTCCTGGGAACTCTGAGAAGCACATTTTTTCTTTTCTTGGGAGATGGATGCTAAATTTCTTACAGAATTAATTTGATCAATATGAAATCAACAGGGAAATTAAAGCTCTCATTCTCTCTATAAGTGCACTCCATCTGTGGGGGGTTTATTTAAGAGCAGAATGAAGAATATGAGAATTTTGAGGATCTAAGATTTTTGTATATCCTACATTGTCAGTGTCTGTTTTGTTATGTGGAGATAACCTTCTATTCCTTCCCTGTATGTTTCTCATTTCTCCTCTTATTTTAATTTGTGTTTCAAATCACAATTCTCCCATGCTTTTCTATAGCCTTCTTTAAATATTAAAAAAAATATTCATTAGCCTCATAGTAGTCCTTCTAGGTAAGTAAATGTCTTTTAACAATAAAATCTTTTACAGGTGGGAAAACTGAGGTACAGAGTATTAAATAATATAATTACTTAATGAATTAAAAAATATTTCAAAACTATTAAGTACCTTTCTTTGTCAGCCTATATTTTATACTTTAATATCAGAGAAACTTCTTTGAGCATTTGTTAAATGAGAAACGTTAACTGTGTGATGGTGGACAAGGAACAGATAGTGAACATAGTAATTTTGGAGGAAATCCTTGGGAATTCCAAGTACCCATCATATCTCCAGATGGCCTGAAGGCCATGTTTTATATTGCAGTATTTCCATTGATTTTTTAAGTAGTTTTGAGACATTTCCAGATGTCTTGATTGGAAAAGGTGTTGCTAAAGGCTGAAGCCCAGATTACCAATATGAAGGTATAAAAATCTCATGGAAAAAAATCCTACCCTTCTTGCTTTTGGTGCTTATGTAGCCCCTGTCAGCATAGTATCTGAGCAACTCGTATATATTTGAAAATAGAAATAACAATAACAAACTCTCTGTGTCTCTCTTCCTTCCCAGCCTGTAAGTGAAATAGCTTGATTTGTTCAAAGGACTTTTTCCTTGTGGTTTCTAAATATTTAGCTGTGGTTTTGCACAGTTTATCTACTGTTCCATTACTCCACTGAGAGGGGGGAAAAAAAGATGCCATTTCCATTATTTCGTAGAACTCAGAAAGCCACAGTGTTACGTGTTCCCTCTACTGATTCCCATGTAGAGCTTAACCAACAGCATTCCCAGAGCTGTGCGTTCATTACTTTATTGATGCACAACCAGGGATGTTTTGGCAGGATTTGGTGTTGTGTAAGCTACGTGTGATGTTAAAGGAAGGCTGCTATATATGTTAATTGCAGCCATTCACAGGATGGGTGTGGAGATGTAACATTTGCTTGTAGAATATGTTTGAAAAATCATTATGTTCCCTTATTAATACACTGTGAACTTGATAAAGTAACATGTTAAACAAGCATCATTTTTCTCTGTTTTGTCTGTCTTTCTGGCCTCAGTATAAAGCACACTGTTTTAATAATCAGCTTGATTTCTCATTCTAATTTCTGCTTTCTCCTTTGAGATAACAGTGTGTATAGCTCCATGTTTTCCACGTTAATTGTTTAAAAAGCACTGTACAGGATTGCAAAGGAGTTTCCTGAAGACACTGAAATTTATGGCCACTGTTAGCCCTTTCCCAAGGAAGTTCTGAAGGTTCATCCCTTTCACATGTCAGATTTCTTATATTTATCTCCCTGAAAAGATCTGAAAGTCTTAAACTGAACCAGGTAATCTGTACAGTCACTTGTGCTGGGCTTATTATTTAGTAAGCAAGATGCTGCACGGAAAGTGAACTCAAACCTCTTCAAATCATCTGAAATGAAGTGACTACTGAAAGTAAAGCTTGATGCCATAAAGGTGCACATCACACTGTGATCCCAGTCCTCAGAGTTGGACGCTCTTGTGTCCACGGCCTTGGACATCAGAATGCGGCCATGTTCCTTAAGAGTCACAGTCTAGATCAGCTTTTTTTGGCTGTCATAGTTGTTTGCATATCCTACATCAGGGAGGCATGCAGACCTTGACACTCTGTGCCACTGTGACAGCCGTTTGTTCTTTTGATACAGCGTGATAATTGCTAGCGTGTCTAAAATTTCGCCTCTTCTGCCAGCATCGTCTCTATTTTTCTGTGTTTGACTAAGCAGCAGGGTTTTTCTTTGGCTTTTATTTGAGCTGAGGAATTCAGATGGCTGGGAAACAGTGCTATCAGTTTGTAAAGTGAAGGCAGTATATAGGTAGGCATCATAAATGCTCTCCAGGCATCCAAGGGTGCTGTGTCTCATACATTTATACATGTCTAGTGGTATGAGGAAGATAACTAAGCCATGTGGGCCTCTATGGTTGCAGGAGTGTCTCTGTGTGTCATGCATGACCCTTTGGGAAGAGAAGGAATGTGAGACAAGTCTTAGTCTTTTACATTCACATGCAGCAGTGTTAAACTGAGGCAGCAGCATTTTGTGATCATTAGAGCTAAATATTGCTGAGAAATGCTGTCATCTGAGTACTTCCTGCCCCTTTCCTCATAGTACAAAATAGATTTCCATAACAGAAAATCTTTCTCTTTCAGAAGTGTCACATTATTTCCAAGTTACACAATCGTAACAGGAGGAAAAAGTAATTAAGAATAATACACAGTTCCAGAAACAGGACGCAGATACTTGTCTGAATGTATCATCTACAGTACACTTTATGAAACATCTGACTTTCCCGTAAGAATCTCTGTGATGCTTCCAGTTCCTTTATACCATTAGAAAAGTAACATTTTCTTTTGTTGTCCAAAGAAGTATCTCACAGCTAATAATAGTTTTAAAGAGCTATCAGTGTTTAAGTGGAAACTTCAAAAAGTGCTTTCCTTTTGTAAGTTAGTTCTGCCAATATGTCAAATTTTCTGTCATTATTCACTGAAAATACCATTAGTTTGGAAACAGGATATTTGCTGCTTCTTGTCTGTGTCTTTTGGTTAACCTGCTTGTGGTATCTAATCATGCAATTTCTGGTTTGAAAAATTATTCTCCTTCTTCTTTACAAACTCAAGCACATACAAATATTCCAGCAAGAGTCTGCCTGCTCCTGTGGACAAAAATGCAGAGCTACTCACATCGCTGTTGTCCTAAGTCCTTTATGTACACCCATCCATTTTGGGACCTATTTTGAAATCACTCACACTATAAGAACGTCTGAATGACCTATGGAGGCTTAGGTCAGTGGCTTGGTTTGCCTTTATTCTGGCCCACTCCTCACTCATCTTGCACCAGCCTTCTTTGCCAATGTGTACTCTTTTCCACCACTGCAATAATCTTCTCCTTCCTTTACCTTCCTTTCTCTCTGTCCATCTGATTCCAGACACCAGCCCCAAACACTTCCTCTCTACCTACGAGGCAAACCCTGCTTTGTTAAGTACTTGGAATATGGGAGTAGGAACCTCATGAATTATAATGCTACCTCTGACACCCAAATGTTGGGCAAGACGCTTTAACTTTCATCTCCTGATTGTTTCCCTGGGTGGCTAAGCAGGAAAATAATTCCTAGTTAAATGCTTTGCAGAGGTTCTGTGGGCTTAATTAGATGTTGGTGTAGGAGCTACCAACATTAAAAATACAGGCAACAGGATGGATGCTGAGGAGTTTAACCACAAACATCTCTTTCAGTGTCTCTTTTATTCTTTTAACTTAATTAACAGAAGTTAATCTTCTAACTTTATAACTTAATAGTTTTACAGCTTAGAGTTTATGAAAGGCACCATAGCAGATCTTCTGAAAATGTAATTGTGTATTATTATCATTATGGCTAAGAAAGTAAGAATACTTTGCCCTTCTCAACTACTTGGCACTAAAGCACCTAAACCCCTGCAATTTGGGCCTTGGTCCTGCACTCCATCGGTAAGACTCACATTGTATGAATGAGAGGTCCTTTTGCCTGAATGCATAGAGCATTGCGTGGTTACAGACAACAGGTTTTAGCCATAGATCTCAAAGAACTTCACCAAGAAGGGCACGTATGATTATCCTCATCTTACAGTAGGAACCATGTAATACAGTACATGGTGGAATGTGGTATTAGCCAATAGGGTGTTCTGGCTCCCTTCTCCCTGGTCCAACAAGTGGGAGCTGTAATAGCAGTCTCTGCATCATTCATTTTACAATATGGAGACAGAATGATAGCGGTCCTTTAAACAAGCCTCTTTATACTTACTGCTTAAATCAAGGGACATGCAGAAAACTATAGCACGAGTAAGGAGTGAATTAGTTTTCTAATTCTTTCATGGTTATTTACTTCTGCTGTTTCTAGCAACATAGATAAGAGTACGTCTAACATATACATCCACATCCAGTTGCCCACAGCACATGCTCAACCTTTCGTGACTGAGGTTGCATGCATGTACAACACAACAGAAATAAAACCACTATGAGTCTCTTCAAGATTTATAAATGGTGAAGGACTGAAAGGGTTAAGAAAAACCCTCTGCATATACCTGGTATATAAAACTGTCATGTAATCAAATGAGAGGAATGCACTCCACAGTGTACATTAGCAAACACTCCATGCAAGCTGGCTGGCAGAGGCTCAGGGTTTTCAGTGCTGCCTTGCACTACAAAGCCCTTCTTTGTTCTCTCAGCTCTGTTTTAAATATCTGATGACTATTCCACACCATGTCAGTGCCAAATCCCCAGCTTCACTGCAAACTCTTTACAACAGCACATTGTGGGCAGATCGGATGGGGATGGGCTGGTAGGGTGTGGGTATCTCCCCTTTCTTTGCTTCTCAGGCAGGTCCTCTCACCAACTCTGCCATCTCCTTGTAATTTCTGTAGCCCCTTGTGCAGCCACCTGGATAGTGTTCAAAGCCAGAAGGAGTAACTTGGGAGTGCAGAAATTGAACTTGGATCCTGACATGGCAACGGCACTCCTCAAGTGTGCATCAGGATGGGTGTAGTCGAGGTTCAGCCAAGGAAAGGCAAATGAATCAAAGAGTGTTCTTGCAACAAATATTTTTGTTGAAACTTGCTGTGCCTATACTGTTGTTGGCTGGATGTTGCCTGAGCTTGCTAGCCAAGTGGGATTGGGCTTTGAAAAATACTAGATGAAAGATTTCCTATGAACATGCACACAGAAAGGCAGGAAGTGATGCTGATGACTCAGGAGATGGTGATGTTCCTTCTTGATTTGAAATTAAAGTACTTCCCTGGAAAGATATTAACACAGCAGCGCACATCTCAGCCTCTGTCAGATGAGATGTTAAACCAGGGTCTCATCTCCTCATGCTTGTTAAGGATGCTTTTTTGTACGCCTTCTACCTACCTATATTTTAGTTAGAAAGGTGATGTTCTAGCTTTCTGTACAAGGCACTTACATGGTATTGCCTTAACTGCTACATAGATGCTCATTCTGCATAAGAGATGGTTTTTATTCCAGGAAAAAAGTGTTGCTTGAGTACATGAAGATGTACAATAATAATATGACATCTTCTTCTTGGTTCTAAACCTACTAATTCTGTTCATGAAGAATACTCCTATTTTTCTGGATGAACATAGTGTTGTTTCCTGCAATGTTTTGGGATTTCTGTGTGTAGACACTGGGGTAGGAAATAAACAGTAAGCTTTCTGCGTTGAGAAGATTTTATACAATACTTCAGTGGTGCTGCCCACTTTTGGCAATTAATGTGAAAAGAAGCTAAGCTGCTCAGTTTCCCATTCTGTTTCTTGTTTCCCTTCCTGAAGCTCCTTGGCATGCAGTACTGGTGTGCTGGAAACTCAGCCCTACAGTGGGTGGCTGCAGTGCCTTCTAAAATAAACAAACCTGTTTTCATTCAAATGTCTTCATTTCACATGCAAATATTTCTTGGTAGGCTCAGTAAGAAACCCTTTCTAAAGTAAAACCTAATTATTAAGGGCCACTTGAAGGTGCATTGTAACAGTTTTGCTTAATCATTTAAAATCCATGAAAGCTAAAATCATTGAAAGCAAGGTTTACACCACTGCAGAAGCTTGTGCAAGGCCATATTTGCCACTAAAGCTCTTTGGCTTAAATAATCCCATTCAGTGCACATGCTGCATAATTGATTGTATATCAGAATCCTTCAGGGGACTTGCAATGGCTGCTTAGGCTAAGCAAGTGCAGGCCCTCTTGTCTTTGCCATGTCTGCTTCCCTAGGACAGGACTGAGTAGAAATAGGAATTTATTTCTCTGGTGAAGTATTAATACGTGGTGAGGAGGTGTTATTATAATTTTACTCAAAACGGATATAGTGAAAGAGTTGAAGGGACTCTCTTTGTGGTATATAGAATATGTTGTATGATCCAGTCCGATGCCTTATCATCAAACTATTGGCTCTCAGTTTGTATAGTACCTCCTATCACATACAGAGTCCTAGGAAAGTTCACAAACAAGACCCTGCGCCATTAGGCAGAGAGTGACCAGCCAGAGAGTGTCTCACTTTTTAACACTGTAGCAGGGTCTATGAATAGTGCACAGGTCCCTTTTGAAAAAGAAGAAAATACCATGGGGCATTTTTAATGTTCTCCCAGAGTTTGGTGGAAACCAGTTTAATGACTAGTATCTTCCCGAAGGGGAATCAGTTAGCCTTTTTCTGATACTTTCAAGAGATTCCTGCTTCCTTTCCTTGCCCCAGCCTCTTCACTGTCACCCTGCAGAGATAGTCCTTGGGCACAGTGTGGCCATCCAGTTGGTCTTGGTCTGTTCACCACAGATGAATGAGCAAGAGCTCCAAAAGGGACTGACACTAGAGAAATCTTTTCCTTTGTGCACCAGATTCTTTTTTTCAGGATTTTCCAGACTTTCTCCTCCCTCTTTCCCCATCTTTACATGGCACTAACTGCTTCCTCTCAGCCTCCTGCTTCAAAGCCCTTGCATATATATACCTAGTGCCCACCTAGCTGTTTGCATAGCAGTTCTGTAGCAGAGGGACACACACTTCTTGCAGGGAGGCAAGAACTCATTTACTGTTTGGGGTTTTTTTAAGTCCATTATCAGTGTGTTTACATGGCAACTTTGGCCATCTTAGCACAGTGAGATCGTTATCTTGCTCTTCCAGCTTTATCATTCACTGGAAGAGATTACAGAAAGTCAGGTTTTTAAGACACAAAGCTAGGACCAGTACCTTGCCTTGCAGGTGGGTGCCTGTGTCCAGGTGGGTGCCTGTGTCCTTTCATGCAGGCTGCCAGGAAAAGAGGTAAAGTCAGAAGTGGAAGGGCTCAGGAAATGCTCTAGCTGTAAAATGCTCCAAACGTAAAATTATTTGTTTCTTGTAAGAAGCAAGGTGCTCTCTGGGGGAGGTCTGCAGCTGGCATAAACCAAGGGCATCTACAAAGATCTGCACCAAAAAGAAGCAGTTAGACTAAGTAAAAATAAGGCTGTGTGTTAAAGAGCTAACTATATTTTGTTAGGAAAGACTGAAGTAAGTAAGCTGTTTTCCTGGCAGTCATTGTTTGGTGGAGCTGAAAGAATGAGCCAGGTATTATGACATTACTTTGAGATGGAACATTTGGGAGAAATTAAATAGATTTGCTCACTCCCAAAATACTTCTGGGCATTAACTCAAGAGTAGGGAGTTCAGCAATGAATGCAGAGCCAGAGCAACCAGGAAGGTCAAGAGGGATTCGTGATTCACGGTGATTTGAGCTGAGCAACAGGTGATCGCTTCATGCAGAAGTTCTCTTTTTACTGCTGGTGAGGACTCTGTGCTCCTGTGTCCCACAGCAAATGTGCAGGTCCCATTTTCTGTCAGGCAGGTTGAATCATGTGGGTTTTGCTTCCCTCTCTGATTCAGCTGTGTCTGCAAACAGCTTCTTGTTGCCATCCATAGGAAGATGCGATCCTGATGAAATCCAGCTGTATCTGTCCAGCGCCACACTGATCATGTAGTGTCATCTGCTTCCTTCCAAGCTGGAACTTCCCTCTTTGCTTTCAGACTTTACCTGTCACAGTGGCAGATGCTTTTGAAAGTACATATCTCAGCTTCCAAATTTTCTGGCACCTGACTTCTTCTGCTTTCCTGTGAGCTATTGAACCTTTGGGCCCAATCCTTCAGTCCCATGAGTTCCCACATAAGTCAGTCATTGCATAGAGTGAGCACAGCCAGGCTCTCTCTTGCCTTTTCTGCAAACACCGAGTGCAGATCTTTTATAAGCTGGTAGAAGTTGAACTGAAGAAGAAAAATTAATCAAGAATTCCTAATCTGTACATGTAATGGAAGGGCACCTCACTGCAATCCCAGCAAAGAGCCCCAGCTGACCGCAGGAGAAAAAATTCACTGGACTATTTAAAGTGGCAAGATCCTTCCCTTCTTTCCAGTGTAAAATACATGCTTGCTAATATGTGGATGGTGTTGGGGAGATGTGCTGTGTGAAGATTTGTTTTCTTTGAGAGTATGGCCATACCTCCCTGAGGAAGAAAAAGATTTCAAGTGGCCTTTCTCCACTTTGTTGGCAAGTCAGCCACTGTATCTCCCAGGATAACGGAAGTGCCTGATACACTGAGCAGATGAGCCTTGAAGGATGTGAGGAGAGCTACTATACTGGGATCAATAGCATATTTTTTCCTTCTGTAGCATGTAAACATTTGACCTGATAAATACTAGAACTTCCTCATCTGCTTCTTCCTTTTTACTTGTTTTAAAGAACATCTAAATCCCCATATCTATACAAGCTTATGGAGAAGTCCATCTGTGTGTTTCCTTGGGAAGTCCCATCTATGTTTGCTTGGGAAATCAGATAGAAATTTAGGTGTAAGAGTGTTGGTGGAAGTTTTACATTGATGCTATTTACATTTAGCTGAAATACATTGAATTAGATTACCTACTGCAGTCAGAAGAAATAGAGTTTTACCTGTACCAGTGACATATGAGTTACAGTGTGCTCCAGGGGAGGGGAGCTCAGCTCATTAATAGAATATTTTTAATGTGTTTTTAGTGTTTTGAGGGGCTCTTACAGAATAACGGTTCCAACAACAATCTCTGTTTAAATATTTTGCTCTCTGAGGTGTGCATATTCAGAAAAAGAGTGGGGGAATGTGTTCAATTGTTTCTTATTTTAAACAGGAATGCTTTTAATTTGATCAAAAGTGAAAGGAAGCATCACTTGACAAATGAATCTATAAGGCTGCTCTTTTTCAGAGGAGCTAATGTTTTGTTCCTGAGACATACTCTGCGTATGTACTGCTAATGCAGTGCTGAGTCAAACAGCATCCATCTGTAGGAGCAGCAGAGCTGAAGGTCAAGGAACAGACTGCAGGTGTCTTCCCCCAGGGAACTTTTCATACCTGCTGCTTGGTGCAACCTAGCCTATTACATAAGTGAGAGATTTGGTTTTCTGATGAATGTTAATGATCCTCAAGGATCGTATTGTGTTGGCAGGGATGATTTAGAAGGATTCAGAGTGAATGTGAGAGGCAAAAGGCAGCCTTCATCTACTGCCATATGTTGGATGGTGCTATTTGACTATGAAAGTGTCTGATCCTTCTCCAAAACACCAGTGATACAACTGCTCTTCAGTATTAATAGATAAATCAGCAATGAGCATATATTTTCTTGCCCTTTTGTGCCTATTTTTAAGTAGATTTGAACCTGATGAGAAGTACTGGAGTGACAGCCCTGGTGATTTCACTCTTCTATTCCAAAACCAAGATGAGTAGAAACCATGGGAGTGCAGACTGCACTGACATGGGGGGAAGGACATGCCTTTTCAGATGGCTGGTAACCACTGAGACGCAGTCTGGAGCAGACCTGGCTTAGGATTTGATCTTCTGTAACTGGGAACAAGAGGAGGGAGGGAAAGACTGTGCTGTTGTACTTGGCAGCAGGACAGCACACCAGCCTTTGAGGAACTGACTGCAGTTACAAAAAAGAACTACATAAGATTGTTGTGTGGTATCTTTTTTCATCTCTCAGTAATGCTGAAGAATCAAAACACACAGTAAGTGAAGTGCGATATTAGCTTGGAATGATTTGGACACATGAGGGCTCCTGGTATTGAAAGAATAACTGCACTCTGTTGTAGGGACAAATTCATTGTAGGGAGCTGCCTGAAATCCATGGAGTTTCAGGCAGGACTAATTTGGCCCTTGCCTTTGAGTCTGCTCGTATAGTCACATAGTCTATTACGTATTTAGAAAACTTTTTGCTGTACCAGAGATCCCTCAGGATCTGTCAGTGAGTATTTCTAATGTCTGCTCTACCTGTTCCTGCTAGGAACAAAGCACTGTACTGCTGGCAACTCAGTACATCCCATATACAGTATTATTTTCAACCTTTTTTTTTTTGCTGCTGCTGGAATAGCATCATACATAACCTATCTTTCTGGCGTAGAGAGATAGTGCTGACCATCGGACCCAGAAACCCACCCCAATCTTACAACACAGTCTATAAAAGGGTGCTGTAGACGGCCCCAGAGTGAACACAAGGCATTAATTTACTGGAGCAGTTGTGCTGACATCCTGGACCGTGAGAGCGCAGCTGGGGCAGTTTAAGAGCAGCAGTCAGGTTCCAAGAGGGAAGCCAGGCTTTTATTATTCACACTACAGTCACCTATTGTTTTGCTTCTTGTTTTTCTCAAGATATTTAGACATGTCTGGTGGGCAGGAAAGTGAAAGACTGGGAGTGCCAGCTCTAAGCAGCTGCAGCACTCCCAGGTACTCTGCAAACTTCCTCCTCACAGCTCTGTTCTTGCCATTTCACTACGAAGCTGTAGCTCCTGCCTGCGCATTTGGGCCTGAATCTCACAGCCAAAGCACCTCCAGCCTGGCCTGCACACGTTCAGCTAATTTCAGTGTGTAATCCCACACAACGCTGCCAAATCATCTCAAGTTTAGTCAAGAGCAGCCAGGCCAGGATGTGTTTTAAAATGCAACTGCAAATAGGGCTTAATTATACAATGTTCTGTAATGATTTTATGATAGCAGCTGAAGTCTGGCATGATCCTTTTGACTTTCATTTCAGCTGGGATCTTGGACAGAAGTGAATACATAAGTCATTAAATGACTCTTCACAGCTTCAAAAGGATACTATTAATGAAACTAGAATACTTAATATTTGTTAGCTGAATAAACCCCAACAATTCTGATTCTCTGGTCTATTAAGCCATGTGAAAGTATAAAATGGCCTTACAGCAGTCAGCTACCCGTAGAGAATTCCCCCTGCTTAGGGTTTCATTTATGAGAACAACCAGCTGCCCATTCCCTCCCCTATAGATGTGTATAACAAAACAATTTGAAATAAATCTAGGTGTACTTTATCTTCTGCTGGATTAATTCTTTGGGGTGGTCCTGTTATAAATGAGAGCTTGGCACCTCAGGGCCAAATATCTGCAACTGGCTTCTCTCCCTATGCCCTAACTTCTCCTCCAAGCCACTGTCAGAGAGAGTGGAGAAACAATTTTTACCGTATTTAAAACCTTCGAATAATTTCTGTTATTACAGAATTCATGCCAGTTCCACAAAGATCTGGAAGCTGATGTTATGCTATCATAGAAGTCTTGGGACCCCCTTCTTCACTGGTAAAATCCACAGGGAGGATTTTGGGCTGTAGCATGGATTATGTTTTAGAGAATCTGAGCACTGTCTGGATTCATGTGCCAAAACCTCCTTTTACAGCATTCAGGGTTACACCTTTCTTCCAGGTTCCAGACTGCCCAGAGCAGATTGTTTGCACAAACGTATGCACTCAGTTTCCCATGCTAAATAAAAGTAACGTAATGGTAAATAATAAACCCACCTGATGACAGAGGTGGGGGTGGCATGGTGTTTACATAGAGGGAACAGATAGAGGAAGAAAGTTTTGGGTTGCTTTTTAGAAGCTTTCCAGTTTGGTGTCTCCAGCTTTCTGAATATAACCTGTAGTCAGAGGCTCTTCTGCGGCCTCACCAAGTCCAGACCCCTAATTGTGCCTTGCCTCTTCCTATGCAAAACCACTGTGATAGATTTTTATTTGGGAATTTACTGAGAAGCTGGAGTGATTCATGCAAACTGCTCGGTGCAACAACATGTGTAAATGTGTTTCTCCTTTCTGCTACTAGTTATGATCTTCTCCTCCGTGAAATAGGGCTCTTTGGGGCTGGTAGTGACTAGCCGAGTCACAGTATGGTAAAAAGATGGCTTATTTCTGCAAGGATAAAAATACTGTCCTTTTTTATACATCCACACCTTCTCCATATTAGGAAAATTGCTTGCTGCTGGTAGAGTACCAATGGGTGTAGATGAGCCACTGGTGAAAAGGGTTTCCATTCAAGGGCAGACTGGACAAGTGGTGTTTGGCACTACTCAGAAACCAGACACAGAAGTCTGCAAGGCTGCAGCAAAATCATGTCTGGTGCCAGCACGTGCTATTGGCATCCCATAACAATAGCGGGTATGATTCCTAGTGTGCAGAAGGTCTCAGCTATGCCAAAGCAAGGGCGCTCCAGTCCTGCTTTTCTGCCAGTCACTATCAATACTATAAATAGATGCCTTGGGAGTTTGTTTCTGGGATTATTTTGCAGTTAGAAGGTGCCACATTAATAAAACCAGGGATTAAAGTTTGTAGCCACAGACTAAGGCCAATATTTCAGGATACATTTTCAGCAGTGTAAAGTTACAGCTGTCCTACCTACTCTTCTGTCTGTGCACGTTGCTGTGTAAGCTGTGGCCATACATCTGTGTAATTGTGATGTAAGCCACATCAGGGAACATTAGGGTTTTGGGTGGGTTTTGTCTAATCAAACTATCCCTAAATCAGTTTGTTTCCTTTATTCAGTTCATGCCACAGCTGCATAGGGAGTTGTGCTGCCCCAAGAGTGGGGAGGTGCACCATGCATGAATGTGTTGATTTTGATTTAAAAAAAAAAGGCATACAAAAGAATGAATATAAAAAATCTTGACTCCCTGAGCTCCTTGTGTTTCATCCCCTCTATCATGAGTGCTCATTGCAAAGGTAGATTTCTGGTTTGAAAAATTAGTAACATGCCAGTGCTAATACACTGGAGATACATGGACAATGGGTTGGATTCCCAGGACTGCTGGTGCTGGCTCTTAGCAAAACCAGTGGGAGTTTTTAGGTATAGTGAGTATACCTAATATTATAGGAATATTTATAAGTAATTGTATTTATTATTCCACTTTTGGAGAGTTATGAACAAGGAAACAACCAAATGCTCTTTACCAAAGGTAATAGTGTTAAAATGTGTGAGCGTTCACTTTGTACTCACTTTCTATCCTTTTGACATCGTTGCTGTTTACAAAGGTACTGCTCATGGATGAGGCATGCTTTTAGCTTCCTGTATGCCAGTATCCCTGTCATCAATTTAGGTGGCATGTTGATGAAGCACATTACATTTTTATTCCTAGCTAAATAATACCAAATCTTAAAGTGGGTATCTACTCTGTTGGTATTACCTTGCTAATAAAGAGCCTGATGGAGTTAGATGAGTTGAGCTGGAAATGTTTTATCTCCATTTTTCTCTAAGTACAGGTTGTAGTCAGTGTCTGGATAAGCCGATCCTGCAGTGTTTTGGCCAGTTCAGACTTACATGCCCAAAACAACAGGGTTTTTTTGCCTTTTCCTCTGCAAAGAGTTTATGCTTTTTGAGCTCTTGCTGTGCATACTGTCTGTGGGAAGTGTCTGCTCACACCTGGGGGAAATACACAAAGCAAAGTGCCTTTAATTGCTTCTGGAACAGTACAGAGAATTGTTTAGACTAGATTTACTTTTCTGATTTGCGCTTAGAGACAGAGCTGACCTCTGCCAGAACTACAAAGAGCACCCAGCTGAGGCTGTTAACATCTCTTAGGAAACTGTTCAGGAACGAGCCTAGCTCACTGCCCAGTGCTGTAGTGATTACAGTAAATCCTCATCTTCTGCTGACTTCAGCGGGGTGTTTGCAGACAGCAGTTCTGATTCGAATGGGACCTCAGAGCCCAAAGAATGTAAAACACGTATCAAAATCTACTCGGTTGTAATAGCAGTTTTCTTTAGCAGCTTTCATTTGTAATACCTCAAACCAATATGTTTTTGCTTGAAAACAGGACATGTGTGAGTGCTCTGCTTGAGGGGAGTGTGAGGAAGAAAAAGCTCCATGCCACCTTTAATGAGAGCAGCAGCGGCTTCTTGTCATTTGTCTCAGGCACTGTAATCTCACCTAGTGGGACAAGTCAGATCCTACCGCAGAGCTCTGCTCCAGTCTCTGTACTTTGCCAGTTGTGTCCTTATTTCCCCAATCTTTAGATCAACTTAAGGGTTAACACAAGGATTTACATGACTGTTTCTAACATTGCCCTTGCACACTGCACATAGGCATTTCTGCAGTTTCGGTCATTGTTGAGTCTCTGTAGCTGTTAGCTCAATCTCTGCCTTGTTTGATTCGGCATCGTTGTCTCCTGGTTCTGTGAATTCTGTATGTTGCCCTGTTGCCTCTCTGCTCCCAAGGTAGCAAAGGTAACTACTCTCCATCCTTTCTGTTGCTGGTTAGGTATGGCTCTAAAAAGAGATAGAATGCTTCTGTCACTCCTTTTTCTGCATTGAAAAAATGTCCATTGTTTTAAATTACGCACATTTATTGTATTACTGGTGAATTTATGCGAGCGTACTGTAAAATAGGTACCTCAGTTACAGCTCTGCAGCTTCTGTGGGTAAGTTTGATCTTGCTCCAGTTCATATACATGTATATCACAAATGCTGGTACACTAGTTGGCAGAGTCTAGCCTAGAAACTATGTATTTAATACAACAAGGAACAAGATCTCTTCTTTCACCCTTAGGGACAGCCCTTTAGGACATATGAGTAATACAGCTGTCTAATACATAGAAAGCCAGCAAGAGTGCATCTCAAAAGCAGCCTTTACCTCTACATGAGGCACATGAGAGCACTGATATAAGAGAGCTACAACATGAATTTTACAAATAAGAGGATATACGGGTCCCTACAAATGTTAGCTGATCTTGAAGCCAGATGGAAAATGGCTGCTGGTTTTTTACTTCCTCCCAAACTGCCTGTTTCAGAAAGACGTCTTATTTTTGTCTGTTATTTGTAAATACAAGGGAAGTAAAGACTGATGGCTAAAGCAGGCAAATCTTAGAAGCATTCCCTGCTTCTTCTCAAAATGGCTGCTGCTCTGCTCTGTGCTTCGCAGGCAACAGCTTGCTCTTGGCCTGGCACTGCAGGCAGGAGCCGGCTTCCCCTCCCAACTCACAGGCCCCAGATCTCTGCTGTCTTTCACCAAGTTTAGGGACTTGGTGCCTGTGCAGAGGTAACACTTTCTGCTCACTTTTTAAAATCTCTTGGAAACTTATTGCTGCCTAGAAGCTGAAAGCTAGATTAATTTAAACACCAGAAAACACTTTGGCATTTGTGGATATGACCATCTTTCTACTGTTTTGTCAGTAATACTGTTTACTTTCATCTTAGTTATCCTTTAAACAGTATCAGTGCGCCTGAGATCAGTGCCTCAGCTGTAATGAAAATAGGTTTCATTTGTTATTTGAGATGTCCTTTAAAGTGCTGAAGATGGAGGCTCTGGGATCGTGGGATCTCAGGTCTGAGAAACTGCCCGGAAACAAGAGTGACACTGAAGAGCTGATAGAATGTTTAAATCAAGTGAAGGGCAAAACAAAAACTGTGTAAGCGGTGGAAGGGGAATTTGATTGTTCAACACGTTTTTATAACTGCAGTAAGGAATTTAGAAAGTGTTACATCATTTTTATTTTGAATGTACCGCATCTATGAAAGGTAGCCTTTTACTTGGTGCTTTTTATGTTTACAAGTAGGTGTAGGAGAACGCACGGTAACCTACATATGCTTTGCAAAGAGTTCGTACATGTTCATAACCGAGTACAGTTACACCATGGACTACCCTTGCAGATGCAGTTACCTTATGGAAAAACTTTCCGATGCCTAACTAAGGAACATGTTTAGGCCATTTCAGCCACATAAAGGAAATGAATGTACAGCAGAGGTCAATGCCCTAACTGTTCTGTGCCAGAAATTCTTTGAGGTGGTATTTATACTGAAGTGTGCATTATCTGTAGCATGTTTATAAATATGTCTGCTAACTCCATACAGCATTCTGCTTGTAGAAGCTCTTATAATAACATATACCCCAGGGTTTCATTTATCCTTCTCCCAGCCTGATTGTTCTTTTTTCTTTATAATTCATTTAATTGCCTAACACTGGCAACTTAAGTTTTGTTCTTTTTTTCTTGCTCTTTTTTGTTCCTTTATCCCCCCCCTCACAAATTATTGCAAGTCATTGTGAACTAAATATAGTTCTGCTTTCTGCTTTCCAGATGCTGAGAGCTTGGCTTACATCCTTATAGCATTCCAGCCTAATTCTCTCTCTCTCTGTCACACACATACAACTATTCAAAGCAAATTTATTGAGTTCAATGCATCAAGAAAATCTTGATAGTTCTCTTTGTAGAATGGAGGTTAAGTTTTAGTAAAACTTACTTATGTTAGATTTTTGCTGGCTTTATACTCAATTTCTGTACCCCGTATTCATTGTTGTGTTAGCCCAACATATGGTTCTTGCTGACTTACATCTTTCATAAAAGATTTCATCTCTGCACACATCTCACTGTGTGTTTTAATTATTTAGGTCTCAAATTTTACAGTCTGATCTAGCAAGGCAAATTTCACTTCTGGTGCAACTGGAGTACACTGGAATATCAGGGCCAGCTTCAGGGATGTTTCAGCTCAATATGTGGAAGTTCCACAGCAAAAGTCAGTAGAGTGGAAAAGTATATACACGTTTGAGCCACAGCTGCAGAGTCAGTTTAGACATGATTAGAAACTTATTACAGCTATCCAAAGCAATACTAATTTTCAGGAAAATTAACTTTCTGCTCTATTTCTTTTGTGAACTGGTGCTGGTATCCTCATAAGATCTGCCCACCAGGCAAGTGACTGTTTTCGTAATGATCAAAAAGTTCCTATATAAGGTATGTAATATTTCTAGCTTATAAAGCAATTTGGACTAGCAAAGGGCACAGAACAAATCTGTAGTTTTCATTTATGGACAACTAGTAGTGCCTCACACCAGTGCAGTATTTTTTTAATTGGAAGGATGCCAATTTAAGATCCCTATTTATGCTGAAATTTGCTAGAACCAATGTATTTGGATCTTTTATCCACTATTGAAATGCAGCTGTGGTACAACATGGCAGCTGTTTAGGGCAGGAAGCAAGGAAAATGTTGTGTCTAATCAAAATTGCAGTGGGAATTGATTGGCAGAACATATTTACCCTGAAGATGGAGCTGTACAGCCAAACACAGTGGGTAATCGTGATTGGGGCTTTGGCACGCTATTTTAATACAAATGCAAAGAACTGTTAGTTTTGAGACTTGGTTAATGCACCAGGATTAAATTTCTCTGCAGTCTTTTGTAAACTGCCTCAAATCTATGCTGGCCATGGCCTCTTCTCCCTTCGGACAGCACTCTGTTCCCCCTCAGAATACTGCCTGGGAGAGGACCGAGCCCTGTCCCACCACTAACCCCCTTCCCGCAGCATCTGCTCCTGAGAATTGAAGCAGCCTAGCTAGCTGTGAGATGGGCTGGGAAAAACGGAGGACTCTGGCTCTGTGCCATTGCTTAATTTCCGTAATGCTTACTTAATGTCATAAATGTACAAAGCCCACAAAACTTCGGCAAAGTTGTGAGGCCAGATAAAATCTCGTTCCTGGGACAGATCTGTGCAATGCACGGAGTGCTCTGTGGAGCTGATGAGAAGCAGCTTCCCCGCAGGTTTCCAGCCCCTGGGATTCCAGAGGAACTGTGGTCCCAGGTGCTGCTGCCGTGGCTGCCCCATAGCAGCTTGCACACAGATATTAGTATCAGCCCATGGCTTGCTGTGCACCCACTTCCAAAGAGGCTGCAGCAACCCCCACCCAAAGTCTCTCACAACACAAGGAACATGTCATTCAAAACAGAAAATAGCTGTAGTTCAGCACAGGGTTGGCGGGAAGGGATCGCACAGGGCATGTTACAGAAGCCCTCCTGGCATCGTGCTCTCCTGAAGGCTGGCTGGGGAAGGGGCGGGGGGGCTGAAGGCAGTGGCCTTTCTCGGAGCCTAACAAGGGGCCACATTGTTCCTGGGCCTATCAGTTGGTTTCTGATTCACTCGCAGCCAATGCGCCATGATCAGATCACAGCTGGCCCAAGGATATGCTTTCCAGTGCATTTAGTGCTTGGAACAGCCCCAGGTTTCGGGAACACATGGTGAGGAGGAGGGGACAGCTGTGAGACAGAGAAAGGAGCTGATTTTTGCCTCCCCTCAAGATGAGCTTTTCTTTCATAATTTGATTGTGTTAGCAGCATTCCAGGTTGTAAAATTAATTTGGAGCCTATCTAGATCTGGGCGAAGGGCAGACAGAGGGAAAGGAGGGTGGAACAGGCAGTGGGTGCTTGCATGGCTGCATGCCCCCCACCAGCAGTGCCCTCTCTTGCTGGTCAGCTGTGCAACTGCTCATGACAGATCATAGATGGACCCCAAGTACTAATCCAGTGTCTTCTTTCAGCTCAGAGCTTTAAGATAGCTTGCTTTGTCTCCAACCTGGGGGTTATGTAGCTGCTACATCCCAGTGGGGTGTATCTGGCGGTAGCTGAGCTTCCTCGTATGTAAGCAGTGACTGGCTTGATGGCAAGAGAGTGGAATGTGCTGAGTGTGACTAGGGACTGAGCTGGACTTAGTTCCAGGCAGACCTTTTCATTTTTCTTCGCAGCACAGTGCTTCTGAGTGATTCCTGACTTTTTTATCCCGATTTCCTGTTAAACAATAACACGCCATTCCTCACCTCCTATCCTAAGCTTCCCTGTGTTTTGTAAACGGTTTTGCTGTTTCATCTAGGAGTGGCTGCAATTCAGGGAGGAATGAAGTGGTGCCTGCCTGTTTGCAGGTCCTTAAAGCAAATCTGGAATCGTCTTGTGATCCCCCAAGTCCTTCACTTCCCAGCAGGAATTTTCATGTCTCTTTCCCTTTCTTCCAGAGCTGATCTTAGAAAGGCAGCTGCAAGTAGCGTGTGCTGCCATCGGCTTCTCTGCTCCACTACAGAACATCAGTAATAAACTACAGCTTGTCAGGGAAATCTGCAGTTCCCTACCTACTGCCTGTACTTTGTAGGCCTATAAAGTACTTCAATGCTTGAGAAAGTCGATCTGTTAATCAACAAAGGTAATAAGCCAACTTTTTTCTCTTTCCCCTTACAGGGCCCCAATTCTATAAGGAGTCGTAGAAGTTAAACATTGAAAAAGACCTGCAGTGTAATTGAGTCCATCTCCTAGTAGTGTGGGGGTGTTCTCTATTACAGATTTTTATTGTTATGTTGTTATGTCAGCCTGGTTTTAAACGATTTCTGTAGCATGATTTACGTATTCTCTTAAAATATTATGCTCAGCCTAACACATCCCAACATCTTGACGATTCTCCTGATACAATTGTCTAAATGGTTCCTCTAAAAATTGATCCAGTTTCTCTCAGTTAAACCTTTCCTCGTCTGCAGTTCATTCTGCTGAAAAAACAATTCCCTTTTCCTTTAAAGGGGCTAGTGGGACAGCAAGTCTGCTATTTGGCCCGGCTGCAGTCGGATCTCATTTCTCAACCCCACCCTTCCCTTTCTCTGAGGAGGAGGGGCAGTCTTCATATTTTCCCTTTAAGCTGAGCTATGAAAAATAAGTTTGCCAACATCTTTCACCTTGGCTGTATACCCTCACAGATGTTTTCTACAGCATAAACAAAGCAGCAAAGAATGTCGGGGCACGAGGGAGGCACGGTAGTTGGGACGGGGGAGAGATCAGCCTGGAGAGTTACAGCTCCAGCCGCTCGGCTGTAGTCTGCCTTTCAGAAATGCACAAGAGCTGCTCCCACCGCTCAAGGAGCAGAGCCAGCTGTAAAATCATCCGCAGCTTGATATAACATGAGCATTCAGCCATGCAGTCTAAGCATATGTAATGCACACGTCACTGTAGCATGTGTGCAAATTAAGAATAGTGATAAATCTGGCTGTTAAGACCAAGTCCTCAGCTGTTCTTCAGCCATCTCCCTGCTCAAAGAGAGATGGTGCCAGCCATTGCAATGGGGAGAAAAGGAGGAATTCCAGGAAGAATTGTGTTGTTCATTATGCCCTCCAAATCGCAAAACCTGGCTTCACACCCCAGGGCTGAAGTTGTACTGTGAGTAGTGTCCAGAACTTAAGAGTTTTATCATGGGCTTTGCCAGCTCCATGTGTCTATTGACTACAGTCGTGTCAATGAATCGGAGTGTAGGTCTTGAGTACCACAACCTCACAGCACAAGAGAATTTGCCGGAGGAAGTGAAACATCCTGGATTTTGTTGGGGTACCATGTCACTTTGTCTATTCTGCTACATTTTGGACCAAATAAAATGTCAACGTGACTGTGAAGGAGGGTCCAGCTGCTGATTTTGAAGGGAAACGATTTGGAGGAAAGGAAGACAGGAACCATTGGTACTGACAACTTGTGTGAAAAGGAGGAGATGCTCCTCCTAAAACAAGTATTTCTAACTGTTGCTGCTGATTGAACGCAAGGCATAGCCATGAGTCCGGTCAGATCCTGATGAGATTCTGACAGCAGGAGATGGTGACAGTGATGTGGTTGTTCACCTAAGCTTCTGTGTTGTCTCAGAGTACTGCATTGGGCCAGTGGAAAAATTTTTATTCTAAACAAAGTCAGTTCTTCTTTAGGAACCTTGAAAGGAAATTCATAGTGACCAGTGTAAACCACCTGGTGCAGATGAAAGGGGTCAGGAATCTGGGCAAAACTTAAGCAATCTGAGGCTTGGGAGAGAACCTCAAAATATCTGCTATCGTCACATACGAATCACAAAGAACATATTGGTCGCGTTTGAGTATATCCCAGAGGATCAGTTTCTGAGCCCTCCTGCATATGCTGGTGGGTTAAGAGGCACCGAAACAAAGGGGACCATGGTTGGAAAGATTTGCACATTAAGGAAAAGAATGTGGAATGTATGTATTATGTGTAGTAAGAGTGTGGAACTAATGGCTTATGACAGGGATACAACTATGGAATTAATGTGATTTGGCAGCCAGGCATTAATATGGAATGGACAATTTTGGAGGAAGCAGAACAGGAGCATGTAAGACTGTAGTTGAAGCTAGTCCCTTGCCTAGACGCTGTATTGAGAGAAGGTTTCTTACGTACTTATATGCAAGACTGGACAGAGTTTATCCTTATTTCATTATTAGGAAATAGGTAAAGATCTTTATTTGTATTTGTAGGGTGTGAGGACCTTTTACTCTCTGTGGAGTTGACATGAAGAATCCTTTTGAGCATAAATCCTGCTGGTTTTCTGTGGTTATGATTTAATTGCCATCATAATTTCATTGTTTAGGGCTCCATGGAATATATTTAGGCTTCTCTATGGAGAAAACAGAGATGAATATATTTATGGCTATCAAACATATGTTGTGTTGGAGATAAATATAATGATTATGTATAGCAGAGCACAAGATCTACTGTCCTAAATACTCTCAAATATCCTTGCCAGCTTAGAGCATGATGAAGTTGGTTCATGCTTCATGGGAGTCCCAGGAAGCATTGGTAGTCCTGGTACTAGGGTTGTGTCAGCAAAAAGTTCCTGAGAAACAGCCCCTGTTAAAAACATCACAGCATTTTCCAGAATTATCTCATTCTTTAAATATTTTTCTGTGCCCGTGTAAGGTCTCATGTTAAGATTCAGACTCTCACCAAAGCCTTCTCAGCTGCTCAATATTTGTTCAAGCTAATAAACAAATAAAATAATCTCTGAAATGTTATTTGTAGTCATTGGAAGTCCATATCAGTATATGTCGCAGTGATGTACACGGTGGTTAGGGCTCTGTTCAAGAAGATTTTCTATAGCACATCGGTAGCTCTAAGTGATATGCTGTGGCCACTAGATTGAGCTCCATTTGTTCACTGTGAGTTGAGCCATACTCCTGACAGTTTTTAGAGAACATAATTTCTTCAGAGACATGTTCACATGTCTCTCAGCTTGTGTTTGCTAATGGAGAATTCTCACCTGGGGCCAGCACTCTCCTGGCTTTCCCTATGTCTAGTACATGCACTTCTCAGGTCCCATCATCTCTGTTTAACATCTCTGTGCTGAAAGATGGGGATGTATTGGGGTTATGAGAGGGATTAAAGGAGTGGCAGAGATGAGGGTTTTGCAGCAGTGTGGAAGCTGGCTCTGAATGGGAGGGAGAAACGGGTGTCCAAGGAACAAACCAGCAAAGAGCTATGGAGGAATGAAGTGTGGCAGAACTGTGCAAAGGGTGTTTTGTGGAAAACAAATATGTTCTGTGCATATTTCTTCCATGTCTGTCAGCCTGAATAGAAGTGTCTCCACTGAATTATCAGCTTTTGCATGACTCCAGCATGTTCCTGCAGCCAGTCCAGTCTGGGATCTGTCTCTCTATGTGGTGGCAAGAATGCAGTCTCTTCTGGTCCCTTTAATGTGGGAAGCAGCTAAATATAATTGTCTTAAAACCAGGAAACAGAATGTTAGGGTATATGGCAGCCTGTAGCTCACTATAAGCCTCCCCTCTTTGACCAATGCCTCAGCATGCTGGTAACACACACCAGCACTGTTGCCCTCACCATTGCTACAAAAGAGTATCACAAGAGCACTGCAGGAGGCTAACATCTTTTCTTTGCTGAAGCCTTCGTTGTGTAAGGGAATTGAGCAGCATCACAATTCCATAAGTACTGCTCCCTCATAAGCAGTATTTCACAGTATCTCTGCCATTCAGTCTCCATTCAAGAGGAGGCGTTACACCTGGGTGTGGGAGGTGTCCACTCAGACACTTAGTTTGCTCCATGTAAACCATTCCAACCATTCCAGGCTTGGTAGATATTACCAGCCATGGCCTCTCGCCCTACAGAGTCCTTCCAAAACATGACTTGTCAACTCAACTCTGGGATCTGAGACACACAGCATCATAGAAATGTTGATTAGAAGAGACCTCTGGAGGTCTGTAGTCCAACATCCTGCTCAAAGCAGAACTGTTGCCAGCACTTAACATGTCAGCTGTGACTTTGTCTAGCCAAGTCATGAAAACATCCAAGGATGGAGATTGCACAACCTCTCTGGATAACCCATTCCAATGCTGTACTACTCTCCCAGTGGAAAGATTTTTTTTTTTGATGTTCAATGCAAACCTTAATGGGAGATCCTACATGCTGAAAGACCCAGAGGTGGAATGAGACATACCTGATCCTCTGACATTCACATCCAACTCTCACCATCACAGCTCTGCCATGTTGCTTCTGTTGTTGCTTCCACCAGTCATTACAGCTACGTTGTCACATAGCAAACAGAGCTGTGGCACAGGCAGCTAAAAGCTGGAGCTGAAATCTGATAAGCACCGTCCAGATAGTAGCTTGTTCACGTGAACATTTTTTGCATCTACTGATTGTAGAGTCACATTAGCCAAAAGAACTACAGAACCAAGAATGACCTGTGTAACGCTGACCACAGGCTCTTCTCTGGTCACTCTGCCTTAAGCATAATGCCTTATGCTTGACCAAGGGAATTCCCATGAAGCTGTGTTTTGAAGATGTCAAGAAATGGAGAATATGAGAGTACTTTGGCATTGCATTACTTTAACTTGGCAGCAGCCTTTCTGAGGAGCCAGATACAGTGTTGGGATGGCACAGAACTCATATTGCTTGTGGCTGTTGTGACCCTCAGCTTGTAATTTTATGGCTTTGGGGCAAAGGTGTTAAACTTCAGCCACTCTTTACAGTACAGAATGGCACAAAGCAGTACTGCGTAACCCTAGGGGTATACTGCTAAATGTTTGCAGTATCTACTACAAAACCCAGCAATGAGTCTTTTTCATTACTCTGATTGTATGTGCGGACATTGATTGAAGTCACTCCTGTGCTGTCTTTTTGTGTGCAGGAAGCTGTGCTGAAATTTCAAAATTATTTCCCTTGCAGCTCCAGTTTCTTACTAGAAAGAAAGCTAGTCTTGAGAGCTGATAATAACAACTGGAAGTGGTTTTGCCTTCTTGTCACCTGTCCCACTCCACTGTTATACACTATAAACTGTCGTCGTAAAATGTATGATGAATGAATCAGTTGCTTCTCTACGTCCAAAGTAGACAGTCCTTCCCACTTTCATTTTTCTACCAGAAAATTTTCCCTTTCTATACTCTTAGAAATAAGATCACTTTCCTTTCATGCCCAAAACCTATTTCTGAAGAAATAACTTAAGAAATGATTTCAAGATGATCCCTGGTTGAATCATCAGCACCGTTTCCTGCTTCACCCTCCACCCTCCCTGGAGTTCTCTCAGTCACATACCTGACCTGAACCTAATTAATTTGTGAGAGCTAGAAAGTTTGCCGCCCGTGGTGTGGCTGTGGGCCAGGCAGGCAGAGTTCTCTGTGCCTGGTACTGTAACTGTTGTGAAATCTTGCTTGATGGACAGGAGGTTACTCTGTTGTTTGGGATTTTTTTTTTTTCAACAAAAGTCCTGGAAATGTGCAGGAGCGCATTTTGGAGCTCAGAGAGTTGACTCTTTAGAGGCCATGGTGCCAGAAAGATCCCTATGTCCTTAATGTTGCTGAGAGTCAAAGAGGATTAAATGCACTTTCATTTTGAAGAATATTTTAAAAAAACCTTAACACATTTCATCCTGCTTTTACAAAAGTCTTTATTATTTTGTGAGGTCTGTTTAAGACCCCTGTCACACAGCGGAGCCTTTATTAGGTGCTCAGGAGTACTGTCCATATTGCTAGAACAATAGGACTTGTTACTATGCTTCCCTCTACCAAAATAAAGGGCTGGTTTTGCAACATGAGCTCTTATAAACAGCCCTGCTGAACAGTCCTGTTGACTTCTTCAAGGCTGCCTGTGTACAGAAGGATTATGGTATTGAGTGCTGCTCTTTGTACAGCCCTGGCAGTCAAGTGTGGTAAGGAAGAATCCTTCTGCCATCATAGGAGGTATGGAATGGGCCACCAGTCTTCCCCATCGCCGTTATACCATTTTGCACAGCAGAGGAACAAAGCGCAGGCTGGTGGTGTAGGCCACTTCATCCGTATCTTGCTTAACTGTGTATTTTTCCTCCCCTCTACTAATGGCCCTGTAGATTTTCCAAGGGACATAATACTCAACAGTAAAGGTGTCCACTTGTTTGCATGGATATTGTGGTGGTGGAATCTTCTCTCTCTCCTGAATCATCAGTTTCAATATCATTCTACATTTTTGCTGGGACAATGCAGCACTCTGAAACCGAGGGCCTGACAGGCATGTAAGAGCCAGGCGTTGTGTGGACAGGCTCTGTGCAGCATCCACGGTGTAATTCCACCAGTTCATCTCAGACCTAGCTAGTCTCGCTCTTACAGTCTGGAGTTCCCAGCTCTGCTATTAATGTACCCTGGTATGTAACCTGCAGTATACGTGTTATTCCAGTCCTTGCGCTCTATCTAGCTGGTGCCCTGTCCACACTCTCTCCTGAATCTACTGGTGCCTAGTCCTAAAAATCTGCCAGAATCTCCATGCAATTTACTCTGCCAGACTGTGAAATCTTTTCATCAGTCAACCCCCTTACCTGAGGCTCTAAAAATATCCCATGAATTTCACAATGACTTGTACTGACTACTGGTATGGATGTTCTGCTTTGGAAATTCAATCTTTAAAGAATTGAAGCTGAAAGCAACTTTTTTTAAGTTGTCCCCATATGTTTTTAACAAACATTGCCCACAGATAGCTGTAGTTAGAGTACTGTTCCACATCCATTCCAGCCAACCTAAATCAGGGCTGCTGTTGCCCAGCCATGCTCCTGTGTTTCCTCAACACAAACAATAGTGTGTATCTGACCCTGGAATAGCATAGTTCAGGGAGCTAAACTGGCTGAAAATTAACACCACAAAAAAATTAGTTTTCACCATCCCCTGGGCCAATTTGTTGCAAAGCCAGATGAGGACCAGTGCAGGTACAAGGAAGGAGATGGGGGATTGTGATCAGCAGCTATAGGAGGCAGAGCCAGTACAGCCACAGTTTAGGTCACATTATACTGTTGTGGAATCAGAGCCTTTCTCACTGGTTTTTACCCATGTCTGTTCTCAATGTAAGAAGCACTAGAAGTGCATCAAGATTCAATTGTAGGGAAGCAATCAGATTATTTGATTTTTGGATAAGGAATCTCAAACACAACCAGAATTAGAAGTTTTACTTATGAGGTGCATGTATGCCATGACTGAATTTTCAACATTAAGAGTTCAAAGCTGATGTGAGTCTTTAATCCAGCCTACTAGTAAAATTAAAATCCAGAAGAAATTAGCATAATTCCTAGGGAGCCAGTGGGAGTTATTTCCACTACTGAGCTGAATGTAATCATAGGGGTTTTCTGGACTTTAGGAAAGCTAATAAATAATTTTGGTTATATTTGGTTAAATCCTAGTTCTGTTTTCAGCATAAGAGAGTGTGAATAACTAACATTAAAACCGCTATATCAGTGATTTTCATCCCATTGTCCATGGATCCATCAGTCCACTGACTACTAAGGAGTCTGCAAAAGATAAATGAAAACAGAAAAAACACTGTCAGGAGACTTAAATTCACAATATAGTGGCCAGGCAGTCCTTTGGAAAATGGCCCCTGTTCAGGTAATTTCTGCCAATGAGTAGAGACCTGAACAGCAGAGAAGAAATGATCAGGTGCAGATCACTATCTTGTGTCCAACCTCAGGCTGTTAGGGATGTATGGGAATCATTCCCATCTGATAGCAATTTAGGCACTGTTATAAATGAGTTGTTTCTGTCAAGGTCCTTGAGAATGGATGGCTGCATCACAAAAAACAGCTTTACATTTTGGATTAAATGGATTGATGGTGGTAATCCCAACAGAAAAAGAATAAGAGGAGAACTGTAATGGGAGCTCAGCAAGCCTCTCAGCTCTGGAATTGATCCGTTGGTTGTGAGAGTGGTGGGAGAGGTTTGAACTGGTCTTGAGCTTTCTGTATAACGAATATTCAACTTAACTTTTAAACAACATTTAATTTTATTAAAAAATGAAAGCTGCAAAAGTTAGTTGCTTTAAAGGGTCTCCAGTTCTAGAAATGTACTCTACCTTTTCTCTTATCTTTGGAAATTCTTGTTTATCCAGCATAAAAAATCCACAGACAAATTCTGCCTTCAAGATCTATAAGTCTGATCAGTGCTTTAAAACCCCTGGAAGCAATGGCTTTGTTTATCTCCAGAAGTCCAAGAATAAGCTGATTTTGCTATTTTTAATCTATCCGGAAATATGCAAAGAAGAGAGCTTAATTGCAAACAGACCAAACCTTATATAGGAAATGGGTATGTCCCTCGGGGGCACCTAAAAAGTGAATGTCTGAAATTAAATTCATATACTCTTCTCCCTTGCTCCCTGAAGCACGTACTCTTGGAACGAAAGGGAAGGCTGTGGGCTAGCATCATATCCCAGTAGTTTCTATCCATTATAACACTCTGGCTATCTTAATATTCAATTAACAGATGTTTCCCAGCATGTATGAGCTCGAGGTGACTAGTTGTATGTGTTTGTAATGAAACCATTAAAGAGAACAGAGAAAAAATTAGAAAAATAATGGCTCCATTGCTAAGATCTTAGTTTGGTTACCAGAGAAAAATGAAGCAGGAGTCTTGCGATTCCAAAATTTCACCCACACTTTTCTCAAGAGAGTGCTACCACACCCAGCCAATAAACAATGGTGAAATCTCGCATCATGAAAGCAATTCCCGTCACCTGCCCAGTGATTCTGAAGTCAGGGTTGTCTTTTTCTCAACTTCCAAATGTTACTCTCTGTAATAGGTAAGATATATAAGGTCCTAAGGTGGACCAGGAACATTTAGCTTAACAAAAAATCTCCCCACCCATGGGAAAAAAGGGAATGGCACTGGTTTTATATAGGCACAGCAGCAGACTCTGACTGCCAGTGCCATTTTAGTGTTAGCTCTTCCACCAGTCATTGCATGACCGCCGAGCACAGCACACGTTATTCTCTCTGTATGTGCCCTACACTGTGTCATTGAGCTTGGATAGACCACTGGCCCAAAACTGTGTTCCTGCAAGTTTGGAAGCAAGCCCATCCCAAAGCTCCTCAGGCATCTGCACTGATGCACTTCTGTCAGTCGAGCGTGTTTTGCTGTACTCCCACAAACAGCAACGGCAGGGCTGGACTCCCTTGGTTATCCCACAGTCTTGCAACTGCAGCCCTTGCCCCACTTCATCAGGCAATGCTGTGCACCAGGAGCAAGTTGCTGCTAACTTCCATGCTAACTGTGGCCACCTGAAATGTGTACCACACTGCTCCTGTGTGGTGCCTACTTGCCTTCAGTACAGAAAACTTTGCCATACCCCATGCTATCAGTAGCCTCTGCCATGATTTCTGGGCCACCGTGTCTCTTGACTCTGAATCCTAACCTCCATGTTCTGTGGTCTAATAGCCGAAACGGTCTGGGTAACATCCTAAATGCTGAGTGGCCTGCCGGCAAGAGTGCACACAGGGGACCCAAGAGCTGTAGATTTATTGCTTGTAAACCAAAAAGTATATTAAAAAAAGAAGAGATAAAAATAGATGGGGAGCTTGGGGACCGGAAAGTCAGCCAGTGGAGATTAGATGCACTGCTGGTTGACTCATCCAGCTTGTTTTATTGTAGCACAGTTCCAATAACGGCTGTATTATTTCAGCTTTTGTGCAGTGAGCAGACATTTGTTTTGCATTGAAGCTTTTTCACATAAATGTGCTCCATTTTTCATTTCGTCTTGCATTTCCCAGCGTTTCTACTGGCAATTACGAACGGGAGAGGTGGTGGCTCCAGAAGAATATTAGCCAACTTCTCAGCTGGTATAAATCAGCAACACCCCCTGGTATTTAATAGAGCTATGCAGCTTTATACCAGTTGAATCTGCACCAACTGTTCTTTTAAAATGTGTCCCACCTTATAAAGAGCTGTGTTTGCTTCGGTGGTGGATTCTGAAATTAATGAGGAGTATTGGGCCGAGTGTGTCACAGAGTGTGTGCAGCGGACATCCTGGCAGAATCCACTTCCTAATGTGTGGCTCTGTTCAATCTGAGGGACTTCTTGGCGGGGGCCAGCAAAGAGCAACAGCCTGTTGTGTCCTATCTGCTGGACCTGGGCTGTGATCTGCTGCCTTGCCGAAGGCCCGCACACAGACCACCCGCTGCCTGCTAGCTCAGTGTCTCGCACAGTTTTTATTTTTTAGCCCCTTCCTCACTGCAATTCATTAAAACCCTTCCATGCTTGCATGTAAGTGGCTATGAGAACAGTTATAGTCAAAATATGTGGAATGTGTGTCAGGCTTTGTTAGCTGTTCGCAGCTTGCTTCATGGCTTAGAAAGTGCTGCCCCGCCAACTTAGGCTGTCTGCAGAGGCAGAGGAGTTCTGTAGAAATGGGTTTGGAAATAACCACAGGGAGGGAGGAGAAGTATTTACCTTAAATGAGATGAGATCAGGTGCATCTACATGTGCAGTGGAGTCTGTGCGTTTGTTACAGGATGGTGGTGTTTTGCAGCTCCTAGAGTGTGTGCGGACTGAAGGAACACTTTGGGTTCTGTGCAAGTTGTCAGAAAAGACCATTTAAAGGTGGTTTCACGAGGCAGAACCTGGTGATCAGGTCACTTCCCACCCATGTTCCTACGCCTCTTATTATCAGCGCTTGAGCAAGCCAGCCTCTGCCATGTTGACAAGTGAGGACTAGATAGCTGTATATTTTCACTGGGGTTTTGCTATGGTTTTAGTTGAGATGTTTATTTGCATGTTGCCTTCATCAGCTTCTCTACACACAGAGTAAATGTTATGGACTGTGTAGCTGTGCTAATCAGAAAAAAATGCCTTTATCTCTTCCATATTTTTTTTCTTAGCAGCATGAAAGTAGGAGAATCTGCCAGAATGTGACTTTGTTTCATCAGAATCTGCTCTCCTATAGTGGAAGCTGTATGATAAGAGGCTTTTTCATGGCCAGCTTGTGAGCAGTGTGTGTAGCTTGCAGCTCACCATGGACATACACAGATCCTTTAAAAAAACACAGTTGAAACCCCAATTTTGAGACTCAGGCTGCTGTATAACCAAAAAGAAGGTCTAAGTTGATCCACAATCAATTTCTATAAGCACATATGAATGAAGTTACTTTATAAATACGTGAGTTATCATCAACTATTTTCTACAACACAAAAAATGACTTTTTTTTTCTTAAACTTTTCAAGCTCATGAATTTCTGATGACAGTCACTTACAGGAATAAATGGTGAGGTAACAGCAGCTTTGTGTAGGATTGAGATAAATTTGGGTCCGAAATAAATTAAGACCTCCGTAAGAGGTAGAGTTAGGAAATAAGTGTGTGGGAAAATTGGAGTGAGTGAGAAGGCAGCAGGGAAAAGGAAGCCACAGTACAAATTAAAGATTGCAAGTAACAGGGCTGGGTGCCAAGAGCCTCAGAAAAGAAAGGGAAAAAAAATCCTTGATTAGCTAAACTGTTTGCTTTACTATATAAAAACTGACCTCCTCGAGGAGCCCTGAGCCCTGGTCTCCTGGGAGTCTGAGTACGTGCGGGCAAGCTGCTGCCCTGCTGATGGCAACACAAATGCTCCAGTGCTAATCTTCTGCCCTGTGGATTTCCAGGTGCAAATGCTTCATCTGGCAGGAGCTCTGCCTGCACCAAGCTGACAGTACCTTAACGTTTTATCCAGCCTGGCAATATATGTTTTCCTTCTTTTCCAAACCGCTGCAATAATCCCAGTTCCATTAGCTACACATGAGCATTTATGTTGAAGGGGGCCGCTGTCTCTCCAAGCAGCTATAATGTGTAGGCCAAGCATGACTTTCAAGGGGACAGATGAAGGACAGAGCTGGCATGACAAGCCCATGCCTCCAGCCAAGCTCAGACCCCAGTCTGAGCACTGTCAGATGTACATTGCCCTCATCATGATTCTCCGCTCCCCAAGGAATCTCCCCATCCTCCTGCCTCAAGGTCTCTGCCCTGCACAGGAGATGCACTAGCACAGAGATCCTTATGGAAAACCACCAACTACACCTGACACACACCATCTTAATGCAAATGCTCATTAATGTCATCATTTGCATTACCTGCCATTCTTGATATTGATATTGATATTATTGTCTTTCTTCCCCTGATCCATTCACAATGCCATCACCAAGTTGAATCATTGCTGCAGAGGGGGAAATTCAAGAGCTACAGGGAATGTGCTTGAGCACCTAACACTTGTGCGGGTGTGCTTTTCACTCCTGCTGATACTTTTTGCATGTGAGTTGTTCTGCCCTAGACACAATGTGAAAGAGGAGCTATCACAGGCAGAGCTGCTCCGAGAGCAAAGACAGGGAGAGTTATATATGGAAACCTTTTGTCAGCAATTCCCTCACTTTTACTCACATAATTGTTACTTGCTGTCTAAACGCCCATCTTCCTCTACTCTGTAACTGCAAAAAACCATAAGGGAGGTTAGTTCATGAAACTACCTTGTACAATTTAATTAATATAAAGACTGCAAGAGAAGAGCTCTTTTTTACCAGCAGAGGATTGAAGAATTTCAGGACTTCTTTGTAATGGAACAAGATCGAAACAACAAATATATAACATGTGTAAAAATTTCTAGAAATGAACTTTTCTAAACCCCTGTGTTATAGGAGAGTGTTATGATCCCAGGGGAGACAAAGATGATGTTGTATTCACAAGGCCTTTGGAAGGCATGTACACATAGAGCTCAGTTCCTGGAGCAGAAATCTATATCCAGACTTGGGACTATACCTCACTATCAAAAGCTTAGAAGTTCTGCTTTTTCTTGTAAAATTGCAATCACATGGGCATCTAGTTGCAGGTTTTTTTCTGTAAACCAAAGCTTCTCATCTACACAAAATCATTTGCTGTGGTAGAGAATGCTCTGTCTGGCCTTCAAACTGCATGGGGCTGCAGGGTGTGCAAAACAGGCATGTATTAAACTGTTCTCACCTTCCTTGTTTGAGTATATTAAGAAAGGTGAGGAAGGTCAGATGGAAGCCGTTTGCAGGGGCCTTGAGTGCAAAGTTTCTGGACATGTGAGATTTGTGGTGCTTAAACATGTATTCCAGTATCCTCTCTGAGGAAGGAAACAAAGGTTTTAACCTAAGTGAAATCAAATCTCTCAAGCAAGCTTCACTCAGGAATGTAAGAGCACACAATACCAACAGCAGAGGGATGTCACCAAAAAAAGAAGAAACAATATCAACTAGTTTCTGTTCATACTGCACTGTTCATCCAAGAATCTCCAAAGTCTTCAGAAATGCCAATGAACTCTCAATACACCCCGTTGGATGGCTGAGTGCTTCTGTCTGCAAGTTACAGATGAAGAAAGAAAGGCACAGGGGGCCATGCAGCCATTGTGTAACACAGTGGCATTAGATTTTGTGTGAAGCTACCTCACACAGTCAGCAGATGCCTAATTTAGACCTCATCTGGCATCTAGTTTCTGTAATAGTGCCTAGGCCAAAGGCGGTCCAGGGCTTCTGATCTCATTATTTAACTACTAGGTAACACACTCTTTTTAGTCCTTTTTACAGGGTTCAACAAAAGGGGAGAGCAAATCACCAAATTGTCCCAGAATTTGGAACTGTTGATGTATAGGTTGGTTGATGTATAGGTTGGTTGTTTCTGCTGATAAGGCGAGATGTTCCCGAGTCAGGAGAGCATCAGAGTGGAAATTGAAGGCAGCTGGGACCCCGAATGAAAGGCGACTGTGAGGCTACAGAACACAGTGCCTAGGACATGTTACTAATGGGTAAAGTACACCCAGAATTCAAAACCATCTTAATGCCATCAAATTACTGGTAGCCACTTGTTAACCAGACAGCGAGGAATGAAACATGAACAGTTTCTGAGCATGAGCAGGCTGCACACATGGGAACAATTTCCATCACAAGTTTTTCTTATTCTCCTGGCTTTTTTGAATGTAGCAGACTGCTATTCCAGCACAGAGTGAAGACATTTGGAATTGCAGTGTGATTGGAGTAGCAAAACCAGGAAAACAATAACATGAAATGAGAGCTTGTCACACAAGTAGAGTGAATTAAACTGATTCTGTGTAGTGTTTTCATCCCAAAGTGCTTGAGAAGTTTGTTTATAAATGGATTACTTCCCTGTGGCTCAAGTGCAGCCATCTCTGGGCTGAAACGCAGTTGTCTTCATTGCACATCCAGTGCTTAGGCTGCTTGTGAAAGATTTGCTTTATTATGCATCTGGTTTCATCCAGCTGTTCTTAATAAAATGAGAACTTTGCAGCACCTTGTTCAGATATTCCGACTGAAAAGGGTAGTTGTTAATGCTAGAGGTCCTAAAGTCACTGAGTTTTCCAAGACAAAATTCAGAGAAGTTGTGCTAATATGCAACTGCAAATAGTTACAACAAACATCACATAAACTAGTCTGTGAATCCCGAGGACTGGGCAGTGTTGCTTACGTCTCTGGAACTGGAACATCACAGCCACAGTAATCAGGGTGGCAGGTCATGTTATTCTGAGTTTTTTGTGTCTTGACTATGTTTCTTTACCCTTCTTCAAGACCCCCATGATTCTGATGACACCCTTGAAGATGGCAGGGAATTGAAAGACTGCAAGAATGAAAATTATTTTATTTTATTTTTTTTGTCAAGCAAAACATCAGTACTTGACTTACTTCATTCATGGATTCCTCCTTGATATAACAGACGTAAAACCAGATCACAGCCTAATTCCACACTTTTTCTGAGTAATAACTAATTTGGTTCGGCACTATTTCCTACCAACTCTTTGATTAGGAATAATGGAACTAGAGTGCTAGAGCTAAATCTGTATTTTACTGAAGACATCTTAAACTTATTCCTGCTACATTGTCAGACCTTGTTTACTTTAGCAGGTACAGGATATGTAGTAATGGTAAGCTTGGTATCGTAAGCATACCTCAGGGAAGTAGAAATAACGATCAAGAGAGGTTATACCATTTTTCGTAGCCAGGATACACTATTCATACTTCACCTGAAGTCAGCAACAAGGCTGAGAATATTCTCAGTGATAGGCTCATATACTTTCCACTGGGTCTTACCCCCATCATAAGCAAAATTTTTAAGCAAATCCTCACATACAAAATCTAGCTCTGGACTTTGCATCAGTGCTTTTTCACCAAATGCTCTAGGGATTAAGTTGGAACCTGCCAAATCCCTCCCAATCTGCAAATCATAAATTCATAATTGAAAAAAAATAATATCCTTGTACTCATGAGGAGAGGGGGCTTTGCCAGGCCATTTTGGCAGTCGCAGTAAGTGGGTTATGGTCAGTTTTCTAACACAGGCTTCTCATAAAAAAAAAAGATAGGAAACTTTTTACATTCATGGACAAATGCCAAATCCTTCCTCTCTATCTGAATGCACTGACACTCAGCTTCTGTTAGCATTCATTGCACAGAAATTACTGACCTCCAGTTTTGACCATATAGCTGCAAGAGGATTAGGCTAGCCCTCTTCTGGGGACAAGTCTGTCTCATGTGTAGTGTTAAGATACCTGAGGGCTGCAGCCTTTTTAATGACCTCCTTCAGCCTCTAGAGTTGTTAAGCTTTATAGTCAAAGTCTACTGCCTGTCTTTTTATAGTGGTGCCCTGGGGTTGTCAGGTCACACAGCCAGGTTGCACACACAGAGCTCCCATTCCAATGAGCCCTTGTGCCCACCACTTCTGCACCCAGTCCAGCTCCTCTGTAACCTTGCTGTATAGCTTGCTATGATAATGTCTCTCCCCAGCATTTTATAGCTGTTGTGAGAAATTAACATTTTTGTCTGTCTAGTCCAGTTTAGTTTTTTGTCAGGACAGCTCTGAAGCCTTTTATTGTGTTATTCTGTTATTTTTTTTCTGCTGATCTTAACATCATCTGATCTGTGCAAATGCTGAAAACTTGGTACATCATCAAACATCTGCTGTATTTTTGGAGAAACATCTCAAGTTCGGTGAAGCAATCAAATCACCAGAAATTGTGATTCTCAATTTGCACAAAATGCGTGCTCTGTTTTTTAAGGGATTCTGCCAGACCCTGCTAACACATAAAGCATAAGAAAATATTTGGCATCAGCCACTTCCCCAGAGATTTTTCCTCTTGTAGGTAGTGGAAAATGATCCCTCTGTACACATGTATTCAATTCTTTTAGGTCTATTCATAAGCAAAGGTTTCATCTCTTTTTTTAGCATACCCATTCTGATGGTTCCTCTGTGCAGTTTATGGTAATGAATATATTCAACCTCCTTTTTTAGCCTCTGCTACAGGGCACAGGGAACCATGCCAGCGTTGTAGATTGTGGAGCAGCCCTCAAACTCTTTTTCAATGACTTGATCGCCCAGCTTTCCAAAGAGAAGGGCCTCTTGAGAAGGCTGAAGAATGGGTCCCACTTCTCCTAGATTATGATTTTTGAGGCCATTGTTTACCTGTCTGGCTGAGTTTCTAACCCCCTTGCAGGAATAAACTCACCACTATTAGTCCCGAGTTTTACCTGTTTCCTCTGTGGCAGGGCTGGTGCTGGCCCTGCTGCTGGCAGCACACAGGCTCCTGCGCCAGTGCCCACCTCCAGGCCAGTCAATGTCACGTTTGCTTTATCAAGCACGTAGGCTTGAGAACCCTTCACAGCTCAGACACCTCCGTTAGCCCACTGAGCCCCTCCACAGGGCTCAGTACCACTGTCCTTCAGGGTATGCATCTCCTGTTGACACCCTCCAAAGGATGACAAGACCCTGCTTGTTTAGATATTCTATCCAACCATATGCCTAACACCGCCCATTACTGAGACGGAACTCGGGATTTCATTGCACTGAATTATAGGGATGAGGGCCCGCCATGAAGCTGGGATGCATGTTTCCTTTTCCCTTCAAGTTAAGGGGAGGCTGAGGTCCTGGCCTATCTGCCATTACCTAGGAAGCTCAACAAAGCAGACTTACAAAGCAGACCAAATGCAAACAACATTTAAAGCTCCATGGCCCCTTACTAATGGGACTATGCTGTGTCAAATCTCAACAGCTCACACTTAACAGCCATGTCATTATGGAGCATGGGCACACAACTGCTGTTAGAAAGAGAGAGAAAAATAATAAAAAAAGACAAAATGCAAGAGGCCTAGGAGGCCCCTGGTTTCCTTAATGGAATTAGTCCTTCCTTTATGAATTCCAGGGTTAGATGCTGTAAATGTGATTCGCATACTCCCTCCCCTCACCAAAGCAGAAGGATCTGCTAGACACATGTTCAGAGCGGAGCGGGGGAAGATATGACGTGACTCAAGAGCCTGGAAGGCTAAAAGGAGTAGATGGGGGAGAGCTCTGCAGCCCTTGATCTTTGTAAGATTTACTGCCTTTGCCTCTTGCAAAGATCTTTTTTTTTCCTGGAAAATTGCTAGCTTCTAGCAATTTAAAAAAAAAAAAAATTTGGCTGGGGCAGTAAACAAGATCTTTGAAGGGGGAAGGAAGCCAAGAGAAAGTCAGGCCCATTAGTCACGCAGCTGCATTTCCTGTCACAAAGGACCCCAGTTGAGTAATCACTCAAAATATGCTTGTTATTTTTTCCTATTTTATTTCAACTTTTAGCCTGCCAATATCTACTGTAAGAAAAAATTAAAACAAGAAAAAGAAAAAGTCTTCTAGCCTCAGAGGGGAAAACAATGTAGAATCAGACATTGTTTTACATTATTTTTCCTTTTCTTTAATTTTCATAGCCTAAAACCACTTCAGTCATATGAGAGGAATGTTGGTAGGGCAGAGTGGGTCTGAGACAGTCCCAGTGTTTTCAGGGCATATAATTTCAGGAGTGTGGGTGTCAAAGTTCCTCGGCTACACTTCCAGCTGCTACCATTAATTCACTGTACAACCTTGATCAAGTCATGTATTAATTTATCTGTAATTTATTATGAAAAGTAAAGATGATAATAGCTTCTGCATAATTGTTTTGTCAGGCTTCATTAATGGTGCTTATAAGTAATGTTGGGTCTTCTGATGAAAGCTTTGTAGAAGTATTTGTCTAAAGAAAAATACAGTCAAGACTGAAAAGAAATAAACTTGTAATTTAAAGCAGAACATTCTTATGAATAGATCTTAAAAGAACTTACATGAAAAGAGGTGAAAATAGGAGCAAAACTATGAAATAGAAGAAGGAAAATCTTGCTGACACTCTCTCTTGAGACACTCAGAGGAAGAAAAATACAGCAAACCTGTCATAGGGAACAGCCCCCTTCGTAATGTTGGAAGAGACTATATGACTGATTGACCTGATTGATACCAACTCCCCACTTCTAGACCCTGGATTATAAGATGCTGGCTCTGGTCAATCTGGTACCGACTTCAAAAAGAAGCCACAGATACATGATGAAAGTAAAGCTGAAAAACCTCTGGTTTTCCAGATTGCTGCGAAGAAAATAGCTCTTTTGTCAACAGACACAACTCCAAAATACAACCCCCCACCTTTTATTTACTCAAAAGTATGAGTATGGTGAGCAGGTCACCTATAAAGAATGGCCATAAGCATGCTTCAGGGCCCATAACAGTTTGTAACTTACATTCCTGACTGGGGTACCTGACTATATGGCTATGTGAAAATGATTGCAAAGGGATTGCAAATCCCTGTTTGGTTTGCTATCTAAGTGGAGCGTAGATGATTGTAGTTTATGCTACATAATAACAGGACTTCAAATACTGCACAAAAAATGAAGCTTACATTTGCATGTAAGTGACTGGTCATATAATTCTCTAATTTGCACACATTTGATACCGCAGATGTGCAATGTTTTCAAACCACAGCTTATGAGCAGCTGTGATTTACACAGCAATGTAAATCACAGCTTCCTAAAGCTAGTTAAAGGGTGTAAACTCAAACAAATGTGAGATTTACCCCAGTTTGGTTTGAGAGAGACACTGAAAAGCTGTTTACATATATTTTTAAAAGCAATTCAGAATGATTGTTTATGCATATTTACACTAAATGGAAAAGTAAGAATCTTATGAGTCATGACTCAAATATGAAAAACTCTGTTCCAGATTATCTTTATAAGTTATGTTCATCTTTTGTCTTTCCACATGGCAGGTGAGGCAAGCTGTGCTCCTCAACGGGCACACAAGTGTACACTCCCTGGTTTGTGGTCAGAGCTAGCACTAGGTCATAGAGGCTGTCTGCTACACCCACACCAGATGACTTTCACTGCTACATGTCCCAGTCTACTGGATCTCCACATCATACGACATTCTATGCAATAGCGACAGTTTTATGTCCCTAAAACTAGCTCTGATGTGATGTGGGTTTATAAAGGCCATTTCCAGTGATTATTGATATCCACACAGTTTTGAAATCATATACTAGTATGTATGAATGAATGGAAATTATTTGTTTACAAGAGCAACATAAACTTTGTGCATTTCCTTTTATGAGTACCACAGTGTGTGATGATATTTCCTATGCTAGTGTTGTAGGGATGTATTAGTATAAATCATACCAGTATCTAATACATCAGACTGTATAATAAATAATAACCACCTATAGAATGAATTATACCTGACCAGTATTTGGGTAGCAACTAATATTTCTCTGTTCACCTACCTGGTTATCCTAGGAATTTGTATGGCTGTATAGCCATGTATCTGAATATCTCCAAACCTCTGAACCTTTGATGTACCTGTTCTCTCCACGCAGATCTGATGCATATTAGTACAATTATCCCTGTATAGGTGTGCCACTAAAGTCCTAAGATGAATGACTAACCCAGAATAACTTCAGAAGTCTATGACCTCTTGATTCACCTGCCGGCTGTGAAGAATTACTCTCCCTCTTGCATAGATGGGAAGCTGAGTCATAAAGAACTGAAGTTACGTGCCCATAAGCACATAGATAGCAACAGAGATGGAATCAGAACTCATGGTGTACAGATCCTCAGTCCCTGGCTGCATGCATTAAGTTACTCTCTCCTGTCTTCAGTGAACTGATCATATTTGGTAAAATAGCTAGCAGTTGTTGCTCTTTGCAGTGCAATGCTTCTGTGATGTGTGTGAAGGGGACGTAGCAAATAATTGCTTATCAAAAAGCTAAATTAAGTGGGGAACATGGCAGTTGCTTAGTACATTGACAATTGAACTTAGCAGCCCTTCTACTAAACTGCTGCATGAATTTGGGCAATTACTTCACATCTACATGCTACCAGTTTTCTAATTTAATATGGGGATAATAGCACACTTGGAGGTCCAGGCACAAAAATCACTGTATTTTATAGTGCTTCTCCACTTCTCATTTAAGACAATGGAATGAGAGAGAAAAGAGAAGGAACAGGGAGAATAATAAATTTTCCCATTTAGTTGAATGAAGTTTTGATGATACAACTCAAAAATCTCACTCTTGGAACAGGAGTGGCTAGTAAGAACATTTTAGTTTTAAGTTTTACATTGCCAGTGGACATGTTGATGCAGGGCTGTTGTGCTAGGGAGGGTGTAGACTTTGCAGCCGTGTTTTAGGGGTTCTGCATCCCTTGCCAATCAGCACTGGACGGAGCCCTCTGGATCTGTCTCAGGCTGGTTTTCCGTTCCTCTAAATACAGTGTAGGACTGTGGAGTTGGGCTATATATAGCAGATGTATAACCTCACTTTCAGAGCAAAACTGTCTGTGAAAGGGTTAACCCAACTAATGAAAACACTACAGTAAAATTGAGGGAGGTGGAACTTAAGTCCCAAGTCTTAATAAAATGCAGGTGTTTTATTGTTAGGTTAAAAACTCCTCGACTTAAGACTCCAGCAAGTATTTCAAAACAGGGGGGAAATGTGCTATTGAATAAGAAGCTTGGAAAGGCAACAACAGGCCATGCAAGGCATTTACAGAGAATGCAGCATTCACTGGCTAAGGCCAACCTTAAAGTTCACAGAGGGAAAACAAAACATAAATATTAGATGAACGACACCTCTCACAACATGGGTCTGGCCTCTGAGGTATTACACCTGGGATTAACTTTTGACATTCTCCTTTCCACCATCATGACTTTGCTGTCTTACCGGCTCTCTGCAGAGTATTTATACTCCCATTTTTCAACCTTTCTGTCTTCTTGTTTCCTAGTCTGTCTGGGGACTCAACAGGGTGACAGGCAGCATGAACATTGCAGTCACAGTGCACAGATAGCTCCACAAGGCTTGCAGCTGCTTTTCTGTCAGGGGTAGGACTTTTCTGGGGGGAAAAAACCCAAACCAATAAACTACTTTAGAACTAGCTAGTAAAAAGAAGTTATAAAGAAATCACTAATCACTGCTTTCTCCTCTTTCACTTCCCCTCCTTATCCCAAGGAAGCAGAAAATTTGGGGGAGCATTCTTCAGTAAATTGCACTGATTAGGTCACAGAAGTTAAGGGATTGCACTGAACTTTGAGCTTTAGCTTCAAGTTCCTCATGTATTTGGAGAATAAAAGTAGTTATGACTTAGTAAAGGGAAGTGGAACATGAAGAACCAGAGAAGCCTAAAAGTACTTATGGTGGCCTAAGCCCTAATATTACTGCATGGTCATCCCCATAGGCCTTACTTAGTGTTGTAGAGATGGGCTGGGTATTTTTGATACCTGTATGGTGAAAACAGTTAACTAATTGCCATCCTTAAAAACTCATCCCCCTGGGAGAAAGTCAGGCATTGATTTCCCTGGCTTTAGCCTTGTTGATATAAATCAGCTATCACCACTAGAGGAGAAGGATAGAAATAGTCCACGGAGTACCTGATAGGGTGGGAAGCAAAAGAATAACTTGGGTTTTGATGCAAGAGTTTCACAACTGCAATTTAATAGGAGACAGAGAAGCAACAGAGAAGATGGTCAATCTGCCAGTCATTTCATTTAGAAGACTAATGGGTAAGATATGAACAGTACTAAGCAAAAAAATATAAATTACATACTGATGGAGTTGTTGAGCTTATAAACATGAATACATGCCAGCTCTTATTTACATGGAGCAGAGGGCTCAGAACAGCTTAAGTAAATAATTCAGAAAACCAAAGAACAAAAATCAAACCCCTCCGTAATCAGAGCAGGAAACCCAAAAAAGCCCAAGCTGTGTGCCCTCTGTGCACCATTGCACTGCATCCTTGCTACAGTCACTGTACTGGGCCATCCGAACTGACAGGCTGGAATACAGACATCGGGAAGACATGGCAGACATGAAGGAGAAAGGTGAAGTGTAGATCCAACCTCTTCTTCACACACCTCTGAGAATAAACCTTCTTGACTCCCAGCCATCATCAAAAACAGGTGTATTTTTAAAAAGCATCTTGTGAAGATGCCATGGAATTGCAGACTGCAGATTAAGAGAGGGGCAAAGAGTAGAAATCTTCATTAAGAGTATCTGAAAAATCCTTGTAGGAATCTTTATGTTGGCCTGAATGTGCTCAGAATTGGGCCGCTGAGGAAAGAAAAAGAGAAGTCTCTGTCAGCATTTGTGAGCCGCTCGCAGTTGTAGATCTTCCCTGGCCTTCTCCTTTCCTCCTTCGCTTTGTAAGACTGCTTTTCATCCCACTCCTACTCTCCTTTGCAGCTGCCAGTTCCTGTTACTAGAGTCAGCAGTTCTCAATCTTCTCAGACAACCCTGCTGTCGTTTGTGCCTTGCTACGTGAGGGAAACAACCCATGCTTTCTGTTCCCTCCTGAAAAGTCACTGCAGCTCAAGCTCCAGCAAAGCTAGGCCAGCCGCTGCTCAGCGCAATCCCTGCCCAAATCCAGCGTGTCAGACTGCAAAAACTGGCAATGCCTCTGGTCTCAGCACAGGGAAATAGCCAAGATCAAAGTTAGAAGCATGGTTTCTTTATTCTCTCATCAAACTGGCCTTTGTTTTTTCTTTCCAGTCTTACAATTATTCTTATCTTTTCCGATACATGTTATCTCTGGGAGTCACTGAGAAGTAGTGGATGGATTTGCAATAAAATATATACAGCCAGGACAAAGTGTTTCCAAATTAGCTTGTGTCAGCTTTGCAATAATAATGATGTCAGTCATTGAAAAACTCAAGACAAGTACTTTATACTAGCACTGAGTATTAGCAATAATCACTAGCGTTAGGCCCCATGGTTATCCTTGCACATAGTGTTAACTCTTCTATATCATACGAGAGAGAAAGATTCTTCCTCTAAATAAACCCACTACTTTATGTGCTGTAAAATTGTCTTGTATTTGACTTAAAGAACTGACTGATAATCTTTGCATCCTGTTTCTTATTCCTCCATCTTTGCATGATGAAAGTTCCCCTTCCAAATTTCATTTCCCTTATGTATATTTATTTGAAAAGCCTGAAATGAAAACAAAAATCCTTTGCTGCTTTCTTCTGTATATATAAAATGATGTAGTTAACTACTTGTAAAAGAAGCAAAGATCCCCATTTAAAAGAATAATAAGTAGGTAACTCATTGCAAAGGGTGGCACCAAGACTGAGAATTGTACCAATGGCACAGAGAACAGGAAAGATTAATTTCAGAGTATCAACGAGGATCAAACCTTCTGCTTTTATGCTACTGTCCCTATAGCATCTTACTGTATTTTAAATAATGGTTAAGGATATTTTTAACCTTATTCTCCAATTTTTGTAAGTGGAGTAAAGAATGTTTACCCTAATTTATTTTTTATTTCTTCTAGCCTAACCTAAAAGGTTTCAGCGTTTTACCTTTCACAGGTGATCTGTAGCTTTTTTAATGGGAGTGAAATGCCTGAGGTGCTTACATGCAGAGCAGCAGGACCCAATGGCCTTCATTTCACAATAGGTTAGACATGGACTTAAAGGGCAGTGATGCAGATGCCTCCACCCAAGCCAGGGCTCAGAAGGGATAGTTACAAGTGAGTACAAAACTGTTTGCTTTCCCTTTCCCTTGCACTACTGTGGGATACTCGCAAACATTTAATTAAAGCTATTGTATGCATGCTTAACTTGGAGATATCTGTGGTTCCTTGAAACCATTACACAGGAGCACCAAAGAAAATACAAGGGAGTCACTGAAGGAAGATACAAATGAATTAGAAAAGCATAGCAACCAGAGAATACATTTCCCATAATACAACAGTCAAAGGTCATGAGATCACAGATGCTCAGTTGCTCATGCATATCTTCTATTCTCTCCACTTGCATGCTTGCTCCAGAGAGGGCAAAGATTTAATGAGGATGGGGCTAGCTTTAGCAGTTCTCACCCTTCCTCACACCCTACATCTGAAAGAGCATTGAAAGCCTCTTTGAAGTTGGAATAGACACACATTGAACTGTCCCAGTGCACACATACAATCTGGGGTTTTCTCATCAGGTACAAAAATACAAGGTGACTGTTCTCTTCCGGCTGCCCTGGATGTGAACAAAGCTGTTGAATCAAAGACTTATTGAATTTAGGGGTGGAAAGAAGTTTCTCCATTGCATCTCTCTTTTCAACCTGCTGTAGCAGCCCTTCTGAGAGTCTCACAGTTTCTATAAGCCAGTTCATTTTTCCTAGCTCCTTGAGAAGAAATCCTGTTCAGACAAAACAGCGCACTATTTACAGGAAGCTTGGCAGGGTCAAAAAGTGACTGTAAAACCGATCTCTTGTTAAAACACATACAGTATCTGCTCTGATGTAGATACTGTTAGAACTCAGCAGTCTCTGTGTTGCTATCAAGGCCTTGAAGGTGATTTCAGAGTCAGATTTGTTAAACTTGGTGACATTGTGTTATCCCTTGTCATTAGCAGAGCTAACTTAGTTGCTCAAAGTCCCACTTAATCAAACCAGCTCACTACCCACAGTTTCTGACCTACTTAGTCACTTCCTGTCTTTGATTTTCGCCTTAAAGCCTCTTTTCTATGTTGGCCTGTGACTGCCATTTAATCTTAATCAAACTTCCTTGGACTTCCATTACTGTCAAGTACAATTCCTCTCACCATAATACCCACCCTTCTGAGTGCAGGAAAACTGATTTGCAGCTAACAGTCTGCCTCTTCTCTTATGCTCTAAGTTCATCTTTGCTTTGTTTTTCTTCCTGTATGAGTCACTCCTTCCCCCTCTCTGAGACATCGTGCTACACTTTCTCTTCCCTTTGGTCTGTCAGTGGCTGAGAAGCTGCTGTGCACGCCTTTACTGCAGAGATCTGGTGAGTATTATCATGTGTGCCCAGCTACTATGTGCAGATTCGGAAAAAGCTGAACATGAAGAAATTGAGTTGGCCACAGGCTGCTACAGAAAGTCAGCTAGTTTAATATGCTTTTGCCTCTGACCCGAAATGATGACCTACTCTGTTCCCTTATGCCTTTCTTAAGAGCTACTTAGGCAAAACACAGCTGTTTAGTCTACACCTCCCAAACCTAGCATCTCCCCCTGCTACTTCGGGGTACCTGTTAACTATACAGATGCTGTAAGGTGGGTACCAGCTTAAGGACTTTCCCAGTTCTCACTGGTTCACTCATGCTACGGTAATAGAATCATAGAATCGTAGAATGGTTTGGGGTGGAAGGGACCTTAAAGATCATCTAGTTCCAACCCTCCTGCCATGGGCAGGGACACCTTCCACTAGACCACACTGCTCAAAGCCCCCCCCAACCTGGCCTTGAATGCTTCCAGGGAGGGGGCATTCACAACCTCTCTGGGCAACCTGTTCCAGTGCCTCACCACCCTCACAGTGAAGAATTTCCTCCTAAATCTAATCTAAATCTACCCTCTTTCAGTTTAAAACCATTACCCTTCGTCCTATCACTACACTCCCTGATAAGGAGTCCCTCCCCATCTTTCTTGTAGGCCCCATTTAAGTACTGGAAGGCTGCTATAAGGTCTCCCTGGAGCCTTCTCTTCTCCAGGCTAAACAACCTCAGCTGTCCCATGGTATCCTCATAGGAGAGGTGTTCCAGCCCCCTGATCATTTTTGTGGCCCTCCTCGGGACCCGCTCAAGCAGGTCCATGTCTTTCTTACACTGGGGGCCCCAGAGCTGAAGGCAGTACTCCAGGTGGGGTCTCACGAGAGTGGCGTAGAGGGGCAAAATCACCTCCCTTGACCTGCTAGTCACACTTCTTCTGATGCAGCCCAGGGTGCGATTGGTGTTTCTGGGCTCTGAGCGCATATTGCTGACTCATGCTCAGTTTTTCATCCACTAATACCCCCAAGTCCTTCTCCGCCAGGCTGCTCTCAATCCACTCATCGCCCAGCCTGTATTTATGCTTTTGAAATGCCTTTGAAATAGACTTCTTCAGCCAGTTTCCTTCTATGACCAGAATCCAATTTAAAGATGTTAATCCAGTACCATGGTGACTTTTGCCTTCACAGGGGCACTCCTGAACTGGCGAGGTCTGTTGTTTTTCGAGCTGCTTTCACCAGCACAGAGAAGTTCAGAGATGTGACCCTGTGCTGTTTGAATGTCAGATACAAAACTTTTGATGGCAATGGCAGCTGCGTGTAGCACGTAGGAGAGATTTGTTCAGTCTCTCATTACACATATGCTCTCTCCTGGCTCTTTTTTCAATACACCCGGTTCTGCTTTTCCCTCTTCTTCCTACTTCTGTGCTCATCAGCACTCATGCTCTTTTGGTTTTTGGTGGTGGTGTTAACATATGGAGGTTATATGATCCATCACTGAGTGCAGCCTTGTCCTCTTAATAAGCAGAAAATACCATACATTTTGGAAGGAGGAATTAGCTACAGGCCATTCTCATTAAGCCTCTCCTTCAACTTATCTCAGCTTAAATTGTATTCTTGGTCCACAGTCACTACGCGGCATTGTAAGTTGAAAACAACCACTTGAGCCCTTTCCATCGAGGCTTTGAGTGGCCCTGATACTGGGCATGGAGGAGAGATAAGCAGCGCATTGAAGTTGTAGTATCGCTGTAGCTGAGGGCAAGGAGTGAATGGAAACATACCCTCCCTCTGGCACTGCCTGGCGCTGGACAAGGGGAGAGGAACGAGCCGAGCAGCTCGGGTTCACACGCGCAGCGGGAGCCAGCGGCCTCTCAGCTGATGACAGATTAGACTCAGGGCCTGGTTAGTGGGAAGACTGTGATTAGACCTCAGCAGCATCTGTCTCTAGCACTAAAGGAATTACTGCTGTGGGCTGCAATTTTCTCAGCAAACTGTAATTATACCAGGAACCTCATTCCTGCCGTTTTTCTCGACAACTTAAGTGCAAAAAAAAAATGTGGGTGAGGGTGCAGGGAAGCAGAAACTGTGAAAGGAGCAAGAAGGAGACACCTGTTTATTTTTGTTCAGCTCATTCCAATTATTTTCTCTTGGTGTCTTAGATACATATGAATCACAGACTGGTTTTTCCCAAAGGTCAGTGCCAAGGTTTAACTCCCCGAAGCTGTCCTGCCATCCACCTGAAGCTGATAGGACACATTGTTTCCATGCTCTTAAGCCCCATGGCATCTCAGATGAGTGTGGTGGCACTTGCAGAAGGTGCCACACCAACCTCTGTCCTGGCAGTGCCCCCTCCCTCCTCCCGTGGGAGCAGCGGTGCAGCGTGCCGGACTCTGATCACGACTGTTCTCAGGACACTCCCGGGAAGGTGTGGCCTGGGCAGAAGTGTGCGATATTGGATATTGGACAGGGTGAGTTTGAACCTTAGTCCCAAATGCTCTGTCTAGACTAGGATTTAAGGGTTTGAACTTAAAAAGTGTTAGGTTGTACAGAGTAACTCTCTGTTTTAAAAGATGTAGAAAAGGCAGCGTAAGTTTGAACTCCCAAACATCTGGTAAGTTTTGCCAAAATAACAACGTCAAAAAAGAGCAAGATTTCTTTGCAAGATTTCTCTACCAGAAGAAAACTTTTTGTTTGTGCAGTTGTAATTCCATAGAAGCCCATTTGCCATTAGTGTTTTCTTTGCTCAGAATATAAGAAGAAACAGGTTTTTTTTCAATTTAAATCGAGGAGAGGAGGAGAAATAGCTAAGAGTAGAGTTTGCCAACATAGCTTTACCATCTAATACTTAAAATGTAGACAAGGTCAAAATGATTCAAACTAATCTACATGCTCCTTTCTTAACTTTCCTCAGGGCTTTAATGTGACTGTTTAGTATACTTTGAAGGCAAGAGTGTCTTGTCCATGTTAAACAATTTTACATCAACGCTATACTCATCTAGAGGAAAGCAGAATTGCTCCTTACCAGCACGTCTGCCCTCCATCCCGCAGCATGTCTGGCAGCACAGCCAGGGAGGAGAGTGTGGCAGCAGGAACTCGACCCTTGGGGCTGAAAGCACCAGGAGGCAGTACATTGGCAAGCAGATCCCCGTCTCCAGAGCCAAGTCTCTGCAGATACTGGTAGGAAAGACACACATCTGGAGTTGTCTGGAATTGGCACAAATAGCTGTGGACAAAGAGGAGAGAAAGGAAGCGTTAGAAGGAAAGTGGAAAGAACGTTTCTTACACATTTTGCTTTCTTTTCCATCTGCCTGTGTGATGTTGCTGTGAGCTATTAAACAGCTGCAGTGCTCTGCCCTAGAAGGGACTGTGTTTCAGTAGAAATGGAGAATCATTCCTGCAGCTAAACGCTTTGGGGTGCCCCTAGAATGAAACGGTTGATAGGAATAATGTTTCTCTGATTGACTTATTATGCTAAATACACTTGGGACCACAGCACCTGGGGCAGTAGCCAGAGATACTGTTCTGGCTCCTCAGAGCTAAAGCCCCTGGCAGACAGTGGGTGCAGCTGGGTGCTTCTGACTCGTCCTTTGTGCAGTGGGTGAGTCCCTCCTGTCTTTTGCCTTCCAGACAGAACCTCCCAACTCTCCTGTGCTGGTTCTGAAATTCAAGGGGACCAGATTACTCAAGCAAAAGTTTGCAGACTGCAAGACTTGGGGAGATAAAGGTAGTGAAGGAGGACCAGGAGAAGGAGGAACAGGCGTACTGAGACTGCCAAGGACTGAGCAGAAGAGCATTTTTTTTGCATCCATTCAGACGCTCAGCTATTTCCTGCGTTGTTCCTGCAGTCAGCATGCTCCACCTGCTTTTACTTAACCATTTCCTGTTTACAGCTTCCAAAAACTTTCTGGTGAAATCACTAATCTGCCACAAGATCAGTCTTATAGTCCCTTTTGGGCAGGCTTCACTAATTTTTTCTCTCTCTCCTCAGTGCACAGGCCTTTCCAACTGAGGAGCTGTGTGCTGTGTGTGCATGTCTGCATGCATGTGTGCGTGCATGCAGTCAGTAGTTACGTCAGGAAAGTATGTGCTCGCTCACTAGTTCTTTCTGTCTCCATATGCCCCTTTTTTATTTCTCCTAGTGCTTACTGCTTTTTGCAAACTTGAGCAAAGAAACAAGCAGTAGCACTGAAGGTATGTTCCCCTTTCTGTAGAGTAGAGGACTCCAGATATTTAAAGACTCTTCCCATTACTTTCAAGCATCTGAGAGCTCTCTCAGAAACAAAGGATTTGTCCTCTGGATAGCTTGCCCAAGCTTCAAATTATTTTCTGGCTTTGAAAACAGCAAGGCAATTTCTTCTCTTCTGTTGTTCAGTTTCTCAGATATGAAAGGCAAGGTGTGAGGAGCAGGAGGGATCAACCAAAAAAATAAATCTCCTTCTTACAGAGTAGATGGCTCCCACAAGTCCCCGTCTCACACTTATTCATGTCTTGTAGAAAACACTGGAAAAGCATGCATGCTTCAAGACTACTCTCCTTAGCCGTACTATAGATAACACTACAGGCACCACTAAAAGCAAATTTATTTGTCACTGCTTTTGCTGTCTGTTTACTTTTTGTATTTCTCTTCTGGAGCAGTGAAAATAGATTCTTCAGTTTCCTCTCTGATTCTCATGCTCTTGCACAGCACTGCAATGTTTGGGTTGCGGTGAGCAATGCAGGGGAATGTTCCCTTCTTAAAATAAATCATGGAAACATTTCTGTTGGAATTGGGGCTTGTAGAAGTTTATTTTTTTTTAGGAAGAAGAATGTCGGGCCAACTTTGACCTGACACCATATCCGTTTAAAGGGAACAGGCTTGTGATGCATGTCAGTGTATGTATACTGACATGTATATATGTATGTATGTATGTGTGTGTGTGTGTGTATGCACATGCACCAGTATACATGGCAGTTATACTGGTATAACTGAGCACTGAAATCATCCTCTAAGAATGCTGGACATGTTGGCCCTGTCTCCATCAGACAGATCTGCAAATTCCCTAACTAGTCCTACTGCAAGTTAGTGTAAGCCAGGATGCTTAGTCTGCTAACTTAGGCGTAGAAGGCGTAGGTCCATAAGCACGCACCGGCACTGTCGCTGAGCTGTTTCACACCTCCGTAATTATGTTGATGAGCTCACGCTCACACACATTTTAAGCAGAATGCTAGACCCCCCAATTTTAACTCTAACATAAATATGCACAGGTAGCACTTCTGTATGCACTAGGAGGTATGGTCTGGGCATCACTGATGCCCAGGCAGCTGTCTGCTGTAGGCATAGCACATCCCTGCTTAGATCAGAGATTGCTGAAGTATCCTTCAAGCTGTCTGTGAGCAGCTTTTGAACTTTCTTTTTAATCAGGAAAAGGAAGCAGTTGTTTTCTTGACAGAAGTGTCTTTCAGATTGGCGCAAGTATGTGAAATGGTTACTTTGGTCCCCATCCAGCCCAATTCATTCAATAGTTTGTGTCAGGGTACTTGTCATCAGTGGCATTTGCCCAGGGTGAGTCACACCCACCCAGGCAATGATCTGAGAGAGCCTTCAAATCTTTTTCATCTTCATTTTACAGGCTAAATTCATGACTGTATGGTACCACACAGCTCTTCCTGCAGCAGCTCCTTTTCTTCTAACCAGCTTTCAGCCCAAGAGGCAGCTACTTCCAAAAGAGGCTCGCTGGTTCGGTGCCCGTCTTTGTTTTCCAGATGTTTCTTTCACCACGCCGCTTTCCGGTTACACCGCAAATTTGGGTGCGCTCAAGATATTTTTGCCTCCCTCCTCCACCCCAAAAATGGAGGAAAGCTGAGCTATATGAAAATGCAGCGAGAATGAGACCCTCGAGGAAAATGGCAGGGAGGTGTAGAGGATCGCGCAGGACTCTTTCCAGGAAATGGGTAGAAGGTTCATCACATGAGTCACTGAAACATTAGATGACTAAATTCTTGAAGAATAAACTGTCAGGAATATGATACTGGACAGGACAGTTGCAGGGGGAGAAGAAATCTTCTTAAATAGCTCTTGTTTGGTTTTTTTGTTCGTGATTCATTCCTGAGGAAATTGCTGGGTCTCTGGCCAGGGATGGGGGCAGCGTGCAGGCGGTGCCAGCCCTCCTGTGCGGAGGCAGCAGGCGAGGGGTGCTGGGGAGCTGGGGGCCACAGCCCTGCTGCTCCAGGCCCCGGCGCTCCTGCCAGAGGGGCTGAGAGGCCATCGGGAGCACTCCATGGCCATCCTGCCCAAGTGAATAAAGTAAGATAGGGTCACTAGTGCATATCTGCCATCTGAATCAATTCGCCTCTTTTTTTTATACCAGCAGGTATGAGACCAAGAGGAAATGAAGGTATTAAAACTCTAAGTCCTTTTAAAAATTTTTCTTCCTCTACCTGCTCCAACCAGTAAACCAAGTTGTATCAATAAAATTGGCCCAAAGCTCTGAATTTGGATTTCAGAGAAGGTCTTAAGATTTTAAGTGCCAGTAACAACAGAAGCAGTCAGACTCCCTCCACAGCTACCTCCAGAGGAGCTGAACCAGCATTAGCAGCAGCGGGAAATGTTTGCAGTAGTATCTGAGTGTGGAGAAACCCCAATGTTCCAGTACGCTGCTGCCAGTTCCCATTTTGGTGAGTTTGACCTAGAGCATTTAATGTTTCAACATTAGTTCTGTGTCTCATAATGCCATTTACGTAATGATCGCTCATTTGGTTCCCATTAAAATCATGGTGTTTCTTCTGCAAAGCACTGCTTGTAAAAGTCAAGCCACCCAGTTTTTCATTGGATTATAATACAGGAAATAAATAGTCTGTCTGTAGGATGCACACTGTATTTCTCAGAGAATAGGGGGCTTTTTTTCCCCTCTTGGACATACAAAGTTCAGATCTCAGAAGTAGGAATGTGAAAGACCCATTAAGGGTTGCTGAATCTATCGTCCTCTGCAAAACCACAGTGTAGTTATTCCCCGGTAGATGTTCCTCAGATACTATATTGATAAAAAGAGAATCCACAGCTCTTCGTAGTCAGAGCGACAAGAATCCTCTTAAAACTGTAGAAATGGTAGGTGTAGCTCTCACAGGTTGTCCCAGTGCCACTACCTTTCGAGGCAGTGCAGAAGAGTTCCTTGTATTATATATACCAGCACTTTGAAGAATTCTGTTTCAAATGTCTTAAACAATGGGGGTTTCACCGCTTCCTGTGGGAGCCTGCTCTGCAGCCTAACTCGTTTCACCATCTGGAGCATTTTCCTGAGTGTCTGCCCGCTTTTAACTTTCTTTTAATTGTGCACCCACTATTTCTTCTTAAAGGTGGCTCGCCAAAAGTTTCTGTTGTGTGAAATTCACGTTACGTGGTGCTTTTTTATGAGGATCAAGAAAACCCTGAAAGATTGATGGCTTCTTCTCTTTGCTTTTTTTTCCTCAGAAATAATAATAAGTAATTAATAATGTATTACTGCTTCTCTAGCCATTCATCTCAGCAATTTACAAGGAAGGTCAAAATTGTCGTAGTCTTTTTACAGATGGGAAAAACTGAAGCACAGGGCAAGAAACAACTTGCCCAGGATCATTCAATGAGCCCGTGGCAAGACTTGGATTTTTAACCAGGTCTCCACAATAATGCCCTACTTTTTTTTTTTTTGCCCTTTTTTTTTTTTTTAAACTTTTTTGGCGGGGGGCGGGGGGGGAATCCAGTTCCCTTTGGCTTCGTTGGAGTACCTAGGAAGGACAAGCTTTCCATGAACTTTATTCAGAATTGTCATATTGTAACTGAAAGGTCAGCTTGTTGAATATTTAACAGTTACTATCTTTCCAATGTGTTGGTTAAGCATCCTAATTAAGTAGTGATAAATAAAAGCAACAAAGCATTTTAACAGACTGATTCAGTCCCTAGAGTCCCTAGGGCCTCCGAGCTGAATTTCCTTCAGCTAGCCTGTGTTTTCCTGGTTGCGGATTGTCCAGATTGAACACAGTATATATCAAGCACACTCTTATCAGTGCACTGCAGGGAGATTTCCTTCCTCCTCAGTGCCACCACGCTTACTTCACCTGTTTTATTTCCCTTCGCTGTGGTTTTTGGTAAGCGTGTTTCTCAGAATCTGGATAGTTGCTGAATTATAAATCTTCCAGTTTGGAACAATAACACCGCAATCTGTACAGCACAATACGCTGGGTAGAGAGTGATACCCAGCCTAGCACTGAACGGGCTCACCTGGGTATTGGAAGCAGTCTGGCCTCAGCAGCACAGAGCTCTCCGTGGGCTGCTAGCAGGCAGGGTGTTTCTCCTACCTGCCTTAAAACTTCTGCCTGTCCAGCCTGTCATTTCAGTGAATATCTTTACTGGGACTAGATCTGCCTGAGCACATGGTAAGACGAGTTTTGTTCCTCACGTCCCCGTGGGAATGGCCGAGGAAGGCAGCCACAGCCGTGTGCTTGCAGTCCGATCTGCACGGGTCTCGTAACTGCCCCACACTGATCAGACGCTGAACTGCCTGCACCCAACATGTGCGAGGTGCAGCACTCAGTATGGATCGAGAAATGTAAAATTAGAGCTCTGGGTAGGCCAGAGTTATATCTGAGGGATAGCACATGATCTTCCTGGCTGCTGACCGCTTTCAAAGTATGCCAGTAAGTGAAGCCCTTACCATCCAAGTTATTCCCCCCACCGCTCCTTTAGGCCTCCTTTATTCCAGATATCATTGAGCCAGCGTCTGAGGATTTACCGAAAGTTGCAAGACTGCTGTAGGTCACTGAGCACATTGTCTTTGCTTTCAGATTGAGTTTGAGAAATTACCAGCGGTGTCATGCTTATGCCTCCTAGCCATGTGAATAGAGGAAGCTAAGAAGCAACAATAGATTACATAAAGCAGGGAAATCCCCCTCAAACTTCTCCCAGACTATCTCGAACTGAAGTTGATTTGCATACATACACTACAAATAACTTTGCAATGGCTTCTAGCCCCGTGAAAGGGTTACATGTGCTTGCCTATAATCACTTAGGCCAGTTCCACCAGTTGAATCACTCAGAGAAAATAAAAAAGGCTGAAACAGAGCCTGTATTGAAATCTAAGCAGTTTTAGGTAGCATCAGCCTACTTCAGGTAAAGATACAACTGGATAGTGCTATTCCACACAAAATCAATGGGAAATGTTCAATACCTATTAGTAACTGGGAGTTATTCTAGCAAAACAGTGCTAAAAAGCTATGTTAAGCTTTATAATTTGTGATTATGGATGGGTGGTATCATTCTTCAGCTAAACTTGTAACTAAGCTTCCTATACAAACCCTGTTCAGTGGAAAATGGACCTTACTGAAAACCAGAAAAAAGCTATATTATCCCGTAGTTGAAACCTATGGCCAGCCACTTTACAAAATCTGAGACTCATTAGGTCTGGAATTCCTGAGTGATGCTGTTCAAAAAGCAGTGGTGTTAAACAGACTTCCAAAATCCCTGTGATTTTTTTTAAACATCATGGTTTAACAGAAACATACAAGTGAGCAAAAAAGAGATAGCGTACTGAAAACGCATATTTACTGGGTTATCGCAGTCTCAAAAATGTAGTTGGCTAATATGACCCTACAAAAATCTTTTACATTATCCTTGATGCACTAAGAATGACAATGTTTATAAGCCTAGTACATCATGACTATGGAATGCCTAAATTCTTCTGTATTTTCTGTTCCCTTGCTGAGAGAGTAGGCTTTTGGGGCTTGCAGGGGTTGTTTGTTTTAATAGGATAAGAATATAAAGTTCCCAAAGACTTGCTAAGAGCTGTTCCTTTGGAAAGAATTTGCTCACCTACTCCCTTTCCTAGCTTTCTATTGAAACAAGTTCTCGGATACATTCTTTAGGCTCTCCCAGTAAACTCACAGAAGGATTTTCTGTACATTTTCTGGGTTGTCAAGCCAGCTCTACAGTAAAATTAAGTATAGTTGGGTAGGGGTATAGTTTTAAGCAATGCTGTAGATGCCTTGCAGTAAATACCAAAGCTGTTTTAAAGTCTTAGAGGTGCTTTTGTTGGTATAGCATATTTCCCTTGAGGAATTCATCAAAGGTGTATTGGCAAAAGTGGGCTTTGTTCTACCTGCGTTAGGGTTATCATCATTATCAGTATAGTAACACCAGGACAGCTATATGAGCAACTCTTTTCTAGTGTAGTTGCATTTCATATAGTTAACAAACAGGGCCAGAGGGGAGGAGGAAAACTGAGACACAGCTTCCCTTGACAACCTGTGTAAGCCTTGTGTTTCTTCTACAATATCACCTCTGTTAATATTAATAATGTCATGGCCTGTTGCAGTGAAATATCTTGCCTTTCACCCTCCTTCTTTCAGCTTTATTGACTTTCTTCAAAGCTTTGATACAGAACAATAGGAGTCGGCCCAGGTATGAACTGGCTGTTCTGCAGAGTCCTTCAGGCAGCCGAGGTCTCCCTGTGCTACAATGGAGCTTGTCTCAATGGGTCAGCTGTAGAGATCGGAAGACGAGAAGTACATATTTGAATAGGCCTGGGACACCTTGCAACGCAATTAATAGCAACAAACATGAGGACGTGGCATGATCTGACCAATGATTCATTAGTATCTTGGATATGTTGGTCCTGATAACTGTGTGTGTTTCTTCAGTTTGTGTTCTTTTCATCAGCTTGCAGGTTGATCAGGAAGGCTTTCATTTTGTTTTATAATACCTCTTTTCACAAACAACAGTCCATTTTCTACATAAGATGTCTAATCACAGTAATATAATACCCTATATTTACATAGAAAACTTCATCCCAAAGCACTTTACATCCTGGCACTGACATGGGACTAATATTAGAAGAGGAGCAGCTCATACTGGTTAGGAAGCAGGCTCTGCTTTCAGCCTCGGTATTAGAAAAGCATATAGGATGGAGCTGTAATATTTTCTCTGAATCCAAGGCAATTTGCTAATAGTTGGAAAATATATTGGTATAAGCTGTGCTCTGTTTAACTCTAGGAAATCTGTTCAAACTGTAGAAAATAAGCTGTGTCAGTCCTCTTGCACATCCCACTCTCTGTTCATAGGCACTGGCTACCAAAAAACAGTTTTATTGGAAAGTTAGGGTGATGCAAAGGTCCTCAGCAAGTATACACTGGCCTTTGGAGAACTTTGCCAAATGTTGGTAGAGGGGCCTGGACTAGTCTAAGGTTTGGCTCCAGAGCATGAGAGTAGCATCAGAAACTTTGCCAGCCAGAATGAGGAGAGTCTGGACACTGGTAACTAGAAGGACAGCCAGGCAGGCAGCAGAAAGAGGATCGTTACCTGTAAGTGAATTCATTTCCAGCAAGTCTGTGAAGTTAGTTCATACTGAACTAATTACTATGATTTGTTTTGTGGATTAAACGGGTTTCCAAGTGGTTGTTTGCTGGAGGAAATGGTAACTTTGTGATCTCATTCTGACACATTGGCATTGAGGTGTCTGTCTTTACTGTATGTTTCAGATGGAAAGGATCAAACAAATTTAACCTGGGAAGGAACCAATCCTGCCCTGCAGACCATACGAGTGAGGAACACTGCCTTGAAGGATACTTCACCTGATGCTGCTTTACCCAACACTGCTGGTGAGACTTGGAGCAATACACCCAATCTGTAGAAAGGACAAATGAAACCTCCACCAAGAAATGAATGAATGACAGCCTAGGTTTTCAAAAATCCAGTCAAGCAGATAGTGAGCATTCTTTTTCTTTTGTCTCTTTAAAGACTAACTTTAAAACCAAGTGCTGTTCTTTGTATGCGTGGGGCCATACTTAACTCTGGTCTTATGAAAATCCTCTATTTTGTTCAGGTTAATTTAAGTGACAGAGTAATAAAAGCCTCTGAACACCACACATGCTACTGAAGAAGCATAGGCCTTCCTAATTCACCGCATCACCTCACCAATCTGGAGGAACCGGCAGTCAAACACACAAGAGTGCTTGGTGTCCACAGCCCATAACATAGCGAAATGTTCACTTCTGCTTTTTAATAGAAATTATAAACCCGCTCATTGGCTTGATTAAGAAGCAATAGTTCAGTGAGTTCTTACTCCTGTAATTCACTTGAAAGTCGTCAGAGGTGATGTAACAGAGTTGCTAATAGCCAGGCTCTGACAGTTCAGAATGGAAGGAGAACAGGTAGCAATCCAAAAGGTGGGAAGATCGGTGTGTATTACAGCTGCTTAGCTTCCTCTGCCTTCAAAGCACTTCTAAAGTACTCACAACGTGACTGCAAACCACAGAACTATTTACTCACCTTACAGATTTAGAGAATGTATGACTTGCTCAAGGCTGCTGAGGGCATCACTAGGCTGTGCTGTGATCAGGATCAGGTTGCTCCCAGCTCTCGAGCCTTACATCCCTAAGGGAAAGCCATGGGTTGAGTTGGTGCCGACTGCTGATGCACAGTCGCCATTGGTCTGAGAGGCTGGTTCTGTCCTCTGCAGTCACAGGGAAAGCCTCCCTGAGCAACCTCTGGAAAAGCACAGTAACCTGTACAGAAATACGGGAGGTCTGGAGTACTGCTGAAGTGGCTGTAAGGTAACCCAGCAAGGAAATCAGCTTCAGTTGGGCCGTCTGTGGTGGTGAGGCGAGCAGGTTGCCATCTGCTGTTTGCTAGGCAATTTTTGGGTGACGAGAGAGTTCCTGGGGAGCACATGGCCCCTATTAAAAAGTACTGCACACCCTTACCGTGGCAGTGCAAGAGACTGAGAAGCTGATGGGATGTGGTAACTGATGTCGCGTCACTCCCAGCCACCAAACAGGATGGCATGGAGAAGGCTACTCTGCAGCTATCTACTTACGTCCCCACTCACACAGCTTCGAGCTCTCCTTTAACAAGGAAGTTTCCATCACAAGGAAGCTACTCCATTTCAGTAAGCTACTTTTAAAAGCTAATACATTTCACCCTGGGGAAGAGCAATTCTGCAGCTTCAGTGTTACAGTTCTGTGCTTTGAAGAGACCTTTGTAAAATTTAATTTTAATTTTGCTTTAACTAAAGTTTAGCTTTTCTTCTCAACAGTGCTGCACTACTGGCCATTCAGTCAAACCCTGCTGAACTTGCTTGTAGTCATTTTATCTGGGTATCTTGTAAATATTTGGTAGAGCACTCAGACACAGAAGTGTTTTTTGCTCTTACAGTCACATGCCTGGTTCCAGGACCTTTCAGAAGCACAAAAGGCTGAAGGCAGGGAAAATTCCACTGAGATGCATTCAAGTCTCCAGGGAGCAACTGCACTTTGTTTAGACTAAAATTTCTCATTGCTGCCTCTCCTTTTTTTAAAAACCATGGAAGGACAGAGAGGGGAAGCTGGAGGGTAGGGGTCTTTATTATTATAAACACCGAAATGCAAGCACTCATTTCTCTCATATTGCAGGACCATTTGTGGTTGGAGAGGGAGATAAGCTTTTTAATGTTCTCTGCGCTACCACGCATTGGAAATATCCATCCAAGTTCTAAAATGTTTTACAAACATTAATGAATTAAAGCTTAATCCCCTCCCACTCAGCCCCGTGAAGCAAGTAGTAAACACAGTTTAAAAGACGGGGCTAATGAGACTAAAGAAGTTGTGCCTTGCCTGACGTCACACGGGCAGCGTGGCAAGAGGACTCGGGTCTTTGAGTCCCAGCTTTCTACCTTACACCACAGAAAACACACATTCCTTCCCTTTCCAAGGCTTGCTGTACTTCCCCTTCTGGGATACAGTGAAAACATGCTGGCATCACACCTTGAGATAACCTTGTTTTTTCCCCTTGGAACAGAGAGACTACTCACAGCTGCTGTCCCACGGGGTTAAGATGTTGAAAAGATCAGAGACGGATGGGGGCGGGGGGGCAGGGAAGCTAGTCACTGCTCTGTCTGCCTTGGGCATGTTCTGCTTCCACTGCTGCCAGTGGAGCTGGTGTACTATTGGGAGCAACCTCAAACATTTCTGTATGTGCTTCCATATAATATTCAGGCAGGACTGTGGTAAAAATGCCATAATCAAAGAAAGAACTTGGCTGACAAGAAAATGGGACATATGAGCCAGTAAGTCACTCCTGTTTTGAATATATGTGATTTCATTATCCTTCTGTATGTGACCTGCATTTCTTACTGCTTCTTATTATCAGAATCCTATAACTACTGCTGCAGCCATCTCTTTCGCCTCTTCAGAAGAGAGGGATAATCCATCAGCCAGTTACTCTCCAGTGCTTTGAGTCAGGTTTTTACCAGGGGGATTAATGGTCAGTTGAAGAGAGTTGTTCCTAACAGGGCTCAGCAAAAAGCAATGCTCACATGAGTCACAAAGTGGAAGAGAAGGAAACAAATCTATAGATTTAAAGGTTTTGAATGATTTCTTTTCCCTTAGCTTCCCTTGCCCACACTGATCGATAACTAGATGTGCAAAAGCTGGAAATGTGTTGATGGTGGCTGGTAAAAGCAGGACTGAGAGCTTCTCCCACTGTGCAAGCAAACCTGAAGTCAGTCAGCCCCCAAAACCAGATCAGTGTGTACCAGTTATTCCAGCCCTTGTACGTGAGAGTTGCTGGGAGAAAAATCAGACCACGGTGCAGCAGCCTCCTCTTGTCTCTCCTGTGCCCCTGCAGTGTACCCTGGCACTGGTGCCTTTGACCTCTTCACGCTGTTACCTTCTATGACAAGGCTCCAGCGCTGGTCCTTGGGTATGCTTCTTCTGTAGCACCCTTCCCTGCAGAGGATCCAGAGTCACTGCAAATGCTGTGCACAGTGCTCATTTCATTCCCCGCTGAAAGGCAGCCAGGCCTGAGGTGGAACATGGCAAGCGCTTCGCCGCGCCTGGCAACTCCAGGCAGCTGCTGAAAACAAGTGGGGAAGAAAGCGGTGTACAAACACAGGGGAATTTTCACACAGGCAGGATGTAATTAGTAGAGCTGGAATTTGGCCAAGACTCTGGGGTTAAAACACTGGCTTGCAGGTAACACACTGGGATCTTTCATAATTCAAATGCTCAGGATCTCCCATTTCCATCTTACCTGGAAGATGTCAGAAGACTGTTCTCTATTTAATGTTCCTGGGCAGCTCTCGAACATCTGACACAAAGGAAAAAGTGTCTAATGGTGCTGCACCTGCAGTCCTTCTCCGCCAGCGACTGCCCACCATGAACAGCAGCTGAAAGGATCACATCCTGACAGGGCTACGGCTGCATCGCAGTAAAACACACCACAGCTGCCTCCCTGCCTTGGGGTTCACTTCATCCTTAACTCTCATTACTCTCTTTTCAGGCCCCAAATCCCCACCAAACAGAAAGAAGAGATGACAAAATTAGGGCAGCCCCTCACATATGAAAGATGAGAGAGAATATTACCATTAAGTGCTGCTTCAACCTTATTCTCTGCCACTTGAAATAGTACCAAATAGGTATTGGACAACAGAGAATTAGATGAAACACTTCTCCTCAGTGCAGATGAGTGAGCTTTTCCGACTGGCCTTGCTGGTAATACACAGAGCACGAAGAGCTCATGCCTCCGCCTTCCTTCCAGCAGAGAAATCACGTTCAAAGCAGCAAAACATTTTTTTCCCCTTCATGATCTCACTTTCCGTATAAGCAATCTTTGTGTTTACTATGAGGATGCTGAATGTTCACAAAAGGTCAGGGAAGTCATTCATGAACCTCACATGTGGAAAGTCCACACGATGTTTCTACCACTATGTGGCCCACTGTCTGAAATACAATTAATTACAAACCTTTAATCCCTCATCCGTCAGACCTGCAGATCGTGTACAGTTCGAAGAGCTGACTTCCTCCCATGGTACAGTGTGTGCAAGCAAAACAAGAAGTGTTCCTGCCATCCGAGAAAGCATAATCTCTGCATCAGTAAGTCATAAAAAAGGGACTCCTCCTATGCCTGTGAGGGCTCCCCGTATCAGCTTTTGGTTTGTTTGGGGTTTTTGTGTGCCCAGATTGCCATGCAAGTCCCCCTCTTTGTCAAGTGTTGCTTAATGCAACCACCAACCAAATTTGCTGAGAGCACCTCAGTCAGTGGGATACCAAACCTACAGACTGACGTGAATGGCAAAGTGAGCTGGAGAGAGTAAAGTACAGGCAGCTGCAGGCAACAGGAAATCCAGCACTAATAAATAAAACATCTTATAGCCAGAAAGAGGAAATAAACAGCAGCAGCAGCACAAACTGAGAGGACAGAAGAGAGGAACACAGCATAACTGTGGCGCGGGAATCACTGCATTACAGTGAGCTTATTTTTACAGAACGTTGTCCCGGTTTGTTATGTATTCAGACTGCAAAAAAAAGTGGGGGAGTGGGAGGACTGCTCAAAGAGAGGGTCTCTATCAGAAGAAGTTGTCAACAACCACTGTAATTAAGGAAGCAGCCAGAGCACACACAACCTGAGCCGCCGCCAAAGTGAAATGAAAGCATTTTTTGTTTGCAGCCGTAGCCCCGAAGGATAATAAAAGATGGTTCTACCATGCCAAGTGAGGAGCTGCAGGGACACCGTTTCTAGACGGCGAATGCCCTGCTCCCATCTTTCCAAAATTACACGCCATGGGGAGTCAGTAAGTTACTCCTCCTATGTGCACTTTCGAAGCACGTGCCCACACACCCCGTCTGACTGCAGCAGCCGCTTTGGGAGGCCAGTCACCAGGCAGGTGAGCCCCCAGCCACCACGGTAACGATGGAGGTGGCACCGCCTGAGCTCTGCCCCCCAGCCGACGGCTGCTTGGTCCAGATTGCTGAATCAGCAAGCCTGAATTTTTCCCCCTCACACTCAGCCGTGGGTGTGCCACAGCCCCACGGCATTGCCACCACCAGTGGGAGCTGCCGCATTCAGAAGAGCTGCACCCCGCTCTCCTCCCAAGGGCGGCTGTGTTTAGAAGGCTCGCTGGTGCCTTGGCAAGGAGCTTCATGCACGGCATGCCAAAACAGTACTCTTCTTGCTGCTGGTAGCATCTTTCACTTGGAACGGCCATGTGGCCTGTGCCCCTGCGGCAGTGGGTGTTGGGGAGCAGCAGGTGGGCTGGCTGGGCCGAGGTGGTCGGCACGGACCTTCCCAGCCATGGGACAGTATCATGGGGCTTTCACTGGTAGCTGTAGAAACTCGTGTGCAGGTTCAGCAAAGGGAAAGAAGTCATTCACAGATTGCATGCGTATTTCTGAATTCATTCATTGACTGGCGTTTGCCTTTCATCCTCCCCCCGAGCCCTGTGCACATTGCTGGCATTCTCTCCCAATCCCATATAATAATTCCCAGGTCTCCGCAAGCCACTGCCTGCCAATGGAGCCCGCAGTCACTGGACCGCCAGCCCGGTCACATGAAAAGTTACATGCAAAGGTTTAACACTTTCTCCTGACCTCAGCCCCTGTTCCCGTGATTCCCCTGCAGTGTTCTCCTAATCAGGTGCCTTGGAAGCTTTGCACTGGGCAGGGTGCTAAGAAGGTGGCTATTTAGCTGCAGCATTTCCAGAGTCTTTGAGCCCTCTGCTAAGCAGTAAATACAACCAGTGGAGCCAGGTGAATGTCTGACAAGGCTGCTGTTCATTTAGACCTGAAGAAAAGAGAGAGCTGCTGCTTTGCAACCAAATGCATATCGCTGTAGCCCCACTTTCTTTAGCCCAACAGCCGTACTAATGGTTATTTGTTTCAGCCGGGTATGGAAATCACTTCTTAAAGCCTGTATACAGGGTACACAGCTATGATCCAGTATGATTTTAACCTTCACTGGGCATTGCCAGTATGTTTGTTACCAGGGAATCAAAAAGAACATACAGCCCTTTCACTAAAGCCTTCCATTACCCAATTGTAGATGATAGTGCAGGTATTTAATACATCACACGACCTATGAAAGTGACAAAGTATTTTCTTCGCATCCCTCCCACCTGTGAGACATCAGAGAACACATCCTTTTGGAGAATCTCAAATGGAAGTGATTTTTTATTAAATATAGATGCAAAAGCAGAAATGTTCAAAAGCTGTTTCTGATATATAGGCAGTGAGAGTCGTTTCCTTGCTATCGCTGTAACGTGGGGGAGTGCAGGTATCTCCCTCAGAAAGGGTTCTTGTTCTCCACCTGATGCTTCCATGTAGGATTTCACGCATATGACTGTGTATGATTCATGAATTCCAGCTCAGCTTTGGAAAGCATGGGAATAGTGTGTGGCTGTCAGGGCCCAGTATTCATCTGGGTTTCGCATGGCCCACAGAAAGACGTGCCAGTTGCAGCTTCGAGCCAAACGGATAATCAAACTGAGCATTTGGCTTCAGTTTTGGTTCTTTTTTTTGGAGGGGAGGGGGCAAACTGGTTATGAACTCCAACCTATACATGCATTTTTGTGGGTTTAAGTGAAAAGACCATGGCAAAGTTTTAAGTTACAGACTATTTATGTTGTTCTGTTTTAAGCTCCACATAAGTTTAAGTTACCAACATAACTTTCAAAAACAAACAAACAAACCAACCAAATAAAATTGACAGTATTTTTCAAATTCTCTGCTTTTATCATGCATTCAAAAGTGTAAGCCTGTTCTCCTTGACTGGCTGGCTATTTGATTGTTGCTTTAGATTTTATTACATATTGTTTAATTCTTAATTGTAAGCCTCCAAAATCATAAAATCTGAGTTCTAGTCTCAGTCTCTACACTCAAATGTAACTACTGAAAAGTGGCTTGTCTAACTCTTTAGTATATATGCCATTTAACATATACTTTGCTTACATTGGGTATTTCCAACTCACTCCAAACAGGACACTTGAGAAATCCTGCTTCCCCCAGATGGTAGGATACCTGAATAATAAAGGAAAGACTTTTCTCACTGAAAAGCATTAACAAAATATATGCGTAAATACTGGGGTTTAATCAGCCAGTGCTGCCTGTTTATTTAAAGGAAAAACTTAATTTAACTCTTCAGGAGGGATTCAAACTACCAGTGAGAATGGAGATATGTCTGAGCACCCAAGTGTTAACATGTTTGCAGAAGAAAGTACGAGTCGGTGATGTCTGTGTCTGTGATCTGCTGGCATTGTCCACCCTGCCACATGACGGCCAGAAGACCAGTGAGGAGGATTTTCCATTTCTGAAAAGTGCAGTGAGACAGGGGAGCCCGGTGATCGCCGAATTGTCTTTCCGTCTATGAAGTATTGTCTTAAGATACTGCTTGACATTCATTCAGTCAAATATTTTGACAATTTGAACAAACAAGCAGAAAATGGGTTTGATTTTTGGCCCCAGTGGGCCATCTGTGAAGAAGAATAAGTAGCACAGCATGTGCCATGTCTCTTAAATACCCTTCCTTGCTAGAAATGTATGTGGCATGTTTCCCAGGCTGTGGAAAGGGTTATCATTTCGAGTCCACCAAGTCACCCTTCTCTCTCCATACAGTCCCCACCATCCCCAACCCGGCATCAGGCTGGGGTGAAAGGAAACATCACTCTGAATTACTATACTGTTACCTGTCTGGGGGGAGAGGGTGCATGGGCACGTAACGCATTTTGTGCATGTTTTTGAGAAGCGTTGTATTTGCAGTCACTTTACAGTGGTGCAAAAGAGAAGCAGCAAGCCGAGGGGGTGCATATGCGGGCGCGTCAGAGCCAGACTTGCAGGCCTCTCTGCCGTGCTCTGGAGAGCCATGCCCGTTTGTGCTAGCGTGCTGCCGCCATGTACCTTCGGAGGAGCCTTGGGCCAGGGCGCCGCACGGCTTGGGGAGATGCCAGAGGAGCTTTTGTCTGCACTCTCACTGCGGGTTTAAGACGGGCAATTAGCATTTGGGTCAGAGCACATGGAGCAGCCCCAGCTGGGGTGGGAGAAGGCACACTGCGAGGCCACACTTGAACGTGGCCACTTTACTGTACCGCCCCGGGTACAAAGCCTACTTGTGTGGGGCACGTCCCGTCGTGCGTCACGCTTTGGTTGTCAGTGGCCGTCGTGGGTTCCTGGGGGTTGACACAATAACCTCTTTATGCTTAAGAGAATAGCGGGGGAATCGCGGGAGGCCATTGGAAACGTAGCGGCGAAGAAGTGGTTTGGCTTTTGTCTGTCCCTCAAGGTAAGGTGCTGAGGCAGTCGCTGAGCTGCCTCTGATGTGCTGGGAGGAGCCTGCGCATAAAGCAGCATCGAAGGTGAAATTGGGACTCTGGGTATCTGGACGGAAGAGGAGTTAGGGGAAACACCCAGGGAAAAGCCCATGTTACTTCTGTGGTAACAACATGATAAAACTGCTTATTTAGAGCTCGCTCTGAAGCCTGGCCTGCCACAGTCTTGTCATCCCTGTGCCAGTGCAGCCACGCAGGGAATCGGCTCAGAGAGCTGATCTGGCTGGAAATTAAACTGTTTGGGGTTTTTTTTATTTAAAAAAAGAAAAAAGAAAAAGGTTTGCTTTACTAGAATGTCTCAAAGTTTCATTCAAAGAGAACTGGATGAACAAAAATGCTAGGAATTGATAAGGGCTAAAACAGAAATTTGAAAAAAATGCTAATACAGACTATTTTAAAATAAAAGCTAGTTAAATCTTTCTTACTGTATCCATCACTGTCTCCTTTGCCAGCCTGTCAGCCGTCTACTCTACAAAGCAGTAAGCTTAAACAATTCAGATACACTAAGCAAAGCTACTCTGAATATGGCTTCTAGCCTAATAAGTCAGAGCCTTATCCAGTTCCCATGAAAAGCATCAGGAATGTTTCCTCCAACACTAATAGACATAAGATTGGATTGCAGAACAACCATGTAACTTTTGACCAAAAAGTGAAGTTTTTCTAAAGCATTGATAAAAGATTAATACAGGAGAGCATGGAAACTCTGACTGGAGCAGTTGCATTGCTAAATACGTTTCAAGTGAGCATAATCATTGTTGGAGCAACACTGGTTCTCACTAGTGATGTGTGCTCTAAGGGGAAAATACAAACCAAACATTTTTTTAAAGGAAAAAAGCATTTATAATTTCTTTATTATGGATGTGCAAAAAGATTCCCCCTTTGCTGCTGGGAAAACCAGTTCCTGCTCCATAAGCATTAAAGCACATCCTAATTTTTAGAAAGCATTTGTTAGGCAAAACAGGTTATTTTTTACGATGCTTTCTTTTTTTGCAGTTGGAGTCTTTCTGTTGATGCCAGCTGCTTTAGTTGTAGGTATCTTCTGGGGGGTGGTGTCTGTCAATAAGTCCCACGTGGGTGTCCCCTTGGCTATCTCTCATAGCCGCCCTTCTATAAATCACAGCATATTAAAAAAAGGGGATAACACTGACATGTGAACTAATCCCCACATCAAAGAGAGCAACCCTCCCTCCTCTAAACACCCGCCCCCCTCTTTTGCTGGGAAAAGTCTAATGCCTAGAAGGTGATTTACACAAAACTTCATCCCAGTTGTTAGGAAACTTGCAGTGCCGCTTACTTGCCAACTGCAGAAGAAACCTGGGAATCAGGGTAACCACAATAGCTAGCCTGCGGCTTCGAGCGTTTGGCAATTCAGGAGAGAAGAAAAACAATTGGCTTGTTGCAGCAAACTTGTGTATATGTTGATTGCATGGCAGGATAGGCATGTATATAGACAGATGTAAACGTGACTAGTAATGTGGGTCTGTATGGGCACATATGTATCTGCATGTGTCTACAAGTATTTGTATAAGCACAGGAGTACCTGTCCTAACACATACACGAACACACACAGATGCACACACGAATACCTCTCTCTATCTGCTAGGAGCAAAGACGGCCAACAGGACATATATAATGAAAAACATAAGCCCATATGGGCATACAACTGTGCATGAGGTGTCCTAGACATGGAGAGGGCTAGCTATCTGTAGCATATGCTTCTCTTAAAGTATTCATTCCTGCTGTAGGCCTGGTTTTGAGGGAATGGTTCAAATGCTAGGAATATATGGATAAGAGGAATACTGCTATATAAGATGGCATTAAAACATAATGCACTCCTGCCCTTGCCTTTGCAAATGCTCCGTGTGCACTGACTAAGCGCACAAGATACTTCCAAATAATTGTCTCTGGAATGCAACTGAAGGGAGGAAAAAATACCTCTGTCTGGCTAGATAACTCTCTTTTTCCAAATCAGTGCTGAGTCTGTGCCTGTGCCGGGCACACTTCTTCAGACATACCAACAAAGCATACGTAGCATGGACAAAAATTATACTGGTAGCTCTGTATTCATAAACAATAAACAAAAGTACCCACCTTATGTGAAATTAGCTGTATTAAAGTGCATTTCTATGAGTATATAAATGCCTATAAACTAGATACCTCCATCAGCATCACTGCTTCTGGTTGATTTATTCGGCTGTGCTTGCTGCTCTCCTCTCCCGCCACCCACACGGGGAGGCAGGGATGCCCTGGGGCCAGCATGCCCCCCCATCCGCCCCCAGGTCACCCCTTGCCCCAGGCCAGAGGGCCATGAACACCTTGTCCGCCTAAGCCAGTGTCACTGCCAAGAGAAGCACGTGAGGATCACTCCCAGCGCAAGGGAGTGAACTGGAGTGGGGAACAGAGCTGGTTTTAAAAAAAAAGCTTCCTTTCTGTAGTCGTTGCTTGGTTGGTTGTAGTCCAGCTGCATTTACCGATGTGCTTCGGTGTGATTGCACAAGAGCTGAAGGGTGGAAGCAAGTAGCCGGGAGCAGTGAGACACCAAAGGGCAACTCCCTTTGGTAGCAAGTGCTGGCTTAAAGCATTCACGAAAGTACAGCCTAGGGGAGAGCGCCAGGCGTGCCAGGAGTCCCCCATCGCCCACTCCACCGACAGGGAAGGCACGGCTGGCATGCGAGTGGGGAAAGGCAGAGACCAAAGCTTTCGTTGTTCCAGTTACGTGCTCCCTCCGTGTAGATGTGCAGCTCTGCGTGTGTCTGTGCCTGTCCCCTGCCCTGTGTCAAATGGAAAGGATGTGAAAGAAACCCCAGCGTGGTTGCACCTTCACCTCCAGTACATGGAAAAACAAACACAGCCATTCTCTTGTTTGTTGATTTAGTGCAGGGTGCTCCTTCCATGACAAAACCATTTCCCTGCAGGCAACAGGCTAAAACCTATTTGCTTATTATTCTGCAAAAGAAAATGAGGGTTTCAGGATGGGTGCAATCTTCCAGCATCTCTTCTGTTGATAGATTGAAAGGAGAGAGCCCTTCCAAGCTACCTCTCAGCAAATATGCTGTTCTTCCTTGTTGTGCATAACTTCTCATGTCTTCTAGCTTAGAAACGTCACATGTATGTCTCTTTCTTCTCTTCTTGAAATACAAATCTTGGTATGGGAGAGCTTTGTGCTTAGAAAGTTAAGCATGTGCTTCATCACAGGTATTTGTATAGAGATGACTCTGACCACTAAAATCTGCATCGAGCCAAAATTCATAGACACCCCCCCCCTCCCCGCATCTATAGTTTTCAGAGCCAAAGCCCCAGATATGAACACTTCTGAACAAGGGGGAGGTTTCCTCCTGCTGCTGAGGTTGATGGCAGCCCCAGCTCTCATTTAGGACAATGTAAACACCAAGCCGACTTTTTGAACTGGCACAGCAAAGTTAGACTCTGGGTGTGAGATGATACATCCTTGTTCAAAGCAAACACACAGGAGATATATAACAAGTCCCTCCTAGCCTGTTTTTATTTATGAGGTGCACCCGACGGCAGTTCCTGGTGCTGACTGGGACAAGTCTGGATGAAAACTCTAAGAAGAGCAGCAAAGTTTATCTAGAGCTGGCACAAGTTTTGGTATTCGGCTGAATTAGCTGTTTCTACTGAGTCTCTCTGCTTGTGCCACCCCCACCCCCACCCTCCCCCAAAAAATCAAACTACTCTCAACACCTTTTTTTGTCAGTTAAAATCACCTTTCTGCTAGCTGATCGTTTATATGGCATATCTTCTGGCTGGCCTTTTAGGTGGCTGGCACTTTACCCTCTTCCCAAATCCAAACTAACTGCATTAAAAAGGAATGAATTTATATTGCGGGGTGGGGAGGGTGCCCCAGACAATGTCAAGGGAAAAGCAGATCAAAAAGAGCTGGTAGTATTGGATACGTGGGCTGTCCTTTCAGCTGCTTTGGGCGATGTCCTTTCACATCCTTTGAGCACAAGAAAAGCTCAAAAGGATTCGGTTAATCTGTTGTTAAACAGAGAGTGTGTCATGGGAGACAGGTCTGTCAACCTCTGGGCAGGGAACTGAGCCTGTTTGTAATGGCTGCAAGTTCCTTCACCCTTTCCCAGCATTCATGTCCATGCTAGCAGTGAGTTCATGGACTTGCACCTTTCTGGCCTGGCACTGACCGTCTCTCAGCCCTCTGACACCAGGACCCCTTTCCTCTGGCTGCTTTCGGGAGAGGCAGCAGCACACCTGAAGGCTGCCACAGCCAGAAGTCTCTCTCCATAACTCTCCTGTGCAAGGTGCTTCAGACAAGCATGGAAGTGCCTCTTGGGGCACTGGTGCTGGCCAGCCTGCTGCTGGTGGTGATTTCAGAGTTAGGAGGTCAGCTTGTCTCCTGAAGGAAGAGCTTCAGCATGACTTCCAGTTGTAAGCCTGAATATAGACATGTGAGAGCAGCCTGACCCATGCTAAGGTCTGGGGTCGCTGTGACTTCCCACAGACGTGCCTTCCACAGCCTCACTACTCAGCAGGACAGCGCACCTCTCAATATTGACTAGAAACGGCGAGTAGCCCATAGGCAGGCTAGCCAACATACCGCGACATCAGACTTAGTTACGGCAGGTTGAGAGGTTAACAGTAAAAGTAAGTCTATAGATTGTAGGAAATGTTGGAGTGGTTTAATTTAGCAAAATGTAGTCAACGCAAGTTTGAACTAAGCCAAAAGGTAAGGAATAACACTCTGCATCGGGCAGCCTCCAGGGTTGTGACTTGTGAGGACCTTGGATGGCCACAACATGACAACTCCCATCAGAGCCATTCCTCCCTTCTCTGAATCAGCTGTAGACATGAGCGCTAGCAGGGAGGTATTACAACCACCAGAGCACCATAGTGTGCTCAGGGGGGGTGGGGTTTTTTGAAGTCTCCCACCTCATCTTTTTTTCTACGTTATGTTTTACTATCTTCATAGTGTCCTGCTTAGGATTGTGTGGCACATGCTTTGATTGCAACAGCTTACTGTTTCTTTCTTGGGCCATAGAGGCTGTGCATGTATGTATGTGTGTATACGTATGTATATGTATGCGTATATTTCTAATTTTAAAAAAGACATCTTCACCCAATGAAAATTTCCAATTCTGTAAATTTTTATTTCATTGCCTTCTTTCTCCGCTGCTTTTTGGCTTAGCACACTAGCAGTGTGCTCTAAGTAACGGGTTAATTCCTTTCTCCGTGACTCATTTCAAAGGTCTCCCAGGCAGGATTCAGTATGATGGTGTCAGCGGCTGCCGCAAGAGCTGTTTAAATGTCTCCGCATGTACCGGGGAGCAAAGCGCTGATTCCGGGCAACAGCACTAGGAACATCAGGGTTTGTTTAACATTCGCTGGGGATCTTCCTAAAAAGTCAATGTGCCTCCCTACGTTTGTGTGGACTGGCTGAGCATTGCTGTGCAGTTGGTTCAGCTTTTATTTTAGTGCATGAGGAGCATTGTCCTGTGAAAGGGAACCTTCTGTTTTTGGTTTAATGGCAGACTGTGTCACTGTAATTTGATTTTAAATTATCTACTGTCGAGCCTTTCACAAGTGAATCCAACACACATGCATTTTCTCCGTAACAAATTTGACTGTCTGGAGAAACAAAGGTTGATAATTAAGCTCACAGCAGTTTATCAGGACGGGGCCTAGGCATGGCCTAAAACCTCAACAAGTTAGTGCCTTAATTTCTGGATACTTACCAAAACCAAACCTTCGACTTGGTGCAGCTTGCCCGTTCTGGATAATCTGGCTCTTTGAGTCCCTGGGTAGGCTGCTGGGCTCTACTGCGGGAAGTCGGCACCTCGGTACGCGAGGGAGGAATGCCGAACAAGCAGACACCACTCCGGGGTAAGCAGCCGTGCCAAGTCAAATGCATAATTTAGCAAGATTATGGTTTAATCTAGGAGATATATTTCTCTCCAGCCAATGCATGAGATCCCAGCATCTTTTGTACTTTGAAATACCATTAATTAATATTTATCAGATGTAAAATGCAACACTAGCTACTTCATATAGTATGCCTTTAAGCATCGTGGTACTATTCCTTTTTAAGCACACGCTACAGCCAGGCAGACTGAGGCAACTGAGCAAACCCCGCTCAGTCGGAGGCCAGCTTCGAAAATCCATCCAGGCTTTAAACTGTCCGGTCTGTGGTGCAAGGTGAGGCCCATTAGCGTCAGAGGAGGCCAGGGCCAGCCACCTTACCCTTGGCTGCTTACAGAGTCGTGTGCTTTAAGAAACAAAAATAATCACGTAGTGTTTCTTTCTGATGGCATCTTTGCTCCTAACTCACACGGGAGTTTGGAAAGCACCGGTGCTCATCTCTCTCCACCGTGACCTGCTTTCATGCTAGTGGTCAGCTGCCCATGAGGAGGTGTGCCATGCCGTGCCGGGCCGTGCCAGGGGAGCGTGGGCAGCCTTGCTCCTCACTGCTGGGGTGCGCGTGGGGCACCCCACACTGACCCCCAGCTGCACTCGCTCTGTCGCGGAGAGGCAAATGGGTTTGAGCCCCCGCCGGGGCGCGGTGGGCGGGTAAGTCCAATGTGTTTGACAGCGCCGGCACCGTGAGACCACCGCGGCGGGGGCTTCCCAGTGGTTTGGCTCCCGAGGCCACAGCCTCTGGATAACTTCCACCTCAAATGTATGTCACATTTCCTTCGAGCGAAAGCAAAATATTTACACTAAGGCAGGGTCACCTGGCGGCCACTCCGCTATCGCAAGCTGGAAGCGGCTGCGATGCTGTAAACCGAGGGGCGCGAGGGCGGAGGGGATTAGCACGGGCCTCCAAAATAAACGATGCGGCTGGCTGGCAGCCGCTGCCGGGAGTGGTGGGCACTGGGGACGTGGGTGCTGGACGGGTGCTCTCGTGGCGGGACGAGGACAGGCTGGCAGGAGAGCCAGTGGCTGCCTGGCTAGGCCGGGAGCTCTGGGAGAGTGGGCCGGGGTGGCGATGGTGGAGCGGAGCCAGTGCTGGGGGTGAGGGAAGGCAGGTTTGCAGAGCCCGGACAGACACGTCCAGTGTCCCCACAAGCCACCCTTCCCACCAGTCCCGGCGCTGCCCCAGCACAGCTGGTACCTGAGGCTATGGCCACACCAACCACACTTCTTTACCTGCCTTCAAGGAGCTGTTGGAAATACTCCTCCTGTTCTGCAGGAGTATTTTGGGCACAGTTAAACCATCCTGGAAGTTGCTGGGCTAGACTTGCCCTATGAAAATGGACTGAATTCAGTCATTTAAACCCGTAAGCTTGAACTACAGGACTCGCAGCCTCCGTATTCCCAGACATCCAAGAGAAAGGGTGGCAGTTTCCCATTGTAGTAGCTTGCACACAAAAGATCTTCCTGAGACAGGTCTTCACACCTCACACAATCTTTCCCGTATGCTGCCAAAATTTTCTTCTTTATTCCATATCGAGCAGCACCCAAAACCATACTGCAACACATGCATACGTGTTGCTGTATAAAGTGGCTGGCAGCTCCTGGCCACCTGCCCATCGGATACCACCGACTTCTCCTCAGCTGTCCCGCTCCCTTCTGCCCACTTGCCCAAAGTGGTGACCCACGGCTGGATTTCGAGTGTGACTGTGGCATGTGGACACCAGAAAGGCTCCGTCAGGCGGTAAGCAAAATGGTGCTCATTTTGTATGCCTTGAGCCCACAGCGGGGGCATGAGGACACTGAGCCTGCCAGCGCCCGGCCGTCTTCAGAAAGCCTTCACTCACCTACTCAGATAGATGCGAACGTCAGGCGTGAGCCACAGTGGAGATGGTTCCATCTCCAGCCCCTCTGATCAAATGAGCACATAAGGAGCAGCAGGTGGGTTTGAATGATCCCACAATCTCTTCTGCTTTTGTTACGCTGCTGCCACTCTCTCAGCAAGGTTCATGTGAAAGCATGTGGAGTAACCAAAATATTAACAGGACATTCCAGTTATTCTTGGCTGTCTAAGGGAGAGGTAACTGCACTTTTTGCATCCAATCTTTTTCCACTGGCACTGCACATAACGATTACCACGGTGTCAATATCCGAGATGTCAGTATGGAGCCAAAGCTGAAGAGGGTGGCATTTGGCCACTCTCTACCACTTGGGATACATGGTTTTCCCCAGCTTTGCAGAGAAGTTGCTTTATGCTGATTACTAAGCTATTAGGTATGCAAGGCATAACTATAGCAGAAGGGGATTTCTGTGTGGGAGGAACAGTATGATTCAGATTGTCTCATCAGTCTTGCGAAACAAAACGTCCAGTCAACAGAATATGTTTTTGCACCGTAGCCACTCATTTCTCCGCCTTTATTTTGTACACTTAGCCATAACCTCAGTGTACTGTGACCTGGGAATCAGCTTAGCAAGCTACAGGAGGATCAGTCAAGAAAAAGGGAGTTTGTGGAAGCACCAAGATGACCTAATACTTTAATAGCATTTTCCTCATTGGGAGAGATGTCTGGAGCACGGCAAGGGGAAGGAGAGAGCGAAAGCTCTCCTCGAGTACCTGATTACCACCTCTTGTAACAGCTCCTTGAGACAGCTGGCATGGGAAAGTGGTAACAGAAATGCTATCCCAGCATTGGTGACTTTCCTGCTTCACGACCAACCCAGTATCTGGAGCACAGACATGTGGCTGAATATTGCTCACAGAAGCACCTACTGCATTGCACTGGTTGTTTAAAGGGGTTCGTTAAGGCAGCTGAGGTAAGAGGTTGGCCGTTGCTGGATGATTATTTTAGAGCAGCCTTCAGGAACGTACCACCCTGCATTTGCTGGGATTGCAAAGGAGGATGGTAAGGGTAGAGGAAAAGCACTGATTTCAAGAAAAGATACTCTAAGTTGAAGATCTACCTGAAAGTGTCAATCACTATCTTACAGATAAAAACACTTCTTGGAACACTGCACTTATGCATTAAAAATAAAATTATATCGGGACCTTTTTCTTCCCCAGAAAACTCAAATTTAAGGCAAAACAAAAGAATTCCTGATGTTTTAAGGTATGGAAGTTCACAGTGTAGGTATTGGCCTGCCTTTCCCAGTGATGCCCCTGAGAAAAATCCAAGCCATCCATAACAGACAGTTCCACCTTATCAGGGACCACAAAAAGCAGAATGCCTTAATCTCACTCACATGGGGACTGGGCCAACTCCAGCCATCACTACAAATGTACAGTGATTTGTTTTTAGCACATTCCTGACAAGACAAATGGCACACAGGATGCAAACGCTCTTCAGCCTTCTTCTTAAAGGCTGGCTCAGAAAGCCAGAAACTTGCACGCTACAGTGTGGTGTTCCAGCCTCGTATCTCAGTATCATTAAACACAGAACTAGTATCAGTCTTTGCATACTTTCCTAGGCTTCACACATTCTTTTCATGTGTGTTACTAACATAAAAATTACACTGTTGTAGGTGTTTTTGTGAAGCCAGCTAAAAGGCAGTGAGCATGTGTCGTATTTGCAGTACTTCAGCCACTCTCAAGAAAGGAGAGGGGAAGAGGACAGGCTGCAGCTTGCTTTCTTAATAACATGCAAAACCTTTAAAGCTCAGGTTACAGTAAGCATTTTGGCTCTAAGCTCCAGCTATGAAGCAAATAGCCCTCTCTCCCTAGAACCATACTGGCAAACTCCAATAATGTCTGAAGTGCAATGATGAGGGGCATCTGTGCCAAAAGAACCTGCTGGCTATAAGATACCAAAAATAATGTTTTTTAAATAACAAATTTTAAGATCTCCTGTCTCAAAAGCAATGTCGCCAGCAGGCATCACCTCACCTCCTGCACCTGCCTTGGGGCTGAGACTTACCCCATTCCCTCTGTTACAGCATAGGGGTCCTACCTGATCGCGGCTTTCGTGCTGTCCTCTCACGCTTGCTGGCTCTGCGTGACAGGCTGGCTCTAGTATGAGCTGGGCCTTTGGCAAGTCTTCTACCAACCCCTGCAGCCCAAGGGAGTGCTTTACGGAAGATTGGACCGACCAGTTCTGGGGACTGACCCTGTACGGTATGAGAAAGCTCTTGTAATGTTTTAGCAAAGGGACTGAACTCTTGCAAAAGACCATGAAAAATGTAACTAACTCCCAAGGAAATGTAAGAACATATGATGCATGATAAACCCCCAAAAGCAAGTCTGAAGGTGTCAAGGGTTTTTCTACTGAATTTCATGAGGGAGTGCAATTAAGCCTTATATAGCCTGTCCTTGGCTATGCTGCAAGTGGTTTAATGGAGCAACATCCAGTAAATAGAGAAATTAAATATGCCAGCATGAAGAGACCATCCTCTTCAGAGCCCCTAAGTTCTCCTCCAAATGGCAGCACTTCCTTTTTCTAGATCTATATACAACATGATGGTTCAGGGCCTTCCTAGAAATGAAAAGGCCCATTCTTCCTCACCTTCCTCTTTCAGTGAAAACATATATGATGAGAAACCACATGCACACACACGTGGGTTGGCATGAGCCCCAAATGTGGGTACAGATGGCGTGTCTGAATGAATGGACACACAGAGGTCTCTGTGTAGGTAAGAACGTTTACCACGTGCGGTGTTGGGAAGCGCATGCATGATTCCAGCTAAACCCCGCAAGATTGGTTGTAAGATGTTGCAATGTAAAGATCCCTTCTCGTATGTCAGAGCCTTAATGTTTTGGGCCATTGGGATGGTGTCAGCTGGAGTTCAAAGATGAGACAGGCTGCAGGTAGGAAACAATTTCTAAAACAATTTATGCAGTGGATTTCTGCAAATACGATTAAGATGCCTGCAACAGACACAGCCATCAGATCTGAGTCCTTTTTTATCTGATTTTTCTAATTAATGCCTGTTTTACAGAGAGGTAGACAAATCATCAGCTCGCCCTAGTTGGGTATGAGTCCTATGTCCCTGTTTTGCACAAGGCAAAAATGTCTTCATTGCAATTTCAGGCAGGCAGATTCAGCCCTGGAAGTATTTGGCGCTCTACACCAAACTAGATACTGGCCACAGGGTTCAACATGTTTTCTATAAAATCAGCTTCAGCAGTGCTGTCTGTTGGGAGCACACTTCCAGAAATCACACAAACGATCGTGTGGGTCACTTCCCCCATGTTGAGAAAGAAATGCAAGCCAGGTTAGGTGAACTGCATATGAAAAGGAAACTAAGGGCATACAGAGTGAAAGGATAACAGATTCTTAAACTGACTTCATCTTTAATATTCTGCAGTTGTTGAAGGAGAAGTCAGCAGGAGCTTTGCCACTGATATGAATGAAATATTATTTTAGAACATTTGTTTGAGAAAAAAATGTTTTTTGAAGACATTATCTGAAGAAATTAACTCATTTAACATCAGCAGAATTCCATAATATTTTGCTTCATGTGTGGTCTTTTCTCCTATACCATTCACACTCAGGGACAATATATTTTTGGTGGGCAAGTACTCATTCTTTCCACTTCTTCATTGCCTGCTGGCCTCTTTAAGATCTCCCATTCTAGATTTGCATCAGATTACTATCATGGTACTTTCTAGCTCAAGTAAAATCAACCAACTTCCTCTCTTTTCTTTCCTTCTGGTCTTTAAGGCATTCTAGAAAGCCCAGGTGCCCTGGTGGCCAGCCCCTTGCTCTGTCTCCCAAAAGGCCTTTCTTCATTTATTTGTTGTTAGCTCTGTCCAAGGACTGTTGCCTGCACTCTTCTGTGTATAAGTCAATAATCCTTGGTTCTTCCCAATCATTTTGTCCCCTCTGCTCCTGTGATTTGTACAAAGTTGGAAGGCTGCAGGGAGAGACGAAATCCTCCCCAGCTTTCCCTTTGTCAGGTTTTGCTGCCTTTGAGGACACCGCTGGTCTTTGATGTGGTGATGGGCACTCGGAGTAAGGCTGAGAGGGACGTTCTCCAAACTTGACCTGGACAGGGAAATACAGTTCCCTCTGAGAGGCTTCTTTTTTACAAGACTGTAGGCCTAGTTTTTGTCCAGGTTTCTTGCAGCTGGGGGGTTCATGCATGCTTATAAATCATTGTTATATATAAAACCCTACTTTTTCTGATGCTCAGGTGACATTTACTGTTTAACTCCCCCCGAACTCCTTAGTGGGGGAAAAAAAACCCCCAACAACCCACAAATCCATGCCAGTTTCGGCACCTTTGCCCTTATGATTGACACCTTCCCTCCACTGCTGGGTTAAGACCGCTGCAAGTGGGAATTCCTTCTCCTGAATTAATTAACTCTGCATTGTTATTGCCTTTGATCTACTGCCATAGGAACAGGAACAAGAACTGGAAAACCTCCATTTGTGTGTATTTCTTGCGCAAATAGCTCTGGACAGAATACTAAAGGCATCATTTAGAAGATGGTGGGCAGAAATAGTCCCCTCCCCAAAGCTGCTCTTGAGACTGATGCTCACTGTGGAAACTGCATGGGAACGGTTACAGACCTCTAGTGGCTCTGTTTATATAGCTCGTCTAGCTTCCTAATTACTCACCAGCACAGTATTTTGGAAAGCCGTAGACAGATTTCCCATAAGGATTACAACACGGTGTCATTTCATCTTCTCTGCATTTCCCATCCCGTTGTCTGTTTGTTTTATTTTCCTCACCATAACATCTGTCCCACATCGCTGAGAGATTTCACAATTGGAAACCTGCTATAAATTATGACAGGGAGTTAAAGGACTTCAGTGTTTGCTCTCTGCTATTTTTTTTCAAGGGACATTGGGTTAGCCACCTCTTTAAAATAAGCCTTTTTTTTTTTTTTTCTATTTATATACTGATGTTTGCAAAAGCTGTCTTTAGAAACTGAAAAAAAAAGAGTATTTCTGTCCTTCCTGCTTGTACCCTTTTCCACTTATCTTCCATTGAATTCCTAGAGAAACACAAACTTCTGGAAGTGCTTGCAGAAAATAATCTTTAGCAAGCTCTGTCTCTAATGGCCCATGGGGACTCCAGATAAAAAACAATTGCTCACATTTTTATTCCCCAGCGTCAGACAGAGACTGTGGCAGCTTTAGCACTGCTACTGCCAGCCTGCGTCACCGGTGCCAGGGCTGCGGGCTGAACTGGCCTCTGGTTCCCACCAAAATGGAAGCAAACAGTCTTGAATTCTATAGAGCAGGACAGCCAGCTCTGCTTGGCTCTACAGGAGGTCACAATTAGCGTATGAGCCTAGGAATAGTCAGAGTGACAGAGTTTCAGCATAACAGACTGCTTTATACTGATCAATGCTTTCAAGGTTAGTGTCACGTATCATCACCATGTAAGGACCAGAGACATTTAAATGCGAGATAAAACACGCAGGCCTATATTCTCATAATCCAAGGATGTCTCAGTTTTTGGTGACTCTACCTGCCACTGCAACTTTTTTCCTCTGAACCAGAAAGCAGCGCATACGGCTCCTGCAGGAGTGCTCTTGGCTCTCACGCACAGATGAGAGCATTACAAACCACAAATGTGGAGCACTTGCAATGCTCCACAACGTCAGCCTTGCTTCCTCCAGCATCCAGGAGAGAATCAGAGATTTATACGGCTGGAAGGGATCTCAGAAGATCACTTAGTCCAGACTCATGTCCCAAGGCGGGATCGTTACTCTTATGTCACTCTTGGCAAATGCTTGTCTAACCTCTTCCTAAATGCAGGATGGCGATTCCACACCCTCCTCAGATACTTCTGTGTGTCATTATCCTTACTGCTTGCCTTCTTCTAACATCCAACCTCAGTCTCGTTTTCTGTAATTTAAGCTCATTACTTGTCCTATCCATCATGGATACAGAGAACAATTTATTTTCCTTTTCTTCCCAGCCACCTTTCACTTATTTGGCAGCCGTAACCCTATCTCCCTCAGTCTTCTCTAGACTAAAGAAAGTCAGTTTGTTCATTCTTCCCTCCTAGCTCTGGTTTTCAAGACCTCTGATTATCCCCCAGCTGTCCTCTGGACCTTGTCTTGAGCACAGCACCCATGGCTGGACACTACACTCCAACTGCAGCCTCAGAGAGAATTGAGCAGAAGGATTATTTGTAGGGTACATGCCTAAGTACACATCCTAGGAGGGCGTTTGTCTTTTTTGCATTAGCAGTTAACTCATATTTGGATTGTGACCTGGAACATGTTTCAGATCTTTTTATGCAGAGTTGCTACTTGGGCAAAAATTCACCACCCTATATAAATAGAATTAATTATTCCTGGTGATGCCCATGTATAGAAACTGAGAACTGTCCTTACTCAAATGAACCCTATTTTTAAGACCATTTGGTTCTAAATACTTTTTAATTGTAGCTTTATATTTCAGTATATCCATAGTCCCCTTCTGGCTTTGTGGTAGCCAAGAATATGATATTCTTTATTCCATTGTCCAAGCTGTTCATAATCACCTAAAATCAGACTAACCCAGTATAGACTCCCAAGCAGCTCTTCTTGATCCACCTTTCTCTTTTTAAAAAATAATTAATAAATACTCTGTCTGTGCGGTTTTTCAATCAATATTGCATCATCCTAGACCAGCTCCATCTACCACAGGTTCCCTGAATTTGCTTAGAAGTATCACATTACACTGTGACGAAAGCCTCACCACCGTCAAAATATAGGACAACTATTGCTTTTCCCTTATCAACGAGGTTTTTTTTTACTCTGTCATGAAAGGAAGTTTGACCCGTTTTACACACTTTGTTTTTGACAAATCTATGCTGGCCATTATTCATCTCTTTGTTTTGTTTTAGGTGCTTACCAAAGTTTGATTGTTTGTTCCAGTATTTTTCCGGGAATTGAAGTTAAACTGAACAATCTGTAATCCCTGGCTCCTCCTTTTTTCCCTTTTAAAGACAGGAACTACGTCTGCACTTTTGCAGGCTTCCAAGTATGATCTCTGGGCTCCGTAAAATCCCAGAAGCTAGGTGAGGTTATGCTTAGAGCTTTTGTGGTTAAATAACTGGCTGGAGCAATTACCCTAGGATGAAATTCATCTGGCCCAACTGACTTGAACATTATCTGAAGGATCTTCTAATTTAGTCTTTGTTCTAGTTTTGTGATCTCACCTCGCCCTGTCATCAACAGTGATTGCAATATATGTCTGAAGCGATAAGAAATGCAAAAAAGGTATGAAACACCCTGGGACTCTGGCCATGAAGTGTCCATAGCCTTTCTTCCCCACTGGCGAGCACGTTTTCAGTTGTCTGGGTCTTCCTCTTGCTGCTAAAGTAGTGATGGAAAAACTACTCATTACTTTAAAGTCTTTTGCTAATTGGGTGCCACTTTGTTGCTTGACCTTTGTGATTTTGTCCTCACATACCTAGCCCAGCTTCTGAATGCTTTTTTCCCTGAGGCTGAGATCAAGGAAGAGCTGATGATTTCTCTGAGTTGATCTACATCTCCTATGAACTCTCTAGTTTTTGGATAGCCAATGCTCATTGCTGTTCTCTCCAAGGTGCTTTCTACCTCATTAGAACATCTCACTTGCCCAAGGTCCAAAACGACATGCCTTTAATTACTAAGTGGATTTAATGGAATCACTGCTGGTTTATCGTGGTCTAGGAAAGATCAGAAGCCTGACCTTTGTTTCCACCTCTTACCAAATGTTAGGCTCCACCTGGGAACATTCAGTCTCTGCTGGTGAGTTTTTGTTTAACCTCCTATTCTTAACGTAAGTGATGGGTGCAAATCACAAAATCTTCTAACCCAAATCTGAATTTTACATAGTCCCAAATGCTAGAGATGCTAGAAATGTTTATAGCCAGAAGTATTCATCAAGTTCATCTCAACTGCTCATTAGAAAAACATCTTTTCTCTTTGGGGTACTTTTTTCTGCTCACTTCCCTCTCAGCTGGCCTGCCAAGCTTGAAGGCAGAACAGACTAGGCTGATGGAGTGGGGAACATGTTTGTGCTTTCATATGTATGAAAACCTCAAAATTCACTAGTAAGGTAATCATGCTAAACTCCTGCCTGCACAGAAACTCTAGCTTACCTGCCGTTGTCACATATTCTTCTCATCAGTAAAGATACTCAAAAGCTCGCCGCTTGAGGAAGCTGAAGCTGTAACAGCAATGCTGTAAGTACAGCAGTGTTACACCGCTATAATGGTGCTCTTTCAAAAGAGCAGCATAAGCAGCCAAAAGGGGAAGGAGTTCAGACAGTCTTTCTGTTGCCCAAGAGGAAGCGAATTTCAGATAGCGCTTCAGTTCCCTTTAGTTATGATTCACCATAAATGAACAGCTAAAACATCAGTTGATAGTAAGGCCATGCAAGCAGGGACTTCCAGAAGTGGAGACTCAAAGGAAAAAGCAGAGAAAGCTGGCCCCTTGCCTAGCTGTGAGTCGCCTTCCTTCCCATTCTGCTGCTTTTGTTTTTAGGGTTCCTGTGTGTTTTGCAGTGTCAGCCAGTTGTCAGAGAGGAGAAGACAGCCTTGCATGGGTTTTAGGTAAGCCTCAGATCCCGGGCACCTCCTAGATCCTAGACTGGGACATGGTCACTACTGCTAACTGCTGTTAAGCCAAAGCAATGATCTAGATCATAAAGCAAATAACAGAATACCCTGCTGATAAACTGTGGTATATGGAAACTTAGAGAATATTTATGGATTATTAGAGGTTAACACTAGGAGCAAACAATAATGGCTGCGCTGGCCTCCCCTACCACAGTTGTTATCCAATATTAGCATGACAATTTTCTATGGTAGAAAAATTACCTCTGCTTCTCAGCCTGGGCAAATTGCACCGATAGCCCAGTATCCCCCTGTTCAGCCACTCTTACGTGCCTTCTGGTCTGAATTTGTTGTGCTTTCAGCCACTGGATCTTGTTTTGTCTTGTCTTACTTCTTCCCCATGTCAATATGTATAAATCATGTGTGACCCATATGTAAAGAGGCTGATGCAGAGAGGCACATAATGTATCATATCTAAAAAGCAAGAGGGCATGACAGAGACATTTCCAGTTTTTATAGGGAATCATCAGAGACTCCTGGTCGAGAAACAAGGAAAAAAACCACCAAGCTTAGAAAGAAGGGAGAGAAGTCTGTTGTCAAGCTGGCAAAGAGGCAGGGGGGCATTAAATCCCCCAAACAACAGACAAGTTCTCCACTGTCCTGCACGTTATGACTGTTAACACCAGGTACAAAATGGGTATAAAATGACATTAAACCAAATAGTGGTGTACGACAATGGCCTATCTCTCCATCCTTTTTTTACAAATCCATACCACATTGAGTAAACAAAACCTCACTGAACTTGCATTTGCCTGCTCTGCATGAAACCCCAAATGAGTGAAGATGGGTGAGGTGAATGAAGGAGCAGCATGCTACCATCTGCATGCCCACACATACGTGAATACATGACAACCAACATTAATGAAAGGTCCCTAGCAAATAAAGTTTCTCCCTACCAGTACATCCCATTATCTAAAGGTAAGTTTATGTGAGGAATGCATTTACTGATTCAGACTATGTTAGCAAAACCAGCCTGTTTGCTAGCATGGCTCAGCCAGGCAAAGTAAAGGACAACTGTGACACCTCCCCACCCCACCGTGTCTCATCATACCTTTGGCTACAGTCCTGCTGGCAAAAGCTCTGATAGAAAGACTGGAGGACAGAGAAACAAGAGTGGGGGATGTGCTAGATTCCAAACACCTGATCTCTCTTCAGAGGGAATCCCTCAGCAAAAAAAGAATTGTCTTACAACAGCCTTCAGAAGGATGGGCTGATACCTGAAAGAGATTAAAACAGTAAAGCTGTGCTCAGGCTGAGCTGCCATGTGGAAAATCCGGCACTCTCCATGCAGCAAGGGTCCCTGTGTGCTCCTATAGCTGGAGGGGAGGGGAAACTACTAGAAGTAGGAGGAGAGATTTATAAAAATGTATTTTCACATTTAAAGGCTAACCTTATCTTTGGAAATAGCTAACTTTATCCCTTGCAGCAGAAGCGAGCAGTCCATGTGCCTCACCTGTACAGCAAGAGGGGAATTCTTGGCCAGAGGGAGGTATTAAGGTGGAGAGAAGGACCTCCAGGCAAGGGAGGTTAACATAATCATTTACAATAATGGATTGCTTTTTAATAAGAACTATGAGGTGCCTTTCCAAAAAACCAGCCTCCTTTAGGGCCCATGGAGGAAAGGATCAAGAGAAACCAGCAAGGATCTGTGGCAATTTTCTAGCTAAGCCTGGCAGAGTTTTGCAGAGAAAACATGCCGTTTGCCACCACTGCCCACCTCGCCTCAGCGCCCAGAGCTGTGCTGGCTGGCAGCACCGCAGCCATGCCACCCCTTTCTGTCCCTGCAAGAAGAGAAGCCTCACATCAAAGTCAGTGCTCATCTCATGACTCTCACGAGCAAGAGGATGCATGGGGCATGTGCTCGCTTCTGTTCCGTGATCCATCGTTCATGCGGACTCTCAAAGTACAGCTCTGATAAGCAATCTGTCTAGTTTTCAGATTAAAAGAAAGAAAGCGATGTCAATTACTGCACTCTGCCACTGTCCTTGTTGCCAGCGAGGGATTAAGCCCTACCCTGGTTTCTTCTGCTGAGCACAGACCTTCTAAGAAGCTTCCCTATCAGCCTGCAGCCTCTTGCATTCTCTAGCTCTTCAAGATATCTGCACTCTCTGAGACATGCTGTGGTGGGATCCCTGGTCTCCTGAGGCAGCAAATGCTGGCCGCAGTCAGAGGAAGGCACTTGCCAGAGATCCCAAGGAAAGAACTGTGTGAGATTTAGCTAGGCAGCACTTTGTCTCAATGCATGAATCTTCTCAAATCATATGCTCACTCTGGTTTTGTAAAGACTGGTGCAGATCAAATAAAGTAAGCAACATCATTTCCAAGGCAAACATTTCACATTTGACCTCTGTCATCCCTGAGGTCCATGTGTCCTACTTAACTTTCATCTTGCTATTTCTCAGGAGGCTGGATGAGCTGAGAGGAGCAAATTGTAATGGGCTATGGGACCTTTCTCACCTGTAGCCTATACTTCTGTCAAGCAGCACACTTTGCTGAGGCTCCAGCTTGCTTTACAAATGTTTAAAGGGTTGATTTACAAAAACTCTCAGGAAAACAATTGAACATTTATTTCTATCAAACATTTTGCAAGGAAGTGATCCTGCCCCTCCACTTCAATAAAAGAGTTCTCCGTCACAGGGGTGGCAGGAGAAAGGGAGTGAAATAAGGTAACTCTGCTCAGCTTGCCTCAATTTAATGAGCTCCTTTAGGCCTTATCATTCACCCTGTGCTTTTTCCCATTGTGTACTTCTCAGCCTCATCAAAAAGAGCTTCTTTTCTTTTTTTTTCCCTTTTTTTTTTTTTTTTTAATCGGAGTCTGTTTGATCAGCCCTTTCCCCTTTCTTTCCACAATCCCCCACATCACGCTGGAACTGGTACCAGTGGAGCATGTCGGCTTGCCCTAGCAACAGAGAGATTAAGGGAACCACCAGCTCCCGAGGACGGGCTGGCTTGGACTTACTAATTAACTGCAGTGAAAGAAGTGAATGAGAACAGCCCCTTTCTTTGGGGCAGAGGAGGCACTAGAGGTGGATGAAGGAGTTCAGCTAAAAGAAGGTTTCCCTCCCCCAAAACATGTGTCAACATTCAGACCAATCCTTTCTTAATAAGACTTTGTGTACATACAGCATCTGTATGGATGGGAAAAGGCCGACAGCAGTCAAGCCCGGTGCAGAAAACCACGGGTGGGACCGAAGTCAAACCACGGCCGCCCCTGCCTCGCCTCCGGCTCCCTCGCACAGCTGGGACCCGTGCGTCAGGTGCTGGTCGCTCCAGAGAGGCTGGTCCACACGGAGCCTGGTGGGATGCGCGTGCCCCAGGCTATATACCCCTCGGGCACCAGCCGGCGTGCCGCACTGCTGTCCCCGGGCACAACGGGGCCGGTAGGAGGGTGACAGCAGCAGGCTCAAAGCTGTGACCCTCGGGAACGCGCAAGGCAGGGCTGTGAGAAAGCCAAGGGCAGCTCAGCAAGGGAGGTCGGACAGGTCTGCAAATCTGCCGCCGAGGCAGGGGTCCCGTACGGGGAGAGGGGCTGGGCCCTCCAGCGGTTTGTAATGCAACATGACCAGTCCTGCTGTCCCCTTCAGACCTTGGCATCCTCCTGGAGTCCACCTGTACTGACCGTACCCAGGAGCGATAGGCTACAGGTTCCTTTCACACCAAATCCCAGTCAGAGCTTGTCCATTTTTGGTCAGCTGTAGCCTCTGCTGGTAAATCTTTTCTGAATTATGAAACACTTGTGACGTGTCTCTCTCTCTTTTTTTTTAACGGTTACTTTTTGTTCTTGCTGCTTACGGGCATTTTGCCCCGGCCTGGGCATGGAAGTGAAACTGCTGAAATTCCCGTGAGCAGGGCAGGGTGGCTGGTGTTCCTGGCCCCAGCAGGAAGCACCAGACATGGCAACAGGCAGCAACTTTTGGTAATTCTCCAGCCCATTTCACCAATCCATAAAGGCTTAGCCAAACTGGATAAGTTTTTAAAAATCTTTGCACCTTGGTGGTTTATCCAAACTGAACGGGCATCTCCTCGCATGCACTCCAGTAAGGCAGCTGGGACGGGGCCCCGCTCGTGCCCCACGCCGCTACCAGGCTGGTGGAAAAGGGGAAGCCTGGCTGCCGGGGATGCCTCGCTGTGGCATGGCTGCCGAGTCAGCCTCCAGCGCTGGTCTGTTCCCCATTTCACTCAGCAAATCCTGTACACCCTCCTGCAGAGACCACGTCCCCAGAAACCAGCAAAACTTCCCCAGAGGAGGTGAATCTGGAGCCCAGGAACTTTATTTCCCAGTCAAACACAAGAAACGCCAGCCCACGGTTCTGGATCCCCGTCCCACACCGTTGCCTGCCAAGCCCCATGGGGCTGGAGGCACCCGCACGGTTTTCCCCGCTGGCACGGGGTGCCTGAACCAGGCAGCATGGCCACGGCGGTGGGTGACTCGTGGGAGGACGGGACAGGCGGGTGGGTTCGTGGTCCACGCCGCTCTCCTAGGATGTGCCACGTCCCGTGTCGAGCACCCGGAGGTGCAATGCAGGGTGCAGCATGTTACTGGCCAGGGGAGGGGTTGGGTGACTAATTAGCTCTTTTCTACCTCTGCTGTTAGTGATACACGAGCCTCCCCAAAGATACTGTGGTCACTGAAAACACTTCTGAAATAAAATGCCACTGAAAAGGGAACTGTAAAATCCTGCGCCTCACTCTGAAAATGTGGGGGGTTTTCTCTCGGAAAAGGCTGTGGAAAAATGGTACTATCTTACAAAACAGAACTGTGCCTTTGCATATTTAGCTTTGGATCTGCTGGTATTAGAGACAAAGTCAGATTTTATTACTTTTTATTTCTTCTAGCCCTGCAGCACCAACACAGACAAGCCATGTAATGAACTGCAGAATCTTTTCTTTCTCGAGCACCAGAAGTGATTTTTTTTTTTTTTTTTTACTGTATACTGGTTCAACCCTAACTTTGCTAACACACCATAAGCCATATATAGCATTTTGTAGCTTCATAAAAGTTGCCTTTTTTTTTATTATTATTCATGTGTACTGCTTTCCAGAGTTAATCTCTATGGACTTTAATTAAATTTGTGTGGCCTGCTGTTGATTTCATCCTCTTAAATTTTGCGGGACCTTGCCAGATGTGTTTGTACATAATTGTTTTTCAGCGCAGACCTGTGCTTGAAATCTGCTACTGCCTGCAATGTTCTGGTGCCTGGGAAGCCAGGAAGCGCTCCAGAGCGGCATGTCCCCAATGGAAACACAAAAGGGTTAACTGGCTGCTGCCCGCAGAGACTATTTCATGGGACTCTTCAGATCTCAAATGCTGAGAAGGTACATGAAACAATAATCCCTTAGAGACCATGCTAAGTAATTCAAAGTTAGTTTAAAAAACCCCCCCAAACTTCTTTATTTTATTGTAACAGTTTGGCCTTTCTTAATAGAGCTTGGAGGAGCAGGCTATCTGGCTGCTTTCCGAAAGTCCTTTTTATGGTATTTAATGAACCCTAGGGATCGTTACACTATAAATATGCATCATGTTTATATAGATGCGTTGGGCAACCTATTACAATGCTAGGGGTTAAAAGTCATTTCCATGGATTCCCAACCAAGACAAACTCATCCACACCCCCGAGGTGAATAGTATTTAAACCTGTGTTTGTATAAAGAGGGCAGTCAAGCTTTCCAGCACCTGGAAAATGGGCAGGCTTATCTGTTAGTTCTCTCTCCCCTTCGGCTTTTATATGCAAATTTGTCTGCAGGAGCAGTAATCGATAGTCAATGCCCTCTCTGTCTCAGGGCTAGTGGCTGCAGGCCAGCAGCCCCTCCACTTGCAGGCAGGAGCAGCCCCGCAGCCGGAGGGGAAGCCCAGCCCGAGCCCCCTCTCCTCGGTGGGGGGACCAGGCTGGGAGCAGCACCCACCTCCTCTCATCGTGCCTCTCTCGAGGGAACTCTTCAGGTTGGTTCCCCTCAAACCACCGGGACCTGCCAGCCAGAGCTGGCAAAAGCGGTAAACTCCTTCCAGACAGCATATGCCTAGATGGTTGAGACCACTTTTAAACTGCTGCTTGGCTTAAGTAAACTAATACCCAGCTAATGGAATATTCTAATGGTACCTGAATTAAGCAGGATATTTTTAACACACATATGTATAAACACACACACACCCCCACAGAAATATAGCTGGGGTGACTCTGTTAAGTTTTCTGAGAAAAGGACCGTGGGTTGATACTAAATGCGGAAAACGTTACCCAGAAAGTGTTGGAGAAAGAGGGAACAAAAAAACCCTACGCCTCACGTGTAGTAAAAGTGGCAGCTACGTCGGTCGCAGACACACAAACAGGAACAGTTTCCCCAATCGTGCCTCAGAAAGACCGCTGGAGAGAAACACAGCGCCTCGCAAGACTGAAAAAAACCGCAGTGGGATTTCAGGCAAGAACCCAATAATCTCCCATCAACCTGCTGCAACGGACTGGACGGGAGCAAAAGCTAACTGCTAACGGCCAGCACACCAGGGCAACAAACAGCCCTGCGGAGAGAAAGTCGGGTTTTAACCATTGCGAGCGCTCAGGCCACCTCGTTTAAAAGCTGCACCGTGCAGTATAATAGCTACGAACTCCAGACTGCTCTTCCTCCCTGACAGCACAAGCTGCTGCTTGCTTCCACCTTCCCATATTTCCGCATAGCCCACAGGCAAACTGGAGTGCCTTTGGTTCAGAAAGCAGAGCATTCCTTCCCAGCATCAAAGGGGCACGGAGAGTGTGTGGCGATCGCTTCACACATACATACACCAAGGTGCATTTCTTGCTAGCGGCTTCTAGAGCTGCCTATGCGGCTACTTGCCCCTGCCTGCTCTGCTCCTCAGCACACAGAGGTGTGTACGGCCGTTAAACTAACATTACATCACCTGGGATGCTGGAAGTCAGCTGCCCGGTTCCTCGCATGGGGGATGCGAGGCTCCGCCAAGCTCCTTGGGCGTTACTTTTCTTTCTTCCTCATTTCATGGGTTGTGTTGGGGTTTTTTTCTCTTTCAATATTTGCTTCCAAGAAGGGATTAGGTGTGATGGGTGTGGGGTGGATTGCACCGGCACTGCTGTATGAAGGAAAGGGATCCATCCGTAGGAAAGACGTGGGTTGTTTATTAGCAGCTTGCATGACTCCAGAAATCCCAAAGCAATATGCTGGAGACCAGCAGTACAATGACTGCGTAGTACTAACCTCTGCGTAATGGCAGAGCAGACCCAGCTTTGGGCATTAACGTGGCTCCGAGGACAACACTTCGTTTCACATCTCCGATGGAACACTTTTGTAAAAAGTCAAGTACAAGTACCCACACGGGATTAGAATAATAATAGTATCTTGCACTTCAGTATAAAAAATAGGGTGTGAAATCAAGTGGCTGATCAGCGGTCACAACTATTACCACACTGAGTCCTCAGTTGCTTTATTCCGTTCAACAAAGTAAAATATTTTGATGCAGGCCCTACAACACCAGGAACATAGTGCCTCATCTTGCTTTTACCCACAGGAAATGTGGAACGTCAACAAAACCAGCATTTTTCTGTCAAAAACCTGTGGAAACTGCTTGCCCGGGCAGAGAGAGGTGCTAAAGGAAACCCGGCCAGCCCCCAGCCCCGAGCCATGCCTGGAGCAAAGTGCAGCTCACCCTCTGCGAGCTGGGGAGCTCTGCAGGGCTCACGGGAGGAAATAGCAGCAAAAACTCCTGTTTACCACTGAACTCAGCAGCAGCGCCTCCAAGTACACAGCTCTGACCTATTTCCCACACACATGCACCAGTTCCACACCAGCGTCAGCCCAGTGACATCAGTGGGATTGCTCCATCCCTGCATTAGATAAAACTCAGTCCCAAAAGAGATTCGCTGAGGGGGAAGACGCTCTTTTGACATATTTCCTAGCCCAGCCACCCTTGCAGTAGACCAAACTCAGTTTTTGCTATGTTTGTTCATTTTCTACATCAAAGTATTTGCCTTTTGGAAGCTGTCAGCACCAAGCCGGGATACCGCCCCTCAATCTGTGTGTTCGCTGCCTCTCCTACTAAGAGATCCCAATGACCGATATACCTGAGTGACAAGAACACCAGTGCAAGTGCACCGGATCAAGGGCTGCTGGGTTGAGAAGGGGGTGCCAGAGAGGCCAGGGAGCCCTGCCAGGAGGAGGGTCAGTGGCTTGGCTGCAGCACCGAGCAACCATCACGCCTTGTCCCTTCCTGGTCAGTCCCCACAAGGCAATGCCGAGATCCGGCAGGGGTGACCCTCTGGGGTCCAGAGATGAAGCAGGGTACAACTCCCAGGAGGCAGAGCAGGGGGGCACGCATCTGAGGCCTTTCTTGTTGGTGCTGTGTTGTATGGTCTTCCCTGCTTTCACCTCCTAATTGAGCTATTTTCTTTGTTTTCTCTGTTTTGCTTTCTTTCATCTGTTTTTCCCTGCTTGTTACTCTCACGCCCTAATGTTTTCTTTCTCCTCTGGATGTTCTCTTTCCTTCTGACCCTCTAGATGCCCTGCAGCTCCTTTACTCCCCTGCACCTCTCCCTGTGCTTCCTGCCACTACCGAGGTTGCATATGTCCTTTTCCTTCTAAGCTCACCCCGTTCCCCTGTCTTCCATTTTTCACCGCTTCAGAATTTCCTTCCATACTTTTCCTCCATTCAAGTCTCCCATTTGTCAGTGGGCATCAGGATCTTCAGCCAGCCGTTTAGCTACCAGTTACGGGGATGCTGGAAGCCAGTCCGGCAGAGCCTCTGGAGAACATTAAATAAAGCAGAAGGTGAGATTGGAAAGATGGCCAGAAGCAGAGCGAGCATGTGGTGTCAGATGAGAGAGATAAAACATTTTCTTGTAACTGATACTGCTGCCAACCAGTCTACTGCTGCCAGCACATAGGTGTGCCACCACACCTCAGCAGGCAAGCCAAGGGATTTTCATACCTCCTGCAGCGAGGATCCGGATAGGCTGTATAGGCCGTTTAAACCTAACGCCATCATTGCTGTTGACTACCCCTTACGTAAAGCTACGCTCAGAGCTCAGTAAGATTGCAAAACCAAGCTCCTATATTTAGAAAAAGACAGGCTTATGTTGCCGGTGAAGCCTTAACTCAGTCCCTGCCACGCGCGTTTCAGCACTTTCTTGCCCAAGACCCTGCAGGAAACCTGTTGCAGAGCAGTGCCCCGGGACGCAGGACAACGCCGTGGGGGCTGGAGAGAGCCCTTCTGCCCTTACCTCCCATTCTGCGCTTCAAATGAGGCGGGCGTCTTGCAGAGCAAGTAGTATGTGATCACGTAATTACAGACTGTGCCATAATGCATGCTCACAAAAGAGCTGAATTAAGGCTGAACAGGCAGTTACAAGCACCATTACATCATTAGACTAATCTCTCCTTGGCTGGCCATGAAGGACCTCATCCTGTTCCCACTGAAGCCAAAAGACCATACCTCTATCGACTTGAGTGGAAGCTGGCTTGGGCTTGCCCCAAGGCTCATTCATTGCTGTTAGCTGCTAGTTGAGGCTGTACCCTTGAACGCATTAAACTTTTCATGCATAACTCATATACCACACCTAACACTTACACTTTCATTCAAGTAGAGACTTCAGCCCGGGTGCTGTGGGTGGTGGAGTGTGAGGGGAACTTGCTCTGCTGCCACGCTCGCCCTACCTGTTCAGCCTGTTGAGCTGTTAATTGCCCTCTTCAGCTGAGCAGGAGGCGAGGAGGGCTGCTCCTGCCCTGCACAGCCCGCAGCCGAAGCACTCCCAGCCGCAGTGAACTGATTAAGTCTGTTTTCCCACCCTGGTGCATATATGAGAGTGGGGCAGGGGCGGCTGGGCAGTCGGGATCGGGATGAGGTGGCAGGTACGCTCTTCCCCACACCCAGCACGTCTTGCCTCCCCAGTACAGCCAGCAGCTCCCGAGCGGCGGGGGGGGGGACGGCAGAGGCAGGGGTCGGACGGAGATGTGTGCCACCTCAGCATCGTGTCGCAAGGCCAGTGCCACGCTCCTGCGGGCTAAACAGCTTCTGTGTTGTGGGCTAGTTTCCCAGAGCAGATCTCCTTACCTTTACCACTTCCCCAACCTATCTGCCTTTCCTTGCAGGACACTTGCCTAAATACATGCTTTTTTTTTTTCCACTTCTGTGTCCTTCATTTTAACCCCAAAGTTTAATTTTTGAAAAAGGGCCGAATGTCTCAGATCTACAGAGGATGCTCCAGTGGGGAATAACCTAAAGGCGAGCAACCTTCACGTGTGAACGCGTCTTAACCTTAACCCGCTCGTTTGTTTCTTCCAAATATTGCACGCAGTCATTGGAATTTTCCTTCACAACAACCTCACAGGTGGCCTTTTTATCACCTCAGGAAACCTCTTACCATTTCTGACATCTCTGCCCCCGTGGCTTCCCGTGTTGCTGATTTCAGAGTTGCACACATCAAAGTGATGAAGACACACCTCACTCTGGGGACAGAGCAGCATTATCACTCCCAAAAAAATCATGTGCAAACTGCCCAGTTCAGCCACTGCCCTTGAGAAATGAATTATTCCTCAAACTCACAGATTGAGGATACTTTTCCTGTTATTTCATCGAATGTTTTCCTTTGTTTAATTTAAACTGATCTGGTTTAACTCTTTTTTCTTGTATCGTATGAAAGAACTCCATCGTCGTCTTCTGTTTATCCGTGAAGGAATGGATGAGGTCATTTTATACTACTCTTCATTCTGTCATTTGGAAAGATGAATGCAAGTGTTTGTGGATCTGCATTCTACACACGCAGAAGACAGGGGGAGAAGGACAAATAAAAACAAATACAAGAAACTGAAAGGAAAAGGAGTGGAGAGAGCAAAAGGGAAACTCAAATTAAAAATAGACAAAGCATATGTACACATATGTGCAAGTTCATATACACTAGCATACTCAGGCGTGCTCTTACCATCACCCGAGAAGCCTGATATTAATGCAGTTGTTCAGCTGTTTCTAATACATAGCATAGAAAAACTCTAGCTGGAGAAACATTTTGTTTTAACAGTGAGTCATCCATGAGAAAAATGTGGGTGTAGCTTTCAGAGAAGGGGCTGGGGGAGGTTTTATGAACTGTAATTTTGCAAACCCCCGTATAGGAAGATGCATGAAGTTGATCAAGACACAAAGCGTGTCCCTCCCTCCCTCCCAGACGTGACAGAGGGTAATCAGCTCCCATTGAGAGCCTGATTGCACCACATGCCCTGTGCTGGATGTGTCCTGCCCTCCAGGGACCCCCAGAGAGTGGTGGTGGGAAAGCTCTGGGTTGGCCCCACCAGGGTAGCCCCAGGCAAGGCCACCGCCACCGCTGGTACCAGCCCTAGGCAATGCTGAATGCAAGGACCAACACCTGCCTGGCCTCACCTTGGACGCCGCTCATCACCTGGGATGTTTTCCGACACTTCCCTCCCTTCCCAAGTTTTTATACAGATCAAACACATCGGTGCTTATGCTAATGTTTTACCTAAGGATCAGCTGGTCTTGAGGGCCAGACTTCTGCTGTTGGATAGATGACTTTAAATCTGGAGTAGTTCAGATTTACTCTGGTGTCAGTGAGACCTGGTCAATGAGACCAGGCCCAAGGGTTTCCCTTCAGCCCCTTCATCAGCACAAACACATACCATGAGCCATTATCCCAGCATATCTGTAGGCAGAGGCTGAGAACTGTAAACACCTTGTCAGGTTGTGAAATGCCCACTGATTCTCCCAGAGTGTAAACACCATGGGAAGGAAGGTGGCTGTTGCCTGGGAGTGACAGCCTGAAGATCAGGCTTTCTCCCTTGGCTATTCCGTAGCCTTTCTATGGGAGTTTAAATTCAGATGTCCCGGTTTTCTTGCCAATTAACTGGGGTGACTAATACAGACCAGTCTTCCTGGGAAGAGCTGAACACTATTCATGGGTGCAGCACAGAGCAGTCTTGGTGGTTAACATTTTTCTGATGGGCAAACCGGCTGAGACCCAGAGTTACCTTATTGTTAACTATTGCTTGGTGTGATTCAAGGGGGCACAGCCAAGAATAGCAGCAAAGTGAGCAGCAGACCACTTACCAGGACATAAAGCATAATGGTAAAATCTACGAAAGTGTCAAATTGCCTTCTGGGGAAAAGGTAAGGGCTCCATTCCTTGGGCTAATTAAAAAAGGACTGACTGATAGGCCCCACCAACAATATTTTGTAGGCAACAATGCTTTTTGGCTTGTTTAAAATGGACTATCTGGCTTAACGAAGGGGAGGCTGACTCTTGTAATTCTGTTATACCCATGTGACTGTAGAGAAATGCTTTTTACTCTAATTACATTATTCCTTTACATTACACCAGGGTTAGTGAGAGAGAATTTGCCTCTGCTCTTTTCCGTCTGTTAAGTTCCATGGTTTGTGATTCACTTTAGAAAAACAAGGGTGGTTGAAAAAAAAAGTTGTTTTCAGCTGTGTGGTGATGAAATACAGTAACTGAAAATGCTGTGGGTTTTGAGGTTGGATTTTGTGATTAAAATATTGTTAGGTTCAGGATAGGATTGGTTGGTAAAATGAGTTACAGTAAGACATTGTGCTTTCACCTCTAGAAAACTGAGTTCAAGCCCTGTTTAAGATCACAAAACCACTAAGTAGTTCAGGATGATTAACAGTTTCTGAACAGGCGTGAGGCAGGACAGGAACACCCGGGGGCCGGGAAGGTAAAGGGTTTGATTCCCACCACCAGCCCCACTGCTTTGGGGCTCCGGCCTCAAGTAGAGGAGGTCACTATAGGTGGAGGAGACCTCTCCCAGTATGGAGACAAGGGGGGCAAAGATCAGCGTTACAGGAGAAGCTGTGGGTCTGGATGAGGGTTGTGCAGCCACGTGGTCATGGCAGGTGCCACATGAAGCACGTGCTCTGCACAGGCCACCGGCGTCAACAGCAGAGGCTTGATCCTGTTTTGTCCCGGCCACCTTGGTCAGTCCATGACAAGCAGGCACAGCCCTGCTACTTCTGAAAAACAGTGCAATATCAGAGGCTCTTGGGCATTTCTTCCTACCTCAGGTATCCAGTTCAATCCTTAAAGCAATGGCGTTTCTCAAGACCATTATGCAATTTATTTACGTTAAGCATCACAAGCTGCTGATTCAAACAGCCAAGCTGCAGCAGAAACACTGCCAGGAACCCTCTCGAGTTCATTTTCCCCACACGCTTTCAGTTTTAGCCTATCTTAACAAGATGTGTGCTCTCATCAAATATGCAGCTTACACACATGCAGGCCAGACAGCGATAATCGGCTTCAGTGCCTTCCAAACTGCTAAATGCAAAGCAGTGCAGCAAGCAGATTTGCACCTCTGCTGTCAAGCTGCCAGGGCCAACCCACTAGCCAAGTACCACTTGCACTTGAAATAAAGCATAGATAGGGTATAAGTGGTGCATCGTCTCTGGTCTGGTGCTCTGCAGTTACTCTAAGTGCAGTTAATGCAGTTACTGTAAGCACAGGGTTACAGATCTACCCACGAGTTAATAGCTGTGTTCAGATCTTCTTATCTAGCTATCTGGAAATAAAACTGAGCTTTTTTCATAACATACTATTAGGTGTTTTCTGTTGCTTCTGGGATTTTGTAAGGTACTGTCACAGGGGTTTTTTTCTTTGTCATTTTTTTCTCCCAGAATATCAATGAATTAAACAAAAACTTGATCCAATTTGAACTTGAGTACCCTTTTGTACTAGAAGGTTTTTCTTTTAGCACTCAAAGATATTCCCTCAGTTTCTAAAATTTATCTGTAAGCTTGGCTTACACAGGGAGTTACAAACCCATTCAAAACCACAACATGCTTCCAAAGTGCTTTAGGGAGCTGGGTATTATTTGATCCATTTTTCGGACTGGTCCCCACCTCTGCATAGAGCAGAAGCCTGGCTCTAGCCCCATCTCCCTTACAGTAACCATCAGCCCACAGCACCTTTCATAGGAACTTCCCTCAGCTCGGCTTAGCTAGTCAGTGGTGCAGAGGATCTGTATCTATTTACTTTTTCTTGAGTAAAAAAAATAAAAATATCCAAGGCTCTGGTTAACTCAAAACGCAATTAACAAATCCATTCAATTTCTGCAATAAGAAAATACTGGGTTCAGTAGCACACCAGTCAGGTGGTGCTGCCAGAAGTCCCTTTCAGTGCTTCCCTCGTCATGGGGAGCAGACTCGTTTCTCCCACAGAATTTCAATCTCTCCGAAATTTGGCTTTAGGAGTAGCCCTGGAAAACCAGCAAATACAGACCAGTCGTGGTGGAGGCAGGGGTTTCCAGCGACCCGGCGTGTCCCAGTGCCCCTACAAAGACCTTCTCCTTTCTAGCAAGGAGGCTCTAGCACAGAAACTCCTGCTGTGAGCTGCTGTGATGGTATGGAAAGGGGGAGTCAGACACTCATTAAAGCCAATTGTGGGCCATTCATTTTTTTACAGGAATCAACCAACACCCAAAACTGCACCCAGGAACCTGTGAGCCATCAGAATACATTCTGGAGGGACATGGGCATCACGTGGTCCCAAGGAGATGACCCCTTGAACAAACAAACCGCTGTGCTTTTGCAGTAGCTGCCATCTCTGAGAGGGTTTAAGATGTGGCCTCAGGAAGGAGCATTGCAGCAGTCTAAACGCACCAGCTCGAGAAATGTGGATAATGCCCTGTCGAAGGGCAGCATTGCAAAACTATGGCATCACATGGTCCTTTCCACCAGAAAGGTTCCCAGAGCATCATTCGCTAGACTTTTGCATCACTTTTCCTTGCACTCTCCCAGGTTAAGTCACTGTTTTCCCAGCACTCTCTCCATGGAATAACGTTGCACAACTCCAGGGAGGCTTACAGCATTCTTGGGAAGCACCTGGGCTTGGCCGCTGGCGGATGATGTTTCCCAGATTAGACGGCCTGTTGGTCTAATCCAGTACATCCTTGGCTCCGTCCAGGGCAAAAGCCCCACTTCCCTCCCAAATATCGTCAGCCCGAAATGGAAAAGAAACGCAGAGCGTGGGTGACTGCTGGGGCAGCCCGGCCCGCTCACCCTGCCGAAAGAGACGACGGCGTCCCCGGCAGTGCCGCAACGCCTCCCCGCCCCGGCAGCCGAAGCCTCGGCTGCGGCAGAGAAACAAAATAAGGGGTGAGAGAAAGCGTGGTTACAAAAGCCCAGGACGCCCTGTTCCCAACGGCCTGGCTGGCGCTGAGGGAAGGATGGCGAGAGCAGCCTGTGGGAAGGGCGCGTGCCGCGGCCCACGCCCCGCTGCCAGGCCCCACCTGGCACTGACGCAAGGAACAGCGTCCCTGACAGACACAGCCGGCTCCCCCGGCCGTCCTCCCGCACGACGAGGGGGGACCAAGGGCCAGGCCCAGCTCAGCACGCCCCTCTCCCTTCCCGCCTCTGCTCGCGGTGTCCCGGTGGCTGCTGCCGCCCAAGGTGGCCTCCGGTCATCCGCAACACCTCGGCCAGGCGAGCTGGGCCCGCAAAGGCGCTTCTCTGTGCCGCAGGGCGCAGAGTGCCACGGGTCCCAAAACCCCGATGCAGGGAGAAGTGGGGCGAGGACCGAGGTGTCACCAGTCCCGCCCATTACAGACAGGCGTAGGCATGGCACCACTGTGGTGACACTTCGCCCAGTGCCTGCAGCTAAAATGATCTCCGGCGTGCACGTCAGGAATGTGATTCCCACAGGGGAAAACTGGCAGGGGCCACCACATTTCCCCCCCCTCTCCCCCCCCCATTTTAAAAGCGGCAGTGAGGACAAGACCAAGACGAGGTGAGGGTACCTTCGCTGAGGACTCCCAGTAATCTCCGTTTATCGCTTTGCTGCCAGACGCAAGGTACAATTCCTATTACAGCTTTCATTTCTATGCCCCTTTGTTCAATTTAAGTGCATGGATGCAACTTCACATCGCAGGTGTGAGCTGAAAACCTCTAACTGGTGCTGAGTCACAGACAGCAGCTCAGCAGCAGTAACTCAGCACTTCAGATCCTGGCACCACTGGATCCCATCGCGGCACTAAAGTCAGGACAAACTCCAGCACTGAAACGTTACACGCGATCACTGGAGCCACGTCCACCCCTTGCACTGTGACGCCGAGTGACACGGAAATTTTGCAGGAAACGTCCTGGTGAGCACCTCAGAGGGGAGGACAATTCCTGGTGCGTGTGGACGGCGTGGGCAGGGAAGGACAGGGAAGGACGAAGGAGGCAGGTGCTGTGGGCGGCCGTGGCTCACCCACGCAGGTCCCACACAGCTACGGGGCTGCCTGCATCAGGAGGGCTGCGCTGCGGCCGTGTGTACTCTACTGTCTACTGCGTGCGGGGCTAACAAAAGCAGAAGAGGTCCTTTCAAGGGAAAGGGCCAGCGTTCAGGCAGGACTCACAGTTCTTTCTCCCAGCACGCAAACGGCGTTGAGAAGAAAATTCCTTGAAACTTGTTAAACTCACACTTTTTAATATTTTTTTTTTCACTTGAGAATACCTCAAGGGACATTCTGAATACCTCCGTGTTTGGGTTCATTGGTATTTACATTTGAGCTGCGGTAGCAGAGCTATGTGAATAATTGATTAATGTTCCAGGCAGATCTTAAATAAAAAGAATTGTGTTTCCTCATCGGATGGAACCTGCATTTTTTCACCCAAATAGTAATTCTCTATTCAGGAAAGCACCCAGTGCTTAATCTGTTAATTTCTTTCCCTTTTCTTTTCTTCTCCCCCCGCCCCCCACCCCCAAGACGGTTGTTTCATTTAGAAATTATTAAAATGTAACCGAACTGGATTTCAAAAAATCATGGCAATGGTTTTGAGCATTTTCTGCTAAAGCTATTTGCAAATACGATACACTTTTGCTGGCCTGAAGTTGCACAGAATCAATTATCTACGCAAAATGATGTGCCCAGCACTATTTGAGATTGTTTTCTTAGTACAACATTATTCAGGTAACACTCATGAAAAATGCTGCCTTGATGTTCATGGAAGCAGAAGAGCTTTGTTTGATCAATGCTTCACAGGGTGAAAAAAAGCTGGGCTGACTTTCCTCGCCTGTTGTCAATGCAGCTCCTTTGGAGGCCCTGTCCAGGCAGCCAGGGTGAAGCGGAATTCAGTTTCCATGACTCATCCATTCTTGGGCTGCTGCAGAGACAGCCAGCAAGTGGTCAATCGGTGGCAATTGTCATGGGGAGTTGATGATGTGGGTGCTCAGACCATCAGCATATTTCACAAGAGCCATTCAAAGGCCCTTCCTCTTCAGGAAAGCAGGACCAGAAACTGTCTCTAAACTTGAAAAACTCCACCTGTATTTGTAACCAAACCCCTATCTCAACCACCTTCCACTGTGTCGTTTATTCAAAAGGGGTTTTTTAGTAATAATTTTAGCAATAATGAGAGTAAACTCTCAGTACACTAACTGAGTAATATAGGAGGGCCAGGTAAGTCCAAGGGATGTATACATCAGGCAGAGAAAAACCAAGTGTGCTTCAGAGGAGGAATATTTTAGAGAGTATTGCTGGAGAAGGCATTTTAAAATTATTCCATTTTCTAATCAGGCCTTCTATAAAGCTTCCCCCTCTGGCACATTGCATTCTCAGTGCTCCTTTAAGTTCATAAAGACATAAGAAATATGTTCAACAAAATAGAGAATAACAGTATGCCTCAAAAACCACTTTAAGCTCCCTACGCTAGTTCTGGGAGGTTTCCCACAGTCCCACGACACAGCTGGATTTATCTAATGCTCTATCTGAAGGGGCAAGTCTTATTTCCACCAGACCTTTTTTCCAGCCTTTCCCTTGAGCCAGGCCTTTGCTCAGTCAGTAAAAAAATTATCTTTTTTTTCTTTCCCTGGGTAGTTTTAAATCCTTTGGCAGCAGAAAAGATTTGTAGCAATTTAAAGGGCCAAATATTCAGAGCATCTCGTCCTTGAAGTTCCAGCTTTGCTTTTTGGGGGGGCTAGGAGACGCCTTTGATAAGCTTCAGTTAACTTGTGTGTTACACTTGTATTCAGGAGCGTGAAAAAAGCAGACATATACGAGGTAATTCCCATGCACGTACCCTCAGCACGCTGCATACTGTGACAACAACAAAACCTTTACACATTGCTGAAGTAGCTCACACAAGTAATCTGGCTGGTTAGTCATACTGTCCCCACCGCTGCTGGAGGTAGGCAGGTGTGATGGGAAGGTAAGAAACCAGCAGTTTATGGGTGCAGGGAGAGCACAGTGAGGGTACAATTACTGTCCTGGAAGGCGGAGGCCTCTTTCGCAAGCCAGCTCCGTCAGGCTCCCGGGCGGTGGCCTGTGTGCAGCTCTTCAGACCAGCACTAGTCCTGCCTCCTGCGCTGCCGGTCCTGAGCATCTGGGGCAGCGGGAGAGGATATCAAACAAGCGTCCACCAGACACATCAGCTTGAACCAGCCTGTTCAGCTATTCTCTCGGGAGATTCACTTTGTTCTGGCAGAGGCACAGAGAAGGGACTGGGGGTACGGTGCAGGTACCGGCGGCCAGAATCCCTGTGCCACCTCGTTTTCCCACGCAGGGAGAGGGGTTGTGGCATCCGCAGAGATCTTGGCCTTCGTGGTAGCTCCCGACTCCCGCCACCCCTCCACAGCCCACCCTCTCCGGTTCCCCAAATCCATGCAACAGATGCAGACATCTCAAAATACTCCACGGCACAGTGGGGAAGGCCGGGAAGGTGTGCTCCCCCCGCCCGGGGTCACAGCACTGCAGTGTGGGCCACCGTGCCATGTATCGCCCCGGGGAGCTGGATGCTGGGTCTGAATGGGAGCTGTAAAAGGACACTTAGCATCCATGTGCTGGATGGCCCTCCTCTTGTTCCTATGGGCGCATTCCACACTTAAATCCGGCCTCATTTCCCTCTGAAAGCTTGCATTGCAATTAAAAAACAAACCCCAAACACTAAAAGCAGGGGTCTTTTAAGAACAATTTTGCAACACAGCAAAATCCAAGCAGGACTAGGCTCACTTGTGCTAGGTGCTGTACAAATACCACGGCAGTTCCTGAATGAATGTGGCCCCATATGGTCATCTTTTGTCAAAGACATAAAGTGGCAGCTCGGAAAGGCTGGTAATCTTTTTCCATGGTGCTATCCAGGTCTGAAATAAGTGGGGTGTGGTAAATCTATGCTGACGTAAATGAGAGAAGGTGTTTTGAAGAACCCAGGACAGGGAGAGCAAATTAAAACCAGAGCAGTCTGCTGAATATTACAGAAGAAAAGCCTACTCTTTTTTTCTGTTTCTTATTTTTGTGACTACAGAAATTCCCCTCATCTTAAATGAGAGAAAGGAGGCCAGGACGCCAGAGCCAGCGTGCTTTGCCATGGTGAACCAGTAGTAACCAAACAAGGAGACTGGCAGTATGACTGTGAACCAGCCATCCCGAAGCTTAGGCACTAGAGATGCAGAGCTCCTGCTAGATCAACGGCTGGCCCCTGTCTCTGATACGAGATGAACCCAAACCTCACAGCCAGTTACGACTGTATCTGGGTCAGCGGGGAATGGGACTCGGTACCAAATCACCAGTGGCACGGTTTCTTTCTTTCCTCCAGGCAGTGACAGTGTTTTGGTTTGGGCTTTTTTTCCCCCTCTCAAAGCTGCAGAAAGCTGTGGAGCAGACTTTTTCCGCTTGCTAAGGACAAAAACCTCCTCTGCTTGCTGCATTTGTTTGCTAAATAGCATGACAGCCTGTGAGAAACGTTCTGAAAAAGTTGTTTGGGCTTGATTTTTACATTTCTCTTCCTCTAGCGAAGTGCCTGCAAGTTCAGTACAAACAGATCAACACAGTCAAGCACAGCTTGTAGCCTAGCTACACACTTCAGACTGTGCTCTGAACTACTGAGGTTTTGGATGATGTCAGTCTGGTCTCCTGAGGGCTGCTGTTGTCATCAGATAGTGAGGTCGATAAGGCACATGTTGTGATGAGGCATGCTGTTAGGTTTAACCATAGTACCGTGCATGAAGTAGCCAAAAAAGCGGTGCGTTTCCTGGTACAGTGCCTCGATAAGGCTCTCGCTGCTTCATAGGTATTTCCACCACACTGTCTTCTATGTTCAGCACGCAACAGATTGCTGACAGCACTAGCGTTCAAAAATCCAGTTCTCTATCAAAAACATGTTTGTTTGGGACTTTTTGTTTCTTTTCCTGATCTCAATTTCACTCTTTTTTTTTTTTTTTTTTCGTAAATTTTATTTAACCTTTTACAAAGCTGGTAAAAGCAGGACCCAAAGCAGCTGTTCAGAGCTGGACAAAGTACAGTCAGTTTCTGGAGCAGGGTTTTTTTCCTGATCCCTCCTCTACTACTCCCCCACTGCATTTGGGAAGCACCTGAAATCTAGCACAGCCTGTGAACTAGGGCCCCTTGGCCCCAGCCCCCACCAGCACTCGTCTCCACGCTGCTCAGATGCTCAGTCCTGAATTCCTGAATTGTGGTTTCTTCCTCTCTTCCTGGTTTACTTTATATTGAATATTACGAATTGGTTTACCAGCAGACCAAATGATAATAGTTCAGGACCAGCTCTGTGTGTCAGAGAGCACTGGAGAGGAGTTTGTACACTGCCTTTACCTGGAGCTGGACTGGATCTTACTTTTTTAGCATTCATGTTTCTTGTTTACTTTTTGTATTTCACTTAGATGGAGCAGGGGAACAGGCTGGATTCCTGGGCACCCCTCATTGCCAGAAGTGGGTAAAGTCATGGCAGTTCTAATCCTACCAGTGGGACAACACAGACTAGATGTGCAAAAACTGAAGTGATTCACACTTCTACTAGCCCTCACCTTTTCACAGTTAATCTCTATGCACCAGAAAAGGGGGAATCATGTACTTTTTCAAAATCCTAATTATACAAATTATCACCTTGAACTCCACTGTCTACCATTTTTTAATGACGAAAGAGTCCGTTTCACTACCTAAATAGATCCTCTAGGGTCCAGTAGGGAAGTATAGTGCCTGTGTGTTAATGTGGCAGCAAAATCCTGACCTGGCCAAAGCATGATCTGTGCTGTCTGTGAGAGACATACTAGCCCGTGGCCTTAGCAGTGAGGAGGAGAGGTCGGGTCGGACGGTACTTACAGCAGTGCAAGGGCGTTGGGTTTTTTCCATCCCCCAAAGGAGATGAACTCAGCGCACACTTTGAACTTCTTCAAGCCTTTTAGAAAGTAACTCATTACGAGCTTTTTAGCACATGAAGGATATGAGGTCCTGGCCCTGCAAAGGACAAAGGAGGCAAAGCCAGAGGAAGGCATCTCGCAGGAGCAGAATTCCTCATTTCAGCAGGCTGGAGGAGCTTGGTGGGCTTCCAGCTTCTCTCCTGACATGGTCCCGCCGGTCTCTTGACTTTCAGTAGAGCTGGCGACCGTCAGGGCCAGGAGACGAGGCGGCTTGTCTACACGTTGGGGGAAATTTAAATCCTTTGGTCTAGCCAGAGGGAGAGGCAGCACACATCTCGCTGCTCCATCCCTCCCCGGAGGAAGGTGCAGGCAGAGGTGCCCCCAGACAGCGAGCAGCGTGTCACGGCCCGCGGCTCAGGGAGTGGGTGCTAAGCACGGTGGGTGGAGAGCAGGGCGGCAGGCAGGAGGAGGAAGCACGGCGAGGAAGCGAAAGGACCATCCGATCCTCGTTGGCCAGCAGCCTGCTCCTGCCGCTGTGCCGCTTAGGCTAGCCGCGGCGAACCGGCAGCGCTCGCTCTGCCCCAGCTGCCCCCCGCCACCTCCGCTTCCAGAGCCCCCTCGGTGGCAGGGTGGCCACGGCGGGCTGCCTGCTCTCCGCCGCCGGAGCCAGCGATGAGCGTGGCGGGGGCAAAGGGCCTTTTCTCTCCCACGTGAAGCCAGCAGCCTCCCGCCCAGGGCTGGCCCCACGCAGCGGCTGCTCCCTGCCCTCTCCTACCCAGGGCAGCGCTGCCCGCTCCAGAGCCCAAACCCACTCGGGGCAGGTTGCCGCCTGTCGCACCTTCTGAAGCCCATCTCGCGTCCCCTGTTGCCCGCAGTGCTACAGAGAAAGCGTCGAGTGCACTTTGTATCTGAACCGAACCGTAACCCCCGTCTCACGCCCTCTGACTTTGCCCACCTCTGCCTCACGTCCTCCTCCGCTCGCTTTCCTGGCGTACTCAAGGCTTAATTGCTTGTGGGACACAGGGTTATGGTCTTATCAGCCCAAGTGGTTTTGATTGCTAATCATGTTGCTTGTGATGACATAGTCATGCACTGAATAAAAAAAAAAATAGTGGAAGAGCAGATAAAGGTGACCTAATAGGCACATTGTGGGTCAACCATCTTTTTACACCAATTTTGATAAGGCCTCTTATAAAGATTGGTGGAGGAAATAAATAGCATGACCCAAAGGGCGAAGTTTTTTACGGACAATAAACCAGTGACATGATAGGAAACAGCGTTACAGGTTACCCCTCCCTCTTGGAGTCAGCAGTAAGAGGGACCCAAGGATCTGCACCGTCCCATCCAACTTGCTGACAGAAATAAAGTGCAGGTGCCATTGCTGGAAAAGTGTCTATCTGATATCGCTGGTTGTCCAGCTCATCTACTCCTTATGGGTATTTAGATTAATAGTTTCTGTTTTTAGCAACTAAAATAAGATTTTATTGCCTTTTTTTTTTTCTTGGATACATTAGGCATCTAATCCGTCCTCTTTCTTTATCACAGTTGGAAACCAGATTCTCATTGCTGAAATCCTAACACAGGTCAAGAGCGATTCATAAAACCAGCCAGCTTGCCTTTCCGCTTCCAGATGAGAGAGATGTTAGAGAAAATATTTTACTTGCAGTACACCCAGAGGTGATCCAACATCCCTGAAAGAGGATCATCACTGCTTTGTCAAGGAGCCTCCTTTTCAGGGCAGAACTTGACTCTAAAATATTAGTGATGTGGTGGCCGCTGGTGAGGGACACCGGATGATTTAGTTGATTTAAATAACTTGCAAGAGTTATTCAGAACGGTGAAGCAGCACACAGTGAAAGGCTTGCTGTACTTTTCTGTACTGACCAACACTAGGAAACCAGGCAGGCCGGCTGCTGATTCCAAAGGGAGATGAACATTTGTGATGAACAAGAAGGGACTGTTTCTTTTCCCACTGCATGTTTGGCTGTTGGAAATGACTTGATCAGGGAGGTCACAGGGCCAAACTCCACAGCTGAATTTTTTTAAGGCCGGATGATTTTATGACCACTGTTAAGCACTGTAATTTATGTAAACCAAGATAATGATAAGTGGAAACAAATCAACTCATGTTTCAAAGCTTATGTTCCCTGGGGAGAGGGATGAGTGTCTCTCCTTCAGGAAGGAAAACCAAAGGGCAGGAGCACGGCTTCCTCTGAGCAGGGCGACCGTCCAAGGATCCTGGGTGCTGTGGAGCACAGTGCTAATATCAGAGCTAGGTATTATGCAGCCATGCATATTCATGCATGCAGCCCAGTGGGGATGAAGTACCAAGAACCAGGCACCCACCACCATCAGGCTGTGTGAGGGGAGCCAGGACATCCCACAGTAACCGGGCAGGGCCCTGGCTGGCAGCACAATGCTGTGACAAGAGGTCGAACTCTGCATCCCATTGTATTCCTAACAGAAGCAATGTAATTTGATATAGCGCTTTTCTCCTGTCCTCGTCGCAGATTAGGCCAGGAAAGTCGAGTTTGCCTCCACAAAAACCAGAGGTGGGACAGCATCAGTGACAGCAGAACCAGGCTGAAAATGCAAGTCCAGGGTGGCTTTAGGACATCCTACTTATGAGCAGACATGGGAAGAGAGGAGTGGAAAGGTCTGGAAAAGTAGATCGCCTGGGAACAGGCTGGGGAAGAGCGCAGCTGGCAAGAAAGCTGAAACGTGAAACCACACGTGCTGGTCTGCACTGACTTCACCTGGAAGTTGGGCTCCAGTCTCGTTAACCGAAGGGGATGGGACACGAAGTTAATGGCCACAAACCTCTGTAGGAGACATTCGGGTTAAGTATTAGGCGACATATAGAGAGGTTAAAATAGCCGGAGCGTTCAAACTCCCTGACACTGGAGACGTTCAAGGCTATCGCTAGACTACTCTCTGTGCCTGAGAGGTGGTTTGGGGATAATGAGATCAGTCCTGTCACAGTGAAGAGTGAAGGTCTGGATGACTCACTAGCAGTCCCTGCCAACCTGGATGATACACTGATAACCCCACGGTCTGTCTGCCTCTGGCCTCCATCACGAGACCGCTGGCCACCCCCAGCTGCCTGCCCTCAAGTTCTTACAAACTGCTCACTTTAGAAACAAACTTTCAAATGTTTCAAAAACATCTCCAATTCTGTTTTCACCCACATTGAAAGTGTTTTTCTGGTCAGAAAAGTGCCGGAAGAAGGAAAATATCTTGGTCAGCAGATTCAGTCTATGAATTCAAAGCCACATTACCTAAACTTAGTGGAAAATGATCTTCTGCAGCTCTCCTAGCTCTTTTGGCTGGGCACCCTCAAGAGGGGGAGAATTAGGTTTGTTGTCGACTTTTCAATCCCATGATAAATTTGTAAGTCTAATCATGGGGAAAAAGGGGTTATTTGTAAACACAGCACAGCAGATCTGAGGCCAAGAGAAAATAAACAGGGAGCGTCTTTGCACATTTTCAGCGCCGTCCCTTTTCCAAGCAAAAGTGCACTTTTTACACTCTGATGTTGGCCTTGAACAAAACCTTTCCTCATTTCTTGTAACTTCTTAGAAAACCAGGACGTTGCTAGTGCCCAAAAGCCCTTGCAACATCTCCAGAGCTGTGAAACACGGTATATTCTCTCCATGTAGCTGTAATCAAGGTAAATCACAATGGCTCCCACATAAGACTGCTCAAGAAATCTCTTTATAGCAAACACAGCAAGAGATTCAAGAAATAGCTTTATTGGCGTTTGTTCCATATTGCTTAACGTCTCCTTAGGGGCCGTGGCTACCATCCCAAACAACATTTCTATGGCTTGCGTGGCTACATCCTTTTCCTGTGAATCAACGTTGGCATCTGCTCATCCAGAGTATTCAGGAGAAATATTTGCTGTTGCCTGGAGACTAAGACAGGAGAAAAAGTATCAGGAGTCCTAAATTATTTTTGCAGCTCTTTCTCTGATACTGTGCCACTGCCGGACAATCCCCTTCAGTTGTATACCTAATGGGTTTTAAAACCTGTGGAATAGGTACAGTTATATTTGCCAAGTGCCTGGAATACCCAGGCCCACACGTGAAAGGCATCGTGTAGAAGTACAAAGTGCATCTACTACATAGGCCAAGCAGACTCCATTCGTCTTTGTCAGCATCATCATCGCTTGCACTTTCTGCCTTCTCTGGGAGGGAAATAAACCCCCGCAGAGACAGAACGACTCCACTGAAAAACGTCCGACCGGCTCATTTGCCGACCGGTGGTCTGGTAGCACCGGAGGTACTGCAAACATACCGTACCTACGGCTTTGCCTCCGCCCGGCCGGTGTGGTAGGGCTTTAAACACACAGAGAGATGCTGAACCCTGAGATGTTTCCACCGACTCCAGTTGTTAAAACTTTTCACATCACACCGACAACCGCTCACATATGTGGGGGATGAGGAAACTTCCTTCCACCCAGAGGTGCAAGAAAACTCTGGAGCTGGCAGTCACGTGCTCCACACAGCCTTACAACCCGCAGGATCCTGCATGGAAAAATTTCACTTCCATGTGTTGACTAAGTTAATGTGGTGGGGATAGTGGGCGGACATAAAATGAAACTATGAAAAGAGATTAATTTGCAGCTGGAGCCCAGGCAGGGAGAACTCCGGTCCTCTGTTTGCTCAGAAAACGGCAGCTTTGACCAAAACCCGGTCAAAAAGAAGAGGTTAAGGCAGCGGTAGTAAAAATAAAATAAAAAAAAAAAAAAAAATCAAGACCGGGGAAAAAGAAGCAGCAAAAGTTAAGCAAAGCCTCTCTGGAAATCAAGACGTGGAATTCAAAACATTTGCAGTATAATAAACCCAGGCGAGCCCATAAAGCTGCACCAGCCAAAAGGAGCTCTGTTCTGCCTACGAGGAAACCCGAACCGGCGTCACGCCTGGCAGCAGCCGCCCCGCAGCCCCGCTTCCTCGCCGCCTCGCTGCAGAGCTGCCTCGCTCGCGGCCCTCGGCTATGTTTAACGCGGCGTCTGTTTCTACTCTAACCCCTTCACTTTGGAGGGGGAGGATATAAATCAGCTGCGGAGCTGCCCACAGGGCTTAGTCACAGCAGGTATTGGTTTAGGGTGTCTTAGAGGAACTTTTTTTTTTTTTTTTTTTGGTCGCTGGAAGTATTCTAGGGAATAAGCGTCGGCTTTGTGAGGAACAGGCATTGCTTAACAGGCCAGAGAGTCTCCAAACAAAGGACATTTTACATCACCAGGCAGAATCATCTTCTAACGTTTTGGGCTGAACTCGGCCTCGAGCGCAAGGGCTGTTCCACGAGTTCCCGGCAGACGCTTGCAGCGTCCCCGCCGAGCCCGTCTCGCCATCTCTCCCAGAGTTCCCAGCCCCAGAGAGACCCTCTGCAACTGGTGTCACCCCTTTCTCCCAGCTGAACTCCTTCCCAAGACTAGTTTTGCTGCTTTCCTCCTGTTTGTGGCTGGTTCATACCCCTCAAACTGCTTCTGCTATGGGCTCCTCCTGACCCCTCTTCTGCAGCACCCTGGTAAGGAAGGCACCACTCTTCATTTTTTTGCCTGTTTTCGCTTCACTCCCCACAATTTTGCCTTTCACCAGAGCACCTGGTCACTCATCACACCACCTCCCCGCAGCAGAACTGCCTCCTTGACCCCACTGGGGGGTACAAGACCACATGTCTTGATGTTTGCCTGTTGTTATGTAGGGCACGAGGAGCTTCCCTCAAGCACAAGCCCTTCTCTCCCTTCAGGCAGGTATTAGGGCTGTGCTTTTGTGTCAGTGCCACCCCTGGACACATCTGCAGCCTCCAGCCCCGACAACGTCTCCAGCACTGGAGCCAGGAGCCTTTTTGCTCACACACTGACCACTGCACCTTCTCCCAAAGCCTCTTTCTCCAGGCTCAAGCACATGCTAGCTTTCCCCAATGCAGGCCACACAAATTCCAGCAATTAGCAAGTGTAAAGGGCATGCTGTGGTTTTTGCATGTATTACTGCATCTTAATACTCATTCATATCCTTGGGCATAGTCATCAGATAGTATCCAGCAGGCTACATTATCCAGACCTTCTCTTCAATGTCGCTGCTCCTGAGCCCTACTGGAGAGACCCAGTTCATTAGCCTTCATCCGTCCAAACACCAGTAGTTACGAAGTCTTCAGACTCAAGATAGCATGGCTGCTTTCTCACCCTTGCTATCCCCATGCTGTATGGACTTGATCTCTAGCTCTTGCCTTGCTCCCAATCTCTAAGGGTGACCCCATCGTTTCCTGCCCCACCGCCATCTCCCCTCTGCTGTGCAAGGCCTGGCAGAGCCCAGTCGTCCCTACCTCACCTGCAACAGCAGCTCCAAGTCCCATTCACAGACCATTACCCTCCCTGCGCAGGAACCGTACAGACTGAAAATTTGAGCCAGCTTGTAACAGTTCTCCAGGCGTACTTCTGCTGTTCCCTGCTTCTCCAAGTTCTTTCCCTCTCTGTCTCCTGATTTCATGACTATGCTGATGAGGCAAATTCTGTCAGGACCAGGAACTTGGAGCACTTCAGGGTTCTTTTTAAGCAGTATTTTTTGTTACTTGCAATCTGGCACACCATGCCTAAGTACAAGTGATGCTAAACAAAGGTTGGCCAAAACTAGGTAGTAAAGTTCCCAACTGCCTTTAAAAACAACAACAGCAAAGAAACTCTATTTGACTTTGCAGCCCTCACCTACGGAGAAGTTCAGGAAATGAGGCAGCCTCTGTTTCTACAGCCCCCGATTGCAGAACTGAAGATGTTTTGGTACAAAAGCCACATGTAGCCCATAGCAAGGGAGTAGCCAGTACAGTCGCTGGGACACCCACAGCTGTTGTAGGAAATAGGAAGGAGGGAGGCAGCCACCGGAGTGGGATCTGAACCACCTGGAGCTCTGCAGATCAAAGTCATCACGTCACTCCTTACCAAGAGGCAACTGGCACAGCCAGCCATACACGCTGGCTGTAATTTCCGAAGACAGCTAGACATGTTGAATGTGGATAGCACTAAAGTCACCTGACTTTGAAGCCAAAAAATAAGTGACAGCGAATGCCTGCAGCCCAGAGGCATGGACCCAGTCTTCTTACAAGGAGGCCACAGCCAAGCATCCATGACTATAACAAAAAGTACATGAGGAATTGCAAGAGCCACCCTAGGTGTCCCCCTGCCCCACAGTAAGAGCTGTGAGGGCAACCTGTAAAGTGCACCAAGGCACAGTCTGCCATGCCACCTTACACGGGCCAACAGGTATCTTGTCCTTGTGGGTGCTATTCTCTGCCCTGGCACACCAGGCACATCAGGAGCAACTGCACGAATGTACAGGCCAGCCCTTTCTTTCTGGCCACTCAGAGAGTCCCGTGCACTAAACCAAGGAGCCAGAGCGTGGAGGAGCCCTCAAGTCAGAGGAAGGTGCCAGGAAAGGCTATTTACTTTTCTGAGCCTTGGCTAGGCTATTATCAACAATGGCGAACTGCTAGGGGACACAGATGCTAACCCTATGAGAAAGAGCACGGACAACTCATCCATGGTAAATCCAAAGAAGGAGAAGTCCCTCCAGACTAGCTGCTGCCATATACCCGGGCCGCAATTAATGCTAATGGTGTCAGATCAGGCAAATCACTGCATTGCTGGAGGCTCTTCCGTGCTCTCTCTCTTACAGAAAGTAAACTTCTGATGCTGTCTGTTCTGCTCTTCTCTATCCCCTGCGTGACCTAGCTCAAGGTTAGTTTCAAAAAGCAAAACCCTGAGTGACAGAGCATTTATCATTAATAAACTCACAGGAGAAAAATGGTGCTGGCTTCCCAAAACCAGTGTGCTAGAAGGACATGGGAAGCACACAAGTACCGTGAGCGAAGACCTACTTCTAGCGCAGCTTCCCAGTTGTTTGTCATGCCAATAGCACCGTGCAACTAATACAGCTATTTTCTTCATCAATTATTAACTGGGCAAAGACTGTTTGTTTTAAGACCTGCACAGAAAGTCCAGAGAGGAAGCAAGCAGTTTCAAGCTCCACATGCACGCCCTGCGATAGGCTTGGGATCCTCTCCAGATCAGATACGCCTCACTCTTCAGAGGCCGGCGGCTCGGCTTCCAGCAGCGGGGAAGGAGGCAGGCCTGGGTGCTTGCTGCAGCCACGCATGGGTGTCCCAGGCAGAAGCCCATCTCTCATGTGGCCCCCATCACCTTTGTGCCCAGGGGAAGGCTGCAGTCAGCAGAAGCGATCTGAAGGCCGCTGAACAGTACCGGGGCTGTGCCTGAGGCTCTGCTCTCAGGGATCAGCACGCAGACCGCACTGCGTGCTAGTTACATCAGCATCTGCCGAGCAAACTCCCCGTACGGCTTTTGCACTGTTCATGGGAACCAGCTTCTCCCAGCCACGCTCCTCTTCCGCCATCTTTCCTCCACCTTTATTGCCAGACCACACAAGAAAAGTGTGTTGCACAAAGCCAGCAGCAGGGAAGGTACAGCAGCGTAAGCCTCGAGGTATCCTGCAGCTTTTGCTTGGCAGGAACTTCTCCAACATGAATTAGGAAATGTCTCTCCTGAACATTGAGGCATGTCAAGACAGCTGAAGGACTGGTGGTTCGGCAGCAATATCCCACGCCCGATTTGGAAAAGAGCTGGAACAGTTTCAGGTGAGGAAGAGCACCAAGCTTGCTCCAGAGGAGAGCTCAAGGGTGAAAACACATGCACCATGAGAAGACTTGCACCATGCACCATGAGAAGACTTGCACCATGAGAAGCACTGGCAAAGAAGTGTCCCTACACAAAACCCCTGGCTTCAGAAGTTTCTGGGATTGCTGGCTGATACTTCAAGGGGTACGAGGGCTTGAACGTGATGGCAGAGCGATCTGTGCGTACACCAAGACTTTGCTGGGGGGCCATGTTCCTCTCACATACAAAATACCAAACAGCCGCTCCACCAAAGCGGAGCAGTACCACTAACAAGCCAGACCTGAGATGTGGGAAATCTGTTACCGCTTCAACATCCCACTTCAGCCTCACCCAAAACACACGTAGGCTCTCCTTGAGGGGGAAGGAGCTGTGCAGGAACACAGGGCACACAAGGAGCGACAGCCAATCCAAGGTTTAAGCTACACTGATCAGAAAGAAGTTTGCAGGAACAGACTGAGCAACTCAAGATGGGAAGACCCCGTAAGAGACAAAGAGGGTTAGAGGCCACACCAGGTATTCGCACCCACACAGTTGCAGGGCTGACCCGCTTAATCAGTGAGGAACGATGAAGGGATGCCTGAGCGCAGTGGGTACCTCAAGGGTCAAGAGGGAAGTATCTGCATTTGAGTGGTTGTCTAAAACCGGGCCCTCAATCTTTGCAAGTAAAACCAGCTCCACTGTCAGTTTCTTGAAAAAACTTGGGGTTTATTGATTTAAACTGCAAACAGTCGTTACAAAAGAGATTCTCTTTTAAATAAACTCACACAGAGAGGAAGAAAAAGCAATGTAGTGAACAGTAACAGGGGAAAAAAAAAAAATTACATTCATTATTCTCTTTGTGCCAGTCCCATTCACCTCAGCAAGGAAAACTCCAAACTTGGAATACAGAAACGCAAAGACAAACTGTATTTGGAATGTCTTCAGATAGGCACTTTTGAGCCCAAGGCTTTTCTCCTTGAAGAATCTATACAAAAAGAGGAAGAAAAAGGTCTTCCTTCCACGCTGTCTCGCAACAGAGCTCAGGTATGTACATTCTAAAGCCCAGGTAGGCAAGACCCAGAGGAGGGGAAGAGAAGAAGAAAGGCAAAGAAGCACATTAACTCAATTTGCAGTCCAACACAAAAAAAAAAAGGGGTGGGGGAAATTCTAAAATAAATAATCCAAACACAGTTTTTGCATTTTTTTAAATTAATTTTTCATTTTTTAAAATAAAATAACCAAAAAAGTGTAAAGTTACAAAAAATGTCATTGTAGTATAATATATTAAACTGTGGGGAAAAAAGGAAAAAAGACACTTCACAATCTTAAGATTAATATGGAAGATCATAATTTAAACATAAAAGAATATATTCTATGGATTCATCATCCCGATAAATATGAACAAAATTAACAAAAAAGCATAGGTTTCGGCAATAAATACGTTTTGATAAGTTAAATAAGCTTTTTTATATTGTTGTGCAGTGACAAGCAAAATTTGCTCTCCAATTTCTGAAAAGTTATACAAAATTAAAAACCCAGAAAAAAATAATAAAAAGCTTGGCGTGAGTGCTCTAAGATAGGTCTAAAGTACTCTAGAGCAAAACCATTAAAGCTATGTCTACTGGAACTTTGTTTACACGAACTTGTGTGTATGTGTGTGTGTGTGTGTGGAATGACTTCTGTTGGCCCCACCCCCTCTATTTCTTTATTTGTTTTAAGATGTCACATGAATACACGGGGAACTTTTAGCACCAAAATCAAGTCTCTCATAGTCCATCTGGTTTTTGTTTTCTTTTTTGTTTCCTTCCTCCCAGTCAAAGTCCCACTCATGTTACAATCTTTGTCCGTTCTCAGCTTTTCTTCCCGCAGACCTGAGCGGATCCAGGCAAGATTAGTCTTTAAGGGGAGGGGAGAAAGAGGACTGGATGTTAACGCTCGCCCACATGCCTGCAGCCTAGCGGAAACTGGCCAGTCAGGAAGGGACTGGGAGAGGGCGATGCAGTACATGGCCAGTGGAGGGAGCTGGATCCGGACATTTCCTGCACATCTGGAAGTGCACAGAGCTGCTGGTGCCCTCTGCAGCTGGAGAGGTAATACAGTCACAGTGAAAGCATTAAAAGGCACTAATTTTGTAAACGTTATTGCTTTTCATCGTATTTTGGCACTTAAGGTTTAAGCCAGTGGGTCTACGGCAGGCAGGTGGACACGTTAACATCCAGCTCGGACTACTGGGGACAGGGTGGGGGGGAGTTCAGCTTAACATCGTAATAGAGGTGGGGGGGAGCAAGAGGAAAACCCCAGATTAGTCATCGGAGATGGAGAGTCTGCTGAAGATGGGAAGACGTCTTGAGGTGTCCAGGATAGGGGAATCTGAGCCGCTGTGGCTGCTGCTGGAGCTGCTCAGATAGCCCTCCTGGTCAGAGAGGGAGTCCTGAGGACTGGGCGGCGAGTCAAACATGTTGGGGGACTCGGACATGGGCCTGAACAAGAAGGTGGTGGGGGAGCTCCCGCTGGGCACCTGCACCCCCATGCTGGGGGCAAAGAGACTGACCAGCTCCTGGCTGGAGAAGGTGAAAGGGTTGCTGGCGCAGTCAGGCAAGGTGGGGGAGCCCAGCAGGTCGTCGGCGCTCAGCATGGGCGGCGGGGTGATGGAGGTGGGGCTGTCCAGCAGCCCGCTGGCGGCAGCAGTGCTGGGGAAGCCGGCGAAGCTGAAGCTGTGCTGCAGGCGGGGTCTGTCGGCGACGGGGGGCTCCCGGCTCCCCGCCACGGCCCGGCGCTCCTCCGCGTTGTGGATGAAGTGGCAGCGCGGCCCGTAGGGGCAGAAGCCGATGGTGTGGAAAGTGCGGCACAGCTCGGTCTTGTACTTGGGGTGGCGGGTGAGGCTCCGCAGCTCGTGGATGCCGTGGGCGAACTGGCACTTGTCGCCGTACTTGCAGGCGCCGTTCTCCTCGAAGGGGCGGCACAGCTCCGTCTTGTAGCGGCTGGAGTTGACCTGTCCCCCGGGCTGCTTCTGCTGCAGCAGGCGCTCGCCGCCCTCGGAGAAGGAGCGGTCCCGGAAGCGGCTTTCCCGGGGGCCCAGCATGGGAGCCGGCTCCCCTTTCAGGCTGCTGAGGAGCTGGTTCTGGTGAAACTTGGAGTTGGGCAGGGTGACAGAGTGCCTCCTAGGGAAACCCCCGCCGGCCGGGGTGCCCACCGCCTTCCTGTCCAGCAGGCACCCGCTGACACCCGAGGGGCTGTAGTTCAGCATCTTGTTGCTCTGCGGGGAGAAAGCAAGGGCCGGTCACTGCCACCGCCTCCTCCTCCTCCTCCTCCTCCTCCTCCGGCGTCCCCGCGCAGCCCCGGCAGCCTCCCGCGCACCGCACGGCACGGCACGGCGCCCCGCCGCCGGGCGGCGAGCAAGGGAGCCCGGGGAGCGGCGGCCGCCCTGCCCCGACGGTCGTCGTCCGTCCGTGTCCTGTCCCCCCCCCCCCCCCCGCAGCAACATCTGCTTCGGGCCGCTCCGCCCGAGGGCCCCGGGCCGCCCCTCCCCGTCCCCCCGCGCAGCCCCCGGCGGAGGGAAGTAACGAAGCGAGGCAAGCGCCCAGACGCGGGGGAGCCGCCGGCTGCATCCAAAACGGCTCCGAGGCCGGAGCTCTCCTCCGGGAAAGCCCCCCCACCCCCCCTCCCGCTTCGGGGGCCGGCGGCGAGCGGGAAGGGCAGCGCGCAGCGCCGGCGCCCGCCCGCCCCCCCGCAACGCGGCGGCGGCGGCTCCCGCCCAGCCCTCGCAGCCCCGCTCCCCCTCCGGCGGGGCTGGGCGAGAGAAGGGACGGCCGAGCCCCACGGCGAGGGAGCGCGCCCGGCCCCGCGGCAGCGCCGCCGCCCGCCCCGCCGCGCCCGGGCGTGTTGCGGCGCGGCGGCCCCGGGGGCAAGGGAAGGACCCGGCCCCTCCGCCCGGCGCCGCGGCTGAGCCCGCCGGCAGCGCGGGGTGGTGCCCCCCCCACCCCACCCCACCCCGTCCCGTCCCGCCGGAGCGGCCGAGGCGGGAAGCGCGGGCGGCGGCGGCTGGGGACCCCGCGCCCCGCGGCCGCGCTCGGCCCCCGCCCTGCGCCCTCCGGCCCCGGCGCCAAACCTGCTCCCGGCCAGAAAACGGGGCGGGGGGGGAAACAACCGAGCGCGCACCCCAGAGAGAAGCCGAAGAGCCCCGAAGGCGGAGGGAGCAGCCCCCGGCGGCGCCCTTACCTTGCATAAAACTTCGCTCAGGTCGAAGATGGTGGGCGACACCAGGGCTGTGGACATCTTCGGCGAGCGAGGGGGGAAGCGGGTGGGGCAGCGGCACACAGACACGAGGAGTCACGGCGTGGGTCAGGCACAGCCTCCAGCGCCCCGGCTCGCAGCCTCCCCCCGCCGCCGATCCCGCCGCCGCCGCCGCCACCACCACCAGCCCGCCCGGCCGCCGCGCCCGCTCGCCGCTTCCAGCGGGCTCGGGGAAAGCTCAACTTATAAAGTTTCGGACTTAGCCCGGGAGGAGGAGCCGGCGGCGGGAGGAAGGGGAGGAGGAGGAGGAGGGCAGGGTGATTGACACCGCGACTGAATCACCCGCCCGGGCGGGCGGGCCCAGAAAAACTTTCGGGAGGAGGAAGTGGGGGGGGGGAAGGAAGGGGGGGGAGGTGGGGGGGGGGGGTTGCCTGCCCTCCCCCGCTCTGGCGGAGGCAGTTGTGCGGGGGCCGCGCCGGGGCCGCACACCCCCCCCCCCCCCCATACACTTACTCCCCACCCCACCCCCGGTGCGGGGTTCGGCGGCATCTCTTCGCCCCCCCCCCCCCCCCGTACAATACGAGCCCCGACCATCCGTGAGCGGCCGCCGAGCTCCGCGCCGCGTTTCCCGGCTCGGCGGACTCCTCCTTCCCGGCCGGGGGCAGCGCCGGCCTGTCCGCTTGGATTTAAGTTGGTCGGAGCCGTTTTCGCTCGTCCTCGCGGTTTTTTTTTTTTTTTTTGCGAGCTGTCTTTGTGTTGATTCACATCGCTTCCCCCCCCCCGAGCCTTACTCCTTTTTTCCGATTTTTATTGAAACCTGGCAGGCTCCGCGAGGGGAAATAGCTCACATCCACATTAATTTAAATTGTTAAAATATGGGTTTGCCGTTTAAAAGGGTGTTTGATAAATTCTGCCCTTTCTCCCAGTCCCCAGAACTCGAAACTGTAAAACTGAAAAAAAAAAAAAAAAAAAGAAGTAACGTCTCTGAGCAAGTAATGCGTTCCAGATTTTAGTAGGCAAAGTATGATTCATACTGATATTGATATAGCGGGGAGGAGGGGGGGGACGACGGTGGCAGTTTCTGCATTAAAAAAAAAATAATAAAGCAGCAAAACGCTCCAAGGCTTGTCGATACCAGGGTGCCTCAGCGTGAAATCCGCTGCCCCTAAACCTTTAGCCCCAGCTGGGGCAAGGCTCGCCCCAACTGTAACTTTAGTGGGTGTTTCGTCTGAGGCCGAGCGGCGGCATCTGGGCCCGCACCCCCACGCAGGCGGGTGGGCGAGGGGGGGCCCTGCCCCGCCACCGCAGACTCTTCCTCCTGCCCCGCGCTCCGGCTTGGCCGGGGGAAAAGAAATCCCTGCCATGGGCAGCCCAACGCCGACCCGAGGGGCCACCGCACCGAAAACTTCAAGCAAACGATCCACTTCCTCTTCTGTTTGGTTTAGAGTCGCAGAACCTGGACTTTGAGCTGGCGGCTGGTCTTTTTCCCCTCCTTCGGTCTTCAAGAACGGCCAAAATAACCAACCGAGAGAAACGCCCACAGGCTCCGGCTATTCCAGATAGCTCTTTTTTTTATATATATATATATTATTATTATTATTATTATTATTTACTTAAGGCGAGCAATCAGGTTCCTCGAATTTCCTTTTCTTTCTAGTTTCTTTTTTTTTTTCCCCTTGCCTTGGCCAGGAGCGAGGAGTAACCAGGGGAGAGACCAGCCTATTATTTTCTGCAGTTGTTTACTCATTCTGTAGATGGTGCTTGTTCCCAAGACTCTGAGCCTCTCTATAATTAAACCCATTTTAATTGTTAGGTTAGAAACGTCATTTCGGGGACTTTCCAAGAGTTACCGAGAAAGCCAGCCGAGATAACTATTTCGCTACTGAGTCGCTCCCGGCCCGGTTTTCGCCCCGGTTCCTCTCGGCCGGCCACGGCGTGAGGCTGACCGGAGGGCTCAGAGCGGGAGAGCCGGGGGGCCGCAGCCCCGCCGCCAGCACAGCCACCTTCCCCCGCCGCTTTTTGCATTCTTCCCTTGCCCCGTGTGCATTTGTTTCGGAAACTCGGGGTTTAAGGTTGCACATTTCCACGGATCGAGTGGCAAAGGCTGAAGCCGAGGAGGAATTTTTTTCCAGTGATTTAGCTTGGCAAACCCCGACTCCATGGTGGTCTGCTTTGCATTGGCTGCGCACATGCTCAGATCAGGAATTTAGCTGCTCGCCCCACCTCGTGGCTAAAAGTCAGAGCCCTCCGGGCCAGAGTGGGAATTTGTGTGGGCATGAATTCACACCGAGCGGAGGAATGAAAAAATGGGAGCCTTGCACCTCCCACCAGAGCTGTGCCAGAACTTTGATAGATGCAAATGAATAAAGATAGGTAAATGAATAAATGAAAGTCAATTATTAAAGAAAGAAGATTACTGAAAAAGTGAATGAATGCAGTGCCATGCTCCCTAGCCTTCTCATGTGGGTTGGTCCGTCCAGGCCCAACACGTTCCATTTGGGATATTACAGCTGGGCCTGGGAAGCAGGGATAAATGTCCAGGACTTCCCAAGCCCTTCCCAAATCTGTCCTCAGCACAGGAGCAGCTTCTGGAGCATTCTTGTTACCTGGTGCCGGTGCAAGCAGATGCTAAACTTGCCTCAAAATACAGAGGGACGAGGTTCTTCATCGGACCTGTGCACACATTTAACAGAGGAATTAAGAACCGCTTTCCTGAACGAGAGCTGAAATGGGCCGGAATGGCTAGAAAACAGGGAAGAAGCAGGGGGCAGCAAATGAAATTATAAAGGCAGGAGGTTTAAAGGAGTACTTTTTCCAATCATGTGTGTGTGTATAAAACTGTGGGCTCGCTGGCACATGATGCTGTGGAGGTCAAAAGTATAAACGGGGTCAAAAAAGCAATTCGACAAATTTATGGAGGAAAAGTCCCTGGAGGTTTGCTAAAGGCAAAGACAGACCTCTGCGGCACGGTGCTGGACAATGCACAGCAAAAGTATCACTCTCTCATTCTCCCGTTTTTGCCCCTAAGCATTGCCCGCTTTTGGAGGTAAGAGGAAGGCCACAACAGACCTTTGATCTGGCCCAGTTCGGTTACTTCTACATAGTTAGGGTCTACTTTTATGCTTTATACTCTGTCTAACCCTGCTGGGCTTGGAGGTGCTCCTCACAAACTTGGGATTAGCTCTGCAACATCCCATTGTTTGGGCCAGGCAGGAGGAGGTCAGCACTGGGAAGTACCAATGGGCACTATCTTGTCCCCGCGCCGCTGGGCATGGGTTTACACGCTGGCCTCTGCTAAAGGCTGGAGAACAGTCTCACGGGGTGGCTGCACTCCTAGCCCAGTTTAACTCCCCGTCAGGGTAAAAAGAGGTTCCTTTGAGCACCAACTACAAACTGAATCCAAGTGCCAGCTTTGCCACAAATGTGTTTGGTGATGTTACAGCTCCCATAGCAACAGAAGAAGATTGCTATCTTAAGACACCTCCACTTATCTTCACCTGGAGCCGTTCAGCAATAGGAAGCCTGCAGGTCTGCTTGCGTCAGTTAGACTTACTGAGCAAGAGCAGGAGTGCAAAAAAGCCTGAATTGTTGAAAACAAGGCGGGGGTGAGGGTGGTTTGGTTTGTTCCCCCTCCTACCACCCAGTTCCCAAAGTTTCCAGCTAGGAAAGGGAAGTGCTTTCATCACAAGCAAGGTTTTCCCCTGTGAGTTTTGAATGAGTTAGGCATTTCGTTTCCCCGCTCCCATGGGAATCTTCAGGTAAATAGACATGTCTTTTCTGCAGAGGTGCTCCAATGTACGGAGGCTGGGGACGGAAAAAGGGCAAACCTCCTGCCTTTGTTTCTGCTGGGACTGTAAAATGAGTCGAAGCTTTCTGCAGTCGCTGTTCTATTCATATCTTTTGGGTCCAGTGCTATTTTTGTTGGCTGTGCCCCTGGAGGTGGAGATGTGGAAGTGCTTTTCTGCTGGTCTCCGCAAGCAGTTGTAGATGTTTCCTCCATTCCAGGCACCTCCTCAGACGCGGTGGCCTTTCAGGGGGAGCGGGTGGATGTCAGCGTGACCGTTCCCCCCCCTGCCCCTAACTTTCTAATCCCTCCTTTTATTTTGGCCTTGCGCTCCTTCCATGGAACATCTCTGGGTAGCCACTGGGAGGTGTGAATGGCTTGGGATGGAAACCACAGCTTGTAGGTACGCCCTCTGCCAGGCTTTTCTGGCACCCGAGGAAGCCCGGCCTCCGCCTGCTCCCAAGCAAGAGGGATATTACCAGCTGCTCAGTGAGAAAACAAATTTGCAGAGATACAGGAAAGTGTGTTAAGGTGGTGGGAAGCAACGTGAGTGAGATTCCTGGCAGCTCGGGTATGTAAACATTCATAAAATAGAGAGAGTGTGTGCATGTGTGTACTTTGTGGTGGCAGGAAACCCAAGAAGCTAGCTCCATTGTTTTTGCTGGAATTGGTAGCAACGACGCCAGACAAATGTTATAAGCCCTTAATGCTCCTGACTTTACACCTGTGAATGACCTAAAGACCATCCAAGCTGATCTAAATTGCGGGACATCTTTACTAATTAGTAATGGGTTTGGGGATCTGATTTGGTTGTTCATAAAGAGGGTTTTCTGTTTCTCAGTAGCTCAGATGCTGAGCTACCTCTGGGGAAGTGAGGGGAGTGGGAGACAGGAGGTGGAGGTAGTGTGTGGCCTCTTCTGAAAGCGTCACGTGGATGTGACTAGCCTCCCACAAGTTTAGCACTGGTGGCACTGACAAGGTACTGCAGTGGAAAAAGCAGAGGTGTCCTTTTAGCAGACGCGGGGTAAGGAAATTGGCTGAACTTAATGGATCTAAGTTATAATTTCCAGTGGAAATACTAATGCAATTAATATGTTTCCACATAGCAGGACAGCAAGCCCGTGCTGGTGTTAGCTGTTTGTCATGACTGCTCAGGCGGCTGTCCCAGCCATGTCCCGGGGTCCGTCCAGCTGCCCTCAGACACGTGCAGCCTGTGCTGGGGGTGGGAGCAGGGCCGAGGCACAAATCAGTGTGGAAAATAAGAGTTTTGAGGGGCTGGAGTAAAAGAGCATCACCAGGACTGACTGCTGCATGGCTGTGGAGAGTGAAGGTGCCTGAAGAGGAACCTCTGCCTCTCTGCCCCTGGCCTGGGTGCGGGGCTGGGGGCTGTCACTGCACCCTGGCTCCCCGGCAGGGCACCCACCAGCCTGCCCGGGGTCTGCACACCCTGTCCAGATGCAGGGCGCAGGGCTGGAAAGCCCAGCAGCCCCCTCCCACAGTGCCGCAGACCTCCCTGCTGCCCACTCGCTGCTGGCACCCACCACCTCCTGCAGAGAAACCTCCTTCTTCTTATTGGGGTTTGCCCGTTCTCGGTAAAGTTGCAAACCCTTTAGGGCAAGGAGCAACTCTCGTCTGCTCTCTCCTCCCTGAGCACGCCGCAACTGCGTAAAGCTGGAGGAGGGATTTCCATCCTGCCAGTGCGGTAATGGGAGCTGAGAAAGCACCCCAGCCTGGCGTCAGCAAGGTGAGGGATGGAGCAAGGGATGTTTCGCGCCACTGGTGGAGGAGAGCCGTGAGGCAGCCATCGAAGAGACCAGTGTGCCGTTCCGCTGCAGGTCCCCGGAGCAGCACCCCGTTCCTTCCCAGCGGAGAGCCCACCCGCATGGGACAGCCTGCGCAGCTGGTGCTGGCACCCTCTTTCCTCCAGGTCGCAGCCGGGCACGTGCCGGTCCCGGGGTACCCAGCATCCCTGCTGGGCCCAAACTTAGGAGCTGATTATGGTGTTCAGCAAGGGCACACCTTCAAATGGGTACCTTTAACCTGGCCTAGTCTGCATAGGGCTCTGTGTCTGCCGGGGCAGAGAGAAGTCCAATACCTCTCTCACCTATACGGATTGTTGTTCAGGTTAAGGGAAGTGCCAGAAGCTTTAAGGAGGCTGTTGGCAGTTTCCAGAAAAAAAAGCAAGTGACACCTGCTGCACATCGAAACAGCAATTGGCCTTGTATCGATAGGGTGGTTAGCGCATGAAACAGGAGTGATCAGGGACATGGAAAGGCACAGATCTCAGAAACCAGCACAAGTTCCATGTTTTTTTCAATCCTGCTTCCATGCTCCCAAGCCCATACACAGCAGGGCGATAACGCAGCGCAGTGATTTCTATTGGCCTCTGCCCGCTTCCAGCTGGAGCAGCCCTGGCTGCTGATTTATTCAGCAGACGTCAACGGTGGAATGTTTCCATGATTTTTCCCTCCAAAAGAATCTGCTAGGACTAAATGCTTTCGCCATTCTTTTTTTTAAGGAGAAAGTCTAAAACTACTCGGGAGCCTCTCGGATTGTGACATTTGTCTGACATGCAATGCTGGTGTCAGAAGGTGCTGCTTGCTGTGCTGGTGGCAGCTCACCTCCAACAGGCCCAGCTATAACGGTCTGAAAAATACCGTTTTGGCCCTTCATGGTGGAACTTGTCATAATGTTGTTTCCAAACACACGGGTTGCACTCCACACTTCTTACAGCTCCATGAGATATTCGCATCAGGGAGGCAGCTTGCTTTGCCGCCTATCCCATTCCATCAAAACACACTTTTAGCACCAGGCAGGAAGCCAAGGTCAAGTCTCCTTTTCTTTTTTTTTTTTTTTTTTTTTTTTTGTTCCTCCTGCCTGCTCTGAATACATTATGATACAGACTTCAGTTCCACTATTATATCTTTTCCCACAAGACCGTTGCCTCATTCAGACCACAGCAGGGAACATGCTTTCATCTCTGCCAGCTGGGCATGGCTGGAGCGTCCCATGCCCGTAGGAGCTGTGCAGGGAGGACACGGAGGCGAGGCTTTGCAGATTCCCATACACAGAGGACAGAGGGGTTTGGTCAGGTCCAAATCTGGGAGGGCATTTCCAGGGAGCGTCTCCCACTGCCTCCTTTGTCAGGCCGGTAGTGAAGGATGCTGGTGAAGATGGGATTCATCTCACCTGATTTTAGGTGCCTAAAAGTTAGGTGTCTAAACCTAATTAGTCAGACAGGCTTGCTGCATAGTCAATGGAGACAAATAGGCACCTCTAGTGTGTGATTCATCTCACTTATCTTGAACATTTATCTTGAGAAGGGCTGACTCACTCGGCAGCCAAGCGCCCGCTTCTCTTCTGTGACTGTAAAGGCAGTCGTCGGCAACTTGCTGAGGATCTGACGACTACATTTTGGATGTCCCAACTTAGGCAAGGTGAGTGCTACTCCCAGCAGCGGCAGTGGCTGTGGGAAGCATCATCATTGTGCTCCAGCTTGGGTCTGCTTCCCCCAGTTTCCCTCAGAGGGTCCATTTCCAGCCCTCCCCAAGCAGGGCTGGGTTTTAGTCTGTCCAAATCCCATTCTCAGTCCTTATCACATTATCAGACCAAGTTAAATATTTATAAAGCACCTGGGGGCAGGGTCCACGTCTTTCTCGTGTTTGTATATTCCCTCGAGGAGTGAAGACCCTGAGCCGGTTGCAAGCCTTTGCGGACTGGTGCAATACGGCACCGTGTGTCCCTGCGCCAATCTGCAGGTCTTGACGAAATACAGCCGGGAACACAAAAAGAGCTCACGTACATTGGGAAATAAGCAGGAGTGAATCATAAGAGTCAGGAGAAGCTACTAACATGTGGGAAAAAGGCAAATGTGCTACCTCGGCAAAAACATATAATAAGGAAGTATGTAATAATAATTATTGTTATTGTAATATGGTCTGGGTGAGCATTTGGGAAAAAGATATCTAATAGCTGACAAGCAACGTGGCTTGGTTTGTTTTGATCTGAAATTCAAACAATGGTTGTGTTTATAAGGCAATAATACACAGGGCACAGAGCACTGGCACCACACCAACTATGCACTCCCCAAGTCGGGTTTATATAGGTCATGCCAAACAAATAATAGTGTTCTTCAATATAATTACTGATTCATTACAGAGAGAGAATGTAATCGAGTCTGTTTGGATTTCAGGGAGGCGTTAGATACGGTAAATTCATACATTTGAACTCGGATTGGGAAGGCTTTGTGTGTTTGCCTAGTTCTGCTCCTCCGGGAGTCAGCGGTAAAATTCCCGCTGCAGCCTGCCCCGGCGACACGGGAGCCTCCCCGCTGGCTTCAGCAGGCGCTGGTGCTCCCGCTGCCCTTTGCGGACTTTCTCAGTGCCCTTTGAAGCGCTTCACAGGTAGATTGGGAAACTAAACTACTGCTAGACCAAGACCTGGATCCAAATGTGCTGGACCTGGCACTTAGCTCAAGCAATTGCACCCACCCCATCAGCTGCCCTAGATCCCAGGGGCACCCCGACCCCTCCACTTCCGAGCCTCCTGGTCCGTGCTCTGCTTCTGGATGTGTGTCTTCGCGCATATGATTCCACTGTTATTTCAGGAGAAAGCGGCAAAAGCCAGGCGACAGGATGGCTGGGTGGTGCCCACCAGGTCCCTGGCCTGATGCTCGTGCTCGGCCACGGGTGACTTAAACCGGGATGTCCTCATCCTGGGAAGACATCTGTGGGGTTGGGCAGTGGTGAGGCCGTGCTGCCACCCACCATGGCGAGGGGGTGCCACCACCACTCGGGGCATCAAAGGAGAAGAGCCAGGCTCAGCTGGTGGTGAGGGAGGACCAGGGGGGCTGCTCTAGCGGCTTTTGGACGGCTCTTCCATGTGGCCTTTCCCGGAACATGGGGAACTGGCATTTCGGCTGCTGTGCTTTGCTTTCCCCAGGAAGACGCGAGCAGCCCCGCACCGGTCTGAGGTGTTTCCCTCTGGCCTCTGCCCTGTGCATGGGGATGGATGATGGTGCCCACTGCGGCGTCCTCAACACCTGGCACAGCCGCCAGTACTGCTGGCAAGGCTTTGCTCTGCTTAGCACCGGGACCCACGGGCTTCAGTCAGGAAAACACAACCCGTTGTGGCACAGCCGTGGAGTCAGCACCTCTCATCTCCATCACCGGCCCTGCTGCTGCTCCCCACAGTGCAAAGGGCAGAGCCCCAGCGTCCTCCCTCCTGCCCCGCTCCGGGGAGCAGCCGCATTTTTAAAAAAGGCCGGACTGGGCACAGCACGAGGCTTCTAGGAAAAGGGGGGCCATGCCAGTCATGCTGACGGACCAGCACCCAGCGGGGGGAGCACTGATGCAAAGCTTTTTTGCAAAGCTAAATCATTTTTGCACTTTTTTGCAAAGCTAAATCATGCCACACTAGTCAGTTGACTTCTGTGAGCTTCTGAAAAAGCTGATCAGGAACAAGAAGGGACTATAGTAAATATGAGTTTTCAAAAGGTTTTTTGATAAAGGCCTTTCCAAGAATGAAACAAACTTGGCAGCCGTGGGATGAAAAGTCCTGTCATGGATTGAAAATTGAGTCAGAGCTGATAGGAGGGCGAAAAAATCCATTAAAAGTAAACGGCCAGTGTTCCAGCAGGGGAAAAAAAGCTTACTGGGGTGGGAGTGGTTGGTGGGGCTGCACCCGAAGGAGATGAAAGTGGCCCGCCAAATACCGTTTCAAAAAGCAGAAATGGAGGAAGAGGGATAACAGGGTAACAGCATTTGCTGCCAGCAGAGAACCATGTATTATAACGGCAAGCAAGGGTCAGCAGGGCTGGGAGGAACTCCAGAAGCTTCTAACTAAACTCAGAAACCAAACCACAATGACGGAGAAAGTTCAGTGCACACAAATGCCAAAGAAGCCATTTCAGAAGAAATTGGGCAAGCCTCTTGCTCTGAGTTAGAAGTTGGCTTGCAGGGGTCAGCAGTGGGCATGGGCAATGACTGTTCAAGCATTGCGTGTAAAAGACCTGCACCATGGGTCAGCATGAAAAAAAAAAGTCATTGTATAACCTGGTCATACATCACAGTCTATGTCTGCTTGCCCACTTTGAAGCAGGACCTAAAGAAACATTCTAAGACAGACCATGCTGAGTCAAGATCAGAAGTCCACCAAAGGCAGCATGGAAGAACAGAAACAGGATCAAAGGCAGAGCTGGGTGGGGGACTTTTTTTTGTGGAGGGAGATTGAGGAGTATAATATTATTTTGTTTGCACCAGGGAAGCAGAGGGCTACAAAACAATGGTTCCCTTTAGTAAAAACTGGCTGATGCTCACGGTTTATTTGTGCCATGCAAGTTGAAAGGAAAGATGTAAAGGTGCTTTTAAAAATAGTTGCAAAGGAAGTTCGTGCTTTGCCACCAGTCTGCCTCTCAGTACTGTTCCCCACTGGATGCGATCTGCTGATAACTCGTACCTGGCCTGAACTCAACTCCGCATGCCAAGCCACCCGTAGCAGCGTACCTGCTCTGGCTGAATTGCTGAGATCCACTTTTGCAGAGGCTGGATGCAACTGCCTTGTGGGCAACATCCAGCCCCGAGCAGCAGCTGGTGAAGCCCAGACTGTGCACTGAAAGCCTGCTCGACATCAGCAGAGCTGGGACCGCACAGCGGGGACGAACACAGTCCCTGGCAGGCTGTGGTGACACCAATAAGAAATGGAAGGGGGTTGTGTGTGTAAATAATTTACTAGTATGACCTAAATGCTCCTGGGCCTTTGTTTATTTTTATGAAGTCAGTAAAGAACCACGCGGATTCTGAGACTGGAATTTGGGGACCAGAGGCTGAGAGGGTGACACAGAGCAAAGGCATCTGACCCCTCCATGCAGGAAGGCAGCTGGGCTGGGAGCGGAAGGCTGCCTTCCAAGTTCCCAACTTTTTCTGCATACAGAAAGCTTTGTGGAGAAATGCGAGAGGGAGAAATGCCACATATCTTCAGGTGGCTGCCCCAGAGAGGTGAGAGCTTCACCACATGCTCTGTGGAGGGACCAGGGAGGGGAGATCGTTTGCTGGATGATGCCTGTCACGTATTTCAAGCAGGGTTTCTTGCTGCCACCAGTGCCGCGCTTGGGGCACTGAGTCCATGGAGAAGTAGGCTTTTGGCTAAGAAACAAAAGTGAAGCCTGGACTAATTGGTGTCAAAGAAGAGCTAATCATGTTTGTCATGAGAGCAGAGATGGTGGACGTGGTGTCTGGGCTGCCTTACAGTATGGGTAACGAGCACTGATGGGATGCCGTGATGCCCTGCTCCACGGCACAGTTTCCTCAACGTTGCCAAGCCCAGGCGGTCTTGGAGATGAAGAGCAGGGTGCTTCCTCTTTACAAGTCCTTTTCTTTCTGTAAGGGTGTAAGAGATGTTGCAAACATGTGAGACATTGATTGCTGACTACTGGAGTTGTAAGAAGAGGAAGGCTGCTGGTCCTACTTGTTCATACTTTTTTTTCTTTAAGACTCTGCTCCATAGATCGTGTGGTTCCAAGAGAGTCTTATCTTTCAGTTAAGAGAAGCATACTTCTTCTGCTAGCTAGTGCAGAGAAAAATATGAAAACTCTGGAGCCAAAACTAAAGAGTCAAAAGGCAAACATACAGAATTCAACATTATTGTTTTTAATTTTTAAAATTACGTTCTTTAGGTGATTGATGATATTTTGGAACCCGACCGTCAAACATTTGGGATTAGCTTTCCTGGAAAGTAGAGGACGTTGGCCCTCTAGTGCCACTTGGGAAATGCCAAGATCCCAGCCCACAGCTCTGCAGGGGAGGTGTTACTTTTCAAGTACCTAGAGCTTAATCAGAAGTTTGGGACCACCTTGCAGTGGGGTGGGGTGGGGGGGGGGGGGGTGTGCCAGGTGTCGGTCAGGGAGAAAAGCAGATCAGTTTTTCTCTTTCAGCTCTCCTGCGTGTGGCCAGTCCAGCTGGATAACAGGCCCATCAGTAACTCCTAGCAGCAGGAAACTCCCCTTCAATGGCTACCTGACGTTCTGTGTGAAATGAGAGTTCAGCCAACAGTACAGGCACTTCTTAGTGGACAAGTATCCACAGAACATCATTTCTACAGCAACTGGTGTCTTCGTGTCTGCCATGACTATTCTCCCTGCCAGCCCAGCAAGAGAGGACTGAAATTACTTGGAAATAAATTTCTCCATCAAAGTATCCTTCCAACTGAGGCTTTGCACTGCCCTGCTATAACAGCACATGCACAGCCTGTCCCGCTTTGTTTCTTGCTGTAGTGTATCTGTGGATGGACGATTGCTATCTCTAGGCCTACAGAGTGAGCATTGTTAGACATATTAAAAATCTGGAAGAAAAAAAAAGTCTTCTGACTCCAGAATTCACTGCCTTTCAGTTTGTGTACATCTAGCTGAGAAATTGTACCCACTAATTGTTACTCAGGTTTGCAGCTTATTGACCCACCAGTACAGTGCTGGGATGCTGGGTAGAGTTGTGCAGCTCCTCCCAAGTTCAGATGTGTTCAAGGTGCACAGCTCAAAGATGACCAGTCTGTCACCTCTAACATCACTGATGGATCAAAACCCCACAGATTCAAGCAGTGATGGATATGACAGTGTCTGTTGTAAATTCAGTTGTTCCATTCCAAAATGCAAACCAGAATTTCTAAGTGCTGCTGAAATGGTGAAGACCCATTGAGGAGGCAATGTGGGGGTGGTGGTTGGCAAAGGCTCTTTTGGTGGAACTATTCAAAAGGACAAGTCTCCTGACAAAGGGAGGGCCCCATGGTCACCTGCAACAGTATAAGCAGAATGGAAAGCAGCAGCAGCAAAAGCCAGTAATGCACAAAAAGCTAAGTGTCTGGGCTAAATCAGGCCAATAAAAATAGCTGCCAATCTAAGCCACGTTTCCTGAAGCAGTTGAACCCTCAGCCACAAAGCTCGTCCCAGGAAGAAGAGCTGTTGCAATGATGATACTATGGAGGGGGATAGCTCTACCTCATAGCTGAGCTGTATACAGTTATGAGCAGTTTGCATTTGTCAAGTGCTTGCTTTTCCACCTCTCTTTAGTACCAGAAAAAAAGCGAAAAATAGGTGTTTCTGTGCACGCGTGCACTGGTGAGCACATGTACTAGACTAGGAAGAGTGCGCGCGCGCGCGTGTGTGTTTGTGCTGGCTTAAGGAATTGTGTACGGGCATGAGAACAAGTGCTAGTGAACATGTGAACAAGACACTGAGTGGCGGCCAAACACGCAGCTGCGTGCGAGCATCCTAGACTGCAGAAGAAACGGCGTGCGCTGGGACGGGTGCGGATTACGCAAGGGCGGGTAGGGCTGTGCGAGCGCTCGCTTATCCAAGCTGTGGGGAGCGTGGGTCCGTGCCGGTGGGAGGGCAGAGGAGCCGCAGCGTGCACACAAGTGAGGGAAGGGAAGGGACAGGGCAGCATGCGGGGCACCGTGCGGCTGGAGGGGAGATGCAGGAAGGCTTTTTTCCGACTGTTTATACAACACGGTTTGGCTCAGCAAAGAGTTAACGAGGTAAAGAAGAGTCTAGAAGGGCCCCTGCCAGCTATAAACAGAGCGATCAGCGTACACAGGATGTGGCAAACAGCTAAAGGCGTCCCGTTATTAACTTCACTTTTATTTCAAGGGGATTCACTTCTCTGTTCTGTTTCCCATTTGGGAAGTGAAACCTAAGACCATGGTGCCATTAAAAAAAAATTGGTCACAGCTCATTTGTTTTCCTACTTCATTCTTTCTTTTATTTTAGAAAGTTACTTTGCTTTTCCTTGAATGGAATTTATTGAAATTGCTGGTAACACATTAAGTCTTCACCCTCTGTTTCTCTCCTGAGGAATTACCTCATTTGCTCTCATTTGAAACTGTTGACTCTGAGGGGAGTGTTTACACCTCACGGTGCGCTCACAGTATGGTGCAACCCCGAGTAGAGGGAACAACGCAGGTTCCTCCTAAGCACAGCCAGAGCCAGCCTGCGCACTGCTCACAAGGTGCTTTGTAAACATTTATTCATTCTTGCACACACAGTCCCTTCCCTCCCCCATCAGGTGAGGAAATGTGATTGTCACCATTTCACAGATGGAAGAAGTGAATGCAGATAGGTTTGGTGACTCACCCGCAGCCGCTGAGGCAGATCTAGAGCTGAGGTCTTAAGCTCCCAGCCACTTAATTTAACCCAGCAGGTCACGTTCCCACCCAGGGCTGACAAGATAGGTAGTGCCAGCTCCATCTACCTGCCGCCCACTTGTCCTGTGAAGCAGTAATGCTCATCTCCTTGTTTGCAGAATGAGATCAGATTGCTGTGGCTTACTCCATGTGATGGTGTCATCAGAGCGCGATATGTTATTATGATATCATGATGTTATTATGCCTGAAACTAACGCAAGGCCATGCACAGAACAGAGGTAGGCAGTTGAAAATCAGCGACCGTGTGCTCCTCAACCACATCACACGCACAGTCCCTGTACCAGGGTGTTGGTTGATCCCACCACACGGCAAGGATCTGCAAACCGTCTTCGTGCTGGGCAGGGTCCCCCCACAGTCTCCGTTGGGGCCTGGGTTCATTTCTGCCCCATGTGGTCCTGGTGCAAACGACTGAGGTAGGAAAGATAGCTCTGTGAGGCAGTGGAAGGAAAATGTTTGCCTCTCCAGTGGAAATGGCTCTCAAAGCGCATGGTCAGTAGATGAAGATCATGGCCCCAGTTCTCCAGTGAGGCTGGTTGGTTTTGAGTGCTGAGCACTTAGCTGGAAATGAAGCCTCCTAAAGGTGGTTCAATACAAGCTCTTGGGAAACCGAGCCTTCGGTGTCTCATCACGGCTGAACATCCAGGGCCACATGTTGCCACAGTCTGCTTCTGCTTTGCTATTTAAAATGCTCGCCGACACTGTTATCCTCTCCCACATAGAATCAAGAACAACAACAACAATAAAAAAAACCCTGCTCCTTATCATCTTCGTTTGCTTTTCACACTGTTTACACGGGGCATGATTTCACTCATGTCCAACTCATCGCAGGCGACTCAGATTACTCAGTTCCACTTTCTGAGACGGGCTCTCGTCTGGCTGGCTGCTGCGCAGGCCCCGCAGGATGCTGCTGCAACCGGCCTCACGCTACTTGAGGGGAGGTTAGCTTTCCCTGCACAAATCTTAACTTTCATTTTTAACGAAAACACTTGGTATTTTCTTCTTTGGAATATAACCTTTGTAACAGGTCATTCCAATGAAGCTGGTATTGCTTTTTGCCTTGTCACGTGCAAAACTTGTTTCCGTTGCCTTGATGAAGTTTGCAGAAAGATCCTCCTTGATTGCTGTGGGCTTTGGACCCGTCTCTCGGGGGCTGTTAACGCACCTGTTGAGAGCGACAGCAAAACGCCCACTAATTTTGAGGCGTGAGAGATTAGGGTCTCAGAAGTACTTGGGAGTGGGAAGGGAATGTGTTTAAGCACCTGGACTGTTCAAAGGCCTCCCTACATCTCTTCCTACCATGGCGTGTGGTTTTGGGGTGCGCTGGGACTTTACAGTTGTAGGGAAATGGAGAGGCGGAAGAGCCGTGAGCATCTAGAAGGAAGATGGCTCACTCTTCTTCCTCTGGCCCTCCTTTAATGACTAAGTGCCACCCAGACTGTGACAGAGACCTGGGTTGTAGGGAGTCACGACAACACCTTTCTGGGTAGTTGTCCCTGGAGTTGAGGTTTCCTTTCCGTACTGAGGGTTGAATGGGAGTTTTCAGGACGTGGAGGAAGGCAAGGTGGCCAGCGCTGTGACTGGTGGCAGGAGAGCATGGGCTGGTGCATGGAAGAACCTCGAGTCAGCACCTTTCGTCCACAGAAACAGAAGACCCTCTGTCGTTGAACTGGCAGAGAGTTAATCTCATAGTTAAAATATTACTGGGCTCTACCTGCTCTTATCCTTCCACAGTGCAAGGGGCAAGGGGCTTAGGAGGTCAACTGGCTAGTACCTGACAGCAACTGAAGGGACCCAGTCAAGGCCCAGAATTTGACCTGTACCTCCTTGGTTAGATCCTTTTCCACAGTTCATGTCATTCTTTTAAAGCCCTTGTTCACGCTTCAGCGTGTTTTCTGCTAAACAGAACAAAGTAAAAACCCTGCGGAGAAGAGAGCCCAGGCCAAAGCTAGGTGTGTGCAGTGCAGGCTTCCTCAGCTGTCCTGCAGTGACACAAGGGTGCACAGGGTGTGCGGGAGGGCAGCCGCGGCATCGCTGGCTGGTAAATGAAAGTTGAGCCCTTAGAATGGTGCAAAACACGGTGCCTAAATGTCAGGAGTCCCCAGTGAGGAAGGCAGCTGTGCCAACTGTGAGAGACAAATAAAATGACTAGTTGAGGAGTCACAAATTCAGGGCAAACGCCCAGTCAATACCCCGCCTTCTTCTCGTAAGAGGCATATAGCCAACACCCTGTGGCACTAGTAATCAGAGCCCTGGGTAGTACGGGGCTTGTTTGCTGCTGGCATTGCCACTGTGCCTACCCTAGCCACAGACCTCTGCTCCCAGACCTAAGCCACCAAGACTGCAAGTTACAGTTTTGCTGGCCGAAAGCTTTCTGAATGGGAACAGGGAGCAATCCTAGCTATCTCTACAGGTTCCAGCTCGGCAATGTGTGCTACGCCCATTCATCTAAATGCAGAATTAGCTCTGAAACTAATGATAAGGCTTTAAATGCCGTCACACAGCTCATTTCCCCACCGTCCCAAAGTGCTTCCCAGGTGCTGAAAAGCTTAGCTGCCAAAATCTCCATAGCCTCTGCTGACAACTTCAGTGACGCAGCGCTGCATTGCATCATCATTCCCATTCCTGCAGGTCCCAGGTGCTTTCAACCATCAACGTGCTCAGCCTCAGAGCCCCCAGCAGTGGGGGGGGGGGGGCCTGTCCCGTCCGTGTCCCCCCCCCCCCAACGACACAGCCAAGGAGACCTGAGGGCCAGCAAGGAGAAGTGACTTCTCCTTGCTCAGAGGGGAAGCGGGTGCCGGAGCACCACCATCAGCTGATGCCTCCCGTCTTCCGTGTGTGTCTTCCCTCCTCAGAGCAACGCGCTTTGCCTCGATGTCTGTGGAGTTACACAAGTGCAAATTAGGCGCGAGCTCACACTACAACACGCCGGTTGTGCTGAAGGCACAAGGTCATCCCACCCTTGGGAAGGAGAGGGAGGACACACGCGCACCTGAGCACACCTCGGTGGCTGTGCATAAACACACGTGTACACACGGAACTTCCATTTGGAGATGTGCCCCGCGTGGCACGTGTCTGTTCAGGCAGGAAAACATCACTGCCCCAGTTCCTGCAGCAGAATCGTTTTTGTTTTTCTCTCTCGGGTTCTGGAGTTACTTCTGGTTTGCAAAAATAGCACCGCTCGAGGCAGCCTTCCTGATAGGTGGAATAGTTTCCCCTTGAGAAGAAACTGGTGGAAATCCCCTCTCTTGAGACATTTTTAACTTTGCCAGAAAATGTACAATGGGAGTGACTGCTTTAACTAGTGAGCTGACTGGGATGAGCTAATGGGTTTTTCCATCTCTGGTGTCTAGTTCCAGGGATTTCCATGAATTGCTGTCAGGACAGAAGAAGGCAACAGATTGCAACTGTGGGATCTGCTGTTTCAGCTCCACTGACACATCATTCCCTCAGGACACCCAGTGACCTGGTTAATCTAGTTCTTTGCTTCTGACTTCTCCTCGTAAATGATTTATCAACTGGCGTGGATCCCTGTTTGCTTAAGGAGGCGTGTGACGACCTCTAGCAGACCGGCTGCACAAAGCCACAGCCTGCGTTTGGCACCCGGCTGCTGGACCCAGCTCGTGACCCTTGGCACTGGGAGCAGAAGGATGGGGCTCCGGTAGAGCCCGGTGGCAAGGGCAGATGCAGGGACCCGTGGGTATTGTTTACATGGCTCTGTGGAGAGCCCCGGTGACTAAGCCGTCAGCTCGTCAGCGAGGGCGCTTGCAGGCCTGCCTCGGCCTGTCCCGACCCCCACGATGCGGAGGTCCTGCCTGGCCGGCCGGCCGCCCTCTTCGCTGTGTACTGGCCGTGGGGTACGAGTCACAGGAAGCATCATCAGCTGTGCCAGAGCCAGCCTTCGGGTCCCTGTGGTCCAGGGGAAAAATAACGTGAACGTCCACCACCTCGTCCATCCTCACAAAGTACCATCGGTGGCAATGAGACTGGTGGCTGATGCAGCTCTGGAGGTCGTCGTCGTGCACGCACATAGGTCAAGACGTGTGTCACCACACATGAAACACTGCAGCTAGAAAGAAGATGGTACAGATCTAAACTCAAGCACTCGAGCCAGGGAGGTGAGGGATGGTCCTGCAAGCTTTACATCCTGCCTTTGTACGTGAGGCTAAAGGAGCGTGGAAAGAGATCGGGTATCACAAATTGGGCACCCCCCTAGAAAATTGTCTACGGGCAACTCCCTGCCTTCCCTCCAGGCCAGTTATTGCTGTTTCCTGCTCTGATGGTTTCAAATCCGGTTAGCTTGAGTTATGCCTGTTCTGGCAAATATGGTGCAGCAGAAGGGAGGTCCTGTTCCCGTTGATGCTGTGTGCGTGCCACAGATCACAGAGATTAGCATGGGAGGAATTGCTCAGATGAGCTGCTTGAGGCAGGCACTGGGAAGCTTACAACAGAGCTGTGTAACGATTAGAAATATAAAACTGTTCTAACAAAAATCTTAATTTTGGAAGATACAGGGCCATGCTGAATTTCCAGATGGCCGGAGGCTGTTTCACAGGGGCAGCACCCAGCAGAAAGAGAAGCTGAGGAAGGCCACTCCAGCACCGTCTGGGACAGCCCCGCTACCGAGAAGCTCGGTGTCACACCACCCAAGGGCCACACATCATCAGGGAGGGCTGGCTCAGGCTGCGGCAGGGAACCTGCAGCCACATGTAGGCAGAAGCATGGGGTGTGTTTTCTTCTTGCATAAGGGTGGATCTGGAGCAGCTTTCAGCTTCCTGGGACCTGAGAGGTGGTTTTGTTCATAGCTCAAGAGGACGGAATGTTCAGCTCCTGTTCCCTTTTTTGGGGGCACACCACGAGCTTCCTTTCTTTGTGCCTCAGCGGGAACCTCTGTGTTCATGCAGCACATGCCCCCACTCTGCCCCTTGTACAGCACACCAACATCACAGGAGGACAGACAGCTGGTTGGATGCGTGAGGGCTAATCCCACCTCGGAAGGAGCAGCCGTAGCTACCCTGTGGCTCAAAACCCCAAACCACATCCCTAAGAATGTATTCAGTCTAGGCTGAGCCCACACGACCTATGATATCCTAGTCGTAGTCACAGAGCAGAGAGGCAGGATGGGGAAAGAAAGGAAGGCTAGTGAGTTATCCCAAAATCGTATTTCCAGCCTTTTAATATGGGTGGACATATTTTAGGTATAATCTTCAATGTGAACTCCCAAGGAGATTTATGTATCAGTCACTCAGTGTTCAGGCTTGGTTTCAAGCCCAAACTCATTGAGCGCTCATGCCATCTCTTCTGTACACAGTCATGCTCTCCAAACAGCTCCAGAAGAGCCTGGTCCATGTAGAAAACATGTCCTTACTGGCAGCACAAGTACTCCTGGCTCAAACCTTTTGGCTTTGCAACTCAAACACATTTACTGAGGACAGCACAGATGTAGAGTGATGCAAGCGCAAAACTCCCCCAAAGCATTCCCCTGTCCCTAGGGTGCTGAAACAAGAGCCGAGTTTTCTCATTGACCTCTTTTGTGGCAGGTGCACAAATTTAGCAATGGCACATTAAGAAGAGCACCCAGAAGCTCTTTGGCAGAGCCAGGACTGGAACCTGCTCCCTCTCATCTCCAGTCTTCCAGGCTGGGGGAGAGATTGCTTCCAGGAGCCTGACTTTGTTCTGGTCCTGGCCACACAAGGCTATTTTCTGGTCCATTCTCTGTCTATCCCAAAGGGGTTTTAATTTGCATTTTTGACCATAACCAAACAGATATTTTCATTGAGCTGTTCACACAGAAACCATTTTATTGAGCTGTTCTGTTTTTGGTGTGCTAAAATCACCCAGCTGGCAGAGCAGTTCAGTGCAAGACAGAGAAGTCACATACCTCTCATCTGGGTCTTACCGTAGGAGATCCTATGGTAAGATGGACGCTCTGATCAAGGCTACAGCTACCTGCTGTGTAGTCAAGGCATCCCCCTTTACCACCACTGTTCCATGAGGACTGGCTCAGAGTTAAGAGGCAGCTGATCCCAGTGTCTTACCTAGGTCCACTGCTGATGAGGTTCACGTTAAACCTACTGGCAAGATCTAACAAGATTGCATGCAGAAGGGCATGGTTAGGGATGAATAGAAGTTAAGGTAATAATAACCTGCTTTTCTTGGACCCAGTCCAGTATTCACTAAAGGGATTTCCATGAGCATTAGTAGGATTCAAATCAGACCATAAATTTCTTGCAAATTTTCTTCTGCTTTATTAAAGTGGGAAAAAACCTCCCAAACTAAAAAACTATTTTACAACTTTCCCCCCCTTTTTCTTATATATTTATTCTCCTTTCTGCTCCTTCCTGGCACTTGGAAGAGTATATCCCACCTCTGACAAGACTGTGATCTAACTACTGCCCATAACATGAGAAGTGCATTCCTGAGCCATTCCGCTTTGCTGGCTGTGGAGAACAACCAGCTCGACCTTGCTCCAGTTCAGGGCTCGTCACTCATACTGGGCACCAGCACGACAGAATTACACACCGAGAGGATGTTCTTCCTATCTTATTATCACACACCCCCCTCAAACTATCAATTAAAAAATGTCACATTTCTGTACCCTGTGGATGTCATCTGCCTTCTTTGCACACTTTGTTCATGCAGGGTTGTGACATGCTTCCCGCAAGTCACCTAGGGAGGAGAATTACAGGTATCAAGGCACTTAAAGATGCTGGCAGAGTGCTTAATTGGATTTCAAAAGGGCATTGCTCCTGTCACCTTTTGATTTCAATGCAGGTTGGACATGTAAACCTCTAGGTACCAAATACCTTTAAAGTCTGGTTGACAGCCTCAGTCCCTTCTTAGATTACGGCACTTAGCTCTCAGGGTGTTGCAAGGATGGAAGTGGTAATGACTCTGAGTTCTCAGGAAATACAGAAATGTGGTCAACTAAGTAACTTCTAAGTTAATTAGAAAGACAGTCTATTAACACTTTCTGCTAATAGCCAGCTTTGATAGATTCCCAGGATTCCTATTGCCGGCATCTCCCATTCAGACAAAGAAATATTTATGACCCTTCTCCCTCGAAAGGCTGGTTTATCTCATTTAAAATAGAGAGAGCATGAAGATATATCTATCAACATTAGGGACATTAACTCTCCCTTTTTGTCCCCATGCTTAAAAAAGAAAAGAAGCATTCAAAACTTAAAGTGGAAAGTGAATCACACTGAGTGGATGGGAGGCATTAAATGCCTGGCTGCTTTTTTTTTCTTGAAACAATAAAGCAATTTACCATACAAATAGCTTTGGCAAAGTGAGGTTTAGGTTCTGTCGAAGTTCACAGCCCTATATCCCTAAAGGTCAAGTACAGCAGCAAAGCCTTTAACCCTTTTGAGCACCCAGGAGGCACTGGCTCTTGCCCCGGGAGAGCTGGCGGTGCATCAGGCAAAGCACACACCCCAAATGTGTGCAAGCGTGAGGCCTAAAGGAGCTACTGCATCTCTGCTTTGGTTTCCATGCAACTTCAGAAATGTCAGGGTCAATTCCCAGGTAATGACTCCTGGTCCATTACAGGCAAATGCAGAGTCCATAGTCCTCATTTTGAAGAAGAAGAGAGATAAAAACAAATCCAGGTTGTTTTCAATGCAGTCTTGACTGCCCATAGGTTTTGGTCTAAGCTAATAAAGTGTGAGGCCTGTCTTTATGCCCCATTTTTGAAAGGCGGGCGTTCCTGGTTTTTTCAGCATTTTGGTGTGTGAGCAATAGCGCTGCCATCTAGAGGTCAAAGCGGCTTTCCAGCACATTCCCTCGGACAGCAATGGCCCTGGCAATAACCTGCTCCCCTCACTACCTCCTTAGAAAGGGTTTCTCATGTCTAAATGAAATTGCTGTAGTACAAAGCACTTCTCCATCCACATCTCTCATTCAAGAATTGCATATCCTGCCTTAATCAATCCAGCTGAAGAATGGGCTATATAGATAATGAATGTATCTATCTGCCATAGGCATGAAGGACAGTATGAAACATGAGATATAAAGCAGAGCCTTGCAGAGATATTTGAGGGGCTCTAGGGAGCTCTTGGCTTCTGGGAGTGGTATTAAATTGAAAGAGTTATAGCAGGGAGACTCAAGTATGGGACAGGGCTTTGTGTTGCCTTGTTAGTAACATCAAGCTCTACAGCCACAGAGTGAGCATGATTTTCATCTGCTCATCCCATTGCTACTCCACACTGCTGCCAGGCTTGGGAAGAGTTTGCTCTGGAAATGCCCCAGAACTGCATCTATTTTGGCTCTGAATGTGCTTTTCTCCCACCCCTGCAGCAATGTCACTCCTCTCTGACAACGAGCGGGGGGACCAGATCTGCTGAGACCAGCAGCAAGCTCTGGCTACCTAGGCCTGGACACTGTCCTTCCCAACCTGTTCCTGAACTGAATACTGCAAGTCAAACTGATTCAAACTCCTGGCAACTGGAACCAGTCTGGAACTTGTCTTGGTGGTTACAGCCTGTACAGAAAAGTCACAGCTCAGCTCATGTTCCTTCCCCGTGGCTGCTCCTCTGCCTTGCTGCCTAATCTTCTCTCTAGTCTGTCTTAGGGATAGCCTCTCCCGGCGCGTTTCCCTACAGCAGGCGTAGGAGTCATTTAATACTGACAAATGTTAAAAGGAACCAGGCAGAGGACATTCATGGCAACCTATTGCTCTCCACAATGCCCCATGCTAATTTGAGGTGTGTTAAACCCTTCCACCTCCCACACACCTCAAGTGGCCGAGCAGGTTGAAGTGGAGCAGGAAAGTGAGGGTTGCATGGCGATACTCCGGCCTTGCAGCTGGAGAACCCCAATCCAATGCCCTTGCAAAGCACTTCAGTTTTGCTTGCACACTGGCAGCCCTGTGCCCTGCACCCGCTGTATTGCAAAATCCCCCATTGATGTGACTAAGAGTCATGCTCTGCAGCCTCAGCTTTGGTTTCTACCTCTCACAGCCCTGAAATGGAGACAGGGAAGTGTCAGACTCTTTCTGTTCTCCTTACCTAGGTCTCTCTGACCATGGGTGGGTTTGAGTCCAAGGGGCTGGAGGGACATTTCAGTCAATACTATTGCACATGAGTGGCTAGATAAAAACAGATCTCAGCCCAGTCAGCGCTGCTTACATCAAGGAAAGGGGAAGCGGCTGTTGACTCCAGCAAGCGCTAGCAAAGTTCTGCAAGGGGTGGCTAAAAATAGGGCTGCCCTCTACAACACTTCCGTCCTGCCTTGGGCACGCTCGCAGCTTTCACATCCCATCGGCCTCGCTGTTTCCTTGTCATGGGCTTGCCTCACGCCCCAGCGTCACAGAGCGGCCTTTCCTGCCTGCAGACAGCCTCAGGAGCTTTGAAGTGTGGGCAGCTCCCTCCCACGCTGGTGTCAGTGGCCACTTCCCTGCCCTCTTTACGTGTACTTCAGTTCCAAATGAGAAGTGGGGCAAGCCCCCAGTGACCGTCTTGCCCTAAGAAGACACTGAAAATCCCAGAGATACTGAAGACCAGAAAAGCTTTCCACAGTGGAGTGTTTTCTCAGTAAATGAAATGGTGGGAAGTGGTGTTTGTTTGAATACCTTGGGATAACATTCTCAAACACTGCCTTTCGATTTTGGTGCTTATTCTTGGAGAACTTGGAGCGGAAAATGGCCTGAACCTGCTTCTTGGAGTAAAAATGAAAAGAAGTGAACCCAGGATGTAGAGGAGGGGACATGAAGGGGGACTATTCTGCGTGGTCTGAGGCTCAGATGCCCTTGCTCCTTCAGCCGAGGTGGCTGTTAGCAGGCCAATGGTATTGCATGGATGTTGGATGATGGCACGTGGAAGGTGGAGGTGCGTTAGCAATGTACTATAGGAAGAGCAAGAGCGTTGCCAGTTCTGCCAGTGCTGTTCCTGAGAAAGCTCAGAGTGGATGGCCATCACTGTTAAGCTGAGGAGAAAGCAACAAAGTCTGTTAACCCAGATGAAATGGAGCCTGTTGAAAATGGCCTGTGCTGTTTGCACAAGGTTTTCCAAATCCTGGGAAAGTAATGTCCATGGGAAGTTGGGCTGATTGGGAGCTCATTAGTGTTTCCGTCTTCCCTGCTTTTCAGTCCAGCAGGTACCAAGAAGGGCAAGGCAGCACATGCTGGACTCCTGTTAAAGACAAGTAGGATCAGGGAAATCTAAGACCAGGGCTTTGCTGCCTTCCCTGGGCCACAAGACAATTAAGCAACTTACCACCTTGTTGCCACGCTGCAGGAGCAGGGGTCCAGGCAGTCTGGGAGCTGATCCACTCCTCCAGGAGTCTGGAGTCTGGCTGTTCTGGGCTCAAGCTCTCAAGCAAAGGGATCTGGCCTTGAAGGAGAAACACTTCACAGACCCTGATTCTGCTCTCAGGTACCAGGGGTGAATCAAAAAAAGCCAGCTGCATCCCCCTGCTGTAAAAGGACTGATGATGAGGATGAACCGGGCCCCTTCACTGGGGGTGGGGGATGCTGTCGGGGGTAGCCTCTGTGGGGCCCTGACATTGGCAGAGGACTGGCCTGTGGAGAGGCTGCCTTGGGGAGTTGGCTTGGTAAGTGCCAGAGGTCTCTGGAGCGGACCAGGGAAAGGCACACCTGGGGAAAGAGCCCCCAGCCTCCATGGAACGATAGCCTTGTTACGAGAGGGCTGCTTTGGGGCACTGGGTGGTAAAACGTAGCAGAAAAGCATTCCACACAGAAGTCATGCCCAGACAGCAAGAAATTTTCTCCAGACGGAGCCAAAAGCTATTTCCCGAAGCCTCTTTGTCACCAGACTCCTTTGGAGGAGTGGCAACATTCAGTGTATACCTGACACTGGGTAGAAACAGGGCCATGTCAGGAGAAGGGTGCAGCCCCAGTTCTGGCAGCTCCTGTGGGTACACGTGTGCACGTGGGGAGGAAGATGCTGGAGGTGGGGGATGGCTCATTCCTCAGCAGACAGTTTTAAATTTCTCAGTCTAGTGCAGACGAAAAGCATTCGTAAGCTCTCGCTGCGTCTGAGCCTCGCTAACCACGCTCCTCTCGAGACTAGCCTGCGTAGGTTTCCTGGGTGGTTGGTTTGTGGTTTGTACCGTTGCAATTAGTATCTGGATCTTAATTCAACCTCTCCACCTCCCTCCCCTGCCCCACCGGAGGTCACAAAGGGGGGCAACTTGGGCCCTTGGTGAAGCTGTGCCTCTGTGTCCTTCAGAAGCTCCTGCGGGGGTCTGGGGAGCTACCCCAGGGCTGGAAAAACGGGTCCACAGCCCTTCAGGTCAGTCCTCAGGACAGAGGGACTTCCAAGGGCTTGAGGCAGTGCCAGCGGCAGAGGGATGGGACGCAGAGCATCTGCACACACAGAGGTGGGTCCCAGCAGGCCCTTTGAGAGAGCTGCGCATGGCTTAGATTCTTGGTCGATTTTTGAGCCTCCCCACCTCCGCCCCCGCTCCCTCACCTCGTCCTTCCGCTCGCCTGGCAGGTGAGCGTTGCGGAAACCACACGAGGGGAGGAAGGCAGTTTCCAGTGCTCTAGTCAGGGGTATTGTTATGGTTTTGTGTGTGTGTGTGGTGTTTTTGGTTTGTTTTTTGTTTGTTTGTTGTTTTTTTTTTTTTTCCACAAAGGCAATGGTTTGGGTCACATGGGCTATTTTAAGACGGATTTTGCAAGTTTCCTCTAGAAAGGGTATTTCCTTGAGGCAGTGTTACAGCACCATCTGGTGGGGTCCCAGCCAACCTCCGGAGGGAAAGGGGCTGCTCTGCCGCAAATGGCGGTAACGGGGGGCTGCCCCGAGCTGCAGGGGAGGGGGCCGGGGCCGGGGCCGGGGCCGGGGCCGGGGCCCTGCCTGCCTCCTGCCAGCCAGCACCGGCCCTTGGCAGGAGCTCTCGGAGGGCCGGACGCTCTTTGAAGGCATAGCCTGCTGCCCTGCTGCGAAGCGTCCCAGGCCTCGCTCGCTTCACACGATCGGTCTGACGGTGAGGTGTGCTGAAACTGCCCTCTGGGGCCGCATCGCAGCCGACGCTCTGGTGCCCTGAGATCTAATTGCTTACGTACTGGCCGAACCCCACGGTTGCATACACCGCACCGTGATGGTGAAGGAGCGTGCGAGGCGCCCGAGACCCAAGTCCGAGACAGCACTGTCTGCTACGTAACACCACAACTTCTTCATCGTAAGTGCAAGCATAAACCACTCTCACCACACGCTTTTTCCACATAGAGCTATTACTGTTGTTCAGGTAGTATAGACAAATGTAGGGTAGGAAACTGCAGTGCAGGTTTGCGAGGTCTTAGCTGGGCTACATAAATTCACCCACAGTTTGTGAGGCGTTCGCTGAGAGATTCAGGGTCTCAAAAGTTACATACTGAGTATCATCCATTCTCACTGGGAAATAGAGCACAGTATGATCACTTTGGTGTTCAAGAATAAGAGCTACAAGCTACTGGACTAAAAGAAGTTCAGGACCGTAGGTACGATAGGCAGATGTGGATTTTAGACCATCCAACTGCCAGAACTGGGAAAAGGTAAAGCAAATCGAAACAAATGGAGGGCAGGTGTGGGCAGAAAGCTTGCGGCAAGCATTTTGGCAAACCCGCAAGACCAGTCTACATGATCAGCAGTGGTCCTTGCACAGTGCTAGAAATAGGTTGTGACAATTTGAAGGAAAAGAATGAGGAAGCTTTTTAAACATGTAAGAAAACTTGGGGTTTTGAGCACATCACTTTTCAGTTAGGCATTCACAGGAACTGGCAGTGATGCAGAGAACATGGCAGTGGCCACGCGTGTAAGAAACAGGAGAGCTACTTGCTTATACTTTTTGTTAAACAGCCAGTGTGATCTGAAGCTTTACTGGGAAAAAAGACATAGAAGGAACAAAGCCAAGTGCGATCAAAACCAACACTTCAGGCTGAAGCACTAGATGTTGTGTTTAACTCCAGCTCTGGTAAATTCCATCTTTGGCGAGAGGGATGGAAGGGCTAGGCTGTCTAGAGAGCCCAGATACCAACTCCCTGGTGGTCAGTACCAGCAGGATAGATGGCCCATGGCCTAGGCAGGCAATGTCTGCTTTGGAGAGCTCTGGCTGGTAGCTGGAATGCTGCTGGCCTGGACTCCTGATATCCCGAGGCACTTATGAAAATCACAACCAGAAGTCACAGTTATGAAAATCACAACCAGAAGTCACAGTGGTGAGTGGGGCCTAGACCCACAGTCCCATTCACTGAGTTTGAGGAATAATTCTTTCAGCTGTAGATGTGAAATGCAAAGATTTCATCCAGTTCCCTTTCTTTCCCTGTATATCTTTTCCTTACATCTCATTCCTGTCATTGCAGTACCAGCATACGCTGTACCACTGCCACCCTACCCCCCCCAACTAAAATCTGGCCCAAATTTTAACAACTATTTGGGGTACCTCTGGTTTCAGGGCTTTACAGTGGGAGCATTTTCAGATTTTAATAATTTTGGCTATGCCAATGGGCACTCACTTCCTTTAAAAGAGCATCCTGCTACATCTTACCTCCATGAACCACAAAGTAATATCCATGGGCCTCTGATAGGCAAGGAGAAATCAGTTGCCTTAGAATGCCAGAGAGCTGGCTGTTGGATAAAACAAATCCAGCGTGCATGTAGGATCCTGCTGAACCTGATCTCAGGGTCTCCAGTGATGGATCACACCTACATACACACACACAGAGCAATTCTTGGTCTGAACTGAAACATCTACTCTAAGCACATTGATCTGGATCTATCCAGCTCAACCTGCCACTGCTAAATGCCCACAGTGCAAGCGTACTCTAGAGCGGAAAAGGAGAGAACAGGGAAAGACGACATTCGTCCCTGTTACAGGAAAAAGCCATCACACAACACAAAAGTATCATTCATTACCAGTGAAACTCTTTTATTTTAAGCCCTTCGTTAATCTTGAAGAGCAGGTTTTACCATACACTATTCTCCACTCCCTCCCTCATCACTCCCCTCATGGTCCTCAGCCCAGCAAATCAATAGTAGTGATTGTCCTTTGAACATCTTGAGACTACCCAGACATACAGAGTTGCCATTAGTTAGTATTTCACTACAGCATATAATTTGGCCTTGTTTCTCACCCAGGCCCCCAGCCTGTTAACCCTTGCACTTTCCTCTTGGTGCTGACTATCCAAGGCCGGAATGGCTCCCTTATGTGGAATCAGTGTTTCTGCTGTATCCCCTCCTTTAAACTGACAGGCATAGAACAGTCTGCTTGTGCTGCTCCCTCAGCTATAGCCCACTGCCAGGCATAACTGTTAGCTAATCAGCGTTACAGTCCTAGTAAATCACCCCCAGGGTGAAAGGCTAACAACTCTCTTGCAGGTTTGCAAAGAGAGGGGGTGGAGGGGTAACTGATTGCAGGGCTGGTAAAATGGGAAACGCACCCTCAGGTACTGTACACACAGAGCATTTAGTCTTCCAGCAAACAATGGCAAAGTAAGGGGAATGAAGGAAAAAGACTGGAAATTACACGCTTCCAAAACCCTTGCAAGAAAACTAAAGCCACTTAGGAACTGTACAGCACTAAGATCAGGGGGCAGCAGGAGGAGCAGGCAGAGCAGTGAACTTCCCACCTCAGAACTCATCATCCTTGACCCTCTGCTAGAGCAGTGGCAGAGCACTGCAGGTACACATCCTGGGGCATTTCTTCCTACTCAGAAGCACGCTGCTACTTCAACTCATTTTTGAAAGAGAAACTTTTCCTCTCCTGAGAGGAACCAAAATCCTTCTCAGCCCGTTTCATGGCTCCACAAGCAGCAGCAACTACAGCTGCTGGATGGCATGAGTCAGAGCTGAACCTGTTCAGTGAGGAATCCTGGCCTTCACTGCAGGCATGTTCCTCCTCCTGACCTCCTTGTTTTGCAGCTGCAGGTGAACACCCGCCCCCCCCCACTTGCTTTCCTTTTCTCATCTGTAAAGCAGAGATGTTATGTGGTTAAGTATAATCAATTTTATCTTCACAAACTGCTGGGATACTCTTGGATGAAGAGCCCTGTGTTAAATTGACAAAAATATAATTAATAATAAAGAAGTGCCATAAACATCACAGAAAATACACTCTTACTTTTGGGGTCAGATGTAGCCAGTTGCCAAAATGCAACTAATTGCAGTGCTCACCTTCCAGCTGTGCCCTGTGCTGCAAGCAGTTGAATGCTGTAGTATTAGGCTTCCCCTGGGAGGAAAATGTCCTGTGACAAGAGAAGCATAAGAAATCCTGGCTAGGAGTGATGGTGTTCTGTTTGGAGACTGACCACTGGAGAACAGAATGGGAGGATAAAGTTAGGAAAAAAAGGAGAATGACCACTTGGAGAACAGAATGGGAGGATAAAGTTAGGATATCTGTGTTTGTGAGGGAGGCAAACAAGGATCACAGGGCAATTATAGCCCATGTCCTAATTCCACTTCCTCCCTCTCAGAGAGGATTGGAAAAAGCAGTATTGCAGGACAACTGAAGTACCCACTTTTTGTGATGTAATTGAATTGACTTCTGGAGGATCACATGAGCATCAGAGCTAGCACAAGACAAAGGGCAGGCACAGAGATGGTACCTTGTCTTGCCAGCAGCAACGTGCTAGATCACCCTAGCCATATTGCCCAACCGCACCCCCAAGGTACAAGTGGAACCTTTGAATCCAATATAAATTTAACATTTGTATTGACTTATGTCACCTCCATTTGCTGAGGAGACATTTGTGAAAACTACTCTTCAAAGATCAGGTTAGCAGAGTAAGGGTAGGAGTAATGACAGATTTACTTGTAGATGCATCATGACTTCAAAGCTTTGTTCCTTTCAGCTTTGCAGGGCTGGGAGCAGAAGCTTTCTGACAGTTAGAAGGGATGATTCCCAGCTTTTACAGGACTTTAATACATTAAAGAAGTCTATTTATGGTTATTTTAAAGTGGAACTTACATTCCTGTGCTCTGTAAAGTTGGAACTAAGGCACCTGACAATGGATAAAGAATTTGTTCCAATGCTGTCTAAAAATGTTCTATTTCTAAAATAAACTGGTTTCTGAAATACATTAATAGTTCAGCCAAATTTCAGACTGTAATGTGCTCCCTAAAGAGTCTACCAAGCAAGCCTATGTCTACTAATCAAGATGCCTACCTGACTCGTAGATACTGTCTTCCCACAGGAACACAGGTACGACTTCAGTTTTCTTTAGATTTTTTGCTCTTCAGCAGAACATCAAATATTTTTAAGCAAAACAAACAAGCACACGTGTTCCCCAATTTGTTTAACTCAAGACCACGTGCTGGAAGAAACCTCTAAATTGGAACTGTTGTCATAAGTATAAAGGTTTTATTCCCTTCTGTGGTCTATCGTCGACACCAGTGTTTGACACTGAAACTGCCACCTGTCAAAACTCAAACTCCCCCATGTCCTTTTTTTCCCTTTATGGCTTCTATCTACTTCAGTCCCTCTTCTTCCCTCTCAAGACTTTTCTACGCTTGCTGACCACCAAGCAACTATTTTATTCAGGCTGCTGAACCGCCCTTTTAACATCTCTGCACCAACTCATACGCCCTAAAACTATAAATTCCAGATTGGGTTTGCTCCAAGTTGAGGTCTGACACGACCAGCTTTCAAGTGGCACAAGGAGTTATCCTTCATCAAAGCAATTTAGTACACACAGTTGTAACTCATTTTAAATGTCAGGTAAGGTCAAAACTTTAAACCCCAACAAAAAATGCAGTTTTCATTTCCAACTCTAGCGTGTGCCCAACAGGGCTGTGCTGCTCTGAAACCTGCTCAAAACTGTTAGGACTTCCCGATACAACAGTCTTGAGGTTTGGTTTGTTTTGCGCTTTTTTTTTTCCCCTAAAGACAAAAAAGTCCAGTCTGCTATTCATAGTCTGTCCTTTTTAAGAAAAAGATGTGGTGACACAGCAGGAAATGGTGTGTGGGGGGGTAGAAATCAGACCACCCTTCGGCCTTCTCCCTCACACACCTTTTAAGGGCTTAAGCTTTTTTGACACAGAAAAAGCCATAGGAAAAAAGTCACGTGCACAATAAATATTTAGGCTTCAAAATCCATTTTTTCTCCAGGCATCAAAATTAATATACCAAAACAAACAACTAAGAGCTGAGTAACCAGGGACTCAACCTCTCCTTTAAGAAAACTGTTCTTAACTGTTAAAGATTCCTATCCTTGCCCTTCAAATAAACAGAGAAAGCTGCCAAGTTCACACCTCCCATAAACAAATCTTTGCCCAGAGAAAAATCAGATTTAATATTTAGTATTTCAAAAGCTCACCTTTTCCTCACCTAAACACCTTTGTATCTTAGGGGAAGAAAGAGCCACTGATTGCCACCTTGAAAAACATCTAAAAAAATTAGCGAGAGGTCTTTTTCCATCTTGTCACATTGCATTGGTAACACCACCCTACAATCTGCAGTCCTTAGTTAACTGTTGCTGCATCTAGAAACCAGTACTACAGTTAACTTGGATGCAACAGTGCTGGCAAAGATGTTTAAACTGCTACTACGCCAGCACAGAAAAGAAATACTGTCATAGGTGTTTATACTAAACCGCTATCAGTTCAATCATACAATTTAAAATAAGTTAAAAAAAAATGTACTTCTAACCAGTATTAATAGCAATACAAATCTATGGGTAGACTGGGCTCTAGGTTCAGAAATAAGCTGTATGTATTTATGACTGCAATCACAACAACAATTATAAACTTGCTTATAACCTCAAGGTGGTCAGGGGGGAAGGGGAGGCTGGCTTTTGGTCTATATTCATCTTACTGTTGCCACTGCTGACTGAAAATTATGGAAGGGAAATGACGTTGTACAATAAAGAATCAATAAAATTCACAGGATCTATGTTAGTTCTATATTTAAACAATTTGCAAGGTAAGAATGCCGTGGTCAGAAGCATTCAAGGTCTCTGATATTGCACTTGCCAATCTCAAAGGTACTAGGCTAGGCAGTGGACATTTTGGGAAGGTTTTTTGGTAGCCTAACAAATTTAGCAAAGCAAGCAACACTGACATTTAACACAGCTGAATATACACCAGCTTTTCCAACAGAGTCATATCCAGTAAGATTCCTCTGCAAAGTGATTTCTATTTGTTCCTTGTGTTCTTTCTGAACTGCTAGCATATTCAGATCACATCAAGCCAAACATGCAAAGAAAATTATTAGCAGTAACTTGCTCTAGAAAGGGTGTTAGCTTTGAAGCCTCAGATGCACAGAAGTCGTGTGGGCAATATAAGAATCTCTGGAACCGTATTTCAAAAGCGACAAATGATTTTACCTATAGGAAGTTTCCAACACCTATGGCCATTTAGTTGTCAGTTCTTTTGTTGAACTGGTGGACAAGAAGGTATCACACCAATCTGTCTGCAAGGACTGCAGAAAGACTACTATCTGCCATCCATTCAAACAGCCGCTGATGGCCATGACAGTAAAATCCTATCCTGTCCTCCCACTAGTCAGCATCTGGTTACTTATATGTCGTAACTGTTTCTAGTTTACATTTTACTTGCTTCCATATAGGTACACCTTCAAATAAATTTCCTTGTGATCATGTTTGCAAGACTGCAAGAAGTGGCCAACAGCAACATTACTAAACAAAACGGCAAAGTAAGCCAGAAAAGGTTTTATTTTATTAGGAATGGTACATTTAAACACATGTAAGACTTTGGGATTAATTTACATATTTTTCCAAAAACATTTCCCTTCTTGAACAATACAGAAGTTAAAAAAAAAATAAATCTAATTCCAAATTATAAGAACGAACAGTATTTGCAGTGGAAATTTCTATTAATCAAAATAACTGTGCATTCGGGAGATTTAAAGAAGTTATCCTCTTTATGCCTTAACATGATTTACTTTTTCTGTCACAACTGACTACACTTTTCCTGGGAATTTTTTCCTGCTGTCATTACTAAAATAACCTTCCTTTCCATCAAGACTATTGCTAGTCATACCCAAAAGTATGATACTGAATAATGTGTGTATGAAAGCTATGTCACTTTTATAAACATCAAAAACATGGACATGCATATTGACATTTCTGTGCAGTTTTATGGAGTCACTTGTCAAATAAGGCCTCTACGTACAATACCACATACTAGTGAATTACTGGAAAATTATTATAATGGATTCCCAATAATCCGGACATCTGGATGGTATGTCTCATTTTAACAGGAAAATCCAGCTTTCATTACTGCTTAACATTGTATTGATTCACTATCCAAATGAGCAATATTCAACTGACCAATGTGTATTCCTGAAAGTCTGTTGCAAATTAAGCATATTATCAAGGTCATTTAAAGCTGGAACTTAAACAGCCTGTCAAGCCAAGCAATGGGGTAAAAAAGTTAACTCTAAACTAAATTCAGCTGGTCCATTCATTTTCATACAGAAAAGTAGCCACAGAACCTTAAAGGAATAAAATCTATACTTCCTGTTCTCGGACTCAATACCAAGGACAAAAGCTAATGTAGTATTTTGGAAGTCAAAGGCCTTGGAGGTGGAGGGGAAAGTGGGGGACAAGAGAGGGAGAAAGCAGCGTATTGTCTCATCCCATTACCTCAGCATTATGTGTACATAATATATCTATGATAGAAATGTTTACTAATAGCAGGGAAAAAAAAATAAAAAAGACTTCCCACTCCAGACTTCACTGAAAGGAGAAAGCTGACAGCCCCTCCTCACAGAGATGGCCTATTTGATGACAGGCACTTTGGCAATGTAAGAGGAGGTTACCCTTTCGTCATGTTAACTCTTCCCCTCCCAGTTCTCATGTATAATTTGTCTCAAGTCTTCAAGAAACCTGAATCAAATTAAACGCATTAATACATCTCTAAGAGCAGGTTAACTACGGCTATGAGCAGAGCTCGATCTAGATCGAGATTTTCTTTTAGAAGAGGAGGGAGATGGGGAAGAAGCTAGCAAGCTGGAGCGGTGGCTCTTCTGGGAGTAACTCTTTTTAGGTGTACGACTGCGAGAACGAGACCGGGATCGAGATCGGGACCGGGATCGAGATCGGGACCTGGACCTGGACCTTGATCTTGACCTGGACCTGGACCGGCTGTCCGATCTGGAAGATCCTGTAGACCTGGACCTGCTGCGAGATCTTGAGTAACTCCTTGATCGAGATCTGCTTCTAGAGAAACACAAAAGCTGTAGTCTTACCTCCTACTAAATTTAAAATACTCAATTTAAATTCTCAATGACTTTGTATGCACAGCACATCCATGTGAACATCTGAATGCGCTTTGCACAGCATTCAGTTATTTCAGAGTGCTGCTACATTTCTGTTATGCTCCATCACAACAGTATCTTCTTAGGCCAAGGTTAGCAGGAACTGCTAGCCTTGACATTCTCTGCTAGCTTGGCAAAACATGAATTGCCTAATAAAAGACACTTTCCTCCCAGCAGAGGTGGGAGGAGACCAACAGATTTTTAGCCATTTATCAAGAAAAGCACAGAAATTAAAATTCATACCCATTGCATTTATTCTCCCTAGAAATGCCCATGTAAATTAGTTTGGGGTTTCTTTCAAGATGCTAAAAAAAAATCTCTAAAGGCATGGAACACCAGCACACTTTAAGGCCTGAGAGTCTGACACCTTCTCTAGTTATGCGTCCCTTTTCTTATGAAAAGAAATGGATTTGGTTTTAAGAGAGACATGAGAGAGACGCAGCTAACATTTTTTTAATGACTGAATGGCAGAACTGCTTTGGGAATATATGCAAGCAAACTAACTGTTTTTCTTTTATTTTCATGAAAAAGGTGGCTTTCACAACTATCTGAGAGACATTTCACAGGACTGTGAAGCAGCTTTCCATTAAAGTAAAAGGCTTTTAATAACAAAATTCATAGTTATTTTAGAAGTCCTTTCATTTAATACCAAGTTCTACTGTTAAAAAAAAAGTTCCTTACTCTCACCTGAAAGTGTTTGATTTACCCTGTTTTCAGCAAGTTAGTTCTTATCTAAATCTGTTTACACTGCTAGAAAGTGGTTCTGTGCAGTGATATTTAGCTTGGGGCCAAAGAATTAGATAATAAAACTTTGGCATCGATACTACCCAAATCCATGCTCTCAGCAGAATTTTATCAGGTCAGGTGACATACCTATGCCTTCTGTGATCTTCAGTCAGTTTAATTCTTCGTCCATTAAGCTCAGTGCCATCCAATTTTTCCAGTGCGCTCTTCATATCACTGTAAGACGCAAATTCTACAACCCTGTATACCATCAGGAAAAAAACCAAAGTTTCAGAGAAACTTAAAAGCAAGGAGAACAAGTTTGGGCCTTTTCCTATCTGTTGAGTCACAGCTTGATGTTTTATCTTCTGAAAGCTAATTTTTAACTTGGTTAACAGGAAAATATGACACTAACAGTCACAGCCATCCATACCTTCCACATCTTCTTAAACATTACCAGAACTCTCATCTGCAACGAGATGGAGAAAATCCAGGAACCTACATAAACCTGTACCAGCTGAGGAAGTATCTTTCAGTCCTCCACTACATTGCATTCTAAAGCTGTCCAAGAAAGAAAATAAACTTGCAGACTCTCCTGTCCCATTTAGATTTTTAACAGTGAATAGAAAAATCTCCTCTTTGTTTTTTAATTTGTTTTCCCCTCAAAAAAGTCTAAGTTGCATTTGCTTGCACTGGCCCTAGAGCACTGTTTTGCCAGCACAGACACTATAATCATACTTTCCTCTCTCCTGCTTTGTTACGCATGACCTTTGTAGTCTGCAGAATTAAGAATGGAGAGCAGGCAACGAGGTATTCCTTATGGAGATTGGTTATGTTCATTTCCCATTACTTTGTTGAACCAGTACAAAGCAGCCACAGACAGGAGGTATTCTAGCCTCAGGAGTCAGATCATAAATGATTATACATAAATAACTCTAAGTTAAAGACAGCAGAACTCAACTGTTGAAAGGTATTCTCCCTCCCCTTTCTGCTTTGACACATTGTTTTCATGGCAGAGAGTACAGACTGAGTTCAATACCACTTCTGAACTCCTACTTACTGACTGTTTGTGTTTTGGTTTCTGGTGGTTTGTTGGTGGTTTTTTTTTTGCATTGGAGAAATTTCAGCATCTAAGCCACATCATAGATTTATGTTTCATTTCTTCTATATTACAAGGATAATCTTGCCTTTAACAGTTTCAGTTATCGTACAGATTTAGACACAAAATGAACTCACCCTTCATTCCTGTTGTTTCTGTGTGCATCCACATAAGTGACCTCCCCTGCCTTTCTCATGACATCTTTCAAGTCCTGCAGCAAAAGTTAACATTTTAGCCTTAAACAGGACAGAAATGAGTCAGCTACCAGTAATACTCCCCTAAAACTTTCTCTGCTAAAACTGCTTAATGCTTTTATATTTTTATACGTATAGAAATACATATAATTCAGAAAAAAGTTTCTGAAACAGCCTGTGTAATAGCAGCTGCATATAGAAAGGATCCCTCATTTTTACAACTATAGTGAATAAAATACTGCTTTTAAAATAATCCTGTATCCCAAAACCAGCTGTTAAGAAAACACAATGCAATACTTAAAATACCAATGTATGCACTAAAATCAGAACTATAACAGATGAAAAGCAACATAGTATTAAATGCAGATTTTCATGACTAGCAGCCCACTTAAATGACAAGCGGATATATGTAGACAAATTCATTCTATATGCTCACCTCCCCAAACTTCACAGCAAAATTAAAAGTAGAAAGGTGCAATTACTATATAATTAATAATTTTATAAAGGGAAAAGTTTTCTTATATTTCACTTGAATATCTGTCACACTGCAGTGCCACGTCAATAGACACCCTTGTATTTAACTTAATAGAGGCTAAACACGCAGACACTGTAAAATTACTTGCTCAGCAATAGGATAAAGTACAAACAAATAATGTAAAAGGTCACTAAAAAGCTAAACATTTGTATAAGTTAAAGCAGTACTTTTACCAAACAGTATCTGGTATTTTATAATCCCAGACTACTTACCGCAACATGCCACAAGTGGCAGATGATATAAGAAGGTACCTTAAGCAAAGAGTTGCTTGTCCAATACCTAGCTGGCCAAGAGGAACTCTCTTACATGAGAAAGGCAGAGTGATGGCTCATAGCAATATGCTTCACGGAGGTACCAGGGGCCCTGAAAGCACTGGACATAGTCTCCAGTCTCCAGAAGTGGCTAAAGAACCCGAGGATGATCTGTGCTAGCCAATCGAGATCAAACCCAGGCAAACCAAGATCTAGATCGCCAAAAAACAGGAGTGTCATAGGAACCAAAAGGAAAATTCAGAACAGGCCAAACCCTAGAATTTCAGCCACTAGAAAACCCCCAAGTCTTTGTTTCTTTTTGCTCCACACAAGAAAAATGAGGGTTAACCAAATCAAGATTGTTAGAAGAGGTTCAAAATGCACTTGGTTAGAAATATGCTTAAGGAAGAAAAGACTACAAAACAAAAAGCCAAGAAAAACTTTAGAACATTTGCCACAGAATATAAGAAGGCTTAGTTTTATCTAATCTTTTAATTAAAATTCAATCATTTTAAAAACTGGCATACACAAACTAGTAGACATTTTCCTTGCTTCACATGTGCTTAACACAAAGAAACCGTAACAGCAAATGAAAAATGGACCCTACAGCACCATTAAAAGTAACACTTCAACCTCAGTATGTTTATCTCAATCTAGAGATGCCTGGTTTCGGCTGGGATAGAGTTAATTTTCTTCCTAGTAGCTGGTATAGTGTTGTGTTTTGGATTTAGTATGAGAATAATGTTGATAACACACACTGATGTTTTCAGTTGTTGCTAAGTAGTGTTTAGACTAAAGTCAAGGATTTTTCAGCTTCTCATGCCCAGCCAGCAAGAAGGCTGGAGGGGCACAAGAAGTTGAGAGGGGACACAGCCACGGTAGCTGACCCAAACTGTCCAAAGGGTATTCCATACCATGGGATGCCATGTCCAAAAGAACAAAATTTTTGCTCTGCTCAAGTCAATGACAGCTTAACCAGACCAGGACTGGTAAGTCAAAAGGAAGTTAGAAAATGTTAATCTACATAATTATTTTTTTAATTCAATAACTTTAGGCTTTAAAATTGAGCCCCCCTCCACCCCCTGACTTGCCACACTAGATGCTGAATCCTAAGGATCATCATCATAAAATATCATTTGTAATAGTAATGTCAATATCATTAAGATGCCAACATTATTGATCAAAAGAGAGTAAGTGTGCATGTGTTATAAAGCTCAACAGAGTATTTGCTATTATTAGGGGAATGTTTTAAAGTTATCTGGTTTTACTTAACCAGTGGCACAGTTGAATTTTATCCTAAGTTTACTGTTCTGGTTCACCTTAAACAGCACAAGAATACCCTGTTGTGCTTAGCAGCAAAGGAAAATAAGGTGTAGGACAACCATAAACAGGAAAAACACATATTAAAAATTACATCTTCGTGTAACACAGATCTACTTTTCCCAACTGCTTGAAAATTCACAGACACTGAAGAACTAATGAGGGTGGTTGGAAAGCTCTGAACATGCAGAAATACGTTTGCTTAAATAAGGAGAATTCTGATAGTTTGTCTACTACTTAGATATGAGATTATCTACTAACAATATAGTCAAAAATTTGAGGAAACTGATCTGAACAAAAATTTTATTTGTGGTTTGGTTGGTTTGGGTTTTTTTAAACATCCCAGCACAATAACTTTTAAAGGAGACAGAAGTTCTCAAAGCACAGGGATCTGCACACACCAAAGATGAAATTATGTGCGTTAAGTTTTAAAGCAAGGTTCTATATTGATTGTGCTTGCTAGAAGCTCAGGAGTTAGGAAGAATAATGCCACTACTGTTAATGTATTAGCTCTTTTAATCTGTTGTGTAAGTAGCATAGTTAAAAGTTAAAACGCTAGTCAGTACCAAAGCAGTACAGCTCCAAAACAAAATGAGGCTTGCATATGGATGTTAGCTTCAAGTGATTTCTATTTAGGCAGGTATCAAGAAGTAAAGTCTCTTATGCTAACTTATGATATAATTAAGAGAGTCATTAAGCATTTAATTAGAATCCTAAAGATTCATCAGTATGAGATCTGAATTAGGTGGGCTTCAGTCTAAAATGGTAAGTACACACAAAGCCATTATAAATATTCACAAGTAAAATAAAGTTACAGAAACATTAAATTTTTTTTCAAGTTAACACTAAACAGCATTACAGGATTTATTCTCCTTAATGCTCCATTCTAGCTTACTTCTCTGGTCCCTACTGTCATTTCCAAGCATTGTGTTCTATAACAATCTCTTCATATACATAACTGCATAGCATACCCAGAAGATACTCAGATGAAATCCACTTGCTCATCACATCAACTCAGAAGTTGTTTTTTTAGTTATTCAATAATTAACACAACTGTACAATTATGAACCTTTTGAACCTGTCATGCAGAAGATAAACAAACCTAGTTCAACTGTTTATCTGCATGGACTGTACCCAAGCTCTTATGAAACACATCAGCGGAGCTCCAGGCAAGCCAAACAGCCTCCTCATGCGGATTTAGCTGCAAGACCAAGGCTTTGAACATTCAACGTGTTCTACTGCATCTTTCAGTACAGTAATTAAAGTCTCTTTATTCAAAAAATATAAAGGTTAATGAACAAGACTGAACTCCACCATTCACTCACCTTTTCTAAATAGCATCTGTTGCTATGCCCTTAAAAAGTAAACTTTCTATAGACTGTATACTACACAGAACACAACTAAAGGAATTACTTCATGGTTATTCTGTTAAAAGCCAGCTAAAGATTAGCAAAACATAAGCAAGGCGTGCAAAAATAATTAAGAAAGGTGGTAAGAAAGCTTCAAAACACAATTACTCAAAGTTTGAGTTTTTTTAAAAGTATCTACAGCAACCATACTTTACACAGTAGCTTTCTTAAGATTCCCTTTATTAATGACATATTACCAGACTTCTCATCATGCATCATGTCACAAAAATACTTTGCAAAACATAAGATCATAAAATTCACTCAAAACAAAGGCATGCACTTCTAGGTATAACAATACAAAATGACGACATAGTTTGCATGGATGCTATGCTTCAATAATTTAGAAACAATCTAGAGATTTCAAAAGTTTTATCAGTTCCCAACTACAAAATCTAGTTATAGAACTATTCACACAGATGTGAAACAGAAGACTTCTGTAAGTGTTTGAATGGTAATTTTTAGCAATTACTGAAGCTTTTTGCCTTTTTTTCTTACTTGGGTTAAATATTTATGATGGCTTTATTAAGAAATTAGCCTAAGAGCAGTCTACTTCCAGGGTAGGAAAATAAGGTGTAAAAAAAGAAGGTAAGATGTTAACTCACCTGCCAGCTGATACGGGATGAAAGGTTTTCAACTATGATCCTGTGTTCAGTACGAACAGGAGGTCCATACCGGCTAGAAGAGTTCAGAGGGGAAAAAAAAAAACAAACGAAAAAGTTTCCAGCGTAAGAAATTTAGAACTTAAGAAATCTGATGTTTTCTATAGTTTGCTGAGAGAGTTAAGCATTTTCCTTGTTGCTGGACTGCAGTTTGATTCTCCCTAGTCAAGGATATATTTAAGAGTCCACTACAAGAAGAGAGCTGTTACAAGGGGATTAAAAAGGATTTTGATGAAGAACTTTATACCAAGGCAGTCAATATAGCTGCCATTTTTTCTAAATACACTGAAATAAGTGCCTAGTAGAATGAAAATAATGTAAAGAGAATTATTCTAATTATGGTATTTGACAGGCTTGGCTCACACATACCGTTTTGGAGGTTATTCATGTAAAGGGCAACTTCTAAAAATTTTTTTTAGTTGGTAGGATAAATTCTGTTTCATGTCAGGGAGACAGACAGCACAATTCAAAGGCATCTTAGTTTATGCTTCTAAATTCCGAATCACTTGTTAATATTCATAAATGCCTCCACAACCTGTATTAGGTATTTTTGTGGGTAGAAATATTCTTATTTTAGTAAAATGAGAGCTAGATAACTGGTTGCCCTGAAATAACAGTGGCAGTTTACAGTTCCTGAATGAAAGCCAATGCTGTTCACTTAACCAAAAATTAAAGACCCTCTCAAAAACGAAAATGTGGTGTGAAAATGTTCATACAGAAAAGAGTAAGACATCTGGAAAGAATACTGTCCTTGCAGGTCATTTCTGTTCCCAATCCTAGTCATTCTGAATTCAAAGGGATCTGAGAACTATGGAAAAAGATATGCCAGCCTTTTGATAAGTAATGCAGGATTCTAACAATGGCACTACTTCGTATTACTACAAAAAGATTCAAGAATCAAGAACACTGACCTTAGAGAAAATTATTCTCATCTTCTCCTCCCATAGAAACATAATCCTAAATTGTGCGTATTGATTTGTACACTGAAGCATAGGCAATTTCATTTCAGTGCATACCTCAAAGTGTCCCAATTTTTTTCAGAACATCCAGATCTTCCAGGCATTTAAACAGAGGTCCCAGAGTCCCAAAACTGGCAGGCTGAGTCTCATTTTTCCATTATTGCAAACCGCAGTCTCTTCCTGTCTGGCATCGGCAGTCTGACGTCATGAACATGACTACAACGTCAGATGCCCACGACCTTCAATCACACTTCCTACTTTAAAAGTCCACTTTTAGCCTGGACCTCGGACCAATTATACCGCATCAAGGTTACTGCCACTAAAGAAAAAATAATCTAATTAGCATACTTGCATATGCAAATTAGATGTTCCAGACACTGGTTTGTAATTGGCAGCAATTCTGACTTTGAAACAAATGCAGAGGTTTATGTCAGTTAAGTCTTCGTCTTTCTTCCAAACTCTACTCTGCATAGGCCACAGCTATAAATGTTTCTACAGAGTAAATTATTCCATACATACTTACTTCACACAGGTAGATATAAAAGTACAAAGATGTAATTTGTAGTTGTTTGGTGGAATATATGCAAATCTGCAGAACTTTCACAAGCTCCACTGCAAGTTGGCATAAGGTTCATCACTGGCTCAAATCGCTAAAAGTGAACAACTTCACAAATACTGTATGTCCACTACAGGTATTCTAGATATGAGCTACATCCCATTTTTCAGATTCCACTGTCAGACAGAGGCTCCCCTTCAGCAAGGCACCTGCTTGGTCAGCAAACTTAGTCAATTGGTATTTAAACACTTCTCACATGCTAGTATGTTGTGTCCTAGCATTGTTTCTCAAATACAGTTCCTTTTGTATGCTGTGCTGAAGTAAGCATTTTGATAACCATACAACTGGAAATGTGAAAGCTTGGTTAGATGGTAAATACCTTGAACTATTATTCTACAATAATTCTACTTAGCCTGTAAGCTCAGTTTAATGACAAAAGCCTCAGCAGAGAAGCTCTGGCATTTTTCTTGACTTAGTCTTTAAAAACAGCCAATCCAACTGCAGCATTACTCCTTCACATCATTTACACAACAGTAGGAAGCAAGACCAATGTAGTGCCTACAACATGGAGAGGGAGCATTTCATAACAGGTTTGTGAACCTCTGCGAGCCAGTTAAACTGCTTTAAAATCCACATTCTCTTCAGCCAGAGGAGGTAAATAATAGTAATGGACCTCCAAGGTTTGAGAACATAAGTTCTTTCGTGAAGCTATACAAGGAAACAGAGCTGGATCTCTAAATCCAACCACAAGAAGAAAACAGCATTTCCATACAGTTCTTCAGTTACTGTGTTTGTAGGAAACAGAGTCCAGACCACCTACCTAGATCCACTCTGCGACTGGTAATAACTGAACCGTTGAGGGAATCTGCCCCTTCCTCTTCGGGCTCGAGCATGCTCAATTGTAACCCTTACAATAGGAAAAAACCAAAACAAACAAACAAACAAAAAATAAAACACAAACTTCAAGTATTTGACAGTGACTTAAATCTTTTGCAACTGGAAGCACATGTGCATGAACAAGAATTATCTTGCCCTTGCACGCAATGATTTATAACACAGTCACTGGCATTTCTTAAAGAGCCAGAACAGTGGTATTCTCTTGTCTCATTCATCTCCCTCAGACTATCATGAAAATGGTCATGGGTCTGTAATTCAGATTGAAACAATTAAATTTGCTCAGCCAGAACCCAAGAGTAATCACAGAGGGAAAAGACTACCAAAATAAGTAACAACAACCTAATGACACAAACCCAGCTTCCACAGTCAAAACAAAAATTACTGCAACGTACAATGACTATAGTCCACATTGTTGCAAACTGAAGGGCAAAACACCAAATTATGAGAGGCTATCATCAACTTAATTTCTGAAGTCAACAGACAGATAAATAGCAAATAAGTAAGTTAAATTCATTTTTACTAATATTTCTAGTGAGAAGACCTTGAGTTAGCTTTTAAGGAGAAGTGGAGAAAACCGTCAGCTACCCCTCGTCCAGCCCCAAACTATTTTTGCCTTATGTAAGTCTGTAGCCAGGATCCCAATGAGTCTCTTTATCTAAAGTTATAGAAGGTGTATCCCATCACAGAGCCACAAGAAACAGGTGTCAGAGCACAAGCTAATGCACCGTATTTGAACACAAAGCACTTCTGCTGTTCTTAAGGGAATTATGGTATCACGCTTACCTTTCATCACACAACTCTTTACCATTTAGTTCATAAATTGCATCATCAGCATCCCTGTGGTCTTCAAATTCCTAGAAAGAAAACAGGAATAAAAAAGTATTTTCCCTCATAGCATACTCAAATGCTAGAAAACACATTTTCTTTATAATTTTTACACTTCTGCAGCAAGTATCAGCCAGAACTTTGATCAAGGAAGCCGACTCCTAGTACATTTATGACTGAAAACCAAGATGTTCCCATTCATGATCATTTCTTCTCCCTCCACCCTGCAAACTCCTTTTGCCTTCCTCAGTTGTTTCAGTATAGCTATTTGCAGGACCTATATAAAATTAATTAATTAAATGACCTGGTTTATTACAGAAATGTCTAAACTACTTTTGGGGAGAGAAGTGGTGGGACTACTTCAAGGCATACAGTTTAAAACACAACCCTACATACAGGGAAATCCTATATAACAGCACAAGCTGATCAACTGCAAACAAAAGCAGGAGAGCTGTGCACTCCCAAAATCCTCTTAAGAATTCTGGGGCTGATTCAACTCTTACTGAATTGGCAAAGAAAGAGTAAACCAGAAAGAAAGCCCTTCTCATTTTTTTTTCTGAGTGAATTCAGGTCACTAGTCTGGCAAAAAGGTACCTGTGTAAGAAGAGTAAGAAACATAAGCCCCTCTTCAGCAGTGGCCACCTGTGGGTCTGGATCAGCTATAATATGCAATTCCATATACTGCTGCAACGGAATCTGTTGCTTCACTTTTGGCAGCAATGCTGCTTTAGTCAGCCCAAGTAGCCTCTGCCCACTATCCAGCCCACTGGTTCTTGGCAAAGCTGTTTGTACAGCTCTGCAGGAAACTAGGTCAAGAAACCTATCCAGATGAAAAACAGCACACTGCGTGCAGGAGGTGGGGTGAAAAAGACAGTGTTATTTTTCAACTAGATCAGCGTCCCAGGTAGGTTCCTTATGTGGCTGAACAACTGTGGTAACGCCATGAGAGGCAAGGGAAGAAAGGAAATAAATAAAGCAGTGAGAACAAGCAGCTGGGTAGGGACTGCTTGAACCAACAGTGTGGATGGAGAAAAGAAATTGTGGAACTGCAGCTTGAGAGCAAAGAACAACAAAGAAGCTTCTCTAGTTGAAGAAAGCGTTTGCATAACTACAAACAGCTTTTCAGAAGCAATACTGGCTTAAGCAACCTTCCCCCTTCTGCACTGAAATCTGTTTCACTACCAAGTGAACCGTCACACATCCTTGCATGATGATGCAAAAATTATCTTGAGAAAATTCATTTAGGCCTGGCATTTAAGATTATCAATAGTTAGCAATTACAACTCCCATGATTTCAGCTAGTTCCTAACAAACTGAACATCTGTAAGTCTGTCTCACTTTACATACTAGCTTTATGGTCTGAAGTTTGAAAATGTTCTGCACTGAAGTCTACAAAATTTAAGTAAATATAATTAGTTTCAAAGATCAAGCAATGATTTCAGTCAAGCGCAATGATTTCAGTCAAGCACAATGAAACATACTTTCAACACTACAACAATGTTCAATCAAAATCACTTGGTTTTTTAAAAGATTTTATAAATACAGATTTTAAATAACCAAAACCAAAGATGAACCAACAGCCCATGACAGTGGGGTACCGCAAAAGATAATGCTATTCAATGTATTTATAAATTATCTGGATGACAGGACCAAGAGCACCCTCACCAATTTAGTGGCTGACACCAAAGTGGGAGGAGAAACAGATACACAAGAAGGAATAACTACCACACAGAGACCTTGATAGGCTGAAAGGTTAGGCCGACAAGAATCACAAGTTTTAATGGAAGATAAATGTGAAGTCCTGCACCTGGGATAGAATAATCCTAAGCAGCAGAACAGGCTGGGGTCTGAGTGGCTGGAGTGTAGCTCTACTGAAAAGGACGTGGAAATCCTTGTGGAGAGTCAGCTAAGTGTGAGTCAGCAGTGTGGCCTTGCTGTAATGAAAGCAAACTGTGTCCTGGGCTGCATCAGTAAGAGTACAGCCAGCAGACCAAGGGATGTGATTATTCCACCCGACTTGGCATTTGTTAGGCCACACCTGCAACAATGTGTCCAGTTTTGGTCCCTCCAGCTCAAGAAAGAGACTGAAAAATTGGAGTGGGACCAGCAGAGGGCCACCAAAACTGATCAGAAGGTTGGAGAACAAAGAAAGGCTGAGTGAGCTGTGTTTGTTCAGCCTGAAGAAAGGCAGCTCAAAGGGGATCCAGTCAGAGTCTTCCAAAACCTAAAACACAGTTACAGAGATGACTCAAGTGCTTTCCTCATGTGGGTGCACAGTGATGGGATGACAGGTAAAGGGGGGAAAATCTTGCTCAGACGTAAGGAAAAAATTCTTCATCATGAGAACAACTATATTTTTTAGACAGAGTTACGGGGCAATTATTCAAGCTTATTAGTGAGCTCTGAAAAGAAAATGCTTCTGCCTAGGAACTGTAGAAGAGAGGAAGGAGGGTTGGCTGACTCATGTGCGAGTTGAGCAGAAGTTGTTCCTGAATGAGTCAACAGCCCTGCCCAAGAAGAGAAGAGGAACACTCAGGGAAAGGTGACTTGAGAAATAGCAGCAATTGGAAAGGATGCACTAAATAAACTCAGGCTCACATCTAGATCGGCCATTTACCTCCAGACTTTAAGAGGCAGGTATTTACCTACTGGCAGGTATTTACCTACTGGCAGTCAACAAGAAGTAGCTCATACTGCAGGGCAATCAGGAACAAGCATGTGTACAAGTCAAGAAGTAATACTTCAATGAAACTAAAGTAGGGAAAGCCTGTTTTTTTTTTTTCTTTTCCCATAGCTTCACCCAAGGGACTGATCTTGGCAGAATGAATGGCAAGTAAGCCTGCCATAGTGCGAGGGCAGCATCATCAACCTTTCCAATTTGAACTCAGTGCTGCAGAACAACTAATTCTCATTTTTCAGGAGATAATAGTTAAGAAACAGGCTGATCCTGAGTCAACTTGGGAACCTGTAAAGGTGTAAAAATTTGGACAACAGTTTAGGAGTGTAGAGCTTTAGAAAGCAGTGGTAGGAAACTAAGATCCAATGAACTGTGCATTTCATTTACTAGTCTGACAGACACATACGCCCTGTGAACATATATTGATGGTGAATATGCCTAACTTTAGCTGCAGAAGATTTAAAAGCTGTGCTGCTTAAATCCAAGAGCAAGCACCTATTACACCTGTTGTCTTATCCAACCACTTTGCTTTTATGTCAGGCCATTATTCAGAGAGATGACCAAGCAGACTAGAAGGAGTGAGAGAGGAACATAAATGGTTCTGTATAAACTCTTCTCCAGGTCAAGACTTTGCCAAGTTTTGTAATGCCGTAACAGGATATTTATACTGTCTTCAGACATAAGGGATAAAATTTAAATTCATGGAAGACTATGATCAGACAATGTATTTAATGTTCAGACAATGTATTTAATGCAGCTAGAATATTACCAAGATTTTGAGCAAAACCTGGCCAAAACCAGGTAAAACTGTAATCCCAGTATCTGAAAAGCAGTCTGAAATGTATATTAATATTTTCCATTTCCATTGGAACTATTATTCTCTTAAGCATCTTCCCTTCCTTGACATCAACCTAGCAAGGCGAGTACCTGCAAGCAAGAGAAAGGAAGACAATGTATTACTTACCACAAATCCAAATCCATTTTTTAGATGGATTTCTCGTATGCGTCCATACCCTTTGAAGAATTTCTCCACATCCCGTTCCCGAGCGCGTGAGCTTAAGTGTCCAACAAAGACACGGCAGCCACTCATCTTAAGGTTGATGCTAAGAAGGAAAACAGCACTGTTTATTAGATTAACAAACTTAAAATAGAGTGATTAAGACCACTTTCGCATCTCAGAAATCTCGGTTAAATAGGATTTGATTTTATTGTTCTCCAGGTATATATGTTAAAAATCCAATTTGCTATAGTCAGAGAAGTGAGAAAATCTTATACTGCTGACTTCTAACAGAACCTACGCAGAACCCCTAGTTTTGTCCTTTTTAGTCATATAACCTAAAGACTTCTTGTATCTAAAATAACGTTTTGTTTGCTGTTAGACTAACAAGGCTTTTGTATCACAGAACACGAAAAAAACCCACTCTATAAGCTCCAAGATGAATTTACTGGGCTAACAGCAGTTAAAAAAAAAAAAAAAGAACAAAACTGTTATCCTAATTATTGGAATAACAACATAAAACATTCTCAAGCTTTTGCTTTCACCTTAAAGAATTGCTGCAATAAAAGTTGTATTAGCATCCAAAAGATAAATAGTAGTCATCAAATTATTTGTACGAACCACAAAGTACTTTATTTTAACAGTCTATCAAGTTATGAAGACAAAACATTTTGTTATTATGAGATTTCAATGATGGCAAAAACAAAGGCTATTTCAGATATTTGGATTTTCAAAACTGTCTACTGATCCAGGATAGATAATTTGAGATATTTTTATGGAAGCTCCAGTGTTTACCTTGAGTATGTCACTTTTTCAGTTTATGCGATTTAGAAATTAAGTTCTTATAACTGGAAAATATTAATTATTTGGCTCACTCAGTGAGCTGCTTGTCATACAAAAACCAAAGAATCCAAGCCCTAAGGAGAGGAAATACAATGTGATCTTGTATTACAATACTAGGTTGTAAAGCAGACAGAGCAAACTGACAACATATCGGTTAGCTGTGAAAGTAGTTCAAGACAATTTGGGTGCAGTATTAGCATGATTTACCTTCTGTGTTAACACCCATTAGGTTTCTATTGATTAGTTTCTTTACTTGGGCTCAATCTGCCATCAGAGGAGTGCCAGAACTTTGGAAGACCAGGTACTGGACTTCTTACCAGGCGAGAGGTAGAAGTGTGACAGCACTTACTTAGATTAGCCTAAACCGTCCCCCAACCACGATCTGAGGTGATGGCTATTTAACCGCTTTCACGCGAAAAGTTTTGTGCTTCCCTTACCATGCTGCCTTTTGTAACCATTCCTTCCTTTGTGCTCACGCTTGCGTTTTTATGCCCACATGGAAATCCAGCTCAGAGGACTGATTCAGCTTCCTCGCAGAGCAGCTAGTTTTCCGACAGATTGCTTCCCTGATGCACCCTTACTACACAAACACTGGCAAAGCCAGCAGCTGGTATTAAGGGAAAGACAGGCCTTTGCAGAGGCAGGACAGACTTACATAACTATGTGCTCTAAAACACGGCAAGAACGGTCACTCTGGCAACAGCGCTCATTTTGGGAGCGACACAGATTTGACAGATTAAAACGACTGCGTTCCTGCTGTTCAATGCTTTTCGTTCTTAGTTCCAGAAAAACAAGGTGGGGAGGAGAGGAATCACGGAAGGAAATGAAGGCGGGTTGGATGGAACCGGCTGCCTGAGAAACTGTCACAGGTACAACTATGGGGTGCAAACGATCTGCCCATGCATTATTTACTCAAACATCAGGGAGCACAATGGACGCGAGAGTCTGCACCGACACCTGCCACTCGCAGAGCTTCACACGTTGTTCCTAGCACAATGCAACCGCGTTTGCTCACCGGTGGCTCCCACGACACCACACGCCGTCGGAAGAGCACCCGGCAAGCACGGGCCCGCAGCGAACGACCATCTGCTCGCTCGCTCGCTCTTTTGAGAAGTCGCGACGGGACGGGGCTGCGCCAGGCTCGCCGCCTCCCCCCGGCGGGAGGACCCTCTCCTCGGGTTCACCGCCGCCGAGGCCGAGGCCCACCCAGCCGGCGATCGCCCCTCCGGCTCTTCGCGGCGGACGCGAAAGCATTTACACCCGCTCACCTCCGAACCCCGCCGGCTCCCAGCCATCCCTCGCAGCAGAACAGCCGGGGTCAGCCCTCCTCCCCTCCGCGAAGCCGCCACGAAGCGCGGCGTCCTCCGCCGCCCGCTGCCGTCGCGCCTCGATTACCCAACGCCCGGCGGCCCCCCCGCTCCCCGGCCGAGCGCCCGGCCCGGCGGCGCCAGCGAGGCCTCCGCGAGCGGCTTCCTTCCCCTCCGCCCGGCGCCGCCGCAAGAAAGGCCGGGCCGGGCCCGGCCCGCTCCGGTCCGCCCCGCCCCGCAGCGGGGCCCGGCTGCCAGATCCCCGCTCGGAGCCCAACGCCCGACCCTCCCCCGGCCCTCCCGCCACCGAGCGAGCCAAGGAGGCGGCAGCCACTCACCGTCGCCGAGCGCTGAGTCCCGCGGGCCGTGAGGAAGCCGCTCTCGCCGGCCGCGGCGGCAATGGCTGCCTTGTTCCTACGAGAGACCGACACCGCCGCGCGCCCCCAACGGATGCTGCGCAACCGCCAACGCCCGACTCCAACTCCCAGCGAGCCCCGCGGCGGCCCGGCCGCGCCCCGCGCCGCCGGCGGCCGCTTGGCACCCTGGGAGCTGTAGGCGCTCGTCGGGACGGGCGCCGCGGGGCGGTTCGGCGGGGGCGGGCTGCGGCCCTGTCAGGGCGAGCCGCGTAGGCCGGCGCCGTTGGGTCCGGGAGAGGCCGAGCGGCGGGGCCCCCGCCACGACCAGGCCCGGGCTGCGGGGCAGGAAGGCGCTGGGAGCCCGCCCTCGCCCTTGGAGCTCCCCGAAAGAAATCGCGCTCCCTTCCCGAGGGAGCGGTGCTGGGCCTGTGCGACCCTGCCAACCTGCTGCCGTCCCCCGGGGCCGTTCTGCTTCAGGCTCTTGACCCGCGACATGGCAAAAAAAAAAGAAGGAAAGATGGGCAGTCCGCAGCGGAGGGGCCGAGGCACGCGTGCAAAGAGTGTTACACGACGCGTAACGGCTCGGCAGCTACGGTTCTGCCCACGAAAGTGACCCTCTTCTCCCCCTCAGCACGCAGAATTACGCTGCTTTGGATAAAACCCCGATACTGTTACTGTCGCTGACACCAGGGGGAAGCCTTGGGTGGGGAAAAGCGGCTGTTGAAGATGACAGGCTTGTACGGAGGTGCTAGGCAGAAGCAGTGTTTCCACGCGTGTACAGGCAGCACGCTGCTTTTCTGGTTTATCTGTGGCTGAGATGTACTCATTTTATGGAATTCGTGACAGTTGACAGTGTGATGATCAAGACAAAAATTGTTACCCGTTTCTGCAGTATAGCATAGCTTGTTGAATCTTCACCGTCCTCAGCTCGAATGTGGCTTAAAATATAGGTACGGTTTGTTTTTCCCATTTTTTCCCCTTGTCTGATAGCATCATGCCTGGATTTCCTGACTTGACTTGGAGCAAATAGCTAAGTTACATCTATGACATCACATGCTAGAGATTCAGGCATCGTTCAAATCTCTTGCCCTCTAATTATTCCTTAGGACGGAGATAACCGCTACATTCAACATCCATAGTAAACAGAACCATTTAGGTTGGAAGGGACCCCTTGAGATCACCTGGTCCGGCCCCACAAGGTTGCCCAGGACCATGTCCAGTCAGGTTTTCAGTATCTCCACAGATGGAGGCTCTGCAACCTCTCTGGACAACCCGATTCAGTGTTTGACCACCCTTACAGTAAAAAAAAGCATTTTCTTGTGTTCCGATGAAATTTCATGGTTTTTAATTGTCAGTGGATGCTACTGAGGAGAGTCTGGCTCCCTCTTCTTCATTCCGTCCCATCAGGTATTTAGACACATTCAGCCTTCTCCAGGCGGAACAGTCCCAGCTCTCTCAGCCTCTCCTTACATGAGAGATGCTCCAGTCCTGCAGTCATCTTTGTGGCCCTGTGCTGGACTCGTTCCGCTAAGTCCATATCTCTTTGTACTGCGGAGCCCAGCAGAGGACACAAGGCTCCAGGTGTGGCCTCAGCAGTGCTGAGTAGAGGGAAAGGATCACCTCCCTGGACCTTCCAGCAACGCTCTGCCTAATGCAGCCCAGGATGCTGTTGGCTTTTGCCGCGAGGCGACTGATGTGAACTCTTTTTGGTAAGAAAATGGAGTAATGAGACAGCTTAACAAAGCTAACTGGTTAAAAAAGAAAAAGTGGGTAGCTGTAGCTGGGGCAAGTATGTCTCACAACTTTGAATACAACGTACAGTTGTAAGGCTATTTTACTTCTTTATCTGATAAGACTGTCTAGGACACTCAAAATGGCAGCCCTGTGACTCTTTCTATGCAAACTCTGTGTAGGTAGCAGAGCTGGACTATTACAGGAGTAGCACCAGAGCCTCTGTGTGCCTGTGTGCTTGAATTGCTGCGTAAGAAGCTCAGAAGCAGAAAAAAGCTCCTTAGGTGGCAGTCTTGGAATGGTATGGGAGTAATAGGGATTTGAGTTACTGGCAATAATGAAGATAAGTCATGCCGGAAGCCCAATTAAAGCTTTTTCGGTTTTATCCTGCATCTCTGCAGTCTCTGGGGTCATGTCAGTGGGGAATGCGGGTGTGCGTCTGGAACGCAGCTCTGGCTGCTCTGCTGGTGCCTGAGCCAGGCTGGAGTCCCGCTTTCCCTTTCTTGGTTGTGGACACTCTGCATGGGTGGTAAAAGGCATGAAATACATCATTAGAAGAATCTGCAGCATTACCTCTAGTGTGTGGGTAGCATCTCTGGAAGCTATCATGTGCAAAATCAACTTTTGTAATAAAGCTCTGTTTTAGTTTCCTCGTTATTTTGGTTGCACGAAAAGATTGGTCTCTCAGAACACCAACACCATCTGAAAGCCCACTGGGAACTATTAGCGTCCTGACTGCACACCTACAAATGTAAACAAATACTCAGCTGGAATCAGGGTACTTAAAAAACACAATCTGTTTATTGCTGGTGTAAATGAACTGCTTTCTTGCTTCCCTGAAGAAGACATTTTGTTTTCTCTGTGGCAGCAAGCAGGATGCTGTGGTTCAGTACCACAGATTAGAGATTATGCCCTATTCAAGTAAGAAGCAGCAAGAGAGAAATGGTTTGTTAAAATGGTGGTGATGCTTGAGTGTGCTTAATAATAAAGAAGGTATAAAATGCTTTCTCAACTCTGCAGTTTAAAGTAGTGCTTGGTTTTAGGCAAATCTGTACAACGAAAGCCACAGGGTTCATACAAAAAGCCACGACAGCAATTAAGGAACTGGGGGGAACGGTCTGGGAAAAGGTTTGAAATATTTGCAGGGTGACTGCAGCACTTAGACAGGAAAGCAACAGAGCTGGGCTCAGTTCTCCACTCCGCCACGGACCTCCCCGAGGACCACAGGAAAATTGCTTCTGGTTGGAGACAGTAACCACTCAGTTGCCTTCGCTGCAGCACCTAACAGGTGCCAGCCACCCAGAAGGAATCCAAGACTTACTTAGAGCTAGGTCTTGCACAGGACACAGAGGAAGGTAGACATCTGGGGACCAAAAATGCCCGCATGCCAGTGAGCAAGTGAGAAGCTGCTAGGAAGAAGTGGTGAGAATGGAGGTCTTAACGTCCTGCCCCTGCTCAGTACAAATGTACCTGCCTGCAGCGGGGAAACCAGAGCCTCGCTCTGCTCGGGGTCCACAGCTCAGAGTTGTCTTTAAGTGCCAACATCTGTTTCTAGCGGGGACTAACTAGGACTTGTTTTTCTCTTTAGCTGCCGAAAGACACGTTGAGACCAACAGCTACATTTCGTAAAATGGCCTATTGTTTAAACTACCCATCACTCTGGAGGCTTGAGTCCACTGACTTCCTCAGGCTGAAGATCCAGGCTCCCACCCACCACAGAGTGCCCTAACCATGGCGTGAGCCCATGGTGGTGGAGGAGGGAGGCTCCTCGCATTCAAGCTGTGCCACTGTGGAGCAGAAAACTGAGGGAGAGCAAGTCTGAGGGCAGAGCTAGTGGTTGCGCTGCTGGAAAAGGCGGCCTAGGGCCCGTTTCCCACCCTGAGGCTTTGTTCGGTATTTTATCCTTTGACTGTTTAACAGAAAATACCTAAAAAATGCCACTGTCAGGGACTGAAATGCAGCATTCCTTCTGCAAACTGATTGCCTAAACCACGAGGATATGGGTTCATGCTTTCTCTCCTATTGCTTGGGTGCTTATTCTTTATTTCAGAGAGGCAGATGGAGTGAGGTTTCGGGGATGCTCCCTGGCCCAGCCTATTAGTTTTCCCACTGGCTGGGGTGTAGTGCTGGGAGGTGGGGAGCCCCTGAGGAAGGATGAAGCATTGAACTTGTATTACTCTCCTTCTGTGAAGATATTTTAGACAGTTAGGCTCTTATGGAGCAAATGGGTGGCAAATCCACCCAGAGGCTTTGCAAAGAAAGCAGCCAGTCTTGCTGGTTTGTACCGCTCTTTGTACACGCAGTGAGGTTTGCAGTCCCTGGTGACGCGGGGTGTTTGCGAGGGGAATGCTCGGGCATTCCGATGATGGGGACTGTCACAGGGCACCAGGTGTCCAGTTGTTTCAATGACCTGTTCCAGGCCTGCCCCGAAGCAGAAACATAGGCATGCAGAGAAGGCTTAGGTGCAATAGGGAAAAGCCTAGTCAGCAATACCTCCAGATTTGGGCAGCAGCTGAACAGAGAGTGTTTGGATTGCAATTGTAAATATAGGCTTTGCATTTCTACCTTCTAGTGACATCTAGCCCTTTTTTCCCATATGCCTTCTTCATCTGCACAGTGGCAATAACACTAGGTGTTTGCCACAGCAGTAGTGAAAGATTATACTTTTCCAAACAGTATGAGGATCGGGGTCACTTAAGTATTATGATAGCTAGAGGTTCTTCTTGGTATTTTGCTCAAATGCTTGCTAGGTCACCAGGATGTGAACTACTGACTAATAGTAAGAAGGTGTAAACAAACCTGCTGAGAAGAGATAAGGCAGTGGTGAGATGTAGTGCAGTTTCTACCAACGTATTTTCATGCATCTATGTCCCAGAAATCAAAGCAGAGAACAAAAATGGGAAACTATTTCCTGACTGTTGTGTGGTGTCCAAAGACAGAGGAGGAATCCATTTTAATATATTGATGAGATAAATAGTCTATACTGGCTGTAAGTCCTCAGAATATAGAGAAGATTAATTTTCTTCTTGCATTTTCAGTGGGTTTAAATTGCTGGGATGTACATCTACCTAAAATAGCCTTATAGAGCATCCTTCCCTGTATAAGATCTAATCATCCAACTTTATCCTTCGCAATGGGTGAGTTCTCTACTGGCTGCAGCACTGAACACATTTTCTTGGTGCATGCTGGGGAATGTTCTGATTACCTGTTTGTCTCAGGATATGCCCTAGACTTTGTTAATCTAGGTTTATTATGCTAAGACTTTTCCAGCAGCTTAGAGCTAATGCAATGGATTTTAAGGGTTTACACAGTAGCAATTCTTTCAGTAGCCAGAGTCACCTCGGCAGTTTGATTAATTCAACAAGATTAAGCTTTCTGAATACTTGGCTACCAGAGGGGTGGAACAAAAAATCTGTCCTACCCCAGCGTCTGCAAGTGCAAGTAATGTCATACAAATAATCTTCTTGTTATGGTCTGAAAATCATACCTGCATTCTTGTTTCCTAACAAAGTAATTTTAGTTTGAGCCGTTCCTTTCCCAGCCATTACAGTCACCCTCTCCTTTTCCCAGCCATTACAATCACACCTCTGTCCGTTACTTCCCTGATAAAACAGTCTGATTCAGCTGGATGGATCCTCTGTGGATGTATGAATACTTCTTTGAAACCAAGTTCATTCAAGGTTGCAGACCAGTTTCCTATCATTGTCTCCTGAGACTCCTGGCTCTGCTCCTGCACTCCAAATCCAGATGCTGGCAGCACTAAAGAAATGCAACAGTCATTTGAGAGGCTTTTGAAAATGTGGTTGATGTTCTGGCAGGCAAGACAGACCCATGTTGTCTGAGCACTGATGTCTTTTTTGCCCCTGTACTGTCAGACAGTCATGCTGGGGCAGGTACTGAGATCTCAGCAGCCAAAGACCTCAACAGCCATGAAAGGAAAATGGTTAATTTATTGGGAAAGCATTATTTCAATTTCCGTGCCTGAAAATAGTGAGTATGGCAGACTGACGAAAACAGTTTACCCCTGAATGGGAGATGTGAGCTTGAAGAGGATTGTCCGCTTCTTCTGTTCTTGGCAGGGGAAGGGGCAGTCACTGAGCTGCAAACAGCTGTTTCCAGAGACGCATTTCATCAAGGCTGATGTCAGGACTTGGCTAAAGAACAGCATGTTAGCTGCAAAACCGTGAGCCTCATACAAAAAGCTGTTTTCAAATTTCAGCTAACTACTAACTGCCAGAGACTGTTAGGCCACACAATTGCAAGATACGTCTTGTGCTGCATGAGGAAGGTGAATGTGTTGCAGCACCCTGGTGCTCCTCCTCGGGTGGGATGGGAATGGGGAGGCTTTATCTACAGCCTAGAGGGAAAAACCCAGTCACGTCACCGCTAGAACAGTTTATCAAAGGCCATGCCACCTAAGCAGAAGAAATACCAGCACCTGTGCCTCAAATTTTAGGCACACCTATTGTCAATATTCTGAACTCGTGTTCAACTACTCAGAAGCACAGGCGAGGCCTTTCTGGTGCTGTTAACGCCTCAACTTCTCCAAAGGATGCAGTGCTGTGGTGCCAACGGAACAGCATTAGCAAGGCTGGAGCCCACACAGTGCCACCAATTTGTGGTGTAAGCAGGGATCAGCCACCTGTTTTCTGTCTCATAAAACCAGGAATACTTACACCCAGCTGGGGTTTTGTGTGAAACCTGGTCACAGAGTGCAACACTGCTACAGGTCAGTAAAAAGTTTTTGTAAAGACTTCTGGAATCTCCAAGCATGGACTTGCAGTGTGCTGTCATCAGGATCATTCAAAATAACTTGGCTCCATTCTCAGTGGTAGCAGACCTGGGTCCAATGATGGCCCAAGGTGCACCTATTCTCTTTTTCCAGCCCTATTTCAAAATAACATGGGTCTTTTATCCGGACAGTGGTCATTTAATACCCCAACAGATATTCTCCCCACCCCCTGGTATTACTCCTTAAATTTAAAAAAAGAAGAAAAAAAGCATGCATAAAAAAAAAAAAAAAGAAAAAATGTATCATTACATCTTCTGGGAGTAGGTACGACCCACAGAGAACCTCAATTTGTTTGACAGCGCAAATGCCCTTCTCCAGGTGCAGCAAACCAAGGACGGGGCAGCTACTGTGCAAGAGGAAAGAGGAGGGTTATCAAAGGAAGGGCAATGAGTACTCTGAGGCAAACTTCAATATAGATTATCTGTTCATGCCTGTAGTCGTCATCATCTCTGCTGTTTTAGTTTTCAAACAGGTAACATGTACATTAAAATGTGGCAATGGAATTGGCACTCCCTATCTTTGAAGAGGACAGTCCCACCTGTAGCAACGTAGTAGTGATGTAGCTGAAAATGGGCCTATAGAGGAGCTTGCAAGTGGATTAAATACTGATGTGGCTGCAAGTCCTACATTACTGACGATTCACATCAACCCCTCCAGGCTTCTCCATATCACGGGTTACAACACAGGGAACAGCTTCAGCTCAACTCCATCACTCAATAACAATGCAATTATAGGTAAGGTACGTGAACTGTCTCTGCTTCAACCTTTGAAGACAAACTGTGGCGAGTACAGGCTGGCCTTGTCTACGTATGAAGCTAAATGGTGCTCACTTGCAAGCCCTCACATTATCCAGCCTACAGGAGAATGTAGATCTTGGTGTCTCCTGGAAGAAACGTGGTAGGAGACATTAGCATCCCCTCTCCCAAATACAGTATCCAGATACTGTCAAGTTGGGATACATCACAACACACTGCTGTGATTTTTATTGTGTCCTACTCAAGGTCAGGAATAAACCAGAAAGGTGTGCTGAGCCCAAACCCAGCAGGTACAATGCTTTCCTCAGGACTTAGCTCTGCTCTGGGGAACAGAGGGCAATGCTACCCAGAGCTGCAGGAGCTCCTTGTGAATCTGTGCATGAATTCTCCACTCCTGCAGTCATTACTTCAAAATAAAAACTGCCTTCAGGACTAGAGACAGCAGTATGTGGTTATACCTAAAAAACGCTCACTTGAAACATGTCATGAAGCAGTAGTAATGCAGTTTTTTGCTCCTAACTCCACGTTTCCTAAAAAAGTTGTGGGAAGGCAGGAAATGCACCTGTCATATGAGATGGCCGGGAAGGGATTAGCTGCTTCCCTTTCCTGATTTTCAGGCACGTGCGTGTGTGTGTACACCTTATGACTTACTAAAGGTCCCGAAGGCGTTGTTCCGAAGGCTGGTTTCTTTCGAATGACCAGTACAAAGATCATCTTGAGGGCTCTGGAAGAATTTATAATGTCAGGAGATGTGATATCAAGAGCAATGAGATATTCAATGTTGAGGACGAAACAGTGGAGGAATTTTTCATAGATGGTTCAAGATATGGTGATTGTTTGTTCGCACAGGTCTAGTAACAAGAATATTGTTCCTAGATATGTGGGTGTGTCAGGGATGGTTAAAAATTGTATAAGACATAAATTTAAAAAGTAGTAAGAAAGCTGTGAAAATTCCGACATCATTCAACAAGAATGAAAAGCTTAAGGGGGAAAGGAAGTTTACCTTTGAAGTATTGTAATTTCAATTTAAAAAACATTAATTTTGGATGCTCTTTGTCGTTTGTGGTTTCAACTAAATAGGGTTAAACAATTTTACTATACAAATGAATGAAGTCTAGATTTGTTATCACAAGAAATTTTTAATATGGTTTGTGACAAGCAATATCAAAGTTATCAACTCTCAAGCTTCATGTTCTGAAACCAGACAACTCTCAGCAACAAAAAAAGTTGTGCACTGATAAACATAGGAGGCATATTGTATTTTTTAATTAAATATGAAAACATGAGCTGTGTACATTATTTTTTCCCTAGAAAACACAGCAATTTCAAAAGTTTATCATAAAATATTTTCATGAAATGAGTGAACCAGCAAACACATGCACTTGTGTGCCTTCCCCCCTCCCAAGATAAACGTGATAAAAGAGACATACGCAAATGTAAAAGTTAACAGAACAAGTGGTGTTTTGTTGTTGTTTGGTTCTTTTTGGAAAGGATGGAATGTAACATTGTGCTCGACTTTCTATGTCACAACAAAAAATATTTGGTGCAATATTTTAACATTTTCTTTTTAAGTTTCAATCTGGTGGAGAAAAATACCTTTTTCTATAATAAAATATGTCTGTTCTTTTTAAAACTTAACTTTTTTGCACAAAATAATTTTGTAAACTGTCATTTCAAGGGCAAGGTAGGTGGTGCCATGTCAATGTCCTCCCCCCCACTTAAAAATGTGATCTGTTATCTGAAGCAAAACAGGGAAACACAAAAAAGAGCGGAGCAGAGGCTGCTTTGCAAAGAGAAAGAAGGGCGTGTCGGACGGGGGAGAGGGGAGGGAGCGTGTGGTGGGACAGAAAAAAGTTAAAGGTCACTTTCGCCGTAGAGTGCCGTGGAGAAGGACATGTAGTCCAGGGCACCGGGTACAGCATCACGGCCATTGTAGGGTGCCATTCTAGCAATGCAATATTCAGCCTGATCAGGAGGCAGTTCCCGCCGTAATTCATCCACAGTGATGTAGTTCTGCAATGAGGACAAACAATAAGGTGATTGTTACTTTCAGAAAACTGACCTTCCTCAGAGGGACAACCACCCCCTGTCCCCCCAGGGCAGCAGACAACAGTCAGGGACAGGACCCCAACAACTCGACTAGTACTGTACACCCACACAGGGAGCTCTCTGCGCATACACCTTGGGAGGAAATGCAGTCACTCCCTACCATTTGGACAAGAAAATGGTTTTAACAACAGAGAGGAAGACTGTTTTTGTGGGAGAGATGCTGGCATACCTAAAGAAAAGACCTGGAGGTAAGTAAGGTAAGTTATTAGTGTAAGACTGTGCCTTCCCATTGACAGTGGAGGTCCTGCTGAAAGCAAATGGAAGGAAGCAGAAATTTCATTTGGATCCTGTCCCTCACTGGCAGGAGGTAACAGCTGCTTGTGCTGCTTGAGAGTTGCCGTTCCCTCTCTTCAGAGCAAGGAAAGGAGCCATCCCCACTAGCTGTGGCTGGTGGCACCAATGCAGGCAGCAGACAAGCAAACACTTTGTATTGCTTCCACAGTTCACCCAACAATCCTTGCCTTTCACAGCAGACATTTTTAATAAGCAAGCAAAACTTCTGATGTAAATTCAGCTTCTGGAGACTCACTGAGCTGAGCTGAGGTAGCCTGGCTTCTCTCCATGCAGTAGGTAACAGTAGCTGCCTGTTTGCTAACCAGTATGTTGTCTTTAGCTGACTGACTCACGGGCATTTGCAGTCTGTCTGAACAATGGTTCAGGTTTCACACCATCTCTCCCTCTCTCTCCTGTGACTTTCAATTCTTGCCCCCCCCCCGCCTTTCAGTGTAATGATTGGAGTGAGTAAAGAGGTATTTTTCTTCATAATAGAATGCTGTCTGATTCATGTTATAGTCACTAGAGCATATTAAACACTGACAAGTATATTTAACGTACTGCACAGAGTGAACGAGTTAATAAGTAATACTGTATCCCAAAGTACCTATTCATTCAGTGATTAGCTTATCTGAATAATGTGGAATTTTCAGGCCTTGAAAGACAATAGGACTGGCTTTAGTCAGGTAGATGCCTAAAGGACAGGTATCATGGGTTTCTACATTACAGATTATGAAAAGATTATTAGTGAAACATGGAAACCAGTACTGGATTTAAGAGAAACTCATTACAATCAGAGAAATGGTATCCCACATTTCAAGTGAGATGAATAAAATCATTAGCAAATATAGATACATTAATATTACACGTACATATTATTTGTTCAATTACATAAAAGATCAGTGGGGATTGTTATATGAGAAAAATAAGATTACTTTTTTTTTTATCAGCTGGTTCCACTGATGATGCAAATTTAGAAAACGAATGCTTTTAGTATCATCCTGGGAGTTTTCCTACTTTAGACCAATTTCTGTGATTAAAAGATGCTCCTCTTGCAGCTACAGCATATCCTCAACGAAAATCTATTGATTGTATAACAACTGATAGTGACACACGTATGTCTGAGAAAGGTCATCTCAAGTTTACAGCTGTCAGTAATTAATAGTTTTTCAAGACTAATCAAGAACCATCTGTTGAATTGTCTCATACATTTTAAAATAACAAATTGCAACCAAGCTCTTAATTAAATTTTTAAAGCAAGAGTGGGCAGCAAAGTTCTGACTGACAGCTGAACAGGACTTTCAAATGCGTTGGCAGGCTGCTCATTAATCCACACTTTAGCCTTGCACTCCTCCAGCACTGCACAATGTTCATGTAAAAATACCCTCCACGCTGGAGAGTGCTTCTCTTGACACCTTCTCTCGGAGACAAAAGAGAAAAAGGAAAGCAGGAGCAATGCAGATGCAGGAAAGGAAGATGTGGAGCCTGACCTTATCTCCAGCCAGGATCTTGAAGGAAGCCATAACCTGGTCAGCAGTATCTGTATCTGCTGTTTCCCGGGACATGAAGTCGATGAAGGCCTGGAATGTCACTACACCCAAACGGTTAGGGTCGACGATGCTCATGATGCGGGCAAACTCTGCCTCTCCCTGGAGAACAAGAAAGTCATGTAAGCCTGGACATTTGAGCAGCAGTACTGTGATAGTGGGGAGAAACTGTTCAGCAGCAGATCTCACAGCTAGAAAAACAAAGCCAAATAGAAATCACTTCTGATTTTTTTATCAGGATATTCTTTTTTAGCTTGCTATTTTGTACAAATGCTTCCCACTCATTTGTCCTTCAGAATAAAAATATTCTCAGCTGTGCCCCTAGGATACCATCCAGCTCCATCTACCTCTAGGACAATGCTCCTATCAAGGAACATATCACCCAGACTTCAAGGGAAGATGCAAATTTCTCTTTCATACATGTCGCGCTAGATGTCTCTAGCAATATTTGAAGATCTGCATTCCTCAATTCCTTTTATTTTCTTCTCTTCAGCTGCCAGAACAGAAGCCACCAGAAGAAACACCTCTGGGGTCTTTAATAGTATCTGGTTCATCTTAACTAGACAGGCTTAGGAAAGAAGGACTTGCATATCTGGGGTGGCCCAGGGAAGTGGCCTTTACAGGAAGGATCCTACAGAAGCCAAAACCTTGCAGTGTAGTTTTCTGCCTTTTTTTTTTTTTTTTTTTTTTTTTTTTGCATATAAACAGAAGATAATCTATTCTCTTCTCTGGGACCCTTTCCTCCTCAGGTAAGAAGGAGGGGAGAGCAGAGGTGCATCTTTTCCTGGGAACAGGCTCTTCTAACACATCTAGAACAGTATACATTCAAGAGTAATTAAGGTATCTAATCAAATGTTACTGTAGCTTGGCACACTTCATTAAAGAGTCTGTATTTATACTGGGCTGATGAGTAAAATGATTAAACACTGCTTTGCCTGACATCAGGAGCCACAGTCTTTGGTGAAGCTCTTCCTATTAGTTATCGCACCTCTTAAGGTGCCACACGTTACTGTTCTGAATATGCCGGTACTCTGGTGAGGGAAAAGCTACAGGGAGGATGACTGGAACTTGAACTTACATGTACAGGAAGAGAGATGTGAAATAAATGGTAAGAATGAGAGGAGCAGTGTTTGAGTGTATTCAGAAATCAGGTTATGTATACTTCCAGATGAGTTCAAATGATACTTAGGGCTGGGGAGGTTGTCTGTGCTGTGCAGAGTGTAGGTACCAATACAAGGAAGTTTATTGTTTCTTCCACTTGTAGCTACACAGTTTGATAAATATAATTCTTATTTGAAATATACAGGAATTAGACAATGATTTCCATTTTTTTACCTTCAGCTACTGCTGCGAGACAAAAATTATACAACTAATACTAGATTTAACATCAGTTGCTGATAGTTCTGGAAAATAAGGCTGTATTTACCTTGATTCACTACACATTCTTCCTTTATTTTTGAAGGTACCTACAAGAATCACTTTGAACAGGAGTGACAGAGGGCTCTACATTACCATATTGTAACCCATGGAGATAAGGCAGGCTCGGAAATCTTCACAATCCATCATACCAGTCTTCTTCTACAGGGAATGACGCAAAGATGGAAAAAGCCAAGAGAGAAAAGGGAGACCAATCCAGGGAGAAATGAACCCACAGGAGACATTACAAAGAATGAGTTTCACAGGGGAGAAGACAGAAGGAGAGATTTACAATGAAAAACAATAGAGGAAAGGTAGTTTGTGAAACCAGAAAGAAGCAAAGGTGGTTTTGGACATGGAATAGTTTACACGCAAGGAAGATATCGATGATGAAAAAAAGGAATGAAGATATCAAGCAAGACAGATTGAGGGATGGAGAAGAAAAGGAGTGTTAAGTGACACAGAAGTAAATGGAATTGTTTGAAGACATAAAAGGAATTCTCCCAAGACAAACAATTAGGGAATTAAGAAGGAATAGATACCAAAGTACATTTAGAGAGGAAGTAGTACAGAAAAGTGTTGTATATATAGTCAAACACAAGAACAGCAATGACAGATGGATTAAGACAAACAAGAAAAGAAAGGAAAAACCTGTTATTTTTTCACAGTTTAACATCTGTCTGTGTTCACCACTAGCATTCAGTACCTGTGCATCGTTTCCAATATCGTAACCCAAGCTGATGAGACAGGCTTTGAATTCCTCAGGGCCAAGTGTGCCGGAGTGGTCCTGGTTATGCGGTGTGCCAGGCAGCAGGACATGCAGTGCCAGTGGGGTGACGGTGTGGGGCAGAAGGAAGGGAGACACAGAGGAGTTCAAAGGGAGGTGGAAGGACAACAAACAGGTGCACCATGCAGTGGGTGAGGAGAGAGGGAAAGGAAGAATGACATGCAGATAGAAAGACAGGGAAGAAAAATAAAAAGTGCACAACATTAGATATCACAATGACATTTCAGGATGTGCTAAAAATGCTCTTGGAACAGTTCCTTCTCAGAGAGCTCGTCACATCTTGAGAGCACTTGAATGACAAAAACAGTTAATGCTCAGAAGCCTCAAGATTTCCATCTCCCAAGTGAATTACTTGCGTCACTGCTTGTTATTCATAATGTCAGAAGCCCTGTGTTTCACTAGTAACCCGGAGCGCAGGTAAGCAGGCAGAGGCAGTGGGAAGCATCGCCTTATCTTCTAGTCAAAAGTCCCACTAAAGGAGTAGGTGAGGGCAGGTATGTTTGGCAACACACCCAAGGAAGCTTAGCTGTCAGGGCATCCCAGGAACAGACAAGGAAAAACAGCTGAAGCTCAGGGGAGCAGTGTTATGGCTGTATTTATGAGACCTGCACGTGAGGTGGTGCTTTGACTGGCAAAGCTATTTCAAGTGCTCAGCTCTGCAAACAGCACTGCTGTACAGCGCAGCACAACATGGCTTGGCAGCTGCTCTTCCCTTTGCTCATTCCCCGCTCCCCCAGTGTTTGGATGTACCCATCAAACTATACACAAGCTAGCACAGGAACTGAGCATCCCAATCCACCCTGCAGAATTTTAGCTCAGGACAGCTCCCAAGCACTGAAGAGCCCCTGCCTGCTGACACCATCTCTGGCCAGATCAAGGAAGCTACGGACAGGATGATGGGACCAATTCCAAGCGACTTTCTTCAGAAAATCAGCTTTTAGAGTCAGCGTTAAGCCTTCATAAATCAAATATACAGATGAAGATGGGAAACCCACATTCTCTCTGCATTATCATTCAGATTGTTGTGAAGGGAGGGGCAAACGATATGAAGGTCAAAATATAACATCTACAGGGCTTTATGGCTCCCTCTGCTAAGAAAAGAAGCCATGTTTTTTGTTTTTCTTAGGCAGCTAGAGAAGGGCTGAAATAGCCAAGCGTTCAAGCAATCTGAAAGTGTTGCCAATCTCTGAGGGTGGGCTGCAGCCCTGTTCTCTGGAGACCTTTCAAACAGTCTGGCTGGTGCAGCAAGTGGTGGAGAGCAACCTGTATTTGCATCACTGACTTAGTATCTCTGCAGGCTGCTCATGGATTTCCGGACAACGTTGATGGGGTTGATAATGGAGCAATTTTCAGGCTTGGGCTGCTGTCTCTGCTTCCCTGCATGACACCTTTGTGATTCGGATTGAGAAGGAAGAGCTGCAGACAGGCTGGCAAATTGAGGGAGGAGAATTTCCTTTAAGGAATTCCTTTCTTATTGCTCCCGTTAGTGCCTTGGCATGTATTTCCACAGTAAGGCAAGGCAGGCTTTACATCAGGGTTTATCTACACCATGCAATGCCGTGGTGTGTATAGATCCTCCTGTTCGCTCCGTACAAGAGCAATACCGGTCTCCTCAATACAGGTTTATGAGATGGTATGTCAGAGTGGAGGACAGCTATTCCAAAGAATTTTATAAATCAACATAATAATCTGCTCTCTGGAGAAGACAGGGTAAAAGTCTAATTTCCTAAATAAGCCTTCAAACTTTTCCATACTTAAGCTTTATCAGGAAACTTAGCAGTTTCCTGTGAAGATACACTTCTCCTCCCAGACCAATGATCGCTTAGCAGTCTTCACAGGAATGACTGCTCCACAGGAGTGGTGTTTTTAAGAATGAAACATCTTCTATTGATCTAGTTTTATCACAGTGACTGTTTGTTTTTTTTATTGCACTGTGCAGTCTACACGGAAACTTGTAGCTTACCAAGCTGCAGTCGGCACTGACTTACCCTGTCAAAATGGTTGAAAGAAGCCCGGAACTCATTCATCTGTTCCTGGCTGATTCCTTTGGCATCACGGGTCAGAATCTGGTTTTCCACTTCGTTGATGGTTCTAGCAATTGTTGTTAGTAACTGCTCCCAGCCCACTCGGATATGCTGGAGAAAGAGGACAGGACAATTTTTAAATTAAAAAGTAGCTCTTCTGCCTCCCAGGCCAGTGGACAGAATGTGCTACTTGTTGCAAATGAAATGATCCTGGTGGCCAAGGCAGGATAAGTCCATTTGCTCAGAAAAACTTCCTTCTCATCTGCAGTGAGCCAACCAGAAGTTTAAAATCTGAATTTTGACCAAAAAAAACCATTGAAGAGGCCAATTCCTGATCTTAAGAAAGTCTTGGTCCTATTGCAAAGTTCCGTTGCCTTGTCAGGCAACATATTGGGGGCCTTTAACACAAATGAGAATCAAACTCAGTGCTTCTAGGACTTAGTTGGGCAGAAAACTCTCCTTACCAAGAAAATAAATAAACCACAGTCCTTGGAAGACACTGCTGCTCCACTGTCTCTGCTGCTGCTTAATGGGGAGCTGGCCAGAAACCAAAAGACAAGTTACAAAGCCTGTCTGTGTTCTGCTGGACTCATGTTGAACTCAGATTGCTTCCAAGAAACCTCACGTTGTCAACAGAAAGCCAGACTTCGATTTTAAAAAAGCTTTTGTTGGACTTTTTTCTTCTGCCCGGCTGTGGCAGCTAAAAATCACCAATAGGCTGCCACAGTCAGGTGGCAGGAGAAATGAGACCAGCCACTCTTTCAAGCAATACTGTTGATCTCATGCAGGTTATTTCTATTGTCTCTATTTGGAAGTACATTGGAATGGGTTGGCATGAAGTACAGCAAGGCAAAACCAAATTCAGCAACATGTTGTTGCATGCTTGGCCACATTGTCAAGCTTTCCATTTTCCTGAGAACCACAACATGTTGCCAGAGCTAGATGTGGCTGATGCTAACTGGCCACAGCAGATGAGGCTGTCTGATCTGCTGCCAAAACATTTACCTCCATGGTGTAGTTGGTGTGCTTGTTGTCAAAGATAAGCGCTTCCTGGATCTGTTGGTGGTCTCCTTCCAACTGGTCAATCTTTGGTTTGTAATTCACAATGCTTTTCTCATACTGCCGCAAGTGGTTGAGCTGGTCCTCCAAGGTCCCATGCATCTCTATTGAAATGCGGCCAATCTCCTGCATTAGCAAAGCCAAAGGAGTTAGACCCCATTGGAAGCACAAGCCTCAACATGCTTGACATTTATTGCAGCTATTTCACGCTCACACAGGATGATGATTCAAAAAAAATCTCACGGAGCAGTTACTTTAAATGAGCCAAGACAGTGTCAGCAAAAATTTTAGCAGAGCCCTGAACATTTTCCAAGTGAGGTGAGTCATGAGATGTGTCTCATACAAGGATACAAAAGAAATGGAAACTGCAGTCCATAAGATAGTACTGTACCAAGCCAGATCTTTTTCTGATGTACTGTCTGCCACTAAGTTAGTCCCTTCATACAGACATATTTCTGTAATTGCTCTCTTCTTTACAGCTCCTGCCATCAGTAATAGCTTTGTATTTTTCCATTTCATCAACTCCAATTACTTTAACTCAAATCTCACCTAAAGAAAGAAGAACTCCCTTAAAAATATGTCTCCTCTACTGTTGTGTGATATGCTAATTGTATTCATTTTGTCATGTGTATCAAGACTATTGCTGTGAAAGCCGTTACAGAAAATATGCCTCTGATCTGGGGTTTTTAACTTGCTGCATATAAACACAACTCTATTAAAATACCAGTGTTCCCCATTTTAAGTCATGTTTTTTATCTCTGTACTAAAGAGTTAGGGGAAGAAAAGTACAAGAACTTCAGTAACTGGTATCAATCTTGGGATTCTCCATATTTTCTGTGAAACATTCTCTTGCTGTAACCTGAAGGAAGAAATGACCATGACAATGGTCAAGAAAGACCAAGGACAAGAATATCAGTGAGGATCACAGAGGAAAACATACTCTTTCAAAATGAGCAAAGCACTACCTCCATCTTGGTCTGGATCCAGGGTCCAATGACATTGGCTTGTGCACCAAACTGTTTACGAAGTCTTTCATTTTGCTGCTGGCGAGCATGTTCTTCCATCAGGGCTTGATCCCTTCTGGGAACCAGTTGCCGCACCTACAGCAAAGAGTAACAAAGTGTGCAGTTTATACATACAGAGGCACATATATAGTAAATGTAGAAATTGCCACAAGGAAGGGAGGAGTGGGTGTTTGCACTGAAAACAAGCAGTCATATAGTTTAGGACACGGTGAGAAGGCTTATGGAATGTGAATCCTATCTGCTGTAGGGTGCATGCTGCAAACTCATCTCGGGCAATGGAAGACCAGAAGAAGCTTCCGTTCACCACTTGGGTTTTTGGTGGCTCATGTTAACTGAATTGCAGGACCCTGTTCAGATCTCACTTTGGTGATCTTGTTTGGTAGCAAGAACCATCAGCACAGCTGGTATGAAGAGTAGCTGCTCTTTTAGGATTACAACAAGGGAAAGCTACTGGGCTGTGGACGTAAAACATCTGAAGGGTCTAATGGTGAAAAAGGATACTGAGTCACATGCCATACTTACTTGCTTGTCAGGTCAACTGAGGACTGAAAACCTCAAAGCTTTTAATTTAGCATCTTTCATTATAAAAATAGCAAGTACAAGGGATCAAACATCCCTTAGGCATTTATATGAAAGATGTCTCCTACTTTCCAAGCACATGGCAACTGAGCCGAAAACAAATGACAAAAAAAACCCCCAAAAACTCAGCAGTAAGCATGAAAGGGTAACTGAAGAGTAAATAATCCCCTTCCTGGGGCCTCAGTGATTGAGCAGTGGCATCCTCCCACACTAACTTGCAAGGCTGGAAAGAACTCACATGTTCCCATTTGCCATTGATCTCATGTGGGGTGATCGTAGTGTAAGGATTCGTTCCTGCCATGTTAACATGGTATGTCTGGACAATCTTTGAGACTTCATTGTGGATTCCCAGGATGGCCTGTCGCTCCTTGTCGGCATCTGGCAAAGTGGCTTTGAACTGTTCGTGCGCTGTGGTCAATCCCTGCAGAAGGAAGGCAGCAGCAAAGGGAGGGTAAGAGCATTAGTTACTGAATAGCCTCTTCAGCAAATGTATCACTGCAGAAGTAACTGCAAAAGCTTACATATTCCCAGGATACAAAGCAGGCTACTCTAACACACTTTTCAGGTTCTCTCAGCATCAGTGAACAGGCTGTTTTAAGTAGTTAAATGATGTGAAGTCTCATTTTCCCTCTGTTTCTGTCCCATGTTGACCAGTGACAGAGATCACATCCCAAAAAATGGTGGAATAATTCTGGCTCATAATTTAGGGGGAACTATTTCTCCAACACTGCTCCAGGGACTGCCTGTCAGCCCCTTTGGGAAGAAGATCTGACTACTAGCATTACCTTAAAGCAGTCATGTCTCACTAGTGTAAATGTGCCATGTTTTTCTTTTCCCATTAGGTATGCACTAGTTCTACACCTAAGATAACTCCAGATTAATAGTAAAAGTCAGATTCAGTCTGATCAGAGTCAGTTAGAACTAGGTGAAGGTCTTCAGCCAACTGCAAACTTGCACAGGAAACATATGCTCCTCCTGCTGAAAAACAGCTCCTTCTCCCTGAACACAACAGGCCCTTTCTGTTTCCCATCTTGCTGCAGTGCCCAGACTCTGCTCCAAGGACCGATGGTAGGGGCACGCTTGCTGGTAGTTTGTGGACAGCTGACAAGCCAGTTGGTCCTGGCTCATCTCCCACTGCTTCTACAGGCCTTTAAGGTACTTCATCCCAGATGCCTGGAAGATCAAGACTAGGGAAGCAAATGCAGGGAAAAAGGCAACAAAACGAGTGGGGGACAGAGAGGCATGTGCAGGGATAATCGAGGGAACAGTGTGGACAGAAGAAGGAATGAAAGTAAACTGTATAATTGACCACTCTTTTACAACACACACTGTAACTACTTTTTGTAAAATTCCTTCCTTACATGGTGACTCATTACATTGCAGCTGCTGCAGTGGCCATAGAGATGTAATGCAAGTCTAGGGGGCTGGGAAAGATATGGCAAACAGTCACAAAGAGATGATGGAAGTGTTTAAATGCTGTTCAGATTTGTTCTGCGTTAATGAAAGCCTTAATGAACCCCTTTGTTCAGTAGAGAAGGCTAGAAGAAACAAGTAGCAGCTCAGTAACAGAGCTGATATGAGGCTAGGGCTATTTCACTACCCCTTCACTGCCCTGGCTGCGTAGTGTCCCCTGTTGGACTCCCATTCACTGCCTCACTGATGGCCACATTGTTGTCAGCCATTCCTGCAAAGAGCTGACTTGGATTCTTTTCATAAGCCCATCAAGCAGGAGAAATAGAAGTCCCCACTGCAACCCAGGAAGAGTAATTCCTGCTCTCAAAGGTCTGAAAATTACCTGTAGATACCTCAAGTTGCTTTCGTAACACCCTTTCAGAAGGGGGAAAACTGAGATATTGTCTCTGTTGCCTTGCAGGAGGCAAGAAGACTTTTGCTTCAAATCCTAATCCACTACCAAAGCAGACAATTACTGCCCTCGTGGCACATCCTATCACATAGGACCAGATGACCTGGTCATGACATTGTATAGGGCAACTGACCTGCAGAACCTGCAAGCAGCATTAAGCTTTGCTCATGTGGGTTAAAAAAACCCCACAAGACCCTAAAAGAGAGTCACTCAATTTTCAGGCTTTCATTAATAAGGTTCTGGAGTTACACTGAATAATCCACTGTCACTTCTTTGTGTCCAGCTAGGATGGTGTGAGCACATTTCATACCTATTCAGATCCAGGTTTTTGGAGGAAATCAAGGAAAAACATACTCCTTTTTGTTTCTTTTGCTAAGGCTCACTCACTAGAGCAGAAGCACCAAAACATGACCTACAAATTCGGCACCACTAGGAATCCAGGAGACCCGACTTCCCTCTATCCCAACCTGATTGGTGCAGATGACTACTCTGTACCTGGATCTCCTCAATGGTGTGAACAATGAATGTGTCCTGCAGGTCCTCCATGGCCCCTTCCATCCAGTTATTAAAAGGGGCAGCTCGTTTGGCATATTCCAGGTACAACTGGTCAATTGTTTCCAGTAGCTTCTCTGTCCTCTGCACATGCACAAAAAAAGAAAGAAAATCAGAAAAAATGGTTAGAGAAGAATAATCATTATAGATAGGTGGGTTGGCTGAGCTGCTCCTTCCTTTCAGACCTCCTAGGTGCTCCCAGGACAGCACTACAGTAGAAGTCTCTCTGCTGTTAAGAGATTACACACAGGACGGATTTTTTACTCTGATGGAAAAATCTGAGGTCTTTTGAAATAAAACAAGGACAGTCTTTTCAAGCAGAACAAAATTACAAAACACAGAAAAGTAGAAATAAATCAATAGCCTGAGCAAACGAATGGCACTATAATTGGGCTGGAAGAGGAAAAGCAGGCTAAATATACTGAAATGTAGCCCTTATTTACCATCCGGGATGTTCTAGGAGTGCACAAAAGAGCTGAAATTGGTTGCTCGTGCCTGCTGCAGCTTGCTTTTCCACAAATGACCTACCCACGTAATCCCAAAGGTCCAAGTTGTAACAGGTCTCACCTCCAAGGCTTCTCTACGTTTCTGGGTTAGGGCACCCAGATTATCCCACTGATCACAGATCTTCTGGCACCTGGCATTGACACTGGGAGAGTCGTAGTAGTCCAGCTCACTATAAGGGGTGGGGGAAAAAAGGACAAGAAGTCAAATAAAGACCTTTTAGAGAAGAAAGAGAAACCCATTAGAAGTCTTCATCAGCTTTCAGGACTGATTCAAAGAGCTCATGGTCTCTGCAAGTAAAGCCAGCCAGGAAGACAGCAGTATCTCGTTTTAGAGACACTGTATGTTATAGTACATCAAACAGCACAGAACAGGAAGAAAAACAACCACCACCCAAGCCCTCAACAAACACTGGTGCTGGCTGCCTGATGGGAATAACTTGGCACTGGTGGAAGGGAGTATACACTTTTGCTCAAACTGAGAATAAACAGATTATGAGCAGAGCAATATGCCCCTGTATTCTGCTTAAGAACATTGTGCAGGCTAACCACCTGTATCTCGCACATCAGAATGGGCAGCAAAGATTTTACTATGAATGCAAAGAAACTGCTTAAGATTGTTCTAAGAGTTGGATAGTACAGGTGCCAAGTAATAGCTAAATTACACAATCCATTCATTTATTTAGGACAATCCCAGAATTACAGTGTAGGTTTCTCTCCTATATGCCTGACAGGGAGTGCTTTGCTGAGATGTCTATAGGTGGGCACAGGCTGGAAGACAGGCTGGTAAGAGTATCGCTGGGGAAAGGAGAGCACGGGGGTAAGCTGAAGCTTCTGGTCTTGTATTGATTGCTTTGTGCTCTTGGTTCTGCACATGGTCAAAGAGGGAGAAACCGGCAGGCAGAGGGAGACCAGCCAAGCTGGGAAGTGTCAGCCTTGAAAGAGAAAGCAGAATAACTCACTGGGCTACTGAGTGACCCTGGGCCATGTGATGAGCATTTCTATAAGCAGGTTTAAACAGTTTCCTCTTGCCTCCCCCAGCCTTGTTTCTTCCAACCATGGTATTGCCCTTCTGCGGTGTGTGGGCACAACTGTTGATGGAGTCTTGCGGTAAACTAGTCAGGAAACCGATTTGGGCTAAAAATAACTTTTTCTTTGCTGGGTTTTTAATCCAGATCAGTTCCTTGATCTCCTTTGCTGCAGAGCCAGCACTGCAGATGAAAGAACTGCTTCTGAAAGCCTGGCTTGTAACACACCCATGCTGGACCACTACTGCTGGGGAGTGGAATGTGCCATGCCCGCAAACACGCCTGGCATGGGCAGCTGCAGTAGCTTCCTCCAGACCCTCTCCATCTCCCTGGCAGTGTATTTCTGGGGGAGAAAAGAGCTCAACCATGGTTTTTCAGGGCATGGCCTCTTTGCTGAGATGGAAAATGGATTTTGGAAGGATGACAGAGCCGCTCTTCTCACACTTTGGAAGAAATCACCTCTCCCCCATATTAAGGCCCAGCCTTCCCTGTTGCTCTTAGAGCTGCAGCTGCTTTGGCTGGCATGTAGCATGTGCTTTGGAAGTGACAGGTCAGCTAATGCTTGCTGACTAGCCAGCCTCGGTTTTAATCGTACTGACATGGAGGATTGCCTTGAACGCTCCTCCTGTTCCAAGGTCAATCCTCCAGTGGACAAGGGAGCAATTCCGTAAATCTGTGTTGTTAAAGGAGATAATGATCTTGATCCAATTATCCTGATTTTTTAGAGAAAAAACAGTCTTTCAGCCCCAAAGTACTGATCTTAGCCCAGACACTAACTTGACATAGGCCAGTGTGATATATAAATATTTTTAAAATAGGAAACAAAGTCAACGCCAAGTTGTTCAGAGTGTTTTTGCCAAGAAACATGCACAGTTTCAAAATTTCTCTCCCTGTGCTGCAGAGACCAGCTCTTTACCTGCCTGCTATCCCTAGTAATCAACTTCCTGCCCTGAGGAGACCCCATTTGTCCTGGTAACCTGTGTCACTCGTCACTCCAGGAAAGGGAGTGGAAGTGAAGTTTTCCAAGCCGGGGGAAGCAGGAAGGGAGCTGAGCTGCTGTGGGGATGCCCTGGAGCAAGTGCCGACCAGAGTCCATAGGTGTGGAGCTCCTGGGACAAAGAGCTGGGGGTGGCAGCAGAGGCCACGATGGGCTCAAGCATCAGCAGATTTTTTTTCCTGCCAGAAAAAGGAGGATTTTTTTGATAAAAGAGAACAAACTGAAGGCCTGCTATCCTCTGCTGTTTTCTACTGTTCCTGGAAAAGTATGACGGCGTTACAACTCTGAAACCTAGCAGGCACCAGCGGCAGGTCAGACTCTTTAGGAAAGGGTTCACAGCAGCATAACGAGCTGGAAGAGGATGGAAACTTGGCTTGGGGATATAATTCTGCCACCCCCTCATCAGCACCCACGACTCATCCGTTTTCTGGCCTGCTCTTGTGCTGCATCCGGATACTGGAGAGCAGTATCCTAGATACCGTTTGGAAACACTGGGACTTCCCAACATTTTTGTATGGAGATTGATTTATGGCTCGCCAGAGGGCAGGGGGCAACGCTGATTAAGTCTCTCTGGCCACAAGGATGGGATGTGTGCCGGGGTGCCGTACTTCAGCTCTTGTGCAATAGCAGCAATCTGTTCCACGCGGTCCTGGTGTGCAGCCAGGTCGCTCTCAAAGGCCTCATGTTTCTTCAGCAGGGCCTTTATCTCCGAGAGGGTAGCAGTTTCGTAATCCTTCTGCTGCAGCATTGCTTCCTTACCTGGGGAGGGAGCCAAAGGACAGGAGAATGAAGGGCAGGACCCAATGCCCCCAGAGCCATCTCCCCACCCCAGACACCCTCAAAAGGGCATCTGCCCCACTCCAGACACCCTGCTCGAGGCTTGCCCTCATGTGTGCTGGCCTAGAGATGCACAATCCTCACTTTCAAACCACAGACCGTGAGTCTGCCATTAGCAACAGTGAAGGGCACATAGTAGAGCTCAAGCTAGTGCTGTCACAGTTTATACTGGACTAGTCTCAGTGTATGCAAACTGGGCTATGCTGGTCCTGTAAATGCCAGCTGTTGCATTTACTGTACGGTAACTTTTCCTCTGCTCTGTAGCTCTTTTCTATCCAAAGTTCTCACTTTGCAACAGTTAGGGAATGCCAATGTGGCCGCGTTATGTAGCAGAACAGAGATCAAGCTGATTTTCATACATTCTTTTCTAATAAAGTAAGAAATGAATGTAGCATTCTTGAGAGGAAAATCTCATGGAAGCACCTATGCATGATCCATCTCTTCCTCCCTACATAATGGACAGCACCATGTCAGGCAATAGGAAGCAGGTAGGTTGGCATTACCATCTGTCCAAGACTCATGAATGGACGCCTTCTGCCGGAACTTCTCTGCCAGGTGATCCAGCCTCTCTAGCCTCCGGATCTCATTCAACAACCACTCCTCATAGCCCTTCTCAGCCTGCTCTAGGCCACCCCAGGCATTGTTTATATCCTAGAGACAGAAGCACAAGAAGAAAAGGCATTTTAGAAAATAGGGGGAAAGTTGTACATCAGCATTAGTCTCCAGAGCTATACGGCGTCCAACTGGTTGGAGGGAGCGGATGTAGGCTTTTAATCTCATAGTGTTGTGCAAACAGGTCAGGAAGACGAAGTGCCAGACTTAAGATAAGCAGGACTAGCAGTATCAGGATATGCTTGTCTGCACGAGAGTCCCTGTTGAAACACTTCCCCACATGAAACTTGAACAAAACCATTCTTCAATTAGAAAAAATAAGAGGCACTTAGACATCTCCTCATAAAGACATGCAACTTGTGAAGAGCCTTAGTCTGGTTTAGATACAGGGAAGCAATGATCGCTTGACCCTCTCTTATTATAGCCTCACCGAACTATATTCTGTAGGGTTCCTACCACAGAATAGCTCACTCTGAAGGTGGGCTGTGCTCTGCCCACCCATGGGCACAAAAGGAGTCCCATTTTTTAGGCATGGTTGAGGTATATACGAGCAGTTAGCCCCACTCACCGAGACCATTTTCCCTTCTGAAGGCATGAAGGCTGGCCTGTTGCTGAGCCGCAGCTTGGTCTGCAAGGTGTTGAAATTGATCTCAAGTTGGCACTTCTCTTGGACCTTGGGGGGCTTGTGGAGGCGGCGGTAGTCCCGGAAGTCCTCCAGTTTCTGCTGCATGGCTTGCATGGTGTTCTCTGGGGCCCGGTTCTCCAGCCAGGGGATGGTGCGACGGATCCACTCCAGCAGCTGGAAAGAGCAATGACAAGCCTCGAACTGAAAATTGTGTCAAAACTACAGGTGTTGCTCTGAATTCATTAGGGACAGTTTACTTTTATGTTTGCTGCCAGAAAGATTCTGCCACCAGCAGGGCTTGTAAAGAAAAGTTTGCCAGCTTTTTTGGATGTATTTTTTTTTTAATGAGCAGCCCATTCCCCACCACACTAAGTAGTTCCGCTTGTTGCAGTACTGCCAATCCAACATGCTTAAGCCATAGCTTTCGCACAATTGGGACCAAACTATGTCCTCAGATTACACTAAAGCCTTAGAGTTTTGCTGGAGTGTTGCATAACTAAAGGATGCTGTAAGTCATATTATCTCCAGAAGGGTCTGACAGGAGAAATCAAGTTCTTGCCTCCAGTTACACTTTTCCCACTCTAGCTCCCTTGAAGTCAGTGTTGCTCTTTGAAAAGCCCTCTTTAGCCAACCTACCTGGGGACCCAGCAAAATGTTAATGCAATAGGCAGTCTATACTGTGAATGGAGTAGTGTCCCATGCTTTTCAGACCAGGCTGAAACCAGGCTCATGGGCTATGTTTGCTCTTCTGTTCTCCATCTTCCCCTCCCTACTTATCTTCCACAAACACAGTCCAGTCCACATTTGGTCACTTCTGTAGTTTCACAGCTGTCAGTCTGCCAGCCTTCTCAGTTAACCAAAGCAGCCTCCAGCTTGTATCTTACACAGATTCTTTCCAACTGTCAGCAAACACATATTTCTTTCCTCAATTATCTCTAACTTCCATTCTCTCCGATCCAATTCATGACTTCTGCAGTACATCAGCATACAATTTGTATGAAAGATGTTACAAAATTGTATAGTCCTGAGGAATGCAACTTAGAGCAGCTTGATTCTTCCTTTAATTTTAGCATTTATGCAGCTGCTCTTATTAAACTGATAAACTCAAAGCTGCTTTATGGAAGCTTTCTATTTTAAAGCAGATTGCTCTTCCCTTTAAGGTAAGTTCAATCTTTAATTTTTCTCAAGCTAGAAGGGGGGAAAAAAAGGATTTTCCAGGAAAACATGGGCCAATAGCATTCCCCAAAATTAGTTATCAGCGTTAAACGCAATTCCTTTCCACCACCCAGAAACCAACAGCACCATGGACACCTACATCACTGGCCAGTTTTTCATAGTCTTCCATGAGCTGTTCGTTTTCTTGGTTGACTGCCAGCACCTTGCAGATACGATTTGCTGCTGTCTCCGCCTGACAAAGAGAAGAAAAACAGAAGACGGGAAAAGTGTGAATAAAAAATATAAACCAAAGCTTGCAGCTTAGCTTCCTGCTACATACCTGCAGGTAAAGTCTCCTACTCTTGGCTCTAGCAACCTGTCTGCACTTCAAAACATCTATCCTGACCTCTTTGCTTTCCATCTGACCTTCTATAATAATTTATTTTTCCCTTCTCAGGTGAATAAGTTACTTCAGAGATTCTCAGCTCTACTGATCCCACCCTATGTGTGGTGAGATAACCATGTTTCTATGCCTTTTCTGAAGCTGATTCTATGTGGGCCCTGTTGTTTACTTCCTACCAGAGGGCCCCTGGCTGCCTCTTTACAAAGACAGGGGGTTTCTGCCACCACCTCCACTGCCCTCACCAGCATTCAGAGCTGCAACACCAGTAACTGAGTGCTGTCAAGCTGATGAGACTCTCTACATGCTTTTACGCCAGGAAACAACTACCTAAACAGAGTTAATCCATAGACTGGACTTCAGAAAATTCCTAATTTTGTTTGGAAGATAAAGTGGTACATACTCTTCTTAACCTTAAATTCTGCCCAGCAGAGCTGTCTTCAAGCTTTCCCTGTATTTCTGGCACTCATTACAGGGCCACCTCCTCCAGCATCTTGCCACATGACACCTACCATATATTCAGGGTCTCATGATCCAGCTGAGGATTTTTTTTTTCTCCTTTCCGGGTAATCTTTCTGCTTACTCTCCCAAAACAAGTCTCACCAAAAAAGAGCCTGTTATTACTATTTAGGTTGTTTTTTTCCATTGTGGGACCAAAACCTTGTTCTCTGCAGGGAGCTGAACATGTTAAAACATGAATTTGGAACAAAGTAAGGATCAGAAAAATCCCAGCTATGAACTCAGCAGCAGCCAGTCTGCCCTGGAGTGCCATGCATGTGTTTGGCATTGGGAACATACAACAGGCTGATCCTTGCGCAGCATGTACCTGTGGATATCACCTCCCTTTATCATTATCATGGTGGGTGCCATGCCACAAAGACCCAGAGGATATGCCCCTGTGAGGGGTCTCAGGGGATTGCTCAGCACCCTCTTACCACAGTACAGCTATTGTCCTAATGATCTGTTTTAAATTAAAGTTTGTACTTTAATGGGGTGGGTTTTGATATCCAGAGAAAACTTTATAGATACTGGGGAAGGTCCTAGAGCTACCCACAGGGCCTCTATGGAGTAGTCCTTACAGAGGCTAAGTGGAGATGAAGAGGAGAGTGTACGCGCCAACACCACAACAGACCAATTGCGAATGCTGTGTCCTGCCTTAAAACTTCATGTGGGACTGATGCCAAAAGAAGTTTTGCTGAGCTTATAGCTGGCAAGCTCCACCCTTTTTCTATTTTTAAAAGGCCTTTTATTATATATTTATTCAATGTCCAAGGCCATTTGAGAAAAATCCTCTATTTTTTGCAGCTGATGCAAGGCAGCAAGAATAGCAATAAAGTCATAGGCTATACAGAGATGTATAGATTGCTAAGGTCCCAGGGGGTCTGGCAATCTTATTCATTTGTAAGAAGCTGTGAAAACATATATTCAGTCATCTGCCCCTTCACTAAAGTGGGCCAGCTAGCAGAAACACAGATATTAACCAATTTAAAACATATCAGAGGGACCTGTACAGGAGAAAGAGCAATTTCACTTAAAAAAAAAAAATAATCTGCAAAAAGCGCAAATGATGGTTACATTTAAGAAAGTTTGTATTTTGATCTGGTTTTAACTTTAGTTTGTACTTTAATGGAGTGGGCTTTGGTATCCAGAGAAAACTTTATAGACATATGTCCTGGCTTTGGCTGGGGTAGAGTTAATAATCTTTCTAGTAGCTAGAATAGTGTTATGTTTTGGATTTAGTATGAGAATAATGTTGATAACACACTGATGTTTTTCAGTTGTTGCCAAGTAGTGTTTATACCAAGTTAAGGATTTTTCAGCTTCTCATGCCCAGCCAGCAAGAAGGCTGGAGGGGTACGAGAAGTTGGGAGGGGACACAGCCAGGGCAGCTGACCCAGACTGGCTAAAGGAATATTCCACACCATGTTTCGTCATGCCCAGTATATAAATTGGGGGGAGTTGGGCTCCGGGAGCGGGGCAGATCGCTGCTTGGGAAGTAACTGGGCATTGGTCGACGAGTGGTGAGCAATTGCATTGTGCATCACTTGTTTTGTTTATTCCAATTCTTTTACTATTATTGTCATTTTATTATTATTTTCATTATTCTTTTCTTCCTTTCTGTCCTATTAAACTGTTCTTATCTCAACCCATCCCACTGGGTAGGGGGTAAGTAAGCGAGCGGCTCCGTCGTGCTTAGTTGCTGGCTGGGGTTAAACCATGACAACATGGAACCAAATAGCGTGTCAAAAAGACATTGCCAGAGCCCTACCATGATGTGCCTAGTGACTGCAGGGAATTGCTGGTGCCAAATGTTTCTCTCAATCACCCCAGGAGAGGAGCTCCCTGCACACTCTTAACTTTCCTCTTTTTACACCCCAGGAGCTCACTGCAGCAGCAGCCAGCTGTGCAGGGGGGACCCCATTTCACAGAGGCATATTTACATGTACCCAACGATAGAATTCCTCCAGCTGCCCAAGTTTTTAAATATGTGCGCATGTGTGTATATATATATACGTGTTGAACATCTGCCCAAACACAAAAACCCTCTGAATGTCAGCAATTACGACATTATTTGTATTATGCTAATGGCTGGAGTGTAGAGGCTTTCTCTCCCCTACCAGTAGTTGCTTCTCAATGGTTCTTGCCTACTCCAGATTGCTGTATGCAACAGTGTGCTGCTGCTGCAGCAGCAGGAAAGGCTCTGTGGCCACTATCACCATTAATGCCATGAGCAACGCGTTACACTGACTTGCTCTGAGCAAGGCAGGACAAAGGATCCCAGTGCTTTCAGGTAACCTCCACAAATACCTCCCACGCTGCTGCTAATGAGCTGATCTGTGGTGATGGCAACCTCAGTGAAACAATTCCAGGTAAAGGAAGAGTGGCATGCTAAGATATTTATATGACGCCAAGGCAGCTCCCCCTACACCTTCATTAGTGGAGTGAAAAAAGTAATTTTGACTTCCCCACACTGCTAAAAGCAATGATGCATTTAGGATGCTCACACTAGCTCCAAACAAGCTAGGATGCTCACAAGGCATGGAGCACCACTGAGAAAATGCACCATCCTGGGGTTTGGAAGCTGCATACCTGTATTCTCAGAGAACCTGTGTAAGCTGATCAGCTTCACTGAAGCATCGTGCTGACACGTTAATACTGCTTGCACTCAGAGACTGTGGGGAGGGCAAGCCCAGGGCATTCTGCTTGATACCACACTGCTGTGTGATATGCATGTGATGTTTGGTAGACTCAAAATGGAAATGTGAATAGCCAAAGTAGCAGTAATTTCTCTGCCTTTTATCTCTTCTGTACTTTTCAACCCTAACCTGGACTGCCTAGGATGGAAGTGGAGTTAGCTGTCTCTCTAGCTCATGGATCCAGGTCTCTTTGCTGAGAAGGATCATAAAGGAAGGCACTCCCACAGTGTGCTACGCAGGGAAGATGCCTTCCTGTTGCCATTCTCTGGCCTCAGAGGACCACTCCAGAATACTGTATGCTAAACACAATCTCTTAATAAAATGGTAAAACATTAGTTAGAAATTTTCACCCCAGAAATTAAGTTTACAAAATATCAAGCCAACCAGTAGTTGCATGCATTTAGTGTGAAAGTCAGAAGCAGTTAGGAAACAAGCAAACCAACCAAAGCAAGTATACCTACAAATATATATATATAAAATGGCATAAAGAAAAAGCAGCCATCTACACACACGTCAGGCTGGGGACCCTGTACCTTCAAAGGCTCAGTATAAGAGAGTGAAAGAAGCAGAAAGCAGCTCATGGGACTTCCCTTCAGGACTGGCGGCAGTAATGAAAAATCTGAATGAAAAATGGAGCGATATCACAGTAAGTCACCTAACCATGCACGAGGTGGTAACACATTACAGTCTGGGCTGGGGCTTGTACTCAGTAATCACTTTGCATTTGCCCAGGGGTTTGAATCTGTGTCACTCAGCAGCTGGCTAATGCACAGCTAGGGCAGCTCCAAAAAGGAGCTATGCCCCTTCCACCAGGGCACAGTTGAGTTGCTGGCCCATCAGGACTGCTAAAAAATTAAATCTTCAATCTTCCCTGTAAGCCAGTTAGACTACACAGGATTGAAGCTTTAATAACTAAGAAGCTCCATCTCTAGTTCTTGCCCCAGCTACTTGGTTCAGGTCCCGAGGCAGTAAAAGGTTGTTTTCAGTTATCCCAGGAGACCTAGCATCCACCTAAATTGCTGATGAGAGCATGGGACCTGCTGAGCAGGTTTCCACATCGTGGAATGGGTACGGAGGGAAGAGGAAGGCATTGGTGAGGGGCACAGCTGCTCCTGCAGCAGGCCACAACCCTCCTCATATTGTGGTTTGCAGTTTCCTCATCAGGAGTTCTTCAAGTTCAGCAGAAAGCTTGGAGCTGTCCCTCAGGGGCACTTGGCAAACAGCAGGCCTTATCACAGGGCTGGCATAAGTTCTGAGACTACAGTCTTCCTGGGCAAGTATCAGCTGGCTGGAGTTTGCAGCCTGGTCTTAAGGGTTTCAAACCATTCACAAAGCAGGATCCTAGTGGAAAAGTCATGACTACACAAATTACGCCAAACGGGCAAGTCTACTGCACTGCTGTGGGACATATTCCCAGTTCCTTGGAAACAAGACAGTATCACATAATTTATACGAAACAGGGCAGAGAACACAAAGCTTGAACTAAAGAGCTGCTCCCTGGAACCTGCTGCCTGCGTTTGCCCTCTGAAAGCCAGCATCAGCATGGTATCTGCATCAATGCTGAGACCATCAGCACTGCTTCGTACAAAAGAGATGGACTCTTCCTGGAGTCAAGTTAGCCCTCAAGCTGGGCGACACATGGAGTGTGTCTCAAAGAGAAAAGGCCTAGTGAGAGAAAGAAGTTGTGGCTGGGGGAAACAGAGATTTTACATCTGTTCATAACATGAAGAATGCAGTTTCAACTTCAGATTTTACTGTTCCAAAGCCTACAATCTGAAATTAGCAGTGATCTTGTGGAAAGGCTGCAGCTCAGCCAGGCTATGACATGGGAGGAAAGCATGGATGTTTTTATTCTATTCAAAGGATTGCAGGGAAATTGCTGTTTTAGAGGAAGTTTGCCCAAAGGCAAACTGTGACTATATGGTTCCTCTGGGGACAAATGTCCCGATACCAGACCAAAAGACTCTGGAGTAAAGAGGAAGCAGAGGAAGAAGGACTGAAGTTATGGAAATGGGCAAAGCAAAGAGAAATAAAACATATAGGTGGTTTGGGAAACAGAGGACAATAACCAGGAAGAAGCAAGGAATGGAGAAGTGTGTGAGTTTGGGAAAGCTCAAGTCCTGGTAGGAATGGACTTTGTGGCTGGAGCACAAAAGTGCTATGTAACCAGCACAAGATGATTGAGCCTAGGAAAAGACCACTGACCTAACAGGGGCTGAGTGTGGAAGGCAGGATGGCAGCTCAGGGAGGAGGCTGTGATTTCCTGGAGTAGGCTGATTGTGGTGTTTCTGGAGGCGCACCACCTGGCCAGGATGATGGCCACTAGTCACTGAAAGGGTACTGACTCTGTCAGAGCGGACATTCATTCATCTTTCAATGCCAGCTTTACCAAATGCTGTCTCCACCGCTGGGGTATGAAACTGGAGGGAAGGAGCAGCTCAAGTCTGTCTGAAAGGACATTTACATCACTTCTCCAGTAAGACTACAGATGGCACATCCAAATGCATGGCTGGATGCATCGGGCTTCCCTGGAAATGCCCTGGGGCGGACGGGGGTCTGGCGCATTCCTCGGTGGAGAGGAGCGGTGGGCAGGGCGGGGAGAGGGGAGGGGGTTGTTAGCCGTAAAGTCTCACCTTCTGCGCCCCTGAGAAGGCGTGGTAGTAACATGAGACATAGGTCATTATGGCCTTCTCATCCGGCCTTAGCGTGCCTATAATATCTGTGCAGAGAAGGAAAAGAGGTTGAAAGGATAAAGTAAGAAGCAGCACATAGAATAAAACAAAACAGTCATGGGTGGCGTGAGAGAGGGGGAGAAAACTTCCCATCATGCATTGCAGGACAGGCCAAACAGATTTCCATGCGGAGAGCTGGGAATTCGGATCAGAAGGTGGCTAGCAGCGTTGGCTTGTGGCTCAAAGCGGCACCCCTCCCTCTCACCCCCCCAATCCAGGGTGATCCCGAGCTGAGGATCTGGGCTCTGCACCTTCACAGCTGTGGTCTGGGGGCCTTGCCCAAGTATGCAAAGAGGCTGTTTGGAGGTTTGAACGCCCTGTGCTCAAGGCCCTTCTGTACGCTGAGGAGCTAGAGATCAGAGCCTTCCTACGCAGTGCGCTTCCTACACAGTATCTGCTCTGCTGCAACATGCACTGCCTGTTCTTATGGCACTGAAGTACAGGCGCCTGCTTGGTTTTGGCAAGAGATATTTACAAGGTTTCACCTACAAAATGTTTTCCTTGAGTGACTCCATTACCAACAGGAAAATGGCTAAGCCAGACACAGCAAGGACTCAACTGCTTGATTTCCAGCATGGTGGGTGAGAAAAGAGGAAAAAAAGAAACAAATGAACAAAACCAGGCATCTCGGTCACGATAAGCAATGCTCTGTTTGCAAAATTACCACAGACGTACTTGTTGGACATGCTTTCTAAGCCCCAGGTGAACTGGGACTGGGTTTGTGGCACAACTTGAGAAAGCAGCAGGTTCAGACCTTGAAGCAAGTGTGCGGGAACCTGCAGCATACGTAACGTAAAAGATAAAACTTTGGGTATTCATTGAACCCTTCATAAAACCACTAAGTCAGCTCTGTTTCTGCACCTTTGAAAAAGAAAAAAAAAAGAAAAAGTGAATAGGTATCAGCATTGTTTCCAGTGGGGGCAGGCTGCAGTGTCCTGCTGAGCAGAGCATCTATGTGTTGGTCTCCACCTTTGTGACACCAAGCATCCTAGCTCAGATTTCTGAGGAACAGGGGGCGTAGGTCCTCAGCTGTCAGTCCGGCAGTTCAGAAGGCAAATGGAGAAGGCAAAGCTCCCCACTCCCTTGGATTTGTGTGTGTGCCACGGTGCTGGTATATGTAAGTGTCACTGACTATAGGGAAATGGGACTCCTGGCTCCCTGGCCCCATGTATTATGTCTGGGGCACCACTTTGAACCAACAGCCAACTCTACCAAGAGCATAATAATAAAGATGCCCGTAGCTAGAGAGGAGAGAGAGAAAGAAAAAAAGGTTTGGACATTAGCAACGGCACCAGGTGTGCTCTGTGGAGGGAGCTTGGGATCCTGTGATACCTTCTGGGCTCCTGAGAAGGCGTGGTAGAAGCTAGAAACATAGGTCATGATGGCTTTCTCGTCAGGACGGGCAGTTCCAACAATGTCTGTCAAAAAAAACCTCACGTTAAGAGCATAATCAACTAATGTAAGGAAAGCAAAGGAGAGGGAGAACCACAACTGTCCAGGAGGCCTGCTGGGGTATATGCTTGTCATAGCAACTTCACAGGGCTTCCCAGCATTCCCCAGAAGATGTGTCTCTCTCAGAAGCCAGGATCACCCTCCTGGTTCCCCTCCCTCATGATAAAATTGCTTCCAGGGTCTGGCCAGGCTAATGCAGCCCTATGTCAGCATGTCTCGTGTCACAGCAGTTCCCCATCCTGAGAACATTACTGTGAATGGTGGGTTGAATCAATCCAAACTGGCAGCAGGTTGACATGGCTTTTATAGACATATTATACTGCAATTCCTCCATGCGGTTCTTCAGGAAAGATCCTTTCTCCCTTCCTTTCCATGCCCCTGTCCTCCATTTCAACACAATCACGGCTTGAATTTCAAAAGGCCCTTTCATTAGTTTCAGGGGAAACTCAACACCTCCAGAGATCAGAATTAATGGCGTGGAGGAATGCACATTAGCTCCACTCCATGAGGGAGGAGAGTGATCAGGAAAGAGCAATGGGAGGTCCTGCAAGGGGCTCTCTATCATTGCTAGCTTTGCTGAGATCAGAAGCTAGATCCGCTTATTTTGGAGGTGGCTTTGTTTCCTACAGAATGGCAAGAAGCACTTGAATCTAATCCAGAAACCTCATGATTTTTTGTGACCTCAGCATGATGAATGCAGGGAAAGCAAGACTCATCCCTGGGGATGGGAAATACTACTTAAGAATATGAACATCCTAGTTACCCAAATACAGGTTCACTGGGTTCAGCTGCCCTATCCCCACCTTTCCTCCTTGTTCCTCTCACTCCCTTATTTAACAAAAGCCTTTAACTGCTTCTCCTGTCCAAACCAAGCCTGAAATACAGCTTCTACCATTGAAACCAGCTGGCTTCAGGCAAACAGCCAACAACCAGTGAACTATTTCAGGCTGTTATTTGTACTCCAGAGTTACAGTCTTCTAAGTCTATTGCCAAGCTGGTCGTGACAAGGCTCTGAAAAGTAATCCTTGCTGGCCCAATGGCCTCAGGGAAGCAGTCACGGTCAGTAGCAAAAGCACCTCTGAACAACATGGGTCTCTGCCTTGGTCTCCAGACCCAGTCGGTGAGGGATCTTCATGCCCAACACTTCTGAGTAGTCAAGAAGCAGCAGTTTATAATACTGATATCATGCCCCCAAAAGAAAGATTGCCAGAAAGAGCCCAGAAAAAAACTTCTGGAGCAAAAGAAACACAGTCCTACACCATGCATTAACTCAGTATTAAGCCTGATTCTTGAAAGGGAACACTTCAGTCAGCAGTGGACATAGCCAGGTGTTACTCGTCTCTGCCTAGTGTATCAACCCCAGGTTAAGATCTCCACACCAGACTCAGAAGACTGAGGGGCACAGAAGGAACAGGGAAGCAGAACATGTGATCCATAATTCCACTGTAACTTTTTCCCTATACATTTAGTATGTGGTGACGGAGGGAGCATTCAGAGGTTACTGAATTCTTGTACAATACAAGTCCACCTAGAAGAAGTGGGAAATTTCTTGAGAAAAAGCAAGTTAAAAGCCACTGTGTTCTACTTTACCTTCTGCATCCAGCATCTTGGGAATATCCAGATATTTCTCAGCCACATCAAAAGCTGTGTTTAGATTAGTGAGAGGATCATCCTGGGAAAGAAACAGAGCCAGAGCATCAGCATCAACTTGTAGTACGGTATACAGCATTTCTCTCAAAACAGGGCTATTGTGCTTGGTTTGGTTCAGGTAACTGTGCTGTCCAGACAAAATTATGTGTGAATCTTCATGTAGCAGGATGAAATAATTAGCTTCCTTTTGAAAGCAGAGCCTGGAGACTCATGATATGATAATTAACGTACAATCTATGCACTTGCAACAAGAAGGAATAATACATTTTGTCTTGAACCTAGTTTAAAGTAAAATTAGCTTCACATCATACTGATAGTAAACGGCCATATCTCTCATTTACAGCTCATGCTTGTATTAGGTTTGCAATTTCCATTTTAAAGAACTGCTGAGCAGTGTATCTGTTAGAACATCTAAGCAATACTAAAATAGTAACAACATCTGCAACGGGTGCTGTCCTTAGCTAGTGTACAGTTTGTTGAACACCAGTTGAGTAGGAGGAAGAGAAATGTTTTAACAAATCTCTACAAAATAAATATATATAAAAGTACCCATTTTGTCTGAGTATTGCTTTTCCTCCTAGGTGCTGCACAGGACTTGTCATTTCCTTAGTACATTTCTATTCCTCTATATATAAAACTTCTGATGTGGCAGGATGCACTTCAGATACAGACATCAATACACAGTAATCAAATCCTAAACAAAGTTAAATGTGATTTATCATCATGAGTCATATCACAAAGGTACTAGATTTTAAAGAGCCACACAAGAGAATATGAAACACAGATGTCACTGGAAATGAAAGACCTCTGCAAATTGTTTCCATCATTCAAACATAATGATCAACAACAAGACACCAACAAATGTGTATGACACCCTCATACAAGTCTGATTCCTATATTCCTGTGCATCCATGACACTTAGTTATTCTGAAGGATTGATCTACTTCATGGGTGACAAATGACATTTGTACTATCAGTTTCTACTGTTGAGACAGGTGGCTTCTGCTGGAGGAAAGATTGTGCATAAACTGCTAGTGTTTAGTCACGTTGTTTGCAAAGTGTCTTTTGGGAGACAGAAAGGATGGGGTGGTACTCTTCGTATTGTCATTTGTGCCACTCACACTGAGACCCACCTTCAAAATTAGCAAACAAGGAGTATAATTCACCTTCTTTCTAGAGTGACATCCATGTTCTGTTTCTTTTCTATTTGAGATCACATGCTTTTGCTTATTGCATTGACTTGGAAGATTAAGCTGTGCCTGAACTCTAATCAACAGGCAGTTTCCTTTGAACACACCCAGCATGCAAGATGAAGCTAGGCAGACTTGGGCAGACAGGGTAGGGGCATGCAGAAAAGTTCCTTTATGGCACTGGTCATTATTTAGCCCTCGGATTACAGTCTTCATGAAACTAGGAAACTGAGCTATTCTGAAAAGCAGTTTTCTGCAGCATTTCCCTAGGAATTAATGCATGTATTAGGTTGGCATCCCATATCATATTCCTCTGGGTGAATGTCTCCAGTAGACAGCAGTGTTTCCCCTACCAAAGTAAATCACACACAGAGGCCATCAAAACAGACACAACCAGTGATCCTTATTTAGTCCACTGGGACAAGTCAATATTAAGCAAGGAAATGTCGCATGGGCACACTGTGACAAAACCAGCAGCTGTCAAACACGGTAACAGGCCCCCATCTCAGTGTCAAATGGTACTTTATCCCCATATAATACACTTTCAATGGAGACTACGTAACTTATAACTATATCTACTTCTTCAGAGTTTAGCAGCAGTGCAGGCAGGGGATGTTTACTGTCCTCCAGGCACATGGAACCACCCTATGCCATGGAATTAGAGACTGGTACCATTTCAACTTCAGCCTAATTGTCTCCTGTGCCTGCTTGTGGAGAAACTTCTATGAACCCAAGTGTAACCAAAAGCCTTATTTGAGGAGGTAAGACTAGCTGGTATATAACATACTTTGTTCCCTATGTGTAGACAGGGCCCTAGCTCCATTTAGGAAGGAAAAGTAACAGCCTTTCTTTCACTCAAGTGCAGGAGCATCCAGAAATACCAAGTGGCAGCTCCCATGCCAGTTTTCCGCTAGCCCATGTGCCATTTTCTGCTTCTGTAGAAATGCCACCACTGTGTACCAAATTTCAGCCTATGCTGACCATGACCACTATGGCATTGCTAACACCCTGATAGAGTGTTTAGTTAACACAGACTCTTCCTTAGCACAGACCGATCTGAAGGAGCTGCCTGAAGATCTGTCAGCCTCTCCTGGAGGAAAGGGAGGAGCAAAGTCACTGCAGATAGCTTTCCTATCAGTTTCCAAGTAACAACACCAGTAGCAATGCTGCCAAAGGTTAAAAAGAAATTTTAAGCTGGAAGTTGGGAGAGGTTTCCTGATGGGAAAACTTACTAGGCTTGGGCACTCCCAAAGGAAGGACTGTAAGTCTTAACATGCGGGAAACTGGAGACTCACCTAGATGAAGCCAGCAGACTTCTCCTTTGTATGTAAGACAGACGCGTGATCACATAGTCTCCTGGGGAATGAAGCTAAAGATAGGGCTACTGAAAGCAAAGATACCTCAGTCCAAGACTAGCTCCAAGATGAGCAGATAGCTAAACCCAAGTAAGACCCTGTTCCCTGTGGGAAAATCTTCACCCCTCATGGACAATGGAGCTGCTCATCACAAAGGTGATGCTTCTTTGTGCAAGAGACAGGGTTTCCCTGGGGGCTTGTCCAAGACTACAACAGGGTCTTGAGCCCTATGAAATTCCTCCAAAATCCACTGCTTTCAGTTTCATCCCATCGCTCACCAGTTAATCGTTATTTCAAATCACCTGTTTCAGTTGACTCCCATGAAAATGGATAAACTAGTAAAGACTGGCCTGGCTCCAAACCTCACAGTACAACGCGGCAGCACCACAGCTGCAGCCATGCTTTAGGGACCCAAAGGCAGCAGAGCAAACAAAAGCCAAGTCACCTGTCCCCTGATTCCTTCCACAGCTGAAACACATACCCCAGAAGAGCACTGACCCAGACGAGGCTCTGCAGAGGTGCCTCAGTTCCCACTCTGCTTACGTGAACACAGAAATAGCAGAGACATGAAAAGGAGCAATGGCTTGCCAGGCTCTAGCTGGGCCAACCGCAAGGAAAGCTATAGTTTTACTATGGAGGAATTACCTTGTTTTAACAGTGGCAGACAGCAAACCTGCCCTAAACAGATGCCCACCTGGCACGTTCTCTGCTTTTGCTGATTAAAGACTACCACAGCTCCTCCTCTTTCACCACAACCTTAACTCACACAGGGAGTCTTCTTCTCTCCTCCTCCAGCTATTTCCAAGTCCTTGCAGCACACAAGGTTGCCATGGCAATTATTGCAGTGTGACATAAAAAAAAAAATCTTCTATTAACTAGCAATCAGGAAAGGAGATAGAGGGGGAGGAAAATCAAGAGAGCAAGCACTTACTATATCTGCCAGAGTTGAAGACACTAGGAAAGAAATCCAAAACTCATGTTTTTAGTGATATCTGTAATAAATGCATCCAACATGGCAGTAGACATACCACATTTCTATATGCATTGCAGTATATGAGGGGGTGTCTGGAGCCATCAGTCCACCATTGTACTTGATAAAAAGATCTTAGAAGTGGCTAACAGCTGAGCTACAGTCAGGGGTAAAAGGAGGAAGGGAAACCTCATCTTCGGCATATCCCTCACATGCAGACCATGAGCTGAATCTTGAGATCTTATCTACAGTGAGCTGAACAATAGCAGACAGACCTGCACTGAATAGAAACCATCTAACCGAATAACTAGCTGTGGTGTCAGGGAATCAGACACCAAGCTGGGTGGACTTGCACATTTTATTTTGGGGCCTGGACTATACAACCACTTCAGCTAGGCAGTGCATGTAGGCAGAAAAGAATTGTGCTTGCTTCACTGATATAGCTAGACTAGGAAAAATAGCTAGGAACATAAACTCGGTACAAAACGGTGCTGACAACAGAAGTTGCTAGCTCTTGGGAAGAAGACATGCAGCTACACTGGTTACCTTTTGCTAGCATACACTGCCAATACAGGGTCTGTAGCATAGACATAGCCTCTGTGAAAGAGCGGAAAACACTAAAACTGCACAAGAATGCTGCCCAAACAGGAGGTACAATGCAGACATCCTGGCAACTTGGACTGATGTTCACCCCTCCATCTTATACCTATGTGTGTGCGTGTGTGTGTACACAGAAACAAACACACCATCACCAAAGGCACACCCAACTGAGATGCCATTAATCACTCCCTAGAGTTGGAAGAGACCTGGAAGTGGAGGTCTAATCTACTATCCACTGTGATGGCTGCTTCACAGCAGCCTTTTCTCATGTCTTTCTCTGCAAGGTAAGTCCCCCGCAGGTCCAGGGATGATTTAAAATGCTGGGGTTGGTTGGCTGGTTTGTTTCTGAGGGAAAGGGGAGAGGGGATGTAGGCTCCAAGGAGAAGGGCAAGAATCAGTTGAATTGAGCCAAAGGGAGGAGAAAGAAGCGATAAAGGAGGAAACAAGTGACAGAAATAGTCCAGGCAAATACTGTGTTTAGGAAGGTGCCATGTTTATACATTCTACAAATGGGTTTCAAGATCTAGCATAAAAAAGGCAACTTTCCTTCAGCACACTTCAACTGCCAGAACTAAAGGCTAGGCTCTGAGCTAAGTTCTTCCCAGCTATTTGCCTAAGACTTCAGCTCTGGTAGACTTCTCAAACATGCATTTAATCTCATGCCTTTAGAGTAATTGAGGCAGAACAACAATAAAAAGGATACAGAAAGAGTCAGAAGACTGCAGGAGGGCAGAGGGAACCTGATGAAGGATGGGATCAAAGGCAAGTGGAGAACAAGTGATGCTGGCTCCCTTTAACCTCACTCCAAGGAGGACAAATCCCTTCCCATCTACATTGATTTTGGCTAGAACAATCACCCTCTCTTTCACCTTAAAAAGCCTGCAGGCAATATCACCAAATAACTTTCTTTCCCTCACTCTCATTTGGGTTTGGCTTAGGGCTTTGTTGATAACAGAGAGCACTGTAGCATTTACCCAGCTGGGTTTGTCAGACGCACATTGCTTAGCTGTTTTCATTTTCCCAAGTTCAGGCACTGAAAATGTAGCTCTAATAATTCCTTTTTTTATTGCTGCTGTTTATGTAAACAGGTACAGTCTCTCCCCACTGTTTATTCATCATGTGCTGACTCCAGACACTAAAAGTGATCAGATAATTTAATTGACTGCTCTGCAAGACAGTAAAGATCTAAAAGGTTACTGAAAAGCAGATCAGGCATCGTACAATTCATTGCTTCAAGGATGCAGCTAATTGTCTATTTGCACAGTGATCCAAGAGCCCAGGTCTATTAGTGATGGTCTTCTATGTTTATTTCCCTAGCTAACATTGAGCACAAATGCACTTTATAACACCCAGCCCGTGAGATCAGATGGTCAAACTTTTTGTGTATTAGCCCCAGTAATGACACATGAGTTATGCTCTTGGTGACATTTCACTCCACATGAGCACAGATATAGTGAAACTGGATCTCTGCAGACTGCGGGAATGCCAGTAGGATGAGAACCCAGTTTGGTCATCCATTGCCCTGCTGGGTGAAGACACCTGCTGGCAGCACAAACCACTTAATGCCTATTCTCATCATCCACTTAGCAATCTTGTCTCCAAGACACACAGGAAGCAAATTTTGGAGTAGCTAGATATCACATTACCAGTGGCAATTTTTAAAGTAAAATTGGGTGTTATGGCAATTGCTTTTCTGGCACCCGATACCTACATGCCAGGAGAAGCCCACTACTGCAGATGGTTCAGTGCTAAGCTGCATGCATGTGACGTGTCCAGTGAGGGCACACAGACCCCTCAATGAGCTTTTGCATTTGAACACCAGGTAACCGGTTTCTATCCAACTCTCTGCAGAAGTGTTAAGTCTGATTTGACTTGCTAGTCTGTGACATTAGCACAGAACTAGTCTCACATTTGTTGTTACTGAATTTGCCAGCTTTTGCTCATCAGCTGGGATTGGGGCACGTGTGTGTCTCATAAGGCAGTCTGAAAGCAGGGAAAGCTCATTAAGTTCACGCTTCACTAAGAAGCCTGAATGTACCGATTCATCCCTCCTTCCTTCTCCCCAGTCCTGCAACTGCCAGCTTGTGCTGAAGTTCTCCAATTATGTTTATCAGGCTAATTCTTCTCTCTCTTTACTTCCAAGAAGCCAAGCATCTGGTCTGACAAACAAATTGAGTTGTACCTTTCGTAGCTTCCCGTAGTCGATGAGCTCTGGACGGTGTCTATGAATTAAAGCACAGAAACCGAGGCCATCCTTCCAACTACAAGAGAGACAGAAGAGAGCACAATGAACAGCGCTCAGCCGGGGAGAGACACAGTGACGGGCATGAGCATGAGGGAAGGCACCAAGACAGCGGGACGACTAATTCTGGTTTAGTTTCTAGCTAACAGTGCTTCTGTAAGTGCTGGGAAGGAGACATGTCTTGTACCTGCATGAGACTGCAATAAAGATTTCTTTCAATCTCTACAAAACTCCACTGTGATTAGGACTTGCCCTTTGCATCAGCACCTCCTTTTTGCCAGTTCTCTGTGCTGAACTCTGCGCGTGTCCTGTGGAGCATGCAAGGACAGGTGTAGAGCTCAAGGTTAAAAAAAGATGTAGATACAAGCCCTAAAGGAGAAACAAGTGCATTCCACAGGGAAAAGGTAGATGCCCATAGCTAACTCCACTATAGTACTGACTAGCGTGGATGGCACTTAAGGTCTCAGAAAAGTGCTTTACATTTATATGGTTCATACAGCTCTTTAAGATGTGCTGGAAAAAGCACTATTATGCAGAATCTTCACTGGAACATCTGACAATTCAGAAACATTAAGAGCAGAGCAAGAAAACCTCTCACCCCTTCCCAACTTTGCCATACTACAAAGCTTCTGGTGCAGCCTAATTTTATGGCTCCTACAGTGTTCTGAGTTTTCACAGAGCAAAAACTGTCTTGCTTAGCCCATGGCACATATGCTGCTCTCAGAAGACTTAATGTTCTGAAGAACTTTACAAAAGCAGCAGTTGTAAGCAGAATGAGGATTTGGGATGTAGGTACTTGGATCCTATTATAACCTCTGCCTTTAATTTCATAGGTGTCTCTCTAGACTACACTGTTACTGTCTAACATGCACCTGCATTGCCTTGGTAGGACTGTCAGGAACATTTCTGAATATGCCAAGAGACATATGAAAGTAACACAGATTGTAAAACTAAGTTCTTGCCTTTAACTCACCTGATATGGAAGTTCTGGATGTTTACATTTTTGTAGGGGGCTGTCTTCCTCTGACACCATAACAAAAGTCCTTCTTTAGCAGATGTCTCTAGAGAAAGAAAGAAAATACCCCAATTAACTTATTTTCTTAGAAAGCAGGAGTTTCTGAAGCATATGCTAGCAAAACATCACCAACTCCTCTTTGGTACAGACTGCCCTGAATTATGCTTTATTTAATTTCACTTGCCAGAAAATTCCTTGTTTGGAAGAGTCTACTAGGATAGTTTTGTTACTAATATTTTCTTAATGGGGTTCTGTAATAAAGGGATAGCTTTTTGGGATTAGAGAGGAGAATTTTGTAGGACTTGTAAAAGATACGTCTATTTTCAGTGCTAGCCTGCAAGAAATGCAATAGATTCCAACATCAAAGTTGGCTTTCAGGCTTAGCCATCGTTTTGAGCTGCTCTTAACATCTCTTAGAAGAGGAGGATGTGAAAAACTCTTCTCAGTATACCTGAACCTGGCCAGAAATGTCAGTGAGATGACAGGGCAGCTTGGGAAGGGTAGCTCCCTAGGATCTTCCAGTGACTCACCTAAGAGCACATTCTGGGCCTTTTAAGTGGCAAAGCCATTTAGTTACCCCGGTTGTTCATTGTTGAGCAGTGGCTGGAAAGAACTAAGATTTACCTTCAACTGAGATATCTTGAATGGCAAAACGAAGGATGATGGTCCAGATCATTCCAAGAGTCATTTTAACATTGCCATCCACGATTTCTATGGAAAAAAGGTAGAAAGAGAAGACATAGAAGGCATCAAATTGAGCATTGGGGAGCACTCTCTTTTGCAGATAGGAGAACTGAAATTCCAGCTGAAATCTGTTCTTCCCTGCCTCCCCAGATGCTCTGCTGATACAGCACAGTCTTGCCCAGTAGTACCCTGTAATCAGACTGGTTCTTTTCCAGTATAATACTGAGCATAAAACAGACACCGATGATCCAAAAGACCAGGAGTAAGTACCAACTTAGATCAGTGTAATTCCCCACAGGGGTCTAGAAGCACCTTCTTAGGTTTAATTCCAATCACTTAGAAGTCATATAAGCCAAACTGGGAAAAAGAAAAGCCTTCCTCTCTTACTCTGATATGTCTTATATAACTGCCCCAGTGTAATTATATCAGAAAAACCAGTGATACTTCCCATGCAGATAAGCTCTGACAGCTGGTTTAGTCATGTCACCAAGAAAACCAAGAAACATCAACATTTTAATTTAAAACAAGCCTAAATATGCCAGACTGCCTGTACAGGACTTCTTTCAGTCATATAATTGCCAAAAGACACAACAGAGCATTCCTCAAAGTAAATGCATCCCACCTGAAAAGGAAGCAAAGACTCATGCTGACCAGCCCATAACATAAACTAAGATGTTAAGCAGATTGTGCTTTATTGCTCATTGGACTCCGCAATATATATCAGCAAGGGTCAACAACTTGAAGTTTTTAGAAAGCAACTGCTTGTTTGTGTGAGGTATAATCTGTTTAGGATGGGGGATCAAGATTCTGGGGGGAAGTGCTGGGGGGGATGCTGGCCCAGAAAGAGGTTTCCACCACGTATAGATTAGTGCCAAACAGTCCAAATGGTGAGCAGCTGGGTCTCAAGTGCTGATCCTCAGCACCTACAAAAATTCTGCACAGACTATATATATATACACTTTATAAAATTTACAGCCTTCACTTTTTTGGATAGTGAAACTAGCTCAGCTGCCTTCTCCTACTCATTCTCTGGCAGGTTCCTGCATGGCAGAAAGATCCTTCACAAACAACTGACAAGTTATGAGAGTATTTCCAGGAAGAAAAGGGTTAGAATTAACCTACTGTGAGCATGTAGAATAATTCAAGTCCTAACAAGGCTGCCAGAAACCATCTTTGTACTGCTGTAGACACCTCTGTGCCACTGCTTCCACAAAGCTGCCCAGGAGGAACACATCATGCTCTGGGGCAAGTGGAAATTTGCAGTATAGGCAACTGCCACCTATCTGGATCCTGTGACAAAAGTAACAATATTTGAAATTTTCCTTTTAAGCCATTAAAGAAAAGTTTTTCCTCTTAAGAAAAATTTTCAAAATGTGAACCTCAATATAGTAAAAAACAACAGACAAGTAGCACACACCCGAAACACATTGTTTCAGAAACTGTGATTTAGCAATACATGTAGTGCAACTTCCAGTGTAAATCAGAAGGATAATCTCCACTGTGCTTTGACATATGTCTGCCTTAGGGATTTACAGGTTTAAAAGATAGAAAACAAGACACGTCACCTTGTTTTACTGTAGTAAACCCCTGTGTCCATTCCTTTCTGCACTTAAGAATACACACAGGTACCTTGGTGGGGTATCAGTTTGCCCAGAATTAAATAGCCAACAACTTTTCACTGTAGTACAAAAGAACTACAGTTACTGTTGCTGGCATGAAAAAAACTATGTTTGTCTGTTGACAGTTTTCTCACAAATGAATTTTTTTATAGGTATTTTCAGGTCAGGGATTGTCCGCTAGGCTGATGTATAAAAATGTCATGTGATGGCAAGTATATTCAGTTCTGCACTTTTTGCATTTTTACCCCTCCAATAAAGCACCACAATCAACCTAAAAGAAAATGCTTACTATTGTTACAAATACCTGAGATGCTACAGCTAAAATATAAAAGAAAGCATCTGTGTTTTCAGTTTGTTTGTTTTATTCATGGGATAGATCTTTGTGGGGATTTTCAAAAAGCAAAAAACCCCAATGCTTGTAAAAACCACAGCAGTTGGCAGGAGGACTCTAGGATATATTTAAGATCTGAAACTAAATTGAGCTCTTTATTTTAATGGACTAGATTAAAATCTGATGGCAATACTTCAATGTTGAAAATGCTTTATGAACACTAATAAATCAATCAGTGAGCTTAAACAGGTAATTAATATTACTGTTCCATGGATTTTAATTGGAAATAAAGGTCAAGATACTTACATAAAACCAGATGGCGTTAAGTTGCTAATGGCATTAGAACTCAGCACTATGCTCTGGTCATGTTCTCAAATTCCAGTTTTATAAAGTTAGCTGGTGGAGTTAAGGTGGAAAGCATCTCTTCTCCCCAGCCCTGTTCATTGCATTACTCGTTTAAAAGGGAAGATGCGTGCTCCCTGCTTCCATGTCTGATTCTTCCTTAGCAGTGCACCAAAGCAAAGCTGCTCTGGAAGAAGCCCAGAATATTTCCACCACTTCATCTCTACATATCATTTTACTTTTTCTTGAGACAGAGAAAACCCACCACCTACCAAGCAGATACTGATGTCAGTGAGATTAGTGAGTGACCCATCCCAGGATGCAGATTTAACCAATAACACCATCCGCAGTACTTTTTTTATTATTATTTTAAATAGAGTTGACAAAAGCATTATTATTGTTAGAAGCGGGCAAGCATTTTTCATTTCTAGAGCTAAAAAAATTCTCCTGGCGACCTGGTTACAAAGTCAGCCAGCCTGATCAGAAAGGCCATATGCTCTTTGGCCCTCACTTGGTTTTCCACCCCTGCATTCCCCAATGCCAACCTCCTTTTCCTTTAGGATCCCTTCAGCTGCTGCCAGTCTCTAATATAGTGGAACATAGCCAAGAAACAAAAGTAAAAAACATGGTTGCAAAGCAGGTTTGCATGAAGCCTTCTGCTTCCTGGTGATGAAGAGAAAGAAGCTCCACAGGTACTGTTAAAAAGTTGAACTTTAACACTACAAAGCTAGAACAATCTGAACTTTAATTAAAGATACTGTAGGTTTGCTCCCCACTGACGTAATTAAGGCTCAGTAATGTGAAAGCAGTTCACATATTAAAAGGCTAAGAATCAGACATATCTTCTGCCTGACTGTGCTTTCCAAGTGCTCTTCCCAGGCAGGACCTCTGCAACTGTTGTCTGCACTTCTTCCACTACCAGCAGCTGTTATATGAACAGCAGCAGCAAGTGCATGTTATTAATGTGATTTACATTCAACTTGGGGGTGGATCAGTTGCTGGCTAAAGCTGGTGAGGCATTTGCATCCCCTGGAAAGAAATGTTTTGCACCGGTAAATACGCTTCCACCCAGCTCCCATTATCGTAACAACTACCATGAACAAAATATGCAAAATCTACAGTACTCTCATCCATTTGTTTGGCAGCCAATTAAGGGCCTGACAAATATTCAGTCCTTAGGAGCAAGACGGGCTGGCTACATAGATGTGGCTTTTAAAATGCCACCACCTTTTTTAAATGCATGAACTCATTTTGAAAAATGCAAAAATGATTAAGCTTACTTTTCTACCCTGGCCTGGGTAGTTAGAAGCAGAATCAATACTACAGAAACTGTTATCCCTGCTAGCTACTTCCGAGTTGCCCATGAGAACACAGCCTCTGGTTACCCCAGGGAGAGGAGGAGTTGCAGGGGATGAACAACTGGCAGGATAGCGTTATGATCTGGGAACTGGAGACATAGAGCAACAGTGGTGACATAAAATAAAGGCTGCTCTGCATTTTTTCTATCCTAACAAAAGCCAAATAAAGCAGGACAGGCACCCATGCCCCTGTCTTCAGAAAGCTTGGTGCTAATGATAGTCCAGCCATATTTAGGACAGATGGCTGGCATTGTTGATGGGGGTGTACATCTCAACTCCCTAATTGTGCGTGGGCAGGAGATAGGGACAAATATAATGCTAAGTTTCACTCACTGACGTGCAGAGACCTTATTTTCACCCTCTTTCCACTGTCAAATGTATGCTTGCTCTGCCTGATGTTTCAGTAGATGTTTTGCTCAGATGGGACTTCTGCAATTGTTGAAATCTCTAAGCTTTATTTCTCCTTTCACTTGCACAGGTGAGAATAGGGAACAGCTCATCCAAAGTTTTCTTTATGCTGAACTGAGCCACATCTGTCTAAGCAGCAACTTTCTACGCAGATTAGAGGTGCAAATAAAACAGTCTTAGGGTCACATACTTGACCTATTCAATCTGTTACATCCCAGGAGCATTTGACACCAGTATGGAATCTATTACAGCAAAAGAAGGCTTCTGAGGTGTCAGATGACAATGAGATTTAAAAGCAGATGAAAAACTATTTAGAAGCTGCACCAGGCTAGAGCCTTCCTTGATCCAGATTTACACAGATCTGCTCTATGCCACAGCTGCTTTGATCTTGTGGACGCTGGCTAACATGGAATATATCCTGCACTCATGTTGTGTGTAGGAAGTCATCTTCAACTCTGGTTCTTGTTCACTGGGACACCGCTGCAGAGCTTGGCTTGTAAACAGCAGAGAGGGATCTTTATTTGATGAAATGTGAGATAAATGCCATGAAAACATTTTTGCTGGCTCTAACTCTGATTAAACACAAGGTTTCACAAGGCTTAAGCCGACCTGAGAATCTCCTTGGGATTCTTTCTGAAGTTTATCTTTTAACCACAAAAAATAATAAAATAAAGTCAGGACATTGATGTCCAATGCCATTTGTCTAGCGTATACAGAGAACCACAGCTGGGCTGCAGACGCTTCACACGTAACCCTGCTGCCCAGCAAATACCCAGAGATGGAGCAAGCCACCTCAAGGTGAGGAGTGCTGCCCTAGCCAGTACCACCATGCTGCTGCTGGATGGTGGTTTTCTCCTCTGGGATAAAAGCCACCTCCTAGATCAGTCCAACCTGACTGAGGCATTTACAACTCATTTTCTTGGTGCGGTGTTATGACTGCCTCATCAGCTTTTATCTTCTGCTTTGCTGCTCCATGATGTCTTCTTAAAGTCTGAAAGTAAGCCCTTAAAATTCATGCTCTAGAAAGGTTTATAATCCCTTCCATGGACAAAGTTACTGCTGTGCTGTTCAAAGTAAATGTCCATTTTCATAGCTGATGTATAATTTACTGTACACCAAGCACCTGGAGGGACCAGGCAGAAGCCCCTGCAGCAGGTTATGTTTCAGGGTGACAACCAGAGTGGCTTGGGCTCGGTCTGGGTGCACGGGCAGGTGTGGGGCTAGGGGAGCCCAAGCTGTGATCACAATTATATGGCCTGAGCTGGCATCACAGCATGGGCCCAAGCACCCTGTATAAAAATCAAAGCTAACCTTGGTCCAAACTTCTGTGCCATGCTACCTTTGGTAGTATAAAGAAACTCATAGGGGTTCACCATGTAGCTGCATGGGCCCCAGGACAAAGGACAGCCAGGAACATTTGGCAGGGAAGGTCAGGATCACCATTCAGACTGATATAAATCATGGCTTCTGTCACAAAATGGCCCCCTCACAGCCTGTTTCTGAACAGGGTAACTGCTATGAATCCATACTGAATAACTGGGCCCTGGAGATCTTTGGTCACAGATCATTTTACTTGCAAATGATTTCTGCGTGCTGTGAGGGTACAGTCACAGCTGATTCAGGAGCAGAAATCAAAAAAGAAAAATCCAGTGGAAGGAGAGGAGAAGGCAAACTAGTGCCAGGGAGAGCAGAACCAGGGAAAAAAAAGTGAATAGAACAAGGAAGATAGGGTCCCATATAGATATGGACTACTGTATCAGACACTGCATGCACCAGTCTTTTTAGTAAGGGCACAAAATGACCTTAGATATGCATTTGTGCTACATAAACAGTACTCAGGGCCAGCAACTGCCTCAGGTTGCTCATGTGGGAAAAGCTGAGAAAATTGAAAAGTTTTGCAGGCAAAATATCAATATCATTGAGCCATTCACCCTTGCATTTTGCTCTTAAATACCAAACCCAGTGAATAAGTGTCTGCAAAGTCCCTGGACACTAGTTTCAAATTGTTCCAAAGTCTCCATAAAGTTAAAGCAGCATGTTGAGGTAAAGATCTTGGTAAGGCAAACAAAAGCACCTGCAGCGGCTGAGGTATTCTGCCTGATCTGTCACAGAACAAGTGGACCACAGGATGGGCACGTCTTGAAGATGTCCCCAAGAGCATGCCTGAAAGGCCAAAACTGGGGACAGCATGCCAACACTGCTCTGACTTCCTGGGCTAAGAACAGGCAGGGCTCAGTCCAGCAGCCCCATGACTCTCCCGTAGGAGGAATGCTCATCCAGGACTGTATCATGGGCTCATTTCCTGGCTCTGTCATGAGTTTCCTTGAAGAAACCACATATTTCCATTTGTAAGATGGAGATAACAACCTCCCTCATATTCTGTGGTCACTGTAAAGACAAACCTAGAAATACCACAGAAGCAGAGTGTCTCCACAGCAGTGACAACATGAGTCCCTAGGCAGGACACACACAGGTCCACAGCAGAGGAACACAAGTGTCATGGCAACACAGTCTGGCTAAGATGACAAGTCGTTAAGGTTTATAAAAGAGCAAATTATCTTACTAACTTGCAAGCCCTTCTGGGTCTCTGGTGACATATCTGCAAAACACCCACCATCTTTGCTAAAAAGACAAAAATCCTACACAACTCCCTGCTGTCTGCATGGTCTGCCAGTTCATCTTGAGGGCATCCCTGGTGCTGTCTACAATGGTCTCTACACAACAATACACAGGCTTCCAGCCCGAGCATCCAGCTTTCTGGGTTGCACAACAAGAAGCCCAGAAGCTCTGAAAATTGGAGCCTTTGGCATCCTTGACCTGTGCCGGGGCCTGCACTTGGCTTTGACCCATGGCATGTCCTACAGCAATAGGGGATTTTTCGCAGCAGCTCTGCAACAAGCTAAATACAAGCAGCTGCTATGCTTCAGTTGAGACTTTTCTTCATTCAAGAAAGAAACATCTCAATTAATTTGTTTCTACTGCTGCTCAGTGTTTTCCTTAACTCATGAGAACCAGGAGAAAAATAGGTGGACCTGACCAATAAGCCCAAGTGGGAATCAGGTTTGGCAGCTTGGTGTGAAAGTAGGATTTAATTCCAGAGTAAAGGCCTAATATATCCCCTTTTTCCTCCACAGCTTATTCTACAAGGGCATCGTAGGGCTAGGAACGTGCAAAGAGAAATGACATGCAGCTGTGAGAGAAAAGCAAAGGCTAAGCACAGCTTGGGCCCAGACAAATCAGCTGGTTTCTTTACCTTCTGCTCCAATAGATACTAGTTTGACTCCTTTGCTGGCAATGAAATCCAAGGCCTTGTTCACATTGGAGATCTTGTGCACTCGCATTTTGCCTCTTTCAGGCTTAGCTAAACGTTCACCTAATAAGAAAAGGAAAAAAAAATAGTATTAGATAACAATTCTGAACCCTTTCTTCCCTGGTGGGTGTTTCCCCACACTGGTGGCTCCTGCTGCTCAGCCAGGCAGAGGGTAGACCTCCCTGCATCCTTTCTCGACAGCGAAGGCAGGACAGCCACACTCACTGTTAAGTACGCCGAGAAAGAATCAGGCAGAAAAGTATCTTTTGTTGCAGATAATTTAATAACAGAGGAACTATCAGCACTGAGTCCTTTCCACAGCAGGTTTGTATCAGAGGTGAAAAAATCCTTCAAAACCACACTGTCCCAGGCAGTGGAACTAACCTCCACACCATTAACCTCAGATAACGATGCCTGGAAATGGCACAAACTTCTCTCCTTCACAAAGACAGGTGAGGAGCTCCCCTCCAGCATTTACAATACCCAATTTACAAAGCAAAAGTCTCCTTCTTGGAACTCCCTACAGTCAAATATGAGGCTGATCCTGTATCCTGCCTTTTCTTTTCCCTAGCCAGGATACAGACCTCCTACCTCTCTAGTCTCTTCACTGAATGGACACAACTGCCTGCATCAAGAAATAAAACCACTTATTTGCCAAGTGGCTTTATAACTGTAAGGACTGTCATCTCAACTCCTTTCCATTACATGTTTGATGTATTTCTAACTCCATGCAATGGTGTGCACAGTGATATGCATTTTAAATGTTTATAACGAGTCAGAGAGAGGTAAGCAGTCTAGCTCTGAGGTAAAAGCAGGTAAATCTCTGACAGAAATGAGTCTTAGGGCAAACACCAGCTCCTGACTGGAACAAAGCTGGAAGATTTGGAAAAGCACTTTCTTGACCTTATTTATTTGAAAGGGTTGCATTAAATGCAGTCATGCCTTTCTTGTCAGGCTGCCTGCAACTATGCTCACAGCCTACTTTTACTAACACTAACCCAACACACAGAGTAAAGAAATTAAAGCTTGGGCAGGCAAGTGGACTTTCAAAGGGAACCTCTGCTAGAAATAGAATTAGACAGGAACCTGTTGTCCTGGTTTTGGCTGGGATAGAGTTAATCTTCTATTAGTTGGTATAATGTTGTGTTTTGAATTTAGCATGAGAATAATCTTGATAACACACTGATGTTTTCAGTTGTTGCTAAGTAGTGTTTATACTAAGTCAAGGATTTTTCAGCTTCTCATGCCCAGCCAGCAAGAAGGCTGGAGGGGCACAATAAGTTGAGAGGGGACACAGCCAGGGCAGCTGACCCAAACTGGCCAAAGGGGTATTCCATACCATGGGATGTCATACCCAGTATATAAACTGGGGGGATTTGGCTGGGGTGGGGCAGATCGCTGCTTGGGAAGTAACTGGGCATCAGTCAGCGAGTGGTGAGCAATTGCATTGTGCATCACTTGTTTTGTATATTCCAATCCTTTTATTACTATTATTGTCATTTTATTAAAATTATTGTTTTCTTCCTTTCTGTCCTATTAAACTGTTCTTATCCCAGCCCACGAGTTTTACTTACCCCCCCTTCTCTCCCCATCCCACTGAGTGGGGGGGAAGCAAGTGAGCAGCTGCGTGGTGCTTAGCTGCTGGCTGGGGTTAAACCACAACACCTGTGAACCACACAACACCAAAAAGCAAACAGAACAGCACTTTCAGATCACAAGTTCCAGAATACAAAAAAGATCTAAACAAAATGCAAGCAGGTTTTGCACTTTGAGAAAAAAGGTATGAGACAATTAAAAAGAGATCAAACGGGCAAGTCTAGGCAAGTAATTACTCACCTGACCTATTCAGTTCCAAAAGTTTCCTGCTTTATCTTGAACCTGAATATTTAAGTTCATGCGAGCTGACTCAAAACCTTTATTTCAGGCTTAAGGGTGAGAAAGAAAAGTACTTTTTAAAGAACTCTTTTCCATACTAAAACTGGATGGCTTGTTTCCTAACAAAGGAGGGAGGAAAAGCTAAAGGGGAAAAAAATAGATTATCTCCATAGCCATGCCCTACAAAGAAAAAAAGTCTGAAAATGAAAATCCTTTAAAAGTGTTTCAGTGATGACTGTAGGCTAGTGTCATTAGCTCTCAAGCTTAAGGATAAAACCAGATTCACTTTCAAAATAAAACACTGATGTCTGACAATTTAAGTAAAAAGATGTATTTATGGTACTACCTCCATCCTAGGATTAAAAAGAAAAAATCTCTTTTGCTTTAATGGAGCCTCAAGTACACATCATGGTATATAGCTTTCCTTTTCTATTTGGATAATGCTAATCATTCTAAATAAAAGTGGAAGCATTTTTTGTAACAGTTTCACAATTACATTTTTATATATAGTTTCACAACAGACTTAAGCAGACTTATGTTGCCAAATGTCAACAAATGGGTTGAGCCAGCTAAAAAATAACCATTTTCTTTAGTTCATGTGACTGTAAACTAGCCTTGCAAAAAGAAAAATAAAGACAAGCGATTAGGTTTCAGCTGGAACAGCAAGCTGATCCAATTCACCTTGTGGCTGCATGTGTATTGCTAACAGAAGGGAGAGCATCTGAACTGCTCTCCCTGGGGCTGGGGAGAGCAGGATTGTTCCCTCTAACAGCAATGTGGTTCCCTCCTCAAGCAATTGATGGTGATTGCAAAACTGCAGTCTCCCTCTCTCAAATACCACAATAGGATATTTGTTTCAGAATAATTTTTCCGAGAACTTAAGTCCCAAAACCTGATGGCTATTTCCTTCAGACTTGGACTTTATTACAAATTTAGATTTCCAGAGAAAAGCTTCATCTGGTTCCATGCTATACGTTATTAACGACGTGGACTGTTAAAAGGGAAGCCTGCTAGAAATATGTTCTACTTTCAGCTATTTGCATCATTGCTTTATTTCTCAGTACTTCTCCCAGCTGGGACAATGCAAATGGTCTACTCACTTCCATTCTCTGATTCTCATGTACTAGCCCAAGGCTGTACTTCAAAAGCCAAACAATGCAAGGAAGTGTTGGCACAGAAGTTGTTTACAGCAAATTTGTTTAGGAAAAATTTCAATTAGTCATTCCTTCTGTTGGGGGGGGGGGGGGGGGGGAGGATAAAAGCCTTATAACTTCATTTTCAAAGTACTCAATGTAAGCTTAGCCTTTTTCAGTCTTGTAGTATTTTTAACATGGCTTTGTCAGGGGAAGGAAATGCATGCGGTGAAAAATGAAAGTGTATCTTTTGGGGCAATTTTGGGGCGGGGGGGGGGGCAACTGTTACTTCTCACCACAGAGGCCAGCGGGAGAGGACTCACAACGAGGAAGTCCCAGGGCTGTCCCCTGCACAGTGGCTGGGGGAAACGGGTCTCCCACAGCCCCAGTGGCACAGTCCCTCTCCAGCCCTAGGGTCTCCAGCAGCTTCCCTGAGGCAGGCTCCATCCTTCCCCCCACAGCAGCCACCCCTGCGGCGGGGGCAGAAGGAGACAGCACCCTCTCACTCCCACATGCCGCAGCCCGGCAGAGGAGGCACTCGGCTCCGCAGGGCTCTTTGCCAGCCTGGCGCAGCGCTCTCATGGCTGAAGGCTCTTATGGTCATCACCCTCTGGGTTAGAGGAAAAGACCAGCCTGCCACAGAGCACCCCTGCCCACACCAAATTCCCCGTCAGCAGCTCTGCAGTCCCCCAAAATACAGGAAGAGGAAGGTATGAAGTGAGCCAAGAGCTGAAAGGAAAGGCCAGAAGCTGGAACTGGAGGCCCAGAGCCATCCAGAGACTCACCCTTTTGGCAGGTGATCAGTGGGAACCGTGGCAGGAACATACAGGCGAGCCCTTGCCAGCCACCAGGAGACTCCTTACCCCCACGCTGCTCCTGGGCTGGGCTGCTGCTTCCCCAGCTACTGGCCAAAGGGGCTACTAGTGAGGCCAGCAGCTGGAAGAAAGCTCCACAAGAGCAGTGAGGCTCACAACTGGAAACCGAACCACCAATGATGGAAATGAAATGGGGGGAAAAAGAACTGTGCTAAATTTCTCCTCTTTTACCCCTGTACCTAGAACTGTGGTTCTAGCTTCTGCTGGCTCTAAGGAAAGGATGCTCAGTCCCTAGTGTGTGAAGGACCGTGGCCTCTGGTGGGATGCAACCCACAGCTGCTCCCCATGCCTTTGCCCACTGGTCATCTAGTGGCAGGCTGCGGGCACAGAGCTGCTCTGCAGCAGATGGGTAAATGCCGTGCCCACACCACCAGTGCACTCAGAAGCCTTTAGCTTCTTCCCAAACTGAGTGGGGTTCAACAGGCCCTGCCAGTGGGCTCCCAAGGGGACAACAGGAGAGGAAGAGTGGGAGATGAGGCAAGGAAATCAAGCAGTATGAGATATAAGACCCCCTGCTTTACCACCAAGCCTCATCCGCCCTCCCCTATTCACGCTTCTCTCCCCTATCTTCCAGTTAGGCAATGAGAAACTAAGCCATCAAGGCCCATCTGCCCCAGCTTCCAGGCTGCAGCCCCTCTTCTGTAAGGGAACATAAATACAGAAAATAAACTAATAGGATTCTGCTACCTCATTTCTTACAGGCACTGAAGAAGCAATGTGCATGCTGCAAAGCTCTGATAATATTTTGAACTCTGATCCCTCCAAACCACCAGCATGAGCAAAAACCCTGAGGTTTTATCCTATATTCATAAATTCTGAAAAACACATATACTGACAGCATTGGGGAAGGGGAAGGCAGTTTGAGTGCTTCTATCATGGCAATTTTATTGGAAAACGTACCAAGAAGGTCAGGAATACAAGTCACTGTGTTGGTATTACTGGCTCAAAAGCCATCAAAAGAAAGTCTGTGAGCATACAACCCCAGTTTCATACTTACAGTCTTATCCCCCGCTCAGTGCCTCCCACAATACTTTATTAAGGTATTTATTTCATCAGCACATCAGTAGGGATTACTGCTTATATGAAATAATCCCTGGGAGATATCTGTCAAGTAGTGGGACATTTGTGATAAGGAGTGAAAACAAATCTGACCTAACTTGTTCATGCCACTGGTTTTATTTCAGACTGGGTTTTCTGGGATTTTGCTTTTCTTTGGGATTTTTTTTTTCCCTGAAGGCTTGAGAACTGAGCTCAGATTGAAACTAGAATGGAAAAACTTTAGTCACAGCTGAAACTGAACAACACAGAAGATTTACTGGTTTGACTCCCCTCTTCCAATAACTTTTTTCCTATTCCCACTGTCATGTGGCTTTGGTATGATTTGCCAGTGCAGCATTCCCACACTCTTCCCAGAGCTGCTTCGTCAGCCCTGCCAAGCAGTAAGAGCCATTGCCTGAGCCTTCACAGGAGGCTGTGCATTCCTGACGGGCAAAGGAAAGCCGAGAGGCAGGAACAGGAATGCAATGGGCAGCCTGCACAGGCCATGAGGCTTGGAGTACATTCCAAAAGCACATTAATGGTCACTGCTGGAGACAAGATATTTGGTTAGGGAGAAATTTGTTCTGAATCAGAAAGCAGCTGTTCTTATATTCCAGCAAAATCTGCAGCTTTACAGCCCTTGCTGTCCCTCTTCTGTGAGAAAGGGGGAGGACAGATTTCAGAACGGAGATGCTCAGGACACTTGAGAGCACCACACAGAACCTCTCTCACCTGAAATGACTTCCAGAAGTAACATGAGTTTAAGACCATCCCTGAAATCTTCCTCTATGTTCTCAATCTGTGTCCCAGCCTTGCGGAGGTGAGAATTACACCATGCTGTAAATGTCTAAAACACAGGAAAGAAAGAAAGAAAGAAAGAAAAAAAAAAAAGCAGTCAGTAATCTTCCCAGAAGCCAAACAACAGTTCAGAACCAAAGCAGTGCTGCTAGGCACCATGACACAGATTCAAATGCTGGTTAGGTTATCATCTTTCCACCCACTGTCCTTGTGGAGCACAAGCGTTAGTACCTAAATATCCAAAGAAGTTGCAGGGTGTTCCTATGACAGAGGGAGTTTGAGGGAGACAGACAGTTCATGGCTCCATCACATCTGATTTTCTGGAGAGGTTCCTACATTTTGTGTTTGGTTTAAAATACCTTGAAACTGATTTTAAGGCATGCTAAAGTGCTCAGATTGCTAAGGACTCCAGTGGTGTTAGATGACACATCTTAACATAATATGAAGAACAGAAAACAGCAGTCCAGATCTTCTAGTCTCTAGACATGTGCTTGAGAAAAAAAGGATCATTCTTCTATGGCCCACTGCCTTTGGTCTACTCCATCCCCAGCAAACACTGCAGCCCTTAGACTGAGGGACAGCATGCTGAGCTCCTCAGCCACATAAAACACATCCCAGTAGTGTCTGTCCTGCTGCCTCCGTTCTCACCAACTTGCTGCTAAGCAGACCTCCCTCCCTTTCGTGACTGTCCCACCTTCCCTGCCGATCACGTGGAAGAGTAAATGCTTTCTGAATAACAGTGCTACCACCTGTCTCAGCAAAAGTGCAGGTCCTAGAAAGGATAAAAGTATGCATTACTTAGTGACACTACTGTCTAGCACAGTCCCAGACTCCTACTGTTTGAGAGCCTCTGGCAGAAGGATCATTGCAGCTACCTCAATGATAGAAATCACAGCCACTCTGTAATTAGCGATATCGTGCACCACCACTGGAATAATAATATGAGTCTGAAGTGCAGGAGGGACTGAGGTCCAAACTACAACACGGCCAGCAGCATTCAGGCTAAGCAAAACTCTTTTTAGAAATGCCTTCTGACCTCAAGTGGTCAGGATAAGAGGATGTCTCATATGAGAGAAATGAATTTCACCTCAACTGATGACAAGACACATTTTCTGTGGTTGCAATCTGTCAGCCCATGTTTGGAACAATGGGCATGTGGGGCACTGACAGGGAAGAGACCATCTCATCCAAGAGATGTGATAGTAGGGATTATCTCAAAAGAGCACCATGGGAACGTGTCTGAAAGAGAAAAGTGCTACCATTCAATGGTCAAAACACAAGAAGCAAATACAAAACACCTCAGACACTTCAGTGTGGCATGATCTTAAATAGGTGAATCAAAGAGCCCAACCTGGAGATGCAGAAGCTGTTTGACACAGAAGTACTGTTTGAAGAGTAAATGGTTGCAACTAGTTCTTTTAAGGCAGACAAGTTTGTCCAAGTGCTAATGAATGCATTTCACAGTGTTTGAACAGGACACCAAGTAAATCCTTCCTTTGTACAAACTGATAACCCCTCAATCACTCGTTAAATAGCTCAAAAAATGAGCAGCTCCAAAAGCTCAGTGCTATACAAGGAAAGGAGGTCTTTCTTCCCTCCCTCTCCCAGATGTGCTCCCGGAGCCAATTCAACTCACTGACCCAGCAAAAAACTCTTTACTTTCTTTGGTAAAGCTAGTGTTCTGCTCAGTAGTGCATGGAGGCAGTTTAGCAAAGTCTAACAAGCCTCTGCAAGAGAAAATTGGGCATACATGGCCCAGGCAGGAGGGTGGAGTGGACCACAACAGTCATGCCATCTTAGGCTGTTGGGGAACCACAGCAGAATGGACTCAGCTGATACTGAAGCATGGCATGCCAAAAATTTAGAAATGCTTCACCACTGTTTACACCATGCACAGGATTTTAAAAGAAAGATTACCCCAAATGGCAAAAAGCATCAGGGCTTGTTCTTATCTGTCTGGAAGCTGGGCTTCCTTTAATAACCTGCTCGCATTCATGCTTACACAACTACAAATAGCATAGCAGAATCTTTCCTTGGAAAAAGCATTGTTCAGCAGCTGCCAAGCTTCCCACTGCTGTGCTCTGGCCTTGCTCTCCACTGGGGCTGTGGGATGGAGCAGGATAACAGTGCAGCTGTAAATACTTTCATGGCAATGGCCCTTTGGACAGATGCATGTATTGCGAAAGTCTGGGATCTCTTTTTTCAAGATGGCCTGGTTTCCTTCCAGATTTAGAAGCTTTAAAAAAAGAATAAGTCATTAAGCACCTTTTATTGCTTTTTATTGTTATTCTCCTGAGAAATAAAAGTCGGTGTTTTTTTCAAATAAGATCGGTTTTATTTGAAAATGGGCCCTGTATCCTGAAGTACATCCTTTTGCGCTACTTTTTTTCATTCTACTGCCTGCGCTGTATTATGTGAGAACAGGTTCATTTATTTGGCTGCCTTTTGCAGCAAGGCTCCTTCACTCCTCTAGAGGGGCAAATGAGAGCAGAGATGCTACATCATCATCACATATCAAAGTATAAAAGCAAGTTATGTCAGGAAGGTTGTGGGTGCCCATGAACCTCCTTCTCATATTTGGAAAGCAGACCAAAGCAAGATACCTACTGGCCCTGGGTCACATTACAAAATCCATGTTGAATTGAGGAGGAAGCTTGAGGTCTAACTCACAGGCCACCAGGCTCCACTTTTCTTTCTTGTATGACTTCTCTGAAGCCATTTTGGGTTTGTTTTCCATCAGCCTAAAACAGATCATAAAGTTCTCCTTTAAATCATGGATAATCCTGGTATAGCTCAACTGGGCATCTCTTTGCACATTTTGAGGATGGAAGAGGGTGACCAGGTCTACATTTCTAGGAAACACAGATGAAATTAAAAGCAAACCACAAATCTTCTAAACTTTGTGTTATTATAAAGCCTGGCAGAATAACCAGATCAGTGAGATTATTTTTATTGCTGCAAGAATCACCTAGGGCTTAGTGGAAAAGTAAGTCCCAGAGCCACCACTCCAACTTCTCTGCTGGAGCCATCTCCACCACATCACAGCCTCAGACGTGCTGAAGTGAGATGACTCTGCAAAACATTGTCATTAGCCATCAGTGGCAGAGCTGACACCTCACCTCCTCAAGGACACGGACCATGAAGGGTTAATAGACAGAGCACATGAAGTTCCCACTACACAACTCCCAGATGTGTAGACATTTTCTCAAGGCACCCTTCAGGTCCTACACAAACTCCAGGAAGCATAATACCATAAGCAGCACAACAGCGTATGGGAACGACAACAACCAGCAGCCCAGTGTGGATGCATTAGGCCATTTTACAAGAAAGCAAGATTATGAATGCTTTTAATAATTGCAATGAGATTCACAAACTATATTCTTCACAGACCAACCCAAAGCAACATCCATCAAAACATAATAATCAGAAAACAGCTTTATATTGTATTTGCTGCATATACTGCACAGGAGTAAAATCTCTTCTTACTTCAAAGTAGTAAATTGGAAGATTGGACAGACAGATAGGAGGAGGCTGGAGAACTGTGGCAGGAAAGTCAGGGGGAGCAAGGGAAGAAGGGAGAGCTGAAATTTTTGCTGTCCGCTGTGTATTGCAATCCTGGCAGTCTTGTTTGGAGCAATTTTTACTGACTTGGCTTCATGCATCTACACAGGATCCTTCTTGTTATTCTAGGAAACCTACTGAAACCACCCACTCACCCCATCCACCTTCTGGGCAACACAGCCACTCCTCCCCACACCCTGAGTCACAGCTAGGGATGGCAATCAGCTCAGGGTGGCCGCTAAGCCCTGCTGTGCTGCCTGTCACCAGCAAACAAGCTTTTGAAAGTGGAAAGGGCTTCGGAGAGCAGCCAGCCATGTTTCTGGCACAGGCCCAGCCCTGGGAGCAGCTAGACAAAAAAAAACCAAACCCACCTGTGTTTGCTGGGGTGAGGTGAGGCACACCACAGTTCAGAGGGCAGAAATGCACTGCCAGGCGGGAAGCACCGTCTCCTCAGTCCACTGCTCTGAGGCAGCAGATGTGCTTCCTTGCTGCCTGCAGACGCAGAAGCCTGGAGATTATCATCCTGCTTACCTCTAACTCCCTGTCCCAAAGACGAGGAAACAAATACTCTGTTAATCTTGAGGCTTACAGAAATTTCACAGAGCTGGAAAACTACTTACTGTTAAATAATAGCACAAAAACATACCATCAACTGGATTTTCTTCATACAAATCTCACACCATGAATTTTCTATGGTAACTGCACAAGAGGTGCAAACAGAGTTGTGTTTCTTGGCCCTTGGATCTTTCCGTATATTATACTCTTAGTTTATTTTTGGATGCAACAGATCACCAGGACTCCCCTGCAAGTCTGCCTCTTGTTCAGCGTTCACAATGGAGGATGCCTGATCAATGAGCGTGTGTGCGTTTGCATGTACATGCATGCATTTCTCATAATTGCTTTCTGTGGCCCCTGCTCCCATCTAACTATGATTTGTAGCTTCCTTTTTTCACACCCCAGCTTCATCAGCAAGATCCCTGACACCGAGATCAACTCTTGCTATTTGTGTGCTGGGTGCTGTATGAACAATAGGGCCTTCACATTCTACCACAATATAACCTGTCAGATAATAAAAAGAATAACATGTTACTAAAAGCAAGCAAATATGATTAACTATTCTGCTGCCTCAGCATACAAGGCAGGTTTACTGCTGGGATAACCTCTACAAGCCTAACTGCACACCTATTTTAACAGGTATGCACACCCTTTTTCTGACATGACATGAAAAGTCCCTGCTTCTTCCGAGTTCACTGTATTAACCCTTGCCCAGACACAAGTTACCTAAACACAACAGCCAGGTGATGGCTGGAGGTCCTGCAGCCAAAGCTCTAATGAGATACCATCTTCAGCTATCTCTTTCCAGTTATGTCCCAGTCCTGTCAACTGCAAACCTACCTTTGGTTCTCCTTGTATTACATGTGCAAGCACACACGCACTCTCTGGCACTCTTTGCACCTCCCAAACTTCTGCTTTTGTTCCTGACAGCCAATACCCTTTCCTCTTCACACTGTCCTTTCCAAATTCAATACCTTTCTGGTACCAAAGCAGCTCAGGCAACATTCTTGAAACCTGGGGAAGCAGGACAGTAAGTCACAATTTTTAAGTTTAAAGAATGCTTCTGCCTGGAAAGCAGCAGTGCTGTGACATGTCTGGGAGAGCATCTAAAGAGCTCTGCTGCAAGAAAAGTCATAAGGCACTTTTAGCTGCAGAGCAATTTTAGCAATGTAAATGTTGAAGCTACCACAACCACATAAGTGACAGATACTAAAAAAAAATAAATGGGCAGTTTTATCTCTTTGTGGCTGTGACAGTGACATTCCAGCTTTGTCTGACCTTTCCAGATGCTCTTCTCTCCTTGCTAAATCACTCTTCCATGCAGACCTGCTTTCCGTGGGTGAGCATAAACTTTCTGACACAGCCAGGACACTGCCATATTTGTGTAACAGCCCCGGAGAAGCTGTAACTGAGCCAGAGCAGTGCTGCTTGCCTCCTTTCTGACAGGAGAAAGGTCTGGCTTAAGCAACCAAAGAAAGAATTCACTGGAGCACTGCCTATCCAGAACACCACCACCGTGCTCAAAGGGAGGCAGTGTTCACAGCCACCAAGGCACACTCCTTCCTTGTTTTTATGCTGGAGGATGAATATTAAGCAAGTATTTCAACGCAGCTTTGCTGTCAAGATGTGTCCACAAAGGTTTGGCTCCTTTTAAGAAGGGGATGGAGCTGCTAGCACACAAATTTCAGGCTAGTAGCACAGTTTTATGCTGTCTCCACATGTGATCTGCAAAGTGAGGTCTTTAAAAGGCTGAAAGCTATGGGTGCTAGCCCAGCCTTTCTTCTAGTGTTGTAGGGGAAATGACAAGACAACTCCCTTTCCAATCACCAGAAAAGAAAGCAGCATATTCAAACACTACATCATGCACAGCTGGAAAACAAAATAATTTACCCAGCTGCAAGTACTGCTCTTCTGCTAGTCCTGTGTTCAGAGGAGTGCACCTGGGCTTCAGAATGCACAGCCAGGCTGCATTCCCTGTCTGGCCTGAACGCAAACTCTCCAGGGCGCCTGCTTACTACAACGCCATACATCACAGGACTGCTGGGACAGATCTGCTAAGTCTTGCAACAAATTCTACAGCTGATTCCACACTGTAAGGAATTTTATTTAAATGAAATTATCTGGAACAACAACTGAGGCACTCAGCTAATAACAACTAATAGTTTATTAAGAGCAGGCAGAAAACTGCTGCACACATGGCTTTTTTTAAGCAATAGAATTACTACTAAAGAAGTTCCAGCTGCCCCCAAATGGGATCCTTTCCACCTTGGTCATCTGGAAGCTGAATATACTGTATCAACTAAGGAGGATGCTAACCCACAGTCACCACAATCTCTCTCTCTCTTGCTCCTTGAACAGACAGACAAGGCCATCATTAGCTTTTTAATTGGAAGGTTTTGGACTGATAGGCTGGGCAGGCCATGAAAAAAGTCTCAACCATCCAGTCCAAGTTTCCCTGCACTCAGCACTGATTTATTACCAGCATTAACCCCCAGGGTCTCATGTGATTTTTTGCCCTTCTTGGTGCTATTGCTCTCTGACAGTTTCTGTGGCACCTCCTTCTCTAAATCTTTGTTTCACACCTTAAAGCACTTGGAAGCATTGCCGGGGTCTTGCGGGTAGCTGCTTGTCACCCTCCCCACACTCAACACAGTCTCAAAAGACAGGCTTGGTTGCAGCTTCTTTTCCTGCCCAAGGCTGTGGTATAAGCTGACAAGGAGGTGCTTAGTTAATTAGGGAGTAATTACAAAGTAATCCTGGATCCTGTCAACACCTTGGCACAAGAAAGGCCATGGCTGGACAAGAGGGATCACACAAACAACCCTAGCGAAGAAAGCTGGGCATTGAAAGGGCCTGTCATGAAGTACAAGTGTGATCAGATAAGCCAAAACACAGTCTCCTGGCCCACTGAATAGTTTCTGTGCCCACAGGCCGCAAGTGACAGAAGCTTTATACACATATATATTAGTGGTTTTCAGCTGTGATGGAGGAAGTGCAGCTCTACAGCCCTCACCTCTGTATACTACACCTCTTAGTTTATTCCTTGGTATACTTGGATGTCTGCTAGGATACCCAAAAATACTCACAAATGGCTGCCCTCTCTTCGCAGAGGAGCTCTAGGGATTGGAGATCCTCTACACAAACCTCATCGCAAGTCCAGGGAGGCACCCAAAGTGCCTTTTGTTTGAACTTGAATTAAGAGATCAGCCACCATTTGCCATACCCTCCAATTTAATCTTCTAACCTTAAGTACCTCCACTGTACGTTGCTTTGCATTTGAAGCCACCTAACAATTTTTAAAAGAAGAAAAGCATTTGATAAACTCTTTTAGCATTTACTCTCCTAGCCTATTCTCCAGAACACAGGAGTGGTTCAAAGAGCTTGGTTTGTGTTGAAGAGTTACACTATCAGCAGCTGACCTCCAAACAATTACAGGTATGATAGTCAGTGAGACCAACGCTGCACAATGAAGAGCTTTGCCTTCCAACAGAGTTGGCCAGTTCTCAAGGAATTAAATGCATATTCAGAAGAAATCATTACAGACACTCGCAGCACTATTTCGCCACCTCCACAAAAGGAGTTTAGTATCACTGGCATCAGCGGTAATGTCGTGTTCTGGTTTAACTGTGGCTGCTGAGTTCCAAGCATAGCTGAAAGACAAAATATAGACACTGCTTCTGAAGTACTATGTCCTGAAAACGGGAGGCATCATTACATTATACTGTATGTTAGCAGCATCCACCTAAAGAATCATTTGGAGGCTGCATAAGGAATTACTGAGGGTGAAAAGGAAAATTGTAAGTTTACCTGCATTTCCCAGCTCCAGGGCACAGTCCCTGCAGCTTGGAAACACAGAGATCAGCCACTGCTTCTCAGCCACTTCTCAAAACCTGCCTCTGCAGCTCAGGATGAGAACACTACTACAGCAGTAAGAGCCCTGACCGTAACTGCATAAGCCAGGCTGGATCCCAGTGGGAACATGAAGTTCACCACCAAAGCCTCTCCTTGTCCAGAGGACCTAGGAAACATTGCACAGAGAAAATAAACCCTCCTGACAATCAATTCATCCTTTTGGATAATGGCAACAAATCAGCACATCACTTGCAAGAAGCACAAGTAAATTCAATGTAGTTTTCATTTTAGTTCAGTGGAATACAGTTCTCAGTGTCTGCTACAAATTTTAATTCTCCTCTCCTGGAAGTCAGTACAAACCCCACCCCCCCAAACCAGCCAGAGTCCCTTCCACACTGGTTTTCCACTGGCGCAGTATTAACTGCTTTGGAGTCAGAACAATCCCTTTTATTAGCTAACAACGGCCTAAAGTGGCGAGGGCAGAAATCTCAATCCAGCGCACTTCCCGTCCAACTCAGGGTAAATATTTAGTCTTCTCTACATTTGTGCCTCTGGAGCCTTTAACTCCATTTCTGCTACAGAGCTGCACCATATCAGGAAGAATCTGCTTCTGGCATTTGAAAGCTACTGACCATTAAATCAATGAGTTGGCTGGCATTTCAGATCACTAAAGTACAAGCTCTCTTTATCTCAGAGTTACCAGGGAGCACTAATAGCTAGGAACTTAAAAAGTCTTTAGACACGCAAAAAACATAGAAAAAAAACTGTACAAGGAGATCAACTGGCTAGAAGTATGGTCTTTCAGAGTTTATTTTGAAACTCAGACTAGCAAGACTCTTCCTTATGCTCTTCTCTCTCCTATGAAATCAGCTCATAAATGTCAACTCGCTTCAAGCTCTCTCATAACAAAAATTAAACAGAGCTTGCCTCTGCACTTTATACGCTGAGCTTCCCAAATGCTTTATAGCATTTGAAGATATACTGGAAGAAATCATTTTACTGAGCTCTAGGATGCAACTATTCATGGACTGAAAAGTGGCAACAAACCACTGAAAGCAAGACTGTTTGATTCACGGAGGCTGAACTCCAACTGTCCAGTGCAGGACTGGGCCAGGACACCAAGAAGAAAACCTTCATGAGCAGCTTTATGTTCCTCATGGCAGGCCTGCGCTTTACAGCTCACTGCCCAGTCAAACTGTCTCAGAGGGTTTATCCAGACCCAGTACTGATTTCATGGTGAGGCGTCACCCACTCAGTCCCAGAAAAAGGCTGGGGGTGAAGACAGTGAATGCCTGGCACTGTAACATGAATCAGAACATGCAGATCTGCTCCAGCCATGGCTTGTCTGAGGGAAGAGGAGATGGCTATGGGACTTTTTTCAACTGGAAGCAGGACAGGGAAGTGCCCTCCCTCCAGTGGATTCACATTGCTTCATAGGCAGATGTAAATGCAACTGCTGTGCGAAAGATTTGTCTTGTACTTCTGCTCTCATGGGGCCGGGAGGCTATCAGTTTATGCTAAGTCCACAAAGCCAGCAGTGCAGGAGCTGATCTGGCTGAAAGCCCTTCTGCAGTGTAGGTTCAAGAGACATTTGGGATGACCCAGAGCCCTCATGTCCATCTCTCATGCTGCTGTCCTAAGGTGCTGCTTCCTCCAGCTTCCTAGAGGATTCACAGGTGTTGCTTTTTCTGTGGCTCTTTTTTCAGCTGTTTGCTTTGCTGATGAAGGGTAAGGGAGGAAGTTACAGCTTCATTTATCCAGGCTTTCTAAATACAGAGCTAAGTAAACAGGTTGAATAATTGAAACAACTTAATGTATTTGCCCACTGCTCTGTATGGATGCTGCAAAATTAGCACAAAGCGTTGCTCCAGGCTTTTCAGGCTGCAGAACTTCAGTGACTCTGCAACTCTGGAAGGCAGAAAAAAATTGAAATAATTTGGTTTTCTAAGGGATGATGACAAGTGTCCTGGCTGAAAGAACCTATAGCTGCATTTCTAGTGAGAAAGGGACTACAAAGCAGTGTTTGGCACGAAGCCTGAGAGCTCCCTGACAAAGAGCAAGCAATCAGAAAAGATACCTGTATCTGAAGGCTACGTGGCATGGATATAGTATGTATTTGGGCTTCACTCCCATCACCGGTGACACAAACTCTTAGCTAAAATGTACAGGAAGAAAATAGACTTTTGGATATGCTTGTCCCCTTGGCCATCATCACTGTCCCTGACTTAATGTGCTGTCAATGCTCAGAGTTCTCATGCTCATTTGCAGCTGTGAAATGCATCACTCCCAGCTCCAGAGGATTCTCCTTTTGAACAAGGTCTGCAATTGTTAAGATCATTCACTTGATACGGGATTTTCCAAAATTAAGAAAATAGCTCCTAGGACAAGATGACCGTGATGCAAGTGTACTACCAAAGAAGGGCCATGAAGATCAGTAGGGACCTTACTGTGCTAGGGACTACACAGACACAGGGTAAAAAGCTGCTCTGTGCTGCAAAGCACGTTCAATATGAGACTCGGAGATCAGGGTGGAAACAGTGCATCTCAGAACAACGAGGCAGCATTAGTCAGGGTGCTTGGCAAGTGGTCTCAGCACACCCACAACCTACCCCTTGTCACGTTCTTTACTGAGATCATAGTAAACTAAAGAAAGATTTAATCCAGAAAAAGACTGGCCTATCTGAAAAAAGCTACAAACAGTTCACAGTCCCTACAAGCTACATAACTGTTTCTGAACAGCAGCCTCCTATGCAAGACTGCAGGACTGATTCCCTCACGCTCTCCCATGTTTCATGTCATCATGCTATGTTTTGGTGCCATCACCTCATTCTCAAAAGCTACATCCTGCTGTCACAATGCAATTTGCTCTAGCTTGGTCAATGCAGTTGGTGCTGGCAGCCTAACTGGAGGAGAAACAGCAAAACTGTGGCTGTCTATAGCAAATGACTCCTAATCGAGAGAGGCAGCACAAACAAGAGCAAGAAAGCATTTGTTTGAAAATGTAATGAGCAGACAGTTGGCATAAGGGGCTGATGGAGGTGAGAGCTGACATCTCACAGCAGAGATAAGAAGAATGGGAGAGGTGACATGGGGCTTTGAAAACAAAGACAGGTACCTCATACTTAACAAGGTGAAGAAAGCGGTGCTACTGGAGAGACATGAACTGAAAGGCATGTTTATAAAGTCGTGGGTGACAAAAATTATCGCTGCAGCTGTTTGGGTGAGTGTGATTGGATTGCTTCATGGAGGTCAGAAAAAAAGGACGTTGCAGTTACTCAGACATAAGATAACTGAGAGCCCATGTGGGAGGTGTATGGGAGATCCATCAGCCATTCTGGAGGGAAATGAAATGTCAGGTCAGAATAGGGAATGTCACATCTATTGTTGGATGAAAGGATTTAACTGATCTGGGTGGAGGCAAGATATTGAATGTTTACATAAAGGCACTGCAACAAAAGTCCCACCGCTAATCCATGTGAGCGGTAAGTGTCTTCTAAAAGGCAAAACACAGAACTGAGCCTCAGGAACTCTGAACAGGGACCACCCTTGGCACTCCCTCTGCCTCCCACCTCCACCCCTGTGACACAGACCAACAGGCAGACCACGAAAAGGTGGAGCTACTCCTCTATCTACCCCTAAGTAGATGTGCCTCTTTCATTCACACACAGAGCAGCAGGAGTTGTCACTTTTTACTGCTGTTACCTCTGTGAAGCCAACACAGATAATCAGGATGGTGCTGAGATCTATACCTTCTCATGTATGAGGAGAAGTAGGTCCTTACTCTGGTACAAGCTTGCCAGTGTGTCCACTACATGTCTCACTGAACCCACAGGCCTTCAACAGTGCACAGACAAGTGCAAGGATGATCAGATCCAAGTGCAAGGATGATCAGATCCTCAGTGAATCATTGGGAGTTGACACAGGCATCTTTCCTCCCAGGCTGTAACTCTTCAAGTTACATTTGCACAGCTGTAGGTTCAACAATGTTTTCACTTATAGTTTAAATACCCAGCCCATGAAACAGCTAAGAACAACACAGATTCATATGTATCGGTGTCTGTGTGTCCTGTGGTTGTGGGGAAGGGTATTTATTAAGGTAACAGTCATATTTAAAATTGAATTACATCACGACATTTTGAATTGGATACTGGAATTGCTAAAGCTACTGTGGGTGGTGAGATTATGAAGATGGTCTTTTCTGGGATCTTAAGACACATTCCTTGCTGAGGCATGACTCTTGTCATCTAAGAGCTAGGATAAAACAGGATTTAAACCGTTTACACTAGCACTGAGTAGTAAGCTATTTCTCAGTGCGCATCACAGCCCAAGGAGTGGTCTAATTAGTGAGCATCCTCATGGGCCCTAAGGCATCTGCATGCCGCTGCAAGTTTCTAACACCACCTTACCACCACATGCACTGCAAGTGATGAGATCTCATATCTTCACCCAGCGTACACAGCCCTGACCAGTACTGAGGTGTGCTTTGAGGGATCTGTGCCAAGCCTGTGGGTACACCCGGACAGCACAGTGAAAACTGGTGTAGAGGTGTCTGAGTATCTGAGCCAAGGTACCAGAAACAGTGGTGGTAGGAAAAAACAGCTTGGCAAGGGCTATCCGATGTAAGAGCCATACCAGGGGTCCAGGGCACAGCTCTATGTAGCAAGAGTAGAAACTGAGGCTCAGTACTGCAGTGGAGCAAAGAAGCAAGGGAGGTCAGGTCAGGTCTTCCCAGCATGTGTGTTCAGACCAGGATGGAGATCTTAAAGCAAAGTAAGAAAAAAAGGCAGTTGAAGATTAAAAATTATGATAGGGGATAATTACAGCAGGAACTTTGTTCCAGACTGCTGTGGTTCAGTGTTTCAGACACACCAAGAGAACAGCAACTGCATTAAGAGAGATGGAGGCAATGCTGGCTCACCCAGCATAACACCTGGCTGAGGACAGCACTGCACTTCTCTGCTTCCCCCACTTCTCTGTCTTTGCTCCAAACCCATGCTCCTTTGCCCTGCCCGTAGCCACCAAGACTCCAGACTGGGAATCTAAGCAGAATATGACCTATTTTTAAGGGGATGTAGTCTTTAAAGACTTCCTTGATCTCATGACCAAACCCTCATATTTTTATCTATTTTGACCTTAATTATTTTGTCTTGAAACTGTTTAAGCAGTTTATCAAAGCAAGAAACTTTCTCTAAACGAAGTCAGATGTGGGCCTGATATCAAGGATTAAAAGGGAAAGAGAAACATTCAAGTTTGTTGGTGGAGGTTTTTTTGCTTTGATCTTTTATTCAACTTGAACCATTAGCAAAGGCAATTTCAGTTCTAGGTAGCACAGTAGCTCTGAGCTAGTATCTATTGGTATCGTTTATTCTTTAAAAAGCTTGTGCTATGGTTTTACAGCCTAATTTTCTAAAACTGTTACGAAAAGGAAAAAACTAAGTGAGGCTTAAAGACACATGCACCAGGGATCTGCAATACTTTGGGAGGGTATTGAGCCTGTTAGAATAGCTGCCCCAGGTAAAGCCTGGGAAACGCAGTCAGCAAACTTTCTGGACTTGACCCAAAGGTTACCAAGGAGAATGTTTCCACTGACTACAGGGGGTTGGGATCAGGCCCTGCACTGCTGGGGACAATGGCAGAATGACAGAAGAAGACTAGTGACTCCAACTAAATCCAAAGGAGCCATAAGGTGCTGCTGTGTTATTTAAAAGCAGACGCACAGAACACTTTGCCAGACACTAATGGGAAAAAATTTGATCTCTTCTTAAACCTAGCAGCAAGATTTTCACCATCCTGATGACAGGAAAACCTATGGGAACATAGCGGGAAACACACTGCAGAAAGAACTGGGAGGAAAACACTGCTACCAGCCAGTTCAGCCCATCAGGAAACGTTCTGTTTCTACTTTTCCACCTCAAAGAGATGGAGGCTTCAAACAACATTCTCTGAGAGACAGAGCACGAGGGGACGACGGGGAGGCAAGTCCCAGCATCGATGCCCTGGGCAAACGGACATCCCCACTGACTGGTAAGGACTTGGGGACCAGCCCAGGACCACCTTCTGTAAAAGTCACACTCTGCTCCTCAGTCACCCTCTGGAAAGATGCAACAAGCCCAAAGGTAACCTAGATTAGTAACACCACACTACTGTACCTGGCTGGTGAAATTAACTTGGTATGCGGGGCAGTCAGGAAACCATATAAATAATCTGAAGGCAGGAGCCAGAGCTGTAGCAACTCCAATGGCTGAGGACAGAGTATGATTTAAGCCCTAGCCACAGACACGTTCACATTCTTGCATTTGCTCATTTCTAGGAGATGAGGTCAAAGAGCTCACCACAAGAGAGGACAGATGATGTAAACTGGATGCTGAGTGCCAGTACTAGGGGGTTTTTTCACTGTGCTCTGCACATACCCAGAGCCTTTCCATTTATAGGAAAGGCCACTAGTATAAAAGGTGCATTCTTCAGTGGGCCAGAGGAGGAAGCATCATACTGGGTATAAAAATGTTAGCGCTGTTTCCAAAGCTCAGCACTCCCAGTTAACGGATGAGAGGAAAAAAACCCCAATGTTTACCCTCTCTCAGGAGGAGCTTTCAGGTGGGCAGAGGACTGGAGGAGAAATTTGAGGAGGAAAATCAGGTATTTTCAGCAAGGAAAATGAATACACCTCTGAGTTAATGGTGTTTTAGCTGTTTTCAATAAAAAGAGCTAGATATCCTTTTTTTCGATGAGCTTTAGGCTGGAAGAAAGAGGATTAGGACAACTCTTATTTGCCATTTGTCCCAGGATGCCGTGCATTAATGTAAATATTATCTTGGGAAAGAGAAGATGGAAGAGGAGTAAAATCCCACTGGAAACAAAGTTAAAATTAATTTTTTAAAAACATTTCTACATTACTTAACAATTTAAGTTGTTAGGATTTTCCCTTCCTCTCTGTAGCAGCATTTCCACCCTAACCATACCCGCAGCTATATTCTTACTAGACTAGTGAGTATTCCCAATTGATAGCTGCAATTTTGCCCTTTTTAGAAAAGTGAGTGAGTTTCAGGATAGCTCTGACAATTTGAGACATTGGCTAGAGTGAATCAGAGACATCTTTTCCCTGTTCTACAGAAAAGGGCCTGTTTTCTGCACGGGCACATATAAGAGAAGCACTTTGTCACAAGTGGCAGAATTTTGCTTCAGCAGTGGAGTTGTGATATCTTTCAGGAGCTGTATGTAGTTCAAATACCTCATGCTCCCATTTTCTTCTACTGTGCAGGAACTTGTTTAAAGGCATCTTCCACAATAAGCTACCAAGTAGGATGGTACTTTACAGGAGTCTGACAAGTACAAATCATGGGAGATGCAATTCCCTTTGGAAACCACTCCACAGATACAACTGAACCATTAGCTGCATACACAAATGTATTTTGCAGAAGGGAAAGGAAACTGGTCAAAATATTGAGATTCTGGGATTTCTAGTACCTGTCTCTTTTTGTCGTTGTTGAAAAAAACAAAACAAAATCACCCTAATATTGCTTTTCCCCCATAGAAAACACACATTTTTCATTAAAAAAGAAGAAAAAAAAAGCTGTAATACTACAGTTAAGAGTATACACATTTTTGGTCAAAGAACATTTCTAACAGTTTGAGAAGGACTGGCCCTTTGCTGTAATTGGTGAACATCCCCCTAGGTACCACTGTTTCCTAAAGCATCATCAAGAAGACAGGGCACACACACACAGTGCTGCCAGTTTTGCCATCAACTGTACAGTTCCTAAGAATAGAAAAGGTATTTTCTCCCCCCTGCTAGCAGGCTGCCCCTAGGAGGACAGTCACTGGGAAATGAACACGGCAGTTAGAAAGATAGTGGTTGGTTGGACGAGGATGGCAGAGAGGCAAAGGTAGGGTTTAACTTTTGATTCATCTGTAGGGAGATGCATTCAGTTATAAAGGATGACTGGTAGTTGAGGGGAACTGATTTGAATGGGGTCAGACAAAGATTAATTATTATTTGCCTTTGCTGCTGTTTAAAGAGAAGGGATGATGAAAATTGCAACATGAGAACTGCTTCTGACTCATCCTGGGACAGGAGGAAGAAAAAGGGGAGGTGGGGACTAATTTTGTGTTTTGTTGGATGAGGGAAATTGCAAAAATAGCTGGGGGAAGAGTTTATTTGTGTTATGAGCTTTAATCTCAGTCTGGCAGTGGTGGCAACAGGCTTTGGTCCAGCAGCAGCCGGAGAGAATGACCATATGAAAAATCTGTATTATACATGAACATAAATCCAGAATTTTCCATTCCTCTTCCTTCTGCCTGGAAGCATACAGCATCTATTCCCAAAAGTTTCAAATAGCAGACACTGAAACAATCACTAGCCCTATGGGCTAGGAATTATTTTTTCACAGCTCTAGGTCTAAAAAAGTTTGTATTTTATCTTTGAATGGGATGAAATCTTGCAATACAATTATATTATTACTGAACTCAGGATAATTTTTTAACTTCCCTGCCTGCCAAACAGAGCACAGGAGGTTGCTGCAGAGTCCAACAACTGTACTTCTACAGCATATGTGACCAGAGGTGCAGCTGGTCCTCAAGGAGATACACTACAGGATGCACAAGCTACCGATGGAAGGGAGCATTTGCATGGGTTACCACAGACCTGTGCAAAGCTCTACTACTTTCTGACGAGTAGCTCGCTCTGCTAATACTACTATGTTCAGGTTTCCTTTTGGCACGCAGCTCTGCTGAAACTGCTCAGAGACCACAAACCATGCCTTAATAAAGAAAACACACACACACACACACAGAGAAGAGAAATTCCACCACAACTAAAACCCAGCCATCCTCCTGCTCTTTCCACCTCCCACGCTGAGCTTCAACCTTGCATTTAGAACAAGTCAGAAGTGACTGGCTCTGTTCAAAGCATTAAAAGAGCCAGGACACAGATGCATCAGCAGTTTTATAGTCTTTGTAGGTAGCCACCAGTCACATGTCCGCATAAACTCATAATCAGGGGACTATTTGTCTCTATTTCTAGGCTGAGCAAAATAGGAAGCTGCCAGGACAGCAAGCGCTGTTGGAGAGCCCTGGAAGATGGAGTGCTGTGCTCAGACACCTCGGATATAACAGGGCACACATCCGCTCAACAGCTGAGATGGGATTAGTTAAGGAGGCCAAAGGGAGGATGTGAGGGTAGCTGCAAGGCATACCCTGAGCTCAGAGTCCCCCAGAAATAAACAGCTTGAGCACCCCTCCTTGCTACGCACCAGAGACCTTCACTGTAAACACACCCTCTACTGAAGCAGAAAGCAGTAATATAAACCAGATGCTGTAGGGAATTTTTTCCCTCTTCGTCTGCACTAAATTTAAATACTGAGCTCTTCTTTTGCCAATTCATTCTTAAAGGGCCTGTGTGCCGCTCTTCATCTCTTCATCTTCACTTGTCTGAATTTAACGGAGAACTCGGCAGCCCTCCATGCGCTGTGACCACCCCGGGAAGCACATGTTCTTCATGAAGTCTTGAAGGCTGAGACCTGGCTTTAACTACCGCACCAGGAGCCCTCACGGCTCCTCTGCCCGTTCACCTGGGCACGACGGGAATCTTGCAGGTGAAATCATGGCATGAAAGTACTACTTGTTGATCTGGCCACATAAATGCTAATGGATTAATGTAGTGCCATCCATTCACTCGAGTTCTTCCAAGCTGATAGAGGAAGGAAGGGAGAGGTGCCATGCAAGACACACTTCGGAAGTTGGGTGTTGCTTTGTAGCACACACTGCCTACTTAATCAACAGGACACATCATCACATTTCAGCATTGTGCCATGGCTACATCTAAATTTAGGCAAGGATTCCTGGGCTGAAGACTAGCAAAGCTGTAAGAGCAAAAGAGTTAAAGGCAGCCTGACACGTGATGGGCTGTTGAACAGCACGGTACACAGGGCTAATTGCACACCGTTCAGTGCAGCAGAAGCACACAAGCAGCAGCGTAATTGCACGCTGGGTAACAAGGTTTCCCAAAAGCTGTTTTTCCAGCTTTGACAAGGGGGTAGGCTCAAAAAAACCTCAGCCATAGTTTTTAAGACAACTCTACCCTGCCCCACTGCTGAACATTGCTACTCCACTATGAGGTGCAGCAAGGACAAGTGTGTGCCTGAACTGCAGCTGCTCCACCTCCAGGTCCAAAGTCTTCTTTCAAACCAGGTGTGAGCCCTAGAAAAGTTTCCCCTTCCTTGAGATATATCCTACGCCAGGTCTTTATCTTCTCAAGAGAGATGTGGTAGAGTCAACACAGGAACTTAATTCCCACCTCATGTATGACAAAGAATTGCACTTAGCTTTCAAAAATTGTACCAGACCTGATCAACACAAAGAAAGTGCCACCAAGAAGCTAGTTTAATTGTGGTGCCAAGAGCAATCCACTAGCCTTCTATGCCAGGTGACTAAAATGAGTATCCCATCACAGGCCTTGCCTCCCAGGCAGAGTAATGGAAATCCATTATCCAAGGACATACAGGTCTCATCACAAAGGGCAGCAGAGGAGAACGTGCTAGGAGTACTGCCCCTCCAGACAACGGGCTGCACCTACATTACCACCGTCACACTTAAATTGGTCAGCTACCATTGTACAGCTGAGCTGACGGCACCCGCCACAGGCATTAAGTCAACACCATCTTCCTAGTGCAGGCTTTAAGTCATCATGGCTAACTACTAAAATGGCATCAAATTTAAACATCACTGAGGCTATGTTCCCATCCCCCCTCACCTTTGTTGGGCTATCAAAGCCCACAGCTGCTTTGGTTATCAGCAGGGATTTTTTCCCAGGAAGGTGCCTTAGCCTCCTAGCACTACTAAGCATTGGCTACCCTTGGCAACTCAACCAAATCACTAATAATGCAACAAGCAACATGCCATTCTTGAAGGATGCAAAATAATGCTAGTGCAACCTTTCCTACATACTGTTGTATTAAATTTCTACTTGGTTTCAGCTCTTCTTGAAAATTAATGCCTCACCCCCAAAATCAAATATTAACCCATTTATTCTTTGATAACAAGCCATTCAGTAAGCAGCAGAACTAACGAAGTCTGGCTTCCTACATTGCTCTGGTGCACGTTTGCTGGTGTCTAATAAGGAACAAACCTATTTGACTTGTCCCATCCTGCCACACATCCAGAAACAAGCATGCAGTCTGCACCTTTCTTCGTCATCTGAATTCTGACTTATTTTCCCTGACTTTGCTGTTAATCGTAATGCCATTGACCCTTTGAAGGCAAATAGTCATAGGGCAAGAGGGATGTTCTCTCCTGGAATATAAACTAGCTAGAAGATAGAAAATGAAAGCATAAAGTAGTCAGTCTCCATCATGGAGAGAACTAAGCAGAGGGGTGACACAACATTTCATACAAGCGCAAATATCACCTGATATAATTATTAGTGATAGAAGAAAAATAAGATGATCAGTAAGGTGAAAACATATTTCGCTTTATAAATCCTAACTGTGAAGAAGTAGATTTAATCAAAGGCAAGTGAGTAACAAAATGACAAATAAAAAGTCACTGGTGATAAATCCTCAAGGGTTCAGTTATATTGGAACTACTCAAATATCTTACTGGATCCTAAATTAATTCAAAATAAACTAGGACAAAACAGGGAAGAGCCCTGAACAGCTCACCAACTCATCTGCTTAATGCACAGCAATACCCTAAAAGTGAGACTGCAAGTACAGGTGAAGAAGGAACGGGATGAACAAAATTATGGACATTACAGTAAGAGCACACTGCTCTGTGCTGCACCTGCATGCAGAGCATAGTGGGGTCCTGAACCGGCACAACACCAGAGCAGGAAAAAACATTTTTGTAAGCAAACTCCTTAAATCATCAGAGATGTTCAATTTACTTCTGCTTTACAGTTCAGTAGGAAAGAGGAGAATGTAATTACACAGCAATTGTTCCATACATCTATGGCAGATTTTATGCAGAGTTTGACTTAGGTGAAGGTCAGATCAATACTACGTGGCTTACAGTTGGTTTGTTTAGCTTTTTTAAGGCAATACAAAGTAAATCTCCCCTTTCCTGCCCCTCCCTTGCCACTCTTGAAAAAGACATTGTCAAAGTACAGAAATAATTGTTGAAATCTAGACTTTCTGTGGACATTGTAGTTGCATATTAACTACCAGTGTGAAATGCCACCGACAATAGCAGCTCTGAGGGTAGCACAGGGAGGTGCCCTTCTCTTACATGCAGAATTGAAACCATTCAAAGGATAGGGTGCTTTTTACCTTGTGTACTGCAAGTTTTGAAACAGCCTTACAAGGATAGTAATTTTAGGTGGATAACAGAACTGGGCTGCTTCAAAAAGCAGTACTTCAGCACCCCCTATAAAACAGGGCATGATAACCACTATGAACCATCACAACACATTATTTGCCTAAACCGAGTATGCATGCAGTCATACCTCTAACCCATATCTTTCCTTAGCTTTTTTAAATTTCTAGTAAGCTCTGATCTCATTTGAAATGTATGTTATTTTAGCTACAAGGTCCCCAACTTGCATACGTTGCTCTTGAAACTCTCAGCTGTGGCTCCTGACCACAGGAAAAGATCCATAGTCTAGCTTGTCAGGAAGAACAAATTACAAGGATGCCCACTGCTTTATACTTGCACACAGGTAGCTGGAACCACTAATTTTACCCAGAAACTGTCGAGGACATGGGCTCATCTTGTTTTCTGTGATGCATGAAACACTCTGCTGCACAAATCAACAGTCAGTAAACCTATGCACTTAATGGTTTTCATAATAGCGGGCACCCATTAAAAAATGCAGAGGTGCTCTACAGCAGTGGTTTCAAGCCACCACATAAGTCTGTAACCCTGTGGCCCTGCCACAGCAGAATGGGTCTTTTTTCCCCAGGAACAGGAGAAACTTCTAATCCCACAAATTCCTGAATGGCAATTCCTAAAAATAAAAATATCTCAGTTTCTTTGGTAAGTGGCATGGGATTTATTCAACCCAGGAGCATGATAAAATTCCAGAAGGTTTGAGCTTTCTATGGCAATTTTGGAAAAGCCTATCAACCTAAACAGCATGCTAGCAGTAAGACTGAAGCTGAACTCATTGAGACGCTCCCATGGCCAGCAATAGGAAAGGAGTTCCCACAGGACCAGAGCACCATCCTGGGTTCCTATCATCCACAACCTTTTACATCCTTTACCAGTACCTCAATTTAGGCTACATGGGATTTTTTTCAATCCTGGAAAAATCACTCAGAGGACCCTCAGAGTGTAATTTGCTGGTGTGGTATGATGCACAAGCACCACAGTGTTGTGCTTTCCATATCCGTACTCTCAGCCATTGTCTCCGTTTCTGAACAGGCTCTTTTGGCTGTGCCCACCCAGTACGCCCCTTAATCACGTAAAGATGGATGCCTGTTCAGCAGCTTTAGTTACCAGAGCTGGTCTCTCAACTCTTACCCCTGCCTCCTGACACAAGTCAGCTGCTTTCTTGTATTAGCAGATACACCTGCCAAGTTCCTGGCTTGGTGAAGGGAGACAAAGCTATACTGAGGAAGCCCATAAATTCACAGGGTACAGGCATGGCTGACTTGCTTGCAGGGCAGAGTGTGCTCTCGCTGATGGGGAGGGCAGCAGGGTGGCAGTCCCCTTGTCTTCCAGACCGACCAGCACCCAGTGGTGCCCCACCAGACCAGCAGGACCAAGATGGACACACAGCACACTCCTCCATCCTGAGGAGGCTGGCAGAGATGAGGCACCACTGCAGATGGACATGGAAGGCAGCAGAGCCAGCAGCACGGGACGGAGGGGCACCTTCATTTAGGGACAGAGCACCAAGCCGTGCAGGGGAAGAGGGGGACCCTGTGCTGGGCTGCTCTGCCAAGCGCACAGGCCAGAGCTGGAAGAAAGAGAGGAGACTGCCGCCGAAGAGGCACAAGCCAGAGGGAGAAGCCAGCGCAGCACCGCTGATATCCAGGGGATGGAGGCAGCCCAGGTCTCACAGGCACTGCGAAGGCCCTGGCAGGCACACAGCACCAGGGACAGGCCTGGCCGCAGGCCTGCATACGACCTCCCATCCACTTCTTGTGAGACACCATTTGCTTTCCACCAACTACACAGTCTTTGGAAAAGCAGGTATATCCAAGGAGCACTTTTTTAAAAAAAAAAAGTTTATTTTTATTAATTGCAAGGAAGGGCAAGTCAGTAACAACAGCACAGGCTTCCCTGGTATCTGCCAGCAGCATCTGCCTCCTCCAGCAGCTGTGGAAGATCCCCGGGGCCTGTTTCACACTGTGCTCATCAGCATGGCAATGAAGATGACACAGGAAGAAGGATGGAGCACAACAGCTACAGTGCTGTCTGTAACAGAGCAACACACACCCCTTGCTACACACCCCTGTGTCTGAAACCCCACAGGTTGTGGGGCAATGAGGTTGAAGAAGCTCCCGCTCCTGATGTGAAAGATAAAATAAAGTCTCTGCCCAGGGAAAGGCAAATGATTTACACAAGACATTTCACTTGAGCATAGGATGAGGTAGCAGGGACTCTACCTTTATTTGGGAGCTACTGTGGCTTGCAGCAAAGAGGATTCCTGCTAAAGAAGGACACAAAACCCATACAGGCAGCCAGAATGACAGAACTGCAAATCCAAGGCACAGCAAGCGGCACCAATGCTCATACCAGAGCTGCTGCAACCCATCACAATGAGGGACATCCTCTCCAGTTTCCTTCCACTGCAAGGGACAGGACTTGGCAGAAGTATCTTGGACTCAGATGGGAAGAAAGTTTCAAGAAAAGATAATGTCTTGCTGAAAACATTTTCCTGCCAGGATCTTCTGGTTCAAATGTAGAAGCTCTCATCTTGGAGAACTTCTACTTAAGCTATGTTGTCACCCTAGTAAAACACTGATTCCTCCCGGCCACATGCTATACATTTAGGACAGGCACTTAGGAGACAGTAACCTGGTTCCACCTGAGACCTGGCCTGGAAGGGCAACAAAAGCACTATAAAACCTCACTGCAACACTGGGATACTGGGAAAAACAAAACCTTCACTCCAAGACTGGGCAAGTAGCCTGGGCAGACTGCTACTAAGCTGTATCCTGACTCTTCCTTACATAACTTTTTAATCTATTTTTGCATAGAATTTAACAGTCTCCTAAAAAGGAGTCCTTAAGACATGTGTCAAGCACCCTCTCACAGATAACCCTGTGGAAAGGCTCCTGCACACTCCAAGGCACATCTCACATGCCAGTTCAAGGTAGGTTTCTTTTGCCTTTAATCATTTCTCCCATGAATAAGTAACACCTAATGAAAGTGCTCTTACCCTGACAGTATTTGTATTCTGATACCCAACTGCTACTCATATGCCTCTCCTAAGATAGTCCCTTGTTAAGATTACAGTAGCAAGGGCAGGAGACATGGAAGTAGACATTGTTTAACACAAGTGCTTAAAGCAGTTGTTTAGCTTAGTACCAATTTCTTATTTCAGACATTAGGCCTAAAGATCATTGGATTAACACCCTTCATGGAGTCTTTTAAACACAGTGTTCTCTATAACATGTGCATACCTATACATGGCAAAAGTTAAATCCTTCTTTACTGTAGACTCATCCTCTGTTCAGGCAGCTCCACAGCAGAAACTCCTTGAGCAAGCACTTCTGCAGACAGCATATAAGTCACTCGCCATTTTGCCCTGTCCTGCTATGTACTTAACAGCAGTACCTCATTCACACTCGTGCTTACACCACCCAACCTTGGTGCAGTTCCACAGGAGGGAAATCTCAAACATGGTAGCAGTCACAGTCCTCTCAAGTACATTATTTTAGGGGAAAGGGAATGGTTTCACAATGGAGAATGACTAAGCCAACCACCACTCTTCAGTTACCATGGCTGGGTGTCCACTCAAATTCATCACTGTTGCCCAAAGATTGGCTGTAGAAGTTACTACCACATCAAGCTCTTCGACCCTGCTGCCTTGTGCTGGGAAGCTGCCTAGAGATATCTACTACACACAGAAAGCCAGCAAGAGTATTTATGAAGCTAGGGGATTAGACTGAACTTGCTTTGATGCATGTTCATAAGTGCTCATATTCTTACATGTTTGTGTAAGAAAATGCCAAATCATTTAGTCACAGATAATACGTCAGAGTACAGTTCATCTCTTTAAAAGAGTGCCTTCCGTGCTCACCATTCCTAATTTTGCAGTTGCCTGACAATTTTCCTTTGCAACAGTTGCTAAGCAAAACATTTGCAATTCAGCTTACTATCGCAACTGATACATGGTGATTGTTCCTAATGGTTACACAGTAAAATGCATGGCTGTTGAATCTTGTTCGGTTTTGACCTACCTTGTTTTTTTCAGATCTGTGACACTCAGGATATTTTATTTTTTACCTAGGGAATGCCTAAATCATTTCTACTGCAATATATGGGAATAATAAAATTAGCAGATCCTGCATCATGTTACTTGGGGGGGATGGGGGGGGGGAACAAAAATACAAAACAAAAAACACCACACCACTGACAAGAAACAGATAATCCAAAGAGACAGCAGGACATGCAGTTTGTGTGCAATCTACAAGTCATCATTGCCATGATGTTTGTCATCTGTTTTATCAACTAATGAATCAACTGAGTGAGGGAAGGTACATGCAAATGACAGCAGCGTTAGTTACCACCTGGAAGTCAAATTACCCCTGGTACAAACAGCCAAGGAACATTTATTGCCGCTTGTTTCAGACCACCTGAAAACCTTATTCTAGCAATAACCATACAAGATCTGTCAATATCTACTGAAAACAGATATCTTGCTAGCACCCTAAGACATCTAGCACAAGCCTTTTAATTGAGGAATTTGGGATTATTTCTGGAATTTCAAGTAGCTTTGTTTCATCTACAATAATCCAGTTCAGTGTAAGATCAATATAGAAAAGTTAATTCAAGACAGACTCAAACTGCTATATCTTTAATATTTGTGGCTAAGAAACTGTACCACATGTTAGCAGTCACAGTTAGCACTCAACAGAATAGGAAGCAGGAACTCATCTTCCTTCCTGCTGAAGTACAAAATGGTAAACAAAAGTCAACTTTGTTGAGAAAAAAAGGAGGGTCCTTCTAACATTACTAATAGACACATGGACAGGTTTATTTGAAGCTTGTGCTTAGAGTAGGAAATTTCTCCTATTCCACTTCAGCCCAAGAGCTTCCTAAAGGAGGTAGACCCCAATAACAAACAGGATGGTCAAAAGAAGTTCTTTTTCCATTAGCTTTGACTTCATCACGGGGGGGGGGGGGGGGGGGGAAGCACACCTCTCCATCCTTCCTCTTCCATGCCTAATTCATATAAACTTCATCCATGGATCATGATCAGACTTTTCAGATAAGACAGAATGAATGTGATGGAAAGACCTTTGGAAGCATGGGGGAAAACAGACTTCTGCGATTCCTAAGAGATGACAGAAGTCTTCAGAAATGGCTTTGGAAATCAGCAGCAAGGTAAGCTGCTGCCACGTATTGAAGCTCTACGGAGGACAAGGCAGGTCTTCACATGTGAACTGGTACTAGACTGAAGAAGGGAAAAGCCCCATGCTGTGTATGTGTATGGGCAGAGATGAGTTTGTTAGGAGACAGAAAGAAACAGACAGATCTGCCTTGTGCAGGAGTAGTAGGAAGGTAAGTCACAGCCTGCCTTGGGCCCCACGGAAGTTTGCTACAGTTATGCCCACACTGATAGCAAGGGTAAGCTATAGACTGTGCTGAAAATTACTCCTGCCCTCTTGTCCAAAACCATGCCTCAAAAACTAATTTGAATTTTATACTTGGTTCTCCACCACCACAACTGCTTGTATTCAGTACTGGCCAAATTGTCAAGCAACACCCATCCAAACCCTTACGCCAAGGGGCACAGTCCCATTTCCCAGACCAGTCACTGTCAATCCTGGGTAGCTTCACGCACTAATCTCAGACCAGAGTCCAGCCAGAACCTCCTTTGGTAGAGATCAAGTTACTATGGCGTAAGTTAATTCCTGGCAAAACTCCCCTGGCTTCAAGCTTACACCAAGTGATAAATGCAGTTCAGTCCAATCCAGTCTTTGTTCCTAAAACTGTCTATTTTCTGCTCTCTCCATAGCTTGCTCCAAAGGCTGCAGTGTCGAGCAGGTCTCTGCAAGGGAGCTGATGGCAGACTGCATAGCTTCACAGGAATACCAACATGAAACACATTGTTTCAGAATCTCTGGTCAAGTGCTAATCTTCCGGATTTGGATGCCAGCCCCTATTATGAGAAGTATGCAGTAAACAGAACTGTGCCATGTGATATGTGCACTTAACCCTCTTCCTGCTGGCAGCCGCACGTCAGCACAAAGTTGCAGCGGGAACAGCAAAACAGTGTCTCCACTGACTGATTAGCCTTTTGTCCTCAGCTTGGTGCTTACTGCTGTCTCCTCTGGAAAACCACATCCACACAACAAAAGGTTGTAGAAGGACGAATGAGATTTCCACCATAACCAGTCCCCTAGAATTCTGCTTTATTTGGTAATCTACCCCACTCTGACCCAAGCATATGGCTGGGCACCAGCCACGGCCATGTCCAACAACAACACTGGTCTACGTGCAGCTTCACAGGGAAAAGGGTATGGGTAATTAAGATCCCACAGTGGGAGGCTCAAGCTGATCTTGTGCGTGGGCCAGGAAGAAATAATCCCACTCCCAACACGCTGAATAACCAGCGGGTGGGCTTGAAGAGCAAGGATACAGTTGTCCCAACCCTTTCCTCAGCAAGCAATCACGCCATTGTTACAGACTACAGTAGGTATTGGCCATCGCCCAGGGGCACCGCGGCTGCTGCACAAGCATCTGGTGCAGTGCATCGCACGCCGCGCTCCCGCTCCAACTGCTGCCACACGTATTGTGCAGTTATGACCACGCAACCCTACACCAGCACCCACCACAGCTTGGTAAGAGAAAATGACCTGAACCAGCAGGCTGGAAGCCAGGTAAGTAATTAATTTCAGCCCCTCTCTCTCATGGGATCCTCTTCCCTCCCATGGGATCACATATCCTATCATCAAGGCACACAGGATCTAACCTTTGCAGGACTCTTCCTTCCTCTTACGCAGTCAGATGGCCACAGAGCATTGTGCTTCTAAGGGAAACATTTTCTTCCTGCACAAATCAGGCAATCCAACTCAGTAAGTGGAGTTTTCACAGCATTAAGTTCAACTTGGTACTTAACAAGCCTAACTACACTTATTAGTGGCCCAGGACCTCCTCACATCCTACCTCCTACATCCTATGCACTGCACTGGCAACTGCCAGAGGAAGTTAGTCATTTCCACATTAGACTGTCTCCCATGCCATGAGCCAGCCAGCCCATTTCTGCACACAGGTAAGGTATTGTTAAGTGAATTAGAATTTATTTCTTCCCTTCTCAGCTGCCAAAACAGCTAAGCCTCTTGCATTGCTTAGCAAGCTACTCTCTAGCACTTTTTTTTCTGACTTCCTGATGCTTAAGAACCCAACCCTGATAATTTAGAGCCTGTCTCCTGCTGTCTGTGTGGTTTCTCTGTATTTAGGACTGCTGTAGGCTGAGCTCTACCCAGGAAGATGCAGCACAGAGCCCTGACATGTTTACGCTGCAGACTTTGAACTACATTTGAAGCAACAGTTGGCAGAGCAATTCAGGTCCATATGAAAAGCAACCAGGCAGCAAAAGCAAATCAGATCTGAGCTAGGGAATAAAGAGCCAGGCACCCATCAGTGGAGCTGCTGCTGCAGACCATCTCTCCACTGACAGGGGATTCCCACTCAGCTCACTGTAGCACCAGCTGGCCCTGTTGCATTATCCCAACAGGGAAGCACCAGCTCCCAAGCATGAGGAGCCAACCCACAGCACAGCCCTTTGCTCCCCAAACTGCCTACAGCAGCCTTGCCGCTCTTTAAAGATGGGGATCAGACTACTAGTACCTGTTCATGGAGGAAGTCTGGTATTCTGCAAAGTAGCATGGCAAAGTCTTCAGGTTTTGAGCTTTCAGACTTGGAGGGCTAAAGGACTGCACTTGCTGAGCAGCTTTGCTTCCTCAAAGCTTCAGCAACTGGGTTCGTGTGAACTGCTCTGAGTTCTGGCAACCTCTGCAGGGCCTAAGAGGAGGCAGCTAATGTTCCTGCATAGGCAACAGAAACAGCTTCTTTCCCAGTTCAGCAGCTGCTGCACAGCAGTTCTTTGAGCAGCTATTAAGCATCGGCTTCCAGAAGGCGGGAGACTGCATTGGACTTGAAAATGAGACAGGTGCCAAATCCCAGTCCAGGGCCAGTGCTTGGGGAACCAGGCAATGTGATGTTCAGAACACAGAACCACCAATATTTATTTCCACAGCAAAAACTTTTTTTTTTCTTCTTAGACTCTCTCCAGCTCTTTCCCATTCTCCTGCTTTTCCCTCACTAGTGGGAGAACTATATAGCTTTAACTCTTCTCCTTCTTGTTTTAGTAAATAAATTTTAACACTGATTAAGTTCTTTCATCTGGCTCACAGCTCACGTCCACAAGCAGTTATGTTGGAGCAATGCAGAGGCTGTGCCTTGCAACAGAGTGAAGGAGAAGCTGGGGCCATGTTATTTCTTGGGCAGCTATTGCTAGTGCAGCCCCCTTACTCTATCAAGCCATAAGCATATTCTCACTGCTTCCAACATTACTTACTTGTGTCAAGCAGATTTCCATTCCCCCACTCCAAAACCCTTCCCCCATAATTTCAGACCTCTTGCATGGCTAGAGGTGGTTTTAGGCTGCATTCCTACCTAAGGAGAGTTGGCGGACAGTTTATTCTTTTCACATGCAGACTAGAACCATCACCTGGTCCAAGCTGCAAAAATTCAAGGAATCTGGGCAGGGCTTAAAGAAAGTGAGAAAGCATTGCTTTGCTTTCCAACCCAGTAAAAGGTATTCAGAAGCCTGGAACAGAGCGCAAACCTCAAGCTCCTTTGCCTGCCAGAGCCAGGTCCCCTCTGCATTTGCTGCAACTCCAAATACCATATTGCTGAGCAACTAGTTTCAGGGCTGGCATTGATCACTTTGTTGACAAGCTGCCATTAAAGTGGGCAGTCCCACGCTGCACTTGCCCTTCACCTCGCCCACCCTGCCACCTCCTCCTTCTCTTAATCTTGGGCTCAGCAGGATCAACTCCCATCTGGCTGAAAACTCACTTTTCCATAGCATGTGCAGGTACTGATCATGGGTGCATCCAACTGAGAACCAGTGACAGTAAGCACAGTCAGACTGGATTGAAGATTGTGAAACTGCATCTGGAGTGAGTCTTGCCCCAAGTAAATCAATGAAGAGAGAACACTCAGCACTCACAAATGCAAAATTTAAATAAATTAGGTGCAAAACGCAAGATTTTGGCAGGCCTTTAGAATCATCAGGGACTGCCAATTTGAATATACCTTATGTCACCCTCTGGCAAACTGTCTAGAATACACTTTACAGACTGCAATTACACAATACATTTATTCACTCGTTTTGTAAGGCTGCAGAAGTACCAAAGTTCACTAGCCAAAAGGCAGAAAAGTGCTACATAAAGTACATTAAGAGCTCTGGAGTATGTTATCCCCAATACACGTATGTAAAATATTTTGTCCATTCATATCTTCTTGGGAAGGCAAAGCAAATAGTGAATGGGGGGGTAAATTAAGCCCCAGGTAGTTTGATAGAAACAGGCATGACTAGTCTATTCTCTTCTACTAAGATTGGAAGGGCGGTGGTTGTTCTGGTGCACTGTAACTTCATGACAAATAAGCACTCTTACCAAACCTTGTTAAGGGTTCACATGAGAAGTAGTAATAGGAAAATGAGACTTACCAATCCACAAGGTCAGAGGGGAACAGAAACCCAAGAGAGTTTTGCCAGTGCCTCACTCTTTGCTAGAGCATCAGGACAGCACTCACACCCAGAGGCACACTTATCCAAAGGACACCTCTTACTGCATACTGCACCCTGGCACTGATGAAGAGTTTTGCTCTTTGCCTAGAGAGCTGTTCCATTGGATGGGCTGTGCAGGCCGAATCTACACCTTCGATTCCCACAGCTTAACTGTGCCCAGTGCAAACACTCTGCTACCTCAAGCCTCTCTGCTTCTGCCCTGCTTAGAAGCAGAGCATGGCTTGCTCAGGGGCTGCTGGAGCCCACTGCCAGCGGGGGACCTCCAAGTTATCTCTGAAGGAAAGCGGACACCACCAAAATAGTCTCTACATGAAAGAGATGATGATAATTATTAAAAACCTACTAACAAAAAGCTTCAAAGTCTCTTTCCAGCACCACATCATTTTGTTATTGTATCAGACCACAAATGCCAGCAACCCACCTAAGCAGAGCAGCAATCTTCAATCCAAAACATGTGAGATCACAGAACACAATGGCAGAGCAAGATGGGAACACAGATTTCCCTTCGAGCTCCAGTTAATGAAGGTGGGGCAAAGAAAGGGAGAAGAGGAAGAGGGAGAATTTGGGTTAGGGAAACGTAGGTAGAAAAAGAGATATCAGGGAGTACTATCAGAGGCTTTAAACTCAAAGCAAAATTTAACAAAAAATAGTATGCTGGTGATTGTATTCTCTTTGGTTACGCCCACATTGGAAACTCACTACCGAATATTGCTGTACTACACTAGCAGAGTTGGAAGGGTGTGGAGAAAGGGACATCTATACTTGCAATTTTGTAGCAACATGCTGAAAGCAGATGTCTGAAGCTAAAGATGACAGAAATACAGAAGCACCACTCTAAAGGAGTCTATTACTAAACCTCAACCTGAGCAGATACTGGGAAGCACTCAAGCAGGGTGTGCTGATAGCAGCTGCACCAGTACCTAAAACCAACAGCAAGTCAAACGCAAGGTGCTAGTGCAGAAGAACATGAAATTGAAAGTAATTTCTTTGATTGTAAGCAGCTACCACAAACAGGGAAGCAACTTTCATGTGGTCTTAAGATAACACTTACAAGTTAAAAAAAAAAAAGGGTCCATTTAAAGTCAGTTATCTCTTCCGTGCTTGTGGCCTTGCAGCATCTGGGAACCACGCTCACAGATCCGAGTATTCTGGTGCAGGGTGGTCTATGAACACAGGGCAGAAACACTGTCCCTTTCCCCCATGACCCTGCAGGCTATGAGCATGGCAAGAGACTGCAGGAAGACACAGATAGTTGCAAAGGCAGAGTGCAATGCAACAGGCAGATTCTGCTCAGGCCCTCGAGCAGAGATCTTGGCACATCACAGGGCCTACCACACAGACCTATGGCCACTGGCACTCTAAGCTCTTCCTCCTCACCTTACTGACCACTCTGACTCACATGGCAACAAGTACATTTTCAATCTTTCATGCAACTCAGTGACAACAGCAGGGGCAATAAGGTAAGTATATAGACAGCAGTGGCAGAGGCTGACAGCATGCACAAGATCCAAAGGGGTAAGAACATCTCCCCCCTCCTAAGCTAAATCCAGAGCACATGGATACTCATCAGAGGTTGTTTCTCTATTCATTTCAGCTGCCAGGGGCCATGATGCAGACTGCACATCTTATAGCACCTCTATTGCCCAGCACCACACAGGAATGAAGCCTGGAAAAACTGCACAATAATTGCTCAAGAGCAAAATAAAAACCCTGTGATGGGAGTGGGTTTTGGGGTGAGGGTGAGTGGGGGGTGGGAGCTGGCTGTTTGTTTTGTTGTTTTGGTTTTTTTGTGGTTTTGTTTGTTTGTTTTAAAAAAAACCTTGTCCTCGGGCCAAAAAGACTTTTCATTTTTCTGACCCCATCACAGGCCAAATACTGCAAATGAATACCCTACTTGGCTGGTGAGTACAGCATGCCTGCCAACTGATGGCTGGCAGCTAAGTATTTTACCACTGTGGGACCTTTGCTTGCTGCAGTTGCATGTATTCACCCACCCTCACCCCTTCTCATCTGACAGGGCTCTCTACTTTAAAAGCTACCCACACTTGTTCCTCACCACAGTCTTCCTCCACCCCAAGAAGGAAGAGCCCGAGTTACGAGCAGCTTCATCTCAGGAGGTAAAAATAAGGGAGCAGAATACAGGCTGGAGATAAGCATACTGGTACTGCCCTCCTGTCAGGTTATGAAGGGGAGAGCAGGAAAAACCTTCAGGAAAGCCAGGCTCATTGGTCCCAAAAGGAGAAGTGGCTGAAGAATGCAGCAGAGGGACCCCAAGTCCCACAGAATGAATCTGCAGGGAGTGGAGCTGAAGTCTCTTGGCCTTGCCTATGAAGTTAGTAATCTGGTGGGTGGGGAGAGAGGACAGACACTGTGGACAGAGACAAGAGGGTACTCTGACAGCAAGAGGAGACATGGAGCTTGCTGCAACGTAGGGATTTTCTGCCATGTAATAAACCAAATGTTAAGTACCAATACATCACAGCTTTAATGCCACCAGCTGCCCTGCAAGTTCCACCCAACACCAGCATCCTCTGACACAGCTTGCAAAGAGAAGGTTCCTTTCTGACAAAAGGGCAGCAGGAGATCACCATGGGCTGGGCACACTAGCTCACCTCCATGGGGCTCCTGAGCTTCTCCATCCTATGGGAAGCCCACATGGCACCAGCTGGGGCTTGGCATGAGGGGCAACCTGGCCTGTGCCAGGCTTGCCCTGTGTCCCCTGCACCCACCCCAGGCCATCAGCAGTAATCACCTCTCACAGGACTGCATGCAAAAGTTGTTCCAAGCTCTACAAACACAGAGGATATAACGCTTCAAGTGTTTTAGTTACTGTAAGCAGTTCACTAATTACAGTAGTAATGATTGGATTATGGCCAGTTAACAGCTTTAAAGAAATAAGCCATTAGAGGAGGGGGAGGGAAATACTCCTTTGGGTCTAGGATGGAAACAGCTTTCAGCAGTCCACCTTGTAGGAGGCTGTCAGTAGCTGGCTGGGTCAGACCATTTGCAATGGTCTGCAACAGCAAGGAGCAGTCTAACGTGTCACTGAATGATACGCTGGCACATGAAAATTCTCAGTGTTGGAGGAGGTGTGCTTGCAGGAACAGAAGTGTCCTGTTCATACGCTGGCCCTGTCAGCTCTAACACCTCTGCATGACTGGACCCAGAAAACATGATGCAGACAGGTGTGTGCATGCTAAGTTACCAACACAGTATCGTGGTTGTGACGCTTTGTTTCAGCATGCAAAAAGTTGTGACTACTGGCTTTTTAGAAACTCTTTAACAGAGACCTGCTAGCTCCAACCAAACAGTGGAATGCAAACACTCACAGGATCAGGATCCAAAGGCACTCACCAGAAAGTGCAGCTAGAAATTTCCTTTCACTAGCAATTGTTGCCAGCACTGGAAGGACCACAGTATCAGGCATTAATCCCTTAGTCCCTCCAGTTGCTAAAAATCCATACAAGGAACATGCAGGGAGGCTTCCTGCACACCTCACTCTCACACATCTCCTTATTCTTCCACAGCATCTGGCTGCAGAGCAGTCTTTGCAGAAAAGCAGCTGGACCAATGGATGCCTGCAAGAAGTCCTATCCCAATACACAGAGACCACAACAAGAAGGACTGCCAGCTCTGGAAGTTTTTTGCAGCCATGCCTTTTCTGTGGAGGGCAAGAGGTCCCAAATGCAGAGCCTCTCCCTTGAAGGGCGCCTTCTGCCCTTCTGCACCTTCTACAGAAAATGAAAGGAATATCTTATTTTACAGAAGAAATTCCCAGTGTGTTGAAACCACAATGAAGGGAACAACACTCATTCCCAGATGACTACCCTGATGGTACTGCCAGCAGTACATCCCTGCAGGTTGGGTAGCTCTGCCTAACCAAGGAAAGCCAACTCCTTCCACCCTACCACCTACTTTTCCCTCTGCACTTGCCCTAGAAAAAGCAGGTCCCTATACCCCTCACCCACAACAGCCACCCCTCAGTGGCAACACCCCACCATTATGACCCCTGCGCAAGCTCTTCAGTGCCTCCCCTCACCCCCTCCTCAGCAGTATCTTGCTCTGCTTGGTCTCCTTGTTCCCCTCTCCCTTCAGAGGTCTTCAGCTGAGGACTGGCAGAAACTCAGTTTGGTATCGCTGGCTGGAGGGTGAGGATTTCTGGCATGAGAAAACCAGTAGAGCTGGGCATCTTGCCCAGAGTGAGTTCACACTTGGCTCACCACAGCTGGAAATAGTCTCATCCCTGGCCAGGGTTCCCCAACGGCCCAACAAAACCCTCGGGAAACAGCAAGTTTCCACGCGTTAGCCATTTTGAAACAGACTGGTTCATGTTCATGAATGTACTCCCCCGCTGCCCCCACCCAGCCCTCTCTGTGCAGCACAGCCGCCTCCAAGTGCCACTGCCAAAAGGTGCTTGATGAGCAAGCACTGATGAAGCACAAGGTCTCGCTTTGTGTGCGGAGCCAGGTGTGGCCAAGACCGACGCTTCCTCTGGAGATGCTCCTTCTGCACAGCAACACCGCGAGCAGACCCAGAGGGAAGGCGGAAGGCAGAGGCTTGAACAAACGTACCCCCACATTCCTCTTCCCACCACGCCCTTGCATCTGAGCTACTGCTCTCCCCTCCCTCATCGGCGGGAGAACTCCACATCTCCCAAACCAGATAAGACATGTAGGAAACTCACCTGGAAGCATAAATATGCTTAAAAAGCTGGAACTGTTTTCGGCTGCAATCAAAGTTTTCCTTAGGAAATTAAGTATTTTCCGTTGCGATAAACCCTGGCATAGATGTGGTCTAAACAGCTTTAAATGAAGTGTCCTTTCTTTGGCATTGTTTAGCAGTTAGGAAATGAATTAACTTGCTTTTTTTCCACCTCTGGAGCCAAATTTTAAAGTTTTCTTGGGGATAATACATTTAAGTAGCAGAACTAACTCATCATCTACTAAAGGGTAGATTTAAATAAACTGAGGGGAATCACAGGTGTACACTGGGTAGCAAGAGAAACTCAGCTGCTATAGAGCCAAGGAATCTGGCCAGGAAAAAGGGCTCTGGGATGTACACATCACTTTCCATGATGAAGAAAAGAGAACTCAGCTAGGATGCAGAGAGACCCATGTATGGTTCTCTCACTCTCCCTCATTTCTCAGAGGCCTTTACGGGCCAGCTCCTGGAGCAAAGATGTAACAGCACAACTTCCATTTACAGCAGTGGTGAAGTTTGAGTGCTTAGCATCATATGCTGCAGTGACGAGTAGCAAGTGCCCTGGCTGCCTGATCCAAAGGCTATGGAAAGCAGAAGTCCTTCCTCCACTGCCAACTGGCCTTGGTTCAGCACCTCTGTAGGACGCGTGAGTTGTTCACAGTAATGTAAAATGAAGCACGAGTATTTTGCATGAAACCTCTCTGGTCATCGAGCACTCGCTCATGGAAGGAGCGGAGCGAACAGGCTGCCCATCCACGCTGTGCTGTGTGGCACAGGGATACAAGATTTCACAGGGCTCCCTCTGAAAATGAGGGCCATGCAAAGGACACATGAGCAGAGCCCAACTGTGCTATCCTGAAGGGCAGGCCCTACACTGCAGCAATGCACAGTCACTGCAAAGTCAAGCAGACTGCCCAAGAAGCAGCCAGCTGATACATCAAGTCATCCCTGCCTTTCCATTCACCATATAAACCACCTCAGCGGATGTGGAAGAAGTTGCTGCTTAAGAAGTCTGCCCTGCAGCCTCACCTGCCTACCAACTATCCACACTGCTGTGTTTCTGTAAGATTGCCCAGAAGCCCTGGATTGCTGGCCTTCAGAGACCTGCCTGAAACCACTCCAATCTGAGCAACAGACAGGTGATATATGGAGACTCACATCAGTGGTGTCCACTGTAGTGAGCGTTAATAGACAAGACAGGGCCTTTTCACCTGCCAGCACCTCCCATCTTGGCTCTAATACAATGGAAAGGCCAGTTTTGCTGTCATTTCCCACACCACAGGGATCAACACATTTCCAGGAGGCTTTCAGTCTACATAGGTAGAATGACAAATCAAAGATTCATCTGGATGAGACACCAAAATCCCCTCTGTTTATTCCTGCATACCCCAGCCCTGTCAATGGGAGCTGCTTCAGTGCACTGAGGGTGGAGGTGGTCTCTGCAGAGCCTTGTTCATGCTGTAGTGCTTCAAAGCAGCAACAGATCTGGAAGAAGGAGAAGAGAGGACAACTGCAGGTAAAAGCCTGAGGTCAGCCAGCTGCAGTACTGGTACAAGGGTTGGCTTGCAAAGGCCTGACCCAGCCCTTACCAATAGGATACACACATTGCCAGCTGAGCAGGAAAGACACAACAATGGGAAACCAACACGGGTAAAAAACAGTTCTGCTTTACTGCCTAATAGGGAGCCAAGAGGTTAAACTGGCGCCAGGCCACACCACAAACATCCTATGACCAAGTTCTGCTCTCATGCAGTGGGAGAATGAGAGCAGGGAAGGCAATGACGGGAGGGGAACAGGAAGTGAGCTTTTTTTGCTAACCATATTAATGTTAGTGGTTTTGCTCACTTAAGCACCTTTTGGGTTGGCCCAAGAAGTCCCCAATTCTGTTTCCAGGATCTGGGTGACTCTGTTGAGAACATGTACATCAGTCTCACATGCTGGGGTCAAAATAAAGCAGTGGGTCGCTCCACAGACTTCAGTAAGACTTTTCTGGCATGGCTAGCACCAGACAAAGTCCTGCTGCTGCCAAGCCTATCTCACCCCTCTACACCAATTCATCCCAACAGATCCAAGCTCCGCGTAACATGCTTCAGCCCCAAAATCCCAGAGTTAGAGCAAATCGTATGCCTCTACAAAGAAAAGATGACTCTCGGCCTTTCTTGCTAAAGTCATGTTTTTCCCACCTAGCAGTTGCCAAGCATACTACACACGTGTTCCCCCCCCTAAATGCACAGTTCACCTATGGCTTTGAGGGGATGAGAGGGTTTTACGTTGCTATACAAGATTTGTAGGTGATGCTAAACACATTCCTTATGGTAACCATCATGTTTCCGGTAGTCACACACAGCAAGAAATCAGTTTTATGTTCTTACATAAAAGAAAAGTAAACTCTGTTGCACTCTGTCCCCCATCCTCCTCAAACACCATTGCTTAGACTGTACAAAATACCTCTCAAAATCACAGCAATACATCCAGCAAGCCCCTGGGGCAGATGCAACACATTAAAGTGAGACCAGTCCACTGTATGTGTTGTATTTTAGCAGTTTCCCAACGTTTCCCCAGACAGCTCTCCAGCCTCTTTTCTACAGTGACTGCTTTCTGCACCTCATCATCAGAAAGAGCACAGCCATCCTCTGCTAGTGTAAGTGCACCCCAGAGAATAGCCTAAGCGTCAGGCACAACAGTGATAATCCACAGGCAGCTGGAAGATGCTCTCAGTCCTTCCACAGCACACAGCCATGCAAGTTTTCACCATCTCCGTCACTGCTGCTTGTGCCAACCTTAGGAATTCTAGGCCAAAGTCTTAAGTGCATCCCAGTGAGGTGGCACAGAAAAGCACATAGGCTCACAACCTGGCTTGGGGAGGCCAAGTGAACCCTGCTCCTCCTGCAGTTAAAAATGCATGAGACATGTTAGGCTGCAGAACTGCACCTCTCACACAGCATACATGAGAAGAGCAAGGTGCCTACAGCAGGAGCAGCTGGGGACTGTATTACCACCATTCATGGTGGTCACCTCGGTGCTGGGAAGAGCAGGTACCATTCACTGGGTCTCCACTGTAACACACATGGCTTCTAAAAATGTGATCCCAGTGTTCACAAACACTTTTACTGAACAGGTTTACCAGCCCACATTCTCACAGTACCATCCAGTTACACTTGAATGTCATAGCCAGACAAACACCGCCTCATACAAAAGCACCTGCTTCCTTCTAAGGGGACAAGTTCTCACCAGACAGACAAGAAAACTGAAGTTTCCAAACAGCTTCTGCTTCAAGATGCCCTACGTGGCACGCCAGATGCCCCAAGCTATACCACTGAGCACTGCAAGCAGTCAGGGAGGAAAACTTTACCCTCTCTAGTCTTTGCACTTGTGCACAGCAAAATCGTCATTACCAAATCACGTACACAAGAATCTAAACTGGTTGCCTGAAGCAGTCAGCAAGAAATTCCCCAGACAGACAGACTTTACATCACTGGGCTGGTAGCTGGATGCCTTTGAGGTGTTTCACCCTTCCCTAGAGGATTAGGAGAAGGAACAGCTCAATACAGTTTGGCTAGTATTGTGTTCTCATGAGTTGATCCTTGGGATCTGTTACAGAGCCCTCCAAAGAATGCGCAGTCTCCTTTTTAACCTATGCCTGCTTTCTCTTTAGCGTCCCCCCCTTAAATAGGATGCTGAATAGGCGGATAAGTCACTGCAAAGTACACATGCCTCATTCATCATGCACCAAGAGGTTACAATGCATAATCATGTTCTTGTTAAAAAAACCACAAGTGCACATCCTGATGAAACCTGATCACAGAAAGTATGAGGCAGCTCCCACACTCAAGGACAAATAACTGATCTACAAAGCCAGACATTTCCAGAGTCCCCCTACAGCAACTTTTGAGTTTAATGTTTTGAAGAGTAAGTATCTGGCAACAAGCTACCTATGTTAAACAACAAATACTTGATCTGAAAGATAAGAGATATCTGGTGACCTATATTGCCTGCCTGTTTTGACTGTAAGAGAGCACCTAAGCAAGCAGCCTTACAAACTTCACTATTCTGCTTCTGTATTGATACTGGTCGGTGCAAAATAAGCACAGAGGACCCTCAGGTGCATCAGGACTACCCTCCCTACAGCACACCCAGACTACGAAGACCATGCAAGGACCATCCCTTGCTATGGCCCATCAAGTGTCACTCACAGTGGGAGCAAAGGGACCCAGTGCTATATATTCACCAACAACGCACATTTATTTACCTCAAGGCTGAATCTATGATAGTGCTGAAAGAAATTTTAGCAAACTACCGATTAGGTGTGGTATCACACCTTTGTGTGGGTCCACAGCAGCCACAACTGTAGCTTTCTGGAAATCTGGACACCCTTCTCAAAATAGACCCTGTCCGGACAAGAGGACACTCAAACCAAGGGAAAAGGAAACTGTGATTGTGACTTTTACATTTTGTCAGAGATATTAGTCACACTCATACCACCTGATCTGAGCATGCTACCAGCAGGCTTGGAGGTGGGGTGTTTCCATGAGGGACCTGAGCTCTGTTTAGCGGGTACTTTCTATCATTAACAACCCCACCTCAAACAGAAAGGTGATTAGCACAGCAAAATTCAAATATTAACAACAGCAATAAGACCTGTTGGATGCAGACACAATAGGGCTGTGAGACCTATAGTTTTTTAGGTTATGGAATCACTCTTGTATTTATGTGTATCTTTACATGCAGTGCATGGCACAGAGTAGCGTGAGGGGTTCTGGGAGTCTGCCATTTCTAACAGGGAATTTCTGTAAGTTTGTGAATAACTGTACTTAGTAAGTACTTCTTTAGGGCAGCAAAGTTGCTCCAAAAGTCTGTGCTATCACTGCTTCAGCAGCACCATAAATCTGAACAGTGCAGTTCCCTCAGCCAGAGATATCATTTACTGCCACATTGCCACAGAAATGCCAACCTGGTGAGGCAGAGCAGCACTGGATAAAGGCAATTTTTATTATTTTTTTTTTTTAAAAGAAAAGCATTACTATCATTCCTTACAGCATTTCAGTTGTATAAGGCTGTTTTCCTACATGCTGCAAATGAACACTGCCTCCTACTCATGTTGTCAAGGCAGCAGGTCAGAAAGCAATTCCGCATTTAAAGTTTCCCACCCAGCTCTACAGTTTGGACAAGTCGCTTCAGGCCAGATTTTAAAATAAACGCTGAACAAGGTGCACCTTGAGCAACCGGTTCATGAAACAAGAGTGGCCAACAGGAGAGCCTGCTGCACGCAGGGCCTGAGCGCTGACCCCTACCAGCACCCCAAAGCAGTGCCAGCTTCTCCCCAGTGTCATTCCTGAGCTCCCTGGGACAATTGGGAGGCAGTGGCAGGAGGCTGTCCTCCTCACCACTACCCTTCGCCTCACCTGTGAAGACGAGCCAGGCATGCTGAGCACCAAGTGGCTCACCCAGTCCCTCAAGGGCAAATCCAGCTCCTTCACCAAAAGCCCCCAGGGTGACTCAGGAAAAGTTTGAACACTGCAGCTGGCCATCTGTCATCAAGAGGGAGAAATGTCCTTGTGGGCACAAGTCACAATCTCTTGGCCAATAAACACCCACATATGTCCTTTCTACATGGCAAGCTTGTCTATCTCAACAGCTAGGTGAGACCGTTGCAAAGCCTTACAGCAAGTTTTGCTTTATAACACTGGGAAACAGCAGGATCAATCTTGTTATGCCTTGGCTATCGCTACTTTGAAGCCTGACTCCAGACAGGAAAGAGGAGAGGAAGGAAAGGAAAGAAAAAGCTATTAGAACAAAATACTGAGAGGAGTTCAACAGTGCAAAGGGGAAAGTATTTTAATCCCCAAAAGAGACCCCCTGCTCCTGCACAAAAGGCTGTGTAGAGGCTTATATCAAGTGAGAAGTACCTGAATTTATTTTGCGCATTGTATTTTTTGCCACTTATGCATAGCAACGCTGCGACGAGCTCTTTAAAACCTCTTAGAGTCTCTTCTGATAGACAAGAAAAATAGGCTTCACATGGAAAGCTGCCTTCCTCCCAGGAACTGTCACTTTATCCCTACATTGTAAAACAGTAAATTCCCAGGAAGGGGCAGGTGGGAAGAGGTGCGAGACCAGTGTCACTTCTCTGTATCATGTTCAAGATGCCAAGCTTCACCCTGCAAATATTAAATTGACTCTGCAGCTCACCTATTTACCCATCTCAAAGCAGCTCGTGAGAGCATATCTCAAGCACCATCCCAGACAGTGAAGGCTGTCATATGTGTCTCTCAGTGCAGGTAGGAAACCTGTAAACCAGCTCCCGAAAACTCAGCAAACCTGTCCTTACAGCGCGCCTGTTGAGGCTGCTAGTAAAAATCACATCTTCCCGCTTCCGACGCCTGCCATGAGCTCTGCTGAGCCCATGCAACCAGGAGAAGGGGGGGGCTGGATTCAATTCATCTTTGAGCAACATCTCTAAACTGTTTGCTTCCCAAGTCTCAATTAGTCCCAGCTGCACAAAGCCACACAGGACAGCACTGTGGCACAGCTACCCCCAGCCCACAGGGCCTTACTGAGCTGGGGCACAAGGGGCCGGATTGGAAATGGCCAGCAAGGCACAGCCACTTCTCGCACAGACATTTGCTCACTGGATTGCTGGCCGTGCCACCACTTTCGACATGCTGTCTCCCCTCCCAGAGAGGGCCTGAGCATGAAAGTTTCAAGTCTGCCTCACTGGCTGGCCTCAGTGCTATAAATAACAACAACAATAATAATAATTTGGTGGTACTTAAATCAGATTTTGTACTGCCTGATTCAGTACTTAAATCAGGCAGATCTCCTCTGTCAGTAATTCTCTAGCTATTCCTTAGGTGAAGGAAAACCTAAACCACATGAGTCAACCGGGAAAGACTGAGCCTGAAGAGACCCTAAAGGAATATTTGGGAGGCATGAATCTCTCCTGTTCACCTTAGTAAGCTACTAACTAATATGTACAGTAATGAACATTTAGCTTTAATTACTGCAACGATTTCATTTCATAGGTAAGAAGGGGTGACGGTTTTACTACACCATACAACGCAGGCTTATGCTTGGTGGACAGTTATCTCCCCACCTAAGAAGGAAGCAAGCCCCAAGACCCCGAAAGGGCTTTTGGTCACATTCAGACCCTGGGGAGGGGAACAAGACTGTCCCTCAATATCTGCACAGTCTGCCCAGGCTGGGGTCCGGTCATTGATCCCTCTGAGGGGGCATTAGCCTGATGGGCTGCAACTGGGAAGAGCCATCACATAAAATTCAACTGGTAGTGGTTGACCATCGCAAGAAATTAGCTTGGATTATTTTGAAGCAGACGTGTTAACTCCTTAAAACTCCCTCTTGTCTTTCCCCCTCCTCTGCACAAGTAACCCAAGTTAACAGAGTAGCTCTCTGTCCCCCTCTTGTGATAGGACCAAGAGGACTTAAAATCTCCTGGAAGGCGGTAATATTAAAAGACTTTACGGCACGTACCACAACCTGGGGTTTGGGACTTCTTTTTAATTCAAAGGTTCAGCTCCTGCTTCTGACAACCAAGCCAGTATCCCACTACATACAAGATATTCTGCCTCACCCTGCACTGTGAAAGGCAAAAAACCCCACGGCATGACAATCATTTTCCCTCACAGCCTGTGAGCAATACTGCCCATCTCGCTCTGGGCCCCGCTGGCCGTTTCTAGATGTATTGGCCAGATACAGACGTACAACTGGAGATACAGATCGCGGTCAGGCAGATCTTTCGAAAAGGAAGAGGCTTCCCTCCTCAAAGGAGCAGAGCCCTGTCTTCTGATACACCATCCAGCACTCACAACCCCCACCACCCCCAAGATTACATTCCTCTTTCTCCTTTGTTGAAATATAAGATCACTGCCATCAACTCTTTCTCCATTAAATGCCCTTGGTTGCGTGCTTTAATTCTCACGCTGTCCACTCTCACCACCCCAGTCCAGCTCTATAGCTATCACCTTCAATTAACTCATCAGACCCCAGTGGAAAGACCCCTGAGTGGCACCATTTCAGACAGCTATGAACAGGAAAACCTGAAAACCCTTCACCTGGAAGCAGAGGAGGGGGGGAAGGAGAGAGGCTAAAGAGGAAGGAAAGTCTTTTCACCGTTGTGCCCTCCTTCCTTCCCAGTTACTCCCAGCTCCTTACAGGAAGCCCCGCACCTCGGGCTACGTTATATACAGTACTATATCATCTGTGCATAGACGAGCAGTATCCTCCCCTCTAGCACGGAAGGTTTGGGGGTTCTCCCGCCTCCTCGCAGCTGAGGCAGAGCAAGGCACGATCCAAAACGAGAGTCCGGAGCGAACAAGTGTCCGGCTGGGAAGAGCGGCGGGAGCCTGCTGCACCCCGAGGTGCCCCTGCCGTGTTCAGCACGAGCGTCGTTTCGAATTCTGCTTTATTGTTGCCTGATGAAGTGACTAAAACGGAAATGTTTCGGGGATTAGGATTCCTGAGTGATCTAATACAGGATGCTTTTGGTTTAAAGGAGCAGGGGAAAAAAAAAATATATAACTAGAGAGCGGCGAGGCTGGAGCTCCTCCTGAGCTCCCCTCCCCGACGCCACCCTTTCGGTTTAAAAAAAAAAAGGGCCGAATGTTACCATTTTTGGACATAAGCTCCGCGCAAGCCCTGCCCTAAACCACACCATTCAAACGAGAAGCTAGTTACCGTCCCGCTGCCGGGCCGGCGGGGCCGAGGGGGCGGGCAGCGGGGCGGCCGGCGGGGGCTGCGGGGGGCGGCGGGGCCGCCACCGCCCCCCCACTCCCCCCCGGGGTCCCCGCTCCGCCCGGGGGCACCTGCGGGCCGGGCCCGCTGTGGCGGGCCGGGTGCCGGTGACAGGGCGGACATCTGTTGCTGGGAGGGGGGGGGACGGGACGGGGACACCCGCCGCGGCACCTCCCTCCCGGCCCCGCCATCACCTGCCCGCTCCACCCGCCCCCGCCGGCTCGCCACGCCACGCCACGCCGCGCCGCGCAGCGCCAGCCCCCGGCCCGGCGCGCACCGGCCCCGCCGCGGCCGGTGGGGATGGCGGGGCCGGGTCCCGGCGGCCCCGCGGTGCGTGTGTGAGGAGAGGGGAGGGGAGGGGGGTGAGGTGCGCCCACCTTCCTCTGCTGCTTCTCCCAGGCCGGGTCCAGGAGCAGGTCCCGGTCCCAGTCCTCCTCCGGCTGCATGTAGTCGTTGGTCTGCTGCGGGTCGTAGTGATCCATGGCTGCTGCTGCGGCTGCGGCGGCCCGTCCCCGTCCCGTCCGTCCCGTCCCGGTGGGGTGCCCGCTGTGCCCGGCCCCGCGGCCGCTCAGCCCGAGCAGGCGGCGGCGGCGCCCGCTCCCAGCTCTCCGCCTCGGCCGCGCGCACCACCGCGGGGGCGGGACGCACCGCCCCGCCCGCGGCCCGCCCCCGCTCCTCTTATTGGCCGGGACCCGGCGGCCGAGCCTGCATTTCCCAGCGACAGCGCCTCGCTCATTGCGCGCCCCGCGCGTCCGTCACGGTACCCGGCCGCCGCGATAGGCGGGCTGCGGCCGCCCCCGCCCGCCCCCAGCACCGCCCGACAGCTCCCTCGCGGCGGCGGCGGCTGAGGCAGAGGGGGGGCGAGCGGGCCCGGGCCATAGTCCGGCCGGGCCGGGGCGATGCCGGGAGGCTCAGTGCCGCTTTCGGGGCGTTTTTCTCTCAGCGGCCCCGCGGCGTGGGAGCCCGTACCGGGAGCGGGCCCCTCACAGATCCGCCCTAACGGGCGGCACGGCCGAGCGGTGCGGGGGGTGGCCGAGCAGCGCGGGTCAGGGCAGCGTTCTGTCACGGGGAGGATGTTTTCGTGTGACACAGCTGGTGCCCCGGCCTCCCGGCCCCGAAACGAGGGTGCTCGGTCACAGCCCTGCAGTCCTGCCGCCACCCCGCTCGAAATACAGCTTCCTCGTAGGGTCACGCAGGCGTGCCCGCACCTAGGGTGCCAAAAAAAATAACCGTTTTCTCCCGTTCCTGACTGGTAACTGCTGGTCGAGGCTAGGATTGCCAGCACTGGCGGCCGAGGCTTCGCACCCGGGGTCAGCAGCTGCAGTCGTGGGGTTCCGCAGCCGCCCGCCGTCACCCTCTCCGCACCAGGCCTCCCAGGTGCACCTACCGCTTTCTGCCCACAAATATCCTGTTTAACAAGAAAATGCTTAATTAAAGTGCGTTTGGCTCATCTAGCAGCTTCCTAGGGGAGATGCGCAAGCCATTAAGGGGTGTACTGATACACAAACGCTTGACGTGTGTTTCTGTCAGTTAAACAAGTAGAGGGGGAAAAATGGTAACAGCATTATTAGTTTCCCCTGGTAGTCTCACTGAGAAGCAGGATGGCAGCTCTCACAAAAGTGAGAGGAAGCCCAAAGAAACACCATTCCGCAACACCATCCAGGGCAGAGTGAGCTCCTGTCCCAATTTATCCAGATTCAGAGGAAATGGAGAGTTTGTGGCCCATGAATGTGGGAGAGAGGGAGGCTGAGAATGGACTGGAAGGATGCTGCAAAGCATCAAGATGAATTGGGCAGAAACGCTCAACATCAGGCAGGATTTAGCCCTGAATTACTCCAGTGAGCTCCTCTTCCAAAAGGAGGGAATCTGTTTTCTCCTTCTTACAAACATTGGAGGTGAAATTGCATATATTCATTCACTTCTTGGCATAAAGAACTGCACAGACCATAATGGACAGATGCTCTGTATGGTACTCTGTCTTCATGTGTCATATGATGCTCCTTGCGTACACCTTCAGACATCACGAACACGAATAGAATTATCAGAGTTGTTCTGCACCATTCAGAGACTTGTATCTACCCTGCCATGCATCACTTGGGGTAGAAAGGTTATTTATAGATCTAAGTACAGTAATATCCATGATTTTCAAAAGCAATGCAAGATGTCTCCATTTTGAGACCATTTGGAAGACCAGACCATTCAGGGCATCCAGGACTAGCAGGCACTTTGAAAATCCTCCTGGATGTGCTTCGTGATGATGTGTTGGGGAATGCAAAATAGTCCTATCACTCTGGAGAGACGGTAATGGACTTGAAAGAAACTCCCCCCACTGTTCAGCACTGCAGAGAAGTGCAGATGACGATAACTGTTTTTTGAGAAGCAGAATGGAGGAATTTACATTGGGGAAATATGTACATCATCAGGTTTTGAAGAGAAAGGGCCAATTTTTATTTATGACAACCATTTGATGAACACCCAGTAACAGAAATTACAAACCAACAGCTGCAGCCTGATCACGTGATAGTTTAGAGACAACAAACATGTCTGAAAATGTTCCTACCTTCCCGTTTTTATTTATCAAGACACTTCCAACCTGAGGAATCTGGAAGAATACAGGAATTGGTAAGATCCAGGGAAACAAAGGGAGGCAGGAAGCAAGCATTCCTTGAGAGAAGCCTGGGCTTTGTATTTTAAGGCAGGGGGTCCTACTGTATTGCCTCCCCACCGTTGTACTTTAAGAGCCCATTACTGAAAGCCACTTTTCACACCTCCCTAAATGTGATGAGACATATCAGCTGCCGTTCAGTGAGTGAGGATTTTCAGCATTTTCCAGGAGATGCTCAGCACCATGGAGATCCAAGCCCCAAGACATGTGGTGGGTTTCTGTGAAGCTTAATCTTCTGGATGCTGCCTCTTTTGTTCCTTGGAGTTGAGTTACAAAGCAACTATCCCCATAGTCATAATGTTATTATTCTTAGCTGTATAAAATACACCTAGCAATCTCTTACAGAGGTTGGTGGTACTATAAACAGAAAAATGTTATTAATTGCCAATATCCCATTCATTTACCCATTTCTTCTTGCACAGGGCAGAGGATGGATTAGATGATTTAATGTACAACAACAGGGCGATAAAATGTAATACAATCAAGAACAACTGTGAGGTTTCTAGTGTATTAGAGCCTCTCTCCTAATTGTCCCTGCCATTTCTATTTCTAACTTTGTGATCCTCACTTCACAAAATCCTTGCCTGGATTTCTGGGAAACATCTTAATTTCTCACTCCTAACCCCATCCCAACTCTTAGCTTTTCACAGACTTCTTAACAAAAGCGAGAGACTGTTCTTGGCCAGAGTTTCGTGAACTTACGGGCAATAGTAAAGGCGGGGGGGGGTGGTGGTGGTGGAGATTGTTTCTAAATTTGGGATAGTTCCCAGATCCACTTGACCCTTGACCTCGTGAAGAATTGTACCAGCACCACGAAGGGGAAGAGACGAGCTTGCAATGGGAGAGGGAGGCACAGCAGCAACAGGAGCTGCAGAAGCCGGTGCTGCTGGTGGGAGAGATGCCTGTAACCACAGCAGTGCTCTGGTTTTCCTTATTTAGTCTCCTGGAGTTCTTGTCTCCTCAGTACAAGATTGCTGCTGATTTTCTTGGGTGTTATTCAAGCCTTACCAGACCAAGCGGGTCTCCAACAAGGTCTTTCTGATCCAATGAAGGGAGAGTGGGATTTTTGTAGTGCAGCAAACAGAGCCACCATGGGAACAGTTGGATGTACATCCTACTTCTTCAGCCTGCAACAGATGAAAGGAGGAAGGAGTGCAAGGGCATTGGGGTAGTTCTGGTTACTGTTTGCTGCTCTTTCTCTTTGTGCTTAGCATATTAGCTACAGGTCACGAGCTTCCCTGGGGAGATATCTGTTTTCTTGCCAAGAACATCCATAAGCTTCTGTAATGAGGCCCGGCAGGTGAGCTCGGTCACTGTACAACAACGAACAAGACTGTGTTGAAGTGGCCCTTAACTTTTGTTTTGGGAAGTCTCACAGCCAAGTTTCAGCGCTTATATACTGCAGATACACAAAAACTTTGTAGCTCTGGGATTTAGCACTTAAATTTGAACTGCATGTTGGGCCCTTACAGTAAAGAATTCAACAAGTTCCACTCTTTTCTCATCATTTCCACCTCCCCAGTGCAGGACACATTACCAGTAAAAACTCAGCACCTCTGAAATGCAGACATTAATTTGGTGGAGTTCAGTGGGATATACCATGCTTCATGGAAGACTGGGGACAGGAGGGGTGCTCATGCCCAGAGATTGGGTAGAACTTGTGCTTTTAAGAAGTCCATGGTCATCCAGGGATAGCTGGAAGCGAGGCAAAAAAAGGAACAACGAAGGCAGGGATGCTGTGTTTGGAGGAGAGGAAAAAGGGGTCTGAATGAAGCTCCCAAGTACGAAACATCTCTCTCCTTCAGGGCCTCTTCACCTGAGCTGTATTCCTCTTCTACCCTGCCATTACTATCCTAAGTCCTCTTCCCCTTTACTTCCCTTCCCATTTACCTGAACTTCCAAAATTGGCTCCCCAACCCTGCACCCTGGAAGTAAGGCGACTTCTGGGACTGCACAAGTACCTGAAGAAGGTGTTACCTCCTCTTTCTACTGATTGGGGGTCAGCCATACTTGTTCAGAGCATGAGTTTTAAGGCCAAAGTGACTTGCAGAGCTGTCTTCACATAGTAAGCACTTGCTAATATTATTTGAAGTGTGCCATTTTGTGAAAATGTTTTTTTTTTTTTCTTCCAGTGAAAACCTTGATTTTAATTTTCTAGCAGAATATACCCTAGATTGCTCCCTTTGCTTTCACAGTGTCACTTGAGCAACAATAGAGTCAAGAATTATACCTCCAGTTCCATATTCCTGTTATCACATACCCATTGTATCTATTTTCATCCTGCAAGGCAAATTGAGTACTTAACCAACATTGCCCATACACTTCCCTTTGCTTCCTCCCTTCACCCTTGAAGGGCAAGGTGTTTGCTGCTCAGAAGTGCACAGCAGCATCATGTGCAAGTGAAGCAGACTCACCTCAGGCAGCTGCTGAGCTGGTTCTGCAGAGAGACCTAGAAAGTAAAATCATCCAATGGTACCTTGCCCAGAGGGTCACATTAGATGCCCATGAAACACACTGTACAGTGAAATGACCACCTCGGTGGGGTTAGCATCCTTTTGCTACGGTGTGGGCACAGACATCTTCAGTCACCCATGGTTAGGGCTTCTTATTTTCATGTTTTACCTGCTAGTTGCCCTGTACTGAGGGGCAGGTCTTTGTGGGCTTGTTTGCTCAGCCCTTTTGGTTTTCTGTGTCAGTCTTTAAAGGACATCCCATTTCACAACCCTGGCACAGTACACCTCTGTCTGGCCCAAACAATAAGGAGGCTCAGGGACCAGAGATGCTAAAGACAACAGCCTTTCCTGTGTTCCTACAAGAGACAGCGAATGGATTAAAGCATAGAAGAGAGCATGCTTCCAATTGGAGACCATAAGGACACAAATCCCTGACAACTGGTATATCCATGTACTAACCAAAGGTTTGATCCAGGCCATGCTCAGTACAGTCTCTTCTGGTGGAGGCAGCTGAAGGGGAAGAGGCTGCCCTGAGACACAGGGGAAGCCATGTGCAGCAGGGGCTGCAGCAGGTACCCACCTTCGTGAGCCAAGCTCTGAAAGACAGACCCAACCTGTGCTTTCCACATGGCCAAGGTAGCAAGAAAGCAGGAGAACCTGGTTACTTCTGGAGCCCGTGGATGAAATCCAGGCTGGCTCATTCCTGGTGCTGCCAAGAGGGAAACTCAGGTTTGAGTCTTTTGTTCTCACTCGCTGGCTGAGCAGAGCTTGCCAGATGATGTGTCCATGGCTTGCAGATGCAAGAGGCAGAATTTGCTGCTTTTCTCACTTCCCAGGCACCAAAACTGGCCATAGAGCAAGTGTGACAAGCTTTGGAGGCAAGTGTTGTGAAGTCTTTCTGGAAAGGGAACAGCAGCAGGATAGTAGTGGGAGGGCAAGCACAGGGATTAGTCTCTCCATCTCCACCCTTGCCCTCACAGAAAAATCTTTTCTTATGAGAGAGTCACTGAACTCTCAGACCTGTCATTATTTAGCCCTAGCTTAAAAACTTCACTTAAAATCCCTTCCTTTCACTTTGATGTTCTCCATAATTGCGAGTCTGCTATTTTCTAGCACAACGCTTGAAAAAACCCAGCCCTCCCCCATGTCCAAGTATATCAAGTGGTATCTTCAGGCTGTTCTCAAGCAGAACCCCTTTCTGGCCATGGCTTAGAATGACTTCCCAGAGAGAAAGCCAACGAATATTTCATTTCTTCTGAGCAGGGCAGTTTCCTTGTCATACTTCAGCAACAGCATGCTGCACCAGCTTCCTTCCCACACGGCTCCGCACCTAACCTGCGAGTCTAATGTTGACGAGAGCAGCAATAGTCATCGCCATGCCATCTATCACTGCTCTGGGACACACTGGGTCCGTTAGTTATGGCTAGTACAGTTAGGGCATGCAACAGTAGGTTACAGTTGTTGCAATAGTGTGTCAGCAATCCCTGCCTGACAAAACCCACTGCTATGCTCAGGTACGTTTAGAGCAAAGTGCTTTTGCTCCAGCTTTCACATGCTGTGTCAGCGGCCTGTAGCCAGCTGGAGACCCCAGGCTCCATCCACCCATCCATGGTGCACTTTTACACAAGAGAAGCACCCCTGTGGGGAGATCTGCAGGATAGGTGAAGCAGCCACAGGTCTGCTCCAGCATACACTGGGCCTGCCAAGGATAATGCCTCAGAAATGCATTATCAGAGAGCTCAGTGCTCTGGTCACACAGCCCCTCCATCCCTGACAGGCTGCTTATGCAGTGGCTGCAGAGAGCTGGTGTAAGACCCGATCATGCATGAAGTTCATTTGCTCACAATTTTTGTTCCCTGCATGATGCAGGCCCAGGATGATCCCATAGGGGGAACCACGGAGGGTGACGGATGGCAGAAATCCGATACAATGCAAACTGCGATATAAGCAGGCCAGGCGGCTACTGCAGTCTTTGATTCTAGGTAGAGGAGTTCATGGTGTGAGATGGCATAACTTCGCATTGCACTGCTTTTGAGGCTATGTTAGTTTTTTAGTTACATATGCAGAGCAAACACAGAAGAACAGATATCAACACATCTGAGGCAGGCTGCACTGTGAGCAGCCAGGGAACGCTGTGCAATCGCAGCAGCATGGCAACGTACATGTGCTATGCAGGCCAGCGTAATGCCAGAGCTGCAGCTCTCTCAGGCCTTCCCCAGGAAATCCATGCCCAGAAGTGTACAAGCACAGCGGTGTCATTTGTAGGACATGAGAACGAAACCTTCTGTTCTCCTCAGCATTTGTAAGGCGGTGGAGTACTGTGTGTGGCTCTGGGTGCCAGTTTTTAAGATACACATCAGTTGGAGAGCATCCAAAGGAGAACTAACAAGAAGGCTCCGAAGTCTAGAAAACCTGACCTTTGAGGGGGAGAGTGAAAGGAGCAGGCTTGTTTAGTCTAGGGAAGAAAAACTGAAGTGAGACACAGTAGCAGACCTCAAATATGTAGAAGTTTACTGCAAAGCAGGAGACAGTCCACCATTTGCAGCAGCCACTGGAGAATCTGCAAACTGTCAGGATAGCAAAGCACTTGAGTAGGCCACCAAAGGAAACTGCTGAATCTCCACTGCTGGAGGCTTTTAAAGAACGAGTAGGACAGCTATAAGAAAGGCTAAACTTCAGGGACAACTGATCCCACCACAGACTAGGGGATGAACCCTGTGTCATCTTTTGGGATCCCTTCCAGCTCTATTTCATAGCCTGGCAACACAGTCAGCTTCAGAGGGTAAGACAGTACCATGAAGGAACATGAAATGGTTGTAAAAAGACTGATGATGGAAAAAAAGCATTTGCAGCTGCAGGGATGTAAAACTGTAAAATCAGACATATGGAACCTGACCTAGACAGTCCCATCGGATACCCGTGTGTAAAGCACATTTCAGCGTGACTGCAGCAGGAACTTGACTCAGCTGAAAGAGGTGACTAAGGTGAAAGGGGCTGTGTGAAAAAAATACAGCCACATGTTTACATGCACTTACATGGCAAAAACTGTTTTAAATCCACTTCAAGCTCTGAAATGAAGTGGCAGTTCTCTTTTGTGTTACAGCTATCAGCAAAATTTGCCATCAGTACTCCAAATGCTGAAAGGAGATGCTTCACTCTTACTTTTGGCTTTCAAATGCACCTCTCATGGCCCCTCCATCACCTCAGGCTTTTAGCATCAACTGTTTATTTTAGTAGTGAGACAGGTCACAGGGACATCAGACTGCAACTTATATTCACAGTCCATGCTTGGGTATGAGGCCATGATGACAGATAGTTCATCAAGGACTAAGAAAATGCAGACCCATGTGACTGCAGGGAGGCCCACCCCTCATCATTAATGTACCAGCAAGGCATGACTGCTCTTAAAATTAGGGAGAAGGGGGCAGATTAATTCTTACCTGTTAGCTGTAGTCTTCAGGTTGCTAATCAAGGCCCTTGTAATATCATCTAGTGCTCAAAAGGCTGCCCTGGGAGATCGAGGAGAAACAGCTGAGCTGCATGCAGGTTTTTGATGTCTTCTGTAACACACCAAGCCACCCACCTCTACCAGCAGCAGAGGTGGCACAGCTTAGCACAGTAGTGCGGAGGAAGAGCTCACTCCTTTCAGAAAAGTAGTTGGTACAGCTGAAAAACACACCAACAGCCTTCCAGGCACGCCAGCTTCTTCTCAGCACATAGCGGCCCAGGAGCGAGTGGGGAACAGAATGCTGAGTCAGCAAGACTGGCATCCAAATTCAGACTTGTCTCAGAAGTGGAGCAGGATCCACACGCTGAGCCTAAAGCCGCCACTCCATTAACTTGCCTTCCCAAAGTACACTTGCTGGAGCCTGAAGTTGTACATCATACAAGAAGGGATGGCTTAGGGCTTTGCTTAAAGAAGACCCTTCATCCCACTTCTCTCGAGGATGTAGGGAGCACCTGGGTGGTCAGCAGCCTGCCTGCCTCCCCAGAGCAGGTTAAGCTCTTGTGCTCTGCAAGCAAAAACTGCTGCATAGCAGCAGCTATAGGTTATACATGCTTTTGCACAGAAAATCATCTTGTGTTCATTATGTTTTTCTCCTAACTGACTCATTCTCCTTGCTGTTTCTTCTCTGTACAGTGAGAGCAACTGTGCACAGCTACCTCAAATCAAACTATGCAGTGCAAAGTTACCCCCTACATCAGAATGCTTCTTATTTGGGAAGCAGCAGCAAACCTCATACCTTTATATTTGCAGTAGCTCCACTGTCAGGAAGGTGACACTTGTGGAACAATACATCCAGTGCTGTAAAATGGAGTTTGGAGAAGACACACAAGCAAGGAAGATGCTGCTGGGCAGCACACGCAGCAGGAGCAACCACTCAGCAAGCAAACTAGGTAAGGTACTCTCCCCAACTTCCTTTAATCCCTTCTCTAGTAGGATTTCCCCCTGCTCCCCATCCTCTCACATAACGTACACCTGTGATTTTGCTCCTAAGAGGAGGCTCCAAACCAACAGTGCAAGCCCTGGGCTCTCCTGTGGTGCTTTGCCTCTCTTGGTTTTTCTGAGCCATGACTACCTGCTCATGCCTTCCCTCCAAGCCTAACATAAAACTAGCTTTGAAACACAGCAGATAAAAAGGGATGTGAGAAGCATAGACAGAGGCACTTTCAGGCCAAGGGAAGGAGGCTCTCGGGGAAGCCCAGCCACTGCCACGTTCAGGCTGGGTTGCTGACTGTATGCATGCCTCACCTGTGCTCTCTGTGGCTGTAGCCCAGCAGTCGGGGCCAGAGCTCAGAAGTCATCTTCACTGCTTACAGAATTTGTCCCATAAGCAGGTCCTCCCTCATCCCTAAGAGCTCCTCCCAGGGCATCCTGCTCTCCACTTATATATTCTGCTTTTTAATAATTTTTTTTTTCCCTTAGAAAGCCTCAGCTATTTCCTTAATAGCAGAGAGGGAGATGAAGGGGCTGAGGAAAAATAAATAATATTAAGTGGTGGAGCAGACCTCACGTTAAGCGTGAAGTCCACCTGTCAAGGCTTCAGTCTCTCATGTCTTTTGTTGGACCAGCCAATTAACCCCTGTTGGGTACATGTTTCTTTCCTGACCTCTAGGAGATCAGCAAAAAAATCTAGAAAATGCTGCTCCAGCTTTTTTTTTTTTTTTTTTTTTTGGCAGGGCAGGAATTGAGCACAGGCCTTCCCTGCAGTTGTGCTCCTGTCGTGGGAAGGACAGATGCGCTCCCATGAGGGATGCCTGGGAATCAAACTATAGGCTTTTACGTGTCATCATTTGAAGCTTTAAACAGGGGTTTAGTGCAATTGCTGTCCAACCCAGCAGTCGGGTGACCTGACCAGGTCGCCCTGGGTAAGCGATGCAACACAAGCTGGATCGCTGCAGTGCTTGTGGACTGGATTCGCTGTTACCCACTCTGTCTCTCCCCAGCTCCAGTGGTGGCTGGCACTTGGTATGGGGACAAGAGCCAAGTGACGCTGGTCATCCTGATGGGCCATGCTAGCCCCCACCCCAGGTTTCCCCCACCCCAGGCTGTGCCTGGCCCAGGGCACCTGGCCAGGAGCCTGAAGGTTTTCACAGCCATCTACGGTAAGGCTGGCTCCCGTGGGCTGGCTCACTGCCCCCCCAGCATGGCCACAGGGAAGGAAAGGTGGAAACCTTCCAGCCTTGTATGGAGCGTGGCGGTGGCCGAGCGGCAGCGGGGGCGATGCCATCCCACTGGCTGGGGGGTCCCGGGCCTGCACCACCTGCTTGGTGCTGGCTTCCCGGGGTGGGTCCTCTCGCCATCCCTCCTGCAGCACCCGGCTCGTCTGCAGCCCCACGGGCTCTCTCCTGAGCCGGAGCAGGAGGCTGTTAGGACCGAAGCTGAGAAATGGAGGGCCAAACTCAAACCGGTGGGTAAGAGGAAGAAACATTGAGTGGGGAGTTTGGGGGTGGGCTGACTGCTCCAGACATCTGCACTGTTTAAATAACTGTCTAGGTAAAGATGCGCTGCTTTATATTGCCCTTCAGCATACAGGCAGAAAGTGGTGGTGTTTTCCTCTTTGGAAAGTGAAAGCTGTCCTTATAGCTCCCCTGGGTCTTCCCCTGCTGAAAAAGGAGAGCCAGTTGTTAATATAAAGGAAGATGTGGTTTCTCTTGTGTTACAGTCAACAGCAAACTCGCCATCACTATTCCTGGCCAAAAATACCCTGAACATCCCTACACCATCCTCTTCACAGGGCAGAAGTGGATGGTGTTTCAGCACTTGCGCTTCCAATGGACTGGGAGGCCCCCCGTTGGGGCAACAGGAGCCTGGCTCTGGCTCTGGGAAGCACAGAGCACATAGGCATTCGAGAGGAAGAACAACCCTGCCGTGGCCATCAGCAAACTCATAGCCGTTCAAGCTGCCATAGGTATGAAATGGAGGGTTTTAAGCATAAGAACTGCTGCACCTCGGCTTGCTATCACCTGTGTGCCAGAGGCCCAATGCACAGGTCTCTGACCCTCTATGTTTAGTGAGAGCAGTGCTGTAGGAGGGCTTGGCAGCTTTGGGGGGAGGGAATGGAAACCCCATCATAGGCAGAAGGGTTCTGGCCTTGGGGCTGATGCAGTGGGACCCACTCCCCCCTCGCCCCAGGCAAGTGAGGGCCTTGGGAAGAGGTAGTTGGAGCCTTGGCACGTGCCTAGCACACCTCCTCTATCGCTGAATTGCTGGGCCCATCTCATCTGTCCCGTACAAGCCTTGGCTCAAAACACACTGGATGGCAAACACCTGCTTTTCTCCAGACTGCAGAGAAGAGTTGGAATCCATTTCCATGAAAATTGTTGGAGAAAGGCTAAAGGTAAAGGCTAAAGGCTGAAGTGTCATCTCCCCATCCCCAAGCAGCGATGTGCTACCTCACGGGAGTCATATCTTCCAGATGAATGAACCTTACAAAGACAGAGAGGTGGTAGCTGCCTGTCATTTGGACGAAGGGCGCCAGCCTCACCTGCAGAGGTGGCCCTGTGGCCGTTGTGTATCCTGATGCCTGACCGCAGCATTTTTCCCCTCAGGCGAGGTCAGTTCTGCAGCCAAGATGCTTGTTACCATGGTGTCCTCCTCCATCTTAGCTTCTTGGTGATACACAGCCTGATATGTCTTGCTTATACCTACAGCTCTGAGAAGCTGACCTCCAGCAGGCGTCACTGCCTCAAAGTCGCTGGACGAGAACGAGCCACAAGGTCAGTGTGCTGGCCTCTTTCTCCTAATCACTCATCTCTAGCTTTTTAAAAAAAAATTACCTAATCTCATAGGGTAGTTTTACTGCAGTAATTCCTGTGATAACTGAGCTTGCAGATATTTGGAAACAGAGTTATAGTCAGGGCCAGCAGAAAGTCTCCCATGGTTGATGGCAGTGCACAGACCGTGGGGCAGAAAAAGGCATCACGTATTTTTCTCTTGCAATAATCATTGTGCAGGCTATGTACATTGTACCCAAATGGTTACAGCTGGAGAAGCTTAGCTCATGAAGCATGAGCCTCAGAAAGGTTCCTTGTACTGTTGTGGTAAAGAGCCACAGACGCTCTCTACCCTCACTTGTAAGGTTGAGCTAAAAAGAGCATATTTCAGGTACCGTATCAGCCAGACTTCTGAGAAGTAGTGATGAAAATAGAAGCCTGGGAAGAAAGTGACCTGGTCTTACTGTAAGACTCTGCAGCTCTGGGGCTGAGTCTGTGGCACTATCCTGATCTTCTGAACACCCTCTGACACCCAACGTCTCTGGAACACACTGTTCACAGCACTACAGTCTGGCATAGAGGAATTGGAAAAGCCAAGATACTGAGATTTTGTGAAATATTCTAATTATTTCTTATGAGGTCCCATTCTAGGTCTTCCACTGTCATAGATGAATTTAGATGGTTCTCAAGATACCCCACAGGCAACAGCCCTAGATTATAATCTGTCTTTCTCTATAGCAACACCCACATAAAAGAAAACCCCTTGTGGCATAGTCTGCCTGTCTGTTTATAAAGGCAGTTTGTTCCTTTTTGAATGGTAAGTAGTTTCTGAAGGGGAAAATGTGAAAAAATTAGGAGGGTTGCCAATTGTGTAAAATGAATTGGCAATATTTTTTTGCAAAATACAGTGAAATATATTCTTTTTTACTGCAAATCATTACAACAACTAATATGCACAGTTCTGTGTTTCCTAATGCTCATGGCCATCTCAGGTACAGTGCCAGAAATATGCTCCCAGAGAAACAATTCTAGTTCTCTGCTGATAGATCTCCGCCGACAGCCATTGAACCATATTTTAACCCCTCTCTCTGTTACTTTCAGATCCAAGTGTGCCTAAGTGTACTTCAAGTACCCTGAGTACCTGGGTACCCTGAAGAGTAATGGAAATTGAAAACAAAAAAGTGTGAATATTTGACTAAGAACCTAAGGGAACTTACATGCAAATTATCCATTTGCAAACCACTGCCAAGGCAGTGCCAAATTCAGCCCTAGCACTACGCAAATACAAACTTGGTTGATGAAGGGTTTTTGCTGGGAAGTTCTGGTTAAGTTCTGGCCTGACAGCACCTTGTCAGGGCGCCCTGTGATTCTTAGCAGACAAAACTGGGAAACAATTTCCATCATAGGTCTGTGCATAGACTCTGTTCCACATACTCATAATTTCTGAAACATACAGCTTTGGGATTAATCATGTTTCCAGGCTCTTTATTCAAGGATGATTTTCTGCTAAGGCAAAAAAAGTAACCAAACATCCCCCTCCATCCCCCTGGATTCCTAAGTCACCATTCTTTGAATGACAGGCAATGCAAAAAAGTACACAATTGACATGGTAGAAAATAAATATAAATACTTCTCTATCACTTGACTCAAGCAAGGCTCCATTTTGGATTTTGAAAGGTACCCAGGTCTCCCTTGTGCTGAGTTCAGTTTAGCACCGTTGCTTGACTTGAGTGAGAGGAAAGCAGAGAATATATGAGCTTAAGGTTACTGGAGTATCACTTTCTAACATGCTCAAATAGCGTCTGCTAATAGCAGAGGTGAGCACAGCTCCCAGCATGGTGGCATCTACTTGCACATCCCCTCTGGCCAGGGGCTTAGGCTGGGGCTGTAGAGCTGCTGGAACAGGCTGTGTGGGTCTCACTGAAACACATAAATAACCTCACTCCTCTCTGATTCTGTTTTCTTAAACCAGAAAGTTAGCCACAAGTTACATTGCTTTAGTTAAAAATAAAATGTTAAATGTCACAGGGTTGTCTGCAGACATCTGGTCTCTTTGTGCCTGACACCTGAGATCTCTACAAGTGAAAAACGAGGTTCCCCATTTTCTCCATGCTTTTGCAGTTTGTTGTCTCTGGACATTTGTCAGCACCATGCAGTTGCTGAGTTTCCTCTCCAGGGCCAGTTTCCTTGTTTGCCCAGACCTTTCAAATAGCTCTGGGGAGAAAAAGCCCAACCCCTCTTGTATGACGACCACAGAGGAGAGGCGAGTCCCAGCCCAACTAGACAGGTTCTTCTGGGGCATGACCAAGGCTGACAGCACTTGCACTTCTTTTGCAGTGCAGCGATGGCACGACATCTTCGCTGATGCCAGCTGGTCTGGATCAAGTCCCCGATCCTTCTTATTTTGCAGCATTACCTGTCTCAGGGCAATTGTACCCCAGCCCTTGGGCACTCTCTGGGAGTGACTCCCATTTGCATCATAGCTTTTGCACTCAAGTAATGAAAACTTTCACAAGGGAAAAAGAACTACGCACAACAATAGCGGTAATTATGGAAAGAGCAATTAAAAAAAGAGAGAGGGAGAAAGAGGGTCTGGGCCCAGTCCAAATTGTGTGTGCCCAATAGCAAAACTACCATTACCTTGAGCAGGACTGAGTGCTGGCGTCTTCCTGATTCCCAAATAAAGCTACAGAGGAGGCACACCTCGGATTTACAGTAGCATTTTCTCTTGTACCTGCTTATCTGCTTTGTTCATTTATCTGTGACTTAGCATTTATATTTACAAAATTCAGCCCATCCAACAGGTTTCTGGGAGCATAGTCACAGCGTATTGCATGCATCTAGAACACCCTGAGAGAAGAAACCAGTTCCAAGAGCTTCTTAAACATCAATAGACTTCAGCTCTGCCAAAGCGTTGGTGGGAGAAATTAGAGATGGGTGCGAACAGCTGAAAAATTCCTGCCACCATTCTCCAGCCTTGTTCAGCAGAAGTACCAACCTCCTTGCAGGAAGCTCGTCCCTCCTGACAGCAGGTCTGTTTCCCTCTGGTCTCTGCCCACACAAGCAGCCTGGAGACCCCCAGCCCTCCATGGCCACCGTTGGTGCAGATGTTTCAAAGCAAGGACTGTGGTGTCCCCTGAGCGCAGCCCTGTGCTGCGTGTGCTAGCACCCTCTCACATTTGCACCATCCCCTTTTATTGGGCACAAGATGACATTCAGACCAGCCTGGTCGCAGCGTAGGTCTCTTATTTTCAGATCATCCTGGGGTGGATGCCCTGAAAAAGGAACAGGGCCAGTATCTGCCTTCCACCTCCCCTGGAAGAGCAGGAGCAGCGTTTGCTCTGCACTCGGTCCTGCTGAGAAAAATTCGGGTCTTGCATTTTAATCTCTAGCTGCAGACATGTCTCTCGCTTCTTCCAGCTCCAAGGGGGAGGCTGGAAGGAGCTCCCACTGCAGGGTGTTGCCCGGAGGGAGGACACGCAGATGCATCAGCCGCCGGCTGGGAGGAACTGGCGGAGCCACAAGGCTGGGAGGGTTGGCTGGAGGGGAGCTCTGCACCAGGGGAGGCCCTGGGTGCTTCCACGTGGTTCGCTTAAAAACAAAACCGGAAAACCACATCAAGTCCTGGGCTTATAGCGTAACAAGGCATTAGGACCTTGAATCTCATTCTGGTTTAATGTCTGTGAAAGTTCAGAACAAATTTTTTCCGCAGACCGGTAGGAGTCTGTCATTCTTGAGTACCATCGGGTAATTCAGGTTGGAAGGGACCCCTGGAGGACATCTGGTCTAACCGCCGGCTCAGAGCAGGGCCACTTTTGATCAGGTTACTCAGGCCAAAAAGGTATGATTCCACTAACGCTTTCTTATTCATCCTATCGGCTGGCCTGCGAGACTGCATTGTGGTTTTACCACACTAGCAATACAGAAACCACTGCAGCTCTGCCCAGCTAAGGAGTCAGGTTCCTTTTTATTTTTTTTTCCCCTGTTTTATATAAAAAATGGCAATCCGTAAGAGCCCAAACTACCCTCAGCTCCACCAGAACAATGGCCATTGTTCTGGAAAAAAGCAAGTCATGCTGAGCCCCATTGTGCTACTTCTAGCGGCCACATTGTCTTTGATAAAAATAACCCAGGGCTATTCTCAAAAAACCATGCTCTGAGCTCCTCATGAAGGACAAGGTCTTTTGATACAAAACCATGTCTGAAAGACAGTATCTGCTATAGCATGGCCTCGTAGCACCACAAATAAAATACTGCTGGTGACCTCTTCTTGTGGTATCTGGGTTTTGCCTTGGAGATCTCCTGGCCAAACAGAGAGTGTGCTGGGTCTGTGCTGCCCGGGGACCAGGTGAGCCTGTGGTCCTTCCCTCACAGCCCTCTGGTTTCGCCAGGAGTCCTGTGCCTTGCAACTGCTTTTGCTGGAGTCCATGGACCGGGCAAGGCAAGACGTGCTGTTTGGCTCTCCATCACGCAGTGCTGGGTGGGGTAAGCAGCGCTTCAGCCAAGCACCGAGACAAGGCAAAAGGAAACGCACGGAGAAGGAGAGGCTGTAAAGAACCAGAGAAAGGGAAGGAGGAAGGACAAATTGGGGCCATCAGGTCATGTGCCCTCAATGGGGAACTTAGGGGTGTTTGGGTCTGTCTGGTTTTAGACATCAAGTCCTGCCTCCTCCATGGAAACTTATGACTATGTGGAAAACATCTGCTCTCTTTGAAAGGAGGTTTCTTGCCCTCGATGTCGTCAGACCTGGGTCTCTCACCTGAACACTCAAAAGGGGGACAGCATCTCCCACTGGTGCAAGACTGGTGGCCATGTGTGCTGCTGGTGGGTTGGGCAGGGAAGGGGGCTGGTGGCAGATGGGGCTGCCCACTGCCCTTGCCCCACACCGCAGTAAAGAGGTAAAATGGGAAATACACAGAAGCAGTGGCACGTGGGACGGAAGCAGGAGGGTTTTGATGGGAAGATTAACCAAGGATCATGCAGAGAGACACTGTCTAAAGTGACGCGTCAAGAGACGCTGAGGACCACACAGGCTTCTTGCAACTGTGCAAGATGTTTCTGGCCAGGCTTTGAAAAGGGCACAGAGGAAATAGCTGGAATTTAACACTTGGCGTGCCTATATTCTATACCAAGAAGTAGCATTTTCCTCTTTGCTTGTGAAGGAAACAAGCTATCCTGAAGCAAAGATTTAAATGATTGAAAAATCTCTTCCACGCAAACTTTGTGGGTGTCTGGTAAGAGGCAAATGAACTGTTTTGATAGCACAGTCTCTTCCCCCAGTGTATTGTGAGGCATAGAGGCCACTACTTTCAGGAAAAATTGCCTGAGGGAAATGACAAATAACTGATAGATTGAAAGGCTTATGTCAAAATCCTCCCTCGCTTTCTCCCAGTTCAATGTCAAGGAAAGGTCAAAAATAGGGCTGGCACACTTTGAGGGCCCTAAGGACTTTGGATTTTGTCGCTTTGTCCTACAGTCGGCAGATTCAAGCTTCCAGTCAAGTGTTTCTAAAACTGATGTTGTATTGATGTCAATACAATCCTCCAAAGCACAAAATAGGACACACTCAAGCAAGCAGGCAGATTTCCAAACCGTCTGGCCCCTTTACATCATTTCCTCCTCATAACTCATCCTGCTTGTTATACCTCTGACTTGCACATCTCCAGCTTCCTTTAGATAAGGGAGAAATTCTTCTTGTGTCACATGAACTTCTTTGGGTTTATCGCCAATCTCTCAGATAAGGGGCTCACGTGAAGCAATCCTTGCTGTGCTCACATTCCAGTCTTCTAACAGCAGAACATGGAGCTTTCTCACCTTATAAGGCGAGTTTCACTGCTCACTCAAAAGGTGCTGCAACCGCTTTAAAACCTTTCACAGCCCAAGTATTGCAGAAGGAAACGTACCTGGTACCTGCCCTTTTGGATTAGCCAGCAACCTGACATTCCTGGAATGCTGTTTTGTGCGCGTGAACAAAAAGCATTTGGAAGACTATTAAATACTTCTATTTTTTGTAGGTAGATCATTGTCCCTCTCCCAGCCTAAGCCAGCACTGGCTGCAGTTAATGCAGCAAGTCAGAAAATTTCTGCAGTGAATCAGGAATTTGTTTCGTGGATGGGTAACTCACTTTCCCCAAAGTCTGCTCTCCTCGCTGATGGTTGAACTCCAGGCTCTGAGCACATGTCTGCTACTGGTGCCTAAAAAACAGGCATGCTAATGTGCTTCTATCTAGAAGAACCCCAAAGCATTCCTTTTTACTACGTGTGTAGAAATTTGGAATGTAAATATATTAACAAAATAAGCATTGGCATTTAAAATGAAGCAGAGAAACCAGATGCTCTGTCTCCCTCTTTATGCAAAGCAAGAAGTAAGTGTCCCAAGAAACACCAAATGGTCCCTGTTATATGGAGACCAGGCTGCCTGTTCACACTTCTATGCAATAAAACGGACACTTGAAAATATACCGAATATGCGGTTCAGCCTTTTATGTTCTTTCTTTTTTGTTTTGTTTTCAGGTTAGAAGTCCTTGCTCCACTCATAGTAAAAAATACCTGTTCTGGAAACCAAGGACTGGGGAGGAGGGGAAAGGCTCCCTTTTTGGCAGCTTATTTGAACATCCAGGCTGCGATGATGAGTGATGCACTGTAGACTGTTTCATCATGGGCCATGCCGTTCTCACAGGGCTTCCTATCTCTCACAAGCCTCGCCGTTCACAGCAAGGAAAGCTCAAAGGCAGAGCCACGGAGGGCATCGGGCTCCTCTTCCACGGCTGGATGGATGTCGGGCTGCGCAGTGCTGTCCTGCGAGAGCTCAGCCAGTCCCTCCTTTCCTCCTCTCTGCGTTTTCCTTCCAGATCCGCCTGTGTGAGGTTTCTCAGTTGGGCAGGTCAGGAAGGGCCAAGGACAGACCTTGGGGGTTACACCGAGTGGTGGGGAGGCAGGAGGGTCACCTCTGCGTGGGAGCGAGGGCGGATTGGAGAGGTTGGAGGCTAGTGTCCAACTGCTTCAGCCAAGACCGGTGCCAGGAGGAGAGTAGGTTATTTTTAATTAAACCGACAACAGAGAAGGACCCATGATATTGTTCTTGAATGGGAACTATTTAAAGGAATAAATCATCGCCATGGAAACGGGGAGCTTTGCCAGAGCGAGGCAGGAAATGAAGTTCAGTGAGAGATACCCGAGGAATTTTCAGCCATGATAACAGCAGTAACTGCTCATTTTGGGGTTGCGCCTTTGGGCCAGGGGACCCCAAGTTGCCTTCCTGAGCCCACGGAGCACAGGGGGGGAGTCGATCACCCCAGGCGCTTGTGGTGGGATGCAGCACCTCTGCAAGGTTACCCACCAGCACCACGTACACCTGAGGTGGGATGCGAGGAAGAACAAAGCCTGTGACAGAGCCTGCAAAAAGGCTTTGGGAAGTAAAACTAACTACAAAGGGAGTAGACCAAAATGAATCCAGAGGGCTTGAAAGCCTTGAAACGTGTTATCAGCCTGGCTGCTTCTCTAAGTCCTGATTAGATCCAAAGGCCTGTTCTTTATCTTGAAGCCCTAAGAGGCAAGGACAAGAGCTTAGCTGAAAGGCAACGATCCCTTCACCCCATTTAGGAGTTTCTTACATACCCCACACTCATCCTACCACTATAGGGAAGATATGGACACCCCATCCTTGACTGTTGCAATTGCTCATAAAGAATAAGTTTCCTAATTGCATAGGATGGTTTACACAGCTTACAGGTGGTTTACACAGGGAGCTGTGCTGTCAGGGAGGCTGACTCCTGAGCAGATCTTTTCACTCGATATGTTTTTGGCATTTTTTGTGCCATTTCCACGCTCAGGAGTCCAACCTGGGCAGCTGTCATCTCCTCCACTGCACTTGAAGCCAAGCAGGATATATGGGCAGCTGCTCCATGTTGTTCTTTGTTGGGTGTCTCTTCAATGCAATTCCAACCATGGTTGAGTGTGCAGGCAGAACCAAAGTTGAAGGCATAGAAAACGCAGGAAAGAAAAAGCCAATTGTATAAAACAAGCTGGAGAAGTGACAGCAGTAGTACTCCAGGCAACAATACGGTGGCAAGAAGCCTTCAGGAAGCCTGAAGGAGCAGCAGCACCACCAACGTGAGAGGAACCAGCAGCCCCCATCCTCACTTGAGAGCAAGTGCATTACTTACCTGGCTTCCTTGACACTTATGCTAATGTTTCATTTTGTGACAAGGAACTCCACCACTTGTGCATGAAAGCCAGTCAGCAGCGATGGTGCTGGCAACCTCAGAAGTGACCTCGGTCTAAGTAGCAGTCATCTGCCTGTGAGTCAGCCTGGGGGCTTGCTGTCATGAACACGTGTCTGTAGGCACTTTGAAATACATCTTGAGCAGCAGCTCTTGGGTACTATGGAAAAACGTTCTCTGTGATCAACACTTTCTTGGGATCTAATGCCCGTCGCAGATCCCAGAATTAGCCCTCGGTAGATTAGTCCTCCAGGCAGATTGAAGCAGAGCTGGGGAAGCTGCTGTGTCTGGGAAGCAGCTGGTTTGTTAGGTGCCTAAATGTGGGGGGGGTGGTGGTGGTGCTGTCCTTGACTTCAGCGATCTCATTGTGCACCTCCTCTCCTTTCATGGGAGCAGCAGCCCTACAAGTATCCTGGGGACACACTGCACCCGAGCGCCTGCCTTGGTCCTCGGGGCAGCTGGGCTGCAGTCGCCAGACCCAAGCCAAGAAGGCAGCAGACCAGACGGAGGCTAATATTACCCTTCCCAGAGGTTCAGTAGGTCACTGCTTCATCCTGTGAGCAACTCCAAATTTCAGGGCAGTGAGAGAATTGTTTATATTGGCTACTTGTATGAATGCTGGAAAAAAAAGGGTATTATGGGACTTCTGTTCTTTAATTCCAAAAAGAAATCAAACATGTCTAGACTGTTGCATGCATGTGGCTTTCTTCCAGGCTTCTCCCACCTGGAGCAATAAGCAGGCTGGAAATTCTCCACAAAAGAGTTTTCAACACCCATTTAAAAACGCTCTCACCCCATGCACACTAGCCGGTATCGACCAGCCAAATCCTATTAGGAGACAACATCAGATAGGGAAAACACTTCCAGGCACAGGTCACAGAAAGCCCCTGTGGTTTCCTCACTCCCTTTCCACAGAAGGAGACTGAGGGACCGGCTGGCAGCTCGCCCACGGCCAGGGCACGGGCAGCGCAGGGGGACGTGGCTGCCTGCCCTCCCGCAGGGAAGGCTGCGGGACCAGCAGCCACAGCCACGCACCCACCCCATGGGGGCATACGCTGCCCTCCTCCAGCCACAGGTACACCCCCAGGCACTCTCCCCTGCATCGGACCATACGAAACGGGGCTGCGGTTCAGTTGTGGGGTGGTTTTTTTGTTGTTATCTGGTGAACTTGAAATCGGCGCTGACAAGAGATGTCAGAGCTGGTTGTGGAGAAAGACATTTCCCTTTAGCTAGGAAACGGCCCAAGTTCAGACTTCATTCACATCAGCTCACTGAGGGGCTGTGACGGCAGAGGTGGCGAGGACCAGCAGCTGGGGAACGGGTGCTCTGCCCTCGCAGCCTATCCAGCCTGTCCTCTTTGATAAGGCTGACAGCCAGGGAGGTAGGAGGGTTGTGGGAAACAATTAGCAGAAAGGACAAGGGAATTGCCATGCTGATTGAAGCCTGAGGTCTACCTCGTCTGGCAGCAGCCCCAGCGAGGCGGCTCAGAGGGAAGCGGAGAACCGTGTGGTCGGGCAGACATGAGACTGTCGCATACCTTTAGTCAGCCTTGGCCTTTTCTGACGTTTCCTGAGTCTCATAGACACTGAAGCTCAAGCTACTATGACCTACATTGTGTTCAATCTTCTTGCCAAGGTTACCGGTCCCAGACTTTTCATTCTTTCCCCTCATATTGATGGCAAGATCCTTCTTAACCTAGCACCGTAGACATTTATCCAGCAGAGGCTGAGGTGAGACACCAAAGTACCTGCATAACCAGCCAGAGATGGGAACAGCCACAGGAGCTGGCTCCGGAAAGCCCCAGGGCCCTTTCCCCTCCCTTTTCTTAGCACATCTATAGAGCTACCTTCAACTGCTTTCCCTTCATGTCCTTGCTCACAAAGGCTCAACGCTTTGCCATCATCACCATCATCCAGCCTTTCCAGAGCTGCCAGGGACACGGGTAGAGGGTTTAGACCCATGTGGAGAACAGGGCTAGGGAAACGGGCAGTGGCTTTCACACTTTGCTAGTCCAAAGAAGTCCAGATCATGTAATTTTCTGGACACAACGCAAAAGACAAATATTGGAGAGAGGCTTTGAGAGATCTGCTCCCACAACAGGGAAGAGCTTCTGAACTCAGACGGCAAATTTGGTCCCTGTGTGAAATATTGCTTAGTACTGGTGGAATGTTACTACGCAGCAGTGGATTTTAAGTAGGTCTAGATCATCAGATAGGAATCTTTCTAAAGCTATAAAACTTGAAACAAACAGCGAGCTGGGGTCAGACTGGGTCAGTTCCCCAAGGCTGGTGACTATGAAAGAAAAGGCCCCTGCTCGGGAAGGGGGTGCTGAGCCCGTCTGCTGGCAACGTGCTCTGCCTGACCCTGCGGGGAGCTGGGGTCAGTCTGCACGGCTGAGGGCACCAGCACCGCAGGTAGGTCGGGCAGCCCTCGTCCTGCATGTACGCTTTACGGACCTGCTAGCAGCTTTTCACAAGGAATGAAGGTAGAGGAGACCTCTATTTAGTGTTTTTTGACTGCATCCACTGCAGGCAGGTGAGGAGAGGGGCTTGGACCGTGCCCACGTTCGTTGCCCAGAGTCCACCTCCATGAGTCAAGGGCCATCCCGCCTCGCTTCACCACAAACCCACTTTTAAAGTCCCCAGGCTCAACCCTTGGCCAGTGATGTTTTATTTCCCACGCGGGTCTGTGCTCCAACCTGAGCGCAGAGCCCTCTAACCCCCCACGCTGGCTGCGGCGGACGGCACCGCGGCACGTGGGCTGCCGAGTGCCCGGGGCGAAAGGGGCTGCCTACGTACGGGTCAGCATCTGCCCAAATTCCAACGCAGGTGTTGGGGGCAGGAGCCTCCCTCCTGCCTGCCCAAGGGAAGGAGAGGACGGTCACTGCTCATCCAGCATTGTGCACAGGCTGGTGTTGGTGCACCCAGCCTGCTACTGATCCACCGTGCTGGCGGTCTGCATCTCTGCCCACTTTAACTACCAGGGCTGCGTAAAAGCGCAAGCGGCCGCCTCTCGGCATGCCCCAGCCAGGCCCCCGTGACGCGGGGAGCCAGGATCTCTCCTCCGCGGCTACCTGTGACCACAGTGGTCCAAGACCCACCGTGCTGCAGGCTGGCCAGGGCAGGAGGGAGGGACGGGAGCCCTTCGTCCCCCCGTGGGACGCTCGTACCTGGGCTTTTCCTCCTCCGAGAGCAGGGCCAGCTCCTCTTTTGGGAGGAGGCCACCCCAGTTTGGCAGCAGCCAGGATCTCTGACACAGGAGGAAGACGCAGACCGCAGATGGGCTGTGCGGGAGCAGACGTTTCCCATCTGGCGGAGCAGACAGCTCTTGGGCGGATGGATAACACTGTGCTTACACAGATAGGCGATGTCCAATCAGCTATTCATATATAATTCAAGATGTATGTGGTGACATGCTTTAAGCCCTATAGAAGAATCCAAGATACGTATGAGATTACGAAGTACTTACTTTGATGGTTATTCCAGCCCACTGCCTCGGTGGCACCCTCGTGCTCAGCACCAGCCGTATCCCCCCATCCAGCATCGCTCCTCCACTACTGTGATTTTCCATGACTAGGAACAACCTGGGCAGAACAAAGCAAGGAGTGGGTAATTATCATCATTGTCTAAAAACGATTTCTTTGGGAAGCTAATTTGATCGGATACTTCCATCTTCTTCTACCGACAGCCTAGGGCCAAGCACACTGCTTTCTTCACCAGCAGGACATTGTCCTGTTAGTATTACACGAGTTATCAAAGGATGAATGAGTGATACCTGTAATTGGATTCCATTTCCTGCACGGAAAAAAAAATAATCAGATTTATTTAAGAAAAGAAGAACAACTGAGATATTATTCATCACAGAGTGCTCCACTGGGAAATGTTACAGAGCAAGGGAGAAAAAGCCAAGTCCCAGAGCCAGCTCTTTGAGTTAAAGTAATAAAATTTCTCCAGGAACATTCATACATCTCTCACTAAAATTAATTCAGCCTTTTCCTCTGTTTATGCAACGATGAATTCTCCGACTGATTAAACCGGCTCCCCCATCATACTTTTCATGAGAAGGGAACTTAAATCAGTTCGGTTTGTTGAAGGTAGTCAAGTACCACCTTAAACAAAATCCAAGTTTTTGGAGAAAAATCCTCGAGCTGCTACTTTTCAGAGATGAACTGATAACAAAGTGTATAATAAACTTAGTGAACATCACCACAACTGTTTAGTGAATTAGTTTACGATTTCTCAAAGAGTTTGCACGCTACCGTGGAATTATAACACAGAATAGATTCTGCAGTCAAAATACCTGTATATCCTGTCCCTCCTCAGTCCATCGCCATATAGACCCAGATGCCCCCACGGGTTATTCTTCAGAGAGCTGTCTGTGTTCATAGATTTGAAAACATCAATTAAAGACTGGACTAACAAGAAATGCCATGCTCTCAGTGCAGTGCTCCGAGCGGCCCTCAGAGACAGGATTCAATGAAGTTACGATCAAATTTGCACTATTATCAGTCTCTTTCCCATCTCCTCGTCTGGTCATCATTTAGCACCGGCAAAACTCCGGTTGCCGTCTGGCAGAGTGCTGCCAGAATCACTGGCTCCAGCTGCCCGCTCAGCAGAGCATGGGCTGAGCAGCACAAGGGGTGGGGGAACAGTGGAAAGAAACTGCAAAATAAAAGAATCGCTACCTGCCTTAGTAAGAAAATGGGCTTAAAGGGGCTTTGGTCTTTGTACGCAAGGTAAATATGGCTATCACATTAATCTAAAAAGCAGGCAACTGGACCAGCCAGCTGCAGTACCTTAGGAATGGCGTGTGTGGGCTTAATGTAGCTTCTGATGGATGCCTGCAGCCTTGTTACCTGAAATGACATTTGAAATGCTTTTTCAGGAGTTCACCTCTCTGCTTGCCTCTCCAGTACATCAGGCAGGTGCAGGCTCACCTCTGCAGAGCATTATGCATTGCACCATTGACTTCCAGCAGGAAACTGGGCTGTTTAATACAAGATTTACAGGGACAAACGTCTGTACGGCTAACGTCTCCATGGTACGGCTGCAGAAGAGTCAGCATCACGCAGCCACCCAGCCGCATCGCTGCAAGCAACCTTTTCTCTTTGTGAGAAACCCCCAGGTTTGACTTGTGCTGCAGCAGCCAAGGTGATCAACAGCATGGCAATTAAACGCACAAATCATTGAAACTGCTTGGAGCCTGGTTGCATTTAATCGTCCTGAAAGACATTAGGAAAAGGTAACATTGAGTTGCCTGTTTTATACCCCTCAACCATGCAAATTCCTGCTTTTCTGGCTGTTTCCTTCCCATACCCAAGTCCCCCAGGTCTATCTTTCACCTTCCTGTGCTTATTCCAGCCATGAGATGAGATCCATGCTTTATGTCTCCTCTTTCATCAGCTTGTCCGCAGCCCCTGCCACCTGCATCTCCCTGTACCACCTCGCTAAAGGGGAGGAGATCCCTGTGGCCTGTCCGCACGGTGAGGCGGGCACATCTTTCCCCCAAAAGTCGGAAGGTGGGGTGAAGCAAGGTGCGGCGTTCCCATACCCAGCTCCCAGCGGCCAGGGCCATCTCAGGACTCACACCTTCCCCCTGGCAGAAGCCTGTTAAGCCAGCAAAAGAATTAAGTGAGCTCAAAGAGATAATACCTTGAAATTTATCTTTTATCTAACAGCTATTATTTTTTCTCAAGAGATAGGCCCAGGTTTGGCCTAAACGAGCACTTATTTGGTCCCTGGTAACAAGCAATATCCAGGTTCTTCAGCATCAAAGATGCTTTCCTTTGCCAGCATCAGCCCTGTTCTCCCTTCATCAGTCCTGCCCAACCCACCGAGAGGCTGCTCCTATTTGTGCTGCCTCGAGAGTCACCGCCATGTTGTACGAATCAGCTGTTTAATCTTTGACAGGCCAAGCCTTCCAAATCCTAGATCCTTTTATCATGAACAGGATGTAAAAGATAGGGGTTCCTGTGCCCTGCGACATAGTCCGTACGCACAGCAGCAAAGCTTTTCCATATGCTGCAGTTTAGGGCATGAGGACAGCTCTGCTCTTGCCCCTGTAAGCAGGCAGAGGCTTTGGGGTTTAACTGATGCTGCCACAGCAAGCGTGTTTAAACTGAGTGACATGTGTGCGCGTAAACATATAGCTATACGTTTTCATAGAATATAAACATGTACAGGCAAATGAAAACAACCCGAGTCAGTTGAATACGTAAAACATTTTTTCCACTTTTGCCTACTCTCTGGAGGGCTGAAGCCTGCGGAGCATTCGGTTCCCTCAAATTAAGCACAGTCCTGGGGGGCCTCAGCAAGGACGCAACCCCTGGCACAATGCCCAAGTGCGGTCAGGCCCCGCACCCTGCTTTCGGCACCCCAGCACTGACCCAAAACCCAGCCTGGCCGGGAGGGCGATGGCTGGAGGAGCCTCCCCAGCAGCCGCGGGAGGTGTCACGGGATCTGACGCGGTGGCGGCCGTCACTTGAGGGTCAGGACTCATGCGACCAAACCTTGGCAAGGCTGCGCCTGGCTGCTGATGGCACCTCTAGGCGCTCAGCCCTGGTTCGCTGCCCCAGTGCTGTTTTCTTGGGTTATGCTCTTGGGCTGTTAAACATCTACGTCTCAGTGGTACCTAGAAATGCCCAAGTCGTTTGCACAGTTCTCGTATGGACCTGCAGGTGCCGAGATGGTCTGGGGCGCCCCAGGCAGCAGACCCTGATCCGGGGCGGGCTGCTCGGCACGACAGGCTGCAAAGCCCCCTTCTCCTCACTGCGTAGCTTTCCTGCTTGTAATACAGGCTGCAAAGGACGTAGTTATGCGTGTCACCCAACTATTAATAAAGATATTAATAGATACAGCAGTACCCATTTCAGGCTCTGCTGTCCACTAAAATTGTCTCTGATTCCCTGCTTGGGGTTAATGTTGGTTAAAGCCGAATGCACTGAACATACGTTGCTCCGGTTTAATAGACAATGCTTGGACATTTTAATACCGAACACACCTCTCCAGAAGCCCAAGTGTTAGTGCAGGCTCTACATTTATCAGCTGAACTTGAAATCTCATAAAATATGCTTAGCTCAACACAGTCCATTTTCTATGCCATTCCCTATCAGTTTGCACTATTAATTAGCCACGATGATATTTTCTTGTTTCTTTTTTAGCTCTTGTCCCATATCAAGCCTTCCATCATTCTGCTGGTGCTGAAAGCAAGCCAGCGCGACTGGAATTAGGTCATCCCGTTTCCACGGCCGCTTCCCAGTCCCCCAGAGCTCCCAGGCTTATTAATAACCCCCCCACACACACTATATTAGCAGATCAGAGATTTCTCCATGTGGTTAGCTGAAAACCCGTGAGTGCAAATTATCCACTGCTGGTGGTTTGAAGATACCCAGCAAGAGCAGCAGCTGCTTACTGGCTTTCCTGCAGCGGGAGCATCTCACGCAGAGGTCTCGCACACCCGCCACGCACTGCTGCCCACCCTGTGATACTGCAGACTGCACCTTCAGCTAACCCTGGGCAAACAACAGGTTCCTTCTGATCTGGACTTAACTGAACACTCCTTCTTGCTCTTTATGCCTTTTTTTTTTTTTCCTTAGGGCCTTTATTTCCCTCATTACTTGTTCACATTTCCTCGTTTCTAACTCATATTTATTGCAGTGAACTTCCCCTTTTCACTGTTTGCTAATTATAAATATGTATTTTATTAGTGCCCTTGAACCCAAGCTCATTTGCAAACCACCAGTACCCAGCTCTCTTGGCGTGGCTTTTGGACTTTCTAGGAAAATGTCCTAAACCCATTTTTAAGTCAGGGCTGGAAGGAAAGAAGCCACAGCTACCCTGGCAGCTGCATTACATGCTGCGACCGACAGCAGTGAAATGGGGTTTTCGCATCCTGAAACCGCAAGCGAGGGTGCCACACCAAGGGCTATCAGTGAGGGAGGGAAACAGAGTCCCAGTGACTCCCCTCCCTTCCCTCCCCAGTGAATCACTCCTCCATAGGGCAGCGCTTTTGTGGAAGAGCCTCCCCCCTTCCCACAAATTAGAGGAGGCAGAGCACCCCCCTTCCAGCCTGGCTCCCACCAAACACTCCTGCTGCTCCTTCTGGCGTTTTCCTTGCGAGCGAACAAGCACGCTAACCCAGGAGAAACCTGCCAGCTTTCCACCGGCTTTGGAAGTTGAACCGGTTCCCAGAGGAAGCCCAGCAGTGCGGGACTGCCTGCCTCTGTCCCGGAGAAGAGGTTTCCCCCCTGCAGCAGCTTCATGCTAGCAGATCTCGGCTGCTCATGGAACCATCAGTCTCCTTCTTACTCAGAGTTTGCAGTTTAAAATGGCTTTTTTCCAGCTGTACACAGATGAAATCCTTCCTTTGAGGCAGTATAATTGTTGTATAGAATGATCATCTGAGGATTTCGTTTGGTTTAAACTTCACAAATGTAATCAGCTAAGCAATGCACTGACTTTAAGTTCTGTAATAATTTTCATCTGGCAAGAGTAAGACTAAAGTAGACTTGCCCTTGGGCTGGGAACAAACACTGACTTTGGAAACTACAGCATAGAATTGTAGAAACATCAAAGGTATTTCAGGCCCGGCAGCAGGAGACCTCAAGATGTGTCACTCAGACTGAAACCTTCCGAAGGTTGTGCAGATCTTCAACTTAAGAGCATAGCAAAATGATTAATGAGCCATTACTCTTGCTGTCTGCTGCAATTTGTGCGTCTCTAGCAAAGTGATCTACTGTCCCAACATGTCCATTAACTGCTGGGAAGTTGGGCCACAAAAGATCTGTATCTTTTGCATCTATATCATTAGTGGAGGGAATGAGAGGGTATGCCCTTCCTGGCCAAAAACATGGGAGATAAAAGGTGAAGAGCCCTCATGGTGGGTGACAAACTGCAGAAGTTTTGACTTCAAAAGTATTTGTAAGCAAATAAAAATCTCCATCTAAGGCTGTAAATTGCTTCCAGTGTTCCTCAGATAGATTATCCTAGTCGGTCAGCCATTTAGGAATTCCAAACATTGCTACAGACTTTCCCAGCTTAAAAATAAGTCTTCCACATCATCAGAAACACGTATGAGCTAAAAAAAAACTTCTTTATGGAAAGACCAGAGATCTGCCCTGTCAGACATACTGAATCAACTCTCAGTTCTGACCCCAAATTAAAGGAAGTACAGGACTGCTGCTGTTGCCATCCCCGCGTAAGCGCATCACACGGCAGAGTCCGCCTGTGTGAAAGGCAAACCTTGACAATCCTGAGAGTTTAAAGCGGGCTTGTAAACAGCTTGAAGCATGTACTTCCTTTCATTCCAAGACTCTTGAAGCCTAGATCGTCTTTCCTTTCTCTCCCTCCAAAGCTTAGATAGGTGGGAAGCAGACTTTTCTCATGCGTTGGAGAAAACTGTATTTGAGGCTATAATCCAAGCCAGGAAATACCAGATCTGGCTGTAATATACTGGAAGCATCACTGAAGCAACGAACACTGTGACATCCTGAGCTACGGACAGTTTCAGTTTTGCTTTCTAGCCACACACCACCTCGAGTATCTCTAGATCCTACAGAAAAGAAAAACATACAGGGCTTCTCGAGGAGACCTAGAATCCTCCGGAAGGAGAAGAGTGAATTAGAAGGGGATCCTGCCTTGGACTTCGCTGTTCCTCCTGCAAGGATGCCTGGATTTTCTTCCCTCATTTTAATAGGCTGCATAAAGATCACCCTGAAACGTAGCCCCAAAACTTCCCTCCAAGGTCCAAAGGCAAATGTGAACTAAACCCAAAGTGCTTTCCTCTAGGGATCTTTCTTCAGCACATCCCAGGCACTAAACCAGGCAGCTCTACAAAAAAAGAGATGGAATCGGATGGTCGGAGTCAGGGGCAGCCTTGCTGCAACCAGGCTGCGGACGAAGGAGCGATCCCTACCGGGTAACACACCTGGTCCGCCCATCCGCAGTGGGCTGCGAGACACGGCCGGGGCTTCTCGGCTTCTGCAGATCAGGGATCTGCAGCTGTCCAAGCTCAAGTGTGGCGAGTCACTTGTGTTAACGCACTGCTTAGGCTTTTAGGAGCCAGGTTTGGAAGCAGGTGGTGAACTTTTTTCCAGAACCTAACTGGTATTTAGGGTATGGAGGGTTTTTTTGTTTGCTTGTTTTTAAATACATTTCAACTCCTTTCCCCTTCCCTGACAGAATTCAGTTCTGAAGCTCATGCTGTTTCTCTTTCTGCTGTACATCCACATTTTTTAAAGAGTTCAAAATATCTCATGAGTATTTAACCTTCAACGTTGAGCTAAAGCCAAAGTGTTTTAAAAAGATGCATCAGGATTTCCTCGAAGCAAGTTTTGTTTCAGAAAAGCAGAACTTGACCCTTTTAGTCTTTGTTCTGGAAGCAGGACACTTAGACACAAGACTTTCCCAAAGAGCATACGGTCTGACCATTTTGAAGTGACCAGAATGCAAACCCGGTATGTAACACAGGAGCTGGTGGTTTCAGCTATTAATGCTGCTATAAGCAGCTACGATTTAGGAAGTAAAACACTGCAGACTACTGGCTCATAGTAATATGGTCCCAGGGGTCAATTCTACCTAGAAACAAGCAATTCCCGCAGCATCTGATCACGAAAGTACTAGGCATATAGCCAGAGACATCGTCTGGCTGTGAAGGACCTAGTCCCCCATCAGAAGTTCAAAATCAGGCAGTTTTTGCCTGTTTTTAGGAACATACAAGATGTTTTTACTCGTTCACACCACCTACTTCCAAACAGCCAGCGTGCAGAGGGCAGCTTCATCAAAGGGGCAACTCCGATCGGCTCTGAAAGCAGCAACACCACCAACCTACATCTGTGCAGCAGCTCCAGCGCTGCGTAGGTGTTGGCCGATACTCGAGACTAGAACTGAACAGGAAAATATTCATGAGACGGAAAAGCTGAGCCTGCCAGCCATAGCCCAGAACAAACAGCTCACCGCCTTGGGCACTCATTTAGGAGGTCGGCATTAGGTGTCCACAGGAAAATAACAATAAGGAAATAATCATACACACCGCCCAATTTGGAAAGGACAATTCTCCCATGTTCAGGACAAACAGGATGCATACAAGGCTGGGTCAGCATCTCCCCCTTGCTCTCTGGACCAAAGATCCCATGAGGCGGAGAAGGGAGAAAGAATCCTCTAGCATTTTCTCAGCAAACTGCAAACCAACAGAGCTGGGCTCAAGGCCCTGCTCCAGTATTTGTGCAACTGTTTCTATTTCCTTTCCCCTTTGCATTTCAGACAAAATGAAGAGCAAAGCCCACTCCTGAATAATGCAATAGGCTCACGCTTAGGACACTCAAGTGAAAGGCAGGAGACGCAAGTTCAAGTACTTGACTTGAATCAGGCAGAGTACAAACATCAAATTCGGATTGCCGATTTCTACAACACAACACACTGACATCTCTCGAGATTTCACTGCTTTTGACCTGCACAACCACTGAAGAAAACTTCAGCAAACCTAGTACCTGCCATAACCAGTGGGGTTTTTTTGTTGGGTTTGTTGTTGGTTTTTTTTCCCCTAAAGGATTGCCATTTTCTCAGTAGGTATTTGAAACGAAGTATCTTGTTCATACTGGTGTAGCATTAGCTGGGCTAATTGGTGCACAGGTGCAGGTGTGTGCCGATATGTTTTATAAATTATGTATGTGCTAGAACTGGCTTATTAAAGAATTCCTGAAGAACTATGCGCATAAGCACATAGTAATTCAGTTGTTGCAGGTATGTGCATTACTCTTTGGTACTCTGCAGACTCTGCAGCAGAATACTGAGCTTCCCAGGTTTGCCACAGACAATCAGAGAATCCAAGGGAGTGAAAATGAGAGAAAACACCAGGTATAAAGGGTACCTCTCTCAGTAGTACTGCCTGTAAAAAGAGACAAAAACTCGCTAACATGGAGCATTTTAACTCAATGAAGTAATAACAAAAATCCTGTCTTGCTGTTGTCCACAAACAGCAAAATAAATCACTGCACATGAAAGCATCCCAAGACCTTAGTAATACCAAGACACATCAGTTTCTGATGGCCACAGTGAGCAAGAGACCTCTACCTGCCTTGTCACATCCCAGTGAACAAAGTACAAGACCTCAGAAGTAGACTCAACTGCATTTATCATCTTTAAATATTTGAGGAGGAGTGAATTTCTAGCTACCAAGTGACAGCTTATAAACAGAGATTAAGACCAGGTTTCAATCACTTACTCTGTCATGAAACTTGGGGGGGGGGGGGGAATCCACTGCAATTTTTGCAGAAGAAAAGGTTCTGCAGTAAGTTGTCCTTCCCAATTATTACTCAAACTGAGACAGGCTGGGTTTCAGAACACACTGCAATCAACTGGTATGCCCACGGTCAAACCCCTGTGTTCTTCCCTTCTCAAGGCACCTGTATCTTTCTGCATGTGCTTTGTCTGCGAGACTGAGCTGTTCCTCAACAGCAAAGCGTCACCTCCATTAAGCCACTCACCTTGGAGAAGACTCGCCAGTTTTGGCAAGAAGATCACTTGAGAGCCGGAAAAAACCCAGTAGAACTTTGGTTGATAGATCTCATATCCTCCTGCATCTTTGAAAGCAGTTAATACCCCAGCCCAGAACAGCCTCATGCTTGCCTGCTTCAGAGGAAGAGTCAGCTTTGACTCTCTCACACTTGGGTTTGACATTAACGCTTTAAACAGAGAAAGCTGAAATAAGCAAACACATAACTTGTGAGCTTGTAGGAATATCAAGAAGAATTTCTTTAAAGATCGGTCTTTCTCTGTCCAAAGTGTTACGAAGACACGTGAGGGAGAGTTTTTCTTTCCCACTGATAAGGTTTTCTGGAGACGAACTGTACAACCTGGCCTAGCAAATTCCCTGCCATAACAACCTGCATGAGAAGTAAATAGTGGCTAACTCACGAGGCAGCTCAGGATTTACACAACCTTTTCATTTCTAAGTACATGGCACAGCAGTAGAAAAGGTGAAATCCCTTCAGATGAAACTTGTAGGATTTTCCACTCAACAGCTTGCTCTCTGTCCCCAGAAAGAGGGAGCGACAGTCACACCGAGCAACACTCAGATCTAGCAGCCCAGGAAACTGCCGGCACACAGCACACTCGGCAACCCAGTGTAGGGGGGAGCGCGCAGAGGCCTGGGATCAATGACAAAGCAAAGCGACCTGCAAAGAGCAGCTCTTTTCGTTGCTGGCTACCTGCAGCAGACAAGCTGCTGCTTGCTTGCTTTTTTTGGTCTTTTCCAGATAATGCAGCTGCCTAGTGCTGATAACATTTATTTATGTGAGAAGGTGAACCCACTGATTCGGCAGCTGCAGTTCTTGCGTGCAGTGAAATTTCCTGTGAACAAAAGGTTAAGATTGCAGCCCACCTTCCTCCTCCTGCTTGACAGAAACTAGAAATAATAAGCACACAGACAGCATGGGGGGCTGTCTTTGGGAAACCCAAACAGCAAACCTTTATGCCCAGACCCTGTAAAGGAGCATTAACACCAAACCTGGGAGCTTTTATTCTGCTTTTGAAAACAAACAAAAGAACCAAAAAGTGAGACCACAAGGCATTTGAGAAAACACTGAGAAAAGATGACCGTGTCAAAGGAGGGTGCAGATGCTCATTCACCAGCCATCTGGGCATTCTACAGAGAAAGGCAGAAGAAGAGACAGCTGAGAAAGTGTTTCTAATGTAAAGAGCTTTAAAAAAATAAAATAATAATAAAAAAGTTTTGACCCAGCAACCTCAAGATTTTGGCTAAACCCCAATGTTTACAGTCAGGTGTTTATACAACCAAGGAGAACACTCCTATAGTGATGTTCATTGCAGCGATCTAAAATATAATCGGTACAGAACAATTTTTTCAATAAGGTAACAATGTATCAGCTTGTTCTTATTGCACTTTCACTTATGTTTGAAAACATCCCTTCCCCTTTCAACCATCTTACATGCTCCTTAAATACGACATCGTATCTTATTCCAAGTTCTCACTTAGCAAAGCTGACCAAGCGTGGGCAAACAGCCTATGGCACACAGGAGTCGTAAGGAATTTTTTCAGCTCATATTCTTCACTCTCTCTCCTATACCTTTCCCTCCCAGAATCCCTTCTGAAGCACTCCTTTACTTTCATCATGTTTTAACAGGGCATCTTCCTTCTTTCCCCAGGTACCAAGTAGCCGTGCATAATTATTCTGAGACCAGTGCTCTACAGCAGTAGTACTGCTAGAGTCATACCAAAAGCAAAAATCTCCTATTCCTTAAAATAATCTAGCCCTTCCTCAGTACTGGGCTTGAAAGCCTGTGACAATTACTGTGGTCAAAAGAAGCCTCTTTTTATGTTGTCAGCACTGCAAGGCACACACACAGTTTCTATGCCCTTTACAGGTGGTTTCTTTTCCCTTCACACACTGACTCCTCTTACCTTATTGCTAGGGCAGCAAGTACAATTTCACCAATTCCAGAATGCCAGAACTAAGACGACTCACTAGATACTCTATTAAAAAGAGTCCAGGCAAGAAAGGACTTTGTCCACCTGAACAGTATGCCAGTTCATGACAGCCGGCAGCCAGACCTTACGCTCTTGCTCAAGTTCTCATTGCCAGACTTGGAGTCCCGGTGTGCTCACACATGGGGACGTTTCTCTGAAGCTCGCCCTTACACACACAACTCTGTTGAATCTACCTACCCATCTGCAGTTTTAAACATTTGCAGCACAGTGGTGGAAAACGAACCCTGACCTCCAGTGCCAACCTATTTTGAGCTTTGGGCTAAGAAAACTGCTAAAAAAACCCCAAAACAGTTTTCAGACTTTGCCAAGTGTTGCTGTTAACATGCATCAGTTACATTATCCATCCTTCCAGTATTTTGGCTTTCGTCTACTGCCTCCCAAAAGCAGGCACATGGGGAAAGAGGAGGGCACAGTCAAGATACATCCCAACACTCAGAGCCATATTCTTAATAATAATAATGAATCTCTATGTGCTAAGCTCACAGAAAGGCATGTTTCAATGCCTGATTTTTAATAGCCCTTGGTTAGAGTGAGGCCTACAGCATAATGCCTTTCTCTTGCCAAACAATCACATTTTAGTATAGTGATGAAGCTGTGTTAGTCAGTTCTTTTCTTTAAAAAAAACCCACACAAAATTGAATGTCACCATGGGAACAGTCTAAAGTTGATTTTGGAAAGAGGCTCATTTCCTATAGCTTTTCTGTTGGCATAATAATAATGTCACTGAACTGTACCAGAAGCAAGTGCTTTATGAAGTATCATCTCTAAAGATACCAGCCTGTTCTGAAAATATCCTCCCTTATGGTTACATTTCTTTTGATTCTGAAGCAGAATCAAGGGCCCAGAAAGGTTTCTTCCCCGTTTTTCTCAACAAGAAACACACCACAAGCTACCACCAGTGTGATCTAATTCATTCATTCTTCAGCCTGTAATATGTAATAAGTGTCAGTATGGAAAAACTCCTTCTTAGAAGAAGAATTAAAATTTAAAGCAGTCATCCTGGTTGGCTGGCTGAACAAACGACACATGTCCACACAAGAATAATTCAGTCAACCGTCTTAATAAGGATTTACTTTAAACAGAACCTTGTATTGGTACACTAGACTCAGTCTCATTAAGGAGTAAGTTGGATTTTTATACAGCATGAACCACTGGCAATCTAAAACAGACCCACTGAAGAATGGAATGGAGAATCAAACGCAATGTTTCAGACCCAAGCTCTATGTGCCTTTAATACTTTCTTTTTCCTTTTCTTTTTTTTTTTTTTGAGAGAGTGCACACTATGACAGACATTTGCATTTATCATGTTTTTAACTTCTTTTCTAAGGATGAACTCTCTGAATCTGCATCTTCCAACTCCGCTCTGTGTCTTTTCAGTCCTCCGAGAGATTGAGTGCTCTCACTGCCTGTAGGTTGCAAGTCAGCAGTATCCTCTCTTGTGCTCACAGTGTAGCTGTTGGAGTCCATTTCAGACAGGCAGCAGTCTTTGTGCAAGGTCACACCCATCTGTACAAGGTTGCCATTATCAGCATTTGAGTGCACCTGTAGTCCTTGCGTCACAGTCTCCTGCTCTCCAAAGCTCTGTCCATTGTTGAAGCATGAAGGGCGAAGATGCAAGTGGCCATTATTGTGGTTAACACAGGAGGTGTCGAGGCTCCTCTCCTCACTGTCATCAGTCTGGTTTCTGGAACAGTGACCTGACATGCTACAGATGGCAACAGTGGAGAATGGAGGGACCAGTGAGTGATGGCTTGATGCTGGTTGACAGTTCTGACTATTTCTCTGTTCCGTAAGTCCTGCAGTCTGAATGCAAGGTTCTTCAGTACAACTATTTAGCCCTTTGCAGTTAGGTTTTCCATTGAGCTTTTTAGTCTCAAAAGAATGCTCTATACCTCCACTGCTAGCGTCTTCAGATGTGTTTTCTTGACCCTCCATCCGCCGCTGATTGTCACATTCATGAGCTTGACCATTACTAGAATTTTCTATCAAGCCACATTCTTTTAAAGTTTCTTTGTTGTGGCTTTCAGTAGAAAGAGCTGGGGAACCTTGAGGAACTACTGAAGTCAAGTTGCTAGCATCCTCCTTATTTAGCAAGTGTGCTGTACTGTGCCTTCCACTAGTTCCTGGTTTCCCTTCATCATTCTCTCCACCTCCTCTGGAGGATTCACCATCTTTAGTAGCTGAATATGATATGTAAGAATAATGAAGCCATTTGTAAGCTTTGTAAATCTTTCTCTCCACTGATTCACTGTCTGAACAAGGAGACGTCCTTTCTTTGAGAACTTCTTTGTTGGCTGAACTCCTTTCTGGTGAAGAAGCTGGAGAAGAAGAAAGATCATCTACTTTGATCTGGGGGTAATCATAGATGTCCTCACCTATGTAGGGGGCCACATTCTCCGTGTTAGTGCTAGTCCTTTCCTCCTTTTGCACCTTCTGTCGGCGCCTCAGTGCGTTGCGTTGCCTCATAGATGTGCGTCGTTCATTCAGTTCCTCTTCATCTTCTGTACTGCTGCTGCTGGAACTGCTGGATTCGTTCTCCTCAGGACTTGGGGACCGTGGCCGTGGGAAAAGGTCTGTATCTAGTTCTGCCTCACAGGTATTCTCATCAGAATCAGACTCATTGGAAAGGGCCAAGAGACGTTTATCCTGATACTTCCTCAGTGCAGAGAGCCGCTGTTGACGGGAAGCCACGTCTTCTCTGGCTGAGGGGGATTCAGTTGATCTTAAGGCCCTTAAGTTATAGGCAGTTTCATCAGACTCTTCAGCCACATGTGGTGGGGAGTGATGCAAAGAGGAAGAGGACTCTGACTCGCTGTAAGCAGAGCGCTCACTTACTCCTGCATGGAGCTGCAGGATTGTGCTCTCACTGAGGTCGCTGTCCGAGTCAGAACTCCAGCCCTCGATCTCCCGGCGTACCAGGGAGTCAAAAAAGGCCATCATCCGTGGATCTTCCTGGACTGACTGGTTGGCATAATCATGGGACAAACCACTACCACTGTTCAACACAAGACTAATGTACTCTTCATGAGTGTAGAGGCAACGTGAATCATCCTCAATTCTACCATCCAGATCCCCTGTGCAGTCAGGCTGCTTGTAAGGACTCCAGATCTGTAATAGAAAATAAAAAAAATACATACGTCTTTGAATTCATAAACTACTATAAGCATTTGAAATAGAACAGTAGTGCCAATACCCAGAACAATTGCAAGTTGCAGATTGTTTTTATTAATTCTTATCGCTCAGACTCGTACTTACAAGTATTCCAGAGATGCGGGGCTTTTTTCTCCCTCTTTACAAATGTTTTGCCTGCATCTACTTCACCCATCCAGAACTTAAAAGCTCTCACACTGCAGGTTATCCATCATTTCAATATTTCATTATGTAATATTTCCCCCAAATTGAAGGGCTCTATTTTTATGTAATAGGGGATGCTTACTCACTAATGGTTAAGAATAGTTTGTTGCCTACAATACAGTCTTAGCACTAATGAAGGCACTTGTTTCCCAGGAAACTAGAGCTGCCTGTGCCAGTGATGTAGAGTAACATTTCATCCAGCTGCAGTGTCAGTCACACCTGATCAGCAGGCAGGGAGCTGAATGTATGAAGGTGAAAAGCAGAGCTGCACCACTCCCTTTAGGGAACAGTTGTGAAGGAAAGAAAGCATCCAACATCCTCTCGAGACACTGCAGCTGTTTTAGCAGGGAAAGGTGAAGGAGAAGAGTTTTACTGAAAGCTACTTTTGAAGTGAAGAGAGGGAGTAACATTGCAAAGTGTAACGATTTTACCAATAGCAACAGCCTTGACTGTGCTGTCCTTCTAGCGTTCCCTCAGTTTTCCTGGTGTGGAGAGGAAAAGGAAAGAAAAAACACCCAAAACAAAACAAAACACCAAAAGAAGATCCACCAATATCCCTAAAAAACTAGTAATCCATAGCAAACATAATAGTGGGATCTCCTCACTTTTCTCAGTTTTACTCACAGATTCGGGGGCAATATGATTAAGGCACTCATTGGACAACCACTATCAGTTTATTCTAGATCAATGGTTAATGTGATGCACAACACTTACTGTAAGCAGAGCTAGTATGTAACTTATCCACAATACTGCCCTACTATTCTGCTTATAAAATATCTGATTTCAGGCACGCTTTGGTTTTACCATGCTAACAACCTCGGGGGGGGGCAGGGAATCTACGCCAGCTGTCTATAGCAAGGTTGGCCTTTTGGCAAAAACATCTAACTCTTTTCCCAACAGAAATTAGTCAAGTTTTGCTCCAAGTAGACAAAACCACTAACAAAAAGTGTGTTTTGCCTGTGTAAATGGGATAATCAGCACTCATCTCACAGATGCGTAGTTAACACATGCAACATAATCTGATACTACCATGACAAGCACTATAAAAAAAGCCCACAAGATTGCCAACAATTCTGTATTCCCAGAGATTTTCAACAGTGTACACTAAGACCTTACACCTTTAATATTGGAAGTAAAATGAATTAAATTCTCTTGCAGCTACGTGTTCAGCACAGCCAAATTTAAGATGTACCGGTAACCTTTATTCTGGAATGCTCCCAAACTTGACTGCCTTTACTTTGCACCCTCTGTAATTTATGGTTAACAGAACTTCCACATATCATCTGGCTACACAGATAAAAGAGACACTGTTCCAAAACTAAGGTGGGCTGCAGACACACCTTTTTCTGTATGGCAATCATTAAGCTGCTTTTCAGAGCAAAGGCAAAGGAATGTTACATTGCATTACAGTAACCTGTTCCTAGGAACATGCCTCAATACAAAGGTGTATTTGCTATTTGTACTTAATTGCTATTTTGACTAATCGCAGTACTTAAGTGAATTCTCTTCTAGTACAGTTCATTAATATAATACTTGAAACCAGAATGAAGACAGCCTCCACTGCTTGGTTCAAGCACCGCACTTACTAGACACATAGCTCAAGGGACAAGCATCAGGTTTGGATAAAGATAACAAAACCCAACCTAAGCCCACGCTATAGTTGATGGAAGTCTATGTACTTAACCTTTTTGAATTATTCAAGAGAACAGAAAGAAATCTCTTTTCATCCTCTATTTCCCATGCTCCACTTCTTAAAGACAACATAGGAAAGTGTCTTCTCTCAGTCAATGCATGAGATTGTTGATCTGGGGCTATACCAAGTTTTTTAATAGAAAAATAGAACTCCACTTGCTCAAAAGACTATTCTGAGTTGCTGCCTTCTTGATCATTTAACTAGCCCATGTCCAGTACCTCCTCTCATGATTTATCAGATCTTTTCCCCTCTTTGTCCCACTGCTGAGCATTTCAGCAAGTAGATCAGATCTTTTTGTATTTAAGAAGCATGTCCCTTTTTGTAAATGCTTCATGCTGTATGCCTGGACAAGCAGACTGGCATGCCCCTTCCTCAAGTAGTCTTAGCAGTGTTAGATTGACCACTAGTTTTTTTTATAAAAATTCTTTTTTTAAGTAAGAGAATTGGAAAATTCTTAGATTCTGTATGAACCAATATAAATGGAGGAGAGGCAGTCTGCTCTTAAGTCCCTCTGGGAAAGGTCTGTTTTATAATGAAAAGTAATCTAAAAAGGTACATAAATTGTGCACAGAGAGATTCCACATCCTTGTTAGTGCTACCAGATCTTTCTGCTCACTCTGCAAGCATCAGAGAAAATACAGCAGTGTTAAATATTGAAAAGATAGCTACAAAGAGTCCATAGTGAGGCTTTTCCCTTCCAAGACAAATTTGTTCACAGAGGGGGAGTGAATATTAAAGACAAGACAAGGGAATTCAGGATGAATACCTGCTTGTACAGGATCAGATGTCTCTGGAGACTGATACTGCTATTTTTTAGACATTTTGCTGTGAGGGAGTGTGAGGGCCTGCCTGAGTCCCATCAGACTAAAAATCTATCCTTGGCAGAACCAGGAAGTCTTTAAACAGGCAGCAACTGGTGCAGTGCTCTCTGTGGCATCTGAAATGGGCTTCTCTGTAAATGGCATGCTTTTGCCTTTTTCTCATCCTCTGACTGATGCCCTGTCGAGGAAGAATGTGAGCAAATTGGAGAAAACAAGTTGGCAAATCATCCCACTAGAAGCAACAATCTATCAAGAATTTATTTCTCTGTCAGAGGATTAAGGAGCTGAATATTACTCACTGATGCCCCGAGTATGGATATAAAAATAGGAACAACAACAGAAAAGGAGAGTACAAAATTGTTTCTCTACTACAGCAGAGATGCTTCAGAGAACATCTTTGAATTGCTTGTGCACCATGGTGGCAAACCCCCAAATTTTAAAACAAAAAAGTAGTTATGCCCATAGCGTGAGAATAATTAAAACCAGCTATATTAGATTATCTGATTAGGCAGAGGCAGCTAGCCACAATGACATGAATCTGTCACCATAGCAACATGGGCAAACAGACTTTGCTATCTTTGATATACTGATGATTTTTAAACAAATGGGACTATAACAGTTGTGCTCAGTTACACAGTATTCCATTTCCAATACAAACCAGTATTTCTTTCTGAAAATCCTTGTGCACTTTATCTATTTTATATTTTCTGGAACTGTCTTCCAACTGCTAATTCTCCATGGCCCTCCTGTAAGCCCCACACATCAGAGGGAATGCCTCATTTCTCCTGCAATGCAATTTGTTTTCCTGCCAGCACACCCCAATGTCTCACACACTTAACTGAGGGGAAAGTGGTATTTTTCTGTTTTATATTGCTTTAGCCCTCATGGTGAATACTTGCTGCAAATTATCATTTTAGTTCACAGCTGTGCTTTTCCATACAATTTTACTGAGGTTCAGGTTTCTGAAATGGAGGGCAATGAGCAATTCATCTGGGTTGATGTGTTCAGAATACACTTGCCTGGAGTCAGGGCTTCTAGTATCCTTTATTAATGATCTTGTTGAGTCTTATTTTAACTTTCTGAAACATCCTCACTTGAATATTCATACACACATACACCCCCCCATCTTATCAACAGTATTCTCAGTCCTAGCAGAAATCAAACCCTAAACCACTGAGTTACTGAATTATATTCTTGCAGGTGCTTTACAACAAAATAAAACTAAAGCAAAAAAGCCGATAACTACAAAGGTCAAAATCATCCTTGTGAATACTACTCATTTCAGCAGGGCTAGGCCTGAAATGAATTCGTATCTCATTTGCAATCAGCATTAAAATAGCAAGTGTGTTGGCAGAAGGACATGGAATTATTGAATGGCTTGTCTGTATCATGCCTTGATGCTGGTGCTACCAGTTCCTCACTTCTAGAAATACCAAATTTAGGCCAGCTAGTCTAAAAATTAAGGGTTCAGACAAACAACTACTTGCATCTACATTTTTAATTCATCAGTTTCTGCAACAGAGGGAATGGAATACCAGCCAACCACAGTGAAGCTATCTTCTATGATTTAATCCAGAAATTTTTAGAAGACCCTTGAAGGACAGTAAAAGGAAAGATGCTTCTTAAGGAACTGATTAAAACAAAAACGAAAAAAACCAACAAAACAAGAAAATATAAAAAAACTAACTACAATTTTTATTTATGGCTCTTCCTCTTGTCATCTCAACTTCTTTGAGCAAGCACATCGAGCATTTATATGGGGAAAAAAGATAGCCATGCAAGAGAAGGAATTGTGTACCCAACAGTTTTTGATGCAGTAAATAGCCCCTCAGAACTGCTGGTATTGTTTTTCCCGTTTTTCCCTTCTGCTAGTGGCAGTTACTAGCCTCTAGCCTATCTGTAGTAGTAGCTGGAGTGAAGAAGAAACCACCATTGCGTGGCCACCTGCAAACTGCTGTTCACTAAGACAGTACCTTTGAAGAGTGAAGTCATGCAGATCAGACAAGATATGAGCCTTAAAACAACCTGATCCCCAAACAAAGCATATCACAAGCTGAGACAAAATAACACACAACAAAACGGTAAGAAGTTCTGGCTTGCTAATAAACTTAATACATTAAACACCTTTGCCTTAATTTGTTTCTAGCTTGCAATGTTTGGGGAATTCAGGTCCTTCAAAGCAGCTACACGAGTTCCATTGCACATACTGTGACACAACAGGCGATCTCTTCTAAGGAAGCATTCAAGCAGAGGTGTCTTTGAAAGACTTGCACAACCTGTGACTGGAGCCTTAATCGAACTAACCTTTTAATCACCAGGCAACCCCCCCACCTCAAAAAAAAACCCTAGCAGAAGTACACAAAAGCAACACAGGGGATGTTTATACCAATGCTAATCCAACAGTCTAAGCACACTCATGCAGGAAGGATTCATAGGGTGAAGGGTCAGCAAATCTAAAATCCAAAAGGGAGAATTCAGGCTGCGTGAATCAAGTTCCCAAAGCAAAAAAAAAAATGCCTCTGGCAAAACTGTTGTTAAACAGTGGCAGTCTGACTGCTTGGAAAACGAAAAATCAGTGAGCTGCTAAGAATGTTCAATGCACTTTTGTTCAAAGCCAGTATTTGATAGATTTATGATCAAATCCGTCAGAGGGACACAGGTGAAGAAAAAAGTAGAAAAGCAAACTAAAATACCAGTGGAAGATTGAAGAAAAGGAAAGCTGAACTGCAATCAGAACCCAAATGCTGACAGTAGCTGTAATGCAAGTGATGCAGCTGGGCATTTGGCCATGGTTCGAGGGGTTTGGGCCAGTCCATAAGTTGCAGACCACTAAAACGTTCCTTTGCAAGACAAGTTCATTCAGTCAACTTGTAGCTGAGTAAAGCATTAACTAATACTCAACCTCATTTATAGCCACATGCAAGTAAGACTTTTATGAAGTCATTCACCAAATAGTTAGAAGCAGCATCCGTTCTCATTATCTTACTTAAAAATTAAATTCTTCTGGTTTCTTTCATCTTGTTGCTAGACCTAAATTATAGCAAAATTTCTACAGCAGCAGAATGCAAAGTGCATTAGTGTAGCATAATTCTCTGCCTCCCCACTCTCAACTTCTGCGATTAGAAATGACAAAAATGTTTCTGCCTTGCTCTCACAACATTGGCTGTCTTTCCTTAAGGAAAAAAAGTTTCAGAACCTAACAAAGTTTCTTATCTCTCTACATTCCACATAAAAAGGCATAACCTTTCTAAAACTATGGTACGTTGCTAGAGGATTCAGAAAAGACGTATTGTGGAAGGAATTAAGAGTCTTGTTTCTTCTGGAAGCTACAGAAAGGTATGTTGAATTGATTCAATGCAGAAGTATGTACAAAAATTAAAGAAGGGCTCCTGAGGCAGTATTTGGGCCAAATTCAGCTAGGTCAGGCTAGGCTAAGGCTCAATGATACTCTTTGGAGAGATTTTTATTAAATTTTAGTACAAAGTATCAGAAGTCTTAGGAGATCACGTCACAGCTGTGACCAAACTCTCCCAAGGAAGACTGTTTGCATGATACTTCAATTATGTACGGAATGAAACTGGAAAAAAAATTCCTTTTTCAAGGTACAAATCCAAGAAACTCTGATCTTATCCCTTATCTCCAAAACCTTTACAATTGAAATGGAGTTTAAAGTTGAAATGCCCAATAAAAAATTTGCATCAGTGTAGCCAGCAAATAAGACATACCACTTTACAAAAGAATAAGATGAGAAAACAGGATGGCTGTGGAAAAGAACTATGCTGAGCAAAACAAAGCATTTATTCCTGAAATATTGAAAGAACACATTTTCTGATAATTACTCTTACCTTTATAATCTTTTCAACTCCAGAAGAACAGATCATGTAAGTGTGAGGATTAAACCGGACTTGGTTTACAATTGACCGATGACCTTTCAATACCATAAAAGCACCATTGACGACCCTGCCAATGCCACCTAGGGGAAAAACAATCACACACTGAAATGAATAATTGAATCTTCATATTGCTTTCATTCATTATCATTTTAAGTCATATTATATTTGACAAAGCTTTCCAGCCTTATTTTGCAATATTTTAAGGCCTGTGTTGGCTGCAGAATTCCAGTTTTATGAGCAATGCCTCTATGAAAAGCCTCAAGTTTGATGAAAAGCATCCTTCCTGCAAATTAGGACTTGGAGGCTAGCTTTAGTTCAACTATCTAAACAAACAATGAAGGTTTTTGACCTAATATGACAAGTATGTGAATAAGAACAACATACATACTTAATGAAATCACTAGTGAAACCATAGTGCCTCAGGCATGACACTACTCAATTTGTAAATTTGAAGCAGAGACAAACAGAGGTTGACTTTTTTAATAGCTATACTCTTTTTTAAATTTATTTTTTAAATCAGCAATTCATTACTGTCACAGTTGACTCTAGTCTGATGGGTAGGAATCTAAAGGAGGCAATCTTCAAACTACTAACCTGAGTTACTACATTACAGATGGACTTAGTATAGCTTTCCCTAGACCAGGATCTATAACAACTCATATTTCTGTGAATCAAGCTTAGAGAAGGACCTGAAATAACACATCTGACCAGTGGGTTATATCATGCTTTGTCACAAGGCAGGAAATTAGCTGAATTGGAATGCTTTTGTGCTAATGGTAAAATTCAAAACAGAAGCCAGACAATTTTTCTGCTTGGTCATCGATTCTTACTAGGTCTATACACCAAAGCAAGAAACTGTCACACAGTAATTTTTTTTATATTCATAGATTCACACAATTAAAACCATTAACCTGTTAAAAACCACACCTGTGCATCTGAATAAACAAGTGTCAATCAACGTACTACGGTTAACTTCAGTGAAAGAAACCAAAACTCTTAAAAGAGGGGAAGTAAAAACTTAAAAAAACACTTCAGAAGAAAACAATGTTGCTACTGACAACTTCAAAGGTCATAAGCACACCTTATAGAAAGTTAAAATTATTTCATTAGCTTCTGTGCTACTTACAGTTGTCTTAACACTAAACAAGTAAACCTTATGTTCTTCTTGCTGAAGATGTTTGCTATCCTCCTTTGTCCTCAACAGGAGCTTTCAGCTGCAAAAGCTGCTGGTTTAAGCCCTAAGCCCAATGTTGAACAACTTGTCTTCTAAAACAGAGAGTCATAGTTCTCCTGCAATGCACACTTCCTAAAGAAATACTTGCATTAACACTGAAAAGTAGGAAGATAGAAAGGTCAAGAAAAAAAAACGGAGGAAAAAAAAGGCATTCCTATATCACTTTCCACTTGTTAGGTTACATAAATGATAAAGAACTGCAGCTAGTGAGCTTGTATTCATCCCCTCTCCTCTTAGAAAACATACTCTCTGCCTCCCACTCATTATAACTACACTCTGAAGACCAGACTGATGTGTACATGGTGTACAAACCACAATAAAGATTTTGAAATGAGGATTCATCCAACACCTAAAAATCCACAGTCAGATCTTTTTACTGCTTCTGGCAAGTGTTCTATTTGCACAAATCAGTTTTTGCAGACCAAACTGCAGTCTCATGGCACTTTGGGATGGAAGTATAATGTGCCTGAAGAAGGGAAAAGAAATGGCGAGTAACTCCAAGGACCAAAACGCATGGCCATTTTCAAGACTTTGGGTATTGATTGAAGGCTCATTTAAAATTAAGAAAACTTGAAAGGCAGACTATCACTCCAGTTAACTTCTAAATATGTTCATCAAAACTGAACTGAGACTGAACTACCTGGAATGGTTCTCTTATTTGGGTACACTTGTATGTTCTGTAAGGTTCAGAGAGAAGTTCTGCCACTGGAGCAAGATTTCAGCAGTGTAAGCAAAGTTGACTGAGAAGTAACTGACTGGAGCGCAAGTTCATTAAATGCCAAATTGGGCTCTTTTTCTTTTCCATCTTACGAGATTCCTCATGTCCTTTCATTCTACTCACCCTGCTAGACATTCATGACCACATTTATGGCTGATGGCAAGCTGCCCTACTCCCACAGCATTCCTTCTAGCCAAATCACAATTGTCAATCCAATTGCGTCTATCAAGCCAACAGTAGATGGTTACATCAAGCCCAGTTCTCAACACGTCTATCTTGACCTAGCAGACAAATGTTCCAGGAAAGTGAACCTTGGGAATGAAGAGACAATTTGCTTATGTTTCCAAGTCTGTAAGTAGTGCCTAAAACAAGTTTTAACTATCCACTGACTCTAGCTGCCTAAATTCAGTACAAAACAAGAAATATGCCCTACAAAACACTTCCAAAAGAGTCAGAAGTTAGAGAGACAATGAGCAAAGAAAGAATTATAATGGAGATTAAATACAAATTTAGGGCACCATATCTTGGGCTGCATTTCCAGGTCAGTCATCAGCCTTTTGCGGTACTGTCAGCAGTGTGAATTAACCCATGGTTATTTTCCTAGTAAAATAGTTATTTAATGCCAGAACTGTCTTCTGGCATTAAACTTTAAATGTTTACCAATACACTAAGAGCACTGGATGACAAGGGCACAGCATGCCATGTCTAAAACATAGCTCTCCCTGTAGTCAAATTCAAGCAGCGTCTGAAGCCCAGAAAGCCAGCCGTATCCTGGGTTCCATAAAAAGCAGTGTGGCCAGCAGGTCAAGGGAGGTGATTCTCCACCTCTACTCCGCTCTCGTGAAGCCCCACCTGGAGTACTGTGTCCAGCTCTAGGGTCCCCAGCACAAGACAGACGTGGACTTGCTAGAGCAGGTTCAGAGGAAGGCCACAAAAGTGATGAGAGGGATGGAGTACCTCTCCTATGAGGAAAGGCTGAGAGAGTTGGGGTGTTCAGCCTGGAGAAAAGGCAGCTCTGGGGAGACCTTACTGCAGTCTTTCAATACAGGGGGCTTATAAAGAAACACAGAGGGAGACTTTACCAAGGCCTGTAGTGACAGAAGGGGCATCAGTTTTAAGCTGAAAGAGCATAGATTTATACTGGATATAAGGAAGAAATTTTTTACAATGGGGGTGGCGAGACACTGGAACAGGTTGCCCAGAGACATTGTGTATACCCCATCTCTGGAAACATTCAAGGCCAGGTTGGATGGGGCTTTGAGCAGCCTGGTCTAGTAAAAGATGTCCCTGCCCTTGGCAGGGGGGTTGGACTAGATGATCTTTAAGGTCCCTTCCAACCCAAACCATTCCGTGATTCTATGAAGGAACTCCAAAGCCTTCTGCTTTAATATTGAAGTTCCCTAAATTCCTTTTAAGCTGTTAACAGTAAAATCAGAGGAAGCATAGTACCAGAACATACTTCACCCCTCTTAGAGTGAAGATGAACTTTCCTACAAAGCCCCTTAAAACAACTAACTGACCAATTACAGGAAAAGTCCCCTAGGAGCAGATTACTGCAATCACAAATCTTAGCAACCAGCTTTTTCCAGTAGTATGAGAGACGTTAATAATTTAAACCAGAAAGTATTGACTTCAGCAATACTCTGATAATCTTCGTGTCATATATAATAAGACTGCCCCAGAACCTCATTTTGGAAAATCCCTTGCCTGATGAAATTTTAGTCTACAAACTCCTATGTGCTTAAGCAACATCCCTAAGTGCTTTAATGCAGAGCTTTCTACATCCTTATCCTGACAGAGGTCCCTTCATTTTATAGTAGCCCAGCAAAGTTGGTATCATATTACATGAGTATCTGCATGGCAGACATATGCCTGTGTCCAGACTTGTCTGGAATCCCCCTGGTCTCTCACCAGAGGCTTAGCTGCAGCCATATAGCTTCTAGCCATCTCACACTGTGAGTTAAATTTGCTCACGTCTGCTGGCAAAAAAAAAAGCGCATCTGTACGTTAAGTGGAGGTTGGCATAAGCTGCTCAAATTCCTGAGGCCATCTTCCTTTTTTGCATGTAATAATTTCTATTTCTTTTTGCTGTCTTCACTTGAACTGGTATTTTTATTTGTACTGTTCCAACAGAATTTACCTCTGCTATCCCAACAACATTCAAATTTTGCTTTTGAGATTTGGGGTTCTTTTTAGGGGATGGGGGTGTTGTTTGTTTGCTTTTGAATTTAGTGGCATGCAGGTGGCAGGTCCTGCAAGTGTTTTAGCATGACAGCTTTTCTATTCTTAGATAGTTACCATGTGTATAAGCAGTGTTTATACATAAGCTATTAGCTTACATATAATTTTATTAATAATATTTTTAAAAAAAGCTTTCAGAGGCTGATTATGCTGATTTTAGAGGGTTTCTAACTTTCTAACCTATAACTACTGGAGGGAAGAGATGGAGATACACTAGTTGGTTTTGCAATACTTTCCAAAAATTGCTATGCTTAAAGACAGTTCTGAGTAGTGGTTTAGTGTTCTAGCTGTGCTGGTCAATGTTTTTTTGGTCTGCTTATTTGATACACAAAGCGAAATGTCAAGAAAATCCCTCTTCCTCTACATCCTGCAAATAAGTGCTCCAAAGAGGAGCAACACGAAGTCTTAAAAAATTGTTTAACTAATATCCTACTATGAAATCTGACCAGCTGGAAGAAATAACTTATAAAAGGCTAAATCTGAAGTGTACATTTTAAAACAGAGTTCCCCTGCACACGTTTGACAAGAATGCAATTGCAACACAAGGCCTATCTACAGGCTCTGACAGAGACAGAAGGAAGGAATAATACAATGCCTTGAAGCAGTGATGTCTACTATGTTGCTAAAGTGATTATTTCTTGATTTGCTTTATTATTTTATGTTTTAAATATTATACTAATGAAATCCTTGTTAATTACACGGTTTTGCAAATATTTATGAAAATTATTTGATATTTCACATATTGAGAACATTCTGGATGGTACATACCAAAACATTTTAAAAACCACTAGTAAATCATAATGAAAGAGAGTGAGATATTTGGACAGCAATCTGACTTCCCATGCACAAGTTCTACAACACGTAGCAGTGTTCAAAAAAAAAAAAAAAACACCCAGAAGAAGGAGTTATTTGAAGAATAAGGAAAAAAGGGAAGTGATAGATTATTAGGAAAAGTGCCCTAGTGCAGAAATTCTGTAAGAATGTAGAGCAGTCTCTAAACTAATGGAAGCTCTGTTCCAAACATTTTAAAAAAACCCTGCCAAAGTGCCAGAGAACTTGCTGGGATAAGGAACAATCCTCCACCGGCTCTGTAACAGAAGAATTACATGACCTCATTAAGAAGTCCTTTCTATCTAGGACACTGAAAAAGAAGTCCCACTGTTTGTTCATATAAGGTAGAAAGACGTTCCACAGACTAAAGCATAACTTCATACAAGTCTTGTAAATTACTCAAAGTGCTGAAAACTCCTGAGAAGGACCAGATATTTGCAGCTGCTGTGAGTGTGCCATAGCATACCATTCCACTGTAGTACTTGGCACTACAGTAGAAAGCTCATTTAAAATTAATATAGTTTTCATTAATAATAATACAGGACACATTTAGACTGTAGGCCACTGCCCTGCATTTGAATCCTATGAGGTCACGATGTGCTAATGGAAGAAGAAATACCATAGTTTGGCAAGCAAATGCACAGCACAATGCAAACAAATAAGCACAGCATATAGGGCCTTTGCCTTCAGTGCAGCAGATTATGTTTAGACTCCTTAAAAAGACTCTCTGGTCACTCACACACCTGTATTTGTTTCGTACAATGCATGCCAGCAGATGTCTTCGCTTCTCAGAGGCCCATCTGTAGAGAACCTAGATTTAAACACAAGCACTCTTGCCCTGAGAGCACAGGGCCCCACAGCATCTCTTCCTGTGGGATCAGGGATCTGACAACAGCTCTGGCAGCAGCCAGAACAACTTCAAGGTTTCTCAGCAGCACAGGCAAAACTGACTTTGGTCACATCAAATATGGGGTGAGAACAGCAAGGGCTGGCCAAGATCCTTTTTTCTCCTGGCATGGCAAGAGGAGACAGTTTGGAGGAGGCACTAGGGGACTCTGGCTTAGTACTTCTGCTGCTACAAGAGAAAGCGAAATGAAGCGTCTCCCTGTAAGAAAGCAGCTCCAACTCCATGCTCAGCTCAGACTGCTTCCTTTGTCACTTACGAACCCACCCTCCACCTCCCAGGCCAGGTGAAAGGATCAGCATGGCCTTCCAGAGCTTTAGCATAAGCACAGGGAGCAGTGGGCTGGCATTAGCACCTGCCCCAGGCAACCTGCTCTTCCATGCAATCACTCACTTTGCCTAGCCTACACCTAGAATCAGCCCCGTGGTGGTCTTATACTTCCACAGAAGTTCCAAAAGCCAAAGAAAAAATTCATATTTAAACATCTAAAGAACACGCAGACAGCTGTAGTGGTAGTGGCTATTTCTAGATATATATTTTCTCCCTTCTTTTGTTGCTGCTAAATATCTGCCATATCTATCTATGCCTTATCTATACCAAACCTCCCACCGTTGCTATCACCAGTAGAGCTGAAAACAACATGAAAGCTAAGACAAAATTACTATAGAAATAAACTTTGGCATACCCTTCCCATTCTGTCCCCTATCCTGGTCTGAAAGAGATTGCTTTTTTGGTGTTTAACTGCATAGGTTGCAATGGTTTTTACAATGTTACTGGAACCATGTGAATTACCACCAACAACTATGTTTTCTAAACAAAGAGAATAAAGTAAGTGAAATTATCACACAACCGACAGATACATTTGGGGTTTTTTTTAAATGGAGGTGTGAAAACAGCTTACCTGTGCATTTATTTTCTACTGGTAGCTGCAAACACATTCAATACAATACAGAGGAAGGAGCTTTGGTACAATCAGATGGCTCGTTGCTGGGGGCTAAGGCTTCTTCAGCCTCTCCCAGTGCTCAGTGCTATCTTCAGCTTTCTAGTGCTAAATTAGATATTAAACATGCTAAGGCAGGTTAGAGAAATGCTCATGGGTGCTGAATCTTCTTCCACTTGGCTACAGCACTACAAAGCACCCAACACTGCCTTGTTTTCTGATAGATGCCATCTAGCCAGGACATTTCCACAGGTTTCTGGTATTACAATCCACATGACAGAAACCAGTCTAAATTCCACTGAACACAAGAACCTCTTCTACACTGCCCCACCACTTGCTGTGATAATCAAACAACTGTTCCAAAGCACACCATGGTCAACACTGACTTGAAGGAAGAGACAAACTACAGTCCTAAGAGTAAAACAGTTTAGATTCCCAGACCAAACCTCAGAAAAATCAATTTTTTAAAAAATACAAACCTTCCAGAGCATGCTCCCCATTGGGCCAGATGGTTTCCCCCCACCCCAACCCAAGTGGTATGCATATATGCATGTGTGCCCATATATAACTAACTCAAAAATAGCTAAAGACATTAAGAAACATTAATCATCTATTATTCATCTTCACTTATCAGCCTGGAATTTTGAGAACTTAAATCACAAGCTGTCTCCAATGAGATAACCCTGTTCAAATGTTGTGAAAAGATCTGTTGCTGAATTCTTAAGCCTAAAGAGGTATCTGCATTTACAGTGACCAATGAGGAGAAAAAAAGGGAAGAAAAATTGCATCAGTTCTGCTGAAAATTGGTGCAATTAGTTTAGTAACTGGACCACAATGACAGGCCTTTTCTTGCTAGCAGTTACAGTCAAAGATAGAATTAAAAAGAGATTTTGAAATGCAGTTTGCTGTTCTGATTTAGTGAAGTTTTTTAGAAGGCTGGTGACAGCCTGCTCACGTAAACTGAAGGATCCCCAACTGTCTTCTCAATTGCAAATAAATATCATATCCCATAGCATCTTTGAGTAATATTTCAAAAGCAAGAGACAAGCTCCGAGTTGCAAAGATGATTCAGAGTTGTGGGTGAGGAATGTACATTCCATTTTGCAAAACATTTGGTCTCCTAAGCCCTCTATTACCCCACAAGACATGTCAGGTTCTGTCTTGAACAGGGATTCTTTACCAGCTAAGAGACCATGTTTATAGGAGTTAGGTTTAAATACTGCCTGAAGTGCTTAACATACAAGCGCTTCAGTCTTATATGACTTAAGTCTTGCTGGGCATGTCAGGTAGGGCTAATGTCTCTTCTCACTTCTAGCTTGCCTTGGAGTCAAGTAAAAGCTGCGGAAACTTAGGACTGCTTTTCTTCTGTCAGACTAATGTATTAATCTTGCTAGAAACTCTGGCTCTGAAGAAAACTGGGATATATACTTTGAAGAGGAAATTGGCTAACAAATTTACCAAGACAATCGGCAATTACTTCTGAAGCACAGTGGAAAGCTGGGTAGTACTTGGATGGAGAAGAAAGTGGAAAAATGAGCAAACTATTCCATCTTCAAAAAAGGACAAAAGGTGGTAAAAAAGCAACCAACTTTCTGGCAAAGGAAATCCTGGCCTATTCAGAATAATCTAAGATTGTGGAAGGAGACAGCCAATAAAACTCTTCAAGCGAACAGTTTCCTAAGCAATTTAGGAAATACCTTTTTTCACAGACTTCCCTGCCCCCAAGTAAATCCTGTCTAATAATTGGATGGACAAAAGCCCTGGCAGAGTTTCCAGCTGAGGGGGAATGACCCAATGCAACCTACTGGGAGGGCACCTCTAAATTATGATTATTTGCAAAAAACCAGCAGAATTTGTTCCATTTCCCGGGCAAAACACCAACACAGGTAACCGCATTCCTCCGACTTGAAATATGTTTGCAATTGTCTGACTGGTGGGTTCCTTCCCACTTTTCTTCATTTTTTGTGTCGTAATGTTGCTAATCATCAGATAACTAGTACTTGCTGCACCTCTACTTAAGCAAAATAATCTCTTTCAGAGTTGTCATTAAGGATGCCGCTCTGTAAGAAGATCTATGCTTGCAAAAAAGTTGCTATTTACAAATAGCTGATATAATTTAAGGGAGTTGTATCATAAATATTTATAGCAACACAATGTCTGAATTCAACTGGAAGGTAGAAATCAGTTAGAGAGATATTTTTATGTAAAATACCAAACAACAGTATAGGCTATTACATCATCCTGTCTAGTTTGTACAGTATTTTAAATGAAAGACCACATTCCACCCCCTCAGATCACAGACCCAAAGACACTCCTATTTTAAGCTAGAACATGAGAACAAGCAGTTTTCCATTGAAGCAGAAGCCTTCCAAGGTCTCCACATCCCTACAAGAAGACTCTTTCTCCAAAAGGAAGCACAGCAACCTCTCTAGCTGAACAATTATTCTGAATCACAGGATGAGATTTAAGAAAGGCTGTTTCATCACATTCAGAACAGGCACAACCCTTCAAGAAGAGCTGAATAAAGAAAAGAGCTTCAATAAGCCTGTCACAGGTGATGTGGATGGCCAATGAGTTATTTGCCACAGAAGCCAAATCTTTAGGTCTAATAAAACAAAGCTCCTGCCTTTTGCTAAACTGTTTCAATAAGGGAACTACTCAAGTTACAAAAGACTAAGACATGCACCTTCCTACTACAGGATCTTCTGATCTCATTAAGCAACCACTGAGGGCAATTGACATTAAGTAATTAATTTTGTAACTGAAATGTTGCAAGTTTACTGATGCCCTTCCTCAAGTTACAAGAACCAAAACCAAAAAAGCTGACGGAAACACATGACATTGTTTTATGGTATTTCTAGCTATCACTCTTTGTGCAAAGGTCCCAGATAGAAAGTCTGCCATCTACAGCTGCCTGGGAAAAGAGTTTTCAAGAGCCAGATAAACACAGAATCTTAGATCCTTAATTTACAAATGAGGCAGGACAAGTATAGTAACACGCATAAAAAGTAATTCTACAGTCCACACACAAAAACTTACAGATAAATAACTAATTTAAATGTATGTAACTTTTGTTTTAACCAAGAGGAAATTCTATAAGTAATAGTAACACAGTGTCAAATGTACAAGTGAATCACACAAATTAAAAGGAAAGTAGGGAAAAGCCTCTATAAACCCTACACAAAGATAGAACGCCAAGGTGCTGGTATATTTAGCAGGACCAACTTCAGGACTTCTGGACTGCAACATCAAATGGTTAAATAAGCAATCCAAAATTAGAATGGTATGTTCCTCAAAACCCTGCCATTAACCAACCTTTTAGAGGCTAGCCATCCTCTCAGCTGTGGATTACACAGCTGTGATTAACAGCCTTTGAAAATGAAACAAAATATTTTCATTCTACCTCTAATGCAGCTTGTAATTTGCTCTCACTATTGCTAAAGCACTTGAAACCACAGGATAGCACTCAGTTGTACTTAATATGACTAAAATGTACAGTTTAAACTGTCAGAGCCACTAAAAAAGAAAACAGTAGTATGTTTCCTAAAGTCTTGAGTCTTTCAATCAAGATTCAACACCCTTCTAAAAGAGCACAGCAATTTGTTTCAACAGAAGAGAGATGCTGACATTGTATAGCTTAGTGTGTCATACTGCCAAACCCTACATGATACTAGATGATATCAAATTAGGCACCGATCAACTGTGGCATCTACAACACTACTGTTACATCCCACACACATTGCTGCTTTTCTTTACTCTAACACCCCCCTCTTATACTTTCACACAGAGCTAAGCTAGTGCTATTTGCTTAGTATGTCTGTCCCAGCATGGAAAAGGGTCAGAAATGAGTTGAAACTGGTCATTTCCACCAGCTGATAATGCTCCTCCACCTGGAAAGTAAAAGAGCATAACTGCTCTGCATTAGAAATCAGTGGGAGAGTTTTGGTGTAAGAGGAAAGAAAGAGGGGAAAAGAGGCCATTGCACTGGAGCTGTAAGGAGCAGCCTGTGAACCCAGCACCACTTTATGCTGCAAGCTTTGTTATGAGAAGTTTCTTAGTAACAGATTCTAAGTTCTTCACTGAACTGAGATCAGCTTAGAAGCAGCAGAGTTGGTAGACAAGAGGGAGGAAAGACACCCTGCTCCAGCCACAGCTCCTCCTTCTCTTCATCAGTTCATCTAGAAGATTTAAATGATCATTATAGAAGAGAAACAAAAAGAAAATCAGTATGATAAAAGATTCAAATGGCATTGGCCATTGCTATCCAGAGACTGGATTAGGCTTTTGTAAACTCTCGCCATCCAGCTTTCATCAGAATTACTCTAGATTCAGAGGCTGAGTGAGAACAGCAATTTTTCAAAAAAAACCCCAAGTATTTGTCAGACAACTGGCTCCCCTCCCCCAAATTCCAAAACAACAAAGCTTACCTGCTTCTGGATCTGGAGGAATCCTCCACATATACAAATTGAAGTCATCAGAGCCTGAAAGGATGTACTGTTAGGAATAAAAATAAAAGCAGTTTACCACAAAGTATCACATGAATTATGTACTTTATTGTTGATCTAGTTTCTTCAAACCAAAAATGAGGAAAACAAGATAATTTGTACCATTCTTTGCACCTCACTGATCAACTTACCCTTAAATGGGCTTGGGGTACCAGCACAAAAACGTTGCATGCATATGAACAGACCAAAATTCAAAAGCATGCTTCATGTATCTAATGCCTACTGCCCAAACTGTATGTTTTCTTTGCTAAACAAGGCTATGGATTTCGTTTGGCTTTAATACAAGCCTGCCTAGATCAAACTCTCATATTTTGCAGCCTGTAACTCTGGTCTTTTTTTAATGTCAAAGTCTTTAATTCTTTTTACTCATCTCCTGAACTACCAAGGAAAACTCCAACAAACACATACCTAAGAGAGCTAGCATGTCCATTACACCCAAGCACAACATGTCTGGCTCATCTGTCTACTCAGACCATCAAAAGTCAGTCACTGAGGATAATCTTGAACACTGAACAAAACCAAAGCTAAATATACACTGTCAGCAAGTCTCAAGTGGTTTTAAAAAACCCACATGTTTATCATACTGTTCATTTTTTTTCCTGGTTATAGTTACCCTGAAGAGATGGAAGGCTGCCCTTTTTCAAGAGTGCATGAGCAATAAGCAATCTCTTTATTGTACAGAAGTGTAGGCAATATACAATTTGAAGTAGCTTAATATACTACAAACATGCACTGGAATGACAGGTGACATTTGACATGGTAAAAAGCTTACATGTCTCAGTTATGTGAGGCCACAAACTGTGCATTGTCTTCAAATACCTCTTCTCCAATAAACTGTACTCCCTGTCATTTACTTCTCTCCCAAATTAGATATAAGACGACATGTAGTGGAACCAAGGGCAGATTCCAATTCCAGTATACTGGTGTAGACAGTGTAAATCTCTAGCCCTCAACCCCCTTAAGGCTCAATACAGTCAAGAAATTGGGGTTTTCATTTTATTGTTAGGGTAGAGGGAAGGGAGGAAAAGAAAGAAATGGAGCAAGTTTGTCCCTTTTCTAACCTTTGATAGGAGACAAATTCGGTTTTGTTTGGCTCAAGTGTAACTGGTTTCTGTCTTTCACTCTCCAGGGACACAAACTCATCAGACAAAGTAATATCAAGCAGTGAGGAGACAAGTCCTGGAATGACACAGGACTGAGAAGCAAATAAACAAAAAATATACACTAACACCGAGAAAACTGCTATAAATTTGCCTATATTCTGTTTGCAATGCTAATTATGTTCGTGCAGTATTTGGATGTTTCCAGCCGCAGAAATGCAATAACCAACCACCAAAATCCCTTCTCTGGTTTCCTACTATCACAATCCAACCATTCTTTTTTCTCTTATTTTTAAGGATGTAGGATGTGAGTAAGCACTTATGAATGCAATTCTGCTCATTTTCTGACAGATAAGAAGCACTGATCAAACAAAAGTTCCTTTGAAAACTTGTGCACACTAGTTCTGCATCACTCATAGACCCATCCTCTCCAAGCCAGAAAGTTATTTCTACAAGCCAACATGTTCAAGCACTTAGGCAGCTTACCTCTGCCAAACTGACCTGACAGTGCCAGGAATATGTGCTTCCCTTTCATTTGACTGCTCATAAATGTTAGCCCACAGCAGGCTAAGCCACTGTGCCAAAACTACACAGACTAGGGCTCATATAGGCAACCTCCCAGCAATCAGAAAGAAAGCACCTCTCATATGTTTTGTTACACATGAAATGCTACAAGGAAAAAAAAGTCTTACTTAGTTATAAAGATGTTGCCCATTGTTAGTATTTATTACCTAATTGCGTGGTTGAAGCAGCAACTAGTTTGCCTAGGACATGTGGGGAAAAATAGAGACTTCTAAAGAAGCTAGAAAGCTCAGTATCTTGAATTTATGGCCATAATGCCCCCCCCCCTTTTTTTTTTTAAACCAAACAAGTTCTAACAAATCCTCAATGTAAGAGTCATTTAGCACTTCACATCATAAATCAAACAAACCTACCAACAATGAAAGGCCCCAAAGTGACAGATTTCAGATATCCTGCACCAGGCACACAACAAAAAAATCATTAATAAATGTGCAGTAACGAAGTGTCTGTGAGACTCTTCAAATCAGCTTCCAAACTGATTTGCAGAGGGACACACTGTGTATCCTGTAAGACTCAATGGCCAATCATCTAGGAAATCTGGTTTATCACTGCACACTGAAAAAAAAATACCACCTGCAAAGACTGCTGATCTGAGTATACTCTGTCTTGCTTTGGAGATAGCAAAATTTAGAGTGCCATTGCAGTGATGTGGGCTAATGGCAATTTGACTGCACTATCAAGAGTGTCACCTGGAGGTCAAGACAAGCGAATATTCCCTTTACCTGGCACTTTTGAGGCCACACCTGGAATATTGTGTCCAGTTTGGGTCCCCTAATACAAGAGTGACACTAATGAATTGGACAGAGAGTGGAGGAAGGCCACTTGGGCTGAAGGCATGTGACCTGCGAGGAAAAGCTAAGGGAACTGGCCTTATTTAGCCAGAAGAAGAGAAAATGAAGGAACAGAGTAGACCTCAACAGTGTCCCACTGTCTGAAGGAATACAGAGCAGCTGGGGACAGACTCTTTCCAGAGGCATGCAGTAGATGCGCAGGAAGCAACAGTCACAACACACAGAAAGAGAAATTCCAGCTGAGCACAAAGGAAAAGCATGTTCAGGAGGAGCATAACAAACACTGCAACTTGGCCCCAGAAAGGCGGTGGAATCTCCACCCTTACAAATCTGAAATTTACCTGGACAATTCCCTGAGCAACCTGATCTGACTTTGAAGATGCTCTGCTCTGAGAAGCAGCTTAAGTCAGATGACCTCTAGAGCTCTCTTCTGATTCAATGTTTTCAAAGATTACCAAAGTAAAAAGGGAAATAATTGCCTTGGTGGATTGGGGTTGGTTTTTGGGTTGAGGGGTGGGAAGGGGGGGAGAGTTGGCCAGCATCAGGAAAATGCCCACCTGAAACTTTTACACTCCACCACACATCATAGCTTCATGAAAACTCCAATGGGAAAACAAACTTAGGCCACACAGGCAGAGGCATAAGCTGCAGTTCAGCATATGGACTTGCATAAATTCATGTGGTCACAATTTGGGGAATTTAAAGAAAGAAATTAGCAAAGTATTTTAAAGTAGTTCACAGAATCATAGAATGGCTGAGGCTGGAAGGAACCTCCAGATGTCATCTGGTCCAACCACCCTGCTCAAGCAGGGTCATCTAGAGTCGACTGCCCAGGACCATGTCCAGATGGCTTTTGAATACCTCCAATGGCAGAGATATTCAACCCAACTATCTCTAATTGAGATAGCTCCTACCTACTTAAAAGCACCATGAAGTCCTTTGCTTCATTACCATTTTCTAGCCTAATGACCTAGCCTAATTCACACCAATCAAATACACTTAGTCAAAGTATTACAGAGCGAATTAAGAGAAAGTAAGTAGGAATGAATAGAGCATCTACATTGCAATTTATGTATAGTCACAGAACAAAGCTCAGCTCAGGATCTGAGCTGTTCTGAAGAAGTACTTACAGGTTTAATCTTGCAACTGAGACAGCCATCAGTAAGAGCCAAAAGCATTTATTGATAAAGTCATCTACACAAGTTTGATGATGTAAGCAATGAGCTGCAAGTTGTGAACTTTCATATAAAATTTAAATTCTATTTTGATAGTTAGCTCTGCCAGTAATTATCAGAAATAGATCATATTCCACAAAATATCTAACTATTCGTTATCTCTGCCATTCCACTGCCCCCACCTTGGCAGCCAGCATTGTTTTCCACTCTCTTTCCCTGTTAGGATACCTCTGGGGTACATTTTCTTGCTGTTCTCACAATGTAGAATTGAATCCCCAAAAGCATTCCTTTTGTCCTTTTCTGTAAGATGAGGTGATAGCGGTCTGAGAAGTAGAACATGGCTTTTCAGCCGGAAACCAAGAAACTGCCAGAAGCACAACTTCATGACTGCAGCTGTTGCAAGAAAGATGTGTCAGCTGAAGCTTCAAGAGCAGACACCCAAGCTGCTTAAAGCCAGAAACACACCTCTTCCATGACATTTGAAAAAGAAACTTAGTTCCAGTTAGTACTCTCTGCACAAGACGATGAGAACCCAACGCTGCTGAAGAGCGTCAGGTGGACTGACATTACTAGGATGTTTATATGATCATCTGTGAAAATTTGTCTTTGATGGATTCATCATTAGTATAACAATAAGCAAATAGTTTTCCACACTAGTTGAAAGTTGGAGAATAAGGATTGAGAAAATGCAAAAGTCAGTCCCTACTACTAGAAAATTCAAAGAAATAATTGCTATGAAACACCAAGCCCAACTTAATAAGGCTGAAATCCTGAGGGAATAAAGTAGACTTTTTAAAAGGAAGGAACAGAAAGGAAAGAAAAAGAAGGGGTTGGGGTGGGGTAGATGAAAGAATGTCATGCTGCATATGCTTAGACTCCACTTTAATTGTGGCCAAGGATTTTTGGTCCTGAGGGGACATGCAAAACGTAATTCCTAGCAGAGTACCTTTTACTCACTCCCTTTAAGAACAAAAGCCCAGATAATCAAATCACAGAGGCAAGCTAGTGAGAGGCAAAAACATGTGCATTCAGAGACAAGTAAATGGCTAAGACAGTGTGCACTCTCCCTCCTCCTGCCCTCCCCACCCCCCTCCCCACCAAAAGACAACTCCAAGCAGAACATAACCTCAAGAACCAGTGCAGTGCTGAATTCTGAATCAGACCAGACACTGCGCGGGAAGCTCAGATGTCTGGGAGGAGAGATCAATATTAAAACCACCTGTTTCATTGTCTGCATTTTTGCTGCTGTATCTGACCAAGACTTCGGAAATCAGCATTAACAATATTCACATGAACATGAGATTAGACAGAAAAACAGTTGCTAATAATTAATATTGGAGTTTTTTTAGAAGGGAATAATCAGCTTCTATGTCTAGCTGTTAGCAACAATGACAGGAAAAGGCTTCCAGATGACTACAAGCTGCTGATTCAGAAGTTTGCCTTAGAAGGAAGAAAACTCTCAGGCGTGGTTAGAGTCTGCTGCTGGAGAAAACACAAATTCAGTCTGAGATTCAAGTACATGTAAAATGTTTAAAATGAACTATGATCAGGAATCTGGCAGAATGATTTCGGACTAGTGCTCCCCACTCATTCCACTGTAACTCTTCTCATTTTCTCTCTCCCCAAGGAAATTACAGCAGTTGATATAAATACATGGGAAATCTTTGCTGCTGCTATAGTCTCCTAACAGTAGCATTAGCATTTCATTTTGCAGAGTACTACCACTCTGGGGAATTTATTTTTGTTCTTGTTGCTGCCAGTTTGAAAGCTTTCAAAATCCCACAAGCTACATTTCCTCAGGTGCTACTGAATATGGAGCATTTCAATAAAATTTTATCTAAATCAAACCTTATTTTACAGTTTCCAACATCCACATTTCCCGTTTCCATAAAATTTCCTCTTACTTATGACCTCTATCAGAGACATTTTTAAGCTTTTGGCCCTAGACAAGGGACCAGACATCGATCATTTTTCCAAAGTATCAGCAAGTCTTTTGAACGGCCCTACTAATATAACAGAGAACAAGAAGAATGTGGGAGAATTTGTCTTAAAAGCACAAACCAAAGAGCACCATCACCATGTAATTATAAATGGATGAATGAGACCATGGGTAATGGTACAGAGATGATAACCATTTGAAAAGTAATTGCTGCTAAGTTACTAACAGTAAAATGCTTGTCAGAAAGACTCAAATTTCATGCTACTGCTTACAACTTTACTAACAAGTCAGCTCTGAAAGAGACTATCTTCTTAAATCTCAATTCCCACTCACTTGAGCATGTCTGTTCTTTGCTCAGAGGGGCCAATGAACCTGGGGGCAAAAAAGAGTAGACAGAATTTTTCTTGGGCTTTTAGTGAGCTGTCCCTTAGCTTCTTGAAGTAATGCAAAATCCACACGCTGGGGAAGAAGCCCAGAGGCATCCAAATTTGAAACAGTTGTGCTGGTGCTTTGCACAGCTCCTTTAAGAGGCAGAATGTACAGTCCCTCCATATATTGCCTGTAACATAATACAACTCATGGGCGGGGCGTAGACTTTTGCTTTTTTCCTACGACAACAGATAAAAGAATCTGGATTGGTGGCAGTCTGCTAGGCTTAAGTCTTAATGCCTCTTGAACATATGAGAAGAACTGCTGTGCACATCTCTCTGGTGGGATATGCACTGAGGAAACCACAGTTTGATATAAAGCATCACTGAAGTCTGAAAAACATTGATTATTTGTCCAAAAAAGATTGAAATTCATAGCAATCAGCACTTTGGAGAAGGAATCCATATACACAAAGAACATAAAAACTGTGTATATTTCCAAGGAGGAAAGGTTTCCTAAGGAAACAGGGCTTATGCTATTTTGTTCTTTGTGGCATCAATCCATCTCCAGGAACTTTTAAGCCTAATGGCCAATTTCAAATTTGATAGAGGACCTGAGGGTTCTAGAACTACAGACTGCCTAGAAATATTCTCTTACAAACCGGCAGTCACACAGAGGAAAGAGACACACCCTGTAAGTAGCCACTGAGAGCAAAGCAGTACCACAATTACACCCCCCTACTAAACATCAGGAAACACAAATGGGAACTCATCCTAGAACCCAACAAAATCCCAATGATATCACCACCATCTGCTTCTCATGCAACTATTTCAAAGGGGATAAGAAAGCAAATTACAAATAAATAAAAGCAAAAAGTAAGAAAGGTCACCTCATGTGCACATATATATTTGTGTGTGTGCTTGTAATATCACAACCATGAACACAGGTCTTGCTATACATTACGTATTTTGCATGAAAAATGTTTGACAGAACACAACCAAATTTTTTTTTTTTTTTTTTAATAGCTGCTTCTGGGCCTTTTGTGATGCCAAGACTGCTCTATGTATCTTCCTTATAAATGAGACTTCCCCTGCTATTCTCTCCATTTTTAAAGAATGACTGATACTTAATTTACCATTTGATCAGAATTTATTATTAAGTCTGCATTTCCTGCAGGTAGAAAACCCACAGAATTATTTTCAAACATCTTTATATTGTTAGAGTACCCACTGACCAAAGGGGAAACAAGGTAAGGACGCATCTATGGAGGAGAAAAAGACTTTTTCCTATTCAAAAAGCAACAAGAAGCAAACAAACAAGGAATCGGCAAGATAATAAAGCTCGAGTTGGGCAATACCACAGGAATAAAAGAAAAAAGCAGTATCTCCCACACAGCAGAGCACTCCTTTTCTTTCCTTAAACAATTAAGGAATAAACAACAGTCACTTGGTCAAGTATTTCCATCTCTTTGTGATTCCTGATCTCTCTGTCGGGCTGCTACCTTTATGCTGATGAACCTAGGCTTTTAGTATAAAGTTCCCACTGAGTACAGCTTGAAAATCTGCTCTAATGATCATCTGCTGACTTCCTCAGTAGGTATGTTCCCACCTACATACCTTGTGCCAACATCAGTGCTTGTGACACAGCAGTGATCTGGTTCAGTAGCTAGAACAGTAAAATCCCATACAAATCACAACAGTCATTCAATATATTTCTTCTCATTTATGTATTTCAACCAGCTTCTGTAGGGGTCAGGTGGGTGCCAGTGCAGCCCAAGTACAGTACAGAACCTTCCTTCTCAATAGCATACTACCTTGTTTGTACCCTCAGTCTGCAACCCTTGTCAGAGTGGCTGCCCCTTCTCCTTTGAGGAGCTCTCACTGTTACCAACTAAGAAGTTCCTCTCCCCAAGGCAATTAACCAGGGTGCAGGGTCGGGAAGAGGTAAAGAGCAGTCACCTGTGCAGACTATTAACCTCTTGCTGCTGTCTCGCAATGACAAAACCTAAAGTAAGAGGAGATGTAACTGGGAAAGCTATTTCTGAAATGTGTTTTGCAAGGATACCTACACATTCTTTTATCTTCTGCTTTGTAATAAATTCAGGAGCACAAATCATATCTTTTGTGCAATATTTAAAAAATGTAAAGAGTAATCTACAACTAGGGCTCACAGCATTGTGGTATTAAGAAACACAGTTGCTTTGAAAGCAGCCATCTTTCTTCATACTAGCCAGGACAGCAGCTTGCAACCTGTACTGTTTGAGACTGTTTTTCAGGAAGGTTGAAACTGGCATAAAAAAGAGCTTAAAAGTTTTCCATCTCAGCCTGAGAATAAAGCAGGTACATCCAAAGGCTTTTCACAACAGAAACTTTGCTCCTCAGTAAGAAGCATGCCTATCTCATGAACTGGAAAAAGAAAAGCTGTGACACAGCAGACTGGAGAAACACAAATTGCTTCAAGTACCTAAAATTCAAAGCCAAAAATTTGTATTCCTACTCCCTAAATCCCTAATCTTATAAGCAGCCAACTCTGTGTGGGGCAGTTTTAAATGCTTACGGAAGCATCATCGGGAACAATCCATCAACATTTTTACAGCTGCCTTTTTGCCATGCAGAAAGGCCATAACAGTAATTTTATTCATGAACAAAAGCAACTTAGAAACCCTTACTGTGGATTTCTATGGCAGGGAAAATATTCCTATTACATTCCAAAGAAAGGAACAACAAGTTTATCTGAGCGTATGAAGGGGACTCTACTGCACAGGGCTGAAACTGCATGAACACCAATTGCTCTCTTTTGTCTTCCTCAGCCATCTGTTACTTACTTTTTCAAATACACATTAAATCAAATATTCTATTAGTCAAAATCCTCCAGAATTCATAGTAGCGTTTTCAGTATCTAGACAAGGCCTAGTTTTAACAGTTCAACAAGAAACACTGTCAGGGCAGCACCCGTTGTGTGTCATTTTTAGCAGTGCATTCCTGCTCACTGTCCCTTCCCTCTCCCCAGTCATGCAAGGGGTGCTACTGAAGTGCAGGTCTCCTGTGATCCACTATGAGCAACATGAAGCCTGCAAACCTCAAAGTCTCCTGAGTCAGGATTCCACTCCACCAGAATTTAGCTTCAGTATGGGTCCCTTTGGGCTAATGCATTACTGTCTAGAGGTCTAAAAACCTCCCCCAAGGGCTTACAGGAATGCACTAGAGAAGGGAGACAAGAAATGTGGCTGGCAGGATGCCCCAGGGAATGGGGGAAGAGGTGATCAGAATAAGAAGGGTTAAAGAAAACTCCCAGCCCCTTCTGTAAAGACCCTGACTCTGAAGAGAGATTTTCAGTATGACTCTCCCGTGTCAATTACGAAAAGCGATGAGGAAGAAATTCATAGCCAGATAAATTACTCATGAATGTATTTTATATATGAATGTTATGCATACAGCTGGGAATTAAGCTGCCATTTAGATTAAGTAAAAAAACAAAATACAACCTAATCAGTAATTCTTGGAAGAAGCCAATTTAAGACAGAGCAAGACATTTGATTTTCTTTTTATCCAAGCACAGCAACATATTTGCACACTGAGTGCTTTTTCATATATTAAGAAATGCTGACTGCAATAAGCTACTATTCATTAAGTCTTCTGTACACAGGAAACTGACAATATATTCTTTAGAAGAATAATTCCCTTTCTTCCTTTTAGTTTTTAAAGCTAGACATTGATAAGTAGCACTTCCTGAGATAAATGGCCTTTAAGTTAGATGACACAAAGAAGAACACAGAAGAAAAGTTCTATTTCTTTACAAAGGTAATGCACAACCATGTAAGACCCCTGGCACCTACACAGCTAATCCTGTTCTTGGAAGGGTTATATTCATTTAACAATTCTGTCCTGCTAAAAACTGGGTTGTCCCTAACCAGGGCTACTTAGCACACAGACTTCAACATAATGAAGGTTCTAACTTTATAGGGAGTTGGAGCAGTCCGCAGTACCGTGAGCAGTGCATTCCTGAAAGTCTCCTATACCAGTGTAATGTCAACAGAAAAGGCTGAGTGGTGATGTAATGTCTGAGGGCATGCCAGAGTCAAGACACTTTTTGTTTGATTCACAGGGTACAAGTTATTTCTCCCCACCCCAGCCTTTTTTAAAGCGGGCAATAGGCAGTTGATTTTACAGCTACAAGCATTGCAGAGCCTCACATTATCTGCACAGTGGAAAAAAAAAGAATGAGCTGATAGCATTCATCATTGTGACACAGGCAACAATTCTTGAGCAAGAAAAGCTTTTGGTCTATTTTAGTTTGAAGGGGGGTTGTGTTTTGTGGATTTTTTTGTTGGTCTTTTTTTACTGCTGCCCATCACCATGGCCTCTGAGACTCCTACATTCAAAAATGCATTTGGGTACCTGAAGCCCTTCAATACCTCCTGTATGCTCAGATCCAGGAATATACTTTCCATACCAGTCTAGCAACTAAAAATCCTTAGTATTTAAACAACATTTCCCAAATGTTAATGTTGACAAGAAGAATGGAAACTCCCCCAGTACCCTGACACAACTTGAGATTCTCACACATTTTATGATTTGTATGTAAACAAACACTTGTACACATGAGGGTGAAGTCAGTGGGTGTTAGATGCATAGATAAACTGCCTTTAAAATTCTGGGCATGGATGCCTGTACTAGAAGGATGGATAAATTATGATCTCGCATAAATCTCTGCAGCCAACAGCAGGAGTGGGCAGCTGAGAGTCATGCTTGATCCATCTAGCCTGTCTTACCCTTCCTCCCTTCCACAGCTGTATGACTTAAGTGAGCTCCCAGGTAATGCAAATGGCATACAATTTTGAACACGTTTATCTACCAACATCAGAGCTCTCCTACAAAGAAAAGAAAAATTGGTGTCATGTGAATGAGGTCATTACACTCATGACATGGACAAAAGACAGAGTTCTGAGAGGAGCAAATGAAGGCAATTATAAATGGGTGCAAATAAAACACCATCTAAACATTGCTTCTCAAGCTTTGGTAGTTGTAAGAAACAAGAAAAGTCTGACTGTGGCGTTTCTAGGAAAAATGCTTTCATATACTGTTCGCTGATTTTCAAATCAGGTTCACAAGGACTACAACAATAATGCTTTCGGAGGAAAACAACAGTTTACAAGGACACAAAAAGAAGCAAAGCTGTTCATACTCCAAGATCTCTGTCACTTAACTTGTGCTACAACCCACACACCCAAAATACCTGCAACAACTCAAATCCATCGAAGCACTTCAGAATGTGTTCTTTTAAACTTAAAAAAAAATAATCATTGGAGTTAACAGGTGAATCTTTCTGTGTTTTTCTACTTAAAGCATTAATGGTATTTCATTCTTTGTTAAGAGGTTTCAATCTACTTGCATCACAGATGCTCCAATAAAAAAAGCTGGTATGCAGATCGCTGCACACGTGCTATTAGCAGGCTCCCCTCTAGAGTGACAAGTCAGGAGTTCTGGATCCAAGTCCTGTCACAGTCTCTGAGAACTAAAAAGACAATACTGAGAAAAGATTAGTATACAGAGCCTAACTGTCATCAACAGACAAACTAATCAAACTGTTCCCCAACTAGTAGTCTGTTTTATTTGTGCAAAGAAATTGTATTAATTTAACACACATACCTTGTCAAAGGAAGAATAACACATCTGATCATTATGGGAGCTTACGTATTTAATTTCTTAAAATGTAAGGGTGATCTCTAAGAGAACTCCTAAGTTGTGTGCTTGCAGCTTGGAATATGTTCATTTTTGCCATACCAAAATCCAACAGCTCCATATGGAAAGTGGTGTTATTTGCCTTCTCTGTAGATTTTCACCACTGTGTTAAAGCAAACTTCCAAAGGCAAGTACTAAGATACTAACAGTTGTGGGTTTTTAAACCCTGATGGTCATGATTTACAGAAAAACTTCCTGTGAGTAAACCATTTTCCATGTACAAGCTCCATACAAAGATTAGCAAAGGCTGTAGTTCTCTGAGGAGCTGAGTCTCACAGCACTGAAAGGCTATCCCTCCACCTCTCTCTCACCCTCTGATCCCTTCCTTATACTGCATTCAAACACTAGTCAGAGCCCTTGGAGTGTCAATATAAGTCATTAACCCAGAAAAAGAAGTAAATGCTTCTGCCAGGTTAGGAAGTTGAATCAGTGAAAGGTCTTGCATCACCTCTGCTGGATAAGAAAGGCCTCCTTTCAGCAGCTCACTTTTTTCCCCAATGTAACTGCATTCTAAGCACTGATGAGTTAAGGATATCCCTTTCTTGTTAGGGTTAAAATATAGAATCGAAATGCAACTTTACCAGATGAACTAACTGTACAGACAACATATAATTGTTATTGAACACAGGAGACTCACATTTTTAAATTACTAGGCTCTGTATGAAGTATTAAAATCTAACTATTTAAGACAGTTTAAAAGAGAAAAAAGATCAAGTCATCAGTTTAATAAAGATGAAAAGAAAAATTGAAAACAGGGAATATCATAGGCGCAATCAGAGAAAATTTCTGAAGAAGCCTTCCTACCACAAGCACCACTCATAATTTGAAGACAACTTTCTCATCCTTAGATCCCCTCAAATGAGCCTTAGCTCATACAAAGTTTTGATCCTACAAGGAAATAAAAGCAAGGAATTCTATGAAGCTCACTTTGCATGGATCTCAAATGAAGGACATTCTTTATTAAGCAAAGGACAGCAATATTAGAATGGGATGGAGGGCTGGAACCAGATTAAATTGGAAACAGATTTATGTTTTTGGTGAATTCTGATTTACAGGGGGAGTCTTGTATATATTATGTCACACTCACAAAACTCACCAAAAAGCAAAAGCATACTAGATGTATAGAAGGGCAAAACTTAAAAAACATTGTAAATTTTTTTATTCATCTTGTGTATCTTACAGGAGGTTCCAACTCTAACCTTCTTTTCTAGATCCACCTGGAACTGGAATTGGGTTCTTTGTAAAAGGCAGTCCCTAAGGACTATCCATAGCGTTGACAACCTTAGTCAGCTGAATTTGAGCATTACTGGACAGTGTACTGGCATTTTCTGTGACTTCATTATCTTTTTTTCCTTCCAGTTAGAGGATGGGTACGAGCAGGTCAAATTCCACATCTCTCTTATATTCCACATTAAACTTCATCTTCCCTATCAGCTTCTTATAGCATTTATAAGGGAATATAAGTGTCTTTTGCTCTGATTTCCAACTAGTTAGTAGCCTTATGTGCTGCTACTTTTCTGAACAGAAAGTCCATCAAGTCAAAAGAATATCAAGTTTTTTAAAAATGCAGGCTTCTGAAGTACCACATCAACCTGATCCAGAACAGCCATATACTTCCCATTAAAATAACACCATACCCTTAAGAAAATGGCTTAGAAGCACAACAGACACTAAGGCTTTTATCTAGATCTTCAGTAACAGGTTAGAAGCTAAACTATATGTCAGAGTGTACACAGGTCTACTCTGACTTCCAGAGGGAAAAAAGAGTTTTTAGGCTGACTAAATAATAGACCACAAATCACCAGCAGTTTTATTCTTAAACAACACATGTGTTTGCCCATTCTTTATAGTAAACCACTCTATTTTTTTAAGATGGTTTCATTATTGCATTTTCACACTATTTCTGCCCAAACTTATGTAAAACTCAGAAACACTGCTCAAGTTCAGTGATGTAAATGTATTTCCTACGTGCAGTCTGAAAGAAGCTCAACTCTGCCTCCTGCAGCAGCAGCAACAGAATTAATGACTAATTCTGACTGCAGGAATTTTATTGATGACAGCAAAGAAATTTTCATATCTTAGTTCTATGTTATCATGGCTTGAAATTACATTTTTTTGTCCTTAAGCGGTGTTAGTGGTTATTAAATACAGCTGTCCAAAACCAGTATCCAGCTCTAGAATCATACAAATTGCTGTTAGTCACTTTATGTGTGACGTATTTCTTTGTGATTATTAGCAGGGGCAGAGAGCTGCCTCGGTGAAGTATCAAACTATTCCTTCCTAACCACCTGCCATCACCACTTACAGTACACTTAACTATAAAGACCTATAATCTGATCCAGTAGTACAGTATTAAAGGAGAAACATCATCAGTAACTCTATAAATCCACAATATTTATGTTTTGTGGGATGGCCTCTACTGCACTCAATAGCAGTATCAAAATGAAAGGAAGATCCTTCCTTATCACATGTAGATAACATTGTCTACTCATGGTTCTAAAATCCTATTAATTGGATCTAAAAAGCCTCCACAAATACTTTTCTTGTGAATATAACCTTCCAAGTAAGTATTAGATCACATCAAGCAAGAGGTAAAATTTATCACATGCTTTGGTATATGTTTTTCTTCTTTCAGAGCCTACATTGTGAAACACTTTCAGAGCCTGAAAGTTGTGAAACAGTTCTGAGGTAAGCCTACATGTGTCCTGCCTCCTGTTCTATCTCCTGAATCAGAAAAAAACCAAAAGCCTTACAGAGGTGGTTTCAAACACTCATGGAAACTCTGGAGACCCAGGACAGCATTGCTTGCTTATTACCTGATCACGATCACCTGCAAAACAGCAGCTCTTCATAGTACATGAGTTGAAGTACCCTTGGTTGTCAAACTGGAAGACAGGCAGCCGGCAGTGGATGTCATAGAGGACCGGAGGAAGGCGCCGACGCAGTGCCAGCAGCTGGGTTCCATTGCTGTTGAATCGAACACTCATGGCACTCTGAAGGGAGAGGTTTCCACCATAGCGGAGCAGCGAACTGGGAAAAAAAACAGAGGAAAAAAAGTGAGTTGGGCCACGCATATGAACTGAACTACTTACAGACAGAACTCTCTTTAACCTTACATTTCATTTCAAGCAAACAAGCCCAATAAAGTATAATCTTATTTATTTTCTGCTTCAAAGCATCAATTCCTGAACAAACTTGATTCAAAACCTGAATGACAAACTATCCAACAAAATGATAAGACTATAAAGTCTTCAGAAGAGTCAAGTTAAAGACTGCAAGTAGTTTTGTTAATAACAAATATATTTCCTGCATAGCAGCAAAGTCTCAGAGTAGCCTTAGCCTTAAAAAGGCTGTTCTTGTACTTCTAGGATGTCTGCATTTGAGACTGACACTACCAGCACTCAGCTCTTTTTGTTCAGCTGGTGCCTGAATCCAGCCAGCCCAACTTTTTTTCCTCTGTTCTGGCACTGGATGGCATTTTCTCCAATTGTAGATACTCTGACCATTATCTCACTTCTGCATCTGTTTACATTTCTACAGGGCATCAGAGGATGTTTGAACTCTACGATCAGTTCCAGCTGTCTTAAATAAAAGGCCATCTTACTAACAAATTATTGCAAGAAGTGCTAAAATAAGTCACTTAGCTAATCTCAAACTTGCTTCATCTAAAAATATTGCCAAGTAGGCAAGACAATTGTGCTACCCTATGACACTATTATCTAAAACTCTAACATGGTTGAATTAGCTCGTTTCCTTGTTCTATATAACGCTGTATGATCAGAGCTGGAGTATTTGTACCAGTTCTTATTCCCATACACAAGACAAAACCAAAGGGCCACAAGTTTCCAGGCTCTCTCTTTAAAACAATAACAGGTTATGGAATTTGCTCCATCCAGGAACCTAAAGATAAATCAAAGTGTACCTGAAATTCAACTTGCATTGTACAGGCTTTCTGGTTTTTTTTCAAAGACTTAATTCAATCCATGTACTTGAAATGATTGTGTGTATGGAAAGGGATACAAAGAAGGAAGACATTTTATCCCTTCTTTATTCAGTGATCACTGAAACCTCCTTAAGCAGCACCAGAGCTCGACCTTTTGTTAATAGCTTTTCAGCAATCCCCATCAAATCTTGTTAAGAGCTATAACTTTTATGCACCTTCTGGACCAGACAAGGCATGCCAGCACAGAATTTGCAGATTCTACAGGGAAGTTTATTCATAGATTTTAATGCATTATACTTTCTGATGTAGCCCTCTGCCCCAATATTTGTGAAAAATGAGTCACTCCACATGGATGCAAAGCCACATTCCATGCAAGTTGAAGCACGTATCATTACATGAGATACTGTAAAGTTAAAAAACTATTGTTCCTAAGCCAGACTTAAACAAAACAAAAAACAAAATAGAAGACTCCATGTAATGAATGCACTAGAAATGCACTGCTCTCACACACATGCAGTTTGTGAACTGAACAGTCAAATCCAGGGTGCCACAAAGGAACCAGAAGTCACATTTTCAAAGCCAGCTAGTAAGAGCTACAAGCTGGGCACCAAAATGTCTGCACACCTGTATGAGCATGAAGAGTCCTGCTCTCTCACATGTGTGAGAATTCTCCTCCTCCTAGGCAAAGCTGCTGAGATTCTCTTAATAGTGTTTATAGTTTTTAATAAAAACATGAGAAACTTTAATACCAGAAACTGTAAACTTAGAGACAAGGATTTAGGATCCCCCTCATCAGCCCTAGTTTCTGTTCAAGATCAATACTCAGCCAGCTCAAAAAAATACTCAGCGAGGCATTAAAAAAAACAAACACCAAACACCAACAACAAAAAAACCAAACAAACAAAAACCCCAAAGCCAAAACACACATGACTTCTTTTTCCTCCTCCCCCTCTCCTGATAGGTTTGTGTAAGCCCAAAATTTTTTCTATGGAAGTTTCTACTTCCTTAAAAAAAAACAAAACAAAAACAACACAAAAAATTTAAAAAACAAACAAACAAAACCAAAAAACCAAACAACCAACCAACAACAAAACAACAACAAAAAACAACAAAAACCCCCTCACAAACCACCAAAAACCCAACCAAAAAACCCACCAAAACCCAAACCCCAACCAAAATCTCAACCCCCAAACAAGAATAAGCCAACCCAGATTTTTTTGGCTAAGAAAGGTCAATTTTTCTATAAGAATATACGAATTCCCCACCATGAATGTGCAGCAACCAGACTTAATGTTAACGTACAGCCACGACTGCACCAAGACTAAGCTCCTCTCCTCATTACCCATTACCCTCAATCTAAACCACAACCTGGAATTCTCTCCTGCCTACAAATGAGTGAGCCTACCAGATGCCCCATTCTTTCAAATCTCCAAGCAAAGTTTCCATGGTTACTATTATTATGCCCTGCCTGAAATATTTTGAGATTATGTTTTACAGTAATAGTAGTGTAATATTAAACTAGCTTCCATTCTGCTTACAGATGTTTTCATTAAGCTCCTATAGCAGTCAAAGCTATCAAAGAAAACACCTCTTGGAGTTGAATTCTGTATTGCATTTCAGTAACTTTAGTGTAACAAAGCTCTAAAAGAATATTTTACTCCAGAAATTAAGTGAAGTAAGAAAGGCTAGAACTTCAGAAATTATCATCAAATAACAAGTCTAGAACTAAGGAGCTGCATAGTTAAGACCCCTCAAAAGATCCACAGCTTAGCCTATCTCATACCCTCACTCCACAAAATCTGGCCACACGTGTAATGGAAATATAGTTTGTGCTGCAGTTCCTTGAACATTTGGCTCAAAGGAAAAAGAAAAAAGCCCAAAACCTCCAAACCCACACAAATAAAAATAAAAAAAGGCAGTGGGCTAAGTTTGGCTGATAGAGAAAGAAATGCTAAAATAGCCATTTGCCATTCATATATGGGAGTGACATGCCAATGACATTCCCCATTTGCCTCAATTCTGTCCCCAAAAATCAGATTCTGTAGCCTCAAGTGCAGCATTTTGCTGCACTAATCACAAGACAGTGGGTTTCTTTTTTCCCCAACCCTGCTGTGTCCTACTTGCTTCCCCTCTCCCTCTTTGAAAGGGTTTATTAAATTATCTACACATTTCCTTTAACAAGCTATGAAAAGAGGCAGCAGGTGGTCAGGTGGGGATGAGAAGACACAAACTGACCCCCCCCCCCCCCCCCCCCTCCCCAGACATCCATTTCCTGACCCAAACAGAGGTTAAATATTTACTTGCTCCCTCTCCTCCTATGAGAAAACATCTAAGACATATAGTCAGAAATATGATGGGGAGTGGTGGTATGGAGGGAGTGCAGCTCATGGCTCCATCTTGATGGAAAAGCTAGGAACCTAGCTCACAAATAGAGCAATACTCTCCTCTTGAAGACACAGACCATGACAGCTTGTGAGAAATCTGAAGACAATCCTAAAAGGGTACCTCTGAACACGATGGGTGCCCTTCTGCCAGAGGCATTATCTTTATGAATCCAGACCTAGACTACTTTGGGATTTAGTCTGCTTCCAAATTTGGCTCACCAGCCATGGAATGCTGACGTTGCCTACCAGCTCTGGAAGCAAGAGAGAGACACATGCACTTCTGAGTTTTTTAAAAAGTCATCTTGTATGATTAAGAGAAATATTTAGTCCACAGATGGAACATAACAATCCAAACACACATGCCAGAGCAAGGCTGAGGAGGGAGTGAATGGACAGTTACGTGCAATATGGTCATTTCTGTAGTTGGATATGCTGCACACAAGCAGCACTCAAGTGTTAACTAAATACCAGCTCAGCCAAACAATGGAAGGCTTTCAATCCAAGAGTAGCACTGCTAATGTAAATAAGTATGTTTCTGCTGGCAGCTAGCAGGGTGAGGGAAGAAATAGTCTCACTGCACTCAGAATTTGCAAGAAAAGTCTATACCTGAAACAAACGTTTCCCTCTCCTCCTCTCTCCCCTTTTGTAAACAAAGAAGTTGTTTCACCCTTTTTTGAAAAGTCAACTGCCTGAGTGGTAACATAAGCTTAACCCAGGCTATTAAAAAGTTAGCTTGGCAACAGACAGGGGCCATTAAACCTGAGAGAAGATCAGTGTCTGGGTAGAAATAAAATAATAGCAGCATGTATGACAGCATTAAATAGAACCATTAAATAAAACCACTGAATAGCTTTTCTTGATAAGCTACAAATCTGACAATGAAGTGCAATACAGACACTGTCCTTGGGAAATGAGTGTCACCTAAAAGGGAGAAGGAAGGAAGGGAGAAAGTGTTGATATCATGAACAGCAGTGTGTGAAACTATCTTAATGAAAGAATGACCTTAAAAGGAAAAAATGAATTGAATGCTCGTAACTAATACACACCATTGCATACAACTGTGTTTGTCAGCATTTCTGTAACCACAAAATTGAGGAACTTCTAACTGTACAAAAGGAACTGGAATGAAACTTGGCAAACAGAATCTTGGCCTGGAAAACTGCAGAAAGGTTTGGGGTTTTATTTGGAAGAAAGTTATTCTGTGTGTGCAAAAACATACACAATTCTTTAGTCTGCCGCAAACACTTAGAAAGAGCCAAATGAATAAATAATAGAAAAGCAAGCACAAGATCAATTAACATGCCTTTTTTTTTTTTTTAAGTAGATTACAAGTCTCACAGAAATCTCAAGACAGTTTCTTTGAAAATCAGATAAACCATGCCCAAGCATATGGAGTTTCTCCATATGTATTCAGAAGTGTTAACAAATGCGAAGGAAGTCCATCAGTGTCTTAAGATTAAAAACATGCATAAGCAATACTTGGGATTTTATTATTTCTCAGTAACATGCTCATTTTTCTAAATTCTGTCATCACTATTCCTGATTATCTCACTACCTTTACAAGAACTCTCTTCAAGAACTACATCCCCAGAATCCTTAACAGGAAGTAAGGGGTATTTGCTTGGACTTTAAAGAACAACCAAATAAAATAAAGGCTGTGTATTGTTAGCAAAACTAAACATCTTTACTTTCCTTCAAAAAGAACATACAAGTAAAATCAACTGCTTCTACCAGGACTGGAAAAATAGGGAATTTAGGTTGAAGATTCTGCATGTTCAAGAACATGTCATTCCTTCCGTTCTTTACTGTCAGGTCAGGAACATGTAAATTAGTATAAAAAGGAATCCCCTGTCATTAATAAACTTTCATCCATGGCAAGTGCTAAGGTGAACAGAAGCCTCGCCTCCAAACCAGGAGCACAACAATTTATTATTCATTTTTTTTATTAAAAGACATACTTATCTGTTAAGTGACTTCAGAATCTGGAGCCTTAGAACATCAAACATCACCAGATTTATGTATCCAGAGCAGCCAGACTTCGTAACAGCAGAGGCTTGCGTGGTTTGGCCCTTATGATCTAACTGAATCACTGAACGCTAATGTTGCTTCACCAGTGATCTCGGGCAGTTCTCCAGAAAGCATTATGTTTTCCTTCATTCTGCCTTCATTCAAAGAAAGAAACCTACAGAATTTCAGTATTTTGAGGAATATGACACAAGCAGAGACATAAAGTATACGAAAGTCTCCCTCTTATCTGTATTACTTTTATCCTTTTAGGACTTAAGGCTTACCTCTGCCATTACAGCAATTAAACAAGTAGCAAGTGACAACAACAAACAAAAAAACCCCTATTTGTTTGAATGTTTCACATCCTCCTCCAGCTCTAGCCAAGGTTTGTTTTGGCCTTATTACAGACCTGTTCCCAAACATTCTCACTGTCCTAGGCTTGCCCTCACTACAGATCAGAGAGTCAGTGGGCACAAGAATGTTCTATTCCCACTCTCTGCTTCAATCATTTAGGTGTTACTGTAATGTACGTAATAAAAGCGATCTACTAGGCAGTAAAATAGTTTCACAGGAAAAGAAAAAAACAAACCAAAAACATTTAGCCAGATTAAAAAAGAAAGTCGAGAATACAAAGAGCAACTGTCCGACAACCACAAGCAAGCTAGCTAGATCACCTGATCGTTTTCCTCCTTTTCTAATCCCTAAATTCTACAGTCAGAGCCCATTATTCAGCCTGTTCAAAAATAGTACCTTGTAGGATGGAGCACAGACTGTGAGAGAGAACACTGGTTAGCTGATTCCAGCAAAACAGAAAGGAATAGGTTCCATCAGATAACTAGAGAAGATACAAATGCAAACAGACGCGGCATGGGAAGATGACCTTTAGGCCAAATGAAGGAACAGGAACTGTTTCCAAAATGAAGCACACAGCAAAGTCAGTATAATAGAAAGAGCACAGATACCAGAGAACATTACCTCAAAAATAATCTGAGTGTAAAAGTTGGTAATTCCTGCTGAAGAGTAAAGGCATTTTCACACCTTAGTGTCTATGCAAAAGCAATCACATATCAATACTGCAGTTCTACAAAGCATTTTTTCCTACATATGTTTCTGTGCTGCAATTCTTGTATTGCATTAGGAAAGCTGAGTAACATCAGCCACAGACTTGTTCTCTCACCCAATAATATATATACACTCACCCCCCTTCTTTTCTCTAGCAAAGTTGCATGAATTTTTAATTTACCAAAGCTACAAAAGCTGAAATTAAAAAAAAAAAAAAAAAGAAAAAAAAAAGAGAGAGAGCAGTAACGAGAAAGTACGCCTTTCTTTTGACAGGAAAAACGGCAAGATCCAAGATGCTCCTGCAGAAGTCCAGCCTTGAATCAGTAAAGATTTTTGCCTCTAATAGGTACAAGATGAATAGAAATTATCATGTAAAGCTAAATGAAGGCAACTGCACACACAACTTTGGTCTCATCAGGTTGGTTCCACCACTGTTTCCCATGAACTGATGTTTCAAAGACTAATTCCCTTGTCTTACAATAGCATTGAACTAACATTTCAGATGTTCTCCCAGGGAATGCACTAAGAGGAGCTCTCCCTTGTATTCAGTCATCAGTAATTTTTTATTTTATTTTATTTTAAGCAAAAAATGGTATCTCTTATTTCCCTCCTCATTAAAATGAGACATAAAGGCACTTAGGGCAAGGTTTATAGGATCACAGACTTATTTCCTTAAGTTAAGAAAGCAGGCTACTAAACCCCATTAAATCACAGCTTCTTTTGAACAACAGATTACTATTTTATACTTTTTAAATTTGCATTGCAAGGACAATACTTTGCACTTTAAATTTTTGCTTTAGAAAGACCTGTGTGTTAGAGAATTTCAAAGCTAACAACAAGATTAAGCATCATGAGGCTTTTGAAGTAGGCAGTATTCCCATTCCTTGATACAGGAAAAACAAGGCAAGAGAGTTCAATCAACAGACCTATCTAACACTGTGAAATGAAACCAGGTTTCCTGACTTCTTGTTTACTGCACGAAGCTACTTATATTGTTGAAAATTGTGAACCTGAATACCACTGGTGCTTCTGGGAGCAAGCTGGATCCCACAGAGCAAAAGGTCAGTACCTAGCTTAAAGTGCCCAGCCAGAACCAAACCAGGGCTAGTGTGGGGATGCTGGTAGGTATGAAAAAGTTTAATCATCAAATCAGAAAATCCCCATGCATATGATGGAGGGCTAACTATCTACAACGGATAGTGTGATTTTATCTAATGAAGGTTTGAAAAAACTACTACTAAACCAACTCAGGAAAAGCAGAACAGAAGAAGAGTCACCATAGCCCTATCTGAAGAATTAAAAGCTGAACTACTAACAATACACATTTTTATTATACAGTTTGAACCTCAGTATTCCAAAACTGACTTGTGTGTCTGATGAACAAATCTGGTGATGCTAGAGGAAAAAAAATCTTTCTTGCTGACATTGAAAAAACCAAACTTCAAAGATCTTCAGTTTGCACATCAGTGGACTAACCTGAATACACTCCACGACCGGAAGGATACCAGCCTAAACATAGAAAAAGCTAAACCCTCCATCCCAAGAGGGGCTGACAAGTTCAGGCATAAAGCAGGACTGCAAATGAGGTAAGGAATGTGTACATCTAAAGCAGAAGGTAAGTGAGAGGGTCTTTCCTACGGTACCATCTCTACAATAAGGACAAGACGTAAAGGTGGGAAAAAGAGACTACAGCACCTGCTTCACACACTTGAATACCAGGCAGCATATGGCTGACTTGCACACATACTTAAGTATTTCTAGACTATCTATTAGTTGGTGCTCACACCAGCAACAGAAAAGATCACTTGCTCCAGAGTAAAAAAATCTAGCAATATATTCCCTGATGTACACCTTTTGCAACTTCAGCGCTGCACTTCTGTCCTTAAAATGCAAAAAGAAAAGATAGAATAAAAGAAAAAAGCATCAACTGGCCGGAAGTGGCAATCACCAAAAAAAAAAAAAAAAAAAAAAGGAGTCCACATACAGGGAAGTGCTCTTCCCAGCAGAAATACCACTTAAGCCATCAGCATGACTAAAGCCTTAATGACTGTCACCATCTGTCTCTGCCCAAAGTTGAAAATTCTTATTTGCAAGTACTCCCTTTTTTTCTCCAAGGCAGAGGAAACTACCTTGAGATGTTTCTAACGCTAAGAAGTAATCTGATTTTGGTTAAACTGTGGCAGACAGTTTGGAGATTTATTTATGGTTGCGATAAGGAAAACAAACCCAAAAAACATCCCAAGAATACCACTACCCTAGATCCCATTACCATTTAAAAGTTCCTTCAACACATCCCAAAGATCTCCAGAAAAGAATAATTCAATCCCAATGAATTTAAGCAACAATCAGCTCACTTTCTGTGACATTAAAAGGAGCTTTTTAAAAATAATGGAAAACAAATAGGTGGAAAAAAAATTTAAAAAAAATTAAAAAAAATCTAAGTTTAGCTTCTATGTTATTTGGGGCAAATATGCCATGTCAGACCTGTCAGGAGAGCTTCAAATTCTAGGCTGAGACACAGTTCAGTTGATCTGCCCCAGTAGCACAGAAGCAAAACAGATGAGGATGGTACATGTGTGGGATGAGTTGTATTTCCTGAACTGGGAGACAAATAGTTATTTGAACTAGTTGACCCACACTGGTGAGTGCCTAAATAGCACTTAAAATTTGATCTACTGTCACCTAGCAAAATGAATTACTTCAAGCAGCATAAAGCAAGTCAAAATTCACAACAAATGGTTCAACTGGGAAGGGAAAGAAATGAACTGATAAGCTTGACATGAAAAAGTGGTTGCCAAGATACACACATTTTTCCTGCACTCATTAATACAGTGTTCTGCTCAGAGCAGGACTGACAAAGGTCTCCAAACACAAACATGCAGCACACTTCTGTTGCACTGAAATAATTTAAACAGGTAGCTGCCAATTCAATGATGTAGAGGACTCCTCCATCTGCAGGTATTTTGGCAATCCCAAAGCACACACATTAGAAGTGATTAGAATCACAAGCTTCTTTCCTTTACATCCAGGGTCAAAATGCAAAACAGTCAAAAAACCCACTTAAATCTCCACACACTATTCCTGCCATCCCATTCCTGTAGCCATCATGTAACTTCTTATTAAACACCTGTAAGGAAAAAAAAATTACAACCAAAGATACTACTTTGAGAAAATTCCTAATCCACCAGTTCTAAAGAGCCCAGAATCTCACAAAACTCATTGTCAGAAGCAAACCCTGTGGTTACTCCCTAGATTAATATTTCCTGCAACACAATCATCAACAATACTGGATCCCACACTTGCACTTCCAGAAGTTCAGTATTCCAGCCAATGTTCCAGCCATCTTGGTAACACACAGATAAAACTAGGCAACAGCTACTTTTTAGAGTTAGCCTAGGAAGGTAAGCTAGAAAGGATAAAACTCAGCATGTACGTGAGCATTTCTCAGGAAATAACTGCTGTCTCTGTTCTAGTATGATCTTTAAGGATCAAATACCTTGAAGGTATGAGCCTGGAAACTAAAATTGGCAACCATTGGAGACCTAAATCTATGGACTTGTACTCAGTTACAGTGCTGGTTTTATGACCTTAGAATACCTTTTGCATCACCACACAGGTTTTCTAAAGTCCTCTCTATGCAACGGGCTATAAATATCACCTATGGTACAGAGCTGCAGCTACTCATCATCTCCCTTTCCCTTGCACTCCCACCCACCAACAGGAAAAAACCCAACAAAATAAACCATGTCTCTATTCAGAGGTAATACTTAGCCCTCTCTTGCAAAGATGGTCTATTTGACATGCATCTAACTTAACTCTGAAGAACTGTTCTGAAATTGCCTGTAGTTCTGGCAGCTACCACTTTTATTTCAAGACCAACAATGGACTTATGACCCTGAAACATAGCTTTTTCAGCTGCATGTCAATCTAACACAAACCACCTGCAAGACTTCTATGTCCTTAGATTATCATGACTACAGAGATATTCTATACCCCTCTGTAGAATGAAGTCATGTAGTACATAACAGTGTTTTCCTCTTGCTATCAGAGACCACTGGTCCAGGAACAAGAAGGTAATGCTCATCAGGTCTTTAAAAGGCTGTGAACTAAATGAAACAAGTGAAACTATAGGGCAAAGTAATCAGGAGCCAAGAACTGGATTTTCAGAAGTACCGAGTACCTGTGATTTCCAATAGATTGGGACCAGAAGTTACACATTCAGTACATTAAGAGTTGGATTGTGTTTTCTTGCAGCACAACCAAGCTGCACACCTAGTAATTAGCACCTGGCAGAAAAAGTTCTGTTCAAGACACAGACTTTAGAGAACACACTGTCTGTTGGAGACCCAGCAGCACAGTACAGCCACATCCTTCAAAGTCCTCCACACACTGGCAAGATCACCATACCCTGACATTCATAGACATGCTAAAAAGAGTTCTCCCTCAAGATTCCTCTGAATCTAATTAGTCTATTACAGGGAAGAAATTTCCATCTCTATATTTTCCTTACTACTTAATGAGCTAATTGCTAGGTGATTCACTGATCTCTAACAGGTATTCTTCATCCATAGCTTGGGAGTTTCCTTCCTCTGAATTCTCAGTGAAGGGGGCAAATTTGATATTAGTTTGAAGTCCATTAAGAAAGCCTTCCTGATTGGTGTTTTTTGAGACACAAATATTCATTTAATGTGAGCTAAAAAAGCTTGCTTAAAAAGGCTTTGAACTGCAGTTACTCCTCAGCCAAGACAAAAAAAGAAATCAGAGTTCAATTAGTGTTCCTGTTTGGCTTTGTCTGTAAAGCATTGATGGAAAACACTGAAATTGACACTCCTTTAACTTGGGCTTATTACAACTTGTATGATCAAGCTGGCTTTTAAAATATGCCATAAGGTTTACAGTCACCAATGGATACCAGGTTTGCTCTGGTGGTCAAGGATTTTTTTAACTCATCATTGGGCTTTTTGAGTACATTGACTTGTAACTACACAGACAGCATAGGCCTCCTGAACTTTCAGAAGAATCTTAAAAACATCTATCACACGTAAACATTTCTACCTCACTCAGAGCTTGAATCCAGTAATCTAATACTTAAGTTCTGGGGACAAAAGTGTTCCCAGAACTCAACACTCAAGACCGGTGTCCTGGAACACCATATTGTACTGCAGGAACATAAAAAGTCAAGTGTCAAGCAGAAACACTCTGCTTATGGTTTATTCTCATGAAACAGGCAGCCTTGGAAGGTAAATCATCATCAGCTTTGGCTATGTTTCACCTCTTCAACTTTTTAAAAAGCCATCAGGAATGCTTGTAAGGAACTTGCTGATGAGACAAAAAAGGGGAAGGTTAGTGTAGCAAAAGAAACTGAAGCAAGTAAAACAGTAATGCCACAAACAGCTGAACATATCCAATATCACTGCTCCTCATACAAGGAAGGTCCCGATTCCTTCTTATCTCCTCAGCCTTACAGGCTCCCCTGTCTCTTCTCCAGCTATGCTATTCACTGGGCCCTCCCCAAACCTAGTTCAACCTGCTAGGCCATAAGAAAGCTACAAAGCTTTTCCAGGTTAGTTTTCTAACCTAGCATGACGAGTTGGCTCAAAAAACAGGTCAACTACAGCATTAGTGCAACGGACATAGAAGGAATGAGGGCCTGGGAGCTTTTACATAAGCCCTCCCAGGCTCACAAAAATGCACTGAGATACGTATTTCTGATAGTAACCCAAGACTTAGCACCTTAACCCTTGAACTGGACACACAAATGGATCCCACTGCGTAAAAAGCACAGGCTCAACAGTCCTATCACAAGCAGAAAATGCTTCTGTGAATAGCCTTTTTGTAATATGAAAACCAGTTTAAAAGTATGTGATCATCATTAATAGGACAGGCCAACAATTTTGATGTCAAAAACTTCCAGATTAGTTGATGTAAGGGGGGTGGGGTGGGGAACATAGAAAAAGAAAGAATTAAAGGGGATAATTATCATATTATCTTAGGGAAAAAAAGCAGCCTTTTGATTTCAGTGAAAAGGAGATGGGCATAGGGCTGCGTGGAAAAGGGGAGGAAGGGAGAACATGAGTACCTAAAAAAAGCTGGAGTTACACAGTAGTTGCTTGAAATATATATGTAAACTGACTTCCTGAGTTGCCCCCAGCAATTCTGTAACAATACATATTTGCAATACATATTTTATTGTAAACAGTTTAAGATGCACAGCTTCCAGACCCCATCTAGTGGTGTGAGTGTGTTATAACAGCTTCATGAATCAAGACCACATTTAAGCTTTTCAATGCACCGTTTTTAAAAAAGAAACAGTACAGTTGGTTTCAGTTTAATGTTCACCTGAAAGAATGGCAATACTCACACGTTCTAAAAATAGCAAAATAGACTTCCAGAATCACTAGTCAACTTGTAATCCTGCTGGACTTATATTAGTTCTATTTTAACAGTGATTCATTCATATGCTATTTTTGAGGAGCCAGCCGACCACATTCAAATCTTATTAGTATACTGGGGGAGAAGGGGGGAATCTCAATTGCTGCACTAAATCTGAGACAGAGGAGATATCAAGCTGTGAATGAACTTTGGGAAAAAGCAAAATGAATCCGCCTCTGTATCCTGACTCAGTCAGCAAGACTAATCAAATTAGGACTATTTGAAGTGAGCTAAACTTTTCACAATTCAGAGCTGTGCAACTGTCTCTAAATTTCCCCATGCATGCCAAGAAATGCTGGCTTTTCAATTACCTTCTTCACTATAGTAGCCAAGCATAAAGCACTCCCACAGCCTCGCATCAGAAAGTTAACCAATTTCACAGCATATAAAATCTACTCATAATCAGGACTTTTTTCTAACCCTAAGAATATTTTATTTTTAATTTGTAGAGGTGTTCAGTGTTGCCTGACTAAAAACCAGCAGATAAAACCAACTCTCCTGGCTGGAGGCATTTATCAGCAAGCTACAGGACAAATTCTCCTACAACCCAACTGAAGAAGAGCCATGTATTTTGGAGAAAAATACTCTTGTGTAGAAATCCTCAGATTTTCTGGATAAATAAGTAGATGCAGCTCATTTGTTTCTTACCAGCAGTGGAATCTATATCTGAATTCTCTAACCTACTAGGATATCACAACTCCACTAAAGATTTTGAAAATTTAGAGCCATTAATTTAAAACTGCGCAATTACCCGTATTCCACTAACTCCATACAAGTTTAGAAGTTAACAGCAAATCACCCCTTGTCTGACACTGCATCATCAAGCTGAACAAAGTTAAAGAAAAACTATACCTCACCTGAGAAGCCTCTGCTGGTTAAAACCAGAAATTCAGCATTAAGCCTGATCCCCTTCAAATGAGTGAAGGCCAGCTGAATCCTGTGGCCTTATCAATCCTCACCTATATCTGTAAACAGTAATACTGCACCAGTGCTGTTGGTCGTAATATATGTTATCTGAAGGTATTGCTAGCTACAGTACTGCTATTAGCCACAAACAGCTAGTCTTCGGCATTCCCGGCTTTTCATTTGCTTTCTGGATTTTGCAGGAGAGCAGCAGCAGGATTCCCCAGAACAGTCTCCAGTTATGAAGCAAACCAAGTAGTGGCTGCATCAGTTTAACTCTGTCTCCATCTGAGAACTAAGAGAGAACAGGACAGTAGTTGGGGGAAATGAGTTTTACATGAAGTGTTATACTAGCAGCAAATTATTAACTACATATAATCATTTCACCTTTCCCACACTGGAGGAGTGCTGCAGCCCTGCTTAACCGACTAGAAGTTACTATTTTGGCAATCTACAGCAAACATCTAAAAGTATCTATACTTCCTGCCCTTCTTCCTACCCATTCAACCCCTAATCAAAACCCCACTACCATACATCATGACAAAACAGCTAAAGTTTACCTGACCTAGTCATTTCTGCTAGCAGCACAGGTGGAACGACAGGACTGAAACTCCCACAATGGCCACAGTATTATGAAGGATTACATCAATACTGAAAAAAGGGAGGAATTTCCCTTGGCAACTTATGGCATAAAATAAAGTCCTTCACAGGTGAACTTCATGCACAGCAATGGAAATAAAAAGGTAGGCTAGAGAAGGAATAGACAGATCTAGCAATTTTATATTATAGTTATATATTGTGCTATTCAACAATCCCAACAAGTTAATACTTCCACATTGTGTCCCCCAGAAGCCTCTATTCCCTCAATCTTCCTACATCTCAGGCAGTGTTACATTTTCTTGAATACTGATGACAGTATAAACGAGAGCTACAAACCTGTAGAGAAGCAAGGTTTTCCACTATTAGAAGACTTTTATGACATTGAGGAAAGCAGCTGATGCAGTAGCCCTTCTTTGCTGTGCTAGTGTTCTGGCATGCAAGTTACACAGGCAGCTTCCTGTTTACCCTTAATTTATGGAGAACTTCAGGGTTGTTTAACCCTTTCTGCCTATAAAATTCATCAGCCAAAACGCTTTTGGCACACTCCTTACCTGAAACTACACTTTGTGTCCTTTATTCTTAATAAGAAAATGGAAAATACACACAAACTCCCTCACATACCGATTTCAGTTCTATATAAACTCTATCACAAGTACTTACAGCATTATGTGGATTACTTCATCCTTAACAAAAATTTTTTTTTTTCCTGATAATTAAGTTCACAGTGTATTTTCCCCAGAAGAGACTGTAACAAACTAAAATCCACAGATGAAAATCTAAATTCTGGCTTCCACTTCCTCACTGGAGTGAGTATTGTATCTTAACTGATCTACAAATCAACAAAATTGTTTCCTCATAAGACAAAGTGAATTGGCCCCAAATACATTAAAAATCAAGTTCCATATTTCTAGATTAGCAAACTAGATCTGCAGAGACCAGTGGGAGTTTTGGCAAATGTTCTGCTATTTTAATAAACACTAAAAATCCAGTCTAATTTATTTAAATACGAGGGACTCTGGCTTTGGCCACCCACTAGTAGGACACAGCTCACTCTGACAGTCCGCTTCCCTGAGAACTTCCTGGGAACAAACTACAGTGGCAGCAGAGTGCTTTATGACCCTTTTTTTCCCCCTTATCCAAGCATACCCTTCTCACCATGTTTTGGGCACATCTCTGATCAAGCAAAGGAGGAAAGCTGATGGCTGTCCCAGAAAAGTGGCAGCTGAAAGGAATTATCACCTGCATTAAGTTACAGCTTGCTCAGCCCAAGTCTGAGGCTCTAAATACCAGCCAACAGCATTTACTTGGTGAGGAGCAGCCTGTCTCTTACTATTTACTTTCCTGTTTCCAAGTCCTCTGGGGAGGAGAGAGCTGTAGGCAGGAGGCACGTGCCTATTTTACACAATGCACCACACCTTGTAGGTGCAAATGCTTTAAATTCAGTACTTAAGGGAACAGCTGTGTGGTATACACAGTGTATGTCCAGCTGTACAATAAGGGTGTTGGACACGTTCCCCTATGCAGGAAAAAGTGGCGTGACCTATCCACCTCCAAATTTCAGTACTGTAGTTCCAAGGTATGACGTTTAACCATCACCATTTAGCTTTTTAATTGGAAAGATTTACTTTGATCAGATTAGGATCAGAAAAGGGTAGCTCTTGTCCATCAGATGTAAGCATACAAGCTTCCACAATTTAATTTATTCAAGTCCTTCAAGATGACCCTGAGGTTCTAACGTAAGAAACGCTTTCCCCTCCGCTTTCATCGTTCAAAACAGACTGTAGAACTCAGATTTGTCAATGGTTATTAAGTCTTTCATACTGATGCTAAACCTGGAGAAATACGAATTACTTGCCAAGAAGCATTACCAATTAAGTTCTGTTATAACTATTTTATATTTGGCATTAGAAAGAACAATGCCATGATACAACTAAAAATGTATGTCCTTAAATGTATGAGCACAGACTATTATCCCATACACATACAGTAGCCCCCAACAAGCTCACAGGAAGCACTTTGCCTTGTGGTTAAGACTGAGGAGAAGGCAGGATAGCATCTAGACTGGAGATCTGAGTTTCCATGACCTGATAGCTGCTACCACCCCAAGCAATTAACAGTTTCATATATAAGCTGAGAAACTTTGGGAGATCAAAGTCTCAATGAGAACAGCTAAAAAAATAACAAAAAGGCACTATTTCCACTATTACAAAGCAGCTGTTAAAATCTGTAAGAGAAGAACTCCTTACTCAAGTAATCTGCTCCTGCATTTGTCAGGGTCAATGCTTGTATCCTTAGTGGTACTTAGAATAGAATCAGAATTGTTTAGGTTGGAAAAGGCCTTTAAGATCACTGAATCCAACCGTTAACCTACCACTGCCAAGTCCACCACTAAACCATGTCCCTAAGCACCACATCTACACATGTTTTAAATACCTCCACGGATGGTGACTCCACCACTCCCCTGGGCAGCCTGTTCCAATGCTTGACAACCCTTTCGGTGAAGAATTTTTTCCTAATATCCAATCTAAACCTCCCCTGGTGCAACTCAAGGCCATTTCCTCTTGTCCTATCACTTTTTACTTGGGAGAAGAGACTGACACCCACCTCGCTACAGCCTCCTTTCAGGTAGTTGTAGAGAGCGATCAGGTCTCCCCTCAGCCTCCTTTTCTCCAGGCTAAACATCCCCAGTTCCCTCAGCGGCTCCTCATAGGACTTGTGCTCTAGCTGAAGCTCTTCACCAGCTTCATTGCCCTTCTCTGGACACCTCCTCTCTCTATTCCTGTTAGCCTTGTACAACCTTTCCAGCTACATGGGGTGATCCCATTTCAATTTGCTATTCAAGTGAAAGACTTCATCTAAATTTTGCATCCATATAGAATTTCTATTGATATAAACTATACCACTCTACCAACATCATTCCTTCTATATATCCACATTCTGAGAATAAACATCCGAAGATAAAAGTTTTGGGGTAACTCCCTTTCGAAAACAAGACCAACTCAACCTGTGGAAGTTCTTAAATCACAAAATTGAGGTAGAAGCTGTAAAGGAAAGAATACTGCAAAACTAGTATGAGGCTAGCTGGCTTGGCAAGGGGAAACTAACTTTGTCCATATTAGTTCACAAGGAAAAACCAGGCATGAATTGAAGTTAAAATGACAGAAATTTTACGAGGAAAAAAGCCAAGAAACATGTTTTTAAGAGCAAAATAATCCTAACATCTTACGTTTCTCTCCCTCTATCCAGTAAATGCTGAAGTTAGTAACTTTCTAACATCAAACTAAGACCTAGACATAAAGAGTTTGACAGGGATAAGAGAAGACAGCTTACCCCACTTCCTAACCCCCTCCCAGTTAAATTTTATCAAACCTAAATTTAACAGCAGATTGTACAACAGCTGCCAACAAGGGCTCTGGCAAACTTTACAAACATGAGCAAGCTCTAGAGCCACTAGCATCAGCAAACCAATTCTGATTCAAGCTTAAAAATAAAGAACAATTCAAACCATTAATCTTTACAATTTAGGAATAATAAACCCTCCTGAAACCATAATTTAGTTGCTATTGTAATGGATGTCTAAACATTTCCGAATTTTTTTAAAGCCAGTTATAACTAACTTCATATGAGATTTCTTTTTCTGTCTGTACAGTACAAACCCAAGAAGAATTTTTAGTGATATGCACTTCTAGACATGCCAAGAAATTCATCAATATGGGCAGAGTCAAGTATATGCTACAGAAGATTTCAAATAGCTGAGGCTACTGCTCTGTAAAACAAGTACTACCTGTTTTCCCCTCTTTTCACCTTTTTAAAATTATTCTTTCTGTGTTTACACTTCTAACTGGACATGTAAACATAAAAGTTGCAGGGGAGAAACATTTACTTGAGGTACTCAAATTTTTTTCTTATTATTATGATAAAAAAGGGTAATTACTTTCAAAATCTGAAAGACTGAGAAAGACTTCAACAGAAGCTTAATCTCTCATGCATGCCAAACTCCGGTATCAGACATTGCATACGTCCACTTTAGAAGCCAGTCTAACCGCACTTCATGCTGCAAACTTATTCTCTTCTTTTCATTTGTTTAAAGTTCTATGCAAATCCGGAAGCATATTATGCAGCCAAACTGATTATCCAGGTGTCTGTATTACCCAGGAAGTCATATAAAACTCTTAAGTGCTGAGTAAAAAGCTGCCTTGACCACAATCTCTAGTCAGCCACTGAAAACTGAGCTGGGCAGAAAAAACAAACTGTAAACCAAGCAGTGCCCACCACAGCTTCTTCCAGTATTAGCAAGCCAGTGCTAAATATAATGATGAGAACTTGACGCAACAATCCGAGTTAATCTGCAGTGGTAAAGCCAGGCAGGCTTCCAAAAAATCACTTACCTTAACATTGAAGATTTAGCCCCATTTTAAAACAAATTAGATCGTATGTATGAGGAACATTAATTATGAAAAATAATTTAATTCAGCATTACTAACATTGCTGTTAACTTTGTTCTGCATCTTTTCTTCCCATCATATGTTCTGACTTTAAAAAAAAAAAAAAAAAAAAAAAGAAAAAAAAAGAAAGAGAGTGGCATGCCATCAGCTCTCATGAGAAAGAAATAGCACAGCATAAGACAAGGACAGCCAGATCATACCTCTGAGGTTTACGAATATCCCAGAGTCCCACACCTTCCTTAGAGTTGGCAGTAGCCAGTAATCTGGGTTCTACTGGATTAAACATCACACTGTGAAAGGCTGATGGGTAGTGTGCCAAGCAGAAGGGCTCTGTTGAAAAAGTTGAGATTTCAGACATAAGAACAAACAACGCACACAACTGTTTGACGCAATGAGTTTGGCAGCTTAATAAGGAAACAGCATAACAAGATCTGAAGATGTGGAGACATGTTCAAACCATTTCTCAAGATGACACATCCAAAGCAATATAAAACCTAAGGTTTTAAAATCCACCCACATGTACATTAACTTTGTCTAAATATGGAAAAGGACTTATACTGGATTTCAAGATACAATTTTGCTTATGGAAGGTTACCAGAGCTTAAAACTAGCCACTCAAAGATCAAGTATTTCAATCTTCTTAAGGTTCATGACCAAACAGTCATCTAATAAGCACTATACATGGGGGGGAAGGAGGGGGCGCTTCTGAAAGCTTCCTAGCAATGTATGCCTGGAAGCTTCCACAGCCATTGATGATCACCCAAACTGTAAATGTAGCAGCAATTACTATTACTTATTTGGGAGAATAGTATTACAAAAAGTGAAACAAGTTTGTATGGAACTCGGCTCCAAGCAAGCTGCCAACCCTGGGGAAAAGAGGCCTGCCACCTAAGTGCTGTACAAACAGCTATACAAGTAGACAGGAAGGGTGTTCCTCTTGTACACAAAATGTTAACAGTTGGCTTTTGCTGTTCACACACAGAGTTAAAAACATGCTCATCCAGACTCTTTCCCTCTCATCTTGATTAGCGTAACGAGACTGTGTTTGGCCTGCTACTCTGCCCTATTCATTCCATCAAAATGCTGTCTCCATGAAGAGTGGGAAAAAGCCTTGACTTCGTCATCCTTCTCTGTATCTTTCTGCTAGCTTTATGGCTTTAGGCACAGTCTAATTCTCTTTGTTGTGTGTATCTTTTGTGGCATGCTGCCACTCTTTCACTCAACTAAGAAACCAGAATCAATGCCTATTTTGAGCCAGGGATTATGCCAGACTTTTCCATTCACTGTTTGCTTTAATGCAACCACTGTGTTGCTCACATGCTCGGGAGACTCTGTTACTGCCCTTATTTGAGCCACTGTGTGCAGGCACCTTTAGACCCACAAGTACCTCCAAAGGTACTTCATTTTCTTTCCTCGTATCCCTCATTAAGACATATAAAATGTGGTTAAACAGACAACCCTCCCAAATTCCCAATATCTTCTGAAACTACTGCCCATCAAACAACTGAGACAGAATTAATGGTTACTTGTCCTGCCCCATCTGTATCCTCCTTTTATGCTCTATTACAAGCTTTTTGACACAGAGACTTTCCTTTTTAGTGTTCATTTAGCAGTGATCAAAACAAAGGTCTCTGACCATGGCTGAAGCTCCTTGGTGCTATTAATTGTCATAGGAGGCAGAGGTAAAGGGAAGAACAGGAACAAACTTTTGTTCTGCCAGCCTGACCAAAGGCTTTAGGGATTTTGTTGGTCTGCCAGCAGCTCCAAATAAGGTTTAACACCAAAACTGACCTTCTATATTTGCATCATCAAATCAGATCCCTGCTGGGACATAAAAGGCTGTGTTATTAAAGGGGCAGCCCCCACTGAGAAGCAATGGCCTGCATTAGCTAAGTGAAAAGACAAACAACATCAGATTGCCAAATAAAGGAATTGTTTTTTAAAATAAACTTTTGTGTACATTTGTTTAGTCAAATCATTGTCACTAATTACTGGTGTTTTCCTTCACACCTTTATTATAAATAGCCTGGCCTGGTACCACAGTTTTCTTCTAAGGTACCAAAAGTTGCCTTTCAGCCTGTCAAAGAGAGATTACAGCAGCTAAACTAATGAGGCACTAAGTCACTTTAATTAAAGTAGGGGGATTACTTTTTTACTTTTCTTTATGCTCATTCACAATTGAGGCTCTTATACACTGGAGTATGAAAATGTTTCTCAAGGGAGAAGCTCAACACCACCTCTAACAAAAATTAAAAGTGCATTTATAAAAAATACTGCATAAATCACTCGGCAGTGAAAGACAGGGAGAAACAGAAGGGGAATGAAACTCCTTTTCTAGCTCCTTTTAATGCACTATTTTAAACTAGAGGTTATTTGCAACATTTTAATGAGCTGGCCACTCAGGGTAAATAACTATACTCACGCTAGCAAGCGTAGTGCCTATTCCCATGAAAATACCATTGCAGACAAGGGGATTAACCCAGTGACAAGCATTATATTGTAGTAAACATTGGCAGGGCTCACATATAAATGCTGACTCAGGACTCCTATATAAGCATGCAAATGCCCTTTATTTAAAATTCAGAGAACCTAAGACACTACTCCAAAAAAGCCCCAGATGTACTGTAGCCAACATGTCTTCACACCATTTTCACTACTGCAGCCTTCTTATTCAAAGTCTCAGCAACAATAAAAGCAGTAGCAATGTTTAACTAAAACAAAAAAGGACAAACCTCATCTCATACAATTTCAGAAACTCAGATCAGATTGGACATTAGCTTATGATACCGAGCAGCTTCATACAGATGCATTTAAGCATCTAGTCCTACCAAATGTTGACATCCATCAGCAACAGGTAGTTCTCCTAACAGAGACAGATCTCTATGGTGTAGACTTCAGGAGAAGGCAATAAAGGAGCATTTCACCATTTCTAATTTGGAAGCCATATTCAGTGTCTGGTCTCATCACTTGGATATTATGAAAACAGAAAAATAGGGATGAAGTGACACTTGGGTTTACCAAAGGTAAATTAGTCACATCAGACTAATTTGATCTCTTTCTTTGATAAAGTAACTGACCTTTCATACAGGGGAAAAGTGGTAGATCTCATGAGGACTAAATTCACATGTGGTATAGTATCAAGCTATAGCTAACTATAGGCAGTTGGGATTAGCAAAGGGAGTTGCATTGGTTAAGAAACTGGCTGAAGGGAAGACAACAGTTCACTGTGCTAGTAAGGGACTTCTGAGCAAGAGGGAGGTTATTAATGAGTTCCTCCAAGACAAAGAAGATACATTATAGATATTTTTATTAAAGTGTGCGATATACATATACTGTGTGCATTGTTCTTCAGAATGTTTTAATAAAATTACCAGATGGAAAAGAGATAAGGGGTATCCCAATTGCACAAGAGAACCAGAATTCACAGTAAGAATCAGACTACTGAAAACTGAATGCAGTGCTAGTATATTTTTTATTTAAACAAAGGCAGTATGCCTGGAGTAGGGAGGGCATCAATAAGCAATCTACTCTGAGTATTCTGGTTGGGCTTATCAAGAAAGACCTAATTCTGGTTCATGTTCAATAAAGCCCTTGTGACACTAGTGGCTCTAAAAGACTCCTATGAGACTATAAAGTATGTCCTGTTTCAGCTTTCATTTCCTAGTCAAAATGGGACAGAATCACAGTCTAGAAAAGTTATCAAATTCACTAGGTATGGAAAAAGCTAATTCAGTTAAACAGCAACTTTGACCCAAAAACAAATGTGTACAAATTGCCACAAAATACATAATCTGGATTTCATTGCCATAAACCACTTTCCTGTAAGACCAGTAGAAACAGTGAGTTGAGGCAATCGCATTTAATCAGCTTACAAAAAAAGATGAAAGTTTATTTTAGCTATGAAGGAAGGGAACCAGATTCTGTACTCCTGCAGATTGCTCAGTTCTAAATTCTCAGCTTTGTGTCCTCTAGGATGGCGTAAACTCACAGCTTCATTTACTGAGTAAAACTTAAGTATTCATATACTGAAACTGAATTAAAGTATTCCTCTCCAAATTTATGTAACTACAGTTCTAAACTGAGATTCTTCAGCCTTAAAACTGCAGCTGTAAAAACAGAGATTGTGGTGTTTTGAGAAGCTGCAGGTTTGTTACATAAATCAACAGTATTCAGTTCTGGTTTAGAAAACCAAGATTTAAATAATAATTCAACTTCACTGTTATCACATAAGGGCTCTAAGTTTCTATACAACCAGGAAACATTATGTATAAGAACAATTCTCAGTGTCACATGGAAGCATCTAAACAGCTTTGGAAAATTATTCAAATCTAAGTAACAGCTTTCTAAACATCCAAATTTTTTTTTATTCCAGGCTATAGACAAAAACAAAAACAAAAAAATTCACATTCCTAATTGATTTCAAGTTTAGCAAGATATTTTTATTGAGGAAACACGTCCTCCACTGCTTCTTTGCTCAGGTTAAAACCTATTCATACCAAGTTCTATGCTATGCTACACTATATGCTGGCACTTTATGAAGTCACTTAAAACAGTAACACTGAACTGTAATGACCAGGGCTTGTCTATCACTGTTCACAAGAATTATGCCTCACCTTCACCCTTCTCCAACACTCCCTATCTTGATTGTCCCAGATAAACATAACTTTTCCCTTCCCTGCTTTGCCCAAATTCTTCCTAAATCAGTGATCTTTTCCATTACAGATCTCACCTCCATGGGAAGACTCTCGGATGTCCCAAATAAGAACCCGGCCATCATCTGATGAACTGGCAAAGATGTTGTCATTTACTGGGCTCACTGAAAGGCCATACACTGCATCTTCATGGGCAAATACATCCAAGGTCTCAGTGCTGGAAGAGACACACACAATATTATAATTTCTCTTCCTTTTGCTGTTGTTTTAAAATGCAAAGTATTTACCGCTTTATCTACCTAGTAATACTTGACAAGGTTTATGTAATTACATAAGACCCTTGTGTTTCATTAGAGGAAAAAAAAACCACCAGAAGTCCATGTAGAGTGACCAAGATGTCATGCTATGATGGAAAAAAAAACCCTCAGACCAAAACCCACACATTAAAAACTTCAGATATTGCAAAATGCTATGGAAATCATGTTGTATTAGATTAAGCTTGGGAGGAGGTAATGGGAAAGGGAAAGAGGTCTTGGGACCTGAGGACTAAATTTTTACGACTTAATTTAAAAAGGAAAAAAAGACAGAAATTCATTCTTTAATACCCACCCCCCCTCCAAAAAAAAAGAACTAGAAGAGTAAGACAAGTTACTTTTGCCCAGCTCTCATGTAAGATTTATACAAGAAGTAGATTAAGGTATGATGGAAGGCAGATGTACACTGATCAGTTCAATGCAAAAGGCTTTGGACAAACCTAGCAAGAAGTATGTCCAAACTGTGTTAACCAGGATTCAGGCAACTCAAAAAGATTTAAGGTTTTATATTTCTCTGTTCTTACATATATCTCTTTCTGCTTTTTCTTTACACTTGATTTTCTTGAGTCATGTTATTTAAATGGTCACTGCTTAAATCTGTCGAAGTTATTAGTACAGACCAAAATTTTAACTTTATAGTTTTTCTACTTCAAAAGCAGCAAGCTCAAAAGACATGATATCTAGAGAACTCCAATCTAATACATTACCACTACTGTATTAATTATACTTTGACTAACAGCCTAATCTTGATGTAGCACAACAAAACCTAATTCCCAACTGCTCTGCAGTTTTGGTAAAAAGCACCTGCACCCAAAGTTTTAAAAGGTAAGTAGGTAGGCCAAGCACTACCTATCTTAAATACAGGTCAGGTGAGTGTTTTGAAAAACAAAACAAAAAGCCTGTATGTGTCACAATACTTGTACATGTGCCAGAATAATCTGGCTCTGAATCCACTCAGAACCTACTAAACTGCCTGCTGGAAAGCATATGTATTTAATAACCATTCTCTTTCTGAAGGTTAAAACAATGCAGAACCCAAGTGCTGCAAAAAAATAGGGTGACGGGAAATACTTCATTCCAGATATGAATTTAGATAAATAAAAAGCATGTTTCAGGATTAAAACACTGTGATCTTCTCCCAGACCATTCATTTAAAACAGAAAGTGCTTCCAGTGAGTTGACATTAGGGGAGCTCTTGAAGCAGTGGAAACGCAAACTGTGTTATTTACCTTTCAACATCATGGAGTATAACTTGCTCATCATTGCCTATAAAGAGAAATATAAACACTTAACATCATGTTCCAGTGGTTAAAAAGCATTAGAGTGAAGAAAAAAATAGAAAACAATAAATGGTTTTTTTTATTTATTTTCTATTTCAAAAACAAAACTGAAGCAGAGAGAAGACCAGTTCAGTTGCCAAGTGGTCAGCCCTCTGCTCAGTTATGTGAAAGGCTTCATGTGACATTTCCAGACATGATCAAATGCACCAATCCATTCCATCTGCTACTGCTCAACAAGTAATTCTACTTAACTGCATTACTGATCATTCTTTGCTCAGTTTCAGCTTGAGTTTTGGGACATTTGCAGTAAAGAGAAGACTATTATATGAAGCAGCAGAACACCTTTAACTCTCATGTGAATACACCTTTCTTCCTGCTCAGAGGATGCTCCATAAAAAAGATAATGGAAGGTGAAAAGAAATGCCATAAGCAAAATGCACTGGGCTCCCAGCTCAAATGCTGCCAGTTCACACTGTCAGCGTTCAGGGGTTTGCAACCATTGAGAAGGCACAAACATGACATCCAGTGTCATTTCTTTTGCATTAACAAAAAGCAAACCAAGTAACCAGACAATCATGTCACTTTTCTTTGATCACATCCATTGAATACAATGGAAACTAACCACATGTATGCAGACTAAGAGGGTCACAGCTACAAAGTTAATTCCACTGGCTCATGCAGTGTTTTTCAAGCTATAGCAACAGAGTATTTCTTTTTAGTCTTTGCACTGAATATTAATTCATCTAATTTGGCAACGCCTCTTTAGAAATATTTAGGGAGACACACATTTATACTTAATTCAAAAGAAAAAAAAACAGAAAGCCCAGTGTCACATTTTTATGCTCAGTATGTCTTTGGAGTTGCGATTATCAAGTTGGGAAGCTTTCCTAATGTACACCAAAGCCAGAGGTTCAGAAGGAGCAAGATTTCATGTTATGATTCTTAAGCATTCGGCTGACTCAGTTTTCATTTATCCCATACACATTTCAATTTGTATTCTGTCCCAACAGAAGAAATATGAGAAAGTTTCTCTTTGACTAATGAGCTGTGAGATTTTTTTACATCCACTTGCTCTTTGCACAGGCACCTAGTTAAATCGGGCCAGCCTTAGATTACTGCAGTAGCTCATCTTTTCCGTGGTACAATAAACAAGTCACTTATGTGTAAGTGTCCTTTGATCATTAACTGCAATGGAAACTGCCCATTATACATTTCAGGCAAGGTTTATACCTAGTAAAACTATTCTAATGCCTATGTATTTCACCAGTGAATAATGTAGTCTAGTTTCCCCAGTGACAAAATTTCCTCCAGCAGACACTCTTGCACCTCACTCTCCATGCAGTATGAACATGAGAATCATTCTAGATGCCTGGCTTCAGGCCTCTAGTCATCATGGAATCAACCTTCCCTTCCATCACAAGCTCCCAAACGGGAAAGAAAGAATGAAAGGAGAGGGTGTGTGTAATAACCACTGCTCCTCTCTTGTTTTGTGTGTGGGAGAAGGTGGTGATAAAAATCTAACCACAAACTGCTTGGTTGCTTCTGGTAAGGATTCATCCCTGGACAAAATGTCACTGCTGTTCAGCCCAGCAGGGTTCCCACTTAGTGTTTTATTTAACACAGGAGAGTTCATTCTTCACTGAGAATAACTCGTTTGTATATGCAACCCTCCCATTTATAATCTCTCTTGTTTTGATAACTGCAGTTACAATGATCAGAAAGACAAGAAGTATCTGCCATTCCCTTCAATGACACCTGTGAGGATGAAATACTGCAGAGCACATACAGAGGAGCAGAGTTAAGGTGGCCTAAGCCCCATAACTGTCACATCAGGTCCCTACAGAAACAAATTCAGTTCCTTGTAGGTTTATTTCAGCTTTACATATACCTAACACTAAATGCAAAAAAACAGTCCATGCAGTTTACTAAGAGGGATCTTGCATTTCAAATGCTGCTCTACTCTCAGTGCATGTGGACAAGGAAGGACAACAGTATTCTTCAGGGATGGGAACTTCTTTGCTATCTTGAGACAGTTTTTTTTCTCCAGAGATTACATGCAAAACACTGTCCACTCAGTTCCTGCCTTCCATTTTTGCAATGGCTACATGTGGTGCTTGCTACACATGCACTCCTTCAAAGCAAAGAGCTTTGAAATTCCTTGGATGCAATCCAATTTGTACTGAAGTGGAAAATCCTTTCTCTTCTGCTATCAAGAGCTGCTTTAGGGAAAGGCTGTCAGATCCTAAGTCATGAGTCATCGGCAGCTTTATTTAAAGAATGAATTGAGTCCTGTGCACCTTGTGCTTGTTTCCATACTCTAACTTTTAGGGGTTTTTTGAAGTATTTCAGCTTCCATGATTTGAATACACCTCCAACCCCTCCATACTGGGGAGGGTGACGACCAATAGATCTTAGGATCCACAATTCTTTCAGACCTTTTAAGAATCTCCCAGAGCATTGTTGAGTGAATAAATATAGTTAGCCCCATTTTACCAACACAGATAAAACAGATGGTACATCTAGGCCATGCAGCAAAATGACTCTTTACAAGGGATCCAAGAGTCAGACTCAGCCCTTGCAGATGAGCTCTGTGAATCTTGGTGGAGCAGCTGAAAGAGTTCCTGACTCCTCCAATGGAAATAATTTCTGGCAAAGGCACAGTGTGTTTATGCAAACTGGAGGAGGAAAAAGAAATGAGAACGGCCAGTTTGTCTGTGCATCAGCTGTCACAGCTCATCTAACCTGGCATCTTAGCAAAAATCCACCATAATCAGTGATGTACATCTTTAACTGAAGGTGTTAACTGCAGTGGCAAGGTACAGTCAAACTACTCTGCTGCCCTCCTGTGAAAACAGTAGCCTCTGACAGCAGGCCCCAATGGACAAAGGGTTGAGTTGGAAATGAGAAAATACCATTACAGCTGCTCCAGCAAGATTTGGCACAGTTCATTCCTTGAATATTCATATAAGGTTCCATTTGTCTGAATTCAAACTTAAGTAAAACAGGCTCCAGCCCAAAACGTCATTGGAATCAGTCATGAAGATACATTTACTTGAAGACAGTGTAGACTGCTGTCTTTCTCATAAAACAAACAGCAGTCCCCAAAATCAGAAGATAGGCATCGCTATTCGACATTCTTGGGGTTTTCTCCACTTGAGAAGTATATCCGAATCATTTCATCCTTAAAATTTGGCACCATCTTAAGCTTTGTCATGCCTTTTTTTTTCCTAAGGGATGTTATAGTTTTAACAATGTTGAAGGATGGGAAGCTTCCGCCATTCACATGCACTTAGAATCAATTTATAGCACTGATTTGCTGTTCACAAATCTTGGTTCAAAAAGGTAATGAAGGGCTCTGACAAAGCAGTCTCATAATATCCTAAAATAAGTCTAGCTGTATGTTAACAGACATACTGATGAAAGATACAAATTCCTGTCCATTCTATTATCATGTCAGATAGAGGAAATGAAGTACAGCAGAAAATGACACTGACCGCATTTTGACAGCCTTGCACCTTTTTCTTCTCAATCCAATTTTCCTCCCTACCTCAATACTTCAAAAAAAATCAAGTGGTGAAATGAACCTAAATTCTAGGGATTATTACCCCAGAACAAGTACATGTCCACTCTCCTTATGTTAGTTTTCAGACTGAATTAAACTTTCTGTTAAAAAAGTGGATTCATATTTAAAAAGATGAAGAATATCAAGGCCAATTAGAGCCCAACTGCCAACAGTTCTAAAAGGAAGACACTTATCTAGTGAGGAATGAGGTCTGAGACAAGTGATCCACCAATAGATGGCAATAGCCCTTCATTAGCCATCTAAGGGTGCATTAAAATCACCTAGGAGCAGCACAGATTTTCAAGCATCAGGCTTGAGTGCCAAAGAGGATGCAGGGTTTGCTCTCAGTACAGGTATGAGGGAATAACACAGACCATGTTCCACAGTCTGTGGCACAAGGTGGGGCAGACTGGACCCAGGATTCTCCTGACAGCTCAAGACATGATGCACTTACACCAGGGTTTGGGAAAGGAAAAGCATGACAAAATTGAAAATGTTGTGCTACCTAAAGATTTCCTTGTTCCCAAAGAACCTTCAGCTGCTGATTAAGGACACCTTCCAGATCCTTAAGGGACTGGGAAAAGACCTTTCATGTGTGGCAGGATCTTGCTCACGGCTTCTACTCTAAGGCATTCACAGTGCAAACCCCTGTGAAATCAGGGTGCTCCTCCTTCCTTACCTCCAGAGAACACTTTCGTATTGCCACTGTTAAAAGCTAGGCAGAAGATATTAGAGTGATGCTCCCCTTTCAGCTGAACTGGTTTGACTCTTGAGTGGATGGCTTCTTCCATATGCCAAAGTAAGACCCGGCGGTCATCCCCTCCTAAAAGACAGAAAGGAAATGTGCATTACTGCCTGAGCCATGTGTAAATTGATGACAGACAAGTTATTTAACTCTACAGTTATTCATAAAAGGCTTTGCTGAAACCCTAATTAGCATTAAAAAAATTATACTTCGCAAGGGTTTGGATATACAGACAGGCATTTACATTAAAATGCCATGCAGTCAGGTATTTAATTAGTATTAATGAAAACAGAGGAATCAGCAGGAAAAGTTTGAATTAAACAGCTGCTGTTCTGCCAACACAGTGACAACCTAAAGCAACCTGGAGACTCAGAATTCTACTGGTATGTAAAATTCTGTGGCAAGCTGTAGAAGAATTACATGCCAAATTAACATAAGCATGTTGGCAAAATGCTTCTACAGCAACTCCTTGTCGCCAGCATCACTTATGTTATTCATAAAACAGGAGCTTTTTTCCTCCCTTTCACCAACAACTGTATCTCCTCTAGCAGTCTTTGCAAAGCCTTCATAGCATAGGTTCGCTACAGGACTGACATGCGGCCATAAAAACATTTTACTGAAGCATTCAGAAGTCTTCAGCATACACAATTATGTCATGCTTCGAGATCTGTAAAGGTTAAGACCGACATTTGTAAGGTGAACTCCTGACAAAGAGAATAACTGGGAAAAAGAAGTTCAACTCTCTTGCTTTACAGCTTGCTGTGCTTCTAATTGCTTGCCTAGGTGCAGTTCTCAGTTCAGAGCTCTATGCACAAATATATTTAAGTGCCTCCTTCTCTGTCTGGTAAATACACAGATATAACAAATATTAGACTCTGTTCATGCTTCAATTGCATTAAACTATTGTTTATTATGAAGAGAAAAAAATTCAAGATACTATTGTATTAGACACTACTCTCAATATCAATTTTGAATGCCTGTAAAAATCTGAATAAAGCTTCTTGAAGTCAGACTCAAAATATTTTTGGTATCTGTCTTTAATAACAAATGAAAGAGAATGGCATCACAAGTCAAAAGTGCCACTAGAAACATGCTAAATTCAGTTAAAACATTTTACTGCTTCTTTGCACAATCAAAAGCATAAACTTGGCTCCTTCTGAGCTGCTATCCAAAAGGAAAATGCATGAAACAGAGACAAAAGGAAACTGAAATTAATTTGTCTGCAGTTTACTTCAAGAAGAGGTAAATGCACAAACAGCATTCATGACTACTGTTAATCAGATTTCTTAAAACTTTTTACATCATATGATGCTATTAAGAAGTTTTCCCATGGAACTGAGTTATGTCAAACATCCTTTAAGTTAACAGTCTCTCAGCCTTTAAGTCTCCTAACAGATTTTATGACAATCACTTTGATAGACAGTACAGCTGCATGTTATGCTTACCCATGCTCCATGAATAATTGTGTATTCCTCCTCCTGATTTTGTACTTTACAGAGCAAACAGGAACCCATGATAAAAAGATTCCTGATGCATTTGGTAACTACTGGGAATAAGAGTCAAATGTGACAGGTCCAGAAAAACTCACAGTAATTGATGGTCAACTAAACTAATGAGAGCTTAGATTCCTTGCTGTCTAGAAATAGGAGAAAGTTGTATTTGCACCCTAGTGACTGCATATGAGCTAGTAATAAGGATACACCGAAATACATGACTGCTGAAACATATGACCACGTTAGTCACACTAAAATCAAGAAGCGATTGTCACATTTAAAGTGGTTACTTTCCAAAGCTGCCAACAGCCAGGTCTTAAATTTATCACTACCTGGCAAACAATTTAAGCAACATTTGAGGCTGGTGAACACCAATATTGCTTCTATCAGACTACATTTACTGTCTTTCAAGACTTCTGTAAAAGACTTTTCAGGGCAAAATATAATAACATACTGTTGCTAATTGTTACCATAGCAAACCAATTTGCAAAACCACTGCAGTAAGTCTACACATTCTCCCACCTGATGGCACAGCCATCTAGGTGTCTCACTCTAACAGCAAACTCATACTCATTTCCATTACCCACCTAGTCCAAATACAAACAAAAACAATGAAGATATTCAAAGACAACAAATGTTACTGTGGTTTCCAGCACACATACAGTATGGAAGGAATCAGATAAATTGCAACCTGTGCAGAAAAGTCTTTGACAGTGTTAAAGTTGCCACTACCTGCTTTTTTACAAGTTTCTACACCTTAGTGCCTGCTTCCTCTGGCTCCAGCTTAGAAACAACTCTTCCTACCGAACCCAAATGTCTCTCTCTTCCCAGACACCTAGATCTCCGTAAGACTTTGGTACAAAGGGCATCATTATTGAGGCGAAACACTACAGCAGCCTGAGAACTCTGTTTGCCTTTGTGGTGGCACATGTTACACAGTTTAGGAGCTTTTAAATGCTCCCCACACTCATGCAACCCTGTCCCTTCTCCATCTATGTATTGTCTTGCACATACTTGTCTTTGAGAGCTTCTACACGTTTCATGCCTCAGTTTTATTCCTCTCATACCCCACTGAGACAGAAAAGTTTAATAAAATGATAATGTTAACTGGACTGGAAGAGTGCTCCCTTCTAACTCCAATTCAACTATTCCAGAAATACTTCTGACTTAAGGCCAGTTCCACCAGAAAGAAAAAGCCTTACCAATGTGTCCAGTCACAGAGGATTTGTGGCAGAAAGACACTTTACCAGTCTCTACATTCTCATACAAAAGAAAAAGAAGTATTAAGTCACAGGCAAATACACCCAAGAAAAGTCAACTCTTACATGACTGAAACCAGGAGAGGTGCGAACCAGCAAATCCAATCTCCACTACCAAAAGCTGACCTTTGGAATAAGACGGAAGAAAGGAGGGAGGCACATGCGTGTGGACAGGTATACAGGGAGACAGGAAAGAAAATGTAACATATAGAGCTTTTACACTCTGTAGAAGAGAAGCATGATTCTTCAGACACAAAGTGCATGCACATCATGCAATGTAAGTTACAAGTCTGAGAATTATAGGAAACTCCAGGCCTATAGCATTCATTTTGTACAGGTGATGAGTGAATGCAGATTAAAATGCTTTCAATTTATGGTGGATTTATTGTGCATGTACACCAATTCTACAACATGTGAAGCAGAAGCCACTCAACACTTTTCAAAAAGCACTGGACCCACTGCACAAACTTCTGATAACTCTGCAATGCTCTCCAAAGAGAGTAACTGTGTTATGGCAAGGGTATGTCCTTGACATGATACAGAGCATGTATCAACAGCAACAGGTTTACTATACACCTGCAAAACCTGGATATATGGCCTCATATGAAAATACCAAGGCTCCACATGCGGATTTTCTAGAAATTGAAGCCCCGCATAAAGTGTTGAATTTGTAATTTTTCAGTTCATGGTGTCAGAAGCAGCAAGTTTGACATCTTCAAGGTGGAATAGCTTCACTTACATCTTATTTTGCTGATTCTGTTTAGGACTGCATGACTGACTGCGTGACTGACAATTTGAAAAGTAAAAGTTTGTGCGACCCAGCTAAGAATCATACAATGCCATTCTATAGTTACTTTTCAAAAAGGAACCACATTTTGAAAGATTTAATTAGTCAAGTACTTCAGTGTTCATTATGGGTCAAACCTGCTTCCACATTCAAAACCAAAGTGCAGCAGGAAGAGAAGTCAGGCCAAAGAAGTATTTGTGGTCAGAGAGGATGGAAATTTTATCACCTTCCCATATTACTCTTGATGTAGAGAAGAGCAGTGTTCCAATTTTTTTTTACAAGCACACATGAAAGAAAAATACACAAACACACCTTTCTTCCCTGCCCCAAGTCACTGGAAGACTTTGTTAATGCTTTGGGCCTTCTGACTAATGTTGATGAGACACAGGCAAGATTAAGGAATTCTATGCAGAAGATATTTAACAGAACATACCTAAAAGAAAAGCTTGCATTTCAGATCTTGGGATAGCTATCCTGAAAAAGATTCTTAACTAGACAAACACTTTGTGTTCACTCTTGACAATCTTCTAGCTCCTGTGGGCCCGAAGTGGACCTCCCTGAAGAATTAAAAATGCCTTGTCTTCACAGTTTGCCCACTTCAGAACGGTTTGTGCATGCTGTATACCCCAAGATTTGGGGGAAAAAAACCAAACAGGGTGTCGTGTGTGTCGTCCCCCCCCAAGTTATTTCTTTTGGGGTTTGGGTTTGGATTTGGGGAGGCGGGGGTGGCTTGGGGGCTTTTTTTAAGCTGCACAAACACTATAGGTAGAATATGCCTATTCTAGATAACTGAATAGGTCCCAAATGACTCAGCATGGCATATATTTCAGCACAACAGTTCACTGCCTCCACCATTCCTAAACCAAAGCATTCTAGTTTCACCCTGCTTTTGGACTAGTTCTTACCAAAAAAGTTTCCTGATCTGATTATCTCCTAAATAGGTAATCACTAAATTTATACACAATTAAATTTGGAAGAAAAGTCTACCTCATAGTAACAGTGATCTAACTGTAGTCCAGGGCTGTTCTTATTAGTCCTAAAATGGTTCAGAGTGGGCCAGAAGATACCCTTGCCAAAAGCAGATCTAGTCTAAACAGTATCTGCGTAGCTCATGAAACACGCTTGAATTCTTGTGTGCCAACAGAAGCACTTCAAAAACCACACCAGTTAGGACTTAAAAACTGCAGTTTTAAAGTGTATCCACCTTGCTGATGTGGACAAAGCTCAAGACTGCTACTCCTCTTTGTCTCCCGTATACCAGGTCCAGTCACTGAAGAACCTACATGGCAAATGGGCAAGACTTCTAAATCATAACATAAAAGATTAATCTTATTGCTTGTTTCTACTCAAGAAGTTGCATGAATCACAGAAAGTCTGATCGGATGGTATTTCAAGAAGTTGATCGCTTAGTTGACCCCTGGCCATGGGCAAAAGGCCAGACTGTGTCAGAATTATTCCCAGTAGATGTGTGTCTAGTTTGTTCTTAAAAAACCACCGAGGTAGATTTCACACCCTCCTTAGGCAGCCTATTTCGGTGCTTCATTATCCTTGCCATTAGGCAGATTATCCTAATATCTAGCCCAAGGGTGCAGTTTGACATTACATATAATCCCACTCCCCCTTGCCATGTGCTCCTGCTATTTTCCCCTCCCATTGAATTCAGTGGTAATGCAGCCAGAGGATGAGTAGGTTAAAGAAGGTGACCTGACAGAAAATCAACTGCTGGACAAACAACCTCTCCCTCCCTATTCCTTCCCCCTGTTCAGATGCTTCCATCATACCAGCTTTAACCTTTAAAAATGCCACATTACAAACAGAGAGGAAAAATAAGTGAATGAACTACAGGATGAAGTGGAAGTATAAGATCAAACAGCATCCTAAAATCTTTCTTCCTATAATTTAAGACTATTTCTTTGTCCTATTCGCAGTGGACAAAGAAGAGTTTAACAACTTTATGTAATAATAATTAAAAACACTTTTATGCATCTTAAGATTTGCATCTCTACTCAGCTTTTCTTTCTGTAGACGAAGTGGACCCCTTTCTTTCAGTCTTTAATTTTTCTAGACCTCTGATCATTCTTCATACCCTCTTCTAAACTTTCTCTAGTTTGGTCGTACCTTTCTCAAAGTACAGTGCCCAAAATTGAGCACAGGGCTCCATCTGAGGCCCCAACAGCACCAAATAAAGCAGGATTACTTCACATGCTTTATCATGTCTGATATTTATGTTGTGATCTACTATCACATTTGGATCCTCTTTACAGGACTATGTTCTAGTCTCCATAGCATATTTGTAGAGTTGACTATTTACATGCTGTAGTTTGCACTTGTCCCTGTCAAACCACATGACATTTTTTTCCAGGTAATGTATATTAACTTTAAATTCAACTCCTATCTTCTAAAATTATTGCTGCCTTTCCTGGTATCATCTTTAAATTTTATAATTTCTCAAACATTTACAAAAACATCACATAGTAACTGGAGCTAATATCCCTCCTCACACAGAATTCTGCTTGATACAAAAAGACTAAGATCAAGACTGCCACTCTTTAGAACATATTTGATACACAATCCCCTTACTTCAGAAGTAATATTCCACTACCTTTGCTAAAGTCACCTCACTCCCCTGTTTTAGGCTCATGCTCCTTCAGATTTACATGGCAACCAAATGACAGATGAATTTCCAGTACTCTCTTGCATCCCTACAAATTTACAATCATAGAAGAGCTATTAATTTTTGCATTATCTGGTGAGGGAAAAAGAAGCCAAGAGAAAAAGAACATATGCGTGGATTAAGTAAGCCTCAGATTACAGTACTTCCCAGAAGTTATCTTGAAAGTGCAGTTTAAAGTATGGAAAAAAAAAAACCTGGGAGGTTCTGATAAAGATACTCATGTTTGTAAAAGATAGCAGGCATGAAAAATGACAGTCAGATAAACAAACAGGAAAACATATCCACCAAACTTGAGGATGGCAGAAAGAAAGCCTGTTACACAGACTAAGTAAAGATGATTCTTAATAAGCTAAATTGCAGAAGGAGATGCCTGGCATATCTGAGGGAAGAAGTCAGTTGCATATCATGGCATGGTAAATATAATTTCCATGCACGGACAGTCATGTGTTTCTCAAACTGTTAAGAGAAAAATATCACCACCTAGTATATGAAATGTTGCAAAGACCCATTTTGTCCAATAAAATCTTTCAACTCCATCCAGAAGCTAGTTTTAACTAATTTCAGCCCACTTACACATTTCTTATAGGTTAAGTTTCCTCTCCCTTTGTGTCATTCTACAGATAGGTCTTTTCTACTTGTCACATTGCATGTTCTCCTGAGTATCCACCTCCTCCTTTCATTTCTCTCAGTTTTCTTTAATTCTTGTCCTTATGCCTGTCCCTTCTTCTAGCACTCCTGCCCCAAAACATTAGTCTCTCTCTCTCTCTTTCTCCCCCTCTCTAAAGTGACACTGTTGAGTTTCACACAGGTACAGCAAAAGCCTAAAGACTGGCCCCCAACCCAACTTGTTGACCTCGAATTTTTTACTTGAAAACATGGTGAGGAACCAAATTAATTACTATTAAATGTGTAATCTCCAATACAAGATTTAAAGAAGTTAAGATACGAAAAAGTTTCAAACATGCTTTCAGGAGGCCTGCTGAGGCTTGTCTACACTGAAGCGCTCTCCAAAATCCTAACAGGAAAACTATCTGGAACTGTAATACAAACCCTGTTTAAGCAGTTTGAAATGTTTACTGAAACAGTAATCATTAGCCTTACAGACTTGCTTCTGAGAGATACATTAAAAAAAAATAACGCGGGACACATACCCAAGAAAAGCATTCCAGCCAATGCAGCACAAATCTGGATGCAGGCTAGCATTTAAATGGCATCAGTATAGTCACTATGAATGCACTGTATAAACTGTACTTAAACCAGCTCTAAAACAAGGTCTAAATTGTTAACAGGTCCATTAGCTGAAGCAGACCCCTGTAGGTTAAGAATATACATATTAACCAAGACTGAACAACTGAAAAGACTGCTTGCACTCTTCGTTTTCACAGACTCCTATATCCCCATCAACTCTCTTAGCTGCTTTAAGTGCAGATGGAAGCATCTAACATCTCATCCATACCTCAGCACGCTGACTATTTTGAGGGAGGAGAGACCCACATGCCATCTATTCTAAGGCTTTATCTGCATTTGGAAGACTTCTGAAGCTTCAGAAAACTTCAAACTAGAAGCAGCTTATATTCTTCTTTTATCTTTCATCTGAGCTCTCCTGTTTTTTTCTGCTTTTGCTATTTCTCAGAGTTTCAAGATTAAGTATGACCTTAAAAAAAGGAGTGGTTTGAGTGTAATTTTAATGAAGCCTGGGCTTCTAACAGCATGAAATTTAACAGACCATCTATGAATCTTTCACCTTGTAATTTCTTATTCTTGACTGAAGAACAAAGCACCTGCCTGCTGTTGCTGTATCACATAAAGTATTCTAGATCTTACAGTCACAGATAATGTAAAACTTTGTTAAAAACAGTTACCATAATTAGAGCTCTTCATTTTCTCAGGACATCAATACAAGGTCAGATTTAAGGTAGTCTGTTCTTAATTATCCCATATTTGTGCACTGCTAACACATGGAACTTAAGCATCCTCTTCCCACCCCTGCCTTTTTTTTTCCCCTCACTTGCTTCCTAGTCATTTCATGAAATTTAGGAGGGTAGAACTCTAGTACCATTTATCTTCTGCATATGGAGGAAAAGCTTACTGCCTTTAAGCATTCTGTAGTTTTATGAGTAGTTAGGAAATTTAAAAGTGGACATCGTTTGAAAGCCTTCCTTTTACGTACGCTTCTTTAGATGTCCACTTGATGGGAATTCTGCCTCCATTCTCTCACTGCAGCTACCTTGACTCAGGCAGCTTGGACAAAATTAATTCTTAAAACTCCCTTCTAGCCCTCAACTTTTTATGCTTCCACCTAAAGAACAGATGTCAACATAGGTAAGTGCATCAATGACATGACAAGACCTGAAGTGTCTCCTGAGGCTTTCTCAAGCAAGAAGAACAGAAAATACTGATGGTGTTTCCATCACTTATTACAGAAAATAAAAAAGCAACAACAGATGCACTTGAGCTCTCCGTAGCGCTTTATAAATAGAAATATACAGCTCTACTTACTACTGGAGAAGGACCAGTACAAACTAGCATGCCAACTCTAGCACATCTGGGAAATTTAGAATAGATGAATCAGCATTCCCTTCCAACACACATGTGTATATACCTGTATATGTGCATGTACAAATATATATATATATCCCTGCAAGATAAATGGATGAGTATCACAAAAGTTGCATGTGTAGATAGATAAAAGAATCCCTGACAGTGACACTAAGATCCTTCATGGGCACTTATCCTGGAAATCACTGGACTTACAGTGTAAGTTTCTTCAGGTAAGAAAGTTAAATTTAGGAAGGTCTCAGTGTATCAGCTTCCACTCTATGTTTATAAGGTGTTTTTATTCTGTCCTTGCTTAAAGGCAACCGAAGAGCCGTAATAACTTTTTATTGAAACCCTCTGTTATTTCTGGAGTTACTACTGATACCTTTGTGTGACAGAGGCCGCCTCTGCCCAGACGCCACAGCAAGGCAACAGCAGCCCGCCCAGCCGTGCCCCCATCGCCTTCCTCAGTAGCCCGTCTCTATTTACAGCCCACCAGAGGGTGGCCAAGCAAAACCGAGACCCTCTCGCCCCTCCTCCACGCCTTGGCTGGTAACTGGGCCATTACCCTCTTGCAAGCGGGGAGACCACTCTCAACAAAGCTGCCGCGGCCTGATGCCAAGGAGCTCTGCAATTCCCCCGGGGGCCGTTGCCCCGCACGACAGGGAACGGGCCCTCCCCGCCGCAGCCCGGCCCCGGGGGAGGGAGCTGTCGGCAGCCCCGGCCCGCCGGAGGGCAAGGGAAGGGGGGCTGCTCCCTCCGGCCCGCCTCCCCCCACCCCCCACCCCCGCCAAGGGCCGGGACGCGACGCCCCCCGCCCGCGGCCTGCAATGGACGCTGCGCTCCGCGGCCTGTCGGCCCCCAGGGCGGGCGCGGCGGGGGCAGCCCCTCCCGGGCTGGCAGCCGTCTCCCCGCCGCCCCGAAGGGCTCTGCCCCCTCGCAGCGGGACGCGGGGTCCCGCGGCTCGGCGGGAGCGGGGCGCCGCGGCCCCCCGAGGCCCGAGCCCTCGGGGCGCCGCGCCGTGCCCCGCCGCGGGCGGGATAGGCCCTCGATTGCCCGGCCTGTCGCTAAGAGCCGCCCGAGGAGAGCGCGGCCTAGCAGCGCCCGGCCAGGCCCCGGCCTGAAGTTGCCTCCTTCCCCCGCCGCCCCTCCGAGCCCGGAGGCGGGGAAGGGAGGAAGAGGCACCTGCGCCAAGCGCTGCTGGGGTGGGGGGGAAAGGCGGGCAGCCGGCCGCCGAGCCCCGCAGCCCCTCCCCGGCTGGGGGGAAGGGGGTGCAAAACCTTTCCCTGCGCTCGGTGTCGCAGCTGATGTCAAGCCCTCGCCTCCCTCCTACCTGACAGCATCCCCCCCCCCCATGGCTTCCTCAGCCCCAGGCACTGGGGGGGGAGTGGGGGGACTTGAACCCAAAAAACATCCCCACGAAGATGATCCCCCCACCCCTCCCCAAACGCGCCCTGCGAGGGGAGGAAGGGGAGGAACAAAACAAAACCTTACTCCCCTCCCCCCAAATAAAATTGGGGTTTGGGGGCGGGGGGGGACTGGCGGTCCCAAAGTGACCGGTCCCTCAAAAAAACCCGATCCTGTTCCCCGCCCGACACCGAGCGGGACCCCCGCCCGCCCGCCCGCCGGCAGCGACCGCTGACCCCCGCCCATCCCCTGCTGAGCCGGCCCGGGCCACGGCGCTGACAAATGTCACCCGGCGCCCACAATGCACGCCGCGGGGTTGTTTCCCCTTCGTCGTCGTCGTCCCCCCAAAATAATAAAACCCCCTTTTAAGGGGCGAAACACGTAAGCCATCAAATAAAGGGGCACCCCCAGCTTCCACCCCCGGCGCCCTGGAAACACTCTCGTAAAAACTTTGTCCAGGGCTCTCCCCCCCCCCCCCCCCCCCGATAATAGTAGAATTTAAAACCTGTCAACCATTTTAGATCCCTACTTGGGAAACATTATTCCCGGGCACCGGTGGGTTTGAGCAACGACTCTGAGCGCCGCCGCGGCTCCCCTCCCCCCGGGCCGCGGGGGAGGCGGCCGAGGAGGAGGAGGAGGAGGAGGAAGCGGCTTTCTGGGGAGGGGGTGGCGGGAGGGGGCGAGGGACGGGGAGCGTTCGCTTTACCTGAGACCAGCCACTGGCCTCCATTGTTGGAGAATTCAATGGCATTGACACAGCCGAAGTGGCCCAGGAGGTCCTTCTTGTAGAGGTTCCTGCAGCCCCGCAGGCGTCTCCGCTGGAAGTCCTGGGTGAGCAGGGGGTCCCCCTCCAAGCCCCGCTGGGACAGGAACCCCACCACCGACCGCATGCTGCCCCCCCGGCCGCCTCTCCTCTTCATGCTGCCGCCTGCGCCGCTCCCCGCCGCTCCTTCCCCCGCCGCCCCTTCCCCCGCCGCCGCCTCCCCTCCCCCGCTTCCCCCCTTGTTATGGTTATGATGATTTTTCTTTAGCCAGCCATGGCAGTGAGGTGTTAGACACTCCGCCGCTTCCTGATCCCGCTGGCTCCTCCCCGCTCCCCTCAGCAGCTGATCCTCAGCTGCAGCCCGCGCCTCCCGGCCCGGCTTTAACGTCGCGCCGCCGCCGCCGCCGCTTTTTAACTCGCTCCTGGAACGGCGCGGGGGGGACCGGATAAATTCGCCACTCCGAGGACCTGCGGGAGGACGTTTTCTACCGCCGCTGCCGCCGCCACTGCTGCTGCCGCCGCCGCCACTCGCGGCCGCGTTGCGCTGCCTGAGGGGCGGCTCGGCCCGCCTGAGGGGCTCGCTGCCGCCAACGGCCCCGCGGCCGGCGGGCGCGGCCGCGAGCGGGCGTCGTCCCCGCCCTGAGGGGAAGGGGAAGGAAGGGAGCTCTGCGGGGGCACAGCCGGCCCGCCGCGGGGTGCCAGGGGTGTCCCGAGGGGTGTCCCGGGGGGTCCTGCCGACAACTCGCCGGAGGGAAGATGAGGAAGCAAATAACCCAAGCGCGTAGGGTTTGCGGTGGGGTTTGTTCTCCGTGAACGCTGAGTGATTTCTGCGGGACTTCCAAAAATTATGCCTTTAGAATGTTCTTGACGCTTTTTTTTTTTTTAAGAGAGTTTTTTACGCGGCTCTCCGAGGTTTTATTGCTTGCTCTCTCCTGCTCCTACCTGAGCAACACTGAAAATAAGAGGGTTGCCCCTTCTCAAATGAGTAAGTAGACCTCTCTGCAGCCCCAGAGGACGGATGGAAATGCAGATGAATTTTCTTCTCTTACCCTTCAGTATCAACAAAACCCTAAAAGGTAGCTGGCTAAACAGGTGGAACTGCTCTGTGTTGTCCTTCACTGTTTTACGACACCCTAACCTGTGTGTTTGTGGGGGGAAAATCTTTTTTGTCTTTCATAGGGCCCTGTCCCTCACATGTAAGATAGCAGGAGTGTCATACGAAGAGTAATGTCCGTGAGGTGCAGTGCGGAGCCCCCAGTCCCACCTTGTCGTGTCTGACTGTATACTCCTGCGCACAAGGTGAGCACTCCCAGACCTGCAGCTTGAAACTTTCAGGCCTGTATTCCCCCACAGGCACAGGTGAACTGGCACCAGTACCTAGGGAAGATAGACTTTTCGGAAGGTGAGGAATTAGCCTGACAGTCCTGGCCTTCTTTGTGTGGAATTGTACTGCTGGGAATTAGGAGTCTCCAAACATTAAGACAAACAAACAAAAAAAGGCTTCCTGACATAAACTGTAGTATGGCAACGTTACTGAGTACTGTTAGACTGCTGCTATGTTCCAGTGACAGCTTTTCAGTAGAAATTGAAATTCTGTCATTATAGAAAGTCAGTTAAGTGTTTTGGGATTCTTCTTGATTAAGATTATAGAAAGAACATGAAGTCCTATAAACTATGCTTTTTAGTTGACAACACTATAGCCTTACTTTTAGCATACAACAAAAGAAAATAACAAACTTTTCCTTCTAATCAGAAAAAAAAGTAAGAAAATGTATACAAAATATAGAACACTTCTTACATTTCAACTTTTTATACAACTTTTTTCTCTATGTGATATCAATAGGTAAAAATGTCAGAACTTAATTACAGGTATAATAGTAGTTTGAGAGGAATATCCAGACACACTCTGTTGACAGTTTTCTGTTAGAATGATAACAATGTTAATATTGAAGTGAAAACAAAGAACAGTTAATCTCTTCTGAATCTGAGCTATATGAAGATTTATTTTTTTTTCCAGTTAACAGTTGCTGATGGCCAACTATTGCTGTGTAACAGGTCTAGCAAGCCTCAGTATAGAGAGGCAAAGACCCTGTCCATCACGATTTGTGTTTATTACATTAACTTCAGATACAGGTAAATTGCACTGGTATAAATCATATTTTATAGCTCTTTTGCTTGCATGCCATGAAATTCTGTGCCATTACAATTATATCGGAAACTGTTGCTCATGTTGTATTCCCAGCATAGGTAAGTGGCATTACATTTTTCTACCTATAGATTCTAAACTGAGTCTGTCAGTTTGTATTCCATTCTCTATAATTTTTTTATAGCTCACAGCACCATACAATCTGAGATCTTCCAGAAATGTATTATGGAATCATGCAATCGTAGAATGGTTTGGGTTGGAAGGGACCTTAAAGATCATCTAGTTCCAACCCTGCTGCCATCGGCAGGGATACCATCCACAAAGTCAGGTTGCTCAAAGCCCCATCCAATCTGGCCTTGAACATGTGGTTTGTTTTTTCCTGTTTCCGAAGGTACTGCTCAGGTTGGATATCTTTGGTTTCTGTATTGAAATAAATAGGCATAGGAGCCTTTCATCTGAATTGCAACACAATAAAATCTCTATTGCTTTTTGTCCATGTTCTGGATCCAGTCTCTAGGAAAGCTGTGTACTTACATGGAAAAAATAGAAATAAAATTATTTCCTAAAACCCCAGTGCTAGGATTTTCAGAAATTATTTAACTGAAGTGTGGTTTTTTTTTAAAATCACAGTTGTAAGCAGTCAGAAAGAAGGTATCATGTTGTCAGAATTTGAAAGAAAAATAATAGAAGACTGCCAATCTGTTCTGCTAAATGCAATATTCTCTCACATGACCATACAGGTTAAAAAAAAGAAAGTGTTGCTAAGCATTCTTTTCACTCTCCAATTCCTTTGTTTGAATTAATTTTGAATGTAACACCTAAGGAAATTATCATGACCTGCACTGGTAACATTTTCCTTTGAAAATAATGTGGTGTTGTGTTAATAATGCCAGAGTGCTGTAGTCTCTTCAAAACACATACACTATTGGCCTGAGTCATGCTGAAGTAGCATCAATGAAGCATCTTCTTCTACTTTAATAGGAACCTTCTGCAGCTTGGAATGGAATTGAGGTATGGGAGATACTTAGTCAAACTGATTGGACTTCAACAAGTTACTGTTCTGTTGGACGTGTTAGCTCGCGGGGTGCTGTACTGAGACTGTTTGAATGTCACAGACCAAGCTGGATTGAGCCTGGCCAGACTCAATGGGCAGAGTAAGTTGGGGTCTGTTGGTACGCACTGCTTGAGCAGCTTAATTCTGTAGGATATTTATAGTCTCCTCCATGCCTCAGAAGCAGCATGAAATAAAGCACAAAAAATGTTTTGATTGGCATTTTAACAAGTGGGCAATAGAGGGAAGGAGTCAACTGGAAAGGAAATGGGAGATGATGAACAGGCTGGTGACTTTCTGTAGATGCTTTTGGACATGAAGATGAGTAAATAACATTTGATGCAATACAGAAGAAGGAACCAGCAGAATGCCTCAAACAGAGACGTGGCCAGAGTAATGATCTATGTAAACAATCTTGGGTTGCGGTTTCAGAGTTGCTAATTCCAGGGCTGTGCAGAGCCCAGTCTCCCAGCAGTACTAAATTGATCTGGATCAGGTATGGCCATGGTGTCACATTGCTCTCACATTAGTTTCTGCCCATGCTACAGAGTTTTTGTTCTGCCTCTGGAAGGACTGACAATGCCTGATCTGGTTTTAATGTCTGCTGGTACAATATTATCCTTTCAACATTTTTTCTGAACAAATTTGGATTGGCAGAATGAGTTAAATTGCATTAGTGGTTTCCATTTGATGACTGTGGTGTATTTGATCATTAATAGGAGGCCTACAGTGAGCTTTATTGTCAGATCATGGCATTTACAGCAGTTGACGGCTGTTGTGTTACAAGCTGCATTGGTTAATGCTGGAGGGAGAGGTATTGGGGCAGTCTAGGTATGGAAGCAAGAGACCTAAACAAGGGTCTTAGTGGCACGGATGGATCAAAGGACTTTGTCTTAGAGATGCTGTATAGAAGAAGTTGAAAATTTAGATGTACCCTGGGTGCTAGGATCTACAAAGAGGTTTCAGTCAGAGCTGACAGTTGACATACAAGCTTGAGTGGCAGGTAGACTGGTGATGTTATCCACAGATACGCTCAGAGAAGGTAATAAGAGGGCTTTCAGGGAAGAGAGGGAACCATGTTCCAGCTCTGCTGAGCTTTAACTTCCTGCTAGTCATCCACAGAAGAGAGAACAGGCTATAATTTGAGTTTGAATAGAGGGAAATAGCTCTGGAGAAAGGAGCAGATCTGTAAATCATCTGCAGAGAGATGTTAGTTATACATGTATTTCGGATGAGATAACTCAGAGATAACATGGGAGGGTAAAAGGAGAAGACCAAGGATACATCACTCGGAGAGTCTGTCAAAGAACACTTGGAAGGAAGGCTTAAATAGGTAAAAAGAAAAGATTTTAAGGGAAGCATGGTTGATTATGTCAGGTCAGAGAGGATGAAGTTTAAATACATTTTTTTGAGCTCTGTTGAACCTTTGACTGTCTGTGGTTAATCCAGAGTGGAAACAGAGAAGTCTGGACACTGATAGTTAGATGTCTATGGAGTGAGTCTAGAAGTCAAAAAGAGAGAAAGCAGTTATTAGAGAGGAAAGTGGGAGCGAGTCAAGGCTTTTATTTGTTTATTTATACCATCTTTTTATTTTTGAGGGGGAATAGAAACAAAAGGAGGGTAAACCAAGGAGACTATGTCATACTTTAGCCATATCATGTTGCTTGTAAAATTTATTCCCTCTAGTGGAAATTAGATGGCTTCTGGGCCTTTTTCCTTTTGCTTACTAATTTCACGGACCAGAAAGGTGGGAAGAACAAGCATTGCTCTCTCAAATGTCTCCCCTTGGGGCTGTTCAGCTAAAGATGTCACTTCAACATGCAGCTGAGCCAATCTAATGACTTGTGGCCACTGAAAGGTGGCTTTATTCTTCTTGGCTGTGTGTTCTGTCCCTTTCCTTGTTCTGATGCTGCTACTTGTTGGACCTGCTTGTCTGCCATTTTAGTGAGTTCATTCGGCTCACGGAAATGTCCCAGTGAGTGCCAAAATCAGCACAGGCTAGTAGGGAGTGCCCAGCTGAGAGTGGAGTTTTGGGAGATGGGGGATGTCACCTTCTTAGCAGCCATGAACTGCAAGGCCAACTTAGTTTGCCTTCTGGAACTGTACCACTGGGGCAAGTTAAGCAGCTCTTCAAGAAATGGAATTGTGAAATTGCTCTCTGTTCCTACATAAGCAATGAAAGAGTTGACAATTAATGAAGAAATATGTTGATGATGAGCAATGTTAATACAACTCATACTCATGGGATCAATTTGGCAGCTCACACCTCTGAGAGCAGTTTTTTCAGATGCTTTGCAAAACCTGCAAACTGGCAGTTACCGCTGATTCATCTTTTGGCTTAGGATGTGGTTTCACTGAGATCTGGCTCTATGGTGAGCTAGTTCAAGGAGTTAAAACAGAAGAAAACTCTGTTTTTTGCTGTGCTAGCTTTCTGCTCACTTAATTCCTTGAATCAGACTGGCACCAGTGTTTGCAAAAGTGAGGCAGTAGAAGAACGCCTACAGGTAAAAGGGGGAAGCAGAATTGCCTTTTCAGCAGGAGCTAAACCTTCTATCCAATCTGTTGCAGTGTGACACTCCACCTTTAGGATGTGGCTTCACAGTTGATTGAAACTGATCTCATTCTGACTTTTTCATGAAAGAAACGGTCCTGCTGCCTCCCTGGTATCAGCCCTGTTAAAACAAACCCTGCTCAAAATGACTTGAGTATGTAGTCATGCGGTTACTAGCATTGACATGAGGAAGATAAATCACATCAGGAGTTGAAATGCGAGTTTGGCTTTCTTCCGTAGCTTGGGATGAGGCCCCAAATAGTGTTATTAATGAGCTACTGGGGACTACATGCAGCTCTCTGCTCATTGTCTGCTAACAGCAATTTAAGTCTTGACTGGAGCCTCATCCCTTTGATATTCCATGATCATTGATTTTTCTTTTGAACATCGAGTCATTTACCCTAGTCTTCTCCCTGTTAAAGGATGAGCTAATGTGATTATAATTTTTTTTTTCCTGTGATCAGCAGAACAAGCTTGGTTTCCTATGGACTTGTCCTGATGTAGCACTGCTGTGTGGATTCTCATACGTATATTAAGCAGTGTCTGCACATGCTTGCCATTTTATCAGTGACAGCTTTATTAGGATCTGTTTCATCAATTTGGCTTTATATTTCACAGAAGTTACCTTTGCACAAATTTAGATGGAATTGAGCAATGGCTTAAACATGCTTTTTTGGCAAGGAAAGGGGGGAAAGAAAGAGGACCCAAAGGCAGAAACACCAACAGACAGTGTAATTGCATAAGCCTTCTTTCCTTAGGAAATCAGGCTAAAAATGAATCTTTGACAGAGACCTCTGCAGAGATCTTGGACCAGGCTGCAGAGACAGAAAGAAAAGTAAATCTTGCTGTTTACCACGTAAAGGCTTCAAGTTACCTGCTGCAACAGATTTCTCATAAGTAAGGCTAAGCCAGCAGTTGGTATTTACTCACTTGGTTACCTTCTCATCTGCAGCAATGTCCCCATCAGACTCTGGGAACTTGTTTCTTTGCCAGAGTGCACTCAGGCATCAGTTGCTTTCATTTATTTTTAATTTAACCTTTATACTTGAATAAATGGCTATTTAGGTAGGAAGACAAACTGTTAAAGAGATGACTGGTTTACAGGACTCTGTTCATGCTAGTGATGCCATGAAAAATAAAGGCTTTAAATGCAGCCAAGGGTACAATCCTGTTATTGTAGAAAAGCTAGACTTGGGGGTTCATTATATAGCATCCTCTGTGAGACTTCCACTGTGTAATAAATGCTGGGGTATTCTATTATTTTTCTCTCTTTTGTAACTTTAAACTTAAGCTCCTATTACCTTAGAAACTAAAATAAACAATTTGTAAAAGGAAAAACTGGCCTATTTCAGATTTCTGGGTGGAAGACAGTTTATTACAAATGGGTTCAGCTATGAACAAACTTTGCAGATTTGTTCAGATTTGGTCGCTATTCTGAGCTCATCTTGAGCTCTGATAGAGTTCTCTTAAGAATGCCTTGCCTACCCCGTAACAGGGCAGCTGGATCCTGGACCCCAGCCACATTGGCTTCGTGGGTCTCCTTTGAGTCGCTTGGGCCTTGAAATAAGCCTGTTGTGTCCCCAGATGTTAATTTTTTTTCCTTGAACTAGGTTACAGCTGGATCAGTTCCCTGATTCTCTGACCCTGTCATTACAGAAACGCTGGTGCGGGAGCAGGGAGTGAGCAGTCAATCAGGTTGAACAGGAAATGTGGGACTACCCTTCCAAGTGGCTATCCAGGTTTATGCTAGATTACAATGTCCATGTAAAACAAAGCATTATACTATACATTGACCAGGGTGGCAGTAAGGGGGGAATGAGGGTGGGGTGGCAGGTGAGGGAGAGAAGGAGGGAGACCATGTCCATCTGACTGTGGGAACTTGGTTATAGCCAGACCCCTCCAGCTTTTTCTCCTGAGCATGCATGTGATGATACACTTTTCTCCTGAGCATGAGCCATGTGATGAGCTTCGGAGTAGCGCTGGCTCCTGCTCGGTGACCTCCATTTCAACTGGTCAGCTGTGCCTGGTCCATCGGATCATATGGGATGGATGGAGAAGCTGTGGTCGGGTTGTGACTGTAAGGGAGATGCAGACCTGCCCTGTAGAGGAGAATGAACCAGAGACAAGATATGTGAGTTACTGCAGTGTGTGAGATTGCAATGCTTTGTAACACGCAGTGGATAAAAATGGGATCAAAATTTCTTCACTGTAGAGCAAGATCGAGGGTCTTTGCAGAAAGACTTATTTTACAGGTAACTCAGGTATAAAGCATTTGTACATTCAAAATACAGACACAAGTCAATGGAAAACAAACTTTCCAGATGTGACCCCACTACAAGTGAGACCTGACATGGAACCATGCTGGCTTAGACCAGGTCCTTAGAACAAGCAGCTGTTTAAGCTTTAATGGCCTGGTCATCTTATTTCTGATAGGGAGAGAGCCTTATTTGCTCAGAGAAGTGTTCTTCAGGAAACCAGCTGTGTTCCTTGTTTACTGTCTATTGGTCCCTACTTCATTCCTGAGTTAAAAAAAAAAAAAAAAGGGTGGGGGGGAGGGGTGGGGGGGGAGGTGAGCATTCAACAGAAAAATTCACTGGTTTTGTAGAGATTTTCCGTGATGATAGCCATTAGCTGCTTTTTTGCACCCCTCAGACAATCTGCTGAATGCCAAGTCTCTGCTAGGGGGATCCTCCTACCCTGATGATTACAAGTGGCAAAGTTAAAACAAAATGAAATTTGACACTGACTTTCAAATTGTCAAAGCAATTTAAAGCAGTATTTCTTGTGGTTTCAGCATCTCCTTCAAAAAGATGCAGCTAGCTGGGATTCTAACAGCACCAAAACTGGGAAATATTGAGAATTGCAAAGGACTTGGAAGAAATTGGGTGCCAAGATCCTTTTCAGCTGCAATGGAATTTGGGCTGGGAACTTGTCTGCTTTTTGCTTGGCCTTGAGACTTGATGATAACCCTGAACGTGGCAGCTGGCTGTATACTCATTGTCCATGCGTTGTGGTGTCACGGTTCTAACGTTCAGACTTCTTCCCCGCACACGAGCCTTGCCATAATTATTCCTCTGTTAAACTCTTAATCCTTTTCACTTGGTTTTCCCCTTTTCGTTTTCTTCCAGCTTGCCACTTTGGCGGTGGCTACGACTTGCTTTATTTGCTTTTTGACTTTCCGGTCCGCCTTTGTTCTTCGCCTTCCGTTCCCTGCCTCCCGCTTCGCTTCCCCGGCGCGGAGGGCCCCGGCCGCCCCGCAGGGCTCCCGTCCCGCTCCTGCCCGAGGAGGAGGCGGGCGGCCCCGCCGCCCCTCGCAGGCAGCCCCGCCGTCGGCCCCGCAGGACTTCGTTTCGCCCGTCCGCCTCACGGTGCTCTCTGGCTGCGGGTGGCTTCCCGCACCCAGCGACGGCTTGCTCGTCAGGCCTTCCTCGCTGCAAGCAGCACTCTTCAAAAGTCTCCTGGAAAGAGCTCGCTTTTCAGTGTGTCTGGTACCACGGCATTACTTTTGAGGCGATATTCCCCGGTTGAAGGGACGCTAACGCCTGCTCAGGGGCTCAGCCGCGCTCGCCCCACACGCGGTTCTCGGCCCGGGAGCGGCGACACAACCCCACAGGCGCTCCGCGGGTACGACCGGGGGCCCTAAGCGACCGCCGCGGCAGCGCACGCCTTCCGCGGCGGCGGCGGCGGCGGGCCCGGCAGCCCGCAGGCCGGGCCGGTACCGAGAGCCGCCGCGCCCCCACCTCAGCCGCCCGGCCGGCAGGTGCCGTACAACATGGCGGCGCCCGCCGCCCACTCGCGCTGCCGGGAAAGAGGAAGGAAGCGTCCGGCACTCTAAGGCTCCCGGTGTGCGCGGCGACTAGCCGGCGGCGGGGTTCCCGCTGCCGGAGACGACCGTTCTGCGGAGAGGCAGGTAGCTGGCGGGCGGGCGGGCGAGCTTCCCGCCGGGGCGCCCGTGGGCTGGGAAGGGAGGGGAGAGGTTGCTGCGCGCGTCCCGGGGGCGGGCCGCGCCGGTAGGTGCCCCGGCTGCGCAGGCCGGTGGGCCCGCGGCCTCCCCGGCCGAGCCCTCGTACACCGCCTGCCTGCCCGCTCGCTCCCCGCGGGGGCGGCACCCGGGCCTCTTCCCGGCGGAGCCTAAAACGGGCAGCGCCTTCGCCCTGGGGCTGAGGGGAGCTGCGGCCCGCCCCTACCTGCCCCCGTCCCGCCGGGCCTGCGGGGCGGCCCAGGGCAGCGCGCCCTGCTCTCCCCGGGGGAGGCCTGCGGCGGCCGGTCCCGGTCCCGTCCCCGGCCTCGGCCTCGGCCTGCCCCCGCGCGTCGCCCTCGGCCCCGTGGCGGGCGGCCTGGGCCTCCTCGGCCCGCGCTGGGGCTGAGCAGGGGCGGTTTGTCGGGATCCGCAGAAGCGGGCTGCCGGGGCCACAGGGCCGCGGTCCGCACCTGCCTCCCCCGGTTCCCACAGCGGTAGCAGCTCTTGCACCGGGGAGAGAGGCCGCAGGTGCCGGTGACCCTCCTTGCTTTCCGTCTTCTCGCTCAGTTTAAGACGCGAGAGTAAACGAACCTGTCGTTTCACAAGCGGTGAGGCAGGCGTCGGTGCGCTGAACGCCGTCAGCGGTTGCGCAGGGCCGTAGCGGCACCCACGCCGCAGCTTCTGCTTGTGCCAAAGAGCAGACCTTTGAGAGTAACGCGGTGGGTTGGGGAGATGGGGGTGCAGGGGCCGGACTGATTTCAGTTTGCTGGAGGGGAGCTAAGCTGTTGCATGATAGAGGGAAAGCTATGTTTATAAACGGATGCTGCTTCTTTAGGGCTTTTCAATGCCTGACGAGCCATTTGACCTTAGTATGGATGTGAATTTAATGGACAATGCCTGTTACTTACTAATGCGTGAATGGACGTGCTTATTCTGCAGTAATTTTGTCTTATCCTTGTTTAGGTTGATCTGGTTCCAAACTGAGCTAAAAGGTGTTGATATAAGCCCTGGGTAGTTTATTTTTGGAATATCAGAGTTTCTGGAAGCATCCAGTTGCACTAGTATAAATCAATGGGATTCCCTTTGAGGTCTTTGGTGGTGTGATCAACAGCAGCATTCGGGCTCCTGTTACTGCCCAGTCCACCACTGCAGCAGTCTGTCCCCTGTCCCCCAGTCTATCAAAGTGGGACCCACTCCTTTTTCTGTCAGGATCGTGAGTTGTGACTAGAACCTCGTTATGATACCAGTGGGTGTATTTAATACCTCTTAACACATTTCATTAAGTTGTCTTTAATTTCCACCTTTCTCATTTTTCTTTGCAGGCCATGATAAAATCCTACAATGCTGTTTTGAGTGGGTAAAGCGAAGGGGGGAAAAGGGGGATAAAAAAAAAAAAATGCCCAAGCAAACAGCAGTGACGATTACGTTGGCGACCCTGCTGGGTGTTGCAGTGGGGGGCCTGGTTTTGTGGAAAGCAACCCAGCGTCGGAAAGGAAAAGCATGCTGTAGTAGTCAGCAAGAGGAAGCAGTTACAAACTCAGGAGATGAGAAACTGATTAAGGCAGAGGATAAGGAGGTGCTTTCCTTCTTCAGATCTCCCACCTTTTCCTGGGTAGAGAGGACCCTTGGTGCAGACATAGTGATAGTTTCAGAGCAGGAGGAGTGGGATCCTGTTGAACCTTTGCTGAAGAAGGAGCTGGAGAAGTGGCCAGTACTTGGAATTGATTGTGAGTGGGTGAGTGATCAAGAAGCACCTCCTTTAGACTGCAAATTGCAATGGGAAATCATTGAGGGTGGAGTGATTCCTTTTCTTAAATGGATACAACAGGACTGACTATTGAAACTGCCTGTGTGATTTTCTGTCATGACAGCAGTAAAGTAGCTGCTAATTTTCACTTCTCACGTTTAAGTGTGCTGACTGTAAGTTTTTAATTCACTAGTTGTGTTAGTTTATTGAACTCCTGTGATAAGTTGACTATACTAAACGTAGTGATAATTGTATGGCTAAATATAGCATTATGTGTTTTGTATAATATCTCTCTAAAGGTGATTTACTAGAAGTAGCTTGGGTTTATGCTATTTTAAATCCAGGTACATCTTAAGAAACAATTGCTTAAGAATAATAAATCCAAAAAGGATGATAATACCAATAAGTGGATATAACTCACTGGGACTACCAGAAAGCAAAGTTCCTCTTCCGCTTGTATATTTGCCTGTGTGAATTCTCAAAACAAGCTTTGAGTCATTTATAAAGCCTGGCTTTGCCATTATTTTGGCTGGAAATTTATTCACCCCACAGTCATTAGTATAAGCCACAGTTAATGTGTTTGCCGTAAACAGTTATGTAGTGGGTGGCTTTCTGCTGATGTGGATTGAGAAATGTGTCTGATTTCTTCCATCAGCTCAGCTATGAGGAGGAAGGGTGAAAGGGGAAAAGTTTCTCTTGTAGGAGTGTGGCAAGAAGTAGCTTGGGGACAGTAATACTGTGAAACAGATCACATAATTTGCAGTAAAATTTGAGATGTGACAATACTTGACTGTATAAACTGATAGGCATTTCCTGTCTTCAGTGGCCTCTTTTGCAACTTGTTCTAGCTCCAGTACTGCTAATAACACTGTAACCCAGACTCTGATTTTTGTCTGTATTTCAGGTATCTGTGGAGGGAAAAGCGAATCCTGTATCCCTCCTACAGATGGCTTCTTCCAGTGGCCTCTGCATTCTTGTTCGGTTGCCCAGGCTAGTTTCCAGTGGACAGACTATCCCAAAGACCCTGTTGGACATCATGGCAGATAGTGCTGTGTTGAAAGTTGGGGTAGGATGCTGGGAAGATGCTTGCAAGTTACTTCATGATTATGGTCTTCCAGTCAAAGGGAGCGTGGATCTCCGGTATTTAGCCATGAGACAGCGGTGAGTGTCTGAAGACAGAGGCAGCTCTGTTTGAGGCATCATTTAAGTTGGAAATATTTTCAAAGTAGTTTGCATATGCTGAATGATACCAGGCAGGTAAGTTTGGAGTTCTCAGTGTGGTTTTAGAGGATGGGCATTGACAGCTGCAGCCCAAGAACATGTCATGCTTCTATTTTATGGTCTTAATGGAAGTGAAATCTTCATGAAGATTTCATGTGCTAATTGTGTCTGTTAGTCTTCCCATGTAATACCCTTAGGGACTTTTCTGAGTATCATGCTTCAGCTTTTAAGAAGTTGAGGCATAGTGATGTAACGTAATGAGAGTGATCACCTTGTCAACAGATGTTAGAATACACTGCCTAGAAGTATAGAGTAAAATGTGCCAGGGCATGTAAGTGGAACTGTTGAATTACAGGATTTCTTGAAAAATGACTAAATAAACCTGCTCTAATTTTTTCTCTTAATAACAATGCTTCCATTGAAAGGTTACAATTATGATGCCATTTTCTCATCCTTTATTCTTCCTAAAATAAAATGTTTTACTTGGGAATATTCTTCACATAAAGTATATAGATGTCTGGGTGTGTTGTTAGTGATCTGGGGCATGGGACTGCTGACATGATGGTGCCTTTTTAGCACTTAGGAATGACTTGTCACTAGTAGCCAGGATTCCTCTGAGTCATTCCTGGCTCTCATGCTCCTCATGAATCCCTGGGGCAGGCGGTCCATCACTCTATCATAGGTCTGTTTAGTTCAGAAGTAGGTAGTGCAGAGCCAAACACTTCAGCCTTAAATGTTACCAACTCCCAGCCTTGCCTGTTTTGCCTATTGCAGGCACTAGATAATTACTAAATCTGGAAACGACATTCTAGCGGAGGGTCTGTAAAGCTGACAGGCAACTGTATGCTGTTTGAGTGGGAGTCATGCATCATGTGCACTACGTTTTGGCAGGTTCAGGGTGGTGTGAGGCCATCTGAATTTGCATGGGTATATAGTTTAATTTTTAATATGTTTGTTTCACTTTCTTTGTTAAACTGAAGGAAGGATCTACTTCACAACTGCCTTAGCCTGAAATCTTTAGCTGAAAACATCCTGAACTGCCCACTTGACAAGTCTCCTCACGTGCGTTGCAGCAACTGGGAGGCAGAAGAACTGACACAAGATCAGGTGGGTCTTCAACTTAGTGTTTTGGGAGGAAAAGCAACCTTATTAGTAGAGAAGAGGCGTTACAACAGGGAGATCTGAGCCTTTGAGTTCTCCCTCAAAACCTTATGTGTGACTGTGGTCTGAAGTTAATTTCAGACTCTGTGCCTGCATTTCCCTCCTTTTCAGTGCAGATAATTTTGTGCTGTTCTCCCTGCATTCTTGATCCTTGTTTTCCTTTAGTCCTGAAAGATCTATAAGGGAAGATCCCTTGAAGAAGTGTTTGTGCACCCAAAACCTCACCTTTTTATTACTTTCTTTCCTCCAATCTGTAGCAGTGAGTGCAATATTAGAGAGACACCCTGGAAACCTTGTTGACCATCTTTAGACCATTATGGTTTCTCTGATTGCTCACTTCCTTTACAGTCATGCTGCAGATGTCTACAAAATCAGTGACCAGTAGAGGGAGTGACAGGGTAAATAACCACACTGAATATTTGTAGACAGTATGTCAAAAGGGAGCTTTTTATTAGTTAGAGAGGGCTCGGTGGGGCAGGAGGGTGTTTAACACCTGGCTGACCTGAATTTTTTTTCAGTCCTTTGCAGTTCCTGGGGGCCCCCGTGAGTATTTCAAGTCTGACTGACCCTAAAAGTGTGGGTTGTGGTGATGTTATGAAAGTGTCACTCAACTGCCAGAAATTTGTGTGACCTTCAGAAGGAAATATATCCAGCTTCTTGCTTTACTGTACCAACTGTTAAAGACTGATAATGTTTGGGAGTGTTTGCTGTTTGTCAGTATCTCGATGTCTACGTTTTTCTGCAGGTTCTATATGCTGCTAGGGATGCCCAGGTCTCAGTGGCTCTGTTCTTCCATTTGCTGGGATTTACCAGCCTCCCTACTACATCTGAAGGTGAAAACTCTGCCGCTGCTTGGGAAAACGTGCTGGGTAAATGCCGGGGCTTGGTGGATATCCCATTTAGAGGAAGAAGGAGTGGCAGCACAGGAGAGGAGAAGAGTGGAGAGGGACGCTCCCCTCAGAAAACAAAGAATCGTAAATCTTCGGTGAATAGCCAGCCCTCTGGCAGTCAGCAAGTGAGAGATCCACGGAGGCAGAAGCGAAAGCCTCTGGGTGTGGGATATTCTGCACGGTAAGTCTATGAGCACGTTTTACTCTTTGCACCACAGATGGAAAACTTTGAATGATGCCTCATGCTCTATTCATTAAACAAAGTGGATAATATGAGCTAGGAAAGGAAACACAGGACCTAACAGTCATGGAAGCCAGATCCTGTTTCTGTTTTCCTCATTTCCCTCTAGGTGGTATTGAAAGCGGGGGCAGTACTTGGATCTTTACTAGGTCATGAGCAGGTTGAGGGGTTGTCTTCAGCTTTTGACCTTCCTTCTCCTGTGGAGGCATTAGCTGGAGAGCAGAGTCCCAGCAGGAGGCGGTTGGCTGTTTGGGTGGCATTTACTGCCCAAACAACTATGCCCTGTCTCCTCCAAGGAAAAAGTGGCAACTGCATAGAGCTTGTCCTTTCAGTGGGATCTGCCTCATGGACTGCTGTTTGTACTGTGCTGCCCCAGGTCACTGTGGCCACAGATGTCAGGGTACTGAGCAGAGCTGAAAGCTGAGGTTAGGAGGGGTGAGACACGTTATGTGAGGTGCCAAAGGGCACAGGAAGGAACAGTCTGTGGGAGCATCAAAGCACTGTGCTTCTGTGTTGGCCAGGGAGAGAGAGGAGGAAACAGTACTACTTTGGCCTTGCAGAGGCAGCTGTTGCTGGATCCAGGATCCCTGTCCTGCAGGCGATTTTGTGGAGCAAATCCTAAATTCTTACAGCCTTTTACTAATGAGAATTCAGTTGTTTTTAAATTAAAATGAGCTGGAGAAGTCTCTTTAAGGTCAATGCAGCAGAAGATGTGGAGAGCCAATATGCTTGTTTTTGTTTGGATACAATCTAAAAATTTATCACTGGATGTAGGAACTAAAATTGTCTGATTACCATTCAGAAAGAAAACTAGTCATTTTAGTATTTATTTTCTCCTTTTCAAGTTTATTGGATTGGCAGTGGAGACATTTTAATGTAGTCGATAATATTGATTTCATTAGCAGTCATTAATGGTATTGTGTTGTACACAGCAAGTCCCTCCAGATTTTTTTTTTTTCAGTTGGAGCCTGTGTCATACAAAACAGAAGGACTGCACGTCATGGGAGAATTAAAATTTAAGCAAAATTGCATTCCAAGCTAAATTGAGATCTCCCCACATTTGTTTATTTTTTTTATTGTTTTTAATGGTGCTTGACTTCATGAGAGATCTGTAGGCTAACTCTTCTTTACAGTATCTCCAGCAGCATGGCTCTGGTCTGTAATAAGACTGGATGTGATTTCAAAAGTCCTTTTCCACTCTTCCTTTCTATAAGCCTGTTTAGTTTTAATGTTTATTCATTTAGAGTTGGGAATTATTCAAAGCAGCTGAACTGCTGATACTCAGTGGAAGGAGACCTCCTGTATCATTATTGTTTTGTTGGATTTTTTTCACCCCATGGACCTCAGAAGAAATCCTTGTGTCAGATTACATAGCCTGTGAATCAACCTTTTTAGCTGGTAGAGCTCTGCTGAGTATTTATTTATACGATCTTGCTGGGAAGAAGAAAGGAAACTTTTCCACAGCGTATTGTGACATGTCTATATCTCTGGCCAGTTCCTCCCAGGTGCTCCTTGAGCTGAGCCTGCTCTGCTCTTGAGTTTTGTTTGAAGGAGGTTGGCAGAGTAATGAAATGTTTCCTGCAAAACAGAGCCCTTCCACACACTGCCACAAACCACCAGAGACTACTCAAGCAGGACTTCTTGCTACTGACTAAGGTCAGGTGCCTGTGTTTCAGAGGGCCTCAGCTCAGCTTTGTTGTTCCCATGGACTCACGTGTTTGGGTTCCCAGTGCTGCAGGAGCCTTTTTACAGCATTTCCCTTGGGTGAATGAAGTACTTGCTGTTTACACTAAGTTTTAGAAAAGTCATGTTAATAAAACATTAAAGTATGGGCTTAGGCAACTGATCCTTGGAACTGCCTTACCTGTAAGTTGACACTCTCTTTTAGCTTACTCTTAGCTCATTGTCCTTCTTGGCTTCAATTCTCTTTTGCTTTCTAATGTAATTTTTTTTTGGAAAATGCTGTCATCATTGGTGGCATCTCTTGAAAACTGGGATTCAGAGTTACAATTATGTTGGCAGCAGGGAGCAAAGATATCTTACAGTCAGTTGGTGAGCCCCAGGTAAGTTTTCAGATGTTCTGCTTCCCTTAGCAGCAGCCTTTGTAGTGCTCAGCAGCCTTAAGTGTGTGTTTAGGGGCACTCCTGTGTTTTGGAGGAGGCTGCATGAGTTGCAGTGTGGAACACATGGCTATAGAGAACTCTGTCTTTTTGACATGCTATTATAGTCGCTGTGATGCTGCCCTTATTTCATAGAAAATCTCCACTGTATGACAACTGCTTCCTGCATGCTCCAGATGGACAGCCCCTGTGCACTTGTGATCGCAAGAAGGCTCAGTGGTATCTGGACAAGGGGATCGGAGGTAAGCATACCAATTTTCCTGTTGGTATTTGAAATACAGCTTGCTTGTTTGTTTTGTTTTGCCTTGTTTCTTATGTAACTGGGCATTAATTTTTTTGTATCCTTTCTTATTGGAAATACTGTTTGGGATTCACTAGGATGAATCCTATGTTTTAGGATCATTATTTTAGCTTTCAAATACGAATTTGTCTTGAATATTCTCTATTTGCTTTTACACTTTCAGAGCTAGTTAGCACAGACCCATTTGTTGTGAAGCTGCGGTTTGAGCCTTCAGGACGTCCTGAGTCTCAAGTTGATTATTACCTGACAGTCAAAGAGAACCTGTGTGTTGTATGTGGCAAGCGAGAGTCCTATATCCGGTGAGTCGTTTAGTGGTATAGGAGAAAAATCCATCTTTTAAAACAGGACTGAGGTCTGTTTTGTTATGATGTTGACTGAGTTACGTTTTGGCAACCGGAAGCATGGTTAGCGGCCTGAAACGTCATGCTTGTTCACAGCCTGGATGGGCTACCACTATTTCAATGCTCTGTAGTCATATGTTTCTGGGTAAGTAAGTTTGACACTGAACAGGCCAGCATTTCCTCTTACAGAGGCAGGAGGTGTCGGCCCTTGGAGAGAACAGAGTATGGAATGTGTATGTGCTGCAGTTTGAATGACAGGGGGCAGCAGTATGCCAACACACACTGTTCTGATGGCATCTCCTTCTGAAAATAGTTGTACTATTCCTTCCACTACTTAATCCTTGTATTTTTGAAAGGTTTAGGTGAGCATAAAGCCCATGAGGTCACAAAGGGTGAGATTTTTGTCTTCGCAGCTGCCACTGTTTGAGAGGTATGCTTCTCATAGTGCATTGCTTTATTTTTTTTGTTACAGTATGAATCACTTTTATGTTTTTTTAAATGGAAGCGATGAATTAGAAGGGGAAAAAAAAAGAGGAACGCAGCAAACCTGTAGAGAGAAGTACAAATAAAAAGAAGTTGCAGAACCTATTGCTGCATTGAGGGTCCTGACCCTGGTGATCTTTGTTTTCCTGGACTTTTAGTATTAGTTGACCCTTTGTGGGCCAGGAAGAGGAGGAACTGGGGAGTAGCAGGTCCAGGCAAATGTAATGAGCTGGCTGGTTTGTCTTCCCTAGGAAGAACGTTGTTCCTCACGAATACCGAAGACACTTCCCTATCCAGATGAAGGACCACAATTCCCATGATGTGCTCCTACTCTGCACGTCCTGCCATGCCATCTCCAATTACTATGACAACCATCTCAAGCAGCAGCTGGCTGAGGAGTTTGGTGCTCCCATCGGCTCTGAGGAAGGCGTGCGTCTGCTGGAGGATCCTCTACGCAGGCAAGTGCGCTCAGGGGCCCGAGCCCTGCTGAATGCAGACAGCCTGCCTGACCCCCGAAGGGCAGAACTTCTGCAAAGCATCAAGGACTTCTTTAACGCAGAGCTAGTCACCCCAGAGATGCTCCAGGAAGCAGCTGGTCTGGAAACCAGGTATAACAAGCCCAACAGTAGACGTAGCATTTTAGTCATTTATGTTGGCATATAAGTTCAACAAAAAGTTGTTTACGCACAGAGCCATGGGTCAATAGTACTGTAGCAAAATAAAAGAAAATTCAGCAGGAGGATGCTGCTGAGCTGAGGATCACACATACTGATTTCCCTCCCCTCCCAAAGCCTTTTAGTGAAAATAAGACAAAACCTCTTGCTGGTGTCCTGGGGATATTGAGGTATCTTCCCTGAAATAATGGTGTCAAGTTAAGGAGTGTCTGAATTTGAGACTACTAGGAGTTGATCTGCGCAGGAAAAATGAGTCTCTAAAAGCATAACTTTATCACTTGTATAAGCCTGCAGAGTCTGGATTCATAGTACTTTGATACATTTAACTAGAAAGCAAGGATAGGAAGAAGTTAATTGTGCTGTAGTCTAAGGCTCTAAGCAGACAAGCACACTCTGCATTTCTTAGTGTGTTTTTGTTTTTGTTTACCCCTTTCTCCCCTCAACCCAGCAGTGGTCTGTGAACTGCAGCTCTTGTTTCTTCCCCTCTTTCCCTTTCTTTTCTAGCAATCTCCTTCGGTTCTTGCTCTCCTCTGCTATTTTATATTTCTTTTAAAGGACAAATCAGGGAGGGAGACTGAAAGACAATCATATCAGAAATCCTCCTCCTCTTCTTTCTCAAAGCCTCCCCAAATATCTTTTCTTAACTAGTATCTGATCTCTGTCTGCAGGAAGTCAGTATTTTCTCCTTGTTATGCTCACTGTTGTTTGTAATGTGCCAATGTTAGAACCTATCCAGACAGGGAATTCAGTGGCAGGATCAGGGCTCTGGAGTGTCATATAGTTCTTGCCTTGAGAAATTTGCAATCTGTCTCCTGAGGAGCTTGTAATGGACCTTGAGAGCTTTGTTTAGCATTGCTATAAAAGAACACTTTCTCAGTTCAAGGAAACCAGCTTCCCAGTGTGACTGTTCCAGAAAGCAGTCTGGCGTTGAAGCAAAGCTTAAAACTCTTCCCTCTTGGTTAGCTTACTGTGTCTGTAATTAAACTCTGCAGCTGAAAGCATCTTCAGTGTCTTGCTGTTCATTGGAGACAGGTCTAGAGTCTGACAGTGGGTTTGTGTGAAAATAAACTCTGCTTGTGTCCTGGCAGGATCTGCAATGAGAGCTACATGCCACATGGACTGAAGGTGGTGCAGTGTTTTGCTAAAGGAGGCCTGCGCTCCCTTATGCAGTTGGAGAGACGCTGGCGGCAGCATTTCTTGGACAGCATGCAGCCCAAGCACCTCCCAGAGCAGTGGTCAGTGGACCATAACCACATGAAGCTGATCCGAAAGTATGGGGAAGATCTTCAAATCGAGCTATCATGAAACTAACCTCCTGGACTCTAGATAGCATCTAATGGATATATGTAACTGAAGGTGGAAGGACTGTTTTTATTTCTATGTCTCCACTAACACCTGGGCCTGGGTTTGCAAACAGGCAGCAGTAGGTCTGCCAGATTTGGCGTTTTTATAGAGTTAAATCTGTTGACTTGAATTTTCAGGGGGTTTGGAATTTTTAATCCTAGTATTGTCACTGCCTGGTTCAGTGCAAGAGTGATATGCTAAGGGAACTTGTCTTCTCAAAGTGATTATGGAGAGTTATTTTCTAACCCCCAGGATGTCTGATGCCTCCAGACCATCTCTCTTGACACAGAGCACAATATAGGAACATTTCCAGGTTTTCTGACAAATACATCTGCGCCCTTGGCTGCACTTTGAGAGTCTCCTGATAAAAGTCTCTCTTTGCTTTCAGTGCAGCTGTATTCATATGAGTTCTTCTCAGAGAAGACTCCCTGCCAGACAGAGATTCCTTGTTTGGAAGTGGCAAAGAAACCTTACCTTTCTTTTTTTGCAGATTCTGAGCTGTATCAGCATTGCAGATAGACCTCAGTGAGTTTCCTGATGGCAGTTGCCTGATGGCAAGCAACACTCTGACTCTGGCAGTGTGGAAGGACCCGTGTCAAGTCTTTTCTTAAACAGCTTGCAGCAATGCACAGTCTATAAAAAAAATGTTCTTTCCTAATTCCACTTGTTTATCATGAATAGCTCTTGCGGGTACCTTTTCATGTCAGACTGAAAGAAGGTTGGGTGTCTTAAAAGGGATGAGAGGAAACAAATGTCGTTTAAAGACCAGCATCTTTTAAGAGGTCAGACCACATGTGGCATAAAACTGGAAAATCTGGTGTTCTGTTCCTGGATTTGACATGTGTGGTGGTGAGCAGGTCATACTCTCTCCATGCCTGTTTCCCTGTCTCTAAAATGGGACTAATAATACTTAACTATCTCACAAGGGTGTTGTGAGGCTTAATTAATTCATGTTTTTGTAAAATGCTTTGAAAATATAAGCTAGTGTGTGTTAATTGTTGTTTTTTCTAAAATGTGTTGCTGTCTTACTTTCTTAAATATCCATGGTTTTTGCCTGTTGCTAGACCTTAGTGAAATATAACTTTTAAAAAATACATAGCCCTTTCTGTGAAATCACTTTTGATGATTTTGATTGCATGATATGAGTGTGCTTCTCCTGAATGATGAAGCTGTGCTCAACTTTTATAGGTCTCTGTAATGAAGTTTCAGTAAAACCCTTACCGTACTTCACACTACTGCGTATAGCACAGTTGACCCATATTTTATGATAACATCTGGGCAGAATCCTGGGCCTGCTGTGATCATGGCTGAAACTGTCCCTTATCAGATAATTCAAGAAATTTCAGAGGCCAGGGGTGAAAAACCTGTTTGTAGCAGAGACTGTTTGAGATAAGTAGGAGCTGTGGAGAAATGGTAGGTTAATGCCATAACAGAGGAGCTGCAGTAACAGCCTAAGCACAAGGAATCAAAGATTCATGATATATACTACTTATCACAGAACTGCAAATGAGCCCATTATCTCATTATAAGGGCAATTCTATTCCTTTCCTGTGCCACTGATGGGTCTTAACAAAAACTGATCTAGCCAAATGGGTTCTGTCTCTGTGCTCATTCACACAGCTGCTTATAATCTCAGCAAGAATCAGCAAGAACCTCCTGCAGCTTGGATGTAACTATTTCTCTTCAAAGCATTTTGAGCATGTGTTCAGATAGTACTATCTCCTGTCTTCAGTGCCATCTGATCAGGGTGGCGAGAGATCTTTGCATGGCTCAGAAACTCCGTTTCAACAATCAGGAGTAAAAGGTGTCCATCTCAATTCTTCATTCTGCTTTGTTTTTTCTCCTTGTTCTGATGTAGGAACTCCTGATAAAGCTGTCCTTGTTTGATGGAACCAATGGGATGACCACAGGGCTGCTGTCTTTTCTGTTTGTTGAGATAAGAAAATGATGTTGAGACAAGAATTGGACTACATGTCCTCTAAATTTAAGGAATCAGTGGTATCATTGAAGAGTTTTGTGGGGTTTTTTTCCAGATCACTTGTTCAGAAATAGGAATTTGCAAGGAAAACTTCCTTTATAAATATTTTCTTAACTAAGATTCTTTGTTGTTTGTAAGATATCCTTAAGTTGCATCATTTTAAGTCAACCTGAAAGAGGAGGGGAAGTGATATATTTATTGTGCAGAAATAGATTATTTTTATATGATTATGATTTTAAATTCTGCCAGTCTATAGGTAAAACTCTCTTGTATGTCTTCATCGCTAATTGTCACACTCAGTAAAAATTTGCTGTTTACCAGACTTACCACTGTTGAAGCTCTTTTTTTTCCTTTTTCGCATGCCTGCTTTTTCTCTTCTTTCCCTGTGTCTCACCCTGTCCTTACAAGTCCATTGTTCCTTACAGTAACACCTGGACCTCACCCTCTGAGTTTCCCTTTCCCGTGACTTCCCTATCTGTCTGAGATGAGCTGTGGAAGAGCTGGCAGCAATACTGTACTTCGAAGTAGTGTGATAGCAAATTTGCTCGGGTATACTTGACTTGTTGTTCTGAGGCTCTCGGTGGATTCAGGTGCTGTCCTTGGCCTGGTCGTGTTGGTCAGTCATGATGGCTACAGATCTACATTTTTTTTTAAACAAAAGCTTAGATTTTGCTCAACCTGAGCATTCATCTAGGTTGCCCCAAGTATCTTACCTATACTAGGACCCTCCTGCACTAAACCACGCACATCCATTTTGTCTGTGGAGAGAGAGAATTGCCATGCCCCTCTGTGTGGGCTGGCTTTCACAACGTGGGATTTTTCTTTCCATCGGTTGTCACTTTTATGTCTGTAAGTTTGCCCAAGGTACACTGCCAGAGATGGAGGAGAGAAATTTTCCCTTTTACCTGGTACTTGATGCCACCTGCCTCAAACTGGTTCTTGCAGGTTAGTGGGGAGCATGCTCCAGCTACTTAGGTCCCCAGACCTGTCTTGGCTTATGAATTCCCTGCAGAATTTGCCTCCATCCTTTTTGTTTCAGGTGTTTTGCCCATGTGAAACAGATGTGCTTTTCTAAGAATGTGACTGGGTACATGTTTCCAGAGACTGTGCTCTGGAGCAGGAGTACCAGCAGCCCCTGTGGGAGGTTAGCTTTCCTTTTCCCATGGGCTGCAAACTGATTTCTGTCTTCCCAAACACTACAGTTTGCCTTTTTCTTGGCTTTGCAGTAACTTAGACACTGTTGCAAGGTGCAGGAATTACCAGCCAAGCAGCATTTTTGATAGTCTGGTTCTGTCTTCCCAAACACTACGGTTTGCCTTTTTCTTGGCTTTGCAGTAACTTAAACACTATTGCAAGGTGCAGGAATTACCAGCCGAGCAGCATTTTTGATAGTCTGGTAGTTGGAGATGCAGTAAGCGCTGCATTTCTGAGCAAACCGTACATGACATGTTAATTATGCCGCTGACAGACTTGGCATTTGGAGTGCCTTGGTTTGCCTCCTTTGACAGTCTTTAAAGGTCCCAGCTGTCACATCCATGACTGACAGGACTGAAGACGACATATCCCTGTGGGCTTCTTACATTCTTCTCTGTTTGGCATTCACTAATGGCAGGGATGGGAAGCTGTCTTCCTGTTGCATTTCTATTGCTCTGGCTCCCTAGGGAGTATCTGAACTCCACGCTATCTGTAAGGTGGTTTTGGGTTTTGTTTTTGGTTTGGTCTTTTTTTTCAGTGAAGGCAACGTGGTTAGCCCTGAGAAGTACCTCATTGCCCTGGCCCTGTGCCCAAATGCCTTTGAGGAACTGGGCCTTTTGCACGTGCAGAGGGAGCCTCTGTAATGAGGAGTCATCAGGAGCCCTCACCAGTGTGCAGTGTTCTGTACTGATGTAGAGACACCTCTAGTCTTAACCAGTAGGTCAGTTCCCATCACTGCTCCTTGATCTCATCCTTCCTTCAGGCCTCCGCAGTAGACCAGACCTATACTGCCTTCTTCATTCCCAGAATTCGACACAAACTGCATCCCCTTGATGTTCTTTGGGAATAAGGGCTGTTTAAAAGCCCTTTCTCTCATTTCTATGCAGTGCTGTGTTATTGGCATAAGGGCTTCTCCCCACCCTCAGGGGTGCACTGTTCTGGAGAAAGAGAGAGGCAGTTTGAGGTAAGTGCAAAGATGTATCCAGCTTTCTCTGTGAGTTATTGAGGGAGCCACCCTGTGCCCTCTTGTATTAGCCCTGCATCAAGAGAGTTTTGCTTTTACAGGTAGAGAGGGTAATGCAAGAGAGCCAACATGGTTAAGCAAAGTAAGGGGGGGAAAAACCCAAAAAGCCAAATAAACATACATGGAACATAATTTCCCATATTCAAAAGAGATTCCTCTATCACTGTGAATTCCACCATGAAGAGCAGGCAGCTGTGGCAAGGATTTTCTGCACCAAGGTTAGTGCTGCATCCTGTCTTCCCACTTAACTATCACAGTGCTTGTTTCTGCCTTAAATTAGCCAGCGTGATACTACCTGGGGTCTCGGTGGTGTTGGTCGCCAGGAAACAGAGCAAAACCATCTTTCTTTTATTATTTTTCTCTGCAAGCTATTGGATAAGTTCTGTTTCTGAGATGGGGGGAGTAAAGAGAACTGAAAAAAAGGATGGAGGCTTTTACTGTAAAATAGAGATGTCATCTTCAGATAACAAGAAACCATTTCCTTGTACAGGAAAAACTCCAGCTTCAGCTGTAGATGATATAAAATATGGCTTCTATCTTTCTTTGCTTAAAAAATGGAAAGATTGTGCAGTGGTTAAGGACCAAAAAAGAGAAAACATTTATATATCTCAGCACAAATGTGACAAGTCTTGGAAAAAGGTATGAGGCAGCTGTCAGAAATGCAGGCTTAAGAGAAAAACTGCCTGTCCAAACTCCCTCCACAAAAAGCTGCTGCTCTAAGAAGCTGTTTTGCATTGTAGCGTGCTCTGTGGGGATCTGACATGTATCTGTTTCACATTGATTAACAGCAAATCCTTTCCAACTGATTGTCCTTTGAAAAATGCCAAACAGTACTTTGCATCAGCTGAGATCTGCCAGTCACTCTTCCCTTTTTCCTCTGTGCCCTGACTCTGTCCAGGACTTTTAGCCATAAATAAAAGCAGAGAGACCGACTACTGGTGGCATGTGAAAATGAGAGTGGGTCCCCCTTTCAAGGCACTATGAATAAAAAAAAAAAAAAAAATCATTATCCCCACTTGCCTGGCAAGGGCTATGGTTACAGGGGAGAAAACTGCCTTCAAGTGCATGTTCTGTGCAGGAAGGCCATAGGTGGTGCTGAGTATTAGACCTTCAAGAATACCCAGGTATCTTTTTTTTTTTAATCTGATTTGTAAACGGGCATTAGGACTCCTAATGCTGCTGGGCTCTGGCCCCATTAGCTCCATCCCCCAAGTTCTGCTCCCCTGCTTTCAAGGTTTCCAGTGTGTAGTGAAAGGTTGGAGGGTGCTCTTGCTACTAGCAGCGTGGAAGCCCTGCTGCAACTTTGGACAAAGAAGCCAGGAGGTGGGGTAAATAGAGGTAGATGTCAGAGCTAAAAAAGGTGGGTTATCTTTATTTCCCTCGATTGGAATAATCACCAGTTAAAACCAGAAAGACTTCCTGCTAGCCATCATCCTTCAGTTGGATGTGTTTCACAGCCAGCTGTGGCTAGTCACTGGGTTCATAGCAAAAGTTTATTTCTCATGACAGGCTGCAGTAGGGGCCAAAGAAGAAAAATTGCCGTAGCTAGCAGGTTTGCGCTTGTGTAATAACCTCAACCATCTCTCAGCCTGCCTTGCCCTAACCTTGGAGAGAAAGGGGGTGAGGGAAGCCTGAATGGGTCCTTGTCCTCACTGCCTCTCTTGGTCAGGACCTGCCGCTCTGGAAGGTGAGCCCTGTGCTCTGCAGGGGACACCAGCATGGAAATGTGGCTTATGACCAAAGCCCAGAAGAACTGAGTTTGTCTAGCTCAGGGGAAACAAAGAACTGAGAGACAAGGCAATAAATAAGAAAAATACTGTAGTGAAGAGGAGAGGGATTTTCGTGGTCTGCTTTCTAGTCTAGGTAGGACAGGAGGTTATGGACTTAAATGTCAATGAAGGAGATTTGGGCTAGTCATGAAGAAAAACTTCCTTAGGATACGCATTGCTTCCTTCCAAGCACACTGAGTGGCTCCCCAGCTGCAAACCATCTGTGCTGCCCACTGACAAACCTGGAGGTGATAAAAACTAAAATATTTTAGCTAATCCATGGGCATTTAGTCCATGGGCATTCTGCTCCCATACGTGCTACATGCCCTTCAGCCACCCGCTGCCAGGACGGACACACAGCGCTTCTCTCTGAACTGCTTTAATTAATGTGTGCCTGCTCTGGATTTTTATAGCTCTTAAAAAGTAGCTGTGAGTGGTATCTCGTATCAGAGGGAGGTTTTATATCACTGCTGTGAAGCTTGCCATTGCTACTGCTGAGGAGGTGACCTTGGCACATGTTCCCTCCCCTTCGCTCCTCACACTATGTGTTAGCACCACACTTTGCTCTTCTAGTCAAGTGCTTAAAAAAAGGACACCAGCCAAATGAGGATTTTTCTGAAAAATGCAACTTAGTAGCTTTCCAAAAGTCCCTGCTCCCTTGAGAAGAAATACAAAAACAAACCTCCAGACCTAAACAAACTTGATAAGTAAGCGCTCATTTTTAAAATCGCAGAACTTCACTTAGGGGAGACAATGGAGTCTGTAATCTCACCAGCCCTATTTTTCTATAAATCCCTGTGAGTTTGTTGAGGGAATTTTTTGGTATTTGTTTTTGTTTTTCTTCCTGGGAAGTTACATGGAACTGCTTTACAAAGAAACAATTTATGCCGAAACCAAGATGGGAAATATATGCCAGTAAAACCATCAGGATTTTCTCACTTCTATCCTTACAGGACTATACTTTACATCCTGAACAAAGATGAAGGAGGGAGCCTGGAAAACACAATCAACTTGAACGGGATTCCAAAAGCCATGGGGTGCTGTGTGTTAGGCACACTGCAAAAAAAAAACCACCAAACCCCAAACCCAAATGATCCGTGAGGGCAAGGATGGGGATCTAGGAGTTGCTATGCTGGACTGAAGCCAAAATCTAGTTAGTGCAAGACAATTTCTCTGACCTTAGTGGTCAGTGCTGAGAGCCTGGTTCTCCCTAGATAGTTTGTTTTTCACACTTCATATTTTCAGAGTGAAAACTGATTATTACTTTTTGTGGTAGTTTGAGGAGAGCTAGGCAGAATTTTTCCAGCAAGTCTCCTATCACCAAGACATGTGGCAGAGCCTGCCTTGCTGCGGATGAGCTGTATGATCAGCAGGATTTAATTTCACCTTCCCCACTCTAAACACTCAGCAGTGAGTAGACTCTCAGTGAGTCGGCTGACTGAAAAACGCCAGCTACAGTGGCCTCACGTGTTTCTACAGACGTGAATTCCCAAACTGCATTTAGGGTTTGAAGAGGGGGGATTGGTACAACACTCCTCCAGTTTGCTTCAGAAAAGCTCCTGCGTGGAGGGACTGTCGGTTAGTTAACAGAGTATTTTACAAGGAAGAACTTCAACGTCTTCACACGGATTGATCTTTGAAGTACTCTGTTCTCTAGCTGGCTCGTCATTTCTTTTAAGGATGGGAGATGCAGGGAGCAATGGTAAACATAGTAAGAGCGTCTGTGGAATGAAGCACTGGTGTTCAGGCAGATTTGGTGGTAAGCTATACGAGCTATTTTGCATGTTTTAACCCCAAAGACTTCAGTGCTGTAGATGTGCTGGCTTGATAAGGCAAAAAGGGCTTCTCCACCCTCCTTCCTTTATTTGTCAGTGGACTGTGGTGGAAGTGACATAAAAAGATGTTAGGGAACAGTGTCAGAGACATGTAACCTGACTTCCCAATTACAGTGTGTGGCAGAGTAGAAACTCCCTCTACGCACGTGTGCTGCCCTTGCTGCTCTGCAGATTTGACATGGAGGAGACAAAGAAGGAATTCAAGTTGCTTTTGTGGTCATTATTGCCTCTGTTGAAACTATGCCTGCCCATCAACAGCTGCACTGTGCAAACAAAACCCTTGTGAGGTAACTTGATGATGAGCCAGCTGGGGAGATGGACAATGGCGGCAAGGAGACAGAGGAGCAGATATCATCTGGTCAGGCTTGAGGAACACCGTGGCTGTGTCTTACTTACATGTCAATGGTCCTTACCAGCTATGCCTGTTAATGCCCACTGAGATGCATCAAGTGACCTATTTTCTGAGCTACTACAGACTGTCTGAAGAGGACTCTCTGGATGCATCTGTCTCTGTCATGATAGCCAGAAATTTAGACCTCGTGTACATGGCGTTAATTATTATTTGGATTGGGGGTGGATTTTGGATGGTCTTTTTGTTTATCTAACCGAAATTTGATCTGATGCTGTCAAGGGGGGTGCAAAGGTTCTTTATGTGGTTAGAGTTCATTCCCCTAGCAATGAAGTGCTATAAACACCTCGAATCCAGCAGCTGTGTCCATCCTGAGGGAGCTGCACTGGTTTAACACTGTCAGTATATTAAAGCAGTATTACTTGTGTATCAACAAGCTCCTCTTTCTTTTAACAGTGAAAACATGTATTGAGTAAATTACAATTCTTCCGACAACAGAGAATAAAAGGCATTAAATCTCTGTGTCCCCACCTCAGGCTCCTGGCTATGTGCATTTATGCACTGCTGGCAGCCTGGACCCCTGCCGCCAGCCAGCAGACTTGTACAAAGGAGCCTGCTGAGGAATTGGGCACTGGAGTGTCACTGAACCAAGGTGGGAGCTTGTCACAGCGCTGGGGGCCAGCCTGCCTCAGGAGCAAAGGAGTAAGAGGCAGTCCTGGGGAACAGAGCTCCTCCGCTTCTCCATTCAGTCGTTAACGGTACTCACAATTTGGTTCCTGGTCCCCGTTAATTTCACATCAAGGACACCCAAAACACCCGTGCCAAATGTAGGAAATGCGTCACTGCTCCTTCAGACAGCTCCCATGGGGAAGTCTGTTCCCGTCATTCCTAAAACCTCGAGTCCCTAGAAAGGGCTGCTGGTGCCCCAGTAGCCGAGCTCACGCCTCAGCAGGTGGGGCGGTGGTAGGGCATTGCACTTCAAGCGCAGCGTAGCTGGAAACAGCGTAATGGTGCTGGAAAAAACGGCTCCCAAAGGCAGCAAAATAGCTGGAGGCGTGTGGAACAGAAATAGAGTGAGATTGGGGCATTTTAAGGAGACCAAGCTGCTGAACAGGATTTTCAGAGCTGCAGCCGATCGGTCTTCAGAGAGGGGAGGAAAGTGCTTTCCTTAAGGTCTGTCTGTTTGTCCCACTTCTTCATTTCTGACCTCCCTGGCATCCATAAACTATTCTGAATCTCACTCAAAGCTGCGAACTCTTGACTTCAATAAATCCACAGCAAAGCATGACATGTGGGCTGAGGTCGAGAAATGACAAAATCAGTGGGGGCACAAAATCAGAAGTACCTGCAAACCCTTCTAGATCTCAGTACACTGGCTGTAGCTCATTTATTGACTTCTGCTCAGTCTGGGGGCAAAAAAAATGGGCACCTGGATGAATGTGCACAGTCTGCCTCAGTTCAGTCCATGGAAGGCAGTATTGGGTCACTGGTTCCGATGTTTTATTAGTGAAAGAAATGCATCTGAGCCAAAAATGAACTGCAAGTTTTGTTAGTTATACTGTAGTGTCCGGTAGCCTAACTATGCACGGAATTTGGGTGAGCCCCAGTTCATGGTGAATGGGCAATGACTTGATGGTCTGATGCCATCACAAATAATTTCTGTTGCAGATGATTTAAAACAACTTCAGATTTAGATGGATATGGCACTAGCTGCACCCCAGAAAATAGGCAGATCTTCTGTCATCCTTATTCCTCTCCCATGGTTCCCCAGATTCACCAACCCTCCATTTTGTCCCGCCTCACCTGCAGTAAGAGATCAATCTGCCTTCTGTTCTCCCTCTTTTTCCTTACATTACACCTAATGTTCACTCGCTTCGCTAATTGGACTCTTTCCTCTTTCCTGCAGGCTTGTCCCGAAGCAGCCAGGGCACTGCTGAGTGCGCCCATGAGAGGAACAGCCTTCTGGCTTTTCCTTGCGATGCGTGGGACACCTGGCCAAGGAATTCCCGGCTTTCCCCAAAATCGGTCCTCTGGCCAGCAGTCTCTTGTTGCAGCTCTCTCTGAGACTCCGGGAGGTTGGACTTTAATTTCCAGATCCATAGGACATTTTTCATTGTGATTCCCGTTTGTCATTGTCAGCTTTACTGGCTCAGACCTTTCATTTCCCACTTCCTCACATCACAGAAGGCTGTCAACCTGTGCTATTTAATGACAGAAAACGCTTCTTTTCCTTCACTGTTGATTACATTCTCACATTGTTGCTTATTCTTAGGGTTTGTTGGTTTTCTTTTGATCCAGGGGCTATGAAGAACCTGAAGGAGGAGAAGGCAGGAGGAAGGAGATGGGAAGAAGTGGAGCGTTTGCTCCTTGCCCATTAAGAATTGGGGTTTTTTCTTTCCTGAGTGTGGTGATTATCGTCTGTCTTGTTCTGCAAGTCTCCATCCTTCTCCATCCGTTTCTTTTTAACTCAGTCCATCCTCCCTTGCTGGGTTTCACTCCCTCCTCACCGCTTTCCAGCCTCTGGTGCACGTGAACCTGCTGAAGAAAACCCGTGTGTTTCTGACAGCGTCTCACCTCTGCTCTGCAGGGGGATGCACAGGATGGATTTGTCCCATAGCCATCATGTCATTTTGCACTTCATCCCTGTGTGAGCTGGTCACCAACCTGTGAAGGCCACCCCCAGGTTCAGGTGAATGCTAAGGCTGCAAGGGCAGTGGTGAGATCATGGCCACACAAATCTGTACTCGGTTCAGCCATGGGGCAGCCTTGGTTTCGTTTGATGCTTTCAAATCAGTTTGAGACAAAGCAAGAGGCTTGAACTAACTTAAATCATCCTTTAAGCTGCTGTGGGAAAAATGGCATTCAGCCTAGGTCTGGAGGAACAAAGTCAGATGCACAGAAGCCGTCACGGCTGCGCTGGAGCAGGCCGCTGGCCATGCGTAAGGGGCATCTGGCAGCCGTCACCAGCCTGCCTGCTCGGTCCCTCCAGCTCCGGTTTTCCACTTGGTGGGCCATTTGCAGTGATGTGTCCTCAGAGACAGGCAGCTCCGAGGTATGAATTGTGGCTCTTCTCCTTGGCCCCTCTGCTCAGAGTAGAGTCTAATGAAATTGGATCTATGCTCTTGAACAACAAGCCATCTTAAATCTGGATCTTGGTCTCACCGCGAATGCTGGAAGAGGAAGAAATGCCCTGCGAGATGCTGTAAAGCCTAGACATGGGAACTGAATTTTGAAGTTAGGCTTCAAAGCTGACTTTCACAAGGGTGGCAAGAGTGGCCTCGGGTGGGCCAGAGCTTGGAGGGTGCCGCTTCCACCACTGAGATCTGAGCAGCCGCCCATCTGGACAGAGCAAATCCCAAACACGATGAGGCTGCTTGTACGACAGCCTTCAGGGATGAATGAGGATGTGATGTTTGGAGAGGAGGAGAATATTATAAAAAATAAAACGGGTAAAATCTATTGAAAATCTGTTTTATCCCGGATTATCTTGAGGCGGTTGCAGAAGTCCCTGAGGACTGGAAAACTGCCAAAGCAAACCTGTCCTTCAGAGCTTGGCGGGGACCAAATGGCCCTATGAGACACAGCTGTTGTCTTTGAGCTCTTCCCTGCACCTGATGATAAAGGGAACCCGGTGCTCCCTTCCCTCTATACTTGCTGCCCTCAGGTGCCTCTAGGGACGCCAGGTAGGGGAGAGCTGCCTCCCATCCCTGGAGACGTGAGTATAGGGGCTGCTGCCACCCACCCGGGGCACAAATGTGGTACGTGAGAGCCCGGTGTGGGTTTGAGGTGCTGTGATGGTAGGGCTGGAGCTGGGACAGAGCCTGCCTGGCTGAGCTGGTTGCTTGGAGCAGGAAAAAAGCCAGGCTGTGGAGCAGGAAAGGCCAGGAGCACGCCGATGCATGGTAGCGTAACCGTCTGCAGGCTGAGACTGCACACAGATGTACATGGGGCTTTAAAGCTTGGGCCCATCGATATGGTTATTTTTGTCTATATAGATTTTACTGCGCTAAAATAATCTGCGAGTGTTCTTCAGTATGCCATTAAGCAGTATGATTATAATTGTTGCACAGAGCCTTTTTTCATCCTGCTCTGTGGGGAAAGGTATGTTGCAGCAGATACACTAGTAGAGGAATTACATGTGCAAGTAGTTACGTATTTGCTAGAGATGGTACGTTTCTTTGATCTTGCTGTGACCTTCAAACAGAAATGGTCGGGCTTGCAGTGGTTCTTGGCTCCTGTGGGAGGTATTTTCCTTGCCTTCAGCCAGCACCAGAGAAAGTAGCGTCTGCTGCAAACTTGAGTTGGACCTGAAACTAATCTAAGGGTGTGAAACACGTGTGCACACATGTATATGCATGCAGCGATGTATCTCTGCGGCTGAAAATGCTGCAGTGATACGCTGAGCATCGCTGCAGACGTGCGAGTGTTCAAATAAGGGTGCCACTTCTACTCGCAGTGGCTTAAGCAGTTTCTCCTATTTCTCACTCCTTTTTCTGGCTGCTGCGCTCCCACAGTGACAGCTCTTCGTTGCCAAGTCGTGCATTCAGGTACTGGAGACAATTATAAGGAAAAATGAGGGGTCATTTTTTAAATAGTGAAATTTCTTACTTCATAATTCCTATTCCTCCCCTCCTATGCTAAAGTGGTGGAGTTCATTTTGTTCAGCGCTTCTAAAGCATTCACCTTTAGGGGGGAAAAAAATGTTTGTCCTAAAATGTGAATATTTAAAGAATATGAGTCTGACCTTCCCCATTACAAATGTAATCTCTATTACATTTCTTGATTATGCAGTGCATGTTATAAAAATGGCTTCCTAATGATGAAGCACCTTACCTTTCAAGGAGAGAGAAAAAGTCTGGAACCCCTCCATTGGGGAAGGGAAGGCTGGCTGAGAGGGCAAAAATCAGGGAGGCAGTGGGTAGGGTGGATGGAGAATTGCCATGCACCAAATCCCACTGCTTGGGGACCAGGGGGGACTTGGTGACGCACGTAGGAGCTTCTTTTACAACATACAAAAGATAAAGTGTTGTTGTGCAACATGTAGTGAAGTGTTGGACCTTGGTGTCGCAGGAGGTGGTGGAAGCAGATGCTATTAAGAGGTTAAGAAGGTGATTATGTAAATACACAGGGTCTATCGCCATAAACAGATCCTATAGGGAACAGCAGGACTGCATCCCATACAAGAGGGGTGGGTAGCTCGGGGGAATATGAGAGGCGTGGATGGCAGGAAGGGGCCAGGTTTATGAGTTCTCCCTAGGCAGCATCTCTTGCAACTGCTGCTGGAGACAGTGTGTTAGGGCAAAATGAATCACTGGTTTCACTCAGTAAAGTGTAATTTACGTTCTTGCTAACTGTGTCCCAAATGCTACATTTTCTAGCAGTCCTTTGGGATGTTTTGTAATAGATAGCCCCTGGTGTCAGGTGTGCTCATGGTGAGGCTGCCAGCTCGGGTACCAGCACTGGGGAGTTTTCGGAGGAAAACTACATCCTCAGGCTTGCACCTCCAAATCTCCTTTCATTCTGTGGGACGCGATCTGCAAATCGGGGAGCACCATATGCCTGCTACAGGACTTGGAGAGGGCCTGCAAGTGTGGAGATGCCAAACAGGGATGATGTCAACTCGGGTGCCTAGCACGAATGCCCTCAAAATCCTCATCACCTTCAGCTGGAGCCAAGTGCTCCCAGCACCTCGCAGCATCAGTCTAAATCAGGCCTGCTGCCAAGGAGGTTATGTGTACCTGTGCTGAGATCCCAGCTGCCTTCGGCGAGGTGGTTCCTGCCAGTGCTTCTCTTGCAACCCCGACTGTCGTCGTACTTTTTGTGCTTCATTAATTCTGGGTTGCGATATGGCGCAGGTCAGCCTGGCTTTCTCATCCTCCCGCGCTGCCTCGGTGCTTAACCCCAACGTGGGAGAGAAACACTGAATGCTAATGCTGAAGCCGTGACAAAATGAATTGGAAGGGCCGAGCAAGGAGAGGTAGGTACGTTGCACGCAGGCTGCTGACCCCGTCCCACTGCTGGCAGAGGCTGGGGGCTGGAGTTGTGCAGAGATTTAATTGCCAAGTCTTGCCAGGCAGAGCTGTCGCTGCTGAGGGTTTCTCATCCAGAACGACCGGACCTGCATGATCCCAGTGCAAGGAGTTCCCGTGCTGGATTACTTTATAAAGTCATGAGAGGACAGCAGCTCTCTTTCTGCAAGAGCTTCGAAATAAGTTAGTGGCGCTTTTGTGGAAACTTAGCAATACCTGGATCTTTGTTTAAAGCAATTGCAATGGAAAGGGATGCTGCCAGACTCGGCCTCTGTGCCTTATTCTTAAATCACAAATGGTGTCACATTGATGGAGTTGTCTGTGCGTTGCCCCGTGGAGTGCCCTGATGTCTTCCAGGCTGATGTAACCGCTTGCCGGCCTGCTGCAGGTCAGCAGTTTTTATTGGTTACAGTTCCACTGGGGGCTACCATTTCAATAAATATTCTTGCCATCCTCAAAGTCCCCTTCACCCACCTCCCTGGGAGTAAAGATGTTCCAATATAATGCGGACGGAAAAGGTAGGAACTGATAAATCTTTAATGCTGTGTTGATCTGCCTGCTTCTTGTGCCTAACAGTACAGGGATGCCTGATGTCCTCTGGGCTCAGGCTTTTTTACACTCTCCAGTTGCCACCTGGAGATGGATCTTGATCCCGGCAGGCAGAGGTTACGGGTTCAGGCTCGCCGCAGCGGCACTGCGGTGCCTCTGGAGTTGACTGCTCTGTGGCTCCTATTTCTGGCCTCCCCTCAGCCTGGAGTTTCTCACGCCTAGTGCCAGGGCTGGAATGTTTTGGAAAGTTTTCCATTAATTATCTAGGCTATTTTGAGTGATAGAGTTTCAAAAATAAATACTTTATTGTGACTTTTAGGAAAGTTAAGCATTTTTTTTTTTCTTTGCACTTGACTCAAACCCAGTCTGCTGTGCAGTGTGCAAGCCCTTTTTATGGGGTCTGTGAGAAACTGGGTAGAATATTTTTCACAGGTTATTTCCCAGATTGTCATGTTTTCATATGGAATTCCTCTGTAGTGGAAGACGGGAGTTTCATCATTTTGCCAGATGAGCATTTCAAGCTGCTTCTGCTTTGCAGCCAAGAGGACTGTTACGAGCACTAACCTGGTAGCTACACTGAGCTGTAAAATCTTTGAATTTCTATGAGGATTAAATTGCAGTTCAGGTCACAGTCAGCGCTGTGGTGGGCTGCCAATAAAGGAGAGCAAATTGTTGTCAGATTGTAATAAAAAGATTTTATTGTTAATTAATTCTGAGCACCAGAAAAAGGGCTACGTGCTTTACCATAAAGGTGGGAAATAAATCCATGTCCTAGAAAAGATGCAGCAAGGAAGAGAAGCAAATGATTTGGGGTGAGAAAAGGAGATGAGAAGTGGTAGGAGCGAGAGCAAAAATTTATATCGGGCTCATAAAGTGAATCAGGTTGATTATAAGTGGATATTCTAGTTAATAAGTTGTATTAATATGTAATTATAACTACTTAAATATTTATTCTGTTTCTACACTTTTTTAAAAGAGTGCATGATGGCCACATGAATTTAGAGCATTTTTTGGTGCTGTTGATCGCTCCTGCCTGATTCTGCCATAACTCCAGTCCTCACTAGGGCTGCATCTAGTCTTGTGGTGGCAAACAGGTGGGTTACCTGGCTCAGAGAGGGTCAGTGGCACCGTCTCCCACCGTCTGAAGATTTTTCTGGCTCTTCCACGCTGTCAAAGAAGATTCATCTTGCCACCCTTAGCCTTTCAGTGACTGTTTTTCATTTTGTACTTGAAGAGCACAAGTGTGATGTGGAACTGTTAATTACAGCTTTTTGGGAATTCTTCTCTACGCTCTCATTTTCATTAAAAAACATGCTCATGAAAATAATGTTAAGGTTACAGTGACCTTAAATTAGCACATAAGACAATGTTTAACTGTACAACTTAAAGCAACTGAAATCCTGGTTCCCAGTTAACTCTATGCTATTTGCCTTAACTTGGCCCCGAGTCACTCCCTTCCACCACCTTACTGTTTGCACACTGGCCAGAAACAATGACCCAGAAGGTATTTCTGTCCTGGTCAGCATATATACCATCCTAGGCAGCTTATCCTCTGTTAAATTCTGAACTAATTGGCGTCCACCCTCTGTACCTATTCCGATTGGGCATCAGGATAAATTAAGGATGGAGCCGCTCCCAGGGGAGTGATTTTTCTGCGTGGCCCGCTTACGGTGCCTGTGGCCGTGGCATTGGAGACTGCCTGGCCAGGATCTACCTCTAGGCAGGGCATGACAAGGCAAGCTGTTGGACTTGGTGCACCTTGTAGTTTCCCAGCGGCAACCGAAGCCAAAGATGTGGAGGACATGACCTGAGGCACAGCAACATGGATTTTCAGAAACCCACACACATACCCACTCCCTCTGACCAGCAGGAGAAAGTTTCTTCAGACAAGGGGAGTATTTCAGGCAGTTCAGGAATTTGGCCAATGTAGATGAGTAATGCAGATAACATTTTTCTTTTTCTTTTCAACAACCACATGGTGGAGGACGATGGCACGTGCTTTGCCGTCTTGGCATTACGGTATGGATAAACTTGTCTCAGAGGCTTACAGGGGTATGATTTGGGTCTGGATGAAGAGCATGGTGAGATGCTATGGTCAGACCATCAGAGGGGCCTTTCATCCATTGTGGGGAAAGGATTTCAGCTCTTTCTGCCCATTGGGACAAACATTTCCCCTTCTCCCTCCTTTTCCTGGAGTTTTCCTGAACTGAAATTGGGGACGAGCTTTGAGTCCTCTCCCTTCAATGTGCAAATCGCTTTCACCCACTCCTACCCACCTATTCCTGACCTAGAAGCAGACCATTGACCCTGCTTGGGAAGAGACCAGGAGCTTCACCAGGGAGGACGGGTGTCCAGCCCAGGGATGGGCCAGAGGAGGAGGAAGGAGCCACTTAGTAGCAGCAAGTTCAGAGAAAACCATCCTGAGATGTCTCGCCTTCTCCCAGGCACCCTGTTCTGCCCGTGCAGAAGGAGCTCTCTGAGGAGCGGTCTCTTGTGAAAAATCCCTGAACTGAGGCTGCTCTTCCCTTGCACAGCTCGGCTAGGAGCCATGACCGAGGCTTAGCTAAGGAAAGTGTCGGAGCTGTCTCAGCTGTGTGTACGCATGGGCTTTGGAATGAGAACTGTAAGAAGGAACTCCTGCGGCTGGAGGGCTACGGGGAGCTAAGCTGTGTTTGTGTCCTCGTCCCTTTTGGCTTCAAAATGCATGACTTTCCAGATCTCCAGTCCGTAGCACTTGGAGCGAGCAGGCAGGAGCAGAGGGAGGTGCGCAGTACTTTCAGGCAAAGTCAGAGCTCTGCTCCCAGTGGCTATGGGCAAGCAGAGCTGCCTCTCCCTGAGCGAGTCTCCGTGACCTGCTCCAGCCCCTGAACACTAATGCTAGTTTTCTTTAAATGTTCTTAGCCAAATTCTAGATGACTTTATTCAAACTGTTTCCAGAGTCTAGACAGTCCTTATGTTCATGTTTCGGATGGCACTTCCGTGCCTGGAGGCCACAAATATAGCCGACCTGATTTCTCAGATCAGAGTAGTGCTAAGAAAAACCTTTTGGCATTCTCCAGATGTTTCATAGTTGAAACTCAGCCACACTTCATTTTTTGTGAAGACAAATCTGGACGATGCTTGTCTTTTCACCTGCAACAAAGATCTTCTCAATTTTATCTGGGCAAGTTGGGACACCAGATCTGTTCTCCTAGATGTTGTTACCAAGGCTGTCAGCCGCAGACATAAAAACGGCTTCTCGAGAGCACGTTTTAATATTCAGGGTCCTCAGAGATCTCTTTGCGTTGAAGGTGATGCTGATCAGGGCCTTTGTGATTATAAATAAAATAAGGTTCTCAAACCCTATGTAAGTTTCCTCTGTGTAGCTGGTCATATTCCTCCCTCCCCATTCTGTATCTAGATTACTCACCAAATACTTAGTCTATGCTCGTGTTAAAGAATCAGCCACCTGGATCGTCAGGGGGTCCCTTATATTATTGCACTGTACGAAGTTTGTCACAAAATAAGAAGAGACTTAACTCTAACATGGAACAGCCATAGAGGAAACTGAAAAAGAACAAGTGTGGTGGTAAGACGCCATAATTCTGCTGTGAGGTTTGTATAATCTTGATTTCTTCGGTTTATTATATTATGTTTCTCAGGTCACTTCTCTTAGGGCATTTATTGAATTAGCTGATGCTTTTGCGAAGATCAGCAGTGTAGTATTATCACTGTTAATATTCATTGTACATCTACATTGCAGGTTGTGTTGAGATCTCCGTGCCAGACTGCTTCTGGTACTCTTGTTCTCTCTGGTGGGGCTGGCTCTAATATCTGCATGCAACGTTGCAGCTTACAGTATAGCTGTACTTGAACAATTTATATTGTCAGAGATCCCTGTAGAAACATAAGGTTAGAAGTGTATTGCCTTTGAAAAGAAAGATGAGACTCCAGAGCAAAGCTCTGCAGTCAGAGGTGAAATCATCGCAAATTCTGGCTGCAGGACACAGGACCTCGGGTACCAATAGCTTGGACCCGGGAGCTAGTCATCCTGCAGTGAGGTATTTGGGCCCCGAAGATGAAACATCGCTGTGGAGACACTTTCGAAGCGTGTGAAAGCCTGGTGCTGCAAAAGTACGTGCCTTTTCTGCTGGAGCTGTGCTGGAGGTCCTGCCTCCTTCAGGTCAGCCGGCTCCAGTGCCCCTGTCAGCACTCCCTAACCCTTTCCAGCTCAAATAGGTCCCAAAGCTTAGGCAATGTAAATAATGGGTCTCTGCAAATCTGGCTTATCTGAGCTGAATTGGGTACCTGCGGGCAAGTGTGAGCTGCTCCGCCAACAGCTCTGAGGGTGGGTAACTGGATGCTTTTGCTGTGCCCTTTGCTGGGGTCGTGGGTTAGAGCAGAGCTTCGCTACCCCGTGCTCTGGCTGTGTTTCTGCAGGAACAACGTGTGCATTCTGGTGCTGACTCCTGGAGGGACAGGGGAGTAAAAGCGACTTTCTCCTAGGAGAAAGGCCCCTTCAACTTCAGCTTGTCCTTCCGACATCAGAGCCGACTTCTCTGTTCGGGGCTCTGCTGAAGCTTGCCTACAGAGCTCTCTGCTTGTTTCTGACACTTACCTACAGGCCTCCCCTCGGAAGGGATTTGGGGCCTTCAGACGAAAGGGTTAAATTATCTGGGTTGTGCTTTTCTTGTCATTAACGAACTGATTTAATGAAGGAAAGCGGTGATTCTGTGCAGGAGGGTTCCCGTCACTCATGTAAGTTGCCAGCAGGCCACATTACCCAGGTAGTAAAGTCAACTCGGTTTCTGGGTTTTCTGCGCTGTTTTCTGAACTGCTGGCAAGGCTCTGGGAATAACAGGATGTGATGGGGGCAGAATAGCAAAGAGGGCTCGGCGGTGTGTTTTGCAGGCGTGAGAAAGCGCCGCTGAGAGCTTGGGAGCCTCCTCTCCAGGCGCACGAGCCCCTTAATGGCAGAGAGCACCCACCGGCACGCGGTCAGCTTTCGAGGCTTGTGTGTGTAAGGCGCTTCCAGCGACGAGGGCCAGCTGGGTGCAGGCAGCTGCCTGCTGAACTCTGCCATGGCCAGTGCTGCCCTGCCCCGTACGGTTCTGCTCCCTTGCTCGCCTGGCAGTGCTTTGCACCCATTTAGCATAGGGGTCGATGGCTGCTCCGGGCAGGGGAGGAAGGCTTGGGGCCAGCCCTAAGAGGGTGAGCCTGTACTGTACTATGGACAAGGTGCTGGGATTTATTAGTAGATGGCAAATGTTAGACTGCACTTGCAAAACTGAAGTGGTAATGCTGTGAAAATGCAGGGCTCCTCTTGCCCTCGTTCTGCATAGGGAATAGAGTGCGAGGTGTCTTTGCCCAGAAGGTGGAATCTGCTCTGGAAAGGGAAGAGTGCTCAAAATTATCTTGTCCCTGGAGAATCTGAAGAGTCAGGGAACTAGGTTTCTTCTGAGCAGAAAAGAGGAGATGCTGGGCTGACCTTGCAGGGAACTGCTAGAGGCTTGGCTGAGATGCTTGTGGGGTGGGGATCATCATCAGGATGATTGAAAGTGGTGAATGTGGCGCGGGGAGGCAACTGTGGCAGCCTGGCAGCTTATAGGGTGCGCTAGCAGGGAGGGCAACGGGGGAAGAAAATGAATGACTGCAGTGGAAGGGGGAAGCAGCTCTATTGGAAAGGCAGGGGAAGGCCGTCTGCTTAGTTCAAGTGTTGGGGCAGAGGGTTTTCTCCTGTTTCACACACATTTCTGCATCACCGTTTGAGCGATTTCCTTTTTTGTAGTGAATCGTGCAGGATGGTGAGAAAAGACTGAGAAGGAATCAAGCAAAGTCTGGTATGATCTGTACAGTGGTAACAAGGAGGCAGCGTATGGTGCTGGCTCTGCTGTCACAGGGACATGAACATGTCTTTTTCCCGTGTCTTTCCCTTTTCCGAATCCTGGATACAGCTCCTCTGCCTCTCTTCATGTCCCTCTGCAACCCAGGCAGCTGCTGGATCCAAACCCACATAGGACAGCAGCTGCCCTTTTTTTGTAGGACTGTGAAAGAGACTGAAAACAGTGGGAGCCCAGCTTCCACAGGTCACTTGTACCACTGGGACAAACACGGACTGGGCAGCTTGGACTAATTATGTTTTCGATGATCCCTTGGAGGACTTTGTTTTTGCCTGGAATGCCTCAAACTTCCCCTTGCCGCTGGCTGTGATCAGCCGGCCTGGGAAGCTGTGGGCGGTTGACGGGTTATCGGGAAAGGGACCTAGGAGGATGTAAGGTGCTTTGTAACGCTGTTCCGCATCAGGAGTGCAGCGTGCTTTGCAGGCAGGTTGGTGTGGAGCCGTGCTGCAGCCCTGGGAGGTGGCGGTCCTAGCAATAGCCTTTCTGCCCCGAGTGCTAGCACAGTACAAGTCTGAGAGACGAATTTCATACTGTGCTGCACTTCAGGAAACGAGCGGTGTGTGCGGGTAAACCTGAAAGGGCAATTTAGCAGGGCAGGTTGTAATTACATTTAGAGGGATTTGGCCAGGAGGAAGGTAGGCAAAAGGTAATTTAGAAGCCCTGCTGCCATTTTCTGCGCTGTAATTCAAATCCTCTAATCCCCTCGTCAGGTGCCTTGGAGGCACCCACGTTCTCGAAGCACGCGTTTTCACTGGTAGAGTTTTCTGGGTACCTCCTCCTGCTCGCTCCAACCCTTAAGCCCTAGTTGCGCAGCAGCTGCACTGTGCCTGAACGTAGCTTGGTTTCACCACCTGGATGGTCTGTTGCCTACGCTGCCTGCGGGGCTGGGTTCGGCGAGCTTTTTACCGCCACGGCTTCGCCGATGCCCTGTGACGTGGAACCCCACCACGGTTGCCCCTCCACGGCCACGCGTGCCCTCCCGCCGGCTCGGAAAGGCCCGGTGGCCGCAGCGCTTGCCCTTGGCGCCCAGCCCTTGTGCCAGCGTGCGGCTGCCGGGCTGTGGCCCCTGCGCGGCACCCACGGCAGCCCACGGGCCACGGCTTCAGCGCTCCTGGGGGTGGGCCCGTCTCCACGGAGCGGGTGCCGAGGTCCCGCGTGCCGTGGCGTACTCGCCGGCCACCCGCCTCACGGCAGAGAGAACCGCGTGGCGCTGGGGCTGAGCCACCGGGCACCCACCGGCCGCCACGGGGGGCCCCCGCCGCCACACGGGAGCACCCGCTTTTCCCGGGGCTTTCCCCCCCCCCCCCCCCGCCTCCCCGCTTCAGCTGGAGCGCCGGGCGCATCCTCGGCGGCACCCACGCAAGGCAGCCGCCCAGCCCCGGCCGGCTGCTCCCCCCGCCGGCCAGGCCGGGTGCGGGAGGAGGAGGTGGAGGGAGGAGGAGGAGGAGGCGCGGAGCCCTCCGCCCCCTGCGGCGGAGCGGGGGGGCGAGGCGTTAGGACCCGGCGGCGGCTGGGCGGCGCGGAGCCGGGGCCGGGGCGGGAGCGGTGCCGGGGGAACCGCCGCCGCCGCCGCTTCTCGCCTCCTTCCTCCCGCAGCCGCCCCTGCCCGTCGAGGCAGCGCTCCCAGGCTCCCCCGGGGCGCTCGGCATGAGGAGGATCAGGGCCAATGCCATCGCCATCCTGACCGTCGCCTGGATCCTGGGCACTTTCTACTACTTATGGCAGGACAACAAACCCCGCTCGGCGGCCGCCGGCAGGTCCGCCGGCAGCGGCGGCGGCGGCGGCGGCGGTAGCAGCGGCGGCAGCGCCCGGAGCGGGCAGAGGGCGGCCGGCAGGCTGGAGCTCCGCCGCGAGGAGAGGACCATCCCCCTCGTCGTGAGTGAGCCGAGCATCCCGCCCTGCCGCGGCGGGGAGGGATGCCGGGCGGGGGGGGGGGGGGGGGGGGGGGGGGCAACGAGGAGGGCTTCGCTTTGCCTTCGGGTTGCTTTGTATTTATTTTAGCGTTCGTGCTCGTCACCATGGCAGCCGTGACAATCCGGGAGCAGGGTGGGCAAACCTCGGGGGGGGGGGGGGGATCGAGTAACGCCGTGGGTAAAGTATTTGCGAGTTGTCTCCGCCGGCTCGCCCGGGCTCTGCTCCTCCCCCGGCCCAGAGCGGCTGCCCTCGGCCGAGGGAAAGGGGGGGTGAAACAGCTGGCAGGTTTGGGGCTCGCGGCCGAGAGGCGCGCACGTACCTATATATACACGCACACACATATATATAATATACACGATCAGAGGTTTTTCCCATGGGGACCAGGTAAGAGCCGTGACCTCTCACAAGCCCTTCGTCGGGCCGGGGGACGCGAGCGGCGCTCGCTGCGGGGGGGGACACTCGCTGTGCGGCTGGGAGCAGCCTCTGCCTCGGCTGCCGAATGGGCGACCTGGGCGCAGCTCCGGAGTTTTTGTCCGTTTGAAGCCAGAGGCAGCGGTCTGCGAGTCGGGCTCGGGCTTGGGTTTGGGCAGGGGGAGAGATGGGGGGGAGCCTTCGGGGCTCCTTCCTAACCCCAGGGGTGGTAGCGGTGCCCTGATGTGCTACCGCAACTTTGCTTTGAAAGCCCCCACGCTCTCTGCCCAGCCTGGCTAGCTGTGGGCTCAGTAGGGTGACAAAATCGAGCGCCTGACTCAGGGATGCGCTCTGTCCGTGGAAGAGGTTTGTTCTCCTTCAGCCTGTGTAATAGCATCAATAAAGTTCTCCCAACTCTCGGCAACAGCTTCATAAAAAATAAACAAGCCCCTGGAGCAAAAGCGGCCCATCGGTACCATTCCCGGGAGCGATCGCTGAAGCAGTTCAGGAACTGCACTGTGTGTCACTCTTTGGCTGCAAATCCATTTATCAGCCGGTTATGCACACATGGAAGTGAATAAAAGCAGCAGCCTGGTCGGAGTTGGAGCAGGGGCCGGGTGCTGGGGCTCTCCGCTTCCCTCCTTGACTGGCACTGGGATTTTTGGCCTGTGCCTCTCTTTTCCCCACCTGTAAAGCGGGGGTGGCAGGTGTGGGTGTTTGGAAAGCCGCAGGAGTGTTTGGAAAATGCAGTCAGAGCGGCCCCAGCCCTCAGGCAGCAGGGTGGAAACCCTTCAGCTGAGACCATCGCTTGCAGCTGCCGAAACTCAAAAGCCAAAACCGAGGCTCTCGGGCAGAGCGAGGATGTTATGTGCCGCTCCTTAGGGCCGGGGGCTGCCAGCAGTTCAGGTTGCTCTGCTGTGAGACCCTCTATGGAGCAGGACAGTGGAAATGAATACGGTGCCTCCCGTGCGAGTGCTGTTGTTGCTGTAGCCCTTCGGGCGTGCTGGGAAACGCTCTCAGGCTGGCCAGGGCCGAGTTGAACAAACCGAGGACTTGGAGCGCTGCTGCCTGTTGGATTCCACCTTAGCCGTGGGGGAAGCTGCCCCCGAGTCCCTGATTTCTTGCGCGTGCTTGAACATGCTGCTCTGGCAGTTTTATTTCTCCGTTCCCCTGCTTATCCCTTCCATTTTTTTATTGCATTTACTTTACTCCCTCTCAGAGGGCTTGTGAGGTTACATGAATCCGTATCGTCTGCCAAGCACCTTAAAATCCTCGGGAGGAGGATGCCGTGGCAGTGCTGCACGTTGTTGTATTGCTGCCGTTTGGGGGGAGGCGGTATGCGCTCATGGCTAACCACAAAGCCTCTCCTTACGAGCTATAGTGCTGTGCCACAGCCGCTCCGAATCTGGTCCTGCTCGCAGAACGACATAAAGCATCCGAGTTCTGCTCCATGCCTGTAATCCCTTAGCGGTGAAAAATAATCATCCTTTGTCTCTCCTGTCCCTCCGTGACTGGGATCCCAGGATGTGCCAGCCCCCCCCACCCCCCCGCCGGGTAAGTCCCGGTCCCCCTGGCAGGCGGCGGCTGGGACGAAGGAGGACCCTCTCCTGATGCACCTGACAGTGGGGCATGGTGGAAATACCACATCCTGACCTGCCACAATCTGTTTGCATAGAGAAGGGAAACAGGAGGGGTTTGTGGTGTTTGGGCTTCCCCTCGTGCATGCGGAGCGGTTTCCCAAGGGTTTGGTGGGTTGCCGTCAGAGGCAAGCTGGTAAAACGCAACACGTGTGCTGCCGTAACTACGCGGTGGCATGGCTTTCGGAGAGCCTAACAGGCTTCGCTGCGATGGGAGGCGAATAACGAGCCGTCCCGGTCACAGCCCTTGCCTGCGCTGCCGGGGCAGAAGCAGGGAAGCAACCGCAGGTGGGCGCAGGGTGGGAAGGTCAGCGGGGGTCTGGGGACAGCACCCCCCACCCGGCAGCCGGGGGGCATCAAGCCGGGGTCCGAGCAGGTGGTCTCGTGGGCAGAGTTGAGCGCGTGAGCCCGTGGGGCTGGTTACGCGGGGGCTACAGCCGTGCGAGCGGCCCTCGGCACGCAACCTTCTCTGGCTCCTGGGTGCACGGCGGGCGAGCTGCGGCACTGCCCGCCGCCCTCTCCCAGCCGGCGCGGAAAATGTGCCATTTCAGCCGCCCCACTGGAGAAATGAGGAATCTAGAGAAGCGGCTTGTCCTTTTGCCATGCAGAGCCCTCAACCCTGAGTTCGTGCCCTGCAAAGTTAGATTACTTGACTTGATATATAATGGCAGTCTTGTGTAAGAGGAGGCGTGCCTACGCTCCGCCTGCTTCTCATCTCCCTTGGCCTTCTGCAGAGCCACTGAGACAAGCTACCCATTTTGATCCAGCTTTTGGTTTCCTCTGCTCTGCACAAGTGATGGTGTTGCAGTTCAGGTTTGGGCTCATCTGCAAATAAGGGTGACTCATGTGACTTACGGGTCTCTGGAAAATATTTTTTCAATGTTCTAAATTTGGCTGCTTTTCTGTCTGGGAAAAAGAAAAAAATCTTGTCTTTCGCGTGAGCGAGTCCAAGAGTTCTGCTCTTGCGTCTGTGCTGTGACATTTCAAATCCTAGGCAAATGAAGGTGAATCGCAAGGGGTTTAAAAATTGGAGTGCTTTCTGGGCTTGTGGTTTTTTTCTTTATTCTCTCTCAACGCGAAGGAAAAAAAATCACCTCGGTAAAAACTATAGTCAATTGCAAGTCTCAGCTTGAAACTGGTTTGTTATTTGTTGACCTCATGTTTATTAGCACAACTTTAAACTTAAAACCTGAATGTCTGATTCCTGGAGTCAGCAAGGGAAATCTTTGAATATTAAAGTTGGGGCAGGGGGCTTTCGGAGATCAGTGTCCCAGAAATAGCTCGTGCATTTATAGTGATCCTCCAGATCCCTGCTTTATATCCAGAAATCTTGACGTGTGGTGTCTCTGCAATAGCTTCTCCCCAAACAGGTCCTACAGATGCTTGAAATAAAAATGCAGAAATTGGCAAAGGTCAGGGCTGACTCGGCGGCATGCCGAGCCCCTGCATGCTTCCCCTTCCACCCGCCACAGAGGGTGGAAACACGGTGAGTACCGCAGTCCTAGGAATGCATTTTTTTCTGCGGAGCACAGCAGTTCCATATCAATTAGGAGAAGCCCTGGCACCTCTTGCAGTTGGTTTGTGTTGGGTGTTTCTGGAAGATGTACTTCTTCCCAGGGCTCTTTTCTGTCCCTCCCAGGCAGAAGGTTGCCTCCTGCTCCTTGGAAATTTCCCGGAGGCAGAAGCTGTGCTATGTGTCTTTTGGAAGGACTTTGGCATCGTTTCCACGCTACGTATGGGCGGTTAATCGTTCACCACGTGCTGCTTGTCTGCTTTAGCAGGGCGCTGATGGGCACAGCCCAGGACTCTCTTCTCGTGCCTCTAAAACTGTAACGTGGGAAGCTCGCCCGGCATACCTGTGTCCCAGCGAAGAGAGCAAGGCCATCGCTGTCGCGTGGGCGAGGCTTGTTAGTCAGAGGGGTGGCTGGTAGGTAGCTCTGAAGGAGGAATTTTGCTGTTGGCCGTCTGTGAGCTGAGGATGGGAGTATTTGTTCCCATTTCCCAGTCAAAACCTGGATGTGAGGCTGCCCGCGGGCTTCTCCAGCTTGCTGACCTCTCTGGGGTGGTAGGAAAGCAGCAACGCACCTGGAAGATGGAGACAGAAGAGTATCGTTACGTTAAACCCTTGAATCGTGTTAGGCTAGTGCCCAAGTGCTCTTTGGAGCGGGTACGTGTCTCTTCTCTTTGTCCTGCCAACTTTGTGACCTGTGTAGCCCCTCTGTGACCCCACTGGAGCCTGTTTGGCAGCTGAGAGACCCCACACTGTAATACTGGCTCAGGTTGCCGGGGCTGAGCTCTCCTGGCTGCTCCCTACCTCTGTGCTCAGCCATGTAAAATGAGCACCAGGGAGATGAGATCAAGGCGTCCTTTTCTCTTGTAGCAGAGGGTTTCCAAACGCTCTGCAGACATCGCTGACCTGAGCGTCACCTGCCTGTGGGATGACAGCGAGCGGGAGACTTCTCTGGGACGCGCTGCTGAGAACAGGAGGTGTCTGTAGGCATCGAGCAAGTTGGTGAGGAAAGATGTCAATAATTTGGTTGCCCCCTCTTGTTTAGCCAGAAAATAGGCAGTGGCTGGGGTTTACCTGCTTCTCCGAGTAGCTGAATTGCTGAGTTTAGCCACGCTTGTATTTGTCACCGTGTAAGACCACCTTGACCTATGCTCTTCAGACCCTGGTAGACTTAACGAAGTTGGCCAAACAGTGCGCTCTGCTGCATTTGTTTTCTGTTGCCTTCGGCTGTGGGTATCTGAATCCTGTGGAGGAGGTGCCGGCTGATGTTCACCGTTCATCCACGAATGATTTTACTCCCATCCCTTCGTCACATTCCCTCTGTGCGCAGCTTTCAGGGGATGCTCTTTCCCTCACGACAGGGATAAGCTGCAGCTTTCATGGATCAATACCGTTTTTCAGGGAGCTGTATCCCACGGGGCTCCTGCGTGTGTGCCTGCCCAAAGGCGGGGTCTTGCAGCCTCGGGGATGTAACTCTGGGAACTGAGGTGGATCCTAAATTGAAAAAAAATTAAACAACTAGAGGGGGAAGAGCACTAATTCCTTGCCTTGACATATTGTCAGGCTTGTGAAGTACAGGTTTGATTTCACGTCCTGCCGTGCCGTGGAGAAGGAAGGCCTAATATTTAATGAGATGCCACAGCTCATTTCAGCAGCCTCCTTACCGTTTGACTCTTACCAGATTGCTCGCTCTTGAGTCTCCAACCTTTTGGGGCAAAGATCAGGAATGTGGCTATATAGGTTTCTTTCTGCTCTTACACTGGCCGGCTGCGTGTCAGTTTGCACACGCGTGAACGCAGCGCGGGAGGCTGAGGGGCTCCCCAAGGCTGCTGTGCTGCCTGTAAGCCAGCCCACCTCGGCTGCAGGCAGCAGCAGCTCGGGTCCGGGGAGGCACGGTGAGCAAGCCGGTGAAGTCCACGCATTCAACAGCTTATGAAATGCTCTTGTTTTCTTAAAACATCTTCTTCCCTTCAATTTAGAGGAAAAGCGAAGGAGACTTGGGCTCTCCATCCTGCCAGATGCTCCATCCTGCTCCGCTCCCTGTGGCTCTGCAAATATCTGGGGTGCTGGAAACGAGATGGAAAAGAAGCTGCAGGTCGCAGTGCCGATGTTTTTGTGGGGGGAAGGTGCCCCTTCCAAGTGCTGGGTTTGTCTGTGCTGTTCAGCATGGCCCTTTCCACTGCCAAAATCCATCACCCGCCTGGCTCTTCCCTGCACCTATATGGGCTCTGCTCTTCCCAGTTTATTTTGCGGGGAGCGGGGAGCAGCCCTTAACGCTTGGGGTTTCGTGGCAGCTGTTCCCGCTGTGGCTGGACCCCTGCAACGCTGATTTTTTTGGATCTCTGTGGGATCTCTCTTATGGCAGATGAGAGGCCTGTGCCAGCTCCTTGGGAAAGGACGACTTGATAACTATTTCTCCAGGGGCATTACTGCAGGAGGAAGATTCAGTGACAGTTTGACAGCTTAATATTTTATTTATGGTGTTTATGTTTTAAAAATGTGGGAATGAATGCTGCTTGCCTGAATGGCAGAAAACGATTTTTTTATTTAATTTGTCCCAGTGGCCCATATGGTGCATTAAGAAATAAAATAAAATAAATGGTTCACAATAATAATAAAATCCAGTTGGCAGCACTGGCCTTAATTGTTAATCAAAGTGACGAGGTAGCTGCAGCGAGGTAGCTGGGGCTTGGGGAGCGTGGCCGTCTGGGCAGCCTGGGACGGTGTGTAGAGGTGTGGGGGGTGAAAGTGCAGTGCTCCTGAAGATGATTTTTTTTTTACCAGAGCCTTTCCATTAAAGAAGTGGGTGAAGCAGCTGCAAATTGTAGCGAGCTGAAGCGCTCTTTCAGCACGCAGCTGCTTCCCCAGTTAGATTTGTTTTTGCATATACAAAGCTGCCCTAAGATCTAAAAGCTAAAAATTTAGCAGTGTTGGCTGGAAACAGAAGCCCGAGAGACATCTCGGGTCACTGTTTGTGTGGTGAAACTTGGCCCAGGCGCTTCATCCTGGGGCGGGTAGGTCGGGAGTCACTTGAAAAACAAGGGGAGAAGGTCTGTTTTTGTTTCAGTGGCACCAAACTGGGAACGCTCGTGTTGGACTGCTGAAAAATGACTTAATTATTCCTGTATAAAAAACATGCAGCGTAGCACAAAGGCGATGAAATAAACGGAGACGAACATGCTGGGGATAAAGCTCGTGGGTCAGTAGGCGACCCTGGCTCACCTGTGCTGTGCGTCGTCTCCCTTCTGCGGGGATGGCCCCGGGGCAGGGCACGGCTGGCTGGGAACTCTTGCTCTTCCTTGGCTCTCCCCAAGGAAGGGAGATGGGGATGCCAACTAGGATGCCAGCTAGTTGTTCCTGTCCCACGGCATCTCGGTGACAGTCCCAGGACCTCGTTCTCTCTTCCCTGTTTCGGTGGCGTACGCTGCTCCCTTGTGCTCCTCCAGTCCTACGTGCCAGCTCCTCTAGTAGGGTTGTCGGCTCTTTGGGGCTCGTCGTGTCAGTTGTCACTGCTGTTCTGCCCGTACGGAGGCCATCATTCACAACACGTCCCGTACTATCGCATTAAGGTAAAGACGTAACTAAAGTGGGACCCGCAGACTGAGAGTTGAGCTGGGTTACCGGTTGAGCTGCAGACTCATTCTCCTTACAGGCTACTGTGCCTCAGTTTCCCCAAAGTCTAAAATGGAGATTTTATGTGCTTCACAGGGCTTTTGGGAGGCTTAGCTTGCAAGTTTTGTAAAGGGCTGGAGATGAGATAAATTTAGCAAAACATTTGGTTGAGTTCCCCCTTTGTATACCTTTTAACCAAGAACGGGATTAGCAGAAATGCAGTAGGTCAAGGACGATCTGCTGCAAGAGGAAGATGTTAAAGGCACAGCACAGGCTGCTCCATGCACTGAACAACAGGATTTACGAGGAAAGGCTGCATCCTACCTGCCACTGTCTTTCACTGTATTTTTGTAAGCACACATTCTTGCAGCTATGAAAGTGATAAAGGACAGGAGGTGGACTGTCCTCATCAGATTTCCAGGTCCCAATTGTGCTTGTGGCTGTGGAGACAGTGAGATATATAAGAGTATGTTTCCAAAAAAAAAGAAAAAAAGTCTCTTGGGCCCCATCTTTGCAGAGAAATTACTCATGTTGTGATGTGCTTTAAGCATGTGGGTAGTTTCTCAGTATTGGTAGAGCCGGGGTTTCTGATAGGCAGCTGTGTGCTCCCTTTGGAGCTGCTTGCTTTTGGCTACTTCAGGGGCATCGTCCTTGCAGAGACCTGCCTCGGCTCCTTCTGCGGCGGCAATGCAGGTCCCGCAGCACTGTTGGTGTCGAAGCCCCGTGCTACCCTGGAACATGAATGAAGCTGCCATGTGGGGCTGCCCCCAGCAGAGAAGCTGTTTTGGCCAGTCGGGTGATGCTTGGTTGGTTGGTCGTCCTACCGTGATGGGCTGTAGGGTTGACTTTGCAGTTCAGGCTTCATGGCTGCCGTGGTCAGGCTGGGGTAGTGCTTGAACTTCTGACTCCGTTATAGCATGGCTAAAGCTGCAGAAAATGATCTCCTTTAACCTCTTGTCTTCATTCTCCCACTTGCCGAATTTTTCATCTTGTAAGCTGAAACGTGGTCCTTGTGAGGAGGCTTTGTTTAAAGTAGCAGGGAGAGAGAAAGCAACTGTGCTGAAACATGCATCGGCCATTTTGTGGGCCTGGGAGGAGAAAAAAAAGGAATGTTTTTCTTGCGTTTTTATTTTGGATAAACTGAATCCTGAAACAGCCAGGGCTTGGCTGGAAAAGTGCTCCTACCCAATGAAGGTGTCTTCAGAGGTTCTCTGAAAAAGTCTTCCTGCAGGACAAAATTGGAAAACACTGATGCTTTCCATCTGCTCGCATGCTGAGTGCCCTGAACGAAGTATTTGGTGCCAGAAAGTCTCATGCTCGGTAATGCCATGCTGTACCTTTTTGCCTTTTGGTACCAAGTAAGCAATAAAAAGCCTAATAAATGAGGAAGAGCATGCAAGAGCTGCAAAAAGCAGTGCAGCTCCTTGGGTAACTGGTGACTTAGTCTCTGAGCATGGGAACAGGGATACAGTGGCAGTACAAACGGGAGCCATCACATCCACACAATGAAGTGTAAAAAATTCTGTGCTCCCTATGTTTGCCCAAGTAATTTTCAGTTGTAAAAATTAATAGTAAAGTATTGAGTTAGGAAACGTGAATGTTGCAAGCGCTCACTGCAGACTCCTGGTGCTGTATTTCTCAAGTGTTACAATATGCACGTGATTTTTGGTTTGTTTTTTTTTTTTTTTCTTTATACCTTTCTGGGAGATTTTTCAGATCTAGTTGTGTGGTAGGAATCACTAGCTACACCAGGCTGTTGGTGGAGTAGGCTGTATGTGTTTCCTAACCTTCTGAGATGTCTCAGTTTGGCTGAAGTACCTGTTTTATGCCTAAAGATAGGGCACAGCCTCTCAAAGTGATCTCTGGGTGACTTGATAGGGGCAGTGACAAACAGGTAGGGCATAACCCTATCCCTGGCATAGGGACGCTGAGTTGCCACATCCCTGCTGGTGCTACGCTTGCATCTGTAATGGTAAGGCTCTTGGGTTTGTGTTTGGGAACAGCAGAGCCGGCTCTTGTGGCAATACCAGATGCAGGCATGTTTCTCCCATTGCTCGGAGTGCAATGTGGTGTTTATACTGAGCTTGGGTTGGCAGCAGAAGGATGGATGCTCTGCAGTGAGGTAACCCTTTCAAAAAAATCTGTTGGAGCAAATCTGAGCAAACCTGGCGTCTGTTTGCATCCTCTCTGCGGTCGGGTGGTCCAAATCTGGTTGTGCCGTGCCCTGGAATGCCACATTGCTGTGCCGTGCCTGCTAACTGAGCAGCTCTGTGGGGCATTTCCAGTCTGTGCTGGGAAAACTGGACCACACTGCCTGGGCACTCCCAAAGAAATTTTGGGAAGGGCTGGGAAACCGGTGTTCTTTCAGGACTAGCTGTGGATCCGTCAGGTCAGGCCATGATGAGATGGCGGTCAAGTCAGGTCTAGCTTCAGAGAAGCTGCTCAAGCACCCACAAAAGCTCCCTTTGGCTGAGTGTGAAAGGGTTTTAAGTCGGCAGATGGACTGCAGGCTCGGGTCAGGTTCTTGAACAGACACAAATCTCATTCTATGTGTTAGGTGAGCCACGAGGAGGTGGTTTACAATGAAAGTGAGCACTGTCCTTACAGCGCAGGATATAGATTGAGTCACATTGGGTAGGAGGAAAAATCTGCTGATCTGCTTGCATCACTGAGCTTCCAGCGTTATTAAAAATAATCCTTAATTGTAAATTATTTACTCATTAATTTTCTTGGGCCCAAAGCCTCACCTTCAGGAAAGATGTGCTGGAGTTGAAGGGAAACATGGTGGAGTGATAACAAATGATTGTGCTTGGCAGGGCTAATCTGAAAAATAGGTTATTCGTTACATTCTTCTTTCTGCTGCTGTTCAGCTGTTAATCGTGCATCTCTGCCCTGCGTGGCTGGTACCACTCTGACCTTTGCTGCCCCTTGTACCTGTGAATCAAGCGGGCTATGTGAGTGCTCCTGCCACCCCCTTGGTTTTGGCTGCATTAGTCTTGGCATGGCAATGCCACGGCAGTGGAATCCTTTTGCCCACCGCCGGCATCCTTGGGGCAGTGGGTCTCACCAACTCTCGCTTGCACTTACTCACTGAGGAATTGGCAGGGATGGTGTACTGCGGGGACCTTGTTAGAGGCGTATGATATGTGCAAAGCTGAGCCCTTAAATCTTGGTGCCCTAGTTAACGGGGATTTAGTCCTCCCAACCTGTCACAGACCATCTCATTTTTCCTCCTCTTCCTTTTTAGTTAGAGGATTATAATTGTTGCATTGAGTTTAAAGGGGATTGAACTGCTCTGTGTCTTTCTTCTGCTTTTCTCCGATATCTCCCAAAAGGCTTCATAAAGAAAGGCCAGGAATGGATAAACCAGTATTAGCACCACTACAAGGGTGGAAGGAGGGGTGAGAAAACTCTCCCTAACCTATCGTGCCGGTGTTCTTGCAGGGTCTGCATGGGATGCTCCGTGAGCTCCTGACCTGTGGCAGCTCCCCGGCACACTGGCGTTAGTCCGTGTCCCCAGATCGCCTGGTGTGCAGGAGCAGGGACTCCTGGCAGTCAGTTGGGCAGGACCAGACCCAGCAGGAGGGGAACTGGGTGTATGAAGGGATCTTCTTCTTATTCTTCTTCGCCTCCTGTACCTTAGGAGGTGTTACTCTAGTTCCCCAGCTCACGAGTGTGCAAAAGGAACTTGCTGCTGCCAGTGGGTTGCGTGTTCAGAAACCCCAGTACGCAGATGCGCTCCGTTTCTTCAGTTGGGCTTCCGCAGAATCCAGAATGGTAACATGTAAACTTTGAATGAAGTATCTTCTTCCCCACCACCACCTTTTTTTTTTTTTTTTTTTTTTTTTTTTTTTTTTTTTTTGGGGGGGGGTGTGGGGTGGGTAGTAGGTGAATGGTGCTGTTCAGCATGGAAGAGTCCTTAGAAGTGTTAGAAAGCAGAAATGCAGGGTGACTGTTTGAACTGCCTAGTTTATATGGCAGTGAATCTGAGAAATTAGGAAATAGTGCCACACATAGCATTTATTAAATGTCCAGGAATTTGCTAAACTGAGTCTTGTGACAGGTTCATTAAGACTAAGTAAATTTGGAGGATTCACATCACATCATTAATTTTCTTGTTTTCTGCTTTGTTTTCTAGCTTTCTGTTAATGCTTTTATAATTCCACTAGAAATACACCTCCCACTGCTATGTTTAACTTGCTGGCCCTGTTTGAAGCTTTAGTTGTGGTTCTCACCATTCTCGGTGGCAAGGACAGCCATGAAGCATGTTGCCAGAAGGTTATTTTGAATCATTAAAGGCAATTCATATCTTTCCAGTCTTGAGTAGGTGAGCTGAATTTGAATGGAAAATATTTCTATTGAGATCAGAATTTGCTTTAAGTTATCGGTTCAATATTTTTCTTCCCCAGATAAATGTCCACATCATTGCCCCATATCTGATAGGGGTAAATTTAGGTGCATTTTGGTCATTGCCTGTCAGGTGGGGGCCCTTTGAGAGTCAGATGCTGCTTAGCCCGGGCTGGGCTCAGCACTCCTGCAACGCCGGGGTTGGATCCGCACTGGGTCGCGATCAGGGTGACTCCAACCATTACCTGGGTCTGGTTGGCGAGAGCTGGGTGAGTGTTGGCAGTGTGCTGAGGGTTCAGGTGCAAAAGGAGAGACGAGGAGAGAAGCTGTTCTTCATGAAAACTCAGCCGGCTCCAGCAGCTGCCAGCCTTTCCCCTGCTCTGGCTGTAACTCAGTGCCAGGGGAGTGCATGGCCTGGCTCACAGCTGGATGTGTATCTCCACAGCAGACTTTCTGTACCCGAGGGACTCGTTTTGGGGCTCTTCTGGGACAGGAGGGCAGGGCAGGGAGACCTGTTGAATAATAAACCGTTAGGGGCTGCCGCAAGCCTGCCTGGAGTTACCCAGTCATCTTGCCATCCTTTTCCGAGCAATTTGCACATCAAAGTTACGCAGCCTGAGATCTCCTGTATGTCTTGCTCCTGGCCCAGACCTCCCGTACAGCCTGTGCTGCTGGGCTGCTCCTGATTGTCTGCAGATCCCTCCTTGTAGGGGTGTTTGGCTATCCAGACTGGGGGTCTTCTGCGCATGGTGAAATGTGAACAGAAAAGACTGCCTCTGTCCCTGGGATTTATAATCCCCGCAGATGAGTAAAATAAAGGGGTTGGGGCTAAAAAGCGTTCTTCTCCCAATTTCCCTGATGTAGAGCTGAGATTAAGCCTCGATCTCTGTTGACAGGAAGGGAAAAACAAAAGAAAAAAAGGTATGTTTGTTGTGCAGATCTGCTAATCTCTGGTTATTAACACTGATTAAAGTACCAGCGAAGCCAAGGCAGCCTGGATATTAACAGTATACCAACATGAATTCAAAGAACTTGGTACTGGTTTCCAGCTACTACCCAGAGATAATTAAAACTCAGTTTGTCCTGTGGTAGCTGCTGTTGTAACTGGCCGTACCTCATTCTTGTTAGGGTTTCACACTTCACCTTGGTAATGTATTTGGACCACCTCCCCACCCCTCGTAACTTCTGTGGTCAGTGATGGGTTGGCCACCTACAACCACTTTGGCACTTGGTGTCACCTGAGGGGGCTGGGACATCTTGTGGGGGAATAAATTTGGCTCCTGGCTGGGGTGGTGTGGTGGTGGGAAATTCTCCCCCCCCCCCCCCCCCCAATTATCCCAAGTGCCAACTCAAGTTTTGGTGTGCATTTGTGTGCATTTGTGTTTTGGTGTGTTCGTTTGGGTGAAGAAGCAGCATTTGAAGATAAGCCGCTGGGAGCGGGAGTGGGAAGACAGGTTAGAAAAAGCTTCTAAATGATTCCTGTATGTGCAAATGTTAATCATTAAACCTGTTGCTGCTTAACATCGTGACTTCTCATCACGATAAGCTGCCCCTCCAGGCTGAACAGGAATAAATCTCAGGGTGTTTGCTGAGCTCTGGGAGCTGGACTTCAGCCTCTCCCACCTCAGCCCTAATACCGAATGGCGTTTAAACACTCCTAAGCAGGCTGTGGTGGTGACCCGTGTGGCAGTGGGGCTCCTTGGGGCTGCTCTTCTTCAGTCTTAACTCTGCCTTCGGAGAGTTAAATTCTCAGCTTAATCAGGGTAAAGTGAAGTTCCTCATGTTATGTTGTTTTCGATGCCGAATGACATCCGTAACCAGCGTCTGGATTCTAGTTCTGCACTCAGACCGGTAACCTGCGCGATTTGCTCTTCTGGGGCAAAAAATACACTGTAGGCACTTTAGTCATTCTCTCTGCAGAAAAAAGAGTGTTTTCATCTCGGAATACACTCCTGATGTTTGTAGTATGTACTTGTTTTTTGTCTTGCTACCAAGTTCTTTAAGCAGATAGATAATAGCAACGTGAGTGCCTGCATTCTGAAATGCTTGTATGCTTCTCCGGTGGCACGTGGCGCAAGTTGTAATGGGCAATACCATCTGACTGGGCATATGGCCTTTTTGCCACAAGTTATTAATGGTCAAACGCAAGAGCAAACATTAGGATTTGCTTTTGTAGGAGCAGAATTTTACAAGGGAGAATTCAGCTGGTTGTACTCATTTCCCCCCAAATAGGAGGCTGAATGTAGGACATCCGCTGCTGCTACTGCTTGCCCCAATTTTGTGTCGAGAAGGGGTACTTAACTAGTTCAGACTCTAGCAGTCTGGACAACACCAGCTAGACGATGGAAAGTTACAAACGGGTGACTAGGCCTTTACTCCTGTTGTTTTGGCGAGGGGTGTTGGGTAATATTTGTTGCTAGTAGTTCTGTAATGCGGGCAGGGGAAACTTAGCAGTCTAAGGCATGAGGGCCCTGGGGTATAGCCTGTACCTGAGCTGGATAACCCACTCTGCAAGCCACGCTGGAGAACATCTCTCCTGATCAGAGAGGTGAGGAGCAATGTTTCTGCGGCAGCAGCAATACGCCACCTCAAGAAAGCTCCTAACAGCCTCAAGCAACTCTAAGTCCCTAGGGAGGTCTGTCCCGTTTGACGTAGACTTGCTATTGCTTCTTGAACGTCTCCATACGGCTCTGTGGGATTGGGACAGAATTGGTTCTACAGAGCGGCTCTGCACTGTAAGCAGAAATGGGTTCTTTGGAGTTACTTGAGGGGAAAAAATGGCCAAAATAGACTGAAAACCCTGATGATCGAAAGGTAGTACCTTTGCTCCTGAGAAGGGTAAGTGGAAAATCCCCACCTGTTTGGTAGGGCCACTCGGGATCTCTGTAGGTTGTGCTGCCGTGAAAACTATTTGCAATTCTCCTGCCAGTTCAGTACCTCCAGCATTACCAAAGCATGTGTGAAAAACAACTGCATTGGAATGTCTTCGATGTCATTTAGAGGGCAGCTCAGCTATCTGTCCTCTGGACAGACACCAAGTCTGGCAAGGAGAAAGGTATTTACACTGTGCTTTAGTAAGTGTTGACCTAAAAGAACTTGTCTCTGTGCGTTTCTCAAAAACTTCCTAGTTTAAAAAAATCTCTCATAGCTTTTGATTAAATTGGTTTGGTGCATTTCCGAAAGTGTGAAGGTGATCAGCAATATTGTCCTTGGTTTGCTGAACTAGCTTATGTGAACGTGGAGGAGCTTCCTTGGTGCTCCCTGTGGATGAGAAAGGCATATGAAGAAGCACAGGATGCAAGGACTGTTGTCTTGAGTATGTGCTCCTAGTGTAGAGAGGGTGCGGAAGTATTAAAATGCATTTTAAACATTTGAATGCTGAAATGTAGACTCTTAATATTGTCGTTCTTACCTCGTCACTTCAGCTATTTGAGTTTATTAGGAAGGAAGAAGTTTTGTGGTTTCTTTTTTTATTTCCTCTTTACACATATGGTGGTGTTTGCGTCAGTCACAGAAAGTGGAGGTGTTAAAATAACTGTATCATCCAGGCAGCTTCCCCGCAGATGCTGACTGCCTCCTGTAGTAATGGCCCACACTATCTCTTGGAGCCGCTTGCTTGTTTGGGGAGGTACAGAAACCATCTGATAGCTCTTTCTTCCCTCTGTCCCATTAAATAGGTTGACAATATAATATACAGGACGCATAACAGTGTGGTTTTAGTCTGTTTTGAGGCAGACTGATTGCTCAGGGTCCGAAACCAGAAGAAAAGATTAAGGATGCCGGGGTTATAGAGTAGGATTTGATGTCACTGGGCTGGAGGTGGCTGCTCGTTGCTGTAGGAGCTCGTTGCTTCAAAGCCCTCCTTTGAAGAGGTGTGATTTGGGAGGAGAGGACTGCTGTTGGAGAGGCCTGTCTGCTCCTCCAGAGCTAATTTAACAGCCTACCTCCCATTCAGGCAAGGGAAATGCCATCAGTGGAATTTTTCCTATTGTAGTAAATGACCTGGCTGTATGTCATGGCCTAATGGTGTTACCGCAGAGAGCAGCGGATAGAGGATGATTTTCCTTGAACATTTTCTTTGCTGCGTGGGAAAGGGGCTACTCCCATCTGATTCAGCTGCTAGGCAGCCAGATTTCTCTCTGCTGGTCAATAAACAGAAACTGCTGTTTTATGTACCAGAAACTAGGGTACTGGCTGCTATAGTTATGACTTAGTTTCTAGTGTCAGATTAGTTAGGACTTAGATATTGCACCAAGCCAAGGATCTATCTACTAAAGATGTTCAGGCTGAAAGTGAATCTGTATTTCTACGTTAACCAGATTTGTAGCGGCGTCTGTTCTGCCCAATGGTTTTTACAGGGGAAACAGTCCAGAGACAATTAGATTGAGACACTTCAATTGGTACTTTTGGTAATAAACATTTTTTGCATTGACGCGTCTGGTGCACTTGACTCTTCAGAAATGTGGTAAGTGCTTAAGCATCTTCTTTTACAGATCAAGAGTCTGACGGAGGCTCAGAAAGGTTAAAGTCTTGATTTACACTGATTGCTCAGGCTCCATTGACTTTCTCTTTGAATGTCTTTCCCACCGGGCATTTGACTGACATCTCCTTCCCTAGGGCTTCAGTGCATGTGCAAGTAGTCATGGCTCTTTTGCAGGGAGGGGAGGTGGATTAAGGAAAAGCAAGGTGAATGTACCCTGCTGATGCACAGTGCCAGCATGTTTTGCCCCCCAAGGATGACGCTTCTCCTCTTGGAGTGTCTTTGGGATGCAGCATTGAGGGCGCTCCGCTCTCTGTTTGCAAGTGTGACACCTTGCAGTGCTGCAAGATGAAGGCCCTTGTAATGAGAGGCTTGAATGAGGCAAAGAGTAATGAGTTGTCCAGGGATGGTTCATTGGCTCGTGCCTAGCAGAAGGAAAAGTGTCACTGTGATTTGTGCTTACCTAGCTACACAACTGAATTTTATCCTTGGACTGGGTTCCTGGTTTAGACAAAATCCTTCGGGTGAAACGCATATCATTTGCACTGGGTTCTTAATTAGAAGAATTCATCATAAATGTGGGCATCTTTCTTGCGTTAATATGGCAGGGGATAGAGATTAATTACATCAGCAGAAATGTTGTTGTTTACTATTTCTATGAAATGTGGCAGTCCTTGGTGTCTGCAGACAGAGATGAGGTTCCATACGATAATGTTGTGCTGCCACTATTATGCTTTTAATTATTTAATGAATTGCTGACTTTTGAGTTGAGGTAGCTCTGCAAGGCTTGCTATGGGCTGATCAGGAGATGCTTAAAACTTGCATATTCAAAAATTTCTAGATCTGCAGTGATAAAGGGGGAAAATCATGGCATGTTTAATTTTTTGATAGCAGCCCTCTCCTAAAATATCTGTGTTCTCCTCTCCCATACTGTCACTAGCAAAGGAAGGGGTAGATGGCAAGGAGATGAGATAATTTACTATGAGAATTTCAAAATTAATGGCTTAGTTTGGGGCACAAGTAGATCTTGCATCCTGCTTCTCTCCCCTCTGTCCTCCCTCAGCTGGCCAAGGGATGCCATTTTGAAAGTGTCTGAAGAAGAGAAAATCCATTGGCTGTGCAAATCTCAAGAGTCGGAAATTAAAATTGCTTATTGGGTTCCTCTGTGTGAAACCTAGCTTCCAGCGCCAAGGATTAATTGCTTACATTCAGGTTTTGAAGGGTCTGTGTCTTTCACAGAGAATAATGCAAGAACATCTGGCTGGCTCCAAAGCATGTAAACATTATTTGAAACGCTTGCTGGTGGGGTGCAGCAGGGCTTTCCTCTGAAGCGAGCAAGACCAATTAGACCACTGGAGAGTTGGTTTTGGTGGGTTTTTTTGCCAATAATCTCCATCTATCTTCTCAGGGAAATTTTCCTTTAACTGGTTTGTCTCCTTTCTTCCTCTCCAGATGGATATCATGGTATAAACAGATTGCTAAGGAGAACTCTTTCTTTCCCCTGCCTAAAAAGGAAGGGAATGTATGGAGGCTGTCTCACAGAGATGAGTTTTGAGCCCTTTTTTAACTTGGCAAAGACTTTGCTTTCACCCCAGGAGCCTTGAGGAGCAGCTCTGGTGTGGCAAGCAGAGGCAGAAAGGGAAGCCCGCATAGATGGCTTGTGTGAAGAATGGACAAAGTGTGTTTTGATAAGATCAGTGCTGTAGCAGTTGGGTACACCTATCCTGTACTGGGCCGAATCCCACTCTGGCTCTCACAGTACGTAAAGGTTATGATTTGCAGCTGCTTCTATCCTCTAAGCACAAAAGCTAGGTGATCAGTGGTGTTACTAGAGAGGATCTGAGCGCTTGTCCATGTGTTTAATTAAGACCTGCTCTTCAGTGTGTGATTTATTGCAGATGCTCTCTGCACACTTCTTGCGCTTTTCTTTTGGGATTAAAGTGCTAAGCAATCTTCTTTATCCCCTTGTCTTCTGTGGTCTCATGTCATGAGTTAGGGATAAAAGTGCCTCCTTTGCCAAATACCATCTGGTGGAAGATTGATTTATTTGAGTATGAGGTTTTTCAAGTTTAAGTGAATGTTAAGTTTGATTTTAAAGAAATATCTCAACAGAAAGGTTGAGAAAGGTAGAACAAGCATTTCTGCCTGTCCTTGTTCTCAAGTGCGCAGTGCCCGTCACTCTTGGAAGAGGAACAGACTGTTGTGGGGTTGTTAAGATGCTTGAAGAGTCACTGACCTGTGGGCTGTGGTGCCTTCTCTGTCCAGAAAAAAACCCACCAGAATAGTTTCTGTGCAGTTCTTTAAATGTCTAGCTTGCAGTTTGGGGGCTCAGACATGAATGATTTTAAGAGTTGTCACATGTCTGAGGACAAGAGTTACAGATCTTTAGAACAGATAAGAATTTAGTTAAAATAGATAAGAATTTACTGACAATCCATAGCTTATTGGATTCCTCTATGTAAAATCTCATGTACAATACTGAAGATTAATTGATTAAACTCTTCTCTAGAAAAGTTTATTCTTTAAGATGTGGGTAATGTAACATTGCCTTACTGGCTCAAACAAGCATAAAAATAGGAGTTTAAAGTGGCAGTTGCCAGACAGAGAATATTGTTATCTGCTTTTAATTATAGGACAATATTTTCCTTTAAAAAACAACAACAACAAAAAATGAATCCAAGTCTTTTGTATCCTTATGGTGAATGGAAGCAGTTAATTAAAATAAACACTTCGGGTTTGAGATTTGCAAGGTCTTTCAGGTGAAAGACTTAGGTAGACCTGCAGGTAGGTGTTTTATGAAGTTGTTTCCTGCTTTGCAGTTCTCCCTTTGAGCTGAGATGGAAAGGAGGTGTTAATCACTTCTCAAGGGCTCTGCAAGACATTGCTGCCGTCTTGTGAACATCATCCATTGTGTCCTTCAAAAGATCTTGCTAGGGCCACGCAGCTGGAAGAAGGGATGGACAGCTGTGGTAGCTTGCTAGAAGAAGCAACAATATTCGATTTAAGAGCCCGCAGGCTCTTATTACTGCTCCTCTTGCTCTGTTAAGGCACTAATCTTGTATTTTGCTCTGAAGGTTACCATGAACAGCTATGTCATTCCTCCAGATTTTCCCCAGCAGGGACAGTGCTTGGGAGGTCAAGAAACAGAGGAGGAACTAGTCTTACCGAGATGTCCCTCCATCTGTCTGCAAACAGTGCTTGTATTTCCTTGTCCCTGGGCACTGCCCAGACGCAGGGGACGGGGGTTCTGCTGGGTCACGAGAGGCCTGGGGGCAGAGGGGTCATCTTCCAATAACTGGAATGAGAAGACACGGAGGGATGCGAGGTGTGTTTGGAAGGAGTGCAGAGGAAATGGGAGGAACGAAAGCCGTGTTGGTCTCCACTGGACGCTGGCTGTGGCCCCTGAGAAAAAGCATTTTTGCTCTGTTGCCGCTGATGTTTGTACGAGGTTAAAGCACTTGGGTGGAGGTGAAGATGCCATTCCGGGAATGTTTTGCTTCAGATGGGTTGACTGCAAAGAGAATTCTTGTTGTTAGCCTAGTATTAACTAGGGGCTATGACAGGGATGACGACTCTGTCACTTGCCTGGTAGCATGGAAGTATGCAGTGAAGGGTAACATTAAGTCATTATCAACTAAAAGAAGCTGAGGGAGTTCCTTTCCCTCTTGGTTTAAAACTTGTTGCTTCACACAGATTACCACAGTGCTCTGGGAAGAGGTTGAAGGGGTGAATTTGTGTAGGAAAAGAGAGGATGGGAATGGGTGTCTTATATATGCTTTTCCCACTTGCTGCTTCCCTCCAAAATGTATCAGTCATTTGGGAATTGGTCCTGGCATATTGCTCTTTATAATAGGAGTCTGTCAAAGGTGTATCTGATGGGTGACGAAGTACTTGTATGAGCTTTCATCTCTTACGATGTTATCAGGTTAAAGATGGTCATTTGCTGGGGTGGTTGCTGCACCCCCAGCTCCAGTTCAGCACTGAGCAGAGGGACTGGGTGGAAAGGTGCCATTTGGACTAGTGGCCCTCAGTTCAGCTCCAAGGGCTGCTGGAGCAGCCTTGCTAGAAATATCCTTGTAGTTTGAGCCACTGGCCTAAATGCTGTCTCCATAACCCAGAGAGTGAATATTAACCTGGACATAGAAAAGTCTCACAGCCTCTGACTCAGTGCACCTAAGTGACGTGGAATGGGGATAGCTTGCAGAGGGCCAGGCAGGATGGATAAAGAAAGTTAATTTGGAGGGGGCAATGTGGCAAGATAGGACAAACTTGGTTTCCGTGTGCCTTTTCCTCTGTGCTCTAGACTGCAGAGAACAGCAGCTATTTAAACATCCCTGTAGACTTTCCTCACTTTCAGATGAGGAAAGAAAGGAACAATAATTTTTTAAGAATCCTGAGGTGTGGCTATGTGCACAGTTTCCGAACTGAGTTGTCTGGGAGATGTGTATGTGTAATTTGTGTGGGTGTATACTGGCAGCCTTGAGGTTCATGTTGCAGACCAGCTATGAGTGCATGCTGTAATGATATTTTAATTGTGATAACTTCTGGAGACTTTTTTTCAGTACAGAGGATTTTCACCATCTTTGTACTTATTCTCCCATTTTGCTGAAAGTAGTAATTCAGATCTAGTGTTTCTCCTACTGCTCTGAGTTGTACAAAGCCATTTGTCCTCCTGAGCAAAACCATCGGAGGTCAGAGGGATGCCTCCCTGTATCTACCAAGGGAACTGACATACCTACCTAATAAGAGACCAAACCCGATCAGTTTGGCTGGTGCGCTTCTGTCCCCACCAAGAAGAGGTCCATCTTGGACACCTTTAATTTAAAAGCCCCAGAGCTATCCTGCGGAAAGGGCTGGTGGCAGGCGGCTCCAGGACCCAGCTGCCTGCCTTCCTCTCAGGTTCCTCTGGAGTGGGGCATCCCTAAGCAGGACTTGGGGCATCCAAGAGCTGGGGACGAGCCAGGTTACAGTCCCCTCCTGTGTGAGGGTGGGCTTGCCCAAGATGGGATGACTCTGATGAAGTCACCAGGGCAGCAGTGACTTGCAGCAGGTAGAGCCCTCTTTAGCTGGAGGTGATCTCTCAGCCTTGCAACAGAGGCTCCACCAGCAAAAACTAGTGAAGCACTTTCAACTCCATTGATTAAAACAGCAATAAATGAGCATTTGCTTGTGATGGCTAAGTGAAGTTTTAGTACCTTGTCGTGGTTTAACCTCAGCCAGCAGCTAAGCACCACGCAGCTGCTCGCTCCCTGCCCCCCACCCCCAGTAGGACAGGGGAGAAAACTGGAAGAAAAAAGGTAAAACTCATGGGTTGAGATAAGAACAGTTTAATAGAACAGAAAGGAAGAAATAACAATGATAATAAAATTACAATAATACTAAAAGGATTGGGATATACAGAACAAGTGATGCACAATACAATCAACTGCTCACCACTCACCGACTGATACCCAGTTAGTTCCTGAGCAGTGATCCATCCCCCAGGCCAACTCTCCCCAGTTTATGTACTGGGCATGATGTCACACAGTATGGAATATCCCTTTGGCCAGTTTGGGTCAGCTGTCCTGGCTCTGTCCCCTCTCAACTCCTTGTGCCTCCCCAGCCTTCTTGCTGGCTGGGCATGAGAAGCTGAAAAATCCTTGGCTTGGTATAAACACTACTTAGCAACAACTGAAGAAAACATCAGTGTGTTGTCAGCATTATTCTCATACTAAATCTAAACCACAACATTATACCAGCTACTAGAAAGAAAATTAACTCTATCCCAGCTGAAACCAGGACATATCTCAACCCATGAGATTTTGTTAGATGTTTCAGTGTTCCCAAGTTAATGAGCCTCCTTGAGATGGGTATCTCTTTTCTCTTGACACCTATCATTATGTCTCAGACTTGACACAGTAGGATTTGAACTGTGTGACACTGGTTAACGCAGAGATATAGATTGCTATTGCATTACTTTCTCCACGATGCCTGGTCTGTGTCAATTGTCTCTCTCCAAAGCAGCCATTTTTGAGGCAGTCCATCACACGCTACAATTTTGCTTTTGGTCAGGAAGATTGCTTACTTTTCTGCAAAGAGAAACATGATTTCGTCCCTAATCTATGACTAAAGATCAGTGGACTTTTGGAAGATACCTGTCTACTTTCCTTTAATAAAATTATTCTTTCTATTGTTCCTCACGGCTGACAGATATATATCAACTCCAGGCCTTTAGCATCTCGGTACAAACCTCCACTGCCTGCACCTAAGGACTGATTATTCATTTGCAGGAACAGTACCAGGCAGTTATCTTCTGTGAACCGGCATACAGAAATGGGTAGTGTGCAGTCCTAGCAAATCAAGAGGATGGGTGTGCAAAAATTGCTCCATTTTATGATGGAAGTGCCTTACAAAGATTTGATGCTGTGAGACAGTTTTCTATTGTTTAACTTGACTGTTGGTTTCTAATGAAGAGTGTGCTGCTAAGCTCTTCTGCTCCATCTGGTTGGGGCATTGGTTGTTAAAGGGTCAGCTTTCCTGAATTACCCAAATGTACCAAGTGTTTGGTTTTTTTTAAAAAAAACCCCAAAACAAACCCAACCCCAAACTTCTGGAAAAAGGATACCTTTTTTTTTTTTTTTTTTGGCTTCTGGAAGGATTCTTTCTTAGGTATGTGTGACTCTGAACATGACCACAGTTAGTTATAGTTAGTTATATTTGGGGGGTGGGAGGTAAACGTCTGGCAATCAACTTGTTTCATCTCTTTCAGATTCTTTGGAGTAGCCCATGAATGACATGCTGAGAACCAAGCTGTTGACCAATGTTTCTTGATATGGCAGGTCTGGAAAACGCCCTTATGATAGTTGTATTAAGGCTTCTGTAGATCATCACCAGACCCTGGAAGTAAACTCTAGCGATGAAGGAAAAGTTGGCTTTACATTATTTGCGTTGGTCTTGTAAGCTGATTTTGGCTGAGCTGTTTAGGGGAGAAGTGGATGCTCCTAACAATCTGATGCTTGTTCTGAGAAAAGTTAATCACAAGAGCTCCCCGAGGAGGTAAGGAGGTGCAGTACCGTGGTACTCATCAGCGTGGGTAGGTAGCAACACCGAGCTGGGTGCAGGCATCAGAAATGGCTCTGGTGAATGACCTGGGTAAAGCCCTGCAATCACACTGGGGCGTGAGGCAGGAGCTGAGCATCTCCTCTCAGCACCCTGCTCCCAGGTAGCAGGCTCTGCCACATCCGCAGCACACTGCGAGTATTAATTTCCTTCTTGCATAACTGGGAACTGGCTCTGCGCTGGATAAGAACCTAGCTTTAAAAAAACCAAAAGCAACAAAACAAACTAAAAATTACTATGGTATTGCTATGGTAACAAACATCTAGGAATGCAGATAGATCTCTGTGTATCAACTGCAGGCTTGGGCTTTATAGCCTGTGCCCTGGTGGTTGCATATGCAATCAGAGGCAGAAATGATGCTGTAAAGGGAAACAGCAGCGGGTTTATGATACCTTGGGATCCTTCCAAATATGAGACCTACTGCTCCCTCTGCTTGAGGCAGGCGAGGAACAGTTGCAGGCTGTTGGTGCGTGTCTGTCACTGCCTGTTCGCTACCCACCCAGGCAATGAGAGATGAGGGGCCAAATGCACTTCACAGCACTGTTACAGCTGAGCAGAAATGGCCGATTATGGGATCGGTGCTGGAACATTCTGCATTTTGAGTGTAAGAACACCTTGGCCTCTCATCAGGTTTTTGGGGGGCTTTGGCTAGTTGGAGAAGACAAGTTCATTTTGCATATAGTCTATCATTTGCAGCTTCCAGCAGCATGTTCAACGGCAAGCCTGCGAGAAGGCAAAGGGAGCTCAGCTTCTTCCCTAGCATGGTGTTCAGTTGTGTGTACAGGGGTTCTGGTTTTCATTCTTGTTTTCCATTTTCACTCTGTTACAGGCAGCGTTAAAATCAGTGAATTAGGAGGGGAGATGCCAGCAGCAGAGAGCTTTGAGTTTCTGGCTGAGATGGAGCAGGTTCTTCCAAAGCACCCCTAAAGCATAGGGTGTCTTGGTTATTCAGCTAGACATTTTCCCCTCCACAAGCATCTCCTGAAAAATACGGCAGGACTGGGCAATAGGACAGGAGAAAAAGGGAAGGAACTTCTACCAGGGCAATTACAGAGGTGTAGGGGACCCCACTATAATCGTGGAGGTTGATGTCGGGAGAGAAGACGACCTGTTCTGAGAAAGCCTGGCTTTGAAGTGGAGAAAAGACCTCAAAATGCTGCCACCTAAAAGAGGTCTTTCTTCCCTGCAGCCCTCCCTGAGGATGATCATGAAAGGATCCTGGCATGTAAAAAGGAAGATGCCTCTGGCTCCCCTTGGGACCAAGTCACAGGCTGATTCTTCCCAACTGCCATTTCAGGCTTCAAATTTGTTGAAGCTACTGAGTGTGAGATATCACTGGGGACTTGATCTGGATGCTTTTGGCATGCCACTTGTTTCTGTTCTACTCTGCATGTGATTGCAGGGAAGCAGGGGAAGAACTCCAGGGAGCTCAGTCTCCTGCATCAGGGCACATTCTGGCATGTAATTATGTGCAGTCACGCCAATTAATGCTTGTAGTGTACATGCATGGTAGAACTAGCTTTGCCTTGACACTTGTAATTCAGGATTGGCCTTTGTGCTGAGTGTCCAACTCTACAACCTTAAATATGCCTTTTAATATTGGTTTGGGAAGGAAGGGGCGAGGGAGGGAGCTGTATGAAGTAGTATATATATTGACAGACAGTGAAGAGCCCTGTGTCAGCTCATGTTGCTTAAACATCTGTTAATTAGGGAGAAAGATTGAAAAAGGCTGTCCTGGCGATTGGCTGGATCCTGAGCGGTGAACGTTACTCAGCGGGTATGAGAGCTGCTGTGCGCGCTCTGGCTCACACCCTGCGGCTGCAGAGATCTCGCTGGCAGCTGCCTTTGTGCTAATCAAAAATAAGATTTGAACCGTTAAACCCATTTAATTCAGTAGGAGGTGCTGCTCTGCTGAAGAGTGTTGCTCATTATTGGCATTGGGTGTGTTGCTGGTCAGACCCCCTTCAGCAGTGGCTGGGATAGCCTGCCTGAAATGGGGCATGCCGGTGACTACACTGCCTGGGTGCTCGTGGTCCAGGGTCCTGCCACGTTCAGACTCATTAGATAGAATACCTTTTACATCCAACCAGCTACAGTAAAAAATGCTTATTCCAGACTGTGTAATGCAGAATTACAAGCTAATTCCCCTTTCACATTCACCTTTTGTCATTTAAAGATAGGCCTCCCACATCTTGTTCTCTGTCTATAACAGTTCTTTCAAGTTTTCGGTGGTTGGTTTTCTGGTTTGTTTTGTTGGGTTTTTTTAAAGTTTATTTTGTGATATCTTTGGTGCTGTCTGTCCCCACGCTTCCAACCACAGCTCTGCTTTTGGTTTTATGATTATTTTTTTTAAACCTACTTTGAACAAACCTGTCAGCACATTTCTTTGTTCATGTTTGTTCATCTCCATATTCCTTTCTGGAGCCAGAAATGCTAAAACCCAACAAGAGTGAGCCAGAAATGTGAAGAATGGCTCAGCATCCTTTTGTATTTGGGAGAAAATGAATTGTGTTACAGTCTCCATGTCTCTAACAAGCTGTATTGTATTTAATCTTTACCTCGCCATCACAACCTCCAGCTAGAAATGTATGTATTATTTGTCTTCTGGGTAACGAAGCCTATTTAACAACATATTAGTTAAAATGGTTTCTAAACACAAGCCATTTTCCAGGGCAAATAAAGATTTGGAAGAAGGGGAGGGTCAGTGTGTTAAGCAGTTTGATTTTTCCAATAGATAGTATTAAACTCTTGAGCGTGAATGACTGGAAGCTAGTGGAAAACTGGGGCCTTGATGAGTACCGTGTATGTGTCTGTTTCTCTGTTTGTATTTTTGTTGTGGCTGAAATCCTGTCCTGCTGATGTCACTGGGAATTTTGCCACTGGATTTCACTGGTAATTTACAGCACACTCAGATTTTTACATTGTGTTCTTCTGAACACAGGCAAAGCCTCTGTGCTTCATGCTGCTCTCTCTGGAGAAGAGAAAGCAGACCTCACTGAGCAGAGCTCATCCTGGTGAGCAACCCTGTGGTCTTCATGGAGCTGTGACAGGACTGAATGTATCTAGGTTTATTTTTCATTCATATTTAGGAAGCCTGCTGAAGGCCCAGGCAAGATTCTCTGACCATCACAGCACCAGTGGCTTTTTGGAGCTGTGCCCTCTCCTCAGTGAAATAAACCTGTGTGGTGAAAAATGCACCTGCCCGGTGCTTCTAGGTGTTGGGAGGTAGCGAAGCTGTTGCATTGCCCAGAGACATGGATGGAGGTCACTCAGTCCTACTGGTTATGCTCAGCTGTCGTACTTTGGAAGAGGAGAATTTAGTAAAAGCATCTGATGGATCTTGAGAAGGGAAAACTGTCTTCCTTGACGGCATTGTTTACACTCGCACAACACTCCTCTGGGAAGCAGAAGGTTAGGATCACAGCCCCAGCTATCAGAAACAGATGCCCACATTTTTGTTATGACCTGTGCATGAACTTTGAGTTTGCAAACTTGCTCAGAGAGTGGAAACTGCTGAGCTGGTGGCTGGGTTGTGAGCCAGCCAGCCATGGCGGGGGGGCTGTCAGGGGTGCAGTCTGCCTGGTGTGAGGAAAGCGGGACCGGACTGCAGGGCTCTGGGAACTTTCTGAAAACGGAATTTGGGCAAAAACCTCACTAGCTGGGTGTGTGGAGAAAAATATCAGCCATATCTTTTAATAAATGACCTCAAAACCAGTAGCTCCCAAAATCTGCCTGATTGGACTTACGGTTTAGCCAGGCCAAAACCAGCTATAGCCCAAGGTTTCTGTAGCGGTGTTATTGCTGACCACCAACATTCAAACATTACTTGATTTGAAAATCAGATTTTGTGCCCTTTATCTTCACCTTCTGGGTTTGAATTTCTAGGTATCCACCTTTTTCTCTTCTGCAACTGTGAAGGCAAAAAAATTACCTTCTCTAAAGAAAAGCTGTGAGTTCTCCTAACAACATAACCCGGGAGCTGCATCTTTATGCGATGAACTTACGAGAGTTTCAGCAGAACTGTGAGCGCTGTGCGTGCGGAGTCAGATGATCGCTGCCCTTTCTATTGGATGGGGATTGATAGCGCAGTGGATTTTAAAGATCCTTGCTGGTCTTTGCAATCATTGACTTTATTTTGCTGCACTTTGCACCTGCAGAATTAAACAAGTGGCGGTGCGCATGGGGAGAACTGCATTTCCACAAGCAGTGGTTTTGGCCATACCTGCCCCGAGTGTACTTTTGTGATGTCTGCTTCCGTGGTTCTGCTCTTCCTTACGTGCCCAGCCCTTTCCTGGTTGACAGTGATTAAATGGCAGAGCAGAGAGGCTGTTGAGGAGGCCCCTATTAATAATGTGATTGAAGTCTAAAATGACAGAGGCCTACATTGCGTAACACAAGGGTTTTTTCATATTTGACAGACAGATATGAGCCCATTGCATGATTCTTCATTGGTATGCATCCTTGATTAAATTTGCTATTGGGGAGGTGAATTTAATGCCTTTGCAAATGGAGACCCAAGCACAAGCAGAGCATGGCTCTGAGCATCTTGTCAGTTCAAATTGATTGCTGAGTCCTGGAATTGGAGCAATGCAGTAACTGAAAAATTAATCAATTAAAATGGAATATCATTTGGCTCCTAAACAAAATGCCAACAACCTGCTATTCTCAAATCTTCACTGACAAATAGACATTGAGTTTTTCTACTATTAGAAGACAATGTTGCATGCCGCAGGGCTGAATGCACGGCAGAGAAACATATCTGAGTGAACAAGGTCTTGTGCAGAAGGACTCATTTTTGTAATGAGTCATGGAGGCATATGCACCATCACTATTTTCAGTACAGAAAGGGTACCAGTACAGTCCCTGGGGATAGTTCTCATGGCTTCGGACCTCCAAAATACAAGCCTGCATTGTGAGCTGAAGGTCGCTCTTGAACTTCTCTAAGAAACCAGGTCATGATTCAACGGCGGCATGAGGAGTTATATTAAGTCACTCCGTTAAACACGAGTTTGGTTGTTGGTTTACAGACAAGTTGCATTTCCATATTGGGCCTGGCTAACTTGCAGCCAACGGGTCCTGCCGAGAGCCTTTCTGTGTGATGCTCAAAAACTAATGTGAGGAAGAGCTGTGTGGAGCATTGTGGTAAATTACCTGACTCGTCAAGGTGGTGTCCTATCCAGGTGTTATTTTCTGGGAAGACAAGCTCCGTGCAGGCTCTGGGGCTGCGGGCCAGCTTCCAGGAGCAGCGGCACGGTACCCCAGCTGGCACAAAGGCAGGAGTGTGGCTCCCCGAGGCCACTCTGCCACCCGGCTCAGTCTGCAGGGTGTGCCGTGCTTCCCACCGGCATGGTCCAGCTATCCGTGAGAGGCTGGAACAGGGGCTATCTGGTGATTAACACGGGCAGAGAGGAGAGAGTTGGTGTGGAATTGGATAATATTCAAAATCATGTCTGTTTGAGCAAGACACACTAACAAAGACATCTTAGAGAAAAATCTTTCCTTCCTGGAAGATGGGGAGAAATTCCTACCTCCTGCTGTGGGGCTGGGTTTGTCCCTGGTGGGGATGTGAAATGTCCCCTTGTCTTCCTGGCTTAGCTGTGCATGTGCACAGTATTTCTGCACAGTGTGAATGTCGGCTAGTTGCAAAACCACACTATTTTATTCTTAATCTTCTAATCTCTGTTTAAAGCTCTAACTCTTGAGGATGAATGATTAAAAAGGTACTTCAACCTCCTTTCTCTAGCCTTAGCAAAAAGTCCTTACAGAGTGATCTTGAAGGCAAAGAAAATGAGCCCCAAGCTTAATATAATTAAATGTTTTAATGCTTTGGGTGAACAGTGCCCATTCCTCAGTGCTAGCTGACCTCTGCTCATCTTTTAGATAACTAGTTCACTGCTGACTATGTTAGCAGCTTATGAGGTCTAAAGTTGCTTTCTCCTTCTCTGTGAAAATATCTGTGGCGGCATCTGTCACTCTAGGCAGTTGTGATTCACTGGGAGGAAAAGGCTGAATGTAGGTCACTTACTTATTTCAAAGGGAATAGATTAGTACATCAGCACGGGAGGCACATTGTGCAGACAGCGTAGGTGGGGGAGTGGGCACAGAGAGACACAATTCATGTGACTGATATGTTTAATAAAGACCTAGAACACCTTCATTTGAACGGTCTTACTCGCTTCATAGGTGCTACCAGGTAATCATAAAGGTATCATCTGTCTTGATACAGAATGCTGTATGTCAATCTCTCACGATACAGATGCTATATATCAGAGTTCAGGTAATGCCTAAATGGCCATTGAGCATCTAAAACTTGAAGACAAATAACACAACAGTGTTCCTTTTTCTTCTTTGGTTTAATAATTGAGAATCACTTGGAACCTGGGGCATTCTTTACATATTTAAATGTCTACAAAGACCAGGATATTTTTCCAAAAGAAAAAATGCAGCTTCCTATAGTGCCTTTTTTAATCTGAAGGACCTCAAAATACACTTTTACAGCCTGTGTTATACGTATATATGTATAACTTTTAGCAGAGCTTTATTCCTATATACAGTAAGTAGCCTAGATGGCTTTTGCTAAGGAGGTTTGCTATGTGATACTAAATAGACGTCTGAATGCAGACAGCTTCATGTCCATGTGGCCATCGTTTCTCTGTAAAAAACCTTCTTTCCCAGAGGCACGGTGTCCCCAGCTACCCATTGGATCTCTTTCTGACAATGCTGCTTTTTTGGTGTGGATGGCAGCATGAACTGCCTAGTCCCTTAGGTATTCAAATAGTGTACTGTCATGTCTGTCTTCTCCCTGGCACCAGATGTTGTCATGGATATTTATGGATAGCGAGAGGTGTGCTTGGAAAACAAGTGCTGTGTCAGGGAAGAACAACCCCACGGACCTCATGCTCCTCTCTCATGCTGGTACTCAGTAATTTTGATGACCATCCCCTCACTATTTTTCAGGGGGTTCTCCCCATTGTTTTTCTTCTGGAGAGAAATATAAAAGCATAAAGGTTTCTATCAGCAAAATGGCAGTGTTCGTGTCACAACAAAATTTGCCAAACAGGCAACAAATAACTTTACTCTGGATTGTGAGATGAAGATCGAATCAACATAGAAGCCAGATGTATGTGTGTCTGGACATGTGGGTGTTTATACAAAATCAATGTATGTGAATGTCATAGATATATTAAAAACAAAAATTGTAATATAATTTTTCAGTTCTGTATAATGGACATCTGTGTGCGTTAGACTTCAAACTGAGGGAAGAAATAGGCCTTGGCAACTGCTTCCCCTCATCTGGGGTCAGGATTTTTATGGTTCTGAGCATTCTCATTTCCTCAGAGCTGTTTGGAAGAGAGTGCCCTCAGGCATGTATCTTTGAAGCCCTTCTGGCTTCCACTGCTTTGCTTTATTCAACACTCCTAAAAACAAAAGACTAGAAGGATGCCCCAGGGCATCATGTCCCCTCCCTCCAGTTATGGGCAATGTCTTCCTGCCTCTGGGCAGCTGGGCCAGAAAACTTTGTAGGATCCAGCCCTTGCTAACTGCTCAAGGCCTTTTCAGGATTACATAGCTAGGTCAAAGATCGTCATACTTTACAGGAGTCATCTTCTGCTATATGTTATATCTATATATGTTATATCGTCTTGGCCAGCAGTAGAGCATGGTAACCGATAGTATTGTGCACCTGTCACATGTGAAGTTGTATAATAAATTTCAGCTTCTCGGGTTATCATTCTACAATGGATATACATCAGGACTGTAATCGGAGGGGAATCCAAGTTGGCATGATTTATGCATGGATTGCTAATCTACATGGGTGTGGAGAGGGGTTAGTTCATGCTGAAGCCAGTCAGTGCATGTGGAAATGAGTTGTTTGCATGCAGTGTAATGCTGAGCTCATATAACCAGCATGGCAGTAAGTACCCCACGCTCTTTAGGGCTGCTGTCTGCAAAATGAATGAGACTGATGTGTGCTGTAGTGCTGGCGCTTGTGCACTGTGTGTTACTTTTGGCCATCCTCCAGTTGTCAACCCATGCTGCTTTGCATACCTTTGGGACCTGGGCAAAGAGATCCAGATGTGCTTCCTTCTCTTCCCTCTTGTAGACAAGGATGTGCAGGATCAGGATGAAATATCAAAGGAGGATGATTCTCCACAGAGCCACTGAAGAGGTGGCTAAGTAGGATTATTAGACAGAGGCCACATAGCTGCCTCAGAAACAGGATTGTGAGTTCTGAGACATGAAAGCAAGGAGCTGGGACTGTGATAGGACAGACACCACCTTTCCATATGCTGAGAAGTTGCATGAGGGTAGTGGTGTGTGAAGCTATTGGAGAACCACCGCTCGTGATAGAGGTAGTAACTTAATTGCTCTTGGGGTTTTTTTTGCTGCTCCCCCTGTAACCTTCCCCTGCACTGTTTTCCTCTCTTGTGTTATATACTTTCTTCCCGAAAACTGCCCAAAAGACCCGCTTGTCAAACCATGGCAAGTGTGCTTGACAGTTAGTGGCCAAGCCTTGTCCATCAACACACTGTTGTGACCTGTAAGTCAGCAACATCCTGTTTCTAACCTCTTCACATTAACAACCAGTGTCTGCTTGTGACGGACGTCATAGGAGAGTGTGATGTTCACTTCATCCAGACCGTAGGCAATAACATGGAAAATACTGTGCATCTTCTGTGTCTCTTGGAGCAGGCTCTGAAAGTAGCATCCAAAAATTGATGGGTGTGGGGAGGACATTGCTGTGGAGACCAAACACAGAAAAAGAATTGCTTCTCCTTTCTCATACAGGATTTCCACCTTTTCAGGCCAGATGTTAGAGGACACTTTCCTTGTCAATCTCTGGTAAAACTATGAGGGAAGAAGAGAAGAATGAAATAGAAAATGTTTGGTGGAATCCCATGACTTCCTAGCCGTGAGGCAGGGATGGAGACAAACGGTTAAAACAGGGCTGAAACAGAAGAAAGCAGAGATGCAGTCTTCCAGAGCTGGCAAAGAATTGCTTCTGCATCCACAGAAGGCAATAAATTCCAGGAGACAGTGGAAAAGAATAGGGAGGTGGAGAGGCACCTTGGGCAAGCAGCAGTGCTGGAAAGCAAGCCCCAGCAGACTTTCCCTGCTTCTCACTCCCACCATCCCTTGGCAACTACAGCTCTGTCACAGGGCCTGGAGAAACCCTGTAAGTTGGCAACTGTGGCATCTTCTCAGAGGGCACAGAAATGAGCCTCTGCTGGGGGCCCACCACTGGTCTCTCCAGCCCCGTTTGGAACTGGCAGCAGGCCTCAAGATTGTCCAGTGTTGATGGCAGTAGAAAATCTTTTGTGACCAATTAGCTGCTGTGGGAGCTGATCAATTCAAGTATTTTTACTGCTTCCTTTGTGTTACTCCAGTTTGTGCAAGCTACAAACAAAACATTCAGATCTGTCTCTGAGCTCCTCTGTCAGCACTTGCACTTCTCAAAGGACAGAGATGGTTCTGTTTAACTGTGGTAATTTTTATTAACATTTCATAACAGGAGTTCCATAAGAGCATGGTTCCTAAACCACATTTAAAATGCTTTACACAGTTAAAGCATGAATAAAATAGGCCCGGTGCTGTCAGGCACAGCCTTTTCTCTTAAAGTATTTTGAGCAATTTTTCAGAGACATATACAGACTATTTCATGACACATAACGAGAGCCATGTGTGCACTGGGATTCCTAAACCCAACTGGAAATACAACACACCCTCTGAAACAAATGCTCTTGGCAACAGGCATTCAAGAGACGCTATCTTGCAGGTTCAGCCCATCGAGAGTAGCTTGCTCCCTGGGAGTTTCTTGGGAGTTGCTGCAGCTCTCAGTCCTGCCCTCTCTGTGCCATTCGTAGCCCATCCATGTGCCAGCATAAGGTTTACAGAGCTGAGCAGCACCTGTCTCTGTAGCATCCTCAAGCACTGCTGTGCTCCCGAGCACCTGATTGCTGGTGGTGGTGCTCTGCTGTCCTGTCCTCTCTGGGGCTTGTCTTCAGGTCACTGGGACAGTGTATGGAGCAAGTGGAGTGAGCCCACGGAGAAAAATTTCAGGCCGTGCGGGCCACAGCAGCTCCACTGTGGTTTATAGAGGTGGCTTGGCCCTGACCTTTGCTCTGAGGGAAGAGGATTTGCTCAGCCAGCAATGGGTCGAAGCTGGCATTAAACCAGTTCAGAGGGGAAAACTTCTGAGGGGGGTTGGACCTGCAGGGCTGGTGGGAGGGAGGTGCTGGCAGGGTTGGAGGTCATGGCAGTGGCAGTATGTGAGGCTGTGGCAGCAGGATAAATCGAAGGGGAGCCTCGAGAGGGAGGAGGGTTTGGTGAGGTTGTTACTCCCTAGCTTGCTTTGTGTCCATATTCATCAATTAGACCTTCCTGGTCAGTTAGTTCTTCCAGGGAAAGACATGTACTGGGGATGGCTTGTGATGATTGATGCTTTTCTGTCCCAGGATTTGACAGAGCTGACGTAATCATGAAAATGAGCTTAAAACAAGAGAGAAGCATGGCAGCCTCTTGCTCCATTTGTTGTACTAGCGCTAAACACTTGTAAGAAAGATATGCAAGAGCTGCAAATTATACGTCCTGTCATATAAAACTGCTGTTGGACTAATTTCACAGTAACTGTAAAATGATTAATTGCACTTACCTTTGAGACTTTTGCATACCTTACTCTAGTTAAGTAATGATTCCTTATGACACCTGTAATATGGTTATCCTTTTTGAATTTGGCCAAACTTGCTGTTACCAAAAAAGATCTTGGGACCCTGAAGTCCTCAGCTGCTCTGGTTTTAGTGGCTGTTTTCACGATGTTGGAGCTGGTATGCCTGTGTCTGGTGGCAGACAGTGACAATGCATGGAGGTGAATGGCACTGTCTGTATTATAGTCGTGCTGTTTCACAAGTGATGAGCCCTAGAGGAATATCACTGTGCTAATCAAGAAATGAGGCTCTCAAGTTTTCATAGATGTGCATGGCGTTAATTTCTTTCCCTCAATCCCTTGTTTATAAAGTTAATTTCACTACTTAAATAATTTCTGGTCTCTTGAACCATGTCAAAACACAAATAAGAACGTCCTTTCAACAGCAGAAGAGCATCTCAGTGAATTCTGTCACTGAAAGGGAAAAGCATATGTGAAAATGAGTAGGGGTGAAATGAGATTAGGAGGTTTACAGTATTTCCTGAAATTGTGGCATGTGAATTGTGTTGGAGGTCTCAGCAATGTTTGAGACAAACCTTGATTTCTGCAAACTACTTTGCTAATCCCTAGTCTAGACGCTCACATTTCCACTGCCTATTCATCTTTATTTCTGCTTTCATGTAGCAAATATTTTTGGTCTATCAAAGAGCATCAGTGTCCTGGTTTTGGCTGGGATACAGTTAATTTTCTTTCTGGTAGCTGATACACTGTGTTTGGGATTTAGTGCGAGAATAATGTTGATAACACACTGATGTTTGTGTTGTTGCTAAGTAATGCTTATTCTAAGTTAAGGATTTTTCAGTTTCCCATGCTCTGCCAGCAAGCAGGAGTACAACAAGCTGGGAGGGAGCATGGCCAGGACAGGTGACCCGAACTAGCCAAAGGGATATTCCATACCATAGAACATTATGCTCAGTATATAAACTGGGGGGAGTCGGCTGGGATGGGTGGATCGCTGCTTGCGCATTGGTCAGCGGGTGGTGAGCAGTTTCATTGTGCATCACTTCTCTTTTCTTGGGTTTTATTACTCTTTTTTTTTGTTGTTGTTATCTTCCTTTTCATTACAGTTATGATATTGTTATTATTGTATTTTATTTTACTTTAATTATTAAACCATTCTTATCTCAACCTGTGAGTTTTACTTCTTTTTTTTGATTCTCCTCCCCATCCCACTGGGAGAGGAGGAGTGAGCAAGCGGCTGCGTGGTGCTTAGTTGCTGGCTGGGGTTAAACCATGACAGCCAGTCAGAAGGAACGGAGCTCTTCTGCTCCCCTAACTCCCACTTGTAGTTCCAACCTCAAGCATGGGGATACAGGGTGTGTAACTACATAAAGAACTTATGGGTATGAACTGTCCTGTTGATATGGTAAAAGTCTTGACGCTGCACTCAGCTGTACATTCTATGCCTTTAATATACCCAAAGTTCATATGTGCTTATATTGACTTCTTCCTGAAGTGAGGGGTGTTAATGTGAAGGGAGAAGAAAGAGGGGGTGGATATCAGTCTGCCCTCCTCAGAGGGTTTGGCAGGGGACTGATTTACTTATTTCATAGAGAACCTGTGCTGCTCCTGTCAAATATGTTTTGAATTAACAGTGATAAATGTCCTGAAGTTAAACATCTATATTATAGGAGAAGAATCTGATAAAGCAAGTCAGTCCTTAAAGATAAGCTTTACATTTGCTTTGCCAGGCTTGTTCGTAGCTGTCTGGGCTCCACTCAGGGTAGTGTTTGGTTTCCTCTCTTAATCTGACTTTGCTGTTGTGTATGTAGTTTGTAATGAGCTGTAACATTGAGGGCTTTTCTGAGGAGCTGCTACCTTGCTCTTTCTGCCATGTTTTGTATTAGCACAGACCTGATGAACTGTAGAGGTCTGCAGTGCCCTTATTGAATTGCATTTATTGTTTTCAGACAATTTTTTTTCCCCATGTGTTGAGATAATTTTGAATTCTAATCCTGTTCCCTAATACGTCTGACATTTTTGCTAGATTTCCTACGGATTTGAGAAACATACTCTGTCTCAATATCCAAGGTACTTCTTAAGAAAATACTGAATAGTGCCGGATCCAGAACAAACCCCTAAGACCTGCTTTTACCATAGCCCCTTTGGCTCTGACAGTGGCTTTCCAACCAGTTTCACCCATTCTGTAGTAGTTTCATCTAGGCTATTATTTCTCTAGCTTGCTAATGATGTTTTGCCAGCCCCTATTAAAAACCTTACCAAAGTCATGATGTATCTATCTCCTGCTTCTCCACACCCCTAAGACTGATTACTCCAACAGGGGAGAAAATTAGGTTGGTCTGACGTGATGTGGTCTTGACAAATCTCAGTTGGCTCCTATTTATTACCTTGTTATCTTCTTGGTGCCCACAGATTGCATGTTAGGCTACTTGTTGATTACCTGTTGATTAGCTGTCTTTCTGGAAGCTGAAGCTAGGCCCTCTGAGCTATCATCCCCTGAACCTTCTCTTTTCTCTGAAGAGAGCACAAAGAGATACTGGCCGAGATGAAAATGAGAAATATTCTTAACTGACAATTAAATCCCGGTGCTCTTTTACCACTTTTAAAATTTGATACGTGAGAACCAGAGTGTCTAGAGGAATTACCCCTAACAGTTCAAGTTTAAATGTGTCATGGCCCTGAGGGCACTAATAGGCCCTCCCGTCCCTGCCCACTCCCCAGCCCCCCCCCCCCCCCCACCTCGGCCCTGCTCATGGCCCAGGACCCTGTTGCCCCCCGGGGCTCCCTGCACCCTGCCCATGGCCCAGGACCCCAAGGGGCTCTCAGCCCCTGCTCCAGTGACGCCGCAGCAGGGCCCGTCTCCAGCTCCCCACAGCCTTGCCCTGCCTGGCCATGGGGCCTGCCACGGTCGGCCCACATCCCGTCCCATTCCCAGTGAGGTGCCCGATGCCTGGGGCTGCCCCGGTGCCCCCCGGCTGCCCCACTCCTGGCTGGGACGTGGGGATGGTCCCTGGCTGCCAGGCCTTGCCCTGAGCTTCACCGTGGGGAGTCCCCAGCCCTCGCAGTGCCCTGACAAAATGGCTCCTGAAGACTCGTTGTACTTCCAGTGTTTTGCAAGACGTTCCTGCCAATATAAACCAAAACCAGCTGTTGCTTTTCCAGGGCCTGAGGAGACGGTGATAAGTAGCAAAGGGAAAGCGAGTGACTGCAGAATATTTCGAGGCGGGTGATAAGCCGAGCTTTTGCTACAAACCAGTGTTGTGTTCTAGGGCAAGAGGAAAAAGAGAAATGGAAGCTCGGTTTGCCAGAATCCTAGTATGAGTCAAAGGAGGAAAAACTTTCAATTTCTAGAGGGTAATTATTTTCCTCGTCGTACAGAAAGTATGACTTCAAGGGAGAGTCTAGGCAGCAGGCAGTGAAACCAGCCGTACAGATAACTGACCCGTTGCCCTAAGCCAGCGGCGTGCCCAGCCGGTGCTGTGGCGGCAGGGGGACGATGGCGGGCATCCCTGGCGGAGGGGCGGCGGGGCGCTCGTGGCTGGGGGGGGTGGAATGGAGGCAGGTCTGTCTGGCGAAGCGTGCCTGGGCCAGTCCTGCACTAGGGTAAATCCATATGCAGCAGCTTGGCTGTGCAGTGGTTGAATAAGTTTCTTTGTGTTGAGAATAGTGGCGCTTTTTTCTTTTTTTCCCTATGAAAAGGCTTTTCCCTCGTTCTTGTATGGTAAGAAAGGGAAATCTGAGCATCAGGCTGACCTTCGCTGAATTAGGCATAATTATATGGGCCACGTTCATTTCTTTTCTCATTCATTCATCTTCTCTCCAAATGGAATAGTCCTAACATTTAATTTCTCTTCATCCTCCGGTAGCTTCCTTCCAGAGACCAGTTTGACAAAACTTGCGCTCTGGCCGTGGCTGCTGAGCTGTCACTGATTTTGTGTAACAGTGTTCACAATGGTTTCAGTTTTCTCTGTCCCATTTGCAGTGCACTCGATTTGCTATATTTCCCATCTCAGCGGACTGAGTGCACCGGACCGAGTGGTCACGGTTCATTTGAAATCCATCAATGTGCATGAGTAGTTCAATTTGTTTCTTCTAATGTTCATTATCTTGCACTTGTCTACGCTGAATTTCATTTGCCATCATCTTACCCAGCTGTCTGGTTCTCCTAGGGCTGTCTGCACTGCAGGGTAGAAAGGTGCAGACATGTTTGTTCTTCTAAGCTCTCTCCTGCTTAAGGAATTTGCTGTGGTGCCGGGTGTCTTGAGTTGCTTCCCAACCCATTAAGATGGCTCGACCAAAATGTTGTGTGATACTGGGGACAAGTCCTTGGTCTCTTGCCCTCTAAAGCTCCTAAAAGGAGCCTTATAACAGAAGGAGAAACATGATCAAGCCTAGTATTAGAGGGTATCCAAACTATTTTACACAGAAGGATCTCAAGATCTGGGGATTGTCCAGCACTTTGGATGAGATGTGGACTTGCCAGAATCTGCTTTTTCCAGCAGTTTTAGGGAGCTCCAGCACTCCTTTGTACAAGGCTGGGAGCATTTTATGGTTTCTTCATGATTTGGTCTACTGAACAGCTACCATAGACAATTTGTTAAACTACTTTTATTGTATAACAATCCTGATTGCTTTATAAGCCAATATTTTACAGTTTCTAGGTTGTTTCCAACCAAAATCTGGTATTTAAGTGTTCAGCGTGGTCTAGAACTGTGCCTGTCCTCCCTCCTAGTGGCCCTAGTGAAGGGTCTTCAGGTGCTGGCATTGTACTGACCCTGTGGCCTAGGAAAGCTAGAGGAAAATTAGGAGAGGAAAGGGATGGCCCAGGTGTTTTTGCTCCTGTGTGGGACTGGGGACAGTCATGTGCAACTTCCAACTTTATCACAGACTTCTGTGAGACTGGGCAAAGCAGACCAAGGCACAGCAGGGGACCTTTTAAATCAGCTGCCTCTGTGTTTGTGCATTAGCGATTGCCGAAAGGCTGAAACTCTTTTTCTTCAAAATACTGTGTTTCAGCCACATTGGCTGGAGGCTGCTCTCGAACCCACGTTGCCTGGAAGGGTTTCCAAATGCCTGCAGTCTCACACGTTCTGCCTTAGCAAGTGCTACAGGGAATTTGGCTCTGCCTGTGCTGTTGGGAACAGCAGCTTTCATCCTAAGCTTAGTCGGTAAGGATAGCGAGGCCTGCAGTTTTCCTCGAACGCAATTGTAACATCATATCTATGCGGGTTTCCTGCTTTCCTTTCGAAGCTCTTGCCTGTCCTGCCTTCTCCCATACCTGAGCCACTTCCAGATGTATGGCAAACAACCTGCCTTAGTGTACACATGTCTGAATTTATTACCCATGTCTAAACATGAGTTGGCTGCTCTCCCTGATGCTCTGATATTTGTCTCTGCTCTAGATGACAAGGGCTCCCCAAGGAGAGAAGAACAGCCGGAGGGGTTTTGACGAAAAGGCTTACTTGTCCTCAAAACTGGTGAAGGCTGGAGAAGACCCCTACCGTCAGCATGCTTTTAATCAGCTAGAGAGCGACAAACTCAGCAGCGATCGGCCCATTCGGGACACCAGGCACTACAGGTACAACGTACCCCTTGCTCCAAGCTGTGGCTGCTGCTTGGTGTGGGGAGTCCACTGCCCCCCTGTGTTGTTCTGCAATGTTGACAAAGGATGGTTTGTGTTTTTGTTTGCTAGTGTCAGTCCGTTACTCCACTGTATTTTGTGGTTAATCTGGGAAGGTCTCAAATGCACAGATATCCTTGACTAATTTGGCCCCAGCTTGTTGCTTTTCTAGCATCTCTTCTCTCAGGTGCAAGCATCATCTTGTTTTTTCAGCACAGCCCCTCCATTGCAGCTCAAATTGCTCACCTGCCAGTTGTTTTTTGCGCAACTCCCCTCACACTCATGGCTTCTGTATTGGTTTTGTTTGGCAAGGTTTTGGTAGCGGGGGGGGGTTACAGGGGTGGCTTCTGTAAGAAACTGCTGGAAGCTTCCCCTGTGTTCAAGAGAGAGCGAGCCCATATTAGCCGGCTCTGAGACGGACCCGCCGCCGGCCAAGGCCGAGCCAATCAGTGATAGTGGTAACGCCTCTGTGATAACATTTTTAAGAAGGAAAAAGTTGGGACGGAGAGAAACTGCCGCCGGAGTGAGGAGTGAGAACATGTAAGAGAAACAAGCCTGCGGACACCAAGGTCAGTGAAGAAGGAGGGGGAGGAGATGCTCCAGGCGCCGGAGCGAAGATTCCCCTGCAGCCCGTGGTGAAGACCCTGGTGAGGCAGGCTGTCCCCCTGCAGTCCAGGGAGGTCCACGGTGGAGCAGATCTCTACCTGTAGCCCGTGGAGGACCCCACGCCGGAGCAGGTGGGTTCCCGAAGGAGGCTGTGACCCCGTGGGAACCCCGCGCTGGAGCAGGTTCCTGGCAGGACCTGTGGATCTGTGGAGAGAGGAGCCCACGGAGCAGGCTTTCTGGCAGGACTTGTGACCCCGTGGGGGACCCGCGCTGGAGCAGTGTGCTCCTGAAGGACTGCACACCGTGGAATGGACCCATGCTGGAGCAGTTCGTGAAGAACTGCAGCCCGTGGGAATGGCCCACGTTGGAGGAGTTCGTGGAGGACTGTCTCCCGTGGGTGGGACCCCACGCTGGAGCAGGGGAAGAGTGTGATCAGCCCTCGTCCTGAGGAGGTGAAGCGGCAGAAAATAACGTGTGATGACCATAAACCCCATCCCTGTCCCCCTGTGCCGCTGGGGGGGCTTGGTGGTGAAATCCGGGAGGGTAGTTGTGCCCGGGAAGAACGGAGGGGTGGTGGGAAGGTGTTCTGAGATTTCGTTTTACTTCTCATTACCTTGCTCTGGTTGATTTGTAATAAATTGAGTATGTTTTGCAAATTGAGTCTGTTTTGCCCGTGACGGTAATAGTGAATGATCTCTCCTGTCCTTATCTCGACCCGCGAGCCTTTTGTTATATTTTCTCTCCCCTGTCCAGCTGAGGATGGGGGAGTGATAGAATGGCTTTGGTGGGCACCTGGTGTTCAGCCAGGGTCAACCCATCACAGCTTCTCTCAGCAACCCTCTGTCCTGGCTGCAAGGCACACCATTGTTACAGCCTTGCTTTACTCTGGTGTTCCTCATCTGCTGTGCCCTGGCTGCCTGAAGCTGGTTTGGTGCCTTCTTTCCAGACTGAGCATTAAGGTTTGGATGAAGGCTGCTGGAGTGGGGATGAAACTAACACGTGAATATAGTGAGTATTTCATGGCTTGCAAAGAGCTCATCGTTCTGTCCTTGTTTCATTGGGAGTGAATTTATTTTGCTGACTAAACTCATCCTTAAATTGCTAATAGTGTTAAGGTAACTACTTTGTAGTTTCTGGAGTACAAAAAGATAATGTTGTACTGTGAAAACTGCTGGTTTGATAGTGATAGGGTAGTGTAAAGCAGCCTACTTCAATGGATAAAAAACAGAAGGAAACTAACCATGTCTGAAATGCTTGTCTACCTGAGCTGGAACCTAGACCCTATCTAGGATTGCAAAGCAACACTTCAAAGCTGCTGGAAACAGGAAAGAAGGCATCTAACTTGATTGAAACTGCAAAAGGGATGTCAGGAGACATGGAGATTTGTGAGCCTGCCAGTACTGACAGCCGTCAGGGTGCTTTGTGAATGCAAGCAGTCAGAACCTTGGTTGCGAGATCAAAGTCTTGTGCTCCTGTTCCCCAGCATAGTAGTCAGGATTGGCTTCCTAGTGACTCGGAGGCAGCGGTCCCATGCCCTGTGTTACTGACAAGTCTCCCTGCCATGCAGAATTGCTGTTTTCTGTTAATCTGCTGTCATATTCTGGCCTAAAACCAGCTCACTTCAAAGATGAATTATTGTTTATTTTGATCTGCAGTAACATGCAGAGCATGCTTTCTGTGAAAAGCCTCATCTATGCACTTCAGTCTGAAGAACAACATATATGTGATTCCCCGGAAATGTATGGCCATTTCAGTCCCAGCTTTGCAAGGATTCCCTTCAGCAATGGGGAGTCCAAAGTAGTGTATAATTAGAGCAGATAAAACTATTTCCATGTTCCTCCCCTTTGCAGGGGTGGCAGTTTGGGAATGAGGGAGCTGTGTTTGAGTACCTTGTCTTGTAACAATACTGGAATGGTTGCTGGGATGGCAACTTAGGATGAGGACTTATTTCAGCTGATACAAGTTAGATTGTGGTTCGAGGAAAGCCCATCCTTGTGTCACAAATGGACCTGGCTCCCTGTTTAAGGAGTGGGGGGTCAATAGGTCACTAACATGTCACTTTTTCTTCAGGCACCAAAGCAGAGCTTGGACGTACTTGATTCCACATCCTACAAGCTCCTTCTGACCTAGCGTGTAGCTGGGTTTTTGATCCAAAGTAAAGAGAGGGCCAATTTGCAAGCACAGACTTTGTCCTTGTCCTCTGTGATGCTGTAATAGTGCTGAGATCTTGGGAAGACTTCCCAAATAACACACAGAAACTCTTCTGCTTTTCCACTTCCTGATGCCTTAATACATTTTATATCCATTACATCATGGAGTTATTTTGAAACAATAATAAATGTGGTATGTCTCTTGTCTGGTCTCAGGTTTTCCATTTTAGTCTTTATCAAGGTTTCTTTATATGTTTGAAAATTGCTGTAAGATGCTGCTGTCCCCTTAATAAAATACTGCAATGAAAAAGTCATAAACCAGTAGGATTGAATGTGATGATAAAAACAGTAACAGTTTAGTAATAGCCATAACAGAATAGTAAGTAAATGTGGAAGTACAAGTAGTGGCTGTAAGAACTGAATTGTATTCTCTCCTGGGATGGATTCAGTCTATGCGTGACCTTGAGTTGTTAAAAACACTAGGCCACAATTTCAAGTGCAGGCTCTTGATGGGGCAGGGAATTAGTGCAGACTGACTGCTGTTTGACACTGGCTGGAAGTTAAGGTGGCAGACACTCTGGAGGATCAGATCAGCCCAAATCTGCCATTCCTAGTATCTGCCAGAATTGGATCCAGGATTCACATCTGTGACTTGTTGTCCAAGAATCCTTGTTCTCCACAGGGTATGAGCAGCCCTGGTGCAAGCTGATCTTGAGTTAGTGCTTGGTTTTGAATATGGGAATGAATGTATGTACCTAACATTACAAAGTCAGATGGGAGGAATTGCTTTCCATTGCCAGCTGAGCTATTCATGTTGAACCTCAGCAGCTCCCTGATGCAGATCACAGCACTAGCTAGTGTTTTCCTTTCTGTAAAGTCCAATGTCCAAAGAGTTTGAAGTGCTTCATACAGCAGTGCCTGGGTGTACCAGCTCCATGCATCCTTAGCATGTGCGTGTCCTATGCATGAATAAACAAGATTTTGCATGAATCACAGGCAAATCCAGGGACTGGAGTCCACGATGTTGAAACTTTGTTCCCCATAAAACCCACGTGCCCTCCTCAGCATTCAGCATCGTGAATTTAGGTATCTATCCTGGTTTCAGTTGTGATAGAGCTAATTGTCTTCCTAGTAGCTTGTACAGTGCTATGTTTTGGGTTCAGTATGAGAAGAACGTTGATAACACACTGATGTTTTCAGTTGTTACTGAGTAGTGTTTATACCAAGTCAAGGATTCTTCAGCTTCTCATGCCCAGTCAGCAAGAAGGCTGGAGGGGCGCAAGAAGTTGGGAGGGGACACAGCCAGGACAGCTGACCCAAACTGGCCAAAGGGGTATTCCATACTGTGTGACATCATGCCCAGTACATAAACTGCAGGGAGTGGGGCTGGGAGGGATCGCTGCTCGGGAGCTAGCTGGGTGTCTGTCAGCGGGTGGTGAGCAATTGCATTGTGCATCACTTGTATATTCCAATCCTTTTTTTATTATTATTATTGTAATTTTGTTATTGTTGTTATTATCATTGTTAGTTTCTTCCTTTCTGTTTTATTAAACTGTTCTTATCTCAACCCACGAGTTTTACTTTTTTTTCCCGATTCTCTCTCCTATCCCACAAGGTTGGGGGGAGTGAGTGAGCAGCTGTGTGGTGCTTAGTTGCTGGCTGGGGTTAAACCATGACAGTATCACAGCCTCAAAACTTTGCCTCTCTAAACACAGAGTTCTTTTTAAGCTCTGCCAACCTTGGTGCAGGGGCTGCTGAGGCCTCCCTTGCTGCAGCTCAGCTGTGCTGTTTCTGATTTTAGCATATTATTCTTTTCTCCTTTATAAATTCTAGGTACATTGCTGCAGTGGGTGATGTTTGGCTTACACTTCTGCTCTTCTGTGTTGCAGGTGCACCTCTGTACGCTATGACACAGACTTGCCAGCTACCAGCCTCATCATCACCTTCCACAATGAGGCACGCTCTACCCTGCTCCGCACGGTGAAGAGGTGGGTTCAGCAAGGGGTGCTGGGCCCAAACAATGGTGCCTGGAAGGGCACTGGTGGAGGGTTAGGCATTTTCCAGCAGTTAGACAAGGAGGGTCGCTGCAGTCCCCCAAGTGCATGTGATCTGCCCTTGAGCTGTCCCACTAGGACAGGTCAGGGGCTTGGATTGGTAGTGTGGGCGTATCTTCAAAGACAGAGCATATCTGCAGTTAGCCACTATATAGCCCCTGTGGTGGGAGTCATTAGCAGCAGGAAAGGGGCTGCTGGGCCTGCATCTGGAGGTGGGAACAGTCTTTATGAGCTTTGTTTGGAAGAGCGAGGGGGGACCAAAGGGGACACTGTGTGTTGCTAGATGCAACTGATAGATGGGGCTTGGGAAGGACTGTGTTCCATAAATGGGAATAAGCAGCCAGCTCCCTGCTAGGGCATGTGTTACAGGAGCTGGGGCTGGCTCACTGAGGGCAGTGGGCACAGCCTGCAAGTCTTTCAAGCAGAAGGTGATGAACTCAAAGTCTTGTGGAAGGTTGAGCTGATGGTATCACTAACAGGAATGCATTATTCATCATCACCGCTTCTTCCCCTGACAGGTCCTGTGGGCTTGCAGAAATGTGCTTTGTGAATAAATAACAGGCTTTTTCAAGTTAGCCTCATGGCTAGAAGGCTGGTTTCTGTCTGCCAGGTTTGGTGCTACTGTGTTTCCAGAGACCTGTATATATTGCATTAACACATTTTGCCTTTTTACCTCTATCATTTCCTTTTCATTTGAACTATAAAATGAGTTCTACAGAGCCACTGTTCAGAAAATGAGCAGATTTGTTTGGGACCACAGTGCTGCTAGGGTAACGGGAGGAGATTTCTGCCAATTACATCACAGGTCAGACAATAAATGGTTAGGTGCTCAGAAACCATGGTAGTAGGATCCTTAAGAAAATCTCAAGGCAGCCCATCAAATAGCTAGATGCCGTGATAGTTAAAATGAAGAGAAGATGACATTCAGAGCAGCAGTAACACATAGAGAGAGAAACTGATGTCCAGATCCTATGGAGGTGTTGCGTACTAATGAGCAGGTGAGTGCTGCCAAGCATTAACAGGGCAGGCTTGCTCAAAGCAAGGTCAACTGGAGTGGGTTGCTCAGGGCTGTGCCTGGTCAGTTTTCAGTATCTCCAAGGATGCGGACTCTGCAACCTCTCTGAGCATCCTCTTCTCAAGGCTAAACAACCCCAGCTCTTTCAACCTCACCTCGTACATCTGATACTCCAGTCCCGTAATTATCTTAGTGGTCCTTCAATGGACCTCCTTCAGCATGTCCCACTTTTTCTTGTCCTGGGAAGCCCAGAACTGGACACAGCACTCAAGATGTGGGATTACCAGCCTTTCAGCTGTGGTCTCCTGCAACCCAGAGCGCCCCACAAAGACCTTGAAAAATGGATGACCCATCTGTTCAAATTGGTCCCTGCAATCCTGCTGCCACTGGAGGAGTGCTCTTGTGAGGAACTGGCTGTATTCTGCTGTAAATGGTGGGGTGGGTGGCATTTCCTCCCAGACCTCTGGCTACAGCTGGAATCTTCATTGTCAGATGGTTTATAGCCAGTCCATGTGATTGATTTACTTCTTGCTTACATCAAATGTCAGAAGTGTCCATGATTTATCCCTGCCTGACGAGGGATCCCAAAGGATGAATTCTTCTTGGGCTCTACAGTATTTGCAGCGTCACGCAACCAAGCATTGGCTAGTAGCCTTGTCTGTGAGGCATGGGAGGTTTGGTAACCATAGACAGAGGTGAAGGTTCAGGTCATGGCTGCACTATTAGAAGAGGCATAGAGCTAAGTCCCACTTCCAGGTTGACACTGATGTTATAGAGGGAGTTGAAGATTTCAGGGTGCTCTTCAAGGCCTTTTCTGTAACCTGAGAGTCCTGTCTTTCAGCAAAGTGCATCTGAATGTGCCAGGCTGAGTTACTGCTGTGAGTATAATTGTCACTCAATTCACATACACAGTCAGGGCACCAAATACTATGTAATTACCTTGCAGCACTTTGGGATAAGTCAAGTATCAAAGGGACAGGACTGTTCTGTTCTGTTTGGTTTATGACCTGGCCATGAATCTGCAGAGGACCACAGTGATATTAAGCAACAGGAGGCATAAAATTGCACTGCCTGCTTACCTGCTGACTAGTCAGGCTTGCAGCCTATCATCATTTCTATATCCATAAGAGCTTTCTTAAGCCAGGTAGAGCATGAGTATTTAGATAGTTTGAATTAACCATTTGAGAGGCACCTGGTGAAAGTTAAATATGATTCCACTGTTATTATGGGCCTTTTCCCAAGTTTAGTTATCATAATTACACTATGGGGATGCTATAAGAGAAGCGGGGGTGGAAGAAGACAACTGATGGAAATAAGGAGCACTGAGAGCAAAATTTTCTATGGCTGAAAACTTTTTTAGAGGCAAGTAGAACATGTACTACCAGTTGAAGTTTTCATACCTGAGATCTTTACAAGCCTGGCTGTTTAGTGCCTAAATTTAGGCACTCAAAAATCAGCTGTAAAACCTTGGGAAATTCTAGGAAGAAATATATGAAAATGGTACTGGGATTGAACTGATCTTAAATTAAAACTATAGAGAGCCTAAATGTGCTCCCCTGAGCCAGATAGTGTCTTACTGTGTTATTCTGACAGCTCTGCAAGGTAACTCAGCTAAGTGGCAATGCTGGTACCAAAAGGTCTTGGGAAGTGACCCAGGGATGAGACGGTTTATTTCAGGGTGATCTAAACATGGCAGCTGTAGGGGCCAGATCCTGATCTGCAGACCCTTCTTGCTAAACCCACCTGCATGTGTGTACACAGGGACTCACACAAGCACATCTGGCAACTCAGCAGTTGCCAAGCTCTCCCTGCTGCCCTTGGGATCTCTGCTGCTGGGTGGAAGCAATGGGAGTGATGTGCTGTTATTGCCACTTGAGGATGGGAGAAATGTTTGTGTTTGAGGGAGAAGGGGAAATAGAGGAGTGACTGTGGGGAGGAATAACTTCTTCCCTCCAGCACGCTGTCGCTTGTCCCTCTGTTAAAGAATTTTCAGTCATGGGTTTCTCTAGGTTTGTTTTATTAACAACTCAAGAATTGGCCTATCACCACAGTGAATGGCAAAAAAATAACTCAAAAACGCCTTCTATGTATATACAATTTTACAAAACAATGCACAATTGATGATTGGTCAAAAGAAGTTCTTGGTGTTCTTGGTGTTTTTCCACAAACTCTCAGTTCTCTATTCTCCAGTGGTTTCAAAAGTCCAATACATTTTCCTGTCTCGACTGATTCTTATTGTCTTGTCCTGGTTCTTCTGAAGTTAGTGGTCACAGGCAGAAGGTCTCCGGTCACCACAGTCGCTTATCTTCTTACACATCAAAGATCACCTTTGAATTTCTGAAAATCACTCAGGTTATTCTACTAATTCATCTTACTCTAAAGTTAATCACTTACTCTTATCTATTGTTATGTCTTAGGTCTAAGATGTATGATCCTTTTTCTGTTGATTCGGCTTCACTGGGTTTTAAGCCAGCCACGGTGAGGGCTACACGTGGGACAAATAAGCAGCTTATGCATATTGTTTTATAAGCACCTGCATTCTATTAATCACATCTAAAACAGTCTTTAATCATTAGTTTTATGTCTGATATGAACAGTCTTAGAAACAATGAGGGTTAAGGCCTAGTTCCCTTTACACCCTCCTGGTCCCCAGAGGCAACATGGGCTGAGTGCCTGCCTGCTGCTGTGGGCTCCAGCCATTTTCCTCCTCTGCCCTAGATAAAGGCAACAGGCAGCTGGACCTGCTGCCCAGCCTGCAAGCTGCCAGAGGGACCACGCCAGTGCACCAATAGGCTACGCTGCCCCAAATCCTACTGGTCCCATGCAGGGAGTCCTTCCAACAAATTTTGTTCATTTGTTTTCAGTGTAGAGGGAGACAACTGGTTAAAAATATCCAGCAAGAGACTAAGAAGGGGAATAGGGAAGAAAAACCAAGAGAAATGGGCTATCCAACAGAACCTGTGAACATGCCAGTTCGAATGGCTCGTTGCTGGCATGCGTGGTCCTGCAGGAGATGTGTGTCAGTCAAGAGCTGCTCGCCTGCATGATACCTCTTCTTCAGCAGGACATAGCTGTCACTCTCAAACCAGTTATTTGTTTGGCATCCTGTTCTCCTTCAGAAATAACTGTCACTCAAAAGGCACTTTGCGTGATTGATGTCTGTGCCTGGTTAGTTATTAAGCGATACCATCACTTCTGCTGTGATGACCATTATTGCAGAAGGGAAAATCAACTGCTTTGTTGTCTGGTCCCTTTCTTTCTCTTTATTTCTGATTTCAGGCAGTATTGCAGGGACTGCTTGGTTTTGGTGGAAACGTAAAGGTGAATAGTCAGGCCTTAAGTCAATGGACTTGAACAGCTGTCAGTGGTTCGGTGCCTATGCAGAGAGCCTGTATAAATTCTGATTAAAAGGATGCTGTGTCCCGGTTTCAGCCGGGATAGAGTTAATTTTCTTCTGAGTAGCTGGTATAGTGTGATGTCTTGGATTCAGTATGAGAAGAATGTTGATAACACACTGATGTTTTCAGTTGTTGCTAAGTAGCGTTTAGACTAAAAGTCAAGGATTTTTCAGCTTCTCATGACACAAGAAGTTTGGGAGGGGACACAGCCAGAGCAGCTGACCCAAACTGGCCGAAGGGATATTCCATACCATGTGTTGTCATGCCCAGTATATAAACTGGGGGGAGTTGGCCTGGGGGGCAGATGGCTGCTTGGGAACTGACTGAGCATCGGTCAGTGGGTGGTGAGCAATTGCGTTGTGCATCACTTGTTTTGTATATTCCAATCCTTTTATTATTATTGTAATTTTATTATTGTTATTATTATCATTATTAGTTTCTTCCTTTCCGTTCTATTAAACTGTTCTTATCTCAACCCACAAGTTTTTCCTTTTTCCTTCCAATTCTCTCCCCCGTCCCACTGGGGTGGGGGGTGAGTGAGCAGCTGCGTGGTACTTAGTTACTGGCTGTGGTTAAACCATGACATGCTGTTGCAATGCTAGAGCATTTGGTATAGCAACTCATTACAATGACAATTTAAATAATGGCAAAGGAGGAGATTATTTTAGAGCAAAGGAAAAAAAGATGCTCCTCTGCTAACATCCGGAATAAACGAGATTATCTGTGAGCTGATGCGGGATGGACATATCAGCAGAGGAGAGAAACTCATTGGCAATGCTGATGTGGTGTCATGCAGCAGAGTAAGGACACTGATACTGAAAGAAGGAAGCTGTGAGAAAAGACAAAGGAGGTAGGGAATCCATGAGATGAAGGGAGAACAGTCTGTGTTTCTGCTGTAAAAGACAATTGTCATTTGGATTTTGGAATCCTAATAATACGTTTTGTGCCTAAAAGTAATTGATTGTCATGCCAGTCTTGGCACCTCACTGAAGAGAAATACTAGGATTACGGTGTTCCTTGTTAAAAAGACAGGCAAGACAAAGTGCAAAGAAGATTAAGTACCTTTCCCAAGGATCCACAGCAAATTATTGCAGAGCTAAGAGAAGAACTGGGCATTGAACAGTAAGCTGAGAACTCCTCGAGGAGTGTTTTCTAGCTACTGGGGAATCAGTGGACAGGTGAGGAAGAGAGAACAAAGTGCTTTTTTTTTCCCAGTTTTGTTGAGTTGGAAGACCTGAAAGTTGTGGAGAAAATGTGAGCATTACTAGTAGTCAGGCTAGTGGGAGAAAGTGTAGAATACCATTTTACAGCCATTATACTGCAGGATGCAGCCTGTCTGGATGGGTTATGTTTTGCATTGAGTTTGCACAGACAAGAATTTCAGCGCAAGGCAACCCTGTCTGTGAAATATGCAGATGACAGCTATGCTGGGAGAAGCTGCACTTATAAATGCAAAGAGGAACATCCCCCACCTCCCACCCCACCATGCTAAAGGATCCAGAGAGGTATGAGCCAAGAGAAGCAAATGAGATTCAGCTTTGAAAAATGCAAGCTCAGTCATCTAGGGACATATAAGCTCAAAATACAAATACTCTTAGAGACATATGAAGCAGCGTAAATCTGAAATAGAGTGGGATGTGATACTGAGCAGCAGAGCAGTCAGGATTTTGCTGTGTTGAAACAGCAGAAAACTCTCCCAAACTGAGGAAACTTTGGCTCTGTATGCAAAGCCGTCAGTGATGCTGCTTAGCAAGATGGTAATTTATTTCTCTACAGCTCCATTCCTGGGAGTATGGGATTACTCTTGTTGTGTGTTTCCTGTATAAAACAAAAAAAGGAAAAAAAAAAAAAAAAAAGAAAAAAAGCCAACAATCTTTCTCCAGAATTGCTGAAATCAGAAGAGCGGCTGCCACTGAAATGAGACAGGTTGCTAGAACTAGGACAGTGTTTACCTCTGTTTTTAGTATTAAGTTTGCATAACTGTCCTCTTCATTGGGGTGCCTAAGTGTTACTGAGTGATCTTGTTGAAGGCAGTGAGGACCTGCCTGTGCGTAGAGGCATTGAAAGAGGCTCGAAGGGGGAATATGCTGAGTGATTGTAGTAAAGCCAGGGGAGGGGCTTGAAGAAGGTCATGGAAAATTAGTTCAAGCATTTGAAACAAATGAGAGGGACAAAGAGGTCAGAATCAAACTGTTCTGACTCCAGGGTACCAGAGTGCATTGACCTCTGAGGAGGGCAGAAACTTTTATCCCTTCTCCTTCTGTGTGAAAGCCCCTGTGGCCTGCAGACACAAACCCACTGCGGTCCCGGGGGTATTGTGGGGCATGGTGCAACCAGCCTGAGGAAAGGGGGATGCTCTCAGCAAGTGTGAGGCTGATTTGAAAGAAAGACAAATAACAAGAAAAAGAAGAAAAGAAAAAAAGTCCAAATCCAGAATATTGCCAAAGCAAATTGCCTTCCTCCCAAAGAAGGGAATTGCTGAGAAAGCCCCAGCAGGCCTCATTGTGGCATTGAGACAGAGCTCCTTGCTGGGGAAGGTGGCAGCTCTCTTTCCGCTTCCCGGCAGTGATGAGCTTTGCCCGCAGCCTGGCAGACGGGAACTGCCTCCTGGCTGCCTTGGGGCAGGTGATGCTCTCCTCATTGCCGCTCTGTTTAGAGGCAGAGAGCATGCTGCAGCATCCTTTGCTAGCTGTCTCCAGGTAAGTCCTGCAGTCAGCTTCCTAGCTGTGGGTCCTTGTAAGGTCTGGCTGAGATACCATAGCTCTCTGGGATATTCTTGCTTGCAGTTTGGCTCCTGCCAATGAGCCCTGGTACAAGGGTAAGGTTACCTCTTCCACATTACTGGAGTTTGGTATTCCTGCTCTAATGCATAGCATAGCAGATTTGTATCAGTCCTACCATCGTCATTGTTACGGCAGCTCACAAAGATTGTCTTTTTCCTCCCTGGGTCCCTGCAGTGTCCTGAACCGCACGCCTCCCAGCCTCATCCAGGAGATCATTTTGGTAGATGACTTCAGCTCAGATCGTAAGTATGGACCTATTTCCCTTGTATTTGCTTCTTCCCTTCTGTTTTCTCTCTTTTTGATTGCTGTGTTCAATCCCCCTCCCTCACAGAGATTTCCTCTTGTCTGTTTGCAAGAGAAAAAGAAAAGGGAGGAAGTTTTTCTGTGTTTAGTTTATGTCCATGCATGGCAGAGGCCAGAGCTTCTTCCTTTTTTTTCCTTTCCATTGCGTCTTCCCTTTCTGTCAGCTTGGCAGTTTTGGCCAGGTTGCCAGAGATCTCTGTCTACTTTCATTATGCACCATTTCGTGAGCTGTTTAGCACAGGTATGTATGTAGCAATGGTGTGCGTGAGCAGAGTGGGTAGTTACAAACCAAGAGAGAGCATGAGGACACAATGGAGCCTCCAGAAAACTGCTGCCTAGGGTCCTGCAGGTAGACTGGGGCGAGACTGCCTGCCTGCCTCCGTGTGCCTGGGATCCCAGGTGTCCCTGTGGGAGGCCGTGGAAGGATTATTGCTTTGGGCAGTGCCATACCTTCTCCTGCAGCTTGGCACAGGGATGCAGTGTCTTCTGCAGGAGTCCCACCAGACCTGCAGACTGGGGGCTATGGACTCTTTCCATCTGTACAGTTGCTCTTGCTCTTGGCTGTTATGTAGTAGTTATGTATGTAGTGTAGAGGTGGTGGGGACAGGAGACTTCTTGCTTCTCCCATGATGTGCGCTAGATTCAAGGACAATCTAGTTGTGTGCGACTTGTAATAATTGATAATTACTCCTTCAGAACACTTTACAGATAGCTGAGAATGCCCACCTTGGCCTGCTGAGGTAAGGAAGCATTGCTCTTTTGATTTTGCAGCTAAATACTTATATAGCTTTGGCCAAAAAAAAATTTTAAAGGTGGATGTAGAGATGAGGGATTTAAGTTTCTAAGGGCCTTAGAGTGTGATTTGGATAAGGACTGAACTGTGCCCGGCTGTTGGATTTGAGTGTTTCTCAGCACTTCCAACAGACAATCCTAGAGTGTTCCACATTTAGCCCCTAAAAAGTCAATTCTTAATGGCCAAAGTGTTCCGGATCAACACTGATGGATTTTTGGTACTTGTCCTGCACAGGGCTCAACCAGAAACTCCCATTTAGGCTCCTAGGTAAATAGAAAGATTTTTAAAAAGCTCCATCCTATGACAGCTCTCATTTTTTCACTGGCAGTTGGATATTTGTGAATACAGCTACTCCCCTGAGGCGCCTGTATGGAGGCACTTTAGCACATGTTTGAGGTCTCACTCTGCTTTAATATCCGCCTTGGTTTCTCCAAAGATACAGAGAGTCTGTCAGCTCTGGCAAGTAGTTACAGTCAGAGTGATGTGCACCACTCCCAGAAAGTGGATGACTTAATAAGGTTTCTCATACCTGAAGTTGTGACTTGGGCAAGATGAGAGTGTTGCCTTCCCTTGTAGCAGATGTCCAGCAAAATCTTGATGCTCTGTAATTAAGAGCACCTGCCACTTTGCTTGGATGCTGCAGCAGCTGCCAAAGTGCCCACACAAGAGCAGTATTTCAGATTGCAGGTATCCTTGAGAATGGAAATTTTTGCACAGAAACATGCCAAGAGATGCACTTTGGCTAATGGCCTTTGTGTTCTCCCCAGAGCGCTCAGTCTGTGGGAGGATGACAGTGGGAAAGGGGGTGTGTAAGACATGGAAAGGAACATGGAATAAACATGGAAGCTGGGGTGAACTTGGTGGAGCAAGGAAAAAGAGCAAGTTATAAATTGTTATTCCTATGACCTCTGCTAGAGCAGGAATAGAGAGAGGATAATAGAGAACTAAAGACCCAGTGCTCATTGGTACACCTGGGCTGGAGCAGGTAGCTGTTCCTCACCGTCATCTTCCCTGGGCAACGTAAATGAGGGATGCCACGAGCTTCTGCGAAGCTGCCAGCAAAGCCCTCAGGCATCCATGTGTTAATGTAGTGGTGTCTCCAAGGAAGCAGGTCATATCCCCGTGGCCTTTATTAAATAAAAGCAAGCAGAAACTGCCTCAAGAACAAATGGTGGGAAGTGCCCAGATGAGCTGCTGAAGGCAAAGAGAGCCGATGAGATCACTTTATATGACAGGACTCGCTTTTACTTGGCACTTTGGTGATTTGCAGCCCTGGCTCCCTGTGGTCCCTCTGTTTCATCAGTGCTCGGTGCCACGCTGCCAGCGCATGCCCCGTTGTTCTTGTGAAACACTGAGCACGGGAGGGCGAAGGTCTGGCTGCTCAGAGTATCAGGAAACACAGGCTCAGCTGTCTGAGGAGGACAGCAAGCAAGCAGTGCTCTTCTGTGTACTCTTTAGACAACAGGATTAAGGCCATCAGGCTGATTAATGTGAAGTTAAGTGAAAGCAGAATTTCCCCTCCCATGGAGAAGCAAGGAGAACAGTTAATTGGAGCTTTCTGTTGAAGCCAAATAATTCATGCATGTGTGCCAAATGGTTTTTTTGCCTTTCCTAAGCTGAGGACTGCCAGCTCCTTACCAAGATCCCAAAGGTCAAGTGTCTACGAAACACCCGGCGAGAAGGTGAGTGTGGAAAGCTTTGAGGGTACAAAGATTTTGCAGATTTTCCTACATGGCCCTGTTTGCCTGCCAGCTGCTTACATCTTGTTTCTTATAGTTACAGTTTGTTTTTTTCAGTTTAAGGGTTTGGTATCCTAGTTTGGAGGCTCTGTGGAGGGACAACCTGGCTTATCAACTCTCAGGCTTCAGGGCTTTCATTTCATACTTTAAATAATGAGAAGTGGTGTCCAGAGGCACTGGCTAGAATAAGGGCCACATTTTAAGATCTTTATTAATATAGATGCAGATGTAAGTCCCGTCCTTTTAAACTCAGAGTGCAAGATAACAAGCCATCTACGAGATGTGGGAGAAAGGAAAAACAATCATATATCTATCATAAAGAGATACAATTAAGGAAAGTTATTTCTCATATATCTCCTATGTGCATAAATGGTAACACTGACTTTCCCAGCTGCTCTTTAGTTTGACTCACATGTGCTGGCTTATTTCTAAAGCTCTCAGTGCACAGCAGACCTGGAGTGAGGGTCTGGAAGGGGAAGCAGGAATCACTGCTTAGTTCACGAAGAACATCCCAGGTAGTGGGATGGTGTGTAAGAAAGTAAGGAGACACCTGAGAGCCAGGTTGATATCTCTGACCACTGGGCAGAATGAAGGACAAATGGGAATAAAGCAGATAAGCAGTAAGAAAGGCAACAAGCAGAGAGTAGAGCTTGGTCCTGTGGAAGTGCTGAGAGAGGCAGCAGGGTGCTCTAATGGGAGAGACACCAAGCAGGCAGCAGCAAGGTACCTGTGGGGAGGACTGGAAGAAGGGAAAGGGGATGTCATCACAGCAGGAACTCAGTGGCATGGACAGAAGTGACAGGCCAGGTCATTCTTTGTGAGCTGGGAGGGCTCAGCTGACAGTGTACCCCAGGGGATGCTCTGCTAAAGCTGCTTTCTGCTCCTGATGGAGGTATGATGTAAGAGAACCACCTGCTCTCCCCCTGTAATGGCCACACAAAGTATTTTTTCTGAAGGAGGCTCAGCTGTTTCCCTTCCTAATATTCCTGCTCCTCTGCTGTCCTTTCCTCATTGTAGGGCTGATTCGCTCTCGGGTGCGAGGAGCTGAAGTGGCTACTGCTGACATCCTCACCTTCTTGGACAGTCACTGTGAAGTCAACAGCGAGTGGCTGCAGCCAATGCTTCAGAGAGTAAAAGAGGTGAGCACCACATCCCCCTCTGGGATGGATGGAGCTGGCCTGTCTTGTGCTGGTGAATCCTCTGCCCTCATATGCCATCAGCAGTACTGGTGAGGACAAAGCCTGCCCACGTACTCTTCAGGCAGACTTAGAGGAAGGCATAGCCTGAGCTAGATGGACAAGAGATCCCTGACGTGCTTCTACATTCTCCTGCCCGTGTGGTAGGGCAGGAGGTGCTGAGTGATGGGATGCAATGCTGAACGCTTGAACCACCAACTTGTACCTCATGTCTCCTGCAGGTGCTGTGCTTCCTAGTCCTGTCCACCTGTACATAGGATAGCCACTTTGGCAGCACACACTGTGCAACTTTTCCATGGTTGCCATCTCCCTTCTTGCTGCTGGACCCTTCCCTCTGCCTTGTCACTACCAAAATTTTCCCTCCATTAATGCTTCCGCTGAGCTGCCAACACATATCACCTGCATGCAGGTGGCTTCCTAGCACAGAGTTGCTGCCTGTGAGTGCAGGGATGTCCCTTTGCTGGTTCACTTGGCAAAGGATTGATGTGAGGCTGGAAGAGTGAAAATGAGACAGGAATATTAGCAGCTGTGACCCTGACTGCACTGTAGGGCTGTGGGGGGAGACTTACAGCTCTGCTGTAAGAGCAAACTGGGGAGAGATGATGGGAGAAGTCACAGCCATCCTTGCAAGTGGCTGGATTGATCGCCTCTTCTGAAAGGAGGATCCCATGGAGTAATGGGCCCCAGGAGAAGGGATGGAAGCTCTAACGCTGCCTTGTATTCATGTCTGGTTGGCTTAATACGAAGCAGCGGAAGAAGGTGAAACTTCAGGATTGATGACTTAAAAGCTTCTGCTTTTTATTCCTGCTCAATAAATTCTCCATCTCGGAAGCCCGTAAATGTTTACTTTACTACTGCTCTTTAAGTCAAGCTGCAGCAGCAGCAGCATAGGGGTCCCTAAGCAGAAAGAACCTCACTAGTTTCTTCAGGGAATGATCTAAGTTGCAAAAGCTTGGGTGCTGACTCCAGTATTATTCAGTGAGCAGATTTCAAGTCAGCCTATCTCTGACCTGCTTCCTACATTTCTGATGTGCATTCTAGTTCGGATTTCAGTCTTGGCCCACCCAGTCCTAGTGTTGACTGGTTGGAGCAGTGGCTTGAGCACCAGGCTGCCAGGTGGGTGCTGCGGGGGCTCAGGTTGGGCAGACATACTCTCACTGTGCAGCCATCGCAGCACAGAGGGGAATAAACATGAATGATAGCTCTCACCTAGGATGTGCTGTCCTGGCCAAGTGTGCTACAGCAGGAGGAACTATTGAAAGGCACAAAATGAAGGTTTGATAGGAAAGGCATGGAGGCTGGCAGCTGTCTGATAACGAGATGCTCTTTCTGGCATTGCCAGCTCCTTGTTTCATCATATATTTTAGGTATCACACGACTGTCTTCAATGCCCTGCCTCATGATGTTGAAAAATTCTTATAATCTCAACTTCTACTTACTAAAAGAATTGCAAAGGGAAACTGTAAATATCTATACCCCTTAATGCCAATGAAGTACCCCCAATATCTTAATATTATAATGTTTTTTTCAGTTTGCACTATGATTCTTAAGTGTGGGGTCTTGATTCATAGTACTCATTAGGAAGATGCTTTATTAGGGGGTTGATCATTTCTAGGCTGATGATGAGTTAATTCAAGGATGGTTGACCAGAAGGTATGCTGTCAATAGATATCAAAAGCAAGCACAAACCTTTGGGACAGTGATTTGTGCCCTGTGACTTGGGCAGGAAATAAAGAGCTGTTTCTTAGCAGCACTCCTGCATGTTGGGGTCCCAGGCTCCATTCGCCACATCCGTGGCATGCACCTGACTAGTACCCACCATCTCCATGTCTGGATGTAGTGGCCATGGATCCCTTGCTCAGCTACCAGAACTGTGCTGGAGAAGCCAAAGATTTACGTGTGCAGCTTTGTGTTTTCTGATCTCTGGCAGCTTTGTCAGACATTCAAGAAAAGCCTGACTCCTTTATTTTTTTTCCCTTTCTCTCTTTCCCTCAGGATTATACCCGAGTGGTGAGTCCAATCATTGATGTTATCAGCTTGGATAATTTTGCCTACCTGGCAGCATCAGCAGATCTGAGGGGAGGTAGGTATAATGAATGGCTTGTGTAAGTTAGGCCTGGGGGATGGTGCATGAAAAATAATTGATGTTTTCTTCAGCTTTCCAAGAAAACAGAGATATGATTTTTCCTGACGGGTTCTCTGTCCTGTTTTTCCTGCAGCTTGCAAAGTCAGATCTTCTTTTGCAGATTTAAAACCCAACTAGTGTTTTCCTCTTGAGCTTGCATCGCTGTCACAAAATTTTGCAATTTCAGGGCTTAGTTAACTGATTAAACATATCACCATGCCCTTCCTATGCTACCTGTGCACTGGAGTCTGACAGGCACTTCCAGTTGCTGCTCCGATCTGCCAGGCTATCTCATGGCATCTTCTGAAAAGCATTTTCACCTCTCTCCTCGCAGCTGAACCCGCTGCAGGTGTTCCTGTGGTTACCCACAGTGCCTGGTGCTCTTCTCCCTCTTCTGCGGCTGGGGTTCACTGCCGCACTGCTTGCCTGCCAAAGGCTACTTGTTCTGTGGCTACCCTTAACAATGGTATAATGCTAGTGACTGTGCTGTGCTCAACTATCCACCACAGGTCAACTACAAATAAATGGTAGTGTTGAAAGAGGTGATGGTTACAGTGATCTGCAGGGCTTTGTCCCCAGAATACATGACACCCCACAAAGTCCTTTGATTAAAGACTCATAACTTTGACAGACAGAGAAGTATAAGACAGACTGGCCAAAATGCAATTATATTTCACACTGAAAACACTCTCCTGAAGATGTGGAGTGGAATTAAGCAGAGATCTGTGATGCTAAGGGATGAGGATGCCAAGACAGAAGCTGGTGACTTCTCCGTTAGGATAGACTTTTGCCATTTTGGGTAAACTGTGAGGGAGGTCAGGGAAGGAATGTAGGGATAGCCTGTAATGTAAAGGTGGAGACTATCACTGAAACTAGTAGGAAAACAATAACAAAACCTATTTGACATGGTTTTTTCCTTCTCAGGGTTTGACTGGAGCCTTCACTTTAAGTGGGAGCAGATTCCTATAGAGCAGAAGATGTCCAGAACAGACCCAACTCAGTCTATAAGGTAGCTGTCTCTGATGGACTGTGTACAGTCCTCCAAATGCCTTTATTAAGCCTTCACCTGTATGGCAAGGAGTGCACAGGGACTGCCTTGCTGAGGACAAAATGCCACAGTGTGTTCACTTGATGATGACAGATTCTTCATGTTATTTTCTGAATGCATTGAGGTCTACACCCTAATCCTGAGAGTATTACTCTCTGAATATTGTAGGAATAGAATTATATACTATCATAGGCTTGTAGGCATGCCACTTCTACAAGCCACCTCTTCCTCTATATGTGTGGTTTTTTGGTCTCCTTCACTCAACACTCTGAATGCCTCAGAAATCCCTTTGGGTTTTTTTAATTACTTCCATCTTCCAGGTGAAGAACTAAGGAATGAAGCAGCTAAACAGTCACTCAGCAAGTGTAAAGCAGACCTGGGAACTGAATCTTGCTTAGTAATTTGGGCACAGAATTATCCTTCCCTCCTAAAGATGCATGTCCACAGACAAAACAGACTGCTGGGTGGAACAATTATTGCCAGCCTCACTGCTGTATGTGTGGCTCTGAGGAATGTAGAATGTGACAAATCCTGATATAAAAAGTCACAGTGCTTGCCTGTATAGGCAGGCAGCTTCCTGTTTGTAATATAAAAGTATCATTCAATTCCTCTGTGTAATTTGTGAGCCTCTGTTTTGTACTCCAGAAGCAACCAGCAGAGCAGTACGTGCAGCAGTGTCTCTCACATTGTGTCTAGTTGGTGAACACAGCCATCAGACAGTGCCCCTGTCATTCCTTCACACTGTGTATATTTGTATAAATGCAAAAGATGCAGCATTACTCATGGAGTGCTTGCAGGACCATCTAACAAAGGAGGAGGGTGATCTAGTGAGGGGGATCTCAAAAGCCTGCTGCAGGTTCACATCCCAGCTCTACTACTTTTCTCTTTTAAATGAGATATGATTTGTCAGGCCTGGACAAATTGTCCCCCCTCTAAACTGAATGTGGTGGTGCTACATATACATGCGATTATTTTCTGTGGGCTTGTGTTTTCTTTTCCAGAACCCCTGTCATAGCAGGAGGCATCTTTGTGATCGACAAGTCCTGGTTTAACCACCTAGGAAAATATGATACTCAAATGGACATCTGGGGAGGAGAAAATTTTGGTAAGTTTAGGATGTTTCAGGGGATTTACACACTAATACAGAACCACTTCCCAGTCTTCATTGCCTACTAGAACTCTCCTTTTGAGAGATCTGATCTGCATGTCGATGTAAGGCTAGGGACATGGTCAGGTAATCCCCATGTCGGTCAGAATTGTATCACTGTCAGCTTTGTCCAAAGTAAATGGAGGCTTTTTGCAAGCAGGGCTATCACTGTCTTACAGGCTATATGCACTATTATACAGATGCTTCCTCAGTACAAGGAAGAAAGAGGAACCTCCTGATATTTAAATTGTTGCTTGGTTTTGGAGAATGTTCCTCCAGTCCTTCACATAACAGTCTGTTGCCACAGCTCTGAAGTGGACAGTCACTCCTATGCTCTCTTCTTATACCTGTTTCTCTTTCCTAGATAAGTCTTAGTTGCTATCCCAGCTTGATAGGATAGAATAATATTTTTCCTAATAAAACAAACCTCTTTGTAAGTGGAATTTGGGTACAAATAAATTCAGAATGCAAACATTTAAAAGCAGACTAGGGCATTACAAATATCTGAGCAATTCAGAAGCCCAGGGTAGTCTGTCTGCTCAAGTGCTGTTATCTTATAGGGCATAGTGCTTAAACCCATCTCCTTGTACTTAACGGTAGCACAGATATTCCATGCATCTCTCTGTGCCCCATGTGAAGGGTTGCTGCAATGTCACCAGGTGTTAGTGACAAAAGGAAGAAGAGTATTGAAAAGAGGTTCCCAGAGACCTCAAGTATTCAAGGCATTCATTTAGAAATGATGCAGGTGGAGCTGAAGAGATAAAAGCCTTACTCTGTTTTGCAGTCAACTTAAATAGACTTTCCTGTAGCTAACACTGCCAAAAAAATTGTTCTGTTTCTACAGCTTCCATAAATGTCACAGATTTGTAAATGAAACCCTTTAAAGAAGAATTTGTGTGGTGTTTGTAGCACCTGAAGGACCAATTAGAAAGAAAGAAATAGTCAGGAAGAAGAAGCTTGTGTTTCTCTGAACACATCTGGGAGAGCTGCCTCTTTCAGAAATGCTCTCTGAAACCAGGAAATAATATTTTTGGCTGATAACAGAATATGAAGGTACCACTTTTTTAAAACAAAATATCTAGTGAGTGCTGGTGCTCCCTGTTTTCTGAGGTCTTGCTTCAGGTATGATATTCATGATATTAAAAAGAGATATTAAATGGGGCTGGCATTGGGATCTCAGCAGTGCTAGCAGCATCAGCTAAGCACTGTAGGCAGAAGTAACAGGCAGCCTTTACCCAGGCATGAAGATCCCCTCTCCTGTGTCCCTCAGACTCCTCTGCACAGCCAAACTCAGCTCCTTGCTGTCAATAGCCCTGCTCCAGCTGCAGAGCCAGCCACTTGGCCATCCTGTCGGCCTCTGATCTGCAACTATGTAAAAGATGTAAACCCCAAAGATGGAGAAAGACTGTTTCTTTAAGCTTTTGGTTGTCTGCTTCTGCCCACCTGGGAGGCCAGTGTTGTTGTTTGGTGTGTATGTCAGTAGCTTGATGCTAAGCGGAGCTCTCTGCCATAAGTGGCAGTAAATTACCTGCACACCCACAGCCCTTCTTGCATGTAGAACTGATCAAAACATCCACAGAATTGCTTCATTCCCCTTCAAATTGCCCTCATAAAGCCTGGCAGTGGCTTGGCCAGGCTGCGGGGGACTGGGCCAGGTGTACAGGGCTTGCCAGTTTTGCCTTGTTGTGTGGTTTCCCTGTAAATTTGTTGTCTCCCATCACTTGTCTCTTATCCTGCACCTCCACTCTTCACTTAAGAGGGCAAAGCTAAGTGCACAATGCTCTGTTTAATGGGGCCTGTCCCTGAGCCGCATTGCCACACCACCACGACGATGGCAATGGGAAGGTATTTTAAAACCAAAACAGACTACTTTTCTTTTTTAAAGCTAACTTTTGTTCAGCTCTTCAGCATAATGTGAGGCAACAAATCAACCAGTGGGCTTCTACATTGAGCCTATTGCTGTTGCATGGCAGAGGCTAGAAACCAACCTGTATTTGACAACAAGAAGTATTAATTTTCCTTGACGTATTCCAAATGGTTAATTTATCCTCTTAAAAAAAAGTTTTCCATATTTAATAGAAGATTAGATTTTGTGATCAAGGAAAAATGTTCATAATGTTCTGAATCACTATTTTTGCTACAAATTACAATTCTGAGTGGGAAGGAACTGTTTGGATAAGGTCACCATTTGCAGGTGAGGTGGGAGAGTAGTTGTGACTAATCTGGGTGGGTGAGATAGACCATTCCCTGCCCACAAAGGCCATTCTTAATAAATTTCTTCTTTGAAATTTTTTTCCTGTGAGGAAACAGGATAAGAGAATGTATGGGAAGGGCATGGAGCTAGACAAGCTCTACACACACAGCAGGTACACAGAAATAATCAGGCAGCAATTACCAGCTGCCTAAATATCCTTCTAGCTGGATGTGAGCTGGTAAACCCCTTTTTTTCCACTGTGATGGGGAAAAGCCACAGTGATTAAGTCATTTAAAACACATATAGATTAGGTCACGTCCTGGAAAATATACAGCAAAAAGTTCTCCTATGCTTTCCATCAGACGATGGATGAAAGTCCTTAATAAGCTATGTTTGATCTCCATTTTATCTTCTGTGCCCAAAATCTGCATTCTTTCACCGCTTTTTTAAAGAATTCTGTCGTTTACAAACCTGGACATGCAGTCTCTGTGTGTGCCTAAGATACCAATACGGCTTGAGGAATTGGACATCACTTTGAGTTACACGTGCTACATTGAGTGTTTTGGTTTTGTTATAGGCTGGGGTGAGTCAGAACCTCATTCCAGGAGAGCAAATGCCAGCTGGACACACCACCAGACAGAAACTTATGTCTTAGCCTTTTTGGTTTTAAAGCTCTTCCTCTCTTCAAAGCTGGAACTCCCTGTTGAGAAGAGACTGAAAATAATAAGCTCTAGGAAAGAGTGAGGGAGAGACAAGAGCTAGTAAGAAATGCCGCAAAATACAGTCTAATAAAATGTTTTTTTACTTAGAAGCTATATTAAATACACCATCTTTCATGCCCCAAAACACATTGTTTGAACAACCTTTCCCAGGAGCTATAGAGGAAAGCTTTTTAATTTCTAAACATCAGAGCCCCATAATTCAGGCATTACTGGGGGGAGATCCCAACTGAGTAAAGTTTTTTGAAGTAATCAGTCTACACAATCTGAAGCCTTTTTGGTAAGAACTACCAAACTACCGAGCTAATTTTCATTTTCTTTCTTCCTTCTCTTCTCATTGCCACATGAAACATAAGTGGAAAACCCCTCCGGTGTGGCAGTGATTAAACTTGCGAGGACAGACCCATAAGCTTGAGCAAGGTCACATCTTTTCTGTGATGCAAATAAGTGCCTGTACATCAAAGCTCTGTATTCTTCTAATCCTTTAACAAAATGTTGAATTTAGCTTCAGGACCAGCTGGATTTCTTCAAGTAGCAGGGTCCTCTCCGTATTTGTATAGTCACACTATTAGACTGATTTCTGCTCTCAGTAGCTTCCCCAGCAGTGGCAACTGGTGACAAACTATAAGTCAGTCATTCACTTTTTATTTTTTTTAATTAACAGAACCAAGCAGAACAAGAACAACAAGATATTGTAGGGTGGATAACATGGAGGTATGAGAGAGAGGACTCTGCTCTAGACATTGACTCACTTCCTATGCCCTCATCTTGTTCTCTTCTTTCTCCTTGTCTCCTAAATTCCTTTTCTTCCTCAAATGATTTGCTTTACACAGTGAATTCTTCTTTTTTTTTTTTCCCATCTGTGTGCAGGGCCGGAGAGTTACAGAAGTCCAAAACGAGGTGGGTGTAGGGGTCTTGGTCTGTTGCCAAATGCCATCCTGAAGGCCTGGCAACCACAAGGACCTGGTCAAAGGGAAAGGTGTCTCACTGAAATGCTAGGGGGACCAAAGAGGAGTGGGACTGGAGAAGGCTAGGAAGTCTCTGAGCCACAAAGGTTGCCTCCCTTTTAACAAAGGGAGGACAGTTTTTCCACTCTCACCATGGCATTGCTTTTTCTGGTTTTGCTATTGCAGGCAATACATCTAGAGCAGAGGGGCAAGGTTTTCAGGCACACTGCTGATGTTGCCCTTCTTGGAAATGCTGCAGATCTGCCTGCAGCTGTATGACTCTTGGGGTCTCTTCCAGAGCTCTCTTTCCGAGTGTGGATGTGCGGTGGCAGCTTGGAGATCGTTCCCTGCAGCCGAGTGGGACACGTGTTCAGGAAACGCCATCCCTACGACTTCCCTGAGGGCAATGCACTAACTTACATCAAGTAGGTGTTGGGTAGTTCCTGGTAGCAGCCAGGTCACCTTGATGTTGGGCATGTCTAATTAAACCTGAATTCTTTGTTGTCTTTCTGCCTGATGACAGAGAACAGCTTGTGGCTAAGCATCTGTTCTCAAGGGAAGGATGAGTTGCTGTTTTCTGTGAACAAAACCCATTCCCTTCTCTGTTGTTTGTATTAGTGCATCTTGTTCTTCCTCAGTCTGCAATGGAGGGAGGGGAGCAGTACCCCAGGGAGAGACCCTGGCCACTTGTGGATACGGACCTATGACATGTGCCGGTGTATCAGCAGTCCTTAGTCATCTCTGTTGTCTCTGAGCTGCTTTTGAGTCCGGAGATCCTACTGAGCTGTATGTGCTCTGAGATGAGTTCTAAGGACAACTTCCAGACAGATGGGAAGAGACAAAAGATGAGACAAAGTGCGTCACAACAAGAGTGGTTAAGCACTGGCGAAGGGCCCCAGAGAGGTGGTGAAATCTCCATCCTTGGAGATTTCAGATTGCGACTGGACAAGACCCTGAACAACATGACCTAACCTGAAGCTAGTCTGCTTTGGGCTGGAGGTTGGACCAGGTGATACCTAGAGGTGCTTTCCAAGCTGAATTATTCCATAGTGTTATTCTAATCTGGGGAAGGGGGTACTGTGAAGCAGGGTGATCGTGACAGTCAGGCCAGGTGTCTCTGCAGAGGGAGCATGTGTGAAGAAATCGTGGTAAACTATGGCTGTTAAAATTTTAACTTTGGAATGGAAGCATCCTTGCAAGGCTTTGTAGACTTAACACATTAAATCTATATCCATCTGTACTCCCCACTGTGTTTCATGTTTGGGACTGTCCCCCACTTCCTCCTGGCAGACAAGCCTTGGGTCTGCCCACCCAGTGCCTGCTCGCTGGGAGGGCACATTCTCCAGCAGTGCTCAGCAAAGCATCTCCTCATACCCATGCAGGAATACCAAGCGCACAGCAGAAGTGTGGATGGATGAATACAAGCAGTACTACTATGAGGCCCGGCCATCTGCCGTTGGGAAGTCATTTGGAAGGTAAGCTGCCCCCAAACCTCAGTAGGAGGGCTCTTGTAAGCCCCTTGCTAGCAAGAAGTAGGTTTTGGATCTTCTTTGGAGCTAATGCTTTGAATGACTGGCTTGTTAGGGAGGTTGCAGCTCGAGTGTCTGGCTAACAAGGTTTGCTTCTAATTCACTTTATTTTTCCTGCAGTAGCCCTGCATAAATCATTTGTTAGCAGAAGGCCAAAGGGATCTGTAATGAAATTAAAAGGCCAGACATTTTGAGTGGATAGATAAGAATATTTTCTAACACAGCATGCAGCTGCTCTGGCAATGTGAGCTATGCAGTTACTAGAGCCTGATCCAAAGTTCCTGTGTGAATGCAGAGCCCTGGGGCAAGCACAGCTAGCTGGCCCATGGGGCAGGTGGTACTCGGAGCACTCCCCTCTGTCCTGATGAATGAATGCGTGGTTTGCCTGGTTTGTAGGGCAGGAGAGAGCATGGCCAATGGCGAGACATCTCATTTAGAAACACAATCTGGTTGTGACTCATCTCCAGCACCTGCTGAGCCCACTTCTGTGCAGAATTATGCTCCTTAGAGCACCTTTGCTGAAGCTGTCTCCAGGCCACATGGGATTCACTGTTATGGGCTTAAGCATTCTTTGTGACCCAGAAGTCAGTGATGGACACCAAAACCTGGGATGAGGGGAGAGCTTGCTCTCTGTGCTAACAAACACCTATGACTCCCGAATAAACGTAAAAAATGCCAGGAGTGGTGTGTATCTGTGGGTTATATCTGCCTGTGAACAGGTGACTAGTGTATCAGCATAAGGACTTGGCAAATGTGGTTGCATCTCAAATGTGTAGCTATGTGCACTGGGTAATGATGCATTTCCTGCTTATTTGATGACAAGCAGGTTTGGTCTGACCCACACGCACTTTTTTTGTTGTACATCATGCTTTATTATCATGATGCATTACACATTTTTGTACAAATAGCTTTGCCTACCTAATTTATCTGTCCTTGAGCTGACTGCAGCAGCTGGGCTGGGGCCAAATAGCAAGTAACCTGCTGCTTGTGAAGGAAACCAGACTGCTGCATATTGGACATGGATATATTGTTCATGTGTTTTTAGGGCCAAAACCTGCAGTTCTTGTTCACACAGACTCCCTAGTGGTTTACTGGCAGCATTGGCTGAGTAAGAGCTGGAGATCTGATTTCAGGCAATTTCTTGACCTGTAATAACAGCCCTGTGAACCTGTATTAAATCTAGATTTTAGAATGCAAATGTCTCTAACACTGTCACTGTCAACTGGGCCTAAAATGGACCCTCCTTCTCCACTTTTTTGATGTGAATATAGGATCTAAGTACATTCTCCTGAGGTATGGGCAGTTCAGTGGCTTCTGTGCGCTGAGGATGGCAAGGAGCATGGGTACAGATGAAAGTTCTTCCCAACACACAAATGTAGTGTTATAACTTGAAGAGGAGAGTCCCTAGTGTCGCTGCTCAGTAGGACCGCTTGAGGGAAGTCCTCTTCTTCAGCCAGCTAAAGCCAAGCAAATCAGCAGTGGGAGGACTCCTGCAGCAGACATTTACTGAGGTGTTGAGTTAATTTCCCCTTATACTCCTCCCCTTTCCCAAAACTGCTTAAGAGCAAATAATTATGTTCTTTAAGTCTGAAACCCAGCCTGAGCCTAGAGCTGCTGCCATGAGCTAGTCATGTGCTCTAGGACACACAGATTAACCGTTTGTATTTGCCTGAGCACAAACACTTTCTAGGCCTTTTCAGGAGCTGATCCGTTGTGCAAGTTTCATGGTATGCCTGTCCAGTAGCACTCAGAGGCAGAAATGCTTTCCTGGTCCTACAGTAGTTTTACTGCAATGTATTATTTAACCCTGTAAGACCTGGGCCCTGCCATCGTTCTGAGCCAAATGAAGTACAAGAATTGCTCTCTGAAGGTGTTTGTCTTCCTTTTCTATTTCCTGCCACTTGCCTCTCTCCTCCTTTTCACCTCAGGTCACTGCTAGTGCTCTGAACCCAGCAACAACTACGTGGGAGAATGAGTAATGGGAAAAAGTCGTATAGTGTCCCTCAAACCTCCTGGCCAATCTTCATTGTTCCCCTCCCTCCTGTTCACTACCTTATCCTCAACAACCTGCCTGTGTTTCCAGTGTTGCAGACCGAGTGGAGCAGCGACGCAAACTGAACTGTAAATCCTTCCAGTGGTATCTGGAGAACGTCTACCCCGAGCTCAAGTGAGTCAGTTCTCCACTTGTAGAAATCTCTGAAGGGTCTGGGAGGTGGGTTACAATGAGAAGCTGAGCCTTGGCGGCAGCGGGCAAAAGAGAGACTTATGCTTGGAAAAGGTTTTTCTCTGTTCTTTTTGGTGAGAAACCTCCTGTGATCTCCTGGCTTGTATCATCACAGCAACTCTGCAAAAGATTTGTGGCTCCTGCCTCTGGGAGTCCTGCTCTGCCCCACACAGCTGTCCCTCAGAAATGTGCAGCAGTGGTGTTTGCAGAGGTGCGGCGTGTAGACAAGTGCCAGAGCACTAAATCCCTCCCAGTTATAGCTTGGTCTCTGCCTGTTAGTTGCTCTGCCTGGAGGTAGTTGAGCCAAGTAGAGCTGGACAGCCTCAGTGCAGAGGTGCGGGTGGTTCAGGGAAAGCCCTGGTGAATGCCAGAACGAGCTGTGCCTGTGGCTTCCCCTGCCCCAGGTCAGGATGCAGTAGTGTTGTGTCCTTGCTTTGCTGGGAGGTAGTCTGGGTAGAGCTGTGTTAGTAACACAGGCTAGCTAACACACCCTGGCAACACATCTTTACATTTCAGTCAGGCGAAGTCTGTAGCTAACATGGGTCAAGGCTAAAACATCCAGCTGTAGTCTGGCCTTGGGGGATCTTTTCTGTATTGCTACCAACTAGACAGAGAATATGTGCTAGCACTGGGGGGAAGCACTGGAAAAGGGGGAGGCAGAAGCAGGATAAATCAGTGTGGATATGGCTTTTTCCTGGCAATGGCCTCTTTCAGAAGAGACATCACAATAAACTGCTTGGGGTATACCTAAAGGTTCTGTTATGCCTTCTGAAACAAGAGGGTACCAACCCTCTGACCAAGTTCTCCCTTGACTTTTGCCTCCTCCAGACATTTCCAGTGGATAGCATGATATTGTTCATTTTCTGTCAAATAAAGGGGACTGCGTTCAGTCAGGGGCTAGTTATGCCCTTGTAAATGTGAAAGTGCTTTGGACATTTCTGTGTATGAAGTGCCATGCAACTGTCATTTTACTTCAAGGATTCCTGAAAAGGAGTTGATTCCAGGAATAATTAAACAAGGAGGAAACTGCCTAGAGTCTCGGGCACAGGATACCACAGGAAACACATTGGCTGGCATGGGAAACTGTAAAGGGACAGTGAACAATCCACCTGTCACTCAGGTAAGGCAGGCTTCAGTTTGGTGCTTTGCTCTTGCTTCTGCCCTTTTTAATACCTGAGAATGAAAAGGCATCTCTGGCCTTGGTGGGTTTGTACAGAGGTAACTGAAGGAAGAGTTTGGGTCTGTTAATGATTTTAATAGTAAGCAGAAAAAGAAATTGTGCCCATCTCTCAGAGTTCTGTTGGGTCAACAGACCCAGCAGTTGGGCATAGAGTAGGAAGGTTTTCATCACTCAAAGGCAACAGGCAGCACATGAATGCTCAGGGGTGTGACTAGTCTGTGCAGTAGGTGTGCAACCAGGGTTTGAGTCATGTAGCTGTTCCCACTCAGACCGTTGCTTGGGTGTGCTCTGCTTCATCATCCAACCCATGAGAATTGGTCCTGGGGTGTGCTTGGCTAGTACTGTGGCATGTGGGTAAGAGATTTTCCCAGGATCAGAAATGTTCCTTGGTGTGCCAGTTCAGCTGTAGCTGCAGATGGCTTGAATTGTGCTGTTGTACACATGCATTTCAGTATAAAGCCCAAGTAGAGTTTAAATAGCCAAGACCCCAGCTGCAGTAATTTGGTGCAGCTCTCCTAAATGCACTAGAGCTGTGCTGGTTTATACCAGCTGGAGATTTGCACTCAGCCTCTTCTTTTGGTGACTGAAAGCAGCAGGGAAGCAGCTTGAGAAAGTTAAGGGTCACAGTAGGATATTTTATGCCAGAAAATACATATTCACATCTGTTAACTGTTGGAAACCAGTTTACAGCCAGCGTTCAACATGCCATTTAATCTGACTCATTGTTCTGTGTCATTACCATTTGAAATCTCTGAAACTTATTGTATTTTGTATTTCTTTCTTGGGGAAAGTATAATAATAATAGTTGATTGGGTTGGGTATCCATCTAGTGAGAGGAGGAAAAAATGAAGTGGCTTGTGCTTTATGTGTGCTGGTGATATATGTTAGCCTATGGATATGCTTGCATGTGTTATGCTTTGCTTCACAATCTATAGATCCCAGATACCTGTTACAGAACACATCTGCTATGTAATATATTCAGAAGCAGTTGCACATCATGTAAATCAGGGCTCAGGGTACTCCCTGCTTTGTAGGCCTGAATCTGTAAAGCTGCAGAGCAAGGAGCTGCATGGGATCCAAGGTTAATCAGACAGCTCAGATGGTCAGGGGAGTCAGCTGCAGGCTTTGAAATAGTCATGATGCACCAAGGCTGAGCATAAACTTCTGATCAGGTGAAGATTGCTGCCATAGTCTTCCCAGGGAGCCTTTGGTAAGAGCTGAACAAAGGATACAGGTTTTTGAAATATCTGCTAGAAAAAACTGTTTCTCCCTCACCTGATCACCATTATGACCCTAATGGAACCTTTCTTTTTCTTATGCTGAAGGAGTGGGTGTTCAGTGACCCTTTAATTAGACAGCAAGACAAGTGTCTTTCCATTACCTCCTTCTCTACTGGCTCTCAAATCACACTGGAAGCCTGCAATCAAAAAGACGGCAGACAGGTAGGTAACTGTGCACCTGTTTTTAATCCCTTCATTGCCACGTACCATGCCACATGCCAACACATACCAGTGTTCCTACATCAGTGCAGCCCGCAGGGGCAAACCTAGTACTATCAAGGTGTATAAAAGTCCCTTCCGTCTTCTGCATCTCCCTCTCTGGTGTGTTTCATAAGCTTGGCTGTATGAGATTGCCTGCGACCAAAGCGGGGAGCACAGATCACACTAGTGTGTGGGTGTCTGCTCTGCCTGGGCCCTTGGCAGTGTGGTTAGCTCCAGCTCAGTAGCACCCCAACCTCGCTCCTTGGATACATCTATGTTCAGCTAGATTGGTGCACGGATGGAGCACAGCATCAGAGAGGGGTAGATAAGCAGCAAATGCTTTGAGATACCCAAGGGAAGGGTGGTGTGTGTGTTTACTTATTTAGAAGTGAGAGAACTGTGTTCTTTGTGCTGTCTTTGGACATGTGAACAGACCTTTAAAACTGAGTGCATGCAACTCATCTGAGAAATATTGACTGACATAAAGCACCATATGTTCCACCCAAACTGCTCCCCGAGGAAAAATACACAGCAGCAGTGTTCCCAACAAAATGCAGCTCTGTGACTTTTATGCTTTTTCCAAGATATGCATCTCTGATCTGTCAGGACACATAAGTCATTTTGCCTTACAGCATGAGGTAAGAGATGGCCTCTGCAACGGCCAGGGTGCCCTCACAGAGATGCGATGTGCCTTTTTATCAGAACTGGGCGAAACACAACAGGTGACAGCGCAGCGCTGGCAGAGTGGACTGGGCTTGTTTTATCCCTAGTTCCTGTGCTTCCCTCTATACCAAGAGAGAACAAACTTTCTATCTAAGGCTATGCTGACTCTGTGTTTTCTGACACATCTGTTGTTTTAATAGCCCAAAGGTAGGAGATGGCTCAGCTTGCTACCAGTCCTCAGCAGCATCCTCTTTTGTCAGTACTTTTAATACCGTATGAATCTCTGAATTTAGTTATTCCTGAAAGAAAACACTGAAATCCAGTCTTGCCCATTTATGGAAGGCCTACGTAGACTTTCTTCTGGAGGGCTGGTTAATGCAGAAATGTCGTGAAGAATTGTCACCTTGAATACCCTGGGAAAACTCTGAGTTCGGATTAGCCTTGCAAGGATATCCCAGGTGGGCTGTGCTTGCCTGCTCCTTTTTCTTGTTGGTAATCACTCACCCCCTTGCTGTGTAATTAGGTCACTTAGCTTCCCTTTAGGTGCCTTGCAGCATTTTTCTCCCTGGCAGCAGAGAGGACTCTAGCAGCTGCCAAAATCAGCTGTCTTTCCCCGCCTCCCCTGCCATGGAAGGACAAGGGTCCCCTGAAGGGAGGTGGAGTCCAAGCCCTATTAGCCAGAAGAGAGATTAATCCATGAAAACACAAGCAGGCTTATTCTACTGCTGGAATAGGATTTATTGAGCCTTGATGTGTTGATTATATGCACACTCATTATAAAGGACATGCACACACACTTAAGTATGTGAGCTGTTGTCTTCCATTACCGTATGTGAACAAACTGCAATTAAATCAAAGACTTGACCTAGCAGATGATTTAGCTAACTGACTGTAAGCAAGGATTTTGTTTAAGCATTTCAAATAATTAGAGACTGATTTGAATTACAGCTGCCATTCCAAACTGCCTCGTGGCTGAAGGGATGAGGTGGGAGAAGTACATTTGAATTTTTAATCTGATTTGGGTTGAAATGCTCTGAAATGTTGGGGGTTTTTTGGAAGACCCAAACTACCATTTCAGATTTCTACTTATAAAGCCAGTTCTATTTGCAATGCTCAAGTTTGTTGTGTTCTTGGGCAATGTTGTTATGGTCCCTTCCTTCCATAATAAACACAACAGTAACTGTTGTTAAACTGACATGGGATTTTAATTACCTAGAAGTCAGTCATCTTTGCAAACTATCCCATTCTTTCTCCTCCCGATATTTGGGAGGTTGAGTTTCAAGGAGACAGCCGGTGCTGTAGAAACTTTAAAGCATGGAATGAAAGAGCAAAGCTGAAGGGAAAAAATTCCCTCAGTTTCACTACAACTTGTCTGCCTCCCCGTGGGTGCTCACAGCCCAAAGTGGGAGTGCTGGGGCAAGAGCAGTGTTTTCAAACTACGCATGGGTGTAGCCTCTCCTCAGTTCAAGCGGGCTTCTTGGAAAGTCAGAGGAACTGAGTGGGATTGGAAGAAGGGGAGCTGAGCTACTTCAGAGGTGGTGATGACAAGCAAGAGCCCCAAGCAGGTGGTCAGAGTGGAAGGGGGTAAGCCTGGGCAATGTGCATCACACATGCAATATCTTAAGAGGAGATTGTTGGCATGATGAAAGCCCAGCTTTGAACATCTCTGGTGTCACTGTCATCAGAGGTCTGTGGTAGAAGACGTTTGGACTTTTCTAGAACTAGATTTCATGTCTATGTCTGAGTGATGCAAAAGCAAGATTTCTGACAAAAGATGGGGCACATGATGGCTTTGTTTTTTAGTGTCACCAGAGCATGTTGGTTACATCCTTATGACACCATCATACAGCTCCTAAAGTTGCTTTCTGCTTTCAAACATACTGAACCTGTGCCCATGCTACACAGCTGTTATGCATTAAGCGTGTCCACAGGGCAGATAATTTTGTTGTTATTCTTGAGTGCTAACAACAGTCCCATCTAACATATATGTAATACTCCAACGGAGGCTTTACAGTATTATGAACAGTGTCTAGAGTATTACCTCAAAATAAGTCTAGAACTTGCGAGTAGGAAGATACAAGACAGTAGTCAAAATTTAGATGGTTTTTGGTTCTGTCAGACTACTCTCCCTTGGGCTGAAAGGAACCAGGAACAAAATCTATTTGGCACCATGATCGCATTGATCATTCAACAGCAACAGCTGGCACTGCTAGCAGAAGACCAGCCAAGAGCTATTCTGCATAATCAGAACTAGATTTCAAACCAGATGGATATTATCCGTAATGTTATTTGGAGAATAGCATTTTTTAGTTGAATGCACAATAAATTATTGCTTTTAGCTTTGGTTTTGGCTCTGACGGTGGGAGTGGCACTTTAATTTGTATTATAGTGAGGACAAATAGAAGGCAAAGTGAGAGTCAGACACTAAAACAAGAGAATGAAAATGAGAAACATTGGCACAGTATTTCCCAACAGAACAAGAAGCATGCTGAGAAATCCTATTAAACAGCCATATTTCATTAAAATGTGCTGAAGGAATGTGACCCCAGCCTGAAAATGAGGACACCAAGCTTTCTTGTGAGATAAACAGTATTTGAAGTCCTGCGTGCCTTTGGATGTGATTGGGAAATTTTTCCCACCTTGCTTCTCGGTGTATCGTATTACCTGAAGTGCAGACAAATGCAACTTTATATAAACTATCAGAAAAGAGAAGAAGTGAAAACCTGTCTGTTCTGGAAGCACCTGACTCAGCATCTTTATGATAATAAGTAGGTAAAACAATACTGGCAGTATGCCATAGCTTGAAAGTAATTTTCAGAAGACAAGAGTTTCTCTCAGCTGTGATTCTTAGTTTTAAAAATTTACGTACTCAAAGGGACACAGTATTTGCTGGATGCTCGTGTGAGCTTTTCCATCACACTCTGTCTGTTCATATATTTAAAATTAGTGTTTGTCATCTTCAACACCAGCTTCAGCCTGCCCGTAGCTCTGCAAATACATTCAATTACAACTTGCAGCATCCTTGGCTATTCCGGTTATCAGCTCTCCATACATTTCTGTCTGAAACATCTCAGTCCTAATCAACAAAATCTGCTCTTTATGGCTGTGTTGCCTGAGCTTGGCCAACTCCGCTACATTTTCAGGGTTATAAGGCTATTCTTAGGATCTTGAGAGAAACCCTGGACTGATTGGATTACTGGGGTTTAAAAGAAAACTTTTGATTACCCCGAAAAATTACACTACTGTAAACACCTTCAGCTCTTGTATATATTGTGTAGAAGAGGACTGGCTATTTCTGACTTTTCTCTTAGTAATTGCACATGGAGCACTTCTATCCAGCCACCTCAAAGTACTTTGCAATGATAGATAATAAAGATGGAGAGAGCTTTACAAAAAAGTGGGGAAATTTTTGGTTGATGTTGGGGAAGAAGATCAAGATGCAGTATTTCAAAGAAAATATGGATTCTTTTTTTTTTCCCATCTCCATTCCAAACCTGTTGTGACCAGTAAACTGTGTTATCTCCATCTGCACAAGAGAGGGAGACCAAGGAGGATTTTCAAGCCAAAATTTTTCAGATTGTGCCATGCTTATATCTTCCAAAAGCTTTCCTTCCAAGTACAGGTCAGTCATAATGTCTGGGTGTAGGAGAGGAGAGGACTCCCTGTAATGTTTGGCTGTGTATGCAGGAGGTTTCTGCTCTGTTTGTTTGTTTTTCTTGAAGATGGGCATCATCACTGTAATTTAAAAATTAGCTATCCAGGCTCCCTTTGTAGTCTGTGGAGAAAGCTGTGCCCTACAGAAGGTATTTGTACCTTGGACCCGTCCCCAAGTATGTCACCAGGTGACTAGTTTAGACTAAGTTGCCCAGCTCTGAGGTGGCTGATGGTAGGAGATGGGCATCCTATCTCCTGTTTCCACCCATTCCTACTGCCCACCCTCCTCAAGGGTCTGAGATATGATGTGTCCCTGCAGGGCTAGGTGTTGGGCTGTCCTTGGTAATCCTGTGGTCTGTCAGTCAGGCAGGGGGGTCTTGTGAAATGTTCAGGTGAAGTCAGAGGTATCTCTGGTATCTCATGGAAGGCAGCAAAGCACAGTTTCTGACCAGAAAGCGTAGAACCCAGCATTCTGAAAATACCACTTCCACGTGAGATGAAGAGCCCTACTTTGGCTTTACTGTCAGTATGCTTTATAATAGCTTTGTACATGGCACCTCTCTGGAGCCCGGATGAGGCTCATTCAACTCTCTGTCACCTTCTCAGTGTTCTTCCTCCCCCTTCCCCATCCTTGCCCCACTTTCTTTTGAACATAGAGATCTGGGATGACTTGAAACACTGGGCTTTCCAGTGGTGTAATTTACTGAGAAGCTGATTGATTTGGTGGAGTTAGCAGCAGCAAATGTGCTCTGCTGAGTGTTTGCTGGTGTCCTGCTGTGTCTGTTGCTGTAGACTGTCCCTACAGCCATCACAGTGGGTACCTGCTCAGCATGGAGAGATGACACAGCAGGTCACTGATCTGGAGGAATAACATGAGCAAGTCTCTCAGCCATGCTAGTTTTCTCTTGAACAGCTAGGGGGGAGAAGAAAACCAGCGTCTTTTGGTAATTGTCCTCCATCTCAAGTGTCATAACAGCATACTCCTTTACAGCAGGGCCTCTGGTGAGCTATGGTGTGTGTGAGAGATGGCTGGCAGGCATTCTCTAGCACATGCACAGGGGAAGGTGAAGGAGGAGGCTGGGAATTCACAAGTACAGAGAGGTAGGGGGAGGGTGGAGGGCAAGGAGGAGTTTCCCTTTGCACAGTAGGTGTGCTTTGGAGAAGGTCAAGAGGCTCCTCACTGAGGTGTCCGTGACCCTGGGAAACAGTGGTGGGGAGGCTGTTGGGCAGAGATTGCACCAGCTAGGTGCAGCGTGCTGCTTTCCATGGAGGAAGACCTCCTGCTTTCCATGCCTTCATTATAGTTTCTGCCTGTACTGGTTTTGTGTGGCAAGGTTTTGGTAGCAGGGGGGTGGTGGGGGAGTGGGGGGTTACAGGGGTGGCTTCTGTAAGAAACTTCTAGAAGCTTCCCCTGTGTTCGACCGAGGCCATACCAACCAGCTCCAAGACAGACCTGCCGCGGGCCAAGGCCAAGCCAATCAGTGATAGTGGTAATGCCTCTGTGATAACATTTTTAAGAAGGAAAAAAAATTGGAACGCAGAGAAACAGCCGTAGGAGAGAGGAGTGAGAACATGTAAGAGAAACAACCCTGCGGACACCAAGGTCAGTGAAGAAGGAGGGGGAGGAGATGCTCCAGGCGCCGGAGCGAAGATTCCCCTGCAGCCCATGGGGAAGACCATGGTGAAGCAGGCTGTCCCCCTGCAGCCCAGGGAGGTCCACGGTGGAGCAGATCTCCACCTGCAGCCCGTGGAGGACCCCACGCCGGATCAGGTGGGTTCCCGAAGGAGGCTGTGACCCCGTGGGAACCCCGCGCTGGAGCAGGCTCCTGGCAGGACCTGCAGATCTGTGGAGAGAGGAGCCCACAGAGCAGGTTTTCTGGCAGGACTTGTGACCCCGTGGGGGACCCATGCTGGAGCAGTGTGCTCCTGAAGGACTGCACACCGTGGAAAGGACCCACACTGGAGCAGTTTGTGAAGAACTGCAGCCTGTGGGAAGGACCCACGTTGGAGAAGTTTGTGGAGGACTGTCTCCCGTGGGTGGGACCCCACGCTGGAGCAGGGGAAGAGTGTGATGAGCCCTCCCCCTGAGGAGAATTAGCGGCAGAAAATAACATGTGATGACCGTAAACCCCATCCCCGTCCCCCTTGTGCTGCTGGCGGGGCTTGGTGGAGAAATCCGGGAGTGAAGTTGTGCCCAGGAAGAAGGGAGGGGTGGAGGGAAGGTGTTCTGAGATTTGGTTTTATTTCTCATTACCTTACTCTGGCTGATTTGTAATAAATTGAGTTAATTTTCCCCAAGCTGAGTCTGTTTTGCCCATGACGGTAATTGGTGAATGATCTCTCCTGTCCTTATCTCGACCTGCGAGCTCTTTGTTAGATTTTTCTCTCCCCTGTCCAGCTGAGGAGGGGGGAGTGATAGAGCGGCTTTGGTGGGCACCTGGCATCCAGCCAGGGTCAACCCATCACACTGCCTTATGGTATTAACTCTTCCTCAGCTCTTTGTAGGGAGACTTCTGCCAGATGAGAGCCAGATGGCTCTGGGACCTGTGTAGGCAGTGGGTTGCAGCAGCTGGCGAGGGCATTGCAGCGGACAGACTGCATTGTGCCACCTTCTCCATCATCACTACGTTCCTCTGCCCCTTTGCCTATTAAACCCAACTTCTTCCTGCTGCACAAACAGCTCTCCTTCAGTCGTATCCTATCAGACAGGATTAGCAGTGCTGGCAAAGTGATCCTGCCTCTGGTATGAATATATGATACAGGAGCAATAGATTACTCTGGGCTTTGCAACTGCCCTGCCCTCCAAGAAACATAACCAGGACACAGACTTGGAGGAGAGCTGCCAGCAATATGTGAAGATAACTGGATGTTTTAAACCACACAGCATGTGGCAATCTGTTTGCTGTGTTACCCAAAAATAAAAATGTTGGTAGGTTTTGACATTGTCTGGATATTGCAGGAATTTTTTTTATTCCTTTTGCGTATCATTTCTTTTTCTTCATTAGTCTCATGGGTTATCCAGAACATCCTCATAATATTCCTAACCTGTTTACTGACTGAGCACCCAGACCCTAATTCTAACTGGGTCATCTGTGTGACTGCAAAGAGTGATGGGGAAAGTGCCTGGAGCACTCAATCCAATAACCTGCTGACCTCAGCTGTGCCCCACTGCAGGGAAATGGCATAGCCTCACCTGGGAGATCCCAAGCCCACAAACTCATTTCTACTTTTTTTCTCTTCACTGTCAGCCACAATGGTCCCGGTTCTCTCCAGCGGGGATAGAAGGTACAGCCCTTTCCCAGCAGAATTTGCAGTTCAGGGTTAGGACCTATGTTTTGTTTCCTGGAAAGCAGCACAACCAAAGTGGACCTTCAGGAAAGGGTCGCATGTGGGACCTTGTGGATATGCTCTGAGGGGAGCAGACCCAGGGGACAGCACTGCAGAAAGCAGAGCAGCATGTACGGAGAAGCTGTCAAACAGACACGTATAAACTGAAATGTTGGCAAGGCAGATAAGATTATGAAGAAGAGCCACCTGACAAGGGTGCAGAGCTATGAAGAGCTTTCAATGTAGTGCTGATAAAAATCTTGAATTTGATGAGAGGAGAGATGAGGGGACATGGAAGAGAGATAGATATGATCTAGTCAAGCAGCAAGAAGGGTGATTTTTGCTTTCTGTGGATGGATTGCTTTCCATGCTGGGAGAGCTTTCAATGCTTTCCTTTCTATGGATTGGAAAGAAACCATAGAGGGATTTCAGGTTTTGACAGGTATCTGGGTGCCTACAGATGCAGAACAAAGAATGGCAGGGAAATTGTGAATATAATATGCTTTTGAAAATGCCACTACTTGCTGATTTTTGTGTTGTTTGCCTTCTAGATGCTTCTGAATATCTAGCCCTATAATTCAGCTAAACCCAAACTCCAGGTATCGTTAATATAGGAAACCAGTGCTTTGGAGATGCTGCCCATACCCAGATTTTCAGTCTCCCCAGTAGTTGGGGCTTACTTGAGGTTTATGCTCGACCTTTCTCCTTCAGCTGGGAGGCACAGTTCCACCATGAAATGGAAATAACAGCATGTTTCTTCTCTGTTTTCTCACAGAAGTGGAAGATGAAAGGCAGTTTCGTTCAACACTTTGTCAGCGGTCTCTGCCTTGAAAACCAGAATGGGAGAGTGGTCACCAACCCTTGCCAAGCAGGTGTACCTGGCCAACAGTGGGAGCTGCTACAAGCAACGTGATGGTAGCACAGAGATCTTGTTTCTTTGTGCATGAGACTTTGGGAAGAGAGGGGAATTGGGAAAGGAGGAATGGTTTTGTATGTCTGACCCTAAATGTTTTCATTGTGCCCATCAGCAAGCCACCATTTCAGCTGAGCACTTGCTGGTTTTGAGCTTTTCAGAGAAACTGGGGGTGAGAGAGGGATGAGGAGAGTTGTTGAAACCTTCCCGTCTGTTGTCTTAAGTTCTCCTTTGTAGCTGATGGCTGTGCACAGCTGCAACCAGAGAGAGGGAGGACCCAGCTCGATACTCAGAGTGACCAGAACTGCCTTGCAGCTCTCCCCATCCGTTCCTTTCTCTGCATCCAGAGTCCATGACCTTCAGTCCAACAGCTTAGACAATGCTTGTACAAACATTGGTAGTTCTTTGGCTTCCCTGGCTTTTCATTCTAACGTCATGCATCATTTATGCATGTGTGTCTCTCAGTGAGGACTGGCCGGAAGAAGAGTCATCATGATGAGTGGAGGGGCTGGGAAGGAACTAGCAGACCCTGGGGGCAGGTTTGTAACTCTTCATGGTGGGCCTGTTCCTTCCTCTGCCCGCAGTAGCTGCCCTACAGCCAAATGGGCTGAGGCTGGCACAATGCTGATGAGACAGCTAGAAAAGGGGCAATCTGTTTTAAGAGCATAACCAGGGATCGTTTTGCAGACTATTCCCTGTTGAATTCTTGCTTCCAGTTTTTTTACGAGTGGAAGGCCAGCCCTGCCTCCATGAGTGATCCAAGCCTACAGACAGCCTGGCTGGACCTGGGTTCAGGGCACCACACTCCTGTAGACCTGGTCAGAGATGGGTGCTGACATTTTGGGATGCCAGGGAAGCTGGGACCCTTCTCTGGCTGCTCTTCCTGGTGCTACCAGACACTGCCCACTGCACCCCACACCAGAGGTGATGCACAGAGCTGTGCTCTGACAGTGCCACTGCACTTGGCTCAGGCCTGTGGCAGGAGCCCACCCAGTTCCCTGCCGCAAGAGGTAGAAGGGGACAGCCCCATGGTCATCGCAGGCTTCCTGCTGCTGCGGGGCAGGAGCACAGCCCTCTGGCTGGCTCTCTGGCTCTGCATGGCCCTTGTGAACACAGCCTGGCACGACAAGCCACCCAATCCCTCTGTCTAGTTGCTTTCCCCCTCTCTCTTAGAAAGGGGAGGCGAAAAGGCTTGGGGCTGCTCCACTTGTGACACCCAGCTCTCCTCCCAGTGGGCACCTTGGAGAGGTTAGCTGGTGAAGCTGAAACTGTCCCCTGCGCAAATGCTGCCACAGTACAGCCCTGCCCTGAGAGATATCTCCTTTGTGTTATGGAAATACCAAAGACAACTGGTGTCTCCAGCTAGCATCCCAGTCCTGCTCCCAGTTACCAGTCAGCTGTAGCTGAGTGTGGGTTTTCAGACCTGCCAGGGGCAGCTTACGTATTCAAATAAAAAAAAATAAAAATCCCCACAACCTTTCCTTTTCCTACTAGATCTGTTAAATTTTCCTTTTGGAGCTAGGTTTTGTAAACCAACCCTCCTCTACAAGAGCCTGGCAGGGGAACCAGATGGTGGGGCCACCTTCAGTAGGCAATTGCTTGTCTGGATCCTTTCTGATCTGGCGTAGAAGAAACAGGATGGTCATTTGGATTCTGAACAGCTGGCTGCTTTTGATTACATTTGTATCCCTTTTCAATTCTTTCTCCTAGCTTGGTATTAGCCCAAACAGTTGACAAAAGAACAGGTACTGTTCTTCATACGTTGCATGTGCTCAGAAGTCCTTGTGTGAGAACTGGATGATTTGTTTTCTCTTCTTGATTCTTTTATTTAAAACATTAAACTAATCATGTGGCAGGAGCTCTCTTCCCATTTCCCCCCTTCACTTTGACATCAGCTTACCATCTCAACAGTGATAAACCAGATGAATGACCTGCCCGCACTGTGAAAACTCAGGAGGCAGTTCCCTTTGGTCCCAAGCTTACAGCATGGTGCAGCTGCTCTTCTGTGTGGGAATGGGAACACTGACTCTGTAGATACTTCTCTTCCCCTATAGAGACATGCTTTGGGCCTGAAACAGTGAGGCCAGGAAAGAGCAGAGAAGGAAAGAAAATAGCCTAGGAACAGAAAGAAGGCAGGGCAGACAGACCCATGGCAGGGGCAGAGAGATGCCATCATACTAACAATTGCTTTTTTAAACAAGAATGTGCAGGAGATGCTACTTCCAGAACAGCATCATTAGGCATTAGGAGACAGGAACAATCAAGTTCTCACATACCTGGCTTGAAACAAGTTGATGCAAAGACAGACAAAAGGCCATTGAGCAGGTACTGTTCATAGACTCTGTATACAGTGAAGTGCTAAAGGATTACGCATTTTCATCAAAATGCATCCTAAGTGGACCATGTGAGCTTCCCCCATTTCACTCTGCAGCCCCTTAAGGGTTGCAGCTAACAGCACGTTCACTCCTCCACCAGGTACTGCTTCCTTCCTCCTTGCTCCCACTGTGTCTGTGCAGCTTTCTTGCAGTTCCTTCGTCATAACCGTACTGGGACTAGGACCCAGCTCCTCTACAAACAATTCTCCTGACTGCTGCAGACCGCAGAAGCTCTGCTTATACACAGTCTCCAAGCTCTGGGCCAGCCCTTGTTCAAAGGGCTTTTGCCAGGATGCTGGCTGCTGCCCTCGACTTTCTGCTCGGCTCCAGCGTTGGAGGTTACTGACTGCTCCCGCAGCAGAGGTACCTTGACTAGCTGTGTCGATTTGTGCCTCTCCTCCTACTGCTCACCACCCGGCGGAGTGTGAACTGGCATTGGGGCTGTGAGCTGGGGCAGCTGGAGATTGGGCACTCTCCTTCTGCAGGTGTCCCGGCCTGGGGGAGAAAAGGGAAAAGGTGGGCCTATGCTAGATGTCTGTAACTTAATTGCCCCTAGAGTTAGGGGCTACCAGAGCCCTAACTGTGCCTGGTTTTGGACATGTTCTCCTGAGGTCACCTCCCCACTGCTTACTCGGCTGTCAGCTAAAGCACTGCTCACAGGACCTTCCTGTAGGACCAGTGCAGACCTCCCCCCACATCACCTTCTGGAAGCCATTGGTTTCCAGTGCGTTCTACCAGTTGCTGAAAAGGAGGTGCATTACAAAAGGCTGCTTTCAAGTGTGGGCAAACTAAACTTCTCCTCGGAATAAACAAAGTCTTGTCCAAACTCATTATTAGCATGCATTCCATCTCCCTTGCACTGAAGGGAAGGAGGAGCAATGTTGTCTGTGCTTTTTTCCCCAAGGTCCACATGGTGCCGTGTTTTGGAACAGGACTCCGGTGGGGTTTTTGAAAGCACACTGATTGAGCCCTCAAATTTGGCCCAGTGATGTGTTTCTTTAATAGTCAGAACAAGCAGCTGCTCACCCTTGTTTTCCTGTTTACTTTAAACAGCCCCTTAGACTGTCAAGACAGAGCATTTGCATTGGTAATACCTTTTAAGAAAGCTATTACTGTATCAGATCATCCAGTGTAATTTTGTGTGCTGTGAACCAGTGGGGGTTTATTTGAGAGGAGCTGAAACTACTGTTGTACAGAAATCAATTTCAAAAGGTTTATTTTCCCCACTCACTTGTAAGTTGCACTTTGCCAGATGTAATTTATGTGGAGCCCAGATTTGTTTTCCCTTTTCTTGAAGAAAGCATGTGCCAGAATCTGTTTAATGCCTGGAATAAAACCCACTTTGAAACAAGTGTTTCAGCCTGTTCTTATTCCCCCTTAACTTCCCATCGGAAAAGAGCCTCCATCCTTTCTTGCCTGGTCCCTTCCTCTGTCTCTCACTGGGTTTGTCCCCCCAGACACACATACCCCAGTTCATTGCATGGGTTCCTGGGTTGCTTTTAGAGGGATACTGCAGGAGCTGGCAGACATTTCTAGGATACAATGGCATATCAGTTGTAAAACGACTGAAGAAGCCCTCCTCAGCTGGCTGGGCAGGAAAGTATCCTTTCTGGCAAAAGTTAAGAGCAGTTAATGGACTGGCTTTTACATGCTGAAAGAAATAGCTGGGAGTGGGGGGAATTAATTCTTCCTGTTACTCCCTCCTTGATCTTTTCCTCAGGCTATCAGCCTGCCTATTCCTTACTAAGCCTCCCAAAGGTCTGTCTTCTGCCTCTAGCTTGAGGGTAGGGCAGTATCACCACCCGCAGATGCCTCCTAGCATGTGCATTGCTGAGCCTCAAATACTGACTCCCCAAGTAGGCTGATAAGATTTCCTAATTGCACCTTATAAAAAGAAAAAAAAAGAAAAAAAAGCCCAGCCAGCAATGTCAATTTGTAAGCTTTGAGTTTAAAATCAGGGCTTAACTGCCTGCTAGTTTACTCGCAGAAGCTTTTTCAAGTTAGGATCAGCTAGGTCTGCCTCTACAGAAAGTAGCTGTGCTGGAGCCTCTGTCTAGGGAAGGAGAGTGAAGGTGTGCTGGAAGTTAGCTGGTGTGGGGGGAACCAGTGCTTCTCCATGCTGCCTGGTAACGTATCTGGTGTTTGAGTACTGTGGGAACTTGACAAGAAGGAAGAGTTGAGGCTTTCTCTCTTGGTGCTGCTTCTGTAGCAGAACATCAGTTGGGCTGTGTGCCTGGCGTCCTGCCATGCATGCCCTGAGTGATGACTGTCAAAGTGCCCTAGAAACCAGGAGATTCTCAGGCTGTAATGATGGCTGGGAAGACTTTAATTAGTCCTGTCTAGGAAAATGAAATATTGATCTTCTGAAGAGCCAAATTGGGGGTCTAGGGAGGAAGGAGAAATGAGTGAAGGATGGGGTCCCCTCCGAGAAGGAAAGGGTCAGACATGCGGTGATCTGGCACATCAATGAGGTAGAGAAGAGTTTGGAGTAGAAACAGTTGCATCAAAGGGGACTAGAACCAAGTGTGGGGAAAATTATAGGGGAGTCATTTCCTTACAGGAGATTAAAAACATAGAAGTACCGCATCCACAATAATCACACAGCTGGGTGAAATTTGGTAAATGCTTTGTCTCAAAGGACAAATCACGTGTTGTTTGGATTTGTTGTGGGGTTTGTTGTGTTTTGGTTTTTTTACATACTCAAATAGTTCATTTTAGCACTTACAAAGCAGATTATAGTGAAATAATGATGGGAAATAGTGGCTTCTGCTTGACATATTGATGAAACTTGTGCCTTACAAATCTGAGTCATTAAAATAAATCCAGCTTCATCTGCACTGCATGGTGCAAAAAAAAAAAAAAAAAAAGAATGAGAAAAAAGATAACAAAATAATCCACTTGGGACAAAATTGTGTTTTAATGTGATTTTGGTGGAAAACAGCTTCTCCGGTTTTGATTTCCATGGAAACTAGTACAGCAATGCTGCTTGCCACTGCCTGCAGCGGGGCTGAGCTGGCCAGTAACAGCAGTAGCGGTGTGCTGGGTGATGAGCTGCCCAGTGCTTCGGGGGATGCTCAAATTCCTGAGCATGAACTGAACAAAATGGGGTCACTGGCCCAAAAAGCCACCCCTGGGTCCCTCCGCACCTCCCGATCTGTCTCAACTTTCTTTTCCCAAGGGCTCTTCGCCCTGAATTTTGTGGTCAGAGCCCAGCGCTGCTTTGCCTTCTCCCCATCTCAGCCTCAGTTGATGGGTGGACCTCAGTATCGCCTTCTCCGCAGCAGCCTGAGCTTCCTGTAAGCGTGGTGGCTGCTGGTTCCTGGGGTGGTCGTGAGCTCTCGCAGGGTTTGCCCCAGCTCTCAAGATCCCTCTTCACCTTGCACCCTGGCATGTCATGTCACTGCCCCATGGGGCTGCTCTGGGGTCTCCTGTTTGTCATTTATTTTTTAGCTTAAACCCGTAGATCTGCTGCTGTCTGCTGTTGGCTTCCATTCAGCAGCTGGGTGACCAGAACTGGCCCTGCAGTATAGCTGTATTTTGGGAGTGACCACAAAGGTTTCAAAGAAGTGGGGCAGCTGCATACAAAGTAGAAAAAACAGCTTATTTGAAGAGGTGACATCTTTTTATAGTTCACCAGTGTTTGCGTGAATTTCTTTACCCACCAAAACACCTTGTTTCCCAGTCCTCCCAACATCTAATGGGGGCAAAGCAGAAATCATGTCAATGCTGGTATATTTTGAAGGTGATGGTTTGCATTTTGCCCTAGCTAAAGAGAAGCAACGTTGTTCCCAGTGCTGTGGCAAGCAGAAAAGCAGTGGAAGGGGAAGTGCTGAAATAGGTATGAGGGCACTCAAATGTGGCCAGTTTCCAGAGCAGAAAAAATGGGAAGATGGCTGATGAGTGCCTTTCAGCCCGATCAATAGTAGAGCAACAGGGTAAAGAAGAAAGGGGTGTGAAAGGAGCGGGAGTCTTCCTGTGATGGCTGGGGATGTTTCTAGGACAAGATGACTGTGGGTCAGGCTCTGAGGACAACGTAGACCTGTCTGTTTCCAATCCCTGCTGCCCCCAGCCCTTCCGCAAGCTGCCCCTCTTCTGTTTCAGGGGACAGCTTGTCCCGTGCCGGGCAGCCGGCGGGCCTTGAAAGACCGGTGCTCAGGCTGTGACTTTCAAGCCTGGCTCCAACCAGAGGGACATTACGCAGCCAACAGCGGGGCTGCACTGGTATGAAGGTGTCTGTATCTCAGGCTGCAGCAGAAAGTGGGGCACCAGGGTGAGCTGAGGCTGATGTCCCAGCCCAGATGTTGGACCCAGTTGCACCCACCTGCCTCTCTCCTTGGGACGCCCTGAAACATGTCTCCTGAGTCTTGTTTCTTAGGATCTTGGTGAGGATCAGACAGTCCAAGGCTGGCCAGGCCTGCACTAGGTCTTTTCCACCCCTTATCCCAATGATTCCTTCGCTTTTAAAATAAACACAAGAGCCACCAGTGCTACAGCTGGAAATTCAGTGGAGAACACATAATGGGGACAGTTAATTCTGCGTTTTGCCTCATCTTACCAAGGGACGAAGCACAAAGGATGTGTTCTGCTGTCAGCTGTGATCTTCAGTGACTGCAGACCGGTCACATCAGCTCTCAGTACTCCCTTCCCTTCTCCAAACTGGGAACAGTTCCATCTGGCTGCCGCATGAGGTGAACTTTAATTCAGCCACCTTAGAAAAGCACTTTCTCCATGGCAAAGAGGAACCATTTTTGTTATTGGTGTTTCCTAACCAATCTTCCCCTGCAAGTTGTTTAATTCTTTGTTGAGTTTTTTCTTTGCTTCATCAATCTCCGAGTTTGCTGTGCTCGCAGCGCAGCGTGAGAAAAGCAAGCTCTCCCTCTGGCACCGGGCTCAGCGAGTGGTCGCAACGCAGCCGGCGCTGCCTGGAGCGCAGGGTGGGCTGCACAGAGCTGCCTGAGCCGCTGCGCCGATGCTGGGGCAGTTTGCCCACGCTGATCCCCTTGCTGTGCTGATTACGGCAGCGACTATCCCGCAGCTGGTGTGTGCACCTACACGTCCTGCCCTGCCTGCCCAGCCAGGCAGGAAAACAAGGGTGAAATTCTTGCTCTATTTAGTCTCTGTGTGTTTTGCCATCATCTTTGCCTACATCTGCTTTTCTCCTTTTTGGTCTTAAAACAGACTTTATGGGTGAGGAGGTGGGATAGAGAAACATTTTTCTTAGCAGAAATCGGTGGTGAGCTTTCTCCTCACTGCTGCATTTTTCCTTCTCTTTGCAGGGTTGTGGGGGGGTGTCACTCATTAGTCCATACACTTGTCAGGTTTGGGAAGCAGACTCAGTCTAAATCATCGTTCCTGCTTGGATTAAATTTCTGATTGTGCATTTTAATACTCTTGGCTTTAAGAAATGGGAGTGGCTGGGAGAATGCTGGTGGTCAGCAGTCACTGGCTTTGTGGCAGAAGCATCAAGGCCGGGTGAGACTGAGGGCTAGCGCAGAGCTTGGTGGTTATTCTGCTTGGTTTTTCTTCAGCAACAGCCACAGGGTAACTGGTAATATAACATTTAAATATTGAAGTGGCTACAAGGAAGAAGAGAAATACAGCTAATGCTTGAAGCAGGTCTGCCTTCTGGACTGGCGGTCCTCAGGGGATGGATGCTCTGTACAGATCCAACCTCGGTGTCCAGCATCATCTCTCTTCCCCGTTGAAACACCCTACCTATTGCAGGTTGTTCATCTGCAGTACTGCTCAATACACTGATGCTTCTCACCATTAAAATCAGCTTAGTGACAGCTGCTGTGTAGATGAAGGCTCGCCTATTCGGGTTTTATAATATCATCTGGACTGCCTCTGCTGCTGAACATGCTGCAGGGTGGAAGTATGTAAATGGTGTTTCAGCAACTCAGGCATGGAGGGACCTCTTTGAGGCAGAAGTCATTTTTTCTAGCTAATTTCTCAGATTTTTCAGGAGAAGCAGCAAATTGTAGCAGAGACTTGATCCTGAATTGCTGGATTTGCTCAGCCTGGTGTATTAGGCTTGCAGGCTGCTTTGGCCTTTTGGCCAGCCCTGACTAGTTTTAAACCATCCCCTAGACCAGGCTTACCCTCACAGGCTAGCACAGCGCAGCCTGACTGTGGGCTGAGATACTCGGCTGCCACAGGAGAGTTCAGTCCCTCGCTCAGCAATTGCTCTTACCTCCTGCCATAGCTGGGATTTTCACGGGAGCCCTCGCCTCCAAAGTTTTGTTTTGTCTAAATCACTCGGCCTGCGAGAGCTGATGATGCTGCAGCTATAAACTTCTGTTGATGAAAACGGGCATTAAAAAGGCGACAGATGTAGCTAAGTCTAAAAGCATACCAAAGGGTCTCCTGCTTGGGGTTAAATTACGGAGCGCGAATGTTCCGGCTGGTTCTTTCAGGGCTCCTCTCAAGGCTTCAGTGCAGCATGTTTAATCTTTTGTATTTTAACTCTCTTAAATGGTATTGTGCAAGATTTGTTTTGTGCGTTTTTTTAACTAGAGGCGACGCATTATAATGCTGTTGACAAGGACAACCAAATGATGTCAAAGTCCCTCTAATTATCCCAAGCTGAAGTGTCACCTCTGCTTTCTGTCTGAGTAGATGAAAGCAATGTTCAAAGAGACCCACTTAATACCGGAGCATTTTTCAAGGCAATCAACTGCTCCAAGCTCTTTTCCCCCTAAGCAATCTAAATGCTAAATAGATCTTTAAAATAATTACCATATCTAAGACGAGGAGCCATTTTCCCCTGCAAACACCTGATGCTCATTAGCAATATTTAACGTGTCACACATCACCTCTGTTTACTCTAAACTTTTTTGGCAGGAGTTTGTCAGGTGTCTGCAAGTGCCGAGCCTATGCTGAAGAGCTTGGGGAAGCCTCTTGAGCACAAATCCTTTGTCCTGAGAGAGAAAGGGTCTGGATTTCTGCGAAACTCTTCCCTTTTCCCCCCTCCCAGCTTCATTTTGATGTCACTAAAAATAAGCAGTGTCAGTGAGCAGCACCAACCTGGCACCAGCCTAAGCCGGGTCCCCAAATCAGAGATGAGCTTAGCACTGAGGGGCAGGGTGGTAGAAAAGCTGGCTTTAACCTGTCTTTGCAGCTCCTCTTTCCCAGGTCAGAACAGGACACAGCTGGGTCACTGGTGGCAGCATCCGAGAGCCCTTGGCAGGACCAGCAGCCGCCAGCACGGCCGAAGCCCCTTTGCCCGGGCACATCTGTAGCACACGCAGAACTATCAACCCCGCGGGGCTGTTGGAGTGGATTTCCCATGACAAGTGGAGCCTCCTGCTAGGGGAAATTCATAGGAGGGGTCTGCTCGCTGCACCTCATATAGCTCCCACCTTTGTACCAATGCAATATATTAATGAAGGAACAGACGCTCTGGAAAACTGGGGTCGCTCAAGGTAGAGCCGTTCTTAGCTCTGCCTGCTAAAGCTGCTCTGCCTCTACACCTCGCATGAGAATAAAGTTTAATTTGGGCAACGGATGTATGATTTTAGCTTAGTGGTTCAAGAGCTTTCTGTCTCTGGAGCTAGGCCTGGAGCCCAAGGCTGTTTCAGGAGTTACTTTGCATTTTTATGCCGTAACTGTTTAATTTCAAGTTCATAAACAGCCTTTGGAGCAGTGCCTGGAATGCAGGACCTTCCTGCCATGCAAATGCCCCAGCTGCTGCTAGAAAACTGTAATTACTTTCCCTCTGGTGCAGGTCATCCTCAGATATTGCATACCAAGGATTTCAAAAGAGCCTTACCATAAGGCATTCAGTGTTTTGCCCTCTAATCCCTCCTGCCAGCCCCAGGCAAGCCCATACAGCTTGGTGAAATAGAGAAAGCAGTGACTGTTCTTTTATTTTTGCATTTATTTGCAATGGCTGTACTCTGAGAAGGCTTACAAGATCCAGGGAAATGGAGGAACACCTTGTTTATGAGTTCCCTTAGCACTTAATCACAGAGGTGGTCTGAGCACAGCTGAGACTAAAGCGCTTCTGGGTAGGTGTTGGAGCAGATCCTGAATTGTGAAGACCGAGATTTATGTTTGAGGTGAATCCAGCTTTGGACAACAGCTGAATGGAGGCTTTTGGGATGCCAGTGTGAGATCTAACGATTCAAATCCCACATACCCCCTTTGGGTCTGGGCTTCTGGACACCATACGTCATCTGGGGTACGGCCTGGAAAAGAGTCTGAGATCATCTGACTTTGAGCCCTACATTTTCGCTGGGATGCCATTACATCCCTCTTAATGCACGCTTCTCAAAGTTCTTATTCAAATGTCTCATTTGAATAATGTGTGCTTCATTACCACAGGGGTTCTTTATTCTGTAATATACTGCAAACAAGGCTGAAGGTCTTGAATTAGTGGAGTTCATGGGACCCTTTCATGGGTGTGCTGTGCATGGTAATGCTATCTTCTGTGACCTCTGTGAACTCAGAGCCTCCAGACACCGTTAGTAAAACAGATTACAAAATCTCAAAGGGGTTTTTTTTTGGTGTTGCTCAGAGGAAAAGCAAGCGCTGCTGTAGAAATTTCCTCTGAATTAGATAGTAATAAAACCTCACCCAGAGGACTGTGAGCACGTGTGAGAAGGGTTATTTGGGGGCTCTCCCTCATACCCCAGGGGCCTCACCAGCTGATCTGTTCAATCACATCTTAATCTGACCATAATCCCAGCAAGCTAATGAAAGGGAACTGGCAGGAAAGGGTCGGTGCCTGCTGTAGCGATGAGTGACCAAGCAGATCCTGAAAGCTGTAAAAGGTTTTAAGGGGATCAATATTCTCTGTGCTCTCATTTCTAATTGGGCTTTATTGCAGGGCTCTGATTCATGTAGTTCATTAAATGGACTCAGATGGAGTTTCTATAACCGAGTTTATACTCCTAGGGCATTGGATCAAAATGGCAGCAGCAGCAAGCAATTGCCAAGGCCCCTAGAACTCATCTGGAGAAGTAATTGCAAGAGTGCTAAAGCATTAGACTTCAAAGAAACATGGATGTGGCTAAATCGGTATTATTAATTGCATTTAAGTTTACAAAAAAAGTTATTATCTGCCATGTTAAAAGTCACTTTAAAAACCACTCAGTGCCATGAAGTAGATGATGCTTCAACTCATTTGTAGTACAACTTGCATTCTGGGGCAAGTATTTTCTGGGTCTTCATGAAGCCCATGAGTAAACAGCTCCTAAACAGTAACTATATCAGCTAGAGTTACGTAATTTCTAGTTCTTGCATTCTCAGGACACCATACCCAAAACGCCAAACTTGTGTAAACAATGAGAAAAATATGGGGAAAATATATGGAAAAAGACACTACCTATTGCAACTCCTTATCTACCTTGGGTCCGCATAGACACTTCCATCTTTCTTGCAAAACATCTGTGGAAAACGTTAGTCAAGTAAAAAAAACAAACAAACAAAAAAACAACATAAAACCCCAGCATAGAGCGCTTATGTGTATCTGATCAGATAAAAGTGCCACCTAGTCCATTAGCCTGTTTCTGTCAGCGACCCACACCAAAAGTCTAGGGGAAAATGTAAGAACAGGGCAATTGCACGGTGCTACTCTCCCAAAACACTCTCAGGGCCTTCAATAACTTCTAGTGCCTTGACATCCTGAGCCAGGAATGGCATCCTTGCATTTAACAGCCATTGATGGATTTCTCTTTACAGGGTTTATCGAAGTAAATAGGAAGAGGGGTGTGTTTCAATTGTCAGAGGATCTTCTGCATTAACTAATTAGCACTACTTATTACTAGTTAGGGTGAGTGTCAGTTTTTGATGGAAAGTAGGGCAAGATATATCAGTGAGGTCAACGCATGTGTGGGGAGGGAAAGGGGGAATTGGATCAAAGTGCTTGGCATTAAGCTGCTCAGCTGGTATTAGACTGGGACCTGTATTTTACTCTTACATTACTCCAGGAGTCAAAAGTGAGCTCGGGGCAAGTCACACAGGCAGTTTTTTTCAGTCTGAATTACGTGTCAAACACCTTTGAGGCTGGACCTCTATTCTCCCTGCAACTAGATTTAAGTGATGTCTAACTTCTAATGACAGCATGCCTGGAGGTAGTCATGAATTTTCTACAGAAACAGTTTAAACTGAGGAGCCAGATTTATGGAGCTTAAAATGTTTCATCTGAGGTGTCTTGGGGGGCTGGAGGAGGTTGATAAAAATTCTACTGGCTGCCGTTCCCCTGCAGGAGGAATCTGGGGCTCCAAGTGAGATGCCTAGGCTTCCTATACCTAGGGAGCACAGGGGCTGAGGAGTAAGACAGACAGAAGCCAGCGTGCTGAGCAGAGAGCTGCCTAGGCTAACAAGATGATTAGTCCATTAATTATAAGGTGGAGAGAGGTGCCTATTTCCTTTGGGATTTTTGGAAGGGAAATACTTCCTGGGGCTCTGGCTGACTGTATTTGGGTGCCTTTCTGCCAAGAAACGGAGCAACGTGGTTTTGTGGTTAATGTAGCCCCCACTCTGCTCATTTCAGAGAGGTTTTGGGTTCTCCAGGATATCCAAGGTGAGTGTCCTCCTTAAGATCAAATGCTTGGTTATTCTCATGTGTCTCTTCCTCAAGCTTTCTAGCTGAAGTTATTTCATTTTGCATGAATAATGAGTGCTTTTACTTGGAAATGATAGAGGAAAGGGATAGAGGGTGCCCTGAGTGATGGCTGAAGAATTAAGCCTGTTGTAAACACAAAAACAACACATGCCATTTTAACAGGCACTAAATGATTCATTCTTGGTTAAGACTAAGGAGATATCATTACCACAGTATGAGAGACTGATAAACTTCATTTAGAGCTGCAGGTGTCCAGAATGATAACTATGTTCAAAGACAAACTTAGACGGGAAAAGCTGCAGAAAACTGCTAGGAAGAGCAGGAGATAAACAACTTGTTATACAAGAAGAAACTACCAATCACAAGTTACTAATTTAGCAAAATTGAGATGGGGAATGATTGCTTTTCCTGGGAAATGAGGGGAGAAGTAATTGGAGAAAGAATGTAAAAAGATGCTACTATCGCAAAGTGGATAGACATTGAAATTAAACTCCCTTGGCCCAGAATCTAGAAGGATACTAATGAGCTGGCAAGTGTGTTCTGGAAGAGCATTACAAGTCAGGCAAAGAAAGCTGCGTTGGTTTGGCACTGGCTAAACTTCTGGAGATGATGGGAATGGAGAAGAAACAATTCTGGATTTGAGAAGTCTTCAAAGAGAAGACTTGAATGCTGACTCTGCTTGCTACACTCCGGTTATGTCTGGGTGCTTCTGCTACGTTCCAGTTTTACATTGGAGTAGATGTACAAGCCAAGAATTCCCTCAGAGATCAAGTTAATGTATTGAGATTTCTTTCTTTTTCTCTGCTCCACCATTTCCTTCCTGCTCAGAACCTGAGAGTAGGCGTAGCTAAAAATGAAATGTGGAGCAAGGTTTCGTTCTCGTCCTACTAGAACTGACTTTCCGCTTCCCCGTGCAAGTACGTTACTGGATACTGCAGTAGGATGCTTTTGCCTCCCAGTGAGATTAGCAGGGTGTGTTGGGGTGGAGGCAGGGACAGGGGTGTGATTGCTTTTCTCTCCATTGTCATGCATGGCCTGTTTCTTACCTTCCCCTGGCATTTCGAAATGTCCTTGAGCTTCCCCTATCAGTACATCACAGATTTCTGATGCCTTTTGTTTCTTATACAGATTATTTTTTTTTAATTTGTTGAGGGCTGGAAAGGCTTGGGGGATGTGCGAGTGTATGGGGGGTGGAGGTTGCATCTGGGTGGCAGGTCTGATGACCTCTCAGGAGGACTAAACCTCTGTGACAAGGTATTATTTGTGGTGTCCCATGTGAACCTTTATTCATACAAAGAGACTGTCAGAACAAGATCAAATCTGACTGTTCTGCACCCTTTGTCACTGGGGATTAGTTGCGCTTTCTGCAGCCTAGTGAATACTACTGTTGTGTCACGCAAACCCACTCACGAGTACTTGCTCGCCTGCCATCTGCAGCACTGTCCTAGGTGGCCCGGGGAACACCGAGCTCAAATGCCTGCATGAAATTGGCTGGAGCAGGGATTTGAAGCTTAGGTTTCCCACTTTCATGATATGGGGTGTTCCAGTAGTGATTCCAATAGAATGATGGATAATTTATGTTGGAAGAAAGCTCTACAAGTCATCTGCTCAAACCCTGCTCAGAGCAGGTCTCACCAGATCAGGTTCCCCAGTGCTGTGTTCAGTCAGGTCTTGAACATCTCCAAGGATGGATATTCCCCAGCCTCTCAGGGTAACCGGTTTGTGTTGGGAGTGTGTGAAATCCAATCCCCTAGGTGACTAAGGAGGTGATAATTTAAACTTGGGAGCCTGTTTCCTGCACAGTCAACGGAGCGATGCAGAAGCTGTCTGGGCAGGAATTAAGTACATTAGGTGGAAGCACCGGTGCATTAGAGGTCTGGGCCATCCAAGTGTCATATCTAGCCAGTGGTAGAGTCCAGAAATACAGCCTCTAAGTACACAGACCAATTTTTCTATTCTCCAAGTCTTGTTGACTTCCGTGACACAAACAAAAGCCACGCAGCAGCTACACAGAGTTCCAGAAGCTGTGTGTATGTCACGGAGAGCGGATGGTAAGATGTCAGCGCACAGTACCAGTCTTAGTTGGAAGGACCACGGAAACACTGGAGGGGTTGCAGCAGCAGATCGACTAGGGTGTGTACAAAAGTGGTAACAAAACCCCTTGCTAATGCTTCACAAGGGATCGCACTGAGCTGGGATATGCAGCATGCAAGTTCTACTTGTGTGTCATATGCAGACTCAGCACAAAAAGTAGGAATAAAAACTAAATGGGAGCTGTGCCCAAACCTCATCCAGATAAACTGTTCATACAGGCATAGTTCAGATTAGAGTCATGAGAAAACTACTTGCTAGAATCCGATGTTTCCCTGTAACAAATCCAGATGGGGCTGTCTTTAACTATAATCCTTTTCAGGCACAGTGAGGATGAAGCATTTATTAATGGGTCAGAATAGAGAGCTGCCTTGTACTATGCAAAACCAAACATCTCCGTTCAGTGTATTTCAGCGGCAAGTCCATTCCCCTGCTATTTCAGTGAATGGTATGTTATATTCAGTGAATACTAAGTAACATTATAGCAGACAAGCCACTCACTGTAGAAAACCTGAGGGAACTGACTAATATGGCAGAGCTCTAAAATAATTTTCTATTTCAACAGATTTACTCTTGCAGTTTATGTATAGCTAGCACAAGTTATTTATCATTTTATCTTGAGACAAATACTGAAGTCAACACTCCTAGACTTCAAGGGAAAGTGGGTACCTGAGGCAAGTGGTTCAGATGCTCAGTGAGGCTGAGAATCTCCGACTCAGTCACTAGCCTCAGCTATACCCCCTCTGCTGCTGGAGAATTGCTGAATTATGCTCCCTCGCTCCTCAAATACCTGCCCTCCCCCCCAACCTCTGATAATTGTAAGACAGGGTATTTATAATTTATTTGTCTTAATGCTCCCCAGGGTGTAGCAGACACTTAACAGTTTCATAGCAGTTGAAAAACAGGAGCTTGAAATTACTTTGTACTTGTAATCCAGCTACCCTTGATTTTTCTGTTTATTAGCTTTCCTGATGGATTGTTTGAGTTTCCAGCATAGCTGAGTTTCAGTACAATCAGACGGTTACTCGGTGGGAATTGCAAATGTACATAACTGTTTATGTGCTCTAAAGCAAAGTAGCTGGAGCACTCCCCTCCTCCCTTTGGGAGTAAGTCATCTCAAGAAGCAGCCTTGTTTTCAGTGCATCACGAACTGGCACATTGCTTGCCATATGGTAATGAGAGCGCAACCAGCAACTTTGCAACTTTCTTACCTCTTTCTAATGCAAGTCAAAAAGCTGGTGGTTCTTCCAACCTAAAAAATACTGTGAGTGGTCAAGTCTCCTCTTGCTGTAAACAGGTTTTTCTAAAGCACTTGTATTAGCCATAAACAAAGATAACAAGGTGGTCTTGACTACTACTTACTCTTTTTCCCCACTGTACGTGACAGTGGTGTTAAGCATGAGAACAGACTGATGTAACGATGGGGATGCTACTTTCCTGCTGTGCTTATGATGTATTGTGATGGATGACATGATTTCAGTCTATTTTAAAAGAACACGATGATGGAAGAAACTGTGGACAAGTATTTTAACTACCTAGCTTATTTCACCCTCAAAGCAGGAATACAAACTCAATTTTGCTTTTCACAATCTCCCTTCGGCATACTGAAGGAGGCTGCAGTAAGATTCCTGTAAGAAAGAGGCTGATCCTGTTGTTATTGCGGTGTAAAATACAACTCAAATTCTAATCCTAGTGGGGTTACCCCCTGCCCCAGTGCATTACTGACTGGCAGGAGCACACAGCGGTAGATAAACTGGTCCTTTATGTGTATCTATATATGACAATTTATCTACTGTTTTCTGCAACAGCATCTATCATGCTTGACCTTGTTCTCAAAGCCTCAGATGAGATTTTTTTTTTAAGTGACCAGCTACTCTGCTTGCTGGTGTTGATTGGCAGTCCTGTTCTCCTCTTCCCCACAACACCCAGTGTCTCTTTTGTATATATAGCATCAAGTAGCATTACGCCTTCCAACAGCAGTGAACTGTTAGATCAGCTCGGCCATCTCGCAAAACCTTACCTTACCACTTAGTGAATACCCATGCCAAGAAATGAGTTGTACCGTTCCGGTCATGTCTCAACTTGAAATCAGTAGTAGTCAGTCCAGAGACTGCGTGAGGACTTGTCTATTCCATGATCAGAAAAGATGCAGCATGGTTCATGGCTCCACAAGCCAAGCAGAAGTCAGGTAAGCACCTCAGTTGCTCTGTACTCCTGGTAAATGGATGAAGGCTCATACATATCATTGGACTGAGGCTAGGCTCGCTTAATGGACTTGCTTTAAAAAAAATTTATGAGGCTAGGCTCGCTTAATGGACTTGCTTTAAAAAAAATTTAAGTATTTCCACACTTGGAAATACTAGGTCTCTGGATTCCACTCTTCATCCCCGTTTTACAGTACTGTACCACTCTCCTGCTGAAACAGCCAATATAATTTACTTCATCACTTACTCCCATACTGTAGCAGGCATGACCAACGCTGCTACTTGTACCTATCCTTTATGCAAGCAGCACCAGACAATCTGCCACAGGCAAAGCATGCACGGGATGACACGATTCTTTTCTGATGTACTTTCTGTAATCGTGCAATTTGTTTATGGCTTTACTTGCAAAATGCTGCTGACGAACCTCACTTTTAAAGTAGCTGAACTTGGGCAAACGCTTGATATGTCTTAGGAGTGCAGTCTTACGCCTCTAAGGACGGGTCCAACTGGAGAAAGTCCTAAATGTCCTGCTGTCATCCTTCACTGGAAAGGAGCCAACCAGCAAACTGGAGAGTAATTTTTCACCTGGCCTGCTAGAGCAGACTACATTACTACAGTGCCAGTCTACTAGCACATTATGTGTTTTCAAATGCTCATAACCCTCTTTACTGTATTTCTGAAGGCAGTGGTTAGCTGGATACAGCTTTCCAGATTCTTCTTTCTAACCAGTTGCACATGAGGTAGATGCTGCAGCATTTTTTTTTTCCTTCCAGTGTATTCAGTCAGCTGCTCAGTTAAGCAACAAATCTGTTCTTTTGTGAATAGTTAATCAAGTAAAAGGTAACTCTAAAGGAATATGGAGAACAGCAGTTCAAGAACTACGTACTAGTTTTATACCCAGTAGCTTATTTCAGGCAAAAAAACCAACCAAACAGCCTTGTAGCTGGGTAATGGGGAAAAGAGATGATGCCCAACTCCCTTCTCTTAAGGGACTTAAGACCATGTTTTTCTATCAGCAGAAGGCTGAGTCTGGCTCCAGACATATAAATGGAATATTCACTTGCATTTTCCAATTCTGTGAAAACTTCAATCAGTGAGATGTCCGCAGAAATTTAAGTGTTAAACGCCCCCCTCCCTCCACCCCCCCAAAGTGAATTAACCTTGATGTTAAAGCTTGTTTACCTTCCACTTCCCCCAAAACACCTTCACAAAGTCCCTTTCATTAAAGGAGAAACATTTATTACCATCTGCTTTTAAGTACCTTTTTCCCATTTTCTGCTCTAACATGAGAAATTTGTATTTTGTACTTGTTTACTGGTCTTAGTTCACACAGTTACTATGCTAGAGCCAAAACCAAGGCTTTAGGTTACCTTTGAAGGAAGAGCTGTGTTATGTTCCAAGTTCCTCATTACTATAGATTCAGCATGCTCCTTGTACTTTTCACAATAAGGGAAGAGTCCACATTTCTGATTTTCCTTAAATTGAAAACGAGCTCATAGAATAAGGAAAATATCAAATCCCTATTTTTAATGTGATAGGAAGTGAGAAGGGATGTTTATTTGGCTTCATTTAAAGACTGCAAAAATGCATCCTACTTAGCACCTTGAATGATCCACCATGAGAATATTGGAATTTTTACCAAAAAATTGTAAACATTTATCAAGAGTTAACCTCAAACATGTCAGGAAAGAACATGTCATTTTACTACTTGCTACACAGGAGGATAAGCTATACAAGCTGTTTAAATAACATTGCTTATATTAAACCTGAATGATGTTATATGAGGAAATAGTGAATTTTTTTAAGTTTTACTTGCTGTGTCAAGCTGCATTTGGATATAAAACTTCCATACAGAAGTATTTATAGATTTAAATAACCTTAAGTGGATTAATATACTTCTGACCTACTATGTTTTGAAAATCAGTATTTGTTATAAAGGAAGCACGCTTTGATGTTAGCAGACTGAATTGATTCCTGGCCACTACAACTGTAGAGCTAGTAGGTCTAGTCTCCAATTTGTATTTGTGTTGAGCAAAAAGTTTAACACCTCCTCCCAATATCCTTCTAAGAATTTCTATCTCTCTAGTAACTTGATTCCAAGTCTTCAGCAGCTATTACTTAAATGAAGCTATTTTCATTAAAGCTTTACTATAGACAGACAATTTGACCTCAGATTCTTTTAAGCCAATCCATTTGCTGCGAGGTCTATCAGAAACTATTGATGTGTATTAAGAAGTTAAGTGCACTAGAGAGAATTCCATTCTTCTGTTAATCCTGGAACTGCTCCTGACTGAATATGCCTGTACAGTCCAAGACTCAGATCTGTACCTATAGTAGGCAAACTCTGGAGTAACACAAAGGCACAAAGTACCATGCCAGCCTTGCTTTTCTACCTGTATTTTTTGGTCTAATGTGTCCTCCAATCCAAATTTTTTCAGAACAGCAAAATTACAAAGACATCAGTGTTCAAGATATCTAGGGGCAGATATAATTTTATGGTGCATTCAAACAGTTAAGTCCTTATCCTCTGTAAAGAGAAAATGCAGTTTGGGGCAGATCCCCATCAAAACAATTTGCTTTGCCTATTCCTTTCTTAGGGGAAGGTTTTAAGTGGACTAATTCATGGGGTCTGTGATGTGATACATTCAGCCTGCGCTCTCCCATCACCTATCCTGGAACAGACACACTTACCTGAATATAAATGCCTTGTAGATAAATCAAGTTTAGAGTGCAAGAGGGTTGCTGTGTTTCCCAAAGATCCCCAGGAAAGACAGTAGTCAAGACTAAGCCAGAGAAGTTAACTTGGCAGGCCAGAATTTGAGCCATTTTCTAATACAGCAAACAACTGTTGGCTCAGTCCACGTTTCAAACCTCATTCCTTGGCAAACAGGCAAGAAAGATTTTAATTTGTTTTCTGGCAAAACCCACAAAATTCAGCACTCAAGTTTAACTAAAGGGTAGTTTTTTATTCCCCAGTAAGACCGTCTCAAGGACATAACTAAATGTTGGAAACCCCACAGGAGGGCACATACAGTGAATGTGGCGAAGTACAATGTGAACAGCCCCAGGGGTTCAAATAAGGTAGGACCATTAGCTAACCAGAGGAAAAAAAACAAATTAAAACTCTGTTGAAGATGTTGCACTTTCTTCTCCATTTACACTGAAAAAAAAAAAAGTCAAATCCAACAAAATCCTTGCATCTCTAACAATACATTCAGTCCTGGCTAAAGAGTTTAACAAGATGGCAACAGGATGACTATAATACAAAACGTTCACTACTACACTCTGTACACACCTGTTGTCCAAGCCCTCCCCCAAACCCATGTAATGATGGTGCCCCCATTATTTGCTTGCTTGCTGGGCCTGCCTGCGGAGGAGGACATAGATCTTCTCCTTTATCCAGTCTTTATTGTACGGTTGGTATGTCTGAGTATCAGCACGGTAACTAGAGAGAAAAAAAAAAAAGAATTTAACATCAGTCTGCCCTGTAGTACGTTTACCAGAAGAACTTCACAAACAATTAAGCGTCCTCAAGTGCATGAGGCAGAAAGCTGTGTACAGAACACAAGTAATATCAGAAGTAGATAGGAATTGCGACTTACCAAACAGATTTATCCTGTTGCCTAAAAACCAGTTACCCAGCAGATCAGTAAGAACCTAAAACAAAACTAGATGCTCCAAGGACTACTGAGTGACTGGATCACAGTGTGTTCACATTTTAATTCATGAATATAATTACTTATGGGACACAACAAATGGAGCACCTTAATATTCTGGAGCTCAGAATGAAGAAGAATAGTTCCACCAGGAAACAACCTAATTTGTCTTAATGAGCCAAACACTACTTCAAGCAAGTGTTCAGGTAAATTCAAGTGTTCCACTTCTGTTTGGAATTTTTAGAGAATGAATAAAAGCACAACTTTCCAGGAGCAAGGGTAGACTCATAGATGGATTACAAAGGATTCTTGCCAGTTGGCAGTGAGGACAAGCTCACATCTGAAAAACAAGGCTGCTTCATAAAAAGCAAATTGAAAACAAGGACCCACAGACTCATTTTCTTTGCTATTCGGGGATAGTCAATTTCTTGCCAGGGCCAGAGAACTCAGTTACTCAAGACACTGTTGAACTGAAGCAGAATTAGACTGAAAAATGAAAGCAAATTGTGTGAAGTTATCTGTGTAGATTCACACCCTCCTTTTCCCTCTCAGTCGTTAAAGTTGATTTTTTTTTTTGATGAAGATGGTATTTTCAGTGATGCTTCAAGAACTACTGATGTCCTGGTCAGTAAAAATCTTGATACACATATTTCTAATCAGAAGGGCGAGATGGTCGTTGGTAAGAAGCTAAGTAAAAATCCAGAGTTAACTCAATTCAGAACAATTTACAGTTCTTACCTAAGGAAAAAACCCTAAGCATACTGTTTCTAAGAAAGCCTTTTTATTTAAAACCCAGCATGACTGGTTCAAGGCCACAGAAAGAGTTTTAGTATATGTTGATATAGTAGCAGTTAGTAGTAGTTCCAGTGCAGTCTAAGAAATGTTAGTTTCAGAAAAAGTTACTGATTTCCCCCCCTGCCCCAATCTATTCATAATGCTACACTACAAGACCAGATAGCAGGTACTTTAGGAATCTCCATGAACACAAGACATGTCTGGTACACTATGTGCTACATGTGCCATCTGGTGGAAAACTGTAAGCTGAAGTAGAAATTGGCAAGATGCTGAGTTTACAAGCCTAATTAAGAAAGGCACAAGACTGTAGTAGAAAACAGTTGCTACTTCCCAAAGCAAGTAGCTAGCTTCAGTCTGTTAGATAAACTAAAACAAAGTGTGTCTTTCAAACTGCATCAGCTAAGCACTATGACACCTGAAGATTAAATGTGGCAGAATGTTTAGGGATAAGGTAACTCTGCAGAAATTGTAATCCTGTTTTACTTATTCTACTGAAAACTTTTGGCATTTGTAATAAGTCACTATCAGTAACATAGATTCAGTATGTACATCAGAATGCAAAAGAAAGCAATCATGCTCAGGGTTTTTTTTAAATAACTTTTTGTTTTGAACTGGAATAAACTGGCAAAGGCTGTTCACTGTGCTGCTACACAAGTACTTGCACTCAGATTTCAGACAGAGCAGTACAGGTGCAGGAATGAACATGCCAGATACTCACTGGCACTGAGTTTGTGGCATTTTGAGATTTGAAGACCAAATGCTATGTCTTTTGCTATTTGAATACGAGATTTGTATCCTTATTCCTACAGAATTTCTGCAAAGTTGATATCACTGTCATATCAAACCATTACCTTGAAATTTATGGCATGGAAAATACTTATGATCTGGACTAAGTGATTTAGTTACAATATTAAGTTATGTTCTGAATAGTGAAATCTAAGATTTAATTTCACAGTGCTGTCAGAATGGAAAGTACACAAGACCACCTTTGCTTGCTCACAACTTTAACACACGGATAAGAACTGGAGATAATGTATTCACAAGAACACTTAAACAATTAGCTAGAGTTCTCTGAAGAATTGATCTGTTCCTCAATCACTTCATTAGGATTTACAGAAACTTCCATCTTGCTGTATCTTGATGAAAATAAACAGTTGGCTGCAATGCATTTCTGTAGACTTCTACCATACCACTAGTACAGACTGCAGCTGAATAAAATTCTGTAATTGTTCTGCCTCCTTAAGAATCGGACCAACTGCACAAAAGCAGTTGTGCCCCAATTTAAACAGATTCTAGCATTAATAAAATATGTAGCTGTATTAAACTGTTGGACTTCAGTATTTGAAATGCAGGGAGCTTCAATGTGACTAAAATCCAAGTGGAACTGTCAGTTTCTGAGCTTTCTTTAGAGATACTTTATTTCGTTGCAGTTAACTGAAGTGGGCAACATGGCATGCTAGTTGCAATACTGCTGCCTTACAGTTATTGCAAAAAACATCCAGAACCTTACCAAATTTCAATAAAACATGTTTAGATACAAGACTTCTGACTTCTCTAAGTCACTGAAATGGACTTGTACAACTGAACTTACACAAGACAGCTGAGGTCTGCCAAGTCATCAATGAAGTCAAACAATTGGCTGATATCATATGTAATGGATGGACTGTTGGGATTCATTCTCTTCAGATGCTCTTCATACATTTTACAGACTCCTACAGAGAAAGAAGATTAACAATGCAATATTAAAAAAACAACAACTGTATTTGCTGAAACTTCTTCAGCTACTGAATCACAGATATCAGGAAAGTTTAGAGATAACTACCATGAAAACAGAGACATAAACATCTTCCTCAGATTTTGCAGAGTTGAAATGCTTTTGTTCTAGCTATTTGCATTGAAACATAACACTACAAAATCTGGTAAGATGCATGGAAAGAAGCATTATCATCATCTAGGGCAAAAAGTTTTACTTCTGTCAAAGATGTAACTTTCCATGCAGTAAGCTCCAACTGAAATCCTGAAATTCCTTCTAATAATTTTAAGATAGCAATTGCAACATATATTCCTACTGTACAGACACCCAAGAAAGAAAAGAACTAATGTGAAATAAAGCTACTCAAATCTCGTAAGATCATTCTTGATGAAAGAGTCAAACAGGGCAACTGAGGTAAGAGTGATAGCACAAGCCTGTATATGAATTTAAATCAGTTTTATTTAAGCTAGTCCATAAATAATTCAGATGTATTTGAGAAGAGTATAATATTAAAGTGAGCACAGAGGCTTTACATGCTGTTGTTTGCCTTGCAACACTTCCTGGAATTAGAATTTTTACTGTTAAGTGAAATTCCACATTTAAATCATACAGCTGTAGTATTTCAATCTTCTTTCCAAGCTCACTATGTGTGTCTCAAAGTGATGCAGGTTTTTCTTCTCTGGCATATATCTCATGAGGCTGCAAATTATTTATCAATTGCATATACACTTCTACGTATCATTTCCAGTAGCAATGTTTCCTTTGCATGGCTAGCACAAAGATTAGTGAGTTAGGCTCTGATCCTGCAATGAAATGCATTCAGGCAAGTCTACTGCACGGCCCCACTAATATTGCCTACTCTCAGGAACTGAATGTGGTTCAATCTAGTTAAATCAAAAAGAGACATTTAATTTAAAAAGGAAGTTTCAGAAACAAAGAATAACAATTTTTTAGTTTGCTAAAACATTAGTAAACTAAAAGCATGAGATATTTTTGCATTTTTTTTGTTAATTACCTTGGGAAAACATGAACAGCAACTTATTTTCTTACTCAGTAAGTTTGGGAATATGTAAAAAATGGAGTTTTAACAACAGGTTTTGACTACCATGTCTGTACCCACCTTCCATGCACTCATTCACTGATTCATAATCAGCGTATGTTCTGCCTTCTGGCCTCTTGGTAGGCTGGACAAGTAGAATTGTGTGAGACTGAAAAACAAAACAAAACAAACACCAAGAAAAGAGGTTACTTGCAAAATTTGAATGATTTTTTGTTTGAATTAAGTTATTTATCTGAATGAAGCACTAAAAAGAAGCATAATATTAAAACACTGAACTAGCAATCAAGGACCAGACATTTTCCAAACAGCATTTACTATACATATAAGCTGTGTTAATAATTTTTGTTTCCGATCAGTCCCATCAATCCTTACATAACTTTAAAATGTGTAAAATCACAAGTAAAGCAGCTACTGTGCTGAAAAAAAAACCCATGGAAATAATAGTTTCTATTTAAACACAAAAGCAAAGCAATAAAGTCAATGTATAAAAGCTATGCCGTTAGTGCATGTATTTATTTTATTTTATTCCAAATGCAAGCTGATATTAAGATTTTAAATACCCCAATTAAAGAGCAAGGAGGGAGTCCAACTTAACTTCACTGTCAGTCCCACCTTAAAAGATTTTAACAGAAATAGCTATTTTGAATTATTCTTTTAACTTCAAGGGAACACAAATTATACAATAAATCTACACATAGTATTCAAGATTATTTCCTGCAAAACAGATGCATTGATTTTTCATGCATCAGTAAGTCTACTGAAACAGTAATTATGGAACACATAACTGTTCCAAATGTCAGTGTCTGTAAGCTTGTTATTCTGCAGGAAAGACTTAGATGATTGTACAGTCTGTGGCTTGCATTATTTCTGTAATATTTGTCACTTGGCTACTGCAAATAATTTGAGCAAACAAAAAGCCAGTTTTTTGAAGTGTACACAATCCGTGATCCAATTAACAGGTTACACAGCACAGGAAGTTTGCAAGCAGGCTACAAAACACCATTCCCAGTGCTGCTAATTGGATCCAACGTTTTCAGTGCTAATACATGAGGTGAGCACACAACATGTAATATTCATGAAGGCAACTGCAGTGTAAGACACACTGGAAACAAATACCAAAGCATTGGTCTGAAATTAATCTGCTGCTTATACAAAGATCCTGACCCACACTGTGGACATATCAGTGAAGATACCAGTTCAGTGTTTACCAAATGCAGTGACAGAAAAGAAAAATGGCCAATATTAGGATTTACAAGGAACAAATAAGAAAACAGTACAAATTTTTATACCATGACCGATAGTGTTCCCATGTCTGGAATAAAGTTTTCAGTTCTTTAAATTCTGTCTCAAGTAATATGGTAGAAGGCGATTCAGAGAAGCCCAGGAAAAAGTTACACAGAGAAACAGAAGCAGCAAGACTTTTCCCAATCAGAAATGGAAAAAGAGGGGAATTCAGAGCTACACACTGTAACAAAAATCATACAAAGGAGACTAGACCATTTAAATCCACTTTCATGTATGCCAGAGGACGCTAGATTTGAAAGGAATTCCCCAAGGGGGGGCTGGTATCTGGCTGTTCCTAAGTGCATTGTACTTGAATAGGCGTGTCTTACCAGGGAGTCCAAATGACTGCCAAACTTTATTATAAAATACTTTTTCCAGCACTATCATTTGTATTTGCTGGTCACTGATGACAAGGCTTGGTTCCAGGACTTGCAACTCTGACTTCCAGGGAGCATTTGACTAAGGATCTCTCATTAACAACAACGGCCGAGGTGTATCAGGCAGTTCGGTCAGTATGTTCTAAAAAAAGCTGTGTTATTTTAGCATCAGAATGTCTTGCAAACTACATTTGTGGTGTCTGATTACATACACATATTTATCTTTTTCAACTAAACTCAGTATTAAAAAAAGTTGTGTGTGTTTGACAAAACCTAAGAGAGCATAGATAAAACTGAACTGACCAGGAGTTACGGAACTGTACCATAACTGAGTGAATTCTGTGTTTGGTCTCTCAGGGAGAATCTTGCTGGGGAATTAATTTAGGCTTTCTGGCCTATTAATACTCAGGCTATCCATTCTTTGATTGTTAAATGAATGTATACATTCTGAAATTATCCCAATAATCAGATTATAGAAAAAAAATATCAGTGAGCCAGATGTGTGAGCCAGACACGTGAGCTAGTTCTTTCAGAAATTTACAGTAGAAATTATTTGGGCTTCTGACTTTAAACTGTTTATCATGTCAGACACTTTACAATATCCATGCCAGATACTGGCCTGGAACTTATTAAAATTAATGCCATTGGGACCATCCATGCTGTAGAATTAATATATTACATCTCACACATTTCTTTGGGAACTTCCCATTATTCTACCTTAAGAGGAAAAAAAAAAGAAATTGTTCAATTTGATAAAATTGCTCCTCCTCTCCTACCACATCAGTACAAAAAAGTGACAAGTTCAGAAGCCCGAGAGAAGTTTCCTCCAACTATTACCTGCCCTACTGCATATGTGCCTAGATGACAGGGCAAGAATCAGTGTGATTAATAACATATTATGTTTTCCTATAGGTATAAATCTTGTTGTTAGGAAAAAGAGAGGCAAAACAAGGGAAGATCCATAAACCTTCATGTGTTAGGACCAGGTTATCTGGAAAAGCCCAATATGGACTCTTCTTATTCTGATGCATACGTTGGGTTTTCTTGCATTTTCTTTAAAAGCACAGTTGTACTGGCTGCTGTTAAGCAGGACACTGAATGAGATACCACATGGTTTATATTACACCAATAATTTTGAACTTCTAGAAAGCACTACAGAAAGCGTTACTGAAGACACAGCCCTGTAAGAATGGTTAAGGCCGTGCTGACAGCCAAAGCAGCAGGACTTAGGAGCTGGGTAGCATCTGCCCAAAGAGGCTTCCACCACCTGTAGTCCTATTAAAAAATAAAGTAAAAAAAAAAAACAACAAAAACAAACAATAAAAAAGGAAGATTAAAAAGTATTGTAAGAATAAGATGCGCAGCGATGCAAATACAAGTAGTATACTGCACACACCTAAATGCCTTTCAGTTACTTCTGCTAGGCAGCAAAAGCAGTTGAAGTGTCACCTTTCTCTTTGGCCAACAGGGACGGGGCTTGTAGCTGCTCATCCTAGCAGAAGCTAACCGCTTTTGAGCATGTGCCAGACGGATGTAGAACTTTGCTGCAAACCCAGAAGCAGCGGTCCTTCCACCGCAGGGCAACCACTTGCTTCAGCATATTCAAATTTATCAGACACGTGCGAGCGAACTGCTGTGACCGGTAGGCCTTTGTGCTTCAGCGTGCCATTCAAACGGCCCACCAGCGCAAGCTACCGCCCTTCCCTCCTCCTCCTCCGAGCACCGGGGCGGAGCAGGGAAAGCAGCGTGGGCAGGAACAGCTTCAATTAACGCAAATCAGCCAATTAAGGCAGGCACACACCCGACGGATCCGCGAAGCCAGCGCTCGCCAGGAAGGGCTGAGCTTCCAGAACCGCCCTATAAAGGGGCTGAAGCTCCCGGGCGACCCCGCTCCGCGCCCAGGGCCGGAAGCCTCCCCCCCCCTTCCCCACCCAAGAGCAACCGGCCTTTGTGCCGGGGAGGCTCCGGCGACGGCGGAGGTGTGTGTGTGGGGTCACTTCTCGGGGCCGCTGCCCCGCCAGCACGTGCTGCCGCCCGCCCGGGCCCGGAGCGGCGGCCGCGGCCTGTCCCCACCACCCGCCGCGCCTTCCCGCCCGCGGCGCCGCCGCTGCCCGCCCCCCTTTGCCCTGGCGGGGGGGGGGGGGGGAGGGAAAGCAGCCCGAGCGGCGCCGCCCCCGCCCCAAGACGGGTGCGAGGAGGAGGCGGCGGAGGCGCCGGGCCCGTCCCGCCGCCCAGCCCCGCTCACCATCGCGGCTCCCGCTCCTCAGCACGGCGGCGGCGGCGGCGAAGAGGCGCGCGACGATCGCCCACAACCCCCCGCGCCCGCCGGAAACGCTGCGCTAACGGCCGACCATAGAGCTTGGAGGCGCCAGAGCGCCGCTCCGCGCACGCGCGGCCGGAGGCCGGCGCCCGGGACGCCCCCCCTGGCGGGGCGCTGAGGATGCCGGGGAGCGGCCATCTTTGGTGAGGGAGCGGCTCCTTCCCGCCGCCGCCCGCTGGGCGGCCGCGGCCTCGCCCGCCATCTTGGAGGCGGGAAGCGCGGGGAGGGCGGGTGTGCCCCGGAAGGGGAAGCGCTAGGTCGCGGAGGTGCCACTTGGCCTCCGAGGCAGCGGCGGCGGCGGCGGGCGGAGGAGGGGGGGAGGCGCGCACCGGCCCCGCGGGTTCCCCGCGCACGCAGCCCGCCTCAGGCCGCCCTTCACGCGAGGAGCCGCTTCGGCGCCCGCTGTTTCCTCCCCCCCCGGGGGCAGTGGGGCGCAGGGGAAGGTCCCGCTGCCTTCAGGTGAGGGCCGGCCCTGCCCGCCCCGGGGCCGGGCCGCTCCCCCCTCACACCGCCCCCCCCCCAGCCGCGCAGGTGTCCTTCTTGCCCGTTCCCCCGGCCGCGCCGGGGGTCCCTGCCCGCCCCCTGCAGCGGTGTCGGGCGGCCCCGGCGGGATAGCGGCTGCCGCACGCCGGGCCCCGGAGGGGCTGCCGCCGTGGGCCGAGCCGGCCGGAGCCGCCGGGCGGGAGAGACATGGCTGAAAACCTTTCTTGGGAGCTCGGTGTCTGCACGGGTTAAGGCGTGCGGGGCGAGGTGGAAAAGTTGCTGTTGAATTTCACTTTAAGGGACCGGACAGAAAGCAGCGAAATGGATGACTTCCGCTCCATCTGCCTGCTGTCTCTGGCCATGCTGGTCGCCTGCTATGTGGCAGGAATTATCCCCTTGGCAGTTAATTTTTCCGAGGTAAGACAGCTTTGCCAAAGTGCTGGTTGGTTGCTAAGGGAGAAGCTAGAGGGAGAGATCTTCCAGGAGGAGTTAGTGCAGTCCTCTTGCAAGTACGGTAGCGCTGTTAGGGGTGATGTTGGAACTCCAAAAGATTTTTAAGGAAGTTGTGAATGTGATATTAATTTTCATTCGAAATTGCAGTGTAAAATTATGCTTGTTCTACAGTGTATATAAAAGTCACTTAAATGTGCCAGACTTGAGCCCAGCGTCTCAGCTACAGATGAAGCAAAGCCTCAGCATGTAGGGGAAAGACTTGATAGGAGCTGGACGCGGTTATTCTTAGAAGCTTGTGTCAGAGACTACTAAAGTCAGAGATTAACTGTTATTATGTGTCTATGGGCTACTCAATTTAGGGCTTTTAAAAACAATTCCAAGAATGTCCTCAGAAGACTGTGGTTTGGTTCACAATTTTGTTCACAGCTTGTGCTGCTGAAAATTAAACCTTAGCCGTTTGATTACAATGCAGTTTCAAGTTATGTCACTGTCCACGTAACTCAAGGCATTCTTTTGGAAAAATATCTTGGATATTCTGCTTTCATGAGACCCCACATGGAGTACTGTGTTCCGCTTTGTGGCCCCCAACATAAGAAGGATGTGGACCTGTTGGAGTGAGTCCAGAGGAGGGCCACGAAGATGATCAGAGGGCTGGAGCACCTCTCCTGTGAAGACCGCCTGAGAGAGTTGGGGTTGTTCAGCCTGGTGAAGAGAAGGCTCAGGAGAGACTTTATAGCAGCAGCCTTCCAGTACCGAAAGGGGGCCTCCAAGAAAGCTGGAGAGGGACTTTTTAGCAGCACCTGTTGCGATAGGACAAGGGGTAATGGCTTTAAACTGGAAGAGGGTAGATTTAGATTAGATGTAAGGAAGAAGTTTGCCACTGTAAGGGTAGTGAGGCACTGGAACAGGTTGTGAATGCCCCAGCCCTGGAAGCATTCGAGGCCAGGTTGGAGGGGGCTTTGAGCAACCTGGTCTAGTGGAAGGTGTCCCTGCCCATGGCAGGGGGGTTGGAACTAGAACTAGATGATCTTTAAGGTCCCTTCCAACACAGACCATTCTATGATTGTTACAGGAGAGGGAGACTTGCATAGACTGAATGAGTTTCCAAGCGGTACGGCATTTCAGAAGTGGAGGTATTTGAGTGCTTCTAAGAAATTATTGTTAGGGTGATGATCGTTGTTACAGTCACTGGAAGTCTGCCTAATAGCCTCTGATGCCTGAGGGTTTTTTCTCTTTCTAAATGATGACAGTTTTGTGGAGGTGTGGTGTGGCGAGAGTTTAGTCGTTCTAAGATGGTAGCAACCTCTTAACAGAAGTTTCCCATTTCTACTGGGAGCAGTGCTGCTTTTGGAAAGTAAAGTGCTGGAAGAGACATGTGACCTGTTCTTCCTTCGAGTCACAGAGCTGGTTGCACCTCTCTGGTCCTATTACTACTAAGAGGCTTTGGGAGCAGTAGACCCTGGGCGGCATGGGAAGAAAGAGAACGCTGCCTAGCATGCTAATATTTTCTCTCTTATTTAATTTTGCATTTCCGCATGTGTGTGCTTGATACTCACCTGTTGCCTCTGACTTCATATTCAGTGTTGTCTGAAGGTAGAGTTCTTGATCTGTGTTTATGTGGTTTATTTATATAGTTGAATCTGCGGGCTCCTAAACCTTTTGGGGCTCCCAACAGCTGCAGAAATACAGATCCGTTGTGGATCCAAAACCAGCACTCTGCATAAGCTGTAATCACATACTTATTAGCCTTTTATGTGTGCAGTATTTTACCAACAGTACACACATGCACAATCAAGTTTATTGTGGTATCAAACTCTCAGAAATTCTTGACTCAGTTTTACACTTGATTTAAATTTGATTCTTTAAGGATCCACATGCTATGCTGGTTTAAAAGAGGAGCAGAATCTCCGTAAATTATGTGCAAATACTAGCTAATCCTGGAAGTGTCTAATTAGAAATTAGAATTGTTTTGTTTAAAATGATTGCTTAGGGCTCTGCAAAAAATACAATTTCAAACTGAAATGACTGCTTGGACTGTGCATTCTGTGGTTTGCAGAAAGTTTTGCAGGTGGCTCTAGTGAGGAAAAATGCCTCCTCCCACTAGCCACTTACAATGGTTAAGTAGAAAACAAAAATGAATGCTTTACATAGTGTGTAAAGCTGTTCCCCAGATGCTGGAGAACAAAAAAAATATTCATTAGTGTTAATACATTCATTCATATGTGGTTTTTTCCTCTGGAACCTATTGGTTGTGTTCTGATTTCATGCTAGTTTCTACTCTTAATTAGATTTGGATATTCTTGAAAGTATAAAACTCCAGCAAAGCCAGGTATGACTAAACATTGGTGATAAAAGGGTAGACTGAACAGAATGTCACTTTATTTCTGTTTGCAGATGTACCCTTTCAGATTAATCCTAATTTACAGTACTCTGTTGGGCTAACTTTGGCTGGAAACAACACTATACCAGTTCTTGAGGCTGTATCTTAAGTTGTAGTCTAAACGCAAAAGATTAAAAAAAAAATCGAGTTCTAGCACTTTGAAAGTTTTGCTGGTTTAAGCTAGGCAGGCAGTGTTGACTGGACTGGGACTGCTTGCTGCTCAAAGGAGGTGTGAGTTATTGATAGGTCCAAGCAAGAGTTTCTATGCCATGCAGACTTAAACCAAATACTGAGCAGTGGAACAGTTTGCTAATTTGAGGAATTTAAGATTTTTCGCATGCAGTGTTAAGCATTATTTACTGTGTTGCTCTTGTTTTTACCAACAGACACACGAATGTTTTTGTAACTGAAATGGTTTGATTTCTTGGATAAAACTAGATGATTTTTGGCTGTCTGGGTAGGCTGCGATTGTTACATTGCTGTATTCACCGTGTTTAGGTATTTTGTATTGAAAAGGAGGTAGAGACTTCTCTTGAAACAGTAATTTGTTAGTCTGTATTATTTTCATGGATCTTTGAAACTCACAGATGCCCAAATAAAAGCAAGTGGTACTCTGTATTTGGAGTTGTAATAAACCAGTATTACTTCATGCTTTTTCCCCTGTGTTTATGTATGTATGTAAAAGAGATTGTAGTGCTGCAGTATAAAAATAATCTTGTTTTTCCTTGTAAGATACTATATTTTTGCACAATGACGTTATGAACAGTGGGTGTTGAAGATTGTCTTTTCATGTAGATTGCCACTGTATAACAATTTACCAAGTCTAATTGTTATATATGCCAGTGTACAGTGCATGTTTGTGGAAACTTTACAGGTATTTTCAGCTCTTGCATATTACTACTTGAATTTTCCCCAGTGATGCTGTAATTGTTTCCTTATGGTCACATTGAGCTTGCTTTCAGAAAGCTAGTTGTGCACCTCTCTAGAGCCTCCTATTTCTTCTATGCAAGTGTTGCCTATTTCAGTGAGATTAAACAACTCGTATCACTGTGGTGCATGAAGGAGAATGGATGACATAATAAGGATGTGCAACAAGTGGTTTCCCATTAGTCAAACACTGACCTCTGTCTCCAGGTCCTCAGTAGTTAATGTTAGTATTTTGGTAGCACCAAGACATCTCATTGTGCACGGAAGATGGTGATGGTTCTGCCACAAAATGTATGCTACACGGTTGTTATGAGGATCTAAACTCCTGTGGTTGCTACATGTGATACGGTAAGGGCTCTTCCAGAAACGATGAGAAACAGCCTCTGCAAGCTGTTATATTTTAGAGTCTGTTAGATGTTTATGTAATTGGATTTTCAGTACCAGGCTTTGACTTTACCCTGTCAATGTTGTAGTCACAAGGAAGCAAAATGTAATAGTAAACTGTTCTTATATTGGTAAAACAGAATTTAGTTGCTGTGGGAGGGGTGAGGGAGGGGTAATATCTCTCTAAGTTTTTTGTCCCAAATTTGAATACAACTAGGAAAATAACCCTTACTAATAGTAGCAAGTACTTATAAACTCTCATGTGTGTGTTTTTTAATCTTGTTGCAGAAATTCTTCCTGAAATATGAATTAAACTACTATAAAAACATTGTTTATGTATTTTTTTGTTAAGGTTTAATTGCAAATTTAATACTTAACGTAACAAATCTATTTTAAAACCTACCTTTGCAGAGGGGAAAGGGGATTGCCATGGTCTGTAATTACATGGAGAGTAGAAGATCGTTTTATATTGCCCTAAATACCTTTACAGTCTTTAACACCTTTCAAAATGGCACTGGAAGGCTTAGAAATGATTGTAAAAACAATAAGCACTGTTATGCATTTCTACATCTCCTAATTGGATTAAAAAAAAAAAGACAGACATGAAATGTATATTAGCACCATTATCAGTTTGATGCAGGTCCCTTATTGAAACTTTCATTTCAGTAAGCCTTTATAATTTTTTTTTTTTATAATTCTGGTTTTGGAGCTGTTTTGGGGGATTTGGTCCCTTCTGCCATATTTTGTAGCTACCTGACATTCTGCAAGTGCTGTGATACTGTAGTTCTAAAACTTTACCTGGCACCCCTTTTTTTTTTTTTAAATATGTGGAACAAACACATCATCAGATCTTTCAAGTACAAAGGAAGTATCTTTCTCTTAAATTCTTTTTTTATCCACAGTTTTACGTTTTTAAAGAAAGTCTGTTCCTTGATGATACCATATTAAATAGAAGGCCATTAAAATGTGGCAGTTTTAAGGACAAGCTTCTGCACAAGAGTGGCTGTTTAGTTCAGAGACTGAAATATAGTTCATCTATCATGTCAGAGTCTTATAACAGCTTAACTTCATTTCTTCTGTCTCTAAACCTGTAAGTGAAAGTAGAGCTCCTGCTGCCTTTTTCCTCTAAAGTCTTTCTTTTCTCCTTCTGTAGTCCTAAAACTTTTCTTAGCTGTTTTCTGTGTTACATTAATATAGCTGACTTAGCAGTTTACACTTGTACTTGGACTGATGTATTTGTACCCGCAGATGCATTTACATTATGAGTTCTCTTGTCTTTCTGTTTTTGCTTTGGTGATCTATTTTTCTTTCTTGTGCTTTCTTTTATTATTTAGATTGGCTTTTTTGTGGAACAGGCAATTTAACTTGCAGTGTGCCATACCTAGCAGAGATTTTGGGGAACTTGCATGTTTAAGTATGATTTCTAGTAGGAAGGAGATACTTGAAAAGAAACCCAGAATGGAGATAAAACATAGTTGCAAACATGCATCAATTCAGGCACTTTCAACTTTTCTTTGTCTCTGCAGGCCTTACAGTTTGAGACCCTAGAGGATGAATTAGACCGCCAATAATCATTAGTCCTAAATATAACAATTTTTGCTATTTTCAAGTATGCTATGTTTCATTTCTTGTCTGATGTTACCAGTCAAACGGGTCATCTCTAACTTTCATTTCCTACTTTAGTTGATTGCATTGGACACTGGATATGTTCACTTTTCAGAAGGTTAATCATTAGAAATATAGGATTATGCAACTGGGGCTCTTGAATAAAAATCAGCAAGAGGTTTTGTGGATCATTCTTCCCCTGCCGCCTGCCTCAACTTCTGTTAATGAGGGAGAGTGAAGAAAGCATTTTCATTCTTAAAGATGATACTTGTTTTGTACTTGCTTGCAGGAGAGATTAAAGTTGGTGACTGTTCTGGGTGCTGGGCTGCTGTGTGGAACTGCCTTGGCTGTCATTGTGCCAGAAGGAGTACATGCACTTTATGAAGACATCTTGGAGGGTAAGAGCCAAACCCAGATGGCCTTTTTCAAGATAACTTAGGTGATGGTGTTATAATGTACTGGGTCTTGTTTCTAGGGCTTTTAACATGAGATTGGTGGAAGGGTTTCACAGCAGCATGACACAAAGCTGGCATGGAATCAAAAACGGTCATGGGGATGATATCGCATGTTTATGGTGATTCGACAGAGGGATGTGGTCAGGCTGTGGATCGATGACTCTTGCTGAGTGATCCAGTCATTTGCAGGTCCAGGTACTGTACTGTTCATGGAACCACAGCCTTTTATTCCAGGTCATGTGTAGTTTCCTTATTCTGGGGAGGGTTCAAGTTTAACTTTCACTGGAACTTCAAAGGAGGTGTAAGGATGCCTTTGGCAGAGAATGAAACTGTGGACTATTTGCTGTTGCTTTTTGTAGTTTAGATTGCTTCTCATTAAAGCAATTGCAGGAGGGGTTTTATAGATCTATACGTACTTGCCCTCATAAGAAATTCCTCCTTTGAAGCTGAAGAGGATCTTGGAATTAAGTTAATTTTCAGCCAAGTATATTAAAGTATCGTTATATAGGGCAAACTCACAGGGTAGGAGGCATTGCTTTCTTGGGTGGTGGTGTCCATTAGTAGTGGATATCTGCGCATGGTTCCAAGCTCCAGCATCCAGCTCTAGTATGCTGTCGACGGTCTTCAAAACCTCATAGCCTCTAATGAATAGCTCACAGCTAACAGCAATTATGTGTTTGTAGGGACGTGAGTGTGGAGCACATCTTATACCCCAAAGTCTTAGTAAACCTCAATGAGGTTATGACATCATTTTAAATGGTCAGGGCTCATTACCTCTGTTTGGAGTGCACTTTAAATCTTGCTTTAGCTTGGAGTCTTGTGCTATTACATTACCATTGCATATATGAGATTATTCCAGTATGCTCAGAATCAGAAATTTGTCTGAAGGTAAACAGCAACAAATTAGTGGTCACAGGAGAAAGCACTATAAAGTTGAGGCTGTAGAGAACTTTGCAAGTGTCTGATGTACTGTTGTTGCTAATCTGGGATTGAGAGGTAATTGTAATACTTTGCTTTTCTTGTACTACTACTTTTTTCTTGTTTCTACACCGTTTTAAATTTCTTTTTAGTAATATGCTTAATTTATCCTCATTTAGTTTCCACTAAATTTATGTTGTTCTGCTTAAAGTAAACAGAAGATAATATATAAAATTATCCTCTATCAAGAAGTGAAAGAACATCTGATTATGCTTTTATACTGTACTGTAATTTGTGCACTCTAATGTAGGATGTCTCTAATGAGCTGTAGTTGTGGGTTTGCTCTCCATTTAATTGTAATTCTAAGTAGACTGAATTTTTCTTGTAATGATATGGCTAGCAGTAAATAGAATTGCTGTGAACATTTACAATTTTTAATATTTTTTTTTTTGCCATTACATGGGGCATACTGTTCACATATGAAATCTACAGCCTGCTGTTTAGAGCTATGTGCTCTACAATGTGAAGTTCAGTATGCGGAGAGAAAAAAGGCACTTCCTATTACTCCAGTAGTAATATCAGAAGTATTTACCTAGGAAAAAAAATGTGTTCTGTGAATGAATTCAGACTCAATTCTTAACTCACAGTATCATGTCTAAAGCTAGTCTGTCTGTAAAGAATTTTTTGTATTGCAAAGAGGAAAAATTCACGGAAATTATAGATTTAACTGCAAAAAATATTTCTAATATTTTTCTTAAAAAAGCAGGATATTCAAAGTTAAGCTTAAGATTCTGAGAACTTAACAGCTCTCGGTGCATTTTTTAATATTTTTTTTAAATTCTCCCATATACATAGTTAAACCTAGAAATGTGCCTAAGGAAACATAAAAGAGAGAGAGATCTTTGTTTTCCCACTTCCAAGTGTCATATAACTCTGAGACTGGTTGTTTGTTATCAAAGCAGGTGTTTGTCATTGATACAAAAGAAATTTACTATTACTCTGTATTTTCCCACAGGCAACAGAATAAATAACTTTGAATTTTTGACCTTGTAGGCTGAGAACAAATAGCATATCATGATTCAGACTGTTATTTGATCATAAACCTATGTATGTGTGTAGTGAAACATTGGTTTGAGTATTACCAGCAAATAAAATTCCTTTGGCGACCTTCCTTTATTTTAAGTGGTAAAACTGCATAACTGCTGTCAGAAACATTGCCCCAAGTTACCCACTATGTTTTATGGCTTGAAATGATCTGAAGCAAAGTTAACTTTTTAATATAGGTGGCAACAATCTTGTGTGGTTATTTTATTGACCAGTCTTGTTTGGCAGAGATACGTCTGTGAAATCTTTCAAGGGCTACCAAGCCTATTCTGATGTGCTTTGTCTGTAGTAATGGTGTTGTGCCAACATTTTGTACAGTGGGATGGAATGGTGTTGTGCCAACATTTTGTACAGTGGGATGGATGTACAATTGTGTCTTATCCAAGATGTGTGAATACTCCAGCAAGAAGATGACTTGAGTAAGTCAAGTTTTTGCTGTGAATATCTAAAACTCCTGAAGAGTAGTTGCCAGCTGAAAGACCTCCCCAAAATAACAGAAGTTTTACTTTTGTCACTTAAGCCACAGATGTTGGGAAAGCCCTAATGTGTGCTGTCCTCTGTTTTGTTTGTTGCCATGCTCTTTTTTATAAAATCAGGTGCATGAAAGTTGCCTTTTCACTTAGAAAAAATAAATTATGTACCATGAACTTTAAAAATGCCAGATTCAAACAGGAGAGATACACTGTGTTGAACTGTAATTATTATAATAAATTCAGACTTTAATATCCTTACCTTGATTCAAGCAGAATGAATCAGCTGTTCTGAAGTAAAAAAGCTTTCCAATGCTGAATGAAGACTTCTCCAAAAGCCTTGTCTATTCTCATACTGAGAAAACATTGTTTGCTGTTAGACCAAAGAAAAAAATCTAGTTAATATCCTAGTTTCTCTTAAGTGCTGTACACGAGTCCTGTTAGTCCTCTTACTGTTAAATGTGATAAAAATTACACAAAAATCAGTAACATTGTTTCTAGTACAGATTTTTAAGAATTCCTGATGGAAACTTCTTGCTTAGTCAGTGTTGTTCTATGTAGTATTGTCATCAAAGCATTGCTGTCCTGTGAAATAGCAAGAAATACAAAGTGGAACCAAGGAGGGGTTTGTGCATGTTATTGTTTCAAGTCACTTTGGAGGAAGTCTTTTTTCAGAAAAGAGAGTGAGTTCAGCTGGTGGACAAGGTCAGGTAGGTCATTCCAAACTTCAGGAAGAATTAAAAAGGATAGATAGGAACAAGTAATTAATACGTAAGGCTCTGTTGTCTTTACACCCTCCCATCAGGTATTTATATACATTGATAAGATCCCCCTTAGCCTTTTCTTCTCCAGGCTGAACGGTCCCAGCATTCTCAGCCTTTTCTTATAGGAGAGTTGTTCCAGTCCTGTAGTCATTTTCATGCCTCTCCACTATGTCCATGTCTCTCTTGTACTGGGGAGTCTAGAGCTGGACCCAGCACTCCAGGTGTGGCCTCACTGGTGTTGAGCAGAGTGCAAGGATCACCTTTCTTGGCCTGCTGGCAGCACTCTTCTTAGTGCACCCCAGCACTTGGTTAGCCTTTTTTTTTTTTTTTTTTTGCCACAGGGCACACTGCTGGCTCATGGTAAACTTTGTGTCCACAAGGACCCTGAGGTCCTTTCTGCAAAGCTGCTTTTTTGATTGTTGGCCCCCCACATGTACTGGTACCTGGGGTTATTCCTCCCCAGGTGCAGATCTGAAGATCAAGTCAGGTCTTAAGAGAAAATATAGTTCCTGATAAAGCATTTGAACATGACAAGAGACCTCTTCATGTTCGTAGTTCATATTATAGTGCTACCTGTTGCTTTCTTCATGGTCATAGTTTGTAATATAGTGCTAACTGTTGCTTTGTGAGGGAGTAGAAATTAATGTTTCACCAGCTTCCTTGTATTGGACTGTGGTGCATATGTTCTCTAGGGCACTGGAGCTTTGCAAATGGGTTCTCTTTTTTTTAATTTCCTATTAAAAAAACCAAATTTCTCTTGAGTTCCTGTGTAAATACAGGAAGGTTGCTTGTGTAACTACGTTCTGTAAGTGTAAGGGAAGGATGGAAGACTTTATGAAGATAATTACAATTAGAGATTGCGATACCATCATTGGGTCTAGCAGAGAAGCATAGAAGAAGAAATATACTCTTTGCAGAACATTAAAAAGATTTACAAATATTAATTGAACCTGCCAAACGTGGGTGTAAGCATTGTTGTAAGGCCCTGTTCTGGAGTGGAGGCAACTTGTACTGAACGGTAGGTAGTTCAGGGCTTTGGAGTATAGCGTGCAACTCAAACATCTGACTTAGTTTGAGGTATCAGATGTGGAAGTAGACTTTCTGTGTCTGTTCTTCCACTGGAAGCACTTGAGTAATACTTCCTGTGTGTAAAGTGCCTTACCTGCTGTGGAGGTACAACTATTTATAGTAACAATTATGCCAAGGAGCATTAAATGCCTCTTCTCTATCACCCAAAGGGCTTTCTAACCTGATGTCTTGTCTCTGTCAGGGGGTATAAGGGGAAATGAAAAAAGAAAAAGAAAGCATATATGATTCAGGTGAGCACAGAGTCTGAAACCAAGAGGTCAAATGTTCACTGTGCTCTATATGGTAGCTTGGAACTTAATTCAAAATTAGCTATTCCTGATCTTTGCTTGTACCTTTCTAACGGTGTATTTCTGTATGCTGTTGGCAGAAGAAGGCTTAGACATGATTCTTTGCTTATATCAGCTGGAAACGATACCTAGAATTTAGCTAGAAAAAAGCTTTATTAAGTCTCTTTCACATATATATACTAAGGCAATTCTTGCCAATCTTTGCTGGCCAATACTGAAAAAAGCTACGTGCTTCTGGATATTGTTTGACCTCTGTGTCAGATGGGATTGTAGAAGCAGTAATTTCTTGTGGTCATGAGCAAGGTTGGAGGATCTCATGGATTTATCTTAGGAGCTGCTAGGCCAAAGACTACTGGAAATGTTAAATGCATGTGCCAGAAAAACCTTCTCCTTTGTCTTTAAGTGTGTGTAAATTCAGAGTGAGACTGATGTAGTTTCTGTTGAAATTGATGGGAATTTTGTGTGTGGTCTCTGCTTGTAAAGATCACACATGCTGGGCAAATGACAACCTGTAAAAGTTGGTAGTTATGTTATATCTCTGCTTTCTAAAAGTCATTTTAGGTAGAGACATTTGTCACTTTTACTAACCTATGAAATACTTGAAGATGTTTTTAAATTATGAACTGTGCACCAAATAAAGCATTTTATACCATGGAAACTTAATTAAAAACCTGCCCAGCCATCATCTTTCCCATTCTGAGAGTCATTTGGAGCTCACCTAATTTCAGGGCAGCTCAGTGAGACAAAGTAAATGTTTGAGGGGGGGCATGGAATTAAAGCTTGTGTAGGGAAAGGAAACAACCACACAATGTTCAACCCCAGGGCTTAGACTTTGGGTTTCTAGGATGGTACTGACATTTGTAGGACAGTGTGCTGACTTAACTGTTCTAGTCCATATCAATGCTAACTTGTTTCACTAGAGACTGATGCTTTGAGATATAAAGTTAATCTTCTTAAAGATTATATTAGGTCTCTTAGTGGATGGAACCTGTTTTATCTCCTCATCCTGTATTTTCTCACTTAAATGAAGATTATGACTTAACTGCTTGACAGTATCTCTGAATACTGACAAAATTGGCAACTTCAGTTAAAAAGGGAATTAGTCAGCAATTTTTATCAATCAAATTGTATGTAAAATGCAATATTTAAACAAAGTAGCTTGGCTTATAAAATATTAACGCTTTCTTTGCTTTTCCACACTGAAGGTGTATGAGGAGAGGCCAACCAAGCAAATGTGTGCTTCCCTAATAAAATGGTCTAAGACATTAAACAACGACTTCTGTGTATTGTCCAAGAAAGCATGAGGAATGCTGTCAGCAAAGGAGGAGAAAAGTGACAATGCCATGTTTAGTTCCCTGTCTCCTAATCTGTTTGCTTGCCTGCTACAGGGAAGCATCACCCGGCGAGTGAGATGCAGCATGTGATTGAGTCCGAGAAGGTAGCAGAAATCCCGGTTGTACATGAGTATGGCCATGACCATTCCAGGTTGCATGCCTACATTGGTGTATCCCTTGTCCTCGGCTTTGTCTTCATGCTGTTGGTGGATCAGATAGGCAGCTCTCATGTACACTCTACAGATGGTAAGTAAGGATTCATTTCCATTAGACTTGCTAATTAGTCTTAATTAGCAGGTTGCAATTTTTTTGAATGCTACTGGGATTTAATTTGACCAGTCATGTCCAGAGTTTCAGTAGGTGCTTTTACAAACATAAAGCAAAGTCTGTGTGAAATGTTTGTGCTGGAAATCTGTCCTGGAATTCAGCATAATTTGAGAGCTTGCTTTGCTAACATGCAATAACTGTGTGAGCACATCTGGTGTGGGGTTGGAGGGTGTCTTGACACTTGAGTTATTGTCTGTTTTACAGTATCACCCATAGGGGATTTCTTTGGCTTTCCAAAAAAATTAAGGTTAGTCTTACCTTTGTTTGTTTTTCCTACTTAATTGTCATACATGTAGGTAACATTTGCAAAGAACAAAAAGTTATCCGAATTAAGAATGCAGAAATGACTAAATGTAAGCTCTGGTCCTTTACTGTAACTGCACAGCTGGACTCCCGTGCTAGTCTGGAGCCTCTCTTACTTCAAAATACTTCCTGTTTAGTCCCAAGATTTTTCAACTTCGTTGCAAGACTCTAAAAATGCCTGCAGTTGCCTTTGTTTACTGCCCGTGGCTTCATGCTCAGACTGTAGCTTGAAATGCACCAAAGGTGTTTTGTCATCTGAAAAAGTATTTTATTGCCTTCGGCTGGACATTTTCTACCACATAATTTCCTCTTGATGGTAGAATTTGGCCTTCAAAAATTAAGAAATTGATCTTGAAGGAAAAGTGAAATACACACACATAAAGGAGGGGTGATATGTTGTGGCTGGATCCTTGGCAGTTCACAGTGCAGATGTGCAAAGGCTTGTGTGGGGCTAGTGTGGTAGGACAGATGGAAGGCCAGTGCAGGGGTTATGTTTTACCTTTGTGCTCCTGGAGAAACGTAAATGGAACCAACAGCCATGGCTAGCTCATTTTCAGAACTTTTCAAAGGAAACAGTAGCAGTGAAGATAAGGGGACGCAGGTGAGCATCTGCCAGGAGAAGCCTTGGTTTGTACAGGTTATGACCCTTTTGTATGTCTCTGGTCAGAGCAAATACCGGGAGAAAATAGACTATATGATCTGTGTTAGAGATAAATACTATAAAATAGGATATTAAGTAAAGTTTTATCTAGTCTGTACCTCTGTCACAGGAAATGTAGTAGTGTTTTTACAATGTTTTTAAAGCTACTGAAGGAAAACACGCTTCTCATTTGAACCAATGTCTGGTAGTTTTGTTATCTTCCTAGTGGCTAGATTTTACTTTTGTCTAAACTAGAAAAATTCTGAAGGCCAGAGTGGAGGTATGAAATCAAATGTGACTCTCTTTGAGTGTGTTTAGTTCTGGTCAATTCAAAACAAATTTAAAAGAAATGTTTTTTGTGAATATCTCTTCCTATTTGATATGAGTATACCATCACAGTCATCCAAATGCAGTTTATGCAATTAACTGCTCAAATAGGCTCCACTTGATTCAGAAGATCAATCTGACTGAAGAGAATACATTAGTTTTTAGCCAGCTCACTTCCCTGATCTGACTCAGTGGGCAACTACGTGGGTGCCTGTGTGTGAAGAGAGAGACTGGAGGGTGGAGAGACAGGCAGGAGGAAAGGAACAGTACTGGACTTCGGGTTTTGGCAGCAGTGCAGACTTAACTAAAGTAGCTGTGTAAGCGTGCCTGCAGTCAGCTTACTGACCACTAGTATAATAAAATAACAGCTGTTCAACTGTTTGGAATTAAGCAGTTGAATAATAAGATGTTTCTATACTTGTGTAGGACTTACCTGCCCTGTTCATTGCAGTGATTCTTTGCAATAGTTTCACTGCCAGCTGTGTAGTGGTGCATATTGCCCTGTTGTGCAATGAGCTAAGCTGCAAATATTCTCAGACTAGTTGTCAAACAATTACAGTCAAAACACTGGATCTCAAGCAGCACTGGCTGCTTTTCTTCTCTGTGGTGTATAACATTGGAGGGAAATCTTTGCAACTGCTGCCCTGACAAGTAGAACTTACAGCTTCCTAGGAATTGCCAGAGGATCAGTGCCACAGAGGCTGCTCCAGACTCACCTGAAGGAAAATGCCAACATTGGGCTATGTAGGGAAAAATCATCCTGACTCTTGGAGCAGCTCTGGATTCTGGGGATGTAAAACTAGCTTTTCTTCCCCTTGTTAGCACAGAACTTTAACATTTGGTTTCAGGAGGTTAAGAAAAACAACTGCTACTGCCTATATCAATGATCATGTAAATTGCAAAGAATTGTCTATGATTCTGTCACTTGGTTTTTGGCAGAACTTCAGGTGATTGGAAGGTATTGGGTATCAGCCTATTTTACAGTAAGTCTAATGCAGAAATACAAAAGCTGGTAGCTTTGAATATAACTGCCCAAGCAGCTGATAGAGACATGTGCAGTGATACTTAACATTTTTCTTTCAGCATAATTTATGTATTTGTTCTCTTTATTCTAACTTTCCTCATGACCGTTTCAGATCCAGAAGCTGCAAGATCAGGCAACTCCAAAATCACCACAACGCTGGGACTAGTAGTCCATGCCGCAGGTAATGTGAGACCTATTGTTAGTACTTGTCAAGGACTTCCGTTACTGTGTGGCTCGTCTTTAGATGTGATAGAAACACTTGAGTTTTGTTTTTGAAGTTGGCTTTTTATTTAAAAAAAAAAAAAAGGGCAGCGAGAACTAAGGATCTGCCCTAAAACTAACTTACTGGGAAAACATACTCCAGTGCTCATAATGTTCCATGGTGTTTTATTTGGGTACAGTATTTTCACTCTTTTATTATTCCTTTATTTTTCCCATGTGAAGAGTTGTGTGATGCTCACTCTCTGCTTCTTCAATTCCTTTGCTGGCTGCTTTAGCTGCTAAATTTCAATACATGTTAACACGTTTGATGTGTAGTATGAAACACCTTTGGGTTTGTTTGTCAGTTGACCTGTGTTTTTAAAAAAATATTAAGTTTAAAAAAAATCTTGTGAAAAAAAGGACATTATAGGGTAGAGTGCAAAGATTTGATTGAAACATATTTGGGCTGACTTGCAAGGACTGAAAAAGTTATGCATGAGTTGCAGTCAACCCATGTTCATGTTGTAATTCACTATATATGTGTAGTATAAATATGATGCTTTTTAATCTCTCCTGCTGAAGGTTATTGTCTAGACAAGTCATAAGATATTGATTAAAAAGATATTTCTTCACTAAATGAAGTGTCTATATATTAAGGATTAATATAGTATCCATTTCCTATTTCATTTAGAAAATATATTTATGCTAAATGGTAAAAAAATAGTATTTACAGTAGTATTTGTATATGGAAATTAATTTAAAGGGTAATAATTAAAATTCTTTTAATGCTTAGAATCTAAAGGAGATTTTTTTAATTTAGACCAGAAGCCACTTCTGCTACAGAAGACTAAAATAACTAAACTTCTTACCTGGTTCTAATTTGTCAGGATGTGTCAATACTGAGTAGATTCTCAGTATGGTTTTTATTGTCTTGGGAAATATGAGACAGCTCCTGTTGAGGGTTGTCTGATCTTCTGAAATTGTTGTGGCTTAACAAAAAAAGGGAAGTGAATCATGTGTTGAGTTGGTATTGTTAATGGCATTTTGAGTAGCAGGACTTCTCAAATCAACATTTTGTACTGTCAGCCATTGACGTGGTGGGAAAGCTGGAACTAATGTGGAGGAATAATCCATGAATTTGCACTCCTGTTTCAGCTGATGGTGTTGCATTGGGTGCAGCAGCTTCTACTTCTCAGACTAGTGTCCAGTTGATAGTGTTTGTTGCGATTATGTTGCACAAGGTAAGTCATCATCCAAAAAAATCTTATTTGTTCTGCAAAAGACTGTTAAAGCATACAGAAATTACTAAAGATCTTAAGTTTCATTAGTGTTGTAATATGGAAATGTCATTGCCATTGCAACAAACAGGTTAGTAGTACAGCTTCAAGAACCAAAAAACACTGGTATGATTTATGACAGAACAGCAAATGATGGATGCTAAGTCTGAATGGGGTATGAATGAGAGAATTCTGACTGCCTACTGCCTACCTTCATTGCAGCAGTTGGGAAAAGTCTCCCAAAAATAGGGATAGAATAGCTCATGAAGAAGTGTGGCAGCTTCATACTGACTTTTCTGAAGCTAGTGTGGTGTTGTGGGTTTTTTTAAAAAAATGAACAAAACGCCCCCAAGATTCTTACTGCTCTAAGTGATGTATTCGGAGAAGTTCTAGAGGCCAAAGCATAGAAGTATATGCTAGTGTATTCAAGGAGGAAAAGCAGTTTTACACTGATTACAACAGTTTCTTGGTTCCGTGATGTTCTTAAGAAAATGGGAAGGATATTTGTTATAAAGGGGTTTGGTGTTTAAAGGTTTAGTATTTTGAAACTACTTGATATCAGAGTATTAAATTACAACTTCTGGTTAACTCTGTTATTGTAGTAGCTTCCACATCAGTCATATGCCATTTCTGCAGGAAAAAATTTTAAATGTTTTTCTGATGGTAACAAGCAAACAATGGCTCTTGAAGATGGTAAGATCTTTTTTCCTTAATGTCTGTGCAAAGATATCTATTAGCTATATAGGTTCTGAATGTATGTGTGCAGAAGCATATTTGACTTACGGTAGCACATGCATATATTACAGTAGTTAGTCATACACTCATCCAAAATCTTGCTTGCATAATTGCATGTTCAAAATGTTAGGAAATCCAGATCTAATGTGTCTTTTCTTCACTGTTCATAGAAGAAATTGTGGTTTACGTAGCCCGCTTCAAAGGTGGCAATGTCAATGTTACATCTTGTTATGAAGCTTGGTTTACAGATATTGCCAAGTGAAACTTGCTTTTATTATTCTTAATGTTCAAATTAACTGACTTCTGAAATTGTACAATTTTAGAAGAGGAAAATTTCTCTTGTGAATGATTATCAAGAAAAATACTTGGTTTTGAAAGAGAAATGTATTTCTTCTTTGTCTTTTTTATTTTTCTAGTCTTGTCATCCTGATCAATTGATGCTTTTGTCTTTCTCCTCTTTCTTTCCTTCACTCATGGTTTCCTCCTTCTAGGTTTAAAAAAAATAAAAATTCTGTGTATAAAAAAAACCGCTCAATATATTTTAGTTAGTCTTATCTCAAAAACGTCAAAATCTCAAAAACGGGGTAGACCACTATAGTCTTTATGTGAGCAAAAATATAGTAAATGCTGTGAGTAGTAGGACAGCTATGCCTTGTAGATAAGAAACTAGATGCCAGCAGAGGGAGAAGAAGCAAGTATTTGTTTGCTTCCCAGTGGGAACAGAAATGAAACTGAATGATGAACTAATCAAAAGAGCTCTTAAGTCTTTGTTCATGTGGAGGCTGACAGTTGTCTGTCTTTGGGAATTTTTTCCCCCTCCGTGTTAATTGTAGAATTTTTCTGCTGTAGATAAAGAAACTGTCTGACTAAGGATGTGTAGTAGCATCAGGACAAAAAAAGAAATTACATAAGTTAACGGAGACTTAGGGATTATTGCAATGACTTGAGTCAGAATGAACATTTTAATATTTACAATGACTACACAAATATGTGTACTCTGATAGCCAGAACATGAGTTTCTATTAGGTACTGTTATTAAGGTAGGGCAGTCTGCAGAATTCTTTTGATTTGGCTTAACTGCAACACACCAGTGCTCTCACTGAATATCTTCTAATTCAATGCATTTCAACGTAGTAACTTGTCTTTCAACTTTATCTCAGATTTCAGGGAATTTTAGAAGGTATTGTATTACTGGTGAATACTGTTTTTTTGCAGGCACCAGCTGCCTTTGGCCTGGTTTCCTTCCTGATGCACGCTGGGCTGGAACGGAATCGAATTAGAAAACACTTGCTGGTCTTTGCATTAGCAGCACCTGTTATGTCAATGGTGACATACTTAGGGCTAAGCAAGGTAGGTCTGTGATTTTGTTCTGCCCAAAATGTAGCTTAGTGGTGGAGTTTGGGGAAAGGAATATCATACGAGTTTCACAGAACATAATTCCAAACTGCTTGAAAAATTTAGCAGAATGAAGATTTAAGAAAGTGGATAAAAGGTAGCAACATGAATGTGTGAAACAGAAAATAACTTATGTTTTTCATCAGAACCAGTGATATAACTCCTCTATAGAGATTTGTATAGTTTTTTTCAGAAGGCTGATTTCTGTCTTTTGTCCTCTCTGCTGCTCCCTGCTTACAACAATAAACTTGTATTCTTGGTCCTATATGCTCAAAGTCTTTTTCACACTGTGTCAGAAGTTGAATCCTCAGCTAGATCAGCCTTTTTTGCCTCTCATACTTCATAAAGCATAGTCTTGTCTTGGCTCTATACAGCAAACAGCCTGTGAAATGGGCTACTGCACAAGTTTAACATTTCTGCCCAAATTAAATGTTTCTGCTTCTCATAGCATTTCCTATGAAAATACATTCCTGTATTTCTAACTGCTCTGGGCCATGCTGGTGACACACTATGGTGTTGTGTTGTAAAGAATCTAACATGGGATCTCATGAAACTCAAGGCATGAGAGGAAATATTGAGTAAATCATCTGGGCTAATCCCTTTACTTACCGGAAAGGAGTTATATTTGATACTGCAGTACAGGAGACAGCAGAAAGGGTTGCATTTGTAAACAGAAATGAGAATGCTGTTTGAGCATTCTCTTAATGCAGGCTCACTAAGAGTTGGTTTTGCATTTTGCACTTCAGAAGGAACAGAGAATTGATAAGGCATAAGGGCTGTTACAGTGGTTGTATAGTTCAGAGCAGAAGATGTATCTCCACTCTTTGGAAAAACAACCTGAGAGTGTACCAGAGGACTAATATCACACTTGAGCTGGAAATTGTTCAAGAAGCATTTTTGAAACTGATAGGAGTGGGTTTGCATTTCATTATGTTTAATGATGTGTAGCATGATCTTAATCCTAGTATGAATGTGAAGAGGTGCTCAGTTTTGATCCAGAAGATGCATTTCTTTATGAAGTTTTTTGCATGGAAATTCTGGAAAAGTTTTGGGTGTTTACTTGTACATACAAATGAAATATTGAATGAGTGATGGTTTGGAACTTAAATCTAGCAAATCTTGCTCTGACCAGCAGAGGACCAGATATTTAAACGCTAACATCTCATTTGAACTCTTTGTTTAGAAAAATGGAAAAAAAAAAAAAGTCAGTCTCGAGTGTCCTTCCTAAAATTTGTGGCTTTGTAATCTAAACTTTATTTTTTTTCAAAGTACACTTTGTCATTTTGACATTTTATGTGTTGCTGTGAGATGGTCAAACAAGATGCTTCTGCACAGACTGTGACTTTTTTCTTCTGTAAGGGTTCCTAGAAGTCTGAAGTGAACTAACTAGGATGAGAGGTGTCTTTCTGCCCCCCACATCAACTTTAGAATGCCAGTTGCTACACATAAGGTGCAAGATACAAAACAACACATTAAACCATTGTCATTGTGAGAGAATGAGAGTTGATAGAAATCTTACTGTGTCTGGACACTTACAGAATTTTTTTATTATTGGTTGAAGAACTTGTACTTATCTTTTTTTCTCTTTCTGTTTTTTGGTTGTTTTTTTTTTCCATTTCAGAGCAGCAAAGAAGCCCTCTCAGAAGTCAATGCCACCGGAGTTGCTATGTTGTTTTCTGCTGGGACTTTTCTTTATGTTGCCACAGTTCATGTCCTCCCAGAAGTAGGAGGAATTGCTCATAGCCACAAACCTGAATCCACTGGAGGAAAAGGACTCAGTCGTCTGGAGGTGGCAGCCCTAGTATTAGGATGCCTTATTCCTCTAGTTTTGTCCATCGGACACCATCACTAAATGCTCGAATTTCACCGTTCTCCTCGATCTGACATGAGCAGTAAATGTTGGCTGCTCCTTTTATCATTCTCTTACCCATCATCCATCCCATCCACTTTATGGAGGTCAGAGGGAACCTTGATTGCAAAATGAGGAATACTGGGAAAGTTTTTAGTGTAGCAAAATGTACTTTGGCAGCCGGACATAAATTCTGTGTAACTTTCTTTTCTGAAGACATTTGCTATTTTAATTGTTTCTTCTGGCCCTATTCTCAGGGAAGATGGAATTTGAAGAAAGGTGAGTGGGGAAGAACATAGCGACTCATCACGAAGTTGCAATCACCAAAGTATCCTGCAATTCAGCTTTCACAGCTGAGAGCAAAAACAAAGGATGGCTGCCTTGTGAGACATTGAAGTCTCAGTAATGAAGAAGGAGGCTCTCCCCTGTTGGTTCTATGTTGTCCTGACAATGCGACTGGTCCTTGTGATGTTTGTCACTAATTGTATTGCAAAAGTGGGCTATACTCAGAACTCTGGACAACACTGCTATTGTCACAGAAGTGTCACTGATGGGAAAGAAATGATGTAGACAAAGTGTAGGATTAGAGTAGGTAATCAGCTGGTTAAGAAAGTGCAAATGAATTTTGCAGTGTATTCTATTATTTAAGACAAAGGATAGAAGCAAGGAGGATAGTGTTTTGATTGTTTATGCAGTTAATAAGTTTTTAAAAGACAGTAGTTCTTGGGAGATGGTCTTCTGCTGACTCAGTAAAGCACAGGCATGAAAAATGTTAGCAGGAATTAGGTATCGGGTACTGTGATTACACTACTGCTACTGTTGAGAGAGATACCCATAGTATCCCTTGAAATTGAGCTGTTTGGGGCTCTGAGGAGTAGAAATCTGATTGTGACAGCTGTTGAGGGACCAGAGAACTTTACTAGCTTGTTTTCAAAAGTCTGAACTGCTGAAATCAGTGGGGCTGTGGGAGATTTTTTCTTTAAATGGAAGGTATTAATACTAGCAAAACAAGATGTTTAGTTAAATATGCTGCAGATAGAGTACAAGTGTTTCTAAAGCAGTTTTGAACAAAAAAACCCCAACAAAAAAAAAAACAACCTGGTGGGTTCCCAGTGCACCTGTTACGGTTTTTGCTTTGTATTTGCCTCTTACTGATAAGTGTTAGTTTTGGTGAATCTACTGGAGGACCTATTGCCAACTGCTGATGCCTCTCACTGCAGAAGAGTGATAAAAGATCCCTCCCTTTCCAAGGCACAGCCTTCGCTTGTCAGGCACCATTTCTTTTATGCAAAATACATTGTAATAACTAGTGCATTGAAAAGTCAGGAATGCTTGATGTGCACAGACTCAACATAAAATTCTTTCTTTAGAGGAAAACTTTTTAATGCCGTACCCTTTTTTAAGGTATACTCTGTCTGCACTTTTTAAAGATAACATTGCCAAATATATTTTTCCTTTGATTTTTTTGTTTGAAATGGATTTTCAAGGATTGAAATATCTTCCTAACTGAAGTGCTTCTTGTTTCCGTTTGAATGAGTGTGTCTTTTTCATGCCATTTATTACTTAGGAAACACAATGGCCTGTGTAGTTTAAGTTCTTTGGTTTTGTCATTGTCCTGTTTGTCTGCTGGTTCAATAATGGGCATGGCCTGGCTCTTGGACTAGTGATTGCTTTGTTGGCTTTGTAACCATACAGGTGTATCCCAGGATTGAACCTAGTACTGATCCCCAGGAGTGCTTGTTCATTTGTGTGTTTTACTATGTAAAATCAATGCAAAATTATTAGAAATCATCTTTTCTCACCAGACAGTATTTTCAGATAGATTTAGTGTATCAGGCCTAAACAAGCATTTTTGACATTAGACCTTCAAAAGTTAATTTCTGTTCTGAAAAGTCACTGCAAAATTACTGACATGGATGAGATCCTCTCCTGCATGTTCTTAAAGCTTTTTTTGTTTTTTTTACAACATACATGTGCAACTAGTAAGCTACCTGTTTAAAAAGTTCAGTGATACAGATACTGATACATGTGAATGATACACAGGGATGTTTAACACCAGAGCTTCCAGTGTTCTTCCTGATTTCCTCTTAATTACCTTCTTCCTTGATATATCGTCTCACTGTTTTACCTTACTTAATCTTTCCACATAACTGTTTCCAAAAGCTGGAGAGTTTGCAAGATCTGCAGCAGAAGCAGGAGATATAGCTTAAGAGCAGCACCAGATACTGGTTTACAAAATGTAAGCAAGTTTGGTTATTTTTTTCTTTAAACTATCATCTCTCACTTGCATGTTCACCCCATCCCACTAGTTAAGCTGGCATCCTGACAGTGTTCCAATTCAGCCCCATTTTGTGTATAACAATAAAAACGGTTTAGGGAGGTATGTAGGTAGGGTCCCATTTCATGCCTTTTGTTCCAGTGTTTGCAGGGTGTGGATAGTACCTTCTTATATGGCTCAGTGTGTATTGATGAGGATGTGGCAGCCAGCCTTTTCACTGCTAACATAACCACTGGTGTATTAATTGTAAGAGGTGCCACTGCTGAGAGGTCGTCTTGTCTGTCTTTTCTCCTGCCCCTTGGATCATGTTTCCAGTTTCTGGGGCAGCCACCAGAAATGGTAATACTCAGTTTAATGATTCATGAGCTATAGAGGCCAAATTATAGCAGCGGGTGAGGGATTTTAAATGAAAACATTGGCAACTTAAAATTGGCACAGAAATTCTGATAACATGTACTTTTCATTTTGGCACTTGGTTAAGTGATAGAAAACTTTTGTGATTCCTCCCCCCCCCGCCCCCCATTTAGAAGCAGTAACAGCATTTTCTTTTGGCTGCCTCTCTTGTCTCTGTTTTGAACTTTTATTTTCAATTCTGTAGCTGAAACTGCAGTGACTAAGGAAGCTTTTGGTTATGTGGTAACGAGAATATAAAATTTTAAATTATCAAACCTTCCCAAATTGTTAGTTCCACATGGAGGATTGTTTTCTTGAAGCAGAGTATTTTATTGAGTTAAAATGGTCCATTTTATCATAGACCCTTTTTTTACCTATCTCCCATCTGTCACAGTAAATCCAAGCACTGCATGTAGTCAGGGCCATCTGGTATCATTTTCTACTCCTCGGGGGACCTTGGTGCAAACAAATTCCTCTTACTGTCTCTGTAATAACCATCCCTCCCTGTTTCTATTGTGAGGAAGGTGGCAGCAGGTCTAGCAGGTAACGCTTTAACCAAGCGCCAGGCATGTTGTCCCTTTCCTTCTGTCAGTCCCTCTTGGAAATCTGTAATCTTCTCATCAGCTGTTTTTTCAGTTAATGATTTCTTAATTGGTGATAGGAATTGGACTAAAGCTGTTTCCATTGATCCTGGTGTGTTCAGGTACTTCCCCTGCTGTTCTCATTCTTTTATTGTTCCTTGTATAAAGAAGGGAAATATTTCTTTTTCAGCACCTGATGACAGATGCAGAAGCTGCACTGACATTAACTTAGGTGAGGATGGCAGAGCTGTCACACCAAGATAGGAATTTTTGATAGTTGTGGCATGTCAGATGGCCTGTGTTAAACACAGAAACCCACTGTTGACTTTAAAGAACCGTTTCCAGGTGGAGAAGGCTAATGTTATCCAAGAGACACAGAAAAATGAATGTGTGTGTTCAGGAACTAGTTCAAAGCCTTCAAGGAGCTTTTGACAGTAGCAGATGTGTCCATGTGGTATCAGCTCTATGCAGAATAAGAGAGAGATGCTGTGGAATAAATGTTGCAGCTTCTTCCTTCCCATTCTGTGCTGGGACTTGAGAAGAAGAGGAGGAAAGTGTATTTGTATTTTTTGGGGGGGTGGAAGGAGGAGGAGTGGTTGCGGTATGGTGGGAAAGTTTATGATGAATTTCAGATTCCTGTTCACCTCAAACTTCTTATAAAATAAATCTTTTTTTTTTTTCTCCTTCCTTACCATCCTTTTATTACATCTCTTAGCAGCCTTGGCTTTCCAGGGAAAAACATTGCGTGGTCATTGCTGTTTACCTGACTCCATGTATGGAACTGTAATTTTAATGTCTCTTTTTCCAAACCATTTGTACACGAAATCATTCCATGAATGGCTGCCTTATAATTTTTCCACTTTAATTGTGAATGGTTAAAATAATGTTGCCGTTTTCAGTTTGTTTTATTATATTAAATTTTTACTAGGTGCAGTGCTTTGGAGTTGGCTTGTCATTTACTGCATGGGGTTTTGTGACAGCTCTGACAGAGAAATGATGGTCTTAAATGGGATGCAAGTGGTGCAGACAGTACATTTTATTTTTGTGTAAGTGTGTTTGCTGCTTTTCTTCCTAATATCTGAGCACCTTGTGGAAACCTGAAGTGTGAAACTGCATGTTGGGAGGCAGTCCAGCAGGTTGATTTGAACATGAGTATGAGTGGGTTTAGAGATACAAATACAGAAATGGTTTGACAGCACTGCTTGAGAGGGGCATTTGACAACTTCTGTCTCCCGCAGAGTGTTTAGGAGTTGGCATTGCCCTGAAGCTCTCTCTTCCCCTGCCTCAGCCCCAGGGAAGTCTCTGAAGCTTACAAGGCAGAGACCTCTTTGGAGGCCCATAAGGAGATGGTTGGCTCAAGGTTCCTCCAGGCCACTGTTAAAAGGCTGGAAGACATATTGGGGCTAAAGAAGATTGAGATCACAGGATGGAGATAAAAAATCTTGTTGGCCCCGAACCCAAAATCCAGACACTAAGTCCCTCCGTTCTTTTTGGAGACTTTGTGACAAAGTAGCCTTTCCAATATATATGTGCCTCTGTGTGATTTGGATTACAAGTCAACTTCAACTGTAAATATGCATGCAAAGATGTGAAGAAAACCCTAGCCTGCTTTTTGTTCTGTTGTGGGGGAAAACTGCGGGTGAAACCTTTCTTCCCCTGTTCTGGGGTTTGGGTTTTTTTCCTCCCATCTTCTTGCTGTTTTCAGGAACTGAGTCACAGCTCAGCTTTCCTTGTGACTGCCCCATGATCCTACTGCTTGCTTACCTGTTCACAGCTCTTCAGTATTGCTCGGTCTTCACTATTGACACAGTTTTTCCAGAAGGCAGCTTACCTTCTTCCTTGGGGTGTACAATGAAAGGAAAGCCTGTGCCTAAGCCATAGCTACCTAAGTTTTCTTGCTAATGCTAGTCATGGCAGTCATTGTAACAGTGGATTGTGTTCTTGCTGTGAAGAAAAACTGTCTTCTCAGGCTCCTGAATTTCTCTGGAAGGGTTTTATTTGCCTCTGACATAACTTTTGAGTTGCAAAGAATAATTGGAAATTAAGTTTTAGTAGTGGTCTCTAAGAGGCCCTCAGGCAGGGGATATGAGGAGAGCTTTGAAAATTAATTCTGTTTTGTTATCTGAGCAAAAAGTTGCAGGACAGTCGTTTTATCTCCTATTGGGTGCTTTAGGTCATATTTTTAGGGTTTGCAGGTTTTATTAAAAGATTCTGAAAAAATCCAGCGAGTTGCACATTGTGTGCTGTGATTGTAGAAGGGGTAAGCTTTTCATATAAAACACTGAATTTATGTTAAAAGATGCAGCTGTAAAAAGAATGGCCACAGTTGGACACCTCTGACTAAAAATGTTACTTTACCAAACTTGTTTGGGACTAGATTTAACATTTTAAAACACATGTAGGACATAAATAAATGAATAAATTAAAGGAGCAAATGCTGTGTAAAAACCAGAAATGTGCTTGTCTCTTACCAAAGCATGTCCTATTGTGTGTATGCTCTTAGAGGTTTGTAGAAGAAAGTTATTACCACTGTGGCATCCTATGGCTACTGCCAGGATTTAGGGCAAGGATGAGAATTGGAATTGGGATCCTTGGAATAACTAGGAAGTTGACACCCTGTCACAAGGCAGTCCCTAAGGAAACACTTGCGTAGGCTTTTAAGATCTGTATGTAGGATCTGTGGGTTTTGCAAGTAAGTAGTCTGAAACTCTGTCACTTGGTAAAACTATCAGCTGGAGCAATTCAGGAACTGTTAATGGTTTAAAGCAATCTTAGAGAGTGAGGTAACCCCTTAAGCAGCTTGCAGATGGGTAATTAAGGACTCACCTTCACCTCCCTGATATGGGATGGTACCTGGCAGTGTGCCAAGTTCTTTAGCACATGGTGGGAAGGCACTGATTGAATGCAGTCTAGAGCACTGATTGCAGAGTGGTGGAGGCTGGAAGGGACCTTTGGAGGTCACCTGGTCCAACACCACCCCTGCTCAAGCAGGATCACCTAGAGGCAGTTGCCCAGGACTGTGTCCAGCTTTTGAATATCTCCAAGGTGGGAGACTCCACAACCTCCCTGGGCAGCCTGTGCCAGTGCTCAGTAACGCTCGCAGTAAAAAAGTGTTCAGAGGGAACCTCCCGTGTTTCAGTGTGTGCCTGTTGCCTCTTGTCCTGTCGCTGGGCATCACTGAAAAGACCCTGGCTCCATACTCTTTGCGCCTTCCTTTCAGGTGTTTGTATACACTGATGAGATCCCTCCTATAGCTGCTGACTTGACACAGTTTATGCTTGCTCTCCATACTCTTCAGCTGCCCTGTAAGCAGGATTGGGTTTTAGACATACATTTTCAGAAGAGAGAAAGGAGAATGATGCTGTTAGAGGATGGGTGATGTATGCATTCCCAAACTTCATGTATCCATTTAAGAGATACCCTTAATGGAGATGATTTCTAAGCAATTAATTTAAAAAAGGATTTATGTTTTTCACCTGCAGTTGCTATCTACAGACTTACCTAAGAACCTGTCACTTTAACAGCTGTTTCACTCAAGCAATAAGCAATCTTCTCAGCTGATTGCTTACTTTTTATTTTTCTGGTAGCTCACAGGACTTGTGTAGTTAGGAAAAAATGTAATCTTTTTATACTGGCTTAATCACAAGACAATATGATTAATGTAAAGTCAGTAGGAGAACTGAAACAAATCACAGTATTGCTATTATAGCTAGTACAGGCAGGTGCAAGGGAGTAAGGATGGGAAGCCGGTATTTTGCCAGATAGGCTCTTGTTTTTTTGGCAAGTAAAATTCAGTTTTAATGGTGAAGCATTATGCAGTATATTAGCATTCTTTTAGTGTGTTTAATAAAAATGTTGCCTTGGTAACTGGAGACTTAACCACTGTAGCCTGTTGTAAATCCTTTTGGAGATGTGAGGAAGTGTTTTTGGTGCATTTATGTTACAAGAGTTACCACTAAAATCTTAAATACTGAGGAGCTGTGGTGTTGCAGGCTTCCTGATGATGGCTGTATAGTGTTCCTTCATTTGTTAAGGAAAAAAAAATTTCATCAGCATTTTTATCAGAGACTCATTAGGGATGAGCGCAGCAGCAAGAAGATGAACTGTCATCTCTTGTTCCAGCTTACAAATTAAGCCATTCTTCTACTGATATGTGCAAGCCTTATCCAAATATCCCTGCAGGCAGAATTGCACAACATTCCACCTTCCTTATCACAGCACTTCTTCCTCTTGTCTGAGATGTCTAGAGATTAACAAACCCTTATGGTGGATGGGGGCGTTAAGAAAAATGCCTCATTTGGAAAACTTGTAGAGCTAATTAAAAGTAAGTTGTATCATGCTGATTGACACCAAAGCTATATAGTATTTAGAAAATCTAAAGGCAGAGGTGAAATTATTAGAAAGGGGAAAACCACTTGTTCTATATCTGTATGCCCATCCAGTGTCTGAAGTGGTAATTACTTTATGATATATGATCATAGTTGTGTTGGAGCCCGTGGAAGTTAATGGGCTTCTGCTGTCTGAAGAAACACTTTAAATGAGATACTCATGGTTATAGCGGACTGAAGAGGGCTGCTAAAAACTCTGCTTACAAGCCTTAGTACTAATCTGAACGACTCTTACTGTAATGCCTCTTAGTCAAGCTTTTCTTACTTGCTTCCAGAGGGTGAAGCTATAAGTAGAATGAGTCACGTTTTAGGACTGCGATGGATTTCCCATATTCTGTTTTCTCTTTTTGAGGGAGAAACTGAGGGACAACTGATCTTGAACAAAACTTTGTACTCCTGGTATGTATTCTGTGCAGATGCTTCACATGAATGTGATTTGGTACAGATGGAGGGCTAAGCAATGAGTCTGCCTGGGAGTTTTTCCATGCTTTTCCCTGCAGCCTGGACTTCAGCAGTACGAAAGAGGCCTCATCTACAAAAGCTGTATGGCAGCATGGCTCGTGGGGAGGGTAACTGGAGATGGTGAGGGTGGAGATGGCCCTCTTAGCCCACTGTGGTTTTGCTTTCGGTGTCCTTCCTTGCCAGGCAGTTTCTTTCATATGTCTGATGGCTCTCCTTTAACATATAGGGTTTGCGGTAGAGCTGTCACGGTCTCCTGCTGTGATAGGTGGCACCAGTAGATCTTTGTGTCTCTATTTAGATAATTCCTTGAGAATGCAGATAGGAAGGAGGCAAGAAGTATCTCTCGTTCCTGTCCTGTGTATGCGTACAGCAGGAGCCCTGAGCTCAGAGTGACTGGCTGTGAGCAGGACCAAGAGAGAGAGACTTGGGAGTGGAGGCTGCTGCGGATTAGAGCCGAGGGGTATAACGGAATGTATAGGTGAAGGGTGTGAAGAACATCAGTGTTGTGGTCCCTGCAGTTTCCACTCCTGAATGAAGGCCTAATTGTAGTGTCCTTAGCTTTTTAAGGCCTTGCCTTCAATGATCATAATAATGGTAGGGGTAAAGGGAACATGGAATGTGTATGCAAAAGCAGTTATGGTCTGTGTGTGTGCTGGGCATTTTGTGGACTTTAGATTAAATTAAAACATGGTTTAGCCAATTCTGCTTTCTGGATATGTATTTATTGTTTAAAAGTTAAGCCTATGACTTCTTTCCCTGTTTTGACCAGAGGGAACAAAGTAGAAATTAGTGGACTGCAATCAATATCTAAACATTTGCAGTTGAGAAACGCCTTGTAGAAAGTAGTCCTGCACCTAACCCTGTTCTAGAAACTTGGAGTGAGAGTTCAGATCTACTGACTGTTGTTGAAACAGCTAAGGAGTGTGCTTCTCCAGAGTGGGCAGCCATCAGCCCTGGACCTCATTTACTACTTGCTGGACTGTTTTGTCAGATCTTAAGTGTTGATGGTGCTCCAGTTGTTTGCCTGTGTTAATATGTAGAGGTATTACATTTTTCCCATCCATTATTCTGCCAAGAAATCTCTAACAAATCCTTCTCTTTTGCAGGATTTTTTTGTCTGGCCGTTGTACCCAAACTACTGAATTGGGTATATGTATTCTTACGATGTTCTGAATTTAGTACCAGTGTCTGAGGAACTGTGGCTGAGAGAAATCAAGTTACATGCTTAAGTCAGGTAGGGATATTGCCAGGGCTGGAAGCTAAGCCCCGTTGTACTCAACTCATTGAGGGCAACACCTTTTCTATACTCGGAATTAACAGGACTGAGTAAGCAATTGCACCTTGAAGCTCTGTGCTGACTTCTGAAATAGCTGCTCTAAACCTTGTCTCTGATCTATTTGCTAGATCTCCGAGTGCTCTGGCACTACAGGGTGCAAAGGGCAAGAAAGTCTTGCTGAGCTGGCTTTTATGTAGCCAGCACTACTCATGCGGCACGTGTATGCATGTCATAGGTAGTCCTCAACTTGACTTTGCTGTTTTCTGTGCAGAAGGCTTCCAGCAGAGCTGGCTAAGCCATTGCTGCTGAGCTGTGTCACCTGGTCAAACCACATCCTTGGTAAGTCTCTACTGTTGCTGTTGTCACACTTGGGATCAGGTTGAATGATGTTGATCACAAGCCGGTAAGATGGAGGTCAAATCAAATGCTCTAGGAAAGGTAAATAGAAATGCAGGTGGTCTGCAGGTTAAGCCGCAAGTTTACCAGCTCTGAACACTGTTATAAAACCTTTTTGGGGAAAGGTTTGTTCTTTCGTGTCCCTGTGCGTGGAGGTTCGTCTCCTCCCCATGAGGAGGAGCATACCCATGGCTGCTGGGCCCTCCCACAGCCTCAGAACTGGGACTGGGATTTGGCTGGCTGGGGCTGCCTGAGCAGCGTGGCTGGTTAGGCAGCAGTCACCGCGGTCATGCAGTGCTGCCCTTCCCCAGGGCGGAGGGGAAGGGAGTGTGTGCTCGTGGGTTCATAATCTAAGGAAAGCCAGAAAGCAAGAAGGGCTGTATTTATTTACTGCTGTTGAACAAGCTGCTTGTTGGAAGCAGCCTATTTAACTATTCCAGTACTGAGTATTTTTTATGTAAGCCATGTGATTACTTCGTGGTATTTAGGCTTGATGGGGGAAAAACTGGTGTATTGCAGGAAGCCTATGGTCTGTCTTCTGGAGGAAGCTTTTTCTAATGTAGCTGACTACTCTGATGTATTCTAAAGTCCCTAAAAAAATGCCTGTTCAGCAGAAACCATTTTTTAAAACAAACAAAAAAACCCACCACCACAGTGAATGAGTCTTCTTTCAGAAAAGATCTCATAGTAGGATTAAAGAAAAAAAAGACATTTTCTCCTTCAGATACATGTATTAGGTTTGCGTGGCAAGGTTTCGGTAGTGGGTAGACTACAGGGGTGGCTTCTGTGAGAAGCTGCTAGAAGCTTCCCGTATGTCTGACAGAGCCAATGCCAGCCGGCTCCAAGAGAGACCTGCCGCTGGCCAAGGCCGAACCCATCAGTGACAGTGGTAGTGCCTCTGGGATAACAGATTTAAGAAGAGGGGGAAAAAAACCCCTGTGCAACAGCAGCCAGCTGAGAGGAGTGAGAATATGTGAGAGAAACAACCCTGTAGACCCCCAGATCAGTGAAGAAGGAGGGGGAGGAGGTGGTCCAGGTGCCGGAGCAGAGATTCTCTTACAGCCCATGGTGAAGACCATGGTGTGAGGTAGGCTGTCCCCTTGCAGCCCATAGAGGTCCACGGTGGAGCACATATCCACCTGCAGCCTGGGGAGGACCCCGTGGTGGAGCAGGGGAAGAGTGAGGAGTCCTGCCCCTGAGGAGGAAGGAGTGGCAGAGACAAGGTGTGATGAACTGACCCCAACCCGTGTTCCCTGTCCCCATGTGCTGCTGGCGGGGGGAGGAGGTAGAGAAAATCAGGAGTAAAGTCAAGCCTGTGAAGAAGTGTGGTGGGGGGAGGTGTTTTAAGATTTGGTTTTATTTCTCACTATCCTACTCTGATTGGATTGGTAATAAATTAATTTTCCCCAAGCTGAGTCTGGTTTGCCCATGATGATAACTGGCAAGTGATCTCTCCTTGTCCTTCTCTTGACCCACGAGCCTTTTATCATATTTTCTCTCCCCTGTCCAGCTGAGGAGGGGAGTGATAGAGCTGCTTTGGTGGGCACCTGGTGTCCAGCCAGGGTCAGCCCACCACAGATGCTGAGAGAAACGGCCACTGATTGTGGTGTCAGTCCCTGAACAAGCCACCCCCCAAAAGCCAGGCTGTGAGTGCTTACTGTCCGCAGGGCTATTGGGCTGGCTGCTTGCTATCAAATCCCTTTGCTTCAGTAAACTGGCATCTTATTTTCTGTCTTCCTGGAAGTTTCCTGCAGTGGTGCTATATTCACAGCTAATAGTTTAATATGACTCATGGGCCATCCAGCGTGGATCTGGGTGGGTTGGAAGGGCTGGGACTGGTGGAGGGCGTTGTCTGGAACAGGACACTGGGACCATGGGATGATGTCAGATGGGGTTATAAATCTACAAAGGCTTTTAACTTCAGTGACTGTTTGCTGAATAACTCTTTATTTTGAACTCTGCAGGACAGCTCTGCCTTCTGATCTGACACTAAGAATTTAATCACGTGCAAAAGAAACATAGTCTGTCAATGTATTGCACTAGGGATGGGTGGATGGTGGTTGCTTTTGTTCTATTTAAAATAGTCTCCGCACACAACTGTACATCTGGGAAGCTGGAACATAATTTTGATAGATATATGTGACATTTTATCCTTGCAAGAATGATATATCATAAATGAAACCTGAGCTGGACTTTCTTCTTTTTTCCCCCACATTGTTCCAGGTACCTGCTAATACCTTCCATAATTGCTAATGTTTTTTTGGGTTGAAAACGGCTACAGAGCCTATCAGAAGCTGTAAGAGGAAAGGGAATCTGTACAGGAAGGCAAGACCTGAATCTTTGCAACTCTGCAGCTGCTCTGATCCAAATCTTGGCTTCCTGGTCCAAGCCTAAGGATTAGTTTATTCTTTTCTGCATAAAGTACTATTGTAAGCTGCCCAGAACATAAAGGTATAACTTTTCACTTAAAAAAAAATAATAAAATACAAGCCTCTTCATTGGCTGCAGTTAGCCAGTATGTGTATCCTTAAACTGAAAGGGAGCATCTTCCCGCTGGAGGGTGGCCTGTGATGGAGTGTTACTTCTGTACTAGCTTGCACTGCTGTCTGCTTCAAAGGGGGTTTTGAGCAAAATTTTATCGGCTTGATGTGTAGGAAAAGTAGGGACAACATATTAGCAAAATAATTCCTGTGTCAGTACAACCTGTCTCTGCAGGAAGATTTTCTGAGTAAAGCTCCAGTGCTTTCTCTCCAGAATGTACAGCTGTGTGTCCCCTATGAGCCATCAAGACTGAAAAATGCATCTGAAAATGTTTAAATTATTATTCTGGAACAAAAATGTTTCAGAGAAAGCGAGTGAGCCTAATCTGTATCTCTGGAAGGTATGGCCACCTCAGGTTGCTTTGGGTGTAACGGATCCAACCAAGTAATGTCTTCACCCCTGCTGCTCTGGTGAGGCAGTTCCACAACCCCCTTCCTGTGACACTTACACACCTTCTCACCTATTCATGGCCAATTTAGGTCAGTTTGTTCTATTGCAAGCATCAACCTTTACCAACACATTAAGAGGGGAAAGAATGCCTGAAACTAGACAGCAGTCAAATTTTCCCCTTTGCTCTCGTTTAAGAAAGTGAAGTCCTTCGAGTGTCCTGTCATACTGTGGGTTAGCTACACCTGTGATCATCCCTCAGGTCTTTTTCTGCATCTCTTCAGGGCCAGGGAATCTGTTTGGCCAGAACTGTACAGAAGGGATTGTGTGTGGGTCTGGCACAAGGGCTTATGTCTGCCTTCACTTACAATGCAGATCATGACTGTGTTTTTCTTTTTGCACTGGTGTCACACGGTTGTCCTGTGAAGGTCTTGTATACTTGGGTCTCCCTCCTCTGCTCTTAGTAAATGGTGAGCTCCCAGATTAAATACAAATTTATTATCTCTGTATAAATGTCTATGTGCTTTTGGGCTATTAGGTTTCACCAAGAGCTTGCAGCAAAACCAAGTCTGCTTGTGCTTTCCTAAGGCTTTCTGTCCCCTGGAATTTGGAGAAGGCACTTCTGCAGGATACAGCTCTCCCTACTGTGGTGGACCCTTTTCTCCCGGCTGGGTTTTGTGACACTGTTTTCTGGATCCTGAAGTTCCTGGCCAGTTGAAGTAAGTTTTGCATCTGACAGAAGTAACATCAAAGAACCTTTAAGGTGGCCGTTATGCTGTTACCTTTTGTATGTGAGAGGCAAGTTGCTCGGACCGGTTGTGTTGCTCTCCTGCTCTTCCCTTCAGGCAGGCCCCCAATTTATTTAGTCTAGTACACAGGTAAAGGAAATGTTAACATAACCACTGTTGTTACAGATTACTTTGTCCAGACACCAGCAGTTGCAAAATCCACCCCACTGCTGTTACTGCCCTAGTGTTGCTGGCTCCTGCCCACGTTTAACTCTTGGTACTTGACAAAAGCAAGTTGCTCTTTCCCTCCCCTGCAGCTGCCCACTCTAAAGAATTTGCTGTGACTACTCAGTCCCTTGCTTGTCCTAGAGGTCTGCAGAGGAAACAATATCTCAGTTTTTTTATATTGGGAGCTAAAGACCTCTTTTCTCTCTTGATTTGTGCAAGATAAAAAGAAGTAAAGAAGCAAAGGGTGAAAATCTGCAGGTCACTGCTATCGCATCTTTGCATCGCCAGTGCAGTGCAGTGGCAGGGGCGCTGGATCATCCTTACATGGGAGCTCTGTGTCTTTTCACTCCACATTTATAAATTAAGGTGATGCTGTTGGGCCCAGAATCCTTTTTACCCTTTGTGCAACATAATTCCAGGGAACCTTTTTTCCTCTCCTGATTATGAGTAGTAGTTTCTTCTCAGTGCAGTGTGAGGAATGGTCACTACAACATTAATACTTCTCTTCTGCAACACAGTGTTGTATTCAAGAGTTGAGGCTCAGGTGAGACGGAGGCAGTATCTGCTGCTTTCCCCTGTTGACCACCCTCTCCCTTAATGTCACTCTGAGATGGTCTTTGACGCTGCTCGGGACACATCCTGTCTGGGACCAAAAGGCCAGTCAAAGCCAGGATGAGAGACAGTAACAAAGCGTCGAGTTTGCTGACGCTTTCATCTAGCGATCAACAGACATTTTTATCGCGGACCTGCATCTATAATTTCTCTAATACCAAATGCACCTTGTGAGCTGGAGGCGGGCTGTCTGTGTTTCCTCTATTTAAGATGCTTTGCAAGTGCCTGTGACCATATAAAGCTAAGCGAGCCTGTCCCCAGAGCTGTGATCTAGCATGTGGTATGTCCCAGGTTTCTAATCTCCAGGAATGAGAGAGGACCACGTGTCTGCAGTGTGTCACTTCTGAATAACTGCTCTGGGAAGGGCTGACTTTTAGCAATTAGAGCATCAAACTCGATACACATAGGATGGCACAGGTTAAAACAGGAGCAGATGCCTCGCAGCATGTATGTGTCTGTATTGGTTATATGATACCCCAAAACTCCAGATGTTTTACCGGGCACAATGCAGGCAGTTCTTCCCCAAATCCTAATCCTGGTGGGAAGGCAGGATGCGGGAAGGAACAATATGATGCTAATGTGCTTTCCTGTGGGTATTACAAAAGACAGGGGTTCTTTTGGAGGGCTGTGTTTGTATCTCTGCAGGGAGGGTGGGTTTCAAGAGAGAAACAAGGACTTAAGGAATAAAAGGCTTGTTGTGAGAGTACTAAATGGGAGATGAATGGACACTCACCTGAGCTGTGTGACATATTCCTATGTCTCTGTGCTGTGCCCAGGAAGGAGCTGGTACCTAAGAGGCAGGGCAGAGGCTGCGCTTGCCACATCTCCAAGATGCAGCAAGGCATGGAGGCAGGCAGAATTTTATGCTCGTAACTTTGATCAGCAATGGCCCTTTAAGGCTGAGCGAGGCGTGCAGCATGGACACTGCCCAGTCCAAATCAAGCAGCCACGTGAACTGTAGCCGGGTGGGCAGTGCCAGGCTGGCAGAGCAAAAGCCTTCCAATGGCAGAGGGAATCTTATTGAACTTGCTGGCTCCCACCCATTCTGCTCCCTTTTTCCTTGGGACAAATGAGAAGAACCTGTCTCCAAGTACAAGATTTTGGGGGTATGTATCAGAGTAAGAGATGCCTGACAGTAAAACGTCCATCTTGCCCTGATTTCTGTCTGGGGTGCTGCAATGTCGAGTGAAATAACCTTCCAAGCCAGCTCTGGTGCAGATGTATTTTGGGTTATGTTATTGCTGGGAGCTTTCTCCCTGATGAGCTCTTTCTGCCTCTCTGTCTTCCTGATCTCTGGCTCTCTTCACTCTTTTTTTTCCTTGGGCTGGGATGTGTGCTGTCTGTAATGCATCAGGAAGTAATACGCAATGAGGAAACTCTCATCATCTGTGCATCAGGGAGAGAATTATTGACTGAGTGCTGAGCAGTCAAGTTATTGATTCAAACCATAGCCCAGTCTCTCCGTCTGCCGCTTGGAGTGGCTGGTTACGTCCTTCTGGTTCATTGCATTTAATCGGATTCCCTGAGCTGCCACGCAGAGGGAGAGAGTTAGAACCAGATCCATCTATAATGTTTGCTTCAAAATCCAGTTCCGTATCCCCTTCTCCATCCATGGAGCAGGCAGATTCAGATGCTCTGGACATCAGCACCAAAGTGCAGCTCTACGGCGTGCTCTGGAAGAGACCCTTTGGGAGGCAGTCAGCCAAATGGTCCAGGAGGTAAGCTACAGTCGCTGAGGGATGCTCAGGTGAAATACAAAGCCTAAGGGTGCTGGGGTAAGTTAGAGCCTGAGTGCTTGGCTCTTCAAGTGCAGCTAGCCAGGCAGAGACTAGGGGTGAAACTTTGGGCATAGCTTCCCTGCTCTTCTGAGTCTGCTTTACACACATGGCACCTCGTGCTTGCTTCTTTATCTGCCCAGTCCCTGTGCAACGTGTACTCCAGGGTGGGAATAGGGACTACCTGCCTCCTCTGGATAATTATCCTACGATCGTTTCATGAAAGAGGAAAAGTCAGCTCCTATATTTTGCCCCTGAACTGCTTGACTTTGTTCATTAGCACTTGTTAAAGCTCTTTGAGTCCTTTGGGTACGAGATGGCTAATCTGGACTGATTGTGCATGTGGGACTGTGTGTGCATGTGTATAGTCTGCAGAGGTTTGTGGACCAGCATCAGTACTGCTGTGCTGCGTGATGGTGATGGCACGCTTGGAACAGCAAATGCAGACTATCTTCCCTGGGGAGAAGGTGGCTCTGAATTCTTTTCCATCTGCTGCTAGGGAGTTGTAAGCTGCTGCTGCGTGTTGCATATCAGCAGCCAGGAAGCTTGGAGCTGGAAAGCATTTGCTATAACCTTTTACCAAGGACAGAAATATGTTCTATAATACTGAAGCGATAGGTCAGTTTGAGGTTTAAAGTTGGTGTAGTTTCTTTATGTGAATCGCTGAATCTCACAGGAGAGTTTTCTGCTGGCTGTCAAATGATGAGACACGACTTTATGGATGGGTATTCGCACAGAAACATAGCACAGCTCTTTCTCATTGCTCACGGGGGGTACATGATCCAATGGATTAAACCTTACAGCACTCCTGGACGGCAGATTAATGTCACTGCTGATAGATGTCGTTGGCAAATGATTCAGTTAGAAGACTGGCAGCTGAGAAACTTGCATTTTCACGCTACCGCTGCCAGAGACATGTTTTGTGGGCCAGGATTTGTTGTCGTGATCTATTAAAGAATAGTAGTACTTAACCGCCTTTAGTAGTTTGATATCAGCAGATGAAAAAGTCTGCCAGAAAAGCAAAGTAATGTTGTTTTCTTCCCCCACCTCACCTTTCCACTGGCGAAAGACACAAATAAGTCATTAACAAAAGGCAGCACAGGAAGCTGGAGCTACCTCTGGAGCTGAAAGGCAGTTTTGTAGCCTTTGTAGCACAGTGTGTGTCAAGGCTTTTTTTGAAGAATAAATTAACCTGCACATGAGCAATGTCTGTCGGCTACCTCGGGTACTTACCTTTTGTGGGTACCTTTTTGCTTCAGTCTGCAGTGTAGGCACAACACATCAAATCCATTTCTAAACCCAGCTTTCCCAGTTTTGTGCTGTGTAGTAACCACAGTGCTGTCTAGTCTAGACCTGTGAAGATGCTGTGGCCTGAAAAACAGTTAAATGTTGCTTGGGAAGCAGTTTTGTCTTTATAGCAATCTCTGACCCGGATGCAGGTTTTATGCTGTACTCCCCCACCCACCCCATCCCTGCCCCCAAAACAATGGCCTTTTTTCACCCAGAAGGGAATTTGTGCTGATGCTCCCTACTCAGCTCCCAGACATTGATATTTAAATGAATTATGTCTGGAAACTAATTTGACTGTGTTATGGAAAAGAAGTGGACAGAATAACAGAGGGGAAGGTAATTTGCCACGGAGGAGAAATTCTTAAAAGGCTTTTTTTTTTCTTCCTAATCAAAATTTCTTGCAGGCAAATGGCCCATCTCTGTGCTCTCTGTCATTATTTATTTAGTGCTGTTCTATTCCTAGAAGTCAACCCCATCTCCAGCAAGTGGTAAATATTTTAGTGATAGCAGGTGGGAGGAAATGGGGAGGTGACCGTGGGGTGGGGATGATGTGGAAGGTTAGCTGCACGCATGGCAGCAGAGGGTCCTGGGGCACCAGAGACAGGTCAGTGGGAGGCGAACACAGGGAATCTGTAGGGTTTGGAAGGAAGGGGTTTCTGGAGTAAAAAGACTGGAACAGATGAAACAATAAGATTTTTTTATTGCAGGAGAGATTTCCTTTAAAGTAAAAAATCTTGCATGTTATTAGAAGTCGGTCATTATGGGGGGATAAGGAGCAATTCATCTATTCGCCCCCTTTAACCTCCATGACCACCAAGACACAGCTGGTCAAGTGCATTATTTTATGAAAAGGAGAAGAGATGTTTCCTGCTCCAGTTAAATTAAGAGAAAGAATTGACTATTGCTAGATACAGTTGAGGATCTGATCTCTGAGCAATGTAGATTTTGTCCTGAAATCTCAGATTACTACTTTTAATCTGTTTGGTATTTACAGGTAGTAACTTTGCTGTGAAGTAATTTTGCTCTGGACAATATTACTATTCCCTGTCCCAAGGAAAGTCTTCCCAAGATATGGGAGATAAACCAGCCTGCAACAGGAGGATTGATCACATCAGGCCATCAGCCATGCAGATGAGTCTGTGTGGCTGCTTAAGAGATGCATGATACTTACTGGCTTGATCCTATTCATTTGGCTGTAGCAACAGTGCTGCTGGAGACACTGAGAGGAAAACCAATTGTTTAAGGGGAAGATGGAGCCTGAGTAGATAATGGATCAAGGAAAAAAGTCCAGGCACGGTGTCCAGTGCTTTAATGATTGAAATCCCAGGCTTGGGGATTTCACGGCAGTAGAGGTTATGCAGGGAGGGATAGCAGAGCCTTGTTTTAGTCAGGGCTGCGTCCGATGGCACCTGTGAAGACAGCAAGACTTGACATGAGGCAGTTGTCTGGAGCACTCTCAGCCCTTTCCCTTGCCCACACAATGGTCTGTCCTGCAGCCTAAGTATTTGTGCGCTGCCTGAGAGTGCTCAACTGACCGAGAGTGGGCTGGGTGCTTCTGGCACTGGACCAGCACGGCTGTGTTTATCTGCCAGGGCTGACGTCTGAGCGTGCTGCCTTTCAGAGCTTTATTTTGGAATGCCATCAGCAGCATCCTAGCCCCTGTCTCTCTAAGAGAAGAAGTTCTATTCCGAAGGTGAATTTTCTTTCCTTGTAAAGTAATATCCTTCCAAAAGAGATGCAACAGCCTTCTGAGTTTACTGGTGCTTTTGACCAGTCTAAGCTTGGGTCACTGTTGGACTGTCTTTGGAAAGTCATATTCTCAGCCTTTGATTATGGGTCCTCCTCTTCCCACCAAACTGCACCCCGTTCTTCCTTCCAGTTAACAACAAGCAGTTTAGTCTCTTCCCTACTCCAAAAGTTGTACTGGTAACGGCATCAGCCTGGCATGGAGTCTGGAATGAAATGCACAAGGTATGTACCTGCCCTGGACGTGGCATGAATGGGGCACTGTAGCTTTGCAGATAGGAAGTGACACATCCTTTTTTACTGTGAGTGATCCCAGCCCCTTACAGAAATGTCAGGCTCTAAGCTGTCACCTTTCAGGTGAGAGACTTTGGGGCTAAGGGGAACAGTTCCAGGAGGGCATCTGCTCAGTGGTCAATGAGAAAAGCAAGGTGGAACTTTAGGAGTTGAAAAGAGTAGAGAATAAACCAGAAAATATGCTTATACCTCTGAGTAAATCCATCAGAGATGCCAGGGTGCTGCTGGAAGGAGGGAAACACAGCACAGTTGAGAGAGAAATTTTATCTTCTCTTGGACCAGTCCTGGCTGTGGCACTGCGAAGCATGCACATAACCTTGTTTTCCAGCAAAGTGGCTACCAACAGTCACTGGATGTGGTCACGGGACAGATGGAAAGGATGATTGTTTAGGACTGTTTTCTGCTCTAAAAAAAGCTAGAAGGCAGGCAACTGCAGAGCAGCGTGTGTGCGTGCAGCGTGGGGGCAGCGGGAGCTGCTGAAGCAGCACAGGGGCTGTGAGTCAAGCAGACCATGTGCTTCCCTCTCATCCTTGTAAACTTCCCACTTGGCTGGTTGCTGTCGGGAAGCATCCACCTCTTCCCGCTCCCTGCCCAGGCGCTGCTCCAGCTGCCTGGAACCAGGGCAGGAGGCAGCCAGGAAAGCCTGGAGCTGTCAGGAGAGGAAGAGTGAGGGACAGGTACTGCAGTCTCTGAGCTGACGTGCTGATAAAGATCCTTTGCCCATCGGTTTCCTGAGCCGTCCCCAGGGAGAGAGAACTGGGCTGATGTAGTAACAGGGATTCGCTGCCTGTGCTCCTGGACTGGCGCCCAGAAAACCACCACTGGAAGGAAGGACCAGTGAGACTGCTGCAGTTTTATAATGTAAACAGGTAACACAGTCCATTGTCACTTCAAAAACTTTTACAAAGATTAGCTAATTAATCTCATTAGCCCTCTGTGACACAAAGAAAGCACTTTGTCCCCAGAGATCAGGTATCTCTACTCGTCCAGTATAGAGCTGTCGTGTCTAATTCTGGCAGATCAAGTCACTCAGATTGTTACTGTTCCCCTGCTATTCCAGTTTAATTACACTGCGGTTTCAGTGGTTTCTTAGTGCAGGATCTAGTGACAGGACATGGGTGACCCAAGGGTGGGTGACCATACGCGAATGGCTCTTGTGCTGCATGTGGGGTGTGCGTGGCTGTACCAGGTCCGCTCACCTCTTTCACCTTTGCTGCTGCTCTCCAGGCTTTTTGAAAGCTGCTCTGTTTTTAAATCTCTTCTTTTTTTTTTTTTAGTTTCTTGTTTGTATTCAAACAATTCCCCTGTCTTTCCAGCACTCCTTTTTCTTCTGCTGGTTCATCTGTGCCTAATTCAGATACGGGTTCAGTGCCTCCAGCCCCCCAGTCCTAACTGGGTGTCTCTCCCCATTCTCTCTTGGTCATCTTTTCCCTTTCTGCTCTTACTCACCTTGCTGCTGCTTCAGTCTTCAGCTTGCCCTTGAGTCTTGTAACTTCCTCCTCTACTCCTTCACGTCACCCCTCTTTCCATTGTGCTGCATCAATTATCCTCGTATTGTTGTATGGAGGCTTCGTCCTGAAAGTCAAAGTTAAAGTGGTCATTGCCTTCCAGGTAAGGATAGATGAGGGAATATAATCTAAGCATAAATACATTATGACCATCAGCTAACCAGTTTTTCAATGTTTTTCCTTCATTATTTGCTGTGGAGTTTTGTTACTGTTTTTTAAACTCTTATTTTGAACGTTTTCATTCCAAATCCCCACAGATTCTCTCCACATCTGTGAGGTCAGGGATCTAAAAGTTCATTAATCTGCCAGAGGCACATAAATTCTCAGAGATCTGCGCTATGCTTTGTTCTGGGTTTTGTTTTGGTTTTGTATTGCCCTGGAGCATAATCTGTAATATGGGGATTATCAGCAGCACTGAGCAGGCAAAAAGTATGTAACAAACTAAAGCCTGGCTTTAACTGGGGGTTAACATTTAGATTAAAAATCACACATAGCTAAAGATCAGTATCTTTACCTGTCTTGCAAATGTTTCTTGAGGTTGTTCGGACTGACAAGACTGTTGGAATCAATGAATAGACTTTCTCCGTTCCATGTGGTGTGCTGGTTTTTATTCCATGTGGTGTGTTGGGTTTTATTCCTTATTTTCATATTTATACCCACAGTATCTAGTTCACTCTGACCTGTTGGACCAAGCACAGGCCATTGGCCAGGCAGGATTGTTCTTCAAAGAAGTTGTTTCTGTATTTATTGTGCAGATGAGGTTACGTGTCCCTCTAAAAATCAAGTCCTTGTTGAACTAAGGATTAGAGACATAAAGTGAAGATGCAGCTACTCATAAGAAAGCTTTCTTACAGAGTTAGTGACAAGAGGTGGGAGGAAAAATGAAACAGGAAAGCACAAGGCTGCTGCTCACAGAAACGATGTGGAGCTCTCTCTGGTATCTGCCTTGGCCAGGATCATCTCTGAACCTGCTGCAGGGATCATGGCTGCCTTTGCCATTAATGCAAATATATCTGAAAACACTAATCCTTTTTCCACACAAAGGTGAGACCTTGATGAACCCCCTCTACCAGTTATGTGTCTCGCAGAGCTGGGCCTAACACAGATGTCTAACATCTGCTAAATGGGTCGGTGTCTCAAAGTTGTGTGAGCAGTTCAGCCCCCCCCTTTTTCTGGGATGCTCCTTCCCATCCCTGCCTACTGTCATGAGGAAACCATTCTGGTCTCTGATCTGTGACACTGGCGAGAGGTTTGGGATGGAGATTCCCATCATAGGGAAAGCAAGTTGTGCCCCATAGACAGTCCATCTCCCTGTACATGTTGGGCACCTTTTACAATCATGCAGAGAGAGCATGGACAGCCCCCGTAGGTGGGGTCATGCACTGCCTTCCCAGCTGAGGGGTCGTTAGATGCAGCTCCTCTGGGAGGTGCACTGGGACATGAGCTCGGGCGGAAGGGTGATGGTCCCCTGGGTGGAAGGTGAATAGTAATTGCTCCTACTCGGACAACTTGCTGGACAGGCTGCACTGTGTACGAGCACCTTTTCGGTCCGCTACTGACTAAATGACCTCAGTGCAGAAGAGTGATTTTTTGCACCGAGTCATGCTGTTCTCCTTGGAGAGATTTTGCCAGGCTGTGGTCAGGAACAACAGGTGAGGTTAGGTAGTCAACCATGATGATCCCAGAGTATCAAGCAAGAAGACAGTGCCCTGCTGAGGAAGCAAGCTGGCTTCTTCTCCCTGCCTCTGATATCAACAGGAACAGGTTTAGATGAGTGGGCAAGGAGAAGAAAAAATTTGGGGCACAATAATTGTTGCTGGTGTTTGTACGTTCTGAAGATTTCTGGATGTAAATACGCACGTGTTCAATGACTGCCACTGGAGCAGGCGCACAGTAGGTCCAGAGCTGCAAGCATTCGGAAGTTTAACTTTGTTCTGTGTTTTTCAGTCCTTTCTGTGAGCCCATGGCTCATGTTTCCATGGCATGCGGCAACTTCATTTCTCTTGCCAGAGCCATGGTAGAAGAGCAAGAGATAAGGAGCTGGTCAAGTGGTAAAGCTTCCCCCCGAGTATAATAATGATAATTATTATTAATAATATATTATGAGATATATATAATTTTATTATTATAATGATAGTTCTCCGCCAGCTTTGACTTCTTTCTTTAGCTTTAGGAACCAAACTGGTACCAAATCGCTGTGACCATCTCTACTGGAGGCAATGCCTTCTGCTTCAGGAGAGGACTGGGGTGGGATGGGCAGGTGGAGGTATTAGAATTGCTCTTGTGGATCAGACCATTCAGCCTGCAGCTCATCTCTAACGGTGGCTTCGGAGGAAGGTGCAGGAATCCCCAGGCTGCACAACTGGAAAGTGCTGCCCGGAGAAATGTCTTCCTGATCCCTCTCAGTGGAGGCTTTCCGCCCAGAAGCAGGAGGGTTTCCTGGGGATCTTCTCATTATTCACAGAAAGGCCTTATCCTTTCCAGATTCCTCATGAGCTCTTGTCCTTGGGACCACACGAAAGTGATTAACACAGCAGTGTTTCATGCAGTGTAAAAAGGCATTCTTTATTAATTTTCAGATTATTGCCTTTCACTTTCTTTGCAAATCCCTCTTTTCTCATATCAGAAAATATGTACAGAATAGTGCAACATCTTTTCTTTGTCATTTAATCTTTTGAAACCTCCCTGCTAAACTTGTCCCCATTTTTTTTTCAGCTGCTCTTCAGCATTTTTGAGCGCTGCAGAGATTTAGACCAAATTTGAGCTAAGTCAGGTATCTCTCCCCTGTACATCTGCCTGCAGGGTAAATGCAACCTCAATTTTTGAAGAGAAGAGGGACTCTCCCAGGGGCATTTTGAACATGCAAATAAGCTATAAGTGGCACTCCTTTAATCACAATTTTGAGGACACACTCCAGTAAATTAGAGGCTTGGTTTTACAGAAGCTGTGATATTTTGTGGCTACTAGACAATGTTCATCAGAGCATACCTAAGGCTAACTGAGCAGAACAAGGCACATTTTAATGTGACATATATGAGGAAAAAAATAAATGCAATTTCCTTTGTATTTACAAAGGTCAATGAAAGGAGACTTTGCCAGGACCTCTGCTTAAAAATATCTCTAAAATTTATTTCTGCTCCGGAGTGCTCTCATAGACAATCTTTTGCCTCGAGAGTCACTTGGGGATGCTAGCCTGTGACTCTCCCTGCCATATGACTTAGCGTTACAGTGGAAACTCTTCTCTTCTGGCTTATGCTGACATGGGAGGCAAGAGGGTGGCAGGGAGTGGATTGCAAAAATAAGCTTTTAGTTGCTCTTAGCCCATACGAGACACCCTTAAAAAAAAGGAGCGGCTCTCTTCCAATAGGTTGAATCCAACACATGGGCTAGATAGAGCGCGCACAGGTCAAGATGCCAAAAGGCTTTGGCTGTGCTCCTGTCTTGGACACAGACCGCCGTCCTGTTCCCCTGTTGAGTAAATGGTGCTATGGTTTGCCTTCAACACTGGTGTGTGCACGCTGTGGTAAGCTGCAAGCACAAAGCACTTGAACTTGGCACTTAGTGTTAAGCACTAACTCTTGGCTATGAGCAGAAGTGAGGCACCTCACCTTAGGCTTAGATGGGAATAGTAAACTCTTCTGCTCAGGTAGCAGCTTTAGTTAGGTGGAGATTTTCTTGTGCTGCGAACCATGACCTTTGTTCTAGCAGAATTTATTTCCTTTCTTAAAGGTTCTTCATCATTAAGGAAAGTTTCCTGCTCTACTATGCTGAGAGTGAGAAGAAGAGTTTTGAAAGCAATAGATACTTCAATATCCACCCCAAGGTGAGCAGCATGTGCATGGGAGAGGGGGTTATTCTGTCTAGCTTCTCCTTACATGGGCCCAGCAAGTGAAGAAGAGGTAAGTCACAAACTTCTCACAGATCCAGGGAAGCCTCAAAAAAAGCAAGAATCATGTCAATACCTCTTCAGGCTCCTTAATGATTCAGCAGGTACCTGACTTTATTTTTGCCTGATAGTAGATGTATTCCCTTGTTTTCACAATCTCCTAATCAACTGATCTTGTTGAGAATACTGTTGGCAAAGCCAGCGGTGGGGCTAACAGCTTTGGTTGCTGCTTGTTCCAAACCTGTACTTGCACTCGTGAGCAGTCGCAGCCAGCCCCTGCTAACCCACGTGCCCTCAGCCCCAAGCAGCACCCTCCGTAGCTCTGCCGCCTGGAGCTCTCGTGGGGGCACTCTGTGCTCTGAGTCCGCTTTTCTCCTCTGTAGTCACTGGAGGCTGATGAAGCCCATGTGCTTCCAAAGGTGCTGATTTCACCCAGCCTGGTTAGGGGCAGCAGGCTACCCATCCATCCCCACACAGCGTGTGCGGGGTGTTGAGCTCCTGGTGGTGACTGCGATGGATCCACAGTCTCCCCCGTGGTACCGCACTGTGAATCTGCAACGCCTGCCCCTGTTGGGAGATCACCTCCTCCTTGATGAAAGAGCTCCCGCTTCCATATTCTAGCTAGCAGCCTTCCCTCCGAGCCAAATGCAGGAGAGCCACCTCGACTGCCTTTCAGATGCCAGTTGGAGGTCTCCTGGTGGAGGTGGGAGGCCCTCTGCTTTTCAGGAACTGTGTGTATTGCCCCTCCTGGGATAGCCAAGGCAGGGCAGAGGCCCACAAGTGACCAAGGGTGAAAGTTCAGCTCCGGGTTAGTTAATAGTTACACTTGATATTGCTGACTGATTGGAGCACTCTGGTTTATCCCCAGGGTGTCATACCCCTGGGAGGCTGCATCGTGGAACCCAAAGAAGAGCCCAACATGCCTTATGCCATAAAGATCTCTCACGAAGACTTCCATGTAAGTAGATTTCTTTCCTTCTCATAAAAACCCCAAACCCCACAAAACATCTTATTGCTGATGACCGGAGCTGGATTGGCAGTCTTTCCCACCCCACCAAGGTATGCCTACCCTCTCTGGGCGGACTGTCTCGAGAGAGAGTGTGGCTTAGCGTCCCAAGTCCTCTCAAGGCTTTGCTGCTGCTCCTGCTTTGACAACCAACAAGGAAACTTGCTCTTTCTGACAGCAGGTCTTGTAATACTAGCAGACCAGTGGACAGATACTCAGGAGCCCTAGAGCTCATGTTGCCCTATCATTTTATTCCTACCGTGACCGCTTGCCGTGTGCATCTCTTCCCAGCACACGGTGTGGTAGGCCTAGGACTTATTTGTTTCCACGTGATGCCTCCCATGGAGGTGGAAGCCTGCGGTGGGCTCTCCTCTGCCATAGCTGTGCTAGCTGTGTCCGGTTCATGCCCCGAGTGCACAGAGGCACGTAAGGCACCAGCCTCTCTAATCCAGGTTTTTTTCCCCTCCCCTCCCCTCTTCTAGGGTAACATTGTTCTAGCAGCCGAATCAGAGTTTGAGCAGGCTCAGTGGCTGGAGATGCTACAGGAGTCTGGAAAAGTGTAAGCTTCTTTCTATTCCTTATTCTCTTTGATCTGCTCTGTAGACGTGTAAAGGATAAAGAGGAAGAAGCCTGACTAGAAGGACTACAGGGAGGCAGACAAGCTCCCCAAGACTATAGGGAGACCTTCACTTGCCTCCTGGACCCATCCTTTCCCTAAACGAGAATGCTCTAAAACTGACACAAAGCTTCCCGCCTTGCTGTGCAGTATGGTATGCAGTATGGCTCTTTGCTAACAACCCCAGGCTGTCGTCTGTCAAATGCTGATATACTGAGCGGCATCCGCTCTCCCTCTCTCTTGCCTCGGAGAGTTGGGACCTGGGACTGAACGAGGGCTCTCCTGGTCGCTTTTGTGTGGGAAGCAAGGTCCGCAGGCCTGACAAAGGTGGGGGTCAGAAAACCTCTCTAAGCTGCGGATGTATGAATTTGGGTTAAGGTAAGAGCAGAACAGGAAAGGCACAAAGCTGGCGAGCAGCTGTCCATGTGGCTCTACACCCCGCTGGTGAGCTGGGACTTCGCCAGCCTGTCCCTGCTCTCCTGAGCAGTACTGGTCATGCCGAGATGTCAGTAACAGCCCTGATGCCATTGTGTGACCGTGGGGTGCGCATCCCTTCTGCCTGGATCCTAGGGCGCTCAGGCCACGCAGCAGCAGGATTTGGCCTCTCAAGACAGTTTAATTCTGAAATGCGGAGGTAGGCTAAACCCCAGGGGAGGAGGTGTTAGCAAGGCATTTCCAGCCCACCTACAGGGTTGAGAGGGTTTGATTGCTGTATGTGTACAATATTGAGTTCGCAGTCTGCTGAGAATGCTGGAGAGATTTCCAGTTTGTCGGCCACCAGCTCTGCAATCCCTCAGCACCCAGGAGCCTGACAGTGCAATGAGCAGCTGTCCCACAAAACCACAGCAGGCTCTTCCTAATTCTCAGCAGATGCAGGAAGAGGTAACACTTAAACAGGGATTTGACTTTTGCAAGCCAGGTAGAAGCTTTCAGAGTCTGTAGAGCAGAGCCTACTGTTCAGCTGTGAGGCTTGAAGCAATGAGCACTCTGCTCTGCCCTTCCTGGCTGCATTACAATGTATGTATGTGGTCTCTTGTGAATTTAGGGACAAAAGCTGCTCTTTCAGGCAAGTTTAACTTGTAATACCAGTGTGTGCGTGCATGTGTGCATGGTAAAGGGTATCTCAGTTAATTCCAATGCTATGAGGCTGAAAATGTTCATTTGAAATTAATGGAGAACACAGTGTTAATGTGGATCAGCCCAAGCCAAGCTTCAGGCTGCTGCAGTGAGCCTGGCTTTGGTGCTGGAGCAAGCTGTTACCTCCAAGGTACTGTGTGAACTGCAACACAAAGCTGTTCATTAAAGCTTCGTGGGTGCATGAGCCCCGTGGGACACAAGACCCAAGGCAGATGTCTGTCACCCACTCAGCATGAGCAGGCTCAGCCACTGCAGAGGAGGAGGAATCCCGATTTAGGCCTTGAGTAATTCGGAGTTCTTTCTTTGATAGCACAGGTCTGCACTCGCCTTCACCAATGTTAAACATAACTATTGCCAAGGGCAATAATTTGGGGGCCAAATTCATCTTTCAGGTGTGTATGGGAGGAAAGAAACGTTGGCTGCACAGCTCAGGAGGGGTTTTCAAAGCAAGCCCTGTGTAGCTGCTTATTTCACAGAACCAGCCTTTTTCCTAGTCCTTGCTTCAATATTCCAGCACTAGTGTTTAAAACAGGAGCTAGACAGTGGCTGCTATCGTGCAGCAGACTTCATGCACCTAGCTGAAAATCTGCCTGAGGCACCCCCTTCCCTCCCCTCTCTGCTTCTGTTCTTGCATCAGAGAAGGAGGGTGATGCAGCTCCAGTGCCGGCCTCATCAATGCTGATGAGAGCCTGCACGGGAGGAATAGCACAGATTATGGGATTTATGTTAGCAGGGTCAGGTTGGGAGCTAAGCAGCAGCCAGGAAGGTATGCCATGGGCCAGTAAATTGATCTGCAATGAATAGGAAAGCTAAGAGGACACAGCGGAAGTCTTCTAGGCAACCTGTTTTAGTGCCCTGTTGTTCCTAGATGGAGATTGTATTGCCGGTGGCACTGCAGCACTTAGTTTATTGTGATCATCCTACAGACTCCCTCATTATTTAAAACCGACCAAAGAAAAAAAAACAAAAAACAACCAAACAAAAACCAAACCACCACCCTCAAAAAAACCCAACTCCATAGACTGAGATTTTGTTAAATACGGTAAAGAGGAAAAAATGAACCCAGGATGGGAAGCACCCTCTATCCTCTCTCCTTTGTTTCAATTTTGTCTGCTGCCTCTTTACATCTAGGGCTGGGTGGTGTGTGTGTGTGCCTGCACAATTGCTTATTACCTCCACCATCACAGTCTGCTCAGTGATGCCTTCAGCTCTTCCCTCCTTTCCAAGCCTCCCAGTTTGATAGGGAAACCGCTTATTCAATGCAGAGGGGAGCTGATGGCCTCTCCACCCTTCTAACCTGTTGTGGCTTGGACTTATCACACTTGCCGTATCTTGAAAGCTTTTCAGAAATGCACAAAGCCCTGACTCCCAGCCAGCCAGGTTCTTTTCCCACCCAGAGAGGCTTTTGCTGCTGCTAGTGGGGGAGAGGGGCACATGTGCACTCTCTATGTCCATAGCAGCATTCCCTGCACTGGTTAAAAGTAGACTTGGTGGGCAACAGGGGAAAAAACCGGGTAGCTTAGTACATATGTCCTGTGGACCACGCAGTGCTAAGAGTCTCCAAAAATTGGTTGTGGATGCTCCCGAGAAAAGTAAAATGCAGGCAAAGCTGGAGAGATGTTCCCAGTGCTGCAAAAGGACTGGAATAGGCAGTGTTTGAGCTGTAAAGCAAATGGAGATACTATGCAGCTTTGGGGTTGGGTTTTTTCAGAAGTATATTATAAAGGCGCTTTCTACTTGTCCCAAGAGCCTTCCTGACCCTGTGCTTTCCAGCTCTTTAAGTATTATGGCTTTTTCTGATGAAAACTCACTTGGTAAGAAGTACCAAAAAAAAAAAAAAAAAAAGGTACTTGCTGGCCCCTCAGCTAAAGTCATAGCCTGTACCTCCCCCCTGCTGCAGTTACCCACTGGCACTGGTTCCAGCAGATAAAAGGAATAAAAGCTTAAAAGCTACAGTCGTATAGGTGCATCTTCTAAGTTACAGAGCAGTGGGTGTAGTAACCTTTGAGTTACAGACAGGGAAACATCTTGTTAGGCTGGGGAAGGGAGTGAGCACTGAAAAAGTGAATCTAATGAACAGACACCTTAAAGGCTACAGCCATTTTGGAAACCCTCCAAGTAATCATACGATGAACTCTGTCGTGCAGTGTTGTTGTCGTCCCCCCGCCCAGTCCGCCCCGAGCTGTTTGCTGTTGCTTTCTCTGGGATCAGATTCATCCTGTATCAGAGAATGTTAGTGGAAAAACACATTCACGCCCACATGTTCTCACTCAAGACGTCTACCTGTGGGCAAAACATCACCTTTTTAATTAGCATTCTAATTTCCTTTGCACTTTAGAAATATCCTAGATGCTTATTAGCTGAAAAGAAACCCAGCTGTCTGCAAAGGGCACAAGACAGTGCTTGGGCTGCTGGAGCTATGAGCTGCCTGGTCCCTGGGGTGATGTGTGTTTAATATATTTGTCTGGCTTTTGTAAGAGACGAAGTACAGGTTGCCTTGAAATTGTTTTATAAGAGGTTGCCAACTTAATGGTTTCCGAAAAGCTACAATTTCAAATGGCTCACAAACAGGCCTGGTACAGGAAGGCTTACAGTTGTTTAATATTAATAAGCTCCCTTAGGATTTGACAAAGATGGCAGAATTTCTGGGCAGCAATTGCTGTTCCTGTATGTGCATCGATATAAATAGATTGGGATGAATTTTATGTATGCATTTTAGGTATTTTATGTGTGTAGGTATTTTTTTCTAATGGAACATGAATAGAGGTGAGCAGCAAACTCCATTTCTGATTCTGTTTTTGATTTGTGTGTCATTGTCCATGGTATTTAATATCTGTATTAAAGCCTACTCTGCCCGTCAACTCAATCAGTAATGGGCATCTGCTACACAGGCCTTTTTTACAGCTTAGGTTCATAATGTGTTCAAGAGAAATTGAGATTCTCTGGCCAAGGGTCCTACACATTGTCCTACATATAACACAAGGTACTCTTTGAATATGCCTACTTCCTTTAACTTTCCCTACTTGGCAGCATCTTGTCTGGCTTTTATCTCTGGTTCTTCATTGTTTTTACAGGGAGAGGCACTTAACTCACAGTGTAGGGCCAGACACCGAATCCTCATGGCTTACAGGTTTAGCAGAGGAGGGGTTGATTGGTTCCAGGATGGATGATGGATACCAGAAAGGCTGAAGATAAAAGGCTGTGGGAAAGAGTCAATAAATGGTTAATGTTTGAATGGGAAAAGTGGCTATAGCAGCAAAATATTGGAAAGATAATGTCACTGGCAGATGGGAAGTAAGCTGAGTTAAAAGCTAAAATCTGGTTCTAAAGTCTGTCGGGATCCATTTAACGGGTTCCAGGTACATCCTATTGCAGTTGGAGGCTGTGCATGTGCTGGGTTGGTCTGGAGAGCCCTTAAGACTAAGCTCAGTGTAGAAATCTCCAAAACACTGGAAAAAACATTTGAATAGCTGTGCAGTGTTGATGTACAGCTCCTGTATTAAAATAAAAAATAAAAAATTACTGAATGTCAGGGAAATTTCTCCAATTCATTTGTGGAGAAAAATTTAGAGAATCCCTGTCCCAACTGACAAGAGTCCGTGTGTTTGAATTCCTTGGTAGATTGCTAGGCTGAGTCCCCTACCTCACTCTGTGGGACCCTTAGCTCTCTTACATTGTCTGCTTTGTGTCTGCTCTCCCTAGGACCTGGAAGAATGCCCAGCTGGGAGAAGCCATGATCGAGAGCCTGGAAGCCCAAGGACTGCAACTGGCCAAGGAGAAACAGGAGTATTTAGGTAGGAAACTCTTGCTTCTAAAACCCATAAACCCCAAAATAGCCACTTTGCTTTTCTGGGGTTGTCAGTGTGGTCAAGCCAAGCAGCTACAGGTTTTTACTGTTGACTTTTACTGGATGAAGCTTTTGAGTAGTCAGCAGCTGAAATTCAGGTTTTGAACGGGGTCAAAACATGAAAATGTTAAGGTAGGATCTGGGTGTCTGCGTGGAGCCTGAAGGGAAGAACGTGCTTTGGCCAGCATGCTGAGTCCTGCAGCTCCTGACGGTTGGACTGTACAAATATTTGCTGCCCCTGAGAAGTTTGGATGTGCTGATTTCAGCTGCTCACCAGGCAAACAGCCAATACCTTTGTCTCCCTGAATCTCACAGGACTGGTATTTCTGAGGCTGATTACAGCTTTTCATGCATGAGTTTTCCTCCTCTAGCTGGTTTTTTTGGTCTTTCTCTACTTGGTCTTTGTCTGCATTTGCTCACACTGTTCATATTGGAAGTGGGAGCATTTACGTGGGCTTGTTTGAGCTGTCTAATGGCCATGGCTAATTTGTCATTGCTCTCTCCGTGGGCAACGGAGAGAGAGCAGTTGCTCCAGATGAACATAGAATAATTTAGGTTGGAAGAGACTTCTGGAGGTTACCTAGTACAGTCACCTGCTCAGAAACCAGCCTCTGGATGGCAGTACCTTGGGTGCTCTGACTGCCTTGGGAGGTCCAGCTGCCTCTTCCCCACATTGCCTATAGCAAGAGGTAAGGGAGTAGCCTTTTTTAACCCAGATGCCTGCTAACTTACAACATTCCGTAAGGTGTAAGAGTCCTCCTGACTTGGGGGCTGACATGTGTGAGCCCAGTCCCTTGTCTGGACAGTCATGTGCTTTAAACAAGTTAGCAGCAACTTTGGGTGCTTCAGGTTGGTGATGCCTTGAGCAGGGGCTTGTGGTATCTGCTCCTACTCATCAAGCCACTGGAGGAATCTTGAAGAGCCTTTTGCATTTCAGCATCCATGCTGACCAGGGGTGATCTCAGTATATGGTCTCACATGTAACAATGATCATAATTCAAGTATCAAGGCATGTTCATTCTGGCCTTCTAAGCGCCATTCACCTGAGCTGATGGATGGACTCATATGTGGGGCAGGCAGGGAGGAGTGGTTCCACACCTGACAAAGGGATAACGGGGAGTGCTAAGAGGACCTGGAGAGACAGGAGGAGAATTAGAAACAGGAAAGTTTTGTCAAAACTTTATTTTGCAACCACCAGAGCAGACTAAAGAGCCTAAGAGACTATAGAGGGCCCCAGTACAATAAAAGACAAGGTGATGGAGGAATAGAGGAATACACGTTCTGTGGCAAAAAGGAGATATTTGGAGTATAAAATATGTATTTAACTGTGTTCTTTGGCCCATGACAAGAACATTTAGAGCTAATCAATTGTCACAGTTGGTTACTTTCTTTTGACAGCAATTGTCTATTTTTTCCTGTATAACTGCTGAGGCTTCTGTCTCATTAGCCTTACCTTCAGTGACCTGTGTCCATCCTGTAGTTAAGCTTTGAGGTCAGGCACTGCTCCTTGCAGCCGGTCAGGGCTCTCTGGAGGAAGCAAACACTGCTCTGGGGAATTCCCTGAATCCTCCTGGAGTTACCTTCCACCTGCCCCCCAGCTGGGATCCAGGTTTCTCTCGGGCAGGGACTTTGCAGAAGCCCATCAAGCCCTGGGCTTGCCCCCCCCAGGAAGGGCAGAAAAGGGAAGGTGCCTCTCTGTAATTACAGTGCAGCTGTGCTGGGTCCTGGAAAGGAGAAAGGGCAAGAGTGGGAAGGAAAGGCAGCAGTGGTGGTCAGCAGAGCTTTAGAAATATAACACTATTGCTCTGGCACCAGGAGCCCTGCTGTGGGCAGGAGGTAGAGGTCTGCACTCCTCCTAGCACTAGTAATCCTGCCAGCAGTAGTAATCTCTTCAGGTCCCCAGTAAAAACGGAGGCAGTAGCATCCTCCTCGCCTGATATGGGGAAGACTTAATCATAAAGTGCTACAGTGAATCTTGACCCTGCTCCCACCGCAGCCAGGTGGCGGAGCTGAGAGCTAAACCCTAGGCTTAACTAGGAGAAATGTGTTTCTGTCTAGTTTCCTGCAAGCGTGACTAAGAGCTGCCTAAGGCAGAGCCTCTGTTTAAGGTTAGAGCATAGCACAATGTACGTACATCAGGTCACGCTGTAAGGATCAGAGCAGAGTCTCTGGTGGGCACGTGTCCTTCTCAGCAGAAAAGGGCAACTGATGTTCAGTGGAACTATACTTAACGGCTAAAAGTTTTGTGACTAAAATAGAGGATTGATTTCTGGGCTTGGCTGGGGCATCCCAAGGTGATAATAGGGAGCTGGTAGTGATGCCGAGGGGGCTGAAGGAGAGGGTGATGAGCTAGGCGGGTAGGGACGGGCGCTGAGCTGCAGTAGGAGAACCGATTGCTGCTATGCGGTGTGCGACCCTGTGCACCCACTTAACCTTTCTGTGCCTCTGCTTCCTCACGTGTGAAGCAGAGATAAGCATGTTTTCCTGACTCAGCTAGAGGATTGCAAAGGTTAGTTCGTTAATGCACTTTAAGAACATTGAGAGGAAACCTTAGCAGGAGTACGCAGCAATATGGTTGTTTAGTTTATTAAGTTATTGGCAGGAGGGAAATTACAGAACATCCCATTAGCGTCATCTCAGCCTTTGGAGCCTCCCAGACAAATACACAGAGAGCAATAGGGAACGCTGCATTTTCAAGCTTCAAACAGTCAGTATTTCACGCTCATAAATATCCCCAGGATATAAATTGCTTTTCTCTGCATTTTGCCTTTGTGTGTGTGTTTGCAGATAAGCTAATGGAAGAAACAGAAGAGCTGTGTCTGCAGAGGGAGCAAAAAGAGGTAAGCGTTCATCACAAGCCAATTTCCTTCAGCTTCCATGTGGCAGGACTGGGAGGTTGGGAGTTGCTGGTTTGAAGGCATGCCAGGGTTCAGGAAGGGAGGCTGCAGAGCCAAAAGAGTCTCCAGCCAACCTCTGGGCTCTGTGGATGAAGACAGGAGTAAGAGCTGTGCCGTGGATGGGTCCTGGAGATGTATCCCTGCTCCCCTTCCCAGGCGCTTCCCATGCGGTGTGCTTGCGATTATGTCTCCAGGAGGACCAGGGAGGAAGATCAGATTGAATTCATATTCACTGGGTTGAATTATACACTTGTTCTTTGGTAGGTTCAGTAAGACTGTGGCAATCAACTTGTTTGCCTCCACAGTTAGAAAGCAAATAAACAGACCTGACATTGTCCTAGTGTAGAGATACCGTTGTGAGAAACAAGGAGCAGCAAAAAGCAATGTGGTTTGTTCTTTGGATGTACCAGAGATGGGGATTAAAATAAACATTGCGCTAGGGAAAACTCAATAGAGCTCTCCCTTAGATGTGACTATTACTTAATTTATCAAGTTTATTATTGTTTTCCAAACTATTCCTAACTTGTATTTGCTTAATATAATAAAATTAGCTCATTCTCATATTTGCACCAAATCTATACTGTTTTTCATAGCACCATCATAAAGTTATTGAAAGATAGCTTTGCAAATGGGTTGTCCTATTCCACGGTAGGAAAGCGGGCATGGATGTAGACCACCACGCTCCAATCTTGCGAACTGCCACATGCTCTCTTTTCCAGTTAATCCAAAATGACTGTTGTCCCTCTTTAGCAAAAGCTGGCAATGCTGACCTAGGCTTCTCAGGCCTAGGTTTTTCCTGTGTACATTTCTGCAGAGGTAAAGTCCAAAGGTGGCTTGGACACTCCTTCAGGGCTAAGCTACTTCTGCTTTTGCAGGGAGACATCCCCTTCTGGTGAGGTAGCCTGCTGCACAACCCACAGGCATAGGGAGGGAAATGCTCCTCTCTAAAGACCCTGGAACAAATCTCTGCTCTTAAAAAGCCATGCACGGTATCTCTATTGACCACAGAGCAGATGGGGCTGGGTTAGTTTAAAGGAGTTTGGTACTGATGAAGGAACGAATATATAGCTCACTGAGCTCTAATGGTCTGGTCTGCTGTGAGCCTGAAGGCTTCAGGGCAATATGTTGGGAAAGCAGCTCAAACTGTGTATCTGCACCATGGAGCAAGAGTCGTATTATGAATTTATCTGGCATCAGTGCTGTGTTGTGACCTACCTGGGCCTGCAGCAGAAGTTCTGCCTAGCAGCTAAGGCTGCGAGGGGACCTGACCAGCAGCAGGACCTTCGCTGTACTTTATCCCCATCTCCCTGCATCTGCAGTAGGTCTCGGTACAACTGCTTCCTCTAGACTAGGGGAAGAGACTGTTTCGCTGCTTGAGGATAGCTTGGGTCATTCAGTGCTCTTTAAGCTTGGTTTTATTAGCACAAAGATAGTGGCAGGCTGATTAAACTGTGCAAAGCTGTAACTGTGCAGTCATGTTTTCCTGTCCCAGTGGGGATGGGAAGTAAGGCTGAGCTAGTAGAAATGTCACGCTTCAGGTGCAGCAGTGCTGGGGCTGTCACATTCCTGTCCAGGCTTTCTGCACCTGCACATGTGGGTGCCTGGAAATGGTACATGCATGTTGAGTCCAGCTTTCCCAGGGAGCTTTGGACCTTCCGTATATGTGCAGCAGAGCTGATCTGTGCAGGGAGCATGTCTGGGATTTCCAGGTGCCTGGTAACCTGACTGGGACTTCTGGATGTCTGGAAATCCTCAACCAACCTTCAATCCCCTCTAATTGCCTCTGGACAAAAGTATGGTGGAATTGGACACCCCATGGCTCTACATAGCTCATGTTAAAAGTCCCGGACATTGTTAACGGGGAAGACTTTCCTAACTGTGTCAGCAGAGTACATTCCTGTCTTCTCTTTTGGTCCAGGAACTCGAGCGTCTGAACCAGGTCCTGGAAGCAGAGAAGCACCGCTTTGAAGAGGTGGTACGGGAACTGCGGCTGGAGCAGGAACAGATCAGACGGTAAGGCGGCAAACTGCGCAGGGCAGGAAAAGGACATGAACTCCCACACTGGGCAGAAGTGCTGCTGTGGTGATGAATCAAAACTTCATAAAATCCACCGATTTTGTGCATGTAGGAAAGAGATAAATGGTATATTGAACAAAACAGGAACAGTTTAGATCTGTTTACCTGCATTTGCTATTGCTTGTGTGACCAATAGAATACAGCTTAGTTTCAATTTTGTGTTCAGGGCACCAGCAACTTCATTTTCAAAGGGCTGGGACATGATCAAACCCCAGATTAGTTGGGGTAGCATGGCAACGGACAGGTGCTAGAGGATTTCAGAGAGGCAATTAGTTTGATTGACTGACCAGCCATGTGGGCTCCAGACATCTGAATCTGGTTTTCCACCATCAGCTGAATGCCACTGGGTGGATGATGAAGTTGCCTCACCAAGAGTAATTTTGCCATTTTAAGAGTTACTCTATGCAAAATGTGAACAGCAAATTTATTTAAAAAGGGAAGGAGCCAAGTGCTTTGCCTTGAGTGTTGAAAGGGCATGTTTTGCCATTGCCCTCTCTTTTTTCTTTTCTATCCCTAAATAACATCTCAGAAAAGCCAGTGTGATTTTGCAAACCATTTTTGTTTTCATAGACTACATCTGCTGAGATATGACTGCCCTGTCTGAGCTCTTCCAGTTGCAACTGTGGCCTTGCCCTCGCTAGAGAAGCACGCTAACAGTTGGTTTGGGTTTGATGATCAGGAGGCACAGTAAAGTTCCTGGATGCCTGTAGTGTGTTCAAGGCATGATGCTTGCTGCCAAGCTCCTGACTTTCCAGGGCTGCCTGTACCAACCACCGGTCGCAGGTCCTGCGCTAAGAGATCCACAGCCTGCGCAGTCTGAGCGCAGTCTGTGGGGCTAGAGTTCCCCTGCAATAGCTATCACCCTTTTTGCCTCTTTAGGGAGCTAGAGCTCACAGCCCGCTCCCTTAAAGGAGTGGAAGAAGAAAAGAAAGAGTTGCGAAGCCTGACACAGTCCTTACAGAAAACCCTGGAGGTGAGTGACCACTTCTTCCCTCTGAGTGACAGCATTTTGGGAACAATCCATGAAAACTGACCAGGGCTGAAAGCAATGCTGTCCCGTGGAATGAATCTAACATCCACTAGTCCCAGAGTTAAGTCCTGTGCACATGAACAGGTTCATTTGGTAGCTGATATGAAGGCCAAAATCCCCTGCAGAAAGGGACTAGAAGTGACGCGGAGCCCAGCAGAACCCAACTTCTCTCAGCAGTACCAGCTGATGTGACAATAACAGTAAGTTGCAGTTTGGGAAGCTCAGGTTGAAGACTATGGAGTGACTTGTCACCAGACAGGTAGGCAGGCAGTTAGGGAGGCTGAGGAACCTCCGTCTCGGAAGGTTTTCACAACTCGACTGTAGAAAGCCAGAGCTGACCATAACTTGCTGTGTTGACAGACCAGTTCTGAACAGGAGGCTGGACTAGAGCCTACTGGAGGGTGCCTTCCAGCCAACATGGCTCTAAATCTGTGATAGCTTTCTGATTTTTTTTTTTTTTTTTAACTGCAACTCCCTATGTCCTGGCGGAAGTTGGAGCAGCAGGGAGGCATTCCTTGTTCACAGAAGGGAGCGTGGTTCCTGGGGAATCATGTACCACGTGGGAATTTAGGAAACAGTGTTGATGTATTAAACCTTTTGCTTACTTGATATCACTCTGATGGATTGGTGGAAAGTAGCTTTTCTAAATGTGTATTGTTTGTGAAATTTCCACACAGCTGGCCTTCTGAAGCCTCAATATCATCCTTAATGTTTGTGCCAGATCCTACAAGTTTGTTCAAAAACTCTGTTGCTGATGTTCCTTTGAGCTCTTCTCCTTGCCTGCAGTTATGGGTATGAAAAAAGAGCTGGAAAGCTAGGGAAGGACCATTCATGCCATGCACACTGGACCAAACACTTCACAGGAAAACAGCGTGCTATGTCCTATTGCCCCACAGTTAGAAGTACCACAGAGAGGATGCCTCTAGTTCACACTGAGGAGCAAGGTGAGGAGCAAAGGCAGGGAAGCTGCCTGCACGGGTGTGATGCTCTAGGGAAGCACAAGGCTCCAGACCCTGAGCTGGGTCCTTACCAGCCTACCATGTCAAAGGACCCTGCAGGTTCTCACCCCCTTGCACAGTGGAGGCTTGCTCCTCGTGAGGCAGGTACAAAATGAAAACCAGATTTTGGTATTCCTGTTTTTTAACCTGAATGAAGCATGTGGATGTAATGATGGAGGGACTCAATAGGGAGGAGCCAGGCAGGAACAGGAGCAGAAGTGTTAGACTTGGCTGATACAATCTCTGCCCTTCTTCAAGGAGCTCTCCCTGGAAAAGCAGCAAATGCTGGAGATGCTGGAAGAAAACGAGAGCCAGCTCCCACCTCCAACCAGCCCCAGCAAGGAGCAAAGCCCCATCTGGGGACTGCACTGCAGCCTGCGACAGATTGAAGAGAAGATGCAGCAACTTCTGGAGGAGAAACTCCTGGCAGAGAAGAGGTGAAATGGGGGCAGGGGCTGTCACAGTGGTGCCAGAGAGAGGAATGCAGGACAAGATGCGATCCAGTGTGAAAAGGGTGGTGGGAAAAGAGGTAGTTTTTCCCCCTTGCAGGTGGGAGGTGATCAGAAAGGGAATGGCTAAATATTTCTGGGCTTAAAATTAGAATCACTCCAAAACTGTTCCCCTGTTTATCCTGAGACATGCAGAGAGGCAAGATCCTTTATAATTTCCATTCTTGGGTGCCGCAAAAGGTAGAGGACACTTCTGCCCTGCTCAGGCTTAGTGATGCCAAATGATGTGACTATCTGCTGACTTGCTTTTTGGTTGCCAACACAAGACAAGTCTGGAAGCTTGTCTGGTTCCCATGGCAGGAGTTCAGGCTATAAATGCTTCAGAGGGGATGGAGTGAGGCAGGGCAGCTGAACTTGCTGCTGCTTGGGCTTGCTCCTTTCAAATCAGGACTTAGGCATGTGAATCCATTTGGTGTTCATGGACTTATCCATGAGAAGTGGTTGGTGCTCCTGGACATCGTCTGGGGGTTGAGAATGTTCCATTCAAGAACTGTCCACTTGGCTTTCACCAGCGACGTCTGTGTTATTGAAGTGAAACACAGACAGTGCTCCTGTTAGTGCCTCTTTGCTCAGGGCAGCCAGGTAGTTAAGCACGCCCCGTCGCGCTACTGAGCCCCTTCCTTCCTGTGAGCTGTGCTGGGGAGGGAATGGTTGTCTTCCTTTGCTGTGCCGTGCACCAGGATGAAGGAGAATGAGGAGCGGTCCCGAGTGCTGGAGGAGGAGCGGGAGTTTTACTCTTCCCAGTCGCAAGCGCTGCAGAACTCGCTCTCAGAGCTGACTGCAGAGAAGCAGCAGGCGGAGAGAGACCTCAAGGTATCCTCTGTGTATGTTGCGTATTGCTGTCCCTGGGCCCAGGGTTCTCTCGTTTTCTCTTTCAGTTCACCCCCTATCAAGTGGGAGACTTGGTTTTATTTTGTTTTTATTTTGTAGTTGCAAATCTGCATTTGCTGTGCTTTATATCAAGGTAACACGTGAAGTCGCCAGGTTGTATCTATGTAGCACTACCATTTATTTTCTCATTCTGAGGTCTGATTCAGACCTCAGTAAAAGTCTTTTCATTTGCTACTGTGAAAGCATCATTTAAAGATGGAGGGAGGGGAAAAAAGTAAAAGAGGAAAGTAGACACAATCAAGAATAAAGATTATTTCAAAGAAATGCTAATATGGACATTGCAGAACTGAGCAGAAATCTTACCTCCTCACTTGTGCTCAGAGAATCAATCTTAAGATCTGTAAATCTTCAGGAACCGCTGCATGAACTTAGGTTCAAAAGCAGAGGAATGCAGGTGAGGTACCAGCCCTTCTTCGTTATCCCAGTAATGGAAGATCCCTGAATCTATGCAAAGGTAATTGGACAAAGTATGCTATTTTATTTTAATCTAAATAATGTAAAGGTTATGCTTATTATTGGCTGTTTGACACTTAACCTCCTTCTACAAATATTTCATCCAAAAAACCCCCAATTCTTCATTTTCCTGAACCTCCAAGATTTTCTTATCCTGTAACCTTCCACTCGGCCAAACTAAAGCTAAATTGGCCTAAGCTGTGTTATTCTCATTCGCTAACCTACTACTGATATTATCCTTTATTTCTAACTATTCTTGTGTTTTGTTTCTGAAACTAAGTACTGTATACCCCTTTGTGGGAACTGAGGGTTCCTTTATCTCAAGTCTGTCTCACCTGGAAAGATGTCCTTCTGTTCCTGCTCAGCGCAAGTACTTGCATAAGCACAAATTCACGTGTTGAAATACCATCTCTGATTCCACATGTTTCATACAATGAGAGGGAAGCTGTGAAAATGAAAGTCAGAGTAAAGGAGAATTACTAAAATTATCTGGACTTCTTCAAATTCAGGTTCTGTCTGAAGACATGAGGAATGACTTTTATGTTGTCGTACAATATTTCTATTGGTTTTCCGTACTGTTGTCCTTTCATTTTCTTCTGCTTGGTGGGTCCCTCAGAGACCTCGTGAGTTAGCAGGATGGTTATTGAGACACAAGGTGTTTTTCAGCAATGCTTATTCTCTTCCTCAGGCTGAGGTGAAGGTGCGCATGGATCTGGAGAAGAGACTGAGAGAAGCTGAGGAAGCATTGCAGAGCTTGGAGCAAGGCTTAGATTCTCTGGATTGCAACAAGGAGAAAGAGGAGAAGATGAAAGCAGATGTCAGTAACTTGAGAAGTAAGTCGGTCATCCATCCTCTCTACTGATGAGCAAGCTCTGAGAGAGGAAATATTTCTACCCATCTTCCCAGACACAAAAACAAGTTCCCAAATTAGCAAAGTTGCACATAATGTGCTCTCCCAACTCCTTGTTCTTCAACCACACCTCCGTTTTGCAGAACCAGAACATGGTATGCAGGCACTTGGTGTTTTGTCCTCAAAGGAGGGCAAAATTATTCCGGCCTTCCCTGCTGAATGGAAGACAAACCTAGGGGCAGAGATGAGCAAATGCTTTTCAAATTGTCAAACAGGGAAGCTGTGGCAGAGCTGTAAAGACTGCCTAGGTCTGAGTTATAGAGAGTCCTCTGGTTGCCCTCAACATAATCTGTTCTCACCCTTGGTTATGAGAACATCAGCAATTTAGGGAGGACTGTGGTTGCTGTAGTGATGTGCTGGTAGGTGACCCAGCAGGTGAAGTTTGGATCCTTACTCAGAGCTGAATCACTGCCATCAGCCCAGCACTACCGTGCTGAGATGACTCTGCAGTCCACAAGCCAGGTGTAAGACTCACATTTAATGTTTCCTCACAGTTTATCCTTGTTTCTTTGCTTGCCTTTTTTTTTTTTTTTTTTTTTTTTTTTGGTAAGATGGGGCATTACCGTAGCATCTGGCTCGAGTCAGATTTGGGAACTGACATTAGCAGCTTCAGTTGGGTGAAGTCTTGCTTGTTTCCCATCCTCAAGTACAGTGCAGTGGGAAGCTGTCGTGAAGGTGCTGTATCTGTGCAGTTAAGGCTTAATTTCAGTGAAAGGTGGACGTATCAAGACAATATAGAAAAGTCAAAAAGTCCTGTGGTATTCTGAGCAGTGTTACATATATAAGTATAAAGATATGTATAAGTAGTTTTTATACATATACACATCTTTGTAATTTTTATATATAAATGCATGTAAATAAAGTAAGTATTATTCAGTAGTTCCTACATCAGAGTTCTAAACTAAGACAAAAGGGCATAATTCTGAACTTCAGTCCACTGGCTCAGAGCCGTGGTAAGGAAACAGAGCTAAAGTGGATGTGTTGAGCTCAGTGTTCAACTAGAGCTGAGCTACCTGCACAGGGCATAAGTGAGTAACCTCTGGCACTGAATGTCTCCTGACACTCATTTCCAATCTTAGATTTTGGAGGATGTTATCTTCAAAAGAGTAAAAACGTACTGATGAGCAAAACACTAGAGAAAGTGAGGGACCAGCAATGTTTTCTTTAACATCAATCCCAGCACAGATCCCTCAGTCCTTCCCGGTGTTTCCTGCAGCTCTGCCCTACCCTTTCACGTAAGTGTTGGGGTGTATTAGCACATGAGCCCTCTGAACAGCAAGAGACCAGCAACAAGTAGGAGGACAGCAAGACTGGAATGGCAGAAAATATGCTGGTTAGACCATAAGAGGGGGAATGGGTCAGGAAAAGCAGCTTGTGTGGCAGATTGGGACAGAATAACATTGTCAGAGTTTGGACATATGGCTTTGGATGGAGCCTGTAATGTATGTATGTATGTGCTAGTATTTGCTATGCTATGCTGTTAAGAAATACCTGGCCACATATGGCCTGGGTATGTGTGCCTGTGCCAGTGTTGCCAACACCTCCTTTTCTGCAGCTAGATTGACTGGTTTTAGAAGTCCTTCAAAGAAATTGCAATGAGCAAGGCTTCAGACCCCTCTGTTGCAAGAGAGTGGAGAAGTTTTATCGCAATATCAGAGGCTTTTGGCAGTTGAATCATGAGCGGTTGTGGGAATGATTGATGGAGAATGGATGGCTCCAGTTCTTTCTGTAATTTGAGTATGCATTTGCTGGGGACTGGAGGTTTTTGTCACTTTGAACTTGTTTATTCTGATGATATTCTGGAGCTTCATGGATTGTTGTTTGTGAAGATCTAGGGAGGTGTTGAACAACATCACCTGGCTTAGCCCATCAGTGCGTGTAGTCCCTTGTGACTGGTTCGTTGCTTGAAGTGTCTCTCCCGTCACTGCTCACGGTGGTGTCTTCTTCTCAGAGTTCTTTGAAGAGTGCATCCGCAATGCCGAGCTGGAGGCCAAGATGCCCGTGATCATGAAGAACTCTGTATATATCCACAAGGCTGCCACTCGTCGCATAAAGAGCTGCCGCTTCCACCGCCGGAGAGCCAGTGCTTCGTGGAATGACTGTAGGTATCAGGCAGCTTCTTACTCTCTATCCTGCAGGAGCAGATATGTGCAGATGGGGCTGACAGAGCAGTAAGGTCTGCAAACGTGGTCGATATTTCATATTCCCTAGTAGTAGAATGGAGCTACCGAGAAACTTGGAGCTTCCTTTCCCAGAGAGCAGGGCACTGAGTCTGTGTGCTGGTTGCCTGTCTCTTCATGTATGTTGAAAAGTAACTGCTGTGATGGTGCTGGGCCCCTAAAAAACCATGCTCAAAGCTGACTTCATCTGAATGCTTAATCATAGACTGAGTTAGGTTGGAAGGGAGACCTGGACATCGTCCAATCCAATGCTCAGAGTGGCTGCCTGCAAGGTTAGATCAGGTTCTACGCAGAACCCTAATTCAGGGACAGCTGTAAAGAAAAGTGTGTTTCCATGCTGTCAGCATTTTCCTCCTCTGAAAGCAGAAAGGTGAAGCTGTTAGAGTGCAATGGTTAGCTCATCCCTTGTCAGGGTCTCAGTCATGTTGATCGCATGGCTCATGTGCTCTAGTGAAGTTTTGTCTTCAGTTTGTGTCCCTGACAGAAAGTGCTGACCTTTCTGCGCCGATCTTGTTTCAGTGAAGCAGTCCCAGTCCTTCATCTTCTCGCATGCAGAAGCTGAAAATATCGAGGAGCTGAAAGAAGCAGCGAAAAGACTGAGCCGGGACCAGCACTTCAGGGAAACTCTTTATCAGATCATGAGGTCACAAAAGGATGATTCTTTGGGGGATGAAAAGTGACTCTTGCTGGGGGGGGGGGGCTTCTGATCTCAACTTGCCATTCAGCTCTGCAAAAGTTACGCCATTGGGCGCCAGGGTCAGAAGGGAGATTTGCCCTTTGGTGGGGAAAGTGGGGGAAAGTTGTGTGTAGGCAATTTCCTCAACTAGTGGCTTTACTTTAGTTTGAATGCTCCCTGTAGCCTGAAAGACCTTCTCTGCTGATCACTCCGGATCCGTTTGCTTCAGCTGCTTACGTTAAGCCACATTTTGCCAAGATACCACGGTCGGTGTTAAAGTGAACCACAGACTGTAGCTTAGGAATTGCCTCTTCTTTCCTTTCCTGTCTAGTCTGTCTGCCAAACACAAGTGCTTCTGAGAAAGCCTTTTATCAGCCTATGCTCCAAGTAGTGTAACCTCCCCAGTAGGACACAGCTTACCTTGTTCTGCCTGATCCCCTCTAGGAAATGGCTTGCAGCACACCCCCAGTCAATGAGCACTTTGGTGGGGCACGTTTCCTGAAGACTGCAGCAGTCCCAGCCTCCCAAGCACAGGCAATAATATCAAACACAGGGCAACCTCTCGATGCTACATCATTTCAAGCAAACGGTAGCAACACAAGTTGAAGACAACCTGAGGATTCTGGGGATTTGGCTCCAAGGAGGATCGTGTGCAGAGAAGAGCTTATAGATAACTCAGTGGTATCGATGTAAGCTGGAGGGAGGGTCGTGTTGTGTTGACTGTGGGCAGAACATCCTGGGGCCACCTTTGCACTTTTTTTGCATTGGGACATCTGGCTGTGTCACCGCCAGAAGGAGGAGCAGAGCTATGAGCTGTGGAAGGTATTATCTATAGGCAGATCCAGTGTGGAGGAGCCTTTGACTGAGCTCTGACGGCTTCCTCATCACCTCTGTAAAACAAGCTGGAGGACAGGTGGGTGAGGAGTGCTCAGCAACAAAACCCACTACCGCTTGGAGAATTAAACATGGTCAGCAGCAAGCCGTCAGGGCTGCGGAGGTGGGGAAAGTCATCTCTGTATGTGCTGCGGTGAATAGCCTGTACTCAAGGCTTTGTACTGCTCTCTGCCAGTCCTCTTAATTGCAATCCAGGCTATCACGGTCAAACTGGGACCTCTGGCAAGTCAAGGCTGGATTGGGAGAGGCGCTGTGGACAGCCTAGTCAGAGTTGGGCTTCTGGCTGGCCTCTGTCCCCTCCCGAGTGCTCACCGGGTGGTTATTGCTGGGAGGATTTGCCCTGCTTGTGGTCATCTTGTATGTTACAGGAGAGGAATCCCTTTGTTGTGGAAACCTTGCAGCCTCTCCCACCTGTTTTAAGCAAGCAGCTGGCTAATAATTACCCATGCTATAGTAACAGCACTGCCTGGTGCTTACAGAGCACATGACAAGCACGCTCAGAGTGACGCTGTTCTCCCTGTAGTATAAGTTGGGAAACAAAGGAATAAACAATACAAAAGTGGATGAAGTCAGCAACAGAGGTACAGTTAGGGCTCAGGGGGTCTTAAGTGTGGATTTACCAAGGCTTTCAGGGCTGTAACCCTCATCAGTTCCCCTGGGTGTTACATATGTCCAGTGACACCGGGGTAGCTGCTTACCTCTCCCGTGCAGACTGTGACACTGTCCAGTCCCAGGCTTTGGCTGCTGGCCACCTAAGTCATTCCCTACAAATTCAGTGCTGTTTCTAGGCAGAAATCAAGGATGAGGCTGGGAAGGGAGCCCTGGCTTGTCAGCCAGAGGAGAGGCGTTGATGCTGGGTGGAGGAGCGTGCTGGGAGGATGTGATTGCTCCTGGAAGCAGTTGCTCTGGTGTGACCGGAGGAAAAGCATTGAAGGCACAGCCTGTACTTTCCATTTCAGGCAGTTGCTGACCAGAATCCTTCTGCCAGGCAGTGGGAGGTTTTATAGAATCAAAGGGTCCAGCACTGAAGGCTGACCTTTTTGTGATGACAGGTCATGCAATAGGAAAAGAGAATTTGCATCCCTCCTTAGCTAATATACCTGATCCTTCTGTGGTTTTTCCACTCAAGCTTGTGTGCTAGAAAGCCACAAATGAATTCTTGCTCCTACAAGGCCGAAGGGCTGTGAGAAAGCAATACAGAGCTGCTTTTCCCCTTTACGCTGTCCTCACGTCATCTCTGGCTATTTTCCAGTTACAAGGTCTATACTATGTGATGCTGGAAGGGACAGAAAAAAGGACACCCAGGGAGGGTATCTGTAATTCAGGCAGTTAGGAAAATCACTCTGTGGCTTGTGAATGCAGCACCTTTGATCTGTTACCATCAAAAGCCACAATATCAGACTTTATAGAAGTATTGTACTCAGGAGGTAGCCACGTCAGGTCTTCTTTTACTGTGCATATTGACAGCAATAAAAAAATAAAAGTTATGCTAACGCTAGAGTGAATTCCTGTGTGTTCTTGATACACTGTCACTGAAATGATGTTAAATTGCCTCTGCAGGAGTTGATACAAATCATTGTGACACACTCATTTACTGCCAGTGCACTTCCTCTGCTTCACTGGGTTGCTGTGTTACGTGCTTAACATCACTTCTCAGAAGGACTGGCTGGATGTAAAATGCTTTCACCCTCGCTACCCTCTTCCACTTTTGAAATGTGTATAAAGTTAAAGCCAGGACATGTGAAAACCAAAGAAGAAATCTCCTTCTCGCTAACCTGAAGCCAGTGAGAAGCTCTCTGTGTAACCAGCAAGGTGTGCCCTAAGCCACCTGCGGTGAGGCGCTTGCCCTCAGTTCTTCCTTGCTGCAGATACTAGTCCTGCAGAGGAATCTACTGCCCTGTAAGCCCCCTGGCAGAGTCAGCGCAGAGCTGGGCCTGTGTACCATAGCATCTTAATTAAGTGACTGTCTCCTTATTCTGTTTGAAAGGACGCAGAGTTGCTGATTTCAGTGTTATCTGTGTCTTTTCAATGCAATGCAGTAACAGGAAGATGGCTTATGGAGCAACCCATCTCTGTTCAAATAACCTCCACTAGTAATCCTGGGTCAGATTGCTTTCTCCTGCTGGGAAAACTGGGAATGGGATGAGAATTCCCTCCACTGAGGAGAGTTCCCTAAATTGTTCCCTCATGTCTGAGGATAGGAGAAGATATAGGATGGTTTGTACCTCTAAGATTTCTCTTCAGAAGTTGCAGAACAGCTACACCGGCTCTGAAGAGCCTGTGGCCGTTCTTCCACCACCTCCCCCTTCTGGCTATCATCTGGGAACTTCTCTTCCTTCTAAAGACTTTCCCTATTGTCCCCTTGAGAGACACTTTAAAATATGAGTTTCATTTGCAGCCACTGCCAAACGTGAAGCCTGCTGATTCTTGTCTACTTTTCACAGTGTGAACGGTGGCTCCCGCTAAGGTCAATTTAAAGATTAATTTCATCCTCCACATAAGATGCACGAAGCCTCCAGGCTGTTTCAGTCCCTGGCGTAGAAGAGTGGTTTCTGCTGAAGGACAGGGCTTTGGCAGCTTCCCTGGTGCTCGCTGCCCCAAGGCTTTGCTCTTGCACAGAAGTAAATGGCAGAGAAAGGAAGGCAGCACAAGCCCCGCTGCCTCCAATATGTGCTGCTTCTAAAGCAGAGAAAGTGGACAAGAAATGGAAACTGCCCTCGAGGTCAGAAGTCAATAATAAAGGATAAATGGTTGCTGGTGCGTGTTATGCATTGCTGTGCACGGCGCACAAGTGACACAGGCTGGCAGCGATTTTCAGGTACAGGCTATGGCTTGCTTTTAGCTCAAGATGGTAGGCAGGCTTTCTGCTTAGGACACGAGCGTAGCCTTAGTGGATCTCTTTGGAAATAAGATGATAGTTTTTCACAGAAATAGTCTGTTTGGAATGGTTTTCAATGCAGTCACTTTTTGTGATTACTAGAGGGACAGAAGATGGCTTGTGTTGTGTCTAGTAAGGAGAAGTTTGCTCCCAGGAAGGTGGCCGTGCTCTGAAAGTTTTGTCCAAGGCTTAGCTTCAGGCGGGTCCTGGGGCTTGCCTGGACACTCGGTGCTCCTTTGTGCTGCTGTGACTGTGAAGGATGCTACTGGTTTTTAGCATCTTCTACCTGATGCATTTGGCACAAGGACAATTCTTCAGTTTTTCACCTAAGTCCATCCACAATTTGTTATCCACCTAGTTTGAGCGTGCCCGTGAATGGGAGAAATGACCAAGCCAGAGGAACTGGCTGTAGTCAGTCACCTGCGAGCTGGGTCTGAGGTGGCCTGTTGGGGTGACAGACAGTCACCATGAGCGGGGCCACGTGGAACCTTGAGCTCAGCAACCACATGTGGGTTATTGAACAACCTTCAGTGCCTTTCTGCCCACTGAGATAACATCCCTTCAAGTAACAGTTATTGCTTACTGCAGGCTTAGCTCCAAAGTTAAAATGGAGAAAGATCCAAGTGAGTACTCAGTCAGGTCTGTGAGTCCTTTCTGCTCCTTTTTGCCACCAGTACTAAGTGCAGGATACGCTGTAGTGCTGGAATCAACATCTTTTTTTTTTTTCTTTTCTTTTTCCTCCTGATGTTAGCAGATCTGGCACTTCAGAGGAAGAAAAATTGTAAAGGCCATTTTGTGGGGGTAGCAAAGGCACCTTTTGCTAACTCAGAGGTGTTGCAATAAATAACTTGGCAGGGTCATGTGTTCTTATTTTGCTATATCATGAAAAGTGCAAACTTTGCATTGCTTAAAATAATAAGTGAACACCGCTTACCCTTGAGTTCTTCTTGACTGCACCCCTGTCTCAAACCTCTCTGTGGAAACCACCCAAGAGCAGAGGAACAAGTCCTCTCCTAGAGCTGCTGCTCCCATCAGTTTGTTCATCATTAATTCTGGGGGCAGGAGAGAGGTCCCTCCATAAGTCAGTAGCTGCCTGCAGGAGAAGCCAGCCCCTGCTCCTCTGGCATGAGGGAAACAGGTTCTGGTTGTTGTTGTTGTCTTATTTTGTTCTAAGCTCTGCAAAATAGCAGTTAAATATTTTTAGCATCTCCATTTTAATAAGGGGGCTTGAAAATGAGCTATTTATGGTGAGTGTGAGAAAACTGACTTGCCGTAATGGGATTAGGCCCTGTTCAAGGAGGGTGCTGGCACTCTCAGCCTTGATGGAAGTATGGCCGCAGGCTTGTGTTAGAGTCACTGCCCAAAAGCACAGCCGCGAACAGGGCAGTAGCCCGTATGGCAGAGCTCTGCCTTTGGGATGGTTCACAAGTACTCAAGGACCCTAGGTGACAGAGGTAGGCTGTGCTCGCAGGTGCACTCATTTCAGTGGCATGTGAGGCTGTGAGAAAAATTAAAATGACACGGCAAGAAGGTGGGAATGCTGTGGCTTTTGTAGGAAAAGGAACAGGCTTACTGTAAAGATTGCCAGAGAGAATGGATTGTAACTCACTTGGGAATAGCCACTGCTTTCATTTCTCCTTTCCTGATTCTGCCGGAGGCACAACACTTGTGTTTGCTGCGCGTGAGAAGAAGGTGAGGAGGCTTCGCCAGGAATGAGATTGAAAGGTAGGAGTGCAGCGGATGTGACTGAAAACTAGAGCACTGCTGATGGTGGGTTGGTGTGTTTAAAAAACAAATGAACAAAAGTGTGTGCTATGGCAAGTGCATCTCAATGAGCAAAAGACAGCTGTCCTGTTTCTCAGTATGCAAAAATCACCTCGGTTTGCTCTGACCCATGAAGGGATGCGGGGAGTAGGAGTAAAGCCAGGCATTCTCTTTCTGCTTCTGCTCCTAAATTTCTCTTGTTGCGGTTTCTCCCTGCACACAAATACAGAGCAGGTATGGTTTAATGTGGGACTTATTTCAGATTAAGAGAAACAATGTGCAGGTAGAGCTGGCTTTCTTCCCTGTGTAGGGGGAGCACAGGCTCCAAAAGGAGGACAGAAAATTCCCAGCCATTCAAAGGTACCATAGCTGGCTAAAATAAGAGTGCTTATCACATATGCCAAGCTTGGATGAGGAGGAGTAGCAGGACACTCTGTATTCAAAGTTGAAGCCAGCCTGCAGTAGGGGAAAATGAGTTTGGAGAAGGAGAAGTTTTAGCTCCTTGCTTTGGCTGATGCTGAAGGAGCTAGAAGAGAACGTGTCCCCTAAGTCCATGTTCTCCTTTTAGCTTGTGGTTGGCTCCTGGTGCTGGCATGGGATTAGGTTTGGTGGCTGCTCACTACACAGAAAATCCCTCCAGCTGTGACCAACTGCTGCTGACTAACAGCCTTGTTCAAAAGCATTGGTCATGGTTGTGGCTCCAGGGAGCACCCTCAGACCTGTATACAGCAAAGGACGTGCATGACACCCCTCCCAGCTAAACTCACAGGGGGCTCAACGTCATGGGAGACTTTGGCTCCCCCTTGCAAGTGGGCACGAGCTCATCTTGCAGCTCTGTGCTGGCACCCAGCAGCGGAGAGCCCACTGCTTGAGGTGCTCCTGCATCCCAGCCTCCCCACTGCCTCTGGCCTCTTGGATCCCGGCACGCCAGGGCAGACCTCCGCCACCAAGCTTTCATCCAGCAGCGGCAGTGTGGAAGGAGGGGATTTAATAAGGCAGCCTTAGGAAAGGCCATTGGGAGCAGGCATGGGAGCTATCCCATTCGCTTTCTGGAGGGAGAAGAGCATCTCCCTGTCCCTGCCCCTATAGCACCCTGCTATAAGCACCCCGTTTGGATCCTAAGTGCAGCGTAGGGAGAATCCAGAGGCTGGCTGTCAGACGAGCTGCACGTGGGCTCTGCTTCATTCCCAGGCCAGGACAAGAGAGAACTGGAAGGAAAGAGCAGACTTAGCAGGGAAGCAAAGAATAGCTGTTGTGGATAGCATCCTGCAAAGGAGTAAAGCATCCCGATAATCTTCTTTTCCTTGTCCAGACAGGAGGGAGCAGACCTGAAAGATGTTTCTGGGCCTTGGTTCTGGTGCATTCCCTGTACCAGGGGTTTTGGTTCTGTCTGTACTTGAAGGGGATTACAAAGTTAGCAAACAAATACTGCTTTACAGGAACATCCCCTCCCTCTCCCTCCCTGCCCATCCAGCGCTCCCCAGCTCCAAGCGGAATTGCAAAGGGCAAGCTGGCTTCTCCTTGTCTTCTCCTCCAGCCCGCTGCCTCAGCTTTCCATTTGTTCTTCTTTGGCTAATTGTGGCTATCTCCCCGGGGTGGAAATTAGCATCATCCCGGCAGGCTCTGTGGCACCCGGGAGCGGTGGGAGGACGGTGCTGCCCCAGGCGGAGAGGAAGCCCACCCTGCCACGGTGAAGCTGGAGAGCCGCTCCCCTTGGAGAGTGCAAAGGAGGTGAGACGTGGCTTTGCAGACGGTCGTAGCTGCTCATGCCTTTTTCATAACGCTGCCTTTCTGTCTAGAAAATACTATTCACGCAACTCGCAAAGTCTTTCAGACTTGAGTGTTTCATGCAGAAAACGCGTAGAGATGGGCAGTGAACACCCCGGGCTGTTAACCAGGCGCTTTCCTTCCCTGCTTCACAGCCCACCTCACACGTGGCTTTGGGCCAAGCCCTGCGGGTGCGAAGGTGGGCAGGGAGGTGCCTGGTCCCCCCTTACCTCGCAACCCGCAGCGTAGGACCTTTCGGGGTCTGTGCGCTAGGTCTTGTCCCAGCGAGTTTCACAGGGGCGAGGGGCAGGCTGAGGAACCAGTGCCTCCTCCAAACCAGTCTGAGCCTCTGCTGGGAGGCTCAGAGGGCCTGCACTTCAGCGAGTTGGCTGACGTCCTGTCCCCCTTGCAAGCTGCTAACGAGCACTGAATCCGACTCGCCTCTCCCCCAGCCTGTATTCGCACACGTAGACGTACATATGTGCGCACGCATGCTTATTTATACACACATACATAAAAAAACCAATGTGCATTAAATGTATAGCTCAGATGTATGTCATCTATCGAAAGAAATATTTCATAATGAGGTCGTTTTTTATTTTTCTTGTTTTGCCTGAAAATAATTTGCCTGAAAATATTTTCTGATTTTTCCTCTCAATTTCTTTCCTCATAGGCAGAGGGCAAGCCAGAAAGTTTTACCTTCAGGTGAAATACGGTGTGCTTTATAACTGAAGGTCACCCTGGAGGCTGTGTCTCTACTGTAGCTGCCATTGCCAGACTCGCAGAGAAAGCCGCACGTGGGCAAACAGCCTGTTAATCCTGCCTGTAGGGACGCTTCTGGTCCTCCACCCAGCAGCAGCCAGGTCAACCGTGGCCTCGTTTTTTCCGAGCCTTTCAGCGTCCTGCTCGAGACATGCAGCCGAGCATCTCTCCAGCTCCCCTGGATGAAGGTTGCTGGCGGCCGGTTCCTGCCGGCACGGCCGGGTGCGCAGCTCCCGTGCACAGAGCGGTGCTGGTGAAGGGGCGAGCAGCCTGTCCCAGGGCAGGGGCTGGGGCCTGAGGCTCGGGGCTAATGCGGGTCTTGAAGTTAGCATGTAGGAAGCCTGATGTGCCCTTTTCCTTGCTGCTGCCTTTCTCTGGATAAATAGTCTCGCCTCATGAGAGCTATAAAACTAGCACGTTTCCTAGCGCTAGCATCGTGTAAATAAGTCAGGTCAGACAGCTGGCGCGCCAGAAATTTCCTCAACGTTTTCCTATCTGCATGATTTAACAAAATACAACTATATCCCAAGAGCCCTGGAAACGCATCCCTCTTACATGCATCAGGGATGTTTTAGGTATCTCTGAATGTCACAGAAAAGAAAACAAATAACGGTTTCCTTGGAGGAGGTGGTGTGCGTGTCCCAGACAGTGAGCTTGTGGGGAAGATGAAGAGAGAGTCCTGCTGAGTTCCTGTAGCTGCAGTGCAGCAAGGAAGAGGTGGTGTTATAAAGACACATTTCCTGAGTTAAGGCACTGAATAAATTTGAATTGTTTTGCAGAATAATTGGCTTGTACTTACTACTGCTGTAATGGGATAGCCAGAGAAGCAGAAGCTGTGGCTGCTTCTGCAGCAGGAGACATCAATTATGGAGGAAGGAGGATGTGTTGTATAAGGTCAGGAGACGGTAGGACAGACAGGATTATATTCTGCTTTTTCTCTGCCTGTCCAGGTGATGTTTGCCATGGTAGCGTGTGCGTTCCCAAGGTAATGTGAAATTAATCCTCTCTCTTTTCTAAGGAGAAGTGGGTCAGTATTTGCCATCCCCACTGCCCAGATACCACAGCCTGCCATGTTATGGATGCTAATTACAGTAGTAAGGTCATAACTTCAGGTGACTTTCTGGAGGCTGCGTGTGGAGAAATGTAAATTATACAGAAGTGGGATGTGGGTACTCATCTTTGGATGGACAGCTGCACCAAAGATAAATCAGATTTTATCTTATGGAATTTCTTTTCTCCTTAATCTTCAGAGATTTATTGAAAAGCTTAAGGTTAGGAAAGAACCACTAGAGCCTCTAATCTCTTCTTCTGTCTGCCACAGACAAGTACGTTTCACCTACTTACACTGGGTGAATTTTAGTGTTACTTTAATCCATGGCGAGAAAGTCTTGGGAAAGGGATCTGCAGCACATCACCTCTGGCACTCTACTGGGGATTTCCCCACCTGCATTAATGCTGCCTGGACCGACACACACCTAAACACCAGCCCCGCAGCACGGACCCTCCAGGATGCGTGCAGGAGCAGCAGCCAGCTGGGGAGCGCGTGGGCTGGCAGGCCTCCGCAGCTTGGCTGTGCCTGGAGAGCTGGAAGGCAGAAGGGTCCCCAAGGGAAACCTGGCAAACCCAGCTGGCAGCGCCGGAGCCAGGGGAGGGAGAGGAACTGAGGTGCTTGGGGTGAGGGAGCCTATCTCCCACAGCAGGAAGGAGCTTCAGGCCCACCATTTTTCATGGAGCTGGGACCACTAACAGGGAAAAGAAGGAAAGCAGTGGCTGGCCCAGGCTCCTCACGCTCACCGCTGGAGGGGTTGTATTTAATCACGTACATTTTCCGAAGGCTGTTTGTGTCTGAACATATACAGACCATTTTTTTCGGGAAGATGTATTGTTATCCGGGCTAGTTGCTGTAGCTGCTGTAGGCTGGTGAATCCACTGGAAGAGATGATCCTCTTCCTGGTGGCCATGCTGTCAGCTGGAGCATGGTGGAGATGTGGAGAAGTCATGACTAACGTCTACTTGTAGGGAAGAGGTAAAGCTCAATGAAATGGGAAAACTAGTCTAAGCAGAGGTGCCAGGCTTGAGCGCTGTGGGAGGCGAAGGCAGCCCATGCCATCCCCCAGCTGACCTGGCGAACTTGTGTAGCCATTGCCCTTTGTGGGAAGCAGCTCCTAATTTGGCCAGAACAATCTCTGGGGTACGTCCCCAGCCACAGCCTGCAGCAGCACCCCTGTGGAGAGAAGCCCACAAAGGAGAGGTAGAGCAGTGCTGGATTTCCACACGGTTAAAAGGGTTCCTTGCGCATCCGTGCTCTAGAGCAGAGATGTGGTCTTTTGTGAAGGGGTTGTCCAGCTTTCTGCTACGGCCAAAGTGACGTTGAGGCTTGGGTTGTGGTGGCTGCTGATCCTGGGGCTGCAGGGACAGCAGCCGTGGGAGGGACACTGAGGAGACGGGGCCCCTAGCAGGCTGCAAGGCAGACAGCTCTCAAATGCACTTTCCTCAATCTCTGCTCTTCAGAGTCACTTAATGGAGCGAGAGAACTCTTTTTTTCCTAATTAAGAACAATATAGAAATATACATAATATCAGATTTCCCCAAAGGCACAGAGAAATGCAGGTGGGAAAGGGAGGGAAGCCGAGGAGCAGCAGCCGAGTAGAAAATCCTGTTTTATTAGCGCTGTTTTCCACATAGAGCACCGTGGGGTTTTGCTTCTTTGCCTGAGATAAGAGATGGGGAAAAGGACCTTTATTTGCAGCTATCTCATCCAGACCCCTTGCAGGGCAGGCAGGTTATTTATTCCACCTGCCAGTCCTGCCTGTGGTTTGTTTAAATAGCTCTCTGTGTCTCTGCTGTGCCTTAGCTGTTGGGGGTGGGTGTGTGGAAAGGGCACTGATGCCTGTGCCCTGCCCCAGGAGGGTGAACAGCATCCCCTTCTTTGGGGGACACGCACTCTTCGGATGCAATGCATTCAGCTCAAAAAGCTTCAACTACCAACCTGCCCATCCAGCTTGCTTTCCTAAGAAAATGAAGTGTCGGCAGTTGCTCTGTCTCTCCCACTTGCCCACAGTTGTGACCTTTGTCCACCAAGCTTAAGAGACACAGAGATTTCAAAAACAGAATCATAGAATCATTTAGGTTGGAAAGGACCTTTAAGGTCATTGAGTCCAACCATTAACCTAGCACTGCAAAGTCCACCACTAAACCACGTCCCTAAGTGCCACATCTACGTGTCTTTTAAATACCTCCAGGGACGGCGACTCCACCACTCCCCTGGGCAGCCTGTTCCAATGCTTGACAACCCTTTCGGTGAAGAATTTTTTCCTAATATCCAATCTAAGCCTTCCCTGGCACAACTCGAGGCCATTTCCTCTCGTCCTGTCACTTGTTACTTGGGAGAAGAGACTGACCCCCACCTCGCTACAGCCTCCTTTCAGGTAGTTGCAGAGAGCGATCAGGTCTCCCCTCAGCCTCCTCTTCTCCAGGCTGAACAACCCCAGTTCCCTCAGCCGGTCTCACAGGTCTTGTGCTCTAGACCCTCCACCAGCTTCGTTGCCCTTCTCTGGACACGCTCCAGCCGTGAGCAGCCAGTTTCTCCAGGAAAATGCTGTGGGAAATGGTGTCAAAGGCTTTGCTGAAGTCCAGGCAAACAACATCCACAGCCTTTCCCTCATCCACTAGGTGGGTCACCTTGTCACAGAAGGAGATCAGGTCAGTCAAGCAGGACCTGCCTTTCACAAACCCCTGCTGACTGGGCCTGATCCCCTGGTTGCCCTGTACGTGCCGTGTGATGGCACTCAGGATGATCTGCTCCATAACCTTCCCTGGCACCAGGTCAGGCTGACAGGCCTGCAGTTCCCCGGATCCTCCTTCCAGCCCTTCCTGTAGGTGGGCGTCACATTGGCTAACTCCCAGTCAACTGGGACCTCCCTGGTTAGCCAGGACTGCTGATAAATGGCTGAAAGCGGCTTGGTGAGCACTTCCACCAGCTCCCTCAGCACCCTTGGGTGGATCCCATCCAGCCCCATAGACTTGTGCGTGTGTAAGTGGTGCAGCAGGTCACTAACCATTTCCCCTTGGGTTGTGGGGGCTTCGTTCTGCTCCCCATCCCTGTCTTCCAGCTCAGGGGCTGGGTACCCTTCTGAAGAGTTTACAGCCATCCATTGCAGCACTCCAGTCGTGTGAGTCATCCCACCGTATTTCCACGATGGCAAGTATGTCATAGTTTTCCTGCTGCACAATGGCTTCCAGCTCCTCCTGTTTGCGATGATCTGACCCTTCAAGTTTCGGAGCTGAAAGTAATGAAAACATTTTTATTTTGATTTATAGCTGAAGGACAGTAGACTTTGCCAAGCAGGCTCTGGGCTAATCTTGTGCCTTGGGGCGGGAGCTGCTTCTCTCACATCCCATGCCAGTGCTGCGGGAAGCGTCTCTCGGTGGGAAGACAGAGGAGACCAGCGCTCTGGCTGCAGGGTGGCCCTTGCTGTTCACAGGTGAGGCACATGGACTTGGCAGGGTGTGGGATTTCACAGACAAATCGTAATAACCATGGTCTTTAGGGAGCAGCTGGACTGCAAATGGCGAGATGTACTCAGGGAGGTGGGAAAATGTCCTTTGATTGCCTAGCTGCTTTTGAAAGGTGCAACAAGGAAGATTTAGTGCGTGTGTAATTTCAACCAGAGTCTTAGGGACCTGGCCTCTTGGCTAAAGCAGAGACATGCAGGTTCCTCCTCTGCAGTTACTGTCATATATGTGACCTCGAAGGAGTCACTTGGGGAGCTATTTGTATCACCCAGCTCTGGGTAGAAAGCCTCATCTTCTCAGCCTTTTTCTGTAATCTCAGTTCATGCCTTCCCCATCTATGAAATGGGGCCGATGTCTGGCAGCCACCAGGCAGGGGACCGTGGCTCATCCTGCCTGCATGTGCACAGAAGGTCCCAAGGTGCTCACAGCAAAGCTGCAGGAGCTGATGGCCCATGTTAGTCCCTAGTAAGAACCTGGTTTCACAGCTCTCTGTGTCAGGAGTTCTCCTCACTCTTTTACGGTGGCAGCAGACCTGGACTCTTCATATTTAAATCGTGAATGAAGAGTTTTTTCACCGACACCTTCAGCTGCCCTCTCGCAGCCCAGCGGGGCTGTCCCTGTATGCGGTGAGCTGTGGGGCTAGCAGGCTCTGCAGCAATGCCCCGGTGGGCTAGTTTACGTGGGAGCAGGACTTCCCACCTTCTGATGAAACTAATGCATGGGACCTACGCCTTCTGAAATCATATTTCTAGATATATGTGTTTCCCCCGAGGTCACGTCTTTTCTGGCCCAGGCTTAGTGCTCCGTTAGTCCTTCACAGTCTATTAAAAGCTCTTCCTGTGTAATGCTCTCTCTTTAGTATACAGTGCCAAATATAGCCAACCATCAAAATCTTTTGCTCTCAGTGGGACAGGTTTGGCATAGGGGGTGTTTATGGGAGTGGGACATGTGTGCACGAAGTTTATCTTCCTCTGCCATCAAGAGGCATCTCAGGGCAGGTGGGAAAAGTCACATTACACTTTCATAGCATCTTAGTGGTGTTACTCTCCCAGAAACAGCAATAAAGCTGTGGCCTGTGGGCTTGCAATGACAGTTCAGCTCCCCATTTCATTCCAAGCCCTGGCTGCGTTATCTGTCAAGAAGATAATTCCTTGACCTTGCGGTCAGGGGATGAGCGCTTTGCTTAGTGATTAAGCCACTGCAGTAGATAACATGCCATGTTTAATCCCTTTGGTAGCTGGTCCAGGGGCGGGGGGGGGGGGGCAGGAGGGGCTGCAAAAATACAGCAGCTTGCAATAGGTCTGGAGATCTCAGAAACGGTGGCAACAGTGCAGAAACTGTGGCTGTATATGCCCATCCTCCTAAGTTAATTTGGTGGCAGACTGGAAAACAACCAGTATATCTAGGGCACTATTTTATCAAGTGATAGAGCCATATGGTGCAAAAACCCACAGTCGTCTGAGGGCTTAGGCATGTCAGAAATCAGGGACTCCCTTTGCGTATTGATCCTGTCTGCTAGCTAGCATATATAAAAAGAAGGTTTATAATTATTTTTCCTCCACTCTCTCGATGGGGGAAGGGACTCCTGAATAACCAATTAATCCTGCTGATTTGAGCTGGGGAATGATGAGATACAACCTTTTCTGCTGCTTCAAAGTTGTGGCTGGGATATGGCTGTGAAGCATCCAGCTGGCATGCTGGAAAGCCCCACCAGCCTGCCTCAATGTCCAAGCAAGTGCAGCAAATGCTTCAGAGTGTGGATGCATGACCAGGTTTCAGGGTTGTACAAGTTACTGAAGGTTGAAGCCCAGTCCCGCTGGTGATATTTAGGGTCCCATCTGCAACTGAAAGAAGAGTGAGAGCTTTGATTGACAAGTTCTGACCTTGGACGTTTCATCCTCCCAGCCAGCCTTCTGTCCCCCCTTTCTGCTGAGAGTCTGCTTCTTGCCCCTGCCAGAAAAGAAGAGGATGGGGACATGAGCCCACATCCAGCCTGCCGGTGGTGAGGCACCATCTTTCTTGAGGGAGGACCCTTTTTTTTTTTTTTTTTTTGAGCCATCCTCTCTTCCCATGCTCTCACTGCATAGCTGAGGATTATGATTCCCCTTTAACCTGGCTTTCCCCTTTCAGAAGGTCCCTGCCCTCCTTGGAAACAGCCCCAGCCTCAGGTTTTCTTTGGCTGTGGTGTCACCTCTGTTTGGACGCAGGAGCGTGCTGGTTGTCACCATGTGCTTGCCTTTGGGCAATTGACCTTACCAGGCATGAACCCAGCCCCAAGCCTGTGGTCTGGTGACTGAATCGAAATGGTTGCTTACAAATAAAGCCGTGCATGGATCTGGCCTTTGTGCAGCGCTGCCAGCAAGCTCTCTGGTTCCCTAAGAAGAACTGGGCTATGGGCATGTCGTGGGTCTCTACCAACCCCTGGCAGTTTGACATTAAATTTGGTCTCTAAGAAAAAAGAAAAAAAAAAAATTAAAAAGCAGTATTAAAACAATCTTCAGCAGAAATGTGCTTCCTCATCCTGTGCTCTTGAGCTACATACCTTTTCTGCAGCTCATCCTCCTGATCCTAGCAACGGTAAAATCCTTTTAGTGCCAGCTTCCATTCAAACACTAAGAGAAATGCTCCTCATCACCCTCTGCTTTACAGAAGACCCCTGGGCACCCTTGGCTGCTGCTCCAGAGCCCAAAGGGTGGCGAGTTAGCTCAGGCTCCCTCCTAATGTCATGGGGTGCTGCCTGCCAGCCCCCTGGATCAGCACCCATGCAAGCCTCGGGTGGAGGAAGCAGCTGGGCTTGGGTGCTCCAGAAGGCATTTCTCTGCTACTGTAAGGGAGGAGGCTTCAACACGAAGGAGACCTTAAAAAATTCAAAATTCATCATGATGCTCATGTAGAGTCCCAGTCCTATTTTCATTATATTGTCCACTCGTTTAAGTCCTCCATGCACTTATCCTAGCCAGCTCCATGGAGCTGGCTTCTATTCTCCCTCCTTACTTGCACTGTGCATTCAGGACATGTTTCTTTGCTGCAAGAGCCATCATTTTTGGAGATGTCTAAGTACAGCTTTTCTACATTTCTGGACTCGGCTTTCCAGCCAACCCCAACCCTCGCTGGAAAACACCACTCCTTTCTTACCTGTGGTCCTAAGTACCTTTCGCCATTCTTCATTCCCTGAGGGTATCCAAAATGTTGTGTGAAACGAGCTGTTTGGCCATGCACATCTGTTGCATGAGACCTATAAATTGTGTCTCCTATGATATGAAGGTCATTTAGATCTCCCACTTTGCCATTTCTTTTTTTTTTCTCGAACATTCAGCAATTCTTTCCTCTCCTCTGGGGAGACATTTTGTCCCTTTGCATTTGTGCCTCCAACTTCCCCATAGAAAAGACTTATGCTGCAATTATATTCCATACATCTGATACATTGACTCCCTCGCCAGCATTGCCTGCTTGCAGGATGCCTCCCTGTACCTGAGGACATTGCAGTGTGTTGTCATGGAGAGGATTCAGACAGTATTGCTAGGTCAGCAGGTACCATACAGCATGTGAGTTTATACAGCCCTGGCATCAGGATGGACAGAAAGGGCCCCTGCGGATTCCAGAAGACTCTGCAGAAATTCCCCCGGTAGCTTACAGTAAATTTTCTTTGTATTTGGGGACTCGCAGGCTGTGACTGAATCACGTGGCATCTGCATTATAGTACAGTGTCTTTGCAGGGAGGGATCTGCAGGTTCCCAAAGGCTGCAGGAGCTGCAAGAAATCTATAGAGTAGCACAGCGTAGTCTGATCAGACACACTTAGAGACGACAGTAGCTCTGGGTGTGAACATTACTGCCTTCAGGAATCTCCACTTCCATAATTTGTTGATGGAACAGTAAATAAAATGCATTGAAATACCTGAAATGTGTTTGAAATGTAGGAACCACAGAAAACTTCTGTTACAAGACAGAGTGCTTTCTGCCTGGAAAATATTAGGACTCACAGCACCCAAGAGATGCGAGTTGGAGTGACAGCTACCATGCAAAGTGATATGGAGTATATCTACAGCAAACCTAAGATGTCTGGTGCTCTAGTGTTGCATAAAGCCTTGAAGGATCCCTCGGCTTGCCTACCTGCCTAGCTTTTTCTGAGAGCAGGCAGGTCAGCTCTGGTTTACTGAAACAATCCTCCCTGGCTTTACTTCCTCCTGCACAGCAGTGGGTGAAACTGCTAGCAGAAAAACTAATGTCATGACTCGGAGCTGTTAAGATGTGTCTGAAATTCCTGTCATGACAGGTCATGCAGGCCAATATAAGCTAATTATGGATTTACCGGTAGAGCTCAGGATGGGTTGAAAAGCCCATAAGGACAAGCTGGAGAATACTGGACCAGTTAGCCCATCCTAGGTTTTGCACTGCTGCAGTTAAACTGCTGGTGGAGACTGAGCTAATCTGTTTAACACTGGCTTGGTTATATCCACGCCTCACTGGCAGTCATCGCAGTGGTGGTAGGGTGGATGTATCTTAGGATTCCAGCCTGTCTCCAAAGCACAGGCGATGATGACTGCAGAAAGGAAAGCTTCCCTCTCATGCAAGAAGGGGCACCACTTCCCATGCCAAGCACTGGTCTAAGCATGGAGGGCAAACACCTAATCACTTCTTCTGGGGCTGCTAGTTCTCGCCCCATTCGTGATACACTGTCTGGGAAAGCAATGCAAGGCAAGCAAATTAGTGGTGCTGCTATTTAAAAATCCAACAGCAGCATCCTTTTCCTGTGCTGCAACATCCTAGCTCTTCCGTGGGTTTTCAATCTACACCACCCAAAGGCCCAAACCCCAGATTCAGACAGTTCCTGTAGCTGCTCATGCACAAGCATGCCTCAGCTTAAGGAAAAGCAGAGCAAATTAGTTGCCTTGAAGACTCGACAGACAAGTGGAGACTTGGCTGCACCCTGTGGTTGGCTCCCCAGGTACCTAGCTGCAGGCAATGGGAGTAGGACTTCAGGGCCAAACTGGCTAGGAAACAAGGACAGCTTGAATCTGGTGCGTGCTGAAAGTGGTGCAGAGGCTCCTAGACTGTCTGGGTGAAGGCTGCAGAAATCCCCTGACGAGAGCAAAGTGTCACTCCTCCATCGGGCTTCATGTCAGACATGGGCTGAGTCCACCCAGGATGGCTGTGTAGTGGTCCCTCTGCAGTGAAAATAATACTGCCTTTCTGTTCATGGATCTCACCTTTTCATTGAAGTCTCAAGAAATAGCTGTTACTGGGAGGTAAACATGAAGCCTGTCTCATTCAGCATGTACAGGAGAAAAACTTGTGAACAAAGTGCCCCCCCCCCCCTCCCCGGTCTAACAAAATGCATGCAACTTGGCACTCTTGGCACTTAACAAAACTCTCAACTGCTGGCATAATGCTCAGGGCTTTTTTCAGGAGGGAAAGGAAAATGTCTTTCTACCTTACCTACACATGTGTGTTTTGAGCTCCCTTTCTTGTTTACTTTCCCATCTCTTATAAATGATTAAATAATTGTCAAAAATAGCACAGTTTACTTTGGAGGTGGTTTAAAAAAGAGAAGAAATTATCCCATCACCCTCTTACAAACCAAAACATTCCCAGTAGCATCTGACAGACACAGAGCCAAATCTCTTACTCCCCACTGTTTAGCTTGCTGTCTGACAAAGTGCCTCTGTGCCAGCTGCTTTTCCCCTCAGCCGGGCTGAGCTGTTTAAGCAGACATTGCTTTGCAAACACCCAGAACGCAGCATGCAGCACGGGGTATTGACAAACTTGTTGCCCAGCCTAAAAATACCAAATGATATGTGACCCTCTCATCCCATTGCCTGGGTACAGTGCAGGCAGGGGAAAATTTCCACCGAGCTCTTGGAAGCGTAGCCTATCCCAAGCCACTATGATCTACATAAATAATAAAGAGTTTAATATATCTAGGCTGTATTCATTCCTGGAGTAACTGCTGGCTCTAGGGAGGTAACTAATGGATTAACTGGGCCCTGTAACTTTAATATGCTGAAAGAAAGTGTTATTGTATGCTGTCATAGAGATGTGATTCTAGCTAGCTAGGATGGTATAAGGATTCTCAGTCCATGCCTGCTCGTTCATTTAACATTTCCACCTGTAGTTCCTGCCCATTTTTGCTAACGCACCTTCCTCCCACCCTGCCTCTGTCCTGGGCTCCCAGTGCAGCCTTACCTGTGCCACTCACCTTCAGGCCCCCCATTTGAAAGTGCTTCAAGGTTTGAGGGAAATGCCCAGAAGTGGAGGCTGGCAGCTTAAAACATTCATCCTCCATGAAGCACCAGCTGCAGAGCAGAAGCCAGAGGAGCTGCCACAGCAGGGGCACAGGGATATCCTTCCCTTGCAACCAGGAGCGGTTAATTAGAGGGCTGCTTGGGGAACAGGGAGGACATGAGTGAGAGCTCCAGCTAGATCACGGAGGCCAGCATGGCCAGGGGCAAGTCACATCAGTTCTTTCTGCTTCAGTTTTCCCGTACTTAGGCTGGGAGCGATAACTGGTTTACCTCACAGCCGGGTCCTGAAAGTAGAGCGGGGAGCTGCGTAAAGCACATAAGAACAAAATAACACTGGCAGTTTGGTTTTGTAATACAGGATATTTCTTACTGCCAAAGTGGTTTTGTAATGCAGGGGATTTCTTGCTGAATGTCAGGGATGTAGGAGATGAGTGCAAAGGTGCCAGAGAAGGATTTGGGTCCTTTCAGACTAGAATCTTACAATAACAAGGCTGGGTTTCACAGCTAAGAGCTATGCTCAAAGAATGGGCAAAGGACAAGGAAGTCAGGCCTAGAATTGATTTTTTTTATGCCCTAGTGTTAAGAGGCATGCGGGATGTGGGGCATATTCTCTTATGAAGGCTCTGAACACTAGCATTCCCCAGAGCGCTGGCTGCTCTGCGTAAATGGAGAATGTGTTTCCAGGTATCTTGTACAGAAGAGTTTTGCATTTTTTCCCCTTCCCAGTGTTTTCTTTTCAAAACATCATCTAGTAACATCTCACCAAAAAGAGGGGCAGAGCCGCCTCCTGCCTAGAAACAGAAACATTATGATTTTCTTACCGTGCCTCAGTACTGGCTACTTGCTTGCCAAGGGGCTGGGGGGCTGCACTCCCACAAGGAGTTGTATTAGGGCTCCATGGGCTCACATTAGAACATGCCTGTACTGCACTGCAAAGTAAATGTCACGGGGCTTATTTCCAGAAGGACTGGGCTAAGCCAGTGTGTTCCTCTTCTTTGCCTATGACAGCCTTCTTTTACAGCTATGACAGCTAAGTCTGATTCTAACAAACTTAATTCCCTAGGACCTTGACTCAGCAAAGCATTAAACGAGCTTAAACTTGCATGCTTTGAAGGGAGCCTGTGCGATCTGTGAACAGGCTGATCCCTCCCAGAGCACCTCTGTTCTCCTGGATGTGGTGGCTGCTCTTCTGAACAACAGCACAGTCCCAGGTCTGCAAAACAGAACTGTGTGCAGAGAGTCACAGTCATCACCTGCAGTGTGCTGCATCTAACTAGTTTTGTGTCTTGTCCTTATACCTCCCTGCATCTGCTTTAAGAAGACAAAAACAACAACAAAAAAGATTAAAAACCCCCCAACTTTCAAAATGGCATTCTAACTATTATATTTTTGTCTTCACCACCAGAGGAAGAACACCCGCAGCTGAAAGCAAATCTCTTGCTTTGGTCTAACAGCTAGTGGCGATAAGCAGCCATCCTCAGGTAGGACGTGATCAGCCTGGCTCTCTCTGAGGTCAGTAAGGGAGCAGAAAATGCCACGTCCCTGAAGAAGTCAATTCCCTGGTGACAGCTAGCAGAGGTGGCTCCAGGGCTGTTCTTAGCAGAACTTCTAGAAAACCAGTGGTTGATGGACTTTGTATTGCAAATTCTTTGTTTTCCCACATCTCCCTGTCCAGGCTTGGCTTAGTAAAGACACGCACACCGAAATAAGTCCCCTCTCAGACCTGTGTGCACTGCATATTCAGCACTTGTTTACTGAACAGAATTCCCCTGGCATCAGGAGAAATTTTAGCACAGAATGAGCCTGGAGCTCCATAAGCATCATAAGAGAAACACAGCAGGTATCCAAGGTGAAAAATCTAATCCTCACAACTCTCTTATCCATGCGGTGAAAGAATTTATGATAAACTGGGTTAAAAAATACCTTGTAAAATATTAACGAGTGCAGATGGTCCTCCTAATAGCTTTTGAATGCGTCTGCCAAATTTAACCTTGACAGAGAGATCGTGGTTTAGTGATGAATTTTGTGTGAAGAGTCAGCGTGCAGAAGAGATTGTTGGCATTCTCACTGGCACTGAAGGGCTCCAGCTTTAGCCCAGATGCTATTAAAAACTAGACAATCCACATAAACAACGTAGTCTGTGAACACTCAAAATGTGTGAAAGATTCATCCAGAGCTCAGGCAAAAGAAACGGCTCTTTAGTCAATGCTTCTCCCCCACGTATGAGTTCTCTGATGTCCAATACAAGATGAACTCATCCTGCAGCCTTGGTTTCACTGAAGTGAGAATCACAGGTCACCCGCCCAAGGAAACCAGGCTGCACAGTTCTGGGGCCTCTGAAATTACTTGTCTTATTCTCCCACAGCCAGCAGTGTGACACTCTTCTTTTCCAATACTGTGTGCTTGATCATGTTGTCTCACTAAGCAAAACATTAGTATATAATGACGGGGGGGAGGGGGGGGTGTACCTGAAAATGAATCCCAGGACATGGTCCTGTAATTGTTTTTAGAACATTTAAATGACACTGGCGTCTTTCTCCCTTGTGTTTCAGTATCTCAACTTCAGAAACCCTGTAAACATTTAGAGTGGTTTCTAGCAGATCAACTTCTAACAGTAGTCCTAGTCAATGGGCAGTAATAAGCAGAGCAGTGGTTTTCAAGTGGGGTTAGAGGTGCGTCCACATGTCAGTGTTTGGCTTTAGATTGGAATGTTTAGTGGCATTGGATTCAGACTTTGGGTTGTCCCATTAGATCTATGGGATCCAACATGAAACCTGGAGCTAGACTCCAAGTGTTTAGGAATTGAAACCTGGGAATTTGATGTTAACTGGATCTAAGACGTGTTACCAGTGACAGAAGTTTTGCTGTTGCTTTTAGAGCATGGGTATTTCGAGGTCTAGTGGTCATTCTGTGGCATGCACGCAAATGGCCTAGAAGGAAAGTCTTTATTATAACCTTATGACTATAGTACAGCAATAGCCTAAAATGTGTTTTCTAATCCCAGGACAGGACCAACCTAAGTTACCTTCCTGCAGGACCTAACCAAATTCATCAGCTGCTCCTCTGCTCTAAATAAGCCGTGATCTACTTCTGAGCTGTGAGGTAACCTGTTGCTTGCTTTGATTTTTAGTTCTCCCTGGCCTGCAGCTCAATATCAAAAACACCAAATAAGCCTCATCTAAAAGGGCCATACTTTTTACATGTGTCCCAGGGTTTAATTTCTGTTCCCACAGAAATCCACCAGTAACACTCCTTCTCAAATAAACAGAAGCATAAGCAGACCCAAGAAATACCTCTCACGCCTCCACCCAACTTGCTGACTTAGCTTTCCGTGCTGCAATTTTAAACAACTTACAAACTCCATTGACTTTCACAGACTTTGGACTGGCACCACTACAGAAATAAAAAATATCCATACACAGATTAATGTCTTTTGAAAAAAAAATATTTTTTTCTTAGATTGCACATTCAAAACTTGAGCTGCACACTGCATGGTATAGGAACAGTAGTTTGCCAATCCAATTACCACCACATAGGTGTGTTTTAATTAGTTCGGCTGTAGCCCCAAGGTGTCAAACTCAGTCAGCAGCAGGAGATGGACCCCAGGTGTAATTACAGTCAGTGGCCAAGACACGTCTCCTGGGCCGTAAAATGTTCTCAGTCCACACTGGAAATGCCCCATCAGAGGGAGGTTTGGACGAAGCCTTCAGGTAGCTTGCAGTAGACCTTTAGGGAAAAACTGCTGTTCCAGTTAGAGACTGTGTCTGCTCATTCGTCCACCACATTTTGCCTTCTTTCCACTGTTTCCCAGCTCTCCCCATTTGCCCTCTGCTAAATGGATCGAGCAGTGAACTTTAACCACAGCGTGATGACGCAGGGAGCAAGAGCCCTCACATCCATCCTGGCAGGCTTTCTCTGCATCCCCAAAGGCTACAAACAAGGTGAAATGTTGGCTATGCTGGACTCACTGCAGGTTTTATCCCAACTCTAGTGCTGCCGGGGAGCAAGGAAGTTTTGTGCAGGCTGGATTTGGGCCACTGGGCGTCTCTTTTCTAGGTCTTTGCAGCTACGACAGCACACATGGATCACTGTGGTACAAACAACACGTGACGACAACTGTTTTTTATCAAGGACCTTGTCCGGTGTTACAGCAGGATTGGTTTCACTGTTCAAACTGATTGCTGTTTTGAGGACGAGGGCGAGGGGACAGACTCCTAGCTGGAAACAGTAACGTAACTGGAAACAGTAACACACCTGTCCTTCCCACAGCTACCAATATTTTTAGATTTTCGTGTTAATAAGTGCTTTTCACCAATGGATATGTTTTACTTTAATAACAACTCAAATAAATAAATAAATAAATAAATAAATTACTTTGTGCTTTGTTAGCATCATTTGTCCAAAGTCTTTGAAGCGTTCTGCCAAGCTGAGTGTTACTATTTCCACCAAGTCCCAGCAATCCCAAGAGCCTGACTCTGCTTCCCTTTATATCAATAGGAGCAAGCCCAGCCCTTGAGGACTTGCCTGGCGTTACACAGCGAGCCAATGATTGACAGAGCAAACGTCGCTCAGGTGCCCTACTTTCATGCTGCCTGCCCTCAACAGCACCAATTGTACCGTGATTCAAAGAAGAGCAAGCTCCATCAAAATCAAAGAGAATCCCTACTCGCTTAATTTTCAACACTGTTTGTACAATGTCTCCAGCCTTGCAGGGTACCAGGTTGTGCTTGGCCTACTGTTGCTGTTGCTGTTCACTTAACACCTTCCTTAGAGAGGTTTTTTTTACCCGGTGTCACCTCCGAGGAAACTCTGGTAAGTAATCTATGCGTGCAGGACTGCATGCCTGTGCCATATGTCAACCTTCTTCTGGTTTTCTCTTCTGCTGTGTTCTTTGTCAGAGACATCCGTAAGGAAGCAAGATCCTGGCTGTTCTTGCTGCTTCTCCGCCACGTTCCAGGTCTGATGCCATCCAGGCGTCATGGATGATGGAACAGAGAGCTGGTGCTGCCCGGAGGCAGAAAAAAAACAGCAGGAAGTGCCTGGTTTGGATGTGTGCTCATAACTGCAACCCAGCAGAGAGTAAACATGGAAACCTGGAGCAGAACGCTGTCTTACTGGAATGCTGTGCCTGGGGCATAGGTAGGCTTTTCATTTCCAGTGCATTAAGGGCAGAAGGACTCAGTTACCTCTAAATGGTACCGAGTTAGTTACAAAAAAGCCGTGATCCTCATCTAAGAGAATCTGTCATGTACCTTATTTTGTGCATCTACTCTTTTTTATGCCCTCTATAAGAATACAACTGTTAGCACCAGTGGACAGGCAAATGCTGCCCTGCTCAGTAGACGATGATAAGAGCTGGGTGAATGTCTCATTGCAAGCAACTCACAGAACCATTAGGTTGGAGAGGACGTATGGAGAACACCTGGTCCAACCTCCTGCTCAAGGCAGGACAAATTGGATAAAGTTGCCAAGGGTCTCAAGTTTTGAGAACTCCCAAGGGTGGCAACTTCTCCATGCAATCTGTTTGCAGATTTCCATTTACAAATGGATCTGCATGTTTGCCCCAAAGGTCAGTTTCCACAGGTTCATTCACGTATCTTAATGAACAAGTGGGTTGCGTGGGTGCCTGTCAGTCTGTAGATCGCCCACAAACTTCTCTCCTCTCTCCCCCTCCGAAAGAAAATAATAAATTGTACAAACGTTTGCAAGAGAAACTTGGAAAGAAGGAGGGGTGAGGATAAAACCAGGAAGGGCAACAGTTGCAAACGGCAAAAGTGAAATTGTATGTGTGAGCACTTCTAAGGGCTTCTGCCCAGCTCTGATCTTAACGTCTACTTACATGGTGTTACGAAGTCTTGATCTGTGCTTTCTCTAGCTCGGCACCAGCAGCGGGTGAGGGGCGCCGAGGGGCATATGGCGTTCTCTACTCCAGCCCTCCTCACCTTCGGCATGGGAGCGCAGTGGCTTTGAAAATGCAGTCCCGTACCTTAAACCAAGCTGCCCGTCACTCAAGCCAGAATCAGCTGGGGTGGTTTTGGTTCTTAGTCAGTAGGCTCTAGCAGTCAGTAGTCTGTGTTGTTTGCATTTCCAACTGAAAAAAGGGCAGTTGTAATCAGCTCCGCTGTAGACAATCAATTGGTAACTCGGAGGCTTCAAGCAGACTTCTTTTGCAGCCCTCTCTGAGAAGATGCGTGTGCTTGTGGGGTAGAGGACACAAAAACTTGCTTCCCCTCCGTAAAGATGACCGAGGTCAGTCCTTAAAACACACCCAGAACAAAAACATATTTTAAACAGTATGTGAAATAGCTGCCACGTTTTTGTGCGGTACCCTGCTCCCCCAAAATAAGAAATTAGGGTGGTTGTCGGTTGTTGTTGCTTTTTAAATGCTAATGTGGAGGAGCTTTCTGATGCGTCATGATGGACAACTAGTGATGTATCTCCACTCATCCATGACAAAGTCTTTCATTTCTTATTCAGGTGGGCATGCAGTTCTGCTTCCAAGGCCATCTTGTCAAAGGTGCGCATGTTCGTCTCCTCCCGCACCTTTTCCCGGACATGGAAGGATGCCCGAGCGACAGACCTGGCATTTTCCAAGACAGTCTTCTTCTCCCTGAAGATCTGCTCGCTCCTCTCCAGCTTCCTCTCTATAGAGAGGAGGATCTCCCTGCGCCGTAAGTCCTCGTACTGTTCCACCTTTTGCTTGTTCATCTTCTGCACTTTCTCCTTCTCCAGACGGCTCAGGACCACCTTGCGGGCTTTTTCTTGGACGGCCTCTTCGGCCACCTGGGCAGCATGCTGGAGCTTTCTCTCTGTCTCCCTGGCCAGGGCCTCCAAGTGCTCCTTCTGCTCTCTTTCCTTCTTCTCTGCTGCCAGTTTGGCTCTCTGGATCTGCATGTCCTCCCGCCTGGCCTTCTCCCTCAGCTCCTGGTTCCTCTTCTCCACTAGCTGCTCGTAGTTCTCCTGAGCCTTCGTCAAACTCATCTCCAGGGAGGCCTTCAGCATCTCCTTTTCTTCAGCCTCTTGCTTGGCCAGTTCCTTGAGCAAGGCCTCGTGCTTCAGCTTCTCTGCTTGGTTGAGCAGTTTCTTCTCCTTCTGCAGCTGCACCTCCTTCTTCAGCCGCTTCTGCGCGGCGGTGGACAGCTTCTCTTGCAGGAGCTGCTCCTCTCGCTCCCGGTGCTCCTTCTTGCCCTCCTCCTTCGCCTTCAGGTTGTGCTCCTGATGGAGCTTCTTCTGCTTGTCCTCCTGGACGGCCCTCTCCAGCCTCTCCCTCCGCAGCCGCTCCTGCTTCTCCGCTTGCTCCCGCCACCTCTCCTCGCACACCAGGCGCTGCCTCTGCTTCAGCAGGGCGGCTTCCTCCTGCTCCTGGCTCAGCCTCCCGCGACGCTTCTCCACCTGGCTCTCCCACATGCGCTGGCCCTGCAGGAGGGCCCTCTGCTTCTCCTTCTCCTCCTGCTCCTTCCGCCGCTCCGCCAGGCGCCGCTGGCTGTCCCACTGCAGGTGGGCGGCCTGCTGCTGCTCCCGCAGCAGGCTGGCCTCCTGGTGCTTGGCGATCATCAGCGCCGCGATCTTCTTGTCCCTCTCGGGCACCTCGGAGAGGCCCTTCCTCCTCCTCACCTCCCTGACGATCCTCTCCACCCTCTGCGCCGTCTGCGGCGAGTGGCTGAGGTCGCCCAGGCTGAAGCTGCGCCCCAGCAGGGAGCCGCCGCCGCCGCCGCCGCCGCCCCCCAGCCCCCGGCCCCGGCCGCCCCCCTTGCCCCCTTGCCCCCGCAGGCTCTCCCCGCTGTAGGAGGACGAGGCCCCCGACTCGGAGGAGGTCTTGCCCCAGCTGCCCTCCCGGCGCTTCTGCAGCGAGTCCAGGGAGTGGCTCTTGGCCTTGGCGCCCCCCGACGCCCCGGCCTTGCCCCCGCCATGGGGCCGGGGCCCGCCGGAGGCGGCAGCCCGGGGGGCGGCGCGGGCGGCGGGCGAGGGCGGCAGGCTGCCGAGGGGCGCGAGGATCCGCCTCTTCTCCTCCCGGATAATCCTCTCCCGCTCCTCCCGGCACTGCTGCAGCTTGCGGCGGCGCTCCCGCTCGTAGGCCTCGTAGAGGCCGGCGGCCACCCGCATGGAGCGCCCGGGGGCCTCCCGCAGCAGTTCCCCCAGCGCCCGCGGCAGCAGCTCCACCGGCCGCACGGCGCAGCGGGCGCAGGCCTCCAGCGAGCGCGGGCTGGTCAGCACGTACCGGCTGCCCTCCGCCGCCGCGCAGTCGAAGTTGTACAGGTCCAGGTGCAGCAGCGGCGACTGCTCCCCGGGCCGGGCCGGCTCTCCCCCCGCCGCCGCCGCCGCCGCTGCCCCCCCGGGCGCCGGGCAGGGCTGCGGGGGAGGCTCAGCCGGCGGCTCCACCATGGCTCGGCCTGCAAGGGAGAGAGCGGCGGCGGGTGAGCGGGGCGGTGGGCGCAGGGACCCCTTTTGTCTCCCCGGCAAGGCGCAAGGGCAGGGCGGGCGGGAGGAGCTGGAGACGGGTGGTGGGGGTCTGCCTGCCCGCCCCCGGGGCGGAGGGGGGTGCCGCTGGGCTGTGTTTGGGGAGGGAGGGGGGCAGGTGGTCTGGGGGTGTTGGGCGGGGGGGGGGGGTGGTGTTTGGCGGAGGGGGGTGCCTGGGGCGGGGAGATGCGTTCGGGCGGTCGGCGGGGGTGTTGGGAGTGTCTGCTCGGGCAGGGGGGGCGTCTTTAGGGTGCGTGGGTTGCGCGTGGGGGCGTTTGGGGTGATGGGGGTGCGTGGGGTGCGTTCAGAGCCCCTGCGGCACGTTCGGGCCGTGGGCGCCGGCTTGCTTGGCAGTGAATGGGGGTGCGGGGGGAGCGCGGCGCGGGTCTGGGCCAGAGGTGGGGGAGTTTGGGACGGCGGGGGGAGGGAGGGGGTGGTCGGGCGACGGACGAGGACGCTTGCGGTGCACCGGGCTCGGCGGAGCGGCGGACGGGGGCGTCTGGGCTGTGAATGGGGATGGGGGTGCGCGGGGGCGTCAGGCAGGGCTGCGTGCGGGACCGGGACCTTCTTCCCCCCCCCCCCCCCCCGGACCGATGCCCGGGGCGCAGGACGGAGCCCCCCCCCCCCCGGGCTGCACTCACCGGGCGGGCGCGGCGGGCAGCCCCGCGCTTTGTCTCGGTACCGGCAGCCTCGGGGATCAGGCGGGCGGCGGCGGTGGCGGCGGCGGCTCCTCCATGGCACCCCGGGCCCCGCGCGGCGCCCCCACCTCCGGGGCGGCGGCGGCGGCGGGCACGGCGGCCGCCCGCAGGCTGCGGCGCCCCGCGCTGCCCGCTGCAGGCCCCGCGCGGGGGGCGGGCGGAGGCGGGCGCGGGGGGAACCCGCCCCGCAGCCCCGCGGCGGGGCCGGGCCGGGGGCAGCGCTGCTGCCGGGCGGGGGTGTCCCCCCCCCGTCGTCCGTCCCCCCTCCGCTGCGAGGGGCCGGGCCGGGCCGAGCGCTGCTGCGGCGGGAGCGGAGCCGGGGCTGGGGCGGGCGGCAGACGGCCGGCCCGCCAGGCGTGGGTCCTTCCCTGCAGGTGTCCTCCATCCCTGCGTGCGCATCCCTCCATCCCTGCGTCCTGCCGGGCACTTGCCCCCCTGAGTCACCCATCCTTCCCCATCTGAGAGGCGCTTTCAGGGTCGTGCCCCCTGTTTTGCGCTGTGCCTGCACGCAAACAAGCCCACCTGTACTGAGGGTTAATATAAAAATGGATAAAAGGGGTTGTAAGAAGGAGGAGGGGATGCTAACCCAGTTTTACAGATGGCAAACAGCCACGCGGAGATGAAGGTGCCTGCCTTGGGCCACCTAGGGAATTCATGCCAGAGCTGGAAAAGAAAGGCGCAGCTCTCAAATTTCAGTTCAAAGCGGTTTCCAGCCATGAAACCCTATTCCCTTTAGTGCTAACGCGAGCTATTACTTGCTGCAGGGATGTGTCAGGACTGACAAAGGGGGAACGAGAGTGATGTTATAGGCAATACAGCACACCTTTTCAGGTGCTGACTTTGAACATGCTGGTTGCAGTTACTGTGGTAGATCCCCCGTTTCTACAGGGATCCTGGGCTCAGCAGCCTCGGTGGGGTTGAGGAATGCCCTGCTCTAGATGTACCGTTTAGGAAAAAGGGGATCGTTGCTGGTTGCGGAGCTGCAGAGCATCTGTGCCACACAGTGGAGCCACTCTGACTTTGTCAGGCAGAGGACAGTAGTAGCAAATGCACCATTAGCCACTGTGTTACGACTTCAATGCTTTTCAGCAATTTCTCATTTAACCTCTACAGGCGCAGCTTAATCTGCTTCTCTTTAGTAAGGAAGGACATGACACTCAGCAAAGGACTTCCAGGATGGCCTGGGACAAGGATACAGAGCAACAGAAGGACCCAAGAAAGGCCTCAGGAGTCCTTGGGAGAAAGCCGAAGAGCTGCAGGTTGGTTGTGGTTTCGTATTGTACAGGCAGAGACTTCGAATCGTGCTCGTCCCCGTGCTGATGAATGCACACAGTAATGATGCATCTGCAGCGAGTGGGCAAACTCCACCAATAAACCATATTGACTAATCTGATCTCATTCATTCGTCATCATCATAGTCTGCAGGGGACGGTTATAAAGCTTGGTAATTAGTTATGTGAAAAATCCTCAGGCCAGGGAACAGCTCTCTGCTGTCTGAAGAGCCTAGCTGGCTGGCTGATGGGGCTAACCATTAATACTAGCTGCAGCGCCGTAGCTGTCAAGCCATCGCTGTGTTCCCTCCTCGTGGAAAATATTAAGCTGGTAAGCATATATGCCAGGTAAGGTGTGGGCTTCTCGGGGCTTTTGGCAGGTTGCTGTTTCACCCTCCAGTGATGCTGTATTTGGGCCTTGATCTTTTCGGTTTCCTCGTGGATCTTTAGGAGTCCTATAAGTGGTCTCCCAAATGCCGTTGGGAGGGGATTTATCGGGAGATTTTAGAAGCAGCTGGGTATGACTTTAGGAGACATTAACACACACTATCCAAACATGGAGTCATACCCCTACCTCATCAAGACTAAAGGAGATTTGGGATGGGGCAGGAGGAGATCTCTGGAGGAGTTGAAGAGGATCATTGCTAGTGAGTCTTTTTCCCACACACAGTTATAAAACCTAATGCCTAGACATCTATGCACTCAAGCGGAGCAGTACTATAAGGTTACGCTCCTGCTTTAATAAACATTTTCCTTCTTTGCGTTGCTGTTAATGATAGCAAGAGATGCAGGGCAGTGGAAAATTGGGACTACAGATAGCGGGGGTGGAAATATTTGTATCATTTCAACAAATTCTTCTGTATGCTCTTCACCACACATGCATTAATTACTTTCTTCCCACCCAACTTTAAAACTGCCTGTACCTAGGTTTTTCCGTGCTCTCCTCGTGAGAGCTATTTCACAGCCTACTAGAGCGCATTGGTAAAATGTTATTATTTACTTTCAGCTGCGGGTTTTCCTCTCTTTGTTTTATTTTCTCTAGTAAGTAATTTGCCCTCTCTCCTGCTTGGGTTTATGCCTTACAAATGTTTGTAAACGGTTTCTATATCCCCTCAGAGCCAGGGAAAACATACTGTCATTGCAAATCAATCCTCTGTAGTTGCACAACGAGCTATCGCCTTTCTTCTGACCTCCTCCCAGCGTGTCGGGCTCTCCCAGGAGCTGCTGCCCTGAACTGAGCAGTGGGCTCCCGCCCAGCGCTCACCTCTGTGCTGCCTGGCACGGTCCTGGTGCTAGTGCGTTGCCTTCCTCCTCTCCAGCATCTCCTCATGTCCCCTTCTCTGATTTGCTAGCTCTCCTAAGGTTCGCTCAATACAGTTTGACTTTCTAGAATGGTTCCCCCCTCGGCTATGGGGAACGTTAGTTGGCGAATGGTTTCCTCCTTGCTAAATAGCTTTTGTTTTCCATGTTGTATCCTGTCTCCGTCTAGTTGCAATTTCTACTCTCTCTTTCTCATGCTGTGTTTACGCCATTGTTGCGAGGACCCTGACCTAGCTATTGTGTAGCTAGTCCAGCTCTCCGCCTACTCACTCCTGTTTAGACACCTCTTGGTTTTGCACCAGAATACTGCTGCTTCCTGAGCCCTGGGGATAGGGGGAAGGTGACAGCCTTGGGGAGAGGAGAGTAAGGAGCCCTCTGACACAGCTTTTAGGCTACAGGCTGCTGGTATCTCCCAGGCACAGTGTCCTTCTCTTTCTAGCTGCTGATGGAGCACAGGCACCCGGTGCCTTCCCTGGGGGCAGGAGGATAAGTGTGTCCCTTCCCTGCCTGGAGGCAGCTCCTGCATCTCTCCCAGTCATAGCTAAGCCTCTCCAGCATAGCCTTCCTCTGTCAGCTGGACCATTTAAGTACTAGTTTAAAACTTTAATGAGGCACTCAGTCTAAGGTCTTACTGATCCCCATCCCCATGATAGCGTCGGTCCCTCCTCTCTAAACAGGCCCTTGCCACGTGCCGTAATCCTTTGTTTACAGTCCTGCAGCCCCTCCACCCGGGTTATTTCGCAGCCTGCTCTGAGCTAATGCTGAAGATAAAGTCCCGTGAGAGTTCACAGGCTGGGCTTGCCTGGTAGCCAAGGACTGAAACCCAGCATGCCACGATGTCGGTGTAACAACCTGATAAAACCCAGAGTCCTCCTCCTGGAGATTTCAGCGTTGGCTCCTTTCATCCATTTCCCATGCTCTGCCTTTGGCTCTTGTCACTCCCTGCTTCTACTCTGCCCGCAGCCCTGGCACAGCATGCCTTTCCCTTCCTCCGTGGGTGGCAGGATGGGTGTTTGCTTTCTTCCTTCTGCTGCCACAAACCGCCTGCCGGGGAGATGCAGGCAAAGCCTCCCTCCTCCCCTGGGTTGTAGGCATTGTTCTGCAGCCCCCTGCCAGGCTGTTCCAGTGCAGTGAGCACGCAGCCCCCTTAGCGACTTCAAAGTAACTGCCCAAAGCCGAAGCATCGTCCCCGCCGCTCACGGCCCAGGGGCTTTGCTTAATGTTGTCATCTGTGGCTGGGCCTCAGCCACTTCACTCGAGTCTCTAGGGATATGGAGCTTCTGGCTGGGGCAGATGTGCAGAGCAGGGAAGCAAAGAGACAGGGCATGAGGAGATGGCTGGAGACGGTGACATACGGTGAGGGGCGATGCAAGAGGGCTACTGCCAGAAGCAGGACGTTTGGCAGCCACTGGGGACAGACTTGCACTACAAATACTACATCCTTCACTAAAAGCCAGAGTCTAAGGCCAGGATGTGAACCGTGTTGACGGTGAGTTGTTATTAGTGTTCATCTTGCTGGGTAGCACTATGGTGCGTGTTGTTTGCCATCTCACCAAAACCACTTGGTCCTCAGTAACGAAAAGGTTTTGTTGGTCCCTGGCTGAAAGGATCTCCAGACAATTGGTGCTCTCTGTATGAAGGACTGGCAGCAGTGTTGCTGCATGGATGCTTTCTTGGGGTCACGCTGAACAGCTCTCTGCTTGGCTTTGTGCAAGTTTGGCACATCTGCGGAAGTCTTTGTATTTGGGTAAACCTATGCAGTTACCAGGGCTGTCTGGAAAAAAATATGGTAGGCTGGCAGAGAAAATTTTGAAAATGAGCAAAAAAACCCTTGTAACTGCATATTTCCATGGAAACAAGTATAGATGTGAGAGTAGATTTTGCTTGCTTTTGGGGATATTCTGTTGCCAGTGGAGAAATTAGAATACTGGCATATTTTGGCCCAAACCAAATCCGAGATGTGGCAGCTGAACCTCATGCACTCAATTCTCCTGGTCAGGCTTGGCTTCTTATGGAGAGCTCATGGGCGGTGAGGGAGTTACAGAGTCCTTGCACATGGTGAATCATGGAAGATAGGTTGGGCCCCAGGGTTACAGAGTAAAGGTGAAGTAAGCAAATACATCAATCACTCAGAAATTAGTATAAGGATGTCTTTGTTATATGAGAGGTCAGAGTACACCGTTGGAGTGATTTGTGCAGGACAAGAAATTACATCTCCATGAGCTACTATCCATATACAAACAGTGCAGTGACCCAGAATCATCTCTAATAAGCAAGTGCCATTGAGTGTAAACTCAACAGGAAGATTGCATGCTAACGCTAGTTACATTTTCAAGCTGAAGCTGAAATGCAATTATGTTCCATTCATTTACTTGAAAACTGTTGATTTTGAGCAAATGATCAGTCTTGCATGCCGCTTCAGTTTCCAGGCTGCGCTATTTATTCTAGCACAGCCTGGAAATCACAATGTGAAGCTATTGAAAACCAGTGGGAAATATGACATTGCTGGTGATGCTCTTCAGGGGAAATAAAATGCAAAGTGTAATCAAACAGAATAAACTGTTAGATTAAGACTGGAGATTTTAAATTATTTTAGGTTTAGCTGATCTGAAGTGTTTATTAGGTGAATAGTAAGAGACCTTTTCTCTTCTTGTATGATTTCTACCTTGACCATGGCATGAATTTTATCAGGTATTTCTAGGAGAACTGCAAAAATCTCACATCACTCCTCCTTCCCCTATCAGAAGCCACACCAAAACATAGTTTTCCAGGGTATAGTATTTAATGTTCCTGTCTAAATATAAGCTACTTTTCCATTCCTAGATTGTACTTGGTCTTGCCTGATGGTGCTGTGCCAAGGAGCTTGTAGATGGAAGAGATTTGCTGTTTGCTTCTGCTCTCATTTGGGAGTGAAGTGCAGCAGGGAGCATGAGAGAGGGGTCAGGAGTTGGGAGCTGGATCCTTCCTCGCTTCCTTAGCCGTACACCCGTGCTTACGGAGTGTAAAAGAGGTATATGGGGGCTCTGCGCTCAGCCTGCATTTATGTACATTACTGTCTGAGGAGAAAGGCAAAGATGTGTTAAGCCCACAATGCCTGCCTCCGAATTCAGGAGAACTGAAAGACAAATATCACACTCATGGAGGCAGAGCGATCACCCATGGGCAGAGTCGCATCACACACCCGCATTAAGCCAGCGATGTGGTCACCCCGGGCTGAGTCGCCCCTGCTGTTTTAACGCTGTTTAACAATAACCTGAGCTACCGAGTCTGCCTTGACTGCAGCCAACCCCCTTATGAATAATTCTGCTTAATTACAGGAGAATGCCTGCAGCTGAAGCCTACTACTCATAATGATAGGATTACATTCAAATTCCTCAAAATTATACCTATATCTGTATGTTTAGACTTTGGAGGGGATAAAGTCTATTATTCTTCTACAGCACGAGCCAGGATTCCTAATTCCTTAGGCATCAGAGAGCATCTGTCCTGAACCCCGGAGGCCGTACGAGTTCCAGTGCAGTTCAGATCCCATCATCTGAATCCCATGTCATCAAAACCTCCCTGGGAAGGGAAACTGTTCTACCTGAAGAGTGAGAGACTGCAACTGGACACAGTGCCAAATAGATTTTTTCTTTTCTGTTGGGCTGATATCTGGGAATAAAGCCAGCTGGAAGACGGCTGGAAGGAAATCTTCCTAACTCTGATCATATTTGCAATCAGTTTTTATGCCAGATGTTGCCTCAGAAAATATGAAAGTCAGCAGACAGTAGTTTTAATATGCAGCTTTGCAACTTGAAAAGGGCTGAGTTTTTATAGAAAGGAAAGAAAATTATGATTTACTGCTTCCTTGAGGTGTACAGTGTCACTGTATGTAGCCAAACAATGCAAAATCATGTGGAAAGAACAGATGGGAATCCAAGAAGTTAACAAATGTCCTGTAACAAAAACCTACTGTGTAATAGAACGACTTTTACAGCTACCCTTCATTTTGAAGCAGTCAGTCAAGAGATGCCTGACTTTCTTAATTTAGTTTTCGAAATTGACAAAGGAGAAGCCAAGAGTAAATCAGGCTGCTTTTCACAGGAGATCCTGGAACATGAAATTCTGGTTGGAAAGAAAGAAGGGTTGAGGACTGTCATGGTTTAACCCCAGACGGCAACTCAGCCCCACACAGCCACTCACTCACTCCCCCCCAGTGGGATGGGGGAGAGAATCAGAAGAGTAAAAGTGAGAAAACTTATGGGCTGGGATAAAGACATTTTAATAGGTAAAGCAAAAGCCGTGCATGCAAGCAAAGCAAAACAAGGAATTCATTTACCACTTCCCATCGGCATGCAGGTGTTCAGCCATCTCCAGGAAAGCAGGGCTCCATCACGTGTAACAGCTACTTGGGAAGACAAACGCCATCGCTCCGAACGTCCCCCCCTTCCTTCTTTGTCCCGCAGCTTTATATACTGATCATGTCGTAATAAGCTCTGGAATATCCCTTTGGCCAGCTGGGGTCAGCTGTCCCAGCTGTGCCCCCTCCCAACTTCTTGGGCACCTGTTCGCTGGCAGAGCATGGGAAACTGAAAAATCCTTAACTTAGGATAAGCACTACTTAGCAACAACTAAAAGCATCAGTGTGTTATCAACATTGTTCTCATACTAAATCCAAAACACAACACTATACCAGCCGAAACCAGGACAAGGACAATGGGCGTTAGACAGGAACAGGTTCGGTTCTTTGCTTTGTCACTTTTTTACCTAAATAAATGTTATGAGTGGGTATCTTTGGGATCTGGGCCTCTCTCTTCCATCTGTGAAGAGGAATAATAGCACCTTCCCTAAGCAGTGCATAGCCAATGTGATAATGCAGCTGTATATTAAATATATTAGATAAATTTGGCAGCGGGAGGATCTCAAGATGGTTGGAAGGTAATTTAAATTAATCACTGGATTTTACAGTGAAGGAGAACTTGTCCTTCAGCCTCTTTGAAACAGAATCCCTCAGACAAGCAAGAGGGGGTCCCCCGTACCTCTTTATTGTAGCACAAAGGCCATGATACAGGTACTGTATCATTGAACAGATACTAAAGTGGGCAGGACAGATATTTTCCCATAACAGTTTTGTAGAATTGGTATTTCATATTGTCGTGGTTTAACCCTAGCCAGCAACCAAGCACCACGCAGCCGCTCACTCACGCCCCCCCATCCAGCAGGATGGGGGAGAAAATCGGGAAAAAAGAAGTAAAACTCCTGGGTTGAGATAAGAACGGTTTAACAGAACAGAAAAGAAGAAACTAATAATGACAATGATAACACCAATAAAATGACAACAGTAGTAATAAAAGGATTGGAATGTACAAATGATGCGCAGGGCAATTGCTCACCACCCACCAACCGACACCCCGCCAGTCCCCCAGCAGCAATTCCCTGCCCCCACTTCCCAGTTCCTAAACTAGATGGGACGTCCCATGGTATGGAATACACCGTTGGCCAGTTTGGGTCAGGTGCCCTGCCTGTGTCCTGTGCCAATTTCTTGTGCCCTGGCTGGGCATGAGAAGCTGAAAAATCCTTGACTTTAGTCTAAACACTACTGAGCACCAACTGAAAACATCAGTGTGTTATCAACATTCTTCGCATACTGAACTCAAAACATAGCACTGTACCAGCTACTAGGAAGAGAGTTAACTCTATCCCAGCTGAAACCAGGACACATATATATGTGTACATAGGTCAGATTCTGCAGTTTCTCTGCTTACACTAACAGTTTCACTGGACTCAGTAATTTGGGTTTTGTTGTACCTTTTTTTCTTCCAACTCTTACGCTTTTTAGGACAGCGTAGGGATGAGATTTGTGAGATGGTGCTGAACAAGCTGGTACAGGTCCACGGTGCTGTAGAACACCATGGTGAGATTCCTGCGCAGGACAGCTGCTGTACAGCGGCGCTGTGCCTAGGCGAATCGTTCTGCTGGGATTTGGGTGCAAATCTCTTGGACGTGGGGTAGGTGCTGACTGCAGGGCAGCTCTGAGCTACCCATAGGAAGCAAATGCTAAGGCGGCCAATGTGATCTTCTCGTTTATTGGGCAAAGTGTCTCTGGTAGAGATGAGGGAGTACACCACCGAGTTTGGGAGGTGCTGAGGAGACCCTGTCCAGAATGCTGCGTGTTACTCCAGTGTTAGGAAATCCTGCAGGCAGGACCCTGGTGTTAAGAAAGATGAAATGGGGTTTGAGACGGCAGGGCTAGTTAGGATGATCAGCGAACCAGTAAGCTAGCCTTAGGACAGGACACTAAAAGCGCTTCGATCTTTGAGCCTGTAAAATGACATTTGAGGCAGGATATGGCAGAGCTTTAAAAACACGCGAGGGACCAGGCAACTTGCTCAGCCAGTGCCTTTCATATATCCCGCATTTTGCTGTGCTAACCCAGGGGCATGTCACAGTCAACCTCAGAAATGCAGGCTCTGAAGAAACTGCTCCTGTGAAAACCAGGGTGGTTTGGTTGTTGACTTCAATATGAGCAAGACCTACAGGAAACTCCCTTTTCCTTGCTCTGAACATTTAGCCCTTAAGTGAAGTGGAATTAATACCATTGTGCTGTGTGGCTTGAATCTAGCACAACTGGAGCAGAAGTCAATTTGCTGTATTTGAAAGAAAATTAATTAAGGCCTCGTTTGTTTCCCTCAGAGAGAAAAGCTCTGGGTAGTTTCCAGGAGATGACTTTTTTTTTTTTTCCCTGAGCTTCTTTGGTACAGGCCTGTATGTACAGAACAAGTGTTGTACAGCTTCAAGCTCCAAATCCCTATAAGCTCCAGGCTGTGAGCTGGGTCTTCTGGCTCCCGCAATGGTGTGACAGCCTCAGCGGCTATTCCACAACTGCACGCTGCATTTCAAGTCACAGAAAGGAAAATTATCTCAGAGGAGTGAACATTGGCAGTAGCCCGAGAAGGGAAATGTCACGGCAGGGATGATGCTCTTAGCCCGGTTTAGCCTCACCTGTCCTTCATCAGCAGGCTATGAACTGCGCAGGGAGAGGGCTAAAGGTAGAGACGAGGGGCTCAGCATCATCCCCTCTGCTTCCAGAGTGCCCCAGCGAGGTAGGAGGGTGGATGGTGTACCAAGATTTCTGCTTTACTGTTGTTTTTCCCATGTTGCTTTAATAGACTTTTGCAGATGAGCTTTTCTATTTGCATCCACTCCGAATATTAATAAATGAGTAATGCCCTGCTAAACATGAAGAGTGTACATAGGTTCCAGTGTATGATCCTGGGAGTGTAACCAAGGGCTGGGAGAACAGATGTGCACAGAAGGAAGTGGGAGAAAACAAAGCAAAACAGGAGAGGTAAACTGTACAGGAGGCTAGTGGGCTGTGAGGATTTCAGAAGCACTTAAAAACTGATTTACTGCCGCACAAATCCCACTTCAAACAAGTTGCCAATGAGTAGGTCACGTAGGTGTTATCAGCAAGAAGGCAAAGGAGCAAGAGTGTGCGTAGCTGTCATGTACACCCAAGTGGGAGATGGTGTTTGCTAGAATCATGCCTGGCACGCTGCCGGCTCCGAGGAACAAAAGGCAGCTCTGGCGTGATGCCAGCCACCTGCTTTCCCACCGGAATCTGGACATGGGGGGTTGATGGAAGCAGCCAAAGGTGAGTAGCTCTCCTGCATCTTAATAGTAAGAGTTTCAGAGCTGTCTCGCTGAAGAGAAAAGGTTTGTGAGGGAGCCCTCGGAAGCCACAAAGTCTTTGGTGACTGAGCTGGGAGCTGAAGGGTCTCTCTAGCAGCTTGTTCTTGGAGTGGAGCTGTCTCAGTCTTTTGGCTGGCTGGGCAGCTCTGCGGAGGAAGGAGCAAATGGCACGGAGCAGGTACAGCACTCCCTCCGTGTCTGCAGGAGCACATAGCACTGGGGAGGAGGACATCGCACAGGATGGCGATGTTACCAGGGCTCATGGGCAAGGATGGGTTGTGTCACAGCCTGAGGTAACATTATCTCTTAGGCTATTCTTTTCTCCTCTGATAGTGCTTGGACTGTCGTGAGACTTTTTCCAGCTGAGCACTACCATCAGGAATCATGTTTTATCTGTGGCTTCTCTCTCAGAAGTGAAATTAACTTGAAATTGGGGTCATGTTAGATATGTGGCACCTGGACAGACATCGATAACCTGAAGTCCATCACAGCATGGAAGCGATGGGCAGGTCTGTGCATGAGGGTGAAAGGTACCATCTGTTTTCACAAGGATGTGAAGGGCTTTCAGCAGTTTGAAGGAGAGGATAAGAATTTCATGGCTGGGATTAAAAAGGTGTTTCTTTTATCTGGATAATCCAGCGGCAGGTCTGGATCTGGAGGGCAGCAACCGTCCCTGTGGGGGACTATCAAGGCATGCAGAACAGCCTGTGTTTGCTGCACTAGGAGAGATGCCTCGTATTGCTGTAAAATGGGGCTTCACCACCCGGCCTCCCCTGCCATCCCACTGCCGCGGGTTTGCCAAGGGGACCGGGGTGAAACGCGGTGCGGGGTGCCCCACGGCCCCCATGTATGGGCTGCCTTCTTCCCCCAGCCCCCTGCCAGCAAGTCGCAGCCTGACCGAATGCCCATCGGCATCTCTGCCGGGAAGGAGCGTCTTGAAGGGCTAAGGCTCAAGTGATGATAGTAATACTCCTTCTGTGGAATAAAAGCGACATCCATAACCGGCAGATAAGAAATGAATTGTTTAATCAGGTGGGGCTGCACAAAATAAGCGTGCTTTGACCCTCCGGTGAAGTTTGGCAGCTTTCATGCTTTAAAATTTCTGCTACCCAAAATTAAATGTTTCAACGAATTTTTTCTTTTCATTTCTATTCAAGCAACCTGAAAGCCTTTGAACATCAGGGAAGTTGTGCCAAAACACCTGTGCTGAGACCATACGCTTTTCACCTGAGAGAGAGGCGTGCTGGTGATGGCAGCTCCCAATCTTGCTATATTGACACAGGTGTAATAAAGGGAAAATATTTCACCTCCCTGTTCAGAACCTAGAGCCCGAAAAGGATGGAACCAGTAGGTCACAAGCACTGGGCTGTGAAGAGGGAAGTACCTATTTTAGGGGCAGTTGGTGGCATTTACTTCCTCTGAAGCATCGCCTGTTGGGTAACGCTGGAAACAGAGTATTGGATTAGACGAATCGGTGGTCTGATGCAGTATGGTAAATCTGATGTAAAAGGCATTAATTAATGTCTGTGCGATACTTTGGACATATAAGATAGGCTGTAAATGCTGATTTCTGTGATTCCACGATAAACAAAAAACCAAGCACAGTCACGTTACTGTATCTGAGGTCCCAAAGGAATAGCGTCGTATTTTTTATTATGGCTTGATACAGTTATAAAAAGAAATCTGTATGAATGAGAATTAAGGAAACAAAGCATAATAGCACAGAAATTAAAAAGTACTTGCTAAATATTTTAAAACCTTAACTGGTTGAACCCCAAAATATGAACCAGCCCCCAGTGAGAGGCCATTTTAGCGAGGATTTGCCAGGAGTTGCACCTTTCTGTGTACATTAATGCCATGAGTAGAGGGAGCAGCCTGGCTGCCTCCTCACAGCTCTTTTCTTTCAGAGGCGTGTGGGTTTCCGAACTTTTCCTCCAGATCCAGGAGAGCTGCACCAACAGGCCAAACCAGAGCAAAATGCAAAGGTGGAAGGGCCAGAGTGAAACTGCTGGCCTGCGTCCAAGATTTCACAAAAAGAGCAGCTGTGTGAATCGGCAGGTTTGTGTGCAGCTCTAGCTCCCAGTCTCTTCCTTCCTGCCTTCTGGCACGTTTTCTGGGTGACCATGTAGTTTTTTCCTGCTTTTTGGTTTTGAAGTGCTTCCAAGGGGAGTATTTATAGGGAATGTTTTGTCATGTACTGTGTTCGTCTCCTATACCCAATCAAGTGATGGTAAGCCATTTCTCTAGCCTATTTTGGGCTTTTACTATGAACGATCGCTGTGATATTGCAGAAAAATAGGAAAAGTAAACTCCCCTCCCCCTTTCCAGTACAGCTACGTACGCTTCCCCCATATAAGAGGCAGAACACCTCGCTCTCCACACTAAGATAAGAATAATGTAGCAGATCTATAGAAGGTAAGCGTTAATTCAAGGAAGACGAAGGAAAGCAAAGAAAGAGATCCTCCTCGATTCCCCGCGCGCGCTGTTGGATGCAGAAGTGAAGCGTTGTCTTGGGAGAGGCCGTAAATAGCAGACGAAGGGGGAGAGGAGGCGGCAAGAAGGAGCAGAACTTCCCTCGCGCCTGCGCGCACCAAAGCCCCGTGAGCGTGCTCTCCTCCGCCAGCAGCCGCTCGGCCTTGGACCTTCCAGCCAACAACCTGTCCCTGCACTGGAGGACGGAGCCAGGTGTGGCTTGGGTTTCCACGGGCCTGCCGCACCAGCGGGGTCGGGCTGGGAGGGCAGCCGGGGGGGCAAGCCGGGGAGACAGGGCATGGGACGGGTTTGCGGTACGTTCACAGCGACTTGCCCGTGGCCGAGCCTCTCCCCTGCCCAAGTTCTGGTAGGATTCACGGCCACAGCAAATGGGCACCCGGCTGTGAGATGAACCCCTCGACCTGGGAATAAAGGGTTGAAAACGCAAGGGAACGGCTTGGATTTCGCCGCAGCGTTCTCCCCCGCTGCTGTGGAGCCGCTGCCGCTGCTGCGGGAGAAGAGCGGCAGGAGGCTCCCGCTCCGCTCACCGCCCTTGCTCCCGGGTACCGGCCGAGACCGAGCGCCACGTGTCCGCGCAGCGGGCAGGGACGGGGAGGGGGCTCGCAGCGCTCCCCCAGGCCTCCAGCAACCGCGCCTGCCGGTCGCGGTGGGGCTCCCACTGCTTTGCTGCGGCTCGGAAGTCGGAAGCGGCAGCTGCCGGTTAGCCGGGCCCTTCCCTTCCTTCCCCCGCCGCCGCTACAGCCGCTCGCAGCGGGCGGGCGGGCGGGCGGGCGCGCCGTCGGCGGCGGCGGCGCACCACGGCGCCCCCCACCGGCCGCGCCGCGCCATCGTCGTCGCGGCGCGGCCCCTTTAAGGCCCGCCCCGCCCCGCGCGCTCCAGCCGGCGGGGCGGGGCGGGGCCTGGCGGGCGGCGGCGGCGGCGGCCGGGGCGTTGGGCGGGCGAGACGCCGGGGCGGCCGGGGCGCGCGCGGCCGCCGACCTTCAGCCCCCACCGCTGCGGCACCCGCCGCCCCGCCGCCCCTCCGCCGCCGCACACGCCCTCGCCCGCCCGCCCGCTCGGAACCGGCGCCCGGCCTCGCCTCCGCGACCCGCCCGGTGAGCCGCCGACGGGGGAGGGCGCGCAGCCCGCTCCGGGGGTTGCGCCGCTGAGGGGCTGGCCGGCCGGCGCGCGGGGCGGCGGCGGCGGCGGCCTGGCTGGAGCCGGGAGCCGGGCCTGCCGCCGCCCGGCTGCGCGGAGGAGCGTGTCGCTTACCTGGACGGGAGCGGGTGTTTCGGCTGGGGGGGGCGGGGGGGCAGGCGCCGGCCGAGGCGGAAGGTCTCGGCGGCGCTTCCCCGGGCGCGGGGCGGAGCGGCCCCGGCGGTTGGGGGGGGGGGAAGAGAGGGAGAGAGCCGCCCGGCCCGGCCGAAGGACGGCGTTGGCTTTCCCTGGGTCTGCGGGGAGCCGGGGGGGAGCCTCTTCCCGGCCCGGGAGGCCGGCGCTGGGCTTTCCGGCCGGGTCCGTTACATAACGTCACCTGCGGTACCTGCGTCTCCCTCGTGTCACAGCGGTTGCGTGGACGGGAGAGACGGGTTTTCTCCCAGGTCTGCGATCTGGAAAGCGTGCGTTTAGGCTTGCGGAGCCTCTTGGTGTGGGGTGAGCCTCTGGGGTTTAACACCACCCCCCCCCCCACCCCCCGAGGGCAGCAGCCGAGGGGTGTTCGTTCCTCCCTTCTGCTCTTCCTTTCGCAGAGCTTGTGGGTGCGTGGAGAGGCGCAGGGGAGAAGTGGTGTCTGAGGGGAAGGCACCGCTGCTGATGATTTAACGTGAGAAACTTCGCCTTCACGAGGGCTTCCATCTCTGCTTTCTTACGTACGGTGCCTTAACGGTGCCCGGAGGTCAGAGCTTCCCTCGCAGCTGCCTTCACACGTGCGCAGGGCTTAGGCTGAACCTGTACGTGTGCGTAACAAATCTGTCGTAAATCCCCTGGAGGACCTGGGGCTCAAAAATAGCCACGCTGGGCGTTTGAGGACTGAAAAGCAAGAGCTGTTTTGAGTATCCCTAAAATCGAGGAAAAGATGAAGAAATGCCATAATAAATAGTTCTTATTTCTAATACGTTTACTTAGTGGAATCAGTGACGCATCTTTTCATTTTCATAGTGTTCTTTTTAAACAGATTAATGCAAATACAGTAGTTTCGAGTGGGCTTATTCTCCAGGGGGTTACGTTATTGTTGGGAATGGGCTTGGTCTCAGTGTACTTACAGTAACACGTATCTTGTTGGGTGGAAGGAGGTGTGAGAGGAAGTAAACATATAAATTAAAAATATCCTGAAGTCGTCTTTGGAATGGTCGAGAGCTAAACTGAGCTGATGGGCAGAGAGGATCCTGCACTTGTCTGGTTGCGCTTCCTAGTGGCTTTTTGTGCGTGTTCCCATAAACGCTATTATGTAATGGTGCTTCTCTTGGCAGGAGTCTATTGTCACCGTAATTCCTGAGGTTTCTGGAGCAATGCAGCTTGTTCAGGAGAGTCGCGGTCAGAACAACGGGAAGAAAAGTTTTTAAGAGGAGGTTTTAACCTCTTTAATTTTTCATGTGGTAGGACTAAGCTCAAGACATCTGGATCTCTTCCAGAGTATCTTTACTGTCCTCTGTTTGTTGTTCAGCTTGTCTTTCTCTTCTCCTAGGCTGCGCTATAGATATCAGGCACCAGCTTGCCACTTGCATCCTGCGTCAGAGCTAGGAAGACATTGCCTTTCTCCTTTAATAATAACAATTTTTATACTTCTCTTTTTTTTTGTGGTGTTTGGTTTTTTCTTTTCCCCTCTGAGCAGAAGCAGAAGTGATATAGTTATTTTCAGAGCACTTAACTGTTGCCTAGAAAAAAAATACTTGAGATAATGGGGAAAGGGGACTCTCCCCAGTCTGCATCTCTAGTTAGAACTTGTCCGTATACATCAAAGGGAGGCAAAACGCCTAAGCAGAGAGAATTTGCATATTAAATGCCAGTGCTCTAAGGATCAGTGCTTTTGTCTGCAGTTTATCGTCTGCAGTTTATCGTTGATTTCATTCACCGCTGCCTCCTCTTCAGGTGTCTGTCACAAATCTCTTTGCAAGTCTCCCTCCTTTTCTTCTTTTTGTGCCACGCTTATTTTTGGGGGGTATATTTCTATGCAGAGAGAATAATTCTTTCCAGTATTGTATTGTAATCTGGTGGCCAGTTGTAGCACTGGCAGTTTTACAGATCACGCTTCTGTCTTTTTATGACTTGCATGTTGTTTCTGGTGGTGATTCTGTAAGCAAAACTGGGAGAAGAAAACAACTTTTTTTTTTTCTTGTTTGGAGTTTCATTGCCCCTCTTAAATTGGCTCATCCTGTTATATAAATGAGTGTTTTATGGACCACTAGAGAAGAGAGTACTGTCCGAAAGTAGGAAGGTATGTTTCTTTAAGGGGCCACTGGGGTGGAGGAAATACGCCTGAAAAACCTGCAACCTAATCTAACTAGCTTTTAAAATTGAAGATGATTGTTATCACTTTATGGTGTTGCACCTCATTGTAGAGCAGAGTAGCACATGACAAGGGAGCCATAACCTCCTCTTAGACAAGTTCTACTTTAAAGGGGTTCAGACTTCAAAGGATTTTTTTAATACGCAGATGCTTCAGTGAAGTCCCGGTCTGGGAAAGGACTGATCTGGAGGCTGAAATTTCCCAACCACAGCGTTACTGTAAGAGAGACTTTGGTTCTGTCACCTTCTCTCTGCTTGTCATGCAAATTGACCAGCTGTGGTCTTTGAGGAGGGCCCAGTGTCCTTGAGTTGTTCAGTGCAGGGTGTCTCTGCTGAAACAGTTTCCAGACGGTTATCAGCAGAGTTTATATTTAGTGCAGCATGTGAAGGTGGACTGAAATGGCTGCTTGAGCTCATGAGCTGCCTGGGGAGTCAGCGAGCAATGGTTACTGAAGTCACTAAATGTGTGTGTGTGTGCTGCCTATAGTGTAGTGATCTTGATGGGATTAGTTGTGTCCTGCGGATCATGGTTGGTTTTGGCTGTTTTATTCCTGTCTGGAGAACTGTTTTAGCTCTTGGTAAGAGCAGTCTGCAGTGGCCTCAACCTCAGCTGCTCAGCTGTGCAACCTCTTAGCTGCAGACTTGGGTTTCTGTGTCTGCGACTGTTCCTGTTGCATCACTTCTGCTTTTTATCAGCGTACTTGCTCACACCACAGCCGTGTACTGCTATACCGCCCAAATATTTCCCTTGCTTGTTCTGCTTTCATGAGAAAACATGTGTAAGCCGCTGGCCTCTGTCAGTCCAGGAAGGTTTGACATTGCACCCAGAGTGCGTTAGGCCGCTGCTGTCGTTTTTTGCCCTTTTGAAAGTTGCATCTCTTCTTGCTAACCTGAGATCCTCCGGAGAAGCCCTTTGCCTGCTGATACCTGCATGAAAGGTCAGTAGCATGGAAGCCTTGCTCCAGTGTTTCCCAGTCTGCGTCCTGTTGTGCGCTCTGCCAGGTACAAGGACTCCCCGCAGCTCCCCTGTCTTCTGAGCCACTTGTCGGCTGCTATAACCAGCTGATCCCAGCTGATCAGGCTTAGCTGGGAGATAAGGTGATCTTTTGCTGGCAGGGCTGGGCCCTGCTTGCCTGAAAGACTAGGGTGTGGAGGGGGAGAAGAGGCAGGGATTGAATTCTGCTTTAGGAGTATGTAAATAGAAACACAGAAGGCGAAGGCGTTTCCTAGAACAGGAAAAGGAGAACTTAACCCGTATGTAGCAAAGATGTTTGCTCATAATGTGGTATTGGTTACAGTAGATTTCTCTTGCCAGAAGTACAGTAGTCTGTATGTTTATCTAGTTGTCATGACAAGTGTCATGTCTTCAGACATGCCATCATACATGTTTAATCTCTGTTACGAAGCTATTCTGGGTACAAATGGAATTACTTCAGATGTAACGATTTAAGCCCCAGCACAGAGAGTAGTCGTTAGGGACAGGTAGATGACTGATGAAGCACTCTTTTTGTTTTTGCAAGTCCTTCTGTGTAATTCATCTGGCTTTGCTGTTCTGTAGTTATGCAGACAGTGTTTCCCTTGACTCTGCTAGCAGGCTTGTTTGAGCAGCTGCAAAAACTGATTTTAAGTTCAACCAGTGGAAATGCTTCCTATAAATTTCAGGAAGCGAGCTCTTGTATGTAGCAAGAAATGTTTTCACCCGCCATTCGTATGCTGTTTGTTTTGTTACTGCATAGTGGCAGCTAGTGCTCTCTCACAGGAGGCTTAGTGTTCTCGCACGGCTTACTTTGTGATGCAGTCTGCGAACAGGGTATTTTCAGAGCCTAGTGATGCTAATGAGAGACCAGTGGAAGCCTGGCCTGTTGTTTGCTTGCTTATTTCTTTATTTTAAACTGACGATATTTGTGTGTGACAATTCAAGACAGTTTATTGAGGAAGCTCATGCTGTCAAAAGAGCTGCAGGACCCGAAGTTAGAGGTATAAAACCACTACCTTTTCCCCACTGCTTCAGTTGTCCCCTTCCCCCAGCTTCTGGCTTTCTCTGCCTGGGTGTTGAACAGTGGGCAGGCTCCAAAAGGGGAGCGTACACTGAGAACCTCTCCACAGCACAGAGGGTGGATGTGTCTTGTGTTGCTCTGGTGGTTCCCAGAGGGGAGCTGCTATCCTGGCAACCAGCCCACCCAGCAGTAAATTTGCTTCCTGGTATAAGTGAGTGTTAAGTGGAATGGGTTGGTCATCACCTCTGCAGCAGTAACCTTGTAGGCAAGGTAAAGTACGGCTTTTGGAGCTGGTAGAGCAGGGTAAAGGGAAACTGGCTTCTGGAAGCATTTTTATGTGGAGAATGAAACACTGCACTGTATGTATGCTATGGACTAGAATGGCTTTCAGTCCAGCAGTGTAAACTCACTTGCCATAGGAATGACTTCCTTGTAGATGCTTGAACTTTGCTAGGCTGAAATGTGCACCATTTTAGCCTCAGGCTTAGAGTGAACCAGTTTCAGTACTCCATGTCTCTGTCCATAGCTTCCTTAGCTTACACTTTAAAAGCTCCAGAACCATTTTGAAAACTTTGAAACTGTTTACATTTTCCCTCAACTCATTTTCCTCCTGGTTTGTAATTAAATGTTGTTGTGGTTTGCTGCTGTTCCTGTTTTTTTCCCTGCATTGGCTTAATGGGGTTTTGTAATAAAATGAGTGGGAATTGAAAGAATCTCTGATTAAAACCAAATTTGCATCTTGTTTGAGAATGAAGATAGATAAGAAGTTATGTTGGAGTATTGGATCTCTTTCGGCAGGACTCTGAAGGGAGCATAAGTTTTAAGAAGAAAATCCTGTTGATATGTCAGTCTTGTTTAAAAAAAAAAAAAACAAAACAAAAAACCCCAAAATAAAACCAGAACAAAAAAAAACCAACCAAAACAAACCCAACAACACCCTCCCAACCCCAAACCCCCAATTTCTGTGAGCTCGAGAGTGATGTTTTTGCACTACATAAAAATATAAATCTTTAATAGCTAAATTTGCAACTTGATTTTCAACAGGAGCTGTTAAAGGCAGCTTGCTTTCAGATAAGCTATAGTTTGTATGTGTAGTTTTAAATATATAGATTAGTGAAATGCTTGAATATCTCTGGCCTATTTAAGATGGTTTGGTGGTTTGTTTTGGTGTTTTTTTTCTTCTTGGTAAATAACTTCTGGAAAGTCTTCAAGAAGTAGATATTGAAGCAGCCAACACTAATATAATTACATTGTGGGATGTGCCAGAATCTCCTTTGGGTATTGGAGCTCATTTGTGCCAATCACTCTCACAAGGCATTTTATTTGTTAGACCTAGTAAGGTGCTTTAATGTTAATTAAAACTCCTTTAAATGATGGGTGGGGGGAAGGTAAAGATGCATTCTGGGTATGTGTTGCTCTCTAATGAGGCAAAAGAAAACTGATGTGCAGTGAAGAAGACTTAGCAGTAATTTATCATTCTCTGCTGTGTGGGGATTCATTATACTTGAAAGCTAAGACAGAAACTGCCCCCAAAATAGCCTGTGTAGGTTATCTTTTGGTGTTGGTTCACGGCCTGAGGAGAATGCCTTCTGTGCTGAAACACCAGCCTGGAAGGGTGATTGACATCTCTGCTCTTCAAGAGAAGTGTCAAAATTGCAGAGCATTGCTCAGAGGGTATGAAAGCTTCACTTCTCCATCTGCTGCTGCATATGCCACTGGCGACCCAGTGGCCATATGTGGGATCATCCTGAAAGCTTTAAACTCGGCTCCTCTCCGAGGGCCCCTCACTCCTTTTGAAAGCCCAAAAAGAGCACGCTGCTTGCTTCAGGAGGGGGAGGCTCCTGTTTTTTCCCCTTAGGAAAATGTAGTAGTACATCTTTATAAAACTAAAGCATTATTGCAAAGAGCTGTGTGATCCTGAAACGCTGCAAACTGGTTTTGTGATGTGCAACAAAAATATGCTGGAGACTCATCTCAGGCTTTGCCTGGCTTTGTGAGCAGACTATAAAACTGTACGAGCCTGCTAACGGAGATCCATTAAAAACCTCTTCGTAGGTATGAGGAGCAGGGTTGTATGACCAGGGGTTGTGTCTTTTGGTAAGCGTATGATTATTTAAGTTGAATGAGAGACACGAAGAGGAGTTTGCTAGGTTTATTTTTAATTTCATCAGCTGTGACAACCTCCATCTCAAGTCTGTTTCTGGTTTGCTGTCTTGTAGGGCTTGCATGCTTCTGAGACTCAAAAAAGCTGACATTTAAATGTGACAATGAAATGTTTAACAACAAAGGAGATCTTTAAGCAGGCTAGACAAAAATTCCTTTCAGCTGCACAGCTTTTACTTTCACTTTTAGATGACCAGTATGCCCAGTTCTCAGTTGGTTGCTGTGCTTTCCGAAGTGGAGAAGGTTACCTTTATTAATAACCAACTTTTCTTTTTTAAGTCCTGGAATTTTTAGTATTAATGCTGAATAAAAAGGGTGTGTGGGGGGGTTAAAAGACAATAAAACATACTCATGTGTTTTTTGGCACCATAGAAATAAATTTCCTTTTTCCTGTGGTTGTTTGGGAAGTATGCAGTATTTGTGATCTCTAGATTTTTATTTGTGAGAGTGTATGTGTGTATCTGATGGCTGGACTTGATGCAGTTCTAATCTGTGTATTTCAGGTAACTTCTCAGAAGTTTCTGTCCCATTGAAAAAAATATTAGCAAAGCTTGAGTGCTGCTGAAAAATGTTTTCAGTAACACTCTGCTATGCTTTAAACTGTGATCTGTTCTCTTCTTACACTCGAGATTTTTTTTAAATGGAATGTGTGAGGGTAGTTTTGAATATTCTTTGTTTTTGAGTAACTTGTGCAGTATATCTCAAACCCAGATGTGAATTTTGTGGGTAATGTCTGTACCTGAAGCATAGCTGTGTGCCTGTGTCCTAAAAACATAATGGAGCTGCTTCTACCCCTCAGCCTTTTGGCTCTTTTATGTGACAGGGTGCCATTCTTATCCCCTATGTACTCACAGCTAATACTTTCTTTTTTGTGTATTCCTAGGTGTGTGAATCAACCTGTCGTCACTGAATCATCACTTTAATCATACTAACTTGACAACATTTGTATGCCAGCTTGTGTCATCACCAGGTAAGATGAAAGCTAATGCTGTTACTTTATTTTTCCTGACTCTTTGCTTTTTAAACCTGCATTTTGTGCAAATGCCATGACTTTTTCTGTAGACTGAAGTCAGAATGTGCTGCCTTCCATGTTCTCCTGCAGTGAGACAGCCACTTACTGTTAGTAGTACTTCCTGTTTCGAAAGCTAGTGTTCTGAAATGTTCTTAGGATCTGACTCCTTTGTAGTCATGCCTTTAGCCTTTTTCCTGACACCTCTGTTAACCTGTTTTTTGTGGTGTTCAGATATCATAAGCTGTTTTTTTCCTTGTGTTCTTCGCTCCCTTACTACTCCCTGGTTTTGCTGTAGAAACTGTTGAACTCCTGCTGTCTGGAGTTAAGCATGCACAATAAACCACCTGTACTATCTGACCTTTTCTCTTGAACAGAAAATAGTTTTTGTTTTGTTTTGAATTTTTTCCATGCCTGCTTCCAAATGTTACCTTTGAAAATCTGTCATAGAAGGATCTTCCTTGTATATTTTATGTTTCAGTGGTAGGAAACTACCTGGATATGTCTTTCAGAGAACTAAACATAAAGCTGCTTTTTTGCACCTCACCCTTTTATCCCCCTTTAGAGAAGAGATGTAGACTGAGGGCAGGGGGAGGAAATCCCTCTAATGCTTTCAACAAGGTTATTATCCAGTGCTCTAGGGGAGTCCTAGTGCTGACGAACTAATGTGAGCCTTTGTTCCAATGCTAATCAGAATAGGGATAATTCCTCTGACTACCTCCTCTTCCCCTCAGATCCCTCTAGTAGTGATAAGGCATTAAGCTCCTTTGCTACTGCTCTTCTTGCTGTGCTGGCCTGTTGTCCTTGTTTCCTGCAACTGCTACCTTGAGTGCAAAGGCTTGAGTTTTGAGGGGTTCTCATTAGGAGTGCTCATTTAAATCTTCTGAGATGTTTTGGGTGCTGCTGAGTGTACTTGTACACTTCAGTTAAATAGATATCTCTGTGGATGTGTGTGTGTGTGTTTTGTTTTTTTCTATCATTAAATAAAAAGTAATTTTTTGTTTATGCGAGACACATTGAACTTGAATACAGTGGCATCTTTTGTTACATGTTGGGACATGTAGCTGAAAGAATGTAAGTCGGCATGTAGCTGAAACTTAGAAGGTATTTTTCCTTCTGCCTCTTCTTTCCTTCTTCCTTGGACAGAGCAAAAAGCATTTGATTCTCAAATACTTTTAAATAGTCTTAGAGACTAACTTCTAATCACTAGTCCAAAGAGCTCTGTAAGTTTTCTAGGATGAATGTGTATGCAACCTATATATTGTTTTGGTTTATGCTAATGATCTGCTCCCAGTCTAAAGACAAACTACACAACAGTAGAGAGAGGAGCTTGAAGCCTAGGTATATAGTGAAATATGACTTTGCATGTCATATAACACAAAAAAAATAGTTCATTAAAACCGTGTCTCTTCACTAAATCTTATTTGTGGCTGTGGGGAAAGAGCAGGGGTGGTGGTGAAGATACTGGTTAGGTATGATGTGAAATGACCACATGAGACAAAGCTGTTAAAAAATGTCTTGCAGATCAAGAAGGGAAGGGGAGAAGCGTACCGACTTAGCCTCTTTAGCCTTTCCTTGGCAGTGTGAAGCTGATGAGAAGCTCGTCCTTGTGTTTCTAAAAGCAGGTCTCCTAGTACAGCCGTTTGGTTTGTGATAGTGGGTTCTCTGAGGATAGACGGTGGCAATCCTCCATGGATAATCTGTCCTGAGTCTGGCTGAGCTGGCCTTCTGGTGAATTTGTAAGGGAGTTTGCTGTCTTTCACTAGGGGCTGTTCTTTTTGCAGGGTGGTTTGAGAACCTCTTTAGTATCAGTACAGAATAGAGGGATAGGAGGGATTTAGGCAAGTTAAAGATCTTTCTTAGAAGACAGAGATTGACTGAGTGCATCTGCACAGCTAGCATCTGCATATCAGTGCAATGCTCTTGTAGTGTTTAATTTTGATGAAGAGTTTTTTTCCTAATGCAGAACTGGAAAAGGCCTACAGTGGTGATATAAAAACCTGATCTCTTTGCAAACCGCACAATTTTTAGCGATGTGGACATATCTAGATAAGCTGAGCTCCAAAAAGTGTGCAAAAAGGTATTGGGGTGTGGAGGGAGAAAGGCTCCATCAGAAGATGCCCATCTGAGGCGACTGATTTCAAGTGTTCTTTGCTAGTGACCGTGCAGATGTGGGGAGTGTGTGTTAACAAAGGTAGTCCAATGTGGCTTGTTGATGTGAACCTATGTGGAAGCATTAGCTGCGGGAAGCGGTTTATCAGCACTTCCGAACAGCATTTGTTTTTTGAGGTTGATTCTGTTGACAATATCCTGAAGAGACATCACTAACAGATGCAGTGTGACATATTTTATGTGGGTGAAATTATGGGCTAGGCATAACTGCCTTTGCCTAGCACTATTAACCCAACAGTTGTTAAATTCCAGGAAATGCTCATTTTCAGGGTGGTGATTGCTTTTATGACCTGAAAATAAAAACTGGAAGATGTTGTTGGTTTTCTTTTCTTTACTCTCGATTGGCATATGCAGGGCATTTCCTGTGAATGAGTGCCCTGTAGTTAGTTATTCATATTCTATCATTTTTCAACATCCTTCTCATCTTCTATGATTCAAAACAATTATCCTGAAATGGGGGGGGGGGGGGGGGGGGGTGGTGTGTGTGAGAGAGACCGCAGACAAGTTGCAGTGCAGAACACGGGTTTTGTCTCCCCAATTATTTTTATCTTGTGAAGTGAGAACAGAAGGAGGATGGCAGAAGCGTTTCTGAACAGCTCCTATGCAAAGCTTCCCATAAGGCCTTGAAAGCTCTCTAACCTGCACTTTCTTGTCCGTTCCCTCCTTGTCTGCTTGAACCATTTGTAATGTGGAAAGCCTAAAACCCAAGTGCCTGTAATAGTGGTGTCTGCTCTGGGGTCGGCCAGTGTTCACCTGTATCCCTTCATACATATTGGGGTTTCTCATTTGTGTATATTTTGATCCAGGTTAGTATTTCCTTTTCAAGTGGTATGCTGTAGCATGAAACTCCAGGGGCATACAGCATGGTTGGTATTAAAAGCTAAGGAGACAGTAAAGAATATTCAAAATTGATGTGTTTTTCTCCCCAGATACTTTCTTTCTGCTCCTCTGCTAGGAGGCCAGGGGGGACTTCTTCTGCCTGTTTCTATATGTATGAACCGAAGGTTTGGATTCTATGTGAAAGTGGGTTGGGTTTTTAGTGGGTTTTTTCTGTGTTTATTTTAAGGTAAGTTGAAGACCAGCTTAACCCTTGTGACTCTCTGGTTTAATCTCTGGTAGAGAGGAAGGAAGATGGGTTTTCAGTGGCTACCATATCCTGGAGGCAGTATATTGTTCCATTTAAGCTATGACAATTGCTTCTTCCCACTTCCCCCCAACATTTTGTGGAACAGACACTTCTTGATTTTAATTCTTCATCTGTATTTATCCCTTATTGCGAAGCTAATGTTTTTAATTAGCATAGCTTAGTCATCAACTAACACATCACAAAAAGGCTGTTTGACTTTTGATGTGACAAATAACTTGCTATGTGTGAGACTGGGAAGAAGATTCCCCCCTATAGCCTTGTGCTCCCTGGCTGATTCCCCTCTGGCCCTGTTACCTGGACAGCCAGTTGTGTTTACAGGTAGAGCTTAGCATCTTGGGGAGTGACTAGCTGGTGATCAGATATCTTGCCTACCCTTGGAGTAGCACTACCTGTGGGTGCTATTTCCCCTCTGACTGTAGTAGAGGATCAGGCTCTGACCATATGCTCCTTAAACATGAGTTGCAGTGAGGCAAGCTGGGTTCATGTGGGATGTATAGATTGAGGTACTTCTCCTTTACAAGGATGGATCCTTCAGATGAAAGTGAAGGCATGCCTGGGGGAATGGGTGTTGCCAATGTCCTTACTGAGGCTGTTCAAGGAAATTGGCAGTATAGCTGGTCTACCATCTTACTCGCTGAAATCCTCTCCTCTTTTTGCCTTTCCAACAGGAAGGGCTCTGCAGTTCATGACAGAAAGCGCTCTTCTTTAGTTCAGCAAATCTGTTGTAAGAGTCCCAAGAAAAGATAGCTATTTGTAATGGGCATCAGAGCTATTCATATGTAACTTACTTCTGGGGCAGGCACTTGCCTCTGTGTTGGTAGAGTGGCAGTTTTATGCCTGGGAGCGAGAGAGCCTGGGATGAACTCATCAATATGAAATGCTTATCTGAAAAACAACTCGCTACAGCAAATCTCCTGTTTGAGAGGTATGTCACCTGAAAATAGGCCTGTTGCAGAATAAGTTGAAATCTGTCAGTGCCTCTGTTTTTTGTTTTAAATTGTTCACAGGAAGCGCCTAGATTCTTCAGAACAACTTGGGTGTTGGGTTATTGTTTTGGTTTTGGCTTGTGTTGTTTTTGTTTTTTAACTAAAATGAGGCTGCCCTGCATGAAGTGTGAGGCAATACAAGGAGGTGGGAGAAGAGAAGTGTATTGTACTTGCAAGACTTTTGAAAGGGCCTGAACGCTGAAGTTGGAAGGAATTGAAGCATTTGAACCACTAAATGTTAACAGTTGGCACTAATATGCTTCTGACTTCTGGCAACATGGCTGAGAAAATAATCCTGGTTACCTCTTGTGAGTTGATCTGTATTGCCTTGCTTGATCTGTGTACCTGTGCCTGGTCTTTTCCACCATCTCCAGTGGTGTACTAGTGCGTTGGTTGGTGCTGACTAAAGAGGAGGACTTGAGTCAGAAATACTGTTTCTTACAGCACAATGCACGTGCTGCAGCCTTTCCAAGCATTCTTCCAGACAAGCCTTGCTGAATTTGAGATATGTGATAAGTTTTTTTTTTTCTCCTCTGATGTACTTGGTGGCAAGCAACCATATTTGCTAAAGCAAGCTGGTATTTTATAGTCCTCCTGCATTGTGCATTTAATTGCTGCATAACTGATTCCCACTGTCTCAATTGTACATTGATTTTTCTTTTTTTATGCCAACTGTTTAACAGGCTCCCAGTACATAGGGGAATTTCGCACCCTCTTTCTGCTTAAAGTAGTACTTGGAGCTGTTGAGAGATATTATTCAGCTTAGACAATACAGTACTGTGTCTTAACAAGTGCATGTGCATATCCTAAATTCTCTGAAGGTATAGCTGGGCAGTAGCTGCTCAGAGAAGTTCAAGGCAACACTTTCTTCCCTTTCAGCACCTCATGCTGGGTGCTCAATATGTTTAATCCTCACAAATTGTGAATTTTAGAGGATGGATACAGTAAAAAGTGCAGAGGGTTTTTTTTTGTCTTCCAAGTCATGAAGGTCAATATTAAATGTAAAATCAATAAATTTTATCTAGATTTTTTTTCCCCCTAGGACTCACTATTATCTTAGCCTTTCTTGTCTTTGAGTTCTTCTCTGTCTCCTTTTTGGCTATGGTGCCAAAAATGTTGTATGTGATGATGGTAGAATTTGCTGTAAGTGTAGAAGGCAGCCTGTTTTTCAAGTTGAAGCAAATTTTTGGACGTAGGTGAGGTTAAGGAGGAGCCAATAAGATATTTTAAGCAGGCTTTTTGAAGCTGGCTTAACTCATTAGTTATACTGGGATGAGCCCATTAATTCAGTAGAGTTATTTCAGACTTGCACTGTGAGGGTGATTGCTGTTACACTCTCTGTATCTGATGTCTGAAAGCCTACTGCAGAGATCCTCCCCCCTTTTTGGGGAAGGGAAGGAAAATAAGAATATTGCAACCAGAGTATGTGGAATCCCTTGGCGAGTGTGACACTGTGCCTGCTACCCAGGAATTGGATGCGGAGAAAGGTATTTGACTTATACTGTCTGTGAGAACGGAGACTGGTAGCTCTGGAGACTGAGGTACTATTAGCCTCTCAGGAAAAAAAAGGGAGGTTAAAGTGTGTAAGAAGACTAGGCGCTGTTAATGCAAGCTTTCTATAGTGCCATGAATGTTGGGTAGTTGTTGCCTGGGCTTCTCTACATGCTTTCTGCCTATCAAAGCCTCTAGCATCTGCAGGAAATGGAGCACTAAGTTAGATGAGCTTGTTTTGATAACACAGGAATTTTTTGCACACCAGTGTGTGTGCAGTTTTTGAGGGTAGATCAGTTTCCTCACTACGTGCTAGGCAGTGCTCTCAGATGGGGACACAAATCACAGTTAAAGGCTGTTAATGTGATGGAGGAAGGTAGGGGGAAAAAAAAGTACATAAAAACATAGCTAACTAAAACTGAACTAGCCTGTTTCTTTTATGTGAAGCTACTCTTAGGAAGATGATGATCTGAGTACGTTTGGGAAGACGAACCTTGCAACAATCTACCAGTCTCCTGGTGTCCAGGAATTAGTTTGTGGAAGAGGTGATGTTGTTTAGCTTGCTGGTGAGAAAGAATAGGTCTGGTTGTGAAAAATCGGAGTAATAAAGGTTGGACCTCTGGAGCTACTATAGACCCAACCTCCTGCTCAGAGCAGGCACTCAGATTATGTAGATCTGGATACAAGGAGTGGGCTTGGATGTCTTACATAATGGTTTGGGCTATATGTAGGAGATGAGTGTCCCTCATGAGACCTTCCCTCAAGAGAAATGCTGAGCTTGGCTCCAAATTAGTGAAATCACTGCTACTAGCCAGAGAACAACAGGAGGCTCAGAAGAGGATTGGAAAGTCATCTCTGTTCAAATCCACATGTTTAGGTGATATTCAGCTGGCTGCTGCGGTCTGGGCTTTGAGGCTCTATATTATAACTTCTGTCTCTGGAGAAACTAGATCCAGGAGGATGTGGGAAGCGGTGTCCTCTCAAGAGAAGTTGTTGTGTTTGTTTAACATAAGGAGAAGGAAGATTTCTTGCCTTGAGTTCTTGTCTTGTATCAAGTAGAAACATCTTTGCCTGCCCAGATGTGACAAACTCTCTCCCTCCCTCCCCACCCTTCTTCACCCTCTGATAAAAGCATGTGTTCTAGGACATACATGTCTTAGAATTGATAAAACCTTTCCATCCATACAAACATGATGTTTTCAAACACCACTGCAGTCTCTCATGCTGTCAGTGGTACACCCTGGGGGTATGGGTGTTATTTGGCCATAGGTTTTTGCCTTTAGGCTGTGTTTGGCAAAATAAGTTTTAAGTAAATTCAATCCAGTTTACTTTGTATTGGTATTAAAAGCTTAAACCCCATTCTTCTTCGTCGGTATTTCTGTGGAGAAGGCACTGCTGGGGTGAGACTTGCACTTGGATAACTTGGCTGTGTTTTATAGGTAAGCCTCTGTAACACAAGATGAGCTTCTCTGATGTCTTCTGGAACAAGAAGAGCTAAAATGGCTAAAGTACAGAAGCAAAAACTCATCAAGTGAAAATATGTGGATTTACTTCCACAACTAATGACTGTTTCCAGTATAATAGGGCGTAACGCGTGGCTGCTGCGTGCCTTGTACTGTGGTGTGCAACTTCATTATGTTGCGGTTTTCCCGATGTGTGGCTGTAAGGTTGCCAAGCTTTCAGCTGCTGGTGTAGGGTTGTGCCAGCCATGCCTGGCACATGGGGAGGTGGTGACCTTGTATGTGTGCAGGGCACGGGTAGCTGCGGGGAGGATGAGAGTTTATGGACTGCACGAGGCAGGGTGTCAGGCATTAGCATTGCTATAGCTGGACGCAGAAGTCTTTATTCATTTGTCATTTGGTCTCGGGTAAGTGCCAAACTTGGGAATATGGGGCTGCCACCTGGCCTGGAAAGAAAAACAAAGTCTTAGTGCAGAAAGGCTGTTCTTGGGTGGAAAACGTTAAGGTACAAAGAAGCAGAGAGGGGTCTCCGCTGCTGCTGCTGAGCCAGTGGTGGCCTCTGGAGTGCCTTGCTCCTGGTGGTGTTGCAGCCTGTGGAGGTGCACGTTTTGCAGTAGTGGCCATTAAATAAACCGCTCGATTTATCTAGAATGCAAACATGCAGTGATAGCTATACCACAGAGGAAGATTTGTATGAATCTCTGAACAAAAATCCAAGATACTTTGTCCTGTGTTTTTGGCTTGAGATACCAAATGCCTAAGTTTGAGGGCGTACTTGTCTTTTGTTCTTGGGGAAGGTGAATTTGAGGATCTCTTCCTGCAGTAGCACTGAGCTAGGCCTTATCTCCTTTTGCATCAAACGGAAGCACTTCCTCACCATACTTCATTGGGCAGGAGAGCTGAAATACTTGGTGTTCAGAAAACAAAAAAAATCCTGTTGCTCTGGGATTTCTGAATGCCTAATGAGCAGTGACTACTTAAAGGGACTTTGTCAACTGGGAAATCCGACCTTTGTCTGAAAAATTTCTCTACATCTGTTGATGTAAGATTATGAAGAAGGTTGGAGGGTGAAGTGTTACTTTATCCTTTCAGATCATAGTGTACTCATTGACATAGGTATGGTCATTTTGATAATCTCACAGAATAAATCTGGTCCTTCCAGGTTTGAAGGCTTGGCTTATGCTTCTGTTTTTCTTCTCTATGCTGCATGAAGTAATGAGCAACTGAGCCATCATGAATCTAAAGTTCAGACCATGGCAGAGCAACTTGGGGGCATCTCTAATACCTGAAGCTCCTTTTAATTTACAGAGAAAAAAAATCCTTTAATTACTGGATAGATGACAAATATGAGGATCAAAGTGAGACTTTTGAGGCAAAGCTTAACTGCTTATAAGCCAGCAGTAATCATTGGTCTCCTTGCTAATGAAGTTTAATGTTGGGACTACAGAGCTGAGAAGGCTGACTTGGGAAAAGACAATGGAAAGACTTATTTTTTTGTTTGTCCTGTGAAATACTAGCCTTTATCTCCTCAGCCTCCTTACCCTCGGCAGAGGACAGGTGCCACATGCAGAGTCATTTTGGCCACTGCCACTTCCTGCAGTCCTGTGTGCTTGCATTGGGGTCACCCACACAACTGCTGGTCTGCTCTGACCTTTTTTTTCTCAGGCTTCCACTGCTTTGCACCCTAGAGTGCTAAGGGGACACCACAGCCAGCTCTGGATTCAGGGTGATCCTTAAATGGATAGACTGTCCCAAGTTCCACATGGGGGAGGGGGGGAAGCATTTTGTTTGTCTCCACAAAATCCACCCTTTCTGAAAACAGTAACAAGGTTGCTGTTGTTTGATCACTGTTAGTCACAAAGCAGAGTTAATGATACTAGACAAAAAAAGAGCCTAGAAATGTTTGTTATGGAAGTCCATGTTTAATCTCTGCCAGTGGCTTTTGGCTTGCTTAAAGCTGTGCTATAACCTTTCTGATTTCCAAGACTATTGATTGCCCCCTGTCTGACAATGCATTTAATTCTGTGATGCTTTTGCTGGCAATAGGTCTTTCTTTTCACATGGAAGAAATGTAGACTGTAGATCTTGCTAGAAGTTGATTGGGAGTAACATCTGGTGGCATGGAAAATCTTCAATAAGAGTAAAATAAGCTGTGTGCAGAAGCCTGAGTTGTAGAAGGCTTTAAAGTCGGAAGCCTGCATCCAGCGTTCAGCTTCCATAGGAGGTTGCTACACCATATGAGTGCACTGTTTCTGCTGCTCCTTTTATAGTAGGATCATCAGTAAATGAAATACATAAGGAGGGCAAAACATGGAAGAAAATGACACTTCATTCTGCAAACCTCTCATCAAAAGCTGGCTTTTATAAGCTTAAAGATGAAGTTTCTGGTCCTAAGATGAGACTGCTAGCCACCCCTCTCAGTAAATACTTAGCCAGGCAATAGCTAAAATTCAGATATTGCATCTCTTTTTTTCCTCTGGCACTTTCTGGCTGTGAGGCTGTTAACCAGATAGTTGTTGTCTGTGTCTCCTCTGCGCTGCATTGCTTTTCCCCTTACTGCTCGTGAGGAGGCTGAAAAAGCCTTGCTGTCTCAGCAGCGGACTTGAAGTCCACATGAGATCTATACACCAGGTACCTGGGAGACTGTCTTTTTGTCTTCCTGAAAGCAAATGCTTGACTCTGCTGGAGACACTTGCGGATTGTTCTGTGAGTAGGGAGTGTTCATCACTGGGTTTCTTGCCTGAATTCCCTACCATGGGCAGAGAGTGAATACAAAGCAAGATGTGTGGGTCAGGGCAGTAATATACCTAGACTCAGACTGGAATGTTTTAAAGGAATAGACTGGGGAGACTGGAACATGTTGTCACCTGGATGGATCAGGGAAGTAATGCTGGCACTAGTTAATCTGGCCTGTCATTTTCCATTTTATTTACTCCTGGCACTTGATTGTCAGAGTAGGCTTTTATACTGTGTTCTCTGGCTTAGGCTGCTCAGCACTGCTGCAAAATCCTTCTAATCCTTTTTGCTATCCATCTCTTGCAAGAAAAACTCAATTGACAAAGTGAATACTTGAGTTTCAGAGAGCAAGTGTGGATTCAGGTTTGGGAAGACAAAGAACCAGCAAATATGGCAAAACCTTGTTGAGACCAGGGGACTCTTAAAATAGGTGAATTAACTTGTGTGCTGTATCTTGACAGCTGTTGAGGGACTTTGCTAGTACGAGGGGTCTTACCTCCTTGCACAAGACTTTCACAACTAAATGATACTGACCAACAGGTGCTCAAATAGAAAAAGACCTTATTGGTCTGTTTTTTTAAGAGATAACAAGGATTCATTAAGATTGTCCATCTTGCCTTATAACTTTGTTGCATGGCAGACCCCTATGTGGTGTAGCACTGCTGAATTAGAAGCCTTCTCAGCTAGCGTGCCTGTGTTCTGCAAGATATTCTAAAGCATTGCTGCCATGTGTCTGGCCTCACATTTGTTGAAAACAGACGTGTTCTTGGGTGCTCTGATCTGAACCAACTGTGTTGGTTGCAATTCTGGGCAGTGCTTTCAGGAGTTGAAGATGGCTTCATGATAGCGGTTGAGATTTAATGTGCTAACCATGCTTACTGCTGCCAAATGCCTCACAGCTCAGAGCATTACTGTAATCTGCTAGTGACAAAACTAGTCTTTCAGTGTTGCAGCTCTGACTGGGCTGTGGATAAACCAGGCTGGTGTTAGGACTAAGCAAAACTCCTACAGGAATGTTCTCATCCTCCTCATTCTGGCATCCTGTTATGAAAAGTGCTCTGAGCTTGACTGGGCCAGAATACTGGCAGCACTGGTTCTTCAGAAAGCCAAATCTGGACTGGGGATGATGGGGCTGGAACAGGGTAAGAGGAACAGGCATTTTCCTTTTTATCTTGGAAGGAGTGACCTATTACTTTTGCTTTTAAATATGAATGAACTCATTCTCTGTACCTCAGATACTGACCATATGGTATTCCTGGTAAAAGTAGCAGATGTTTCTTTCTTGCTGCATTTTGCTTTGTTACACAAATTCTCTTTGTTTTCTTTCTATCCTGTCTGTAATGGGCTGTAATAATGTTCGGCTCCAGTGTATCAGGTTATTGCCCTGAATTTCTAAGTGTGCATTTACAAATAAGGCAGGGGCTGCATGAAATGTTGCTTGGGTTGTGGATCTGATGCATGTGTGTATATAGGTGGTAACTGAACCCTGCGTTCTGGGTCAGTATGCTCAGCTGAATTGTTTCTCCTTCTGTTTCACTGTTACTTGCGGCCTCTGCATTTTGTTCCTCAATATAAAACAGAATGTTCCACCCCACCTTCTTTGTGGTAGTATGGTTTGGTTTTGCTAGTGAATGCAATTTCTTTGCAAATCTGCATCACTTTGTATCCCAGAGCAGCATTGTTTTAGTGAGAGAATGAGGATATTTTTGCACGTAAATGGTTGTTTTCTATATTCTCCCTGCCAGTGTAGTTGTCCTCTTGTGTACTCATGAGTTGCTGTACCAGTTTAGTAAGGGAGAGTAGGCATATGGTGGTGGAATGCAGCAGACAAACATCTGTGAGTGCCAGATAGATCATGGCATCCTGCAGTCTGGATGCAGGAATTAGAGGATTGCACCCACAAACAGTTGTTCTCTGTTGTCTTTGTTTGCATGGGGTATGAAGCACTTGACACAACACTAAGAGAAACTTGGGTCCTTGCTGGTGAGAACGACTGGGCTCTTCATAAATATTTCATGTATTCTTAGGAATCTTCATGTGGGAAGGGGCACATTGCTTTGCCACTGGAGATCTGTTGCCCTAAGGCAGTGCCAGAGGCTGGCTGAGCCTGGGCTGCCATGCTGACCTGCGTGTACTCTATCCACATTTAGCTGGAACAGGTAGGGTTATGAACTGAGCCCTTCTGCAGGCTTCTTGTCTGGGCGTAGATGAAGACAGGTCCTTGCCCTTTCCCTGTAAATCTAGCTGTCGTCAAAATTTCTTTCTTTCCTCTGTCCAGGGACCCTGCCTGCTACTCTTATGTGTGAAGATAAGAGTGTGTCAGCATTGATGTATTTAAGAAGGGTGTCAAACAAAGAAAAATGTGGTAGTAGGTTTTTGTTAAGACTTCTGGAATGGGAAGGAGGATTTGCTGTTAATATCGAGGAAGCTGCCATGATTTAACAAGAAAAACTATGGTGATGGGATTGCTTAAGGTGAAAAAAAGTACTAGTTTTGTCTTTCCTTTTTGAGAGAATGCAGATACCAACTTTCTGCATATATAAATGGCTGTGGAACACTTCGAAGTGTGTGTGTGTGTTTGTGCTCGCTAGTTTATGTGACACTGAGAAGAGGCACTAGGACAGGTCTTGTGACCAGTCTGTTGATGTGTTGTCTCTTGCTTTCCTTCAGAAGTCTTATGACAGTGGCATGGGTTGCTTCCCCTTTGGGGAAAGCATGAACCTCTAGAGGAGGGATTTTGTCTTTCTGGTGAAGGAAGCAGAGGTGGGGAGGTGATTCTCTCGGGGCCCGAGGAGTTTGCCTCAAACCATGCCCTAAAGAAAGCTGTGGTACAGAACTGCCCTTCCTGTCTGTGCTCAGAAACCACTAGTCAGTCCTTTGCGGAAGATTTGTGTCTCAGTGCTCTTGGGCTGGCTGTTTTCTGTTTGGGCTGTAGGTCACCTGTGATGATGTGTTTGTACAGTGTTGTTTAGCACGTGAGGGCTCGTACTGTAGCTTGTAGTGAGACAAGGTGGTCTCTCAGGCAGCTTTAACTGCAAAATACTGTAACTAGCAGGTAGTTCTAAACTTGGTGTGGCCCCTTGGCAGAGCCAGTCAATGGACCATGCTGTTTTAAGCATCTGCTCATGTAGGAGACTGAAGCCTAGAGGACTCATTGTAGGAGGGAGGAAGGGTGCGTTTGAAGATGTTGGGATTAATGGTAGAGTTCATCAGTTATGATAGATTGCTCTAAAATTTTGATGCTGCTCTTAGTAGAAGACAAAACCCCAGGAGTGAAACCTGCTGAGAGCCATGTTTGGGAGTAGGTTCAGGTTCCCTGAGAATCCCCCTGGGGCCAGCACAAGGATGCAAGGAGGCAGCAGTTTCCTTTTTGTCCTTAATCAGAAGAGTAACAGCTGCACTGGGGGTGGTAAAATGCAAGGAAAGGCTAGATAAATGCAAAGGTATCAAGAAGAGACAGATATCTCTTCTTAATGGCCTTTTTTGTATTACAAAAATTACCACAGTCTTTGAGGTGCACCCTTTGAATGTACACACTTTAAAAAAAAAAAGGGGGGGGGAGGACACCCACCCTAAAGCTTACACTGATGGATAAGATCAGTGTTCAAGATGACTGGAGATGTTATGTAGTGAACCTGTGTTTTCTGTCCCACTGCTCTTCGTAGTTTACTCCCCGCTGCCACTGCAGCACCCCTTTGTCCATGCTGCAAGCGTGCTTTGGCTTAGTATCAAGCTTTGAAAGATATGTTCAGCAGCAGGTCTTGATCTCAGCCGAGGAGGGGGTGTATGCTTGTGCATAGGTTCTGTCTCTTAAGGAGGCATGACTAAACTGGGGAACAGTTTAAAAAAAAAACAAAACAACACCCCAAACCCACCCCTACTCACATCCCCCCCAGAACACAAACCAAAACCCCACCACAAAACCTGCATGCTTTCTGAAAGTACATCTGGCATGGGAGGGGAGCCAATTTGCTCCTTTTTCCCTGGAGCAGGAGATTCCTGTGTTCCCAGTTGTGGTTGTTTAGGGAAGCCTGATGCAGGTATCTGTAGGGTGATGATAACCCCTTGCACGAAGGAACGTGGCCTCTTTTACCAGTATGCAGCTCATCTCTGCACTGAACTCCAAAAAGTGAGAGTACAGCTCAGCCCTTGTCGAGGGGGTGGTGTGCCCACACAAGTCTCTAGATTGCTAATGCTGCAGCCGCACAGGACCTTTGCAAAATGCACAAAGTAACTGCCCTCAAAACCTTACAAACTCATTCCTATATGCCCAGGGGCGATTTTTTTTCAGTCATGGGAAGTCCTGGAGACATTGTTAATGAGTTCAGCTGAGGAACTAGCACAAGGAACTGTGGGAGAGAGAAGGCTCACTCTTGCGTGTGAAGCGTGAACTGGAGTGTGTGCAGAGAGGGTAAGGAGGTGTGGTAGCAATCTTAAGAAGAAACAAAAGCAGAGGTGAGGCTGTGTTAAGACTTGAAGATGAGGGGAAAGAGCTGGGAACTGGAGAGGAGGGAGAGCCATTGGCAAGGAAAGTCTTGGTCTTTACTCCTTTCATAAATTTGGTTTTATAAATTAATAAATATCAAGCTCATGTCAGTGACTAGCTACAAAAGTAAAAAGGGATTTAAATATTTGCTGATAAGAATTTGAGGGAAGCCTGTTTCCAAGCAGTCCTGCTTTTTGATTCTTGCTTCTGAGCCAAATTATTGGCATGTTCTGGGACAGAAATAGCTCCTGTATCTGAGTGACCTTTTAATTTCCTTTTCAATCTTCTGAATCCACTGTAATGAGCAAAGAAAGCATTAAGAACAGGCGTGGTGCAGATTTTATTGCATGTTTGCAGTAGACCAAATAGGTCTGGATTTCTCCGAGTGTTACATAGCAAGAACCTGCTGTGAGAGGAAGATCACAGGGAACCAGTTGTAGTTCAGATTAAAGAGGTAGTTTCTCTCCATGTGATGGTAGCTCATAATATCTTTGTAGTAGTGGTCTTTTTTGTTATGCGTTTATACAGCACCTAGCACAGTGTGGTCTGATTCCTAGGCTCCAATTTCTGCCTCCCTTTGCCTTGCAAATGGTAATGAGGGAAGAAGTGCTTGTGGAGGGCTTTCTTTGCCGAATCACATACCTGTCCGAAGCAAAAGTTTATCCTTTGGCATGTGCCCCAGGCTTCCTGTCTGCATCTCTTCCCTTGCAGTGACTTCCATAGTGAGTCACAACTAGCTGTTATGTATGAAAAAGGGTGTTAAAAAGCATGTGCTAAAGAGATGGGGATAGGAAATGACATCTCAGCCAGGAGGCTTTCATTGGGTGAGGGGATAAGGGAGGTGCATGCAGCAGCAGAAGCAGCATGAGATCAGTGGGCTTTTTATTGCACAGCATGAAAAGGTCCCACAATGAAAATCTGATCTAACCTTTTCTTCCTGTGTGTCTTTCAAGAAATGTTTTCCACGTAAGGCACAGGAGAGCCTGCTGTAAGGAAGCATGTGGCTGTCATTTATTTCAGGCAATGTGTTTCAGGATTCAAACATAAGAAAACAGACCAGATAGACCTGTGGTAGCTGCAGTCTTTGTTGCCCATGTTTATGCTGTTTAAAGACCAGTCTTCTCCAACTTGATTCTAGTGAAGTAGCAGGCTTGCCTAAGGTCTATTGGCTACTTGTAGGTGAGGAGAAGCAGCCAAGCATTGCTGGGGTTAGGCCTGACGTTTCTCAAGTCAACATAATTGTATTGCCCAGCTGATGGTAAGCCGAAACCCTTCCAGAAGGTTTCTGCAGCTCTGGTTTGACTGTTGGTAAGCGATTTCTTATGCAAGTCACCTATACAAAGCAGCCCACGGTTCAGGTGTGGTTTTGAAAATAAGCGTTGATTATGTTAATCATTTCTCTGAAGTTCTTCAAGACCGGTTCATTCCCCGATACCCTTTTTCCCCTCATACTTCTTTCCTGGTATATAATAGTGGAAGAAAAAAATTTCTGTCTAGGAAATGGGGATTTAAGCATTTCTTGTCTAAAAAAGCAGAGGCTTCCTTTTTGCCTCTTGCAATGAAGGTGTTTGCACCTTAATATCTAAAATATCTAAAAAATAATTCCAACCCTTAACATGGGCTAATTCCATGAACTGGACCCTCCCTCCATTGATGATATTAAGGCAGTAACATGCATGTCCCCTGTTCCAGTCTCATCCTCAGCTTTCTTTAGGCTCCTGCAAAGTCTGAGAGTCTCATTGTACATTGTGCATCTTTCTTTTGTTGCAATGGCTTTCACATTACTAGCATAGGTCTTAATTCACCAGTCTTAAAGCTTTTGAATTTTGTGTATAGGCCTCAGTGAACACTCATAGAAGTGAACTGGGATCCCTCTGCGTATTGTTACCTGTCGATGATTGGTTTGTAGGTGGGTTCTACAACTTGCCCTCAGGAGCGTGCAGTGGGTGTCGAGCTTTAGTGTGCTGTGAAATGACATGGGCCTCAGAGGCTGGTTCTTTCCTCTTTCTTCATTCTCATCAGATCAGGAGTCGTTCCTGCGGTTAGGAAGTCTGATGGTCAAGCTTATTTCCTCAGAAATGAAAGCAAGCATTTTGGATCAGGCATCTTGCAACTGCTGACACTGCAGACCATCACCTGCTCCGCTTTTCTCCTTGCAGGTGGAAGTACCTGCAGAATTTGTAAGGAATAGTTTGGTGCTCCCTCGATGATGGTGGTGTTAAGGGTGTACCTGTCCATTCTACAGAGGCCTCCTTTCTGAGAGCCTTTGCCTCTTGAGAAGAGTAACTTTTTACATCATGTACTGCAGAGTTCTGAGACTGAAACTTGTTGTTGATCTGGTGACAAAACCCAACAGCTTTCTTTGGTCGGAAATAAAGATTTCTGAATGGGAATGCTTCTTCAAAGAACTGAAACTCCTGCCCTATGGCACCTGTTTCATAGCAAATGTAGCCTAAATATCATTAGTTTCTTCAGATTTGGTTTGTTTGCAAGGAACTTGTGAAGACTATTGATGCCTTTGATGTAAATAAACCATGGCCGTGCTTGGCAGAGAAGATGAAACTTAACCTTGGTCTCTCAGAAGTAAGTTGTTGGGCTCTGTCCTCATCAGCAGGTGGTCCTACCTTTCAAAAGGGCCTGTAATAGTGTTTCACTGGGATTTCTTTCCATTTGCAGGGGTTATGTGAAGCAGCTTTTGCAGTGATTCCAAGCGCCTCTGAGTGCGAGTTTTGGAGGTGGTGGGGAGGCTGGAGAGGGAGGTGGAGGCTGGGAGACTGTTGCTAGAGGCCAGGGAAGGGGATGTGGCTGTTGGAGAAAGGGCTTCTGATAGCTATTGTGCTCTGTAGTGTGCTGTAAGGAGCGTAGTTTCCTCAAAATGTGCCTTACAGCATCCTGTGGAGCCTTAATGGAGCCATTTATTTTCCACAATGCAGGCTTCTCTTTGTCTTCCCTTCACTTCCCTCTGCATGTGAATCAGTGACTCTGCTTCATGAGGAGAGTAGATCCTGAAGTGCAGAGGGAGACAAAGATAGCTTGTTGTCCAGAGCCAACTGTTGCTTACATCTTTTAAATGTCATGTTTTGCTCACCCAGAAAAGTAGTTTCAGGTGAGCTAGAAAGTGTATAAAGCAGGCGGAGGCTAGCCATTTCAAAAAGTGAAACTTGTGAGTGGCCTTTTAAAAGATGCTGATGGAAGCTTGGACCGTTGCAAATGACAGACCACCAACTCCTCCAGATACCGCTGCTGTACATGACATTCACAATACAATCTTGCCCTGAACTTTATAGGTGGAGCTACAGATGACATCTGTGTGTGGGGTTGTATTTTGTTTTGTTTTTTTCCCAACAGTTGTTTCTCTGTGCATTTAGTGAAGAGAAGTAAGGTTAGCTTAACAAAAATTGTCAGTTCCTATGCAGGGACCCTTTCTGGAAACTCTACATCATGTTTGGGGTTTTTTTTGTGGATGAGAATTAGAAGCTCAGTTTACCTGTGCGTATGAGACAGTTGCCAATCTATTGATGTGTAGTAGACCTTTCTGCAAGATACAGGTTTTCTTATTTGTAAAGCATGCCTTAATTTTTAAGTGGTTGCTCTGTTTCTTTGAAACTGTTGCTCCAGTGCTGTTACTTTACTGTTACTTCCTATTGCCTCTTCAAGAGATGCTAGAGAATTGTGGAAGAAGTTTCTGATACTGATGGCAGGCTATTTGCTTCCTTCCACACACATGCAGCATTTGTAGGAACTAACACTTGTCTCTGTATGGTTTTTATTTAAAATGTTTGGCCTTACGGGAAAAGGACATTGATAACACTGAAAGATGGAGCAAGTGTACTTAGCCTGTTGTTTTGCAGCAAAGTCTTAGACTGCAAAGGCGAAAGGAGAACAGCTTTGATGAGGACGATCGCCGACTCTCAAAAATCTAAATTGCATGTCAGATTGACAAAATGGGGAAAACAAATTTAATCTTAAGAGTACAGCAATAAAGGGATTGGGTGAATTCCCTTTGAGAAACTCACTTGAAAATAGATTAAATGAATATGAAAATCCTCTGCTGTTGAAAGCTGTTTTAAATCTTCATCTCACAGTTTGGTGGGTTTTGCATATTAATTTTGCTATCACATAAGCTCTTATAGCTGATCTCTTTGTGCTGCTGCTTGGAGCACAATGTTACAGGTTAAAACATGAAAAGGATGACTTTTAAACTAGCTTGCTTTATACTAATTCTAATAACCTTTATTTAATCAATTCACTCTGAGGGAACCTTGTCTCCAGAGACAGGAAATTGCTTGAGGATTACTGGCAGTGGCAGGACCTTCATATTTATTTGCAAAATGTCTGGGGGGAAAAAAAAAATCAGTCCTCCTTTAAAGGCAGTTGAAGCTAGAGTTGCTGCACTTTTCCTGCCAGGCTGAGTAGAGGTCACTGGGAATTCTGTGCTAGAATGCTTTTTCTTGACAAATAGTTTGATGGCTTGAGTGTACTCATGCAGGATGCTGGGAGACAAAACCCCAAGTAAGGCAGAGTGTGACCTGTTTCCCATGTAGATGTACTATTCGCTTAGCTGCTAGTGGCTTGACAGATTTCTTTCCTACCCTGCAGATAACCAAGAGTTAAAAGTGCCTGCTCTAAAGTGCCCTTTTTAGGGAGAATGGGGAAGGATCTTCCACTTTTCAGCTCTGTGTGGGCAGAAGGAGCATGGGGAAGAGGTGTCTGGGGCAGCATGTGTGGTATCCTTTATGCTCATATGCCCAGCCTGTTGATATTTGAATATAAGCATGCTGAAGTAACAAAATGCAGAAATCCAATGAAGACTATACTCTCTTTCTCCTCTTGCTTGTGTTTCATGGATGCTTCCCTGGTAGCTGGCCCATTCAGGGGATGGAGGACTATGCCTAGAGGCAGGAGGGAGGCAGTGTCTGGAAGTGGTGTTCTTGGCTGAGGAACAGCAGGCAGTATGTATTGCTTTCCGGGAGGCAGCTGCCCAGGTCACTGGCAGGATGCTTCACATCTAGCTTCTGGTTCCAGTGGTAGAGAGGCATTGTGTGCGGCTTTATCGAGGGTTTGTCCTTGCACATGTGCAATCGAGAGGGAACCTGATCTTTGCAAGGGTTTTCCCTGCAGTTTTGAGGCATACTGGACAAAGACTAGCTGTGCTTTTGCAGTCCTGGGTGGTCTAGTGAAAAGGCCAAGGTGTGAGGCAGAAGGCTAAATAACCTGTATCCTCTTAAGTTCTGGGTGTATCTCCTTCTGACCTAGCATTGGCACGTGTGTGAATCTTGCCTGTGTGCAGCAGCACTTCATAGCCTTTCTCATTGTTGCACAAAACTGTAAGATTTACTGCCAGAGCAAGTTGCTGACTCTTGCTGTCCTGCTTTGTACAACTTTTTCCCCTGTTTCAGCTTCGATTTTATTTGATTTCCTCTAACTAGCCAAGCCTGTGTTGCCTTTGGCTATCACAGACTGCTCTCACCCAGCATTCTGGCTTTTAATCTGCACGGAAACCAGGATGCTTGGAGCCCTGATTTAGGGGGGAGGGTTTTAGATGTAGAACATCTTTATGCATAGTACATTATTTCTGCCACACTTTAATGTGGATTGAAAATGGAGCTGGTTTTAGGAGCAAGAAGCCTGTGCAATTACTTGGCCCAACATGTTGTACAGGCTACTAACTTAAGTCAAAGAGTGGTTCCACACACTACAGGGATCAGCAGCAAAGCTGAGGTGGGAGTTTCTTACTTCTCCCCAGCTGCTGCGTCCACTGGCACCAGAGCTGTGCCAGTGTGAGGATCCAGTTTCCCCAACAAGTTCCTGAAAGTTGCATCAGCATTGCAGAGGGGATGGTTAGCTGTGACGTGGGTGTGGGAGCAGCAGCATGGGGGTGTCCACCAGGAGCAAGGAGTCATCCTTCAACGAAGGTAGCAGCACAAACCTGTAAGTGCTCGGATGGTTGAGGGACAGGCCTCAGCCCCAGCTGGCTCCGCAAAGGGGCAGCGCTGAAGTACAAAGGGTAGATTAGGCTATGGGTCAGTAAAGGCTGAGGAACCGTTGCTGCTACATAAAAAAGTGCTCGGAGCTGCTGAATGAACAGTTGCTACTAGGCAGTGCTCCTTGGCTGCCTCAAGACCCTTTGCTTAACATTTCCTTTGAGTTTGGTGGCAGCTAGGCAGAGGCCTTTCCTCGAGGAGCTAAAGAATGGCGATTCCTGTGACACTTGCAGGGTGTGTGCAGGAGACTGTGGGTGTGCTGCTCCTCCTCCTCCTCCTGCGGGTCAGAGCGTCCTGGGTCCCACCTCTGGGCTGTCCCAATTCCAGCAAACAGCGTCCATGTAGGTTTTCTTAAAAAATATTTTTTCACTAATAGCCATGCTTTGTAAAGTCTAAATGTCACTGAGTCAAGTGAGCGAGAAGTTGAAGCTTCAGATTGACCCACTGAGATGCAACTTACAGATTTTATTTACAACAGGTTTTATTCTGTGGACTATTACTTCTCTACTCTTCTTTCTGGCATGCTTCTCTCCCACCCCAGTGTAATGGTGGAAATCCTTAATGTGCAGCCTTTGAATGGTGGTTGTAGGTATCAGGAAGCTGCTTTGGCACCCTATTAGAACGGGACCTGTCCTGGGGATTCTGCTTGGATTGCTTGGCCTCCTCGTGGTGTATGTATGTCCCCTTGTGACATGTAATGAACAGCGATCCTTCTTGGAGTGCCTCTCTGGCTTGATGCTCCTAGCCTGTGCTGCTTAAATCAGAATATAATTACAACTGATTCCCTGTTAGAAAATCAAATTAAGCATAGCCTGTTGAGGGAAGCCAGTTAGAGAGAAAAGGCTGTGGGGGTCTTCTGCATAGTGATGTGTGCTCTCTGTGAGCTGGTAATTGTAAGAGTGATTTAAAAGAAAGGAAGCTGTTAAGACTGCCATTTCCCCACCCCTCTTCTCTCAGCCCTTGAGTATTGACTTCTGAGATTAATTTATGGCACCTTGCCTGGAATCTGAAAGCTTCGGGTTGAGTATTGGGGCGGGTACTGGTGTGCCTGCTGCCAGTGAGGGTGCCCAGCTGGGGAGCCTGCCTGGGCCACTTTCTGCAGCCGCCCTTGACCATTAGCCTCACAGGAGCAGGTCTGCATGCAGGCAGTGTGCTAGTTGTCCTACAGTTTTAGTTGCAGGGGGTTTGAATGGTGATGCAAAATTTGACTTTTCCAGCTGTACGCTGGCGAGAGTGATGTGACTGGGCTCTGTGGAGTGAAATGTGCCCAATGCCACTGTGATTGGTCTCTGCCACAGTGAAAGGTTTGTGGCAATACACACGCATCCTAAATAGGAAAAGCAGTAGGAAACATCTAATGACTTTGCTACTACTAAAAAAAGAAAAGGAAAATAGTGAGTTAATAGATACAAGACTCAGCATGATGCTGAGACCTTTTGAAAGCCAGCTCCCCCCCCCCCCCGCCCCGCATTGAGATCTATTAAAGCTGTTCTCTGCTGTATTAGAATCCCAATTGCAGTCTTAAAGTTGGAACCAGAATTTGAAACTGTGCGTTATAACTTTCTCAGTTTGGTCAGTGATACTGGGTTGTTGGAAGATGAAGTTTTCAGAGGACTTAAGGGCAGTCTTATTTCTCAGAATTTTTGTGTGTGTTTATCTTTGAAAACATCTTTGTGCTGCCAGACATCCAAACATCAAGGATTTGTTAACTGGGAAGGTTCTGATACTACGTCATGTCTGTTGTGGACAACTTTCTATATAAACTGTGATACAAGGAATAAGCACTGCACAGCAATTGTCATCGTCGTTTGGAAGTGGGTGAGTGGATGTTTTTGTATCTGGGAAATTTGATCATTCTAAACTTGAGTTGTGTCTCACAGCTGTGCTTTTAGGAATAAACATAAGAGTGCCTCTATCTTCTAGTATAGTTCCTTATTTAAATGTCAGACTGGTTCATTGAAGTTTATATATAGAAGGCTTTGATAGGAAAAAGATTTCCCAAATGGGTGTCCTCTTCAAATGGCTGTACTGCCTGGTGGTATTGTAGCTGCATGTATAGCAGACTGATGCTTTTAGCCACATCAGTCGAAATGAAAGCACAAGAAGTGGTAAGGATGGGGAGAAGCATGTTCTAGCAGTGAAGGATTATAAAATAAGACTTTACTGTACATGGGGCTCGTGGTGCATTCCCTGAAACAGATTAATACAGCTGCATAAATGAGAAAAGCATCCTGGATATACAAGTGACCTTACCAATCCAGTGCTGCTTTAAGAACCCTGCTTACTGAAAATAATATTTCAAGCTTGTATGTGGTTTAAAGAGGTTCTGCCTTTGCATGGCTTTTCTTTATTCTCATTCCCTTAAGCCATTTCAGTTTACTGTGAGTTTTCTTTTTTAGGACTTATTATTTTTGGAAAACGTTCTGGAACATTTTGTGCATATGGTTCTCTGTAAATGTGCTGTTGTACTGATTAAAGCTGAAAGTATGAAACCTAGCCTTTCTGATGCAGTGTGGCAGGGGAAAAATGCCGAAACAATCATTTCCAAAGGGAATACTTTTCCAAATAAAGACATATTTAAAAAAAACAACCCCACAAACAAAACAAACTGAAAAAGATTTCACGTGAGATTTATTCTCCGCTGTCCCCCAGTCTCTACTTTCTCCCATAGGTTGCATAGAAAATCCCTTAAAGCACATTCATCACTTCTTTTTTTTGGTAACTGGTTTCTCTTCATGCACTGGTTACGTGACCCCATTGCTATAAACATTTTTGTAATAAGCACAGAAATGTCCTGTGCATTGGAGTTGCATGCATTAACCTGTCTAACTCTCTACCCTGCCCCTCCGCGGCTCTGCTTTTCCTTCCTACTGGTACCTGGAAGTTCACAGCCTGCCTGTAACTAGCTTCTCCTTCCTGATTTGGAAGGACAACTCGATTTTGACCTCTTACCTTCTTCCTCCCAAGAAAAAGTTTCCAGTGAAATTCTGTGACTTTCAAGGGGACTTCTTAAAATTTGGGGAGCTAATGATATCTAGGGCTTTCTCTCAGACTTACCAAGGCAAGGAAAATTGGATGGTGTGGGGTTTGTTTTGTTTGGGTTTTTTTTTCTGTGTCATAAAACTCAAATTTTCTGTGACTGTGTCAGACCTGGCATGACAACCACAGACTTGGAAATGGGGGAGGATCCTCACAAGACTGAGACTGTTTCTAACAATTTGTCTCTGACTCTGTTTCTAAAAGTATGAGAATGGTATTTGCAAGAATGAAACCTGGGTGCTAGAGCAAGCTGTGCTGTGGTGTCCTCTTTACTCTGACACAGGATGGGAAAGCAAGTCAGAACAGAAAACATTTTATGGCTTAAAGGCTACAATGTGGAACAATGTTACTACATGTTGACATATCAGAGCACCTTGCTCACAGTTTGTCCTCTGCAGGTCGGTGTCTGATGCTGTGGGTCCTGAAGTGAAGTACATGTTTTGGAGGCCCACTCTGATGTCTTCTTGGGAAGATGGAATTTACTGCTGCAGCACACAGATTTATTTAGCAGACTATTGTGGCTGGTTGGTTGATTCTTAAGTCTTTAACATACCATGCAAAAGGATGGCAGTTTAGACTGTAGGAGATGTCAGTCATAGTTCACAGATTTACAGGGATGTAGCAGTGGACTTTTAAAGCGTGCAGTGAAAATATGCTTGATCTGGTTTTCCTTGAGGGATCCAGGAGCTCCTCATTTGGCTGACTTTGCAGGTTGTAGGCCAAACCGTGCGGCACAGTTGGGGAATGAGGAAGGAAACCCAACAATTCAGGTCCCACTACAGGCTGCAATCAGGTTTTGGTTTGCAGGAGGATGTGCGCTGATTCCAGTGTCTGGAATAAGGAGCGCAGTCTACCCAGTGATTCCTTTCTGTAGCAGGGGATATCTGCAGTTCAGCCCTCTGCTTTATGCTGTGCCTGTGCTATGCAGAAATCTGCCTTTTTATAATTCAAAGATGAAGGTGCAAAATGAAGCTACCAAATATAAGTGTTCTAAATCATCTGGTTACTTTGCGGGGGGAAGTGTTACGTGGGTTGTTTGGGTTTTCTTATTTCTTCTCTTCCTCTTCCACCTTTTCCAATTATCCTGGATAATTAAGAGTTGGCTGTGCTGAAAAGTCAGATGATTAAGATTTTTCTGAACTGCCTGCAGGTAATGTTGAATGCTTTGGGTTTTTTTCTTTGTGTCTAGTTTAACTGAACAGTTTAATTGAACTGTGAAGTTATCCCAAAATGTTAAAAATACAATTCTGTTTCTAAAAGCTTTCAATTAAACTGATTTAGCTACAGAAAGTAAGTAGAATTAGAGATGTCTTTCCTCTGCTGGCACTTGCACTTGGTTTTTCTGTAATTTTCTTATTAAGTAGCTGAGAGGATGACTTTTTTTGTTTTAAAGCTTTGGTCATTGAAAGCAGACGAAATAAGGATACAACAAAACCAGCAACTATGAGTGAAGGTTAAATCCTCTGAACCACACCACTCACCTGAGGTTCTACCTACAGTGTGACCATGAGGCAAGAACAATCCTTGTCCTTAGCCTTTCAAAAGCTATGCTGTGCGCACCCATCACTCATCCCACTGCCAAGATCTTTGCTGTGTGCATTCAAGAGATAGCAAACAATCTCTGAGTGTTATTCTGTGAGGGGGAAACTATGTGCATAAAATGTGCATGAGGATAACTCATTTTCTTTTGGCAAGTTTCAAGTATGGTATTTAAAAGCAAGCCCGTAGCACTCCAAACATACTGAATGCTTCCCTAAAACTGTGAAGAATCCAGATTGAAGACCTGTTTTCCAGCAACAGTGACACAGGACATAGCTGTGCCAGGCATCTTAAGCAACTGGCGAGCCTCAGACTGTTGCATCTACCCCCTGACATCCCATGTCCTTAGTGCATCAGAACTACCTGAATCTGGCTGTCTTTCACGTCTGTCTTTCATGTCCTGAGCACGACCTTCCAAAGAACACTTTTCCATGGGGACCTAGGAGTCCTGCTGTGATGAAATGGGGGAAAACCAGAAAATAGTTGTAATCCTGGGAAAATGTATGCATGCTTATGAAGGGATCTTGGTTCAAGGGATGTGAGTTGGCAGCTTCTGAAGGTCTAGTAGATAAATGGCAGAGGTCCCCAAACAGCTTAGCTTAGAGAAAGCTCCTGCCGTATGTGAGTGCGTCATCTTTGGAAACGGCCAACTGTGGTTTAAGAGTGAGCAGGAAGTCTGGCCTGCATGGTTGCAGTGGAAGCTGATGCCTGCTTCAGGGAGTTCATGTAGGAGTGGGCTACTGCTCCTTGTGCGAGCAGGGCTGGCCATGCAGCGAGGGGGACTAATGCTGAAGCATCACTGGGAAGGCTGCTTGATGACAAGACTTCAAGAAAAGAAGGACCCAGGGATGGCTGTAACCCAGGAGCAATGAGTACTTTTTCTCTTGTTCATAGCATTCCCTGAGAGGGTGTGTGGCTATTGACTTTGTGGCCATGGAGGATGGTTTATTTTCTTATCCATATTTAGTAGGTGTTTTTCAAAGTGCACATTAAAAAGAAAGGAAAAAAAAACCACCCCCAAACCTCTGACTGATATAGTGTTAACAGAGAAGAATCTCCTCTCCTCTCCTTACTGTGTTTATGGGAACTGCTGGCTATACTAAATATTCTCTTTGAAAACATTTCTGTTTAAACTTAATCCTCCCATAATCCTTCAGCCTAGGCTGTGGCATGTGAAACAGGTCTGAAGTGTCCTTGCTCTGTATACTTGTGCTGCTGTTGGCTTCTGCCTCATTGTTTCTAGGATCCATTAAAGAAACCATCCCATTTCTTAATGCTGTCTGTAAACAGGGAATGGCTTTGATTCTTGTGAACCCATGAATTGTTAAGCTATCTCCCTAAGAGTATGTCTCTGACAAATGTGTGTGCTCTACAATGCACTCCAGTTAACTTCTGGAGGTGGAGGCCTGTAGAGTTGTTATGAAAGCTGCTTCCCTCTGTGCTGTAGGTAATAAGGAGTGCGCTATAACAGTCAACTTTCAGAGAATTGAACGTCTGTCTAAATAGCTTCCCAACCACCAGCTCCCCTCTGGGAAGAAGGGATACCTTCTTATCCAGCCAGAATCTCTTTCATCTTCTAATTTTGTCAAAGAAAAGTCAAGGCTGAGAACAAGTTTTGTAACTTGGCTAAAGCCTGAGGGAGGATCGTCACAGGCGGTACCTGTGCCCATTGTCTCCTAACAATTCTGAGGGGTTTGTTGATGCTATCTTCCACTAAATAGTTTTGCTGCCTTTGTGTCTCCTTCAAATCCTACACTAAACTAAATCAGCTTAGTGGGATGTTACTGTAGGCATAGCAGCAGCAATTTACAGCATTCCTTGTGGGGCAGCCCCATGCCTCTGATAGAGAGGATCCCTGATAACCTGGGACTCAAGTGACTTGCTAGCTGAAAAGACATAGGGAAATTGTGCCTGACTTCAGAAAAAAGGAGAGAAACAGCACTGTGCTTTGGAGCCATCTATTAGTGAATCGAGAATAAGCAAAAATTGATTCCCCCAGAAGATATTCTTGTTTTAGGTATCTCTAACTTGGTTGTTGTTCAGAGACCAGAATTGGACTGCTGGCTTCCACGTGCAATCTTTGGGAGAGGAAAACATCCTGGGGGCAAGGAAACACACCTCAGGCGACTCAGCAAATTCTGTGATAATTGCATGCCCTCTTCCCTACTACTCCTTCTGGCTGCTGCTATGTCACCTGGCAAGCACTGTTCCAAGAGCAGGGAAGGCCACCTTTAAAAGGTACCTTGGCAAGACTTGCAGAGTTTGTTATACTAATGAGGCTTCATTAAATTGGAATGGGGAGGACAGACCTGTCTTGATTTAATCAGAAGGGCCATTTGCTGAAGATGGTGCATTGCTTTGTCAGAGCTGTAATTCAATGTAAAGCAGTGAGTCTTAGAAGAAAGCAGCCAGCTGTTGGCCTGGAATATAGGCCAGATGCTGGCCTCTTCCAGCTGAATATGAACTTAAAATCCATGCAGGAGATCTGACTTGAGAGGAGGAGCAGATGTACAGACTAGCTGGCTTGGCTTTCTTCACAGAGGAGTATTTTTTCATTCCATGGTCTAATTGTTGCTGAAGGAATTCCAGCAGGTGAGTGGCACCATCCTTACTCTTTTCTGCATGGTAGGAGTTTGGTGAACAAAGCATTGGCTCCTTGTCTGTGGAAGACATGACAAATCTATAGGTTGTGCTACAGGCATAGAGTGGGATAGTGTCACTTCTCTCCCTTCCCCTCCAGATGAAGCAAGAAACAAAAGGGGCAGACACAGACTTTATTGTAGCAGCAGCTCCAGACGTGCCACATGGCAGTTTAAATGTCATCTTGAAATGACATTTCAAGGCGGGGGTGTATGTGGACAAAGAATTCTTCTTTGGTAGAGACTAATTGACTTAAGATCCAAATTTTAAAGATAGCCCCTTTGCAAAGTAAATATGAGCAAAGTAGTGATGTGGAACTAAGGAAACCCTCTTCTCACTAGGATGACTTCCAGGTTTAATGACAAATCTACACCTTCCCTCCCATAATGCAAGCTTCTTTTTTGCCTGAGTAATTGGAAACATGAGTTGTGGCTGTTTGAGTTGTGTTTCTCTGGTCAGTGCTGGTGTGTTGACTTCATCTCAGAAGTACTTAAGGATCTGAAAGTCATACTGCCTTCCCTACTTGTAGGAGTCCTAACCCAGGTCTCCCATCTGTTCTCACAGGGTATGAAAGAGTACAATAACTGCCTCTGCACCTCTCAAATTTGTTTGGAGGTATCCAGCAGTTCTGAATTTCTATGGGAAACTTGGCCAAAAAAAATTAATCCCCCTACAGTATGAATACCCATTCAACTGAAAAAGCTGTGGCTGAATGGGGTTTCCCTCAAAATTAGAAGTATTCCTGTGGTCAAGTGTAAAGAAATGTTAATTTCTGCAGATTCCACGCCCCCCCCCCGCAAGAGCTTTAGAAGTTTGTGTAAGGAATAGCATGATAGAAGTATTAAGATGTGTCTCCGTGTGGTTTTTTGTTTGGTTTTTTTTCCACTACATCTCTCACCCAGTTGTCTTTTATCTCAGTCTTCTCCTTCCTCCTTTGTAAAACCAGTCCCAGCTTTCTTTCACGAGTATTGGAATTATGCATGACGTTATTCATCCAGGTCCAAAGTTACCGTCGGAGGTCTTGAAGGCTAAAACCGTACTAGGTTGGTAGGACATGTATTCTGCTGGGTCTTTTTCCTTCATTAAAAATAGGGGTTCAACTTTGTGCTTTCTTGATTTCCCAACTGTGCTTTGTGTGTTTGTGTGCGAGTCTGTTTTTGCTGTGGCAGTGCCTGATAGGCTATGGCTGAATCCCTCAGTCCTCAGGTATGAGCAGTGTCACATCCTGCAATTTTAATTGCTATGCTCAGTACTGTCAGAACATTATACCTGAGGTTTGCAAGCTGTTTTACATTCCTCCTCATAAGCGTGTGTTTGCCTGCCTGCCGGCTGGCTGTCAGGTTTGCTGTGCCTCTCCAGGTGGCTGAAGAAGCATTTGATTTATTTATCCTAGCTGTCTAGTACTGTCTACTGTGTTTTGGAGACCTTCTGAAAGGTGGTGGGGGTGTAGGAAGGCTGGCTCTCTTGAAGTATTTTGGAACAGATTCTCCAGATGCTATATCCTCTGGGCTTGTCTTGAAAAGAAAACCTAAAATTAATTGTAAGTTAGGCAGTCTTCACACCTGAAATATTAGAGGGTGGGTGAACAGTTCAGGTGTCTCTAATACAGCTCCTTTTAGTATTTCCTATGCAGAAGATTGCTCTTTCTGCTGCTGTTACCTTGTGAACTGTGAATACTTGGCAAGATTCCTAAATGCTAGAATATGCAAAAGGTTGCTCTTGTTTGTTTATGAATTTCCCCTTTCTGCCCCTCTCCAGATGTTGTAGGTATTTGGCTCAACACTTACTGTTTCTTTCTTTGTTTTTGTAGATCAAGGTGCTCCTGATCAACCAGATCTTTCAGGAATTTTTTAAAAAGAAACTTTGGTGGGTAAAAGATGTGCCATGGAATGGTAGCACCAAAGAGCAACACAGGATCGTCTCTTGCCTTGACTAGCCATGGGTTATTTCTTCTGCTAGTTATCTTTGGTAGCTTTATCTTGGAAACACAGGCCACAGGTAAGTGAAACCTTTGCATATGCTGCAGGGAGGGGGAGATGTCTAAGTGTGGAGGTGGCGTTATATTTTTATGGGGGAGCTGGTGATGGTTGATGCATTTGTACACATCTTGCAGTACTCAAAGGAAAAATTCCATTGCTACTTGTAAAGCAGAGGGCAATGTCTGAACTGGATGAGTCTTACACGTTAGTAAGTGCGTGCTTGTCCTTTACCCTGTCATTTTGATTCCCCCAGCCTTTTCCCCCTCCATTCTCATGCCTTCACTGCAGCTGGGAGCACTTGGACCATCTCAAGAGTGTGGACCATGTTTTAGTTGAGGGAGATTCTCATGTAGACACTCTTACCTGTATGCCCTGTAGCAACTGCTCATGTGAAGTAGTTTTGGAAGCACAGTCTGTCTTCAGCTCTTTGCACAGCTGATGAATCTGTTCAGTGTTTCCTTGTGTGCTATCTTTTGACACCTCAGCACCTGCTAACTGCACCCCTCTACTAGATCCTCTTTGCAGCTTGAGTTCTTCCATCTCCCCTTTCTATCTTCTTGATGTTTATCTGATGGACAAGTGTTGTGAATAATGTAAAGAGCAGTGTAATGGGATGATATGTAAAATGTCAGCAGAGATGAGGGGATCTGCCTTTTAGAAATGAGTGGAGGAAGAAAATATACTGGATACTCATAGTAGTACATGATGTGAAGTATGTGCTTGTTTACCCAGTATGCCCTGAAATATGTCTGTTCTCTTAGACTAGCCATGATGTAGTCTGTAGAGAGATGCCTGATCATAAGTGGCATGGGATGGAAGCAATAACTTTGTGTGCTCTTGCATGGAACTTTGAAGGAGGTTAGTCCCAAAAAGGCACGTAGATTTGAATTCAGCAACTGTTACAATGTACAACAGTAGCTTGCCTTTGAAAACAAAACCTCAGTTCTCGACATAACTCTAAAAAGCCCTATTTATTTGACATATCATGGCACCTGAAAATCTCCTGTGACCAACAGTCCCCTCAGCATCAGTGAAGCTTGAATTGGCCTCTCTGTGGTAGAGCAGAATAAATGTTAGTTGCCAGATGCACTACAAGCCGAGGTGATCCTGTATGGAAAAGTCTGCTGGAGCTGCAAACTTCTGGAGGAGGAGTTGATCTACTTTTAGTATTTCTGGCTCTTTGGAAGGGAAAGGCTGCTGAAATCAGATATTCCAGACTTGTAGGTCTTCCTGGCCTGATTTTGGCTTTGTAGGCAATGAGGGGTGGGGACACACACATGAGAGAGTGACAAATTGGCAAGAACAGATAGCGAGGGGGGAAGGGGACAAGGTCTTTTTGGATCTGGTCTATCCTTGGTTTTTTTCCAGTCTTGCTGTTATTGGTGATAATGTCACTGCCTCATTTCAGATGTAGGCCTGTCAGATATGCCTCCCAGCCTGGGGCTGGAGTGCAACATCCCCATCTGAAACTCCCATTACACACTACAGCACCTTCAATTGAGTCTGTAATCAGTATGCAAATGTCCTGTGCTGCACGGGGTTGCTGGATGGGGAAAAGCAGCCGCAATACTGGCAAGCCTTTTTAGTATAATTTTCGAGGCATCCAGTCACATTAACAAAAGCACTAGTTAAGCATGTCAGACCCGAGAGTGGTTCTGCATTGTTTCCCTTTCTGTGTTCCTTTTGCTTCAGGACCTGAAACCAGCTGTGGTAAACTGATCAAGGCAGATGATCAGCTAAATAGGATTATAGTGTCTGGGCATGAACCATTTCCTGCAGGGGAAGTGAGAAAGTGAGTGCATGCAGAGGGGAGCCCCAGAGCATAGCAGAAGGCAAGACGTGCAGGGCTAAAAATCCTGGGGGAGGGGAAGGGCTCGCTGAGGAGCGCCTCCATGTACAGGATTTCTGAGACTGGGAGGTAGCAACCCAACTGCCAATTGCTGGGAGGGATGGGGGTGCTCAGCAATGCGTCATGGGCCTGGAGAGCTGCACCTGCAGCAGCACGCCAGCCATGAGTAACGTTAATGAGCAAGTCAGGCGAGGCGCGCAGAGCCAGATGGAGAAACAAAGAGTACTGGCGAGGTGCTTGGAAAATCATCTTTCCCTCATCTTTGTCCCCCAACCACCCCACCATCCTCACTTTACATAGCAAAATCATTCAGAGCAGGCAGAGCAAAGCGATGTTAACATGAAGCAAGAGATTGTATTAAATCTCTTGGTGGTAATGCTTATATTGAATGTGGGGCCAATGTGACATGCTCACAATTGCTACAAAAGCTGAAGAATGCTCTCATATAAAGACAGACAAGCATGGAGACAATGGCTGGCTCAGCTCTGAGTGAGAAAGCAGAGCTTGTAATTCATATGTTTAAAACCATATGATGTATATTGTATTGCAGTCATTTTGCTGTTTAGAAATTCTATTGCTTGAGTTCCAGGAGGCTTAGAGATATATTCATGTTCTGGGCAGGAATGTGTTCTCTTTGCCACGTGGTTAATGCAGAGGGCAGACTCATTTCCAGTCGGCAAGCATCTGGTCTGTCCTCTGGTAATAAATTGATTTTATTTATGCATGGATTTTTAAGAAAAATCTTCAGCACTTTGTCTTGAGCAATCTATCCAAATATCCTGGAGTGCCATGAGATGAGTATGATAAGTTGCTTAGTCACTAAGCACACTGCAGAATTTGGGGAAACTGCTCCGTTTTCACAGGAAGATATCCATGAATATAAAAATAACTGCTGCACATACTTTGACACAAAACAAATGCAGCATTTGGTGATGGGCAAGCAATGAAGCTATGTCAGATGACAAGGGTTTATGGAAACTTCAGTGCTGTTCAGAAATGTTTTCTGAGCTTTATCACTGCTGTGCCTTTTTTCCCCCATCTGGAAAGTTCTCCAAGATTAGTTGGGGGAAATAATGAAGGAATGAGCAGGTGAGGAGACTTGGAAATCAAGGACTTAAAATGCTGAGTCTCTGTTTCTTCTGTTTTCTTTGAGGGTTCATCTGGAATGTAGCTAAGAGCCAGGGTGCTTAGTAGATAGAGATAGGGAACTTTTTAAGTTTTGGAGAGGAGCAATAACAACCATTTTGTCTGCTTTTCTGCAGATAATGCTTCTCCATTCTTTCTTTGTTGCTGTTTTTTTTGTTGGGTTTTTTTGGTGGGGTGGTTTTTTTTTTTTTGGTTGGTTGGGTTTTTTCCTCCCTTCCATCTCTGGCCCTTAAGGTTATAACCAAGCTCTCAAAGGCCTTGTGTTTATATCTCATTCAGTGGTCCTCCTGTGTGGCCAGGCTATTTTTGGAAAGATGACAGTGGATCAGAATAAGTTGTTCATTAAATTTTAACATGCAGTCACTAAAATACTCTGAAAGCTTCCTATCATTTGTGTTCCAAGTGGTGTAATCTCTCTTGGATTCATAACCAGCTCAGTTGGAAACCTATCAAAGCATAGGTTGGGCTTTTCATTATTCATAATAGCATCACCTGGTCCTGGTAAATGCAAGTAAACGTGTTGGTAAAAGTATTAAACATCCTGAATTAAGCAAATATCAATATCCATAAAGGAGGGAGTTTAAATATTAACCTTTAAAAATTAATAATAATGCAGGCTCGGTGAATCTAAGTCCATTAAGATTTAGACACAGCCTGATTTTTGTTGACAGATCACGTGTGAAATACTATAAAGCTAGCTCTTTAATTTTTAGGATTGCCATTAAAGTGATAAATTGAGCTTGAATAAACTGAAACGACTTCATTCCTCTGTGTTGTCTCTGACGCAAATGCAGCCAATCTGATGGTTGCTGTTCTAAGGTCTTTTCAGTGCCAAGGTTATTCTGCACAGAAGCTCTTGGATACTGCTGGTATTTGTTTGCATTGCATAGAACAGCTTGTTAGGGAGCACTCCAGTCATTGAGCAGATTCAGACTTGTTCCTATTCTTTGGGAATCTGTGCAAAGCAGAGGTTTCCTTTGTCTCTGATTATGCAGCTGAAAGGAAGCCATTTATACAGCTAGGGATGAATTCAATAGTCATGAAAACAAGGACTCTATAACATTGGATGGCCAGACAGAAATGTGGGGAGGTGTCGTGCATGAACAGAGGATCTTGATTCTAAACTGCATTCTTCATGTAAGTGTGGGTTTGGAGAAATTGCAGGGTCAGCCCAAAGTAGTGTGTAGTTCTTCATGGAGAGAAGGGGGAAGCAGTTTCTGGTGCAATTACTCTTTCCAGTCCCTTTGGAGAGCTTAATAAGAGCAGAGTGGTACAGAAGAGCATGGTGAGGACCTGCAGAATAATAGCCAGGCCCCAGAGGTGGCTAGGAAGCAGATGCAGATGGGCCCAGAATTAGACTATTCAAATAATAATATTCACACTGCTGCTACACTGATCCATGCAGTGCTATTTAAGCAACTGGCTTTAAGAGAGTAATAGGAGTCTCAAGAAGCCACACAACTTGTTTTAATTTTAACCAGTTCTAATGGTTGAAGGGTGAATTAAAGCAAGCATAATGGTAATCCTGAATTTTCCTTTTGTCTGTCCTAGGTTGGCTCAGCAAATCCAAAGGACCTACATGTGAGTAGATTGGTATTCACTGCTGTACTATGAGAAATGAGTGTGATGTTTTACTGGTTAATATAAGTGGCTATGAGCTAGGATTCCCATTATACTTTTGTTGTGTTGAATAGGCTGAGATCCATCTCTATGCCCCATTTCCATTTTTGTCCCTTGTATTTGGAAAAGATGAGTGCCCTCTGTTTGAGAGAGGAAGATCAACTTCATGTGTTTCACTGTGCTTGAAGGGATTCCTGTACCTTCTATAGCATTTAACTTCAAATGACTCAAGAAAAAACAAGTAGAATAAGTATTTCATTAAAACCCAGAGAGAGATGCTGCTTGTGAGAGTTTTGAGAGGCTGGGGAGGGCAAGCTGAGGCAAAACTCCCTTTGTTTCCTTTATTCAAGAAAGGTGAACATCTCATCACATAGCATGACTGTGGATATATTCCACTGGATACTCCTGCTTTTCATTTCCTGTGCTTGGAAAAAGTCTAAAAATCTTTCCTGTGTGCATGTTATGGATGTACATAACTTTGGGAGGAATTGGGAAGCATATTTGGCTTCTGAATCTGTTTTAAATGTATAAAATTTTGTGTAAATCTTTGTTGAACTCTGAAATTTGATCTGTTTAGTCTGAACTTTCCCCTGTCTTCCAAAAAAATAAAAAGGAATACAGAAACAGAGTCTGAGGGGAATGGATTCGTAATGAAGTATTTAAAGGTATGGGAGGGGAATTTTACCACCTACCAAATTTTGGTCTTCAGGGAGTGAGAGATGGGAGAAGAGCTGATGGAATCATCTGAATCCTGGATTTTTATCCAATGACTGAATTTTACTGCTGGCAAGACTGGTATCACATACACCTAGTATTGACGGGCTTTCAGTTCTTGGCTGTGGTTGCTAGCAGGAAAATAAGCTGCTTTAGGAAATAACTCAAGAGTTGTCTGGTCTGACTCACCTTAGCTTCTTGGGCTAGAATGAGAAATATGGAAACTGGTAGGAGCTTCACTGTAGAGGGAAGCAGGAGGGGTGCTGAATGGCATGATTTGTTCTTCAAGAGAAAGTGTTTGTGAGCTTAAGTCCAGGTTCTGATTCATCACCATCCTGGTGTCCCTTGATGACTGCTGCCTGCTAGGTTGGAGACACCGGCTTGTCTGTCTTCTTATGCAGCTTCCTTCTATCACTGAGTCCTTCCTCTTTATCTACTTGAGCAATCACTTGGGAGGAATTTGTGTTCATTCCTAGTCTCATGGGGAGAGTCCTGACAGTGGGACAGAGAAAGTTTCCTTGCTATCACTTTGTGCCATTTGACAATTCCTTTCCTGCTTCTGTCCCTTTTGAGTCCTAAACTGGTTACCATTGCAACTGAGGCTGTATGTTTTTAGGATATGTTGAATGTTTTTCATCTGTGCAACCCATATCTGCCATTGCTTCTCCAGTTCTTATGTTTAACTGTAGCAGCACAAGCAGTTACCACCTCCTGTTCATGCTGTCAGCTATTAATGACTCTGCAGCAGGGATGGCAGAACAAGTAAATTTGGTCTGGAACTGCGGCAAACTTCAGCCTGGGCTGTGAGTGCAAATACTGCTGGAACAGCTGTGTGTGGTATGTAAAGCTGTGGAGTAGATGTGTCCTCAGCATGCTTGCGTGGGTGAAAAGGGAGAAACAAGTGGGTAGGGCAAGGTGGGTAGCTGTAGACTGTAGAGCCTTCGGCTTTTGTGCCTGAGTCTGTCAAGGCCCTGTGTTAAACCCAGCAATCTGTGTCTAGATGAGGACTGCTAAAACTCTGCTGGTAACAAGCCACTCAGTCAAGAGTGAAGGTAGGGCACTGAAGACACTTGAACAGCAAGCTCAAAAATGCTGGTACCTTCATGAGAGTAATTGGAACCCAGTGACCAGATTATGGCATTGTCTCAAGAGGTTGTACCTGCTTATCTGTGTGTACTGATCTGCATCTAAAAATTTTTTCTTTTAATGAATCTCTGGGGAGTGTTCATCTTTCCTTGCAAGCAGGAATTCCCCTGAGGCTCCACTTCTGCAAAGTGTTGTACTGGAGTTGGAGGACTGGCAAATTGCTTGCTTCCAGATGTTGAGGGGATTTGAAGTAATACCTTAGGTATGAGGCTGCTTCGATGAGTTACAGGATGGTGGATTGAGCTACCAGGGGGCTTGTTGCTAAACTGTTGAAGAGTAGAATGAGCTTTTTGGCCCAGCCTAGTGCAGTGATCCTTTTATTATGGAAGGGGGAGGGGAACTTTTGGAGTTCCTGTGCTGAGAAGACTGCCTAATCTCAAGAGGTTGTGGGGATGTTCCCTCCCTGCTTGTGTACCTTGGCCTGGCTGGTGCTGAATGGAGATGCCTCCTGCCTTCCTTCTCTGTAGGGCCTATGCCGTGAATGCAAGGATAAGCGCATTTATCCACTTAGCGTGGTAAGAAGCATTTCAGGGGAAGCAGAAGCCAAAGAATTGAACAGTAGGGTAACAAAAGAGCATCTTTAAATCCTGCGGCCTCAGCATTTTAGGTCTAGCCCATCATCTTAATTCAATGGGGAAGATCTTTCTTGTGTGAGAGGAGAAAGAAACTTTGCTGCTGCTTTTGAGACATATCTTTTACTTTGTCAGTAAAGGGAGAAGCATGTCTGATTTGAAGAATATTGCCTTGCTGTAGAGTGAGATAAGCACCTCTGGAGGACATTGTCTTGAGTTTTCAACCCACTCTCAGGGAAGAAACATGGTAGGCCTGACATGTGCAGAGTCATAACCAGGAAGCCTGAGGCTGCTGATGCTTTTCTGGCTTGAAGGAACATTTTCTATGTCCCAAGAAAAGACCAACATGGTGTATAACGAGTTTTGTGTCAGACATACACTTAGGCACCCATAAAACTATCCATCAGAAAGAAAACAAAACCGTTTGTGATCTTACCAATGTTTTTGTTCAGGTGACTTTGCATTTTCTTCTGCTTATTTTCAGCAGAGATGTCAGCTGCTGAGACAACAGGCAAAGTTTCTCTGGTTTAGGTAGAACTAGAATATTTTGAAGGAAATTGAGCTATATGGAGACTCTTCAGGCATAGAAAAGGTCTAGAAGCAAATGGAGATTTGTAGGAAGGTGGTAGAATAGATTGAAAGTGAATGAGGATCAGAGGAGAATAAGATTCTATGAAGGAGAGGACAGGGACAAGGGGAGTACAGCAAAACAGGAAGGTGAAGGTTTCCACAGGTGGAGTTGTGAAAAAGATCCTGGTGGTTTAAAAAGCCAATTAGTGGCTTGGTGGTTAAGTAGCATAAGTCCTGAGAGAAGGTAGTGTTTTAGTTATGCAAGCAGATTAGAATGGTTGAGAATAGTATGGCCTTGGGAGGAAGGACTCCAGCAGAAATATATGTGTGTTTATTTTTTTAATGGTTAGGTAAGAATGTTTTAATGCAGGAGGATAAAGGATATGCCTTTACAACATCAGGCTTTTGAGGCTTTTCTATATGCAACAGGACTGACTAATGAGACACTGACAGAGAGTTTAAGAACTTGAGGGGTACAGAGTGCGTGTGCCCTTCAGGGACTGAAGCTTCAAGGCAGGAATGTCCTCAAGGCAGGAGCAGAGCAGGGTGAAGATGCCAGTTACTGGAGTACTGTGTCTGCCTACAAGTGCTCTAACATCATGTCTGAGGAGCTGGCGGGGAGAGAAACTGCAAAGGACCATATAGCAACTGTGTATGAAACAAGACATAGGGAGGAATTTCAAGTGGAAGTTTCTGCCATGTTCAGAGAAATATCCATGCCTTTCTCAGGAAGTTCTGCTTTTCTTAGTTTGTGTTCAGTTTTACAGTTAAAAGCTGTTTTGCTCTTCTCCCCCATCCTGCATTTCTTTGGCTGCTACACCCACTCTAGAGGAACCCTTCCTGTAAACAAGATAAACCTATTAAAGCTGCTGTATCCTGGAAACTTGTCAACACCATGGTGTCACTCCCTGCTGATGGCGATGCTTTCCAGGTGGATGAAGTTACATTAGAATGGGTTGGGGACTCCTGGTGCTACCTCTGTTCTGGACCACCAGTGTCCTGGAGATTTATCTCCAGGCGACTTACCTGATGCTGCAGAGACCTTTAGGAACATGCTTCTGGTGTGTCATACAAAACCCACAGCTGTTGATTTAACCTGTGGCTGGGAGGGGAGAAGTGTAGATTTCTAACGTGGCTTCCTCTGGCCCATTCCACTCCTGCCTTCAGAGCACCTGACTTTGAAACTCAGGTCCTGGGAATGCGCCTGCTGCGTAACCTGTCTCCAGTAGTTCAAGTTCTAGGCCTGCTGACTTGTTTCTTGAAAAGGACCAGTACTGTCAGATTTGTGCTGAACCATGTGTTATGCTACAGCACATCTTTACTTCTCTTTAGCACAGGCAAAGGGCCGTAACTGTAATGTGCTGTATTATCCTAAAGCTAGTACTACTTCCATTCTGTCACTGGTTTTGCTTTCCCTAGCAAAAGTAATCTTTGAATGCTTCTGGAGAACAACCTTCAGGCTTCATTGTAAATGCTTTCTTGGGTGTAATTGACTTAGGTTATAAGATACTAAGAAAAGATAAAGGCTTTATCATTTGAGTGTTTAGGTTCAACTGCCACTTTTCTCTCAGCTGAGGAAATTATTCATTTTTTATATGTAAGCTGGAAAATCGGAACATAGTCACAAGCAGTGATGAGTTTGTCTTTGAGTGCAAGTCTTAATGAAATACATGAAGGTGGCAAGTTTGTTTTTCCAATTGTATTCTTGTAGTCCTCCACTTCTTTGTCTTTCCCAACAAGCTAGTCTTGTTGCAAATGTTATTGCCAGTAGCCCAAAGCAGAAATGAGTCTTGCTGTGATGTAGAAATGTGATGCCCTTGAGCTAGCATAATTTTAACCTTCAGGCCTTCGCACTTTGAATCTGTTTGCATTTGCTTCTCAAATACTGAAATGTTATCTTTAGGTTGGCAATTTGTGCTTTGGTGGTGGCTGTTTCCTCCACGGCATTTAGTAAGGTAGACTCCACTTTTGGAATAGCTGGGGGAGATATACAGTGCTGGCAGAGCTGAGCTCTCTGTTGGTAGAGGATCCTTGTTCAATTTTGTGTCACTGAAGCGGTAGTGAAGCAAATTGGCAAGTTTGGTCTGAGGCAGATCACAACACTGGCAGTGCACTTCTGCTTTGTGGGAGGGGAGGTGCATGCAGTGGTGGCCAGGTGCCTCTGGTGGGCAAACACCTGACCTGCAGCATGGGTGCTGTGCTGGAAGAGTTTAGCCCCTATGAGAAGTTCTGCCTCCTCTAGCACCCTGGAGGACTGACTGCCACTTAGCATATGCCTCCAGCTGTGGCTGGAGACTCCTCAGGGCTGGAGGACCTTTTGAGAGCACTGGGGTTTTATTTTATTTTTTTTCCCCTTTATTTTTCCTGTCAGTGTTGCCTTGGTCATGTTTGGTCCTGCTTTAACCAGCTCTTTCCAGTCATGAGCTGATCCCATGTAAGAGTTGAGTCCTTGGGTGGGCAGTGGTATGACTGCACGGAGGAAAGGGGATGTTGTAGCCTGTCATCCAGCACACAGGTAGGGCTGCTTTTAAGCATCCTTGATTCCTGCTGTCAGTAAAACCAAAAGAGACTGGTGGAAGCTGCTAATTAGGGGTGTTATGAGGAGATCCATTCTCTGACTACAGTCAGGGTGAGCAAAGAATTAACTATTTGTTATGGTTTAACCCCAGCCAGCAACTAAGTACCATATAGCTGCTCACTCACTTCCCCCCAACACAGTGGGAGGGGGGAGAGAATATGAAAAGTAAAACTTGTGGGTTGAGATAAGAGCAGTTTAATAAAACAGAAAGGAAGAAACTAATAATGATAATCATAACTAATAAAATGACAATAATAATACTAATAAAAGGACTAGAATATACAAAACAAGTGTTGCAGAATGCAATTGCTCACCACTTGCCAACCGACGCCCAGTTAGTTCCCGAGCAGTGATCCACACCCCTGCGGCCAACTTGCCCCAGTTTATATACTGGCCATGACATCCCATGGTATGGAATACCCCTTTGGCCAGTTTGGGTCAGCTTCCCTGGCTGTGTCCCCTCCCAACTTCTTGTACCCCTCCAGCCTTCTTGCTGGCTGGCCATGAGAAGCTGAAAAATCCTTGACTTAGTCTAAACACTACTTGGCAACAACTGAAAACATCAGTGTGTTATCAACATTCTTCTCATACTAAATCCAAAACACAACACTATACTGGCTACTAGAAAGAAAGTTAACTCTATCCCAGCCAAAACTAGGATGCTCTTTTACCATGTACCTCTGCCACATACCACCTGCCACTTGTCTGAGGCAGGTCAGGAGTCAGGTGCTGTGGAGAGATTTGAGAGGATGATAATGAATGTCTGTTCTGCATCCGCTGACAGCAGGGAAGCATCTATCACTAAGTCTGTTTCCACCTGCTGAACTCTTAACTTAATTAGTTGCTGTTGTGGTTTAACCCCAGCCAGCAACTAAGCACCACACAGCCGCTTGCTCACTCCCCCCACCCGGTGGGATGGGGGAGAGAATTTAAAAAAAAAAGAAAGTAAAACTCATGGGTTGAGGTAAAGACAGTTTAATAGGACAGAAAGGAATAAAATAATGATAATAATGACAATAATAACAAAAGAATTAGAATATACAAAACAAGTGATGCACAATGCAATTGCTCACCATTTGCTGACTGATGCCCAGTTATTTCCCAAGCAGCGATTTCACACCCCCTTCCCTGCCCCAGCCAACTCCCTCAGTTTACATACGGGGCATGACATCCCATGGTATGGAATACTCCTTTGGCCAGTTTGGGTCAGCTGCCCTGGCTGTGTCCCCTCCCAATCTCTTGTGCCCCTCCAGGCTTCTTGCTGGCTGGCCATGAGAAGCTGAAAAATCCTTGAGGTAGTATAAACACTATTTGGCAACAACCAAAAGCATCAGTGTGTTATCAATGTTATTCTTATACTAAATCCAAAATGTAACACTATACCAGCTACTCAAAAGAAAAATTAACTCTATCCCAGCTAACACCATGACAGTTGCTTTAAATGGAAGAAATTTTTCTCCTGACATTGGTTGGTTAGTAGCACCAAGGGAAGGTGCCTGCAGAACTGAAGCTTTTGTGGTTTTAATTTAAAAAATTTTTGGATTTGGTGGCAGCATTTCAAAGCTGTTTGCCAGTCTGCACCCTGCATAAATGAAACCAAATGTATCTCCCTTTCCAGAGCGGTCTGTCACCTGTCTTCTTTCTGTGGCAATAGAGGCTGGCATACTCATTAAACACAGATACTTCTCTATAGGTAGGATAGAACACCTAAGCATCAGTGGGATGACTGAACTTTCAAGGTGAAATAGCTCCTGTTTCTTTTCCAGGGGAGGGATTTGGGACTCTTATCTGTTATTTCTGTGGTGTTAAGAGTACCTTCACCCGAACTCGTAGTGAAGTGGGAATTGCTGTAATCACAGCAGTGTTTGTGAAAGGCAAATGTTGTTTCAGTCTGTACCTTGCTTTTCCAGTTGACCTGTATTTCACTTGGTGTAAAACTTGGTTTACTTCTCAGCCATTGTGGTTCATGGTGTCCCTTTTCTCCTGTAGTGGGAGGCTTTCTGGGAGGTGGTAGGAAATGGTAAGTTGTAGGAAACACATTTGCAGCAAATCCTGTAGTATTTAAAACAGAATCATTACTTGAAGTCGCTTTTCCCTGGCGATGCCCTGGCTGGTATCGGAGGTAATGAAAACTGAACACTAAATAGAAAACAGAACTAGAAAGCCTTCTGGTAACCATTTGTCTGTTGTTATATATTGCATGGTAGCAGGATGAAACTTGTGGTGCCCAGTCTGGTCTCCGATCTCCCCACAGCAACTAGTTCCAGTTGCTTTTGCAGGGAAGCTGAGTGCTCTCCATCCCTTTGGAGTAGCTTTCTCCATGGGAGGGATTCCTCCCTGAGGCTGAGCTAGTTTCTGAGGCTATGAGGATAGATATATTTATGTTGATTAATTTCTTTGAGCCACGCTTTCCTATACCAATATCTGTTGTGCCCAGTTTAATGACCAGCTGTAACGATTTTTACTGTCGTGCAATTGTTTAGCAGTAGCCAGAGAGCAAGCAGTTGGGGACCTTTTGCTTCGCCTTTTTTCAAGTCTTCCTTAAGCCCATCTTTGTCCTTGCGTGCGTGTTTGGAGAACACAAGGCCACGGTGTATGTCTGCTGTGCTCGGGGCCCCAGCCCCGCACACATGAATTCATCAGCTTGATCTTTCCACCCCTGCTCCTCGGGAGGGTCGGATGGCAGCTGCAGCTCCTGTCAAGCATGATGCTGGGCAGGGAGCTTTGGGGAGGAGAGTTACAAAAGGCCCAGCTTAAATCATCTGTGTAAGGGCACAGCGGAGGCTCTGTTACCCAAGCCCTGCCGCTTGTCTTCTGGTTCTATGGTTGTAATGACATTAGCATTTCAAAAAGGGGATTACCATGGCCCCCAGGTTCTGAAGGAAGGATGTTTTGAAAAGCTGCTTTCTGGCTATCTCTGCTTCCCTCGTGTGTCTGTTCCCCCTCCCCCGTCCCCCCCCCATCCCCCGTGGAACCTGAAGGGTTGGTGAAGGTGGCTACACCATGTTAAAAGTGGGTTGTTGCTGCTGGGAGGAAGCTGGTTGTTTATTAGCCTAAATGTGGGCTGGTAGATGTGAAGTTGTCACTGATAACATTCCTTTCTTGCTTATTTGGGATGACTGTCTGATAATTTCCTAATGGAAGAGTTAAATTAAAGGGTCTGTGTTGGGATCACAACTGCATGCTAGAGAAGTATCCTGAAGTCATCCTTACAGGAAGAAGTTAAGGTAATTACACTAGTTTGTCTTGTGTATTTCAACCAAAGGAAATGGGCAGCTCATGCATCCTGTGCATTGTCTGCTTTCCACACCTCTTGTGGTACCGAAAAAAACTTTCTGTGCCCAGGCGCAGGATTTCAGGGTGGTTCCTTGGGAAAATGATTGTATTTTTATAAGGTTTTGTTTAAAAACAAAAATTCCTCTAGTGAAACTCAACTTCTGGCTCTTGCAACTCTGTTGCATTACCCTCACCTCAGATCAAAATTGGGTTGATTTTTGTTTTTCACTAAGTTCACTTTCCCTTTCTGATGTTGCTTCTGCTGGAAACTTGCGTTAAGGCCCTACATATGCTGGGCTCTAGTGGAAAACCCCTATGGTTGCTATCTTCCCTCCGGTTGCCTTAGCTGTAGAAGTCACAGGTCAGGCCTGGTTGGTTGTCTGGTCCCTGGGGCAAGAGAACAAAAGGAATTGTCTTGTTTGCCTACCAGAGGCAGGCAAGAGTACTTTGTGCAACCCCTTCAACCACGTGTGGGCCCTAAAATTAGTAGCTGACCCACAGCATCCAAAATAGGAGCCCCTTAGCTTGACTGTGTGAGCACGGTTGGAAGACACATAGCAGAAAATGCTGGTGGTTGCGTAGAGCCTGGTCCTGAGCAGTATTGCTAGTGCTGTTTGTATTGAACTGTTGAATAAGAAGGGAAAGATATGTTTTGAAGAGATGTTATTGTACGTGTAGGTTGAAGTATTCACAGGCCTTAATCCTTGCGTGTGCCCGTAAGGACTTCTCTTGCGTGTTCGCATAGGGCATAGTTCACCGAGTGTTTTTGCAAAGCAGTGCTGGCTTGAGTCACGGCTGTCCCTTGCTCTGGGCGCTGCTGGGAGCAGCCACAAGCCTGGGTCTCCTGCAGTGAGTCACAGCTCCTGCGCAGGGACAAACAGCCGGAGACCGGCTGGAAGAACTGCTTAGCGCTTCCTGAGAGAGATGGCAAGCCTGGGCCGTAGATAAGCTGTCCCTCAGGGCATCAGGGAGGAGCAGAAGTACAGTTTCCTCTGTAAACGTGGTGCAGGGTACTTGGTGTGCTGAGGAAGGGAGACATTTAACTTCTCTGTGTGAAAACAGGAACTGTGGAAGGCCTTCCAGGAGTGTGGTGGCTGCTGACAAGGTGTCTGTGCTTATTCAGTGTATTTTTAACTCTACCAGTCTCCACACCTGTTCTAATCTGCTTATTTCTGTAGGGCACACATCTGTCTCTAAACTTCAACAGGGATGGAGCGCCTTAAACATTAGATACTCAGTTGAACCTGCACTGAGTGAAGGTGGAGCTTTTGGGTGCCCTGTGCCTCAGGTGAGCTGGACAGAAAGCACAGGGTGGCAGAGCCGCAAGTCACTATGGTCACTCTGTCTTGTTCTCTTCTTTTTTCTGTTTCTGCAAATGTGCCAGCAGACACAGTGATGCAAATCTGCCAGCTGTCTCCTTGGGAAGTTAGTCACTGAGTCGCTGTGCAACCAGCTCTAGTTGCACGGGCTTTTGAATTTGCAGTTAAACTTAGCTACTGTGCATCTTTGTGTGGCTGGTTTTGGGATGTGTGAGTTTCTGCATCCTCTTTTTGAAACACCTTTTCTGGTAGTGATGATAGAAATGAAATATTCAGTATTATGGTAGAAGAGGGCTGGAGAAAAAGTAAAGCTGTAAATCTGAATGCTGTGAACTAAAAACCTAGGAACTAAAGCATGCAGAAAACAACAAACAGCCTGGTTTCTGAGGGTCTGATCAAATTTTAGATTTACTTGGGGGGGGGGAACCCCTCTTATTCTTTCCAATTTCAAGGCAGTTACTGTTTTAAGACTTGCAAGAGAAAGATAAGGGCAGCAAAAAATGCAATGAATAAGTGCTGGTCATAATATTTAGTGGGATAAGAGCATTTATAATTATTACGGAGTAAGAGGAAGGGAAAAAAGCATGAAGGAGAAAGTAGTTTTATTTCCCTTGCTCCCTGTTTGGATTAATGAATTTAATTACTTGGAAATAGCTAGCAGCAAACTTGTGGGTTTTTTCAAATGTACTTTTAACAAGACTGCAAATTTTAAAAGAAGAAGAGGCAATTCACTAAAAATAATTGAAGGCGTGAGTAAGAGCTTAACTGCTATATCCCCCGTTGCAAGTGCTTTGTGTCTGTAGAAGTTAAGAGAACGGAATTAATATGCCTCTGATGTACTGGGAGGGGAGAAACCAGGGCAAGAAGACGCAATTCTAAATGCACGGAAGCAAGTGAGATACTGACTTTCAAATAGATCCTTATAATAAAGTTGTTCTTTCTTTTGTTCCTGTCAGCATAAAATAGAGATGAATATGGAAAGGAAATGGTCGAACAGGGTAATGGGATTCTCTGTAACAAGCAGCAAGAGTGCATGAGGTGGGAGAAAGATGATGGGGCAGAATGCCAGAAAAGGATCTTTGTATAATAAAGCTTGTGTCAGAAATTTCTCCCTTCTTGATGGTATAATTTAGTTTCCACTAAATTGCTTGCTCTTTTGTCAGCTTAAACTGGTCTTTGTGAAGTGATACGGCAGCTAAGCAAGTAAATAGCAAAGAAAAATAGCATTGCATCTTCTTTAAATCAGGGAAAATATCTGGTGGGATGGCTCTGATATCAAGATACATTTACCATGAAATGAAATTTTCCAAAGTACTTGTGTCCCACTAGTAATCAGTTGGGAGAGGATGTCTCAAGTCACGCGAGCACGGCTGAAAATCCTGCTCAGTGTGTTTAACAATCTGAAAGAGGGATTTAGTATCTTGCTGCTTAAATTTGCAGGCAGTATGGTACTGAAGGAGAGCTGCAAAATTCCCATGACGACTAACATGAGATTGCTCTGAGTAACAGAGCAACTGAGTAACATCTGGAAAACCATGAAGAGACACTGAAGGTATCTTTCTCCAAAGGTTACTTGACTAGTAAGCAGATTGAGGCAGCATTTGGAAGAAGGCACAAATCCATTCCCTTAAACAATTTGCAGTGGTAGCAGCCCATTCTGAGCTTTTTCAGGAAGGCAGGGTAGAGCCATATGCCTTTTCATTTCCTCTTGGTGGGTGTGTACCCCCAGACAATACTAATTACCTGTACTAGAAGTCTACCAGCAGTGCAATAGAGCTTCATATTTCCAGCTTGTCCAATTCTGTGATAACAGGCATGTTGTCAGAGCTGGCTGGGCCCTGAATACTGATGGAGGAAAGCTTACCTCTCTAGCTGCAATTCTACCTGGAAAGATGCTTCTGCGTTCCCAGTTTGCCCAGTAGCATCAGGCCCTTCTATTATCTTCAGCATTAGCATGAGCCCCAGTGTGACAGCTCCCTGGAGCATGATTCATTAGAAAATAGTATGCTGAATAAAGCAGTTTTATGCAGCAATGGTGAGGCAGTTTCTTGGGTTTTTTTAGTGACCCTTTTTGTCAAATCCTTAAGAGGAGTGTTTGAAAGCAACATGCCTTGTTTTGGTCAGTCTGAGGTGCTCAGCCATGGAACAAGCATGTCCCCTGACTGGAGCCAATACAGATGCTGTAAGACAAAGATAGCTGTTCATTCTTGTCCTAGGAGCACCTCTTGCAAAACCATCCTTCCTGTTCTTGTGGGCTACTGCAGCCCCAGAGATCCCTTTGACTACAACATAATTGTCTGTGCAGGTATTTTGCACTTCTAGACAGGAACTCACTTCAGTCTGGTAGCCTGTGGTTGCTCAAGAGGATTTCCATGTTATGTTCCCATTGCTGTGAATGTTGGTTTTTTTGAATGTTTTTAACCATTTTTGCTGAGGACTGCCAGGTCCCTTAATATGTCCTAATTTTGTACCCGCAGTCATATGACCACCTCTCAGAATGGAGCATTATGGAAAAACTACTTTTCTAGGAGCTTTTTGCAGTCTAGACTGGAAATCTATTGCCAGTAAATGTGCTAGACTGGGATTAGAAGTTTCCAAACAGTGGTCTTCAGAACACGTAATAATAGTCCATGTAATTTTGCCTGCCACATGACAGCTTCTTACTTTCGAACTGCTTTAATTGTGTTAAAATGGAGCTTTAAATGTGTTTTTGCTTTCAGTGCAAGCAGTTTCTGTAATTGGCAGAGGTATGTGCCCCTAAATAATAAGGTACATGATTACAAACCTCCTCTGTTATGGAGGAATGCTCTTGTTGGAGTGTGTTCTGCACATGGGGGTGACTTTCATTGCTGATGAGGAGTTTAAGAGGAGCAGGAAGGGATGACTTCAAAAAGCACAGCTATATAAAAGGAAAACACAGGGTGCAGTTGGGTAGCTCGCTCTTCGCTGTAGAGTTACTGCAGGAGGGATGCTAGGCCTGGCAGTGTGGTTGTTACAGGGTTGTGTGGGATCAGTGTCCTTCTGGAGCAGTGGAAGAGATGTTGTGACTTGGTTTCTGTTTACCCTGTGAGCTAAAAAGTAAATGTCAACTGTCTAATTGTCTCTTCCACCCTGAGAATAAGAGTGACAGTGACAGCTTTGATGTGCAGTAACTAGGTTGCTGTGATTTGTGTTCATGGCTTTAAGTTCTGATGCTTATGGGGGCAGGGCTATGAAAGTAGATCATGGCATTTAATATAAGACAGATACCTCCACCTACCTTATTAATGAAGCCATACCAACTGGGAAGAAAAATGGGGAGAAAAAAGTCCAGTGTCATAAGGTGACTTTTCCCAGTGCTTGGGAGGCCTTTGCCGCCTTTGTCCTCAGGCAGGATACCAAGAAAAGAGAATGGAGAAGAGCAGTGGCTCTGTTTTTTGAGGAACACTCTAGTTTTACATATGTTAAATTCTGTTTCTACTTCTTGGGAAGTCACCTTTACTTCTGGTGGGAGTTGACACAGTATAATGGTGTTTAGCCACAAAATGGCCTCTTGCACAATGGTAGCATCAGTTTAAGAACTGAGAACCTATTTTAAGGTTTGTTGCTGGGTAGGCCTTTGGGAGAATGAAAATCCTTTCTTGGCAGTGCTAAGTCTTGAACATGTATTTTAGAAACAGTAACTTTGAAATCCCTGGATACTTGGTGAAAAGATCTAGTCCAGAGGTTTTGGAAAAGGGCTTTTTGTACTTTGATCCTAACGTAAGATCCTCTTGTGAGGTTTTAGGAGGCTCTTGTGTGCATGCATAGAGGGAATGTGGTGATAGTTGGAGGATGTGTGGTCAAACTCCAGTTGCGTGCTCTGGCCGGTGTGCAGTGATTTGGGAGGAGGGTTCACAAAGGAACTCTCAGTTTAAATTGGGCTGTTCAGCATTTCATTAATACCCTGATGAAAGATACAAATTGTTATGAGGAAGTCCAGTTGGGAAGTAGATAATTTTAATGCTTCTCCCTTCTTTCCCAAACTTGAGCTACTTTCCACTGAGGCTAAGCTGTCTCTTAGGAGTATTGTCCTCTGCTTTCCATGTCAACTGCCAGAATATAGCTGTTCTTATGAGTAGCATCCGAGATCCTAAGTGTGGCTAAAGTAGCCTTTTCTAAAAAGTGAATAGAAAAGGCAGGGGTGGACAAGGGGCAGAATAAAGGATGGCGCTGCAGGCTGTCTAACATGATCAGCACTGTGAAATTGAATGCAACAGTCTTTGACTATAATTGTGTTGGCAACAGGAAGAAAGTTCTGACAGTGTCTGTGCTTGATGGTATGTATCTGGTGAGAGGGAGTAACTCCCATGTGCTGAGCAAATTGCATGGGGGTGGAGGAGATTGAAAGAAAGGAAAATTACCACAAGTTTGAAAGGAGGGGCTGTGGAATCATTATACTGCCTCTTGTCCTGGTAGCTCCCTGCTGCAAGCTAAACATGGCTCTGTGGTGCCTGTTGCCTTACTACTAAGTGGGTTTTCTGTTATTTCCTTCCCCTAAAAGACTCAAATCCCGTTTTCCCCAGTCAGATGGAGGAGATGGGGAAACAAACAAAACCAGGAAAGCTCTGGGTAAAGGAGATACTGTTTCTGCATTTAGTATCAAAATGGCTTTGTAATACCTGCTGTTGATCCATAGCCTTCTTACATGGTGTCTTGAGCATAAACCATCTATTCCTAGCAAACTTGACCCAAGTGATCAAGTTTGGATTTGGAGCTCTCCAATTTCTGTTGACGTTGTTACCCCTGTAATGCTCATTCTTCCTGATTAAATCCGTGTGGTGTTCTCTGAAATTCTCTGTATTGGTGTGAAAGATCAGTTACAGAATAGTAACTGATAGGTTTAGTAAGTGGACTCCTGGTTTTTCTCTGGAACTCTGTTTTATGGTCTGGATGCTAATTTATCAGCATCAAAATAACCACCCTCGCTGCTGGATTTTCCCACTAGTTCTCAGGCATGAGGCATCTATATCTGTTATTTAAGTGTTCTCAAGGATTCTGCATACAGAATTGGGAGAGTTCCCAAGTGTGGCTCTCTGGGGGGCTGTTTTTCTGCTATTTTTAGCATGATTTCTTTGGGTCTTCCATTTCCTTTGTGTGAGAAACTTTACCAACTGGCAAGAGGTTGAACCGTACAGTAAAGAGATCTCAAAGTTACACGGGAAGCTTTCACTCTACAACCAAGAACCCTATAAGCGCTGTCTGGGCATTTTCACCAAACCGTCTGGTAGACTGAGCTCCCCTGAGCGGCTGAAGAAACCTCATGGTGTAGCCTGGCATAGAATTACTGCATCTTGGAAACAGTTGGTGTAGGGGCACCACTGTCTGTGTACTGTTTACTTTTGCTGTGTCTGGGGTCTTCATTTGTGTCAACTGGTAAACTCCATCTGGCCATAATGCTCGGTGGTTTATTGCCTCTCTACTGAACTACAATCCAGAGGCTGTGATAGGAGAAATTTGAACATCTGCTGCAGGGAGGAAGAAAAAAATGCATTAACTTGTGAATCATCTATTTAAATGAGGAGGAGAGGCTTTGCAATTCAGGGAATTCATGGAGTGTAGAGAGACCCTGAATTCTGTGGGGGACATGGAGGTAAGGCTAGATGATGGTCTAGAAAGGGCAGTAGGGATGTTGAATTAGTTAGTATAGGAAGTGTTCAGATGTAGACACGATGACTGAGAGTGGGCTGGAGTCCCTGGCCTGCACGCCTGGCCTGGCCTGCCCTTCAGCTGCCTTTCTGGAAGGGCACAGGGCTCCTGAAAGCCCTGTGCCATATCTACCAGCCTTGTGTGGATGTCTGGTGCCTCAGAACTTACTGAGCCTGAATTGAACCCTCTGTCTGGGGAGCCTCATGCAAGAGGTGCTTTCTTCAGCTCCCTGAAAAAGTGACTTGGGAAAATGCATGGGGTCAGCTTTTAGGATATGGGGTGCCCTATGTGTTGAGGGTTCTTGTGGGTCTTGTGTTTTTCTTGAAAGTGTCAGGTGATCTGCTTGTGAGCTGCCTCTTCACAGAAATGGGTCTTGCTGAGTCAGTGCCCAGGGCCTGTGGATGTCTGGCTGAATGAAGCCAGGCTTGATGGGCAGAAGCCTAGTGAGGTGTGGGAAGGTGTGTGTAAGGCAGGTTCAGCAGCTGGATCTGTCGAGGGTGAGAAATCTAGCTGCAGAAACTTCACCCTGGTAGTGGTAGTAACACTGAGGCCTCTCGTGAGAGAACACAGAGAAAAAGAGTAGCATAACCTCTGCCCTCCCCTGGTTTAAGCTTTTGATAGTATAAGCACTCTTACTGGAAAAAAACAGATGCTTTTGTTTGGGTTTTTTTTTCCTAGGTTGAGGGGGTATCAGATGGGAGCACTGATACTGGGGAAAAGCTGGGATTGAGATACTTGCTTCCTACCACATGTGCTCATGTGATGACGTGGGAGGCAGATCTGGATCCAGCTGTGTGAGTGTGAGGGCTCCCCAGGGTGTTCTCAGCATTCCTCCGCGCTCTGACCCCAGCTCTGCAGAAGCTGGGAACGCTCATGAATTTCCCACCCCCGTTTGCGCTCAGCGGAGCGCTTCCTGTGGCATTCAGGCATGCTGCAACAGCTTCCTCTGCTGCATTCTTCCCTGGGGAGCATCTGAAATGCTTTTTTTCCGTGTAAGGAACTTCTTGAAACTGCTTTGTTCTCGCACGGTTTGGGAAAGATTATGTTGTTGTTTTTAGCTGGCAGGCTATAACTTCTCCTACTGTCTTGGTTGATCTTGCTTAATGTCTCCCTTCCAAAGCCTGAGTCAGAAGGAGGTGGGTGTGAAATCTGTCTGCTAGATCAGTGTCTATACATACATATGCTGTGTTGACCAGAGTAGTGGAAGGGATTTTTACGTTCTAGGGAATTATGAATGTATAAATAAATAAACTGTTCCTTTAAACAATTATTTATCTTTTGGAATAATCTGGCCCTCCTACCTCATCCTGTTTCTCAAAATATCATAGAATTGAGCTATTATAACGACATTTTATAATGTTAGAGTTAGCATTTCGTTCTGATAAGTCTTCTCTCTCTCCCAGTGAAGATAAGATGGTTCTACAGCTCTTGAAACCAAATTTGAAATCTTGTCCTGCTGGATTGACAATTTGGACAAAAAGGAGCAAGTAGTAATGTAGTGGATACTGTTATTATCCACTAACATTTTTACTTAAATATCGCTGAAATGTACAAAAACTGTCCTTGCAGGTAAATGCTTAAAAAAATCAAACAAACAAAAAACCAAAACCAACCCAAACCACTAAATGACAAAACCAAAAAACAAAACAAGAGCAAAACCCAAACAAAAACAACACACACCCCAGAACCCCAGCTAACCACACAATCTCTTTTACGGAGCTAGGTAGTTGAAACAGGAGTTGAAATTGTCTGATGTGAGGGAATGCTGCAGCTGAGCAGGAATTTTCTCATGCATGTTTGATGGAAGATGGCTGTGAGGAGGAACAGTAGGACTTAAGGAGGAGGCAGAACTGTAAGAAGCTGAAGAGGGTCTTGATATTTCTCCAACTCAATGCTGTAAATGCTGGATGGAAAGTGCATAGGAGGGCAACAAGAAATGAAAATGGTTTTGTTTTGGTTCTTGTGGTATTCAAGCAGACAAGGTTTTGTAACGGCATCTGCAAATCAACCGAGTTGGCTGGGAGAACCTGGCCTGGAACAGTCTCTTCTCTTCAATAAGGCCGTGTCCTAGACCCCAAGGTCTGGCTGGCAGGAGATGATAATAAATGATAGTTCAGGCATGGCCTGGCAAAGTCAAGAGTGATCCAGGTAAAATGCTATCATCAAGGTGTGATTCTGGGTACTTTGTGCAGCCAAATCTGAATCAAGCGTTTTCACGCTGTTGTTATCCTGTTTAAAGGTATGTTGCCCTGAGAAATACTCTTGCTGGTTTAGCAAGAGCTGCTCTGACATGACTGATGATACTGTATAGATAAGATGTAGCTGAAGGAAGCCACTTGAGAGAGCTGAGCAAATAAGTGCCTCAAAACAATAAATGAAACTTAATGAAAAGTCACAAATAATGTAAAAAAACCCCCACTGGCATAAAAGCAGCCTTGTTGAGTTAAAACCAGACAGTAACACTGCAAGATGGTAATGCAGTATACGTGTCCCTAGCCATGTGTTAGTCCTGTTTATGGCAATAAAGGTTGAAATAAATACTTGGCTGGAGAGACCTGTGTGGAAGAACTACTGAACTGTGAAATCCTGCATCTGTGTTGGCTTTCTTTGTATAGAAAAAGACAACACAAATATTAAAGCAGTCAAATTAATCTGTAAATCTTTGTCATTGAAATTAATTACATTAGTGACAAGAACTGTTAAATCATCACATTGGGCTCTCCGGACTACCTAAAACCATATATTCACAAAGGCAGGCAGGAAAGCTGTCTGAAGAGGGAAGCTGAGGAAGGGAGGCAAAACCTCTAGGCCTAGGCCTGAGTTCCAACCACTAAGCTGCAGTGTCTTTGAAATTTCAGCCCCTGGCGTAAGGATCCATAATCTCTAAGTCAGCGGTGGGATGTGTTTTGGATGGCTCTGTGGCAGTAGGTAGGAGCTGGAGTTGTGTGTCTCCAAGGCTCTTGAGCATCTCTCAGGCCAGCTGTGCTCAAAAAACACTAGGCAAGGAGCAAAAGCAACCCCATAATAAAGCATTATGATAGTATTTGCTTTCTTTTTTTTTTTAAGCTTTAACTTGGTATTTTAATTGTTAGAGAACAAAGAACCTCTCTAGGTGGTAACCTAGAATATAAATAAGAAGCAAAGAAATACAAAGTCTTGTATTTCTTGTTGCGCAAAAGCAGCAAAGTGCAGAGAGGCAGGACTTGAATTTTAGCGGTCCTTGAGGAGATCTGGTCTCTTTCCTGCAGATTTTGTATTGAAAATAGTTGTACTGGGTTGTATGTTTTATCTCTTTTATGTCAAATGGAAAGAATGGTATTTCATCTCTTATGTTTTTGTCAGGCATCTAGGGCTACAAATGGGTCCTGTCTTGGCAGTTGCTACCTGTGACCTTTTTTTATTATGTGCTTTTTCAGCGGGATATTTTGACTTGCCTGTGCTTTGATTCCAATGGCTATAGTGAAAGCATCAAAGGGCAAGTAGTATTTCAAAGGGTGAGGACTCCTTCTACACATCTTTTCTGAACACTTTTCTTGCCAGCTGTGGAAGGAGCTTGGTTTTTTGAACAGTTTCCCAATCATGGCTTGTTTCAATTTGGCTTTGTTTACCTGGTGCGTGTTTGGGATGAGGAGCTAGAATGACAGAAAGGAAGGTTTCATGTTTGCTGCTAGGTATGTTTTTTATAATTTGCTAATACATCTTGTTAGGCAATTTGCTAATTCATATCCATTGAGTTGTGTAGAGCTGTTGGTAGGTACTGGGAAAATCGAGGTATAAAAACAAACACTTTGAAGCTATTACAGCTGTATAACAAGACAGTCTTCTCAAAGGAGGTGGCTGAAAATCTGAATTCTTTTATACACTGCCCTTGTAAGGATTATACTAAGTTGTCATTTACTTTCCATGTGCCATTTGATCCCCAGCAGAATCTGAGTTGGTGGAATGTGTGGGACTCTGCCTGTTCTGCCAGAAGTGATGGTGTCTTCTGTGACTGGTAATTCAAAGTAGCAGCAGCATCTCACCAGACCTTTATGCCTCTTGCTAGTCATGCTCCAGTCACAAAGCAAGCTTATTGATAGCCTTAGTGGGTTACCTCCCTTCTTTCCAATAAACACTGAATTACTTGCATTGTCAGTAAATAGAGAAGACCACATACTGCGTAGCTGTTAAGTTTCAGTGCAGGTTACACAGGGTCTGACACCACCTTTGCTACTATCACCTCACTAGGTCTTAAATTGCCCAACGCTGTTAGTGTTAGGCAATTTAGAAAGGTGTATCATAGCTCTACTCAGTAAAAGAAACTTCTTTGCTTTGAAGCTGAGTTCTTCAACTATACTCTGTGTGTCTTAGAGCTTTTGAATTGTTAGAGTCTGGATCAGCTAATCAGTTCAAGAAAATGTAGCTGAAAATGGTAGAACTTGCAGCATAACTGGGAGTCTCTAAGACTTTGTGGTCTCTGGGAAAGCTAGGTTTGCCATGCGGAGTACTTCGGTCACTCTGTAGTCTGAGATGCCTCCCACTTTGAATAGGATGACTCGAGGGGGTGTTCAAGCGGGGCTATTTTTGTTTTCCTGCCAGACTCTGAAGAGAAGTTGCTTGTGATGATGAACTCCTGTAAAGCTGGTAGAAAAAGGTGACCCAATATTTATGGCTAACCTGACCACATCTAGAGGGAAAATACGAAGTGTGCTTAAGAGAGGCTTTCCAGTGAGACAGGACTAATAACTCTTTGCATTGCTGCCCAGCCAGTGGTAAATGATTTGAGTGCTTGTTCTGATAAGTCCCATGACAGAGATGAGTCGTTCTTAAAGGACAAACAAATCTGCCCAGATATTAGATTCTGATATGTTCAATGGTCCTGAACAGAGCCAAAGGTCAGAAGAGAAATGGCAGGATGAAAAAGTATTCTCCAGTGGGCGTTGATGTATCACATGGAGGTTGCAGGATTGCTGTCCTTACCCACCTTTCCCTAGTAAAGCTGTCTGTAGACATACTGCAGAGGGGAACTTCAGTAACCTAGGGCTTTGAGCTTCCCAGTTCAGTTTCCACACACATGGAAGTGGAACAATGTTTAGCACAAAGCGATTTCCTGTGTGCATGCCATTACTAGATCAGCCCTGGCCAAACTTCCAAATTAGTACTTTTTGGATAGGCTGAGTCAGAGGCAACAGCTGCTGCTGCTGAAAGGATGAAAAATGAATCGGCTGCAAAAGGCTCATTAGTGAACGAAGGAGGCCTACCAGGGCAGAGCTTTAAAGTGACTTGGCTAGTGTAGCGATCTTCCCATGCACAAGTAAGAAGATAGGCCTTCTTTCTAAACTCTAAAATTCTTACTTCAGAGATTCCTATGTACCCTGGAGTTTAGGACTGCCTCTTGAGCAGATTCATGACTCTGTAATGATCTGTGTCAAGTCTCAGAATAAACCATAGCAGAACTGGGGTTAGAAGGTAGCCATGAGCTGGCCTCTTGGGTAAGGGGGAGCCGGTGGTTTTGTAGGTTGGTGGTGTCTTCCTGAGTTCCACCTCGCAGTGGAGGGAGAGCAATGGACTCCTGCTGCTGTTGGTGTTACCAGCCAGGTGATGTGTCATCCAGAGCTTGAGTGGTCGTGCTGGAGCCTACAACAGGGACTTATTTTGGGAAACTGACATAGCAAGAACTTTTAAGGTGTTATTGGAGAAAGGAACCCGATTACTGTACTAGGCTGAAGTTTAGGGAGTGGAAGTGTTTTGTAGTCATATGGAAATCCACAAACAAGTTAAGCCTCCTGAGGCACTGCTAAATAGCAGGCCTCTTGTCACTTGCTGGCAGAGATGAGTTTTGCTCTGCTGTATCCTGAAGGTGTGTTTCCCCTATGTCCTTACCTGGCATCAATAGAGGGACTTTATTTCAGTCAGGACTTACAGACCAGTCAGCACAAATCAGTCATCGCTGTCCTATCAAAACCTGGTGTCCAAAATAGGCATGAACACCTGGTAGCAGTGCTTTTTCCCATCATGTCATCTTGTTTTTGCTGAAGGGCAACGTGGTTTTCCTGAGACCAGAGCCCATAGTGTGTGTCAGGCTTTTATCCTAGAAAGGCAGCCTCGGGGTATTACTATATTCACATTGAAAACCCACCTAGAAGCAGCCAAGGAAACGGCAGCATCAATGTGCAGGTTTCCTCTGAATTGAGACCAATTTTTAGTTTTGTAGGTTTCTGGAAAGAGGCGAGCAGGTCAAGGTGAGAAATCAAAGCTGTGTGAAGAGCGAAGCTGAAGTTTAAAATTAGTGCCAGTAATCAAGGATAGTGATTTGAGTTCAAATGCCATGCCAATACCTTTTCTACTAACCTGCCTCTACACAGTAGATGCTCTAAGTTTCTGTGCAGCTGCCTGTTCCTTTTTTGTAAGAATATCAAATTATTTTGATAAATCTTTGTTATCTTTTTAAACAATCTCCTTGTTGCAGTATAAAGTAAGATTTAGAATTGGATGAGCTGCCAGTGAGAGGAAGAGAGGCCCCTGATGAATGTTAGCTGCCACTGCCCAGTGCAGCAAACACTTTTGGACTCTTAATAATCAGAATTTCAAACTAAAACCCATATGCAGCTTTCTTAGGGGGCCCCTCTTAATCAAACTTTTGAAGGTGGGGGGAGACCCACAAAACTAGCTGGGTGCTAGTTATGACAGTGGATTTGGGTTTCAAAAGCAGAATCTGGGACCCTGCCAATTATACAAAGTGTTGTTACAGCACTTGCTTAATTTCCTTCTCTGAACATGTGGAAGTAATTATGGGGTGGTTGGAAGAAGGCATGGGGAGGCCGGAAGCAGCCTTGGAAAACAAAAGCAAATGAAACATGTGCCACTTGGAAAGCTGCGCTGTGCCTACGGGGGAGAGCAGGTTTCTGTATTAAACTGGCTGTTCTGGAGCCACTGTACCACTGGCTCCAACTGCAGCCCAGATGCAAATTGTTTATACTGTCCTGGCAGTATGGGGTGCTGTAAAGTACTGGCCAGCTGGTCTTCATCCTTACTGGACCTAAGCAAGCCGCACATAACATCACCAACAGCAATTTTCATTTATTTATTTCTGTGTGTACAACAATAAGATTGCTTTATCAGAAGATCTTAAGAGCACTTCTGCAGTTGTTCTCACTTTGTTTCCCCCTCCTCGTTAACGTTTCTGCAATTAATTTATCAATCCTTGCTTTGTTTAAAAGCACCAGGTTTTTGTCTTATGATTTGGTGTTATCCTGATGTCCAGAACGCCCAGTGCAGATGAGAGGCCCACTGTAGCCAGCCCTGTGCAAACATAACCCAGAGCCAAGTCTGAAAAACTTGGCAGCGTTAGTCTCGGAGCTTGTCGGGCTGAATCATTTGGGAATGTATTTGAGGGGAGCGCATTACAGGTGGGCCTGTTATGGGGAAAATAATACAGTTGTCATAGTGAGTAGCACTCTTCTAGGGAGGCAAATCTGCTGCTGGAGTGCAGTTGTGTTTTGGTTGCTGCTTTCCATCACAGAAATCTTCCTTTCACAGATGTGGTTTTTGTTAGCCCTGAATTTTGTGTCTTGGTTTGCCCTGCCTAGCATACAGCAAAGTCTGTGGTCCTGTTTCGGAGGGGGAAAGGAACTTGAAAGGCCTAAAATTTATTTTTCTGTTAGAATTTCAGTGAGAGAGGGAGCTCTCTAACTGAAGCAAAGCTTTCTAAGGGACAGAGAGAAGTACATTTTATATCAAGACAGTCTGTAGCACTCTAGAAGCACCAGTGGCAGCTTCATATAGCCTAAACATTTTGACTTTTGTAGAATGTAAATAGAATTTGCATTTTAGAGCAAGCTTTGATGCTAATGGTTTTCTTTTTAGGAGAGAGATAAGCCACTGGAAAAAAAAATCATATTTCTAATAGAAAGACAGACAAGACCCATAATTAATGTTGCACTAGCAGGCTTCCTCCATGGTTGGCTAATCACAGCTGAGTGTTAATAAGCATAGAGGTTTTTTAAATAATGTTGTAACATGTTAATTAAGATAATTCGGCTCCATGTGTCTCTTGAGTTACCAGATGGCGACTGCATTGGTGGAAGGCTGCAATTAGAGTCTTTTCTTTCTTGCTTTTTCTTCCCTGCTCTAAAACAAAAAAAAAAAAAGGGTGGAAAAAAAGGAAAGAAAAAAGAAGGCAGCTTTGGTGTGTATGGGATGGCTGTGTGAGGGCTGCCTGTTACTGTATGCAGTGTAAGTGCTTGTGTCTAATTATATAAATGCACAGCTATATGATTATATATACAAATCTCTTTGCTTTGGTTTCTTCTCATTTACCCACATTATGACATAAAGAAAAATAAGCCTCCTCTTCAGAGCATGCCCTTGCTAGGGAAACTGTAATTTCCCTGTATAGGCTCCAGTCCTGCTTGGTTTGCTCTTCTGTCATTGACTTCAGAGTAAGCAGCATCTGGAGCCAGTAAAGACAGAGAGCGTATTTTTCAGTGGACTTTGGCCTCTGCTTAATACACAGAGCCCAAAAGAGGGTTATGTTTTGCAGTGTGTCTTTAGGAAGGCTTAAAATATTTTAGGGGCAGGATCGGCAAGAAGTGTGTGTGCTCACAATGGAGGCCTTTTATTGACTTCTGCCTCCTGTAAGTGAAATATAAAGAGGTCCTTTAGCCTCAGCTGTTGTGACTGGGCCCCGGCAGCAGCTGCTGTCTCAGGTTTGTCCCTCTGGGAAATGACCCATCTGCTCATGTGCTAGAGAAAGCCACAGTGCTGAAAAGAAGGTTCAAAATCTGTTCTCCTGGTTCCAGTCCCCATCTCCACCCCAGAAATTACAGGCCAGTGGAAAACCTGGGCATCTGGTCATCTCTTTTATGGTGTGAATGCTGTCTCTGGCCAGAAACACACTGAGTTCTCAACTGTTTCCAGCTGGCAGAGGATAGCTTCAGTCTGGGTCCCTCTTCTGATGTTGTATCTGCAGCTACTGTATTTGTGTAGTTAAAACACGCAAGTTAGCACGCTTGTAGGCAATAAGCAAAAAAACCCAAACTGCGAACACCTTGATCTACCTGAAAGGGGAGCAGAGCATGCTTCACCTCCACTGGGAAGGACCCACCTGTCCTGTAGGGAGAAGGCTTTGTAATGACTGCAGGAGACATTTATGTTGGAATTTAACTGTGGGCTAAAAAATGTCCCCCCAAATGTCCCCAAGATGCTGGATGCTGGGAGAGGGTAGAATCTCAGATATGATGCCCAGAACAGGCCATTGCTGTGCTTCTCAGAGCCAGCCTAAGAGATACCCTGGTCTAAAGCATGTGGCTCTTCATTCAGCACAGACCTGCTGTTACAAGCCATTTAACTGTGGAATACTTGATGCACCATTTCCTAGGCTAATATTGGTATTAAGCCAAATGCTTGGACTGGGAGGACAATGCAGGAGCAGAGGGTGCATAGTGGGAAGCTGCTGTGCTGAAGACTTTGAGTGCATCCAGGCAAACATTACTAGTTGGAAACCTGAAGGTATTTAGCGCTCAGAAATAGAGCCGGCACTCTGACTAGCTGGAGCACGTGTGTGGAGGTGACTGCTTTTGTATCTGCCACTTGTCCATCTACCACTAAAGTGCATCCCCTTGTCATTGCTTTCTTAACAGGAAGGAAGGAGTGGGTGGCGAAGAGGGTGGGGTTGATCAAAGCTTATCTGGGTGCTTTTTCTCTGCACACTAGCTGCCTTGGGAAGTCATTTTTGCTTTGGTAAGAGATGGTGTTTAGTTAATGTAGCTAGTCTAAAAAGGGTATGAAATGATAACAGACTTGCTTCTTACTAAATCCAAACTGCTGCTGAGGGAGGGGCTTCCCAAAGTGGCTTCTGCTGTTTATAGGCTGGTTTGTGTGCACAAGGGAAGAGAGGAAAAACAAGGATGTTGCCTGTCTGGATTTCACACTGAAAGCAAAGCTGGCTAGTCTTCTCCCCCCATCATCTTCTTTTCTGCAGAAGACTGCTGGAGCCAAACACCGGTCTTGCCTCAGGCAGAAGGAAATGTTATGTGTGACTGAAGGCCCTGATTTAAGAGGAAAAAATCCTGACCCAAAAAGGAGCTTGTGGAATTTTTTTTTTTTTTGGTTCTGCAGTCATGGTGTTACAGCAGACTTGCTGGTCTTTCCGCTTCCCCAGAGAGTGACACAGAAAGAGGCTTGGGTTAGAGGGGCCTGATAGGTAGCTGTATGCTCTTTGAATCAAATAGGGGTGTGTGTGTGTTTATATATATAATTCTTTTTCTCCTCAAGGCAGCAAACCACCTTTAGCCCAGACTCTTCAGGATATAGGGGGTGAAGTTCTCGTGAGAAAAGCAGCTAACTTGGACAGTGCGTTTTCTGTCTGCTATGTGGAAAGGGTTTATGAAGTAAGTGCTAGCTGTTGAAAATGGCATGTATGCCAACTGTATGCATGCCTTTAGTTTTGGTGCTGCTTTTCTAGTTTTTTCTCTCAGTAGGTATATAGTGGGGTTTGAGTTCATCATATGTTAGGAAGGCATCTGTCCTACCCTAGCAAATGTTGGGAAGATTTGAGACAACTGCTTCTCTAGGAGGAAGACCTAAGTTTAAAAACAAAAAAAAAAATTTACTTGCATGAAAACTTGGACAGTGTGTTCTGTTAGGTGTAAGCTGAGGCACTGTAGTCTGTCTGCAGCATTGGGAGGCTGATGTGTTGCCTTTGTTGTTGCTCAAGAAGCTGCTTAGTGAGCTTGGCAACTCTGGCTGGTTACTGGGCTGCTGTGGCTAAGGACAGTAGTGACACTATTATCTGGTTGGGTCACATTCATGCTTCTCTGAGTACCGGTGACAGAGGTTGGGAGTGTATCCAATAAATAGAAGAGATCCAAGAACTGGGCTAAGGGAGGAGTAAATTGTTTCCTTATTGGCTTACCAAACAACCAGGAGATTAGTGGAGAGGTTGGGTAGTGCCCTGCTGGCAAGAACTGAAACTCTGCAAAGAGAGAAAACAATGTCTCTTCTCTTATTAGCAAATACAGCCAGAGCTCTTGCTAGCAAATTCATTCAGTTGCTTCCTAAGGCAAAACTAAAGTTCAGTGTCACCCGAGTGGGATCCATGGGCAGCACTCTGCTAGAACTATCAGACCCTCTAGAAGCCAAAGTGAGCATTATTGCCGGTCTCTGAGTTGCACTTCTAGCCTTCTGGCTGGCTGGCTGCATCAGGCTGTCAACATTTTTATTGTGAAAAAGCATTGTAAAAAAGATGAAGCCCTGTGTATGAATTTACAGATAGCAACTGGGGAAAGAAAAAAACAAAAAAGAAACAAAAACCCAAAAGACCCAACCATTGCTGCAAGCATATTCAGGGCACTAACTGGAGCGAAATGGTGAACGTGGCTCTGTTGTTTTCAGCGTGGTGTTAACTAAACCTGAACCTTAGGTCTGAGATGCTGAAAATGCACAGTCTTTGCAGTAGGCTTCAGATGCAGCTGGTGTTTCAGACCACCCATTTAGCTGTGACAGGACCCAGGTTGAAGAGGGGAGGAGAGAGGGAGGATTACTCTCAAGGGTGCCTTAGAGAGTTTGGGCTTTTTGAAGGTCCTTGCCAGAAGTTAGTAATCGCTTTTGCAGTTTCCTCTGTTGTACTGAAGTGATGTACGCATGAATTATCCAAGCCGAAAATCAGAAGCCTCTATAGCAGGGACAAGTAACTGGAAGATGGGGATATCTTGTGTTTATTTTGGATGATTTTCTAGATGTGCTGTTTCTATGGCTAGTCTTGGCTGAGAGAATAAAGGTGGAGGTGTTTTGGAGAACTGGAGACTTGGACAGGGAAGTACTCCTTGCTACTGTGCAATGTGCTGGAGCCCAACTTGGAAGAGAGTGAATAGGCAAAGGCAGTGACTGCAACCAGGAGGGAACCTTGCTGTGTGACAGGAGATATGAAAAGAGACAAAAATATATACTTTGAGGCAAGACAATCTTCTTTAAGCTTCTCCACAAAAAAAAAATCCTACTGTAGGGGAGTCAAGGTAGCACGAGAAAGTTAGGATGTGGCTTCAGAGGGAACAGCATGAAGGAAATAGTATGGTCTCTAATACTGGGGCAATTTAACTGGGTGCTTATGTGTTCTGCTTCACAAAGATGTTTGCTCACCAGGCAGGACATGCTGGTGTGAGACAATCGTGACAGGTTTAACCAGACTAGCCAGGGGAATGTTCGTCTTGTTAGATCAGGAGGGTGGGTTTTGTTTGTAGGATGTTTTCCTCTGCGAGTCTTGATAATACCGGTTAAATGGCATAAATCATGTAGATGAAGAAAGAGAAGGACTGAGCTTAGGATCTTCCATTTCCAGTCTTCACACCCCACAAGTTGTGGTACATCTGAAAGGTCAGGAGGTGTTAACATATCCAAATGGGGCACGCATTCAGGGGATCCAGCAGAGCAGTTGTTGTCTACCCAGATTGCTTCCAAAATGCTTCAGCACTGACATGTAAGATTCCTCTGACACTGCTCTGAGTATGGTCAAACATGCTACAGCACTTGTGTAGTCAGTGAGGAATTTACCTGAGGCTCAGCCCAGCTTCCTCTTGAAGTTGCTGGGATTTGGGCCTGACTCATATCAAGAGCAACTTTAATTTGTCAAAACTGTTCCCATCCTAGCTTTGGTGCCTTGCTGGAGAGAAGTAGAAGAAATGTTACTGGATGTTCAGTGCAAAACATCCATTTGTTAAGCGATGTTATACCTGTCTGTCCACCCATGTAAGGTGAGCAATGCAGTGGTTTGTTCTCCCTCAGTTACAAACGTAGTTATGCACTCTAGCAGATGATGATTAGTAGTTGTCTCGTTCTAGGGCTTTTTTTTTTTCTGCTAAGAATACATTCAGTTAAGGAGGATTTGGTTTTCATATCTGTGTGGTCAGACTGCCCAGCAAAAGAGGCAAGTGACTGAAATACAGTTCAGGTGCTTGGTGCAGAAAAAAGGGGTGTAAGACCCCTGCTAGGATCTGGGAGTCCTACTAGTTGAAAAAAGAAACACACAGTGCCAAGTAAACATGACTGTAGAGAGCTGCCTTTCAGTCATCTCTTGTATGGTGTTGTGCTTGTGGAAAGAAGGTCATTACTGGGGAGTTTTTATAATTCTGTGGCAATTATCCAGTCAGATTGAAGTATGTTTTAATCTTACATTGTATGTGTAAGTGGACTGTATTGTACTCAGTCCTTGCCACAACAGGCTCATCCTGCTTGAGCTTTGGAAATATTCTGCTTATCTGTGAATTTCACTCACAGAGATCAAGGCTCAACTGTGTTCCTGTGGTTTATGTTCTGAGTACGTAAACCCCTCACTTCTATGTCAGCACACAAAATACCACATACTTCCATCTGTGGTATTATATGTGACCATGGTTTGGTTTTGTGTCATTTTTGCATTATGTTAGAAATGCTTTGCAGCTCTGCATCGGGTTGACATTCAGGACTACAGCTCAGCTTCAGCTCAGCCAGGACATGGAAGATCCACTTCATCCTTTGGTTATTAGGTTAATCAGTTTGGCCAACTGACATCTCTTACTGTCTCTGAAAGAAGCCATGTTCCAACCCCTCACAGCTGTCTGTGAATTTGGTAGAAGAATGAAGCAAGTGGAGCTTGCTACTACTAGCGGAGCCATGGGAAAAGGAGCTGGTGAAGGTACAATGTGATGACATTGTGGGTTGCAACAAAAAAGAGGTTCCTTAGCGTTGTGCTGCTTATTGTCAAGTTGGTAACAGCTATTCAAAGAACATTAGAGCAGTTAAGCCTCCTTGAAGGAGGGCGGTATTTTCTCATGTGACCTACACACAGAAAAATATGGTACTTACAGATGGTTTGATGGGAAACTAGGTGGAGGTGCATACTGGCTTAGTATTTTTCATTTGCGAATTAAAAATTGTCTATCTATTAAATACCTAGTATTTTGGAATGGCATTTTCAGAAACTCCAGTGCATAACTTTATTTCTGCCTGTCAATCTGGAAGTGACTGTTTCTTTATCTCTGAATAGAGTTCAGTGATGTTCAAAATGTTTGGACTTCTTGTCGGTTGTTATCTCCTTCCTGTTTTCCAGCAATGTATGCGGGCAGAGAACCAGCTCGCTCGGGAGATGTAATAAATTTCAGTACTTCTTAGAAATGGAGCCTTTGGGAGTGGAGCTCTGCCCCCTTCGCACACAGTGCTGCAATGTTCAAAACTACTGTTTCTGTGCATCCTCAAAGCTTGATGAATCAAGATGCTGGGAATAGCTTTGCAAGCCTAGGGATGTCAGTAACCCCCTAGGAAGTTGATAACTTCTGTAACTTGGCTCTCTTTCTCTTCCCTGCCTGGCGTGAACATTTGTTTTAAGATGTCTCTTAAGCTCTGGGACGCTTCCAAGAACACGTGTTTCAGGGCGGGAGTTGATGAAATTCCTGCATGTTTCTTTGTATTTCAAATATAACCCAGTGCCATTGTGAGTCTAGGCTGATGCTATTGGTAAAGGGATTGACTGTTACAATATATGTACTTCGTGTCCCACAAATTTAAAGGCATTTTTGTAACCTTTTGGGAAGCTTCAGTGTACCCGCTCTGTGCCACACACCTTTGAAGCTTAGAAGGAGTAAATCTGGGGGTCATGGTTTTGCAGTGTCTGTTGAAATCTATCCAGCTTTAATTGGGGCTGAAATACTGAAAAACCCTCCTGCGTGGTTTAGTTCATGTGCCTGAAAAAGCATCAGTGTGCCAAAGTAATATCCAAACAGCAATGCTGTAGCCTGGGACTGGGCCACACAGCAGCATGCCAAGGGTTAAACGCAAGCAGCCCACTTGGGAAGTGTGAGCTGGAAGGCAGGCTGGGTCAGGCTGCTCCCTGCTCTCAAACCCAGTACCAAACCATCATGGCACAGCCATGCTCTGGAGTGCTAATAAACTGTTCATGCAGGCAGCTATTCCCATCCATCTGCACCTTCTGGCTACAAAGTGTGGCCAGAAGCAGGCTGCTCTGGACACGCATTCTGGCAGCAGTTGGTACTCAGCTCTTTTCACCCCGGTGTGTCAGTGGTTTATTCAGTCAAAAGTGATAAATGGGCCGCTCTGCCTGGTTCTGTATGGCTGTGGGTATGCTGGTGCTGCAGACCTGGGGCATAAGCTTTGCTGCTGTTTGGTGAGATAAAGGGTTGTGCAGAATCAAAATCCACTTTTTCTTCTGTTAGCCCCAGTTCAGAGCACACATATGGAGGCAATTGAAGAAACCCTTTATGGAGCATGTGAAAGCTGAAGTACTGAAAATTTAGGAACAGGTCGCTGTAGTGGAAGGCTGCATTGTCTGTCCCAAGCTGCTGTGGTTTAACCCCAGCCAGCAACTAAGCACCACACGGCCACTCGCTCCCTCCCCCCCACCCAGTGGGGTGGGGGAGAGAATCAGGGAAAAAAAACCAGTAAAACTAGTGGGTTAAGATAAAGACAGTTTGATAGGACAGAAAGGAAGAAAATAATAATGATTATGATAACAATAATAATAAAATGACAATAATAATAAAAGAATTGGAATATACAAAACAAGTGATGCACAATGCAATTGCTCACCACTCGCTACTGCCCGGTTAGTTCCTGAGCAGTGATCTGCCAACTCCCCCCAGTTTATATACTGGGCATGACAGGACATGGTATAGAATATTCCTTTGGCCAGTTTGGGTCAGCTGTCCTGGTTGTGTCCCCTCCCAAGTTCTTGTGCCCCTCCAGCCTTCTTGCTGGCCGGGCATGAGAAGCTGAAAAATCCTTGACTTAATTGTTGCTATCAACATTATTCTCATACTGAACCCAAAACATAGCACTATACCAACTACTAGAAAGAAACTTAACTCTATCCCAGCTGAAACCAGGACACAAGCTTTCTGGGTGCCTGTGTTACTCTGGGCTGGGCCCTGGTTCGCAGAGGTGCTGAGCTCTGTCAGAGATGCCAGGGAAAGGGAGCTGGTCCAGCAGGGAGCAGGGGTGTTCGACTTCCTCAGTTTTTCAGGCACCACCAGTCCATCATCTTACCCACCCAACCCTTGTCTGGGCCACCTCCAGCAATCTTTAAAGCCATCAGCACTGTCTAGTAGCTCTCTCCAAAGCTGCAGGCTCCGAGATGCTCTGTTCCCCTGAGGCTTCCTTGCAAAGGACAATTCAGGGGGTCTTCCAGGGGAGCTGGGGTTGCTCAGAGTTGCTCAGTCAGGTTAAGGGTGGAGGGTATTGATGTTCTGGCTGCCTGATCCAGATCTTTTTTTATCTATTTCCCCAACACATAAAAAGGGTTCTTCTGTCATCGTGAAGGTGACGTTTTAAAATACTTGTGATGCTCTTGGATGCTGTGATGTCAAATGACCTAAGGAGGTGGGGCAAAAAAGGGGATGTGACTAATTCTGCAATCTCTTCCCTGTGTGAAGAGGACAAGTCAGGGACAACTGACTGAACACACATATCAGCTGCTTCTCTCCTTTTGCCAAGCGGCCTGTGGAGGTGACAAGGAAACCAATCTGCAGTTGCGTAGCTGTGCATCTCCTCCTGAAGCCCTTGTGCAAGGAGGCCAAGTCAGGGTTCTGTAGGTCACTGATGCAGTGGTATTTCCAAGGCTTTGAGAGCACTAATGCAGTGTAAATGAGTGCTTGTCTCTTGTTGGCTAGCTGATTTTTTCACATAACTCAAACCTTGTCAGCATAGGTGGTACTTTATGATAGAAGGGGAACCGAACAGTGAGCTGCTGCCTGGTCCAAAAGGGCTCCTGGTCCAATGGCCACGTATGGGTACAGCTCAGGAGAAGGGGGAACAGAGAGAATGAGCTCTTTTTGCTGCAGTTAGCAGAAAGGTACTGCGTGTGGTGCCTAAGCAATTCCAGGTACCTCCTGTGGTGTTAGGGAAGTTGTCCTCTGCTCCCGAGTTTCAGCAGCTGCTGTGGTAACAGTAGCTTTTCCCCACAGCTCTCTACCATTGCCTGGAGAGGTATGTGTTAAACTGCTGAGAATATTTCTGGTGCTCAAATGGGTCCTTGCAGTTTAGCAAGAAAGCTCTCTCCTGGGCTGTAGGTGAAGCTGGGCATTTGTCTATGTGCCTGAATGTGAAGTGTGTCATGAGTCTGTTGCTTCAGCTGATCCCAGCTGACCCTAAGTGTTGGACAGGCTTAAAGCGAAAGCAAGTTTTAGCCTCATAAGGTGAAGGGTTAAAACATTGGTTACAAAGTGGGAAATTATTACAGAAAGGAAAACTAAAGAAACACAGAAGAGGCAACAGTTAATACTCATGAGGCATGGGACAGTGGCTTCTCTGAAGCTTATTTAAGAATAAATCTCCTCAAGAACAAAGTCTTATTGAAAAGCTGCTGCTTAGACCCCTGTTAACCTTCTCTCAAGAAGTAAATTGAATTGCAGTTATAAAGCTGGCAGAACTCACACCAGAGGGTTTTTGGCTTCACTCAGCACTTCATCTCAGGGTTTACTGGTATTTACAAGGCAATACCTATGATTCATTCACACATGTGATCAGGTTCAAGGGTCACTTGCACTGCAGCAGTGTGGCAAATTTTTCCACAGTGGAATGAATCTCTGAAGTTTTCTTTTGCTTCTCAATCTTGCCCAAAATCCAGTCACTTGAACTTTGCCCAGCTGTTTCTCGCTATTTGTCCCACAGTAAGTGGGACACTTAGAGGCAGAAGGTGGGAATGCATGCTCCAGGGTTTAAGGGCAGGCCTGGATCACCATGCTGTGATGGAGCAGGGTGGGTGGGAGGGCTGGTTTTCCATGCCCCAAAATATCTCAAGAGGGATCTTTGATGTATTTTCTTTTGTGAAGTTTGGGAAGCTGATGTGGATTTAAAGGAAAAAAAATAATCTGTATTTCTCTTTCCTTCAGCCAGATAAGTAGCATCAGTGGGAGGTGTTGGGGCTGATCTGTAGGGTCACTGTGACCTGCTAGAGGAGAGAAAATTCTAAGCAATACAAATATTCTGTTTTCAGTGCAGTTTCCTCATTCGTGGTTTGTTGTTTTTATTTGAAATGGCTATTGAAAATTCTACAAGAAAATTTCTGGCATGTGCTATGTCTATACCTGTTAGTCAGGATAGGGGAGATGCAAAGAGAAATGTAAAGTGCCTTCAGCACTCCAGACTTCCTATAGGTGAACAGAGGGTTTTTTAGAAATGTCTTTGTAATATAACTAATTCCTTTTTGAAAATAGGCTAGAATATTTGGTCCTACTGCAGCAAAGCTCTGTTCCTCATAGTGTTGATGGTATATCTATGCAAAATAGCTAAAATCAGTGTGCTCTTAGAGGCTTCCAGTGTGCCTTATGGGGCAGCTCTGTACCTTGACATTGTACCCATAGTACAGTGGGGTGTTTGCATTCTTCATTAGTTTCTGTAGGAGGTCTCGTGTTTTTTCTGTGTCAGGCTAATAGGAAAGCCTGGTTGTTAGGTTGCCCCCAGTCTCTAGTGAAACAGCTTTGGGGAAAAGATAGCACCAAGGATTTTCCGGGCCTCTCTCATGTGGAATCTCTGTTGTGTCACTGTTCAAAAATATCACCAGTTTGATGCCTGCCAGCTAGATTTTACTACTGGGATAACAAGCAGTATTTAGCAATCGCAGAAGACACATCAGAGGTGAAACTGAACAGTGTTCTCTGCCGTTGTGTAACAGTCTTTCTTCTCGGTTTTGGTAGTTTCTTAATTTAGTGGGTGTTCGTAGGTGGAAGTCTGCCTATGTGCCGTATCTATTGTGCAACAGATGTCTTCCTCTGAGATATCCTGCATGATGCTTTCTTTTTTTTCCAGATTGTCCCCAGCCACCACAGCCTGAGAATGGAGGCTATAAATGCCACCCTAGTCCCTGCAACAACCCTCTGACTTCAGGCAGTGTTATAGAGTATCTGTGTGTCGAAGGCTACATGCTGAAAGGAGATTATAAATACTTGACCTGCAAGAATGGAGAGTGGAACCCAGCCATGGAAGTCAGCTGCAGGCTCAGCCCGGGTGAGTGCTCCCTGACTCCAGTGGGACAGTCAGAATTGCCCTTACATTGGCTTTTGAGATTATCCTTAAACACTGAGTCAGTGTGATGCTGAGGAAGTCTATACAGCTGCCTCTCATTGCTCCAGCAATTTCATAAATGCGGCTCACAGTCATAGCTCTTTAATAAAGACGTCTTTTCCGTAGCAGCCCATCAGATGCAAGCTGAGAGTCCCTTACACAAGGAGACAACCCATGGAAAGGAGTATAAAGGAGGCAACTTGTTACTTATGTGGAGCCTCTTATTTTGACAGTGTCAAAAATTTCTCATCCCGGAAATGGGGGAGGCCCTAATTGAAGCATTTTCTATGCTGTCTGGTTTTGCTCCTGATGGGCTTGACAGTACATTTCCCTCAGTGGTGTACCCATCTGTCCACATGTGTGCATGCATGCGCGTGTGAGTATGTAGAGCTGATCTTCCTTGTGAACAGCTTAAGTAACTGTTGGCCTCCTGTGGCAAAGAGCTCGATGGTGCTGCTTTTCACTGTACTGGCAGGAAAGAACATTGCTGACAAATGATTTCTGCTTCTGTCCACATGGAAGTGGACAGCTTTTGTTTTGTGGGTCTCTCCCAGCTAAACAGGAATTCCTCCATCAAAGGAGGAAAGTAAATAAAAGTTTGCAGGAAAATGTTCATAATACAGCTCTTAGTTTGCCTACGGCTCTTCTGGTTTTAAAAGTATGCATACTGTATAAAGGGAAAACTCTCTCCACTCTTCAAGTTTGGCTTATTGATAGTCTTGCTGCTCGGTTATCAGTGAGATGTACACTCCAGAATTAAGTCTCGTTATCCATAAAGCAAAATGTGTTAGCTTAATTGGAAGGAAACAGAAAAGCACTTTCTTCAAGCTCTTTATGGAGCTCACTGCATACTTGTGATCTCTGGAACGTCCTGTCCTGTCTCAAAGATGCTGTCTTCTCAGTGTCTCTGTCATAGCTGCTCCAATAGCCCTTTCCTATGATGTGTAAGCAAGGGAGCTGGGAGTTTACCTGGCAGCAAGTAGATCCTGAAGAGGCTTTTCAAATTCAGCATAAGCTTCCTTTCCACAGTGGTCCCTCTTCCCCTTGCTGCACCCAGGCTGGAGAACAAAGCTGTGCTATTGCAGATAGTGTTCCCTGGGTGGCGTTCCTGCATGGTGGCACTTGGTCTATATGAGAGTTGAAGGGATTGTGTTGTGATGAGCAGAAACCCCTCAAATTTCTTTAGCATTCTGAAGGATTAGTGGCCTTATCAAAAATATGGAGCCTTAAAAGTCTGACCCACTGAAAAAGGTATTGCTTTCACAGCATGGACTTTGAAACAACTGGTCAGGGTCAGAGACGGCTGAGGTTTAACTAGCAGATCTCTTTCATAGGGCTAAAAGGAGGAGGAGGTGGGAGACTGTAGAGAGAAAGACAGTAGGTCTTAAAATGATTGGTACTGGGTAAGATCCCACCTGCTCCATATAGAGTACATGAAATCCCTAGCAGTTATCAGATGTTTTGTGTAGCTCTGAGCCTGTCAGCCCCATAGCCTTTTGAGAGTTTATTGTATGAGTTAGTGAGCATCCAGTTGGAATATGAGACGGTGAATGTGCTGGAGCGTAGCCTGGGTAGTGAGCAGTTTTACAGCATTGTGTACTGATGCTGAAAATGGAGCACCCTTTTCCCTGTCAGTGTACTCAAAGTGCCATGATTAATGCTGAAAATGGGAATCCTTACTCAACCCTATTTGCCATTGGGAAAAAAATGTACCAAACGTTGTTGGTTTTTGGTTTTGTTGGGGTTTTTTTGGATTGTTTGTTTTTGTTTTTTTTCCCTGGGGAGAGGTCAAGCTACTTCTGAAAAATTTCAGGAGAACACGTTCAAAACAACTAGACCAATAGGTTTGACCCCAAGAGAAGATGCAGAAAATGCAGACTGGCTTTCCCGCTTACATGCCTGTTTCAGGCATAGATTTCAGTCTGCAGGCTTAAAAATGGTGGTCCTCCAGCTTTTTTCTTCTGTTTGCATGCTCTTCTTCCCCTCATCCCTAACTGCATGTGTGTCCTGCATTCCCCCTGCAGTTTGAGACCTGTGCTCCCGAAGAATGTGTTGAATATAGCAAAAAGGGATTGAGGAATTGCATGCATGGGAATGCCCTGAATGTGAAGTGCACAATAGTTTTTGCCAGTGGGGGGGGTGAGGCTTTTCAGATCTCTACCACAGACTTAAATTAGGGACAGAGGCAACACACATAGTTATTTGCACTAGGGAGGTGAAAGGACTAGTGTAGCATTCTAAGCATGATATGCAGTGCTCAGCAATACCAGTTCCAGGCTGTTCTCACTCCACTCCCAATTTAGGTCTTGCAAGGGACCTGTAAAAGCCAAATTGGTTCCTGTACAGTTACACTGCACAGCTGAGGAAGGGTAGGAAGGAGTAATGTGAACAGGGCACATGTATCTAACACTGAAAACTCAGCATCCTGAAGCAACAGCTGCCTTCCATCTCTGTTCCCTGGCATAAGTTCATGTGAGAAACTGAATACTTGCTGCGTCTTAAATATACCCAGCCAGGTGACTTCCACCCCTTCCTTTGGGAGGCTGTTCTGTTAGCCAAGAAAACCCATTATTTGGAACTTTTCCTCTTGCTTGCCCTAAAATATCCTGCTTATTGTGCTAGACAATTATTGGCCTTGCTGGTGACATCAGGACACTTTTAAGCTTTTGCTTAGCCAGATCTATATATAACATGACCCTTACCACAATTTGTCAGTTCCCATGGCCTTCTTGCACTGCTTTTCTGTTTGCCTTGTGTTTTTCCAAAGGACCCTTGTATGTGCATGTTTTATTTTAGGTTTCCTTTACAGCTGATGGAGAGGTGTCAGCCTGGGCTCTGAACTGTGTTCTACAAGAATAGCTGGTGTGCCTTGACTGTATGGGAAACTTGGGCTCCTCACATGTGCACCCAAGTGTAACTCCTGAGAGCAGGCAATGTGGATGTTTTTCCTTCTCTATGGCAGTGATTTAAGGGAGTGGATCATTTTACCTTGTGTTCCTCTTGGTTTTGTAGAAAAGGACTCTCCTCCAACAATTGGAGTACCCACGCTGTCCATAGTAGCCTCCACAGCAAGCTCCGTCGCCCTGATTCTGCTCTTAGTTGTGCTGTTTGTTTTGCTGCAGCCAAAGCTGAAGTCTTTCCATCATAGCAGGTAAGTATAGCTGGGATTTGGAGGGGCTCAGAGGCATCCTCTTTCTTTGCAGCAGAAACCCATTAAGGTACTTGTTTCAGGCCTTCATTTTGAAGCAATTTAACCTCCTTGCTTCTCTGCTCCTGTTTTAATCACTTCAGTGGCACCTCTGCCCCATGGTCTGGCAGTAGTCTGAAATGGTGGTCTGCAATAGCCAGCTGCAGTCCCCATTCTAACATGCCATCTGATGTGTGGCTTCCTTGCTTTTTTTCCTTGGCTTTGAATGTGAAAAGTTATGATCCCTACTAGCCTGGCTATAGATCAGTCTCCTGCCTCTTCTGGCCTTGGATAGCTACCAGTGTGTCTGGATATGTATATGCATCCCCCTCAGTCTGTCTGTGAGATCCTACAGACACGAATTCAGGCAGTTCTGCTGATTAGATATACTTGCAAATCTGCCATCCTTCCCTGCTGTGGGAGGAGAACCCTCCTGGCCTGGGTTTGTGGATGAGAGAAGAGACCCAGCCATAACACTGCTGCCAGCTGAGGTCAACAAAGTCACTGTGGACTCTTCTGAACCAGCTACTAGTACTCCTTAAATAAGAGCAGACATGGCTGTCCAGCAGCAGGGAGGTTCAGAGGTGGTGCTTTGGAGTCTGGCCTTTTCTGAAGAAGTCCAAACCACTGGAAAAGTAAAATTCAATCTCGGGCCTCTGACTCATGAGCCTAGGTGATTCACACTGTGTCAGTTTAAGAGCTGTCTGCCCCACCCCACCAGAGGTTATCTGGCCAGGAGCAAAGGTGGCAGAACAGGCAGTGCTGGGTGTTGCAGAATATAGCAGTGTAACAAGCTGAAATTGGTGGCAGTCAGAGCTCTTTTTTAACTGCTGGCTGTGACAGCAGAGGGCTTGGAGTCATGATCTGTGTCAGATTTAGTTATGGAGGCAGGTGAGGTGGGAAGCATTGTAACCTTTTCAGCTCTTGTGGCTAAATCCATCAGGTACTGTGAATTACAGCCCCTGCTCATGTTTATGGCAATTCACAGCAGGGCGGCAAGGCTATGCTTGCCTGACCTTGTTAAACCACCATTCGTGTTTCTGTCTGTTCTCCCCTAAATAAGTCAATGGTGAGCATTAGAGTTCTGCTGTGGGACGTTACTGGAGTTCTCTAACATATATATATAAAAATATAAATGCTAACTTGACTCCCCCCCCTCCCCCCCTTTGTTTCTTTTTTTTGAGGCGAGACCAAGGTGTGTCTGGAGATCAGGTCTCTATCATGGTGGATGGTGTCCAAGTGGCCTTGCCATCCTATGAAGAAGCGGTGTATGGGAGCACAGGGAACTGCATTCCACCCTCGGACTCCCGAGTGCAGATCGTGCTCTCGGAGGGAGCTGGGCAGAACGGAGCCAGAGAGATACAGCAGCAGGACCAAGGGGCTTGCAATAGCTTTGAAAGAGAAGATGAAGCCCCTGGACATTCTGGACTGTGTGAAGCCAGCAGCTCTCAGCGCTCTGAAACTGTTCTTGTGCATCAGGCTGCTACCTCTTCCTGGGTAGCCGGCATGGCTAGCAGTAGACCTGTACACAAAGAGGTCCAAGATTCAGAAAGCAGTGACATACAGAGCCTTTTATCACTCACTTCCTCCGAGGAATACACAGATGGTACGTGACTTGGGCAAGGAGTGCTGAATGAGACCCTTGTAAGATAGGTTCTGCAGTTGACTACCTAGGGTGGAAATGGCAAGGAATGCCCCTATGTATGTCAGGCACCAGAGGAGTTTTTGAAAAGAGTTGTCCCAGTCTTCATGGCATGTTTCACAACTTAGATGTGCAAGGAGTATTTAATACCTTCTTCTGAAGCATATGGCACTCCCCAACTGGGAGCCTAGGGCAGTCTGGAAAGACTATTGGAGTTCTGCTGCTCACTCTTGTTGTCTTAGCAAAGGATTTGCAGAGAAATGCCAGCCTCTAGCATCATAGTGCAAATGCAGTAAAATAGCTGTGTTTGTGGAAAACAAGTTGGTGGGAGTGGGAGGATACGCTTGGAATACAAACCCTTTGTGATGTTTGGACTTCTTCATTCTTAGACTGTTTTAGTAAGCAGCTTACTGCTACAGTGCATACAGTGCCACAGCCTTGGCATGTGGCAGAGAAGACCTAAAAGGGATGTGGTTGAACTTACTGTACAGGGCAGAAGGGCAAGTCTGTTAAGCAGTCAGTGCATCTCGCATTCTTCACTGGTGTTCTGCCCTGAAGGAGTGGCTTTACAATGCCAGAGCTGATGTGAAGCTGCAGGTTAAGGTTGCTTCTGCAGAGAGTGCTGTGTCTTAGGCAAGAAGTGTAACTGGCTTGTAGGTAGCTCAGGGCAGAACTTCCTTCCATGGTGTCGAGCCCTAGGGCCATAGTAATGCCACCTAGAACGCCTGAAGTAAAAACGGTTAAAGGGGATTTCTGCTAAAGGGCAGAAATGGCAACATGTCCTGAGATGGGCATTAAACCTCAAGTGTGTGAACAGCAGAAATCCAAAAGTGAAACTTAACAAAAAATGTCCGTAGTGTAGAAATTAGAGGATGTTGCCTCTGCACTGTGTCATTTTTGTCACTGCCAGGAAACATGTACTGCCTCTAAGGCTTGTACAGTAGCAGATTGCCCCTTGCAGCAGGAGACCATGAAGCTTGTGCTTATGGCTCAAAGATGAGGAAGCTGCAGCTACGTGAGGAGGTTGCATTTCTTTGAATTAGATAAGGGCAGGTGTGATCCTTGTATTTGCAACCATGCCTGTCACAGTAAGAAATGTGTCTTGGACATTTTGAGGAACTAGAAGATTGACAAAGTCATGGGAAAGAAGGAAACTGTCATTCTTAAGGGAAGTTATTACCTTCCCCTAAACCACATTGGTGATGCTTTACTGTATCTTGTTGTGGGACCCCCAGTTCAAAAGAGATGTGGAGAAACTGGACAGGCTCTGTTGGAGGCCTGCCACCATAGCTAGGGGCTTGTGAGGAGTGACTAAGGGAGCTGGGCTTCTTTAATTTGGTGAAGAAGCAGCTAAGGGCCAAGCCAACAATTAATTACAATTACTTTACAGGGAGTTGAAAAGACTATGGAGCCAAACTCTTCTCAGCCAGCGGATATAACATGGGGCAGTGGCCACAAGCTGTAACTTCACAGATTCACATAGAGCATTAGGAAAATATTTTGCACTAGGAGGGTAGCGCAGGACCAGATGGGCACCCAGAGAGGTGGTGGAGTCTCTGTCCTTGGGACATTTTCAAGGCTGCAGCTGGCGATGGTCCAGCTCGCAGGGGCGTGTTGGAGCAGAGTCCTCCAGAGGTCCCTTCTACTGTGTTGTGATGAGAGGAAGACCACTGCATTATCTTGTTATGGAAGTGGGAGCCTGTCTTGCTTTCAATAGTAGTTTTTCTGGTGTGTGTTGAACTGCAGAAGTTTGACTACTTTTTCTTTTTTTTTTCCTCTCCCCACCGTTCAGATATTCCCTTATTGAAGGAAGCATGAGGCCTGCTGTGTTTGTCTAGCCTTCTCCCTCTTGGATTTCTTCCTCCTCCCCTCCCCCTGCCTTCAGGACAGAAGCACTCTGTGCAGCCTTCCCCATCCTCGCGAGCTGTGTCCTGGATACCTCCAAGCAGAGATGCCCTCAGCTGAAGATCCAAAGGATGTCGCCAGGTTGCCTCCTGGATGCACCAGTGGAGTTGGTGCAGCGCTGGCTTCCCCATCCCATCAGCATCAGGGGCTCAAGGAACAGAGTGGATTTGAGCTCTCCCCTCCTCTTCCCCAGCCAGATGTTTGACAGCAGTCTCTGAAGAGCTGCTCTTTTCTCGTGCCTTTCTCCTACTCACACCGGCTTGTTGCAGCTTATCAGCCTCTCTAGCCCTTCTGCTGCCCAGAGAGCAGGGGCTAAAACCGCTTGCTCACTGGGTGCAGACACAGTATATATATATACACGTATGTATGTTATATAGGCTCTTCTTCCGGCATCCTGTTTGTGGTAAGGCAGGACAAAACGCCTTGCTGGGACCGAAGCTGGGCTTGGGAGGGATCCCAGTTAAGGGGCAGCTTGTGATGTCTAGAAGCGCCTCAGATGAGTTGGGCTGTGTGACAACTTAGCTGTGCAATAACAGTTCGTTGAGAATTGCTAGAGCGCTGAAGGCTGAGAAGTCCAACATGTAGGAATGCCCCCTGCCCCCTTCTCAAAAACCATCTCAGCAGGAGTCCATTCCTGAAAATCACTTAGGTCTCCTTCTTTCTCTACCTGTGCAGCCCATTTGATTATTCTGAGTTTCTAGAAGCTGGGACTGGGACTGTACTACCAATAGAACAACGCTTTCAGCTTTAGTCTGGTGCCAGAGCAGCTCCTGGTGTTAGATTGTAGAAGAGCCTTGGAGAATGGCCAGTGGTTGGCAGGGTCCAGAAAGCTTGGAGGGTGTGACTTTCAGTTAACCAACCCTGTGTTAACTATGAGTTAGCCCCATTCACTGAGGCATCAGGACTGGAACCAAATTTGTATCCCTGCTCTTCTGAATAAGCTGTGTGTCTCAAAGCTTTTTCAGTTAAGGTGGCTCTGCACTAAAGCTTAGGTTCTTTTTGTCAGATCTTCAGGCAGAGGTAACGCTTTTGAGATGTAATCTGGAAGTGGTTCAGGTGTTTGCAAAGGTCAACAGAAAAAATGCCCGTAGGTAGCGAATGCTTAGTGCCGTTGATGCAATCCCAAATGACCTTTCCAGCCACACAGGTACCTTGGTATTTGAATCCTGGGTAGCTACCATCTCGGAGGCTAGTGTGTCTTCCTAGTTTCATACAGCAAGAGTCTGCTTTTTTATCTTAATGGGCTTCAGTGGGCCCAAGGTGAAAAGCTTCTTCCTTGTGGCTGGGAGTAAGCAGTGTTTATAAAGTCTCCTAAATACAAGGCAGTTGCCTGTTGCTGTGAGGGGGGGTTGGCTACATTGACAGCAGTGCCAGAGGAGACCGTAGCTTATTCCTGAACCTAAGTTTCGAAGATTGTTTCAAGTTCTGGTAGCAGGGAAAAGAAAATCCAAAAATACGTATACCTCTGCCCCCCACAGTTACCTACAGCAGGTCAGAATATCCTGGTTGCTGTTAACAGGTCTCTCCTTTTGCAGGAAGCCACATTCATCTGGGGTAGGTGATCTGATCACAAAAGCATTGTGGTGATTGTAAGGCTCTTCACTGGGGAGGTCTGGACGCTGTTCTGTGGGATTGGTTTCAGCAAGAAGAGTTGGCTTCTTAGGTGCGTGTACTTTGTCATAACTGTCTTGAAGTAACCAGGGAAGCGTTTGCCCTGTGAGAAGCTGCTAAATTTTTGAGTTGAAGGAGCAAAACGTCATGGCCTTACACATCATGTGGTAATGTACAGGTAAATAGGGATGCTGTCTTTGCTGCTTTGCTTTTGGTTTACAAACCTCACCATCCTCATCCTTGTTGCTCCAGGAACATACCATCACAGCACTTGGTAAAAGTGACACAACACCTTTATATATAAAATCACTGTGGCTTAGCTCCAGTTCCTGAAAATGGGGATTGGCCATAGTATCCAGCCATGTACCTGCTGCTCCTGTTCCTGATTAGCTGTTAAATCCCAGGACACCTGGGACAGCGCGTGCCTGTGGATGGAAGAATCCTATTTTCCCTATCCTTGTTTTAGAGGGATGTTGTTAATTTAAAAATACAGTATTTTAAACTTCCTTCCCTATAGCTCATGTTACCTTGCAGTAACACAAGGATTTGATAAATCCCATTTGGGTGGTTTAGGTATTTTCTGTTCAGTTTGGATGGTGAAAATCCCACCTCATTTTACAGTGGGCTGCAGTGTCTCAGCTTCAAGCACTGTAGAGGGCAAATGTTGTTTACCCATCTGCTATTGGAATTTTAGAAAATAAGCATGGGAACGCTTGTATTTAGTTTTTAACTCCTACCGTGGAAATGGTCTAAGCTTGAGCAAATTGTCTCATTCACTAGTCTGTCGGGGCAGATGGAAGGATTGAGCGAGTGTTGTGCTAAGGGAGTGGGGAGGGAAGACTACGTGACTTCTTTCCTGCTACCTAACCAACTTGGAGCAGGAGAGTTGCTCTTCATGCATTTAAGGTCCTGTCTACTCAAACTGACGCTCAGCAGTCAAGGTGCAGAAGCCAGGTACAGGCTGTCCTCCTGCAAGGGACAGTCCTTTAACTCCGTGTTCGCACCGGGTTGGTGGGAGAATCCTACAACGAGGCTGGAAGCTGATCCCAAGGCCTGACCTTACCCTGGACGAGCGCCTGCTCCGCCAGCAGAAAGCACGTACCGTGTGGCCCTGCCTCCTCTCTCTGCTATTGTAAAGCAAGCAGATGCCAGTTTGGGAAAGAAAATTCAATTGGGTGGGGAAGAGAAGGAAGCAAGCTGCACAGAAGAGGGAGTGCTTTAATTTTGTTTCATTTATAGAAATTGTGGGAAATGGCTTTACTAAGGACAGGGGAAATGCATATTTTGCTCCACCTCCGCAAGCGTAGATCTTGTGATCAGGCATAAACAGGCAGCTTCTGTTGGCTTGCTGAGGATACACCAGCAGCTCCCAGGCCAGTCTCTGCTGTGCTGGCTGGTAACCCCAGCTGATGTTTCCAGCGCTTGCGGAAGAGTGTCCCCTGCAGCAACGCTTATGGGAGCAGGCACCAAGGACCTGTGCAAGCCAGAACATGGAAGACTGTTCGGGGGCATCACATTCCTCTTGCCCACGTCCTCAGCTTTAGAGTTTATTTTCATATAAAATGAGGTAGAATGGCTGGGAAGGAGCCTGAGAGATGTCTGCTTTACAATTTTTTTTTTCTAGGGGGAGGGGAAGCAAGGCCTCACTTTACTGATTGTTACTTGTTCATGTTTGTTTTAATCCTGTGGAGGCTGAAGGATTGGAAATTCTTCTGGGCAGAGATTTAGGAAAAACTAAATTGCACAGAACTGTCTTTACTAATGGAGCAAGGGCTGAGGCTTAAAGATTCCCTCAGTTGTGAGCTCTGCTCTATCTCAGGAGCATTCATTACCTCTGAGCAAAGAGTGTGTCCTCGTTGGCTGTTGCCATAGGTAGATGCAGCCTGCATCTCAGTGTGGTGGATTGGGAGCACAGGGGCTCAGCCTTGCAAGATACCACATAGTAAATGATTTTTTTTTTTTTTCAGATTGGGCCACAGCCTCCTTACCTTTTTTCCCACCTATGTCTGGCAAAAGAATTCAGAGGGAGGCATGTTTTCTTATTTAACACTCCTGACATAATCATCTCATGCTCTGTCATACATGCTGGATCCTGTGATATTCAAGAACATTAAAATGATTTACTTACATTGGAAAAATAAAAATAGCACTTATTTGAAAGGTTTATGTTATTTTTGGAGTCTGATAGGTTAAAAAAAAGGGCATTTCAGAAATTCAGAGTATTATGTGCAATAGCAAAACCTCCTTGCTCCCTCTCAGTTACATAGTTGGGTTGGTTTTTTTTAAATAAATAAAATGCAACCTACTGCAGTGTTTACAGCCCAAGCGTTGCAGAACTGGACCGGCCTGATAGAACCAGAAAGTGAAGCTGACAGTAACCCATGGGGAAGCAGGGTAGTCTCCTGTCAGGATCTGCATCATGAAGCTCAGCTCACAGGATGAGTCAGCTTGGATTGTTTCAGAGCCTACTGCCACCTTGAAGGGGGTTGGCAGCATTGGTGAGAGAGATGGTTTTGTGCGTTCTGGTTTTAAATAGCTTGCATCTCCCCATCATTAACTGCAGAAGAGGTAAAAAATGAAATCGGGAGGAGAGACGTGCTGCAGCATGTGAGCCTGTGGAGTTGTTGCTGAGTTAAGACTTCATGAGTTTAGGAGGGAGAAGAGCTTAATGCATTTTTATCCTTTTTCTTAACCACCAGGGAACTTGCTGTGTAAAAGAATGCTTACTCAGCAAGCATGCTGCTTGTTCACCCCTTGGATGTCTCCCCTGAGATTTCTGCTTAGCCTTTCAACTCTGGGGTGGTGAATCGTTTAATGCATCTGGAGCCTTTATTTGGCCTTTCAGCACATGGAGAAGTCAGGTGTGTTAGGAAGAAATCTGTTCCATGTGATTTGGGAGGAAACATCCCAAGATGCTCCCAGAGGTGGATGACAGGTCAGTACTGAGGAGTGGGGCTGAGACTGCAACAGGCTCAGCCATTGGAAATAATCTGGGATGGTGAAGTCATCTGCAGCACAGAAAAGGGAACACAAGGAGGAGGGTAAGGAAGAGCCGTGACTGAAAACAGAGGTATGCTGCAGGCTAATGAGCTAATGCATTCTTGACCAGGTTGTAAGAAGCTTGTGCTTTGTTTAGATGATTTAGCAGACACCAGCAGGCTTGCTGTATAAAAAAAATAAAAAAAAAAATGTACAACTGGTTCACACTGAGATTTCCTTGCTGACCTTCTTAGAACATATTTGCAAAACCTGGTGTTACTGTTCTGATAGCAGTTGTTTTACAAAAAAAAAAAAAAAAAATCTGCCTTACTCTATCCAGACAACTAATTAAATGAATTTCACTTTCTGGTTTCTGCATATAAATGCAATAAATCTCATCCATTTTGCACATCCTGCCTCACCCCATCCTCACTCTTCAGTCCTTACCAGGGAACTGCAGATTGAACTTGCTCTTTGTGAAAACCTTTGTCTGCAGAAGGACTTCATTAGAAAACATTCATTCTCTATGATATGCTTTGAAAGTACAGAGAGGTTTCCTAGAGCAGGCTTCATTTTAAGGTGTATTTTTATACAGGAAATAAGCCTTTTTCCAATCCTTCATCCACTCCTCCTGCCCTTCCACAGCAGGACAGAGCACACCACTTCCCACACTTCTTTTCAGGGCCCCGTGTTGAGCACTGTTTCCAAACTCGACCCTGTGCAGATGATGTACAGATACACGTACCCACCAGAACAGGTTCTACTGATGCTCTGCATATGCTTTCTGTAAGCTGTGCTTTTGCTTTTGTCCTCGAGTGAGCAAGGACAGAGGCAACTGAGTTGTGCTAGAAAATGTTTTAGTTCTGATTCTGAAATCTGCTTCCTTCCAAAAGAAAACAAAGTGAAGTTGTCTGTGAAGCAGATGTCCTATGATGTGGTGGGTAGACTGCTGGTAGTTGCTGATGCAAGTGCAAGGGGAGCTTGATTGCCTTTGTGCATTAATCTTCTTTCCTGTATGCGTTTTCTTTTTATCTGAATTGCACCACTATGGAATTATTTGCAGAATGGTACTCCATATATATGTGGGATTTAAAAACAAAACCATAATTGATGCTGTGCAGGATGTCACTCAATTGGTTTTATTTTGCTTTATTTTATATATATTTTCTGGTATCCTGTACATTGCAGTGGGTGTGAAGATAGTATTTTAATATTTGTACAAAGTTTAATTTAATTGTTCTATGTATATAACTGCATTTCTAAATTAAAAAAAAAAAAATTCTTTTGAAGTGAAACTATAATCTCTTGTGTATTTTCTTTAATTGCTTGGGCCTTGTGGACTGGAAATCCAGCAGATCATTAGTGAATATGTTGCAGTAGTGCAGTGCCTTCCATGTGAAGATCAGGATGAAGCTAAAGCTAGGGATGCTCAAGTGGCTTGGGGGAGGAGGGACAGAGTTGGTGCGGCCTTAGAAAGATCTTCTGTTTCCAACAATACCTTCCACTCTCAGAAGCAAAGGCCACCCTTGGTGTGCCTGCAAATAACTCCATGAGAAATGGGGCCAGGTTGGTTCAAGGGCCATTCTGGGAGGGCTGTGATCACTCAAGTGCCTCCTGGACCTGTTGTCTTGGCTGATGTTCGTGGCAGTTGTTTTTAGCAGATGCTCCTCAGCCTGCCGGAGAAGTCTCCTGATCGAACGTGCAGACTTGCTGGATGAGGCTGGGCGAGGTATCTGTTTGCCTTTACTTTCTATAGCACTGTGTGCACGCATAGCAATTTAATAAGGTGGTGCGGAAAGACCCCCACGAGTGCTCTGTCCTTTCCTCTGCTCCCCCAAATAAAACATAGTCTGAGTTCCTTGGGAGCAAGCAGCAACGATCAGCCAGTGATGGAGAGGAAGGCTGCGGGCTGGGAGGAGGACACAGCAGTGACTTGCCTCTCCCTCAGCAGCAGTAGGAAACGTGTGCCCGCCGGGGCTGGGCATGGGAAAAGGCAACAGCAATAAAAGCAAGAGGGCCTGAATGTGTCAGGAGATGTGGGCTGGATGAAAGCCAGGGGGGCCCAAAGAGAATAGGGTTGGGTCTGGATTTGATGTAAGGAGAGAAGATGCATTTTGGGGAGCGTTGGAAGCAACTGCTGCTCGGTTTTCTTACAGTCCCCTGCTTGATGGGCTTGGAACCTGTATCGATGACTACGGCACCAATAGCTGGTAGCTGCTGCGGTGTCTCCATCCATCAGCGTGGCCCTTGGGAACAGTAAGTCGGGAGACTGGCCAAGTTGGTAATGGTGGGAAAGGGGAGGGGGAGAAAGGTTTAAAGAGATGATGTACGGCATGAGAGGACTTCAGAGAGGAAGAAGGGGTGAATACAATAAACGGCTAATTAATCTTGGAGACTAGTTAAAGAGAACAGTGTATATATAGGAAGAGGATGTTATTTTTAGAGGGAAGGTAGCTCTCACTAGCAAAACACTAATCCAAAGCAGGTAGCAGGACAGCATAGGAGACATAGGAGAGATCTTTCAAATACATGGGTGTAGGCAGTGCAGAGGTGAGGCTGGGTGCCAGCTCTGCTCTTCCCTCTTCTGGGTAGTCGTGCTGCACCGGGAGGATGGCAGAAGCAGAAACTGCAAAGGAAAGGACGCCCGTTGCTCTGTTGGTGCTGTATATGGTCCTTTTTTATTAATGTTTGCTTCACATTGAAGACCTAAAGTAACATGGCCATTTGAGGCAAGTGTGCTAATAAGTGTTCCTTTCTTTTAAGGAAATCTATCAGTAGTGTAATAGGAAAGGAAGGGAGAGGTGAAGGGAAGGAGAGAGGAGATCCTTTCGGCCAACTTGTTCAAAGCAAAATCCTTAAAGATACTACGAGATTTTTGTATGCTCACATATATGATTTTTATCCTCTGTGGAGGAACAGTCAGGTTAAAGAGAAGGGAAGGGGTGACGTCTACCTTCCTCCCATTTCCATTTATTCCGTAAATTATTCCCACACAGCAAGCTGATCTTGTTGTAGTTCTGCCACTGTGAAACTGGAGCTCTGTGGCCTGTGCCTGCCCTCCTATAGCTGACAGTTGGCACATGGGAGTTGGTGGTCTCCAGGAATTGCTTTCAAATTATTACTATTTTTCACTGGGCTGTGGTCTCCTGCCAGAGCAGCCAGGGATGTGCCCTTCTTGTTGTTCTGCAGCTCTTATCTATTAGACACACTGGAAATAATTTGTCACCTCTGGTTTGTGCCTGCAATGAGAAATCGCGCCAAGCCTGAGGGAAGCCAGCCTGAGGTGGGTGGTCTGGGAAATCCTCTTTAACAGTTGGCCCTTCGGCTGAAGGGCGGAAAGGCCAGGGCACGCAGGAACACCTCCGCTTCCAGAAAAGCAGTCTTGCCACAAAGACATCGATCCTGCCACAAAGCTGCTTTGAGAAACTTGTTCAGGAAAGGGGGATAGATGGGCTCCTGCCCTCACCAGGCGTCCTGCCAGCCGGCACACTATACTGCCTGGTTCCCAAACAGGATGTTCTGTGCGTGTGGATTTTCCACTAACACAAAGCCACGGACACACCAGCCCCATTATAACCATGTTCTCTAACAGAACCGAGTTCATCTGGAGCCTTTCCTCGCCACCGCTGGCAGCTGCATGCTGCAACGCCACCATTGGAAAGCTTTGCCGTGGGATTGCGTTATCAAATCGTCCCTCGATGTACTGTAGCTTTGCCCCTGCCAGAAACCTCCCCTGCATTAACAGCTCCCCCAGCCTCTGACCTGTTTTTAAGGGTGTCAGGAAATGCAGATTCCCCCTCCTGAAAGCAGAATAATGCCAGCAGGCTATGTGCCAGCAAGCCCCGTGCTTCACAAAGCAAGTGTTTGCATGCTCCTCGTCACCTGCCAGGGCCATGCAAGGGGCTCCTTACGAGTGCTGTCCCTGGAGAAGAGGGCAGGGTCTGGCCAGGACACACCGCCAGCCCCCATCCCTCACCAGCTGTGGTACTTGGCAAAACTGCAGTGCTTTCTCTCGGCACCAAGCTGGCATCCCAGGGTGCAGGGAAAGGGATGGACAAATGCACGCAATGGACTTGCCAGTTCTCTCCGTTCCCTTTTGCAGGAGGAGGATGTTTACCAGCAAACGCCTCACCTTAACCTTCGGTGAGACCTGGGCTGTGACACAGCAGAGCTCGGGGACCCTGAGTGTACCTCAGCATAAGGTGGTCGTCCTTTGGCAGCTCTGTCACCTGGCCCACACTGAGCTCGTGCTGGGTCTGTGGGACACAGCTCGGGTTTTCATGTTACACCCATGAAAAAACACCCAGATGTTGGGGCAAGAGGGCACAGAGTGGTGCAAACACCCTTGTCTCCTTGTCTGCTTTTCCAGGCGTGCCGCTCAGATCTCCTTGTAGCTCTTTTAGGGGGTGGTGTTTGAGACCACGCTTGTGTTTATCAGCTCTGCCTGGCAAGTGGGGTTTGTCTTCCAGACCCATGGACCCCAAGTGAGGCTGCGGGAGCCACTTCATGGGGCAGACACGCTCTCCCTGTCCCCACACGTGCCAAACCATGGTGCCTAGCAGCCCCGGGGCAGCCTGCAGCAGGGGCAGTTGGGTGCTGCTGGGTGCAGGGCTGATGCTCTCAGGGAAGGAGGAGGGAGCCATAGTGGGCTGGAGCATGCTCTGGATACCTGAGAGCACCAAGGAGGCCTCGGCAGCAGGTAGGTGTCTCTCCCCTCGCCACCGCCATCTGGACAAGGTGTGCATGTAGTTAGACTTGCCCCTGTGCCTGGGGCTGTCACCTCCCTGCGGTTCAGCGGCAGCTGGGGGTAGGAGAAGGACAGGTTGGAGAGCTGGCAGTGGCGGTGCACGTCCCTCTTTACAGGTCAATGGCAGCTGGGGATTCTGTTCGCAAGGCTGGGGCTGGGCCGGGCAGAGCTGCTGGCTGCAGCTGGCACACAGCTGGATTTGCTTCTGCACTGTCTGTGCCCATCAGGCAGGCCCTCCCTTAAGAAGGGCTAATGCGCTACCCGTGTTTAGAAAGTACATAATGTTCATCTTTAAACCCAAGTTTAAAGTCTCCTCGTGTTGAGGAGGTCAAGGGCCAGGTTTGGGAGTAGCAGAGTTTTCCTGGGGAGAAAAACTTAGGCAGCGAAGCCCTCTTGGACAAGCCCGATGGGGGCCAGAAACAGAAACCTGGCACCCAAAGAGCGACAGTGCTGGGTTTCCCACCTGCTGCTCCCACCCCTGGGTGCTGCAGGGCAGCGTGGGGCTGCCTGTGGGTGGGACAGGACAGCAGTCGTGCAGAAACAACTTTCCTCCATCCCCATGAGCTGCCTGTGCAGAGCGGCAGAAATGTCCCTGTAACAGCTGTTTCCAAGAGATTTATGATCCTGGGTTCAGCTCTGCAGACAAAGTTGTTACCATCCTACAGTCTGTGTCTCTCCTCATAAACGTAACCTGACTCCAAATAATTGCTTCCTCTGGGAAGCTTTAAGATAGTTGATTTGTTACCGAAACTGTTCAGTATTTCTCTTGTGCTTCTCTGGTGCTTTTTCAACAACTTTACAAATAACTGGGAATTTATCTTCATGGCATCGCAGTGGGTGGGAAGGCCCACGCTGTCCCTGTTGATGGGGAGAGTTAAAAACAAAGCCCAGGAAACTGAAGTAACCTTCTCCGGGTCACACCAGAGGCTGTGTTGCAGGCAGGGGAAAAAAGGCTCTTAATGACACCTTCAGCATGTCTTCTTCCAGACCTCTGCTTTAACTGTAAGCTCCTGTTTCTTCTGCACGGGGTGATCCAGCTGTCACCCCAAGGGACTGCCCCTTTATTCCTGTGCTGGCTGTGCCTGAAGGGAGTGACTGAAATGGTAATTCAGAGATATTGATTCTCCTCATCGTGGAAGCAAAATACCAAGGGCAACACCTGCTACATAATCACTCTCTTTTTATTCTGCCTTGTGGCTAACCAGTCAGGGCCTTGCCCTGGGGAATCAAATGGAGGCCCTGCTGTTCCCAGTCCAAGACAGGTCAGTGGGGACTCTCAGTGGAGAGTCATGCAGGAAGGTTAGCTTTCTTCTTTGCTGTATTTTGGCAGCAAAATTAGGAATTTCAGAACAAGGCGGTAAAAACGCAACTGAATGGAGCATGGGAAGCGTCTGGATGCAGGGGCACGTGGTGCTGGGATACCTCTGAGGCGCTGGAATTAGGTTTTCTTGCTTACCAGTGCAATAGGGAACAAAGTGTGTTTGCCGGTTTTGGCTGGTTGAGCAGTTGTTGGGCTGGTCCCAGTCTGTGAGTCGAGAACCAAGGATTAATGCCTTGTACTTTCCCTCTGCAGTTGGCAGAGACAATTTTGAGAGATCCAGGGAGATTAAATGTTTCTTCCCCTGTTCTGCATTTGTATGAAGCCGTCTTCGTCATTTTATACCGAGGATTTTTTTGTCAGTTTTTGAGGATGCAAATCACCGTCGCGCCTCGATCTTTCCCACAGGAGCGCAAACCCACCCAGGAACAGCTTATCGCTAACCCCCAGGCCGCGCTGGCAAGGAGGTGGCCAGGAAGGGATGTAAATGGGGTGAAGGGAGAGCAGTCTTTCCAGTGTCCCCCCGGCAGTGCGGGGGGGTGACACTCTGCAAACCCAAACATCACCTTTTTTGGCCACGGGGGTGGTGGCCTGTGGCTGTGGCACCCAGTTTACCTCAGTCCGGCGCCGTGAGCGTCTCTTTCGTCCGAGTTCCTAATGCTGCTTTAAAACCCGTCCGGGATGGTCTCCGATTTTACCAGCCCTCTCCCTTCCCTGGGTCGGATCTTGCCGGCCCCAGCCCCCGCGGGGAGGAGGGGGGGGCACCGGCCCTGCCCGCCGGAGCGGCGGCTGAGACCGGCCCCGGCGGTCCGACACCCCCACCTAGCGCCCTGCCGGCCGCCTTGCCCGGCTCCCCGATCGCCCTGCCCGGCTCCCCGATCGCCCTGCCCGGCTCCCTGCCCGTCCTGCCCGGCTCCCCGCCCGCCTGGCTCGGCGGGGTGTCAGCATCAGCGGCCGCCTCGCAGCTCTCCGCCTCACTCAGATGCCGCCCCCGAAAAGCCCCCCCAGCTGAGGGGATGGCACTGGCAGGGGGGGTTCGAGAGCGGACGTCTATTGCCACGCTCTCACAAATTCCAGGTATGTCCTCCAGCAGCTAGAGGCTGGTTAGGAGTTAAAAATGAAGACGTGTTCCTCTAACCAAAGACATTATTTGAGGAGGGAATTAAGAAAAGGTTATCTGTCTTTAAGATCGAAATAACAAATCTACTTTAGCAACTGGAGTGCCCGCACAGGGATCAACTGGTCTAAACTAGCCATGATGGACCCAGAAATTAGGATCACTGCCATCGGCTAGGTACTAGGGAAGCCTTGCGGCAGGTTTAGGGGAAGCCGGGGAGATGACTGGTTTTAAGATGTAGTGTGATCGCTTTATGAAATGTCAAACACTTGCCCAAGAATGGGGCCTTGCAAGCGTTATTCCTAAGCTGGACTTTCTTATTATTAAAACAAGCTTCCGTTAGTACTCCCAGCTGGCTCCGATGGTGCCAGCAGTGACGATCTAGTTGAAAAGCACTTGGGTAAATGCAACTGCCAGGACACCTAAACCAAAACAGACTGTCAGGATGACAAAATTCGAAAGAGCCGTGGTTTTGACCTCAAACAGCACGTGGTCCGCTGCAACTGTGACCAGCACGGCAGCGGGGCCGTTGCCACAAGGGCACCCTGAGAAAGCCATCTCCAGGATGTGCACTGGGAAGCCGCTCCTCTCCATCTGCTCTAACCTGGCACTTGCATCTGCAGGGGGTCATAAGCCCATCCTAAACATATTCACCTGGCTTGAGCCAGAAACTCCTTGGGAGAAGTCTGGATGGTGGAATGTGGTTGGGTTTTTTTGTTTGTTTGTTTGTTTTTCCTTTGTCAGGCAAAACCTTGCTGATTTCTTCAGTGGGAGGGTGTCGAATTTGTTTGTGGTACCTAATGGCCATTGGGAAAACAAATCTCTGTGGCTGCTTAGGGTGATCATCTGCTGCCTGCAGTTAGCAGAGCTAGCTGCTTTCTTTGCCAGAGCAATGTGCAGTCATTTTCTTACATGAGACGAAACAAATGCTCCAGACGCAATATTGCAGCTTCCTCTGAAATTTTCAAAAAACACAAAATATGGTATTTTTTTTTAAATGTCCAAAACACAAAATATTTTTCTTATTTTACTAGGTTCCATAACAACAGCAAAAAAAGGTTATTTAAAACTTTTATGTGTCTCCTTTTTAGTCTGGTGAGGGAGCAGGGGGATATTAATGCTTGAGGGGGATTCCCTCCCTCCCCTGCTTCTCAAAGAAAGCTTGCCTTGTTTTAAGTGTTTTCCTTCTGCCTGTCTCCATAGAAAATATTAGGGATATGGGGTCTGGTATTCATTATAAGCTCCCAACAGAGTGAGATCAATGAAACTTTAAATAAAGCAGCTGTGAGCCAGTATGTCATTTAGCTGTTGAGGTTAAAAGCATGTACAACAAAAATAGAGTGTAACTGTTTGGCAAGGGCCTTTATTCCCTCTTTCAGAAGCTTGCATGGTGTTGTCTTGTGGCTGATGCTTCATAGTCACACAAGGCAGATCTTGCCTGAATTTTCACCTGTGTACCTACCTATCTACTAGATCATGAAGCACTCAGCTATTGCATAGCCATGGCTACTTTTACCCTTGCGATTAGGGGTTCCTGATGGTTTAACCACAAAGCTACCCTTTTTTTTCCTTGAATGTGAAAATAATTAGGTAAAACAGAAAAGGTTTAGAATTGTCTTTTCTTTAAATAGGGAGTGAAATGGGAAAAGTCCTTTTCTTTATTTTCTTTTTTTCTTCTTTTTTTTTTTTCTGGCTTTGGGAAAAACCCAACCCAAAATAGGACTGAACGGAGCCCCAGTGCAGTTGTCAGGAATGCTCCAAGTGTCCCTGTGCGCCCTGTTTGGTCACAGCATGTTACATACCGAGTGCAGAGCCTGGCAGCATTTTCCCTGGGTCACTATTGTTCTCCGCCATGAAGCTGCCTGCTAGAGTCAGTACCTTACGTCCATATTTCCATCTCAGTCAGACGGCTGAGCTAGAGTCATGGAGAGCTTTTTTCACCAGACATGGAGTCCGTTTTCCTTCCCCTCTCCATAGTGCAGCTCAGAGTGGCAAAGGTTGATCAGGCCTGCCTTGTAACATGAATTCAGCCCTGCCTGAAAAAAAAATCCCCTGGGCTGCCAAGAGCTTCACTCTCACCAACAGATGGGAAGGAGGGGTGGGAGGCACCCAGGGGAGCAGCCACGTATTCGAGCATCATGATATTTATCATTTCAATCAGCTGTATTGCAGTTAAGTCTAAGACACAGGAAAGCAGAAGAAAGGTCACACAAGAGCAATGAAATGATCAGAGACTGGAAGAACTTACAAGAAAAGATGAAAAGGGATAAATGTGTATCTCAGCTGAGCAGGGAAGGCTAAGGAAGGTGGATATTACCATCCAAAGCGAACAGTCTCCAGGGAGGAAAAGAGAGTCTTTAGCCTACTTCAAGGGCTTGTAACTCAGTGTGACAGGAGGAATTTTGAAAGGCAAATACAGGTTAAACAGAAAAAAACGCTCCTCGTGATGTCATTTGTTAAACTGATTTCCCACAGGGAGCAGCGGAAGCCCAAGCTCTCAACTTGTCTGTACGACGGGGAGGGGACGTACTTCCCTGTGCTTCAGGAAAGGCAGGAGGTGGTTGTGAGGAGGCAGGGCAAGTACTGAGTGATGGACGGGTCTGCCAGGCTCTTTGTCTTCCAGCTTTCTGCCTGCCAGAAATAACAGCCCGTGCCTGCTACTTATCCTATGTGCCATCCGATGCTTGAATTTAACAATAGCAACGAAAGAAAACTCTTGTCCCACTGTATGTGCTGGGAATTAGCAACTGGGGATGTTGGAGGGTTGTGTAGCAGAATCAGACCCCTGGAAAAGCTGATGTGGCTTTATTTAACGCACTGTGCGGCTCGGGGGGCTGCATGAGAGATGCCTTGGCTATTTCAGAGCTGCAGAGGTGGTGCCAAATAGAAAAGAGATCTGCATAATTGTGTCTTTTGTTGCTGGCAGACACACGATCAGGACGTCGTGGTGGCCAAACAATTCTAGAGCGATAGGTGCAATATGTGCTTCTGAATGGTCTCGGGGGAAGAACAAATAGAAACTGTACCTATTCCCCAAAGCATTTAATCTTACTAAAACAATTTAAAATGCAATTTAAACAGCAGACTTTCTGGCCATTGTGTTTGTGAGCAAAGTCCAAAAAGTATCTGAACAATATCTGAGTTTATTTTCACCAAAAGGGCTGTCCTCAGCTCAGTGTTGCAAAAGTAGTAGTCGCTCATCTGAGTGCAGAATTTGGGAAGGCAACTGCACAGTCGACATTTCCTTATGGGAGATGACACCAATTCCTGTGCCAAGCGAGCAGGCGTTTTGGAGCGAGAACTGCAGAAGGAGCAAATCTAATGCAAAGAGATAATGATTCACTGGCAGGAACCAGACACCAGCACTCCTGGCCATGTCCTCTGCAGTGTCCCAACAACCCCAGGGTGCCTGACTGTGCATTTGTTTTCTAAGCTGGAGCAGGAAAGCTCTGCTCCTCTCTGGGTCTGCGAGGAGAAGCCGCACTCCGGCAGGCCCTGCACACGGTGCCGGCAAGCCCAGGGCAGTGCAGGTGCTGCTGGCGAAAGGTCTGGGAATCGAGCTGCCTTATTCTATGGAGTGGGCAAGTCAGGCAGCAGCTTGGCCATTGCCTCGTGATGGTCCTTGTGCCCAAACTCTGAGCCAGAGGAACCCCCGTCTCTGAGGCTGAAAGTTTAATTAAGTACTGGCACCAGGTTAGCAGGATGGCAGATAATTAACCGAAAGTGCCAGACCCAGATGGATGTGGATCTGGGAACCAGGCTGAGATACCAACCCACTCCATGTGAACATAGCGCATGGCTAGAAACCTGCTGTCAAATCTAACTAAACACATCAGTAAACAGCTGAAGGAGGCGAAGGTTTGATAATGCTGACCAGCTCTCTGTGCTGCTTGTGCTTCCCTGGCCCCAGCAGGGTGACAATTGGCCCTCAGAGGCCCACTGAGGTGACTGAGAAGGGGAGACAATGCTGGAGACATTTGTGACCTGGGGTTACTGCTGCTTTGCAGCCTGGCATGCACAGCAGCTCACTGCGCACTGGTGTCAAGGCTCTGAGGTTAAACTTGATACGAGCTGGCCCTCATACCCTAATATTGGCCTTTAAAGTCTGCACAGAAAGTAGCACCACTCAGTAAAAGCTGTATGCTTAATGATTAAGAGACCCATGTGAAATCTTCCCCTGAGCCTTCCAGCCATTGTACTCTGGGGACTGCCCCACCTTGACCTCTATATCTGCTGACGTAAATCACTTCTTAATGCCTGCAGATGAGAGCGCTTTGTAGCACCAAACGCCCCCTGTGCTGATGGAGTGCTTCTTGCAGAAAGGGACCATGCCTGCGCATAATATGAGCCAAAATCTGCTTATCTTATCTTTCATTTAAACAACCTTTCCAGCATTTGGGGTTGCAAGGGCAATATTCAGAGAACGAATCGTTGTCTTCTTGAGGGCTTGGGTGGCTAGCGTTATGGGCTAGGGGAAGGGTGAATTCCAGTGTCCTCCCTAATTATTCTAGCTCTGTGCTGTTATACCTGTATGCTGTCACATAGATCACAGGGTGGTTTAAAGCTCTAGGGCCTGATGTCACGTGGTGGCATGGTGCCCAGCAGGGAAAGAACACTTTAGAGGTAAATTCACCGGTGTGGCGATGGTGAGATGTGGATCTAGTTACTACTCCTCTGACAGCAGAGCCCTGTCAAGGGAGAGGAGTGATAGTTCTGGTTTGAAAAACAAAATAGTTGGTGTTACAGTAGCCCTGAAAGTTGAGTCTGTAAAACTGAAGGACAGAGAACAGCAAGTGGGAGAAGCTGGGAGCGGAAACCTCCTGAACCAACTCTGCCACTGAAATGACTGTAGCATCAAATCATATCTATAAGAAAGACTGAGTATTCCTGTGTCTTTAGGCAATATGAGAAGAAAGATCTCTGTATTGGTATGAGTACTTTGAAAGGGTTATAATGCTTAAGTATACTTTTCAGAGTAACTATAGTAGCATAAAAATTCCATGCAAGCTAGGCATAATTCCTGAATGGTTAAACAGTCAGTGAAATTACACCTTGTTTTCCAGAAACACCTATCAGAAGGTTGGAGGAACCAGGATGTCATATAGATATGTAAGCTTTGTCCTTTCGACTTTACGTTTTTACCTGTGTAATGTGACACCTAGTTTAAACAGTCTCTTGTGATTACAGCTTAATGACAGTTTTCCTGGATTGTGCAACTATGGGGTACCTTGTTTTGGTGTTGGTTTTGCTTAGTGGAAGAGTTGCCTTATAAGAAATAAAACCACTAGTGATGGGACATGTACCATTCTCCCCAGACTTGAAAAGCATGAGAAAGGTAGGTGATATAAACAGGACAAGACACTTACAGCGTTGATAACACTCCAGCCTTCTACAAGGGTTTGACATCTACTTCTTAAAGATATCACAAAGCAATATATATGGCTCTTCATGAACTGTGTGGCAGCCATATGTGTGTTGGAGTAGTACTGTGCCATAAGGCAACCGAGGTCATTGTTAAATCTTATTTACCTTACTGTCATTAAGTACATCACCACTTGGCCTTTAAATATCACACCCTCTGTTGCCACATCCCAGAATAGGTTTTACCTGTTTCTGCAATGCCAGTGTATTTACTGAGTTATTTTCAGATTGTGATCACCTTTAGCTCAAGCCTTTATACATGTTGCTACTTCCTAAAGGGGTATTTCTGATTTTGTACTGGTGGATTAGACTCCCTAAACATAGTCTCCCCTTGTTCTTGCAGAATTTCATCTTCTTGTTGAATCATTCCTTTGGTTCCTGAGACTAATTTTGAATTTCTGTTCTTGTCTTCAGAGAGTTTGAAATGCTTCCCAGGCTGATTCATCTGCATGTTTTAACACTGCATGCTCTAATCCGCTTAACAAATTACTAATGCAGGTATTGAATGGTCCTGTGCTAAGAAGAGAGCCTGGATTCCCCAAAGGAACGGTCTCCAAGTTTGTCAAGGAGTTATTTTGAATGCAAACTCTGAAAAAGTTGTTCTTCCAGCTTACAATGAATTTTACCTTGGCATTTTCCTGTTTGCTTAAGAAAAATAGACCAAAATCTTTATTATAGTCAGGTTTAACACATCTCTATTTTTTTTCCCCTTGCCTGCTAGCTTAATTATTCCAGTAAGGACTACTGGATTCATTTGAAACAGCTTGTTCTTGATTGCCTGCTTTGTTTGCATGAGCAGCTTACCAGTTTACTGAATGAAAGTGCTTATAAATTGATGATTTAATCTTTTGTTCCACTGCGTTTCTGACCTTTGAAGTTAAGCCTGCCAATCGAAAAATCACTGCCCTGCCAGGAAGTTAGGTGTTTGGGACGGTGCTAGAGATTTCTCAGTGATGGTTCATTAGTTCAGGGAGTTTCTTAAGGATTAAAAGTGCTGGCGTCTTGAGAATATGTGAACGTTCTTCATCCTATTCTTCCCCTATTATGACCTATATTATTCACATGCTTTTTAAGATTAATACTGGGTCTCAATTAAGTGAAAGGTGAAGATGACATGACCTGCTCAGTGTTTGCAATCTGCTGTCTGCTGAACACAAAAAACATTGCCAGTATTAGTCCCTGGGTCTGTGTAAACAGAGAAGATGGTTTGTCAAAACAAAGACGTGGTATGATTTGAGCTGCTTGGAAATGTAATGGCAGACCATGGCCATGAATGCAGTGGTTGCATTTGAGGGTACATCTAATATTGAGTTAAATTAGGAAGGGGCTCAGGTGGCTTTCAGGAAAGGTCTGAAAGGGCCAGCCAAGGAAGGACGCATGATCCTGCAGAAGCTCTCCTGTTACCCTCTGAAGGTTTATAAATAGCTTTGACCCAGTAAAGTGTTTTTGTAGCAGTCTACAGCTTGCTCTCACAGCGCTGTGAGAATTCCTCACGAGTTCACATTCAGTGTCTACAACCAAAAACACAGTGAGCTGGTATAAACTTGTTCTGATGATTCAGATATTAACGCAAGGAGAAAGAAAATAATTTCCACTTTGTACCTGTAAGCTTCATGTTGGACCAGGTTCCACCTGTCTTTCCGCAGCTAGCATAAATTCAGCATAAAAACACAAAGCTAACCTAAACTTTGTTGCATGTACTACATAATGTAGAAAATGTGATGGTGTGTAATGCCTTATGGGTATGAAATCTCTGTTGGGATGTCATCTGATGTGATGATGCACCGTTCTGCTGTCAGTCTGCCTTAACTGCCTCACACAGTGGCAAATTGCAGAGGCATAGGCAGCGCAGTGCCTGCTCTGTATCCTAAAGAGGAGGTGCTCGGTTCCTGCCTCCGAAGCTTTTTCCTGAGCCACAGCCATTAGCATAGCCCTGAATAACAGACTCACCTGAACTGAGAGCTAAAGTCTGCAACTTCAGTGATGAGCTACAGATTCCCCTGTTACCATAAGGTACCTCCGGGACTGCTGAATACTGCTGTTGAGCTATAATTAATAGGACGTTAATTATTACGTTTGGCTAGGAAAGATGAGTGTGAGGAACTGTATCCATGGGGTTCTAGCAGGAGCCAGCTGAAACAAGGCCAGTTAATCAGTGAGGATCTGTTCAGACTGTGGAAGAGTAGCCCTCAGCCAGGCTCCCTAACACTACTGACCGCTCAGTAACACAGGCCCATGGCAGCATGTTTCTCTCTGAATTACAGTCTCCTGAAAAAAAGGTGCTATTTCTGGTTGGTAGGCAAGGACTCTCAGCCTGACACTAACATGTAAGAAATCTATATATTTGGATTTGAGCAATTTGAAAAGTTTAGCTTTCCTGAAAAGTGGAAAACTAGAAAATCCCGGTGACAAAGTTATTTCTGAATGTCGGTTATTCTGTTATTTCTAGGTCAATTCCCTTTTTTTTCCCCCTCTAAATATTTTGAAGAAAAGCAATTGGTGCTCAAAGATTAAATTGTCTATTGAGAATTCTCCTCTCCTTGAGACTTTTGCAAAACAGCTCTTGAGCCCTCATTGCTGATACCTTTAAGAGAGCTACATTTAGTCTAGCAGTAACAGAAATATGTTAGTTCACAGAGCCTTGGGAATAAGGACAGAGAATGCATAGGAAAATAAGTGTACAGAAAAGGAGAAAGTAAAGAAAGGTAGAGGAGATTAACATGGAGAACCATAGTGAAAGTAATAAGAAATATATTCACCAGTAGGAGGAGAGGATGCTAGCTACATTTCTGCTTCATTCACTGAACTGTTGCAGAACTCGGCGAGTGCTGAGTCTTTGGCTATATGGCTTATACAAGCAGCTTCACCGTGGATCTGAGGGGCAGTATTTTTTTGCAGACGGTCTTCAGCAATGGCAGATAGAGTCTCTGAATTGGAGCCTCTCTTTTTTCCTCTCTCGCTCCCCCTTTTTTTCCCGTTCCCTCCTCCTCCCTGATTTAAAGCTGTGTGTAGGATGAAACCATATAAACTTCCTGTATCCAGAGCATCCTCCAGCAAGTTATGCCAGAGATCTACTACCAGTTGGTGAAGAACCACCTCCTTTTGCATGTTTTGAACTTGGACTTCATTAGGTTCATTTGATGACACCTAATTTTTTTTTATTATTATTTGGAAGAGACAGTGAAGAGTTAATCCCTATTGACTATTTTCCACAAGCAGTACCAGATAGTAATGGTGGCTGGCTGAGAATGTATTTCAGTTTTCAGTTAGTCTTCTGCTGCCTCATGCCTTTTCCACTTCCAAATAGTGACTGCATTTACCTAGTTACCTTGATGAATTAACTAGAGGGATTTATTTCAGCCTGCTTGTGTGGCTTTCAGCAGCCCAGAGTTGCAAGGAAGGTAGGGGTGTGGACATTACTGGGCTAACCAGCAGCAAGAATATTAACAAGTGCTAGGTCGTCTTCAAACAGGCTCAAGACAAAGGGAGAAATTCTCCTTCCTGTTAACATGAACTCAGAGAAACTGGGTAGGAAACAGATGTGCCTGCTCAGGACCATCATGTGGGAAGCCCATGTGAGTAAAAAAGCACATGATCTTTATGTCGGTAACACCCTTGGGTAACACAGGAACCTTTTAAGAAGCGATTGTTGTCTTCTGGATCCCCTCCTGACTTTTGCTTCTCTTCTCCCTGTGGTCTGAAGATGAGATGCAGAGAGGAGATTACCGCCTTGCAGTAACAAGGACAAAGCTTTTTAGGCTGCAGTTTCACACTGCTAAAATGAACAGTTCTTCCTTAACAGGGTGCTCCTCTCCTTGCCTCTCCTCTCTGTCCAGTGCTAACCCTTGTTTTTATCCCACTGCAAGAGGTTTTCAGGGTGTTAAACCACCAGAAATCTGCTTGCTGCCTTTTCCAGGGCTAGTTTTTGCTGGTTTAGCTTTGTGAACCGGCTCACTCTGCAGTCAGAAGAGTTCCAGTGGTGACAGGAACAAGACTGCCTGTTCCCATGGCACCTGTTAGAGCCCCGTAACTCGTTATGAAATTAGCAGTGTTAAATGTTAGATGGCACATCTAAATGTATCTTCCTCAGGAGGTAAAGGTTATGATCCACAGGGATAATCACAAGTGTTGTCTTTCACTGCTCAAAGTCCTCCCTCTACTGCAGATTCTCCCATGCACGCATCATCCTTGCTTTTCTCACAGACCCAGACACTGCACAGAACGGCAGTACGCATCTTTGTAATCCCAGAGAAAAGCAGGCTTGCTGCCGGTTGCCCTTGCTAAACCTTTAGCTACACTGTAGCCTGTCTCATCATTGCCTGCACATAGCAGAAATAACTTTCCCAGTTTGGGGATTCTGCATACTGTTGCAGTTTGAGGAGTGTTTGTGTGGGCAGTCGTATAAAGCTATGTCGTCAGTGGCATCATGTGCGGTATTGTTCCAGGGAAATTTACTCTGTGTCAGTGACTAAGCATGAAAAAGAGAAGTTCGTCCCCATAGAGCTGATTAATAACAGACACGGGGTGTAACAAAGATGGCATTTCACAGTCCACAAGGGGAATGGGTAGGGGATAGGACTCAAGGCAGCGTGGGACTCTAGGTGACAAGTCAGGGAAGCTCTATCAAAAGGGCTGCACTGTCCTCAGGTCAACCTGACGCAGCTATAATTGTCAGCTAACTCTGCGTAAAGCCAACTGATCCAGCAGTGCACAAATCTGGCAATGACAGTCACAGAGTCGCAACCTTTGTCTGTATTAGAAAACTAGTGGGTGTATCTTCAACTTCCAGATGTCTTCTGCATTTCAAACACCCCTTGGGATAATCTGTTGCCTTTACTGCAATCATCTAGCAGCCAAGCCGTGATAAATTCTGCAGAGTTATGTAAAACAGAAACAAAGCTCAGCTCTCTACCTTGTCATTACACACTTGATTCCAAATGAGGATGCAAATAGATCAGGTGCTCCTTACGTATTTTTCTCTTCTCGTTCGTTGCTCGTCATGGCCAAGAGAGAAACGCCTGTTCCTGCAAGACCTTGCCCACTCCTGTGCCTGCCTGGCACCCAAGCACAGCAGTTTTTAGTTTGTTACATACTATATGAATAAAGAGAGCCCGATGGTTGCGTTTAGCCCATCGCCTCAGCTCTAATGACGGCCTGATGCTACCTGACGCTGCGAAGACCCAGTTTTGTTTGTGCTCTTTACTGCCTTCTCAAAATGGCTTCCAGATGAAGTAACACACCGTGCTTTCCACACTCCGGACCAGCATTAACGCCACTGTCAGTTTTCTCCCCGCACAGGCAGCTTTAGCGTACCGCCACCGGTTACCTAGCCCAGGCCGGACGGGCTGACAAGCCGAGGTGAGCACACCAGCGGCCATCCTCCCTCCGCGCACCGAGGAGGGTCTCGGGAAGGCCCTGTTACAGGGCGGGCAGGTAGCGGGGGGCAACCGCCCCCACACTCCTCCCTAGGCCGGGCTAGGCCCCGGGCTGCTGGCCCTACGGGAGGGCTGCGAGCGAGGTCGAGCCCCGGCGGGGCGCCTCAGGGCCAGGCCGCGGTCCCTCAGGCCTGGGCCGCTGCCCGCCCTCTCCCTTCCCCCCCCCCCCGGCCGCCCCGTGGGCCAGGCCCAGGCGTACCCCCTCCCCGCCCTGACCTAGATTCTCTCTGGGGGAAGGGGCGGGGCCGCCGCCTCCGCCAATCGCCGCGCCGCGCCAGCGTCACGTGGGGCGGTGGTGACGCGCGGGGCCGCCTCCATTTCGCGGCGCAGCGGCGGGGCGGCGCGGCAGTCCGGAGCCGGCCGTCGCGGAGGGAGGAGGGAACCGCCCGCCAGCCTCAGCACCGACTGCCCCGCGCGCCCGCCCGGCTCGGCCCGCACCGAGACCCGCAGCCCAGGTTCGTGACAGGCCCGGCGGAGCGGTGGGGGGGGGGGGGGCGGCCTCCCTGCGGAGCGCGGCGCCCGGGGCGGGCGGCGTCGGGGAGGCGGGGAGCTCCCGGCCGTGGGGCCGGCCAGCCTCCGGCGGCTTTTCTCGTCGCTGCGCTTGAGGCTAGCGCCCTCCGCGGAGCGGGCGCTGTTGGGTGCGGCCCGCGCCGCCATTTTGTGGCGGAGCGATGGCGTTGGCTTTTCTTCCCTTGCTCGACGGGGGCGGCGCGCCTGCGCTGGCGGGGAGGGGCGTGGCCGCGCCGGCCGCCGGCGTGTTGTGGGGCGGGGCCGCAGGCGGAACGCGGGGTTCCCGTTGGCGCAGGCTAAGGCGGAGTCCAGCCGGCTCCTTCCCATTGGGCCGGAGCGGGGGCGAGGCCGGGCCTGCTGCGGACTGCGGCAGGGAGGGCGGCCGCGCGGGGCGGGGTGTGCTGAGTCACCGGGCAGGGCCGCGGGCGGCGGCGGCGCTGACGGACGGGCCGGGCGCCGTGTCTCCCGCAGCGAGCTCCGCGCCCACAGCCATGAGCGGCTGCCGCGTCTTCATCGGGAGGCTGAACCCGGCCGCCAGGGAGAAGGATGTGGAGAGGTTCTTCAAGGGATACGGCCGCATCCGGGACATCGATCTGAAGAGGGGGTTTGGGTTTGTGGTGAGTGTCGTCCCCCATACACCACCTCCGCGGCGCTCCGCGGTCCCTGTCCGTTGGCGGTCGCTGGGATCTCACCCGCCTGTGATGTCCCCGAAGGTGCTTCTAAGGATGACGCCATTAACGTGCTCGGCTAAGCATGCTGTGTGGCAAACAAGCGTTTGTTAATTTCCTAGAGATGTAATTTTTTCACTTTTATGTTTTCGCTGTGGTGGTTTTGCAGGAGTTTGAGGATCCGAGGGATGCAGATGACGCTGTCTATGAACTGGATGGAAAAGAGCTTTGCAGTGAGAGGTGAGGGACCCTATTTCATGAATATATAAGCTTGAATATCTAAATTAGTGAGTCAATTTTAACTTGCATTGTGTTATCAGTACTGTTTAAACGATTTTGTGTTTGGTTTTTTTTCCCCCTTGTAACTATGAAGGAATATGTAAGAAGAAAAACGTAAAAATGTATGGGTTTCAATTTCTTGGTTTTTTTCCACCCAGGGTTACAATTGAGCATGCAAGAGCACGCTCTAGGGGTAGAGGCAGAGGGAGGTACTCTGACCGTTTTAGTAGCCGCCGTCCACGTAGTGACAGGAGGTATGTATAGCTTTGGAATGACATAGCTTAAAAAAAGAATACTGTGGGCTCATCTGATCCAAGAACTTGAGCTAGAGCGAGAGATTGCTTGCTTTTTTAGTCAATCATTTGATGTGGCAGTAGGGTAGTGAGGATTACAGAACTTCTCAGATCTGTTTGTCATCTGCTGTGCTTCCTCCCCAAAGTACTTAATGCTTGTCCTAGATTACTTGGGGCATTACACAGTTAAGTTGTACTAGTAATGGGGATATGATGGTGTCGTGGCTTAACCCCAGACATCAACTAAGTTCCATGCAGCTGCTCACACCCCCCTTCCCCTGCCCGCAGTGGGATGGGGAAGAGAATCAGAAAAAAAAGTAAAACTCGTGGGTTGAGATAAAGACAGTTTAATAGGACAGGTAGGAAAAAACTACTACTACTACTACTAATAAAATGACAATAATAATAGTAAAGGGGTTGGAATATACAAGTGATGCACAATGCAATTACTCACCGCCCGCTGGCCGATGCCCGGTTAGTCCCCGAGCAGCGATTCCCTCCAGCCAACTCCCCTAGTTTATGTACTGGGCATGACGTCACATGATATGGAATACCTGTTGGCCAGGTTGGGTCAGCTGCCCTGGCTGTGTTCTCTCCCAGCTTCTTGTGCTCCTCCAGCCTTCTGGCTGGCTGGGCACGAGAAGCTGAAAAATCCGTGACGTAGTATGAACGCTATTTGGCAACAACTGAAAACATCAGTGTTACCAATATTCTTCTTAAACTGAATACAAAACATAGCACTATACCAGCTACTAGGAAGACAATTAACTCTATCCCAGCCGAAAGCAGGACAGATGGTTATTGGTACAGCCTTTGTTAATATTGACATGAGGTTGTATTTTAATTACTAATAAGTCTCAATTGTTTATTTCCAAACAGAAATGCCCCACCTGTAAGAACAGAAAATCGGCTCATAGTAGAAAATTTGTCTTCCCGAGTCAGCTGGCAGGTTTGTTGAAACACGATTAACTATTTTGACTTCATTTAATGGGTATGTAATGTAATTATTTTGTAAAATAATTAATTAAAATTAAATCTAATTTATTAAAATGTTTATGTAATTAATGTAATTTTAAATAATGTAATTTAAATATTTTGAATGAAAATAGTTAATTTTAATTTATTATAATAATAATAAATGTATATATTTGAGGATATATATTTATTTTTTTCTTGTTTTTTAAATCCATTTTAACCACATATTAAACCCTTTATTTGCCAGCCTATCTGTGTCGTTGGCCTTATGACGAGGAGTGCCTGTGGGTTATCCTAATCGTTCTGTCTTGGTCACTCTTGGTTGGGCCTGGTTGACTTTCCAGTCAGCTCCTACAATGTCACTTGGCCACCTCTAGATCTGTGTTTGCCGGTCTAGACGTAATCGATGCACTCCTTAAAGTGCCACATTGCAGCGATCCCAGAGCGTTAACGAGATCTGATTCCTAAGTTGAGAGCTGTTCTTCCTGTAACGCTTCCGAATAAAGAGGTCCTGGTCGAAAAGAGTTGAAAGATACGAAATTAGGTGGTCGTTGGAATCCTGATCGCAGTAAAGTGGTCCTTGGTAACATCAAGCATAGAGAATGTCTGGATCCATCAATAGTCTCCTAATAGGGAGGGCAGTGCGATTAATGGCTTCCATCGACTGGGTAGTGTTCGTCAAGTGGGTGGCGAAGAGCCAGTCGGGCATAAATCATGACGGTATCTCCGGTCGCTTAATGCAGTTTGCTGCTTGGCTAGCCTAGGGAAATGTTAATAAAGGTAAAGTAAACTATATTTTTAATGACATATGGGGCACAAAATAATTGGTGTTATGTAAATGTAATTCTGTATGCATATAAGACTTGTAATGTAAATGGAGACTGAAATAGTACAAAAATATATGGGTAATATTTCACACTCAGTCCAGTATATATACAAATGTACTTTTTAATTTCTTTCTCTCTCTTTTTCTTTCTCTCTCTCTTTCTTATTAAATCTATATAATCTTTGTAGACTAATATTGTCCTTAATGTTAAGACACTTTATTAGCATTTTGCTTAAAGCAATATGCTTTTTTTTCATTTATTTCGTGCCCTGATATAGATAATTCAATTTTGATAGAATACAAGTATGGCAATTGCCATGTTTGTAATTTATCTAACATCTTCTCTTTCAGTAATCATAAGTTTCTTTTGTTTGCTTTTAACTATTTTTGTATAGATAAGTATTAATTTCACTTCTTTGCATAACATAACTGGTCTTGTGTTAGGATCTCAAAGACTTCATGAGACAAGCTGGGGAAGTAACCTTTGCAGATGCACACAGACCTAAGTTAAATGAAGGGTAAGCCTCTAAAATCACCTCTTGAAAGCTGTAGAGTAATATTTGTATGTACAATAGTTGGGGAGGGAAGCTGGCTACTTGTAGTACTCAGCAGCTGTTCATGGTTTAATTTAGCTACCCTTTGAAAATGCATTCTCTGGTATTTGGGGAGGGGAATTCTTCAATTTGTGCTTGAGTTATGACAAGGGATGACTACACTGAGCAGTGTGAGGTTTTTTGAGTTGTTTTTTTTTCACCAGAGTATGTTGTGCTCTATCAGGAAAAATACAACTTGTAGTAGTGAGCTCTGTGTTTTGTTTTTGGTATTTTTTTCTGCAGGGTGGTTGAATTTGCCTCTTACAGTGATTTAAAGAATGCTATTGAAAAGCTTTCTGGTAAAGAAATTAATGGAAGGAAAATCAAACTAATTGAAGGCAGCAAAAGGCACAGGTATGGATTTCTATTAAATAATGCTTAAATATCCACTAAGAAAGCTTTGTGACAGGCAACCGAACTGGAGACCGGTGAATTGCCTGGTTATTGTCATGATCCGTGACGTTTCATTGCTAACACCTACGCTCTTTGCTTCATCAGTAGGTCCAGAAGCAGGTCACGGTCTCGTAGCAGAAGCTCATCCAGGTCTCGTAGCCGTTCCCGTTCCCGCAGCCGCAAGTCTTACAGCAGGTCAAGGAGTAGGAGCCGTAGCAAGTCTCGATCAGTTAGTAGATCTCCAGTGCCAGAGAAGAGCCAGAAACGTGGTTCTTCCAGTAGATCTAAATCCCCGTCATCTGTGGATCGGCAGAGGTCTAGATCGAGGTCCAGATCTGTTGACAGTGGCAACTGAACTCTAAGTAACTTGCCCTGGGGGCCCTTTTTTAAAACCATACTTGCTAAAACTTGTGGTAAGTATGTGACTTTCTGTGGGGAAGGGTTTGGATGGGGAGGGGGGAGGGATGGGGGAACTTTGTAGATGTGGACCATGGTGGGAAGGGTTATTGACTAATTGTATTAAATGTTTTTTGATAACCCTTTTCTTGCTCACATTTTTTGTGAATGTCTGAAGTGTATAGTTTGTGTATATTGGCAGAGCTCTTTATAACTAAAGCAGACAAATGTTTTTGTACTCAAAAAAAAAAAAAGTCATCTGAACACTTAATTCCCAGTATCTTCAACTGTGAATAGCAACTCAGAACATTAGTTTAATATCTCAAATAAACTAATAGCTTTAGGCATCTAAGAGCTCTACATATGCTGTACATAAAGCTTTATTTCAGAGGGTATTTTTTGTGCTTTTGAACCATTGTTTCAGTTATAGGTCAGCAGATTAAGTGCTGGTCAGTACTGGTAATAAAACTTTATTTTAAAAGCTTTTCATTTGATATGACTTGCACTACACTAAGAAAATGCCCATTTCACTGCCCTGTGGTAATAATATTCTATAAAGCACCCTAATTCTTGATACTTAAGAATTAAATAGCTCAAATAAAGTATAAAGAAACATGTCTCTGCTTCTAGTGTGTTCTTAGTGTTAATAAAGTGTTTGTGACCGTGCCTCATGTTGGACAGTGTTCAAATGTTTCTTGGAGAGGAGTCTACAGCAAAGTGATCACTGAGTGTTTTGGGCATGGGGGAGAACTACCTTTTAAATACATCATGCTTATGTCCTTGGATGTCTTTAAGTTCTGCAGAAAGAACCTTGAAGTAAGGAGAATCATGCTGACATAGTTCATAGCCAAAAGTGGAATGGACAAGTCATTTAGGTTTTAATCGCTTCAGATAAGTGTGGAATGTTGAAAGGTGGATGTAGTCAGCATACTTCATTAGTGTGTTTGTGCGTACACATATGAGAGAACATTGATGTGTGGATAAAGCATTTTTGTAGGCATTAGTCCTCATTCTGGAGGAAGAGGAGGGATTTTTAAGTTGGTGGGTGGGAGTACTGCAGCAGTGGTACCTTGAAGTTCTGCGTTTAGTGTTTGTGCCTTACCAGGGGCAGCAACCCTCTGCAATCCCTGTGTTTCTCAAGCCCTCACTGAAGTTACAAGAGAGAGCTTTAGAATTTAATTTCAAAAATAACGTGTTTTGTTATAAAGTGCTTTACAAAGCTAGTCTGGTAATCCACGGAAACCTTTAAAAAGATCTTTGGAGCCTAGGCTAGGCTTTGGATTAGGTCCTGGGAAATGCAAGGTGGTTCTGCTCAGAGTGAGGCCTGGCCTTGGCGGAGGTTAGTCGCTTGGTGTCTGCAGGCCCCGCTGCCTTCTCCGTACTGTTGCGGAGTTCTCGTGTTCCAAGGGAAGGGATGAGAAGGAGCTTTTGTGCCTTGTGAATTTGTTCATTGAGGTGGCACTGTACCAAACTGCCACGTGCTCCTGGGAGGTGGTCGGGCTGATATACAGTTAACTGGATTTATTACTAGTCAGCTTTGGGGAGTGGGAGGCTTCATTCTCAGAGGTTAGTAGTTAAGATGCTGGATCGCCTAAGAGGCGTGGAAGAAGAGGGCTTTAACCTCTAGGGGTAAAAGCAGCACTGACACTCATCCGGGTGTCAGGTTAGCTGCCTTACCTCAAGTCAGTTGATCCTTCCTGCTTACTTGAACGATTACAGGCATCTGTGTTCAGGGGGGACTTGGCTCCAACTGGAACCCAGGTGGCTGAAGGCACCTGATGATCGGAAGGGGATGGGAAAGGGGACGCTTCCCTCCATCAGGCTAAATACAAAGTACTACCTGCTCTATAAATACTTGTTCCGAATTCTGTTTCTAAACCACACCGCTTGCCTTGCAAGCAGCATGAATAGATGCCTGCATTTTATTTGGGGAGCTGCTGTCGTGATGACGAACTTCCAGTTTAAAACAAACTCCCAGGCTTTGTGTTATTGGAGGGTTACGTTGACTTCTGGCCAGAAATGATTCTGTGTTTTTTCAGTGTAGGTTCTTGGTACGAGCCTGTTTATTCTTAGTTAAGGTGAATACTTCAGGTTACAATGCATGCTAGGACATTGGAGGTGTTTGTTAATGCCAGTGTTCTCTTATACCTGTATTTGTAGCGTGACAATGGCTAGATGGCGTCCTGAACCGGTGGTGCATTTAGTTCACCGACACCTACAAAACGAGGCACGTTCGAGGCTCGTTATTTTCAGAGGTACAGCTTACCAGGCCCAAACTCGACCTACTAAGGCAGTTTGCATAGCCCTGTTCAGTTTTTGTGGCCTTTGCTGTGTGGAGAGTAGCAGTACACCGCACAGTGCTCAGGTTTTGGAGAACGGGAGTGACCAGCAGTCCATGGGCTGCTCGGCTGCACACAGAGTCTTGGTGGCTCCTGCACTGAGAAATTTCACACCTCATTTTGGGTCTTTATTAGAGAAATCACATTAATCTTCAGCGATGTCTTCAGGAGCTGCTTTCAGCAGGACAATTACAGGTAAGTGAAATTAAAAAAGGGAACTGATGCAGGCAGTGGTTTTCATAGGGGCAAAACTGGGGGCAGTCGCTTGGCAGCGTGGCCCTAAGCTGTCCCAGAGGATTGTCATGGTGACTTGGAAGTCACTGGAAGTGTCCCTCATGGGCAGGCAGGGGGAGGTTTAGTCTGGAGCAAGGTCTTCGGGAAATAACACTGGCTGCAGATAGCTCTGTGGCGATCCTTGTGTCTGGCATAAAATGAGCATAGAGGTAGAAGTCTTACACGGAACTGCTGGAGACCTGTAAGCCTGCTGCAGAAGGTGGCGTTTGGAGGGGTTGGGATAGAGGTGGCTGCAGAGTCTGTCTGTGGTGTTTTCCTGGTTTCCCACTGTTTCTGCAGGGTGTTGACACTGGTTTCATTTCTTGAGCACTAACTGTGTCCACACCTGCACAGATAATTTTTGCTGCATCTGAAGAAAAAGAAAAATGTAGTGAGAATAGGCGGTTCTGAAACTAGGTTATGGAAGAATTGTGACACAGCTACAATTGATGTTTTTGAGTGATTTAAAGCAAAAGGAAGGAACTTGGAACTCCTACCAAAATACTTAAGCAGTTTTGTTTCAAGACTCGGAGCCTGGAAAGCCACCTTTTTTGTAGTAGTTTTGCAAGTACCTCTATGGCTGTTTCTGATATTGACTGCTTGGCACTAAAGGCTCACCTCAAGATCTAAATTCAGTGGTTTTTTTCTCCAATAACAGTCATCCTTCAGCTATAGCTATAAGATATGGTAAAGTGCTCCTGTAGCAGCCCTGTAGCAGTTGCTCAGCTGCTTCCCTGTCCCAAGGGACTGGAGAAGGCTGGTCTGGAAGCATCAGAGGGATGGAGGGTCTCATTGAACTGTGCATTCTCCAACCATCTTTGCAGACAGTCAGTTGGGCTTTGACATTATGGACCTGTTGAAGTTGGAGAAGAGTCTACCTCAAATCTATACCAATACTGTATATGTATTTTAATTAAGCTTGAATCTGTTTATGTACTTCCCTAGCAAAAAAAGTCACATTCCCTTCCTTCAGCTGCAGTACTTGACAGTTTTGTCCTTTTCTTCCTCCCCCCACTCCAGAAGTGACACCCTTCAGTGGATCTCTCACCGGTTTACAGCAAAGCTGGAATTTGTTGCATTAAAGAATATCTGATGTTCTTGTGTAGTTTGGGGGGGGTGTGTGTGATTGTTCTTTGCATGTGCTCGGTGCGAATTGTAGCTTTTGCAGGATGCCTGTCCTAGTTCAAGCACAGGACTCTGAAAACCTCTGAGTACTGATAATACAGATAGTATATGAAACATTCTGCTGATGGAAGAAGTCATAATTTCTAATGTCTTCATCTACATATGATTTTTTGACTGTGATTTGTATTAATGCATTGGGTACAGTAACTGACTTAAAGGGCAACCTGATTCTGCGCCTAGAAAGTAGCAATTCCTTGGTAATTATATGTAAGCATATGTGGTTTGGACTGGAAAGGGTAAGAAATACAGGAGCAAAGCTGTACTCGCCGCTTGGTTTCTTTATTCTGTCATGGATCCTAAAGACCAGGATGAGCAGGAGTCCCTCTCCAAGCTGGAACAGCAAGTAGAGCAGTGGGAAGAAGTACAGGGGGCCAATGATTTCTGGGGCGAAGGCGACCTTGAGGATAGTCAAGCAAAGCTGTACGTTTTGGCAGCCAGTTTCCATGCACACTGTCCGCCTGCATCTGAAGGAGCAAGAGTTAAACAGATTACGGATCTAATCCTCTTTTAAGCAATTTTAAAAGAAGCCTGCCCACCTTGCTGTTGCAGTGCTTCGTGCATTTGCCTGTGCTAAAAGCTGCTTTATCAGGAGCAATACTGGCATCCCTAGAAGGTTTTGCCTCATGCTCCTGTTGCAATGTGCAGAGGCAGAGTACGCTGTAAACGTGGATTTTGTGCTAAATGGTGTTTGTGGGCCTTGTGTTCCTCTCTGGGTGCTGCACCTCCCTGCACGGAAGCAATCTGCTTCCGAGGTGAAAAGAGGAGTCCAAGGTGCAAAGGTAAAAAATAGTGAGGACCTATGGGCTTCCCACCTGGATTAGGTAGGATGAGAAAGGGAAGGAGTGGGTTTTATATGCAAGGTTTCCATCCAGAATTCCTGGAGTTTCAGCTGAATGCACTGACTGGTTTGGGATAATTATCAGCTGAGGAGCAGTTGTGTCACTTGGGGTTTGGTCTCTGCTGGTATTCCCTAATTCGTTGTTGTTCTTTGGTGCTATGCGTTCTCTTCTCCCCCCAACTTTGTTACTGAAAGCAGAGGCTGGTAATGTATGCTTAGCAGGTCACTAGTGACCTCAGGTCAACCCCATCTGTCTGCTTGCTCAGTAAACCTGCATAATGGACTTCCACCCCTTCCATGGGGATCAGGTACCTGTGTCAAAACCAGCTCCAGCTGCTCCTCCCTTCTCCATTGAGCTGAGCAGAGGTTGAACTCATTTCTCTCCCCACTCAAGGTGTGGGAGTATTGACTTGGGACCAGCTTGCAGTGTTTTTGCTCGTACTGCTAGGGCCCGTTTTGGGAGACTACAATCAGTGTTTATTTTACAAAAGAACTTCCATGTTGAAACCCATGTTTTAACCATTGCTCCATAGACCAGAGCTGTTGTACCTCTCTGTTTTTCTGAGTGAGGGAAGGGGGGAGTGGAGGAACATACCGGTCATTAAGCTTGAAGACTGCAGAGAGAACATAGCCCAGCAGGAATCCAACAAAAGGCATCAAGGCAGAAGATCCCAGGAGGGATGGTGAGAGGATGACCACGATACCGCTTCCCACATTGGCCACAGCCAAAATGATTATCGCAGCAGATGACAGTAGAAGCACAACCATCTCTGCCTAAAATAAAAGTGGTCAAGACATGGACAAGAGAGAAGTCGCCAGCAAAATTTGCCTCGGCTGTTGGAAGCGGCTGTGCCCAGTTCCCTGTCCTTCACATACGTACGTATACAGTGAGAATGTGTAAGTGCCTTTCATGGACATAAATGTTATAAGTAATCAACGAGACACCATCCTCAGGTGTAACCTAGAGAGACTTGAAATAATCAAGTTCCTTTGTGGTCTATATGCAAAATGACTGATGCTTGCTCCACTAGCCACTTGTTTCTCGGGCATTGCTGTGTGTCTCTCTGTCCAGGTCCCTTTGTGGGTCTAGTCCACCCAAAGCAGGTGGGGAGGAAACCGCTTTACTCGCAGGTAGAGCCTGCCTACAGCAGGTGTGGAAGGTTGTGGCTGCATTTTCAGATCATCTCGTTGGCGTCTGGTGATTCTGCAGATGAAGCAGCTGGGGAATTTGGGGAGGCAGAATACACAGCTCTCCTACCTGTCTCTCCACTTTGGAGTCCAATTTGGACGGCGTTCCCCAGGTGTTTTTTAAAAGCAAGTCTCTACGCCCTTCCTCTTTTGTAGAGAAGGTAAATGGAAAGGTGGTGTTAGCAGAAAGGAACATGACACAAGTGTCAGCTGGACCAGCGTGGGTCACCTTGTCATGCTAGGCTTCTAAAGCTTCTCTTGAAACAGTCCTGTCATCACTGCCCTGTGTTGGGTAAAGGGGCCTTTGAAGAGTGCTGGTCCTCCTGTGTCTGCTCTAGCCTGACTCCTGGATTCCCATGCTTCTTAGAGGTTAGTGATTCCTAATGTCATTTTATCAGGTCTGTTATTGAGTCTCGGCACCCATTTCTTGCTGTGCTTGGTCCCAGTTTCTCCGAGATGAAGCCTTAGTGGAAGAAACTACGAAAAACAGGCTTACAAAGTTGTTAGCAGCTCTCTGGGTACTGCTAGTGGAGCTCTTGAGATAGACAATAGTGCAGTTGGTTGTCCAGATTTCCCTTTTGCTGTTTAAATGCCTGATGTACAAAGGAGGCAGGGAGATGATTCCAGGCCTAAGCGGGTGCTTAGTGATCTAGTGGCTTCTGCTGGATAAATATCTTACTGACATAAGCAGCAACTTTGTGATGTGAATTTTGCCCTGTGCTAGACCTCTGAGAACAGTGGTCTGGGGTGTTTTTTTGGTTGGTTGGTTTTGTTTTGTTTTACTTTAAATCTGGGGTCTGCTTTGGTTACAGCAGTAGTTGGGGGCAGTGCCTGTAAGGTTCATTAGTGCTGCTTATAGCAAAAGCAAACAAAGTTAAAACTGAAGCCAACAGAGAAGAGCAAGGTAGGAAGTTGCCTACAAAATTATGTTTGTCTGGAAAAGGTGGAGGACTTCTCTTTGGGCAAATATTTTAATGATTAAAGTGGTGAAGTGGAAGTCTTGAGTTCTGTCCTCAACCTTTTGATTGATTTGTGGCATGCCTTAAAGAAGTTAGTATTTCTGTGCCTCTATTTTTGAAAACTTTCTTGAGGCCCTTGGTTAAAAGGCAACTAGCACAGGATACTTCTTACCTTGATGATAAAGCCAGTGTACTGTGGTTTCTTCTCATTCAAGATGATGCCAACGGCACAGGGGATTAGCATTAGCACCAGAGAGGTGGTTATTCCTTTGTAAGGTACCTTGCCCTCCAAATCACCCTTGTATAGTCCTCCCGAGTAAAGGTACAGAAGCAGAGGCATTAGTCCAGTTGCCAGGACCGTTGAGCATGTGGTCATTACAATGCTGAGATGGAGAAAGGACCCCTCAGTAGAAGAATGACATTTTTTAAATGGAATATACTCATTTTCTTACTAACCTGGACACATGGTTCTAATGTAAGACTTTACCTTGCTCTTTCCCAACCTGTCACTGAGATTTCCCCAGCATCACTGTCGAGTTGTAGAAAGATGTGATAGGAATAGAGAAGGGAGAAAGATGACTCAAGTTCTATACAAGCTCAGAAAGGACCCTCGTTATGGGTACAGCTCACATTTCAGAAATTCACAAGTGACAGGGAAAGCAATGCTTCGTACTTTCACCCTGGAACTTGTTTTATCACTAGGGTTTGTTGGAGAGTGGTGTTCTGCTAGTTCAACATTTCTCACTGATGCAGCCTCTTCAGACAGTGTGCTAAGTTTACACAGAACTATATGCAGCTATATGGATAGATACTGCACATAAATGCTATATATACTGCTATATGGAAATGAAAAAGTGTTCCTGCGCCCATCTCATCAAGAGCAGCATGCAGTATGCTTCAGAAAAGGGTACAAAATCCCATTTTATTGTAAAATGGGGACAAATTTGCTCATTGAGCAATATGGGTGTTTTAAAAATATTCTAGACTTGGTATTTCAGTCTTTGTCCAGCTTCCTGGGGATTGTTAATGTTGATTAAACTAGTTTCTGAACCAGTCGTATGACTAGATTGGCCTGGGCAATGAACACCTACTCAGCTCTCCTTACCTGAGGTTCATGTCCCCTTTCAGTGCCAGACTAAAGGTGTTGGAGACGTTTCCCCCTGGGCAGCAGCCGCAGATAAGGATGGCCAGGGATTCTGTAGTACCCAGCTGGAAGCCCTTGCCCAATATGAATGCCGTCAAGGGCATGATGCCATACTGAGCCATTATGGCAATTGCCACGCCTTTGGGTTTCCTGAGGTGAGTTGTGATCTTGGCTATCTCCATTGTACACCCCAGAGACACCATGGTGACGAAGAGGACCACAATAAGGATCGCATTCAGGGCTTTGTCCGTCGCCTGTTGGCCAAATGCAAACGGTGGTGCCACGCTGGTCAAGGAGGTGCCCTGTGTGCCACCTGGGCTCCAGAGCTCTGGGCTCTCAAAAGCTCCCTTGGTCTTGTTCATCCTGCTGAAGGGTTTAGAGGTCCCTTCTTCTGTAAGTGTCTGGGAAGGTGAGGAGGGGATTGTTTCGGAAGTCCAAATACCATCCAATTAATGCAAGCAAAACATGAGCTCTCTTTCAGGCCACCACTCTTAGCATTTAGCAGCTGTTGAAACAGAAATCCATGTTTTGAGCAATCAGCTGTGAACCCCATTCCCTTCAGTAATATGTTGTGCAGTTTGTGTAGCTTCTGCTCTGGTCCCCCACCTCTTCTGGTGTCCGCTCTCACCACGAGAACGAGGACATAGCTGGTGAGAGCAAGAGGGAGACTTGTTGAAAACTGGTAAAGATGGGCACTTCATAAAAAAGGAAAATGAACCAGAAGAAGTCTCGTCCACAAGATACTGCTTAGGCCAGCGCTTAAAAACATGATTCATCCAGGGTACTTTATTTTTAACAAGGGTTATAGAATGCTTATGCTTCTGGCCATAAACCGATCTCTCGATAGAAAGGCTAGGAAGAAACTTCCTGCATGGACGAGTAATTTCTCTAGTAAACTCTTAGGGACCTTCATGCCTCTTTTCCTGATGCGGTCAGTCTGACACTGTCTAGAAATTTTTTGACTGCATATGGGAATGAATTCTCCAAGCCTTACCAACACCCAAAATATCATTCTCTCCTTAACGCTGAGGGGAGGTCCTGCATGGCGAGAGCCTCAACCGACCTCTGCAGTGCAAAGCTGTGCTCGCTGCGGCACAGCAGTGTTGCTTTCAGGACCTGAGGTGCTCTGCACCGTGATCCAGCCAGGGGTGCAGGCATCACCCAAGCTCTCCAAGCAAAGCCAAATAGGCAGCTTTTACCCACCCCAGACTGGTACCTGCCTTGTGCTTTCAGTACGAGGCTGCACGGAATGACGTGCTCTCAGTGCTCTGCTGTGCAGGGAAATGGGAGCTGGGCAGCCGGTTCTCGGGCAGAAAGAGGGACCAGAGAGGTGGCCGACGAAGATTGTTCCTCCAGCTGCTGCAGAAGTGACCTCTGCTCATCCCCCTGCTGCTTCGCTCCTTGTCCCTGGCTCTCCAGGGGACGCGCGTCCCTGTGTCTGCTGAGCTGGGCAATGGCATGTTGCCTGCCTCGTCCCCAGGTGCTGCGTTCATGATCCCTCTGCAGGTTTTGCCTTCATTTAAGGCATTTATTGCCTTCAAATTGACCTGACCCAACCCCTAGGTCTGGTGGGGGACTCTAGGAACATACAGAGCTGAACACATTAAATTAGAGCAAAGTGAATGCCGTTACCTTACACGCCTGTAGATGTGGCTGTAGGAAGCTTCAGTGAGATTACCCGCTGCTCCATCCCTTCCTGGCCAAGCTCGGCGAGTGATTGCACTCTTCAGTCTTTCTGCTTCAAGAAAATCTTTCCTCCTTGGCAAAATCTCATCCTCTGCTCGCAGAATATGAAGCCCGGGTCTAAGAGGGCCTTGTAGATAGGGAAGTTGTTATACGATAGTTGTGTTACAGGACCGAGGAAGGGATTTTAACCAGGGAGGTTTGCTGCAGTACGGCCGAGCTCTAATTCTTTTGCTGAAGGGCATTATAATGCTGCAGTAATGTGACCACTGCTCCCATTCATCTGGGAGCTCAGCAGGCTCGGCCTCTCCAGCCCCATTGCTCTGGAAACGCCGCTGGTGGCAGGCAGGAATGTCAGAACCGTTCTCCCTGTTCCTTCCCACTTGCTCTCGCTTTGGTTGGGAACTTTGTTTCCCAGGCTGGCAGCCAGGCTGGAAAAGCACCGACAACGGCTCTGGAGCCCAGCACGGGCATCCCCCACCGGGCAGGGAGGAGCGGTGCCCGCAGCAGTGCAGGATAGGGCCATGCCAGCAGTTCCCCGTGGCTCCACACATCCACGGCCATGGCTTCTCCTGCGCCCTTGCCGTGCTTGGGGAGCAGGAACCTTCCCGTAAATCATCGCAGGCGGTGCTTTGGGACCTCCGTGTCACTGCCACTGCCCAGCCTCATCGCTGGGGCCCTGGCCAAGCAAGCGGGAGGGGGTGGCCTGCAGTACTGCATGCATTTTGTTTTTCCTTTGGCATCTGCAAGATTTCTGGGCACGAATAAGGGCTGCCCAAGTAGCACGTGGGCAAGATCCATAGGAATTAGGAGAAAATGCAGGAGCAAAGCCTGCAGCAATTCCTTCTCTCTTTCTATCCCTCCCTCCAGGTTTTTTTCCTGCAGATCTCTAGCCTTCCTAAGGAAATGCTTGTTCTCACTGTGTTTGCCTTTTAGCTGTACGCTGAATTTTGTCAGAAGATGCGAGAAGGGTCAAGTCAAACAATTAAGTGGTTACACAGCGTCACTGCCTCGGCAGCGCCCGGACCCCCCTGCAAGCTCAGTGCAGCTCAGGGTTTTAAAACGATGATGTTGTAACGCTCTCGCCCTTTGTCTTTGCAGGGCTGTAGAAGAATGTTTCAACTACCCGAATAATTAAAAAAATGCCTGCTAGTTGTTTGCTCTTCAAGCGTTCCTGCTGGTTCCCGGTAGTTAATGCAGGAAATGCCACGGGAGTCAAGGGAGAGACTGGTGGAGAGAAGCAGAATAAATTAGGATCATTATTTCACCCTGATTCACGCTGGGACATCCAGTTGTTTTACCCGGGGACTGGAGCTGGGGGTTTGCATTCAGACGTGGCCAAAGAGCTGCATCCCAGCTCTAAAGCCGCTGCTCCCTGCAGTGGGACCTGGGAGGTGGGACAGCCGAGGAGCACGGCTGGACGAAGGAGCAGGGTCCCATGGCTGGAAGAAGGAGCGGGGTCCCATGGCTGGAAGAAGGAGCGGGGTCCCATGGCTGGAAGAAGGAGCAGGGTCCCATGGCTGGAAGAAGGAGCAGGCTCCTGTGCTGGGAGGCAGGGGGGCCCAGGTGGTGCGTGGGCATGCTGCTGGTAGCCCACGATGGGCCACTGGTGGCCGGGTCATCTACATCGGCTCAGAGGAAGCTTCAGCACGCCTTTTCCTTCCTTTGACCGCTTCCTGGGCTCGGTTCTGAAAAGGGAAATTTCTAGATGTTCTTTAAATGGTCTCTTTTTTTTTTCCCCCCCCTCACAGCTCAAGTATGCTCAAGCAGCTCGCCCCCCCTCAAGGCGTTTGTTCGCCTCTGCCTGTGCCCTTGCCCTGCGTGAAGCCGAGGAGCTTCGTGGAAGGTCCTGCACAGCTCATGCCACTGGAGGGCAGTGGTTGCATGCCCAGAGCCCCGTTGCGCTCTCAGGATAAAAGACCTCATAAAACAACAAAGTCTCGCCGTAGGTGCCATCGCTTAGATCGTTTTTATTAAGTCAGATGCTCCCAAATTCAGAGAGATGGTCTAATACAACAGGCATTACAGGATGCTTAATAAGCCTGAGGCATTAAAGGAGATATTTGAAAAAAAAAAAAAAATTGTCTACAAGTTTGCAGGCTTCCTGTTGGAGCTCAAAATGAGCTGTGTTGTAGACTTCTGGTTTTTTAAAAGACACCAAAGGAGTCAGTGCTTCATGCTTTTATAATGCAGCTTCATAAATTCACCTGATAAATATGAAATGGCTCACGTGGCCCTTTCAGTTCTGGGGGAGCTGAAGTCCAGTTTTCCAGTTTGCAGCTGGGACTGTCATCTCTTCTGTGTTCTTACAGAATTTAACATAACTTGAGCTGAGCCCAGTGGTTGCCCAAAGGCCATGCTTCAGCAGACATGCCCGATAGGAGTGGTGGTGACTTGATTTGTGTCAGATTTCACACTGTGTTGGCCCCCAATCCAAGACATGACCTTGGCACGTGGTGGCCATGTTTTGCTCAGGTAAGGTTTTCTCACTGTACGGTTATGTGCTTGACTAATCAATTTGCTCATTTTTGTGTGATTTTGAGGCAATGCGCCCACCACAGCCCTGCTGGCATGGCGGGCACTGTGCTGGAGCGGCTGTCAGGGGGTTGAAGAGGGAGGGCTTCTGCAGGGACAATCGCGACTTGTACCAGCTGTGGCTCCCCCACGCCACGGTTTTGGTCCTATCCATGTTTTTTCATTTCTGTCATCACCTGAGGATGCAGCCCACTTAAATGGGATGCCCTCCAATTAAAATCTAGGTCTGGTCTGCCCCGCCATGGGAAAAGTTGTGTGTTTGGGGTGGTGCTTAGCTCTGCTCGTGTCTGAGCCCCCGCGATAGGGTTAGAAACGAGAACAAATTGAACGGGCTTGTCTTGAGATTCAAACCACTCACCGCCTGGCGCGGAGCAGTCTGGGCACAAGCTGCCATGTACCATTGGCCAGGGCAGCTGTAGCCTGATGCCACGGTGATGGCCACACTCCCCTCTCCTCACCCCCGTGCCAGGTGCCATCGTGTTGCCATGCCAGCTTCATGTTGGGGACGGCTACCTGGTGCGTCACTGGGAAGGGGCATATCCGGAGTGGGATAGGGTGAAGGGGGGGCTGGAGAGGCTCCCCCAGCTCTGCACGGTCCTGCTGGCTCCCTGCAGCAAGGCTGAAAGCCCTGCCACGATACCGGCAGCACGCCGCGGAGGCTTCCCGCAGCCTCCGGGATGTGCCGGAGATGGATGGCGGCGCGATCTGCAGTTCACTGCCCAGCTGTGTCTGCTGCAGCATCCTGGCACGGATGGGGGCCCCATCTCGGCACCCCCCGGCAGGGCTGCTGGGACCTTGCACCCCTGCCTTCCCAGTGGCAGCCGTGCCCTGTCCCCCACCGCCGGGGATTTGCTGGCTCCCTGCCCCAGCGGTGCTACTCTCTTAGCAGTCCTGAGCACAGACAGGAGCCAAAGTTGTTTATATTTATTCAAATCCCATTTAGCATCCATCGGGCTTAAAAATCCCATGACTACCCTCTTACACAATTTTGTTTGATAGGAAAATAATTAATTTTGCAATTAAGCTGTGCCCAGAACAAATGATGTAAGAGCACTCCGTATGGGCTAAATTAGCGCCTGCTGAGACACAGCGCCAGCATCTGTCTGGTTTAGTGACGCTTACTTTAAACAGCCGGAGGAGGGGACAGTGCACCCTCCTGTGACTTTACTGACGGCTTCTTCTCAGCCGGAGACCCGGAGAGGACTCGGCAGTGTCAGCTGGAGCACGCTTCGGTCGGTCAGCAGTGAAAAACGAGCTTGCTCCAATGCCTCTTCTGCGTGTTAGGGAGGTGGTTTTAAATCTGAGTTTGCTGGCCAGGTGGGCACTGCTTGTGCCTCGAGCAGTGTGGGATGCTCCGGAGAAAGAAAAGCTGCTCCCAAGAGCCTGAGGCCCTTCAACCATTGAAAGCAACATTTCTATGATTTCAGTACATTGCCTCTTCCTCCGAATTTCTAGTGGGAGGCTTTCCACTAGCACCGTGAAGCCCCAAAGGGCCTTGAAGGCAGGGAAGGGTCCTGCCCCGTCCTTTCAGTGGCGTTACTACCCAAAAGGACTTTAAGTTACTCCAGAGAGCTCTGCTTCTGGAGAACGGTGATTTTTACGGTTAGCAAACACAGGTTGCTGTGCATTTCTGGCTGCTGCAATAGTTTCTCTGTTTCTCTAAAGAGCCCGTAGCAGCCAGCGCAAGGTAATGATATATGGGAGAGGTTTTATTTTCCCTTGGTGGGGAGCACTCTGCAGCTCTGGGGCAGAAACCCACCTGCTGATGGGTTGAGGGGAGCACTGGGGGGCACCCCATATTCCTGGATACAGAGGGTGGTTCTCGTTTTGCTACCCCTGCCTGCAGGCAGAGTTTCTGCATGGTGCTGGAGCAGGTTCACCTCGAGGGCAGATGTTTTTGGTGGGGAACTCCACAAAAGGAAGTGTGTTCATGTCCGTGATGCTTATTTTTCCCCGTGGGAAAAGAGATATTGTTTATTGTCTATTGTAGTCACTTGTTAACTATGTAATTAGTGGATCTAGTTAATCTTGACTGTTTCATTTCCTTAGGGACCAGATGTCAAAGACAGCTTCATAAAAATTGGACAGCTTCAGTTTCCTTGAAACTTTGGTAAAATGCTATCAGCAGGCCAGCAGGACCTTCCTTAAGCCTGTGTCTGACCCGTATAGCCTTGACTATTGCTCTTAGCTTCACGGGAGAAATGAGCCTTGTCTGCTATTCTTCTGACCTTCGCAGGGTGATAACTATTCAGAAAATGCTGTTTTCTCTGGGTCACGAGAACCCTTTTTGGCATGAGCTAGGGAGAGCTGACCTGGGTAGCAGAAGGTTCCCTAGTCCCTTGCCCAGCTTCCAGCTGTGGATGCCGTACACCTGCAAAGGCGAATTGCACCTGGGGCTGAGGTGAGTGTGCTTCATTTGTATCAAAGCTTATATTTCAAATAATTTCATTGGGTAGATTGTGCTCGAGTTCTAACACTGCAGCTTTAAACTGCTCCATTAGTGACAAGAACTAGCCTTCCTTCCTACGTGATGAATATGAAGATTTAATAAAGGAGATGGTTAGGAAAGTGGGAAGTAAGAAATAAGGTGATCAGGAATAGCCAAGGGATTAATGAAAGAGTCCAAGACCCTTATGCAAACCCCAGGCGAGAACCAGGAGGTCTCTGAGAAGGCAGACTCATCACCCAGTCTTTCCTCTCCTGTTATTCCCCAAGCTACCATTGCAAGGGCAGCCAAATTGCCTTTCTAAGGGAAGAAATTTCCATGTCAAGGAGAAGGCACGGAAACTACCACCAGGGTTTAATCTTAGAAATGAGTCCCCAGGTGGCTGCGTGGGAGACTTCTAAAAAGCATGTAAGGGCCAGGCTACGTGAGGGGATTAACTCCAAGCAAGGTGCTCCAGCGGGCGCAGAGCAGCAATGCCACAGAGCCACTCATGCGAGGGCTCAGTGGGAGAGCTGGAGGTTCCCTGGCAGTGCCGGAGGAGAGCATCCCGTGCTCCTTGGTGCCTTGGCAGGCATTGGTGGGATGCTCTGGAGACTGCCCTTGAGCTGCTGAGACAATGCTCCAGACAGCAGCCAAGCAGCTTGAGCCACCTGGAAACTTTAATCCTCACCTGCAGATGATTTACGGGTAAATGATCTGTCAGTATGCTGGCCCTCATATCCTTTTGTCCTTCAACTCTGTTGTGATGCCCTCAGCCACCACCCTTGCCGGCCCAAGGAGGAAAAATATATTTTTTGGAAAACAAAAAGAAAGAATAATTTAAGTAATGCAGTCCAAAACAGAGCTATGTTTAAGTGCGTACCTGACCTTGTAGGACCAAGCTGACCCTCTGGAGTTACACGGCTAATAAGGGGGAAAACAGTGCTGCAACTGTGGAGCCCACGGCTTTGCCTGGTTCTTGTCTGCTCCTTCTGCACCCTTGCATCACTGACTGAGGTGCCTGGAAATGACCTTGTCTCTTCTCTTACTCCTGTGGTTACTCCTGGACTTGACAGGGAAGCTGTAGACTGTGTGTATTAGAAGGTCCGACTTCTCTCTCTCCCCTAGGTGTGTTAGGAGCTTCAAGAGGAGGACATGTTTGCTTGCTTGGCAGGGAAGAGCTCCCCAAGAGGAAGAAATGGCTGCAGCAGCCACACTGCGCTCGTTTCTGAGGCTCAGGACCAAGAAAGTCATTGAGGGGAAGGCTGGGGTCGGTCTAGATCTTGCTCCCTGCCTTATCACCATCTCCAGTGTGGGAAAAGCAGTGGGGAAAGCTCCTGAAGCAATCTGAGCTTAATAAGAGACGAGCATAGCACATTCTTGCTACAGAAGAACTTTCTTCAAGCCTGCTTCAATTCTCAGCAGCCACAGAAAGGCCGGTGCGCAAGCCTGACTCCCGTCGCCCACCGGGGTACCCCGAGTGTGCCAGCCCGAGGGAGCACCCCAAGCGGGCACAGGGGACAGCACGGCTCCATGAGAGAGCACTGCAGGGGAGCTGGAGCACCTGAAACCGTGTCCCAAGGGGTGTTTGAAGCCTGGCTGTGCCTGGGTCGGTCCTGGACTACTGGCCAAGCTCTCGCGTGATCCACAGTCAATCAGTGGAGTAATCCTAAATAAATATCTGGGTGTACAGCAGCACTTGGATATGGTCAGCTGTTTGTTTACAGGGCAAGCTCTGTGAGTGCTCAGTGATGTGGTTATGCCACTGCTTCTTAGTTTGGGTTTGGGGGGCCTTTTGCTCTCTTTTTCCTCCCACTTAGTTTGTTCCCCTTTTCTTCAACCTGTACCCGTTGTGATGGGACCCTGATTCCGCCTGAAGAGGCAGGACCTTGTTATGGTTACGGTGCTCGCTTGCAGGGGAAGAGAGCTGGACCTATTTCCTCGCTTACCCTTGCTGTAGGACACAGGCAAACAAATTTCTGCCTCTCTTCCACCATTCTGCTCAAGTTCTCTTGTCTCCTGCCTGAACGGAGCCATTGGCCTTTCTGCATGGTGCAGATGGGCCACGAAAAGTTCAAGAGGACTGTTGAAAAACCTTTGCTTATTTGTGTACTTTGCCCATCTGCCTTCACCTTTTGCAGCCCCTCAGGCCCCTGTGTGCTGACCTCTGCCTAGAGCAGCACCTCCGGGCGGCTGGATCCCGGTCCAGGTGCCAAACATTGTCCTTGTCCTCCTGGATGTTTTGCCAAGTATCTGGGCTGGTGGAAGCCTTGTAGCTTTGACTTCCACTGATGCATTAGGCACCGTTGTCTTTTGGTTATTGGCGTTCCTGTGGTCAGCCCCTGCGCTCAGGCTTGCCCAAGCACCCGGGCAATGGCGAGCCAAACCCAGCAGTGCAGTGCTTTTGTCTTGCTTTAATTAGAGTAGGACACAATTATTAGCAGCATGTTTTTATTTCCATTTGTTCATTCCGACAGCAACCAAAGGAAGCCATTATCTCTACAAGAGGATGTTTCAGCAAGTGTTACGGTAAATAAAGCTAACAGGATCAGTGCAAAAGAGAGTATCATGGTCTAAGGGCAGCAATCAATAATCAGGCTGTTACAAGGCAGATCCTTTCAAGAGGCATGATAGTGAGTCCGCACTCAGATCAGCCTTTAATCTTGGAGGATCACTGAGCTCTTTACAGGCTGATACATTTACCACAATCTATCTGCCCCACGACACAGGTATCCCTGTAAAGACATATGGCAGCTCTTTCAGCACCTTCATAGGTAAAGAAAGTTGGATGGCAACCACCTGCCCCTTTTGAGCAATATGTTTCTGTATGGATCAGGCTAAAAATGGAAGGTCAGGTCTAGGTTTGACCCTGGATTATGTTTCCCAACCTTCCCTGCTCCGTGAACAGCAGCAACCCCAAGCACCCAACATGTTCTTGGAAACCGTGTGCTCCTCTGGATCCCTTAGCCTGTGAGAGCAGCCTCAGTTTTAACTTTTTCCGCAGCCCTTGGCTGCAAGCAACGTTGTTCTCAGAGGCAAAAAGTCACTGAAGACCTGGTCTTCGTGCTGGCAAATAAAGTACTTAAGCAACGTGATGTTTGTTAAAACGGCAAATTATCTTCTAAAAGTGTTTTTGCACAACGCTGGAGAAAAATGGTAAGAGGCATGTATACTGCAGGGTGTTCATTCTTGAGATCTCCAGTATTTCCTATTCTCCTCATTTTAGTGTAAGTCTTTTGATCTTTGCTGTTTGCCCCAAAGCTGTGGGCATTAGGTGAGCTTCTCAAATTTATTTTATAATAAAAATGTAGAAGTTTGTAGCCCTCAGGGATTTGGAGAAAAGTTTGAAAATGCGATCATAAAGTTCAAGAAACCAGAGTGCAATTAGGAAAAGCTCAAACATTTAAAATTTTCTTTAAAAAACAGAACAAAAACCCTTGTGATTTTTAAGCTGTGATTCTCTAGAGCCTGACGCATAATTTTTGAGTATGTGGGGTTGGCAGTGCTGGAAAGGATGCTTTTCTCTGCCCAGATCATGTTTTTCTACTGAGAATTTTATTTACCAGCTACTTTAACCATTTATGCACCTCTTTCTTGGCTGGCCTCTCCTGCAGCGGAGGAGCCCTCTCCATCTCCGGGGGCCTGGAGGGGCAGACGGAGGCGGCCGGGATCGCCCCAGCGGCAGAGGCCAGGCTGCCCTGCATGGGTGCTTCAGACCCGCCAGGCAGCAAAACCTCTCCAAGGTCTCGAAGCTTGCTGTCCTGGCGGGGAAAGCCCCGAGGAGCTCACCAGGAGCAACAGCATCCCTTGTCCCCCGCTCGGTCGCAGCCGGCGTGCGCGGCTCCTCCTCTGCAAACCGACAGCTTTGCTTGGAGGTTTATCTCCAGCCCGCAAAACTTGCCGGAGGGATGCGAACTTCCCCGAGGGCTCGTGAAGGGAAGGAGATCTTTCCTTCGGGGGCCTGTTTGCACGGCGTGGTGGCTCCTCTGAGCAGGGCCCCCAGCGTGACCCTGCTCTCAGCGGGGCACGGAAAGGCACGGTGCCTTCCCAAAAATCCCACAGGGATTCGGCGACTACGCCGGGCTCTTCCCTCTGCTTCTCCTACCCCGAGCCGCCCTCCCTCGGGCACTGCTCTTTTATATTTTTAGAAAGCACAGTTTATGTTTTTCAGTGCTAGCTTTGCACGTCAGCAGCCACCGCACAATGAACTCTCAGGGGCCTGTTTATTTTGCAAGCAAGGGTCGTACCCTGCGACAGTGTTTTCCGCCACGTCGTCATGAGCACCCTGGGCTCTAGCTGCTTCAAAATGGCAGCCTATTGTTCGGTGTCCCAGGCCCTGCTTGAAACCAGGTCCCCCCAGCACCCGTTTTAATGGCTCCTCTCTGTGATCTATTTATGCCCCGGTGCTTTCGGAGGGGAGTGGGGAAGGGCTCATTCTTTTTTTAGGGACCCATGCAGCAACGTTCTGCGAGCAGCCCCTTCGTTCTGCGAGCAGGCCCCTTTTTCTGCCTGCCTCCCAACTATTTGGGGTAGTCCTAGTTTAATCCAGCGTGAGCCCCTTGCAGAACCAGAGGGTTTAGAGTCCGGCCATGCTTGCTATGCCAGGCTTTTTGCTGCAGGGGCACAGCCTTTGCAGAATGATGCCTGCAATAGGGAAATTATGGTTTTGGCCTGCTCAATCAAAGATACCTTTAAATTATTAAAAAAAAATTAAAAAATCAGCCCTCTGGATAGAGGAGGGCAATGATGAGCAGGGCTTTGTTCTGCAGCTTTAGGCTGACTGTGGAGACCGGGGGAAGCCATTTACCACTTTTTGTCAGAAAAAATGGCAAGATCAGTAGAAAAGTTCAGAGGCTACGGCCTGGCTGGGCAAGGCCAGGATCTTCCCCCTCGCTGGCCGGGCTCGGAGACTCTGACAACTCTCCTTAGAAATGGCTTTGCACCACCTCCCCCGACTCCTCTGCACGCACCCATATTAACATCGTTGTGTACCCATCGTTTCCCACAAAAATAGCTTATTACAGGAAGCTTGTTTCTCCACCCCCCTTTTGTAAGTACCTGTGAGTCGGGTGGCCACTGTGGAACGCCCTTGGCTAACCTGTACCATCTCCAGCTAAGCTTTCAGGGCTTTGAATGTTTTCACGTTTTCCTAGCCGGGCTGAGAGCCCTTCCAAATCATCAGCCTGACACCACCCATGCTGATTTATGTTCCCTGAGAAATGCAATTGTAACTATTTCCATTAAGAGAGCCCTCAAAACCGTAAATGGCTCCAAAGTTGTGAAGAATGCCCCAGTCTGGGACTGCAAGGCCCCTGGCTCCCTAAAAATTGCCGTTATATTTTCCTGAATTTGGCTCTATCCGATGCTTCAGCTAGAATAGTGTTTTTACTTCCAGCACGTGCACGCGTGCAAGGCACACCGTCTGCTTACCCTGATGCGGTGCCCACGCTTCTGGACTCTACCAGGACTCCTTTCTCCCTCTACGGCTTCTCCCCAGGTAAGTGCCTCTTTTGGTTTGGCCTGTTCCTTCCTATATTTGCTCATGCAATTTGAAAATAAGCTCTCTAGAGCCTAGGGTATCATTGGTGTTTATTTTGGGCTTGTTCAGGGGGTTGCTAGCAAAGAGGGCACAATTCTTGCACGGTTCTTAGGACAACGCGCTTTATTTCAGACACAAGCGAACCCTAGCTCGCATTTAGCATGTGCAAGCTCCTGTGCAGCGCTGCATTCACCTACGGAGGTATATAAAGGGTAATGATAATGTTGCCCAGAAGGCTAACACATCAAAGGCCAAGGAGCAGTTAAAATGTATTACGAGCTGTTGGCAGTGATTGTGGGGGGTATTCGTGTATTGCCGCTTTGGACGGCCCGAGTAAATGAAAACCCTCTGGATTAATTGGTACACCAAAGAGGTTTGGAGGAAAATGGAGGCTGATGGAAAATGACAAACAAGGGAAAATACAGATAGCTGGGTGTGCTGACCTGCGGCGGGGCACTGCTGATTAACTTGCGGCTCCCTACCGTTCCCTGGAAAGCCGAGGAGAGCTGGGGGTGCCCCGCCAGCAGCTCGCCCGGCGCGTCGGTGGGAGCGGGCTGAGCCCCACAGGCAGCATCTGCAGCGCTGCTATTCCAGCACAGCCGAGCGGGTAGTTAGAGGTGAGACTTACCAGGTGTCTTGTGACACCTGGACACCACAGGACAAGAGCTTAATTATTTTTAATGATGTGGGGGCTGGGAGAGGGAGAGGAGGCCGTGTGGTGCCTGCTGTCACAGAGCAGCTGAAGCTGGGAACTTCAAGATCGATTCGCACAGAGAGCGCTGGCTGAATCGGATGATGACCAATGTGGGGAATATTGAACGATACGATCCCATCTTTTACTAGGATACCCATATTCCAGCTACTGTTGTGCAGTTTATTACTAATGCTTCAATTATACACAAACAGCATCTCACCTAAGCGTTACAGTGACAGCCACACAAACACCAATCATACCGGCTCATTCCCATGCTAATTGACCGGCTGGAGCAGGACCACCACCTCTCAACACAGCACGGCCACACTAGGTAAGTTGTGTCCTTGCAGGCCACCCAGCCGGCGATCAGGGCAAGGTACCCGTGCTGATGGCAGTGGGCAACTGGCACTGACCCTGGGGGGGGTTTCACACCCATCCACACTGGGGCTGCAAGGGCAGAGGGTCCTCGTCTTCTCTCTGGTCAGCAGCTGGGCTCACCAATGGGTTTCCCAAAAGAATTTCCCCAAAGCCAGCCTGCCATGACCTGTGCTTGTGTCAGTGATCTCTCATCTGGACCTCGCACGGGTCATCCTGTCGGGTACTTCCTCAGTCCTCTTGCCATGATCTTACCTAGTCGTCGCTGACTCTGGTAGATCGCACTTTTCTCCTGTTAGGCTTAACCAGACACCTCGCAGTTTGGGTAGTTTCCTAGTCTGTTACACCAGTTCCCCTGCAGCTCAACAGTTCGCTTCATTCCTGTACCAAACATCTTAACTCCACGCTTTGCATATTTGTCTCTTGCAGACGTGAGGAACGCTTGTTGTAGGAAGAAAAGCACAGAAGGCGGTGTGCTTCTGGTCACCTGGTGATTTACAAGCTGTCTTTCTCCTCGCATTATCTGTTCAGTGCATGGAAGAGGGGAAGGAAGAGGCTGCTCAAACTGGCAGGTTCTCCTGACCATGTGTCCTTCTACTGGCAGCTGTGTGGCTGTGATGGGGATGGAAGGTAAAACAACACGGGGTGGGGGCAAATTCCAGAGGGGCCTTTCTCTGTCCTTTCCCTCAAAATAGGTAGGAGAAAATTATGCAAGTGAAGAGTCAGCAGAAAGACAGAGAAGGAAAGCACAACGCTGTATGCAGCAGTACCTGCGCAGGTAGGATTGCTCATCCTCCCGAAAGCTCGACTCCTGCTGACCCAAGCCTGACAGGCTCCCATTTTGTCTCCCAGCTCGTTGTCACAGGTGATTTAAAGCATAGCTCAGCTCTGCAGCCTCCGTCACCACCCATCCCACTGTCTTTCTGCTGGCGATCTCCTTCCTTCCATGTGTGTCACAGGAAAAGCCTGTTTTCTGCTCGTGCCAGGGAGCATTGTAGCACAGTGGGAGAAGCAGCAATCTTCTACACTTTTTCATATAGTGAGGGCATCAGAATGAGCGTCACGAACTTATTTCCGACATGTTTCTGAAAAATTCCTTGCTTCTCCCATAAATCTGAGATGTATATAAAAAAAATGTGTTTTCAGTCTTAAAGCTAAACACAAGCATCAATTTTAAAATCTATTTTTAAAGTGAATTGCATCGTAATTTATAATCTTAAACTGAAGTTTTTAAAGAGCTCTCATCCTTGAAGAAAAGAGACCATTTCATTTTTGGTGACTAATGAAGAAGTGTTTTCTAAAGGTGACTGAGCATAGCACAAAGAGTCCTAAATATATTTATTAGCTTATTAAGCATAATTGAATCTGCTTGCTAATATTAGCTATGCCTTTGCAAGTGAAAAGCACTTTTGGTTAGCTAGACAGTTTCTTATCAAAGAACAAAACCAGACCATTAAAACATATGCAGCTTACTGAATAATCATGTTATTTGTCAGACAAGCAGAAGAATCATCACTGAAGTGCTCTCAAAGTGCCAAATTGGGTAATATACATAATTAGGCCCCATTTGATTAGATATGTGCCCATGGTAACAGCCACACTCATGATCCACATATTAGTACAGCCTTGAAATAATCTTCAAGGGGGATGATGGCAACAGAGCACATCTGAAGCTTCACTGGGGAGACTTTTGGAACAAAACCTGCATGCCAATTTCCTCTGTTCCTGTGGTTATTCTTTATTTTATCTTATTATCTTTTATTTTTAAAACAACGCATGCCTTGGTTCTCAAAGGTAATATACTGCTTCCACGAAATGTCTCTATACTTTTATCCCTAAAAGGAAGGTCTCCTAATCATTTGCATCACATTTTAAAGCCTAAAACCTTCCTATATTTAGGGATGCATCCCGGCAATTGGCAAGGCTGCTGCAAGCTGTTCCTAGGAGGTGGGAACAATCATCACCTGGAAGCCAGCCCATCTCAGATCCACTCTCCTCCCACAGCTCAGGACAGCCTGGTGATGGATAAGGCCTTCTGGTGTTCTTTTAGGCTTTTGCAGAAGCCTCATGAAGAGACTGCAAGGTCTCAGCAAGAAGACTGATTTTGCGTCAGATCCAAGCCTCTGAGAGAGCCTGCAAGTGCTGAGCTACTGCCAACCCACAGGGAATGAGTCCGGAGGGTACTGTTTGGGTAACAGTGGAACCCAAGAGAGTTTGTTTAGCTGTAGATGCAATACGAATTGTTCCTGCAGTTTATTTTTGTATGCTTAGAGGGTGAATGAATTTGGAAGAGTTGGAGAGAATCAGAGAATTAGCAGAATGAATTATTATTGGGGGTTATTTATACAAAATGAGAGAAATATATCTCCTGGTGCAACAGTGTATGTCCAGGACTGATGTGAGTTGCTGCTTTTGCAGTAATGCCTACTGGGAAATACTTAAAAGAAGCTTTTTCCCCCAGTAAGGAAAAGACCAAGATACGGAAGAGTTCCCCCAGATGAAGGCATCAGGGAAAGACTGGTCTGTAGCAGGGAAACCTAGGCAATGGGTGCTGAGCGCCTGGCGGGAGAGGAGTGTGGAGCCCCAGTCCTGGCCAGTCTGGTCCCAGAGGGCTGTGGTGTACATGGCTAGTCTGGTCATGTCCACTGTCCCACCAGTGCAAGAGAGACATAGCGTGCCCACCTGCGGACACCTCACCCTGGACAAACAAGGTAGGACGTGGCATCAAGGCACTCTGTTTGGAGATAGACAATGGAGAGGAAATCATCGCTGAAAGACTGTGAAAAATAAATGCACAAAGATGATTTAGCGTGTTTTTTTTAGCTTTTGGGAAGAAGAGGGCTATCCCGAGCACGTGGGAAACACAGGACAGCTAAAAAGCTTTGGCAGGGGGAGCACAGAGCAAGACTTTACTCCCTGGTGTGGCTGTTACCTGGCACAGAGGAGGGCAGCACTTTCTTCAAGGGGCCAGTGACACAGCCAGCCACGTTTGCAGCCTTCAGCTGAAGGGCAAGAACACTGTAAGTCGTGTCCACACAAAGTCGTCGAACTGTTACTAGATGCAGTGTTAAGATTACACCCACTGAGGCAAAAATAGACCTGTGGATCCACCTTGGGCATGCAGTGCATGATTAGGAGTGTGTCACCTGTCTCCATATATACGTTGATCATACTTGGGGGACAGGATCCATGATCTTCAGCAATATAAATTAAGATCACTGGTCAAATTATACTAAAGTTGTGAAATTCCCACACCCTTCCCTCTTTTCTTTCAATAAGTGCTGTTTCTAGCATTGCTTCCCAAAGCAGGGGACTATTCAAACAAGTTCCTCACTATTCGCAACGGCACCAAACTGAGGTCTGAAATGGGTCAGACCAAACCCTGTGTCTGCCCCGGCTGAGAACGGGAGGACTCTAAAGGAAACCGGGTTGTGTGTGAACCCCGCAGTGACAGTCGTAATGGCTGTGACAGCCCTAAACACCCTGGTTTTAGGGTACCCTGTTGACAGCCACTGCTCGCGTTTGACAGCACACTGGTACTGGGTATGCCCCGGTACTTGGGACCTCCTGCAGACATCCTCTGGTCGTGGGGCCGGAGGCCTGGCAGCTATATGGGTGGCGAAACCGGACTGGAGAGAGGCCTGGGGCTGCCGCTGAAAGGCACTGTGGATGTGCTGTGTGTGTCAGTGAGAGTGCTCACGCACGCACGCGTGTGTAGGCAATACTGGTCCCTCCTGTGATAAACGGCTCCGAGTAGAGCTACGTGAAATTTTGAATTTCTGCTTCTGCTTTCCAGAACAGAACAAACTGGGGCAAAAAAATAGGAAAAAATTGTTTCCTGGAATTAAAACAGTCATGTTCAGAAATGTCTCCATGTTCTGTTTTGACATTTTTTGGATCAAAGTGAAGCATTTTGACGTTTCTGAGGTAGGAATGTTTTGTTTCAATTTGTTGAACTGACATGAAACGTTTCTTTTCAAGTCTGCTTAACATTAAAGTAGGCAGTGCCTTTCCTTGGGTTTGGGTCCCATTCTCTCCTCTGGGCTGTGCTCCCTGGGAGCTCTGCCCAGCTCCCATAAAGCTTGGGCAAGGTCCACGTCGTTCTCAGTAAATGCAGCTCAGCCGCAAGCCCCACGCACAGGAAAGAAGAGAGGCCTTTTCGGGAAAGTTCGTTTCGAAGCTGAACTCGACTAAAATGAAAAATCTGGGGGCAGTTGAAGCAAAGTGCTCTGTTCCGGTTCACCTCCAACAAAACATCATTTCTTGTCAGCAGCATCCCTGTCTTCTTTGTGTTGCAGAAGCTGTTTTCTGATCAAAAAAGGAGATGTCCCAGTGAGCGCCTGCATAGGTGTTGACGTGATCTACACCAACAAGCTCCCCGGGGGCTGCAGACCGGTCCCCTGGACTTGGCGGTGAAGCTGTCCTTTAGAGCCGTCGTCGAGCAGATTCTCCAGCAGGCTAAAGACCCCCGCTCGCCTGCTCGGGGGGTGGCTGAAGCTGGGGCAGCCTCTGGGTCGGCTGTCCCTGAGGGGGGGCGAAGGGGCTGCGATGGGAACGGGAGTTTCTCTTAGGACACCAGCAGACCCCGCTCTTTTTATAGAAGCGGCTGCAGGGTCTTCCTGGGATTTCTGAAGAATTTTACCTAAAAGTCGGTCCAAAAGTCGCTTTGGTTCATTCTCCACAGCTCTCAATAGGACCAGGCAGATCCTACTACTTAGCGTGGGGGATAATGGAGCCCTTCTCCCTCCCCCTTTCCTGGGCAACGGCTTCAAAAGGTCTCTGATTTTGCTCACCAATCAAGCAATCTCATTTGCAAAACAACTGCAAGGGCTCTCCGAAAGCGGAGGGCCGGGTCCTTTGTTAGATAGTGGCTTTTGGTGACACAAAGGAACCATAAAGGTGATGGAGCTGCAGCCTGGACGGCCGGCTTTCCTGGACTGTGCAGGCTGGCCTCCCTCTGCCCCCCACCCCCCCGCTGTAACCGCAGACCCCGGGCCTAAGGGTTCTGCAGGGCTTGAGCCCGAGGAGAACAAGGTGCATTGCAACTATTCTTAGCTCCAAAAATTATTCCTGGCTTTGCTTTGAAATCTGAACCAGGGTTAATTTCTCTCCCCCTTCCCCCAGTCTGTTTCCTCTCCTCTTTCATGTACCTATTTGCATAGACTGTCATCGTAAGAATCTCCATTAAAATTGAAAGCCTCCTTCCTGCATGTCACCTCTCGCAGCCCCCTTCCGCTTGCCCTGCGTGACTTTTGGAGGGCTGGAGAGCAAAGGTCCCGCGCCAGCATCGCCTCCCCGAGCTCTGCATTCCCCCTGCCGTCACTTCTCCTTCTCTGTTGCTATAGGAACGTCTATCAACTTGGGAGTGCCAGAGAAAAAGAACAGAGAATTATCTTAATTATTTAACGATTGATTAATATATGTTTGTAAAGCACTTCAAAACCATGCATCCTTCTGTAAATTGTTTATTAACTGGGCAAGCGGTATGATTTGCTGAACGTCCTCCGCTCTCGTTGGTTTCAGTGGGAGGAGAGGGCGGTAGGCAGCTTGCAGGTTTTGTGATAATTATATTACTTAGAGTACTAGTAGTTCTGCTTCAGGAAAGTAATTTAAATACGAGCCTTCGCTCCACGTTTCTGTAGGCAGGGCTGCTCCCAACACCTGCCAGTGAGGTTGCTCAAACGCCTCCATTACAAAGACCTGTGTTCAGCTGTCCTTTGGCAGATTTTACCCACCTGTAAAGAAGGGTCAGGCTTGCTTCTCCTTGAGGCTGGATAAAGAGATGAGGCCTGGGAGAGTGCTTGCAGCTGGTGGTGCAGTGTGGCTGGCTCCTACGGGGAGACTTCTGGCTCAGCTGCTCCTCTCCTGCTGAGTGATAGCGTTTTTGTCAGGAGGCCATGCAGGCTGTCGCTAAAATTCGTGCGCTCTGTGCCTGTAGTGTCGGGTTGGAAGGACCGTACAAGCAGGCTGCGTTGGCTGGGTGAGGAAGTATGGGAGCAGGAGGACGGTGCTGGTGCTGTGCCTGCTGCCTTGCTCCCACGTCCAGTTGAGGACGCCAGCTAGACCCCACGTCTGCTGCCTATGCTGGCTGCGAATCCTGATCTCTGCCCAGCCTGACCCGGGTGACCTGCTGAAGCCAGCCTGCCTCTGCTCCCTCCAGCCCCCAGGACCTCCTTCAGGCTCCCTAAGCTGTGAGCGCACAAAATCAGCCAGCGCTTGTGCAGCACCCTCTCCCTGACGCCTGGCCTCCCTCCGGCTTCCTCCCTCTCCTGCTAAGAAGCCGAGACTCTCCCGAAGTGGAACGCAAGGTAAACGCAGACTGACCGCCTGAAGAGCTCTGCCTCACCGAGCGTAGGAGAGTCTGGGACATGCAGCACACTGCCCTGCACGCTTGAGAAATGGGACTTGCAGTCCGAACGGCTTCGGTGTGAGCTGTCGTGTGCTTTAGACACCCGTAGGGCTGGTAGGACCTCGGTGTCAAGCCTGACTGTCTTTGCAGGTGCAGGTGATGAGATGGGCTGATGCAATAGGATGCAGCCAGCTGCTGAAAGCTGGTGCTCCCTGTCTGACTCGGGCAGGATCCTTTCCTGAGTAAGGCCTGCAGGACCACGGCTGCTGTGATGGAAGGTGATTGGGAGGGCAATAACTATAGCTGGGGATCTTGGAGGGGCTGCTTCCCCCAGGTGCTGCTCTGTACGAAGCGCTAAAGACCTGTGATGCTGTGGGATGGGCATTGATCAGGTGTGTGGTGGGCACAGCTCCCTAGTTTTTAAGCGGAGGCGCAGAATGAATGAGGAAACTTGCAAAACGAAACAGATTTGCCCTGGATTCACATTGGTATTTAGGGGGTATTAAAACATTACTAATTTTAAGGACTTTCAGGTTTCTCAGTCCCTGTGAATCCATCTGCTGTAGAGGGGTCGTCCCGCAAAGATGCCTTCGCTTGTGGCAGCCACCTTCCTGGTTTGTATATGGGGCTTAATCGTGGATTGCCGCAGAAAAGTCTACGCTCCAGTTGAAGAAAAGCAGTAGCAGGATTAGGTTGTTATTCTGTAGTAGTTCAGCACTAGAGGGGGATGTAGCATGTGCTTTCCAGCACATTTCGTATGTACATGCAACAATATTTTACAGCAGTATTTATGAGGAGGCTGTTTTTTTAATTGCTGACATGAAGATTTTTGTCTTGCAGGGGCAATTTTCTCACACAGGATAAAAATCAGAGAGGCTGCTATTTTCCAAGCCGTAAGAGACTGTGCTTGTAGCCAATGAATTTTTGTTGCGTTTAATGTGTGTCTTGGATATTGGGGCCTCAGAACTTAAGGCAATTCTCAGGTCTTTTTTTTTTTTTTTTTTTTTTTTTTTTTTTGTCTGACACGAGCAAACAGCAAGTAGAGGCTGCTCTTTAGCTTGGCTGTAGCTCTGGTCCAGGCTGCTGGCTGCAAAGGTCTGAGCTCTGCCCTCTTTGCCGTAGGGACACTTTGTGTGCAGTGCTGGAGGGCTGCAGCCCGATTGTGGTAGTGAGTCCTGCGAGCAGCTGAACGAAGGCGTAAAGCCAAATCTACCCGACTCCACTTGCTGGGAGAGCTGCAGATTTCTGTTCTCAGCAAAAATGGCTCTTTGACTTCGCAGACATCCCAGTAATAAAACCCACTTGCCCACTTCACGCACAAGCAAAACACTTTGCAAAAGTGCTGCTGCCTTGCGGAGGTTTTGCAAAAGCTGGTCACGTTCCTGTCCTCTTCTCTTGTTTTCCTCCTCATCTCCAGTAAGCAGTTCTCATCCCATGTTTCACTCCAGAGTGCAGGAGCGTGTCAGTGTGGGAAGGTGACTTGTTAGCCCAGGGAATTTCTCCCAGTGCGTTTGGGTGTGGTATCTTGGGAGAAGAGCAGTCTGGCCGGAGTATGCCACATACATGCACAAGCACAGCTGTAGCAGAAGCTGCGAATGCCACCTGCTGAAGAAAACCTGTACTCAGGCCAGCAGGTACAGATTCTTGCAGATCCAAATTTTGCCAGTTTGCTCTATGGGAGACCTTTGTGCGCAGCCCCGTGCCCTCCTCTCCCCCTCGTACCCTGGATGTCGCATGGGGCTGCAGTTCCCACCTCGCGCTGAGGGCAACGCCGGCTAGCCAGAAAAGATGTCCCCATTCACATTTCCACATAGAAACTTTTCTTCCCCTACTTTTAGTGCCTGTAATTACCTCTTTACTCCAGTGCCAGCAATCTTCCATCAGGCATCGTTATTAACGGAGAGAAAAGAGAAGGGGAGGGAGGGAGAGAGCGAGCGAGCCACAAAACTTAATTTAATCGCAGCACCCCATGCTCAATTTAACAGACACAACAGCTCAGAATGGGGTCCCTGTGCAACGGGAGGGCAGGCAGTGGAGCGTCCCTGGAAAGAATTAATTGTGGATGACAATGTGTAAACAGTGCAGATGAATAGGGCACGCAGGTGTGAGGCACCGGGGCCATCCCGGGGACTTTTTCACACGAATTTCAGCTCCTTCACTGCTGACCTGCTCCCGAAAACGTGATTAGTGTCGGCGTTGGGAAACCATTCAGGGTGTCAGGATTTGGCACATATTAACTAGCCTTGGGGGAGAGGGGAGGGAGCGCATGGGGGCTATGAAAGGAGGAAGTCTGGTGGACAAGGGGATTGTTAAAGGGCCAGAAAATCCTCATTGCTCTGAGCTGCCCTCGCTGCTTGGAGAGGAAAATGGAAGGGAGCCGAAGCAGAATAGAACTCTGAGGCATCCTAGCCCTAACTGAGCTATATGGAAAACAAGGCATTGCATCGTGGAATATTTTTCTCTGGGTCTCCATCATAAATATTGATGATGTTTATATTACTGACTTTTTCTTGGCTGTGGCTTTCATGGTTCTAGACACTTCAGCGCAAGAGATAAACAGTCAAAACAAGCAGGAAAATTAATGACACCGCAGCACTGAGAACAGGAAATATCTCCTGGGTAGCATATGGATGTTATTCAGCATGCAAAAATCCCCCTTCATCAATACATACTCTATATGTAAGGCGATACTTACAGACAGGGGGTTGTATAATGGGCCCAATTTACCAAGCGCGAGGCTAGACGCTCTCAGATTATGTTCCCTGTGCCAGCATGGCCCTCTGCATCCAAATGGAGGATTTCAGCGCAGAGAGCAGAAGAGGTTACTGATCTTTTCTCCCCACTCGGGAGAATGATGCGAGGGGAAGGACAGAACTTGATGAGGACTACCGTGAACACCAGTGCCTCTGCTGGACTCTGTTATGCTCTTTTGTCCTAACTGGGAACCCTTTACCTGCTTGTCTCGTGGCTTGGGCAGCACGGCATGGAGGCTGTTGCAGATGCCTGCTGAGGTTTCCAGCTTTGCACTCCCTAGACCGCTGCAGGCCAAAGGCTCGGGCATCACATAATATCATGATAACAAAAGTTATTCTAACTGCAAGCACACCTGTGGAAGTGAAGGTGAGGCTGGATTCTTGCTGGCCTGCTGGTGAAGAAAAAGGGTATTGCTACTGGTACTGGTTTGGCAGCACAGACAGTTGTGCAGGAGGCAGGGTGGACCAGCCACTTGCTAGGCTGTTTCGGCTTGGAGAGGTGAAGCAGGTTGTGAGGAGGGGGCATGAAATATCAGCACAGAAACCACGAAGGCCAGTATACCCAGTAGAAATCTCACCTCAAATTCAGAGCTGAACTTAGTTGATTGCTGTTGGAAAATTAGCTATTTATTTTGCTCAGTAACCTACACATACATGACAGACTGGTTCAGCATCCTTTTGAGAAAAATCTGGCGGTGGCTATCACTGCCTTCAAGGGGTGTTGCGGGGCTGAGGGCACACAGGGAATTGCTGTGCTCGAGCAGCGGAAGTTCTGATTGTGGCGATTGTAGGTGATTTCTCTGGTAAATCACAGCAATAGCTATGTGGGAAAGGTTCTCCGCAAGTACTAATGTGACCTGGCAATGGCTTGTATGCTCAGCTAAATTGTTGGCAGAAGAGCAAAATTTGTTTGCTGTTAAGCCCAGTGATATCTAGATTCATAAGAAGCAAGAAATAATGACACCGGCTTTATCCAGTGTACATCTCAGGGAGTCCAATCCTACAGCTCTTGAGATGGGAGCCTCCCTGCCTAACAAACTTCCCAAAAGCTGGATACCCAGCTGAAGCCATTCATCTTGATTCTCTCTGGGACTCCAGAGGGTGCAGCACCTTACTTCTCTTACATGCCCTCGGCAGGGATGAATGCCAGTTGTTGCATTACAACCTGCTTGACTGGCTGCTCATCAAAAATGATGAACAGTGCTCCTATTATTTCTTTCCCTGGTCTGCCCCCCATCAATTGTTCTTGCTGCCCCCCCACCAAGATATCTGCCCTCTTGGAGTGCAGCTATCCTTGGGAAAGCTGATGCTGAAAGGACTTTCTTCCTATGAACTGTGCATGGTAGTTCTTTTAAAAAACATCAGAAACAAGTTAATTCTGTAATGGCTGTTCTCGGCAAGGTGAATGTCATGTTTTTCAGAAGAGTGAGTTAGCCTTGTTGCCCCAGACAAATTCCAAGATACTGGCTTTCTGCAGTTTTTGGGAAAGGGTGTTGCATTTACTGCAACATGGCTGTTTCTCAGCATCCTGAGTTCCATGCAGTGGTACCTGTCTTTGGCAAACTGCTGCTCATGCTTTTGTTTGGGTTTTTCTTCATTGGTTTGATTTTGTTTTCCCCATCGTTTGCATGCAGTCATTTGAAGAGGCATTTGCTCATCTTTCCAATTTTGCTTTTCACTGAGGAAGAGTAATGTGCTAGAAATCTCACCCGTTGGACAGCTGGTAAGTTACCCACTGGAAGGGAGAGGGCTGCAGGAGCCAAGGAGAAGATCAGCTACCCAGACACCTGACCTAGGGACTATCGCAGGCAATGAAGGACTGTCTCCAGGCAGGCTCTTTCTATCCTACAGTATGAGCTAACTGGACCTTAACCGATACACCAGCAAAGACCGGTTTCTCAGAAAGGCTGTAATACTTCATCAGCTAGAGGACCAAATAAATGTTCTTCATTTGTACTTACCGTTGGATCACTGGATCTTCACTTGCAGTATATTTAAGATTCTACCACCTATCCATGCCCCTGCCATATCTCCCTGTGTGAAGCTTTCCTTTGGGCCACCCCATCATGACAGTGATGAAGCCCTAAGGCACTCTGGTTCAGAGCTGCCTGGATAGCAGGACTATGCTGGTTTGTTCCTGGACATTGGTCATAGCTGAAGGACCTGGTGCCATGCTACCAGCATCAGCTTTGCTGATGTTTGCCAGCTGAGGACTGAGCTAAAATGCTGCTTTTTCATTACTTCCTACATTTTTTGTGCAAGATCTTGCTTTACAGCCACTAGCTGCCATAGAACCAAGGCAGGCTCTGTTGAGTTGCTTTAGTTCAAGACTGGACGAGATGGGGCTAAGGGTAGGTCAATAATTTGCAGGCAGTGAAAATGGGACAGCTGACGAAAGTGAGGATGTGGTTCCCCAACCAGTCGGGTTAAACTTAAGACCACAGCTCTAGCTCGATTTTTACAGAACCCTCACACCACTCTAAACAGATATCGCGTATGAAATATGCTCCTGCAGTGACAAATTGCCCTCTCTTGTAGAGCCTCCAATAAGTGCAGATGTTCCCAGGCTTGCCGAGAAATCAGTGCAAGGAGGAACTCTGGGAAGTTTAGAAGTCATACATGGATGTACCTCTTCTCCAGCCAGCTCCACTGCTGTCTGTGGTACCTAGCATGGGATCAGAGCCTGGCCAGGGTGGTGGTGAAGGGGCTGGGCTGCTGGGCACTGTGACCTTTGCAAAGGTGCTGATCAAGTTGTGGTGCAGGTGGGAAGATCTGCTGCCCTCCCAGGCTGCAGAGACCCTTGCATACAAGCTCTTTGTGGCGGTGGATTGAGTGAGGGATTTACCTACAAAAATCTGAACAGTTTACATCAGAATTCCTGATGGCATTCCTGAATTATCATGCAGTTCATGTTGCTCTTTTCCCTGCTTTTTCCTGACATCATCTGCCCTTTTTCAAGCCTATCAGCTTGTTGACTGAGCCTAGACCCACATGCCTCCTGAGCCATGTCTTCAGATCCAGCCCACTGGTTAACCAGGGGAAGAGCTCTGCTCTGGAAGCAGACGTGACTGAAAATGAACTTGTCTGCCTGACATTTCTCTTTCATGTGTGAAGGGAGCTCAATATGACAAAAGGAGGAACCTACCCTTCCCCCAAACCAAGGCAACAGTATTAAAAAATCTCCATAACAGTGGGGGAAAAAACCCTGGGGTGGCCAAAAGGGATGTTGGTTACAATTAAATAAAAAGGCAACTGGATAAGTAGTTCAAACTGTGTAGAATTCTTCATGGTGGTTCCCTTTGCCAGCTGTACTAAAGGTCCCCAGCTTCTTTCTCATGAACACTTCCACAGTGGATATTGGTTATTATATCTGGCGAATTTGACGTTACACTGAGTTTGGCTTTGCACATGTTTCTGTTCTGCAAGAGACCATTGAGCAAAATATTTGGCTTCTTTCAGCCCCTGCCAGCGCCCTGGCAACACTGGAGTTTTCCAAAGTGCTCTTAGATACAGAATCTGAGTAACTTACTTTCCTTGTAGCAAGGCTGGAGCGCAAGCTGCCTTCAGAAGCAGTTACAGCAGAGGGCAAGGAAACAGGAGCTCTGGAGTAGGAGAGCAGTCTGTCCTAGGAAAGAAGAGCTGAAGCTCTGGGTGCTGAGGGCTACTGGCTTCCCTACACGAGGTCCAAGCTAGGACAAAGTCTGGACCTGCCACGGGAAGGAGACCTGGGAACATGGTGGAAAGGCCGTGAGAGGAAATTCACTGCTCAATATTCAGGCCAAGGAGAGATGTCTCACAGCTTAGTCTCTAGGGGATCATTCATCACCGTAGCTTAGTCAGCCTGCTCCCAAGTTGTGCTGGTCTGGCTGCAGCACAGAAATGTAGTGGTGTGGCAAAAACCAATATGGAGAAATTATGAAAAGCAAAGTCTCTGCTGGTTTATAGGTGATCTGAGGGATGGTAAATGAAATGTTGTGGAGCTTAAAGTCAAAATGTATTTCTTTTAAGTTGGAGATGGGTTGACTAATTCCGGTAAAATAAGACTGTATCAAACCTTCCACCAAAGCTCAGATTAAGTAAATTCTGAGCAACCTGCTCGTCCTGAGACTTTTTGAAGTCTGCATTTATAGCTTCTGCTGGGAGTGCTTGCAGAACTGCTGAGTATCACTTCAGAGACAGGCTCGTTGCATATTTCATATTTCCTAATCAGTGTCTGGACTAAGGCAGAGAAGTGGCAATACGAATTTCTCAGTGCAAATTGTTTTCCTGGAAGACACTTTTCTTGTATGTAGACCATGAGTTTGAAGGTAGACAACGCACTTTCTTTAGTCCCAAGAGTTTATCTGTATTAACTGAACTGAAAACCAAAAAACCCTAAAATCCTGTCTGTTACTTAGTGGTGGGCAGTTGCTAATGCCATCTGACCTGGAACAGGCACCAACGTGGTGAGGCTGGGATGCTCAGTCTGTCCGTCCAGGTGTTTACTTGCCAGCAAGTGAAAGCACCTCCCCTGCACTGCCAACCCCCGTCCTCTGCCTGGGGTGGAAGCAGGTCTGACTCTGCTGGCATGGCCAGAAACGCAGGGTTTGGTTTATTGTCTGGCTCCAGCTGCAGTGATCAAGTGTAGAGCTGCTTGACAAATGCCCCCGGACACCCTCGGCCACAAGAATTGCATATCTTATGATCCATTTCTGCGTTTCTTGACCCCGCTTTTTGTTACTCCTGCATCTTCTTTTCTTTTCCTCAATCGAGAGAGACAACCTGCACCTACTTTTTCCTCGTCCTAGATTTGCCATATCCATACCCGATTTTATTGTTTCTGATACTGCTAGGCAGGTTATCTCAGCATTACGTGCTATTAGGGGTTTGGTTGGTTACCAGGCACACTGGCCTGGCAAGGTCCTATTTCCCCGAATGTCCCCAGCGCTCCACTCCAGCTATCTGTGTGGTTCGGCTGTTGCTCACCCACGTCTCCCTTAACCACCTGAGGGATCCAGCCAGCCCTCACAGCACTGTCTGTAGCTTTTGCCAGCTTCTCACAATATTCCCTCTCACATCCAGCTTTCCACGTCACGACCATTAGCTTTCCACACCCTTTCCAGGTAGCTCAACCTCAGCCTGGTGCCTGCAGTGCTATCCCTATTCCCATCGTCCAGGCTGCGGCATTATTAATTGCTTGTAAATTATCTATGTGAAGACTATTAATATATTTATTTGACAATGTAAATCTAAGTTGTTACTGAAAAGTCTTGCCTTTCTGAGGATATATGATAAGAAAGTCAAGGCAGAGGCCGCCTCTGAGCGGTTGTATGTTCAGCTTTCCAGCTAATGCCAAAACCCATGGCTGTTTAATAACAAAGCAGACTTAAAGAAGGTGGTCGTGAAATGTTTGTGGATGTCCTTGCATGTTCCTTGGCAAGTCTATGGTATCACCTCTAGTACCCCGAGGGTGGTGAAACGATTCAGCTTGGTTGTTTCTTTCACACCTTCAAGAATGTGTGAGGTGTCGTTTTGGGTCTGCTAAGCAATGCTGGATGCCTGCCCAAACCAAAACGCTGGCCGTGGGAACAGTTGAAGTCCTTATGAGAGAGACTTGGGGGAGAGGAGGCGAAAGCAACCAATGGCAAAAAAAGGGAAAGCACTCGTGAGTGTCCCTGTGTCTCTGCCCTTTCCCTGGCACTCCAGTTTTGCATCTCTGCTGAGCCCCGGTGGAACCTGTTCCTCCCGGCCAGCCGAGGGCAGGGGGATGTCTTCTCCACTCAGGGGTGCCGGCTGAAGTGAAGCCACCTGCGGCCACGCTGCTCGCTCCCAAAGAGGGCCACGCTGCTGCCGGGGGACGGAGCAGCGCCGGGGGTAAAGCCCTGCCCCAGGTGGCTGCTCTGGTTCAGCAGCCACTCCAGGTCTGCTGTCACCCTCCTGCCATCCGCCTGCTCAACTCCAGCTCCCGCCGGCAACAGCAGACCTCTGCCGGACACTGCTGGGCTCTTTGTGTCCTGGCACACCTGGAGGCTGGCACACCTGGGGAGAGATCCTTCACGAGGCTGGCTCTCGCGGATCCTGGGCGTTAGCACCACAAAAAAATTGTAATAAGGTAAAGAACTTGTTGTGAAGCCGCAGGTGTGACAAATGAGTAGGTAACCCACACCTGAGGGGAAGGGCTTTAGTTCAGGCTACTGTTTTCTACCTTGAGAACTAAGCGAGACTAAACTAGCTGTGAGTGCCCATGGGACTTTTATCTGTCCAGAGGCTACGAATGGATTGCAACAGCATTGCTAGTTAATCTTCATGTTGCTGACTAAACTTCTGCTGGTTTAGGCCCACAGAATATGAGCTTTTTGGGCACAAATCATCGGTTTGTCCTCTGTTTGCATGGCAAGATCTTGGCCTCTGATTATTTCCCCAGTGTGTTGGGCTACTGTGTATCCTAATTAAGAATAATATAATTTATATCACCTACTTAAAAAAAGTCAGAGAAATGGGATTTTTTTTTTTTAGAGAAGCAGATTATGTTTAGAGAGAGAGGGAGACACTGAAATACCTGAAAACACCTACTAAGAGAAATACACTGAAACCTCTGTTTAACCACACCAAAGAGCCCCATTCTCTCTATATTTTGGGCACCTTTGTCTTCTTTTGCATATAAGAACGGTGAAGCATTTGGCTAGTTCCCAACTGAGATTGCACACCCAGGATTTCATCCAGCTTCTCCTCTCCAGCTGTGCACACAGCTTTACCTGCTTTGTCAACAAAGGCACTGGTGGGGTGTGCAGCCTTGGCTGGTGCTGATGCTTGGCCTCAAAAATTTGAGTGGTTAGTTGTTGGTGGCCACATTCTGGGATGGCTGCAGAAAGTTTGACCGAAAATGTTTTCTGAAAAATGTATGAGGATCAGTCCTCTGACAGTATATACATATGTGCTATTTTCTCCTGCTCTACCAACTAGCTTAGCTTACTGAAGAATCAGCTTTTTCTTTGATGCATGATGCCTGACAGTGTACCTCCAGCTTTGGGTCATGTTCAGGAGACATTACTATTGCAGGCAATTAGAGATGACATTTTATAGTGAACCTGCTGGCTTACACAGGTATTCAGGGCCCAGATGAAGAGACCAGTGCCAGCATCTGACTCGACTGGTACTGCCAGACCTGAGACAGGCCCACAGGTATCCCTACCAGTGATGCCCTATCTGTATTTTGGAGGCCAGAAGGGACTTGTAGGCTGATGCAGCCATCAGAGGGTTACCCCACCGTTAGTAAAAAGGGATGTCTTCCATATGTCAGCGGGGAAGGGCTGTCTCTTGCTGCTCATGGTGGAAGGCAGAGAGGAACTGCTATGCTGGGGAGCTGGCACATGAACAAACTCTTTCTATAGCTCAAAGGTGCAGAGAGCCCTGTGGTTCTAATATAATGCCTCACCAAGCGCTCATTCTAGCAAATGGAGAGCGCTCGGAAAACTTTGTTCCAGGCCTGGAGCAAAAAAGCTCATGCTTTGGGGAGGACCTGCATGGCCCAGAGGCAATGGAGGCTCTTCACAGGAGTGGGGCAGGTCCTGTGCCGCCAGTCAGTCCCTGCACCCACATGTTTGTTGTCACCATCACCTACTTGCCCTTTCTCCAACAAGCAGCTAAGATGAAGGGAGGCCTCTTTGACTCTGCTGGAGGGGCATGGGAGTATATTCCCCCTGCAACCCAGGAGCATTTCTGCACACCTTCATGGACTGTATGGGTCAGGAAGAGAGTGAGTAATGAGCACATTTCAGGAGACTTGCAAGTTCTAAGGAGACCATAGATATGCCCCCAGGAGGTCTTCTCTTTAAGTCAAGTTGCACGTGCTATGAGGACTCTTGCTTTCTCAGCAGGGGTGGGAGCAGCCTTTGGCAGCGCTGTTGTATGCATGGGGCTCTGGCATCCACCTGCAGTGCAGTTAAGGCAGGTCTGTGTATTTGGGAGGTGTTTCCACACACACAGGAGGGCTGCTTCTACAAAAATATATATATATACACACACACACGCACACACATATGTATGTTATGTGGCTGTGTTTCTTTGAACTGGTCCAGTATCCCACCGAAGTGAAAGGGAGGTGGGTAAAGCCTACAGGCCTACTCATGGGAGTACCAACTTGCACAAGTATGACCTTGTTTTTGAAGCAGACTACTGTTCTCAGCAGACTGCAGCCTTTTTCCCATCTCCTTTTGTATTTTTCAGTATGGAAACACTGCGTATGCTTTGCCTTTCTGAAGTCTTCCCTTGCGATGCAAGAAATGCGTCTCTGTCGGTGCTCGATACAGCCTCAGCACCTGAGGAGGCAAATGGCAAGCAGTGGGGACTGCTGGTGCTCAGCACTCCACTGGGAAGTATTCTGGATCAGCCCCATAAGCTGTGGTCTCTCTTCCTGCTCTCTGCTTCGTCCCCAGTGTGTATTACACTTGCCCCAGCTTTGCAGAGATAATTTGCACTCTCCTAGTTCATTAGCTGCTACCCCCTCCTGTCCGTGGGCAAAAAAAAGCCCTTACTGTTCAAAAGAACACATGCAGCAATCATTAATGCTGACCCTAATTGTGCCAATTCAAACCACTCAATAGCTCTAATTAAAACCTCTCTTGTGCAGGGCACTGAACGGTAACAAAACTGTCACCCCGAACAATCCAATCATGGAGCTAAGAATTTTTTTTCCCCTGTTGTGTTCAAATGTTGTTGCTGCTGTCGGAAGGGTCATCTGAAGGGATTAAGTATGGGGCTTTTGTAGGCTGCAGAGGGGGGGATATCTAAACCCAACCAATATCTTTTGGTGACAGTTTGAAATCAGGAGACCCCAACTTTTTTCCAGGTCTCCTTTCATCCACTTTACCCACCCCCCATGCAGCAAGCAACACCTGCAAAGTAGACAGGCTCTTGGTTATGAGACACATGGACACCACAAGTCAACTTAAACATCTGCAAAGGAGGGGCTGAGGGGGAAACGCAGGCGTTCCTATCCCTACAACCTTGTTTCTCAGGGTCCCTGACTACATTTTCCTGTGCGCCATAAATAACTCCGCAATTACATTAATTGGTTGCATATTTGTTGACACAGGGGTGGACAAGGGTAGGTTATGGTGGGAGGATTTTTGCTTTCAGTGCAATTTTATACTACTTTCTTCAGATGTCCCCTAATCCCCACTTTCCCATCCCCCATTATTTAGGATTTGCATGTCTTCCAGAATAACTTTATAAGCTGGGAGGCTGGGGGGTGGCGAGAAAGAGCGTTAAAATTCATTTGATAGCACCCATGCACGCACATCTGTTCTGCCGTGTTTCCCTAGCAAAGTCTATCAATCAAAAGAAAAAGGGTGATATGTATCACAGTGGGATATTTCAGAAAGCTGGTTGCAGGCGATTGTATGCTGGAAGGTTTCTTTCTCCACCGAGTTTCTGACAGGGGTCAGAAGAAGGAAGTGGTATGCTTGTACACCTAGATTTTTTTTTTAAATTTACCATTATTTTAAGAAGGTAGCAAAATTAATAGAGCAATAGCATTAACTACCAAAATTCCAGTCTCATTATCTTTTGCTCTGTTTATTGTTGAACGTGTTCCGAAGCTCAAATCTGGGATCAAATGCAAGAGCCTGAAAATGCTGCAAGCGCTTTTGTATCTGTGGTTCTAGTTTAGATCATTACAGGCACACAGGCTCGCTACCATGCGTGACTCTGGGTTCAAACCACCATCTCCGAGTATTTGATATGGGGTACTTGACTGAGTCTCCTTCTAGTGTCCCCTTGGTTTGCTTTCTTTTGCTAGCAGTAATCAGAGTTGCAGTAAGAAAGTTCACGGCACGTTGTGTTTCATCTTTCCTTCTTTCACCTCTCCTGAGATGCTGTCCCAGCTGAGGACTAGGGAGTAGGATGATACCCGTAGAGCCCTGGCAGTCTGCCTCTTCAAACACCCTGAGCGCTTTCTGTCAGAAACCACCTTCGTTGTTTCTTGTTCCGACTGCTGGGTTGTGCTGTGTGCCGTTACAACATTGCCTTGTCTCAGCAGTGAAGCCGTTTCATTTAGCGATGGGTAAAATAGCCCACATTTAGAGTACAGCTTGACTCAGCCTTTAAGTATTTAGCCTTGGTTAGCGACTAAGCACAAAATCTTGGTGTGTAAACATATAAACACACGTTCTTTATGTATAGAAGCAATGGGACAAAACTTAAGAATGTTTTTAAAGTGCTTTGAGGTGAACAGAGTCTTTTTGTGCAAACTCATAGCAAACTCAGCCATCAGAGCAGATTATGTTCATTATAAGATCGATTTTCAGCAGTTTGCCTCGGACCCTGCGAATCCTAGCCTAGGGGTCAGCAGAAGGGCCCCGCTCTTTTATAAAAGCGGGGGTGCTGCACTGTGATGTGTGATGGTGCTGACCTGCTCCTGTCTCTGTGTCACCACTGAGCGGTATCGCAACACTCTCTAGTTTTCAATGGTAACGTGCTCTCACAATGGGGTGAAGAGGAATAGGCGACACTACTATACAGCATTCAAACGAGTGCTTTTCAGAGCAAGGTCCCTTCAGCAGCAGCACTGGAGAGAAGAAACCAGAGCTCTTTGACAGTTTTGCTCCCTGCCGGGGGCTGTGGGAGATAGCACATTCACATGAGGCTCTTACGCTTCTTGACACTTGCTCGAGAGGGGGAAATATGGCACAGAAAGGTTTTTTTAACCAGCTCCAGGTCCTTTTAGCAAGCCAACAGCCAAGCTGAGAACAAACCCTGGGACCCCAGTATCATCTCTAGCCTCTGGAAAGAACGATCTCCTTTTCTGAGCTGCCTCTTTCCTGTCTTCATACGGGAAGCTCTGTGTCTCTCTTGATCTGTGAGCTGAGGGTAGGGGATTTCCGTAAAATATGCTCTGGTGTAGATTCCCATTGCTTTCTGCATGGATCTCCCACGGTCTCCGTCTGCCCTTCCGTCCTCATTCCTTGCCCCCATTTTCTAGGCAGCATTGCTGGAGCCTATCCTCTTGACTAAGCTGTTGCACTTTAATTTTCAACAGGCCCCTATTGCTCTTGCACCTTGTGTGTGGTCTTTGAACGTTATGTGGCTCAGCAGCTGGGAATAGTGAGTGGGTGGGCAATTTAAAACAGAAAAGACTCTGTATCAGCACAGGACTGAGGTTTGAACTCTGCTCAGCTTTGGATACGTGTAGCTGGTTCTCAGGGCTGTGATTTAAGTGCAGTTTTGCTGGTGTCAGTGTGAAGCCTAAATCAGTGCTAAGAAACTGGTAGGGAAGAAAAAACAAACTTTGGCTGTCCGATAACAAGTGTTACTCTCGGCCCTGATGAAAAATTGCAGGATCAAGGCATCTTAGAATTTGTATCCCGCTGTTTTGTCACCATTTTGCCTCCCCAACTTGGAAGACAAAGAGTGTCTAATATGATGCCAGGGCTTCTTTGATGGAGTATGTTTCTGAGCTCCTTTAATACCATTTAGGACACAATTCTGATTCTGAGTTTCCTGAGGATAAGGACTGCTGATGGAGGGAGGCAGATGAGGTGGGTGCCAACCTGTGACACAAAATACTTTATTCTACTCATTTGAGCCTCTGTCTGAGACAAGCTAAATGTGCTCAAGCAACAAAAAATAATCCCAATGTCATGACTTGTTGAGCTCACAGGACCTGATCCTCAGCTGCTTCCTCCTCTTTTTTGCTGTTGTCTGTGCTGGTGGAGGATCACATGGAGGAGGGGTCAGGCAAGGGATCCTGCCTTCCATGGGCCCTGGCATGATCCCCCCAGATGCACTTCTTCTGTGCTTTTGATAGTAAGCCCATTCGGTGTGGGCAGAGAGTGCTTGTGTATGAGAGATTCACCACCTGCTCTTGCTTGCATTTCCAGCCCAGAGTATCCAGTCCTCAAAATTTCAGCACAGAGGTATTTCTTTCCCCACCCACTTTCTGTCTATCCCACCCAGGTAGACAGGATGAGCAGAAAGAATCCTTGCCTTGATAAGATTGATAAATGAAGTTGGAACAGAGCTCCTCTCTTCTGGAGTCCATATGGAGTCCAACCTAACTTCAATCTCATAGCTGACTCAACTCCCTCCCCCCCCCCCCCCCCCCCAAATTGGCAAGTACTAAGTACTTTTAGAGATTCTAAAGGTTAAAGATATGGTTTAGAGCCTGGAGTGATATTATATTTACTTCACAAAAGTTAAAAAAGTGCATAATGAACATGAGAAATCTGATAGATTATTGGAAGAGTAATTTAATTTTCCAGTGCCACATAAATACCCATCATTCACCACCACTGCACTGGACCTCATACCAATTCTTAATATTATACCCTAGAACTTGCAAAACATAAGCGAGAGTAAAAAGGCAAAAAAGGAGAATATCCTTGTTTTCAAGGCAGATTATAGACTAACATCAGCCACATCACTGTAGAGATTCCATCCTTAAAAATAGGTATGTGCTTCAGCACCATCAAAAAACATACTGAAGCGCAAATGGGCTTTACTGCCTCTTTGCTACATTGTGCACTTCACTGAATTCCTTTTCTGGGTTTGGTTTGGTTTTCATAATACTACTTGTGTGTGGCCAATAGCCTCTTCCTGTGGTGGAATAACATAAGGGCATGAAGGTATAGCTGGGTAGTAAGATCAGATGGATGAGCATTAATGAGAGGTGAGGGTTTTGCAGTGATGGGGAACTAACCAGAACTACTAGCAACTCTTTGGGAAACCAAAGAAGTGCAGCCAGGCCCCGCACAATTTAGTTTACTTTCTAGAGAAAAGGTCTGCACAGAATTTCTATACTAAGTGTAATGAATGAAATGGTGGACTCTAGATGGATTTCATGGAAAAAGACTAGAAATCCTGTCAAATTTTTAACAAAGCTTTTTGTTCAAGTGTAAGTGAACATTCTGCAAAGATCTTCCAGGATGAAAAGCCCAACAGGACAGTTACTACTGCTAACAGGGCTTCTGTTTTATTCAGGCATATATATATAACTAGCTTTCATAAGAAGCTGAGACTCCTTTTTGCTGACATAATCCAGCAAGTATGCCCCAAGACGTGCTAATAGCAATGTGTCTCTACATCTTAACAAGTGTGAATACTTTGCCCACAGCAGCAACTGTGCTGACAGTGGGATGACACTGTAGAATTGCTGTATGCTGTGATGGGAGTCCTTTCAAACCCAATGACTTTTGATTTCCAGCCTCATAATCACTATGAGTCAAACTTACTCCTTCCCACTACCCTCATATTCAACCTGTGTCTGGGAAGCTGGGGAAATTGTATTCTACCTCATTTTAGGGTGACTGCACAGACTCTCTCATCCTGTGGCTGCTATTCCAACCTGCATAGGGTCATGAATGTGCTCAGCTGTGGCTTATGAGTCTTTATTTTGGGCTGCCCTGAACTCGCCTTTGGATGGAGATTTGGGGGTGTCAGCATAGTAGAAAGCTCTTTCACTGCTGCAGGTTCTCAGCTATTAAGGCCTGGCAGCAATGGCTAATTCTCTGATTATAATTATCCAAATGATTCAATAGGCACGATGTCCCCCCCCAAAGAGCTCTAAATTCTGCATTGTTGCAACCTACAACAATCAATTTCACAGCAAATCCCCCATATTCCTCTTTACTCCTTTTGTGACAAGAAGTGAACTAAATCTAGACCTGCTGCAGGAGCAACTGTAGCATCCATTGAGTTAAAAAAGAACCACTAACATTAACTTGGTCCCTAAAAGCAATTACCTCATATCTGAAGGCAGCAGATTATTCTATACTGAAAGTGTGAGTAATCATTTCTACTAAAAGTGTGCAAGAGGGTATACATTCCCTGATGGAAGCTGTGGCAGACAAGATCCCATGACGGTTCTTGTTCTGGGTGCCAATACTGTTCAAAAGAGGACAGTGATCTTCTGAAACTTGTCTGAGGACAAGACAAGTAGATGCAGAGGCAAATAATCAAAGCAACCAAACATTTCTCCCTGAACAGTTGTCAAGACCACCAATATATAAGTCCTGTGCCATGGGTTTGCGGTGGTGCACATGATATGCATGCACCATAGCAACAAGATATTAATCATCAACACATACAGGCACATGTTGGGGTAAGTCTTCAGAGGTGCAAGTTGTAGGCTGTACCTGGTATACAGAACAAGCCCCAACGGTACCAGTTTCAGTGCTACCTCCAGCAGCATTGCATAGTTGAATTCATTACAGCTGGGCTTACATCTGCCTCGGAAGGATCCGAACATTGGGCCTGGCATATGAATGCCTGGACATGAAGAACAACTTCCCTTCGAGTTCCATGCCCCTCTTTCTTTGTAGTTTTCAGTTAAACACCCTGGGCAAGTTCTTTGTTGGTGAGACACCACTGCCTGAAGTGGCACTGTGCCAGCACAGCATCTGGCACTGCATCCTCAGAGTGATGGCAAGGATTTTTGGAAGAGCTCAGGCGAGAAGGTTAGGCACCCAATTCCTCTTACGTTTGGACACTAGCCTCCTCTCAGCTCATCAGCATCTCTGCCATGCCACTGATGCCCAAGGCAGGCACTTCCTGCTTGCCACCAACCTGGGGAGAATTAACAGACAATTTAGTGGTACAAAACTTTCTGTTTCAGCAGTCTGTTTTATTTACCTAGATTTTTCTTTGAAGATGGCACACCAGTAAAGTGCACCTATACCAACCGGACTACTAGGCCCAGTATGCTGAAGAGTTAGGCATGCATTTTCAGTTGTGAAGGTGATTCACCCCTGGAACAAAGACATGTAGCCTCTCACTTGCTGGTGTCTTTAAACTGGGGCTGGATGTCCTCCATCCACCTGGATGGTGCTTCGCTAAGGTTTTTGGGCTCAGAACAGCTCAGTGAAATTTAATGGTTGTGCGATAGGCCAGGCTGCGGAGTCCCTTCTGGCCTGGTTATTGCACTAAGGCAGTTACTATCTGCAAAGGAAATATACATGCCCACAGAGAAACACCTGGCCATGGGAATAGTGGTCAAGGCTGGAAGTATGTGCTGTAAGGTTATGAACAGCTTTGACCATGAAGGGGTCAAAAGGTTCTGTTACTGGGAATTTCTGACCTTCTCTGGAACTTTTACTTGGTGTTAAGACACTGCTGGTGTCAGGGCCTCATAGGCATTGGAGGGTAGGCTTCCAGTGTAGCTGGTATCCTCTGTTAGGGAACAGGAAAACAACCATTTTTTCATGGTGGTAATGAGTATTTATATAGCAGAGGGATCCTGGTATGCATGGGTTTGTCTGTAGAAAATACACCAAAGACATCCATGTTTAAAGTGCAAGTGATAAAGAACACAGGAAGGCATCACACAAAATAGGTCAGATGCAAAAAAACTCCTTATGAAACTGGAGAGGTGGAATGTAGGCAAGTGGGATATTGTTATCTGGGCTGGAATTTAATCAAGACTTAACTATGAGGTGATGTGGTACTTCAGTAGTGGGATCACCGCCTCAACAAAACTGTACTAGATTCTGCCTGTCTTTTCACAGATGTCAGGTGTGCACTGGTATAACTTGTCCAACCTCAACAGAGCTGATCCTGATGTACATAAGGACACACATATTCAGATTTCCCAGCTCTCCCCCTTCTCTTCCCCTCAAGGTCTCTCTGCTCATGTCATGTGGAATGGCAGAAGTTCAGGTGTGTATCAGAGAGACTTTGAAATGGAAAATCAGAGGATACCGCAGGCCATATTGAAGAAGAGCTGGCAAAGCTTAGGACCAGGATAGCAAAGTGGTGAGGGTTAGGACTAAGGTACATCGGTAGGCTTGTATGGGGTGCTGGGTTTGGAGCTCCAGAGAGATCTGCAAGCCAAGAATAATGAATACTGGCAGAGCTCCGCGTGAGTAACAAACGGCTTATCCTGCCTAGGCTAATGACAAAATGTTACGTACTGGCATTTTTTAAATAAATACTTTTTTTTTTTTTTTTTTAAGAAAAGAAAGATTAAAGCAACCGCTATAGCTAAACACCCTGCTTTGCTCTGATAAGATGCCAGAATTATATGACTTCTGCTGTGTAACAAGGTTCTTTGTGTGGGCGTAGCAGCCCCTCCCCATACCTAGCGGATACACTCTAGGGAATTTTTACAAGTGTGAGTATTGCCTCTTGTAAGGTCACTGAGTAAAGTTAAATACGTTGTATGAAGAAATTGCATGTCTTCTGTGCTTCCATAAGAGCACCACAAAACAGTCCCGCAAAAAGGTTATCATCACTATTATGTGCACAGCAATGACCTCCCATGCACATTGTTTTGGGAAATATTGGGACTCTGCCCTGCCATGCTCTCCCTCAAACTCATGCTTGTAATTTAAAAATGAAGGACTCAATGTAAACGCAAGTCAGTCCAGTTCACAAGATACCTCTGCCACTCAGTCAGCAGGTAGACAGAGCCTTGGCATTGCTCCCCGCCTCCATTGCTCAGGGTCTACAGCTTACTGCCATTATGCCGCCGCGGTACTTCTCCCTCTTCGGCTCCTAATCGGACAGACGTGCCTGCAGAGACTGGGCCCAGCCGGTACAGGCATCTCCGTTTTTCCCCTGCTCCGGCTCCACAGCTGCACCCGCTCGCCTGTTGTGTGACGCAACACTGACTTTCTACCCGTGCTTCCCATTATCGAGTGCCTGGTTATGCTTGGACATATTGGGAGTCACATGCAGCCTGGAAGGGCTGGTTGCCTCAAGAGATGTCAAACTTGATCTGGGGATGGTTTTCGGGGTGCGAGGTACGTATTGCCGAAGACCCCAAACGTATCACCTCCACAGCGAGGTCCCCAGGCTTTGCTGGGCAATGTAGAACAACGGCGAGCCGTGGGGCTGCTTTTGCAGTTGGGAAAGGAGGGGGAAGATCTTCAGGGACGGGTAGGCCCTGTGGGTGTGGGTCACCCGTGCTCCGAGCCCTGGCACGGCGGTGACAAGACACGAACCTGTTTCTACGGCAGCCTTTGCCCAAGAGCGCCGAACCAAAGGAATACGGTACGTGGACCATGAGGGAATTTCCTACGCCAAATTGACTTGCTCGTTGGCCCGGCCCGACTGCGCGGCTCAGCTGTCGCTGTCACCGCCACCGCCACCGCCACCGCCACGGCCAGCCGCCGCCGCGGGGCTGGGGCCGGGGATGCCCGGCAAGGCTCTGGGGCGGGCGGCGGAGCCCGGCAGCCCCCCCCTCCCCCCCCGGCGAGCGCCGACCGCGCCGGCTGGTCGTCCACCGCACCCCCGTCAGCCGCTGAGGAAACTGCTCGCCCCTCGCCGGGCCGCCGGGCAGCACCGCGACCGCCCGGGGCCAACCTGCGCCTCCCGCCTCACACCCGGGAGCGGCGGCGGGGCGGGGCGGGGTAGGGCGGGGCGGACGACCCTGCCTCCCCGCCATTGGCTGCAGTCCGCGGCGGCCGCGCTGCCATAGGTGCGCGCCGCAGTCAGTGGCGCCCGGCCCCGCCCCGCCGCGGCTTTATAACGGGCATCCCCATGGCCGAGGCGGGTAACCTGCCGCGGCGGGAGGGGGCAGAGCCGGCCCGGGGCACCGCGCGCGCCGCCGGCCAACGGACACGCCGCCGGCCAACGGACACGCCGCCGCCGCCGCCGCCGGGCTGAGGGGCGGCCGCCCGGGAGAGCCGCCTCCGGTGGCCGCAGAGTCCCGCCGCTACCCCGCCGCCGCCCCCCCGAGGGACGATGGTGCCGCGGGCCTGGCGCAGCGCGGGGGCTCGCTCGCTCCTGCTGGCGCTGCTGCTGGTGTATCTGCCTCAGGGTCGCGGCCACCGAGCCACGGGGCCCCGGGTAAGTGAGCCGCCGCCCCGGCGGCGGGGCTGCCCCTCTCCCGCCCGCCCCGCCGCGGCAGGTTGCCCTGCCCCCGGCCCGCCGCCCCCGCGCCCTGTCAGCGCCGCAGGTGAAGCCGCGGCGCTGGCCGGCGGGGAGCCCCGGCCGCCCCCACCCCGCGGCGGGCACGCAGCGCCTCCCGGCCCGGCTCCCCGCGGGCGCAGACCCGCGGAAGGGCCTCCCCGCTCGTTAAAAGCCGGGTACCGGCTGAATGCGCGAAGTACGGGCATCGGTATGACTTGTTGGTGTTTACTGCAGAGAAAAAGGAGAGGGGGGGGGTGGGGGTGGGTGGCAGGCTGTGGTTTTATATTGCTCCTCTTGCGTTTAATGTAGCCCCTGTTCCTAGCCAGAGGTTTAGGAGTTTTCTTTCTTTTTATGTTCCCAAGTAGGGATTAAATGAATCTCTGCAATAAAGCTAGATGCATTCAGCCCAGACTTCTCCCCGTAGGAGTCTAGCTCTGTTTTTTTAATCTGACAATGTTTGACTCTTACTGGGGCTGTTAATTTCACTTACCAAACTCTTACATTGCTCTGGGGGAGAACCAACATCTTTTCTAAATATGGTCCTCCCAGTGAGCTAATGTTACCACTGCAGCACCGCTACCGAGTAGTATGAGAGCTTTCAATTATAAAGCTGCAAAACAGTAGCTGTTCTTCAGCCAATGCTGCAATAAAAGCACTGCTCTGGGTAAGTGGAAAAACTTGATCTCTCTGCAGGCGTGTTGGATGCATTGACCATGTGCATTCTTGACCCATCAATCTGAAATGCTATGAAATGTAGTACCTAATTAACTTACACCATGGTTAGGCAAGACAAGGAGCCTTTGGAATCCCTACTCAGCCAAAGTATAACAATAAGGGATTTTAGTGCAACGTTCTAGTTTTTTTAATAGAAGCACTGTTTGACTGTGATGGCTATTAAATGCTTCTCAGAGCTATGGAAGCGTACTGGCTGCCCTGGTGTCCTTATGTTTAGCTGTGCTGTGTAGCCTCTTTTACGGTCAGATGTGTAACAGCAGCTGTTAGAACGTGGCAGATCAGAACTAGTGTGTGCCATAAATTCTTGGAGACCTGTTTTAAAGGATGGGGAAACATAGGGGTGCTTATGCATATATCTGTATTACCCGATATCAAGCATAAACCTCAAAATTGGAGTGGTGCCAGATAAAGAGGAGCTTTGAGGTGTAAGTAAGAGTCAGGCTGGATGACTAGGGCCCTTCATCAGCACTGGTATCTAAATGCTTTAATGAAGAGCAATTGAAACAAAGAACAAAACAAAAAAATCCTGATGGCAGTGCATAATTGCACAATGAGCCTGTCTATCAAACAGTTTCCATATATGACATTTTTAAATACTGTACTTTACAAGGCAGTATAATTGCTCCCTGTGCTGTGTCGTCTTTGGAATGGGAGCTACTTCAGGAGAGTGGAAAACCAAATACAAAGGACTACTGATTTACTTTTTGCTTGAAGTAAGTGAACTGACTTTCCTGTTTCTCTGACTTTGCTATTTCTCCCTTCGTGACTGGGGGAGAATATCACCTGTGAGCACCAGTGTCCACAGTTCTGTAGAAAGATGTGCCTCAAAGTTTTAACTTATGAGCTCCTAAATGCAAGGCTGTGAACTTTCAGGATGTTTAACTCGTGAAGCCTGTCTTCTCACCCTTTTAAGTGTCATGCTTAAGTGCATCTGGAGGTGGGGAGTTTGGTTTACTCATTTGCAACTATGTTGATTGATACCATAAGCCCCTGAGCTTCATCTCTTCTTGTGATTAGACGTTGCCGGTAAAGTCATTAGTTTAAAGGTGCCATACTTTAGATTCCAATGTACACGACAAAATTCTTTATTATTCAGTTTTCAATGATAGTTATCAAGTTACGCCAGTGTTTGTCATGCTGACTTTTGATCAAGAGTGTATTCCTGTCAGGAACCCTCCCTGGATGGGGAGGAGTGCGTGTGTGTGTGTCAGTGTTGCAGTTCTGGGGTCTGATCCTGTAGGTGTTCAATTGCTAGGTGTGATATTTACCCCTTCACACTTTCTTTTTTGTATGGTAAGCGCTAGAACTACAATACTTGCAAGCTGAAATGCTTTTAAAGGTGAACAGAAGTTTTTAATCCTACTCAATGAGTTTAAATGAGCAGCAATAATGCTTGAAGCAAGTTCTTGATCTTTTGCCTTGCATTTCCCTCTTACTACTGTAGTGTTGCTGCGAAGCTAGGCAGCCAGCACTGTCACTGAATACACAGGCAGAGGAGTAAGTCTCGCTACTGTTTGCAGAAGATTATGAAAAGCTAAGGGCTTTGAAAGAAATAGGTATATCTACATCTCTTGTGCCAATAAGGGATCAAACTTTCAGATGAAGTGAGTTAATTCAAGATGGTTACTTGAATACCAAGGTAAATGACAAGTGCAGCTAGTATCTGTGGGCCTGCTGAGGTACTTCTGGCTCTGAAAAGATGTACGAAGCTTGCTGTTTTCTGTTATAGTAAAACTATGAGCAGTGACATGAATCCCTTAGACTTGGGAAGTTTCAATGACCTGTAGGAAACATCTGGCTTTTGTACATACACTGTGGCCCGCTGACAGTTAATAACTATCCCCAGTGAAGGCCCATAGTAAGTCTAATATCTTGGGTGTTCTAGAAATAACTAGGAAGCCCAAGGCTGTTGTGTGACTTGTTTCCTCACTTGACAGACTCTAGAACAGCTTCTGCTGTGTTAGGCAATTGCTTGGTCACTTCTAGTCTTGTAGGTCTAAAGAGCAATCAACAGACTAGACTTGGAAAATGTCTGTCTGAAGGATGTTGCCTTCTGGAAAAAGATAATCAGGCTTTACTTTCTATTTGTATTCACTTCCTGTGTGCGTCTTTCTCTCTGCTGGCATGAGATCTGGAGTTGTGTGACAAGCCAGGTGTTGCTGTTTCTCTTCCTTGACCCCAAAGTGATAGATGGGGAGCTTGACTGGGCATCACCTACTATGTGGTGCATTTGAGCAGTACTCTTTTGTAGCAGAATAAATAGATTGTGCCACTAAGGTCTGTTTTCCCCCATCTGGAAAATAAATTGTGACCTTTGTCTTTCTAGTTCAGAAAGATAGATCTGTGTAGGCCCTTGCTTTTTGAGTATAATGCTTGACCATTATGAACTTGTTCCATTCATGGCAGAGAACTGTTGGTGGCAGTAATGACAAATACTAGCATAGGAAAATGGTGGGTGCTTACAGAAGGAGCAGAACATGACTGTGGCAGTCAAAAGCTGTTCTGGAAGATTGGAGATCTATACCTCCCAGTGACTGCAGAGGACTAAGAAATGGGAGGGCAGGGTGGTCACTGTAACTTTCTTCCTAGTTTCCTGTATGGAAACATGCAATGTACCTCCTTGAAGGCATGCTGGTTGGAGGTGGGGGGACATTCCAGTTCAGTGCTGTTGTGAAGGGAGGTAGTAGATAGTAAAACTATGAAGATACCCACAGATTCCGGTGTATAAACTGGAGTGCCACAGAGCAATGGGAATTCCCTGCTGCAGCTGGCTAGTTAGAATCCCAAATAAGAACCTTGATAAAAAGTGCTGAAAAGGTTCCTGCAGCTTTGCCATTCCCTCTGGAGGAGCAAGCAGCATTGCAGCTTGTGCCAAGGAGCCTGTGTTCCGCTGTGTGTTCTCACTGTAGCCCTGCTGGGAGGGCTCCACAAAGCAGGTGTCTTTACACACGCTCTACTACAATTAGGGAGACTGTGTTCTTCACGGTGGGAAGAAATTAGAAAAGGACATATGATAAAATGTAAAACAAAGGGCTCCATATGAAGATCTAGCACAGAAGAGTGAAACTTAGGAAAGGTTTTCAATGGCTGAATTTTGTTTCTTGGTTTGAGCTTCATCATCGCTGTGCATTGCAAAGGTCTACACTGATAAGTAATGACTGAAGCACTTTAATGTTTTAGATTTCCTTACTGTTGGAAAGACTAATTTTAGTGAAGGAATAAGTACCTGAAGGCAAGTCCTTAGAAAAGCATCCTCTGACAGGACAGATTTGTTACCCTATGGCAAATAGCTTTTCATTACAGATACTCTGTTTTGGTTGGGCAAGAGATGTTCTTCCCTAAGTGGAAGCTCTAATTGTATATAGAGCTATACTAATTATTTCTCTCTCTCTCCTTGTTCCTATTTAGACCTTTAATGTTGGACAGCTGAATTCCTTGATGTGTACCAAAGAAACAGATCTGACTTGCTTTTTATACATTATGCAACTGTGTTGAGAAACAGGATTAGTTCTTGTGTGGAGAAGTATTAAAACATTATGTTCTAAACAGGAAAACACTGTAGGATCCAACTTGCTCTGTGTAGTCTTAGAGTTGGTGTTTTAGTTGCCTGAGCTGAGTTGGCTATGAGAATATTTCACTCATGTTAACGACCTTTGTTTCTAGTGAAAGATTTCTTGCCACCAAAAGATTTGATACAGAAAAGGAAATGGCTCATGTATTTCTGCTGGTGGTGGCAGCAAGCTCCGTAGCTGGTGGAACAACTACAGTGATAACCTCTTGGACTAGTTTTCAAGTTTCTAGCACTAGTCATGTGCTAAGGTAATCTTCACTGCCATCAGTGCAGAACAGATGCTGTCTTGGCTTCTTTCATTTCCAGATAGCCTGAAGCAATTGGTAAGATGACTGTAAACCTCATTTCAGTGGTATAGTAGCTCTGGAATATTAATATTGCTGTTTAAATATCTTAGAAGTTCTTATCCTGCCATCTCAAACTAATTGCGACATTACTATGTCAAAAAAACCCAAACAAACAAAAACCCATTTGTCTCCTACTTGGCTGCTGAATCCCCAGTTCTTCTGGGGCTGGCACATCTGACAGTGCAGTTAAGTGTTACACAATAAACTTTATGCTCATATTAAAAGCTAAAAGTGGAGCCAACACAGGTGAAACTGAAGCTAATCCCTGAAGGCTGCTGTGCCAACTGTCACGCTTAGCCTCCTGTGTGACAGCGTGATGGCTTCCTGTTGGAGCCCCCCAGCAGCTGCCGCAAGGTCTCCGGTACTGACATGGAGGGACTCTGTGGCACAGCAGACCTTGAGCAAAGCTTGGTGTGCGGTGGTGGTAGTTCACTGCTTTGTCATCGAGTGAAGTTCTGGCAGGGAGGTGGATGTTCCAACTTGTGACTTGAACTATGAAGCCTACTTTGTTGTTGCATTACAAGCTTAACTACTGTTGTTGCATTGATAGGACTAAGCTTCCTATGCTCGTTTGTGAGAAGCTCTTCCATTTGTGAAGTTCTTGCCCCAACACTGAAGGCTGCCTTTGCTGTGGGTGAATCACTTTCCCGCTGGAACTTCCTGGGTAAGGTGTGAGGTCAGTGTGAGATGTTTGCTTACACAGAGAAACTACCAGGATGTGATGAATGTGGTTTGTAACTGTCTGTCTTCTGACTGGCCCACATGAGCAGTCCAAGCTTGTGTTCAGCAGCTTGCATGTGAACCCTGTGAAGCTTTTTTTGTGTGGTGGCTTTACTGCCCGTAGGTATGAGAAGGGAGTATTCTGGCATGGAAAACCTTCTGGTCATGACTGAGAATGCAACTCTGCCCTCTCTTTTTGGGGAGGCATTGTAGCCATAGGAGAGTAACAGCAGGAAAGCATAGCTAGTCATACCAGAGTGTAAAGCTTGCACTCAGGGCAGTGAAAACAACCACCCACCATACAAAGGAGCTCTTTGTATGTGACCTCATGTAGGCTATCTGTGGCTCTTCAGCCTGAGAGCAGTCAGCTCCCTCAGGATGAGGCCTTACCTTGAAATTAGGCTCATGGCTCCTGTCCTGGATGGTTTTTCTCCTTATCAGAGTAGCCTCCTGATGCAACTTAGACTCCTGTGGGATGCTGCAGTAACACTGTAGAAAGTGTTAGCGATATTCATGAGCATTAGAGAAGAATCATCTGCTCATTTGAGGAAAACATTGCCTTGTATAGCGGGCCTGCCCACTCACGAATGCTATTCCTTATAAAATTGAGGAGACAAATATGGTTGTTATGCTCCCCTACAAGAATTGCTGAGGGAGGCTTGTGCTATCTGAGTAAAAGGCCTATGTACTGGAAGTGCAGTCCCTACAGTGTGTGTATGGGTGATGGAGCAAACAGAGGCTTTGGCTTATAAAGGGATTCATTCTAGTCTGCGTGACCCTTCCAAGGTGGCCTTAAGAGTGGTCTGGTCCGGACTGGATGATGCTAAGGTGCCAGTGGTAGCCTGGAGTAACAGCCTTGGCAGAAGGTGGTTCTGTCAGATGTTTCTCATGATGGCTTCTCTGGGGCAGTTGTGCTTTTGTCTTCAGAGCAGTGGCTTAGAAGCCCCCGTAAGCCTCCAAATGCCTGCACTGTCAAACTCTTCCCTGGTGGTCTCCCAGCTGTGGCCTGCTCAGGAGGACATGCCTGCATGTTGGGTTTATGCTTTTTTGCCTCCCACTGGCTTGTGGCTGAGCCAGCTGCTTTGGAGAGCCCACTGACAGGTGTTCTCATTTGGAGTGGCACGTAGCTATGCAGTGGGGAAGCGAGTGGTAGGTGTGAAAAGAGAGTGAACTTAGACCTTGAGGGAAAGCACCTGTGCCTGGAGATGGGAAAATAATACTAGTTACTATAGGAACAGAGGCTGCATCATTAAAGGTTGGCTCAGTTTTGTCAAGTAGAGTCTGGCAGCAAAGCCTAGACAAGCTACCCATCAGTGCTGCTGGCAGACTCTTCCATGCAGGTGGAGGAAGCCATACAGAAACTGGTGTGTGTAGGCAGATAACTTGCTCTGCCATGGGCACCCAGACTCCTCTGCTCGGCTGGAGCTGGAGTTCCTGAGGAGCAACTACTGCCTCTGGATGAAGAACACGAATTAATGAGAGCAGGGGAGTAGTACACAGGTAAGTGCCACAGAGTGCCACGCTGCTCAGCACTTGAGCACAGACCCAGACCACGTGCCACAGTTCTGTAAACTGGGTTGCCTTGCACCAAAATCTTTGACTTGGAGTGGCTAAGGGGAAAGAAGCAGACTGTCTGCATACAACAGTCTTTCTGTGCAAGGCATAGACTGAATCTATACACCGTTTTCAGAGTGGAGGAAGCCTGCTGTTCTGTGCCACCGAGACATTTGATTACAGCTGGGGTGGAGGGGGCTGGTAAAAGTGAGGGCTTTCTCATGGGTGAGCTTCTGATAGAAAGAATCACAGGAAGTAGAAGGGAAGGTCCATAGGAATAAAGAAGATGGGGGAGCAGGACAGATGAAATAACTTGCTTTTCTGAGGTTTATCTTGGCCACTGATCCAGTTAATGGTAGCTGGAATCGCATCGAGAGAGAAGTGCTGATCTTCAAATAGGGAGGAGATAGTGGGCAGATTTGGTTTCAGAGTTTCTCTTGGCCACCAGTCCTCTGTTACCATTAGCTGGGTCACAGACTAGAAGGAATGTGGAAAATGTTGCCCATCCCTGTTCCATGACTGAGATCAATCACTTGAATTGCATGGGGAAGCCATACTCTGCCTTCTGATGAGAAAAGTCCACTAGCTTAGCTGCTATACTTAGGCTTGTTGTGATGTGTGGAATAGTGCTGCTTCTATAATATTGTGGAGTTCTAGAATACTGGGTTAAGAACTTTTTCTTTGGTTGTACAGAGAACCTGAAATAAGAGATCATCTGATCCTTCAGTTATAATTCTAATACTTTAGGGTTTGACACTCCAGCAAGTGAAAATAATCCAACACAGTCTTAATGTAGAGGTAACTATCTTATGTTCTACAGCCACCATGAAACTGAACAGACTCATGGCTGTTTCTTGGGCTGCAGAAGCAGCAGTGTGGCTACCTCTGGTATAGAGGGGGGAGTGAACCAGGAATCAAATAGATAAGGAAGCATACTCACTGGTATAGTAGTGGAAGCTTACTTGGTAAAGGTAGTGGTATCCTTTAATGTACGACAGGGACACATGCCTAGGAAAGATGTCCAGATGTACACTATCTCTAGATCTTGCTTCTGTGTGTACCAGATATACACTAGTCAGAAGCAGATAGGATGATAATCTTTTGTTGCATCATAGACTCGCTCGAGTAGCATGAAGATTAAAGAGCCTACTCTAGCTCGTACATCAAACCGTTTCCCTTCCTATTTCTTTGAAGCGGATTTACATGCAGTCTACACTTAGGCTTAAACAAATACTTGGTGGAATGAGGTGTGGGTTAAGAACTAAAAAGCCAGAAGCTCTTGGGTGTAATTTCCAAGTGGAGGACATTAAATGAGTTGGAATTAGTAGATACTGGGCAGATAAAGGGGTTTCTGTCTGTGCCAAGTAGCTACTTCTGTTTTAGGTCTAGTTACCATACAGAATGGTGGTAGCTTGTTGGCTTTTGCCTGGAATTTTGCACTTGGCTTATTCCTCTGCTCTTAAAAGTTGCAAAAGTAGATAAGATGTGTGCAAAAGGAGCTTTTAAAAATGTGTATGTGTCTGGAACACTAAAGGATAATATGCTCCGACCTTGTAAGGGAAAGATGAGTTTTAATGTGTACATTTCTCAGTCTTAGGGGAAGCAAAATGCTTCTAAGGTAGAAGTCCATAAGACTGATACGTATGAAATGAACAGGGCTGTTTGTAGCAAAAAAGCAGTGTTCATTGCACACAGTTCTAGAGATTAACTTCACTTGTTTTGCTTTCTGTGTCTTAATATAAAAATATGTAAATGTAGAACAACTTGCTCCACCCTTTTAACTTAAACAGTATTAATATCTACCTCCAAGGCTTTGGAGTTCTGTTAGGTAAGGGATCTGGTGTAAGGCAGTAACGCAGCACTGCTGCCATATCCTCCTGCTGTTGTAGTAAACCATAGCCAGTAGGATTCTCAGTGCTGCTGCTGGTGGTGTTGTTTGCCCTCAACTAGATGCAATTGCATCTATTCAGATGCAATCTGAAGTATTCCTGATAATTATGCTAGATGCAGAAATCTATCCTGCTAGAGCTTTAACTTAGCTTCTGAAAGCAGTTGCCATGGGATAGGATATCTTAAGTGCACTGCACATGTGTACAAGTCCATGGGTTTACTTGACTGTAAGAGAATGGTGCTTCTGGTTGTACCTAAAGGCCTCAGGTTATGCTAGAGGTGCTGTCCTGCAGCTTTATAGGTAAAATCTGAAGTGATGGCAAAGTGGCTACTGCTTATATGAATAGGTAATACCTAATAGTGGAAGAAGGTATTTCAGTGGTGGTTGTGCTACCTAACAAGTGGCTCATGTTTTCCATAAGGGGATAAACATTGAAGGAATTTGCTATGAATTTTTCTCAGGGTCGCTACTAGCATTCCTCTGACTTTGTCAGTGTCTATGCACTATCTTTCCTTTACTGTTACACAGGTACAGCCAGTATTTTTAGGAGCAGAAATCACACACTTAGGTGCAGGATTGGAAGTCAAAGCTGTCTTCTATAGGCTTTAGCTTGTTAGGTGCTCTGTATAGCCAGTGATGTTCTGCTGCATTGAGGTGGGATGTTCTCTCAGTGGCAGTAACTGGTCTTGCACTTACTTTACTCTTCCTAGTTTAAGCTTGAACTGTAGGAGTAGTAGCTGCAATTTCTACAGATGTTTACAAAATGGACATAAACATACTTTGCTGCTGGTAGCTTATTAATCATTGTCTGGAAGTATGTCAGCCCAAATTTATTTTTTTGGATGCTCATCTTCAGGAACTTCCAGGGAGCTGAGCATTTTCTTCACAGTGAACTCTTAAAGTGCTTTATGCTCCAACTTGGTGGTGGTTTTCTTTTTTTAAATTAAGGACTCTTCCATTGAGGCAGGCCAGTTGCCTCCAGAGTAGTCTGGATATTACTGGCTGTAGCTGTTGAAGTTTTCCAAGGCTGCCAGGTTTTGTCCTTGGTTCCTCTGAAGTAACAAGTGTGTTGGCAGAAAAAAATTGTATTCTCCTGGACTTGAGCTGTCACCTAAGCTACTAGCCTTCTTAAAACTTGCAGAGTTGTTAAAATCTAACTGCAGGAATTCTCCTGAACTTCACAGCTCACCTAACAGTTATGCACACTGTGAAAATCAGGATTACATTTAAGGTGGCTGATGGAACTTTAAGTAACTAGTCAAGTTAAATTTTTGCCTTGTCAATAGTATAGGTGCCTCTTGAGTGTGACTAGGATGGGGAGTGGGAAGCAATCAATGTGAAACTAGGGCTGCTGGTGCTTTTTTTGTTTTTGTCCTCAGTTGTCAATGAGTATCTAAATTTCAGGATTTTTATTGTGAAGGATAGATATCTAAAGGAGTTCCAAACTAGCTGGATCGGGAACAGAAAGAAGTTGAGCTTTTCTTTACCACAGAAGTTCTTCTTTACCTCAAGCACTTTGGCAGCAGTATTGGAACTGAAGGTAGCTATTGCTCATCAACATATTGCAGTGTATGGTTTGCAGACTTTTACTTGGGGTGTAAAAGCACCCATAGGACAAAGCACCTTAATTCATCTGCTCTGGTAAAATCTGTTAGTGTAAACACAGCTATAATGTGTAGCTATGTTAGCTTCATCCTCCTAGGATAAGAGCTATCCTGGCTTGTGTGTGTGGTTCTTGCATGAAAGTAAGTAAAAAAAAAAAAAAAAAAAAAAAAATCAGTCTCAACTTCCAAACTGAGTTTTGCCTGTAGAATTCACTTCAGAAAAACTCAGTATGTTTTCTAGAACACTAGGGTTTTTTGCTGCTGAAATTGGAACTGAGTGGGAGGAAGAAAACTGCCACACTTGAGTAAATTTGAGCATTCTTAAAACCTGCCCTTCATCTCTGGAATTGACCCAGTTGTATGACAAGTACATCTTGAGCCCAAATATTTGAGACTCTGATCTAGCTTGAATAGCTGGTGAGTGTCAGAAATAAACTAAGTTTTTAAATTTCCTGTTGGAACTCTAAGAATTTACCTAATAGTGTCCAAGATTTGCTTTTAGTTCTGCTGGCATGAAGACAAACTAAAACCAAAAAAGCTTCCACAATTGCTTTATGTAACCCAGGGACTTCCCCTCTGCCCCGCCTCCCCAGAAGCCCCAGAATAGATAGGAAGAGTTCATTAGGAAAATCCCATGCAATTTGCAGAGAGAAGGATTTTATTTTGGTTGAAGCTTTAAAACCACAAGCAACATTTGTGCTGTTGAGTGAATGACAGTCCCAAATAGAAAGTCTAACTTCAGCTGTCAGCAGGTTTTTTCTCTGTAGCAAAGAATACTGAGTTCCAAAGGCATATCTTTCTTTCCCTGTGTTAAAAAAAGATAGGTATCTTATCACAGTAACTGCTTCTTCCTGTTAAACTTGATACCTTCTCAGGTGTCCCATGCAGCTCTTAGCTCATTATTGCTTTTCTTAAGAAAATGTCCACATCTGACCTTAAGTGGGGAACCTCCACTATAACTACTTCCAAGTTAACCTGCCCACTGATAGTGTCACCTTTAGAATAGCTATAGATGAAAAGTGTCTGACTAGCTTTTTCCTTATGTCCAGACTGTAGTCAAAATCTGCTCTACACCCTCCAAGATGTATACTGTGTATGCCTCTGTTCAGGCAGGGCAAGGAGAGTGGGAGAACAGTTCCGAACTTGGTAGTTCTTGCTGAACACTGCCTGAAGCCTTCCTCCTGGCAAAGGTGAGTCCAACTTCAGGAATTCATGCTTTTCTTTGGAAATCACTGGGGCAAGTAAATCAAGTTAAACTGCACATACGTTTTCCACCTGACATGCTTTCCTTTGGTTTGTTCAGCTTTGATAAACTCTTCTCAGGTGTAGAGATGTAACCAACCTTTCAGTGCAAAGATTAAGTGCAGCATGTCAGAGCAAATGCTAAAGATGACTTCCACTTCTCTTTCCTTGTCTTCATGTTGCATGAAACCATGGAAAATACAAGCACTTATATTCAGGAAGTGCCGGAAGGCTGATGATAGACAGGATGAGGTCACCTCAGATTAAGAGGACAAAATAGGCTGTTATCTTTGACTTGAATCTGGTTAGTATTTATTAGAAAGCAAACCTAGGGATTACCACAAACAACCTAAGCCAAGCATGTCAACTCTTCACTGTATGGCAGACGAAAGTTCATGCATATCCATGCATTTCCTAGGGCAACCAATTAGGATCAAGTGAGAAGAGATAATCTTGTTAAATCTCATGCCAATGTTCAGATGGTAGAACCATACTTATCTAAAATTGCTTTAGTGGGACTTGCTAGTGGCTTTTGTTTCACTAGCAGATGCTGATGTAAAAATACAAGACTCTCTCTTGGCATCTGTTTTGTTGTGAGGTGATTGACAGCAGTGCTAGGCATTGTTTACACAAAGCATCTGAATGAAGTCACTACTGGATTCAACAAGATACTAACTGAAGACAGCATTTATAAATGCTGACACTGATGAAGTTTGCTTAGTTAATGCCCTGGACTAAATTACAATCAGAATTTGATGGCTCTGAATAGAGGAAACCTCTTAAAATAGGCAGGAGACAGGGTTTGAGGAAGAATTTCTTTCCCAAAGAGTAGGGAGTACTTTCTTCTTCCTCATTACCCAGCTCTGTTCTTATTTTTGCCGATAAAGCAGTTGCTGGGTTGCAATATCAACTCTTTAACTGAAATTCTTGTCAAGCTGCTGTCTGGCTTCTTATTCATCTTGAGCATTTGGCTTGGAGTTCCAGATCCCTGAAGTGAAGGGAAAACACCAGGAAGTTTCCCCTTACCTTAGGGACAGAAGTGCCTCTGTCTTAAGTATTTTCTGGGGAGGAAACTGATGGTACCCAGTGTCACCCTGTTCACAGCTGATGATGGTTAAGTGTGCAGCTGGCTTTTGGGAATCTTTCCAGATGTATTGTAGGGCAATATCTATGTTAAATCTAGTGCTGTATGCAGAGGCTACTCAGCTTGAACAGTTTTAGTTGGACCTACTGCTTTCAGACCATGAGCTTGACTTTGCAGGAAGCTTCCCTTTAAGTGTGATTTCCCCTTTGGGGGAAGTCTTTGTGGAAATTGAGTAAGATTATAGAGTTATCCCACTTTAAAACTCAAATGGCAATGATTCAACAAACGCTACAAGCTACTGAAGAGGCAACTGCGGAGGGCTGACCGGATAACTGGCAAGTGTCTGTCTTTAGTTGAAGCTTGGAATCCACTCTGGTAATTGCAATATAAGCTATTAGGCTAGAAAAGAAAAACAGAAGACGGATGTTTCTTTATCAACCTGAAAGGTCAGCAGTTCTGGAAAAGACAGGAGGGCTCAATACCTCTGACTTGGTGTCAGTCAACATGACAAGATTAAGCAGAATGGTAATTAATCATTTGCATTCACTTAATTCCCCATTCCTTCCCTTGGTTGATTTATTTGGTAGTTTATTTGTTTATGCCAGGGAAAGTTTCCTTTCCAGATTTCAAACTATCCCTGTATTTCTTACATGTCACTTATGCTACAGTCACCTGTAATGATGAGCAAGATGCCACTGAGTTATCCACAGGACCAAATGGCAGGGGCAATTCCTAGCTGAAGTGTGAGGATGGTGCCTAGAATCTGTAAACTGGAAAGGTTTCTGCTTTTCTCCTTGCTGGTGTGGTTTGACCTTGCCCAGCTGCTAGACACCTCTTTACTTCTTCCTCTGCTCCAGCATGGGTCTTTCCAATGGGCTGCAATCTTTCAGAAAAAAATCTACTCCATCGTGGGCTCTCTGTGGGCTGCAGCTTCCTTCGGGAAATGTCCAACTGTTCTGGTGTGGCATCCTTTCCATGGGCTGCAGGGCAATACCTGCTCCACCATGGTCTCCTCTATGTGCTGCAGAGGAATCTCTGCTTCGGCATCTAAAGCACCACCTTCTCTGACCTTGTTTGTACTGTGGCTTCTCACACTTCTTTCTCTACCATGTGACATTTTGCCTTTTGTTTTCAGAGGCACTGCTAACTTGGCTGATGGGCTCACCTTTGGTCTGCCGTGGGTATGTTGTGGAACCATCTGTGTCCAGCATGGGGCAGCCCCTGACTTCTCACAGAGGCCACCTCTGCACCATGCTGCTACCAAAACCTTGCTGTGTAAACCCAACGCAACTAGTAAGACTAAGTTCTGCACTGTTAGTCTACAGGCTGAAGAAGCAATGCTGCCTTGGCCTGGAAAGCCTCTAGTAGAATCAGCAATGGATGTGGCTGTGCTTCTGAAAGTACCACCAGCATAGAATTCACATGTCAATTGAACTGATTGTGCCCTGAAGTCAACTGCTTCAATCCTTTTCAAGGCAGTGTGGATGTCTTACAGAGGTTGTATATGGCTTTGCTGTGAAAGGTGCCAGTGCACATAAACTCAGAGAAGATGTAGTCTATCACATATTCTACTCTCAGTGTTTTTCATTTTAAGGTGTAGCCTCAAATTGACTTAAGTACTTTCAGGTTCTGTTCCCATATGAATGTAGTTTTCAGTATTGATTGTGCTACTCTGTTTTTTCTGTGAGTGCCTCTGCTTCCAGAGTACTGCAGTTCTGTACTGACTGTGAACAGCTGCTTTGCAGGCATGTGTGTGACTTATGGGGAGCAAGTGACTTCCATAGTAAGGGAGGGGAAAGACTGATCACCTTACTTGAAGTTCTTTGGGATTCTAGCTTCTACATGCTACTGATGTTTCAGATCATGGGGTACTGTTGCAAGTTTTCTGGCAGTGACTTGGGTGGATGATGGGTGCTAAATCCCACAGGAATTCAAGCACCTAGATGTTAGCTATTTCTGTAAGTTCTGGCTCCTTGAGGAGCCTCTAAAAATCTTGGCCTGGCACTGCAAAGCTGTCACAGCCAACCCTAGGGATTGGCTTTTCATCTTCCCCTTTTGGAAGGGGAAGAGAGCACACAGTTAACAATGGGAAGAAGTGCTATTTACTGGTCCTGGTGTGCCAGATATTGTAACTCCTGACAAACTTTAACCTGGGGAACTTAGAGGAGCACCTTTATAACATACGGATCTGGTGTTCTGCATCCTTGGGTGTGGAGAAGACCCCAGGCTTTGTTTCCCTGATGAAGGTATGTTTGGCCCACACCAGCAAAAAGCCTAGCTAAACTTATGTCAGTGCTATCCAGTGAGGCACAGGATTATGATAAAGCTTTATACTGGTTTTAATTTGTGAGCAGTTTTCTTCTCTTAGAGTTCAAGTTGCAGGTGCTGAAACTTGACATGTAATAGTGATAGTGCTCTGTGCTTGACAGTGGAAAGGAATATGAAATACTTGAACAGAAGTAGCTTCAGAAAAAAGCTACTGCCCAAATACTTAGGTTTTCTACTTTAATATTCTGTATGTCAAAGAGCAAAACTTCACTTTTATCTCTTAACAGGTTTTTCTTACTGTTGCTTGAGGCTAAAACCTTTTTCTTGCTGGACAGCAAGAAGTAAGTAATTTTGGTCACAAACAGTCTCCAAACAGGATAGAAATAAACTTTAAGTTTCCAGAATCTGCCAACTTCTCTAACATTTTAATCTGAGGGGTTAGGCCTTTACTAAATTGTTTCTCAAAGCCTCATGAAGGCAATGCCACTGCAGTAATTCACAAGCACTTACTGACATTACACTTTTTTAAAACAGTAATAAAACTGTACTTCCTTTCTTGCATTGCTCACTGCCTTTTGGCAGGGTTTTGTGGAAGGTACAAGCTTTGAGTAAGATAAAGCAATTTATGAAAAAATAAGGGTCTGTCCTAGCTGTAGAAGCACCATTGCTTGAGTTAAGATTGTTGGCAATTAAGGGCAGTAAACAACAAGCTTAGCTGTGTACTCCTGAGCTGTAACAGCCTCCTGTTTCCAGTCTGTTTTTCAACCCATGAACAATCATGCTGCATTTGTACTGTTGGTTTGTGTTTTCTGATCCCCTGCTATGTGTTGAACTTGTTGCTTTGGCCTTCTATGAGCTACAGCCAGACAACTCACTCCTGTGGCAGGACTGACACTTAAATTTTGCCTGCCAGTATGGCTGGAGCTGGATTTAGTCACTTGCCTTGGTGGTCAAGTCTAGATGGACAGCTACTGAAGGCAGTCTGGACAGCTCTAGCCTCCCGGTTGAAGCACGGACATATGTTGAAGTTGAGCAGCTTTTAGACTACAGGAGCTCTCATCGTGCTACTGCGGTTCCTGATAGCCAGCCTGTGCTGGCTGTAGGACCATGCTGAAAATGGGCTCTTTCTGTTCCTACTGACTTAGCACTTCTAAATATCAGGCAATGAAGATGCTTGGAAGTGCTTCAGCTGTTTCTTTCATGCAGCATACTAGTGAATTAAAGTTAACTTTTGAAATAGCTTCTAAAAGTACAGTAATTAAAAAAAAAAAATCCATGGCTGCTTGCAACTGTTATCTTTTGGAGACTGGACATTCAACTTACATGGGCGATAGGTGCATCTTCTGTTTCAGAAGCCCAGCTTCTTATGTGCTCTCAGACTAGTTTATAAGCTCTTCCCATCACCCATAGTTAGACTGCTTGCACATCGCTGGATCATAGATGTTGGTTCAGTAATAGTACCTGGTATTTAGTCTTAAGCAAGAGGCTTATGAACACTGGGTAGGTACACAATCTGCAGTAAATCCTAGAGTTGTACTTAAGAGCTCCAGGCAAAGCCTGGAAGTGCTAGTTATGACCTTTAATGCTGTCCCATTACATAACCCCTGTGAAAAAAGGAGTTACAGCTCTGAGTCTCTGCTACAAGTTAAACTAAAGATAAAACACTGCTTTCCTTTCCTGTAGAGTATGCTTGAGAGCTATGCTAACAGTTATGCTTCCTACCCTCTATTCAGAGTAACAAGAGTCTTTTTTTTTGGTACTGTTCATAATGCAAAGTTCTTCATGCTGTCTCCTTAGCAAAAACAGAGCTTGTGTGTACTCACCATGAGCTCTTATAGCTGAGAATAGGAGTGAATGTTAACATATACTAAAAAAAAAATAATAAAATAGACCCCTACTCCATCCAGATTTGTGCTAAGAGTTGCAGTGTTCTCGTATGATATTCCAGCCAAGTGTGAGAGCAGTACTGCATGTATGAGGAGTGACTTTACTTCCAAGAAAGTCTTAAGACAAACTATTTCTTCAGTTTTTTGAAGATAGTAGGCTAAGGCTCTGCATAAAGCTTGTTGAATAGGGAGGATTTATTCCCCCTATCTTGAATAGGGTATATGTCTCAAAGCAATAGTAGATTATTTCTTTGCTAATGTAAAATGAGGCAAACCAGCTCAATGTGAGAACAGTTAAGGGTGTCTGGGCTAACTTCAGCTGAAGGTAAATCTCTCTGCTTTTGACACAGGAACACTTCGCTGTTGTCCTGTGCTGGCAGAGCTTTCTACCTACACTACACGTAGTGTAGGTATAATTTAACACCAGAATTGTCTGGTCTTGCTTTAAATATCCATATTGGCTATCTATAAGAACTTGCCTGCTAAAAGAAAACTATACATCTCTTCAGCAGAGATCTGAGGTAACTTGTATGTCCCAACCTTGGCATTGAAATTAGTTTTATCCTGCCACTTGTCTGGAAGCTTTCCTTGCGTATCTGGTATAGTGGTGGTGGGTAGATCCAAATTGTTTACATGTACTTTAAACTTTGTCGTGGTTTAACCCCAGCCAGCAACTAAGTATCACAAGGCTGTTAACTCAATCTGTCTGTCTGTCCGTTTCCCCCCCCAGTGGGATGGGGGAGAAAATTGCGAAAACAAGTAAAAACTTGTGGGTTGAGATAAGAATGATGTAATAGAACAGAAAAGGAACTAATAATTATAATGACAACACTAATAAAATGACAACAGTAATAATAAAAGAATTGGAATATACAAATGATGCACAGTGCAATTGCTTACCACCTGCCAACTGACACTCAGTCCCTGAGTGGTGATCCCCTGCCCCCACTCCCTCCAGTTTCTATACTAGATGTGATGTCCCATGGTATGGAATTGGGTCGGCTGCGTCCTATGCCAACTACTTGTGCCCCTCCAGCTTTCATGCTGGCTGGGCATGAGAAGCTGAAAAATCCTTGACTTTAGTCTAAACACTACTCAGCAACAACTGAAAACATCAGTGTGTTATCAATGTTCTTCTCATACTGAACTCAAAACATAGCACTGTACCAGCTACTAGGAAGACAATTAACTCTATCCCAGCTGAAACCAGGACAGCAAGGATGTGCACCTTTGCCAACAACTGTAGAAGACATGCCTATGACCTGATAAGACCATTGCCTGGACTTCATGGATCTGGGTGGATGACCTGGAGATGCTCTAAACTGGCATTGTTTTTCATGTTGTATTCCCACTTACTGAACTGCCCAAGGGCAAGATGCAAGCCCTGGAATAATGTGGTTGTATCACACTGGCTATGACACTGCTGTGTGGCACCCTGGGCAAGCTGGTTTCAAACCAGATGTTGAGCAGCACTTGAGGGGGTGATGTGGTTCCTCAGAACCTGGAAGAGTTATCTGCAGTGCACTAGAAACTGAGTTTTCAAGAGGTTTTGGTGGATGGGTTTGGCCCTATGTATACCCTGAAAGGCCTTTGTCTGAATAGAGGAAGGAAACTCTGAGCCCTCAAGTATGGGTGTGATGAACTAGATTTAGCCTAGCTAGGGTACATTATTAATTTAGGCTTTTAATATCTATTAACATCTACATTCTCTTTGCTATGAAGTCCCATGGCCAACCTGTGCAAGGTTCTTGATGGCTGCTTTTTATTCTCCATTGTCAAATACTTAAGTACTTGCTTGAAATAGAACAGTGAGATGATTCAGCTGAGCGCAGGGCTTCTCTGCTCATCTGTTGTTTGTTAAATCTGAATGCAGGATTGTCAGTTGCCTTCAGTTCTCCTTGTTTAGGTTTGCAGCATGTGAAAGTGAGAATCTGTCATGGGTGTATGTAAACACAGTATGTTAAAGCATTCACTCTACAACTGTGAACAAGGCACTTCGTGGGAATGAGGAAAGTAGGTCTGGAACATGTAGCGATGTTGAACTTAGCCTAGAAGGGAAGACAATAGTGCTGTCTGCAGATGGGGCAGACAATGCTCAGAAATCCTTTCTGCCTTCCAAATTATCAAAAAATTGAAATGAGATGGCAAAAACTTGACCAATGTACACAGTGGTGTGCCGGGGTGGGAAGATAAGGGTTGATGTGATTTGTGGCTTGATGAAGTGAGTTTGCTGATGTAAGCTAAAGGCTTGCACTAAGGCAGTTACAATAACAGTGGGATGTCTTTCATGTGGTTCTAGGCATGAGCATCCAAGTGGTGATGTGATCCCTGTAGACAGAGGACTTTGAGTAGTGAAAGCCAGTATCAAAAGTCTGACTTCCCTGTAAAGTATAGGGCAAGGCCTGCCTCTCACACTGAATCCTATTTTCAGAGTAAATTTCAATGCCCTCTAGTGGCTTTAACGGTACCAGGAACGGCTGGCTTGTTATCTAGAACACCAGCCTCGGGTGTTTTGCTTAGCAGGAAGAGGTGACTGGAGGTGTGTTCTGGGGACACAGCTATGCTGTAACTGTATGAGGAAGAACAATGGAAAACATCCAGGAAATATTTCCCAACTTGAATTATTTAAATATTATGGAATGCCAGGCATTCCAGAAGTGAGATCTGGGGGTACTTTTGCCTTTTTAGGCTGGGAATAAACCTTCTCTGAGGAGCCCACAGCAGAAGAGTTTCATCATTCCCTTCTGTAGGAGCCTGGGTTTTAAGAAAAGAATCAGATACTCTGACACTAAAATGGGAAGCTAGCCAAGACAGACTTGCAGAATTGCACAGTGCAGAACCACATCAGCAGTGTGCAGTAAAACCTGTTTTACCTCGCACCATGTAGATAGAATGCATAGCACTTCACGTACAGTGCAAGAGCATGGAAGACTGTACAGGCTTGGGGTCTTGGAGCAGTTGCAGGTCTGTATAGGCACGTCAGCTATAGGTGTGAGATCCTAACAGGTTAATCTCCTAAAGTAACGGCTTATCTTTGAATGCTGTTGCCTGTGTGCTCTCTAACACTGTTTCTTGTTCTTTTGAGGAGTAAAACCTGGGATGTTCAGTTTTTGTGTGGCTATAGAAGGTAAAAAGGTGTTTGGTGGCATAATTGGCTGTCTGCACTTGCTTACTACCAAGAATGAGAACTGGAATATGCCTTAAGGAGTTTTCAAGATCAAAACTGCTTGCAAGACTCTTGCCTTTAAATCTGATCTTTAAATTTACTGTGGCTTCTAATAATGATGTAGTAGTTCAACTTTCATTCAGTATGTTGCTGGTGAAAGTTAATTAGATGCTTTAATTCCACTTGAATAGTCTGCCTGACCAATGATATAATTAATTGGCCATTTGTGCTATTTGGAGGTGTATGCATTGGTGTGCAGCATACTGATAAGGTGTCTCAGGGATGGCTTTCTTGCATGTTTAGTGTAAAGTGCTTTGAACTGGAAATTGAGCAATTACCTCTGGAAGCAACTAATAAAAGCAGTGGAAGTTGTAGTTAGTAGGTTGTACTGAATGAACAAAGATTGGGTTATGCATCTGGCTTTTGAAGACTTAGTCTCATCTGAGTGTGCTTGTGGATTGGAGAAGCTCTGTTCTGGTAATTTCCTTGGGTTGTGTTTTAAGTTAGAGAACTCCTAAATAGCTTCAACATGGTAAAAAAAAAAAAAAAAAAAAAAGTCTAAAATGCAGTAAGACTTGTCTTTTCTCTTTAGATTGTGTTCTTTGAAGTGGTGCTCCCCCAGTGTGTTAAGGCTTTGTCCCAAGAATTGAAGGATTTCATTTCACTAGGCTTAGGATCTTGAGTAACTCTTCAATGAAGTAAATCACAGGCTTGGTAAGAACTTTGTTTTAAGAGTACCTTGTCTTATACTAACACAGTGGATGTATAGCTGCCAAAATACTTGCTTGATCCCTCTTTTTTTCAGTTCAGTGGATTGATTACTTCAGTAGGAAGAGAATAAAGCTTCTGAACAACTCAGGGTGGTGTCTCTTTTCCCCATCATGCCTACTGCAGCTTTGTATTTCCTAGTTCTAAGGTATCTAAAGTTACCTTGCCGCGTAGTACTTCTGCACAGATGTGGCTAGATGTCTGAGGGGTTAAGCAGATGCTGACTGCTGCTTCAGTCTGTACAATGTGGACTTGTCTAAGTAAGAAATAGGTAAAGATAGAAACTTGTCAAGCTTCTGCTCAAGTCTAGAAACTTAATCATTATTTAGCAGGTGAGGAAGTCCTTTAAGGCTCTCAACCACTGTTTTAGAAGATCTGTACTCCAGTGATTAAGCATTGAATTGGATTCTCCAGCTGCTGGTTTTATCATGGATACTACACTTGGTTACAGTTTGTTGCTGAGTTTAGGTAGTCAGTCCTGTCTGATACTGAACTTGGCAGACATTCCTGTGCTGGATAGGGAGGAGCAATACTGAGATGGCAAAACAGTTGCTAAAGCTGGCGTGCAACTTCTGTAGCCTCTTTGAGCAGTTGGCTTGGGTGCATCTGCCAAAGCCTATAGCTGTTGGTCTCCCACAAAGGTACGTGCCTTAGATCTGATATTTTTAACTCTGAGCTTGTAAGCAGCTGAGTGGGTTTCTCTGTCAAAGGAAATGATGTTAACAGCAGTCCTACTTGATCTTCTCCTTATATTGTAAGCTGGATTGTCAGCAGCATGTATATTCTGCCACAAATTTGCAGTGTGGGAACAGTCCAAAGGAATTGCCCTGGAAGTTTTCAGGAAGAATCTATGCAAGCTGTGAGTCGTCTTGAGAATTAAGCGCCATATCAGACTGGCTACTTTTTCTGGCTCCTTTCTTGTTTGCTGCTTGTAAATTAAAAATTTGAAGGGCGTCTCTGCCTTTTTGTATGTGCTGCCCCATTGCTTTTTCTGTTCCTAGTTAGGTAGATAAGTGATTATTTTTTCTTTTACAAAGGACCTGCCATTTGTTTCTAGATTTGCAGCTGAGAGGAAGTGCCAGCACTGGAATAGAAAACAAACTCATCCTTCACTGCCTCTCCCAATGCTTTCTATCTCACAGGCCAGTTAGGTGATGGGAAGGGACAGTGCCTGGACCTCCTGTGTTGTGCTAACCTCTGAGGGCACAGGGTACTCCTTTGAGATCCTAAATGGTACTTGGCTCTGCTGTAGTTGGGTTGGTGCCATGTTTACACTTAGCTTGCCCCAAAGGTGGGGAAAGGGAAGGGAGGAATGTCAAGTATCTTCAACTTGCCACAGGATGTGATTAGGTAACTTAAGAGGATTTTCAAGTCTTTCAAACAACGAGTAAACATGTCAAATGTGATGGAAAGCTTCAGAGTCTTCTATGGACAATCTAAGTTTCTCTGTCAAACTTGGAGCATCAGGTTAGTGTTGAATTTCTACTCCATTTTGACCCCCCTCCTTTGAGGGGGAAGGTACTAGCTGTTGTGGGAGGGGGAGCAGGTCTCTGCAGGCCCATAAAGGAATAACTTGCCCCTTCGCTACTGAGGGTTAGTATCTTATGGGTTTGGGTAAGCTACTAATGAAGTTACAACTTAGTTTTGTAAGAAAAACTGTGGCATCTTACAGTGCATGGGTCTGAGTCTCAAATTCTGCTTGTCTCTTGGACATAGATTAGTATATACATAACTTCCTTAAAAGCCCAAACAAGTCAAGTAACTCCACAATAAGCATGCCATGTATTCACTCAGCGGGACTGACTCTAGCTTTTTAACCACCTTTTGTGTATTTCTACCTAACATTTCCTTGACAGGTGAAAAATCTCAGACAATGCGTAGTGGTGTTCTGTCTTGTCCCCAGGCCAATACTCATGTGGTGGTATAAAAGAACAATGATAGGTTCTTGCTTAACTCTTCCCTGTTGAAGGGTGTTCGCTGTACTGGTTGGGTTAAACCAGTAGTGCTGCTTCATTCACTTCTGTCCAATGTTATTCATCCATTTCCTATGTTAGATATCCAGGCTGCATCAGCAAGTGCTTCCTTATAGTTCAAACACTGCATGTAAGTGAAGCCTGTGTTTCCTTCACAGCTGTAATTGGTAAGAGGAAAGAGCTCTGAGGTGTAAGGAGTTACTGCATCTGACCACAGTGATGCATTATTGTACTTTTGGATGTGTTTTTGGTGGGTAACTATGAACATGAGCAGAGGCTGGCAGGGGGGAATAGCTTTCCAGGCTTTAAATGCCTGGAGAACGGTGGTAGCTTGTGCTCTCTTTTATCTTTTCTACTGGCCTGTTTTGTGAACTTGAGTGAGTTACCATCTCTAAAGCTTTTCACCTAGAGTGGGATAATGCCTGCCTTACAGGTATATGGTGGAGCCTTTTTCCTAGTAAATATGCTGTAGTCCACAGATAAAAGCAGCCTTAGAAGTGCAAAACCTCTGAAGCTGCACAGCATGCTTATAATATATCCCCATTAAACAGCTGTTTGGCAATGTGTAATGCAATTTCCAGTTAATGAGGGATGTTTTCAGGCCCTGCCAAGAGAACAGGTGATGTTTTAAACTGATATTTTTAATAAGTCTTCTTTATTTCATAAGAGGCAGCCAAGTATGTATCCTGTTGCATTTGATGGAATCCTGGCCATTCTTGTTCTTAAACATGACCCCAAATTATTCTTGTTCATGTGTTGCACAGCACCTAAGAGAATCCCTGCCTTAAAGCTCAAACAAGAGGAAAGAATGTCTGGGGTGCTTTTGTGGCTGTATTGATTTGGGAACTGCAGAGAAGAAACTCTTCCAATATCATTCCTGCAATCTGGTAAAATTTAGAATAAGATACACTAGGGGGTCTGGTATGTCCTCACTTAAATTTAAGAGCAGGAATGTGCTCAATGTGCTCAACAGTTTTCCTCGTCACTCATGTGGCAAGTGCTTTTTTCATGCTTTCTAATAAATTGAAAAAGGGGGTTTGAGGAATAGTGGGGTGTCAGGACCATTTAATTTAGGATAAAAGGTTCCTTGGATTTTAAGGAACTTGATAAAGATGCTGATGTAAGTAAACATGGTCCTTTGCCTCTAATTCAGGGAGCAGATAAGGATTTTGGATGGGACAGACTGGAAGCCCATGGTAGGGGGGTGAATGCCAGTGCCTGAGAGAGAACTGGGGGAGTAGTATCTAGTGAAGCCACTGGCCATTAGGAAATGGAGAAGGGCTTAAGGTTGGGGAGAATGAGGAAGGGAGCATATCTGGTGCATAAAGCTTTGATTGCCTGCAGACAAGCCCACCCTGATGCCTTGAGGCTGGTTTGCAGTCTCTGAAATAGCAATGCCTTGGGATGGAAGTGTAGATGTGTCCCTCCCCTTTGCTTCTAGGGTACTGAAGCTGTTACTGCGAACACCGTTTCCATTGCATCAGTATACAGTAATGCTCTTTTGACTCAGAGGTGCTGATTACTCAAGGGACAGGCTAATATAGTAGAACTTGCCCTTCCCGTCAACACTGTGCTCCTGCACCCCAGAACCCCAGTGCAAAGAGTAGCCTTGCTGAGTGGCAAGAGATTATTCCGCTGTTTTGGGGGCTGGATGCAGCCTGTAGGCTACCAGCTGAAGAGTTCTGACAAGTTATCTAAGAATGCCTGAGGTGGCAATAGTCTTTTGCTGTTTTCTGTAATCCTCAGTTATTTTGGGCTGCTTATTTATAGGCATTAAGTGTCTGAAACAGAATTCATGCTAATTGCTGTATTGGTTTGGTGCAGAAGCACATGCTTGCCATGTAAGAGTTCTTATGGAGGGGGAGGGAGGTAAGCGGTAGAATAGTGCTAATATCCAAGAGCTGCCTTGGCACTAGATGTGCTGTCTTCACTGCTTCTAAAACATCTCAGAAAGAAAAAGGCTTATTCTTGGCATTGTTTCCTTTTTATTGTAAAGTGCAAGGACCTAAATCTTGCAGAAGATTGTGGACAAGAGACTTGGACTGAAAGACTCAAGCAGATAGAGATCATTCCTGATAAACCATATTTGGGTTGGCTAGAGATGAGAGTAATTAAAACAACCTTTGTGATGGACATTGTTCTGAAAACTTCATACAGTCTTAGGAAAGATCTTCACAGTTAAGTATTCTGTGACTTTTGTGCTGGGCTTTCATATGACCCTTTCCTTTGCCATTCTGCCTGCTGTCATTTAAAGCTCTGTCAGTATCTTTCCTGATGCTCAGTTTGGTTTTGCTGCAGATTTTCTTTGCAGGTGTCATGCTTTTTCCTTAAATGCTGAGTTGAAGCTCCTTGCTGATGCTTAGCCTCTGATGCTAGAATACCAAGCTGGTGCCACAGATTATCACCATGTAAAACAGTTCTTCAGACAGTCAAAAGCTACAGGATTTCTCTGGTGTTCCTAATTTATTACCAATATCACTTCATTAAGGCTAAATAACTTACCTTTCTCGGGCAACATTGCTCTGCCCTTCTTGACAAGGAGAACTTAAGCTTGGTAAACTGAAGAGATTGGTGGACTTGAGAATCCCCATTCCCTGTGCTTAGGACACAGACATTCTTCCAGCACTTCAAACCAGTGCAGACAGTTTAGTGTGTGTGGAGGAAGTCTAGAGGTCAGTGAACGGTTTGGCTAATGATTACCATAAGAGTAAGTCCTCCCACAAGCAAACTGTTGGAAAAACCTCAAACTGATTCCCTTGTTAAGTTTTCTTGTTGCTGTATGACTTCTTGTGGGAATTGCTTTCCATGCAGCTACCTACTGTTTTCTGGCTACTGGTTTAATTCTTTAATATCTGACTTTACAAAAAATGAAAGTAACTTCTGTATTTGGATAAACATCCTTTGCATACATGGACATTGCTTAAGGGTAAAATAAATGCATGGCTCAGTAGTCAGAACATCTGTGAAGAAAGTTATTGTAGGAGCTTATGATCAATTGCTTCTTAGGTGTCTTGAAACAGACCTTTAGTGATACTTCTGCAGTGCAAGTGTGGTGTGTATTTGTGTTGGGGCAGATTGCTTCTGGCTCTTGTATCCTGTATACCAGTTAGTGAAACTAGATTGTGTGAAAGGGGAAAGCAGTGTGTTCAGGATTGTGGTACTGCTGCTTTCAGTGGGCTAGTCCTGATCAAAGGGGTGGGGGAGTCTCTTATTCTTTGTGCTTATGGGGAGAAGGATGACTGGTGTAAGCCTAAAAGTGGCAAACTTTATCAGAAAATACAGTTATGCTGGGGGAATGATTATGAATAGAAAATGGAGTGAGATGCCCAGGGACAAGGTGACAAATAGCAGTCAACAAGCTAGCTACAGTGAACTTGTCAGGCAGGTCCCTACCTGTGCATTGCCTGCATTAATCCATCCTGGTACAATTGACTATGGGTAGCTGTTGCTATGGATGTTGTCTCCCTTTTTTTGGGGAGTCCTAGATAACAAGTACTGAGATGAAGATAAGCAGTTCCAGTATCATCTATTTGTGAATCTATTGTGTGGCACCACCAGCAGGAGTAGAGCTGCTCCAAACCAGTAATGGTCTCTTTCTGCCTGAACTATTTAGTGCTACATGGGAAGTATTTTAGCTGAAGCAAAGTTTGTCATGGGCAGCTTCTGCTGTTAAAGATTACTTCTGCTTAAGTAGAAAAAAGATGAGGAAAAATAGGATTAACTAGTAAGATTGACTCAGGTTTTTTTTCTATGTACTTACTATGTACCTAATGAATTTGACCAATGATTTTGGGTTAATTGCTACCTGTTGAACAATATGGTCTAGCCTGTAAAATGTTGCAAAGGCTAGCTACTGATTTATGCATCCTTCTGTGAGAGCAATCTCCTAGTTTTGAGCTAAAAAGGAGTCTTTTAGATCCTTTTCCTTGCAGGGTGCAGTTCTGGAGAAGGTACACTATTTCTGCCTCTTTGAGTTGACATAACTACTGGACAAGAGCTCCTTTCTGCATATAAGTGTTAAAATCAGAGCTGCCATAATTTCACAGAATCTTCAGATTCTTGAATTTTCCTGAGAAGGCAACAGTAAGACAACCATCTTCTAACAAAAATCTCATCTCTAAATTCACATTATACTGAGTTTGTGAGGATGCTGTTTCCATTCCTTGCCTTGATCTGTTCCCAGTTCAAGCTGAGCCTTTTTTTTAAGTACTTAGCCACCTGAAGCATTACATACCTTCTGAGCTTGCCAGTTCAGAGCACTGACTTAAATAAGAATGTTTGGGGCAAATGTCATTAGTGCACGGTGACCTGTGATTCAGGGAGACTAGGCACTCCAACTTTGTTTCCTGCTCTTTAGCAATTCATTCAGTAACGGGTTTTTAAGGGTCCATACTTGCATTTTGGCACTTCTGAAAAAACTTCTTTCCATACTCAAGGGTATATGTAGGTCCTGCTTCAAGGATTTCTCATGTAAGTTACCACATAGTAGTCCATTTGTTGATTGCAAACCTGGAGTTTATCTGATTTAGAGCACTTTAAGTGACTCCATTTTAAGAACAGTGCTCAGCTGAAGATCTCTGCTCTGAGGCAGTCCTCATACTCAGTAACAGAATCCACTTCTAGGTATGAACGTGGAGAATGATGAAATAAGCAAGGGATATAAATCTGTATTGTAGCCAAGTACTGCTGTCAACCTCTTTGCGTGCAAGCTTCAGACCTTCCCTCCCTTAAACCTTGTTCACAGGTGTTCAAAATCTGGCTCTGGTTTTACCTACTGAAATTTTCCCTCCCTTTTACCTAGGGACTAATGATGACTAAATTACCCTGCAAACTTTTCTAAGAAGTTTGTGTTGGGCTCTGTTTACAAATGAGGAAATTCCAGTGGTGGGGGGAGAGGGAAGAAGGAAGCTCCTTGGCAGACACTTCAGAATCAGACTTTTGGGAACTGCAATGAGCCCTCGTTCTGTGTGAGCCCTAACATACCTATGCTCTTAGCAGGCTCTGGGTGCCCAGGAGAAAGGTAGCTGAATCCAGAGATGGATTCTCTGCAGAACAACTTAGTATTGTTTTCAGATAGTTTGTATTTTCTTAAAGATAATTTGAGTTTGCATTTTTTCTTGCTCTTTTCCACTCTGCTTTTATTTTAGATAATGCTAATGCTTTCTTGGCACTGTCTTGATACTCAAGTGTAACTGTAGTGTGGTACTTCTAAAAGATCTTTGCAAGAAACTGAGCTACTGCTTCACTGCCCTATGGCCAACAACTATGTGATATCCAGGGGCTTGTTAACAATAGGAAACTAGGCTACACTTATCTCGCTCTGTCACTGAAAACTAATAGGAATAAAATCTGCTTTCAAGATTTAAAATTTGTCATGTGGCTTGATGGATCAAAACCAGGGCAACACTGAACTGACTTATTTCTCTGTAGTCTGGGGTCAGAAGTCCTGTGGAAACAAAGGAATATGCTGGTACTTGAGCTGTAACCCGTAACAGAGAATTGGGAATTGAAATAGTATCCAGTGATAAAGCTGGATTACTGAGTATAATTCGGGTTTTTGAGGGTCTGGTTAATAACTTCCTCTTTCTACTTGAATACTAAATGAGAAATTGGCTAATGAAGTTGTATGGGTTTGTAACTGGTACTGGGAAGAGAAAAAAGCTCTAGGAAGCTGGACAAGTTGAGAATGGGAGGGGAGGAGCTGGAACAGTGATGAAGGATGGGAATGAACCAGCAGCCTGGCATGTGTGAATAAACCTAAGAAGATGCCTGGTGCATGAGCTGGTAACAATATTTGTATATGTAAGATGTTACTATAATTGCTAAAGGAAAAAAGTCTTTCAAAGTCAATTATAGGAGTGGTCTTTCTGCGTGCAAGAGCTGGCAAACTTCAGCTGGGAGGAGCAGAGATGACTCTTCTTGGCTTTAATGTTTTCTCAAAGGTTTCAGTATTTTCCAAGTAGGTACTGGAAGAGAGCTGATTAAATGTGTAGGACCTCTCTGAATCTTAAGAGGACTGGAGTTATAAAGGAGCAAAGACAAAGAGTGAGCAAGTAAGAGTGCGGAATGGGTAGTGTCTGGCTACAAGGAGACCTGACTGGGGAAATGTGTGGAGCAGACAGTCATGGCAAAATCAGGATTGACAAGGGTAAGCAAGTTGATTCAGACAGAATTAGGCTGAAATCGTTACTGGTGGCCACATCTTGAATTTTCAAAGGTCTGTGAAATCTTACAGCTAGGCCAGGTACACAGCCATTTCTCGTGCACCTACAAAACAAGTTTTAATGTGACTGTCAGCCCAATTTCTTCAATCAAAATAGGTATTTCCTCTTGGGTCACAGTTGGCCTAAACTGACTCTCTATCTGCCTGGAGTTCTATCAAACAATGTAAAATCAGTTTTTTCTAACTCTTCCCTTCCTATTTGTAAGACTGAATTTCCTTGGATTTCTTAAACTTTATTCCCCCTCCAATTATCTCTTGCCTCCTGGTATGGACCAAAAAGCTTGTAAGAAGTGGGATGATACATGATTCAGCATGTCGAGATTTTTTTTTTCTTTTTTTTGGGGTGAAATTAGAACTTCTCAATTTTGCTAAGACAGCTAGTGCCTGGGATAACTTTTCAGCTTGAAGAGCTTGCTGAGCTCAGGGGAGGGGAGAGGAGAAGGGTCTTTTGCTCCAGAACAAGTTCCTCCTCAACCAGAAGCCTGCTGAGAGCTGGTTGCCCTGGATGCTGCTGCCACTAGTCTTGCTAATATTTAGGTAGCACTGAGCTGCTTTTTTTGGAGGGTGGATGCCAGCCACCACAGTCTAGGCCTTCATTGTTGCTATCTACCTATTTTTAAGCAAACCTCAACTGGGCTCTGCAGCACTTCACAGCTATAGTGACTGGAGCTCTCCTGAGGCTTACATTTGAGCAGGGCAAGGGAGTGTGATTTGCTAGTGTCTTCTTGTTGGATGAAGAGAAATGTATGCTGTAATTCCTACATGGGTGGCTGCAAGTGGATGAAGAGAAGTGATTACTGATACTTAATCTCCCTTGTCCCCTGCCAATGCACTATCTTGCCTGCTGTCCCCTCAAGCAGTACAGTATCACATGAGCACTAAGCAGCCTACCCTTCAGTTGTGCTATTCAGTGATAAAGCAAGTTCTGCTTCTTCTGATCCTTCCTACTGGTGCCACTTCTTCCTGGGCTCACCTTCTTATAGGCCATAGTCCAGGCTGCTGGAAAGGTGGGCAATATCCTCCAATGAGAAGAGGAACCTCAATAATTCGGGTCAGAAAAGCAGATTCCTTCAGATGAGATCAGGCCCAGCAGCTTCTTAGGCTATACAAGGTATGAAGAAAGAAAACTTAACCCTGTGCAGAAGCTCACTATACTCTTCCAGATGTGGTGATGGTAGGAGTACTACTTACTCTTCATAGTCTGAAGCAGTCACGAAAAACTGTGTGTGGAAGCTGGTATCACAGCCTGCTTTAAGTCTGTCGACTAAAAATGTCAGTTTGGTCTTTGTCCACTGTGAGAAGTCTGACCAGTGAGCCTGAGTATGTGTTTGTACTGAGGCCAGGTCTTAGACCAGACAGAAAGGGATCCAGAAAATCTGAGGAATCCAGATAAAGCCACAGCTGCTTTGCCACAGCTTTCTCAATAACATGCCCTGAAAAGGAAGATGAGAGACTACAATAATCTTGCCAATTATCTGTGTCAAAGATTTATTGTGCAAAGGTCTCATATTTGCTTATATTAAGACTGATACCCTGCTCCCTTCAGGGAGGCAGACAGCAAAAATAGACCAATATGTATGTTAGAGATTTTTTTTTAGCTTCCACCAGAGTCACACATACAAATTGCAGCATAAAGTTAGCTGAGCACTTCCAGAACGCCAGTGAGTGCAATTGGAGGAAAGTTAACCTGGAGAGTGCTATGTGAATTTGGACTAGAGGTAGCTACTTGTACGGAAAGCTGTCAGTCCTGGACCAAATGGGTCGTGTATGAAGATACCCCACTAGCTTGGATGGCTTTTAACTGCAAGGGTCTTGGTGACAATGCAGGTTAATTTCACTTGTGTTTAAGGTGAAGTACTGTAGAACTAGAAATGCTTTAAAACTTATTTCTGCAGAAAATAAGGAAAGTGTGTCTGCCTCTAGCAACAAGGAATCAGTAGGAGTATTCTGCAGCTCCTCACCAAAAGTGTGAAAAATAGTTCAGTGTAGCTGGAATCACCCTTTCTGCAAGTTGAAAGTAAACATGCTAAAATAAACAGTTCTATAGTACAAAATGTTGTGAAAAAGCTGTCAACCTGAGAGAGTGAACAGCCTGTGTGAAGGTCAGTCACTAATGTCTTTTTGCTTGGATGTGGGGATTAAGTGTATGTGTAATGTGGGGAGGGGGGAAGGAAAGTGCTTTGATGGGAAAGGAATTTTGTATCTTGCTGGGGAAACTCATATCAACAACCTGAGGCACCATCAAGATACCTGTAAATGTTTCTCCTTTTAAAGACACCTCTGTCCTTGCTTCCCCTTCTACATATTAAAAACTGCAGACCTCATAGCAGCAATCCTGACAGCTTAGTGATGTCCCCCCTAGCTACAAGAAAAACGTTGAGATGCTGGAGCATGTCCAAAGAGCAACAAAGCTGGTGAAGGGTCTAGAGAACAAGTCCCATAAGGAGCGGCTGAGGGAACTGGGGTTGTTCAGCCTGCAGAAGAGGAGGCTGAGGGGACACCTTATCGCTCTCTACAGCTACCTGAAAGGAGGCTGTAGCGAGGTGGGTGTTGGTCTCTTCTCCCAAGTAACAAGTCATAGGAAAAGAAGAAACAGCCTCAAGTTGCACCAGGTGAGGTTTAGATTGGCTGTTAGGAAAAATTTCTTCACTGAAAGGGTTGTCAAGCATTGGAACAGGCTGCCCAGGGAAGTGCTGGAGTTGCCATCCCTGGAAGTATTCAAAAGACGTATAGATGAGGCACTTAGGGACATGGTTTAGTGGTGGACTTGGTAGTGCTAGGTTAATGGTTGGACTTGATGATCTTAAGAGTCTTTTCCAACCTAAATAATTCTATGATTCCTTGTAGACCTCAGCAGGAGGGGTTCTGCTGGGAACATTGTACAAACCACGTCTGTCACTGCAGAATGGAAAATACTGGTGAAATACTGCTGTAAACAGATTTTGATGCTGAAACAGATTTTGATGCTAGTGTAACAGTAATATTGCTGGGTAGTTCAGCAGTAGTGATGCAGTGCAAAATCTTACTCCCAAGCTATCGGAAAACTCTACTTGAATAGGCTAGAAAACCTTGCATACTAACAACTTGATTGTTTGAAGTGGTGCTGCCTAGTTAGACTCTGCAGTAAATGGCAGTGCTGTAGTGATGCTTGACCTGTTTTGTTGTTGGTTTTTTTTTTTTTCGCTTTCAACTTCAGCCATCAGCAGCTAGGTTACTGCTGCAACTTTCAAGACAGACACAAGTAATTACTGCAAAGGAATCCTGTCTGCAGAAATTGGAAAATGTATTTACTCTTCAGTGTATACAGTAACACTCTTCTGTATATTGTCTGTGCTGGCATTAAACCTAACCATGGTGCAGCTAACAAGAATCCGTCGTTCTTGCCTTGCATGGGCATTTTATCTCAGAACTGTCTCTCTGTAGCTCTTCCAGCTCCTGAAGCAACCAGTAGATGTGTCTTGTCTGTTATGGAAAGGTTTTTATCATATATTTAGATAGTCGTATTAAGTGACTTTTTTTTGAGGTGGGAGCAGGGAGCAAAGAGTTAGTTTCATACCAGCAGAACTGAAGTTCATATCCTGAGCCTTCTGTGCACAACAGGTTCTTCGTGATCCAGAAGGACCTTAGTAGTGGGGAGAGCTTCTCTGCTACTGCCTGTGCTGCCCCAGAAAGCTTTGACTGCCTGACAGTCCAAGGAAGCATTGTCCAGCACTTAATTCGTACAAAGGGCTAAACTCTGCGGGTGGTTACCCCTACAAAACTGAGGGAAGCATTTGGTTTAAATGTAAGTAGAAAGATGAGAATTATTGTAAACACTGTAAAGTACAATGCAAACAGAACTGCAGAACAAAGTAATGAAACAATGACTCCCTCCCTTAGGGAGTTAGGGGGAAAAGTTTATTTTTTCTGACTTTTGACAGGAGTTTCAGTTTTCTTTTGTACATCCTTTCCTGATTCTTTCCCTTTTGCTCTAAATTCCTGGCTGGGGTATTTCTTTTCTTGGTTAGCAGGACTATTTTTTTTGGTTCTGAATTTAAACCTACCTTGCCTTAGACTTAACGTGTCTGTTTGGGTCACTGTAGAATCCACCACGGTAGGTCTGGCCCTTGAAGCAGTGAGTGTTAAGAAGCCAAGCCTGGGATCCTTATGATGACAAAAGCACCCTGCTAGAGGACTATTTTGAAGAGTCTCAGCTGGCCTGCTAAAGCAAGGGTTAAGATGTCTAAATGGTATTTTTAGAAGTTATCATTTGACTTGTATAAAGTTGAGTCTCTTGAAAACTACCTGTCTGCAGATCAGACTTACGCAATCTTAATGTCAAATACTTGCATGTATTGCTAGGTGGACATCACTACTGCAGTGTTTTGTAGGGGGAGCGAAGAGTACCTCGTAGCTATTAACTGAACAGTTAATACTTCTACTAATGAGAATGTGTCTTTATTGTTGCCTCTTAATCCATAGGCTAAAAGTCCGGGGATAACACAACCTCTATGATATTAGGAAAAAAACCTTTCTTTTCAAGAGCACTGGAATAATGTTAGCCATAAATGTGAGAGAGCTGCTGCTTTCACATTATTGGCAACGTGAGCTACTCTGTATTTAATATGGGAACTTGATATTATATATGCACAAGGTGAAATTCCTGTCTTTTTTTTCGTCGGTTTCTCTGTGTTTGACAGTTTAGAGGAATAATGGAGTAAATAGTGGCAACCTCCTTTATTACTCTGTATAGCTGATGGGGCCAAAACCGAACTCTGAGCATCTGTCTGGAGATGCCAAGATAGAACTATAGAAGGAGACATGTCAAGATAGTTATGTCCCCAGACAGAGGTAGTAACAGTGCTTCAGAAGCTTTGACGCTTTAGTGTTAATGATACATGTGCAGGTAAAGACAAATGAAATGGGGAGAAGTCCCTGATGCAGTTATCTTCCCTGGAGAGTTATCTTTGGTTAAACATTGTCTTTGGATCATGTAGGGGTAAGAATTATAGTTAAGAAAAGTGAACCCTTTAATGTTCACCGTACCTCCTTTTTTTAATATCCCTCCTGTGCAGTGGAATTTGGCATTCAGTTAGTATACCTCTACTGATGGGCAGCCAGCCCTTGCTGGGTTTTCAACTAATGAGCTCAGCTATTTCTAATATCTACTTCTTGGTTCTGCTGTTGGCAGCAGTAACAACCATAATGAAGGCTGGATGCCAGCTTCAATCTGAATGCCTCTTTCAGCGTTTTAGAAGAATTGATTTAAGAAGGACTGAAACTTGTAGAGCTATGGAGTTTTAATGGGTGGCATTTTCCATCCTGGAAGACCTACAAGAACAAAACATTTGTGGTCTAAGGAGTGCCTTTGTACGGTTATATTTCCATTGCAGCTCAATTCTGAAGATACGGCTGCCAAACTGTGTTTGTAAACTGTGTTTAATCATCATGTCTCCTCACATGATCATCTCCTAGCAGAGTAGAGCAGTTCCAGAGGTGGTAGTCCTCTTCATACACCTGCCTCATTTACAATAATGGTATCTGATACACATGGCTGTGACTGAAGTGAGACACTGACTGTGGTGTAGACAATCAGTGGGGAAAGAGTATGTGGCTTGATACAAGCTCAGTTGTATCTGTTTTGCTGTGTGTGCTTATGTAACGTGCCTTGTGTGCACACTAAAGGGAATTGATGGTACTCACCCAAGAGACAGTGTTCAGGGGGTTTCAGAGCTGTCTTTGGTAAGACTTGATATCCGCTTTTTGCAGTGGGTGGTCTCTGGCATGTACAGAAGGTTTTGTCTTACTGTGGGGAATGAGTGATGGGAGAAAATGTGGTTTTTATCTTCTTGCCAGTTTGGGATGTTTAGAAAGCTTATCAAGTGACTTGGAGACTCCACTTAAAATAGGTGCCCCTGCTTTTCAGCAATAACACTGTGGAAGGAAAGGGCAAAGTACTTTGAGTTCTTGAGAGACAGCATGAGAAAGTGTTTAAGAGAAGGGGGTCTGGATGAGTTGATGTCAGGTGATGAAGCCAAATTTTAAGGGCTTTGGATTTAAAGGGAAGCCCTTTATAGTTACCAGGCTACTAATGGAAACTCAACAGAGAATTTGTACTTCATTAAATTATGCATTTAAGAATGTTTCAGGAAAACTTGGTTGTAATCAGACATGCTTGCAGTTAATGTGTATCCCTGCGTTATATAGCAAAGACTCACGTGAGAAGCTTATTCGATCCCAAGGATCCTTAAGGATTTAATCTTCTGCCCTTTGAAACAAGGAAGAAGTGTTATGCTGTTCATTGCAGCATAGCGAAGAGTATTACGGTAATGTTGGCAAACTCACATTAGTAGAAATTTTGAGGCAAATTCAAGGGAAGGGTCTTGCACTGTTGTTCTTGAGCAGTGGTAGGCCCCAGAAAGGTTCTGGTGGAATTATTAGGAAGGAATTAAATATAGGTGGAGGAGAAGATTGCTGTGGATTACACAGCTGGATCTAATTATGTAAACTTCCATCTTCTAACACTTCAAGAACTCAGAACTGATGGCCCCACAGCTTGCCCATCCTGTCTGCAGTACTCCAAGCTCTTGTAAATGGGGAAGAAGGTTTCCTAGGCTGACTGCATAGTCCTACTAAAGGGAGTACAAGGGGCAAAATAGGCTCAAGAAAGTATTCTTTCATAGCCACTTTCTGGATGTGGCTAGACTTCCTATGTAGGTGCACAGAACTCTGCAAATCCTGGAACTGACCTTTAGGGGTTTATACAGTGGAGGGTAAGAAAGCATGTACTTCAGTCTCCTCCATGATTCAAGAGAATGAGGGCCAAAAGGGTTTGCTCTGGATCATGAAGAACACATGCAGTGGTTTAAAGCATTCAACAGGATAGCATTTATGTGAGGGTAGGGATCACTCTTCCCGGAAATCTTGCTTGAGATACTGTCCTTTGTTAAAGTATACACCTGACTTCACGTCAACCCTTCTGCTTTCCTGAAAGCTTCTTTTGTGGAAAACATATCCCATTATAATGGAATAGCTGACTTCTCACCTTCTAGTGACAGCACAAAGTTGTAACCCTGCTACGTGGGCTAGGGGAGAAGAACAGCCACAACTATCATTATGACAAACTAAAGTAGGGAATATGGTTACTCAAAGGACACTAACTTCGCATAAGTTATGCAGAAAGATGTTTTGAGTTTGTTTTTGAGTTATGCTGAATGAGCAGAGGACTCCCTAAACCAGAAGGAGTGGATCAGGTCATTAAACAATACAATTTACTAAAGACAGGATTCCATCTTTTATGTCAATGGAAGTTTTGCCGTTGTTTACTTTGGGACAAGAAGTTCATTGCCTGACTTTACAAACATCTGGATTTTCTGTCTGGTTCAACATGTATAGTAGCAAAGCTAGAGAGAAGAAACAGTCCAAGTTAAACATGCCTTCTCTTGTCAATGTGTTTGACAAATTAAATTTAATCTCAAGTTTGTTCTAGGCTTACATGTCATCTTGGCTACAAGAATAACCTGAGTAGGAGTGTAAGCTTTGACAGAAGCTGAAGTAATGTTATTTCGAAAGAATTAAATCAGTCTCTACCTTAATATTGCCAAACTTACTAGAAAGGTTTAGAGGTTGTGTGTTCGAAATGTGAGACTTGAGCTGAAATTTCTATTTTGTTTTTTAGAGTTTTGGTTTCCTCCTCTGTTCAGTTGATTGGTATACTGATCTGTGGTACAACTGTATGAGATGCTTAAACAAATGAAGTTTGTAAAATTGAAGTCACTTTTTATAAAGGTGATACAGGCATGTGGATAAAAATTCTGTGGAAGAAGGGATTATTTAAAAATCTGAAATGAACTTCTTGTCCTTGATGTCTCTGGCATTTTCCTTCCTACAAGTCAACTGTAGTTAAGCACTTGCATAAGCTTGCACCTCAAAAGCAAAAGAAGAGATATAATTTTAAAAGTTCACTCCCTGACTGCAATGGCTTTTTCTTTTTCTGTTAAAAACAAACACAACAACAAAAAAACCAATAGAGCTTCAACAACAAAAAAACCCAGTAGAGCTTCTCTGGAATGAGGTCAGATTCTAAGGGTTTCTCCTGAACCATTTGTCGTAGGTGGGCTTTTCAAATATGCTGTTAGGCAACTTCTTTGAATCTAGTACCTCATCTTCTAAAAACAGAGCACAGCTGCTGCATCATGTTTGGGGATCAGTTTGTGAAGAAAACTGAAGTATTATTTCCTAGCTAGAAGTCATCTAGCAGGTGAAGCACAATACTTAAGCACTCTCCTTCATTGTAGTGGCTTTTTTGTGAAGCAAAGATTGCGAGAGGATGGTGGGAGAAAGGGAGAATCACTGTAGAAAATGAGGTTTCTAGCCTGTCAGGGCAGAAAACTGTCTTGAATTCAACTCGTACAAATACATCTAGAGTTTGCCTGCTTTGTGGTGTGATCCCATATGTTTGCCCAGCCTTCACCATCCTCAAGCACAGGCTGTGTGCTTTGAACCCATTCTTGTTTGCACAGCTGGGGGCCTGGGGTTGGAACATAAGTGGTGCTTTAACTTAGGCTAGACTCTTCACTTTGCAGGTGGGATGACTCAAGTAATAAAAGTATTACAATATCCTTTTCCTAAGTCCCTCCTGTCTGGGGAGAGTGCTGTGCCTTTCTAAAATTTGTTGGGAAAGCCTTAAGTCTCAGTATAAAACTGTAGGATGCTAGAAAACACCCACACAAAGACTGTAACTTGTTAAGATGCAGGACTTGAAGAAACTTTGGTTTAAAAACATATTCTTAAACCAAAGTTGTCCAGATGCAAGTGAAATACAAACTTGTGGGCATTTCCAAAAAAGGGAATGTTAAAATAACCAATCTCTTCTTCCCCCTGCCCCAAAACACATGACAGACTCCCCAGGATGCTCACTTTGAAACCCTTTTTTCACTAGATAGGTTCTGAGGCTGCATGGGTGCTTTCAGGACAGAGGCTAGACACCCTCGTCAGCTGTTGGGAGTCATGGTGGTGGTTCTGGCTGGTTGATATCTTTCTGCACATGGAAGACTGCAAGCCCTGACAGTCCATCTCTAGAGTTTCTAAGAGTTTCTAAGGCTTTTAAATTTTCTTTTTGTATTTCTAGAAGCCAAGCATTTTGAGTCTCTGGCTTAGAGCAGGATCTTTGACACCTTTGAGGCCTGCTAGGCTTCTGGTTCCATGGCAGGCAACTTGGCTGAAGTTCCAAACTCATGGTTGAAGTTGAAGTCCTTGCACCCTGTAGGCAACCTGCCATGGGGCTGAGAGTCTGGGACTTGGCTCCAGCTCTGCCTCCAGTATGGGTGGTTGCACCAGTTCAGAGCCTGAAACCAAGGCATAGATCTGTGAGGTTGAAACTAGGAGATGTGAAATGATGCTTTCCAATAGCAACAAAAATGTCCAGAAGTTTATAGTCTCCTGTAGTGTATAAAATGGTACAGTTTCCTTGGGGAATTCTCCTGGGGGAGGACTCACTCATTTGTACTTAAGACAGGCCAGTCTGATGCTTAGACAAATGGGTGGGTGATCTGTGCCATATGAATATACCTGGATCGTTCACTTTTTCCAAAGATGTATTCTAAGGGTCTTCAAACTTGAAGTCTGCCGAAACAGGAGTAAGGCATTGCATGTGCTGTTTTCTTGATCTCTCTATTCCTCAGTTTTGTTAGGCAGCAGTGTGCAGTACTAATCACAAGTAAAGCTACTAAACAGAAGAGGCACCTCTGGTTTGATTTGTAGTGGACTCTTGTAGATTTGTTTCTTAACAGACTTCCATTTTCTCGTGTTCATGTCACTTGTGTCCCTTGCTCCCTCTTTCCCCTGAAGCTTTGCTAAAGCATGTTACTCTGGTACTGCAATGCCTTGGCCATTTCTCGTTACCTCCATCACAAAGGGCTGTGCTGTTGTTTGTGCTTATAATGTACCCAGATGGTGAATAGAATGAGTGACCACCAAGCTCATTTTCACTTGTGGGGTCAGACCTTTCTCTGCTAAATAACACAAGTGTTCCCAGCTGCTGTGCAGCTGCAGGGAGTCTGCTTTCCTTCACAGGCATTAAAAACCCTTTAATCAGTGTTTGTTGTTTGTCAGCAGTGGTGTTGAGGTGTGGAGAAAAAGAACAGATATGCTTTGTTGGCAAAGTTAACTTCATTCTGACCTCTTATCTTTCCTTTTTCTTTTCAAGTCTGAAGAAGCAGAAAGTAGTTTGGGAAGTGGTTTCTGCAAGCACCTGTGTAAATGTATTTGCTGAAGGAGGCAGTTTATGTCCTTGTACAGATACAACATTTGACATAAAAAGATGCTCTGAGAGCTGCATTGAACTGGAAGCTCTTTAGGGCCGGGACTCAAAACTGACTTGTGTAGGAGCTGTGCAGGCTCTCACAATGTAAGCAAATGCTACAAAAATACAAATGCTGTTGTCTAATACTAGTGTTACTTATGCTTATTTTAGTATTGAGTCTATATTCAAGGGATCTCACTTGCAATTTGGTGCATTTTAACATTTCCCTGGAAAATAGGTTGTTCCTGCTAGTTTTTGTGTTGTTTTTTTTTTTTTTTCTGTGAGGTTTTGGGTTGTTTTTTTTTTGTGGGGGGCTTTGTTTTGAGTTTTTGTTGTTGTTGTTGTTGTTTGGGTTTTTTTTTTTTTGTAGTTCTGCTTTTAATATTTCTCTCTCATGGAGGAAAAAGGAGGGAAAAGAACTGATAAGCCAGTGACACCATCTCCAGTCCCACTTGTTTTGGATGTAGTCTGTTCCAGAAAAAATGGGAGCGCAGATATCAAGAGGCTTTGGGAATCTCGGAGCTAAGATAATTATTTCCCTCTTCTTTCTAGATGAAGCTTGGAAACCTGCTGGTGCTACATGTGTTTGCAGGGTTACTTTTTCCATGAGTCCAGATCTGTTCACATTGCGTGTCTGTGTGTACAGCACCAAGCACTGCTCTGTGAGCGTTGATTCTGCAGTGTTGATTCTGTTGTTTGCAAAGCCTGTTTGTGCGGGTGTTCTGAAGCTGTTAGGACATCAAGCTTTGATTTGAGCTTCAAGGGTCGTGGTAGGACATTTGGTGTTAAAGGCAGAATACTTTATCTTGCTACTCTTCCCCTGAAGGGACCAGAGATTCATGTTACTGTGTCAGCTGTGTCTGGGGAGGGTCGGTAGCCAGGCGTCAGGGCACCCTGTGCACGTTGCTCGCAGCCCTCTGCCTGGCTTAGCGGTATCTCCTGCAGTGACCAAGGTACCCTTTTGGAGCAGGGCTGTGCTCCTTGGAAAAGCAGTGCCTGCTTGCTCAAAGTGGGCCCGAAGAACTGCGAATGAGTAACTTATGACTTGTAGTCCTAGCTGTTAAAATGATAGGTTCAAGTGCTCTCCCCATGGGCAGACACGTATTTTGGCATTCATCCAGTGTTTTTCTTCTTCAAGGGGCTGAGGCTGCTTATAAAGGAGAACAGTTGTGCTCTCGGACAGGCAAAATGCTGGAAAGAAAACACTGTGCTGGGCAGGAGGGGATGGACACTCAAACCAGCTAGTGTGTTAAATGTCTCTGGATGGTCCATGTTGATGATCACTTCTGTAGCGTGAATGCTGAACAGCCAAAAATGGGACAAAGAACCATCATTTTACATCTGAAAGCTGGCAGAGCTGCTGAGCAATGACAAGGGCTCTGAGCTACAGTGGAGCAGGTGTCTTAATGTAAGGGGAGTTTTTGAAGCCTTTCAGTAATATCTCCAGGAGATCCAGCCTTTCTGGCAGTGCAGTCTGATCACATGAGAAGAACCCTGATCAGACAGGTATGATCCTGGATCCTTCTGGAAATTAATGCAGACTTTTACAATTATAATCTAGCTGAACAAAGCAAGCACCATCTTGTGCAACTACGTAAACCATAAACTTTTTTGGCAAGGCAGGTGTGGCATCTTCAGTTTCTGGAAAGCACCTAACATGCTGTGTGGGCTCCCTACTGTAATCCAAATTACAAATGCTAAAAAGGCTTTGATTTTTTTTTTTTTTTATAACATGGTTCTTGGCTTAATTTGGGTAGGCAAGAACTTCATAGACTGCATTGGGGTGCTCTGCATGTTTCCTCAGGCCCTCATAATTAATCAACGCTGAGCTGATCCTCCCCATCCCTCTGCGAGGAGGCACTGGAGGAAAGCTGTTCCATAGCCTTAGGTTTAGCTCATTTGTCAGCCCTGAGAAGGACTTTCTGTTCTTCAGAGATGTCCTTTCTGGAAGAATGGGCGTTCCTTGCCCGCAAGGCCCCTCTATACTAAGTACAGGCTGCAGAAGGCTTAGGTGAGTTTTCAATAAGTTCGTAATAGGGTTTAAAGCTGGGAACCAGTATTCTAGCCTTTTTGGTGTACCTCTGTGGAACTTGACTTCTGACACAAGGAATTTGCAAAAAGTTTCATGCCAGTAGCTCAAGCCCTCAAAGCTGTGATAAACGGCAGATGCATACGTTCCTTCTAAACCAGAATGGCTTCTGTGTTTAACTGAATACTTAATTGCTGTATGTGCACCATACTGTGCTATCAGGCAGCTCTGCTTTTAAAGTCTGTTTATACAGACAGATGAAAAGCCTTGCAAGTCTTTCAGGGTCTCTTACATCACCCACTGGGAGGAAGCTTCAGCATCTTCAGTCTGCTGCTTTTTCCTGTATGTTTACAGTCACTGGTGATCTTTGCACCGCGGAGGCTACAGAAAGGCACTGCTGTAGCCAGAGCAATTGCTTGTGATAGTCCAATCCCTGACAAAAACTGGGCAAAAATCTGGTCCAGCTTTACAGTGTTTTTATAGTCTAGTCCAGGTCTCTATAAACCATTTAAAACTGCCTGCAGGTTTAAATTTTCCAATTTCCCCTTTGGAACAGGTGTTGCCAGGTTATAGAAAGTGTTGCAGAAAAGGAACAAAAACATTTTAAAAACTCTGTGCTGTTACAAATTTTGGCAAGTCTCTGACAGATGAGATTTTAAAAAAAAGTTTGCCCCACTGAAATTAAAACAAGTGCAGACCTTGCTTACTTTTCCCAGCTGTCATGTTTAAATAGGGTTTTTAGTAATGCATGAGTCTTCAAAAGATCCAGCAGTACAGAGCTAATATGTTTTTATATGAAAATATGCAACTTCTCAATTGTTTTTCATCTCATTTAATTGGGGAGAGAAAGGGGGTGAAGAATTTTTTTAAAATGCCAAAAAACAAATTTCAGAGATGCATGTTCTTGGAGTGGTTAAAAACCAACCCAAACTAGGCTTCAGGCAATGTTTTTTCAACAGCTTTAACCTCAAAGCATAGAGCAGACAGCTTTGTAGGCAACTGTAACACCAAGGTGATTATGGCAATGACTCACACTTCCCTGTAAGGCATCCAGCTATCAACACACTTGGAGAGCCGTGGCTTTGTGCATGCAGGCAGGGTGTCAGTCAGTGCCCACTTGCCAGCCAGCTCTGAACTGCTGAGCTCATAACTGCTTTGACAGCGAGCTGGGATATTGGTGTATTAGAGAGCAACTCTGGTCCCCCCAGGCTTGTGAGGTGGGAGCTTGGGAAGGGGAAGCCAAGGCAGCTTTAACTTCCCTTTTCTTTGCTTAATCCTCCTGGGTCTTGTTTCAAGAGTCCCCTGAAATCTTCCTGTGAGCAGGTAGTTGGGTTTGGGTAATAGTTAAAGGTCTGACTGACTAACCAGTAAGCAGGGTAGCATGAGAAGTGAAAAGGGCTGCTACTATCACGTCCGGCCGAAACTCTATGCCAACGGTTATGTAAAGAGGACTGGCAGTCGGCATGTGCAGGAGGGCAGTATGAATTTGGGAAAGAGACCTCGGTGTCTCTATAGGCAGCTTAGAATACAGCTGAGGGTACAACAGTAAACTACTGCCAGATGTTGGGATTTGCAGGGAGCAAGCAGACAGAAAACAGGGACTCATACATGCGCATTGGGGGTTTCCCCATCTCCAAAAGATAAGGCAGAAGCCAGGCTGTCTTCAGAGAAGGGAAACAGCAGTGATCGTGGTACGGAGGAGGTCTTCTGGGAGAGGAATTGGGAGACTGGGGTTGCTCACATTGAGAGCCTGACAAGGAGTGCCATGTTTATATAAAACAGGCTGCATCCGAACTGAATGCTTGGGAAGAAGAGGTATTCAGAAAGATGACAAATTCAAACTTCTGAAAGGAAATACCTTTTCACATAGCGTGCAATTAGATTGTGGGATGCATGGAATGCAGTTGCCAGCTGGGCAGGATGTCATTGGGAAGGAACAATATGTGGCTTTGGGAGTGTGCAGGTATGCTGTTGCAGGTGGTATCCACAGATGACATAAGTAATGCTTTAAAAAACAAATAACTGGTGATATAAAGCTGGCCACATCCATAGTTCAACTACCAAGGCCAATCTTGATAGGTTATTTGGGTTCCTCGGTCCTTGGTGATAAATGTCTTGTGCCTCTGACTAAAACTGTCTAGTACCAGATACTGTTTGTGGTAAGGTGCTGGGCAAGCTGGGCTGTTGTGACTCAGTATTGCCCTTCCCGTGTGGGTTGTGTTTGGCTTTGCACATCTTATGTTTTCAGAGGTGAGGTGGAGTGAGTAATGTTTCCGTTCTATTAAAGAAAATGGAATAGCAAAGACCCTTAATTTTTTTTTTTAAAGATGTACGTGTTTCATTTTAAGTTCCCTTCAGGCAAAGTCAGCTTTGGTAGGCAGCTTAAACTGCATTATAGACCATATTGCTATTGTCATAAAAACAACAAAATACACTGGGCTTTGTTTTGGGAAACCAAACAAAACCAATATTTTCTTTTCTCCCTCCCTCCCTTTTTTTCCACTTCCTTCAGTTTTTAATAAGCGACCGTGACAGAGACCCTCAGTGTAACCTGCATTGCTCCAGGTCCCAGTCCAAACCCCTCTGTGCCTCTGATGGCAGAACATACGAGTCAATGTGCGACTACCAGAGAGCCAAATGCCGGGAGCCAAGTCTGAGTGTGACACATCGTGGCCGGTGCAAAGGTAGGTGGTTTTCAAATGCCTTTGAGGGGAGGAATGGGAGTCCTACCTCCTAAGAAACTGGATTCTTAGACGCTTGAATTTTGTACTGTGCTCTGTGAGTAATCTGATTGAAATTGTGCGTTTGTGAGCAAGAGTATCTGAGTCTGGGTTTAGGTGGCAGGAGTAAGAACCGACAAAATTATTATTATCAACGAAAGAAGGCAAAGGAGCCAGAGACATCACTGAAAAAGGGCCAAAATATGTGTCTGCAGAGCAGAAGGAGCTGGCCCCATGGAAATGCAAAGTCAAATCCTGAAAAAAGAGATCTTCCTTGCTACCTGTGCTGGTGAGGAACTGAGATACCTTTGAGTGATAGGAATGTGGAGTGAGGAAGAATTGCACATTAGATGTGCAGTCCATTTTCAGACATACACAGCCTTTCTGTGCTGAGCTAATTAAGAAGACAATGCATGCAAGGCTTTACATGGCCTCTTTTTTGCCTCTTTGCTGTTACACATCTACTTAAAAATGAGAATATTGTTTCCTTCTCAGTTCAGCTTTTCTTTAGTATAGCCTAAAGATGAAGTTGAAACATTTTTAAAGAATACTGGTTTCTTGTCACACAAATGGTTTGCTTCTGCAGTGAAGTGAAAAATCAAGTTCAGTGCATTTTCTGAGAGCACAATTGACTCGGAGGGCAGACGGCACAGATGTTTTTAGCAATTGGTTAAAGTGACAGGAGAAACTCATTAAAATCCCTGTGGAAGGATAAATAAGCATTCATTTAAGCCTGGCTTTGTTTATGAAGGCTTTTTTTACTATTATAAAAATGTATCTTTGTCAGAATTACTTGTTCTAAAATGGAAATCCCTTTTCAAAATATTGACAAGCTTTATAGTTTAAGTGAATTATGAGCATGACCTCAAATATTGCTCTCTTTTAAACAGTTTCTCATTGGAAAAAAACTTACTTGTATGATTTTATTTTTTTTTTTCCCCCTCACCACTGCTGGGTTGCTTTATGGCAGCTTCCCTCCCATAGCATAGAAAAAGACCTTTGAATCATGCTGCTTTCTGAGTACTGGAGTCCCAGAAGCTTTTTTTCCCAGGGCCCAAGAAGCAGTTGGACTGTTCTTGCAAGTGATGCGTTTTTGAGTATCACAATAAACAGCAGTAGAGTGGGAGTCCTGCTTTTGCTTTCATCACTTGAGCAGAGTGGCTTAGATAAGCAACTCCACAGCTGATGCTGGCATATAAACTGGCACTGTTCAGTCACTTAAAACATGGCATCTGAAATGTGGTACATCTATATACAAAAGTATGTGTTTCTGGAAGTGGAGAAAATGTTGAATTCCAAACTACACAGCCTACTTTATATCGTGATTACAAAGGGTTCTAAAGACGTTTTTGTCTTAAGCACAGGTAAAGTATACTTTTCTTTCTGCTCTCTCAGACACAACTGAAATGTTTAGCTGAAACTACTCATGTTCTCCTTTCCGTTTTCCTCTTACCCTGTGTACTATACAGTACCTAATAACCTGGGAGTGTTTGACAACTGCAAGTCTTGCTTTTAACCCACTAACTCTCCCATGAATCCCTAGGAAGTAGGAATAGTCTTTTAACTATTACATTCAAATTTAACCTTGCTGGTAATTTTTGTGTGCTGCTATTGAAAGATATTTTGTTTTTCTAGTTGCCTTAGGAATATGACCTCTAGTTGTGCATAAAGATCACTGTTCTTGGCAAATACAAACAGTTGCAAGGCAGGTGTGCCTAACTCTAGGCAGTTGGCTAGGCCTGTATCTTGTACTTGCACAAAGGAAGGTATCACCAGCAGTGTTCGAGCATTTCCTATTGCTGCAGTAGGGCACCAGGTTTACCTTGAACAGCCTTCATTCCTTCTGCATGACAGAGATGCTCTACAGGGGAGCTCCCATAGAACTGGAAGGGATCCCATGGGCCATCAGGCCCGGTCACATGCAATTTTAACTTGTGTTTCGTTCTCTGAGGGGGGGAAACAGGTAACTAAAGTAAGGAAAAGAGGAAGTATATTGTGGACAGCAAGGCATATTCTGCACCCCAGATTACTATAGGTTTCCAATTTCATATGCTGATAACTTGAACTGTGCTTGTGCCAAGGCAAGCAAAATCATTTCCATAGTGAGAACAGAACCTTTTTGATTAAGTTTAGCTCTCTGCTCTCTCTCAAGAAGCTAAGGACCTTTAAAGATGAAATTTTGCCAGCCCTTTGGGAGCTATAACTCTTACTCAACTGTCGCTCCTTACTAGCTTCCTCACGTGCTTTTCAATGAAATTCCTTCAGCGCTAAATTATCTGAACTCCCTCCGAACCCTCACTCACACGTCACAAAGGGTTAAAAGTCAGGAGTAGCTTAAAATGATCAAACTACGGCATCCATGACAAATGGAGCCTCATTGATGAGATTCCAGAGAATAGTTCCAGATGGCGTAGCTGTGTGTAAAATACACAGCCAAGCACTCCTACCTGGATCTTTTGTCAGCAGGCATCTTAAGATCTGTTGTCAAATAAGAGTTCTGCCTCAAAACTTTGCAGGGATGAAGGACAAATACTTGTTAAATAAGTCTTGGCAAGCTATCAAGATTATGCAGTGAATTTTAGGGTATATTAGATGTCTGTGGCTTAAAACATTTAAGTTCTATGTTAACTGGTTGGTTTCTAGTAACTTGTTTGGCCTATTTAATTAAAAAAAAGGGGTGGTGGTGACAGAGTTATAAAAACTTCCCTTTAGAATTATAATGGTTGCTTTTGAAAGTCTGCTGGTATAGAGCTTGTTCTTAGATCACAAGTCACTATATAGAATGAACCTATCTGTAAGTTACGGATGGAAATTGTAACAGGGGTCTTCAACCCATCTCCTGGGACACCTGGATGAACACAGCTTTTGGCTAATGCACTGGAAAGGAAGGTCTCCTTCTGACTAGTGATGGGTTGTTTGAAGGCAATCTTTCTCCTCTACCTTCTGTTCTCGTTGGACAGGAGATGATATTTTGAAATCACTCTTTTTTTGTGTGTGTGTGTGTCCATCTGTTAGATCCATGTGTTTTGTCTTTGAACTGTCTTATTCCTAGACAAGGGAGAATAAAGTGGGTCCCTCAATGGCAGCAATTAGTCAATACAAACTGAAGTGATGCTTTCAATCATTTTGCAAATTTAGGCGTGTTTTTAAGTGTGCTCCAAATAAGTTAGGGAACTCTGGAGTAGAAGTTGTATGTGGCTGTCAAAAAAGGAGCGAAGCACGTCAGCATGAAAGGAAAGAAGTTGAAGATTCCAGGTGTAGGACTTGTCAGAAATTAAGTGGAAGATAATGGGGAGAGTGGAGAATGATTGATACCCTGTGGGACAGATGGGCATGTTTTTGTAGTTTGCTCGGATTCCAGTTTTGCCTGTTTTATGCAAAGACACAGATCATTGGCTGGAGTAAATGGGTATGAATCTGTTGACTTCGGTGTAGCTGGACTGCTTTGTGCCTGGTGGGGACCTGGCCTGTATGTGAGACAGTTACCTAATGGAACTAGAAATAGTTCAAAAGCTGCTTGGATCAATTTTTACCCTTTGAGCTTTTGATAGAAACTAAGTAGAATTAAAATAAAATAGGTAGATTTTTGTGGTTGCATCATATAGATTTGCTGCTAGTGTTATGTGGCTGCCTGGAGATGTTTTACTTTGCATCATTAGGATAGCTTGGGTCTTTATACCATGATGTGTGGTGTCAAAACTGCCTCTGCCTGTTGAAGAGAGGATGCTGGAATTCTTGGGACCTGTTCAGGAGTGCACTCTGTATATTATGAGGGACATGGTGGTCTCATTTGAATAAACTGTTCATGGATAAGATCAGCTGTGGTAACTAGCCAACTTCATTGCAAAATCCAAAATTATGTGCACCTGCATTCTGCAGATTAGGCCACAGCTGTAAAAAACATCACTTGTAGTTTACTATCTCCTAGTTGCCATCTACCAACTTGAGAATGAATTTTCTTTAAAAGGCAGCTTTCTGAGCTGCAGTAAATCTGTCCTAAGTTTGAAGATATTTAAAGTCAAATTATTAAACAGCTCTGCTTTTGAAAAAGTCATCCTGGTTTGGTTTTTCTCCTTATGTAAGGGAAGGGAGAAAGTCCTATTTAGTCTGTCTGAACTGTGAAACTGGAATGCATTAATGCCATTCTGTTTTATAAGCTTGGTGTTTGATACTCCAGAGAACATTTTTTAAGAGGGAAGAAAAAGTGCTGAAACACTCAGGTAAACAATCAAAATGCAGAATAGGGTATATGAATCTACATCATAACATCAGTAAAATGCTTTAGTAAAATCTGTAAGGCATCTTATTTGGGGTAAGCTATTTGGCAGCTACTTTTTAACACTTGGCACTTATGTAATATTTTACATTTTCTAATTAACAAAGCAAAAATAGCAAGGTGAAGTCATCCCACTGAAATCACATGTTGATGCAAACATTATAAAAATACCAGCCTGTGGAGTGAGGAAGAGAAGGATTGACAGTCCTTTTAAAAACAAGCTGGTAAATGTTGATATTAAAGGCACTGTTTTTACTGGAACTGAACTGTGAAATGACAGACAAAAAAGATAACAATATGGACACACCTCTTCAGCCAGTCTGGTATATAGGTAGTTGTTCCAAGTCAAGGCTGTAAAAGGACTGGCATGACCTTTGGAAATCAATGAGGGAGGATGGGAGAAGTAATCAGGGCTGAGTGTTCATGAACAGGAGAAAAATTGTCTGTCTTCTTGCACTTCAGCAGCAATTTGCGAAGAGACGTCAATTGAGCCAAGGGTTGAATTGTAAAAGAGGATGCTGCAACAATGATGAGCCCTTAAGTGCTGTGGTGTAGTGGTGATGTGCTACACAGTGTGGTCTACTGGGTGGTAGTAGAGAGTTCAATCTATAAAGGCCAGTTAAAATTGCCAGGAGGAACATAGTCATGCCTTAACAGTAACGTGTTTCTATTATCTTCTCCTTATAGTAAGGGCTTGATCTTGTGCACGTTTGTCTGCTCGTTAGACAAATTGGGCAAAGATCCCTTCTGCCTGGCCTTCTGATGTATTTGTAATACACGGGATACCACAAAATCTTTGTTCCTACCAGCTACGTGGTGAAGCATCCAGTTTCAGTCATGTAGTTGTGAGTGCACCAGCATTAAAGTAGATGCTATGTGGAAACGCTTTACACTTCTGTTTTATGTTCAGGAGAGGAACCAGATATGCCTGTCTGCAGTCCTGTATCCTCAGATGGAGAGACTAGAAAACACACTTTCATTTGTGAATCTGTGGTTTGGTTGTTAGTCATGTGAGAAATTCGTAGTGCTCTTTTTTTCCTTTCTTTCCTTATACTTGCAGATCTGCATAATCTATGCTGATTTTTTTGCTGCTTAGTTGTGTCCTGTGAAGCAGAACTTTGAAGGTGTTTTTAGTCAGACAGCTAGCTATAAAACAGAAGGTGCAGCCACACCATCTGGTTTTGTAATAATGTCCTGTGTCGTGCCAAGCAAGATTAGACTCTTAAGCTTGAACAGGAGATCTGCAGGTGATAGTTAGGTGTTCCAGTTAACAGTATTGCCAGGGCTTTCTTTTCAGCTGAAAGAACGAGCATGTGTTGGAAGGGTCAGTACTGCTGGCAGGACCGTTCTCCAGTGGAGGTGTGCAAACAAGGTCTGGTCATCTAATCATTTTGGCAAGCAGGGGGAAAAAAGGATATTCCAGCTTGGAGGTTATGCCATGGCTAATTAGAAAAACAAATACTGCTTCTCTAAATTCAATGTAAATTTTATTCAAGAAAGTCTTTTCATTTTGTAACAATCTTGCTCTTTATACAAGCTCATAATAGGTCCACCTGAGATCAAAGCTCCACATGCTCAAGGCCATTATGCAAACTCCCCACAAATTACAGTCTAAAGATGAGAGTGACATAGGATCAGAAGGGACACAAGGTCAGAGTGAGGTGAGGTGACTGACTCCTAGTCACTCAGTGGGTCAGTGGCAGAGTTGATATAGGCACTCTTGCTTTGTAACCCTGTGCCTAAGCTACAGGTATCTGTGCTGAACGCTATGGGTATGGATAATGACTTTTTCCAAAGAGAAGGGTTTGATTTCCATAATCTCAGAAGACTTGTGAAATCCTTCTTGGGGAGTAGTGTGATATGTTTAAAATGAAACTGTGTTGACAAACCAGAAACTTAGTCTCTTGAGTCATCAGTTGTGTAAATAAAGTATTTGTCTTGTATTGCTTGGTCTTTGTCTCTATCAAAACTATTTACAGCGTTGTCATTGGTTTCTGCATCTAGATATGCTTGGATGGAAATTGTTTCTATTGCCATGCAATGTGAATTCAGTTGATCTGAGAACCCAGACTGGCTTTCTAATTCAGTGCTGGTGTTGATGATTCTGTTGAAGTTCATGTGATCTGAGAAGCAGAATATGGGATCTTCAGGGATCTAGTGGAATTTTTTTGTTAACCAATGTGATTTCTGTGCCTGGTAGGATGGGAATTTAACCTTGATCACTCTCTGTGGTGCTCCTGAAAGATTCCAAAGACCAGATTTTGCAGTTTCTGCACTGAAAATCTTTCAGTCAGTGGATTCATGGGACAACAAAGAAGCTGCTAGTACCTGTGTCACAGTCCCATGGAAACAGATGTTTACTGTTTTTCTTCTCTTTCTAGACTGAACAGGAGCATTGTTAGACATCATGTTTTTAAATGTGAACACTGAGTCAATCTGTATCTCTGCAGGGCAGAACTCTCCTCTTTGACTCATCAGTCATCAGTGTTAGACTTATCTGGGTCTATGCTTTGTAACAGTGAGCTGGACCTGGAAGGGGTTAAGGTCATGCTACATGCTGCCATCATCTGAAGTAAGTGCAGAGCTGAGATCTTAACCCTTTCAAGCTCTGCTTGCAGAGCAGTGTTTTTTCTTGGCAGCAAAGTAACTGATACGAGAAAGTATAATGCACACCTGGTTGTAAGCGCTGGACTAGAGGTAGAAGCTGGATTTCAGGAAAGTACAGGCAATGGCATATCTACCTTATCTGAACCACACAAAGGTGGAAGTTCAGATGGGTGGCTGGTTATTTTAGCATCTTACCGTGAATGTTGCTGAGAGAAGAAGCTTTGCTGGGGTCATCCCTTCTTCCATGTTACTCACTTCTGGGCCTGAATTACTTGGCTTATGCTCAGCCATCCAGTTTCAGGCTATTAATTTTAACACAAACACAACTCCCTCCAGGAAGGCTTTTCACTGCATGGACACTGTGCTCCAGCACCTGTTGGAAGAACCTTCCAGAGCCCTTGTATGACAAAAACTATTGCCTAGGAAATTAGGCAGCTCTTCATTAACTGGCTCATAGTTTGATTGTCTAGGTTCATTGTCTAGGTTGTCTTTGGGATTGTCCTGGTTTCAGCTGGGATAAAGTTAATTGTCTTCCTAGTAGCTGGTATAGTGCTATGTTTTTTGTTCAGTATGAGAAGAATGTTGATAACGCTGATGTTTTCAGTTGTTGCTAAGTAATGTTTAGTCTGAAGTCAAGGATTTTTCAGCTTCTCATGCCCAGGCAGCAAGAAGGCTGGATGGGCACAAGAAGTTGGGAGGGGACTCAGCCAGGGCAGCTGACCCAAACTGGCCAAAGGGGTATTCCATACCATGTGATGTCATGCACAGTATATAAACTGGGGGGAGTGGGGCTGGGGGGGATTGCCTCTTGGGGACTAACTGGGTGTCAGTTGGTGGGTGGTGAGAATTGCATTGTGCATCACGTGTATATTCCAATTCTTTTAGTATTATTAGTGTCACCATTATCATTATTAGTTTTTTCTTTTCTGTTCTATTAAACTGTTCTTAGCTCAACCCACGAGTTTTACTTCTTTTCCTGATTTTTCTCCCCCATCCCACTGTTTGCAGGGGAGCGAGTGAGCGGCTGCGTGGTGCTTAGTTGCTGGCTGGGGTTAAACCACGACAGGGATCATGAGTGCTAACCATAGCTGCCTTGTTAGTGTGCAAGTAATGGTCCTTGATGCCTTATATTTGTTTGTTTGGGTTTTTTTCCCCCCTGCAGCTGCATGGTGCATCTGGTAGCTTTTGAAGAGGCCAAATGGTGTTTGCAATCTAAGCGGGTTTTGCCTGTCTCTTTGTAGATGCTGGCCAAAGCAAGTGTCGATTAGAGAGAGCTCAAGCACTGGAACAGGCAAAGAAGCCCCAGGAAGCAGTCTTCATCCCAGAATGCAATGAGGATGGATCGTTTACACAGGTAAAATTTCTATTGGCTTCCTTCAGCCAGGCTCCCAGTGGCTGCAGGAGATTCACTGTTAAGATATGAGCCAAGTGATGATTGCAGCATGGGTGCACACTGACTCAGTTACTCAGGTGAAAGTGCTAAAAGCTGGGGACTTGTTTAACCAACTGGAAGCTTTGATTCAGACACTATACCTTAAGACACATGCATATGTAATGGCATCCATCTCCAAATGCAGCACAAAAACAAATGGCATCAACCTCCAGTACAGTACAGAAACAAAAACAAATTGCAGGGAAGGCTAATTTTTCCCTGAAGATGAGCTGCAAAGAGAGCTATGGCTCACACAGAACAGGGTGGACCAAGCTGCTTCTGCTGTTACCTGTGCTTCATCTATCCCAGCAAAAAAGAGTGGTCTATTGAGCCTCTTCCCTCTGTAGGGTACTTGTTAGTGACAGACTCCTTCTTCCTGTTCTATGCCCTGTTGTGGTTTGGGGGTCTGGCAGAAAGGTGATGAGACTGATTTGTCTGGGTTTTTGATTCTTCACTGTTCACTTGCTGAACTAAATGATGTGCTGGGATTGTAGACTGTTTCGTAACGCTGCTTCTCTTGAGAAGCAATTATCTTAGGCAGGGGTAGCAGAGAAGGTTTATGGTTTGTTGGCCTTTAATATCTGCCAAAAATGAATAGTCAGTCCTGGTCACTGAGCGTCCTTCAGAAATAGCTGGACTGGGGGGAGGTCCTACCGAATTCTAGAGAAGTTGAAGTAGTTATGGCAAAGAGAAAGCCCTCATGAAGGAGATTTTGAGAGGAAGAGTAGTTTGCCAAGGCAGGGTAGAAACGAAGAGTGATACTTGGTTCTGTTACCACTAGCATGCTGAGTAGTGTCCCAGTGCTAACTGAACTGACTTAAAAATGGCTCATGTGCAGTTCCCTAACAGGTAGGAGGGGTATGCTGTCTGCTCAGTTTGACATGCATCTCAAAAGCCAAAATCCTGCAACCCTGATGACCTCTAGTTTGTGACTTAGGTAAATCCCACACCCTTTTTTGTCTTGGCTTCCCTATATCTAGCAGTGCTCTAGAGATCTTGTGCCTCAGAGAAATTTTAGAATTCATTAGTTATTGTTTGCAAAGTCTTTTGAAGGTAAAAAAATTTCCAAAATATAATCAATATTGGCTTCAAAAAGATGAGAAAGACAAAAAGCTTTGGGGTTGGTTCAAACACTTTGTGATGCCTGGGGGAAGAGGAGAGGAAAGATTTTTTTTTTGTGATAACCCACCAAAAATTTTTATTCCCCCCTCTCCCCCCCCCCCCGCCTTACCCTCCCATTATCTGGTGTGTGGGAGTGTTTTTGTTTTGTTTTTGTTTTTTAATGGTGAAGTGGGAAAAGTCTTATCCATCCTGCCAACTTTGCATACTTCTTTGGAGCAGCATCGTATTTGTGTACAGTGTGGACCATCTTGGGAAGGTGGGGGTAAGAGAGGTGGCGGCTGTAGTTTCTTGCAGTCTAACTACACTCTCAGTTGTTGAAATCTGATTTTGTGTAGAGCTACTCAGGTTATGTTGGCACTGGAGGGGAATACTTATAAAACCTAGCATAGTGGGCCAACTAAGTGTTCCATGTTAAACTTTATAGTTCAAGAAAAAAGGGGGAAGGAAAGCTGACTTGACAATGTTTCTGTCACCTGTCCATCAACCTCTTGGAGAGTAAAGTATGGGGTGCAGGTGAAAATTTTATCTTAATAAGTTGGACTGAGAGTGCAGTTGATAAAGCTTTGTTCCAGACAGGTTTATTTGGAAGGTTGGTACTGGTGTCTGGATGGCAGAGCAGTTGCTGGGCCTCCTTCCTGCACATTCCCTGGCCAGCGTGGGTTGCCAGTGGAGAGGCAACATGAAACTGCTTACAAAAATTGTGTGTTTTCAGCTGGCAGTCAAGCAATATTTCACATTCTTCCTCTGTGCAGCCCTATCTGTGAACACTAAAATGCTCTTGTTTTACCTGGCATGATGAAGGAAGCCTCTGATCCCGTTGTAGCTGGAATTAACTGAAATATTCGTATCATTCCTTGGATCGTAAAAATACCCCGTGTTCTACATACCTCAGGAACCAGCTTTATCGTTTATATTGCAGCATTTAAGGTCATTGTCCCTGCATAAGATGTGAATGAAAATGTCCCAGGAAGCTAACTGGTTTCAGCCTGCATTTGAGACAAATATTTCCTTTAGCTTGTAGTCCAAATTAATTAAACTTTGATTTTTGAAAGGACGTATAAAAATTAGAATTTTGGTGAACAGTCTAAACAGTTTTTGCTTCCAGCAACTCATGAATAGATCTCATCTAGTGGAGGTGGTTTGGATACTGCATCTCTTGTGCAGAGAATTGGCACCCCTGGGTTCTGCTCTGCAGGGAAACTGTGTAGGCCAGTTCTTGAAGTCCCTTAGGCCTTGCTGAAGTCAGCTCTGAACTGTTACTGGTTTATTCTGGTTCAATACCAGAGAGTTGCTCCATCCAAAATCTCAGCTGGGAAGTCCAGAACAGAGCAGCATCTCTTAACGAAGTTTCTAGGAGGAATACCCACCATGCTTTTCAACTTTGAACCCCCATCCCAAAAAGAATCTAAACAGATGCATACACTTCAGGGTATACCCTGTATGTAGAGTTGGCTAAGGAAGTTTCTTCAACAGCTTCCCCCTCTTCTATGTAACTGTTATTGGAGGAATATTTTCGGTAAAAGAAAATTTCTGATCAGAGGGGAAGCAAAGATGCATGCATGTATTTAGAATATCAAATGTCTTAATTGTTATAGCACTCACTCAAGATGTGGATGACTTGCTTTCAAGCGTTGAGCTGAGCCTCTTTTTTGTAGTCGCATACCCGTAAGGCGTTCAGGCCCATATCATTGTCCTTGCCATCAGACTTTAAGATCTGCATTTTTGTCTAATTAATTGTTGGAAATTCTTGAAAGTTTTGCAGTAGTGAAAAACATGAACGGTGCAGGTTTGGGAGCTGCATTTGGTAGTGGTAACTGTGTGCTCAGAGAACCTCCTTGGTCTTAACCAGATTGAACTATTGCTTTTGTGGTTTAGCATCACCCTCTTGATTAGAAACTAAATTGCAATCACTATGGGTAAACACTGAAAGTAGCACCAGGTGAGGCTGTTCCTCTGAAAGCAGCTCAAGTCTGCCCTTTCCAGTTCCTGGAATTGCATACAGTGCAAAACTGTGAATTTGGGGCTGGATCCACTGCAAATTGGATGGGGCTTGTAGGAGGGTGAAGAGAACATAGCTACTCTGCTGTTCAGTGACCCGCAGCATGTGCTGCATGGGGCAGCGGCTGCAGAGGGAAGACCATCCTTATCTCCTCTTCCTCCTCCTTCCCTGCAGGGCACCTGGCTCTAAGACCCTACAGTTAGATGTGGTAACAAAGGTGAAAGGGAGGAGGGCCTGAAGGCAAAGACCTTGGTTTGGCTTGCATTTAAACCCGGTGTTAGACATCCTGTGTGTTTGAAACACTTGTATGATCTTTTTTTTCATTGTCTGTAAAATCTAGACCAAAAAGAAATGTTGCCACTGATTCTATTGCTTGGATGGCCAGTTTTCCTAGCCATGGCTAGTTATAACGGGGTTTGTGTACTGCATGAAGAGGAGCAGGCACCTGTCAATTCACTGGTTTTCATAACTGTTTCTATGCACCATGTGTGCTGCTTCCCTTATTCTGTGAGTTTGTGTATTGCAAAGATCTTATCCCTTTTTAGCACTGCTTACACATCTAAAAATGTGGCATGGATTCACAGCATGGAAGAGGTGGTGGCATTGCAGGCATGATGGGATGACTGTAAATGGGAGCAGACCTGATGAATTGCTCTGGAATTGCTATTGCTTTATATTTCAGTCTGTGGGGAATATTACTTCCTATAATGAAAGTTCTCTGCACCTAGCCCACAGTAATATAAGCATGCAGATAAAATTTTGAGTTACTCACAACATAAGAATGTTTGTTTGATATGCATAATTTAATTAATTGTATAAAACTGAGGTCATGTACTGTTGCACAAAATTGGACAAGACTAAAACCAGTTTCTATTCCCAAGACTTACTCTCTCCTTTTTGCTGTTATGCTGTATTTTGCATAAATGCCATTCCCTTTCCATGCTGCACTTAACCTGCTGTGATCTGTTCTTCATAAACAACAGGCTCTATTGGGTAATCTGCACACTTTCTTTTGCTGCCTAGTGCCATTGGGCTTGTTGCCATGGGCTGAGAGAGACTTGCATTCTTCATAGTTTTCCTCCAAGCAGTTTTTTAGAAAAGGTTGCTGAGGTTTGAAATGGGATCCGTTTCAGATTAATATGAACGTGAATAATGTTAACCCTGCTTTGGGGCTGTAGTCTCGTGGGGCTTTTTGTGGGGTGTCTTGCTATTTGCCGCCACCTTCCACTGTCTAGCTGTGGTTTCTTTTCCTTGCAAGTCTGCATACAAATGGCTGAGAGCAAGTCTCCTTGGAGAGTTTCTTTGAGTTTAGGGGTCTGAAAACTGCGGCTGCTGGTGCAGTTATGATGCAGCACTGAGATTTCTCTTAAAGCAAGTGCATCAGTTAGACCTGTCATCTTATGACGGGATCAGTGAGTGGGCTGACTTTGTCAGAGCAGCTTTCTGTTGTCAGATAGCTTCCAGAGCACTTGCACATCTGGTAATACAGGTCTGTTTGGAAAGAGGGATCTATTTTACGGTCCATAGTAATAGTTTCATTCTGTGCTATGCTAATGCATGTACAAAGTACTGCTTTCTCCTAAGTCTCACAAACAGACCCTTTTCTGAAGACATGGGGAACCTTCTCAGCCTTCAGTGTGACTTCATGATCCAAGTCTGCTCCTCTGCATTGGCTAGCGTAGCATGATGCTGGGCAGAATTACAAACCCAGTTCTTAATGCAGCACGGTGCTGCCGGGCACTGTGTAGACATGTCCTGCATTCCCTGGATGCTGTCTATTATTCCATTATTCAGTGCTCGTACTCTAGCAATACTAAACTCTCAAGGACTTAACCTCTCCTTTCAGAAGGGAAGAACACAGTCTGTCTTGCTAGATTAAAGAAACTCTTTCTTCATAAAGAATCTGGGCTTTAATTAGTAGGTGGTTCTGGCTTTTTTTATTAAGACACCCCTTCTATAAAAGACTGTAGCTGGAGCTCTCTGTGAATACTGCTCTGCAGATTTGTCTGCTACTTACGTACTTCTTTTCTTCCTGCAGCTCTCATTGTGTTTCTCGTTTGTATATTGAGCTAAAGATAAGCCATGGATGGGTAAGGAGGTAGCAACGTTGGTTATATATGGCATTTCTTCAAAGAAGTACCAGCCAAGAGAGCAAAGGAACAGATTCTTAAACCAGGAGAGGACATCCTTAAGGAAAGTGACAATGTAAGATCATTCCCATCTTTAAAGGGTCACATTCTGTGTCAGAAGCAGAGAGTATCTCTTGGGGAATCCCTCTCCTGAGCTAAAAATCGTATCTGTGCCAGAGAGTGTGTGGGGAACGCCCTTGACCATGGCTAAGATTCTTTTGCCACAGGTAACTTCTTTCCCTGGTTATATGAATAGTGAAATTCCTGTGGAGCAAGCATTTCTTGAATGGTGCAGAGAGGTGAGGGAGATGGCTGCTGCATAAAGCCCTGGTGGGAATATTTGTCTGTATAACATCATTTGGGAAGAAATAAGTATGAGCAGGGAACAGAAAAAGTGACAAAAATTATTTAAGGGGTTGCAGTCCCAAAGAAGCTCAGACTTAAGATACAGACAGATTCATAGCTCCCTAAAATTTTCTGTAAAGGAGAGGCAGGCTTCTGACAGTAGTCAGCGGACTCTTAATCTAGCAGAAGGTATGACAAGATCCAGGGTCTAAGCAGTACAGCAAGACATTTAAACCAGAACAGAGGCATCACCACTTAGAGTTAGGATAAATAGCTGTCAGGCCAGTTTGTGCTGATTGTGCGCCACTAACTCGGGTTTAGCGACTTTCTAGATGAGCCTCAATGGCTCAAACAGAGGAAAGGCTTGGTTAAAGGATTGCTATGTGACACTGCGGCTTCTCTCTGGGTCAGACCAGATGACCCACTGGCTTCAAACAATTTATTTAGCTGGTTTTACAGTGTTTACAAGGAGTACCTGAGTGCAGCCAGGGTTTGGAGCCTTGCCTTATGCTGTGAGTGCAGGCAGCATCTTTGCTGCCTGCCCTCACCCTCAGCAGTGCCATTCAAAAACTGGATGTGTTTTTTCTTTTGTCATAGAAGTATTGCTTTGAATGCAGAAGGAATGTTCTTCTTCCCTTCTCCTCTCTGCCCTCCATTATGGAAGGACCCAGGAAATGTTTGTCTGCTCTGTGATGAGATAGGAATCGGTTACCAAACTCTTCATCTGAACAGCAGTGAAAGGCTAGTCTGAGCGTTGCTGTTCCTGTGCTCAGCCCAGTGCTTGTCCAAGGTGCTCTCAAGCCTCTTACAGCAAACTTCTTTCTATAACTCTGTAGAGTCTGGTTTCAGCCAGCATAGAATTAGTGCTTCGCCCCTGTTCTCTCCCTTGTGCGTGTGCATGCAGTTTCTGTCCTGTTTGTGGTTTATCTTTTGGAAACAACGCCTTGATCCTCCTTTGTCAAATGACTCTAAAGGGATGCTGCTGCTTGTTGAGAAGCTTTGGACTGCTTGGAAATCTGATTCTGGCTTTGTCAGTGAGATACTGAAGAAGCTCAAACAGTGGCTTCTTTTTCCCTCAGGAAATTAAGAGGCAAAGTCATCTGCCAGTGACTACGCTTTTAACGTTTTCCTATTGTAATGAACTTGATGAGAGCAGGTGTTTATTCATGTGGCCAATGGCTAGTATGTTAGCTGCTATTTGATTTCACATATCGTAATGGTGGGGGGTGGGATAGAGGACTGCTGCTACACTCTTAATTTGGGCAATGGTGGCACAGCAATTTTTGTTGGGTTTGTCCCTCATGCTTTTCACCCTTCAGTTGAGTCACAGTTGAGATGGCATATCTCTTACTCCTGTAAAATAGAAGCAGTGCCCTGCTGCCCGATCAGGGATTTGGGTACTTGCAGGGCTTTAAACTGCAGTTTGATTTTTTGAAAGTGTAGATGTTAATGGTGAATGTGTTGGAAGACCTCAAACAATTTGCAGGTTTTATTTCTCTGATTCCCTATTATGTAACTGAAAATGTTCAGCTGTTGGACAGGTGTATGTTAATTTGAGATGTCAAACTCTATCAGTCATGTAGCTGCAGCTTGGTTAGCAATCAAGTTTATTTTGTATATAAAATTGATAATCTAATTTGTCTAGCACAATGCTTTGCTTTAGAAGACCAAGAGCCAAAAAATGTCAAACACACTTTTTCTAATGTAGTTTGGTAGAGCCTAAATTAACTCAAACCATGAAGATCAGATCTGTGCGGTAAACAGGTGTCACTTTTACATGGTTACTCATCTGATTATAACAGTATTTAAAAATCTTGCTACTATGGGAGTAGGATTAGAATGAGGTTGAATTTCAGGTAGAAGTTTTAAATGGGATTTAGAAACAAAACCTCAAACCTATGATCATTGGAAACTCATTGGAAAAATTGAAAGGAAACCCCTGAATTTTCAAGATTCCTTGATTAAGATGCTCTGGAATAGTTGACACTTTATAGAGTTTGCGTTTACATACAGTGTTTAGAAATGGTACTGAATCAGCTATTGCCTTTAGATTTTTTCAATGCCATACCAGTGCTATGTAGCTGATGAAAAGTATACCATTTTTTTTTTTTTCCCCCCAGCCTTTAAGCAGCAAACTCTAGGCTGTACACCACTGTTGTTATGACACCTAAATATGCTGAGACCTGGTCAGGTATGATGGTGAAATGTAGCACCTCTTGACATGAAGACATTCAAGAAAGCCAACTGTGGTGACTTTTGAGGTTTCTGAAGTGTCCATTCTTCATTAGTAGTTGTCTGGCCTTTAGAATAAGGGCTGAGATATAATTGCTGCTATTATCTGTAACAGGGAAGTCCTTTGGTGCTGCAGTGGAACATGTGGTTGTTGTGAAAGTGCTGTCAATCTGAGGTTTTGGGTTTTTTTTTAATGGTGGCAGAGGGAAGACAGGGTCATGGGATACCAGTCCAAGGAAGACCAGCATTCCTTAGCTTAGTTATTTATGAAATTGCTTTGCTTTTATGGATGTAATGTGCTTGTCTTGCATAAATGAGTGTATGTAACTGGTAGCTCTCCATTGAGATGAGTTGTATAACATGCTTTTAGTTAATGCATCTACCCTAAATTTATGTCAGTACATTTTTTGGACTCCTCTGCCACATATTTTGTTATTTTCTGGCTTGGCAGAAGGACTATAAAGTCACTAACACTTGAATTTTTTAAATGCTGGGTACACTGGATTTTTTCTTTGTAACATGGAATGGTCTTGCCCTACGAATTCAAGACCCTATCCTGGAATTTGGCTTCATCTCTGGGTAAGATTTTTACAATTAATGCTCAGATCTAAAGACAGCTTCTTGTGCTGTTGGGGATGCAATAATGTGTGTGTGATCAGCAAAGATAAACATTAAACACAGAAACCCAAGCAGTTCCATCACACTTGTTTTGAATGTACAATTCATTAGATTGAGCAGTAAGAAATATTTTGCAACTTGACTATTGCTAATTGTATTCATAGTGCTTTTGAGTAATTTGCAATCAATTTTGTGATATATTGAGAGAATAAAAATGAAAGTGTGCAGATAGCAGTGACAGTGACTTCAGTAACGTGGGTACATGAGATTATTGTTGATTTTGGCTGCTAAAAGTGAATTTGCTTGAGGCAAAATGATTGATTTGCACTTTAGTAAAACCCAAGATAAACACGTGGTACGGTGTTATAATGGCTCTTAGATCATGTTTTATGTGATACTCACAGCCTTTTAAAAAGACTGTCATTAAGTCTGTGAACAAACTCTGCTACCTTAGGGAATCGAAGCCAGCTGTCAGCAAGGGGGAATGACTGGTTTAGCTCTGAAGGATCCCTAATGAAGGAAACAGCACAAACACCCCATCAGTCTTCTGTGTGGAGAGGACTGGAATGGGAAATCGGCTTCAATGAACTTTTTTGGAAAAAGAGAGAATGGACAGAATTCAATTCACAAGTAAAATAAGATGGCAGTTTCTGAAGTGATCTCATTTCATGGCTTTTTTTTCAGAAATGTGTTGAAGGGGTCATCTCTAGCTTATAGTAATGTAGTCATTTCTATACCATTTCAAGATGCTGGAAGTACTAATGTGCACACTGAGCCACAACTGAAAGTGTGTTTGCTAGAAAGGATTTTGGAACCTGTTAGTATTTACACAGATGCCTGTATGATGATCATTTACTTTTGTCTCAAGGGAAGTCAAAGGCATCCTGAATTTTATCCAAATGCTGACCATGCTGAAAACTGAGGCAAAAGCTGTAATTAGATTCATTAAGCTGGATGAAACGATAGTGCCACTGAACAAATATCTGCGTAGATGTTACTAAGACCAGTGTGCTCGATGGGGATTTATCTGTTCTCACTTTAGAGGTCCACATCTGAACTAGTCATTCTGGTGTCCTTCCTTGGTGAAGGAAGGAACTGGGCAACTCTAGATGTTCAGTTCAGAAGTAGAGCTTTAAAGTTAAGCAAGATGAATCTTATGCTGTGTATCTTTTGGCTTATTAGAGCCTTCATCAAATGTTCTTAAGTCCTTGTCAATACATGAAGAGCAAGCATGATGGATCTTTCTTCTGTTGCCTAGGCTGACATAGTAACAGGAGAGACCTTAAATCTATCTGGAGAAAGTTTGTTGACATAACTAGTCTGTGTTGCATTTTTCCAGCCATGTTTACTGAACAAAATGCTCTTGAAACACCCACAGATGCTGTTCTCAAGCAGCAGCTGTGGAATTGGGGCAGGGTGGCCTTTCCACATCCCAGCTGGGATGCAGTGGGACAACTATTTAATGGTAAATGGGCCTTAGCAGAGGGTGGAATGAGCTGAGACACAACTGCTGCATCCCCAAACAGAAGTGTTCTCAGCTGACTACTTGTAACTTCTTTTGCATCCTAAATTGCAGCTAAAGGAGTTGGAGTAGGAGAAACAACCTTTCTTTGGGGAGGGAGGTGAGGGGTGAAAGAAAAGATAACGATATCAAAGATAGTCTTCTGTGTGACTTCCTTACTCTAAAGCATGTGTTTGTGATGTGTCTGGGTTGGGACTTCCACTAAGATGCTGGATTATAATAGAAGTGGTGGGTGATAGTGAGAAATGAAATGCCTGCTCTTTGTTTTATTAAACAGGTGCAGTGCCATACCTACACTGGATACTGCTGGTGTGTGACACCTGATGGCAAGCCTATTAGTGGCTCTTCTGTACAGAACAAAACTCCTGTATGTTCAGGTACTGTGAGAGTCGCTTCAACAAATACTAATTTGATAACTGAAGGGGGTTGGGGAGAATGTGTCCTGTTGAGAGTGCTTAATCTTTTCAGGTGACTTGGCCAGTTTACCCGATTTAACACTGCAGTTGTGCTTATATCTATCTGCCTGTGTGTTTGCTGGTATTTGGAAGCTGCAAGGGAGCTTGGACTGTGGCATGTCCACCCTGCAGTTAGGGTACGGACACTCCTGCAAGGCTCACTGAGAAGAACCACTAAGGTAACAGCCTGTGGTAGCCAAGGCAAGAGTCGCAGTGTCGCTGTGTACACCAACACTAGAGATTCCTGTAACAGGTGGGATAATATTTTTCCATGAGCTGTATTTTAAAGAAGTGGTTCTCAGGCTGTATTTAGTGGGCCATGGAGTCACTTTGCCATCAGAGCGACTTCAGTTAAAAGTTTGGTAAGGTGGTTCTGTGTGAGAAGCTGGTAGTTGTTGACTACTAGCCCCCAAATCTGAGGTCCTGCTGTTATAATGGATTTGGGTCTTCTGATGATGTTGCTCAGTTCCAGCATCCCCATGTTTGTGTCATGGTGCTGGACAGCACTGGCCTTGCCCCACAGCTCACAAGAGGGAGGTCCAGTGCCAGGCTGTTACTCATGGGTGTATTAAGTGACGTGCTTCTGGGCACTCAACCTGACACTGCTCTGTCGCCCTATGGTTTACTGGGCCCAAATCCATCACTTTCTGTACTACAGAGTGATGCTGTTTGTTTTTCATCCCCACCATTCAATGTGGCAGCCCATGGCTCAAATAGGATGAGGTTGGGCTCTACATTTTCATATGGCCCTGATCAGTAGTGTACAGTCTAGTTTTGTGAGCTGTGGTGAACAGAGCTGCTGTGGCAGCAGCATGCTAGGCACAGGGAGGGGTGGGAGGCTGTTCTGTGCTATTTGGGAGAATTCAGGGGCAACACTAGAATTGTGCTGCTTCCCCCCCCCCCAAAAAAAAAAAAAAAGAAGAAGAAAAGACAACAAGCATAGGTGTGTGTTTCTAATGTGTTCAGTGATGCCATGTAGGCAATGCTGCTGCCTCTGCCTTCGTGCTCTGCAATCTGCCCCCCATGGGTGTTCAATGTATTTTGCCTCTCGCACCTTGCAACCCTTTAGATGGGAGCATGACAGCAGTTAAACCTTTGGGGTTGTGTTTTTTTTTTGTTTTTTTTGTTTTAAAAAATCCTTCTCAACTTGTTATGTGTCCTCTTGGCTGTAGGGTATTTTGCGGTAATAAGCAAACATAGTGACTTGCATGAGGGTTTGAGTTGAGTGGGAGAACTGTCTGGGAACTAGTAGCTTGAACTGGGATGAGTGGGAGAACTGTCTGGGAACCAATGTAGCTTGAGGGAATGCTTGGTGTTTCACAGGTACATGGAAAGAAAATAAGATTAATATTCTGTTTTAGTGTAAGGTGAAATGGTACAGTAATTTGCCTTAAGCCTTAGAATATGTCTTTCTTCCACCATTCCCAGCATATGGTTTTGGTAGGTAGGGCACGTTTTAGAGTTTTGATGATCTGTTCATTTAGTCTTAAGCTGTTTATAAAATTATGTTACCAGGAAGGTAAAGTCATGGTGTACTGTAGGACACACAGATGTTAGGCCTATGAAGACTAATGTTGGGTATGTGCTTCCTACTTGTAATTCAGCAGTAGATCTGAGATGAACTGTTCTGCAAGTGAAAGTGCCTGGGCAATAGAGTTTACTTTTAGAGTTTGTCTTGACCAGACTCTTGGGCCTGTCAGAGCTGCCTCCTTTGGAGCTGACTTTTAATCCATGTTTCTTGAAGGATCAGTAATCACTGGAACTGTTTAGTAATGGTGCATGGAAGAATCAGTTTCCTGGGAATAAAGCTATTCAAAAAAAAAAAAAAAGAAAGAAAAAGAAAAAAATAGAAAAAAATTGTGCTATAGATTTTTATACACTTTGGTAATGGGTTAGTTTAAAAAGCTTTTATTATCAGTTCAAGTTTTAGTGGAAAACTGTGTGATGAAACACTAAAGCAAACTGCAGAAACAAGTGTAGAATCATATATATTATCTGGAGATCTAAGTTTTATTAAAAAACCCAAGATGTGTTCTATTCAAGTGCGTGCTGGATCTTATTCAGTGTCCCTTTTCAAACAGCTGGGGATGTTCAGGGGTTGGTTGAAATCCATTTTCTGCAAATTGTCCCACTTAATCCCTTTCCTTTAGAATACTGCCCCTTGCATTCCCTGCACACTCTCCCCACCTGTTTTTGATTTGTTCTTCCTGACATTTGCAAATGAAAGGAGTGACTCTTATTGATCTTTCCTTCTTGCCCTTGGATTTATTCCAGGTTTCTTACTAGCACGCTGCTCTGTCGAGCTCTTTCAAATCACTGGATCCAGCTACTAAATATTTCTTGTTTACCCTCATCCTTATTTAACGTATTAAGACAAAACTTTCTTATGCTATCCCAGTTGGTTGAAGCCACAGGCTCTCTGAATCCTAAACTGAGCTGTTGGCAAGTAAAACAGATGCTTTGTGGGTTGAGATATTGACTGTATTAACGTGACATTACATGTTCTGTGTGATCATGCAGCATCTAAATAGATGTCTTTTTTTTTTCTTTTTTTTTTCCCCCCTCCCCTTTAGGTTCTGTAACTGATAAACCATCAAGCCAGGGTAATTCGGGAAGGAAAGGTGAGTGGAGTCCTGTGCTTCAGCAACTTGTTTTGTAATAGCAGCTGCCTAGCCAAGTCCCTTGAGATAACTCAGAACCTGGGTTCCTAACCAGCTCAGTGTGCGGGAGACTTACATGCCTTTAGACCTCCCCCTTCAGTAGGAGGAATAAGATGACGGTCTGTTGGTGCACCACCCTGTGAAGGAGAAAATGGTGCACTCTGCTCTGTGCCTGTCAGCTAAGGTGTAGTACATGAAAACAGAGCTTCCCAAAGGGGTGGCTGGCACAGAATAACCTTTGCTTGTTCACCTTGAAGTAAACTACTGAGCATTTCCCAGTAAAATCACTAGAGATTCAGAAGGCTATCAGTATGACTAGTACACTGGGAGTCAGGAGTGCCAATGTCATGGTTGTGGCTTTATATGCATTGAAAGGTGGGGTTTTTTAAACAGCGTAAAACCCTCTGGCCATCTGGAGCAGCGCTGTATTAAACCCTAGCTGTGCTTGGAAACCTCACTCTTGTGCATTAGGCATTGGTCCTCCTTCTGTACACTCCTTTCTTCAGTCCTTGCCTTTTCTGAGTGGGGCACTAGAGATGTGTCTTTCTTCTCCTGTGTGTATTCATAGCCCTTCTCTGTGTCCTCTGGTTTGCATTCATTGAAATAGTCATGGGAGGGGTTACCACCGAAGTATATGTTGAGGAGCAGTCAAGGTTGTCTGTAGGCCTTCTCCACACCCTGCTTTTCAATCCCTGTCCCCTTCTACCCCCCATTCAGAGTCAACTTTTGAGTTTGTCTCCTTACTACAGGAAAACAGTGCTGAATGCATCCTCACTCCTGCTGGTGAGGATGAAGGCTGTTTACTGGGAGAAGTTCCTGTTTTGATATCTGAAGCAGGATTTTTACTGCTAACTCTCTAAACCAATTATTCCTGACACTTCAGAACGCAGGATAATGCTTACCTTGATGCCAACACTTTAATTTGAAGAACATTTTTCCATGCTGGGACTGTCAGTCATGAAAACACTTAACAGGAATTACAGATTGCTGTGTTCAGAGCAGTGATGCATTTTGAGCATCTATTGGTTGTGTATAGTAGCTTAGGAAAAGGTAGGGAGAAGAAAGATGCAAGGAAAACTACTTAGTTAAGAATGAATGCTGAAGCCTGCTTCTTATTTTAGGTAAGGATATGTCTCTGGAAACCTGCAATTATGTGTTAATGTATAATTGGCACCTGAACGCATTGTTATCATTCCGTTAATGCAATCATTGCTAGTCTAGCCTGAAGTACAAGCAAATCAAGTAGCTTTTGAAATCTGCATTATTTTTTGAGTGGGGGTTGTTTGTAGGCTTCCTACCTGAGTAGTTCTGGTCTGTTCTTCTAGAATTGGAAGCAGCTGACATTGGATTTCATAAGAAACAGAAGCAAAAGGGGAAGACATCTGAACTTCTTGTTCCCACTTCACTTCCTTTATTAACTCAGAGGTTGGAACATGCAAAAAAAAAAAAAAGAGAGAGAACTGTAAATGGAATGAATTAATCTAAAATTTGTAATATAAATTGATTCTCCTTGGTGGTGCCTGTGACATCCTGTTTCAAGAATGGTACGCTTGGTCACGTGGCTGCAGAAACATCCTGTGCAGTAGCTGTCAAGAAAAGGAAAATGTTTCCCTTTGGGCCAGCGTGCTTCAAGCAATCATGTAAATTTTGTGTCCCCTCCAATTCTGGATCTGTTCATTTCTGTTGGAAGCCCTTGCACAAGCCACTTTGGCCTTTCTCCATCACGTTAGAAAAATACTTGTGAGCAATTATTAAATAGGTCTTTTAAAATCAAGAAGGCTTTTAGAAACTGGAATAATTTGGTTTAAAATTTGATGGACTTAGCATTACTTTTTGGTTAGTGATGAATGTCTAATCTAAAAATGAATTTGGCTTTCTTAGCAGTGTTTTTTCTTGACTTAAGTTACTTTGGTTCAAAATTCCAGTATCCAGCCCTGTTATGAGGAAGTTGGAACCAAAACCAGCCTGGCTTCTTTGAAGCAAGGTGGTCGCTGGAGGTCTGGCTTCTCTGAAGACTGGTAGCTAGCCAGCTTGCATATAACCATCCATTCTAGCTGAGTGTTCAGACTATTTCTGCAAAGATTGCCCTTTGCAAGAAGACAAAAAGGGCAGGATGAGGAGGGGGCCGGCAGGAACTGGGTCAGTGATGACCTTTCTGTTGTAGAGGTACATCTTGGAAACTTCTGACATCACTTTGGGCAACTGCCGTCTGACTCTGGGCTTTTCCCACTGCGCAGCAGACTCCTGTCTCCATCTGTGGATGAGGGTCTCTGAGTCAAAGAGCATTATCTGGCACAGAATAGGTGCTCTCAGAAGGAAAACGAATAGCTAAGACTCTCAAAAGTGATTTCTTTTGTCCCATTCATACAGGAATGTAAAATATGGAGCTAATAAACTTTGTGTGATGCTGGTGCCTTTCAAGTCTTCAGGGCAAAATAGTTTTTTGGATGGAGGCTGCTCTGCCTTAGAAACAGTGCAGATGGGTAGGCTTAAGCTGTTGGGTAATAAATGAAGACTTTACTAGCATATTAGCTCTCCTTTAAAAGAGACAGATTAATGTTGGAAGAAGGCGACTGGTTATTGGTAATAATTCTCTTTCTCCAAATGTTTTGGCCTCTTTTCCATCCTGTTTAGCTCTAATTTCTGGGGGTAAATAGGTATGATGGAGTCACCAGAAGACGTGAGGTAACATGCGATTCCACTCACAGGCTCTCTCACTACTGATGAAAAGAAAGATGAAATGGCTTTATGGTCACGTGGCTTGGCATGTAGTTCCAGAAGTGGCTCTGTGGAGCTTTCTGCGGAGAACAGGCAAGAGTGCTGGCAAAAAATCCTTTTTATTTTTAAATCCCATGCTCTGGTTGCCCATATTTACATTGCTGCTATTGCTGTATGATGCAATGCCAGTTAGTCATACAATTTGCCCTGTAAGGTAATTTAAATCAAATTAAATTGGCACCAAACGTAAAACTTTAAAATAGGATGTATTGATTTGTTCTGTGTCTGAGAAGTGTTCTGTTGCTGGAAGGCAGAGCAGACCTGGGCCTGGGGAGATGGAGACATGTTCGTATGAGGTGGAACGGAAACCCAGGTTCTCCAGGACACGCTCAGTGTGTGGACTTGGCAGCTCAGACACTTACCACTGTTCTTTCTATGCTGAATTCAGCCTGCAAGGGAAGAACAAGTTTCCAGGACCTTTGTCAGGGAATGCAGTTATTCTTGGGTGGGCTTAGGATATCCAGAACCTGCAGACTTCTGTTGCTGTCTGTTCCTTATTCTGGCTTGTTCATTGTACAATCCTTTTTCATAAGGAGCTTCTTGCACTAATTTACTCCAGTTGCTGCTTAGTTTGAAAGGCCTGAGAGACTTGGAAGATGCACGCTGTCCCCTAGAGGGCTGGATCTCCCCCCTTTCTCCCACTGGGAGGTTGTTAATGTTTTAAGAAGCAGTGAAAGGCATCCTTGGAGCCAACATGACTGGATTTCTTCCCTGCCTAAAGAATGCAGAAAGTTCCTTTCCAGCCAAAGGGAAATTGTGCCACACGTTGAAACAAAACAAGCAAACACCAAACAAAACAAAACTTTATCTTCTTTATCTGAGGAATGCTGGAGCTTTAGGAGCTCAAAGCTACAGATTTGGCATATTGCAGCCATGAGTAGTCTTTTGCAATCACCAAGCAAGTTTTAAAAAGTAGGCTGGTCAGGAGACAGGGATGTAAAAAGCAGCCATGTAATTTTTTATCTCTATAAAGTCACTTGGTCTTCCTTCTTAAAACTGGAAACTGAGTGAATTAAAAGTAGAGAGTCTGGGAATGAGTGAAGAGGAAAAAAAAAAATAATCTAAGTGGGGATACTGGTTCGTTAGTGGTTGTTAACTGTTCTGAACACTGTGGGAGAGGTGTTGATACCATTTTTAAATCAACTGAATGAAGGAAATGGGAAACAAGGCTTGGTTTTATAACCTGGGATTAAAAAATGATGTAAGTATAGGGTAAATATGGGCTGGATAAACTGTCAGTGTCAGTCATGAAGAGTCTTTAGTGGTATGAACTCCCTTTTTCTTTCATAAAGTCTCTTGCAGTGCATAAAATTCGAGGCCTGTTTTGACTTGCTTTGTTTGCCTATTGCAAAAGGTGGCAATAGCATCAGCAATTCCCTGAACCTGGGGCAGGCACAGTGGTGTTGGTGAAACAGAAGCTCTGATGCCCTACAGAAGGCGAAGCCTGGCTCGGGCTCATTTTACACTTGCTATCTTGCATTAGAGACATGCCTCTTGTATGGAATTGTGAAAAGCTTTGCCCAATGAGTTTGCAGGCTGCAAGAAAACACTGAAGCAATTTGAGAAGCCTAAGATGAACAACTTAAAATTCCTGACAGTTAAACATCTAGAATTGGGTTCCTTTTTGTGGATTTAACTGTGAGAAATGGGCTTAAAGGCAGGCTTTGTTGCAGGGAAATTCTCCACTGCAGTTGTGGGCAAGTTGGCCCATTCTGTGGCTCTTTTCCTGCTGGATTCCAAGAGTCTTACCTCTAGAAAATGTTAATGGCCTAGTTGTGCAGCCAGTAGACTGAGCAATTTGAATCAGTAATGAGCCATTAGTCTGAGTCAGTAATTAGACTGAGCAGTAAAGGGTGAACGCTCTCCTCAGGCAAACCCAAGTGGAGGACGGCTTGTGCTGATGTAAATAAATGGAACTGTTTGTACATGGAGACCTGGAAGCTTTGTCTGCTGGTGGTAAGAAGTCAGGTGCAGCTGGCACTAATTCACCTGCTGTCTGCTTGCAGGGCAGGGAGCATGCTGCCTCCACAGTGGTTAGTACGTCTCAAAGGACAGATAATATCTTGACAAAAACGTGAAGTTGAGATGTGACCAAAACCTGAGACTGGGACTTTGGTCTTTACCTTCTCCAGTTCTCTCTGGATTCAACCGGGTACTATCAAATCTGAAACAGAGCTGTGCTATTACACAAACCAAGTTTCAAGTGCCCAATTATTCCTGCCTCTCCAACCTCATAAATACTGAGAAAATGCTCTGTGATGTCTTTAGCACATTGTGAAGGATACAGGAAAGATGGAGAAATATTGCACGGCCTTCATCAGTAAGGTAAAAGAAATACAAGCTGACTGGGGCAGTATGAAGTCACATGATGGTCCCAGCTGTTGGACACCATCTTATGATGAATTTATTGCAGAACTTTATCAGGTACTAAGTCTGCAGTGCTACCCAAACAATTCTTCTGGATCCCTTATGTTACGTATTTATTTTTAAATCAATAATACACTAGGTCATAAGTCTGGATGAAGGAGAATTTTCAAGGGATAATTGCTTTCTGAACTATTTGTCAGCCCTGGTCCAGGAATATTATGTGACATGTTCCTTTCAGGTCTTTTCTGGGTAAAATATACATGTGTACACAAAGTGTGCACATACAGTTTGATGCGTCTGGACAGAGCTACATGTGTAGCGTAACTATGTGGAAAGTCAGACTGTGCTATGTGTATATAATAAGTCTGCTTCCTGAAAGCAGCAGACTTGCTGTGTGTGCGCTACGTGAATGTTCCAAGTCATCTGGATGTGCAAAAGCTTGATTTGTCCTATCCCGCACTGATGGTGACAGTTTTGCAATCCCCCTGATAAAATTTAACAGGGGGCAGGAAATCATCTCTGGGAGAAATGTGAATGTGTGCTGCTTTTCATGAAACTGGGATAAAAACTCAGGTGACTGAAAAGTAACTGGGAGAGATTAGTGCAACAAAAACACTGTCCTGCGAAGGCCTGAGTGGGCTGTGAAGAAAAAATTCTGTAGATGGAATTTGTAGCACATAAGATTTTGGTTAGCTCATATTTGTATTTCCGAACAAACTCAGCAGTGGAATTGAAGTTTCCTTCTCTATTATAAAAATAGTTCTGTAAAAAGTACCATTACTTTAATCAGTAGGTTTGCCAGTTTGTAGGTATTCAGAATTCTGTCTGGTTCCCATTGCTATCCCTATGCTGTACATAATCTACAAAATTCCAGTTAAATGTAATTGTAGAAAGCAAGTGAATTTCACAGGTATGGTAGACTGTAGTTTGTCAATATTACAGATTTTATAAGATAGAGAGAACCCAGCTTTTAACTGGGAGTTGTGATCAATTTTTTTGAGAACAAAGGAATGTAATTTCACAATATTGTGTATACTGGATCACTCTTCCAGAGTAGAGCAACGTTCTAAGAAACACTTAGATATAGCTCATCAATTTTCAAAATATTAAGGTCTAAAAGAAAAATTCAACCTCAAATTTGCTACATAAACAGTAGAATTTAAAAGCAATCCTTTTGGGTCCCCACATCTCTGACTTGCCTGAAATTGTTTAGTTTTCATCAAGGCATTTTTTTGTGGGCCTCAGAACATATGTATCAAATTTGAGGCTGAAGAAAGTTTCATTGGCAAGTTTAAGCAGAAGGCAAATTCTGCTTTAAAGTATATTTTGGTTGATATAATGCAAGAATTCTGCTTTCATCTATAAAGTAACGGTTCTAATCGGTAGGTTAGTCTATATAATATGACTTAATAAAATTGTAGTTTACAAGTGTTATTATAGCAATCTACAGACTACTCATGTCTGTAATGTCTTAAGGACAGCTGTAAAGGTTTTTAAATGATTAAGTCACAGTATTGAGCAGCCTGGTGAGTAGATCTAATAAGCAGACTAACAATTGATTAAGCAACATCTGTTAAGGTATTATTAACTGTTTATGTGCTATACACGGATTTCTGGTGTCTGACCAATTACAGCTTGCAGAGAAATGGAATAGTTCTGGGGTCTGTGGGTTGTTTTTGTCGTTTAAATGCTTTGTAGCTATGTGGCCTCAACACCTTTTCTTTTTTAAAGAGTTGTTAAAAAAATTCTTCCCATGCGCTTTGAGTGTCTGGATCAGCATGCCAAGATGTTATACTATTACACTATGTATTTCTCTAGATACTTTAAAACAGCATCATTATAACTTTGAAATTAATAGTCCTAGACTTCCTGTCTTCTGTAGCTGTTTCTTAAAAATAAACCTGAGGATAAATTGGAGAAATTGCTGGGTTTGCAGATAAATGAAGCTAGAAGTTGTTTTCTTGTACCAGCCTAACATGACCCTATTTTGTTTGAGTATTTGCATCCTGCAGAAGAATCTAGGCATCTGAACATTAAGTGTTGTTTTCTTTGAAATCAATGTAATGCACCAGGAAATCTGTTTTGTTGTGGGTGCAGGGGTTTGGTTAAGGGACTGGAAGTACTTTCCTTTCAACTCCTTTGCTCCATGAGCTCTGTCAAGGTTTCTCTGTAAGAGAGAAACAATGACATTGTGATAGGAAAGCTTGAATGCATGCAGAGCATGTGTGCTTGTAAATAAGGTAGAGGGAGGCTGGAGAGGCAACCACAAAGTTTTTTCAAGTTCCTGAGATGGCACCTATGGGAATTAAAGCTTCTTTAGAACAGCTCTAGCTGGAATAATAGCTTCCCTCTATGTGCTCATCTGGGTTTTTGTTTTATGTTGACAGCAAGGGAGATGTATTGCAAAATGCTTTGCCTTTGACAAAGGCTAGGGATGGGAGAAGGCCTCCTGACAGACTGAATTTCTCTGGGCTGCGTCCGTGTCTTTTATTACATGTCGTTGTGCTCAGCTTGGTACTCAGATTCTGATGGGACCTTTAGGTGCTGCAGCAAAGCAATTCTCAAGTGTAAGAACTTGACAGGTTTCATCTTGACTGTTCAGCTACTTACAAATACGCCTTTAAATGGTGATGGTTCTTAAGATCAGTTGTCTTGGGCTCATTTTGAACAGTCAATCTGTAGATGTATGGCAGTCTGTAACTTTGAGGAATGGCCTTCCTCCTCTTAAAAATATTTCAATTTTGAGAATATGGTGTCAGTTGTACCCTGTGTACACTTTTGAGATGTGCTTTGTTCCATATGTACAGATTTCCTTCTGAAGCACTTTAGATTCTTTGGAGGTCCTTCCAGCACAACTTGGTTACCCTGCCTCTTTGCCTCCCTCCATTCTTCTCCATTCCATCCCTCATGTAGAAAAACTATTCCTTCAGTTTCATAATCAAATACAAAAAGTCCTTTAGACTCAATTCAGATCTTGTGGTTAACTAGCAGGGCAATATAGTTAGAGAGCAGATTTGTGCTCACTAAAGCTCTGAACCTCTACGCTTGATGATTCTGGAGGAGGGGAAACCTGCAGAAACAAGTGGTGAAAAAAATATTTATTTTTTTTCCCCTTTCCCTCATTTGCACACATGCAATACAGACATAGCAGCGAGGTATCCATTCTCTTTGCCTGCGAGGAAATGAAAAGGCGTATTGTAAGCCCAAGACTAGTCTGGTTGTCAGCCAGGAATTAGTCCTCTAAAGTAGAAAGGGAGAGGGGCCGGTGAGAGAAGAGGCTGGGCAGGGGGCAGGGGGAGCTGGAAGGGGGAAAGTACACTTTGAGATAGGTTCAATGCACATGGCTAGAGATGGAAGGGGTCTTGTGCTTCCTCAGCATGCAGGTGTCAGGAGAAAGGAAGGGAGCTTGTGTTCTTATACATAGGCATGTGTCTGGGGGACCAGGGTCAAAAATTTAGACTATTTACTTAATCCCTTGGAACAGCTTTTTTCTCTTCTGTTTTCTTTTTGTGTTTAACAGACTGCTTTACAGGGGACACGTGTGGTAATTAACACATGCAGCTGTAGGGCTTCAGCCATATGTCTGAATTTCAAATGGCCATTGATCTGGGAAATTTGCTGCTGTCTCCACCCCCCACTTATAGGCCGTATTCCTTGAAGACATGGGGGAATTTATAGAGTCTTTACCTTGAAGAGACCAGAGCTGGAAGGAGAGGAGTGAAAGGGAATGTGTGCGTGATGTTGGGGAGAGAGGGAAGAGAGACTGTGAGATTCCAATCACACCCTTCATGCCCCTTGCCCCAGGCCACCATATATTTCAGGTAGCTTCTAAAACAGTCCCAAAGCCAGGGATCTGATCATTACTCATATGAAGCTTGCATAACAATTGTTAATTTTTTTCCCTCATTCAGCAAAGCAGTCTAAGATCAGAATCACAATGTCCTTGCAGGCTTTTCAGATGTGCTCCCCTTTCCACAGCTGCAGGTATCAGCCCTCTTACACAGCCTAGAAGTGGCAAGGTAGAGTTGATTGTGGAGTCTAAACAGCCTTTCAGGAGAGGTAGTCAAGGGAGAGGGGGGGTGTGTTGCAAGGAGGGGGGGGGGGGGGGGAACAGAGAATACTTCACATCAAAGCAGAGGCTCCTGAAAGAAGACGTGATATATTGTAAGTAGAATCAAACCAGAGAGGCTAAACTAAACAATCATGTGGTGGTTGTTGCTTTTGCCAACAGTGATCAGGCAGCTGTTGACAGTGCTATAGAGCTTTCTGCAAACTTCTCTCCAAGTTTGGGGCAATGTGAAGTGCTAAAATCTTGCTATGAGATATGGTGTCTTAAGTGAAATATTTCTTTGTGCGGAAACTTTTTTGCTCCCTGTTTTATTTCAAATGTCACTCAAGGCAGTGAGCCAAATGGAAGATGGTTCAAAATTAAGATACTGTGGTTTAAAATCCTTCAGTATCTATCATACTTCTAGTGCTTAAGGGGTGAGATAAAAATATATTCTTCTACCAAGTAGGAAGCTATAAAAAACGTAAGCCTCTTCCTCTTCTTCCTCTCTTTCAGTCTATTTTTAAGCTTTCTCAATGCTGGCTATTGCTGATTCTTTGATCTCATCACTCACTCCACAGTGTAAGTAACACTGACACTTTGGAGGTGTTTCTGCTCTGGAAAAAAACCCCAACAAACATTCCTAATAGTGCGTACTCCAACTCTTGCTGAAGGAGGACTGTGATTTGCCCAGCCCTTATAATATTGCTGCTCTGTTTTATTGTGTTCTGTCTGAAAAAATGCTGGATTTACAGCTGTATAATTGCTGGGTTGCATTTACCACAGGAAAGCTTTTCTATGCCAGTTGACCCGTGAAGGTGTCTGCTGGTCAAAATGAGCCTTGGAGACTCAGTTTTGAAACAGAGTGCCATCTCCACAGCCAGCTGCCATTGTCCATTAGGAAATATGTCACGATTCTTCAGCAAGCATCAGGTAGTCATGATTTTTGGTAACAGGTAGTTTTTGATGCTATGTGTTATGACCAGTCCCAGAAGCCATCCAGTCCCCTTGGTTCTTTTAGGTATTCATCCATTTCTCCTTGGGTATGTGTATCAGTAGGGGGATGACATTAGACTTTTTTGAAGGACAGGTAAGTATGCATCTGAAAGAAAAATATTCTTTACTTCTATAGAGAGCCTCTTTCTGCAGCCTATAAGAGTTCTTTAGGTTTTAAGGTATTCCGATAGCCTTCCCATGTGTCACTGGAGCTGAGCTTTTTACGCCACTGAAATTACTGCTGGTATATAAGTAAAATAGCCACACTCAGTGATGGTCGCAGGTTCTCATCTTTAGCCGTGCAGAACGTTGCTAGAAGCTGTGAAACATCAGGCTGCTGTGACGGGCAGGCTGCGATCCTGTCTGAAAACTTGCCAGATGACCGAAGCAGAGCCTGGGAACTGAGCTGGGGCTCTGAGCTTTGCTCCACTTCTCATTCCTTAACAAGCAGTTGAACTAGTGTTTTTTAACCATACTTGTGTGGCTGGTGAGGATGGGCTTGCAGCTTGTGTGCTGCAAAATGCTATGTTCTGAAATTATATGCTGTGAAATAAACAGGTTTACATGTAAATATATGGCATTTACATGTAGCGTTTCTAGGCAAGCTGTACAGTGGGGCCAACGGACTCTAGGCCAAAGAGGGATTTTAGTGTTGTCCCTGCTGCTGCCTAGCTGTTTTCATGAGGTGTATGAAAAATACAAAGGAGGGTGAATTCTGACACTGTGGGATTGGGAATATGCTTGTTTTTCAAGATAAAAGCATTGCATAGTTTATACAGTCATTAAGAAATGACTTTTTTTATTATCTCAGCAGGGTGGCAAGAACAGCAGCAGGATAGAAAAGATGCAGCAATACCAGGGAAATACTGCCTTCTTCCAAGGGATTATGACACTTTGCCTATGAGGGAAGGGAGGAATGTGGCTCAAAGGGAGAAATGGTCAAATCTGATACAGTGGAAATGGTAGATTAACAAAAATATATATGACTTGCATCTTAGTAGCTCCCTCAAGAGCCTTTGAAGGGGTGATAAGCAGGTTCTTTTAAAATTTTTTTCCCTTTTTTTCCTTTCTTCTCCTGGCAATTTGAGCCACTCTGAGAGTGAATTGAAGATTTTGGCTTAAATCAAGACAATTAAAACCATTGCCAAGCTAGTTGCCATTCTCTTTGGGGCAAGGACATAACTGAAGGAGTTAAGGCTTGGTTCTGTGGGTCAGGGCTGATGACAACAGGGTGTATTTCCAAGTCATACGATGCCACGTGATTTCTGTCTAGCTTCACAAATGAAACTGCTGCGGGGGGTGTTGGGGGAGGGTGGAAATAACACGTCTCTGAAGATGGCGGGGGGGAATGCCTTCACAGCTTGAGAGTGATTCCACATTGATCAAAATAAAGCTTTTTGTGCAACTCTAAACTGGAGATGGTCTCAAACTACCCTGACCTTTGTTACCTGCTTCTCCTTTTTAGCAGATAAGGTTCAAATCTGGCCTTGGGCATCTATTTTCCCATTACTTCCAAATCTTTGAAGAGACCTATTTTGCCTTTTGGGTAGGACCTTGGCTGAAAATTGTAAAACTGCATAAGGTGAGCCTGTGTGCAATGACAGGCCTTCTCCATCCAGACTTCCTTGCATTTGACCTTAGAAATGCTCTGTAACCAAACTGAAATCTCATCATCTGCTTCTCTGCCCATCTTATATGGACAGATTGCTTTGATAGAAAAGAGGACCTCTGTGTCAGGCTTTGGCCCAAAAATGAACTGAAAATTCTAGTTAAGTTCAAAACAGCAGGACTGTGTGCAGGTTCCTTGTTCTGAATTACTTCTGTATTCAGGCTACTTGAGAGATACTGCTGCTTCTTGTCCAAAACTGCAAGCCTGCAGAATTGGTTAAGATTGTGGTTTACTGTTCACAGTTTGGGGAGAAACTGGCTGAAAGCCAAGAAATCTTATTTCACAGGTTTTGAGGTTTTGAACCCCTCATTTATTACTTGCTAGAACAAAAAGGAGATCACATAGACTTGTGGCTCCCTGCTGTCCTCCCAAATTAGTTGATAGCACTATAGCTGGGATCTTACCCTTTGCTCTCCCCTTTCTCAAGCTATCTCAAGTGTGAATTAGGTGAGTGCTCTAAATGCTGGCTTTAGTTATTCTAAGGTCTTGCTCTGTCTTCTACTTGGTGGAAACATGCCTGTATACCTGAGGAGAAATATTATTTGGAATGCTACATTTCTATGAGTGGGTTAAAAAAACTTTTCACAAGTACTGAAACAACTTTCCATCACTAGAAAGTTCACAACCAACTCAGCTTAATTCTCTGAGCCTTCATGACTGGTGCTTCTTCCTAGAATAACATGTATGTCTCTCTGCGTTGGCACCAAAATCCATAAGAGTTTTGCCATCGAAGTGGCAAAGTATAATGGCTTAGTTTGAAGCTGCATTGTCCTCGATGCAGCAGTACTATGAAGATTTATTTTTTTTTTCCTCCCCAGAAAGTTTTGCATAACTTACAGCAGTGAGTCAGGTATTTAAGTGGTAATTACCATAGGGCTTGGTTCAACCTGCAAAGTTCAAATCTGAATCTGGATCTGAACTTTCCCAGAGGCAGGGTGTGTATTTGGACATAGCATTGGTTTGACCTATTATAGTGCAAGCTCTGAAATGCAGGTCCAGATGTGGACTGGGATTCTGTATCTTCCCAAGTATGAGACATTCAGGGCCACTTGTTTTGTTGAAACTGACTCCTGTTAAATGACACATAATTGAAATAATATAAAACTGGATCTCATTTTGGGGAAGGTGTCTACAGCAGTGTGTCTGAAGCGTAATATCTTGCTGTGCCTTTATTTTTCAAAAGGAGCCATTTGAAAGCTACAAAGAATGAGAAGTTAGAGGGCAGGTTTGTTTTGGCTAATTACTGTAAAAGTACCTTGAGAACTTAAGCAGTAAAAGAGGTCTTCGGATTTTAGAGAGATCCTATCTGAATCTCAGGATTGAACAGTTTTAAAGCCATTGAATCCCAGAGACTAGAGCATTGCTATTAATACAGAGTGCTACTCCAGACCCCTTTTGACACGTTTGCTTTTGAAGGACCAGGCCCAGGAAGAGGGAGCTCTTTGTTTGCGGTCAGAATAAACTCATTGTACATCCAGACAATTAACTCTTCAATCGACTTGCCAGCCTCTGTAAAGCACTCCGGTCCCCTCTCTATGTCTATCTCCAGTTCTATTCAGACACTTAAGCACACCAATGTTTTTTGTTTATTATTCTGAAAAAGTCCTTCACAAGAATAGTCGGAGCGGATCAACATTGTCCTCCTAGCAGCATTTATCTCCGCCTGGCAGTGAATGTGTCAATCAGGAATCAAAAAGCCAAACAGAGGAGGCTTTGAATTGTGTCACGGGGGTCAGAGTTACTTCCAGCTGTCTGTGCGTGGGATAGGCTTTCTTGCAGGGCAAAGAATTGTGCTGCCATACAAATGCACTGACTACATTGGACCACAAAGTCCTCAGGGCTTGAGTGGCTTTTTTCATGTTGATGCACCTGTGAGGGAGATGTGAGGAGGAAGCGGGGGGAACTAATGCCTTCCAGAAGGCACAGGGGAAGGCTCCTTATCCTATCTGGATGATGCCTGGAATGCAGCGCCGAAGTAAACAGTGCCTGTACGGCATACAGAATAGTTCATGTAGGAAGGGAAAAATCACTGCAGTGACAGTGCAAGTCAACCTTTGCAGTTAAGAGCTCCTTAAGCCACACAGGACCCTTTCATGTTCTGCACTTAAGCACGTTTTCACCTTTTTAAGCAAAACTTTTCCATATTTTGGTCCGTGTCCAATTGTTTGTGCGTTGTTATATCCAAAGGTAGCACATTGTTGCTGTTTCTTAAAATGAAGGCAATAAAGAGTGAGAATTTGCTTTTACTGATTTGGTTTAAAAAGTTTGGTTGTTTTCTTAACAGCTGTGGGATCTCCATGTGTAGAAGTGGTTGGACTCGATGATCTTAAAGGTCTTTTCCAACCGATTCTATGCAAAGGGGTGTGAAAACCTGGCAGGGGAGTCTATCTGCACTGGTGCATTTCTATTTCAGCTGCTTGGCAAAAAATTATCTTGATTTGGCTGGATTGTAAGAATTTCACATTTTTTTGGCATGAGTGCTAACTTTCTGCTTTTATATTGGCGATATATGTCTCTGCATAAAAGTTGCATAGACTATTAAATCAATTATGACTTGCTGAAACTTTTTCACTTGATGTAGGGAAGTATTGTGATTAAGGCAACCATTTGCTCCACCCCTACGATACTGGAAGGGACGTGTATTTTTGTGTAAGACCCCATGTAGTACAAACACAGGTTTTGTTGTCTTTTTATTTAATATTTAAAACAACACCCTCAAGCCTGGGGGTAATACATAGAAATGTCAAAGTTGTAAAATTGCATCTTCAAGACTCAGGAACTGCACAGATACAGGGAGCTTGAGTTGACCTGGCAGGTCTTTGTTGCATCTGACCAGAGCTACTAAAGCCACAGAAAGATGTATGTATGACTTAAATCCCTCAGAAGTCTAGGAAAGCTCTTCTCCCTTACCATTGGTTTGACACTCACTAAAAGTGGGCTTTGCTGCATTGAACAGGACATGCTAAGAATTCACTCATTGTCCTGGCTATCTGTCCCCCAAGTTGCCTATTTAGCTTCAGTTATGCTCTGTAATCGCTCACCCCAAACCGTATGATGGTAAGTGGAGGAACCACTTGACGCTGGAAAAAGGCTGCCTCCTCCCAGGGCAGAGCTATGCACTTAAAATTGTCATCATCTTATTCTGTCAGGTGACTCAAAGCCTGGGAACTGTTGATGTAGACTTAAAAAAGACTAGATTTTGTACAGGGCCTTGATGGTTGACCCCATAAACACTAGCACTCTTTAAAATGGTAGAAATGTTTACAGAGTGTTTCATGGATTCCAGTGAGAACACACAAGTGATGTACCAAAGGTTGAGATTGCTTAGGAAGACTATAGATCTTGGTCTCTTAAGGAGGTGATGCAAGTATACAGATGACTTTTGCAGTGGGTGTATTTTCCTGGGTAGGAGATGTGATATGGGAAGTTAAATCACCTAACTTATCCCCTTTCTCCAGCTTCTCTTAGGTGGCTTGAGGCAAGAACAGTGATTCACAGCAGCAGGCAGTTAATTCACATTCTTCCATAGTAATTTATGTCAGGGAGTTTACTTCTCTCTTGACATAACTTGAGTTGCTCATGGCCTCAGTGACTGTCCTTCAGAGTAAAAAGATCACTTTAACAGTCATCTTTTACATGAACTGAATCTCCTTGTCCCTCAACCCCAGTGTACATTACAGTCATTCCAGATGTGGATGCTTGCTAGATATTCTGTAAGGATAAGGTTAAGGGAGGGGGGTCCTAGTGGGAGCGTAAAGAGTTATTGCCCACCACTGGCAGTAGATCTGGACACGCAAGTAATTGTTGCTGGTTTGAGTTATTGTCAGGCTAACGCAACAAAAACTGTTCTTAAGCTTATGAGTCTCTGATAGTAGTAGTGCAAGTGGGCTTCTGGCTTATAGCCATGGTGTCTTAATGTGAAAATGGTTTAGGGAGAGTTGTTTGGACCTGCCTGTTTCACTCTTACCAGTGATAAGATTAAAATACCATTTTTAAGTTGACACCAATTGAGACAGAAAAATCAGTTCAACTTTTGCAAGTGTACCCTAGGAAAAGGAGGCTTACTGGAAAGGAGTTCTAGGGCTTTAAAACAATGTCCATTGGGAGGCATTCTGTTGAGTGATGCTGTCTGTATTCAGTGGTTGTCTTGGAAAAAAAAAGTGGGTATTCATGTTGGGTTGTAAAACATGGAAGGGAAGGATGCCAATGCACTCTTCATCAAGGCTTTGAGAATATTCTGCAACCAAAGGAAATTATCTTTGATGGTTCTGCAGTATGTGAGTTTCTGGTCTGGAAGCATTTCCATCTGGAGCGATTAGGAAGCACTTGACCTCTTTGATCCCTCTGTGACATGCTCTGCATGAGGAACTATTGCAGTTACACACCTTTTTGGAAAAGCGTGGAATTTAATAGCTTTTTGAAGAAAGGAATAGATTGTACCTGATGAACACGCTTCATTACCTTTGGCTCCAAAGTAACAATATCCTGTACATCTCGTATAATATCACAGGAGACCCCAGGTCTCTGAAATAACTTGGTTTTTCTGTTCTATGTTAAAATGCTTCTTTAAGGAATGCAAAATATTTGTTCAAAACTTTCAGGTATGTAAAATAGAACTTACTCCTTGTTTACCAGGAGCAAACAGGCCAGTGGAACAAATGTTCGGAGTGAAGAAGAGTGTATTGAGTGAGAGGAAAAATCAAATGAGAGTAGACAAGTATTAGGGTGGTGGTTCTGCCCAAAGGGAACGGCAATGAAACTTCTTGCCATAAGCTAATTTAAAACACTGAGACCTACTGAGAATTCTCCAGTTTAAGAAATAGATTTGGTAGTTTCAGAGTAAGAAGCTGGCAGCTGGGAAGTGAGCATGGTGTTTTTAATAAAGTGCAATTTTTGTCTTTTATGTGACTATTTCATGACCTTTAAAAAAATAATCAGAAATATCCCTGGCTTTTGATTTTTGAAATATGGTGAATGTAATTACAGGGCTCTTGTCTATTGTATTTTTTCTTGTATGTGTGATGAAAGAACTGTACTTGCTTGAACAACAGGGGAGTAATTATACTTCCCTCTATTTGCAAAACCCTTAATACTGTACTGGGTGCTGCTACAATGTGGACTTAGTGACAATTTGGCCTTAGTAACCCGGTGAGGAAATGACTGTGTAGCTCAGAGCCGTTTTACTGAGAATATCTTAAACCCCTCAGTTCAATGGTTACTTTGGTATTTTGGGGGTTTGCTGCATTTATTCTGTCACTGTTTAATACTCTCCAGTAGCTTAATGGCTAACTTTATACAAAAACTGCTACAAAATTCTCTTTCTTTAAGAAGAATGTCTTTCCCAAATTGTAATTGCTACCGTCTCTGTTCTTCACACACACACGTGAGCCTGGAAGAAACCCCCTGAACCTGAAGTGTCCCAAGTTCTGCCAAAGTTCACATAATGGTTTGGAAAAAGTGCTGTGGCTCAGATCCACTTTTAATTTTCGTCCATCGTTGGCTTCTGGGTTACTGCTTTAAATCTGAAAAGCAATTCTGTAATTACTTGGTGCAGAAGCATTCATGAGAACAGTAGGAATAAACTTATACTGGTAATTTTTTTTTATGCCAGGTCTCTTCCTATTTTATAGAACTTGAGAATTACCTTTCCAGTTGTTCTATGACTATCTTTTGCAGTTTTGGGTTGGTTTCTCAATCTGTAAAGCAAATCATGCTGATTACATATTGCTCACTGCTTCATTAAAGTGTGAAGTGCCATCCTAATTAAATAACAACCCATAGCTGTGTTTTCTAGCATCTTGCAGAAGCAGAGCAACCTATTCTGACAAAAAAGTGAAGATCAACTATTTACTTTTATCCAAAGATTCTTTAAAGGGCAAAATCTTCCTTCTTCTAAAGTAAGCAAAATTCAGGGAATTTTTCCAAGAAATCAGTTGCTCAAACTTTTAAAGAAAAATACTGCTTATCCATGTTACTCGTAATACCTAATAACAGGAAAACTCAGAACAAGAGTTGACTGAGGAGTGGTAAGTATTTTTTCTTTCAAATATTTTTTGCTTTGCTTGCAGTTAAGTGATGACGAAGAGGGAAAATGACAACAGGGTCTCTCTTGCTCATTTCTGTCAACCTCCTTTACTTCAGTGGATCTCTGAGGTTGAAGTGGAATTACCAGCACATTTTTGCTTTCTGTGAATTAGATTGCTTTCTGTGGAAATGCATGAAATTAATGATCTGTGGAAGAGGTGTTCAGGCTTTTGCTCAGTTTATAAAACTGCAAATCGAGTATGGGTGGAAAAATAGTCTACAAGCCTCTGTTTTCCATTTCTGCCCTTCCCTTCCCTTTCCAATGGTCTCTTACTAATATAACTAATATAAAGGAAGGCTGAGGGCAGTTATTGCTACCTCTAGGAGGGGAAGTCCCAAGCACCTTTCCTTCAAATGTTGTCTGCCCTGTGCATCTTGTTGTCGTGGAGATGGTGGCAAGCCTGGCTTTTCTGGAATGGACTCCTCCCTCCTGATTTTTGCTGGGTGACTTTACATTTTAGGTTGCTGCCCACCTTGCTGATGCCTAGTGTCATCTTTGCCTATAAAATATGCAAAAAGTAGTTTTTACAAATTGTAAGTTTTAAAAGTCACTGTATTCCAAAAAGGAAAAGAAAAGCAATTCTAGGCTAATCTCACCTTAGTTTAGATCCCATATTCTATATTCTGTTTTCTAATGCAATAGAATGCAATATTCTATTTTCTATTCTTGCAGTGTAACAAAAGACATTCCTCTATAGTTTGTTCCAGCTTAGCATGCCCACAGTCAAAAGTTTTGCCTCACTTAAAGCTATGCCACTGTTCTAGTGCTGTGTAAAGATGCTCCAAGCTGGGGCTTGAAATCCAGATCCTTCTGAGCACTGAGGAAATTAGACTCAGCCTGAATCCAAGCTGGGCCTGTAGATACGATGGATAGGCATACTAAGCCGAAGAGAGTGTAAACTGAATACTTTCCCCTGTGGTCCATCTCTGAATATTGAGATTTATATTTCCTGTGGAATCTTTTTTGGTTGAATCTTTTAATTATGAAAGACTTGTGGTCAGAAGACATGGAGAGCTCTTGCACACAAAAAAACTAATATAAGAGAAGTTCTTTTTCCACGATTTTGCAATTAGAAGACACTGCCACACCACTGCAATTAGAGAACACCTTGATGCAGACATTGTAAGAAAAAAAGATTTGCTATTGACCATCCCTTTCTAACAGCTCTTCAGTGAATGCTGGTGCCAGGTTCTGCATGGGTAAGTTTCAGAAGAAGAGGTTTTCTTTTGAGCAAAAAGAATAAGGAGAAAGACACAGTGGGACAGCAATCTCCAGACCTTTGCTGTCTCAGGAAATGACCTGTGTGGGATATATAGCCACCTGAAACAAAAAAGGTGATTGCCTGATCAGTGCAACAAGGGGAGACTGCCAGGTGATGCACACCAATGGTTTGTGGAGGGAGAGGGGAGGGAGGTGGGGAGGCTTCTTTTAAGTCTAAGGATAGTGCTTGATGCATGCTTGCTATGTAAATGTTATTGCCGTTAGTGTAAACTGTTTTCGTTCTGTCTGTCTTCTCTCTCTTCTGGACTTGGCCGGGCCATGTACAAATCCCAATCATTCAACAGTACTGGAGAGTAGATAGTATTTACCTCAATAATGGTAGTTTCTTTTCGATTCTTTTTAACCCTCAATTCAGATGACGGTTCGAAGCCAACGCCTACCATGGAAACCCAGCCTATTTTCGATGGAGAAGGTAAGAGCATACCTTAAAATAACAACAAAGAAAAGCTACTTCCCTCTCTGTTCTGCCTAGGATTTATGGCTCAAATGCTTTCTTTATCCTGCAAAGCAGAAAAACTGGTGAATCTCATAAGTTATCCAAATTTCACAGTGCCCTTGGGACCTCAGGCATTTTCCCTAATCCTTTTACATCCTCCCCTCTTCCCTGGAATCCAACAATAACAGCAGTTGACCAGATTCCTGGGGTAACCTTAGAGGAAAAGGTGTCATGGCAAAAAAAAGTGCATCAAGTCAGAAATGGCAACTTTCTTTAGATTGTCCTTACCTCCTCACTCTCTCCACCCTCATGATACCAATGCTGGCAGTTTCATAACCTCTGCAATGCATTACAGCTTCACGAAAGGGAGGGTAGTGCTAAACCACAGCTTGTGAATGTTGACTTGGAAGAAAATTGCTGGGAGGTTTCTTTATTTAGCAATTACTTTCATTGACGCACATACTATTTAAGCAAATGAAGTCAGTGTCCTGGGCCCACTTAATTCAGAGCCCACCAAGGCAGTTTCCTTCTCAAATGGGCTGATCTTGCAATTGTATTATTTTGGAGAGGGAATATCAGACCTTAGTCCCTTGGAAGCCTTGAAACAAGGATAAAATGGCTGTCATCACAGAGGGTTCAAGCCTTTTACACATACAAACATAAATACTAGTGGGGATAGTGGTCCTTGGGTAGCAAATGGGCCTATTAGCAGCTGCTTATATCTTGCATGTTGTTTAGAAGTAGTGCATGTTTTCTACAGATTTAAATCCACAACCATTATAGTCAAGCTATGGGCTGAAGTCTGAATCACTCTTGTGACCCATCTGAAACTGTGGACCATAAGGCAGTGAGGGAAAGCCTATGCATTTCATACTCAACTGCTGTACGTTACACTCTTTTTTTTTAAACTGGATCAAAGGCAGAAATGGAGACTACTGAGCAAGAGTAGGTAGTGCTGTTGATAACTCCTGCCGCTTTGTAAAAACAGGTGATGAGGTGGGGGGGTTTTGTTGCTAAAATAAGCTTATTTAATGGCAAGATACTGTAGTCCTGTCACCTCTATTTAGTGATTGTGGGTTTGTAAGAATCTCCTTGTGAGCTGTAAGAAACAAAGCAAAGCCCTTAGAGCAAAAAGTATTCTCAAATAAACAAAGGAGACCGAAGCCTTGCTGACTATCTCTTGTTTATATCAAAAGAAAGTTCCGCCTGGCAGCAAACTGATGTTGTATTAAATTGCTGTTTGTAATCACAAACTTCTGGCCTTTAAATTTTCCCCTGAGAGGGTGCCCATAGACATTCAAAGGAATGAATGCACTAGTAAAATGCAGGAGTGAGCTGATTGGGTTAACACAGCCCGTTCAGAAGCTCCTTCTAGGAGAGACTCAATGTTTTGGTCATTCAGATAGAACTGGGCAAAGTTCTTGAGAAATGATGTAGTGAACAGACCTTTTCTGGTCTTTCTGGTGACAGGCAGAGTCTGAAAAAAATCTTATCCTTTCTTCTATGAAAAACATTTTCAATCAAAAACCTTCACTTTGATTTGTAGGTGAAATCAAGTCTTATAAATGGGCTTGGACTGTACGATGAAAGATTGCCTCTCACAAATCTTGCAATACATTATGCAAGACCTTATCTCCTAGACTTTTCGAGAGAATGAGTAATAAAATGGCTTCCTGTTGTATTAGCAGCGTCCTTATGACTTGGAAGAAGAGAATATGACAGGCAGGTTAATCAAGCTATGCATCAATGAACAACCTCTGCTAAGTTTGTCACTCTCTGTTTTTGTCATCCCTCTTAGTAAAATAGGACTAACTAGATTTCAGTGGTGGTTGTAGCACTAAGCACAAGAAAATCCATTCTGGGTCTGACCAAAAGTTTGTGTAATCCACCACCTTTGAGCGTACTGTCTCCAAAAGTAGCTTAAAGTGGGTACATCAGGAAGAGTGTAAGAAGCATTTAGCCTGGAGAAGAGAAGACTTAAAGGTGACCCAATAGCAGCTTTCCAATACCTACAGGGAAGTTTATCAAGAAGGCTGTTCACAGTAATGCATGATGAGAGACAACAGTTGTAAACTGAAACAAAATGTTTGGACTGGATGTAAGGAAAAACTTAGTCACCGTGAAGACAATGAGACAGTGGAACAGATTGCCCAGAGAGGTGATATTCTGTCCTTCTGTTTCGAGCCAGTTGGATAAAGCCATGAGCAACCTGATCTTTTCTTGTAGCTGAACCTGCCTGGAAGACAAGGTTGGACTAGACACCTCAGGATGTCATCCTGAACAATCACTTGATTCTGTCTGAGCAAACATGTCATGATACTTCACTAGAATACTCTCCCAGTATCTTGGGTAGGTCTTCTTGAGGAATGGCTTGTACTTGGTGTCTGACACACATGTCAGATGACAGAAAAGGGCAAAACAGTTCTCCATTCACCTGTCAGGTCTGGACTCTTCATAGGTGTTCAAAGGAGTTAAAGTCCAAATACCATTCAATTTCAGTGGGTTTGAGATCTGCTGGGCTCCTGAAAACCTGTGTATTCAAAGTCAGGGAACCAGGGTAGAGCTGATAGCAACATGAATGGACAATAAAAATGTGGAATTTATTTTCATGCTTTGTTTTTGGGTGCCTACCTACACTCCACAAAGGGCTGACTTTTTTCAAAGGGCATTAAATACACTCAGCTGCCTCTGAAATGTGTGATACTTCTTGGACCTCAATATCTCCAAGATGAAGGTTCACCTTTCTCATGTTTTCACCTACATTAGAGGATAATGAAAATTCACATTTCGGGCATAATAAGTTCCCCTCCCACTCCCTACTATCCTGCCTGAGGGCATAACAGAGCAGTGCCAGAGATAATGTAGATCAGATAACTTAAACTTTCCTGTCCAAGGTTTGAATCATAAAGCAGCCATCTCTTTAAAAATTATTTCACTTCATTACAATGCAGATCTCAGTGATGTTTATAGTGAATCTCCTCTTAGGACAAGATTCTCCTCTGCAGAAGAGTATTTTATTAATGGTCCTTGCTATGGTTTTAAATTAAAAAAATCCCCCCCCCATTTTCTTTGCATGCACCCTCCATTTAGTTTCAATGTACAAGTTGTATTCATTTCCTAAAGAATAATTTCTTTAAACATTTTCTCTTTTTGGTAAACTTCACCTCTTAACTCAGTGGGAATCTACTCTTTCCACAAATCTGTTGTTCAGAGGAGTCTGTGTTGCTTACCTGTATTCCAAAAAATGTCCAGGCTAAGTGGATGGAAAATACATTTTTATGGTAGATTCCAAAGGATTCATTTCCTTTTCTTTTCCTTTCTCCTCTTTTCTCACAATTCCTTTTCCTGCACCTTTCAATCTCATTTAAAGATATGTACCATTGTGTCTCTAAAGGCCCTGACCCATTCTTTGTCATCTATTGACTTTGGTTGTCCCTCGTTTTTCAGCTGTAGACGTACCCAGTCCATACAGTACAGAGTCAGAGCTAAATTTCATCCCAGATTTAGGAGTTTGCATCTAGCACTTTGGACTTTTTCTACTTTTGTGTTTTCCCCCTTTCTACCTCTCACTCGTTGTTTAATTTGATGTAGTTCTCCCCCCAAAAGGCCCAAAGTCTATGGGAATATGTATTTATAGGAACACATCATCACTGAGTGATAATAAAATAGTGTAGTGAAACCAGTAGATATGGCAATCTTTGTTTAGCAAACTTTTACTACTGCTGGAATATCAGTGTTCAGCCTATATTTCCATATGAAAAAAGTGTCCTGAACATGATGACAATAATGCCTACAATCAATGTAACTGAAAACATTTAGGAAGGAAAAATTCTCTTTCATTTTTCCTGCATGCTCTTATAATGTGTAATCAGTTTCTATTGCAGTCAGTCAGCTTCTCCCTTGCTGAGCAGATCCATGTAAATATCAACAAGGGAGCAGGAAAACTCTTGTAAAAACTTCTTAGAGGAACTTAAGACAAACTCCAGGATCTAGTATTAAAGGCATGCTTTTGTGGAAACTGAAAATTTTTTAAAAAATATCAGTTCTGAAAATGTCACTTTAGGAGCTCTAGCCCATGGTATCGAGTACTGCTTTGCTCAGTTCTAATCGAGTGCTGATGTTGTGTCATTTCTGTGGCTTAGGGCAAGTTCTGCTGTGTTTTGAAGTTGATTGTAACACCTCGGAGGAGGTGCTCTAAGCACATTTTTTCCCACACATTTACGTTTGGATGTCTTGGTTGTAGTGCATCAGACACGCTTTTCTAAGAAGAACTTGTTTCTTTAACAGAATTCCTTTTAAGTCTTTCCAGAAATATCTTCATTTCTCTGCCTATTTATTTCGGATTTTGTTGTTGCTTGTTTTAGGGAACTGACTGTGGTCAGCTCTTCTTGGGCTGTTAAAGCAATATTTAAGGTCTGAATTGACTTTTTTTTTAATCTGGAAACCAATATATACTATAGCACAGAACATAACCTTTGAGATCTCTATGTGTTGAGGAGAAAGGCTTCAGACTTGAGAATTTAGGAAGTGGGGGGTAGAGGGAGGGGAAAAAAATGTTTTGCTGGCAGAGAGGTACTCTGGAACAGGAAGATAATGAGATAACCTTGTGGAAGATTTACAAATAGTGGTTCATAAGAGGTGGAAGACCTCACCAGGGGATGACCTGATCTCTACAAAGATGATGAATCGGTTAAGGCATGATAGTAGCAAACATCTTGTCCTCATGAGTAACAACCATGTGTATTCAGTAGTTGCTGTAGTTTCTTTAAGGTAGTTATTTTTTCTCTTTCAGAAATCACGGCACCCACCCTTTGGATTAAGCACTTGGTCATCAAAGATTCCAAACTGAACAGCTCCAGTATAAGAAATTCAGGTAATGTTCCATCATAAAAACAAAAGAAAAAAAGGTTTCTTTTAACTAGGCTGCAGTCCCTCACTGTCTGTTCTTGTTTCATTCTTTCTTCCTTGTAGCTATCCTTCTGCTTTCCAGTGTTGCGGGACTTGAAGTGTAGGCTATAAAATAATTTCAGATAGCATCCTTTTTTGTGTCCAGAAGGCCACAGTCGATGTGTGATGAGGGATGTTTCTGTTTCCCCAAACCATAACTGGGGAACCTCTAATTTCTTCTGTTAATTCATCCCAGCCAGCTGTCATCTTTATTCTGTTTGGTATTCAGCAGTCTTTCATGGATGTACAAATTGATGCATTTGGCTCCAAGATCTGGGCTGTGGTTTTGGTCTAAGCAGTTGAGAAAATACAGAGAGGGGCTTCTTTTCTAGCAACTTCAAGATTCTTCTCTGCAGTGGATGTTTTTTGATAGAGAAATGATTAGATTATTTCACAACTGAAAGTAGGTTATTTATGTCTGGGCCTAAGTAAATGTTGAGATTAATTTTGTGGTAATAGTGGATGAGGGAAGACCCAAGCATAAAAAACAGCAAAGAAAAGATCATGAATGTGAGTAGGAAAAGGAGGAGCAGGAAGATGTGAAGTTAGGATGTAAAACTTGAGATTGGAGATGAAGGTGAAACTGTGTGGAGTCACTGAAATTACAAGAAGCTGGAAGAATCTGAAGAGGAAAGTTAGGGATTCTCGGTAAGAATGGTTTCTATCTGATATATTTTAACTGAAGTGGGAGAAAGGAAAAATGTAAAGGGAATATCAAAAGAAGAAAATTGCCTTAAAAAGGCATGGGTTTACTGTAAGGTTTAAATAGGAGCTGCTACTATTGCATATATTTTATGAAACAATATGTGCCTAGAACAGCTGTTGGGAATAACTCCAGTCCCCAGAACAGATAAATTGTGATAGCTTGAAGTACCTCCTCCCCTGGTATTTCTGGATTAGCCAGAAAGCAGTCATGGCACTCAGCAGTTCCCTTAACTTTCCTGTGCCACTTTCCAACTACAGGGTGAAATCAGTGCTAGGTTAGGTGAGATTCTCTTGCTGAAGGGTGGAGAGGAGCTCTTAGCAGGAGGACATCCATCATTGCCCAGACCTCAGTTTTAGCAACAGTCTCCTGTGCCTCACCTGACTGTTTTTGTAGCAGGGGGGTCTGTGTAAGAACTGCTAGTGGGAATCATCCAGAAGCTTCAGATGATGTAGGAGTATCAGCATACTTGTTTAAGGATATGTCTTTCATGGGAGAGCAAATGCAGCTTGTGTTTTGTGAGCCTCTGGTTGTCCCAGCAGCTCACAGTGCAATTGAAGGTGACGGTATAATATTAAAATCCTGTGTAATGGGCCTTACCTATGTTGGAGACCAACTTTCCTTCCAATGCAGCAAACCTGGTAGCTGCAATGGAAATAAGAGTTCCTAAATCTGGTTTCTAGGAGGCTATAAAGGGACTTGGGAGCAGGAGCATTTTTTACTTGAGAGTCTGTCTCCCACCCTTTCTTGGTCCAACAGAGCTAAAGTAGGCTGGCTTTCATGTTCTAAAGGCAATCTATTTGTTCAAGTGTTTAGTCAGGAAGCTGCCTGATGTAAACCAGAATTTTGCTCATGGAAGAGTTCCTTCTGTGAGTTTAGTTTTGTCCACTTTTTTTTCAATTGGTTCTCATGTAATTTCTGTTATTCAAATGATTATTGTGGGTGCATGCTACAAATCAAAAATAAATTATCATCTGGAAAATTAAAGAGTTCTGTAAGAGGTGGTTTCTACAGCAAGCTAAAGAGAGATGTGTGGTTCATCTCACTCAGCCTTACTGATTGCCCTGACACTCATTTGTTATAGGACCTCATTAAGAGACTGGGTTGCCAATTTTTAGCCCCAAATTTCCACATTAGGCCATACAAATACACAGCCATCTCCATTTCATACACCAAATTATTGATACCAAGAAATGCTGCCTCATCAAAATAGTGCTATGGTTTAGCTGATATTAGGTGTGGGCTACTTTGGCCTGTTTCTTTCAGCCAGGGAAGCCTAACCCCCTTGTTTAGTACCTTTCCTTCCTTTCATCCCTTGTCATATATGTTAAGAGGCAATGTAGGTGGTGTGGTTTAAGCCCAGCCAGCAGCAAAGCATCACATGGCCTCTTGCTCACTCCTCCCCTCAGTGGGATGGGGAGGAGAAAATATAACAAAAGGCTCATGGGTTGAGATGAGGACAGGGAGGGGTCACCCGCCAGTTATGGTCACAAGCGAAAACCAGACTTAAACTGGGTAAAAAACAAAATCAATTTAATTTGTTACCAATCAAATCAAAACAGGATAATGAGAGGTAAAACCACCTCCCCTGCCCCACCTCATTCCCAGCTCAACCCCACTCCCCATTTTCTCTACCTTCTCCCCCCAGCAGCGCAGGGGGACGGGGAATGGGGGTTGGGGTCAGTTCGTCACACGCTGTCTCTGCCGCTCCTTCCTCCTCAGGGGCAGGACTCCTCACTCTTCCCCTGCTCCACCGTGGGGTCCTTCCCATGGGAGACAGTTCTGCACAAACTTCTCCAATGTGGGTCCTTCCCACGGGCTGCAGCTCTTCACGAACTGCTCCAGCGTGGGTCCTTTCTGCGGCCTGCAGTCCTTCAGTCACAGGCTGCTCCAGAGTGGGCTTTCCCATGGAGTCACGGCCATCTTCGGGGTCATCCACCATCGTGGGGCCCTTCCACAGCCTGCAGGTGGGCCTCTGCTCCCCCGCTCCCCTCCGTGGGCTGGGGGGACAGCCTGCCGCCTCACCACGGCCTGCAGGGACAGCCCCTCACCCTCCTCCTCCTCGCTGACCTTGCTGTCTGCACAGGGGTTTCTCTCACATTCTCATATTCACCCACTCCTCTCTCCGCTGCAGGTTTCCCCTCTTAAATACGTTATTGCAGAGGCACTACCACCTTTGCTGATGGGCTCAGCCTTGGCCAGAGACGGGTCCAACTTGGAGCTGGGGAAACTTCCAGCAGCTTCTCACAGGAGCCGGCCCTGTAGCTGCTCCCGTGCTACCAAAACCCTGCCGCACAAACCCAATACAGTAGGATAGGTGGGATTGAACAACAAAGAGCTGGTGAGGAAAATTATAATTTAGAATCAAGCTCTTCAAATGTCTTCAAGTCTGTCTTGGCTGAAGATAATGAAACAGCTGTCATGAGATGGGCATGCAAAATTAGGGGATGTTTTTAATTGCTTTTGGCCCTTGTCAGCTTGAAATATTAATGGTTAGCACATTTCTGATTTTTTTCAGTTATTTTTAAAGGGTTAAGTTGTACTGGTGCAAGATTGGAATTTTTGGTTTTGGTATTCAGTCAGCTATATTGTCTTTCTGAGCCTGCACTTATTGTCTTGAAGCAGATACAGCCTGGTATCCTCTTGCAGCAATTTAATGGGATCACTGAAATTAGAGGTGAGAAAAGACCTAGTAGGTCATCTAATCTACTGCCTTAGGGCTAGTGAATGTTCGTACTGTATGAAGAGTAGCATTTTCTAGTGTAGCATAAATGCCTTAGGCAATAAAGATTTCACTTCCCACAGGAAACTGCTCTGCTGTCTGAACTCAATCTTAGGATTTTTCTTTTTGTAATATCCAGCCTAACTCTTCTTTTATTGCTGTTCTTTTTCATTAGTCTTGAGTTCTTGAAAGCCTGCCCTATTCTTTGGAGTTTGTGTACTGAAACACTTAACCCTGATCTCTCTCCTCCCTGGGGTCATTATATTAGCCCTGTCCTTTGCAGTGCAGAGAAGTCCAGTAGATACTACTGTCAGAGGACGGGTGCTGCTCTCTAATCAGCACTGACACTGGACATCTTGGAAAGCTAGCACCATCACTACATCAGCCATGAGGAGAATTTAAGAATTGCTATGTGGAGACAAATAGACTCTAACTTGGTGTCATTGTCTTTAGTCAATATTAGGCTTCAGAGTGAACCAACCACCACGTAGCTGAGCATTGCAGAGGTGGTGACATCCTGTGTTCCATACGCAGCCTGTATCTCAAATCCAAGTGTTCCACCTTCCATTTAGTGTTGACAAACAGAAGAGGTTCTCCTGAAACAGTCCTTTCTTTTGACCATTTAAGTGTTGCTTGGCATGTGTAAATACTAATCAAGATAGGGATCAGTAAAAACAGAATTACTCTATCCTGGTGATTAGAGCACTTGACTGAGAATCTGTATGTCTCCAGGCGTTTTGCCAGTGAATTTTTCTATGCTAAGTAAACCAGCATTGCTAGGAGGGATTGCTAGTGCTGTTACACCAGCTTGCCTTAAAGAATGAAATGATGACTAGATCTCTTTCTCAGTAGGGTGAGATGCAGGTTCAAATCTTCTTGGCCAGAGGCAGGAACCAAAATATGCTCTAACGTCTGGACTGTTGAGTAGTAGAAAAGTTACAGTTTTTCTACACTTACGAATTAAGTCTTCTGCCCTTATGAATCCTAAAAGCCCAAAAGTCAGTTTTTCTTTTTGGGGCAAGCGAAAGATCTAGATCAATACAATATTTTGTTTGCTGTGGCAAGGTAACAAAAACATTTTTTGATGTTTGTTTTGAATTGATTTTCATGTTCCCCAAACATGCACATCTGTGTGTGCACACATGGATACCCCAAACTAAGCCTGTTATTTCGCACTGCCCTCTGTGATGTGTCATTGATTTTTAATACTGCCAGAGCAGGAGGCGATACAGATGGGACCTTTGCAATGGCCATTCTCTAATCAGCATGGGTGGGAACTGTGTTTTCATTCTGCTTTTACTGTTTCAGCCTCTTATTTTCCTACCTCCTCCCTGCAACCTATTCCAGCCTGCAACAGTCCAAATGATTATTCTTTTACAGTTCTTAATCTAGGAAAACACTTGATAACATATCTCTCTTCCAAGAAAATACGTCTAATATCTGCCTGCTTGGGAGCACCTCATCTCCACTGAAGAATCTATGGTTGTTCCTCATTTCGAGAGTTGGGTTATCTCCAAATCCATTTGTGCTACTTAGTGATTTGGGTTTAGTTAGCAAGAGATTCCAGCCTGTATCCAGCTTACCCTGACAACCTTTAAGAAAACCACAGAGTGATGTAATGAGCTCATGCATGGAAAAATAAACAGCTCTAGAGAAACCAGCAGTAGCAATCTCAAGTAAACGTTCTGCAGTCAGTGAAGTTTTGAACATGACGTTATTTGAAAGGAAGAATGAGTAATATATTAAGGTTAGCAGCTGAAGACAGGTTTGTGTGTGCCTAGTTTAAAAAAAAAAAAAGAAAGAAAAGAAAAGAAAAAAAAGAAAGAAAAACCCCATAGCTGTTTATTTCAAAATCTTGCTTGTTGAATGGGGGCCAACTCCATGTGGCCTATTCTGTTCAGCTCTGGCACCCAAGCATCATGCAGGCATCTCATGTGACAGCTTTCCAGTGATAGAGCTTTCTGTTGTCAGGAGCTCTTAGTGGACAGACTATAACTGTAAATGAGCTTTGAAAACAAGAATGGTGGCATTCACATTTCTTTTTGTTAATTGAATTCACTTGGATCCCAAACTTTAGGGCTTCTGAAAGGGAGAAACAGGTTGAAAGCTGCGTATCCATATATGCTTTTGCAAGAAGCAGAAGCACACCCCACCATCCACCCCAAAAGGAGTCTGTGTACTCTTGGGTGGAGTTTGTCTCCAGAGATCTGCACAGTGAGGTAGGATGTGATTATATCAAGTGTGCTATCAGGACCTGGGTTCTGTGGTTTGTCTGTGTTCCTTAAGTTTTTTCCCGCTTGTAGGAAAAAAAAGGCAAGACAATCCACATGGCACCCCAAAATAGCTCCCTCTTTCTAGAACTTATGTAGGAAGTAATACCATTTTGCTGCACGCCTTTCTTAAGGATCAGGGATAGTGATTGCTCCTAGGGGAAATGTGCTCATGGTATGTTGCCTTAGCCATATGGAGTCCTTATAGGATCCCATATGTAAACAAGGAGTCTGCTTTTAAGCCACCTGTATTGAGAATCAATGTAGTTCCTCCTGAGTCAGATTGTCAGGTGAGACCAACTGACATATAACAGGGAGGGCCTGCTGATTTGCCCTTAAAAAGGAATATGGCAGTTTTGGTGGGATAAACCAAAAATAGCCAAGGTTAGACAAAAGTTTGATTTGTTATTGGGATTTTCCTTTATAGCAGTGAGGAGTAACCACAAGGAGCTTGAACCCCTATGTTATTTTTCAGAGTGGGGAGACAGCGCACCCATTTGTGTTGAATGTATAGTTATTTGGAGTTGGAGCAAATTTCCTTGTGCCTTGGAAATGTGGAACACGGTAGAGACCAGGGAGTTGCAGGTAAATTCAGATGAGGCTCTTGAAAAGCAAAGCACTGTTTTGAATAGGGACAGTTTCTCACCTGTCTTTTATCCCATCTTCTCAGCCTTATTCCTTAGCCATCTTCTTCTACTCATGGTGCACAGCACTCCCCACCTCATTATTTAAAGACATGTGAGACCATGGGCTTCTGCATCTCCTGCTACTTTTCTCCTACTTTCTGCTACTACTAAACTAGTTGTGTCCTGGTTTCGGCTGGGATAGAATTAATTTTCTTTCTAGTAGCTGGTATGGTGTTATGGTTTGGATTCAGTATGAGGAGAGTGTTGACAACACACTGATGTTTTCAGATGTTGCTAAGTAGAGTTTATGCTAAGTCAGGGATTTTTCAGCTTCTCATGCCCAGCCAGCAAGAAGGCTGGAGGGGCATAAGAAGTTGGGAGGGGACACATCCAGGGCAGCTGACCCAAACTGGCCAAAGGGGTATTCCATACCATGGGATGTCATGCCCAGTCTATAAACTGGGGGGAGTTGGCCTGGGGGGCGTGGATCACTGCTCAGGAACTAATTGGGCATCGGTTAGCGAGTGGTGAGCAATTGCATTGTGCAACACTTGTTTTGTATATTCCAGTCCTATTCCTAGTATTATTATTGTCATTTTATTATTGTTATTATTATCATTATTAGTTTCTTCCTTTCTGTTCTATTAAACTGCTCTTATCTCAACCCACAAGTTTTACCTTTTTCCTTCTGATTGTCTCCCCCCCCCATCCCGCGGGGGCGGGGGGTGTGTGTGTGTGTGCAGGGAGTAAGTGAGCAGCTGTGTGGTGCTTAGTTGCTGGCTGGGGTTAAACCACGACATGTGTTAGTTCCAAACTGACTGGTTGTCTCCCAATGCCAGTTGTGTTAATGTTACTGTCCAAATGTCTATTACAGGATTGTAGGTTCTTCCCCAAAATCTGTGGCTGGTTAGTTTAGTCAGGACACCAAGTGGAGGAGATGGGTGGAAGCAAAAGTTGATCTCACTTTAGCAGGAAAGTTTGAGAAGGGGAGGTAGCCAGGCACAATTGTGCTTTAGTGACATCTGAATAAGATGCTACAGTGGCATTGGAATTGAAGAATTTTCGTGCCTGGGAATGACATCCTAATGCTGACTGCAGTCCTCCTTGGTGAACATTTTGGTGCTTCCATCTCCTCTGAGCATAACACCTGGGAGTAGTGGCTTTTGAACTTCCCCGTAGCTGAAGAGGAAAAAAGAAGTGTTATGATGTCAAGACCAAGAGTTCATGGGAGGGAACCAATGAGTCAGAAAGCTTTTGCCTTTTCTACTATCTTCTGTTAGTGTGTCCCCCCCCTTGGCTCTTGTCCCGCATCTTGAGTCAGTGCCTCCCAACACAGTGCTCCTCTGACCTGTCGAAACTATTGGGCTAAAACATGTCACTTGACTGTCCCACCTGCCAGAACTATTTATCTCCAGACCTTTGTACTAGTCCTCCCACCCCTTTTTTTGTGAGGGTTTGTTTTGATTTGGTTTTGAATCCATTTTAATTTAGGTTCTGGCTTGATATCAAAAGAAGCAATCTCAGGAGAAGCTCTTTTTAAGTATGATATGAAAACTTACTAATTCGATTACATTTTCACAGCAAATCTCTATGCTCTTCTCTGCTGAGGTCCTGCTTCCTTGCAAGCCAAAATATGATGTTTCTCCCTTACTTTCTATCCCTCCTTTCCCTCTGGCTCCATCTGTGGTTCCACCACCCCTTCCTGTCTTGACTGCTGCTTGGGAGGCCTCTGTCTCTTCCTCCCTTCTGGAAGTTCTGAGAAGGTACAATATACGTGATGCCCAAGTGTGATTCTCCCACGGTCTCAGTGTGACAGGTGTGGTGAAGAAGGGAGTATGTAGGGGAGAGCAGAAGCAGTGAGAATGGAAGAATCTAGGATCAGGACCCTTCCCAGACAGCCAGCAAACAAAGTTATAAATAACATGCCATTGGGGACCAGTTAATCTGCTCTATGAAAAGGTGCAAAGTATACAAGTGGGAAAAATAACATTGTATAATAATCGGCATGCAACCGTAGGTGTTAAACCATATGCAGCTAGGCAAATAAATGAAGCTCCCCCTGAGCGCTGTGTGATAAATCATTCCCAAAGAATTCAGTCACTTCCCCCTCCCTATCCCCCAAAGAAAGAAAACAAATTACTCTAGACATGGAGTCATAACTGCTACTCTACAGCTGCCAGTCAAGGCAAGTGGACAGGGAGCAGTACGAGAGGGGCAAAGATATAAGAAGCTGGGGTAAAAGGGAAAAAACCCAACCATGCATTTAAAACCACTGAGAATTTGGAGGGGAGAGGAAAGAAAATAAGCTCTAGCACCTGACATTACCTGGACATACAGGGACAAACAGAGAATGGAGAGGTCAACTTTATGGAGTTTGTTTTGCTTTGTAGCAGAAGCTGGTTCATATTGGATGGGTTTCATTGATTTGCTGAAGTAATTCCTTAGCAGCAATGTGCTCCGTGCAGTACGTAATAGCAGTGTTTGGTACAGGCTTGTATGTGGATCTGCACTTCATACATGCATTTGAACATATGCTGATGCCTGCAGATAGACTACACATATTGACTCGCCTTCCTGCCTCTCTTGAAATGTTCCTGTCAACTTCACAAGAAAGATCATAGTATTTCTAAGGTGCCACAGATAAGGAGGACCCGTTTCAAAGTAACGGCTTGACCTGCGCTCCTAGATTCCCTTTGGAAAATTATTAGACCTAGGCTTCTCCTGAAACCAAAAGCCCTGGTGGGGCTTGGAAGTGATTTGCGAGGAGACAACTGAAGAAAAAAGGGTTCAGTGGTACACAGGTCAATGTATCCCTACAAGTGTCTGCTGCCCCCAGCATTGTCCAAGGAAGCCATGGATATTGCCTAGTAGAGCACAAGGCTGTGATGGAGCAGAGCTGCATTCAGAACTGCTAGAAAACCCTACCCCTCCCATGAAGGCTTTCTTCTTCTGGTGCCAGGTTTAGGGTGAAGAGGTTCTCTGCTTTGGTGGATCTTGGAGGTGGAGTGAGTAGGTAAGGGAAATGTATGAGGCCCTGCAGGACTATCAGTAGGCCTTGTGGAGCAGCAGCATGGGACATTTGAGGAAAATGTCATAGAACTGTAGAATCACTTAGGTTGGAGAAGAGCTTTAAGATCAAGTCCAACCATTAACCTAGCACTGCCAAGTCCACCACTAAACCATGTCCCTAAGCGCCATGTCTACACATCTTTTAAATACCTCCAGGGTTGGTGACTTCACCACTTCCCTGGGCAGCCTGTTCCAATGCTTGACAACCCTTTTGGTGAAGAAATTTTTCCTAATATCCAATCTAAACCTCCCCTGGTGCAACTTGAGGCCATTTCCTCTTGCTATCACTTGTTACTTGGGAAGAAAGACCAACACCCTCCTTGCTACAACCTCCTTGTACGTCGACAGTGTTCTTTTTACTTTCAAACTGATGTCAACATACTTGTGAGCTGTGTTGTAACAGTACTGTGTATGTTTCGGGGCGGGGGGAGGAGAGGACATGAGTAAAAGCTGCCATCCGCATGTTCCCTTTCTCTTCGTGGTCATCTCATTTTTGCATTTTGCCAGACCACCAAAATAAGAAAGTGGTCAATGGGAACCAATTAGTACATTTTTTGGTGCAGTTCAAGGGTGGATAAACTGCATGCTTTTCAGGCTGTTGAAATGGTGTGCAAGTTGCTGGAAAGACCTCTTGGTAGAAGGTCCCAAGGATTGTCTCTGAAGAGTCAGGAAAGAAGGCTGGGTGGAGAACCCACCTTCAGAGCCAAACAAAGAGATGTTTAAAAAGCAAGGCAACATTCAATCTCCTGGAACACGTGAGGGAAGAAGATGTGTTAAAGTGGCTACCCTGAGTCTGGGTGAATGGAATGGCATTTCTCTGGTTTCACTAGTTCTAATGCAGGGAAGTCTGTGATCCTGATGGTGTCATCAGTCTCCCACCTCATCTTAGGCTCATTGAACAGGCTCCAATAGCACAAAGCTGCAGCTGCTCTCTGGAGCTGGGACCCCCAGAATGCATGGGCTCCCACAGCTGGAGGGACTGTTGCCTGTGTAAGGCTGCAATTCAGAGAAGTCCTGCTGGAAAGAACTCTAACCTCAGCTATAGTATCACTCTGTAGTCCTTCCCTTGTCTTTCAAGCCAGAGCATGGAAGAGGGCTACCTCCATCTATGATACTGCTGAAGTGGGAGCAGTTTCTTTGTCCTGTGGCTGATGTCTGAACCCCACGTTACACTGTTGAACTTCCAAAGCCTGAACATTTTGCCCAGAGACAGCTGGGTCAAGCTGAATGTCCAAGAGTGAGTGCTAGTACTCCTGTCAGAGGCAATTCCCTCTGCCTCCTTGTAAAGTGCTCAATACTGTAGGGAAAAGGCTGATTTGTCATTACATGAAAAGACTCATCACACTATAAACCTGTCTCTCTTCCCTCCCCTTTTACTCACTAGCAGCAGCATAAAAAAAGTATATTACTGTAGTTAGGAAGACCAGTCTGAAATGCTTTTTATTTGCCTGTGCCAGTTTTCAAAAGCTTTCTCTTTGGTGTCCTATAGTTACACACTTATAATACTGTAAAAATAGTGTGCTCGTATACTCCAGCCAGCAGAGGTAGGCAAGTTCTCCAACAATTGCTGTGCTAGTTGTTCCAAGCACTATTAAAAACAGGTGTGGAAGTGCAAATAGTTTCCCAATAATGTTAAGGCTCCAGTGGAAACACCTATGGCTTCTCATTTTATTGAATAGCATTCCTCAGTGTGGAAAATGCAGTGAGAAAGGAGTATAGGGAAAATGAACGAATGTGTTCAAAGGCAGGTGGCTTATCTCAAAGCTAGTTACGCCACAACCTAACAGCACTTAGAAACTATGTGAAATGGAAAAGGGGAGTTAGGGAAGAAAAAATGCGGGCTCTGGGTAGCTTCCTCTCAAAGTCACAAGGGTAGTGTCTAAGGTTGAAAGCTTCTCTACTGATGAGGAACTGTCCTGATGTAAAGAACTGAAGAGGGCTGCATTTTGGTGGCAAACTTTCTCTGCTCAGACTGCAGAAACTGTTGTTGTTGTTGTGAAGGAACTGCCCAGCGACAGCTGTCATACAGAGTATGGAAACCAGGTGCATTAGGAAGATCAGACCACCAAATCTGGAAACTTAAATCAAATATCTCCAAGATTTTAGGCTGTATTTGTAAAGAGGTTGCCTCAGTCATCTAGGATCTCCTGGAGCTTCTCAGTCTGTGTGAGGAGAGCGGAAAAGACCTGAAGAGGTCCCACAGTGTTTTTTCCTCCCCGTTTTAACTCAGGGCCACATCGAGTTAACAGCAGCTCTGTCGTGTGTAACCTGTTCCTAATGCAGCGACAGGGATCCCTTTGTCTCTTCCATTGAGTGAACGGTTAATCACCAGAGCTTTTTTATATCAAACCTAAATCTCCTTTCTCCAACTAAGATGACTGTTACTTGAACTACCCATGGGGAAGAAAAAAAATGATCTATGACCATCTTTTTTTATATAACAGCTTTTATGTTTCAGAAGACTGAATGTCATCCCTAGACTAAACAAATGGAATTCTTTCAGCCTTTTCTCATAGATCAAGTTTCCTAGACCTCTGCCTGTTCCCTTTGCTCTCTCCTGCACTCTTGCCAAATGGTCCACCTCTTCCTCAAAGTGCAGTGCCCAGAGCTGGACACAGGGCTGATTTAAAGGCTCACCAGTCCTTAGTGCCTGTTTCTTATGTGAGGCCCCTGTCACAACATCCCACAGCTAGACTTACCTGTTTTCATTTTTTTTGTTGTTGTTTTCAATGTCATGAAGTTACAGACTTTTTTTGTGGTCTATCGAAGCTCCTGACCATTTTTTTCCAAGTCTTGCTGGCTCGCCAGTAATTTCCTCTCCATGCACTGGGTTTCTCCTTGCTGGTTGTTACGGTTTATACTTGTTAAGTTGTGATCACGCTGGTTTAAAACCATTTATAAAGATGACTTGGAATTCTTTCCTGAATTTCAGTCTGTAAATTTGGTGCTATGTTCCATTAGCCAAACTGGTCATTTAATTTGATACAAGGTAAGTCTTATGATCACTTTCAATACTGAAGAAGTGTTTCACAGAGAACTTTTGGGACTTTTCCTCTTGGACCGTGTTTTTCTTAACCTGCAGTGTTAGGCAACTATCTTGTAGTAATTGTATGTAGTCTACACTTCCCTCGTTCGCTTATGAGAATGACACAACTTTTACTCTAATGAACCAGAATTTAATTGGAGCTCCGTTTAATGCATTATGTATGAACATGCAAATATTTGCACTCTTTTGCCAGGATGATGTACTGTAGCCATAAAAAAGGTATTGTTCTCTTTCTGCCATCCTTCAGCTAGTCTGGCTACAACTCTAGGAGGGCTAGGACTATGTGACTGACTGCTTAGGAGTTGGGCTGGTAGAAAGAGTCCAAGCCCTGCCTGAAAGACAGTTCAGTTAGAATTGCAGGGAGAGGTAGCTTTCAAGTGGCAGGTTTCAAGATGCTCAGGTGGGGAGCTTTATTCCTGTGTAGTTTGGAAACCTGGTGGAGCGAACTCCTTTCCTAGCTGGGCAGCACCCAATGCCCACAGGTTCTGCAAAGCGAGCACAAGTTGTGCATCAAAAAGTCCCTCAGCAAGTTCACTCTAATCCCTGGGACAGTGTTTCCTTCGGCCATTCCTCCTTATTTCAAGCTAGAGGGTAGGTACTGAATAGGCTTCTCATCATGTAACACTGGCAGGAGTGCAGTGCAGCTTTATTGCTTTGAGCAGAAGGAAAATGGTAGAGGAAGGACGTGTTCCCAGATAGCTGAAGTTTAATGAGCCTCATAAGCCACCTGTTAAACCTCTGCATTGTGCTTGTTCAGCACTGGAATGTGTAGTAAGCTCTGCTTCCTCTGTAGCCTATGCCTTGAGAAATGAAATTGAGTGAGTACCAAGGTAAAGCAAGGACTGCTCAACTGGTACAGTCTGGGAGCACCTGTAAGGTTTGTTTTATTCCTTACCTTTACATTAGCCAGAATACCCTGGAAGGGCCACAGTCCCAGGCAGAAGAGGGTGGAGTGTGTAGCAGTGCTGATGTCTAACGGAGGCGCGGAGAGATTTATGCTATCCCCGTGAGCCGTATTTGCTCAGCTGTTATTGTGCTCCTAGTAAACACAGAAGGGGTTGTTCCTCTCCCTTCACCCCCAGCCCTGCTGGGGGGACAGGCAGCTAGTGCCTATTCACTGCATTGCTTTGCTAGTCCTACCAGCCCTTGTACATGTCCAAACCCAAGGCTTTTCCAATTCTTCTTACCCCCTGAGGTGCAAGGGATGCAGATTTGGGCTGCTGATACTTTCATTTGGGCTGCTGATGCTTGCTCAACTTTCTCTGTGGAATGAGGCCGTTCTTTATGCCCACAGCTTTTGTAAGCTCCGTACTGGGATGAGTCACCTGTTCTCCTGGGTCCTGTTCAGGTTAGAGCACCTTTAAGCTGGTGTACATGCTACAATAAAATATCCAGATCAAGGCTCCTTTTCTTTGCCAGAGCAGCGTAAAGACAGGCGAAATAAAAAGGAGAAATTAACCCTGTTTGAATTAAGCTGCCCTGGGAGACAGGCAGACACTTTCTCTCACTGAGAGGAAGTGTGAGGCACAAAGACTCTTAGTCCTCACTTTTGGGTTGGCACAGGATGTCAGTAGGAACTTGGCACTAGATATCCATGCTGCTGCCTTTCGTTCTGTGCTGCACTAGTTCCTCATGGAGGGGAAAGCTTGGAGTTGAACAAAAAATTGGGGAGAGGCATGTGTTTGATTTTTTTGAAATGGTATTTTGAAGTCAGGTCCCTGTTGCAGCATTAACAATGGGGTTGGTCAGGAGTCCTTCAGTAAAAGACCTTTTCCTCACTTTCTGATGAATGCTTGTTCATTAAAACGGAAGCTTTTTGTGGGAACTCCATGGGAAAAGTTTCCCTGGTCCAGACAGAATTTCTGGTCAAAAGAAATGAGAGAGGGAGAGAAGGAAATCTGCCCTGCCTGGCATAGCCTGTAGCTCTGGGGTTAGGCTACTCACATAGGTTCATCAAGGCTGGGCAGAAGCACAGAGGGAGGTTAGGCCCTCTCTTTTGCCTGGTTTGGAAGAAGGACTCCTGTCTTTCAAGGGTGTAGGGATCTCTCCAAGGTGGTTAGCTTTGGTGTCACAGTCTTCCTCTTCTTTTAATAGGAAAAAAATTGGGTGCAGAAGAGCAATATTCAAAAAATAATCTGCAGTGGTTGGGTGGCATATCTTCCTTATGTCCCACCCTAATTATCCATAGCATCCTTGCAGCCCTGATGATTGATGCTTGGTCCTTTGGCTGTGATAGCTATGAGAGTTGTTACGTGTCCAGAGAGCAGCTGGGGGAGGCTGCCTTGTCCCCAGAGCAGCACGTTGGCTGCATCTAGCCATGCAAGCTGAGCATGAGAGCTGGTAAGCACAAGCCTTTGGTTAGATGCTGCTAGACACCCTCTCTTCTCACCTTTGTAAGGTAAACAAAACCCCATCTCTTTAATAACCATCTAGTTTATTAGACTGACAGTCAGATGAGTCCCTTACCTCATCCATCATTTTTATTTTTATTGTTCAGGCACTAGATGTATGTTTGAATGTGTGTACTTAAGGGACCAGGAATGAGAGACCTTTTTATGAATCTGACCATGTATTTCTCAGAAGGCCATTACTAGGGGAAAATTGTTGCATAAATAATGTACAACTGCAGATGTCCAAGCCATGCTTTTCTGCAATAGCTCATGGCTTCAGAGACAGTACTTTTTTAATGTTTTAAGCAGTGTTAGAAGCAGTCAAGAGTAAGAAGGAACAAACAGCATTTTAGAGCTGAGCAGTTAAATGTATATTTCTGCCAGTGATTCTCTCCTTTGTGTGTGCATGCATTCCCTATCTTTTTTTTTTTTGCTGTCATTGGATTTGTTGTAATCTAGATTTGCTGTCTCCCGAAGGTTTCGCTCCCCAGCAACAGCAAGTTGGCAAGTGTTACTCAGCTTCTTTGCTGATGGTTCTCTTAAGTCAAAGCAGAGATGGCAGAAAACAGGGGAATGTGACAGTGCCTTAAAAAAAAAAAAAAAAAAGGTTTGTAATATGTTGGTACTGGGAAGGCTGTTTGTGTCCCACTGACTTGCTGTCTTAAATATTCTCTCTCTAAATGTTTAATATAGGGAAAGAAGGAAAACCTTTTTTCTTTATCTTTCTGTGCCTGTGACCCCCATTAACTCAAACAGGGAGTAGGCTTTTAAGTACCCTGCACGTATAATAAATATACGCTGCTTTCTAAGATGACAGCTTAATTTCATAGCTGGCATTAAACTTTCTAGCTTGGCCATAGGCTTTCACTGTCCTCCATAAACCTAGCCTTGGCAACAACAGCAAAGTTTCCAGTAAGCAGTCTGACTGGAACAGCCTGACTTCAGTGTCCTGGAGCTGGGATAGCATTTGATGGTCCCTTCATTACCCACAAGACCATCTTTCAGGGTGACAGTGTGTTCAGTTCATGCCAAGTCCCATACTAGGGAAGCTGATGGTATGGATTTCCCAGCTGATTTTGCTGGCTGTTGAAGTACACCCTAACTGTTAATATTCATGTTTATTTTTTAAGGGAATTAAGTGCTGTTAGAGTGGTAGTCTGGCGGAAAGAGCCTCTCTGGGGGCTAGAGCTAGTTATTACTTTCTTCTGCTTAGTAGACAGATGTCACTGAAGGAACTTTCCACAAGGCTGTTGTCAGAGTCTCCATTTATTGTCAATGTGTTTACTATTCTGATCCCCTCTAGCTCAGGGAAGGTATGGTGGATCTGGAAAGGGTTCAGAGAAAGAACTGGGTCAACTGGGACTCTTCAGCACGTAGAAGAGATGAATAGGAATCTGCAAAGTAGTGAGAGGCAGGGAGGGAGACTGCAAACTGTTCACTGTTTCATCCTCCAGAAGAACTCAGGTGTCAGCAAACAAACCTAGTTGGAGCCAGGTTTAAATCGAACCAAAGGATGTGCTGTGTTCCACATACAACATGTAGTCAAGCCACAGAACTAGCTGTGGGATGTCATAGTCAATAAAAGTTTATGAAGGGAGACATGGCAAACTGGTGGAAGGGAAAAACCATTGCCACTCACTAAATACAAACTCCATGTCTGTCTCTGCAAGTTTCTGATCCACAGCTGGTTGAGACGTGAAATACATGGGGAAAAGAAATATATGCTTGTCCTGTTCCTCTGTTCTCCTCTAAGCTTCTGCTTTTGGCCATGGCTGGAGGTGAAACAGCCAAGTTGGGCCTTTGGTTTGTCCCAGTATGTCTGTTTTATGTTTGTCAGGATATAACAGTATAGATGAGACTTTCATAGTGGCTACTTCTAGATGTATGCTAGAAATGAGAAAAATCTGATCTCTCTACTATTTCAGTTGTACTGCTAATGACAGGCCACTGAATACTAGTGACGATGGTGGATTTTGCATCATTACATCTCTTTGATGTCAGCTGAACAAAACCTGTAAGATTTGTTTCCCTCAGCCTTTAGACACCCTTCAAACAGGAGTGACTACCAATTAGTTCTGTCTTCTGGTAGTAAATGCTGTGACTATTCAATTCCCACAAATTTCTGTTAATATGTGCAGAGAATTTTTTGCCATTTTTTATGGTGTAGTACAAATGTGTGTCTAAGTATGTACATTTATTCTGTGTAATTTGCATACCTAACTGCAAGTGTATGTAAAATAAGATACTAACTCATTCAAAGACATTTATTCTTTCTTTTTTTTCTTGGTTTCAATAAAAGTGGCATATTTTTTGTTCTGACACACAAAACCCCCCCACTTTGGTTTTTTCAGAGTCATTTTTAGTGCTAGTTTTGCAAGACTCAAAGGACTTGAGAGACCTTGGTTTGACTTTGTGCACTCAGGAAGCCTTGGGGATTTAGATAGAAAAATTCCTGGAATGTAGTTCTCTTCTGCAGGAGCTTTTTTTTTCTTTTGCTTATTATATAAAATGATGATAGGGAATTCTGCCCCTGTTTTTGCTTCCCCAAGCTGCATAAATGATCCTCCTCACCTGAGGGCCAAGGTGCGAATTACTGTCGGCAGACTGTGGGTAAGCAGGGGCCCCTCGTGATGTAAGTGGTTTGTTAAGGAGCCTGCAGGCCTCTTGCTCAATGACTTCTCTGTCCACATACAGCTTGGGAACAGTCGTGGGTCTTTTTTTTTTTTTCACATGTGAAATCTGTCAGCAAAGTGAAGTCAGCTTAAATATCAGCTGAGGCTTGAGCTCCCTTTCAGTTTTTGTTGACTTTATCCCCTCCTGCTCCTTCCCGATCAAGTTTCTCTCTGCTTGAGTCAGACTTGCCGACACTTAAAAGCTTCTATTCTGTGTTTTGGTTGTGTGGACTTGTGTGGCAAAGTTCAGGTGCCCTTCACATTCCCAGTCTCGACCGTTCTCTGAAATGCTGAGGAGAAGGAGACCGTTCTGGGTCTCTGAGACTCTTCAGCTGCTACAGTTCAATTAGAAACCAATAAAAGTGCTTCTGGTACCCAAAGTGTGCTGTAATCAGGTGACGCTGTGCAGACCTGCTGGAGTTTTTTGTGTTGTACCTGCTGCTACCAAGCTGAGGAATTCTAGCTGTGAATTGGCACCCCTTCTGTTCCCCAGGTACAGAACAAAAGTTACTCTCTGCACCAGAATTTATGACCAAAATATAAGATGTAACTGATGGGGTACAGGCAGGCAGGCAAGATACACGGAAACAGTGAGCATGTGTTAGTTGTGTGCAGAGTCTGTCCCGGGGGCAGGATGCTGAGGTCATGCCATGTCTGCTGGCTGACCGTGCAAACATCTGCAGGTTTGGGATGAACCTGTGGTGTCATTGCCTGTCAGTGTTGAAGCATTTTATGTATTGAAAGCTTGAGGGGATTCTTGGCTGTGGCAAAGAATTTCAGATGTTGTGGCTTATTTATAAAAAGAAAAGAATAAACACACTAAACTGCAAGGGAGAGGAAAGCTAGGGAAGGAGAGAACAACTGTTCCTGCTTCTGTGTTTTGTCACGCTCCTAATGATAAAAGTTAGGAGTTACACTGTTGTCTTTTTTTACCCTAGATTTAGACATGTTTTAAATCCCGTGATCAGCTGCCTTGACTGCTTTCTGCCCTACATGCACGCTTTTTTCTCTCTGTGATACCTTCAGTGGTTTCTAAAGTTTAAATAATTTTCCTACTCCTCAAAGGGCCAGAATGTTTGAAGACTTCTAATTGAGAACTTCCAGCTGTTGAGCGAAATAGGTCTTAACGTCCCACAGGTACTCTGTGCATCTCTTCCCCTTTTAATGGCTGGTCCATATAAGAGACAGCAGCCTGGCACCTCTCCATGCATCTGTCACTCCTCTGCAGGTGGTGGTTGAAGAGGCAGCGCTAGGGTCGAAGGTGGCAGGGTGGCTGCAGAAGCCACTTCTGGGCTTCTTTCTGTTCTTTGGTGCATGCCATCTGTGTACCCTGTTCTCTGGGTGATGATGTCTTTGGAAATAACCTTATCTGTGTAATAAGCTATTAAGGGACAGGGTCCTACCTACCCCGTGGTAGGAAGCAATGTTGGGTTCCTTGTTTTCCAGGTGAAGACAAAGGTGGAGTGTGCTGGAGAGGTGATGGCAGTATAGGTAGAATGGGATATCCCATTCCGTTTCTTGCTGAGGTGTGTGCAGGTGCGCTGTGCACCGGATAAGGCGGTGTTAAAACAAAACCTTCTGCTCCTTTTGAGATTGTGTTGGAGAGATGCTATTGAGAGGGGAGAGCGCGTTGCAGTCTGTAGAAAGAGATGTGGCGTAGGGCAGGGTGTTTGCGCTCATGTTTGAAAATACAAGTCACAATTTAGGATCTTTCAGTATGTGAAAACATCATCTGGGAAATGCTTACCCCGTGGCTGCAGCAATAGTGAATTATTGTTATCTGATAGCTCTGCTCCAAAACCCAGCTGAATGGGAACAGTTTTTCCTGCTGTTCCTGGCTTGCCGGGCACTTGGCAGTCAATGTCTATAATCCATAATCTTCTTGTGTCACAGCTAAATGTAGGAGGAAGCTCACTAACCAGAGGTCCCTGAGTCCCTAGGGATGTAGACTTACTGGTGTTTGCTGAGAAGGAAACAGACACAAAGGTCTCCTGATGTGAAGGATACCCATATCCTGCTGAGCTGAGGAAGATGATCTTGATTTGATTTTTTTTCTCCACCCCCCCCCCCCCCCCCCCCCAACCTCCCTCCCATCTTCCAGAGAAAGTTCACTCCTGTGACCAGGAAAGGCAGAGTGCCCTGGAGGAGGCCAGGCAGAATCCCCGCGAGGGTATCGTCATCCCCGAGTGTGCTCCCGGAGGGCTCTACAAACCAGTGCAATGCCACCAGTCGACTGGGTACTGCTGGTGTGTCCTGGTGGACACGGGACGCCCGCTGCCTGGTACTTCCACTCGGTAAGAGCTATAGGCCTGGTGAGATGCCTGCGTGGAGAAGATGACTTATAAAAAAAATACTGTAGCTATATCAGATAAGTTCCTACCTCTAGAGCAGTCAGCTCTGTACTACCTTCCCTAGAGCTCACAACACTCTCTGTGATGTTCCCTATTGAATGTTACTCTGCAGCTCCCTCTCTGTAGGAGTTGGTGCATAGTAACTACTGCCCTTACTTTCCTCCGTGTTAAGTATTCAAGCCAATCGGCCTTTTTTTCTCTGGCTTGCAGCTTTTGGGCAGTAGCAGGAAACAGGGCTTTTCTGAAGAGTACAGATCAGGGGCATGAGCAGTGAAAAGGCAAGTGGCTTTGGTGCATTATCCTCTGCTTTATACTTCCATGCTGCAGCCACTTGGACCCTCACCAGTACAGATTTAGAAGACTGCTTGGTTGCGCATTCATGGATTTTAAACCAGTGATAGATTTTTCTTTAAGTTACTCTGTATCTTAAAACTGCCTGGGGAATCTTTTCTCACTTGGGCTTTGGAAAAAAACTGTGGGTCTGGCAAATTATAAAAACAGGCCAGTAGGATTTGGGGCCTAAACTCTGCTAGATACAGTGATTCTGCAGAGCATGGACAGCTTTGAAAAAAAGCTCAGCCTGTGCCTACAAGAGTTGGAAGAGGACCTTGTGCTGTTTGTGGGTTTGGGTTGGTAGCTGATTCTGGACTTCAGAGTATGCTCTTCCTTCTCTCTCCAATTCTGCTGCTGTTACCAACTGTCCATAAACAGACAGATGCCTGAGAATAATATTTCTTCTGCAGATTTATTGGTTTCCCCTGCAGTAAGCAGATAAGACACAACCCCTTAGCAATGATCTGATGACACTAAAGCTATATCACATAGTTTAGCATCTGCTGTTCTCCTTTTTCAGCTATGAGACCCCTGTGTGTGAAAGCGATGCCAGATCGAAGAGCACAGAGATTGATGATCCATTCAAGGACAGAGAACTTCCAGGTCAGAGAGGAACAAGATCTTGTCTCTGCCTTCTTCCCTTGTCTCACCTTGGGACTCTTAAGGGGCCAAGAATATTGTTGAGGAGATGCGGGATTTCCCTCACCACGCATGTTTTACCATGGGTTTTATTCTGTGTTATTTTGGATCACCTCCAGTGTCAGCAGTGAACTGGAAAAGGCTGGGAGTGTCCTGGGGGCCAGTTTATTGCCTGTCTGCCCTTTGAAAACATGTCTGGGATCAGAATTTTCAGGAAAGAAACTGGGATGCCTGGAGGTCCCATGGGGGAAGAACGGGCTCAGCATTGAAAGTTCTTCTTCCAAGTCTGGCCAGGACAGGATTCTTTCCATTTAGCAGGGATTTTCAGCAGCTTGGTGCCCCCTGAGCAAGGAAAGAGGACACAGCTGGCAATTGTCAGTGGACCAACTGGCTCCCTGACACTGCATGGACCAGGCAGGGCAGCGTTCCTGGTGCACTAAGGTCCCTTAACTAATGCTGGCTCCTCACTTAATTGGACTTTATCCCTTATTTTCTGCCTGTGACCTGCTTTCTCTCCCATTGCTGCTTGTTTTATATTCTGCTTTTTCCTCTTAACAGAGTGACAAGCCATAATTTACTGTTTGCCTACCTTGTTTCTGCTAGGAAGATGTGCTGGGCATAGGTGTCTGTTGCAGCTCTTAAAAATGCTCGTCTACCTGCCTGTGCTGTTTTTGCCTTCCTGACATCTTTCTGAGGAGCAGAGTGAGTGTGCCCTCACTGACAGGTCAGCTGTTGCTCTTCTGGGTGCGGATGACTGCTTGAAAACAGAAGCTACAGTGGGTCCCTCTCCACCATGAGGGAATGGTAGAGACCAAGAACTCTGCAGAAAGAGCTGGTAGCTCTGGATCCCCTTCATTTTCTCCTGGCCCTTCCTAGGGCTGGTATAAAGTGAGTTGTCTGTGAGCAGGTTAGCAAAGGAAATGAGATTTGTTCCAGATCTGCCTTCTGTGTCTCCTAATTCTTCTTCTGCCAGCTCCTGACCTTGGGCCCCATAGCTTTCTGCTTAGCAACTCTGCCCTCAGCAGGGCTCTCTTCTATGCAGCTCCTCATTTTTCACAAGTCACGTAGAAATTTCCTATCTGCTTCCCTCTCACATTTGAATGAAATTGGCCAATTGGTTCACATATTATTCTGGGGGGTAGAGGGAAGGAGAGGGAAAACAGCTAAATGATTGCATTAAGGCTCATTTCCTTAGGAAATCACGCTAAAATAGAATAACCTTACTTCCTTTCTTCCCTACCGCCTTCTTCCCTTGCTTTACTGCCGCTCTGTGCGCTTCCCCCCTGCCTCTCCAGAACTCCTCTGTGGAAATCCTTTTGCTCTTGGGCTTTTTCTTTGAGAGTCTCTTTCTGATCTCTCAGAAAGACAGTATGGTTTCATTTCCCTTCTCCCTGCCCTTCTGCACTGCAGCTAGACAAGGGGACAGGAACTGCTTGACGCAGGAGAGGACACATGATGGTGTAGCTTAGTGGTCTGGTCCCAGCATCAGACTCCAGGGGAGTTCCCCTCTCAACTCAAGCCACTTTTCTGTGCCTGAGTAAACTTTCAGCTCTGTGCTTGGCTGCATTGGCTGGCATGATGGTTCCTGTCACTGAAAATACCCTTGTCTATGGAGAGACCAGGAGATGGAGGATCTGATCCTGGTTTGTCTGCCTGAGAGATGCTGTGCTGCGTGATCTTTTGATGCAGACTTGAGGTTTGTTTGATTAGATGCCCTTGTATGCAAAAATTCACTGGTGAGCCAGAACTGCAGGGGGTGAGAGAGGGTGTTTCTTTTTATTTTTTCCCTGCTCTTATTTCTTAGCAGAACTGAATTTTAAGAAAAAACCCTCTTTTAATTTGAGACTGATCATTCCATTTGCACTCAATTCTGTAAGGGGGACCCCATACCTTATTCCTCTTCTAGAGGTTTGCCCAGTCTTCAGACTCTCAGTGCTGCAGGCTGTGTGCACCTTGACCTGCGTGAAGAGACCCTGCAGAGGCCAGGGTGGAGGAGACATAAGTCCAGATCCTTGCACACCTACACATACCCTCTTCACAAACTGTGTCATGGCTGTGGCCAGAAAAAAAAAAAAAGGAAGGAAAGTGTTGCTTGCACATAGCAAATGGCAAGCTGCTAATTCCTGCAGACGGTGAGATGCTGAGGCCCCAGGGAGATGACTTCTAGCAAATGGTTTTTCAACCTTCTCATTACTGCAACAAAAAGCTCCTTTAAGTGAGTGGTCTACTCTGGCTGCCATAGCAGCTTACCCATTACAATGCTGACATTTTCTGGACCATGTGCCAAACGAGTGCTGAGGGGGGTGTGTGTGTGTGTGTGTAATGCACATAATATGGAGACAGGCGAGGGACTGTTGGTTAGCTATTGCAGAGAACAGAGCCTGTAATACAGCAAAGGAGGGAGTTTTGTCAGATCAATTTGCAAGCTGCTTTCAGCTGTCAAGGGATTACAGTAAGTTTCTGGTGCTCTGTTTGGGGTACACGTGCTTCTCTGCTTGTCCGAGAAAAGCAGAAAGTGTTGACGCTGCTGTATGTTGCTGGGGGAGGCTGTTGTCTGGTGTCTGCTGCCGTAATCAGCTGACTAATTGGTAGTGCATGGTGGTTTGGGGAAAGAGAAGAGGTGAGAGATGTTGTGATGGCTTCTCTGTCACATCAAGAGAAGACAATAGGACGGGAGGTGATGGATTCTGGACAACAGTTTTGGAGATGGTGGGTTGAAGTTAAGTATGCTCTTTCCTTGGTAGCCTAGAGCAATTGTTACAGTATTAACGTGGTAGTAACTGAAGCATGCTTTTGCTCCTTTAAGAAGCAAGGAAACAGCGTAGATTGCCTCATAAAGGTGAGGAGATGGAGAATTTCGTCTCAGCTGTGTCATAACAGGCTGGCACTGTTCAGTATAGGAGGCTCTGTCAGTCTGTGGTTATGATGGTGGGGAGCTAGACAGCCTCAGCACTAAGTAATGGAAATGGTTACCAAGCTTGTCTTCAGCCCGCTTTGTCCTGGTTAAGCCAGCAGTGACTGGGGGCGATTACCTCGTGTTGACTTAGACTGACATGTTTCCCATGCAGTGTGATCATGCAAAGAACTGAATTATTGTGGTAGCTGCTGGCAGGCAACCCTCTCTGTGCCTGAACAGGAGAGTGCAAGCAGAAGTCCTTGCTTTGGCCCGTGCTTTGGGAAGCTTTAAGCTGTCAGTTAGGACCTCAGAACAGCCATGTTTGCCGAGGAAGATGACCCAGGAGGTAATGAGTTGTTTTGTAAACTTCTCTACAAATGTCACCATGGGAACTCCTGTCTGCCAGGCACTTCCAGCACATCCCTGTGGTTATGCTGGTAGAGAACTGGGAGCGGCCATAAAGCTAACCACACAGTCTTCCTGCCAGATATTGTTGGTGACCCTGTGTGTGCCTGGACAAAAGCTGCAGGACAAACTGCCATGCAGAGAAAGCCACTGAGGGATTCTTTTGCTTTTCCTTAGGGACTGTGATGATGACTGCCATGTTAGAAACAAAGGAGGTTCTGGCTGAACTGGGGTAGGAGACCAATCCTGTGTATTTTTGCATTAAACCTCCTCTTTTCTCTCTGCAGGCTGCCCAGAAGGGAAGAAAGTTGAATTTATTACCAGCTTACTTGATGCTCTGACTACGGACATGGTACAGGCTATTAACTCGGCAGCACCTACTGGGGGTGGGAGGTGAGTCCAGACAGCACTCAGGCTGAACGCCACCAAGGTGGCTGCAGAGCTCGGGGTGCCCCCGAGGTGGGGGCGGGAGGGGAAGGTGTTGCTGTGTGCTGGTTCAGGTTCCTCTGGGTTGCTGGGAGAGGAGCTGAGGCTGCATCTTCAGCCGCTGCTCTGTCCTGTCATCCTAGCCCTGCTTGCCTCCTCCCACCCCTCCTCCCTGGCAGCTGCTCCACCATAAAGGTTAGTATAGCCCATTTGAAGTGTGAAATGAGAGCTCAGTGGGAGGAAGTGGCTTGTTCTTTTGTCCCCTGGCGCATGAAAAGACCTAATAAAATGCAAATGGATTGAAGGAGACCGTGTGGCCTAGTGGCTACCACAGGGAGCGAAGAATGTGAACTGAATTCTTGGCAGTACCAGTGCTGTGGTTTTGCTGTGGGGCTGGAGCCAGCCCGCCGATGAGGAGAGGAGCTGTTTTTCACGGCCCTCCCCTCTGACCAGCTGCCTGTTCATCCATCCCTCTTCGAAGGAGCAGCAGGTCAGGCCTGTTGCAAGAGGTGGGCAGAAGTCTGCGTTTCTGGGGAACTGGAGAAAAGCTGAGGTCTTGTCTCCCCCTTCTGCTTGATAACAGCAAATCCCCTTAGCGCAGCAGCTGCAGTGCTGCGGCAGGACAGGCCATTGAGAATGGACTGTCATGGATTTAAAAGAAGTGCTGTGTTGCCTTGGCTAGGCAGGGCTTCTTCTGTGCTTCTGGATTCCCCCAACTGTAAATGGAGTCAGTGCTAGTTTAGCATGCAGGGATGCCACAACGACTAGTGTGCTCGTGTTCATAGGGGTGTAGAGATGAAGGAGGTGCCTCTGTGCATGTGTTACTTCCGTGGGTATTGCTCCAACGTACTGAGAGTAATTTTGATCCCCTGCTTTCCTCTTTCAAAATGTAGAAGGAAGCTGTGCCATCTTTAACTACTTAAGACAAAAATCTTCCTGGGTGGCACCTCTGTGCCCCTTGGTTTCAGTATGGATTGCTTGTGAACCCATATGGTTTTAACTTCGCATTTGGACCTTACAAATCAGGCCAGTGGCTGAGTGCCTGCACGCTGAATATTCTGTAACCCATCGAATTAGCCGTATTCGCCTAGCATGTCTGTATTCATATAAACAGGATGAAAAATGCCCCAAGGATGGGAAATAACGTCGTTGTCTCCCAGCCATAAGCATTCCAATGTCAATTCTGTCTAATTTGCATGGTTCAAATGCAATGGGTAGGGGTGGCGGGAAGCCCTGGAGAGTATCTGATATTTATTCGGCATCTTTGGCACTGGGACTGAAGCCCAGCCAATGCCATCATCACTCTTAAAATAAAGCTTAATATAAACCAATATTGTAGAGACCAGAGATATATGCCCCCACTGCGCTTCTGTAAACCAGCAGGCTTGCTTCCTAATGTTACCCAAGCTTTGTGTATTTCTCAGCTTTCAATAGAGGCCTTTCTGGTAGAATTTTTCACTGCCCAGCTCTTCACACAGTCGTCATGTTGATTTATTTTCAGCTCCAGTGTCAGCAGTCCAGTTGCAAGGGGAAAAAGAAATCTTTTAGCAGCCTGTCTTTTGTAAGGCGAAAGACTGCTACCACCCAAATACTCTGCCTGCCCACAGCCACGATTAAATTCAGGAAACTGCTCTGGCGTGAACTTCCATGTGCATCAGCTAGGCTAAGTTGCATATCCCAAAGAAAGTGTGTCAAGCTTTTCCATCCCACCATGCCATGATGGGACCATTTATTTTGCAAAAAAAAAAAAGGTATTTCAAGGAATTTTTTGTACTTATATAAAATTTTAATCAGTACAGCTTTCATTTCATATGAATTTGCAGAATTGGGAAGCTGTCCCTGCATAATGAGTCCTGCTTTTCAAGTTTCCCAAGGGGAGGAATGTCCTGAGTCCTCTCTTCAGGAATATCTGAAATTGTCTGGGTGACCTGACTTGACTTTGGCACTGGAAATGAAAGCTCTTTTCAAAGATGAAGGGATATTTTTACCTATAGGGTTAATCATAAGGCTAATTCATTTCCAACCTTAACAGCTAACAAAATACTGGATTTATGACAGTGCTTATCCTGTATCTCCCTGGCCCAGGTTTGCTGAGAAGGTCATGTTGAAAAGAAAAGTTAGAGATCTGGCTATCTGATTTTTCTTAATGTCACTCATGTCAGTTTTAAAGTCTTAACATCAGTTTTCTTATTTGTGAGGCAAGCTTCACTTATTGCAGGCTCTTATCCATCTTTGCCATAATGATGGCAGAATAGATTCTGTATTTAAACATGCACTGGTTCCCTCTGTAGCCTTCCTCTTTCTGTTCCTTTACAGTGTTCAGCATTTCATCCTCCTGGGCCTTTTTTAGAGTTTGAACAAATGCATCCAATGATCCAAGGTAAATTTTTAATGTATCACTAGCAAAGCTTGTGCCTGTTGCAGGGGGCAGGCCAAGGAAACAGCAAGCTGTACCCCCATGTCGACTGGCCCTATATGTTGTCCTATGTATTTTAATCAGTCAGAGAAGCAGCAAGTAGGAGTTTTGGGGAAGGGGGGGGACTATTCCTGTTTCTCCATGGCAGCAGAGAGGTGATGCTGGCATACAATATATGTCTTTAATACCAACATTAAAATATAGGACCAAACGCAGAGAAGAGCCTTTCCAAAATGTCAAGGACTGAAAAAGCCTAACAGTGAGAATCTTAAGGAGCTCAGCCTTCCTTAGGGTATTAAAAGAAAGGGAAAAAAGGTTGAAAGATGATTTCATATAATCTGAGTATCTCCATAGGGACAAAAGCTCTGCAGGCTCTTTAGTCTAGCAGGGAAGAACATGATTAGCTGAATATAAACAAACTTGTGATCAAAATTTCTTTAAAGCGAGGGCAATTCTAAGGCAGAATGAAGTAATGAGGGAGCTGACAGATTCCCTCTCTCTAAGGCTTTCATCTTAAGCCTGATGCCTTTCAGAAAGACTTGCTTTAGTCAAACCCGAGTTATGGTCCTAAGAGTAATTTGATTCACATTCTGTGAGTATGTAATACAGGAAATCAGATTAGATTACCCTGCCACTTCCAGTCTGAATCTGGATACACGGGTGAAAACTTCTTGAATTTGCAGAGTGTCTTCATCTTCAAGACTTTACCTACTTATGCTGCAAAGCTGTCTGTTGCTTTGCAGTTAATTTCCATATTAGCTTTTTTTTGGGGGGGAGGGGGGGGCATGGGGAGAAATGATGGAGATCTGCACTTAAAGTACTACATAGAGCTGTGCTAAATTGCAGACTTTATACTTGGCACACACAGAAACAATCTAGTAGCAGCAAAGTGAGGCTGTACAACTTGGATTGCTGCAGGCCATGTAAGTAAAACCTGATAAGACCTTTTTTTTTTTTATTGGGCATGCTTAAAACGACCTTGTAATCCCTTATAGGTCTTGTCTCGTTTAAGCAAGTTCAAAGCTATTGACTTTAATTGAGTTACTCTTGCTTTACAATAATGTAAATGAGATGAGAACTTCCCTTCCTTATGGCCCTGGTTTATATTACAGCAAAATAGCCAAGTAGACTTCATTTAGACTTTTGAAACAGAAAATCTCTGGTAAAATTCATTCTTAATTTTAAGTTTATGTAATAACTCCAAGGCACATCTTGTTACTGTATGTTTTCAAAGTAATTGAGGGAGTGCTTGTAGGAAATTGGTTTATTAACCAGTGTTTAGTATCCTTTTTGAAAAAAATGCATCATTGAAATTGTTCATGTATAAATCCTATATAATAAGAGCAGGACTTTTTAAAATTTAGACTTCGCTTTAGTACATTTTAGTCTATTTTCTAACTCTGACGTATTCATATCACACAGGGCCTAAACTAAAATAGACCAAAGGGGGATCCCAGCCTGGGTGTCCCTGATCTGAGAAACTCTCTTTGGTCCCTGCCAATTCAGAAATGAATTTTAGTTGCCAAAATACGTGCACTATGGCTTGCTACATTATCAGCAAAAATATTACTGCCCTGTGGAATTTAGGGTTAAAAGGGCAGCTTACAACAGCCACCCTTATCATGTAACACAGCAGCTGTGTCCCTTCATTTTAAGTTGCCAATTATTCCTCATGTAATAGCCCTAAAAAATACTTCAGAAAATTGCCCCCAAGGTTCCCTTTCATGCTCTAGTTGAGCAGTTTGAAGCAGGCAAGTACAGCTCAGCACATCTCCAGGGTGTTCTGAAGCCGAGCCATGTTTTAATAAAGATTGACGCTTTCAAACAGTGCAGGGAAGTTAATCCCAACTCCTATTGCATTTCAATTGAAGTTGGATACCAACTTCTCTTTGTGCTCCTATGGAAATTCTAGCCTAATTAAAGATACGGGAGAGTTCATGTAAGAGGACAATCTTGAACAGTCAATGAGGAGTGAAGGGAGGTGATTTTTAAACCTTCTAAATTATTTATCTCACAATCTTCAGAAAAGTGTTCGGAATAATGTTTCATACACAACTTAGCTCGAGGAGAGGAAGAAACTGGGCCTGTAATAGGAAGATAACTTAAGTTTTAACTGTAGAGGAATTATGCATTCCCCGTAATGAATTTGGACTGCGTAGTACCCTTTTGTTTAGTCTGAACACGGTTTAGTTTTTTGTTGGCTTCTTGATTCTTTGGCTACAGAAAAGGGAGAACAATAAAACAGATACAGGATCATTCTGCAATTCCGTTAGAGTAATACTCTTTGATTCAAGCCATGTTCCACCATTAGAGCCTTTAACTTTAGAATAGACAACCACTAAGAACAAGAAAAGCAGACTAAAAAGAGGAAGCAGAGAAAGAACAATTCTGAATTTTAATTCCGTTTGTTAAACTCATTGCTTTCCACCACTCCCCACAGGCACCTTGGTGGACATCACCAAAGCTGTCATGGGTGTTTACTGACAGAGTCAGTCCTGTCATTTCTTTAGCTTTGCTCCAATCTGTTCTTCATTCAGCAACAGCACCAAGCAATGTATATACCCTTGCAAAATATTTTCAATTCATAGAAACCTACAACTTTTAACTCCTGTAGACATCCTGACCACAAACATACCTCGTGTGTTAGGAGTGTAAGCTGGACTAATTTTTTTTCTACTCTGTCACTTCTGCTAGCAGCTTCTTGTCCATCAGTGTTCCTTCATCCTGGAATAGCTCCCTCTGGTTTATAGTGTCTGTTTGCAGTCCTGTTGGGTGATGTTAGGCTGGTCTTACTCCCCTCCTTCTGCCTCAGCTGCTATTGTTGCTACATAAAGTTTATATTACAAAAGAATAGGTTTTCTAAAGGTCTTCAAACAGGTGGTCATCTGCTGGGTACTTCAGAGTTTGCAACCTTGCTTTCTGTCAAAGCAGTATTTTGTATTAGGATTTTCTGTCACTGCAACAGTACTGTGGGTCCATGCAGCCTTTGCAGTGGGATGCAGTGGGGCTGCAAGTATTCAGGGAGCAAAGGATGAACTTTGGTAGGAATGGACTTCAGTTTACTTAGTAAAATTTAGTGGGACATATTACACTTCGACAGCACAGTTCTATGGAGGATAATGTGATTGCACACTGTACACGGTTCTGTATGTGAGTAATGTCTGACATTTGCTGCTTTTGTATACTTTACCCTATATACCTCCCCTTCTTCCCTGCTCCTTCCCACTGAGTTAACTTCTCCTTTCTTGCAAGGGACCTCAAGGGCTGGAAAGCATTACAAACTACATGCAAAGTGCATATTCAAGCTGTCTATTTGATGTTTTGGCATATTCTTCTCTCTCTGCTTCAGAATTCAGTGCAGCTGCAAAAGTGCATGCCCATGTCTTTTCATAGCCTCTTTGCTTTCTGCCTGTACCCCGGTTACACCAGCTGATACGAAGGTATTCTGCGGAAGTGTCTTGATTGGAAAATAGTATTGTTAAAAGTAACAGTACCTTAAACCATATCTCCAAGCATAAGCCACCTGAGAAATAAGTATTCCCCTCCTATGAGGGAGCTGATAGCATGTTATAGAGGAGGAGGAGGAGCAAAAGCCTACTTAGAGAAGACTATATACTTGATGCCAACAAATTTGTAAGAAAGCCGAGAGAGCAGGTTCCCTGTCCTAGACTGTTAATGACAGACCATGCTTCTCTTCATTGTTGGACTGTGGGTGGGCTTATGCTGCATAATGCAGCTAAACTTGCTGGCTTATGTACGGCAGCAATCCAGCAACAGCAGGTTAGATTTGGAAAATCAGCTTACACAGAGCTCTTTGCTTACCAAGCACTCATTCTTTAGGATTGATTGTTTTGCCATAGAGTGCTAAAGAGAAACAATTAGGAAGAAAAGTGAGTACAGCTGTAACGTAGTCAACATGAGAAGACTGCATTTTGGTAATGTCTGTCTTTGCTAGGTCTTACAAAGCTGCTGCAGCACTGGAGTGAGAGACTGGAATTCAGTGGATTTTTGTGTGACTGGTGTAAGAGCAAGAGATGTTGTTTTGCCGGGGGTTGAGAATGTACAAAGCAGCTTTGTTCTCTCTTGTTTTTTCTGATCCCTTTATGGTCTGAATGAGTAGGGAGGCAGCCCAACAAATGAAGTTTGCGTGAGGGCTGATCTATTTCTCATGCAACAGCAATGGAGAGGTAGTAGAGGGAAATTCCCCTGGAATACTCCTGCAAAGCCTGTGCTTGCAGGACAGCTAGAGCCCCCAGATTTATTTCAGATGACCCAGCAGGTGTGGTGGTTGTCACAGCACATCATCAAAGCTGGGCGGCTTAGCAGTGCTGTGAAGTTGCATCAATTCTTGTTTCATGGATGGTGCATAAGTGTCTTGCATGGGCAGCCGTCAAAAGTCAAGATAGTTAGATATGGTGGTGTAACCTCAGCCTTCTTTAGCGTATCATGTAATTTCACGAGCCAGGGAGATATGGCTGCACTGAGATGATATGGATCCTTCCTGTGCTGGGATTCTGGATGATCATCAGAAAGGGCAACCAACTCAGGAACTGCAGTCCTGCTAAGCCAGCCAACAGGAAATGGTAGAAACTCAGAAATGGCTATACCTTCCTTCCTCTTACAATCACAGCAATTAAACTAACTCCCTTTAGCTCCATTAGCGTGCTTCAGTTTTCAGCACGAGCTCTCAGCATGTTTGTAATGGCAAAAATTGATAAATCATCACCTCATGAGTCAATGTATTTGTATTAGCCTGTGGATTTCCCTGACGTTCTTTATGGAAGTGCTAAAGAGAGCTATATTGCTTCTCTTGGTAACTCATCAGAGCTCCTCCTTGGTGTGCCTCTGAAGAAGAGGCTCTTCTAAGTCCTGCTTCTGGGTGTTCCTTCAGGTAGAGGGAAACTCGTGTTCCTGTCGTCTTTCTGCTGTTGGTTCTAAGATGCTCTGCTATTTTCTCCGTTTCTGCCTCTCCAGTTGTGGGCCTTCAGGAAACAAAAGGCAGACAAAGGTGTGGACAAGGGGAATCTCACATGCAAAAGCTCAGGTTTTATTCCTCTATCTCAGCAAAAGCAGAATATTGGCCCTTGCAATACAGGAATTCCCTGTGGCTGTTGGAAATGTGCTAGTCTTCAAATGATAGCCAGTTCATTTCCAAAAGGGAGAGAGACCAGTGACTGTGTTCATAAATGTCATAAAAACAAGCCACAGGGTGTGTTTTTATTCTCTCCTGTCATCCTGGTCTTCACATACAGTTTCAAGGCTCTGAAAAATCTGGGCACTCCCTTAGCCTTCTGGGGAGATTTTTGCAATTTCTGCTTGTCCATAGGTGGCTCCAGGGGCTTGCCTTGTATTTTGGCTCCCCAAACTAAGCCAAACTGATTCCTAAACTCTTCTTCCTCCCCGCCAGTGTTTATCCCACCGTACATTGACCAGATGCTGTGACTGAATGCCAGGCTGCTTCTCAGTTAAAAACTAAATGATGAAGGAGATAGTTTGAAATAAAACCTTGGGGAAAACGTGGTGCAGTTTATTTGCTTCTCCCTACTGTGTGTGATTACTTGTTTCAAGGATCCAGATGTCTCTGGGTAGGGGCTACCTTTTTAAATTGTATCCTCATTTGTAAAAGCTATCAGAGAAGGTTAATAGGGATCTCTGATCTCCACCTAAGCTCCACTGCTTGCTTTCTGCATGTTGCAGACTTCCCTTCACTAGTGATTTAAATTACCATGGCAGTAGGGTAGGTTTTTTCTTTTTCAGGCTCTGCAGCCGTGTTTTAGAGGCAAAACTGGTCATACTGGAAGGTCAAAAGAATTTTCTTCCTTCCAGTTCCCAACAAAGAAATTTTCAGTGACCATTTTTATATATATATCCCAACAGTATCTGAAACAAGGTTGGTGACAGTCTTAAAGTGCATTTTATAAGGTACCTGGCTTCATACTTCCCCATCAGCTAGAATGCTGAAGCACACCAGAATCTGGCTGCCCACAGCACGCAACTGACCCTCTCTCACTGCTGGGGAAGGAATTAGGCAGCAGCTGGAGGTGTCTCCTGGAATAAGTCAGAGCAACCACTGCCAGTGTAGTGTGTCTGACTACCTATCCACTAATTTCCATGCACTGAAACGCTTTATTCTAGTGAGGAAAAAGGCTCAAGTCTCAGCCTCATTTCAGCATTATTTCAGCCTTCTCTGTTGGCACACTCATCACATGGAGAAAAGACGGACTAGCTTAGTGTGATTTTTAAAGAATTCTTCTTTAGAAAGTTTCTTCCCTGGTTCTCTGTATCACTGAGGAATAACCCCTTTCCCACTGCTGCTGCAGAACACCAGACACTGCTTAAATGGTACGACATAACAGTGCCTGTTCAGTGTTGGCTTGACGTTGAACGGCAGCATTCTCTATTTGTGGATCTTCAGCTGTTGCTTTTCCTCCTGCTCCTCTTCTCCTCTCAGATATTGTTTGTTGTTGTCCACAGGAAGAAAATGTGAGCCAAATAACGCCAAACTTGTAATATCACAATGAGTAAGAAATTAAGCAAACTGAAGTTTCCAGTTCCGTAGTATTGCTTTTAATGGATTTGTGGTGCTTGTCTGCTGTGGAATTCTTCTACATAAATCAACCATGTGAAAAGCATTAAATATGCTGAAAATACAGCACAGGAGTTCTGATCGTATAAATAGATACAGCAGGAATGTTGCATCTTGCCAAGGACATTTTCAAATAATGAATGTGTCTTGCATGAAATGAATTTGTTCCTTTTCTGAAGTCTAGATGTTGCTATCACAGAAACTACCATGACAGCTGACACTCGTGGCTTTCCTGCTGGTAACTTGAGTGCGAGTCCAAGGGTCAAAAGGACCATGGAGGGTGCCTCCTGCCCTCTAAAGAGAGATCATTCTGGGATTAGGCAGAGTTTCGGCAACTGGTGTGAGGAGAACTGGAGCTACTGAGGGTATCAGTCTCCGGGAATCTCTTGGCACCACTTGTTAATGCTAAAGGACATTTTTAGAAAAAGTTCATCTCTCTCAAAAGAGCCCAGCTAAAAGGAGGAGATTGTAAGACCTGTGTATTTTGCCTGCTTTAAGTATGGCATAATGCGTGTCAGCTCTGGCTCCTCAGCATGTGCTTGACAGTGTTGGTGAGAGCACCCACTTGTCGGGGGCCTGTGCTTCCTCTGTTCCAGGTTCTCTGAGCCAGACCCCAGCCACACACTGGAGGAGCGAGTGGTACACTGGTACTTCAGCCAGCTGGACAACAACAGCAGTAATGACATCAACAAGCGGGAGCTGAAGCCTTTCAAACGTTACGTAAAGAAGAAAGCCAAGCCCAAGAAATGTGCCCGACGTTTCATTGACTACTGTGACCTCAACAAGGACAAGTCAATCTCACTTCAGGAGCTGAAGGGGTGCCTGGGAGTCAGCAAAGAAGGAGGTGAGTGCCTTCGCTTCCCCGTTGCATGAGAATGAAAGACTGACATTGAGTTACAGCAGACTCAGGAATCCATGGAGTTAAAGCAAACTCGGGAATCTCTTTTGTCCCAGGGGAATCAAAAGTGCCATGGTTTGTGTGAGAAAATGAGTGGGATGGCTCTGTCTCACATCCCTTATGATGGACCTTTGTGCTAAGCACTATACAGAAAGAGGGCAAAAAGATGAGCCTTGCGCAGAACCCTGCTTGTACTGTAGAAGTCCTTGGAAACTGTAGTTCAGATCAGGTCCCTTCTGAGTAATACACTAACAATATTCTGTTGTCTCAACCATGTAGGTTGGATGATGTATGAGCCAGCACAGACCCAGTCCTTCTCCAGAGACCCTGTTGACTAACAGAAATAATATTTATTTTCATTGCTAAATCCAGCGTGCAGGAAAGTGGATGACGCAGAGAGAACAACTCGGTGCAGGGCTGTACTGTTACCCTTCTTCAGAGTTAAATTGCACTTTAAGATTGGGGGAGAAATAGGGCATATGAATAACGTATTTTCCTTTCTGTTTAGTGCCTGAGCAACCAACTCACCCTCCTTCCTTTTCTTCCTCTTTCATCTTCACCTCATCTTCTGTTGGGACCTGGACCAAATTGATATTTTTGGAAATTTTATGAATTGAAACTGTTCAACCCAAATTCAATAATTATCAGTCATTCTTGACTATAGGCAGACTTGCTTGGCAGGAGAAGGCAAACAGGGAGATTTCAGGGGACTAATTTCCTGTGCAGGTGTTTTGGCTGTGTGGACAGCTCTTGTTATAACCATCGTGCCAGTTGGGAAGGGTGGGTAGCTTGCTTTTGCCAGGCTTAACCTTTCCTTAGTTCTTTCCTCAGGTTTAGCACAAGCGGGAAGGGAGTCGGTGCATTCGGGTGTTGGGAAATTTTCTTTTCTAGGTGCTTTGTAAACATCTTAGTTATCATAATAAGCCTGTTGCATTACTCGTCAGCTGTGAGAAGCATTCAGCTTCACTAGCTCCGTGGAAGTTTTTTCTTAGTCATTGGTACCTTACTGAGGAATGACATACCAAAATAGCAACCCTGTTCCTTAATTTTATTACCTTCCCAATAAGATGAATATGCCAAATGAGTTTTATTGCTATTTGGCCTGGAATAAGACCCTCTGGAATCTGCTGCCTTGGCCAACCAACTGTTCAAAATTTAGTTTATGGAAAGGGGGGGGAAAAAAAAGGGAGAGAAGGAAGAAAACGTGAATCTTTGAGCCTGTGTGAAGGGGAAAGAAAGAGAGACATTGTTGTGAGTGCCCAATTGCCCAACTATTTACTGAGAACACAGCCTTGATGTTTCATGGTTTCTTCTGTTGTATGAGGACAGGATTGTGTGCAAAAGGGGGCTCTGACCTCATTTTATCATACAGCTCCACATACCTAGTAAAGGCCTGATAGACCTTGAGGATCAAAGATAAATGGGTAAGTTGTGTGGAAGGAGGACCGAGGGGAGCTAAAGGATGGTGAGGGCTAAAAAGACGTAGAGGGAGCAGTGCAGGGAGCAGGTACTAACATGTAGGAAAAAACTGAGTACTCTAGAGGTGCAGTAAGCAAGTTTGTGATGGATCTTTTTTAAGAAGTCATGAATTTGTGAGGTGATAGGTGATATGTTTGCTCTACTTCCTATTCACAAGAACTTCTAAATTAAGAAATAATTGGTAGCTTACCACTTCTCCAGCTTTCCCTTATCCTGATCGTGGGCGCATGCAGTCAGTCAACGAGTCCATGTATTTGCTCTCTGTTTCTTTCTCCATACCTTGGCCTCCAAACATCTGCTGGTGCTGAGGTCACTGTGGGTCCAAGCCCAGAGCTAGTTCGGAACCTTTTTGATGATGTACTTTCAGTTGTAAACTGCCAGTCAGATGAAACAAAACTTTTCATGGAAATGTTTATGTTTCAACAAAAGCTTTGCTGGAAACATTTTTCTGGTCTGGATTGTATGAGGAAGGGTTGGAGGGAGGCAAGGAAAGTCATTATTTCCCCTTGGTATACTTCATTACAAATGAACTTGCCTCAGATGTTCCAAATCCTGGTTGATTATCCAGCAGCATAAGGACTAAAATTAAGCAGGTCATCATTCCAGGTGAGTGTGCCTCCAGCTAGGCAAAGTGAACACTTGTAATGATTTTGAAAATAAAACTTAATACAAATTTTGTAGGATTTGGGATGCTGAGGAAAAAAAATGTTAAGGCTTCTGCATTTTTGTCAGTGTTTTGCTTTTGGGGTTGTTTTTGTGGCCAGTTCCATCCAAACATGGAAATAGTGTTGCTTGAAGGAAGCACAGGGCATAGATAAATCAGCACTGTTATATGCCTCTTGGGCACTGAATAGTCTAAATAAATAAGATTTATGTGGGAGGATTCAGCTGGGATATTCATAAGGACAAAAACTAAACCTGAGATCTCTCCAGCTTAGGATCAAATCTGTCTGAGATACCTAGTCCTGTCTGTCTTCCCCTCCTCAGCAGGTTCTTGATGCCTCTGGTAACCTAATATGTGGGTACTGCCAGCTAGTGGTTCTTCAGTGGGGAAAACAGCCATCCTGTCCACCGGCAACCCTTTCTCTTTTCCATCCTTATGATGACTGTCATGGTTTAACCCCAGCCAGCAACTAAGCACCACACAGCTGCTCACTCAGTCCCCTGCTCCGGTGGGATGATGGAGAGAATCAGAAGGGTAAAAGTGAGAAAACTCATGGGCTGAGATAAAGACAGTTTAATAAGCAAAGAAAAACAAGGAATTCTTTGACCACTTCCCATCAGCAGGCAGGTGTTCAGCCATCTCCAGGAAAGCAGGACTCCATCACGCATAATGGTTCCTTGGGAAGACAAACACCATAATTCCGAACGTCCCCTTTCCTCCTTCTTCCCCCCCATATGCTGAGCAAGATGTCATATGGTCTGGAATATCCCTTTGGTCAGCTGGGGTCAGCTGTGTCCCCTCCCAGGTTCTTGGGCACTCCCAGCCTCCTTGCTGGTGGGGTGATGTGAGAAGCGGAAAAGGCCTTGACTCTGTGTAAGCACTGCTTAGCAATAATGAAAACATCTCTGCATTATCAACACTGTTTTCAGCACAAATCCAAACCATAGACCCACACTAGCTACAATGAAGAAAATTAACTCTATCCCAGCCAAACCCAGCACATTCTCCACCCCTTATTCCATACCATTTATGTCATGCTCAGTTACCACACTATCCAATAGAACCTCATTAACCACATCCCTCCTTCCCATCCTTTGATATAATACCCAGATATCATTCCCTTAGTCTGTGGACCACCCCTGTAAAATATCCACGAATATCCATTGAGTTCATTTAGTCTATGGCTTTGGGCTACATCTGTTATGGTGGTCGCTCAGGACAGGAGAGGTGGCATGTTCGGTGGAGTTACTGGGCACCAAAGCCAGCTCAGGTTGGGTCACTGCTGCACTTGCTCTGCTTCTTGTGAGGCTTGTACTTCATTGGTTTGGATGGTTCCTGCTATAGTAATTCCTATAACATGCAACTCAAGTCCCAGGTTACAACAATTGAAAGGTATATCCATTACAATCTCTACCCTTGGTCCCTTTGGGCCAGGTTATAGGGTTTAACATTGCAATGAACTCCTTCCCTTGCCCCTGCACTGGCTTGGACTTACCCATGGACCGCAGTCCCTTAGGGCTGTACCTGCTCCAAGTGGAGCCTTATCTATGAGCTACAGTCTCTTCAGGGGGGTACCTGCTGTAGCATAGACTTATCCACAACCACAGTCACTTTGAGGTGCTATTCCAGCATGGCCTTCTCCATGGGCCACAATGCCTTCAGAGATATACCTGCTCCAGCGTTGCCTTACCCACAGCCACAGTCCCTTCAGAAGTAAACCTTCTCCAATATGGCCTTACCCATGGCTACAGTCTCTCCAGGGACGTACCTGCTCTGTCGTGGGCTTATCCATGGCCACAGATTTTGAGGTGCTCCACCCATGACCTCATGCACAGCCACAGATGCTGCAAGGCATACCTTCTCCAGTGCGGACTTATCCTTGGGCCACAATCCCTTCAGAGGTATACCTGCTGCAGCACAGACGTAACCACGGCCACAGACACTTCAAGATGTACCTGCTCTGGCATGGGCTTATCCATGGCCACAGATGCTTTGGGGTGTCCTGCTCACCTGCTCACCTGGACTCATCCACAGGCCACGGGCCCTTTGAGTTCACACTGGAGTTCAGCCTGTCCAGCAGCACAGAAGGAGCAGCGATGCCCTGGCCATCTGCCAGCCCAGGCACATCGCCGTTGCTGTTATCAAAATGTACCCAGGCACAGCAGTCAGATGATAAGCAGTGCAGCAGTACAGCAGGCAGCGTAAGCAAAAAGCAGCTGCTAATGAGCACTAGACTCTAATATACAGTAAGGCAAGCAAGCTCCATGGCAAGCACAGGAGCCTGCCATTTAATAGCTAAACAGCAATAACAGCTCTAAATTCAATCTAGCACATTCCAGTCAAACCTGTTGTTATCTTGAAGCCTTCAAGTCCCACGCTGGGCACCAAAAAGGACTGTTATGATTTAACCCCAGCCGGCAACTAAGTCCCACACAGCTGCTCACTCCCCTCCTTGGTGGGATGGGGGAGAGAATCAGAAGGGTAAAAGTGAGAAAACTGGTGGGTTGAGATAAAGACAGTTTAGTAAGTAAAGCAAAAGCCGTGCACACAAGCAAAGCAAAACAAGGAATTCTTTCACCACTTCCCATCAGCAGGCAGGCGTTCAGCCATCTCCAGGAAAGCGGGGCTCCATCATGCCTAACAGTTACTTGGGAAGACAAACGCCGTAACTCTAAATGTCCCCTTCTTCTCCCAGCTTTATATGCCGAGTGTGACATCATATGGTATGGAATATCCCTTTGGTCAGCTGGGGTCAACTGTGTCCCCTCCCAGCTTCTTGCAGAAGCAGAAAAGGCCTTGACTCGGTGTAGGCACTGCTTAGCAATAATGAAAACATCTCTGCATTATCAACACTGTTTTCAGCACAAATCCAAAACATAGCCGCATACTAGCTACTACGAAGAAAATTAACTATCCCAGCCAAAACCAGCACAATGACCTAGAAAGGGGCTGGGAAGTCAGCTAGGTCTGGTGGCCGCTTTGCACAGCTCTTGCCCCTCTGTTTAAACCAGATGTGTTTCTATCAGGGGCAACTCAGACAGAAAAATGCCATTCCTGGATCTCAGAATGGAGTAGGAACATAAAGCCAGCCTTTGAGGGCTTGCAAAAGTCTGTAAACAGTTTCTTAAAGTGGGACAGAACAGGCAGGGAGGGCTTGTAGCTCGGAGTACACCAGGAACAGTCTTTGCCATCATTTGATCTAGGATTGTCTGAGGAATTGTGGAAGGAAAACAGACTTATTTACAGCCTGTTAAGTTAGGATTCATCGGTGCAGTCTGCACAACCTGAGTTAAGGGGGGAACCATCTGTGATCATCAAAGAACAAATTTAGCTCTCTGCATTAGTCAAAAGGCAGGGTCCTTGAGTGGAGATGGACACGCACTGTAAAGCTTTGCTGGAAAGTTACTGGACCCAGGATTAATTGGAGTCCAGTGATCTCGGAGAGGAGGACTGTAGATCTGAGCAAGGCTTAATATTAGTTGTGTTGGCTGCAAAATGCTGGAGTTGAGATTTACATCTATATTCTTCCAAATTCAGAAGACAAAGTCGGCATTTTGTGCCTGCCCAAAGAGGAGCTAAGGGATTAAGCAGTGAAGAAATGTCCCTCTGCCAGCTGACGGGAAGTTTCCTTCTGCCAGTTCAAGATCCTGTGATTGCTTTGCCATCCAAGAGCTTGTCAGATGGTAGGTGTTGGGCACGCTTCATAGGCCTTGAGGACTTCTAGGGTGGAACCCAGCCTCTGTCTGTGCCAACAGCCAGCTACCAAGAGCACAGTCCAGAAACAGGATCAAAATGTCTTAATTAAAAAGTGCATGGGTGTGTGCATAATGAAACAGCATGTCACTTTCTACTGGAGCTGAGCAAATGCTTCAGAAAGAAGGAAAAATAGTGGACAATCTAAACATTTAATTCAGCGATGTTTGGGACCCTTCTTCTTGGTATCTGCAGAAGTAACTGATTCTCTGCGTGCTTGGGAGGCTTCTGGGAACGAGGATGCTCTGTACAACTGCTGTGCAAGCAGCTGTGTGGGAGCAGGTAGGAAGGAGCAGTCACCTGGGAAAGGCCTCTGGACCGATGATGGTAGAAAGCTGACAACGGTCTGAAAGGCTATGAGAAAACTGTAACAAGGTAGTGACTGAGTTAAAAAGAAGTTCAGAGTATGTGTAATTACAATTAGATTAGAATGCAAATGAGGTCCATTGGTTCAGTGCTTGGTTTTGTTTGCCTTGCTCAGATATCCCCCTTTGGAGCTCAGCAGAGGTGCTGTAGTTTGTCGCCTTTAATCTTGAGGAAAGTTACTGATGGTTCATAGCAATCAGGACATCAGTATTGCGTTGAGAACACAAGATAAGGCTTGTGGTAGTGTGTTTCTCCCCCATCAAAGATGAGAGCTTTGCTCAGTAAGTCTGAGGCATCGTTTCTGCCTATAGAAAGCTGGCGGGGTTTCCTTGGGGCTTTTGCTTTTGAAAGACACCTGGCCTACTCCACTGTGGCTAGAATTGTTACCCAAAGTAGTGTACTTGCGAGGCTGAGCAAATACTCTGCATTATGGAACTTGCTGAATGATGGGATGTTGCCCTGTAACAGCCAAGGGCTTCCCAGGTATATGTTAGTAACCGGCTGTTACAGTCTGCCGTATCCCTTCCTCTCTTTCACGTCAGCTTTATGCTTGGTGCAGTGTCGTTTTGGCAGGGTTTTGTCGTCTGTAGGTATACGTGGCTGGCCTGTGTTTATATTGAAGGCAGCCGGCTGAAGGCGACGCTCTCTGCCTTCGGAGTGACAAGGGTCGTTTCCCAGCACGGCTGCGTGGGACCATACCCACGGCAAGCACAGAGCCCTGCCGGCTGCTGGAGGAGCGTGCGCTGCCCAGCCTGGAGCATCCCTGCCGTTTCACGGATGCTCCCTGCCTTTCCTATCAGCTCCCGGCCGGCTCCCTGCCTCTTTCCGAAGACAAGAGCGTCTCATTCACAGCAGCGCGCTGTAGGCTTAGCCGCACTGGGTGCGAAAGGGCTTTTTTTGTCGGCTGCCTTCTCGCTTACCCCGGCAGCCGGGCGCAGCCCCGCAGAGCCCTCCAGGGCCCCGGCCCCGGGAGCGGCCCGGCTGCGGCAGCTCATCAAGGCCCAGCGTTTTTAGGCCTTGAAATAACTTGCCGCGTTTATACGCTTTCTCTTTTTAGCGCTCCCTAAAGCCGACAGGACGGGCTGTGCAACCTGTTTCAAATTCAGCCGCTGCCACCTTTCTTTCCCCCGCTCTTTTCCTTCCCCCGGTTCCGCTTCTGCCCTGCAGCCCACCCAGCCTCCTGTCCCCGGGGCTCCCCCCGCCTCAGCCCTGCTCTCTGACCCGCTGCTCGTCTTGCTCTCGCACCGAGCAAAGTGCGCTTTAGCTCCGAGCGTGCAAAGTACTTAATGTGCAAAGCAAGCTGTGCCATCGGGTCAGACGCACGCACAAATCGAAGATAAGTCTTGGGCTGGGCTGAAGCGTAGGGTGGCAACAGGCTTACTGCTTCTGGGGGGGGAGCAGGAATTCCCATTCCCAGCTAATCCCTCACCTGAAATCGGACCAAGTAGCTAGCAGGAAACGTGATGTGCTTTGGAGAGCTCCTGTAATCCCTGAGCCGCCTGTACCCAGGGCATGGTAGGAGCAGGTTTGTTGCTGAGGTGAGAACCCTTGTCGTGAGCTCCATCTGGTGTAGGGTGCGCCTGCCGGTACCTCATGACACAGCCGCAGCTCTGCAGTCTGTCCCTGCCCTTCTGCCAGGTGTGAGTTCAGGTCTTTGATTTTGGGCACCTGTTTGATTGTTTGGCCCAAGCTAAAGACTTAGTAAATTTGGGCTATCTGTATTGCCTACACCTTCGCTGTTTTCTGGCTGCCCCCTTTCTACATGACATTATTTTGCTTGCTGTTAGCAAAAACTGTTTTGGGAAACTTCATGGCACTACTTGCATCCTTCCTTTCTTCTTGTTCCTCCTTCCACGGTTTAGTTTAACCTTCTAATTGTTGCTTCTTGCCCACACCACACCTCTGGATTTCATGACATTCAGCTACTACTACAACACCAGGTATTTAACATCTCTCATCTCAAGCACATTAATCTGATTCTTGCATGTGAATCTTAAGGAGCGCTGGCAGGACTTGCTGTGTGCACACTCAGAGGAGCTCCTTTGAACCTGCCCTCCGGCAGCAGACAGTGGGGAGGCTCCTTTGTCATGCCACGGCATTTATTGCCTTTAACGTGGTTCTTGGATTTTACAGGTAGCCTGAGCAGTTTCCCCAGTGGAAAAAGACAAGGCCTTAACCCTTTCAGTGAGTATCTTGTCAAAATGTTTCCTTTTTTTCTGTGATAACCATGTGTCCTAAAATTCAGTCTCCCCTGCTCTCCTATGTTCACGAATAGCAATACAGAAACAGCTGGAAACCAAAGTTGTTCATAAGAGGTGTGAATATAATAATATGTAGCTCTGCTGCATCATCTCAAAGTCCAGCACTGTCTTTAGCTGGGGCGGGCAGTCCGTTGCTAAGGAATTAGAATAGGATACAGCAGCTATGGGAGGAACACTCTCCTACCCAATTCTCACTGATTCTAGCAAGCAATGATTTAGGTGATTTGTTGTGTTTACATTACATTTCTCCAAGGACAAGTTCCCATGAAGACTCTTCTCTGTCCCGGTGAAGGTCTGCTCTCCTCTGTGTTTTGTGCCAATGAATTCATCAGGCATGAAGAACAACTTCTGTTTGTTTTGCCTTTAGACCTGCTGCCTCGTGGTTTCATTGGGTGCTTCTCATTTTGGACTGTGAGAAACCGTGAGCTCTCCCCTGCTTATCTTTCACCTGCCACCTGTTGCTCTATAGCCCTCCAACATATGTCTGGTTAGGCTCCTTTCTGTGTTGAAAAGACCTAGGCTACGTATTTGCTTAATGACAGAAGTCTTCCCATACTTCTTGCTATCCTCCTTACTTTTCTGGGTACCTCATCTGGTCCTGATGAGATGGGCTGAACAGAGGACTGAAGATAAAGATCAGCTAAGCCTTATATATTGATGCAGTGATGTTTCCTGGTGTGTCCTCAGTTCTGAGCACATATTTGATTTTTGTCTGCCACTAAAAGCTGAGCGGAGGTATTCAAGTAATTGCATACTCTGGCTTCAACTTCTTTCCTGGTCACTCAGAGTGCTCAGTGTAGGACAGGTCATCCCCACTGCATTGCATGTATAGACACTGAAGTCAATCCACTGTTTTTATGAGCTGGTCATTGAGCACTGTGAGAGCCTTTGGCAGAGCTGTGCAGTCAATTTTAAATATGACTATCTGGAATAATTTTGCATTTGACAATACTCACCCCCCGTGGCAGGGCACGCCAATTAGCACCGATCCCCGTGAGGCCTGTCTGGTAACCTTTCTCCTTTCTGAAAATCAAATCCACGCTTCTGCCTTCTCTTCAGCATGTTTTCACCTGTAATTAATCCACAGAGCTCTCGCTCTGATCCCGTAAGAGCTTTGATTCTTTAAGAACCTTTGATGAGGGGCTTAACGAAAGCTTTCTGAAGAGACGAGCGCGGGGCTGTGCGCGTCTATCTGAAGCACCAGGCAGCACCCTTGCACCGTCCGCTGGGACACTAATAGCTCAGCAGGGTCCTGGCACCCTCAGCTCCAAGTACGCTGCGTCTCCGCTGCGGGTTCAGTGGCTTCGGAGGCTTCAGAGCGCCTGGTGCAGACAAGTCTCTGAAAACCACTGAGCAGGGAGACCGCTGCATTGGGCTGTTGCAGAGGTGGGGAGAGGTGGCTTGCCCGTGCCCTGCGTCCCTGCCTCCTTGGGGGCCTGCTCGCCTGCTCGGGCAGGAGGCAGCTGACTGTGGCTCACAGGGAAGATGGTGGCAGGGCAGCCTGGCGGCAGGAGGCTTCTGCATCAACCGTGGCAGGCAGAAGAGCAGAGGGAGAGATGTCGGACCAGTTGTTTCCCCAGCCTGCGTGCCCATTTCCGAGGAGGGGGAGGGAGAGGAAAGTGGTGGTTTATGTTTAAAAATACATCAGTCCCTAGGGCTCCGTGTGACTCATTCAACGCTTTTTTCAGCCAGGCTGTCTCGTTAGCCCCTGGTTGTTTTCAGCCTCACAGCTTACTCTGGGATCTCAGCCTTCTGGGGCCATGGCTGCAGCAGAGGCTGTGCTGTATCTTTATCAGTCAGGTGCCCTTTTGGTTTTAATTTGCCTTTTTTCCTCATTTTCCCTGCTTCTGTTTTGTTTTTTTTCCTCCTTGCCCACCCCACCCTTTCAGTAGGTCGCCTGGTGTAGCAGCAGAAGACGGAAGGGGAAGGCAGGAGCCAACCCAAAGGAAAGAAAGATCCAGCGACAGACGGACAGACACCTTGCTGCTTGTGAGCAAGCTTGCAGCATTAGCAACATCCAACGAAGCAGAAGTGGCACCCAGAACGTTTGCACTTTTTAATAATTGGTTTGGGTTTGGGTTTGTTTTTAATTGCTTTTCAATGCCATTATCTAATACTTTGGAGAGTGGGGGGAAGCAGGATCATGACTTTTTAAAATTGGAACAGCTACTGATGACGTAAAATTGAGTTCACTGGGACTCAAAGAGAATTTTATATACTGTATATAAATATATATGTAAATTGTACAGTTGTCTTGTACAGGGGTTGGAGTCACTGTTCTGTTCCTCCCTTTGCTTTTGAAGGCTGTTAGGGTTAGAGGAACACTTTGCATTTAATGGATTACAGTAATGCATTCATTTCTGCCACCAAACCATCATTCAGCTGCAAACCTTATCACCCCCATGCAAAAAGGAGCGAGTATATCAGCGTGACTTGTGCTTGCAGATGTGCACACAGTGCCCCAGGTACCAGGTGCTTCTTGGGAGCAGCTGAACCCCTTTTCTTTTCTTGCTGTGAAGCCCTGTGCAACTCACAGACAACTGGGCTTTTGAGAGAGCACAGATTTCACCTAAGTATTGGTGCACTGCACAGCTGCTTAAAGTAGGGATAGAAAAGGGTTGTATTAAGGACATACAAAAGTAGTTTCTGCACCTGTTGCAAGTTGGGCAGAAATGAATTGCAGATGCATTACTCTCCAGGCTCAGAAGACATGCTTAGCAAAGATGTGCCATGCTTCGGGGATCTAACGCTGTAGGAAGGACATGGGAGCTGTAGGCCTAATAAGAGTCGGTGGAGTGAAGTCTTGCATCTTCCTCTCTGACAAAACGTTCATATATATGTTGTACGACAATAAAAATAGAGAAGCCTGCTAAAAGCAGCATTAGCCTGCCTGTTGCTTTGCTCAAGAGCAAAGAACATATTTGTCAGTGCAGAAAGACGCAATCATGCTGCTGGTCCCCAACAGTCTGGTTGACTTATCTTTCAACACTGCAGCTTGGGCCATCCTCACTGGCGAAGGTCTGTCTGCAGTGACTATTCTTGTCTTCGGTGGTTATGAATCCCAAGCTCCTCTCCTGCACAGTGGTGTGCCTGCCTAGCTTAGAGTATCCACTTCACCAGATTCACTGTTATCAGTATTAATCACACTCCAGTGTCACATTACAATAACAGTGAAGGCTTGGATTGAGGAGCCTAGTGTTCTTGGAGGCCACAGGGGCTGTTTCAACTACCAGCAGTTTTTCCAAAGTTTCTTACTTCATCTCATATACAATTGTGAAGTCAGCAGCAGGGCAGGAACACCCGTATCAGCAGCCCTAGGTTTGGGCAGAGTGTGATGGGACACGCGGCGTTTCGCTTTGTGCACTTCGAACCACTGGCAGCACTTGCCTGTTCGTAGGAGGTGTTCTGAGCAGGCTCCTGCTTCGGACCTGGCGATCCTTGTGACACTTGGCTCTGGACCAAGAATCCGCAGTTGGAGATGACAACATGCGGTGCCAATATGAGATCACAGCAATGATGGCTTGTAAGAGCATTGCGTTACTGTAGAGACTGGGCTTGTCCCTTGAGACTTTGTTGCTTTGGTAGAGGATGTTGCAACACAGCATCTTCACTCTGTGGCATGTCATCGTGAGGATAGCATGAGATAAACACATCACAGCAGGAGTGTCCTGATGCAGTAAGTTAAGGCCTTGTTGACAAAATGGAAAGTTTTAAAAAAAGAAAAAACAAAAAAAATCTTTCCATAAATAACTGTTTAAGAGTAGTAATAACTCTTCTTCTGGGAAATAGATTGGAGCTAATTAAAGCATTTGGCGTGATTGAAAACACCTCTGGTAATCTCTGAAGTATACATCACACCACCGTAACATAAAGAAGGCGTCTCTTTAGCAACAGCAGATCCTGCTGCCGGATCTTCATAGTTTCTCACATACAATGTATGTGCTCTTTTGGCCTGCAAGCTCCCATCTTCTTGATTGCATCTTCTCGTTCTAAATGCCCAGGGCACATTTTTTGTGTGTTGAAATGATTTGGTTTAGTGTATAGTTAGAAATGTCCCTGTCACTCATTAATCCTATTGTAGGAGTAAAGAATGAATCCAGCTGTATAAAAAAAAATAAAAACTTCTCCTTTTTTAATACGCTAGTTTTAGGAATTAAAAGCGCTGGCTGCTGGATTGGTGTTTGGTTTGTTTGGTGTTTTTTAATGTATAGTTGCATCCAGCAAAAGCAGCCAATTGGATGCCTATAGGAGTTCTGTCAGCCCGCCACTGACGCTAGGCAATGCCCCACAAGATTGCGGGGGGAGTGCAGAGCTGCTAAAAGTCACTGCATCTTTTGTCTGGAAATGTCAGTAAACCAGCCAGCCAACACTCCTGCCTGTCACGTAGATCCTTCTGCAGATCTCTTTTTTCTCATCCTTGTGTCCTTCCCCTCCAAAAGGCCTGCATTCACATGTAGTTTGCAATATAGAATTGGGTCAGTTCTTCGAGGAAGCTAAACAAGGGGTGGCTGTTGATGTTAGCTTTGGTATTGGTGGGTATTCATGTTGCTATGCTAGAGCTGACCTTATGGTTGGATTTGGGTCCAAGCATTATATTGCTTTCCCCTTCACTTCCATGAGACAAGTCCCAAGTCCCCGCATCCTGACTCGCTGGGTTTGCACGGGCCTCTGAGCAGCTGCTGGCAACACTTGGACATTGGCATGCCAGACCCAGCCAGCATGATTGGGTAATGTCCGGATAGAGGTTAGGTTACTTGTTCTGGGTTTGTTGGAAGATCATGCAGATAGTACTGGTCCTGATTCATATAACCCATCCTCTGAGTTGTCCAAACAGTCTGTACTCATCAGAAGAGAGCAGTGCCTCAGCTCCCCTCTTCCTTTGTTGCTTTTATTGCCAGATAACTGGCCAGTCCACCTGGCTGCCAGGCCAAACATGTCCTTACCTGGCGGTAGTAAGCATTCTTCTGCTCTGCCTTGCATCAGTAGCGTCCTACTGAAGCTGGGTCATGGGGAGTGTCAGTGTTGTGCCTGGAAGCAGACCCTGGGCATGTCTCTCCTTATCCTTCAAGTCCTCCTGGGCCTCTCCAGCTCTACTTTGAATGACAGCTGAAAACAGCTGGGACAGAGAAGAGAACCAGGGCTCCGCAGTGCAAGTCATCTGCTCTTCCTGCCAGAAGCAAAAATCTTTCCTTTTTTTGCTGATCCTCCAAAGGTGTAGTGTGTCGGAGGGAACTGCATTACGGTGGGATACATCTGTGTGAAGGCACCGCTTTCCATGGCCTGAATTTATATTGAACTTACCCTGCCCCAGCACATTTCTGCCTATGGCATTGTTTGTTAGACTGAAAGGCATCTGTTTGATTTTGGTTTTGTAATAAAATAGATAACTTTTGCTCCAGTGTCTTGTGGTGGTTTCTTGTTGAGTCTTGATTTCCAGAACTTCTCTCTTCCACATAATGTTCTGTTACCTACACAGTGCCATAGGAGAGGGAAGGGGACTTCCCTGCTCGGAGAGTCATGTGTCAGTCTTTGGTCAGGATCTGAGGTCCTTGGATGTTTCTCTCCTGTGTGTAAGCCTCCAGGCTGAATTAAAACATGCCCCAGAGTGCCTCATGGTGGCGTGATGACAGCTGCCTGAATCTGTCCAGGCTGCTTAGAAAGGCTGTGAAGCTTCAGCAGGAGAGTAGAGTTGACCACAGAAGGTGGGACCCACAGCCAAGTGGGATCTCGTAGCACTGTCCCCCTAAACTAGGGGTAGAAGGCAGGCACCGCACCTCACATCTCCTCATCCCCTTTCAGAAGTGAACCTTCCTGCTTTACTTTTGCAGGTCATGCCTCACTACATGGGAGCCTGAAATAGTATCTTCCAGCTGTTGTCCAAAACCTTTTAATCCTCAGAGATGACAAGTAACAAGCTATGCTGCGAAGCTGCTGCTATTGTAAAACACACTTTTTCTTAGGCTGCAGGGAGGTGGTATTGATCAGAGGCTGCAGCATGAGGTCCATGACAGAGAAGGCCACACACCCTTCCCATCTAGCAGATATGACCAGTTTTCTCATCACTGTCTATGTCATTTCACTTGATCACATGTAAATCTCTTGCAATTAATAAGGAGCCAACTCATTCATTGCACATCAAAGGGAGGCAGTTGCAGTCCCAAAGGGAGGTTTTCTGCTTGTATAGTAGTCACAGGCTGGATTGTTGATAGATGGGCAAAGAAGGGCTTAGATGCAAGTTTGATGATGAAAGGAGAAAATGCAGGGATGAGTGACAGCCAGTGTGGATTTGTTAAGAATAAACTGGCAAACCGAGCTAATTTCCTTGCATTACCAAGGTAACAAGTTTGAGGGCTAAGGGAGAAGCAGCAGTTGTCATCTCCGGGGTTCTGCAAGACTCAATTAAAAATAGGAAGAGAATATTTTTTTTTTTTAAAAAAGAGCAATTCTTTGGTCATGCTTCCTGTTTCTGGGGTCAACATAAGGCACTCTGAGAGGCCTTCCCCCTTACCTGGCAGTGCAGTCATTCTGTAAGCAAGTCAAAAGAACTACGAAGAGCTTGCTTCTGCCTCTGCTTCCAACAGTGATATTTGCCCAAAGAGTTTTCCTTCTTCCCTGCTTCCCCCCCCATCTTTGACATAACTAACAAAATCCACATGCAGAATGCCGACCTTCTGACTTCTCAGCAGCCAGCCCTTACAAGCCATTTCAGGCAAAATAACTTGGCAACCCTCCAAAAGCTGATATTCAATTGGACAGCGGGATCTGCAGAAGTGGCGGTCCTTGGTTTGGAAAACACCTTGAAAACAAAGTGGGTTAAAAAAACCACCGCCTCAGGAACTAGGAGGGTAACAGCAAGGATTTTGTATGGAGTGTTTGCCAGAAGAGCCGAGGCTGGCTGCGTTGGGAAGCAATGATGCTTTCTGCCATTCTGTATCTGAGGGCCTGCTTACTGATTTTAATGATTGGTTTTGTTTTTCAGAGGTGCCTTGCCTGTGCACACCGGGAGGTGCCTAGCTTTCGTTCAGAAAACACCACCGGCTCTGTGCTACGTGTTGTAGCTGTAGCACTAACCCATATCCCCACCTCCTGCAAAAGCATAAATGAATGTTTATTCCGCATTCCGCATTTTCTTTCAGCACATTGGGACCGGGCTGAGGGTCTTCTGGCTCTCAGCCCAGGCAGAGGAGCCGTGACCCCGCTGTGTACTTAGCCGACCGGCCTCCCCTTGAAGACAAGGCACTGGCGGTGGGTGGCTCTGCTCCCTGCCCGAGCTAGACCCGCGCTGTGCTGCAGGCAGAGGGGTGCACGGGGTGGACGTGGCGTGAGGAGGGAGGCAGAAGGTTGTGGCTCCTGCGGAGGCTGAGGTTTCCACACCTTGCCTCTTCTCTGGTGCCAGTAGGAGTAGCAGGCCCAGGTCTTCTGCATGCAATTCACAACTAGGTGGCCCTAGTTCGGAGCTCGGAGTAGCTCCTCAGTGCAAGATCTGGGAGGCTGGAGTACAGGTGAATTCAGCTCACCTTACTAAAAGAGACACATTCCGTCCCAGTACAAAACAGATCCTTAATTCATTGCCTTTTGGTACGTGAATGAAGGACTCACTTCGGTGAAACAAGTTCTTCTGTAGCATCTCAGTGCTTTGCAATAAAAGCAATAAAAACTGCAGAGTTTGAATGCCCAGTGTCCCATTGCACAGTACAGCTCTCGCCTTGCATAGCACAAAGTACCACGGCTATCTCCCTCAGTCATGATTTTGGCTAAGACCACTGAAGTAATCCCTGCTGACTTCACCATGTCAGAAAAGAGTTGACACAGCATTTGGCTGAAGAGACGGAGCTATTTCTGAAGTGACTGGATGTTCTCGCTATGAGCTGGCAGGTTATAACAGACAGGGCTGTATGAAGGTGGCTGAAGTTGGATCTGTTCAACTGCAGCCCAAAGTGAATGTAAATTTTTGCATCTCTTGAGCTGTTACAATTGTTTCAAGCGTTCACATGTCTGCTCCAGGCTTTTTCTCCTCAAAATGCAGTTGAATACCAGACCTTTGTCAAATGAGTTAATCTAAAGTACTTAGACTCTAAAAAATAAAATATCAAGTATCAATGAATTCAGAAAACTGGTGGGCAGAATCTGTGAAGAGATGTCCTAAAGGATAAAAAAGGATCTGAGCACTGATAAAAGAGCTGAAACTATCATGCTGCAAGGGAAATGAAGGGAGCGTAAGTAGAGACCAATAAAGGGGATCAAGAGCTCTTCCACGTAATGAAGCACGAAAAGGAAAAATACGAAACATGGGATGGGTGTTGGAGCATTGTAGGCTACATGTGAGCTTCCAGGAGACTTAAGGATGGCATGGCAACATCATCTAACTAGAGATGAAGAAAAAACTAGGGAATTATAGTCCTGATGTCCTAATATCTCTGTGTGAAACCTTACTTAAAATAGGAAGCTACTGACCAGTTATTCTCTAATGCCCTAGATAGATTTATAAATTTGTAAAAAAAAAAAAAAAAGGCTGGAATGGGTTTGTTGATGTTTTGCTGAGGACAAATCATATCAAACTAATTTGATTCCATTCTTTGACAGGATAACTAGCCTCACGGCTCGGGGGGTCAGCACTAGATGTGATATGTCTTGACTTTGGTACGGCTTCTGGCACTGTCCCAGAAGACATTCTCGTAAGCAAGCTGAGGAAATGCAACCTATTTAGACTCGCAATACGTTGAGTTCGGTGTCAAAGTCAGAGAGCTTTCTGGGGAAATATTTCCAGTGGCTGTCCAGGGTCCAGGTCTGTTCAGTGTTTTCAGCAGCAGCTTTAAGAAATTGCTTTGCTATAAAATTTCCTGGTGATATTAACCTGGGGCGGGGTGGGGGGGGGGGGGGGGGGGGGCAGGCTGTGAGGGTCCTATGAAAGGTAGGACCGGAATGCTTGATAGATTGAAGGAATAGTCCAAGTCAACAGGATGAATTTCAGCAGAGGAGCATGCCATGACCTGCCGTGAGGCAGCTGGTGTGAATGTGCAAACACAAAGCGAGACCCAGCGGGCAGCAATCCAGCAGAAACGACTTCTTGGAAGCTGGAAGAGGAGGAAGTAGAGGACCTGAAGGGCTTTACCACATACAAAATGGTCTCACAACAAGAATAGTAATCAGTTGTTTTCCATGCCTTTGTGAAGAAAACAAGAAGAAAAAAAATCAGCAGGGCCAAAACCCCCCCACATTTGGGTTTGCTGTTAGTTTCTACCCAAGATGCTCCTGAAGAAGAGGAGGCAAACGAATGTCTTTTGATTGATAACTTTTTTAAGAGCTTATTGGACAACCACAGTGTTGATAGAGGCATGGAGGTGCTCTGTACAGTGTGCCTTAGTGCCAAGGATGTGCACAAGCTGTACACAAATAATTCTCACAAAATGGGACCAGTGTTTCTGTAATGCAAGCTTATTTTCTTAGACAGCAGAGACATCTTCCTAGGAAGGTATTTCTAACTTCACATCTTACACCCTAAAAAAATACCTTTGTTTGAACCGTTTATTTCTTTAATTCACCTAGCTTTCATACCAGTTTCAAAGTACTTCCTAGACCTGTGTAATTTTTTTATTGCATTCTTCAAACTGGGCCAATTTCTGAGTGCTCACCCAGCGCTAAGTAGTAGGTAGGTCACCATTTTTCCTTTAGCCACAGCTCCCATTCAACTTGCCACATATGTGGCAATAGCAGCGTTACTGTCTGGGACGCTGGTGAATGCTCACATTTAGGTGCAGCAGGACCATCTGATGAGCTCATCATCAACCGCAGGCTCCATGTCTGAGCTCCAGTTACCACCCGAGGCCAAGTGTGGGGAAGGGCGGCGTTTCCCAGTGCAATGTAGAGAGGGGCCAAGGGTTTCTGCTGCTGGCAGAGGGTCCAAGCATGAGCAACCCCCTGGCCATCTGCGGGCAAGAGCCATGGGCCTGGGGGGGCTGGTCTGTCCCTGCCACCGCACGCTGCTGGGAAAGCATAGACCTCCTGGGTGAAGGGGGGTGGCGGTGAGGAGGGAGTGGGGGGTAAATCTACTCATGGTGTTAATTATCTACATATTTTAAATAACCCATTTAAATACTAAGAGGTCCTTAATGCCCTCTCGCTATAGAGGCAAGTTGGGAGCACTGTCTTCTCTGCTGGGCACTAAGTGGCACTGGCACACATAGCTCTGTTATTAACAAGCTGGCTGCTGCTGGCACACGCATATAGATGACAAGGGTCATTAAAAACAATTTTTCCAGATAATACTACAAAGGTTATTCTTGGTGACAAGTACTTTCCAGCTTGTGGCCAGGGCTGAGCAACTGCTGCTCCCATTTGTGCAGGCTGGCTCCTACACCAAGGTCAGGGCTGCAACCACTTCCTGGCAGAATTAACCCCAAAAAGCTTCTGTCTGGCTTCTTCCCCAGGAAAAAAGCAATTCCAGGTGAATGATACGAGGAATGACCTGCTGCCACTTAACACCAAAGTGTGACTGAGAATGGGTTGAAATTTCCTGGCTTTGAATGGTGGCATGTCCAAGCATGACCGGATCTCCTGGATGCCTTTGTGTTACTATCTATATCTGTCCTATTGCGCTGTCCAGAGGTGGATGATGGTCATTCCTCAAATGTCTTGTTACCTACACTTTATCTCATCAGCGTCTGCGTAAAACAGTACTGGGTGTCCTCCAAAATGCTTTCCTGAAGCAAAAAGTGCTACCCTGGTGGAGGCATGCAGGTAGGCATCATCCCACTGCAGCAGTGGGCCAGGGTAGCCGAATCCCAAAGTGGCACACGTAGATAATGGGACTTCTCCTTGCAGATGGTGCAATGAGGTGAGGTCGTGTTGCTACTTTGGGATGGAGGGTCCCATACCAGGGACAAGTGACTTTCAAACCATCCAGCAGCCCCAGCCCTGGAATCAGAGGAAATGTGCATCACAGAAGATTTTTGTGTTTAATCTGTTCTTGTCCAGAAGAGCCCTGATCACACCAACACCACAGTGACTGCCAAAAAGGTGACAAAGCCCAATCCAAGAGCTGTAATTGCCTCCTTCCTAGCTGAAAAAGCCTTTGCTCAATGGCTCTAACTAACACTTCATTCTCACTGATGAATCGCAGCGGATTCCTGATACCTGCACGCTCCTCTTCCTCCGCCCAGCTTGCTCTGGGATGGAGCCCTTTGGTCCCCGACTAAGCCTCAGCACCTGTGGGGACCGGGATGCTTCTGTGCGGCAGTGGCAGCGAGCCAGCCCCAAAGGGTCTCACCCCACACCCCCCCAGCCCCTTCACTGAAGTCAAAGGCAGTGGGTGCTTGGCTAGAGCCAGAGCTTGTGCGCTTCCCCCGGGTCAGGAGCAGGCGTGCTCGTTGCGGCCACTGCTGGCTCACGGGGGGCACGAGCTGGCCGACGGGGCAAGGGGTGGGAAGTGACCCCCACGGGGTACAAGTGGAAAACAGCAGTCAGTGGTGACGCTGGGTGAGGAGGCAGCAGGGTACCGGCCCAAGCCCAGGCACGATTCCTGGCCAGCTTGAGGGGGACAGGCGAGTGACGCCTCTTTGCAAAAGTCTTTTTTACCCACGGGCCGATTTTTGACCAGCACCCATGCAGCGCGGCATCACCTGGATGGCAAAATCCGTGGGGTGCCAGGGGTGCACCCCACGGCAGCAGTGGTGGGAAGGCAGCCGGAGGTACCGCTGGCCCCACGCCACGCGTGGCCCGTAGACTGTGTCCCCGTGCCATGGCAGGTCCCAGGGACAAAGCAGCTCCTTTGATCACCTTGGCTTTCCCCTCCTATGCCAGGACATGTTATTTATCCACAACCGCAGAAGCGACAGGGCCTCAGCGAGGAGCGGGGATGGAGGGGAGAAGGAGGCAGAAAGGTTAGCACGTGCCACCCGAAGTGCGAGGGCTGCTGAGAGAGGCCAGGGGCTGTTATTGCAGGCTGCCATGGGAAGCTGACAGCAGAAACAAAGGGGAAGGAGCGGAGACAACAACACCAGCAGCAAAATCTCCTCTTCGCCAGCCAGCCTGGGGCAAGCACTGCAGGGTCCTCCCAGCAGTACCAAACTGGAGGGCTGGGGGGGACGGGGTTGCAAACCAGCCAGAGCCAGTGCGACCAAGTCCAGGCACCCGCCCAAAGGAAAACAGGAGCAAGCAGATAGCTAGACCCAAAATGAAACATAAAAGCCTCAGCAAAAAAAAAAAAAAAAAAAAAAAAAACCCCAAAGGCACCAAACCTGTTTGTTTTGTTTTTTTTTTTCCAGCTTGCATATTTTTTAATGAAGTAAAAAATAAAAATAAAAGAAACACTCCACAGATGTTGTAGGCCTGGCTCGTATCGCCCTCGCGCATGGAGGGCACCACGGTCCCCATGCAATTGGCACTCATGGCCGCCAGTCCTCCTCCCCATCCCCTCCCTGCAGTCACCTGAAGAAGGAAGCGGATGAAAAGCACGTGGTGGACACAGCACAAGCAACAGGAGAACAGCACAGCAGCTCCCCAGGCCGGGCTTTACCCAGGGGTGGGTGAGCTGCCACGGGTAAAATAAAAGCTCAACAGACTTCGTATGCCCAAATTAAAACCAGCGATGATAACAACCTCCCCTTGAGAGCTGCACTTTAAATCCCCACAGACAGCATTTCGGAGCTTTTGTAATTTTTCTTTCAGTGTCGCACGTGTGAACTCTGGGGTCCCCGGCCGGCGGGCAGCGGCGGTGGCCGGTGGCGGCAGCAGCTGCTCTCGGTGGCCGTGGGCACAGCCGGGGGCCAGAAGGACCGGCGAGCTCGGCAGAAGCCTGGCCTCGGGGTTTCTTGCCCATCTTTTTTCAGGCCCTTCCCCAAAAGCATGGCGAAGGGAGGGTAAGAAGGCAGGAGGTCGGATGCTTGTTGGCTTCAAACCCAACGGCTTTCGCCCACGGTAGGCTCCAACCGGCAAAGCTCCTGCTGCTCCTCTGAGAAGGATCCTTCTTCTCTGCCTTATGTGTATACACATTTACATAGAGATATAGGTATCTGATAAACATTTTGTATGAAAATAAATACTTCACCTCTGTGTTAAGAACCATCGTCACTCATCTAGTCACCTGCTACGTGACATCTCTTTTTTGTCCATGACAACCTTGTTCCCATTGCTTTTTTCCTAACCTGCGGACACCTCCTCCCCGCCTCCCGGGGCAGCACAAAGCACAGCACCAGGCAGAGATGTACCTTTTGGCAGCCCCGCTCTTACTCGCTGCCTCCCAAGGTTTGGCTTATTATAGGGAACGTGATGAAGAAAATGTTTCCCTTTTCAGCACCTGTTTCTTGATAGAAGAAATGATCTTCATCTTGAAAACACTTTACAAAGAGTAAGATTTCTTCCAGGGCTCTCAATTAAGAAATATGTTTCTAGATAGCACTGTTTATATAGATATAGGTATAGTTTTTATTTATTTTTATTACCAACCCAACATTTCAATTTGCAGCCATTGATGTAATTCATGACATACTCTCGTGGTGGTTTTTTTGTTGCTTTTTTTTGTTTGGTTTTTTTTTTCCCCCCTTAAAAAGAAATGCACTTCAAATGAAAAAGATGCCTTTTTGTCTGTCTGGTGTTCCTGAAAGGTAACTCAAGATGACACAGGAGTCCTGACGTGGGTGGCAGTTTTTAAGCCCGTACTTTTCAATGGCCTGAAGACCACCAGCGAGATGCGGGTGCTGTGAAAACCAGGGTAGCAAACGAGTGAAAGGGCAGCCACGCCACAGCTCAGGGTGGGATGGCACTGGGAACATACGGGCACGCTAGCCTGGTTTTCCTGAATTAATTTCCACCTCCGAGCAGGAGGACCGCGCAGCAAACCCACCACCACCACCACCATTCCAAGGAGCTGGTGCCGCTTTCCCTGGCCCTCTTGCTCCCCCCAGGGCAGACTATTCCTGGGTAGCCATTTATTTCATTATCGATGTAAATTAACATAATTTTCTCTCCCTGCAGTACCACAAGCTCGAAGTTAATTATACAAAGAGAAATGCCATAGTCAAAATATACATGATACGTATTATATTAGAGGGTTGGGGGTTTTTTTCCTCCTTTTTTTTCTTAGCCCAGGCAGGTGATTGAGATGCTACATGCTCCAGCCTTTGTCACTAAATGTGTGTGTCTGTGTCTGTGTGTCTGCGTTTGTTTGTATTAAAAATATATCAGTCTTGTGATGTTCTTAAAAAAAGAAAGAAATGGAAGGTGGCGGGGGAGGGAACGGGTAATAGTGAAAAAGTTCTTTGACTGTGTCGCAGTCTTTTGTGGCTTCAGAAAATACACATGTTCATTTCCAGCACTGACGGCAGCTTGAAGCTTTAGAGTTTAAATTTTTTAACATTTTTCTGTTTAAGTAGTAAAAAAGGAAAAAAAAAAAATCAAGCAGCGTGCTCCCCCAAAACCAAAAAGCAACAAGCAAACGGAAAAAAAGAGAAAAAACCCCCACAAATTCCTGATCAGACTTCTGCAATTCCCAACCAGTAAAAATAAGAAGACATCTCCTTACAGCGGAGGGGTGCTCGGGAGGAAAGGAGACAAGCCCCTGTGGGAGAGGTGGCCTTTGGAGATGGCTGAAACTTCGTAATCTCATTGAATGGGGTCAGTGGCTGGGTTTATTGTGTTTTGTTTTATTTCAACACTTGCCATTGTTGCTTTCTTTTCTTTTGTATGATTTTTGGGTGGGTTTTGTCTGTTTGTTTTTTTCACTCTGTGATGGTTTTGCCCTTCTTGGTGCCCAGCTGTCCAACCATCTGGGCGGCGGTGGCCCCCCCGACGGACAGCTGTCCCCTCCGGTGAAACCACGCTTCCAGGACCGGTGTCCGGTGAGGTAACGGAGGAGGGGGTCCCTCCCCCCGACGGCACCGTCCCTCCACCGCCTAAAACCCCTTGATGTAGCAATAGGCCTCCAGCGTGGCGAAGAGGATGTAAAGCAGCCAGAGGCTGACGAAGAGCAACGTTGTGGCCAGTTTGCACCCCCGGGGGCCGCCGAGCTCCCCCCCGAGGTGGGGCCGCCGGCGGTAGAGGAGGACGCTGATGCAGATGAAGGCGAAGATGGTGAAGAGGGTGACGGAGAAGGCCAGGGTGCCCGCCGACACCTGGAACTCCTGCCCCTGTGACGCCCAGTAGATGGCCGCCACCGACCACGCCAGCCCGATGCCCAGGAAGACGTTGACGGCGTTGCTGCCTGTGACGTTGCTGATGGAGGCGTCGGCGTACACGTCCTGGATGGCTGCGGCTTTGCTGGCAAATGTGTCTGGGGTTGGGGAAGGAGGGAAGGAGAAATCACTGGGGGTCCAACAGGAGAAATGGGCAACGCTTCATGTCTGGGGGACAAGGGGCGCTCAGGTGAGGCACCGACCAGGTTGGGACACGGACCTCTCCTGGAGCACAACCCCCTTCCCGGGTCCAGGGACCCCACGTTGCCACTAAGTGGGATGCAGACCTCGCCTGGGGTCAGGACTTTGTGGAGCCCCGTCATATGACAAAGCTGCTCCCCTGAGGGCAGGAGAGCCACCAGAGGACTTTCCTCCCACCCCAACCCCTCCCATGGCCACCCCACCTGGTACAGAAGTGCCGAAGGCGACAAAGACGACAGCGGTCACCGAGTCCTTGAGGCCAATCGTGCAGCCGAAGTGGGACGCGAGGTCTCCGATGATGGCCGTGAGCATGCCGATGATGAGGATGGAGACGACGAAGCAGGCCCAGCCGTTGCAGTACTCGGTGGGGGGCACGCAGGCAAACAGCACCTTCCAGAAGACGGTCAGGAAGTGCATCACGTAGTCAAAGCAGGACGGCAGGCGCTCCTCGCCGGACTCGTCCTCGTCCTCATCACCCGCTGCAAACAATGTGGAAGGAGAGGTCCAGTGCTCGTGATGGGGCAGGTCAAGATTACGGGGGTGGGCTGCAGCCCGTGCTTGGCCCTCCCACCCCAGGGCTCCAGGGATGCTGCTGTCCTGGGACAAGGTGGCATGGTGCCGGCCACGACAGCGTGCTCAGGGCACGCCGGGTCCCTCAGTGATGGGGGGTGCATCCCGGGACACCCCAGAGCCTGCAGGGCTGGGGAGTGGCAGAGCGGTGTGTTGTACCCACGGAAGGGCAGCCCCGTCCCCATCCACAGGCAGTCACGTAGGACGTAGTCAACCTGTGGAGATCACTGTTGAGGAGCACCATGAAGTTACACAGGCAAGTGATGTTTTGGGGGGGAAAAAAAAAATAGCAGAAAGTGATAGAACTGGGAAACTCTTGGTCCTTCTGCTCCAGAGCACGGGCTGGTCACCAGCAGTGCCCCAGCAAGAAATTTCTCGTCTGTGTGAAGGTATCAGCAGCAGCCCTGCAGGCCCTTGGAGGGGTCCCCTCCTCAGCCTGGTGGGCCAGGTCAGGCCTGAGGCTGGAAGCACTGCTGGTCTTTGTGCAGATACAGGATGATGGAAATAAATTGGAGGAAGAGAAAGCCGGTAGGGAGCACAGGGAAAACGGCAAGGGAAGGAGAGAGACATAGGAAGAGAGAAGCAGGCCTGAGAAAAAACATTGCTCCAAGGACGGAGGTACTGTTTCCACAGAAGCAGTTTCTCTTAAACGCTAGAAAGAAGAAAACTGAATACGCTGCATCTCTTCTTTCACATCAGAAGAAGCTCTTGTGGCCACTGGCGGCAGCTCCCACCCAACCGCCTGCTGCCTGCACTATGGCTGGGGGGAAAACAGCCCTTCGGGGAAGATGCCAACCCATCAAGTAAAGGTTCAGAAAGGTGCCCGAGTGTCGTTAATGGCATGCCTAAAATGTCCGCTCTACAGCTGCCTGGCTCTGGCAGCGGTGAGCTCTCTCAGGCTCCCTGGGCAACAGCCGGCAGGTCTCTGGGCCTTGCCCTCCACCAGCTGCTGCCTTGTGGGGCAACATCTGTCCACATGTGGTAACCCTCCCTACTCCCCGAGACTCTACTGGCCGTGGCAGACAGGACGTCTTGCAGCAGCAGGAGCTACCTGAAGAGGACAGTGCTGGGCACACCAGGAGCCAGCAGCCCAGCCAGGATGGGAATTTGCTGCCTGTACGCTGCTCATCAGACCACTGAGGCAGCAGAAACACCGCCAGCGGATGTAAAGTCTTTGAAAACCAGCCTCCTGGATGGTTCTGTACCAAAAGATGGATCCCTTGGGCTCCCGGCTAATGCATCTGCAAAAGCCCAGTATATTTGGAGCAGAGGAGCTCCCTGGACTGGCTTTGCTGATGGCCATCACGCACGCAGCAGCTGAGCATCGCTGACCAGGCACTGACCACTGCCTCCTGAGCCCAGACAGATCTCATCCCAGGCTGCACGAACCCTGCGGATACTGGTGTGGGTTTTCCGATGTCCCCCTCACCTGCACTGACGGTAATGGCCTCCATGAACTGGTCCCTCCAGGAGTGTGTCCCTACAACCAAAGCCAGGTTTGTCTTCTTAATCAGCTTGTCCACGGTGCTCTGTTGTGGGAATAAAGATGCAGAGCAATTAAACCCGCTGCTGGCAGGCAAGGCTGATCTCGCAGTGCACCCTGATCTCACAGACCCTTGCCAAACTGTGGAAGTGCCACAAGCACTCTCCTGCCAGCGAGATGAGGCCATGACCGGAGTTGGGTCCAACCTTCTCCCTGGACAGGCTGACCCAAACCTCACCAGAGCCAGCTTGTTTGCCACCCCTTAATCCTGACGAGGCTCCTTCTTCCCTCACTCCTGCCCCATCAGAGACCGCTTTGGTCCTGCCCTCTCCTGCACATTGGCTTCTTCTGCTTCCAGCAGGCCTCCCTTGTCTTTCTCCTTCCACCTCTGCCTACTTCCCCTGGCATTTCTTGTAGGTCTCCCCCACCCTTTACTGCATTGCATACTCCTTCTTCTCTTCCAGCAGCCCTTTCCCTGCACATGCAGCCACCCCCCTGCCTCCTCAGGCCTGCTCTCCAAGGCTGCTCTTCAGTGCCACATGGCTTTCCCCTCCCGGAGGACACCGAGACCAACTACTGACCTTGAATTCATAGGACTCCTCAATGATGACTTCTAGTTTGGGATGCTCGCCGAGTATTGGTTTGCCCATCTCTGCAATCCTCTTGGCTTCCTCCTCTTCAACCGTCAGCTTCCTCTCAGCCACCTCTGTGAAAGCAAGGTCAACAACAAGCTGTAGGCAGCAGCCCTGGAGCACCGGGGCACCGTGGGGGCTTGTCTGCAGGGCCTCAGCACGGGCTCCCGCAGCCCCTTCACAGCTTGCTAAGCTCACACAGCAATTTAGGGGGCAGTGGTGGGGTGTTGGACCATAAAAACAAAGGACCGAGATTGCTGAATGTCAGTTAGTCAACAAGAACATACACAACATGGTTTTCATTTATTAAAAAAACCCCAAACACCAGATGTTTCTTCAGCCTGCACAGGCGCTCTTGGATGACATACCCCCTCCCATCACCCCTACAGCAGCCACACCTCTGGGGAGACCGAGGTACCGATTCGTTCTGCCATTTGGCACAAGCGCCCTTTAAGACAGCTTTGACGCCCTGGCGTGTCTCCTGGTTTGAATGAACAAGAGACAGGTTCTTTTTATTTCCCTTCGATTAGAACATCACTGTTGGCACCCTGTGCCACTCAGTGCTAGATCTAACACTCAGACAGACACACACGGTCACAACCACACATGCACACACAAACACATTCCTAGCGTTTGGAAAAATGAACAGAAGTAAGTCGGGAAGCAAGTCGTTTCTTTCCTTCGTGTTACTGGATGTTTAGTTTCTGCTGGAGGAAACTAAACCGGGACCCCAGGTCAGCAGCATGCTGAGATGACCCTGTGTCAGGCTCATGTTGCTGATGCCCCGGCAAACCCAGCGAGGTGCCTGGGGAGGTTCTGGTTGTCCGGCCGGGAAGGAGCACCCCAACCAGCAGGAAGGGTGCCCTGGCACTGTCCCGGCTCTCCTCTCCCACCCACACCCCCAAGTGCAGGCACGTGCCGACGGGCTCTCCGAAGAGCCTTGACATCTCAAGAAGGGAGCTGGGTTTCCCCTGGCTTTCCTGTGCCTGACCAGCCAGGGTGTACGAGCTGCAGCACGGGGCCCATCTGAGCCTGGGAGCAGGAGCTGGAGCTCTGCAGAACCTGGCGGGGTATCACAAAGGCAGAGCTGCTTGTGCTGGCTAAGCAGTGGGCCAGATGTTACCCAAGGTTTCCTGTTGAGGTTACAGACACCCCAGGTAATGCCTCAGATGTGATTAATCCCATGTGGGCTCCAGCAGATCTCATACTCTGCACCAAAAATCACGCAGAGATTATAAAGTCCCGGTGAAATCTAGTTATAAACTCTGCCTTCTCTTCATCAACCCAGCTAGATTGATTGCAAAGACTGTAAGCCTTGCAAGACCTGCAGAGTTTATAAAATATATAACTCCTCTAGCAGATGACATTATTATAACCCATCACAGAAGCAGAAATAGCTGGGTCCATCATTTGAAATCAATGACGTATCCATCAAAACCATCACTGCCTAGCTCAAAGACAGTGTACTCTGGATTTGGGAATCCCCAGGAGTTTACAAAAAATGAGAGAGACAGGAGAGCACAGCACCTGGAGAAGAGGACGGGCAATGCAGGATGCCAGGGGACGGGGGCACAACTGCAGGCAAAGACCAAGCAAGCAGAGAGGGGAGGAGGCATGGAGCTGGAGAAGTGCAGGAACAGGGGTGAACCTGGACAAAACGTTCTGCCTCGTGCTACGCTTGGAGGCATGAACTGATGATTATCAAGAACAAGATTCAAGTTACTTATATTCACTTGAGCAGGGAGTTAGATGAAATATACATCTCTTTCTCTCCAAGACAGAGATCGAGAAAGTCCAGTCTTTGCCTCTACCTAGAAGTGTATGAAGATGACAAGCTGTATCCATCATTGAAAATGCAGGTGCTCACACATCAGTTGCCACACCATGTACGCGGCTCGCTTTAGTCTGAGCTCCCCCATAACCCGAAGCTCAGGGGAGGAGGCTCCCTCAGCTCTGCAAGACCCAGCTTGGCAGATGAGCCGAGCACGTGCTGACGTGCGCTGGCAGTACTGAGCTGAGCAAAAGCACAGCAGCCATCCCAGCAGGGTTGCAAAGCCTGGACTTGGTGACAGTCTGGCTCACTACAACCTTCGCTGGGAAGTAACTACATCTGAAAAGCTGCGGTCGCAGCTGGTGGCACGGTCCCTTGGGCTCTCACACTCTGGCTACAGTTGCACAGTGCAGAAAGCAAATGTCTGGAATCAGAGGAGCTGCCCTGAAAATGGGGAATATCAGGCAGAATTTCCTTGGCTTAACAACTCCAGGAGAAACGATGCAACGAAACCTCGGCCCCCGCTTTAACTGATTTGACAAAAGCCTTTGGCACAGCAAGACAACGCGAAGCCTCATGCAAATATTGACTATCTAGGCAAGGCTGAGCTGCAGGCGGGTCTGTAAACACACGCAGTGCAGAAATCTTTCTCCTCCCCGTAGGGAGTGGTATCCGACACAGCTTTATCCCAGAACCTGGTGTCTTGCTCATGATGGTTTGTGCACCTGTGCCAGGCAGGATAGTGCAAGAACCGAAACCCTCCTCTGAGGAGGAGGATCTCCCGCATCTCTTCTCACTGTGCGCCAGGTCCGCGGCCGTTGGGCGGGCTGCATGGGAACACCCGAGTCCATGGCCAGAGGCAGGACCTTCAGCTGCTAGCAGGCGGCTTTGTTGTCTCTGCAAGCTACTTGCGGATCACCTATTGATTTGATGAGCATGGCAATCACTTGCCAGGCAGGTCTTAAGAGTAAATCAAGTGACTTTGTCCATGTCCAAGAGTGGACAGATTGCGCTGGCAGCCTGGGGTCTGGATGCAGTGGGAGCGTGGGAGCGGGCGCTCCACCGAAGTGAAGGTGCTGGCGCTTACCACAGCACTGAAGGGCTGTGGGACTCGTGCTATTTCAGAGGGCACCTTGCCAGCAGCAGAAGTGCCACCAGAGGCACCTTCAAGCCCTAGGTAGGCCACTCGTGGTGAAGGGACAAGCTGACCAGTGATGGAGACCTGCAGCCTGCTGACAGCGTGTCCACCAAGACATTAATAATGGAGGCCCTGCTGTCACCACGCAGCTCCTCTGCAGCGAATACGGTGAACTGGGGCACAGAGAGAAGAAAAATGGTCGCCCAAGAAGGCACGTCAAGGACGTCCTATGGAGGCAGCTGATTGAATACCACTGCCAGGCTAAGTCTTTCAATGTCAGCTGCAAGCAAACCGCAGGAGAACAGGCATAGGCAGCACGTCCAAATGGGTACCTCACAGAAATGTTAATAAAGGAAGCTTGCAGATAAGGAAAAAAGGAGGTAATTCCTTCACGCCTCACTAAAAAGCAGTCGCATTTGTGAATGTGCAACAGGAAAGCAGAGCACAGAAACCTAACAAACTTCAAAGGTGCATCTAAAACCATTTAATCTGCCGTCGCGTTTTCACTGAGCCTCTATCCTAATGTAGGAGACAAACATAGATTAAGAGTCACACGTCAATATTGTGCTGGATCTTGCTCAATGCACTCGTGCAAATGACCCATAGGTGCCAAATACCAGGCTGCTGACTGTCCTCTGAAGTTAAGGCAGTGCTGTTTGTGGCAGGAAGGCCAAGCTTAGGAGCCCAGTTGACAGGTCCCTTGCCCCAACCTATATTCTCCATACAGTTGAGGGGGAGAGCTAAGCAGCCCCAAAGAGCAATACGAAGCACCTACATGAATCTGCCACTTCTCCCCACCTACCGTTTAGGACAGCTGAGCACCTGTAGCAGGAATCAGTGCCAATCTCTGCAAAACACCAGACCCGAACCTCAACCTGCTCCAGGGTCTATCTGATCCGATGGGATGCTGACGACCGAGTTGAGCCCCGTGTGTACAGACCCAACAGCTGAGAGAGAACAAACTCTCGCAATGTCCCAGTGGCAGAGCACAATCCCGATGCTCCTGCCTTTCAGGGAGGCACTTCAGCCAGCAGCAGGGTGCACCAGCCTGCCTTCAGAGGCCGCTGCCTCTGCAGCAAGCATAGGGCATGCTCCCACATGGTCCATGGTAGCCACGGGCTCCCACCTCCTGAGGGACCGGGTGCAGGGCTGGGGTCTTGGAGGGCTCCTTCGGGAAGCAGGGACAGGGCATCACTGAGGCGTGTCACACATCCCCCGGGTGCGGTAGCCTGCAAAGAAGTCTACCAAGGGCTGTGAATAAATAAAACACGGCGGGGGGAGGGGGAGACAGGTTTTTAATTTGGAAGGTCAAGTCTGTCAAGGTGAATGCTGCCAAGCTGCAGCTTAATTATTAACTAGCCTGATTTCTGTTTGTATCAGCATCAGTACCTACTTTTCAATGCGGCTTGCACCCCGGACTCCCTGCTGTCAACCCCAATTAAGCCTGATAAGGTCTGGCTATGCCCAGCAAGAATAGGAGTTTGCCAGGACCTCCTGGGCTGCCTCCACCTCCTCCCTGGGAAGGGGAAGGTGGCGAAAGAGGGATCCTCTAAACCCTGCCTGCTGTGGCACATAGGTGTGTGCCACCATCGAGTGCTAGCAACCTATCATCTGGGCTACAGGAGCATGCACAGGCAGCTAAGGCTAGGCAAGCTGGGGCTGCTGCGCCCCGTCCTGCACGAAGGCACTCTGCTCCTCGTGCCAGGGAGCCCACGGGTTAGAAAGGAGATGCTACAAGCAGGGGAGACAACAGGCCTGGTAAGATCAAAGGCCAGGCGGGAGGAACGAGAATCAAGTCCGCTTTTGCCCAGGCTGTAGCAATGGCCACAGCTGACACCCGCCAGGTGCCGGACTCAACGCCTGCCTGCAGGAAGCAGGGAGAGGTTTTTGGTTAAACCACTCTGTGCTCTCACTTATTCTGCCTCATTCAGGGTCAGTTCAGACCCTTAAAGGTAGGACAGACGATGGGGGCCAGCAGCTCCTAGTTATGGTCCTGCGACTGCTGTGCTTTGCGGCCCTGCGTATGTCCCTGCCACGCTCGCTCCTCAGCTCTCTTATCCGCACGAGAACAACCTGCAGGGCCATCCTGGGACTTGATCTGCAGCTATTTGCAAAGCACTTTCAGACCTACATGTGATCGATAGGCAGTTTCTCGGGCTCAAAATACAGTAAGCAGATCCCTTCCGCCTCTTATTTCTTCCAAGGGAAAGGGGAGCACTGAGCAGTGTTCCCACATCATGCATTGCTCTTGGAGGGTACTACGTGGGTGCTTGTCCACTCAGCCTCCTTCAGACAAAGGGGAACTGGACATTGCCTGTGGTCTCCTGGACACATCATAAATCAAAATTAGATAAAGCCCATTTCCACAGGGTAATCTGGCCACCGCACCTGAAACAGGCAATGGGAAGTCCCTGTAACACCATCAAAGAGGTAGATACCATCGCCTAGGCAATCCTGCAAGACAGCCACGGACCGGTTTGTATTCCCTGTTACTTGCTGAATAAATTGGATTAAAACCAGCAATGTATTCATGAAAGATTGCTATGAAGGCCATTTCACACCCCTTGAGCTATCTCATCTCCATCCATTTCTAGAGCGGGCATGTATCTGCATGAAGGTCACCCCTTCTGGGGACTGCGCTGCTAGGAAGAAATTAAAAGGACAATTAAAATGGGATTTTTTTGTTGCAGCTCAATAAAATATAATCCTGGCTAAACAAAGTAAACAGTGAGCATGAATGAGGTCCTCTCTCCAGAGTGCTGTCAAGCTGTCAGTCACAACTGAAGAAGACTGCTGGCTAAAAGACACTCTGGCTTTGGAGGTTAGCATATGGATATGCCCTTTACTGAAACACATGCACATGCACAAGCACCGGCAGCCTGGGCTGCTTTCTAAAAAGGGAGGAATCGGCTTACTTAGCCCTGAAAGCTATTTTTGAGGCATGATACATCCCATATACATGCCCCAGCGTCCTTAACGCTAACTGGGAAATGCTGCACGTCCATGAGAGGGAGGCTAAGGCACAGGGCTGGGAACTGCGCATTATTCCACTGCTGGCTCTGCCTTGAGATTGCCGCTGACATGACCGTCCCCGACAGTCAACTGCCGCCTCTGCTCCCCAGTCTTTCCCACTGCAAAGTGGACCCGGGAGTTTTAAAGCATAAACAAACATATGTAGAAATATTTTCTTTGATCTGGGTATGTGGAGTAGAGAAGTATCTATCATTTAGATAATCCCTCATCCCTTTAAAGAACTGGACCTCCTGCGCCCAAGAACTTCCAAGAAAAGGCTCTGCTCGGGCTTTCTGCAGTGACTTTTGCAAAGGCTGGAAAGACCACCAGAGCAGCTTGTCCACTGCTGGCGATAGCAGGGACTACTGGAGTAGCTATGCACTTTGGTATCGAATATTTCCCTGTATAAAGAGTATACGGAAAGATCATTGCCAGTGCCAAAACAAAAGGTTATGCGTCAGAGAAGTTAAAAAGAAACAACAACCAGGCTTGACTCTCAAGTCACTCCACAGCCACCCCACACTACTGCGGTCCTCTGCAGCCCCAACAGCTGGCACTGGACACTCGGCCAAGCAAGGCTTTCAAAAGCTTTGCACAGCCTTGCAAGTCTGGCTTGGAGAGCCCGTTTGGAGGAAACAAATGCTGAGCTGAACCTGTGCCAAAGGCTCTCCCCTGCCCAATCACTTAGCCTCGTGTGAAACTCACAGCCCTGTTTTCCCAGGGAGGGCTCTGCAAGGCAGGGAGGGGCAGAACCAGGATCTCCCATTTACCGCCAGGTAAGGGCTGCTGGGACAAGAGAGGCGTTTTTCACTTGGGCACCCCAGGGCTTCTGCAAAGAGACGGGGCTGCTGCATCACTGCATCACTGCCGCTGCTGGCCCCGCGGGGGCTGCTGAAGATGCGGGAGGGCGAACACCCCGGGGCTGCGGAGGAGAGCCAGGGTGCCCAGCGGTCCCAGGGAGGCAGCCCCCGGGGAAAGGGGCACTGCCTGGGAAAAGCTGTGTGAGCTGCTCCGAGAGAGAGAGGGGACGAGGAGCGGGACCGACGGATTCCACTGAAACGTTCAATAATGCAGGTTTTTTTACAAAGATTCCTGGGCGTCCGTGTAATCTAAATCTAACATGACACGGACTAAACGAGGATGTCACTTCTCTCCCCACTGATTAGCCGTGATTGCCGCTGAGTGACACTCCAGCACGTGCCTCTGCGGCGAGCAGGGTTCTGCTCGCCGGCCGGCCACTAGCTTGAAGCACGTGTGGGCGCCGAGAACTGCGAGCTCAAACCGCGGGCCAAGCACGTGCCGTATCCACAGAGGGCACCCCGGGGCAGCCTGGCAAGGGGGCCACCCCGGGGACCCCCCAACCCAGACAGAAAGGAGGCTTTTCTTTATTAACTGGAAAGCAACTTTCCATAGCTGGTGACCAAGTTCTCCAATAACGTCTGCCAAAAGCAATCAGGCTGGATCACAACAGAGGGAGGAAAGTTATGTTATTTTAATAGAAATTATTTGGTTCCCGGGGTTCTGATCAAATTAGGCAGCTACTGAATTAAAGCAATGAAATTACTGAGAACGAGGCTGTGCTCAACTTATTTCCAGTCCTCCTGGACCTGAAGAAGTAACAAAGGAAAACGTCCAAACCGCTCCGAGGAGTTTTCTGTAAACACCCTAAGCTGATATTTGGGGAGCTGGGGACTTCTGCCTGCCACTAGCAATTTCCTAATTAGCCCAATATCCGATGGGCTCAGGCCATCCCCTGCGCAGCAGATTTGGCATCCTCCGAAAAGGAGCGGAGACTGAAGCTTGCACGGCAGATGCTGCTGCTTTGATGTGCCGCACAGCTCAGGCATGATGAACGCTTTGGTTTCCAGCTCTGCTTGCAAACCTGTCAGACTCCAGCTCCTCTCTGCACCCTGCGTGGCCACCCCTATCTTTTGACAAATGTTTCTTTAGTGCAAATTCAACTGTAATCATATCTGGAATTGAAGGAATAAGAAAAATACAGGAGGCGTACATTGTACAGCAGTGGGATCAAGAGAGAGCAGGGTAACGGGGATTTGGGGCAAGGAAGAGGGGGGCTTAGTATTAATACACATAAAATCCTGCCACAGGGAGAGGAGGTGAAGAGTGAAGAGCCAGACCTGAGGCCAGGAGGGAAACAGTGCTGGTGCTTATTGTGCTCTTGTAGTGCCACCCCGGCACTGCGTGCAACCGTGGGACCCCCCAGGACAGAAGGTGGAGGGCACCCGGGTGCACGCACGGAGGGGTGATGTACAACCCAAGCCCCAGAGCTCCCCAAAGAGAGGGTCGAGTCACGGTCCTGGACCAGCCAGAGCTGCATGTTCTGCTTTGCAACCCTGGCTAGGTCATTTCCCAAAACCCCAGGGAAGAATCTGGAATATGGGTGTCCTGGTGTCAGCCACGACAATGGGGAAGGCTCTTAGACATCAGTCAATCACCATCATGTTCTTAATGCATTGCTCTTAACTAGTTCCTGCTGGACGTGAACACCGTGAGCTGGGGTTGTCTACAACACAGCAAACACAAACACAGGGGCACTGACCAAAGGGGACGAAAACAGAGCCAGAGCAGGCAGAAGAAAGGAGAAAAAGCACTTACCTTGGGTGAGCAGCAGGGCTGTGGGGAGAGAAGAATTTGAGAAAGACAGGGAGAGAGAAGAAAAGAGGGAAACTGTTAATATCCACGGGGGAAAAGCTGTTTTGCAGATGACGGCTGTCAGTGAACGATGGACGTGGTGCAAGGCGGCGTGCGAATCACGGGGGCCGCATGCCGGGCACAGGCTGGGGAGCAGACACCGCGGCAGCAAGATGGAGAGGAGGCTGGCGAGCACCAGCGAGCACCGGGGTGCTGGCTCCCCAGAGTCACCCCCCTGGCAAGCGAAGGCAGAGGGATGGGATGCAGGTGGCGGGGAAGTAGCGAGGAGGGGAAAGGAAAAGTGGGGGGGGGTTACGATTGCCATTGGGGCTTGACGCGACCCAAACTGACCTGAAGGCACGGGAGATGGCCCCGCTTCAGCCAGAAGTGTGTGGCTGTGGTGGGGCTTGGCACAACTGGGGAGCCCCGGTAAACCCGTGGGTGGCTGAGAAGAAGAGAGGGTGGCCAGGGGCGATGGGCAGCTCACTGAGAAGAGCATCATTAGAGGGAGGTGTTGATAAAATGGGTGCTGGCCTCCGGCGCGAAATAGGGCAGTGGTAACGCGGCCACGCATCTTCCCCCTCATGGGGACGCCCTGGCTCGCCTGCACCTATCCTGTGCCCCACAGGTACCACTCCCAGAGGGTCAGGGTGCCAAGAGGAGCCCAGGCAGAGGTAAAGCACCACCGCTTTGAGACCTCCTGGCTCTCTTTGCTCCCAAGTGCTGGTCTGCCCAGCAGTGCTCTAGAGGCACGTGCCGTGCAGCGTCATCGCAGCAGGATGCAATTGCCTCCCGGGAAATAGGACTGCGTGGTCCTGTGAGATTAGAGGTGGGAGGAAGGGAGGAGAAGGTGTTGAAGGTCCTTGCAAGGGATGGCCTTATCCTGACTTTCCATAGAGGCATAGCCCAGCCCTCTTGCTGCCTTGAGCAGTGACTCCTGGCCCTCTCCTGCCTCGATTTCCCCACTCCCCAGAGCTGTCACAAGGAAACCTCTGGCTGGATCCCTCTTAGGTGTTACCTGTAGAAAGTCACAGCTTGCATCCAAGTTTCAAACTAGCTACAGGAGAGTCCGTATGGCAAAAAATACTGAACCGTCTTCATGAGGGGCCAAGCACCAGCTCTGTGCCTTAGCTTTGACTTCTACCTGTCCTTCAAACAGCAAACCAGTTCCCAAAGACTTGGTTGCATGCGATGACAGTATTGTAATTACTAACACTTATTATCATGCACTTTTAGTCTCAGAAGCTTAAAACTCTGTACAAAGACTGAATCCGTATTAACAGCCCCATTTGACAGATGGTGAAGCTAGCAAAGAGAGGCTAAAGGGAACATTTTGCAAACTCAGAAGCGGGCTGGAGTCCAAAAGTGCTAATTTGCCCGGACTTGCCAGTTCAGGCCTCTGAAAAGCAGGCACTTCCATACAGATGCACCTAATTGTATCTGTGCTGTTTGAAAGTGATTTCCTAAGCGATTCGTCAAAGGTCGTACAGTGCATCAGTGGCAGAGCCGGGGAAAGTAATCCCGAGTCCCGGCTCCCAGGCACTTCCCTGCTCCGTCGGGCAGCATCCATGGGCATGGCTTTCCCGACAGCCTGCGGGGAGGCATCGGCCCAGTCGAGATCTTCACCCACCTATCCAACGCCCCAGCTGGAAATACCGCGGGCACTCCAGGAGATCGTCCCTTGTCCGTGTGTGGGCAGGTAAAGTGCAGTGAAAAGGGAAGGGGCAACCAAGAGGTTCCTTGCTGAGCGTCCCTCGTGTTTCAGGGTCAATTCCTTTTGAGAGACAAAAACCTTTGGGGCAACCATTTGTGAGTACGTTCTGCAGCACGTACAGTGCCGCAGAGCAATGAGAAGCAATGGGATGTTTCCTCTGCCTGCACCACCTCCTGTCCTCCACGCAGCTCTGCCTGTAAGTCTCCAACAAGGCTTGTCACTGCCCCGTGTCGCATGAATCTCGAGTCGCCGGCCTGCTGCCACTCCACGCTACCCTGTGGCCTCCTTACTATTCCACGGTCTCCTGGTTCTCCAGACAGTGTGGGGAAATTTAATTTGCCTTTTGAAATTACAAGCATTAGCACAATGGGTCGATTCGGTGTTCAAATTTAATATAATGAAATATTACTGGGCCCCTAAGCTACTGTGGTTATTAAAAAAAGTCATTGGTTCCTCATGTTTTTTAAAACTGTTATTCTAGTGCTCTGGGATTTGAGTTTATTTTTTTCCCCATTTGCTTTTGAGCCTGCAAAAGAACTATTTTTCTCCCTTTCACTTATGATATGATACATGAATATTTGAAGCAGCCTATAAAGCTATGAATGAAACATCAAGAATACAGCATGCAGAAAGCCAAGGGATTATTTTATCTTTGTATTTCTGAGTGAATGCTGTGCATGCAAGCAAGAAAATGATTTCACGGACTAAAGCTTCCTTCCTGCACACGCATCTGCTAATGTGCCCTTAGTCCTGACCTGTAACGTTTCCTGACGGTCCATCTGGGGATGCTGTACCTGTACCAGCCCCGCTGACGGCCCCCGTGCTGTTCCCATCCACAAGCCTCCCTCCGCTGCACCCAGCCTGGGCTGCATCCCTCCATCCCTCCCCAGGGCACCTCACCCCCTCCCGCACTCCTGCTCTGCACATCACGCTCCTCGTGGAGCCAAGCCAGGCCACCTCATTGCTGCTGGCATCTCAGGTAGTCTCAGAGGCCTGACATGTGCATTCTTACAGGGAGCTGCTAAAATTAGCTCCGCAGTCAAATCCAAAATAGCAGTCCCAAGTATCCCTTACCTAACCCTTGCATGGCGTGAATGCAGACAGACACGTGTGCCTGCAGACAAGGTAGGTGACGCCGACTCTCCCAGGAGACCTAAAGCCTTCAGCTCTGGATCCCAGTTCCTCCCTTACTGGGATTTCTCTGCCCTGCAGGCCTGGATTTTACTAGGCAAAGCCAAAATTGCGGGCATGAACTCTGCTTCCCCTGCCACCCCTGAAACGGGACAATTTCGACCTGAATTTAGCTGCTAAAAAAAGCTTTTTACTAATAAACTATTTCATCTGCAGGTTTTCAGTGTACTTTTGGGTCAAATCCTGCTGTGACATGCGTGTTGGTGTGGTTTACAGATCAGGGATTGAATTCCCTCCTGCCTTAACTCTGCTGAAGCCAGAGAAGGTTAAACCAAGAGGAACCAGGCTTGGGATGGGAGCAGACCAGCAATCGGACAATCCTGTAGTTTACAGCAATCCGATGTGCTAAGTGTCCCCCAGCCTTTTTCTGAACAGTGAAATACCTTTTCCTGCTGTTTACCTCACGGAGAGATTTGACCATGCTGCATGCTCTGTTCTGGACTCATTCTCCATTAACATAAATCTGTTCTAATCAATATCCCTAAAGACTCCAGCAAGCCACTGTGTAGATAAGAGGATCCTTGTTAAAGGCCTGTGATTTACAGAGTGAGCTGAAATGAGGGAGAGAAGGCTGGATTTTGAGGAGACCCTCAGTCCCACAGCGGGGCAGTCACAGGCAGCCAAAGGCAAGGAGAACACATTGCCTGCACCCCGTGTGCACCCAAAGATGCTCAGTGACCGTGCAAACCGTGGGAGCAGTTCCCCAAAGAGGTCAGGATCCCCCATCTTCCAGATGTAACTGTCCACAGGCTCTGCCTCCAGATTTGCTCACTGAGGTGAGCAAACTGTTGCCCTAATGGACTGTGAAGAGCTATAAACATGGGGTTTTTATAGGTTAAACAAGGCAGAGATTTTGCAGCATTAACCTGAATGCTGTTATTATTGAAGTCAGTAGCAAAGCTCTTGCAGACTCCAAGAGACTCCTCTCCATCAGGAGAATCAGCAGCGTTCAGCTTAATCACAGAACTGCAAGCAAATTATTAAACCTTCAGGGAAGGAGGTAACAGCAATCTAACATTTCTTTGCTATTCCCATCAGCAGCTGATGGAAGAAGGGAGTTTCTTAGCATCTGCCCACGCTTCAGAAAACTGCAGCACGCGTGCTCACGTTACTGATGCAGCTTATCTTATACAGGCACAGACCTTTGTACCAAGTCACATAATTTCATCAATATTTTGATATAGATAACTTGCTGGATCAATGCGAGCTAGGAATCCTTCTTCCTTTGCAGTTTAATCCTTACTCTGCATCTCCCAGCCACATCCTCCCTCTGGGGCATGAAGCTTTCCCGTCAGGGATGCTGACACTTGATTAAAAGGAGATGTGTTACGAGATTTGTCCACGCCAGTTGACTGGGAGGGCTGAGAGGACTTCAGACAAAATCTTCCCAAGCCAGGTCATGCCAGCAAGCTGTTTAATAGTGCTCGCCAGCCATCTGTGCTCCCGTTTCCAGTGAAGTCGTATCTCGTGGGAGACATGCCTTCTGAAGCAAAATTTTGCATGAGGGATGTCGGACCCTTTTACAAAGCATAACCCTCAAGGATCAGCCTTCACGCACCAGCCCTGAGGTTGAATCTTCCACCGTTGTGCCATGAGCTGAATTTTCACGAGCAGACTCCCAATTACCCTCATGAAACGCAATCTTCCAAATGTTATTTTCACCATTATCCGCAATCAAGTGAAATCTTCTGAAGTAGCCTCACTTGCCATTCGGGCTCCATCAACACTAAGGTTAACTACAATTTAAGCAGAAGACTGACTTTATCCAGGGAAAGCAAAGCAAGTTTTTCTCCCATAATCCAGGACTGTCGAAAGTGTGAAAGCTGATGTGTGAAGAAAGTATTCCTCCAAAATCCTGCTGGGCTGACAGCAGCAAAATCCTCATTCCAAGTTTTGAGCTGACATGATACCAGAGCTGCCATGAGAGCAAGAGTCAAACCAACAGACAGCATCTTGTCATAAAGGAAAAGACTCGTTTCACTGTAGGAACACTTTAAAAAGGTGCTGAAAAAAGGATGGCCAGAAGGATGGCTCAGGGTGCTGGGAGGTTTCAAAGCCCTGCAGCGCTCAGTAGACAGGGATTCAGTTTACGTGACCACACATACGGAGGGAAGGTGAGACAAGAAGGATTCAGATTAATTTCTTAGAAATGAAGACGACAAAAAAATCAGGAAACCTGGGAAATGTCCAGGAGGATAGAGAAAAGCAACATTTACCACCTTTGCCAGGCAAAGAATGGGAGTCTCTCTTTGATTCCTTCTTACTCATTCACTTCGATATAACAAGCTTGCGGCAAGCGCCATCTTTGCCAGTGCTCTTTGCATCTGATATGCCACTACTGAGTCAGTAACAGTCTTCATCACAGACCAGGCTGGCAAGACACCCATCTCAGATCTGTTCTCATCTCTTTGAATTATTGGAGCACATCAACAAAAAGAGCTGCTAAAGTAAAACTACTTGATGGGATTTGTTTGGATGATCAGAAAGGCTTTGAAAAACTCCAGCTGCAGAAAGTAATTGGTGAAAAAGAATAAATGAGCTGCAAGACAAAGTTTGGTATTGTAGATGTAGCATTTATGTAACAGGAGTAAGTGGTCAGCTCTCCTTATGGCAAGGGTTAACAACTGAGTGCCCCAAGGCTCAAAGCAGCATGGCACCGATATAATTGGGGGTGAACAGTGAGGAGCAGCATCTGCAGATAATGCAAAACATTTCAGCCAAAAGGCTGTATCAGTGGTTGTTATGCATTGTGCAAGCCCTGAGCAACCTGAAGAGAGGAATTTGTGTTCGTACCACCGCAGGTACCTCTCTGAGCAGAGCTGTTCTCTCCTCCGGTAAGGTGCTAGCAGGTGCAAACAGCAAGAGCAATAGGATGACTTCCCTGCTGAGCTCTGGCCCTCGCAGAGACCCTCCTGTAGATACACCTCTCTGCCCCACAGCTCTGATCAGGGCCAAGGAGATGTCCCCTTGACTGGAGGCGACTGCTTTGTATCAGCACGAGTATGGGACAGCACAGCTAGTAATGCAAATCAGCTGTACGGTAGCAAACCCTGCTCCTGCCTGCCATCCTCCTCCGCTGCACGTCTATCAGAAACCACTGCCACCGCAGCCAGCAGCAGTGCGGGTACTCTCAGGGACAGCACACTGGATCTGAACAGCACGGGGCTCCGGACCGAGCTCTGCATCCCAAAATAAACCACCCACACTCCGCCCCAGGCTGGTTTGAGAAGCACACATCTACTCGTCCCTGCCATCGGCTCTGCTTTCCCTTCAGGGCACCACACTTCATCGTGGATTTCATCACTGCTATACCTAGCTTGTGTCCTTAAGGTAAGCTAGCAGCTGCCCTCTGCACGGAGAGGTCCTGGGGCGACTGCCTCATTCAAAGGCACGAAGCTACGGTAGTGCAGGCATGACTGCGATGGACTGGCTGTCTCTGCGCGAACCAGATCACAGATTACTTCCAAACACAACTGCCAGTCAGCTGAGGCGCCCAACGCTGCCCTGCTCCCGAGGGGGCCAGAAGAGGTGTTTTGAAGACACTACAAAGAGCTGTCTGAGAACACCCAATACTCCTACAGCTCCCTAGGCACAGGCTCAGCGTGACACAGCTAAGTGGGGAGTAACAACAAAACGACAATACGCCGTCAAGAAAACCACGTCTTCTGTGGTGCTGGAAACAAACGTGTGGGTAGCCAAAACCCAGAGAGACTCTTCATCAAAAGCAACCCAACCTGAACCTCCCAGGAGAGGCAGGAGCTGTGCTTTGCCCTCGCCGTATGAGTCGCGTGGGGGCCCGTTCATCACCGCAACAAAACCAAGTGAAGTCCCAGCTCGGCGGCTGTGGTTTGGGATTTCCCCCCCATCTGCAGGTGCGGGGCAATGGCAGCGTCTGCGCAGTGCTGCGGGGGCCCGTTTGCACCGAGGTGGCTGCGCTGACCTCGTATTGGTCGTGCGTGGGCTTTGCAACAAATAAACCACCCGCACTTTTCCCCTGCAGCGGCGCGATGGTGGCAGGAACACGTGTGCCGGGGAGTCGGCGTGAGCGTCCCTTCCCGATGCTGTAGGGCAGGCCGCACGCTTCCCAAGTGCAAGCCAGCCCCGGCGCGTTCCCGGGCTGCCTCCTCTCCGGCAGGACCCGGCTGTTGACGCGTGCGCCCCGTGAAGCTGCTGGTGACAGCATCTGTTGTTGATCACTCCTGATGCTCTGCGTGGGAAAGCCTCGCGTAGCTCCTTATTCTTCATCCCTGGCACAAGGTACGCTCGTCGGCGATGCCACGGCGTGCAGCGCTACGGAGCTGGGGATCTTTCCAGATGCCCTGGAATTAGTGTAGCGACTGTGCCACCTTGTGCCAGCAACATTTACAAATGCATTTTAATCTCCTGCCTATTAGATTTTTAAAACCAGGGTGCTCTCTGACTTTTCTCTAATAAGGCCAACCAATTCCTCCTTGGCGTGGTCCTTTCCTTCCTCTGGGGATCTCCGGGTCTGTCTGACGGTGCGCCCTCACCTCCGGCGAGGAAAGCGGCTGGCCTGCAGGCTCTGGGCTGCAGATCATTTAGTCCAGCTCCGATCTCCTCTCCGACTGTTGCAAATCAGACAGTCGCGCTGACTCCAGCTGATGCTGGTGTAAACGAGACACACACAAGACAGCAAACTGGCATCGTAGTCCGAATAATAACGAGGATGTTTTACAGCTGAACCACCTTAGGGGCTATTTGGATTTTTTTCAAATATCTGTTATTATTCAGCCAGATGCAACATAGCCTATACAGGAGAAAGAAATGCAGGACTTCACAAAAACCAGCCCAATCCTGACTGTATCCTGAAGCTCACTGGTTTAGAAAAGGATGCTGGGCTCACAGAGAGCAAACAACTGAGCAGAAACTTCAGTGTGATGCTCCAAGCTGCCAAGCGCGTAAGCAGGAGGGAGCCAGAGGCAGGTGATTTTCCTCCCATACCTGCTGAGATGGAGGTGGGAGCTCCATGGACGGGAAGGGGCACGGGCGGAGAGGGGACCCTGGGGTGATTCTAGGGCTGAAGACTTTGATCTAGGGCTGAACACTTTGCTGATACAGATTCAAAGGGCTTAATCTCCTTAAACTCACAATAAGAAATCTGAGCGTAATTAGGGGTATAGTGAGCAGGTACCTACACAGAAGCTGTGGTATGCTATACAGTTCTTTCATCTGATGGAGAGAAGTAGGAAAATAACTAGTGTCTACAAGCTGAGGCCAGACAACTTCTACCTAGAAGCTGTGCTCACATCTTTACCCTGGAGAGCAATTAACTGCTGGGACATACCCCCATGGGATACGGCAGGTTGGTCACTGCTCCCACTCAGGGGCAGTTGGACTTTGGTGAAACCCGAGGGCCTGTGCTCGACACACAGTGAAACCTAATGCCCCTCATTGCCTACAGGCTGCAGGGGGTGGTCTAACGGCATTAAACTATGAATCCTCTTTGGGTTTACATTTTACAAGTCCACGGATGCTCTATGACATTGTCATGCTAATGCAAGCTGTGTCTATCGCGAACGGCCCGCAGAGCCGTGCATGGGAGCTTGGACTGGGCAGAGGGCAGCCGCTGGGCTGGCGAGATAAGAGACAGGAGAAGTTTCAGCAAGACAAAGCTGTGCGATGCACAGGCAACTGCCAGGTGTTCCCATCACCTGCAGCAGCACACGGGAGCAGAAACAAGGCCATGGGCACGCACGTCTGTCTCCACTCCGTATCAGACACGTAGGAGCTGGATTTGAATCCCTTTTTGTAAAGCACTTCTGTTTAAATCCTGGCTCTCCCGGGCCGTCCCAAAGCTGCTGAAGCCAATGGCAAGACTCGCTCAGTGAGAAAGAGGTCAAACGCATCTAGAACATCGACAAAGATACAGGTAGGCAAGGCACGATAAGTCAGGGCTTATTCCCACTATACTCCGGCTCTGCTGGGAGATCGTGGGTCTCATTGCTGATGAAGTAGGACCTCAGCAGAGCTCCACACTCTCTGCACGACAGGCTGTGATTGCTTGTGACACAGTAAGGGGGTTTTCAGATGAAAGACATGGAGAACCATTTTTTTAAAAAAAGCAAAACGAGATACCTCACACCTTCCCTCTTCTCCCATGGGCTTTTCACCGCACCTCATAGGGATCCAAGAGCACCAAGGCAATGCCACTGGCAGGCAACAACAGAGGGAAGGACGGGGGGGCATACAGGAGGAGCCGAAGGGGCAGCCATGCATTACGCCCTTCTCTTGCCTTTCACATTCCCCAAGGTCCTGGCAAAGGAGCAGGAGGGGGGGAGAACAGCAAAGGTGTGCTCAGAACGAAAAACAGATCAAGACAAGGAAACCCAATCAAAATAACACAGCCTCTGAGGCTCAAGCATTGCATAAAAGGAGGATCAGAAGTAAGCTGGGCTCTAAAAGGCAGAGATGACACCGAAACAGGGTGAGAGCGAGAATACAGGAGGGCAGAGAGTAAAAGTCGATCCATCTACAGGAGGAGGAGAAAAGGAGGGAGGGGAAGGAGGAGAAAGGGGGTTATATTTTCTGGATTTGGGGTTTGGAGACTCGATTCTGATTTTTTTCTTTTTTTCATTTTTTTTTTCATAAAGGATCTCACACCTGATATTCCTCGTTCCATCCATTTCGGTTCACCAAGGGCAATGAAGAAATTCTCCTGCCTTTCGTACTCCTCCTCATCTACTATCTTAACCCTTACGGTCTTCCTGTAGGGACAACAAGAGAGACAACCATGTACGGTGGGTCGGCTGGCCGGAGGCGAGGCGGCGGCGGCGGCAGCGGCGGCAGCGGTGCGGGCTCCTGGCACGCAGCCCCTTCCCCGCCGGGGACACGGGGCATCCGTCGCAGCTGCTCCTTGGGGAGCGGGAGGGTGTTAGGGGGAGAGAGGGCTGGCCAGGGGGTGAGGAGGGAGGGAAAGGGGGAGGAGGACCTTGCTGATGGTTAGTGGAAGGCGACTTCTGCAGCGCATTTGTTTTCAGTGTCACATGGTAATGGAAAGGGTATCGGCTGCCTGGAAATCACCAGGGACCACCCTGGGGTACCCACTGTGTTTTAGCGAGAAGAACAATTGCTTCTGCCACCCTCACAATCAATAATGAATCTGCAGGGGCTCTGGGCTGCGAGCCTGAGGAGAAGAGAGATGGGTACTCACAGACACGTTCCCCAGTGGGGTGAGGTGGGTCTCTGCCAGCAGGCTACAGCTCTGCCAGCTGCAAAGGAGGCCGATAGTTCTCATTTCCATTTTTAAAATGGCACATCTTACTGCTTTTTCTCCTCAATAGCGTCTGCCTGTTCCCCATGACCCGTTCCCCGAGCGAGGATGCAGCTTTCCCCAGGAGCGGACAGCTTTGCTGGGACCTTGGTGGGGACACAATGGGACTAAAATGCCTCCGAGGTTCAAATTGAAATACCCCGGGTGCTGGAGCAGGGCTGGCCCCTTCTCCCTGCTGCCAGCTCACCTGGCTCCCTCCGGCATCCCTGCAACGCACACAGCTGCTGGGAGCCCTCAGGCAAACCGAAGCAGGGAATAAGTTCTAGGAGCTGCTCCTCTGCCAGGCCTCGATTCCTGTCTTTTTCTAACACAGATCTGACCGGGACAACCCCCAGGACAAGGGCTGGGCGATGATCCCCTGAGACGCTGGGTGTGTTTCTAGCCAGCATCTTCCCGCTGACGCTACAAAATTTGCTCGGACCCCTCAGTGCGGATGGCAGAAGGTCCCTCTCAAGCTGCTGCAGAAATAGGGATGAGCGGGACCGCTCTCCGTCCTTCTCTCTCCGCACCCCTCGCCACTTTGCCTCTCCCCGGCCCCAGCATCGCTCCCCACGCCACCCCACGGGTACCATGTGACACGGTGTGTGCGCACAGCAGTGTTTAGGGCAGAGCGGTTGGAGACAGAGAGACATCAGAGGAAGAGGAGGAGAAGAGGAGGAAGGAGATGGAAGAGAAGAGGAAAGAAGAACGTTAACGTTAGTCTGCAGGGCCAGTACTACACCTTTCTGTAAACTCATATCCACCATGCGGGGGCTCATCAGCTCAATGAAGAAATTCTTGTTTTTTTCATACTCCTCATCATCAATTACCTTGATGTGAACTGTTTTGCTGCAGATGGAAAAATAAGAAGGGTCATAAAGGGGAGAAAGGAACAGAGAAGCAAAAGTGGAGGAAGGAAGTTGTTGAATGGGTACATTAGAGAGTCAAAGTTTTCTCACCCACTGAACAAGCTCAACGTGGCCCTTGAGAAAGGCCAAAGCCCCACTCCTGCAAGTGACACCGGTCAATCTTCTGTTTAACCCAAAGGCGTGACGGCAGGCCACGCTGTGCACGGTGAAATTAGACAAAAATAGCTCTGATCCCCCAGTGAACCGGCGAGGGGCTCAGGAGCCGCCGGTACAGCGGCTCACGGCTCAGCGTGAGGGCAATGAGGTCTGATGGCCAGCAGAGAAGCAGGCTTCCCTCACCCTGCTACCCACCGCACGCACACACACGTGCAAAAGCAGATGCACAAGTACGCGCGCGCACACACACACACACACACACACGCGCCACAGGCACTGTGCTGCTGCCTTGCTGCTGGCAATACCCGCCGGCCAGGCAGACACCCGCTGGCTGCACGGGCCCTGGGGAAACCCTGCAACCTGCGGCTCTGAGAGAATTCACGTCCAAGGGAACCCTAGGTGATGTGGGTTCATCGGCCTGCTCTGAGAGGTGCAACATCGTCTGCATGTGAACTGATGAGCACATATAATTACACGCTCATATAAACGCAACCGCTCTAAATGGGCACGTGCTTGCCATCTTGGGGGCTCCTGGACTTCCAGACAGCCCCAACCCCAAGCTGGAACTGCATTTTTTAAACGAAAAGTCAGTTCCACATAAAAAGCATTTCCCTTACCCCAAAACAACCGTCCCTGAGAGCCACCAGGCCAGCTGCCCCTCCTGCCGGTGAATGACACCCTGCTTCCCACAGCTCTGTACCCGCACGTGGCCCTGCAGCTACGACCTCCCCTTGCTCCCTGCCCATCCTCAACGTCCAGATCAGCCCCTGGTGCATTTTGTCCACAACCAGTCTTGGCTGGGGATGGAAAGGAGGAGAAAAGCAGGACCGCCAATCACAGAGTCTGGAAAAATAGCCCCAAGCTTCAAATCCGTATGTGCCTCAGCTGGTAGCCCTTGGTATTAAATATACTCAGTGTCTTTGATCCCACGGTGCTTCAGAGAATGAGCAGTCTAGCCCTGCGTCCTGGGGATGCTGGGATCACCATGCTGGGGATGCTGGCACTGCCAGCAGCCCCCTGAAAATCATCATTTCACAACAGAGACTAGGAGAGTTGATTAATTGTCATTGCTGCAGCTTTCATTCTTACTGATATCATTAATGACCACGAAATTATCCAGTTATCCTACAATTTGACCCTCAAGTCATAACTGCTTCTGCACTCTGACTGCGGAAATCCTGTTCCCTGTGCTGGCTCTTGTTTTGGTCTTGGTCCCAAATCCTGTCTTTCAAATGATGGCATACGGGATAGGAGGAAGAGTTTGGACAACCTCTGCTATATCCATCAGTGCAGGAATATGCAAGAAGAATCACCTCTAATTCTTCTCTCTGAGCTAAATCAGCTTTATTTTTGCCAGTGCTTGCTCTACCCATGTCCTGCGCTAATGCCGACAAGCCTCCTTTCCCTTCTCTAGACCCTTTCGGTCTCCGCTAATCCAGCCTGAAGGATGTAGGATTTTAAATGATACGTCTCTGGTGTAAATGTTGGTGCTCTGCTAAGACTTCATCATGATGATTTTGCTGCATTTTCATTGGAGAGGTTGACTGAATTCGGCTTTTGAACTGGATGTTGTCTGGACCCCTGGTACTTTGCAAAGCTTGTTCAATTTGCTGAGTTAAAGCTACAGCTGGTTCATAGTGCTGATCTTTTCCTTGCTCATATACTACATAACAGAAGGTGGGATTTTCAGAAGCAGCCAGTGGTTCCTGAACGTGGGTTGCTTTCTTAAATCCTATTCATAATTACCATTGCTTATGGTTTTTTCCATTCTAGGAACTCCAAATTACTTAGTATCCCTTGTCTGCAAAAATTTGGAAAAAAAACCCCAAAACCTGTTTCCCGGGGGCCAGCTTAGGTATCACAACAAAGCTATTCTAAGGCTTTATACAATGAATATTATGCATGCACACCATTTCATTTTGCTTTCATATAGCAACTTTCTTCCCTTTCCCTTCCCTTTTCCTTCTTTCTTTCTCTCTCTTTTTCTTTCTTTCTTTTTTCTTTCTTTCCCTCCCTCCCTTTCTCTTTCTTCCTTTCTTGTGGCTTTCCCGTCTCCACGAGTGGAGTATGCGCGTACCAGAGCAGAAGAGAAATGCTCATTTAATGAGGACGCGTGCCCGGCAGATGATCTCCCTGAGCGTGTGCCGTGTGTATGGAAAACCTCATTTCAGGCAAGCCCCTCATCCGCACGATGAATACTCAAAGCTGTGGACTGAAGGAATAATGACTCACTGTGTGCACATTTTGTTAAGTACAGAGAACTCTATACAGCCTAAGTAGTCCCAAAGCAGTGAGATTTCCTTAGAGTTGTCTTTTTTAAATGTTTAAAAAAAAAAAATCGAGAAAGAGAAAGAAAACGCGATGGTGATCCATAGAGGGCTGCACGGTAAAATGCTGGCTTTGCAAAAGCAAGTCCCCTTGGTTGAGGAAACTGAGAGAGCAAACCCTCTGGACTCCTAGACCAGCTCAGCTCTGCTGCAAGCTGGACCGTTGCCACACACATGCGCCTCAGGTGGCTTTTCAAAAAAGGGTGTTTGAACTCGGTGACCAATCTAGTAAATTCCTGGTTTCCTCCTTCGCTACGAGCCATAGGGAGAAAAGGACCTTTTACCCAGCTCTGAAACAACAGGCGAGGAGCAGAACTTCCACAGACCAAAGCCGCGGGCGCCCTGCAAGGATGCCGGCAGGGCCTTGCACCCCTCGCCCAATCTGACCGAATCCCAAAAGAGAAGGAGGTGCCCGACCTCCCCGGCTTTGCTGAGAGGCGGCGAGCGCTCAGCAGGTCCACCGCTCCGTCAAAGCTTTGGGGACTCCGCGCGGGACCCCAGAGGTGTGGGCTGGCTGGCAGGGGGACCCCGGCAGCACCCGCGGTCGGGTGGTACGGGACGGAGGGTCCCAGCCAAACCGCAGCCACTGCCCGCTCTTGCTCCAGAGCCGGCGCATCGCCAGACCTCCCCGTGCAAGGAGAAAAGGAGCACGGCAGAAGTTCGCGGGCGCTGCGCAGGGCTCGCGGACCCAGTGCCGCATAACGGGGAGCGGTTAACCTTTCGCTGGGGTTTTGTGGCAGGGGGAAGAGCAGCATCCCCCCGCTCCCGGGTCGCTCTGCAGCCTGCAAGGATGAGGGCGCGGGGCTGGGCTTGTTCCCTCGAGGGAAAGCGCCCTTCTCCCGGCCGGCCGGCTGCTCCGGTCACTCCCGCGACGGAAGGGTCAGTGCGGACGGAGGGGGGGTGCAGTGGCCCGTCTGGCCACTTCTCCCAGCCTGCCGCGGCTGGGGGGGGCTGCCCGGCAGCTTCCCTAGCCACTGCGAGCGTCTCGCTCCTCTCCAGGGCTACGAAAGCAACCGTAACTCCAGCTGCGTCCTGAGCTGTCATAAATAGTCTGGAGGCCAAAACACAGATTGCTCCCACACGATCTCATCTCTCACCTGCAGCCACACTGAGAGCTACCTCCTCGGAAGGCACGGAGAGCGGAGGAGATGGATGGGGAGAAGGGCTGGAGCGTAACACCGCCCCGGGAAGGCATCATGTTAATGCGAGAGATGTGACAGGAGGACACCGAGAGGCAGAGAGCGTGCGGGAGCAGGAGGCTTGGGAACATTTTGCTGCGAGAACATCCTGACAGCTTCTTGAAATTAACGGAGGTAGCGGCAGGCACAAGAGGGGCTGTCAGCACAGCAGCCCTGACGGGCACGCTCGCCACGATGGGAAGCAAGGGCTCTGAAGCCCACCTTGCTCAGCCGAGCAGCTTTCATTCCCCAGCCTCTGGTTGCTCCGCATGGGGAAAGGAGGACGCTTTCTAGCCTTCCCCTTTCTCTCCGACAGCTTGATCGTGGCCAAGCCATACCTCAAGACGGCTCGAAAGCGGAGAACAACAGAGGCCATCCAAAAGCCTCTCCTGGCAGCAAGGAGCCACTCTGCAAACCACAAAGCCCCACTGCCGGCACCAAGCCATGGCATAGTCCAATCTCAACCCCCGCATGGGTACCTTGGTGGGGAGAGCTCAGGCCTCGGTGGTGTTTTCGGCAGACTGAGCGATGCTTTCGGTTTGGGCCGTGACGCAGCAGGGCAAGCCGAGAGCCGGCGTTCCTGGGGAACACCTGGCCATACAGAAGTCAGGGTAGCTGCTTGCTTGCTCCTTTTTCTCTGGGGTCATTGCAAGCTGCCACCAACAGCCCTCAGATGGTGGCGGGCCGGGCTATCCTTTCAACATGCACTTAGAAACAACCACTGGTTTTAAAAGTTAGGGATGGGAAAGCTCCTCTGGGGAGCAACATTAAGTATGAGATTTCCCTGAGTAAGCAACAGAAGATGAAATGAATAGACATCGATCTTCTCCTAAAGGACTGTGTGCACATGATGTTGCTAAATTCCCCGTCTGGGAAGTACAGAGGATAATCTATAAAATCATTTTATTTGACAACATGTCCACTTGCAACACATAAGGCAACAACTGGATGGTTATTTGATTAATGTGCTAGAAAATATTGAGTATCTCTCTGTGTGGAGACTCTCATTTGCAGGAATTATTGCTGAGGAGGTTAAGAGGATGTGTCTGTGTGACTTTGGAATGTGAAATAAGGCTCAGCTCTAAAAACAGCGTAAGTCAGGAGATGTCACATAGTGTGTACCATTGAAACGGGCGGGGCTGTTGCAAGGGCAGGATTTACAGTCCCTGGTGGGATGCTGTTAGCCAGGATGGAAAGCAGCCAGGACAGCAAGGTAAACATCCCTGGGACAGTGAGAAGTACCAGGAGATCTTTAGTAACTCGTTAATGTGAATCATTAGTGCACACACCTTGGGTCAAGCCACAGTGTGCTTGACACATCTTAATATACCCGCCTCCTCATCTGATTTGCTGTGGGTGCAGGTCCCTGCAGCGTGAAGTTCAAAGCCCGTGGTGCCAGCCTGACTCTTCCCCAGAGCCCTGCACCGGGCTGGGTTTCAACATGAAACTACAGATAGGACCTATTTGCTCTGCCAGAAGATCTCGTTGACAAGTCCTACTGCAGAAATGCTGAGTAGGTAAGATGTCAACATTTGAGGCAAACCAGAGGGGATTAAATAAGACTAAGCATAGTGGGGAGCTGTCTTTGCCTGACTTACTGGGAGGCAGATATTTAACAGAGCAACATGACAGCGCTGGCAGGCAAGGTGAAGAAGCCAGCAAGAGAAGCCCTGATACGATGCACACGGGCACATGGAGTTGCGCATCAAGTAACCCAGAGTGGGACAACATGACCCATTTTGAAGCAAAGGATTATGCTGTCACATAGCACAGACAAAGACAGGAGGCGTTCGAGGGGGAGAATCATTAGATCCCAAAGCAGGTTCACTAAACTCACCAAGGAGATGCTGAGTGAACTTAATTTCAACAGGAAATCCTGGTAATTTAGGAACCTATCCAGAGTATGACCAAGACAGACAGGTTGCACACTGGGCTTAAGCTCACGCCCATGAAAGAAGATTTTTTGTCTCCTTTGGCAGGGAACAGGTTTTGAAGCATCCAGCTGCAGCCGCTGGTGATGGTCACAATTTGCTCTAGCAGCCAGGTCAGAATTGAAGGTGCCTCTAAGGTCAGAGCAGACGTTGGTACCAATTACCTAAACAGATGTCAACGGGATAGGCAAACTGTCAGGATAGAGTTTCAAGTAGATCATTGATGTGCAAGTTGCTGATGTATGAGTTACAGAAGAACTGGTGCTAGTACAGAAGCTGGAGACAAGCCATTGCGGGCCAGTTTCCAGGAACTGGCTGTGTCATTCATGAAGACCTTGGAAAAGCAGCTGTGCAAGAGCCATCCCACTTTGTGTAGCAAGCACATGGGGAACAGCCTGAACAGCTTCACTACCAGACCAGCTGGCTGTAAAGTATCACAGACAGAAGCCCCCCCTGAGAAATTGGATTTTTTCTCTTTTGTCTTCAACTTGGCCTATGGGATAACCAGATGAAAACTAGTTATCATGATAAAAACAGGGTTCTCCGCAGTGCTAATCACTATAGAACCTATATATTTCTCCAGGCAAGCCTGAAGCCATCCAAGCAAGTCACTTGATACTTCTGTGCTTCAGCTTCTATATCCATGCAGTGGCTGTGATTCTCATTTCTCACAGGGATTTGATAGGGGACAGTCCCTACTTGCTTTGAACTCCTAATGTGGAAGATGTTACAGTGACGCAGCCGTAAGGAGGGTGAGGGAAGAGAGCAGAGAGAGCTTGAAGTGGTGGTGGAAACATCACTTATTCGTGTGAGTATCAACTTATCCTGCTTCATCTGATTTGGTTCCCATTTGAAGGAAGCTGTGCATTTCTCTAAGGCACCTCTTCTTCCTTGCTAAAGTTCCTTTATGCCATTAGGGAACCAAAAGACCTCAGAAAATAGGGCTGGAAGTGACTGTCACCGCTCAGCTATCACCCTGCCTCTGGGCAGAGCCAGTCCCACCAAGCCGTTCCTTACAGGTAGGTGTTTGCCCAACTGGTTTTTGAAAGCTGCACGGCAGACATGGTTTTCTGGACAATCTTTCCCCATATTTCAACTCTTTACCCCTAGAAAGTCCTTCGTACTGTCCACCCAGACTGACAAGGTATAACTTGTTTGGGAGGGGAGAGGGAAGAAGCCTTTAGCCTTGAGGTGACCCTGAGTCCTTCTGCAAGCCCCCAGCCCTGCCACGCGTGCAGCACACGGGGGGACCGCTGCTCCATTCCTCCCAGGGCCAGAAACCTCCATCTCTGCTCCGGCAGGTCACAGAAAGGGGGAAGAAGGTCTGCCGAGGAAGACACCACGCAAGAAGTGGCTGTACCCCAGGGCAGAGATGAGGACCCCAGTCCGAAACCCTGTGTGCCCCTCCACACCCCTCTCCCCAGGACCGCGTGGGACTCTGCTCAGGAGCGCCGGGAGCTCAGGGGCTCTGCCTGGCTGGTCGTTGGCGGTGCAGTTTGTTCACGTCACACCAGGTCTTTGTAAGGGATAAAGGAGGAAATATTGACACAGAAAGGCGCTTTCCCTTTGTGCGTTCCCCATGTAATCTTGGCTAATTAGTAAATTGGCTCATGTTTCAATTAGAACTATTGAAAATTATTTAGTAGCTGACACATCATAATTAAAGGGACATAGCCAAGACTAAAGCCATATTTTTTAAAGACTTGTATCAGAAAACTTTAAAGTGTTACCAGAAAAAGATTTATAGTGATAGCTGGTAAAAAAAAGTAAGCCCAAATTAAAAAAAGAAAAATTAAAAAAAATTTGCCTGTTATCCTTCCTCCATCCTGGATGGCAAAAACTAACGGGGTCAGTTTCTGTTTGTGGTCATCTTCACTCTTCAGTTTGTGCTTGTTTCCTACACAGCAGCCCAGCCCTCACTTCCCACTGCCACAGGACCCCCGCAAAGAGACCCGAAATGCTGCCAACTTCACAGGACGGTGTTTCACACCTGCTTTGTACCAATTGAAATAACTGTACCAGCAATGAGAAATCAGAGGTGCTAAGTTGCAGGCAGGTGAGCCCATTAAGCACTCTCATGCCTTGCAAAAAAATCCTTAAGTACCTGGTATGTTATTCAGGGCAACTCAAGAGATGCGGTACATCTACATGTGTCAGCCACCGGAATCAGCACCAGAGCTAGTAAATGGCAAATGTCTCCCACTCAACTTGGAAGCCCTGAAGAGTTGGAAAAAGCATGGTAGGGAAGCACCAAAAAATGCTCCGGGAGCTTCCTTAATGCAGTCAGCCCTGCCAGACAAGCAGATTTCCAAAGCACTCTATATTTCACTTTGTTCAAACATGACAAAATGCTCTAATATGCAGGGCTCTTCAAGGAGAGACGCCGCAATTTGTTTTTAAGAATTTCTGCAAAGAGGCGAAAACCAGTTTGTTAAACCCTCTTGCCCTCAGCTGAGTCCATGATGCTGATCAACTGAGTTGAGATATTTAAGTCAGGTTGTACAAGGATAATAGTCCAGCCTCACAGGTTTTTTTTCTTTATTCAGTTCAATAAAGCTATTTTTTCCCCTATTGAACATTTGCAGGTTCAACTCTAATCTTTAAGTTCCTCTTAAAAAAAAAGACATCTAGGCTGATCTGTGCATCATTTTCCAAACTGTTGGCTCCAAATACTGAAGCTGTGTGTACAGACACAAGGGGGCCCTGGCCTGGCCTGCTGCAGGTCAGCTTTTTCTTGCTGACCCTATGCGACTTGATGCTTCTGGGCCAGGGGAGAGCAGACAAAGTCTCGACAGCCTGTGGAGCTATTTGTCGAGGTCTGCACAATAAGCATTTGTCTTGTACAAGTCATAATTCAACTTGGCAGCCCACGAAACCAGACAGTTCTGGTGGGTATCAGCCTAGTGTAGGTACAAAGCAGTGCCAAGGCCCTGGGCGTGGACATTTCTCTCCTCCCTACCTTGGGCAGGTTCCCAGAGGAACAGCTTCACTGAGGAGATGCTGTGCCCTTTTTCTCTCAGAAAGGAATTTTAAAAGGAGCAAAACCTCAGCTACAACCCCTCTGTGGTCACGCAATACAAAACTTAAGAAAAAGTAGAGGGTGGAGAAAGAAGGAAGGAAAAGAATTTATTCCTTGCTGAAGGTCTTTGAATTTTTCTGCTTCCAGCTTAGTCTAACGCACTGCAACAAAAGCTTATGATGTCAAACCGCATCATGGATGTTGATGGCCCAGCGAAATACTTGGAGATGCTTTTGTTTGCTCTAGAGAATGGCTCCAAAACCATTGCAGGGCGCTGGAGCGGGAGTGCCCTGGACAGGAGAGGGTAGGCTGGACTACCTCAAAGCCCCTTGAGATGTCCTGAGCAAACATGAAACTGGCATTCAGCTGGAAGTGACCCCCATCCCACCACAGCGCTCCCAAATCCCACCTGCAAGGCACTCGTTACTGGCTGGTATTAGCAGCCCAGTGCTTCAAGCTGTCGCCCCTGGTTTTAGACTTTTTGCTGAAGGCATGGAGATTTGGAAGCTATATTTAGATGTCTTCTCTGTTCTTCAGCAACAGGGTTGCCATGGAGATGCTGGCAAGGATGAGAAGGTGGGGACGGAGGGGGAGAGAAAGTTGAGGAATGAGAAGTGCCAGATTCAAAACAACCCTCACAAGCCCGGGAAGACTTTACATTCCTCCTAGGGCAAAAACTGCTGAAGCTTGTTAGCCGAAACAAGCCCCCGGCACTGCCCGATGGCGTGGCCCTGCCATGCATCGCTCAGTGCTTTGTCACGGCAGGTTTGAAGAGACCCAAGCAGCTGGCCTTCGGGCACTGCTCTTTTGGGAGAACGTGCCCTCGTCGACCTGAGCTTGCTGCCCTGGGGCATGCGCTGAGCACCGATCCCTGCCTCAGCTCATCACTCCTGTGAGTGCTGATAACCACCTGCACCCTGAGGTCATCCACCCCTGGACATCCAGAGGACAACCACCCATGTCCTCCTCTCTGGGCACAGCTCTGGAGGGCTGCATGCCACCCACTGCTGGCTGTAGCTCAGCTGAGCTCTACGCAGCTTCTTTGATCGCTCTTCAAAATTCAGTTCTCTGAACTCCCAATGAATTTGCAAAAACTTTCTGATGTTTAGAACAGAATAGAATAATTAAGTTTGGAAAAGACCTCTAAGATCATCAAGTCCAATCACCAAGCCAACATCACCATGCCCACTAAACAATATCCTGAAGTGCCACGTCTATGCGTTTTTTGAATACCTCCAGGGATGGTCCCTGGGCAGCCTCTTCCAATGCCTGACAACCCCTTCAGTAAAGCAATTTTTTCTAATATCCAATCTAAACCTCCCCTGGTGCAACTCGGGGCCATTTCCTCTCATCCTATCACTTGTTATTTGGAAGAAGAGACCGACCCCCACCTCGCTACAGCCTCCTTTCAGGTAGTTGCAGAGAGCGATCAGGTCTCCCCTCAGCCTCCTTTTCTCCAGGCTGAACAACCCCAGTTCCCTCAGCCGCTCCTCAGAGGACTTGTGCTCCAGGCCCTTCACCAGCTTGGTTGCCCTTCTCTGGGCATGGTCCAGCAACCAATGACATGGGATGCCCAAAACCAAACCTGCAGTTTTGCATGGCATCCCAGCAGAGACACAGTAGCTGCTGCTGCCTGGGTGCCAAAAGCAGCCCTCTGAGAGCTCCACTCGAGTCCTGCTGCTGCCATGCTGCTTCACAAGCTCATACTGACTCCGTACTCGGCTGGCTCCTGGCATAGCTGGGGTGGCTTTGTCTCTGCCGCTGACAGTAGAGGCAGACAGGGAGCCACAGCTGGGGACAGAGCTGCCCAATGCTTCCCAGAAGTGTGGGCAGGGGCACGCTGGCACACTGGGGACAAGCCACCCGGCACAGAAGGGGAGGCTGATGGCCACGGAGACCTCAGCTTGCTGGTCCTACTGCCACAGGCACCAGGCTGTGGTGGGAGTGGAGGTGGATTACAGGCAGGGATTACAGGTCCTTGATCTTCCCCATGCCACATCCACATCCCCCGGGCTGGCATCAGCCACAGGCACAGCCCAGATGTGCAGCTGCAAGCAGAGATTTGCAGCTACTGCCCACAACACTGCTCTTTCCAGCACAGGCAACGTAGGTGGAGACCAAGGGCTCGTCTTAACGTGGCAGTTCCCAAGACTCAGTGTCCTACACTTAGCGCACTGGCAATGAAATCTGGCCTTCCAAGAAAGGTCAGAACAGTCACCCCAATTCCCAGTGTGCGAACGGGCATATCTCAACCCCCTACGCCTGCCTAGACCTCCTTCCTGGCTCCTGCACGTGACAGCATCCCCAGGTTCCAGTGCTCAAAGGACATCAAAACCGGTGGGGACTGAAGCAAACTTTCCCATCGCAAACGTCTCGGGACATCAGCCTCACGAGTCCCTCTTGCCCCTCTCTTGCCCCGCTCTTCCCACATACCCGCACAGACGGTGGGTTCAGCTCAGCGGGGGGGGGGGGTTCAGCCCAGCCATTGGAGTTGCGCTACATTCAACGGAGCAGCAAGGCAGCAATCTGTAGGAAATTAATGAGCTGCAAACAACGCTGTGCAGCTGCCAGCCTGAAACGAGCCTGCTCTGCACGCTGCAGATACAATTATTACATGTGAACAAAAGGAGCTGGAGCCGGGGTGCTTTGGCTCCGGTCACAGGCTTCTTGTGACCAAGATAAGGGACAGCACGCCGAATTGCCACAGTGACATCAAAGTTGCATATCCAACCATTTACACAGAGCCAAGATACCGCATCCTTATCCAAGGCCCTGTGCATTTGACCAGGCTCACTCTTTTCTTCTCTTCTGTAAGCACTGAAAATAGGGTAGAGGATACTCAGATACACCGTTTCATTTCACTCTTTGGGGCTGTTTTAGTTCTATTTCTTAGCAAATAAAAACACACTAGGAAAACCAAACAGGACCATTCGTTAGCTTCCAGGAGCTAATGCCTCAGGAAGAGGTGCAGGTTCCTGGGAGGAGGCCAGCCCTGCTGGGCTTGCACTTCCAGAATCCAGAGCTTTGGACCATAAAAAAGCCCCCTCCTTATTCATAAACTGAAGAAAAATCAGGTCATTGGCCGTCTTTGCAGCCAAGAAGAGTGTTTCAGAGGGGTTAAATCTAGGAGCAGGGCAGCCTTCAAGCCTCGCTTAATTCTGTCAACGACCCAGCGTCAACTCCCAAAGAGCCGGGCTGCTGGACACCCCCTGCCTGGCCACAGCTGGTCCCCTCGCAGAACAGCTCGGCTCAGCCTGAGACGGGAACAAGTGCTGCGTGTTGGCCTGACCCCATCAAACAGATCAAACACGCCACAGCCTGCACAGTCCTCACCCGCCCAAGCGGGCCTCCTTTCATCAACATAGTCTTCTATCATCTCACTGCTACAATTTCCACCCTAACACTTAGCCCCATCTCAGCCTTCACACATGGGTCCTGCTTTGTGGGAAGCGCTTTTGGCAAAGCCTTCTGACCGATTCACGTCAGAGACAGCTTGAACTCCTCCTGGGGTCCCTGGCTGACAGACAGGAGTCTCCTCCTGCCCTCCCTACCTTGTGGCAAGAGTTAGCGCCAAGGCCCTTCACCCATCCTAAAAGCTTGTCCTACCCTCATCCCAACATGCTCCTCAACTCTTGTTCCCCTTCTTGCTGTCTAAACCCTCCTATCACAACTCCCTCAACACCTCAGACCTTAATAAACGATGCTGTGCCTTCTCCCTTCCAAGTCCTGACAGCACCACTGAACAACTGTTTGACTTGACCTGTCCTGACAAAGCCCAGCCACGCTTCTGATGCACTTTGGCGTACGCCCTATCAAACTCTCGCTGAATGTTGGGTTTGCAGACGGGTCTCACACACTTCTCTCCATCTGGTTAGAACCATAAACCTGACTGATAACAAAAAATAACCATTCTCCCAGCCCTGGTCTTCCACCCAGCTTGGTGGCAGGTGCAGCACCCTTCACCCCAGCATCAGTAAATATGTCCTCAGGTGTTTAGTAGCATGATACAACTGCTCTGAAGGCCAAAACCTCATGCAGACCTCTACAACGAATCCCTTGTAGTTTCAGAGGGGGGGCTGTTGTTTAACGAGCTCCCCCTTTGCCCTCCTAGCCCTCTCACCTTATAAACGTACCTCCCTGACTCCATCAAGAGTCTTTCCCATTATGGGACCTAGAATACTTTTTAGGACTTGAAATCCCAAGATAAAAAGCTTCTGAAGAAAAAGGTGCACTCGATTTTTTCCGAAAGGAGGTCCCATCCCAGCTCTCTGCCCAGCCAGAACATAATTGGGTTGCAACGCCGTTGGTGCCTGAGCAACGCTCCCTCCCCGCTCCCTGCTCCAGCCTCTGCTTTCTTCCAGCTCGCTTCACATGTGCCCTGCAGTGAGTGTCAGCGCTCTTACAAGGAAACTGCTATACGCCGGGGAGACTGTCAGGAGTGGGAGCCTTCTGCTCCGTCTGTCTGTTTACCGGGATGTCTGTCTGTGTTTATCAGTGGCTTATTCTATTTTTCAGATGCTGTCCGTAGCTCTGCTCCCTGCCATCACGCTCCCCTTGCTCCCTTAGCCCCTCCCAAAAGGCACTGGAGTAAAATGTACGCTGAGAAATAAACACTAAATGCTAAAAGCCCCCCAGACTGATCGCCCACAAACTGGTTCTGAACACACGCCTTGCTGGTCTGAGGTTCTCCCCTGGCTTCACACCCGTGGGTAGGCTGCACTTATCTTTGCTCTCCAGAAGCAGAGAGGATATCAAAGGCTTGCTCGGCTTCACGGGCAGCAATCGGCTGGAGCAGTCGGGAATGAAACACACGAGCGAGACCCCCCGCTCCGTAGTCACTCCCCGGGCACTCGCCCCGTCTCCCCACGGCCGGGAACACCGCTCGCACCCGGGGCTGCAGCTGGAGCGGCGCAGCGCTGGCTCCGTGCTGCAGCACGGCAGCCTGTTTCTGTCCTGTGACCCGTCTGCAGCAGCATCGCTGGTGCACAGAGGCTGCAAGAGCACGACGAGAAGTTCCCCGGGCCCGCCGGGTCCCTGCCCCACGCGTGCCCTCCTGGGTCGGCGGGCACTGCCGAGCAGGAGCCCACCAGCTTGGGTGGGTCTTTGAATCCAGAGTCGGGGCCTGAGCAAGAGTCAGAGGAAGACATTTAGGGCTTTCTGAAGTCGTCTGAAAAGCCGACTTTCCTTCCACCTGAGCTGCGCAAGGCTCACCATCGTGACACTGGACGAGGAGAAATGAGGCTGCCCGGGCAAAACATCACTTGCCCTACTCATAGCAAGACTGAAGGCACGTTGCACGTCTTTCAACTGTAGCGGAGAGCCTGCGAACCCCAGGCACTGACTTTTTCACGGTCCTAATGTTGAGAAGGGTCTGCAGAGCCAGCCTTGAAGCTGGAAATAACTCCCCATGGAGGACTTAGAGATGGTCTACAGCAGAGATAGCCTGCAGCTGCAAAAGCTGGCTTAGTCAGGCACACTGGCTTACAGAGAACCAGGTCACATCCCAAATCCAGCAAATTAGAAATAATCCTGGGTTGGTTTGGGGTTTTTATTTTTTGTTTGTTTTGGGGTGGTTTTTTTAATGTTTATTTACCAGTTGGTGCCTCCCACAGAGACAGACATTTGGAGAACTGTGACTGTGGAAAAAGGAGAAAAAAAAGCTTCTAATGATATTGCCATCTCTTTAAAAAGCAATGATAGTAACAGTCCCTACTAGCCCTTGGAGCTTCACATATGACTCTGCTCTGACAGAGTGTGACTGTACAGGATGGCAGTGTTGGGCTCTATTTAATTTTAGCCCAACTGCTCCAGATCAAATTTTCACAGTCTCCAAAGAAAGAGATGGCTTTTATTAGAGACAAGAGTTATTAGTTTACAGTCAAGCTGGACTCTTTCCTTCTTATGCCTCAGCACAAATAATAACAGTTTTGCAGGCTAAATGAGGCTCTGCAGGCCATCTGTGAGACCCACTGAAGACTGAAAGATTGCCCAGGTGTAATTCAGGATAAAATCTGGTTTTTGGAACATTTAGCACTGCTGGGATTCAGTGCTTGAGAGAGAGAGAGGGCCCAGCCCCACGTTTTGAGCCAAGAAATCCTGATAGTGCTGAGACACTAAAACCTCCTCTCTTTTCGTCTTCCACTGCCAGCAAATCTTATTTGAAATGACCAAGAGTGAACACGTGGGGTGGGGAGGGTTTTTTTTTTTTTTTTTTTGGCTTTTACAGTAAGTGCAGATTTTGGATCCTTCAATGCCTTGTGTTCTTCAAACAGGGAGATGGGCTCAAATCCAGTCCTTCCAAAAATTGATTTAGGCAAGATTGCACCCAAGATTGGATTCACCCTAAGCATCTATGACACCATCTAGTTCCATTTCCTTCTTTTGGGGGCTATGCACTTATATGTGACATCGCTTTCCCCAAAATATTCATGGCTAGGAGTGCAGTGCTGTTCTTCAGCTGCGCTCAGATGAGATTCTTCCTACCCCTCCAGGTGTTAAGGTTTTGCTTAAGTCAAGAGCGATTTGTTATCTTTAGTCAAATCTAAAGAGACCCCCGTTCTTTGGAGCTCCTGGCGCTCCGCAGAACGATGCCACCACCCAAAAGCTTGCTTGGCCATGAAGACCAGCATCCCCCTGCCGTGCTCAGCTCTAGCAACCCGGGGAGCTGCCAAGGGCTGCCTGGCCCGAGAGAGTTTTCCTGAGCAGGACGTGCCTTTTGGCCGGTGGCGGCTCCTGGCAGGCCTCCATCGAGGCGAGATGTAAGGCGCATCCCAGTCCCATCCCAGTCCCCTTATGCAATCACCGCCGGCTAAAAATACAGCCGCAGCCCCTGCAGCCCAGGCCAGGCGAGATGCAGATTTAATGAGGCTTCCATGGCAACGGGCTTCACTTCGGCAGGGACCGGGATGCAGGGGACAGGGATGCTTGGGGGGAGAGGTGCTCCTCAGCCAGGGGAGAGCTGCGCAGTTCAAAGCTTGTGGCAGTGGGGTTTGAGGATTTTTTCCTTCCTGGTATTAATAAAATTGCCGAGCGTTCGGTTCAGTTAGCTGCAGCCAAAGAGGCAAGCTGTGTAGTATTTTTAACAGACAAACCTGGACCTGTTTCTGTCACGAGGATAAATATTTACTAGTCAGCCTTAATTAAACTCAATCACCCACAGGCAGAAATGTTAAAACAGGGATAAATCAAGGAGCCTGTTTCAGTCTACCAATACTATAAACAACCTTTTCAGTAAAAACAAGCTCCTGCCAGAGTTCACAAAATACAGCGGTAGAACTGGCCAATACTGAGCCAGGAGACCTGAGGACAGCTAAGGTCACGGAGGAAATGGCATTGGGTTATGTTTCATGGATGATGTCCTCTGTGCCAGTGCAGGGGAGAGGAGGGGAACCACACAGAAAAAAAAAACCACTGTTGAGGAAAAATCTGGGATGAAAAGATGCTGTAAGCCTCCTTTCAAAGAAGAATAAAACTGAGACTATTGCCTCCTGTCCTCCATACTGATCCTCCTACACTGTATGTAAGAGTAAGGATACATGCCAGCCAAAATCCCACTTTGGTGTGCATAGCTCTAAGTATTAGATCAGCAGGGGCTGTCCTGTGACTGACGGGTGTTTAGGGATTCATGGATTATTTCTGTGAAATGTGGAAAATACCTTGGAATAGCTAGCCTATTACTAGTCGGTTAAATTTGCTATTCAGAGGGTGACACCTTTGCTGGAAAATGCTCATGAGGTCACAGAGCAAAGCCTCTGTTTCCATTATAAATGTACTGTACTTTTCCAAAATGCAGATTTTTTTCAGGAATTTCTTCTTATTTCCTTCACAGAGTAATACACCACTATGTACTAGGACACTACTTCCTATCAAAGGACCAAAAAGAATAAAAGCAACTCAAAAAATAAAGGTGAATATTAACATTTTCACTTCAGCCATGAGAAACTGAGGCATGCAAAAATATCACGGGGAAAGGGAATGCACAGCCTCCACCCAAATCTATGTATTTGGGACTGGGAATATATAAATCAAGGCCCTCAGAATTGCAGCTGGTTCTGGCAAAAATCAGGTGCCTCTAAAATAAAGCGCCTCAAAATTAAAGCACCTCTAAAATCAAGCACTCCAGGAGGTGCCCAAACCTGGTTTAAACCCCACATATCTGAATGTTAAAAACAAAAATCACTGTTTCCTACTGCCTTCGGCTCAGGTCCTTGTGTTCAGGTGTCCTTCAATTCAGAGCAATCTGCCCAGTACCCTTCTCTCCAGAATGAGCCATTCCTGTTGATGTCAAAAGTCATCACTTGGAGGCAGTGAACCCTTATGTAAGCTGATTTTGTATACATTAGCTCCCATCAGTTACGTCTCTCCTGCTAAACCAGGTTCATGTCCTGTTATAGACCTACTGAAACACAACATGAAGCATTTCACAAACTATAACAGAAAATCATCTCTCCGCCCCACGGAAAGTGCCTGCTGCTGGGATGAAACGTGGCGTGTGTTAACCTACAAACAGCACCAAAACCGCAGCCACAAATTAAGATGCCAAAGCCACCAGGGAAATTTAGGGACCCATGCAGAGAACCGGCCACCGCCGCTTGCTAATGCGGCGATGTCTCCAGCGCTGCAGCAGCCCTGGTCCTGACCACCTGTGGGCATCAAGCTGGAAAGAAAATGCTGCCTGGTCAGGTATCCCCCTTCTTTCCTTCTTGCTTCTCATGTCCCAAGGCTGCTTGGCTGTAGCCTTACCATCAGTCTCCCCCCCAGGCTGCACGCAGAGGGGTTGACAGGACCTCCCTGCCTCCGGGGCGCTGGGGCTCACGCCGGTTCAGTAAAGCTGGTCTCTGGAGCTCGCTCTGGTCTCTGGGCCATCTCCTCTTTGGAAAGGTGATGGATGTACAGGTTAACCCATACAGACCTGCTTTCTTGGGAAACTGTAGTCTGAACCACAGCGGTCACACGTCCTCAAGGTTTTTCTCCCTTCCCCTTGAGAGCTCTATTAAAAATAACTTTTGACATGAAATAGGCCCGGGCAGGCATTTGGCATTGTACAGAGATGCAATTCAAAACCCAAACGCATTACCCCACTGAGTTCTGAAACAAATGAGCAGACATCAAAGCTCTGTATGCCCTTCTCCAGGATGACGGTGAGAGGGAAGCGCTAGTGCAGCATCTCCTTGATCAAAGGAGGTGCCTGGGCTGCTGGAGCACAGCGCTGGTGAGGAATGGGCAAGTCAGCCATGTCCACACCTTCACTTAGATGAAGGCCAAGTTCAGTTTAAAATTATAGCACAATCCAATATCATTCCCCATAATGCGGAGTTAAATTATGAACGGCACATAGTGATAGCATAAGCCTTTTCCATTTCAAGCTCCTTGGCTTAACCTAAATTTCCTAATCAGAGGAATCGCAGTACTGGAGATACCACCACGTGTTCCTTGCTCAGCCTCTGTCAGTATCGTCCTTTGTGACTCCAAGAAAGTCACTTCTTTCCCCGCTTGTAAAATGGGAACAAGCGCTCCTTTGCCTCTGGAGCATGTCACAAGCATGAATGCATTAATATTTCAAGACGCTTCAATATTATGGAGGGAGAGAATGCTTGAAATGCATAAATAAATAGAAGCAAGGTTTTTAAGGAGAGGTAATATGCTTTACTAGCTCAACTAATATTGCTGTATGAGCTTCTGAGCATAAGGGATTTGTGCCCAAAACATACTCAGTTTCAAATTTGGGACTTCTGTTTAAGCCTGTAAAAAGGTTTGCACTGCCTCAAATTGCCTTTTCCTGGGAACTCATACCAATCAGCTGGGCTCATATTTCTTCTCCCTAGAGACTTTGCCACTCTCATATCCTTAGGCCATCACAGTTTGCAACAACATAAATAGCTAATTAGCTTTTTACTTAAAAGTAAGAAAGCAATCAAGCCGGCATACTCATCAGCTTCTGGAAACACTTCAGCTCTCCACCACAGCTCTGGCTTCAGACAACCTAAGATGCAACCTAAAATATTTGCTGCAACAATATATTCCACCATTATTGCCCCATATTTGTAGCTCCAGTCATAGGGAAGGCAGCACACAGACAGAAAATTTGCCCTATAATCACCCACCTTGCTGCACAAGATCATACAACTGGTGAAACAAACACTAACTTATAGGAAACGGCAAGACACAGAACTTAATAATAATAGGCCAAACCCTTAAAAAGGTTCTTGAATGTCTGTTTAGTCCTCACGAGGACCGAGGAGAGCCTGCCTGAGAAAAGCTCCTGTAAAAACTGACCTCAGTCTCGCAGCAAGGGTAGGGGTTAGCTGTTAAGAAATGCAAAGGTGCTCCTGGTCTCTTTAAAAGAGCAAGAGCCCAGGCGAGTCTACCAAGGATGTCAGAAAAGCACAGGGCCTTTGGAGACGAGCAGTCACGCCGCAGGAACCACGTAAGCCGCCAGAGAGACTCCCCTGCAGAGCCCAGGGCCCCACCTGGAGAATGGGAGCAGAGACGATGCCCCAGAAGAGGCATCCCAAAGCACCACCTCTCCTGCCTCCAGCCACGCTGCTGAGCACTCTCCTTCCCAGGCAGACTGGAAATCTGGCTTTACTACATATACAAAATAAAATAATGCCTTTTCTGGCCCCAAAGCAACTCTCACAGGCTTTGCACGTGGGTTGCTTTCACACCTCACAGTGAGGCAGAGAGCTCTGGCAGGTTTCCCCCTCACCAGGCAGCTCAGCCACCAGGCCTCAGATATCCTCCGTGCTTTTTTGTGTTCTCTCCCCTTCCAGGATTTTTCCTTAGGGATGCTCTTAGCAGGGAAGTCTTCCTGGACACTGACCCCCTTTTCCTCCTCTTCCCCACCCTTCTCGGCTCCGCTCCCAGCAGTTCCTGTGCAAGGCTCCCTGGATCCCCAGGAGGACCAACGCAGGACTAGCCAACGACGCAGAGGCGGGCAGGGAGCTGCCTGTAAGGGGGATGAAGCTGTCAAGAGGGACAAGCTGGGCTTCCATGGACCTTCTCTCTCTGCTGGCAGGAGGGTGTCCAGCAGCATGACACTGAGGCAGGGACATGTGGCACCCAACCCGAACGAAGGCTGGGGTCGGCTCGGCTCCTTAGTCCATTCAGGAGCCCTGCTGCGTCCCCAGCTCTCACAAACTAGAAAGTCAGCAGATCTGTCAAGAATGAAAAAACGTAGCCATGGACCCTTAGACCTCTGCTTGTTATCAATTATAAGGCTCGCTGGCAGAGCTTACAGGCTTGCTGTGAATAGGAAGGCCACAGCCATTTCTAGCAATCTGGCCTCTTACAGGCCCCCTAATGTCCTAATGCCTCGCACGCTTTCACGCATATACCCTTGCAGTGTGCCAAGGAGACAGGGACCAAAGGAAGAATTAAAGGTAGGAGCTGTGGCCCCCCTCCACTGAGCCCCGCAGGCATCACAGAGCTCCTGGCCACCGGCTCCCGTGTGGGGAGAAGACCGTCCCTTAGACAAGGGTTGCTGTAGATGGCAGCTAGGGATGGAAAAGGATGCCCTAACGCTGCCAGGGTCTGACGCCTTCAACCAGATTGTCCAGAGACATTTCGGTGGCTGAAGCTCCCGCCCCATAAAGCAGAAGCGTGCATAGCTCCCCATGGCTGCACCAGTCCGTCAGGAACGAACCCCTCTGAGCAGGGCCACGTTGGCTCCTGGACAGAAACCCCCTGGAGCCAGGACCACTAGAGTTAGAGCTGAACTTATTGAACAGGCATGTCTTTAAACTTACCAGCTAACACCTAGGTGGCCTGCTTCTTGTCTGGAGCATTCAAAGCTGGACCCAAGCCTTGGAGAACGTGCTATGGTTTTGAACCACTTGCAAATCCGTCTTGACTACTTTACTGCTCTTCAAACACTTAGTAACGTGTGAGCAAGGAGGAGTCAAGCTTTGCCTTGTATTTGGCTTGATTTTCAAGAGCTTGTAAGACAAGACTACACCCAAAGATAGAGAGAAGTATTTTTTTGTTATTTTGTCTTATGAGTAGGCACACAATCTGGTGTGCCGGCTGCAAAAGGAAGCCTGTAGTAAATGACACCCTCCTTGCAGGCTGTTGTTGCATTTGGGTCAGGCAACAGGAGAGGAAAGAGGGATAATAAAACCATTGCACTTTTATTTTTTTTCTTCATACTCTGGATTTTAGCGAACGAGCTAGAGATGAAGCTTCTGTTAAAGCACACTTAACAAGCGACTCTGGTCTGCACCTCACGTGTAAGTGATTGTTCCATCCGAGTCCTGATAATTTCTGGAGAACAGCCTGCCAGAAGTACCAAAGGTGACAGATTTGTAGTGTATGTCTTGGATAAAAGCCTACCTTCTGCATAAGGTAGCTAAGAGATGATGCCTAAACTGAGCATCATCTTATTACCCCAAATGGAGACATTTAAAGGCAGAAGAGCCCTGTTAGCTATTGTTTTGTGAAAGGGAAGGAAAAATAACCTCTGTGATGGAAGAGGAGGAAACATCGGACAAAGACTAAAGCAGCAACAGCAGAAAACCTACAGGCTGAGTGAGAAACAGGATTCAGTCTATGCAAATATCTGGCTCTCACCACATTCTCTTATCTCAGCCAGCTCAATCCTGGGGCTAGGGACTGAGCAGAAGGTTTGCTTTTGTCCTTTTGGGTTTTGTTTTTCAATCTAGCTGCTCAGGTTAAAAGGGGCACCATATATCTACATTGTCCAAAGGAAAATCATTAGCTTGAAGCCCTATAGAAGACACTCCTGAGGGATTGTGCCAGCTCCCACATTACTGCTAGCATGCCATGCGCACTTCACACCCCATGTTAGAAACCTACCCCTTGCCTTAAAGTCATTTTCTGAAGAAGCTGAGCATGAGTACGCGAAAGAGACCCTGTCTGTTAAGTTCAATGGGAGGGAAAAAAATCTCACATAAATGTAGTGAAGTTGTGTCCACTCCTACATACACCCAAGGAGCCTGCCATGCTCCCTAAGAATAACTTCTGTTTGTCACAAGGTGGATCTGCAGTCTCTTTTCCCCTAAGCCCTGACAAAACAGGCTGCAAGGCTGAGTTTATTGCTCTGTCTGGTATCTTCTCATTTGGCTCTAATCCCCTCCAATATATATGCAATATTTCAAATGCTCTTGCAGAGATGGGCTCTTCTGAAGACCTGACATTTTTATAGTCCTGGCAAGCCATCCATTTCTATTTAATTTAGTTCTTGTCACAAATAAATATATGCACCGAGATTTACATATGGGTAGACTGGCCAATAATTTCAGCCTTGCATGCTGAGGACTGCATCTGTACTGCAATCACTGCTATAACTATAGGTGGTGTCAAGCTACCGAGGCTGACTACCACCAGCTAGATTAGGGGCTGCTAGCAACATAGCCACAGCAGCGCAGAGCTCCTCACAGGCTAAGGGCTACCCGCAAATCGGAGGAAAAATTAATTGACTGCATTGCTCTCCAAGCTACTGCAACCATTTTAAAACTCTCAGGTCTCCTTCTACAAGCTGCAGTCACAGCACAGACGTGTCTAGAATTAAAGGCCTAAAATAGAGGTTTTATCCTTTCTGCACCCCAACCGCACCCCCAAGATGCTGTGTAGATACAGCTCCTGCTTCCTCTTCACTTTTATAGTCTTGTTACCTCTGCTTGAGAGTTTTGGCTGTAGCTCCTCCAGACTGCTCACTGGAGTCCACAAAACCCCTGCCAGCGCAGGGGTCTCCTTGATGTCAGGACCGACCTGGTGCCTACACCACCACGACTGCCTCTGTTACCACTGTGGCAGGGGAAGGGAGGGCTGGAGCAGGCAGCACTCAATCTCTTCCCGGCTGGCACCAGTGAGGGCAGCCCTGCCTGCACCCACCTAGGCTATGGGGTGAAAAATCAGCCTTCAGGGAAGTGGTGGGAAGGCCTCCTCAACCTCTCCTCACCCCACAGGGCTGCGCTTGAACTCTTAGCGGGTGCTCTCTGGGTTGTTATTTTCATTTCCTACCTGGATATAAAATTGTTTCTTCACAGAGCTCTGCTGTGGTCCTGAGTGCAGAGCCCCATGGCTACAGGCTGGAGTTGGCGTTCCTTGCTAGCAGCACTGCAACGGAGAGGGACAAAAGCAAAGGGAGAGGGCAGGTTCAGGAGGCTCACGGGTACATAAGCGATTTCCTACAAAAAGTGCTAGACCGGCTTTGAGAAAAACAAGGAAACAGCACAAAGCTGTGAAAGCAGAGATCTAATCAACACACTGCCTTCTTCACCTGTCCTGCGGCCCCACCAGCCAAGCCTAGGACTCCAGACATAATCCCAAAACCCTGCCAGCGCGATTCAGAGCTGCCCTTCTCCCACAGCTCCTGGGGAGCGCCCTCCAGGCAGCAGCCTCATATGAGATGCTGGGCACTGGCTTGCCTCCATATTAGCAAACATTTCTTTGCTTTGTGACCTTTACTGGGGACAACAGTGTAGCGGAGGGTGACCACTTATTTCTCACTCACACACTGAATGTTTTTACCTTGGTGTGGGTGACTGTACTAAATGAGACTGAAACTGCGCCTGGGGAGGAACGACCACAGGCACCAGTACGTGCTAGGGGCTGCCTGGCTGGAAAGCAGCTTGGCAGAAGAAGACCTGGGGGTCCTGGTGGTCACGAAGTTGACCATGAGCCAGCAATATACCCTTGTGGCAAAGGGTACTGCCGGGAGGTTGAAGGAGGTGATCCTCCCTTCTACTCAGCACTGCTGAGGCCACACCTGGCGTTCTGTTTCCAGTTCTGGGCTCCCCGGTACAAGACAGACATGGATATAGAATCACAGAATACCTCAAGTTGGAAGGGACCCATAAGGATCATCAAGTCCAACCCCCGGCTCTTCGCAGGACATACTGGAAGGACTCCAACAAAGGGCCACAAGGATGATTATGGGACTGGAGCATCTCCTCTATGAGGAAAGGCTGAGAGAGCTGGGACTGTTCAGCCTGGAGAAGAGGAGGCTCAGGGAGATCTTATCAATTTATATAAACACCTGAAGGGAGGGTGAAAAGGGGACAAAGCCGGGCTCTTTTCAGTGATGCCCAGCGACAGTATCAGAGGCAATGGGCACCAACTGAAACACCAGAGGTTCCCTCTGAACACCAGGAAACAGGTTTTCACTGTGAGGGTGACTGAGCACCGGCACAGGTTGCCCAGAGAGGTTGTGGAGTCTCCATCCTCGGAGACTCTCAAAAGCCATCTGGAAAAGTTCCTGGGTAACTGGCTCTAGGTGGCCCTACTTGAGCAGAGGATTGGACCAGATGACCTCCAGAGGTCCCTTCTAGCCTCAACCACTCTGATTCTGTGAAAACTGTGAATAAGCAGGATGCTAAAATGTCTAACGCTCTAGTAACGAGCAGTGTGAGATTCCTCCCTCCAACAGAATAACCATTCCCCAAAGAGCACAACAAACCAGAAATGGCCCAGCAATGGCGGCATATGCTGGGAATACTGTGAGAAAACTATTGCAAGGAGAGTATGTGCGAGCTGATGCTGTGTCTGAGACTTGTGCAACGGCCTGTAAGACTCAAGCTGATGATAGCAATAAAGTCTCTGGCTGCGAGCTCAGTTGCACCGGCCTGCATGTATTTAATCAACACATCTGTACCTGCCTCCTTCAGTCCTGAAAATGCTTGCTATCCCACTGGATAAACACAAGGAACGGTCTTCCCCCTGCTCACCTGATTCAGTGACATGTCCACAGGGGAAAGAGGATTAGTGACCCCTGTTCTGAGATGGATTAAACCACTGGCTGGACTTCCACGAGCAGATTAAGGGAAATGACTGCCTATCCCCTCTGTTCTGAAAGGAAAATGCACCCTGCTCATTACAAAGCCTGAAAATTGTTGAGAGAAAAGTCAAACCTTGCACTCCTGGGATCTTGAACTAGAACGGCCAACGCAGAGTGGTAAAAGGATGCTAAATATTTCAGTGACTGAAAGAACACGAAGGCCAAGTTATTAAAAATCCATATGGCAGACAGTGGCTCTTAGACCATGGTCTGTGGGGCACCGGTGGCCTGCAGAGCATCCCTACATGGTCGCCAGACTGGCTGCTGTCGCAATGGCAAAGCATCTGTCACTTTTTAAACAGTGACCTGCCCTGCTCCTTCTACTCCTGCCCAAGATTCACAGAGTTTCCCAAGACTATTTTTGACCAGCTGGGCTAAAAGAGAGCCTGAGCCTGTCTGTCTGCACCGGGCTCTCCTGTGGCTCCTTTTGATGGCTGATTTGAAACACGTAAAGGGAGCCGCAAAAAATGCCAGGCAAAGGACTACAAACCGTGCAAGAAGCACGGCAACTCATCTATCAGAGGGTCTGTAAAGAAAGTAAGCAAACAGTATAAGCGTCATGTTGGGCAGGGTGCTCTGACCAGGAAGCTGTGCCCACTGCTCTGAGAAGATTTTCACCTCACACTCTTCCTATGATGTTCGCTAATAGTTCCTGTTTGGATAATTAGCCCTGGCATTGTATTTACCTCAGGGAAGGAATGGGGTCAAGAACCGAGAGGCTGGAAGAAGAGAGGAAGATGATAGGGAAGCTAAAAATGTCAGAGCATCAGCTCAGGAAATTCCCAGTTGCCATGCTGGTGGATGATTTTCAAAAGCAAAAGAAAAGGAATTCCCAAACCCCCTTCATTTTCAGCTCACTTTGAAGAGCTCCCTTACACAGTTACCTTAAATGGATGAATCTCTGATAGAAAAACCTGACCTGAAATCTTGTAAGAACAAGGTCTCTTATGTTTAACTTCAGGGCCAGAAAATCCACATGAGCAGCCTTCATCTATTTAGGGTCTGCGAGTGCCTTCTAGCCCTTCATTAAGCAAAGTGACTAACGCTTGTCACGTGTGCTTTGTTATCACTCCCATCCTCCTTGCGGGCTCTGGATGCAGAAGCCTCTGGATGCAGCACAGAGTTTTGTCTCGGTAGGGTTTAGTGGTTTTCTTTTTCCAAGGTACTTGCTGCTGTGTGGTCCTGTCGGCCGCGGCAAGTCGCAGGAAGGTACCCTGCATTTAGGGAGAGAGGGGGCAACGTCTGGGGACGTCTCTTGCTCCTGTGGGAAGTCACGGCACTGCCCGGCATGGGCTGCACCTGGCAGAGCAAATGTCACAGCACCTTGGCATTTATGGTTCCGGCCTGGGGAGAATTAACCACAAGCACCGCAATAACATGTTATTGATCCCGAGCATGAGATTAGAGCAGGGGACGCCTCTTGCTGGAAGAGAGAGCAGCCGTGCCTAACAAACCAGAGGTGTTCCAGGATGCTGTGCCAAACACCTCGTGTGCCTAAGCACAACTGGCAGCGGGCTAATCTCACCTGGCGCATCAAAACAGGCCAGGTCAGCACTAATAAATTCTTGCATCTCCTTTCCGATACACGTTGTTTTAAATCATGCATCTGAATGAAGTCGGGGCTTTTAAGAAGGGCATCTCTCTGCGGGTAGCATGTAGAGGGTTTTGTTTCTTTCTTCTCTGCGTGGGCAAACAACATCGTGAAAATCCCAGCTACTTTGATGTGGTGACTGGAGGCACTAGGTGACCTTATCTCTCAACCAATCTTCGCAGTGGCTCCGTCTCCCTCCCCCTCCGCGCTAGGGATGGCAGAGCAGTGCCGCTGGCATGCACAGTGAGTCAGCAGCCCCGCAACTCCCCTGTCATGGAAATGCTGCCTGCTCTCTGCAACTAAGATGGGGCACCCCAGCTTTGACGAAAAATTGCCTTACAAGGAGGCAGGCCTTCTAATGCAGCCAACACACCGGTCAGAACTGCTCTGTCTGGGCCAGGTACACGTCGAGAGCTGGTTCCCAACCGCAGGCAGCCTGCAGGAGCCTCACTGCAGGCTCCCCTCTCCGGTCACCAGAGATGAGCCACCTTTCCTCCTGCTCGCAGGGCCTGCGGGGCTCTCCAGGCGATGGGACTGACACACAGCATTTCTGAGAAGTTGAAATCCGTCAGCAAATGAATGGTGTTTTTTGAGTTTCTCAGCCGATGCTCCCGAGAGCAAGATGTTATTGTAGCAAGGAAAAAGAAGAAACGTTCTCTGAACTTTTGTTGCTAGTATCTGAACTGAGCCCCACTCCTGAGATTTCAAAGGAGTTTCTTTAGCTTTTTAACTTTTCACTGCTCTTTGCATTTCCACACCTGGTCAGTGAAAAGGCTAAGTAGACTAACGCTGTTTTCACAGTGTGCGGATTGTGTTCAGCACCATTCTGGCAACGCCGGGCCTCTTGGAAGTGAAGTTCCAGCCTCAGCCTCTCTGAAGAGGCCTGAGCTCATTTAAACACTCCAATTCCGGCTACGCTTTTAATCAAATCCTTTGAGATCACCTTTAGGGCTCGCTGCCTTTGTTCTGCAGCCAGGAGCCCGTCCCACACCTTTGTGCCGCTCTGACTTCAGCCATAGTCAGTGGCTCTTTTCAGACTGAGCAGCTCTACCCAGTAAGGACCAAAACCAAGGCTCCTGCATTTGCTTTGTAAGGTACCAGCTAGTCCTGCAATAATGAGGCCTCCACTGCATTTCCATCACAGCTCAGCCGCTGTGCATCGCTGGTGCTCTAATGAGAATGTTTCTAAAAGAAGGTGGGCTGAACTCTGCCCCATCACTGACTGTGGTGGTGTGGCTTTTTGCCTACCTCTCTTGACGTTCCCTATGAGGTCTGGATGCCTCTAAAAGGAGTTAGCCTCCCCTGAGGGAATTTTGTGGTTTCACCTCTTCTCCAGGCTGGCAAGCGGATGGTGTCCTTTGTTTGCATTCTCACCAATGGCGATGTCACCAGGAAAGCACAGGAGGTATCGAGAGTCTCGTAACATTGCTTCAAGAAAATATTCCCCACAGAATTACACATACTGCTTCCGAGTAGTCTGTACTCATTCCTACTGACTTTGTCCGCACAAGACATTGTAGTGGTTTCATTAAACTGGGGTTAAAATCTGACAGGCTTAAACTGGTGCAAACCACAGTAGACACACTAAGCAGATCACTAGCTTACATATATGTTTAAAGAAACAACATAATTAGTTAAAAATTTGTTCCTTGGTGTACAAACAGGCTACACGGCTAACCTAGTATTAAGATCCAGATTTGCAAAAAGCAATAACCTGTTTTAAGGGTTATCTGCGCTAGATCTGACTGTCGTTCACCCTTTTGCATTTAAACAACAGCATATTATGATCACTATTAGCAGAAATGGCTAAATAAAACATAAAAATATTAAAATATTCCCATCAGCCTTTAAAGATCCCGATTATACTTTTAAAATTCATATTGGTCTCAGAATTCAATGCTACATATCCATCTCCTGCTGAAAATTCACTCCCGAAATCAAATCTGTCAGTGGCATGGAGTTTAATTTGATCTTGTGACTCTCTCCAGTATTTGCTACTATGCTAACACATTACATTCTGGACAACATATTAAGCTGTGATATAACATCAGGGTCACACAGACATGAGTAAGAAGCAATGCGAGAGTCCACGAGTACCCTGATCCTTTGCTGCTGCCCGTGCTTTGAGTTATTCATACTCTGCAAGGGCTGAAAGATGATACGGATTTCTGCTTAGAAGCCTGAACTGTGGTGCAATAATCAGACGCCAAAGGTTAGGTTTAGTCCAGCACAGAGGTGACTGCTGAGAAATCACCCAGAAAACTCCAACCCAGAGGGCTGGGGTGGAAAAGAGGCACATGCACCTGGTGTTCAAGTACAAGCACCCCAGCGGGCTGCACGTACGAACCTTTGGCAGCTCATAAAAAGCAGCCATCTACACATACGCCTACTCATCCCTGTGGTGCAGGCTTCCAGATAAGAGCTCGTGCTTCTTTATAGTACAAATGATAGGTGTGGAGATACACACAGCAATGCATGCTAACAGAGCGTACCAACACCGAGACCTACATGCTTAAACATCATCCTCATCAGGAGACACAGGATCTCCTGCCTGCCCACACCGTTTCCTCCAGGAGACGATGTGCCCGTGTGCCAGCCTGCAGTGCCTTCAGCGGCAGCATGGGTGAAGGATAGGAAACAGCCTGGGGCAGGGGACGAACATTAGGCAAAATATCTTCTTTCCTCCTTGCTCGTGCCCAGGAGGCCAGGGTGAAGAGGAAAGGAAGGGAAGAGGAGGCAGAAGGACCCTGGATCCATTAAGCCGGGAGGCCTCCAGAGGCTTGGCCTTGGACAGGGTGGTGGGAAACCTCCATATACATAAAAGCATCCATTTGACCTAGGGTCTGAGGATTGAAACCAACAGCAGGAGAGAAAAAAGGAAGGAGTCCGTGAGGTCTTTATGGTATAGACCCATCCGTGCTGCAGTTACACTCAGACGGAACGGCTGAAAGACGACAGCTTGGTACCACCATACAGATGGGGTTCTGCTGCTGCTCCACCCTTCTCGGTGCAAAGGAGAGGGACAGGTCAGCCACAGAAAAGGAACTATACCTCACAAGGGGAACTGCGTTCAATTCCCACAAACAAAAAAGAAAGAAAGAGAAGCAGCCGCCTTGTCCCCAGTGTCTACATCAGACAAGAGTTTGGGCAAAGCCGGGTTATTAATAACTCCAAGAAAAGGCTCTTAGTGGGCTCTTTCCACCAACTTTCATCTGGGATATCTGCCCAGGAACAAACTGCACTCATGCAGATTCCTCCTCCCTCCCATCGTCATTTATTTAGGACTCCTCTTTGAACAACGTATCCTCAGTCACACAGAGAGCAGAGCACTCAGAGATAACTACGATGCTTTTCCAGCAGCAGAGCCAAGCCTACTAGAAACTCAAAGAGACCACAGATCTCATGTTTTGGTTCCTTAATTCAGAGCAAGAATGCTCAGATCTGGATCTAGAGTGGGCAGAAATAAAGGTCTGTTGGTCTCTGGATTGCTCTTGTTGGACCAGCAGGTGACAACATCGGGTCGCTGCACAGTGAAGCAACCCTGGCTTGCGTGGCACTGGACACAACTGCTGGAGATCTGCGCCAGGCACTGAGGGACAGACCTGAGAGCCTTCTCTGGAGCATTTGGCACCTGGAAGACTGAGAAAAAAAATCTCTTAACAAGCTTCTTGCTAGCTTCTCCCTCCTGGACATTTTTGGCTCTCATGAATGTAAAATAAGCCTTTTCTATAAAGATGCAGATGACGTGGCTGGCAAAATCCTTCCTTGAACATGGACAAGGAAGACTAAGGAAAGGGAAAGAAAAGCCATTTCCATGGGCTGCTTGGTCCTCTTTGCATCGCCCACTGTGCAGGGCCCGGAGCAAGCTGCCCCACCTCTGCGTGCTTCAGGCTGGCTGGCTGATGAGACCTGCTGTGAAGGAGCAAGCTAGAAGCAGCCTCAGCAGAGCCTCCCCAAACCTGCTCTCCTCCAGATCTCAGCAGGGACCTCCACCCTCTCCTTCATCAGGGAGCTGCTTTTCAGCTGAGGCTCTTGCCCCCAGTCCCTGCCAGACGTAGCCTGGACCCTGACCTGCTCCCCCATCTCTGTCTCATTGCCACAGACCTCTCCTCCCGCACTTCACAGCTTTTCCATCGCCGGGCCGTGCTCAACCTGATGCAGCTGATATTCACCGCTGAGCCCTCCAGGTCCAGGCACATGCAGGCAGCTTTTTCTGCCTTCTGGGCATCAGAAAGCAGGACACTAAAACACATATGGGCGCACGTGCTTTCTGCTGCATCCTCCCACGTGTCCTGCCAGGTGACCACCCGCAGCGGTAAGGCAGTCCTCGCAACTTAGGCTCGATATTACTCATCCCTGGTTTCCAAAGGTGACGTCCAGTCTGGCAGTGGGTGAGTCTAACGGGTCAGTAAGGCATCCCAAGGTGCCTTCAGGAAAACAGGACATTTATAAAACGTAACTGTGTGCAATATCAGCTGTATCGCACGTCATCGCACTGGCTGCTGCTTGCTCACACCCAGGTAAACAAAGAAGCCAAGAGTGCGCAGCCATTTCATTTTATTAATTAAAGTGACTGGCATTTATACAGCACCAAAGCACTTTGCAAATCTTAATTAAGCTTCGCAGCAGCTCTGCGAGGTGAAACGTGTTCCCATTTACAAACAGCAAAAATGAGACACAGTGAAGTAAGCAACCTGCCAGTGCACTCGGGAGCTCAGTGGAAAAAATGGGAAAGAATCCAAGATCCTGCTCCCTTCCCACTCCTTTCCCTAGCCGCTGCTCCCCACCCCGTGTGCTGCCCCACGGCTCTAACCCTGACCAGACACCACGGGGACCTCTAGCTCAAGCAGCCACACGCAGGTGGGAGTAACACCAGCGCAACAAGCTGAAGTGTTCTCCCATGTCGAAGAGATGCCTCAGGGATCTATAAAAATTTTATTATTTTTCATATATCGAATCAGGTAAAGAGTCTACCGGCAAGGCTTCAGTACGCCTCCAAAGTTCATTTCACACCGCCCAGGGCCACCGATTTTTATTGCCCTAACGCTGGAGAAGACTAAAACTGGGTGTCTGGGCACAGAGTTATTCCTGCTGAGAAACATCCCCAGCAGCCAGAGGAGAAGCAGGGAGACCCTGTCCTCACCAGCTTGCCTGCCCTGTTCCCCGGGGCAGCCCCCACACATGCTCCCCACAGTCTCACGGGTGCTGGGGGCTGCCTGCAGTGCCCTGCCCAGGCAGCACAGCCACCTCCAGGCATCGGCAGCGAGGGACAGACAGCAAGGGGGTGGCTGAGGTGGAGGGGTATAAGGGGAAGGGGGAAGCCCACCACTTGAAACAGCGTTGGGGGGAGAGTCTCGTTGGTTCGGCGGGAGGAGGAGGAGTGGGGAACGGGCAGCTTGATGCTCTACGGCCACGGCAGGGATCTGTTCCCATCTCTCTTCAGGTGGGACCTTGCGCTGCAAAAGCACCGCTCTGGAAGCAAACATCTGCCTGAGGGAAACAAGCCTGACAGATATTTTGCACAAATAATTATTTTTAGATGCTCAACACATCCACTTGCAAGACAGCTAGCCATGCAGAGACAAACAGATCTCACAGCACCTTACTAATCCACTGAAACAGCTAATCTCCTTAACCCTTGTAGCTCATGAATAATGGCAGACACATGATTTCCTCTGAAAGGTATTGCACCTCATTACGTCTACCCCAGATGCTGTGCCCAAAGGAAGGAGACCTGCAGCAGGGCCTTTTTTTTTTTTTTTTGCCTGGTTTTTATTTTATTGAAGGGAAAGATGGGTCCAGATAAGATGCCAGCAGAAAGGGACCATGACCACCCAAGTGGGTAAGTGCTCCTACAGCAGAGAGACCTTTCCTTTGTTCTCTCCTTTGCTCTTTCTCACAGCTTGACATATGCACAGGCATGATTCATCCCTGCCAAAGCGAAACAGGGTCATCAGCAGCCATCCCAAAAGCATGATAGCTGGGTTGAGGGAGGAGAGGTTATTGTCCAAGTGTCTCTAAGAGCCCCAAGCTTAAAAGCTAAAGGCTTGGTTTGGCTGAGCATGGAAAAGAAACCCCTGCAGTCACCTTCTGTTTTTCTTTGACTTTTCATTACTTTCGCTAGAACAATCTGAAGCATCTTATTTTGAAAGACAGCTCTGTCCCAGTGCTCTGCGTATACCATTTATGCTCAGTTCTGCCCTCACCCCTCACAAGAGCGAGGGCAGGATCCTTCACAAGAGCAAGGGTAGAGCCCGATTCTCACGGGGTGTATCATCACCTTTTTGTCTAAAATGCATGCTTGAAATGGCAGGTCTGTAAAATCTTATCAGTTCAAGTAAACCTGTGAGATAAACAGCATATGGTAAAAAGATCCCTAAATACATGCATATACACACTAACACAAAACTCAGAGGAGATAGTGGCTGTATCTTGGGCTTTCTTTTCTCCACATAGCCAGGACACAAACATAATATCCTGGTATTTCAGTGCTGCTGAGAAAATACCACAACAAATATGACTTTGGTTGTATTTCAACCAGCTCTATCAGCAAATCTGCAAAATTCCTGGAAATGGGACAAAAAGGATCACACAACCTATTCACAGTGGCAAATAGATGTTGCTGCATCCAGAAGAAATGCAGGAATTGCCCAGCCACGGATGCTGGTATGGCTGTATCACTTCTGCTGCTAAATGCTTTGGAAAAACCTCTCAACTGCTGCAAAACAGGGAGAGTTGTACTTTTCTAAAGCCCTCGTCGCATAATACTTCCACATAATCACATACCTGGGTGAATTTGCTAGCACAGTAGGGTGTAGAGGCATGGGGCGGGGGGGGGTGTGTGTGGAAGGGGTGGGAATATTTCTACATCTCATGAAATTCACATAATCGATCCACAAAGGGCTATGATTTATTTTAACAGCATGCCCCAACCTGAGCATATCCCTGCTCTGCTGCTGGAAGAACCTGTGCTGAGTTCAGCCAACCCAGCCTTGCAGTGGTCCAGCAAAACTAGTAATGAGCCCTGTCAGTGCACACCAGAGCAGAGGAGAGGGCCTGACCCTTCCTAACATCTGGCTACAGCACTACAATCCTGCTTTATCAAAACATCCACCCAAAAGTCTCAAAGTTATCCAAGTCCAAGCTCAGGCCAAGATGCACTGAAGCAAATGGCAACGTTAGCCCTGACTTCTGCAGAGACAGCACAAGTCCCATAGTTGGCAGTGGGTCTGCAGCAACAAATCTAATTTATAGATTACTTTTCCAAATTCAGCAATATTTTCAACATAATTACAGCAGTATGAGGCTCAGTGTTCAGGTCTTGGAAGATCTTTAGGCATCCCAGTATCCATGTATGTCTACTGTGGTTCCTGCTGCTGTGGAAAGTGCTCTTTATGGAGAGCCTGTTTGCCAGCAAGTGGTTTTACCTACCCTGGAAATCTGGACCTGAAGAAAACCCTCTGAGATGCTGTACTGACAAATTAAACTGTTCCCTCTGGAATGACCACAGCTTTTTTTTTTCCTAACCTGGAAAAAAAAAAAGTCACCACTACAAGACAGAGATAGGTTTGTTTTTTCAGAAGCTTTTCCATTTTATTCAAAGAATCCCTAAAATGGGCAAACAGTCAAATGAACTGCAGATTTTCCACCAGTGTGCAGAAGAGCACAGCAAAGCATCCGCTCTGTCCTTCCCATCTCAGTTTTGTAAGACTAAGACATCTAAAAGGACTTCAGCTTGTTAGGAGTGTCACAATAGTACCTCCCACCAGCAACAAAGTCAAAATTAATGTTAAATTAGCATTAATATTGAAAATAAGTTATTCTGTTCCATGCTTCTCTGTTTGTGAGGAGATCAGGGCAATCTCTCTGAGGATTTCCAGTCAGCTTCCCTGCCAGGGCATCTGCTAGATGAGAACGGATACTTTCCAGCATTTGATCTTGTTCAATACTACAGCATCTGGAACACGGTCAAGATGCGTGGTTTCTTCACAGAAGTCCTTGCCTCTGACTTCTGAGTGGGAAAAGTAGTTGGATTATAGTTAAAGATTACAGGTTTTGGAGCAAGGAAAGGTCCTTTTTCCTGCTTGCCCTTTCCAGCAGCCTGCCCTGTCTGGGAGCGTCCCAGCGTGAGTCCTGCTGCCCCATCTGACTGCACACCCAGCTCCCCGCTCCCCTCCTCTTGCTCTGCCCAAGCCGATGTGACAAGAGCAAAGTCTCCCACCGCCCCGCTCCCTGCACAGGGCTGGCTCGCCGGGAGCCTGGGCTTCTTCCCACGCCTCCCACCGACCGGAGCACCTCTGACACCTTCTGACCTTGCCCACAGCCAAAGGAAATAGAAATGTAGAAGCTGCGACTCATGGGGAGAGGAAAATGCAACGCTGCCTGCCGCTCACTGCTTCTGCAGCCTTGATGCACAGCTGGGATCACTGGGGACCAATGAACGAGACATTTCCCTGCCAGACCTTGCCTCTTACAACCAGGTGTCTCCCCGTGAGACTGCAGTGTTTCCCACTGGAAACACTCCCCGCTGCAGTGAGGGGCAACAGAGCCGGTGCACACCAGGCGCTCTAGAACTGGGGATGGTCTGGCAAAGGGACGAATAGCCCCTAGGCAAAACTGATGCTCGGTTGAAGCCATGCAAACACCCCCTTAGTACAACTGCTCAGCAGCATCCCTAAAAGCAAACCTCCCCTGCATGCTGGGTCCCCTCAGAGGGTGCCCCAAAGACCACCTCACATCTCCCCAGCCCCAATCCTGTTAGCACCCTTCGGAGGGAGTGGATGCTTCTCCGTTTCCCGGGAAGGGCCCCTTGCCAGTGCCAACTGGAGGCCCCCTGCCTGGGACAGCTGGACCCCCCCATCCCCAGGCACCACAGCGCGGGGACAACCCCAGCCCCAGCAGCCCCCTTGGGCATGTGGCACACAGCAACTGCTCTGCAGTAGTTGGGTTGCAGTCAGAAACAAAAGCGATGGTCTTTGACTGGAGGCATTGGGGGCCAGCTGGTCGAGCTGTGCTAGCGTACTGCTGCACACTGACCTTCTTCCCTGGCCCCGCAGCCCTGCGGTCCAAGAACCTGGCTCCACGTAGGTGAGACTTGCAGGGACGCTGGCCCGGGAGGGGAAGGAGATAGGCTTCCATGGGGGATGCAGCAGAGGGACATGGGGACCTGCAGAGCCACAAGCGGTGGCAGAATGTCCCCTCCCGCTGGTCCAGGCACCGGCATCTGGTGGCCACTGACACTGCACAGGAGGCAGCAGCTGCCAACAGGCACCATGCCACGCTGCAATCAATAACCACCACCCTGAATGGCGGTGGGAGCAGGACACAAGCCCCTTGCAGCGCCAGGGAGAAGCAGCTCTTCAGGGAGACCTCCTTCTCCCACTCACACCCTTTCTCCCAAGCTGGTGTATGAGCAAAAGTGTCCAGAGAGGAAGGTGCAAGGCCCAGGGTATCACCACACACGGTCGTGGTATTAATCAAACCCTTCTGACATTGCACTGGAAATGCAGAGCCGCCTTCCCCAGTATGCAGCGCTACCGGCGAGAAGCCTGCTGTCTTCATATCCCAGGTGTCCCCCATGAAAAAACCAACGTTTAAGCCTGATGACTTGACAGCACCAGGCCACCAAAGGGTTAAAGCCAGAGAAGGCTATTGCAAAGGAGCTATCAGATGAGACAGAGCTCAGCCTTCGTACATCGGAGGGTAAAAACTTCAGGGAGGCTTTTGCTAAAAATCTTAATAGGATGAGCCTACTGGATTCATTTTCATCCAGAGGTCAGTGCCCGGGTATCAGCTAGCAAGGGCCCAGGTGCCCTGCCCTGCACCAGGCTGGCTACAAGAAGATGTCCCCTACAGCCCTGGGGAGCCCACAGCTTCACCATTCCTCGACCTGCTCTTTCTCAGCAGGACCTAGGTAGCTGCTCCCAGGCTCCTGGCTTTTCCCTGCTCCGCAAGCTGGCTGGAGGCCCAGATCCTGCCTTCACACTGCCCAGCGTAGCAGCTAGCCCTCGTACGGGGCACAGGTGAAATTTCATTCATTGCAATGGATGTCAAACAAGATCCAACGAAGAAGCTCCACTTGCACTTCTTTGGCTCTCTCCTCCTATCCAGCCTTATTTTACTCCATAGAAATAAGCCTGCAGGGATCATTTCATTTATGCTGCTCAGCACTACCGACTCTGATAACGTGATTCCTCTTTGCATCACCAAGGGATGTAAATTTGCCCCAAAGAACCCATGATCCACCCACAAAACTCTCCCCTGAGCCAGACAGAAAAGGAGCAGAGGGAAGAAGATAATGGCTGGGACGATCTAGAATAACAGGGAAAAATCCAGAAGGAAAAGAACCGTGAAGACAGGGAGCAGGAATAATCTGCAATGCTACCTTACGGATTCTTCAAGTAAAGCTGAAGAATGCCGTATTTCAAAAATCCCCCCTGACATGGGCACACCTCTAGCCAGTACATTCTGGCCCTGGATCCCTGCTGCATTCACAATGAAACGTGAACAAAAGCATGGAGAAGTGGCCTGTGGAGCTGGGATGCTGGAGTGTCACAGCTCATCACAGGGTGGAGAAAAAAACACCCCAGAGCTCTGACAGCTCAGCTCTGCATGTCACATCAGTGTCCATTGAGGAAAGCAGGCACAAGAGATGTCTCAGTACAAAAACCACTCTACACAAAAAAAAAAGCCATGGCTGTGGGAGGGGGAGGGACCTCAAGGGGCCAGTGGAGCTATTTCAGAAAGGAATGAAAGGTTCAGTTTCAAGCTACCTAGAAGATTAAAGTTAAAAAGACCACGTCTAGCTGTACAGCTTCCTACCAAGGACTGAAATTCCTTTTCCATCACATTTTCCACACTGTTGATGGCCAAAGTATCACACATTATATTTGTGTTGTGGTTAACACCCTTCCAGGAAGCACTCAGGTTTGGAGTAGCAGGCTTGGGTCAATGCATACATCTGAATGGCAACATCAAATTTTTGTGACCCAGGCCTGACATTCCGAGGGAGAAAGGGGCACCCCATGGGCTCAGGTTCACACAGAGCTTGCTCCTGGCTAGGAGCCACTGATAAGGTGAGCGGCATCAGCATCACTCTTTTGCACAAAACAGCTGAAAGTAGATGCACCCAAACCCCAGCAATGCATGGTCCATGCAGGACCTGACGAGGGAATGAAGGGAGAAAAGCTGGGACTATTCCTCATCACTTGCAATTTGGAGACCAAATAGCGACAGATCCATTACAACACCTCTCCTCCTGCCTGCAGCTCCTGGTCTGACCGGTGCCATCACAACCACCATAGAAGTCTCCTTTGAACTTCAGGCATTTACCATGTAAGAGCTCACCATGAGAGCTGAGACAAGATGAATGTTTTCAGAACAGTTTCCAGGGCCTGGGTAATTCAGAGGGTTGCCAGCAGCTCTGGGGGACTTCCATTTTGAAGTTGCTGGCTCCTATACAGCCTCACCAGGAAGGCAGACTGATAGCTGATGGCCAACTTGGGGTCCATCTCACATACAATAAACAACTATGACATCCCAGAAAAAAAGAGCAAGCTTCAAAGAGGCAATAGACACGCTGAGCATACCAAAGATATGCAGTTAAAAATAACTAAAGCTAGAAATGCTGTGTAAAGCAAACATTACACCAATCTCCAAGAGTGACATTTTAGAATACACTCGTGGAAGCAGTCCTGTATATAGCCACAGTGAATTTTTGTGCAGTCCCCCATCTCTCAAAGGGGCAGAAACAAATTTGAGATCTCTGCCTGATACTTGCTGTCAAGCTAATGTCTCCTAGAAGTGCCTCCTGAGATCTTCAGAAAGGCATCGCAGGCAATCACTCTACCTCTTCATCTGTGGTTGTCACCACCAGCTGTGCCTACTTTTCCAAGAGGGAAAGCCAGCTGGAATTGATTACTTCCCAGAACGTGCTAGACAGGGCCTGTCCTTCCCCTACCTCCCACAACAGAACAGCAGACATCTGCCACATCGAGCGGGTGACCTGTTTGATCCACCTCGACATCCTGGCAGCGCCCAACTCCAGCTGGTTTGGGCACGGTGCCTGCAGCACACCCACCTGTGGTAGAGGTCTCCAAACACTTTTTGCTTTCTCCTGTCCCTAGCTGGTGTTCAGCTCCTGTCATGAAGCTTGAGGACTCCTTTCATCCTAATTTGTACAAACGGTGATGTTATTCAAAGAAACGTCTAATTCATTGAAATATTGTTCACAAATGGGAGCAAAAAGCCTTGTGCACTGGAGGAGAAGCTCGTACCAAATACAGGGTCACAACAGAGCTCACCCTCCCTTCCTGCTGCAGCCCCATCTGTCGTGGCTTTGCTACCCTGATGCCATTATCTGACAGACCATACCCACCTATTCCCTCCTGCCCATCCTTTTTCAGTAGGCTCTTTCCTTGGGCTATCTCCAGCCCCCAGGCAGGTCCTCAGACTGATCTAACCCATTCGGTTTAAGAAAATATCTTCTCCCCAACTTCCTCTCCCCAAAGCCCCAACACTCTCTCTGGTCTCTTCCCAATTATCTCGGTGTCTCTTCAACTGTCTGATTATTGATGTTGCACAACACTGAAGCCAGATTTGGCACCAAAAGACTCCTCCAAGAAATACCCAGCCCCACCGCCTCGCTCAGGCGACTGCAGGAGAAAACAAGAAACTCTTGCTCCTTTCCTTGTAAGATCTCTGGGGAGTTCACACATCCTTTGCTCACCCCGGGCAGCTCAGAGGATTTTCGGAACAGATTAGTCATACCTGGTGCCTCAGGTACTCTGCCTGCATGCAACTTTTTGCAGAGGACACGGTTAAGCGATGGCATCCCCATCCAAGTTCTCAGAAGACCTACACAACTATGCCCAAGCTGTGTCAGTAGCACAGCTAAACCAGAGGTGGCAATTCAGCCACCTTCTCCAAGCTACTTCCAAAACCTTCACGGACACAGATGAGCAAGGGTGAGAGAGACAGACAGCGAGAAGAAAAGCGGGAGGAGAGAATAAGGAGAGTGAGACCAGGAGACTGCAGAGATTTGCCTTGTGCTGTTCCCTGAAGGGAGCATCACACTTGTCCAGGCTTACGTTACACTGGGAGGCAAGACAGAAAAAGAAGACAGGTGATGCTGGCCTCACCTCACAGGCACCAACCTCTACAGAGTACCACCGGCATGAGGACAAACTCCTTTGATTCCATGAGCTGTTGACTCAGGCACGAGCCCATCATGTACGGATGGATGAGATCCCGCAGCAAGGGGAGGCACTAGGAGGAGACAGACACTGGCAAACCCCGCGAGCGTGGCTGTGTGATGTACCAGCATCACTCCTGCGTGGGGAGCCACCAACGGCTCTGCAAACACACAGGGCACCACAGTGCCTCCCGTCACCCCTGCCACTCACGACTGGGGAGAAGCGTGTTGTGAACGTGCAAATCCCACCCCGAGGTCTCCGGGGTCTGTAAGGGGACTAGTGCCAAGACAACATGCGACAGCAGTGGAGGACGTGTCCTGTTTGATAATCTCCCTCTTGTCCTCCATCCAGGGAAGAGCATACCTCTCTCCTGCTCCATCTTCATACCAAGGCTCGGTAGGAATACAATGTTCCCTCCCTCAGACGCACTAGGAGGTTTCCTAATTAACCAAATGATCTTCCAAAAATAGGATTAAAATGTCTGCCCCAGACCAGTAGTGTATTTCAAAATATTATCTGGGTATGAAAAAGGATATTTTTAGCATGTTACAGACTTCACAGTTCGTCAATAAATTTAGAGAGCTCAACAGGCATTAGGGAAGTCCTTCCTCCCACAGCCAGAGGGGTGACAAAGACAACTCAGACGCAACAGGAAGGCTTAGGGGTCATTTGCAGCAGGCAGTTAAGGCTGAATTCAGGTATATCAGGACAGATGGATCTCCAACAGCTTCATAACAGAGTGAGTATTATAAAGTATGATAAACAGTCACCTTCTCATAGGCAGGGTGTGAAGCGAATAGTCCTTACGCTTGAGGGCTTGTGCTCAGCAGCCAGTGCACCCTGGCAGAGGCAGGAAAGCAGATGTCCTGGAGAGCATCTGGAGAGGCCAGAAGAGAGGACAAGGAGGACTGGCAGTGGCACAAAGCTGAGAGGGGGAGGTGAGAGCGGGAAGAGCAGCCACAGGAGGTGTGCCTTCAGCCTCATCAAACAGGGAAGGCTTTGCTGACCAGAGTGCTAATTACAGAGACAGATGAGAGCCCCTTTTAACTGGCTAGGAAAGGAAGCAGAAATAAGGGTTGGAAAGAATGATCCACCAGCATGGCCTGGCAGGACCTAGAGAAGGTGGCAGAGAGAGTCATGGACCAGCTGTCCTGGGACCAAATCCATCTCTCCATGCTACCTAGAACTGGAAAGGCCTCAACTGGAGTACGGGGCCCAGTTCAGCATGCTGCAACTCCAGAGAGACGTGGACCAAATGGAAGAAGTCCACAGAAGAGCAAAGAGAACAACTGCAGGGTGAGCAGGGCTGGTTTATTTGAGGAAAGGTTGACGGAACTGGGATTACTCTACAGAAGAGGACAACATGGGAGGGGAAGTGCAACTTTCAGGCACAGCATTCAAAGATGTAAAAGGCTTATCCAGTAAGAACTGAGGGAAGAAAGGACCTGGGAAAAATGTATTTTCCATGTCCCTGATGGACAGAATAAACAATATGAGGCTGGAGTTGGAGCAAGGCCAACAACTTAAAAATTAGGAACTTCCTTCTAATGGGTTAGGCCAGTGAAGTCCTCCAACAGATTGCCTAGGGATATTGTAGATGCCTCTGCAGCAGACATCTTCAAGAACAGGCTGGAAAAACATCCGTTAGAAATGACATAGGTGCAAGTGAGTCTGCCTTAGGCTGAGATGATGTTGCATGGTGCATCTTTTAGACGACCATGTTGCGCCCATGTTTTTCAGCTGAGCAAGCAACAGTCACTGTGCTTAGCTGGGATAGCAAAAGAAGGATACTCCTTTCTTCAGAGGGATCATCTCTTGAATTTCAGAGATTGTTGGCCATCCTTGTGACACTCCACAAACTGAGCAGCTCCTCCAGAGGGAATTCACCAAGAGCCATCTCCATGCCTGCCCGCCCTCCCCCGCCGTAAAACAGAGCACTGCATTGACGGCAGTTGTTGGGAGGCACGCCGGCAGTGGGGAAGTAAGAAATCTCTTCCAAGTTAAAGCAGGCATTAATGGTGACTGTTGATGGTAAACTACAACAGCAGAGTAGTGGCATTCTCCTCTATAAATACCAGAGCCAACAGAGGATGAGCAACAAGGCTAATTTGAGAGCTAGCTAGTGGGGAGAAGCAGCAGCCCTTTGCTTACCCAGCTTGACCTCAAAAAGCCAGAGCATTACACTGCATGCACTGTGGTAGAAATGCTGTCAATCACCTGCCCTGCCAAGACATTTGGCCCCACTGTTCAGGCGAGACAGACTATGAATTAAGGATGTGAGAATCGGTTTCACAGAGCTGAGATCCATGTCCATTTTTGTAGCATCACCAGTTTTAGAATATCATTAAGAACCTGACACTTTTTGCATTTCCCCGCTATTTCTTTTCATTTTCTCTTGCCAATAAACTGCCAGATTCCAGCCAGAAATGCAGTCAGTGTGCTGAAATCTAATTTGAACAGATAGTCTTGCTTCTAGCTGAATTACTATAAGAAGTATCCAAATTTCACAAGAGACACAGGAATGTCTCCTTCTAGGTGTGGAGCCTGCATACAGGCTTCACGGTCTAGCATTTATCTATAGGGGATAATAAATGAGAGGAGTGTAGGGAGGGGACACAGACCTCTGTGTGGGTCTCTCCTGTCCAAGGATGGGGGTGTCAGACTGCAAGGATGCTTCGTTATGGGTGCAGAGCCATGTTCTGAAGGGTTCTTAAAGGTGGTAATTAAGCGACATTAAAGCCAGAAGGATGAGATACAAGCCACATCAATACCTTTCACGGCACAAGTTACAAAAGCTGGGCTTTCTAGCTTAAGTACTAGAGAGTCCCTTTGCTAGAGTTACATTTTGCCTCTACTGCTCATTGGAATGACACCAGAGGAAGAAGTGACTGTCATTGCTAGAGAGGCCACAACCTCTTCTATCATCACACTGAGCTGGGATTCATGCTCCCTTTAAAAGAGAGCAGGAAAGAGCTCACAGAAGCAGAGATATGGAAATTCTCATCTAACCTTCTGGATTTACAGGGGTGAGGTGGGTGGGAAATGACATTAATTGAGAAATCCAAGGAAAGGATCTCATACAGGCAGACCTCTCTACTACTTGGCTGACCTGGACTGCAGGCTAGAGGTTTTATGATTTACCAGCAACTGAGGACAGCACTCTAGCCTTACCCCAACAAGCAGGACGTTGCTAGCTGTAGGGATCCCTGGACTTCACCTGGTTGACACAGTTCTGATGGGCCATGGCAAAAATAAAAGAGACGAGGTATTGTCATTCTTCCCAGCCTAGAGGAATCCAGGTGACACACATCCCCTATCGTGTTCTTACCAAGCAGTCTGAGAAAGCATCTCAAAGAAAATCAGAGGAGGAAGTAGTTACGTATGCATGTGCTAAAGCTAAGAAGTGCAAGTGTTACACTGCAGCCTCGCATTTAAATGGGACGAGGTGGGAAGATCTGCATAGAGAACCCCAGTAGATTTACTGCCTAATACCTTTCTTTGAAAAAAAGCTATTCTTAAGTATTTCAAATACTATTTACCTTGTTTTGGTGGGTATTAAATAGTTATTTACTACAGAATCATATGGTGTGCTCTCTCTGAAGGCTGCTGGGAAGGACAGTTGACACCTATGTTCAGAGCTGATATCTATGTGATGACCCTGAGGTTCACCTGCATTAATGCTTTCTGAAAAGACATCCAGGGCCTGCGCTCCAGCTGTGGTGCAGGAGGAGAGGCACGGCGCAACACTACGTGTAACTTGGCATCCCCTGTGGCTCTGTGTCCTTCCAGGACACACGACCCCTGAGGCCACTGACATTGCTCCAGCCACGATGTCCCCTCTCCATGCTGCAGGAAGTGCTGGTGCCAAAGGGCAGGAATGTCACAGAGGAAATTTGGGAGAACCCCTCACCAGCACTGGCGGCCACCTCCATGAATTTTACATGTGCCACTCCTTGAAACACAGCCATCTAATTTTTTTTAATATTTTTTTTTTTTTCTAAATCCTCCAACAACAGAGACTGCACAAGCCCCACAGGCTATCTGTTCTGGAGCTTGAACATCCCAACAGAAGCAGGGGAAGAACATGGATTTCATTGCTATCACAGCACTGCTATCACCTCTAATAAGACACCATCATGTGCTGCAGCACTGGGGGCTGCCCAGGCCAGCCCCGCTAGGCTGCAGGGAAATGTGCCACACACCAGCCCCACTGATTACATACACTGCTTTTGAGAAACACAGAGAAGACTTTTTTAGCAGGAAAAAATCAGTAAGCCTAAAAACAAAGGTAGTTTGGGCTTTGGGGATGTATAATTTATGAAAAAAAAAAAAAAAAAAAAAAAAAAAGGCTAAAATGACACAACTAGCTGGTAACCCCCTGGAAGCCAGGCAGCCGAGCATCACATCGGTGCCAGCCAGGACATTTCAGGGTAGGTTTTTCTTTTGTCAGATTTCTATCACTCCCAGATTGCTGAAGATCTGCAAAGACACACTGACCCGAGCCCTGGAGATGTGGATGACCCGTCTCGCTCGGCTGCACCGAGGCTGTAAGCCCAGCTCCGTCTTGAAGCTGAGCTCTGTCTGGTGGTGGGGTCTGTGGAGCAGCAGTGATCCCCCAGGGACTGGGCTGGATCCCACTGGGGACTCGGCGCTCTGCTCACCAATGCCAGCCCACCTCCGGCTTTAGATTTACTGCTACTTCTGGCAGTCAATAAAAGTCTGCAATGCACTAGGCAGGAAACCTCCCCTCCGCATCCCTCCCACCCTTCCAGCTAGAGAGATCTGGGAAGATTTATTACAGCAATAAAAACAAAAGAGACGGAAAGATCCGGGGGAGTCTCCAAGGCAGGCAGTGCTTCAATAAAGCCCAAGCAGGCTCTTGGGGGCATGCTGATCTCCAGGAGAGACCACACCAAACGGCAGCAAGCAATGCATCCAGTGGAAGGGGAAATGTCAGCCCACGCTCCTGTCATACCCGAGAAGGAGGGCAGGAGAGACAATTCAAACAGGAGGGAGTATTGGGCTCCGGGTTTTTAAAGCCCCTGAGTGGAAGAGCAACCAGATGGGAAGGGAGATGCTCAAGCAGGGGAGCCAAGAAGCAGCCACGCAAGAGCGCTTCCACCCTCCTACTCCCATCGCTGCATCTCAGGCCCAAGCCACGGTGATAACCATTGCTCTGGTCCCGAAACTTCACCCACTCCTGCCAAGGTGCTTCACCCATGGCACAGCACGGCCTGCTCTCCCAGGGCAGGGTGGCTCTGAGGGGCTGAACGGTCCCGTCACCATGTGCCTTGCGCCGCTGCAGGCAGAGATAATACAGAAACTCCTCTGCGGGAGCCTTTTACTCACCTCTGGTCCTACTGGGCAGAAGGGATAGTCAATAAACCAGAAATCCAGTCCCTTCTTCCCAACCCCTGGAGTCCCTCACTGAGGCCGAGTAGATGGGACACGAGATCAGGTCTCCCTGGCCCAGGGCAGGCAGCATGCAGGGCTTGCAACGCCTTGCCTCCCTTCACAAAGTCCCTGCAGGTCCACACGCTCCCACGCTAGGACCTACCCACGGGCAGCCCAAAATTCCCTGGGAAACACACTCCTCACATAGATCTCCATCACTCTCAGCACCCAGACTGGCTCCTCACAGCCAGGTTGGCACCCACCGACCTTCTCCCTGGACAGATGCCATGTGTGGTGTAATGCCACAGCAAGGGCTGTGCTTTTCCGTCTAAGGAAAAGGGAGAGAAATGCTTTAAGCCTGATAAAGAAAGAGGGAAAGAGAAAATGTGTTCCTTCTGGAGGAAGGAGGGAGGGGTTTGTAGCAGAGAAAAGCCCTGGAGACCCTGGAGGCTTCGGTGCTGTTCTTCCCCTCCACAGAGCTTCACGGTTTAACCTCACAAAACTGCCTCCTTGCCTTAGTTTCATCCACAAAACAGGGTGTTAGATCTGTAAGCAATGCTAGAAGGTGCCACGGAATAGCGAAGTCACTTCTCTTACGCAGGCTGTAGGGCAGGCTGCCTCCGTGCCTGCAGTAGGGTCCCTGCCCTGCTGCCTCCCCACCCAGAGCAGCTGGCTCCACAGCGGGGCATCGCGCTGGGACCGGGATACTTTAAGTGTCCTTTTACTGCTTGGGGTCTTCACATCCACAGAAACAGGCGTTCCCTGAGGTTAGTCACCAGTTACCCTGAAATTACTTTTAACTCAAGCCTGGATTTCCACACAGTAAAGCAACACGCAAATATCCAGTTAAAAGCTATTCTGTACCCCAAATCTTGCCACAGATGCGCATTCACATCTGCATTTTCTGACAACACAGAAACACGTAACCAACTTGCACCTCCTGAATGACTCTAGATGAAGTGGGTCTAAGGGTCTACACTGGGGTTGTGTTAACCAGCCATGTCCCATCTTAAAGATCTCAAAATACAACAGCAACTTCACTCCAGGACCGCTGCATTTCAAGAGAACAGGAGGGAAAGGGCAGTACTTTGGAAAGCACAGCACTAAAATACAATAACTCCTTCCAACACTGGTTGACTTGGTACTGTTGACTAGACAAAAGCAACTACCAAAAATCGGGTACAGAATAAATAAAGGTTCTGTCCTCATTTTCAAGAAGTAAATGTGTCTGTGCTCAAAGCTTACTGCGCTCTTAAATAATTGGTTAATTCTTTCCACCATGCAAAGCTCTTCAGTTCACCTTTAAAAGAAAGAGATGGATGATTTAGAGTCCAGCATCCCAAAAGCAAATCTCCACTCCCCACACAAGAGGCAATAATTCAGCACAGCTACGCTGCCATCAGTCATGCTTCTCATCTTCCCAGTGCACCTTTGCTGTCACTCCCTGGCAGGGGGAAATGGATGGTAGATGCTCCCGGCTATGTCAGTTTTGGGGATGGAAAAGATAGGAAAGGGGTGACCTTGCAAACACTGCCAGCAAGTCACACGTGTCTAACTCGGAGATGGCTGGTGGTCTCCTTCATGACTGCCTGGCTTTGCTAATTAGATGCTTCGAATGTTAGAGGGAGACATATTTAGCTCCCCAGACTGTGGTTAGTGTTAGAGGGACTCTGTAATTTGGGGGGGGTTGTTGTTGCTGGTTTTTTTGGTTTGGGGTTTCCCCCATACACAATGGTTCCCATATGAAATAGGCTCAGTTTTCAAGTCAGAAGTTTATTATTTTTTCTTATTTATTTAACTGCCACTTCTGCAAGCCCAGCATAGGATCTGACAGTCAGACAAGGCTGCTTTCCCCAGTAATAAAGGCCTTGTAATTATACAGGAAAGCCCGGTGCTGATAGACAAGCCAGAAGGCATCCCAGTCCATTTTTCCATAGCTATCCTGTTTGCAGAAGACTGAGAATAGCTTACCCACGCTGCCTGCGCAAACACAGGTGATTCACACAGAGAGACCAGGCCTTGGATTGCATTAAAGCTGAGAAGTTGGTGGAAAAAGGGAAAGGATCATTATTTTTTTAAGTCCTGTATCCATCACGTCCCCTGTGGCTCTGTGTACAGCACAGCTAGGGAAACATACCATGCTGTGTAGTCAACATGGTGTCAACAGCTCTCCCACAGCCACCGAGCCCACCTTTACTGGGAGAAGCCCACCACCACAGTGCAAAGCCAGCCACCAAGCCTGGAGGAGCCAGGGCTCCATTCCCCACCACTCTTCCACGGGCAAGGGGCAGATCTCACAGCCTGTGCCCTCTTCAGCAGGCTGGAGCGGCACCCCTCTCTACTGAGGGAGAATTCATACCAAACCCTACGGGGATTTTCACAAGGCGGCGAGTTGCCACATTAGTCTCTGCTTACCCTGTCCAGCTGTCTATTTTGAACCAAGCACAAATGCGGTCCTTCAGCAAAGAAATGCTCCTATTGATCAAGCGTCCATCTGAAGAAAAGACTGTTCTTCTCCCCTTACCTCTTCAAACAAGCCCATTAACTTTACTGCAGTTATCAGGGGACACCTCATGCCTGTGGACATGTCCAAGGTAGGCAGGATCTACACCAGGAGAGCAGGGAAAGTACAGGTCCTCACAGTAGCACATGACCTCTTGCAAGTGATGAGAAGTAGCTCAGATTTCAAAAATTACCCATTTTAATTACACACAGTGAGATTTATAACATAGGCAGGAACATTTAGATAGCTGTTCAAACGCTTCTTTCTTTAAGAAATACAGTACTGAGATTGCTAAACTGGCAATACCCTGAAAGTAAAATTTGAAAGATCTTTCCTTCTATCTGAAAGGAAATGTTCTTCTATGCTTAACATATAAATAAATACATTAGACCCAGGGGTGTAATGCAGCAGGTGATTTCACTCCATTCAGCCCAATGCCAAGTGATAGTTTTCTGCATTACTACTGAAAGATGCTAAGCTGTGAGCTAAGGTATAGTTTGATGAACGTACTTGAAAAACCTATTTGGTGCCCAAAAGGAAGAGATGTTCAGTGCTGCATGGCCCATGACACTGAAGATGCCCTGCCTTATATGCGTTTTGGATTCTGCATTCCCCTGATTTCAGCCCATGCCATTGGATATGTGCAAGGACCTGATCCTACACGGAGCTCTGCTAAAGCCAGTGCCCTGCCATGCTGGCACCCAACGCAGGACAGATGCCTTCAGCTTCATCCCTACCTGCAGTTGGGCAGGCTGCTAAGGCAGCCATCTCTTCTGACTCAGTTCCAGTCTTCCTCAAAATCACTCTGGCCCTTCTTACATGTCCCCTCTTAGGGCAGAGATGCTCAGTCCCGGGTCTCCCTGGAACAGAGCGCTGCAAGAAGCAGTGACCAGGGATAAAACTCAGGGCAAGAGACTTTCCATGATAATGCAGCATTATGGCTGCTACATTAACTCACCGTTTTGCATGTGGAGAAACTGAGGCACAGAGCAGTGATGCAGCTTCCCCACAGCTGCAGAGCAAACCAGAGGCAGGTCCAGGAGAAGCAGCCAGCTTCCCCCATCTTGTGTGCTACAAAGCAATGACTGGAAAAGGGAACCTGACAGGCCAGGCAGGTCGACAGTAGCCACAGGCATATTAGCAACAGATTTAAACAAATTTTCCTGCTTGCAGCTGCCTCAGCTGCCCTGCGAGGACACCCAGCTCACCAAGTCTGGCCAGTCAAACCACCACTGCACAGCCTTTACGCTAAACCGGGAACCTTGGTCCTGGGCTGGACTAGGTGCCCCCTCACGCACCCTTTCACCACTGTTTTGCTGCAAGGATTGCTAGTAAGAGAGCAGAGAAACTTCCTAAACTATTCCACTTAGAGCTGCATCATATAAGGCTATTAAGAGTGGCCAAAATGGGAAAAGATGCTCAACTGTATCACCGTTGGGAAAAAAATCCCAACAGAAATTGTATCTAATCTAATCCTAGCCTACTCAGTTATGGCAAAAGGAGCCATAATAAAGATGAGATTTCTCTTTTTGCCAGCAAGAGGGGATTTTGCCCCAGCAGCAGCTGGGAGCATAGCACAAGAAACCGGTGTCAGGCTAAAATCCAAGCTGTGCCTGTACTGTGTGCTCTGCAGCTAGCACTGCCAAGGAGCTCCACTGTTGCCAGAGCTCGGGGGTGTTCCTGGGTGCCCCAGTATGATGGCACAGTCCCAAACGGTGGTTCCCAAGTGGCCTTTGCTGGTTTCTTTGAGGACTGCCGGCCTACCGCATCCTGCCTGCTCCCCCCATCTTCTAGGTTCAGCGGGAGAAAGGACACGTGCTTCAGACATTGCATAAGAAAACTGCAATCCAGCAACACTGGGAAGGGCTCATCTGCCCGGGGACACTCCAGAAAATTAAGCTGAATTAATTAGAAGCGGGAAGTTAAGGCATGAGAAAGCCCTGTGTGGACACTGACGCTCTGAAGTAACATGACCTCAGTTCAGTTTAGCTTAATCTTCCCGTAAAGACAATTAGGCTAGAGTAAGGTCCCAGAAACAAGCTCATCCACACAAGGATTTAGCAGACTTTAACTAACGTCTGCAGACAGACCCTCAGTCAATAAAACTACAACTGGTCCGGACTGGTTTTGAGACACTCGAGTCTGACTATGCTTAGTGCACAGCCACCAAGCAAGATGGCAGCAGCACTGTGCTCCAGTTTTGTTCCTTTTCCAAGTTTTCCACAGTTTCTGGGCATATCTTCATCTCTACACTAAGAACCAGATATTTTAACAACTACCAGCAACTTCATGTCCATCATCACGGCAGAGGCCGGAGCCACCACAAGCTTCCTAGAGAGCAGCATGGCCATAGCCTGGAGTCAACCACTCCAGACATAGAGTTGCTACAGATACCGCTACAGGGTGTCTAAATAGCTATTGACCACTGCAGTCATGCTTTACTCTGCCAGCTCTGGTCTGCACAGAACACTTCTAGATGCCAGCCTATCACTATCATTTGGATGTTATTTTATTATTTTGTTGCACTAAGATAAGTGCTTGTTTCTTGATTGCAATAGTAAATCAAGAGAAAGATGTCTGCACTCAGCCATTTGAAAAAAAAAAAAAAAAAAGATCCCCACTAAAAAGCATGATTTGATTTTGCTACAGAAAGTGGTGCTTGAGTCTGCGGTCTTAGCTCAGCAGCCTTCTGGCACATGTACTACATCAACCAAATTAAGGGGCAATATCAAGGAGAACACGATGATGGCAGAATTAATTTTGTCCCATGGCATGACAGAGATGCTTCCCCAAATGTAATTCTTTCTCTTCACACGTGGTACAGACATCAACGACATAACCACGTCTCGTTATATCGGTAAGTGCAACACCTCTCAGTACAGTGAATCTCTTTATGTATTACAGACCAAACTTCTCAGAGCCATTCATGAGAAAAGAGTTTAGTACACTGCTCTTACACAACATACTAGAAATTAAATATAACAGCATATAATGAGAGAACTGCTGCAGGCATATTTAGGCCACCTAAGTTTTGCAGCTAAAATAGCTCCAAAGTTAACTGTTTCATCCTCCAAAGCAGAGTGCTAATGGACAGTGAATGGCACAATACACAGCCATTGACTTGGAAGGGAATTTTTGCCTAAAAGGCTTAGAGCAGCGGCTTTCAACCTGCCATTTTGATGGCAGACTGTGGACTGCTCCTGAGGGATTCACAAAAGGTTACTGTGAAAAACAAGATCACTATACGCTATAAAACAAAGTCAGATGTTTCTAAAGGGGCTCATATATCCCCCTAGAATATTGTGAAGGTGCCAAAAATTGAGAAGGGCTGACAACCCCTATACCAGGGACAAACTCCTTACTTTATTTTGCCTGGTTTACACCAGTGTAAGTCTCTTAATGCGAAGGGAGCATCTTCTGATGTATACCAGAGGCTCGGTAAAAATTAAGAGAGGATTAGACATAGGTCAATTCAGCTGCACGTGGCAGGATCAAGATAATTAAACTGCTGAGGGTAGAGCAGACTGCAAAAATCCAGAAGATGTTTCACATATGAAGCTCTGCATGTAGAAGACACTGACAGTACATTTGATTATCAGATAAACAGTTTGTAATTGTGTAATTAAATACCGTTTTATAACTATACACACTGGGGGCAGAATTAATGTTCTGCTTGGCATTATTGACTTCTAGGACTTAATCATGCAAATGGAACGTTCTCTTAACGAGATTTTTTAAATTCACCTCTCTCGGGTTTAAATGGGGAATGCCAGAGAAGAAAGGTGGCTCTCCATCCCAGGGAAGGATTTCTGCCCAAAACCACTCCCCGTCAGATGTGCCACGCTTGCCCCGGGCAGGGGTGCTCAGGACCCCACGGGACGGCGGTGCAGCCCTGCAGGTCCCCTTCAGGCAGCCGGCACAGCCGTGGGTTACTGGGGCACGGCACAGCCGCGCTCAGCTCCACGCAGCTTACTGCGGAACAGAAGTCATCCTAGCAGTGGAGAGGAAGGCTGAAGAGAAGCGAAACAGGAACGGCTGCAACGCGTGGTGTTCATAAGCATCTCTAGCAGAAACTTCGCTGTGTCCAAGGCCTCCATTTCGTACAGTTCCCATGGCTGAACACAGTTCAGCAACTGCTAGCGTAGAACAAAGCTATGTTCCCTGCCTGATGCCAAAAGTGCCATCAAATGTCTGTCCTGCTTACACGTACTGAACATTAAACACCATTTAGCTGGCCCCAGCAATGTCCCAATTTGCCACTAATAGTCCTGCGTCAGGGTGCAGCACTCCGTGCTCTGCACGGATAACTGGCGATGGCAGGAGGTAGCTTGGCCCTGCCCAGCATCAAGTCTAATTTGGGAAAGAGCAGAAGGGAATGCAACGGTCTCCCCTCTGTATTCTGGCTCCCAGTCACCAGGAACTTAGGGACCATCTGCACCCCAGTCTGTATCCACCACAGTGCGCTGAACACAAGGGGCTACGCGAGATACTGCCCTTGCCAATCTCTTAAAACTCGCTTACTGGAGGTGACACCAGCATTATGTATGACGTTCCTCAGCTTTTCTTATATTCGCATTACTTGCCAACCCTGGCTCCTTTCTCCAAGGACTTTTAAAGCATATGAAGCAGAGGTGCACTTGGAGGTGAAAACACAAGTGAATTGAGAAATGAAGGAGGGCTAGAGAAGGCGAGGAGATACAAGATGCATATAGGAGTCTACAGAAAGAGAGAGGAAAAAGAGTATGACGCTCCCTCTGGTCTTTCAAGAAAAATGGAGGCTTGGTCCTATTCCTGACTGCACAAGCCCCTACTGTTTAATGAAGAATCAGTATTCAAACAGTGAGCAGAGTCAGCCCCGCTGTACAATACCCAGTTGTCCTCCATCCTCCCAGGGCATGTTTGATGAATTCAGTCCATGCTGCTAACCTTAGGCTGGAGTGTGGGTGGCTCTGTCGCCGGATGGCACGGCTTACACAGGGCCAGTGCCAAAAGCACTAATTTCAAGACTGTTCTCTTACAGCACGGGGCCTATAGCACAACATGCTGCCATGCCAATACCCAGCACCCAGAGCATCCCCTCTCGGATTTGCAGGCTGCTATTAGCAGGTGAACGTGCCACCTTCCCCGGGGCTGATGAAAGCACCTCAGTCCCTATTGATTGCCAATCAATAGCCACTTCCCATCTCTCCCTCTCTGTTTCTGCAGTAGCAAGTGTTAGTAATCAAGTAAGAGTGGCAGGCTGATAAGATCCTGTTATCGGGCACCAGCAAAACGGAATTCTAGATCTAATCTCCTATGTCACATTTCCAACCCTGATCACTGAGATTTAACCCCTTTGACGACTGAAGCATGTAGCCACAGCTGCTCGAGGGAAAACTTCCCAATCTCCATCCAGGCCAAGGAAGTCAATGGACAAGCCAACTTCGTGCTCCCACTGAAACCCAGGGAGAGCAGGAACAATTGCAGGGAAGACCCCTGATGGTAGGGATTACTGTTTACTGCATCTTCTCACTGCTTCCTATTGTGCTTCCAAGTCACTGCAAGAAACAAAAGTGCCATGCAGCCAAAAGGGTCTGAACTGGCCTTTTATTCCAGTTTTCACAAAGAAACACTACCAAAAATTGAGGTTCGCAAAGAATATTTCACAGACTCTTCTTCTGGGCCTGTGAAATCTCTACACCCTCTCATCTAGGAAAAGAAAGTCCTTCCAACTCCATAGGGGACTTAAATATTTCAGTGCTTACTTGCACTCCAGTCCTGGTAGACCTTGGTTAAAGTCTTGTGTAAATAGCCCAATTTCATGGCTATTTACTGACATGTCCTCATGGCATGTGGCCATCTAGAGACACCTGGACTGCCTGAGAAGGGAAGCTTTAAATAAGCTGCCATGACTGCATGGCTTCTGCTCTTCCAACTGATCAAGTCCAAATGACGTGGACATAACTTTGCCAACAAACCAGCGAATACCAGCGAAGAGACGGTTAACGCAACTCCCTCCACCCACTCTAACTGCGGGAGTCTTTCCATCACATGTAAGAGGCTTGAGCTCAGGCCCTCAGAAGACTAGTCTATTTAAAATTGAATGTTAACAGAAAAAAGAAGAAAGTCAACGAGACATCAGGGTTGAAAGACAGGCAGGCTGGCTGTTGCGTCACTTCACATGAAACATAATATCTGAGATCTCAAGAAGATGGTGCTTCTCCCCTCCTTATCATTAGCACTTTTTCTGACTACTATTTCTGGAACGTTTCTTCTGCTTTTTCTCCCTTTCTGCCAAATCTGCTACAGTGCCAGTGTCGGGAAGAGAAACCTGCTCTGGGGTCACCACTACTGGGCCCCACTCAGTTTCACACAATGGCGTAGCCCAGGTGACTTGCTTCTGCCCCCACAACCTCAGTGTGTGCCAGACTCTTAAAATGTAGAAATACCACCCAAAGGTCAAAGCAACAGATCACCAGGAGAGTACGTTGCTGCATGTCCTTGGCCATTTCCAGCAGTCAACAACATCTGCGTACAGCTGTGCAGGTGGAAAAATCGACAGCACACGGTGAGTACATATCACACGTAGCCATCACGCAAAGGGACACCCTCTAATGCTGCCCAGGGGGTTCAGCAAGGAGGACGCTCACTGGATTGGGATATAAGCTGCTACCGCAGGGCTGTGCTCTCCCCAGGAGCTCTGCTATGTGTCTAGTAACCAACACCTCAGCTAGCCAGCACCTAAGAGCACTCGCCTGTTTCAGACGGGAAAAGGCACAAAACGGACTTTGGGTGGGAAATTCTAGCTCACTAGCTTTGCCTGGACATTCCCTCCAGCAGGGGAGAAGGTGGGCAGTCCAGAGAGACCTTCCCTTGACATCCCAGTGAGGGCCAGAGGTTCTTCCAGCTGTTACAGGGAATAAGCCTCTGCCACTGCCTGCAAAATCCCAAGTCAGTAGCAGTGACTTATTGGGCTAATACTTAAGACACACTATGCTACCGACTCATGTCCACAGGGACTGCCAGGTCCGTGGGGTCTCACACAGCCCACCCTGGGCAGCAACAGCCATTGAGACAGGAACACCATGGGGGCACATAACTGTGCGTATGAGCATAACTTCTGGGGATCAGTTACAGAACGGCATTTAGAAATTTGTAGTTGAACATCACCATCGTGTAGGTATCCAGCACTGTAGTTTCTCCACTGTGTTGCTGATATTGATCCTCCTTATATAGTTCACTGATTGCTGGTTAATTATATGTCGCTGATAAATCAATGCAGCGCTTCAATCCTGATTTGGCTTAAACTGCACAAACTGAGCAGTTTTTCTGCACAGCACAGCTCCTTCCCTGCAGAGCCGCTCCCAGACATCTGAACCCCAGCCTGCACCAGGGCAGCGGCTGACCCCATCCCAGCCACCAGACCTGCATGTCTCTCGCCCATCTTCGCGAGGCCCCTGCTGGCCCATTTCTGCTGCATGCCGAGGCCCCTCTAGCCAGCAAGCCACACTCCAGCGTACCAACCTTCCCCTTGGACCGCGGTCCCTATGGGCTCACTGGGGTAGGGCTGTATGTCACCCCATCATCCCTGGCATGGATGAAGATGCTGAACTGTTCGGGCCTTATGTTGAATCTTCAAGGTTGTGACTAGGAACTGGCTACCCATTAAACCTCAAAGCATTGACCACTATTTTTTCAGCCTGACAGACCAGACAGCTTTTTAATCCATCTGGTAGTCACCTATCAAGGCCATATCTCCCCAGTCTGGCTATAATGATGCCACGGGAGAACACGTCAAAAAACGAAAGCCAAGGTAAATGACACCCACTGCTCTCTCCATGGCCACCGACTCAGGCAACTCATCACAGAAAGCAGTCAGGTTAGGCATGACCTGCTACGGTAAACTCATGCTGACTGTGCCCAGTCACCTTCCTGCACCTAGAAATAGCACAGTCTAACATACATCTACACCAAGCTGTTTGTCCTTCGCTGTAAAAAACCTTCCTTGTAGGTTCTCAGCCTGGTCAAGGCTAAAAGCAATTTAAAGTTGCTAAGGGACCCTAACGATCTCTGGAGAGAGCCTTGGGCAAGTAAGGGCTTATTGCACAAGTTGAGGTGGGCACGTACCCACATCACACACCTGGACATGAGCAGGCGGTGAGTGAGACCCTGCCACCTTTATGGATGGGTCTTCAATCTCCGCAATTCACAGAGGTGGTCACCAGGGTCTGGGAGCAGGTCCTTACTAGGGACAGGACAGGCAGCAGGAGTGGAGGAGACAGTGGCGCTACCTCCTGCCCACAACACACGTGGTGTGCTCGTGACAGAGAGAGGGGATGGCGTGCCCAGTTGATGCAAACAGGTAAAAACACATCGGTATTTCCACAGCTGCTAAGAGGTTAGCAATTGATGCTTTAAATGGCAGGGCTCTGGTGAGACACCACATCCCTGCAGGAGCCTCGCAGCAATAGCTGACATTCAGACCCAAGCGGGCTCCTTGGAGAGGGCTGCGGGAGCCCGGGGTGGCAGGGACAGCAGTGCCGCAGCACGACTTAAAACCCACCAGCCTACCTCTGTTCCCAAAGAGGATCGACATGCCCCGTCTGGGCACAGCAACCGAGGCATCTCAGAGGTAACCCTGGACAGGCCACCCCAGGGAGGCTTTGACCCCAGCGCCTGGTGCTACTCAGCAGCCAGGCGGGAAGGCAGGCTGTGATTTCTGCAGCAGCTGTGCTCTTGCTGAAGAAAAGCATCCATTTTGAGTCCCTGCATCCCAGCCGTGCCGACCACCCTGCTCTCCGGAGCCCGCATTTTCAACCGAGCACCACACAAACTCTCTCTGATCGCCCTTCCAGCACCGAAGGATGTTCAGCACCCGGGCACTCACACCTCGCTCGCTGCACGCTCCCCAAGAGCGGCACAAGCCTCCTCGTGGGACGGGCACGCTGCTGCCGACCGTGCCAGCCCCAAACCTGCCCGGCACGGGCAGCCCCTCGCCCTGACCACCCCCTGCCCTACAGTATCTCCCAGGACCACAGGCTGCCAAACACAGCATGCCTACAAGCACTTGTTTTTTTCTTGGCAGATAAAATGATCCTCCTGCCCAATTTGTTGAGCGATTTGGGATCCCTCCCTACAAAAGAAGAAATACAAACACAAAATACCTTTAATTGCTATGAGAAACTGCCTGAGGTAACCGAATAATATTACCTCAATATTCTTCAAGCACTCTCCGTGCTCTACCTACAGGAGGTCAGATAACCTTGGGCGTGCTACTGTCCCACCACCTTGTTACAGAAAAAGCATGTAACTGTTTCCAAGGTCAAGTGAAGCATAAGCCAACTGGTAAAAGGGGTTTCCCTAGGAACAGAAAACCAAGGTGTTGCTCCACAACAATTTCCTTGTGCAAACGCAGGTGAGCAGTGAGAGTTACTCCAGAGCTGTGGTGAAAACACAACCCTAACGCAGCCAGGGAAAAGCCTGCCACAACTGTTCGCCTAAGTCTCTCTCCTGTTCTAGACAAGGATACGGTGCTCGAGAGCCACCAGGATTTACGTGATCGTTCGACACTTTCTTTCATGCCAAATCTCTCGTTTTGCTGCAATGTTTGGAGTTGAGGATCATCATTACAGATACCTAGATGCCAAGAGGGAAGATGATGTGCATGGGGAAGAACACGGCTTCTCTCTTCGCTCCAAGCCATACTCAGTAAAAGGCAGCGCCACCTGAAAAAGATTAGATGGCTTCCCAGTGTGACCCAAAGCATTCGCCAGCGGGACAAGGTAGGCTCCAAGGTGCTATGGTTTGGGGTTTTTGTTTGGTTGGGTTTTGGGGGTGGGGGAAAGAGCGGGGGCAGAGTAGAGACAGCAGCAGCAAAAGAACAGGAAGCAAAAAAAATAGCTCCTCCTTCCCTTGGCTTGCCTCAGCAAGGCTGGAAGTTTCTTCTCCTACCAGTTAGTGGAGGAGGAACTAGGAAATAAATTTCAATCCACCTCCAAGACATCCCCACTGACTGAGAAGTCCTGGCTGAAGTACTGGCCTTGCAGCAAGAAACCAAGCTCCAGCGCCACTTTAGGGGAGAAGACCAAGGCCCCATGGCTCTCAGCAAGTAATTCTCATCCATTTCTTTTTCTCATTCCAGCCACGTTGCTCTCTATCTGCTTTTCTCCAGACTACTTTGCAATTCATAGCTAAGCTCCTTCGAGCCCTGGACATACCCCCACCAGGGCTCCGCTGGCCAGCGATTCCCCGTGTAATTGTCCCCATGGAGAGAACAACACCATCTAAACGGACCTCTGCTCCACCTTTGGCGATTCACCCCCAAAACGCCAGTCAAGGACACACACTGGGATTCAGATCCATTGCCTTCAAGGTCAGCACAACGTTCACCCGCTTCCTAACAGGAGCAAACCTCGCTCATCCACTGCCTCTGTCATATCTCAAAGGTCCCTTCCCTGCTTCCATCTCATATTCCAGAGGTTCCCAGCTCACTCAGAGCTCCAGGATTTGAGGGAAAAAAGACACTTTGGGGCTGACAGCCAGCAACACAACAGCACTCACAGCAACTACAATCTTGTGATGGGGAGATGGGTTTATTCGCATGGGTGGACAAACTTCCCGGGAGAGCCGTCCGAACCTACAGCAGGGTTAGGGCAGTACAGTCTCAGCAGTGCATCGTCAGACCTGTATCCTTCAATCACGAGGCACCTAATACTGTTTCCTAGCAGGCTTCTGTGGGGAAGGAAATTCCTCCACGTGATTTCTTTAGGTACTCAAAGTCACTCCAAGGCTCCACCCTGCCCTCCCTCTCCGGTTTTCTGCAGATTGATTTAAGCTGATGCCTCTGGTGAGAGTTAATTGGAATTACAGTCCCCTACACAGTGGTCAAGTCCAGTGTTTCTCACTTCTAGCCTTAAACCATTTCAGATGCTGTGATGCTGCGGTTTACACCGGAGGCAGCTGCATTTCAACTGGCACTACAATTATTTTTCTCCCCAGAACATCCCAACTTGTATCAAAGTTTTACAAGGTATGAGCAGGAAGGTAGGACACTGCCTGTTATGGAGCTCAAGCCCGTCAGCACATTCTGTATCACAGGTTCTGACTACCCAACAAGGGGCAGAAAGACAAGTTTAAAGGGTTAAAGAAAACTTCCCATCCTTCAAAATTCCCAGGAAGCTTCAGAGAGGACGGCGAGGGTGGAGGCAAGCAGCGCCGGTCAGAGTGGTCCAAAGGTTGGGAAGAGGGATGTGGGGGCAGCGATGCTCACGTGCTGCTAACAGGTTTATTCCGCTGGCAGGGATTCCCTTCAGAAGCATTTGGGTAAGTGCTGTATACCGCCGAGTTCAATCTGTGCTAAGCAGATTAGTTCCTTACCGGTGAAAGGTTCTGGGCAGCAGCAGAGAGTTGCTCACCATGTGATACAAGGGGGCTGTCATTACGTTTCACAGATATGATATAATTATATGCTCCCTGGAGGGTACTTCTAATTGAATTATAGGGTGTCTCACAAGTATTCTGGGCAGCAGTTCGAGGAAGCTCTCACCGCCCAGAACAAGATAGAGATACCCTTTAATTCCATTAGATGTACCCTCCAGGGAGCAGGCCGTTACTCTATGCAGCAATTCACTTAAAAAAAAAAAAAAAAAAAAAATCATCTCCCCCCCAAAATTGGAAAGGAGGTACCCTCAGCAGAAGTTTGCCATTGCTGCATACTTGTCCCTCGTGCCTCTCCTCCACAAGCTCGCAGCCCCATGAACGTCCCTCACCCGTCACCCAGGACGGCCCTGCACCACAAGGGAGAATTCCCTCGCCGAGGGCAGCCGCTGTTCCCCGTCCCGGGGGGCTGCTGGGCTCCCTTCCCAGCACAGGGCCAGGAGAGACAGGGCTGCGCGAGGTGTCACATGCCGGGCTAGACGTATGAGGGAGTCTCAGCCTCCTCGGAAGAGACCCTGAGAAGTGGTCCCCAAAGGCAGCATATTAACAGTCCCAGGCCAGCCCAAACACAGGCTCCAGTCGTTACAGCACGTGCTGGCAAGGTTTCCCCCTCCGCCTGCCCATCAAACAGCCCGGAGCTGCAAACAGCTACCCGGCTCCCTCAGAGACAGCCAGACCGACCCCAGGACAAGGCAGCTTGCTCCCCTGAGGCTGGCCATGCTTCCATTACTTGGGGACCCAAAGCTATGCTCCCAGGGGCATATTTCAACCCTTGGATTTTGATCTCTGTTTTAGTCCGGACTCATTCAGTTTTTCCTCATGAACCAGGTCTTCCCAGGGGAGCTGCAGCACCAGGCTTGCAAAATCAGCTGCCCTGCTGCCCCAGCACAGCCCGCCTGCAAGCGGCACGTGGGGGATCAGCACCCCTGAAGTGCTCTGCACCATGGCACCTCACCTCCTCGGGCTCCTGGCTGGCCAGAAGCACTGCACAGGAACACACGTGGGAATTCCTGCTCCCCACAGAGCTCAGAGAAGAAAAAACCCACCTGTCCACTTACTGATGCTCTCCCAGCACCGAAGGCAACAGCTCCTTTGCTCTTTACCCTCTCTCTCCTCTGGGGGCTGTGCGCCAAGGAAACCACCCTGCGCTTCTCTCCTGCTCTGCCACTGCGGTCTACAACTGACTGTCAAGCCAGGGGAGATGTCACATCTGTTATGCCTTTTTTTGCTGCTCTGTACCGTACAAAGGATGGGATAATCAGGCCCCTGAGCCTTTTTTTTTTTTTAAGTCACCTCAAGGGAAAGCCAGCACCAGCTGCCCACCACAAAGTCTAATGACCTACTGAAGCTGCCACCAGCTCCGACTCCCACAGACCACGTCTAGCACTGCTCCACTTGCCAGGCCACAAAAAGAGCAAGAAAGACAATTATGCCAAGTACTTGCTAATTATAGAAAATTAAGACCTTCCGATAGGACGGGCACCACAGTTGCTGCTGAGATAACGTACACAAAGCTCCTCGCACATCCGCAGCGCTACAGCCTCGCACACCAGCAGTAGCCAGGCATCCGATGTGCTCCACCCTGCTACAGCTTTCAGGTATTGCTCTGCAGCACACAGCTGATGAAACCCTAGGAGCCCAACTGCTAGGCAAGCAGCTATTGCTCATACATAGTCTGTTCGCTGCGCTTTTGCATTATTCACAGCTCTGCCCACCTCCAGCAGTGTCAACTAACGGGACGCATCTGGGAAAAACTGCCAATTCACACGTCGTCTCTCCCCAACTCCCCTACAGAAAGAGAAAACTACTGTAAGCTATCAAAGCTAACCATAACCTACCCCAAAGTAAAGAAGCATTTCTGATGTCTTGGAAAACAGAGCACTCTGTGCTTATTTAGTCTTGCACAGTCAATACGCTGGTCCTGGCACATCCTTCCTAAACAGCATCATGGTCCCATTGTCTCTACTAAGGGAGGTGGAGATCACAGTATTAAGCCAAAACTCTCAGGCAGATGAGGTAAAGAAGAGACCAACACAGCAGGGAACACAGGTAAAGCAAAGATAAGCAGAGCAGAATTTCTACATTAAATATTCATAGCTTTATCATGCTTTTTTTTCCTCTAAAGGATAAAAGCAGAGAAGCACAGTGCTCAGGTGGGGATTTTTATGAGGGTAGGACCCATTTGGCTTGCTTATCTCACGGAAAGAAAAACAGAGGCACAAAAGGCAATTCCTACCCCATTTCACTTTAACAACATACTTTTACACAGAGCACCAGAGAGGCGCAGCAGCAGATAAACCATTTACGACACACTCAGCACAACAGCCGCAGCGCGGGCAGGAGCGGCCACTCCTGGAAACTCTGTTTGCAGAGGCGAACGGAGGAGAGAGAAAAAGCCTCTTTCCTCCACAGCACCTAAAAAGAGCAAAGGAGATCTTCCACCATCTAACAGAAGGACCAGGAGATCAGAGCCACGGCTTTTGCTGACACGGGGTAGAGCATCAAGTCCTCCTGGCCTCTTTGTAATACCCAGAAGGGCTCGACGCCAGCACCTGGGAGGAGAGCAGCAGCACACGGCGGAGGCTGTCAGGGACCCCATACCTAGAGGAGGGTCTCCAGGTGCCGCAGTCCAGCTCTGGGACCGCACCACGCGAGGCTGCTCAGGCTTCGAGGCAGCTGGGCAGATGCCTCCGTCAGCCTCCTAAGGACAGGTCCCGCAAACCCCAACAGGAAGAACTGGTCCTACCTGATGTCCAGGCTTCCACCCCGCTGCCCTTCCAGCGCAACCCACCCAAAGGGCCCGGCCCACCAAGCAGCCGGAGCCCGCTCAACACCAGGACCGGCTTCAGCTGCAACGCTCGCAGCAGCATGTGCTGGCACCCAGGCAGAGACTTGAGGGGCCTCATCTGTCAACAGCCCATCTGCTAAGACAGCTGTAAACATGTACCAGTCCACATTCCTCCCAGCTTTAAATCTGCTGGTTTCACTCAAGCTAAACAGAGGATGAACTCGGTCCTCGGTGCTTCTATCAGCTAGCATAGCAAATTCTCTTATCACCTTTTATCCTGACATGAGGTAAATAAGAAACAAGCCACACTGCTAGCAACAGGTAAATCATCTCTTATTTGAAGCAGCTGCCACCTTCCATCAGGATCAGCTGTTTCTACTTAGCCGCAACAAAAATGTGCTGGAGGACCTCTGGCTAGGGAGATTTTAGACTCTGCTGTTCTCCTCGTCTCGTTTAGAAAAGAATAAGCCCATATTTAACTCAGAAACTTTGCTGGCGCTCTGAACCGTTAGAAGTCACAGACACATTTCAATGATGCTGTAAGTAACGTTCCCACTGTGGGTTAACAAAAACCCCTGTACGTACCTGGAGTGATAGATGGTCTACCAAACCTTGCCACCAGCATCTCTTCTTATCCCCTGAAGCTGCATCGTTCAAACTGTGCCTTCCCCTCCTTCTTGTAGGTGGGAAACAAATATGACCTCTGCCTCTACAAACCTGTGTGTAAAGGGCATGATGTCTAAGCCACTCATCTGCAAAGGTGCTCCACGCACTAATGCATGGGTCTGTATGAGTAGAGGAGGTGAAGCTCACGCAAGCCACAATAGACTTGTTTTATCTTGGATCAATTCTGGTCTGTTGTTTGTTTTTAAACCCAAAACTTGGTCGTGTCATTTAGCAGGGTGAATTTCCCTGTGTTTGCTCTAAACTAGGAATATCGCTGCCTTCTCCGATACCTCCCAGAACACCCCTTCCAAGGGCCTCCTACTTCAGGAACCTGTGAGCTTCCCAGGGGTTTCTCTGCTAGATCAGAGCACGCACCAGCTCTGAAGAGCCTCTCTCTACTACATGCCTCTCTTTTGAGCTGGGGTCCGAGACCTCTCCTGTTTAATGCTGTCACATAAACTCATACAAATGCCTCCTTTGATGGACAAGAAGTCACAGTCTCCGAGACAGGATGTCATTTGTCCTTCTTCATGGACAGGTGGCAAGTATGTCCCCCTGACACCTGCCAATAGGACTATCTGGGAAGGTAAAGGTCAGCTCAGGGCTTCTCTTCTTCCCAGGATGGTGCCACATTTCTGCAGGCTGATTTTACATACGCTCCAGGAGCAGTCCCCTGACGCCTTACACTAATCCCCTGCAGGTCACACCACCTACACCTCAACAGGGCGACTACAGCAGAAACCCGGAGCGTGCATGTGTGCGTGTGTAAAGGACTTCAGTTAAATAAGAAACTGGTACTGTTAAGAACACTGACATGAGAATTTTACAGCAAGAAGGAAATACAACAGCCTTTCACCACTGGCAACAGTGAGGGAAGGTTTTTTTAACTGGAGGACAGCTGCTACTGTTTTCCCTTAATCAGAATTAAAACAGGAATCAAGAACTTCTAATTTATGTGAAGGTATAGGAAGAGAAAGCCAGAAGCTTACCCAATGATGGAAACAAACTGGAGAAGAGTTTGGAGGATTCAGTCTCAAGTAGGCTCTAATGGAAGGAAGCATGTCCTGAGAGAAGGAGACCATCAGCCTCGCACAACAAATTCTCATTGCCTGGAGTCCCACTAATCAGTCTTAATTTTTCTGAGGGCTGTTCTCCTCAGAGCCCAGAGCCTTAGGATCAGCGCATGGTGTATGAGAGCTGTTGAGCAAGAGTTGAGACTAGATTACCAAAGTAGTTTTGTTATAACCTTGGTTATTAATCGGAGTCATCACAGCTGATACAAATAAACCAAGGTCTGCAGATGCAGCGCCCCTCCGTGTCATGTGATGACCGTTTAACTTAGGAAAATGAGCACCCAAAACCACAGTTACTGTCGAGAGCTTGGGGGAATAGTGAGATACTGCAGCTACTGCCTATACCCGTACCAACCTGATTTGCGATGGCTGGGGGCAGGTTAGCAAAACTGCATAAATTCACTGTGGTCCTGAGTAACAGGAAATTACAAGCTTGATGTACACAGACCTTCTTCTGGATAGAGCGCAGGCCAGCAGTTCAGGGAGATCAGTTTTATTCCTGTCTTTGGCTCTGATCTGCTGGGTAATCCAGAGAGAAGAGAATTCACTTTCTCTGTATTCCCCGCCCCCCATCTGCAAAATGGGAATAATGTAATACTTTGCAAAAGAGATTGAGGGACGAGATCTACTGATGAAACACCATGCAAAAGAGCTAAGTATCATTAATAGCATCCCCCTCGAAATGCCACAACCATGACTGTGTAGGTGATCAGATTAAAAAATTAAGTTGACAGTTTCCTCGAGCGCTGAATGGCAAAAAGGAAGAACAATTAATTACACCAAATCTCAGTATGATGTCCTTCAACCAGAAACCTGCCACTCGCCTTTCTCCACTACCACCTTTGCCAGATCTGCTGGGAGAAGCTCACAGCCACCACGGCAGGACCACAAGCGAGGGGTTAGGGCCCAGGTAACTCTGCACCCAAGCACAGGTGGACAGGAGAGGAAAAGGCAGAGGAAGGAATACCGACCTTCCCACCAAACCAGGGTGGCACAACACACACGAGAGAGGGTGGCAGCAGCAGCAGCAGCAGCAGCAGCACATGGTGGCTGCCTGGGGCAGTCGTTAACCACTAGCCTTGGGCTCAGCACCAACCTGAGCTTGACCCAGACAGGACCACCTCTGGCACAGCTCTGGCCTTCACGTGAATACATACACGCACGCTCCATGAGCCCCCCCTGCCAGAAAATACCTGAAGCCCCCAATGGGAAGAAAGGCATGTGGTTTTCCACTGCTCAGTGTCATGGCAGCACTTTGGAGGACCAGCCTCACAGAGCTAAGCACACACTCGGAGACAGCCCAAGGCTCACGGTGACTCTGTGGAGCAGCCACAGCAGCCTGGGGGGCTTCTCTGCGGAGAAGCTAACAAGAAGAGGCAATGCACAACTTGCATACAATGTCCTGCCCAAATCCTAAAGGGGAAGAAAGAAAAAAAGAGAAAGAAAAATAAAAAACCTCACTCTCAAGGCAAGCTTAATATGTTTGTCTCCAGCAGTCTCTATGAATGGAGGAGACAGCCCTTTTGTTACTGAGAACTCTGCCTAACAGCACAGATAGATAAGTGACTGTAGGTTTCCAGGTTACCAGAGTTCAGCCATACTGACTTCGCAGGCCGTTGAATGCCGATTTAACACCCACAGCATCTCTCAACACCCAGTTCCTTCCTGAGCCACAGGCAGTACTCCGAGAACTACGGACTCAGGGTAGATAGCTACACCTCTAATAGCCTTCAGGTCCTGCAAGAAGTTGAGCAACAAGCAACAAAGGCAAGTAACAAAGTAGATCTCTTGGCCTAAACCTTAACTCAGTATAGCTGCTGCAAGTGACATGGCCACAGCAGAACTTGTCACTTTACTTTCTAGCTGGCATCAGTTAGCTTCTGGTAACTTGTGTATCTTCCTAAACTTTCTAAAGCAAGACCTAGGCAAATTTCCATATGAATTTAAGCAGTTTTAAACAGAGGAAACAATTTAAACAGAGAAAATTTAATTTAAATTTAATGACTTGCTGGGAGTTCCCTTTATTATGCAAAAAGAAAATCCTTTAAAACCCAATTCGCTTTTTGCTGCTGGATCTTAATGATTTCTTTATTGCTTGGACATGATAAAGCAGCTGGGTCAATCCTTCTACATTTTCATACCTCCAAGAACCTAACACTTATTTCCATAAAAAAAAATCATTTAATAGAAAAGTGTTTGGTCATCTTGCAAAAAAACCAAACCAAAACAAAAAAAAACCCCACCCAAACCTAAGTTTTGGACTTGATTTTTCGAGAGTTTCCTTTTAGTCAATAAGAGAGCTGAGCTAGGATTCTGCTTCAGCTGCTTAGGTCGTATGTGACCCTCACTGGAGCAGGACCTCAGAAATAACAAGTGTATTAAAAAAAAAGAGGCAGCATAATCAAATATTTGAGACCTGATCAATTCTCTTCTCAGCAGATGACAGTGTTCAAGATTATATGGCTTGATTTATAGCTGTCCAACACTCACACACACCCATACACACACACACTCTGCATGGGACCATATTTTAGTAATAACAGCATTGTTTCAAGCCTCCTCATCTCAGCCTGCTTTCTCTCGTGCTCCCACCCAAATGTGAGTAAGGAAACTTTGACCATGTTAGTCTAGAAAGAATCACAGAAGCAATAAGCAAGACCCGGTGGCAGGATCCATTTCCCTCTCATTCTGTAATGTTTGCATCAACTCAGCTTTTCATAGTCCCACATATTTTAGGGAAAGCCTCTTGAAAACGGCCCTGAGACAGTTTATTTAACTTGTTATATTTAAGTGAAGACCCCTTCTCCATTTAGTTTTCAGGGAAAGTGCTTATCCTTGTCCCTGGGGATTTAGTAGATGGCAGCACCTCTCCTATAGTTTAATCCCAAGGATGCTGCGTAATCCAGTGCCCCTCAGATTAATCTAGCCGTTGCTACACTTAAGGAGGCTGACCTACAAACTACTTACAGATCACCTGCCACTGCAGAATGCAAGCTGAAATTTTTAAATTTGTGTGTCGGAGAACGAGCTGAGAGCGTGAACTGAAGTTTTTACTCTCCTCCAGTTTACACCAATCAGTGCTTCTTTGTGGCTGCAGATCCTTAGCATACATGCATAGCCACAGCAAACCTTAGCACCGTCTTAGGTGTTTGCAAGATGCTGTTAATTCATTTCCTTCCTCCGTGAGTTAAAAATCTTTTCAAAGTGACTCCATGAGAAGAATGACAAAGTTAAAGCAATGAAGTAGGCAGGACTGCATCCACGCGCAGCTCCGACACCAGCATGGAAACCAGAGCCCAAGTTTCACCTTTCCTAGGCGAGGGCCCCATCAGTAGCAGGCTGAAGTGGGGAGCACGTAACTTGTCACTGCTTTCTGGCCCCCTGTCCTTAGCATTGTCTACTGACCATCTTAAGCTTCCCGCTTTCCCCTCCGTTCTGCACCAGGCTTTGGGGACCCTCTGTCCCCCCCTCAGTGCGCAGGGGATGTCAGTACCCGGTGGTGTGATCCCCTTCGGCGGCAAGGCATTTAAGAGGCAGAGCCTCAGATATTCAGCCAGGCAATCCCCTGGCTATTTGGTGACCCAGTGTCTTCATACAGCCTTGTACCCAGTGATACCATGACCAGTCACTCACACGCTGCCCTCTGGGTCAGCAAAACTGTTCCAAACACCCTATCCACCCATCTTCCCAAACTGGGCTGGCCAAAATTAGATAGTGTTTGTTGGAATAGTAGCATTACGGGTCTGAACTCCAAATTCAAACCTGAATCACCTCAAATTTGACTGCAGCCTAAATAGTTGTTCAAAATTATTTTTCTGCATTCGGATTTATAAAAAAAAAAAAGGGGGTGGGGGGGTGGGGAGAAGAGATTAAACCTGCCCATTAGTGCTTCCAGGTTTCTACAGCTGCTTTCACCTGCACCTCAGAGAAGCACTGGCAAAGTACAGCAACTGTGTTCACTACATTTAAAGGCCAAGGGCTGATTACTGAGAACTACCTTCACATGTTTCCAGCCCAAAACTCATTCCCAGAAGACCTGCAGATCTAAAAAACTGGGAGAGAAGAAAGGCAGCCTGCTGGCTGACATGATCTCCCTCCTTGTTAGGCTTATTACTTTGATTAAGTACTACATTGAGCCAGCTACATGAATTCTAGCTTTAAAAGAAATTAATCTCTACTAGCCATATGGTCCCCATGGCCACTGTGGCTAGCAGGCTTTGCTACCAGCAGTCTTCTGATGCAGAAGCAAAAGTCACAGTAATGCATTAGGTGTGGGCACAGTTTTAAGTACACTGCAGATGTCTCATCTGTGCTCTAGGGCATCTTCTCTGGGTCACAAAACACAGTGTTAAGCAACCTAGATATACTTATTTTCTGGACTGCCCCTGTTTTCATTACAGTCCGTCCCACAAGGATGCGCGTGGTCCTGCTGAATGTGATTGGGTTTAACCCAAGTGAAACAACTATGAGGGTATGCTCTGACCTGCTGTCACGCTTTTCAAAATAAAAAGAAGTCTTCCATCAGCCAGAACATGAAAGAAAGGGAGTACAGTTTGGAGTAAGATGGCTCATGGGCTTATTCTCTGGTACCCCAAATCTGCTGGCCCTTCATTGATGGGTCTTCTTCAAGCAAGAAAAGTCTCTTTAAGACCTAGCTGAAGCAAGGTAGTACCCATTATATTTTAAGTGGTCTACTCACAGGATGCTGTAACCACACGTCTGACAGACTTCTTCACTTTCTCTAGAGAAATCAGCTTGCGGCCCAATTAAGGAGACTAACCTGCACGGCCCATCTCCCTGAAAAGGCCAGATGAGGACAGCTGATCCTCTTCCATCTCTGATAGTGGCTAAAGCCAGCCAACCAGGAGCTTCTCTTCCTTTAACAGGAAGAACGCATACTTATAATCAAGCAACAGGACTGTGGATATTAGCTGGATTAAATGGTTTAGTGGGCTAAGGCAGAAGGTGCTACTGAATTAGGGCATCTCTGCTCCATAGCATTTAATATATTAACATCCTTTCAGGTACTGTATTGGGAGGCTTGGTACAAAGATTTCCTTTCTCTGATGCCAGTTGCAAGTCTGAGCAATTCTTCCTTTGATGGCTCAAGTGATTAGGTGTTAACAAGAGGAACCTAGGCACTTAACACCAGGGAGTTTTAGCACCAGGCTCACACCCCTCTCCCTCTCCCTACTCAGCTAAGGGATTTTTCTCATTCCTCACTAATGTTAACAGCAGGTACTTAAAGCAATTAGACATTATCGCCTCTCTGGTCTTTATTACTTCCTAGCTTTGTATCAGCTACTTTGTACGCAATAAAAGAGCTGAATTAACAGGACTGGTGCAGACTATTCTGCTTCCCTTCTTTATTCTGTATGAAAACACTGGGTCATGGAGCCACATGGACAGGCTGTGAGCTGCAGTGCTTTAGACCATTATTGCCAATTGCCATGGTATTTTACAAGGGGAAAACCCGCAGGTAGTAAAAGAACAAACATAGGGAGATCATAGAGAAGGTGTCGTGGGGAATATGGGTAGAACATAGGGACATAAAGGCTGGAAGGATTTCACAAGTCCAGCAGAATAGCTTGCAGCTGTGCCTATGCTGTGAATTAGCTGCCACATGGACCTGCAAGTTGCACAGGCAGCCTAGGGACACAGGTATGATGTGTTGCTCCTATGAAAATAAAGCCCCATGTCTGCTGAGCGGCTCTTGCTTGCCTGGGAATAACTGTTGTAAACTTTTCATGTAGGGATTGCAATAAACTCCTGTGCGCTCTATGTTTGGCGTTGAAAAAGAGGCTTTCCCATATTTGCCCAGCCAGGTAAAAGCTTGCCCTTTTTTCTCTCTCTCTACCTTAACCCTCCATTAACCCTTAGCTTTAGTACAGGACCTCAAAGAATGATATACTTTCCTCCTATCTGCCCACCCGCCCCCCCCCCCCCCCCCCCCGCCGCCCCTCCAAGCATTTCTAAGCCTCACTTTGTTATTCCCAAGAGGGAAGGGACAAGAGCTTTAAGCTCTTAAATCCTGCTGTCGGTTCTTGCCTGAAAGAGGTAAGTAGGGAAACTGATGGAAAGCTGAAGAAAGGAGCCTGTCCCTTGTCAGCATTCACCTGCAATGGATGCAACATGTGGGGTTAAACACCAAAACTAGACTCAGGAACAGAAATGAATTGGGGTACTTACACAGTTTCATCATTCTTGAACTCCAACTCCCCGTAAGTGTCTTCAAAGTCTTCTCCACCTCCTTTTGCTGTCCCTTCTACTGTCCTAAATGGCACTATGACTGTGCCCCGAGCACCTGATGTCCTTAGGACTTTGACTTCCATCACACCAATGCTCTCACTGACATGTATAACATCACACTCAAATGTGAAGATGCCAGCATGGTCATCATCCAGTATAGTCACTGTGGCCACACAAGGAGAAGCCAATATGGCCTTTGGGTACGGGGAGTTACTGAGCTCTGGAGGTTCCTCACTCTCCACCACACGGAGGTTACTGAGCCGCACAAAGAAGTGCTCATCTTCCTCAAAGATGTCATCATCGATAATTCCCACTGAGAACTCCTTCTGGGTCTCCCCTGATTTCAAGACAACAGTCCCCTCTGTGAACTCATAGTCAGCACCGGCATTGGCAGAGCCGTCCTCTGTTTTATAGTCCACATAGATGGTCTTGGACATGTCCCCTCCTTTCCGCACCACTGTCAGGAGAACGGCACCACAGTTCTCAAGACACTGGTAGGAGCATGGGTCAAAATAAATTTTGGAGATGAATTCCTCAGGTTCATCTGGCCGCACCTCATGCAAGCTAGTGCTCTTCTTGGCTTGCTCAGCTGCGTGCTTCTTCAGAATATTGCCAGCTCCCGTCATCATTCTGGTAGCTTGAATGCGATAAAAGGCTCTGCTCTTTTGCTGATGAGACAAGGCATAGTAGTTAGCCATCTCTACCAGCTGGTCCAAGTCCTTTTCTGGGTGCTTTTGCTTCAGGTCCTTAAGGATCCGGATCATTTCTTTGCGAGATTCATCTACCTCCTTCCCCTCCAGAGTCACTAAGTTTCCATCTAGAAAGTGGGAGTTCATCATCTTGCCATCCATCTCAATTCCCTTCGGGTGATCACCTTCTGATTCTATGATAATGCCCCTGTGCTTGTCAGTACGGTACTTTTTGTGCATGTACTTATAGAAAAGCAGACGCCTGTCTGCTATCCAAGCCAGAAGGACGCAAAGTGGAAAGAAGAAAAGTGTGAGCAGGCCTTCCCAGACCTGAACCACACCTGGAGAGAAGACAGCAAGGATCATGTACAACCAGATGTAAGCAAAGATGCTCCACGCAGCTGTGACAAAGAAAACCCTCAGGTGTTTTATCTTCCTGGTTTCCCCATCAGGGATCACATAGACACAGATGGCAATGATGATAAACATATTGAAAGCAGCACTGCCAACAATTGTAGACGGCCCCAGGTCTCCAGCGATGAATCCATGCCCACACACTTCTATCAGAGACAGAAGGATCTCAGGAGCAGAGGAGCCCAGAGCCATGAGGGTCAAGTTGGAAACAGTTTCATTCCAAATCCGAATGGTGGTCGTCGTGGTCTCTCCATTGGGTTTCTTAATCGTGATTTCTTTCTCTTGCGATGTAATGACCTCTATAGATGCCATGAAACGATCTGCAATGATGGAGACTCCAAGGAACATGTAGATCAATGCTACAAAGTATACGATAACACGGGCAATTTTGTCCCCAAGGGATGGGTTTTCTGGGTACCATATTGGCAGGATAACACCTTCCTTGCAGTCAAAAGATCCTGAACACGAGCTGTTTTGTACTGAACTGGTTGAGTCTCCCGTCAGGCCAGCATCCACCTGCAAACCATGCAAAAACAGCACAAAAGTAACCAGCCCAAAATGGAGGAAGGCTGAGGTGACAGGCTGCAAGCTTAACCACGCCATACACAAGATGCAACTTCCACTGTGTAGATCCAAAAAGGCCGAGAACCTGAAACAAACAAAACAGAGAGGGGGGAGGGAAGCATGAGAGAAAAGGAAGATGCAACATTTACCCAAACGCACTTCAGTATCTCACCACTGAAGAGTACTGGTAGAGATGCATGGGTTGTCTCTCTGTCACTTTGAAGAAGGTATTTAGCAGGGACTCTAACAAACTGCAGCATTTACATGCCCAGCAGATGAAGATCAATTGCTAGAAAAGTAACTCAGAGGAAAAGTGTGTATATATATAATAGCCCACTCTTGACCTACAACATGTGCAATAGGAGTACTGAGTGCTCAGCTGCCACTCATTTAATGATGCCGTGGTGTTCCCCAGCACACGGCACTTCAACCTAGCACAAGAAAACAAATCTAAAGGCTCCTCTGTCTCACCACCCACAGAATAAGACAAGTAAAGGAATCACTAGTAACACAAGAAGCACCTTTTAAGGTGAGTGAGCAATCTCCAAATGAAGCCCATTTGTACGACATAATTGAGTTATGAATTATGGAGTGCCTTAGTGGCCAAACCATCCCCACAGCCAGACCCTCCCAACAGGCTGCAGAGTCTCCAGAAGGGTCCTAGGGCTCCTCTAAGCTTCTGAGGCACAGGGCCTCCACGTTAGGAGGCAAAGATGTCAGCCCAGAAACAGGGCAGAGGACTCGTGCTCGGCAAAGCGCCAAAGGCCATTTTTCACTAGCCTTTCCATCGTGATCTGGACGATATATATCAACAATTTATATCAACAATCCTGCTTTTAAACGGTCACAGAAACCTACAAACCCACCACAGTTAGAAAAAGCTGTGCTTATGAACCCAGAAGATAGAGCAAAATGCAGGTACCCACCAACATTCCCTCTGCATCCCTAAGAAATTGATACATTTTCAAATATCCTCTAAAATGAAAGTAATCTCTAACCTAAAATACCGTGCAAAAACAAAGGAGCTGATCGATGCACCACGTAGATTTGGCATATCACTGCCCAGTAATGCCTTCTATTACTTATGGACTACATCGCTGTAGGGCTTGCACCACTTAAAATTGGATTCTGAACCCTTCACATCGTCACGGATCACACTATTCTCTTTCCTTTATAACAGGCCTCTGGAAGAATTTGGTCTCCGGCTTAGCTGACGGATCACGTTTGTGAGTCCAGACACAGCCAAGTATCTCACAGGAAACATCAAACTTAATAGCAGCATTATCTACAGCACTTGGAAGGTTCAAGAAGCCTTAACTCCCACAACTTTCATTGAGGTTTGTACTGCCAAATCAGTAGGGCTGGGATTCATTTCCCCTCCTGTAACTATCTAAATCTTGGGCAGTAAGTCAAATGAAGTCACTTAGGCTGCCTTTGTAGTCAGGGGAAAGAAGCAGTCGCTCTCAGGGGACGATCCTTCCTGTCCCACCGTGTTCTGACCCAAAAGATGTATTTAAGACCCACATCTCCAGACGGGATTTTGTCCCTCCCCATCTCTCTCCGTGGTCTCGAGGGGGTGCCCAGTCAGTCAGTTTGGAGCAGATGCCTAACCTTCAGATGGCAGCAAAGAGATTAACTGGCCCCCAAACACTTGAGGAGGTCCCTCCCCTCTCCCTTGCACTGTAAATATTCCAGGAAACATTTTAATGTTATCAGCATTAATAAATGCATCTCGAATGGCTATTTTATCACCATGTTGTGTCGCTCGCCGCTCTCCAAAAGCGGGTGCAATCTTCCCGGTATCAACAAAAATGTTTTCAACTTTCAGATAAAAATCTATAAAGACAAGCAAAACAGGAAGGAAAGCGTGAACAAGGACTGCAAATGAACAAAACCGCTCCTGACAAAGCACAGCGGAGGGGAGAGAATTGATTATGCAGTATCAGGATCACAAATCCATATCTGACACCCTTGATATGAAAAAACAATACACTTCTTCACGCCACCTGGACTAATTCAGAAAAGCGAGATTCTCCCGCGTTAGCCTACTCACCTTCCCTCTCCAATGCCTACTTATCTGCCTGACGACCCTAGCCCCGGTGCCTGACCGAGCCCCGGGCATGAGAGGGACCTCAGCCCGAGGGAGGGCCGTTAGCCAGCCCCAGCCTTGAAGTCTCATTAAAACACCTCACCGCCTGCATAGCGCAGGGTCGCAGGCAGGAGTATACCCAGCACATACAACTTGGGCTCAGTTTGACGCTCCCGTTTTGTCTTCCCTCCCGCTCCGCATGGTATTTTACCAGATTTCTGGCTGCAGGGTGTTGGGAAATCCCCGAGAAAGGGCCACTGAACACGTGCAGAGTGGCTATGAGCAGCAAGCCCAAGATCTCTGGGCCGCAAGGTAGATGTGTGCACATGCACAGTAAGGTGACACGTTCCAGGCGCCTCTGACTCAAGGTGCACACAGAGACCAACTGCATAAGCACAGCAGCTCCAAAAGCACCCCGGGCACATCAGATCATCCTTTAACGTACTGCAATTGCTGGCAGGTATCCACCAACCTCTTGACACTTCAGCTCCCAGCTCCTACTTTAACTGTACAGCAGCCAGTAGGTGCTGTGACTTCCAAGATCAGCCATGTAGAAACGGCTGACAGAAAGACAGGAGTAATTTCAAAAACATCTACGTGACTCAAGCACCTAAATTTGGTTTCAAAAATGACTTAAGAGTCTAAGTATCACTTAATTCAGAGCCTTGTCTAGGAATAGTACAATGACTGAACTGCGCTCTGAAATAAATCACTGCTACCACCAACCTCCTTCCCTGTGGGACAACCGCCTTCTGTAATTAACACTATCTGTCTACCTTCTGTAATGCCATGATGGTTTCTATAGCTAGCCATTCCTCAACATGCTCCAGGACCTTGCCAGTCCTTCTTGAATTTTTAATTTCATTTTAAGCAGAGAGTAATTTTACCATTATTCCCCAAACAAATCGTACATTATTTCAGAAACAACCTCTACCAGGGTAGCCTCTGTTTAAGTGTTAGGACCTCCAAACTCAGGCTATGGGCTGTGGACTAAAATCTCAGAATTCGGGAATACTTTTCTTCACTGGTTTTCACTTGCTTTGACAAACATTTTAACGTTAAGTGGAGGTCACAATCATTTTCTAAAATGATACAGTAATGACCCGATCCTGCAATTCTTTGACACTGATAAAACTCCCCAGTGGGATCAACAGGAACTTTGCCCACAGACACACTGTCTAATAAGATCTTAATATGTGCTCATTAACATGAAAAGCATTAACCTAACCAATCTGAAAAACACAGTGAAGCATTCTTACTGTCATCCGCCCCTTGGGAACTGGTGCAAAAGCGCTTTACAACATAGAATAAAACTATTAAATTTTAAAACCGCTGTTAATAAAACATTGAGGTAACAGTTTTAACATTCAGATGATAGAGGACAGAAGAGTTAAAACTCACTCTGTAGCTCTAGGTCAGCAAGGTTGGTTATACAAGGCGCAAGTTTTCCCTCAGATATGTCTACTAAACTCAGTCCAGAAATCACTGGGGGGGATCTACGTAGCTCTGGCCTGCCCAGCGTGAAGCAGCCATGTCCCCTACCCCTCCCCTAAGCAGCAGCATTGATCCCAGCAGGGCTACCCGGGACAAGAGCCACCCTTCGGCCCGAGTCCTGCCCCGAGGACCGAGCCTCCAGGCGGGCTTGCAGCACAGCCCTGAGTCACTGCTAGTCACCCAGGAGGCATCGCGGTGTCACTCCTCCTCCGACGCCAGTGCGACAAAACACATCCACATCTGGCGCAGAGAGGTGTCATTCCAGCAGCGGCACTGCCCTGGCCCTGCGGGATGCAAGCAACAGGAGGCTGCAGCAACAGTGGAAAGTCAGTTGGCGTTGGGTGATCTCTGGCTTTATACCATGACGATCATCTTTTCCGCTACCTCTTTGCTACGAGACATCATTTTCTCCCACAGGTCTCTGTCCCACTATCGCCGTCACATTGAATACAGGCAAATAAGGGCATTGGTAGCGAGGGGAGCAGATAGCGTCCCCTATCTGGTAGGATAAGTTCAAGGATAAGTTCAAAGCATTCAATCAATGCAAAAGAGAGACAAAACGCTGCAGGCATCGCTGCACCAGAATGAGCTAGCATTCAATAGCAAGGCTCTGGGAAGATGTGTAACAGTTATTTTAGCAGGGGGAACTCCTTATTCTACAAGAGTTGACAATGGCCATGTGATCCATAAATCCATAAATAGAACCCATAAATAAAAAGATCGGTTCTTGAAATACTTCTGGAGACAGTCCAGAAAGTAGCAAGGACCGTGCTTGTCACAATTAAGCCTGCAACAGAAGATGATTGTTAGACAACTACCAAGCTCCTTACATCTTTTATAACAGCTGAGTTTCAGAAGACTGATGGTTTGTCTGCTGTGGACCTACAGTGAGGTAGAAAACTGGGAGGGCTATACTGATCCCTTATCATTTAGCTTTTTGTATACAGCTGCTTACATGACTCTAAAGGCAAGAGGAAGCATTCACGACGAGAAATCAAACATAACACAGTGATGGCTGCTAACACGTAACCTCCACATACCGAGTTCCCAAGATCACTGCTCATTCAATACAAAACCGAAAGCAAACCTCTAAGTCCCTCTTAATTTCTTATTTAGGCAAAATTCCCCTTAAACCATCATAAAAGCCTTTGGATTTGGCCTGCAAATAAGATTAAGTCGTCTGGCACCTCCCTCTCCTTCCCCTCTCCCTCCCACCCCCCAAATAAATCAGCCCCACGAGTACATCTGTGACCATATATTCTCTCTCCCCCGACTCTAGACTAGCCAGGAAAGGCTGCTGATTAGATCTGAGTGCGGGGCGAGCCCCCTTCAGGCGTGGGCACTGCACGGGGGCCAGACAGAGACATCTCAAGATCAAGGGGTTTGTCTACTTGACAAGCATCCGTCCCAGAACAGAGCAGACAGATACTGCACTGCTATTAGTGTCATCTTATAGCCCTGCTCCAAAGCTGGAGGAGACAGAAACAAGGTTCAGCTTAATAACAGGGCCTCCCATTCCTCAGCTCCAAAGCACATAAAAGCTTTTTGATTGAGCACATGGGTTTTTTGATAACCATCAGCAAAAATTGAAATTAGAGCCTTTCTGCAAAAGAACACAAATAACTGAGTTTCCACAGAAGAGCTATTATACCTAATTCACACTCCTCCCTCCCCCCCAACAAAAGCATAACAAAATATTTAATACAAAACAAAGCATATTTTTCAATCATCTCCATTCAAACGCTACTGACCCCTTTGCTCATGGCGACAAGAGTAGTACCCAGAGTGTAAGTTAAGATTTACCTGCAAGCCAAAAGCCAGAGCAGTGCAATTAGATTCATTTTGTCAGACAAATGCAAATTTCCAAACGCAGACCAGGCCTTAAACCATCACGCTGATGGCATGTGGCTTTCTGATACAAGCACAACCAAGGACCCCAAGCTGACTTTACACAGGTCGTTGCGCAGCAATAGGTAGTTTAGCTCCCTACTACCACAGCAGCTTGATTTTACAAGGAAAAAAGCACCATAACTCACGCTTATGCCATGACAGATTCACGCAGTTTGGCTCTATGGAAAAGTTATGGCGGGGAGCCGTAGGTGCTTGTTGCTTTGCACTTCACAGTAAACATGCCAAAACCCAGAATTAGCTGCCTACAGAATAACTCCCTTGGTGTTTGTCAAAAGCAGCCTTTTTCTTCTCTCAAGATCATGCAAAAAACTACCATAAAAAAACCCAGCTCTCGTAGCAAGTCTTTTAATATTTACAAGCTGCTGTCTCTACTGATTTGAGCAGTTCCTATCATTCTAGCATGGGAGATGGGTGTTAATTGACATAACAACTCAAGTCTACTAATTCCTTATAAAAACTCCTCAGTGATGGGATCCAGTCACGTTCAGTGATCCCACCAAGCTGACCCAAACGGAGCACAAGTCTGTGCATGGCTAGGAGCAACCTCCAAGCACTCAACTTGCCCCAGGGAACTGGTCCATGATGGTTTTTCTGTATTTTAGTATCCGTGATGCTCCTGGAGAAGCAGTGCCATAAACAGCTAACCCATAAAGATGCCCGTACTTAATTGTCCCCTTCCAATACTGCACCGGCTGCGCTTGACTAGCCGGGCATTTTATTTCCTCGCTCTCACCCCAGCTGAAAAATATCTGTACAGGATAGATGGATATATAAGGATATAGGACCTGCGGTTTACACTCTGTGCGCAGACATATAAAGGAAGAGGTGGCAGACACTGAAGGAAATCCTACAGTGGGCAGCCACAGCCACGCTCTAAGAGCCATCCTTATTTATGGTGCGGGCTAGCACAGATTCCTTGGGAGCCACGGTGCGCTTGCTCCTCCACTCCCCATACACATCACTATGTCTGAGATTCCTCAAGCTAAGGGACAGCAGGCACTACCCTTTTCTTCACACACACACACACACACACACCCCTGAACCGTAGCCTTTTTTACATTCAGAAAACAAAACCTGGTATTTAGGCTGACATATAGATTAGTAGTGGCCATCCTCCTGCTTAAAAAGCAGTATTATCTGCTCTGATATAGATGAGGTTTTTTTCTTTTCATGAATATTACACAATTTCACTGTTGTTTTTCCGGGACTTTCAAGGAGCCAGTTCACACAGGAGATAGCAGGGACCTCCAGAGGTCATCTAGTCCAACACCTCTGCTCAAGCAGGGCAACCTACAGCCAATTGCCCAGGACCACGTCCAGTTGGCTTTTGAATATCCAGAGGATATTCAAGGACGAAGGATGGAGACTCCACAACCTCTCTGGGCAACCTGTGCCAGTGCTCAGTCATCCTCACAGTAAAAAAGTAAAAAGCGCAGGTATGGAGTCCAGGCCTCCTCACCACAACCACATCCCGTGTTAGTGCATGGGAAGCCAGAACAACCTCACCCCGTGTACAAACTGCACGGGGAGCTCACTGTAGTGTTTCGGTGGCAACCGCATGTATCTTTGGCAAAAAGTCACCGTTGTGACCTTTTGGAAGTCGCTGGGAAGCCTCCATTCCACATTTAGAGGCAGATCTTCAAACATCAGTCTTTTTATTGCATTTAGAGGTATTTCTAAACACAATTCAAGCCTTGAGGTGCTTGAATACCGGTGCACATCTGAACACACCATTCTTCGCAGTCTGAACGGCCCCAAATTGAGAGGGCAGGTACTTTCAAGTGCATTCTTCAGGCCCTTGATTTTATGCCTATGATGTGAAAGGCCCAGAGAAGAGGCTGAAAGTCCTTCCTTTGAGGTTTAGGAGGCTGAGGGAACTAAAGAAGTGGAGTTACTGGGTCACGCGCTCGGTGACTCTCTGCCTCTTCCACGGACCGCGGCTGACGGAGACGACCTGGAGCAGCCACCCGACAGCATGTGGGGTTGCAACAGGCACCGACTCCTCCGCTGCAGCCTTCAAGGCACTGTTTTTCATCACTCTCTGTCTCGCTGGGTTATAAAGAGCAGCAAAGACCATTTGGGGAGCGGGGGGGGGTTAGGGAAAAAAAATTATTCCAGCGGTGTGAGGAAAACGTCTTGTCAGTAAAAGACATTTTATGTACTGCCCCTGGCAGCACACAGGGTGTGTTATTTACTGCTCCTGCTTCACGGGCATATTATACTGCTGGTTCAGGTGCCACCATCAGAGTGCAACTTATCACCTAGTGACTCACAGCATCCTAGAGGAAAGATGACAGCGGCAACTTCTGGCATTTCTTTAGCACTCTGGTGACAGATCTGCAACAGCTACAATTAAAGACCCTAGGATTTGTTGTCAACAGTGCATTTGTGCTGCAGAGCCCGTAGTTATTTGTACACAGAGGTGGGTTAAGTGGTAAATAAGAGAGGAAAAGCTGCTGTTGTCATATCTCACCCTCTTTAGGTCCAGAATTAGTTAAGAAAAATGTAAGTTTTCTGGCAGAAAACACTCATTTGAGGCAAACAAAACAAACCATGTGATGTGCTGGATTTGACGCAACAAGTAGCCAGGCAAGGAGCCCTTCCCTGGCTGCCTCATGGGCTCCTGGTACAGCCACCAGCCAGCCACGCTGGATGCTGACCCCAGCAGCCGGGGCACATACTGCTCGATCTGCCAGAATGGGCCTGTTTCTTTCTTTACTTCTCCTCCAAGGAAAAATAAAAAGAAATTTTCTGATTTTTTTGTTGTTGTTGTTCAAATACAGCAAACAATATGTTTTTACCAAAAATGCCACATCACACGCAACGCAAATTATAAGCCCTCCACAAGTCTATTCAGAACGGCTCATTCCTGACTCAGTGAGAAAGAAAATATTTAAAAAGTGAATGGAGGCAGAAGCAGCACAAACAGGGCAGTGAGAGACTGGGCAGAAAACAGGGAGGGGAGAGGAGAAGGAGAAGGCTACACTTCAGAAATCATCTTTACCACTGCAGGGAAGAACAAGCGGTTGTCATTTGTCACGTTAGACTGAAGACTTATACGCCCCTGCGTGCGACTGGCACAGAAATGGGGTAGATAGGAAAGGCTCTCGCTTAGCCCAATTAGCACAGGTTTCACTAATTTCAGTATTAGTTAGACCAGAGCCAGAAGAGTTGTCTGGTCCATGCCTCAGGGGCCGTCGCTGCATTATTCCCATTGTGAACATTATTTCCTAGTACTTTGTCCAGACCAGTTTTAAATTACCCAAGTGATGGCATTTCCACAACTTCCCATAGAGACTCTGCCATGATGTAATTTATCTCAGAGGTTTTAGCCGTCTTCCTTATATTTAGGATGAAATTAAGAAAATTTATGCTGCTAGTTCTCATTATCCTGTCCTTGGAGCACTCTCAACCATTCTCCTCCCTGCCTGAGATTTACATGCTTCAGATACTTGTAAATAGCTGCTCTCCTCTGCAGTTATTCTTCGGCCAAAGCCCACAGATTTATTTTAATCTTTATAAATTAGCCCGAGCTGCCCTTTAATCATTTATCTTCATCTCTTCTCGGTTCTCCATCTTCAAGGCGGTCAGAAGCAGCCGGGTGTCTGGGAGAGCCGTACCTCCGTACCTGCTCCCACCGACGCCGGCAGCAGATCTGCTCTCGCTGGAGCAGGAGAGCTGAGCCTGGGCAGTGAGGTCTCGCCCCTCAGCTCTGCTGTACGGCAGGTTTTCATCAGGTACTGGACTGTTACAAAGATTAAATCGAGATCGATACAGAGAAGCTCACGGTGTTGCTCGCTTTGGAAGGTCTCTGCCCGTTCGCGGCGTCCCCACCGTGGTGGGGCTTGCGCGAGGAGCGCGGTGCTGACTCGCAGGTGTGGAAATAAAGCAGAGATTTCCAGAGTTTCAACCAGAAAGTCAGGGTCTCCAGCTGAGAGGAGGGAAATACACTGTAACGCGCTCACTGCTGCTGCAGATCTGAGCACAGCAGGTGGCATGAAAAATGCACCGAGCTATGGGTTATCCTCAAAATACCTCCCACTTCACTTGGAAGGTGCCAAAACCTGTAAATTCCCCCATTTGAATACAGTTATCAAATAAGATTTCACACAGCACCCTCACACTTTACTGACACATATCCCCACGTATCTCTTGTTGACAATTTAGGTATCTTAATCCTTCGGTGAAAGCTGCTAATTCTGCAACTGCTTTAAAAAAATAAACCCTCACATCTACATGATTAATTCATTCTTCATAAGTCCAGGCTGTTTATTGCTCTTTGTTCATTTATGCACTAGCTGTTTACAGATTCTCTCTTAATATTAGCTCTGTTGTTTGCTAGAGACTCAAGTCATATTTACCATATGGTAATTGCAGAGATGACATGGACAACAAACAGTGGAAGCTGAGCTGCTACGGCAATTACAGTAAGTGGCAGCAGTCTCCAGGCTATCTGCTGCCCCACCTTCATTTCTTCTCCCCCCTCCCTCCGATGGCTTTCCTTGTGGGCTGCATCAAGCCGTATGCCACTCTGATCTCTATAGCAAAGACCGGCAGAGATTTGTTCTTCACTATGGCATTACCAGACAGGATTATTCACCTTTTTCCTTTCACTCTGCGTTTCAACTGCAGGTCTGCCCTCCTGGCTGGCTGCCCCAGTCCGTCCGGTCAAGGGTAGGTAATCTGAAATATCGTCTGGAGCTAGTCACCCTCAGTACCCACATTTTCTCTCTCGCTGTTAAAACAGCGCTAACTTCCTCCTCTGCCCCATCTGTGGTCTCAATGTGTCTCAGATATTTCGCCGAAGGAGTCGCAAAGGACCGGATTTCACAGGGTAGTTAGAAGCTTAATGGAGCAGCTCTTCAACCCGCTTGGATACCTTGACCCCGTTGAAATGACAGATTTTCCACTGGACACCTAAACATGATTTAAAATTCCTGCAGAAAACCAAACACATGACTACAAGAGGCCGCTGCTGTCTTCTCCAAAGGAAGACATGAGGTTTATTTCTTGGTTCCTCCCAAGAGCGCTGGGCAGGTCCCACACCCAAAAAGCACAGGGCTAAGACAGGTAAGTAAGTGACTTGATCCTTCAAGGGGATTAAAAAAAATCAAGCTTACCTATACATGTATGCCACAACAAAGTACTTTGTCTGAAAAGGATGAGGCTCCTCCCTTGCCAGTTCTAACACGCCTGCAGTGATACCCTCCTAATTCCCAGCAGTTAGCAAGTCTTAACTTAGACACTATGAGGAACATTCGAAAACTGGATGCAGGGCATCATGTATCAGAAGAATTTCCTGGCAAAGTACATAATAATCATGCTGTTGTTTATCTCCAAAGTGGAAGAAATAGCATTTTCACTGTATTCGGAGCACTACTTACACCAGCTTCCTTCCCTTGACCCTCCCTTCCAAAAGACTCCTTTCACACAAAGTCATCTTAAAAATGAGGAATAACTTTCCAGCCCAGTCAACTTGCATACCCTCAGCCGAAGGCTGGCAAGAGAGGAAAGAGACAGGGTCCTAAGGACCAGATTTTCTCTGGTGTAAATCAGCATAGGTCCAACGAACCCAAGCCAGCAGGGCCAGCTTCTTCTACTGGAAGAGCTGCCTGAGGAGCTTTGGCAACATTTCCTGTACCATAAACCTCCAAAAGGAAAGCTTCATCTATTTCCCCCTTGGAACTCACGTCACACGCATCGGCTGGAGGGCATCTTCCTGCTTCCTCCATACCAACTGTATTCCTGTCCATCCCACCCTGGTTCCTCCCTCCTCCCAATGCTCCGTGCTGGCCCCGGCTTTGCTACAACTAGTCCTGCCAACAGGAGCAGCTGAGTCATGGGAGATGACCATATCAGCCAAATGCACTGAAACAAGACAAGGGAAGGAGAAAATCCTCCTTCCCCCCACAACCCCAGACCTCAGCAAACAAGGCCTGGAGTCCCTCTTCTGCACCATGTGCCCAGTGTCACCTTGGATCAGCACCCTGAACTGCCTCATCCCGGAGGTACAATGACAGGAGCCACTGGCTTAATGTAGGTGCTTGGATAACACGCTCATCCCATGCAGCCACCCACTGTAGGGTCTATTTAAGCCACCGAGGCAAAGAGAGACGACAGCCTCTATCCTGCCACTGAGGGGCACAGGCTCCATGACGGATGCTAGTAGTCCCGCATCTCCATCAGTTTTACTGAGGAGCTCGAGTCCCCTTCAGGCACTGCAGACATTATCATGCCATCCATTTCTGCAAAGAGAAGATTAAAACTGAGATGTGCGCTACTTGCTTTGAAGTCCAAATCTCGCCTAAGACAAAGCTAAGGCGAGAAAATTGCAGGGTCCCTCTCTTGCTGGGAGTTTCAGCGGAGGGTTGACTTGACCAGCAGCTAAGGCAGGAATGAACGGCGTGATTTCACACCCTTACTCCACCCTCAGCCCCTACCCCCTGCTGCTCCCTCAGCCCAGAAAGCCTCTCCTGCCCAGCCGTACTTCTGCAGCGGTGCCCTGAACCCAGCTCTTCCTGCCCTCGCCGACGACAGTAACTCCTGTCATCTGGGAAACCTGCCACAAGTGAGGGAAAAATCGCTTTGCCCAGAACGGGAGCAACAGTCCCCAAACACCAGCAGGTGAGGAGCAGTGGGACAGGGAGAGCGCTGCCCCGGGCAGAGCCACCATTACTATTTCCTTCAGGTCAGTGACACAAACGGGTAAAAGAACAAGCACAAAAGCTCTTTCACAAAAGGATGGTTGCTTTTAAAGACAGGCAAAGCCTTGAAATGAATCCATTTTGCTGTGGGAGCTCCACGAGCAGACAAATGAATAAAAATGGCTTTTCAATGAATTCGAGCCCTGTATCCCAACATCCCTCCCCTCTGCAGCAATCCTTCCTCTGCCCATTCTCCGGGCCCTCTGCTCTCCCCACAGACACGCACGCCACCACTTCTGTGCCCCTTGCCCTGACCATTCCTCCACACAGCACCCCACGGTCCTTCCCACGGCCAGCTTCCAGCCAAGCAAGAGGCAGCACATTCCGCAGCCCCTTCTGAGCCCCCTGTGCTGGCCAGCTGGTCAGCAAGCCCCCAGCACCACTGGTACGCCTTTCACAAAGCGCGTAAGAATGTGACATCTGAGAGACCACCTCCCTTTTGTCGTCCAAGGTGATTGCAGCCAGCCCCCCGTGCCTGCTAGCTGTTGGCTCCCACACAGATACTTGCGAATTATGACCGTGCCACCTTTTCATGCTCCCTTTGCAACGGTAGGTAGCTGAGGTTTCTGGAATCCTGCACAACCAAGCACAACTCCCACGTTCCCTCCCTCAGCCTTCTCTGGGAAATCAGCTTTGGTCAGAGGGACGGAGCTGGTCAACCAGGCCAAAAGAAGCTCGAGGCTAACATCAACAGAAAGCTCCCAGACTCGGCGTGTTTTATCTAGTGAGCACTGGAAACTTTTTAAATTCTAGGCTGGGCATTTGTGCAATCTGTGGAACTCAATACCATAAGCAATGAATTAAGATAACTGGAAGACTCAAAGGAAGAACAGATGTGCATGGAAATACTCAAGATATCCATAGGTTCACCAGCCAGGATGCATCCCTCCTCTTGCTCCAGAGTATATTTCAACCGTTACCAGTTTTTGTGAAACTCGCTAATGGGCGTGTACAGTGAAAGCTAGAAAGGCCCTTCTTAACTGAGCGTCTGCTTCCAGACTGGGCCAACCTCTTGCTTTGTCCCAGCAGCCAAGCCCACACGGACCTGAGAGGCAGGCAGAAAGCCACACGCAGAGGATAAATGGGGGGTTGAACATGTGAGGGATGCTGTTACTGTTAGAAGACTGGGAAACTGGAAGGCATGGAGCTGCTAAGGGAAGTGGGGAGTTGGGGCAGTTACTGGAGAATCGTGAAGAAATCGATATATTTAAAAAGGAAAAGCAGAGGAGGAAAAAGGCCAGAGCTGGGGGAAGGAGGAATGGTCGTGACTCACTGGGATGCATGAAGCAGCAAGGAGATGGATCTAGGCAGGCAACAGGCAAGCCGGCATTTCTGGGGGAGTGACGTAGGTGCACCAAGTGCAGCTGAGCATCTTTTCACCTTCAGTCTCCCGGTGCGATTCCCCAGAGGGGAGGCAGCTCCGCCGTGCTCTGAAGGTTAAGCTGTGCCTTCCGCCTGGCACAAGAGCACAGTGCAGCCAATGGGTAAAACTGCCTACCTACTTAAAAGCAAACCCCAACACTGCCAGGAGGGACAGGCTTTATTTTTAGCTGGGACACCAGCAGGGTCACCGCTGGTGCTGCATTTCCCCATGGAAGCCAGGGTTTCATGAAGTGTGCTGTGCGCGCAGGGTCACTGCAGGGGAAACATCTGTCAGGTCAGCTTTGGGGAGATGGATTATTTAAGTTAGAGAAAAGGAAACATTTACTAGAAGAAGTGAACCTGAAACTACTCTGGAAGGTTAAAATGGAAGGAAAAAATGAGAGACACCTCGAGAGTCAGAGCAGGTGGTAATTTATGTGAGGGCAACGTCTAGTGCACCCATCTCCAAGATGCTCAGACAGGAGAACAGCCCATCACATCCAACTCCAGCAGCATCCCCTCTGCTTGCCTCCCACCACGCAAGCTTTGAAAGGCTCGCTCTTGTCTGGGGGCTGCCAAAACAGCGGCAGCAGCATGTCACTATCCCTCCCCGGGATCGTTCGCAAAGGAAAAGCAGGCACAGAGAGACCCACCTCGCCTTGCACCTTGAAGACAACACTACTGAGACCTCCACCTCACTCCGGTCCTCAGGTCCTCACGCAGGGGCCCCCAGTCGGCCCCGAGGCAGACGTACTGCCCCAGGACTCACACACTGGCTAAGCGCAGCACCCTCGGCGAGCGCCGGGCAGCAGCACAAACTTAGCCCGCTGCGGCCTCGTGAGGACAAGGAGTCAGGTCCTTCCCTGCTAGTGGGTTTCGTGGGTGCAAACCTAATAAAACAGTTGGCGCCGCTCCCGCTTGCACTGCCAGGGAATGCAGTCTGGAGGCTTCAACATGGAGAGATTGTTGTTGATGAAGTGCTGAGTGCTAGTGTGAAGCTTTCAAGGGACTTGAAAGAATCGAGAGCAGAGGGGAGGTTCTCATTTTATTCTCCTCTTGAAGAACCTGAGTCCCTTTGGCACGTTGCGTTCGAGAAATAGCTTGGCCTAGACTCTCTGTTTGATTTTCTTTTTTAATCGGGATCAAGCCCTGGGCATGTTCTTGGGAAGATTTTATATTAAAAATTATTTTTTCTATTTTTTTTTTTGCTGGTTCTTGTGCCTCTTAATAGCTTAAGAAGTGCTTTGCAGACCCCATCACCCTTAGGTTCTTTGTAGCTAAGTTGCATTCAGGACCAGTGCCTCATCAAGAGCAGACTCGAAGGCTGAACCAACTCCAAGCCTTAACTGCTGCCGGCAATTCAGGCAGCAGCGTTACAGGTGGAAGCAGGGCTTCTGAAGCCAACCCAAACGTTTTCCACCTCTGGTCGTTTGTTCCCACTCTGCACTAGCCCTCCCTTTTTTTTGTTGGCGTAACTGTTTGCATGGCTGTGCCATGAATAGGGACGGATCTGGCTGAAAAGCAAGCTGCACCCACCGCCCACCCACACGATCTGGCTGAAAAGCAAGCTGCACCCACCGCCCGGCCACACGTGCCACAGCGTGCCAGTACCTTGCAGGGGGTGGGACAGGAGCAGAACAGGCAGCCAGGGTGGGAAGGCTGTAGAAACCAAGGTACAAACGACAAGCGTGGCAGGGGCATTAGCTGCATGGGCAGGGGCAGGTTTGCCTCTTGCAGCGGTGAATCCTGCAACACCTCCTGGACCGTTTAACGGCCTCGTCCCGCTACGCAAAGGCAGAGACACATCTCCACTTCCATTTTCCCCAACCAACATGCGTGTTCAGGGGTCACCGAGTAATCCCAACCAAAACCATGGAAGAGGATAAAGGTGCTTATTAAGGTGAACTTTAAGCTCAACATCAAGATATTACTTCCCGCCAAGGAAGGTCCACCTCAGGCTGGTAAACCCAAGACATCCAGGCCTTAATGCCCCCAAACAAATTTTCCTGACAGCAAACAGTACGGAGGGCAAAAGGATGGCTCCTTCACACAGAGCGTTACTCCAAGTCCCTATCCGTCACCAGCCGGGCTGGCCCAGCAGCGCGTGGCGGAGGCAGCGCTGCCTTCCCCAGTTTGGGTGTGGGGAGCTGTGGCACTGGGGCAGCAGTGGGTTTCCCAGCCTGCCTGGACCCTGGTGACAGACTCTCTCCTACCACTGCTCGCACCGAGGGGAGCTAGGACACATCCCGAGCGAGCTGCAGCCCGACCGCAGAGCGAGGTACAGACATGCTCTAGCTCTCCCTGCTCTTGCCCCCTCTCTGGCCCGGGGAAGGAAACCAGCTTTCACCAGCACGCAGCATAGGAACACACCGGCAGGGCACCTTGCGGTGTCGGCACTGGAGGAGGTCCCCGTCCACTCCTGGGCATGTCACCTTCAACACAACCTCAGCAGTTGGATCTAAATGCCCTCTCACAGGTACGTCCCTGCATCCCTACATTTCTTTTGATGAAAACCCTATTCTGCGTTGCTGCTGGAGAGTGCTGCTGTTTACGCTGAGACAGCCTCCAAGTACCAGCTTAGGAGAGGGTAACGGTGAAAGCAGTGGCAATGCAGTCTCATATGCCTATAGTTTCTAAAACTCCTTGACACCTCCCTGGTTGCAAAACATGCCCAGCAGCATAGGATATTTAGTATTTCTGATTGCTCTCGACCTGGCTGTCTCTGCTGCTGTCCTGAGTTAGGAGGCTTAGGTAAAAAGACAGCAGAGTAGAGGAAGGCAGCAAACAGAGCAAGTCCAGTTTTGCAGCCTTGAAATAATCTGCTAGTGAATGGAAATGCCGAATAGAAACAGAAGCTTCTCCCTAAATCTGAGTGCTCTGGAAAAGCTCCCTGTTTTATTATGATGGAAAATCCTCATCGGAGTGTTTCGTTAGAAAACAAGCTATCATAAAAGAAATGTTAAGAGCCGTAAGCTCCCCTCTCTCCCATGATGTCAACTGTCAGAGACATCAACGACAGCTCAGCTGTGTGATCAAAGGCTCCAGCAAGCGGATTTAAAGACAGAATTACCAGAAAATTGAGACTTGAAGGAGCATGGGGCCATGATCATCACCTGTTTATAAATGTGTCTTATGGGGTGAACGAATTCCTTTCTGACGCTGTACCGCAGGAACAACGGCACCTGGGTCTTCTCATTGCAACACTGGCAAGATGGGGTGGTGATGGTACCTTCAGAATGGCACGACACAGCCCTGCCGCCTGCCGCCTTGCCATTCCTGCAAAACCCTGTGACCAGAAATGCCTACGGGGAGACTGGGGGGACCATCGTGCTGAACTTTGTGAACACACGTCCATGATGGCCCTCACCCGGAGCTTGCGACGTAAAGCACTCAGGCGGAGAAAGCAGAGGGGAAGGAGGGAAGCCAGCTACTGCCTATACCCCGTTAGTCCCCCAGCAGCCCACTGGAGCTGCAGGGGACTCGAGGTGGTTCCTGGATTTCATTCTGGAGGTGAGCCGGGACAGCAAGCTCGTCTTCAGCCCCAAACCCCACAGCCCCACATCACTGAAATCAGCAAATGCTGAGCTCAGCAGGACAGAAGGTGTTTTAAAGGTGCCCCCAGCACAGCTTGTGATCTCGCGTATCTCTCAATGCATGAAACTCTTCAGGACAAAGACTATAATTTATTAGACATTTGTATGGCACTTCGAAACATGGGCCCCCAACCGGGCTGATGCCTTTAGGAGTTACCGTTATCTAAACAGTAAATCAACAATAATATTAATCTATGTCACAATACCTAAACACAGTGGGTGATGATAGACGGAGCATCACAACTATCAATTTCCTGGCTTCAGAGATTTTTTTTCCCCTATTAAGAAGATGGTTTTGTCTGTGTAATTTAATTTCCTTCATTTTTTTTTTTAAATATAAAATTAGATATTACTGCCTGATTAAAAAAAAAAAAAAAAAATTTGTCTGGCAATCAAAGCCATCTTTTTAACTGTTGAAGCACATGAAAGGCATCTGAAACACGACAGCAACAAAGAACAAGGAACTATTCGTCAACGCCACTTGGTCATTGGGGAAGCTTAGGGGAGGAGACTGATGCTGTTTGTTTAAAACAAGCAAACAAAAACCTGACAGACAGACCATTTATCTGTACAGTGCTTCACTGGAAGATATTGGCGGAGGGAATGCATCTTAACTTGGTTTCTAATAAAAAGTGCTGACACACTCTGTTATGGCACTTCCCTGCCTTGGGGATGGAGGATGCCCATCGCAGGAAGGACCCGCTGAAGCCGAGGAATACATGTGGGGTCAGGCACAAGACGGCAGCAGGTCAGCCCGGACCCTCAGCAATCCCTCCGCCTGTCCAACCACCAATACCATAGCACCTGCCATGCTCAGACCAGCCCCACCTGACTGCAGCCCCACCAGCTCCGGAGGAAGACGGAGGAAGCAGGGAGGCTGGATTCATCCCTGGGCACCTCTTTCCTTCCTACAAGCCCGCCAAACCGAGGAGCGGTGCCCTGAGTGCCCTGTGACCGCCATGCAGAAGAACCGCCTGTGACTCCCAGCAACCAAGTTGTCTGCTCCGGTCGGACAGGGCAGCTCCAGCCGCCCTCGCACCGGCCCAGCGAGAGCCTACGGAGCACGGCGCGGCGGCCACGCTCGGCATCTGGCTCCACGTGCGCTCTCCTCTTCCGGGTGCTGTGTCCAAGGCAGCGCAGAGCACACTTCCCACGCTGCCCAGGGCGATGGAAGGGTCTGTCCCACCTGGCGACGGCAGCTGGCGTCCCAGGTGCCATCCTGCCAGGTGGCAGCTTCGCAGAGGAAGGGGGCAATCTCACTGCAAGGGACGAGCGCCACGCAAAGTGGCCTTAGGATGGCTACACATCCGCTTTCCCTCTCGCGCCCCATCACCCACAGGTAGAAAAATCTCATTAGCGATACAAATGAGACCCAGGGAGATGAAACGATGTGCCCAGCAGCACGCTGGAGGCATGCCAGAGACCGGGAGCCTACCTGCATTTCCACTGCCCTCACACAGTACCTCAGCAGCAGGATTACCACAATCTGCCATACCTTGGGCATTTGGGAAATGCTTGAACCACCCCTTTACTAGAGCAGGACTCATATTTGGCTTGGGAAACACCACCCCCCCCCCCCGCCACCCCCCCAACTGCTGTACTGCACCTTTTACCTAGGGCTCTCTATCTATTCCCACTCCGTCCTCTCCTTCCCCACCCTGGTTGATATTACACCCTTTTATTTACAATAGGGGGTAACCAACTTGACTGCCGTCATGTCGCACGCTCGCGGCAGAACTGAGGGCTCCTGGGCGGCTCTCGCTCCTCCCCAGCCAGCCCTCGGCAGTAGCTGGACGTGCTCTTTTCTAACATCGCTACTTCTGCTCGGGAAACAAGTCTTGTTGCAGTTGACCACAGGAGCCTGAACGTAAGCACCGAACGCGGCTTACTTTCTTAGCTAAACCATGATCAGGGTAAACAAACGCCTGCAAGAGCAGTGGATGGAGCAGGATGAGGGACTCCCTAGAAATGCTTGTGCCGCGGGGGAGCGACGCCTCTCCCCGCTGCACCAAACCTACAGAGCCACCTTCAAGGCCTCTGTGTCTCAGCAGTCCCCCAAAGCCAGCTCTGCTCTCCCGGGCCTCCCACCGGGCTCCCCGAGAGCACGGGCTGAGCGCTCTTGAATGGGAAGATGCTGCTGACTGTTACCTAAGTCTTCCAGCCCTGTCCTCGCCAGAAATAAAAACCAGCTAAACAAAATCACCCTTCTGCTCTATAAAGAGGTGCGAGGCGTTAAAGGAGCATACATACAAGCACGAGGAGGCGGGGGGGGGGATGCGCGTAAGGCACCCCTTCTCACCCCCGCTGTTCCTCCGGGGTCTCACCTTAAATCTGAAACAGATTGTTAGGGCAAAATCCCCAGAAGCAGCCCAGGAACAAACCAAGGAGGCAGGAACCCAACCATTACACTACCGCTCCACTTGGGGGGGTGGGGGAAATGGCCACAGCCTCACGTTTTAGAAGAACAGTAAAAAAAAAAAACAAAAAAAACCCACCAAACCACTTGCACCGGTTTCCTCTCCCACCCAGGCTGAGCCATCCTTTAGACACAGGTGAAACAAATAAAGCCCCGAAGCAGGGCTGGGAGGGAGGAAGACCACGAAATTACCCAACATTTAGGTCAGCTCGTATGCGTGTGTGCGCGTATCGTTTCTCTCCCCCTGCCAGTGGGGGGCTGCGGGGGCTCCGCAAGCGGCCCCGTGCCCTATTTAGGGCAGCGCCTGGCGCAGCAGCTATATTTGACACCGGGGGTAAACAAGCCGGCCCCGGCGGACGGAGCGCGACAGCTGCCCGGGACGGCGGCCCCGGCGCCCCCGCCCCGCGGCCGGGGCTGGCCCGGCCCGGCCTCCCCCCGGCGGAAAAAAAAAAAAAAAAAAAAAAAAAAAAAATAATTTTTTTTTTTTTTTTTTTTTTTTTTTAAAAAAGGAAATTTATAGCACTGCATGAGAGCCGCTTCCCCCGCCCGGCAGCCCCGGCCACAGCCCCCCCCCCCCCCCCCTCGTTCGCCCCGGGCTCCCCGGCATCCCTGCGGGCCGCGCCGCACCGAGCCGAGCCGGGGCACCCCCACCCGGCGGCGGGAGGGATCCCGGTGCCGCGGGCTCGGGCTGCTCCCTGCCGCGCCCGCCCCGCCGGAGCCCGGCGGCTCCCAGCTCCGGTTCGCTCCCTCCCTTCCCTCCGCCAGGCCCCGGCCCCGCAGCGCCCGGCCCGGCCCGGCCCGGCCCGGCCCGTCGCCCCCGCCATCCCGCAGCGCCCGCTCCGCGCCGTATGCAAAGCCCTCCCCCCGCAGCGCACACACACACACACACACACACACACACACACACACAGAGACGCGGGAGCCGCCGCGGCTCCGGGAAAACGGCACGAACGAAGCGAGCTCCCAGCGCCTGGGCACCCTTAAATCCCCTTCCCTCCCCCGCCGGGCCGGGAGACGAGCCTGCCCAGAGCCCCCCCCCCCGGCTCCCCGCATGCGAGGCGTGAAGCCCCGCTCGGTAGCAGCGAACTTAACCGCCAGCCTTGCGTCTCCGACGGAGCAGGGGGTAGCACCCTCTTACTTACCCCTTCTGGTGGCTTTCCTGACTTTTTTGGTGGAGGGGGGGCGGGGGGGGGGGGTGCTCCGCTGGCTCCCCGGTACAAATCCTTCCGGTTCCTAACGGGAGCTCATGGCATCTCCCGGTGATTCACCGACGGTGTGTGCGGGTACGGGGGGGGGTCGCCTTTGCATGTCAGTCCAAGTTGCCTGGCTCGCTCCGAAACCTGTGCTCCCTTTCGCAGCTGTCAGGGTGAGCGGGGAGGTGCATCTGGAAAAGGGGGTGGGGGTGGAGGTAAAATGTTGATAAATCCACCAGCCTTGATCCTCAGCTCCGTGCGGCGGAGTTCGGGGAGGGAAGGGAAATCTGGCCGGGGAAGGGGGGGGGGGGGGGGGCGGAGGCGAACGGGGGTCGAGGGAGGGGGGAAGAGAAAACGGATTGTACCCCAGGTTGCCACGGATCTGCCGGGCTTCCCCCGCTCCCGCTCTCACAGCGTCGGGGTTCGGTCCAGGCTTCCCAGCGTTACGGCGCACGGCGAAGCGCTGAGCCCGATTTCTGGGAGCCGGCGAGGTTTGCACAACTGCAGCAAGAAGCCAAATCAAAAAGCCAATCTGCGAGCCTCCAAACTCCACGTCACCCTATCAGCTGGGAGCGAGAGCTGCAACAGAATTACAAGCCACGCATATTTATTCCTCTGAATCCAGGGGGGGATTTTCAGATCGTTTAAAGCAAAGCACGACGAAGCGGGAGCAAAGCCTTTCCAAAACAAATAAAGGCAGAGCACGTCTCGCGTGTAACACGCGCGCACACGCGCGCACACGCACGATCCCTGCGAGATCTCCGCGGGCACCTATAGCCAGACGTACACTCACCCAGCAGCGATCGCTCCGTACCCTCCGCGTATATTGACTTGACTTTGTGTATTTCAAGCGAGGGAGGGGAAGAACGCCCTAGCTGAGCCTCGGAGCAGAGGGTACCGATTGCATATCTGAAATTTAAAGCATCTGCCAAACGCTTCTGAGAGATTAAATATAGGCAATGTAATTACACAGGCAGAGCTGGCCTTGGTATCCATTTGAAGCTGCATGCTTTGGTTTGTACTTTCCGAAACCACCCAGGCATTTTGTTTAACCAAAGTCAAATAACAAGTCGTGAGACAGCAAGTCATTTTAAGGTAAAAAATACACGTTGCCTCCAAAGTTGCTATTTGACTTTGGCAGAGGATGACTGGGGGCCGCTTTCCAGGGCCGTGGAACAGGACAGAAGCTTTACGCCTCGCACTGGGCACGTCACGACGTTTGCACGCAGGCTTGTCTCCCCTTGTGATCCCCTCTGTTTTCGCCACAGCGGTTACGGGCAGACGCGTGCCTCCGGGAGATTTACCTTCTGGCATGGCTTCTCACTTTAAAGAACCGGCGAGCCCACGCACTAGAAGGCAACGATCCCCGACACGGGGCTGTTCTGCCGAAGGATGGGCCGTGTCATCCTCCAGAAAGAAGCTGTCCCCGCTCTGTTGTCCCCAGTGACTCCCCTTACCCCAGGAGGGGATGAGGGAGCAGAAGCTTTCTGGTGAGAGCCGAGCCCATGTGCAAAGTGCAAACCGTCCCTGTCAAAAGCAGCCGTGCAAACTGCCGTGAGAAACCTGAGCCTACGCTGGGCAACTGCTTTCACCTCGGCCAGGCACAGGCGGGAGATGTACGAAGAGGGAAGGGGAAAGGGCAGCAAAACAGTTACCGAGAGGGCGACGCGTAAAATAGTTACACCTAACTTCACGCTGCCAAAACCAGGTAAAGCAAGCTGCAAACGGGCCGTGGTGCCCCGCAGGAACGCACAGACCAGCAAGTCCCTGGAAGTCAGCTGGTACGTTTGGGTTACGGCTCCACGGGGCAGCCCCTGGTCCCACACCTCAGCGCAGAATGGATCCAGAGCTGTGGAATAGCGGTTACCCATTCGGCTCTGGCTCCTTGCTGTTGTTAGTTGGAGCAGGGCGTGGAACCCCAGGGGACCGAGGGGGGGGGGCAGCTGGAGGAGGCCCCGAGGGGACGCGGTTGCTGCCAGGTGGGCTGAATGAGTAGGAGCCGGCGGCGCAGAAGAATGCAGAACATCCCGCTGCAGGGAGCCCGGTGCTGGCCAGTGTCACCCATCTCCAGGTGGCCACCTCCAAACCTCCCTCCAAACCTCCCACCCCTGCCAGGGGGATGGAGCCCAAGGGTGGCAGCTCTCCAGTCTCCTCCAGCACCGAGCAAAGGAAACGGCCCAGGCTGGCACAGGGCGGCTCTCCCAACTCACGGCTCGTTGTCAGGCGGCTCCAAACAACCGCTTGTGTTTAAGACTCAGCGAGAGCAGGTCTAGCGTCGAGGAACGGTGGTACAAACTGCTCGTCAGCGGGAACAAGCCCTGGGGGCGACACACAAATTTACAGTTGACAATAACTTAAGACAGACAGAGCTCTTTATTGTACACAGATGTTTCATTTCACCTCATCTCCTCAACTCGGTACATAAAATCATGCCTAATACGTTTAAGAAATACTCCCAGGCATTTCCCTCTTTCCTTCCCTTCCATATGGGCCTGGTCTTGCGTTGCTCAGCTCAGGCAGAAACTGTTCATCACGGGAGGGAGTATATGAAATTTTTTATCTCCTTAGCCTTAAAGGTGTTCTTGCAAGGTACTAACCTGGGATGAAACCCTTTATATAATACTACTGTAAAAAAAAAAAAAAAAAAACAACCCACAAAAATATAAACCCTCTTGTTTATGTTAGCTTTAGCAAATAAAACACAGGGATTTCAAACTCCTGGGCTGCTTAGCACAATCTCACTAAACAAGCCTGGATGTCAGTTTTTAATGAATACCAAGATCAACTGATGTTTCAGGTGTTACCTCACCTAAACCAAAACCACTGGAGGACTACCAAATACTACTATATTAAAGGAAGACACACTATTTCTTTCATAAAAGCTTTTCTTACTCTCTGTAAATGACAAGCATAATTAATAATTACGTTGTGCAGCAACAACAACAAAAAAATTAGAAAATTTGTAAAGCAAAACCCATTCCCCTCCAGACTCCTCTGATCACCTGAAACTGAAACCACAGGTAGGCAATGTCACTCGTGAACCAGAAAGGCATCAGCTGGGTGCTTTTCCCATGAGCAATCAGGACCTGAATCCCACTCTCGGACCTGTCTCCAAGCTCTTGAGATTTGGGGTGGAACAAGAAACGCAGGCTTTGCCCTTCCTTTCCTTGTCCACCTAAGAGCAGAGAAGATTTTTCTAACTTAATCCATGGTTCCAACATCCCATGGCTTCAGTCTTCTGCTGGCAACTGTGCTGATAATAAAGATGCTGACAGCGGAACGTAGCTGATGGCAGCGCTGTCGATAAAGACAACGTGCGTAACAGGCATCGACTTGCTCTGCCAGGCCGTCATCTATCGACATAAAAAACCTGCCATGTCCTACAAGTTCCGGAAGAAACTCCGGGAGAGTGTTAGCTGCGTCCGAAAGGACCTATTCCTTCCCCTTCATCCACCAACTGTGCACTTAGCACACACGGTAAGAATTTCACATAGTTGCCATCCAAAATTTCAGACGGACATGGCCACATTACTGCTATATTATGGCAGATACCACAAGCCGCAGGTTTGTCTTCTCCCTGGAAAATTTCTAGCTGAGCAAGGCCGTAGGAATTGCTTCCACCATCTTGCTGTCCTCCTCCAATCTTTCAGCCCTTGGCCCAATGACCCAAGAATGGCCACAAACACTATCTACGTTTGCCCTTGTTGCTTGAATACAAGCAGCTCCTGCAGCTCGACTGCTCCTGCCCCACAGTTTGTGTCTAAGGGCCTGGCACAGCTGCCTTTTCTCATTCAAGATTTGGTCTCGGTGTACCTGGGTAATGCGCCAGGTTATTTTTTCATAGCTTTGCTTTTCCTTCCTCGTCAGCTTTCATCAGGTGCCTGCTCACGTTCGTGTCAGAAGAGATGGGATAATATGACATTTATTAGTATGATGCATCTGCAGAGCCTTGAAATGAAATTCCAAATCTGAGAAAAAATTACTTTCGAGGGGAAAGAGGAAAGGAGCCACCATGTAGGAGGCAGCTCCAAGGCTATCCGTGATTACAGAGCAAATGAACCCAGTTTAAATGTAAAATTATGTGCTTTATTTTTTTTCCCCCAAAAAGCCTGCTTTGCAAACATGACTGAGGCTCTGAGAGCCAAGCTGGGCTTTACGCACACATCCTCAACAGTGCACGAGATCCTATCGGACAAGCCACAAGACCCCTGGGACCAGTCCACGCTCTCTTCGTGGTACTTCTGCGACCAGTGGGCAGTTCCTCCACAGGACCGAGCAAATGGGTTTCTGCCACAGATGCACAAGGAAGGATGAAGCATCATCCGCTCTTTGCAAATCCTTTGCGCACTGATCAGGAAGGAGCGAACCGTGGGTTTAATCTCTCTGATCCGCAGATGTGGCTGTGACAGGTGTAGGTTGTGATAAGACCCTCCAGTCTCCGTGCAGAGCTTCCCAGGAGGTTTAGTATGAGGTCAGAGGCCATGTTCCTCGGGTCTGGCTCAGAAGGAAGGGCAGTTCTTTGTGTGATCATCTTCACCATCACAACTGAGTGCAGAGCAATGTAGAGACAAGCCCACGTGTAGGTGATTGATACCACAAACATGTCCTGGTCTGGGCTTGCCAAGGGCATTCTGTGTAAGTGAACGTGTACCTAAAGGAACTTAACACAGCATTCAGACACCATGTACAACACCCCCCCCCCCCTCAAAAAAACCCCAAAACTAACTAAAGTTAGGAGCCTGGCCTCAGAGGAGGAGGTTTGGCATGACAGACGACAGCAACAGATGTTAGCATGGTGAGAAGCCTGCAAGCACATCAACACATTCTGATGGGTTCTCATACATGTCTTACAAAGCCCTAGAAGAGGATTTGGCTCCCAAAGTTATCAATTTATTTAACGGCTTCCCCAAATCATTTTGAATTCCAAAAATCAATGGGAAAAGTTCATTTTTTCATTGATTTTGAAACCCAACAAAGACAAAAATCAATTGTACCTCTACCACTCTGGTTTCCCTGTTAAACACCGGCACCGAGATTTTTTTTCTGCTTCCTGCAGCACACGCTGGCTAATAGAATGAAAAAAAATCCACATTTCTAAAACTAAGCCCATGCTTCATGGAAAGGAGGATTCACAGCGATTCTAGAGCAGCAGCTGGTGCTTTGGCCACAAACCGCGCACAGGCTGGCTTTCTTACGCCTCTCTCAAACTCTTCCCCCTTCGTCCCGTGGCTGCACCTTTAAATTCTGGGTAAGCTACTCCCTGGCCGGTGGGCTTGCTAACGGGCTAAATTGTGCTACTATTAGTAATGAAAAATGGTTAGGGTTATGTTGTGCTGCAGATAGCCTATATGTACCAGGAGCATGTTGTCCCCTGTATTGGCCTCCAGTTCCTAAGGGTCTTCCACAGCATCAGCAATTCAAACTCTCCCACCCATTTTGCAGCCTGGGTGGCCGACGGACCCACAGCCACCCTGCAGCCACCCACCACGGGGTTGTGGGTGCTCAGCTCACGGGCAGAAAATGCCGGTGTGGCTGCGGCTGTCCCTGCCCTTAACCTCACGGCAGTTTGGCAGTGGGGGCCGCAAACAAGGTTTCACGCTGTGGTTTGTCTCCACTTCGAGCATGCAAGATGGCCGAGCTGAAGGCCCCCGACCTCGGGGGATGTTACCAGACAGCACAACTACAGCCCTTGATAGCACAGTCCAATGGGGATAGCAATGAATGCTGGATAAAGACAGAATAAGATTTTACTATTCCCCTAAGGTCAGTGTAATAATTTCCTTAGCAAAACAGCTGAGACCTACTAAAAAAAAGAAGTCTCCTATGCAATAGTGTCTCTTTCTTTAAAAATCTGGGACAAAGCGAAGAGTGCCAGATTGTTTCTTTGCCCTGAGCAGTTAGAAGAAAGCCGTGCTTCCCTCCAGGAGACTCTGATCCTGGTTTATAAAAATCAGGGGAAAAAAAAGGAACTATAAAGTAAATTAACATCAGCTGTTAATGAAAGTTAACAGTTTAATTAAAGGAGTGAGCAGCTCCTACATGGAGAGATTGGAGAGGTGCATCTGTCTCTGGGATACACGTGGCCTCTGTCCAGGACCGGCGGGCCCCAGGAAACACATATGGGATGAGCGCTCCTGGTGCAGGGTCTGACCCCAGAGTGCTCTGCCGATGGTGGTAGGACAGAGACAATCTCCCTGGGAAGAGACCTACCATCAGGACTCCACACAAGGTCTGTCACCACCCTCAGCACTGAAGCCTTGACTTTAAGTCTCTAGTTATGTTGCCAAACTGTCCTTCTGACATGTGTCATGTTTTTAGTTTAAGTGGGGGAGAAAAGATTGGTCAGCCCTTAAAGTGCTAATTTATTCGGGTTCTCCTAAAAGTTGAGTTTATGAGAGTATTATCCCTTGTTTCAATCTTTAAAAGAATGCACAACCACAAAAGGACATAGGAGCATGCAACATATACCTGTATATACTTAGATCCTGCCGAACACAACCTGCCTGTCCTAGACACGCCATCACAGCCTGAAGCAGTCCCACCGTATTGCTCTGACAACAGGATCCCACCCTCAGAGTAGTCAAAAGGATTCAGACAGAAGCTAATTTGCGGAGGAGAAAGGCACACTCAGACACGTGCACGACAGACAGGGTGGTCTTTCATAGCTCAGCTTTTCTTTCGAAAGGGATTTCTTTTCCACACAACAGGTATTTTGTCCTGTACTTTGTACACAGTCCTACCTTCAGCCTCTGCCGCTTTCTGTACGCTGTCTCCCACCCGCTCGTGCCTCTTGCCACACATGCTCCTTAAACCACCCTTTATGTTGTTGCTGTGGGAATGTGGGTTTAGCTGTTGCTCTTCGTCAACACATCACATAAACTGTGAGCTTGGAGTAGCTCTGTCTTTCTCTCCACGATAACTAATTTGCATCCCATAATGTGCAGAAGGAGTTTTTTTCTGGAGATAATAGGTAGAATAACTGGGAATGGCAGAAACACTTCAGCCTGGAGAGTCCCAGGCTGCCCATCTCCTGCCCCCGGCGCGCTCCTGGCAGAGGGAGGCTATGGCCATTTTGCAGGCTCTGGTCTGCGCGGTTTTTCACTTTCATTTTTACACTGGTGGCCATTTTGCAGCTACAGAGAAATATCTCCCACTTCCAGGAATCCCAGCTGTACGGAGCTGCTCACAGCACTGCTTTCCAAACACACCAACCTCACCCCAAGGGCCACGAGCAGAAACACCAGATAGAAAAAACCACCTCACCTCCACGCGCCAGTAGGAGATTTGTCAAGGTTCACAGCTGCAGCAGCCACCGGAGCCACATTTGACGGGAGCAGCCCAATGTCACTCAGCACAGCTGGGCAGATGGGACCCAGCTGGCAACACGCAGTGTCTCCCAGTAGAGCCCTAACGGACTGGGTGCTTCCCTCAGCCCGGGCATCCTGACCCTCTCCCTCCTCCCCTCCCCCCCACCTGCCTAATTTCTGACAAGTGGGAAATGAAGATTTTTGGGAACTGCTACCCAGCTACCAAGTTGCCCTGCAGCGGGCTAGCAGGTCCCAGAGCTATGGAATGGACCACCGGACAAGCGTAGACAGGCTCCTGCTGGCAAAGCAAGACCAAGCAGCCTCCTCGCCTCAGGAACCCAGCCCCGAAGGCACAAGGGGGCTCTCGGCCGGTATCATACACACAGATTAAATGCCAGCCCGACAAGCCCTTTACAAAGGCTAAAGCATGAGAAAATGCCATGTACCTTAACGGGAAGAGCAGCAGAACCTCACGCAAACCCCAGAGCTCGGATGAAACCGAGCCCCAAAGGCCAGCAGCGTGCTGGGGGTCAGATCCGTGCTCCCTGCGGTGCTGGCAGGAGCTGAAGAAGCGGCCTTGTGGTGCTCGGGGGGGGGCCCAGCTCCCCTGCGCAGCGAGGGGGTGCGTGCTCGCAGCAGGCTGCCCGGCAGGGTGGGAGCGGGGTGGTGAGGAGCTGCAAGGGGGTCCAGCCCCCCCGGGAGCGCGCTGCCGCTGTGGAGGGAAACGGGTGATGCCGGGGAGCGGGTCCTGGTTCAGATACCCGCCTTTGCCATGCCCTAGCAGTGTCCCGCAGGAGTTCTTTTTGGGTGGCAGAGCCCCCACCTCTGCCCTACGAGCAGCCCCCCTCCTCCTGGGGACAGCGAGCGCCTGTGAGCCCCCGTGAGCTCCGCAGCCGCTGCCTCCGTGTCCCGTTCCCTGCCCCAGCCTGCACTCAGCTCACGTCTGCTGCATCCGAGGTTCTCAGAAGGGCCTGGATTTACTCCTGAACTGGAAGTCAAAGGTACCGACAACGTCGGAAGCAATTCCCAGGTACATCTCCCCATCGTCACCCGTCCAGCAGAACAGGCTCCTGAGTCCCAGCGGCACGCAGACCAAGTCACTTGACTGGGAGCCAGGAGACCTGCTGCTCCCAGTCCTGCCCAGCTTACTCGAGGGACTCCAGCAGTGCCAGGCAACTCCTCGAATGCAGTGGGGCATTACTCATTTCCCAAGGCTGCTGCGAGGGCTAATTGCGTGACACTTGGTTGCAATGCCCTCCAGAGGATGAAGGCGTGGTTCTGCACGCTCCTTATGTGGCTCATCGCAGAAGTTAGTATTTACTAGACAAGGGAAACAGCATCCCGGGAGCGGCAGCATTGCCAGGCGGCCTCCTTCCCTAGCATCGTGTATTTTTGCTCACGCTGCAAAAGCAGCAGGGCCTGGGGTGCTTGGATTCCCTTTCAGCTGGTTCTGCTACGAACCGCTGCGCTCCCCCCACCGCGGCTGCTGTCCCTCCTGCCGTCCTCGCCCTGGTTTCAGCTGCATCTAGAAATGGACTGAGCCCTTCCTTACTTTGTACGGTTATATCCCCACGGTGTTCCTCTTAATAACTTTCTAGCGTCTCTCCAGGTATGTTCTCATTACTGAGGAGGAGAGGAGAGCTGCGTGATGGCTCCGTGTCCTGCAGGGCACAGGCAGAGCGCTGTGACTGTTGCCAGAGGACTAGGGATAGCCAAGCCATCGGCTGCCAGAGCCAGCCACCCCTGGGCAAAAGACCACGGCTCGCCTCTTCTCCGCTGGCTGGTGGAGCATTATCCCCTCTGCCCAGCACTGTCCTGCAGATCAGCGTGCCTCCAGGCGTCCGGGCCGCTGCCTGTCACCCACCGCACTCAGAAACCTGGCAGCAAGTCCCTGGCTTCCCCGGGCTGGGTCACTGCCAGACCCACCGTGGGCTCCCAGGGGAGGTGAAGGGCATAGCTCCCCTTCCACATGCTGTAGGGGTTTCAATTCCACCCCTGTAAGGGTGTGCAGGGACAAGAGCATGCAATAGAGCCATGAGGTGAATCTCATTTTGTCATGCCTTCAGAAAGAGAGAAACCAGGAAAAACCCTTATCTAGCCTCTGCATAGATACGTTTTCATCCTCATTTCTTTATTGGCGGTTTCATGGTTTACTGCTTTCATGAGACAGAGAGCTGCTGCCATGTGGTCAGGGGACAGGCTGCAAGAGCAGCTCCCTTGTTGGACTTGTTTGGTGGGTCTATTGAGATTTTAAGTCCTTTGCCAGCTTCCACAAACAATGAATGCATGTTGAAAGAAAGGGAAAAAAAATGAAAAAAAGGATATTATTAGAAGGAGCAAAGCCTCAATGAGTCCCATCACTTTCCCCAGCTGCTGCTCTGTCTAATCATTTCCATAGCGTATCAGGAAGTGTGAAACCACCGGTTAATTTTATGACAGAGATTTTCATCACAGAAGGTGGGGACATGAAACCCTTCTCTCCTGAATGCAATTGCAGCTGCAGGTTCATTCTCAGCTACTGAGTCTTCCTCCCTTACCCCAGGTACCACTGGGGAAAGCGATGAGACACGACACTCCCAACCAGGTCACTTTGATGGCAACATGCAGACGAGTGCCAGTCCTTGCTGCAGAAACCTCCCAGAATACTGAGATGCTGAACAGGGGAAGTTCCCTTCACAGATTTCTCACCAGCACGCAGTAAATAAGACACGTGCACAATTCCTCCACGGCTCCGCTGCCTGGAATAGGCTCTCGCACCTCTCGGCAGCAGCGAGGGCAGAGCTGTGAGACCGGGCGCCCCGGCTGTGAAGCATCAGGCACCCAGCCTCAGCCTCCAGGCACTCTTCACTGTCTGAGCATTGCACTGTCCTCAGCCAGGTCAAGGGTCTCCGCAACTTGTAGGACCGATTCAGAAAACGCAGACTCATGAACTTTGGACAGCCTGCTCTGGGCTGTTGGAGAACCTGAGGACAATCCGTCCTCACCCCCATCCACACCTGCCAATGCTGAAGCTCTCCCTCACCTGGTGCATTTACAGAGGCAAGTGCAATGAGGTCCTGACCAGCCCGACGTTACTGCAGGGCACGGGGGCAGATGCAGAGAGCTTCCAGACGCTTTGCAAGAGTACACATTATGACGAGATCAAACCAAATCCCGATCCTATGGAAACTAGCTGGAACTTTGTCACTGTGAGCAGTATAGTCCACACTACACTGTGGGAGCTGCTGAAGAGCCTGAAGAAGCAGCGCAGAGCAGCGGAGGGCAGGAAGCTAAGTGTGCTGTGTCCAACACCTTCCAAAGGGAATTCACAGAAATGGAATGAAATTTGGACTCTGTCCAGAACGTGACGGCCACCAGCCCCCTTGTGGAGTATAACAGACCTTTAATGACAACTGTTGAGTTGATGTCTGCTACTGAAAGGCAAGATCACAGACAAACAGGTCATTGGTTTGCTCTGGACCTTGAACTGAACTGGAAGCTATTGCAGTCCCACCGGCACTGTCCCAGCCTCTCAAAGAGAAGAGTGCAACATGCACGGAGACCTCCTGACGCAGCCTGCATCCCCCTTGCGTGCTGCAGGACCTCTTGTTTCACACGCCAGCCCGGCACCAGGTCACTGGCCACCCTGGCATTACACTCTGACTGTTTATTCTTTAATGAAGCAGGTGGGGAAGGGGATTGCCGGGGGCAGCAACAATTCTCTTGCTTCCCTGGCACGGGATGGTGTTAGCCAGCACGGGTGAAGTGACGGTCCCGCAAGGCACCTGCGTTGCCCCTGTCCAGAAGGGCAGGCTAGCGCGGGCCAGGTTAGCACACATGGGTGCAGGTACTGCTCGGTTTCCACCGGTGTCCAAACTGGACTGAGCAGATCGGAGCACTGGGACAGACAGAAACCCTTGAGCCAGGATACAAAACTAAATCAAAGTTTTATGGGCTAGGATGAAAGGGGAAGTACTTCAAAGACTGCAGAGCATTAATTTTCCTTTTTGCTGTGGTTTTTCCTTCCCCCTTGTTTTAATATGATGGATCACCTGATAATGACAGGCAGTCGCTCTGACTGCCATGTTCACCCAGGATAAAGGAGAGCAGGAAATTGGATCTGAGGCTCTATGCTGTATTTCAGCGAGTTCTGGAGCCACCAGAAAGAGACACTTGGTCAGATTGCTAATGCCATCGCATTCCCCGCAGCCGCAGACATGTCCTGTGTTCAATTTCCTGCCATCACTTGTCGTGCCTAGTGTGCAGCCAAAGAACAGGAGTATAAAGCGTATCTGATTTAGAGAAGTACGCGAATGAGGCAGAAGCTCTGGCTACAGTAGGAAATTGAACTGTTGATGAAAATGGTTTTCACCAGGGAGCCTCTTCTGTCCCTGCCTCCCCCATTGTGTGTTGTCCGGGCCTTAAGGTCGCAAGTATTGCTTCTTTCACCAAGACACTGATGAACTGGTTTAGTACTTGCTTTTCTAGCCCCACTTTCTGCCCACCGTGAGGAAGCCCCTTCCCCTCTTCCTTCCTCCCTGTCCCACAGCTACTCTGTGCCATGGTGGATGTAACGAGCCGAGCACACAACCTTAGTTACCTTCACTCTGCCGCCTTCTGCATCCTGCAGCAAAAGCTGGTTTGCCTGCTGAAGGGGATGAAGAAGGGAGAGGGACCACAACAGGGCAGGGATAGATTTTCTAATACATGGCGAAATCTCCTTTGAGTTCGGGTCTGGCCTTGTAGGAGCTGTCAGCACATTGGGAATCCATTCCCATTGCAGGATTTGCTGGGTCCTCAAAGCCAAATCCCATCACACGCTTCCGCTTCCTCAGCTGTTAGGAAGGCAGGAGGGCACTCTTCCAGACGGACCACGAGGCTTGCGGGTGCAAAGCCAAATGCTGATGTGGCACTAGGGCACTAAAGTCCTGGATCCTACCCTGCTGATATTTTGAAGGAGATGAAGCCTGTGAATCCCAGCCTGGAGAAAGGCATTGCTACTGGTGCCTCTCTCTGAACTGGACTCAGCTTCACAGCCTAGAGGTTTTGGAGGCCGGACCCTGATTTACAGCCCTCGCTCATCTCTTGCTACAGACAGCTATTTGCACTTCTAGATTGCAGCCTGGATCAAAGACAGATGCAGTGAAATACTCAGGCAAGGCTTTTGCTCAACTACAGCCAGCCAGTCCTAAGCAAAATACCTGGGATATTTTATGAAAAGTGTATTTTTATTTTAGATCTATGGGCTAGACAAGCATCTGAACGTGCACGAGTTTAAATTGCTTCCCAGCTTTGGGAGATGTGCACTACAACCCCCTGGAAAGCTCTTTTAATTGCCACACCACCTGGAAAACCACCCAGCAATAATATTCCTTGCCTTGCTGGCCCATCAGGCTGGACTGTAACAGACAAGATATTGATGCAGCAACCTGATGTAATCAAGAGCTATAAAAGGCAAAGCAGTAAATCATTTGGATGCAACAGTCTGTCTGTGCACTTAGCTGTTCTTTCTGTTTTCTAAAACATCCAATCAACAAAACTGCATTTAACTATTAACAGTCACAAAGCAATTTTCCTTGCAAAACTTGGGCGCTCTCAGACAATGGGAAGGAACACTGCTGGGAAGCAGGTCAAGAAGTGTCCAGAATTAAGAATTATTTTTCTTTCTTTTCTTTCCCACAAGTGGGTCATCTGAAACTTATCTCACCGTTGAGCACAATTGTTGGAAAAGGTGGCTCTCACTGCTCCTAGGGTTAAAGAGTCAACCATATTCTTTACTGAGCTTTCCCTCAGTGCTCTGGGGACTGACCAGCAAGCCCGCTTGTAAAACCTAAGATGAGAGCTGCAGCTCTGAGGGAAGCTTGTGCAAGACTGTCTCTTATGCCTCAGGACCATCAAGACCTGCCCTGGAGGGCAGGAGCTGCCTGGACAGAGGCAGAAACGCTGGCTGCAGCTTTCCTCCTGACCGGGAACTGCCATTTCCCAGAGCTGTGAGTTCAAATAAGCTGGAGAAATGCACACCAGGGTGGTAGCAAGAGAGGTTCTTGCTGGAGGACCAGGAGACCAGAGTCCTCTCTACAGCACAGAAGTGGGTCACGGTCCCCTCCCTGCCAGGGACTCAGTATTTCAGCACAACCCATGGAAACACAAAGCCTTCTTATAGATTTCAGATACACTAAAGCACGTTTTTGTTCCAGCCCATGAGACGAGCTTTGCATTTCCTCTGCATCTCAAGGCTCTGGTTTCCAAATAAAGAATCAGTCAAGATATACAGAGGGTAAATGAGATCAATAATTCCTATCAGCATTTAAAGTGACTAAAGAGACAGCTGAGGAGCTGGAAAGAACCATAGATTAGACAGAAATTGAGGCATTTTCTCAGCTGCTTCCTTACCAGAATTCCTGAGAAGCAGGGGAAGAGAGAACCTTTCTCTTTACCTACGTGGTCTCAGTAATAAGACAAACCCTGAGGTCTCAGGAGAGAGAAAACAGTACCAGCAACTCAGGCTTTCCTTAAAAACTGTGGACCATCTCACCAGCCTCACCCCAGCAGAGCCATTGCAGGTGAGTGCTATTGAACCGGCCAGGTCTCGAGGTGGGTGTTTGGTGGCCAAGTCTCCCTGACGGCTGTGGAGCTACTTTAACCTACCCCAGCTGAAAGTTTTCCCCATTGGCTGACATTTAACTGCCCTGGTTTTTTCCAGGGTTTATCAAGAAGTCAGGCACTCAAGGTGACTCATCACCAGCTAAGCCGGAGCCAGCAAGAGCTGTCACACTGTGCAGTACTCCGGCTGCCCAGGGGGGCTGTCAGTAACGCAGAATGACCGGATCCTCCCTTGCCTCATTAACTTGGGCATCAACGGTGTGTTGCAGGGCATCGGTCAGGTTGGATAAACCCCTCCTGTGCACTAGAGGTGTGGGCGATGAGGAGCATTTCCCTCTGTATTGCAACGGGGTAACGTTCATACTAATGCTGCGGCAAAATCCAGTTACACCAGGGCACGTACAGAGCAGTCCAACTGGCTTATGTGCAGCTACACCAGGATAAATAGAAAGAAAATCCCTAATGCTAATCACCTGTCAAATATCTTGCACCTTCCCCCCACTCTCCTCCATTGCCTTTACAGCTTGTCTCTCTCCCTGTCAGCCTGCTCTTGATTTTCAATGGGTTTGCAGTATATTTAGACTAAGGATAAGGCTTACATGTGAGCAGGTGAATTGGAGGCAGCAGACCAGTACCCCACAAAGCCTGGAGGAGGAGGTGGCACGTGCTCCCAAAGGAGCCGGGCACCGTTGTCAGCAGCAGGTCCTTCATCGCCAGGCTCTGATAACGCACCCGTGTCTGCGTACAACAGGTATTTTACTCCATGGGCCCCCTTCCTCCTTCTGGTCCCAAATGCCAGGCTTGGACCACGGGCATTTCTCACTAGAGGGTAGGAGGATGCATTTAGAGATGGCCACAGCAGAGCCAGCCGGGACAGAAGTCAGTCCAGCCCTCTGGATCCCTGAGAATAATAAATAGGACAGTACACAGGCCATGGTTTGGATGGTGCCACCACCTTGGCCCGCACATGGGGAGCCGGCCCAGTGAAGCTCAGGTGGGCAAAGGGAAGGTTTTGCATTCGGACTAACGTCGAGGGGTCCAGGGCAGCACTGCCTGACGTTAATATGCTTGGCACAGCATTAAAAAGGGAAGCAAATGGGATAGCAGCCTTGATGTAGGACATGAAAGGAGACATTTGCTATCAGAAGATCAGAGACAAGGAGGCGCCTCTGTAAAAAAACCCAAATGGTTACAGTAGAGGGTTCAGCTGCCAAACAACCATGCAATGGGCAGGAATTTGGAAAGAGCTGCTTCCCTCTCAGACACACACACGCAAAATCCTGACTTTCTCTGGCTTGTTCCAGAGAGAGGAGTTATACAGGCAGGAGGTACGGGATGAAGCTGTGTTCAAACAACAGAGCTGCTAAAAGCTGTGGAAAACTGACTTGAGTGCACAGGATGAATTGAACAGTAACACTGAAGCGACACAAAGTTTGTCACTGGGATCTCTGGAGTAAAAAAAAAAAAAAAAGTGGAATTACTCAGTGTGGGCAGGCAATCCTCTGTTTGATTAGTAGAAACAGCATTTTTAGGTTTCCTGTGAGAGCCAGATTAGTCCAAGGGCAATGAAAGTAGCACTCATTTTGTAGGGCAGGGATCTTCCATTCCAGTGCAGGCTGGAGCAAGTGGCTGCTCCAAAGGCAGCTTTTCAGATAAGTAAGTGGCTTGGTTCTCCTTAAACACTAGACATACTGTAGGAGACACCATTAAATTATTGTCCAAGCTGGTTTACTAGAGAGAAAATAAACCATGAACAGCTTATTGCTGCAGAAAGCAAGTGTATGTGCCAGCCATGATACAGTTCATCTTCTCCCAAGGTTCAAAGAAAATCTTTGTAAAACTACACAAACCACCCGGAGTGACTCCATCCACCATGGAAATGCAAGGGTCTGGAGGAGCACAGCAAAGATGTCATTAGCCATAACCATGCCACCCGCTTTAGGACGGAAGCTGAAGATGGCAGCATCCAAATAGCACTGGGGGATATGTTTCTGCAGATAGAGGGAAGTCACCATCACTGGACTTGGCTAGGAGAAGGCTCTTAGGGCACCGTGGGGTTTTAGACGTGGAAGTACACGCGTAGACAAGGGAAGTTTGGCAGGAGCCAAGAACTTGATGGAGTCAGGCCCCAAATATGGAGTTGCGGGAGCGACCAGCCACCGGTACAACATGTTCTGGAACACGGCTAGCTTTCGGTAACTTAAGATTTTAAAATTAATATCTAATATTTTTAACAGATTTGCTCTATTTCAAGCAGAAGTTTTGGGCCTGAGGCAGGGATTACTCAACATGTTTAGATGGCACGGCTTGTGCAAGAAGACAGCCTGGAGGAGGTACAGCTCTCTTCCAAGATTTTGTGACGATGCCGATGTCAGAAGAGAGGACTCTTGAAGGACCCCTGCTATTTGTTTGCACAGCACGTGCACAAGGCGCCATCTCTTACAGCTCTGCTCGGGTAGTTGCACACCCTTCTGTCCCTGCAATGTGGGCAGAGGAAAGGCTGCCCATGGGAGTGGGTCCATGCAGTGTTTCTGGCCTACCACCACATCCCACCACCCGCAATAACACCTCGCTGGAGCCCAAAGGGGGAGATGGTGGTACAAAAGGCACCACAAAGGCTCAGGCCCAGTCTGGGCAAGGGAGAAAGCAGCACAGAGCAAACAGACCTATCTTAAAAAAAAAAAAAAAAGCCCAAAAGAAAAAAGAGAGCAGACCTTTTCTGAGCTTTGGCAAATTGTCCCTGAAAAGACAGTGTGAATCATTAGAAGAAACGGATAAACTGCCCCCAAACACGCCTCTTGCATTTGAAAAAAATCACACAAACACCAAATGGGTTTTAGCTCCTTAACCTGCATTCCCCATCTTTGCAAATATGGGTCACGTAGGCATAATGAGAAAGACGAGAGGGGTGACTAGAAAGGACAGCAGCAGGCATCCCCAATGTGCTAGATATACAGCACTCCTTTCCTTAGGAGGCAATACATCTTTTCCCTGGCTGCTTTCGTGCCATAGCCAAAGCTTGCCAGTATCACAGAGGGCCTAGTGGATCTCTCTCTCTCTGAAAAGCACCGGCTGGGAGACACCAACACGTAGAAGCCGATGGACACGGGGCATCACCTGCGGCCATTATCAGTTCAGACCCATTCCTGCTCAGGATCTCCCTGCCTGGGAGTCCGGATATCTGACCAAAATGATCTTCCTGGCTTCATTCTGCAGACGGGCATCAACAGTGGAAGGCTGTGGTCACCGTGGCCGGTCAGCCCTCTTTGTTCATAGCCTTCAATACTGGTTTAACCATAAGGGAGGGGCACCTTGCATTGTTCCAGCACTGTCCCCCTGGGACACTGATAGCAATTTGGAGAAACCACTGGCAGGGGAGGTATGCGAGGGCTTCGGTCTGCAAAGCTGAGCTCGCTAAACAGCGAGCAGTCCTTGGCCAGGCGGTGGGACACAGCAGCTGGGCTGACGACAACCGCGGCCAGCTCCTTCCCAACCCACCCGCAGAGGGCAAGATCCCTTGAAGAAAGGCTTGGAGTTGGAGGACAGCCAGGGTTTGGCCCTGTGCAGCATTTAAATAAGCTTCTCCAGCTGTGTTTGGACCGCTGAAATGCTCCCATGTTTTGAGATGGCTCCCCAGAGCAACGAGGTGTTCCTATGGGTCTGTATGCTCCGTCTCGCCTCCTGTCTCTGTTACCCTCTGATCCCAGCAGCTGGAAACATTACCCGGGCAGAACAAGACAAGGGCACAAGTAATTTGCCTGCGGTGTTAGGGAAATGAAAGCAGGACAGCAAGCCCCAGCCCTACAAATGGTTATCTTTGAGTACATAATTCTTAATCACATACTTACGCAAAGCCTAGAGTAATTTAGTAAGTTAAGCATGTAATTCCACTTTAACTGATGGGTAAGTCCCGAAAGCAAATGCTTATGTGTACACAGGGCTGCTCCCTAAGTTGGCCAAGACTCGCTGGGGAGCTGGAGAGGCCTTGCTCAGGCAGCATTGGGGATGCTTTAGCAAGGTACCATACCAGTGCGCACACAAGTGGATGACAAGGCCATGCCCCAAATTTGTACAACAATCCCGAGTCACCGAGAGAGCAACTCTGGATGAGAATAACCCACTTTTACTAGAAGGGTAGATAGGAGGACACATGCGGGCCGAAGAGGGCTGCCTGGCCCCATCTACACACGGCAGCAGCATCCCCAGCAACTCTGATCAGGCTAAAAAAAAAAAAAAAGAATAATTCTGCAAGGAACGCCAGGCAGGCAGCCCGTGGCTGCCTCTGGACCTGCACCCCTCCCTGGGTGCGAAGAAGTGTCACCTTGCTCTAGGAGACAGGGCCAGAGCACGTGTCTTGTCTCAGGAGCTCCAGGGGCAGCACAGCGGCTGTGGGACCAGGCTGCCTTCCAGCCCAGATCGGCTCCCTCCACTGGTGTTTGCTTGCTGTGCTCGGGGGCTTGCTGCTCTCAGGGAGCCCCCCATACCCTTAGCGTGAAGTTTTCCATTTCTGCCTTCGGTCAAGTCATGAAGCTGTTTATCAAGTGAAAAAAAAACACAAGAAAGAGGAGAAAGCCAGCACCATGGCTTAATTAAACTTATGGATGGCTGTCATGCAGCAGGAGGCAGTGTAAACATGAGACCAAAGTCTTGGCACACTGAAGAAACATCACATTTCTGCTGGTGCCAGTACAACGGAGAGGGGATTTAATATAATGCTCAAGGGAAGAAGTGCAGGGAGGAAGGGGAAAGAGGTGAAGGGCTGTCTGCCGCTCTCCGGCACATAAAGGAGGCTCTGGGACAAGAGGACCTGTTTAGAGGATTGCAGCACTGATTGCGCATCTGCCTCGTTCGGTAAGGAAGGTCACCCGAGTCACAGATGGCCCCTTCGCCAAGGCGCAGAGAGCTGCAGTGAATGGCCTGGTGTGCAACGCTCAACCCTCCTCAAGCAGTTGTATCCCTCCTGCTTCTTTACCTTCCAGGGGGGAAAACATCCCACTCAGCGCTGAATAACGTGCTGAGAAAACAGTGCAAACCATTCCTCCAATTCTCACAGCTGGTGCCTGCATGCCCCTGCTGGAGCTGGGCCGGGGGGGGCACGGACGGGACAGGGTGAAGAGCTACAAGTGACCTCGAACAGTTTGAGCTGCATGCTAACAGCACCAAGGAATTCATCCACTGCAGCGGATCATTGTTTTGTTATTGTGTAAATGCGGAGAAACTAGTTTTTGCCTTCTTACCAGCCGATGTAGGCTAGGCAAAGGGTGGGAACTACGGGGAATTACTCCCTCTTCCCGGATATAGCAGAGCAATGACATGATCTATCCATGATTACAGAGGGAGGCTGTGATAGACCGTTTCTACCTCTTCAGAAAGTAAGGGACAATTTCTTTCAAGAGCAGCATCAGTAATTTCTCCAAGGCCAATAGTCAGTTCAAACTAGACAGCACAAATGCTCATTGGCATTTCAGAGGTGAACAGCAAATAAACATTCATTGTTGAACAGATGCCCTCCTCTCTTCCTTGTGTTAGATCTGCTTTCTTCTTAGGCAAAAAGATAAAAGGCATCGCTAAGTAGCTTCCATTAAGGCATGCAATGTCACCTTGCCAGGGCTGCCTACCCTCTGGGCAGGACTCTGGTTGAATATCCCAAAACATCTTGCATGTGCTGGGTTTTATTCCAGCTGGATACAGTTTGGAGGGTAGAATCACCTGGGAAGAGATGCATGAGGAGACAACCAGCAGGGAGGAAACCAAATAAAACTGAGGAGCTGGGAGGCGGAGGAAGCATGCAGCAGGGAGGAGATGGGTCTGCCCTGGCCAGTGCTAGAATCACTCAGTCAATGTGTGACTCGGTCAATCCACTCTGAGCATTGACGTTTCTCCTGGTAGAACATGTCCTCTCCCCACTTTCTCCGCTCTAATGCACTGATGCTTTCATTTCAAAAGGTGACATGATTACAAGGGATGCTAAAAATACACGTGGGCTTTCATTCCACTCCCCCATCTCTGGTGGAACGGAATTTCCAGCTTTCCTGTTCGCCAACAAACAGTGATTTAATCTGAAAGGCGTTCAGGGGGACAAGACCATTTCTTTCTTTTCATTACCTCTTTCCTTTATAAAACACTAACACCCAAGGCTCAAACTTACAGGCCAGTCTAGTTCTTTGGATGACGCTCAGTTAGCACTCCCCCAGCCCAGCCATAAGGAAGAGAGCCTTTCTCCTGCCCATCCTTCAACCTGCCAGCCCTTCGGCACGATTAAAGGTCTAGCCCAGTAGTGCCCAAATTTCTCATGCTGTTGGCCACCCTGGGTACTCTCTGAGGTCCTCGCAGGCACTTCCTTGCCGTAAGACTGAGTGCAGAGCAGCCACACGGAGCTGGGGTTTATCACAGATGCAGCAGCCAGATGCTTCCCCCGAAACACAAGCCTTCCAGTAGATGGGCACCAGGAAAGTCCTGGCAACTGCCTGCTGCTCCTTGGGGGGGGGGGGGCTGGGGAGGGAGGGGGCTGGGGACCAGTGCACAGGCTGGGTAGGTTGTCCTTCCAGGGGATACAGCTCATGGGTGCATAGATCGGGTGCTCCAGTACTCATTCCGGACCAGAGATTAATGTTCAATCGGTGTCTGTTTCACAAAGCCAGCTTAGCATTTAAAAACCAGGAGGGTTTAGATAACAAAGAGTTAATTATACAAATGTTAAACTTTTCTTGCTCCAAATGCTCAATGTACTTGCAACTCTGCTAAAAAAAAATTTAAAGATCAGCCTATAGATGATATCAGACAGACTTTATGCAGGGGAGCTCTTCAAACTGATGGGAAGGTACTAAAATTACAGTTTATTCATGTAACATTAGGTCACTATAAACTTCCTCTAGCTTTAAATGCTCTTACCTCACATCTGAAACATTTTCTTTTTCTGTTATGGTTTGAAAGACATATCCAAATACTAAGTTACAGCAATTCCTACTTATGCATTAGGTATTCAAAATAGAAGCCTTAATTGCAAGTTGCAAATGCTACAAATGGCAGGCAATTAAATCTCAACAACAGAGGATCAAAAAGGAAGAAAAACCAGCAACATGGTTGTTTTTATTGAAAACCAGGACACATTAGTCTGGTACAAGACCTCAGTTGTTAGAGGGAGAATTTTACCTCAGGCGATCTAGTCGGGATCATTGTCAGTATCCCAAAACTGAGGGACTGACATGGGCTTTTCATTGTCCTTTCAGAAGAAAATGCCCTTATGCCTCTAATTTTACACACAAAACTGCAGGATTATTGAAAGATACTTCTTTTAATAAGCACTCCAAAATTTTCATTTCAAAATTTCATAGAAGAAATGGATGACTGAAAGCACTTTAACCACATCTTTTGTGGTCCCAAAACTTTTGATTCACTTAAAGTCAGACATTCACTCTTACACATCAGAAAATCCTTTTGAGTTGGATGTTTTGTAGCAGCACGCAAGCCTCACATAACAACTTCATAGTGAAGTTAGATGAAGAGGACATCTTTATGTACAAAACCACACACTCACTTTATGTTCTAGTTACTGATCAGAGATCATTTAAGTATAAAATTTGTATTAAGGGCTGACGAATTACTCCTTTGGGAACGTGGAAGCAAGCTCCTTAGTAAACTCAGAAACACGAGTTACCTCTCCAGAAAAATTAAGCAGAGGGAAGATGCCCTTCTGCTTCGATTACAGGATATAAGAATTCATTACTTTTTAAGAGATGACTTTAATTTAAAGACACTTTCACACGTGCTCGGACCAACCGAAACAGTTTTTCAGCTCCTATGCAACAAAGTCGAAAGTGAACACAATAGACGTGTATAAATAAATGCTAAGAGAGTTTCAAAAAGCTCCGAAGACATTCTGCAGAGCCGCTGCCACAAGGATGGCACAGCCTGCACCCTCTCTCCCCCCAAATGGACTGCCTGTTCGTGGTGAAGGAGTCCTGCCAGGCCCAAGGGCACTGAGCTGCAGCACCCGTGAGAGACCGACGGCAACGCTGCCAGGCCCTCACTGCACGGTATATTCCGTTTCTACAGAACCTTGGAAGAAAACAGATGTTTTCCTTCCACCGAGCAACCAGCAGTGCAGAGCCCTTCCCGCACACGGGCTCCCCGTCCTGCGCAGCGGGGCTGCTCTCGCCACCGTTGCTTACCCCAGCCCGTCTGCAGCATTTGCAGCAGCGCAAAGCAGCGGCTTCCCAGGTCGGCACGCTTTCCTGGCACGAAGACATCCCCCGACCGCATCGGGAGGAGCGAGAGGCTGGCAAACGGGGCCAGCAGCTAGCGCGACACTTCTCTAGTTCAGCTTCTAATGGGATAATGAAGTGTGATTTCAGGTAGCAACAGCTTCTGTTAGACATCGCAGGCCTGAGGCCATGGACTCACAGGGAGAAAGAAGCCATCCTCAGTAAACAGATTTCACTTGGACTGGAAATTTTCAGTGTTTATTCACCGACTTGTTTCAGGAAAGCTGTTGCAGTGGCTTCCCTGCCATTACTGATTCAAATACTTTTGCTAATTATCTGGAACACAGTTGAGATTTGCCCAGCTGCTGCAGTTATCTGGGATTTACCAAACAAGAGTCACCAACTGGTAAATGCGGTTCTTCTGTCAGAGAACTCCTCAGATTACTCACACTGGAGCAAGGCTCACTGCCACGTATGGAAACGAGGGCTTTGCTGTCCCCTAAAGGGAGCCCAAATGCTCCTAGGTCTGTTCAGAGCTCTTCAGGGAGACACAGAGAGAGACAGAGATTGCCTTCAAAGTAACCGTGGTTTATTATTTATTTCTACCTTTTCCTTTTTTAGTAACAAACCAGTCATAATTAATAATCATGATTGTTTTGAATGAATCTAATTGCAGTGTTCTCTAAAGCATAGCAACACTCCCTCCACACCCAGCCGACCAAAATAGAAAAATCGCATCCTGAAAATAGCAGCGAGAGACAGTGAACAAAACCCGGCCTCCCACAACTTGTGTCATTAGGCCAGACAGATCTTTGAGACAAGATCAGCTGGGAGACTAACACTCTGGAAGACATTGCTGCCTTCCTACAAAAGCCAGCCAGAGGTTTCCTGCAGCAGAAGTCTTCTACATCTCTCCCTGTGCCAAGGGATGTGGAGCTGGCTGGTGCTGCACTTGGCCAGCCCTCCCTAGGTGGAAGGCAAATTCGCAATGTCCTCCACGTACCTCCTCCACAAAGGGTAGCTGCAGAGACAAGGGTGGAGTTTTTAAGTGATCTCTGCCAATGCAAAAGACTGGAAGATACCCTGTACTTACTGGGTTTGATGTAGCAATGCTGGAGTGAAATTCCTTTATTTCAGTTACACACGAGGTTCCACTATATCATTTTATGGTCTCTTCCAGAAATAATACATATGATTTCCCCTTTCATGAAAGACTTAGGCAAAAAAGAAACCCCCAAAACCCCAAACCCCTGCGCATCATGTAATTACACAGATGCAACTGTTGCACGTAATCCCTGAGGTAGATCCACTACGGAAAGCAAACCAGGGACTGCTCTGAAAAGAATTTGCCAGAAAATGTGCACAGATCTCTGGCCAAAATCTGCTAGAGGAGAGCTCCTCACTTGGAGGTTAGACTGCTGCAGTTACATCAGGATGAAAAACAAACTGGGAAGGAAAGGACATGCCACCTGCATTATATCACAGGCTCTAACAGAGGCACCCATCTCCTGTCACAGGAGTTAGACTAGGTCACAGCTCAGGAAGGCAAGGCACAGAAAAACCCAACAAAATCCCAGATAAAATAGCATCCAAAGGTTTGGGGGCATCAGCCTCTTCCCCCTATTCTGACTGCCCAACAAACTCTTTTTCATTGCAAATGAATACATCGGTGTATAAAAGCCAGGATTAGGTAACGACTTCAGGCACTAAGTCTGGCTGGCAATTACAGAGTCCCTTGTGGATACTTAGCTTTGGGTTAGGAAGTTTACAACTACCAAAACTAGAAGACATATTATCGCAGTATTTTAAGGTCTTCCTATGTAAGAGATGTTTTTTGCCTGGTCCCAGAACCCCAATGATGCAGGGGTGCAAAGCTCTGAGAGGACTTACCTGTGTTGTCTTCTTCCAAAAATTTTTGGTTTATATTTCCTCTAAGCATCAAAGTAATTAAAAAAAGAAAGAATCTCCTGTTGCAGATAAATGTTTTTTGTTGGCCTTCGACAGAAGTGAACCAAGCCCCCCAGCTGCATTACAAGGTCTCCCACGCTAGAAAGCGGAGGCCCACCTGCCTTTTGAAACAGAAGTAATTCAGGCCAATGCATCTCAGCTGTTCTTGCAAGGCTTGTTAAAGGAGCCTTGACTTCTAAAAGCTGCCAGCTCTCTTAAATAACAGGAATGATAGTAGTTACAGACAGAAAGCTAGGAGGTCACCCAGCCCAGCCTGCTGCCAGGGCAGGAGAGAGTCCCCAAAGAGAGGGCATGCCAAGACTTCAACTGATACTACGCTTGATCTTAGCCAAAAGGTCAAGAAGCGATAATGGGAAGGGGACTGAGGATACAAGCGACTGGCGCCTGCCTCTGCGCTCTGCAGAGGAGATTCAGGCAAACCTCTTTGGAATAATACTTAGAATTTATCACGTTAGGCAGATGGTATTTGACTTGCTGCTCTTAATACATACTCCTGAAAAGTCTGTGCCAGTTCTCTACTGTAATAATAATGCTGTTTTGCATGTTACAAGAAACCTGAAGCAGCATCAATAAAGTAGTCTCACAGGGCCAGTTTGCTGACACACTCTTCATGCCCTTGCTGTACACAAGGTTATATTTAATGGCAGAAAATATCTTTTATTGCTCCCTGTTGACTTGGAGGACACTATGGATCCTCTGACCTTATTGCCCGTACAACATGAGCTTTGACTGAGGGATGGTCTAAGCAAAACTTTGCTTTTGAAGTAGGAAGGATGTATTCCCTTAGCTTATTTCATCCAGCAGACAGGACTGCATTCACTCCTGCCCAAGAAAGCCTATAGTATGACTTCCCCTTGTCCGTGCCATGATTTCCCTCATCAGAAAGGTAGCTTAGATACATTACCTCTCCAGTAGGCAATGCTGGGACTGCAATTTCTATGTAAACACAGTGTGACAGAATCAGATATTTGCTTATCTTTGTAATAATAATTTACTGAGATATTCTTTACGTAAGTTGTCAAGAAACTCAGCAGCTTTTCAAGAGAAAGAAGAAATAATAAATTAAAAAATTATGGCAATATCAGAGCTGCCCTAATTTTCAAACTCATTCAGAGCCCATAACCCTGTCCCAGGAGGGTTCGGGGAGAGAAGCTTGAGGGCACTAGCAGACGCACACAGGCCCTCACTGCTTTTGCAAGCACCCATTCGAAGGTTTTATCTTAGCTTCCATGAAAGCCAAAAGAGAAGTTCCCCAGACTGCTTACTAAATGAGGAGACTTCTTGGGATCCAGCTCACCCAAAGCTAGCTAGCCTTACAAAGGCAAAGCGATCAAATCTCATCACCTGAGTGCCTTCCAAGATCAATGGAAGGAAAGAAGAGGTGGAGCATAATTCAACACCCACCTTGGTAGACAGCTACTTTTGAATGAGGTGATCACTGTCTGCATGTGCCTTGATGTTAATGTTTGCCTAGACACTTGACTTCCAAGGAGCCACCACGTACATCAGTGGGAAAACAAATTCTCTTCTGTGTAACCTGGGTAGGCAATCACTGCACAGAGCCAGTTCCTGCTCAGGCAACCATCCTCATCCCTCAGAGGTGATCCCTGCAAGTTCCCACCTTGGCAGGGCAGTGCCTGCAAAGGGACACTATGCTCCAGCTCTCCATTGTGTTGCACAGAAAGGGGCACGCAGTCTTTGGGGCTGTCTAAATGGGGGGGGGGGGGGGGGGGGGGGCAGCAGGTGTCTGTCTGTCTACCGATCTATCCTTGATATATAATGCACACCCTCTAAAAACCATCTTTAACAGTCATATGGCAACACAGCAGCAGAGACCTTAAGGTATTACGTATTTTCCAAATTTCGTATCTTCTGCTACACCTCTTCATGCAAAGAAAGCAGAGACTGGTGAATCCTCTGAGGGCAAAAGAAACTTCTCAAAGGACAAAAGAACAAGGCACAGAAACACCTTTGGTCAACTGCTGCAGCAGTTCCTAGATCACAGTATCTCGGGGCAGGGAGCACAGAAGAGAACTAACACCTGTTCTCCTGCTAGTTTCTTGGCATTACCGGACCACACAGAAAGGGAAATGCAAAAAGACTGTATAAAATATGTGACAGTTAAAGTGGATAGTGGTTGCCAGCAACAGAACCTCAAAAAATATTTTTTTTTAAGAAAATATCCTTTTTGGGAGAAGAAATTTTGATGTTTTCAACCTTAGGGGGCTGTAGAAAATCCTTTGCATCCTTCTACTGCTAGCAAAGACGATGGGGGGAAAACAATAGACACTTCAGGGATAAATAACTGCAAGACCCATGTATGATACGATACATGCAGAGGATACCATCAAGTTAGTGAGGTTAACCTAAGGTAGTAATGTGCAAATTTGGCTTTGCCAGGAAATTGTACCTGCACTTTTAAGATCCTGTGCAGTATGTGTTAGAAAAATGGACCTGTCAGATAACATTGCACAACCCTGTGTAGCTTCAAGGGACAAAGACCGCTCAATTTTTAATTTCTGTTGTGAATAATTCATTACAGCAGTAAGAAATCTTCTTGAATAGATGAAAGATAAGAGATGAAGGTCTCCTCCTCCTCCTATTCGTATTCAAAATCACTGACCAGCCAACTGGGTCTGTCCATAGAAAGTACAGATTCCCACATCCAGCTTTTTCTTGCAAAATCTGAATAACCTGGATTAGTGTGAAACCTCAGTCCACTTAAAAAAAAAGGACATGTCCTACGCTGGTCATGGAAGATACACTAAGCCAGACATTCAAACAAGCATTTAAGACATTTAAATTTGTGATTATTTAAAATACAGGGGGCATTAGCTAAACTGAAATGTACCATGAATAGTCCCAGCTGTTCCTCTGCAATGACTTCCCTAAGTCAAGTTGAAAACACTGTCTGTCATAATTCACTTTTAAACCTTCCAAAAAAACCCCCCGTATCAGGGCCAGGGTGAACTTTAAAAAATTCGATCAAACTGCATTCAAGTTCATCTTGATTTAAAGGATGATAAAAATACAACACACAATTTTGCTGTCTATTATTCCAGCACAGCCGATAAGGAATTTTGCACTTCACAGGGAGCACACAGCCCAAAAGGCCCATTATAAGAAAGGTGCAATCTCAGACTTTTGTACTGAAAATATACGTTTAACTTTAATCACATCTACAGCCCAATCAGGATGTCTGCAAGGCAAAAAAGCACCTGCAGTCGGGTGGATAGCCAAATAATGGTAAGACATGACTCCAAAACTGCATGGACAATAGTCACTTCAAATATACATGAACATGAGTAGGAACGGAGTCTTTCCGTCTTTGACTGCCAATCTGTTCCTAGACAGGTAACTTAAAAGGATGGAAACCCTAGACTGAGCACTTAAACAGGGGCAATGCCTTTTTTTTAGACTGGGAAAAATGATGGGTTTCTTCTTATTTTATTATGACATATAAGCATGCTGTTGGAATATGTAATAAAAAAAATGACATTATTTAAGATGAACTAAAGAAATAAATTTAGGTTGTAGTATTAGTGAAAGCAGGGAGGAAGGGGAACTAGTTTTTAGAGGCAACTTCATCGGTTTATGTAAAAGTTACAATGTCATTACCTAGGATAGCAGAATATTGGATGCAGTAAGGGGCAGGTTTTTTCTTATGAGTTACCGAGTAGCAAAATCCTCTGTTAAATTGCAAGCGTGCAACTTTCCAAATGCAGGTGTGCTCATCTGGTGGGGAGAACACTGGCATATGCAGCCATAGAGGTGTACAGCCACACACTCGTCAGCGAGCAGGACCAGTGTTCACCGATTAATGAAGGAGGAACTGACTGGTACAGCTGATAAAAGATCTTCTACAGTTTGGGGTTTTTTTTAAATCTGGCTGATGGACATTTTGCAACCTGTTCACTGAGAGGGATCTATTCTGACAGAGCTTTACTCTTATTGAGAACACTTTTATGAAAAGTTTTGGGAACTGTTGAAACAGTTTGCGCTGGGAGTCTTTTTAGTGAAAAACATGCTTTTAAGATCAGCGATGTTCTTTTCATTTCTAAACTACCTGAGGAAAAAGAATCAAGAATGGAAAAACATGAAAATCAAAATAAAACATTGCAGTTCACCCAAATATAAGTATTTCTAAAACCACTAGCTTGCAAAATATTATACCTGACTTTTCATTCTGACTTGAAATGAGTATTTTTTGAGCTCAAAAGTTTTTCCTGAGAAACAATTTTCCTTCCTACTCTATCCAGAGGGACCAGTCAGAAAGAACACTCTGTTTTCTATTACTATTTTTGTCCCTACTCTTTTTTCTTTCCACATTTCTTCTTTTCTCTTATTTCCTTTTTTTCCACTTTAGGAAAGAAAAGGAAGGAAAATGAAAAATGCCCTATCTGTTGCAGAACAGAAGAAACTTAAGCCTGGAACCAAGATTCTTTGCTCATGCTTTCCTCTTTTCCTCTGTTTATTCAGAAGGAGTATGAAAAGAGCTATATTAAGTTGAAATTTTATTCTGCTGTCCTCTGTTCAACAAAAGATAGTCCACTAAAGCCACTAAATCACAGATAACACTTCTCTGGGCAACATTATTAGGAACTGACAGCTGGAGATGGATGAAGATCTCATCTTTTAAAGAAAAATATACATTTAATTTCCTTTGTACATAAAATAGAGAGCATAGCATTGTGAATCTAAAGATAAAAAGAGACCCAGTGTATGCTGGGTGCCATACTTCAGGGAATATAATACTGGGTCTGTGTTTCTGAGCTTACATTTTCAAATTAATTTAGAAACCACTATTCTTCAGTTCTTAGTAGAAAATGAACTTTAAAAAAAGAGGGTGACATTTTACAGCCAGTTCCATTAGAAAAGCGCAGTTCAGAGACTGAGCTGTTACTTTTTAGGAGGAACACTGGAAGACAGGACAGAAAGAAGAGGGAGAATGGATTATGTAGGGCAGAGAGATGGGTTTACCCCTGATCCCGCCTGGGATTAAGCCATACTCCTGCAAGCCACTAGGCCTCCTTGAGGCTGATACCATAATGGATTTGGTACTGAATACGCACAATGGAGTTGGTATTGAACACCAAGGATCTCATCAACTACCTTCAAACAGACATGCTAAATAAGTATGGTCATTTTTTTCCATCAACTGAAGCATATCAAGCCAGACTCCAAGTATGCTGGGTGAAAGTGCATAAATTTCTTCTACAGAGGCACTGGGAACACACAGTACTTCTTTATTCCTGGTTTTCGAGGTTTGTTTTGGGTTTGGGTTTTTTTCCCAAATGACCTCAGACTGTACTACTTTTCTTTTCACATTTGCAATGTATAACCGTATTTTACATGTCCTTTCTGCAGCACTACCAGCTGCTGCTTTGGTTGAATTTAATTTTAACACATCTCCCAAGCAGCACAAAGATGGTGAGGGTGAAAGTTTAATTGCCTGTCTGCATTAAGCAAGACAGTTAAACATGCAGTTAAAGCTCATGTTCAACAATAAAATATGGTCGGTCTGATTCCAGTGGTATGAAAGACTGCTTTGGGCTCCTGGGGTGAGGACAAGTTTAAGAAAAACATATGCATGGAGTTTTTGTTTCTAAGTCTAGAGACTATTTGTGTGTTGGCTGAGTCTGGCTGCAAGTCCTTGTAGGAATAGAAGGTCTACCAGTGAGCAATTACCTTCTTTTGATTAAAACCTTCTAGTTAGCTAGTCTAAAATAGAGTGGAAATTTTTTTCGGAACTGTACTCCACTGAAGGATGAAAAGTGGTTTTCCACTGAAAATACTGACAAAAAGCAGCCTTTCTAACCATAAAAGTTTATGGAAAATTCTTTGACCATCTTCATGTAAAAATAGTTATTCTGCTTTCCCTAAGACTTCGGATCATTCCCTGATTTTCTGTTTCTTTATTCTATTTTTTTTTTCCAGTGGACATAAGGTAGTTAGTAGCAAAGGATAATATTAGGCTTTCCCATTTCTGGCAGAAAGAAAAGCCTCTGGAAAATACAAGTTTTAAAAAATGAAACTTGCCCTAGACTTGTGCTGGAAATTCAAACATAGGAACTCAGAGCAAACGCAAGATCATCAAGAAATACAAGGGTCTATGTAGTTATTTCAGAAGGTGAAACCTACCGTTTTAAGTTTCACCTAAACACATGCACATACAGTTAAACAAAAAGTGTCCATGTAAAACATCCAGTGAACAGTGACCTTTAAATCACTCCAAGTTGCTGCTTCTCTGTGAAGAAACGGTTTTCTCTGCTTTTTAGAAATGGTGCCCAGCTGATGATGGGGTATGTTTAGGTAGCTTTTCAGAAGTTTCTGCATTCTATGTTCTGGTCAAAAACTCCCATCACTCACCTCTTATTATGCCATAACCTACCTTTTTTGGGTAGCTGGAGCCACTTTCAAGACCTTGGAGGATCACTATTGGCAAGACTGTTCTCTGCATCTTGATTCTAAATGTTTCTAACACCCAGCTGCTCATCCAGATGTATTTAGGAGCTTTGAAACTCAACTGTGATCCTATCGAGCAGGTTTTGAAATCTTTTTTGGATCACAGTATCTACAGCTTTTGCTAAACCTCTCCATCTGTGTTACTGCTGAACTAAGAACGTTTTCTCTTTTGGGTCATCCACGAGTCTGCAAATTCGAAGTGCTATAGGAGAAACACACTCAATAAGCAGGATCCACAGGGTTGATCTCATGCAAAGAGCTGGTTAGCATTTTGGGCTGCACATAGCTGCCGTTAGGAAACATCCAGCTGGATACCCACTGGTGCTACCCTGAGCTCTCCCTATCCCTGGAGACAGGTGCCCCAGATCCCCTCCACTTCTATGCCCAACTGCTGTTCTTGTTATGGAAGATCCCAGAGACCAACCTTGCCACAGTTTCTTTGAGCGATAAACCCTTTCTCCTTTCTTGTCAAAACAGGGATTTTGAAACTAATTTTTCAGTCCACATACACACAGACATTTAGCCAGACTTCCCTCTTTATTTCTAATTTCAGCAACACTGACTAGAAGATCTGTCTTCTTCAGTCCTCTCTTTTACCCCTTAATACTTCACACCTCTCACTAAAGCCTTGTTTTCATTCCTCTCAGACAAGTATATGCCAGTTACCAATGAGGATGCAAAAACATCAATCAGTGTCTCAGACTGACAATTGCATTTAATTACCACTGACCCTCTCAGCTACAGATGTTCAGAATAACAGTTCAGGAATTCAACAAGGTTGTTCCCAGGTGCCTTAGAGATAACCAGAAGTGCTGTAACATGGCTTTCAAAAGGATAGGTCAAATAAGCAGCCAAACTAAGCACGAGTCCTGAAGCAACTGAAGTTTGCCTCTCTTGCTAGCGTTGTGAACTATAATTCTCCACATTTCTGGAGTGCCTTCTACTTCAGGATGCATGACAACTTAAGAGACTTTAATTGACTCTCAACACACCTTTCATAAGTATTATTTCCATTTCAATAGCCAAGAAAAGCACAGCATAAAACATGAAGCAATTGTCCAAGTGCATGGCAATAAAGAGAAATTGCTGAAATAGCTCTCCCCGTTTTATGAAAAGTACAGTTTCTGTACCTGCCAAAAGTTTTTCTTTTTTTTTTAATTCATAGATGAGTGAACAGCATTAAAAAACAAGAGGTGGGTGTTTTTTTTAGTGGACTGTCAATACATATGGGCTGTCTCTTAAAAGGGAAGTTGAAGAGAAGGGCAAGTTGGAAAGTTTTCCAACTGCATGTCAGTGTTTCTCAGAGATGCCAGGATAAATCCTTCACTTTCCAGAGATGCCACTTCAAAGGCAGTTATAAATATGCCCTCAGAAACTACAGGAAATTTAGCGCCTATAAAAAAAGGGAGCAGTGGGGGGACCCCACAACCAGCAAGCAACCACCTAAAAATGGGTCCTAAGTTATGACATAAAAAGTGTTCTCCATAGAAGTAATTATTTACAACCACATTCCAGACCTGCTGAAATAAGATGACCGTTCCAAAATAGTTTTGTGGGATATCAAATTACTAAACATACACAGGATATTTCAGTGAGTGTTTTGTTCATCAAGAAACGCGGTAAGCCTAAGGGCTTCATGAAAGAGAAATATCTTTGCTTCTTCCCCTGGGGGAAGGGGTAGCTTTTCCTACACATGTTCCTAGAACACCATGTGTTTATTTCAGGGGTAGTTTTGGTCCATGTTGTGAGCCAATGTTGCAAGACTGGGAGCTGATCATGCTTCTCCATATGCAAACCAATGGCAGCTTCCCCTCTCATTCAATCAAGGCTCAGCAAAGGAAGATACGTGTCCTCTGGGAAGGACATAGTGAACTTGCAGTGTCCACAGAAGATGCATCTATCCCACAGAACGTGAAGAAATATTTCCAGTAGTTCAGCTAGTACCCTAACAGTAGCAATGATGCTGCAGAAGCCTTAACTCAGAGAATACTCTGTCAGTGTAGTCAATGCATTGATGTCCTTTGAGCAAACAATCTTGCTGCTGTCAGTGGAACCAAACCAGAATTTGATTTTAAGAGCTGAAAAAATGCTTAGCAAGGTATGCAGTTTTAATTACTCCTTATCTGTCCTATTTTATATCTTACTTGCCCAAGAATATTGTTTTATGTCTTAGGTAAAAGTAATGACAAAACAATTAAACCAGTTTCCTTCTTTTCTAGGTCTAGCACAGCTTAATGCCTCCATATTCTATTTTTTCAGTTGTTTCCTTATAGAATTTATGATTACCTCACTCTCGTATTGCTCATCTTATTCCTCTCCTGGTTGGTTTAATTTGTTAGTACATTTATTTAGAACCAAAGATATATATGATATTGAACAGGGAAATACACAAACACATGGCTCCAACTTTGTTCCAGATAACCTGCAACAGTTTCTGATGGTCTTCACAACTCTATCGGAAGAAAACATACACAAAACATGGCTAAGATATTTCACGTAATGCTTTATGAATTGATTTACAACTCAGTGTTGATTCTTCTTCCTGAGAGAAAAACTGGACCTCATCACAGAAAGGCTGAAGAAAATTAAGTGCTGAGGGAAGATTTACATGAGGACAAGGAGGCTACCCTAAATAAAGTGTTAGATTGCATTTGACACATCTTGCAGAGAGGAAGGAGACCACACCTCTTCCAAAGCCAGTTCCAAAAGGATTTACATATAGGTGTCACTGAATGCTTTGAAACTAGAATCTACTGTTAATCTGAAGAGGAGTTTTACAAGTCTTTTGTTACACTTTATCAAAAGCTTCATTTCATTTGAAAAATTGACTAGATGCTTCTTCATTGAACTGTCTCAGCAGAAGGGTCCTGAACGTTAGCATGGTTTCCTCTAACAGCAAACATTCAGCAGACAAAGACAACTATAAAAAGACAAGCATTTCAGAAGAATTCATCAAAAGATATAAAAAAATCTGTCCATGTGCACAAATATACAGGTAATAATATATGTAAGATGAGCTTTGCCATTATATAGTGGTTCAAGATTCTGTTACAATACTTGCTCACAGAGAACCAGCACAGCTTTTAGTGAGGAAGAATTCTTCCAACTTAAACTGAGAAGCTCCAGTGCAAAGGTCCTGCCTGCATGAAGGTATCAATAAACAAAAATTTAACCACAGCTAAACAAATGTTATTTGACCAATTACGAGCTGACACTCTGTATATGCCTCTGGACAGCCAACTTCCTGGAAATGAAACACAAGAATATTATTTAGCCAAAAATGGACTCACTGTTCCGAACAGTTCATATGCCTGTGGAGTCCCTTCCAAGCTTAAGAGCCTGAAGTCATGCAGGGGCTCCCTGAAGCAGCATTTATCTGGTCACGCACATCTAGATGACAGCACCGTTGTTCTCATTAGGATGACAACTTCTAGTACTGACAAGTGACTCCTGCAATGTTATTCCTTGCTGAACCATCTCAGTTTTGAATGATAGGGATTGAAAAACAACAGGATATTCTCAGTAGAATGATCAGCTATTTTTTTAATTGAGAATTGATATATGCAGCCTATGGAACTCTGTGCAAATGGATGCAAACAGTTTCATATAATACAGTGCCTTTTGGATTGATCTCACAGTTACTTATATATACACCAGCATGAATTGTTCAGTGCAATCCCCCCCTCCCGTGTCTGTTCCTGATACTGGATTAAAAAATATGACAGTTCAGACTAAGACTTCTTTTTTTTTTTCAGAGGCACCAAAGTAGGCTTGCTCAGTCACTCTGTCTTGAGACGGACAGCCTCCCGCCGTTGCTTCTGAACAGTCCTAGAATCTTCCCACAGACGGGGTCCTCTGATGTTCTCCCAGTTATCCAAGTCAGACTTTTCCAGCTTCTGCAGATAAACAGCAAAAATAACAGTGTCACCTTGACAGCCCCATGATTTAAGTACGTATTATTCTAAATTGTTTTCTTTTTGCACAAGAAACTCAGTATCACTATTGGGTTGATGAACTTTCATCTACCCTGCAAGAGAAGTTCAACAACAAGGAAAAAAAAATGTGGGAGTTATCCATATAGCTACATAAATGACTAGGGTGGGCATTACTTATCAACAGATAAATAGCATGTAGGACAGGAAGCACTATAGCATCTGAACACAACTGAAGATATCTTGTATTCACGTTTTCTTTCTTCTCTCACCTAGTTTTCCAGATCTGTTCTCCAGCTGCAAGTCTGCCAAGTACTGACGTACTAGGAGTGATAAGCATTGGTATAGCTCAAACAGAAGATTAGTAATTAGTGACCTGAAGTATCCTGACAGCACAGATATAAAGCATACCAGAAAAGATAAATTATCTAGCACAAAGAGAGACAGTAACAGTGCAATCCCCTTCAATCCATGATGTGGTTTTAACTTGAGAGAGGTATGCGATGCTTTCTGCTGCCTAGTTTCTCATGCCAGCCAACCGTCACAGATTGGTCTCTCACTAAGTCATACATGAGATACGCTAACTGGCCGAACTGTGAGATACTTAAAAACTATCTAATTACCTCCTTGTCTATTCCTATCATCCCCACTCAGAAGTACCAATGACTGCAGTATTTACCTAGCCTTAGAGGCGCACAAAAATGAAGAACAGGTGCCCTCCTGATGTCACCTACCAAGTGCTGCAGTTGAAGACAACAAACATATACTGCACCTTCACAGACCTACCAGCAGACACAGAAGTCCCCTCCCAGCAGACACAGACGTCAAGTCTCATATACCGGCCTGCAGTCTGGAACGGTACATCACACATGACGGGGCTCTGCCAACAGGAGACTGAGGAGGGGGTCTGCACCACTGCCAGAAACAGGGCTATTCTACACGCTACTGAAAAGGGCAATACTGTATACCATTAATGATACGTACTGCAGTGGGATTTAAACCTCTGATTTGTGATCAGGGTCTCATCTCAGCAAATGCTGTAAAAATACACCAGAAAATACTTAACCCTGCCTTGAGCCTGTGGTCTAATTTGCCTGCCTTCAATCATCCAAATAAATGGCAAATACTGAGGGACTTGAATAATAGTCGCAGAATAATTTAACAGCTAGAACAGAACAGACCGGCTGCTATTAGTTCATGTTATGTAAAAGTTTTTTGCCATTTCTATAATTGAGGAAATTGCAATGAGGTTAGTCAGATATCAAAAGAAATTAGGCAACATTCAACAGAAGATATATGAGAATGCACGCATAAACACAGCAGACTTTCACAAGGTAGGAGCAACTGAATTTTTTATACAGTGGAGTTGGTATAGGTCTTTCTGAAGAATTCTCTTTACTACTTTATACATCTTATGAGTAGCTGGTACTTCATTTCAACCAGAAGGGATCCAAGCTGACATGGAAGGAGGGAGAAGGAGGGAAGGTACCCATCATCCCACGCAGCAGCGACTATCCACTCTGATTGTAAATTCAGAATTTAACATATAATTCTAATGGAAGCTTCAAGGAAACTACACTGAAAATAACCTTGTGCTTTAACAGAAGGGAAGCATGCTGATTTTATTAAACACAAAGGTACCACACAGCTGTGAGGATCTAAATTATTCCCAAAGGTACTCAGCCCCCAAAGTCTGAACAAGAATCAACATTTAAAATATATACAAAAAAACTTGTAGTTTCTAAAGATAGGCTACAGAAAGAAGTCTATCAAGACAGACATGCACACCAAGTTCATATTAATCTGCCCCTGAAACTTCAAAGGCTTTCCAGAGAGGAGCTTTGTCCAAAACAGGAAATATTTCAAAACTATACAATCTAAACAAACCCGTACAAGAAAGTATTTTGGCAGTTTCCAACGGAAAGCATAAAGGTACCTGGAAAACAGACTGTGATATACTGATAGAATAAAACAACCAAGAGTTATGTACAGTGAATGGCATTGCTTCAAACTACAGATGAGATCTATTGACAGAGTTAGTTTTTGTCAATTAAAATATAAAGAATTAAAGATTCTAATGAATACATAGAGACACTTTTTTAAAATTTTCTATTCTCATTATATTTATAGAGATCATTAACATTTTGTGTCATGTCTAAAGACTGTGTTTGATACCTTGCTGCAATTCAAGAAGAAAGCATGTTCCTTACTGCACACAACAGTGTCTGCAAAAATTAGTAGTTTACAGGACAAGTGTCTGTTCAGTCATCAGAAGGCAGCATGATTAGACAACCCAATTTTCTAAACTGATGCTATCAAGTTTTGAAAGAATAGAGGACTCTTGTTGCATGCGGATAAGCATAAGAGTATCACAGGTAAAAGCGGACCTGAAAATCTGTTCTGCAGTGCTTTCCTACTGTATAGCTATTTTCACACATATCTGTCTCTGCTGTTTTTGACTGGGATAGAGTTGATTTTATTCATAGTAGCTAGTACGGAGCTATGTTTTGGATTTGTGCTGAAAACAGTGTTTATAACACAGGGGAGTTTTCATTATTGCTAAGCAGTGCTTACACAGAGGCAAGGCCTCAGCTCACCCCACCAGCAAGTGGGCTGGGGGTGCCCACGAAATTGGGAGGTGACACAGCTGACCAAAGGCATATTCCAGACCGTATGACGTCATGCGCAGCATAAAAAGCTGGGAGAAGGAGGAAGCGGGGGATGTTCAGAGTTACAGCTCCCAAGGAATGGTTCCCAAGGAAACGTTAAGTGATGGAGCCCTGCTTTCCTGGAGATGGCTGAACACCTGCCTGCCGATATGAAGTGGTGAAAGAATTCCTTGTTTTGTTTTGCTTGTGTGCACGGCTTTTGCTTTACCTGTTAAACTGTCTTTATCCCAACCCACCAGTTTTCTCACTTTTACCCTTCTGATTCTCTCCCCCATCCCACTGGAGCCAGGGAGTGAGTGAGCAGCTGTGTAGGACTTAGTTGCTGGCCAGGATTAAAACACGACGCTACAACAGATACAACTAAACAAAACCTAACCTTTTTGCTTGGTCACTGACATGAAAATTCTTACAACGGTATAACCTCACAGTAAATGGCTACATTAGATGTAGGCCAAAGACATGTATGTAGCTACTTTTAAAATTAACTTAGTGCTGAGAATAAGACCAAACTGACAGTCCTTCTATCGATTAGGTGCAGCACAAGCTGCAAAGTTACACAGCTCCTTCAGATTGCCCGAGCTGTACAGTGAGAATTCAGGCAAGCAGCTAGTTCTCCTCTCAGATGAACTCAACCTCTTTCATTCTAACTGGCTGGTTCTTTTAATTTCTTATTTTATTTCTTTTTTTCTTTTTAGCCACCTGGACTCTGCCCACCTAACTTCATGGAGACATCACATAAAGATGGTAAACTACTTCCAGCTTTTACTAAATTGAAATCCATATGAACTGGCAGTCTAAAAACCAAAAGCTTTTTCTCCCAACTCAAATGTACTAAATAGTATGTCATTGGAGACTACAATGAAATGTAATCAGATCAGACCAGCACCACTTTTCCTGCTTGTCTCAAATAGCCCAAAGGATATTGAAAATTAGCTGTTTAAAGTAAGATCAGCGTAGTCCATTAAATCTACTGATTCACTTCCTAAATCAGCTAAACTGCCTCTTAAAAGTACAGGACTGACAGAAGCTGTAAATTCAAGAAAAAAAATGCAGCTATGCAGACAGGCACAGTGAACAAAAAAAAAAAAAAAAAGTTCAACTGTTTGCCACACACTTGACTTTTAGGACTTTTGTTAAACAGCTTGCCTGGTGCAAAGGTACCAATAAGGATGTAAAGAGACCTTCAATTCTTAATTGCTGGTTATGCCTGACTTGATATTATGTAAAAGCCATAATCCTCTGTCAGCTTTAAAATACAATAAATTTTAAAAAAAGTTTGAATTCTACTCTTGCAGTATAGTCTTCATGCCACAATAAACAAACTGAAATCTGCAGAAATTCATTTAGAGCTATTGGTGCTCTGGCTGAGTTAATTCAATGTGGTCACTTGCAAAAAATGTTTGGCTTTAGTCTCCGTTTCCCACATGTGAAAGGAGGGATAAGAAAATCCTGTTTACTTTACAGCTTGATGCAATAAATTCTGTGATGAGCACCACAGAAAGAAATTGCTCTAATTCAGAGAGACAATCATTTCCCATCGTTATAGTAAGCAAACCCATTGTATTGGGTTTGTGTGGCAAGGTTTTGGTAATGATGGGGCTACAGCGGTTGCTTCTGTGAGAAGCTGCTGGAAGCTTCCCCTCTGCCTGATGGACAACCCACCACATGTCCCAGTCAGAAAAATGAAATAGATTAGGAAAACAAATACATACTGGTTATGAATGAATCCTATTTAAGCATAAGACTATGCAAACACTTGAACTGGCACAGCCGAAGGAATCACTGGGTGAAGAGAGAACAGAACCATCTTTTAGTGGCTATGTTGTAAAAGATGTGTATCAAGGAACTGCACCACCAATTTGTCTCTGCATCATTTTCCCAATTTGAAGAATGAGAACAGGACTTGCCTCCATCTCAGAGGTGTCACAGAGTTTAATTAATGTTCACAGTGTGGTCTCATAGTTTTGTGTGAAGAGGCTATAGTGATACAAACTACTCAGTAAACAAAACAATTATAGCACTCAGTTAAAACGACATGATTATGCAGCCTTGAATTTTTAAAATAACAGAAAATAACATTAGGCAGATAGACTTCCGTCTAGGAATTAGGGTTTGCCATCATTTCCTTCTAACTGACAATCCCTTCTTAAAATGAAGAATGTCTTAAAAACCACATTAAATCTCAGAGGATAACCCAGTCCCATTTATGCATTACACCTGCAGATCATCCAAGATGGACTTCTCGGTCTAAAGGTTTCACAAGCTTTATGGGTAAAGACAAGAGAACTCATGCATGGGTCACTTACTTTCGGCTTATCTTCTTTTCTGGAGCAAAAATGAAACTCCGAACCATCCAACATAAAGAATAGCATGAGTGCAATAGTATACCTTCAAGATCAAACATCCAAAATTCAGCAAATTCCACTTTTAATTAAGCAGTGAAGTACATTTAGGGCCATTTTAATTTCCCTTGTATATGGAAGTTTTATCAAGCTATGGTTAATGTGCCCCAGAAAGAGAAGTGCTGCTTATTAAGGTTTATCTCTGAATTTACAGCTTGGGAGACCTAGCCAAGTTAATAGGACGAAGGAATTTCCCAACTTTGAGTGCTTGATCTTGCCAATATGATCTTGTATCATATTAAACTTCGTAAAGGTACGTCCTAGTTACTGCAGCACAACCCTCTAAAAGAGGAGCAGCCAGGGACAGCCTTTTGGGATGTCTGCAGGATCTTTTTCAGCTATATGAAGCTGAGCTTGGCTGAAGGGGTATGTGATCTTTTACAGTGCAGGAGTGCGGTAAAAGCAAAAAATGACAGTTCTGTGGCTGGTAGGAAGAGCATATGGATTTCCACAGCATGTCCCTGTCTGGAGCCCACAAAAGCCTCCTGACACCACAGAGAAGATTTATTTCAAACATCTTGCTAGGACTATGAATACTTGGAAGCATGGAAAATTTTTTTACTTTGTGTATATAAAATTTGGCACACTATGTCCTTCTAATAATGATAAAAAGATACTCTAATCAAAAAAGAAAGAGGTGTGCAACGATCAAAAAACACTAGATCCATGAGTCACACATGGTGTTTTTCCTTCTGAAGAGATCTGAAAAATAAGCTTTTACAGGTTTCTTATGTGAGAGGAAAAAGCTGTGATGAATATCACAGCGAAGGGCTAAGAGATTACCACAACAAGAAATGATCAGTTACCACTATGAAACTACTAACAGAAGTGTGTGGGCCTAAGAAAACAAACAACTAGAGAAGGCTTACAACAATAATGTCAAATTAAACTTAAATCCAGGACATTAAATAACTGTCTTAAAGTAACCATGGTCCTTCAAATCAGCAGTCAACCTTATTAAGTAGTTGACCCTTCTGAATTGGTGAGTTAAATCTTCTGCCTTTCACATACTGCTCCTCTATCCTCGCCTCAGTTAGTTCAGGTAACGTTCACAGAGTTAATGTAGTTTAGGACTTTTGTTTCTTATCTACAATTTCCTGCTGATTTTCCACTCATCTTTCTTCCAGAACTTCCTTGTCAACTTATATGCCAAAACAGAATGCTTTTCTCTGTGTAGAAACTATGGTTTTGGCTAAACGTTAACAGAGCAACTTCAATCCTTTCAGCCATAACTAGTTTTTCAGTGACATTAATGGCTACTGTTTGATGTATGCTGTTGGGCAAATTTCTCATAAGAAAAAAAACCCTCCTGTTTCTTCTCCGTGGCTAACATCCCCTGTCTATTTGATGAGGATAGTAATATGAGTGTTAGCCCCCCGCTATATCGCAAGTGACACCAAAGCTACTTCTCAGCAATATTACTGCATGTACAGTACTCAAATAACTTGTGAATAAATCTACCTTTCATTCTATCAGAACCAACAGGTCTTCAAATCAGAAAGACTTCTATCTGAGAAGGATCAAGGCATATATCTCAATTTTTACAAGAATGAAGAGGAAGTTTTAGAAGGTAAGGTCTGGGGTCTTTTTATGGTTGGAGGGTATTTTGGTTTTGAACTGCATCGTGCTTAAAGACTCTGTCTTTATTTTCATGTTAGAGCTGTAAGATGCCACAGCAGGACACTTGCTCTCCAATGACTTGCTGGGAAGATACCATGAACAAGATGGAGTACTAGATATTGAATTGCCAATAGCATTTCCCCCAGCCTCTGAACTTCTCAGTGACGTCTCCAAGCTATAGTTGGGCAAAACTCAAGTCTTCCCACATGTACAATGAAGTCAGAGGTTGAAATAGGGAACTTTTCCACTCAATTTTTCGAAGTTTGATTATTTAGTTAAAAAGTATGCAAACTCCATGGTCAGTCTCCACCACCATCTCATGTCTCATTTTTCCATTGGATCAGTAAGCCTTTTAGGACAGACAGTGACCCACTCTCTGACAGTAACTTGCTACTGCAGAGTACATTTGTTCAGTACAGGTGCAGCATTAAATAAGATGGGTAACAATAATTTGAGAAGCAAAGAACATGCTAGAATTGTATAACAATCTTTTAAAGTATTTAAAATTTAGCCTGATGATGTCCATGTGGGCATCATCTGGAATTAGGCTGGCAGTCACAGAATATTCCAGGTACTGTTCATGAAATTGGTCAAAAAAAAGAAAAAAGCTAAGCAAAACAAACAGGAGGATATTCTTGCAAAAAGCCACTTTGCCTGGTTGCTGAGACAAGAGCTACCTGTTTTGCTGTATCCTCTTCAGAGGCAGTCGATGAGAGGAATGTATACAGCCTCAGCTGTGTAGTTAAATTCCCATACTAAAGTTACTTCAGAGGTATTTCATACCAAAGACCTAGCAATTCCCCACTGGGGGCCTATTAGTATGACAGAAATGCTTAACATTTCCACCTAGTCAGCTGCATAAGAAAATGTTCCCAATACTGCCTGGTAGAAACTACCAGCATCCCTTAGGACAATAAATGAAAGAATTCAGCCATGCTGTGTGGATGACACTTTCCCTACTCAAACCTTTTTTTTTTTGTGACCGCAACAACACAGTGTTGGCCCTAACATGGTTAAGTGTTGGTTGGTTCCTCTGGGATTTAAAAAAAGCATACAGGGAGCACAAGCAGGTACAAAGGTTTCTATTTTGGAGAGCAGAAAGGGTGAGAAGAAGAGATTATTTATAACCGGCATTTGTATGCCCCGTCCATGTTTGCTGTCTGATTGCACTGCTAAGTGCCTCACTTTGTTTACCATCTATGAGAAATCTGTGTCTTATGGGGTAAGAAAAGTGCAAACGCAACACACACGAAAGAAACAGCTCACAAATAAGGAAAATCCTGTTTAAAGAGGTATGTTATAAACATGACCAGGAAAGAATTTACAGGACTATTTAATAGACATGAATTCCAGAAATAAGACCAGTAAAAGGCAATACCCTGTAAATGTTCCTCTGGAGGCTAAGTGTCTTTCTTCCTGCAAGAATGCTTTTCCACCAGAACTCTTCCTACACCATACCCATCACCAAATCCCACCTTCTTGTGTTTCTCTGATCACATTTTGACCTCTGGCACACAAGACTTTTGAGATGTCAAGAAGAAAAGGAGCAAACTGTAGCTTAGCTATGGGTTGTACATCCACTCAGAATAAAATGCCTAGCCCAAACTACTTTAACTAAAATCCTTTCCCATAGAAGTCTCCATTAATGATAAACTAACACCACTTTGTCCTTCTCTACAAAACATTAAGCGAAAAAGACTCACAGTGAAATAAAAACTCTTAAGACCATTTTACATGTGAATAAACAAAAATGCAAGAAAGTCCATTCATCCCAAACACAACCTGGAGGACAGTCAGAATCTAATGGCTAGGCTGGACAACGCACCAACAAAGAAGAGAGCGTGGAAAGGACGGAGAGATTAAAGAGGGAAAGAACAATATCTCAATCTCATTTAGTGTCACAACAGTCACGAAGGAGGGATTTTTACCCAACATCTTTGTCATCTCTCAAACAGCTCAAGGTATTTAGCCACTAGTATCTTCACAGACACTGAAGTAAATCAATTCAATACAGTAATCTGTTAATTCTTAAACAGCAACAAAACCGGTAATCCTCTGGTACTGATAATGGCAGCAACAAGATACTTCCAGATTTCAACTACTGGCATTCAGGAATTACCTTCCTTCTTGAGTAGTCCCCATTGGCCACACATTTTGATGCATCTATTTAATACTATAAATTACTGTGTTACTACACCATCCCTTCTTGAAAAAAATGTTTCATCCATTCTGCTGGCACTACAATCCCCAAAGTTAAGTCAAATGAGCATTAAGTGGCTTGAATCTTTTTTAGAAGAGCTTATTCAAATTCTTCTTTTACTCTTAAGACATTAAGTATACAGGTTATATTCCCAAACCACCTCACCACATACCTGCTTTTACTTCTTGAACTATCCTGAGCAGGACACTGCAATTAAAATGCTTTTGCTGTAATTCTCAGGACAGTTACACAACTTTTGTCCAGAGCTAATGTTGACCTTTGGTGATTTATCAAATTTTGCGGAACAAAAACTGCTCAATATTCATATACTTTAAGTCAAGAAAGCAGCATTCTCTAGACTGACTATTCGCAGACCAGCATTTTCCCTCACTTATGCCATGCTGAGTCCAATAGCTTGCAACCAGTTAAAGGAAAACTTTAAAAAGTTTTACAGTTTAGATATTCTGAAAGACAGAGAATGCATTTTTCTTGCTGTTGTGTTCAAATTATGTTCCCCTCTATTAATAACAGACCTTACTTCTCATTTTAGTATCTTTGCTGCAGTAAAAAAAAAAATCTTCAATAAGCTAGAACCTTCTTCTTATTGAGGTATTTATATATAACTAACATTCTTTTTGGTACCTTTAAAAAGATTTACATCTTTAAGTTTCTTTTAAGGCATTTTCTCAAGCCCTGAGTAAATATATTCAGCCTGTTCTGCAATCTATACCATTTTTAAAGCCCTGTTCAAAATGTGGACACCAGAAGTAGATCCAGTATTTCAGTACTAGTGCCACACTCAGAAGTAAAATCACCGGTTCCTACCATCTACCATTCCTGTTTATATTCGTGAAGACTGAATTAGTTCTTTGTGCCACAGCATCACAGTAGAAGATCGATCTGAATTATTTATTCACTGACTCCTACATTTTTTCCAGAGTTGCTGCTTTCCATAATGCAGTCCACTCTGGCCTGCATTTCCAGTTTTTTAAACAAATAACTTTGGCTACTTTAAAAGGTACTTTGCTCATTTAATAGGCCCAGCTTGCCAAGTAATATGAACAGCTCTCTGTCCCTGCCTTGCCATACTTTTGCTGCTTCGATACTTTCGTCACTTGTGCATCACTTGCACATCAGTGATGATTTTACAGTTTCTTCCATATCACTGAAAAAAGTACTCAGTATTGCCCAGATATGTCCCAAATCTCATAGAACACTTAAAATGATCACTCTCCTGCTTAGTGATGATTCCCAGAGAACCATCATTCCCAGATTGAGATCTTCAGCAGCCATTGAAGTCTTCCAAGCATTTTCTTGGAACGCGGCTATAAACTATCAAAGCCTAATAGATCTTAAATGACTTCTTGTTTGGTTATTAAGAGGTTTGGATGTACATTCCTTGTCTCTTCTGATTTGAATACAAAGGACTTTTTTCTCTAAAAGAAATACAAATATATTTTTTGAATGCTGCTACTTTGCCAACATGGTTACTCATGATTTTACATCCTCATTATTTTATTCTTAGTTTGCTGCAACACTATCCTCTTACCCACATCCTTGTCAGCTCACTTATCAGACAATGCTCTGATGTCCTTAGTATCTTTTATCAGTCTTCTTTGCTTTATACTTCTCATTTACTGTTTCCATAGCAATCCTTCACATTTTTTATTTATTGTGGTTTTTTTTCCTCTGCCTTCAATTGCCATTGGTTCCCACTGGATATCACATATTTGATTCAAACTTAACTGATTTTTCCATTGTAAAACATTAATAAATTCTTCTTAAAGATGTTTTTACTTGTTTGAAAAACCCTGAACAACAATTCTTTATTTTGGGGTCTGATATAACTGACTGAGGCCAGATATTTTAGCGTGTACTAGACCATTAATTTCACAGAAGTACAGAAACCAAGTGCTAGAATAAGGAACGTTATTTTGAGATTGCATTTAAACGAATGAAAAGGAATGTACTGTGATTGTTAAACATCCACGAGAATGTTTTTCACTCATCACATTAATCAGTTTTTTTATCCCCCCTCGTTCAAATAATATTTTTGTCCTTAGAAATAAAATACTCTAGGCTTTTGTCACAGGTCAAACACTTGACATTTTTTACAGTGTGTTCTACAAGGCCCAGCTCAGCAGCCTAACTACATTCACATTAGTACCAGTGTCACTAGTGGACAAAGCCATGATTTATTAGGCAAAGGGGAGCAGCAAGGGCTAATTGGCCATATGAGGACACATAAGTGTGTGAGAGGAATGCATAAACAATGGAGAACACATGCAAAGGTAGCTTGCTCCTCTGGCATGCCCCAAGGCACAAATAAATGGCATTATTAACAAATCTGAGATATAAGAAATGCAGTGCGAATTACACATGCAAATTCTTTCTTCCTCAGAAGACCATCTTGGTCAGAAATACTCTTATATGAAATGAAGTAAATTTTGTATAGTTTGAGAAGATATAATTTAGGAAATTAGACGGTGAGAAAATGTCTTTATGTTAAGTTCTTCACAGTAAATTGATTAAACCTGCGATTACAACTTTTTTCATCATCACCACCACCACAATGGAGACAAACAGACTTCAACATGTTTGAAATACTGGAAATGTCTTTATCTTTTACAATATGCCCATAAAGGTGTATGCTTATAGCAGAAATGATGACATTCTAGAAGAATTCAGTATGTGTTCAATATGCACTTATCTGTAAGAACAATAAGATATTTTTAAAAGTCTTAGAGAGGGCCCATGGACATTTGCATGCATCAGGCAATCATGCTTCAAAAGAGCTGGCTTGGTATCCTCAGTAACAGCTGCAGATATAATGCTAATAATATTGTAAAATAAGGCTTTACATATCAGAACAGCAACTTTTTTTTTTTTAACAGCCCTTGATCTCTTATCATACCATATTTAGTAACAGCCACCAGTGTAATCCTCCGATGTGACCTATATATAGAATTAGAAGATGCTCTTAAGAGCTGTTGTTTGGACAAGTAAAAAACATTAAAAAAGGAGAAAAAAACCTACCCAAGACCCCCTAGCCTGGAACACACAGCTATGTTCCAAATGTCAGCTGTAACTCAGTGATTGGTTAGATTTTGTCCACCAGAATACAGAGGTAACATTGACTAAAATTGTCACATAGTCAATGTGGAGCCTGCGAACCATGTGCATGACTGCTGGTAGTTCCACAAGTTTCACTGAAGTAAGAAATCAATATGGCTAGTGCTTGCAAGTTGGTGCCCACAGTAAAGTATATATTGAGAATAGAGTTCAAAATAATAATCTGAATATTTTCATTAGGTGGAAATGCAAATCCATTTGTTTTGTTGAACTACTCTGCTCCCTATAACACCCAAATGCTACTTTGGAAGAATTTCAGCCTGGGAACTCTCTGCAGTTTACATGGAGAAAAAAAATAAGATTGCTTCTGTCATTTCTGTCCATCAGGAAGGAGCCTCATTACCCAAGTAGGCTTGTAATATGTAGTTATGCCAGTTGTATTTTATTACCATTGATTTATCCATAAAGATAATGCAATTATGGCCATTTAAATATTATCCTTCAACTATTTACTTATCTTCTGGAGAAAAAGCAAGGCATATCTGAATACAGATCAGTTGATTTTGAGGTTAGGTAGTGAGTTAAACAGAGAGATGTGGTTCTTTTTCCTACTTGTGGTTCTTCCACATAAATGAATTGGAGCAGCCTTATAGTATATTCTATGGAAAGCGAGAGGTACAATAACCCCAGAGGCAATCAGAACTTAATGTATTTGTATGTTTTGAGTTTCCATTGGAGCTTTCCATATGTACTCATGGATAAAATCTTTTTATTCCCTACACCATAAAACACAGTTCTTTGTAGAAGAGAGACAGCCCAAACTGTTTGCAATAATGGTAAAACACTATCACAAACCTAGCAGGTAGGTGGATGTTCTGTGAAATTAGGCATGTGAAAATACAAAAGGTAAGTTTTATTTTTATTTCAGACAAATCACAAAAGAGTAATATAAGGTTTTATTAGCAAGATCATGTGCTGCCATTTGGACACCTAAGTATGAGAGCTATGGGTGCAATCAAGCTCTTGAAAGGTTTGTGACAGGAATGTGCTATGGGAAGAAAAAGAAAACCTATGTTCAGCATAAAGACCACAGAGATAGATAAACTGTTAGCTGGACATGTGATACAAGTAATTTTAAAACATAAAAATTATCTTAAGTAGCTTTATCCCTTGTTTCTGGATACAGGGAGGCTCTTTCCACTTTTCCTAACATGGCTTTTTGTAGGCCTGAAGATTTATGAAACTCTGGATATTAAACTGGCCAAAATAGCCATTTTGGAGCTCAGTAATGTTTGAAGAAAACGCATTGTTGAGGAAAGAGTGAAATATTTCTCTATAAAATTTTCTGAAATAGTGAAAAAGGAACAGCAGTTGTTTGAAAGATGCACATAAGTTTCAGAAGCAAGAAATAACAGAAAGCACGTCAAGCACATTGTTCTGTAATTTGGTCTAAAGGTCATCAAAACTCATGCAATAGAAGTGCTGACATACACATACACACATTCCGTCTAAGGCCAACATCAGCCTTACATTTATAGGCTAGGTTAACCACAGAAATCATGGAATTTATTTGTACCACTGTACTTGGCACCTGGACATCAAAGTAAAGCTGTGTTCAGAAAAAAGCACTGAATGTTTAAAAACCTTTCTTTACATAAAACCTTGTTTTTATTGGACATCAGTGAGTCAAAGGCAGATGGCTGATCTAATTTTAGTTAGGGACAGATACAACCCACCAGCGGCCAGGGTAATCAAGGGTAGCCAAGGTTATGAGCCCCAAGCAACAAATTTATTTTACCTCATATTCAGATTCCAGTGTCACAGTGTTCTGTTTTAATTTTTCTTTCAAAGCTGGATCAACCTGCAAGACAAACAAAAATACAGCAAATATGTTTGCTTTTAAGAATTTTTTGGGTTTTAAAGAAATCTCAACCTCAAATAAACTAAATATTGGTACATGCAAACCCTCCTCTCCTCTAAATGAGCTTATGTGCAGTTTGTTCAGATACCAGGATGATGAACACAGTACAAGCATTGGGCTGAAAAGAGACAGGTCAACAACCAAACTTTTCAAATCAAAACAGAAGTAAATTTGTAAGGAGCCCTGCACTCGCATTACCTTAGATATTTATATCTGTAACAGTTTAGTTTGAAACAGTCAAGCTAAACAAAGCCTTAAACAAATGAAACAAGAAAGACCAAGAAAGAGAAAATTGTCATCACATTACATATTTTACTCCTGAATGTTGTATTCAGTGAATAGGTATACAACATATTCTGGTTTTCAAAGTCTAAGCATGAGTCAAACTTCCAATTTTCTGAACATACCGCTCACTCTCTACCAACAATGTTGGCGATTCCTGCCACCTTTCAGAGAAGTTTGTTCAAAGAACAAATCTAAAACCAGACATGTTCTCCTCAAACAGACATCAGCCACATATGCAGTATTCAGACACAGTCTTTAGGCTAATCAATTAAAATATCAAATAAATCTACCATGAGAAAGCATTCTCATTTTTAGACTTTAAATACAACCAGTGTTAAACAAACTAGACGTGTAAGAAGACTGGTAACGTGTTTAGTTCAGCATCCATGGTACACTAGTCCAACTATGACTAGTTCAGTGAAGAAAAGTTGTTATTGTTCATTTGCTGCTTCTTGATCTGAATGAAAAGGGCTCATTTACCCTCGTCACAACCAACCTCAAATGTCTATAAGCAGTCTAGAAAAGAAAAAGGAGGGAACACGTTATAGAATTTGCCCAGTCAATGACAAGATCCACCTTCACGTTCTGCCCCAATACAAGCTCCTGATCCTCAGAGGTACCTAAAATACACAGCTACCATCTGCATTGATGGGAACTGCTCTGAAGAATTTCCCTAGGCCATAATGTTCCCCTTGATTACAGACACTTCCTGCTAGTTAGTATGCAGCCTGTGAGACCTCAATTCCTAAGGATGCTAAAACAGGAAAGTCTAACACCATCTGTGCATGGCCAGAGGTTTGATTTCCCTATCTGATCGGAGATCTGGCCATAGAAATACACGAATTTGCAAACTCCAGACTCATTACACTTGGGAAGTAAGCCAAAATATCTAAAATGGTTAAAGTTTGTACAGGATACAGCTCCCACCTTCTTTGTAATTAAAAAAAAAACCAAACAACCTTGTAAAACAAGGCACTGTCTCTGCACTGGCCCTCTTCATCAAATAAAAAAATGAAATGCTACATCTCTGCTTTGGCATTCAAGGCCTCCATAGAACTGACCCTCATTAAAGAGGGATTGCCTCTTTCCTGTGACCATGAGCTCCAACAACAGCCACGCTTCATTAGAACAATGAACCCATCCATCACACAAGCAGAAATGGGAACTCTTTGGGCAGCCAGACAGGCTTTGGAGCTTGCTTTCACAGAGATAAGAGTGATCGTGGACCTCACTGTATTCAGAACTAAATGCAAACACTATTTGTTATGCTTGGTGTTTTGACAATACACTTATGGACAAGGGGAAATAAATGCTCCAGCAAGTAAAGAAGCAAGAGAGTTTTATTTCCTCCTATGTTTTCCCTTCATTTAATAATAAGGCACCCAAGATAACATGGTTGGAGCAGCATTTTTACTTAATTAACCACAGCCAGAATTTAACTTACAAAGACAGCTCAATATCGCCATTATCAAGTTTTATTTTAGCAATTTTTAGTGTTTTTTTTAAATGTGTGCTGTCTGCATAGGCACATTTGTGTAAGGTAAAGGGAAACAAGCAGTGAAGTTACTGCTGCTTCTTCTCCCTTCCAGGCCCTTCTGTCTTCAGACTTCCTCGTGTATTCATTCTCCTCTGCCTGCACAAAGGAAGAAGACTAGCTGAAACTGAGACAAGCGTCCCAATACTCCTAACTGTTCGAAGCTGCAGCTCTAATATTGACAAAAACACAGAAATGAAGGAGGCTAGTTGAAATTTCTCAGAAAAAAGTTATCCTGCAAACAAGAAATGAAGAGAAACTCCTCCTCCTTTAGAAGCAGGAATTTTATTAGCAAATTAACTTACCAAAAAAGAGTAGTTAAACCCTGTTTTGAGGGCAAACTATACACGCATCTTGGCAAGCTCTTAATATTTAACATACAGGCACATGAAAGACTTAAGTCCACTCTGCAGAACGTTATTTTGCTCCAAGTTCCACAAAAAAAAAAAAGGGAGCAAGTATGTACTTCCTTTTATCTTTACATTTTCTTGTTCCCTACATACTTACCCACATAAAATAATTTAAATGTACTTGACTCCACACAGAAATTGAGTCATCTGCATGTTCTAAAGCCTTGGTTGCAAACCCCTGCTTTTCAGTTGCCAAATGGAGACAGGTTACAAATTGTTTTCAGAAGCAACATGGCAATTGAAAAAAAGTATATGATAAAGATCTGTTTCCACAGTGTTTGTACCATGCTGCACTATATTTGCAACACCGCAAGAACAAAAAAAGGAAAACAGAATGGCGCTATTTTCACTCTGAAAAGGCAGATAAACATCAGTATGAGCCACGATCACAGATCATAACCAGGGAATACTTAAAATGTGGGCAGAGCCAGGAAAGCAGCCTTGCCAAAGTGGTAGCTCCTTTACATTACACATCTGCCACAAGATCCGAACACAAACACATGCATTTCGCTTCCATGATGACTGCTATGCCAAAATACATTCTGCCAAATGAGCTGAAAGTATTCAGTTATGTACTGGCAAATGAATCATCAGCTAAATTATGAACACAAATCCCTATTAGTAAATATGATGGAGGAAGCAGACAAAGCCCAAATGCCGTAACAGTCTCTGCACCATTATTAAGGAGGCAGGAAAGAACAGAAGACAATATCCCTGTATACTAGAGGACTCCTCCTTGTCAAGCAAAATCTCAGATTTAAGTTCCAGTTAAACTCAAGCTTTGTCTCTAAATATGGAATTCAAGGATGTGTGGACTTCTAATTACAGCATAACTTCACAAATTCTTACTGAAAAACTATCAAAATACTTGATGTAAGTTTTCAGACGTTTTCATGAGAAGCTGTCTGCAAGGCTTCAAAAACAATACTGTAAACACAATATTTCAAGGCTTTCCTATTTTTTATTCTGGGGCATTGGGGTTTTTTTCCCCTATATAGCACTTGCAGCAAAAATGAATGAAACATCCTCAGAGTATTTTGCACTATAGAGGCTTATTTCATATTACATCAGTTCAAAGTGCAAGGGCAGGTATATAGACAAACCTCAAAAAAGGTTTAAGAACAAAGTTTTCAAATTAGAATTTTGTCCCCTTTCACACTCCACTGTTCCTTCAGATTTACCCTTACTACACTTCAAAATGTTCCCAAAGATAGAGACTTAAAAAATATTCTTAGGTGGCTAAAAGTAAGAGAGGTTAAGCACAAGATTATTCTTAGAAATCTTCATAGGTAGCTATTTGAGGCTGTAAGTACCTAAATCCTTTTAAAATCTAGCTGCCACTTCTCATTTTAAGGCTGACATTTCAGTTTTTCAATTAGAACCTGGACAGAATTTCTGGGTGGAAAACAAGGTGCACCTCAGGGTGCAGACAAGGGGCATCACTTCAGACCAAAGCAGGAATACCTGGTGCTTGCAGCCCCTACCAAACCAGGGACTCCTGCAGTGCTGTGATAAACTGTTGGCCTCTCTACACTCTTTTCATTCAAACGTTTTTTTTTGTTTCTGACACAAATATTTCTGGTACAGTTATAGGCCTAAATGTGCTTCTACTAAAAAAATTCTCTAGTTAACAATTCTGCGCTGATCCTCAGTGACCACAGTTCATTTTGGTTCAGAAGCAAATAATACAGACAGAGAGCAACTGTGAAATTTTTGATGTCACTAACTTTACCTCGAGGATATGGAAAGGATAGCTCTTCCACAAAGGAACCCGAAGAACACCATCACTATCCCCTTTTGATGTTCAGAGGGATGGAACAGCTCCCCTATGAGGAAAGGCTGAGAGAGTTGGGGGTGTTCAGTCTGGAGAAGAGAAGGCTCCACGGAGACTTTATTGCAGCCTTTCAGTACTTAAAGGGGGCTTGTAAGAAAGGTGGGGACAAACTTTTTAGCAGGGCCTGTAGCAATAGGACAAGGGGTAATGGTTTTAAACTAAAAGAGGGTAGATGCCAACTAGATATAGGGAAGAAATTTTTTCTGATTAGGGTGGTGAAACACTGGCAGAGGTTGCCCAGAGAGGTGGTAGATGCCCCATCCCTGGAAACATTCCAGGTCAGGTTGGACAGGGCTCTGAGCAACCTGATCTAGTTGAAGACGACCCTGCTCATGGCAGGGGGCTTGGACTAGATGACCTTTAAAGGTCCCGTCCAACCCAAACTATTCTATGATTCTATGAAACACAGGAATACAAAGCAGATTAGCAGTGTCCCTTCTGTTCAGTATTCAGAGAGGAGGAACAAGTTGATTCACACTCTAATTTTCAGGGTAGCATCCCAGTCATCCACAATATGTGCATGCCTGGATCTGTAATTTAAATAGTCAAATTTCACAGGCTCTCTCTCTCTCTCTCTGCTATAGCCATTATTATTTATTTGTCCATTTACTATTTGTGGCCATGGGTTCTAGCACAAATCAAGTCTCAAATATATTACATCTTCTCAAATTAAGGGTTCAATTACTACAGAAGGAAACTGTCAGGAGACAACCATGTCATGAGAAGAGGACTGTGCTTTTAATAGTCTCCTCTCACATAAGTCAGCACAGTAAGTTGTATACTTGTGTCCAGAGACTGGCATGTACTGACCAAATATTTGTATGCCAAAGTCTTACAAAACTTTCCCTCTAGCAAGCACTTCCAGAAGACGGTAGATTTTTACTAAAACACGAGTATCCTTTCCTACCCTATCCTCCACAAAATAACATCCCACTGAGAAAGATTTCAGCTTTTACTTTGGAAACGGGGAAGGATGATGTCTTGAATGTAATGAACATGAATTAAGCTTTTTTTTCCTTTTTCATCTGCTCACACCAGCATAAACAGATGGGACACAGTTCTCCTGCAGCATCCACAACTCGGAGAGGCCACAAAATGACTGTTTATATGAAATTCTTCATTTTGTTCTCCCCACCCATTTTTTAAACTTAGAGTAAACCAGAACCACCAATTCTGGCTCTCCCAATAGAATATCTTCTTTGAAAACATTTATCATACACCTAACTCCTCTAAATGGAAAATCGGCAATCTTGTGTGGATCAGTCAACTTTAATCTTCCTTGAGAAGAAAAGACTCCCGTAAATTGTTACAAAAGTCTGTGTCATAAATGTTCCAAATTGTGGTTTATGAGCATAGTGAGAAGCTGTAGACAAGAGAGGATAAATCCCAGCACTCAGGAAGGGGAGTATAAACTACAGCCAAGCTGAGTGCCATTCTACTTAAGGAATTAAGGGAACAAAGCTTGTAAACACTGTAAAGTACAACAATGGTTGTACTTATGCCAAACTCTTTGGCATACAGTCTTTGGTAACAGAGAAGGGCAAGGCAAAATATACCATTTCGTGCAACTTCATTCACAACATCTTTTAACTGAATTATTTATAATATCTAATACATGAAAAACACTTAGGTAAGGCTACTGCATATGCTTGGATAGGAATACTTCTGAACACTGGGGAGACAGTTGAGACTAGATGCAAAACCTGGCTTTGTGTCCTTTGACTCTTTCCTAAGATCTGCATAGAATACAGACAGTTAAGCAAAAAAATATTTCATCCAGCCTCTGACAGAAATCAATGCAGACATTTCCAAAGGAGCAATATAAAGTCTTATTACAGCAGCAGTTCCCAGAGTTACAGTACATGGTGCAACAGTGATCTCTCTAAATCCAAATCTTCTACTTGCTTTCAGATGGATCAAAAAAAAGACCTACAATCCCAAACTCTGGACCATCCATTTTCACATGTTAATGCCACAGGAAATGCAATTAAGTTAAAGGCTAATATGATGACCAAACCTCCCATACTTCAGCAAGCACTTCAGCACATCTAGATTTCTCATATATAAGGTCATCAAAACTAACAGGAGTTCTACAGCTTTCAGTTCCGAGAAGAAAGTACTCTAAATCAATGATTTGTATGCTTTCGCATCCAGATTGATTTGCAGGTGCACAACTGTTTATTTGATTTATAAAACATAAATTAGTGCCTTAAACCTTGGCTCCGAGTATGTTAGCATAAATTTCATTTCACAGTAAAATTCAGTGCAAAAACTGTTCCTTCCAGTATAAAATAAAACATGCCAATAGAGGAAAAAAATCCACAAGTGTGGAACTAACAGCAAGACCCTTGGTGTTTTTGAAGGGTCCCTGCAAAGAAAAGCAAATTTTGCTGCATTCATAAAGACGAACCAGTTCTAAGTATAGACCCAACCACACCTCTCACCTTAAAGTCAGAACGGTAGAGCTCTCCAATACAGGATCTCAAAGCTGGCATTCCTGGGCTTTGCTAAATCTTGGTTACTCTGCAACCCAATAGTACAAAGGGAGGAACTTGCTAAGTATTCTGTGCAGTTTTTCCCAAATTTCCTTTTTACTTTCTTCCAAACAAGAAACAAAAGTGTAAGACCTCCCAGGTGAAAGGGACAGAAATGCTGAAGATCCATGGTGTAAACTATGCAGGAAAGGCAAGAATGGTTCAGCCTGATTTACTATCAGAGGATTTAATGTGTTTGTTTATTATCACAGAAAGAGGTGAAAAGTAAGGCAATAGCACATTCTTTCCTGTCAGCCAAAATGTGGACCACTGGTCACAAAAAAAGATTCTTAGCCTGGAACAAGAGTTGCAGAATTTGTTGAGTCAGCCATCATAAAGCATTGACAGAGAAAACTTGCCCATCTCTCAAGGTGCCTTTGTAAAGTCTCTTTAGTATGCTATACCTGCCCTGCTACAGCCACTTAAACGTCATGAAGTACAGGACATAAACTAAACACCCTTAAGGTATCAGTTCAGAAAAAGGAAATGTTACATAAAGCAGTACTTTAAAAATTCCTTTTCTTCTCCTCAGTGTGCAGGTATAATTTATAAAAAATTAATGAAATCTACTAAAAGATTTTAAGTTCTTAAATATCAGTTTCATCGTACCTTAAATTACATACGAGCTCTTTGCAATGTTTTAACAAACCTCTCAAAATTCCTTATAATGCATCTGCTGTTTATATATTTGACATTTACATTTTCAAATGCATTTTCTGCATATTTCAGTTAACCCATCACCATGTTATTTAGTTACTATTAGTTCAGGATTAATCAATGTATGCAAAAGGAAAGTCCAATTCTAATATGAAAAATGTCCAACTCCTGCATTCAGAATCATGTGATCTTTATTGGCAAAAGCTTTTACTTTGAATAAAAGTTGCACAAATACAAAAGGAACTTAAGTAACAGTTCTTGAATGTTTACTAAAGAATGATTTGCTGTATCGAAATTACAGGGTTAATCGGTTCCATCTGTGCCAACTTCCTGAAAGTAATGGACATGCTACTGAAAGCACACCTAAGGTATATGTAAGGACTCACAAAGTGTGTGAGCTTGACACCAGTGTTTAGGCAAAAAAAACCCTTTTTGCCTCTAAATGGAAGATACTTAATAGCTAGAAATAATAAAGACAAAATACAACTTTTGGATGCAACTCCTGCAGACTCAACATTTTTTTATCATATTTTTAAAAGATTGTTTTTTAATGGCTATGTACCTACTATGCAAGTTAAAGCTGGAAAATTAGTGCAAATATAGTTTAAGCTTTTCCTTATCGCTCTCTTAGTCATATCCCAACTCTGGACACAATCAACTTCTTTGTGGTAACTCTGAAAAACAGAAAGGTCACTTAAGTTTCTGTTAAAAGCAAGTAACTTCAAGAGAGAAATCATGAATTGGCAGTTGAAGGCAGCATGCAAGCAGCCTGTGTTTTGTGTTCTTCTCGTCTTAATCTTTTCATTGCTGTACAAGCAGACAGAATAGGATTGGAAAGGGTGTCCTCTTTAGTTCTGTACTTCAGCAGAAATACCTGTGTTCGGGTGTTCACTGATTGTTCAGTTAGACTCGTCCTGGTAAACGAGTCCTGGTAGCTGCTTACTTTAACAATATAGCAAAACCAAAGGCACCATACTCTATCTAAACCACTATCTTTCACTTGGTGTATCAGCTCAGAAACACAAAGGAATTGATTTACAGGGAAATGTCTTAACTATCTCATAGGAGACCAAACCTTAAAGCTTCAATAAAAGCACTGAAGCTTCAATAAACACCACCACCACAAAACAACCCAACAAACCCCGACCCACCAACCTTTCTCACGTAGGAGCAGAGAGAGTCTAATCTTCAAATGCCATATAAACACATAATACAGTTAAAAGAATGCACAAGCACACTTACAGATTAGTAATGCTTTCCTTAATCAAACAAACATCTATAAATACACATGCATCTTCTTCTTTTCTAAATGCATAAGTTAATGCCTAAGCCCTGTCTTGAGCCATGTGAAAATATACTTGCTACCCTCATACAAACAAGTCCAGTTTCCACAAACCAACAGCAAGAAAATATACATTAACATTTTTGCTGACTCAAAATAATCAACATAAAACAAGTAAAAAGTCTGCTGGGTTTAAACCTAAAAATTGTTTTAAATTATGTTTTTAAATGTTATTTTGATTTATAATACAAATCTCAAAACTTTCTGTAAGTACTGAAACAAATTTTCATTTTTTAATGTCTATTTGAACAGAAACAATTTTCAGAATTCAGTGTGAACTTATCAAACTTGCTTTCATTGCTCTGAAACTGCATTTCTACAATAAATTATGTACTGAGAAATCCCCCAACTACCGAATTCTAATAGCTGCCATCCTAAATCTGCATGTGTTAAAGGCATTAACGCTTCTCATTCTACAGTTCACATAGCATTTAAGTAAAAATACTTTCTACACTGACATCTAGTGAAGTTTTACAGTACGAAGAAAAAGCCTCTTCTAATAATTTGCACTTTCAGAAAGTTTTTCATCTTCCAAATTACCTGTATTTTAGATTAATAGAATTTGCAACACATTTGTACATCACGCACTATTTTCTTTTGAAAGATATTTTGCCACTATTTGTGATAACTAACACATTTACCTGCCAAAGGGTCAGACATTCTGATGGGTACATTAGAGAAAGTTATAAGATCTGGTGTAATTAAATTTAAAACATGAGTAGCAAAGTTACTGTTTTCCTATTATGCCGTATGTACTTATAAGGGCTAAACGTCCAACAGTAACAAAACAATTTACCAAATTCAGTGGGAATTATGAATGCAGAAGATTTTAATTCATACGTTTTAGATATTAATAAGACAAGTCATCTCTCTTCTCTATGCAGTATCCAGAAAGCTTGTATTCCTACATTCTCTTTGTAATCAATGAAGAAAGAGAGGTTCCTCTGGGAATACCTAAATTAGTCTCCTGCTCTGAATCATCCCAGAGCTTACACTTGGTAGGCTTTATGAACAAACACACATAGTCTTTGAGGGTGCAGAAGTGGAGGGACTGTTAGGGAGAGCTTGTGAATTTCTTGACCCCATAGCTGCCCGTTTACTCGCATAGGGACAACATACAATCTCAGATACCTTCTACTCTCCTTGAGCTACGCTCCAGGGAGGCAAGACATGATGTTGTACCAGCTACAACATTAATTTCAGCACTCATTAAGGTTCTAAAGGCAAAGTCTCATTTTTATGCCTCATCAAAAAAAGGCAGTTAAGCACTGCCTGACACAACATACAGGAGGTTCAGTGCTAACTCTGGGGAAAATGCATCACCTATTGAATCACAAGCAAACCTATAAATGCTTTCTGCAGTGACAGATATTCAAAGAGAGACAGATTATGCATTTTCCCCTCTCATTAGTGGTTGTAACTCCAGCTATGAGTTTGGGCTCTGCTTTTTCAGACTCCCTCACAGAACCAATTGACTTCTTGAGTCTTTCTAGCTTCAAAACACAAAGGAGAAGGGAAGGTTCATTTAGATGGAGATCACACTTAAAACGGAAACATTCCTGGGCAAATGGTTTTCAAAACCTTCTTGGTAAAAACTACAAGTCCAGAAGTGCAGAAAATCCTGATTTAGGGACTGGGACCCCAGTACTTCTGTTTGAGCTTCAATCTGCTGACACTGTGGCTATTGGCTTCACAAGATGAGTCTGGAAAGCTAGATGTTTTCTGGTGCTTGAGGGAGGTGAGGGAAAAAACAGCTGGATACTAAATTATGTTTTGGCTAACACCTGCCTGAAGCTAAATTACACACTTGTAATCACTTCAATTGCAAAGCAAAAATACTAATAATTAATTGTGGCAATGTGATAGGATTTAAAGCAACCAAACAGAATTCTTGGTAATATATAAAATATAAAAATCTGAAAGCTAGCAACATTTTATGTACTGAAACTAGTTCCACTTGCAATGGCATAAGAATGAGTTTCTCCAGTCAATAACCTTCTCTTCATCTGAGTCTAATCTTGACAACAGAAACACCATGAAGAATTATGAAATGGAAAAAATGGCTTGTGTTTAAAACGAGGAACTCTTAATACTTGCGCTCTATTTTGTACTTCATCACAGAGAAGCTCAATAATCTGAGGTAAAGCTGCCAGATGTCCAGGTTTCTCCAGACACAGCCCTTTTTTTCTACACAGAAATTCTGTCCTGGAAAAAAAAAAAAAAAAAAAAAAAAAAAAAAAAAAAAAAAAAAAAAAAAAAAAGAAGACAAATTTGGCCATTTGCCTGGAATTTCCAGATGCTGGGTAGCACAGTCAGGTGGTAGCTCTAATGTGGCTGCTTGATGCTTGGAAATCCTGGACAATGTATATCCACTGGGACTTTTATGCATCCAAATAAAGAGTTACCTTGTGTGCAGAACATACCTAGCATGCTCCCTTTACTGAGTACTCCTGAGTAAGACATGCCAGATAGGATCCAAATTCTGTCCTGAATTTCCTGGACATAAATATGAGAGGCCTCACATGAAGCACTCGCTCTAAGGCAATCTTCCAAGTGCATCCACAACTTGCATATGCATATGAGAAAGCTGGAAAAATGCATAGGGTCACCAAGGTATTTACTAGTTCAAGATAGGTAGCAACAGGCACATACATGTTAGTACACACATGTGAAGATTCAGAACTAGATTTGCAGGGACCTAGCACCTGGTTGTGTAGCCCGAATTAAGACTTCTGGAATAAAAAAAAATTTTTTTTTTAAAAGTAAGAGAAGATTTAGATGCTTAGAAAGGGGACACACACTGGGCAGCAATTAGAGCAGCAGTAACTACAGACAGACAAGAGGGAAGGCTGAAGAGTTTGTAAGTACTACACAACTTATCCCGAGATTTGAGAAGATATCTCCTTCCAGTTAGGATTCATAGTCTTTAGCCATTGCGGAGTGAGGTGGACCAGGTTTTGTTTGTTTGCCTTAAAGAACAAATCCCTCATTTCAGAGAAAGAACAATGCCCAAAAAAAGGGGGCCCCAGCTTCAAGATGTTTAATATCGAATACTCATTTGATTAAAATACAGAAATTCTAAATGGCATAGGAATTAAAGCCAGGTTTCCCTTACTTCGTATATATAAAATGTAACTATCAGGTCACAATCACATTTTCTCCCTCATTCTTCCAATTTCTTAACTAATTCCATACAGAAATGAGTTTTAACAAGGAAAGCTGATAATGCCTGCAGGTCCAGGCAATCTTCAAATTTACAGTTACTGCGTGTTTCCCAGAGAAAGGTGATGTACCTTGAACCTCTCATCCACACCCTGGGTACCTGCCCTCCGCCTGAACCAGCAGGTCACAGAAAGCAGCATCCCTGCTTCTAATGGCCATTTTGTGTGATGCCTCACAAGTCGCACTCAACAGCTCACTTAGCGGCGGTCACCTCTCAGCTAACGCAGATTGAGGAACCTCAATTTAATGGAGCCTAAAAGATTTTCTATATATTTAATAGATGCCAAGCTATGCAAAACCATGAAAACTGTGGTATTAGAGAGCTTGGCCAAAAGTGGTGATGCGGGATGTTTTTCTAAGTACAATGGCCTTGCTGTTTCTTTGCCCGATTGTTTGCTGATCAGTGGTGGATGGGGCTTCTGTATGTTGCAAAATGTGTGAGAAATTGCTTTTGGATGGCCTTGCAGTTTCTGAAGAAGATAAGGACTTTAGCCCTTTTAGGTAACTTAGCTTAGAAGTATCCATATGAATTACGTCAAAATGTAAGCATAGATAATAGAAGCACTCACGAGCATTCTTTAGGATAAGATGTATCAAACATGCAGAAGATCACACTGCGCAGAATCATCCGAGAAGGGTCAAGTAGTGGACAAGTGAGGAAGACTATGGAAGACCACCAGAGGACTCCTGAAGACCACCAGAGACCTTCAATGTGCCTGCATAAAGGACATTTGCACATGCTAACAGTTTCCCAGAAAACTAATGAATATGTATAACATGTCTTGGAAATCTAGTGAATATGTATATAGAACATGTACTTAACCTGCACAATTAGGCCTGACAGTGGGCACGATAGGTGGAGCGATCTCCTGTGCACCCAGTGCTGGAATAAAGAATGCCTGCTTTCTAAAACTCCAAAATTGAGTCTTAAAGAGTTTCTTCGACCAGCTTTTTCGGTATCAGCAGAATTTTAGGTATGTAAAGGATCTTCAGTCCAAAAGCAATATGCATCCAGGTAGCCGCAGAATGGAAGTTTTAAGAATCAAAACCTGAGATCTAGACAGATATTAAGCCCCTGAAACTTTAAGTCCATTTTTCCAATCTTTATAAAAGGCACGAGATCTCTCTGTCTCTCAGAGACATGCTGTTTTGGTTGGACTTGATGATCTTAGAGGTCTTTTCCAAACTTAATGATTTGATTTTTGATTCAATGATGTTTGTTAATGTATACTTACATACAGGATCTAGCACGATATCCTAGCACGGATGGCAGAAAACCCCTGTGATTTCTACAGTAGTAGTAACCACTGCATACATGGAAACTGATAGGTAAGGGCTTTTCTTCATTAAAAAAAACTTATTAAAAAAGCTTGACAAGGATTCAGTGAAACACTTTACCATGGAAACCCTGAATATTACTATTTCGGGTCTCTGGCCAAACTCAGTATCATTAACAATACATTTTCATATTCATTGCCAAAAAATTATGCTGGCACAATATTACAAGATTGAAACTAAAAATTCATTTAAAAACCAGATATTTCAAAGTTAAAAATTAGTACAGCCTTAATTCTTCATCAGTGAACAACACATATTATCAAAATAATCTCTCTATTACTATTGTTAACATCATCACATCCAGATTTAATGAGACTGCCCCAGTGTTTAACAACCATATTGTGATTTTGAGAGCCCATACCTGTTTCAGGTTATTAACAGAAGTCTTCTGATATTGACAGATCTCCTGATTTCATCAGAACAGGCTAGATAGCCTTGGTCTCATTTTTTCAACTTGTGTCAAGATGGTAGAAAAGGGCAGGCATGGGCAATACCTTATTCTCCAGGTTGTCCTACAGTGCTGTAAGCTGTTTGTGGTGACAATATGCACCACAATATGTGGGTCTAAGTGGATCCAATCACTGGAAACCATTCAAAAGCATACACACAGTGTCAGCCCCAGTATGGGGCAACAAAAATCTTACTGAATCCCAGACTGAGTCTGTATTTGCCTTTTACAGAAAAATGGTGGTTAATATGCTAAACTGAACAGATGTCTGAAAAATTAAAACATACATCTCTGTGTGGTATCATGGCAAATTCAGTAAGTAGCTGTTTAGAGACAAAGTGGGGAAGTCATCTGAGCTCAAGCAAAATAGATTAGTTTTTGCTGAAATCAATGCAAGAACCCAACACTAGCAGCTGAACTCAAAATCTTCAAGAATAGCACGGATAAAAGAGCTCATTTCCGTACAATCCCTCTGGACTGATCTGAAACAAGAAAGAAAACTGACATCTGAACATCTGGTACCACCACGATACAGAGTATGAACAGCTCTGCTACCCTTTCATTTCTGTGCCATATTGAAGGACTGAAATTACTACCTTGGATGATTCTGAACCATGGTCAAAAGATGTAACAAGTTCCAAATTCCTCCTGCCAACAGAAACAAAGACACTGTAAGGGCACCTGCTTAGCCATCAATCAGGAGCCAGGCTGCCTCACTTAACATCCAATTCTAAAACCCTCCACTAAGGAGGCCACGCTTGAAAGCAAGGTCTGCTTTAATTTAGTAAAATGTGCTTCATTACATAAATGACTGACAAAGATCTTTTTTTTTTTCTCTTATAAGCAATCATAAATGTATGCCTCTCACGTTCTTTAAAGCACCAAACAACATTTCAGTGTATTATTTTCTTAATTTTTGGATGACCTAGGGCCAAGCTCATTAATGAACTTAGTCTTTGAAAATCAACTAAATCTACTTACACAAGGAAACTAGCCAAAGTTTGTCTTCATTAGAGTTGAGACTCAGGCCAACCTGACCTGCTTAAGGCAAAAAAGGAAGAAAACAATAATCACCAACATCAATCCCTTGCCACACTGTGCTAGTGTAATTAGCTTACTGAAATCAATTAAACACATGAAAATGCATCTATAAATAAATAAATGCTAAAATGCTAGATGAGAAGACTTAATTATTCTTCCAAGTTCAGTGACAGACGCTCAAATCATTCCACGTTCCCTTGATGACAACTTTAGAAAGGATACCTTTCCCATCCAAAAAATTCTACCAGACAGCAATTAAAAATATTCTGATTTTGTTCACACTCAAATCAAACAGGATGTTTTTAATACAACCTCCTATGAAATCATGGAGGAAACTCTCCAGAATCACAGAGTACCTCAGACAAACAGCAGATTAAATAAGATTTCTTCTACCTTCAAGCCATCTGCTAGTTTGCCAATGAAACTTCAGAGAAAGAATATTTAGGGTGGGCTTCATCTCACCTAATTTTATCCATCTAAACTTTTGACTTGAAGCATAAAGTCTCTATTTAGGCTTCTCCTGCAGTCAGCTGAATAGAGATGGGTGTTTCTAGAGAAAATAAATCCCACTTGAAGATGTATGTCCAAAACCTTAACTCATCTGCACCTTAAGTTAGGCAGAGGTTTATCTCACCTACTATTCACTGGTCAAATTAAATATAAATACATTCCTACACTAAAGATGGTACTCATCTCACTGAAATGGGGTAATAATAAAGTGTTGAGCTCAATCTCTCTACTTTTCCATTGGTCAAAAGAGAACAACATATTTCTCAATCATGTATTTTAAAATTGAATGAAGCATATTATGGGGGCATTTCTCTCTCAGACCATCTATATGGGCTGCCTGCATAGCTATGTCAAACTAGGCATTTCATTTAAGACAATGGAAATATGAGCAAGATGAATCCCTGACTTAGTGCACAGCACCATAAAGATATGTTTAGATATAGCTGAGCAGATACTGAGTGTTTAAATTTCACCTCCCTAACTCTAACAACATAAATAACCCATTTAGAGTATTTTGAGTACTAACAGTGTTAATTTAAATTGACCTTAGCATTGGTAGGGAGTGTTGGCACACCTGGAAGTCTAGAGGATGAGTCTAAATCCATGTGGAACAAAATCAAGCAGAAAGCCTGCAGAACACAGAAGATAACTGAATGCATGGGACGACCTGGGCTGGCAGCAATAGCATTAAGTCCATTAGTTGTCATTAGAATGAACTACACCACCATGGGCTTTGCCAGTCCAGTCCAAACACAATGAACTGGCCTATCCAGATTACACCTTGAAATGGTGAAGTCAGTCAAGTTTTGGTCAGACTTATGATCTTTGGGAGCACCACGGTGTAATATGATTTCAAGCACAGATGCTTATCCATTAAGAACTGCAATAAAAGCACTTTGCAATTTTCAGTCAACAATTTGGGGGAAGAAAGTGAAAAATGCACCTTTATATCCTGCTACAACACTGTTTGTTTTCTCAGTTAAATTCTTTGTATCTTTGATAGCTTTGCAAATAGAGTAAATACTGTTTTCTAACACAGATGCAGGACCTCAAATAAGATAAACAAGACAGCTTGCTGTAAAGCAGCTCTATTTAGCACTAGTAGCTTGCAATGTGTTTAATGATGGGGACAATCTGCTGACATGCCACAAATGTAAGTGTAATTTTTAAATGCCACAGATATTCAGAGGTTTAGGTGATTTTGTTTTAAAACCTTCACCTCATATGAAATACATTATTTAAAGGAAGAAAATGATGTGAGATATAGAAACATGACAGATTGTTCAGAAATCATACTAACTACAATAACCTTTTAAATTATGTTTAATTCTGTAATGCTTCTTTTTCAGAAAAAAAACCCAAAACACAACAAACCAAAGAAACAAACCAAACTTCTGGGGTACAGAAATCCTATCCAGGTGGAGTTCATAGGCAGGTAAAATAGAAGCAATAACCCACAGACAATTTTAGTTGAAATGTCAGGGCACACCTATGTGTGCAACTCCTGCAGACATACCTGAGCTAGTTTACATAATATCAGCAATATGAATATACCAGCCAGCAACTCAGGAAAGTGTTGTCCAGTGACTCACAGATTCATTCCCCTTTTTGGGTGGATGTTGCAACCTCATTTAAATACTTTGCTGCTGCAGTTGTCACCATCTCAACTCAATGCTTTGAAACAAACTGCAGTATGTCTGTGAACCAGAGTAATGTTTTAACTGCAACACAAAAGCATTCTAATAGGCAGATACCACTTACTTCTCAACTATCCACTTACAATAATGAGAAAATGCTGGACTGATTTCCTGGACCTTCCTGAGGCAAATGTCACTTATGTTCTCCTCTGATATAAAAGCCTCATGGAAACTGGTCAGTTTTACTGCTCCTGTTTCTTCCTGAACTATTTCACCCTGACCCAAAACACTCGAATTAATGGATCTCACCTGAGGAAATATTTTTTTTAAATACTCATTTGAATTTAAATAATTCCTTCTATTTGATTTAATTAACTTTCCTGTTCCCTATGTAAAGTAGAGCAGCATTAATTATCTCCCTTTTACAGACTGAGAAGGTGAGACTGACTAAAATTCACTGACTTGCTCACAGGCAGAGAAGAGCTCCATGGTAGAGAAGGAAACTGAAGCAAGAACCTGAACAAGATGGAAATAAGATTCCCAATGAGATCAGTGGAAGTTATTTAAATCACATGCTGCTGTAGGTCCCCTGACACCCATTTGTGAGCTTCAATATATGATGTTAAAGGACAACATCAGGGACCCACCAACAATATTCTAAAACTGTAATACTGAGCAACCAGACAGTCAAGACACTTAAGTAACCAACCAGAGAGTCAACACACTTAAATCACTATCAAGCCCAATTATGAGAACAGCTGTAAACCAGTAAAATGTCAGAGTATCATAAGCAATCGTATTAGCCTTCTTTTCTCTTCTACTCCCCATTTTTTCTTTTTTTCAAACGACAGCAAGGTTTCCAGGATAATCCTCTATGCACCATATGTGCTCTTCTTCCCAGCTCCAAGGTCTAGGATTACAAAATAAAAGCTGAGATCCTCACAGGTATATAATTTCCTGAGTTAGGACTTCAAGAAACCAAGTAAATTCAATAAATGAGAATTGGCAAAGGCAACACTAGCACCTTGCACGTGTCTATAAGCAATGTCTCATGGGTTATTACATGCCAGACAATTGGTCAAAAAGATTAGCTAAGAAGCTCAAAACACTGCCATTTCCTTTATAGAAATTTTAAAGGCAATCTACTCAGTCTGCATAAAGCAAGCTTTATGCTCTTAGCACACTTACTAATAAGTATGCTTCACACCACCACCATTACTCCTTTTATACTCTTTCTGGGTTTACAGTTTTATTGCTCAGATGGTGTTCTGAAAGAACAGGTCAGGTATTTTCATTTTCATTTGGATTTTAACTCCTGGAGTGCCATGCAATGGTCATACATATTTTAATGCACAACAGCTGATTCAAGGGTGAAACTCATGTAGGAGAAAAGACTGAACTTCTGTCATTTTGACTCTTCACTGCCTCTACTTTCTGTCTCAGTAAGACAAAAAACATTAGTAGTAGTAGTACTATTCTCATTTCTTAGCATTCTACTTTTGGGGTGCACTCACTTTGCATGGGACAAAGGAAAAGTGAACAGCATCTGCGTAGTTTGTGAACACTAAAGAGGTCAGTATAGTAACACTGTCATACATAATCCACAGCAGGACCTATTCGCAGACTTCAAAGGATAACTGATGTTTTGTTTCCCAACATAATGGCCTAGAGATTCTAGCTTTCCTAGAAGTGCTTCTGCTGCTTGTTACCCTGAAGGAACTTGCTCAGTCCTATTGCCTCCCCATGCTCCAAGAACCTGCCTCGCAATAATACTTCAACAAAGCAGTTTTGGAGCTTAGAAACTCTATTTTATTAGTCTAAATGGTTTGCTGAGGGGCTGAAAGCCTAGATTTTCCCAGGTAGTTATTATGTTGCTTCTCTTCAGCCCTCTACAGTAACTATCAGCCAATAGTACAGACCATTCCACATATCTGAGCTTCTTATATCCAAAATTAGATCTGAATCAGCAAGTCTCTACCATACCTTGAATGACAACAATGGGCACACAGTAAATAAAAATAATTTATTATTACATAGTTGAAAGGAAATATTTTTTGTATATTTAATGGAAGTCACATTTTCTGTTAAAAAACTTAAACAAGCATCTCTATTCAACTGCATACACAACAAGAAGACAAAGAAAGGGCCTAGTTTTCCATTTGAGAAAAAAGGTGTTTGGAACGATGCCTATACAAACCTACTCATTTCTTCTCCATTAATTCCACATGATTTTCCCGTAAGCATACCTGGTTTTCTATAACCAATTTTGATTTGCATAAATTCTTCCCAGAAAAGAAACAATTACCTAACCTAATGATTTCTCCATTAATGGACATTTTGGCAACAATAGATAATGGAGAAATCCTTGATTAGTTTCAGGAGAATAAACACACATTTATATCAATAAGCGTCTCAGCGTAAGTCCATTTTAAACGCAGAATATTCAGTGTGCTGAGGGAATATGACTGATATAGATATCCTGAGTAAATTAAGGTGTACCCCAAATATTGTTTTGCTTTTGCAAGAGATGGGCATATAGAAAGCCCCGATATCCAAAGATGCTATACTAAATGGATAAAATATGTGTTCTCGAGATGCTAATAGCCCCTCTTCAACTGCAGCTCTGGACTCTGTCTCTCTATCATACACATTGTCTGAGCCTCAGCCCAAGATCCCAAGTCACGGCCCAAATGAACAAGAGAACAGAATTCCTTTTGCAGCCCCTTCCCAGTCCCACTGCAGCTACAGCTCTAGCCGCTGTCTCTCTCCTAATCCCAGCCCCAGCCCCAAGCATCACCACCAAACCATACTCCCTTGAAAGTCCAAACCACCATTTTCTCTTGAATTTTATTTCCTTTATCAAGGAACATTCTTCAAAGCCAGCTTGACATTAATAACACAGGCATTATCACTAATGCAGCTTTTGCTCATTAAGCCACAAGTACACAGAGAAAGTGGCAGTTAAGCCCTTAGTCACTGAAACACAGACACTAGTTCTGCTATAATGCTTCTTTCAAAATGTCACTGTCAACTGAGAACTTGCCTACTACTGTGGTTTCCCTCTCAGCACAGTGAGAATGGTTAGACTGAAAAAGGAAAAGGACAAATACTTTTGAATGGAAGGGATCATAGTTTAGTATTTGAAATGTACTAGAGATATACCGCAGGGGGATTGTCTAAGTTCTGTCTATCTAGCAGTTGAATTAGCAAGAAAAGAAGTTTAGGAGTCATGCTTACAAAAAGGGGTGTACTATAGTTTGCACATCCTTAAAACATGATCGTAAAAGATAGGCACTCAGGTATTACAAATCCTAGCCTAGTTTTGGATGAGTTGCTTAAATTTTTGCAACCCCCACTTTTTCAGCAGTTAAATGGAAATAATAATCCTGCCTTTTCTGACAGTAAGGCTATGAAGCTTAATTCATTTAAATTCTGTGAAAGTCTTTTGAGGTCCTTATATGAAAAGTGTTATTTAATTAAACATTGTTATTATTTCAAAGAAGCAACTGTAACAAAAAATTCCTATTTTATTGCCTATTGCAATTTGCATATAACTGTCCAACCCCCCAAAAGGAGCACTTGTCCCTGTTCCGATAAGGACTTACACTAATCAAAGTATGTGATATGAGAAAAGCATAATCTACTCCAACGCAAAAACATTTTAACCAGTGACAAATTAAACGGATGTTATGACCATCAAGATTTTTAATAGCATTTTTAAATCACTAAGATTAATGTTCTTTTCCCGAGTTTCATGTACGTTTTAATCTAGGTTTGTTTCTCTTTATCAGTTAAAATACATTTTAATCTCTTTTGCTGTCCTATTTAATGAATTAGAATGGTTCTTAACTCTATTTTTATGGACACAGAAACAGAAATTCATGGAACACATTACTTTGACTTGTCTGTCTACAAATGAGCACAAAGTTGGTGTTGCTAGTTCTCAGCCAATACTGCATTGTTCTTCATTTAAATTTCATCTATTCCTAAATAAAATCATAATAAAAAGAAAAAGAAAACACAAAAGAGATGTTGCAGCCTTAAGTAATACCAGTTAGAGCTGAACCTAGCTGTCCTCTTTTAGCTTTTCAGAGCTTAAGAACTCCAGGGTTTTGTAGCTTCCCCTCAGAGCTTTCATGTACTACTGTCTAATTCAATGATGCTTCCCTTGATTATAAATGCTGGGACAAGGAGTCTCATAGATCTGAATGAGCACAACTACTACCTGTTTTTTTTCCCTGAGCTGCGGTCACAGTGCAGATCATGGAGGCCAAATGTAATTCACTGAGTATGAATCTGACCAAAAAACTGACAGAAACACAGCAGGCAAATTTTTGCCCCTATTATAATCCCCATCTGGTTGGAGAAAAACTTAAAGGCTCCAACTGGTCCTAAAAGCCCAGGACTGATAGAAAATAACTACCCAGAAGACAGCACTGGAGAAAAGATTTCTAAGATTACTCTCCCCTATCTATGGGCTATGTCAAATACGGGACTGAGCAGGAGTGGGCCACATGGTGTTTCAAAGGCCACAGCTAAATATGCAACACAAGGAACCATGAGGAATGATTAAAGTAATTTAGATGGCCCACAACAAAAGTCTAAGACAAAACAAGGGGGTCTCCAAACTCTCAACAGCTCAGGACCTCAAAGATTTGACCACAGGAGAAAGCCACTGTGTCCAGAGTCTTACACAAAAATTTTTTATATGAAGTGCCATATACTCTTTAAAAAACAATTCCTGCCACCTGCAAGTCAGCAGCACTGAGACCAGAAAGTCTCTCTGCATTGCAATGGCAGACCTGCATATTACAAAGTTAGGGAAAGCAAGCCAATATTACTTTCTGCTGAACTGACATGCTCCTTTCAGATTGTTTCATATACAACTTGGAACTAGTGTTACACTTGGAGGTGTAAGTAGCACTAGTAAGCAAGCCACTTCCTTCATTCAGAAGGGTTCTTCCATATAGTACATTCTGACATACTGAGTGAAGACTAGCTCCTGTTTCTTTCACAGAGCTTAAAGAACAGGCTGTAGCACAATGTTAAAGGTATCTGCTTATCTCAGTCAACACAAAGCCAAGCCCTGAAAACCATCTAACATTATATACTTAATGCCAAGTACTGTTTGAAAACCGAACCTTTTAAAATACCAGTTTTCTTAGTCTAAATCAGATACAGTATCTTTATAATAACCTCCTTCTAGATATGCTACGCTTCTTTCTGGGGATTCAGAATTGCCACTTACAATCAACGAAAGGAACAAAATTTTTCTATTATTTATGTTGATCCATTCCACTGACAGTAAAAGGATTCATCATCATGTCAGCCCCTTTATTGTTACCTACACTACTCACTGCCTAAGAGCCTCAGCTGTAGCCCAGGGCGCAGTGGTGAAAGGCAAATCCCCAATATCAGTAGTTTGCTTGTCCTAGCAATCCTTTCCCAGGCAGTACACATGCAAAACGAAATGAAAAGGAAAAGTAAAGAAAACTGTTTCAACTACCTTGCCATGTAGTTTGTGGACATCGTATCTTATCTGAGCAAATTCACGGAGTCCAAAAGATCCTCCAACAAGATACAGCTGAAAAACAACAAAATGAAAACAGAGGTGTTAGGACTATTATGAAAACAAACCACTTTGCATACTTAAAAAGAACACTTTGCATACTGACCCAATTCATTCACCAAGGGACCCTACTCTTCTTCCAACAGAAACACCAGGAACTGAAGATAATAATCAAGTGGAAGATATGTATAGAAGAAGGAGTATATGGTAAAGTCAGAGCCGTTTCTTCCACAATCTGGGCCTGAATTTCACAAATTTCCTCCTTTATACAAAGACAGCTGCTTCATGACTCACATTTTCTAGGGACTTCCCCTCCTCTTACCCCTTCTTTTCCCTCCCCATATGGCTTCCTGCCACAACTGCAGCAAAGGAACCTTTACCTCACCACCACAGGATTTATTCTCATCATTTTCAAACTCTATGGGGAAGTAACAATGCCACATTGACTTACTCTGATGTCTGTGGGTAAGAGATCTAATTAAGCTTCTGAACAGACCAGCTGATTGGAGCTGTGGTTCAATAATACATTATCACACAGGCTAAGAAATCATATCCAGCACACCTGCACTTTTATTATTGCCTCCTTAGTTGTCTTGCAATTCCCTCCACACCTGTGAAGCATATGAACAAGTATAATAAAGGGTGAAATGGGGGGAAAAACACCTTCATATCCACATAAAGAAATTGTTAAATTATTCTTTCTTATGACAGAGGGATATCATAAAACTGTCTACATATTTTTACCATTAAAAATGGACAGACCAACCAAAAGATCAAGTATTGTTAACAAACACTATTAAGGATGTAAAAATTAGCTTAGAAGTCTAGGTACTTTGTGGAAGAATAAGGCCTCTTGCTCCTGACGTGGCCTGACAGACCGTCTGCTGTTCTCTGTTAAGGCAGATCACAGAGGCCAAAAAGCTTCATATCTAGAGATGTACATCTAAAGAAGGTGGAAGTATGAGGCAACTCTAAGGACCTCAGTGGGGAAAAAAACCAAAACCAAACCCCAACACCACCCTATTTTATCACACCGCATTGCTGTTACAGTCCTTCATGACAGGCTATTGCTGCACCGGTAACTGTTTTCTACACAATGCTGGCTGATTTCTTGCGACATATTAGGTTTGCAGCAATGGCCTGTGTCCAAGATTTGTTATAATTATGCTGCACAGGCAGTCAAAATGTATGTTCTTTCCAAAAAGTATGCTATCTTAAGTTCAGGTCACTGAGGCCACAAAGCCATATTAATTCAATTTAAATTGGGGGGTGGGGAGGGGAAGCCTTCTACATTTTTTCCTTCTAAAACTTGCAGAACTACATGATTTCCCATCAAGCAAGTAAAACTACTCACAACCACATGAACGCACTCCACACACACACTTAGATGCTGGGAAGTTACAGACTGGTACCCAGGAACTAATGTGCTTTGTTCACAGAACAGGGAACCCTTCACCAATAGCCAGGAGTTAAAGGCTCTACAGTCTCTTTCTGGCCTGGCCCTTTCAATAAGCCTAAGAATCTAGCTGATAATTAGAAACAAATAGACCAAAATTTTGTGATACAAACATCCAGCTGCTAAGCCACAGAACTCTGATTTCAGAAAGCCAATCAGAAAATCATCATGTGGTTGCAAGTTAACTTTCAGCAACTAGAAATTTGACCTACCAAAAATGGGATGGCATCATACTTGTATCATAACTGTTCAAGGAATTAGTGATGCTTTTGCAAATATTGAATCATCAAAATACACAACAGAAAAAAAGGTATTCGTATAAAGGAGGGGAAAAAAAAAATCTTCCTCTTGTCATTATCTTGGTAAGAAAGAATAACAGGAAACAGAAAATAAAGTATTCAAAACGGTTAAAAAGAACCTGAACATTATTCAAGATTTATTCCAAGTAGAAGATTTGTCAGCTGAAGATATGCTAACGCATAATGCTGAAAGTCTCAAGGATCAGACTATAACTGAATTTCAATAAGGTTGACACCTCAGCATAAATGTTCATCAGGTGATCTTCTTTAACTCCTACCAAGTATTACATTAATTAACAGCCAATGAGTTAACTTAACAAACTTTGAGTCCTAAGTGCTATAGACAAGTTTAAGGCTGTTACAAACCACAGCTTATTGCCTTTGTGTATATTAGTATGTTGTCAAAGAGTGGCTATGGCAGGGCAAAAGCACCTGCACTAAAAATCGTTCAGTACACAGTTGTTAAACCAGGCAGAAAGTAGCCATTACTTGTGACATCAATTAAAAATTAGTTTGCCCAACAACAAACTTGCATGAAGTATATACCATTATGAGAGGCAATATGAACAAGTGGAAGACCTTTAACTGGCCTGTTCCTCATAACCCAACTATTATTTAACATAATTAAAAGGTACACTGTGGCTTACAAAGCCATGCTCCAAGCTAAATATTGCATTCTTTAGCTTTGATCATTTAAAACTATGTAATGTACACTGTAACTAAGGGAAATCAAATAGAAGGTTGTTGCATGAAATAAGTCACGTGCTACTCACTTTGATCACATCCTATCACTTGTTTGACAGCAACCATCTATTTTTACATTTGCAGCTATATACATGATAAAGAAGTTGATACACACACGCCTCTCAGTCTCTTTAGACAGGTTTTGGCTCGAGACTGTAATTTTACTCACATCACCTTTATACCACTAAAGGGCAAAAACCCACTTGGTTTCTGATGTACTTTTGCTCTTCATTCAGCATAAGCAGTGTAACTAGCCTGGCAAATTGGCACATTTCACTCATCAGGCATCACTAGTATAGTTGCCTTTACACTGCAGTACTGCAATGGTTGATTTATCTTACGATGAAACACCAGTTAGTCTGCATCAGAATCAAAGCACATTGATGCTGTAAGAAATTACAAATGCCACTGAAATATTACACAGTGTAATGCTGGAAGGAAGGTTAGAATTAAGATTAAATAATTTTCAAAAGCACAGAAGACACACAAAAAATATAAATCATATGTTTATGAATTTACTTGACCAATGTTCTGAAGAACCAAACACGATGTCTAAGACTTCACTACAAAACCAGACCAGAATCAGTCATGTTCAGCACTTATTTAATCAACCAACAGCACGTCAATACAGTTAGCTGACAGCCCTGAGCATGAATTGCCTTGATCTACAAAAGCCAGAGCAGCAATGGACAGCTATTCAGTCAATTAGATTTTTGAAAACTGTGTTCAAAAGCCAATAAAAGAAGGTATAAATGAATTTATGCAACTATAATAGCATTAAAGGTAGTAAAGGACTCAGTGACTGACAATGCATTGAGTGGAAATATTAGTCTTGCTTTAAGCGTTTACTTTCTCTTTTCTGCATTATGAGGGAAGATGTCCTCACTACCTTCATTTAAGTTAACTGTATTTAAAAGGAAGAATGCATACATACAAACAACAATGAAGAATCAGGAGGCAACAGTCAAAATAATTAGAAATGGGATAAGACTCAAGCTAAAAATTCCAGCAACATTACCAGCTTGTTGGCTTTGCATATACTGTATCTCACATACATTTCTAGTTTCCCAATTTGTAAAATAATCTCTACATTCTTCGCAAACACTCTTCAGTTAAAAAAGCACTACAATGGACAGATCTGCTCAATGTAAGCCAAGGGCAACAGCGAAGTCCAGTATGTTCCATCCACTAGTCCAGACATAAAAGAGACAGTAGGAGTTATTCAGGATGCCAAATAAATAAAAGTTAGGTTGGCAACATCCTAATGAAGTCAGGCTCAAGTTCACTCTCCAGTTAACTGAAAGGGGAAAAGTAATGCCACATACAATGTAAATTAAGATATATTTTTCTTCATTCCGATTTTAGAATCATACAGATACTTAACTTACACCATAAAATATTAAGGCATTGGCATCTGAAGAGTACTCAAGCTGGAATGTTCAAATATACCTGCTTTCTTTCATTGTGAAGGAACTATTTGTTTTATATGCTTCAGAATGTGAAGCAAAAAACATTATGTAGTGAACATCATCTGTCTAGTTACTTGAATACATTCAGCAGATTGATGAAATGATAAGCAACCTGGTCTAGTGGAAGGTGTCCCTGCCCATGGCAGGAGGGGTTGGAACTAGATGATCTTTAAGGTCCCTTCCAACCCAAAACATTCTATGTTTCTATGATAATAACTTCTCACTTTCTCCTTTACACCTGAATTGTACCTTAAGAAGGCAAAAATCATAAAACATACTAGTTAGCCAGCGCTTAACACCAAAGCAAGCAGCTTAACAGCACTGCTAGCACAAACCCCCATTAAAGATCTCACATTGGATTATTCCTTTATGTTTCAGTGAGTACACAAAAAAAACCCTACAATGTTGTAATGCAATTACGCATGCATGGAAGACTTGCATGTTCCAAAACAAAATGAAAGATAGGATGTGACATAAGAGCACCATCTGTCACATACACTCAGCAACCTCAATAAATGTTTTATGTAAAAAAATGACACAAAATTCTCTTTAATAACACTCTTTTAAAAATTCTATTTGTTCACTTCTCCATTGGGAAGTATGTTATGCAATCAGTTATGGATGGCATCAGACTGATCCCCTGAACTGCACCTTAGGATGGGAAATACTTGTATTTGTCACCAACTACAGTGAGACAGTCACTGAGGACTCATAGTAGCAGAAGAACTTGAGACTTACAGAAGATGCCCACTTTTTTATTTCCTGCATCATCTAAAGCAGCCACCTTCAGTTCCTTGGGTTAACAAAATAACAAGAAACTATTTCTCTGGCAGCACCAGCAGTTTGCCATATTACAGGTGTCCCTGTTGTTAGAGAAAGCCATTCCTGCTATAGTACCAATTGTGAAAGCCAGACTACAAGACTACAGTTGTCATAAATCCCTAAATTAACCAAATCACAATATTCAGTGCTGGCAACACAGATCCTGCAGTGGTGGAAAATGTTATGATACATATCACTGGAGAAGGAACATGATAATTTTCTAAGCTCTTCTTCAAGGCTGCTGCTACAAAACCCTCCAGGTATTCATCAGGAGCTTCAAAACAGTCATGTGAATTATTTTATTTTAGCTTGCAGTGATCATAGTAAAAAGGGTTTTGGAGTTTCCTTTTTAAAGAATTGTCATATGTGCAGTGCAAGACTGGTGAAAGATGGCAATCTGACAGCCCAGAAGACTGAAGTCTCTTTTTTGTTCCCTAAATAACGTAGCAGGGCAAACTGCCAGTCCCAGAAAAGACCCAGGCAAGTCATCTTAACCTGAAGCGCCCCCCTCTGCCAGCTCTAATTCTCAAGAGCTTATTTCCCACAGCCATTCAAGTAAAATGGCTCTAACACTGAAACTGCTGAGAAGAGAGAAAAACGGTTCAAAGTCTTCTCAGAAACTTACTAAACCCTCTCCCCACCCTCGATGGAGCAGAAGAGCATCTACCTTTTCTTCTTGTCTGCAACAAATGGAAATCAAAGTTTTACGTTCAGATCAGAGGCCTCCTTTGGGGCAAAACAAAACCCCAAACTATACATCTCTTCTAACAACTTAGTAGTTATTTCATTCAAAAGCATGACAAAGTTAAGAGAATGCACTGACTTAATACGTATACTAGAATTCACAAATTGCAGAAAGATTTTACCACACTACATTCAAAAATGGATGAAATGTGCCAGTAGATGACCACATGGATACCATGCTGGCAACCCAGGAGAGCGGCTGGTATAAACTGGAGCCAATCATAACTCACTGATAAAGCCTAAGAGTGTAGTTTTCGCAGCATGTAGAACTCTGTGCAGAATATTGAACTTGACCCAAGGTATTGGGCTAACTGGCTCAATATAGAGTATGTTCAAAGCAGTGATCTGAAGATTGCAAATACGAACAGCTACAGGCCAAAGTACAACAAAATTTGTCTGTATCCTCTCAATGTTACTACTCTATGTCTTAGAAAGAAAACAAAACCTTTGTCTATTACAATTTCCATTTCATAACAGATTGGAAAGCACAGAAAATGCATTTAATAGAAACCAATCTAAGAACAATGCAGAAGAGACAGAAACCGATATGGTCCTCAGCACAAGCATTAGCGAAAAAGGACATTTTCAGCCACAACATTGTCATTTTGCATTACACACATTGCTTGGGCTGGTCAGATGACAAGGGAATTTCACTCAGCAGCTGCAGCAGTTTGAAAACCAAGTCTGCCATGGTGGTCAAGCTGCAGTTTCTGAACACCACCTTCTCTTTCTTCATAAGCTTCTAAAAGTCAAAATTTCGATTCCTTATTAAAATTATGATTCCCATTACTCACAGGTTCAAATCTAGCCAAGGTACACTACAGTGAGAAACTATTTACATCTCACAGCAATCTGGTGTTCTTGTGACGTGTTAGTTCCAGCTCAAAACAGCAATAAACTGAAACTTGCATTAAAGAACAAAAAGAAACCACTACTAGTCAAGTAATACTTCCTTATTGACAACACTAGACAGGGGATGAAGATGAAATGTACTATAGAGTAAATATTAATCTTACATCTTTACCTTCACCACCCCTTGAAGAAGGTGGAGTCTTAGAGCAGGACTAAACGCACAAAGTGAAAACAGGCAAGTCTGTACTTACGTTCCTGTTCTGAGGCTCAATACAGAACCTCAGTTGCCCTGAATGCCAGATTAGTCCATTCTAACAGCATTAAACAATGCAAATACACTCTTCATGTTTTAAAATGAAACAGAGGGGAAATCTGGTGTACTAAAGAGTGCCTATTTGTTTATTTAACATTTATCTGGAAAATAGCACTCAAAGATTAAGAATCAAAAGAAAAGTTTAAGGTGATGATTCAAAAGATGAGCTCAGAAATTTTAAGGCCTCACAGTCAACTGAAAGATGGAAGTCAGCTAATTCAGATTGCCCTTTCAGCTTAAACACACTGGCTTCCACTCCAGCACAAACAGTTCTAGGGGGTGGTTTTGTCTGGAACAGCTCCACACTCCGCTGTGGATTCAAACACACACGGATGAACAGGAGATGCAAAGCAGAAACACAACAGAAGTCGAAGACATTCCTCATCATAAACTTAGAGACCCAATATTTACAAGTCATTGAAGCATAAAAGCAACACTGTGATTCACTGATTGGGCGCAACCATTTTAAAATTCTAAAAACAGTTTTGTATTTATTGCTTTTCTAGGCTACAAAAGTAATACTTGTGACTTTTACAGGCAATCACAATTTATCTACAAATACTAGAAGTCAGAATTCTTTTCTCATGGGTAAATGTTAACTTCTATTCATCTCTCAAAAGCATATTAACATTTAAATCAACTGTTCTGCATATGTCAAATTTTATTGTAAAGTTACATGAAGTAATAGATATTAATAAAAGTCCTGCAATTCAATATTATGAATTGGTCAAGGCAGTGATGTGAATGATGTTAACAGTAACACTCTAATACCTAAAACTGAAAAAAATTCTGACTGTAGTAATCGTTTTTCAAACAATATCAGAAGATAATGTAATAAGTTTCTTCACATAGACACTGATGGCAACAAGAGATCTCAGAAATGTGATTGCTCCCAAGAAGAATTTTCCATATTTCTCAGCATTCATACCATCTTTTACAGGCAGATCCTCCCGAATCCATGGGAAAGAAGTGTGCTTTCTATTCAGCATACCCCAGGACTCAGAATTCAGCAGCTTTTTATGAGATGAATTAGGAAAGTTGTATTTAAAGGACTCTTTGGAAGCTTAGTTACTGAAATACACTGAAGTGATAAAAACATAGTTTCCCTACCCTGTAACCCCGTAAAACTTCCACTTTCAGTGACTCACAAAACAATAAAATATCATTTCACAATATTTGCAAAACATTTCTGAGCATCAGTCATGGCTTCTGGATGACCCTGACTTCACTAGTGAACAAATCTAATCCACAGACATGTAATTTCATGTCTTGATGTCTGGGAAAACTGTTTTGTTTGTCAAAAAGCTTGAGAGACAACTGGTTCATTAACAAGGGCCCAAGATGCCACTGACCTTCTCTAATGGTGCCTGGAAGCACTGACCACATTGCTGCAGCACTGTTAGGGACTCTCTCTAATTTGACCATTTTTCTTGTCCTGTATACATGACATGCATTCTTGGTGTCTCTTGACAAAGTATTTATCAAAGTAAACTTGCACTGTTCAAGGCAGCAAAGTAGATGGCATTGTAGTACAGTCTGTGTGCATAAACACTGATGGAAATAAGTTTTAGAAACATGTTTATTCACAGAAAAATCTTTCACTGTTCCAAGCTACCCTCATCTTTTTGGTAACACCAGGCACAGCATGTAAAAAATACCAAAGACAAGATCCAGAAGGGCAAGCAAAGTATGTGTAAAAGTACAGTCACTACAGGACGAGGGAAAAAAAAAAAACAACAGAAAAATGAAAATAAGTCAAAATCTACAGCTATATAGAGAGAGAACATTGTAACATACTGCAAATTTGAAACTTGCAGCACTACATATATAGTGCAATATACTTATTTCAGGTGTGCAATGAAAATCACCAAATGAGCCACAGACTATATTTTCTGTCTGCTAAGATGCCACTTCAGATCCTCAGAATTTAATTTTTCCCTTTTAACATGTGACAGCAGAACTGGAACTGCATCTATACATTCATTTTTTCAACTTAGAGAGTATGAAAGATCCCTGTCTAGAATTGAACAGAGACAGAACCACAAACATAAGTTTTGGAAAGTGGCATGAGCATATGAAATAGTGGGGTTTTAATGTGTGTTTTAAAACTGTTACTGCTTTGTAATTTTGAAATCCAAACATGTTTCTTCAACAATCTAGAATCACCATTTATACTTGTCTGAAAAAAAAACTTCCAGCAACCTTCAAACATTCTAACTGCATTAGAGAAGTAACCTTACATGTTCAGTGTCTCTTAACAAAGGTATGGCACTGGAACCACTATGTAATACCAAAGAGCCTTGCTCTCTCAAGGTCTTACAGAAGCATCGCAGCAGCAATAGGACGTTGACAGACACATCCCTTTTGGTCAAGTAGAGTTGACTGTGGAATATAAAGCAGCAGTGACTGAAGCTCTTCTTTTATAACAGAACCAAGTATCCTGAAGATTTGTAAGCTAAGGTTCATGTGATAAGGTAAGAGTTCCCATTAACATGATAAGAAACAAAGATGTCCATACAGCTGTCAAAGATGTTTAAGTTACCACAGAGGTGGCACAGCCCTCCATCATAACAGCAAATTTTACAGATACATCTGTAGGATCACTAGAGTTCATCCCAACATCTACACAGATGTTACCATCTTTACCAATGCTTTAGGACTACTAACCCTGCAGCACGCAAGCTGTTAAGATATCCCATGCCAGGTTACATCACTCTCCTGCATGCTTACTGTTTTATGCCATGAAGAGGTATCTTATCTGCTAAGTTTACAGAGTTAAAGGAAACGCTCACAAATCAAGGTTTCCTGCAGGTTTAATTCCTACCCCCTACAGTCTTGTTGGTGCTCACAAAGAAACACTCTTATCTTCTGAGAAAGTATGACTGAAAACTGTGATTTACACATCTTACTCTGAAAGCTGTTGTCAGTTTGAGGTTTAAAGATCAACCAAGAAAATTCCTTCTGCACTGAAATATTCTAACAGCCCCAAGCCCAAAAGAACAAAGAAAAAAGGATCAAGGTAATTTACACTAAAAAGAAATATTTTTAATATATATTTGTGCATGCGTGTGTATAATAAGATGGTCATCTGCCTTTGAATTATAATCTCTTTAACCTTGGAGCCTTTAGAAAAAGTGGCACAGGGACTTTTCATTCAAATACGCAGTGTAAGAAAGGAAGATGTGAAAGCTGTTTGACTATTTTTTTTTTTTTTTTCATAAAAAAAGCAAATATGGTACTGATGAACAGTCCAGCAGTACTGAAGTATGAAGTCCTGTACCTATGTAGTGAAAAAAAGATGTACAGGATACAAGAATCTAACAGAAACCTTTGGTTTCAGTATTATCAACAAATTCAGCAGAATTTAAAGGGTTCCAAAGGCATGCTGCTCCTGATTCTGTGCATAGATTCAGTGTCTTTTTTGCTGTTATCAATCTTTTAGCACAACTCTGTTCAGCTTCAGAGATGCTTTCAGAGTTCAATAGACAGCTGGGGAACTAACAAGGACTGCATGAATTTTCCTTTTTCTTATTCCTTGGGAAGCCTTTGGGCAGCAACACAGAAACATTCTGAAATATTGACGGGGAGAACAATTTTAAGGCAGGGAGACATGAAACCCTGGAAATAAATATAATATTTCTCTATATAATATTGTCTCTGGAGGAAAGAAAGAGCTCTGCGGTAACAGAAATGGAATGAAATTAGGCAGTACAAAGTCAAAGAAACCAGTCTCAAAAATTTCTGGTATGACCTATGGCAAATCATGCAAAAACACTAGAAGGGCCAAAAGGACAACCACAGCTCTACCTTGGCCTGGGAAGCCGAAGTCCTAGCTCTAGCACCGAAGCAGAACTGAGAAAATCTACACCATTGCTGCCAGATGGTTGTTCAACCTCTCCTTAACAACCCTAAGTATGTATCACAAGTGCTCTTTCCTAACAAAAAGTAATATTTTCCTAACATCTGATCTAAAGCTTATTTATTTTGGTACTTCTTTCCCAAGCTATGAAAAGCAATCACCACTCTCAATATAGGATGTACGTCTTAAGACTTTTCTAAAATAAACCAAGTCAATTCCTTCAGGCATTCCTTAAAGGTGGAATGTCTGCTGTATCTTTCATGTTGCTCTCCTCTAGACTTCACAGCTTGTCTTCATCATCTCTACAATGGCACCACAAAGCTGAAAACTACTCCAGCTGAGGACTTTGAGCAGACTGGAAAAGTCCTATTCCATGTTTTACTTTACTTTTGACAAGTTTCTGTGTCTTATAATGACATTTCTGTTTTTTCACAATATTTTTCTGCAGGACCCACCTCACCTAAGATACCTTTCAATTTGGAAGGCACCTGATAACTACATTCTACATTTTTTCAATTCTTCGAGAACACAAATGACAAGAAGCATATCTTTGCCGTACTTTCGCTGAAGTGCAATTCTCACAGGGAAGGTAATGTAGAAAGCTTTATCAAAGTCAAGACCTTGTGTATCAGTTGTGTCTCCTCACCTACTAGACCAGTTCACCTATCAAATACCAAATCTGATATATTTATTACTGAAAAGCAATGATGACTTTTTTCTCCACCAGGTCACCACCCCTAAGTATCTCTAATTTAATCACATAATATTTTCCCAAAGCCTTTTATGGAATTAAAACTGAGCTGGAGAGTACTAAACTGCCTGGGTTCACCTCAATTTGAGAGAGAAGTAGCAAACCTCAAATAATTGCATAAACAATAGGACTGTGACCTAAAACTATATCCAATGTCAAACATCTAAGAAAGCTGTTATTAAACTAAAGAATAATGTCAGAGCACTCAAAAAAATGACATGAAAAATCATAAAGCAAAATAAATTCAGTCTAAGCATGAAAGCAGAAAAGTTCTGGACAGTCTTTTAGGTATACCTGCAGTGCAGCAGGATATCTAAACAGCTCTAACACTATGCTTGATCACCTTATCAAGGTCTTACATGAAGAGGTTGTCTGCAATATCAGGGAGTAGAGCTGCTGATGCAAATGATTCATGCAGTTGTGGTATTATCACACTAGTTTGTTGGTTGGTTTGGGTTTTTTTTTTTTAAATCTGTTTTCATTTCTTACAAATGTCTTCACCAATATTTTGAGAAAAGATACTTCAGTGTATTCAGCTGCATGAGTATTTCCACTTAAAGTCCTTACTCTAGAACGTCTGTAATACCACTTTAAAATAAACGGCCTCAGACTTTTTTTAACTCTAACAAGTGTCACTGTCCTTCTTTGGACCAATTCATCTTTCTGAGGCATGTTGCTGGACATTTGAGGAGGACACTAATTTCTCTAGTAGTATTACAAATATGTTGGAATTACCCTTTGCCCTACTCTTTATCCACCTTGAAATCTACTGACTTTTTCTAAACCAACTGTATATATGGAAATGAGATGTGAATTGCATAAAGAGAAACCACACTGTCGTGGCTGCTGCTTTTGTCTTCCTGAGTTTTTATCCGTGCGTGCATCCAAGTTGTTTAATTTTTCCCCTAATGCGCACAGGCACTTAGGATAGGCAAGTGCAATCTATTATGCTGTCCACCTTATCGTTTTGTTTTATTCCTTTGACTTTATTGATCTTTTCTAACCTCGACTATTCTGAACAGTTACGTCTCACCTATCACTTTGAACACAACTGCAACCATAACCCATCAACTCACTTAAATCCTTTGCACTCATTTAGGCGTACGAACTACGAGACCAACGCTGCCGCCGCGGTTTAAAATCCGTTGAAAAGCTGCAGAAGCTCAGACGCAGCACGTTAAGCGGCGTTGTAAAGGAAAACCACCACGATGCGTTTTCCTCACCCTTTAGTCAGGAATAACTTCAGGAGTGTGCTCCCACACCCTCCCCCAGACCTCCGAAGGCCACCACCGAACCGGCGGGCACAGCGGCCCTCACGCCCCCCCTTCTCCCCCGCCCCGGGCACCCTCCAGCCCCGACCACCGCCGGGGACGGAGGCACGGCCCGCCACCTGACACAAATCCCCTCCTCTTCCTCCTCCTCCTCCTCCTCCCGGCCGGCATTAATTCCTCCGCCGTTGTCCCCCTCACACACGGCCTGGGCCGCGCCCTCACAGCGCCAGACCCCCGCCCCGTCCCTCAGGCAGCGGCGGGACCGCGGCACCCCCGGAGCCGGCTCCCGGGCCGCCGCCGCCGCCCCCCCGCGGTGCTCACCAAGAGGGGAACCCCGAAGGTCATGGTGCGGCCCCTCCACAGCTTTCGGAGCCTCTCCATCCATCCCCCTCCCTCCCTCCCCATAGGCCCCGGCGGCCACCTGCCGCCTCCGGACCGGCCTTCAGCGCTTCCGGCGCGGCGCGGGTCCGCCCGCCACAGCGGCCCCCTCCGCCGCCGCCGCAACGCGCCCGGGGAAACTGGGTTCCGCCGCGGGGGCTGCGGCCTGCGCTCCCTCCCGTGGGATGTTTGGGAGAAGGGGTGGGTTTGGGCATCCAGCCGGCCGCCCCCTGCGCTCTTACCCGCGCTTCTCCAGGCGTAGCCGATCGCTGGTTAAAATAATCCACCTGAAAAAGCGCGGTCAGACTCGCTCAGCGAACGGGACGCTTCGCCTGAGATGGCTGCTGCGGCCAAGTGACCGGCTGTAAGGCCACAGGGTACTTCTGGGTCACGTACACACACGCACAAACGCGTATCGCAAAAGCTCTTTGGATTAACGGGCGTTTGGTGAACGTACGCAACCAGTACGCTGGTACCAGACTGGCCTGTGGATGGTTTCATCTACCCCGCTGCCTTCCCTGAGGAGAAATGTTTGTTGGGGAGCACGCTCCCGTGTCCTACGCCAGCTGTAGCCAAGTTCCTTAGATTTTAGGTGGCTTCCACTGTATCTATGAGAAGAAAAGGATGGGGCTGAGGCCATGCTGTCGCCCGCACAAGAATGCAGCTAGGATTTACAGCCATTAAACAGCATGTGTGTGCCGAGAGGGGAACTGACGCTTAAAACGATCAGGCTCCGTGGCCGCTGAACCTGGGCTGTCCTGAAGCCCCTCTGAGTCTTCTGCCCCTGGGTTTTTTCATCTGCCACCTACGGCACGTGGAATGAAATCTCCCCGTCCATTATTCCTCCTGGAAACTTTTTTGGACTTACGTGCTATTTTTGTTAGGTGTTTGTTTCACTCCTAGCACTGTGGCATTCTAATTTTTGGATTAGGAATGCTACACTTTATGCTCTTATTCTTACTGTTGATTACTGTCGGTACCTGTGAATACCCATTCACTAATATCACAAAACATTGTATGAGTATACTGTGCTATTGTATGAAGGTAATTACATCCATGAGTGGCAGTTCAGTCTGTCTGTATGCCAGGACTGAAAATTCAAGTAAGTCACCACAGCATAGTCCCTAATGGTGAGGTGAAAGCACTATCCACAAAACTGCAGTAACCCAGGCCTGACCTGGAATTATCCTACTAAGATAAAATTCCCTTTGCATTTGTGTGTGTGGGGAAGAGGAGTTCACCTTCAGTGAGGTCACCTCTGAAGTCACAGAAATGAGAAAACAACAAAAGACTACAAAGAAGACTTGCAAGATAGCCCTGAGGCTGATGAGGAGCTCAGTGCTATCGTGTGGCCAGGTGGTTTGGCGCAGGAAGCCCCTCAGGAGAAGTTCCCTTCAAGAACCTCAAAGGCGAAAGAAAGAACACGTTTCCCCAGACAAGTCCATTCCAGCAGACAGAGGAAAAGCCTGCAGCAAATAGTTTGGGAAGAAACGAATGCTCATGCTGTGCATAAGGAAGAAAAATACATGCGAGCATGGGTAGCTTCTGCAGCGTTCCCAGCAGTGAAGAGAGTGCTCTTCTACCTGTCAGTGAGGCAAGAATTGCCTTTTCTCGTTCGAGGAGGTCTAGGTACTGCAGTCTGGAGCCTAGAGAAGATTTAGCACTGCATATACATACTTTGTAAGAACTTCCAGCAACAGAGATGTATTTCATATATGTAGGGTTACTAGCCTCTGAGCATACCTATCTATGTTTTGTTGAACTTTTACAAAGACTGTCAAGTGAGAGGACTTGACTCAGATTACTAACATTTTTCAGGGTTCTGAACTTCCTTTTGTGCTTCCATGGGGTATTTGGTAAAAGGACTTGACTTGGGTAAAGTGTGCCTCAGAGGCAAAAATCTGCCACTCCGCAAAATCACAATCAAATGATGACTAGTTCAAATAACTGACTAGTTCACTGAATCTCAACAGAGCTAGGGATTTCACCTCCCCACACACATCCGAAAAGCCAGCCTGCAGAACTGAGATCAGGGAAGTTTCAGGAAAGCAAGTGGTAGCAAGAGGCTAATTGCTTCTGCAACTTACACCTGGGATACCTTGGTAGGGTGGGAGGGAGAGCAGGGCTAGAACAGCAGGAAACATTGCCATTCAGGATCAGTAAGCATGGAGGGCACCACTGGGGAGAAACGTATGCAGCCTCTGCCACCTCCAGTGAGAGCTGAAGGCTGTGTTACTATTCACCCGGTGGATGACCAGAACTTAGCCAGCTGAGTCTTCACTTCTAACAAGAGACAAGCCAGCTCAACACTTAAGCCGCACATGCAGTCCCCACCAGCTTTTTTGTGGGTGAACACACATCTTTACTGAGGGCCACCTTGTGTAATTTTGAACTTTCCATCAAACACATTGATTAAAGCAGTCGCCAAGATCTGGCCACTAGCCATGTCTTTCATTCTGTAGCTTGGTTTCCTAAGCAGAAAAGATTGCCATGATCATACTGCCTGTTTTCCTGACTTGTTATTCCTTATCCCAATCCCATTGGACCCCCATAAACTTCTACAGCCTTTTCAAAACAAAGCTGGCTACAACCACACTAACAGACCGTCTTACTCTGAGATTTAGAGCCATTAGTTATTCATTGCTAGTAGTAATTAAATGCGCCCTGTCATCCACTCAAACACCTCTTGGCTAGAGCCACATGCACAACGGTGGAGCGCTGACGTGTTAGAGATAAGAGCACGTATTCTCCAGGCACAGGGTATGATGTTTTCACATATTACTGCAGCCAAAGGCTCTGCCATGTTCTGGTAGCTTGTGGCAATGGTAGAGTGGAGCTGGCATCATAAAGTTCCTTTCTTAAATACATCCTGAGTCACTACACGGCCTTTCCACAACCCAAATCATTGCCTGATGGTGAGCACAGCAGGGGCAAAGTGGAACAGGGCACCTGCTGCCTCAACTCAGAGAGTAATTTAAAACCATTTGAAAATGAAACACTGATGATTACTTCCTTTGGTCTTCTCCATTAATCACATCAAGGAATTGGTGGAGGTACTTTACTTAGTTTTCCGAACATGTCAGTAAGACACCACATATATACAAACTAAAATGAGAAGCAAATCAAACACATATAATAAGAAGATAAGCTAACATTATTGCCACTAACTTGTTCTGAGAGCCTCCCCAGCCTAGAGACAAATAAACAGGACGGAAGAATAAAGAAAGTAACACAGCAGGAAATGACTGCTTCTTGAGTACCTCAATAACACAAAGGCAACATGGGTCTGAATTCCAGAAATGGGAACTCGCAGCTGGGAGCGATGAGAGCAAGAGAACAGGTCTGTGTCCATTCCTGTGCTGTGCTGAGACTGGGATGAACTCATGACAGAGCACAGGCTCAGTGCTGGGGACCAGCTCACCCGGGGCCTCTGAAAGCACAGCTGTCCCTTTTAAAACTTTGTAAGGGTTTGAGAGATGTAGGCCTCAAATCACAGACTCGGGAAGAGGAAGCACACTGACAAAAAAAAAAAAAATCACTAAGAATAATCTCCTGAAATTAAGAGACTTGCTATTATAGATACAGGTGTGCTGAGAAGAGAGGTTATTACTTACCTCTTTCCTCCCACCCTAACTTTCCCCAGAAACAGTTTGTATTGTAACACTAATATTCCAGCCTTAGGCTAACCTCACCTTCAGCCTTACTGTCCCACCTGAGGACTATTAGCTCTCTGCTAGAGAAGTAACCCACAGCTACTGTTGCCCATTTGAAGAGTTGGTGCCCTCTCATTCCAACTTTTAAAAGGGCACCAAAAGTCCTGGCAGTAAGAAAAAGGGTTAGGAGTTTGTGCTGGGTGTCATGGGCTGCTCTTTTTAAGATTTATAAGCTGCTCTTTTGTTTTCATTGATAACTGTTGGTATCTAAAATTTTCTGATGGTGTTATGCTCTAAAATAACAAGAGAAAGCAAATGTGTAACTAATACAAATATGATAGAATTACATAATAACAATAATTTTGTGACAATTGGAGGGATTGTGCCTAAAATAAACATGCTGTGCCAGAGATGAACAGTAAATTAGACTTTTAAAATGTCTTTGTGTTTAATAATCTAAAATGCTGTTAAATTACATAGGTAAAGCTATCATCAATATATATTTTATTTCCACAGTGTCCCTTTGTTCTTGTCATTATTGGTTGGTTGCCTTGAACAGAGAGGGGTGGGGAGAAATGCTTTTGAAGATTGGAATATATTCTGGTTTTGATTTACAACAGAGGTTTGATGCCTTCTTGATGTGACCCATACTGTCATAAACAGATGGACAAACATAAAAGTAGATAAACAAACATCTGTTTTTTGTGATATTGACAGCTTGCCCCAAGTGTTATTCACAATACTTCAAGCACATATTCATATCCTCAAAGAGGCTGAATGTAGCTTTCTTTTCCGGGTTACCATACAGCCAGTTAAGCATTTTTTACTTTGTGAAATACTGTGAGAGGGTTTTCCATGTGAAACATGCCTCTGGAGCCCTAGTTTTCTCCTAGATGTATACATGGTGCTTTATCTGGAGTTCAGGTGCAGAGCGGGAACACAAGGCTGGTGGCTGCCTGGCTTTTGTCACATCAGGAACTAGGTGTTTCTGACTGCAGTTTCCCTGGCCTAGACAAAAGCTCTGGGAAAGCCTCTTCTCACTTTCCTCCAGAGAAGGACTTAAAAAGAGATTTTAAAATTCACTGCACATAACGTGCTGCTGGCTATTGGCAGGCGCCCTGGGAACTTCAGACAAATGAAGCTTGCGCTGCTGGTTTAGGCTGCAATGACCATGACTGCAGGGGAATAGGGAGTGCAACAGTACATTGTGTAACGTGGTTTCTGGGCAGTGGGATGGAGAACAGGATGGAAAACTTATTAAACATCCCTGGACAAGACAGGGTAATCAAGATCGGTGCTGGACTGGATACCAGGAGCTGCAGAATTGCTCACAATGCAGTATTGGCTGTGAGTGGCCAAGGTTAATAAGGAACGTGACTTTAGTTCAGTACAGAACTTGCAGCAATTTGTTCAGAGGATAAAAATGAGAAGCGTTTTGTAAAGGTTTTGTTGCCCAAACATGCATCACTTCAGGAGGTGGTGGAGTGAGGCCATCCTGTGAGTTTTATTTCCATCCAATAGATCTCTCCAAAGCCTCCTGCTTCACTAAGAGCGTGCACATGTAACAAACCATTAAGCGCTGTCTGTGCAGACATGATGTACATCATAGCCAAGACCTTCAGCCCTGAATGCACACGCTTCTGTATACCTGAGCTAAAGAAACAGCTGGTTGGACTTAGCATGCTATTGCGACCAATAAAAGGAAATTACCAGCCATCTTAAGGGCTGCTTGTAGTTCTTTGTGGGTGGAGGGTGGAAGTCCCGACTTGGTGGTAGCTGCTTGAGAACTGCATTTCTAAAATGGCAACCCCTTCTCAACACTGTGCCTGTTCCGTTTTCATCCTCCTTTGTGTAGCCAAGAGGAGTCGCAAGGAAGAGAGGGGGCCTGGATTTTCCCTTTAATTCTCTCCTACCTCTTCTGACTAGAACTCCTAGTGAGGTAATTGAGTGGAAGAGTTGGTGTACTTGTCCTTTCCTCCTCCTCTGCTTTCTCATCAGCTGTCAGAATGAGCATAAATACATCCAAGAACCAGATTCTTGTCAAGACCCAGCCTGGAGAGGCCAGTGAGCCAGCTACGCCCATTTTTCATGCCACTGAAATAGTGCGTGCAACAGAAGGCACCATGGTGGCCCATGCATTGGAAGGGTCATCCATGCTTTCCAGATGTGGCCCTAAGTTTCCCCCTCCACCTCCAAAAAGGGAGGAGAAGGAAACATGTTGACATTCTTTGGGTTCATCACTTATTTTTTACCTTCTTGGGTTGGCTCAAAAATAGGCTGGAGGAGGGTGACTCTGGAGCCACGTTTTAGGTCTCTGAGTACATGAGGAAAAGCTGAAGGAAATACTGACTTTCCCAAGAGATTCTCTCCCCTCCTCCTTGTGCTCAAGAGGGCCATTCTCCCCAAAACAGCCAGCAAATGTCAGCTAGGAGAGAGATTCCTCGGGGAATCTGGGGGGGGGAAAGGAAACCCAGGAACGCTGCCTACAATTAGGGGGACTGAGAGGGGTCTGTGCTAAAAAGCACCAATATGGTCAACAGTCACCTCTGCACCTACTTAGTAGCTGCCTCTAAGCACTAGCCCCATCCTCTTTTTGATCCCAAAGAAAAGCCACGGTAACACATTCATTTTCTAGGTTCTTTGTTATTATTTTCAAGAGCAGGACAGTCATTCGAGCTCTTAAATTTGAGTACTGAAAACTGGTGGTTGTAGAACAGCAGCACCTTTCATTTGTCCTTCACATGAGTTAGAAACCTGATAATTACAAAAGGGATGGGGCTGAGTGGAGCTTGTTGCTGGTCTAAGAGATGAGAAGGTTGAGTTCTGGCTCTGCTTCCTTCACTGGGTGTGGGCAGGAGATTTGTCATCGGGGAATGGCAAACCCAGCCAAAATAGAGAGGAGGCTGCTGGGCTCACATGGGTGGGGGAAGAGATAAAAAGATAAAACAGTTCCAGAGAAGGAACATCACAGTATGGAGCCCCCCTGCCTGTACGAATGATCTCGTGCCCGAGAGAGCCAGCAGTTCTCCATGGATCGAGGAGCGTGGGGGCCCTGGGAGGAGAATCCAGTTTAGTCACCACACTCCTCGGTTCAGCGCTGGGGTTCACGGTCATTTTGCCGAACAACTGTAGTGGCAGCCCTTGGAAAAGGGACTGAAGCTTCACCTCCTTAGTAAAAATGGTCTTCCCTCCCCTGTGTTGTCCGCTGAAGAAGAGAGAAACCAAGGTGTGTGAAAGGGTGTGAGAAATAAATCGTACAAGAGAGAGGGGGATGTTATTTGAGGGCATGCTGGGCACAGTTTAGACCCGGGTATGTCTACAGGTTCGCGAAGTGCCTGAGGCTGAGGGGGCTGCAGAGGTGGAGGGGGACTCCTCATCCGTTGTGTCCCCCTGTTCCTCCTTGTGGAGGCCGAGGCTGATGTGGCTCTGCAGGGCTGCTGGGGTCAGCCACTCCTTGGGGAGACAGCTCTGGAGGAAGGGGATGCACGAGCTGAAGTAGGCCAGGCGGTTCACCCAGCGGGGGATCTCTTTCCCACATAGTATCTGTGGAGCAAACCGAAAAGGAGCATGGTTAATAGTACCAAAACACCTCTGTGGTGGCAACGTCATCCCCATCCTCACCACCACCTCAGCAGGGTGAATTCCCTGTTGCTCAGAAGAGAGCTGTTTGAAACGTAGGGACCATCTTCTGCAGTCAGAAACAGCTATAAATGCCAATGGCTACACAACTGCTCGACACGCACGGAGAGCCCTGCCAGCCATAGACCTTGTCGGCATCGTAGCAGAGACTGGGGAAAACGGTTCGTGGCCCTCGGCGGCTTTGGCCACTCTGTTCTCCAGGCAGTCCATGGGTAAAAGGACAGGCCTGCTGGTGCTTCTCAACCAAGACAAGGACACTCATTTTCCAAGTAGCTCAAAAATTTTGGAAAAATACATAGGCTGTTGCTGGCCAGACCCTAAGGAGCCCAGAAGCTGAGCCTGACTAGGTGGATGGAGATGCCTGAGAATCTGTTCTTGCTGCTCACTTTTCTTCCTTGGGCTGCATCAGTCAAGTTACAGTATCTGGGGGTCCTTTTCCTATCTTAACACATCACCCTTTAATTTCTCCTCATATGGTGTTTCTTAAATGTGGGAAAGCAAGCAAAAAACAGAAAAATACTAGCTTCTCACTAGGCCTGTGTTTCATTAGATGCTCCTGGCACTGATTTGGGATACACTCTGCTAACACAGGTATTTTTTTCCAAGGTCATCTCATATTCAGCACAACAAAACAACCTGCTGCATACAGCAGCTCCCTCCTTCTGTAGCATTTGACCACACATACATACAGGTGCCAGATTTTAGTAGCTGTATCTGGCTTAGGCCACAGAAGGAAAGTTTCCCTTTACATTTTACCCTTTCCCTTACCACAAGCAGAAGAGGCACGTGGAAGTGATCAGCTGGGGTGCCTCAAGAGCTTGTCTTTAGTAAATACTCTGCCTGTGTGGCCCTACACCAGTATACTAGAGCCTGAAGTCTGCGGCAGGTACGGTAGTCGTAACACCCAAATTTTCCTTCCCTACCAGTGCTGTCTCCCATGGAGCAAGACAGGCAGGGAGGAAACTCCACCCCACAGACCTTGTCCCACAATTTACATGGATTAGCGGTTCCAGGGTTGTCCAGACTGCACCTTCTGCCAATACTAAATTCCTTTGCTCTTCCTTCCGCCCTCTTTCTGTCTAAAACTGCACTTAATTTAATACTAATTACTGCAAAAACTAAGATGGTGTTTGTCTGTAATTCACTAAGGAGATTATTTGGCAAGATGTCTGTTATTGACAATGGAAATGTAGTGCTTAGAGGTTTCAAGAGATTTTCAGGGAGCACGACTGGAGCAGTTGCTAGAGGATGGGCTGTGCCGCATTACAGTTGTTATGGCTGACGACCAGCTGGTCCTTCATGCATATGGCCTGGGCAGAACAATCTAAGCCCCACTCCAACAGTCACCTTGAGGATAAGGGAATTAGCTTGCTCCAACAGTGTGGAGTTTCCAATGAGGTGTGGAGAAGGAGGCAAACCTGTGACCGTGCTAATTTGACTAAGTAACTCACTTTATTTTGACATGCATTGTTTAAAAATCAACGTGTGAAATTGAAGACATCATTATCATTAGGTACCAGAGAATAAGCAGAGCCATTTAGCTGCTAAAATTACTTGCAGGCAGAGACTGTTCTTTACCTAATACACCCCAAGGACTTTTATTTCAGTTCTTACCAGTGCTGCATTCTACTTAACCTCAGATACAGCTACATGAATCTGTATTTTTGAAATTTTTAATCTGGGGACAATTACTTTCTGAGCAATTCTTTGCCTCCATCCAGATCCCTGGTTTCCATTGCTAGAGGTATTGCCTGAGCATATAAGCACATTACCTCTCCACCTATGTTTCTGTGCATTCATAGAAAGTTTGCTGATCCATTTGATTTTCTCACCAGACATATCTGATCATTTTCACAAGAATACTGCTGAATTTTTAAAATTGTATTCAGTATGGTCTACTCAAACATTGAACCTGAGCCAAAGCCAAAAAAATGCAACGCAATTGTCTCTAGATTTTGTAGCATTTCTCTTTCTTCCTCTCCAGGAACTTATGCAACATGCTGCCAGTGTAGAAAGTGACTCAGTTTAGGCTTGTGATGTATGCATGCATGTGAGTTTAGTTCTCAAGCAGCCATATGTCTTAATAAAGACTTCCCCCCAGATATTAATAGGAAAACAAAACCGGGGTATGATTCTTCAGAAAATTAGCTGAAACAACAGAACAGCACAAGGTAAGGCTGCCTGAACTAGAAATAGTGTTTTTAAGAGTTGGCTTTCTTTTCTAAGCATATCCACTAGCAACTGAAATAGCACTTCCCAATGCGGAAGCAATGCTGAGATGTTTGCCTTTTGTTTAAGGGAGCTTCTTCACCCAGAGTGAATCAGCGAGGCAAGGAAGAGCCAGAAAAAGAACAGAGATGTGTGGGCATAAGGCCATCAATCAGCAAAGGCCAGTTTGTGGAGCTTAAGGATAACGATGAAGTCAAAGTAGTTTCCCTTTCCTCAGTCATGCTTGTCCTCGCCTCTTGTCAGTGAAGACTCGTTACTATTCCACAGCAAAACACAATGCTCAACAGGAGCAAAAGGGCAATGGCAGGGAATGCCACTAACACTACAGCCTGCTCCTGTGTTTTTCGCTCCTTGCCACAAAGCATATCATGCTGGAGAATCCAGCAGTACTTCACTAATGGAGAAGCATCAAATAAACCTGACTGCAGTGGGATTAAGCCAAGTGAGTTTAAATAAAACAGCACAAGCAAGATGAAGTGTTTTTTTTCCAATTGTATATGAAGATACAGAAAAATCTAGCTACTGCAGCTCTTCAGGGTAATTCTCAACTGAAAACCTCCCCCTGCAACAATAAACTCACAGAAGCCTGGTACTGTCCATTGTTTCCACCAGCAGAACTCTTTTTTAGAGGACTTCAGAGTTTAGGATTTTAGGTGTTTTTTTCCTGCTTGCCAAACAAGTGGAGTTTTCTCTTTTGAAGGGAGTAAACTTCTTTGGGATGGGTCATGTACTTGTCCTGTCAGTCTTAGCAGATAAACTGTTATGGGTCAGAAATCACTAGTCCTGACCATCATACCGATTGTCCTCCTACCGTCCCTTCGGGAAACTTCACATACCTGTAGGGGAGCCTGAGCTTGACACGTGACAAGAAAGCAGCTGAGCCTCTTAAGCTGACTGGAGAAGGAACTTTAAAGAAATGAACAGTCACAGAAGGGCTAAGCCTATGCGAGATGGAAGTCTGAAAGGTAGCTCAGGGTTTAGTTATGGCTTCTCTGAGGCAGAAAAGCGTTTGGGATGGGAAACCCTGCGGAGTACGTGAGAGGCTGGACTACTAGCAGCAAAGCCTGCAACACCTCAGCCCAGCGGGGCTTCCCTAAGCTTTGCAAACCTCCTGTGACTAGTGTCCAGCTATCATTGCCGAGCATAGCCCTTCCTCGTCTTTCTGTCACTGTCGGGTCCCTGAAGGCGTGAGTTATTCCCACCCTGCAGAGGCAGCCAGTCCCTCCACGGTCTGAAATCCAGCATTTTGGATGGCGAGCGCAGTTTAATCAGCAGCCCACCAAGAGACCTGTCCCCGTTTCAGGCAGGAGCTTCGGCGGAGGCTGCACGTACTTGCAGCTTCCACTGAGCGGCACCTCGGGATAGAGCCAAGTCTCCCATAGCTGCAGCTTCTTCTGGAGACTCTGCCGAAGAGCTGCGACTGACCCGGCTGGCAGCTGCAGAGTCAAGTGGAAACAGCAGTTCAGACATCCGTGGCTGAAGCCAAACATGAGGGAGGAATGGGACATGACAGTTTGGGTGCTATTTCTGGGCAGCTGTCACATCCACACCCGGATTTCAGCTCGCCAAGAAACAGCTAATTTAGGATACAGAAAGATCCTCTGAGCGTCCTTAGCTGGGTCGTTTTGCACTAAACAGTTGCTGGTTAAAACGTACAAACTGCCCTGGGAGTAAGGACTGCATCCCATCGCCCTTCCCTCCCCGAAGTGCCCAAAGAACTAGGCTTTGTTGCTCGGCCAGGCCGTCAGGCTCCCTGCAAAGCTTTACTCTGGGCAGGGGAGCAGCCTGGCAGCTGGGAAACGTTAATGGGGTTAAATGGAAGGCCACAATAGAAGAAGCCGAGTCTTCTGCCTTCTAGAGGACAACACTATCAATGTGCTGCATTGTGCGAGGGCCTTGGGTCTATGGGCATATGCTAGACATTATCTGAGAGCGTCTAAAAGGCTGAGCCCCTTGCAAAATAAAGCGAAGGGCAGATTACTTGTAGACCCTGAGAGGAAGTTCTTGAATGCAATAGGTACTGCACTGTGCTGGGTGACGCAGTTGGGGCAATTCAGGCCACACACAGAAGTATAACTCAAGGCACTTAGGAATTTTTTTTAAGTGAGCCTTCCCAAGGGCACCGTGTAGTGCTCCGATCCATGAAAATCAAGATGAGCAGAGGCAACATTACATTCCTCAAACGATACATGCTAATTACTTCAATTCTTGTCTTCAAACCAAGGCTCAGAGAGTTCAGCACTGAACATCTGCTGAACCACCCCCCCGCCACTTCCACTTAGCAGCCTTGCTAAAAATGAGGTGGCATCCACACAGGGCATGTGTCCATTTGAGCTACTGTACAGTATTCCCCTTGGTGTGTCTTAGAGAATGCAAACGGCTTTTACTGGTGCCTGAGGAGTCTAACACACACCCCAGAGCACTTTAAGAGCAAAGTCTTTAGAGCCCAAGGGGAATCTTTCTAGCATTTGCATGAGTTGGCTCCTACGAGGCCTAGACAATATAGCATAGATGATGCTTATCAGAATTTCAGAATAAGGACATCAGATACAAACCAGCACATCTGCTTAGGCAAAGCTTGCAGGCTGTGCTAGGGTAGCCAAAAACCATATGTAGAAAGAGAAGCATGGCAACGCGATGAAATTAGTACATGGACGCATCTGGAATAAACCATTCATTAACCCAGTGCACAGGGACAATTTTTACTTCCTCACAAAAACTAAACTGGTAGTATAACTGCCCAGTGCTGGCAGAGATAAGAGAGTCTTGAGTGCGTCAGTGAGGAACATACCTCTAGCTCTGCACTCGTGATCAGCTGCTGCACGTGGTGTATACGCTGGAGATAACATTCCTGAAAGAGAATGGACACACAGCCTTCGCAACACACCTGAAAGCACAGTCTCACCTTGGTGGAGTTGGCATACTAGGATCACTTGCTTGAAAGAGATCTATTGTATAGTTACTGTGTAAAAATGACAGTTTCTACTCTAGGGAATATAACTAGCCTGTGGGGATCAACATAATAAATGAGGGGGGCCGCTTCACTGGGCCCCAAACCTGCCTGCAGCATGCATTCAGCAGAGCCAGGAATGGCCTGTGTCTTGCAGGGGAAAGGGTACGGCTGAGAAACTGTAGGTGAGGCTGAATGAGCTCAGTAATGAGGCTGCTTTCTGGAAGCATCTCAAGCCAAAGGCAGGAAGGGAAAAAACTTCAAATGAATTTAAGCAACTGTCTAAAATGCCCCCATTCTCCTATGCAATCTCTTTTTCTTCCACAACAGGCAGGGCACTGCAACTCCTATGGGTTCTCCTCGGGACTGCAGGCGTTTCTGCCATGTAAAGCAGAAGAAGCATCTGCACCACCTCCCTGAGACCAGCCAAGAGTGAGAAAAAAGGAAAGCACTGAAAAGGAAAGCACTGGAAAGGAGGGACTAATACCCACAGTCTTGCTCCCCCTGTGATGCTAGTGGGAACATGTCAGTCACCTCTGTGGTCTTGTGGTGGAAGGACAGAGCTGCCTTTACGCAGGAATCTGCATGCAGAGAGTTGCCAAGAACAGAGACGATGGAGTAGATAGCTCTCGGTCCAATGAGACAGCTGGCTTATAGCACCTCAGCACTCACAGCACTATTTCAGCTTCACTGGCCAGGCCACCAGTGGAGAGGCACAGTGGCTGCAAACGTGATATCTTGATGGACCACATTCAGAGCCGAATTCTGCATGGCATGACTGATTGGTTACGTACCAACACTGGAGTACGGCAATACCCTCTTTGAGCATGAAGTTCCTTGTAACCAGCGCTTATACGTACAGCCGGCAGCTGCAGGATGACAAAGTAGGCAGCGAGTGGCCTCACAACAGATGACCATTTGGGGAATACTAAGTATAATTAAGTCTGGGCTTGTTAGTGACATTTAAAATAATGACCCTCCCACCAAATGAATGAGCAACTGCAGTTCATTTATATTATCATAACGGTGTGAAGAGGAACTGCCTTCTCCTAGCAGGTGCTGTTTCGAGGGCAGGGGCTGAGAACAGCTGCTGCCTAACAGGGTCGTTCTTTCCAGTTACGGACACGCCGAATGTGACCAGGCCAACCCATACGCGTAGAGGGGCAGACATCAAGAGCATCTGTTTTTTTCTGCATAGCTAACCAAGAAAATCCCGCGCTTTAGTCTCAAGCCTTGTTTCCTAATGTTAGTGAGCAGCAGGTTACTGTGGATGGAGATACAAGATGAAGAGAGAATACAGGAACCCAGAGGAACAGGGAGAGACCTTCTGTCTGGCAGTGTTGGCAGGACTCCTAAGCAAAAGGTTCCAGTCTCTAAAGCCTATCACCACACTTAGACAGTTCATTTACACTCCTGACACTGTTCATTTATCAACAGGCAGCTGGTGAAAAGGACAGGGTTTTTCCTTGCCATCTTCATTCATGGAAAGGAGGCATCTGTTCTCAGGCATTCACACTCACAAAGGCTCAAAGGCTCCATGATGGTGCGACTAGAGATGAATTCCCCAGATAGTACAAACTAACACAGCTCCAAGGTATTATCCTTATTTATAACAGGTAAGGACACAGGGCTTTTGGTTTGGGAAGACAGATGTAAAAAGCAAATAAAATAAAATAGATGGTGCAAAATACCCACATTTACACCAGCCCCCAAAAGCCTCAGGTGGGTTTTTGTTGTTGTTGTTATTGTTTTATTTCACTTTGATGTACTAAAAACTTGCCCTGGGGGGGCATGATTTCTGTTTCAAATTACTTGCCACCTCATACTATTTCCCTGCACATGTAGATAGATAGGGAGAATCGGATGGACTGAGAGAGCTGAAAGATCCATATAACAGTTATTCCACTAATCATTTTTGTTGGGCTATAAGACTTATTCAGGATAGCAAGGCTAGAAGGGTTAATGATGGAAAAAGACTTTTATATTTTTATAGCAGCCTTTATTCCAAGGACATCCCAAATACTTCATAAATTTTAACTAATACACAAACTACACCTAGAAATCTCATTTTGCCGCAGCAGAGAAGCCACATCTGGAATGCAATATAGCAGTTTATTAACTGCAAGCAGTCAAAATTGTCCATACTTACAGGCAGAAACAAGAAAAAAATGACATCCACCTGAAACTATGAGAATAATTTACGGATGCAGGATGTCTTTATTAATAAGCTTCTTCTAAACATATGTGGCAGTTAAAAACCTCAAAACAAACACCGCTTGTCCCCCATAGAGCTAACAACATTCAAAGGCTGCTGCAGTGAAGCAAATCTTTCCATCAGCTTCAGTGAAGTCTGGCTCAGGCGCCAGGAAATAAAGCTTTCCTAACGTTCTTTCATGCCCTGTAGTTGTTTGTTTGTTCGTTCATTTCTTTCTGTCCTTTCTGTCTGTTGGGAGCATCATGTCCCCTGCCATTAACAGAATCTCACATAGGCTTTTACGCAACAAAACACCTATCTCCTCCTCTACAACAGAGTCAACTGCAAAGCAGTTGTTGACTAAGGAAAACACAGGTATTACTTGTCTACTTAGGATCTGCTGAAGACTGGGTTATAAAAGCTTCTGCTGCTTTTGACTATGACTCAAATACCACCTGAAGCTCCCTTCTCTGGTGTTTAATCCTGTCTCTCTGATAGCTTTCAGGCTAAGGAGAGCTTCCCAGTTTTTAATAACGTTATGATGAGAACTCACACGTGCCTGGAGATGGACCTGAAAAGCTTTAAGCTTGAATTATTCACTGATTATTAAAAACCTGCCCTCGTTTTGTCGTTGATTCCGCACACCTGCCTTTTTCAGAGAATTTACTGAAAGTCAAGCTCCTCTAAGGGAAGTAGAATTCTGCTGCAAGTTTGTTATATGCTGTCAGCTTTGCTTTGGCTGAAAAAGAACAGGTGAATAGCCAGAGAGAAAAGAATATACACTGGCTACTGTCACTTCGGCACAGCTCCACACCTTCTACCAGTAAAGTAAGATCCCTCTGTTCTACCAAAGCTCCAACCACATTGACAAAGGGCAACCAAGACAGCCATACCGTCAGGGAAGCATAAATCAGACATAGGTCTAAAGCCAATCACAGAGATATCTTACGCTGCACTTCAGTTACGAGAGGTGCTTATTTCCTGCTATCACACTGATACACAATGACAATGCCTCTCTCTGCTACTATCAATAGGACAGATCTTTACCAATAATACAGAGGAAAGAAACTTTATCATCCAGCCTAGATGTGAACCACATGCAAGCAAGCCCGATTGCACCAAGATCATCCCCTGCCTCCCAAGGAAATTCAGACTGTGTGGCTTCACCAAGCATTTCCATCCAATCTGGCAGGCAGGTTTAATATCACCACTGTGGTATCAGCATCAGTAGTGGGTATGCTCAATGCCTACTTCAGTCCTCTGCAACGATGAGGTTGCAGGATTCCTTGTGCAGGTTCCATCTGTTACTCTTCAACTTATTTCCTATTGGAGACCATCCTTTTAGGCTGATTTGAGAGAGTCCTGCTGACTTTGGGAGACTGGGAGTTATTTACCTCCCAGGTTGAGCATTGCAGCGTTGCAGCTCTAAGACTGTGGCTGCAAAGCATTTGACTGTGACAGGGTCCGTAATCCCTGCCCTGTAGGAGTCAGCCTCATCTAGGATGCCAAAGAATTTTCCAAGGCTGACCTAAGCCACCTCAGATGCTTAGGAGACTCTCTTCCCCTCCTGTGTCCACAAAGAATGGGCCAAGCTCACTTCATTAACCCCCAGGCCTATTTTCCAAGGCCCCTTCAGCCCAAGAATAAGACCCCCAGTTCCCCAAAATATTTTTCTCTCTGGAAATTTCTGCAAATCCTACAACTTCAAAATGAGCTTCTAAAACCACAAGCACACAAATTCTGATTTAGGCCTCTCTTCTCCTGCTGAAATGTGTTGTCTCCCTGTTTATGTAAATAATTAAAGTAGGACAGTTCCCACAGGAGAGGTTGAGGGACTCCCTGCTCCAGATCATCTTGTGGCTGATTTTCAGGAGAATTTTTGCTGAAATGTAGGAGAAAAGGTAATTAAATCTTTAGTCCAACTTGCTCTCCCACACCCCAGCAAGCTCCTCTCTATCCAGGAAGCTATCAGTTACTTGAGGGTGAGTGTGTCTCACCAGCTAGTTCTGCCTGAACTCACAAAACGCCCTAGCAAAAGTTTTACTAAAACTGTCAGATCCCTCTAAAAGGCTCCACTTTTGATGACTTGGTTTAATCTGAAGATCCTAGTTCAGCTCTAATACTTAGTTCAAATTTTAGCCACTTACCCAGGTGGCATCTCTGAGCACTGTCCCCTGGATCCTTTGTATCAAGAAATGGTGAGCAATAAGGAAACAGATCCTTTAATATTTAAAGGAATAAAGGGGTGAAAAGGATGAGTGGGTACAAAAAGAAGCTGGATAATGAGATACCAATCTGTTTTCCTGAAGGATTTTTAATCCCTCAAATCCAAATGACCTTAAAGAGCCTTCTGAAGAATGGTCACATGTGGATGTGAACCATACACACTAACTTCAGAGTTGGTTCTAGTCTTTTTTAATAGATTTCTCTTGATAGAAGAGAAAGTTGTGATAATTTAGGAAGCAAATAGGGATGTTTAACTGTGCTTTACCATCTCTCAGTCATGTGGCCAAATTCTGCTTTCATTGACTCTGGGGGAATTTGTACTAGATCACTTGGGTGTTTCTGAGCCAGCTTTGTCCCAGGGGCTACTGCAGATTCTTTCACCATACTCAAAGAGACAAGTAGGTCCTACTAACACAGACTCAGCCTTCTCCTGCCTGCCTTTTTTTAAGAAAAAAAGGAGAGAAAAAAAGGAGGAGAGAAAAAAAGGAGGAGAGAAAAAAAGGAGGAGAGAAAAAAAGGAGGAGAGAAAAAAAGGAGGAGAAAGAAAAAAAGAAAAAGGAAAAAGGAGAAAAGAGGGGGAAAAGGGGGGGAAGGGGGGGAAAGGGGGGGAAAGGGGGGGAAAGGGGGGGGAAAGGGGGGGGAAGGGGGGGGAAAGGGGGGGGAAAGGGGGGAAAAGGGGGGAAAAGGGGGGAAAAGGGGGGGAAAAGGGGGGGAAAAGGGGGGGAAAAGGGGGGGAAAAGGGGGGGAAAAGGGGGGGAAAAGGGGGGGAAAAGGGGGGGAGGGATAAAAAAAGAAAAACATTAAAAAAGAAGTAGGATAGTTTTAGAGCAGTTGCAAGACAGATAAATAACTCCAGGCTGGGAAGCTGCTACAAAATACAGAGGGTTTTTGACCTTTTCTGGTACATAAGATAAATTACACATACAAATGGGAAAAAAAATCATTCCCCTTTCAAGAAGAGGGAGGAAAGACATGATAAAAGAATGAAACCTTCTGCCACTGCTGTCCTCAGGTAAAGTTCCAACATCAACAATTTTTAAGGAGAATCAAATCAGTGCCTCTCAATTAATTTCCTAATTATGATGAGCATCAGCTTCATATCTTATCAAAAAGGCTCGTAAGAACCACTGACTTTATTGCTATTCCACCACTGGTAAGGCTGTTGGGAAATAAAAGGGACTATCTTCCCTGGTGCTCGGAAGCCACACTTCTTTGACAATTATGTGTCATGTGTCCTATAGCAAGGTGCTGAAGAGTTTCCTTAAATAGGGATCATTCCAGTTACTTGGCAGTAATCACATTGATGAAGGGAGAAGGAGTGGTTTCCTTGAGTCATTCCACCTATCTTCCAGTTCTGGTGCTGATTCAAAAGTGTTTTTCTCCCTTCCCATGGTGGTTTGCCCTTTTCTGAGACATGCTGTTGCAACTGTCATCGCTCTGGTAAGAACACAGCTCCATAGCTTATCTTAAGACAGGAAACTTCAGCAGCGTGGAAAATTGCTGGTGGGAAGTCAAATGAGTCATCTTCTGTTTGTGAATGGGCTAAGCAGCAAAAGATTTTTCAGAGTCTTTAAGCTGCAGTGACATGGTGTGATCGTTACACTCAATACTGAGGAATATCACCAGACTGGAACCCAGAAGCAGAAAATCTTCATCCTCCCTCTGATCCTCTGGTTACTGCTATCTTCTCTAAAGATGATGTCCTCGGGCATTGTATGTTCACCGTACGCCTACGCATCAGCAGGGCTCATATTCTTATATGCCTATATATGAACCCCTGGCAGTCAACCTTTTTCCCTTACACACTTTTGGGGGTACAACCTGTGCCAAGTTTGCTTTTGCCTTATCTAGTAGCTGCCTTCCACAAGCCCAAACTATATTATAGGCTTGCAGGGCTATCACGAGCCATGCTCTCACATTGAAAAGAGCCCTCTGACAGCAATTTCACCGTTCCCTCTATCCGTGTGCACCTACCCTTATCTATGCCCAAAGAACCGTCTTCGTGACAAAGAGTGTGTAACTGCACGTCTGTCTTGGCACCTCATGGCATACTTCATTGTTGCCCACTGCTGCAGCGACAAGTGCTCCTGCAAAGCAATGGCATGGCTGGGACTTCAAACCTGCGGGTCCTCATAGGGGAACTTACAGCCCAAGAATTATTTTGAGTTTGGCTTTTTCCTGAAAGCACAGATGTATTCCTCTCCCTTTATGTCTGCTTTCCAGCAATTTGTAACTTCCGTCCTTTTGCTATATCACATCTTGTTCTGAAAAATCAGGGAGTTCAACAAATCACATCATGTAAATAACTAATTATTCTAGACTTTCTGTTTTAAAAGGTTTTTCTGATGTTCAAAAGCCAATATTTTTTTCCATCTGGCAGAGTTTAAATAGCCTCTTTCATCAGCCAGGACAACTCAAAGAACATAAATATTTTGCAATTCCTTGAAGGGCCATTTGAACGTATTGCTCTAAGTATACACGGGGGATTGTTAGGAACACAGCGACTTAACAACAGATGATCAAACAGAAGGGCTTTACCCAATATTGATGTGGTCCTAACTGAATTCTCCACACACGCATAACCTTATCAGAATGCTAGAATCCATGCTGTTTGCCAGCAGCATTACCCACCTGGAGTACCAACACACAGAAAGGCACATAAAGCTCAGAACAGGATGGGAAGTTTGGGCTCTGCTGCTGATGGCCTGGCTGTTTTTTCTTTGCAGAAATTGCAATCATAACTCCCCCAGAAGGATTGCCCATCCTCCTGGACAGTTGCTTCAAAGAGAGTGGTACCGATACTACTTGATTTTAGGGACTGTCAACGTAAGCAACATGAAAGGAGTAAGTTTCTCGTAGGCAAGTTGCTAATCCCGGTTTGATGAACCTCTTCATTTTAACCCACAAACAATTTGCGTAAGTGGTTTATAAATATAGGTACCATGGGACCATGTTGCAGGAGTCAGAGTGGCTGAGGCAACCCTAACCAGATTTTCACTGCTTAGATCAAGCTCCCCTCAGCTTCCCACACTGACATAGATGGTGAGGCTAAAGGGAGACCACAAAGGGGTATTAAGTGGTGTGTGTACCAGCGACCTTAAATTGAAGCTGGGAACTGCACAGGGATTGCATCTGATTTCTTTCTCATAACTATCCACTAGGAAATTCTGCCCTGCTTTACACCAGAACTCCCTTCAAAACTAAGTAAGATGGTGTGTGGCACTTCCTAGGCAGAGACTTATGCTCTCTGGTAGTTCTTTACTTCTTAAGTAACTCAAAGTTCCCTGATGAAGAAGAATTTCTCAGAAAATCCACAGAAAGAGACTCTTGATCATGCAGCACATTCACTGAATCACTTACTGAGAAGGCTGCCATGAAATGGCATTGCAGAAGATGAAGTCCGAACTGCTGCTGCTGAAATCGGGGCATTCTCTGTTTTCTTTCCACAGGAGCTGCTTTGTGAGTAGACCCAGCCATGCCTCTCTGATCCAGTTGCTGCTCGTTAGAAGTCCATAGGGAACTGGCAAAGTGGGGAGAGATCTAAGTCTTGAGCAAGTATGAATATGCTTGGCAGTCTGCAGTAGGGAGTAAGGAAAATTCAGAGCTAAGTGCCAATGAGGGAGTAGCAAAGCCCCTTGCAGCTTACAAGTGGATGTGGGCAGGAAGATCAGAAGAGATGCACGGTGTTGTAGGGAGAGGCTCAATGCCACAGCAGCACACTATTAGGCTGCAATCGCACTGCAAAGTGCGTTCTTCCAAAGGGAGATAGCAGGTCGAAGGCATGCACTGTGGTTAAGTAGAGCTTATCTGCCTGCGCTGGACTTGCTACAGTCCAGGGATTTTTCGAGGTGCGTGGCCAAATGGCAGAGTCATGAACGTAGGTCTGGACATGCCCCTAACCATTAGCAGTCAGCCTGCATATAAGCGTTAAAGATAACGGTTACCAGTCATCGTGGTGGGACCTGAGGCATCATTGGATTAAACAGGAATTTGACAGAAAAATCATTCATAAACAGATGTAGACGGAAGATTTCTGAATGGCTGTTCTATTTGCTGAGAAAACGTTAGTAAAGGACAAGACAACAAAAATTTGAGAATAAAGCCTGACTCCTGTGGCTTCAGCCGTCCTTCTGAGGCTGGGGAACCTGGCTTACAGGTCCTGGCGATTAGACGTGCAGCCGTTGTCTCACAGTGTGATCCTGAGAAGGCTGATGTGGGAGGCAGAGCCAGCCTTATATCTCCTTCCCATTCCCTCTGCAGAATCGTGACCTCAGCCAGCAGGAGACACGTGGCTGCATCTGCCCTCAGTCCATATGACCAGCTGGTATCTGCAAACCAATGGCCCAGCCAGCGGGGCAACATCTGCATGGATACTAATTAGCAAGCCCACAGCCAGATGAGGAAGTTAAGGTGGCCAAACACAGCTACCTAGCACGTGGCCGTACGGCCAAATCTCGAGGCCTGCCAGACAGATTTGTGTAAAACTCCTACATCGCCACACGGCCCGGTTTTGTGTGCTGATACAACACAATACAAGCCATAACCCAGCTAGTTAACCTTGGCCGAGGAGAGCTGTCATCCAAAGATTTCCGAGCCCTTTTCGAAGGAAGGAAATAACCCAGCGTACAAGGAGGGATACTTAGGCACAGAGCAGGGATGCGACTTGCCTGGCATTACCCAGGAGGCTCAGAACAACCATCTCCTGAACTTGGCACAACTCCTTATGCCCATGGGCAGAAAGGCCTAAAGGGCTGTAGGGAGCAGAGCTAGTCATTCCCTCTCTCATGCTAAAAATTAGCCTCCACCCTGACCCCTCTCTGTGGTGAAAGGGCACTGTGGTACTGATAGCATCACCTTTCAGCTGGGTTACAACAACAGAGAGACGGAGAAGTTATACCCACTTAAAATCCTTGGCTGCCTTTTGTGTGGCTGGAGTTAAATCCCAGTCCCAGTGAGCAATTCTATTCTGTTGAACAAAGTTTCTACATCTTTTTTTTTAATTCTTTGAATACTTTTCCCAGTTTCCTGTCTTTAACTGCCACGTAACACAGCTATGCATAAAGAGATGCTAATTATTATTATTATTATTGCTGCTTCACAGGTAAAGAATCTGAAGGAAAGGGCAATACAAACACTAAACAGACTCATCTCAGAATTGGATTTAGAGCACAAATATCAGTTCCATTTTGTGCCCTCTGTGGTGACACATATCTACACCGTCTTGAGAGCCGCTCGTCATGTAGCTAGCATGTTCTGCGCGCTATAAGACTGCACCTTATAGCTCTACACGGGCCTGGAGCTTCCTAATGTGGTGATTTTTGTTTTATTTAGTTTTAATGGGAACTACAGCAAGAGGGGAAAAAAATAAAGCACTAAGGCTGTAAAGTTAAGCAAGCATTCGGATGTTGGGAAATGAGAATAGAAACTTCCATTGCTTTCAGGTCAAGCAGGTTCTGTCTCAACAGTTTCCAAGCGGTCTTTCCTCCAAGAGGTCAGAAGTATCCCAAGATAAGCTATGCTACTTTTCACCCAGCTCTGAAACACAGCGATTGCCAAGTTACTGTGTTTATCAGAAAGGATGTAGACATCAGTCATAAAGCAGCCACGTGCATTTCTCATGTTGCTGACTGAGGCATGTTATATGGCTAGGACTTTTGCTTAGCGTCTTAACACCAGCTATTTCTTTAAGAATTTCAGCTACTATTTTCTGTATTTTGATGCTAGACACCATCCAGGGCCTTCTGCTCCTGGGCCTGAATTGCATCTCCTCTGGTTTTGCCTTCATAATACTTTAGAGAGGGGCAATAAACACAGGCGTATGTGAAGAGCAACAGCAACAAAAAATCCTGCTTGCCTACGAAGGGCTTATTTAAACTGACAAAAATCCTGAGAAAATCCTGCTCCTGGGAGCAGAAGTGTCAGAACTAGCCATTTAGGCTTTTGTTTTATTATCTGGACAGGTTATGGGGCAAGTCAATGAGCACACAGAATCCACCAGGAAAGCTCTTGCAGAAAAACTTAACCCTAAATTCCACTCCTGTAAAGTCATTCACTGAAGATGTATTGAAAGCAAAATTTAAATAAAAAAATACTAGGGTATTTAAGATCTCTTATTTGACTTGTGCTTGAAGGTTGGACAAGGAATGGGCAGTGAAGGGTTCACCGATATGTAGCAGCAGAATCAAGGAAGAATGGCTTTGATCTTATGGCTTGGACACGAGACAGAAATTTTACATATCAAAGTACGTAATAAGCAATGACCTTATTTCACTGCTGCAGGTAAAGGGCTTTTTTTGGCTTTTGCTAATAATCACACAGCTTTCTCTTGGGTTTCCTTCATAATTTTTAAAGTTCCCATTTTCTGTTGTAGTAATTTGATTATTTGACTCCAAAACAGTACTGTGGCTAACATTGATTTGATCAGTGTACTGCTTGAAACTTCATTCTCTGTTTGTACCAATACAAGTCCTTCCTGTTTATTTTTATTTGCTAACATTTACAGAAAGGACTCAGTCATTTTCTCTTTCTATAATTAGCAAGGATGAAATCAATAGAGAACTGGTTTTCCTAAGAGCCTAAGCTGGTCCCTTGTAAATGAATGGCTGGTTCTTGGATTCACTAGGGATTTTCTTACAAAATCATACAGTATTTTTTCTACGGAATCTCGTCTTGCTCGGGATCCATGGTGGGCGTGTTTGGGGATGAATGGACACTTGTGGCAAAAGAGGTTGCTGGCATAGGACTCTTGTCCCACATGATGAAAAAAGGTGAGAGATACATAATGAATGAGGATGGAGACTCCAGAAAGAGAAATTAAAGTTTCTCTGTTAAAGCAGCTGAACTGTATTGTGAAGAATGATATTCTCTCCTTGTGTTTGCTGTAAAACACTTCTGGAAAGCACAGAATCAGTATTTATGGAAGGTCACTTCCATTTTGCGCTTTTCTCGTCTTTCTCTGGCACTGGGTCAAGATCCTGAATTCAGATTTACACAAGTGCTGAATGCTCACACCTTAATTCAAACACACATTAAACACCTCATCTGGGGGTGAGGAGGAAAGCAGCTTCCCCCCCAAATAATCAGATCTTTGGGAATGAAAAATCAAACATGCCGAATTAGCAGATAGTTGGGATAAATCTGTGCTTCTCTGTGCTTCAGTTCTCTCTGAAGAGAAGTAATAGCTCTGTTATAATTCACAGTGGTTTTGTGAATGTGAAAATGAATAACCACCAAAGATGAGAAAAATCAATACTTTTTTTAATAGGCTTTGGATGGTGCACATTAAATAAGGAAAAGGGACGCCCACTTCCTGAACACTGCAAACTTTTGTTTGCAGAGCACTGATAAGCCATTTTTATTCCTTTACAGGTCATGTAGGGTTATTTGTGTTTGATATTAAAATGATGCACATTTGCATGCTAGCCAGGTCTGTCCTTCCAATTCCTGCTCAGAGAACCAAAATATAGGCACTTCTAATTTCCCCACACAGTTTAGACCAAACGTGTGTTAAACCTGCTGCATCTCCACCTCCTGATCCCATCCCTTTCAACAGCAAACAGTTTCCAAAAATATTAAGGGCAGAGACAGGAGATTTGGCTATGGGCTCTGGCCTGGCAGGCTTTGCTGACCCCAGTTCCCTTTCTGTGAGCACTACTACAGATCTGAAGCATAGAGAAAAAAAAAAAAAAAAAAAAAAGGCAGCTGTGCCCACCTCAGCCAAAGCAGCAGAGAAGTGATTACAGTTCTTGTGCATCAGGTGGTACGCGTTTCCTTTGTACTCCTTGCCCAGCTCTTCCATAATCTTATCCACATCCTCTTCTGTGAAGTCTGTGGTGCCCAAGGCAATGGATTCTCTAGTTTAAAACAAAACACACAACAGGGAACATGGAAAGATACAGTGAAGAGAGTGGTACATACCCAGGGAGAAGGAATTTATCAGATATTGGCAAGAAGGACAGGCTTAAAACATGGACATGCATAGCTGGGGCTATCAGAGACTGTCACTAATAAAAGTGGCATAGTAATATGCCCAGCTTATCCACAAAGCACATTACAGCACAGGCAACAGCCCCAAGAGCATCATCACCACAGAAGTCTCAGCTCTGGGTGCCTGCTTCCACTCTCCCCATCATCCCACAACAGAAATTTCCAGTAGGACAGAAGAGATGCTTTTTTCATCATTGAGAGGGTTTCCATGGGGTGGGCCAGGAAGGAGCACACTGAAAACTTTACGCAGAAACCTATTGCTTATCCCAGTGTTCACTCAATAGTGCTCGTTCTTCTAAAAGCCTCCAACGACCCTCAACATCAACTGGCGGTCTGGGAAGGTCAAGCCTCACCTGCCACGGCAGTTCCTTGACCCACAGCCCCACAGTCTGAGCACCTTGAACACCACATTAATGCAGCATCTCCTCGGACTCCTCTAGCAGCTGGTCTGTCCATTGTGACAGAGTAGCAATAAACACAGGAGATGACTTCAGGTACTCTGTGCAATATCCACAAATAGGCGATACTCATAAAAAGACTAGGTTTTGTTTTACCCCTGCGCATTGGCTCGGTGTAACACACAGTTACTCCCATTCTTGCTGACAGGTGAAACTGGGAGCACAGAAAACAAAGAAAATGGGAAAAAAGAACTGCATTCATTTGTAAGTATGCTTTTAAAACCTGCCAAACACAGTTCAGCACTCTTCCCTGTTTGGTGTACGCACTCTTTTATCCACCTCCAAAATCTCTGCAGGGCTGCCTTTCAACCGGGGTCATGTAAAGGATGCAGTGAGGGCACTTATGAGGAGAAGGAAAGGGGGATCCAGAGGACAGGACTTCCCTGCTCCCCCTACACTGATGGCTACCAGGGCCAGAGTGGAAGATGTAGAAAAGGACTCTTACTTGAATTTAAAGGTCTCGCCAAGTTCTACCGCACTGCCAGGTGTGATCTCGAAAATCCCACTGAAAGGGTAGGGATGCCCTCCATAGGCAAACTCTGATAAGGAAAGAAACAGACTGTGAGTAATTGAATGAATGCAATGTCAGGAAAAAGTCTATGGCAGCTGTCTGCACCGCTCAGTGTCAGCACCAGAGGCTGGGCTATTGCCAAAACCCATTTCAGCCAGATTCTGAAAGCCATTTTCTCTGTCCGGTTACCTATTAGCCTGAGGATGCCCTCACAGCCACCTTCCGTGCTAACACTACTGCTTTCCCACAGGGCCAGGAAAACTCTCCGAGTCTGTCTCTCTGCCCGTCCAGGTGGCTTCCTCTCAGTGGAAAGTTGTGCTGTGGAGGCATCTAGATAAACTATGAGAGGCTGTCAGTGGTGGTACTGAGCTGGAAGAAGTCTTTCCTAGAGTAGGGACGAATCAAATCATCTTCCAGAGGGATTTACAGGCAGCGAGTGGGAGTTCTTTGCAGGAAGGCAAGCTGATTGCCCTCCGCTGCCTCAGCACGCAGGTCAAGGCAGCAGGTCCCTCCATGTCACCCAGGCCATCTCGCATGGCCCGCGAAACACAGCCCGGGGACCTCACAGCGTCATACGGGCCATCTCGCGTGGCCTGTGAAAGCTTCTGGGCTCGAGATGGAACGTGGCACCCCAGGGGTTTTGTCTACTGCATGGCACTGGCTAAAAGTACCATGAGTGAGTAGCCCGAGCCATTCCCATTTAATGCTGAAGAAGGAAACAAAGTCTGTGTTGCTAGTCTGTCCTTCACTGCGCTACAGCTGTTTTCCCAGATGCCTTGACTGCGTCTTTTGCAGTGGGTGCTCTAATCAGCTTCAACCCCATCCAGACCATTTCAAAAGTCTTACAAGACATTTTCTTTTCCTTGTAACTCTGCTGTTTCAAAAGGAGAGTTTCCAAGATCTGGAAATCTAGATTCCAAGCTTTTTAGTCCTTAGACATTCACAAAGAACTACTGCAAAATAGAGTTACCCTGACAGAGAATTAGCACAGACACGCGTATGCAGGTCTCAAGACAACCACTGATCTACCTCTCTTCTCCTGCCCCATTTCTCCCATTCTCTCTCCCCCTCCTTTCCTGGAGAACGGCTTTCCAACATCGCTTGGTCCCTCCTATCTGCCATCCTGCTACACACCTGCACAAGCTCTAGAGGCTGCAGTTACATCCTGAAAATAAGAAGGGCTACATGGTTCATGACAGAACTGCCCAAGTTCCTGCAGGACTCCACGATAGGCTGTAAACAGGGAACTGGCTGAGTTTTTCATTCCTCAAAACATTCCTTGCCAAAAGCTGTAAGTTTGGGGTGCTTTTCCATATCAGACTAGCCATACAGTTATACTCATGTTGTACGGGTAGCGAAAAGGAAATACTTCATACCTCTGCCGTAGATCTCGATGCCAGAGTGGAAGACACCAATCCCCAAGGTGGAGGTGTATTCATTTATCCAGTACTACAGTAAGAGAAAAGCCACATTTGGAAGCATTAGTGGAAAAGAAACACACAATCTTGATCTAGGGTATATCCCCCATCTCCCGTCCTCAGGGCAACTTCTCTTAAGGACAAGAGTGATTTTGAAATTATCTTGAGACAAACAAATTGAGACTCCTTACAGACCAACAGAAGTGGGCACTGTGTTTATACAGCTGGCTGGGATCAGGTCTCCAAAAAAATGCTCATTTAATCCTCTCCACATAAGGCATTAACCTGTATTAAGATATAACTGGACCTGAACCTGCATAAACCTAGCTGCTACAGGATGTGTGATTATTTATCTGTCTTCTCACTTAAATAGCTGACACTGAGCCAGTTTTACCAATGCACTTGTCTTCAAAATCTTGAGTTAGAGAATCCCCAGATATTTTCCACACACCTTTTTACATCACCTCCCGACATCTATTTTTTATTGAATTGGTTTTAGGCAATGAGATCATAGAGACAGAGGTCCGTTCGCCCCATGGGTCAGAGGAGCACCATTTAGTAATTATCTACATGACATTGGCAACTGCTTTATAGAAAGAAAAGAAACTCGGAGCATGCTAGTCAACGTTTTGCTCAGAGGTACCATATACTATCAGGCACTGTTTTCGGAAGAGTCAAAGGCTTGCTGCTCCAAAATTAGGTCCGAGGTGACCACAACTTCACCCAAGTCAAAGACAAATTTTCAAGCGGAGCTGTTAAGTGCCTTCACTGCTCCGGAGTCCAGCACTTGCCCATTACATTAAGAGCAGAGTAATACTGCAGTCTGGTGCATGCATGCGATGCTCCTGCACCAAGCACTGCTCGGGGCCTGTTTCCACCATACCGTGAAGGACAGTGCAGACACCCAAACAAGTCCAAGCTAAACTAATTCTGGAGCGGGAAGCCATACAGCCATGCCAGGGCAGTGCTGCATTGGAGATAATTAGCGCTGCTCAGCACCAGTATTTATTAGGTTAGCTGCAGAGCTGTGCTGCTACAGAAATTATGTTTTCAGGCACTGAGTGGAAACTGCCCATGCCTCCTATATTTGCAGTTCACCTGCAGTTACTGCGCAGTGAAGATGCATCTCTAGTAACTCAGAGCAACTAAATTCTTCTTTTAATCAAGCACTGCAAGGAAAGTGAGTGTTGTTCGCTTGTCCCTGTACAAGGACACGACAGGTTCATTAAGCTAAAATTCTCTTTTGGGTCCGGTAGCTGCTTCTGGTGGAGCCAGAATAAACGGCACCTTCCCTGGTGTCTAACATCACTGAGCTGCCACGGTATGAGTAAGAAGCCCTCTGCTGTCAGGTAACCAGAGGTCTGGCATACTCCATCTACCTTCCTCACACTGCTTGCTTATGTATTTTTGATGACTGCAGTAGCTGTGTAAATCACCTGGAAATGCTTTCTGCAAGACCACTGCTACTGTGGAAAAACACAGTAGCTTTGATACAAAAAGTGCAGTCCCAAGCCTGACTTAATGTATGGCCAGTCTTTAAACCATGTCCCCAGAAATGCTTGCCTCTGGCAGCACAGCAATTCCCTTTCCCTCTAGAAAATGCTGTAAGGCTTCTTGTTCTTTGCGAGTTTTGGTATCACAAATGATGTATTACTGCAGGAGGGCAGCAAACCACCTGACCCCAGCTGGGCCCCTGCCCACTGCTCTCTTCAAACCTTGTGTAACCTCCATTTACCTCTTCACTTGAATCATGCAAACTCTTGGTTTTAGAATACATCAGAGCACTGGACTGGAGCTAGGTCAGGTAGCTCTCAACCTCCGCCAGCTGAGACAGCGCATTAGCGGTGAACCCTCTGTTGAACGCCTTGCCTGGTATTTAGGGACACGATGTGCCCTTGCCTTTTGCTGCTCTTCTCCACAGTTCTCTGTTGCCCTGTCCTCTGCAGCAGGAATATCCCTGCTCTCACTGGGGAAGAAGACACAGAAGTGGAGGCTTCGTACAGGAGCCCATATGACACAAGCCACATCTGCTGAGGAGACCAAAGCCTGCCTCCCATGGACACTTAGCCCTCAGTTCAGTTCTTTGATCTCCCAAATCTCATGGGTTAACTCCTCAGATAGTCTCAGTAAGCTTCAGAGAAAAACTGGCTTCTAGAGTGCCACTGTAACAACTCCCAGAGGACATGGTAAGTAGGTTGTCTTCTTCCCTCGGGCTGAGCTATTGTCTCACAGCAACAATACAAGCACAACATGCCCAGGTCACGCCAGCTGCTTTGCTTAGAGGAGTAACTAATAGGAAGAGAAGGGAGACTTTTTAAATTAGAAATGCTCCTGCCGGTTATCAAAGTCAGGGCTATCTGCAGAGGCTGGTCTGCATCAGGCTTTGTATTTTAAACAAGACAGTTAAACACAAAGCCGCTTTCAGCTATAGCTTTTTCTTCTTCCATGTTAAACTTTATGTTGGATCCAAACAACAAATAAGCAAACAAGCAGGAAAAAACCAAACCCCTCTCCTTGATTAACATGAGAGTAATGCACTGAGACCTGATCACCTCATATGTGCAGAGCACTGTCAGATCACAAGCTCGCCCTGTCCCCCAACCACTCTTGTTCCCAGAACAGAGCCGCAGCCCGCCAGACCCACCCTGCCCAACTCCAGGAGCCGAGAGCCAGGCTGCAGGACAGCTCTGGAAACACAAGTGATGAGGAGGCTCCACCAGAGATAACAGAGAGAGGAGCAAAAGTGCTTCTCTGGCTGATGGCAGGTGTTGCAGGATTACAACTGTCACGTGGACACTTCCGTATTTAAATGGTGTATTTTTTGGCATGAATTCCTTTAATGGACTATTACGGACTGAACTGCAACAACCTCAGCCATACCTGAATTTGAACTGAACAGCAGCTACACTGGTTTAGTACTTTCTTTCAAATAACTTCAATAACACTTTTGTGTTATTGAAGTGGGATCTCATTTGCATCTTGGTTCACTGCAAATAAATACTTCCAGTACGACCTACTAGCAAGACCAAAATGCAAAGCAGCTCTGAATCATGGCTGCTACTGTCCTCATCTCACCCCCGTCTCCAGGGTGCTGCAGAATCTGCCTCTGGTGTGCGACTGAACACGCAGCGAACGCCTCATGGCACTTTGGCACAGCCCACGGCTTGTCTCGGGAGGAAGCTATGCTAAAGTGAACATGTCAGTCACTTGCTGAGCTGGAAGAAAGAATCCAAGACAGATTTGAAACCAGGTCTGTACACACATGCACGAGCTGGGCTCGTTTTCCAAGGGGTTCGCAATCCTGAAGAACAGCAGCGACAGTCAGCAAATACTCATCTCTGAACTAAATTGGCTATTGCTTAGACTAAAAACAAAAATCTGCAGCTTGTTCTGAGTCAGATGAAAGAGCCAGGGAATCAGATACAGCAGTGTCTTAAAAGGGAGTTGTGATTCATGCCTGCATTGCATACTGCCTGCAAAATCATGCCGTAAACCCTACACAGAGAGACTTGGAGCATTCTGTCTCATTTCCAGAGACAGAGAAGAGCTCAGAACCTAAGAGAGGGAGGGAGGAAAGCTAACCAGAGTGTAGTCGCTTCACAAAAGCAGCGGATAGCTCAGGACTCAAAATTCAAACCCACAGAGGAACCTCTTTGCATTTATAGTTTGTAGTGTATCAGTTAAGAGTTTTTAATGCTGGTCCCTGATGTAGTCGAATTTGAAATTTTCCAGTTTTTATTCAAGTCTTCCCTGATTTCCCAGTTGTTTGGTTCAGAGAGCAGAGTATCTGGTGAGATAGTTTAGATTCTGGCAGATACTCTGAGTCAGTTGTTGTGTATTCACTTCATTTATCTGTCTTTCGCACAAAGGTAGAAGTGAAAGTCCCACTCGGACAGTGAACCATGCCCTAACTTTCCAGAAAGGAAAGAAGCTTAAAAGCTTCATTGTATTGATATGCTTCTGGTAGGTCTAGGATGGAGAAGCAGATGGTGTGATACTAGTGGCTTATGTCATCCTGGGACTTTTCAGAGCAGGAGTTCTGGGGAACTCCTACCAGAAATATAGGTTTCCAGATAGAAGAGACCCATCCATGTAACCACTAACTTCTACCATCAATTAATATCATACTATAACGCTGAAGTTTCTGTCACTAACTTTCTTTTTACCTCCCTACTTCAGACCATTGTTTTCCATGGTGTGTCTCCAAAGTCCTTCCTGCATCACTGTGCTGAGCAGCTTAACTAACCAGCTCCCTAGAGGCTGGAGACAAGACCACCTCTGTGAATATCTCAGATATTACTTTCTCTGAGCAGACAACACGCTAAGCAATATTCCATATATCACTCCAGTACAGACTGGATATTCCACTCCACCAGATCCATCCACTACCGAACAGACACTAACCCATCCTTTCTTATGATCTGTATGAACATATAGAAAAGAAATCCACTGGGAGTTGCTAAATAAATCTGGTTCTGGCAAATAGTTGCAAACTCCAAGTACTCCGTGTCATAGATCCTCGCCGTGCTCTTCTACTCTTCACTAGGTATCATCACAGGCAATCATCAGCTGAGCCAGGATACCAGGCTAGACAGAGCTTTGCTTTGACCTAGTCTGGTTGCTCTGCTGTCCACGTATGAAAACACGCTGCTTTGAACAAGACACCTTTACCACGGATGGGTGCAGATGATAAACCAGTAACTAACTTAACCATATCTCCTCTCAAAGCACCATCTGCCTATAATTCAGTAGAATTACTTCCTTTTCTCTGTGAATCCACTGGGAAAGCTTTGCTTCTAGGAAGAAGTAAAAAAAAACAGTAAAGGAGGACAAGAGATACAGATGATATTCTGACATTGCTACTGAGCAAGGAGCATGTTAAGGGACTGAAGGAAATGGCCAAATCACCTCATCCTCTGCTAGTCTTCATGGAGCACTCCGGCCAACACAAGTCCAACAACAGACTGTCCTTCCACCTAGGCTTGATTTTAACCCTTTCATCTTTGAGGGCCAAGTCACACACTGTAGCACCCAGCTCTCCTTGCAGAGGTGTCTCCTCTCTGTAGGATGGGGAAGCTGGCTCAACGCAGAAAAGACCCTTGGCTCAACAAATCCAGGTGGAGGACACCCAGGGCTCCAGCCGCTAACTAGTGTGCTCCATGAAAGGAGTCACATCTCTGCCTTTATACACTGCGTAAAGCCTTTTCCCAGAGGCTTTATCCTGGGCTCAGCAGTGCTTGGCCCCTGTGGTCAACTTACCCGGGCAGCCTCACGAAAACGTGCAGAGGAGTGTGTCTACTAATAAATGCACTGATCGGTCATATCTCAAACACCAGGAAAATTCTCTGCAATGTTAAAGCTCAACACAAAAGCCGGTATTAAAGGCAACATCAGATTCATGCAGGGATGATGCAGCCAGGGAACACAAAAGTAATATCTCGGCATTATTTTCTGAGATTTATTTTCTGAGATGCCTTGATCCAGATGTGAAATATGAGAGCAGAAAAGACAAAACTAGAGGGGAAAGCTAAAGAATATCACTTCAAGAAACCAGCAAGTAAAATCCCAGCCCTATATGGTCAGCAACTTCAGAAGAGTTTCAGTTTCCCCCAATACATTTTTCTAAACCAGGATCCAGAATCTTCGGCCCACAGAGGTGGAAGGAGAAAGCCCAAAACAGATCAGACTTTATTCACTGAGTAACGCCTGCAGGGGTGAAGGAAGCATTACCTCAACTACAGACACGCAGGACAGGGTTCTTCCTGCAGATCTTTGCCAAGGGGCTTCAGTCATGTTGCAGTAGTGCTCACTTCTGTTCCACAGCCCTAGGCATGCGAACAGTTCTGCCAATATGTCTCAGTCCTTCTGCTCTTCACCCCTTCTGGCCTGGAGCTTGAGTAATAAAAACTCACTATCATGCGGGATGACATCAAATTATCCAGCATGGCTGCTATTAGTAAGTTTTCTTTAGCAATTGGACAAGACCCAAGCTCATTTCGGTGTGACCTGTGTCTCTTACACTCAGTTCTCCAGAGGTCCAAGGCTTGTATAGTCACCAAGCCTAAAACGCTATTTACCTAATATACTGTGAATACTGATTAAGCAGGAAAGGATTTAAATGCATGTGGGCAGAACAGCAACTAAAAAAGCAGCTTAGCAGAGTATTGAGAAGAGGGGTGATAACACAGACCTGTCTTTGGTACTTCATACCTGGGAAAAATCTGGGGGAGCCCTCACTCCAGCGCACGCAGACTGTGACTTTTCCTGGCTGGAGGATCACCTCTTATGTCAGGTTCTCTTCACTGTTGGCAAAAGCTATCAGTCTGCAAGTCATGGACCGGGGCGTGACAGCCCGTCAGGTCATTCCAAACCCAATTAGCCAAAAGCGCCTGCTTTAGTCAGCTATGCTAACTTTCACTTAAAATGCCAGATAAAGAAACAAAACACTGCAGTAAGCAGGTCTCTGTTTACAGACAGGCTCGGCCTCCAGTTGCAATAGGCAATAACTTGTAAGTCTCAAGAAAAACAGTTCCCAGAGTGTGGGCATTGGCCTGTTTACAAACAACCCAACCGGCAGAACTGATCAAAGCTTGAGGAACTACAGGTTTTCTTCCAGGACACCATCCAAGTACTGAGAAATCTGCAGCTTCAATGCAGCCAGAGAGCTTGATGGAGCTCTGATGAAGCAGGGATGCAGGGTTATACAAGGACCCCACTTCAGACTTGGGCTGGGACACTTCAGACTTGGGCTGGGACAGGAGAACTGGCTGGAGAATAGAAATCTGAGGAGCAGAGTCACATTACGGAAAGAAGAAAAAGACAAGGCATCTCTTGGTGTGCAACTGACTCCACTCTGCTGCATTTTGAATGAAAGGAGCTGGTGCTGAGAACAATTCTCCACCCTTCAGGTTGATACACTCTAACAGCCCGGGAATTTTCTGGGAGATGACAGCCTGACATTTACAACTTATACCGCTAAACAAATTCCCTCATTCCCTCATGCGAACTCACAAATGCCAAGAGAAGAGACGCACGCAAGGCAAGATGCTCAACTGCGCCCTTGAGAGGAACAACAGCCCAAGCCTCTGTAGGACTGCGACAGCCAACTCTGTCTCAGCAGCTCTTCCATTTCAGCCAGGTTCTGCTCTGTAAACGATCTTTTCCTCTCAGGTTGGGCTAAATACATTCCTTAGCTGTCTTTTCACAGAAATTTCTTTGGAGGTTGCCATGGCTTTTCAGACATTATAATATGCTTCTGAATTGCCTGATGCATGAGCCAACACTGAAATCTTTGCAATCATGAAGCATAAAGAGCTTACTTCACAGTGGCTTCTAAAACGCTGTATGTGGATTAAAAACTGATGCTCCTGCTGAGGGAGAGTTGAAAATCTACTTATGCCTCAATGTTGTGACGCAATGTGATTTTACTGGACAAATAGCAGGACAGAAGAAAATATCAATCAAGCTGCAGAAAGGAAACGGTATGCATTTCAGCAGTTAACTTTTGGGTGTATTCAGAATATTTTTAATTAAATGTTTTTAATTTAAAATAACAAACAAGAGTTAGGGAAACCTTCAGTGATTCCACTTACAACCTCATCCTACAAAAGGGCAGGCACAGTCCTGGCTCAATATACTGGTATTACTTGAAGTCTTTTATAAGTTTCTGCTTTCTCCATTACTGTTCCACTTTCTGCCACGTTGCACTGACAACAGGCATTCTCCTGAGCAGAGCCTCCTTCCTGCAGCCACATCTGGGAGGAAGTTTACCACTGTGTATCTTTTGCCTCAAGCTGTACACATTTGTAGCCTGCTATTTAGAAGGTAGCTGATCCAGCATGCTTTGCAGTAAATACAGTTGACTCTTGTTGGAGACAGTAAACACTCATCCAATCTATGTTTCAGAGCTTGAGTGAGAACCTGCCTTACCAATGGAGAGATAGGGCAACTAGCTGGGTAAGTCAAGCAACCATTTTCTGTCCCTGCAGAATGAACATCCCTGTTTGCAAGTTTACACAGAGGCCAGCAGAAGTTAATCTACCAGCCCAAGGGTTTGTCACGCCAGTCACGACACTAACGGCCTAGCTTGGGTGTCTGTGTACACAACATGGTATTTGCAGTAGATTGTTTGTGCCATATGAGAAGCAATATCCCATTTTTCAAAGCTCCACCTGCTTCCCTTAACCTCAGTCCTGACTCTGCCCGAAGGAGTCAGCTGAAGGGGCTGGGGTGGGACTGGGGGCATCAAACAGAAATCGCTGAGGGGGACTTGTGCGATGTGGGTGCAGCATGTGCCAGTGCCGAGAGCCTGTCCGAGACGGTGGTCTCATAAGCAGCCCTGCAGAAGGACTACCCATGCTGTTGCACACCACTTCACATGTTGTACCTCCTTAGTTTTGACAACCTTCACTTACAGTCTTAATCTCAAGTACATGAAGCCAGAAAAAAAAAAGCGTCCAATTGCAGGATTACACTGAAGTGTATTTACTCAGGGAACGTGCCTGAGAAACTTGGATGTGTTATAAACTTAGTAAAGTGATAATGCCTTTGCTTTAGATGCATTCACAATGACAAATTGAGAGGTATTCAAAAAGAACAGCAGCAAAACGATCAGGGAAATGGCGAGACTGACTTATAAGAGAATTAATTCAGAAGAGTTAACAGCTTGGCAAAGCAATGACTACAGATGACAAATTTGCAAACATTTGAAGGGCTGACATGAATGATGGGAAAAGTCTTCTTAAGAATGATAAGAAAGGATTCGAGTAGGAGTAACATACTCAGCTTAAAAAGAAGAGACTTTGGCTAAGCGTTTAGAAGTTTCCTAGCAGTAAGAAAGCACAAGAAAACATGTGTATGACTGAAAGCCAGATACCAAGAAAGCCTTAATGTGCCTGTGCAGGACAGACTATTGAATGGTCCAACATGTTTTCCTCTGCTAATATCTAGGAGGCTGTTAACATCCTCAGCTGAGCATGTTTCAGACCCTGCGCACCTATGTGCTTTGTAAGCCCTCAGCCAAGCCTTCAGAGTGTGTTAGGAAGTAGGCTTCCTGTCAAAGAGGATTCAGGTCACTTGAAAAGAACCGTAGGAAGATAAATACCCTACAACCCAGTTCACCAGGAGATGTCAGAAGCACAGTGCAGATGCTTTAGGTCTGGAACCAGCTTGGTCCTGGCAGGCCCAGTAGGGTCAGCAATATGGCCTCAGGGCTCTCCACCCTTCATCTTGCAGGAAAGATGTAACTTAGACCAGTAATAATAAATTGGGCTGTTGAATGATTTCTCAGATGTGGAGTAATGCTGTGGCTAGGCCCTGCTCAGACCAGGAAACATTAACACCTCCTTCTCCTTGTTGGAAAGGATCCTTGCTGTCTTCTGTGGACTTCTACCAGTCTTTCTCTCCAAAGAAGAGACTAGCCCTGTCATGACGTCCAGCATTACAGAGGGAAAACAGACGTTCAGTGCATCCTTTGAAAACGCACTCCAGTTGACATATCGGTTTTGCCTAAGCCAAGGCATCTGCCTTTTTTCAGAGAATCAGGCTGCAGGTAACACGCACCCCAAGCCCCCCCAGAACGGCCGATTGCCTAACAGCTGTAGCATGTCCCCGAAGCACTGACAAGCAGAGTTCCTCTTTCTGCTTTGGCAAACTGGTAGCAGGGATTTGAACTTCAGCCTTTCAGATCCAGGATGAACACCCTAATCACCAACTAGAGCTTCTCCATCAAAGTGATACAAGTACATAGAAACAGGTGCAGCAGAAGAGATTGAGCAATGCATGCCACCAAATAAACTGGCAGTTAAGACTTTTCTACCAAGGGCTCATCTAGATCCCCGCTCAGGTTCCTAAATGTGTCTCCCGTAGTAGCAAAATGCTAATATGACACTAATTATTCCTCACTGGCTTGCTCTTTCTTGGAGCGTTCCTGCCTGGCCAAACACAAATACCTACTTTTTGGCTAGCTCAGGCGCACCAACAGTCCATGCCTGACCACCTAAAGCGGTCTCTTCTCGGGTTCCTAACGAAAACATCCAAAACACTGGTATCTTTCAAGCGATGGCATAGTTTGAAACACAGTAGCTGGAAACACCCTCCACTTTGCTGCTTCCATTCATAAGTAATTCAGGAACAAAGTATTGCTCAGCAGGATCCAATTCATAGGTACAGCCATCAGAGACTTTGGGGGAGAAAATTAATACCTATGACAAAAAAAAAAAAGTCTGTCTGCTCATCCTATTAACAAGGGGCAAAGCTCCACGGCTTGGTGGACAGGAGCGTCTGCTCTTCTTCCCGAATGGCGTTTCTTTCGGTTATCCTCTGACAGTCACTCAGACCTGCCAGGTGATCCAGACAAACATACTCAGTCCTCATTCCGTACGATAAGGCTTGCACACCTGCCAAGATCAGTCTGCCTTTTCTCCAAACCATAGCAGGGCAGTGGCAGGGGAAGGGAGAATCACCTCCAAAGAGGCAGGCTGTGACCATCCTGAAGGGGGCGGGATTCAATAGACTAACAATAAAGCCCCTATTGTCAGACGTATGACCTTGAAAATTTTGATTGGCTGCACGCAGGCCACTTTTAACTTTATTTTGGCAGGAACATTCCCTTAAGTGCTGCCATCTGAAGGCATACTGTGCTGAGGTAGAACAGGAGTGGGGAAAAAAAACCTCTGAGATGACTACCAAGTGGAAGGAATTTGGAATCAAGCTTGATTCAGAGCTAGAAATTTCTGTAAAGATAAAAGGATTAAAAACCAAAAAGAAACAAAGTCAGGGCAGGGGGAAGCAGGTTCATTATCATCTGGCTTTTTGCCTATCCCTGGAGAAGTAAACCTCTCTGATGTAATACTAGGGGGGAAAGTCGCTCAGGAATTGCTACTCTGGAAACCATGAGGCTGAGAATTGTTCCTGTGTATAGCAGGAAAGGCAACTATTGAGGTACACACTTTCTATAAATTTAAAATTTAAAGATATATTCAAAGGTTTGGGGGGGGGGGGGGGGTGTTATGGTCTCATATCAGGTGATTCAACAACACTCTGCTTCTCTACTTTGCAATTCTTCCTAGGATTTCAAAATACTTTACAAGCATTAAATTGTTAAGCCTCACAGCATTTGTGTGAAGCAGGAAGACATTCTTCATTTTAGAGGTAGGGGAAGAAAACACCAGCATATAGCTTGTGCTATGACTACAAAGACACAGCAAATCGGGAGCAGAGATGAGCTCAACATCCTGGCTCAAAGGTTAACAATCCAACAAGACTTCCGTACTGCCCACCAAAAAGAAGTGATCTACAGGACTGTCACGAGGTTTGCTGAAGTGGAAAGGAGTGAGGCTGACCCACCACAGTTCCTCTTCTGAAGAGGGATATCACAGTGGCTTCCTTCGGCAAAGACACTATAACCTACTGAAAAACTAGCATCCTATTTGACAAACAGAATTAAAGAAGAACACGGAGGAGGCTTTTAAACATTTTGGCTGTGATTTTTCAGCTTGAACTGTCTCCTGAGGAGTTCTAGCCTTAAAAATTAAACCTCTTACTGCCAACACTGTACTCATTTTTGCATTGCAACCCAATTCATTAATGCTTTCACCAAGGACAACAGCCTCCTAGATACACAAGGCAGGGACATCTACTGTCTTTATATCAAGTATAAGAAACTAGTTAAAACAACTTCTGACTTCTGTCAAGTTCCTGGATATGGATAACTACTTGGAGAGGACTAAGATAACAACACAGTCATTGTAATTACAGTCATCACAAAGGGATAAGAAGTCTCTTTACGATGTCACAGAAGGACCAAGAACACCACAGGCAATGGAATAAATAGTTCCTTTTGTTCCACCCCATTAATGCAGAGCACAACAACATATTGTTTTCAACCTGTTGTGCAGAGACCCAAGGGAGACAGCAAACTACTTCAAAGGAGTCTGCAGGCTTGCAGGCTTACATTTGTTCGGCAAAAGATGACATCTTCAGTAGAAAAAAAAAAAATAATTAAAAACGAGAGGCACACAGATGTTAAAGGAAAGAAAATTTTTGCCAAAAAAAAAAGCAGAGAAAAAAATCTTGGGTTCAAGCAGGAGGTGGAAGCGCGTTCGAACATCGCTAGACAAACTAATGATGGATAGTCCCATAGCTAGGATGTCAAACAAGGACTTGAGAGGTTCATATTCCCTGCTCTGCTATGGACATACTACAGATTTACTTCAGACCAGGTCAAAACTAAAATTTCATCAGCATGATACTACAAATTCAAAACTGTCATCCTCCACATTCTTCTTCAAGTTGCCATTTGCCCTGAAGTGTTTAACACCATCAGTATCAGGAATCCGAATGGAAGACCTTCCCACTCCACTACAGCTAGAACAGGTGGGCTCCATACTCAGATACTGAGAATCCCCAATAGAGATAGGGATCCCAGCTCTCCTTTTCAACCCCGATTGTTTGCTGCTGGAAGTTCACAGACATAGGCCTCACCCTGGGGTTCCCAATGGCAGCAATAGCACCTCATACCCAGGAGTTAAACCTACCCTCAAGCCAATCTGGATCCCTACAGAAAATAAAAAAGTAACAATCCCCAGATCTCCTCTCCATGCCAGTGCTACGTAAGGCCAAAACCCAGTCCGGCACTTACATGTCATATAGGCATGTAAATTCTCACTCCCTGTCCCATTCCCCCTCACTTGCCAAAACCAGTTGTGCCTGTCCTGGGAGCCAACAGCAGCAGCAAAGAGCAGGATGGGGGCTCTTTTGCACCCAAGGAATCTACACTCCGTGCTGCCTTTGGCGTGGCGTGGTGGCACGTGTTCAAAACACTTTGTGGTGCCCATGACAGAAATTGACTGCCTGCCGTTAGCATTAGTTTGCTATAGCAAAAAAATCAATATTTACCTCTAAGCTTCTGAGAAGGGAATCTCTTCTCCAGCATGGATGGGGGAAACCCTTTCACAATGTGAGCTGAGATTTTTTTCCTGGAGAGGTTCCAGGGGCCATGCCTGGCTGGCAGCATGCCTAACCAGCTTAGCTTAGAAAAATATTGGGAAATACAGATTCCTGCAGCTAGTGACTTGTCCTTTTTCCCTACAGTGTTTTGTCCTGTCTTGGATAAAACTCTTCAAATACAGTGCCAATTTCACACAGCGTCTCATCTCTCTGCATTATCTTTTCCTACAAGAAAAAGGATATGGGTGCATTTTTTGCCATAATCATACACTGTCTCTGGCTCTGCTGTTCCAGCACAATTACCGAAGAATCGCATTGCAGTGATGTCTCCAGATTAGAATTTAAGGGATAAAACAGAAAGCAAGGAACCTGAATATAGCAACGATAAAATGCTGTTGTGCCATGCAGATTCAAATACACTTTCCCCCAAAAACCCAGTTTCTGCTGGTCTGAAGAAGACAATTTAAAAAAACAAACAAACAAACAAAACAAACAAAAAGGAGTGGAGCAAGGAACCTTTCCCTGAAAGGGGAACTGTCTTAAGAAGGGGTAGCTGTATAACCTAGCCCAATGCTAAATTGGGTTGTTGGAATAATTATCTTCTACAAAGCACAAAACTGATATAAAAATGACTGGGGAAGTTCAGACAGAAACTCATTTATAACTCATGACCCAAGGGCTTCTATGCTGAGTGATTTTAGCACTGTTTAAAATGACCAAAGATACCAAACACTAATCGTTTTGAAAATGCGTAATCATTTCTGATTGTTGGCATTTAGCTATTGGATGCTGACAAACTGCTTTAAGGATACTTTTGTCCCCCATATGAATATGCAACAGAATGATTAATATATGTGCAGCATGCTACGATGGCTGGGAAAAAATTTAAAAGCTGTGGGAGTATCTTAACGACTCTGATGTAATGTGCTCTACTCTGGTTTGTCTGGGGGCTAGGGGGGATATTTTTTTTTTTCCCCAAGGATTCCCACTGTCTTTATTTAATGAGCAGCACTGGACATGCAGCTCTGCAATACCATTTAATAGCCATCCCTTGCTGAAAGACAGAGATGATCATTAGCAGCAGTGCCTGGCAACAAATCATCAGCGTTTAGTACTATGAAGATACTGCTTAGGGTGAAAACCATCTCAAATTAAAATATGGGTGTTTGTCCCTTCAAAGGGATGGCCTCTGTGCTTGCTTCTCCCAAGCATCACACACACCCTTGCATAGGGAGAAGCACAAACATGCCAGTGCAGCTTCTTTGGAAAACACTAAGTTATCCTTGCTTTCTTCTCCTTGCCTCCACCTCCTAAACAGCACAGCGTGTATGACACCAGTGTTGGACCAGCATTTCAGCTGCCCTAAATATTTACCTTCTGCTGGGCACAGTAATAATATTACACTTGTGCTAAAGCAAATCTTCTCTGCTAGTCCACTGTGTGTTGCATACATTGAGAAACAGACCTGAAATGACCCTAGCGATTCAGCCAACTGGTTTCCTCTGGACATGCATCTGAGGACATCTCCACATCTGAAATGTACTCAGTGAGATTGGGGATTGAAGGGGAAGAGGGAAGATACGGAAATACTTCAGTAAGATCAAGGAGGAGAATTTGCCTTATGTAGCAGGTTTCACTGGGAACATTCCTTCCCCTTCCTCCCCACCATTTGTATTTATTTCTATAAAAATCCATTAGATACTGCAACTACATCTTGGCTTCTATTTATTTTAGTGAAAAGAGAAATGGTTGTATATTTGTACCATGGGCTGCAAATGGTATCGTCTGCCAGATACCTCAGAGACCTGCCAAAAAATTCTCCCGCATGCAGAGTAGACATCTAATCTGAACTGTGGCCAGGCTACCATAGGAGAAACAGGTAAGTACTGTAAATGTCTCATCTAGCTCACAACATCCCCTAATGTCAAAGACATCTGCTCTCAGATTAAACTATCCCCTAGTTTGGCCCTTTTAAGAACCTTCTAGATGCCCAGATATCTATTGTAGGAAAACAAGGCCTTATTCAGCCCTAGCTGACAATGGCCCACCACCTTCCTCAAAAGCGGATCGTAACTCGTTTCTAGGAGTGAAGAAGCACGCTCCAAGCACACCCTCATTTTGATTAGTACCAAAAATAAGAGCCCATGCTCTTAATAGGGCACTACACACAGAAGTCATATTCCATATTCACCAAAGAATGCTTCCCAGAGAACCAGAGACCTAAAAAAATTACCACACTCTTTCCAGAGTGATCTACAGGGCAGAAGAGCAAGAGCAGAACGCCATACAATCAGGCTCAGCTTAGATATGGACACGACTCCCACAAGAGTGGGAGGGTGTTGTGCAACAGATGTGGATCTCAGTTCTCCTGTGTTGTTTTTTTTTTAAGTTCATTCATGCAAGCTAGGGAATACAAATGGTCATAAACCTATAAATTAAGCTAATTATCCTGCAGACCAAGAGAAAATAAAGATTTCTATTCCTATGTAACAGGGAAGTATCTGGACGCTCCAGCAATGAAAGTCATGCAAGTGATGAATGGATAGGTCTGAGACCATTCAGTTCCCACTCCATATATCTGCCTTCTCCCAAGTTAGATGGATGCATGCAAGAGGTAAACAGATTCATCAAACAAATAAGATCAGCAGCCCAGCCCGATATATTTCATCTTATGTGAAACTTCTGTTTGCTCTACAAAGTATGAGTTTGGTGGCATTTATATAATTCATTCTACTGTGCTTCCCTTTAGCACCTCAAAAATCTTGCTCAGCCTTGCTTACTGGAAGAGATCAAAAAGGGATAAAAAAAAATAGTCAGTATAAAACTTCATAGAGGAAACAAAGTTGCATTTGATTGGGCATTATGACCAAAGGAATGTTTGCATCAGTGGGAGATCTCATCTAGGAAGGAGGGGTTAGGGTTGCCAGATGGAGTTAAACCAATCGCTGTTTGCATGCATCCTATCAGATCTAGATGAAAAGTAGCTTGTAATCTCTCTGGAGCCAGAACACTCTCTCTTGTTCCCATTTATACAGTGTCTTCATGAAATATGGTGGAATCCATCCTAGTTCATGGCTGGGGCTCGTAGATGGTATCACAAATAATCCATTAACAGCAGGACAAGGCAAACGCTAGCATGCCGTAAGCAGGAGAGCGTTACCTCATTCCACAGGAGAACAGAGATAAAACTTGCACAAGCAAATAGGATATATATGCTCTTGCATCACATGTGCAAACATATAACTACAGTCTGTACATATACAGTGAAGTCTTAGAGAACAGCAGTGTTTTAACTCTCTGGTTTACATGAGGTGTCCTGCTAGCAATAAGCAAACATGCCCAAGAGTGTGTACAAAGCCAGCCACGGACAGACTGACAATCAGCCTTCTTTCACATACGGCATTTTAGTAATCAAGCCTAGAAACAAGCCCAGTATTGCACCAAAGCTGCAGCACTATAGATTTGTCCTTGGCAGGTCTCCTTTTGGGAACAATCTTCTCCCAACCATCTCCTTCCAGAACATGGTCACTTGCCCAGGAGTGCTGCTGAATCCCTAGAAATGCCTATGCTTTCTGTAGCAATAGTTAGCACGCTCGGAGGACAGCCTCCTTCGGCAACTAAATTACAGAAGATGCAAATTTTTTAACTCTCTCCCAGCTTACTTTATCCTCCAAGGTGCATTTGTACATTGTGAACAATGAGAGTAAATACACAGTGTGGTTTGCTACCCTTCAGCGGCAGCAATGTCTGGATGACCAAGCATGAAAACAGTGCTGGATAGATAAATCCTAGCCGCCCATGTACCTTCTTCCTCTCTCTAAAAAAAAGGCCACACACTCTAACATGAGCTTCATTTCTAGTTTGTGTAATCGTGTAGGCATGGTTTCTACCTCACTTGATCACCAAGACCATCGGGGTTTGTGCACCTGTGCTTGCAAATACCTTCTTTGCTTTCCCTTCCAACTCAGTCCTAGCAAGGCATAGGCTCTTTTTCATCCGTTTGATCAGATGGCAATACACAACGGATGTGAGCAAGACCAGGCTGACGCTGAATCGCTGTGTTGGTGCCAGTTCTAAAGAAAAACACTCCCTCCGAGAGAAAGAGCACCAACTAGGTTCAGCAGAGAGATGGGATGGAGACTAACATGCTTCACATCACAAGTGAGCCTTTGGAAGATGGCTGAAGTAAAAAGGAATCAGTCTTGAGTTTTAAAGGCTTAAGAAGACCTAAACTTTTGGAAGCACCCAGATGCTCCATTTCTTTGGAGGGTGGAACTGCTTAGCATTGTAGCACTCAAACCTTAGTTCAAGAGCACTCCCATAAAAGATCAAGACAACATGAACCCACAAATTAGGGGTGGGAAAACCCCAAGGCATCCAGCAGAGAGCACTGCAGACAGAGTTCTCTTACTGATCACTCCTCATCCAAATGGCCTCGGGACCCCGTGCTTTCAAAAACAGGTGAAAACATTGACACTTTTAGCTTCTAGATGGACCTAAAAAAAGATAAAGATAGCCTCTCCTGTAACATTTAGCTATCTCTTCAATCCTTCCTCCAACATGTCAGAAAAGTCTGTACGGCCACGTGATAGCGAAGCTGTAAAAGGAGAACTCAGACCTGACATGGCTGTTGCAGAGAAAATAAATCTTTGCATCTCTTGTTTCCACCAGAAGAAAACTGGTGAGATTCCCGTGCCTGAACCTCCCACTTTTGTTTTTGTAGAAGGAGTTAGGGAGAGTGAGGAAATCAGAAGAGGCTCTGTTTAAAGTTGACATGGACAAGTGTGCGATACAGACAGACAGAGTTGGCCCTGGAGGATCCCAGGGGCAGAACAACACTTACCCGAGTAACAGAGGAACCACAGGGAGAGAATAGCTGAATTACTAATGATCGTGGGCACCCTTTCATGTAAAATGTCTCTGGGACCTGAGCACCAGAAGGTAGCGACTGTAATGCTAATCTTCAAACAGAGGTTCACATGACAGCCAGGGAATTACAAGTCTGCAAACCTGGCATCTAGACTGGATTAATTAGTAGAAGCAATAACAAAAGATAGCATTAACAGACAATAAATATGATCTTTTTGTTAAGGATCAACATGACTTCTGTGAGGGGACGTCCTGTGACACCCACCTCTCGGTATTCTTTGGAGAAATCAGTGATCTCATTGACATAGTTAACTCATTTAAAAAATTGTCTTTGATTACATTCTTGAGAAAATGTCTTTAAGGATGTAACTAGTCATGAGACAAAGAGATATGGTGGGGTTCTGCAGGTGGCATGAAAAAGCAGATAGGAATTGATTATTCTGTCAGATGTAAAACCAATCAGAAGGAAGCCATTAAAAAAAAACCCCAAAGATTAAAAAAAAAAGGACTCGGCTTTTCTCTAGGTAGTAGACCTGCAAGCTCCCTGGCAAGGGATGATGATACAAAAGGTTACATTTGTTCATGAGAACTGAATGGAAGAAAGAGCCATCAAGGACTAGTAGAGAGGAGACATCAAGCTCAGAGAAGCCCCAGAGCTGAAAATGTTTGGAAGCTGTGAAAGTGTTAAAAGGAAGTGTCATACATGTTTGCACTGCTCCGTCTTCGATAGTGGCCACAAGCAGGCACTGAGGGAAGAAGAAGAATAATAATAATACTGGACTAGATGGACCCTTAGTCTGAGCCAGTTTGGCCATTCTTATGTTCATGTGTTCTTCTGTGTGAAGAAGACTGAAAACATTGAAAGGAAGCCTTGGAAATGAGTTCTCCCATCATATTGCAGTGATTAAAAAAAAAAGTAACAGAGAGATCTTATTTCCCAGAAGAGAGGGAAAGATAAGGAGGGGAGGTATTTCAAACACCCACCTGAAAAACTCTGGGCAAACCTTACAAATCACTGGAAGAGAATCGGCCTCACACTTTGATAGTCAGGATACAGTTTAAGCAAAAGTTTTGAGATTACATTGTAATTGCCCAATTAGCTCTTGCGTGCAAAAGGGATTCTCTTGCATTTATCCATATCCAGCAGGGCAGAAATCCAAAGCTTTCTGCCCTCTGTGGATTTGCTCTTCCAATTCATTAGGATTAATTTCCCCTCCCACACAATTCTCTGAATCTCATCCTCCCCTCCTGCCCCATTGCCACCTGTCAAAGTTATAAAGATGATTGGTGCTTCTTAAAAGCAGCACAGAGCATCTTTATCTATCTATTTACTGACAGATGCTTCTTTCCCCCCTCCTTTGCTAGACTAGTTCTTTCCAAAAGCCTGCAGTCTGTCAAGCTGTCCCCAGAGCACATATGTGCATGCAGTGTTTAACCACATCACCTCCTGTAACCCTAGCATGTAATGTAACTGTGTTGCTATCCCCCTAAAATCCTCGGTAGCATTTTATTTTGACAAGTCCCAAGTAAAACCACAAGCAGTTTTTCAAATCTATTAGCCACCAAAATAAACGATAACCTGTGTAAACTGGCCAGCATAAAGACTTCAGTCTGGCCCAGAGGTATCACTTTTCTTTCTAAAGCAGAGGATAAATTTTGGTAGATTAACATGCATGCAATCCTGTTGTCGAGTCATTGGGCAGAACTAGGACAGACTGTTTCTCCTTACCTCTCCCTATCTCAGTCCAAGGCTTGTACAGAGTCATGGGAAACAAGGGGGGGGGGCATTAATCTTTCATGCTCTGGCTCGTCTACCCCTGTTTATTAAGTGACATATTTTCAGAAAGCCTCTTGAATTATGGTACCAGAGCTGCTCTGTAAATTAATTGGTTTGGGAAGAACCATCTCTGATCCTGCTGGCATCACAGTACAAAATGAAATCCTAGGAGTTTTCTTTCAAATTGGAAATCGTGATAGCAACAGAAAGCCTGCACTTCCATTTTAAAAAGACCGAGCGCTGGAAGAGTGCTTCTGAACCCCAATTCCCTCCAGTGCTGGAAGGTATCTACAGTCCATCAAAGGGGAGCACAGGTAAACTGGGAACCCTCAATAAAATGCTTTGCTTTGGAATTTCTATCACAGTCCTTGAAAAGAAATCAGAGCATTTTCAGCAGCCAAAGCTGGAGAAGAGGAAGAACAGTCTCACAAACGTAACTTCACATCAAAAGCCAAGGGACAGCACAGCAACAAGGCACCGAATCATAGAATCCCTCAAGCTGGAAGGGACCTGTAAGGATTGTCAAGTCCAACTCCCTGCTCTTCGCAGGACTACCAAAAACTAAACTGTAATGACCAAGAGTGTCGTCCAGACTCTCCTTGAACTCTGACAGGCTTGGTGCTGTGACCACTTCCCTGGGGAGCCTTTTCCAGTGACCTACTGCCCTCCCAGTGAAGAACTTTTTCCCAATCTCCAGTCTGAGCTTCCCCTGATGCAGCTTCATTCCATTTCCCGGTGTCCTAGACTCAGAGAAGCCAGCCTCTCTGCACACCAGTGCCTCAGCGGCAGAGTGGGACCAACAGCCTTTTCCTTTTCCAGAGAAATACTGGGAAGTACACTAGAGAAGAGGGAGAAAGGATCATGTGCTGGAGACGAAAAGGCTAAGCAGATCTCTTGGGTACCCTCCTATTCCAGCGCCTGCAATGGCAGCACAACATGGGGATACTCACATTTGCTGTAAACTGGCAAGTACCATCAGCAGGCTCCAGAGCACAGAACTGCTCAGAGGGACCTAACGTATCCTTGCGAGAGGCATGGCACACAGCCCCCTCATGCTGTGTTGTTTTCTTACCCACTGTTTCTGCATCCCCAACCCCTTAAACAGTATCCGCTGTGCTGCAACACAAGTGCCTGCAATTTTTACACCGTCATCTCGAGTTGCTTGGGCTTTCCTGACAGAATTAAATAAATAGCAAATTGAGTGCTCTCTTTTCCTCCCCCTTACTTCACTCCCCCCTTGCTTTTGTACATGCTGAAGTAAAAAGCTCCCTCTGAATCAGGTTTCAGCTGTCACAAAGCCAGCAGTTTTCTCCTAGGAAGTCTGGGTGCTAATGACAGAAATAGCAGCTGCCTCCAAATACTTCATCTGCTACGCGCGGTCAAAGGCCAGTAAAAGCCAAGGCCAGGAGCAGGTGGGGGGGCTGACTGGTGGCAGACCCTCCCTGCCCTCCCCCAGCAAGCTCCAGTGGGGAAGGGAGGGGGACCACGGCCTGCTGATTGACGGGAAGCCCAGGGAGAGCCCCCAAGGCAGCAGGAGTCAGGCTGCAACAGGGCACGGGCTCACCTGGGCACAGGTCAGGCGGGTGCTGCCAGCAGGACGCGGGGCCGCTGCCCCTCAGCCCGCCACCCAGAAACCCTGCTGCTGCCTCCCATTCCTATGGGATCCACATCAACCCAGGCAGTTACATCCCGGACGCCAAAAAGGGGTTTGACCTCTCAAGCATCCCACAAGCATCTCCTCCCACCCCAACAAGAGCACTCTTTCCCATCCTACAGGTGAGACAACCCAAGGCAAAGAGATCAAAGCGACTTGCTGGAAATATGATTGAGGTGGGAACTAGGACTAAAGCTTTGGTATTTCTCTTTCTCAACATCCAGTGCTTTAGTCAAAAAGAAGGTTTGGTTGTTCTCGGCTAGGGTCCAAGGACACGCTTTGTTGGCAGCATTACGCAATCTGTTTAGAGCTTTTTGATTCCCACATGTTCAAAGCACTTGTACTTTTCACAAAACAGTGTGGTGTCATTGAACGCGATGTTATGTTTGAACTGAAAGGAGGAAAAAAACCATCTCCATCTATTATTACATGTAAATAAGAGTTGGTCTCCTACAATCATGCTATCTTAGTAGAGAATGAAATAAGAGTGAGCTTGACCCTAGCTGGGCTAATTAGTGACGATCTATCATCAATTTACTGAGACAAAAAAGCATCCTGTCAGATGCACCATCATTTCTTTCTCTCTGCATGAAGGCATCCTGGGATAGAAGGGAGGGCGGAGGAGAACACAGAAGTACCCGAGGACCTAATCATGTCATAGGGACACTAAAGAGCACAGTTTAAGTTGTGTGCATGATCCTGTTTTAATACGGTCACTTACCTGCATCACCCAAGTCTTCCCACAGTAGGAGTTTAAATGGTGGCAGGAAAGTGTAATATTGCCTGCAGGTGTCAGCTTCAGCAGCTTATTACAAACATGCTCCTACTGGAGAGAGCCTCCAGAGTACTCCAGCAGATTTTGGCAAAGGGCACAGAGGCTGGCAGTGCTTAGTGAGAGCTACCACTGTGACAAGTGCCAGCTGCAGGCTTCACGAGATAGTTTAGAGGTGGCATCTTGTGCCACATTGCTAAGACAGACTTCAGGACCTACCTTTTCATTAGGGTGATCCTGAGAGTATGACATTATTTAAAGTGCTGCTTCTGCAGATAGGCAGAAGGAAACAAATTTATTCCCTGTAAAAACTGCCCTACAGATGAGTGGAAAGTAGCCCGGATTTTGGTTTATTTTCAGATCTCCTTCAATGTATGTTATCAAAACTAAACCAGAAATAAATGCTGGTGCCAGTCGATTTCCACTAGAATAGTGCCAGCTAGAAAGAGCAGGGGGGTCAGGTTCTCACGTTTGAATACTCCCAACAGCAAGAAGTGCCTTGATACAAGCTGAGTGATTTTCTTCTTTCATGCCTACTCTCTGTTCTGTCTCTGCTCGGTCTCTCTATTTTAGAGTAGCATACAAGCTGAATACAGAGAGCAGGCAAGTCCGTCAGCCCCACAGAAGCTCGCGTGTCTCACTGTTTCTAGAGCAATGGTAAGCAGCAGCATCCCAAAGACAGGCACAACAGCCACCCAGCCAACAGTCACAGGAAATTAGCTGTGCCCCCCAGGATTTAAGAGGCCCCCAGATATCTTTCAAGGGAGCTAAAGACTTAAGCGTCTTTCCCAGTAGGTGCTCATAATGGGCAACATACCTATACTGCGGTAGCATTACAGTTCTAAACATATCCAATGGTACAGCACCGGTTCTGTCGCAGGATCCACCATACAAGCTTAACTTTCTCTTCTCGTTTCCCAATTCACAGATTTATTGCCCCTGCTAGTAGCAGGTCATCTGGTATGGGGCTCAAATGAGTTAACTATCACTTCTGGGCACTTAAGTTCTTCGACAGAACAACAACTTTACAAATAACGAGTGGCAGGGCACTAAAACCTTTCCGACTCAACTGATAAAGCAGTTCTCCATGCTTCATGGGCAGTTCAGATGCTTGACATAAGGGATATTGTGATGATCAATAATTAACTGGCCGGAGACACTGAGAGCCCAAGGACAGATGCCTCCCATCTGCAAGCCCCAGGAGCTGAGGCTGCACTTTGCAGGAGGGAGGAAGGCGAGCTGGTCGGGTGACAAGGTGACAAAGTTGGTGTGCCCCTGAAAGTCAGCAGCCTTTTCAAGTCACTTTGTCTTTTGTCTCCCAACACAGAAGAAGGTATAATCCTGCACTTCTCCAGGTGGCCTTCACTATCCTAGCCACCAAGGGACCAGAGCAGCCGTGATGCCTGCCAATTGCTGGTGACAACTCACCTAAATGAGATGCATCATTAGAAGCTACATTCATGTTTTTAATAGGCTTTAACATCAGCTTTAATGAGACACCTCGGAGACCTCTGGAGAGGCAACAGACAGCTGGAAACATGCTTTAACATCCTGTGGGTATGAGAAGTAGAATCCAAGTTCAGAGGTACCAAGTACAGGACTTTTAAGCACCTGATGTGTTAGAGACTATTAGATTGTTCTTTACATTAACTTTAAAATCCCCACCTGCATAGATTTGTTTGATCCAGCAACAGCTTTAACTGTATCAAGATTACCCAAAACAGCAGCTGCAATAGGCACTGAACTGCGTGTATCAGAGTATTTACACATTACAAAGGGAATCCTTGAAGCATTTCAATAACATGCTGTATTACAAACAGCATGTAAAAAGCCACAGGTGGACGTGTGAGCTGCCTAGCATAACTTTACTGCAGAGATGGATTTGGAAGATAGGATGTCACTTTTACTTCAGCTTGCTTCCTGCTTCCTTGCCTTTCTCACAGAAGCAGAGGGTGTTTTAAAGAGTGTTGAAAAAGTTCAAGTTCTGGTTCGTCCTGTGGTGTTGAAGAATCTGAAAGAGAGAAGGATGAGGAGTCTCTCCATCCCCCTCCCCTTTTCTCTTGCCTGTTGATTCAGCTCTCAGATGAAGTGTTCCCTCCCATTTGCTCTGCCTGAATACAAGGGACAGAAGAGTATGTTCAGCAGTCAGGGGGACGTTTGAGCAATCCAGTTAACAGGGTGCTGGGACGAACACCTTTCTGTCCTCCCTTGCCCCCCAAGGCACGTTCTGCCTGCTTGTTGGGCTTTGCCAAGGCCTCTGGCTACCATGATGCAGAGTGTCTTCTGCCAGCAGCACTCTGCCCAAGGGAAGAGACAGAATTTGACCTGGACAACAAACACAACTGAAATTTTCATGGGCCCATGTAGTTTGCATTTGTTTATCCTTCCCGAGGCTTTTGCTCCACAGAAGTTGCAGCTCTTTTGCTATATTACGAGACCCATAGGCAAAAAAAGGATTTGTAGTACATCCTTCCTTCTGGTCCCAAGAGCACCTGAGCTTGAAATGGACCCACTTAGTTTGCCCCTGTTTCTTCTTGGCTTACGCTGGAATGAATCTGTTCTGTTTCAGTTCGGTACAACCCATTCCTCAATGCATTAGCCCCCAATATTCTCGCAGTAGCAAGCGCACAAGGCACAGTGCTCCAGCAACAGAAAACAGAAGAGGTCTATTCCACATCCCAAAGAACTGCCAAAGAGAAGATAGCCAGCTGTCTTGGATAACGAGCAGCCATAAAAATTAGAGTGAACAAGGGCACAGCAAATGGCACTGCAATCAAGAACAATGAACGTTAGAACTGGAGACAGATGGTGGGTGGATTTCAGCTCAGGACATGCATTTTTAGCTCTGGCCTCTGCAGATTTGGAAACCTCCAGCACTGCCTTCCCACCTTTACACAATGCCTCCGTCACAGGGGTACTCTAAACATGTACTAGCCTGTCTACTCTTAGTGCTGGGACAGACTCAGAAAAAAGGCTGCACAACTAATTGACTCTTCAGGTTAGGTAGCCAGTTATGGAGGAAAGGGCAGAAAAGCCTGACGTCTGTCTAACAATGCCCTCAGTGGAAACAAAGCAATAGGAGGAGGGAAGAGCAAGGCTGGCCTTTACTTACCAGGAGAAGCACATGCTTTCTGCTTGTACCTTATAACCAGGAGTCCGGACACTTGTCCAGGACGATACAGACCAACTTTCTAACCCCCTCAGGCTGCCAGAGGGGATTTGGCTCTCCACCTGCCTCAGAGGGAAGCAGCAGCATCACCCTCTCATAGTGTATCTGGAGTCAGGCCTTCTTGGTCCTTCATGGAGCAGCAGTTTTCTTTCATATGAAGTAAAGAAAAGATTCGTTTCATATAAAATACAGGTGCAGTGGGCCAGAGAACAAGTGTGAGTAACACTGTAGCCTGGCTCCAGCCTGGACACCCTCTGGAACAGCTAGGATCCACTGGAAACATCCACTCTTCTGCTAAGTGAGTATTTCAAACAAAACCTAAATGTTTTGACACAAGAGACCCAGAACAACCAAATACAGAGTTTCCTGCTGTCTGTTTCTATGGCAGACCTGCATGAAGAGGCAGTTGTGTTCAAGTCCCTCAGGGATTTTAACCAGGCCTCTGTCACTCCAGATGCATCAGCACACTGGATGGTAGAAGTCAAATGCAGAACTACTACTGATCCTCCCCCAGCACATAAGTAGCACTCATATCTGAACCTCTGGGCATGTCATGCCAACTCAAATGCCCTAAAATATTCAAGACATCTCTACATAGTTGATAGCTACGAAACAGGATCCATGAGGAAAGAGACCTGGATCTTTGAGAGCCTGCTGAGGCTCTTGCCCCAAGTACTACCCAAGAGTGCAGGTTAACGACAGAGGTAATGATTTATCAGATTAGTCCCACGCTTAATTTATCAGATTAGTCCCATGCTTAACCTCTGGGTCCTCTCCTTCTGTCACTTCTCACATTCACCAGACTCATCCAGAGCTGGGGGAAATGACAAATACAGGGCAATTATAAAATCATCTCCTCCAAGTAGTCCCAAGCAGAGCCAGACACACAGATGAGCAAAGAACAGATGTCTAGAAGAACGTCTAGGGATTTCCCCAGATGTCTGGGGAAAACTAACCTATGGCAAAGCCTATAATTCACTCTAGAAGGCAACATTGGGCTCCTCATGCACTCTAAACCCTGAGGCAGCAATCAGCATCTAGGAAGCTTTTTTTCTGGCATCAGCATCCAGTGTAAATCAATCACTAGCAGAAGATATTGAAGAGAACAGCAAAAGGGTTGATAGTTCCTTGTGGGTTTAAGTAAGACTGCATGGAAAGCATAGTAACAGATTCGTGGTTGAAGGTTCAGCAAACCATGTTATCAACAGAGCTTGTGCTGTGCCAGGCCCTCCATCTCTCAGAGATGTGAATCTATCAGTAGTCACGTGGCATTTGACCCACATGTTGACGGCACTTACTAAACAGGCTGAAATGCTCTCGGCATTTCTAGCATCTGACACTTGCTTCTGTAGATAAGCATTCCTACCTATCAGAGATCACTTGTAACCCGCAGCATTTCTTCTTCCCTTATCATTGCTTTTCCAGACACCTTAAGATTCATTGCTGAAAAACTAACTTACCAATTAAAAGAATTTTCCACTCTTAGGACATACCCTCATATTTTGCTCCGAGATGAGAAGTCTCACAGATTCACTTGCTGATTAGATAAAGCTCTGAAGTAAGGAGATAGCTACTTTCACTCCTCTAGATTTTTCATACTCAAAACCATCCAGTGCCTACCTAGAACAGTATCAAACATTTTTTCTTTCCTAACAGTCTGAGTCCATTTGCTAGAGAAAGAATCATCAGACATGTGAATTTTGCTTCTTTTCTTCCCCAGCAGAAATATAGATTTTATGTATTGATTGATCTCTGCCTCCCTTCCCAGCTTCAGCTACGTCATCTTGGCATAACGACAGGAACAAGAGAGACCGAAACAAATAGAGAATTAGAATAAGGGCAACCCAGGTCACTAACGTAGCTTTTGGCCCTAGGATACTCATTTAAATTCATTCATTGCACTAATGCACAACTATATACCTGCCCATCACCACACTTAGAAATGGATCTGACAGCTGTTCCAACTTCGTAGCTCTGTTACCATCACTAATGCTCAGCTGTCCCCAGCAGAAGGTCCCACCACACGCATAACTCGTCCCTCTGGGCTGCCTCAGTAGGAAGCTGGATGACCAGCTGAGCCATGGAACCACAGCAGCTCAACCTATAAACCAGGGATGAGGTACAAAAGGCAAAAGGGCCTGCTTTGCTACTGCCAGCGTAACTTTAGTTGGTAGGAGAGTGACAGTCTCCCGCACTGTCAACGCATCAGCTTTCATCAATACTAAGAGGGTTTTGTTTGTTTGGGGAGTTTTGCTTGTTTGTTTTCTAGAATTGCAAGTGACATTAGGAACCTTGACAGCCTAGTGAGCCAGAGGCTAAATCTTGCTGACAGAAGTGTCATGTTCTAAAAGGAGCCTGCCTTGCTGTTTTGGGAAACCCCAAAAAGCACCAGAGAAAATTCACTGGAAGCCAGCTTCCATATGGTTTCAAGAGGAAACAATCATTTCTCTCAGGGTTGCTCAGAGACAGGCCAAGGGGGTCGTGACTTTACTTGTAGATGGGGTTAAAGGACAAATTCCAGTAGCAGCAAAAGTTTTCTGTATCTCTAGGTTAGAGCTGACCTCATCTTGAGCCCCTGGGCTTACACCTGAAATCCTGCCCATAAGACTCCCGACTCTGCGAGAGTTCAGGCTGCCTTGAAACGAATACTTTAGAGACACTACGTCAGATTTGTCATCTGCAGGAACCGACTCAAGAGCACTGATGTGGCAACTGGGCTAATGACAGGACCTGTGAAGCTTTGCTCCAGAGGCAGAGTTCACACATTTTTTGCGCTGTGTTAAGCTTTCCTAGGTTTTCCTCTCTCATAAGGGTTTCTTGCGTTCACTGATGTAGAGGAGAGCATGTTGGGGAGCTGTTTTCCCAGTGCATGCAGGACTAGCAGAAGTGAGAACTCCTGTGTTGCCCTGGATGAGTCAGTTCAACTCAGTCCACTGGGCAACAGAGCACTGGTTCAGTGAGCTGGCTGATGGAACGAATGCTGTAGCTGAAGATAGCAATGCTCTGCATACAGTCAAGAGACAGCTCTTAAAACATCTCATGCATAAGCATAGATTAGTCAGCTAAAGAACTGCAGTGCTGGAGAAGATCAGCAGTAACATGGACAGGTAGCCAGCTTGTCACCCTGACAACATCAAAACAGACTGTTCCCCTGATGGATAACACATCTCCAGGCTGTTGCTAAGACAACAAAACCCCATTTATTATGCATAAATGGGCACACTTCATCACTGGACTTATTAACACAGGCCACGCCACTTACTCTTCAGCTTCTTAATTGGTTTAGATCAGATGCCATGTTTGAATTCCTCCTTCTTGAAGGAAGGGGCTCAGCTGCAGCTCAGTGTATTAGGTTTTTATCTTGTCTTCCTCCAATTGATTTCCTCTCTCCAAAGATACAAGAGAAAAGGGATGTCTAGTTGCATTTCATCATTTTCTTACAGGCTTGAACTAGGCACTGACTACACCACAGTGCTCTGCATCACCCAACTGCTTTCCTTTTCCCTCTGCTTCTGAGTTCAAGCAGGGCAAGGCAGCAATCCCACTCTGACTGGACTGCCTGAGGTCAGCCTGTTGCCACTCAAATTAAATTGATGCAGCCTAGGAGGAAAAGAGAAACAGAAACAAAGCCTTGTTTTCCTTGCCTGCACACACTGCTGGGCTGCTCAGCCTGATTTACTTGAAAACTCTAATGTACTGCCATCAGATTTTCCATAACACCTTTTGTTGTTTGTTTGTTTTAAATTATTATTATTATTTTTTTCCAAAGTCAAGAGTGTTTGCACTTGGAAATGTTGCATCCAAGAAAAGTGAAGCGGTCTGGATAGCCCTCTCGTATCTTGGCTTCGGGACGCTGCTGACATCCAGCGAGAGCAGCTTTCTCTGCCTCCCGTCTCATTCACAGCAGTGGTCTATCTGGTCTCTCTGGCCTCTAAGAGTCTTCCCAGAGAGTTTTTGGGCCCATAATAACAAGTATCATAGTATGACATTACTGCTACAGATTTTGCAGTGGGACCATGACTTTAACCGAGTGATTATGAACCCCAGACCTATTGCGCAGCATAAGCATCATAACAGTCTAAACTCAGTCCTACCCCAGCAAAGAAGGCCAACTAAAAGCTCTAGGAAGGCACAGAAAACAAGCATCTGAGATCTGCCTGAGCCCCCACAGTACCACCTGTGACTAGCACTATGTTCAGCTACTCTTAGAAACAAAGACGGTTTAGCACTTATGTAGGACACATTTTAGCACTGTGGGGAACCCATTACTAGACACCAGGCACCTGCTGTCTCACCATTCCATTTTGTTAGCCAGTATACTCTACCCGATATGGTTTGAAGAATGAATAAGGCTCTGGATAAATGAAGAGTCAGTGATAAAATAAAACTCCAAAGCTAAAATCTTGCCCTTTTCCTTCAGGAATTTAACAATTTACCTTTGACCTTACCACCCCCCCGCAACACGCCTGTGAAGATAAAACACCCCAGATCTTCCTTAGCCAAAGCTTATTTGTGGAAGGGGAATTCTTATGAGCTTTGAGAGTGGCCACAGGATAAATAAGAATAAGATACACCTACCGAGCCCTTCGAAGAACGTGGCAAACTTTTGAGTGAACAGTGTGTTTTGGAGACCTGAAATGATTCAGATTTGGCAAATAGTTTCGGCCGGTGATGATTGGCAAATATTTTAAGGAAGAGTCAAAACACTTCATTTAATGCATTTCAAAAAGTGGTGATTTTGTTCCAGAACAATTTTTTTTTTTACATATTTATTAGGAGTTGCCAGAATACAATTAAAATTTCCCAAAGGCAATATTTCGCATTTTGCTCTGCTTGTTAAATACATTCAGTGTGGCCAACATATGAAGGAGGAAAAATTAAAGAAGAGATCCTAGTGACTCTCTATCACTTAATCTTTCAAGACCACAAGTTGCTCTATTGACTTAGAGCATCTCTTCAGCTCATCGCAGCAAGAAACTCCACAGCTATCAACCTACTTGACAAAAAACATCCCCTTGCTTTCCATGTGGCTTCCTGGAATACCAAATAGAGTCAGGTGATGCTGCAGTTCTCCACACATAGCAGCTTACAAACAAATAACGAGTAGTGCATAATACTGCATAATACCAATAACGAGGGTGCTGGACCACCACCCGCAACAGGATTTCTCAGTCTTCTGACTAAGTGAGCTGAGAGCATCCGAGACTTCCACTAACAGTAATCACAAACAAGTTAACATTTTTCTGAGTAACTAGACTTATTCTTTCCTCTGGAGAGATAATAAAGTGTTCCATGATCTAGTCAGTGCTTAAAACAATAACTTCACAGAATGAAGTGCTCTGCTTGCAATCCTGTTGCTGCTTCTAAAATAGACTCAAAGGCTCCTTATGTGCCGAAGCTAGATGTACAAAGCACCTCTATTCCTTCAGTCCCAAAGCATTTAATTATAGCGGCCAAGAGACTCACTCTCACTTTTCCACTTGCATAGGAAGCCAAAAAGGGACACTAGGATGGTAAGTCTGTGCTGGTTTTCAGTGGTACACACAGGTCAACACCTCCAAATCACATGCAAGCAATGGATATTAAAGCAAAATGCTGAAAATGACAGAGCTGAAAAGTGCAAAATTAACTCCCACCTCCATAATATTATTTTGTATCAGAGAAGTTGGCTTAAAGTACTAAAGTTTTATGCATTTATTCTGTGGCCATACATACCTTCTAGCTTTGCGCCTTTCCTCACAGATAGCTGGTGTGTCCTCTTCACCCAGGGACTCTCTCACAATCCTTTTCTCAGAGCAGATAAACAAAACCCAACTTTCACCCTATCCCAGGGTCTGCTGCAGAGTCCCACATACACGTTCCCACACCATAACAGCTTATCCATAAAAATCTTCCCTCCTGGGATTGACAGAAAAACCAGACCGCTTCTTGCAACTTCTCCTCTTGAGCCAGCACCCTGCTGCCAGCCCTCAGTCCCTAAGCCCAACTCTATGTAGAAGCAACTGTAAGATGACAGACGTTTGTAGAGCCAGAAGGAAACAACCTCATCAAAGCTCTTCCCCCACCTAAGCTACTCACAGGCTGTGATCAGCCTCTGCTGGGAGACCACAAGCTGATTGGCCACACAGAGCCTGGTCAACGTTTCTTGGTGGTACACCTGAAACTACTTCTCCTCTCCCACGGAGGAAGATGAGCTCATTACAAAACCTTGTGGCTTGTAACACCACCTTCCTCCTTCTCTCCCTCCCCAGAAACTCTGCCCTCTGTGCAGATACAGCCTCCCAGGATGCTCTGTTCCACTACGCCAATAAAAATCAGGAGTGAGATTCACGTTCCTGGAACTCTTAGAAACCACATGCATGACTATAAGCTTTTACATCCTCAGCCCAAAATGCCACCCCTACTTCAACACTGGCTGCTTGCCATAACATCACAAACACAAAACAGGGGCCTTCATCACTGCCATGGAGACAAGAATGCTACTGTGCTTGTTTTTCTGTCAGGGCCACTTGGATGATCCGCTCAGTGGTGTGATGGAGAAATCAAATCAACGACACCATCGCCCACTGATCAGTGAAGCAAGAGAGACCGCAGTCAGTCACCTGCAGGGCCATCCTTTGCCATCAGCCATTGGCCTTCAGCCATTTAACTGGCAAATTATATAAATTATATAAAGAACTGAAAGAATATGGGAGGACCATTATAAATAATTACATTTTGGCTACCTCTCTGAAGTTGGAAGTCACAGGGAAAAAAATCTCAGAGCTAGTGTGTCTACAGTGGCCTGAATCTTATTTCCCTCTCATTCACTCTGGAGAGGATGACAAGTAATGTCACTGGAATCAATTGAATAACAGTGGGACAAGGCTGAGAAAGAGACTCACCCCTGTCGTCCAAACAGACCCTACATCATTGCTCCCTGGCTCCCTGCTGACCAGGGCTCTCATTCTTCTCTGCAGCACATCTCAGGGGCTCATTTTCCCCAGCATAAAGAGTAAGCAAAAATACCAGTAGATCAAAATGACAGGTTTGTATGTTATCAGCTGCAAAGACAGTGGAAATTCAGGACAACCATATCTGTAATAAAAGAGGGACAGCAGTGATATGAATATCTTTGCTTTTAATTTGATAGCATGAATGTGCTATCCAATAAGCTGAAAATATTATGAGAGCCCCCAACTTGAATCTCCGCCAAGCAAACTATTTTTAGTGGAATGTGTTTAGCTTGCTTGTTAAAGATTTAAACCTAGGCAATAATTGCAGTTACTCTTCTGTCTGATTTAAGTAGGCAACATTTATTAATGTACAGTGATTAAGTCAACTACTCCGAAGTAAGCCACAAAGACTTAAAGTGATGAGGAAACAGGATGATATCCTGGCTGAAGAAAGTCAACCCTGTGATCTAAGTAAGATCTGATCCACGATAAACAGCTTATTAAGGCAGAGTGGAGGGAAGAGAGCTGCAAGTTATGAAGGGGAATTTGATTTATCCCTCTGAAGGCAAAGTGATAACTGACTGATCAGAGCAAACTGTCATAGATTCTACAGACCCAGTTATTTCATGCAGGTCTCTGAACAGCTGTTGGCTTAGAGTAAGTCCATGCAAGAGTGGGATTCAGATTGGGAAAGAGATTCATCCATGATCAAACCACTGATCCATATTGTTATTCTGTGTTCACACTTAACACCATAAATCAGAGTTCAGTATCCTACATATTCACTCTTTAAAATGTCCTGGTTCAGCAGCAAAGTTCTCCTGCCCTGTCTGTTTTGCAAGTGCACAGGTGTGTACAAGCTCTTTACCAACAGATAAAACAGGATATAATCACCCTGCGTGCTGGGGGTGAGAGAAGTTGCTTTTGATGACGATATTCCAAACACTTGGAATACCCAGTGATTTTTGCTCAATTTATTTATGTTGAAGAAAATAAATCTACAAATGGATCTACCTGCTTCAGCTATTTGCACAAAACACCTCATTAAATAGAAGCACTTTTTTCCTAAAGAAGCCTGGTACAAATCCAATGGGTAAAAGGATAAATGGCTATAATCTTTGAATACACAAGACTACACAGAGTAGGTATTTCATAGCTGCACAAAGCCCATAATTGAACTTCTGCCCTAGGGGTAAGTTTTCCTGCAGTGTAAGTGCTTCCAGATGCCATACAGGGGTCATGTTCCTTGTCAGGAAAGCAGAGCTTTACATCCAGTTAATTGTTATCCCCAGCTGTCTTTTTTTTTCTTTTTTTCATTGAGGCTAGTTTTCCAACAGTCATTCAAGCAAATGTGCTCATTTCCCAGTTCCCCCGCAATTCCCCACCACAGTGTAACAAAGTGCAGATTTTGCATGGCTGCATTCCAAACTCCATGGTGTTAAAATCATAGCAGCAATGGAAAAGCATGTAGCCTCAATAATCATAATGTAGGACTTGAACTAGAGGAGACTCAGTGGTAGTCAAACAGATGCTATATGAAAATAGAACGTTTTCTATGTACGGAGTGGTTAACCCATGGTGTTAGTACTCACACATGAAGGTTTTCAGCGCTTGCTAAGCAGCAAAAATTACTCAGTCTGAATTAAACTGATGACCTCAATTCAGTTCACTGTGTCTGGCTGTCCATCTCAGAACACAGTGACCATGAACAGCAAGTCCCTTCTCCCATAATTCCTTTGGACTTCATCTTTGGCGTCAATCATACAAAAAAAGGCAAAGATCATGTCCATCCAGTATTTGGATCTCTTCAGCTCAGTAGCAAAATATTCACTGATTTGGGACAGCTCAACAGTGGCTGAGAGGAAAGTCCACACCACAGCCTGCTGCAGAACAAACTAAAAAAATTGCAAGGAAGACAGTGGATATAATAAAAGGGCAACCCAACCCCTTTATCACCCTCAAAGTATTAATGAGAAACTCTTGTGCGTTCATTTGCAACGCCACTCCCGTGTTACCAAGCACTAGCTACCAGATGCTTGGGTTACCAGACCTGTCGAAGAAAGGCTTGGGGGACTTCACAGTTCAGGCTGCCAAGCAACTGACATTAAACACTCAAGACCAAAGTCTAGGGAAGGATTTTACACCAACTTGCTCAGTTTTACCAATAATAGCTCTGGAAGAGGCAGCTTCAAGCCATTATAGTTGTGCTTTTCAGACTGTCCTTCAATACAGATACAGTCCTACCTAAATAGCCCTTACCACTCTTTCCTCAGAAAACAACCCAGCTTTTGTAGTCAACAAAGGATCACTTAATCTTTGTAATAAGAAGAGGTCTGACATTTACAGCAGTCAAGTGCTAATCTCTTTGGTGTCTATTTTCTGGATTCCCCCAACAGGGAAACCCAGACTATTCTGTAGGCTTCCTGTTGAAGTTGTCACTGCTTGATGACAAAAAGCAAATGTATGCCATAATCTGAAAGGTCTGGAGCTAAATATTTAGAGCTCAGTCAGCACCTGGGCCTCATAAGGTTGTTTTTTCCCTAGCAAAGTTCACTAAATTTTTGGAAGATCTGAAAAGTACTTCTTTTTTATCATTAGTTCATAAACAAAGAACAGAGGGGAAGTACATCATCAAAATGTTCCTCATCTGAACATACCTCTTCTAAGCTTCTGTTGGACCAGAAAGCAAACAGGTTGTGCCAAGCCTTCTTCTCTTTGGGGACTCGTGCCAAGGCTAGGGTTTGGATCTTCTGATTTGTTAGCACAGATAATTCCCACTCACATTCCCCCTTGCAAGACGAGGGCAAGGAACACTGTGAACTTTCAGGAAACATTGCTGAGCAGCATGTCCCTGTGCCCCTCCCTGTGCTGAAACTTCACCAGTTCAGACAATATCTTACTGCTGTTGTTGCAATTAACCTTCAGAGAAAATTATTAACTGCAATCTTATGCATATGAGGGACTGATCCAGATTATTAGCCTAGAAACTATGTCCTTACTGCAATTCTACAGTTGTTTCTCCTCCCTGGATGAAATCCTGACCGCTTCCCCACAGCCTGGCAGTGCTTGCTCACTCAAAACTAAAGGATAATTATCTCCAACAAGGAGAGAGGTGATCACAGCTCCTTCCTTAACTGGGACACTGGAAATTAAAAAGTCCTCCCCTCACCAAGTGCTGCTCCTGAAAGATCAAAATCAGGCAAAATCAGGCACAGTTTTACCTATAATATGGCTTGTTATGCTAAATGTTTCAAAGAAAAAAGCTGGGGTCAGCATCATCTCTGACAGCCAGAACACGATATGCTTGGATGACGAGTTTGGGGGGGTGGGCATCAGCCTCTGTGGGGACCTGTGCTTGGCTCCTGTTCACACAATGCCTGCCTCCAAGCACAAACTCCCACCCGGCACCACTGCCCGCCCCCCACCCCCCCTCAAATCAGTACTGTTTCATACTCACCATGTCATAAACATTCAGAATCACCGGTTCATTTGCCATTGTTGATTGCAGTAGAGGCTGGATTAAAACCTTTCAGTCCCTGCCAGATGTGTGTTGCTGCCCCCAGGGTATGCTTTTACCCTGAGCCAGATAGAAGGAGATGCCTCATGCTACAGTCTCCAAAGGAAGGAGCGTGGAGGGAGGAGGAAAGGAGGGAATTCTCGCCGTTGGGGGGGGTGGGGGGGGTGGTGTAAAGTTGGTTGCAGGGAGGCAGGAAGGGTCGGGCTGGCTTTGCTGGTTGTATAGGGTTTATTTTACCCCTCCAGAGCGCGACAGATCCGAGGTTTCTTTCTAACTCTGTAGCGCACCTCGGGGTCTGTAGACTCATACACCACCGTAACCAGGCGCCGTCCAAGCTGGTAAATCCCGATCCACAGAAGACGAACGGACTCCGAGCCCAAAGATAAGCCCTCTTCTGGCACCGCCAGGGAGGCGAGCAGTAGCGTGTGCGTGCGCGCGGATCTCTCGGCGTCCTTCTGGGCAGAGCGGCGTGCTGCTACAGCAGAGGGCTGCCAGCGATACGCAGGAAACCGGGGCACCGAGGCACGGAGCCGGGCCGGAGCCGGGTCCCGACGGCCCCTCCGCGGGCAGAGCCCCCACGGCGCCCCGCGCCCTGGCCCGCCGGCAGCGGTCCGCGGCGCTGGGGCTCGGCCGGCCGGCAGCCGGCAGCTGTCCGCGGTGCTGAAGCGCGGCCCGCCGGGGGCCGGGGAGCTGGCCGCGGTGCTGAAGCGCGGCTCGCCGGGAGCCGAGAGCTGTCCGCGGTGCTGAAGAGGCTCGGCCCGCTCTCAGGCGCTCCGGGGAGGGCTCGCCGCCCCCGGCAGGACATGGCGAAGAGGCTGCGCCAGGGGGGCTCCGGCGCGGGGCTCGGCGGTGGGAGGAGGAGGAGGAAGGGGCTGGCTGCCCCCGGGGCAGAGGGGGGATGCTGCAACCCCCATCCTGCCCACAGCCGCGCAGGCAGACCGGGCGTCGGCGCCCAAGTTAGCGGGCAGTTCTCCGCGGGAGATAGCGCGGGGTTACCCGGCGCCGGGGCTGGAGGGAGGAAGATGCCTGGCGGACGAAGCTTCCGGGCACGGTGCGGGGCCGGGGCTGGGCACCCCCAGCTATGCGCGCTCTGCTCTCCGCCAGGGTCGGTGCTTATTTCGGGATCAGCTCGTCCCGAGCCGGGCAGCCCCTGCTGACTGACAGCCGGGGGGACCTACCCCGTCCTCTACTGGCTGGATGCATCTCTGCATGGCACACGGTGGGAGGGCGGGGAAGGGACCGGGCGACTGGGCAGGGCGAGTAGTTTCACTTCTGGCCGCGGCAGGGTCTGGAGTTTCTTCCGTCCTGGAACTACTTTACACTCGTGTTAGGCCCGGGCAGCTCTGCAATGTCTTGCCAGCAAACGCTCCCCGCTGACCTGGATGTGAGAGTCAATTATAAAATCCACTGCGGTAAATTCATCTTCCTTTTGCTCCTCCTCTCTCTTTAAAGGGAGAGCAGGGTCTGTGATGGTGCTGGGAAAGGGTGCAGCTGGGGGGGGCGGGGAGAAGGGGTTTCCTGCACCCAGAGATTTGCAGTGGTGTGGGAATCAGCACGCTGACCTTAAATGTTCAGACACCACAGACTCCTGAAGCAGCCTCCCCCCCCCCCCCCCCAAAAAAAAAAAAAAAGCAGGGATGACCTCATCTGAGTTGGAGGCGTATCTGAGGCTCTCTGCCAGCTTACAGCCAACCAGATCTGAATGAAAATCGCAGGAAGCCTGTTACATCAGCAAAGCCCAGCATGCTCCAGCCCTTCCCAATACTGTCTTCAGCCACATGGGAACCATCCCATCCGGGAGAAGGGCTCACCTGCCTTTGTCAGGAGCAGAAGGACAAGACCCTAGAGCTGCAGCCTTGTAAATGACGTGTTACACAGCATGCAGGAGAATTTGCGGTGAAGGCTGCCAGCACGAAAGGAAAGTGAGTCCACGTCCTGCATAGCTAAGTGTGAGCCCGACAGAATCAGACATAAAACTTTTCCTCCAGCCAGTGCCAAAGGAAACCCAGAACTGCTTTGCCCGAAGAGCATGCATTTGCATTTTGAAAGAGCAAAGCCACAGCTCAGGCCTGGGCATGACGACATGCAATGTGGCAGGGACTCCAGAACAGTAATTTCATCCGGACTAGTCGTTCCATGAGTGGGCTAGGCAATTCTACGCACATGCCACAGCCGCTGAGCCAGGACCCCAACCACCCCCCAGCCCTCCAACCCACCAACTCCAGCTTCCCTGTTAGGTACCATTAACCATCTGGCTCAGCAGCCTGGGCCTGCAGGAGCAGTTTGTACAGATGGGAAAAGGTGCCTCCTCCTCCTCCCTACCATCTCAGAGTCCAGATACTGCTCAGAGGACAGACTGAGCCCCCATCATCATTTTAAAGACTATGAAGCAATGAAAAGCTCTCTCTGCAAGGGGCTAAGCACCATCATTCATGCCCTAACTTGTAAAACAAACCTCCTATTGAATCCCACAGGGCTCCTGCTAAACTCTCAAACATACCCTGAGATTGTCGCTTTGGGGTATGTGTGCTGCTCTGGTGATGGTGATGTTTTAAGGAGACTTGAAAGGAGAGGGAATAGCTGATATTAGACTGACTGATGTAATTGGAAAAGAAAAGCAGCACACAAGCTCTTCCCACACTTGTCCACATGCTTACTTGCTAAATTAACTCCAATGTCTGCTGTGCCCAGAGTTCACTAAAATAAATTAAGAGACTTAAACCAGACTCACATTCCAGGGACAGATATCTATAAATACCTAGGATTTGGGAAAGGTGACAGGCAGCCACAAGCTTAGATGTTTTGTCCTATGAACATTTCTAAAATAATCACCTAGGGCAGAAAAAGAAAAAAAGCTATAAATTAGGAGCAGAATTCCACTTCTACATTTTAGAGCTAGAAGAGGGAAAAAAAATTAAAACCAAAAGCTTGTCTTCAAACTCATCTTGCTTTAAGAGATCAAAGCCAGTCTAAACGTGCATTTGTTATTTAAAGGACTTTTGCTGTAGGAGAAACAGTAAATGTCACTTGCACAGTAAGACCTGGATGCACTCCCCCAACTTGAAACGTAACGGCGAGAGCTACATTACGAAAGTCGTTGCTCGAGGCTCCCTTTTCTTCCCCTTCATGGAAAGAAGCTGTTCCACATGGTGACAGCCTCATCAGAGTTTTGGTGATCCTTTGAAAGTTCCTTTTTGTATCCCATTCTATTCTAGGCAACTTATTCTAACTCCAGATAGAAGAGATCAGTCTGAAAATGAATGTCCTAACATTAATATAAGCTGTTTAACAGTCACACAAACTCTTCACAAGACTTGGTTTGCTTTGGGTTGTGTTGAAGTGCTTCATCAACAGCTCAGGCTGATGGCAGTCAAGAAACTGAACTGTTCTATTTCAGGTGTGTGAGTACAATCCTGCAGATAGCCCTGCTGCCAACAGGCACCAGAGTCCAAGTCTTGCCCTGTAAAAGCATTAAAATTTAAAAGAATTGCAAATACAGAGGAAAAGGGAGATTCTTCTCACTACTGGTTAGAGCAGTTCGAACTAGAGCTTTGGGATCTGTTTTGAATTATTCTTTTAACCACTTATGCTACTTTTTGGACATAGCAGAAACACACATTTTCCCCATACATATGCCTAAAGCTAGACAACACCTTCATTCACATTTAAGCAGCCTGTTGCAAGGCCTGATTTTCTCAGGTTCTTCACATCCCTAACACTCTCTTCAAAGGGATTTATGTATTTGAGTTTAACTGTGGTCATCCACATTTACTATTCATGGCATAAGTAAGTGTACATCTTCAAGGATGTTGTGGAAGGTGGCAAAGCTGACCTACGTGAGCACATGGACCACATCCGAACAAGATGTAAACAGCACACAATGGCAATGGCAATAGTGGGATAAGATTGTGAGGCTATAATAGCACAGGAACATATATAAATTATACAGGCTGTTAATATGTTTTGGAGGGCTTTAAGGAGTCTGTTTAGCTGTTTAAAAGTAGTTGTTCATGGTAAAGCAGAACTCAGAGCTTGCTTAATGCTTTCGCTTAACATTGACCTATTCTCTGATTGGAGGAGTAAGAAGATTCAGAAAGCCCCAGACCAGGTTTGAGGCAGGAAAAAGAGACATAGTAACCACTAGCCTAAAAAAGAGGACAGAGAAAGAACCAACCTAGAGATCAGAAGAAGGACCCAATGAGAGGGAAGAAGACCTCAGACCCAAATATTACTTTGGACCAGACTATGGTGTGAGGGGCAGGAACTTACACTGTAAGACTAAAATTGCTCAGGGAGTTTACTGTTTGGGGTTCCTCTTCGGAGGCTTGAGCTGTTTAAATTTGTGTACCATAGATAGAACAAATTACGCTTTTTATTTTGAAAGCCTTGATTAGAGATTCTGCTTTGGGGAACCTAGGGTCAAGCCTGAAGGCAGAAGAAGCACCCAAGGGTGAGCGCGTGAGACGTGGAAAGGGGCACCCATCGGCTCACTGGAGTCACCCGCTGCAAAGGGACTCCGGTCTCCAGTGGTGTGTGTGACTCCTTCATTGGTGTGCGAATGCTCGGGCAGCAGCTTCTCCTTTAACAACAATCACTGTCTAAAGCAGACAAATGTGGTCTTACGTGCATTCTTCGATAAAGAAAGAGGTGAAAAGGGTTAAAAGGAAAATAATGCCACCATCCAACATGGATTAGAAAACCAAGAATAGGGTACAACCTTCAGTAATTGCCTGGTACATTAACCAAGGCTGTAGCTGAGAGCTTCAGTCACCTCCTCCAGGTCCCAGTCACAAAAGTGGCAGCGCTGGGCACTGTAAACAGTCCTGTGACATTCCACTGGGGACAAGAACAAAAGAACAGCAGTGCAAGAGAGAACTAATGGATGTATTAGAGATGATGGTTGTATCTGAGGTGCTGTCTAATTGTGCCGCTATTCAGGAATTCTAGTTTAAATTAACGCCTTTCTTTAATTTACCCTCATGCACTTTCAAAGGCTCCTTAGCAACCTAGTAGACAATGGGGCTTTCAGGCATCTTTCACAGCAGGGCTGCCCAGTTTAAACTTCAAGACAGTTAATGGTCTTGTCTCCACATCAGGTACAGCACCCCTGGCTGTCCATTATAGTTTTTGACAACTTGCCGTTTTGGATTGTATATAGTGCTTTTGCCCATGTCAAGTTGTCATTATTATCCCATTCTGAGTACATTAGCCAAGACTATCCTTTTTAAAGGAAGTAAAAAAATGGCCTTTTAAAAACTAGAGACAGTATTTTTTCAGGTCCCTGAGAATAGTGGAGGGTATTTGTCATGGTTTAACCCCAGCCAGCAACTAAGCACCACGCAGCCACTCACTCACTCCCCCCCACACACCCAGTGGGATGGGGGAGAAATCAGGAAAAGAAGTAAAACTCGTCAGTTGAGATAAGAACGGTTTAATAGAACAGAAAAGAAGAAAATAATAATGATAATACTAATAAAATGACAACAGTAATAATAAAAGAATTGGAAAACACAAACGATGCACGGTGCAATTGCTCACCACCCACCGACCCATGCCCAGTTAGTCCCTGAGCTGTGATCCCCCTGCCCCCACTCCCCCCATTTATATACTAGACATGGCATCCCATGGTATGGAATACCCCTTTGGCCAGTTTGTGTCAGCTGCCCTGGCTGTGTCCTCTCCCAACTTCTTGTACCCCTCCAGCCTTCTTGCTGGCTGGGCATGAGAAGCTGAAAAATCCTTGACTTAGTCTAAACACTACTTGGCAACAACTGAAAACATCAGTGTGTTATCAACATTCTTCTCATACCTAGCTCAAAAACATAGCACTGTACCAGCTACTAGGAAGACAATTAACTCCATCCCAGCTGAAACCAGGACAGTATTTGAGAACATAGAGTTGCATTGCCCTTCTTCCATCTACAACAATAAATCGCCTCCTGGGTAGGTGCTGGAGCTTTGTAGCCTTATTGCAGGAGTGTCAGAGGAAGTATTCTGATTGAAAGAGTTTTATCTCACGGGTACCCGAGACACTTGCATACACCAAGGAGCCGACTGATTCTGGTCTGACCTGAGTGTGGGATATGGGAAAGAATGGAGAGAGAAAATCAGCACAGGATGCCAGCAATAGCAGAGGGGTTGTGCTTTGCCCTATGTAAAGCAACATGTGAAATATTTAACTTCAGATTGCACCACAAAGAGAAAGAACAACAGTCAAATTGGATGATTTCAACTATGTAAAAGATTTTATCCAAGACTGTGGGGATCTGTAGCTGGAAGCTAGGTGCATGTTAGTAGCTGGGGGAAACAAAGTTAATATTTACATTGAATTCTTCATCGAGTCACTCTTGATTTTGCATTTCGTCTCCCTTCTCATTGCAGCTATGCTTTTCAACTTAATTGTTTGTCAGGGAGCAACAAAGGCTGGCAACTCCTAAAGGGATGGGGACCTGAGTGCAGTAACGTGGCTGGCAGGGCAAGGACTTCACTATCCAGGGCCCCGTCCCACAGCCCATGAGCAAGGTGCACAGGGCAGGCCTGGAGATGGCCACCACATTCAGCCAAGAGTCCAGATCATCAGGCAAGTTCATAAGGATAAGGCAGGTCTAAAGTCAAGCCAGGACGTCAGTCCACGGGTCAGGCCCAGCAGTGCAGAGCTGGAGACCAGCGTCCTACCTACGTCACTGGGGCAGGCATTGCTGGGGTGGAGACTTACGGCCCCAGGCTGGGCTGAAATGGTGCTCCTGGGCCAAGGGCAGGCCCCAGGGGACTATAGGACTCTTCTCACCTCTGTTTACATACAGCAACACTGTCAACTGATAGCCGAGCAATGTACATAGAGACTTTCAACCTGGAAAGTGGAATGAAAATGCTGAACGTGTTCATTCTGATGCTAAGGATTAGGCAAGTAGCTGTTGTTATTATTATCGTTATTATAAATCACAGCACAAACAATAATGGTTAAGAGCAGCCACTGTTACCCACAGTTAACAGTAATTTGTGTTGTATACCTGAGGAGCTAAGCAAGTTTTGTTTCAGAGGGTTTTTCCATCAGCAACATCTTCAGATTATTTATTTGCATTATGTTATAATAATGTTTAGAAGCTGCAGGGGCGAGCAGGGACCCATGTTACTGGACACTGTATGAACACATAGGAGGCAACCGCACCCACTTAATGAAAGGTGGCCATTTAAAGAGATGGTACAGGTGAATGGCAAGAGAAAAGATACATCATCAACCCTGTGTCATAGAGGTATGGGGAAGCAAAGTGGCCAGACTTCAGCCAAACAGCCAATCTGCTGTACACTCAGGACTGAAGAGAACTGAAGCAAGATGCAACGCCACACTTGTAAAGAAGGAGATAGGAACTGACATCATAAACTGTAATCCAAAAAGCCAGATGCTGCTTAACCCTGAATGTGTCTAAGCTGCTTCCCTCTTGGACCAGGACAATCTTTGTCCCCCTGCTGAGCATGCCCCAAACTACCCCAACCAAGGCACTGTCGTTCTCTACTCCTGTTGCAGTTGACCGAGACCCAGAAAATCAGCATGGTGGCACATCATACCCCCAGATAACTTGGTCTGCCTGATGTGCTCTGATCCCTCCTACCACATGTTGGCAGCTGAATACAGAATCCTGAAGAAACAGCCAAGCTCCTCCAAAAACACGCTGCTGGGGCCACTGACTGCTTTTTGTATAATCACCTGTTAGGTAGATTACAGGGAACTGGAAACCTGGGCTCTCTTAGTTCGGCAGATTTAAAGCTCACCTCATCAAGGACAGCACCCAAACCTTCAGATTACAGAGCTGGTGTAGGCACCTTACATCCTTCTTGCTCACCACACAGCAAAGGATGCAAGAGCCTTGAGCTTGTTCCCAAAGCAATTTATGCATTTAACCTTGGGTGAAGTCAATGGGTGAAGTCAATCCACAGAAAAGGAGATGGGTGCTCCTTCACACGTTCCCTAGCTACTAAGCTATGCTGTTCCAACACACTCAAGATGCCTACTGATTAGTGTCCAGGCATTAGATGCCCAGGTAGTAGGTCTCTTCTTCAGTCAAGCCAAGTATCATGCTCTGCAGCTGCATCATAGCTGCATTCCAGTCATTCTAGAAAAGTTATCAAAGCTAGTGGTACAGGATATTGATTAGAGAGATGCATATATGCATCACAACTTATTCACAGAATTTAGGTATTCCTTATCCTATACTAGAGCCTCTCTTTGCAGTCCTTCCATAGAACCTGAACAGAAAGGAAATTAAGAAATCAGAAAAATATTGAAAGCTGTCTCAAAACTGGTCCTAATTTTTAACTTTTCCATTGAGTTTTTTAATTGTACATGCAAAGTAGGGTAAAATGCAACTTGCAAGCTAGTCTTACAGCTTGGTAACAGTGGTTAGTAATTACAAGTGCTTCACTGTCTTTGATTGTATTAATTTCTTTACAAATCACTGTGGTGGGTTTTTTTTTTTCAGAATACTAAAACTTAATTCCCTTTTTTTATTTTACTTGCCGTTCACATTGGATGACTAGCCAGCAGATACAACAGCATGCTGCGATTCTCTGGGGCTATTACAGCATCCAGACAACACAAGGAACCTTTTAGCTTCTAGAGTAACACACCAAACACCACATCTGAAGGCAGGTGCATCCACAAGTCCCTTCTGACAGGTTCAAGACTACTGTGCTCTACTGACCAGCACCACCTATAGGTACCACCATGCCAGCTTTAGTCGGTTCATTTTTTTTACTAGTTTTAACCCTTGTCACTCAAAAACCTCTCTTCATTTTAATGAGTGAGCTATATCAATCTATGCCTAAGCAAAGACGGTAGCTCTCCAACTCCCCAGGAGTTCCTCATCCTTTGTCTGGTTAGACACAGACAGTGGGCAGCTCATTCCCTCAGAACAAGAGGGTACAGCTTCAGTTGATTCATTTGATCTCTGAATGTGGATAGCATTTTACAGCTTTAAAGGCTTAGGGATGGGTTTTGTTTAACCTAATATATTTTGTAAGACATAGCCAGAGGGCTGGAACAGGCCCTCACACGTAATCTGTATGAGCAAACAGGCTGTGGCTAACCATTAGACATGTGTACACTACTCAGACTCTTTATTTAGTCAAGCCAAAAACCCACTGCAGTGCCTTCTCAAACAAAAGCGTTCATATATAAAAATACCATCAAACAGTGAAGGAACGTCTGCTGATGAAGAAGAAAATCTAGCAGGATTTGGAGATGGAACTCAATAGATATTTTTTTTTTCCCCTCACTCCTCCCATCCTAAAATTTTCATAAGCCTGCTCTGGTACACAGGGCATAATCTGGCTACCAGTGTTTTTGAATACTGCTATAACATAAGCTGAAATCCATACCAAAGAAAACCAGTAACAGAGTCCCATCCCACCCACATTTCAGCTTAGTCTGAGGTCTTACTTGGCAATGGCAAAGTAACCAAAAGAGCCCACTGCACAAACGCAGCCTGTGGCAGTGCACAGTTTCCATTTTCTGCTTATTTTTGTTGATGCCATGAGAGCGGCCCCAGGTTTAGTCACAATTTGTGATCTTTCACAAAGGACCTATGTGCTCATCTCTTTCAAGTCTAAATGCAGGGATATTCTGGTTAACGTTGCCAAAGCAAAAAGCTGTGTGTTTGTTTCTACAGAGCTACCGAAACCCAAAGCTTCAGATTAAATAAATTTGTTATTTAGGAAGGCAGAAGCTATCACAGATGTCTTGGAAGTGTATTGGTCAGAAATGAATGACTTGAATTTATTTTCCCCATCACTTATTAACAATCCTGTAACACCGAAGCAGATTGTCATCTGAACAGCAAGCAAAAAATGTGAACCCAGCCACCCAAAGGATGAGGAAAAAACAACTCTGTCTTGCGACAATGATGGAGAAGGTTCAACTGGCAGGGAGGGCAGAGAGGCTGGGAGAGGCACAAAGGCGTCTTGCAAAGTTGGCGGAGTTCATGGATGTAAGGACATGTTTGTTACCCTTTGCTAACCTCCTGCCTCCAGCCTGATTTTGGGATGCTGTCCCCGCCCTGCATCCTCGCTAATGTCTCAGTCTCTTCCTCTAATTCCGGGACCGTGGCTCCCCATGGAATACAGCCAAACAGCCATCCTGCAGCAACTGCTGTCCAAACCCAAGTACCCCAACTTCCTTTCACCAAAGAATCAGGGAAGGAGGAGGAACGGGAGAGCAGCAGCGCTGGCTCCCCAAGGCACGCATGGGCAGGGGAGGCAGCAGAGCCCTGGTTCCCCTTTCCCAGGGCCAATTTTCCCCTCAGCAGTCTGCCCTGGCACCCGCCCAGGGATGGAAGCCAATTCTGCGTGACTCCTTCAGGTAGCAGAGATGACAGTATCAGCGTCCCAGCAGAACTCCATTTGCTGCCTTCATTTCCCCACATAATTCTGCCTCATGAATGCTATGAAATGCCACAAAGCACTAGTGGTATGTCACTAACCGCTCCAACTTCACGACAGAGATGGCAACTCCTGACAGGACTACTATCAATAGTCTCTGAATCACTTTGAGATGAATCAGACTGTTAAAATATTTAATAGGCATGCACCAGCTTGGCTGCTTCCTTACCAAGCTCAGACCTTAGAAATTATGAGTAATACTTGCATTGAACAAGGAACTAGCATTTGGAAGAAAAATCGTCTCTAGTTCTCCCCTGGTTTTTCCCCCACTGGCCGATCCCAGAGCAACAGTTTTCAGACTGCTGATGAAAATCTTCTGATGAGATTGAATTACTGTATCTTTAAACAAAGGGGAAAAAAGATCATTACATGAATGTTTTCCAAGTAGTTTTTATCTTTCTAAATATTCATGCCGTACTTTCTGCTCTCCAAAGGATGAGGAGGCTAGGTGGCACTGCAGGCTAATGGACTAGCTTATTATTATAGGAATTAATTAAGTGAATTTGGTGATCTTATCAACAAGCTTCATGGCTAATATAGATTTCTTCAACCCTCAATCACTGAAAAATTGAAGGCAACAGGCCTAAGCATATAATTTTGCAAGGTCAGTCCTGATATGAGTAGTCAATAGGAGCCCACTTTTCCTGAAGTACTGCTCATCCTCATAACTTTGCTTGAAGTAATTGAGTAAGTATATAAAAATGTCAATATTGCTTCAGACATATATCAGAGTTTGCCTGTTCTGCCAGTTCCTCACTGTAGGTGTCACGAACGCTAAAGTGCGCACATTCCCACCTACAGCCATAACCTAGCCTAATAGAGACAGCGATACCCGCTTCTCTCTGGTTGAAGCCCTGAAATAAAGTTTAAAATAAAATAATAAAAAATAAAAAATAGCATCATTCTTCCTGTGTTGCCTACTCTGCCTAAGCAGTATGCCAGTATCAGAGGCCCATCTATGTTCATATTAGGAAAAAATTATATCAGTAAAGGTGTTACGCAGGTACGGTCCTGCTGACCCACAAAAATACACGCAAGGTCCTATTTTCAACAAAGCAAAAACCCGTAGCAGGCTTGCACCTCCGAGTGAACGCTGTGCCTTGCTCCATCAGCGTCATTCCTGACACCTTCTCTCTCAGTCTCATACCTCCCCATGCACACACGCGCATGCCATCTTTGGTTCTCTGCATTTTCCAGCGCTCCCAGACCACGTGCTTTAGCCTTGCTCAGGCCCCATCTTGGAGTCTACTGCCTGTTGATCACTCCCGCTATCTCCTGTTATTTTATTCCACAAAGAGATTTAATTTATCTTTCTGCGTGTCTTGAAAAAATACATAGTGCCTGCCTTGCCCTTACTTGCGTCTTTGCACAGCAATAATCACCGTCACCTTCTATAACAACAATAATTCTCATGCATAAAATAACTGCAAGGAAGGATCTCCAGCCCTGAATTACAGTGAAAATGTTAGTTTGAAGGACAGGCGTTTCTAGAATAAAAGCTCCTGCATGCTTATTACTTAGAAAATGACTCCTTATTGAAAAGCAAAATACACCCTTAGCAGTATTCTAACAGACGCAGGGTAAGTACAAGACACAGCACTTGGGAGGACAACAGCAGATTGAGAGAGCAAGGTCTTCCAGCTTCTCAAATGTGACACTCCTACTTGTACAGTGTAATTTTTCTTCCATGCTTGATGACTTACATTTTGATTGTCATGTGTTAAATCTAAGATTATGACATGCCTTGCAATGATATGAAGATTGTGCCTTTCAATAGATCTTGTCTAAAGAACCTGGTGCCTTAAATTATGCCATCTGCTCTTTCACCTGTTCCAATAGGATAATGCTGTGATCCTTAAAGCACATCAGATCTGCTACCTTGATTTCACACGCACTTTTGTTGCGGTGACACCAGCACTCCAGAATATATAGCAAAACCTTAACATCGTTGCACTTAAGAGACAAAACGGTTGTCCTTACACTAAGGCTCCAAAGATACCCAGACTGCACTTGGGTACTTCATATGGCTGTGGACTTACCAGAGCAGAAGGGTCTTAACCCCCACCCCCCACCCCCTGCCCTAGCCCTCTCCTTTTCTCCTACCGGGGGGCTGTGAATTCGCAGACCAGCACTTTCTAATTCCTGATCTCGTGAAGCAGATGTGGGAAATGGCAGAAAAAAGTGACGGCGCTGTGGCAGGAGAAAAGGAGATGAGCAAAACCCTCTTCCTGGGCAGAATTTGCTGAGTAGGAGACAGGCTGATGTGGCTCCCACAGGGCCCGTAACAGAGTCCTGGGGTAAGAAGGGTGCAGGAAGAAACAGCCTCTACATATCACACCTACCCTGCAATGAGCACCACTGTCCTTCCTCACCAACAGGACAAGACAATGTCCTTCAGTTCTTCTGTTTTCTAGTCTTATCCATTTTCCTCCCAGGTTCCTCTTGCCATAGAAGCCATCTTTGAGTCCAAGAGGAAATCCTGGCCAGGGAGCTCACGGTGACATGGGACAGATCTCACAGCTCCTCTGCAAGGACAGAGGGCAGCCCCTCTGCTTCTGTAGTCCTGGAAGAGCCAGAAGAGGGAGATGATTTACAGAGAAGCTGATGAGAAAAGGGGAAGGGGAGGGAAAAAGGGGGAGGCAGCAGCTGAAAACTGACCCTTTTTGAACCCGTCCTAGCTGAGTCTCAACACGCTTGTGTCTCACATTTTCAGAAGCGAGAAACACCAGGCTTAGCTTCTGGTCTGTTCCCAACCTTTCTCCTGATTCCCACCAAGAACTCCAGTTAGTTCTTGTCATTTATGATTTGATGAAGGGCAGGGAACTGATCAGGCTGCTGGCAGAACTTGTTTTTATTTTTAGAGGTGATTAAAAAATGGTGGGAAAATAAATCCAGTTGCAAATCAATTGAGTTGAATGGGCGGTCCTTGCAGATCTAGAAACCAAAACATGTCACAGTAGCTGTGGAAATGGCAACCGCTTCTGGTATTCTTCAAGAGCTAAAAAGCTCAGTTATAGCACTGCAGCAACACCACCTCTATTCTTCATGAAAATAAATCCTTATGGGATACATAGACCCAAATGGTGTGTCCTATATAATTTCCTGCTCATCACTAAATAAGACAGATGAAAACGGCTGGCAGGCAGTAAAGACCAGCACAAATCCTTTGCTGGCTAAGGTGCGCTGAAGCAGCAGATGAGAACTCTGCCACTTTAGCACTACCAGCAGAGAGCCCTGGCTTGCAGACACACCAGCCTGGGACACAACTCTTTAAGTGGGAACCAACGAAGACGGCAATTCATGTCTTTATACCAAGGGGAAATGTTGCTTTCTGGGGGAGAAAGCAGAGACAGTTCTCCCAGTGCCAAAGCAGCAGAGCTAAGCCGTGCAAGGCTCTGCTGTTACACGAGGGCATGCTCCCGACATTGAAAGCGCTATGGAGCGACTAAGCCAAGGGTACAGCCTAAATAGGCAGAGAAAGAGAGAAAGAAGATACAATAGGAAGATCTGCTGTGTTGAACTGGGTGGGTGGAGGGTAATGAAGGAGAAGCACATTATTTGAGTTCCATCAGGCCTCCCCATCCTGCCCCACAACGACCATCTGTAATGCTCTGGAGGCCCCTCTGGGATGCCAGAGACTGCACCAATTTTAGCACACAAGGATGCGGAGACTATAAGCCCAACACATCATCAGAGAACAAGGGTGAAGGGGTCTAGACAATGAATTGGTTTGATCCAACATAGGGACTGAAGCCAACTGAAGGGTAAAGTCACAGGTGCAGACTTTGACAATCCCCAAAGGAACCTGGATTATTAGAATTGAAAAGGAAAGTCTGATGAAACTGAAAATATCGGCATGGACATTTTTCCACAAAAGTGCTCAGGGTTTCATTAAATATATATGCCCATGGGTATACGTTCATATGTACACATAGATTCACATACATATAAAAACCTTAACTTTTGACAAGAGTTCAGTGCATTATTATTCTCATTTTGCTAAAATCCCTTTACCCGCTCCCCAGAGTCCCTCTATGGACAATGGAGAAGAAGGGAATTTGCTTCTTTTGATAAATTCCACTGAGACCGAGTGGGAAATCAATGTTTCCTGGAAAAAAAAAAAACACTTTAGCCTTTTGGATGAAAAAGCCAGTTTTTACTAAAAACACATTGCAGCAGAACAACTCCTGTCATTATAAAGAAAGGAACTACTTGCAAAATGGAATGCCAGCAGGTGCTCAACCTTTCTCCTTCCCCAGCTTAAAAGCATCCCAGCCTCATCAAGCATCAAGGCCTCAACGAATTCATCCTTAGAAATTTAAGCAGCAGATCTCCACCTTTAGCCACCAAGTCACACACATACACATCCTCTCTCTCCCACTCAGGGAGCTGTCATGCTAATAAACGCAAGGGGCTCAGCTGTATTTTGTATTCTGGGCATACTCCAAAGGGGCTCTTGAGATCTCGCTATGCTGATGGAATTCAGCTTGGCCTCCTTTGCAGCTGTTACTGAGATCCCAAATGGAATCAGATACAGGTCAGGTGTTTTCCATTATATTGAACTGCATTGCTTTTGAAGTCTCTCTGCTAATCTCCTGTACATGGTATGAGAAGAGAGATTCAGATGCTAGATTCCAAAAAATGTTGGTTTAAAGGAAATTTCTTAGAATCTGCTTAGTGGCATCCTCTGTCCCTGCCACTCCGTTAAACTCATCCAACCTGGAAATGTATCCTGACACCAGCAGCTGAGGGACAGTCAACACTATGCTTTGCACCAGTTCAGCTATGTTTCTGTCAAGATACACCTGCAACAACTCAGAACACCTGAATTTTCCATCTATGAAACTCACTGCTAGCAGTAAGGAGACTTTCATGTACGAGGTCTTTTTAGATATGCGTAGGGTATATAACAGCACAGGAATAACTCAACCTTCCATTCCAACAAGGTTTTCATCAGGGCGACGTGCCCATCTCCTTCATACCTCTTCCACTACTCATCACTGGCCAAAGATGAGTTTACCTCCCCTGGGACTACAATGCAAGAGGGGATCAATCATTTCTATAGGAACTAAAGAATCCACGACAGAATATAATCTGAAGAGTTCCCTATAACTGCCCTGTGTTGCCTCATCACAGCTGTAGGAACCTGTGAGGGAGGCAGCATCTAGAAAGAAGAAAGTAGGATAGCTCAAAACCACCATCCAGCAGAGTGCCCAAGGTTACAGAGATCGGCTTGGGACTGCAACTTCTTTGTGGTACACAGCAGCAGAGCAGTGGCAATCAATGGCTGTAAGTAGAGCAGATAGGCAAGAGGCGAGGATCTAGGAGAAAAAGACAGAATGTGGAGCTACAGGAATCAAGGTGCAGCCTTCAGAGCCATGTTTCACATGTGCACGATGGCACCTCCATCCGCTCGGGACTACTAGGGACACATCTTTGTACAGATGCTTGCCACATCTTGAAGCTCCGCTTTTCCTTGATGCGTGTTCTACTGGAACAGTTACAGAGTCAAAATACTTTGATAATCTCATCTTTAGATGTACTCAAGGGTCATACCCTATCCAATGTCTGACTTGCCGAGTCCAAGCTATAAGGAAACCAATACCTTCGCTCTCATTCATACTAATCCCATCCTTCTGTCGTGCCTAGCCCAAAGCATACTTTGTTTTCATACAGTCATTAAAACACCAGCAAATCGCAGGTCTTAAAGTTATGATGGTCCATGTACCTGGCGTCTCCCAATCTCATTGAGCTACACTAGTTTCTCAGGTGAAGGGAGAAAATGCATAGGCTCAAGCAAGAAACATTCTGTGCTGTGTTTCTGGTGGATACAGCACACTCTCTGGAGGGTGCTCCACTAGCAGTGCTGCAAGCATGATGCTGTGCTGCAAGCATGATGCTGTTTTCCATCATCTTCCCATCTCCCCTTTGACCGGCTCGCATTCATACAGACACTGCCTGATAAGAGCAGCGCTCGCGTTTGAGCAAAGTTTGCAGACTGCAACTGTGGCTGCCCAAACGGGGGTGGGGGGGTGGGCTTCTCTCTGCTCCTCTCTCAAAAGTCAGCACCAGGGCTGTTGGATTTATCCCCAGAATAATCTCTGTGCTGATAGCAGTGAGAAGCTAAAAGAGACCAGATGCGAAAACTCTCCAGGGAAGCATTTCAGAGCCAGGTCCTCTAGGAAAGCTTTTGCCTCTCTCAGAGGAGCCCCGGAAGGTCAGGAGATAAAACCTTTGCATCAGATGTCCTTTGCTCAGCCTGAATGTCTGAAGCCTCTTCTGTTTGCTGGAAAAAGGCCAAGCCAGAGCTCTGAGCACTGACAGGAGAAACCCGCTCCCGCTCAGGTAGGAGGTCAAATTCAGCAAGAGCAGAGGACGCGGCCACAAACATTTTGCCTTCTGGCAACTCAGTTCTAACCCAGCTCACGTTGTGCCTCCGAACCGCGCAGCTGACAGATGTGTTCTGCTTATTGCTTACTAGAAGAGCACCGAAGAGAAAGGATTTCAGTGATCATACCCTCTCCCTTCTCCACTACCAAAGAAAATGCTATTTACCTAAATGAGGAGGAGGTATTCAACCATACAAGACAGCTACAGGATGGGTGCTCAAGGAACCGATACACTCAATTGAGCAATGTAGAGTTTGTATGTATAAAACAGAAGCCTATTTCCTAATAAGCTATACCTGCCAAGCAAAATATCTTGTTCTAACACATGGTGTCTTTGACATTTACCTTCAGTCGTGAGGAGACTTACAATTCACAAGTGCCATAACCATGTATGATTCATCAGCTGTCTCCACTGGACTGAAAAATAAATCAGATTGAAACCATCATCTTATTTTATAGATGCTTATTAACATGTTATTTAATGTGCCAAGTTTGTTTTGCTTTGTGTAGCTGAAGGATTTTTTTTAGGATTTTTGTTTATTTTATATACAGCTCAAAAGCACTCTGACATAAAATGAATTACACCTTAAAAATGCTTTGCTGCTCAGAATTCAAGTTTGCTTTGCTTTTTAAAAACAATGTCCCTCTCCTAATATATTGAAACTCTGGACAGCAGTCCCACTGAATTCAGAAGCAAAAGCAGACCCAAAAGACACAGGGAGCAGAACAGACTTTAGTGCTAAGAAACAGCAGCAATTTCACAGGTCTGGGCATCATGGCACAGGAGAAAGAGGACGTGTCCTACCACACTCAGAGAGCAATGCAAGGTGGAAGGAAAAAGGGAAGAGCCCATGTGCCAGCCTAAATGTGGGTGATGAGGTACAGGCCAATTCTGCAGGGTGCTGAGGGCCTCTCGGACAGCGATGAGAACACCTTGTGGTGCCAAGTCTCTGGTCACTGAAGCTTAAATGCCCCTGTAAAATAACGCTCTTAAAAAGGAATTGCAAATTATTCCCCCCCCCCCCCAAAAAAAAAAAAAAAAAAGAAGAAAGAATGCCCCTATTCTCCCTGCTGCTGGGCTTTCTTGCAGTTTTCAGCAAGTGCCCACTGGCTGATGCCCACTTAGCCTTGCTGAACTCCCCACGCTGCTTAAAGACAGTAGCAGAGGCTGGATGTGGCCATGATTCTGGGAGACAGGACAGAATTAGGCCCTGGGCAACAGCCCTTCTGTCGTGCAGCACAGACTGCACCACTGCGCACACACCGCTACAGCGGTGATCCCCGTCAGTGCCTCTGCTGATCCCCAAACTGCAAACGTGCTTCCCACGAGGCTTTGACCGACAGGCTGCAAGCGAGCACCACTACTGCGCCTTTTAGAAGAGCTCGTAAAGACTGCAATTCCTTTTCACGTCCTGAAAACGTGGAGCCCAGTGACAGCTTGCTCTGAGCACTGCAGAAAGTCCCTTCAGTAAAATTTCACTGGCACGCGGGTCCAGACAGCCCCAGTCTCCGCTTCCCCTGCCCTTCCAACCCCGGAGTGCTCTGAAGGCTCCGATTCCTTCTGCTCTGCTTCCAGAGAGCCGGGTACCAAAACCCAGGGGCACCGGGTGTCATCCGCAGGACTGGCATGGGATGGCCACTCCATCACAGGGGAAGATTAAGAGATCCCAGGAGCAGAAGCTAACAGGGGCCGAAGTAAAGCCCTTAGCATCTCAGCGCAGGCAGCAGCGGCTGCAGTATTCTGGGATGGCCCAGCACTAAAAATAGTAGTGACGGTAGAAGAGCTGTTTTATTGACGCATGCCACCACATAACTTGACACGTGCTGAGCTGGCCTTACCCACTAGTGCTTCCACCGGCTGTGTTTTTAGCTGCAACCTGGGAGGTATTTTAGGATTACATCCAAAGTCTGTCTCCAAACGCAGACACAGACACACACTTTCATAGCTTGCACATCTAAACATTGACTTTTGAATAGTTCTCAGACAAATGGATTTTGTAGGTGGTCCGTAGCACAGGCACGCAGAAGTCCATATATTTAAGCTGTACCTTTGCAGGGGATGCTTATAAACATAAAGCTGAGTGCATGAAAATGGAGATGAAGTAGCTGTCAGCCAGAAGTGACAGCCTTCAAATACTATCACTCCTGGTTTAACTTTCATTAAAAATGACAGGATAAAATGGCTCTCACACAACTGTGGTGCTATGAGAAAGAACCACTTCCAGCGCAGGTATCTCCTAATAGCAATATTCTAAAGAGGAACTCAGATTATCAAACGCATGTAGCTCTATTCCACTTAATTAAAACATTACTAGTAATTAGGGAACCCCACTGGCTTCCCTCCTCCCTTCCTCCTGATCCTGCCCATCCTTGAAATTCAAATTTGAACCACCCTGAAGTGTGGGGGGTGTTTCAACTCCGGATTCATTTCAAAGCAGTAGGCAGATAAAGCCAAGCAACAGAGTTTGGATTGAAACTCCAATAGAAATTTCTTTAAAGTTCAGGAGAGTAGGACCGAGATCTGAAATTTGGAGTATTCACCTCCATTCACAGATAACTAAGGACATAGTCAGCCTTTCAATCACACCAAGAATGAATCTGTCTCATTAGACCTGGTAGGTCTGCACAATTTAAATCTAGGGCCAAATAAAGGTAACAGTTAGCAAATATTTTCAGCTTATTGGCATATTGATTGATAAAATATCTTTTTTTATCCTATAACTGGGAACAGTCTGAGCAAAGGAAACTCTCAGCAGACGAAAAAAGAATGGATTGAAGCATAATATAGTATGTCAGAAAGACAGTCTGCAGAGTGAGGGTCCAACAAAAGACACCAACAGCAGGAGGGATTAGATACAAGTATATTGGAATAAAACCCTGGAACACTAGTATCTAATTCCATAGTTTTCAAGCCTACATTTCCCCCCCGCCCCCACTCACTCTCATTTGTGGAAAACTTGCTAGGCTAAGAGAAAGGCATTGCATTAAAGCCAGATAAGAGAGGCAACCATAGTGTCCCTCTTTTTTTTTGGTCTTGAAGTAATCCAGAATCAGCAACTAAGCAGCCCTTTCACTCCTAGTTTTGCAACCCAGACCATCTTTTACCATTTTGTTCTGGAAAATAAATAAATAAATAAATAAGGAAAGCCATTTTAAAACCTTAGACCACGTTTTCTGCATTTGTATGCATCATGTTGTTCAGCTCTGGTAGAAGGTTTAGCATGAGCAATATCTCACCTCCTTAAATCCAGCTACCCTGCAAGCTCAAAATGCATGCTGTGCCACTGTTAGCAACGCTACGGCAGTTTCACCACTGTGCTGTTGAATTCAGGAGAGACTCTAGCCTGTGTTTCTGCCCATTAGGAAGACTGCCAGCCGCGTATTTGCCTCCAACCTTCCTGATGCCATAACTGTTGATGTTTGAAAGAGGGAAGGATCAAGACAGGGAAAGAAGAGGGCATTTTTTGGATAAAAGAACCTTATCTGCCAATATTCTTAAGTGTTCTCAGATTCTGAACAAGATACAAGAGTGGAACAACCTGGAAATGGAAAGGAGCTGTTAGAGCACCACTAATTACTTGGTTCTCTGCAGAAATGAGATAACTACTTCTAAGGGATGCATGTATTACTCCCCCAACACTACAGGGTCACTATAGCTTTATTAAATTGTCCCAAAAGACAAAGCACTCCCTGTTGGGAGCTCTTCCACTTGCTTCACTGCAATGTTATTGGATCACTCCTTCCTGAATCTCTCTGGGTGCTGCCATCTGCAAAAGTTTGGCTCTGACTTCCATACAATTTTAGAGTTTATGGGAGTCACAAAAATCCAGGCAGTGACTTTTTGATGAGCTGAGCACTGAGAGCTGCCCAGAATAGTCACTTAAAAAGAAACATAGTGCCTTCCAGAGGGAGCCCTTGGGGTTGGCGCTCTTCTGACCTGCAAAACACCAGCAAAGGCCCTAGAAAGTTAGTGCAGCTTTCCTTTGGCATCTCAACCAAAAATCATATTATCTCTTAAGATCAGCTCCAGTTCCAGAGGACAGGAGCGTAGAAAACACTGTATGATGTTCCAAAAAAGGCTCAGGGAGGAATCTGGAGAACTGTAAGCAGAAAGTCTTACTTTTTCCTCCTGGTAAATTTGAGTGGCGAGAGAAGAGGTAAAACTGAAGTTCATGGAGGAGCAAAGCAAATAAGAGCCTCTACCCAGAGCTCACCTGCAGGAGGAGGGACCGGAGCTCTCTCTTTGGAACAACCTTTGCGTTGAATGATACGTTGCCAGCCACATCAGCACCCTGAAGCATGTCTCCATGTGTGGCATTTTAGCTGACTTGAAGTTTGATAATAAAGGTAAGAACCTATCATAATCAACATAATACGTACTGAAACTAGTAGAAAAACTAGAACTCATTATTTAAGATGCCACCTGAAAGAATTTAGCCGTCTGTATAACTAGTGTGTATAACTAGACACTTCTAATGTGCCACTTTTTATGGTTTGCAAAGCTGAAGATGTGCCAGGTAAAATATTAAAGCTCTCCATTCTTCTTCCCTCTTCCTGCTCTTTTAAGGTTATTTCAATAATCGACATGTATCCTCTTAGGCAAGGGAAAACAATACAGCCAGTCACTGATGCTGGCATAGATCATCTTGCTGGAGACCCTCTCCGTGCAGCCATGTGTGCAAGCAGCTGTGAACAAGTGGCTATGAGCGACAGCTCTTCAACAGTCTGTGTTGTTAAAGCCTGGGGATAAACACACAGGCCCAAATGATAAGCTTAAACCATACTAACAACTGTTTGAGAAAGAGTTCCTTCATCAATAACAGCTATTAGCACATCTGAGTCTGACTCATCTCTTTCACCATCTGCGACAACATGTCATTTACACTGATCCCTCATTTTCCTTGCTCCACATTCTTCTTAGCATTCATGCTTCCCAACTTGCAGGAACATTTGTCTGATCCTTCCCCATAAAACGACAACCATCAACATGTGTATTTAGATGAGCCACTGATCATAACCAAGAACACTGCACTGATTTGATATCACCATCTTGGGAACCAATGAACTGAGAATTGCTAATGAATCACTAATGCTCAGTGATTATATCTTCAACAGGCAGTGATTGTATAGATGGGTCATTTCTGTGTGTACACAGTATTACTTCATTTTTTTCATCCCTGCTCTACTACACACTTAAAAATATGTTCACATATATAAAGTATATCAAGTGCCCTCATGAAAAGCACAGGGTCTAAACCATACAAATAATGTGCATCAGAAAGAATTTACCAGGGCAATTGTTAAGTGACAGAAATACACCATTAGGTGTGGTTTCACAAAACAAGCATCCTACTTTGAACACCTTCGATTTAATCCGTACAGGAGATGCACAGAATACCTTTAAAAGGCAAGTCAAGCAATTCAAATTCATCTCTGAAGCAGAATCTCAAGAGGACAGCTTTGGGGCACACTAGGGTTTCCCTCCTGCTAACCCATCCCTGTCCCACAGGTGATAATTACCTCTCTGCCCTTCAGTAAGGGCAAACAGAGATCTCTTCTGCACAGGGAAAAAACAGTTTTCTCTCTCAAGTTGTCTATCTGAGTAACATAATAAAATTAAATTCAGAGAAATGCATCGGCCTGTATTTAGCCTCAAGTTTGTGGTTTCCATTTCAGGCTTGAAAAAGTTCTTGTTTCCCTCCACTGCATGGAGGAGCTGGTGACAGGCAGAAAACTTTCAGAATTAGGTGGAGAAAGGTCACATATGTTTTGCTGACGGCCGAGCAAAAAAGCAATGTATTTCAGGCATTGAAAAAAAATCACTAGAAGGCCATAGCGAAGTTACAGAGAATGGTTTCCAGTCTGGTGCTTTCAAAATAGATCAACATTTGACAAGCAAGAGGGACAACTCTCTGCCATCCTTCTCCCACCTGCCCCCACTGCCAGGAGAAGCATGGTGGGAACACTGGCCTAACGTTGTTTTTCTTTCCTCAGCACAAGACGTTCAACCTGTGTATGCCCTGTTGTTAAGCTCTGAATCAGCAACGGTTGCCCCTGTTAAAGGGCAGCCTACAATCTCACCTCTAAAATGTTAAGTATCACGACCGTGAGAAGCTATTTCAGTCAGGGGAAGCCATTGAGAGGAAATCCCTTTAACTTGAACCACTTTAAAATCAAGGGCATGTCGGCTTTATGCAAAAATAAGCCTGCATTTTGGGAAAATAGGGCCTGCTTCTCAAAGACTCGGCACAGATACTCACACGACGCTGAGGCACACGCAAACCGTGGCACAAGGTGGCCCAAACCTCGTCCTTCAGTGACAACTGTTGAGTCCTCGGGGTTATCCAAACCTTCCTCCCTCTCCAGCCAATCTTTTCTAATCAGTGCCTTTCACATCCAGCCCACATCTCCTTACTGCAGTGTTCACCCTGAACAACAGCATACATGTTCTGACGTGAGCATTTAAATAGCACTTAGAGACAGCAGTAGCAGAGTAAAGTGGTTTCCCTGGAGCAGCACTTTGACTATGTTTTTTTTTTAACCACAACCACAGAAGTCCGTGTGCTGGATTGTGTTTGGTTTTATTTTCCAGCTTCACACCACAGCTTCAGAACCGTGTGTTCTCATTCAGCTGATCAGTGCTCTTACATCCTCCATTTAGGATTTTTATAAGAATTTATACACTACAAACAAATTCAGTAGCCAAAATGGGACATAGCAGCAGTTCAAGGAAAGATTAATTAAAGCTTGCCAGACAGGGAGAACTTGAATACAGAATGGGGCGGGCTTTTTCCTCCTCATCCCAGCACGTCTAATCGTTCACACGAGAACATCTGAAGTCCTGTTTCGACATCTGAGCGAAATGCAGCAGAGCCCATAAACCACTGCGCTGGACAATTTAGGTACAAATTCAAACACTCCCTTTTAATTACCATTAGAAGAAAGTTAAGTTTCATCAGATTCCTTGACAATGTCTATACACAACACTTCCTCGGTGGTTTATAGTTAACTGGCAAAGCTGGTACCACTGCTAAGGAAAAGATTCAAGCAATGTAAGAAAAAGGACTCAAGACTGAAATTTCTTTGCAGAACTGTGATCTTCAAGTGCTGGACTGGCAGACAAACCGGCTTCTTGCGGCACTCTTGCTGCAATTCAGCCGCGTGGCGTGTGACAGCTCAGCTGGGACTCAGAAGCCCCACACTGCTGCAGGGACTTGGGTGAAGGGGCCAAGGAGCTTGGATTCTGCAGGGAAGCTCCCAGCGTAGAGGAGGACTGCTGTGCCGAGCGGACCGCATCTCTACCATATGTCCCGCTGATACCTAACCTGCTCCTGCAAGACCTCTCTGCCTTTTCTGCCCTGACTTCCTACCTGATTTGTGCTCCCTTCCCACGCAACACCAACATGGCAAAGCCAAGAACACCTGAATACTTCCCTTGTATAAAAGCACTTTACAGCCAAAGGTGTTATCTTTGCCATTAGAGTGTGTGACCAGCATGCATTTTTGTGCATCAGCTGACAACAGTCTGTGGAGGAGCATAAGCAGAGCTGCATAAAGTCTTCTCTAAATTCACTAGAAACCCTTCTGAAGAGCATTATTTACACAATGAAAGAAAAAAAAAATACACATAATAATGGATTACTAGTCACCTTTCAAAATTAAATTTCTGAACTATATTCCCAAACTTTGTACTATACTTGCTATATTTAGAAAGAAGGAAGTGAAAGAAGCCCTAAATATTGTAATTCTTTTATCCCCTTTCCTTCCATGTTTTATTGGTTCACTGATTTAGAAGTTTACTAAAACATGCCGATGAGCAATAAATGCAAAAGACCATTTGGGGTAACTGTGACCCCACTATTTCATGTGTTGCATTTGGACTCCCATACAGCCTATGTACTTAAGTGAGACAGCAAGTGTTTCACCAGTTAAGCAAGTAATTTCTTTCATGCAGTCTCCAGTTCCACCTGGGAATCACCATGCTAACAACTTTTAACACCAGATTGCTAGTATCTCAATCATTCTAGATTTAAAAAAAAAAACCCACCTTTAAGAACCCAAGCATGTTCCTGCACTAATGAATGTTAAATAACCACAGAACCATCTAACACAGACTACTTCCTATTTAACAGCTTGACATCCTTCAATTAATGCCAGCAATCTACCTTGAAAACTATCTATGAATTCAAAATTTGAAGTGATTCAGGGAAACAGAGCTTCTTGTCTATTTGCACGAATGTTATTAACATCCAGAGTAGCTCTAATGGTTCATCAAGTGCTTATTACTAGTTAGACTAAAGTACCTGAAGCAGGTGGCTGTATCAAAGATGGAAAAACCAGCATGGCTTACACCTTATACTGCTACTTTTCCATTCCCAGAAAATACCGTTTAAATCAGCCGGCCCCAGCTGTGTTCCCCGACTTCCCACCCCCTTGCCCCATGCAAGCGTACTGAATCAGGTTCAGCCTTTATTTCTTTTGAGTCTCATTTCCTTCTTAGGAGCTCACACTTCCCTCATACACTCACTATGAACAAGAACAAAGCGGTTTTCTTCAGCCCTTCTTTTCTCATCTACTCTAACTCTCCCCCCAAAACTTTTCCCAGACATGTTGTTAGCCATGGATATATAGACAACCCTGCTCTCAAGCACAAGTGTCTTTCCAAAACTCTGCTTGCCTTTGCTAAACTGTCTGTCTTCCTTCTCTGGAAATACTCTGTCCCAGCAGAAGAACAACACGCTTAGCATAAACTGTACTTCTGCTGCACTTTCCCAAGTAGTGGACACATAGTCATGTAGCCGGTGAGCCCCGAGATCTGCCTATCCTGCCCATCCAACCCACTGCAGGAGATGGGGTACAGGTCTAACGTAGACTGCAACACTCTAACAACTGGAAACATCTTTCCTCCCAGGACCACCACGGTCAGGAACTTGGAAAAGTGAGACAGGCACATCGTTAAGGGCAAAAAGGGCAGGCCTGGAGCTGGGAGTTCTCACGACATCGACAAAGGTCTTCAGAGGCATTGCCAAAACTGGAATCCAGCCCTTAGTGCTGTAGAGACTGGACCATCCTGCTTAAAATATTGATACTCAGCAAGAGCTTCTAGTGTCCACACCATCACAGAGTGAAGCTCTTAGGGCTTCTCTGGGCTCAGTTCAGAGCTGATCAGAGCCTCTTACTGCTCCAACTGTACAGCCTCCACTACCTCAGAGGAGAACACGCTCGTGCTTGGTGTTCTTGTGATCTGTCCTCCAACACCTGACAAACCAGCCAGAACGAGGGCAGTCACAGAACTAAGTGCCAACTTTTTCTTTTTCTTTTCCAGAGGGAAAAGGAAAAGAATAATTAACACCAAGTCCGACAGCTAGTTCAGAGCAACTAAGGGAACACAGTTGAATTAATGAATATCAGTACCTGCTGACACAGAGCAAAAGCAGCAATTTTTCTACGACAATTGCGTTTGTGTCACGGTAAAAAATGCAAGCCAGGCACAAATGCTAAGCTGCCGACAGGTGGTGAAAGGGATGAGAGGGAAGAGAACTTTACCAAGGGGAAACATGGCTGGAAGACTTGGACATAAACACAAGCATGAAAGCTTGGTAAATGATCTCCAATCGCTCACATGCCACTTTGACTAATTACCCTGCATACTCACTCAGCACAGTTACTCTTCTTTACTAGGAGTGCCAGCCTAGGAAGTTGGTTTTGACAGCCAGGTAGGAGATATACAGCTCACTCCACAGTGAAGTTTGCCTGCCACCAGTTACAGCTGCAGCAGCAAGGACAAAAGCTTTCAAATTAGACAAGGAAAGCCGTTTGAGTCTGCACAACATTGCTCTTCACTTAAACCAGCGTACGTTCTCATCATATGTGGATCCTTCTTCAAGGCCTGGAGTCCCCGCTCAGCCGCACGTGGGGAGAGACAGAGCAGAGCTCCAGGGAGGACACGTACCAAGCATGGATGCAGCAGGAGTCTGCCTACAGCTAGTCACGAGGAAAACCCTGAGGACAAGGGTATAGTCAAAGCCCTCCTTCACACTTCTCCACATAACCCTTCCCTTGGGCCCCCAGCCCGTGGGACACTATCACATTAGTAAGTTATCTGCTCTTTCCTTCAACCCAAGTAGAGGAAAATGACTCCATAGGTAAACCCCACATGAATAAATTAGGAAAGAGGATGGCAGGAAGACTGGCTCATAAAGCTCACCTGACCTGATTATTACCCCTGTATCAGCTTCTGCCAGCAAGAGAACAGATTAAGTTTACTGACCACTCAGATGTGACCTACTTAGTACTATGCAACATGCTGGTACGTGTATTTAAAAAAAAAAAAATTAAAAAAATCAATGCTATACACTATCAAAATGCATCCGTTAAACAAAGAATCCAATAATCAGGAGATACCAACAGTTACTGAAAAATCCTAACCACGGGGGGAAGTTGCCTCTGTACCAAATTCCATTCACTGTTTTCACCAATGATCTGGCAGAAGACAAAACCAGTATTGCTGAAGACAGTGGACTGGTAAATAATACAGCAGACAAGGCAGAGAGTCATCTGGGCCTGTCAGTGCACACAGCCAATACAAATAGGAGATGCAGTCGTTCAGCAAAACGCAGTCAGACACCTTCACCCACACCATGCAGGTCACATCGGGTATGGACACGGATTTAGAAATCGGAATGTACAGGCACTGAACACTCGTTTCTAGTCTCACACTATGACCAAAAGGGATTGCTCTTTTGATCTACAAACTGGAATTAAAAGAATTTACCTCTCATGTGGCAATGGTGTTTATTCTGTGGTTTACAGATTGCTTAGGGCACTTGAGAAAGCAAATGAAGGAGAAAGCTGTATACCACTTCTAAGAGATTTGTAAAAGTTATTTAAGAAAAGCTAGCTCTTAGGAGTTGGCTTACATTTGCTTTCCACGTGTCTGCACCTTCACTAGAAGAAATTTAAGCGTTTGCAGATAAAAACAATACGGAAAACTCCTAGTATATGGCACTGCCATGTTCAACAGTGAGACTCCACACGTGGTTGAGGTGTCTGGATTTTACAAAGCAATACAGGAACACTGGAAAGGGTGCAGAAAGCCATAGAAACTACTCCAAGAGAGAAAGTATCTTACACTGAGACTCTTGAAGGGCTCAGTTGGCTTCATTTCTTAAAAATAACGTGAGAGGTAAGGCAATTACAACATACAAATCCCCCCACAGGGAGGGACTATCCATTATTAGAGGCCTCTCTAATCTAGCACAGAACAACCTAACAAACCAGTTGTTGGAACCTAAAGGCAAACTGGAAGGAAGGCACCTTTCCCTCCCACACACTCCCTTCTGGTTTGTTTTAATTAAAAAGTGCCAGAAGTAGTGCATCTTCCTATCTTCAGATCAAGTCTGGCTGCTCTTTCTCACTGCTATGCCAAAACCAAATACGTATTATTAGCACGTACAATTCAGGAGACTCTGTGAGACACAAATGCGTAGGATATACAGAAGTCAAACTAGAAGGATTTGTCTTTAAACTATGGGTATGAAAATCCAGGCTTCAGCAGGTCAGTAAGTTCACAATAAGATTGAGGGAGCAGATGAGAATGGGAGAGAAACATGGGGATTTCAGAGATTCAGCTGCCCTCAGTATTAATGGTAAACGAGTTCTTAAAAAAACTAAACATATAAATTAGTTAGGATGCTTTTTATGTTTGCCTTCAGGATTTCAACTTACCTTCTTTTCAAAACCCAGAGATTTAAGTTGTAGCAAAAGCTAAAACTTTTTCTGATTGCTTGCATTTACAAGCTGTCCTCATTAAGATTTTTTTTTTAATTCATTTCTTCTGCAATGACAGAAAATGAGTATACAGCATTCAGTGTAATGATGAAACTCAATGCTACAGAAACCACATGGTGGAAAAGACTTTGGAAAGCACAGAAAGTTTAGGTAAGACAGCCCAGCTGCTTAAAGTAATATGAGCCACAGCTCACAGGAGAGTTTGGGGTTGAGATGTATTTTCCACAAGGATTTTGTCAATAAATGGGACAAGGGTGGCTGGGGATTGGAAAAGGGGTTGTTTGGTACTCCTCAGGCACTGGTTTGATGGTGGCAGACACAGAAAGGTTCCTGAGGCTTAGACTGGATGGTTTAAATTCTGAGTAAAAACTACTGTTCAGACTTCTAGAAAAGCCACGGAGTTAATGCTGTGGTATTACAATTATTCAGTAACTGTGAAAAGAAATCCAAAGGAACACTACACACCAGAAGGGCCTTTTCTTGCTCAGTAAGCCACATCAATTATCTGGGCATTGGATATAACCCTCCCCCCGTAATAAACTGCCCACAACACAGATGGCAATCATGTCTGAACAGTATCAAAATCCCAAAGCTGAAAGGTAAAAAACAAACAAACCCCCCAAAACCCCAAAGGCTTTGCTTTCACAGCTTACTTCAATGGGAAGTGAGTAAAACTAACTACTCCTTTCCCCAAATCCTCATCCTCCTAGCCTGTCCCACATACTCTCCCTCACAGAAATTGGACTCAGGCAAGGGCTATCAAGAGGTTTGTCCCAGACAGACCTTTGTCTTACTGTCTGCATCTTTATTCTGATGGCTGTGATACAACAGCATCAACTTCTAATCATCCATCTTAATGCACTCGTGTTGCCCACGTGGACACCACAGCCAAATATTCAGAGCAGGCCACAGACAAGCAAGCTGGTTCATGCTGCATCTGCAAAGATCTGTCTGAACAGCAGCCCTTCTGCTATCAGGCATAAATGGTTTGCAGACCAAGGCAAGTCACTGTACACATTGGCCCAGGACATCCACCACCAGTATATGTTCACCAAACCTCAAGTCTGTTCCCAAAGTCCCCTAAAAACATAGAGCAAAATTCCTCCTGTTTCCTCTTCCCTTGACACTAGAGCAGTTTATAGGCCAATGCAAGATTTCATGTGGTCTAAGTGCTCTGAAACTCCATGGTGATTTAGGAATGTCGTGTATAACAGCATACCATTTCTATCTCCAGCAGACGGCAGGAACGCAGCCCTGAGCAAACACACAACAATTTCAAACCTATCAGCAATGTCCCGCTAGAATAATAAAGGATAGAGATAAGTAAAGCACTGAGACACCAGTTTTTCTTTGTCTGAATACATATATTGCATATGTGATTATTTTTTTTTTTGGCATCATACAGACAAGACCATGCATTTTGCTTTTCTTTCGCAAAAACAACAAAACACATTGATTTCTTGGAGACAAGAGAAACAGGCCTTATCCCACAGAGCTCATGTCAGCTGGGGCATTTAAAACCATTCAAATCACAGCAAGATGAGACCCTGCAGGTAAATTCAGCAACACGCTTTCCAGAGCAAGGGTCTCTCCCTTTGGTTTTACTTGCTAAGCCTTACCCTGGCTTACACCTGCCAGTCTGTCTCCTGAACATCTCATCAGTCTTCACAAACAAGCAATAGCCAGGATGATCCCAGCCTGCTCTCAACTTCTCCCTTTCAATCATCGTAAGATTTTCTGACTGCAGGCAGCAAGTTAGCTGCTACAGAGAACTTCATCTAAAGTATTCCCTATGCAAAAAAACAACCCCCAAAACAGACCTTTAACCTGAGAGATGCAGACTTCAACCCACTTGATGGATGGAGGGACTATTGCTTCATTACTAATTTAAAGACTCTTCTGCAGCTTCAGCATGCCCAAATCTCTTGCCACTGCTTATGCTTGTGATTCGATTGTCTGCCTGCCTCTCTCCGGTATGCTAGCATTTTGTGGAAAGCTTTCTCATACAACTCTGACCCAAGAATGAGCAGTCATTCTGACAATCAAAGTCTTTTTCTAGCAGCAGGCTATCTTCTGTCTTTCCAGAACTGGTAGAATACCTCACCAACATTGCATATTACTGTTAAATCAGCAGCTACACTGATGATTTTACCTGTGAAACCACAGATTAGATTTTATACATTTTTCTTAAGGCATTTATTTAGCAACAACCAACAAAAATTCAACAGAAAAAATAATGTACCCTCCACATTGCTTCTCTTTATTCATGGTTCAGACAGGGATCATTGGTTTCAAGAAAAATTGAGTGGAAACAAGGCAAAGCCTCTAGTAAATGTTTTTGATTTAAAACCACCACAACCCCTACTCCCTTTAACCAAAAGTCACATCTTAAAACACGGATTAGATAAGTGTGTTTGAAAGTTCATGGTGCAAAATAGGGCTGATGGCAAAACCTCCTCAGATTAGTCGAAAAAACAGCTATCCCACTCTATACATGAACAGAGTCATCTCCCTTCCCTTTTTCCTCTTTGCTTCCATTCACCCTACAACAAAATCAATATATAAAGAACATCAGCAGCAGCTTTATGATAGGCAATGATCCTTTTTGACATCAGTCTGTGATAAGATCGTTGATTCTCTATCTTTAAATTACATCATAGCTGTGTAAAATACGCAGTGATATCCAAAACGTGAACTCTTCACATCCGTTGTCGATACCTCAGCAAGATCCAGACTGCTGCTGCAGCAAGCGCCAGGCCTGGCACAAGAATGGCTGCTAGAGGAAGCCCACCTGATTCTCCATCACCTTGGTGACCCACAGGGCCATTTTGTGGCTGCAACTACAAGGAAAAAAAAAAGTATTTGTGTCAGAGCACATCACAGGAGAGCCCCCAGTTCTGCGTTAGGACCAGGTGGTTCTGTAAGGATGTGCAAGATGGTTTTCCCGGGTACCTGTACACTCCACACATAGGAGGGTTAGGACAGCTTTGGATGGACTGAGCTTTACTGCAGGGTACCCAGTCACTACCAGGCACCCTCATGTTTCTCTGCCACTTTGTAAACTAGGACTCGAACAGCTGGAGGCAGGGTATGTCTCATACAGCAGAAGCAATGACACACACACATATCCAGTCATTCCTTGAGGCACTTCCCACCACACCATCTCCTGGTGTCTTTACCAGGAAAAGGACATCACTAATTCTCTCTGGTTTTCTTACCTGCCGTGTATACTGATCCAGAAGATTTGCTCCTTTACTAAGGGAGTGGGAAAGGGGCCTTAGCCCACCTCTCCCCACCAGCATGCTTCAGGCTGATCAGTATTTCTTTTGACAACTTCAGTAGTAGCCAGGGGTGGTCAAATCACACCAGTGGATTAAGGATTCCTCTCTTTCTATATCCAAAATGGTGCCAATATATTTAAACCATAGCAGCCCACATTTCATAGAATAATTTAGGTTGGAAAAGACCTTTAAGATCATTGAGTCCAACCATTAACCTAGCACTGCCAAGTCCACCACTAAACCATGTCCCTAAGCACCACATCTGCAAGTGTTTTAAATACCTCCAGGGATGGTGACTCCACCACTTCTCTGGGCAGCCTGTTCCAATGCTTGACAACCTCTTCAGTGAAGAAATTTTTCCTGATCTCCAATCTAAACCTCCCCCAGCACAACTCGAGGCCATTTCCTCTCGTCCTGTCACTTGTTACTTGGGAGAAGAGACTGACCCCCACCTCGCTACAGCCTCCTTTCAGGTAGTTGCAGAGAGCGAACAGGTCTCCCCTCAGCCTCCTTTTCTCCAGGCTGAACAACCCCAGTTCCCTCGGCTGTTCCTCATAGGACTTGTTCTCTAGACCCTTCACCAGCTTCATTGCCCTTCTTTGGACACGCTCCAGCACCTCAACGCCCTTCTTGTAGTGGTGGGCTGCACATACATCTCAACACTAACATGAACGATGACCTCTGAAACAACAGGGCAGTTTTGTCTCCAGTAAAGTTTTGTCCTCTGAAACAAAACTGGAGAACCTGAGATTCTGTCTTCACAGACAAACCTTTGCCTCTGAGAAAGGAGATCTGCGAGAAAACCTTTGCTCCAGCAAAACAAATACCTGGGGATTTCTTCAAACTCCCCTCTTCACTGATACTGTTACAAACAAGCAATGCACAGATGATTACAGCTGTGGTCAACTAGAGAAAGCCGTAGTTCAATCAAAATTTTTATATGCATAATCCACACGGAGCACCTGGACATGGTATTTTTCTGCCTCATGAAATACAGAGCTATCAATCATAGAAACCAGTCTACACTGAGCCAGAAATAAACCTAAGAAACAGGTAAAACATACCCTACGCTGAATTTTCAGAGACACGTCATAGCCTGCATTCCTGAACAGTTCCACAGCATCCTTGTGCCGCAAATCCTTCAAGTCTCTGCCATTGACCTAGCAAAAAAGGAAAAGGAGAACCAGTTGCATCATCAAAAATTTGCTATTTGCCCTTCAGCAGGCTACCATAGGAAGGATAGGAGATAAAAATCTTCCTACTTCACAAAATTCTGCATCTGGGGCATGATACTATAATCAGCGAGATCCATATTCATCCATTCATATTATAGATGTATTTTTATACGTTGAGAGATAACATGAGAAACTCCAAGCCAAAACACAGAGGTACTAAAAAAAACTACCTAGAAGCAAAATCAGAATATAAGATGACAGTTGTGTCAATAGCAGCTTCTTATGTTGTTGCTTTACTGGAAACAAATCAAAGGTGTAATTCTGACAGCTAATGGAAATAAAAGAGCAGGAACAGCAAAATTACTATTATGAGTCTCTTTCCCACATTGTTCCCTCTACTGGTCTACCTTTGAAACCTTTCTGTTTGAAAGAGTGTTGTAAACACACACTTAAAAGCATACTGATGTAAAAAAAGCAAAACAAAAAGACTTACACACCTACTGGCATCCACTTGAAAGTGTTAGGTTTTTCTTAATTTAAAATAATATCTCATGGCAGAAGGTTTTATAACCTACTTGATTTCATTCACTAACTGATTATATTCATCCTAATTTTTCTTTTTCATCCCCATTACCCCTAATTGTATCCCCTGAGATCACATCCAGTGCCTCCCTTCTCTTGATATTTAGACTCCCCAAACACAAGTACGTAAATATTAAACCGTCAAGAAAAGATAGAATAATATTCTCCATTTAGCTTGGTATCATTTTCTGGATCAATAATAGGCTCCAGCTAGTGCAAGGTACTCTATAGAGGCTAAAAAGATTAAATGTGAAACATAATAAGCAAGTATAAAATAAAATTAAGGCGTGTTAAAAGATCATGTATCACACTAGGAGAGGCTACTTCTTCACTCATCACTTTGTAAAGCATATTGTCTTGTATGATTGCCAACTGTCTGAAGAACCAGCAGGACTGAACCTCAGTCACTTTAAAATATTTTTCTAAAAGGAGAAGCAGCCTGTACTATTCCTGATGAGCTGAAATGTAGAGTTTTATGGCCTAGAAGTTTTATGGCCTAAAAATCTCCCTGAGCAAAAGGATCAGTAATCATGGACAAACGTCAAAATGTCAAAAACCAGAAACTTAAGAGGTGGAAGACCTTTATTTACATGCGTGTAAATGACAATCCATTGTGAGCAAGAAAAGGTCTGATGGATTCTAAAACCTTAGGGAGGCAAGTCACAGGAAATACGAACGCAGCACCAAGGAGCGCTTCTGAGACAAATCAAGAAGGCAGAAGAGACGGGCCTGTGTTTAGAGGCACTCATCTCCCTAGTGCTCAAAGCCTTCCCCAGACCCCCAAGATAGCCCCTCCATGGAGTCAGCTCAGCATCATCTAGTTGCATTCATCACATACTTCCTCTCTGTGCACTGCGATGGCAAACCTGCATCTCATATCGCATCACTGATCACAGCATTTCAAGAACACATGGGGCAACAGAAGAAAGGGCTTACCGCTAAAATTTTATCTCCTTCTTGTAATCGGCCGTCAAGGTAAGCTGCCCCATCCTTTTTGATCCGGCTGACATAGATGCTGCTGTCATTGCAAATGTACTGCTGATCTGTCCCACCAACAATGTTGAAGCCCAGCCCTAAGGTAAGCCAAAGAGAAAGCTGATGAGAAAAACCTCAAAGCTTCAGACATTCTTGCTATTGTTGGGGACTGTACCCTCCCACGCTGTCCTGTTTTCTCCACCATACTAAAACTCACAGCACACAAATACGCATCATCCTTTCCAACTATCACTGTCTAGAAAGGTTATTCTCATGAAATTGATCTTGAAAGCAGAGGAGAGACCCCAAATGTCTGAAGGCCCAGATGCTCCATTCCATAAAGTATCCACAAGCCGTTTTCAGGTGGGTGTTGGGGAATATTGAAGCACATGCCATCGTTCTGAGAAGCCGATTCAGCCCTCAGCAGGAATATGCCTCTTCAGCACAGCATGAAAGGAAAGGAAAGCATTCTGCATTTCACAGGAGGCTATAGTACTATCATTAACTTTGAGCAACAAAGCATGCCTGACAAGCATTTCATGAGCTGGGAAACAGAGTTAGGAAATGCCAGGAGCATTAGACCCTGTCTATAGATGAAGAAAAAGGCAAGAGAAGCTGTGCTACCAGCTCGAGGGCACCTAGAGCTCAGAAGGCTCCCCTTCCACATCTCAGGAGCTGGAACTGGCGTCCTTCGTCTCCAAGAAAAAGACTAGTTTAGATGCAGCTCCTTAAAATTGTATGTAATCACTTTGTTCTGTTTCAGGAATTCAAAACATGACAGGAAATAAAGACAACGTTCTTGGATTTAAAGCAAAACAAAAAGGAATACACATACATTAAACAGAACTGATGTCCACATTTTTGTTATATTTCATACTATTCTTTAAAGTAAGCGTCAATTACAGAACCCTAGCTGGAACCAGCTGCTGGATTAAAGTGCAGTTAAAGATTAAGACTTCTCATTTCATCAAAATCCAAAAGAACAAATTGAATTAAAAATCTGGAGAACCACTGGTTACAAGAGCACATTCCCCACTACACATGCAGCTAAGTTTCTCTGTAAATAATAATACGTGACAAGGGACGGGAAAGATTCCCTAAGAAGAGGCTTGCAATGAAAAAAGAAAAAGTGAAGGAAAAAGAAAAAAAAATAATCAAATATACAATCAAAGTAAATGGAGAAAAAAAAAAAAAACAACTTTTTTTTTTCCTGCCATAAACCAGTCATCCAAAACTTATTGTCAAGAACAGCTGAAAGCAAATTCTCCCCATGTTCAGCCAGGCTGATTTATTTTCTCTTTCTTACTTTCTCTCAAAGTTGCAAATAGAAACTTTGAGGAGGAGAGTTGCAAATGAAAGTAAAACCACCATGTGCCTGCTGGGAGGCAGCATTTTAAATCAGTCATAGGAGATCAAAGGATGTACAAGATGAGTCATGCTATTTTAAGCGTGCATCTACAGCTGGGAAGTAAAGAAATATTAACAGCAATCTAGCCACACTTTTTTTTTTCTTTTTTTTTTCCCCTCCCCTTCCTGGCAGCTTGAGACAAACGAGGATGAAAATGGAAGCAGCAGCAGATTGAAGAAACACTGACATTTCAGCTAGACTAATATCTATTCCAAGAAGGGACAGTTGTGCACAACAACATACCCTTCGATGCGAATTAAATAAAAAAATAAAAAAATCCACAAACCTAAAAATTATTTGCCATGAATCCAATAAACTGGGAACAGGGGGAATCAATACTACCAAAAGTATAAGGTTTAATCAACACTTATTAAAAAGCCAGAAAGAAGGAATCAGAGTTTCAGAATATATTGATTCTCTCATATATAAAAAACCCCAAATATATATCTATATATATGAAAAAAGTATATGTTTTGCAAGTTTTCACCTACAACTGGAAAAATAATCAAAAGTCACAGCTTTCATCAGCAGAGGCAACATGAGATAGGAGCAGATCTCCATGACAAAAAAGAGGCAGCAGTTTATGCTAGACCAAGTTACGTATCAACAGGGCTTTTTCACCGAGTCTTTCCTTTCTGGCACTTAAAACTTCCACTCTGGCTAAAAATATCTTCCGTCATTCCTTGAGCTCTCTGCTATTCTCCCCCTTCCAGTTCATGCAGCCATAGGAAGAGACACAGCACAACCAGGAGAAAATGAGCAAGGGGATGAAGAGAGCACAGGGCACTAAATCCCTTGTCTACGAGGGACCAGAAGTGGAATGGCAGAGCTTTAAAAGCAGGCTCTGGGCTAAACTGCTGACCCTCCCTGAAGCTGCAGACCTCCCTATGCCTCATTTACCCCCCTGAAACTTAAAAAGTCCCTCATAAAGACATTAAAAAACCATCATGATCAGCAGGATTAAGAAAAGAGAAACTGAATAATATTGCAAATTGAACCGATGAAGTTTAGTTTTCCATAAAAACTGATTTTTCTGCCTAATTTCAGCCTCGTACGTCAGAAGGAAATTTGAAAAAGAAGAGACATACGCACACTGTTTTGCCACTGTAAATATGTTCAACTCCTCAGCAAACTTTTGCCAGAGGTGTTTAGCATCAAACCTATTTTAAAAAGTTGCAGTCAGAACTCCAATTAGAGAGATTACGGGATTACATTGTGCTTTACAGATAACAGTGTTTTGTTCCTTCTGCAGACATGAATAATAATTCACATGGTAAACGCATCAAGGTCGACAGGGGCTGTAGCACCTTCAAATCAAGTGACACAGTTAGAAAGCTAACTCGAAAAATACACAGCCCATCTTAACGACAGGACAAACGCTGCTCACGGTAATCAAGATTTAAATTGCCGTGGCCACACTGAAGACCTCTCCGCTCTGCCCTACAACATACCCCCTTCCACCTCCCTCAGAATTCTAGGTTCCCAATGTAGGGAAACAGCTTTCCCGTCAGAACCGGCTTCGTTTGGCAAATAATTTTCGCTGACACGGACGGCTTCATTAGCTTGAGCTTGTGGCCGTGCAGGTAGGGCTACGCCGCTTTCAGACCAGCGGCCGCTCTGGCAACCAGGGAAGGCAGAGGGTTGCCCAGTGGGCTCACCCTTTGGGTTGCGACTGCGGGCACAGGGGCCAGGACCGACCCCAGCCCCGCACGGGAACTACCTTCACCCCAGAGAAAGGAAAACGGCACAAACGCCGACGATGCGGGTGCTGCGGGTCCCTGGGGGGCCCGTGGAGCCAAGGCCTGCCAGCAGCCGCACCCAGCGGTTATGCAGGCAGAACGGCTGCCACGTTTTCTTTCACGCTCGTTTTAATTAAAGATGAAGGCCTGGCGCACCATAGTACAGCTCTAGCTCCAAAACCTCCCTGGAGCCTGCGGTTCTTTGGAGGCAGGATTTTGCTCCGGAGCCGTACGTTTGGCGCTAACTTGCCACATTTCCGAAAGCGCGATTTGAACGGCATCGTAAATCCTGTGAAAATACGAGGGCGGACGGGCGTCGGCAGGCTTCCACGAGAGCACACGCTGCTGTGACCGGACAAGCAAAGCCAAAAAACCGCCCCACAGACTGCCCTGCTCCCTCTCCCTTCCAGCCCGGGCTGCTCTCGCTCACCACCCCGAAGAAGGCCTCTCTGATGCTACCCCGAGCAACGACGGCACGGGGCACGGTCGCTTTGACCAACGTTCTTCCAAACGCCCCCTCCTCCGGGGTACCCAACCCGGCCGAGCGCTCAGCACCTGCCAGCTCCCTCGCAAGCGACAGGAGCTGCGCCGGGGACGGCGACTCCTGGGAAAACCAGACGCGGGTCGTCTCACCCGAGGCACGGGCCGCAGCCGGCGCTCCCGGCCGAAGACAAAGCCTGACCCGGCTAGCTCTCCCTCACGCAGGTCACGGGCTTTTCCCGCCGCGGCGGGAGAGGCCGTCGGGGCCGGGGCCCTGCCGGTGCCTGGGAGCGGGCACCGTGCTCGCCGTCCTCACCGCCGGGACCCTCCCGCCGCCGCCCCAGTGCCCGCTGAGGGCCTTTGCCGCCCCCCCCCGGGCTCCGGCCTCGCCTCCCCGCCCCGCCGGGGGCTGCGCAGGCCTCGGCGCGGCCGCCCCGGCCCGGAAGGCGCCGAGGCCCCGCCGCCCCGCGCCTCACCTGAGGGCCTGCGGGTGAGGCTGATGACCTCCTCGGAAAAGCCGCCGCCGCCGCCCGCCACGCTGCCGTTCATGCTGCGGCCTGAAGGTGAAGTCGGCTCACGGGGCAGCCGCTTTCGTTTCCTCGGCCGCTGCCGCCGCCGCCGCCGGAGGGCCGCGCCGCGGAGCGCTGGGAGTTGTAGTCCGCGGCCGGGCCGCGCCGCGCCGCCCGGGGACGGGGCCAACCCCCGCTTTGCCAGCCGGCGGCCCCGGCTCGCCGCGGGGACCCGGGCCTGGGGGCGGCGGGCGAGGCCGCGCCCGGGGAGGAGCGCCAGGGCCCGGCACCGGCCTCGGCCTTTGCCCGCGGGGCCCGGCGCTCCACGGCCGGCCGGGGGCCCCCAGCGGCCCTGCCGCCGGCAGCGGTAGCAGTCCGCGGCCCGGGAGCGGTGCGTCCTGGGCGCTATGGGCCGGGGAGCCGCGGCGGGCTGCGGCACCGGGCTTCTCCCTCCGGTCCCCGAATGGCCCCTGCGAGGGGCTCTGAGCGCAGAGGCGGACCGGGCCCGGGGGGGCGGGGGGGGGCCTCCCTGCTGCCGGGGGTGCAGCGGCCCTGGAAACAACAACTGCTTAGCTGGGTCCCGTAGAAGCTGCTCAGTGTGAGGATTTGGGAAACTTCCTCAAAACTCTACGGAACAGATAATTACGTAACAAGAAAAGGCAGAGTAGTTCAACTTTCCGGTCACGCAGAGGAGCCACTTGAACCTGGGACTCCTGTACCTCAGGGAGTTCCTGAACCAACAGATTATTGGGGAAAAGAGAGTAAGGCAAAAGTTAACCCTACTTATTTCCTTATTAAACTTTATCCTTATCTATTTCAGCACACGCTCCACGTGTGGCAATACAGACAACGAGAACAGGGAACAGTAAACAGGGCCCGGTGCAGTTTAGTCACCTAACTGCTTGGCACTATTAGGACAGCCACGTCTACACGCTGCAGGAACTTTTCTGATGGAAATGAGGACCAGGTGCTCTGGGCTTCAGTGTTACACTACCAATTTGTTTGTTCCTCCGTACAGTACTGATGACAAATGTTTTTGACTGCATTTATTCCAAGATTATCTGCACTTTGGGATTCCTGAATTTAATAGGGAGAGGCAGCCTGGGTACTGGATCTCTGGATTAGAGGAAGAGCGTGCCACATGCCTTAGTGCTACATTAATGTTTAGTGCTAAACACCCGCCTCAGAGATGGGAGACAGGCATTCAAGGCCCAATTACATCTGCAATGACGAGCAAAACCACGACTTGTCTATCACGGGAGGAGTTCTTAAACTGTTAAGCACATCATTCAGTTTCACACCTGTTTCAGTCCAGTCCCCACAGTTACATTGTCCTGGATATCTATACCTTTTTTTTGCCAACGATTAAGAACACTGGAAAGCAAAACTTGCGCAATGGCCATCAATTATTTTTCTTCCAAACTCAGGTTCTGCTAATACAGTACTTGGCAAACTCCTTGAAGATACATACTGTTCCTTGGCAGCAGTTTTAATGTATTTCAGAGATGGCAGTTTTGGCTTAGAACAAGAACAATTTTATCTTGAACTGAGGTAACTGCAATATTAAGAGGGTTTTTCTAAAAGTCTTATTTAGCCAGGAAGAGATGTCAAACAAGAAACATGGGTAAATCATTGCTGTAACTTACTCCCAGGCAGTTCCAGGCTTCACCACTGCTACTGGCCTGCCACATGCTAACAGCTGCCCAAGACTTAATACCTTGCTGCACTGGCACAGACCATTTCATATGTCTCCGTAGTCAGCCACTTGCCTCCAACACTGTTTCACATACTAGACTGATCCACATCTCTGGGGAGACAGTGCAGCAGCATTTGCAGGCTGCCTCTTCCACGTTCAAGTGACTTCTACATTAGCCAAGTTCTCACATCCATTTAAAACATTAAAAAAGGCAATTAAAACTAAGAGGGAAAAAAAGGGGGGGAAACCGGAAAGATTAGGACCGAACTTGGGCTTGCACCTTCATACCACAACAGAGTAGTGGGACATTTCTAACAAACCACCAGAAGTATGAAGTTATTTGTTGCTATGGTGAAATCAGAAACAACAATATTTTCAAGGAGAAAACCTTAGTGAGGGAGATGACACATTTTATAAAACAAAGACTAGGTTGGAATGCATGTTTGTCTTGCTCATATGGCCTGAGCAGAAAGAGAAGAAAAGCATACAGAAATACTCCCGTCCAAAGCTTGCTGAAAGCTTCCTCCCACTTAAGTCATGGTTTTTTTCGATCAATCTTTAAGCCCAGAGAAGAACAGAAACTACAGCATTTTATTGCTTTGTCTCTTCCAAAACTGCATTTACAAGTAAGCTTTCTAGCCTAAATTCTGCTTGCGTTTACACCTCTGTTTCTTCAGTACGCAGGTCCATAAATAAAAACTCTGACTCTAAGTGTTTTCTCTGGTCTCAGCATAGATCTATACTTGGCAATTTATGGTATACTATCAATCAACAACAGCCATCAAGGTGGCAGCCTGAGACTTCTGCCACTGATGTTTATGTATCAAAAAGTCTGCCAGTACTTACCAGTATGTCTGCTACTCACCAGTATGTCTGCCACTACTTACCCCAGGCCCAGGTACCTTACTATGCAAGTTGCGCATAGCTAGTTGGAGGGTGCTGGGTGTAGTGCTTGTGTTACTTTTTATCTTCATCTTTCACCTAATCCACATCCCCTTTGTTTGTCACATATCCCTTGTTTCTCACACCTGAATTGTTACTTCTCTGAGGTAAAAAAAACCCCAAACTTCTCCCTACCCCACCCCCCCCCCAAAAAAAATAAGGTCTCTAGTTATAAGTAGTAAATTCAGGGTGTCAGTGAATGGGCAGTTTTCTTGTCTTTTGACATAAACACAGGATTAAGTTTTCTTCATCTAGTCAAAACCATCCATTTTGTATCAAGACAATAAGCATAGCCTGCTGAACAAACAATGTGTTACCTTATTTCCCCAGAACAAATATAGATAACAATTTAAGGACCCATTTGCTTTAGACAAAAAGCCATGAAGAACTGTGAATCACATCCTTTGTATTTCACATCCAATCATAATGTAACCAGCCCTTTTTGGATGCAGAACACAATCATGTTTAAAAAAAAAGTACAGGAAAATGTGTATTCTAAAAACATAAATGTCATACAAGGGAGTCAACAAGAGTTTACTGTCATCATTTGTAGAGTCACTAACGTATTTCCTCCCAAACGTTGCAAGTGGTGGGGTACTTATCCTGCCTTTATAGAATGTTTTCTAAAAATGTGGTCTTTGCTTTCCAAATACAAATAATTCTTTTGGTAGCAGACAAGTGCATTATAGCCCTTAACCCAGAAACACCAGTCCTTTAAAATAAAGTTTTCACCGTAAATCTGGACCACAGACTCCTCTTTATGCTGATCTGGTTGAAAGACCTAATCACTGCTGTAATATAAATAATAAAAATAAAACTTTGTGAATGGTATTTCCACACCCCCCATATTTTTTCCATAAGCTAGACACATTTTATCTCATGTTAAAAATAAAAAAATACAATGCTTCTGTGTAGCACTGCGTAGAGCTGTGAGGACAAATTCAGTGATAGCTTAAGAAGCAATCACAAAGTAAACCAAGAGAAACCCCCTAAGATAGTTAGATAAAACATCTACCAAATATTGCAGGAATTCTGGGTGGAGGAGACTTGGAGAATAGTTCCAAATATTTTAGAAATCCAGCTAACTTGTGCAACCTCACAGACAGCTCCTCTTAGAGACAGTAAAATACAGAGCAGTTCTCAAAAGAACCCAGCAGTCAAGGCACTGGAAAGTTTCCAGAAAAGAAAGACAACTTGTTCTTGTGAAATGTCAGGTCTGGTGTCACTACACTCTTGACGTGTATCTGATGGTTCAGAAATGTAATGCTTACTGGTGTGACCTGGATAATACTTCTCTACTGTCTCACAAAATGAAGACCGTGTTCCCTATGATCTATCTCCCTCCTGAAGGGCTACTCCCTGGAAACAGTTGGAAGGGCTTATGCCACAGACACCTGCATCTCACTGCAGTACCTGTTTCTTGCCTGCTTGCGTGTCACAGATGTGAATTAAATGGACTGCAAAAGCAATTTTTTCTCTTTGGTTATTGATGAATGACAGAAGTCAGATGTTCATGAATATCTCTCTCCCTGAGCTGGAGAAAACATTAGATGAAGGAGTAATTTATTTACACCTGTTTTAAAGAGTTTACATTTGTAAACTGTTGCTATGAAGCATAAAAGCTATACCTACAGTTTGCCTAACCACTTCAGTTTAAGAGCTCGAGGTGCAAGGAACAGCATGCCTTACTGCCTGCATTTATTAACTTAAAATAAACAAAGATAACATTTACTCTGCATTTAATGATATCACATTAGATTAGAACTATTCAGAACACGTTGAATTATTTTGATGAGTTATCAGCTGGCTCTGCTCCAAGGAGATTTCCCCAGGAGCATCCAAAGCTACTGCTTGTTGGTCTTCAGCAAGTGCTTCGTGGTGGATTTTGACTCAGCAGCAGGTGTTCTTCTTTAGGAACTGCTTGTGTTTCCAGTATTTGAAACAACTGCTATCTTCTTCTGTGGAACTGGGCCTTTTTGCTCCTAAGCCATCCCACTATTTCCTGTTTATAACATATGGTAAGGGTTACTCCCAGGATACAGAGAAAAATAAGACCAAGTAGTGTTACTCCTACTTTTGCTCTCTGAAAAATCTCCGTGGCTGGAGGGGGTCCACTGTCAATGCTACCTCCAAGTCCTTCCCATTCACAATACGGAGGAGCCCAGCCGTACCTGCAGTGACAGTTCTTACGATTGTTACACACTCCTCTGCCATGACACTTTGTCACGTTGCAGTCGTAGTTCAGCAGCGATATACTGGTACATGTCCTGTTGATACAAAGCATATTGCTACCACATGGCGTGCCATCTTCCACAGCTCCCACATCAGCTATCGGCATCCCTACGTGATAGTCAAGACCCCAACACTTTTTATTTCCAACAGGGGTTTGCACTAGCGTTACGTGGTTCTGCAAGAAAGGCAATTTATGTATGTTTTCACATTGGATCCTACCACATAAGATATTCTCAATACTGCACTTTGTAAAATGGATATTGTTACGAATACCGCAATTCCCAAACCGGTCACCTCGAGTATTCACTGCTTTGAAGCAATCTAAAGGAGCGGCCCTGGCTTTTTTGCCAAAGAGATGCTGGCACTGTTTACGGTGGGAAGAACATTTTCCTTGATAGCAATAAGCACCATCTTTGCACAGGGTTCCATCTTGTACGTACACGTCCAGTGGGCACCAAGGGGAAGTCCCATTGCAATACTCTGGCAGGTCACAGTCACCAGTACTTGCCCTGCAGAGCGTTCCTGCTGGAAGTACTTGGCAGCTCTTGCAGCATCTTCCAGAAGCACAGACTGAACCTGCAGTAAATGTACAGTTTGGGTGACAACAAGGATCCTTTCCGCAGTTTGATTCTGAACCACAGTCACACTGCTCTCCGCTTTCTGCTATCTTATTCCCACAGTATTCACGCTTCATGGTGTAGAAAGTGCCGGGTGCCGGTGGCTGACGAAGGCAGCCGGCACCACGCCCAAGCAGGTCAAAGTAGTCTTTGTAACTGCAGTCACTGAATGCATCGGTGTCAACATCGCTTTCGTACATAAAGCATCTCCTTCGTCTGCATTTACAGCCCCGTTCATCATGGCGCATCCCAAGAGTATGGCCCAGCTCATGGACAAATGTGGTAATAAACGAGGACAGCTTCCTATCAGTGAAGGAAACAACTGCTGATGACCACTGGTTATCACATATGGACCCTAGAAACGCCAATCCCAGGCTCCTTCCAAAGCTCTGAAATGCAAATAAGTGAGCGGTATCGTGGCGCATCCGTGGAGACAGGTTTGACTTTCGCCATTTGTTAAAGCTGTCAAGCACCTTGTTGACAGAGTTAGTAATGTTTACAAGGTTGCTTTTGGTCCAGATCTCCAATCCCACAAGAAACAGCCGAACAGAAAGCTGTTCGTACAGAGAGTCCCCAATGTTGATGATTTCTAGGACTTGCCTCAAGACTTCAGATTCGTTCCTGCCCGACTTCACAAACCGCACGTTGTCCACGACCACTACCATCTTCACGTACCTGACGTGCGTCCACCAGTCCTTCAGCATCTCCTCCTCCGCTGCCTGGGGGGCCTCGAACCAGGGCAGCAAAGCCTTCTGGTGCTGCAGCTCCGCCGGGGTCAGCCCGCAAGCGGGACCCCCGGGGTCGTTGGCCTCCTCCATGCGGTAGAGGACGTGCCGGAAGGCCGGATCGTCGGGGACGGGCTCGATCTCGTAGGTGCCATCCTCCACCCAGAGCACGCCGCGGAGGCCCCTGCCGCAGGTGCCGAGGGCCGCCAGAGAGCCGGGGCTCCCCTCCACCTCGCCCTGGTAGAAGCAGTTGTCCCGCACAAAGGGGTGCTCCTCCCAGCGGGCCCCGTCCTTGCCGTAGGTGACCAAGGTGAAGGGGTGGGCGACCAGACCCCGCCTGGGCCGCAGGCGCAGCACCCGCGGCCGCCCCTCCACCTCCAGCCAGTAGAAGACGGCCAGGGGGTTGGCGTCGGCCCGGGGCCTCAACTGCCGCGGCACCGTCACCCAGGTGGCGGTGACACGCAGCTCCCCGGACGGGCGCCCCGCCAGGCCCAGCAGCACCAGCAGCCCCAGCAGTGCCCCCATGGCCGCTGCCCCGCGCCCCGCTTTGGGAGGGGATGGAGCCTGGAAGGGCCCTGACCCCCGGGGGGTTGGAACCACCCCGAGGCCTCCAACTGCCCCTCGGCAGGCCGGGCGGGCCGCGGCCGGGGAGGAGGGGCGGCACGGCCGCCCCCGGCGCCTTCCCAACAGCGTCCTGCCGCCCGAGGGTCCGTCTCGGCCGGCGGCGAGGGTGCCTCGAGACGTCCCCTCCCCTCCTCTTTGAGCGTGTACGGCGGCTCTCCTGGGGAGGAACGAATACATTTGCCTACCACAGGCGCGCTCCCAGCTTTTTATAGTCTTGATTTTCCAATTAACGGGCGTTTTGCCTTCCGAGCGGACATAGCGAGGAGGGGGCCCTGCTCAGCTTCACGCTCCTCGTCAGGGATGTTTGTGTTGAGCAAAGGGATCATTTGGTTAGTCCACAAGGGGGGAAAAAAATCTGTTTTAATAGCTCAAAGGATGGCTTTTGCTTTGCTCGCTTTTTCTGCTAAAGGATAATTTGTGAGTGGAGATCAGGAGCAGACTATTTCAGCTCTGAAGAGTATTGGAAAAGGTTAGGGTCTGAAATGAAAAGGTACAGAAATACTAGGCTCCTAGCCGGTTACTAAGACATAGCACTCCTTGGTGCCCTTTCTTAGCACGGGCCTTACTATAGCTACTCCAGATATACACACACCAAAAAGAAAGGTAGAACCAGGGAGGAATTCACTTCCGCTACATTCAGTAATATAGAAGCAAACCAATAGCACCCGGTATAAAAGCACAAAGCCTATGTGCGCCACAGCTGCTACACACCTACAGCCATGTGCCTTAATTACAGACATCACTGATGCTACAGTCGTTTTCCCACATCACGGCCTTTCTAAAGGTTTGTCCTTGCAGAGCACTGGGAAGAGAGCGCTTACAGGTACATCTACCACTTGGCTGCCACGTTTTAAACACATTTTAGCTCCATCTAGACACAGCTATGACTGTAAGCTGAACTGAATTGTGGTAAGATAGGATGTCCTGTGCAGCACAGCTATGCACACTGGATTTTTGGCACATAGTGCTCGGATTCAACAGAGCCACAGCTGTTACCTTTCGGGAACTCTTCACAACTTTCTTTTCAGCGCTGAAAGCATGCCTGGGATGAAGTCCGACCTGCTATGGCCCTTATCTTTCTCATCTGCAGGAGGTGCACCCTCCCACCACCCCATCTCCGTCTCTGAGATCCTACCTTTCGGCACCAACTGCTGGGTGCTGACCATCACCCTGGCACAAGCGTGGCACTTAACATTTCAAACGGCCCCTCAGGAGGCTGAGCAGTGAGAGGAAAAGCTGGCAGAGTGCTCAGAGCCTCTGCCACCTCAAGCCCTAGGGTCGAGCGATCTGGTACCTTAAGCTGGGCACATGGCAGGCTGTGGAGCAGCAGCTGTGGAGGTTACCAACAGCTGTCCAAAGGGGCTTCAGATTCTGCAAACTGGCACCTTGCTCAATCACTGCAAGTGTGGCCAGCATTAGTAGTGTACACCTTGTAATACAGTATCCCAGATTAAAGGAACGAAAACGGGAAGACACCTGCTTCTGTTAGGATTTTTCTAGAGATCCATAATTGTATATTGTTTGAAATTTATTACTGCTTTACCTAGAAGTGAACAAACTCATGACCTATGTTAGGACCTTTGATTTATTTTCTTATTAGTTTTAATTTTAAAATTATAGAAACTATTTTCTGTGAAGTTTTTTTATGTGCAGGTAGCTGTTGAATAATTGTCCACTACTTTTCAAGTATCCAGGGCTGTGGATTACATCTTTTGAAAAATATAACTCATACCACAATAACTATAATAGAAAAATCCTGTTACATAATCTTTGTGTGCAGTCTCTGTAGCACTATTTTTAAATGCATACTTCTGCTGTGTGATCACTCAAGTTAGAGAAAAGGCCCTACTAAATCACTCTGCCAACTTGCTAGAGACATGTCTTACCCCCTCCCAGAAGTTGCCTACTACTTTTTCTCTTTTAATATAAACATAACTATATAGTTAGGACTAGAAACTACTCTGGTTCCATTGTTGAACTCATGGCAGGTTATTCTTGGGGGGAAGTGTCAACATAAGTTTGCGACGCTGCATTAAGCACCTAAGCTAACCCTTCAGCATCGAGGTTACATAAAAAGAGATGACGCTGTTGTGTTCAGGTTACCAGAGCCTTGCACTTCTGTACTCTGATCAGGCAAAGATCAAAGGGAAGGGAGGGAAAGATTCCCATTATATGACAATGAACAGGTTGGAAGAAAAAAAATGACTGACCTTATGGTAGAGCAGGAAAAATGTATCACAGCAATCTGTAGCTACTTCAACTGCAGAAACATCTGTTTGGCAGGTGTAACTGGCTTTCTCATGATTAGTCAGTGTTTTTCAAATATTTTTCAATCTTGTAGCCCCCTAAAATTTCCAGTGAAGGTGCCAGCTCCTATGGAACTGAATCCTACCAGCAAGAGGTTTACTGTTCTCACTTACCTCTGTTGTCTCTAGGAACTGGTCACAAAACCCCAGCAGCCTTGTGGACCACAGGTTGAAACCCACTGTCCTGGCAGAAAGAAATGAAGCCTTCTGATTGTTGAGAGATCAATAATACATCATAACACATCCCACTGGGAAAATTTCTCCCCACCACCCATCCATCCATGATCCATGTTAGGCTACAGAAGGATACTTGTCACGTAGGTGACCATTTGTTCATTCTGTGCACAATTACAAGACCAAAGCAACACTTTATCAAAAATTCACCTTCCTCTCCAAGAAAAAACTGTCTTGAACCTTGAACGCCTAGTTATCATCATTTGCTTTGCCATTGAAAAAATACTGAAAAAAACCCTGAAAAACCATATCACATTAGCTTTTGTTCAGAAGCCATCTGTTGGTCAGTGAAGCCACGATCTATTTGCATAACATATCTTTACCATTTTTCTCACAGGGAACCTCCATGTCTCAAAACAAAGCTAATCTCTCCCCTTTGCCTTATCCTTCCTACTGCCTATACCCTTCTAACCTTGCACCAAGTACAGCTTGCTTTGCCAAGCAACACGTACTGACTGTCCAAATGGCATCTAACTCTCTTTGCTAGGAAAAGGTTACCAGAATACAAAGTATGGGGACAGAGCGGCCAAGAGGAATGGGCAAGAATAACACATAGCCTGGTCAGACCTTACTTAGTGAAAAGTTGAAAAAGACAGTATTTCTGCTGCATCCAAGACACCATTATAGCTTTACGCTGTGAATTGAGGTAGCTAGACTGCCCCTCTTCCTACAATCTTTTTGCATGTATGTGTATATATATGCACATGTGTGCATATCTGTTCACATGTATACAAACATTTACATGTATTTTCAGGCTCTCCGGAGAATGTTTCCATTAGAGCTCTGTGTCATTTTTAGCTCCTGATACCCCATGATTTAGGCCAAGAAAAGCCCTTTTGAATTCTGAATGGTTATTAATTAAGAGCAAAAAAATAGAGATAGCTCTCCTGTACAACCAAATCTCTCCTTTATGCAGAAGAAAAGTGACACACAGGGCAAACTTCAGAACTGCATGCTTATTTCCCTTTCATCTGTAAGCTTTACAAATACTGAAGGTCCTCGGAAGGACTTTGGACTTTGGCGCTTAGGCTCCAAACCAAGAGACAGTGTATAAATACCAGAAAGAAAAGGCTTAGATTCTCATACACTGAAAAACATTACTGACTAGAAGATAGCTGCTTAACAGCTTTTTGACAGTAAATTACTTGGAGTTTAACAGTAATATCTGAAATAATGTCACTCGAGTAAGTAAATACCAAAGCTCACTTAACTGATAAAATTAGTTTAGAATATCTTGTCAGCAAGTAACAAGATCAGAAGATATTTCGGTCCCTCATACAGCAAACCTTCAAAATTGAAGGACAGCTAAGAAATTGACACTCATTGGTAAGATCCCTTACTGCTTTATAATATAATTCTCTCAGGAAAAGATCATTCCCCTAGAAGAGGCTTATCACATTCAAATGTATTGTTTCATGCATAGAAGCCATTTGCTATCCTCTCAATAGCTGAGATGCTGGCACTTGAACTCAGATGGGATCAGATCAGAAGTCCATCCTTTTTAATGCCCTCTGACACTACCCAATACCAGACATTTCTACAGAAAGCAAAAAGGCTGGTAAGAGATGCAGACATGAGGACAGTCAGCCCCTTCAAGTTCCACCCTGATCTCTGAATCAGCTCAAATTCTGAGTATGGAATATAAAGATTCAGTCTAAATGGAACTCCAATTCAGCTTCATTAACTTGTCCCTCTATTCTTGTACTACAAGACACACACATACACAAAAAAAAAAAAAAAAAAAAAAAAAAAAAAAAGAGTTCTCTACTCTCCTACTTGCTTCACAATACTCAGTTTTTTAGACTCAATATTTGCCTCTTCTTTCCTACGAAACTAAAGCCTTGGTCCTCCCAGTGACTTCACAGGAGAAACTTTCTCCTAGTCATTTTATTGCCCTTCTTCAAACCATTCTATTTTAGAATTCTTTTCAGACATTGAACTGTTCAACACACTTTATTTCAGATGAAATCCAGTGACTGACAGAATACTTCACTCATACTATATGTTCTAGCATCTGGTTTTGACCACAGCTGTATGGGCCTTCAGCAATAAGCACGGTATCTTTCTTCTGCTAGTAATGTTAAATCTTTCCTTTGTGTACAAGTAGTTAAATTTTTCTCCCTCAGAAAAAGAAAGCCCAAAACACCCTAGATCTTCATTACAGTGCAGTCTAGTCAACTTTCTTGCTTAAGTTTTTCCAAATGACATATAAGTTCTTAGTAATATGAGTAACTACAGAGAAATTCAGCTCCTTTAATGTCCATTTCCAAGAACTTTATTCTGAATATCAGAAATCCAGCAAGGACTCTTGAGGTTCCTCACCACTCATGCCTCATTTCTGGAGATCCCCCTTTCCATCACGGGGGTGGATGGGACAATTGCTTTGGTGCTTCTTGAGCTCCTTGCTTTCAGAGGAATTTCTTTAATATAAGAAAGAATCTACACCCTTTTGGTCTAAGTGTATTTGCACTACCTGGTAATTATTCAATGCTGAATAATTAGCTCTGTCTTGTTTTGAGCATCCCACAATAACTGCTTTCTATATCTTCACTTGATTTAAGAGTTCACACTAGCTTATTATGTACTTCTATCAACATTTGGAGAAACAGCTGTTCAAACTTGACCCACATGGTATGAAATAAAGCTAATACACACTTAAGTACACCGATATATGAATTTTAGGTCTGTAGCTGCATCAACAGCAAACAGCTATTGGCTTATCTACATCTTTAGCGTTATAGCTTTGGATTACAGGACAAAAATTACACGGGTCTTTCCATCATTCGATAGCTACCCAGAGCTATTTATTACATTACTGAAACAGAAAGAGAGTCTCTTATAACCTCAAAAGAAATTTGACACAGCTGTCTAAGCATATCTCAGTCTTCCTTCCTATCTACATTTTGTTTACTATGTACAGACCTTTTTCTTGCTTACTACAGTTTACAAGAACACAGGTAACAGTTGTGAAAAGAAAGCAAGCTATTTCAAGAATTGCTCCATTACTTCAATGAAAGAAACAAAACCAACAGTCATTTCTTTGCCATGGATGACTTCTAATTTTTCAGGGCGGGGGGAAGTTTGTGTAAGCAACATGCTTAAACAGCAAAGTGTACAGCTTTGTATAGTGTCAGTGATGTTTCTCTTCCACTGCCCTACCTCCCAAGGTCTAAAAGGCAGATGACTAATCAAGGTGATCAGATGCAGCAAGAAAGTGCTAGAGGCACAGAGGAAGAGATGCAATTGATATATTTGAGCTACAGTGAAAAAAGGAGAAATATAAACAGCTTCACTGTGTGCAACAGCAAGACATTTTAGCCTGTTTTACATCATCATAAATCTCTCTCGCAGAACACTAGCTTTTATAATAAAAGACCAGCTTAGCCATTAAGTAAAATGAGTGCTCAAGAACACTTAGAGACTGAGAGCAGTTTGACATCTAATTACATGGATTTGAGCCTCCAGTTATCAAATCTTTTATCCGTATTGCAAGCATACTAAAGGCACAGCACTTTCTAGCAGGCAGCCTAAATCCTTTAGTTGAAGGTTTTTTCCTCAAAATAGCACAAAATATATTCCAATATCCAAGCAAAAAAAACGCTACCAGCACATATGGCATATCTGCTACTAACAAAGTAAGCATTTAAGAAAGGCATTCCAGCAACCAGGAGTTTCATTTGCCAAAAATTCAGGTTACTTTTTTTTTTTAAATAGGTAAAAGTTTTTTCTTTTTACATACAAAAACAAGACACAAGGGATGCAAGAGTTTGTAAAGATTTCAGGAGGCTGCAAAATATGTCCATATAAAAATCATTCTCAGAAGCCAACATTCAAAATAAGATGAACACTGAGAACACCTTCTTTGAGGCAGCTCACATCCTGACATTAACATTTGCGTGACAGGTTTCTACAGAAAAAGCTCTTACAGGGACTTCAGTCCCTGAAGTGTCAGTCTCAGTGGAAGAGCTTAAATATAAAGAAAGGGGAGCGAGAATCTCCTGTTTTGCAGGTACTGACTAATCCAGATGTGTAACAACTTCTCCCTTCACTGCAGTCTCATCCGTTTTTCAGGTGGTCCTTTAGCGCCAGCACTCTGCTGAGCATTCTTTACAGTCTCTTTTTCCTCTGGCTTGACAGCTTCAGGGGCTGGTTCTGGTTCCTTCTTGATTTGATCCACTTAAGAAGTAACAGCAAAAGAAAGTTAAACCTCCAATTTTTATTCCTAAAAAACTATTCACAGTACTCAGAAAATATTGTTGATGTCAAAGGGGCAAAATTAATTTCAAAGATATAATAATAACCATGGACTAAACTCATACCTATAGGGGTTAAAAAGTGGAATAGATTGAAGAGATACAGTTCATGCTTCTCCTGTTTTGAGGTTGCTTACAATCAACTCAAAGCCTTCACATGCTTTCTTGAGCTTGTAGCACCCTGCAAAATCACTAAGATGCTGGACTAACCTGTTCCCTCATTCACCCTTTCACCCTCCTCCTGCTTCCAAAGACCATTTCCTGTATTTGGACCTTTAGGCAATATAGTTTTACAGACAGAAAGGGCAGGAGTAGAATACACATTTTTTTCAATTTCATCCTGGCTGTCACAGAGAACTCTTATCTAGTACTTTGCTCTTACCTAGCACTTCGCACAATTAGGCAATGCCAGAATTCCTAACCACCTCAGTAGCAGCAGCAAGGAGCTTATATGGCAACTGGAAGACACTGCTATATAAAGCCTATTTTTTAAGTCTTGTGAGAATAATAGTGTTTTACCTGGGATAGGCTTTTCTCCAGGCTTTTGCTGTGGGGGAAGAAGCAAAAAAATAAAACAACACATCAGTGGAACCAAAGTTATAATTCTTAACCCTTCCTACTATTCATTTAGGAATATAAACCAACCAATACACTCTTATACGCAAGAGTTGAGGGTAGAAGGGATCACTTAATACACTTTAAAATCCAATTAACATTTTATAACATCCAGCTTTTCCTCTGGCAACTGAAAAGCACTAATGCAAAAAATACGCAGTTAGCCAGTCTTTCCCACATCTGAGGAGTAAACAGTTTTGTGAGATGCTATAAACATAATTTCCTTTGCTCCCGAGCAGAATACCTGGTGGAACAAATGACTACTAGAGAAGATCACAGGTAATCACAACAGCTTCAGAGAATGCCAAGAATTTCCACGCTAATTAATGAGCCTCCAGAACAATGGAGTAACTAAAACAAAATAGCTGTGGTGGCTTGACTGAGCTCACAAAGCAGGAAACTGGAAGCAGCAGCAAAATCTGATAGCTGACAAGAACTAACCTTCTGTGATTAGATATGGCATTTGTATAATAAAATTCGCCCTCATAGTTTAGCCAAGGTCTTAATGACTCCTGCAATTACAGAGGGGAATCCTACACTCCAATCAGAGCCTTCCATTCCAAATTTATTGTCTAATCCATGTTATCATTGCAGAATGAACACAAAATTTCCATTCAGTTTCAGCTGAAGTACTTATGTACTGAAGTGCAAGTACTTATGACTGCCTTGAGTTCTAAGTAAATTACAGTAATACTACAGCTTATAAGTGCCATACCTGAACAAATCTAGGTGGAAACTTTTGTCTTAGGTCTAAAAGCAAAGCATCTACCCGTTGCCTTTGGAAAATAGAACTTGGTTCTTCTTTCTTCTTGGCTTTTGGCTTAGCTTTCTCTGCAAGTCACAGAAATGTAAGAGAAAGATGTATTGGAAGTTCTATTCTCTCAACAGCTCTTTGTCGTATGACAAGTTGGTATTTGTCTCTTCTCAAAACTTCACCTACATTTTCCCTTTGATATCAGGTGGATTTTTTTTGTGGAAGACAGATTAAGGACAACTCTTACCTTCTGACAAACTGGTTTGGCTTCTGGAAATGTACTTGGGTCCCCAGTGGGTTAAAGAGTTGCCCACTTTGTTGACACACGGCTCACCATTTTCATCTCCCACCCATGCCTCGATGTTCATCCCCACCAGCACAGAAGAGCAAGATTCCTTCCACCTGATAGGGAGCACTAACTTACCCTTCAGACAGACAGACACTTAACCTCATCTCTACACCATCACCATGCATTGCCTCAAGCTTTTCCCTACATTACCTTCCCCCTCCCAAAGCACGCAGGAGCAACTAGGAATCATACCTCGTTCTTCTTGATCTTTGAAATGCCACCAGTAGCCCTTGGATGGGTGATAGCGACAGTAGGACATAGCTTCTTCAAAAGCAGACTGAATTCCATGCACTGCAGTGAGCTTTCAGAACAAGAACATAAGGCAGTATTCAGAATTTAAGGAGAAAATACTGTATAAATTTTAGAAAGCAGGAATTTTAAAATTAGTATTCTATATTAATTTTTGTTCTGGGAAGGGAACTTGAGACATCTAGTTTTGGACCAAGAATGTAATCTCTTTAACACGGTCTTACAAGACCTTTTCTGAAGTGCATTTGTAAATTGACAGAGAAAAACTTGCAAAAGCAGTAATGTACTAGAACAGAAGAAATCAAAACAAACCCGAGTATCCAATTAAAAGAAATTCCACATCAACTTAAAAACATAAGCCTCATTTAAAGAGAAATATTACATTACCTTAACATTAACATTCCAAAGCGATCTTCACTGAATATGTATTTACTTATTATTTCATATGTATTTGTCATGTAATTTTTCTTTTGATTTTTCGAACCTCATGCTGCTCTCCCAATTGTGTAGGTTCAACTATTCTGATCCTTCATCCTTAAACAATGTATCCTGCTTTTTGGACCATACTGCACTCTCCCAGGATCTTTCATTTCCATGTGGGATGCAGGCCATATTAACTAGTGGGGTTTGTTTTATGTTACTGTATACCACACAAGATCTTTCCCCAAAACAGTGAAGGAGGGATTTAAAGAGCCTGGGGAGGAACCAAAAGTAAAACCAATACAAACCGGTATACTTCAAATGCACAGAACACTTACAACTCTGGAGTTAATGACAGACCCTAAGTCAGGTGCCTGATAAATCACTCCAGCAATAATATAGTAGTCAGCCAATGGGATAACTGTGGGGAGAAAAGAAAAAAAAAAGGCAGGATCAATTTAAAGCTCTGGCTGAAGACTGTATTTGTTGCTGAATATCAGTAGTAACAGCAGAAATTGTAATATTTACCTCGTCACCAAATTTTCTCTTTTTAACCTTTTCCTTCAAGGTGCTTTACTTGAACCTTAGCCACAGACTGATAAGGAGAAAAAAACCCACAAGGTCTGCTTTACAGATAGAAAAACATCAGCTTTAAGTCCTGTCCTACTGCAAACAAATAATTGACCTTACAAGAGTTGGGGTTTTCAGAGGTACACAAGAGGAGTCAAGTGAACTGCACTGGAAGTAGTTCCACTTGCCTTTGCTACTGGTAGAAACCCACAACAACGCAAGATCTCATTCTTCCGGCCTCAGCTTTCTCCAACTTGTACAGTCCTCTTAGCTAGATTTCCCAGACCCAGGGGCAGCTAAGCACACACAGAGCATGCCTTTCTAAATAAATAACATTCTGCCAAAAAAAGACTACCTTCCAAAGGCATTTGTTAAATCAGATTTGGAACCTCTACTGACCGATCAAAAATTGTTGTTCATTAGACCTGCAATGCAGGGGAACATCACAATTGCCTCCATAATACCCTGCCAAAGATTCTTCAATTGAGGAACCACAGCGATGCTATCAGCTTCACATTCCTAAGGATCTTACCTGCTCACACATTTGTTCCAGTTCCCCCATCTGCATTAGCACATTCTGCCTGAACCTTTTTACTGACAGGACGCAATTCATCCAGTACTTGCATTTTATGAAGCTTGGACACCTGCCTAAATTAACAGACGAAGACAGCTGAGTCCATATTACAGCCAGTCCCCACTTCTCCTCAAAAGAAAGAGGATTCTCAGCATTTCCTTAGAAGTGGAGCAAGACACAGAACAGCAGCTTTACCGTCTCACAGCTCTGTACTAGAGCAGCCTGCCTTCCTAGACAGGTAACTCTCCCTAATCATTTGATCTGAAGATTTTTTTCCAAAATCACTTCAAACAGGCAAAAAAACTTGGCTTAAAGAATTTAAAATACAAGTATACTTGTATACAGAAGTCATAAGGCAGGCCTACACCAGTTCCGAGTACTCAACACTAGCTGTGAAATCATTAAATTTTAGTTTTCCATCCCCATTCTCGCGTCTCAAATACACTAATGTTTGTACCATGATAAAATGAAACGCATGGGTAACATTTGAGCTAGGGAACTTGTCATGTGAAGGATAAAGTAATTTGGCAGAAAATAAACCCCCTTCCGTTCCAGTTTATCCTCAGATATCAGAGGGGCTGAGGGTGGCTAGGTTTAGATTCTGAGTGATATCCAATTTGGCACTATTAGTCCAGTCGTGTTCAACTTCTTGAACTTTCACTATTACAATGCCCTAATAGCGCACTGCACTTTCACTTTCAGCTTAGTCACACTCCATGGACACACACAGCCAGACTTAGAGAATTTGGCAGCACCCAATGAGAAACTTTTACGGCTAGCTTAATGAATAACGCAGTTTAAAGCGACAGAAATACAGATTCTTACGGATTGCCAGTGATACACACACTGTCTGCAAAAGCACTGCAAACATTTAGATTATAAATAATACAGTGTGCAAAATCAGAAGAGCGACTCTATAGACAGAGATGTCTAAGTTTTCCAAGTAAGCGCTCAGTATAGTCCGGATCTTACCCAAAGGCATCCTTATGGGGGGCAAGAGACACTCAGCCCCTTGACTGACCTCAGGAGTCAGAGGTAGTCTGTGATAGTGTCTTCCCCGACTTGTTTTCGATGATGCTTTCCCTAACACTCCCCCTTTCTTAGCCATTTTTATACAATTCTTTACCTTCAAGGTAGAGCTTGAGTGACTCTAGTCATACATACCTTTATTATGATTGGTATAAAATTCTCTTGCTTCGCCTTTAAAGGTATAGTTTAACAAAAATTCAGAGCGCAGGCTCAGCGAGGGGTGGTCCCACTTTGAAGGCAGGTAGTCTTTGGGATGGAAGTGTGTTTTGCTATTATAATGACATTATAATGAGCAAAGTTTGCACAAAGGACAGCATTTTGTCAAAATATGACAAACTATTGGCCCAGGGTGGCAAATATGCAGCTTATCAGTACCATAGTACCATGAAGTTCCTATCTCTGCAGTGATTCACAAAGCCTGGCCACAGAGTCTTTGCTCCATTCCAACCTCTGTGCCCTTTTGCAGGCAACATTGTCTAGGGAACCACTGTGGAATGGATTCCTTGCATACCAGTTGCATTCCACCCTGAAAGCTTCTTCGATGTTATACCTTTCCTTAATGTGTGAACAATGCCATACCTTTAATATAGGTTTAATTTCTAAGTCACCTCCAGTAATTATTCCACAGAACTAGGCAACTCAATCAAGGTACCTAGAATAAACTTTACAGTCACAATGGGAAAAATATTACCAAACAAGTCCCAGTTAAGTTCCACCAAATATATATTTGCCTTACTGCAGAAGTCTGAACACACATATTGTGGAAGTCCCAACTCTACTCTCAATCTAAAAAGTGTCAAAGCAGGAAATTAAGGGCTGCATGTTATTTCCATATTCATCTTTTGACAGCTAAATTCAAAACCTTTAATAAAGCAACTACTCAAAAAATCTATTAAAGAAGGAATCATATATGTTCTTTTTCAGTATGGAACTGCAATATAAAGAGGCCATTACTTGATACAAGCAAATAAGCAGCACTGCTAGACAAAGCAAACTCCTATACAACACTAAAATGCATATGCAGAGAGAGCCTAATTCACTTAAAAAAAGAAAGTTAAAAAATAACTAGCATTGACCCTGCCTTTCATTGCTATAAAGATTACTCTGAAATAACCTGAATTATTTTACATATACAGGCAGTAAACACAGAAGTCAGTCCAATAACTATTGAAATGTGGCTACTTTTTTAATTAATCACACACACCCAAACAAATTTAAGGTTAAAAAGGAATAATGAAGCCAGTTGCATGCAAATGGAAAAAGAGCTAAGGTATTTCATTTAAAACTTGAAAAGGTAAGGAGTGGTGCTGTTGTTACAAGATTCCCTCACAATGCCAAAATACTCAGTTCTCACAGGAATAACCAAAACAAGCAGCATTTGCAGTATCTCATGGTCATTTTTCACATGAGTCATTGTCTTCTACTCACAAGATCCTACTCAGCAGTATAACCAATCCACAGTTGAAGGTGGAAATAGTGCAGAATAAGACAGCGACACGACACAAACAAAAGCATGAATGATCCCTCTCCCTAACTAATGGAAATCATGGTTCTCCAAAATAAATAAATAAATCACATACTAGCCATTTCAGATGATTAGGTCAAATTAAACTAAGCTCATCACTCCTAAGCAAGGATATCATTAGCCTTATATTCAAATAATTAAAATTAATACTCTTGCATAGCCTAACCGATAAATATAACATGGCATGAATGCTATTATCAATTTCCCATGGCAAAATATACGATAGGGCAGCACTTTCTCATTGTACTCTTCACATTTCACCACAAGATGGCAATCCCTGCTATTAGCACACTAGAGGTCACTCTGCTAGACAAAATATCTCCATCCCACCACAAAGCCTCATACCCTTTTATTTAGACTTAAGATAGACATAAAAGGGGAACCAGAAGTGCTTAAACAAATTAGGAACAGATAAAAGGGGCTAACCAATCAGGCTTCTCAACAGTGACATGAACTGAGTGACCTTACCTTGTGCTGGAGATTGCCTTTGCTGCTTTCGAATAATGAAGAGAATGGGCTCTTGTGCATGAAGAAGGATGTACTCCACTCCAACCATTTGGCTGAAAAAAAAAGCAACCAGAATAAGTATCTTCCTCAAAGTAAAATCTGTAGGATGTATAGAGCTACCAAAAGGCCTGGAAGTAAAGGGATGAAGTTCTGACGCTTTGCAAGCTCTTCTATATAACGGGCAGTAAATAAAGGCATAGGATTTCCTGGGCTAGCTATAAAAATCTAGCTTCATACATAAAAGGAGCCACAACAACCTGACACAACATCTCAGTAGAATATGTTAGCAAACAAATAAATAGCAAGAAGGATAACAATCTATCGTCATAGAGATGTCTTTTAAAGTCAGAAACAAAGGACCAGTGTATGATGTGACCATCTGTGTGTCTGATGTGAAAGCCCCTCTGCAACCACATCTGAGCACAAGTGACTTCACCAATGAACTTTTAGCTCAGCTTGAACACTCCCTATCATATTGTGGAGTCTTTAAATAGTCCTCAAACATCTCACTTGTGCTCAGTGTAGCAGATGGGGAACTGCAAAGAAAGTTAAACTTCTGCATGCTGCAATCTCATTACACAACCATCTGCGATCAGTTTATTTACAACACTCACTACTTTTATTACCCATACTAAAAAGCCAGCTCTTTGGAGGAATTATGTACTAATTATGGCACATAGCCAGCAGGATACAGAAAGACAAACTCAGAGCATCTCCTAACATAAACCCTATTCACCATAGAAAAACATTCAACTACATTACCATTACTCAAGTTCTGTTGAGCTGAGAGGATGAAAGAAGACAGCTTTTCTAATTCAGAGAAATATCCGAAAGGCGATTTACTGGAATCTCAGAACATACATAGAATCAGTCATGCTTAGCACTTCCTTGAAATGGCGTAAGAGGAAGTAGAAGACATCCAAACACAGAAAAAGCTGGGCTCCCTGGCAAGTGGCAGGACTAAAAACCACAGAACAGAAGGTTTCCAGCATGCTTCCATTCAACCGTCAAAGCCTCTGGATGGAGGGACAAAGGACACTGCACAAGAAGCAGTTCCAAATTACAACTTACTTCAAATGGTCCAAGGTCATCCGCTGCATTTTGACAACTTCGTTGTTACATGTTCGGTCATAGAAAGGGTTACTTCGCTCTGAGAAATAGTCCAACACGCTCCCATTGTTTAATATTGGAATCCAAGAGCTGTCAACCCAGGAAATTCCCAAGAGATTATCTGAGAAGAGAAATATACACTGAGTACCAAAGCAGCCAGAAACACTGCAAATACCTCCAAGAGTAAATTGCCACCAGTTAATGATTATAGCAGGAGAAGGAGGTGGAACAGTCTCACACAAACCAGCGCTAACTGAAAATGTGTTCAATAGAGTTCAAATAATAATTCATATCCTTCCACCTTCTGCAGTTCTGTTACACGTACGTAACAGAAATACAGCCTTTTTTTATTATTGCACTTTCCTTGACCACTAGCTGCTGGTATACCTTTATGTCTCAAGAATGTAAGCTGGGTCTGTGTGCACGTGTGCATGCATGCTGTGTTGGTGGGAGTTAATTAGCTCTGATACTGTATATAATATTATCATACTACATCTACTCAGTAGTATTATATAGTTTATTTTAAGAACCACAGCATTAGGTGAGTAGAAAGACAGTCCAAAGCATGGTTCCTTTTGAAAGCTAGGTCTCTGGTAAGTTGAATTTACTAAAATAAGTTAGAATCCGTTACGGGGTGGGGGGTACGGATTTTATTATCACACTGCAGCAAAATGATGTTCCTCAAGCAAACCAAAGAAACCAACGTCAACAATTGGTTCCACAGTCAACAAACCTGCTAACGTTGAAGATCCATGAGGCACCTTGAAAAGCACCCTGAAATTCAACCATTTTAAATTGCAGCAGCAGCAAATAGAATTTCCAAGGCACAAGAAAGCAGGAAACAAAGGCATGCATTGTTTAGAATTAAAAAACATAAGTGATGAGAAGTCATTGAAGACTGAATGAAGAACTGAAATTCCCTTTGCACAGGAACCATTCCCTTACGTTCACGCATTATATACATACCCAGAACTCCCATTTATCATTCCACTGTGAATATTTTACTTCTGCAACAACTCTGCATGCTCAAGGATGACTGGATCAGTTCCAAAAATGCCAGCTCATATGCTACTAGCAGTTTCACTGAGGAACAGTTAATAAAGTAACACTAGCTGCCCAGCAAACCAGGAAAAATGCAGCATAAATAGTCATGTGTAAATCATTTTGCCTCAATCTCAGAACTGCCAGCCTCTTTCATATAACTTGGGGTGGGGGGGAAGTCAAGGCATTCATGTCATTTCATATACACTATTCTCTCTCCTCACTATAAAAAAAGAAAATCTCAGAAACACAGCACTAAGATCCATTATTAAGCACTTAAGCCGTGGTAGTGCTGATTATCCTAAATGCCTTTCAAAACCAAAAGACAAGCCTTCCTTCCCAACAACATCAAAATCTTAAGTGCTTGCCATGTTCTTCCCATAATAAATTCCCATATTACATTTCAAATACAGACTTTTCTTGCTTGTATGATTAACAATAACTACAGTTCTCAAGAGGAATGTCAGGCAAGCTTCATATACATATAGCTATAATGCTGTATATAGACTGACAAACATATCATAAAACAGAATATAAAGTTGGGCTCTGAGGCTCAATTATCCATAGCTGCTTAGTGCCAATATTTGTAATTGCCTTTTTAACTAGCAAGACTGCTCTCTTAAACTATTCCTGGGAAAAAAGGGGAGGAAGAACAAAACCAACCATGAACGTGACAAGTCTGTTATTCCCACTAAGAAGTGAGTACTTCAGTTTATTTTGGGTATGAGAAAGGATGGTGTTCCTGCTTCCCTGTTCCTTTCAAAAACAGGACATCTTGTTCAAAGCAATTTTTGTGGAACTTGCATCACAGATGCACAAGTAAAGTGCCTGTGACAATACAGCCAGTGTGCCATAAATGTCAAGACAATTTGGGAGACGAGCCAGCAGGAGAAAACCTCTGTGGCATTACCAAAATTAACCCCTCACAAGCTTTCCTTAAATATCTGTTCTTGGTCATTCTCAGAGACTCCATCACACAGGCCTTTGGTGTGATTCCATTCAGACACCCTTATGGAGAAAAATAATTTCCTTTCTCATGCCCTCTCAAGCCCCTCTTCCTCTCTCAAAGTTCAAACTCTTCACAGTAATTTAACCTGTATTTTGTTTACAATGTAAACCTTTAATACTTCATTCAAGTATCACCCCTTCTTCGTCAAAACATTCTCTCATTCTATTCATACCCCTGAATTCTCACCCAAAACTTTCTTGTTCTCAGTTACTTCAGCTTTCTTTCTGGCTTTTCTAACAGCCAGCTTGCCTCATCACATCCACCTGAAGCACTGTTAAGATTACCAGCCTAACTCACTGCTTTGGTCTGGCGCGAGTCCCACACATGCCGGTGTTTCCTACCTTCCTCCAAACTTGAGAGCTAAAACTCTCTTTTTTAGCTGTTCCCTATCTTACTGTTTCACCCCAGGACCTCCTTATTCCACCTGAAAAGGCAGAAGCGTACAGAAGGGAGGCTTGTTTTTCCCAGGTGGCCCAGAACACACCCTCCCAGCCTGCCTCATGTCCGAGAAAACTGCCTTTTGGACAGTTTTTCCTCCCAGTCCCTTTTCCTGACACAGATGCATTAGCAACACTACTAAACTCCCTTGTGCAGTCTTTTCAAAGAGATACAAACAAACGCAGGAGTTCTCTTGCCCCTACAGAGCGCTAATAAAGAAAGCGGCTCTATCAAGCTCCCACCTTTGGCCACAGCCCGTCCTCCACTAACTCGGACGCTCCTGGGGGCGAACACTATTACACAGCAACCTCCGGCCGGCCAGCCAGGACGGTGCCCATTACAACAACCTCCAGCCGCCGCTGCCCCGGGGCAGCCAGGCCCGCCGCCCTCTGCCCCACGCAGGGCAGCTCACCCCTCGGCGCCCGCCGGCAGAGCCGAGCCCAAGGCGGCGGGCAGACCCCACGACCCAAGACGGAGGCGGCCCCCGGCAAGGCCAGGAGCCGCGGGAAGCGCAACCCGCCGGTCAGGGCCGCCAGCGGGAAGCCCCGAGCGCCCACACACGCCCCGGCCCTACCTCGGATATCCACCGCCGCCATGGCCGCGCCGCGCACTTCCGCCCGGCGCCCTGACGGGGCGGGAGGCGGCGAGGACAGGAAGCGGGGTAGAGCGGCGCCGGCAACCGAGACGGGAGACGAGAGCGGCGCCACGCCCGCGGGGGCGGGGCGGGGGCGGGGCGGGGGCGGGGCCTCCGGCGGAGGGGCGGGGCCAGGCAGGGTGAAGGCGGTCCTCGGGCAGCCCTGCCGGGCCATGGGGTGGGATGGGATGGGATGGGATGGGATGTCATGGCATGGCATGGCATGGCATGGGATGGCATGGCATGGGAGAACATCCCTCGTCCCCGCACGCAGTCGCTGGCTGGGGAAACACAAGCGTGAAGCAAAGGGCTGTGCTGCCCCGGCCTCCCACCAGACTCGCAAGGTGACCTGCTCTTCACCCATGAGTGATGCATAACCAGAATGACAGCATCAGTGACGAAAACTAAGTGCATTTTTAATGCTGATTCCGAGCTGTTTGTTCAAAAACAGAGATACAGGCGTTACAATTGTTTTCTCCTCATCTTGGCCCCCTGGTGATTGCCAGTCACTTTCAAAGGGAAAGCGATGCGGGCTGCAGGTTCCTGCCGAGCATCACACCGTCCTGGTTGGGGTAGCCCTGATTTAGATTGCCCTGTGGGAATAATACGGGATGTTTAAGAGCACACCTTCAGAGCACCGCATGGTCCCTGTCCTGAGGATTGGTCCTTGGGCATTTTGACTCTTAAGTGATATCACCGGTCATTTACAGGGTGAAGAACAACATTTGGTGGGTGGAAGAATACACATACCTGAAGATTAACAAGCTTTTTATCTAGGCTGACAACCGCAATCTACCAATCTGCTGCACAGAGCACCCAATACCCCCACATCCCGCTAGCGTAGCTCCCCGTGCCTGTCTCACTCGAGCCGTTGCGGAGATCTGCCGAGATCAGCCGTTCCCTCGCTGGGAGCAGCAGGGTCTGTGAAGTGAGCCTGGAGGTTATCCCCTCGCTGATGGCACGGCGGGGTGGTAACTGGTGATGGAAGCTCTTCCCCTCCCCTTAGAGATGCGTATAGTGTGTATAAAGTACAGGAAAGGGATATTATTATTGTACGAGAACAATCAAAAAGTTAGGACAAACCAGAGCCGATGCGGCTTATTTGCTCTTTATTCAGTCCTCCCGAACCAAATGCATTAGGAGATGGACTTTAATTGCATAACCACATACCCTTTTTTTCTTTCCCCCCAGGGTTCTGTCTTGTTCAATATGTTAGAGTCACTATATGACTTGCAGATATAGAGGGGGTTTTTTCTGTGAAGGAGAGCTGCCTACAAAACACTTGCTTTACATGTTTCAGAAGTCGAAAGATGTCAAGGTAACAAGTGAAGGCTACAGAAAGTGACAAGATCAAATAGTTAAGGCAGAAGACTGCTGCTTTGGAGAACTGGACTCTATTCTTGCCAGTGATATAGTCCTACATTACAGTAATGAAGTTTTTTTCAACCTAACATTTCACGGTTGTCTAGTGATTTTGGTTCCTCGTTTGTTGGAGACTGACACCAGGGATCCGATTTATAGATGTGCTGAGCCCTTGCCGCAAGTAAAGTTACGGTGGTCATGCTTTGTGTGTTTTATAATTCTCTGCATTCTGAGAAGTCGTCTGAAATATCTCAGTTTAAGCACCCAAGATAAGATTTTTGTAATCTCTGTGCCTCAAGGCTGCATCTCTAAAAGGGGGGTGATAACAGGTCCCTTAGTTCTGAGCGATTTATGAAAATAAATTTAATAATGTCTGCAAAAATATAATGATGCTGGGGTGGTTAGTGTCATGAGGAAATTAATAATCCCCTCTCCAAAAAAGGATTTGCTTAACGTGCAAAAAATAAGTAAAAAAGATTGAACAGTGGAAGAAAACAAAGTACTGAACAGATGAGCACTGTCCATCCTCAACACTGAATACAGAAGAAAGCTCTGAAAACATGGCACTTGATAGTCTGTAATGGCACAACTCCATTAAAAATCAAAGCTAACCTTAATTTTTCAATTTTCTTATTTCTGAGTGCTTGTCTCTGTTACTGAGGTAATACTCGGTGTAGTATACTTTTCCACCGGGTAATTCCCATGTGTGCACGCTGCAGATCCCCACTCATGAGCTAACTGCTACTTGTTAGCAGTTTCTACCTTTGCCAAACTCATCTCTCTAACGTTTTCTGCAGCCGAGTGTTTCCCAATAAAATTATGATAGGTTGCCATTCTAAACCCAATATTTAAATATCCCTCTCATGAACAATCCTCCCGGAGAGCAGAAATGCCAACAGACAGAACAGCCACCCTTCTGGAGCATCTCTGATGCCCCGTCTCATTCCATTTTTGTGCAAACCATTTCTCTTCGGTAGCAAATGGGAACTCAACCTCCATTTTAATTATTCATGTTGTCCATCTTTTCTGCTGACTCTGCACCTCTCCTCAGCAAGTATGTCTTCGGATGAGTGAGGGGCTGAAAAGCAAAGACTCCTAGATGGAAAATTTTGATGGTTTACAATAAATCTTCAATTACATGGTGAGACTAGCCAAAGCGCTTCTGAAATGAATTGTTTATCCGGTAACATTTTCACCATCTACTGCAGCATAAAAGTCTAGGGCTTTTTCAGTCGGCTTCCTCCAAAGGGAGAGTCCTAATGAGTATTGCCAGCCTGTCCTTGTTAGCAGGAGGTGTGGATTACCGATGGAGAGCGAATGAAAGCTATCAGGTGAAATTAGGAATTTATGCACACTGCTTTTAATGTCGAAGAAAGGCACCTTAAGCAATGAATATTTAGACAGATGCATTCCACTTGTGTGTTTTAAAAATGTATAAAATACTTAGATAAAAACTGGCGCCTTTTCATGCCCCGGTGTTTGGATGCCATTTAGCATCACCCTCCCCCCAGTGGGATTATTTTTATGTATTTCTCTGATCAGAGCTAATGAGGAATCTCATTCTACTATGCCCCCTCTGCGAGGCACTACACACATATATACCAAAAGAGACTGTCCCTAATTTACAATGTTCGTTATCTCCAGTGGATACAGGATTGGTAGCGCTGAGCACTCTGATCATGTTATGGGTACAGTGGGGACACCACCAAGGACTCCCTTTATAGTCTCAAATAAACACAGCTAAATTGAGAGGACTACATCTACAAATGGAAGGAAAACCATCTTTGTGCACATCGCTAGCAGTCCACAGAGACAGAACAAATTAACTAGCTATACGCCATCAGGTGAAAAGTGTTGCGTATGTATCCTTATCATCATACTCCGGGCAGTTTCCAAAGCGTACTAGAGGCTGCTGAACAAGGAGATCATCACAGTGCTTTGCGTTCTGCCAACCTGCGTTTGAACTCACAGATTAGCAGCAAAAAGCTCCAAGGCCCCCTCCGTGTTCTGAGCAAATCTAGTTCTGCTGTGAAGCACAAGGGAGATTTAAATTTCTATGCTAATGCAAAATTGCTGGGCTTGAATTACTTATGAGCGATTTGCTACTGGGTTTACAGTAAATAGGAATGGGAAAATATTCTTTTAAATGCTTATCTTCTGATTTTGGAGAAAGACATCCAAAAATGAACAAACCAGCGTTAGAAAATTACAGGCAATGCGAGGAAAAAGCTGAAATCACAAAATTTTAAAGGGGGAAAGGGAAGGTTTGAGTGGGCTGCTATGAGTTCATCCCCCTTATTTTGTTTTAACATTTTTGCTTGTGAAGTTTCCTTCTTTCCACCCTGAAAACAATGACAACGTTACCAGTATCTTCAGATGGCATTACACGTGCAGTCATTTACAGAATAGCTTCCCATAGGCCTCAAAAGCCATCGTTGAATCATGCTTTAGAAACCCATAGCACGGCCAAATTGCAAAATTCTGTTTTTTAAATCCTTAATCAGGCACTTCTGCTGACTTCAAAGTCTGTTAATTTCTCTTTTCGTTCAGTGCATCTGCCTGTACTTTTCCTTTTCCTGAGATGCTGTTTTCTGCACAGTTTTTATAAATACTGCTAATCACATGCATTGACTACAGAAAAAAATAGCCAGGCTTGTGCGCTCTTTTCTTCTCCTGGAAAAATGCCATGGGGGAACATCTAACTAAAGTGGCTGCAACGATGGCTGCAGCTGGTGCCCTTTTCAAAACTGGGTCCCCCCTCGTTGCTCTCAGCTCTGGGCTGCAAAGAGCGGAGAAGCTGGGGGACAGTGAGAAGAGCGATGCTCCTGGCATCCTCAGAGCATTTTAATACACCTCATCGTGCTTTATTAGGATCGCCTGTTCAAAGGGATGGGGAAAAAAAAAGATAAAACCTTGCTAACAATCTAAAAGCTTCCAGAAAACAATTCATCTCCCAATAAAACCCAAAAGGCTATCCCTCAAGAAGTGAATAAAGACAAAATGTCAGGATGCCACATGGCTGCTAACAACCGCAGGCAGGAGGGGAAATGAGCTCCCAAGCAAGGAAGCACCAGCTATGGCATCTCGCGCATAATCACGTATTAAAACCACACGGAAGCTCCGGCTGCTGGCTTTTGCGTTTCTGCAGGCATCTCAGATCTTAGCATCTCTGCTGCTGCATTGGCATTATCAACGCAAAAGCCCACGACGCAGAAGGATGCAACAAGTCCAATCTGGAGGTGTTGGATCACCCAGAGGGGACCGGTGGGAGAAGCAGAAGCTGCCCCGTGTCCCGAGGACCGCACGGGTCAGACGCAGACCCATGCCCAGGAAGAGGCAGTTCGGGCTCTCAGGTAATCCTGGAGCACGGCATCCATCCCGCACGGCTCTACCCGTCCGCGCTTGTTTGCTGGACTGGGAGTCAACGGGTGGTTTATTTCCAACCCGTTTCAAAGGGCGGATGAGGGAGCAGAGCCCCGGCCCCGCTCGCCGCCAACAAGGAGGCAGTGACCGCCAGCAGCCAAGGCTTGCCCAGGGGAGGGAAGGGAAGAAAAGCAAAGCAATCGCCTCCCCGTGCATCCTCTGTATTGCACATGCCTAATAATCTAATAATCCCAGTCTCTGGACCGCACCACAGACTTGGCGTTTGTAGAGTACCTCTCAGTAAGCTTTGAATGCCATCATGTTACTGTGTTTGTCACGACCCGGACTGGGCAGACCAGGGAGTCGTGTTTAATTTGAAATTCCCTCGGGCTAAATTAAGGTGAAACGACACCAAACGATCAGGTAAAGATTTTACTCGTGACAGAAGCAAACTGAACTGGCAAGACGTGGTAGTAGGTGGCAGGGTTTCTCACAACAGGAATTGGCATAAGACTACTTCTGTAAACTGTGTAACCCGTGGTAACCATATACTGCAACTCAGGGAAGAAGGAGATCCCTCCCGTTGAGTCAGGAGGTTCAGAGCGGACCCCCTTGCTTTCTAGACTCCTCCTCAGAGAAGGGCCCAGGGTCGGCTGGATCCGCTCTTAGTCCCAGACTTGGTCAATGGTTGTATGTCTTAAAGGGATGAGGTGTAGGGGTTGTGGAAAGGGAAAGAGAGAAGAAAACAGAGAGAGAAAAAGGAAGAGAGAAAGATTTCACCAGTCCTGGGTCCAGCAATGGTCCAGTCAACTGAGAAGTCCCATTCTGGTGGGCTCACACACCTGGAGCTTCAGTGTGTGTCCTTTATCATCCTTGCCCCTCCTTCGGGCGGGCACTCAAACTCATTAGGCTAATGAGCAGTTTGTGAGCCTTTGGGCTTGGGGGTCGTTTGTGGAGTAACTTCTCCTTCCCTGCAGAAGTGGCCGTTGTTTGATCTTTGTACCAGAACAGCTTATCAGAACAGGGAGCTGCGCACCCTCCAGCACACCCTCCCCCTCCTGTTGCTGATGTCTGAGCTGACGGGCTTTTCACCTGGGTTCCTTGCTGTGCAGGGTTTGTCTTTAAGCAGAACTTGCCCCACCACAATGTTTGAGACATTAACTCTTTCAGTCTCTCACAGGGTTATAAACCCTAACATGGCCAAATTGCAAAGTCCTTGATTTCTATGCCCTTCATCAGGCACTTGGCTGATCTGAAATGTTTTAATAAACTAAAGAGTCTCTCTAGTCTGATGAACAAAATCAGGATTTGCTTTCCTGGTTTACTGTATTTTCTGTTAAAAACCAGGGCTTTGGTCTGGCAGTGAGCCGCATGCTAGCCATTGGGAGGATCCAAAATGTGGACAGGCTGACCAGATCAGGAACTGAAAAGAAATGCTTGATTTCAGTGTTTCAAGATTGGAACGAGCTGTAAAAGCCAACAAGCAGCATCGGTGGCAGAATGTGAATGAAACCCCTAAAAATCTCTGCTTGAACAACCCCAGGCCTTATAATGCTTAAAATAAAGGTGGGGTTTTTTTCATTTCAGTGAAGAATTTTCATCTCTGCTTTGTCCATTTAGTCACATACATTTTTTTCCTGCACCTTCTGTCTACCTAGAACAGATTTCCTCACCTGCTATGAAATCTTAGTGTGCTCACTTGATGACAGTCTCAGGCACCTAATTGGCCAGGCAGGTCCTTGATTGGATCCCTTCTTCCCCGCTCTCCTTGCACAGTATTTTTTACTGGTGTTGGTTGCCTGGTAACCCTAACACCTCTGCTTCCTTCCCAGGAATTTTATGTGTTCCCCCCAACAGGTACTGATAAAAAAACAATATTTCCATCCTGACTGCTGTGTTCCTTCTTCATCTGTGCCTCCACGCTACGCAACGTTGAAGGCAGACAAGTCACCCAAGCATTAACCCCAGGCTAGCTATCTTTGCGTAGCCAGGGCTGCTCATCCCCGGGTCCAGAGAGAGAGAGTGAATTAGCGCTAACGACTGAGCTAACCTAAGGTGGGGAACTTGGCCCCTTTGCTGAGCCTGTGAAAAATGAGCTATAGCAAAATGTTCCTTCTCTGCCGGATAATACTGCATTATCAAAGGTTATTTGCGAAGTAATTGGACACTGTTCTGGAGAGAGGAAAGTTCCAGTTTGGCAGAGGTGGCATGAGTTTAAGGGTGCCTTTCAGCTCAACAGCTACATGGGGCTTTTGCCTGCTTAGTCTGCACAAGGTATTTTCAGAGAGGGGATTTACTCGGTCACTGCAAATGTGGCTGAGAAGGTACGGGTTCCTCTTCCTTCCCATTCAGAAGCTGCTGCAGAGAGCGTCGCTATAGGTTTCACCTTGTTGCCCTATAGCCTCTAAGCTACAAGGTCCTCTATGGGGTAGGAAACTACTAGTGAATCAGTGCTCAGCACGGGCTCTGGAACTAATACAGGGGCATAAGTCAGCTGAAATAGCTCTGGACTGCAGTTTGCAGAGGAATCCCATTCGCAGGAGCATCCATCCCTTCTCCTGCAGGAGTAGCAAAATTCCTATCACAGGCTGAGTTGAAAAATGATGGATTTTCCTCCCCAAATACAGATTACCTCATCTTTGGCTTCAGTGTGGTCCCAAAGAAGCAAGGTTGATCCCTTGGGTATCAGAACAATATCAGCCCACCATGCTGGTGCTGGTCCATCATCAGAGACTGAGATTATTCTTGCTATGGCACTTCAGAGAAACTTAAAAGAGGCTGTACTTGTGACCCTGCCCTTAAAATGTACAAAGCTGGAAACAATCTATCTTAGCAGGAGGACACTGTCCAGTCCATTTTGCACATGAGAGAAACCTCCATCTGGGGATATTCCCTTGACCACATCAGCCAAGAGTGGGCCAGTTGTGAGTATTTTACACCAGACTTCGACAGGAAAGAGTAGGTTAAATTAATTAAGTTCACATCACAGAGATTCAGCATGTGCTCCAAACCTGCACGGATACCAGAGCTTCATCTGTACAACTGAAAGCATCACAGCACCTCTCTGCTTTGCAGATCATACTGAAGTCAGTAGGTATATGGCAACTTCCAGAATATGCTGGGATAGTTGCACATCCAGCAAAGAACCAGTCATGTTTTTCTATCAGTGCAATGGATAGTGGAGCAAGGACACTGACGGATTAACAAGCAAAAGGTCTTATTTGATCATTTCCCACACTCCCCTCTCCCCAGTGTTTTAAATATGTCCTTTGTTGAACAGGAAAAAATCACAATAGCAAGGCAGGAGATACACGAATATAGCTGATCTACCGGAGTGAAGCCAAAACAGCAAAGCCAGGCATGGGTTTCTATAGGACTTAGCACAGTGGGGCTCCACTGGGACTCAGAAGCTATCATGATCCAGTGATAAATAATGATTATAGGAACATCAGGAGATGAATACAGACAAGCTACATGTGCTACAAATCGGTCAAAAATTAGCATTTACCATCAGCAATACACCACATGACTGACCTTCATAGCTTGATTCAGTGCCATGAAGCGTAGACTCTTGTCTGAGGGAAGAAAAGGTAAGGCAGGGCAATGAGCACCCTCCATCAATGGTGCTGTTTCTCCAGGACAGGCTTCCCCAGCGTGGGACAAATTAGCAGCAAAGTGTTTCATTCACATATAGAGCACTGCATCTGTAAAAAATTGCATCTGTAAGAAATTGCATTTCCGCCCAGCAGAAAATGCCCTTATATCATCAGCCTGGGCTCCGTACTGAAAAAGGACACCATGAGCCTTACCAAGCTAGACAGTCTTGTTCACCCAGCCCCAAGATAACCCTTGTTTAGCCTCTGCTGCTTTACCAAATCTCTCAATCATCTTAATTTTTTTTTTTATTCCAAGTTATAACAAGATTTGGACTTAAGGAAGGTTGGGTTAAAACAAGTTTCCTTGCCATTGTAAATCCACTATCAGAGCTGTGGCAAAAGCAATATCCTTCAGAGTTAAGCTCCAGGTTGACTGGAGTATCTTTTCCATCCATGCAACTCACTGTGGTTGTTCCTTCCTAAAAGGGAAAAGCGGGCAGAAAGGAATATTTTATGGCTTATGACTTACTAGCCTTTGAGACGGAACCTTGGACTCCAATCTGGGCAGAATAACTGATCATTTCAAACTGTATCTCAGGTGAGTATCAAGGAAACAGAAGCTGTAGCCTGAATTTTTGTATTGCTCATGGGTTTTCTACATTCTCATCCACAGTGGCTCTTATGGCAGACCAAATGTCTCATCCATCCATGAACATTTACAAAAGTAGACATGGAAAGTTATATTCATCACACATTTCTCTCTCTGAATGAGTCTCATTTGCTAAAATTCATATATCTACCTATGTTTTATAGTAAGTATTTATCATATTTATCAGTACATTTTACAATCTCTTTCAACCTGTCTACGGGAAAAATACAGAATACATTAAATGTTGTAAATCCTTGGGTTTCACCCCAAAGACCTCAGGCCCTTCAGGTCGGGAGACACTGACTTTCCCATTTGTGAATACTACGTTTCTGAAGCCTGACTGCCTTTCACTGCTGATGGAGTGGCAGTGACTATATACAGCCTTTGTTTTCCAGATTGTAACTGTGGCATCTCCCATACCAATTTTCAGTGCAACAGCTTGTCTCAATGACGTCCAGAATCCAGTTCTTTTTAGGAGCTGTGTTTCTTATTTCTGTAACCCTGAGACCTCAGTCAGTGGAGCAGATAAACACTGGATTTATGGGTGCAAGGTTACCTCTCAAACAGAAGAAAAAAATCATCAGTGAAACTACAAAGATGTTGCTGCCTATCCAGTCTGTCTACACAAATCAACTTTTTCATAAAATAATTTGCTGCGACATAGAAGTGACCTGCTTGCTTTCAATCTATAGGAGACTGTGTGTTACACAATGATCTGATTTGTAACATGAGCATGACACTAAGTGATTATATAAATCCCCATATCCTTAATGCAGCTCAAATACCTCATTTCAGCACCATCCCAATTTTAAAGCACTCTTAATGCATATGGTAAATATTCAGAAGCAAGTTTCTAAGTATTGTGCCCGTGCCTGTCATCTCTTCATTCCCTCATTCATTAGGAAAATGCTAAAGACACATCATATGTTATAAGGTGGCTTCGTAAGTACACTGATGCTGCCCCTAATCCCCAAGCCCCTGGAAGGGATGGAGCCGAGAAGCCTCACTGGAGCAGGTGATGCTCCGGGACATCTCAGAGGGACTGGGTCCTGGGGAGAGGGGGGAGAGACTCGGGGGAGAGAGGTGGGAAGGTAACTCAGCTGAGATGCACAAAGGTGTTGCTAAGAGGTTGGACTTTTTGCTAAGAGGTTGGACTTTAACGTCGGGCCCCTGTAACCTGTCCTGGATCACAGTCCCAAAGGTTAATGCCGTGGCATGCGGCAGGGGTCAGTCTCTGAAATCAGCAGCTTCGAGAGCTCTGTGCTGCTCATGAGCGTGCGCTCACCCATTCTGTGTTATCAGCTGATGGGTTTGTGGCAGTGTCTCCTGTTCTCATGGGTACCCAACTACAGAGGGCATCACGTACAAATAGTTTGAGTAAACTGTGTGGCTTACGCAGAGCCCTTCACATTTAGTAATGTAAGATATATATAGGAGTTACTGTAGGAAGCACCCTTAAACACAAAGAAAAAAGAATAATCAATAAACTAAACCAAATACTAAATGGGTTAGCAAGTAAACAACACGAGGACAATTGCAGCATACCCCCTTACTCCCAGCACACTGGCCCGATTCCCACCAATTCCCCTAAAGCCTCCCAATACAGAATGAGCAATCTTGCTAATAAGGTCAAGCACAGCTTATTCTTCTAACTGCTCTGCATTTTTCAGTACTGGTATTTCTAAGCCTAGCACTGTAATGAGAGCAGTCAAATAATTGGGCAACTCCATAAAGGAAGGCAACAGCCCAGTGAGAGATTCTTCTAGGCTGATCCTCACGAGCAAGCCATCCTTAATTGAAATCCAACGGACTAAGAGTTAAATGAAATCTGGACACTGAAGTCAGTGGGTAGTTGATGGGAGATGCGATCAGAGACGCAAACAGAGACATGGTCAATGAGTAATTTCATAAATCTATACTAATACAGATATTTTCATTTTAGAGGAAAAGTGACCATTTTCTTTCTGTTCAGTCAGTGTGGACTTGGTTAATATCAAATATGAGAATAAGGAGGGCAAGAAAAGCCTGGTTTCAGATGAATTCCTCATACACTGCACCTGACCTTGGCATAAGAAAATCCTAGAGACCTGCAAAGTCTGTTATCTACTGTAGATATGGCAGGTTTGCAGACAGGCCCTCAGAAAGTCTGTCCCAAATGCCCACGTACTTCACTGGTATATGCACAGACCTCTCAATTTACGCAACAGGGATTTTGCTAGCCCATCTTTTGTAGAAGGGGTGTCTTACTGACCTTAGCTGGACAAGATCAAGCCCCTCCAACTTTTTGTCCCTGTTTAGAAAATGAGTTTATTCCTTAACCACCTTTTTCCACTGTGCCCATCTCAGTAAGTTTGGTTACTCATTTGGGAATAGTATCTCCTTTTTTATTTGTAGACATCCACGCCTTTGGTGTCTTGACTACAGTCCACCTCTGGTACAATCTGGAAAACAATCAATGCATGTCACTTCACAGTTTTGTCCGAAGAAAACAGTGAGTCAGGGCTCAGACAAATTCTGCTTGCTATTCCTGTCACAGGGATTACTAAAAAAAAGGCTGGCCATTTTTTAAATTAATTTAGGATTAAAGTGCCCTCTCCAGAAAACAGTCATCTGGATACCAAATGCTACCTGTAGGGTGATGACAGATAACAGGGTTTTGCACATTTTGCCTGTTCATGCCTCAACATGGATCTTTCACTGCCACTGTCATTTAGCTTTGCTTCCTCAGTCCTGTGCTGCTGTGGGCTCTGTTTGTCCCTGCTCTAGAACTCCTGATTTGTACAGGTGTTCCAGCCACCAGCTCTCTTTCAAGAAATTGCATCAGCTCCATCTTTAAACATCCATTGCTTCCTCACTGAAGTGCAAAGGTACTGTTTTTATTGTAGTATTTTCCATTTTCTTCCTCACCCATGACATCCATGACTTTTAGTTCATCTCTCTCTCTTTCCACTCTGTCTTTGTTCTTTCATATTCTCAGTACTTCTGATTTCAAAGCTCCTGTTCAGCTCCTTCTCTGGAGCATCTATCTGATGCTCTCCAGACCGCTATTCTCCATTTTTCAAATCCCTGCTAGAAATATATTTTCCCCTTTCCCTAGCTAGTATTTAACTGCTATCTGCCTTGAAACCATGCAGTATTTTACAGAAGCATTGGACTGGAGTAAAAAATTACTTCCAGCCTCCACTTCCAACATTAAACCGGACTACTGTATCTCTGTTTTTAGTAAATACTACCTATCATATACACTAAAGTTTTAAAATAAGACATTACAAAGAAGGAAACACATTATTGATGTATCAAGACAGGAAGCTCACAGCTGCTGTCCAAGACAAAGGAATTTCCACCTTTAGTTGCTCAAAGCAGCAATTTTCCATAGTTCTCTGACAACATGTGCTATATTTTTTAATGATTTTCATACACTGATCCTCTAAGGCAAGTTCAGGGTAGGGAAAGAAGATCATGAATACAGCTTGCAATGGCTCTCTTTTTGGAGAAATTTGGAAACACTGCATTGAACCTACCTTTTTTTACCTGGTGTATTCTGATGAAATGTATTTTGTATTGCCCTAACAGTCATATACAAAGCATCAAACTTTATGTCATTTAACCTTATGTTACCTGAGGGACACAATTTGTACAAGATACTGCCTCCAGAGCAAAACTGACCCATGTTACAGCTCGCCCACAGTTTAGATGACCTAATTTAGAAATAGCCCAAATAAAGCTGCATGAGAGTAATGCTGAAGATGATACTTTATAATGGCAATTATTTATTTTAAGAACCAAAGCCTTTGGATTGTATTCCCATTGCTGCTGATTTAGCTAAGGACTCTTAATTCCTCTGTGTGTAAGTACACGTACATGTATACGTATGCAGGACATGCATTTTTACATTCACCAAGGACGGTTCATCAAAAGTCTTCACGTACTGCCTGTCAGCGATGTTTGGGAGCCAAGCCAGCAGGCCACGGAACATTTCACTGTCACACAAAATGCAGAAGTGAATTAGGAAATTATAGAAAAGGCACAGAAAAGGCCCAAGACAGGCAGCAGTAAGGAAAAAAAATCTCAAAACATTAAAGAAAACTCAAATGCCAAGACAGCAGCCAGAACGTCCTCAACATCAGGAAGCCTTCCTCTCCTGAGGTGCCAGGACACTTCTGCTCAGGGCTAAGAAATTATTGTGACAGCTGTGTGCAGACAAGTAGGGCCATAAAGACTGCTCTTTGGACTCTCCTCAGTGCGATCTTGTTAATGTAAGCTGTGTACAGCACCTTATGGGGAAAGAAATACCTTTTCAAAGAGTATAACAATGTGACAACAGTGTGTTGCAGGAACCAACAAATACATTTTCTGCAGTGAAATCCTCAGTGAGCTTCCATTAAATAGTGATAGTGCTAATCTCTATGCATCCACACTTGGGACTTTACATTTGCAATATCACGTGGCCCCTCTAAATGAGTTTGAAAGGCTTTCATAGATCAAGGGCCATTAGAATTTCTCTTCTCTTTGCAGGATGAAGCAATGACGTTTCCTCACTTAAGGTTCACTTAAGCTCCCAGTATACACAGAGTTACACTGCTACCACACTGTACTGGCTACCTTCCATCACTGCAGTGTCCTGGGAGATGAGGTCTGGCCTGGAAATTTGCCTGGATGGGGAACAGAACCATTTTTGCAACAAAAGAAGAAAGCCGAGAACCTTACGTGTGAACTGCAGGCCTGACACTACTAGGATCGCGCACAGATGGTAAGCCTGTGACCATGCTGCCTGGGGCTTTGCGCTCACCAGACCTCACAAATTTGTTTCTAGCAAATCTGGGATTGCATGTCCTCAGGAAAACCCCACAAGTTGCAGGACGACGAATGTTGGGGACGCAGCAAGAAGTGTTCCTCTTTCAGAGCTTTTCTCCCTTTTTCTGCTTTCTTGTGAGCAGATCATCCATACGTATGGTAAATAACGTTAAAGATCTCCAGTTTCCACTGCAGCTTCCACTCAAGTGGTTTCACTCAAGCCCTTCTTTAGATACAAGAATCCCCATGCTCAGTCATGGATCTGCCTCTAGGATGAAGTGAGCCATCTGCTCAGCTGCGCACTGCAGCACCCTCAGCATGTTAGGAGAGAGAAGAAAGCAAGCAGAATAATTATATCCAACTGGAAAAGCAAGTGCGAATGCATTTACACTGAAATTTGACCTAGGCCCTCCAGCTTACACTTCAAACTCAATAACAGCACAAGCGTATTAAAGGTCAGGAACATAAAACACCTTCGTCTCACCTCTCCTCCAAAGATAGCGTATCTAACCGAGCTGCAGGGCCTGCCAGTCTGCCGACGGAGTGGCTAAGTACTCTCTTAGGGGAGAGTACCATTTACTGCATCATCAGCCACGCTTCCTGAAATAGCCTGTTTCTCCATGGAGGCCGCTCATCTGATCACCATCGACGACTTGCAGGGACTTTTGAGACCAGAGAGGAAAGCAGTAGACACTTTCCCTTTGACATCAGCCCTGTCAGGCGCCTCTAGCACAGCAAGCGCCGTCCCAGGGGCCAGGGTTTGGTACCCATCAGGCACGACAAAGTCGGTAGGCATCGAATCTTCGCCTTAGCGAAGACTGCCCCGCGACAGAAGACAATAAAAATGGATGCCACGTGTGCGACAATTCACGGAAGCCCCGGGTTTCAAACTTGTCGCCAAACTAGGAACTTTCCAGACAGCTCTGCTTGTTGTGAGATCTTAGCTCCTTCACACGTCACTGCTACAGATATTAAAAAGGCAGCCGCTTCTCTAGCAGGTCTGCTTGCTCTGTAAAATTAGTGCTCACAGTTTTCCTCTTGCAGTTCAGCTGTAAGAAGGGTTGGGAATAGCTGTGCCTCGCACTATCTGGCTGTCACACAAAGCAAGCAATTAGAAGCACAAGCGTCCCCATTTGCTCCCACGCTTCATTTTTAATCTCATAAACAGAGATTGAGCCACAAAACTGAAAGAGAGACTTTTTTTCAAGCTTAGGGGTAGTTAGAGGCACATTTATGTCTGTCTCTGTGTTACCATGGAAGAATTCAGCTGAATGAGAGTTACAGCCATTATGTGTGAGTTCAACCCAGGGGTGCTGGTGTTAGTTACGTAGGTAATGGGCAAGTAATGATAAATATGCACTTATCCTGGGTGCTGCTGCGATCGCTGCTTGATCCCGAAGGTGCAAGCATGACGTAAAGACTAGGTAACAGCCCTGACGTGGACAGATAAACTAAGCAGGCTTTACCGCTGGTGGTCACTGGACGGCGTTTCTCTTCTGAGTGCCCACAATTCAAGATTTATGGGGAGTCAGTGCATTTTAGGATTCTTTTTATGTTGTTCAGTAATTCCACTTCCAGTTACACTCACATAGCGTGTGATTAGACTCAAACCCAAGTCAAGTGACACCCGGTCCACCTCTTGGAGTTAAATGATCTTTACTACCCTTGAACTACTTGCCATTTACCCGGGCAGCAAGAGGATGCCAGACACGAGCAGCCCTGCAGTAGCTGCTTCTGTGCAGTCTCTTACTCCCCACTAATGCTGCACAATATGCAGCCTTTCAGTGTGACAGGAACGAGCGTCTTCACCTTCAGGAAGGGTCAGAGCAGGCACCCTGCCAGTCGTGGTGGAGCAGCTGATGCCCAGTAACTCGAGCCCATACCGTCACGGCATAGCATTAAGCAGTTCTGCAGGTCTCCCCGGGGCGGTAGTAACTGGGACGATGGAGCGAGGGTCTGCTTCCTCAGGGTCGCAGTAAAAGCATTGTTCTCAAGTCAGATCTAGGTCACCGCTAACTCAAAAAACTCACACCATGCTCCTTCCCCTGGCATAGATGTGCCTTCAGAATTAGGACAGCCTTGGATGCTGGTAGATGAGAGAGAGGAAAAATGAGGGCTGAAAGATACAGGAGTGCCTACTTTGCAATTCTCAATATCTGCCTGATAAGAGAGATGTGGTTAGTCTTTTTTCCAAATCTACTCATTTCACACACAACAGAGGAATCAACCTTGCTGCTCTTCAGTCCACCCCGAGTGATGCGCAAGGGCTTTCCCAGAACACTGGCGTTCACTTGAGGGATTATAGCTGCAGCCCCTGCACATAGGCTGTCAACAACTGATTTTAAGAGATTAGAAGTGTTTCTCAAACTTTGTTGGCATCATTCCCTTTCAGCGCGACCGTTCTGCAAGTCAGAGTACTTGTTTTTAATTAAAGTGCAAAAAAGAAACACTGGGATGATGATAAATGGTTTTGATTTGGCCCATCTGGGGTCCTTTAGTCTCCAGGGCTAAGCCTCGTAGTCCGCAATGTATTATTGTCTTTATGAAAAAGAAAGAAAGAATCCAGTTTGTTAAAAACAGAATTCGGAACAGTCATTTTAATTTTGAACAGCTCTTCTGTTTAACCATCTACCTCTTAATGTTCTTTATCAGCAAACGTTTCTGTGACAAAGATGCTGCTCACACACGCCCAAGGAATGGCTGGTCACAGAGGCACTCTTACGTGCCTGCAAACATTTCCGTCGACTATTCTTCCTTGACTGTGTGCTATTCCTGGGAAATTCATTGCAGTCCTGATTAACCAGGCAATCAGCAAGCACCAAACAGCCCAGCAGGATCAACTGACCAATCACACAACCCAGACCGTGGAAGAAAACACATGCACAGTACACTCTAAGTGAAGTGTGCTCCATTTGATGAATACTTGCAAACAAAGGATCTCTTGTGCTAAAAGGAATTATTGACTGCAAGAAATGATATGGAGAGATCAAAGGAATTTGTACCAAGGTGGCAACCTTTTGTTTCATATGATTTTATTTCCCTTTCCTCTCTTCCTTGGACATAACTACGTAAGACAATCTCCCAAGCAAAGGATTTCAGAGGCTTCTCTGCTTTTGTTTTCCCAGGTCTTTCAGAATTTCTGCCTCTTCTTTTCCCTGTGCCTGGACAAAAGGCCACGGTGCAAAGCTTTACATATGATTTGGAAATAAATAATGGTTGATTGACTAAGCTGGTGACAGACTGTAGCAGCAGCAGCTGTGGATGCTGGAAGCTCGCTGCAGCTTGGGAATTCTGCAGCTGAACGGAGGCAGTGAGGGATCTCTTCTCCCGTTCACAAAGGCTTGACACCATTTTTTCATCACAGCCTGGTTTTGGCCCATTCAGAAAGGGGTGAGGCTTGTGGTTTGCCCCTATAATTATTCACGGAGGACTTGATGAAAAAATTCTCACATAGCCCCAACAGTCCCATCAACGCCGATGAATGCACAAGGAGAACTGGACTGAGGCCTTGTGGGCTATACTGCTTTCCAAATTGGTATCTGGTTTTGAATGTATAAATAGACTCGAGACCTCATAGTGGCCCTTAAAGTTTCAATTTATAAAAATCTCACCCAACAACATAAATGCTACAGAAAATTCGCATCCAGCTAGAAAAATGCATCACCAGAGCCCAGGTGCCCAGCCTCCTTGGCTCTCAAAAGCCTTTCTACTTTCCTTATAGAAAGTCCTGAAATGCGAAGAGTCCGTCCTACGCCCGCCTGTAAATTAATCATCCTATTGGGCAGACAGAAGCAACCACAGCTAGAGGAAGGTCTGAAGATCTCACAGATACGTGTCCAGTATCTTTCTCCATATTTACAGTTTCACCCAAGAACACATCTCCCAACCATGAACAGGACCCCACAAAGACAATTTTCTTCAGGTAAGCTGTGAGCAGGAAAATTATGGTTTAGTGAGTCACAGATCCTAAAATATCCCTGCGAAGCATGTGACCACTGCGTCATCATCAATAATAATAATAATAATAATAATAGAGCAATGCAAACGTACGCTTTTGGAACATGCTAAGGAAATCTCAGCGTGGAGGAGGAGAGACAGGCACACCCAGGCAGTTTTAGACAGGGCACCTAGGGGCATCCAGACAGACAGGCACGCCCCATCTATTACAGAATGAGACAGATAAGCACGCTCTGCTTCTACGGACAAAAAACCTCACCGTTGGACAAAAGACAGGCACGACAGCTAATACTGACCAATACCATGACCTCATCTCACAGCATACAGATAATGACTGCAAACTGGCTTCATTTTATCTGAATGTACCCCTTATTTCACAGTCCAGTATATCTATATAATATATAAGCCTACTCTTTCTGATGCTCTCCGGTTCCTGTCAGGTTTTCAAGCTGGGTATCATTAGAGGTGCCGACCATTTGCAAGGCTGTACTGGGAGTCCAGTGGGCCCCAGGCAGCTGAAATCTAGGTCTGGACATCACGTCGTACGTTAAATGAAATGTGAGGTATCTCTCAAGTACAAATCTTGTCTGACTTGGAAAGGCGGTATCTTCTCATGTTTTCCCTTAATCGCCACGTTTCCCTCGAAAAAGAAACAAACAAAAGCAGTCCCTTATAAGAACGGTCAATGTGGTGACCCTATGACTGACGCTGTGATGTTTCCTAAATATTTTAGTGCAGCCAAGACATTACGTAGCTCCTCTCTAGGAGGAAGGAGATGATGGACTAAACTGACCTTCGCCAGTCATCCTGCACAAATCTTACGGCAGCTTTAAATTCTCTGGCTGAGAGATCCAGCTCTCAGCTGAGGGATACTGTTTGGTATCAACAGAGAGTCTAAGTTGGCCAACAAACAGCAATCATTTAGACACTTCTGTTATCGTCTATTTCGGGATTTACACAGTTGTGACATTCCTCTTCATATTCACCAGCAATCTGTCAGGAAGAGAGCTTGGACATTTCTGGAAGAACTACAAGATGGAAAACTCATTTGGGTGCTTAGGCAACCTTCGGGACTAAGGCACAGTTCGATATGTTCAGTATAGTTCATAATGCAAGGAGCGCCCAGTTTTGTCAATCTTTTGTGACCTTTTCTGACCGCATCTGCACCCGTATTGGCAGTGACCAGTGCCAGACTCTTCTGTAAGAAAACTTCAGCTTTGCATAGCTTGTTTCAGGCATCCGCTGTCGACCAGTAACCAAAGGAAGAAATCTCAAAAACTCCCTTAAGGCTAATGCATGGGGGAGGGGGGGGGGAAGAGAAGGAGAAGTCACCTATGTCTCGGTGCCCCCTATACCACACATGTCCGTGGGCTCAGGCAAACTCCCAAAGAGGGAAGCAACATCAACTAACTCCCAATGTCACTTTGCCGCACCACCCTTCAAGACACCAGGGCCTTCTTCGATTGCTTCTGCAGCTGCTCAGATCTGAGGAACCAGACCTCTGTGGCAATCTCCTTTCCTCTGGCAAAGTCAGCGTTCCAGCACAAGAGACATACATTGTCCTTGTGAATTCTCCTGAACAGCAGTCAATCACGGTACGACAAAACCACTGAAGTTACTTAAACTTACTCTGTGCAATACGACTAGCAGATAGATTAAAAAATGACCCAGCAGGAATTTCCCTTCTTTCATTTTTAGGTTCCACACATCAAATCCACGCCAGCTACTGAGACTGATACCTACCACCACCGCCCCCGCCCCCCAGGATTTCCTGATTCTAGATCACGCGTACTTTGAGCAAGATTTGTAACTGATCTTATTCTTGGCTCGAGGTACCTGAAAATGCTGACCATTCATTTTCATAAAGTAAGATTTCCTGAAGATGCGTCTTGTAGGGCACCTGGAAATCAAAGCACTTGAAATCATGTAATCATTGCCGAATACCTTAGCTGTAATTTCTCTCGCGCAAGTACTTTCAAAATTATACTTTTAGCACAAGCCTAATGCTATTTGCTTCTCCTTGAGGCTCTTGGATGCAAGTGAGTAGGTGTATGACTGTACCACACCGTCACCACAACCTCGGCAAGGTCCAGAAACCCGGCAGCAGCAGACTCACTAGTATTACCGATGCGTAAAGCCCAACTAATTAGCCCTGCTAATGAGGAATTATCCGGGCCCCAGTTCCAGACCCGCATTAGTACTTTTACATGGAGCTGTGCTGCACGGCTATCCCAGTTTGCCCAGCGCTGCACCACCACATGCCATCACACTAGGCTGGACGTACCTCAGAGAGAAACTTCAGAGTCCATTTTAAAATGTCCTCCTGGTCGCAGAGGGAAGCTTGAACACATCGTACCACAGCTGCAGCTTTACCATGTAAAAGTTACCCGGCTAACGAAAAGACGCCTCCCAATACGTTACTGAGGAAAAAAACCCCCCACTCTATTTTCATCCGTCCTCTCATTTTTAAGCCTGAGGTACGACCTACAAAACATCTTGCCCCAACGACGCACCCCAAACACACCGAACTGCTCCAACGCACGGTGCAGACACGGTGTTCGGCGGAACAGCAGCTCGAACGCGGTGCCGAGAGCAGTTCTTCCGCCGTTTGTCTACACGAGGACACCCGCTCCCCACCGACGCCCCCAAACCGGGAAACGTTCCCGGCACGGGCGAGGCGTCGACCCATTTTTCAGCCGCACGTGGGAGAACCGGGCTCAGGAGAGTCCAAGCCCCCGAGGTTCTGGCGCGGGGGGCAGTTGCTGGCCCTCGGTTTCGCTGCCCCGGCGCAGAGGGCACAGCAGGCCCCTTCGCCCGGCGCTCGTCTGCACCCCGACACCCCCCGAGGGACCGCGAGCGGGTGGGCGTAGGCGGCGGACGGCCGCTGGTGGGATCTGGGAGAGGCGAGGGAGAAGGGAAACCGGGGCGAGGAGGGGAAGGGAGGCCACGGGATCCCGGCCCGCGGCCGGGGACGCCAGACCCTAAGGCGCCGGAGGGGAAGGGGCTCGCCTACCGGCGGCTGCAGGGAGAGCGCTGTGCGTGCGTGCGTGTGTGTGTGTGTGTGTGAGGGGGGGGGTCTCTGTGGGGGCGGCCGGTTCGGGGAGCCGAGGGGCCGGGCCCCCGCAGCCCCCTGCGCGGCGCCGGGCGGGGGGTCGCGGCGGTGCGGTGCTGGGGGGTTGGGGGGGGGGGGACGGCGGTGGCCGCGGCGGGCGGCTGGTGGCGGGGGCGGGCGGAGGCGGGCGCCCCGCGGGCTGCGGGGCGGGGGAGGAGGAGCGGCGGCCGCCGGAGGATGGGAGCGAGCGGCGGAGCCGGGGAGCGGCGCGGGGGCAAGGCCGGCAGCGCGGCGGCGGGCGCCGCGGCATCGCCCGCGTAGGGCGGCGCGGGAGCCGGGCGGCGGCGGCGGCGGCGGCGGCGGCGGCCATGGAGAGGGCCAGCCCGGCGGCGGGGAAGCTGAACGCCGGCGGCCGCGGGGCGGGCGACGGGCACGGCCCCGCGGGGGGAGCCCAGCCGCGGGCGGCGGCGACGGGCAGCGCGGAGCCGGGCGAGCTCATCGGGCGGGCGCTGGATTTCAAGAGCGAAGGGGCGCAGTGCTACAAGGACAAGAAATTCCGGGAGGCCATCGGCAAGTACCACCGCGCCCTGCTGGAGCTGAAGGCGCTGCTGCTGCTGCTGAGCCAGGAGCCGGCCGGGCAGCGCCCTCCCGCCGCCACCGCCGCCGCCGCCGCCGCCGGCGGGCTCAGCGAGGAGCAGCGGCAGGCGGTGGAGGCCATCGAGGTGGACTGCTACAACAGCCTGGCAGGTCAGCGGGGCCGCGGGGCGCGGGGCGGCGGCGGGGTCCCCAAAACCTTGGCCGCGCACACCTCCCTTCCCCTCCGCCAAGCAGCGCTGCCTCCCCTCTCCGCCCGTTTCATCGCCCTTTCCTTCCGTCGTCTTCCGTTGCTGGTTCTGTTCTCCCGTTCGGCGCAGGAGGGCTGCCGGTGCCCGGCCCGGTGCCCGGCCCGGTGCCCGGCCGGCTCCGGCAGCGCTGGGGAGGGGGCGCCCGGCCGGGCCGCTCTCGCCTGCGGTCCCCCCCCCCGCCCCCCGCCCCGGCCCTGCCCGGCCCCGGCGGCTGCTCCGGCCGCCGCTGGTGAATCCCCGCGCCCTCTTCCCCTGGGAGACAGGTGACGAGGCAGCGGGGCGTACGCGGGAGGCTCGGACTTGCAGAAATTGCGGCTGGGGAGCCGGCCGAGATTGCAGGCTGCGCTCTTCCCTCGGCCCGGGATGTCCTTCGGTCCCCTCAGCGCGGCTGCCGGTCTGGCGCCGGTAATGAGCAGTATTACAGGGAGGGAGGGAGACTCCTTCTACCACATTTGATGTAAGGAAGGGGAAGGGTTTGGGCGCCGCTGCAATGGCTCCGAACAGCGCTAGGTATAAAAAGAATTCTCCGGCCTCGGAGCAGTGAAAGTTGAAAGCAAATAAGACAAGACTGGCTTTTCGCTAGCTGCCAGTCAGCGCTGTGGTCAGTAGACGGCCGACCATCGCTCCCTTTGCTCTCTGCCATCGGTTTAGAAGAAGTGCTGCAGGAAGATGGAGGGGAGGGGTGGGAGGTTTAACTACTTTGTGGGCTGATTCTGAAGTCCTTACAGAGACAGAACTCCTGTTGCCTTCAGGGAGCTTAACCTGCGATCCTGCAGTTCTTGCTTGGGTAATTTTTGGTCCCTAGCAGCGCACGGATTCTTTCTTTCCAAGCCTGAAAGCATCCCTAAACCAAAAACTTGTGCCTAGGTACGTACCGAGAAGAGAGCGTTCGTAACCCGGACGAGGTGCGCAAAGTGACAACGTTACTAAAGCTCTGCTGTTTTCCACAAGGATGAAAGGTCGCTCGTTACCCTTCATATCCTTGGGGGGAAAAAATGGCGAAAATCAGGACATTAGCGTGTCAGCTGTCGCCGTCGCTCGGCTTTTGGCTTCCTAGACAGCATTGGTTAGCTTTGTTTCCTGTTGTCTGGTGCTAAAAAAGACGCAGAATAAAGCGAATGGTCTGAAACGCCAAGCCAGCATCTTCTCTTGCCTTCATCCATGCCAATCTGTTATACTCGACGTGCCTTTTGGGATGCAATGGGGGCACAATTTAGCCCCCTTGCATCACGTTTTCAAATACTCTTACTTCAAAAGCCTGTTGAAATGGCATGGAGGGAGAGGCAGGTGAGATTCCAGAGCGATACCATAATTGCACAGCTGTAATTATGCCTCTCCCCAAATCTCTGTTCCCAGGTTTATTAAAATCCATTGTATTTGGCAAGGATCTTTTAGATTGGCGGGGTTATACAAAGAGCCCGTAATACTCTGAACAGCATAGCTTGGCGAGTTCCTGGGCTTGAAAAAGTACTCGCAGGCAATATCTCTGCTAAATACCAACAGAGACGTGGTAGGTAGAAGGTAAATGAAGTGGGAGGGAGGGATGGGATTTGCTTCTGTGGCACTTTCTGCTGAGTGCACAGGTTCCACTTGCTAGAAATGTGTCCGCTCCTGCTGACGGAGTTGTCCTGCGTAATGGTCATTGTCCAGCTCATTTATTTACCGTTTCGCGTTGGTGCGGGGAATTTTTTTCACTGTTGCTTGTGTTTGATCTTGTCAGCAGTAGCAATCAGACAGTGTGAGAAACATGCTCCATCTTTAACCTAGATTTGAACAGATTTTTTTTCCTAAATTTAACCAGTGTGAACACAAGAGGAGATGAGTATAATTAACCCTGGAGCTGCAAGCAGTGCTTTTCCTGGGATAACCTCACAGCAGGTCAAGCTGTCGTTTTGCACAGACGGTTGTCACATGTTTTCAGTAGATGGCACGCACAGAGCAGAGAACAGCATTTGCCTCGGAAATGCGTAGCTTCATGTGTGTCTGCTGGGCTGCCTGCAAGCAATTTTAAAGAAGTGCCCCGCATGTTGGGGAGGGGAGCGTGCAGTTAAACTGGAATTGCAGTGTTGCTACTCCTAGCCCAATCCCAGAACTCCCATTCTAGCAAGAGGATCTGTGAATTTGTGTCTGAAGAGAAGGGAAGAGCGGGGAGGGAGTTTCCCCAGAACTGTCATAATAATTAGTATACTGTTCTAATAGCGACTTCAAGAGGTGCAGCAGTGGGACATTATTTTCTAAGCGTGGTGCAGCAGAAGCCACCAATTTCTTTACACAGTGGGCTCTAGCAGAGGCACCAGCGCATGCTGTTAGAGTTGAAGTCGGTGTTATTTGACGTGGGGAGGGGAGGAGATGCAGAGAGTTTTGCTCCTGAGCACTGAATGAGTGCCTAGAATTGTTTTTAAAATAAATAAATCCGCGTAGTGCAGAGAGCATAACAGCAGTATATGTCAATTCTAGAGAAAGCAGTTTTTCCCTTAGCTCTGATGTATACCCGGTAGCATTAGCAGCTGTCATCTGAGTGTCCTTATTATCAAGTTCTTTTAGCACCTCCGCTTACTCTTTAAGCTTAGCATTTAAGAAGCCCACCTTGCTTTTGCACTGTCATTTTTCATGTGGCCACCACACATCCACCTGTCAGAGGTGTTTTGCATCACAAATATAGATGCACACACACAAATAATTACTTGTTTAGATGCAGCGTACCAGTCAGAGGAGAGCATCAACTAGAGGTAAATATGCACCTAGCCAAACAAGTAGGTGCGAAACATACAGCCAAAGGGGATTTGGGACAATCTCATGGGCGAAGGCTGGCGTTGGTTGTTGGGTTTTTTTTTTCATCTGACTGATGACATGAGTAAGAGCATGTGGGCAAACACTAAACTGTTGTTCATGCCTCTGTTGCCTTGCAAAGTGTAAATTTAGGCACAAACGTGCACACAGGTTCTTGTTTAGCTCTGCTTCTTTTGTAGAGCACCTTCAACAGGCAATTCTTATACCGTGAGGTGGGGTGGGCAGCTCTTGTATTTAACGGGACCCCCCCAATATTCAGTGGGTTTTCTAAGGTCCCCTGTTGTGGAGCCATGTGGCACCCCCACAACCTGAACTATTTAGCCCATTTCAAAGGATCCCAAATCTACTGGCTTTTAAATTCATGTGATTTTTTTTTTTTTTAATATTTTAAATCGGTCTAGGATTTTCACTGCTTGCCATTGGCAGTGCTGCTCACATTTCTTTCACTAAGCTACTATCTGGGCTTCAGTTTAAGCTCCCAGAGTTTTGCCTTCAAGGGACCCCCCCTCACATCTGCAAAATCCAGCACTGCCGCGTTCTTACACGGGCCTGCCGATACCCCTTCCTTTTGCCATAAGTCTGTCTGATAAATGTCACCAGAGGCAAGAGCAGCAGCATGGTCAAGGCTCCCAGAAATTGCTAGGCTAGGCAAAGAAAAAGCCTCCCAGCAGCATAGAGCCTTGCAGAATGAATGCAGGGCTGTAAGGCAAACAGTCCCTTCTTTATGACTCACTGACAGTCTCTGACCTTGAGGAAGTCACTTGACCTCTTTTTGCCTCTCTTAGCCCTATTGAAAAATAAAGAACAGGGACCACAGTCTCATCCTGATGGTGCATTCAACTGAGTTTCCTCCAAGTCAGCGGTTTGTATTCTTTTAAAAAAAGGTGAACGTATGAAGAATGCCTGCGGAAAAGCAAACTGGCCAAATATCCCTCAGGTCTGAGTCTCCTTTCCACTCCTACAGTATAGCATCTTTGATCTAGAAGAAGCTTAAATGCTTTATGCACTGCGTGCAGGTAGGGATCGTTTACCTACTACAAATGCAACCATTACTCTCATTAAATGCAATGATTATTTTATTCCAGCATTACTGCCTACAAGTTTACAGGGTCAAAAGGACTATGTCTACTCTGCAGAGAGAAACAAGTCCTAGTCATTCCAAAGGAGCAAAATGCTAAGGGTAAGCATAGCTTTAAGCTTTTCTGGTGAGGGAATGTCGCGGCGCAATAAGCAAACCTTTGCTGGTTTTCCTAAGCGTGCAGAAATGCTGGAGCTAATCCTGGCAGGAGAAACGGAACCAGGGAGAGAACTGGGGATGAGGACTGGCACTGGGGGATCTGGGTTTCTAATCCTCCCTCTCTGCGCTAACCAGTTGTGGTATCTTCACCAAATCTTTCCATTCTTCGAACCTCAGTTTATCCATCTGCGTTTGTGACCTCTTGGGAGTACTGGAAGGCTTTGTTCATTACATGAATGTAAATGAAATGTAACGTGTTTATATCCCCGTTCAGGTATGTTTAGTTTACTATAGGAGTCTTGGCAGTATATTACAAAACGTAGCAATCCAAGATACATCTCAGCCTGGTTAATGAGGTTTGGCGCTGGCAGAAACTTGCCACTGGTACCATTCACGACTGCAAAGGTGACAGCAACAGTCCACAAAACACGGCACTTCCAGCAGCTCAGGAACCCCCTAGCACCCTCGGGCCCTAGGCTGGGGTGTAGGTACTACTTCCAGCCGTCACCAGTTGTGCAGACTTTGCTGAGAAATCCAAATAAGAATACTTATAATACTTAATCCAAGTAAAAATATAACTAAACGTGAGAAAAGCTGGTAAAACTTGTCTCCACTGACCACCCACTAGAACTCCTCACCAGGAGTCTCTGCTAAAATCCCATCCCAGTATATAGCCGTTAACAAGTACAGACTCTACCAGGACACATGGTGCTGTGGGTGTTAAAGCAGTCTTGGATTGTTGCTTGATGTGAAGAGGTTTTTTATCTGCTGCATCAACAAAAAACACCCTCGGTAAGGAGGCCGTGCGATGGGAGAGAGAGACAACAGCAAACAGAGCAGGATATGGTCTGCACTTTCACTGATTGAGGGGGGACTTTCCCAACGCTCTTGGTTTAGATAGATCTACCCAGCCAGAGTGCATGGGCATATCTTGTTTCACAGGCCTGATGCAATTACTGCTCCCAGTAGGTGCAACTGCAGCAGACAATAAACACAGATGACTATGTGTGGTTTTTTAGTGATAAGCCCAAACCCTGACATGTATTTAAGAAAGAAGTGGGGTTTGAAGCCATTGCCGTGAATTACTCTTTAGAAATACTCGGTATTTACCTGTTCCCTTTTATTTTGGAGAACGAAATCCTCCCTGTTCAGGGAGTTTCTTGTGCATTGAGAGGATGGGATGGAAATACATCCAGATGCCGGGGGGGCGGGAGGGAGGAAGAGAAAGGATGGCGAGCTGCCACCAAACTTGGTTTAAGTGATACACGTCTGACAGCATCTCTCTTGCTGAGGCAGGAGATGCATTTTCCTCTACATATGTTGCTATTCTTCCCAAGACTTTTAAAAAACTTCAGGATCTGGTGGGGTTTTTTTGCAGCCACGTCTACCACGTGTTTAATTCCCTTTGCACGAGGAGAAGCCTGTCCCGGGTGACCTTGTCACCATTTGCCTGAAGTAGAGTACTGAGCAGGTATAGATTGCCTGGCCAGACTGCCCAGAGGAGCTGCAGTCTTGGTGAGCTGAGATCCAGCCACGTCTAGCTACAGCTTACCATGGGAGATGAAGCGGGAGGTGTCAAAAATCACAAAGCTTCTACAAGAACAGAGCGGTGGTTAATTTGTTCACCTGAAGAGTACTGGTTGCTCTCCACCTTGAGAACGCTGGTATGTTTTCTGAGAGTTCTGTAGTAGCACGTCCTGCCAGCTTTACTCCATCCTCTTCTGAAATGCCGTCCTAGAGTTCCTCCAGCAAAAGTCCCACAATGAGTCACCGCCTCTTACACCTCCACAGGTTTCCATCAGTGCTGTGCTGAAGATGGTTCAGCTGGTTCAATAAAAGCTGGTGTCAAAATGAAAGCTGGTTCCCAGTCTATTGCTAAATACACCCGTGAGCTCCATGGTTACCTCCTTTTCTGGGAGCTAGGCCACCTCTACATGGTTCAGCAGGTGGAGCATCTTTCTTTTCTTTCTGTTCACTTCGGCTCGGACCCAGAAATTTCTAACCCAACTCCAGACCTGTTTCTCCACCCTTTCTCCTAGAACTGCTTATCGGTTCAGCAGCACATCCCCAGGGTGTCCTCTGAGCAGTGTAACTGATGCTCCAAGAATGGAGGGTCATCAGAAATTTTCACATTAGGATTTTAGGATGAGATCTAATGCACACCTGATAAAGGAGCTGCTGTGAGGAAAAGAACGGTAAAAGTAAACAGTATAAATAAAAGGGGAGGTCTAAATAGCCAGGTCCCAGTTTCTTCTTGACATTGTGCCATCTCACAGAAAATAACATACAAAAGACTGTGAAACTGAGGAAACAAGATGAAGAAAGGGAGAAAATACATCATGAAGTTTTGAGAAAATTTACCGGCTATTTATTTTCTTCTTTGTTCTCTCACTTCACAGATGAGAAACTGATACAGAAGGAACAACTGTTTATTAACCTTGTTTTCAGCTTACTCAGGCTACCGTACCAGTGACTAACACTGAGGGTTAAAAATGCTTTGAAAAAGAGTCAATATTAACTATCATTAACTAGAAAGTTGTTACTAATGGCTGCTGAGGAATCTGTCTCCTTTTGTTCATTCCTGCACTGCATCTTGGATGGGAAACAGTAAGCTTAGGACATTGATCGATGAATGCAGGTAAATCTTCTTGGGGTGGCGTGGAGCATAACTGTTCTGTTCTCTTTAACAAAGGTCGTAGAGTCAGCGCGGTTTCTGGAAGCTTTGCTGGAATTGCTGAAGGTAACTCCAGCTGGGGCACGCTCACTTGCGTGAGGCTGGGAGGTGGTAGTGGGACACTGTTAACTTGCTCCGTTCTTATGCGCTTGCCTAGGCAGCCGCGGAGTTCAGGACCCCTCTAGAAACAATACTAAGACAATTCATGGAAACGAATTGGGCAAAGTCACGTTTTCTCTCTGTTATAACCCCTGGCAGAAGCGACAGCTGGGAGCAATGATCTTTAGCTGTCATAGCTTGACGTGCCAGAGCTCATCTGTTACTATCCATCGGCAATAGCTAATGTCATGATCTTTACTTCAAAATCCACTCCATTCTCCCTGCTCTCCAAAACTCTTGACGTGCCATTGCCCTGAGGCTCATAGGCTGGATAGCACCATCTGCTTCTCCTTGGCTTGTCCTGTGTACCCAGTTCTCCCATCATGTTTCTCAGCTCAGGAGTCAGGGCTGCTTACACAGTCTGTGCCTTTACCCTTTGAATTCCTCTACTGGCTCTCCCAGTTGTAACGCAGCTAGGTTAGACCTCCCGGACAAAGTTTCGTCCCTTCCTGGGCTTCCCCCATCTCTGTTCTGCCAACAAGGTCCCCTCATCCCCTTCGTTCTCATCCTGCGCCCCACAGCACCTGGTTGCACCCGATTCCTTTGAGCTGATTTTGCCTGCGGTATATTAGTGCAGGTTGGAGCTTCTCTCCCTTCCTGGCTCCCCTCAAAGCCCATCTCTGCTGTGACACCTACAGAAAGCCAGTCAGTTGGTGCTGCTTACCAATTTATGTGTAACAAGGAAGAGCACATCTCTGCAACAGCATGTACGTGTGCAAGCATGTGACTATATTCTGTGTCTATCTTCGCACCCTTTGTCATTCCCCTTGGTAAAATGACCAACTCTTTTGATCAGGGGCGTGAATTTTAACACATGCTTGTCCTGTGTAGCCATGATCACAGCTTTGCCCATCGCAGCAGCACATGCTCATCTTGAAAGCCTTAGGCTGTGTTGTCACCACCCCTGAATGGTTCCGCAACAGTCTCCCGACAGGAGTCGGGGGGGAAAAAAGCAATCTCCTGCTGTTTGCACCTCTAGCAGTTGTGGATCTGTTTGCCGAAGAACCCAAATTGCCTGACAAGTCCTATGTCCCAAGCTGCTGACTATCGTGACATCTCTGTCCTATTCATTCATATGTACCATCAACAAGGCAGGAGCTGCATCTCTGTACACGTCCCTAGGTGGAGAGAACAACCATCTTTACACTGCTGAATAAGCCTTTCAGGACACAGGACACTGATTGTTGGTTGCAAGGCTACAGCATTTTTCCTTCTCCAACGCATCCGTGTTTGACAGGTCAAATCTCTGCCCTACTAAAGCAAATACTTTTCTAGCCACTGCTCAGTATTCCCTTCCTTTCTTTAGTAGGAACACTGCCCGTTGCATTTACTTGCTGCCAGTTTAGGGGGCTGTCATGTAGATTGTTCTGCATCGATGGCAACAGCAACTCCTTTCATATCAGAGTGGCAGGCAGCAAAACTCTGCTAATCTAGCCGTCGATCTAGTTGCCTGGGAGCTGCTGGAAAGGAGCCGCTGGGTCAGCCAGCAAAGAGCCACCAAACTAGTATTCCTCAAATTTTGATTCCAAAGCTCCTGTAATGCCCTGATTACAGCTGTTAGTTTTCACAGCTCTGGTGTTACTCTGGCCTGGCCACATCAGGGACATCTGAACAACTCATTTCCAACCTCAGGCAACTCAAGTGAGGTGTCTACCTTGCTGTAAGTCACCTTATTCTGTAAAGCAAGAGGGTTCACGGCCCTCTTGGTAGAACCTAATCAGGCAGTGGTGGAAATTTGCTACCTGTCTGCTGCATCTGAAAGGCTTAGCCTAACATGCAAAGACTGATTTCAGATCAGCGCAGCTGGATGCTGCTTATCTGAGGTCTTTTCTAGCTTGGAAGACTTGACTCCAGGCAGCAGAGCTGTTTACTGCTACCTGAAGCAGATGGAGAGGAGAATACAAAACAAGCAGGGGGGTACCCTTGCCCTGCACATTCCCCAGTGTAGTGTGTGGGAGAGGAAATTTACTCCCAGAAGCAAACCAGAAGCAGAGGAAGCGCTGGGGACTCGAGAAGTTATGTCAGACCTTTAGTGCTTCCTTTCGCTATTCCTGGGCTGATGTGACTAACAAACATCTACCTTCGGTATGCTGTGCTATCCCTACAGTCACCATCTAATCCACAAATTCACCCTGATATGAAAAGCATCTTTATGATATAAAGAATGATCTCTCAACCAACTGCAGGGAAGAACCTGTGAGCATTCACATTCCTCTGCCCAATACTGCTCCTGGAGAGGGAGAGGCCAGAAAGATTACGTTTCATCCAGCTTCCAGAGAACAAATCCATGGAATGGCCATAGCCTCTCCCAGACAGGAGCTGCCCGGGAAGGTCATCACCCCACCCAGTTGGTCTTGCAGAAGCAGAATGATGAGGGAAGGAGTCTGTTATGATGCTCTGGAAAATCATCATAAGTCAGCCCTAACCATTGTTGTGCAAAGGCACTTTTTTTGTTGTCTAGTGCTTCAAAAAGAATCAGATCAGAATCTCTGTCCCATGCCTGTAGCAACAATTCTCTCATCAAACAGTGTGGTGCAGAGTTAAGCCTCAGCTCCTTTAGTCACCATATTTTTTTAATACTAGTATAATTCAAATCCTAGATTACTATCCTCTTAAATGCTTTGCACTGATTAATTGCTTAAGACACGGTAGTGCATTCATGTTGCAAGGAAACCAGAGCAGCACAAGGCCCTCACCTATACTGGAAGTACAAAGAAAATGTATTCATTTTCCTTTATACATTCTCTAACTAGCGTGATGGAGCTCAAACTGAGGCAGCTCAGGAGCTTTGCTCATGGTGCGGGGGGGTAAATTGAATTAATAGATTAATACAAAATAATTTTTAAAACCCAGGGCTGATTAACTTGGAGTACGGTGCCAGAAGGTGTCATGGAGTTAAAAAACCTAATAAGGTTAGAAAAGAAAGCTTAGAAACATAACTAATCAGAATGTTCACTGCTGTATTAGATAGGATAAAAACTGTAAAGCAAATATTACATTTTCATGCTTGAGAACCACTGCTAACTGGTTTGGATTTATGAATAAACTTCCCCGAGATTTTCATTTCCCTGTCCACAGCCGTGTCACATAAATGACTCAGTCGTCCTGTGATCAGCTAGCATATTCACATCCTTTTCCTCTTTGGTTGTTTCCAGCTCATGAGCTCACAAATTCTAGCAAAAATTCTTATTAGTCCCAAAGAGCATGGTCTTCAATTTTGTATTACCAACTTCCATCCCAAATAAATTCACTGCTGTGTACCAGGTCATGTAGTTCTTGTCATATCACATTGTCATCCTCATCCCTTTTGACAGTACCTTTCAACTTCACAGTCAGTAGGGCGCTCCTACTTTTACATAGGGGTATTAACAAAACACTAAACGAGCTCAATTCTGAAATTAATTCCTGAGGTATGCTACTAGTGATCTCTATTTACAGAACAATATACTTGTCAGCAGAACCCATTTCAGCTTCTTTAGCCACCACATAATTCTTCACAATATCTTCACCTTCCCTAGCTTAACTGAAAAGGCATAGCCAGGATAGAGAATTGTATTATTGGCCTGATTGAGTACAACGATTCCAGTGTTCCAGATGCCTGAAAACACGCTATACTGTCTGCTTGGGGTGGAAGTTACCCTCCACGTGCTCCAAATCAGACACACACTCCTACCTCATTCTTCCATTCCGCCAGCAATGCGTTGCACAGACGTAGTTTATGAAGGGTTTGGGAATGATCCGAGATCTTTACCTGAAGCACTTTGCCACAGCTTATATTAAAGAGAAGACATCTTATTAGAAGATTGGCTTATGCTCCTGCACAGTTCAAACCCTGACCTTTTCAAGCAAATAATACACTGAATCATCCCTCTGGTCTTTAGTTTATTCGTTTTCAGCCTGATTTCCGAAGGAAATGAGTCATAAGCACGTATGTTTTCCGTGCTCTGCTTGTCAGTCCCATCCCAATAACTTTCAAACCTGTTGGCCAACTAGATTTGATGTCTCAATGGTGCTAAGTTTATATGGTATAAATGGAGGGCAGGGAAGAGGCAAGGACAGTAGAGGCCCAGCTACACAAAAGGGTGATGCTTAAGCTCACTTTACACCGTCTGTCAAAGCACAGCCAGGTGACACAGCCTGACACAGCCAGCATTAGTTGGCTCTGTTGCTGACAAGCCACTCTTCTTTGCAAGTTTGTTTAGTGCATTTTTAAGGAAAAGAAGGTTGAGAGCTTTGGTTTATACCTCTCTCTCTTCAGTTAGTTAGAAAACAGTTGACTTGAGCATCCTCTGCCTCTTTGATTCTGTCAGTTGTTCCCCTCCCACAGAGGCCATAAAGGTTTCTCTCTGTTTCAAAACATCATTAAAATGGAAAGGCTTTGGGCTACACTGGACCTGGATAAAACATGTGAATGGGTTCTTATTTTAATGAAGGAAATGTTCCTCCCCATTTGACCTCTCCATCTTGCCAGATGAGTCTTTTCAGCTACGGAGAGTTCAAGGAAAAACCAAAAGCATTTCAGTCCCTATCAATTATAGATGGTATGAATACACAAGGAGGTGGCCCCGGAGACAGCCTGCTCTCCACCCCTTAGCCGACTCTGCAATTGTCAGCTCTTTCACGTGTCCTGGGAGGTGAACTGTGAGCCACCACAGGGCACGGCGCACAGATGTTACCCAGCCACGTCATCCTGCCTTGTTTGTGGTACAGGATAAAGTGCTAGCTTTCATCCCAAATTGAACATGCCGCAGTAAGCCAGGCTTGAGGCAATCGTGGCATGCACAACTGTCAGTGGCTTCATCTCAGAGCCTTCAAGCTGTTCCAGCTGCATTTCACAGTACCGCTGTCAGTTGTTTGAACCACTATGAGCAAAGGATGCTTTACCCTTCAGTAGAGAAGGCAGCTTGAAATCCATCACTTCCTCCAAAGCGTCTCCCTACTTACAGAAATCCCCTCCTTGTCTCAGATGGGTTTAAAAAAAACCCCAAAACTCCATTCCATTAAGACCTTAGTGTCACTGCGTAATATACTCTGGCAAGAATCATAAAATATTTGGTAGCACTCATTAGGGTTGGACTGCTGTTGAACTCCAGGCACTTCCCACGTGATTGTCACCATCTGATGCGGCTAATCTCTGATAAAGTTCTACGTACTTTTCCCTTGTGAAAACGACTCTAGAGACCAGATTCCTCCGGTGGGTGTCAATAGCAACAGGAGGCCAGAGGAGGAAAGGGTACGATGTAGAGAAGCTGCCACAGTGAGAGAGTAAAGCAACACAAGGTGAACAAAAGCAAACGACAAGGAAGAGGCGGTGGAATAAATAGCAACTGGAACAGTAGATCTGAAGGCCAAACATATCTGAAGTCGTATTGACTGGACTAGATGAGTACTGATTTAAAAGATAAAGATGAGTCAAAGATTACTAGCTAAATATAAAGTCATAGAGGAGGAAACCTCCGCGGGGTTTAACCTGGCAGATCAACAATAACAGCCCTGGCAAAAACAAACAGAAGGGACTTCCATCTTTTCTAAAGTGGCTGCAGGAGGAGCTAGTATTTATGGATATTATAGAGTCAGAATGATCTAGTAGTTAAAAGCTGACTGAAGCTCTTGCTCTACCAGTGCTTTCCTAGGACTTTGCTCCTACCTCTCCTGGCTGGGAAGATCAAAGGCATGGAGATTAGAAGATGCAATACGAAGATCATCTCCACCTTAAGCTCTTTATTTTGGTAGAATAAAGATTTGCTGGTACACAGCTAGGGGCAGATTTTGGCTTCAGAAAACAATTACTGTTTGCTTGGCATCTAGGTTTTAAATATTTCTTTAATATTACCATAACTAAGAATTTTCAGTAAGCCTCTGGTTTTGATTTGAAGGACCAGTAACTACAGGAACTGGTAGGTCAAAATACTCTTTCAAAACAGAAGCTATGAGGATCCGATGAAAAGTTTGCTGAAATTCCTTGCTTTTCCAAGCTTTGGCCCTTTCAAGGAAAACTGCACTATTATATCACCAGATTTGTGACAAAATAGAAGCATAAATCACCACAAACTTGCCTTGAAGTAGCTTAAGAATCATTTAGAAATAATGAACACTTCTAAAGAACCGCACTGTTTCAAATTAGAAGAGTCTGCAATATGGGAACATAAACACATGGCAAAGGCAGAAATCATTCATGCCTGCTGTTACTGAAGTGCTTATTCACGTGTCTGGCTAGGATGTTGCTCTGACATCCTCCAAGAGGACCTTCTCATAGGAGTTAGTGCTAATGGCAGCCATCAAGAACTGAGGACCCTCCATGCTCTGAGTGTTACAGGACAATCAATAACGGGACTGCAGAGCTGAACAGCAGTTCAAGAGTCTTCTATCCATACCCATGTGTGGTACAAGGGTACAAATAAGACATATCCCAGGTAACATTTGCTTAAGCTGTTCTTAAACACTTGCAACGCTGGGAACCTTCACAACTTCCCCAAGCAGTCTCTTTCAATGCTTCGCTCTCTTCACTGCTAGAAAGTACTTCCTAGCTGAAATGTAAGCCCTCTTCTTACTTCCCAAGTACAAGAAGAACAGATTGTATCCTGGTTGTACCCTTCTTTGCATTACAAGGTTTGGGATTTTTTCTTTTTACATGTGTGAACACTATTAGCCTATCTTCCCTTACTGTCTCCTTGAGGGTTTATTTTCTGTCTTCGCTGGACCACTTGTTATTGTCAGGATCCTCCTGTGGATTACATCCACATTTTCTTTCCAGATTGGCATCCAAAATGAGACACAGTACTCTCACGTCTTGCAAACTGCTTCTTTTCATACATGTTGGTGTGCGTTTTTCTTCATTAACAGTATAGCCTTGTTGACTTTAGCTGGCGATCCACTTCACTCCCCGTATCCTTTTCAGCTGAATTGCTCTCCAACCAACTGTTCTCCTGCTGTACTCACACAGTGGGGGGTTTTTTCCTGCGTAACTGTAGGACCTTTAACTTGCCCCTGTCAAACTGCACCCTCTTTTTATCAGGACACCGCCAGTTTGTGGGGATCCTTTGGAATTCTACCCTGTCTTCCAACATACACCAGCTCCTCACATTTTGGTGTTATCTACAAATTGACGAGGCAGTCTGCAGTCTGTCATTTAGCTCTTTACTGACAATACTAAATACCATGGGGCCTAGGACAGATCAGTGCGGAAGCCTACTTAACATTGTCTTTCACTTTGTTAACAGAGTTAAGTCTATTCATTTAGACTGTGGTCCTTCAGTTTGCTTAAGAAAATGTCACTAAAATTTGTCATTTGGCTAGCGTAAAAGCCAAGATACATAACATCCGCTGTTTCTCCTTTATCCTCAAGATTGATCACCCATCTCAGACTGAAGTTAAACTGATTTGTTCTGACAGCTCACATTAGCTGTTACTTATCTCCTTGTTACCAGCCCTGTGCACTCCAAGGGATGGCAATAGGCAGAGTCCTAGGGTGGGCTGCCAGCCACAAAAAGTCTGACACAGGCTCAGCAGCTCCTCTGAGAACTGCTGGGTGCCTCTTCATGTGCATGATGGTGGAAGGGTCAGCATACTTCACTCACTACTACTGTCTCTTTTTCTCCTAAAAAAGCTAATCGGACCAGTGAAGTAAGGGTCTTTCTTCTGGAAGAGGTATGGAGGACTCAGGAGCAGCAGAGAACTGAAGGAGACCACGCTATGTATTGGAAGGAGAGCGTGGCCAAGAAGGGAGGATGGGGAGGGACAGCTGGTATCTCTCTACAAATTGAGAGGCAGGCCGAGCAGAAGGGGAAGGCAGCTCGGAAGAGGTGGCTCTCCTTGGGCTCTCCAAACATTTGTGGATCCACACCTCATTTAGCATTAATCCCTCCCTACGGAGAGAGACAACCTGTCATACAGTTTGGATTTTAATTTTCCACACGTTTCCCCACAAGCAGAAACATACGGGCATCTTTAGGCCTTTTTGGTACCTGCAGAGGAATAAATGAGAACCACTGGCTGGAAAGGTGTACTGTCATTCTGATATTCCCTTTTCATCCCATTAAGGTTGTCCAGGAACTAGGAGTCAGCTGATCAGATTATTGCCAGACATTATCAAGCTGTCTATAATTAGCTTTTTATTGGTGAGAAGCCAGAAAATACTCTTTGTTTGCAAGCTTGGACTATAGAGAAAGAAGAGAAATATTTCATGGAAGAGATTGTTTGGAAACTGCAGATCCTAATTAGTGTCTCAGCCTAGTAGTGAAACTGCATGTGGCATTGCTCTGAAAAAAAGATGCTTTAAACATCCTCTTTTGAGGACTGCCGGGTTGCATTCTTGAAAGGCACAGCACACATGGAGCTCAGTGCAGATACAGATGCTTTATCACCTCTGCTTTCTTCCCTTGGTGTAGGCTTCTTACATTCCCACACGTTATATGGCTCCTTTTAGTGCCAATCCGGATTGAAAATTTAACACGGGTTAAAACATAGGTTAAAAATTGGGCTGTGCCATCCACACGTAGCCCGTGCAGTCTGCATGCTCAGCATCAGTAACTTCAACTTCAGACAAATTTGGATAAGCATTCCGGCAGTCCAGGTCTTTTTATTCTGTACATTACAATTACAGTAGTTTAAGTCCAAGGTGACTTTTAATCTAAGATAACCCTTTACATTTTCAGCATAATTTTATGGCACATTTTACCTGATTTCTTTTAGAATTTAATTATAATTTATATTACTAACACATGGCTGAAATTTTCAGTCTCATGTAGTAATGGTATCCCTTTTGATTTTTCCAGTGGACATTGTAAGCTCTATGTGCTTTTTGTAAATCCCATTTACAGAGACTGCAGCATGCAGAGATTAATAATACTTCCATTAGTAGCATGGTTAGAAGATTCCTGCCTATTCCAAGACAAACTCCTCCCCCCCCCCCCCCCCCCCCGGGTTGTTTCTTGGTTGGTTTTTTGGGGGGTTGGGTTGGGTTTGGGATGGGTTGGGTTGGGTTTGGGGGGAGGTATATTCCAATAATTTTTCTTCCCAAACACTTAACTCAAACCAGAACTTATTACTGTCATGTTTTCTCTTTTCTGAGGAAGAACATCACCATGAGGGATGCCAACCCTTCTGAAGTAATGGAAGTATGAGACTCTCCTAGTCTGCCTTATTAGTTCAAGTCTTAACGAGATATGAGAACAAAGCCTGTTCCATGATCTCTAAAGGTCTCAATCAAATGTCTGAATAAAACCCCAAAGCAGTTATATCAAAGCATCAATCATATGTTTTCCAGAGTAGAACCAGAGCAAGAATATGCACCATCTTCCTGCAATCTAAACGATTTTGAGTGAGCTGCTGGCTGCTATACTTGGGGCGAGATCATCATAAAGCAAAGTATTTTGCAGAGTTTAATTGTGGTTATTTCGGGGAATGGCACTGTCAGTTTGTGAAATACACATTGAGTTTGCAGTGGTTGGAGTACCTAGCACTTGCTAAGGAGTAATAATCCACATAGGCTCTTAAACTCCAGTGGTAGAGTCAAGAATAAATACAATAAAGAGGGAATATCCAGTTCAGGTTTAAGCAGTCATGGGTTTAGCTACTTCCTTCTGATTTGCAACCAAACAAATCAATACAGGCTGGTTTTTTCAGTCTAAGGGGTGGAAAACAAGTGTCATTTGGATTCAGAGCCTTTTGCGTGGCTATACAGGAGTGGTTCAACCACATGACTATTAGCCCTTGCATAGGACACCCGCTCCAGGCTCCAGGGAGTATTTGCAAGGGCTACCTTTCAGCATTGCAGGTTAGTATCCCTTGGTGAGTATACCCAGCAGAGAAAAAGATGATTCAGAGCAAGAATGTGATTGTGGTTAAGTGATCCGCTAGAGGAGCTGCTGCCATACGCACCTAGGGAGACTGGTTTCCTCTGCTGGGATTTCACTGCTATAAATGAGCATCCTCTTGGTTCCCAGGCTAGCTGCGCTGCGTCTCTACATCCTTAGCACCTTGTCCCAAACTCCTAACTCCACTTCTCCCCCCAGACTTTCCCTCCTCAATAGACCTCAACTCCCCACCCATACACCCCTTTCACCACCCCAGAAGTTCTCTGCCTCCGTCCCCACGTGGCCCTCAGCCCCGCTCTCCTTCCCTTGCAAGCATCTGTCTCCATGTCTTTCTGACATAACCGAGACAACCCCTCTCAGCTTGGTTTCCACTTTCTGCTCCTCTTTCTTCCTGTGACCAGTGAGCCAATAAGGGAATTTTTTTGCTCTCGAAGTTTCCAAATCCCTGCTTTTTCCTAGATCGGATTGTGCCTAGGGTGGACTGAATATTCAAAGGATTTGGGTTCCAGATTCTAAAGTTTAACTTCATTTTGAGGGCTCAGAGAGCAGCTATAGGAGTGGGGAAAGCTGAAAAATATGGGGGGTTTTAATAAGAGACTCCAGGCACTTCTTTATCCAGATTCATATTCAAAGGATTTGGGTTCCAGATTCTGAGTACTATATGCAGAACTATACTGGGTTTATTTTCAGAAGGTTATATGCAGTACTATGCTGGTTTTATTTTCAGAAGGTTATCAGTTGGCCAGCTATAGGTTACCCCAGGGATAACAGAAGGCACCTGCTTGACACAAATGATACCTGCCAGATTTCAGTTTGCAAAGCCAAACGATGAGAGGGCATGAGACAAATCCAAAGACAGTCACCAGAGATCTTTAACAAGGGAAAAAATAAGGTATGTTTCCCTAGCCTGTTTTTCAGAAATACCTGAAGAGTCTTGGCTGATGTTTTCCAAAAGCAGACATCAAAGGCAGACATCACACGTAGAGTATTTTAGCCCCAAAACTTAAAAGACCAACAAAGTTATAAGCAGCAGACTCTCTCCTACAGTAGAAGGCACAAGGCAATCTTAAAAATAGGCAGTGCTACCAGCTCACCTGGGTGATAGCAAACTGCAAACAAGACAGGAGTTTGTGAAATATAAACTTGCAACCCAAGATGCTCCTGTAGGGCAAGGGCATTTTCATCTCCCAGAACAACAGCAAATGGAATTCCTGTTATGACTAACACAGTGCGCTGAGCCCAAGGAACATGCCACGGGGTAGGGATATGCTAACATTGTTTGCACAGTAATTTGGCCCACTCTAAGTGTTCTGTAACACAGATAGGTCTTGAGCCTTGCCTACAGCGGGAATTTAGCCACTGGTATAAACTGTGTCTGGAGGATAGTTCTGGCATGCAGATTTAACCTTTGGTGAAAATTGTCGGGTAGGCGAGGCTCTTGATATTGTTGTTCAAAATCTCCATGTTAAAACCTGTACAGCCTACTTCCAGACTTAGTTCTTAGCTCAGCCAAAATTAGAAGCCAAAAGTCTGGGCCAAAATGAGCTATTTGCATAACCTGCAGAGGTATTCACACAGAAGAGGTTTCTCTGGTAAGATGCTAACTGACAGCACTTCCAGTTTAACTTCATTTTGAGGGCTCAGAGAGCAGCTATAGGAGTGGGGAAAGCTGAAAAATATGGGGGGTTTTAATAAGAGACTCCAGGCACTTCTTTATGCAGGCAATTAAAGAGAAGATGGAATGGTGATTTGATCAGAGTACCAATGCAACAAGGAAACACGAGCTTTTCAGGGTAGCAAAGTGTGGCTAGTAATTGCAACTAAACAAAAAAATCAGTATAGAAACATAGTGATGTTTCTTAAACAATGAAAATAATTAACCTTTGGGAGAAAAGGGCTGTCATGGATCGTCTCTCACTGGCACCTGTCAAGCGTAGATATTTTCCTGAAAGATACTCTGAAATTCAAAATTAATTCAGGGTGCAATAAAGTAGAATCCAAAACCCTCAACTGCTGGGATTTTAGTTACAACTTCCCACCATTGCTAACCACAGCTACTGGCAAATGTTAAAGGAGTAGATGTATTTTGGCTCTACAGGTGCTTAATCTTTGTTTTGCCTAACCTTCTGCTTGAGCAGGGCCAAACAAATTAGCTCCGACGGTACAGTTATCTGCTGGTACCAGGTCTGTACTGCACCTCTCAAATTGTTGCAGCTCACGGAACTGGCTGGCATAGATTGAGTCCACAAATTAAAACTTAGAAATCTGGGCTTAACGCTCCTGTTATGAAGAAAAATAGCCAAACTTCCTATTTCCTTGCTTAAACATCAGCAGTCGTTTGGGAAGCATGATGGACAGGGCCCCTCCACTGGAGCTAATAGCATTAACCTTCGCCCCCTCCCCATGGCACATTTCACCCAGTAGTTTCAAATCGGCTTATTTTATAGCAGATAGGGATTCTTCATCACCATGTGATATACACGGTTTTAAAAATTAGGAGTTACTTATTGCCTAAGCTGACACAATAAATCAGCTGCCAAATTGAGAATGATAATCAAGCACGATGGATGACCATCGCACGCTGCGGGGAAGCAGGACACCCTGCATTCTGAGCTGGAGGGATGTAGCCACCAGATGCTGCATTACAATGCAATGAGACCTGTAGGGAACGGGTGACTGTGGCTTTGCGTCTGCAAGTAAAGGGCACCCTTCTAATCACCAGAGAGCTACTAGAGATGGTGCTGTGCAGGACCGAGCCCATTCAGTTTCAAGAAAGGTGGAGGAGGAGCTGGATAAACCCCTGGATTCAGTCCCTTTGAGTGAGCTCTGTTCCTCAGAAGGATTCACCGGGGGCCTATTAGGAATGGAAAAGGAGGGTGATGGGGTGTTTGATGTAGTAAACAAACACTGCCAGCCAGAGATGCGCATGTCTGTTTAGGAAAACAACACGTTTTCAAAACAATTCTCCCCTGACTGAATTAGATAGGAAGTACAAGGCTTCCATGTCTCTTCCATTTCTGAAAGCTGAATTACTAGCAGCCTCAATATTTGCATTGAATCACAGTCCATTAAGATCATTTCAGTCCACCAAGAACTGAAAGCACGCACCTCTAAATATTTATAAGGCAGATACTCCCTCCAGGTTCATTTCCAACGGCCGCTTCCAGCGCTGGATCTCCAAATGGCCAACTCTTCCAGGCGAACTGTTTCCTGCGCATCCATCTGCTCGCTTTGTTCGGGTAAACACGCGTATCTCCTGCTAGCCATGTGGTACCGACTCCTCTCTGCTGCGTGCACGGTTAGTGGGGATGCCCTGCAGAATCTTTACTGTGAGCGCGAGCCACAGAAAGGACCCAGCTGGGTATCTGGAAGCCCATTCGGGTTTATGAATTAGCAGGATGTGGGAGACTTTTTATTTTCTTTTAAACCGATCCATGAAGCAAGTCCAATACGGAATTACTGAGTTAATATACATGAATAGACTGCCTGTCATTTTTCACAGAATCATTTTCTATGACTAACTGGAAATACCAAGTAGTAAATGAACAGAGAGACTGAAATCCACCCCCTGAGTTGCTCTGAAAGGCAGTTTCAGAGAACGTGAAAGGCTGGATCAGATTGGCAGCGTGCAGAAAGCGACTGCCACTGCTGTACATGCTACTGGTCAGCAGATAAACAAAGCAATCCCGTTTCCAGGGCTCTGAAGCCAGCAGTAAATTTACACAGCCATCTTTTTAATAGCTTTGAAAAATAAAGGAAAACAAGGCACAGTCACTTCGAGCTCCATTAGAAATAGAGTGAGAAAAATGAATGTTTGACAAATAGGAAGGGACAAATTCTGGATAAGGAAATGCTGCTAAGCTTTCAGAAACATACATGTTTGTAACTGGCAATCAAATAGCAAGCAACCAGATGCCTTTGAAATACCTGTGCACTTTAATGGCAGGAGCTGTTCAAATATATTGAGAGTCCATCATTAAAGCAAACGGGACAAAGCTCTCGTTAGTAATTACTGCGTCACTCAACCAAACCTACCAGCAGTGGGGCTAGTTCTGCCTTCCTCGCTCAACACATCTGTACCATCAGTTCTCTACTGGTAAAAGCCTGTTGATAATTGTTCCTAGTTAGCTATTTAAGCTTTCAATGCGTACTTGGGTTAGGAATGTATTCTGCCTGTGTTAACCGATCGTAGACTTGGACTAATTTAGGTCGGAAGGAATCTCTGGAGGTCATCTAGCCAACCTCCTGCTCGTGAAACCTGAAGTGAGATACAGAGTGGGGCTTACTTGAGGGGGGCAGGGGAGGGGGATCAAGAACCATATCATATTCCTGACCCAGCATGGTATCCTCTCAGCTGCAGGCTGCAGTTACCATGCAAAAAGTGCAGGCTGGCTGTTCATTGGTGACACCTGAGCTGTGATGACTGGGATTTGCAGGAGCAGCGAGTCTCCTCCTTGCCAGAGACACACTGAGTAACACCACCTGCCATGGGAAATTTCTCTCCATGCCCTGGCACTTCACACTGCCAGTCTCAGAACTGGTCCTCGCAGCGGCATCCTGCCTTCCTTCCCCCTTCCCCAAATTGTGTCGTTCCCAAAGTTGCCTTGGATCGCAGCACCAGGTGGGCTTGTGGACAGCACAACTTTCCTCGTTTCCCCAAAGGCTGTGACTGCACCATGTCCTATTCTTGTCACTGCTCCCCAAACCATTCTTAACGCCCAATACGCCTAATGAAGTTTAGCCCCCCGGAGTAAGCACTACGGTGTGCCACAAACAGGGCTGTAAAGCATGCCTCTGGGATCTCCCCCTTTCCCCTTCATTTCACTCCCAGTTGTGGGAAACTCACTATGGAGATTTTCTTCAGCTCCTTGACATTTATGCAACAATTGTCCTTCAGCGCACGGAGTCCTCAGCATGCTGTTTCTTCACCGTGTTTACGTTTTCCTTTAGGAAGTCAGCAGAGCTGACCTCTCGGGATGAACTCGTGTTGCAGTACTCTGCAGAAAGCAGATAGCATAGCACGTTTGTTCCCTGTACTACAACTCCAGGTACCTCTGGTTTGCTAGCAGCACATTCCAACAGAGCAGAGCCCTTTGTTGTTCCTATAGTAAAACTCCATCCAGGACTTCCTGGATAAAAGACAATTACACATTATTTGTAAATCTAACAGCCTTGCATTAAGCCAAATACAAACTTTGATCCAATTTAGTTCCTTTTTTCCTTGTCAGATAACTGTTTGACTGCCTTTTTGTACTTTGCTGAGCTCCAGCCCTCAGTCTGAGAAGCGGTTTTACTACAAACGAAGCCGGTTGCTGCCACGAGACCGTACGGTGTTCCCGCTCTGCGAGGGATGTTTACCTTCTCGCACTCTCTCCCCCGGCCCCCCAGGAGCAATCACAATCCCTTCACTTCACAATGCCAAAAATAGAAGCGTTGGTATTTAAATTGCGAACAATCGTGTTTGTTTGGCAAACAATCCATATGACTGCACCCTTCCTGAATCACGGGTCTGAGTCATTTCCCTCACCTAAGCTGCTCTCTTCCCCCATGCAGATTGTAGGAGCAGGGAGGAATACAGCACTAATGTTCTCCTGTCTGTCTGTCTGTCTGTCTCCCCATCATCCCCATCCCCTGCAGCCTGCCTGCTCCAGGCCGAGCTGGTGAATTACGAGCGAGTCAAGGAGTACTGCCTCAAAGTGCTTCAGAAAGAAGGCGAGAACTTCAAGGCGCTCTATCGATCGGGAGTGGCATTTTACCACCTGGGTGACTTCAACAAGGCCCTCTACTACCTGAAAGAGGCAAGATCCCGCCAGCCGACAGGTATGGGGGGCAGCGGGGACGTGGCTTCGCATTGAGCCCTTTTGCATTTCTTTTCCCGAGACTTAGTCTGTCCCTGACTTGATTTCCACAGGGATGAGCATGACTCACTGTATGCTTAGCTGTACTCCCCTTCAAGCACCCTCCCGTAGTGCAGCAAGGTTGCAGTGCCTAAAGATAAACCACTGTCAAGGCTGCAGCACAAGCTGGATGATGACAGTACTGCTGGAATGCCATCTGTGTGGAGGGGATCCTGCCTCTCTTTCCCGCCCTAGTTTATTTTTGAAGAAGAAAGTGGGATGGGGAAGAGCGTATCCCGACCATTTCATTTTCTGACTCTTGGAGAAAAAGCTTCTTCCCCTTAGCAAAGCCAGGAGACTATTTGTAATCCTCAATAGCCATGCCTTCCGCCATCTCAGTAAAGAATTAGTATTCTGCTTTGGTCAAAGAGACAGACGTTTACTCACCAAGCATTCATCAGGATGCTTCAACTTTTGCCATTAAATCAGCCAAAATGTCTGTCATCCACGTGTCAAACCCCAACAATTCATTTGGGGACAGCAAAGAAATTATGTATTCAAACAACTTAGCCTTTCCAGATCAACCACCTTCATGCTAACCTCCCCAGCCTCAGAAGGCAGGTAGAAGGCCATGACGCAGAGATGGTGCTTTTATTTTTCAAATAGCACGAGGGAGACAAAACCACACTATGGTTTAAACCATTTCCCTTAAAAGAAAGGAGTTCTGTAATACTCAAAGAAAAATAAAAGGCTCACAAGAAAGCAAAGCAGAAGCCACGCGCAAAGAAAACCCCACAGAGCAGCTCTTCCACCTGAACCTGAGAGGGAAGAGCGAGAACAGGGTGTGAAACAGGAGCGAGCCTGGCTCCTGGCAGAGCGCGGTGGAGCTGATGTTCATGGCACTAGAGGAGGCAGGGGAGGCCGTCGGAGCTGGCTGTGCTCGATGTCCCACAGGCACTGGCCCTGCAGGGCTCCTGCGGTGGCTGCGCCCTGGAGGAGCACCGGGGAGGGTGCGCTTCGGGCTGTGCTGGGATCGCCTTCCTCTTCCACCTCCCATAAGGGTGCCCGGTCCCATCTGCCACGCTTGGCCACGGGCTCCAGGCAGTCTGACAGCACAGCTGTGCACCCCACACTCCCTGAGCAAATGTGCTTAAAAGCTCAGTTTAGCCTATTTTAGTTTACAGCGTGCCCTTCTGCTTTCAGCCCTTGCCAGAACCAGGAAATGGAAAAGCCTATGCAAGAGAAAAACCGTGGAAAATAAGAAGTTATCCTAACCTTGAGGTTCTGACTAGGCTCAGATGTGACAAAGCCCTTTTAGCTGAACCACTTTGCTTTTGTTTTTTAAATATGTATTTCTGTGCTCCCCCTCACCCCCCGTGATACTATTTGTTTGGTATCCCTCATTGCTTCTTGAAATAAATACTAATTTATTCAACAGCATCAGCTTCAAATACCACAGCTTGCTGCAAAAACATATCAGAAAGTGTCCCCAAAGGCCCTTAATGTATACAAAACCCAGTCCTGGCCTTCAGTTCTGCATCAGAGACTCTTCCCTGTTATTGTTAGTCCATTCAAGGCCATTATTCCACTGTTTTATTTATGATTAGGGAAAACTTGAAGGGTATTCAGGGGGAAAGAAGTGAATACATACAGTAAGAAAGGATGTGGCTGTTAAAACACAGCAGTAGGAATCAGGTAACACTATCGAGAATTATTATGTGACCTGGAGTAAGTCTGTGTCTCCGCTTTCAGTCTCTCCATCTGCAAAACACAGTTGTTTTCCTTTATCTGAGATTTCACTAGGATCACTGTTAAAAGCAGTTGGTTATTATTACAGTCGTGTTCTGTATGTTCTTTTTGGTTTTATAATAAGGAATGGTTTTGGCACAAATCACTGGCAGTTATTCTCTTTGGTGGGGGAGATTTTTAAATGGTAGAGAGGAATTAGCTAGCAAGGGGTTTTACTGTTCTAAAGGGCTGTCAGCACAGCAAATCCCTTATGGCTATTTACTGCCTGTCAAGGGTGAGGGTTGGGTTTGGCCTGATTTCCTATGCTACCTCCAAACAAAAAAAAAATAATCAGAAAAGCAGATGGAAATAACACAAGATAATTGTATAACCGTCCTTACTCGGGGAGAGGGAAGCTGCTGTTAAGCTGTGCAAAGCATACATGCAGCCCTCCCTGAAGTCTGCGTCCAGGGGCTGGTGCAGGGTCGGCAGCCAAACACACACCTCACCTTCAAGCCTTCTTCAGCTCTTTCCCACTGGTGGGCCCACGTCGGCGAGGTGTGTACTGACTGAGATTGAGACCGGACCATCAGCTGGCCTGGTAATATCAAATACCTGCAGTTAGTCTCTGCTGGCCCTGCGCTGAAAGCTCACGTTCAGACAGCACGTGGACTGCACGTCCGAGCCAGATTTCCCATGCCGCCTGGAGTGGGCTCACAGCTGAGCTCAGGAGCTGCCTTCCCGAACCCCTGCAACTCAGAAGTCCTGGGGAGAAAACCCAGGCCACGGTGTCTGCACAGCAGATAAGCAACTGGGCTCTGAAGCCACGGGGAGAAACAGAAGTGACCTTGAAAAAGGCAGGAGGCCAGTCTGCACAAGGACACCGGCACGGTCCTAAGAGCCAGGAGACGTGTTCCCGTTGCAGCTTTGGCAGCCTCTCTTTGTACGGCTAGCCCCTCATCTGAGGTGTCCTTGCCTGTTATTTCCACGTCAGCAGAAGGGGATCACTTCTTCCTCACCGAGAGGTGAGAGTCTTCTCTTCATTAGCATTTACAGGTAGCTTTGAAACACTTCTGCAGGCAGAGCTAGTGTGGTGCAATACTATTTGATGGAAAAGACCAGACAAAGACAGGGCTCGACTTCTGTAAACGGAGTGCTGCTCTTGTTATTTCTCTTTGGTAAAATAGCAGCCCTCAAAAAGGAAGCAAAGCATGCCAAATCCTGCCGGGGAGATTTATAACTAGCTCACGATGGGAGCATGTCCCACCCTCTTATCGGGCTACACCTTATTTTGCCCCCGGCTTCCCAGGCGTGTGGAAATCTCCCAGGTGAGTGAAGCTGTGCCATCAGCAGCTAGCTACCTTACCCGCAAGCCAAAGGGAGTTGGCAACCCTTCGTTACCCAATTAATGCACGGAACCCACCTCCGCCCCCTCAGCCAGGCACGGAGTCCCTGCAGGCCCAGGCAGGTGTGATTTCCTAACACGCCTACGCGCTTATCACTTATCGCCTGCACCGGGCAGGCGTTCAAAGCGTGAGCCTCAGCAGCGGGGACGTGTGCCCGGACCGTAGCCCATGGAAGCCTGGAAGGGCACGGAGCAGGCAGATCGCGGGGAGGTGGAGGCAGCGCAGCAGGACTCCGGCCGGGCTGCGTGCCCTGCCTCTGCGCTGCTGGGAGCTAGTTAGCCACCTGCCCGCCACGTGCACTGGTCTTATTTTAGGCCTAAAATGAAGGGCTACCGCCTCACCTGAATTTCTTCGCTCTGGGAGGCTGCGCAACTAAAACCAATTCTGTTTTTAAAAAAGCTGCTTTAAAATTTGCTGGGCTGGTGTGAAATGCTAACGCGTGAACAGCCCGGGATGCTGGTGCACCGTGGCTAACGCAAGCAACAGCAGAACTTACTGGCTCAGGAAGAATGCCCCAAATAGGACAAGTAACTTTTAATCGCTGAATCCCACCCTCTGGACTGACAAGGATGGTGCAGTTGAACCTGCAGAATACTCAGCGGGGAGACCCGCCTCACCAGAGGCGGCTTGAGAAGTCACAACGGCATTGCCACAGCCCGCTGCTACCCCGTGGCATGTTTGTGCAGAGCTCTGCGTGAAAGAAAAACAACCTCCCGCTGTTTCAGTCTGGCTGAGGCCACAGCAGGGATGTCCCCTTCTCATGTTTAAAGGAAACTTTGCACCCGCAGCTGCTTTGGTGGGTGCGATACCCACACTCGCCAGGGCTGGATGTGTTACCAGTAATTTGTTCGCCTCTTTGAAAGCTCAAGCGCTTCTCATTTCCCTAGCTGGTGTGGAGTACGTTGCTGTTTGGATGAGGAGGGGACAAGATTGCCCTCCGAGTGGACTGCAGTGCACTTCAGATTGGTTTCTGAGGATCTGATAACTTAAAGGGACTAAGCTGGCCCTCGTTGGCTGGCTGAGTAAGGCTGTGAGCAAAGAACCATTTTTCAATCAATACCTAAGTGAAAGTGGCTGGTTTTTTGCTTGCTTGCTTCTGATACCGCATGGCTTTTGTCACTGCGCAGGTGCCATGTGCCTGGGAAGTCATCCTCATGATAGTAAGTCAACATGATTTGAGAAAGGATTGACCGTGACTGCAGAACCATGGGGTCTGTCTGGAGACACATACTCGTTTAGATCAACCTGTGCTTCAGGGTTAACAGGTTTCCTCATTGCTGAGACCAGGAGGTAAAACAAAACTCACGTGTTCTTTGTGCTGTGTTGATGCACTGAAATACTGGAGGGAAAAAGAGGGCTCAGCTTATCACCTGCACGGGGCTGGGATCTCGTAGCTCTCTATAGGGACAAGTCAGCGGTTCTCTGCCCCTAGGAACTTTATTAGACAGGACAGACAAGGCAGTATGCCGCATACGGCATATGACAAAAATGCAGATAGTGTCATGGTGGAAGGAATTCCAAATATGAAATTTGAGGAAAGCAAGGGCACAAAGAAAATGTGAAGGATGCTCTTCCCAATTCAAGTCATCATGGAAAAATGCGAGAAGAGTGAAATAGGCTGGAAAAGGAATAGGAGGGTGAAAAGGCAGAGAGCATAACTGTACACAAAATGCCTTTAGGGGCTTGCATGCAGGCACTGAGGGAAAGGAAGGCAATCAAACAGCCGCAACAACAGGCAAGAATGACCTGGATAGTTTAAACTGTGTGAATTCAACTGTTCTGACCAAGAGTGATCAGAGAGAAGGTAAAAACTAGCTGAGGCAAGATCGTGAGCAACGGGGATGGTGAGCACAAATCAGGCCAGGTTCTCCCAAACCAAAGCTGCGGGGTTTGGTTCAGAGCCCCTTCCAACTGATACCGTTCCTGCAGGCAGTGCTGGAGCCATGTTGCTCCCCAAGTGATACACCAAGGATGAAGGTGCAGTGTGTCTGTCTTCCACAGGGAGTTGTAACCACCGTACGTGTGTGTGTGTGCTCTTTCCCTGCAGATACCAATGTCATACGATATATCCAGCTGACAGAGATGAAGCTCAGCAGATGTTCCCAGAGAGAGAAAGAAGCCTTGTGAAAATGAAGCTGCTTCAGCTGAAGTGCCCAAGGGGGAACATTGCCTTCCTAGAAGCTCATTTGGTGGATTTTCCTGTTTGCTCTGCCTCATCCTCATCCCCTCATCCATCCACTCTCCCTTGCTCTTCATTGAATCCCAGTTTTGAGAAAAAAGAGACTTAGACGCTGGATATGGCTGCTTGCCAACCATGGTAATACCCCTTCCCCGTGGCAGGAGAGCACAACGGCTACAGCCAGCCTTGTTCCAAGACAGTGTCGCACACCTGGAGTAGGCAATGCTGGGGGACCTTTCTGGTCCTGAGCTGACTGCCTATTACCTATTAGGGAAGCAACCCCCAGATCGACGAGTTCCTGACCAGGCAAGTTGGAGACAAACAGTTTCTGCTCCGAGTGATCACTGGAGCTTGGAAGAGCCAAGAAACCGAGAGAGCCGCTGGTCATTTCACAGGGGATAGCAAATGCCTTTTTACCATCAGTTCCCTCTGCCTGCTTCTCCAGTGTGTGTTATCGGTCTCCAGTGAGAGCTCACATGCTCCCAGTCTAATGCCAGTGAAAACTGTTTCTAAACATCCTCTTAATGAAAGCACAGAGCACCCTATGAACCCCCTGCAGAGCTGTCCCGGTGCCGGAGGAGAAGGCTGTGGGCTACCACAGAACGCTGAACGGACTATGAAAGCATGGTGTACAGTGTGAGGGAGAAACTGTGAAATAATTCATTAAAGGCAAATAAAAATTATTAATAGGCAACAAGTCCAGGCATTGCTTTTCAAAGGGACCTCTTGGGTACCCCGTGTCGAGACAACATTGTCTAGTGGGGGGCAGCATGGGGTGGGGAACAAGGGACCTCTCCATTCTTATCTTGGCTCTGCCAATGCCTTGTTGTGTGATCTTGGGCAAGTCACTTTTAGCCTCTCTGTGCCTCGGTTTCCCCATCTGTACACTGGGGGATAATAATACTTCCCTACCTCGCAGGGGTGTTGTGAGGATGTGTTAGTTAATGTTTGTAAGTAACAGTACAGTGATGTACAGTGCTAAGTATTATTAGTACATTGGATTGAGGTCTTGATTCTCCCACCTTGTGTTGGTGCTTCCTGTGTCCTGTTTTTTTCTTTTGTAGGAGAACATGGTGCTGACAAACAGGGCAGGACCAACAGCTTTGGAGCCTGTATCTCAGCAGCCCGTAGGGCCTGTTTAGACCTCCTCCAGCAGACTGATCGCTTCTAAGAGCTCAGGCTCCTTGGCTGAAGGGTCCTTTTCTGAAACTGCCAGTAATGGGATCAGTAAGTGCGTGCCACAAACACATTTCCAGTGTGACTGCCCCATCAGTGGCCCACAGGGACCTGCTCCCAGTTGCAGAATGTACATGAGTGCTCTCATCCCATGGTAGTCGGTGTGAAGTGAGATACGTCACTTGGCCCTCAGCTGAAACATGGAAACTGAAACACAAAGAGCTGAACAGACAAAGTTCAGCCAGGTGCTGCGTGCTTTGGTCCCAGCGGACGTGGTGTCTGCAGACGGTTGGCTATGGCATCCCACATTCCATCTGTGGTATCTCACCACGTTTTTCTCTAGCCAAAATTTGGAAGGATTGATAGAGAAACGTCAAGAGACAAGGCAAATCTCTGTCATAGTCTCTGAAAAAACTCAAGTCGTATTCTTTAGTTCAGGGATGCATCCAGCCCACACTGGGGGTGGGGAAGAGACCATCTTAAAGTGGCATATAAATCTCTGAGATAAGGTGGACCTTCATCAGTTGTGTGAAACTTACGTTACCTGGGATGGCACCAGAAGTTCATCTTCCTCAGGTGGGTGGTGGAAAGCAGCCGCTTCCCAAAATTGGGAGCACTGTGCGCAGCTACTCTGAAGGAAAGGGCTGCGTCCTGGAGGCAGAACAGTCACCTTCTTCAGATGGCCCATGGTTCATACATCTGTACCAGAAATGCCAAGCACCTCTGCCCACCAGTGCGCATGTCTAAGCAATAAATGAGGCTACAGCTGCTGCTAGGACAACAATTGAGTTAAAGACAAAGAGGACAAATGAGAGAAATTCTGTAGGTGATTGTTAACTGGACCAGAAAAAAAAGTTAAGCAGAGGTGTGCTTGGGTGAACGTAAGGTGTACCTGGTACTGTATAAAACACAGAGCTAAGAAGATTTGGGTTCTGGGGCACACGCAGTCCTTGTATCCTAAATACAGCGTGCAGCAAATTCAAATAGAGGTGACTCCCCCCTGCTTTCATATTGCTCATGACAGTTCATCCCACAGCTGCCTGTGTCTCTTCACTAGGAGTGAAATGAGGATTCGTCCTGCAGGCCACGCAGGAGGAGAGGACACCACCTACACAAACAGTCTCAGCCCCAGGAAAGCTCAGGCAAGCAGAGGCAGGCTTGTTACTCATGACCTTAATGTAAGAGTAAAGGGCATTTTCCAGTCACTGGAGACAGAGGTCTGTGAGCTGTCACTTTGTCTGGAAACACTTTAGCCCTCGCAGTGGCTTCCCTGACATACTGTCACTGCATCAGTCCCATGTATACATTAGTATAAAAAGGGCACAGCAGACTCCAAAGTACAGTCTCCTCAGTCCTCAGCCTCTTTCACTCCAGGAGCACTGTGAAGTGTTGGGGAAAGAGAGGGGTTTGTGAATGTGCGTATGGAAAAGATCTGAGAGCCTCCAGGTACTACACAACAACCTACTTTCTGCAGAAAATGGTTGTCCTTACGTACCTTGACACTCAGAGTACCTGCAAACAGTGCACACTCACACCAAAGAGGAAAGTCGGGGACTGTTTTGCCAGCTGTGTAGCATCTGTATGCTTCCACAGTGACACACAGCTTGAAACGTGAACAAAACTCCAGGTGTTGGCCCTCCGCGTGTTGAGACAGACAGCAGCAATGCCACCAAAGCCAACAGAGCTCCTGTGGACTGCACTCTTCTCATAGCAGCCAGCTCTGCATTGTAGTACCAAACATCCCAGCAGAGTTTGCAGTCTTAATTTGAAAGATGTGCAGACACATCACCACTTCTACTGCATATGTCAGGGGAGAAGGGACGAGTCTTGGAAACTTCCTAAAAGGCTTTGTCTTCTGCAGAAAGAAAGAGAAGGCATATTTGACACCTAGCACATCACGGCGCTCTTCACCTTTAGAGGAGCAAGGCCCTGAAAGACCACGGGCAAGTTTATCCCCTGGCCATTCCTCAATTTAAGAATACCCAAGGGAGAAACTTGTGGTTTTGTCCAAGAACTGCCTTAAGAGGAAACAGAAGAATGCAATAAGGATTGGCCATAAAGGGGAGAACCCAGCAAGCCCCCCAGAAAGAGGTCTATGTATACAAAAAGACCCTGCAGAATCCATAGTTAAATAGAGTTACACACCTTTTCCAGTGAGTGGTCCTTAGCCAGATGTGGAAGTTTGGGCAGAGGCCACCCAATGCTACCCAAGTTACCTGGCCATTGCTGTAGGGCGTTGGAGAGACAGAGAAGGACACTCTGTTGGAGGTGGTCATGTCCACTACAAATTGATGGTATTTTTCTGGGGAGCAGTCAAATGGCAATGTGAGAATACACACCCTGGAAGCCAAAACAAGCAAACAAGTCTTTAGCTCAGCCAGGTGGTATATGTGTACGTCCTCAACATGCGGTACATAGGGGAATGAACACAGGCCCCTCCACGTACCCAGCAGGGCTAAAATGTCTCCAGTGCAATGGGAAGTGAGCCCATTTGCCTGTCACAAAAACGGCAGGAACAAAATGGCAGATGTCAGGCAGGGCAGTAAGAAAGCCGACAGCAAGCAGGAACTGAGGGTGGAATGAGAGAGGGATGAGCTGATCATGGGATGCAAAATACAAGCCAAACCCAGGTTCATGGGCAGAATGAGAATTGAACTAGAAAAAACCTGACCAAAGGCTTAGCCACATTATTTGCAGTTCATAACAAGACACAGTTTTAATTGGCAGGATACACAGCAGGAAAAAAGGCAGTAAGATTAGAGGTGATTTTCCAGCTGGAGGGGGCAAAAGAGGGGGAGGCTTCCTTCCTCCAGCACAATCACTTTTGAAAGTGTGAGGAGAAGACAAACACATGCTGGCTGCAGAATTTTTCCAAATATGTGTTAACTGTTGCAGTTGGTAAAAGTGGCTTGGACAGGGTGGAGAAGTCTTTGTTTAAATTAAGAAGAGGGTATGACTGGTTTCCAGAACTGACAGGAAGGGAAAGGTCTGGCTATTCTTGCTTGCTAGTGAACCCAGGAGCCTGTAAGATGAAGAGGAGGATCTTGAGTGCAGAGCAACCCCCTCAGCTGTGCATCTCTGTTTTGCTTTCCCAGAATTTCTCTGCAAGTTTCATCTGTGTAATATTCTCCCCAAACTACAGCCCAGCAGGCCCAGGAGCGGCTGTGTTCTCGTGATGCTTCCCACGAGATCTCCAGAGGTTTCGTCTGCACTGTTTTCTTTATGCTCCATCCCTTGATGATACCCTTTCTCTTTTCTTTTTCAAGGGGCAGGAGAAGGAAAAGGGGAGGGTGCGCACTGGGCAAAGGGGAAATCAAACCAAATTCACACAGGACCTGCTGACAACTACTCTTCTCTGCTCATTTATTCACCTTTCCTTCTGCACCCTGAAGCACACTCATGTTCCTCCCAAGTTTCTACTGTGAAACTTCTTGCTCTGCACAGTAGCTTAGAGGCTTGGGCAGCGGTTACTTAAATAAGGAGGAACAGTGGCGGGCCAATGTGCCACCTAGATGGGATTCTTGGGAGGGTGTGGTAAGTTATCAGGTTCCTTAATACTATTTATGGATTCGCATAACCAATTAGCAGGACTAAGTATTGCTGCAGCTAGTATGAGATGGTTTCCAGAGATTGTTGAGTTGATCTTCTTAGGAGTTCCTCGGTTACTAAGTGCTGCAGGCTATACTGCCGCACCAACAACAGCCTCGATGCTGCCTCAGCGAAGGCGACGAAAAGACAAGACGCACTCCTGGCTCCTCCCACAGCTACAGTCGAAGGAAGGTAAATTCATGGATACTTGGTAAGAACGTGAAGGGAAACCTGTGGCGTTATGTGACTTTGAGGCAGTTAGCAGCCTGTGGAGCGGAAGGGGTTGTAAGTGGTCCCGCAGAGGTAGGGAGGGGAAAATCCCTCTCTTTTGCTTCCCAGAGACAGATGCTCCCTCTGTCACAGCAAGGGGCCACCTCAAACTCTGTTCAGCCCAGAGACCTGCGCCTACAGCAACTGCTTTCAGTAGCAGTTGTGGTGGGGAATCAGGAAATAAATAGACTGTGCCCATGAAATTACCTTCTTACCCTACTTTCATGCTCACTCCTTATCCCATGGAAAGCATCTGTTGTGATACGTGGACAGATTAGGGAACGTGTATGGCACTATTCGGCCATGGCAGCGTCTCCAAGACAGGCTGACTTTACGGGGCCTACCCGCAGCCTTTCTCCTTCCTTTATCGCCAGCCAGGTTTTATAAATAGCAGCAGCTCTGCAAAACTAACTTCAGGACTTCTCTTTCCTTCCAGAGGGCTCCCCTTCACCCCCCCGTTTTGCCTGACGGTGGTTGTGAACCTGTGCCAGCTCATAGCTACCTCTGGCAACTCCCCATCACTGGTGAGGAAATAACCTATGACGTAGCCAGGTGGAACCGGCAAGGGCATTAGGGAATAAGAACAGGAATTTGGCTGGGGCTTTGGGGCCGACGCGGATCCTCACACAAGGAGCGCCACCAGATCTGCAGCGATTGCACGTGCCCAGGCTCCCGTCATACGCAGCACTCACGAGAGCTCCCTGTTGCCCACCACAGCCTACAGAGGCGATGGGAGATTAGCTCAGAGGAAGGGTGAATCACCAGTGTACTCTCTTCGTTACACTGTTTTCTCCCCAGAGCTGAGCTAACAGAAGCATATGAGCATATGTTCTCTTGTCTATTGTCAGAGCTACAAATCAAAACTGTGATTAATCTGAAACTGTACATTTTCTGTATTAGACCCCAGCTTACCTCAGTACTGTAAAGGTTTGGTGTTAACTGCTGTGAAATACTGACATCCAAAATGCAAGATATGAGCACTGAAGATGACAGAAAAGCTTTCTATAAAAAACTCAGCCAAGGAAAAAAAAAAAATCACTTTGAAAGGAAAGGAAAAAGACCTGGTTACTAGTAACAGAAGCTAGATTCAATCATCTCAGCCAGCGACTTTGTTTCCAGCATTTATGGAGGCATTCCTCAGTCTATGCATATGTGAGTGTGTGTGCGTGTGGGTGGGTGCACGGGGGGGCTGGGGGGTGCAGCCCTGAGGGCAGAAATGTACAAGACGGAGCTGGGCCTGCCCTCGTCCCGCTGTCCGGTCCATCCCACAGCAGGACCTGCTCTAGCTCAACCAGTCCTGACATGTTTTTACTCACTACTTGACTCTCTTGAAACGGTTACCAATTGCTGCTTTGATGAGTTCCCAGTTCTGTAGGCTTTCATCTAGCCACAAATCTGCAGTGAACACAACTGCTTACACATGCTCCCCGAGGAGGAAGAGGAGGGAGAAGATAGCCAAGGGAAGTGAAAGCTCCTTGAATGTGAAAACCAGCCTGAGTGAAGTCTCGTGATAAATCAATCAAAGCAGATCCAATTCACAGCCTGGGATCCTGTTTAGGTGAGAAAGGAGAACAGGAGTATCTCAAAGGACAGTTTAGGTGGGAAAAAGAAGAGAAAGAGACACAGATACCCATAGCTGAAAGTCTGAAGGGACTGGCAGAAGTTCTGTCTCCAGGGCAGAGGAGGAGTTTTTGGAATGGGAGACACAACAAGGAGTGAAACACAAGAGAAAAAGGAAATAGAGAAATGGAATATGGTAGAAAAATTAAAAGATGCAGCTGGTAGCAAGTCTTTCCATCCATGACACAAGTAGGACTTGTGCCAAGTAGGACTTGGGCATCTGGGTGACCAGACCTTACCCTAGCTCTGACCCTGGAGATGGAGGGAGGATGGGTGAGACAGATACCATCTTGAGGACACAAGGAGGAGACCTCAGGCAGCGGCTGTCTGCTGGACCTTTAAATGCTGATCCCTTTCTTTTGCCTTTGTATTGCTTTCCATATGGTGAACCAAGAGATAGACCAGCTGCCTTGCCTTAATGTATTTTTCAACACAACAGCAGCATTGGGGTGGGTGGGATGGGGACAACATGCATAGGGTCATCATTTTAAGACCTGTATTAGCTGGAAGTGGTAATCCGCCTTCATCATCTGTTTTGGGGACGGAGTTTTTCTGAGACCTAAAACAAAGCAAATGAGAGCTCTATTCCAAGGCTGATAAGGGAGTTTGATTTTCTCGATGACTTCAGATTGCAGCCCTCCTGCCAATGGTGTCCATAAAGCAGGCTGCTGTTCCAGTTAGGTGGGGGGAGCTTTTGCTGTCAATGCCTCTGCTTCAGCAGTGATTCAACCATGGATGCAGTTGCACCTTGCTTCTCCTGCAGCGGCATCTTTAACTCTTGTTCTAGACAGAAACTGTTGCTGAACATGTGATACTACAATTAAAATGTATTTTAATGGTCGCTAGGGAAAAAAAGTACATATTCAGATTACCCAGAACGAAACAGATGGACTAAATGTTTCGCTGATTTTGGGTAGCAAAGACAGCTGGGGGATTTACAGTTGGAAACACAAGGATTTTCACTTTCTTAACCAACAATGGATGTCTGCAGCCAAGTCTGGCTGCTGGTGTTATTCTCATTTCGTGATGGCAGCCCAAAGAAAGCAGCTTAGTATGGCCTGGAACAGCCTTAGGGGAAAGTCATGTACTGGACGGAGTGTGGCATCAGCTCCCTGAAAAGAGCTGGTGACAGAGCTGCAGACCCTGCAGGCTTCCTCCACTTCACACAGCAGCAGTACTGGGTTACAGCAAATCTTTTGGCATCAGATAAAACCCAGCTGTTTCATATTACCTCCTACAAACTTCTGGTTAGACAAATGGCCACATGCAAGTGGCATATTCCTTCACTCAGAGCTGGCCTCCTGCATCTTGCTGACTGAATTAGATCCAACCAACAGCTTGCTGAATTCAGTAGGTTATCTTTGAGGCTCGGCTGCCTGTTGGCAAGCTCTGAGCATCGACTCAGGGAGAGCACATAAGCCCATTCCCTGAAATAACCTTAGCAAGCCAAGATGCAAGCCCTTTTTCACCGGGTCCTTTAGATGGCCTCTGGCTGAGCGAGATATACGGGGGCTGAGCCAGGATGCTCACAAAAAGCCAGGTCTCAGCATCCGCCGGGCAGAACGGAGGCGTGAGCCATTTGTGGTCCAGAGACCAGGCTCTCGCATCAGCTCCGCAAGCTGCGGGGGCGGCTCATGAAGCCAGGGCTGACCTCTGACTGGCCCACCCCCACTGCTAACAACTTTCACGGGTTTTGACTCTCCCAGTCTTTGGTGCTGGGACTGCACTGTCATCCTGAGGTAGAGGTAGGTCCCTGTTTCCAAAAGCCCTTTAAAATCTGAGTAGTAAGGACTCCAAACATCAACAGGAAAATTGTAAAAATCCATGAGGTTTTCTGAGCTCTCCTGATTCGGAGGGGCTCAGGTCATCGCTTCTTAATGTTTGTGGGAGGTAGTGCTGCCTGCTGATGTTATCAATCACACAGGCCTGGACTTTCATATAAGCTCAGAAAATTAGTTATCTGGTCAGTGGCCCAGCAAAAATGGAAGGGCTGAGCGAGAGAAAAGCCTGCCTTGAACATCGCCAAACCAACATGTCACAGCAGCACCCCAAACTTAAGTTTTCACCTCAACTTGGCAAGCTCAAGCTGCTGTTCAGCAGACTTAAGGCTGTCAGTCTGGGAGTTTTGATTGACTTCTGGAAAATTATTTCCATGTGAGAGAAGAAGATGAAAAGCTGTACACAGGAATAGGGTCTGAATCTGCAGATTACAGGTAATTCCACAGTTTGACTCTCAGATCTGTGGCTGGGAATACAACACTGTCAGTTAGGAAAATCCCGTAATTTATAGCATACACAGTCAGAATTCAAATCAACAGAAAAAATGAGGAACACCACAGCATCATTAGTACAGGTTCCCATTATAAAATGAGCTCCATTTTTCTGCCCAATGCATCTTCTTCTAAGACACATGCTGTTGTTGAGAGACATCTCACTTATCTTCTGTGTTCTGGGACGGCCATTTCCCACTCCACCTGTTATTAGTCTAGAGGCTGATGTGGAGCTTTAGGGACCCCAAATGTTTACATCTCTGTGGTTCAATGTCAGATGGACTCAGTTGACTGATGAAAGATGGCTGTCTAATAAAAGATAGGATCTCTCCTTTTCACTCATCACCAGTATAAATGCAGATTCCCTGCAGGAACTTCACAGCTCTGTTCATGATGAGGAAGCCAAGCTGTGTCATCTCATACCATAAATCTGAGGAGGTACCAACTCTGAAAATAGGACTGGAAAAGATCTGCAAGAGAGCATCTACATCACCCCATTGCCTTAAGGCAATTAGGTCAAATTGAGTTAAACTGCTCCCGAGACGTTTATCTACCCTGTTCTTAAAAGCCTCCTATGACAGAATGCCACTGCCTTCATAGATGGAAAGTTAGGAGACTTTTTACTACAGCTTAAACTAGGTCTCCTTTGCAGTGATTTAAACCACTTCTTGTTTCAGCTACAGTAGATATGACCCAAAAAAATTCACTTTGCAGCAATTTCTGATCTTTGAGAAAGGCTTTTCTCTAGGACTCTGATCTTTCAGCTTCCATCAACGTTTCTGCAACACAGCAAGTTTTCTGGCTCCTTGCTTGTTCTCCTCACTCTCCTCTGTATTTCTTCCAGGTGGTTTACATCTTTGTTGGAGTGCAGTGCTGAAAGCAGCACAGTTCTCCAGGTGCGGCCTTCCAGCACAAGATAGAGCAGAAGCATTGTTTCAGAGGTCCTGTATGTGATAGGCCTACTTATATATTCTTTGCATTAGCAAGACATCGTTGACTCATGTTCAAGTCTCGCCCCAGACTGCTTTGACTCATCCCAGTCTTTCTTCTGCTGTGTTGCCATCAGGTCCTTTTGTGTCTGTGCAGCCAACACTGCTTACTGAGTTGCATCCTATTTGATTGAGAAACAGTTAGATTCCAGGAAATCAGACATCACAATTCTCTTTCCGCAGAAAGAACAGATCTGCATCTCTCTGCTTTGTAAAGGATACATGTGGCGAAATTTTAAGACAAAGCAAGATTCTGCATCAAGTACCAGCTTTTGGGTGGGGGAAAATCAATATACCTGTTCCACTTTTGTAGCATTGCTAAAAAGTCCTACAGCTGCACAAGCCCTGCAGTGCTTTAGCAGCTAAGAAAAACGCTACTTGGCAGTAAAGAGTCACAGTCTGTTGGGAGCATCACTCACAGTTGGCTTTCATCAGGCAAAGCAACTCCTTCTGCTCTTTCAGGTTACCTTGCAGAGTCAGGCACATTCAGATCATCCAAAACAAGTAGGATTAATAATGCCTGAGCAAGATGGGAACACTGAAGAATGACGGCACAGAAATCAAGAGCTAGTGTGTGTGTTCACCACACCGTGCTGGTTCTTTCCCCAGCATCCCCAGTCAGACCCAAAATACATGTTTCTTTCAAAACCTTCTAAGCAGAGGCCATAGGCAGTGCAGTCCATAGATGTGAATTCCCAGCTCTCCCAGGTGTCTCGGTTTTTTAGCAGCTCATGCACCTGACCATGAACAGAAAACCAGAAGATGCTCAGAAGAAACGAAAATCAAGGATGAGAGATGGGGGGGGGGGGGGGGGAGGGAAAATGTTAATCAATGTTTGTCCAGATTCCAGTGAAGATTGTGGTTGTGGTTTGGATTCTCTTCTTCATAGATTTTTATCCTGTACTCACACGTAGTGAGTAGCTCAGTGTCATCCAGAAAGAGATTCTGGATGTCTGGCTTGCTGTTTGCTCTTTCCCAACAGGAGAAAGCACGTGCAACAGAGGACCTGGTTTGGTAAGTCATGGGATTTGAATGCACACATTCCAGTGTTTCTTTCTTTAGTGAACACCAAAGAAACGTGCCCTGCACAAGTTGCAAGCAGTGAGAGGTTTCTGAAAAGCTTGAAGTGGTGTTAGTGATCTCCTACCATCGATGACCATCTAATTCCAGGGCAAAGCCAGCTTTGAATTGAATCTGATACTCTACGGAAGGTGTGTGGCAAGAGCAGAGTCAAATCCATAGCTGCTTGGTTACATCGAACTAGGCTGTAGGATGCTGCTAGAACTCCCTACCCATACCCATTGTGGGCTCCACGCCCAGGTTCGTGTTAAAAGGTGTTAATTGTTGAGACCAAATCATTGCTTGCAGGGTACGTATGTCCCTGACTCTCCGAGACTATCAGTGATGGCATAATGCCTTGATGTGTGCTGCTATGTGAGATCTTCAGGCAGGCACAGGTTCCAGGTGTACCTCTGAAGTGCAGGTGAAGTGGCCAGGCACAAACACGCAGCATCCACCTTCGCCGAATAGTTTGTTGCACGCACAAACTCAGCCTGTCCTCATAACCAAACTTGGTGGGGTTCAGCTTCTGCCCAGAGAGGAAATAATCCAAACACTCACCACTCTTGATGGCAGCAGTGAGCTAAAGACATCTAAAAAAATGTTAAGTATCCATGGGAAATCCATGGGAATTTAGCCTGAGAACGTGGGCTGGATCCAGACAAATGTCGGCATCTGCCCAGGGCATTGGAGGAAATAATGCTGATTAAAGTAGCTGAGGATCTGGCACATGGCTACGTTGCTGAAAAGTAGCTCAGAGGGGAAGAAAAGTTGTGTAGAGCTGTAGCAGCTGGACTTCTCTCCTAGTTCTGCAGCTCTCTATTTTACTTGGCCCATGTCAGAGAGCTGGGCTGAGCCTCATGTCTCACTTCATTGAACTAGCCCCATCTTCTATTGCTGAGTGTGGAAGAATTCAGCAAATAATGTTTCCAGCACACTTTTGAAGGGACTCTATAAGCATGAAGTATTGTTGCTGCTGTTGTCAGAAACAAGAACACAGTCTGCTGCTGAATAATTCATTTGATGTGAAAAACAGCCAGTGAGTTGTTGAACAAAAATGCCGTACAATGAGACATAATTACAGAGTGGTTACAGGGAGCAGGATACAGATGGAGCTTTCAGGTTGGCTGGCGGTGACATCAGGCCACAGGCAAGCACGGATGTGTGTTGCGTTGCATACTTCATTTTCTGAATTACGGTAACACTTTGCCTTTAACCCTTGAGATATCCAAGGACTACCTGATTTGGAGGGACCATCTCTGGTAGAAAAAGGAGATTTGGTGTCCACAGCTTTTTTGGTACTTGACCTTTCTGGTAAGACTGTAGAAGCAGTAACTAGGGCTGACTGGGAGGTACTGTCCTGTCACACCAATACTGTTTTTCTTGACAGGAGGAATGGGCAGAGGAGCTCATTCCCCACAGATGTGCCATGTTGCGGACACCAAAACTTTCTGTGACGTTTTTTTAAAAATGGGAAGGAGATTCTCTACCTCAGAGAGCTGCTTGAAAAAAGATACCAGCATTCACAGAGTCCAGCCTGCAGTGTGGCAGCTCTAGAGCCAAGTCTCTGTTCTTCATCAAGTCACACAGGAAAACCTCCCTCTGCCCTGGCTTGGGAAGAAAACCCATTCCTGTCCCTAAGGCTATATCCTTTGCTCACCCATGGCCAATCATTGGCTTGAAAATGGATACAAGACCTCAAAATCTGCTGCAAAACTATTGTTGTTTATGTGCACAGAGCTGCGCTGCTCTGATTCTGTTCAGGGACTATGAAAGCTGTCAGTGTACCAGCAAAAACAGGCACTGAAGCTAAAACTAAACCAGAAACTGAGACCTACTTCAGCTCGCTTGTCATCAGAGTTAAACAAAAACCAGAACTTCCAGATACTACTGATGGATTGAAAGACAAAAGTCCCTCCTTCATCCCAGGTCCCTGGCTAATTCTGGCATGTGAGCCAGATTCAAGGGATGGGGAACCTGGAAGATACGGATGGCTTGGAGCCAGGGAGACAAAGTGGAACATGGGAAGGGGCTTTATCATGCATTTTCTTTATAATAGCCCAAATACCCTTCTGCTCTTTCTCATATATCCTAGAGAGAGCACAACTGAAGTGTGAAGAACTGTTTAATGGATTTAGCAATAGTATTGATCTTCTGTCTTTTAAAAAGGGACTTGGAGCTTAATCAGTTCTGTAGAAGTGTCTCATTATTTACTTTGCCAAAGGAAAGGATTAGGTATCAGAGAAAGAAAAGGCCCTTCAGCAGGCATGGGTTTGCTCTGCAGGATGAAAATCCATCCGTTTACTCTTACCCACATAGGTATTTAAATAGAAAAGAATCCAAACAACTCTCCGTAAGATTCTGCCTGGAGGAATTAATACAGCAGCGATAAACAGAGGTAGACTCAGCAATGCAGCAAACTGGCTCCTAGCTTTTCAACACCCTGACTTAGCTCCATAATCTGATCCCCTAAGCATTAACGGTAGAAACTGTATTGCTGGTAATGGTGAGAGACAGACTGAACAAGTTTTCACCTTCTGAGATGCTGTTCTGCTACTGAGATACAAAGCAATGTTTACTTGCAGGCTGAACACATCTGACTGGGAAGTGACACTGAGAAAGAATAACCCAGAAACCCCCTGATGCCATTTTTACGGTCACCTTTGAAACAGAAAATTGGCTCATCACACCGTTGCCTGTGATGCCCCCTCAGGAAACACTGCAATAGTTTCATTTCCTTGACACTTGAAGCCATAACTCCCTGTTCCATTTTTCAGGGTGGCTGCAGACAGGACAGCCGGTTTTGTATCTGTCTGTGTTGTGGCACTACTAAAGCCATGCTGACACGGTGTAGAGGCTGGAGGATTGGCTACTCAACATGAGTCGGCTCTACCAGCAGTGAGCAAAATATTTCAGGTTGAACATAAACAGTGACTTTGCAGTGGGAATTTTTTTGTTAACATCTCAGAAATTCTCAGTATATTCTAGGATAGGCACACACACACATATACATACTTGCAGGATAACTATGATGAGTAATCTGGTTTGATTTGGCTTGCAGGAGGTACCTTAAACAGCTAGTCCAATTCATGCAAGCTCTACACAGGTTTCTACCATTGAATCCCACAAACAATAGAAGGAATTCAAGAACCTCTGTATTTCCCATCACTGGAAAGATTTCTCATTAGTTTTCTTCCATGTACTTCTTTTTGGAGACTTTTACTTAAAACATCTCACTATTCAATACAGGAAGCTTGCAGGTGGCTTGCTTTCTTGGATCAATATTGATCTACCTTGATCAGCACTGCCGTTGAACTTGATCATCCTGATCCACACGTGCACTTAGTCATGGGTTTGCCATTGCCCTGGCAGGTTTCCAGAGAAGATAACGGAACGTTGTTTGGGACCTGGAAGTTTTGGACATCCCCTGTCTCCCAAACATATGGGAGGAAAGAAAGGTGCCCCAAACCATATGACCAAGAGAGGGTTAATCCTTTCATTTTTCTAACCGTAAGGAACCTTCTCCCAGGGCAGAGGTAGGTTAGCAGGTGAGCAGGGTACCCACCTGGAACAGCACAGGCAGGCAACCCCAATGTGGCCTCCAAAGCACGGCAACATCGCTCTCCGAATCCGAGACAACTCCAGCGTGGCAGGAAGAGCCACTGCCAAATCTTACGAGAAGGCTGGAAGCGTCTGTCAAGCCGGCCGCCTCTGCCGAAGCGGCGGAGAGCAGCGGTGGGCGCAGCGCTCTGCCACGGGGAGCTCGGCGTTCCAGAGACCACGTCCCCCACGCTGGTGGCACGCTCCCGGGGCGAAGCGGCGGCGACTGCCGGGGAGGTGGAGGGTGAGGAGGAAGGGAAGGTGGGAGTGTAAATTCTCACTCCTTGTATAACCAGTGGATTTCACCCAGCAGTCGCTGCCGGATGATAAATTTAGCAGAAAAGGAACACCATTTTTTTTTTAGTGTTCCTATTAAGAAGGTGACAGCATCGGAAAGGCGCTATTTGTTATTTACCTACACTGCAGTATGTTACATACTTTAGTCTGACATTAAAGTCCAGTATCTCGGAGATATTTTAAGAAGCCTGTACCTTTGGAATTCTGATGTAGATCCAAAAAGCTCACAGAGGCAGGAGTATCAATCAGCTACAAGTACATTTTCTGATTACAGAGGTCCTAAGTGAAGAGTAGCTTTATCTAAAAGGAGAACTTTCCCCTTTTGCTCAGCCATCTATTACGTGCAATAATTGAATGTCTGCTGAAAAACTGTCTTGTCATCTGTTGCAATAAAAAGAATACGTTGGATCATAGCTTGGCTGCGCTTACTGAAATGCTGCAGCCCGCAGCCTCGAGGGCAGAAAGCCTGACAGCTTCCTTCTCAGAGCACCCCTCATTCCTACAGAAACATTTTGGTCCCTTTGCACGTCTTGCCCACAGTGCCAGAGCCCTTCCTAAGCCTTCCTGAAGCAAAAGTCTTCAAGTTCTCCTTCCACTACTGGTGTATTTCTTACAAGGATAACTTGGGCTTTCTATCAAGTTTGTAACCTCCTCCCCAGATTTCATGCTCTGTATTATATCCGCAATCGATTACAAGAATAGATGGCATTTTTGAATTCCAAAGTTCAATCTGAACCCTACCAACTTAGCGGGAGCAGGGGAGACATGGTAAATTTGTCTTGGCTTGTATCATCTCTGCACTGCACCTTTCAGTTGTAGGAGGACCCGCCATTTTATGAAAGCAAACTACTGCAGCATGATCCAGAAAGCAGCGAAGTGCTTTACTTCTAATTTTTTCATTTGTCGTCACATTTAATCTAAATTAAGTCTTGCAGCCTGAAAACAGATATTCCCTACAAGTACAGAAAAATCAGCAAAAGTTAACTGCCTGTTTTAGAATTGCTTTCTATAATAAGCAAGTGTTACTAGGAGTGCTAATATCATTAGGAGTGAGGAGAGAATTTTATTTTGGTTTTAATTCATGATTTCGAAGCGTACCACAGTTATTCTGGGTTGTTCTCTAGTGGCTGCTGCGACACCAGCTATAACTCCCTCTTGGAAACTTGGAAGAGAATGGATGTGCTGTTCTGAGCTGGGTGTGGATGCCTCCCCCAACACACACACTTGGGTGCATGTGTGGACATGAACGCACAGGCACATATGCGCTTTGGAGGTATTTTATATTTCCCTCAACCTTATCCCATCTGCAAAAGGAGATGTTTGAATCCTGGCCTCTGAAGCTCGGTGTGTAGCTATTCTAGACTTTCCTTGGCTATTTGCTCCCTCACTTAAACTGATTTTAATTCTACATCAGACTTCCCCTCATGTAGATTAAGTTCATGAATTTTTGTTTTGACCTGGGGGGCCCAATGACACCAATAGGTCCCTGGTCTCTTGCACGGCCCCTGCTCTCCATCTCAGAGAAGCACGTCTCTCCTTGGCCGTTTTTCACCAGCTCAGCTATTCCCATTCTGCCCTCGGTCTTACCCCTAGGCAACATGACTGGAGCGCCAAACCTTTTACATTTTGTTGTTCTTTGATACAAAGAGGTTGTTTATTGGAGTGAGGCCCAGAATATCATCTTTGTTGAATGCACATAGGCAAGAGAGGGCAAGGGCATAGGCCCTTTGAGAAGGATATGCCCAGGAAAATAGGGGATCTCTTCCTCCCCTTGCCATTCAAGGTGAGATAATTCTTTCCTCGCCTTTAATTTAAAGTTGTGCCAGGGTCTTGACTTGCCTCTGTCTTTCTTATCTATATAGGAGAGTATATTGCCTAGCGTGCCAACCATCTACCTGTTAGGGAAGGTCAGAAATTATTTTCCTCTCCTTGTCCATCACTGGAGCTAGAACAGCAAAAAGGCTGGGTATGAGAAGGATGCATTCACCCCATAATGCCAGTCGGAGGGGCATTAAACGGGATCAAGACTTAGAAATCAGCACCGAGTAGCTGTTAGGAACACCTGGTACTTCACAAAGTGAAAGCCACTGTGCAGAAGAGCATCAAAGACCAGCTTCCAGGTTAAGGGCGGTTCCAGGATATACGATGCGCAAAGGCAAAAGCACCTTTTAGTTGCCTGGGCTCCTGTCCCCTCATTCATTTCCCCATCAGTGGAGGACACTAACTTAAAATGATAGCTCGTGACTTAAGTCTGTCTCTCCTGTATCATTCACCTCCTTTAGCTGCTATGCTGGGTCCTAAGTGGTGTAGAGCAGAGCAGGACTTTCCTTCCCCAGGTTATGAGGAAAGCCCTGTCCCTTTCTCCACCAAAAGGTATTTTGCTATTTTCCCTTCTATGTTAGCATTCAATGTTAATCCACAGGCAACTCTATTTCCAGCCTCAGATCCTTTTCTGAGGTTCTGCTTCTCAACCGGCATTTCCCTGCTTCTTTCATGTCTGTAAAGCTTATTCCTTTCCTTTGAATCAATACAGCTTTATTTAGGATGTCATCTTTGATAGAAGCTGTATCCTCAAATGCCTGTGAATAACTCCAGACCATGGCCTGTATCTGGGACAAATTACTGCAAGCAGTAAATATTGTATGGAGTGAAAACATTCAATCACACTATATTTATTTCACTAAACCTCGTGTTATTGATTCCTTGCCTTTTCTGCAGCTCATAGATTTCATATCTGTGTACTTTTCCTCTCCCCTCAAATGCTGATGTTACCCAGCTTTGTCCTTTATGCATGTCTGATTACAGCCGCATGAAATCTGAGGAAGGAAGATGCTCGCAATTAAAATACGTGCCCAGCCTATATTTGCAATGGGCATTTGAGATGCCCAGCTAGATAGTTCTCTACCTCCCAGTATATCCAATCTCATTAGTTCGACCTAATTTATCTAAAGTATTGCTTACTTAGAAGAGGTTCTGAGCATCGGCCCCAGGATTTCAGCACTGGTGTGTAACGTGCTACTGTAGGAAGTACCAGTACCACTGACAGACTAGTACCTGCCCTGAAAAGAACACTTTAAGCCCAGACTTGTCTGGTCTTCCCAGGTCAGTGACAGCAGGCAAATGGCCAAACTGTAGTAGAAAGAGGACAAAAGGCATATAGGTGGCCTCCTGGAGGGCACAAAAAGGAAAAACGATGGTTCTTCCCTAGATAGGTTCTTCAGACCCATCTATATCCTCTCCCTATACATCCTATGGCAACCTCCCAGCCCTGTCTCCACACACGCTGATGCAGAGGTACCAATACTGACTTCCCCAGAGGCATCTCCTCTATTCTGAGGATTGTCCCCTGAAATGTAAGCAAAATAGAGGGAAAAATGGGAAGAAGAGCCCCTGACATTAAGATTTGGTTGCTTTTATATGACCAGAGTGTGTGAGAACAAGGATTAAAAAGTTTTAGCACATGCAGTGAAAACTAGAGGAAGCAAAGACCCCACGTACTCTGATCCCAAAATAATTTGGGTCCCCTCAGGACTCACTGATGTTAAGGATGGGTCACTCGCCCTGCCTGCCAGCTTGTGTGGCAGATAACCACTATCCGCCACAGATTACCAGCAGCTGGCTGAATCCCCGGGTCTGGTGGGCTCAGGAAGCCCAATGCACTTCTCTGAAGGGTTAGGAGACTCTGCCACCCCCAACACGGGGAGGGGGGGGGCGACGGGACAGGGGGACGGATGGACGGACAGCAAACACTGCACAGAGATCATCTCCAGAGGCATGCATAAGGGAACGCATGGATCAGATTCCATGGGCTCAGCACTCCAGTTCAGAGATGCTCCATGTAACATATAGTCCCACTGAGGGATGCTGACACTTGCTGTATACTTTAAGCTTTGTCCAAGAGAAATGCTTGATCATTCTGCCCTCACACACCTGTCAGTAAATTCCCTTTTATTAGCTGAAGCCCACAAAACTCACAACAAAATGTTTGACTGATCGTCTGGGTAGAATGCAACGTTTTTTAGGAAACAATTATCGAACCCCCAAACCAGCCTCAACTTCTGTATGTCATTTTTCTTCTTAATGTGCCACTAAAAGGCTCATTCTTGTGCTACATTACTCAGTACCTAGCTATAGCATTCATCACTTTCCTGGTAGTGCTGCTCTTACTGACTGGAACATCCTGTGCTTCCCTCTAGACCTCTAGAGATATCCAGCCATTTTGTTTTAATATCGTTACCCTTGCTAACAACTTCCAAGAGAGCAAGCTAATGTATACCTCAAGTGAAAAACACTTGCAGAAAATCGAAGAAGAGAGCTGTGGCCATGGAAGGGAATTAAGAGGCAGGACTCCCAGGGTCTACTTTCAGTTCTGCTTAGAGCTTGCACCTTGGGAAGGATTTTTTAACCTCCTCTTGCCTCAGTTTCTGAACTGTAGAATGACCCATGGAAGAGGCTTGCTTGGAATATTAAACCGTGTTTGCAAAGATCTTGGATTTAAGATGCTAAGTACACACACAAAAAAAGTTGGTCTGCACTTCTTATGCCCCGTAATCACAGCACTCTCATCCCAAAATGGTGATTCTACCCATTTCCTTCTCCCATCCTCCATCCTCAAATTTTTCTTCTTATGGGTTTTTCCTCCTTTTTGGTGATTATGTACACTCATTTAAATTGCAGCCAGAGGCATCTGTAATGGGTGTTCGGAAAGCAATTCTAACAGGAAAGATAGCGAGGGGATAATAATTTTCCCCATCACGTATCTAAAGGAAAGGAAATTAGCACACAGAAATGCCTGCCCCACAATTACTCTGTGTAGTTGCCAGCTGTGGCTGATCCTCGGGCAACACGGCTGGAAAGGAGGTCAAGGCAGTGCACTGCCATGGTTTCGTGTCCTTACTGCCAGGGTTGCTTTGCTGCCGTCTCTCAGCCTTCCTGCCTGCAGCATATGCCAGTTATCTCTCGTCCTTCAGCACGCAGCTTTGCTTTGCCTCCACCGGCTCCCGTACCTGAGGCCAGGAACGACGGCACGCTGCACGGCTTCGCTGAGTCAGAGGCTTTGTCCTCATGTAGATGTGTGCGTGCATTTCCCTTCCTTGGAGGAATGCAACTTATTTCAGGGATCTGCACTTATCTGGCTCCCTCCTTGAACCTAGAGAAAGCAAAAGTTGTTGGTTTTGAGGTGTGTTATGGCTTTAACCACCTCAAAGATGCGGAAGGGTAGCCAAAACACAATTCACAGCTCACCGAGGTAATTTAGCCAGTGAACAACTTACAGAAACCAGAAGGGACAGGAAGAGATTTGGGGGAGCTGGAAGCACATAATTTGCACATAATTTTGCATTTGAATCATGATGCTCGCTGCCAGACAAAATCAGCACAAGACTTAGCCTGTGCCTGCGCAAAACTGACAAAAGGCAGAGCCTTGATAGAGAGAAACAGAAGAAAGAAACATCTGAAAAGCCATTACAGAATCAAATGTAAGCAGCTGCAAGAGCAAAGCCCAGTTCTGTGACGGTCATACGCTCACCTTGGTTATTATTTTGTACCTAGTTACCAGTCTGTGATTGGCGCCTATAAATACAGAAAGTCAGTTCGGCTGGAAATAGATGTGATCTACACCAATTAGTATCTCATCTGCTCATCCGCTGAAAAATACAGAAAAAGACACAGCTACATAAGCTGCAAAACTGAGTGCTAGCAGATGAGGCTCTGGAAACACATCCAAGAAGGTCAGATGGGAACTGGGAAATGGAATGGCAAGCAAGAGGAGGGGAGGACGGGTATACAGGGAGCACGTGGGGAGCTCCTCACTCCCCGGAGTTAGCAACGGGACACAGGGTTTCACGGTGCTCAGTCACCAGGCTGGGATGCGCAGGCACCCTTCTGTCTGACCACTCGCTCTCAACCTATGTGTAAGGCTGCTTTGCAGGAAACACCGAAAGCCCAGCGGCACCTGGGAAAGCCAGCATTTTGCAGCTTTTGGCGGCACTAGCTGCATGCTGGCAAGCCACCGAATGCCTGCTGTAAAATTCAAGCCCCCGGTGAAATGCAATTTCTGCACAAGCTGCACGTCGGATGACGAGAGGGCAGCAAGGTGCAGGGACTGAGCACACACCCGCAGCTCCCCGCCCTGCCCGATTTCTGCCATGGATCCTTTATAGCATCGTCTCTTCCCTGTGGAGCCCTGCCCTGGTGCGGTTCAGGCTGCAGAACCCCGATGGGAGCTCTGGATGTTTTCCTTTCTATCCGCAGAAGCCCTTTTATCTTTCAGCTGCCAAAGAGGCATGTGGATCCTGACAGGAAAACAATCAGCAAGTCTCCCTATCAGCCGGAGACATCAGGGACACAGGCACGTTGAAGCCTCGCTCCTGTTCGCAGCCCTTATCTGCCCGAATGCAGCTGTGTGACCCTTTGAAGAGCCCGAGCTGCTCCCTCGCCCAGCCAACCGCCCGGATCCGCTGCGAGACCGCTGCCTGGCCTGACACCCTGGGAACAGCCCTGCCCCTGCGCCAACCGTCTTGGACGAGGGTGACGAGGGCCATCGAACGGAAAGGGAGTCGTGACACCCGTGGGGCCCCTTGTGTCTTGTCACTTGCTAGTGCGGTTCTTCCCTTCATCTGCACTGGACTGGCACCAAGTGAGCCACATCGGAGACTGCATCGTGGCTAATAATCACGCAAGAAACCCTTCATCTATTTTTAAATAAAGGCTGAGCACTCTGAAAGATGAGGGACTGGGGCAAGGAATACGACTAAAAACATAAAACGGGAAATAAAATACACACGTTCCCAGGGCCTTCCAATACAAGCTCCAGAAAGGTCATGCAGGATGGGCACGATGGTATTCACATCCACTTTCTGCCGCTGCTCAGAGCTGCTGCACGGTCCTGGAGATAAGGAGCTTTCAGCCCTAGGATAGGTGCCGTCAGCCTGTCTGGGCAGTGTCCTTCAGTTCTGCCCAGGAGCAAGGCAACGAGCAGTACAGAGAGTATGTAATCAGCTGTGATTAAAACCCGTCACACCTACCAGCACAGGGAAGGGCTTCAGACAAAATGTCCCCTGCTCCCACAGAGAAGTCTCTGTCCTCACAAGCCTCCCGGGAGGGAGCAGGAGCCCTTTTCTTGCGGGGAGGAAAACTGAGGGTCATGTGCGTTAACAAAGGGTGACCAAGCGATTGCGTGGCTGGGCTGGGAGCAGGTCTCTGCGATGCCCCGTTTGTAATGCCCAGATAAAACATCCTTCAGGTGTACCACGGGTCTTGAATGGGGTAGCGGCTTCTGTGTCGTGACTGACTAGGGGAACCAAAATCTACACAGCACAGGGCCACCCAGTGCTTGGTGCCTAAGAGTGGCTGCAGGTCACCACATGACCTGAAGCAAATTAAACCCAGTGACCTGTCTGAGCAAGGCTTCTTTGCCATGTTGCCTAATGCCCATGCAATAAAAGAAACTAGTCTATTTTTGGCCTGTCACTGACGCAGCATTGCACTGAGATGCAGATGTGGTAAATTTTCTCGGGCATTAAAGTGCTGAAATGAAGCAGTCATTGCAGCAAATTTTGCCCTTCAAGTTCTTAAGCAGGACACAGAGCATCACAGTCTGAGTCATCCAGCCTCACTCCAGCACAAACTTGCTGCCTATACCCTGGGTTGCCTTTTTACGGTAAATCCACCTCCTTACGAGCCTGTCGTGGCACAAAGCATTTAGCAATTAATAATATTTCTGCACCGGTAGGGACATCCCCTACAGTTTGAGGATGCAAACAATTTCTTCCTGGCAATCCCCAGTGCAGCTGCCAGAGGCTACCAATCTGAGCCGGAGCCTCGGTGTTATTTTAAGCACCGTTCCAGCTGCAGCAGCACTTTGTTCACCAAAACTCCTCCTTCTAGAAAAGAAGAAAACTAGCCAGGCTGTATGGTGACTTTCAGGGAGATCAAGTGTTGACTCTTTCCCAGCATGTCGTGAGGATAAAATTAATCCACGCTTCAGCACAGCCACTGTAGAATCCTATAGACCTTGCATGTTCAAATCCATGTATTTCGCCTGTCCCTTTAACTCTAAATTTAATACACATCCCTCACACTCCAGCCTGATGCCAGGACCTGGACGAATACCTTGTTCGTTCCTATCACAGAACAAATTATGTGGCACAGTCACCGAGCTGTATTAAAAGCCAAAGGTAGGGACCCACCTGTAATTGAGGACAGATGGGGTCTTTGAGAGATAGGAGGTCAGATGGCGGACTGACACAGAGCAGAATGCCGAGAAAAATTTGTGCATTTCTGATTCACCTGTGGCTAGGTAGCCAGCCCCCCCGCACACCTACACGGACCTAGGTGTGGGCTTCTGAGTGGTTTCCCAGTTTACCGATTTCTTGATTAGAACTGAGGTCGGTGTAGGGAGCTCCAGACCCACAGAGGGAGCGTTGACGCTACGGGGTCAAACTCCGGCTGCCAGTGACACCCCGGCAGTCCCAGCCACGCAGTAAGAGCGCTCGTACCCACACGTGCGCTATCCCAGGCACAGGCAAGAGCAAGCAAAGGCAACACGCAGGTGTGCTGCGCTTCCCGAGGGCTCTGTACTGCTTGCAGGCTTGGTGACGTGCACGCATACCTGAGAAGAGCGATTCAGACAAGGGCCCTGCTTCAGGGTCACCAGGCACCTCTGGCCAAGCCCTGCTGCTTTTCTGCTCCCCTGCCTGCCTCCAGAAGCTTAGACGCGTCCACCAGGTAGGCACCTGGGTATAACGGTGGTGGGTGCCAGGCAAAGGCCCTGGAAAGACAGGAAAAGCTACGCTGTTCCAAAGGGATGGGGGGGCAGAGGCTGTCAGCGCCACCCCCCCAAGGGACACCCCACCCACTGTGGGAGCCAGGTCTGCTGCACCCGAGCGGCTTAACCCGCTGTCCAGTGAAAGCCTCGGGTGGGATGCGAGCAGAGTCGGCCGCGGGTGGGAGGCAGGACCTGCAGATCCTGTCCGGATGGTGCACAGTCACCACCGGACCCAGACCCAAACAGCTTCTGTTTTAGTGGCCCATCAAGAGAAACACGCAGCTGTCATCTCAGTCAATTTAGCAAAGGGTCACTTTAGCTAAAACAAAACCGAAGAAAGGCCAGTGAGCCTTGTGTGATCTAAAGCACGTTTACTCCCACACACAGAGTAAATAAAAAAAATACCTGGCATACCGCGCGCCGCAGTCTCCTGAGAAGGGTGCATATAATAAACATCCCCATTCTAAAAGCGGTTAAAGGAAGGGTGTAATAAGCCGCATAGGGAACACATCAGGAAGGTGAATCCAAGCGCTCAGCCAGCTCGGGGGTCTCCCAGCTTCTGCTGTCCTATGGTGGATCTCAGCAGTCAATTCTAGCAAACTGAAGCAGACCCATTGGCAAAGAAAATGGCTGTAGGAGTTACAGGACCAGGTCCGTGGCACTTAAAGTGATGTTTTACATAGTGCTTCAGTCACTAAAGGGAGGCTGATGGGGACGTTGCTGACCAGCGTGCCTTGCTCTCAGCTGGTTTTGTTTTAACTATATACAGGCAACATCCAGATGCACACCAAAACCTTTAGAGAAGAGTAAGTTTACAAAGGGTCTGCCACAAGGTTAAGGCTGCCAGTCTGAGATGGAACCCAAAGTGGGAAGAACTGCATCAAAATGAGGCAGTTCGGACATGCCATACAGCGCCGAGGGGGATCTTCTGTCGGATGAGACAAAACAGGAGTCGCACAGAGCTGGTCGGGCCCTCGGATGTCCTTGGCCACATGGCGTCAAAGCTCTGCTCTTGTTCTAGAAAGCTTGTGCACGAGCTTGCCACTGGTTACCCAACCACTGCATGGTTTAGATGAGGAAAGGAAAACCTTTTCCAACACCCTTACCAGTTGCTCATGCAATACTTGACATTGTTGGTGCTCAAAGGCTCTCATGACAGCTTCTGCTTTGGCCCTCCCAGGTCCTGAAAGCCCTGTCGTTCTGGAGAAGTATTAGATAGCACTTATATGCTGAAGACTGTGTACGTACAAGTCCAGAAAAGACTTGCGTAAGTAGCAGGTTATTATAGCAAATTCCTCAGCTCTCCTGGCACTTTCAGTTTTGCAGTGTCTGACAACGTTTTTTTAAAAATCTATTCCATGTTTAGTTGGATGGTAAAGAATTTGTGATCAAGAGGTAGGCAATGGGTTTTGTGTTGGCTGTTTAAGTTGAGGAACCCTGAAGACTAAGTTGCTGTGATGCCATTTCAGAATTAAAAACAAATAACGATCATTCCTCATCCACATCTCTAGGCAGGAGGAGAGTGATGGACATTGCTTGAAATACCACTGCTCAAAGGTATGCGTATAATCAGGGAGAAAAAAGAGGCTGCCCTACCTTGCGTGTAATTTGCGAGGGGGAAAAATACTGCAGGCTAAGCCAGAAGAGCTGATGTGTGGCTGCAAGAACAGCGTGGTCCTAATGTCAGAATTGCACGCAGGTGAGAAATGGGTTGGCAAACACAGTTATGACAGACTGCTCCAGAGAAAGATATCCGATTGCAGAAAAGGAGCTTGGATTAGAAAGATGGAAAATTGCAGGGAGGAAGAGAAAGCCAGCAGGGAATGGTTTTTAATCTCAGCTGTTTGTACCGGAGACACCAAGCACTGAGGCTGCAGGAGCTGCTTCTTCCACCAGACTCAGCAAAACCTGGGGTTCTGAAACCCCCAGCGGCAGTGAAAGCTCCCGGGTTCCGGCCCTCCTCCCTTCCTCTAACTGCACTTGATTACAATGATGAGCTACAGAACTAGACAGACACAAACCAAGATAATTATGAACTATAATAGATTTGTCATCGAATAGGCGTCTGCCCCCCGAGTACCCAACAGCCTCTGTAACTTCTTTTCCCCCTTCTACAGGCTTGGCTGCTCGGGCTCAAGGCCAGCTCACAGAGATACAACTGGGTGGCCTTGGATGCTGCTGCTGGGACAAGAGCTGTGAGAAACCTCATCACAGCCTCCCCCGCTTCACTAGGTAGCCACATTTTCTTGCCCGTGATCCTTGCCTCAGCTAAATTATGACCATGGCTGTGTGGGCCCAGGTACCTTGCTGACCCAGGCCCACTCTTGCCTTCCTGGCTTGACCTCGGACCTGCCTTATCCCTACAGACTTACCTGGCAATCCCTGGACTGTGACTGGTCCTGGTCACTGTCACTGGACCTGCTCTGCTCACCTTGCTCGGGTACCCTGGGACTGCATCGGGGAGGCCACTGCCCTGCTGTCACCCTTTGCTCCGGTTCATCTTCCCCTACGGAGCAGCACCTGGCATTGCTGCTCCCTGACGCAAAAACTTAATTAAGGAAACCAAAACGTTACAGGTATAACCTTGATACCACCAAAGATAATTGCCACCAGCAGCAATGGCATAGGCAGGCTCTTCAGAAAACCTTCACTTGCTGTGGGACTATATGGATGGTTTTACTAGGTGAGTTGAATAAAGATTTTAAATTAATAAAGCTATATATGTATATACCTGGAAGTTTTGTTCATGAGTTAGCAACGTTACTGGTGCAATACCTCCTAAGGAGGGAATTTGGGTTTGCCTTGGGCAGGTCTGAATTTAAAATCCTTTCAGTGCTGACTTGAAATAGTCCTGAAACCACCCCGAAATAACAAACGCAGACATAGCAGAAATTACAGCTGTGCTACAGAGCCTGCCTGAAATGCTCTTCCTGCCCAGAGACACCACTGTTTGCTTGTTTGGAAGAAGAAATTTGAACTGAGTGAGGGTAGTCCTGGAGAAGGGCAGAGAAGCAGTCCCTGTGAAGAGCAAGGGCTCTGTCTTAAGATTTAAGGAGGAAAAGGGAGACTGGGCTGAACACGGCAGTCCTCAGGACAAGAGCAACTGGAAGTTAGGACCCCAAGTTCTGTTTTGCTGGTGGAAACCAGCTGCATGATCAGATAACAGTCAGGGTATTTCCTCTTCTGTAGCAACTCTGCTGGTTTCTCCTTATTTCCTGTAGCATCCCAGCAAAGTTCTGACCCACATTCTCCTCAGTGCTCGTTCCTGTTCCACCCATCCCTTCCCTTCTGCAGGCAGACAGAATGAAGAAGCCTCCCAACTTTTGCCTCCTTTCCCCCTCGCCCCCCTGCCAGTCTGAGACCTCTTCCTTTGCCCCAGCTTCTCCAGTCACAAATCATCATCATCATCACCATCACGTGCCATTTCAAGAACAATTCTCCTTTAGAACACATACCAGCTTTGAAGAAGATCCTTTTACCTCTGACTGGGTCCTGCAAGATCTGGGGGAGTCTCTAGAAAAAAATTAAGAGAGCCAGATACAACTGCAGGAAGATCACCAAATTAAAACATGCCAGACTGCTGCAAAAACAGTAAGCAATTTGTACAATGACCAGTTCTCCGACTACTGGCTCAGGGTCCTGTTGGAGAACATGATGGCATATGACATTCACGTCCATGAAAGCTGGTTCTTCTAATATTGGCCTCAATCTGTGACAGGTAACCCTATTCATGCCTTTTTTCTTTTTTTTTTTTTAATATTCAAACCCATGTTTTATTATTAAACTTAAGAGGGAGAAAGGAATAAAATTCAAAGCAAATTTTGCAGGCATTAAGTGTACAGGCTTTAGTTATATTTAGTAAAGCGATTATAGTTTTGTTCTACTTTGTATTGGAGTGCAATCAGTTGATCCTGCCACTTTTCATTGCACTTGGATTTGTTCTTTGTTAAATTAATGAGGACTTAACAGAAAGTAAATCACATGCCATTTAATAAGATTTCAGATTAAGTAGTAAAGAGCCACAAAGCATGTTGAAGTCTGCTTGAAAGCCCCAGAGCTTTGCTCACCCTTAGTCACAATTGTTTCATCCTTCCCTGCCATGGCAAACTGTAGTGTCAATTGTGTCCAAACATGAAGATAAAGCTTGTTAACCCTTGTTAAGATGCTCTGATGTTTGTTGCCATGTTCACTCCAACATTTTTTCTAAAGCCTAGTCTGCTTGAGCCCAATACCAATACACCTGCAAACTTTTCATGTTACAATTAATTAGGTTCTTGTGATGCCTAGCTTTAGCAGGACAGCCTCTCCCTTTTTTCCATGTAAGAAGCGCCAAGCATGTCAAAATTTCACCAGAAAGAGCAGATTAATTTATCATGTGCTGCAGCCGCATAGTATAGGAAAGCCTGCCTTCTTTCCCCTTAATCTGCTTAGCCTTAGAAGTTTCATCAAGGCATGCATTTCAGAGCACCACTTACACGTGCTATTCCTGCATGTGCCATCCAAGGAACTTAATGTAATACGTGATGATTTCCTCACTTGACTGTATTTACAGCTAAGGGCCTACATAAGATTCACAGTATAGAATGTGTATGCCCAACCCTCGCCTACACATCAACAAATGAAAAACTAAAGTTAGTCAGTTTAAAGCATCTGCTGGTGTGTTCATTCTGCATCCGTGCTGACCCTAGCAGCCTTTAGGATCCTCCCTCTCTGCTCGAAGTGGTTAGATTCCCCTGCTCAGAAAAGTGCTAGTTTTATTTTTATGTTCTGCCCCAGTGCTTTGTGTTCCTGCCATTTTCTGCAGAGGCTGCATTTGCTGGCGGAAAGTTATCTGCCATGATGCATCCAGATTTTTGTTTCTGATGAGGCCAGCTTGAACGTTATGGTAGCCTTGTGGTTGTAACAGGTGAGTCAATTCAGCCAGAAAGTCTTATTCTTTTAGGAGAGAATCCTACTCTGCAAAACATTACAGAAGGTAGAAATATTTGTTTTAGCTTGAGGCAGTCAGGATTTGGGGAGAAGGAAGGGAAAGACAGTTTGAAAGATAAAACATTGCAAGACACCTCTTGTTAAAACAAGTGAAAAGGCAATTCATTTTGCATGCTATTATTTCTGACTAAATTTAACTGACTGCTTGTCCACTCTCCTCCCAGTTTATCACAAAAAAAAAAATCACCACAGCAGTTCGAACGAACATAGGACTAAAGATAGTCCACCTATGCATTGTTCAATCTCCATATCTGCTGGAAGGAAGGGTATAGGATTTCTTGCACATACCCACATTACAGAAAAATCTCTTTTCAAAGGAGATTATGAAACTTAAGTTCTTGTACTGCATAGTCCATCAGTGCAGCTACATTTCTTAAAGCAGAGAAATGTGAAACGATGGTTTGGTGGCAGGGAAGAGCAAAGGCACAACCTAGGAGTCAAACATACAACCTAGGAATCAAAATCATGTTGTTCTGGCTTCCACACTGATAGCAGATGAAAGACAGCTTGGAAAGATCCTTGTTCAAGCAACTGTGTCTCATTGAATGATGCAGCAGGGACAAAGGCACAGCATCAGAAGTGAATCTAAACCATCTGTTAAATGTCATCATGCACAAAACGTGTTACTGCATTAGCTCCAGATCCAGGCATTCAGATTCACATTCTGGCTAGGATACTAAATAAAGAGTAGAAAAACCTTAAGCTAACAGAACAGAAATATTAACCACAATAAACAATGGTATGCAGTTAATTACCCTGTTCAGAGAAAAGCCAGAAGGGGGTTAGCAGACAGCTACTGTGTGCCAAGACTGATACTAAGCTGTCCAGGGTTTCGTAAAAACAGATTTCAAAAACCCTATGGAAGACCCAGAGCTGGAATAGCTGATCAGGACCGAGATACCTAGCAAAGAAAAATAAACTTCTTGTGGCACTGGGAAAAATGCTGAATTCCTCAGAGTAAGGTAATGCCACTGCTATTCTAAATATCTGCTCAAAATTATGTGAAGCACAAAACCAAGAACTCAAGACCTAAAGACGATCACTTTTATAACAGTTTTATTCAAGTCTGTGTGCTCTAGTGTTGAGACAAGGCCTAGATCAGCATTACACTGTAATACAATAATTTTAGCCATTGAACCAAGCCTGCTTGGCATCCTTGGTTTACAATTTACAGTACATCCAAAAAAAGAGCAAAGAGAAAAGAAATCCCAAAACGCCAACAACTTTCATTAGCTCTTTGCTTCGCTTAAATATTGTTCTATAACATAAAATAATTTAATACAAAAAAGAACTGTAATCCAAATACACATAATACATCGACACAGAACAGAGGAAAGATACAGTAGATTATGCACAAGAGTATTCAGTTGATGTGTTACCTACAGTGAAACAAACTGGACATTAATATAATTTAACTATTTAAGCCCAAGAGGGTCAGAGGCAACAAGTCCAGGTCACAAATAAAGCTTTTTTAAAAATAATGCAATCTTCTTTTCCTCTAAGCTTACTGCTGTACAGAAGTTAAAGGAAGGCTCCAACAAATCACTTAATTTGACAACATTTCATCACACAAACAAGAAAAACTTGGTGGCCTCCGTTATTTTACTCAACTCTGGGGTACATTACCATTTGCTAATGTAACTGCTTCATTGCAGGTTCTTCGGGCAAAACATACCTTCAGGTGCTACTTCCATAGCAAGAGACTTTTGAACACCATGAACAGAAGAGAAGACATACAGAGGTCTCCAAATACAGACTGAAATACTTAAGTTGAAGATTAATCCCAGTCATGCAGAGTTTGGAGTTCCTTATGAAGTACCCAACGCCTTCCACACAGTGATTTCAACACAAGCAGGAACTACCCCATTCCTCAAAAGAACAGACATGGGGGCATGATCTTACACTAGAGTAATCTACTCACCTGGTTCTTCAGATTTACAACATTGTACCTAGGAAAGTCAGGTCACTGATTTTTGCATCTGGCTTTAAATAGAAGCAGGAGCAGATCCACAATTAATAAGGCAAAAGAAAGAAGTAGCTTATAAAAAGAGGGAGGAAATACATTCTCTGGCTGAGAAATTCTTGGACTTTCAAAGCCACAGAAGAGACATTGTTAAAAGCACAGGTATTTTCCCTGATTTTTTCCACCACTGTTGCCCTGACCACTCCATATAAGCCTCTCAACTTAAGTCCGGCAAAATATCGCAGATATTTCCAGCTTGCCCTGAATTTCTGACAAAGAAATCATATATACCAGCACAAAGTGCTGCGCCAACAGCTGACAAACAAGAACCCTAGAACTCTAGTAACAGTGGTGGATGTTGATTCACTGCTGAACTTGTCAGGTCTGTCCACCAGCCTGGAGGGATGCATTTTTAAAAGGAGAAAAAACACCTGAGAAAAGGCCTCAGGTTAAACTGACATTTGCACATACAACCTCCACGCACCACTTACTGCCCCCTTTACAGCTAGGAATCTGCTAATGGAGAAGTTGTTGCTCCTTCTTCCTGTGTCAGAAAACATTCTCAAAGCTTACCCTGTTTATGGTAAGAATTAGCAGTCAAATAGGCATGGCATGTGCAGTCATGGAAAGGCCACAAGAGTCTGCAATCAAACCAGTGTGTACCCAGAGGCTTGTGAAGGAACTCTTTCCTCTGACAATCAAAGTACAGAGCCTGGTCCTTCACCATTAATCTCTACAGGACAATCCCCCAATTTAGATTAAAAGAGCTTTGCTGAGTTGGGGTCTCATGCATTTTGACCCACAGATAAACATCACTGAAGTCAGTGGAATGTAAGTATGTGATGAAGAACTTTCTTGAATTGAGGCCTCTTCCCTTTTAACTTGAAAGCTAATTATGCTAAATATGAACTTTTACTACTAGATGTTCTTGGCTTTACATGGTTTCTTATTCTAACTGCCAAATGAGGGGCACTGGTGCCTACTGTCGTTAAGTGGATCTAGGTATATTCTCCTCTTTGAATTTAGCCATCCCGCAAAGAGACCTATGTTGCACAAGAATGGATTTTACTCTCTGCAAAGAGCACTAGCCAAACTCAACCATTCAACTGGCAAACGCTTGTATGCTTTCTTTTTTTCTTCCCCCCCCCCCCCCCCTCCCTTTTTTTTTTTTGCTGTGGCTTTATTCTTTACAGTCTAAGATTTCTGGATGTTATAGTTGTCAAGATAACCTTGAAAATAGAGCAATGGCAGAACTGATGCAGTAACATCCACCTGAGATGCAGTGTGAGAAGTCAGCTCAGAGGTATTAGCTGCCCTATTCAGATAAAAATGCTAACCCTGTTGACATTGTAAGAGCTGCTCACTAAAGCACACAAGATAGAAGAACAAGCCTACCATGAATATCTGGGCAATCAGTTGAAGGTGACAACTCATTTCATGACACAGAGTGGGCCTGGGAGAAAACACTACCCAAGTCAAGAAGTGGCCACAACCACAAATTCCAGAAGAACCTCAATTCTCCTCCAGATGCAGTTAAATTCAAGCAGCTCAGTGTGCAACTGAGCTACGCCAAACAGTAATCAGAGGCCAGGGTTGCTCTGAAACTCTATGAGAAACCAAGTACAAGGAAGGGTTCCCAAAGCACTTGTACTGAAATGCGCTGTTAGCAGCATTCTTATCAGTGAAGCTTGGAAAAACACCGGCATGACTTCCTGCTCCATTAAAACCTCTACTGGTAAGAGAGCGAGACACAAAAGCATCAGGGCACGGCTAGAACAATGTTTCATCTTTCTCAGACCCATATGTCTCTCTTCAAGACAAGGAGGTTAGCTTTACCCAACCTCAACATCTGTTCTTGAGAAAATGCTAAATTGGAACAATCAAGGTAGAACAGGGAGACAGTGTTAATCACTCTGGTCTTATGTTGGGGTTTCAGCCAACAACTTTCGAACACAATGTAGGTTCTCACTAGCTATCATGGAAGCTAAAATTTGAGCATGGAAAAAATACTAGAAAAGTATTTCTGAATAATGAAGGGCCTTTCTTCCCCCCCAACGTGATTATTTTTCAGATAATTTATTTTAAGCAAATAAAACTTTGGCATTCCTCCTGCAGATTTGTTCTAAGCCCCCTTTTGCTAGCTGTGCATCCATCTGACCCATCACCTACAGATCTAATGGTAGCCCACTTCAGGCTGAACTTATAAATCCACTACACTACACACTAAAAATGTGCCATTATTTAATATTAGCTATATCGGGCTGTCTGCACATTATTAGGACTCAGATACAATAAGGATTGTATTAGGATCCGACACATTAGGAAAACAATACTGCAAATACAGGGAAACAATCCGGATTGTGTGTAGGTCCATTTTAAGAGCACATGAGTTTATTTTTAAAAAATCCGTTTTCAAAAAACAGGCCTTCACTTTTAAAAGCAGTAGTGACCTATACAAAAATCACCACCTTTTCATCTGTGGACAATCAGATCTTCCACAGGTCAGAAACCATCAAGAAAAAATGCCCTGCCTTGTCATTTATTATTTTGGACACATACATAGTAAAAGCAAGTATAATCTTAACTTCTAAAACTGAATTGCTGGTTTTATTTTTCCATCAGGAATTTGCATGTCAAAGAGCCAAATACAAGTGTTTGCCTCTATCCTCCCATCATCCCAGCCTCAAATGCCTACCTACAGCATTTCTTACCAAAAGTTACGCTTTCTTCCCATTCCATCTCTACAAATGAGGTAGCTCAGGGTAAAATAAACCAAACCAACCAGAAATTAAGTAACTACATATTCCTCAAATGCTTCTTTAGGATCCAACTTACCTACGATGCCAAGAGATTACCAAGCAGCTAGTTCCCTCTGTCGTCTGACTGCTTATTACATTAAGAAGGGTAATTTCACTCTTTGATTTGCTACTGCCTGCCAACCTCCGCTTTCACTTCTCCCAGTTGTATCTTAAGCTTCTAGCCTGGAAACATTTTAGGTCAAAGCACACCTAAAACATATACTGGTTTCTGTCTTAGGTCCCCAGGTACTTTGGTAACAAGAATTAATAACCGAAAAAGATGGGATAGGGGCAGAATTCTAATCAAGAGATAAGGAAAGCCAGCGATAGTGTACTTCTTTCCACAAGGGTGTACACACATCAATAAATAGGAGGACTTGAAATGCTTACTGTGCTGGTATTTGGCCTGATGTGTGATGAAGAACACTACAGTACTGAAAACTACAATGAGGAATTCCCTCCAAAAAACAACCTCAGGCCCTAGCAAGGAGGCATGTGAGATAGAAGGCACCTAGGAATACAGGACGCACCTTACAGATACATATGTATTACACAGGCTTAAAACAACCAACCAACCCACCACCAAAAAACCCCAAACAGTCCAAGAAGCCATTCGCAGTAGGAAAATGATGTTCCTGGTCATTTAGAACCAAAGAAAAAAAAAAAATTTCACTCATGTACAGAAGGAGATGAAATGTGTTTCTTGTACACAAACATTAATGAAATGCTAAAGACTTTCCAGTTGCAAAAAAAGGAGATCTTTGTTAGAGAGGAACAATAATAATTCTGGCAGCTACACCACCTAGTCACCAGTGGTAAATTACCTTTTAATCAAGCACACACGCCTCTTAGCCTGGGAATGACTATTTTTAACATACAAAAATAAAACTGATGTAGATCATTTCAGAAGCTGTACTCATCTCTGATCAATGGCAAAGCTGCTTAAAAAAGCAGAGCATGAGAAAGAAACAAAAGCAAATGCACATTTTAACTGTAGCATGTGACTTTCTACTAGCACATTCAACAGAGGGAACAGCAGCAGCAGCCGTAAATGCATTTCCATACTGCCTTGCGAAATTGTGAAAGTAGGGCTGAGGAAATAGTAAATGTAACTTCTTCTTAAGACTCTCTTGTTTGTTAACCACAAAAAAAAAAAAAGGAAAATCTAAACCACAAACTGGATTGGAAATAGAGAAAAAAAGATAAAAATCTGGTTAAAGATCCTTTCTATCCAGCTAGATACAATACCACTGTCTGTGCAAAGCACCATATTCTAATCTTACAACAGGAAACTTAATAGAAAAACATAGGAAGGCATTCTTTCCTAAATATATCTTGATTATATGATCAACCAAAGGTTTATGAAGTCTGGAAGTTATCCTCTGTGACAGCATGAGTATATTTTGGTTCTCTTTGCACATGCATGCTGTATTTATTGCTTTTTTGCAAATAGATTTTAACACATGCCTATACCCTCACTCTTAATGTCCAGTTTTACCCAAATTACAGCCTTAAGTGAATTCAGTTATAAATATGGAAGCTAAGAAACTGTTCTGCAGCAACACGATAAGGATCAGAAATCTTCATGGCTAAACATAGGTGTCCTTGTTTCATACTAAAAAAGTGAAGCCAAAAGGAAGACCTGTATCACTATGCAAAATATAAGCCTCCTTATTTGCCATAGAGTTGGTAAGAGTTCTTGAGACTATTTCCAAAATGTGTGGAAAAGGTTAGAAAGCAATAAGCACTTTTTCCAAGAAGAAAGGTTTCAAGAAAAAACCCAAAGAAACAAACCCATTAATATTAGCCTAAAATTACTTACAAAAGTAACAGGCTATCACTGAATTTTGGGATATAATATTAGATTTGGTTCCATACATCTAATGGGACTTCAGCTCCCATATTCATCCCACAGAGATGAATTAAGTTTCAAATTAAAGTTAAGCTCAAGATAGAAAGGTGACTCAAGATGGGAGGTTTCCTGTGATTTTGTATTTAACAGAACACTCCAGATGGCAAAAACCTTTCTTTACTTGACCATTAATGCCTCACCTTCAACAGAACGAGAAGTATCCAGTTTCATGGCAATATCGAAGTAACATCTCTATGCAGTATTGTCCATAAAGCCTTAAGATAACAGCATGCTATGAAGAGGAAGGCAACTACTCCCATTCCTAGAGGTACAGAAAAATACTTCATCATAAAAGCATGCCAAACCAGAACAGCTCTTTCCACATCAATAACGAAAAATTCACTTTGAAAATACTCATTTTGTTAGAAAACCGTTACAAAAAGAATATTTTCACTGAGGTTCCCTGCCCCATATTGATTATCAACCCATTGTAATAATAACCCGAAGGAAAAAAATACCTATAAAAAGTTACATTTGCACCTCTGAAAAGGCCTGAAAGGAGGTAAGACGTACTTGCTGGCAGAACAGAGCATTGTACAGTCCATAGAAAGTAACAGCATTAGAAAAAAACCCCATAACTATTATCACCCTAGTTTTGACACAAAAGCTTTCTTCTCTCTACCTGTCCCACACTCACTTTCTGTGAAACCAGTAGAAATTTAACAAAAAATTTGTGATTTTTTTTGCACTGGTTGCTATCTCTGTGCTTTCCCCCCAGTTTTACAGGAAAAACAAACAGGCTACAAGGATAGCATATTTTGAAGGGCTGGCAAACTTTTTTCTGTTTCCTAAATCAGCACATCTGTTATATAAATTAGTGATATATACTGCCAGCTGACTATTTAAAAAAAAAAACCAACATAGATATTTCTAGACCAGAAAAATTTCTCTCAGCAACAATCTTACTACTATTACTATCAGTTAAAAAATTTGTCACTTCCTCTTTGTGAGCCCTGTAATTACTATAACACATTTTACCCCATTCTTTTGTCATTATATTTTAGACTGCTCAGGGATTTTTTGCTCTCATGTTCTCTTTTTCTCAGGAAAAAAAAATTGCAACTTATTCAGATATTTAGGAAACAATACATTTATTAGAATTTTTTTATAGTAAGGTTTTCACCATCTTCCTCAAGAACACTGCTAGAAAGGTATGTCAAATCAACCATATTCTGAAATTTTTATCTCCCTGATAAATGGGAATACTAGTAACCAGTAAAAAAAAAAAAAAAAAAAAAAAAAGATTTGTGAGCTGACAGGCTCATATCTTCTCAGTATCTAGTGGACTAAAGTGAAGCACTCCTTTGGAGATTTGGAGCACGTCAGCTCCCACAACTGCGAAGGAAAAAAACCCAACAGATTAAGAAGAGAAATCAAGCCAGGATGGGATAGATGGGTATAGGGAGAGGTTATGAGCTAGCTTAAACATGCACATAGCCCCTGGGCCTCAGGACACCATTTGCGGATGCATAAGGTAAAACACCCGACAACTCTTTGCCTTGAGAACCCCCTCTGCCTGTCAAAGAATAGCCCACAACCTGCTAAAGCCAATAGCTTTGTTTCTACAATAGACTCCTCTTGCCTGATACCTCAGGTTAGCCACAGGGCTCCCAACTGGAAGACAGTTATGGGTTGATGGTCAGACTACCTCATTTTATTTCACATGCTAGATTCCACTACGACAATTGCATCCAAGGAGTGTTTAAAGAAAACAAACACCAAATATTATGCTTCTACATAGTCTTTCTGCCAGCTTCATAATAGAAAATATCTAGATTGGAAACCCTGATCTGGACCCTTGACTCCCTGTCGTCTGTCCTACCCAGGTCCTTTGATGTAGCAATTTCCATTTGGTGTTAGGGAAGATGCTCTTCGGAGCAAAATACTTCTAATAGGTCAGCTACACACCACTTTCACCAAGTGATTATCTAAAAGGGAGAGAGGGGGAAAGGGGTTTGAAACTCCATCCTCAACTTTCCTAAGCAAAAGAACAACTTGGCTTTACAGCTGTCTTGCCTGCTAGGAACTTGACAGAAACCTTACAGTTCATTTGGTGAAAGCAACTAGCCAACTATCAGGAAGTATAGTGGGCTGAGTTAAAGCAATGTGACCTAGAAAGGTAACCTCCCACTCCATGCAAGGAAATGGATTTTAAAAATCTCTGTTCAAATGGAGCTATTCCAGGTAATATCTTCGCGGAGCAGATGATGCTTCCTATGACATTTGTAATAATACTTTTTGGATAGAAAATATTACATTTCATAACAGCTGATCCAATTTTGTTTCAGACTTTTTAAAATGGTAAGGGAGACTATGAAATATAGATAGTTTTAATCTCCTGCTTTTAAGTGCCTGTGACACAGCCTCTGACTGGGCTTTCCTTGAGTTTGTTTCTATACCACAATCAAAATTAACCATCTGTTTAGGTGGGGTTTACCTTTTTTTTTTTTAGTTTCTGGATCACAAAAAACAGAAAGCAAAAGGGATGAAGGCTTAAGAAATCAATAACGCTAAAAGTCTACGTTTAGCAAAAGTGTCAGAAGTGTAAGTTCTTTTTAAAGTATCTTAGCCCCACATCAGAATACCTTGCCTACCCATCAACAGTCTGTCCAGCTTCAGCAGCTAGTGTAGCATCATTAAGTCTAGCTCTGGAGCATTCAATGGGGGAGGCAGCAAAAGGTAATTCTGCCATTAAACATGTTTCACGGAATGTAATAAACAAGAAATGTGTGACCTTTCTAAATGAAAACATACCAGAATTGCTTGAAAAAAAGGGTACACTTGACTAATGGCAACATGCTGGTTTTAGCCCTCAAACAGAATTAAAAAAACCCTTATGTACAGTACTTCCTCAACACATGCTGGTTTTTCACGTCAGGTTACAAACATCTAAACACACAGGTTCTCTGTGCTAACAGCTGCGAGAAAGTATTCGGCTACACTGCCTTCACAACAGGACTGGACTGCCCTAACAGGTTGAGCACTGCGTTGGCAGTACTGTCAAATCAGTTACTTGCACCCAAATGGTCAGCAGATTAGCAAAATGAGCACAGATCTGTACAAAGAGAGTGAAGAGATATGCTGTACCCTGCAATAAAGCAGACTACCCTATTACACTCATATAAAGGCCACATCCCTTATTTATAATGCCAAAACTGGGGAAGAGTGAAGCTCATTAAAGCCAGTAAGATATACCTGCAGATGCACAGACACACCTGCAGTCTCTGTACAGAAAAGTGTGAGCATAGGCACACCCTATTCGTGTGACTTCCTCCTTCAAGACAGGGGTCTGTTCTTGCTCCAGAGTTAGGAGTTTTTACATATTTGGACAAGAATAAAGTTTTACATGTCTATAGTGCCTTTCACTCAAAGATCTCAAAGGACTTTATACCTATAACGTATGTCCCAACCCCTCCCCTGTGAGGTAGGTATTATTCCTATTATTTACAGATGGGGAAATTCAGGCACAGAGGTTACATTATTTGCCCAAGGTGACACAGTGAGTCAGTGACAAAACAAAATAGAATCCAGATGTTCTGATTCCTGTTTGCACAATCCAACTACTAACAAGCCTCAATTTCAAAAGAACCTTAAACAGGTATCAGTGTGCATAAGAATAGTCTTGGGTTTCAAGGGCCACTCCTAAAAAGCATAAGAAAGGAGAAAGAACAGGAAGAAAAAGAGCAAGGAGACACATAAGTTACTGCTGCAAGCCAACACAGCTTTAAAGAAAGAGTGGCTGCTAATTCCCTTCCCAAAGCAGAGGCAGCTCGACTATGAGCCTGGGGTACAGGGAATGGGAAAGGGAAGCTGATGGAACCAAAGTCTGAAACAGAAAAGCAAGCTAAGAGCAAACAGCCATACCATAAGCCTTCATCTTTTTGAAAGCACAGGGTCATAGAAAAATAGGGCTGAGAGGGACCTCAAGAGATCATTGAAGTCCATCCAACCTGCCTTGAAGCCAGGATCAACTACACCTACTCATTCCCAACAGTCTAGTTAGTCTGTTCTCAAAGACCTCCATCAGTGGAGATGCCATGCCCTTCCTCTGCAATCTGTTCCACCTTGCACTATCACATGAGCAAAAGAGGACAAGTGAGTCCAAGATAGCTACTTCTGCTCCTTCAGTGGGGGTACCATCATTCCCAGGCCTATCTAATGATCTGAATACATTTCAGAGAAGGTAGTCTCCAGATATTTACTTGCTTCTGTCCTGGATTCCTTGGGGAAACATCAAACACTGGTGTCTGCTGTAGTGTAATATTTGAGTTTTGAAAATACTGATTAATACCAGGATAGATACCAATATACTTACTGCAAGTGCCAAATCCTACAAGGTCAGTAACAAAGACTTTGATATGATAATTTTAGCTCATTGCAGATTCAAACTGCAATAAGAGGGCAGGGAAGACTACAGAAAAACCCCACAGCAAAAGTCAGCAGCTCAGAGTTGTCAAGTTTCATCCAACTGCAGACAAAAATCAGGCAGTCGAACAACACATCTTCAGCAGAGGCAGCACCATATGATCTCTGTAGCATCCCTCCATCTCATCTGTCTTCAAAGTGCATTCTCAGTGCAAAAAGTAGGATTGAATTTAGAGGGGCTCACTGTCCCCAGCGGATTTCATACTAAGACCAGAATTCTTGCTTGAGTTCATATGCTGCAGCTTTGTGTGTGTTAAGTTCACTTCTGCATAGCGGAATGGTGCTGTCCTGGCTCTGCCCCTCAGCATCTATGTCCAACAGTGTCCGCTCCTCTACAGGAAGACCCACCTGGAAAGGAAGCAGTGCAGGCAGTCCAGGTCTCTCTTCTACAGTGCTGCTGCTACTAGCAAAACAAGAGTCCAGATTGCTTGGAGTATCAGTACTTGAACTGTTGGCGGAAGATTCACCCTTGGCATTGCTGGGTGACACAAACCACCAGGGATCAAGCCGCTGCCGACTGGCTGCAGGACGTGGCCGGGGCAGGAACTCTAATGTCTTGGGTCTCTCCAGTGTGGAGTCCTGCTGTGCATTCCATCGTCTCGGGGTTGGAGGAAAAACAAGGTTGGGGTCTGGCAGGCGAGGGACCTCATTGGGATCTCTACTTGGACTAGGTGTTTTTAACACACCTATCCAAAACAGAGAATGTAAGAGAAGAGGGAAACATGTTAGATGTCACTGCTAAATGGTTCCAACAGATCTTAGTTTATTGTATATAAACCGTGAAAACATTTTCAAAGCAGAAAGCCTCCATTCAGAATCTAAAAATTCCATGTCTTCAAGATTACACCAGTCTGAAGTGAATAACTGGCTTCCTTATCCCTACACTGTCCTCAACCCATTGCAAGACAACTGTTTCACTGACCTAGCACAAGCAGCAAGTTTTGTTCATTCTCTCATTTGCTTTCTTCAATTTTCAGACTGGAGAGCATGGATTTGACCTCCTACCAGAGGTGAGGACTCTCCAAATCCTTTGGAGGGCACATTACCCATTAACAGCTTGAATGGATCAGGGAGACACTTGCACAGCAGGATATATGACACATGTTTGCAGCAAGCAGGACCAACTTCCTGGAAGAGCCATTTATCACCACCTACTGCAGATGCTTCCTGGTTTGTTTTCATTTAAGGGTAGGGTGGGGTTTGTTTTTTGTTTTGTTTTTTAAATGCAACATAAATTTTAAATTTTCACGAATACCATTTTAATGAGTATTCTCAGCTGCATTAACCTACATTTTACTGCAGACTGCCATTCAACAACCTCACATTTTGTTTTACCATTGGGAAAAGTCTAATTAAATCAGATTTTAATTTATTATTCTAGTCCTTTTTTCTCCGAATTACTAGGGCAAGAAAACAGGAAAGCATTTTTTAAGTTATCAAGTCACAGCCACTCCTAAAGACTGCAACAGTGAGAACACTACCTACCCAGGAAGATCCCTCTTGCTTACAAAGAAGTAAGAGCAACAGTGGCACAGCCCCAAACTGCTTTAGAGATTCACTTTTCACTGCTTTAAAAATGAGAATTTACTTTGAAATTGTAACAGCAATACAAACAAGTGTATAAAGGCAATGGAGAGGGAATCCCGAAGACCTGCTAAAAATGTGCCATATATGTACTTTGGTACCATCTTTGTAAGAAACAGTAACATGCTCTGCCACAGAGCACAGGGGAGCAGAGAGAGCTCCTTAGCACAGAGATACTGGAACCATGCAGACCATTACTGCATTATTCTCTTCATTATCTGTGTACAGATAGCATCCACAAGCTCTTCTTGTGGGCTGGCCATCACAATGGATGCTGAATAAGCAACATGTTTACTTCCCAACAAGTAATTATACTGTTTGGGTCTTTATTCTGAAGAGGAAAAGGAAGATGGCTGAAAACCTACCTGCTCCCAGTGCTCCAGTTAAACAGCTACTGGAAGGGCATCCACTGGTTGGGCACCCATTGACAACTAGTCCACTCCCTTTGATGGCCCCATCAGAAGGTGTGCGCCTGTGCCCGCTTTGCTGGGTGTGGGAAGAGACTGTCACATGTGTGGGAGTCAGGGACTGGTTGGGGTCTTGTTTGAACCTCTCAATCTGGACATTGACTAGTGGGTTGGTAATGGCCGGCAAGGGAGCCTTGACTGTCACTGGGCTGACAGGCATTTCATATACCACAATCTCATCACTGTCTGAGCGCAGCAGGGACCGGGTGGAATTACATTCGGAAATGGAAGACAGGGAAAGAAGGGTGAGGGATGTGGATGGCTCGCCTAGCAACAACATGGGGTCCTCTTTCTTGAAAATCTTTCGTGAAGGTGGACTAGTGCTCCTGCGTGGGCGTCCAGCTCGCTGGAAGATGCTGTCACGTTTCTTCTTCTCCTCCTTGGGCACCTCTGGCTCCTCCTCAATCAGCAGCTGACACTTCCCTGCTTCTAACAGATCAAAACCCAGGCCTGCAGCAGCCAGCACTGCTCCACAGCTAAGCAATGCAACCTCACATCGCTTGTGGTGGGAGCCGCTGCGTTTGAGGCTGTTGGTGGGTGTCAGCTGTGGGGTACTAGTAGCAGAGTTCACAGGGGTGGACTCCTCATTGGCATCACTAGAAGGGCCATCCCAGTCTTCGTTCTTCTGAAATGGGATGCAGAGGTATGACTGATTGTGGCCAGGTGAAGGGTGCACTTTGCCCTCCCCATTAAGACATTCACTGTCTTCATCATCTGGAAAGCAAATGAAAACAGACTTTGCACGGATATAACATTTTCAATGGCAAATTTCACTGTCCTACAAGTATATATGAAAATAAGCTTCTCCTCAGAAGATGCAACTGTCCTCATTGCAAGCATCATGCACCAATTGCCAAATACTCACAGACTATTGTCTCCAAAGCTGATAGGCTGAGACAAGTAACACAAGTTTCCACAAGATAGTGGAAACACTATCAAAATGGAAGAAATTAGTGACACATTAATCTATTTGGGATCAATTGCAGAATGGCATTTCAGAAGCAATCTACACCTCAGTTACTTCTAGAGTAAATTTATATGTTTGGGAGCAAGAAGCAAAAGGTAGGAAAATTTGAAGGATTTCTTCTTGCAAGTGAAGGTGTAGCATGCTGCACATGTAAATACGATTAACAGGAAAGGAGCTGAGAGGTAGCATGGAGCTAGAGGAGAATTGAGCAAAGCTCGTTAGCTTGACAGATAAGAAGCACAAGCAGAGGTGTGAACAAAAAGAAAATCCAGAAGGAGAAAGTAGTTACTTCACAAAGAATAAAAGAAAAACAGACACAACCAAAATGAAACCATTGCTGTAAAGCACCAGGTAAAGGTCAGGAAAGGAGAGGTTCATTCAAATATGAATGGAAGTGGGGATGAGAATATGAAGGCCAGGGAATTCCTTTACCCATCTCTGCTAAGCTGGTGAATCCTGGAAAAGCAGGCGCAGTTCTCTGGATCTTCCCAAGGTTCGGTGCACTGGATGACCACTGTTTGTATCCTTCTACCAGAGCTTTCAGACTGAAATAGTAGGAAGATGGGAGAAAAATGTACTTAGGGAATGCATGTATCCATTTTAATTACATAGATTTGAAGTCCTCTCATAGCAAGACATTTTACAACATCTTTACAGCACCTTAAAATACAAAAGAGTCAACAAGTCCCTCCCTCATTTGTTACACCATGGCAGTCAAAAAACCTCTGCTGATAACCAACTGCTACGAATGCAGAATAATAGAAAGCACCACTACAAAAATCAGATGAAACATTTTCTTTTCAAACCAAGGCAAACCTACTATGGCATGTAAAAAATAAAGTGCTCAGCAGGAAGAGGGGAAAAATGTCTCCAAAAACATTTCCATGTGAAATACAAATGGAAAACGGAAGTCAAAGATCACTCACTGGGACAACAATATGCTAAAGTCATTGTAACAGTGTGTCGTGGTTTAACCCCAGCCAGCAACTAAGCACCATGCAGCCGCTCAGTCACCCCCACCCCCCCCCCCAACACCCAGTGGGATAGGGGAGAAAATTGGGAAAAGAAGTAAAACTCGTGGGTTGAGATAAGAACAGTTTAATAGAACATAAAAGAAGAAACTAATAATGATAATACTAATAAAATGACAACAGCAATAATAAAAGGATTGAAATGTACAAATGATGCGCAGTGCAATTACTCACCACCCGCTGATTGATGCCCAGTTAGTCCCTAAGCGGTGATCCCCCCACCCCCACTCCCCCCAGTTTCTACACTACATGTGACATCCCATGGTACGGAATACCCCGTTAGCCAGTTTGGGTCAGCTGCCCTGGCTGTGTCCTGTGCCAAATTCTTGTGTCCCTCCAGCCTTCTTGCTGTCTGGGCATGAGAAGCTGAAAAATCCTTGACTTTAGACTAAACATTACTGAGCAACAACTGAAAACATCAGTGTGTTATCAACATTCTTCACATACTGAACTCAAAACATAGCACTGTACCAGCTACTAGGAAGACAGTTAACTCTATCCCAGCTGAAACCAGGACACAGTGAAGTCATGCCTCTATATTACAAACCCCAATATTTCTCCTCTAAAGAAAACACTGCACTGAAGTACAGACAGTTAAAAGCTTAAGTTCTAGATTAGGGAAAAACAGGTAACTAAAATCATAAATCATGTCATTGTTTCTTTTAATTACAGAAAAAATACTGCAAAACCCACTAAAACAAACAAGTGAAAAACCCAAAACCAAACCCCTACTTTGAGGTCATCTGCGCTTAAAGGTATGTCACCAGGCACCTGAGTTTAGTAGTAGTCCCTATCCCTAAGTATTCCTTACCATCATCCTATTTGTTCCCTGCAGTACTTTCATGGCATCAGAAACAACTTTAGTAAGAAGCATAACTTTCTGACATATCAACATTCAGCAAAGTTTTATTGCTCAGTTATCAATATAGTCTGAACCAGAAGACTTCTGATCCCTTTCCACAAACTCCAACATGAAACACATCATAGTGTTGGTGAAAAGCTAACATACACTTAGGATAAACAGAAATTGAATGAAAGGAGTAAAAAGATCTGTGGAATTCTCAACTGGACACACAAGAGCATCAACTCATTATTGAAAGAACAGAAAACTTCGGAGGTGAGACCTCTTCCAGCTCCATTACAAACTTGCATTTTTGTTTGATAAGACACAAAATTCATCGCAATCCTTCCCTTACAGAGAAAGAAGGATATGAGCATATAGAAGTTCTCTCTCATGATTCTTATTTTCCACCAGAATCATTCTGCATTTCTAAGATGGCTTCCATTGAAGAATTTCAAAGTTTTATTATACCTTTTTTTTTTTTTTTTTTGCGCCTTGGTATGTATTTTTCCTCTGTTCTCTACCTAACTGGGATGCCCTACTTGTTACTAAACTATATTGCTATAGCAAGGTCACAAGGTCTAAACTTGATTCATCACATGTTCAGTTAGTTGATGATCATGCTATTAGGCATTACACTGGAAGTATCCTGTGCAGTTCTCAACTGCCTTGAAAGTCCATCATTTTCCTCCCACTAACCATTCCGGCACATGCAGTATCCTGCTATGAACCTGAATCCAGACAGCACTGAATCCTACTTGTCAAGATAGACAAACACATGGTTTTACCTCAGAGATGCAATTCAGTGTATGGGTCCGATTTACTCCCTCCATACTATACTCAGCTATATAACACAATCCAGCAAATAATATATGTTGCATCTAAATTACCCATGTGTACAACATGCACAGTTAGGATAAATACTATAAATAAAGCAGTATATTAAGGGAAAGCTGGTGAGTGAAAACCATGTTAGCAGTATGATCACCTGCAAAAGTAAATGTCAAAGCTCTTACAATATGGGTAGACAACTATAGAGAAAGGTGAGATTTCGATGGAGCTAGGAAAACACATACTCTGTTCTCTATATACAGAGATAGCAAAGTTGCCAGTGATAGGCAGCAGTAATATTCAGGTTAGCCTTCACTTTACAGTCATAGTTATCTAAAGTGTCTTGGGAGTTGCCCTTTATTGTACAGCAGGACACATCAGCTTAGTTCGCTTCCTTATGACTTCTCAGAGCAATCTTCCCTTGCAAAAACAGACTGAAGGTTTGCCGTTACTGAAGAAGCACAGCGCAATCTGAACAGAAGGATAAATAGCTACCAGAATAATTTCTAGGCCTGCTACATTTGCCTCAGAGTTATAAAATCTTCTTTCCCTTTTATTTTTTGCTCCTTCTCTCTCTCCCCCAAATTACAAGCAGACCCCAAAGACCTGTGCAGAAGGTAGCTGCACATTCTCTTGATTAGCCAGTAGTGTGCATTTGAATACAATTCAAACCATGCTGACAGTACATACCTACTACAGCAGTATTGTCTGTTAATGGTTCAAGGAAAGAGCAAGTGGAACGATTTGAAAGCACTAGCAGCAAAACTATTTCAGTCACCAGCATGACAATTCAGGAACCTAGAGACTTCTTACTTGTAATCTATTTAGATTAAATAACAGGAAGGCTATTACTCTCTTTGTTGTATTATGGTTGAGTTACTTCTCTGTTGCCTTTTTCTATTGGGAAGTCAAAAAAGCACCTCTCTTTAGGAGTCATAAGGTGACAAGGCATATCTGCTCAGCAAATTGCAAAAAACTTTCCTACAACTGTAAGATGGCATCTCCGGTGTCTTAATATCATCCTGTAACAATATGTTGAGGCACTAATACAACACTGTCATGAATAAAAAGTGTCTGTTCCCAGGCTCCCCCATATTTAGCTTACAATATTTTAAGAGATAACTGCTAAAGGACTATGACTACCCCACATCCAGTGTCACCTTCCATAAAATCAGTAATGCCACCAGTGTGAAAACTTAAACAGGGTAAAGACCACCCATGCCACAGTAAGAGTCTAAGACTAATCAATGCCAAGTTTAAAGACAATTAGGACTTCACCATATATCCCTGAGAATATACCATGAGATCACAACTGAACCGTCACAACACTAGTCCAACATAAAGCTTCATCCAGTCTCAGCAATGCAGGCAAGCAACCTTCTGCTGCTGTGTTTATTCCTTATGCTCAAAGATAAATGCAGAAGGATGAATAATCACTGCATAATCTTTTCATGATTGCCTTTACTTGATGTTAATTATAGGTCAGTTTACTCATGCTAGCGAATTTCACTGCAATTCCCACAGTGTAATTCTTGCATAAATTTGGAATTACCTCTTACCTCCTGTGAAGAACAGAGGAAAAGTGATAGAAAAGATGGAGATTCAAGTTCCCTTGATCACAGCATCGTGTAAGCAGCTGGAATAGCAGCACTGCTGCTACCAGAACAGTGACACGAAGATGACTTGAACTGGACTCTTCTATCTTATGTTTAGCTCTTCACTTTACCCCAATTTTTATTCTCCTACCCTCTAAAATTAGACTTAAATACTAAAAATAGCAAACACTCTATCTTTTGAGTCACAAATGTTTACTGCAACTCTGCTTCCTTTAAAGTCTGCAGTCTGGCATGATCTCAATAAGAAGCAGTAGTTCGTTGTATGTTAACCATACTGCCCTCTCAGCAACACAATTGTGTTTCAGTTACTCCGCAAAATGCCACAGCTATATTGAGTCTCTCTGGAAAAGGTGATGAATACTATGGAACATCTCAGTTGTAGAGAGAACAGGATAGTTTTAAGAGCAACCATGGTTACTGCTTCAGACCGCACAGTAGCAAACAGAAAACTGAAAAGCTTTATTCCCAGAATTCTAGCATGATTTCAAGGTAGAAGTGTTTTTCTACCTGCTTCAGTGATCTCCTGCCCTTCTATATAATTAATGATTGTAAAGTGTGACATCTGTTTCAATTCTGTAGAATGCTATACTTCATCTAGAGAACAGGTAAAGCATAGGCAACAGTTGGAGAAGCTTCCTCCACATTGCCCTGTTAACTTGTCAAGAGTGCCTTTGAGGGAGAACATATTTTGATGTCATTAGAACACTTAGATCCAGGTCTTCTTGCAGAGGGCTGCAACAGTGACACATTATGTAAACATCTGTTTTCCAGGAATTTCACACCTGAGCACATAATATTAAAGATAAATTATAACCAGTTATTTTATTTTCCCCTACTAAAAAATATGGCAAGAGTCAAAGTATCCATTTAGCAGGGGGGAAAAAAGCTTCAAATGCCACTAAAAATCACAAGGCATTCAAACCTCTTCGAAGATCAAAATACTCCTATGTTTAAAGCAGCATTTTGGCAGTGATCCATTGGAGTCCTGGTATAAATAATTCACAGACACACAAAAAAAGAAGCCACAGAACAAGAATCTATAGAAACAGAGGTACAACCTGTATCTCTGCAAAAATCACTTTCAGAATGTATTCACTCAAGGTGCGCGTCCTTTTCAAAAGCCTGAAGAGAAGATATTTGCCCGGCTCTACCAGATACTTTTTAAATAATGGCATTTAAGACAAGAAAAAGCATAGCTGAGAATTGTAAAAGACAAGTAGTTTCGGATGTGATATGAAACTACAGAAAGTTGAGCCTGAAAATAAAGAAAAGCTACTAGAGAAACAGTTTTGCACAGCTAAGTTCTACTGCTTACAAATACATGTAACAAGGTAATAGCAGACAGTGAAAGCATCAGTCAGTGCTGGACCTCTAGCAAGGGACTGAATGCAATGAAGTTTTGTAATCTGTTTTGAATCTCTGATATCTCTGGTACAGCAAATAAGTTTGGAAGCATAAAAGCATTTGCAACAGGATAGGCAAATCTCCTGTGAGCCAGCTCATAACCAGTTTTAGAACCTGGAAACCAGTTTGGTGCCAGGCCCTCTCTTACCCATCTTCTCCTGCACCTAGCTCCTTGTGACAAAGTGAGCTTGGTCCCCAAGTGCGTCCCTTTTTCTTCTGGCCTCTCTTCTCTTCTTCCTCTCCTTCCTCCTTTGGAAGGACTGAGCTTCGTCCCCACGTTTTACTGCTTTCAGCCGGAGCCACTTCACAAGTGGGAAGAATGGTGGGAAAAGAGAAAGAAAAACAGATACACAAATTAAAGAATTGATTCCACAGCAACATAAAGAATAAAACCCAGGCTGGAATAGGAATAGTAATTAAAACATCCATTCAGGCTTCTTTCCCATAATTCTGACCATTTATCAACACCGATCTAACAACCAGATCTCTTCAAAATTAGTACAGATAGGCTTTACCGCTTTATTCCATCACTGGTTTCTCTTTTAGAATCACCAGTTTGATACCAGACACACAAGTGTCATGACATCCAATACAATCACCACACATTAACATCCCTTTCATACTTCTCATACATGCTTGCCTGCCTAATTCTGTTTTGTTACAGGAACACTATTTTCATGACAAGTGCCCACCCTTGTTTTTCTTTCCTTCCAATGGTAACTTAATCCACCTCAATAATGTTTCACAGATATATTCTGCAAATTAGTAATTTTAAAAATTAACCTGTACACCTAACGAATGTATTTTCTATACAATCAAACAGCAATATTTCAAGATCTTGGGTAAGTAAGGTTTGGACTCCAGAGAAGGTAATACTCCCCCCCATCACCAACACAGCTCGTCTTCTCTCTAAATGTATACATGCAGGGCACAAAACAAACATTTTAGGAACTTTTTTTTTGTTTTTACAGTCCTGTCCTAGATATGGAATCTTGGCATCTTACCACGCAGACAGACTGCACATTTCCCAAATTCAATACTACATTGAGCTCCTTACACTGTATGGCCCTGAGTCTGGGAATAATGGTAGGACTTGCAGGAGGACTGGAGCAGCTACTGATCAAGCTTTTCCTTTTATCCATTGTTGGAGAAGCCTGCACAGTGAATTTATGCTGGAAATCTGTTTGCCAAAAGAAAAAGAAAAAAAAAATCAAACCAAAAGCAGAACGACACAGTTAAAATTCTTTTTTTTTAATATAAGAAAAAAGAAATAATAATTTATGGTAACTTTCAAAGACTGCAATTTACAGGATCTATGTAGAAATGAAGTTTTACAGCTAATTGGTATCACCCTGTCGTACATGCAGTTACTTCAGAACAAAGATGTGTGCTCACACTCATGAATATACATCTTCTTAGTATGTATGTGTGAGATACATACACATACACACATAGATCCCCATGTGTTGGCTCACATTTATGACAAACTATATCCCTGTATAAATTCCTTTCACCTTATCTCTCAGTTTCTTAAGCTAAGCAAAACCACCAGTAATAGGTTTTTACAGTCCTAAAGAAAGGCATAGTTAACACGCACATTTTATCATCATTGTTCTTCTAAACAGCCAATCTCTCTCAGAAAACAGAGACTATAGTGTAAGCCATCATCCTTGAGGTAATGATGAGCCTTAGGTGATTTACAAAATCCACACTTTTGTTCTTTTGCAAATTTGGATCTCCACACAGAATCCACAGCAGAAATGCTAAGGATTCAGTATTTCTGAAAATCACTATCTTTGCTCTTAGGAGTGACTTCCCTGACACCTCACCAATACTTAACATTTCTTCCAGAAGGATGGTATTAGAGGTCACTTGTGTGTTATATGAGTTCACATATGAACTAGCAATGTAGGACTGTAGTCTCACAGCTATCAATGTATTTTGGTAATTTTTAGATTCCTGCACCAAGAAAGCCAGTAGACTATGGTTTCTGCTGCAGCATTATGTAAAATATTCCCAGAGCAAGAACCTCCCATCATTTTTTATGTACATCCTTTATTAAATAGATCATCATTTTGAGTATTAGTGCATTAAACTGCAACACCAACATTTTCACTGTGAACCATATATACCCATTGACTAACAAGCATGTAACATCTCAGATTTACTTCTGGCCTTCATACTTGGAACTTTGGGGAGTGCTAGCCACAAGAGCATCAAATTTAGTTTCTTGATCCCAAAGAGGCATGTTTTTCGCAAAGTGCATCCAATACTAAAGCATAAGTATCAGTAGAAAGTTCCTACAAAAGCTACAGGTTCACCTGTTCCTCCCATTTCACCTGACACAGCCTAACATATCACCAACCTGAAGGCAGGCTGATATGATTGCCATCTTTTAACTTGAGCCGACTCCTCTTGAACTTCCCCATGCGTTTCTTCACCCGAGGCTTCTCCTGACACAGCTGGTGGATGATGATGTTGAGCTCCCTTTCCAGGATGTCAATCTCACGTTCTGCCAGCTCCTGTTCCCGCCTTCGTAGCAACTCCTCATGGTTCTTCTGTTCAACAGCAGCACGGGTCAGCTCTTCTTCCCATGTGCGCAGCTCCTGCAGGGAGATAAGAAAGGAGAAATGAAAGGCTACCTTGTGGCCTGTGGGTTAAGACTAACATTACCTATTCTGAAGGTACAGCAGCAATGACTTGTGCTCATAGCACTGCTAGCGCCACTGTTTAAAGGCTCAGCTGAAAGCCAAAAACCTTTAACAATCATCAGTAACTTCTATGCTTGCCATTCAAGGCCCATCATATCTGTATTAAAATTTGGACATCAGCACTTGTGAGGCCACACCTGGAATCCTGTGTCCAGTTCTGGGCTCTCCAATACAAGACAGACATGGACATACTGGTCCAACAAAGGGCCATGAAGATGATTAAGAGTCTGGAGCACCTCTCCTGTGAGGAAGGGCTGAGAAGGACGGGACCGTTTATCCTAGCAAAGAGAAGGCTTGGGTAGCGATAAAGGGGATCTTACCAGTCTATATAAAAACCTGAAGGAAGGGTGCAACAAAGATAAAGCCTGGCTCTTCTCAGTGATGCCCAGTGACAGGACAAGAGGCAATAGGCACACACTGAAACACCAGAGGTTCCCTCTGAACGCTTTTTTACTGCGAGTATCACTGAGCACTGGCACAGGTTGCCCAGAGACGTGGAGTCAAAAGCCCGCTGGGCAACTGGCTCTAGGTGGCCCAGGGGAGTTTGACCACATGACCTCCAGAGGTCCCTCCAACTTCAATCATTCTGTAATTCTGTGAAAAGGCACTGAATCCTAAATTCAGCATCATGAGAAAATATGCTGGGTACCTGACATGAACATGTTTACAAGAACCACTGGAGAGTACCATGCACATGGGAACCCATTTTGGAAGATTTATTCATAATATTGAAAAGAATTAATCCTTGCTTGCCTGTTCCATAAGTACTTATGTTAACCTCAGCATTGACTTAAACTGTTTAAAAATAACCTTGCCATCTCATGCATCATAAAATACCAAAAACCAGCTCTAACAAAAATGAATGAAGAAAACATCATCAGGAGGTCATTCCCATCATTTTCCACCAAGCATGGCTGCTCCTTCTGCATAAAGATGCGTAAGGCAAACTTCTCAATCTTTCCCTTTTTGACAAAATGAATCAACTGAAATTGTCCTCGAGATCTCAAAATGTCTTCTCACTGCACTTCTCTCACCACAAGGACAAAAGAATTCAGCACTCAGAATAATTATCTCCAGCTGGCTAATTCCACTGCAGAAGGTAAAAACTGAAGAATTCAAGTTAAACTTTAGATGAATTATCAGACAGACTTTAGTTTATTTTTTTAATTTTTTTTTTTTTTTTGATGTTGTTACCTCTCCTGTTACTGTGGAGGTTTGGTACATTTTACTCATGAGGTGAATAGGATATAAAATTTTCTTTCTCCATTACTACACAGGAATACAGTACTCAACCTGAGCACAGTCTAGCTAGCACTGTTTGGTCTTCTGTTTGTCTGTTGAAGTTTCTGTTTTTCAAAAACTGTTCCAACATGGTTATGCCATGGGAACATGGTATGTTGCATGCTATGCAACAGCAGCAGGGAAATGCCTACTAGCTCTTTTATTTTTCCCAAATCTACTATATGTGAATAGAAATGTTTTAAGTACTGTTGTAGGACTTCTCTCCCCTGTCCCAAGGTCCCCTTTTCTTTTTCTCCACCTCCTACACCCAACTTCTAAGTCCAAATCAATTTGGCTACTTATTATGAATTTATTTTTAGGCAAGAGACCATGCACTTAGAAAAATATTATTACTTTAATGATTTCACTGTAGTATTTCATACCAACGACTGTAAAGATAGTCTCTATAAGGACCTTAACATAGATGCAGCAGGCTGTGCTTTCTGCAAGCATGTTTGAAGAAAACATCAGCTTTTTCACTTCTACTCTTTGAGGCAGACAGTCACAATTCCTTTTATTCCTGCTAGCATTTTTGTTTCCTGCTGTTTACCCAGATGGACTTCAATTATAACAGTTATTGGACCACTCCCCTGGCAGCACTCCTGTTTATTACAGTCTATCCACTTTAGCTGTGCTCAAAACCTGGAAAACACAAACCTGACAGAACCAAAGCTGCAATGTTTGCTAGAGTATATATGCTGAAACTACCCCTCCTACTTTTACTGTTAACAGTTATCATTGGGCTTCTCAATTAAGATGCTAACATTGAAATAGTTATCAGATGCACTAAAAAAATGAAGACAATTCTTCATAGCAGTTTGCACAGTGTATAATGAAAGCTCACTACAATATTAGAAAGAGTAGCAGCTCAGGATGCAGATATTTATTTTACTCACAATTCTGCCCTTGTGTGCATCATAACCTGCCATTGATTCAGGGACTTATTACAAGCTCGAGTAAAGCATATACAAAATTAGCTCTGGGATGCCATAAATGATGATCCCTCTTTACATTACAAAATGGGAAAATTATAAATCCAGAGAGCATGAGCATGGAGTGTTTTTCTCTACTTACCTTTTCTTTGGCTCTGAGCTGATCAAACATCTCTTGGATCTCTTGTTTCCAGTCTTCCTGCAAGGAGTGGAAGGAATCTTTGGGCATTTCAAAGAAACCAGACTCTTCTATGGCGGTGAGATGGTCTAGGATACTGGCAAAGGAAGGTCGTGAGTGTGGGTCAGGGTTCCAGCAATCTAGAATAGGACAAAGACAAGCAACTGTTAAGCATCTCTTAGCATGGAGGTTTGAGAGGATGAGTAGTACTTTACTGATCCCCAGTGGCTAAGAGTGGCATGCACACTATCTGTGTTACCCCACCTTTCCCATTTCCCACTTGCATTGACTATTGTCTGATCATAAGTCAAGTATGAAGTTCATGCTTTCATCCTTATACAATATCCAACATCACTTAAGATCTTGAACTACCTGGTCTCTAGGTTCTCATAAATAATATGCCAAGTAAAAAAGAGGTTTACTAATTTTACAGAAGGTTACATTTTCAGGCATATATTAAAAGTCATCAATAATTTACTTAAATATTTTGCTTTAAGTTGTATGTGCTCACAGAGTAGAGATACTATGCAAGACTCTCGCCAACAGTTCTTTTATCACACTTACACTGCAGAGTTAACAGCCACACTGCAGAAGGGTATCTATCAGAGTTCTTTCTAATGTCAAACTCTAATGCTAAGCTGAGTCATTATGAATCTCTTCCACAGAGCTGAAAATCCCTCCTGCAAAGCAGACTGGGCATAACTTGAGTGAAAACAGGAGGTTCAAGTAAATAATGACATCAAATAGTGCATTTGGAGTTTTCTTATTTTTAAGGATTCTTTTTTATTATTTGAGAGAAAATTGTTTGATCAGGTTTTTTTCTTTTGCTTTTAAGAGAAACCACAGATAAACAAGCTTTTTCATTTACAATCTAATGCAATGACTTATCCAATTGCAGAGTTCTAAAAACACAGAATTTAAGGTATGCATCTTACCACATGAGGCAATTAAACTAGCAATAGTACAAAAAAAGTACTCATTTTACAGTGATGGGAATTGAACACTGAAAACAAATGTAAATAGAAAATGGCATGAAGTAACATCTCAAGCTATGAAATCATTAAGAACATGTTTTTAAGAAGCCAGTAAGTCAAAATGTGTGACTTAACACTTGAATAGAAATTCTTACTAGTTCAGTCCTCCATCTTACTTGACCCTTATTTCTACTCTTGCAGAAAACATCACTTTCTCACTCTATATTGTCCCGTACTGGCACTTACACAGCTTCTTGTTCAACAAGCATCCTTATTCTCTTTAGTACTGCTAGACTCCCCCATGCCAAAGTTTGAGATGAACCAAACAGAAAAACTTAGCATTCAAGTATATTTCTAGGGAATACAACTTTTGTGCATGAATGGAAGAAACACATTGGTCTTTCTTGATATGCTCATACTATCGTTGCTCTAAACAGCCGCTGGATTCAAGACACATTACTGTAGCACAAGGCAAGAGTTACAAAAATGTTCTAAAGCTTCCTAGACCTTACAGTTGAAAAAAAAAAACAACCCCACCATTCTTAAAAAAATGTTGGTGATGTCCTGAAAGACATTCATTCATCAGTTTTGTGGATTGAAATACACCAAGGAACAGCTGTAATTAATTAAAAATAACTAACTCCTCACAGAATCTGTGCAGCTGCTGAGGCTTGGTGTTGCAGGTCTTCTGATTTTAGCATTACTGAGATTTTGCATTGGGGAGCTTTGGTTTCAAAACTGCTAGTATCAAGATGCTGGTATTTAAGCATCTGAGCAGGTTCCAAGAGGCATAAGCTGGAACACATTTATGTTTATGGATTTCAAATTCCTTCTCTTATCAAAATAGAGGACTGAGGATGTTAAAGAGTGCTCTGAAGGTCCCCTGCTGCTGACCAATTAGTAGCAACGGGCGATACAGCTGGACTGTCAGTGCCATAATCCCTGCCTCCTTACCCCAGGTTTGAAGCATGGCAAAGCAAACATGACCCAAAGTAAAACAAAATGCTGCAGCCAGCCAAATGCATGAATGAGTGAACAGGGTAACTATGCAGGTGGCCCATGGCTTTTATTTTCCCAGGCCTAGATCTGCCATTATTTGCACTAATGAGGACATTTGTAACATACAAGTCTTTTCTGTGAAGAGGGAAAGTTCAGCTTTGTTGTCTCAGTGAAGACCACCAGGGCAGTAATTCAAAAGTAAAAGCAGCATTAGGGGAACAAGAGTTCACCCGAGACGGGAATCAGCCTATTTGAAAAACAGTTTTGGTGAAGGAGCAGAAAGTAATTGTTTTCTTGTTCTCTTCTTCCCCCTGCACATGGAGAAGCCAAGCGTTCCAAAGCCATGTGGGTGCTCACCCCTATGCTGCTGGGTTCAAGTGCAGGCCATATGCCTCTACCTGACTTTCCCAGTAGAGGGCATTATTTTTAACCCCAGCAGCAGATACCTCAGTTATATTTAAGAAATCCAGGGTCCTTGTTTTAGGGAGCCATGTCAAAATAAACTGCCCTGGCACAACACTGAGCTGGTAGTTCCATTTTAAGTCTTTCAGATGTAGTTTCTTGCTTTAACTGCTTCCAAGCTACTGTACCTGCAATTCTGCTGCTGTTTACTATCCAGTAGTATATTTATTTTTTAGCACAGCAGTACGTGAATTTTTCTACTTTAACTTAACTGAAGCCTGTAACCTATAGAAAAGACCAGAGAAATGCAAAAGTACTCTAAAAACGGAGTAATCCATCAGAAACATTTTCTTGTGTGAATCAAGTCCCTTTCTTGGGGCTAAAAACACCACCAGAGGCCACAGAATCACAGTTCTACGTTCAGACTCATTCTTTGCTCACTAAGACTATAAACCACGTTTGATTTCTCTTTACCTCAGTTGTTCTTTCTGCCAGATAGGTGTAAAAATGTTTATTACATATAAACACCTGGAAATCCTTGGGAATAGGGGCACTGAAAAAAAAAAACCCCTAAAGGTACTACTGCGAGGGAGGGAGGGAGGAAGGAACAACTGAAGCTCAGGAGGTATGTAAGTAGTTGCAAGAGCCAGCAGAGCAGGTCATAGGTACACCCCAACAGCTACCTCATGGAATCATTTTTAATAACCACAGCAGCTCTGATGACAAACTCCTGTATTTCTTTCATCCATACGTAGCCCACCTTGGGCATGAACTAACTGCACACACAAAGCAGAAAAATCACATCATTCTGACTGAAAATTTGGGCTGTTTTCAAATGTCAAAGCCACATTTAAACCCTCTCCCTGAAATGTCAGTAGGATGAAGTTTCATTCCAAATCAATCTGACACTGCCTAGCAAGACGTTCAAGCTATGAATTTCAAAACAAGTTGAAGACTTCAAACTAGACCAAAATAGGTGAAGTTTTGGTGTTGGCGAGTCTTCACTACCAGAACACAAGCAGCTAGATGATGACAGCAATAACCCCCTTTTTCCTATAAAGCCAGCTGACAAATAGTGGCAGGGCAACTTCTTTCACATACTACTCTTGTCATAGAGTAACTGTCACAGCACACTAACAGCCAAGCCTAGCTCCCATAATAACTTGCACCATCGAATAAAGCCACTTGAGAAATCTGTGCTCTTAGGTATCAAAACCAGCACAAGGAGACAATGCTCAACAGCACTCTAGAAACAGCACAAACCATACTCACACCACAGCTGGCTTACCTTCCATGAGTTTGGCAAAAGGCTCTGGACACGTGGAAGGGATTGGAAGGGCAAGTTTATTCATGGCAACACCATATGCTACGGCAAGACCATCAATTCCTCGGAATGGTACTTCTCCTGTTAGCAGTTCCCAAAGCAGCACGCCGTAACTACCAGGAAGAAAACAGAAACAAGAATAGGTGTTTGACTTCAACACATTCTTTGTTAAGCAACAAGAAAGTACCTGAACCTATCAGGGTGAGCCTGGTACACTGAAGAAATTACAGTTTTCTGGACAGGCTCATCATGGCTGTCAAGCTGGTGAAGTGCCTTAACTTCACCCGCTTTTTTTAAATATGACTGAAGTAAGACGCCATTTTCACCTTTTAGCCAAAGATCATTTTCTCTCTGGAAACAGGGAACAATCTGAAAAACATTAATATAAATCTTCTAACTTAGTAAAGTTCAAACCAGAACCCAGTGAAACTCTCAAAAATGTGAAGGGTTGTGATTTTTAAAAATAAGTGAAAAATACTTCTTTGGAATTAAGGTGGTTTTAAGATGTTCTATAAAATAATTAACTCTGAAGTTATGGAAGTAGTTCCAGGACTGTTCTCCCTCCAGGCATACAACAAACAACATATCCTCAGAATATTCTCTCTGCTTCTAGGAAACCTGAGCCAGAGACAGCTTCTCCATACTTAGTGACCTGACAGGTTTTTTCTTCCATTGCTCCGTCTTATTCTCTTCTGAACCCATTTACTGTGCACTATGGTCTGTGGTAGTGAGCTCCACAAATTTAATGATGCATTGCTAAAAAAATTCTTGTGTGTGTGTTTGTTTTGAGCTCGTCACTTGGTAATTTCATTTGCTTCCCTGTAGTTCTTTCAGTACAAGGAAGAGTGAACATATGTTCCCTATTCACTCCTTCCATGCCATCCATGATTTCACAGGCTCCCACTACATCCTGCCTAAATCTTCTTTCCAGCCCCCAAAATCCTAATCTAGCTAAATCCTAATCTAGTTACTGTCCTGAACAGAAGTAATTTCATATCTTTCATTGACCTTGACATTTTCTGTTGGAATGACCAAAATCACATAAAGTTTTAAAGATATGGGGAGAGGCACAGTATTTCCTGTTTTCTTTATTTCTTTCCTATTAAATTTTAATTTGCTACTTGCCTTTCTGACTCCTTACAAAATGAGCTAGGTTACCCACACTAACTCCAATCTTTTTACTGAATCATAATAGTAAAATTTAGAGCCCATCATTGTACATGTGAAATTCTTCCACGAGTACTACTTTGTATTTATTACTATTTCATCCATTTTATCATTTCGTGTAGTAACACTTTTCCTCAGCTCTCTGCAGTAGATTAATTTTTCTTATCCTGAATAATCTGGTATCATCAACAAATGTTACCTAACCATTTATTGCTTTTTCAAATCACTTATGATTATGTTGAACACAAAATTCCCCACCACAAAAACCGATTTATTCCTTTAGTAATTAAGAATTGACTAAGCGATGGGAAACAGACTTGCCCTCTTTTCCCACATCAGTTTACTTTCTTTAAAAGCTTTTGACAAAAGATTTTGTTGAAAGTTTTTATAAATCCAAATGCGGTATAAGCAATCTTACCACTTGCCCACGTACTCAGTAACTCCTTCAAGAATTTTCATTTTTTCACAAGATACAATTTCCTTCTACAAAAGCAGACTCTTCCCCAGACATGCTCATACTCCACCAGCTCCCCGCTCTTTAGTGCTCTTTCTACCATTTAGTAGAACTGAAAAATCAGACTTGCTGATCCTCAGGAAGCTCTTATAAGACCTGTCACCATGCTTGCTGCCTTCCATTTTTGTGGCATTAGGGCAGCTTTAAGCAACAGATTACACAGCACAGCTATTAACTCAGCTGGTGCTCTCATATTCCTGTAGAAATCTTGGGTGTTACTGTAAATCCCAGCAATTTGTTACTTTTCATTTTATCAGTCAGTTTTAACACCTCTGTGGACAGTACTTCAGTATGAGATGTCCTCCAGCCTGGCTCCCTTAAAGAGAAATTTTCAGCTTAAAAAGCCTCTTTGCTCCTTTCTAGCAGACACAAGTCACTTACTAAGTTTTTTCTGCTATAGCCTTATCATCTTTGCACTCTTACATCTTGGTTACCTCTGGGCTGTAAGTTCTCCTGCAGGGTTCTCACCTGTGCGGCATTTGAAAGCAATTTATCTGGTTTTATGCTTTTCGCAAAACTCTCCTCAAAACCCTTTTAATCTCCTTGAGTGTTTTACATTGAACTTGCCAGCACTTAAGTCTGTGCTTGATTTTCCCTCATTTGAATACAGGTTCAACTTTTTGAAGGATGTCTTCCAGTAGTCTTTTCTACATCATCGTCTTCATTCATTTCAAGTCTTTCTTATGCATTCGCTCTGAGCTTTAACCTAGTGTCCTTACAAGATATCCATGTTGCACATTCCCCTTTTGTTTTCACACAAAATTCCTCAATGTTGCCATTAATCTCTCTGAGAGTAAACACTACTGTAAAGGACTAATTTTTCTTAACTGCTCTTGCAAAGATATTGAATCTAAGCATACATATATTTTGACCACTTTTGAAGGGCTCCTAAGCACACCTGAAGACCAAATGAAAAACTGCTTGTCTGCTTAAAAGCTCCCTGAATAGCTGCTCCATGAAACAGTCGTTTCTGAAGCTAAAAGATTAATCTCTCCTTGTTTCAAAGCAACAATTGCCCTGTCAATTTGGGAGTAATCAAAATTTTTATATCACAACCTGTACTCTTGCAATCTCTCTCCCACCCTGCCAAGTCTTTAACATCCAATGGTGTAACTGCTGCCACCTTAGTTGGACAGTCTTAATACTACTTTTTCTATTCAGATACGGAATTTCAGTCACTAGAGATTCCACCTTTGCTGCTAACACAGCTAGTTTACTTTATTAAGCAAAATATCATATTTTTTCACCTATACAATCTTTCGCATTTTTCCTATGCAATTCATACTCTTCATATTATAACGATAATTATAATTATTTCTTCCCATCAAGGTTCTCCATTTCTTACTGTCTCAAGAGCCTCACTTGAAGAAAATGAACAGGAGTTTAAGGACTTCCCATTTTCTTTTTGGCCTCCTAGGATTCAGAAGACACTCAAAGAAAAGGAATCCTGGACTGAATATATATTTGGTCTGTCTAAATCTGATTGATCATTCATGTTAGTCTTCAGTTTGGATGTGAATGTTGATATCAAAAGGTAGGAAAAACTACCAAAGAGTTGCGTTATTACTTTACCACTAGTGCTGGATAAAGCATGTATTACATATTTCTCTTAATTGAATGGTTAGGAAAGCACTATTGATGTGCTCAAAGCATTTCTTCTGCAGGGTAGTTTTTAAAACAAAATGGACAGATTGGTGTGTCTTCTAATGTGACACTAGAAGTATATCTTGCAGGAAAGGTCACTTGGTTTCTGACAAAACTGAATACCACCTCTTCCTCACGTACTTACAGTTCATTGCTGAGAATACAGCTTCCACAGAACTAGGGAAACACTGCTTTGTATCATTAGAACAACAATCATCTCAAGTGATTAAACAGCAAGACAGGTGCTGAACAGTGTTTTCCATTAACTCTCAAGCAGGGGATTGGGAATTACAAAGGAAAAAGCCAGAGACATTAGAGATTTATACAAAAAAGGTCTAGGAAGAAAGAATCAAGGGCCCCTCCTCATTCTCCACAGGGAAGAAGAAAAACTGATCAAGTTCATTTAGTTTTCCAGCACCCAGTATTAACTTTTGGACTTTAATTGCAAAATGAATCATGTGATACAGACCATGTGACCAAGTCAACTGACACTTTTATGAATAATTAACCATCTCCCAGTGATCCAGTAATCCCTTAAGCCTTTTAACATCAGGTTCAATCCTCCACACTGGATTTTCAGGGAGAGGGAAGCTGGAGGTCTGCATGATTTCACATGTGATTTTGCCACTCCCTTGTTAAAGTCTGTGAACTTAGAAAAAAAACCAGTAATTTCTTCTCACTGTTATTGTTCAATGACATTTGTACCATAGGTTCCTCTTATCTACCTCCCTAGGTTCAGCACTTTCCCTTAACAAAGGAACTACCAGCCCAACAAGGAGACTGCAGCAACAACAGATACTAGAATGTTACTTTTGTTGAGAAAGAAAACTTCATTACATTTTAATTGCTATTAACAGTCAGCATTTTGCATGTTATCAGACTGGCAGTTCCAGAGATGACATTTCCTGCTAATTTCACAGTCAGTCATGTACATTTCTCCCACATGAGCTTCTACCAGTAATAACTAGTCAACACTTATCTGCCAGGTACTGAAGTCTTGCCAGTGCTTCATTACACACAGGTGACTACAGAAGCCTGCAAGCAATCAGTTGTGGATGGAAGTGCTTACCAACACTTGATTCAAATGAAATATTCTAATGATTGAAGTTCCTACACCCACCACTGAAAGCCTGAAACATCCTGATCTGCTAATCAGATGGTTTTAGGTAGTTCTTGTATTCCATTCCTAAATGAAAATTAAATTCCTAATTATTTCACTGGTCTCAGAGTAGATACATCTTAAAAGCATCTAAATTGAGGAACACGGGGAACTCAGATGAAGGTTGTATGGTGGCTTTATATTACGCACACCAATCATATTAACAACATGATTGTCTTTTAAGAAGCACAAGTCAAAAATGAAGTGTGCAGCAAACAAGAAATACATTTAAGCAGTTAAAATGATAGCGAAATTTGAATTATAGGCCTACTAACATTAGCTTGCTGTACAGCGCTGCATAAGCTGCAATATCTGTGCTTCAGCTTCACCCCGTAAATCCAAAGCAAATACGTAACTCCCCTCTCAAACACATAAAGAGATTTACAGGAGCTGACATATTTAAATAAAACCGTAGCTTCTTTGTCCTCCGTGCAATATAAGCACAAGGTTTCTGCTGTATATCTAAAGCTTGCAGGTGCAGCACAGCAAAATTCATAGCAACAAATTTTCACTAGCAAGATATACTAAGTACTGTTATTATCAACAAGCTTTACAGTGGCCCAGACCCTGGTGATAGACACCAGTGTGTGGGAGCATTCCTCAGCCTTCTAAGTTCTTTGCCAACACTCCTTTAGAGTGGGACAAAACCAAAAACAAACAAAAAAAACCCACCACAGATCACGTTTTTTAAATGGAGCTTAATATATGTTTTGAAAAGAATTGCATGAAGCAGTTATTTATGACGAGATAAGACTGACTCAGGAAATTCCAGTCCTGGCAAGCATCTTCTTCACCTGTTTGTGCAGCAAGAACACAAGCAGAACACGATTCTTGTTAAAAGGCTAGGCAACAATTCAGCCAGCAGTATTATTCTAATAAGCTTTAAAGAAAAGGTGTTGAAATAAAAGGGTTTGTGAATGTCAGAGACAGACACAGCCAATTTTGTGGATGCCACACAGACTAACTGGAAAGTTGTCAGGCAAAAAGCTCCCTCGACTCCAGTGATTAACCAAGAGGTTGAAGTGCACAAGAGGAGGGGCAAGTCTAATAGGATAAAAAAGTTCATCCTGTTAAGAATTTCAAGTTGCATCCTTGGGTGGGGACAGGATTTATTACACATGTCCATGACTGTTTTTGTAAAACCCAGTGCTTACAACCACTGACACACTAGTAGCAACCGCACTGGCAAGTATTTGTCCTCTGCATACATGCCTCAAACACCATGTTCTTTTCAGCTTATTTAACTGTGACTTAGGGTTTTGGCCACCAGAGAGAGAAGGCTTTTTAAGAAACAGGATAACAGCTCTCTTAATGGTGATGACCCTCTGTTTAAGGAAGAGCACTGAGAGGAACTTAACCTGTTGTCAAGGGAAGACTGGTAACTATAAAAAGAGAAAGTGATGAAGGAATCTTTAGAAATACAGTCTTCTGAAAAACTAACAAATAATTTATTTACAATCCTTAAGTCCCAAGTGATTCACAGTCCCTAAGTCAATAACCAAACTGGTATTTTTGCCGAGGTAGAGAGGCACTTACTTGAGCTACCTTCATGAAAATCACCAACTGACATATTCAGTCTTATCTTTTTAAAAATGAGGTCGTACTGGTACAGAACGTCTACTGATCTGTTCACAGCGTGCCTAGATTAGTAAAGTTACAATCACAGGGAAACTGTTTCCCCCTTCCCTTCTCCCTCTCCACCAGGTTACCCTTAAAGGCCATTCCGGGCACCGTTTCAGAGAAGAGCAAATTGAGGTTTGAGCTTGACAAGCTGTGTACAAACCAGAACTGTCATCATGTGCACAGAAAAGGTGCACAGCCTTGAGGTTTTCATTTCTGCCAGACTTCACTCAGAATAAAAGCCTGGTTCTTGCTCAATTCATCTCAGATTAACTACAGAGGCTATCACATTTAATTAGTCAGAATTTTATCCACACCATTAGTGTGCAAAATACAAGTTCACAGACTTATCACAAGGCAATACTTTATCTATTCAGCAAAACTGGACAAGGAAAATGACAATCCACACACCAAATCTCTGCTATAACAGCCAGACAATTCTACCAGCTGGGATATTTCTTTATCCTGACAGATTTCACAGCACACACACACTTGTGTGGGAGCATTACTGGCCAGCAACAGAATCTTACTCCTGTAAAGACAAAGTCACCCTGACATTTCAATACCTCTCTCCCCACAGGAAAAACCAAATTCCATATACTTCATCTGTTTCAGATGTTCAGTACTACATCTATGTCACACAACATCCAGAAAAGTCACAGTCCTAGAGGTACTTACTAAATTCTGGATTTACCAATTCACTTAGTCTTATACTCAATTTCTAGAAGTCTACGGGCTGACCCTTACACTCCTCCCCACCAAAGCAGCTCCTATTCTCAAAAATCCCAGTGCATGAATGGAAAAGACAATATATACTTGCAAATTACTACTTATGGATTACATACTCAGATGGACCTAGAGAAGAGATTTATTATTTTATGTGAAAGACTAGAAGGGTGGAAATAAGATTATTATGAAACTGAAAAACATTGTATTCAGGCTGAAACTGCACAGGGAATTCAATTTGGTACAGTGTGCTTCTGTACACATACCTCAGTGACAGATTAGTACCAAAACATAAAATGATCTTACTGTTGGTAAAACAGTAAAAAAGTAGTAATATTAAGTACTTTACAGATTGTTTTATGGCCTTTGATTATGTCAGCCAATAGCCAAGTAAGCACAAAAAGTTTGTTTTAGATAAAACAGAGGGAATTAGGATTATGAATCTTAGGATAATCTGAATGTAAATTTACAGAACAACAAGAATTTAGAGGCATGCAGGAGCTGGTCCACCACTCTCTACAGTGAAAAAAGTTTACAATTAATACAAAGTAGTCTGAGAGTCTGACAGATGGAAAGCTGGTGGATAAAGTCTTCTTAAGACTTGGATTCTAATATTCAGATCACCATTACTCATTCTTAAACATAAAAGAGGTTTCCTGGCAGGTCTAGTTACTCTTCAGTATCCAATCACTTAATGCCAAATCAATACCTCCACACATCGCTGCCTTTGGAGAACATGGAGGAGCGGATGACCTCAGGAGCCATCCAGGCATATGTCCCAGCTGCGCTCATTTTGGTAGTTTTATGCCATTCCCTGGCCAAGCCGAAATCCGTGATCTTCAATATCTTGTTGCTCAGATCTCCATTTTCCACCTTTTCGAGTATCAGTACTGGAGAAAAGCGGGGGGGGGGAGGCAGGGAAGGAATATAAAAGGTATGCAGAGTAAAGCTAGTATTTATGCAAAAAAGATCCTCCTGGAGATCTCCCAAATTTCAAGATTCTCCCTGACTTTTAGTTACTCAAACATACCACACTCCGTTACAAGTTATTTCAAGCTGATCCCTTCACCTCACAAGTGAACAGCTGTCTAGCAAATAACTTCAAATTTAACCAAAATACCAAGCCCCAGAAAACAAGCAGATAATAACATAATTATTTAATATAGTGCCTAGCGTCATTCTATATAATAATTCTCTGCTAAGAGGAAGTGAACCACTGTAACTTCTAGAAATCCAGATAAGGGAAGACATTTCCTAATTAATCCCCTCTCAGCAAGCCAGTAATAGCATCTTTTTTCTTGAACTGCTTAGAGGACTTTTTTTTTTAAATCCAGATACACTCACAGGCTGGATATACCCTTCATGTAAATGTGTTAGGAGTGGAAGCTCTAGGTACACAGATTTTTATTTTTTTTAAGTCACAAGTAAAAAAAAAAGATTGATGATCAGTAATAACATGCCCAATTCAAGACTTCATATACAGCACTATGTTATAGATTCCCTCCCCCATCATTATCAAACTGTTTTTTTAGTTAAGCTGCCAAAGTTTCTACTGTGTTTCAGTGGTAAAGGAGTCTACACCCAAGAACTTTCAAAAAACTTGCAGCAGAACTCAAGAATGCTTTGGTATAAGGCATGTATTACTCTTTACCCAGAAAGCTGTACTGTCACACCACTGTGAAATGAGTGTGAACCAGAGGCCAGAAGTATCCACTCGGCTTTAGCAGCACCTCATTATCCTCTTTATCTTAATGTAAAGTGACCACACAAGTTGCGCCAGCAACATAACATCAAGCAACATAATATAACAGGCCACTTAACCTCCATAACTAACACAGCCATAAGCCTGTGAAATGATTTTCAGCCACATTGTAAAGGGCCACAAAGAAAAAAAATATTTGTCTTATCACTAGTCCAATGAATTCACAGCAAAAGGCATCAAGCCACTAATCCATCATTATGGAGCTACTCTGTTGTTAATGTCATAACAGACACAGGTTCTTAGAAAACAAGAGGGGTTTTTTTCCCTTTCTATGTAATGTGTGTGTGCAATGCAAAAAAACAAAACAAAACAAACCCAAACAAAACAAACCCACAGCCAAATAATCGTGGATCATAACAAAACCTATGAAAGGCAAAAGCATTGCAAAAATTACAGTACATATAAAAATCATCTTCAGGGCCATTTTCAGCAGTCCATGAAAAGACTCAAATATCAGTCTCAAGCTAACACAGCTTTTTTTGGGGGGAAAAAAAAAAAAAAAAATCTTACTTTCATTCTCATACTTTCCTCCAATAATCAAAATGGGATTTCCAGTGAAATAAAAGCCAAAAGGGTTACTTGAACCCTTCTGCATAATAAGTAATATACATCTAAACGTTAAAATACTGCATCTACTTTTATTGAAGTTAAACATACTCTCTGTTCTCTGACAATTAAAAAAAATCAGCTACCCTTTCTTCAAGGCTTCAGAATTCACAAAACATTACCTCATTAAAGATTTTTGTGGGCCAACTCAAGTTGTGAATAACTAGACTTATGGTTAAGCTCTTCATTCTTGCTTCTTTTGCAAAAAATCCTTTCTAATATTACTGAATGCTCTATTTTCCTAATTGCAGAGGAAGAAGTTTGAGGCCTAGAGTTGGTATTCTCTTCATTTGAGCAAAAGCATATGTATTTTGAGAGCTGCACTTCAGTGTAGAACAGAGCCACCAAAAGAAACAAAGGTACAGAAGGCTTCCTTTCTGCCTCTTCTTGTAGGAAGCTTAACTTTTTTCCTTCTTTCTAGCAGATGAAGAACTGCTAAGAGAAATTGCTAACAAGTCACTCATTGATTGCAAGAATGAAAAGCCTCCTAGAATATATGTACTAAGTTTCTTCTTCTAGCATGTACCCACTGTGCCTAAAGAGCTGGCAGAATAATAAAATCTAATTTTAAATTTAAATGCAGTAATATATAGATACACAGTGAAGTTGTAAAGGTAAAGTACAGCTTTGAAACAAGAAAAGGTTTGGGGTTTTTTTGCCTCCTTCCATAACCACAATAAGCAACAAGTAAATCTGCTGTTCACAAGGTAGATCATATTCTGTCTGAATGAGCTCAATAGCAGGACAGAGAGACAGATATCACTCTTGGGTTGTACATACTTTCCTGGCAAGAGGTTATTTAAATCTAATTACCTTGATTTGTATTAAGTTCTAACAAAATAATTAGTACCTACACAGAACTTTTGTATCCATGACCTTGTTCTTTTGCCAGATGTAGGCTAAATAAGGTAAATTACCATGACAAAAGACCACAGAGAAGGACAATGAAAGAGCTGGATTTATTGGAAGTCCTTGATTCCTTAGTTACATCCTTGGCTCCCCTCTTATTTCCATGCAATAACTGCTTGGGATAATAATCCTGCAACCCCAAATTGTGAAAATTAATTTTAAGAATCACGTACCTCTCCAGCATCTGTTTCAGTTCTCCTTATCTTGGTCAGTATCAACAGGCTCACTTGTAACTTCTAGGACTCTCCCTAGCCCATCTGTCAGATTTTCAAACCAAAAACCTTGACTCTCCCCCTCTTGCATTTGCTCAGATTCAATGATTTCAACTGTAAATAGGTGAATATGAATTCCTTTCAGTTTCCTCCTTAAAAATCTCTTTTATGAACACAAGCCAGGTTGCTAGGACACTGCAAATGCATTTTACTCATGCTAATCAACATGGTCTCATTTGCTTGTGAGTTTTATCTACAACCAGTTATTGCCTCGTTTAATACTTTGAGTGCAAGTTCTCTTCTGCAAGTGCTATTTCTTCTGCACTCGTATTAGGTACCACAATATGAAACACAAATAAGCAACGTACTTCCTACAGTTAGAGAGTTAACATACCTTTTCATCTTTACATAGATTTGATCACTCAGGACAGAGCTAACAGTGGCCAGATGATCAGCCTAACAAAAAGAATTCAGACACAAATATGGAGCACCTACACCAAAAATGCAGCTAATCTACCAAGGCAGTAAATCTTCTCATTCTGGTCTGTTGATTTAAAAGATCTGCATGAGAAAGAGGTTTAAAAAAAGGTAGAGAATTGAATTGACAATCTTTCACATTCCCAACCTTAAAAAGAGAAATTGTTTGGCAGCAAAGATACTTGGCCTAGTTTTCAGACAACTGGGGAAGAACGAAAGCCGAATCAGCAGGAATATGCAGAATGTGTGTCAGTTTGTTAGTGGTGGATCACCGTTTTCCCATTCTAGCAGGGCCCATGCAAGAAATCTCTTCCTGTGTGCATGCACAGAACCAGCCAAGTTGTAGACGAAGTTACGCTAGGTACTACTCTCCTAACAACTCAAAACCATCTTTTTTCCTCTGTAGCACAGGCTAAGAGCTGATCTTAAGTAGCAGGGGTAGGAAGCAACTGGCAGTCTGCAAAAGGGACCAGTGAAGTAAACCAGGTCTTACAAGCACATTCAGGCGGCTTTGAGAATCGACTGCTACAGCAAAACAACTTAACATAGTAAATCACCAATACCATGCTCATTGCATACTGCAAGTACGAAGCAAAGCATGGTGGCTTAAACTAGCATTAAAAATTGTTAGCAACTTTAGGTGAAGGGTGTCATGCACATGTGTGCTTACAGGGGTAATAATCCAGAATTTTCATATATTCCTGAAAGACTTGGAACTTGTCCTCCAGAAAATAAGCACTGATATTGAGAAATTAATTACAGCTCAGATTAATCTTGTCCAGCAAGACAGCTCTTCCATATCTCAAGTTGTCCCAGCTGAGACAAGAAAGGCATATGATCCAAACAGGCATTGTTTTCTTGTCTTGCAAGACTTTCCCTTGATCAGGCAGACATCCAGATACAGATTTAGATGTGTAATTTCAACTACTAAGAATTTATTAAGAACTTGATTATCATGAGGACTCTCAAGAATCATTCCTGGTAATGATTTGACCCCACTTTAAGTTCTGAGGGCCAGGCAAACTGTAAGTGCTGAAAGACAACAGTCAGTCAAGACACATTAGGTCTGAGCTTGGAGAGATACAAAGGTAGAAATTAAACACTGGGCCTCCTCTTACCTAGGTTATGATGAAGACCAGCCTTTTCTTTGGAATGAAAATGTCTATTGATGTTCCACCATATTCTTTGAGAACATCTTTGATGCCTTACAAGAAGCATCAAGGATATTTTCATGCCAGACTCTTGCGAGAAAGTTTCCTTACGTACAGAGAAAAAAGTAGGCACCACATAAACAAAGGGGTTGGTTAAGGTAGCCAAAGGCAATAAGCCAACACTTACTGGTTTGATGATGAGACAGACTAACTAGCAGAACAGTATAAGGCAGAATTCAAAGATGATTTGACAAGACTCAGTCTGGTGCAGTCCTTAGTCATACTGTCCGACATTACAGCAAGTAAACAAACAACTGTGTATTGCTAGAGATGAGAAAACTTGTCATTGTTATATTTTCACAACTTTTTAACACAGGTTTCCATCTATGTGATGCTTTAGCTTCTGCTCAGGACAAAACAAGTTGCAGTAACAAAGACGAAAGGCAGCACTGCATGGCTTGGTTCCATCACTAACTTTACTGCATTTGCAGTTGTCTCTGAGTAGTTCAGAGCTATAGGTGGCAGTTGGTAGCATAATCTCTGAAGATTTAGGATACCCTATGTTTGGGACTTTGATACTTCATGGACAATTACCATCATGCTCAACACTACTAAGTGCTGCACCCAGGGCTGTAAGACCACACCAGCTACTAAACAGCCTTTCTTAATAGTGTCCTTTAATTTGTCTTTGTTGCCATGAGTGAACTTGACAATTAAGATCCATATTATCAGAGAATCATCCTTAGTCAAGTCCTGGCATTTACCTCTTCAGAGTTACAGTAATGTGGAAGAGTATAATTTCCACAAGAAGTCCAGTTGCTTAAGATATGGTTTGATTTAGCTGTTTTAGCTACTGAAGCAATAGTTAAGAGGCCAGAGCCAAAGCAGACAGATAAAGTTTACAAAGAACATCTTCAGTACATTCTGCAGATCACTGAATGCTGGCCATTAACCAGATCTTTCACCAGGTCTAATACTCTTCAGTTAGTAGGCAACACCAGATGCTGAAACAGAAGTGTCATTAGAGGCTTTCCTGATACAACTGGAGTTTCTCATTCCAGTCTCAATCTGTACAAAGAGTAATGGGGAGTTAATTCAGCCAATGCTGGCACCATTTAATGATGGTTTCTTAGTAAAGGGCAGGGGCAGAGAACAGATGATGTACCCAAGATCCTCTTATCCTTGTCTGTGATTCATGCTAGCAGCTTTTCTAGCAGAGTTGGAAGTGATGGAAATCAGCTTCCTGAGGTCAAGTGAAGCCAGCGTACCTTCTCCATTTTAAGTACCATTCTGTACGTGTATTAATAGCTAACAGGCTTTTGACAGAAACCAGTGTTGCTCTTACTGAAAGTAATCAAGTCTTTAGAAGTACACAGATCCCAGTGATTACAGATCCCAAAGGGGACGATTCTCAGTTTCATGAGTCACAGTTGTATATCAGTGACATCAGGAAGAATGCAGGATTTTGAGAGCCAGGGTCAACTCAGATGCTTCTGTTGTTTAAACAAAGATTTGTACTGAAAATAGACCTCACAAAAACAGACCCACTGAAGTATGACTGACACAATGGTATCTGACACAGTCAGCTTGTTCTCCTGCTCCACCCCATTCCACATTATTATGCTTTACTAGAAAGACAAAAACATCTGCCTTAGTATTCAAAGCAATACAAAAAGCAACTTGATTAAGATTTCTAAGATATCATTATATCCTTCAGCCTTCAGGTAGTTGCTGCTACTGGATCTTCAGTTCTGTCTTGTCATCACAAGTCATTATGGAGATGCCAGCTCTGTGGGGCACTAGGTAGTGGCAGGATTATTTAATAGAAGGACAGATCTAAGGCCACTGTTGGTCTAATAAGACGTTTAAGGACAGTTCCAAAGGTGGAGCTTCATCTTAGAACATTGAACTTTCACTTGCAACTCATGAACTTGCACTAGCATGTTTAGGATTGGGAGTATATGTATGTAGGACTATTTTATGTCCTTTCAGAAAGAGAAATCACTGTGGTGAAATCACTGAAACCTGCAGCTTTAAAATTCTGTAACTGCGGGCATCCTGTACTAGTACCCCAAACCACTGGTTAGTTCTCAGCAGGCAAAACAGGATCAAATGAATTCTGAAGGAATACAGACTGGAGCTAAAAAAAAATTGACAGATTAAACGCTAGTCAAGTTTTAACTCTGCCATAAACTATAAGATAAAACTACAGAAGGGCTGCCCTGCAGGCAAGTGATAAACTTTTCTACAGAAATTAAATTGTCTTGCATGCATGAAATAGATGCACACCTATAACAGCCTCATGTGTTCAAAAGGTGAATTTTTTTCCCCCTTCCCCCTCCTGCCATGCTCATGGATCATTACAATGAAAGCTGGCTTGGATGAAACAAACTTGCAGCACCTCAGAAGGCTGTCTTCCTAGGCTCCAAACATAGTCAGAAAACACAAAGCCTCTCCAGAAAGAGATTCCAAGCATTGCTCTGAATTACACTCTACAGGAGCCTCTCTTGACTAGAGGCACATCTGCGCTAAGTGCCCAAACTCAAACCACGTGAAGCTCTGTGGTCTGGTATAAGTAAGCAATTTCAATTAGAGAAGTTCCCCAACACACCAGATGTTAGAGAGCCATCTGGTAAAAACCAATTTACTCATAGTTGCAAGATTATCTCAGCGTTATGAACTTCTTTTAAATTAAGTTTTCAGAAATACATTGTTCTATTAGTAGGACAGCTAATGCAAGTCAAAGTGGTACTACTGTTAAATCAGTCTTAAATAAGTAAAACTGGCCCTTGTCCCTCGTTTCCAGATATTAAACAGCTGTATTTTCATTACTCTTGCATCTACCAGAGAGGCATATGATCAGATGCACAAATACACCATGACAAGATAGGGGTATAAAGCTGTATATCCTTTGATCTACTTGTACCTACATTTTAATAAACCCTAAGAGGGCCGGGTAAATCTCATCTAATATGGCCGTATCATTCCTGCTTCTTAGCCAGGAAGTTTAAAACTGCTGAGCAAACTTCGTTTTGGGAATAGTCTCAACTTTTATTATTGTTCCAACACAAAAAACTGCATTGTTGATATATTTTTCATTCTGCTTAACCCAACTTATTTCTATTACATGTTTTTCCCTCTTTCCAATTATGCTAGAAGCACTAATTGGTCTGGAACTCTTTCCTTCTGCCAGAATATACACATTTCTAACCCTTTCCTTTAATTTTCTTCTTCTCAAACCCATCTACTCTTCTTCAAAACAACTCCTCTACCCTACATAAACAGATAAACCATCTGCACTGAATCTTTCAATCCAGTCAGTAAAACAAACTGATAGTTTTACTTGGGTTTTAAGTTGGTCACTCATAAAAACTCAGCAATACAGCTCCTGTTTTTAATCTAGCACCATACTACTTCTAGTATGCATGAAAAGATAGTTTAAAGAGGTAGATTACTTTCACAGAAGTAAAGTTTTCACAAGGGAAATTAAGAAAATTTTTTTTGGCAACAAAATGAACAGCTGCTGTTTTAATTCTCTGTTCTGCTCATACTATACTAGCAGAGCCAAAAAACATGTTACAACCTCCTCTCACAGACAGACTTCCCCTGGAAGGCAGTTAACACTGTCAGATTTTTTGCTTGTTTCTTTTGGGAAGGTTATTCTAGTTTTCAGCTACACTTTTGGACAGGTAGGACAGCATTCTTAATCTCTAATGGGCCAAAGTAGTGGAAAAGAGCAAGCAGGGAAAAATAAACACTTTAACCCATGCTGATCCAGTTGCTAGTAACGTCAAAGAACTGGTAGGAAGCAGTTCCTTATTTCACCTCGCTGTCAAAATTAAGTGACAAAGCAGCAAAATACAGTCATATAATTGCTTTTTTCTGCTTTCTCAGCCTAGAGAAAGGATTAGGTTTATCTGCATAGTGTAGTGCTGAAAAGAATACTCCATTGCTTTGCTTGTGCTAAAAGCTGACTCATCACTTCAGAAGCAGAACAACATTCAGGGAGGAACTACTACAGTGTGATCATCCACAATAAAAATAGCCCATTTTTATATATGAAAGTAGAGAAAAGGGGCTGCTGTCCACCGCACAAAATAGTAAGAACAGCCAGACATACCACAATTTTCTGGCTGTACTGGCTTCAGCTTCTTCAACTACTCTGCTGTTGTATTCCCAATTTATTTAGCACTGTCATGGTTTAAGCCCAGCTGGCAACAAAGCACCATGAGGCCGCTCACTCAGTCCTCCACCCTGGTGGGATGGAGAGGAGAAAATATGAAAAAAAGCTCAGGGGTCAAGACAAGGACAGGGAGGGATCACTCACCAGTTATGGTCATGGGCAAAAAACAGACTCAACTGGGGGGGGTGGGGGGTGGGTGGGTGGATAGATCGATTTGATACCAATCAAATCAAAACAGGATAATGAGAAGTAAAACCACCTCCCCTGCCCCACCTCATTCCCAGCTCAACCCCACTCCCCATTTTCTCTACCTTCTCCCCCCCCAGCAGCGCAGGGGGACGGGCAATGGGGGTTGGGGTCAGTTCGTCACACGCTGTCTCTGCCGCTCCTTCCTCCTCAGGGGCAGGACTCCTCACTCTTCTCCTGCTCCACCGTGGGGTCCTTCCCATGGGAGACAGCTCTTCCCTAACTGCTCCAGCCATGGGTCCTTTCCATGGGCTGCAGTCCTTCAGTCACGGGCTGCTCCAGGGCGGGCTCTCCCATGGAGTGGCGGCCATCTTGGGGGGCATCCCCCTGCTCTGGTGTCCTCCCCCCCGGGCTGCAGGTGGGCCTCTGCTCCCCCGCTCCCCTCCGTGGGCTGGGGGGACAGCCTGCCGCCTCACCACGGCCTGCAGGGGCAGCCCCTCACCCTCCCCCTTCCTCGCTGACCTTGCTGTGTCTGCACAGGGGTTTCTCTCACATCCCACTCCTCTCTCTGCTGCAGGTTTCCCTTTTTTTAAACCTGTTCTCCCAGAGGCACTGCCACCGTCGCTGACGGGCTCGGCCTGGGCCTTGGCCAGAGGCAACTCTGACTTGGAGCTGAGGAAGCTTCCAGCAGCTTCTCACAGGAGCCAGCCCTGTAGCAGCTCCCCTGCTACCAAACCGCCCCGACACAAACCCAATACAAACACCAAGAAAATAAAGAATTTCCTGACTTAAGAGGCAAAAATTGATGACGACAGAATACCAAGGAAAGCACAATTACCTTGTAATACCACCACAACAGTTAACCACCAAACTGCCCATCGCCTCCGTATTTCATGACAACAGCTGTATTGCAACTTTATGCTCCGTTTCGCAGTCCAGAGTGTATGTGCATGTGTATTAAGAAACACAAAAGAAATTGCAAAAAAATCCAAGACAGGCTCTTGTAGGGTCCAGCTTACAGTTCATGCCAAGTCATTTACCTGTCCACGACGCTACTTAGTAAACCTGGCACACAAGAACAGAAATCTATTAGCTAATGAACATCAAGCCCGATGGAAACAGTTACAATCATTAAGTGAAGGGAGAAATAAAAAAAAGAGGAACTGAGTGCAGTATGAACTGAAAGCATACAGGAAGAAATATGGAAGGGAGCAGGCTAGAAGAGAAGGATCCCTACTGTAGGGGGGAAAAAGCTGGATTTGTTGTCTCTGGTACACCAGGATATATCTCTGACTTGATGGATGATTGCTGGCTTCACATTTAACTTCTGTGTAAGTTTTCCCCAACTGAGACAACACAGTCAGTATTTTAGTGCCAGATTACCTGCCATTCTTTTATTTAAATACTACAGTTCTAGGCAGACCATGAAACAACAGGGCTACTACCTAGTGACAAAGCAACATTAACTCATGCATTCTATTGTTATATTTTGAAGATTTGTCAATTCTTCATGGACGTGTCTACCATTAACAGTGTTTCTAGCATGGATAGTGGTGCTTTGAAACAGGCTGGGAGAACGACCTGAAGAAAGTATCAGAAGCTTATTTGCCAGAAACATAAGAAAATCTGATTATGAAGGTATTTCAAGTTAGCCTGAGCTTAACGGGAGCTCCTGGACCTAGAAACAGAGGGCGTGGTAGAGGTCCCAGGTAAGGCCCTGACTGCCAGCTACAAAACAGACGCAGCAACTTGATGATATAGGCTTGAGAAGGCCTGAAAAACCCAAAGGTGGTGGAAATATCTGAATACCTGTAAGTGTCAGTGCACTTCAGTAGTTCTGTTTTAGTCTTCATCAATGTTAGCACTGCTGTGGGTCAAATGCTTTGCCACCCAAGACTCCAGGAATGAGGAAAGCAGTCATATCAAGACATGAGGAAAAACTCCAGCAAAAGGATTTAGCCTGCAAGCATATCCCACTCACATCCATTCCCAAGAGCCCCTACTCATTATTCTGTGCTGTACTATTGTCTCCTCAGAGCCACATCAGCTGGTTACATAGTCCAAGAGCTAGATGGCAGCAACAGCGATGGGTGGGTGAGTGACAAGAGGAAGGACTACAAATAGCATGTGTCACTTTTGTCATTTTACTTGGTGTAGAAACATTTAATTCTAATACTTAAATCATTAAATAGGCATCCAACTACCTGCACAGACTTACTGAAGTTTCCTCCCCAGTCTCCTGTATTCTTATCTGGACTCTCAACTAGATCTCTCCTTTAGTCCCAATGAATACTTCGCCATACCTATTCTTACTTTGTTAGATTGAAGAGAAGTGAGATGACCACTACTTTAAGACCTCAAAGGCTGAAAAATGGCAAAGGAACTCAAACTCACATGGAATGACACCACTCTAACTCATCTTTTCTCTCCCAGAATAATACCATGCATTGGGTGTTTTTGTACATCACTCCAGAGCAACTCAACCACCCATAGATACAACAGCCTAGTACCAGATTTGCTTTCCTATAGGTCTTTGCTCATCTGTTACTGTATGATCACTGTTTTCAACAGCAGTAAGGTGAACAGGCAACTACAAAGAGAAGAACTAATGCTTACCCTGTCCTAGTTGGAGCATGAAAGACCATTGCTGCAGCTGAGTATACTCATTGTGGGTGCAAACATTGGACACATTTTATTTCTTCCTCCATCCTGCAAACAGAACAGCTTACTGTGGCTTCACTTACCAAAATGCAAAATGGCAAAAGTTCTGTCAGATAGTGGATAAGCATCGGCCCATCCACTTCCTCCATTTAGATAATTCAAGTACTGTAAGGAGATGTATCAGATACTGAGTCCATCAAATCCCAGGTGCAAGAGCTTTACAGAAAGAAAAGAACAGAGTAAAACCTTTATGGAAACCAATGCTTTTTCACTCCAAGACCCTTAAACGCAAAACATGAGCGGGGTTTCAAGCTATAAAAGCTGCAAGTTTTTTCCATGGTAGAATTTAAGAGCAATCCAGACCTGTATGAGGAGGTACTACTATTAAACTTCCCCCTGCCAGCATTACCGCAGAAGCCTCAAGTGCAAGAGTTGAAGGAAACAGAGAATATTTCCATTTCCAAACAATTCCAAATTTATCAAAAAATTGCTTTACACTAGTTTCAGAAGTCAGCTAAAGGCTTACTGAAGCTGAAGGTGTGCCAGAGAGGAAAAAAGTCTGATTAATACACCACAGGATCCAGACTCTCCCACCCACCCATGGCAGAATGTGTCCAAAACCAAGCCAATCTGTTACAGGAAACCTTGTCTTGAACAAAGAATCTCCTCACTCAACCCCATATGTTTTCTAAAAGTTTGTTTTTCAGACCACAAAATAAAGTTATCTGAGCTAGAACAGCTCTGAAGGCACTTCCTGAGAACAACTACTCCTAGCCGAGGGGTCCAGGAACACTAAAATATTAATACTACACTTACATTTGAATCTCTTCCCTGACACACACACCCTGGAATTTCATAGTTGGGACAGCCAATTTCAGTTTACAGTACTTTTTTACCCATTTCCCCACAATCTAGGTATAACCATCACTTTGTCCAAGTCCTTTTGACTGCCTTCTAGATCTATGTCCAGTCCAAACACTTTCAACTACTGGGAGGCTGTGAAATTCATGCAAATGTGGATTTATTTTTTAAATGGAGACTAATTCAGAAAAATGAGATAAGCATCTTTTGCCTCTTGCATGGTCCAATTACTACTTTTTATACTTTTTTATCTGAAAAATGAATAAAAACTTCCACTGTACTCTGAAGAAATGCAATGCACTCTGAAATCTTCAGGGTTCTTATTCAGAAGGTACTATAGTTATTGCAAATATTAACCATAGTCCTATGGTTTTTGAACAGTCCTTATTTGAAAGAGAAAAGTATCCATAGATCAAACAAAAATGCTCTTGCATAGAAGATTGCTTCACTGAAATTACTATGATTGTTCCAATCCCATCTTCCCCTCCCACGAATAAGCAAAACTTCCCAAAATGCATTTCAGGTCAAGTGGTGGTGGTGGGAAATATGCGATGCTAGATAAAAAGAGAGCCTTAATATATTGCTTCATGCTGCTGCGTTGTCTGAGAGTCATGGTCTCAGAGAGCCAGAAGCTAGCTAGTAAGTCTGCACTTCACCTAACCAGTCAAAAAAGCAGCATTATTGCAAAGGGGACAAGGGACTGAGCTTGCCAGGTGTTCTTTTTTTTTAATTATTAAGTCCTATTGGCAGTACACTGGCATACTGCCTTGAGGACAGAACTAAGCTTTTGGGAAAGGATTTCAAAAACTTGCTCCAAAATGAGACCTCATGTTGTAGCTGTTTGCCAAAATCTAATTTGCAATTTTAGCTCTACCTTCCATAGTCAGCCTGCACAGCTTTGCTTCACAAGTATCCAGATAACGAGCAATCTGCTCTTGATCCTGCATTCAAAGTACTTAAAGTGATTAACAGATCTGCACGTGGACTGAGTCCAGGCTTTCCGCATGCAGTCTTTACCTACCTTCTGTTGGGTACTCTGCCGTTCATTTCAGTAGGACTGCATCTTTATTCTAATATTTGTTTGTGGTGCAGAAGGCTAAGTGTTGCATAAGATCCTGTAGAGCACAGAATTTAAGACTCACTCAAAATTTCACATCTTAGAAGGAAAAACAAAGAATACAAATATTGCCTCTAGTAATAAGCAAATATTTTCTCTCCTTTATTAGTAACCATCCAGCAACAACACATTTTAAAAAATATATACCTTGGAAGCAAAAGCTTTTTAATTATTGGGTACACGTGAGGGTTCAGCAAATCTATAAAGCTGGCCCACTGTCCTCTTCTATCAACCTAGAGGAGGTGATGGATGTGACAGCACAGCAGTTCCTGGATTTTAAGCCGTGCAGTACAGTAACTCTAAAGAGCTAATGCATAATGGGGGAAGGGATAGGAAAGGCCTCCAAAGCCACGATATATTTAGAATCGATCCTTTCACCTAGCCAAGCTGAAAAAAGTCTTACCGCTTTAGTGATCTGGTACAAAACACTTTGAATGCTCCTGAAGAACACTCAGGTGAGTTTCCTGGAAGAATGGAGCTGTTCAGCTCTGGTTTCAGACTAAATCCTACCTTACTGTTTACATTGGAACAACCTTCTAGCTCAGGCATGGATTATTGTACTCTTCATAATCAGTTAAATGCCCCACAGAAAAAAATTACATCTGTACCCAACACAGTGCTTTGCCAAATCATATCAGTTTGAAAGCTTGCAACAAACCAATAAGTGTATTAAGTAACAATGAAAAAAGGAAAGGGAAGAGTAGAATCACATGAACGACATTCACTAATTGTCACTCAAGAGACTGTCTGAAAACAGATTTAATAATAATGCTGGTTCAGTGGGAGCCATTCCCAGGCAAATAGAAACATGAAATTCATGATGAAAAAAGTAGCACAGAACTGTTTTGCTTTGGCTTCAATTAAGACATCGCTATGAAACACCCAATAACACCAAGTACTATTTATTCCTGGAATAGGCTGGTACTCCGCAATCCAGAAGGTAAGGAAGACATAAAAACTTCACAAGCTGCAGCACAAACCACACCAGAAGCTGGGGGTTTTTTGGTGGTTTGTGTTCAGTTTTTGGTTTGGGTGGGGATTTTTTGTTTTGTTTTTTTAAATCAGATCCAATAAAAAAAAAACCTTAGTAAGAGAGGTGTACTTCCATTAACCTGAACAAATGGTAAAAGGCTCTATGATGCCCAATCAACAAGCTACAGCTGAGAACAGCAAAATTCAGACTTTGAGTATTGCAGAATGTTACCTTAAGCTGAGCAGAACAAGTTGCCAGCTGCTGAGAAAGAAGGTAGTCCTGCACTGTTGCACATGAAAGTCCACACAAGATAACAGCTCATGCAGTAAAGCTATCGGAAAGCTGTTCACTTTTTGATGAGTTAGATTTCTGTTAGTTTTCTAACCCAGCTTACTCCGTCATCAAAGAGTGTAAGTGACAACACATTACCCTGATGAAGCATTCAGAATGTTCCCTCAGTTACCAGATGACCGTAATCACATCAAAGCCACGCACTATATGACTGATTACCTCAAACAAGAAAAAGCAAACCAATAAATCCAAGGGCAAGACGGTCAACACTTCAACAAGCAGAATTAGGCATATCGAGTTCTATTAATCAAAGTTATGGGATTTTTCTTATAGTCAGGATCCTTGAACAAGACTATTCTAAAATCTTTTCCTAGGCCCATACTCAAAGAGGAGAAACAACAGGAAATCCTGTAATACTTTTGTTGCAGGTGGACCACATGGCCTCGTTCACATACATTCCACTGGCCTTACACATACATACCATTTTTACAACAGTTATCCATACTAGCATTTCTTTATAGTACCCCAAGAACCACCCAATAATCCCCAGTTTAAGCACAGCAATTGTTGCGATAAGCAAAATCTTAGTGGCAGAAATACTTATCTGTCACTAGTGAATGGAGCTACTGGCACACTGACTGTCATTTGCTACACATCTAAAGAGTAAGTCTATAAATCAGCAAGGTTGAAGCCATGCTCACATTTAAAATCAAGGTTTCCAGTTATAATACAAGCAGCAAATCTTAACATTTCTTAACAGCGAAAGCAAATTCCAGAAGCCTGTCTGATGAAGCATCAGAGGAAGATATAGAGCTAACCAGGAGCTTGGCTTGTAACTAAAAATCATCCAGGACTTTAGTAGTACAGCATTCAAAGCACATACAGGATTTCAGAGATAACGTGTCATCTATGTGTACATTAGCGAAAGTTTGGTGTTTTGGGAGGGTTGGTTGGTTTTTTTTTTTAATAAAAAATGGTGTTATAATAAATGCTTGAGTAATAGAACAATGCTTTTAGAAAGCAGAGTGGAAGGGCAGTCTGTGGTAGTAACATGAACACCTCAGGAGGGATGTCTACCCTCAAGTTACTTCCTTCTGAAGAGAACCCTAAATGATGCTGCACCATGCTTTCATTACCACCATAACGACTCTTCGCACTCTGGGACCCAAACATTTGCTATTATGCAAGTGAGACCTCTTCTCCCTGATCTTAAGAAACACTGATGAAACCAAACAACATAATTCTAAATCCTTATACATTGCAATAGTTTCTCTTCTTTGTGCATGAGGTTCTGTTTCTATTTCTTTTTCATATCTGGAAAAAGTTCAGGTCTGAGAAAGGCTGAATTTACCTTTCCATCAGCAGTCAGACAATTAAGAAGCAATTATCAGATATGCCAGTCAACTTCAGCAACCTTTTGGAAATCAAGGTCACACCAATCTAACTGAAACTATCCTAGAATCAGAAAGTAAACATGTACCAAAAAGCAGCTACTTAAAACCACGTGCTATATCCTGTATTCTTTCCAACAGCTTAAGGCTTTCCTTGTCTTAAGGGAATATGCACCATCTTCAAAATGGGATATTACTTAAAATTAAGGAATCATCTTGGGTGATGAATCATGACTTCAAAGAGCAAGAGTGTGCTTAACTTCTGATGCTTCAAGAGTGAGTATGCTTGCTTCAGATGCATTGAAATTCTGGAAGGAATTGTTTGATGAGAAAAGCAAGAGTGAAGCTACTGACAGAAACCTCTCAGAATTCAAATTAAGTGTATTGAGGTGGGAGCAACACCAAAAAAAAAAAGTAGAGCTGAAAAAGTTATTCTAGCTTCCTAGAAATGCCACAACAAGGCTGTTTTGACTCTTGACTTGCTCCTTAGAAATTTCAGAAAAACACAGATTTAGCCCAGCTCTGTCACAGATGAAGTCATGGCAGCGGCACACATGCCTAGGTACACTTCCTGCATGATGGTGCTAAGGTCTGCTTGTTATCTATTCTATGGTTCCATACGCACAATTTGGAGAGGGTGCTTAGTGTCGTAACTCTTTGGTTTTTTTTCTTAGGAGCAGAAAGAACCCTGCAGAAAAATACATGTAGTGGCACACAGACATGAAAAGGATATTAGATAGGTTTTTAATAGTAATAAACACAATTTCACTTAAAAATCAGAGGAACTCTTTCCATTCTTGTCTACAAAGATAAGGAATTCCATTTGTGAAATTGCTGTGAAATTGCCTTTTTGCTACTTGGTGTGGGCAGGAGAATACCAAAGTGTTCTTGCGGACATCAAACTTATTCCATAAAGTCTTTCTATTTTTGACTTGCAATTAACAGTGAAGACATCAATTCATATTCAACTAAACCAAAGCATTTACAGGAAATTTATTTTCATTTTGGAACTCTCAGAAATCTACTAAAAACATACTGAAAATAAGACTGCAACATGAAAGCATCTGTCAATCCTCTCAGAAAGGAAAGCAGCTGCACTAATTTAGACAAGCTAAGGAGAAAAAAAAAAAACCCACAAAGTAAACTGTCACCCTACTTCTGTGAATTCCCAGTGTCTCAACAGCTTAAAAATTAGCATCACCTTCAGATATAATTTAAATCTTCTGAACTAATAACACATGAAATTAAAATATTTTTTTCATTCTGTTCAACAGAAAGTTGTAGTATTACTGGCATGAATTTCATCATTGTATTACGACATGCAAAAAATTATAGTTATTTGGAATATTTTTAACCACAATACAAGTGACCAGGGTATCAGCACTAAGGTTGATACTCTGGGGAGACAAAGAAATAAGCAGAGTGACCAGAACTAGGAGTAATGCACCATTAGCAATATCGTATATCATGTCCATAGAATCAGATAATTGCTTAAGGGCAGAACCTTCAAAGTTATAAAGTCACCTTTAATCACCCTTAGGAGCATATTATTCAGGCTGTTTCAAAGACTTGGTTTCTACTGTATACACTTTTTAAATCTAAAAAAAAAAAGTTTATTGATTTTTGCTCCCTGAACTGAACCAGAAAACATCTGCACAAAATTAATCTCCCAGCTGTTGTGTCCCCCTGCCACCAAAATCTCACATTTTTATCTCTTTCCTCATATAGGACAAGGGACCACACGACTAAGGCCAGATCAATTATTCACCAAGTGTAAAGCATTCAGATGCCACTGAAATAGTTTCACTGTACTTTACATGAAGCATTACTCACACTCATTTAATTGCACTGACAAAGGAAATCCATTCTGATAGAAGGTACAACATTGGAGAGTTAGTCAGCAAATTACACTGAAGTACCAGAAGCAGCAATAATAGTGCAGACTTCCAAACTGTTCTGCCAACATAATTTAAGCAGACCCTGGAAAAACTCTCTTCTACAACACTACCAGACCGAGGAAGAGGTTTATATTAAGTACTTTTCCTTCTCTGAAAAGGCCAACAGAAGAGTGTCAATTATGAATGGATTGGGATGTGAATACTGCAACAAGGAATGAGATAACTAATGACATGTTATCAAGACTGATATGTAACATTCAAGTCCTATTGTCCTTGGATTGGATTTGAACTAGTTGCAAGGAATCCCTGCTTCTAAATTTTGCTGTATTAGAAAAAAAAAAGAACAAGGAATATTGTAAGTCCTAGGAACAACTGTCCAGAGACCATGTGAAAGTCAGCTCTATTAGCACCTTTATGAACAGAAAAAGGCTTAACAACTGCATAAAATAAGCAAAGCTATAGCAGAGTTTGGAACTCTTTAGAAAGCTAGAGCTTTCTAAATCTCAGGATATCACAAGCTTACCTTGACAGTCCAAAAAGTAGGAGAGGTGAACACCTTCAAAGAACTAGAAGGGAAGAACTACTGACTTGACTGAATCAGAATTGTTGGGGTTTATTTTGAGCTCTGTCCTTACCTCTTTCTTTGACCTTGGCCTTGTCACTTTGCTGCTAATCTTCTGTGCCACTCTGTGGAACACAAAGATAGTGACTTTTATAAAGCACTTCGCTAACTGGCATGAACACCCTCAGCAAAATCTTTCAATGTAGTGCAAATAACAAATGTATTTTGCTGAGCCAGTCAAAAAAAGAACAAATATGCTTTTGCTAGTTCTCTGCAGCATTAGTTAACTGGCATTATTCCTATAGCAATACTGGCATATCTAACATTGACAGACAAGTAGAAACAAACAGGACGAGCTTCATTATTTACAATACTTCACTAAAACCAACAGGACTGTCCTTTTTGATCCTAAGCATTATATGCCAAGCACCTTCCTCTGGCCAGAAATGAGACTCAAGCCATAGGTGAAAGATAAGAGAAAGGGAAACTCTAAGAACTATGCTAAACACAGTGATGTTGGCTTCAGTGGGTATTCCTAGTTGCTTTTTCTCTATAGCTCAGCATTTAGATTATTTAGGAGCGTTCACACTGGGAGAGGCCTACTACCAATTCTGTAACATACGCTCAGCGGTACACCAACATGCAGCTGCAGAGGTAAAGGTTACCAATATCACCAGATCACGAGAAGAAAAAAAAGCCAGAGAGAATTCTGTCAGATTAATAAGATTAATTTTCATATGGAATAAATTTAATCTCTTGAATCAAATGCCAAAAAAAAAATTCTCCTCACACAGCAGAACAAAATAGCTTTCCTGGGTTATCTTCTTTCTCTCGTATAGTTATATGACTGACATGCAAGTTGGTAATACCACTGGAACACTCACCTACCAGCCTCACTGCCAAGTGAGCTAACACCCAGCAAAAGAATTTCAGGGTCTCTAAGTCACAGGTGTGCAATTTGTTCTGTAAAGATCTTTATGTACTCATTTCCTGATACCATCCCCAGAGCGATGAAACAGGCAGCCCTCAGAACCTCCAAGATTTACAATGAAAATCTGCCTCAAATGAACACAGTACTTAAAATGTACAGGGCACTCTTCCTACACTCTAAATGTATTATCATTAAACATGAAGTTATGATAATGAAAAGGAGGAAAAAAAAAGAAGAAAAATGATGGAACTGAAAAAATGTCCACCTTTTTGGTTAAAAGGAAAACAGACAATTGGTTTGGAGAGTGCTTTTTGACAAGGAGAATCTCAACAGACAGACACCTCCTGGAATCTTCAGATAATCCCCTGCAGTTCAGTCCCTATACAAGGCAAAGTTACCTCCCAAAGCAATCAAAACCTTATGTTCTTCACTGTGCTATCAGAAATGTTGAGAACTATTCTAAGCATTGTTTTGGTAACTATTACTTGAGTCTACCAGGCTACAGTAAGTTTAGATTAAAAAGGATTTTTTTTTCAAAGCCTTATACATATGTAATGGGCTAAGTTCTCAGACTTGTATTACGGTGCCCAGTTGATTTATTTTACTCTTCAAAACGTAACACGACCTTCTTAAAAGGTTCATCGTGAAGTAATGTCCTTATGCATTCTGTATCTGCCTAAATATAGGCAGACATGTGAAAGCAAGGCATTCTCTGATTTTCTTCTATTCTGGCAGAAAATTTTATTTTAAATAAGGCAATTCTGTTCTTTCCCACTCCCCCATCTTGTTCCTTAACTCCCAAACTAAGTCATCCTGCAGCTTCGGATGGATAGTGCAGGTCCCAGCTGGTGCTTGAAGGCAAGATGAGATGTATGAGAATCACTATCTATTACTAAACATAGGCAGTACCAATCAGCAGATCAATACAGCTGATGCTCCCATGACAGGTCTACAGTATTCGTAGATGTTTAGTACATTAAAGAAATCTTTTCCAAGTTCTTGCAAGCAGAAGCTGTTCCTTCTCCAGAGACACATTACTGCCTATCAGTTGGTAGCTGGTAACTTGTGCAAAGAAAACGCTACAAGCTTGTAATTCTACAGGCACAAAGCTAACAACGTAACCTGTTCTCGATTATCCACAGTAATTGAGAAAACCAAGTACATCAGAAAAATATAGAAAACGCAAGCCATATATAAATCAGGATGCAACAACATACTTAGTCCACTAATCCTTACAAAACTTGTAAAAAAGCTTTCCATAGAAAACAGAGCAGGGGAATTTCCAGGATGCTTATTATATATAATGGAAAAGGGATTTCAGCAATGCAGTGACAGAGTATTCAGAAAAGACATGACTTGGACAGTCCAAAGTTGTTTATCCTACAGATAACAATGAGTTAAGTCTACCTGCATGTATACGTAATACAGACTTTTTTTTGCCGTGGGGGGGGACGGGGGGGGGGACGGGGGGACCACCACAAAACAGAAAAGACCAACAGCCCCTCCCCCCAAAAGCTACATCATTGTCATAATCTAATATTTATGATACTTGCTTTATAGATACACCCAGAAAAGAACATATCTTTTCAAATGTTTAAAATACTATGCATTTTTCAAAATTTCTCTTCCACCACACAGCACAGAATGAAGAACTCTATATTGCCAAACTAAAGTAAACAGCTGTTGTAATGTCAAGCCCCTACCTGAGGTTACTAATTCATCCTATTTCAAAACAGAGTTACAAAACAGTGAATTTTCCTTAAAATATGTGAAGCCCTTCCCTCTAGTACCAGCTTCTACATTCATTTAGTTTCCCAAATACAATATGGCTTTCTGCAGACTTAGCTGGGCTAGAATTTTCCTACACCCATAATTTCTGTACTAGATCTGATGGTATCTTTGGTCAAGATCACCACATAAATTCTCCACCTCTCCCCTCCAAACACAGGACGTCTTTGAATCCTTCCACAGGTGTTGCCACTCATTCTTCCTCTTCCTTTACTATTGCTTTCTCCCAAAAGAGGAAAATTCTAGTAATCTATGTAGCCAAACCCCTCAACTTCTCACTGATAATTTACAGTGCAGCACAACTACATACTGCTGATTCACTGTGACAAGAGACATTTACTCTTGCTGCTGACAGTACAGATGTTTTCTAGCATCCGTATCTGTGGTTGGTGATACTGTGCACTGGTGTCCCACTGGTTGGGCTGGTTCTCTGCTTAATATGTTTCCCTTTCACAACTAGCAGTCTCTAGTCTGAATAAAACAGTGACATACTGGGAGCTAACAGCTTTTTATCTTAGAAAATTAAGCAAGAAAGTCTTAATGGCCTGTTAGCAAAACAACCTAAGAAAATATTTTCTTAGGTAAGGAGGAAAGGCCCAACACTTAAAGGCAACTATTTCTTATTCACAGATGCAGCCAGTCATCCATTAACCAAGCCAATCAATCCGTCATTTTATAGCATTTATCAATATGCCCATACATAGTGCCATCTGTAAGGGAAAGGTTTAGATATTAGGAAATCTTTATAGACATTAAGATTGCCTTACTCTAACGAAAAGGGAAATTTTCATAGTGTAAGAATAATATTATAGCAACCCATTCAAAAGCTTTTATAGTTCCTGTCTTCAAACTCACTAACAAGAGTTAGTAATACCAGTTTGTTGGGTTTTTTTCCTTCACAATGAACTATGTAAATTCACTGCCACAAGATTTGAGGCCAAAAAACCACAGGAAGATTCTGCAAGGTCTGGAAATTTACAGCGTTGTAACGGTTAATGCTAGCTCCAGTGAATCTATTTAAGATATTAAAATTGCCATCTGTCAGGCCTCTTTGCTAGATGTTACTGTCCTCAAAGCAAAGGAGAACATTTGCCTGCATCCCAGCCACCCAGTTCATATTAATTCAAGCCATAAATGAAAATGAGTTCATAGTAACACACATACCTAAACCACGGCAGCCAACACGCAAGTATGTGTTTGCTCTTGCCATCTAGACAGACAAGCAGAGAGAAAGGCTAAACAGCTCTATGCCAGCATCGGAAAGGAGACAATGATCTTTAAACCACTGCAGCAGTTTGCTCCCACACTCATAAATAATGTTCTATGCATGTATTTGACTTCAAGGCAATTTTAAGTTTGGGAAAACAGACACACTACAAAAACAATACCCAAGTGGCAGACAATAATGCTATCAGTATTACAGAGTAGCTATTCACCATGATTTCCAGAATCCTAACTACCAAAGTTCAGTCCCCATGCTCTAATGGTCAGCTGCATCCCATGTAAAGCACCACAAACACCAGCTGAAGTCCTGGGTGTACAAGGGCACCCACTGCAATATTTCATTTACCCGAGTTAATGTTTCTGTCAACTCCAGCTCTATGAGGGATAGAGAGAAGATCCAATTCAGCAGGGACAGGTTAAATCTCCCATATGGAAAACAGGCTTGCATCTCATCTATACAGCAAAATCTAGCAAGTAAAATGAAAGCTTGGGAGCATTTATCTTCCCAAAGGAGCATTTATCCTTCAAAAAGTGGAAGGAGAATACACATTTTAAGTTCAACAAGACTTTCCAACCTACAGGAGTCTGCTGAAATGCCAATAAAACTGATACACTGTGTGTGTATATATACATATATATATATATTAACTACTAGAGAAGCACGCTCCATTTACAGTTGCTTTTGCATCCAGTCATTTAAGTTGCTTCTACAAAGGGAAAGCATTTACATGTTTCCTGTGGTCTGTAGCACCATACTGTAGAAAAATAAACCCCTCTGGGATTGAATTAGAGGATACAGTGGTTCACAAGAAAGGATCGCTAAGTTAACATTACTCCCCTCTTCATACGATTTCTTACGAGAAAACATATCCCAGCACCCTGGCTGTTCACTGTGTAGCACTTACTGTTGCTGGACTTCAGGTCACGGTGAATTATGGGAACAATTGCTTCCTCGTGCAGGTAGTTCATTCCCCTTGCAATCTGTACTGCCCAGTTCACTAGTATGTCAGGAGGTATCCTTTTACCAGACAACACTCTATTTAGTGATCCTCCACGGGCAAACTCCATGATCAAGCAAAGATTAGGTTCCTTCAAACACACACCCCTAAGGGCAATGATGTTGGGGTGCTTTAACATTGCAAAGAGCTTGGCCTCTTGGCGGACATTCTCAATGGTCTGGCTGATGTCCTCATCAGGGTCATAGCGAGCTGCCTTGACAGCAACCTCATCTCCTATCCATACAGCTCGATACACTTTTCCGAAGCCCCCTATGCCAATGATTTCCTCCAGAACAAGCTCTGAGAAGTCGATCTCCAGGACTAGGGAAAGAGGAAAAAAAAGACGTAAACATTTAGCAACTATGCAGCCAGTACATCAGCTGAAGGTCTGTGTTGCCCAGCCTCACCCTTACCCTTGGAGGAAGGACCAATTTTCACTCCAAAACAATACAAATGAAAGCAGCAGTCTCTTCTGACAGTCCTTCATTGCCAAATAACATGGTAAAACAGATCTTGCAGTATCATAAAACCTGTATGAAGTACTCACTGTGAATGGTGACAAATTAGACCTAATGGTGGTGAATGACACACTTAATAAAATAGCCTCCTCTTAAACACACTTAAATCCTTCTAACACTGACACCCCCTTGAGGATAACCCTTCATTTCCTGCCCTCAATGACAGTACAAGATTCCAAAAAAGAAAAACACACCCACAGGCTAATCTCCACTGTCTTCACTATACAGTGCTTAATGTGACATAGCTAAAATTCAACACAAAATGCATCTGCTCCCGCATTTGTCCCTTATATGTCTTTTATTCAACCGCCACTAACAATCTTTTAGTCCTTCCCAAATCACACTTATTCTTCCACACCTCTACAGGCTTTGCAGATTCATTCCCCACAAGAGATCCGTTAACCAATTCTGACACTACTGACAACAGTGTGACAAACAGATGGATCAGACCACAAACTGAGTATGCAGAGCTAGCAATCAGAAAAACATTTTTTGATTAATGCATACTGCATTTTTATTACAGAAACTATACGAAATAACAGAATCATCATTTTCCATTCCCACGCACTCACAGCTATATTTTACAGGCTGCCACAGTAACTGGTGGGTACTTGGCATTGTATAGTAAAAAAACTACAGATGCAGATGTCTTAATTCAGGAAAAAAAACCCCTGCATCGGTGCGAAAATATATCCTGTACAACTGTACACTAAACATAGTTTATGCTCACAGATGGCCAAAAGAACCCATCCAATACTGACTAATGTAGAATGGAAAAAACACATACTGACCATTGAAAACATGCTAACACAGCTGAATTAACAGTAGTGGTAGGCCACTGGTTAGATACCATTGATGTTATTCTGATATTTTGGTGGTTACCAATTCCAGTCAAAGAAATTTTTAAAAGCTTTAAAGGAAAAACACCATAATGCAAGGATTTAAGCAGAAAGTCACCAATACTTTTAATACTCTCCTGCATTTGAAATGCCAAAGCTGACATGACTCCCCTGCTTTGTCTAGTAGAAAGGAAGTTAAGTCTGTAATGGACTTACCTGATATAGGTATTAGTTCAGAGTACTGTATTATATTACGGGGTTTTGTAGTTACCGATTGTATACATAAAACTCTCCACTGTTTTTAAAAGAAATTACATAGTCATACAAGGCAAGGGAGCAGGTTTGATTCTGCTTAAGTAAAATATTTTACTTACTCCAATCAAATGTATTTTCTAAGTATAAGCCTATAGTACAAGATGTGGTCACAAAACTGTATGGGGTTAATACGAACTCTGCTGTCCACAGCTGCAGATTTTTTTTTTTAATTTGTTTTGGGTTTTTGTGGGGGTTTTTTTTGACTGAGCTCTATCTTCCCTGAACATGATTTTTAAAAGTCTGGCTTACTTTTGTAAGCTGGTCAAACCTATGAGCTAGGAGTTGACTATGTATAGGGATTATATCATCAACCTTCCTATGCAGTACAGCCAACATATGCAAATCCTTAACTAGCTTAATAAGGATGCCTGTGCTCTTTTTCCTAGTGTTCCATGAACAAAAGATTAATGGGAAACAAGATAGAAAAGTGATCAGGGAAGTCTTCCAAAAGGAGGAGAGGTCCTTCGCAGTCCACAACACAAAAAGAATTTATTTGTCTGTTACTGCGAGTACATCTTTTGGGTAATGCTCTGAACATCAAGGCTTTACACAACAAAGAAGGTTTCACTCCTATAGTAGCAGCCTTGCTGTTCAAATGCCCGCGAGCTACAGATTACTAGAAAAGATGAAGGAGTAGATTCTGACCAGAAACACTGACATTTTAGAACAAGACTGCAAAGACAATAACTCCAGATATGAGACTACCCTGTCACTGAGAATACACAAAGGGAGCAGCTCTGGTATTTCTCACTGACGAAGGAGCTGAAGAAACCAGATGCTGAGCCCTATCCCCTTCAGTCAGTAGAATTTCAGCACGGGCAGAACGCCCACTTAAGCTGCTCCTAGGGACAAGGTCAATTAAAAGACCGAAAACAGACGCGTTCAGCCAGAAAGCAAGATCGACAGACCGTCCCCCAGCTCCCGCCACGCCACATGCTGGTGGTATTCCCAACCAGCGCTCTCCTCGGGCATTTCGCGGATTCAGAAGGCGTTAAAAGACGCGCTGAGCGAGCGCTTCCCGCCGGCCGGCAGCTCAGCGGGGGAGCGGCGGCGGCGGCGGCGGCGGGGCGGTGCTGAAGGGACAGCTCCGCCGCCCACGGACGGACCCGCCCCGCGGCCCGGGGCCCCCGCCCGAGCTTCGCCCCGGCCGCTGGTGCAGAAAAGAAGCGCGACAGGCGGCAGGAGGAGATGGGCAAAGAGAGGCCGAAGGCGTGAAAAGCGAAACTCTTCCTCTGTGCCGTCACCCGCTTCGCCGCAGGAAAACCGGACCCCTGCCGGGCGCCCAGCTGAACAAGTCCGGGACGTCAAACGGAGAGATTCGTGCTCCCAGATGAAAGCTGAGGTGTTACACTGACAGTTATTCTGCAAAGAAAGTTTTACCTGCAAGTACGACCTTGGCTCTACTTTGAAAATGTATGTTTCTTTAAGGCAGACTGGCCAGCTCACCCTCATGGGTAGCTCAATCAGAAAAAAAGACATCTCGTCTTTAGAAAAGTTTTGCTTGGTTTCTTTGAAGGCGTTTTGTTCTGTATTAGTTCCTTCATTTTCACAGACTTAGTTATACAGCTACGTTAGTGCACAAAATACTTGTTTTTCTTCACCTTTCTAAACACGCTAACCCCTTTTCTAAACTCCAGTTTAATTTGGCAGACATGCTGTACTGGACTGTAAGGGCAACGGGAATGCTTAACATGCATTTTCTGCCATAGAATTTAAGGACTGGAGTGCTATCATTGCTCTGGGGACCGATAAGGAATTACAGAGCCTGCACGCCACGAACCAGTGGCCATGTTGACAACTGCAAAGTAGTTGTTGTTTAATTGGCATTTGTCACGCCATACAATTAAGCTATTTAATTCAGTCCGTAGGGTCTAAGAGCCCATAGTGCAGATGAGGGTCCTTCAAGTTGGCCCACCGCTGACAGCCTCAATAGGCTACTTTTATCATTCATGGTACCCCCACTGAGGTAAGATTCAAGCACGCTATGTGGATGGCTGAAAGACAGCATGCAATTACTAGCTATACTACTACAGCTCTCAGTGGAAGCAGAATCTCTAGGGCTTATACTCCAAAATCCTCATCGAACATGAAGGCAAACTTCAGGAAAGCAACTAAAAATAGTTTCTGTGCCGAGGTGCACATCTGGAATGACACCTTGCATTACTCCTGCAAAACTTGAATGCTTCGTAGTCGAGTAAGTTAACAGTAGACTGTTATTCCAAACAGCTATCAAACTAACATGACCAGCTCTAAAAGCGGGTATCGTTCCTTGCAGAGGGATTTCTAACATTGAACTTCAAAATCCAATTCAACAGCAACAAACTTTACCTCCTGTCCAAACTGCATTGTTTCTTTAAAAAAAGAAACATACTCCTTTAGCATATTAAAAGCTTATTGGAGGGCAATAAATTCTACTGCCATGAACATATGGTCGATGACTTGACAGGAGTAGCGTAGTCCTGTCGTGGCACTAGAAGGGTAAGGCTAGAATAAAGGGGGAAGGTGCAACTCCATAACTGTTCCTAACTATCAAACCATAGAAAGTACAATAACGCAGGAGAAGCCAGAGTTACAAAGCTTGCGCTTGAACAGTCAAAACAGGAGGGGGGCCGAGGCTTCAAGAAGTTCTGTAGAAACAGTTCTCCTAACTATCTCCACAGCAAAACCTGACAAGCATTCACAGTGTTTTCTGCACATGGGGGAAAAAAATAATTCATCTACACTGTTCTAGCATGAAAGCAAGCACCACCACTGCCCGGCCTAGTCCCTTCACACTCCCAAGGGCAATACTATGAACTACTGAGTTTTTACCCAAATGCTTTCAAGCAGAACATAGAATGAGAAAAAAGCTATTAGTTGTATTCCTTGGAGATACGTCCTAGATAGGACAAAACATCTTTTTTACTCCTTTTACTTTCTAGAAAAGCCTACTAGTCTGAAGATTTTTCTCTGCCCCTCCAAAACAAGCTCTTGCCCGAATTGTCAGTAGTGATAGATAAACAGGATCTAGAAACAGTCATTCCACCATTCCACACTGTTTCTCTTTCCACAATTGTACATAATGGCTAAAAAAAAAAAAAAAAAAAAAGGAGAGATGAAACAGCCCTATTCTCTGGCTCCAACAAAGGCTTCAAAACGGCACTGAAGCTCAGAGAAACAAACCAATCCCTTCGTGCCTTCAGCATCACAACTTCGCCAAGCAACCCTCAGGTAGGCCCAGATATCCAAACTTGGGTAAAACTCATTCACAGGTATTTTAGAACAGAATTCATAAGGTGCCAAAGGGCTAAGGAAGAACCTGGTAACACAAGCCAATCAGGAATTTTTAAGTCAAAAATAATAAGCTTTTGGTTAGGAGAAAGGAAGATATTGAACAAGCGTTAGCAGCGAATCAACACTGCAGGAAGCAACTGCTTCCTACCCAGCAACCTCCTCCTTAAGGATATTCTTAAGGGGAGAGTCACCGAAGCCCCCGGCGACTCCACGACTGCCCCGCCTCGGAGCTTCAGCCGTTCGGTGAAGATTTATCAGCCCCCGGGCTTGACAACGGGACCCCACCGCTCCCGGCGCCAGCGAAACGCTCACACTGCGCTAGGTTCGGCCTCCCCGGAGAGGAGCGCTAGCCTGGAAGACAGAAGGGCACTGGAGCAGCAGGAATGCGGCTGCGGGTGGCCAAGAGCACGGGCCGGAGGACGGGGCGGGGGCGGGCCTAGCCCAGCCGAGCGGGGCCGCCGGTCCGGGGCAGCCGCAGGGTGCGAGGGGCCGGGCCGCCGCAGCCCCCTCCGCTCCCCGCCGAGGGCCACCGCGGGGCCCGCTCCCCGCCCCCCCCCTCCCCCCCTCCCCGGGCTGAGCCTCCCCCCGCCGCCGCGGTCCCGGCTCCCGTCACGGCCGACGGAAAGGCCGGGCCGGGTCTCCCTCCGGGCCGGCGGCGGTCCCGCCTCCCCTCGGGAACCTCGGCAGGGCGGCCCGGGGGTCCCCCCACCCCCTTCTCCCGGTCCCGGCTGCCGCCGGTCCGCGCCCGCCCAGGCCCACAGGAGGGCGGGGAGCGGGACCGGGCCTCTCCCCCGGCTCCCGCTCCCCCCGCGCCGGGTGGCGGCGAGGGGCCGCCGCGCCGATCCCCCCCTTCCACACCGCCCCGCCCCGCCCCGGGGCCCGGGCCGCCTTACGCTGTATGGCGGGGGGCGGCGGGTAGCGGGCCCGCAGCTCGGGGCCGGCCCCCTGCACGCCGCTGCTCACGTAGTTGCTGGGGAAGATGCCGACGCGCTGGTCGATCTTCCCCGTCCACCAGCCCTCGTCGCCGGACACGTGCGAGTCCCGGGACAGCACCTGCACCACGTCCCCCGGCCGCAGGCTCAGCTCGTCCTCGCCGCACGCCTCGTACTCGAAGACGGCGGTCCAGAGCGGCCCGCCGCCCGGCGGCTCCCCGCCGCCCGCGCCCTCCTGGCTGAGCTCTGTGAGGGGCTCCATGGCGAGGCTGCTCCATAGGGGGAGGCGCCCGCGGCAGCCGGGCGCTGCGGGGGGCGGCGGGGCCGGTACCGCCGCCTATTGTTCATGCGGCCCGGCGCCTGCCGGCAGCAGGTGCCGCCGCCGCCGCCGCCGCCGCCGCCGCCGCGGGGGGAGGGGGGGGTGCCCGGCGCGGGGCCGCCTCAGCCCAGCGCGGGGAGAGGCGAGGGCAGGCAGCGCGTGCCGCCGAGCCGCCGCCGCATCCCCCCCCTCCTCCTCCTCGCCCGCCTCCGCCTGCCGCCGCGGCCGCGCATCCCGGAGCCACCTGACTCTCTGGCAGCTTCGGCGGCGGGAGGGGAGGGGAGGGGAGGGGAGGGGAGGGGAGGAGGGGAGAGGAGAGGAGGCACCGCCTCCTCGCCGCCACTGGCCGCCGCTCCCGCCCGTCAACGCCGCCCTCACCTGATTGAGGGCCCTCGCCCTCCTGGCCACGCCCCCTCCCCGCCCAGCCCCCCGGCCTCGCAGTCTCGCACTCACCGGCGTCCCCCCAATTGGCCCCCGCCTCGTCAGCTTTCGCTTCCCATTGGGCCTCTCGGCGCCTGTCAGCGAGCGCTCCGAGCTCCGCATTCCCCGCCGCCCCTCATTGGCTGCCGAAAGGGGCATGACACGGGAGAGGGTCGCGGGTGGGGCGAAGGGCTGGGCGGGGCGACCTTCCCCTGCCGGCGGCCGGCGGGCGGGGCCGCGGGGGGCGCCGGGCGGCGCACCTGAGGCCGGGCCGGGCCGGGCCGGGCCGGGCCTGCCGGCGCCCCGGGCCTGCCACGGCCCCGCCGGCGCGGAGCGGCTCGGCGCTCCCGGGGGGAAACGCCGCTGCGCGCTCCTTAACGTCGCCCTCCCTTGGCGAGGGCGCTGCCCGGCGTCCAGGGCCGCCCCGCCGCCTGTCGGCGCTCTGCCCCCCCCCGCCGGCGGGCGCCGGGGGCCCGCCCGGGCCTCCCGAGGGGTGCCGGGCCAGGGCGAGTCCGCTGTGGGTGCCGGGGTTTGGGGCGATGGCCGTGTGTGGCAGAGCGGCCTGTCCTGGCGGGCCTGCCGCCCCTCCGGCACCAGAGCCGCCCCTCCGGCACGCCGGCCTAGCTCTGGTGTCGTCGCCGGGAGCGGGGGCTGAGGCCAGAAACCGCGTCAAAGGAGGGGCCGGGGTAGTCTTTGTCTTCAGTTACTCCATATTCTTCCACAGTCAGGCCGTCCTCGAGCAGAGGTGTTACGCGGGGTTTGTACAAGGGTAGTACGGGTGCATCCCTGCTGAAGGCCTTCAGTAAAAACGAAACGGCAGAATTTCTTGCTCGCTCTTGCCGTCGGGGTGTATAGCTTCTTGGTCCCCCCAATACAAATTCCTTCTCCCTGCTACCAACGTTTTTACAGCTTGCGAAGATGCCAGATCCTGCGAACAGAATCCGTTCGTACTCGGTGATACAAAAGGGAGATTGTCCTTCCATTGCACTCCGGTTTTCTTTAAAATCATTCTGTTTTGAGTGGTAAAACCGGAACTCAAAAGTCCGTTCATGCTTCATCGTAACGAAGCTCACTGATGCTGAATGAGAACCCCAGGTACCCTGACCACACGTGATGTCTTCCCACTTAACATTGAAATCTTGGGCTTAGTTTTCCTTTAGTGTTTTGTAAATGGGAGTTACACAATGCGTCTCTGCAAGGTGAATTTTCTAAAAATTCTCTGTTCCCTGGTGAGGCATTTGTTCTGTTTTATGTACAGAGTAACTGCTAATAGTTCTTCAATTTTGTGCAGTGGGACTTTGTCCATTTAATCTATCCTTGTGTTAGCACTATGCTGCTGCACTTAGGAAGCACCAGGGTTTAGTCTTTAAAAAGAATGATGAAGATCTCGAGAATTGCGTGCTCCGAGTTAAAGAGGTCATTCAAAAGCCTTACCGGTTTTTGTAGAATATTTGAATTTGCTTGACTGTTTTCTGGGAAAACCGCCACCCAACTGAAACTTTGTAACAAGTATTGCAGAGAACCTTGCAGAGAACTGGAATTTTTCTAGTTCCGTTCTTTTTTTTTCACGAACTTCACAGCCTTTATTTCTGACAGAAGCCAAAAATATCTTGCCTAGAAAGAGCTGGCATATTAATACCCTTATTTTACAAATAAATTAAAGAGCAAAATATATCTAGTTGAGGTCGGAACTAACATTTCGATGTGACACATGCAAGATTTAGGCATGCTGCAGCACTAGTTTTCAGTTGAACTTGTGTAAGAAACGAGCTTTAGATTTTCTCCCGTATCTCCGTCTCCTCTTGCCAGTGAGAGTGGAGCTGAGGACGCATCCCCTTCACTATTCTTTGGTTACTTAAGGGTGTGTTTTCACAATTAGCGTAAGCTTATCCAATATTACTCTGTTGCTGAAAGGGACTTTCCTGCCCCTTGTCACATGCTTGACCCGCTTTCCTGATTGCAGCAGTAGTGACTGCAGGGCTGTAGAGTCATTTCAGCTCATTTATCTAACTGAAAGCTAAGCTGCCAAGTAAAAGCAGCTAGTTTTCAATCAGCTCTTTAGGTTGATCTGACTTGCGTTAAGACTGCAAGCACAGTCGTTAAAGCCAGCACAACGTAAGGAAGCAGGACAGGACGGGTGAAAGGGACAGCAGACCCGGCTTTTTCAGCACCAGCCCATTGTTACGTTACCTTGTCTTGATCATGAAGCTGAGGGGCAACAAACAGCTGTATTCATGATTTTTGGAGTTCAAAGAATAGATGACTGAGACAGAATCTGAAGGACTGATGTTAATGTCCCTAGTTAAAACAGCCTCAGTTGCATGCAATACTTTTCCGTCCAATTTTATTTAGGAAAAAGAAAGATTTCTTTAACTCACACAGTGGGGGATTATTATGCTTTACATGAATATTGTGCTTTAAAAGTCGTAATATAAAAATTGGAGTGAGACATAAGAAAGTGGAGGCCTCCTGCCTTTCAGCTGTTTGACACTTATTTTGATAACTGCTATAGAGCACTGATAGGTTTAAAGTAGAGAGTTATATTACCGATGGTGAAAATGATGATAGGAGAATGACTGCTGTAGAGACTCGGGCTGCTTACTGTAGTGACCTGCCAAGACAGAACCCTGCCATCTTGTGGAACGCCTTGATATTGAAGTCAGCTTTGCTTCTCAAAGACATCTTTCTTTTTCTTTTTTTTTTCTTCCCCTTATTTTTTCACCGATGATGTGTTTGTTTCTACAGAGACGGTGTGACTGGCTCAGGAAGCCAGTCACAGTCCAAAGCAGCCAGTGCCTGGAGCTGGGAGAGTGTCCAGGGAAATGCTCTGAAGAGCCATGATAGGATTTCCCCATTCTCACAGACTTCCCTTGGCATCTTTTACCAGCCATGTCAGAGACTGGTTTCTGAATGAAAACATTTGGCCAGATTGAGAAGGCTGTTCTTAGGATCAAGGTAAGTAGGAAGAGCCAGTAAATGTTAAGTTCATATTTCAGTAACTGGCAAAAGGCAGAAGAAAAGAACATTGAAGACTGTCTGCATCCAGTCTGTGAAAGATGACATTTTAGCGTTTGTGAGATACAGGAAGATTTTTTAAATGGTGCATGCTTTTCTGGTGAACATATAGCCTAAATGCTACACTGGAGGTTTTTTCCTTACGCATTTTCTAATAAGACTGTATATGTTCCCATTATTATTCGGCAGATCTGAATAATGGGAATTAGATTCTAGATATAGCAGATCCAGTTCTCAAAGTCTGTATCTGAATATACACTCCATGTATTCAGAAGTGTTTCCCAAAGTTTGGATATATATTTTCTTATAATACGTTTGAAAAGGAGAGTCTAGTCTGCAAAATGCAGATGATACACTGAATGTAGTTCAAACTTCCTCTAAAAGGGGAACTTTGGACCAAGGATTTTAATTCAGGCTCATTTCAGCATCTACGTTTTAAAAAACCTAGTTATTAGAGGATAAACAAAAAGGCCAGTGTATTCCCAGCCCTTGTTTGAAAAAGCTATGGAAAGTACTCTGCTTATTCAATTCCATTATTCATGTAAATTTAGGATGATCATCTCAGATTTTGCCTTGTCTTTTCCAGATGTTTGTGCACATTACTAAACCAGTACTCTCGCTTTCAATGGATGCCTTTCCTCCCTTTTCACTGGACTTAGCAGCTCCATAACAACATGTTACCTCTGTGCCAGTCCATAGTTACAAATCTACACTGGATATCAAAATGTTGGCACTCTAGGTTCCTAGTCTCTGTGCTCTGTGAGGGGAAAAAAACAGAATGCTAAAAAGAAAAAAAAAAAAAGGAAGAGGAAAATCCAGAAAGAAGAAGTACCAGCACAGTCCAACTACACCGCAGTACTAGAAAACCACTGTACTTCCAACTATAGCTACGATGAAAGCACGTCTCTACTAGCACAGTAAGAAAGTATAAAAGATTAAGAAGCAGCTCCTTGGCACATCTGCTTAGTGCAGCTCACTTCTTTTACATCCTATGGTGATTTATATGGCATCTTAAATTAACCCAGCACTAATGCTCTCATTTGGTTTTTATACATTTCAGATTATATATGTCAGCTGTGTTCCACGGTTATATCCACAGATATAACCATATACACCACTCTGGAGATGTATCTCATGCCAGTAAACAGATTTGCTTGATCAATTGCTGAGAATCTCTCCTCAAACAATGTAGGCTTTACTGACAAGCGGATTCTTCCATCATTATAAATTGCCTCTCTGCATGGTTGTAAAGCTGGACTCTGTTTTTTTCCCCACTTTAGAACAGTACTGCTTTGCCAACATCACTTTAGTGTAGGTTTGTTCTTCATGCAGGGGAGAGAGGTAAGCCACTGGCAACAGAAGCTTTATGAACTGTGCTGTGCTAGCTAGCAGGCAGGCTGCAAATCTGGGTCTTTAGCATCTGAGTTAGTAAAAGAGAGAGCTCTACTCTGCTTCATAAAATATATATGCTAATCTCCCAGATGGCTGTATCTTCTTTCTCCATAGAACAGATGACCTGGAAAATAAAAGAAGACTGAAAACACTGGAGAGTGGAAAATCTGGGCCAAAATCTGGGAGCTTCCAGTAGATTTTACAGACAGACTTGGCTTTTAAATTTAGTTTGAATTTGTTTTGATAATAAAATATAGCAATGATTACATGACTATATTATTACAGGTCACAGTGTAATTTCACATGTAACGCAAAGCATTCATACATTTATCAGCATCCCTATAAGAAAAATAAAACAAAGGATGACTTTCAAATGAGATTTCTGCCTACACTAAAAGATACACAGCTAACAGAAATAATGTTTAACTTTGCCTTAGTAATTACTACCATTTGCATTCTGTCTATTATCTCAATCCAAGCCACATTTATAGCTGCTGTTTAATTTGTCATTGTTTGAGTTGCTGCTCCTGTAGAGGCACGCCAGAACTGCACTGCCACACTGGCAACATTGTGCCACAGTTTTGCAACTGCGTGGAACAAAAATTTAACTTATTTGAATAGAGATTAGTGCAATGCAAATGCTCCCACCGAAGTTCACCAAAGACACTACAGCAAACCTTTAGGGTTTCTGAAATCTTTATAGGTGCTGGTGGCCTCGATCTTCCTTTTTATGTTTTGTGTGAAAAGCAAAGCAGCAGCACAGTATCCTTCAGTGCCACAGCCAGCGTATGGTGCAGCACTTGCTCAGTGTTCTGCACTGCTTGCAGCACCTCGGCTTCCCTTCGAGGCCTCGTGCCCAAGGAACGACCAAGTCTCCCTTGTTTGTGAGGGCAATGAGGTTTTGTTTGGAAATAACAATATCAAGATGGAAAACAAGATATTAGCTAGTCCGTGGTTTTGTTTAGGTTTTAAGTTTGTCAAACAAAGCCTTTGGGTCAGTTTTCAGGTCACTGAAGCCGCCCTTGAATAGCTTCAGAAACACAGCACAAAAATGAAGAATCCTGCATCTGAACTCAAGTCTGGGAGGTGGATGTGAACTTTCTTCCTACAACATACATACATCCATTAGATACCAGCATTCACATCCAAATCATAGCTTTATACCCAAATCATAACTCTGCTAAATCTGTCATTGCAAAGTTATGGACATAAAATAGATAGCCTTTTCATTTGGAGTAAAATAATACTTTTGTTGATTGAGGCTGATGTCTTTTTTTCCTCTAATTTGTATTTAGTAGGTTAACTTACTATTCAGAATAATAAACCTCAATCTAAAATAAGACCAACTAGGTCAGTGCAGTAGTAATTGTTTTTTTCCTTGTTGTCTTGAGGGAATAGGCAACATTTGCCTGCTGTCTCCTTTTATTTGCAATCACAGTTTAAATCTTTAGCAGAATTAGTTAGAGGAGCCTCTTTCAAAAAATGTATGACTCTCTACTGGAAAATATTCTGTCTTGATTTTCCCATATAGCGTCTACTCTATGCCTGGTGACTAAGCTCATATATGATACTGTATTCATTCGATATTTCATAAGGCAACTGGAAGGGGCTTTCCTTGTACGTACATGGAAATGGACCTAACTCTGTTTTGATCTGTTAGTTAAGTGTGGGCAGAGAGACACATCATGTTTTTATTGTGATGCCATCTCTCAGTACTGGCAGCACCAGATCCATAGGCAGCCAGAGACATCAACCCATTGAGCAGGGATTTCACATTACACAGTCACAACCATCTCCAAGAGTCTGCCTTCACACTCCAGAATTAATTTGCATTATCTATTAGCTTTTTTTTTCTTTCCCTAATAGACAGTCTTAATGGGTGGGTTCTGGTCCTGCACACCATCAAGGCACTGTACAGTTCACTGTACAGCTGAAGCTTTTGTAGAATGAGGGAAGCGTGATTCATGGAGTGAGCCTACACAGATCAGTCCCAGACTACAGACTGTTGAGTGTCTTTGAGTCTAATTGGTACCTGAATAGTTTGCAAAAGATTACATTAAACATAATTAATTTCTGGAGGATACATGCCTCCTCCTTTCTCGTGGTGTGGTATCTTCCCTCCAAATTACGCTGCAGAAAGGGCCTGTAAGAGTGAGATTTGTTAGTGTATGAATGACAGACATTCTGCACATATATATTGCTTAAGCGTAAGCCTTCCTGCTCCACCGCTGGTAGAATCTGAAATTTTGTATCGCTGGGAAGTGGAGAGTCTCAGCTTCGATCCTAAAAGGTGTAAGGTAAGACTCTACCTACAATGTTCCCGGACAGACAAGTAATACTCAGATCTTTCTTGAAGTCAGCTTTGACCCTTGGATTCAAAACAAGTAAGACACTTGGCTTTACAGGAAGAGGAGATCTGAAAAAGAGCCACAATAAAAGGTTTTGTAATTCTCAGATTTTTTTTTATATCTATTTTTCTGTAACTTGTGTCAAGCTAATGGGGAACGGGGTAACAACGAACCAGCACTCAATAGAATGAGCTACATAATTCACTCACAGCTTTAATGTTCGTTAAGCGCCCACCTCAAATTCATGCCAGCAGGGCCTTTCCCTTACTCCACACCAGCATCTACTCTCGTTGGACTCCATGGTGCTCCTCTGGGAGTCTAAAAGGACTGAAGCCCGTAACGCAAGCGAGCACCTCCCTGGGACTGCAGACAGGTACCCAGTGGGACTGAAACACTGAACGGAACCCACCATTTTCCAATAAGCTTCAGAAAAACCTAGCATGCTATTTGCCTATATTATTTTGAATGCCTATGTAAAATATGTTACGGCGAGACTATTTTGACGGCTACAAAAAAGTTGTTTCCCCATTTTCCCACAGTTGTCTCAACCTTTCTAGTATAGCATAGCTGCTTCGCTACCAGCGAAGAAATACGCTTCCTTTCTACCCACTTTTGGTGTACGAATTGTTTTGCCTACTTAACCCTAGTAGAAGGTGTCCATCCTGAAGTTGTCAGTACCGTGCCAGAATTTCTTTGCACGGGTAATGAAGAGGAAAGGTTAACGAGCTCCAGAGCTGTCTGGGGAGGAGGGTCTCTGACGAGGCAGGTCTCATCATGGGTGTGCAGGGCCATGTCGCCCACGCACGCTGCGGAGCTGCAGTGTCAGCCCCCGGGTGGTCTCCCTCCCCCTCAGACCCCCTCCGGAGACAGGAGCCATAACGTGATGCCTACAGTAACTTCCAGCCCTTGGCTTTGGTCACTCTTGCCGGTGAAGGAGGAGAATCGAGATCACCTCACCAGCAGGAGCCGTCACTAATTGGCACTGATGCTCTCACCGGTCTCGACGAAGGCAGCAGACGGATGAAACCTTTGACCTGAGGAGGGTAAAAAATCCCACCTCCCTCCAGTGGCCCTGGGGGAAGCCTGAGCGGCAGCAGGGGCCTCGCCGTGTCCCCCCACGTGCCCCCGCGCCCCTGCCCGACCGGCGGCCCCGCGGTGCCGGCCTGCAGGGGCTGCAGCGGCTCATCCCTCTCCTTGCCGCCCGCGCCCCCTCGTAAAGACAGCTTATTTTTCCATTCTGCGGTTAACAATGAAGAAATTCTCGCCCGGGCTATTTTTGGTCCTGCTGGAGCCGCACGCTGCTTCCTCAGGGCTCAAAGCTCATTGTTTTTATTCGCTTAGATGAAACAATCGCGGCCTACATCGGACATATTTGTTTTCCAGTTCCTCAAACCATTATTACCTTTTCCTGTTCCCCTTGAGAAAATGGACCTTTGATACCCTGCCAGGCTGCGTTATTGAATTCCCTGCCCGTTTCGGGGTGGAATCACGACAAAGGCAGGCGCCTTTGCTGAAAGGGGAAAAAAATCACAGAAAGAATGTGGAAGAAAACCTTACTCGGGGAAAAAAAAGCAAGTTGCGTAATAGTGAAGGAATGAGGTAGTGTGAGTCATCTTGCCCATGAGCACTTCATCTGGTCGAGTTCTCACCCATCCAGGAGGGAGTTTGCCAGGCCCCGCTCACATCCCACAGCCAGTAAGCCCAGCCAGGGGTATAGCACCGAAAATAGACTGTATCTAGTCATCTCCCAGCACGTACGAGAAACAATCTCACGGTTGCCTTCGGCAGAAGGATAAGCTCTCTTTACCTGTGTTTTATTACGAACGACACCACTGAACCCAGCCTCATCTAGGTCCGTGAGGAGGTTTGGAAGACTTAGGTCCACAGGCTCCCCTAAACACCCAGTTCCTCCACGGAAGAGCTCTTCTCATGGTCCGTGCTTCATACCACTCTTACCATACTTTTCCTCTAGCTTCCCCCCTCAGAACAACTCCTTTTATCCTCTGAAACTGGGGTTGACTGAAGTTCTTTCCTGTTTGCCCTCCAGTTTACCCTTTTTAATCTTCTACGGGACCTACGTGTGCCATTACAAATCCTGAGGGTGCTGTAAGAGTGAGAAAAAAGAAACACATGCTTTTTGGAGGTAATCTTGTTTCTTTTTCTTAAAAACTGTGCAGTAGGGTGAAGCAGGTTAATTAATTTTCACTTACACTTTGAATTCGTCTTAATTCTGTAACTGTATACACATATCTAGGACTCCTGGCTTTTTCCTGAGCTCTGCTACCGACCGATTCAGAGAACATTAAAGTTTCCAGGTTTGTACCCACAGAGACTGACTAACTCTCAGCACACTTCTACCCTTCTTTCAGATAGAGACTCTTAGATTCACAAAGAGAATGGCTGTTGCTGTCTTACTGGTGGGAAGAAGACAAGGTGTTATTATAAAGGATAAGCTTTCAGTAATGAAATCTCTCTTTTTCCTGTAGACTACACACCACCACACACACTGCCTGTGCAGCCACCTCCTACTGAATTTCCTTGAAAGTCACTCTAGCTAACTGAATTTGATGGATTTTCTGGAGACATCAGCCCCACTCCTACTAAACGCTTTTAGCCTGGAGCTGATGTTCTTCCATCACTCCATTAAACTCAGTCCTTCATAATTTCTCTGTTGTATTTATGAGCAAATCTGACAATTAAAGCACTTATTTCAAGGTTTATGAGATGATGAGGTTCGTAGAACAAGGAGATGCAATTAGCTAGTGAGAATAGCATCTGACAGAAGATGCTACCAGGCCTGCCAATCACATAGAAGTCTTTTTGAGAAAGTATGTGTTGTTTAGATCTGTTGTAAGGAGTAAGGCAGAAGGAAGGCTAGTGAAAATTTGGATTATTATAAGCTCTGAACTGTTTACTTGTAAGACCCAGACCCTACAGACTTCCTGCATTTAAAAAACCAAGTTGTGTGCAGTTTTCCTGATGTCAGTAGAAGTAATAGTTGTGAATAAAGATGCTTTTCAATATATAGCTTGCAAAATTATGCCTGAAGCTTTGACTTATGTATCTTTTTTTTAAAATGAAAATGCTTTGCTTGTTTTCCATCATACGCCATTTAAAGATTTACAAGAAAGCATTTAGTTGCATTGCTACCAACATAACTGCAAGGCAGCAGTGTGTACCAGAAATTCAAAATTCAGTCCAACAGTCAAAATACTTCAGCCACCTGTGCTTAATTCTGCTGTCACCACAGCGAGACTGTTTTTCATATGATTTGTGTAACACTCAGTATTGAATTAAATCTTGGAAGTACATTTTCTACTGCAAAATAGCTTTTTGTGGTTAAAATACTGTTTCCAACAAAACCTCCTCTTTTCATGTTGTGTCACACGCTGAAACAATGGCAAAAAGATAAATCATTCCAAATCTAATTTTAACTGCTGCAAATTTTGTAATAGGTTCACTAATTTCTATAGTGTTTAGAGCACTGTATATTACAGCCATAGGCATATAGCTTACAGATTTCTGATACAACCTTCACTGGCATTTCTGGGTTCTGTAAGCAGCATGAAGCAGTGTATAAATCTCTCCAAAAGTGTTGCTTACTCCACCCTTCCTTTGTTTCGAAGTCGTTTCTGATTTTTTGCCTTTAGGGTTATTTTTAATGTTAGATCATTTCCATTGTTTATCTGCAGAAAAGTGTTTCCAGGCCATTTTGCAGTCATCACTGTTCTGGGAAGGCCTATGAAAAGGTGAAGGTTTTATGTTTCTCCAGCAGATGTGGTCAGAAATATATGACTGTCATCAGCATCATACACCTATATCTAATTCCTTTGCTTTCTAACAGTTTTCTCCCTGTTCATTTTCATTGCTTAATCCATCAAAGATTTCCCAAGGGGTTGAATATATCTTTCCATGCTGTGGACTGATAAAGAATGCACCAATGAAATAAATAGATTAATGCTATTAAATATGGACAGTGCTCTGGAGACAAACCTGGAGCCAAGAACCTAGCAGCTGCACAAGGCATCCACGCAAGTGGCCTTGGGAAACAGATGCCTCTCAATGCCTGAAGATCCCTAAGAATCTGCCGTGAGGGATTTACAGGCTGCTCCATGATGGGCAAAATCCCTCAATCCTAAGCAAAAGATCAGGAACAAACTCTGCAAAGGGTTGCTCATGGATCCACCCTCTCAGAGCGCCTCCTGTGGGTTTTTCCACAGAAGGGATTTGACCACCAAGCAGTGTTTATAGAACAACCTTGAGGCTGGCTGAGAGTTGGAATGAATCTGTCTGCAGTCCTCTGATCTGTGAACTCCACCGTTACTGTGCTGTTCAGTATCTGCTCTTGATATGAAGTGGGGAACAATTTCATGTGGTAAATAAAAAGAGAGGAATGAATAGCCTTAGTTTCATCCTACTGCCTTGCCTCTGAACCAAGAAAAAGCTCACTTGTTTAGTACTGACCCTGCAGAAGCTGTGACAGTTTGTACAGATGCTCTTCATGTTAAACATTACCCTGTTTAATGGATTAGGAACGGAGAGATCTGGGTGCTGGCTTTGTCAATGGTTTACGTCATGAACCAGAGTAACTCACTCGATTTGCAAGAGTTTTAACACCTGTACAAAGGAATTAAGGATACCTCCTTTGAAGTTGCTTTCATCCACAGTTAAAAAAATTATATCCAACATAAGCATTAGTATCAGTGCCAATTAACAGATAACATGGAGTTGCAAAAGTGAATCTATTTTTAAGTCCACTTTGCTTGGCTGCACATAGTTCCCTACTCAGTATGTTGCCACCGTGCTGCTGCTGTTGATGAGGATCATCAGGCCTTACCTGTACGGATGAGGGCAAAGAATTCTGACAACAGACCTCAGGGACACAAGGGTAAATGTAAAAAGTGAAACAGAGTCTGATGTAAAAACAGGCTGAAGACTATCAGCTAATGCAGCTGAAAGAATATTTGCATGAAAAATCATGCTGTTTCGGAACCTGTTGTGTATCTCTATACATGCATGAACACATGGGTCTGTATATATGCACATGTGTGCTCTGTGGTCACAGGGACTGTTTTACCGGGTTATAGCAAAGAGCTGGCCGAAAGTAGGGGCTGCAAGGAGAGACTGAGTTGAATGTGTGTATGTGTTCCCCTATAGCTATGGGTTTCTTCTACAGTAAGAACTTCCTCCTAAATCAGCTTACCGTGAAATGCTGTTTATGGAGGGTAGGTTAAAACCAGTTGCCCATTGAATGGCTGCAACAAATCTATTCAGCCAGCAGGGGAGGGAGAAGATCTTTGTAGCTGGTGTTGTTTTCCTGACGAATAATTATGCCACCTCCAGCTGGCTGCTAAAGACCCTTTCTTTAAAAGCCATATGTCCTCTCTAATAAAGCTCTCATCACACCTCCTTCAGGCTTCCCTCATTCTGCTGTACTTATGCCTGATTTCATTTGGTTCATGCAGTTGTACAGCTGTAGGATGATGGCTTCCTTAAGCTAGTGCTTAGAGAAAACACGGCCTAGAGAAAAAGGAAAGATTGTCTGGGACAGCCTGGGTCTCTGTCTCTGTGATTCCTGGAATGTTACACACTGGGTAGCTCATATGGGTTTTCTTTTTAAATAGCTCTTTAAAGGGTTGCTGGAATCCAAGTTACTTTAGATCTGCCATAAAGTGGCAGTGTTTCAGGGCACTCCCCCCAGATTAATCATTTTCACTTTCTGAAATCTGTCAACTGTACCTTCAGGCACTGCCAATTCAAGCAAATACAAAAATAGTAGTCACAACACCTCAGGCATGATTTCATCAGATCTTCTACACTAAGCAGGTCTGACCTGCTCAGTATTTATCTGGGAGACCTCCAGAGAACAGAAAGAATACAGGAAGCGGCAGATCTTGTGAGGCAGCTGAGATTTCTTGCCAGTATAAATCATACAATATCTGGGAATTTAAACCTTGGTTGTTTAAAAAATAGCACTGCTTCTGCTGCGACCGACCTATATTGGTGCTGAAGCAGCGTGTGACTATAGATGCTACCTTCCAAAAGGGATTTAAAGCTGACATTCTGCAGTTCTTTTCTCAAATTCAGGTTGTTAACTATGGCCACATTCCATCTCAAGGCAATGAATTACATACTGTTTCCAATAGTCTTGAATGTCAAAATTATTCTTCACACCTCCTACTAGAGCACACAGTCACTGCCGTATTCCACTTCAGACAAGGCTGTATTCAGTGAGGAATCTTACATACACAGTTAGAAAAGGAGTCAAAATCAGACAGAAATATAAAGTTAGTTTTCTGTTTATTCAGAATGAAGCTGAAATCCAAGAAAGATTTAGGGAAACTGCCAAGGCTTGCAGGGCCTCTCAACTAATCTGCCCAAGTAGACCATTGGGCTTGTATGAAATCCAGTTGCATGAAATTGTGAGTTATATCCCCTACAACATTGTCACCTTGCAATGCCACTAGTCACTCCACAGATTTCCACAGTTCCCTGTTGATAAGCCAGCCGTCTTAGGACTATTCTGCAAATTCTGCCCACATTTCCTCCTTGTGGTTCCTAATTTTGGCCTCTTTTCATTAGTCTGAAATTGGTAAGCATTCAATATTTTTTATAGTTCTGCCTCTGACAATGTACTTTAACTGAAACTCTCTCCTAGGCAGGGACTGACCAATTCAAAAGGCTTAACTTTCTTAGAAAAATGGCTAACACGAGCCATGAGAGAGAGGAAATCCTTTAAAATTGAGAAGATGGTCCTGGGGACTCATTCGTACGCTGTGGGAGCTTTGTACTTCAGACAGAGAGTTTTAACTGTGAACAAAGACCTTAAATAGGAGTTTTTCCCAGTGGCATCATAAATCATTGTTTGGTAGAACTTCTTACAGTGAGGCACCACTGTGCTGTACTTTAAAGAATGTGGTATAAATGCTGCTAAAATACTGTCAGCTGGGTGTTTGGATATTCTAATTTTAGCCTTGTTTATTATGTTTCATCTCCATGGCATTTTTAAGCAATTCTTGTACCAGCAATGCTAGCAAATTCCTCTTTTTCAGAGAGACCTTGTGGTCATCGGGACATTGATGATGCTTCTCTCTGTGATTTCTGTATGGACACGTTCACACAATTAGGTCCTGTAATGTGAAAGTGGATGATGCCATCGCAATTATCTTGTAAGAAATACTAAAACAACTATATTTAAGAGGAAAATTAATCTTAAAACTGCACTCTGCCTCTAGCAATGGGACTGTTAAGCCATTCCAACTGATTTTTCAGCCATGCTGATGCAGCTGCAAGAGGTTAGGTTAGTGAGACTGGGGCCTGTGTAGCTGCTAAAAATGTACAGCAGAAAGCTGCGTAGAGACAATTTCTAGATAACAAAGAATAGGAGTGGAGTTGAAGATGCTGTTGTTCTAGTGGCGACTTACAGAAGGTTGCTATCAACAAGTTGGTAAGAATTCTTTTTTCTTAGCTGTCATGGGACTTTCTTTGTCTGCATGGATCTATTTTAAACAGTTTTCCCCTTTCAGCACTCCCTGATAATAAGAAACTTATGTAAGTGCTCTTCTTCAGGGAGAATTTTGCTTTGGTCTGCTTATTTTGTCTTGAGAAAAGCACAGGGCTCAAAGAGCATACAAAAAGAGCTTACATACTCAAAAGGTGCAGCAGGCAGCTGAGACAATCCGTAAGAGCAGGACTAATGGGACTGTGAGCTTCATGGTTCAACTGGTTGCAGATCAGTAATTAGTGAATTGCTCTCTCCCTAAGTAGCGCTGTGAAGTGCTACGGAGAGCTGTATTAGTCATAGGGATAGTTGAAAATAAAGAAAAAAAACCCCAAACCCTAACCTTTCTTCCCCTCTCTTAGTTTGTGAGGGCAAGAACTATGTTCTCCCACGCTGCGAGAGAGAGAAAGGTTTGGCCTGCCCCCCGAGCTGCTGGGCAGGGTGTATCCTGAAAGAGCAGGTGGATGTGGGAGTGTGTGTGGTGCCGTAGCTGTGATAAAGGTGGGTGCAGGCTGTATCCTGGCACACAGCTGGGGCCGCATCATGTGCTGCCGGCACAGCAGGGAGAGGAGGTCTCCTGCCATGTAACCCTCCTGTTGATAAATCTGTGCCTGGCCTGTACCGAAATGCTAGAAACTAGGCGTATTTTTCTTGTTGCTTCTAAACGCTGTATTCCAGCTGGGAGTAGGGGTAGCGTATAGGGCTGAACTTCACGGAGTAATTTCATAGCGATCTCTTAGTGTGGAAGGCTGAATGTGGTGTGGCTTCTCTGCTAGAAAGGGAGTGGAGTCTGTGAAAGGATCTGGCTCTTGCTTAGAAGTTTGCTTAAAAAACTGTGCAAACAGCAGATAAGCTGCCATCAGATGCTAACATGATGACAGCGTGTTCAGTAGAGTCCTGCAGTTGTCAAAAATGGCTCTACTGTAATTAAAAGCAAATCTAGAACAATCTCCTGACAGGTTTTATGAGAAAACTAGCTAACTTACAGTGAAACCAGGCTAACAAATATTGTTGTAGGATGACATTCTGCTTTCTATCACCCTTGTAAATAAGCCTACTTCTTAATTCTCATATGAGATAATGTGAGCATAAGACACATTTATCACTATTTATGACAAACTTCTGAATTCAGATAAACCCTTTTTTAACCAGGTCCCAATTACAGGCAAATGGTGGAAAAAAAAGTCAAGACTTAAAATTATGCAAAGACTCTTAATGCCCAAGTAGCAAGTATATATTTTAATTATTTCTTCTTCAGGAAATCAAAAGGTAGGTGCACTTCTAGGCTGATCAGTTATATAGAAAATTGACTTTTGTCTTTTTCTCTCTTTTTGGAGCCAAAGTTGCTGCTTTGGATACTGTATCCAAGCCACAGTAAGTACATGTCAGCAGGATCCAAAAATCAGGGTTGAAATGCTGCTGCCTAATTATACATCCTGAGACAAGGAATCAATAGGAAGAAGTAAATAAAAGTTGGTAGTGAGCCACCAAGGCCTAGTTTGTCAATCTCTGTCTGAAAACAAATCCTGTATCCAGCATGGAAACAGAAGTGCTAACCCTCATAACTGTGAAGTGAGTAAAACAGTGTTTTTCTTATTTTCTGCTGGTTGTTTTATTAGCTACTTACAAGTTGGTATCAAACTGTGATGATTACTGTAATGAAAAATGACAAGGAAGTGCCAATCATAAGCTTGTTTCTGGACATACTAAATTTCACCCAATTTAGGCAAAATATTGTTTTTAACTTTCTGTTTCACCTCTTGTCCTAATTATCCAAGTTATGTTCTCATAAAACTTAAGAATTCTCTTGATAACTAATTTAAAAATGATAATTTGGGGTATCCCACAAAAGATGTCGGGAGGGAAAGTGTAGAGCTTCATTCCCTTGAATAAGAAGATAAGAGAGACTAAAGTACTACTAACGGTGCAAAGCATGCTACAATATCATTCTTAGAAATGGCAACATGTTGAAGCGTTTTTGTGGCAGGTTTCAGTGTTTTGTTATTGTTTTGATCGACTTCCTGTTCTAGTAATATGACCCATAAGGAAAAGTGTGCCCATAAGGCTCGTCAAGATATTGTGATTAGTTTATCCATCTGAGTATTTGCTATAATCTATGTTCTACTGTGTACCACATACAGTGATTTTGCAAATGCCCTTTCCACCCGCTGGAGTGTGTCATGAAGTAAAGAAAAGTGTTGCTGTATATGATTACAAGATCATTCTTCCTTGGCCAAGTCCAAGTCGAAACAGCCATATCTTTAATATGATGGCAAACCTAAGAGAGGCAATAATATTAATTTCCTACAGAAATTTCCCCAATAGCCTGTGGTTGTAAGGAGGGCACTTGACTGTGTACATGTATAAAGAATGTGAGGAAAAATGGAATTGAAGTATTGTCTGGCTGAAATAATGGTTAGTTTTGAGCTGGTCTCCTCCTGTGTAATGCTGGCTCATGTGGCAAATGACTTCTCTGCTTTAGTCTTGGCATACTAAATTACAAGAGAAGTGCTGGAGAAAAATAGGTTGATCTCCAATCACTTGATTTAATGAGCCCTTTCTTAAATATTTTATCTAATAAGTTGTTCACTCTTCACTGACGTTGTGCTTTATTTTTCCCAAAGCACACTCTTTTCCTGTACAGAGAGTAATACCCACCCCAAAGAAGTACTGTAAGGCTAAAGCAGAGTGCAGAAAATAAGTTAGTTATTTGTTGGATTGCAGAGCTTCGATGCACAGATTGAGTCTACTGCTGTTACTTTCTATCCATATGTGGATTGTTTGTTTCCCTTAAAAGCTAGTAATGATTTTTTTTTTTCCCTCACTTTGTTAATGATGCCTGCGACTGGGCTGGTTATCAATTTTACCTTTGGGCATGAATGGATTCCAATAATATTATTTCCCCATCTTCTGTCCTAATGTTTTCAGCCTGTCTGCATTTAAATAGCTAAACAATGAAATTTAATTGTCCTCTCAAGCACGTGATATTCTCTCGCTTATTTTACTGGACACAGACTAGATCATCCCATGATGAAGTGCTCTTGAACAGGGCTATCTGTGCTAAACTAGGTTATGCTGTTTTGGATCAGGGTTGAGCCTGTAATATTTATGCTTCGTTTCCTCTCTTCGTTTTTTGCTTTAACCCCCTCCCCCCCAAGCCTCTATCACTTCATGGCTGGTCCAATGACTCCTAGGAGCAGGGCTGGGGAAGCAGCCATAAGCTTCCACAGCATCCAGCCTCTCACACAGGGGCACTGTTTAACGTGAATCATTACTATGAGGCTGAGGCTCTTCTGTCCAGATTTAATCATTGGCTCCTAAACAGAAGCATAAAGGTTTTTAAAGCATGTACTGCAGCCTTCAGACACGTTATTAATGAATGTTATCCCTCTTGTCTCCTTTTCATGGAGAATGTGAATAGCTTTTATGTAACATTCATAAAGCAGCTGCTGGAAGAACTAAGGCTTCATAATCCTGATCGTTACAGAATCATAGTATATTTATGCATAACACATCCTAAAAACTTCACCTTTTAACAGCTGTACTTGTAAGTTTAGTTTTTAATGGTATTTTGGAAAATTATGTAGTTGAAACAGGCTTCATAGTTTTATTTTTTCTTAGCCTACTGTAACCGGTGAGGCTTGTCATGCTTGGCTTTATCCCAAAGGATAAAGGGAATTCCCCCTCCCCATCCAAGATAATCCTCTGTAGGTTTTCTCTGTTGGTTTTTTTCCCTCTTCTCCCCCCCTCCCCGCATCCTTTTTTCCTTTCATATCTCAATCCTGTTTGACAGAGTGAAAAAATGCTTCTTTGCAAAATACTGCTATCAATCTTGTATTTGAAAATGTACTATCTGAAATAATAAAGTTAAAAATGGTTTATTTGTTTATACTGGGGGGAGAGACCCACCATTGGGGTTTTGTGTCCATCCCTTCTTCCTACTTTCCCACTGAGGAAACAAAAAGGAATCATCTACATCTGCTTTGAGTCAGTCATTTCTGTCTTCTGGTTTTCCAAGAATAGCCAAATGCTGCCATTGGTTCTCTGTCAGGGAGAAAAACACTGTGGAGACAGTGGCATTAACGCAGCCTCCTGAAAACACCAGCCCAAATGCATGCTCATCATGAGTCATGACTGAGTGCTTGGGTTATTTCATTCCTGCAATTCCTCCGCAGTGGAGAACCAGAAGGTGCTGTTCTCCTGAGTTGTATCTGCTGGAGTGGGACAGTAACTTGGTTTTAGGACAGAATTTATGTAGGATCCATCTGCCACCACAGCGACAGTATCATAGCGTGCCCTCAAAGCTACTTGTTCCCAAATATGACTGGAGAGTCAGGTAATTTAATGAGGGATCCTCAGCATTACCTACCCCTTCATAGGGTTTGAAGGAAGCGCCCTCCCCTTTCCCCTGCTTGACAGCACTCTCGAAACTTCCTGATCTGTCCCTTTCTATCCAACTTCGGGGATGTGCTTGTCTAAGGGGAAAGCTTGAAAAGCCGAGACTTGGTGAGAATTAGCGACCTTCTGTAAAAATAGGTGACTGCAGAAGCAGAGTTGAATCTGTGAGACTCATGGCGCACCCACGGCCCGCCGTGTTGTGCTTTCCTTTCTTGTAAATCCAAGCGATTCTGGCTTTGTATTTGTTGAAAGCAACAACAAAACAAACCCCGTGGCGGGGACGGGCACGCGAGGGTTTTGGTAAAGTCACGTATCGACAGTAAACGGCAGGACTCCAAAACCGGCGAGGTTGTGATCTTGCTTTGATTTTAAAGCATTGAAGCGCAGGGTAGGACGACATCCTCCTGCCCTGCCACGAGAAGAGGACGCCGCGCCTCGCCAGGAGCAAGGCCCTGAGAGAGGGGAAGGAAAAGCCCTCGGCGAGGGTTGTGTCTCCCTCCATTTTCTAGGAGCACCCTGACATGTCACGCGCCCCGAGAGCCACCCCGGCCAGGCCGCAGGCGTGAGCCCCCTTCCTGTGACCGGGGGACACGTTATCCCCCCGGCACTCCGGCGGTCCCCGGCCTCCCGCCGCCTCCTAGGCGGGGGTTTGGGCCCGGAGCGGGATTAGGGCCGGTGGCGGTGGCGGTGGCGGTGGCTGGGCCTCTCCCGCCCAGGGCCGCCCTCCTCCGCGCCGCCAGGGGGCGCTGGCGGCGACGCTGCCCTCCTCGGCGGAGGCGGGGGGGGGCGGCGGGGAGCCCGCGCGCAGGCGCAGTAGCGGGCGCCCCGCCCCCGCGGCGGCGTCCCTCCCCGGCGACAGAGCGCGGGGCGGGCGTCCCCTGCCGCAAGGGCTGCCGGTCTATCGGCGGCGCGGGGGCGGGCGGCCGGCCCGGGGCCCGGACATAAGATGGCGGCGGCGTTGCTGGGGAGGCGGCGGCGGCGGTTGCGGCCGTGCGGGCTGTCGCGGAGCGCGGGCGGCGCGCGGCTCTGCCCGGGCTCGCAGGGCGGATAGACCGGGGCCGGCTCGGCGGAGCGGGGCCGCCATGGGCTCCCAGGTGCTGCAGATCCTGCGCCAGGGCGTGTGGGCGGCGCTGAGCGGCGGCTGGTACCAGGACCCGCACCAGGGCGCTGGGGTCAACGCGCTGCACCTCTACCTGTGGCTCTTCTTGCTCGGCTTCCCCTTCACCCTCTACATGGTGAGCGCAGGCCGCCGCCGCGCCCGGGGGCGGGGAGGAGGAGGAGGAGGAGGAGGTGGTGGTGGTGTTTGGGGGGGAGCGGTGTCGGCCTGGGCCTCGGCGCGGGCGGGTGGGCCTTGCGGGGGGCCGCTCGCCTCAGCGGCGGCCGGGGAGGCCCGGGGCGGGGGGGGGGGGGCGGGAAGAACGGCGGGGCCGTCGCACGCGCGCCCCCTGCCCGCGGCGCTGCCGCTGCCGGGCTGCCCCGGGGCCGGCCGGCCGGCCCGCCCGCCCACCGCTTAGCCCTGTCGGCGCCCGCCGCTGCGAAGGGGTGGCCCGCGGCGGGCCCGGCAGCCGCGATGGAGGCGGGCGGCGGGGCACGCCTGAGGCTGCGGCGTTTCGGAAGCACGGAGCTGTTACCGGGAAGATGGGGGTGGGTGCTAGCGGGGCGCATCGGGCGCGGCAGGGCTTCGGTGGCTGGCGCTTCGCCTTCGTTTTTCTGTTTGCCTTCCTTCGGAACTGGGCATAACTCTACTAGCTTCTGCTGCAGGTCTGCTGGTAGTGCAGGGAAAGGCACAGCTGCTGTAGAAGCTGTCAGATCTAGCCAGTATTTCTGGCTGGCAGCTCTATTGCTTTTTCTTCTGACTTTGGAGGCTGGGGGAGGGATGTGCTTCAGGTACCATAACCCAGAAGTTTATTTGGCCGTGGTGTGGTGAACTGTGTGCTGGCTGGCAGTGTATCTGGACTCTGTTACTGACAAGAAGTTACTCTTGCTTTTTTGCTTGTGTCCAGACGGTAGTGTACTTGGTTTGGGAGAATTCCTGTTGAATATATCTTTGTATCTGACACTTCGATCAAAGCTGCTAAAATACTAACCTTTGAACCTAGAAACTTTCTTGACATTTGGATTTGGAAACAAGTCTAGGAGAGGTGCGATCAGCTATGAGGGAAAGGGGCAGTTTCCTGTTGGCTAGTACTTTTCTTTCTGTGTAACTTCTGAAATACTAATATTTCACTTCAGATTTCTTGGTAGAAAAGCATGATCGTACTAGGTGTGTTGTGACCAGTTTTGAGCACATGAGGTAGAATGTGATTTGCAAGTCTGCCAGGTCCAGATGCTGTGACAACTTAAAGTAGAAACTGCATTGTGAAAAAAATGTGAGTTAACGAATGAAACCTTGGAGGAAAAGCTCTACAAGTGCAGTTGCAGATTGAGAGCTCTGGGATCAGGCGTTTGCTTTGTTAAAAAGCAATTTGTAAGATTGCAGCATGAGACACTTCATACTAAGAAACAGCTACTGTGGAAGAGGAGGTTACAGCCCTGTATGGTTAGTTTTTAATTCGTATTACTGTGTCTTGGAAAAGGTAGCTCCAAGGCTTTTTGTTTTTGAAAACTTTAGACTGCTGGCAAGGAAACCACAGACTGAGACAAACTGCTTTTAAAACTGAAGTTAATGTGACAACAGCTAGATGAAACTTTCAGCTAAGGAGATCTTCTCTATAAAATCTGTGAATCTGCATCTATTTGGAGTTCCACTGAGTATAGGAAGAAGAGAGTCTTTTTGGTCTCAAATATAGCTTTTTGTTTTTAGAAGTACTGCTCTTCTGCTTTGACAGAATAGTCTATTTAATTAGTACTGCCTTGCTGAGAAAGCTCACCACACCTTTATGAACAGCTATATCCTGCATGTGCAGGGGACTTTTGAAGAGGGGCTGATCTATGTTGTACATAGGTCTTTTGACAACTGATCAATCGGGACCAGCATTTGAGTGTTCTGCTGCTTTAAGAGCAGCAGATAAGATTCAGTTACCCATACTATGGGGTAAACTTCAGTGTTGCTTAAACTTTTTTCTTTTCCTGTGGAAAGAGAGAAGACGGGCAAAAGCAAGCTGCTTCGGGTTTTGTTGAGGTCAGAGAAATTCTCTTGCTTCATAGCTCTGGATGTGTTAAAGATGCAACAACAAGTGCCAACTTCCCTGAGAATAAGTAGGGAGATTAGTCACAAGTTAAAGCAGATTGAATCATATTTGGCTGTTTTCCCTCTTTCCACCCTCTGCAGTTTAAGTGTTGTCTAGACATAAACTAAACAGGCAGAACCATGATGGTCATCTTAGTTCTTTAGCATCTCTTAAGCTTTTTTCAGAATAAAAAGCAGTAAATGTTGCATTGCTGTAGGACATACATAAATAAGCAGAACTTGCTTAAAAAGTCTTAGGTAATCGTAATCTGAATTGTGAGCATGGCTCACTGGCGTGTAGGAGGGAGTTTCTAAGCTAGCTTTAAATGACTTGTTGCTGGCAGACAACCCTGTGTGTTTAAAAAAACAAGATATATAGGCTTAGAATGCTGGCAGGTTTTATATTACCTAAAACTTCCTTGGAGAAGGAATTTGAAGATCATAGCGTTGCTTTGATGTATCGGGGCAGCAATGACTATAGTTATTCCTAAGTTGTTTTGTAGCAACAAAGGCGAAAGTATCCCCTAAGAACTTGGCTTGTAGCTGGCTCTCAAGGCTGAATGCATTTTATAGGAAGCTAATAACTTTTTTCAAATGTTATTTAACCCTCAACAGGAGTGGAACGCTTAATAGCGTTTGAATATGGTAATTTAGATGCACTTATTGCTTAAAGACTTGGTTTATTGCACCGAATGTTGTTAATGTTTTGTCTGTGTGTTCTTTCTATTGATCCTGTATTTTCAGAATGGAATATGGTAATGGTTGTGGTTTGCAAGTAATAACATAAATCTATGTGTTTCTTTGCACGTGTATGCCAGTGCTGTTAGGGTTGATGGGTTTAACACATGGTGCAAACCAACTTAAGGGATTAGCAGTAGCATTCAGCTAGCCTGTCTTCCTTGGTCCCTCACTTGCCTTCTCAGCTTAAGCACATGAAAGTGAGGTCTGTACCCTGTGTGAAGGAGAGACAGATGGATAAATAAATGTATCTCTACTACAGATCTGGAAACTTTTCTTTTTCTCATGTGTATACACTTAACCTGTCCTTGTTGGAAGTGTGGCAAAAAGAAAAGTGTAGATAAGGAAGCAATTGGGCTGTAGAGGAAGAGAAATGTCTGCTTGAGTGAAGCTGCTTGAGTCTGTACTCTTGGATCTGTGGCTTGGCAGCATGCATATAAAAATACTGCTTTCTAGACTAGTTACTACCCTGTTTGGATATTTGTATTCAGTAACAGACTCAGCTGTGCTTGTTGATCTGCATATCTGTTGTAAGAGCTGATCCCTGTTTTTAATCCAAAATTCAAGTTGGGAGAAGAAAATATGCTACAATATGGGGAAACTGTACAACTAGGTTGTAAAATACAGTGGCAGAGTTGGAAAAAATACCCTAAATGCAGAGGCCAATGTTATGCATCAGTGTTGCAAGGGGGAGGGGAAGAGTGGAGACTGCCAAAGCACTTCCCCTAGTCGGAATGCTGTTTCAGCCCCACCACGTGCGCAGGAGGGGGTGATGCCTTGGCTCTGGCACTCAGGAAACTTTGCCAGTGACTGAAGAGGAGCCAGGACTGTACCTTGCTTGGGGTGATGGGCTCATATGTACCTACAGAACTTGTCTGTCAAAGTCAAGCTCATTTAGACAACAGTTCACTTAATAGGCACTTGATTTCCTGACTTCTGTACATAGTTGTAGAAGTAGGTCATATAAATGTAGCTCCATGTGAAAGTCTTTTTCCAGTGAAGTTTCTGAAATAAGTGTTGTTTCCTGAACTAAGAGTTTAAGTACTTGAAGTTGGATGTATGATGAGAATCCCTGGTATCCCATGTGGCTCTAAGTCACATCTAGTTTCTTGGCTACTCCAGTATCATTTATACACCTTGAGGTTTCAGTCAAAAACTAGATAGCTTGTAACAGAACATGCTTCCAGATAACAGCAGTTCTTAAGGGCTCTGGCTGTTCATAAACAAAAATGGTGACAAAAGTACATCTGCTGTTTCTTGACCTTTCCTCGTCTCTGGTATGAATGTTTCTATAAAATACTGGCCTCGAAATGCTTGAACTTGAAAGCATTTTACAAGCCAACTGTTACTGTTTAATGAGCTTTTTGACTGATATCATGTTTATGTAAGGACTTGCAATCTGATTTGGGTTGGGAGACTTTGCTATGAATGTTCTCAACAGGTAACACCTACACACCTTTTTTTTTGAAAATAATCTGGAAACTTCATTGCGTCTGTAGTGTCTAACTAGTGAGATGTGATTAGGTAAGATCCATATAGTCTTTGTTTCTTCATGAGTATGTAGCACAGCCTGTGATCAATGAAACTCCCTCTGGTTCCTGGCAGTTATGTATTTGAAATGATGAATCAAGATACAGTGACCTTTGTAGTTCAAATGGGAATATTTTTGTCCTGTAGCTAGTGGTCTGAGGTTTCTTTTCTGTTCTAGGTTGACCACTGGAATTGAGGAGTGCTTAAAGCTTTTCACAAAAGGTGTGCTGTGATACAGCTAAGCCGACCTGACAGCCAGCAGCTTCCAGAAGGGACAGTCCCACTCCTCAACTGTGCATTCCTGCATCTTACCTTTTGTCCACATGTACAGTATGGATTTCATAAGTTGTCTTGAAAGGTTTAAATTTGGAAAGTAGCTCCTGAGGGACAGGTGGTAGAAAATCAGTCTTTCCTCTTGCCCTCCATCTTTGAGACTACTAGTTAACTTCCTTTTAAGATATAGGGAAATACTTCCAGCTAGGAGTTTATCTAATGATTGGGTTTGTTCAGCCATTAGATGACTGAAGTTTTCAACAGAATGTAATTAAAGCAGGCAGTTTTTGCATGGTCATGTCTAGCTCTTTCTTCTCTCCTACAAGAGGTTCTGTTGTGACTACTACTGTTCAGTGTATGTTTTCTTTTGGTGCTAATGGAAGTGACTAGAGATGTGCAGTGAAATGCGATGTTCTCTGAAATGCTGTTGCAGCTACAGACTTGTAGCCAGCTGCTGTCTGCTAACAAGCTCTAACCTGAGGTTTTTGGTCTGTTGTGCCCAATAAAAATGTTTTGGTACCTGTGAAAAGAACTGAAATGAGATCTAGCTGCAAATTTTAGGACTTAGATTTGTATTCCAGTCTTGAAGATGGTATTGTACAAGATGTTCAGTTACACTGGTGAGAGACCTGTCTCTCCTCAAATGTGATAAAATGTCAAGCGCAGTTTAAAATACTCATCTCACTTTAACTTGCCGTGGCTTGTGGAGAGAAGACCCCCAAATGGAAGTTGAATGCTTCTAAGTTTGGCAAACAAAAATAGAGAAGGCACCAGTGGTTTGGGTTAGGTTGCAGTAACTTCCTCTTGATGCTGGCATGCAGATGAGTTGCTGGTACTGTGGGTAGCACTGCTGTACCACAGCATGAGGCTTAATATAAAGTATGATCAGACAGCAGAGCATGCCAGACATGCTAAAATTTCTTCTATTCACAGAGTATATGCCCTATTCAGAGAGGAGTAACTACTAATGAATGCGAAGACTGAAAAGTAGTGAGTTAATTTATTTTTAGCTTTCTGCAATCCTGTGGAAACAGGATGTGAGGAAAAAGCACCCTTTTAATTCTTTATTGGGTTTGCTGCAAGTTACATGAGGTGTTTTACTTTTTTTCCCCACTTGTTCTCAAAGCTTTCATTTGCAGAACAGGATGTGCAGATTTTGCATTCCACAAGATAAACTGGATACACTGTGTGACCTCACTGCTGACAGTGTGGAGGGGAGAAATTGAAGAGTGCTTGGGACAAAAAGTTATGGGCAAGTCTTTTATAGAGTAACTCTAGCTTTTGTCATCTAGTGTTAAACTGACTTCTGGTAATGGCTTCTGAACACTAGGTACTTGCAAAGGAGAGGATAGTTGAAGTTCTGTTTGACTAGGTAGCAGACTGCTTAGCAGGTACAGGAAGCTCCGACGTTTTGCCAAAGTTAACGGGCTTGCCCTTGCCTGCAGGGAGCTAGCTGCCTCTGAAGTTCTTGGAAGTGGAAGCACCGCATCTCTTGAGGAAACCCTTGTAGCATTGCTTTAGGGATTGTATGGAAGCCATTAGCATCATTGTGGCTCCTGCTTGTTCACTGATGCTGTTTATGAATAACTTTATTTCCTCTTTCTCCTTCTGAGGTGGTGCTTGGTAAGTGAATCTCACTATCCATTAGGGTCTTGTACAGCTCAGCATGCAAAATCTGAGTTAGCATACCTCAGCTTAGTTTGCCTGTCCTACTTCAAATGTTATATTAGGTGTTGACTTGTTTTGGAGGAAAAGGTAGGTTAAACTTGATCCCTTTAATAAAAGAATCCTAACAAGTAACCTGCCTTCTCATTGATTTCAGGCTCAACATTTCTAAAGCCAAATAAGTATAAATAATTATATTGGTTATTTTTTTTTGCTTACTGCCAGAAAATGAGCAGCCAGATTAAGAATTGGTTTTATTCTGGAGTCAACAGTCAATACAGTCTCTAGAAACACTTATTCTTTTATCCCCTTTATTGGTACAATATTTTGTATTTGGAGATCTTTGAACAGTGTTTTTTGCTAAACTCATGGTTTAAATAGTGTGACAAGCACTGCCAGTTCTTCTAGGACTATAAGCTCTTGAATATTTAGAAATACTAATGTTGTAATCAGATCTCTCTTAAATGACTAAAACTAGCTTTATGTGCAGAATAGAGAGGGCTCTGTCTGTTCTTATTCTCCAGTCATGTTCCCTTTCTGATGCTTCAGGATGTACGTGGGGCTTTGATCACCATAAAGACTCTTCTCTTGCAGGGGCCCATATAGGGAGGGAGACTAGGTGTATGAAACAAGCTGGAATTCTCCTTAGGCTAGGAGGTCTAAAGACAATTCATTTGTTCTTCTAATCTACTAAATTAACTTTCATGCTGGGTAACAAATGCTAATTCTGATTGTTGTATGTCTCTGTGTATATGTATGGCTGTTAGAGTTTTATATCAAACTACAACATCAGTGGGGCAAAGGATAGTGATGCAGCAAAATATTTGAGAACACAGGCTCCTGTTGCTTTTGTAAGCGAAGTGGTCTACTTGTGGATGAAGATTAAGAGTTATTGTCTCATTTTGTTTAGTGACTGCCTAGGGAAATGGCAAAATTATAAATATGAATAAAAGGAGAATTAGAAGGGTGAAAGCCTTTAAGTGAAATCTGAAGTTTAACTAGTACTCTGAACACTTCTTTCAAATAGTTATTAGGCTGCACTTAATACCTGTTGCTGAAGTGATTGATCTATAAAAGCCTTATGGGCTTCACCAAAAGTTGCATGAGAACTCTTAAATCTGAGTGGAATTTCAAAAGCTGAATTCAGGACTGAGTTTTTTCATGTGGCTTCTGGCCACCTTTGACACAGCTGAAAAACTCTTCAGAACATCTGTCTTAGCTGCCTTTCCATGGGCATGTAGTGGTCTAGCACAAATAATCTTTGCAGCATGTGCTCTTGTAGGTTATTGTGGACTACTGCTCGTTTGTGTGAGCCACAAATGTAAACAGCCTTTTTTTTTGTATGCAGGTAGGGAAAAGTTTGGCTTTGGTGATTGATCAGTATCAGATTGAGTTTGGTGATTGTCACGCAAGAGTAGCTGTTGGAAGCTGATGAGTGAAGTCAAAACATCTATGTTGGGTAGTTGAATGGGTTTTCTCCCCTCTACCATGCTGTCAAACTTGCATCAGTTTTTCCAAAATGGACTTGGTGCTGTGTACTAGCCCTGAAATGATGTCATACCCTGTGCTTGGTTTACTTTTCAAGTTGCTTAAAATCTTCCCATCTTTTTTTTTTTGTTCGTAACAACTAATCAAAAATATTGGGTGTGACACAAAAAAGTCATGCTAGCTCTAGGTTTCCTGGTCTAGGTCTTACATTCCAATAGCCTGGAAAAAAAGAACAAAAGTTGAATTTGATTCTCGGGCTCCAGTGATGGGTCTACTTAGCACGCTGCTGTGGTGCTTTGGTATCTTGTAGTCCAACTGTTCCTTTTTTCTATGTTGCTAGACTTCTAACAATCTCCACACAAGGTTTGACTGTAGGGGGTGTGTGTTTAAACCTTCATTTTCACTATGATCAATATTTTTTGTATGGAAAAACTGTTAAACTCTAGCTTTATTCTTGTGGACATTTGACCTTGTGTTCATTAACTCTTTCTTATTCTCTTTTGAAAGGCTCTTCCTTCTACCATGATGATAGTAGCTGTCTACTGCCCGGTGATAGCAGCTCTCTTTATCGTTTTGAAGATGGTAAATTACCGTTTGCACAGGGCACTGGATGAGGGAGAAATTGTGGAGAGGAATGCCAGTGAGCGTATGGACAGAGGTGCAAAACCAGAACAAAGCAATGTTTCAGCCAAGAGGAAAGACAGCAATGGGCCCAGGTAAGGTGTCTGCTGATGTCTATATACTGCTTCAAATGATAAACAGTCCTGTCTTCAGCAGATGTGTAACTGGAATGGTGGTTGAAATAAACACTGAGGAATATAGACGCAGACCTCCTTAGTTCTGAAAGACTGTTTAAGTCTGGGCTTTAAAAGCAGACTTATGCACGTATTGGGTTTGAAGTGATGGATTCATGTTAATTTCCTGGTTCCTTCCCCAAAGGAGTTCCAGAACTGTATTGAAAATGCTGGAAGCACTGAAACAATACCATGGAAAATGTGTGCTGATTAGGTCACTAAATACTTAATGAACACAACCAGTACAAGTAATCTTATTTCAGCAGTAGACTTAGTTTTAAAAATCTAGCTGTCAAAGATCACATACTACATGCTAAGTCTTTTATCACTAAAAGGAATGTCTGGTAGGGTTGCAGTTTGCTTAGTTTTGCAAAAGCAGGAGTCAGATACAATGCTTGACTCCAGTCATAGTCTGTCTTCTTGAGAACACTGTCCTGTGAATTTGGAAATTCTGGAATTTCTCAGCTCAGTAATGAAGATGATGAGTCTCAAGTACTGTCAGTAGGAGGTGATTCCTTTCCAGAGATAATCTTTGCTGTCACCAGCATTAAAAAAAACCCAGAGGTTTTCTTCCTCTGACCAGACTGTTTGGAGAAAGAAGAGAAAAGATGACTCATCAACAAGGCCAGCCTAACCAGTCTGATCAGACTGTGGATGTGTTACAAGCTCTATTATCAAAGCCTCTGCTTGGCTCCAGATAATTGAGGCCATCTTAAGAGTTAGACTGCATGAAATAAATCAGCCTTGAATTGTTAGCTTTTAAAGAAGACCTTTATCTTGTCTGAGTTTCTGGTACTAGTAGCTATGAATAGTTTTCAAATTGAGGCAATTCGTATGCTATCCTGACTCTTAGAAGGTTGTGTGTGTCTTACAAAAAAACCAACAACAAACCAAACAACCCCCCCACCCCCCCCGCCCCTTACATGGAGACATGTGCCATAAGGAAATGTAGTTGAAAGAAGCCTCTTGAGTTGGTTTATCAGCATGCTTAAAGGAAGGAAATGTTAAAGTGATACTCCTTAAAATGCTCAGCCTAGAAGTAAAAACTTCACTGTACATGTGGGGTAGCTTCTCATGAGATGGGTCTTAAGTTCTTCTGTATCTGCTCTCAGCTCAGGTATTGTTAGCAAAAACAGTGTATTAGATTCCTTTGAAGTTGATATACAGTAACTTGTATCAATCTTTTATAACCTGACCCTTTTTCCATGTTGTTTTTGGTAACTGAACCTGCTGATTTTAATTGTGACTCTATTTAGATCACCATATACTTTACTAAAACTGTATTGAGCTGTTTTGGGGAGAATGCTTGCTGAAATGTATATTAATACTTATTCTGCTTAATAAAATTCATGAAAGTAAACTAGTGGTCTGTTCTGTTTCAATGCAGCCTCGCTAATGCATGTTTTAGCTGTGATCCTTAGATGTTTTCATTTGTGTGGTGTTTTTTTGTTTCAGTTTGGTTTTTTCAAGTCATGTAGCTTTTGCTTCCAAAACAGTAGTCAAGACTTGGCAAGGGACTTCTTTCTGCTAGTATTGTGAATTACTTCTGGATGTTTCAGAAGTTCTGCTTTGTCTAAGGAGCAGTTGACATGGGACAAGTTACTACATTATAAGCATTTGTGAGCTGAGAAGTAGAGGTTAGTTTGATGCTGTGTGTCCTGCTTGCCAACTAAAGTTTCATTAACTTTTATATGATCCTTGTTCCCACTTTCAGGTCTCTTAACTAGAACTGGGAACAAGGTCAATGCAGAAATTACGGAGTTACTTTTTGGTAAGTGGGATGTACAGTATATACTAATCTTTGCCTGGAAGCTTACAAGAACTCTGGGATAACATTCAAACCAGTAGAGGGGATGTAGAGTGAGTGTTTCATACTGAGCTGTCACCTTCTGAATAAGTTAAATTGGAACACTAATAAAAAACTGTGTTGGAAGAAAGTGTGTATGTAGGGTTTTCTTTTTTTATTTTTGAACTCTGCTACCCTAGCTGAAGGTGGATATAGGGGAGACCTAAGTAGACGTACTACCTTAAATATTTGCCTAAGTAGAATATTGGTTTTGATAGCTTAGGCTACAGCATGTGAAATCAAATAAATATATATATAGTATAGTGTGCAAAGCTGTCCTAGACTCTTCGCCCTGCCACACACACCTTCCCTGAGACTGCTTTAGATATGAATGTTAATATTTTTAAGGGTTAAGCAATAGTTTGGTTTCTGTTCAAAAGTTATGTTTGGGATTCTGTTTAGCTTCTAAGAACTGCTGTTCTTTCTTTCTGAAGATGTTTATCTGCAAAGCGGTGCTTTCAGGTATCTGACAAATTATGTACTGTCATTTGTAGGTTTATGTAAACAGCTCATTTATCTTTGGTTCACATTGGTTTGTGAATAGGATCAAACTCTGGGTATTTTTAATCTTCTCATAAAACTTCAGCATGCTTAAGCAAAGAACAACTTACTGTTTCATAAGAAATGCCTTGTTTGTTTTTTCCTCATCCTCTTTATAAAGCCAAAATTCTCTTGTTAATATTTTTGAAAGAAGCTAGTCTTAATTTGGAGACAGGAATGTGATTTGTGGTCTTCTGTAGCTTCTAGTGCAGTTGCTGCTTTTGTACTTAAGAGGGTGGTGTTAGTAGTGCTTCTGTGAGTTTTCATGAAAAGCAATGGGGATACAGGCTCCTAATCTCACGTAAAGGGTTGAAGGAACTGTGCAAGTGTACTCCTTTGTTGGGTATGGTTGGATCCACATAAATACTTTAAAACACTTAAGTCAGTCTTGTTTTGGGTGATATGAATATGGCTTCTTTCTTGTCAGTGACTACTATGGTTCAGAGTATCATAAAGCATTAACCTGGTGACACTGCTGTCCCTGATCTCCATCAATATGGGGGAGCTGTAATCATGATGCTACATGAATTTCACATGTACTTCTCCAAAATAAAACTGACAGCTGGAGAATGTTGCATCTTTGACTTATGTACAGTCTACTTAAGTATGAGCAAGAGAAGTAAAAAAGTAAGCTCTACAACTCTTTCCCTACCTTTGCTGTTTCTTTTCCTTTCAGTTTTCTGTGGGTGGCAGACCTGGTCTTTGGCTTGGAGTTTTGCCTTTTTGACTCTATAATTAGTGATTCAAGTTTTAAAGAAAACTTCTCTTAATACTTGAAACTATTGTGGTCTAGTATTTGCAGTACGTGCTGTGGTGGTCCAGTGTTTTGAGAGCAGCCTCCTGACTAGTTTTCCTACTATTTTTGTTGGAAATTAAGGACAGAAGAAGGTGTTCAAATGAAAGGAATAAAACTTTCTCTGCTTTGTCCTGAAATCAAAATTGCTTGTGCCAAATTCTCTCTGGAAGTTCTAGTCTGAGTATCAGATTTCTTTAGTCAGTCAGCCTACATCAGGTTTTAAACTTCTGAACTCATGTATACTTAAAGCCTCTTCAGACTTACAGTTAGTCTGTGACACACTAATGTAATATAGCTGCAGATTGTAATTTTAGATACAACAGTTAATAATTAGAAATACTGGTTTTAACTTGTTTTGTGCAGTCTCTGAGTGCCTCTTCCACAGCAATCTCTGTTGCAGGTAGCTGGACATAATTTACTCAGTCTTTTCAATTTGTATAGTAACTTCACTTCAGTTTTCTTGCTTGCAAACTGAAAAGTGTAGCACTTGCTCGAAGGTATGAAGCCAGCAAACTGTGAGAAACTGATTGTAGAACTTCATAGCAAAGGAATGGCCCCAGCTCTAGCAGGAAATAGTTCAAAAAGGATTCTACATGCTGTTGTAGCCCAGATCCTTATGCATACAATGATTAATCCTAGAAATCTGTACTTCCTGCTTGTTCCTGCAAACTGTATTTGTTGTTGTTTGTTACTAGCTTTTGTTAATCCATTAGTTTGGGTGCTGTCACAGAATATAGCAGCTGTGAGTAGAGTGCTGGTGTTGGGTTGTATTGTTGCTTATGCTGATATCTGTTGGTTTACTTTTAGACAAAATCACCTCCTTCTCCCACCCTGGCTAACTACCCAGTTCTATGCATGAGAGCTTATTCACATTAACTTGTTTTTCTACTTTGTAGGACATACTCTAATCATATGCAGTATTTATCAATGAATTATTCAAACAGGAGAGGAATTTCATCTTTTTGTGAAAGGAGTTCTTTGTTATATCTTCAGTTGTCATCATAATGTATGCTGAACTTAAACATTGAGAGAATTTTTCAATTTAGTCTCTAACTTGATATGTTCTTATGTGTTCTTAAAATGCTTACATAAGGAATACTTTGGCTAAAGCTGGTGCAAATTATTGAAGCTGAATTCTGGGGTTTTTTTGTTTTGTTTTTCCTTACCTGGTTCTGCCTTGGCATAATTGATAATAGCAGGTCAGAGAGGGCTCTGTAAACAGCTGTCAATAAGAGCATGCTTATGTCTTACTGCTGAGCTGTACTAAAATGGTGGCTTTTCAGTTCTTCAGTTTGCTGGAGTTGGACCATAACTGTTGTGCTAATGCATGGCTGGTCATCTCTCAAGTTAACTTATTTTTACTGAAGTAATATATTCCTACCTTCAAACTGTCTTTTTTTGTAATCTCTTTGATATAGGAAGGTTGAGGGGCCTCTTGTATGATCTAGAGTGGTTCCCAAGGTTGTATATTTATGCTTCTCTGAGAAGACAACAGCTTGAAATGTCATCCTGCAGAATGAATGACACTTCAGGTCCTTTAGTCAACAGACAGTTTATAATACCCGAGATTGATGTCCATATATTACAAAAATTATTAGGTGTTGGTCTTATTGCATGAGACTTTTTTCTATGAGACTAGCTGTCTATTAATTAAGCCCTGCAGTGCTCCTGTCCATTTCTGTCCCCTTCTCCAGAGGGCCTTCATCTTTAGTTTCTTCAGTCCAGCTGGAGAAGGGTTGTACATATGTTCTTTCTCCAGGAAAATGCTGGAGTGGACCTGCCACAGCTCTGAATTATTGATTGTTGGGAGGTGGTGGTTTATCTTTGGGAAGGAGCAGAGAGGGTCAGTGTCAAACTATACTGCAGTTACTTCTGTTCAGAAGTCTCCTGGATCAAGGTGATTGAAGAGAAGTGTATTGGGAGGTGAAAAAGAATGCCTCAACTTCTCCCTCTTTGCAGTTAGCAAACAGTGCTAGGTTGAATCCCTGAGTTGTAGTCCCCAACTCATTTTACACCCTGTTGTCCTAATCGGCAGATCCAACTTTGTTTTGTTTCATAAATATCTGCCTTTGACAAGCTGAATTATGTTTTATTACAACTTGGTGATGTAGATCTAGAAAATACTTTCAAACTAGTACTTAATTCTGAAAGTGAAATCACTAGGACATAATATATCTATTGTACCTCAAAATATTTCTTGGTAGGACCTGTAAATTATCTGAAGGGAAGTTGTTTTCTGGTAGAAAGAAGTGGTTTGCATCCCTGGGAGAGATACCATGTCCCTGTATGTCTCTGCCTTTCTAATAACTTTTACTGACAGTGTGTGAATTTCTTGGTTAACCCATCCTTACTTTTGCTCCTAGATCCAGTCTAAGGAAAAGATCTGGAGTCCTTTCCTTGCTCTCTGAAAGAGTTCTATTTAGTACTTTTTCTATTGATTGATTTCTGAGTGTTTATAGTTGGACACATGACATGAAAGTTACATGTGTGTATGTATAGACAGAGAGAGTTTATATGTCAGCATTTTGAAATGCCTTATATCTCCTAAGTCTTTACAGTTTGTGTTGGCTGGTGGCAGTGGACTTTACAAGGCAGCAGTTTCTGTGATAGTAGATAGGGTGCTCCAGATCTGACTGAGCTGCCTGTGTCAAGTGGGCAGTATTCATCTGAGATACTGGGATGTATTTGAGCCCCTGATACTTGAAAAGGGAAAAACTGTTTTGATTCTACACTTAGCATAAGCAGACAAACTCCTATTTAACTGGTAGGTTAATGTTATTTATTTATTTTTTTTCTCTTATGTTTCTCTCAGTGACCCTGGTGGAGGGATTGAGATGTCAGAGTTCATACGAGAAGCAACTCCCCCTGTGGGCTGTAGTTCACGCAATTCTTATGCTGGGGTAGATCCCAACAGCCAGGTAAGAATTAAAGCTGCTGCAGTTGTTGTGTTAGTACTGCTGGCTTTGCAATCTGTAGAGTAATCTTTGCTGGTTTTTTCTTCTTATTTTATTTTTTTATTGTATTAGGATAAACAACTTGCCTTTCTGTATTTAACTGCTTTATTAGGGTGGTATTGCACTCTCCCAGCTGCATAGCTCTTCCTTATCTCATCTTGTGTCCATTTTAGGAATGGCTGGATTTTATAAGGCAACCTACTGTCCAATCAGAAAGTATTCCCTTTTGCTTAGTTGGCTTTCTTCTGATTTAGTAAATCAGAATGGCTCAGAACATGGTCAAATAAGTACCAAGACCCACTGCAGTGGGCTTCCCTCATCCTTTTGGTATCAGTGAACTGTTAGGTAGCTCAAGCTGTAACTTTATCCTTATGTTCTAACTTTGTTTTCCTCCGTTACTTTTGTTTGATACGTCATCTAGATGCTTAGTTGGCAAACTTCAGTTGTGCTGAATTTGAGCACAACTGTTAAGTCTTCTTAGAATGTATCCACTGCTGATTTATCCCTTGTAATGCTAAATAGCTTTCTGAAAGTTACTATTCCTGACAGTTCAGACTCTGCAGTCAGAAATGTTAATTTGCTAAAGTACAGAGCAAGATAAACTGGTAGAAATGGAAACACTAAAACTGTTTATTTTTGGATGACCTCTGCAAAATCTTCATTATTTTGATGCTTCAACAGGGGTGGGAAGAAAGCAAAAAATAGGGGCTGCTGCACACCAGATGGAAGTGCTGAGGAACTTGGCTTTATTAGATTTTAATGCAACTTCATTATGCTCTAGTTGCCTTTTCACCAGGGAAGTTGTTCCACTTCCTTATTGTGTCTTCTAGATTTATGCATTCAACTTCCACAGCGCTGCATATGCTGTTCCTTCTATTTGGCTTGTGATGTTTAGCCAGTCGTGGCATCTTTCTTTTACCAACTCTTCATGAGGACAAGTAGATTGACTGGCCAGACTGTATGCTTATGTTCACAATGAGCAATGCAGCATCATATTAAAGATACAGTAGCTATTTTTGAATGATGTGGAAATCCTTGGTGTGGTATTACAGTATCAAGTCCTTCTAATTAGCTCTCTGAGTAAACAGTATATAATGTAGTGCAGTGTTATGCTAATGTTGGTGTTTTATCTGAATAATGCTCCTTTATGTAGCTTACTCACTCTAAGAGATTTTTTCCTTTGCAGAAAACAGGTATTTGGTAGTGTTCAAAGGAATAGGAAGTAATGGTCCATGTAGGAAGACAGAACTAAGCTGGGGATAATGTTTCTTTTGACTGGTCTTTGGAGACAAAACTATTCCAAACATACTCATAACAATTTTAATGTTAAAGCGTGTGAAGAAGCTCTGTGTTCTTTCCTGTGTGTTTTAATGCTGACACTAAGTCAGTTAAAGCTACTGTGAAAGGAAGTATAGTGTTTAAAATGAGTTTATGCTGGTAAAGTTAGTGTTCACTAGTCCCTTGTGATTGAATTTGCAGCATCAAAAGAATATGTGAATAGTAAGCATCTGAGTTCTGTTCAGTTTTTTGTGTGAAATAACTTTCCCATGCTGATGCATTTGCATGTTACTGAAGGGAAAAAAAGTTGAAACATGGCAAAATGACTAATAAAAAGTATATGTGACAGCGTAGTAAAGAAAATGCATTAAATGAGCTCTGGCTGCTTTTTTGCATTACATGTAGCAAAGCCATTGTTCTTCTGTAGTATGGCTGAAAAAAAATCTGTGCACGTCTTCACATTACCTTAGATTTGCAGTGCTTGCAAAGGAGAATTAGTAGAATTATGCTCTCTTTTCCCCAGAGTCATTTGAACTAGGGATTTTTGAAAAACAGCATCCCAGTAAGTATACAGTAAAGTAAAATTGCTGTCATTTTTACTCATCTTGCATTCAGATTTTGCCTTTGAGTGCTCTTTTATCTTATTTCTGAGTGGTTTAATTATTTGACACCTGCATTTTTGTGTGCTATTCAAAGTTTTGAGAGAGGTGGTAGTGGAACTATTGTTGAAGGAAAGACTAAATTCTCTTTAGCACCTCTGCAAAATAATCTGCTACAGATTACAGAATGTATGTAGAGTGCAAACCTAAATGGCTAGCTAGTTTTTGTATGAGGAGGTACATGCCTGCTGGTTAGCCATTGAACATGGCTGAAAAGCAGATACTATAAATTTGAAATGTGATTGTAACTAATATCCAAGGATAGGTCAAGGAATACTGTAGTCTTCTACTAACCAGTTTACTTGCTTTGAGATAACTGTAATCTGTGTACTTGGAAACTGTCTTCAAAAGAAAAATTGCATTTGCAAGAATGAGAGGGAAGAATAAGATACTCTAATAAAATAATCATGTTAAATTGATTTAAGCTTATCCAGCTGCCAGCAGGGATCATCCTGCCATATCCCCTGTTCATGCTGCTGCCACTTTCCATGTACCAACACTTAGGTTCTTGTGATTACCTGGTCATTGGATCAACTCTGACAGACCTGAAAACTAACCCTGGTAAAAATATGTATCTTTTCCCATGGGAGCAGTTTCTGGATTTAGCTTGGTATTTACTATGTTGAACAGGTAAGTTTTATATTAACATAGTGTTTTCTTTAAGCATTTCAAGCAACTGGGATGATTGCATTAAACATTCTGCTTTACAGCAGCAGTTATTAGTGTACCACAATAGTAGTAGTTTTGTTTCCACATTAAGTTTTTTTTCAAGGAAAATTCCTAGATTAGAAACTGTTTTTAAAATCAGCATAGTAAAATCTCCAAGTATATCAGCTATAAAACAGAATAATGCAGTGATATAGTTGGATGCATCCATCAGATGCCTTGTCTTCTCTGTTTGCAGTGGAAACATTCTGAGTCCAAGGATTTTACAGCACTGAGCTGTTGGATGCTTTTGTGCCTTTGAAAATCTCTCCTAGATGTATAGGCAAATGCATACATTGCAGTAATGGGAAACAACAGTTGGGTCATTCCTGAAAGTTTACAGCTTTTTACGTAACTCCCTCTTTCTAGGTTGGATCTGGGTTATCTCGTCTGGGAACAGCAGCAACCATCAAAGGTAAGATTTTTGGCTACTTAAAATTACCTTGCAGTAGCACTTCACTATTGTTTACTATTTTGTTTCCAAATACTGTCTACCTTTTTACTATTACCATTTACTAACTGGAAGAAATCTTCCTTGGAGTCACAAGTTATGTGTGTAAAACACTAGGAGAGAATATTTTGGAATCCGTGCTCTGTTTTCCATGTGTTTCTTTTGCTTGTAAATGCAGACCCAGGGGGTTGGTTTGAGTGGACTTCTCCCTATTATTTTGAGTTCTGTGCAAGCAATCACCCTTCTGGTATTGTATTTTGATGACTTGATTATTTCTAGTTGCTTGGCATCTAGCAAAAGTATTGTTCAGGGCAGCCCTTGTGAACTCCTCTGAGATGAAAGGATAAATTATTTGTAATATGTGAAGTTGCTATCTTGTAAATTTATTAAGCCGATAATAAGACAAAAGAAAATGAGATGTGAATTTTTGTCACTTTCCTGATTTTTCTTACCTTTTTTCTTTACAAGTATTTTGTTACAATCCACCCCTCATTTTTATTGGCAACCATGCAAAAATGAATATTCAAATAGAAATGTCTTCAAGAAAAAAATAATCTTTATTTCCGTTGGTTTCTGTGTAAGATACTTTTCCAGTGCTTTATGGAAGATCTGTGTAGTTGAATGAAAATTCTTATATACAAAATAAAAGAAATAGAATAGACAATACTTATCTCTAAAAGATGAGACAAATATTGTGTTACTTGTAATTATTATTTACCTTCAAATGAAGAAATAAAAGCAACAGTCATTCATGACAGGTGAGAAATCTGCAGTGTATGTAGATGTATGTGTTAATACTTTGAGCACTAGTACTCTTCTTTCTTAAAATTCACAGGAGATACTGACACTGCCAAGACTTCTGATGATATCAGTTTAAGTCTTGGCCAGAGTTCTAGCCTGTGTAAAGAAGGGAGTGAAGAACAAGGTAAAATTTCTTATTCTGCATTTTAAACATGGTATTTTGTTACCAAAGACCCTTTGCTTAACATGCTAAATTAATGCAATTTATTGATAGACTCTAAGAAAGGATATCTTGAAGCTCTCTGTTTCCGTTCTTAATTACTCTGAGTTCCTGGGATACATAGCTTGAATACTTTTAACTTTACACTTTGGCTGAGTGCTGTGTGTTTCTTGTTCTGGCATCTTCCAGCAGGTAATAAATATTTACTGTCTCCGTACTGCTGAAAGATAGCTAGCTTACATGTCTCTAGATGATCTCTGTCATACTGAAAGTGGCCTGGGATTCATGGACTTTGTTGTAGACTAATTTGCTTTGCTTTCCAATACAGCCAAATGATTTTTTTCCAAAACCAGGTGTGTTCTTCTGTAAAGTATATAATCCTGTCTAGAGTTCTGTGTTTCTGGAGCTATAGGCTGCTTCTAATATGCAAGCTATCAGAGTTTTGTAATTGTTTTTTCCTAGTATGTAAGGAAACTGCTAGCCTGTATTCTTCAGTTGTCCAATTTTGTTTCAAATCTCACTTTTTGTTTAGCTTCATTGCTGGGTAAAAGTCTGCTCGGACTACAGCAGAGCATAAAACTGTAGGGAAATCTTTTGTTTGCTGATTTTAAATTACCTGGTGACTTAGCAGAAAACTAACTCTGGGAATACTATAGTTTGTTTTGGCCAATCTAATCAGACTGATGGGTTCCTTTCAATTGTTACTGTGTGATTCAGTGCAGAAAATGTTTAAAATAGATTACAGGTGGCCATGCTGTTGTAATAGGCAGCAGGTTCTACTACTTTCAGCTGAGTAATGGAACTGTTTGTGAAGGCTAAGTTCAACACAGGGGCAAATACACTCTACAAAACTTTAATAACTGTAGTAATTTAACTTGGCCTCCAGATCTTCTATTTCTAGTGACAGTACCAAAAAGGAAAGTAGCCTGACATTCAATACTACCTGCAGGTGGACACTTTCACAGGAGACTGCTTGTGATGGATAACAAACAATTGTTCTGACCAAAAGCTAACAGCAAATCTTTATGATTTGCTTTAACAGCACCAGTTTTAGAGACATAGAACTCGGTAACTTTGTAGGGAGTTTCATTATGGTACCAACAGACCTCTGCCAGTGCCTGCATCCTTGCTAACTGTGAGCTTACTTGCTATCTGGTAGGAAAGGTGACTTTTGTTTTTTTATGACTTCAATGTTAATGGGGTTTATTCTGTCTTCAATAACTTTAAAGTTTGTGAAACAGCTAGCTGCGTGTAGGAGATAAAACAAAAGGTAGGGTACCCTTTAATGATTAAGAAACTTTTGGGATATATAAAAACGAAGTCTGACACCCTTGAGTAATAGAGGAGGTTGGGGACTTCTCAGTATCATGTTGTCTTTTTTTAATAAAAAAAGAAACCATCAACACCAGCTTAATCTTAGCAGCTAATAAAAGTCTGTCAGGTTTGCCCAGATGCTAGGAAATCTTTTGAATGGTAATGTGATGTGTAGTACTTGCAAATGGATTTGTCGGTTTATTTACTTTATCTGATATAAACAAGCATTTGTAAAGCAGACTGTATAATGTACTTGAACATACTACATTAATATTTTTAAATATGTACTTAAACAGATTTGGCAACTGATCGGAAGCTTTTTCGTCTGGTGTCGAATGACTCGTTTGTCTCCATCCAACCTTCATTATCCTCTGGACAAGATTTGCCAAGAGACAGCAGTGACAAAGTGTGCCTCTCGAACAACCAGCTTGTGGACCAGTCTAAAACCAGTGCATGTGACACAGAAGTAGCTTCGCTTGTAACTCTGCATTCTCACTCATATAGGAAGGATCATAGACCACGAGGTGTACCAAGGACTTCTAGCTCTGCTGTCGCTTTTCCAGATGCTTCATTAAATGACTTCCCTCTCTACCAGCAAAAACGAGGACTAGATCCTGTCAGTGAGTTAGAAGCTTCCAAGCCCCCTTCTGGATCCAGAGAGTCCTTGGCTGAGAACTCTTGCATTTCAGGAGTTTTTCAATTAGATGACATTCTGAAAAGTAGCAGCCCTCAACCATTGGCTAAGAGTGGGAAGAGCAAATCCTTGAAAGCAGATAAAAGTGTGGACAGTCTGAGAAGCCTGAGTACTAGAAGCAGTGGTTCAACAGAAAGCTACTGCAGTGGGACTGATCGTGACACTAACAGTACTATCAGTAGCTATAAAAGTGAACATACTAGCTCAACGCATATAGAAAGTGTGTTGTCAGAGCACGAGGAGGAGTCTCCTAGAGAAGAGAAAAAGGATGCTAAGAAAAAGGACTGTGGTGTTGACTCAGAGGATGACAGTAGTTCTACTGACAAAAGGACTAGTAGCGAAAGGACTGCTGTGGAAGTGAGCACTAACAGTGGTGTTCAAGAGGTAAAGGGTTCTAATGCATCTGATGAGACGCACAGTCAGAAAGGTCTTGGTGCCTCTGCTTCAGAAGAGGCCAATAAGAACCCACATGCCAATGAATTGACTACGCAAGCTGACAGGCCACCTGGGAAGGCTGCTGAACAAAGAGATGAGCAGAGTGAGAAACTAGCTGTGTTAGTAGATTCAAGAGCTTCTAAAGAAACGAGTGGAAAACAAAAAGAAGGAGATGTTCGACCAAAATCTTCTAGTTTAATACATCGAACAGCTTCTACCCACAAGTCCAGCCGGAGAAGGACAGGAAAAAAGCGGGCTAGTAGTTTTGACTCAAGTCGGCACAGGGAATATGTTTCCTTCCGAGGTGTATCTGGTACTAAACCTCACAGTGCTGTGTTCTGTCACGATGAGGACTCCAGTGATCAAAGTGACTTGAGCAGGACATCAAGTATGCAGTCAGCTCATCAGTTCAGCAGTGATAGCTCTTCCAGCACCACCTCCCATTCATGCCAGTCTCCTGAGGGAAAGTACAGTGCTCTAAAGACCAAATATGTTTCTAAAGAACGTGGGGGCACAGACCCTGAAAATGCTCACAAAACCCATGTAGGCTCTGAAGGAATTAGCAAAAAACGATCTACACGTCGGACTTCTAGCACAAACAGTGCCAAGAATCGTGCTAGAGTATTAAGCCTGGACAGTGGTACTGTAGCTTGTTTAAATGACCCAAATAGTTTAATGGCACCAGGTAACATAAAACAGTTAACCACTTCAAAATCTGATTTGGAAGCCAAAGAAGGAGAGGTGCTAGATGAGCTATCTCTGTTGGGAAGGGCTTCACACTTAGAGTCAGTCACTCGTTCTAGGAATAGCTTACCAAGCCAGGCTACGTTTCCTGAAGGGGAAGAGCAAGAATCAGCAAGTGGAGGTAAGTAAATGAGCTACCAGAAGTACCTTGCCATATTTTGTTAATGAGTCTGGTACCTGTGAGTTAAGTTACAACTACACTTGAGCATCTTCCTGTTTCTTCATTCTTGCATAGTAAACCTGACAAAGTGTTTCCTTCATAATCTCTTGGAAGAGCTACACAAATGGGAGTTGAATTCAAAGAAATGTTATGAAATCTATAAGTAGAGGTGTTATGGGTTTGTAACTGGTTGTCTTTGTTAACCAAAGCTGTATCTTAAAATTATTATTTGTGATCACATCAGACCTGCTCCATTGTATTACTCAGACTTCAAATTATGTGTACTATTTTAAAAGTTAACAATAAAAGAGAGACTATTTTTGTTTGAAAGATTGTGCAGTTTAGAAGATTGTGAACATGGAAGTGATTGTTTGAAGTTACTGCTGCCTCTTAGATGATCTCTGGCATGGCTTGAGGTGGTACTAAAAAAACCAACCCACTCCCAAACTCTTACCATGCTGCCTTCAATTGTGCATTCTTAAGGTGGTCTAGTTACTAAGCTGAATTTGCCTAGGGATTTGATTTTGCTTAGCCTTGCCATTGTTGGCTAGACAGTGTTTACTTTGGGGTTGGGTTTTTTGTCCTCATTATAAGAACACAATAACCTTCCTGTGCTGGAGAGAGGAATGTAATTTCCTCTCACTTTCTATACGTATTGCTTTGTTTGGAGTAATGCAAGTAGTAAGCTTACCTGTAGTAGGTCGTATTAGTATAGATTAATAGGGGCCTTTTAAAAAAGTTTTTGAGCTCTTAGTAGTGTTTTGTTTATCACTTATTACAACATTTCTGTCTCTCTTCTTGGTTAACCGTATGGACTGCCTTAACTGGAAGGCTTTTTGTGTTGTGGAAGACAAGTGGGTTTAAAATATGTTTTCAGAGCACTATGGGATTGCTAATTACCTCAGTCTGACTTTTGGGATTGTTTGAGGGTAATACCTACCAGATAATCTGGATCTTGTTAGCTAAGCGCACAAATGCTTCATACAATTGTATTTTAGATCAAGACATAGATATTTTTAAGAAATTGTAGCAAATTCACTGTGCTTATTTAGACTGCCTAAACAAAGTAGTGATTCTTCCATCTTAAAAGGAGAGACTTCCAGCTCACAGTAACATGAGAGCTGACCAATAGTCCTTTTGGTTTTTTCCTTTCCCCTGACACTAGAACAAACTCTAAAAATTAGTACAATTAATTTTGGGGGTGGAAAAGTGTGCTACACTGAAGTTCAGCTGTTTATTGATTACTGATCAAATTTGATTGGCTTACAATTAGTTCAGACCTATTTAGGTGCCTTCACTTTAAAACAAACACACCCCACCCCCACCCCCCAAATGCTAAAAACCTGCATATATTGGTACTTGCTGTATGTCTCTTATTCCTAGCAACAGAGTTCTGCAGTAGCTTTAATTAGAGTCCAGGTTGCTCTTTTAGTACTAACTCTGCAAGCTAAACACTTAACACATACTCTTAATATGCCTTGCTAAAGTGGCATCTCTTCTTTATGTCTACTGAGGGTAATTTGACTAATAAAAGGTCTGCTTAATGTATTTACTGTTTTGATTCTATGCCTTCTTTAGCACAAGTTTTAATTTCATTTTGGTTTGTGTTATTACAGCTTAAAACTGTTAAGGTTCTCTCCTTATATGCAAAGGAGGATTAATATACCTTACCTTACAAAACATGTCAGACTTTATGCACTCACCAGTAATCCGTAATCTGAAAGAATCAGTGCATGACTGATGCTGTATACTGCCAAATATTTTGATTTTTTTCTTTCAGAGTGAAATGGTGGGGGAAGACCAACCCTAACACATTTAAAAGCAATCTTAGACACAAATCTGTAGCAGCTTAAGCAGGGAAGTCTTGCTGTCATTCCTGACATACTATTCTCTTCAGTTTCCCATTTAAACTTAGTTTAGATAATGGTCATTTTGAAGTTCTTAGTATTTTTAATAAATGGCAAGCACCCAAGTATTACTTGCCTGTGGGTTTCAGGCTGACTTTAAGAAGCAATCTGTATTCAGGTTCTCCAGATTTGATGACATCATATGATTAATAACACTTGCTGTATCTTATGTTTCTTATTATCAGCACAATAGGAAGTATTTCCTTTATGACTGTAAGAAATTAATGTCATTCTGCTTTTTTGAAAGCAGAATAAAAATATCACTTTTCTTTAGTATTACTTGATGCCACAGGACTGCGTAAATATTTAAGTCAGTAATTATTCTGAATTTATGTGTTCATGATCAATCTGGATAATTCCTTCATGTTGTCCTTCATTTCTACTGGTTCTTCTTTTGTGTGTGTTTTGTTGGGTTTTTGTATTCCCAAATATATAGCTGATATTGCAAGTTTTGTAACAGCTGTGTCTAATTGTGGCTTTCTTCTTTGGGCTTACCTGTGACTAATAGTAATTGGAGAAAACATTTTAACTTTTTAGAATCTAACTTGCTTTATATTCAGTATTTCACACTATTGAGTTGTCTTCACCTTTTGGGAATGTTTTTAAAGACATACATTTTATAATTTTATATACTTTTTAATTTCTGTGATTGCTTATAACTTTCTGCAACAAATAATTAACAGATGGCAGGCTGGATAACCAAAAGACTGATATTAATACTGCCGCTTCTTTTTCTGTTGGCAGCTTTCAGTTCCTATTTTTCAAATATGACTTAAATCAGTAATTATAACTTCATTTTATCTTGAAGTCTTTGGGGAGTAAACCAAAAAGTACTTTCTTACTTGTGTAACTGCTGGAATGTGTTCTGTAAAGGATATGGCCTTTAGTAATCTTGTACTAAGCTGGATGCTATACAAATTTGGGACATACTTTACTTTAGCAGATACAACTTAGCAGTTTTGTTTCTATCTTATTGTGCCAGGAAGTGGTGAATGACTCACTTTTTACAAGGTAACTAGTACATTTAAATAGAAATTGCAGTTCATCCAAATGCAGACAAACAGCATTTGAAAATTCTATAATTAAATACATGTGGTGGATGTATAACAAAAAAAATGGAAGATGTCTTACAATAGTTGTTATCCCTGTTTAACTACTCAGCCTCTAAAAGTAGCTAGTGAATTGATGGGTTATAGGTTAAATGAAGTTGTTTAGATATCTAAAAGTTTGCCTAGATGTCCAGTGATATTTTGGCAGTACCACCTTGATAGTCTCCTGTGCCTGGTTTCTGTCAGATATGTGCTATTTCTGGATTCCTGTTTGTAATGATTTAAGGAACAAACATAATGCTGTATATGACATAGTGATGTTTTGTAAAACTTCAGCTGACCTGAAAAGTCAAGTGTTCTCCCCCAGTTCTAAGTTAACTGTAAAAGATGCATGCTTTAAGGTGCTACTCTCTTTTACAGCTTGCTGTAATTTAAGATTTATTTACTTTAAGTTCTTGAGTTGCATATCCTTTTGTAAATAAAACTGCATGTGATGTAATGCATTTTTCCTTCTGTGCATTTCATAGCAATATTGAAGTAACAGCTCATACTATTCTTCTGTGTTTTGTGGTCTGCAGTACATCTCTACAGGCAGGCAAAATAGGGTTTTGTGAGCTTGGACTATAATATTGCATTTCATATGGTGTATGGAAACCTGTTCATCTTCTCAGTGTTTATGTATTTGTACATACATGCTTAGCGTATCTGCCTGTAATCATTAGACAGTATCCTCTACAAAGTTAAAAGTACAATTCAGTTTTCTGTTATGCAGCCACAGTATATTGCTCTTTTCCTACTATGTTTATGTTGCATATGGTCTACAGTCATTACTTATTTTGCCTGTGTTGTAGAGCTGTTCCATGCTTCTGATGGCTTTAGTTTCATATGTCTTCTGCAGATGGAATTAATACAGTTACAGAAGATGGGGCTTCTGGTCTGTTTTCTGGGAGTCTATCAGTTCACATTCAAATTGCTAAACCAAACAGTTTTGCATGAGAAATCAAACTCTGAAAGAGTTTGGAAATGGTAGAAACTGAAAAATATAAGTTACACACAACCAGATTACAGTATGTTGGCTATCTCTGTGTTCAGCAGGACCCCTCCTGTAACTGGATCAGATTAAGCAGATTAGCCAGTAGAAGGGGGCTCTCTTCCATATGAGGTTCGTTATTGGAACCAAAAGACTGTATTCCATTACTTGATTTTTTAGATGTCAAGTAGCAGTGTCATAATGTACACAGTATTTGGTTCAAGCATGACATAGAAATTTTAATGTTAGCTCTTCCCAATATCTGGCTTTGAAAGCATGATGTTATGTCACAGCTGTTGCGTGTAAAGGTTGAGTCTTACGGAATTACCGCGGACTTTGGATATCTTGTCATCTCAGCAGAGGCGAGATGTTGCCATTCAACACTTAAAGATGTTAACAGCATTAGGAGTGATGCGTGAGGCTGAAATGGAATTCTGCAGTTTTGGAACTTAACAATGAAATAACACTTGGAATGAATCTTGCATCTACTAATTGTTAATCACTACCTACTAATGCAAAATGCAGTTTTAGTGCATTGTGTGGGGATTCTGTCCTGCCTGTTTTGTCCCATTTCTGGTATTTATGGATAATACAGGGGCTTTCATTAGATGACTTATGACTAAGATAACTACCATCTTCCTGACACTTTGTGGTTCCATAAAGGTGGCGATGGGGAACAAACAAACAAAAACCTCAGGTTTTGTCCAGCTCGCAGCAGTGGCTGTTGAGAGCCAGGAATGTGTGTAATTGCTTGGCAAAAGCTCTCTGAGTACTACTGGTAAGAGACTTCCTGTTAACTTGGTGGAAACATGTTCCTTTAGTGTGTCATCTACAGAGTAGTAGACTTTCTACCTGAAGTTCTGCAGGGCTGTGTAAGGGAAATTCAGTATACTTGATGAGAAATGCATGCTACAGAATAACAGCGTATACCAACAGTTAAAAATTAAGTAAAATACACTTCATGTAACTTTGTTTGTTTCCCTGGGAATATTACTTAAAATCTGAGCTTGGTTAAATTCTCTCAAGCCTCCCAAATAAACCAGAAGTAGTAGTTCTTTTAAAATACTTTGCATTGCTGTGGAAGTGAGTTATTTAGTGTCTTAGATTGGTAGTGTTTGTGCAACTACTTCTCACAGTAATTTTTACTTAATTTGGAAAGAATGGTTCAATTTTGTTGACAAGTAGCATGTGTTGTTCATAAATTTGCCAAGTATTCATCTCAAACAGGAGTTAAATAATAATTTTTGGTACTTGGTATAAAATGAAGCTGCATCTACTAACTTAAGTTTATAAGCCACTTTTTTCATGCTCCTTTGTAGATGTACCTGGATTTATTGTTACGCATACAGCTGAGAAAGTTCCGAGAGCTCTCTGAACTGTAATGGAAGTGCTCACATTGCTGCCAAATGTAGCTATGAGATGTAATTCCAGGATATATTGAGGTTGGCTACTAATTAACATTTGGTGTTATAGTTAATAGAAGCCCATTCAAAGCAAACATGACTTTCTATGTATGACATACTAACATAGAATACCACTTATGCTGGAAACGCTGTGTGTTCTAAAGATGTAAAGCATCTTTTCCTTAAGGTGAATAAATCCAAATACAAAATCAGAATTAAATTTCATGAACATTAATGTAGGTTATGAACGTTTGTCTGCTTCATGAACATAATACTAGCTTTTGATACCGAAATCCCTGGCTATAGGGACTATATTGGGTAGGGGATCAGATTAGGTCATAGCTTTAGCTCTTTGACCCCAAGTCCACCAACATTATATTCAAGAAGTCTGTGTGAGTAATGTTTTTAAAATGGAATAGTTCCAGTGGGAAGTACAGTGAGGTAGAACAACTGAGACTCCTAGTTTTATCTTTAGCATTAGTATAGAAATTTGTCTATTAAGTTGGTCTGTAAAATTGTTTGGTTCAGAATGCAAAACAGATGGTTTCATTGTCCCGGTTATTCCCTGCTTGACAGTGTTTTGCTTTTCAGATTGTTGTAGTGACTGGTTTGATGTAATTGTAAATATTCCTCCGGCCTTGTCTCAAACTTGTTTTTTTCATACATTCAACCACAACACTGAAGTCTTGGGCTTTACTTCCCTTGTTTCTCTTTCAGGTTTGGTTTTTGTGTTTGGTGTGTGTGGTGGTGTTTTGTTTTCGTTGGGTGTTTTTTGGGGTTTTTTTTTGTGACAAGCTTTCCTTCCTAAATTGTGTGGGTTTTTTCTCTGCCCTATTTTCTAGCAAAAGTTTATATCTTGAGATGTCCCTCTGTTCTTCATTGTTTCTCTTTTGCTGTCCATGTCTCCATTCTTCAGAAATTGTCATTGGTGTGTTTTTCTTTAAAGGTCCACAGTAAATTACAATACTATAAGCCAATACTTAATTTTTCATCAGAGAAGTATAAGAAATCCCTGCAATTGTAGGTCTTATAATAGTGCATAATCCATGGGGATTAATAACTGTATATTGAAGATAGGGACTGAACAGACTCCTTTCTACTTGGGAATCTTACAAGTATGGTTTTTAAAATAGTGTTAGAGCATGTGAGAATAAACTATGAATGCCTCAACTGTAAGGAGAGTGGTGGTGGTAACCCATAAATGCATGTGCGAAGTATGGCTTTTCTCATGTTTTGAACACAAATGAGATGTAGATGCTCAATGTAGAAGAGCAAAATGTCAGCTATTTGGTTTGGCAAAGTATGTTCAGTGTTAGACGGATTTCATTGCTTATCTGAATTCATGAGTCGTAAACTCTTCATATCAGCTCTCACTGAGAATTTGTAGGGTTGGTCATTACAACTGGTTGAAAATAGTTAGATCACAGTTTCCCACTTGATAGGGAGAGAAATGGCATGTCCAAGCATCACTTGGGTTCCATGCACATGTTTAACCATGCTTAACCTGACTCATGTTCAAAACCATCTAGGCTTTTCTTTCCCGAGAAGAGTGAGGGACACTGTTTCCATTTGTGTGTGGGTTTTTTGTTTTCTTTCCAGTCAGACTGAAGTTTGCAATTCTATTCGGAGAACTCTGTGGTACGCATGTGGGTACTTTACCTCTGTATTACCTCAATACCATATCTTTGCAGGAATCTTCTTGCTTGGGAAGAATTTATCTGTTTTGGAACTCATCTGAAGCACTGGGTTCAGCTTTTTTAAAAATGAAATGGGACTTGTTGACGCAATAAAATTTGGAAATTCTTTTTCAGTTTTCATCTTGTAAGTTTTGGTTAGAAGCAGTTGTACGTACGTGCAGGGTGATGTAAAAGCTTTGGCTTGTATGTGTAAATGTTCATGTTAAAAAAAAATTTTCATTTTGTTTCTTAAAGCTAGTTGTATTGTACAACAAATGTGTAGCTGTAGTGTAAAACTCTGAATCTTCAGTTCTGTTTAAAACTTTGAGGAACTACAGAGGTTTACATCAAAAACGCTTATGTAGTATAGAAGGACAAATTTTGGAAAGGCGTAACCTGCAGTCAGGATAGTTCAACCTGTGTTCATATATTCCCAGCTATTTGGCAAAGGGATGCGAGTTATTTGTTATTCTAGAATTTTCTCTGCAACAAATTTTAGTCCTTTTATTGGCAAGGTATCATTCTAAATGTGTGATGACAAAGTGATATCCTCATGACTTTCTAAGTGTGCAACTGCTAATTTGGCTTTTTTCCAATCAGAAGTGTAATGAAAGAAAAAAGATAAATTTTAATAAATACATGTTCATATGCACAGTAGCATTAACAAATACAAAAGTAAAATTATTTTGTCTTTGAAATTAGGTGTATTATAGCTGGGAATAGGTGTGGGAGGGTTAAGTTTGCTACAAAGTTGTCATTACTTCTCCACCTCTTAGTATTACTAATCTCTGGGCTGTAGGTTTGTATCTTTAACTTGTGCATTTGAATTTCAAACCTGACTTTTCTGTTCTTGAGAACAGATAATGTTGGGGGCTCAAATTCATACAACATCGGGCAGAAGAAATGTATACTTGAATTTCTTGACACTAATGAAGTGTAGTGTTTCAACATAAAAATCTAGAATAAAACTGAAAAACAGAACAGACTTTTAACAACAAACATTCTAGTCTTCCTTTACTGATTTACTTAAAGTAAGCAGGAACTGTAAAGTATAACCTATGCTATCTCTCCCTATTAGATCCAGATTTTGTACATGAGTTTAGATGTTGGATCTTACCTTTCTGGAGTCTAGAGTAAGTGGTTGTAAGTAGCAGCATCGGAGAAGTGTGAGTGATGGTCTAAAGATGTATTTAAAAAAAACCACCAACCCACGAAGTGGGGAAATGTCCTACAGGGATATTTTTATTTGCTTAGCTTTGGTTTAAAACTTCAAAACATTATGTTACTTTGTAAATATTTAAGGAAGCTTATTTATGTTAAAACAAAGCTATTTCCGTCATGATTAAACTGCTCTCAGAGCATGATAGAGGATAATTTAGGAGCTTTATCTTGCATCTTACTGGTGAACTCATAGCTGTACTGCTTCTCACTAAAGAGAAGTAGAAACACAAATAACATGTATTAACATAAGTAGCTTTCCATACTGGTATATTTTTTTAATCCTGTGTGCTCTTTAAAATGAGGGTTTTTTTAAAAAAAAACACACACACAAAAAAAACCCCAAACAAAAAAAAAAAAACAAAACCAAAAAAAAGCCCCAAAACAACTAACCAAAGCCAAACTTTGCTCAGTTTGGCTTTCCATACTTCAAACTGTAATCCTTTGTTTTTTCTTTTTTTTAACTTAGTCATGGTTTCAGCATGTTGCTTCTTGAGATGTTGCATAGTGTTAGCAGACTTGGAGCTTGTTGGGCTGAAAAGCTGTGCAGTCTTTTCAAAAGAATGTATAGACCTGCTTAGTAATTCTGAATGTCACCACCTACATTCAGGAGGAGTGTATATAGAAGATGTACATTGAAGAAAAGTTTCAAGACAAATAAAAGATCCCTTGGTAGCTTAGGTAGAAAGCTACACTAAAATCTACTTTGATTTTTTTTTAAAGGTTAAAGTGAAATAATAAAAAGTTAGCAAATGCCAGAACTATTTGCCTGTGCAGCTTTGAATGTAATCTGAGTACATACAAATTTTGATTTTTAATTTTTTAATCTTCAACCAAGTTTATATTTTTCTATTTTTATCACAGGACACTGCCTCAGTCAGTTATTTGAGGTAGACTTGCTTTTAGTGGTAAATTGGAGCTGTGTAGGAAGGACCTCTAGTGTTTCCATAATCTGGGCTTCACTTATTGCAGAAGGTGATGTTTACTGAATAAAGGATATGAAAAGAAAACCAGATGTTGTCAGTGTTAAGTATGCTGCCTTGAAGAATTGCACTTGAATGCTGCTTTTGCTAAGTAGTTGCAAATGGTAATTAAGAGGTAATGAATGCTGATGTTTACCATCTTAATGGTAATTAAGATGTTTACATTTCAGTTAAGACTAGTCACTGTTCTTTATTTCATGGTGCTTAACTATAGCCTGATTAGCAGAAATGTGTGGAATTGCTTTTGCATCTAAAGTCAGTGGAAGCTGAGTTGTGAATATGAGTTTTTATATGCTGATGTATACACTGGAAAAATTGAGCTTTACAATTTGGCACCCAAAATTAGTGGGCAGTTTTGATCTTGTGTGTGTTAACTTAATTCACCGAAAAGTCAGGATTTTTCCTATCTTTAGCATATTTTACTTTCCCATATAAAGAAATCCTTGAAGGAATTAGGCTGTGTATTAAAAGCAAAGCATAAAGCTGTATGTTAAACCACAAGAGAAATGTATTGAATTCTTGAAGTACACTGAAAAGGAAGTATCATCTACTCATGCTTAGAATAACAAAAACAGTTGTGGAGGAATGAGGAGAAAGTAAGCAATCCCACAGGTTTCCTGAAAATATAGGAAAGGACTGAATTAAGGTTGTCCTTCACTTCTGACACTTTGGTAATGAAATGCTTGTAACTGTAATGTTGGTCTTAAAGTATATCTCTTCATGTAGCTTACCTTTTAAAGCAAACTACAGGTTGAAGTTTCATATACAGCATTCACTTGATAACTTGTGGTTCATGGGTAGAATTAGACTCTTGTTCCATGCAGTCTTTATTGCTTTAGCAATGGCAGTAATACACAGCAGCAGTAGTAGGTTGCTGTTCCCTGTAGACCAGCATTAGCATCTTTGCTGGTAAGCTTTGAAAGCTTAATGACAGGAATGTTGGAACTTGAAATGCACTTAAGTGAACATGGACTACTCTGCCTGTGATCTTTCTGCCATAAAAAAGTATTGTTCTCTTAGTGTTTTGTTTTGTTTATTTTGGCTTGACACAACCCTTGGTTTTCTCACTCTAGTAACAGGCGTCTTGGCTACCAAGTTGTGACTTCCCATTCAAGATTGTGATTCTCCTCTTGCACTGACTTCATGTCAAATTTTTTGTTTTGTTTGTTGGTCCCTGTTCTCCCACCCCACCCCCCCCCACTTGCCTGCCAAAACTTATTTTCTCTGTGACCTGTTCATTTGAGCTCTCTAGTGCTCTGCATTCAAATTGGTTAGTAGTTTCCTTGGTTCAGGAGGAAGGCTCTGAGATTGCAGACATACCATTAAGCAGTCCAAATCCAAAGTTGTTCAGACTGTGAAGCTTAAGGAGGACAGGTGGATTTTGGATGGTAACCTGTGGAAAAATCTTAGACTCCTTTGACTATATACAGGTTTTTACAGTGTTGCTTTATAAGTGGACCAAACCTTTTTTTTGTTTAGAGAGCTAAAATAACAAACACCAGTCCTTACAAGGAAGTAGTTATCTCACTTAATCTGAAAAGAAGTAGTTATCTCAATCTCAACCCTCTGCTCTTCCGAATCATAGTGTAACTAGTCTAAAATGAGCAACATGTATTCCTTGGCACTTATAAGGAAAAATAAAAAAGCAACTCTATTTTGTCCCCTTAGGAGGCATGATGAGGTTAACCTCAACCCTACCTGTTTGGCAGAAATTACAAAATTGAAAAGAGAATATTGTAGTGAGGAGTGGCAGACAGCCTTTCTAGGTTGTCCTTTAGGCTTCTCCTTTAATTATCTATTAAATGAGGTAAAGAGTCAGATCAGTTGTGTCTCTTCCTGCCCTGTGTAAATGGAAGGGATTTGGGATACCCAACTGTTTTTGCAAACTGGCTATTTGGATCTGATGGTAAAAAAAAAAGTAAGCTGTATATTCAAGACACACACAGTCCATCTCCCAAACACCCAAATTTTTACTAACAATTGTGTGTTGTGATCCTGTCTTGAGGCAGGTTATTTGAACAGTCAGTGAATAAGCTACTTCTGTTGTTGCAAGTCAAGTTCATTAACTTGGGGAGGGTCAGGGGGAAGAAAGGAGTCTTAAGTTACTGTGTACATAAATAGGATGGGTTCTTATTTGACCTAAAGTCTGTCTTGATGCAGCAGCACAAGCCAGCGAGGAGACTGTCACATTTCGTCGTGAACGCAGCACATTTAGGCGTCAGGCAGTACGACGCCGGCACAATGCAGGGAGTAACCCTACCCCTCCTACATTGCTCATCGGATCACCCCTCAGGTAGGGTATCTAAATGTTCCACCATATTTAGCATGCATGCAGCAGACCACTTCTCCCCACACCCACCAGTGTTGCCAGAAAAGCACTTTTTACTTCCTTCCCCGCCATAACCTCCTTGAGCTGTCACTGCATGTCACTGTGGGCTTGTTGAATTGTGCATGTATATGTGGCACTATTTTCAAAATGATCAGGATAGCCAGTCTCTAACATGTTATAGCTGATTTCAGATTGATAACAAAATGAACTAATGCTAACAAACTTAGGTTCAGTGTTTTTTATCAAAAAATTCAGAAACTTTTAGTTTCAAGCAAGGAGAAAAACCCAGGAAAATATTATTCACCACTCCTCATTTTGATTTTCTTTAAGTAAGCAAGCATTAGGGACTAGTACTGTAATTGCTTCTCACATCTGTAGATGGTGAGAGAGAGAAGCATAAAAACCAAATGGCAGAACATTAGAAAGGGCTAAATTAGACTTGGAACATCTGCATGTACAAAATACAGATAAATGATTGTATGAACATCCTGCAGCTTTTTACAGCAAAAGAGAAATAATGAAGTAATAGCGATGCCTTTGTTATAAAATGCACAGTATTGTTCAGTATTGAATCTAATTGTGTGGCATTTTGCATGCCTTGGCAATGTTTAAAATGTACTATTACATGCATCCCAGAAGTTACCAACCTTCACTGGCCCATTTGTTAACAATACTGAGCCTAGGGATATGTTACATACAGCAACTCTGGTCTGTCAGCTTGAACAGTAGAAGCAGTAAGCACAATAAGTTTTTAAACTTGCTTTTAAAATGTTTCAATCCCATGGTTGCCTATGGTATTGGAGAATCTGGTGAGCAGAACATTGCCTGTAGAGGAAGGAACACTCCCCCATATACATCAAAGTAATTCTTTCTCCAGCTATATGAGAAATATACAGAAATATCATCTATGTTGTGTATTCTTAATGGTCTTCCTTCATATGCTCAGCTATCTTTTAATAATAGGAGCAGTCTGCTTTTGTGTTTCAGGAATACTTGTGTAATTGTTTTAACTGGAAAAAAACTATAGAAACTGAGCAAATAAAAAGAAAATCATTTACAGTAGAGGATGGGGGAGGAATTGTGCCATCTTTGTGGTACTACTGAAATAAGGACTAAGTTTGTAAATTTTCCTCAGGTAGGGGGATTTTAAGAATGGTACCTAATATCTAACAATTGAAGGGTTGACTTCTGCTATATCAAGGACTGAAACTAGTTAGATGTGGGTTTTGTGGCTAGTGCACTATGTCGCAGTAACCAGATAATTTCAGTTATTTTTTTAAGTATCTGGTCTTGCTGAACATAACGTGCATATTTAAGTTAGTGATTTACTTCATAGTGAGGGATGCTAAAACTTTGCATTCTCTTTAGATCACTTTTGCTCTACTGCATTCATTTGCATCTGATTTTTTTTAAAGGAGGATTTTATGGTTTTCTGTATTGCTTCATAAGAGGCTGTGCAGACTAATCAGAGCTCCTTAACTGTGCATTAGCCAGAAAATAGTGAGTTTTCTTTCTCTTAGACCAGTAGAAAATAGGGAAAATAAAGGACTCCCTTAAACTGAGGCTGACAGCTCCCTCATTTTCATGTACTAGTGCAGTCATTAAGGTTCCCATGGCTTAAGCTGGACTTCAGTGAGAGACCATGAGAAAACTGAAGTTGGTGGAAGTAACTTCTTAATCAAATGAGGTTTTCAAGGGTGAAAAAGTGGATCAAATATTCTAGCTTTGTATTTCCTCTATGCATCTTCCAGTTACCTAAATTTGTTCCTCTTTAAATAAACAAACCCACAAAACTCTGTACTTTCTCTGACAAAATGACACACCTTATCAGAAATACTTGTATTATAAACATATGCTCAGAATGGAACACTTAGTGAGGTTATTTTGCTGAAGGTATTGTTTGTGGTGCTAAATGACTGTCCCTTGGAGTGGAGTTTAATTGCCTTATTCCAACAAAACACTAGAGTGCTTTCAGATTTGTTTGACATAAATTCCATTTGAACTACCAACTGTGGAATGTATCTGAAAAATTGTATTTATTACTGTTCTGATTTCTAGATGACTAGTCTGAAAAAACTTTATATGGGTAGCTTAATTTCATTGTAAATTCTGCATGTTGCTGGAAGAAGAAACCCTTAAAGATTAAAAAAAAATAAAAAATTGTCCATAAGGAACAAATGTGAAGAAATACAGATTTATTTTTTTAAACCAGTTACCACCAGTATCTTTTAATAATATCACTGCAACTATACTGACATTACTTGTATATGCTAGTGGTGAGCTGCTGTTGTGGTTTAACCCCAGCCAGCAACTAAGCACCACGCAGCTGCTCGCTCACTCCCCGCCATCCAGTGGGATGGGGGAGAATATCGGGTAAAAAAAAAAAGTAAAACTCCTGGGTTAAGGTAAGAACGGTTTAATAGAACAGACAAGAAGAAACTAATAATGATAACACTAATAAAATGACAACAGTAGTAATAAAAGGATTGGAATGTACAAATGATGTGCAGGACAATTGCTCACCACCCACCAACCGACACCCAGCCAGTCCCTGAGTGGCGATTCCCCGCCCCCCACTTCCCAGTTCCTAAACTAGATGGGATGTCCCATGGTATGGAATACACTGTTGGCCAGTTTGGGTCAGCTGCCCTGGCTGTGTCCTGTGCCAACTTCTTGTGTCCCTCCAGCCTTCTTGCTGTCTGGGCATGAGAAGCTGAAAAATCCTTGACTTTAGACTAAACATTACTGAGCAACAACTGAAAAACATCAGTGTTATCAACATTCTTCACATACTGAACTCAAAACATAGCACTGTACCAGCTACTAGGAAGACGGTTAACTCTATCCCGGCTGAAACCAGGACAGCTGCCTTGGTATAGTTCCTGATACTGCTAATCCATATGACTTCAGATGTTAAACTTCTAACAGTATTAGATTTACTAATCTTTAGTTGCCCTGATGTTGCTTCTTTCTTATTCTTGCCAGCAAAACTTTAATCTCCTAATCTTCTAACTCTGGCATAAAATTGGATGTTGTGGGGATGTTACCTTAGAACCTGTTGAGTTCAACCTGAATTTTTTTTATTTCCTACCCATTATTGCAACTACTTTTCAATTCCTCTGTGGAATGTCTAGTAAAGGAGACAATGGCATTGCATATGTGTGCGTTTGGCATTAATATACTCTTAAGTAAAACCTGGTCTAGTAAATTCTGCTGGTTTGATGCTAAATCAGACACAAGAGTACTTTGTCTGGTAACTTCAAAACAAAACCCAAACCCCACCGCAAAACAATTGCCCACCCTTGCTTTTGTGCTGCCTAAGTGTCAACAGTGTTTTGGGCACTTTAAACATAAGTATGCATTGGCATCCTATGTAGTCAATGGTGTACGCATGTGTGTCTGATATGAGAATGCAAATGACTGTCTGAAGTAGAATTTTATTTTTGTAATTATTAATTAGGTAGAGAGTAAATGTATCTTTTGCATATCTGTGCAATCTGTTAATGTTGATGTTTTGGGGTTTTTATTGTAACAGATATATACAAAGTTGCCGTTTCAGTGGTTATTCGTACCTTTTGATACATAGCTACTATTTAAGAGAAAGCAGTACTGTTTAGCATTGTTTTGGTGTTGCTGATAATACTTAAGGGAGACAATGAAGGCTGGGACGTATGTGAGCTTCCTTAAGGCTTTTGTTGCCATGTAGCTCACTGAAGGCCTTGTGTACAGCAGCAAAACACCAAATTTAAAGTTTGGATTCAAATAAGTTAGAATACAATAAATAATAAGTTGCAATTTTTTACCTCATGAGCTGTGTGCATGTCTGCTTTATTTTGCATGAGCTTTTCTTAACACCTATTCTTATACTTATATACGTATTTTGTTTTCCAGTGGTGGTCTAACAAAAGAACTGAAAAATAGATGTTCTAGAAAATACTGTTAAAAGCAAGTACATCAGATATAATCCCTCAACTCTTAGTAAGATCATGCTTTTTCAGTTGCCTCATTTGCCGGCTGTAGCATCACACAGTAAACAATGAAATGTTAAAAGCAACATGTGATAAAGATTGTTTTTCAAAAGAGTATTTAAGATATTTTCTGTAGTCTTTAAAATATAAATTCTTTTGTCAAAAAAAAGTAATTTCTTAATTTCATCATGTCCTACAGCTAATGACTGACAGTAACTTCTTTAAATGCACAAAATGAAGGATAATAAAAACACTGATTTTGCAGAGTAGATGTGGTATACAAGTGTAAATGTCATGCATTCTGACGCATTGCCATGTTTAATACTAAGCTATTAAAAAAAATGAAATTTGCAAGGCTATTTTAAACCTGTATAACAATGAGAAGGCTGTGAAGAGAACTAACATTTTCAAGCATTGTGTACTCATATGGCTAGAAATCTACAAATTTCCCTGAAGCCCAAGTTGACTTTTAGAACCTGTTTTTTGGTGCAGGTATATGTCTGGGTATAGAAGAATTTCGTTGTGGTAGTAATACTGAGTAATAAAGTTTTTGCTCTACTGTCAAAATAACTTCAAAATAGACTTAAAACTTTTGCCAATTTGTAATTTGTAATTAATAAGCATTCTTAATATGGTAGAAGAAATTCTGAATCCAAATGTTTAACTACAGTTATCTACCAGGTCTGTGGTAGCATCTGGCTACTAACACAGCTTAAAGACATTTTGTAGTTAGAGTGCAGATTAAGAGCAAGAAAGGTAATGTTATTGTGACTAAAAAAAAAAAAATCCCCAAACGGTCAGCTAAACAGTTGATGGAGTCATAAACCTAAATGAGCAAGAAAAGGACCTGAACTATCATGAGAAGACTGGAATAGTGACCACTGTGTATAGGCAATAACCTCAGGTTAGTCAACAATTCGACTAACCACTGGTAATTAGCATTTGCACCCCCAAATTAAGACTTAGAAGAATATGCTTGAGGGTGACCTGGGGAGATGTTAGAAAGCAATACTACTCCCGAGAAGCAGGACAGGAACGGCATCTCTAGATTACTGACGTAACTAGCGTCCAAATAGTCTGCTATGCAGACCTCGTGGCTTCTTAACGCTCTACTCTCTTTACGTGTTCCTCTTGAAAGTAAAAAGTCTTGTTTTGCTTCACTTCTAGCTATTTTTCTCTTCTTCCTGGTAATGTGTCCCCAATCCGTGTTTTCTCGTAGCCTTCAAGATGGTCAGCAAGGCCAGCAGCCCTCCTCCCAGGTCAGAGTGCAGTCCCGCCCCCCTTCCCAGGCAGCTGTGCTCGGCGCTAGCGCCTCCTTGCTGGTGAGAAATGGGAGTGTCCACTTAGAAGCATCACATGCCACTGCATCTGCTGTAGGCGGTAGCAGTTTGCACGATGAACTTGGTATGCAGGCCTTATGTAACCTTGGTGACATGGAAGTTTTAATACGGCAGATATATCGGTAATAACGCGGTGAAAATCAGCTAACCTTAGCTTTGTTTCTGAGTCTTGTAGGTGCGTTTCTTGGAATGCTGTACTGCGCGTAAATTCCTTGCCTTTCACAATCGCCTTTCCAGGCACTTTCTCTAACACATGCATGATGGGAAACGCTCCAAGGATGCGTAGCTACGAGCGGTGATGGTGCGAGAGCTTTCGTGACTTGAACTACGTAACGCGTGTAATGCCTAAGTTTTCTTGCGTTGTCACAGGTAGCTGAGCAGAGATTGAGACCAGCTTTGGGGATCTTCTGGTTCCTGAAAAAAATATTTGTTACAGTCCCTAGGAATTCTTGATCTTACCTTTTTTAGATGAGTCTTGTTTAGCTGCTGTTCAAAAAAGAAATCCTCATGTAAATGGGAGTGCTTTACTTGTCATGTACACCTTAATTTAGGAGGCTGAGATTGGAAGAAAATCAGAACTCTTTCTTGTCTCAAATGCCATCATTTCATGTAGCCTTATAGTGCTCCTTAGTTCTTCATGGTCCATTTTATGTACTATTCTTAGCTATTTATGAACTTTTGTGCAGCTAATACAATTGCTAGGGAGAAGGAAGTTAAGATGGTCATTGTAAGTGACTGATCTCCTGCGACACAGTAATGCAGGGGCAGATGTGGAAAAATTCCTGATGGGAACCTTTGCAGCTATCTATACATGGCCCGAATTACTTATGACTTCAGCATTAATATGGAATTTTTCTTCAAATTATTAAAAAGGGCATCTCTAGAACTGACAATTATTAATGACAGTATTTTGAGCCGCTGTCAGCTGTAATAACCTAAAAGTACAGCTTAGCTCAGAACACTGACAAAACACTTGTTTTGGAACTTAACTGTAACCCAGTACTAAAAGATAAGCGAGTTATCATCTTATTCCACTAGTGGGGAGGATGTCAAGAGTTGTCAGGCTGTGGTACCACTCTAAATATGTGTTTGGCTAACAAATTGCCATTCTTCTGCACCATCTAGCTGTAATATAAGGGAAAATTGCATAGAAGCAAACTGAAAACAACCCTGACATTCTCTAAGATGTTTTATATAATTTAACTACAGATGTGGTAAATACACATGATCTACTTATCCAATAACTTTCGTTTTGGATTCTGTGGCTCTACTAGTTTCTAGATAGAAAAATTGAGACTTCCAGCTCAACACTTGTATGTGTTTCTGAAAGTTGTCACATGAAACTACAGATGTCTTTACTTAATTTGGATTCTTCTTGTTTGAAAACATATTGGTATATAAGTCTGAAATTCAGGGATACTGGTTATATCTCTCCAAGGTTAATGTTGAGATTTATTCTTAAAGCCACCGTTATTGTATTTGAAGGATTTGGTTCATCTTGCCCAAAATACAATCAAATTTTACATAATTCAAGATTTAATACACAATCTAGGCAAGTCTGACTTTCTTAAGCACTTTGATTTCCACAACAACATAGTAACGTAAGTGAATCATTTCAAAATTCAACATTGCATTCAGGCTCCCTAAAAAAGCATATTCATTGCACTTGGTATGTATTGGAGTCTTCAGCAATTTATATAACTAAATTCTTCTGAAATTTTGTCTGTACTGTGCTTATAGTTATATGGGACAGCACATTGCCTTTGGGAGGCACAAAACTTCCAGGATCTGCTCAGTTAAAAATCTGATGTATAATAGGGGTTTTTTCCCAATTTGAAGCTCCGTGTCTGTTTAGAAAACTTCCATGAGTGAAAGCAGCTGTTGTAGGCTAGATTTGTTTTTATTATTTTAGGAAAATCAAATTTTCTAGTTTGCATAGCAGACTGTGTGACAGATAGTGTCTTCTGTTAGAGTAAAATGGTTGGCAAAATGGCGCAAGGTTTCACATGCGCGATTCCTTTATCAGGCCTGACAAGAAGGCAGAGTGGTTTTCCTTGTAAGTGGTACATGGTTTGCTTGGGTTTTTGTTTTGGATTTTTTATCTTCAGTCAGGGATGAAGTAACACTACTGCTCTGTTTCCCTTAAGTCTAAGGCTGTTGGTTTTGCTCTATTGTCCCAAGATACATTACAGTGACAGATGACCCCCCTTTACTTTACGTTGTGTACGGTTTGGAGGTGCAGGAAGGTAGTAGTTTGTTTTTTCTTTAACTTATATTCTGATGCTGATCAAAGCAACGTAGGCGATATGACCAATTCTTTGTCACTGTGGAAATCACTGTGACTGCCCAGGGCAGAAAAAATGTTGAAAATAGAGGCTGGGGAAAAGACATGGAAACAAAACCTGATTTACAGCAGCCGGAAATGTGACAAACATAGTAGATGGGGTTATATATCTCTGTACAATGCATATAAGAACTTCTTACTGGAATTCTATTAGCATATTCCAGCTCTTCTGGAAGACAAACAGAGCATGTGTTAATTTAATTTAAAAGCCCCCCCATTTAGGACTCCTGTTTTTGTGCACCAATGCAGTATCTGCTTCTGCACTTTTGCCATTTATGTGTTGATGTCAAGCTGCAGCTCTTAACAAGACATACAATTTTTATTTTTTTTGTTTGCTTTAAAGATTCGTGTCTGTTAACTTGATTCTGCTGGCCTATTTTATGAAGGATGAACCTTACTGTATTATGCCTAGCCTACATCCAGTCTGGTGACTACACAGTCGTCTTTAACTGGGCATTGTCCTGGGAGTAAGGCAAGAGATGTTTTGAGGTATTGTCTTGAGTCTTCCAGGTTTGAGGTAGAAAGATTTTTATCAATTATGTTGTTGTTTCGTGAGGGAAGAGGGGGAAGGCAACAGGATGGAAAGGAAAGGTGGCAGACCAAGTGCCATGATTATAGGCAGGATTAACATAATATGAATCCAGAAAGCAGCAAAACACATACTGTGACTTAAGTGAATGACAGTCTTCACAGCACAGTGTGGTAGTACTGATGTCTCAAGAGTCAGCTATTAGTGAGAATAAAAGGCATGTAGGTGATGGGCGAGATTTTTCAGTCTTTGCAGTGAAGGCTGTAGGTGTTACGATTTGTGAAGTAGTTCGGAATCCATGTACTGAGTTGTTAGAACAGATGTCCAGTTTCTGAAACTGGGTGAAATAACAGCCTCTTGTCTTCAGCTAGATGATTGTTTTTAATATTGCTTTTGTGATTTAGAAGAACTGGTCATCTGGAGCTTTGCAATACAATTACAGTGCTATGTTGGACTTCTGGTTGTATCACTTAGATGCAAGCAATAACCTTTCAGACTTACTGAAGTCATTTATGAAGGCAGTTGGATGGTCTTGAAGATCAAAACTTTTCTTTAAAGATAAATGTATATAGATTACTTGATTAGAAACAATTTAGAATCAATTCCTCAATACCTTTTTATAATTAAGTAGATGTAATTTATTTGGGATGGATGGGGGAGTATTTTCTAAGGTACAGGTAGAAAATAAGTACTCACTTCCCATTGTTCCTATTGAAAATATCTCGTAGTCTGTGGAATTCTGCATAATAGTTAAGTTACTCTTTTGACAAACTTCATAGAAATAAAAAATTAACCGCTTTGAAGCATTCTACCTGGAAACTTAGAAGTTTTCATACTGCAGCTGAAGGTAAAATTTTGACCTTTAGAAGTGATAGCTCCTTGCCACACTACAGAGTATGCAAATTCTGATGGCTTTGGTTTTGCTGACTAGGATTCAAAAAATATTATCACAGGTAGTAGATGAATATATCTTGATCTAAAGTCAAAAAGCGTTAGCAGCATTCAGAACTAGTTTAAGATGTTTGAAACGAAGTAGTAGTAGTTGTTAGGTGGGAAACGAAGTAGTAGTAGTTGTTAGGTGGGAAACGAAGTAGTAGTAGTTGTTAGGTGGGAAACGAAGTAGTAGTAGTTGTTAGGTGGGAAACGAAGTAGTAGTAGTTGTTAGGTGGGAAACGAAGTAGTAGTAGTTGTTAGGTGGGAAACGAAGTAGTAGTAGTTGTTAGGTGGGAAACTGGGAAGTGTGCTGAAGATGACTTAGCTGAAGAAATGATCAGAGCACCATTTTACTTGGATCCTGAGCCACTTCAGTCTTCCAGTTTCATCTGTGTAAGCTTATCAGCCTGTTGCTTTCATTGATTCCTGTAACTGTGGGAACACCAGCTTGTACACTGAACTGTTAAGTGGTTGTCTCTGGACTTGGTGATGAGATATTTTTGTCTTTTGAAACAAGTTTTCTTGTTTCAAAGGAACTGCATTCATCTTTTCCTCTCTTTATATCAGAATGAAGATGTGTTTTGGATTTCTGTGCCTAAGTATCAATGACTTGGTTTTGTTATTTTTGTAACCTGGTCCAAATAGAATATTGTTTGGGTGACTTTAATTTGCAAAGAACTCATAGCTTTCCCTTTGAGGGGTGGGGGAGAAGTTACAAGCATTTCTGTTTAGTGGACAAACGTGCTATTGGGCTGTATTTCTTTATTTTACAAATAAACTTCCGAGTCTGCCATTTGTTCACAACTCGATAAAACTACAGTCCTTAAAGAAAAAACTTTCTTAAGCTTCGTAAGTGTGATGCTATTAAAAATACTTCAGAGAATGCCGTGGGAGAGCTAGGAATGGGAGGGAGAGAAAATTACCAGGGTAACTAAAAATGTGAGGTATATCCATATGTATTGAATCTTGGGAGCATTGGGATCCTTTATTAGAGTTTGAGTGTGCTGTGTGGAAGCTGTTACCTCGCACAGTTTAAAAAGTATTTAATTGACGGGACTTTAGAGCTCAGCTGTAGAATCTCCAGCCACACCTTAGGGTTTGCATCCTGAACAGCACTGAATAGTCCTGTCATCTTTTCTATTTTGGGTGAGTTGAGGCTTTTCTGGAGAGACTTTTGATTTAAAACAAACAAAAAAACCCAACAAAACAAAAACCAAAAGCAAAACAAAAAAGAAGGAGCCAACTTTGATTGGAAGTCTGTATAAGTAGGGAGGTGAATTGCAAGTATGGCAAAACCCGAGTCTGTTTTGTAGTTTGTGTGTAAAGAATTGGAATCAAGTGTTCTGTCTGTTTGCTACCTCTCTATTAATGAGGTTTGTTTTATCCTACCATGGCCATGCAGTGCTTACAGCAACAATACAAATGCAGTAAATTTTGACATTCAAAGACAAGTTAGATGTGAGGGAACTGTAGATGCTTTCTAAATTGAAGTGGTTTATGCTAAAATTTTCCATAGTTGGAGGCCCCTTTCAGACATTTCATGAGTGTAAGAGTTCAATAAACCTCTTTTGAAACAATTACGTCTGTATTACCTCAGCCCAAGAGAATGGGAAGTTGTATCTTGCAAGTAGTATATTCTAATTTCTGTGACTAGAATTTTAGTAATTTAAAACTTAGCTTAATTTCCAGGCTCTCAATTCAGTAGTGCAAAAACATGAAGAATTTAACCCAAGTTTCCTTGTCTCTTTTAAGGAGTGGTTGCCCAGATTTTTCCATAGTAATGCATAATTTTGTCCTGACTAGAACCTGAAGCATGTTATCTAATACCTTCATGTTTGCTGTTGAATTATTTTTTTACTGATGCAGCTAAGAAATAGCCCTGTGTAACTAAGGTTATTTATTAGTTGTGGGGAAGAAGATTCCTAATTTCTTGCACTATTTTAAATTTTAAACTTCAGTAACAACTCTTTATTACACTATGCTTTAAAAACCAAAGGATGTTTAACTGAAGCTCTTCATTAAAATCTTAACTATTGAGGAAAAAAACCCTAACAAGTGAACTTTCTACTTGTATTTCCTTACAAATGCCTATAGCAGATGTAATTAAATATTGAGAAAGAGCTGAGCTCTGATGCGTGCTGTATGTGACTCCTGAACTATGTAGCTGACTGCCTTGTCAGAATGGTTGGTCTTAGCACAGCTGCGCTATGTATCTAGTTGGTCTGAAGTGCCCCCTCTGAGTGTGGAAAGCTTTATGAAGATATTTTCAATATACCAGTATTTTTCCTTAGTTTCACTGGTTTTAATCATCCAGTTAAAGTTTAATGCCCTTGTATTCAAACAATTCTAAATTGAACTTTTTTGTCTGTGGGTCTGAAGAGAAGTAGGAGCAGGATCACAGTGTGGTGTGTTGGTTTGGTTTTTTTAAATATATCAAAAAACACTGTCAGAAACAGGTTATGTTCTTGCAGAAAGGAGAAAGATTGGAAGCTCTGATTCTTGTTAGGTATTTCTCCTGGGACTGCTTGTTATACTGTATCAACAGAAGAAGCAAGAGCTGCAAGACATGCGGCTGAGGGCTGAGAGGTGTATGCAGTTTTTGCTTTAGATGCTCCTAAGTGGGTTTTTTTTGTTTTGTATAAGCAGATCTTAAAATATTGCATGCTTTGCATCATGGCTTAAGAAGCGTTTTGAGCTAGAAGAGATGGAGAAGTTGGCAAGAACACTTCATATGAGATCAAAATTTCAAAATCAGCTTCCTGTGTTCAGAGCTGAAATATATTGAACCTGGCCTTCAGGGGAAATTACAAACCTTATCTCTCTGATCAGACTATTATGGGAGAAAGGCACTGTAAAAACATCATATTGCGAATAAGGTAATTTATCATTTGAGTTATAATCTCCAGCTACTTTTTGTTAACTATATATTTAGGAATAGCTTGATATTGTTCATTCAGAAAGTTTTTAATAACAACTTTAGGAAATTATGGTTAATGGATTTCCAGTAACTCCAAATGGTTTATCTGAGAAATTAGTTTGCAGTCTTCTGTTCTTACACCAGAGCGTTTGCTTCTGGCTTATAGAATAAATCTCTGCCTGCTATTCCTTTTTTTAGTTTTTCTAGAGGTGGAACTTATGAAGCATCTCTGGCCACTTCTTTCACTCTTTGTGTTTCTTATCACATAGACACATGCCTCTCAAAAGAATTTTATTCAGTACCTGTGAGGAATCTCTGCTGTGGTTCTTAAATGCTGATAGCGAGTGATTTACTGATTGTTCTACTAGGGGTGGGGGAATGGAGAACTGAAGAAGGTGGTCATTGCAAGTTGTTCACCTGGTTATTCTTCAAGGGGGGGAGGGGGGAGGCTTACATTGTGCTTATGTTGTGTTAATGGTGACATCTTGTAAATATGAACTCTTAAAATTTAATTCAGTACTGCAGTTTACTGTATGTATGCCATGTAAAACAGTATGAAAGAGGTCTGAGTAGCTAATGTCTTGTGTGCTCGGACACATTAATGTGTAATCACATTTTATATTTTGACACCAATGTAAATTTAGATGTCCAAATTGATATCAGTAGTAAGTCAATAAATAGAAACTAGTGCCAGTGGGATGAAACACTATATGAAATTCTGACCTGTTTTTTACCTTTTCTTTAATAGGTAAGTTCAGTTCTACGCTCTACGAGACAGGGGGCTGCGACATGTCACTTGTGAACTTTGAGCCAGCTGCAAGAAGAGCATCCAACATCTGGTGTGTGTGAAGGCCAGTCAAGAGTGATGATTCTTGTCTTACTGCAACCAAATCTTTGACTTAAATTTTAAAAGGTTATTTAGTATGGACTACAAAAAAAATCAGTATAAAATACTATCCATATACTTTTACTTTGAAACCTAAGTGATTTTTACTAGAAGGTGACACTAACTGCATAAATAATCTTCTCCACTTAAATAAAGCTCAGAATACGAAGACTACTATTAGCTTAAGCAGTAAATGTCCAAACTGAGAACTTGACAAATGTGTGTTTGATTGGCTTATAGAAAGCCTTTCTTAAAGGATTTAATGCAGGTTTGGGGAAAGTAGGTGGCTGCTGACCATAATGGCTATTGATTTATTTACAAATGAACTTCCAATTGTGAAGCAAATGTAAACTGATAAATTTGTTCTTAAGTTCATAGATGGCATGAAACAATACATGGAAGTGTTAACATGCCTGAGGTTAAAATTTGACTTACAGTTGAAATAGCCAGCTACATACTGGAAAGTTCATCTGCTGTTGGAAAGATGCCCTTTCTTTCTCTGAAGGCACAGGAGGCAGAAGAAAGAAAAACAACCCAAAACCTCCCATGCTCCCCCCTACCCTAATCCACTTCACTACATAGAACTGCTCTGAAGCTATTGCGTCATGCTGAATGCTACAAATTTCCACTGTGTATAGGTGGAATAGCTATTGGAATTATGGAGTAATGAATATAAAAGCTCCTATCTTCAAATCTTTCCTGTGAAAGTGTGCAAGCGCCTTTTGTAGACTTGAACTTTGACAAAAAGTTCTGTATTCCTTGCACAAAGCTGCCAATGCCTGCCTCTACTGCTTGCATGTTCCAGATGCAATGGCTTTGCTGATGGCTGCTGTTGTGAAGTTTTATGTGCTAATGGAAGGAACAAAATGGCCACATCTAAATAATCAGATCTCAGCTTTAGAGAATACTTGAGTTTCAATGAAGTAAAATTGATAACAAAGAATGTTTTTATCTTAAGGCAAGGAACTGAAGGAAAGTTGCATAAATTTGATACAAGTCTTACAGCCATGTGATTTACATGGAACACAAACATCCAAAAGCTATCCAAATTGGGCAAAAAAAGCAATGGTTGGATATGGACTCTCATACAGTAAGAGAAATTTCTGCTCATCTCTAATGAATGGAAATTGCAAAGTAATTTTGCTCTTCTTACCAGAGGTTTAAGTTTATTTAAAGTTAAGATTTTCAAAAGCAATTTAAGATGAACTCAGTATACTTGTGTTAAGTATGTACTATTTTTAGCAGTTTTGGGACCTTGATAAAAACAGTATAGAATTAACAAAAACTTTGTATGTGAATGCATAGTGGACTCTGCACTCCTTTAGTGGTGATGCGTGTTTACACATCAGTGGCTAACAGATTATGAAACATCTTTGTTTTTCAAGTGGAATAATCACTGTCATGATAATCCTTGTTAGACAACTTAGGGTGTTGAGAAAATTATACCAAGGGTAAGGGTAAAGAGTCTCCTGATTTGCTATAGCTACAGAGTTTACCACAATGCGCAAGACTAAGAGGATACTTGTATTTAAAATATGTGATCAAAGGAAAAACTTGAAAATTTTATCTAAAAATCTTTCTTTAAGGAGTCAAAATTAATTTGGGAGACTAGAAAATTTGAGTGGCCTGTTGAAATAAAATGTAGTTTTATAATCTGAAGTCTTTCCCCTGTTCTTATAGTGACACGGACTCTCACGTATCGAGTTCTACCTCAGTTCGCTTTTATCCACATGATCTAGTAAGTTTTTCTTATTTATTTTTAAAGCATGCAAAAAAAAAAACCAGAAGACTTTCCAATTTTATAGCACTGATTAATCATCCTGTGTGGTAGTTCTTTGTTCTTAAGAAGGATTTCTGCCTGGGTTTAAATGAAGATAAAGTATTCATTTATTGTTGCAGTGTCTTCATACATACAAACCAACTCATCTTTCTGCATAGCACTTTAAAATTTAGATATAAATGGTTTCTTCTGATCTAAAGCATAGTGATTTTCTAAATCAAGTGGAAATTGGGTGTTCTGAGATACCTTGTAAGGTTTTCCAGAGATGACTGGATAACTTGGACAGAGTTTTCCTTCCGAAGATTAGCAGGCAGCAGAAAGAATAAATGTCATGTTCTGACCAAGAGAAACTTCAGTCATTTCCCCAAAAGGAATTTAAAAATCTGTTGTTGGAATCTGCTGTACAAAATCTTAATTCATACGCAAGGAGCGACTTGGAAAAAAGGCAGAGGCTTATGCTGTTTCATACTGTAAATAGCATTAAAACTCCTTAGTTTTGTGATCTCAAACCTTTTATATTGTTGGCAAGTCCAGACATACCTGTACTCTTGATTCTGCTGTGTCATGAAAACAGTGCAAATGGTCATGATTCTTAAGCTAGGAAACCAAAGTAAAGTATATTGAAATACCTAATGACCTAATCAAGAGGGAAAATGAAATATGGATTCAGCATCTGGCAGAGGAGCTAGAGACCTCCATTTACCTGACTGTGCCTTTGATCAAGAGTGTGCTTTTCAAACCTGGTGTCTGCTAGAGGAACTTTCTTTGTTTTCCACCATCCCCCTGGTAATGCCTCTTTTTCTGTTATGTGCTATTGGTTTGCCAGCATGGTACCGTCGGAGGGAATGATTCTGTTTAAGGCGAACTTGTATTTATAAAAGCTTAGCCCATGTGCATAAATGGAGATTTCCACTAAAATTTATTATTAGTGTGACAAATGTTACATTATGGTGATTCTACCTTTTAAGAAATCAAGTTTTTAAAAAGTCAGAAAAGCAGCTGTTCTCTGACACAGCTTATCTTCAATATTACACTTCATATTTTTTAAATGCCTTTAGAAGGGGAGTGTTCCTGCTTGTTGTTTTTATTAGTATTTTTCTAGGAAGGAAAAGCTGGCTGAGCATAGTTACAGTAGGCTGATGCTTTAAGGAGTCATGAGAATTTCAAAAACAAGAAACCAAATGTTAAACTTCATAAAGCCAAACAAACAAAGGGAAAACTACAGTTTTGACACTTAAAGGTGACATGAGTATTTAAATTTTATTCTTTGCCTTAAAAGATTGTGAAGATTTTTCCATAAATGATATTTTAATGACGATATTGTTTAAGTATAAAGGGCAGCGCATTCAGATGTTTCTTGGCCTGTTAATGAAATTTATAAAGTGGGTTAGGTAACCTTCTGAGCGCTCTCCTTAAATGTCCTTTATGGTTGTTAGTATTACTGTGATTTCAAGAGAACTCTAGAGTGGCAAACTACAAAATAAGTGAGGAATATAGTCAGTCATAAGTAGTACTTGACTAGTTAGGGTAGAGCTTTTTTTACTTTGAGTATACTCTGAATGTAGTGAGTTTGAATTTGACCACTGATGCATGCATATGTTGCTTTGTCATGCAAAACCAACCATTCGGCATGGGTGTGCATGCAGATTAGCTGACTATATGAAATGTGTTGTAGTTTATTTAAATTCAGAATTGGATTATTCTTGTAGTATACATTATTCTTGTTCACATATCAGTTTACTTGTCTTCAAATTTGAAGTTTTCAGAGTAAATGGGATAATGTGCTTGGAAGACATGTTCATACTCCATTTGAAATAAGGTATATGCTAAAATGCCAAACAGTTTTGTTGTATGCAAACTATTTTTGCTGCTGGTGCTATTCATTTTCCATTATAAGGATAGGAAAAGTAAGTAGAAGCCCGAGAACCGAGTTTAACACATAACTTCTCAAAAGTGAAACTAAATAATTCTAGCAGTTTATTCCAAAGCAGTTTTCAGTAGAATACAGTGATATAATAAAAATAAGCTTTTGTTAATACTGACTTTCTCTTAGCTTTCTCTTCCTCAGATCAGGTTGAACAGGCTGCTAACCATGGATACAGATCTGCTGGAGCAGCAGGATATTGACCTGAGCCCTGACCTTCAGGACCACATGCAACCTCAAGAGGAAGCAGCTCAAAAAGTCAAGCAGTACTATCGCTTTTGGATCCTTCCTAAGCTTTGGATTAGCATCAATTTTGATAGATTAACTCTTCTGGCTTTATTTGATAGGTGAGATCCTTGTATGTTACTAGACCTTGAAGTAAAGATTAAAAAATGGTAACTAAACTGTGAATAATACAGATAAAGCTATCCCTCGAGAATTGTACTTGTTGTACTCTGAAAGATGAAAGAATACGAAATGCAGTATTTCTAAACTAATGAAGGCTACTCTCCCTTTTTCTTCACCAATGCTAGAAAGGAAAAAAAAACCACAAACAAACAAAAAACCCCACCAACCCTCACTTTGCGTGAGTGGGGTGATAATATATTTGAATAGTCAACAATAGAGATTTGTTGCTAATCTTTAAAGCTAGAAAATAATCTTCTCCAAAAAATGAATTGAAAGGGTCTAGAACCTGGCATATACTTATATTATTTCAGGAAGTAGAGAAAATTTACCTTCTGTTTCAAAGCATTTTTCCAAAGGGTCATCTAATACCGTAACCTGTTGTCCCTGCTGCATTTATTTAGTGGAATAAAATGAAGGTGACACCCACCACCCCCAGTTACCAGCTTTTGGAATATATAGAGTATTTAAATTTTGGTAATGAACTTCCTTGAGATAAACAGTAGTGATTCTGTCTAGGCAGAAATACTGTTAATTGTGTTCCTCAGCACTACCTATATCACATAGAATTCTCTTTATTCCACCTGGCATGTCTTAGCCAAGTGAGAGTGTTTTTAGTTTCTTCATTACAAAATGATGAATGACAGATTATATACGGGTAAACTATCATGCATATATTTTTCACAGGCTTGTAATCATCCTGTGTGGGCATTGAATATAGATTTGTTACAGACCATGCTTCTGGTTAAGCATTTGAATTATTTATCAAGTTATCTGCTGAAGTTATCTTCTGCTGTTTAAAGTTCAATTCCGTAAGATACTAATTGCTATCAGCTATCATTGAAAACCTGGTAGCTCCTAGCTTTGCTGAAAGACAGTGGGCTAGGATAGTCTATGGAAGTTTAAATCTATTCTTAACTACTTTGTTACCAGCAGCATAACTCTTGTTTCGCTTCTGACCCTAACTGTTCCTTTGCAGCTTTTTCTAGACATAGTTAGCTTTTAATTTTTTTCCTCCCCTGTCTCTCCAATACAGGAATCGTGAGATCCTTGAAAACGTGTTAGCTGTCATCCTAGCTATTCTAGTTGCATTTTTGGGCTCTGTACTTCTTATAGAGGGCTTTTTCAAGGATATTTGGGTCTTCCAGTTCTGCCTCGTAATAGCCAGTTGTCAGTACTCACTGTTGAAGGTATTTTAATTTCTATCTTAACTTTTTATAAACAATAGAAATAACTTTGGGGTGTTGCAGGTTAGAGCTGTAGGTCAAAAAATGCATGTTTATTGTTTCAGAAGAAATGAGTAAACTTCAGCTTCATGGAAAGTTGAATAGATGGACATGCAAGGTCACTTCACTAGAATGGTTCTGCATATGTTTGTTAAACAGCTCTTTATTTGTTTTTCTCGTGCACGTTTTGTTTTCCCAAAGAGGAGCACATTCTGACTGGTTGAAAACAGCCTACAAACTAAACTCGAAGCTTTTATGTTTTGTGGTGGGGTTTTTTGTGGATACACCTCAATGCATTCATATTAAGCAATTATATCTAAGCATATTTTTAGTCTATCTTAGTTTTTATAAGAATTGTTAACAGTATCTTTGCAATTTAAGAATTACTTTATTTCCTTATAATTAGACTATTAGGGTGTACATTAGATTTAAAATTAAAGCATATAACACATTTTGTGTTTAACAAAAAAGGTAGAAGTTCTAAAAATGAGGTGTTTTTAAAAACTTTGGCTATAGACATATACTCTTTGAACAGATTTTATGGTTTAATACATGGTGCTATTTAAAGGCTGTAGAGTGGCATTGTAAAGTTAATTGTAGATATTATTAAAAGAACTTTAATGAAGAAAGTGTGGGTGAGGGGAGGTAAACAAACTTATCCGTAGATTGGGTAACTTTCCTCTATCCATTTTGTTTTCAGAGCGTTCAGCCAGATTCTTCTTCCCCTCGACATGTAAGTCTTGGGCGTGTGCCACTGTACTAACCCTGCAGATGTAGAACTTCCACAAAGAATTGATCTTTTTGGGTTGATCTTTTCAGCATTTCTCTTATGTACTTCCTCATAAGGCACAAGAGGCTTATGTTGTCTTAGTGTGTGAGGAGGGAACTGATACTATTATATTATCCCCCCTCTCCCCCCATACACTTTGTTTGTATTTAGCAAATCATGTCCTCCCTCTTTTAAGCCTAGCTTTTGCTATAGAGCCATATCACAGTAAGTTTTTTAATGAATCTTTAGTATTCAAGCAATTATACTGAGAAGTGTTCTTAATGTTGTGATTTGCTATGCTGGTATGAACTGACGCAGCTTTGAGGTTCTAATCTGGTCTTGTAGATCATTCAATTGATCTAGTGTGCACACAGCCTTATTTTTTCACTCTGTTAGGCTGAGTATGCAATGCTCTAGTGAGCATTAACATTTAAGTATGGAAATGTTAATGTGCTAGTGTTGCACAATACATTTTTATATTCTGTTGTGCATCTGCTAGATTGCCAAGACAAAATATTTTTATGTCCTAACCAAGATATGAAAAGCATTATTCCTCTGTAGCAAGTAATTAATATTATTTTAGGTAATATGTTGTATGTTTTAATGAACACACAAATACAGATGATTATTTTTTTCCCAGCAGGAGCAGTATCTGAGTAATAAACATTAATTGCTTTTTCTTCAAAATAAATATATTCTGTCTTGCTTATGAAGGCCAGGCGGAGTTTCTCTGGCATTCAGTATTACAAGAAACATACTTTAAAAGTTAGAGGAGAATAAGGGTAAATATAGGTTAGTCTAACTTAATCTGTTGTGTTCTCATTATATCAAACCCACAAGAAAGACTTGTATCACTGCAAGGCAATGCATTAAGGGTTTTATGAACAAAACTTAAGGATGTACTGTGGTGGCAGTACATTAATTGATTAACAGTGATTAATTTTGGTTCTGAAATTATCTGTAACAGAAGAGTAACCATTACTTTTTCTGCTAATAATGAAACATATTCTTTTTTCTTTTTTTTTAACAGGGTCATAATCGTATCATAGCCTATAGTAGGCCTGTATATTTCTGTTTATGTTGTGGTCTTATTTGGCTGTTGGATTATGGCAGCAGAAACATATCTACAACAAGATTCAGGCTCTATGGAATGGCTTTCACCAACCCATTGCTGCTGCTTTCAGCCAGAGACTTAGTTATAGGTGAGTGGCTTTTTCATGGGTTTGAATTGTTTGCTTCACCACAGTGAAGCAAATGTTGGGGGTTTTTTCCACTCTGCATCTTGTTATGACACTGTTGCTTCATCACCTTCTAAATGCAGTTCATTTAGTTTCCTTTGGAAAGAGTAGTTTTAGTTTTGCTGAAGTTCATGGGAAAATTCCCCCTTCTATAGCTTTGCTATAACAAACTGCAGAAATGTCAGCTAATATGGTGTCATAGAAAAAAAAAAGTAATTAGCTTCTTAATTTTCTAGTATCATAGTCCTCATCCCTGAACCTTCTGTTAGTTCTTCTTAACTTGGACCTGGATATGCTACCCTGTGCTTGGACCTAGCTGCTCAGTATTTAAAGAAATGTTTCGATTTGGACTCTTTCGTAGTCTCTAGAGGGGCTTGTAGCAAATGAGAAGGAGTTGTTTTAAATCAGGTTATTTGTGTTTAGCAATTAGGTAGAACAATCGAGACACAATTTTTAAAAACATTAGAGACAGATTAAATCTTATTTAATGTGTGTCTTCTCAGAACAGGCCTATCAGCAGTACCAAAAGTATAATTTTGGGCTGTACAAGGTACTTTGATTGTATTCTGAGCAGCACAGTGCATTTGCAATACTGCTGGCATTTAACACCCCAACCCCAAAAAACCCCAAACCTTTCCCCTGTTTACTTACAAAACCTATTGAAAAATAGTAACAGCTACATAATCTCAGGCAGAGCCCATAGAAAGGCAAGAGAAATTAAACATTTGAAAATGATCTCATCATGGTAGCTTTGTGCATATCCTTTAATGGAACAAAGTTATTTGGGTGATCCTCTCTGGATCACCTCTTTGGAGGGGGAAGAAAATCTGTAAGAATTAATCTGAATTGAACACACTTGCTCTTCAGTTGTACCAAAATATCTGTGCATGGAAGACTACAGCAGTTAAATGTTATGACAGCATGCCTCCAGTTCTTGGACAGTCTTCTGTCCAAGGAAAGATCAAAACTTGGTCTTGGTTTTGATTCTTCTTATTTTAAAAATTTTTATTTTATTTTTGACTTTTAATTCATTAATAAGAATTACTGGCTTCAGCATTTTGGGTATTAGTTTTTATTACTTGATTTTTAGGAACATCCTGAATTTCATACATCATACTCTTTTCCCCCTTTGACTTTCCACTAGTAAATCTGTATTTAAATGTCCAGTGGGAAAAGGTCTAAGCCACTTACTTATGAACAGAATATTGTCCAGGCATTTCCAAAAGTGCTTTTCTACAGATTCCATGGATCTAGTCATGCACTGGCATATTTCATTCTATATCTGTGATGGAAAAAGAAGTTAAGACAGCAGATATTTATGACTTATTAAAGATAGAACTAGCTTCATTTCCCCTTGTTTATGCTTTGTCACTTTTGGAAGTCTTTTCTTACCTTTCCTATCACCTTGAGTTGTTGCCATAATGTATATACATATACTCATAAGGTAATATGTGAATGTGTATGTAGGTGGTGTGTTGTATTGTGAAAGTGACCTACTTTTTAAAAGTACTTAAGAGTCTTTTCCAGTTTTAAAAAGACATGCTGGCTTCTTTACCAGGCCCTGACTGTTTTGGGATTAGCTTTTGGAATTTCTTAGTTCAAGAGTCCTGAATGCTTTTAGACACTTAAGTTATACTGTTCTTCTCGGGTATCTTGCACCAGCTTATGTGGTTTATATTTCTTAGCAGTTCTACCAATAGCATTCATGTTGCCAGAACAGCTCTCATGTCTTTAAAATACACAACACCCCCCCCACCCACCCCAAACAAACAAAAAACCCACAAAAAAACCCCAAACAAAAAAAAAACAAACCCAAACCTGCCCTACATGCACACCCTTGCCTTTGGAGCAACTCTTAATGTTGCTGAAGCACTGTTTCAGAAGCCTTTTGTGTATCACAAAGCAAGCTGACTTCCAGCAAACATACTCTGGTAGCATAAAGTAAAAATCTCAGCTGCCTTTTTTTCCCATTCCCAGACATAGCTACTAGAACAACACAGGTGCAGGGCAAGGCAAACTTTGTGTTTAGATAACATAATTTCTGTGTCCTTGCCAACAGACAAGTAAGGACTGGTATAACTTATTTATTGTGTCCCACATATTGGACTTGATCAATTGGTCTAAAACTGTTCCACATTTATAACAATTATTTTCTGTTTTCACCTAGGTGGTCCCCATTAGAGAGCAATTCTTTTACAGGCTTTAAAAGCCATCAGAAATGTTGGCTTTTTGTTGGAATACTCTTTATAAATTGTGTATTCCCAGATCTGTTTTGTAATTTTATTTTCAATGGACCCAAGACAGTTCAACTTACAGGCCTTTCATGAAACAACTTTTTTAACCTGTCAGTGAGAGAACACTTGTTTGCCTCCTATGTAGGCTTCCTTGAGTTGAACGTTTGACTTGAGAATTCTGGAAAATATTTTCTTTAGGTCCTAAGTATCTGGTCCTTAGTCTTATATGTCCTAATTTGTATCAGTAAAAAGATGCAGATCTCAATGTTTTTCCCAAGCCCTGAACCTACATGGTTTTTAAACAACATTTAGTTACTTAACTTCACCAATGAGTAGCAAAAAAAAAAATATCAGATTCTCAGTGCCTGTCTCACTGTAGGTATTTCTAATGTGATATCCTTTAGTATCCTATGAAGTTAAACTTAAATTTGAGACTTGTGATTCTTTACAGGATACTTTGAAATTGGCTTCTTTTGGTCCTCTGATATGCTGCTGCTTGTGAATTACATCTGAACTCATTAACAGTTGTGTAGAAGATTATTTGTGCATCTTTTATTCCTTCAAATGGAAAGTACCTGAAATGTATGGGTTGGGACACACCATCCTCTGTATTAAAATTAAGTGGCATTCATATATCTTTGCATTCTTAAGTCCTGTAACTTGCAGAGGTTTTAATAGTTCATATGGTTACCAATTTTTGTTTAAAAAAAAAGTCATTTAGGATCAGAACTTTTCACAAGTGGTGCAGGAAAATGAGTGAAACTGAGATGTTATTAGGGGCAAAAAAAATCGGAGGTGAAATCCTTGGCCTCTCTTACATCAGTGTGGCTGGTGTTAGCTTGTTCTTGTAACTCCTGACAGGCAGTTAGGCTCAGATAAGCCTCATTCACAATGAGTGAAAACTTAGAAATCTTCTAATCTGTAAACACTCTTGGCTGATCTTTGCTAAATAAAGATGGGAAGCCTGAATTTGCCTGTGTCCATTTCTACAGTGATTAAAATGGAAGTGCAAGAAATCTTCTGACTATTGGTCTATGTAACCTCTATATTCAGTCTGTTCTGAGTCACTAAAGTAGAGATTTACGTAATGGATGTTTTACTTGGAAATAAGAGTAGAAATATTTCAGTGATGTTGAGTTAAATGGTGTGTGTGATAACCTGGAACTTAAACTGTACCATGCTATGTTTTTCATATTCACCACTTTTTCAACTATTTTTTTCCTCCGTAGTGTTTACGCTATGTTTCCCTATAGTATTCTTCATTGGTCTCCTGCCTCAGGTGAATACATTTGTGATGTATCTCTGTGAACAGCTGGATATTCATGTCTTTGGTGGCAATGGTGAGTGTTGTTTATGTCGGTGGCAAAAGCATTAGATTAGGAGCAGCCATCAGATTAGTAGGCTAGTTAAAAAATTTAGTGTTTAAACTATTAGTATTCTATGTTTAGAGGGTAGGAATACAAATTGTATTTTTAAAAAGGCGCAAGGTCTTCTGATTGATTATTGAGAAATAAAGTTACTGTCCTAGTAAGTCTGTCAAGAAGTATACTTTCTTCCTTGAGTAGTTTCCTGGTGCAGTTGTTAACTGTTCCCATGGTAATGCTGTTGAATAAATAAGGTAAATAAAGCCACATTAAATGTTCTTTTCAAATAACTTTCATAGGGGAAAATACAAGTAGTTGCTGTGGGTTGGATTTCTTTTTTTATATCAGAGGGGTGTGGCAGCTAGGGGGCTGATATCTTTCTTGAACAATCTGAAGTATTTTGTATTCTAACGTAATTAGATAGCCCTGTTTAATTTTTCTTTCTTTTCTGTGATATTCAGCTACCACAAGCCTGCTTGCAGCACTTTACAGTTTTATCTGTAGTATTGTGGCAGTAGCATTGTTGTATGGACTGTGCTATGGTGCCCTGAAGGTGAGCAAAATTTTAGACACAGCATCCGTTAATATTTTGGGGTTTGTTCTCTGCTTCCTTGTGTCTTAGATACTTAAATATGCAGAAAATTAATTAGAAATATTAGTCTGATTTGGTAGAGTTTTATACTTGCTCAACTGTGATGTCAATAAAGGAGATGCAATGCAGGAACAAAGCAGATGTTTTGCTTTTAAAAGGTGTATGATTTTATGCCTGCACTAACAGGCTATTTTTTTTGGCCAAAACTACATGGCATTTACCATCAGTTCTGTTCTACATGGGTTCTTGAAAAAAAATTATCTAAGTGGCTTGTTTCTAGGACAGTCTCAATGTATTGGTTTGTTAACCTCTCAAAATGGCTCACATGAGCATTTTTTCCAGTGCTGCAAACCAGAAATAGTCTTTTCAAATTAATCTTTATTTGAAAAGAAACCAGGAAATAGCTTATAGTGTCAAAGTGAAGATGTGTGTCTATCTAAAAGGTAGAGTTAGCTGGCAAAAGGAGGGGGGGGAGAAACCAACTCCAAAACCAACAGCTTTTCCTTGCTTGAAATGCCATTCTGTTTGAAAACAGTGTGGTGGTGGTGGTGCTGTTTGTTGGTTTCAGGTGTCTGTCAATAATCAAATGCTCTCAGTTCACAATTAATTGTAGCATGAGTGCCTTCCAACTCTGAGTTGACTGGCTTTTTTCACTCTGAGTAAAATGTTGCTAGAGGAAGTACTCCCATGATGCTATGGCCCACAGAACATCATTAGCTTTCTGTGAATTTGTAGATTTCTCATGAGCCTTTTGTAAACACATCTGTTCAAGATAAACAAGCTTTAGCAAAGATCACTGTCTCATCTTTGCAGATCCAGTACAGTTCATGAAAACAAAAAGCCACTGGTTTAATCTGAATCCAGCACATTAGAAAAAAATAAATCTGAGTAAAAATATATGTAACTTTCAAAAATAAAAAGTGACTAAGTGCAGCTTTAAGAACCTGTGGCCTCAAGGAATACAGGAAATTCTTCATAAGGGTTATGAAAACTGTTGACTGTTTAATAATTAAGATGCTGTAAGCTTAAGGGATGTACACTATGTTAGTTTCTGATCAATAGTTAGACATAGCACAAAAATATTGTTCAATATTTACCTAAAAGTCCTGTTTCATTTTTGTGGAATTAGTAGTTAACTTCTCAATTCTCTTACTGTGATGTACATAATTCTTGTATGTCAGATAAGTGTTACACTTTGTCTCCTTTATTAACATTTCATTTCTGTCTCCAGGATTCGTGGGATGGGCAGCATATTCCAGTTCTCTTCTCCATATTTTGTGGTTTGTTAGTGGCAATATCGTATCATCTCAGCAGACAAAGTAGTGACCCTTCTGTACTTTTGTAAGTGACTCAGTTTGTGTCCCTACCCCAAGGAAGAAGCAAGTTGCAAGGGAATATTATAAATGTTAGCTATTAGTACCATTTGAACTGGTAGTCAATAGTGTTATCAAAAAGAGTGTGATGTTGGTTCAGTAGTTAAAGAGAAATTCTCAGATTTTGCACTCAGTTCCTCCTCTAACAACAACCTTTCTTTGTGACTTCTGGCAAATCACTTACATGCCAAAATCTGATTTAACTGCTTGCTGATGTTCTCCAGAATGCCAGTCAGGTGCCATCTTTCTGCTGGTGTGTTTGCTGAACAATCTGTACCCATTCAGTATTTAAAGAGGTGCTCAAAGCACTAGTTTAAACTGAAGCCCACATGGATTTTTTAACTGTTTTTCTCACTTAATTTGTTACTGTGGTCTTATCTTGAATGTATGCTCAAAGCACATGTTCAAATAATTTCATCTTGGATGCAAAACAATAAGGATCTGTTTTGGTGATGGGCATGCCCATCTAGCATGGGGAAACATGTATTCACATTGCTATTCTGAGTTTAGTATTGGTCTGATGAGGGTATTTCTGATTCAGTTAATTATGTGTGTAAAACAAGATAGTTCCAGTAGGAGAAACACCTCCCACAGAATAGCCATTAGAGGCTTAGTCACATAACTGGATTAGGCAGAGCTTGAACTTGGATTTAAATTTAGCCATAATGTTGGATGAATTTGATAAGCAGTAGTCAGGGGTAAATAGTGAGGGGCCTCTTCTGTGAACAGGGAGATTAATGATTCGTGAGTGTTCACATAGAAGGAAAATTCTTACCTTTGGGTTGACAACTAAACCTTGTCCTGTCAATCTTAGTTCAGATGACTTTACTCAGTTGGGTATGAGGTCCTTGTCCCTAGATCCCTGTTCTTTTGTTCTTTCCAAGTGCTATAGCCTGGATGCTTATGTTTGACCTGCAGGTTCAACTGTTTAGCCAGATATGGCACAATTAAGCATTGCAATACATTGCAGTATGTAATTGCAAGTACATCTTTGAAGATCTAGGGCTCATTCTGTAGTTAGCTTCCTGTCCATAAAAAGAAATAATACATATTTCTGTACCACATAGCGTATTGTAAGAAAAATCACATTGAGGGGTTGTGAGATGCTTAGGTATGGCTAGTAGTGCTGCATATGGTCTTCTAAAAGCTTATATCTAAGTTGTTCGGGCTTTAGTACCAGCAAGGTCTGCTAAGAATTTAGTAGCTTGGTCAGCATAGCTAGTTCATGAATTAATCAGGGTAGTATAGATTTTGTTGTTGTTGTTGCTGTTGGAGTTCGAATTAAACCAAGGAATTATTGGTTTTCTATTTGGTTTTGACAAATAGACCACTTCTAAACTTTGCACCAACTTACATTTCTGTTCAGTTATTTATGAACTAAAGGTTTGTTTCATGAGTACTAAGAACTCCACTTTAAATTCACTATTTGTTCAGTTACTCCTGTTGGTACTGGAGAAACTGCTGTTTGAACAACATCTGGGTACTTGTCTGTAATGGTGTTCATTGTGTGCAACCAGAGAACTAATTCTTTAAAAAAGTTGAGATCTCATCTTTGTAAACTTGCTCAGCCATGTGAAAGCACTAATATGCCAGGATTATTTTTTCTTGCAAACATCTTGTAAACTTTTGACTTGGTTATTCTTCTAAAACCACATAGAACAATACTTGCTTTTCAGTGGGTTCTTTTTTGTCTGTCTTTAAGCTCTTTAGTGCAATCAAAATTTTTTCCTAATTCTGAAGACAAAAACCCTGAGGATCCTCTGTCTGAAGTAAAAGATCCTTTACCTGAAAAGCTTAGAAATTCTGTGGTAAGTAAGCTTTTTAAATTTTTTTTTTAATTCATTCTAAGCATTTACTTTATATTGATTTGTATAGCTCCAATCTGGATCTTACTTAGCTCACAACACTTGTTAATTACCATGGTGTTGATTATAATAGATATATCAGAGTTTTACATTTAAATCTGCATATGAACCAATGTACTACACTAAGAGTATAATGCATATATTGCAATTTGAGTTATATAAAAGGAGGCATGCGAGAGAATTGGAATTCCCTAATGAATTCAGTGAAGTATCATTGAGGATTTTCTTCTAGCTCATATTGATAATAATAAATGATACTTGCTTTTGTGCAGAAGTTAGTGGGAAAGAGTTAATGGTGGCAAAACTATATTAACTCAGTATTTCTAGTAATTGCGAGCAATAGCTTTGTGGGTGCTGTTCCAGAAGCAGAAAATAAATGGTGGGAAGTGGCGTGGGTTTTCTGTGGTTGGTTTGTTTTGGTGTTTTGTTCTGGGTTTTTTTTGTTGTGGTTTTTAAAGAGCAAATGTAACCTGTTCCGTTTACTTCAGTACATACTTCAAATTTTTAGTACAAATTCACTCTAAATATTTATGCAAGGAGTAATATTTAAACATTATTGGTTTTCATACGGTGGAGCACTAAGTAAAAGACTTAAGAAGCTTAGTATGTTTAACTTGTACAAAAGAAGGTTGAACATTCATTTAACCTTGTGTAGGCCTTGGCTGTAGGGGAATAACTGTATGGATGGGTTTCTCCTAGTACAGCAGGCAGAAGTGTGACAAGGTACAGTGTGTGGAAACTGCAAGTAAATATTTAGAGCAGAGAAACTGCAGTTCTTTTGATGCTTAACAGGAGAGAAATGACTATAGGAGCTGCAAGCTCCTCTTTAGTTCTCAGTGTTGTTAGTCACCAAGGGGGCAGGGGAGCTGAGGATTATGATATAATCTTTCCTTCAGTATTTTCTGAAGTGGGACTTAAGTGATTTAAAAAAAAAAGTTGTATCCCAAGAAGTTAAGACCTTGCAGCAATAATTGCTGTGTGTAATTATTTGGCCGATTTCGGAGTAGTTAATCCTTTAAAGATTTTCTGGACTGAAAATATTAATACTACATTTACGGAGTGCTAACAGGTCTAAACTTGGGAGACTTGAGTTGTAGTGGCCTTAAGTACATATTGCCCCCTTGTGACTGAGTCTGGTGTTACTTGTTTTGTTGGTTTGTTTGTCATCAGCAGCTTGTCTTCATTTTTTAGGTGTAATGGAAAATTCAAACTCCTTCCTCAGGGTTGTTCCAAAGCTGTTCTTTACCCTTTTGCAAAGGAGAGGGGAAAAAAAGGTTGAAGAGCCTAGTTGTTCCTCCTGGTTGTTAGCTCTGTCTAGGCAGCTGTCTTCGAGAGCTCTTAATTGCCTGATAGTCTAAGCAATTGTTAGATCATAAATGGGAAATTTGGTTAGCCCTTCCAGCTCTTTTCAGTGCTGTAGGGGGCTGCTTATACACTCTCACAGTCCAGAATGAGAGAGAGAATATACTGGGTATATTAATTTTTCCTGCCCCACTTTGAGTATGCATCGTTCCACTTAACTCATTTGAACTAGTGCTCTTAGCCATAAGATTTATGTTGTGAAATTTCTGGTAACTTCAATGGAAGTAATTAACACTGGCATGATTTGAAAATCTTTAATCAGTGTTACTGCTGATGGTCGTTAACAATCTGAAGAGGACAACTGAAGCTGGCATTTTCTAAGATTATTTTATTTTGACTCCCCAGAGTGAACGACTGCAGTCTGACCTGATTGTGTGTATAGTCATTGGTGTACTCTATTTTGCAATTCATGTCAGTACAGTATTCACAGTTTTACAGGTAAGGTGTTCCATCATGTTTGCCATGTGCCTTCTATATACAAATACTCTAATGTGATATAGTGCTTATTCTGGTATTGCACCAAGTCTCCTGACTAGTTTTAGGTGGTCTTTAAATATGTAGTATGGCAAGTACATGAGATGAAGATCTTCACATTCCAGTTTTATGTGTCCAAAAGCTCCTCTTCCCCTGCTCTTTCCTAGTTTCTTCTTAAATTCTGGATTTCTATTTTAGTTTCTTAACACAGAATGCCTGCTTTTCCTTCCTCTATCTCAGCTAAATAGTGTCAGGATCATTTTGGAGTAAGGAAAAATGAAACTTTTTAAAAAAAAAAGTTTAAAAGGTTTGATTCTTAAAGACTGGGGGGCTGAACCTTGACTAAGCAATTGCATGCTAGTATGGCTGTTTGTAGAGTATAGTATGGGGAGTACCCCTTTACTGGAATTGTTACTTACAGGACTTCCATAGAGCCTTTGAGTTTCAAGTTTTTTACTTGTCAATGTATCTACTATTACTGTTTTGGATACTTTTAATGTTCATATGTATGACTCCTACTAGATCACGATGACATGGGACCAGATCCTATGCTTTAATTTGTTTAAGCAAAGGCATTTGCCTAGAGAGTTGCAGTTATTAAATTTCTTCTTTTGGTATTCCTGTAATGGAACCATTGGTTAGCTTATGAACAGCTGTATATAAGGCAAATGAAAGTTTCTTGCATGTATTTCAGAAGGATTTTACCCTTCCAATGCTGCCTACAGTTAAAGAAAATACATTTTAAAAGCATATTTGTTTAGGTAGCTTCTGGTTTTCAGGTGAAGTGTCCTACCTAAGCAGGTGTACTAGTTATTTCTAAGGAAAATATCTCTTCTATTGTATGGCTGGACTTCAGCAGCCCTCCGGAATGTTGCTTTGTCCCATGTTTGAGAAACTTGACTATATGTTCTTCACCAGTTGCATAGTTCAATAGGCTTAGGCTTCACAGAATTTCTGAACCAAAAGCTTATAACAAGGTAATGCAATCCTAATTTTGCTATGATATATCTAGAAATTTAGAGTAAATTTTAGTGTATTTGAAAGCATTACTGTGAAATCCAGTCTTTGTACTATGTTAATATAGTAGTATTTTGTGACTTCCGTGAAAGGGTTTTGGTCTTGGTGGGAGGCTTCTTACCTTCTTCTCAAGAGAATATAAGATTAGTGATTTTTTTCATTATGCTTATATCTCCTTTTATCCAGCAGATATAAATATAAATTGGGTTCAGCCTTCAGAGGATAATAGCTTTATCATTTAGAAAGTGCAGATGGGTCAGAAGCAATGGACTATGAAGGCAGATTGGTGTAGTATTTTTACTTTAAAATACTTCTCAACTTAGTGAAAATTTGTTAGAAACAGATGGTTTGTGCTCTCACAGGCATTTCTTGTTTGATCTTGAAGTTGGTAGTATAGCTTATAATGAAGAAATACATTCCCAACTTATTACTACAGTAGGACCTGCCTAGATGCTGGAAAAGGTATTACATCATTAGTGTACAATTTTGTTTATATAGATACAAACCTTAATTTCTTCAATTCTTCTTTTTAGCCTATTTTAAGTTATGTTCTCTATGCATTGGTGGGTACGGTAGGCTTTGTGACCCATTATGTTCTGCCTCAACTCCGAAAGCAACTTCCTTGGCATTGCTTTTCTCACCCGCTGCTGAAAACCAAGGAATACTATCAGTTTGAAGTCCGAAGTAAGTATCATTCAAGACACTTTTTTGAACTTGCTGTAGTTGCTGACCAACTTGTGTTACCTGTTGATACACTTAATCTCTTCTTTTCGTTATTCTCACCGCTGGACTATTTAATGACATCTAATCTAGAAGTGTCTTAGTTTCTCAGTTCCTCATGCTTTGATTCTGTGACATTTTATGTATCTCTTAACTGATGATGGTAATAATATATTACATGTGCTAACATTATCTCAGAGCAGTTCCATTAAAGCACAGTCTTCAAAATCTTAAGTTGCAAAGTTTGTGCTAATGATTGCCTTAATAGTTTTGTATAAAGGTAGAATATGTTTCACTAGATATTTCTTCAAGATAATAAGTTCTCAAACGTTGTAGAGGGTTAGGTATGATAAATGCTGTCAGAGATTTCATCTTGGCATGGATCTGATTTTTAATGGTATTGTTGACATGTTTAACGAAGTAGTACAAGTGGCCTACTAATGGAAAAACACACTAAGGGACCAGTCTTGATAGTTGACCTGTGTAGACACGCATTTGCACCTTGTGTTAAAGTCTGTGTTTCCATGAAATCTTTCCCTGGAGGCTGCAGAAGATACGAAGTTAGTTATACTGCTAAGTTTTCCACTATGGATAAATATAGTGGTAGGTTGTGGGGTCTCCACTGTTGGTATGTTTTTATTGTTAACAGCAGACTTAAGAAATTTCTATCAAAAATGGCTTAGAAACAACTGAAGCTATTTTGTTTTTTCTCTTCAGTTAGTTTTTGAGGTAAGACAGTAATGAAAAGAAAGTGAGTATCCTGCTGCTTTCAGGAGCAGAGAATTATCAGAATTGTTCTGCAAACTTCCTACCTTTGTAGCAGTTATGCAATGTGGTCTTTTCACTGATGTCTAAATTGTGGGCTGCTTTTTTTTTTTCAGTGATTTGGTGTAAAGTTGGGTAAATATGAATAGCAATTGTAACATGATGCCAAACTATTTGGAGGAAGAAGTGAAAAGTGCAATTTATGCTCTAGACTTTTAACCTGCAATACTAGAGAAGCTATTGTTGGTGCCCTTTTCCTGATACCCAACTTCAGCATTTCCATATGTAGTAGTGTTTTCAGGAAAGATGAAGGTCATATCCAGTAATGTTAAATACAAGTTTGTAGCATCTCCCAGTTTGGTCCCCGTAACTTATAGAGAATTCATGCCGTGTCAATGACTAATTGTCCTTATGGCTTCCGTTGTAGAAAAGGAACTCAGTTTTTGCTGGGGCTCATCTAGGCATGTACAGTCATTCATAGCAATGAAGAGGGGTGGGCCTTTTTCTAGCCTTTTTCAAGTATACCTTTAACCCTTCACGTATGCAGCAACACTTAACATAACTTTTGACATAGTCTCTTCCAGCCTGTATTTGCACTGCCTTGTAGAATAAGTTTTATCATTATCTTCCTTTGCATTGATTTGAAACATAGCAATCCTGTTACGTGGTTTTGCAATTACTGTGGAAGTTTAAAAGAAGTTCTTGCATCTCAGACATTTGTGTTGGCAGGTTACGTATGCTCTTCTATATTGTGGAGTTGTAAACCAGAAATCTTTTGTTTCAAATAGGGTTGGAATATGCATCCTTTTGCATGAGATAAAGTACATAATGTCAAACAGCTTCATCAGTATCAATGTTGAAATTGTTGAAGAGGTAGCAACCGGGTTTGTTTCCTGCAGTGTGCAGCAAGCAAGTAGTTCGCAAACTATTATAATGTAATACATTTTGTATAGATGTGTAACAGTGCAGAAACTCTACTGGGGGTATCAACAGTAGCTTAGAAGGAGCTTCTTTTTATTTTGGTTAGATAAAACTATGAAAATTCAGTATGAGAATACAGCTAGAGTTCTGTTAGCTGAGTTTGATTTGATAGTGCAGTCTGATTTTTTTTTTTCTTTTTAATATATCTTGACAGATGCTGCACATGTTATGTGGTTTGAGAAACTTCACATTTGGCTCCTTTTTGTAGAGAAGAATGTTATCTATCCACTGATAGTCCTCAATGAGCTTAGTAGCAGTGCTAAGAATATTGCTAGTCCAAAGAAACTGGATACTGAGTAAGTAGAAAAGCCTATCAAGTAATCTGAGTATGTCTACTGTGGTGGGAAATTAATAGTGAGTTCTGGCCTCAATGGGAAGGCAGTTAATGCTATTGCCTTAAAACTAAGGCAAGGAACAATGTTCATTATTTGAAAGCTCTTACAGAACCAAGTCGCCTTGCTGTTTTGAACTGAATGGAGTATTACAGTGTTAAACGAAGAACCCACACAAACATAAATCATTCAATTCATAGCATATACTACAAAGATTGTAGGTTGCAGAATTACCTAGTAGTGTGGTATCAGAATTTCCTTGTTGATCCTCAGAGTCTATCATATGATTATCTGGACTGCAAGTTCAAGATAGTGACAATATGTTCTGGTATTTTGTCAGGTGAAAGTTTGAGACTTGTGTAATGTACCCTGAGTTGGTGTGCCAGCTTGCAGCCCCTCTACAGCTTCCTGGACTCAAGGAATTCCCTAGGCCTTCCAGCCCCTAAGTATAATCTGTATCCAGATGGAATTGACACTGCCTCTTAAACTGAGCCTTAGTTATAATCCCTCAAGCAGTGTATCTGACTGTCTCAGTGAATGAGTTCATTAATAGGCCCTGCATTTTTTGCCTCTGAGAACAGCAACCAGGTGGCTTTTTTGGGTTTGAAGATTTATTGGTTTAGAACAGAAGTGTTGTAGAGAAAATAAATCTTGAAACAAAATGGAGTATGTGCTGGGGGTTGGGGCTTCGGATTGGGGGGTTTGGTTTTTAAATTTAATCATCCCGAGATCTAGTAAGTTCTTGCTTTGGGTTCATTAATCTTGTAACTAAAAGGTGTTTGGGAGGAATATAGCCATTACGTTACTTTAACATTATTTTTATAATCCTTTGATCTGTCAGTTACTAAGGAAAAAAAACATCACTAAGTTGTGGTTGCCCCAATACAAGCTAGAGCAGTATAGTCATGCAGGAACTAATGATAATCCAGTGTTCATTAACATCCTCTTGCTGATTAATCTAGAGCACTCCTAGCATTTTCGCATCTCAACATTCATAACCTAAATTAAAGACCAGGTTTCTGTTCAGAGTACAAGGATATTTCACCTCTTTTTTTTAATTAGTGAGACTCTTACAAATAATGCTAATTCTTGAATATTGATTGGCTTGAGAATACCAATAGAAAGATTTGGATAGTGAACTTAAATAAAAAAAAAATCCGAAGTTGTCTTTAAAAACCCAAACAAACCCCTCCACCCCCCAAAAAACTCAAAAAGCAACCCCAAATCTAAACCTTGAGTTTGAAGAGATTGACGTTGCATGACAGCAACAGTTTAGGTGGTCTTTAAATCCCTTTCAGACACCAGATAATAACTGTTTTGTGTGAATTTCTTATACAGGTTGGGTGCTTTAATGATCACAATAGCTGGCTTGAAGTTACTGCGTTCATCATTCAGTAGCCCAACGTGCCAGTATGTCACTGTTATTTTCACAGTGCTCTTCTTTACTTTTGATTACAAAAGTTTTACTGAGACCATGCTGCTAGATCTCTTCTTCATGTCCATACTCTTCAGCAAGGTAACTCTAACTCTCTATTTCTAGGTGTTTCAGGTCATCCAAAACAGAAAACAGATAGTCTTAACTGATAGGTAATCTTCCAGGTCATCAGTCCTGTTGATACTGTAATTAATGTGCTATAAGACAGCTAAGACTTCTCTTTCCCAAAGCACTTCTGTTTGCTTCAGGAAGCATATGTAACTTTCTAAACATCTCATGAGTTTCTGTTAGAACAATAAAGTGTGTATTATGTTACTTGCTTCATTATTACATCCTTTTTATAAGTTTCAGGGCTTCTGGTAGACCAGTAAGAACTCTAGGGTGACCAGTAAATTCCTCAGGATATTTGTGTACTGCAAAGCATGTTGATTCTCAGCCAAATCACTAAATCTTTCTTCTTTCTTTTTTCTTTTTTTCTCCTGTAGCTTTGGGAACTCTTTTATAAATTGAGATTTGTATATACCTACATTGCTCCCTGGCAGATCACATGGGGATCTGCCTTCCATGCTTTTGCCCAGCCCTTTGCTGTGCCACGTATCCTTTGAAAATGCAGACTTTTTTCTCAAGTCATGTATTTATAACTTCTCAATGTTGCATTATAATGGATTATGTATTATGGGCTAAATCTACTGAATGAACAGGTTTGTTTAGTGAGTGTTCATGAAAAACTGTGCACACTTTCTGCCTTGCTACAATGCTATGAATTATACAGTACCAGATAGAGTAGGAATAGAATTCTTATATAAAAGAAAAAGCAGGAGATACTTCATTCTGAAAATGACATAGCTTTTATTATGACAGTTATTGCCTTTTTGAAGAGTCACTAACTATGGTTTTAGTTCTTGAGTTTTGCATTTTAAGCTTCTGTAGACTGATTTGAATGGAGTGTGACTTTAGTACTCCGTGTGGAATTTTGAGAAAGAGTGACTACCATGTCTAGTGCCAAATTTTCACCTATTTCTGCTTTTAAAAACAAAAGTAATCCCATTACTGCTGGAGATACTGTAAAGATACTTTACTGCATGAAAATTCTTAAAGATCTTGTTTTGCTCTTAATTGGCATTGCTGTCTATTTCAGGTGCTATCACAGAAGCTTGAAAAAAAAGTAGTTGTTGCTTCGCTTTCCTTAACTCTGTTATCCTACAGATTCTGCCATGTTGTTTGTCCAAGCAGCTGTGTCAGCTTTCTTCTCTACTCCACTGAATCCTTTTCTGGGAAGTGCAATATTCATCACTTCATATGCCAGGCCTGTCAAATTCTGGGAAAGAGATTACAAGTACGTGAAAAAAGACCTTTAAAGTTTGTCATTTGTTTTTAATAATGTAACTGTGGCTAAATGTGTTGGCTTGTTTTTTTGTTGTTTTTTTCCCCCTCCAAGTACTGCTATTACCCCCCCCCCCCCAAAAAAAAAAAAAAAAACAAACCACCAAAACACCCAAAAAACAGTTTATAGCACTGAAAGTCTTCAGCGAACTGTTTTCTAAACTAGCAACATTTGCTTTAGCTTAAGTAGCTTCTACCTAGAGGTATGCCGTCCTGCTAATTTTTTTCAACATAAAAAATTATACTATTTTAAAGTGCAATTTTAATCAGAAAGTGAATTTTATGTACAAAACCTTTTCATTACAACAAGGTTTTGGGGGCAGTTCATAACTGTATTTGACCCATGTTCATTATAGCTCATTTCACAGCTAAAACAGGCTAACCTCACTATAAAAATCTTTAAAGTAAATCTTTTTTGATCAAGGTGGGATCAGTAGTAACAGATTTTTCATGTTAGATTATACCTCCATGTGTTTTATTTCTCTTAAGTCCACTGCTGTTGCTGGAGTATCATACCAATGAAATGTTAAATAAACAGCATATAGGGCAAGCAGATAGTTCTGGTATTTATGGAGAATCAAATTTTCATTTCACTGCTCTATTGCTGTTTTCCTTTCTAACACTACAACAGTTTAAATACAATGTTCCAAATCTTATGTTTAAGAGTTAAAGTTGTAACTTCAGCCAATGAAATCACTTTCTGAAAACTGCACTTTCAGTGAAGTCTACCAGAATGTTAGTTGTGCTGATTTAATTGTTTGTCACATCTAAAGCTTTATGATATCTGTCTAAGAAAATATATATGCTTATCTCTAAAGCTAAAGATTTTTCTATGGCTATCTACTGTGGACAAACTTTAGGTATTGGATCATAGTGCTATTATAGGCAGAAAATACTTTTACGTGGGAAGAGCAGCAAATTAGCATATAAAATTATTTTAAAATTACTTTTTGAAACTATTTCAGTGGGAATATTTTTTAACGATTTTTATTCTGTTAGTAGTTTCTTCCCTTAGATTTTTCTTACTTAACACAAAATTTATTACTGTATGCTTTATAATTTTCAGCACAAAGCGTGTGGATCATTCAAATACAAGACTAGCTTCGCAGCTTGATCGAAATCCAGGTAGCTTTCCTAGTCTGATTTTGGTGGGGTCTTTTTCTGGGGGGGAAGTGTTCTGGTTTTGTTTGGGTTTTTCTTTGGTGGGGTTGTTTGGGGGTGAGGTTGTTTGTTTTGGGGGAGTGGGGTTTTTTTGGTAGGGGTTTTTTTTAGGGTTGTGGGGTTTTTTCCAAATGGCAATGTTTTTTAATAAGTTTTTTTGAGATTCATGATCAGTTTGCCCTTTGATCTTCTCCAACCCTGCCCAACATTTGTTATATCTACTGTTATTTTTTCCTCCATCATCTCTCTTGCTTTATTCTTTAGTCTTCTGTAAGTTTTTCTTGTTTTCCCCCTTATCTTTATGTGTGCCTGCTTTATTTATAATTGTAGTATGCATTAAGCTGTTTTGCTTTTTATTTTTCAGTATTAAGTATTTTATTTTTCTTAAGTAATTAATAATTAAAAAAAGCTAAAAGCTATTTGAGGGTGTCTCAATGTCATGGTGGTGAGACTAGTACAATATCATTACTGAGATACTTCTGTGCTAATTTTTTTTTGTTCCTTACGTGGAATAGATTGATGGGAGATTCATGAGTGGAACTGAATAAGTTGGAAAATAGAGGAGTGACTAAGAAGGGAAAAAACTTGGTGAAAAATACTAAATGTCACTTAGCATTTGTTTGGAGTAATTGTCCCTTCAAAAAGAGGGGGTGGGGTGAGAGAATGACCTTAAAACAATGTTGCTGTTAAGAAAAATGTAGGATTCGATGTGAAGTGATAATTGTCATTCAAGCTTGATGTTTTTCTTCAGATTAATATAATGCAAATCCAATCTTCCTGCAGGTTCAGATGATAACAACCTGAATTCAATCTTCTATGAACATTTAACGCGTTCCCTTCAGCACAGCTTATGTGGAGACTTGTTGTTGGGTCGGTGGGGAAACTATAGTACTGGGGACTGCTTCATCCTAGCCTCTGACTACCTCAATGCACTAGTACACCTTATAGAGATAGGAAATGGCTTGGTCACCTTCCAGCTGAGGGGGCTTGAGTTCAGAGGTGAGTTTGTTACGCTTCTTTAATGGTATATACTAAAAAGTGGACTTCTGCTTTGGAAACTTAAGGTTTTTTCAGTTCTATCCTGTAAATTAATTGCTTTGAAAATGGGCTGCAGGGCCTCTTTATGCCTCTGTGACTGGTGGGGAAAACTAGCTTGCTCTAGCAGAGTTGATGCTAAGTATCTTTCCATTTTAGTGCAACATGGCTACCATAATTGATTCTTAGAGACAACTAACTAAAATGTGACTTTAGAGTGATAAATTAAGCTGTCCAAATCTTTAGTGTTCATTAGCAGATAGTTCACTTAGCGTTACAGAAACATAATTGGAGACGAGTTGGATTCTAAACACTTTTAAACACAAGTCAATATTAAAGCAATCGTATAAAGTGTTGAAGTCTTTCTTCTTTTCTGTATTTTCTCCTAAGGAACTTATTGCCAGCAACGAGAAGTAGAGGCCATCACTGAAGGTGTAGAGGAAGATGAGGGGTTTTGTTGCTGTGAACCAGGCCACCTTCCTCACATGCTTTCCTTTAATGCTGCCTTTGGGCAGCGTTGGCTAGCTTGGGAAGTGCTTGTGACAAAATATGTTCTGGAGGGTTATAGCATCACTGACAACAGTGCAGCTTCCATGCTTCAAGTCTTTGATCTCCGGAAAATTCTCACCACTTACTATGTGAAGGTATGGTTCAGATCAGTACAACCCTTGGGGGGAGATAGGCTGGACTGCATCTAGGAACTGCTTAATGTCTTGATCCTCATATGAAAGACATTAGAAGTTCATAGAAGTGATACAAATTATAGATGTATGAACACCTTCATCAAAGGAGGATAGAGTTTGCTGTAATGATGATTACTTAAGAGAGGACATTTTCTAGCTGAAGCTGGAGTAGAAACTTGAAAGCTCTTACCCAAATGTGATAGCTGTGTTGTAAATGAAAAGTTAAATAGTGTATTTCTCTTGGAGAAAGCCAAGCTGCTTTGGTCTTTAAAAGAAGTCCAAACCCATCTTTGTCTTTAAAAAAAAAAAAAAAAAAAAAAGCCCTACCCTGCAGTTGTAAGAGGACTCCAGGCCTCAGATCCTTTCAGATAATCAGTTTACTAATTGGTCTTTCATAAGCTACCCTCTTTCAGAGCTGAAAATGTTCAGGTTGAAATATTTCCAAGATATTTATTCACTTACACACAAATTGTTTCCCCCGCCTCTCCCCGCAAATGCAAGGGTGTTAAACTGTCTTGTTTTTTATTTAGCGCTTGAATTCTTTAGAAATTCAATATCTAAGCCACCATGTTAACTAGATTAAAAGTCATATGTAATTGTCTTTCTGCAAAATTACAGTGAGTCCTGTGCCATCTTTTTTTCCTTTCCTTATTCCTTCAGTGCAAGCCTCAGAAATCTTGACAGTCTTTGAAAAATATTCCTGTATACAAACCTGTATTATGTTTTCCGTGCAAATTTGTTGCATCTGAGCTAAATAAATGCTACTGTGCATCAGTTTTGTTTATTATCAGGAAAATAATATGAATGAGTTGAAACAATTGATATTGCTGACTTCTTTTTTTTTTTTTTTAATTGCAATACTGACTTGTATTTTTAATTACGACTGTTTCAGGGAATCATCTATTATGTCACAACATCCCCCAAGCTAGAGGAATGGTTAGCTAATGAGACAATGCAGGAAGGACTGCGGTTGTGCACAGACCGCAATTATGTTGATGTAGACCCAACATTTAACCCCAATATTGATGAGGATTATGACCACCGTCTAGCAGGGATCTCAAGAGAGAGTTTCTGTATGATCTATTTGAACTGGATAGAATATTGCTGCTCTCGAAGAGAAAAAGTAAGTATGAACATGTGAGGAAAGCCATTCACTATTCTAGGATGGTCTCACTTTTTCCCCTGTTTGTTTGACTTTACAGGCTGGTTTAATATTGATTTTTTTTAATTAAGATTTATAATTGAAATATACATTTGTAGTTTACTGTTTTTGATCTTCTGCTCTTGAGATGTGAATTTAAATAAATTCTGTAAGTAGTATATGATTTAACCTGTTCATTAATGAGTTTTCATTGACCAGCTCAAATCCATCAGCTGAATCTTAGTCAGGCATTTATCTACATGCAAAAGGGTATGCTTGTAGAACTGATGTTTTGTGCTCAGATGTCAGTGGTTACAAATCAACTCTAACCTAAACAAAAAAATCCCAAAGCAAAACAAAAACCCCCAAAACCCAAATACCTGTTGCTAGCTTACAAGACTGACTACTACTTTCTTAGTGGTCATGCTATACTGTTCCTTTGGACCACTGGAATTGTTGGCTTGTGGAAATGATCATCCCATATTCAACCCTTTTCCTCTCCAAATCCTTCCACCTTTTAAACAGAAACGTTAGTATGCTTGCAGAGGAATGCCTTGACTTCTTACTGTTTACAAAAAACTGCAGTGGTCCAGTCAAAGTAGTGTTGCCTTTGAGAATAAGCAGAAATTGATTGAGATTAGAAAGACAGGAATATGAATTTGTGTTTAATGAAGAATCTAAGACTTCAGAGTTCAATTTTACTTTGGTGGTAAAAGTTTAACTAGACGCCCCTTTTAGTGGGTATAAGAATTAGTGTTCTGCAGTCACATGACAAACAGCTGAAGAAAATTGTTTCCCTCCAAGTCACTATCTTGTGAAATATTTTGTGTAAGTATTGAAAGTCATGTTTAATCACTTGAATGATACTATTATCTAGGGCATTATAATACCCTCTACAGCTACTACTGGCTTTGAGCTGAGGGCAAGTTTCCCCTGAATAAAGCTGTAGTCCAGGGAAGTTTTCTGTTAACTCAGTTATATACTCCTAACCGGTAAGTGAGAATCCACCTTATTCACTAAAAATATTTTTGTCTTAACCCATTTTTTCGTTAATCAACAGTTTGCATACAAGATACACAGTATCTGAGGAATGTTGCGTGCATCTATTCAGCTTAGTTTGTCTTATTTCAAATATAGTATAGCCTTTACAAGTATTCTACGTACTTGCAGAACTTAAAAAAAAAAAACACAAAACAAAAAACCACCAAAACAAAAAACCTGCACAAAAACCCAAAACAAACAAAAAAAAACAAAAAAAACCCCCAGCAAAAACCAAACTTGTTGAAAGTCTGAGCAAGAGTAACTGTTGTGGTGGGTACATGTGCATGCTTGAGTTTGTGTATCTTTATGTGTTTGGGTCTTTCTGCTTCTTGCAGAACAGTTTTTCTGTGGTGATTTCTTTACTCTGTTCACCTGGCTATTCTTTTTTTTTTCTTTTGTTACTACAAGCCGCTGGATTCAAGTAAAGACTCACCTCTGGTGACATTGTGTTATGGACTCTGTGTTCTGGGGCGGAGAGCATTGGGAACAGCTTCACATCATATGTCTAGGTAATAAAATACTGTTGTTATAAATCCCTCTGGGTTCCTAGGTTAGGTCTTAGATGAGTACCTCTTCATAAAAAACCCCAGATATTTAATGTAATCTTTCCTTAAACTGGACAGATATGCTATGTAACTTGTCTTTGTTATAACAGCCAGTGAAACATAATCAAAGAACAAAGTGAGGGAGAACTTGAATTTGAGCATTTTGTTTTATTGAGCTAATGCAAGGTGAAAATTCTGGTGTGGGTAAGGACCAGTTACAACTGATGAAAAACAACTGGTAAGTTTCACAGTTTAGCTGGCTCTGTGGCAAGCAGTTGTATTTTGTACAAATCTCCTTCAGCTCAACTTTGTCATCATATAGCATCCTCTTTCTTGCAGACTGACAGCCCCATCTTACTTGGGAAGACCAATGTAAAATACAGTTGTATGTTTCAGGAAATCATGAGAAGATGGTTTAAAAAGAAAATAAATAGAAGCATAATTGAATGTGGAAGCTATTGGTCAGCTGGGTGCTGACTGTAAAATCTGTTCTACTTCACTTTCAGGGAAATTGTTGACTAATTATTCTAAGTACCAGCCAATTGCCCCCTGAAGGTCTTGCAGATATGCACTCCCAAGAGTGATCAGAGCATATTTGATTTTTCATTCTTAGTTTAGTTTAGTAAAAGGAAACAATGCCTTTAAACATGATGAAGTTGTCAAGATTTTTATTCTGTACTAAAGTGTGCACAATGGAAGCTACATAGCCTCCTTCAACTGGTCCATTGTGGTGTTATATTCCCTGGAAAGTTTTCTCTTTAAAAATTTTCAGAATGAAGTCAGGCATTCGTCACAGTGTTCCTGTTTGCTTTAGTCAATGCAAAAAATCTGTGGCATGTATGGTTTGCTCACTGCCTGTTCAGTGCACATAGACATCTAGTGTCCAGGCTTTGCTTACACACACATCCTTACTCATATGTTCTCTTCTCCCTGTCCTATCCTGTAAATAACCTTTATAGAGAAGATGCTTGTGCCTTTCTGTGCAGCTCAGTATTTTCTGCTCTTGTCAGTAATGATAATTGTGAATAAGTTTGTATTTCTGTTAATATTTGGGCTGTTTCCTCATTATTTTTTTTCCCCTCAACAGTAATCTGGAATCCTTCTTGTATGGCCTGCATGCCCTATTTAAGGGTGACTTCCGTATATCTTCAATTAGAGATGAATGGATCTTCGCTGACATGGAATTGCTGAGGAAAGTAGTGGTTCCTGGAATACGGATGTCACTTAAGCTACATCAGGTGAGAGATTACACAGGAAGATGTGTCCAGTTCTTTTAAAAATAAGCATCTGGGAGAGAGAAAAAAGAGGAAGAGAATAAAAGGGCATGTGGTAGAGGTGGACAACTAAAAATGGGGGAACATCATGTGTTGTGCTTTGTTTTCTTATAGCTCATGTGGAAGGTGATACAGAGGAAAAAGGAATGCAGTTTATGCGTAGAGCTTGAAAATTACATCAAGTGTAGATCAGAGAATTTGTCAAGCCCTGTTTCATATCCAGCTAGAGATAATTCCCTTATGAACAGCTGCTCTGATATCTTCCTTCTTCCCCTCCCCACAAACATGTGATTGGCTTAAAAGGTCACCATGCCATTCAAAGCTGCACAGCCCTCTCCAATGGGAGTTGGTTTTCTTGTTCTTTTTATTTGAAGTGTTGTAATAACACTTTGGTGTTACTCAGTGATCCTGTCAGTAAGGTTTCAGGTGAGAATGTGAGAAGGTTGCCGTTCACCAAGATGAAGTTGGGGTTGGTCTTTATAATGAAGTGAGGGTAAAGACGAACAATCTCAAATTCTGTCCAGTGTGTGTGTCTCATCTAAGCTCAGCAAGTACAAGAAAGCATGTACTGAGTGATAAACATTCTGTGAGGGGGGGGTGGAAGTGTTGGTACTCTAGATGAGATTGCTTCAGAGTCTAGAAGTCCCCCAAAGCTAGCAGTGATTGAATTAACTCCACATATCACAAAGTCCCTTAGTTTAGCAGAATGCATATGTTAGGAGTACGTCTAGCAAAGTAGAATAATTACAAAATCATTGTTGAAACCAGCAGAAGTACCACTTCAACAATTCTGAAGTGCTCTAAGTATATTTGGGTTACGGTGCAGAAAGGGCTTGAATTAAGTCAGAGAATGAAAAGTGAGGAAAAATACAAGTATCTCTAATAATGAAAAATGTTTTTGCTGAACATTATTGTATTAATCTTTAAAGGGTTAATTTTATTCACTTGCAGTGCAATAGCATATCGAGTCTTCAGCCGGTGTTGGAAATTTAGCTATTAACCACTATCCTTTTTTAACCAGAAAATAATGTGACCTAATACTGACTTGAACTTGCAAATTTTGTGTTTCTATTTGACTGGCGGTGAATTATGTTGTGTGATAGTATCTGATGCTGAAATAATCTGTCATCAAGTATTCGTGTGAACTTTTTAACAGAAAATACAGATAAACCTTATTGGTTTTCTTTCTATTGCTATTTTCATATAATACAGCCTCGTGAATAATCAGTGGTTTACCTTAAGTGTGTTTTACAGTTGGAGACTTGTGAATAAGCTAAGAAGCTAAAACTAAAATGCTTCTGTAGACAATATAAATAAATATAAATCTAGTATAAAATTCAACTAGAAATTTACTTGAATCAGTAATAGGCAGGTCCTTCCAATCGTTTTGGGTTTAAGTTAGAAGCAAACACAAGCAAACAGAATCTGTTGGAAGAGAGATCATCTTTAATAGTGTTCTTTAATAGGTATCTGATATTTTGATGTCGAACTTCACGTAAAGTACTGAGCCTCTCAAGAGTTAGAGGTGTGAAATGTTTGATTTTTTTTGTCTGTAGTTACATCTAAAATGTTGATCATATGTTACTTAACCTGTGTTCTTGGAAACAGGATCACTTCACTTCTCCAGATGAATATGATGATCCTTCTGTTCTTTATGAAGCCATAACAACCCATGAAGAAAATCTAGTTATAGCACATGAAGGGGACCCTGCTTGGCGGAGTGCAGTTCTTTCCAATTCTCCCTCCCTTCTTGCTCTGCGTCATGTGATGGACGATGGCACCAATGAATATAAAATCATTATGCTAAATAAGCGGTATCTCAGTTTTAGGGTCATTAAGGTAAGCTTTGTGCACGGTCCACAATGTGACAGTACGTTGCGGTATAGTTTAATAACCATACCGAACTCCTGGCTCAATTCAAATTTCTGTTGTTATTGATCTGTCATTGCTAGGGCTGCTGCTTCTCATATAGTGGAAGTATTTAATCAGAAAATCAGTTCCTGACTTAAAATATCTTATACCTCATCCCATTCTTAGATTTGCTTTATTCTCACTGTTGCAGCTTGTGTCCATAAGTTCAGCCTTTTAAAGAAGTGAATATGAATGCTTGCAGTTTTGCAGTGCAGTATTACATCTGCTTGTGAAGGCCTTAGTACAGCAAAGCAGTCATCACACACTCTCACTGTTTCACTTGGACATAGCCTTTCTACTTGGCTTTTGCAGGTGAATAAGGAGTGTGTGCGTGGCCTGTGGGCAGGACAGCAGCAGGAGCTTGTGTTCCTGCGTAATCGTAATCCAGAAAGAGGAAGCATCCAAAATGCAAAACAAGCTCTGAGGAACATGATCAACTCCTCTTGTGACCAGCCAATTGGATACCCAATCTACGTCTCACCTTTGACTACTTCCTATTCAGATAGTCATGAACAGCTTAAGGAGATTCTCGGGGGAGCTATCAGCTTAGGAAACATCAGAAGCTTCATAGTGTCTACGTGGCACAGGTGAGCTGAGGAAGAGTTCTCATTAGTGTGTGTTCATACTCTCATATTCCATTAACTAGTCTCGTACATGCCCAACACAGCATAATTTTTAATATTCGGTCACATAAAAATAAATGTGCCTGAAATGAAAGTCAAGGCTTATCTGTAGCATATGGCAACTGCTTTGGTACAGGATTAATCTTCAAGGCATATAAGTAACTATGTAAATGAGTGCTCAGAAAAAACAGGACAGTCTAGGTGCAAGAACTGCAACTTCAGTTCTAATGTCAGGTCTAAGAATGAGCCAATGCAATTTCTGTATTTTTTTCAGTGTTGTCACTTTTGCAGTCTATAATACCATCTTTACAGAATCAGGACTATTTGGTAGGGTTCCTATCTTGCAAATATTTAGCATGCAAGTGCCAATATTAATGTTGTTAGGGTATGCTCATGCATAGCAACACGAGCTTTAGTTGTTGTTCAGAATTTCGTGAGTGCTTATAAATATCCTGTATATCAGACCCAGAACAAGTAACTGGAGTGATAATATAATCCTCCCTCCACATGACCCTTTGGTAGCCCAGTACAAACTTGCTGTGCTGTGTTTTATAGCCATGAGAACTTTTACTGCACTTCTGGCCCCTTACGACTGTGGCTCCAAGAGCAGCAGTGTCAGCTGTGTGTGGCATTCAGAAATGTGTGTCCCAGTTCTTACCAGTTCTAGGAACTGGTGCTGTAGTTGAAAGTCCTGTAGCTGTTCTGATGGTCATACACTTTGATATCTACAGCACATCAAAACAGAACATGCTGTTTCACTCCAGAATGTCACACTTACTACAGTCTGTGGTGTTTTTCTTCTGTCACCATCTGCTCGTCTGACACATGGATAGAATAACAGGTGAAAGTATGGCACAGAAAAGTATTTGGATCCAAGTTGTGTATTATCTGGGATTCTGGATCCCAGGGGCAAATAAAATTGGAAAGGAATGCTCAGTGTATTTGAGTGTGACAAAGAAAAATAATAAGATGTAGAAATTGAAGGGAGGAGGAATGTGCTGTGTTTTTTGTCCATCTGAAGTTTATTAATACAAACAATGTGATTTGTGGTAGCCTGTATGGTGATATACACTGGAAAATGTTCAATAAACTATTGTCTGAATGCTCAAAATTCACATGAGGATTTGTGATTCAAATAACTGCGATATGTGCTTCAAACAACTGTGTACATTACTGAAGGTAACAAGAAATCCCATACATTAAAAAACCCCACCCAACAACAAAAGTAAACGAACAAAAAACCCAACAAAGATTATTTTCCTGCTCATCTGAATAGACAAAGATTTTGTGGTATCAGAATACATGACTGGTGTGTGAAGGAGCATAAACTGTACTAAACTGTTACAAAATAACCAGGATGTTCTACCAGCATTTTATATTTAGAATTTTATCACTTTATTGTATTGTAGAGGTGGCTTGATTTTTCAAAAGCTATTTTGTATGAGCATTTGACTTATCATAAATAACTGTTACCTGAATAGCTGTCATGAAGAAAATTGCAATCTCTTAGAAAGCAGTATTTATATTTGCAAAGCATGTTCTGAGAAAATAAAGTCAAGTTTTATCAGATTTCTAGGGAATGCTTTGGATTGTGCTGAGTAAAGCCTTTCACTTGTCATTTATAAGGCATTTCTTAAAATCCTGATGATTAGAAGGCCTGACTTAAAGTATCAATTGCATTATGTTTTCAGACTAAGGAAAGGCTGTGGAGCTGGCTGCAATAGTGGTGGAAATATTGAAGATTCAGATGCTGGAGGTGGAGCTTCATGCACAAGTAACAATGCAACTATCAATGAGTCGCAGAGCAGCATGTCACAAGGAGGAGGGAGTGCAACTACAGGGCAGGGACCTGGAGCAGTACAGCACCCTCCTGTTGCAGCTCATCCCACAACTCTTCCTGCAGCTCATCCACCAACTCATCCCTCCACTCTGGGTAAAATTAAAATAAAACAAAGCAACAATTTTATACAAGTACAATCCTATAGACAGAACTGGCCTTCCAGTTCTTTGGATCAGGCCTAAGTTAAAAAGCAAACAAAAATGACTTGATTTTGTGGTGTTAACACCTGCTGGATTCATCTCAAGCTACGGTACTGTTTTATGTAATGCAAAGTTCCCAAACAGAAATTTGAGCAATAGGAGTATAGTTTGTGCTGGCAAAATAGATTAAATAACTTTTGATAACACGTCTCTACAGATTGGATCTTTTCGCTTCTGTTGTATGGTCTGCAAATGCTAAACTTGTCATTTTTTGTGAATGTCTTTATGTTTCTTATTTATACAGTGGAATGGATTCTCTATTTCCATAATATATTAGCTGAATCCTATCCAGGAGTCCACAGTGATCTGTAGTTAAGGAGGTGATAAATAGTAAAGCTGAGAAAAAGTTTTCCAAACACTGCCTTTACTCACAAAGAATATAAAAGTCTGTGTAGTTGAATGAACTTTTTTCACATGACGTAATTAGATCTGTCAGCTGTGGAGAGGCATTTACAAGTACTTAGTATAGGAAAAGCAATGACACAAATGCTTATAAACTGCAATTCCTGTTTTTCACTTTAAGGGTATTAAATTTTTCTGAATTTGTTTAAAAACAGCTTTTACTCTAACTTTCTGACTAGTCTTTGAACACCCAGTCAAGCATATTAAGAAAGAATATTTGGTTTTTTGAAACATGGACATCTCTACCTGCCTCAATGCTTCAAGTATGGGAAACTTAAATCTTAATATTAAGAAACAAATTGTTAATGTGGGAAGAGCAAGGCTGAAGCATTTTCAAGCTTACTTGTCTTGCAGGGATTGTGAGTTGAACAGAATATAAAATTCTGAGATAAGATCAATGGAATGTATTCAAATGCTCTGCTATATGAAATGCAACAGAGGTCTTCTGCAATACAGCGGTTTCAGATGTTAGACCCATCAGTTTTGTATCTAGGTGCTAAAACATGTGTGTTGGCAATCTAATGTGGGTGGGAGGCTTTATCAAACTCTCCTGATTCTGTATCTTTTACTTTTAGGCACCAGTCACAGCTCTCACTCTGTGCAGTCAAGCCTTGTCAGACATTCCCCTGCCCGTGCCTCGGTAGCTAGCCATTCATCTTATTGCTACGGCAGTCGTCATTCATCTCTTCGCACATCCACAACAGGCTTTGTGCCTTGTCGGCGTTCTTCCACCAGTCAGATATCCCTTCGTAACCTCCCTTCATCCATCCAGTCCCGCCTATCTATGGTGAACCAAATGGAACCTACTGGCCAGACTGGGGTCAGCGCACAGCATGGACTGCCTTCTTCTAGCAGCTCCAGCCAAAGCATCCCAGCCTGTAAACAGCATGCCCTTGTGGGCTTTCTAGGGACAGAAGGAGGGAGTAATGCAACTGAAACTCAGTCAGGTGGTAATGCAAGCCCTGCAAATCAAATGCAAGCCAAAAAGGATGACGTTATTTACAGAATCCAGGTGAATAGTCCAGAAGAACAAGTTAACATGCTTTTGTTAGTGTTACCTTGTTGAAATCACTACTTTTGAATACACACAGTCTGGAATGTCTCAGTGTACAACTATTGTGCAGTTACATTTGGAGAACTAATGTGAAGAAAAGGTTTTCTGGACAGCCAGCCTTCCTACATGCTTAGACATCCCAGTTTACGTTACTTACGTGTTTTGCTGTAGTGCAGTTTTGAGAACATCAGCTGAACTCAGTTCTTCATACTTAGTTTGCCTGTATTCATTACAACATGTAAAGCTAAACAGCTCCATTTGCAGGGCAGAAAGCAACTAGCTTTTTTAAATCAAGTAGATTTTCCACAAAAGTAAGTGTAAAAACACTCATTTTCACTTTCATATGTATTTATTCATTTTCATATGTATTCTTCGGATATTGCCGTAAGTCTGGGTTTACTGAGCAGCAAGCAGTACACCATTGACTAAGTTAATCATGGCAGCCTTACTGATTTTGTGAAGATGCAGAAATTTGTATTCTTGCTCTTCTAGCTTTTATTAGCCCCACATATATGGTTTTGGTAGTACATTAGTGGGAAACATCAAGAAGCGTGTTTAATAGGATAGATCATAACAAACATGATTTTGTTGCTGAAATAGCCTCATTTTAGAGTAATACTTTGTAAACTGTATCATAGTGGGCAAAGTTAAACTAATTTGCAGGTCTGTACTTAGTAGCTTTAGTTTGCAGGCAAGGGCCCTCTTATGAAACAGCTTAATTCCTCTGTGAGGAGGATACAGGCAAAGTTGACATGTGCCCTTGGATAGTGGACATAATGCAGTTCTCTCTGTCCCAAAGCAGTTTGCAGGAGTTTTCTCCTGCTGCCCCTGTGGAAAGGCCAGTTTACTTCAAAACATGCAGTGGGTCTCAACTAACCATGCTGGTAGATAAATAATTCTTCAATCTAACAGTAAATTCTTCAAGACCATGTTTGACCATGTTTCTTAAAATATTCTGTAAGAAGTGATGAGCCAGTTTTAACAGCTCATCATCACTTAACTCTTCCCTGCTACTGGACCATGTGCTGCCAATGCTTGTGTTGTGCCAGCTCCTCAGACCCTGCCATGAGCTAGTGTAACTGAAAGGGTGGGAAAGGGAACCAGAGCTGCTGCTTCAGACAGCAGTGAACTGGTACCTCGTCAGCTGTGTCTGGAACCACAGACTAATTTCCAAATTCTGTGCTGTTCAGGCTTTTTCCTAGCCTGGAGTTTGAGTTTCCAACATTGAAATTGGTCAGAAATTGATTTCTGTTTGTTAAACTCAGTTCTCTGGAAGTATGCAAAAGATTACAGTTTATCTGTTTCTTTTAAATTTTGGCTGAACTAACAGTCAAAACTCAATTCCTACTTATAGTTAATGGATCCCAGTCAAGTACTGGAAGGGATCAACGTGTCAAAAAGGAAAGAGCTGCAGTGGCCAGATGAGGTGATACGGCTAAAAGCTGGAAGAAACAGCTGGAAAGACTGGAGTCCTCAGGAAGGCATGGAAGGCCATGTAAGTTTTGCTTAGAAGTGGACAAGCTATCTTTAAAAAAGGGAGTATATTGATTCTATGGCAGTCTGCCTAGATGTTAAGGCCTAAGATACACGTAGTAGTAGTAAGTTGGATCAGCAGCTGTCTTCCAAGTTGCTGTTCCTACAAAAGCAGGTCTAGAATCTTAATTTGAAGTAGAGGGATATTTCCGCAACTGTATCCAAAAGATGCAGGATGATGACTCAGATGTTGTCAACCACCTCTCCTTCCTTGCCTTCTTTCAGCTCTTGTCATGAGCTCTCAAGCATTGCACTCATTCATCCAACCTTCATTTTCCTTTCCTTAAACTGTCAATCCTTGAGCAAACATAGAAGGTCAATTTGCCAATGAGTCCTTAATTGAATGGTTAACACCATTTGTTTTTAAATTATTCTGATGAAAATAGAGCCAAGTAAGATTGTCTTTAGATGTCTCTATTATATAATAGGTATGTGATAGGTGTTTCCTTTCCTTTAAGAAGGAAATCTGCTGTAACTAAAACTTGCAGAAGCCTATGACTTGAAACTCTGTCTCCCTTTTCCTTAGGTGTGTTATATCTGCATTTTATAAAAATTCACTGCATTAGTTAGAAAACTTATCTCCCAATTTAGGCTCTCTTTAGCAGGAAAAGAAAGCAGCTCTATATTTGAGGCTTTCTGTTTTTTACTGAGGCATACATTTTTTAGACTTGTATGTCTATAAATATGCTCCAGTGAGTATTCTTTCAGTGATAAATAGTAAAAGGGAAGAGTCACTGACATTGCATCTGGACTGGTTTATCAATACAACTGTTTCTTCATTTGGAATATGTCAGTTCTGACAGTTTATAAGAATTTGCTTTGATTGACTGCTTACCTCAATTGTGTTCAGGGGCTAGATTTTGCTGCCTGACAGTTTGCATCCACATCACTGTGGATGTATGCGCAAACTTAAGTTAAGAAATGGCAATATGCTGATAACACAGTGTATGCCAAATCTTCCTTGATGTTACATGTATATGAAGGGCAGGCCCTGGAAATAAATTCCTTCCACGAATAATTGTATCACAGTTGATGGTCCACTCTTAACATAGTAGGGTTACTCATAGGCAACACCTAGGAGTAGAATGTTGTAAACATTCATAGTTATGTTGGGTTTGGACGTTACACTTTTGGAATTTGTTGTTAGCTATTGCAGATCAAGAAAGTCTTAAAGATGGTGAATGTAAAGGGCTGTATTGAAACATGACCTGTTGCCTGGTATCATTAGGCAGTTTTTTTCAGGAGTTGCTGAGTGTTTTGCAAATTGCAGCATGCTGACATGTACAGTGATTTATGTTACAGAAGGATTAAAGCAAGAGGATTTGAAGGTCAGAGTAAGCTACTGTTCCGAATGCTTCTCATCTATTTTTGGTGCAGCATACTGGCAGGTTTTTTTAGAAGAGCATCTTTTAACCTAAGAAGAAAGGAGGAAAGCACCAGATTATCTTATGTGTGATTATGAGGAGAGGGTTTAACTTGATGACATAGTTTCCACTGCATGCTTCAGCTGCCTGTGGTTAAACATACTAGTATCAGTAAAGCCATTAGCTCTTAGGACAGTCTTCCCTTTCTGATCCTGCAGCTGCAGTCCTTTCTGCAAACAGGCAGAAATGATTCTTACCTGCTGAGATGCTGCTCATCAAGCAGTTTACCAGCCAAAGCCTTATGTCAATGCTCTCAGTATGAAGTTCAGCACTCAGTTGTTTAAAACTTTCCTACTACATAAAGCATTTTTTCCTAACTCTTGCTTTTTATTTTGGTAAGTATACAGTACAGTATATATAATACATGAAGACATTATAGGGTTTCTTCAAGGAAATGAAATTTAGCACTCTTCTTTGTATAGTAGCTACTTTTTCCAGGACTTTTGAGATGAAGGGATACTCTGCATTAGCTTTCTATGATACCTGACACTGGCATGTGAAAGAACCCTTTTCCCCCTGCAAGAGATTATTACCTCTTGACTATCTAGTGACATCATTTTGCATATTATCTGTCATTTATGGGTATCAAATAAATGCCAGTCATGATAGAAGAGATGGTAAAACTGAGCCCTTGGCTGTCTCAAAGGCACCAGTTTTAAGTTGGACAACAAGGATGTAGTACTTGGACTTTATTGGGCAATGTTTTATGTGTCTGGGGCTAGATTATTTCTGGCCTTATTCCATAGAGCATCTTAAAAAGTTTATTTGGACAGACTCTGAAGTCAGACTTGAATAGACAGCTTAAATACTGTGCTGTTGCATCAAATGAAGGGGAACTAAAGATGCCGTGCTTCCCTGGCTGAAATGCTGTCCCTTTGGATACAATGTAGAACTCATGCAGTGGACAAAGCTGAATCTCCTTCACCCACTGTTAGAGAAATTGGCAGCTGTCAGCTGAGTATAGTGAGGATTAAGGGGAGTCTCTTGGATTTGATCTTGGAAGATGTAGGTTACTTGTGGTTTTCTTGGGGGGGGGGTTCCCCTACCTGTATCTTTAGAACTCTTGAAAACTGTGCTATCCTGGATTTTGTGAAAATTAATTTTATTTGCTTTTTACCTTACCTTGTCTTGGATGTAGGGTTCTTTCCCCACAACTGGCAAATTTGAGATAACTCTATTTCTGTGGAGCTGGCAATACTTAAAACTGTGTTACTGGAGCATCCTTGTGGTTCCTTTGGGGCACTCAGAAATTAAGGGTGTGTTTTTATGGAGGCAGCTGAGCAGGGACATACCAGATCATACAAGGGCCTGTATGGAAAGGGACCTTCTGATGGTCAGTATCAGGCAGGATCCTTGGAAGCAGCAGATCAAAGTACGTGAATTCTGTAGATCCAAGGGAGTATGGGACAGTAGTTTATGGCACTGTTTCTGAAACCCTTCCTCTTTTGTAATATTTTATAATTTTAAATTATCTTTGAATAATTTAATTTAGAAGATCAACCTTGAATTCACAGTGAGTAGGGAACAAAATGAGGGCAAAGGATTTGACTTAGAGGAGACAGTAACTTACACCTTCCTCCTGATAAAACTACAGTTCTGTGCTATAATGTGCTGTACAACACTGAGGTATTTTAAGACTATTACAGCTAGAGCATCAAAATATCCCAAATCCATATGTGTACACTTTTTTCAGTTGTTACTGACTTTGCATGAACTATTTGCTTCTGATTTGGGTCAAGTTGTTTGTTCCTGCTGAAATGGAAATCAAAGGCTGGCTGTTCTCAGGTAAGCTGCAGATCTCCAGCAAGACTTCAAATCAGTAGCTTATCTGTGAGTACGCTGTCACTGAAAAACAACCAACTAAGTCAGTATAGCGCTTTATATTATTGCTTCTTTTGCCCTGCAAGGGTCTTGAATTATCAGCCACAACTTTGATATGGCAGCTTTCCCTACGGAACTTATGTTTTATTATACTACTTTTTTCCCCCCAGGTGATTCACCGCTGGGTGCCTTGCAGCAGAGATCCAAGTAGTCGGTCCCATATAGATAAAACCATCCTGCTGGTTCAAATTGAAGATAAATATGTTGCTGTTGTTGAAACTGGAGTCCTTGAACTTGGGGCTGAAGTGTAAATCTCTTTGAGACTGAAACTTGCCCTTCTCCAACGGTTCCAAAGAGAGAAGAAGGGTCCAGAAGAAGCAGCTCCCAGGACGTGAAACTTCGGTCCAGTTGTAGGAAAGGACTTGAAACACATTTGTCTAAGTCCCTTTCCCCAAATAAACAAGTGTAAGAAATTTCTTAAAGTTGTTAGCTGCTGAAGAAACATTTGCATGAAGGATAGATTTGTTGAGACATATCTTTTTGTTTATAAATTTTGTTTATGCATTGCGTAATGCTTTAAATCAACAAACTTTTCAGTTCTAAGATCAGAGCACCTCATATTTTTCTAATTGTTTTGCCAAAAATTGCCATGTCTTGTCACAGAGTGAGTGGAATTCATCCACCTTATTTTAAAGAAATTGACTACAAACCTTCAGTTTGGTGAAACAGTGTAAGGGTTTCAGGTGTGGCAAGAAGAGACTGAACAGATGTATAGATTCTTATTCCTTATGAGCTAAACATTAATGAGAACTGCACTAATTTTTTTACAGCAATGCACTAAAAACAACCCTGAGATTGCTGAGAACATTTATTTATATATATAAATATAAGTATATAAAATACCATTATTTAAATTGCCTTTGGGATTAATCCCCTCCCTCTCCATATACATGTTGATGGTAAGGGCTGTGCCATGGGTTTGGTTCTATGTTCTGTATTTCGTACAAGTGCATTTGCTGCATCCTCTTCACAATAAATGGTAAAATAACAAATATATAAAAAAGCACCTGAGTATCCCTGTACTACATCAGACTATTGTGGTGGCAGTGGTACCTCGAATCTGTACAACACATCTAGCTTTAAAGTGGACCCCAATATACTACTTTTCATCCTTCGCTAGCCATGGCTACTTTGCTTCTTTACACCCAGAGCTGGCTATGTTGTTTCATTGGCTCTTCTCTGGCAGAGACAGTTGAGTTTTGTAGGGGGAGGTGCAGGTCCATGATTACTTCATGGATGCTTGAAGGTTTTTTGATTCCATCCAATTTAAAAAAGAAAACCAGCAACAACAAAACCCCCCCAAAAACAAAACAGAAAAACCCAACAAAAACTTGACTTCAGCTTTTAAAGAGCTTTTATAGAAGGCACAGCCCTAAACTTGTATCACTTTTGCCACCTTGCCTTTTCTTTCCCTTTAGTCTTCATTCTTTTCTATGACTTGAATTTTATTTTCTGTGATTATATATTCTATGTAAGTGTAATTTGAGTATTTATAACTGTGAAGTTGAATTATTCATGTGTTGCATATCCTAGGTTTTATTGTATTTTTTTAAAAGTGTGTATTCAGGGAAACAAGTAACTCAGAACTATCATGGGAGTGTGAGAGGGAAACTGGTTTGTTCTTTACTTGCAGTTCCTATGACTCACTTCTCTTAATCCATAAGAAAAAAATGTACCTGTTGTGATTGTTTCCTGTTTCTGACCTGTAATGATGTAGGACTCTGTGGGGAAACTGCACACAGTCATAGCTTTTGGGAGCAGCCATCTTCTTCCCAGTCACCTCTGCTTCTTTATATGTAAGGTAACCAGAAGAGACTTCTGATATACCAGAGAGGTTATTGTAATTATTTCTCTGACATCAGAGAAACTTTGTCCATTATGTACCTAATGTAAGAGAAATTATATGGGGTGAGAAGAAACGAAGGAAGAAACAGCTACCTAAGAAATATTGGTATTCTGACTCAAGTCACTGTATGCCATCTAGCCATGAAAGGGTAAGTCTGTGTGCCTGGTAGCTAGTCAGTTCTTGATACCATTCCCAGTAAATTATACTGGGACCTTGCTTACATCATACACTATGCAAACTTGTACTTGATGTACTGTGCATCTTAGTTGCATATTACTATTTGGTTTATGCATATGCAGTCCCATTTAGTCTTGGTGTAAATGCACAGTTCTGGATGTGCCACCATTGAAATAATTTTGCTCTTCCACGTAGTTTATCATATATGCATATTATAGTGTAGTTGAATTCATCTCCTGCATATCTGAAAATGTAGTACAGTAGATGAACCTTCTTCAGCAGTCTGGTAATATTGCTGCAGGAACGCAGAAAACTTGTTAAGTTTTGAATTGAAGGTGTTCTAGTTAAGGTTTTATTCTGTGTCCTTCCCTTCAGGTAATTACAGGGTTTCCCATATCACTGAGAATATTGCTTCATTTTAGAAAGAGGAATTTGTTTAAAAATAGGCCCCCATTAATTATTAGTTGCATGAGGTTTTTTTTCTTCTGCTGAAGCCTTGAGATAAACAAATGACTGAAAAACAAAAGATGTAGGGGTTTAGTTTTTTAAAAAAAAACTTGACTGAAACAACTTTCAGGATGTTAATGCTGGCTCTGAACAATCTCTTCTACTCTCTTCAGGGCAAGATAATGACAATGTCCATTGCTGGTAATAGACGTGGTAGGAATTGATGCCTTGTTAACATGAAAATTCTGGAGAATTTGTAACTGCCTAGAATTAGATCAGCAAACAGCAGATGGGGAAGAAGAAAGGCTTTTCGTAAGGGGCAAAGAGAATTGATGGATCTTTCAATTTTTTTAATCTTCAGGCTTTTGGTGTGTTGCCTTCAGGAGATGGATTTTAATGTGACCAGTTAACAGGTTAATACCTTCTTTCAGGTATTCAGCGAACACATGTTGTAAAGTCATTCACATAGTGCTCAGATCTATTCCAGATCTGCTCAACAGAAGCCACCTGCTTGAAATTTCACTCTTCCATAGGGCTTTGGAAAAGTAACTTTTTTCCAAAGTCTTCCTGTATTCAGAACTCCTAAGATTCACATATGATTTTATGTTGGTTTGTGCAAAGTTTGTCTTTGTTTTGTCATTTGCACAATAGAAACTGTGTTTGTTTTCTTCTAAATCCCCACAGGATAGATCTGTCTGTGGAAACTTCTGTTCCAGATGGAGATAATTTCATCTTTTGTTTTCTTTTCTTTGGCCTTTGTCTTGATGCATAGTATTTTTCTCCTATTGTGAGTGTGGAAAAGATGGGGTATTTTCCAAATAGTCCTGTCAGTCGAGATTGAGCTCAGCATAGAGCAGATTTTTTTTTTTATCTTAAGGTTTCATGAAAACCCATTATAGATGAGTGCTTTAACTCTGTCCCCTTGCATTGTGTGATATTCTCTTGCCATAAGAACATTCCAGTTAAGTCCAGTTGTTTTAGCTTCCAGGTAGATCCCAATGGATTTTGTTTCTCTCGGATTTCTTCAAAGGTGGTATCTATGTGTATGTACATAAGGACTTGCTGCTCCCGAACACAGATATTCAGCTACAGAAAAATGCTTGAAAACCCCACTAATTAGATTATGTTCATTGGTAAAAATGGCTGCTACTTAATTTTTTAAAACCTCTTCCCATTTCACAGCCTTGTGAAATCTTCTAAAGTGTTCTGATTAAAACTGACAAAACCCAGAAATGTATGTGATGCCACTGCTGACACCTAGACTTCTGTGCCACTTGCACTGTATGATACTTGTGACGAATTCTCGGGATCTCTCTCATGATTCAGTATTTGTGAGATGATTTCTAAGTTGGGGGGAGAGATGATGATGATGGTGGTGATTTTTTGAGGTAATTCCATGTAGGTTTGCCTGGGCCATATGGCATATTTCTGAGTGGTGTTCCCGATTTTCTGGTCGGTTGTGTAGTTCATCACCAGGCATTCCTTACCCCCATGTTCACAACCCCTTTGGGAACTGAAGAACTCTTATAAGAAGCCTAGATGACTGGTGAGGTGAAAGATGAAGACTCGTGGCACAGTTCCATGCCCTTGGCTGTTTGGCAAGTGGCCATAAAGCTTGGTCTGAGCTAGGGTGAGAGGGGAGAAGAGATGCCTTACAATTAGATTTAACTTCAGATCATTTCTCTGATAATGCACACAACACCATATGACCTAGGAGTGTAGATACAAAGACACTGCTTTAAAGATCTTTCTCAATTACAGAACTCTCCGTTCACAAAATGGAGCAGGATAGATTACATTTCTTACCATTAACAATATTATTCAAATATTATTCAACTTATATTGAATTCGGGGTTATACCACCACAGGTTTTATGTACTTAATTTTATTAAGGAATTTTATACCTATTATATAGGCATCTATTCTTTTCTTGTCTGGCTTGCTATTTGATAATCTAATGCAGTACATTCAGTGGCGCTGGACTCTTTCAGAAACTATACCGGTAATTACTGGTGCCTTAGTAAAAAAGTGGGTACATAACACCTTGGTGGGAAGTAAAGCATGTGGCTTGTTTCACCCCAGCATGATATGCATATTTCCAAAAAGGTGATTAAGATGGCTGCTCCAAAAGATTTCAGGAGTATACATACATCACTCTGTCACAGACATCTGAGTATGAGCAATTTTTATGACTTCTGGTATGTACAGTTTGAATAGATAATCCCAATACACCTAGTCCACAAATCTGAAAGATGGTGATCAAAAAGCTGGGTATGTTAACTTGTTACACAGACACCCCCAAAAGCTTGACAATAAGCTGCTGGCTAGGAAATGGAGGGAGAGGGGAGTAGAACATAAACAGGAGGATGGCTTTTGGGGTTTTAATGGACAATGAAAATATTATATTGCCTCTACCAGCAAACGGATACCTTGCCAGGGACAGGGATAAATGTACCTGCGTGTCTGTGAGTGTGTATGTGTCTGCGTGTGTTACTGGAAACAGCCTGTAAATATTGTAGCTGTTTAAAATGGAAAAGGCAGAGAGTTTTTTGCAACATGTTGCAGCAAAAGGACAGTATTGACAGTGGAGAAACACTGAGAAATAAAAAATCCTTTTTTCACTTGTTGTCATTTATTGCACTATTGCATTCTCTTAAGATATCGTACTCACAAATTGCCTGTAACGACTATTTTAAGCTTACTCAAATCTCCCTTTAATGAAGGATTCTCTTATTTTAATTTTTTTTCTTACATAGCTCTAGTAGTAGGAAGGAAAACCTCAGCTTTTCCTATGTTACTGCCAGCATCATACCTTTTTTCATGCTTTTACATAAATGAGTGCTGTGTGCTCCCTCTTCCACAGTTAAAATGTTTTTCTCTTGTCATTGTTGAAACATTTTGCATATTTATCATAGATTTCCCTTCTCTCTGAATCTTTTTCAAAGCCCAGAACACTTTTGTACTGTCTCTATGCTCAGTAATTTTCCATTCTTCATACTTCCCAGGGCAATATTTTACCTAGTGTGGTTTAATCAGTGATCTCTAACTTTCTATGGTCCTTGAGCTGATAGCCAAGTGCAGCACTGTGTAAAGTCCTAATGAACACTACACTTTCATGAAGCACTTGTTGATACAGCAATACTAATTTAAAAATACTCAGCTGCTGTCTGTATCCTATCTCAAATTTCTAAAAGCTAGTACAGAGAGTTATACCATCATCTCATCCCTCTGAGTTAAAGTGAATTCAAACGTAAAAATGACAGTGATTTATTCATTGGGCAGCTCTGGGTGTTTCAAACTAAAGATTGGATGTTTCCTTTCTTAAAAAAGTCAAACCAAAACATTATCTGTCTCCTAGAACTTGCTTCTGTGTTCCTGTGCTAGATGAGAGGACCTGACCAACAGCTGCCTCAGGCCTTAATTTGTGAATGGAAGAGGAGAGTACAAATCTAACACATGTTCTTAGGGAAAAACACACCCTTTTCAATAAATGCTACTCAGTCTCACTGAAAAGATCAGAAGGTCTGTAACTGCTGTGCTTACAACAAACAGCTCAGATTCCAGCTCTATTTTTTTTTAAGTGACAATATCAACAAGGGGCACAACCCCCCCCTTCTTGTGTGATTTAGAGGTGGCAAAGGAGAGGATGGATTTACACTGTAGTTCACTGTTTCTTGCTGTTGGTGTTAGCCTAAGGACTGCAACTGGTAAAAACTGGGGAACTGGAGCCCCAGTTCTTGGACTCTATTTACTGGTTTAATTTTGCCTGAGAGGAATCCAGTTCATGTGCTCCATGCATGAGCCTGTGTCTGGGAACAGGATGTTTGCTTTAAAAACATACACCTAGTCTGTGTGAGTGTAATGCCTGTCTTATGGCTTGTAATGCCAAAGATGATCCTGTATCATGTTTTTAATCAGCTTTCCTCTGAAAAATAATTCTTGTGTAGAAAGGTGATATTTGGGTTTCAGCAGAACTTTGCCATGCTTACTTTTGAGCATCTCTTAAGAGAGTTTTCATTTTTGGTTGGATCAGCCTCGATGAGTCAGTGCAAAACCCATTAATTGATTTGGTTTTTTCCCCCCCTAGATCCTGGTACAGACCCCCCTGTCCTAGTGCAGCGCTAACCCCATCTAGCGCTGATGATGCAGGGTACCAGTGTGGTTTTGGTGGAAACTCCAAGTTACTCAAGAACTGAGCTCACACAGTTAAACTGCTTGTGCAAGAGGTCTGTTTTAACTTTTTTTTTTCTGGCGGTTCAGCCTTCTGGGCTTTGCTATGTAAACAGAAGGAGCACCACGTTATGCTGTGACTGTAAACAAGGTAAAAATCTGGGTGGATGGAGGTTTTGGCTGAGCATTTTGGTTCCTTTTTCAGCTCCCCTTTCTGCCTTTATACTTTTGTAACTGAGAAGTCAGGTAATTTTGGGCTGCATTCAGTCTACGAAAAAGCATTAAGAGATGAGCTGTGTCAGAAACAACTCTGAAAAGGGTAAAGTGGCGGAGCAGCAGCTTTTAGGTTTATTACACCGAGTCAGTACGTATGCCCCCCGCCCTAGGCTGGTGAAGCTCGAAGCGCCTATTTCGGAGGAGAAAAAACCACAACCCTCAACTTCCATCTCGAGTCCTCAGAGTCTTCAAGAGAGGAAGAGCCTCCCAAACGCTGGGGGGGGGTAGGTGGGTGCCGGGGCCCCCGCCTCCCTCCCCTCTCGCCGGTGCCTTTTCCCGGGCGGCCGCAGGCCCAGCCCCGGCTGCGCCAAGCGGCGACGGGGCGCGACGCCGTCGGCCCAGGGCCCCCGCTCCTGCCGCTGCTTCCCCCCGGTCCGCCCCGCGGCGGCTCGGCCCGGCTGCCGGTGAGAGGCCGGGGGTCACCGGCCGCCGGCAGGGGGCGGCAGGAGCCCGCCCAGGGACCGGGCCGGAGCCCGCCGGGGCAGAGCGGGGCGGGAACGCTGAGGGAGCGGGGCGGGAACGCTGAGGGAGCGGGGTTCCCCGCTGAGGGAACGGGGTTCCCCGGCGGTCGGAGGGGGCTGGGGCTCCGCTAGCGGTCGAGCCCCCCCCCCCGCCCCCCCCGTGTGTGCTTTTAACCGGGGGCGCAGGGTGGGCTTGACGGGAGGAGGCGGACAAGCAGGGGGGGCTCGGGGCCGCCTTTCGGAGGAGGAAGCCCCGGCCCCAGCCCTTCCCAACCTCTGCCGGAGAGGACGCGGCCAAACACAATGCCCGTGATTGCAGAGAGCTCGTTTTTAAAGCCCCACCTGGCTTTCTGCTTGCTCATCTCTTCTAGCGAGCCTTTTGGGGTTTGGGGATTTTTTCTTTTTCGGCGATGCCGTCTTCGTCTCCACTCCCTGCCGGAGCACCCAGATGTTTCTGCTAAGCTAAGCTAAGCAGCAGGTTAGTGCTGAGCCGCCCCGTTAATCCTGCGTGGAGGGGACGCTGCAGTCCTTCCCTGCAGGGTGGGGGGCTCTGGCCAGAGCCCCCCGTGTCAGAAAGCCCCTGCTAGTTCGTGCCCTTGTGCTGGGGCTGCCGCCTTTCCCGTACGTTGTCAGGGAACCGATCCTGCTTTAAAAATATAAGCTTTTCCTCCCTACCTCCAGGTGGGAATGCAGCACCAACCCCAGCAGCCCTGCAATGGGAATGTGCCAAGGAGCAGGGCAGGAACGAGCAGGGGGCCGAGGCTGAGAGCTTCATTTAGGGATCGCACAGTCTGAAATAAGGTGCCTGGGACCTTGCTGGGCCACCGTGTAGTCATATTGATGAGTCTCCCACACCCGTCAATGAAAACCGCTGAGAAAGTCTTCACCTGCGGTGGGAACAGAGCAGCCCATGTTCCCCACGGCAGTGCGGGCAGCCTTGCCGACCGGTTAGGGCATCGCTGCCCTCCGTCCCGCACCCTGCATCCCTGAGATGCTCATGTGCCGAGGTGGCTGGGGCTGGCTCCAGACCTGCGCTGATCAGGCCCGCCGAGAGCGATAGCAGCACGTGCCCTGGCGTGAGCTTGGGGCGGTTTTCTAGGAGCCCTTCAACCCCATCGGCTCTGCTGCTGGCTGGCTTCGCTCAGGTCTGTGTCCTTCCTTCCGTGGACCTGGGTAGGGTTGAAAGAGTTTGATTGTTTGATTTGGGTGTTTTTTAGCGTTGTTTTATAATGTCTTTTCAGATGTCAAAAAGAAAGGAAGACGCCCACCCAATCAATAATTTTCTTTGACTGTCAGTGATGCCATGGCTAGGGAAGTAAGAAGAGGAACAAACAGCAAGAAAAAGGAAGACATATATATTGGGCAAAGGATACATGAGGAAAGAAAAAGACCACCTTCATCTTTCTAGAAGCTGGAAGAGATCAAGCAGGCAGCTCCAGTGTAATTTCCAAGCCTTTTTCCAGTAATTCCTCTGTATTGAAGTGAATGAGAGGCAAATTCCTCAAAAGTGCAAATTAATTTTGAATACAATTCTGATTTAGCAAACATCAGTCTTGGAAACCACTAAAAAGGTTATAATAGGCCTTTTTTTTCACTGCAATGTTATGTATGTATTGTGCATTATCATTTTCATGCAAAATTGCAGGTTAAACCTTGGTTTAAGACCACAGTGTCCCTGCTTCTCTGCGATGCTGGGAATGAAATGGCTGCTGTTTCTACATGCAGTTCTTGGAAATGCATGGCTAACTCCTGCAACCCAGATACCTATGTGTACTGCAGTTGCTCAAAATGTAGGCTGATGAGGATCCGAGTGGTCCCTGCTGCTTGTCCAGACCCCGCATCCCTGCCACTGGTGCAGCAGGTCTCACAGGATGGCTCGGAGAGGCATACCGTGAACCTGCACACAGTTCAATAACTCTTTTTCACTCCTGCTGCGGAAAAAACTGCCTGGGACCTGTGCCCTGGTGAATCTCTTCTGCAAGCCTACCTGCTCCATGTGGTGCAGGCAAGAGATTGTCGCTGGTAAGTAAATGCTGTCTTTGTAGAAAACAATTTCGTCCTTTGCCAGTGAAGTGTGTCTTACATGTCCCAGTAGTAGCTGCTGGGGATGGAGAGGCTGTAGCGATGTTCTCCAGCAAGAGGAACCATTCCAGTTCTCCTCCTTTTCACTGTGGGAACACCTGAGGTTTGGAGGACACCGGCTCCCCCTCCCCTGCAGTGTAACTGCAGCGGTACATTAACTTTTTGTCTCTTGCACACTTCATACTTACCAGCACTTTGAGCAATCAGCCCTTGGTGTTCCCTGACACCCACTGAGAGAGGAAGCCAATGCTGTTTGCAACTTCTCTCCTTGCTGGTGCAATCACAAGCCCTGTCATTCAGATGTGTGGAAAGCCAAATTGGTAGCAGCTCATCCCTCTGTGGGTTACAAGACGACAGCTCTTCCTGGAAGAAGCAGCGCTCTGATATATTAGGAGCAATTACAAACTACAGCTTTCCCTCTTCTTGTCATTCTTGTTGTTTGCTATTAATGGAGCATTTTGCTCCATCGTGTATTGTATACATCTACAGCGAGACCGGGGCTGTTTCCTCCCCCAGAGTTGCAATGAAGTTAGCCCAGTGGGGCTGGTGGTAACGGATTGCCTGGCCATGGCAGAGCTCAGCAGCTCGTGTTTCTTGCCTTCTCAGGATCTTTTCTGTGAATAGCAAGGTAACCTGTTTGCTGCACCCTGGATTTAATGCTCTGCTCTCACCTTTGCCTAAGGCTCGGAAACCTCTGGGCTGTAGCTTCCAGCAGTGGTCTTGTCTTTTTTCACCGAATCTGTTAGAATGATCCCTGAAAATGGCTCCTGGCTGAGGCCTGGACAATCTGCTTTATGGGTGCCTTACCTGACTTTAAAAAAAAAAAGAAGTATTTGAAAAATGTCTCATAATTCAAGGTGGGTTGGTTTGTTGCTGTCGGGGAAGTACCCAGGTAAGGATCCCCTGGCCAGCCAGGCCTGTTCCTGGCCATCCAGGGTGTGCTCCGGGAGCTGCAGCTGCGCTCCCCCCAGCTCCGCCAACGCACCTCACTGGCACCGATCGCTTCCAGGGCAAACGGCACCAGCCCGTCGCTGCCGTAGGGCCGCCTAGGCAGAGAGAGGGTGACCCAAACCACAGTAAGGGCAGCAGCACCGACGCGTTCACCAGCGGCGCCTGCACTGAGCCTTCCCCCATCCCACCCCGCGGCTGCACGTGCTGCGTCCACCTTCCCCGCTGACCCCTCTGCTTGCGCTGCCCACCAGCAGACCCCAGCGCTGTGCCTGCCAGCCTGTTTGCTTGCTGCCAGCTCACAAGGAGCCACAGCTGAGGTCTGAGAGCTGCTTTGCCTTCTCTGCCTCTTTTTTTGTTTCAGTTTGGCGTGACGCAGAGTGCATTAGGACCAAGGAAGCCAGCACCTGTGAGAAGAGACAGTCCTAACATCAGATGGAATTGCTGTTGCTTGGGATCTCTGAGTCAAGTGGGCACCCTGCGCACGGGGAGCTCTTTCATCTCCTCTGCAAATCTTCCAGCCCAGGTAAGGATTACCGGCCTCTGGGAGTTTGTGCCTGGACAACAAGCATGCTGGATGGGTGTACCTGCATGGGGTAGCATCACGGGATGATTTGGGTTGGAAGGGCCCTTAAAGATCATCTAGTTCTTAGCCCCCTGCCATGGGCAGGGACACCTTCCACTAGACCAGGTTGCTCAAAGCCCCATCCAACCTGGCCTTGAACGCTGCCAGGGATGGGGCAGCCACAGCTTCTCTGGGCAACCTGTTCCAGTGTCTCGCCACCCTCGCCATAAAAAATGTCTTCCTTATGTCCAATCTAAAGCCACCCTCTTTCAGTTTAAAACCATTACCCCTTCTCCTGTCACTACAGGCCCTGGTAAAATGTCCCTGTCTTTCTTACAAGCCCCCTTCACACGCTGGAAGGCGAGGTACCTGTTGGGTGTGAGAAGTTGGGAGTGCCAGACAGCAGAAACAGCGTTACCTGCTGCCAAGCTGATAAACAACTAAGGTTGATGTTAACCAACCAAGTGGGACTGACCCCATCTCTGCCTGGGCCTCGCTGCCACTCCGGCTTGACTGTTGCAGCAGAGGTTGGAGCCCTTCGGAGCCCTGCACGTGTGCCAAGGAATTGCTGTGAGCAACCAGCCGCCCCCCTCCCTCGCCTGTGCTGCACACCCCGCCCCCCCCAGTGGATAATAATGAATGGAAGTGACCTGTGTAATGAGTAATTGGCTTGGAGCGCAGCGCTGGCTGCAATTACAAGTTCATCTGTACGTGATGTTACGCTGCACGGCTCCCTAACTATTTTCAACACAATTGGTTTTCATTATGGAAAATGCGTTCCCTGAAGGAGACGGCAGCGGTGCGGGCGGTGCTGCACAGCGGCACGGCAGAGCCGGGCTTCGTCTCGGGCACGAAACTCACCACGTGAACGCGAATAAATGTCAAGTCTGGGAGAAGCAGTGCTTTTTCCGCTCCCGTGCCAAGCTCCAAAACGCGTGCTCACCCTTCCCCGTGGCCAAGGAGCTGTCAGCAGCGGAGGGATGGAGGGAGGGGAGCACCCCCTCGTCCCTCTCACCCCCGGCCACCGCAGCTCCTCTGGGGAGGGAGAGGACGGGCCCCCTCTGAGCTCCCCGACACCCCACACTGTCCCAGTCCCCCCCTGCGGGAAGGGGGCGAATGCCCATCACTGTCCCCAGGAGGCCTTGGCACTGGCACGGCTGGAAAACTGTACGGGGGCCATCCTACGGCTGCCAGCTCAGGGTTTAGAGGCGTGCCATGACTTACTGCTAAGTTATGCTCTGTTTTATTAAATATTTAGCAGCGACTGTTCTAGAGATTAGTGGTGAATGATAGGAAAAAAAAAAAAACCCCAAACCGCACAGATGACTTTTACAGTCGGGTTTGGTGTACCAGTACTCCTACGCCCGCATTTCTCTCCCAACAGGAGCCAAATTGCACAGCTTTATGTAACCAGCTATATAAAGAGTGCCTTGAAGGAAGGTGAAAATGCCGCCCACCCCCCCCGCCCTCGCCCCCAGCACCCCCTGGCCTCCCCCAGGTGTGTGGGCTGCTCACAGCCCGGCCACCCACCCACGATGGAGTGCTGTTCCTTAAAGATGCCCAAATGCCACTCAAAGATGTCCAAGTGCCAGCTACGTGCCTGATGTGCATCGGTCACTGTCTGCACCCTGGGAAGCTGCTTCTAGCTCTGGCATGTCGCTGCCCGAGGTCTTTTCATGGTCAGGGGTGGGGGGAAGGAGGAAGAGGAGGGGGAGTTTACAGGCACCGTGCAAAGCATGAGTTGGGCAGTATGTTCGGGCTGAGACCCTTCGGTCACCCGGCTGCAGAAGGCATTCGGGCAGGGTGAGCGATGATTCAGCCTCGTGGCTTGTATCTGGGCCTTTCAGGGTAGTGCAGGGGTAGTTCCTGGTTTGCTAGAGAGATCCCAGGACACATTATTCTATGTGCGTGTGTATATATATACACACACATATGTACCGTGTGTGTGTATATATATACAGACACACTAGTTTCTGAAATTAAGGCTGCCTCACAGAGCCGTGTCCTGGAATGTCTGCAGCAAAGCAGGCATCGCACAAAGGTTTAGATAGAAAGCGCGTGGGTCGCATGAGCTGGAAGCTCGGAGAAAACTGTAGCAGTAGCTCAGCGTTCCTGCCTGAGCCCAGCTCAGGGATTTGCTCGCATCTGTGGCTGCAACTGCATTTTCGTTTTCATCCTGCAAATGATTTATAAACAATGCCTGGGGACAAGCGTGGCTTTACCGGCTCGCTCATTCATTCATAAACATGCAGATGCTCACCTTTCCTAACTCTTTAAATGTTTTCCTTACTGGTTTTAAATGACACCTAGGAGGATGCGAAGGGTGGCAGTGAAGGGAACTATGCCTCTGTTGTGCACATAATTACAAAACAGTCATGTAAAATACATAATTGCTTGAGCAAGAACTGCTTAAAATATGAATTCTGACTCAGCTGGCAGCTGCTGTAGCAGGGGCCAAGAATGCCGTGGGAGAAGGTGTCTGTGCAGAGGTTAAAACTGAGCAGCAAGGCACAGGGGCCTGGATTGCAGTCAAAACTCTGCTGCTATGGCGACTTTCAGATCATTTTAATTCTTTCCACCTCCCTTTTCATACCTTCTCATAGGTGAAAACAGTTTTATCCACCTCATGGGAAAGAAGTGTTGTGAGAAGCAATTTCTATATGTGTATGTCATGCTATAAAGGTTTTCATAATACTGATGTAGATGTGAGCTTCAGATTTTCTCATTTTTGGAGGGAGGCAGGGTTTCTGAATCGGCCTACTCGACACAGAGCTAGAAGCCAGCTGAGAAAGCAGCGCAGCTCCACGAGCGCTGCCATGCTCAGTGGTGTTGGAAATCTGAACTCGCAGCCATGAATTCTGCAGTCATAGCCCCTTCCCCTGCAACAGCTGGAGCCAGAGCTCTTAGGGGGGCTTCTCTGCAGCCAATGCACTTCATGGAAGTCAGGAGAAAAGCCTTTGGGGTGATATAAACACACCATGCACCAGCATAAGTCCAGCTGCCCATGACGGGGCTGGAGGCTAGAAGAGGGTTTTCTGTGAGAAATACCTGCCCAGGGGAAGGGGATCTGCTTAGGCCGGTTTCACCATGGGAGCAGTGTGTCTCAGGAACTCTTTGCTCTGGACCACCTTCCCTGTATCGCTGCTTCACATTTTTCCCTTCATCTTCCTTGACGTAAGCTAGATTTAGTGCACGGATCTGGTCTTTTATGTTTGTACAGCTCCTTAGACAATATGGCCTTTGAGCACTTATTGTAACATGAATATCTTAGCTGTTCACATTTCCTGGGCACACTTATAATATTGTTTAGGTCCTTTTTCTTCAAATGTGAAAGTATCAGTAATGCAGGCTGTGCTGGTAGTGCAGACTGAAGCCAGTTTACTTCAATATGTACGAGATTTCTTCCTATGCAATACGGGAACCTTCCTGAAGTCGAACACGAAATAAGTCATTACTCCCTTATAAAGCCGCCGCAGACAGTCCCCTCTGCTGGCATTAGCTCAGTGCCATCTCCTCGTTACGCACTTGCAGAGAAATGGCTCTGCGTGTATGTCTGTGTCTTTCTTCCTCTCCCCCCGCTGCCCCTGGCTTTCCACAGTAATTGCCATTCTCCTCCGTTCCCACAAGTACAGGAAGATCTACAGGAAATTATATTGCTAATTAAGCTATGGAACAGAGTACCAAAGCCCTAAACTATAAATACTCCATCTGCGTTAAAAACTAGTGACATGTATTGTCATTGCTGGTTGGAAGCCAGCGCAGCCAAGGAGGTAGGTAGAAACTTTGGGGAGCGGGCAGCGCAGGCAGCGTGCTCTCAGAGGGTCTCTGACCACTGCCCCCAGACTCAAGCCACAGCATCGCCGCGGCAAGAAATCAGGATTGCAAGCAAAACCACGATTCCTCGGTTATCCGGCTTTTCTAAATACAAACTGCATCAAATTACAGGTGATGTCCATAAGATTTTTATACAGTGTCACACTTAAAGTAGCTGTGGGAGCCTTTCAGGGCAGGTCCTCAGGGTGCGGTGTGGGACACCTTGCTGGGTCCCATTCGTGTCACCGGACCAGTTGCCAGCTGACCATTCCCCCTGAACACCCACCTTCTGCCCGGCACTGTCATGCCACAACGTGCCTGAGCAAATCTGTACTTCATGTCGTCGTCCAAGTTCCCGCCTGTAATATTCTGAATTGCATGCAGAGATCTTAAACCCACATTCTGTTATTTTGTACTGAGGCAAGTGGCTGAAGAGGGAGGATGGGTGCTGGGAATGATGCCTGCAGCAGAGCAGACCTGGCGAGGTTTGCCTTCTGCTGCTGCACCTACAGATTCCACCTTGGCTACCAATTTTTCTTTCCAATGAGAACAATCATAACTTTTTCCTTTTTGATGGAATTGAAGATTTTCACATTCTTCACAGGCAAGAGATTTAAGAAACATACCAAATATTCAGAGAGACATAATAAACCTTGAGACTCAGCAATGCTGTGTATGCAGAAAAAAATATCATTTCTAGGTCATGGAAATAGGTTAATTCAGCACTTACAGGAGCTGAAATCTGGTCCGCAAAAGTACTTAGACAGAAAATGTCACTACAGGTGCTTCAGTTCAAAGTTCTGATCCTCAAGACCTGTGCTGAGATGCTGAGATGACAAATACGAAGAAGTTCTGGCCCATTAACCAGAGCTACAAGAAATGCCAGCAGTGCTCCTTCCCCCTGAAATGGTCCAAGCAGCACGAGATCAATTAGCTAAAAGACCCAACCGTTTCTTATGACAGGGGACTGTGGCGATACACTCTCAAATAAGCTTGTGCACAACTGGGCATAACTTCGGTTTGGTACATCGTTCTGTTGGACACAGTTTCTTTACCATTACAAAAATAGGAAGTCTTACGCTACAAGCTACATGTAAAAGGACACATTTCCTATGGAAGCACTCAGAATTAAGGCATTTACAGAAATAAAGTTGTGCTTCCTTCCTTTGTCATACGGTGCCTTTTTGTTACAACGCTGCTTCATTACTTGATTATATGTCTCTCTGGTGTATGTTTCTTGCCTAACGTGCTGGATGTTGTGCAGTGAATGAATCAGAGTATTGGACGGCCCATCCTGCCTAGTGAATGAGGCAGGTGTCCTGCAGGAAAATAATGTTATAACCAGCTTCTACTGTTATTTGTGTATGCTAAGAAGCCAGATCAAAGTGTTTCATGCAGATTTCATCTCGCCTCTGTTTAGCACTGAAGGAGAACTTGCATCTTGCAGCTGATGTGATCTAACAGCTGTCTGCTCCCTTTCCTCTGCCACAGCTCCCAGGCGAGGGGTCCTCCTGCTCCCGGTTCCTGCTCCCCTGGGACTTAGGGAGGTTGCCTCTGCCAGCTCAGGGAGCAGAGCCAGCTCAGAGGGCTGCCAGGGCTGGTGTCAATCCAGGGAGGGAGAAGCGGGACTTCTCCTTTCTTTGGCAGCAAGCTGTTAGATCAGCTCAAGCCATAAATAATATCAACTGCTGTCTCTAAGAAGGTCTTTATCCAACAAGCACATTGCCCCAGGAAAAGTGCTCTCCGTTCTTAATTAACTGCCCAAGCTACAACACACAAGCTCACTTCTGTACAAAATAAAGTCCCTGCAAAATGAACTTCCTTGCTTCCCACATCCTATCCTGGATGAGAGAACTGTTTGCTCACAGGATTTCCATGAGCAGCCCTGGTGCAGCAGGATGAACACACACCAGACACTGATGACGAGCAGGCAAACCTGCTCACCAGGGGGTTGTTTCTCACTGGACACCCCTTCCCTCCCCAAGGAAGGAACAGCTACAGAAGGCTTGCAAAACCCAAACCTTTGGAGGAAAACCTGTGACTTCATTGATTAGTGCAGGCTCTGCCTCTTTCCCATGGTTGCATGAGGGGGACACATCATCTCATCTCCCCCGGCACACCACAGGTACCAAACACCTTTTTTCTGGTTTGCAGGAGCTGGTTATCCGGTTACCCAGTGAGGCTCAAAGTTCAGCATGAGTCACTAGGTTGCTGCAGCAAGCAGGGATCCATAGTCCTTCAGGATCCCTCTGCAGTCAGTGGAGGGAGATAAGCAGAGCAGAATCGTAGAATGGTTTGTGTTGGAAGTGGCCTTTAAAGGTCATCTAGTCCAGCCCCCCTGCAGTGAGCAGGGACAGCTTCAACTAGATCAGGTTGCTCAGAGCTCCGTCCAACCTGACCTGGAATGTTTCCAGGGATGGGGCATCTACCACCTCTCTGGGCAACCTCTGCCAGTGTTTCACCACCCTCATCAGAAAAAATTTCTTCCCTATATCTAGTTGGCATCTACCCCCTTTTAGTTTAAAACCATTACCCCTTGTCCTATTGCTACAAGCCCTCCTAAAAGGTCTGTCCCCATCTTTCTTATAAGCCCCCTTTAAGTACTGAAAGGCTCCTATAAGGTCTCCCTGGAGCCTTCTCTTCTCCAGACTGAACACCCCCAACTCTCTCAGCCTTTCTTCACAGGTTCCATCCCCCTCATCATCTTTGTGGCCCTTCTCTGGACCCACCCCAACAGGTCCATGTCTTTCCCGTGCTGAGGGCTCCAGAGCTGAAGGCGGTACTCCAGGTGGGGTCTCACCAGAGCAGAGGGGCAGAATCCCCTCCCTGGACCTGCTGGGCATGCCTCTTTTGATGTAGCCCGGGATACGGTTGGCCTTCTGGGCTGCGCGCGCACATTGTCAGCTCATGTCCACCTTTACATACACCAGTACCCCAAGTCCTTCTCAGCAGGGCTGCTCTCGATCCCTTCATCCCCCAGCCTGTATTGATACCAGGGATTGCCCCCACCCAGGTGCAGGACCTTGCACTTGGCCTTGTTGAACCTCATGAGGTTCACGTGGGCCCACTTCTCGAGCTTGTCCAGGTCCCTCTGGATGGCATCCTGTCCTTCAGGTGTCATCCTCTTTACCTTCCCACAGGTGCAGGTTAGATGGATCTAACACCGCATGCTTCACTGCCATGACCTTTTAGAACTTCTGGAATATGCCCAGTATTTCCTTAGTGTAGTGCTGTAACATACTTTCAGCTTTTTATTTGATGGCTTGTAAATAAGCTCTAACAAAGCTGAATATAAGAGGACGGGTGTTCAGTCTCATAGCAGCCTCTATGCTCAGGGTGTCTTCACTTTTGGTACAAACCTTACTTGTGATTTTTCTTTTTGAGAAGCTCCCAGCTGTGCCGTGGAAGGATGAACAAGTCCTCACCTGCCCTATGCAATTTCACTTTGGTAGACTGAGTTTGTTAACTCTTTCTCTGCTTTTCTTCACATAACTTAGAAAAACGATGGTTTCCTACAAAAACAACTTCCAAAAGTGCTTCCGGAGGGTGGGGAAATGTCCTCCCTAAAGCAAATGCTGCATATTTGCTGACATGGTGAAAAAACCAGGGGCTTCCTAATGCAATTGTTAAAGCTTTCTCCTTTCTCTGGACCAGCAGAGAACCAGTAGCTCAAACCCCAACCCACCATGAGCTCGATGCTGAACAGAAAGCACGACAAGATGAGCAACTTCATCAGTCAGAGCCCTGCTCAGCAGTCCCCTGGGACCCAATTCAAGGAACCCACCTGCATCCCGACAGCCATCAGCACTGGCAGGCAGGGATGAGGATGGTTCCCACAACCATCCTCCAACAGCTCCTTCTCTTGGAGAGAACCGTTTTTGGCTGTTGGGTAACACAGCTAGTGTTACAAGGCACATGGCGTTAGTCCAGGCTGAAAAGCTGATAGGACTGGATTTGACAGGCTGTGTGTGCACCAACACATCACCTTTTTAATGACACAATTAGCAACTCTTTTTTTTCCCCATTAGATGTCTGCTTCATTAAGAGTCCATGAGACACGCACTAGGAGAAAGAATTATGGCAAAGCAGAAAACTGTCAATTAGTCCCTGCACAATTTTCAGATGCATGCACCCTCTGTTTAAATAACCTGTATCAGCTATGCCGTGACACAGTGCGTGTGCATATACATACGCATATGTGTACATATTGCGTAAGGTGCTTATATTGCAAGGCAAAGATAGGAAAAAATGTTCTTTTGTTTGAGAATACTCATATCATTCTGCTAACGGAGAAAATAAATTTGCATGAGTTTGGACATGCAGTTGTATTAGGACTTGTAAATAATTTATATGCATTTTGTCAACAATTTAAACTAAATAAGCTATCTAATACCTTATAGTTGAAGTCATTAGGCTTTATAAGGCTAACTCAAACACGATGTAAGCATAATGCAAGCTGTGCAACAAAAGAATAAGGACTCCTGTTCCCCCAAACTGGGCTGTAAATGGGACTTAGGCGAGCATGCATTTGTTTCACCTGATTGAAAGATTTAAGCCTATTCATATGGCTTTGGTCCAGGTACGAGGGGGAAGAAGGTCTTTTATCCTTGTTGTTGTGCTTTGTAAGAAAACAAAATATCAACGAGTAAGAAAAACAGAGGCCTTTTTGTCATGTCAGGTATCAATACTTTTAGTGAGTAAGTCTGTATGTCTGTTAGTCTGGGTGTGAGAGCTTTTTCTTTCCCTTGCTCCAAGGTGACAGCTAGCTCGGAAAGCTGGGCTAATGTCTTCCGTGCGGATAAATGCTGAAGGTGGCATTTCACAGCTGTTCTCTCCCGAGACCTGAGGTTGGAAAGGGATGATTTATTTCCACCTGTGAAATTCCTGGGTTTGCTACCTGAGGTTGCTTTTTCCCACCAGTACTTGAAGTAGTTATTCCACTTGTGGGTGAGATAAAGATGAAACCACACGTACCTGTGGGTTTTATATCTAGAATCATACAAAAATCCTTTCAAATCCCCAAAAGAATAAGTTGTCAGGCTGAATATTCAGTCTGGATCTCTTAGAGTAGCACTGCCATGAAGAGCAGGACGATAATGGTGCACATGAGGTTGGATCAAATGCCGTTGCCACTTCCTGAGAAATGGGTGTTTATAGCACATTAACACGAAGAGAAAAAGGAAAGCCTTGGGCATTAAATCTTTTGGGAAAGGACATGGCACGGCCAGATAGGGAGGGGTGGTAACATGCTGGCATAATTTATGCCACAAAGTGCAGGGAGCAGTGCAAAACCAAAACCTATATTCATTGCCCCACATGGCCAATGTCCCGGAGCTGCAGAGATGAGCTGGAGCTGCACTAGCGCAGCCTGGGACAAGGGACCCCCAGAGTTGCGGGAGGGCAGCTTCGCCCCATGCATTATTTTGTACAGGAATGGCAGAAAAAGCTCTCTTCTCCTTGCAAAGAGCAATGCTTTTCTTGTTGAGGGTAGGGTCTAATGAGGTTTTATCATAAGCTTATCATCTAGCCTCCCACCCAGTTTAAGGTTGTCCCACAGAATGAAAAATTTGTGAATTGACAGGGATGCTAGCCTGAGTTTTTCCAAAGTAATTGCTCAGATTTGGAAACTCTTTGTTCTCTGGCCAGGATGACATTATTAAAATGTGTTGACCTTCCTGAAAATCTTGCTGATCAACTGAAACGGGCAGAAAGCAGACAGAAGTGTAGCATTCCCAGTGTTGCTGGCCAGTATTTGTGTCAGATATACTTCCTTTATTGCTCTAAAGCAGTGCAAGGAAATAGATTTTTTTAACGCTTTAGATATCCCATCCATCACCTGAATTTTTCTTGATATCATTGCACTGCTCTGGGGGGCATCTGGCATCTGTTTACTCATGCGCTGAGAGCTTGCCTAAATGAACTGCTGATGGAAGCATTCGGCATTTCTCTGCTCATCAGAGCTGTTTTATTTGTTTAATCAGCAACTCCGTGCTCTTGGTTGTCTGTGTCCTGTTAGGCAGTGACTGTGCCTCCGTGTCAGTATTAGATGAGGATTACATTGCAATTCAGCTTGATCTTTCCATTCAACATGCAGCTACGCTTACTTTTTTTATTTGCGTTAGGCCGGACCATCACATTGCAACTGAGCTACATCAGTTTATGCCTGGTGAAGGGCCCTGCAAATGCAGCATTCTTCAAAACACTGTAAAAAGCAGGCACTGATAGATTAATTGCCCACAGCACTAGCAATGATCAAAGCAATCACTCTCAGGTGAGGCTGCGAAGAGAAATAGGGCGAAGCCATGATGATCACGCTATTGCTTGCAGGAATAACATGTGTTTGCCTCTCTCTGTACCTCACTGAACTCTTTGGGGTAAGCACTCATCCCTGGAGACCTATTTTTGTAATGGCAGGAAGTTGGATAAGGAGTGTGAGAAGATTTGCTGTCTGCCTCCCCTTGCCTGCTTGTTGTATTTTTCAGAAGTCATAGCAGGAGGTGATGAGAAGAGGAGCATTAAGATTGGATGAAGAAAGAGATCTGTTACTGTCAGTGAGGGTGCGGTTCTTAATGGATCTTGTAGCAGGCATATTAAAATACATATATTAAAATACATATATTAAAAAAAAAAAAAAAACCAAACAAAAAACCAAACCAGTACCTGCTGTTTTCTCATTGCAGAAAAGACAGGAAGAAAATTACTTTCAAGAGGGATTTAAAGGCAGTTTGTAAAGGGCGAAAGAAGGCATTTCAGACAGAACTGGTAATGCCATGTAACCACAACAGATACAGCCTTCCAGACAAAAATTAATTCTTTGTGCTTCATTATCAAGTCCCACATAGATATCTGATGTCTGATCGTTCGTGCTGATATTTTACTAATTCTTTTTGCGCCTAATTGAGGCTTGCTATTATCCTAGAGGAAGGCTAGGGGACATGGCGTGACTAACAGACTGATCCACTGGGTTTTCTGTATTCATGAGTCTCCACTTCCATAAAGAGGAACTGGAAATCCTTTTCACCAGGGAATAATGTACGAGGCTCAGAGTGGATGAAGTTTGTGTGCTCTTTTTAATAAGCACTGCTTTTCTTTCTATAGACACTCAAGCTCCCTGAATTAGAGCGCTGCCTGAAGGGACAGGTATTATGAAAAGAGCTGCCAAAGACTTTGTGTGTCAGTGGGAAGCCCCTGATTATCACAAGAGGATCTAAATGGAAAGGTGACATTCAAAAGACCATTAAGATAAAAGCCAGGATGAATTTCTTTCCAACCTCACTTAATAGAAACTTTTGTTTAAAATCACCTTTCCTGAGAGAAGGAAGGAAAGCCTGACCTATGTGATTTGATATACACAGCTTACTCCTTAATTGGGTACAGTCAGCTGCTTAAGAAAGCAATAGCTTAGCCAGGAGAGGTAATGAGATTAATGGCAGAGGTAATAAGAATGTCAATATAAGTGACAAATATGTATTTCTAATCTTTCAGCCATGAAAGCCTAATGGAGAACATAGTACCAGCTACTTCCAGATGGTCTTCCAGGACAACAGGCACAGGTATTGTATAGACAAAATTGCCTCTATCGGGAAAGTCAGCTTTCCTTGTGCGTGGTTTTGTGGAGCTTTAGGGAAATGAAATGGGGGGGGGGGGGGGTATGGCTAATTTTTGAGGTTCTGTTTGCTTGTCATCTGGACTCCCTGCAAGTTTGTTGCCTATGGTGTACTCTCCAACGCTCTTGGTAACTTAGTTTTGAATGAAGTATGAGACTGGGCTGTGTCCTTTCTGCGTGAAAACTGTCCCACAGTTTAACAGTTCTCCCTGCTTGGCCAGGGCTTGTAGCCCAGAAATATTTCAGATCTGTCCCATTTTTTCTGTTATAACCTTGTGACTTTTCACAGAAGAATACATTACAGGGGCAGGGATGGGGGGGTGTTGAAGGGTTGACTTGTTCTCCCTTCTGAACATTAACCAGATTGCAACGTGAGCCTGAGACTTGAAAGTGTGGTTTGAGGAAAAAGTAGTCGCAATTACCGTTAATAGTGACATTTGCCAAGCATAAAATGTATTAGGCCTGATTTCCATCTGGCCTGTCCTTCCCCTGTACAGCTGGTGATACTGTCAGCCTAGCTGCTCCCTGGGAGCTGCTACTGATCAAAGTTATCCTGTAGCTTTGAGATGACTCTGGCCAAGATCTCAAGACGCAGACTAGTATCTAAACAATGCTCCTCTCTGCTGTGATAACAGACATTGGCAGCAGCACAAATCTAACTCGCTGTGTCTTTGCTTTCCCCTCATATACTATCCATGTGCAAGTCTCAGTAGTAGCAGAAATAGGCAGTAAATGGATTGCTTAATTTGCTAAAGTCAGATCTATAGGTATCCACTTGGCTGTACGATGATGTGTTGTGCTGCACAGCTGGGCCTTATAGTTCCCAGCTATTGTTGAAGGAAATGTATTAAACGAGTAGGTCGCTTTTATTATGTAGGATCCGTGCCAGTTCAAAGCTGCTTGCTGCCTTCGTGAGTTATAGCAGGCTTTTTCCACAACAATTTCCTTTTTTCCTAAGGGTTGTCTCGCTCTCTTGCAATGCTGGATCTGAGGTCCTAGAGCCCCTCCAGCAAACCCGCAAACAGGTACGGAGCCAGATCTGCAGCGTATCGCATCGTGCCTTAAATCGGGCGCTGCAGCGGGTAGTTGCAGAGAGCTGCCCTCAACCCCTGCCTCCCACCCGACTTCTTGGCTCACCACCACGTTAAGGCTGCTTGCAACTCAGCAACAGGCTCAGCTGCTTTGTAAGGGAGCTGTTTTAACCTTTGGGAGTTTAAATACTCTTGTTAAATTCTCACCATAGTAGGCTGTGATTTTGCTAACCGCGTCTCACGCAAGTCCCTGTTTCTGTGCGTGACTAATATTTAGTCACAGCTGGGAGAGTTTTGTCTTCAGAATGATTTGAGCAAGAGATGTAAGATGCAGCATGCTTGGCAAGTGGTCCCATCCACTGTCATGTTATCGGGGTTACCCTGAGGAAGATAGAGGAAGCAATTTCAGGTCATGCAGGAAATCAGTGGTAGAACCTGTCCCAGCCCAGCCCTGACTCCCCTGTTGCCACAAGAGAGAGGCTTTTTGCAACATCTCCCATAAAAAATGCCTCATTTAGTCTGGAACCAGAAAATATTGGTGACACATCTCTTTTACAAGGCAAACTGGGGGAATGTCCTCAGTAGTCCAGAGGTGTAAATTCTTGTTAGGATGCTATAATGACTGTCTATTATGTATAACCTAATGATATCACTCTGTGTGTGTATACATATCCTATTGTTTTCTTTTCCATTTACTTCTAGATTTCTCTCACACACTATTTAATTTAGAATTTTGTGTTGGGTTTTTTCTTGATTTAGCACAGAGTTGAAAAGCAGTCTCGGCCCTCATGGTTTTTCCTGTTCTTCATAGATCTGTCTGGCAAAATGTCTTAAAATTGCCAGAGCTAGTAGTAGGTACAGGCATAGCTCTCTGTTACCTGCTATCGCGGGAACACTTTTAGTTTCCTGCTTAGAAACGATCGTGCTAACAGCCAGCTCCAAGGAGCTGAAGATGAAAATAGCTTGAGCCCGTCTTCCTGCTGAAGCAGAACTGTTATCTTGCATTCACCCACTATCGCTTTGTCCAACTTAATTTTAAATGTACCAAGCAGTAGAGCTTCTGCCACTTTACTTTTGGGAGATAATTTTGCATATCTCACCGCCACAAAGTCCTTCCTGATACTCCACATTTTCCTTTCCTATCTTTACCCTTGAATACTAATTCTATCCTGGTCCATTCTGCTAATTGGCTCCTTGCTCTTCATAGTATTTAAACCCTCTCAGGTCTTTCCTGTCATCACTTGGCTGTGCTTACAAGCATTAACTCCGTGAGCCTTGGTCAGCATGAGTAGAGCAATTTGCTCCCTTTTGAAGAATAATGTATTTAATCAATGTGTACATAAAATGTGTACAGCAAAATAAAGCTACTTTGGTTTTGGCAGTCCACCTAGATGATCTTTACAGTCATTCATTGCATTCTGTTCCGTTTGTTCATATATCTAACTTTCAGCTACATGAGCTAATGAAAGGGTGCTTAGCCAGGCAGATCTTTAAACGTTTGCAATATCCACAAGTAAGAAGGTTAATAGCCCAAATGATCTAGAATTCGCACTTGCCTACAGCATGAAAGCTTTCTTTTGCGGTTTTATTGTTCGAGAAGCGACAAAAGATCATTGTAAATACTGTGAGGAGCTGCATCGGGCATGTGTGGAAGGACATGTCCCTGCAGTGCTGAATGTGGCCTGTTTCTTGGGGCGAGTATGAAGTGCACCAGGGGTGCGGAGACCAGAGCCGTCCCATTAACTGCTTGCTGACGTAGCTGGCTGAGAGAGTTGGTCTTTACCTACAAAGTTGCTGATTCAAACAGAAGCCCCCAACCTGCTGTAGGGAAAGGACAAACGGAGGACACGTCCCTCTCTCCTCACAGGGCGAGCAGCTGCCACTTCAACACGCGTGTGCCCATGGCCAGCGGGCCAGCAAACCCAGGGCTAGGACCTGTCACGTATTTCGGTACACATGGCTGTTTATAGCCTAAGCCACGCATTATTCCTTTCTGTTCTGGTATTTCTTTCATAGTTCTTTAGACCTGGAGAGCTTTTTGAATTGGGCTGCTCCCTGAATAACAGCGCTATCCTCAGCAATGCTGAATAATTCATATTTTGTACATATTTACAGACAGTCCAAAGCTTTTTCCTGATGTCCCAAGTGCTTAAAGAAAAGGATGTGTGACCTCTCTGGCATCAGATAAATATGTTAGTAAACCATCCATGTAAAACTGTTGCCTAGTCTTTGTCCCCCAGGGCAGGTCCTCTGGATGCCGCCCATCTGCCAGTCTTGAGCTGCTATGAGCTCCACAGCAATCACCAGTGCCAGGAAGAAATCAGATATTCCTGCAGGACCCTGGCAAGGGGGGGATCAGGGTTTGGAGCTTGCAATCACAATCGATCACATAAAATGAGCAGAAGACAGGAGTCTCTAACAAGCCTGTGACCCATCAGAAGGCAGCATGAAGTTTGCAGACAGACATGAAATCTCTTTTAATGAGTGAACCACCACAGGGGCTGGATGTGAACTAAACCCTTTTGGACTTTGGTCTTTAGACTTCCCAGCAACAGGGCTGCCTAAAGGCCAGTTTCCTCAGAATATGGGATAAGCAGTCTAACAAATGTACATATGCCCCAGCAAAATGAATTTTAAATGAATCTACCAGCTAGAATTGCAAGCTTAGTAGATTCAGGGGGCATGTGATAAGGTGGAATATATTTGGGTCTCAGTAGCACGTTTGAAAAGAGTTCCTCAACCATCATTCAAATTGCCTTGGCTCTGACAAAGACTTAGCAATTTTAAAAACCGCCCAAAGCACTGCTAATAAAGGATAGCTGGCAGTAAGGTATCAGGGGAGAGCACAAGAGAATCGTGGGGTGGTACTGAGATGTGCAATGTTAAATAGTCTGCAATCTGTATTCAGAACTATGCCCATGCAGGAGCCAGGTGGGGGAATAAGCATTACCTGGCTGCTCTTCCTGGAGAGTACTGGACAGGGAGGAGCTGTGGGCTCAGAGAAAGGAAAAATGGCTAGAAATAATATGGTGAAATGTGTGGAAAATGCAAAGTGATCCCAAAATATAACTACTCACCGGGGCCAGCCTGGGGGCAGAACCCTGAAAGAGGTTTAAGCTTGGTAACAAACAGAGTGATACGTAAAGCTGCAATGCAACAGGCTCACTAAGATATTATTCTTTACCGATTTCCATGGTATCCGAGTGCTGCAGAGATTATATAAATAGACACTTTGTGGAGACACTCTTCTCCCTACTAGGATGTGTTAGGAATTTTTTTTACCAACCTTTGTATTTTGCAGTGAAGGGGTGGGCTAAATTGAGAAGACAGGGGCTTGTATTCAGGCTTGGTTACAATCAGATCATCCCATTCCTGCCAAAGAAGAATGAAGGCTGTACTGATAATATTGCTGGTAGCACTCGTCTGTCCTGAACTCATGCAAGCTTCATCCTGTTGCAGAGAGGACCACTGCCCCTGGTAAATGCCACTGACGTGAGCGCTTGTCTCTGAAGCGTGCCCCTGCTCAGGAGTCAGAGCTTGAATCTAATCCACTGCTGAAGGACCAGCCAGAGGACTACCCAAAGCACCAGTGTGCAGCAGTGAGTGTGGGAGAACACGTGGGCTGCTGAATCTTCAGGCAGATGACATGATATTTTATTGCTCTCTATTTCTAGAAACCCTGAACCTTCGTTCCTAAGTGGCGTACGGTGCATTAGTGATGGTGGGAGGTGGCATGATTCAGCATTGCCTAGGTCTTTGCCCTTCAGTACAGGCCCATCACACATGTTGGAAAGAGTTTTTAACTGTGGGTGGGAATGGGCTATTTGGCTGTGAGAGCAGTCCAGAAGGATGCTCCTGGGAGAGGGGCATGTGCCTCTGCACATGGTCTGGCTCTGTCCCTTAAATCTGCCCATCTTCCTGACGCATTGCACTCCTTCACCTAGTTTTAGGTATGTTTTAGACCTGTTTCCTATGGAAGGAAGTTTTGTGCAATCTCATGGACTACCCATTTTGTCACCCTTATGTTTGAGCCTGTTGGCCAATTTTGACTGAATTTGACAAAGAGGGCCTCAAAAATAGCAAGGATCCTGTTAAGTTTCCCCAAAAAACATTGCATGCGGGAGAGAAGAAGCATCGTTCCAAAGTTCACCTCTGAGAGTCACCAGTGCTGCAGCCCATGCCAGCCTGCATGTTATCATCAAAGTACTCTTCCAGGGGAGAGCTGCAAGGCAAAAAGTAGCTGTATTTTATAGGGATAGGAGGAGATGAGACCGAATTGTACGACGATTCAGCCCAAAAGGCAGTCAAACCTAAGGCACAAACCCCAAGAGAGCATGCCTGGTCATTTCTGTTGCTCACTGGGCTGCTCCATCCTGCTCTGGACTCGGCCCAGCCACCAGCAGCTGGATGGTGCTGGCTGCATAGGGTCAGGGACTGAGGTCAGGAACAGCTGAACAAACCCTGTGTCTCTGCACAAAGAAATCTTAATGGGAGGAGGAGGAGGAGGAGGCGGCGGCAGTGTCCAGGATGTCCCCAGATAGTACACTGATGTCCATGAATCATAAGTTGCTCTGCAATCACAAGGCTGGGTCCTGTCCTTTTTCCCCAGTATAATCCTATTAAAGATCACAGGGTTGCAGCTTGTTATGCGAGAAGAATTTGACCTACGCTTCCCCCCCAAGCTACTGTAATGAGGGCTAGTCTGTGGTGGGGGCTGTTGCTATGCTGAGAGGAAGGCAAATGAGGCAGATGTTTGAGGAAGGCATTGTGTTTTCTTAGTTTTTAACTGCTAATAAGGCAGCAGAGGAGAACAGCACATCATTGACTGATTCAGCGTGTCTTGGGGCTGGAAACACCCTCTGTTTGCAGCTGCAGGAGCTTCTCAGCTCTGTTAGCTGTCCACCCTGGAAAAAACCAGGACACCAGCTGGAGAAATGCAGCTTCTGCATGTTTCCTTTCATGTAGAATTACAGTGGTGGGCTTATTCCATGCTGCTTTAGTCTAGCTACACCTTAAGTGCATTAGACCCCCACCCTGGAAGAGGTTGAACTGGAGCTGAAGCATGAACATAAAGTAGCACAGCAATAAAATTACACTCTTGTGTGTGCTGGCCCATCACTGGCACAGGCTTCTCTTGGGAGCAGCACAGTCTTCAAGCAAAGACTCAAGCAGAGAGAGTTTGTATTGGGGAGGACCATGCAAATCATAGCACATCAGTCCACGAACGTTAGAGGTCAATTAATATTGAGGGTCATTTTATCCTCAAAGGTCCTTGAGCTTCCTCGCAGTAAGTCAGATGCCCGCAAGGGTGTCATGCTTCATGGACACTGCCATCTGCAAAGCAGAAAAAAAGAGAAATCGGCCAAATGATTTGCAGCCACAATAATCTAGAGATGATAAACGATGAACAACAACAGAGTCGTCAGCTCTACCCAAACTGAGCATTAACTGTTCCTGTGAGTGCCAATAAAGGAAAAAAGGTAATATTTTATGCTGCCCTGGGATGTTCCGCTTGTACTTTATAAACATGGAATTTCACCCACCTTTCTTTGTGTGAGGCAGCTTGTGCTACAGCGCCTGAGAGCCTGGCTGGCAGCATCTCGGTGCTTTGGCTAAGGCTGTGCAGCAAACCTCCGAAGGAAGGGCCCCTGGCGCAGGAGCCCTGTGCCCTGGCCCTGCAGCAGCCACAGGTCCCCTCCCAGCTGCTCAGAAGGGCCACCAGTGCACGGCCTTCTCGGGGGATTTTGAACAGGTATGAAAACCTTTAAAACACACTTCAACCCGCTAGAGCAGCACAACTCACTGCTACCGGGGAAACGAAGCTGTGCTCATAGAAAGCCATGGCTGCAGCTAGTCCTGGTCACCTTGTTAGAGGTGCATTACAAAAAGCCATTAAATTATTTTACTTTAACCCCTTCCCGTATACTTCCCTCACCCCTCAAGAAGTGCTAGCATTTCAGCTGGATTGAGACAACCACCCCCCCAGCCTGGCTGTGCAGGCAGCATCAAGCGCGGCAGGGAACGTGTACGTGCAAAGGGCTGCTTGAAACTTGGGGTATACTGTTAGTATGAAGCCCTCGTTCTTGGTTTTGTTCCAACGCTTAAAGGAAAATACTCTTTTCAGAATCGCCCAGGAAACAGAAATCACAGGATATTCATACTGCAGAGTAGCTATGGGGTTTTATCTTCCCTTTGGTGAAACACGCTTCACAGACCTGGGGTAGCTGCTGCTTTGAAGTGACACAATCTCTGCCATTAGAGTGGAGAGGTTTGAGTGCAGATATTCAGCTGTAAAGAGTGGTGGAGGAGACAAGGACCATGCCAGTTTTAGTCAGCAGTTGTCAAGGGCTTCCCGAGTCCGTATCTCCCAGCAAACGCTTTATCAGGGAGTGTAAAAGCCCTGCGTTCCCAGCTATTGCATCTCTTTCAGGGAAGGGCTGGGGATGTATGGCAAATATTGGTGGGTTCCTGAGGAGCAAGGAAATTTGTGGGAAAATCCATGCATCGTACTGATACAATGCTGCTTGCCAAGCAACTTTGGAAACCTTCCTTCGTGTTGTTTGAAAATTCATGGAAAATAAGTTGCTTCTGAAACACATTAGCAACTTAGTATTTTCCCACTGGAAAACATTTTCTTGCAAAATATACTACTGTTTCTCCCCATGTCTGTAGGGCCTTTATTTGGTGGAAAATGCATCTGAGCCAGTGTTAGTTTCAAGCGGAGACAAATAAAGCACACAGGTGTCTTCTTCACATGAGCTAAGGTTGAAACCCTGGGTTGCTGTGGGTGCAGATAATTCCTGTTCAGGACAGACCCTTGCACATGGCAGCATTTGCAGACGGAGCAGATGCAGGCTCTCAAGCCAGACATCAGCACAGAGGTGAGAGCTATCCTTCTGCTTTGCTACCCAACTTGCTGTCTTACTGAATAAATTGGCTGCAGCTAAACTTGGCTCTGCTGTCCAGGCTTCTTTTAATAAACTTAAGTCTCCATCAGAGTGCTCCAGAAAGTTTGATATGACATCACTGCTGAATAAACAGAAACCAGTATCGAGTGGGTTTGCTGGAGAGTGCATTCAAGACCTCAGCTATAATGCCAAAGTTCAGAGTGATTCAAAATACCATAGATCCCTTGCGATTTATAACCATCTAATCAGTGCTTTAAAGCAGTTATGGACAGGCAGAGGAAGCAAGGGTGACCTACCACAAGTATTACTTGCCCATGAGAAAAGAAAGAAAACAAAACGAAATAGTACCATTCTGGAAGCAGTTTAAAGCCCTGATGTGCCTCTAGACACCTGTCTGAAAAGAGACGCCCCATAGCCCCAGACTCATGAGGCTGGTGGGGATATTTGTATTCTTTTCAACAGGGCGGGCTCCAAAGCAAATGCTCTCCTGTGTAGCCTTTCCTGCAGCCCAGAGCAAAGGCGGCACTCAACCTCAGCCAGGACCGGGACAAGCCATCTGTACTTAACTGCATCGCTGTTTCTCCTCTTTACCCCTCCACCACCACCATGTGCCGGTAAACTCTTACTGACCTCTACTGTTCCTCCACCTCCAGATGATGTGGGCAATCTGCGTTTGTGTGGTTGCACCAACAGCTTGCATCTAGAAAACCTGGGTCACACCGAGGGGGAGGCAAAGCTGGAAGGGGCTGCACTCGGCAGGGGAGGTTTGGAGGAGACATGTGTCCAGGAGCGCCTTCAGGGAAAAAAATCTGAGCCACCACGTGGGCACCTTGGAGGTGCTTACACAAGCAGGCCAAGACCAGTTGTTGTTTAAATGTTTCTAGGCTGTCCACAGGCACCAGGGTAAAGTTAATTGTCATCGAAAGAGGAAGCTGCATTTTGTGGTTGAAACAGTATTTCCCAACCTTGTGGTTACCAGAGTAGTCCCAAAGGGGCCACAGACCAGAGGAAAAGTGCATGGCAAGTGCAAACGGATAGGGGAAGCTGTGCCTGATGAACATAGGCTTCTGCTGCTCAGGTGATAAAACAATCTTTCTTCTCCCTCTGCCTCTGACATGCGTAGATCCAGGTTTATCACAGCAGGCTGCTGCCAAGCAGCTCCCTGGGACAGCACCGCAGATGACTGTCTTTCAAGCTGCCTTCAGGTGGGGAGCAGAGAAGAAGGTGCCCCTGGAGGAAATGTCAGAGATGGAGAAGCAAAAAGGAACAAGCCAGGAGGGGAGGATCAAAAAAGAAAGGAAAAAGGTGCTGGAAGGTCAAAACAAAACGGGAGGGGCGGTTAACAAGAAACTGAACAGCTGAGGAAGGAGACACCAATGAACACAAGGCACGGACCAAGCAGCCTGTACTGAGGTGCTCCGACAGGGGTTAAAAATGGGATGGCACAATAGGACTGACGTGGATGTCTGGGAGATATAGTTCCGAGTGTAGGTTTAGACTCTAGGGTTCATATGTATTGGAGCAGTTGAGAGAGAGGAGCTTTAACACGGTCAGCATCAGCTGGCCGTGTGGACACTGGCTGGGAAGCCCTCTGAGCAAGCTGTAAAAGCAGCAGAGAGGCAGGTCAGCATTCAGATGCCCAGTCCTGCCGTGTCCTGCACTGACACGGCTGCTATGTGTGCCGGGGCTGCCGGCAGCTCCACAACGACGAGGGCCTCCTTTAGCTCGGGGTCCCACCGGGCACCCTCGTCACGTTGCCTCTGCCGGCACCAGTAGCTGATTCCAGCCCCAGAGCCCCTGAACGCTGTACGACTTCTTGCTCCAGCAAAGCAGAAAAGAGTTAACTCCCCCTCAGTTCTCCTCCAGAAAAGAGAAGATGGAAATGTTTCATACTGTGCTATTTTTAAATCGTTCAAGAAACGTATTACTAGCAGAAGAACAGCATAACTGACATTTCCCGGAATCAGCTGATGAAAGTGCACAACACAGTGCACTCCTCTTGGGCAGTCCAGGAAAGGTAGACCAGCTTAAAATACCTTGCAAATAGAAAGAAAAAGCAGGAAACCATTACAGTGCTCTGTAGGCAACACCCCAAAGTCTATTTTAGCTGTTAGCCATTGTACTTAAGGCAATAGAGAGCAATTAAGCAATGAGACCACTGCAAGGTTTGTTTCCCCATTGAATCCTAAAAATAGCTCCAGCTCGTTGCCAGTGAAAGGTATCACTCTGACAGGGCCAGAGACCAGAGGCACCTCTCCAGATGTTACATAAACCTCTGTAATGAGGGTATTCTTTAAAGTGTGGGGGGGTCCCCAGCCATTTAGGCTGTGGGGTGGACACTTGGGAGCTCCCTGAGCTGTTGACATCTCTCCACTATGACCTGGGCTGAGACCCACCAACTGGCTTCACACGATCTGCCAAATGACTCCCGTGTTCCTTATGGAGGCAGCATGTGGCATCAATTAATGTACTTAAAACTCACTCAGAAACAGGCACAGGTAGGACAACTCGTAACAGCTGCATACGAAAGGGTCTGAAATGTCCCATATAATCAAATAATTATTGCTATGCTCAGACAGCAGAATATTGTCTTTCTGAGGGCTTATTATTTCTGAGGGCTGTTAAAGATAAATTTTGCAGTGGCTATTCCAGACTAATTTTCATGTAGAATAAATTCAGGTATTAATGAACTTGGGCTCTTCTGTGGCCTGCATGAGGCAGGAGGTCAGGCAAAGAGATTACCCTGGCCTCTTCTGAATTTATAACGTCAGAAGGAATGCAAGCTCCTTGTCAAAACACACCAGCAAGCGATAGAGCCGGCACTGCGGGGAGGTGCGCTGCGGTGAAAAACAGGTGTCCTGAAGAGCCTGTCAGAAAACACCCTTCCTGTTGGAGTGGATAGTAAAATTTCTACCCAGATCACAAATGTGGCTTCCCCACTTCCCCTTTGTTTTCATTACGGGCCAAAAAAACCCCCAAACCCTTTCTTCCTTGGTTTTGAGGAAGCAGTTTGAAATGCAGTTTCTGTGTTGCAGGTGGCCAGCGCTCTCATTGCGAGGAGCGAGCGAGCTCCAAGGTGAGCGTCTCCTGCCAGCTGAAGAGCACCATCCTTTGACAGCTCAGCATGCCCCAAAGTGCTTTTGGTACTACCTTCAAACCTGGCGTGCACAGCAGTCCCCGGAGCAGCGGTGTGCACGCGATGTCCCGAGCCCAAGCCGGGCTTCCATCACCTGCCTCCTGCGCTGCTGCCATGGGGGACGCTGGAGAAAGCACCTCCCAGCCTTTGAGGCGTTTGTAGGAGAGAGCAAGTTAACAAGTCTCTGAGCAGTACAAGCAAATCTAATGTGTGACTTGCTGTGCCTTCCTCACTTGCAAGCCATCATTTGTACATATTTGTCGTGGTACCTAGCGGGAGGCAGGCAAAACGCACAGAGATGGGGAAATTCTCTCAGTCGCAAAGAAGAAATATTAGCAGATACCAGTGGTAGCATAGATGTGCCCTTGGACAAAACAGAGGCACGAGGAACTGCTTGGGGACCCGGTACAGGTTATACACTGAACAGCAACTGTGCGCAAAGACGCAGGTACGTTTTGATTCAATCCTTTCGCTGCAGGGCACCTTTTAGATATAAGGAGCCTATCTACTGCAGGGCAAGTACTGCAAGTTAGTTATAGATGGTTGTTAGAAGATCACTAAAACACTTTGTTCTCCAATGGAAGCTTTGCGTTCATGTCACGAAAGGGATCCGGAAGCACAGCGGTGACATTTTCGGTCTGGCTGTGATGGTACTGCATCTGGAGAAAAAAGTACTCCTGCAAGAGGGTTTAAGATTTGATGCTCTCCTTTCAGGAGGCTCGTCTCTGTACAACCCCCAAGTTTTCTTCCATGATGAGATTCTCTAAAGTGTCAGGGAGATTTGTACAAAACAACTAGGCCTGTTTTGCTGTGTACTTCTGTCTCCTACATGGCTTCTGCCAATGCAGGCCACCAGTGGCTCCCTGGAGTGGTCATGAACCTTCGATCGGGCGGTGGGATCATGCTGCTTGCAGTTCCCCAAAGGCAGGGCTTGTCTGTTGTACCTAGAGCTGAGCAACATCCTATCCGAGGAACAGACTGGCAGTGCTCTGGCCTGAACAAACTCTTAGTCCTCTTCTACCTAACATCTGCTACCAAAGGAGGTCTAAGCTGCCTGTGGACGCTTAATCAATGAGCAGAGTGATGGGGTGGAAGGACAGTGCTTGTCTCCAGGCCACATAGATGCAGAAGCTGTCACAAAGAGGCGTTAAGAATTTGTCCAGGGCTGCAAAACAAGCGGGCAGCAGAGCCAGGAGCTCACCCTCCCACTTCTCTGACCCAAGCACGAAAGTAATATTCCCTCCTGTGCAAGCAGCCCTAGGAAGGGCAGCTGAGAAGGGATGGGGGTGGGAAATGCTGCGTGCAGGAAAAAAATGAGCGTATCCATTTTTATTCTACATTTTGTGTGTGCAAAGGGGGAAGAGGTGGTGCAATTTGCCTAGAGGGCGGTTTCCACAACTGGAAATATTTAATTAAGTAAATTATTTTCCTAGTAGTATTTTAAAAGGTTATATCCCCAATTAACAGTGCATTAGACCTAGCCTGAGCTCCATTTTGATATGCTCAGTGGACTGTGAGGAATTTACTGTCAGCTTAAGAGAGACAAAAAAGGTAGAAGTCAAATCGGTGGCAAAATGCAGTTTCTGGCTCCTTGTCAAAGCACCCGCATGCCTCATTACCTTGGTTTAAAGCCAACAGACTAGCTTAACAGGGCTGTTTATTACTCCCTTCCCTTCCACCTATACTAAAAAGGAGGTTTCAGCTACAAATCCTCTCTTTGCTAAGTTGTACTTCTTTTTTTTTTTTTTAGATAGATACCCTTTCTTAGACCGCCTTACTCAAGCGCGGCGTTTGCATACAGCTGATAAATGCCACCTGGTGACGATGTCTCTCAGGCCATTTCGAACAATATCCTGTCTCCATACCAGCTGTTTCTGCTGGGAACGTTATTGTACCGTGCTGCCAGACTCGGAGCCAAATGATCCTGGGGAGAAGGGGAGAGGGTGTTAATGAGATAATAAAAGTGTACGCTCACTATTTTCTACTGCAGTGTAAATGTGGCTTCTTCTTGACTATAAAGCCTGTTTAGCCATTGGAACGTGGCTCCGCCAAAAAGAAATGTTGATTCCTTTTTTTATTGCAGCCCTCACAGCATTGCACCACATGAATTGTCAGCCTTCTCTTCCTCTCTTTACCAGAAAGCTTCTGTCCTGTTTCCTTCAGGTCCCGTGTAGCACAGACACCCAGCGTGGTGTTCAATTCCTTTGCACCAACCAACCTGCTGTAAAGACAGCCCTAGGAGATGGATATAAATGAGGGACACAAGCGCCCCCGCTACAGCAGTATCCCTTACTGCTTAGGGGATGGGACTAGCTGAGTGTCTCCACAGAAATACATAACTTCAGAAAAGGAACTGACTGTCTACCCATCTTGGGTACAGCAAACATTCAACAGGGAAAACCAAGTCCCGAAGCACAAGAGCCGCGGCTGGTGCCGGAGCAGCTCAGCCACGGCCCCGCTCCCATCCCGTCGGCACTGCCAGGCCGGTTCCACACTCAGGGAGGGGACAGAAAATGGGAGCAGAGAAACAAGTGGCTTTTCTTTCCTGCTCATCACTCATTGAGAGCTTGACTCCCACCTCTGAACTGCCCACAGTGCCATTGCCCGTTACCCTCCAGGTTTATTTTCAGCCAAGCGCTTTCTCCTATAAGGCTGTGGTGGGTCCCCGTGGCCAAAGCCTCTCTCTTCTCTTTCTGCAGGCTCTGCTGAAGAAGACACTGCTTAGCCCGTATCTACACCCTACTACACGGAGTTTAGCAGCGATTCAGCTCCTGGTGTGCCGAGACCACCGCCGGCTGTACTGACAGATACAATCTCAGCAGTACATTGTGGTCTCTTTCTTATCTGTTTCTTTCTTTTCTCCCTATCTTATCCTCAGCGTGTCAGCTGTTTGCAGCAGGAGCCTTCCTTGTACGTGCCACCCACCTCCATCGGCAAAGGCTCCCAAACCACAAAGTACTAAAAGTTAGCGATAACGGGAATAGTCAACTTAGGGCAGCAATGTTTAAAGAAGTCAGAACTAGGGGTGAATATGCACACGATTTTGTACACAGATATCCTAAACTTTAGCAAAGCTTTGGTCTGAAAAGTCCTACTGTTCCTACAGTCTCTCCTTTCCTGAACGGTCATATTCCTCTTTCATACAAATGCAAGCAGAGCTCCCAGAGAGCCAGCCTGCGAACTTAGTTAATTAGTCAGCGTGCTTGGGGGGAACACAGATTAACACCTGGCTTCACCCCTGTTGACGAGCTGTCTTCAAAAACCTGTTTAGGAGGCAGGGGAGCCCTTCAGCTGAGAGGAGGTTTTAACGAGGTTCCTGTATGCTAACCTGGAGCAGAGCGGTGAGGATTTTGCTCGGCATCAGTGCTGCGGCCTGCACATAAGGGGATTTGTGGAGTGGGATGGGGCAAGGGGCTCCAGCACCCTGGTCCAGTGTTGCCTGGCAGAGCGAGCAGGACACAGAGGGGTTTTTTCCGTCCTCACCTACTTCCCTTTGGTTTTAGTAGGGATTTATCGCAGCTGTAAGCGCCACTCCAGTTCTTCTGAAGCATTGTGAAAGAATGTGATGATGTAGCTTTATTATTTTTAGCCTATTTTCCTAAGTGAATTATGCTTACACAACTACATCTCTTCAGCCCTACCCTCCCTGCCCCTCACACGCAAGCACTCATAGCTTTTACATCCATATGCTAATTTTAAACAAATTTGAGAGGGAGCAGAGGTCTCGGAGCTGTGAAGGATAACTCACGACGCTGGCATGTGGGTAGACGAGAGACACACACCCTGCTGCTGCCAGGTAGGCGGCAATACCTCAGCCCCGGACTGTGCCAAAGGCGGTTCCCAGCCAGCCCGCTGGCACGGCCGTCCTCTCCGGGCTGCCCTTGCCGGGACTTGCCCTCGCAGGTGTGAAGGGGATGGGCACGGAAAAGACCGGGAAGGGTCAGGGATGGGACGCGGGGGAAATTGCGGGGAAGGCTGAAGGATATAGGATGCAAATCTGTGGCAGATCAGACTTCAGCAGTGCTGGCACTGAGGAGCTTCCAGCTTGGTCTGAGAGCAATCGGTGCCTTCGGCACAGGGCTAAAGCAGCTTGGCTAGAGTAATTCTTAGTAGGACTAAACTCTGCTTGATTGGACTGAGGAAATGGTGGTGGAACTTGCTCCGGCATGTTTGCTGATTCTGTTTCTAGCTTAGACAGGACAAAGGACAGCCTGAACTGAGGGAAAAACGAGGGCAAAATGAGTGTGGCGGTCATTCACTCTTCCTATGAAAAATGAGCACGAGAATGTAAAAGACAAGACAAAAGCTTAAAGTCCCAGGCTTCATCCTCCCAGGTGAATACAGCTCTTTCGTACCTGCAAAGACTACCAAACCTGTGTGACTTTTGTTAAAACACACACAAAGCCCTGGTGAGGTGAGAAATAATTTGCACAGCAGTTGCAAAAGGGGTTGAGCGAGTGCGTGTGAGAGTTGCTGCCCTGCTGGGTAAGGCATCCCAAGCCCTCCACAATACTAGGGCAGCTTGGCAAAGCAGAGACGCTGCCGTATGCGAGGTGCTTCCCAGGGATGTCAACAACCTGTCTCTGGTTTCTGAGGCTTGACAAGCCAGGGTGAGTGGGTTGTGGGACTCTCTGGGTATAAATGAACCCAAAAAATGGTTGGTGCCTGTGTCGCTGTTCTAGGCGTGTGATATTTAACATCCTCCTGAGGAGTGGTGGTCATGAGACATAAGATATATTGTGTACAAAGGATGAGGAGATAACTAGGTTCAAAGGGCTTATGATGAGTTCATGAGATAAAACATTCAGTATGCGTACGCATGGTAGGCAACATTTATTTATGAACCCAATTAACCAATAAAGATCATTATTTTCTCCAAACTGAACCAAATTAGGTATTTATCCTGATGGAAAAACAGGATACAGCATAAATGAGTCTTCAGTAATGTGATCACCACTGTAATCTATTACACTGGGTAGCTGATGGCAGAATTACACTTGTCTTCGCCTCCTGCTATTGGTATGGTATTGGCTGTCCAAACAGTTCAAGGCAGCCCTTGTTCTTTCAGTGTGGGCTTCTATTTTTCAAGCGACGCAGCTGCAGCAGTTTGGCCTTTTATTTCTGCCTGTGCATTGTTCTTCAACATTTTCCCTAGCAGAGTGGTCCTGCTGGAGAATTGGGCTCTCTGAGGGGGGTATTTCTTTGATGGTGCCGGATACAAGCTGATATTTAAAGGCAGAGCCACAGCTAACACTAAGTCTGTTTGGTGGCATTAAAGCCAGCTTGAGTATAAGCTTTTTTTGTCTGTTTTAAAATTCAGACTATTTTTAAATATTTTTTTTTTTAAAGTTGCTATGGCCAATAGCCAATCTTTCAACAATTAGGACATTATTTTGCTCCATCAAGCATAAAGCTTAGAGGAAACTCAATTCCATTTGAGGCACTGTAATGTAAGAGAAAGAGACTCTTACCTTGAAACTGGAGTGCTGCTGACTGTCAGGAGACCTGAGCTGCCCATGGGGTCAGCACTGCATGTGCCCTGGAGAAAAGCACTGGGATCAAGCCTTTTTTCTGAGTAACCTCTCATTTTGGAAGTCTCAGTATTTGTGTGCCTCTCCTGAAGGCTCTGATTTCTATTGTCAAAGTTGCTGACAATTTTCACCTTCTATTATTCTTGGCTGCTTCCAGAAATATAGCATGTGTATAAGTCTTCTTTATTTTATTTTTTTAAAATTTTTGGCTACACCAGCTTTGTATAATTGTACTGCCATTACTATATTATAGTTGACTTTTATAATCATGAGAAGCTCAAAATCAAAGAGAAATGTAAAATTACTAAAATATCAGCTTAGCTATTATTTTAAACTAAGGCAAGCACTTACATGAGAAATGTGCTTGAAAACAGTCAACTTACTCTGACATTGCAATTTCACAGTAGGTCAGATCCAAACCTTATTAGAAAACTATAGAAGATGATGCCTTGGTGACATAAAGCAGAAGGGCCATTTCTCAGTAGCTAAGTGGAGTTCAAAGGCAGCCCTTTCTGCATTCCAAATGCCAAAATCTGATATGAAAATATTTAGACTACTCATCAAAATAAAACAAATCCTCTTTCCCCACCATGCCTGCAAGATGTAACAACTCTTTTATATTTAGTCCATTTAGATGGTAAACTCCTTACCACTGGGCAATGCCATTCCAAGGAAGACAAAATAAAAACCACTGAAATCAGAGCAGTCAGCTCATCAATGACTCAGGCAGCTAAAATCAAGGAATTTACTGAAAGCACAATAGCTTCTAAAGCCATAAACCACTACAAAGATCAGTTTCTACCCATTGTAGAGGATGGTAAAGGGTGATAATGGATGTATGTGCCTCCTGCTATGATTCCTTTGCAAAAGGGGGAATTCCCAAAGCAGACCAGGGAAAGCTGAGCCATTTAAATGGGACCTGCAGGGATCCCTTCAGGCACCAAGGGGAACAGTGGAAGGTGAGGGGACCTGCGGAGGAGCAGGAGCTTGGCCACAGCTTGATCCTGCTGTATCCCATCCATGCTGGCTGGACCTTAAGCCACCTGTGCCAGCTGAGTAGTTTCCAGGCATGAACAAAAGGCAAGCGGTGGCTGCTGGAGTCGGAGCATTTCTGAGCTCTGTATCTAAAATCTCTGCCTTTTAATGTGCAGGGAAAACGTAACAGCAAAAGCACGTTCCTCTTGCCCTGATCGGTCTGCCCATTCCCATGCTCTGTTGAGGCAGCATGGCCAGATCCAAAGACACCACTTCATGTCAACGAAACATCACCTCTGAGACTCCCTGTGGCAAGTCCTTTGAACCAGACTTCAGCTTCCCCATGGCGAGGAAAAGGGACATATTTCTTACTAATGGGGATAAATTCACTGGAACGATAGGTACTCTAACTGAATGAAAAAATGAGAAAATCCCCTCGTGGTCCTCCCGTCCTGAGTCCCACATAACAAGTTTGTCTCCCTTTCCCCTTGCAATTATAATCCACCAGTAACGGAGCTGTAGGCTCTTTACCTAGCTGCATTATGAAGTACATTAGCAGGACAGATGGCAGCAGAGGCTGAAACAGGCTAAAATCCAAAGTGCTCTAAAATATGCCCTTGGGCTTTCTCTGAAGCCTATTTGGTTTTGTAAGAGGATTTTAACATTCAGAAGTTCATAGGAAGCTTGCCTGCTTCCAGAAGGTGTCATTGTCCACAGCAGAGAAGCCCCAACTGATGTTTGGATTCGGTGTTTGTGAGCTAACGCTGCCAGTCGTTACGCTGCCATTAAGATTTTGGAGTAGAGTCCACCCAGAGAGCAGCACCACTAGTGCAGTGGGCTGCACCCTCTGCCCTGCCAGTGGTGCTGGGGACGACTGGCAGGAACCTCCACGGAGACCAGCCACCCTTTGGACAGAAACTTCTCAAAATGATCCTGCGGTCCTCAGACCTCAAAGTCATATTTTAAAAAATATTTCTCTTTTTCCTCAACTGTTTTGGCAGCCACGCCTGTTTCCCCGTAAGGAGGAGAGGAATGTCTGCACTGACAGGCCACGACACAGGGCTGTGTACAGAGCAGCCAGGGGACTTGAAGCCTGTCATCCTACACATCCGACAGTCTCTTTGTTTAACATTTTCCTACAGCGTGTACTGATTTCCTTGCACACTTTAAGGTACAGGAATCGTCCTTACCAACCCCTTTACTCGCTACGTAGTGATGTTTCACGTCACTGGCAAAAAACATACAGCTGCTGGACTATGCAGAAGGTGCCTTGCACAGAGATGTATGAGGCATCCCTCCACTGCAAGATGTGCTCCCTCGACAGAGCCAGCTTTCGGCACTGCACGTGGCAGGCTGGTGCCTTCTGCCAGAAAGGGGTCCAGCTTGCTGTGCCACTGACCGTCTCTGCTGTCCTGAGTAGGAATGCAGAACTGCTGGATGACACGAAGCTCAGAGGCTACAGATCGTGTACCCAGGAGATGGCTACAGACCATCACGAAAATAAAAAGTCAGGAAGCAGCAAAGACAAGCTGGTAGCAAAATGGGTGTCACTCAAACGTGTAGGTGAGTGGGGTAGGGATAAGCACTACCCCAGCTCCTGAGGTTGTCTGTACAACCAGGGAAGACCCCAGCTTCTCTTTCTGATCTCACGTGCTATGGAAGAGGGGAGTCTTGGGGCACGGTTCCATCTTTCAGACTCCCACCGCTTAGGCAAGCGGCTCCGTGGCTCTGCTGGCATGAGGGACCAGAGGCAAAGGGTTGTTTCGCCTCTCATGTTGGAGCCCGCTCTGCTGTGGTGAAGTGCATGGGCTAGGAAGAGGATTTTTGTTACAGACAATACCAGCATCCTGCACCGATGAAGGGGAACTGACATTTGTCACTGCAGAGAACGCAGAAAGCACCATCGATTGAGGCTACCCATGCGTATGTGCTGGCAGTATTGAGAACAGGAACAAACATTGCACATGTGACACTGCACCTTCCACCCAAAGGTTTCAAAAAGGTTTGCAAATCCGACACTGCTGAATTAGCCTGCCTTAATTCCTCCGCAAGACAAGCAAACATGATAGCACCATTCTGCAGGTCACTAAAGTAAGCCAGATGGATGCTCACCTGAAGCACGTCCCGTTCGGGGCTGATGATAGATAATCCCAATGCCACCACCCAGTTCCTTTGTCATCATTTGACCATATGGCTTCTCAAACTTCCTTTATCTATTACTTCAAAAGTGTTTCTCTTTGCAATGTTAACTTGAGCGAGAGCACAGGTGTTGCCCTACTTTAGCTGCCATCTGCACACAAAACCCTTCTGCAGCTTGGATCGGTTGGCTTAGATGGCCAAGCGGGCGTACTACGCTGCTTTGTAGAGTGGCTGCAGGCTACTGCCATAGACCACCCGTAGTCCTCCATGGCCTTCCAGAATTCCCTGCCAAGTGTCCGGAAAGGATAAGCAAGTTCTCCCACAGTGTCATGAAAAGCCCTTATTGTGCATTTCAGCCTACTACATGGCTGCGATTTGTGCTAGTCTTGATATTGCACGAAACTAAGTGTAGGGCTGGTACGGACCGTGCAGTGTTTCTGCTGCCACGGGTGCCAGGCTCGCTCAAGGTCAGTGATATGACCATAAGTAACTGAAGTTGCCTCTCCTGGGAGGACTTTGCAAAAATACAGCTGCCAAGAACAGGAATATCTTCATGAAATGTTTGTGTTACATAACTGGTTTAACAAAAAAAAAAAAAAAGGAGGAAATGAAGCAAAATTAAAAAAAAAAAAATCACAGAGAAGATTCCTTGAAATGATAGTGCCATAAAGCACTTTATTTATTTAACCAAAGCGTACAAAAATACTAAATAAAATGAGGAGGTTGGTCTTGGAGTTTTAAGGAGTGTCTGGGGCACTTGCCCCTCTGCCAAGTGTTTGGATGAAGGACTGAAATAACATTCAGAAAAAAATGAGAAACTGTGTTTTACTTAGGGAGGAGGAAAGTCAGAGTAATTAATCTGCCAGAGGCAATGCTCTTCATTACAATGAGTAAGTGTTTACTGTTCCTGAGTGGGGTATAGGTGATGTGTACTTTACAGCAGACAATTATGAATTATCTGGAATAGATAGCAGACATTTGAGCTTATTAGGGAGGTGAGGGTTCTGTTCGTTTTATCTGCAACTGATTCTCTACTGGGCTGCAAATAAACTGGCCAGCAATTCAATGTCATGCTACCTAGTCCAAAAACAATCTAGATTAACTACTTCTACCCCTTACTAAGGCAGTAGTGCATAACGTTCGATTCAGTGTTGTCAGGAAGACAAGGGTATGACTCAGGGTTTGTTTTTTTCCCTCTTTCTTTGTTTTGATTTGTTTATGAAGTAGGTGGCCATGTTCCAATCTGCTTGTAATGAACATGCTGATAGCAAGGTAAAAATAATTTGGGGGGAGTATTTTACAGAAGTCTCTATAACAACAAAAGATATAGATATGTCACAGTAAACCCTCGCTAAACATGTTTATTATCTAGGAATGGACAGGCAGCAATAAAGAACAGAATGCAGCCCATATTTTTGAAAGCATTGCTCGTTTGCAAGATAGAAGCTGTACTGATGCTTCTTTCTGATTTTGATCCAAAAGTTTACATTTTCCTCTGTTTCCATTGAACCTGCCACAGAGTATCACTTGATAACAATACATTTCATAACTGGCCTTTTTTTTGTTCAAGATCTACAGTGGCATTAAAGGTTTGATGTGACTTGCAGTGTAAAACTCGCATCAGGAATGAATTGGCATCATCGTGCTTTTACTTAGAAAAAAAAAGTTTAGTCTTTAGAAATATTACAAACAAATGACATTTTCAGAAGCTTTCAGATGGTATGGATGCCAAAGTTACGTTGAAAGTCAGTAAGGTTCAGGCTTCTAAATCACACTCTAAGTTTTTTCCCAAAGGCTTTAAGGGCAAAATCTGTGTCCCTGCGGAGAATCTGGACAAGACTCTTCATATACTTTAAGATCTGGGCTCAATCTTAGGACCAAATTGTGGGAGAGAAGTCCCAAGGTGATGAACGGAGGCTCCTATCAGCTACAGATAGGCTGACCCTAAGTTAGTTTTGGAGAAGATGGCTGAATCCATGCTTATAATGACAGTTTCTCTTGCTAAGATATGTATCAAGATGCGCAGTGTTTGATGGTTTTCCTTAAAGCTGCAGTTCTGCAGAGAACTGGTGGGGTGAGCACCTCGGCTGGATTGCTCGTTTCCAAGTTTGAACGTGGACAAGAGTGAAAGCGAAACACAATGGCTCAGACAGCAAAGAACACAATGCTGCTTGTTCTAAGACTGATAATTAAGCCATTGAAGATTGCTGGGGTTGGCAATACCATGTCTACAGGGAGCTAATTACTTGTACAACTGGTAAAATACCATGACAACAACAAAGAACGACATTTTATAGACAAGTAACAATGACAAGTTCCTGCCCTGCAGCATGCAGTTGGAAGGGCCAGCCCGTACCCTCCCAAGTCAGTGGGATGTCTCAAGTGAATAAGAGCAACTTAGAATCCACGTTCCTGCTGTGAAGGTGATTAGGAAGGATGCAGTAAACTCTAATAAATATACAGACTAGAGATGCGTCAACCAGTGAGGATACGCTGCAGCTGTACAGTCTGCACGGTTAGATACAGCTTCAACAGCAGAGCAATGGGCCCAAGGGCCTGCTGATTCACCCTGTCCTGTTTTTCATTTTGTTCCTTCATAGAGATTGTGGGTTTGGTCTACAAGTCTCTCCAAGTACATCTGCTTTGGTGGTGGGTTGTTGGTTTTTTGTCGTTTTTTTTTAATTTTCTCACCAATACCCCCAAAGGACTTCCACTTATTTCCCTTTCTGTGCAGCAACAGCAGCACAGAGGCTCTAATTTGTTTGCTGGAAGCATATTTTTGTGGTGAGAATGGCATGTCTTCCTCTGAGACCTTTCAAAAGAGCCCCACCTTGCATAATTGCAGGATTTCAGCCGAGGTCTGACTGCTGAAGGATCCCTTTTTACTCAGTAACCTAATATCACTTACATCTTTCCCAAACTATAAAAGCCTTGATTTTTAATTCATGTAATTTTCCCATTGAGAACATAGCCTAGTTGAGGCATCTGCTAAAATCTATTAATCTAGTTATTGGTTGGAAAAGAATTCGAAACAAATTTCTGTGAGGTGGAAGCTTAAAAGCCTTAAGGGGACTGGCAATAAATATCCAATTTCATTTACAGGACACCTGTCAAAATTCAGGTAGCCTTGGTTGTGGCATTTGTATATTTGTTATTAAATTGTCTTATGCCCGTTCTAGAAGGACAGAAATCAACCTTACTTTTGTCCTTTCTGGTGACAATCTCAATGGGCGGCCCAATGGCCGGGTAGCATGGACATTCTGTGGTACACAGTGTATATATATGGTTTGGAGTGGGTTTTTTTTAGTTTGTTTGTTGGCTTGGTTTGGGTTTTTTTCCCAAGGGAAACACAATATATGAGAAATGCCCCACTGGGTCAGATCAGCGATTCACCTAGGACACTGCCCGGTCTCTGGCGATGGCAGGAGATCCTGTTCAGGGAGAGTGTGTGAACCTGACCACTTTCGGTAGTTCACTCCCCTTTGAACTTTCCCAGCAATCACAGCTATTATATTTGGGGTGCTACAGGGCATATACCTGCATATACCTTTTGGTATCCGTGTGTGAACCTGTTGTCCATGAATTTGTCTCGTACCTTTTTGAGCCTTCTGACGCTCTCTGGCTCCACACCCTCCTGTGGCAAGAAGGTCCAGAAGTTCACCACCCTCTGTGCAAAGGTGCGCTTTTACAAATCTGTTTTAAATGGACCTCCTACTAGATTCATCAAGTACTCTCAGCCTCAGTTTCTTGTATTGTGGGGTTTGGTGAACATCTCCATATTCCTGTTTTACCTACTGTCTCCGTGGTTTTACAGACTCGATCATATTCAGCCTCAGTCTTCTCTCCAAAGAGGGGAGTACTAGCCTTTTTAGTCTCTCTTCATAAGGCAGCTTCTCCATTCTCCCAGCCATTCTAGTTGCCCTTCTCTAACCCTGCTAAATCCTTCCTGAGATGGGGAGACCTGAGCTGCACCCGGCTGCCGTGAGTGCACCAGGCTATTATATAGCAGCAAAACGGCACCTTTGGCCTTGATCTCAGTTCTCTTCCTGATGAGGCAGAAGCATCTTCACGATGTATGGCGGGTGTCTGTATTGCTATATATACATCAGGACTAATAGCAAAAAACTGCATCCGTTTGCCTATCAAGACAGCACAAAATTCCCTGAAAAATCTATCAGGCGATATATGGATGCTCCTGAAGTCTGAATTAGCCATTTATTCTGGTGGTTGCTGCTTCTCAAATGGGGTAAAGGAAAAAAACCCACAACAACAACAACAACAACAAAAAACCAAACCAAAAACCAAACTTGAAAACCTGCCTGAAGCTCTTACATAAAGTCATGCCTTTTTTTTCAGCATTGTGGAAAAACAACTCTCACCAGGAAAGGCACAACCTCTGAACTAATGCAAAATTGCTAGGCACAATTTGAAATGAGGAATTTTTAAGTCTCTGAGACCTGGACTTTAGCCATTTTCCTGCAGCTCTCCTTCCTTTTTCTTGCCCCTCTACGCAGCATAAGGGATCCAGAGAAAGAAAGAAGCTGTGGTGATTGGGGAGCTAACTATGGGCTCCTGTTTGTGGACACCAGCTGGGAATCTGCTTCAAATTAATACCACCTTGTTTTTCCTCTTAAAATGATCCTCCAAAAAGGCAGCAGCCAGAAGCAGAACTCGTGGCAATCCCGCTCTGCTGAAAACCTGGCTTGTGAGCCTCAGGAGAGGGAGAATGGCTCAAAATCGTGAGACACAAAGCTATTGCAGAAACCACACAGTTTTCCTGGCCCTCTCTGATGGATTTTTCCACCAAAAAAAAAAAAGGATGCTTTGGCCTAGTAGCAGTAACTTGAGGTTTTGTGTGCCCAGCAAAGAGCTCTCTGCACCAGGCTCCCTGTGAAACCCACGGGAGGAGAAGCTGATCTGTTCCACACGGGCACACGGAGGGAAGGCTTGAGCGGACAGAAACGTGGCCAACTGCTGCAAGAAAAACCCGGGTCGGAGGTGCACACGGTGCCAATTCAGCACTGAATTTCAACCGTGTTGCTAACTAAACTTCCTGCAACTTCAGCAGCTGCACAGCTGGGTCTCCGTGAACTCAGTTTTGGCTGGTCTCTCCTAAAGGCAGACCCCCCCCCCTTCCCTCTCCTCTGCCCCGGAGCGGCAATGAGCTCCCAAGGACTCCCCAGCTCGGGCTGAGCGGGCACGGCCGGTCGAGAGCGCGAGGTTGGAAGGGCGTTAGCATTTTGCACCCACGTACAAAACCCCCTTGCAGAGGACACAGCCGTGGGAAGGGCTACCTAGAGGGGTCAGAATCCTTGCCCTCTGCAGTTATTCCCTGCAAAGCCTTGCTTTGCCCTGCCTGAGCCTTTTTACCCTACTCCTTCCCGGTAAGGCTGCCAACCCTCCTCCCTCTGCTCAATCTCCATCCTGTGGGAACACTTTAATTCTCAAGGCATGGCTGCCTCTAGGGCCACAGTTTCAAGGTTATCAGCTTGCTTCATGCATTATGTGCCGAACACCCTGACTGAATTGCTCTTTCCTGATGCTGACAGCTCCAACCAAATAAATATTTAATAGTTTATGGTGGTGGGAACTTCAAAAATTCTTGTCCTTGCTAATGTCCCCCAGAGAAAATGAAAAATCTGCCACTCCAAGGATACTAGCAAACACTGCAAGCCCCAGGCTTCCATTTCTGGGTTTGCGTGCCAATGCCTGGGTGTGGTGCATGTAAACATGCATGTTCTGGTTTTTGTCTAGCTATGGGGCTAACCTGAGCACTCATCGCTTTGCAACCTCCTTACACGTATATAGATGAGTTCTTACAGTCCATGTTTTACATCCCAGGTGCGTATAATGCCTCTGTCTTGTTAACCGCAGGTATGGAATTTGCAAGTGTTCAAATGGCCTTTCTCCACACGATGGATAGATGGATGGAGTTCCTACTGGATTGGACTCTGCATGGCAATCTGCTAGAGTCTGGTGAGCATGATACTCCATATATTAGTCATTCACGGTGAGAATGTGCACTAACATCTTGAAACGCCTCTGGCTTTGGAGGGTGACCTTCATGCTACACAAGGAAAATAGGAATTGCTTGGGTTTTTTAATCCTGCAGAGTTACATGTGCCTCAAAGCTTCTCCTATTTCACTTTCCTGATAGGTCCCCACTGCTAATAAAGGCCTGGATACAGTCATTAGAGCAAGGGTATTTTTTGTTGAGCTCTTGGTTTTTCTATTGGCCAGGAAGGATCAGCACTGGCTATTTAACCTTTGTGTTCAATGACACTATACTGCGTTTCCATACGCAGACCTGTCTCTTGGTGCTTTTCTGCCTCTTGATGGTTGGGTGGTCAAAGGCATTCTCACATTTCCCTTAGACATTTATAAACATGTGTAAATATACTTTAAACCAATCCGGTCCATCTCATTCTTTCTATAATTGCCCAAAGTGCACGATGCGAGCTTGCAATATCACTTTATGAGATGCATATGAGCCTTGCACTGTGCGTGGGGATGGGAGAACCATGGTTAGCAGCTTTGAAGATTGAAGACAGCCATATGAAAAAGAAATTATATGAAAGAGCATATAATGCAGGAAAAACCAACCAGTAATGTTGGAGCTAAAGACCGGAAATTAGCTTTCCAGAAAAAACAGTGAAGAGAATCAAGGAGAAATTTAACTCAAACCCCAGTTTTTCATATTTAAAATCAACTCTTCATTAGTTCCAAGCTTTTTCACCCAGCACTTAATCAAAGGAAGAAACTTTTTGCATCCTCTCTTTTCCTATTCAAGTTAAGCACTGCATCTTGACCACAAACTCTTACTGTCACAGTGATTTACCTTTCTGGCATTAGTTATGGCCTTTGCATCCATTTCCAGCTCACTGGGTGGTTAGTTCAGCCTTCCGGCATTTAGGGGAAAAGTCCAGTGAACATAAGTTTCAGCAGTGGCAAATCCAAAGATTTAAAAAAAGAAGACAAAAAAAAAAAAAAAAAAAAAAGGAGAGACTTTGAAAAGGGAAGGCAATTATCTGCATTTAATTTCTGCATATGAACTTTTAGAATTCACATCACCTAGTCTATCCCCACAACTCTGGGGGCAAAGAATGCAGATTTTATGTTCAACCCAACTAAAACCACATGACACGAGACCTCACCTTAAAATGACAATGCAAATCAAAACACCAGTGGTTGTTTTCTCTCTGATTCTCAGCTTCCTTCCCAAGGTCTGTAACAGCCTTACCTGTTGCTTGTAGATGCCCGTAACTACTTCATCCCTTGGTGACTACATACAAAGAGCGGAGCATAGTGTCTTGCGGGAGCGCTAGCGAGGCACTGCAAACAGCACCTAATCCTTTTTTTGTGACAACCTCTAGCACTGGAGTCCCGTGCGGAGATGAACAACCGGTGAGCAACCTTCCCACAACTGAGGAACGGTGATGTGAAAATGGTCCAGGCATCTCAATGCCTGATTTTGCAGGCGGCTAAGCAAACAGGAGAAGCTAAGCCCTCCCCAAAAGCCCTGGATGGTTGGAGATCTGGTGAGGGATGCTCTCCCAGCTGCTTGCTGCTGGCTCCCTGGACCGAGAGCAGAGGTAACTGCTGTGGCCGAGGCCGAGAGCTGGGATCAGCTTCCCCTGGAGCGCCCGGGAGCCTGCGTTGCACAGGCACGCGGTTGGTTGGCCCTGAGGCCAACAAGGTTGTAAAAATATTGGACTGTTGGGCCTGTCCTTAGAGAGTGAGCGTATCGATTGCTGTAGCGTGCCAAGGTATAATTGCGCTCTAGTGGCCTGCAGACAGCGGTAGAGCCAGGAACGTGCAGATGTGGTTACAAATATTGTCTACGTGGGCAGTTTCATTTACTTGCAAGCTCTACCACGGCTTTATATTGAATCCCTATTTTAAGGTCACCAGAGCTCAAGGTGACTTGAGTCCCGCTGGAGTGTGAGGGCAGTGCTCCTCCTTCCTCCCACTCTCTGTGGGTCCTGTGTGTCACAAGGACAGAAAAAAGGAGCCAAGTACTGAGCTGGTGTATTCTCATTAATGCCAATCCAAGAGTCAAAAAAACCCCAACCTATTCCACCAGTATCCCTTTGCTCAGCCTTATAAATGATCAGAGACTCTTAAGTTGCTTCCAGAAGCTTCCCAGAGCTCTGCTGGACTTTGCAGTCCATCTTTCTCTAGACTGTTACTTTTCACTACAGCCTTGCTTTATCCTTCCCTAGCTTTACCTTTGTCATCAACTGTTTTCACTTTATCTACATTTTGAAAAAGGGAATCCTATCTGCTTTCAAAATCTTCCTCACATGGACAGACTCCTGACGACAAAAAGAAGCATCTTACTCATTCTCATAATCACAAAAAGCCACAGAGGGGACTAAGAAATGCAGGGAGTTTGCATGCCGAGGGTGTCGTGTGCTGCAGCTTTTGTGCGTTGTCTATGATTTTGGAAGATGCAATATACACAATAAGCAAAGAACAAGCAACAGGAAGGAATGATGTAGTTTTTGTAGACTTAGTCAAAAATAGTCTACAGAATTAATTACTTCAAATGGTTAGGCAAGCTGACACAATTTAACATCTGTGGATTTATTTTTTTTGCCTGCGTCTTATCAGAGATAGCAGTGATTGGCCAGGCTTACCACGGCCATGTGCATGTCAACTAAATGCAGAACAGTTGTTAGCTCTAGATATTTGCTGAAGATAGGCTTTCTGAGCCATAGCAAAATGACGCTGACACAAATGTAGTATGCATGAGAGAGAGATGTGCGCTCAAAGGATAGGACATCATGCCCATGTACACATATCCAGGGACTTGACATGGACTTGTTTTTTTAACTTGGCAACTTGAGTCACTGGTCTTTTGCTCTTTTTGGTAAAGAGCTTTGGGATCTCTGCTATCTAGCCATAAAGTGCATTATTACGAAACAGTTCCCTTGATTGCCCTTTCCAGAGGCAGACATTGGTCTTTTTCCAAAGGCATATTGGATTTGCATTGATCATACTGCTGACTATATGACCTTGTCATTAGGAAAACATGAAACATAAAATACGATTTACTTGGACTCCTTCTTCTAGTATTATTCATTGTTTTATTTTCTGATCTCTGAAAGAGATTGCAGAGCCAGCAGGAGGTCTGTTTGAGTCCTGCTGACACCATGGAATTTGAGGTACTTTAATTATCCAAATGATCTAAACAAAAGAAGTTAACAACTGAGTAATGTATGATTGATTGTTAGCTGTAAACTGGAAAAATGAATTTGGCAGCTGGAACGGTTACATGAAACTCTGGAGGTTGCTCCTCCAACACCCTGACTAGGGCATCAGATTGGATGTGCTGGATGTAAATAAAGCTGGAAGCATTCACAGAAGATTGTTTCTGTACTCACAAGCACCCTTTTTTCTCTGTTATTTTGCTGTAATGAACTACTCAGTCATTATGGTGGGCATCCTTATCGTTCTTCAGGTCAGTGTCCAGCCAGTAACCGTAACGCTTCTGGGACTGGCAAAGAAAGATCCATATAAGAACAGTGGGGAATCAGGGCAGAGGGAGACCTGGAGACTGCACAAAGCTGAGTCACAGACTAGAAACAACACCCTGAAAATTAGTAATTCCCAGCAACGTGGTGGTAGGCCTGGGGCTGTGAGACCCAGGGCTTGTTGCCTATCTGTTGGTAGCAGAACATCAGTGACAATACAGGAGGGTGGGTGAGTTCATGGTCCCTGCATCCCCTTTCCTCTGATCCTCTCAAGTGTTTACAATTTTGTACTCACTTAACATGCACACCGATGCATCAAGCCCAGCTGCTCCGCGCATTCAAAAAGCGCAGAGGGCAGCACTTTCTCCCATAGCACATTAGTGTGTGGCTGTGAGTTCTGGTTTGCCCTGGATGCGCATATTAAAAAAAAAAACAAAAACAAAAAAAACCCCAAACAATGAAAAACACCAAAACCCCCAACCCCCCAAAACCCAAACCAAACAAAAGACAACTTCTTGGCTATATTTGTGGTAGAAAACTCTGTCGAGGGTGGTTCAGTGGATGCAGGTACAGCAAAGCTCAAGAAATCCTTAAGCTGCAGCTTGCTAGAGAGCATCCTGGGGACAGAATAACCTTGTGCTTACCCTTCGCTAAGCATCCCTTACTGGCCGTGAGAGCCTGGCCTTTGCTGGCACCCAGTCTGGCTGCCCTCACCTTCTTAGGTCTTCATCCTGAAGGTGGAAGCCAGGCTTGGGTCGCAAGGACACTTTTTCCCCTTTCACCTCACTACCAGCCTGCTCTCAGGAGCCAAGTCAGGGAATGTTGGGAAACACTTTGTCAGGAAACATAAAAACAAATGTAGCTATGTAGTTCACAGTTTTTAGTAAAGTGCTCCCTTCTTCCTTGAAACTGTAAGTGTTTAAGAAAAGCCACATAGAGCTAATTACTTGAGTGCCTGCAGTGATTTTCCTCACACTCAGGATATGCAAAGCATCCTACCAAAAATCACAGAAAACTGCCTTAATGCAGCACTTGCAACAACACCCTGTGACAGGAGTTGATCTCAGGACTTATTTGTGTATTTTTAGCATGTAAAAATATGTTTGTCAAAGTTTGCAGTGCTGCCAGTACATGTGACTTTTAAGCCATCTCGCAATGCGGAGTATTTTTGTTAGCCAGAATTGCTACAATTGGCTTCTTAGGAGAATATCCATTTTCTGAAAATAGAAACTAATGGGTGGTCATGAAAACTGAATCAGAGGAGGAGATGGGGAAGAAGAATCTGAAGCCGACTTGGCAAAGATAGTCAGTATTAGGAGCTAGGAAGACAGAGCTTACAAGAAGCCAAGATTCAGAGGCAGAGTTCACATTGTTTAGGAGAAGCAACTGCAAAACCGGCTGGGATGACTAACAAAATTGTACAAGATGGCCTAGATGGGAAACTGGGCGTTAGCCAGAACATGGGGGTGAAGCTGACAACGGGAACACACATAAAGTCAGAGGGCAATCTGGACGAGGAGATGGAGAGGAGGAAGAACACAGACGGTTTGGAAAGAAGGGACAGAGGGGAAAAAAACCTGGGTGGAGAATCTTTTTCTGTAAGTAATCACCTTCCCCCAAGAAAGCCAAGATTTCTGTACCTTCCCATTGCTCCACCTTGCAAGGGTGAGGGATTGTTACTGCAGTCAGTTATTTCCTTGGTCCAAGTAACAGAGGTCTGTGTAGGGGACCAAAGTATGCCAGATGATGTGTATTAGCTTGATGCTACAACATGGAATTTCTACTTTTATAATCTGGATAACTATATACCGCACTGTCTCTGTCCTCACCAAAAAGACCTCAAAGCCAGGCCTTCAGAAGTTGGAAATGCCAGGGTTAAGATTGCCTGTATGTGTGTGTTGAAAGACCACTGTTAATTTTACGATCACATAGCACTCCACGGGACCCTTGCCTCACCCAGCGCACAAGATGGATGGTGCTCACTTAATGAGCAGCTGCTCAGTATTTTTTCCCTTCGTTGTTCAGAGTGTGTCTCCGTGCCTTATTGACTGCATACTATCAGCGCTAAAGGCAATTACTTTCCTCATGAGTTTTTCTGTGCTGCTTATTGCTATAGTAACTGTGTGCCTCACAAATACTAACTCATCTATTTTCTCTCTTCCCCTCGGAGACGGCAGGGCACTCACTACCTGTGTTTTCATGAATGCGGAACTGTATTTCGTGAATGCAGAGCTGAGGAATGGAGAGCAGAAGCTGAAGAGAAGTCTGTGATTTCAAGTGTCCATATTAGAGCGGGACTTCATGTTTCACACCACTCGGTGATTCACAGCACTTTGCACGCTCTGACTCCAGCTTGCTTTGCCTTTAGCTCTTCAGTACCTCCTGCAATTTCAAAGCCTCAAGTCAGGCACCTGGAAAATAATGAACACATAACTACTGACCATCTCTGAAAAGTTTGAATGACTTAAGTAATGCCACATACAAAATCTGTGTCACAGATCGGGACAGTATCTATCTGTGCAGCTTGGTGTTCGTGCACCTCTAACCACGACACTAGCCAGTCCCTCACCTCATTCATCATGTACCACATGTTCTAGAGGCATTGCCATGGATTACAGGGGCAAGGAAAGCATCAGCTAATACAGGAGTACAGTGAAGTGAAAAAAAAGTATTGCCAAATAAATGTTGCAAAAATTACACAACAAGCCAGTTAAGTACGCATTAGCAGTGCGATTACTCTGCTCGCTTGCACATTTGTCCTTTTTTCTGTTCTCCATTAGGTGTTTTAATTCTCTCTGTACTACACCCCCCTGGGGTCGGGACTGTTATTTTCTGTATTTGCAAAGCACCCTGCATATGCTTGAAGTTATTCAAACAGCCTGTGAGACAGGTAAATTCCACCAATTTAGACAAGGGGAAGGTTGAAGTATGGGGCCTAATTTTTTTTTTTAAAAAAGGGGTTATAATGACTGCATATTTCTTATTTGTACAAGGAAAGAGGCCATCTGTGAGTGCACAATCCTGCTCCTGTAGCAGGTTGGACACACAGCTGAACACAGGAATGGGGTTTTTGGGCACTGATGTGCAGAAGGTGTAAATAATTTAGTGCATGCCTATTTTGGGGGGTATAGATATATGTGAGTCACTCAGAGTAACATAGGAAGTCAATCAATCTTGTCATCTAATCAGTATAACAAAGGAAAAATATGTTTCCCTAAAATAGCAAGCAAATAAGTCATGTGAGAGATAATACTTTAAATTTTGCTGAGAGTCTGTAAGTTCCAATAAGCACCAATCTTTCTCACTTAATTAGCCTCCTTAGGGAGCTACATTGCAGGTGTTTTTCATTATTTTCAGCAGAAGTTTAGCAATTTCTCTTCACGTTGCCTTTTCTCAGGACAAACCTCTGATTTCCAGCTGGGGATAGTTTTGTTTCTGAATTGTTTCTCTCTTTATCCCTCCCAGATCATTGGAGTGAAAAGCACTTTCTCCTCCCTGATCCTCCTCGTATCTTCCTGCAGAAGAAAAAGCAAATGTAGGCTAGGGCAACAGCGCTACTGCCTGAAATGTCATCTGTCTGGATGCTTACCACAAGGACAAATCAATGAAGGAAGGGATCTTTTTTTGTCATTAGTAGTACCACAGTCCCGGCCAGATGCAAGGGAAAATAAGAGTCTCTTGTTAGAAGGCTTGACCGACCCCCTAAAAGATTATATTAAGCTGTTTTCAAGGGCTTATGTCTTATTTTAGCAAGTCACACACTCGCATGCCCAGCTGCCCCCCATTCACACAAATCAGGCTGGGTCAGATTACTTCGCATGCCAAAATGGGAGTGACCTATTGGCTACAGAAAATATTTGGGAATGTAGTTATGCAGAGCAGTCTGTCCCAGGCTTTCTGTGGGGCGGTTCTTCAGTTCATGGAGCACTCAAACTCTATGGTTGACTTTGTTTTTTGCTATTATACCCTTGCCTTTAGGGCGGGTCTCAGACACCCGTTTTGGGTATCCGTTCCTCTCCTCCCAGGATGTTTGGGATTCAAAAACTTACAGCAAGATTTGTTGTAAGAAAGACTTAAAGAAATGAGTGCTTTCCACTGGCTTAGCTAGAAATTGGGTGCCTCTGAGAATGCTACTCCATGCCCTGTGCTTCTAGGCATGCTGAATAAGTGTCCTCTGGAAACTATGGGGTCCGAAGCTGCAAAAATATTCATGGTAAGTTCAAAATATGAACATAAACCCAGCTCTGTAGTGCAGGAGCTTCTCTGAGCGCCTTCCCAAGGCAGGTGAAACTCCGATGGGAGGCTTGAAGGACTATGGAAGTGGGTGAGTGTGAAACAGATAAGATAACTGTAGACTTACAGTTAGCAGTATTAATTTTCTTTCCTGGCAAGGACAACAGCAGAAGGTCTGTTTAGTGATCCCCCCTGGGATCTGTGGCAGGAGGTAGCTTGGAGCGGGGTTTAGCAGCTTTATCTGCAGGCACTCCTCAGTATTTTACCACACTGACATTCTGTGAGGGGAGATTTATGAACGCTATCAGCGGCCGAACTCTGGCCTCAGAGCAGGGCTTTGCATTTACAGTCCTTTCCCAGCCAGAAAACTCTCCTAGCCCATTGACTAATTGGGTCATTTTAATTTACAGAAGCATTAGGCCCTGATTTTTAAACCTGGCATTGAAACGCTGCCACCGAAACGTTCTTGCCTCCACCTCCAAGTTCCCTCCTGCCAACATTAAGCGTGACATAAATCAGCGGATCTCTGACGAGCTGCCTCTTAGCAGTTGCTTTAACATCTATCTGCGTACTGGCGGGTGGGAGTGGGCGAGAGAAGACGCGTGCCTGGGGTGCGAACAGAAACCGAGCGGGCCAACGTGCTGTGCCCTCTTCTGTTTGCTCGCTGGCCCGGCAGGCTGGCTGTGCTCCTATGGTGCCGTGCTACCCGAGAGCTGTCAGAAGGAAACGTTGCGAGTAGCTTAACGTCCACTTATTTTTGAAATCGTGATGCGCGTCCCTCTTGCAATGGAAAGGAACGGCGACCACGGCTTAGTACTTTAGCCGCCTTTGCCTCCCCCGGGAAGATGCTTTGCAGCCTCTGCCCTAAAGGTGAAGATGCACCTCTACCCTAAAGAGAAAGACTCAGATCTAAAGGTACAAATTAAGCTGCAAAGTACTTGATAGCTACTCTGCACGGTGCGTGTGTGTGCGGACACTGTGCAGAGGTAAGGCAGTGAGATGCCCTGAGGAGCGGCCGGCAGGAGCTTTCTGTCGGGTACAGCCATTCCCAGGAGATCAGCCCGGCAGTGGTTTGTAGCTCTCCTGTCTCCCTCGGGAAGCCAGAGAATCCCTGGCGGAATTGGGAGTTAAACTCTAATTTTCATTCCTTAGCTTTTCTGGTCTTAGTCTGAGCCTTAGTTTTGTCACATTTTTGTCCACGCTGTTACAATACATTTGTTGCTAAAACCCTTTCTGGATATAACAAGTCTCTTAAAAAGCGTGTAGGCAATGTTCAGGAAACTTCTGCGTGGTATTTTCTAGGTCATCTTATGGTATTGGTAAGTACAGTGGGGAAATTCTTCAGCATTAGTTGTTCGTTGCACAAGTGATTTAAAGAATGGATACAATATAGGGAGCGTATGTATGGTCACTGATGTATAAATCCAGACATGCTCATATGTACACCCATTAAATAAGTTAATTAGTAACACAGCGGCAAGATTAACTTTATTTTTCAAGAACTGTTTTATGGGATTTATTTAGGACTGTAGCAGCAGCCAGTCTACAGCAGCTAGCTTCCAGTGCAGCCAAATGAGTCATTCCCACCTACACTAACACATGTCAAAATGGTTCCTACTCTGTGTCTACCTATTAGAAATAAACAGAAAATAACCATATTAGTCTCAAATTCTGCAACTTCTTTTACAAGAGGGTCTTAAAGGAGTGTAGAAATGGAGACCTCCCAGCCCTGCTATGGTGGTAAAGTGTATTATATACATTGAGGCACAGCATATACATTTTTAGGTGGGGAAACTGAGGCGCAAAATACTTCATTTGCCTAACGTCACGTAACAACTCTGCCAACAGAGTAAAGCTAGACGCCACCCGCTCCCGTAGCTTTTCTGCCTACCTACTGGACAAAACTGCCATTAAATTGCAGAAATGTATTTTTTTGCTTTATTTCCAGCTGGAGGTGATGGAGGTTTTTTCCTTTCCGTTGCTTAGCTACCCCCTGACCTTTGGATAGTCTTTCTCATTGGCTGGGTGAATGCATTTCCCTCCAGCTGCCTGGATGCGGACGTGTCTCAAACCTCCCCCTCCGGCAGGATTTCATCAGCTGCCCTGCCTCGACCATGTGTTTCTCTTCCCATCTTGCTGAAAGAAATTTTGTTATTTTGCTTCTAGCATATATCAAACGGTGCTAGAAGGAATGCAGAAAAAGCCTTCGAGACTGATGTCTATTTTATTGATTCATTGTATTACTTAACAACACACGGTTAATTAAAGCTAACCCACTGATTACTGTGATTCTGCTTCTCTGGACTTCTCCACAACCTGAAGATCAGTGGGATTTCCTGTTCAAAACAGCTAAAACTAGAACAGTTAAAATGCTGAACAAACAGGAATTTCAGCTTGGCAACTTGAAAATGCATCCACTTGATATGTGACCTCACTGCTACTAAAAACATCTTGCTAACAAAAACTTGCATGAGAAGTCTACTTGATATAGGGGGCTTTAAACCTTCATTTAAGACATTTGGCAGTGAAATTTTTGGTCTAATGGTACAGCGGCGATTCATACTACTACTTCTAGAATTTGAGTTCTAAACCTCTTCTCGGTTTTGACTCCTGAAACAAAGAATAATCAGAGATCACTTTTTTTTTTTTTTTAACCTATCAGCTTCTACTGGTCACATTAAATAGAATAAAAGTGTGTTCACTCTCATCTGGAAATATATTGCCAGTAATCACATTGGCTGGAGGTGGTGACTGGAACAGAATATGCAAAAGAAAGAGAAGAAACATGCCTTGTCAGGTCATTCTGTAACTTTTCTTGAATTATTTAATCAGGGAAGATAATATCAAATGTGCTGCATAAAATCTAGAGCCTTGTGCTAGGCATCAGCATCCTACATACAGTGCAAGGACAGAGTTAAATTTCCTTTCTAATGGGACTGGAACAAACCATAAGATGGAGCTTCCTATGTTCAGCCTTTAATGAACCAGCCGGGAAACGCTGAGGATACATGAGCCTTAAATCCATCTCCTTGGGAGTCTTCCAGGAGGCATGTTCATCTGCTTGGGATCCACTATGTATGGCCTTCTCTTAACGAGCTGAGAAGAGGTCACCCTTTTCTTTTCCAGAAGGCCAGGTGGGATATCTCCTTTCCCCTATCAGCGCACACTGCTGTGGAGAGGACCTTCCCAGAACACTGGGCTCCTGGGCTCAATTCTCACCCCAGTCAGAAGTGCTCAAAACTCTGACCTTTTAGGAAAGTGTCCTTGCTACCAGGGTATTTGGTATTTATCAGAAATAGCTCACTTGTGAGAGACTGAGCTTAATTCACAGGAATCTGTACAAACAGCCATGATCTTCAGATAGAAGGTACCACAGAACTGCAAATTATTATATTTAATCATAGAACTCTTGAGACTCTGCCCTTTGAAGCCTAGAGGCATTCATTAGCAACGCCGTCATGTAATGCCGAGCTCTTAGGAGAACATAATGAAGATATCCTCAGGATGAGGGGAAAAAAGAAACACCGCATTTCCTCCCATGGGAGACAGCGCAAGAACTAGATGTGCGATCTTAACAGATACATTCCTTCAGGAGAGATGAATTCGTGTATTTCTTCCAGCACCAAAATGAATTTACCAGAAATTTTAAGACAACCTTGTGCTCCTGCCGATGAGGCTCTCGGGCTGTTTTCCTCTTTGTATGAAAGTGCATCCTGTCTCCCTAATGGACTATGCCAAAATCCCGTCTGTAAGCATCCCTAAACACCAGGAAAGTTTAGGTCAGATATAAATTCAGGCTCCCGTGCTAGCATCCGTCCTGTGGTGGGAATGTGAAGCTGGAAAGCTTTCTTCGTGAGGATCTGCTTCCCAGCTTTGAGCCTGGAGTCCCCTATGACCCTACACACGCTTGCAAACGCGCCTGGTGACAAAAAGGGGCTCATTACTACAGCAGAATCTTATAGCTGTGGTGCACCGGGGGACGAAGAAGGGACCCGCAGGCACAGGCTGTGCTCTAACCTGCTTGGGCCAGAAGCCAAGCAGATGGGCAGGAGCTGGAAGCAATCAGCAATGCCGGAATGAGAACTAATCTCATTTTTTGTGTGTGTACAGTTGAAAAATGTGGATTTGAAACCGATTTGCTGCAAAGTGATTAAAGACAGGGTATACCTAGAGTGCCGTTAGAAGTGCAGGCACAGCATAGGCAAACACAGCGAGTGCTGGTAGCAGAGTAGCTGTAACAGCATAGCCTTCAGCTGCTGACATAAACCTGCAAGTTATTTTCTTTTCCCCTAATATTCGTCACCTACCCACTCATCCAAACAAAAGAAAAAGGCCGGAAAAGACTGTCATTTGCAGCATGTTTGCAAATTCTCTTCTTATCACCCATCTTTGCTTCTGTAAACAATTTCTGTGCGTTATTAACATTCAAAATACTGTACACATGGAAAAATCGTAACTAAAATGCACTAGTCAGGGAACTGGTCCCAAGGACACATAAATATCAATAACTCCTTTGAAGTTTAGCATCAGCTGGATAAAAAATTATTGGAGTGGCTACGAGCTTTCTCTTGGAAGGAAATCAGTTAGCAGTAGGCCAACGAGGGAGGCTTTGTGAAATTTTTGACCTTGAGGCGGTTCTGGAAAGCAGGGTATTTACTTAGGATTATTTGAGGGGCTTGGCAAATTGAACAGTCAGGGTCTTAGTCATCTTTGCGTGGGAATGGTGTATGCTCTCTGTGTAGCAACCTTGAAATGAAAAGCCTGCCTGCCTGCCTGCGGAGCAATGGGGCTGCGAGCTGATTCAAGATGGAGGCACTGCTCATTCTGGTCCAGATTTGTATTTTCCTTCTCTCTCCATTCTTTCAGTTTTTGTTAACCTGCAATAAATCATCTGGTCTGGAAGTACATGTTTTTCTCTTTGCATTTGGAAACCATTAACTCTAGAGAACCCTACTTTCAGCGCTGAGCTACATAAGCTGATGTGTGTGCGAGTGTTACAGATTATTAAAAGTTCAGGATGTTATTAATAGAGTTTGGGGATACCTGTAGGCACGTTGTCTAAATAGACAGATGTACTGGCAGTATCTTGACTTGATCTTTCTAGGTGGAGATTTAGGGAGTTGAGTGACGACTAGCACCGTGGAGCAGCAGGCAGCGTGCTGATGGCAGCTCTGCCAGCCCCCCCCCAGTGCTGCTCTCCACAGTTCTTCTTCCACCGCAATGCTTCTGACACGCCGCTTTAAATCTCAGGGATATATTGGTTTGCCAACTGCAGGAAAAGTCTTTCAACGGCATTACGGTGCACAAAGTATGTCCGACTTCAACTCTAGCTTGCCTGGCATTTTCTTTCACACCTCTTTGTGAGGATTTTTTTTCCTGAGTGAGCAGCACAAAAACATCCCGTTATTATTTTTTATTCCTTAAATGGGAATGCCTTGGCTATGTAATTAATAATATGGGGAGGGTATGTGTTTATTAATGTGACACATCCTGCTTTACACATCTCCTGCACCTGCTGGAATACACCTTTCCAGAATGCAAAGAAGGAAAGGGGTCTCTGCCTCCCTTCACTGGCTGTTCTTCTTTCTTTCTTTCTTTCTTTTTTTTTTAAAGTCGGTAAAAGTAAAGCAATGGCTCCTGTGGTGCCTCTGACACAGGATGATTTATCATGGTTGTGTAAGGATTAGCTGAATGGGTGGGTTTGGGTGTTATAAATGGGATGCGAAAGTCTGGATTCCCGGCTGTAAGCTTGGCAGGGTTAACTCGCTCAGCCCTTTGTTCTTGTTAGACAAATAAAATGAGTTTCCTCTGAGTGGGTGGTAGAAGGGTGTATTTTGGATGAAATCTCAAACATGAGGTTCTGTGTGGATGTTTAAATACTCTCTGGCATGTTGTGTGAGAGGAGGGATGGGCGAGAGGAGGAGCGGAGCTCTGCGGCTGCAGGAAGCAGTCTAGCCCGGCTGCTGGAAACAGCTTTGGAGACAGCCCACCGGGCAAATATCTGGCTGCCGAGAAACCCGTGCCAGCGTGTTATGTCCTTGTACAGTGAGTGAAAACAGAGTCGCGTCCTTCTGTGGGCTCCATCCTGCCTTTCTGTATGGGGGCAGGGAGGTTAGGGAGAAGATGCCGAGAAATTTTCCGTGCTCTGCAGCCCACCCACAGCAAGGCCAGCTGGGACTGTGATCAAACATCCCGCTGTTGGAGAGGTGGGAGCTGAACCCTCTCCCTGGCTCGGGAAGGGTCATTCATGTTCCTGCTGATCCTGCTGGCGTGCAGCGACAGGGACTGGGGCTCCTGTGCACTGCTCCGTCCTGGACCAGGCCCGAGGAAGGCGGCTGCGTGCTCTGCCCTCAGGGCCTCTAAACCATCCTGCACGGCTGAGAGATGAAGACAGGCTCTAGGAACCTCTGCTTGACCACCACAGCTCTACCCTCCTCATTGCTCTGGGCGATGGGAATGGGTTTAGGGTACTGGGAACAATGGTCTGGGAACAAGGGCTAGAGCTTAGTCTGGTCAGCTTGTAAGATAGTTTCTGTGTAGCAAAAACTATTTTTAAAATGAGAACAAAGAGAAATGTGATAAAAATAATATTGACAATGTGCAAATCTTCCTGCAATGCAAGAAGAAGGGGCCGGGGAGGGGGAAAACACCCACAGAAGGAAGAAAGTACAACTCGGAGTACTGAAGAGGATAGACTAAAAAAGTAATGCAATCAATATCTAATAATTAAGAACAAAGAGAAGCAGAGTAATGGTTAGCTTTTTAGCAGTATGTAATTGAAGGCTGATCCTTCATGCAAAAGGAAGGCTGAGCAGAATTCAGTTTGCTAACCTCCCTGTGTGGAAACTGGAGCCAGAGCGAAACCAGTAATTTTTAATTTTGGTTCCCTAAGGGTTCATAAATTAAAAAAGAAACAAAACAAAACAAAAAACCCCAAACCTCTGAAACCTTATGAAATGTTTTGTAAAGGCTACGATGCTTTTACAGCTATTGTAAAACTTCCTCTCGCTCCCCGTTCCCAGGTGGTGCTTTATTTAACGGAATGGGTGACCTCTGCACTCCTGCCGAGGTCATGGAAACCTCCCCAGCCTGCTCGTGAGGAGCTGTGCTGGACAGGCACCACGGCAGAGTTTAGGCAGGTGGTTGCTCTGTGCTCAGAGGATACGAGTTTTGTTTCCGCGCTCCGCTATCTCCTCTGAAGAAAGGGGCTCGAGCCTGCTTGTCTTACTCAGGGTTGGCGGTTGAGTCAAACTCAACAGAATGATCCACGTGAGTCACCGCATTGCCAAGTGAGTTACAGTCATAAATGGCTTATCCCAATTACAAATGAAAGAGCACGAACTGCTTCCATTGCTCTTCATCCTTGACAGCCGGCTACATTTTATTACAGAGCATGTATGTGAAGGAGGGACACACAGGTGAAGGAGCAGCTCAGTGATCACAGCAACTGAGGGAGGGTCTGATCTTCCGAACTCGTTACCAGATGCGGTGCTGCTCTGCTTTGTACTCTTGAGGCTTCCTCTCGCAATGACAACAAGCGCATGAAGGGTCAGGCATTTCCTGTGGCTTTTCTAAAAAGTGCATCGTATCTATTCAATCTTTGGAGTGTTAAAAAATCGATGCTAAGCCAACTTCCACAGCCTTTCCCAGCAACATCAAATTAAAGGAAGGCACGGTGCCATCATTTCCCATAGCTGTGTATACTGTGTTACAAATAGAAAGCCTACTCATTATTCATAACCGACCAAATTATAAAATATCTGAATCTCTCACACATTTTTTTAACATGTAGGTTACCGTTTTTGGCTAGTCCTTTTAAAAGCCAGGCTTTTAAAGCAAGGCTGCAGTGTAAGATGAATGATGATCACTCCTCACTCTACTAGCAATTACTTCACCAATTCCTCTCCAAATGTGTAATATACTAATATGTGAAGATTATATTCAACAGCGAGACAGACTGAATGCTGCAAGGGAAGTAATTACTTTTGAATATAATTTTGCAGACATTATGAAGTCTCTGTTAAATGAATTTATGAATGTTATCAGAGCTGACGTAAGCACATCTGTTACCAACTTTGTCTAACTACATGCAAACTGCTTAGTAACACCACTTATACTGACAAATATTTTAAATGTCTGCAATTTTACAAGATAAGTTTGGCCTTGAAGAGGTATCAGTATAGTGATAAACTTTTTCAATAAAAGGTAAAACTTAAAACTACCTTTTTTTTTTTTCTTGTCCCAATAATTATTGCTCTGTGTGGAAGACAGCAGAATAAAGGGAGTCATGCCTTAATAGAAAATGTCTGGGTAGAAGAGACATAATTATAATTCTCTTGACTGGAAATCTAATTTTAATAAGGGACTTGGGTTTGGCTAAATTTCTTAGAAAAGATGGTATGCTAAGTTAATTGTTTCCCCCAAATTAAAAGCCAACTGAGAGGCTGTTGTTCTGTGGGAATAGAAGCACTTACACAAGATACTCACGGAAACATGTAATAAGTTAAGGTAAGCGATCTTTTGTTTGTCTATAGTGAGTTGTAGTCATAAAAAATGCTGGTATTTACGCTATAGAAATAATGAAAAATATATGGTAACAATAAAATACATTTTTCATCCATAGCAGCGTGGGTTGTCATCACCCCGATCTTTAACAAACTAGGTAGGCTCTGGCATGGCTAGTGCTCTGCCTAAGCCGGAGATCTTTCGAAGGGTTTGAAATTCATTAATGAGTCCCTCAGGTGAGGCTCTGAGGGAGCTCCCGGTGGGAGCAATGGGTGTAACCACTCCTCAGCCGATCACTCCAGGAAGGGGATTAAATGATGAGGTGTCTGTGAAACCAGAGCGTTGGGCTTCTCCAGTAGCCCCTTCCAGCCTGGTGTTCCTGGTTCGCTTTTGCCTGTGATGCCCTGCTTAACGGGGAAGGAGGTTTGTGGGGAGCCTGCCTCTGTGAAGGAAAAAGGCAGCTATAGTCCTTGTGCTCTCCTGAGAGCACGTTATGGCTCGCGTTGGTGGAGGAGGCTGCAAACCGAAGGAGAGGTTGCAACTGGAAAGCTTTTTTCTATGCTAGTTTGCAAAGATGAGTATTTATTGCAACTAATAGCTACAGCACCTTGACCAAAACTGTAGCAACTCATGCTTTTATTTCTGGAGGTGTGTGAATCAGCTGTTCCCTGTTTTGGCCAAATGTCCTTATGTGTCTCTACTGTTTCATAAGAAAGCAAAACAAGTCCGTCCTGTAAAGATGTTATCTGAACACTCTAGATTTCTGCCAAGACCATATTTGCAGCATTAAATTTTGTTTTAGATTACTTGCTAAGTAATCCATACTTGCTGTGCTTCCTCTGTTTAAACAAAATATATTGAAAATAATAGAACTGAATTTTCTGAGGCTCCTGATATTCTTAAGGGTACTGCTTCTTAAAAATAAAACATAGAAGAAAGGAAATCTTCAGCCAGGCAGCTGCTTTGGTGGTAGCTTTTCGTGCTGGAGTCCAAAAGACTTGAACTCAGATTTCATGAGTCATCGGTAATTTGTTGCATGTTGAGGTATATCTTGCTTTCGGGCTTTGGGTTGAAATGTGAGCTTTCTAATATAAATAAGCATGCAGGGATTGGCTTTATAACTCACAGGTCTTAGACTGTCAGTGGCTTTGGATTATGTCCAAGTGTGACATACTGTCGGGAACTGAATGCTTGTGATAGCGGATGGTATACCAGCGCCACAATACTAACAGGCTTCTAAATGCCCGCAGTAGTAAATTTGTTACCAAAACTAAGAGGATGTCCTGTCAAAATATCTACAACAACAGCCTTAGCTCCTCACTGCACTGCCTGCAGTGACACTACTTGGCTTCACTTGGCTCTTGCCTTTGCTCCGCTTCCTCCTTCACTCGGCTCTATGGCAATGGCGTGCCATTAGACCCACCATGTCCTCACTCCAGGAACGGAGAGAGAAGCAGACCGGAGCTGCTGCATGTATCAGGTCAACAAGTGTCTGTAGGTCCTTGGGGAGGGCTGTGCTGGGGAGGTAGATCCCGTAAGGTGGGATGGTCTAGGAGGAGAGCCCCATCCTGCTGCAGCCTTCTCCAAGGGATGACATTTTCCCAAGCTTCAGATCAGCTAGAAGTGACCATTAGGGAGAGGAAAGGGAGAAATTCCCTACCCGTGTGGACCACCTGTGGAAAGTTCACTGATTCTGTCTGAAAGAGTTAATAGCATTGAGACAGCTAGTGGTATCGTGATACTGTGTTTTGGCATTGTTACTGGGAAAGAATCAGATGTTATTGCCTGTCATTACTTCTTGGTCCCTGGCAGGCAACACTCAGCACATGACAGGAAAAAGACCAGCAATTCCAACATGGAAAATCTCCAGGACCAATCTTTCCCATACAAGAAATAGAAATCCTAGCTTGAATGCCTGAGATTATAGCTCCAGAAAAATATCTCTAGACGTTACAAAAGTCAAGAGACTGACAGAAAACGTTCTTCTGCGTGAGACATTCTGTTTTCCACGTGGCGACTTTCCTATCGCACTGGGACGTTTTGAGGCATAGCCATTGATGTTGTTTGTGGCAAATAAAGTGATGCTGAAGCAACAGACTTGTGCATACATTCAGCAGTGGAATTTTTTTTGGTTATTGCAGCTGCTATGGTTACCAGTCACACGGTTGGCCACCTTCTGTAGTGGAAGCACAGAGTGATTACACTGTACATTGTGTGAAGAAGTCAGAGAGACCTTGGGGATGTGTGGTGGGTGTGAGTTTCCTACCCACTGCAGAAGGAGCTGGAAGGAAAGTTCTCTGAAAGAAATACATTTCAATGCTAATACTGCCTAAGTGTTTGTAAAGCATCTGTCTTTGACTTTTCTATTACTTCTAAGGGGGGGGGGGGGGGGGGAAGTAGCGAAGCAGATATGCCCAAATAACCGATTACCCTTGCAATTAATGCACATTAATGTTGACCTTTTTATGCATTTGATGGTACGGTGACCTCACTGGAGCTGACACTATGTGTATTTGCCCTGCCGTTCAGGCTAAATAAATAGTTCCCCTAACTGATGGTATCCTCCTATATTAACTAAACACTGGAGGGAAATAATAGATATTATAGCAGGTTATGTGTGGGCCTACGTAATCTTGTTTTCTCGTATGTTCCTTCCCTCACCAAAACCCACTTTTTGGTTTGGTCAGCTGTATCTCTCCAAAAGACCTAATGAAGAAGCTTTTGTCATACAGAAAAGGTACTAAGCATTCTGCCCAAAGGAATTACTTATCTACTGATGTGTGCAGTCGACCACCAGCAATGAGGTGTATAAAATCTATGGTGGAACAGCCATCCCCGAGTTAATACACAGTTACAGATGGTAACTGTTTAGCAATAATCGGATATTCCTTCACTGCAGTGTAGAAGACTGAATTTTTCTGAAGTTGGCACTATAAGACCTTTGGGTACTAGGGTGCATGCTGCAGGACGAGGAGACCGCTGTTGTGTCTTTGTATGGAAATTGGCCCTTGGAGAAAGGATAGAACTAATTTCCTCACAACTCTGTTGGATTTCCTAATATTGCCATAAGTGCGTCTGCACTCCTGGAGGCTCTGGGGTTACTGCAAAGGGCTCAGGATCTCAGTCCCCATAATCCTTAGCTGTGGTGTGACACTCCACCATCATCAGAGATAAGCTGGCATAGGTGTCTTTCTCCCAGTCATGCAACAAACAACTGCCCTTCTTTCCTTCCCTTTTTCTCAGCCTAATTGGTCCAAGGCCATTAGAATATGTGCAGTCCTCTTTATTGGTTTTCCTTGTCATAAATAAACCAGCTGACTCTGCTTTGCTGACAAAGGTCCGCTGCTTCTCTGGGCAAGGGTACTGCTGCTCCCTGTCTGATTCTATACAGACATGAAAGCTCCTTCAGGACTCTGGCGTTGCCCACCAGCCCAGCAGAGGCAGGAGGTTCTGCCCTGCCAAGCACTTCTGCAGAAAGGCAGGGACAGCTTCCACAGTGGCTTCTGGATTGACATGGTCTCTCTCGTTTCTGTACTGTGATGTCCCCTCCCAGTTAACCCATCTATCTCCCCACCTACTTCTGCTGCAGTAGCCAGTCTCAATTTTATTTATAGGCTCACGGGAACTTTTGGAGTTGGGCATTGACTAGATCTACAAGAGACACATAATGAGTTTGAATTACCATTGAGTATGTTATCATCCCTTTGGGCAGAGCTTCCCTTAAAAATCAGACTGCCTCCAAAGGTGGGTTTTTTACCTCTATAAAGATCAACAGCAAAATGCTCTTCAGTAAGGAGCCAAGCACTTTTTGCTCAGACTTCATAGTTTAAATAACTGTGTTAACGAATGAGCTGCTCACTTTGCCTATCCATGGATATTCTTCCTGACTTTAAGCTGGCAGCATGCAGTTGCTGATAGAAATTTGAATTTCTTCTTCTTGACGACATTGCAGATGTTTACAAGATAGGCTATTTCCAGGTAGCTCAACATCCTGTCTTTTGTTGCCGCGAACAAACGGTGCTGACACTTGTGCAGCTTTGATTGAACTTTCACAAAAGCTGTCACTGTGGATGAGACTGCCTTTGACTTTTTTCTTTGTCTGCCAGTGATGCCTGCTTGTGGTTTTGCCTCCAGCTTATAGTATTTCCCTGGGTTTCAGCGGCTTCCCCCGAAGACTTACACCTGTCATGAGCCAAGTTCAACTGCTGGTAGTGGCTTCTGTGAGCCCGTTGCTGCCAGCAAACCCTCCAAGCCTTCCCATGTTCTTTCCGATTCACTCTTCCATTTCCCATTCCATTACTGGTACATTAACTGGGTTAAAATGGCCACGTCTATTAGCCTGCATGACATACAAGATGGCTAGCAGTAATGGGTTGAAATCTTAAAGTTTCCTGCTTTCTTACCCTACACAGGTTTTCTCTATGCATACACATCCACAAAGGCATGATTTTATCTGCACGTCTATAGCTGCCTGATAATCAAGTCAGTCCGTGGAAGCTTAAGGTATCCTTCTTGCTAGCAAGCATGTTACAGAGACAATAGGGGCCCTATACTCTAAAGGGGATAAAGGCAAAAATGTAAAGTTATGCCAATAACAATTTGCCAGACAATGAAATAGCACATAAAATGTTGAGAGGGAAATGGTAATAAATCCAGAAGAATTTTTTTTTCATTTGTGAAATATTCTCACATATTCGTCTTGTCAGTTTTCCCTTCTCCATGAGGGTGAGAAAAATCCTTCTTTTAAAAAATTTCATTCTGCAAGTTTATTTTCAAAAAGGCTGCTGGCAGGTTGTCACAGAAGGAGAAGATTATGATTAACTGAAATGTCATCAGCCTGTTATTCTCCACAGAGGCGATATGAATGGGAATTAAGTAATGAACCTCTGCAAACGAATGATAGGAGAAGTAACAGGCTGATTTCTCAGTTACTGCAGGGTTTTGCTGAAGGAATGGAAACAGTGAGATTTTCCTTTTAACTTCTTACACCTCATCAAGTCCTATTACCAAAAAAAAGACAAAACTCTCTCTTGTCAAAAAAGAAATCTCCAAGATCATACCGAAAGGGAAAGGCGAATTTCTCTTTATTTAACTGAAAGTCTTGTATTTCTAAGCTTTGGGTTTTCTGCTAATATTGCTGTGGCATACATGCTGCTGATCCTTTTTCCAGCGTTGCATGATTAAATCATTGCAATGGTAACTGATGCATTTTCCTTCACAGCACTAGCAGAATGCTGTTTAATTTTATCCCTTGGGAAGCTCTTGCCTGATTCAATCAGGCATTCTTTAACTTTTTGTTGTTGTTTTATCAAAGGAAAGACAGAGCAGTACACGTTAGTCTATTATGTTACACGTTATAACTCGAGATGTGTTCAAGCCGTAGAATCTGGATGTGAATTTCAAATGCCCAATACAACGAGAAAGGCCATTTTCATTATGCTGATCTGGGTATATGGCTGGTGTTTGAAGTGTTGGGGGGGTTTGGAGGTGAAGTCTCCAGAACCGTCTGCCCTTCTTTATGGGAGAAGATACCAAACTTTGCAGATGCCCCAAGAGGGGCAGTAACCCAGCCATGTAACACACAATGGGGTAAAAAGTCTCATCTCAAATGGCAATAAAATTGCCTTCTGGCCAGAGGTTAGCATGTCTTTGCAAGTCCTTGTTGACGAGTTATTTCCTCTGTATGTGCGGGAGCAAAGTGAACTTCAATACCCTTCGAAATGTCTGTCTTGTCGCGTGAGGGCTGAGGAGCCCTTTGGTGTGTGACAACCATGGGCTTGGATCCCGAGAGCCGTCTGCCGGGCAGAGCAGCTACGCCACGCTGAAAGAGCATCTCCTCTGGCTGTGCGTTATGGGTGAAAACCACCCTGATGTGGCAACGAAGCGCTGGGCTGATGAGCGGGCTGCAAGGTCAATACCGTGGGTTAGATTCCTGCTCTCATTGCTGTCCTTTTAGGGGCACTTGTTTGAACACACAGGCGGGAGAAACCATCTGCAAGACCTCTGATAGCATTCTCAGGTACAGTGGAGAACTCATACAGCCGGTTCCCGTGACTGTCCCCATTTTCCTCCCCCTCCCAGGCAGGTGGTAAAGAAGAGGACTGGCTCGCACACGCTGTGCTCCTGGTGGCGTCCTCGCTGTGTTTGGCACCAGCCCCAGTTAGTGCACGGCCCTTTGGGACCCAGAGCGGATGAGTTCAGTGGAGATCAGCCACACTGGGCCAGGTCTGTAGTGGGGAATCAGATTCTCTGTGCCTTCCCTTGCTCCTTTTCCTGACGGTTCTGTGGGAAAGGCATTTCCCTTGCCGTTGGCCGAACCAATTGGGTTTCCATGTTGCTTTTTTGTAAGACCTCCTTACATTGTAGGGGAAGCAACCAGCTGAGTGATCCATCACCGCCATCTCCACTCCCCTGGAGACAGAGAGAGCAGCCCGTGGGGACACGAGGAACCAGCTATAGCACGGAACGGGTAGCCCCAGCCTGCAGCACCGCTGGGTTACATCCGAGCTGCTCCAGGTAAGCTGCCGGTGGTGGACCTTTGTGAGGGGCTCCATATCTCCAGCACGTTGATGAAGTGACAGGGCTGGTTAAATCACACATTTTGAAACCTTCAGCACAAAGTCCGGGGACGTGTTGCAGTTTTGTAATAAGAATGTAATATTTCTTCTCTCCGGTTGAAAGCATACATTTTTCCAAGATCACAAGTGGCCCTGTAGGTCAGAGGCAGTTCAGTGGAGACATGCGTTGACATAGTTAAGAGAATTTTGTTCTAATTACTTAATATAAAATGCTACTAATATTATTTTATATAAGAAACTCTTATAATAACACTTTCAAACCTAACTGGATTTAAGTGCCAAGATTCTATAAAAGGTCACTTTTTCTCTGCTAGTTGCTTTCTTTTCTTCTAAGCTGTGGTAATTAGAATCTAAAGAAACTCTAAGCTGAATAGGGGAATTGAAATCTTACAATTTCTCACAATCACATATCTTAGTGCTTTGAATAAGCCAAATCAATTTTTGACAATGTTGTCTTTGTGATCTCTCCAAAATGCCTTCCCATCCTTCCCCCAACACTAGTGTAACTCTCCTCAAATATTTTCTTTTTTTTTTTGTCTGATAAGTAATTTTACATTCATTGGCATTGCTTGCTTGTAATCAGAGAGCCATTCCAGCAGCCAGCAGATGTTTAGAGACAGCGTCTGCTGTTCTTATTTAAACTGGGGAGGGTTTGATCCCAGGAGATGTCCTAGCAAAATCAATGGGACTGTCTGCTGTGAAAGAAATGCTCAGTGCTAAGATAGGTAGAACTGAGCTGCAGAGGTTTCAAGGGAATTAAGCAGGTATGCAGAAAGAATTGGCACAAGCTGATTTCACAACAGTAGTTCACTCAGTGGTATTGATGCAGGCGAGCATTTCAGATGTATCGTGGAATAAACTGAGCTACTGGCAACATTCATTCCTGCCTCCTTCCTGTATGCTGCAATGAGAGCAAGACTGTTTCTGGACAAAGAGCTCCAGTTTCCTAGTTCTGTTGCAGTTCCTGTAATATGACAAAGGACAGTATACTGTAAAGTAGTCTACAGCAAGGCCAGGTGTGAAGACTGCGGTAACAGGACTGCATCTTTGTAGAAGAATGAGGAGCTCAGGCACCATTTTTATATCTTTATGTGATGCTGGGTTCTGTAACAGGGCTCCCAGCTAGCTGATAGCCACGTAACTTCATACCTGTGGCTAAAGTTGGTAATATGCAGCGCATTGCAAAGAGGTACTTGTGTACTGCGGTTGTTGCTGAAATGCATGAGGCAGTGGAAGATTTTAAAGATGCCCCACATGAACATCTAATGAGGGATTTTCACTCACGCTAGTTGTGAAGATTCAAACAGCAGAGGAAATGAAACACTATCTCCTCTAGAGAACCCGCTGAGATCTATTTAAATCCTCCACTAATACATTACACAGATGCCTGTTCCAACAGTTTATAAGAATCCTCTGTGGCCGGTGGCACCACTCTTCAGGAATGTGATGCCCACAAGAGTTTTTCTTCAAGATGAATGAGATTTCTGTTAAACCAATTCGATGCTACTGAATATCTCATTTGCTGGTGGCATAGTACGTGATAAAGATGCCAAATGAATAATCACCAGGTAAATTTTACTATCACCAGGTTGTAGCACACAATTTCAAAGCCCTGTTTATTCAGGTTTACTACTTTGATATTTGCTTGTTGACATCTTTTACTGTGATAACCGGCCACCTGCTAGTCTTGCTTCTCCCTTCAAAGGTTTTTTTTGTCTGATCAGGTCTTACAAAATTTTCAAATCCCACTGCTCTCTTTCCCGCTTTCCCATACTGTTTTAAGACATGGCATCAGATGCACATTATGGGCATGACTGCTTGTAAACACTGAACTGCCCCTTTTACAGCACTCTGGTAATGTAATTTATTCCCACTTTTCAGGCTGTCAGAGCCACAGAGGCAGCTTCTTGTAAGCAACAATCAGGCCCCGTGAATCCAAGCATGAGGTCCTCTTGGCTACGGCTGTGTTTTTAGGAGTATGATAACAGAAATAACATTAAACAAAATGAGCAAATATTGGTTCATCTAGTGTCACATCAGCAGCACTTTGGGTTGCCACGCAGGAAAGCAGGATGTTGGGGAGACTGAGTTTCAGAGTGGTGGGAAGCCAGGCTCATCAGGGAAGACAAGTGATTTAACATGGCCCTTCACGGTAAGTGCCTGCAGCTAGCTGATTGCTAAAGCAGCATTGAGAGGATCTGTAGAGGAGATTACACAATCAGCCAGGCCAGCTAGCAGAAAGTCTGCTGCGATGGCAACACTTGCAGCAGTTTCCATTGGAAAAGAGGCTGATTCCTGCTAGTAGTGCTCTTAGACCTTTAAAGATCACCTGGAGTAAGCATTACTTGGTTTACCTTGTTTGTAAGCTTTTTTTAGTTTGCTTTTTTTATGAGTCCAAAGAAAGAGGATTATATGAATTGTTGCTCCTTCACGTCTCTATTAGCAATCCTTAAGACGAGCCTTCCCATTTCAGCTGCATACAGTGACTTGAATCCTGAGCACGTGAGTTTTAGGGCTAATATTAAATTCTGAGTTTTAGGACTAATATTAAATTCTGTGGGACTGCTCATGATTAAAGTTAAGCATGTCTCTGTTCTCTGGGGAAAGGTATGGGAGAGGATATCCTATCACGAGAACCCATATTTGATCAGCCAACAGAGGTACCTACAGAGTAGCTGCTCTTCAGGTAGCATTCTTAAAATCAAATAACCAAAACCGATTTTTGCGGTAGCTGCACAGAATGCTATCTGCAGACCACGAAGCCAATCCATAAAAGCACAGTTAATGACAATATTTGATTTTTTCCAAATGTGATTTTTCAAACCACCATCCATAAAATATAATAATAGTCTCAAAAAATAGCAGATAGAGAGTGTCTTGTTCTTGCCTGGTCCTGAGCTTTGATGTTGGAGTGACTGGCAAGCACAAAACCCTGAAGGATTGCATATAGTTTATACAAAATACCCAGACAGAGTCAAGACTGGTTTCTGGGTAGGTTCAACGGCAAGGTTACTTGTGTCATATATCTTTACCATGTTACCTAGAAATCCTTCTGCTACCAATAAGAAATTACTGTAAATGGTAAAGGTGTGCCAAGAGCCACAAAGCACTGTATAAACCTGATCCTGATCCTGCCAGGGCTGAGGTGAGTAGTGACTCCGCTGAACTGCGCTGTCTTGCGCATTAAGCTGTGACAGTGTGCGCATATTGACACAAAAAGGGCCTAGATCAATATAGCCACTTGCAAAATGAAGGGTATGGACTGATACGGAACTAATATTATACAATGTAAGAGAGGAAATTTGAGCCATTAGTGCAAATACTCAAGACAGCCAGAAGCATTATGGAAAGCTTAATATTCACACAGAACACAGCATTACAGTGCTAAAGCTCTCACCTGGAAGATAACGTCAGGAATATTTTACTCTATGTGCTTGCATTAATTGCATGTTTACATTTTTTAAAGGGTAGCAGGGACCTATCTAAAAGCAGACAGAAAAGAATCCTCCACTGGCAACCATATCTTACTTCCAACCAAATGCATTTCTCTGATGTTAGAGCAGGAATCTGATTTCTATTAAACCAGCAGAAATCTCAAAAATCCCCGTCAGTCAAATTTATGTTAGTGATGGATTTCACTGAACAACTTTCATCTTCCCATTTCTTAGAAGCAATAAAGATAGATGACAAAAAAAAAAAAAAAAAGCTGGAGGATTTGCAGCAGGAAAAACCTGCAAAATTATTGCATGTGCATTTTCGGTTATGATGATCATGTACAATCATAAACCATTTGATTGGTTGCAAAAATATGTGAAGTGTTATTTTTTCCTTACATAACAGTTATATTTGTTTCATCTGGCTTCATCAAGGCTTAAAATCATTAATATAAGTGAATTTTCAAGCAGTGACCGAGTAGAAAAATAATTAATTTTTATGCTATTTGTCAATAAATTATAATGAGGAGGTTATAAAAACATGAAATAAAGAGGGGAAAGCAAATTAGAAAAGGGGACAAAAAGTACTTGTACACAAAACTCATTTCTTGTAATTTTGAAAGCCCAATCTCAGTAAAGGCCATTTAAGTTTTTAGGCAAGAAATACAAGCTAGGAAAAATGCACTGCTGCATTTATAACTATCGCCTTCAATTTGGAGGGCATTGCCAACAACTTACAAGGAACTTTAATCTGCTTAAGTATAGATTTTCTAATGACTACCCCCGGGCAACTACGACAGAGAATGGCCACATATAGGATGTCTAGACAACTAACGCTTACCTCATTTTTACAATACGCTTACATTTCTATTGAGTCTAGGGATCACAGGAAGCCAGAACATAAAAGTTACTAATCCATCCATGTTCCTTGTTTGTTTCGTGTGAGGGTTATGAATTGTTGCAGTGTTGAAATACAGTGACTTCAGGGGTTATCAACAGATGCCTCAGAGTAATGAGTAATAGTTAACAGTGATTCAGCTAGGTTATGTTTTTTTACAGAGGAGAAATTAACTCCACCACACAATATCACAAAAGAACAACCGCTGCAAATTTGACTGAAATATCTGCCTACTAGGGCAGGAATGGAAGCTCTATATGTATTCCCAGTACAGAAATGAACTATATAAAATAGAAATTGTGGAGGGAAAAAAGGCAAAAATCATAAAACTTGTAAGGAAGATGGCAAGACAGGAAGTCCCGCAACCCATGTGCCTCATAAATAGATCAGCAGACCCATCTGTGTCATTAGGTGACTTAAGGGACACTGAACTGAAAGAATATATATTATTCTGCTAAATGGCATGTGAAATCCTGGGGTGTTTTTTTTAAACGCAAAAGCTTGAAATTTGGAAAAGGAGGATAATATTTTCTTGAAACTCAAAATACCTATAGAGCCAGTGCTGAAGATGTTAGGTGTTTCAGGCCATTCAAAGTGAGGGAAAATGTAAAGTAAGTCTGGAAATGGGGAGTGCAATGATGTCACTAGGATGTCTCATTAAGACAGACAGCCTTAGATTTTAATCCCAGGAGGGCTTTCAGAAAACTGAGAAAGAAACATAAGGATTTATTCACCAGAAACTGGGACAGGGAATTCTACACTTATGACAACAGCCTGAAGTACAAGCGTGGCAGCTGCTCTAGACCAGAACTGCTAAGAATATCATGAACTCTTCCTCCGAGTTTTAATTGAGGGGAATACATACATACATACATACATGTAAAATAGCTCCATTAATTTCTGAATAGGTTTTGTATGGCATTATGTAGGGTTTTTACCTTTTCTTGAATGAAAATTGAAGACAAACTTTTCTTCAGTTTAAAAAACTTTTGACTCTCAACATCCACTGTTTTCCAGTTTTGAAAATGGAAAAGATTTAAATATATTTCTTCCCTGCTTTCACCGAAATGAAATGCACATTTTGGCAGCAGGGCTTTGGCTGGCATTCTGAGATATAGTTCATTAGTCCCTCGGCAACTGCAGAAGATTTTTTCTTAAAACAGGGTCTCCAGGCAAATTTTTTTTCTCAGCCCCTCCCCCAGATAATTGCCAGAGGCCCCATTTTACAAGCTCCTGTGTAAATTTTTTTTTTTTCTTTCCTGACGTTCTAATACCAACAGGATTTGATAGTCTTAAAATGTTGTCAGTACCTCAGGCTCTCAAAGCCCCGGCCTGGTATTCATGCTCAACAAGCTCTGTAGCAACATCTATCTAAGGTTTACACAAATACACTTGGGCTTCCTCCTGTAAATAATTTTTGTATGATTGTATAAGCTAATTTAAAAACCATTCAGTATTGAACGAACATTTGTATTAACAAACCAGATTTCTGTACTCTGAAACCACAAATTCCAATAAAAAATTTATTTTATTGATTCTGCTTGTGAAACTTCTGTGAAACTTGAACCTGGACGGATAGGCAAGACTGCATATTTGACCCTTGAGAAGAAAAGGTTTAGAGAGTAGCAAGAGGATATTCTCCCCAGAGAATATTGTTTTCAGGCCACAGGATACTTTCAAAGCTTCCATGATTCAGCAGACCCAGAGGAGCTCTGGGCTAGGCCAGACGCTTCTGTTTTCTTCCTTAGCAGCAAAAATGTATCTATATTGGTGTACTTGTATTACTGAAAAGTAATACATCATGCTTATGTGCTTATTGATTTACTTTCAATAACTCCTTAGTTTCTGCAATTATGCTGGCTATAGGTATTGGTTAATATATGTGTTATTACAACATAAATAGTTAATAAAAAGCTTGCAACACACATTTGTAACCTTACAGCATGTTCAAGAGTCATGTGGTGAAGAAGTTCCACAGCACAAGACAAAACTGCAAGTCTTCCTCTTTCATACATTTCATATGAAATACAAACTGCAAAAAAGAAAAAAAGAACTGCGTATATACCTGGCACTTTCCCTTTAGAGATCTCTGCACTTGTGCTTTAAAGATTACTTCAATTTCCTACTTGTTCTTAAGTTGAATTCCAATTGCAGTTGTAAGTTGAATTCCTATTGCAGTTCTAATGTGCTCCTTTTTCAGAGGAGACTTCTTTGGCAAAATACCCAGAAGATGACTTCAAAGCAGCTGGAGCCTTATGCACGTGCAGCAAGAGAAGAGGAAAGTGGATACTGAGTTTTGGACTGCACAAAGTGATCTCATGGGATCTTAATTTATCAATCTCTTCCAGGTAACCTTCTAAGTCCTGGAATAAGATTTTCAGACCCTGTGGAGGCAGAAAGGCCAACCGGAACCTAAGGATGCAAGGGTGGTGCCTGGAGGATAGTCACCCGGTTTATGGAAACCCTACAGAACGGATACAGGGGGAGAGGAAATTCTGATTTTTTTTTTTTTTCCTTTGTGTTGACAGAGGGGACACAAGATGGTCTTTTCCCAACAGAAAAGGTGAGATTCAAGCCTGAGATATACAGAAAAATCTGGTGATCCATGGTGATCTAGGACAAGCCATGCGCAGCTGAATAACCAAAAGAGAAGTATAGCTACTTAGCATAACTTGCTTTGTTGACTTTGTTGACTATACTCTGTGAGTATAAATATACTTTTATAATACGCATAGTAACTATATGTGGCTTAACTCTTTCAAATAAGTCCGGAAAATAATTTCATGTTTTAGTTACACTCCAGAATCTTTTTGTCAGTTTTTGGATTTCAAGAATCACAAAATGTTTTTCTCTCTTCCTCCTGCTATATGAAATCCTCAGACAAACAACAGAATGACTAACACCCTTTGCTATGGAAAGAATGAAACTGAGTATTCAGAGAGTTGCCAAATGCAGAATAAACAAACTGATATAAAAATTTCCCCCTCTCTATCTATTATGGTGATCTCAGTTTGAGTTTCAACATCAGTACAGAAATCCTCAGACAGAACATATTTCCAAACAGATAACATCTCTTTAAATGCCATATTAGAAGAAGCAACTTACTCTGCTGAAAAGTCAAAGCCACTGATACCACAACATTACTCTCTCTTGGTAACAGTACCATCTCCTTCTCTGCAAAGTAATTGTTTCTTCCATAACAATTTAAGCCATGGAAGCCTACGACTGCAATTTGTGATTCTAAGAGAGTTCTCCAAATATATCCCAGAACTCCTGGTGATTGGCAGCTCTGTAAAAAGTGATAGCTAGCCCAACTATCCATCAAACAAATGAGTGGTAAGTCATTTGGAATTTCTCCCAATGCTATTCAGTTTTCTGTAGAATATAATTCTGTTGTGTGTAGGAGAGGTTTCCCAAAGGTTAATAACTGTGTCATTTTATATTTTTCTCAGAAAACTGAGAGCTAGAAAACCATATTTCAGACTAATTGCATATAAAATAGTTTAGAAAATAGTCACCTTGAATTACGGACATACAAAAATGAAATGTATCTGAAGGCTTTTTATTTTATATTTTCTTCAGAATGAATCATTCAAGTTTGTTTAAGAATTCTGCTCAAACTGACTAGACATTGCTAAGGATACTGGGTTTTGTTTTCCTCTCTTTTTAAATAAGTCTACTATTAAAGCCCAAGATAAGACTCAGAGGTACCTCCATTCCTTAGTATTCAGAGCCTGGAATTCTTTGTTGAAGATAAATGCTTACTAGAAGAAGAAAGGAGAGGTCACCCCTTCAGTTTGAGATGTTGCCAGCAGAAGGGGTGCTGCTCTTTTCTGCCTGGAAAAAACGTGCCCTGAATACAGGGCACTTGGGTTACGTTTCTCTCTGGACTAGATGAATCTCCAGCTACATCTCCCACTTCGCAGGTACATGCTGTAAGCATGCTGTTGTGATCTGTTCTTGGTGGGAATGTTCTCCGTGAGTTCTGCTGCAATTTTGCCATTTCCTAGAAGGGAAGACAGGATTTCTGGTGCCAGAGAAAGAGCATAAAAGTCAGTCCTGAGACACTGTCTTTGAACTGTTTCTGAATACCATCCAGAATGTGTTCTTCATAAAAGATAGAAACAACGCTTGGAGCAAGAACCAAAACACATTTCCTCCTTCCTGCTGACTTGTCATAAATAGTACACTCACTTGCAGAATAAAATGGACCTCCTTCTCTAGATATAAGCTGCTCAGGAAAGCTATGAAGAGGAATGCCAATTTAGATATTATATTTGAATTCCATGTGTGAGTCCCATCAGTGAAGAAAAGGCACAGAGAAAGAAGACTCAAGGGAAACAGGCAGTTAAGAAAGGAACAGTTGGGCAGAGTTCAGTAGTCTCAAGGTAAAAGGGCAGCTGAGCTGGACTTGTGTCCTTTCCACCCCTACCACGGTCTGTTCCAGCTTCTGTGTCTTTTCTCTTTAAGTCTAGTTCTTGAACAAAACTAATGTGTTTGTGCCCCTCATGCTAAAGTTCAACAAACACTTCTAACCAGAGCAAGCTGACGCTACCATTGAGCAAAGGAATCCTACCCACCTGCCCTCCTGGCTCTTTCTGTTCTTGAATTGTGTCCTCTCTTGTACCAAGACAAGCATTTATGAGGCCACACTCTAAACTGGATCAGGAAACCCATCTGGCTGAAAGCTAGTGGTGTTTCTCCTGCCGGGTTAGTTTCTGGAGCAGTCCTCTGAGTCAGTTGGCCATAGAGTGCCGTGAACATCCGTGCAGCACAAAGGTTGGGGTGGCACAGGGGTGGGAACAGGCAGCCAAGAGGGAGGAGGAGCAGGGTGTGGAGTAACAGCTCTACTTCTTCCCTTGGCAGTTCCCGCGTATGCTGTCCTGCAGTGTCGCTTTGATTCGCAGAAGCATTCACAATTACAAGTGAATTCCTGGGGAGATGCGCTTCCTTGAAAAGAAGAGCTGCCCCTCGCTAACCGTATTGGAAAACCAGGTGCTAGCTGTTTGATCTGTAAAATGGGGATAACAATATCACCTTACAGGAAAGGGGCTAAAATGCATTTGTTGCTGTTTGTGAAACATTCTGTTCTGATGAACACATGGATCGACCTAGCTGGCAACGCATCTGCCTGTCTTCAGAGCCAGTGGACAAGAGTGCGCAGAAAGGAAGGTGTGGAGCTGTGCTCTGATTCCCCAAGCTTCACAGAAACTGTGGAGAAAGTTGTATAATCATGTAATTGCAATTTATATTATAGAGTGTGTGTGCCCAAGAAATCTGAAATAAAGGTATAAGCAGATGTCGTTTGGCATTTATTACTTCTGAGTGTTTGACTTTTCCCCCCTAATCTTTTAATGCATGGGAGGGGAGTTTTGTGTTAAACACAGTCTACGGAAGCACTTCGGAATTCTGCTTATGTTGTTTTTGAATACTAGAATAGTATGATTTGATGACTGACATTGTATCACATCACTTGAAAATTTGAAACAAAAGAATCCTCTCTCCACAAATGTCCCTTTTGCATTACTTTCTTGTCAGACGAGAAAAATTTCTGGGTTTTCTTTTCTTTCCTTTCACTTTCTCCTAAGCCTGTAGTACTACGACTACTTGACACGTTATGCTGAATTAGTGGGCATTGGTCTAACCAGATATGTCCTTGTTCCAGGTAATGAATTAAAAACAAAAGGCAACACCAAAATAATATGCTTAAGTATTCTGATGTGCATCCAAATAAAATGTGGTGGGTTTTTTTTTTTACATTAAGGTTATTAACTGTGCCTTTACTATTGAAAAGCCTTCGTGATTCATAAAAGTTAACGTCTATGTGCATTGGTGCCTCTATAAATGCAGACTTGAGACACGTTCTGAGTGTGTGTTTTGCAATTTCTTTTCCAAGGATTATATAGCTGTCTAGGTACTAAGTGGCTCCTGTTAAAACAGTTTCTGGGCCTCTCGTCTCTATTCCAGTCATTTGGCAGTCCACTGAAATGCAAAAGAATAATCCAGATCCTCGCAAATTATGAGAAAGAGCCTACTGACTGCAAAGCAGGACAGACAGGCTTGGCAGGAGGAAACTGCAATGGGGATGGGTGCCTCTGTGAGCCCACGTACAGCTGAGAGGTCACAATTCTGGCCTGTCAGACTTGACACTGATCATTTCATGTTTTACTTCCTACCTGACAATCCCTTTGCACCAGCCTTCAGGCTCACCTGCACGCTTTCCTCCATGCTGCTGCTTTGTTGCAAATGCTCCTCCATCCTTTCTTTCCTTTCAAATCCTTTTTGAGATAAATTCTTCCACATTTCTACTACGTTAAATATAACAAAGTCAGAAACATTCCTTTGCATTTATTAAAAAATAGATTTTTCCCACTTCTAACTAATGTGTATTTCTCTTCTTGAGTTGTAATGACTTCAAGTACTTTATGCCCAATTAGTAATTACCCATGCCAATTAAATGGAATCCGTATTAAAAAAAATCCTTTTAAACCCCCAAGCCAGTAATGCTAGAAAATACTCTAAGACCCTAAAACTTTCCCTACATATGCTGACTTCCTGGGACCACGAATGAGAATATGGACCTTTTCCATATCCTGAAACTCACTGATCCTGGGCTCTAGCAAATCATCTCTCCGTGAATGACTTCATCTATTTTTCTGGTGCATTGTATATCCAAATCATAATGCTTCTTGGAAGGGTGTGCTGTGCTGTATACAAACTTTCACATGTCCATTGTTCATCAATGAATGAATTATGCACTCTGTGTCAGGGTGGTTCAGATGCCTAGTAAGATTTTCCCTGTGCTTCCATTAGCTCCGGCCCGCCCTAATCAGACACAGTCCTACTACTTACCCTTTCATAAAGCCAAACCTTCAGAGAGCAGCATAAATGTTAATTAATTTACTGTCACCTCACTCCTCTGAGGTAAATAACTGTATCATTTTCCCCTTCTGTTTAAAGGAGAATATTAAAACAGAAATGAAGTAACTTCCCTACGGTAACATAGCAAACTAGTGGCAGAAGAAGGGTTGGCATTCAGAAATTCTTGGGGTTCTTGGGGCTTGTCTACACAGGGAAACCGACTGGAACGCCGACTGTGCATCCTTCATTCTGTAACAGTTAGTCAAGCAGAGGCCGATGTGTGAGCGCTCTGTCAAAGGGAAGAGAGTCCTTTTGTTCTGAAACTAATTGCGCGTTATTGAGGCAAGGTGATTATTTTGGAATAAAACCCCTCTTATCCCTCTTATTCTAGATCAGCTATTCTGATGACTTCCTTATACAGGCAGGAGGTGAACTCTACATTCTCCTCCTCTCCCCGCTGCTCCCCAACTTAGTTAATTATTGTTTAATTATAAAGGCACAAAAATGTTTGTACTTCCACATAAAGAAAATAAACGAGCTCTGGATATCCTGAGACCTGTGAGAACATGCATTGTTCCCGAGTGCTGCTGCCCCCCTAACCGCAGCTCTAGACGCCACGCGCGGGGACAACGTGGAGAGAACAGCGGCTCGGCCGAGCCTCGCGCCGGTGGCCCCCACGCCGCCAGCCCCCACGCCGGGACCCCTGAACGACCAGACATCGACCTCTTAGACCTGGGATTCGGGGAGGGACCGCAGGGGGCCGGGAGCAGGAGCCAGCTCCAGCGCTGGACTGCGGCCAAGGGTGTGTGCCTGAACCGCGGCCTCATCTCGGAGAGCACGTAGGCTGGGCTGGCGCTTCGTGTCGGAGCCTCTCCCTCCCTACGTGACCCTTCTGAGTATCTATCTCCTTCATCTTATGATCTGACACATCAGCAGTGTGTGAAGGAAGATCACAGAAACGGTTTGGGAATGTGCTAGCCTCGTTAACCTCATTAAAGAGCTTGCAAGCCACAGCCTCAACTATCTGAATTCTTCTGATGAAGACAAATTCAGTAATTGTGCACCACCGATCCTGATGCTGCAGTCACATCCAGCGCTGTCGTGTGTGTATATCCCTGAGGACTGCAAGCCTCTCGGGAGTTCTCTTTGGGAGAGTGGGGCTAGAGATGCCAACGAAAAACTTTTCATTTACGTAAAATACACTCAGCTTTTTGGGTGGGTGATGTAAGATAAATGTATTTAAATATCGAAAATGTTCCTGTTTGTTTTTCTGGATTGCCAATTCTCTTTTTTTTCATGCCAGAGCAGCACTGGGATCAGTTCCTCACCCATCCCGAACCTTCCTTCTACTCAGCAAGATGAGATAAGGAGTGGTTTTGTGACCCCGTAACACCCGCAGGAGTCATGACCTCAAGCTGGGGAAATCTGTGAGAGAGCGACTGCTCTCCAGAAATCCACCCAGGTATTTTTACAGTACCGACCACTGCGCTATTTAAACACCACAGTACCAAAGATCCGTTAGGAACATCTTCAGAGGATGGCAAGCCATTTGGATCCGTTATGGAAGTCTTGTCGGTCTCTGCTGTGCAGGCATTCCCGGGCAGTGAACGGGGGGCGAAGCTAACATCTCGGCAGTGGAGCAGCTGCTCACCACAGCTCGGTTGCTCTAGCTATCACCATGCTGCACGCTGCTGGAACGTCGCCAGCCCAAATCGGAGATGTTTTCTGGAGTGTCCTAATTTCAGAGACAGCTCAGGGAAAGCTTCGCTTACATTGGTTTAACTGAGATTGTGTTAATGTTGTGTCAAGCCAAGGACGATAATGACGACCAGCAGAGCATCCAGAATGGGTTACCCACAGCTGATTTTGTTCAAAACGTTGGCCATTTGAAAAGGCAGCGGTGTTCCTGCAGAACAAGGGGTGATGTTGATGTATGCTCATTTTGTCCATGTGCCTACCCATGTCGTTAATTTGTTATCTGTGGCGGATATCTAGAGAGAGTATATTCGGTTTAATTTGACTGGCAGTAAAAAAGCTCGATAGATGCCATCTGTACAGTACCGGAAGGTTTTGCCCGTGTGTCAGCAACTACAGTGACCTTCTGCCTGCGGGTCTCCAGAAGGCTGGAATGTGATGCAAGGATCAAAATGGGGGGGGGGGGGGGGGGGGAGGGAGATAAAGAGCATTTTAATGCGAAAAGTTCTGAGAGGCGCAACACTAACGCGCATTGGGCATGCTCCAGGGAGTCCAACCCTTACCAGCCCCACACAAACAGGTCGCCGTTATGAGCGACCTCGGCCCTGTTCCCTCCCGCCGACCCCGGGCCACCGGGCGGGCGGCAGCGGGCCAGCCCCGCCGCCGCCGCCGCCGCCCCCCGGGGCAGACGCCCACCACAGCGCAGCTGCCCGCCCACCTCAGCGCCCGGGCTCCCGCCTCGAAACTCGCGGGTGAGGCGGGGAGGGGGCGGTTGGAGCGGGACGAGCTCGGCGCAGGCCTCGGCCGCCCGCTAGGCCCGGCGTTTGCCCGTTGCTATAGGAACGCGCGGCGGGGGCCGCTCGCCCCCGCCCCTCGCCGCCGGAGCGCGGGCGGGTGGCGGGGCAGGCTCTCTCGCGAGAGCTGCGGCGGCGGCGGCGGCGGGCGGGCGGAGCGGAGCGGCGCGGCGCGGAGCTGGGGCGGGCGGCGGGGTGAGCTCATCCCGGGCGCGGGCGGGGAGCGCCGCGCAGAGCCCAGCCGAGCCGAGCGGGGCCGCCGGCAGCCGCCGCGGCAACTTTGTTGGGTGAGTTGCGAGCGGCAGCGCCGAGCCGGGGCGGGCTGGACTGGGGCTGCGCGCCGTCCCCCTCCTTCCCGGCCGCGGAGCCGGGTTCGGGGAGCCGCCGTGCCGCTGACCGAGGGGGTTGTTTGTGTGGGTGGGTGTGCGTGGCGGGGAGCGGCCCCCAGCCCCGGGGCTGCGCGGCCCCCTGCCCGGCAGCCGGCGCCGCCGCCCCGGAGTTGGCGGGGGCGAGGGCTGGCGACCCGGGCGAAAGTGGTCCGTAGAGCCCCCCGCCGCCGCCGCCGCCTCAGCGCCCGGAGCCCCGCTCCTCCGCCGGGCGGGGGGTCGTCCGCCCCGGGCCGGGCACGGGTCCCCCCCGAGCGAGCCGAGCCGGGTGCTATTTTCCCGAGTTGTGTCTTTTTCTCCTCAGGAAAGGCAGCCCCGAGCGGCAGCAGCGCGCCCGGCGCCCCGGCGGGAGGGCGGCCGGCCGGCCGGCCGGAGGCGGCGGTGAGTGGCGGCGGCCCGCTCCGCTCCGTGCAGTGCCGCTCCGCTCCGCGGCGGCGGCGGCTCCCCGCGCTGCCCGTCCCCGGCGGAGGCGGCCGCCGCCGAGGGCGCCCGGCGGAGGGGCCGGGGGGGGGGGGGCGGAACGACGCTCCCCTGCGGGCCCGGGAGCGGCACGCTGCCCGCCTTCGAGGTTCAATAAATAACTTGTCTCTTGTTCGGCGCTGTAAGTTGTACTTCAATCCTTTTTTTTTTTTTCTCCTCCTTTCTTGACTTTTTATAGCCAGCGAGGGTGTAGTCGTGCTGTTTTTGTTCTGAGCCGGTGCGGAGACCACAGTAATGCTAACAATTGGGTAATTTGGAGGCAGCGCCGGTGGGGATGTTCTGAAAGCTCGGCTCGGCTCAGGAGAGAGGGGGTGGAGGAGCAACATATTTGCGGATGGTTGATTTCTTCACTGGGAGCCGGGAAAAGTGGAAAAACAGGGAATGCCTTAAAACAGCTCTTGCTGGGAGGGAGGAGGAGATGTTGGTGGAGAAGCAAGGAGGGGTAGAAGAGAAGGGGATAACCTTCCTCAGCTGAGTTTGTTTGCTCTTCCCCCATTTTATGTTGCATGGAGTCTTGATATTGATGTTCTCATGCTATGTTTAAAAATAACTATATTATTTGCACTGGATAACTGTGATGCAGCTTCAGCTCGTTTAATGAGGAATTCACCCATTCGTGTCTGGTAAAGCAGTGATACAAAATGGGAATTGCTCAACTTAATGAAGATCTCCTTGTGTAACCTTGGCCACAACATCCATACGTTTTAGATAGGGAGGCGTGTGTCTTGCCCAAAGAAGAATACAGAGGCATTTTTTGGATAATACTGCTTACAAAATTGCTTTAAAAAATTCTGCCTGCAAAATTGTTTTTAAAAATTTTAGCGATGCTGCTTTAATGAACCCGTTACTGCATGCTGAATGAAGTGCATCTGTGAGCATGGAACCTTAGTTGATAATAGAATGCAAATTTGTTTTCAGAGTAAAGGTGTCAGATTTCATTAGGTTCCAGACCTGTATGGATGAACCAAGATTGACATTTTCTTTAGAAAGCAGTCCTTTCATGGTGGAATTTTGATTGAGGTGTTTTTTTTTTTTTTGCTCGTTAGCTATGGGAATTAAGCATTAGTTTCCTTTCATTTAAGGCATAAACCAGTTTTGTAAAAGGGAAAACAGTCTCCCCCCCCTCCAGTTTTTTGCCTGTTGTTGCTGCAAGTACTAACTGGATAATAAGGATCTGTGTTTTCTCTGGTGGACAGTTTGGTCATTATTTATTTGGAAGGTGTTACCGGACTAGCTTCTTTTCTCCTTCAGCTGGGCTGGTGGGAGAGACAGGTGAAAGTACTGAGGTAGAAGCTTGTGGCAGTTGTAATCGAAGAGGGAAATCTGTAAGTTGTGTTTCACTGTCAAGGCTTTTATGCCTTAGGCTATCAGACGCCATACCAGTTATTAATCCAGAAACAGTGTGGGAACTTCAGGTTTATTTTTTTTCTTAGTTTTAAAAACACATATGTTCTATTTAGGTACAGCTAAAAAGAAAAGTTTTGTGATCAAATGTTTCTTGTAAATACCATGTCTTCTCTTTATCGATAGGTAACTAGGGACAGATTTCCACCCCCCATTTTAACAGGCTTTATTTATGGACGGTTGATTAAAGGATGTGCACTTAGTTGCTCAACACTGTATTAAGAAGGTATTACTGATGCTAATAAAATGCGTAGTTTTAATATTGCTACTTGGGATTGGCATACTTAGCTTTCAGTTGTGGTTCACAGAACCTCTTAGATCATGAAGTCAGAAGCAACATGGGATGTCAACTCTGACTATTGTAGGGCTGTAAAAAGTTGCCTGACTAAAAGACTAGCAGGTATAGAGGTAGGCACTGACACACAACTGTGAAAGGGTGGAGCTGCAGTCAGAAATAAAAACTTAATATGGGGACATGTAATTCATAATCTGTTTTTTCTATAACAAAGTGTATGTTTATCATTTCACTCATGCATAAGTGCTTTTAGGAGCTTTTTTCCCCCGCTCTCATGTTTATCCAAAATGTTATTTTAAGGTTTGGGATTAACTTTTGGATAGCTGTTATTTTAAAAACCCTGTCCAAATGTGGCTTCTTCCCTACCCGCTCCCCCCCTTCCACCAAGCTTTTCAAGACTTTTTTTTTTTTACCATGCTTGTAAGCATTCTGCTGCTGTCTCAAGAGCATTTTGTTCTTTTATAGCTCTTTTTGTTCTGTCAGTTTTGTAAATGTGTCTCAAATATATCCTTTCAAATGTCTATTCCAGAATTATTAATTCTGCTACTATGAACACATTTTTTATTTCTAAGATAGGAGAACAGAACTTAATTTTAAGAACATAAAATATTCCTACTAGTTATTTTGAATTTTAGTAAGATCATGTTCTTCTAGTTAAGGTGGATAATTTTGGAAATACATTGGGAAAATTAGAGCTAGGTTTAGTAAGAGAAAGGGTTGAGGCCCATTTTAATTTCTTTTCTATTTCTCTGTCTGTTTTGTCCTATAGCATGTCTATTGTAGAGAAGAAAAAGGAGCACTTTATATCAGTAGTTTAATCCCTTCAGGAAGGGGGGTTGCTGCAAGCTATTGAGTTCTTACTTCTACTGGTTAGACGTCCTGGATACCCTACTGGGGTAAAGAAGCAGAGCTTCTGCCTTCATCAAAATTTCAGTCACAGAACTTGGTTTCCCTAATGCTGACATTTTCAGAGGTTTAAATTTATTCTCATTGACCCTATGTGTAGGCTAGCTGGCAAACAGTTTTGATCTGTTGTTTCGTTGGTTTTCTTAGCTTCAGGCAGATTCCTTTTATTCCTCAGCAGCTCCTTAATTTAAATATTTAAAAAGTCAATAAGCTGTGATTTCATTATCTGTTAATATCTTTTTATATCTTTGCTTTGTTTACTTCATTATCCATTTTTTGGACTTTTATTCATTTATTCTGAAACCCATTCGTTTAACTTCTTGTTAATAACTTATGACAGAAGTACAGCAATAGTAAGCGCAGTTATGTGTTTGTTTTATCAGTGTAAATACGTATATTCTAAAATCTGCTAGGTGAGGCTTTTATTGATTTGGCATGTAAAATTAATCATGTGTTAAGTGTCTTTCTGTGAGGGGGGAAAAAATGTTATATTGTTCTGTGTTTTATGTTTCCAGGGAGATAGGACTCCAATCCCTTGATTTCAAGTATAGCCCTCTAAATAGCAACTTCTAAATAGTCTAAGCCTTATATTTCACTGAGCTCAGTTTAACGTTGGAATGAGGACTCTCAAGCTGGCGGCTTATAAAGTGGGATTTTATGGGTCTGTGAGACTTGAGATATCCTCTATTTAATGAAAAGTAATCAGTGTTTTCTGGGAGCGGAACCTTACCAGCAATGGTTAACTGAAGGCACGGTTGTAAACCTACAGAATATGGCCATTGGTGAGGCTGAGTGACAAAAAAATTTTGTGGTTTTGACTAATTCTGATTTTTAATCCTTATGCAGCTGGCAGTGCAATACTAACACAGTCTGTAACAGTTTCGGTGTTAGCTTTGATAATAGTTTTGCACTCTGAACTTTGGGAAACCCTTCAGGAGTCGCAGAGACACTAGAATTCCTTGGTTATTTGACTGTGTTTTTGAACATGAATCAGCAGATGAAATGGTTTTAGATGTCTGTCTTTGCATATGTAAAGCTAAATTATGTCATTGTCTCAGTCTCTTTAATTTTGAATTCTGTGGCACCAGTTTGCTGGGTGGGTTGTTTGATTTAGATTCTGCCACATGTCTTTTATGTTAAGTACGACGAAGCATTTACAAGTCTTTGTTTTCTTTGTGGAAGCATGTTTTAAAGAACAATTCATTTGAATGTGGCGACATAACACTTTTCATAATCTTGATAGCTGGTGAATTGTATGATCGCTAACCAAGTATTCATCAGTGTTGTTTCAAAGGTCTGAGTCTGTAAGTGGATCCTCTCTTGCAAACCTGATTAGTAGGATCAAAATCAATCGTGGCTTCATCTCTTTGTACGACTTCATCTCATGTCGCATACTGGAGTGCAGTAAAGTAGTAGCTCTTGTTCCCTGCACAGTGGATGGATGTCTGTTTTGAAGAGAGAGATCAAGTTCCTGACAAATGCATGACTGTATAAAACAACTTTTCTGAATGTGGGTTATTTAAAACCATAATACAGGCGGAAGAGTTGTTACTGGGAATAGTGGTTCGTGCTTGGGCCTGAGAGGCACTTAGGATTTTTTGTTGATGTTTTAATACTCTTTTGCCTTTGGTCTTGGGCTCTGTAGAAAGGGAAGAACACTTTCTTCAGATGGATGTTATTAAAGATGAGTGAAGTGCTTCTTGAAGACCAAGTTTTATTTCAGAAGTTGTCGAAATTTAAATAACTACTGGCATATAGCATACAGTTCTTTTAAAGTGGGATTGTTCTTCGTGATTCCTTATGGTTTACCTTCAGTGCTCGAAAACCTTTTGATCATGTTTATTTCAATTTTCATGTTGTTTGTTTACCTTTTGAGGTAACAATATTTTTACCTCAAAATACTCATTTAGACCTTGGAGAGACTGGTTTTTACTGCAGCTGTGAGAGAAACATGCTGATGTTGAACTTGTGCGTGAACATGAACTTTTATCTTCGTGAAAGCATTTCAAGTTAACCCTGAAATATATCTTATTTTTCCTAATTGATGATGATATAGTGGATTAAAAACCTCAACTAGCCAAAATAAGCAGAAAACAAGCTCTTATTCCAGGCTGCTAGAAAGCATGGGTCAGAAGTTGAGCATAACTTAGAGGAAAGTTGTCTGTTGAGTCTGTTTGTGAGACATGTTTATGTTTAATATACTTGGCTGGTGTTATTTTTGTGAATTTTAATGCTTACATTTCTGGGTGGGGGAAATTGCCAAGCATCTTCCTTTACTCTGTAGCCTGCCTTGCTGCCTTTCTCTGTGCAGCAGATGGTGGGATTCCAGGAGGTGCCAAGGGCTGGTTTTGTAGCATGGCTCTGCTCTCTGAGTTTCTCAAGTCATGATGCATTTTACAGTGCCATCAGCTAAATCAGTTGTCTTTCAACCTTTGAATTCAAATGACAGGCTTATTGTGTGCTGATGTGATGTGAAGTAGGATTAATAAAGAATTTTTTTTAATAGTGGCAGATAATATCTGTAAAACAACTGCTGTGGTAGCAGAACTTTCTGTATGCCAGTTGTTCACGTCAGCAGCTCAGATAGGTATCTTGGGTTTTCTTGTTGGTAATACAGACAGCTCTCTCTAAAGAGTTAAACATTTTAAGACATACATTTGTTGATTTGACCAAAAGTTGCATAGCCCCAAGAACATTTTTACATTGTTCTTGGGACTTTTTTGAATGATTGAAATTGTATTTTCATATTGCCTCGGGTTCTTTTTTTTTTTTTTTTTTTTTTACTTATAATAAGCTACTGGTCTTACTTCACATTCACTCAAAATCATAACTGTACTGTCATCTGAAGTATTCAGTGCACATCCATGACAATTAGTGTTTTACAAGAGAGATTACAACTTTCTGGTTTATAACTTTTTTCCTCCTTTCTTTTTGGTTCAGAGTGCTTTTTTTCCTTCATCTAATTTCAGAATTGCTATCTGTGTGTGTGGCTTTGTCACTTGGTCTTACACTAGCAAAGAATTTGGCAGAGTAGAAGTGGATGTCTGGCTGAAGGTGGGGGTGGCAAGTCTCCCAGATCGACACTGCTAGTATTGCAGTAATTTTACTTCAGACAGAATTTAGTCTGGTCTCCTAAATTGGATGTCCCCAACACAGATGTGGTTTGTTGGTTTGGACCATTATGACCATTAAGGGTTGGGCCACATTTGGTGAACCTCTGGGGATTTTTAGCTTAGTTTAGTTTCTTCTAGAAGAAATCCAGTTCATGCACACCAAAACAACTATAAAAATTAAATCATTATGAAGATGGTTAAGCATTGAACGGACCACCCCAGAGTGAGTCTGCATCCGTGAAGACTTTTAAAGCTTGACAGGACACAGCCACGAGCAGCTTGATGCAATTGTGGAAGCCAGCCCTGCTGGGAGCAGGAGGTTGGTCGGACTCCTGGGTGAAACCGCTCTGGGCTCTGCAGGGTGGTAGCTGGTGGGAGCGGGACGGCCTTCTCGGAGGGCACCACTGTTCGAAAGGCTGGTGTAGATACGCTTTAAACAACTCCTAAAAATCAAGACCGTCCTCGTAGCGATTTTTAAAAAATTTCTTTTTACTAACGTGAAACAGTTTTACTTTGGTATCCAGCCCGTTTCATGTCTTTGCTTGGGCAGCAGCACTGCTGGGGGTGTCAGTTTATCACGGCTTCCTAGTGCTGGCTCTCAGGTTGCAAACCTGCAACAGGAAACCCGATTTCCTTTATCTGTGGGCACGTAAGAAGTGGGGGGGGGTGGGGGGTGGCGGTATTTATTTATTCGTTTTCCCTCAAGGGGCCGATGTAAGAGGAAATGTACACATCTTGAACGTTTGTATTTTGGTAGGGCCAGAGCACAAATTTGCTCTCACTGAAAAAACTGGGAAAAATCAGACTTCCCCGCCCCCCCCCCCCCCCCCCCCCCCCCAGCATTTCTGAAGTGTAATACGACTTTGTCTACATGTTTAAAAAAAAAAGACAATGGGTGATGAAACTCAAACTGCAGGCTTAAACGTGTTACTGTTACACAAAAGTCATTATTCTTATCTCTGAACTATTTAAAGATCTCTTCTTGTTTTTGTGGACAAGGCGCTCTGTTCACTTTCTGAATTACCAATCTGATTTTTTAAAAATGTTTTAAAACCTAAACACTATTTTGGAGGTATTGTTGCATGTGTCAAGTAGAAGACAATACTAGACCCCAGCAAGTAAATATTAGAGGGCCTTCCCTGCTTCTGATGGATGCAGTTGAGGTTTCTACCACTGTATTTTTTTCTCAAATTGGAAGGGCTGATATTGGATTTTATGCTTTCAGTCCATGCAGGAGGACTGTATAATTGTGCTGAAGAAAGTTATGGTTTAATGTTCTCATGCCTTGAAAATAAACATATCTTTATGAATGACATGATACTGGCACTGATCTTCTACTTTGCAAATGTATTTAACAGCTTGTTGCATGAATCATAATAAAGTAGTTCAATAGACTGCACTGTATTGATTATACAGCAGCAGGAATAAAGAGTGAAACCTGATGCTTTCCCCCAGCTTTTGCTAAAGCACACATTTAGAAGCGAGAAAAGAAGGGAGATACGAGAAAAGAAGGGAGATTCTTACGTAAAAGCTATTTACATAGTTTGTCTTTTCCTTGGATGTTTTTTTTCTTTCCTCTTTCCCTTCTTTTGCACTCTTCAAAGAAGGCAGTGTTGACAAAGCAATTTTTTTTTTTAACCTTCCCCCTGCTGACTTCTGCAGCATCTTGCAGGGTAGTTATCGACTTGTACTTGACATAACTCTGGAAATTCCCATGACGTTCCAAATGTAATGTTGTTTATTGCATTGCCATACATAGAGATGGTGGGAGAATCTTTGCTAGGATGCCTTTGTTAATATAAACAAAAGGAAAATGCTAATATAATCTTAAAATATGCCATTCATTCAGAATTGAAAAGGCCTTTTTGGGATTTTACGTTCTGTGTGTTTTTAGGGCATGTCTGTGCAGAGAAATGAATTGTCATGATACTCTGGGGTACTGCCTGCTACAGACACTTCCACTCTGCTATTTGAACTGTGGGATAAGCTCTGTGGAATAATTTGAGAGCCATAAGTTAATTCTTGCCGCCTTATACAATTGCTTCCCTATCTAGCCAAAGCCAGAATATCGGCAGAGCTACATAGGGGTTTTTTTTTATTGTGCATTAAAATTGTCAGGACTTTTTTTTATTTTAACCCTGTACTATTGTACATTTATTTTCAGCCAGAAAATTTTTAAGGTTAATTAATGTGCTAGATAATAACCTCTTATGTTCTCAAATGTTCTGTCTCCAAACAACAGCATTAGAATTAGGTGTGAACATGCAAGTGTGCTGTATATTCCAGATTTAATCACTTGTATGTGTAGTGTTGATACAGTAAAGACTTTCAAATTTGTTGGTAATTTAAAGCACATCTCCAGTAAAACAAAGGTATGGTAATAAGCAGTAATTAAATGTTCCGGAGGGTGCTCATCACTGTTATTTTAACAGAAGTTAGTCATTATCTGCTGATTGCTGGCATCATTAAATCTCAGGTTTTTTTAGTATGTAAGTCAGTGCTTACATACCTGAGCAGCTGAACTGAGGTCTTCCATCCTTGCATCATTGAAGTATCTTTTTGTTCTCGGATCGTAAGTGTAATGACTTACCTGAAATTGCCAACAACTTTATGCCTGCCAAGGGCAAGAGTGCAAATGTTGTGAATGTGCTCTTTAACTAAGAGATATAATGCATCTCTTCTGAAAATTGGGGTGGGGGGAACAGTCAATTTTTAATTCAGAACAACTTAGCAGTTGTGCAGAGCTGGCTACATGAAAAATATTCTCATGCAAGGTAAACATTGTCTCTTGTAAAAGTACAAAAATGCCCAGAGATAGAAAATGTCTGAAGTGCTGGGGGAGGGGAGAGACTTTTCCTGTTCCGTGTTTTTTGTAAACCTGCACTTCGCTTAAAGAACAAAAAACCCGAAGCAATTTATAGTAGTTGCCAAATGCTCCTAAATATGATGCAGTCTAACTTCAGGTGACAGGTTTCTTCAGGTTCTTGAGGCAGGGGATTAAGTGACTTGGGGCTAAATAAGACAGGCCTCACAAAGTGATATAAGGAGAGAAATTAAGGAACAGTTAAAGAAGGAATTTGTAGATAAATTCCTCATTTCATCTTTCAGTTATGTGTAATAGCAACAGGTAATTAGAATTAAGAGAACAAGGGTCAAACTTGAAGAAATAATTGACATGGAGAGCTGGTGGACGGATTTAAAATAAAGTAGCACTTTGATCACTTATTTTTTTTGGAACATATTGGAAAGTAGTGCTGTGAACATTAGGGAAGCTAGAGAAGGGTAATAAGAATAATTGTTAGATCGTTTATTATTAGAAAAAATTGTGTTCAGATGAGGAGGAATTGTAAATGATTGTAGTGTTGTTTGCCTTACAGTTGTCAGTTTTTATAATGTGGAGGGCTAAAAGATTTTTGGCAGAACAATGAGCTTCCATTTGACGTGGCATTAAAGCATTCAGAATAATGATAACTGATGCTTACTTTTTGGTAGGTAACAGTACTGAAAAAACAATTTTTTGAATTGTGTTTAAATACTGTAGCTGAAACTGTATGAACAAGTGAATCATAGGTTCTGTTTCTCCCTCTCCCTTCCTCTTCTGCCCAAGTGTTATAATTTAGAAAAGAAGGGTCCAAAGATTTATGTGATTTTCCAGCTTTAAAAGCAAGAGAAGAATTAAAGATCTATTTGAAGGGAGGTGGGAGAAGAATCAGCACAGCTCTATGAAGATGAAGCTAAATGCTTAAAGCTGTGACTAGTTTCTTAAATTTGAATCCTGCTTTCCTCCAGAATGACTAGCTTTCTTTCCAGGCATTGTCAGAAAACATGGCTAGAATTAATTTTTACTTGAAACTTAGCTACAAATTAGAACTTTATTCCTTGTAACAGATAAGTTGCATGAGGATAGGATAGACAGTGTACCTGATTGTGTGGTCATTCATACTCACTTTTTTACATGGGGAAAGAAAAGGGCTTGTGGAACACTGCTGCTCTACTTCAGTAACATCTTACAGGTTGCAGTAAAAACTCTTGGCTCTGCTACAGTATGTGGGTGTTAGGTGCTTGCAGGTAAAGTCATTTAACGTTACTGTTTAATAGTACTTTTGAAAATGAAGTAATTGTGTGCATAGTATAATGCAGAATACCCTTAAATAGTGGTTGGTTTCTGCATTACACTTGTTGCTTTCTTGTTGCTGATAAAGGAGGTACAAAAAAACCTTTCCACGTTAGAGGTTGAAAGCAATTTTGTCAGAAAAATTGCCTTTCTTATGGTGGTGTTTTGTGTTTTTTCTTTTTGAAGCTTGTGTTAGTGCTAAGTGACTGTTCTGTTTGCACTGAGTTTCTGACTTAAAAATGTTAATAGCAGTAGCTGCCTAGTTTGCTGTAACCCTTCTTTGATATCACCTTAGTCTTAGCTGAGATGCCAAAAGCCCTTGAAATGTAAGGAAGCTTCAGGTAGATTAGTCACTTGAATACTGGCACCCTGGGTTGCAAGGCAATGTGTTATATTATCCCTGTGGTCAAAATTTGGAACTGAAGACTTAGGGTACTATTGAAGTGCCACTGCTGTTCAGTTTGTAACCATGTTAATTAGTGCTGAATGTCATTAAGATGAACAGATGCAATATTAATAAAATACATGTGAAACTGAGCTGTTGTCATTATCTCACTGAATAGTTGTACTGAAAAGTTGCTTGGCTTTTCCCCAGAAGAAAGACAATTGAGAAGGGCTTACAGTGTGCCCCTTGAGCTGTAGCTGTCCCTTGGGAACAGCTCATCTGGTCTCAGTCACCTCTTCTGAGACACTAGATGGTCAGAGAACTGGCTGCAGGGGAAGGGACTGTTTTAATAGCAGTATACAGCTTTGAGAATACCCTCGTCTCAGGGCCTTTTCTTGTCTTGTGAACAAAAGCTAGTTGTCCCAGTCTCATGATTACATGTGAGGAGCAGGCTGTTGCTTCTGGTAAAGTTAATATGATCTGATCTGTTCCTTTTTTCCATCCGAAAGGCTGCTGGGAAAGAAGGGGTATGTGTGGGGAAGGTCCTGTAAATTGTTTCTACTGGTGGCAGAAACAATTACTTTTGGGATGAAGTTTGATTTCCTTACACCCCCCACTCCCCGCTTAGTTTTAGACAATATTACCTAACAAATAAAAAAAATATATATGGGAAGTGAATCAAGCAGGATAATTACAACATTGACAATAGGTAAGTATTTTATACTTGTGTCTGTACTTTCATGAACTGGAAAGGGCCAGGGCCCTAATCTGACATTTTAGGCAAAATAAGGAATTATCTACATAGTTAATGTGATGCAGCATAGTTGCATGATAATTGTGCTGCTCTGCATTGAGTGCACTCCACTCGTTTATAGGTACTAACGAGATTGTATTTTGATGTGACATTACTGTAATATCAGTGCCTCGTATTCATTCATTAGTTTACCTCATTGACTTTGTGAAATAAGGAAATGCAGATGCCCTTGAGCAAGTTGTTTTAACATGCACATGAGAAATCTGTAATAGTGTTCAGAGAAGAAGCTGCCTTGGGCTTTAGATTTCATCTTACTATGGATGAATTTATTCAAAACTGTAAAGCTGTGCTGGAGACTCTTGAGCCAGCGCTGCGGAATCTCGTGGCTATGTCCGTGCTTGTCTGCAGCCCGCTTTCTGCTCTTCAGAGTGGCTCTGCATGGCTCAAACCCTTACTGTTTACTGGGAACAGTTCTTAACCTTATGGAATCTCCTGTACATCAATGTCTGTTAGTAAACTTGGAACAAAACCATGACAGTTATGGGTTAGTGCTCAAACCTGTGCCCTGGCCTTGTTTTAATTCTTACAGCTTTAGCTCACAGTGCCTACATGGCACAATGCAACACTGTGCTGAGTTTGTAGCTTGCATTCGAATAGCATTTAATAGCAATAGCATTGCATATGAGCAAACTAGATTTCCTCTTCAGTGGGGCTTGCAGAGCTCACGGACAGCATTGTGCTAATGTGGCTGTCGAGTTTCTGGTTCTGGTGTTAGTCCAGCAGGTTTAGCTCAAAGGTCAGAAGATCAATGGGGCCAGCTTAATAGCTGGCATGCTACAAATTAAAGTAATACTGGAATAAATTGCTCTTTGGATTTTAATTGCCTGCTAGACATCCCTATCTTAGTGAACTCTTACTCATCTTGACCTGTAGCAATAGAGAATGAGACGGTCTATAAAATTGCAAAAAGAATAAAACAGACTGCACACAGAACGAGTAAATGTGCAGAAATTGTCAAATCTAAGGCCATTAAAATATATTTTAAAGTGTTCCTTTAAATCTGGATTAATATCTGGTGGGGGCTTTCAAGTTGTGTTCAGGAAGAATTGTGTTCAAAAGTTACATGTGAAGTACTGCCTCGCTGTACTTCAGAGAATGTCTATGCTGACACCATGCCGTGTGAGAGGAGGCCAGTGTGTCTCACATCGTCACTCTTGCAGTTTTTCCATTTGAGTTTTTTTCTAATTCTAGCAAATGCATGGGCAGTATTCTTTAGCTCAGAGCTAGCTCGAGTATCTGTGCTGCATGGCAGTCACTGCTGAGGTTGCAGTTGCTGTATCCTAGTTTTCTGATAACAGGTTTGAGGCAAGGTTGCCCTCAAAGGTTTTGGTTTCCTATGGAAGCCAACTTGTGTGGTCATGCTCTGTGTGTGCCTGCTTGTTTGTTTTTCTTCTAACACTTCTTCCTTCTCCCCAACCTCCTAAATATTTTGAATTTGATGGCTTTTGTTCTAGCCCCTTATGCACACCTAGAGTCCAACAGGCTTTGTAAAAGCAGACTACTGGGTGGGTGAGATTGAGTTCCAGTGGTGGCAAGAGCTGCAGCATGCACAAGGATGTTAGTCACCAGAGAAGCTGTGTGATTAACACAGTTGCATGGCAGAAACTTCAGCTGAGTGTATGTATTCTTATGTATCAAATCTGGTCAAATATGAGAGAGAGATTTGAAGGTCCCAGGCTTTGTTAGTTCATGTAACTACTTGTTCTGTATAGGTTTCTGTCAAGCCTTCCAAAATAAGTGCAGAAGAGAAAATGTGATGAGAGCCTGTAGTGATATCTGTATTTAGGTTGCTTAATAGTTTCTGCCATTAAGTGTCCTATGAGCGAGCTTCTTTTTTCGCCACTTCTCTCCAGAATTGTTAACACTACCATTGTGTGAGCAGCTTTTGTGTTTTTTTGGTAGAGGAAATCACTTAGTATCAGGGAGACGTCTTTTTCTTTTTTCTTCCTTCCCCCCAAAGTATAACAGTGTTACTGTTGAAAAATAGAATATTGGTTAGCAGGAGCTTTCTCATACTAGCTTTTCTCAAGAGGAATCTTGTCTACCTGCTACTGAGATGTATGAATGTTTTAGGGTCGGGCTCATCCTGCAAACTTCTGTGAACATGTGGGATCCATCAGAGGAGCCCAAACACAAATGGGATCCTGTCCTTTCACTGTCCTATGAATTCACTGTCACCAGATGCTCCTGGCTTCCTCTCGGCTGCCTGGTGCTTCCTGGCAAGTGTGTTTATAAGGCTTTGTTGAGAGGAGGTGATGTGATGACTGTGAAAGATTGTTTTGTTCTTGCTTTTGCTTGTCTGACCAGTTAAAACTTGAGCATTTTTCTTGTTCACATTCTTCCTGTTCTGTTTGAGAAGCCAAGCAGGTTCCTTTGGTACCTAGTCAAGGGACGCAGAGACTAATTGTCCTCACCGGATACATGGTAGGGGAGACCATCCAAAGAGGACATCCTGACTTGGAGAAAAGGTTGTATCTTCTGCGCTTGTAATGCTTTTGAGTGTTGGACAATAAGGCTGCAGGTAAAGCAGGATTTGAAATGATTTATTTTTAAACTTGGGATTGATTACAAGCTAGGTTTGCAATGTGAGATCCCTCCCTTTTTCGGGAGGCAAAACAAAGCATATATATCCGAGAGGCGAAAGTCTTTGCGTAAGTTGCATATTGACTTTGGTTGTCTGTGACAGTGGCACCATGTGAAGCAGTAACTGGGCCAGGCTCCTCTTTCTGCCTCTTGATCTCAGCAACTGCCGTATGATGTGCATTCTGGGCTCAGTAAGCTCTTGCCTTCTTCCTCATAGCTCCTGAGAGTAGAGATCTTTGATATCTCTTCCCTTCAAGAGTTGAGGAGGATACTGGTTTCTTCACCTGCACTGACTATTTGCAAGGCCTAATACTAGACCATAATGATTCACGAATCTTCTAGGGTAATAACTTTTTTTTTTGTTGGCTTGATAACACAGTTTTGCAGTTTAGGTGACAGTAGTCTGTCAAAGTCTAAACCTTTTTCAGCCGTTTGGCATCAGTCAGCACTGGAGCATTGGGCTGTAGAGCTGCTGTAACACACAGTGCTTTTAACTTTCCTCTTGGTAAAAGAGGAGAGAAAAATAGCACAGAAAGCTATGTTAGTTGGTGGGAAGAGTATGTAATAATATATCCAAACTTATCTTAAGGTTATGAAGTTAGAACACTGGCTCAAGAACGCTGCAAGCAGGGCTTTAGGACTCCCATTACTGGGTCAAAAGTATAGTTGTCATATGTAAAGTATCAATCTTGTAAATTACTCTGTTTGCTTTAATTAAAGCAAACCTCCCCCCAAATGTACCAGGTAGCAGCATGACTTATTTGCATTAAGTGTTATGTTAGACCACTGTGATTTTATACTGGATTAGATATTATGCACTTTCCTGCCACTGATACCAATTTGGTATTGTGTTCTGGCACACTGGATAAAATTTGATCACATGCCTAAGTCTCCTTTGGATCAAACTTAACATGGTTGGTGATGTGGTAGTGCAGAGAATTGCTGTTAGTGGTCGTGAAACCAGCATTTAATCTTCTTTAACTTCCTGACGACTTTATCTCTACAGATGTTTGAGAAAGGTCACTTTTCAATTTTATTTGTAACTAGCAAATAACTTAAAATAGTATTTGTTTCTATTCAGTGTTTGAATGATTAAACGAGGGATGATCTTTGTGTATGTTGTACAACCACTATTGTCTAAAGGTATGGAAGGATGCTTTCAGATGTGGTAAACGCTGATCTTGCATTTATCTTCATTTTGTTCACCATCTATTTTTAATGTTATGCTAAAAACAAAGCCTATTTCTAATTCTGTAAAAGGGAAAAAATAATTCAGTCCTAGTGAAGCAAATTCTTTCTTGAATTCTCTTTAATATTTTTGATAGATACAAACCCACAAATCTTTTGTCTGGAGAATGTTTGAAAAAAAAGACAAGGGGCCATTAGAGGAAAAGATTTTAATGGTATCATAAATGTTCTATTTGGATCTGTCTTATTAGGCTTGGCTTGGAAATTGAATCTCCTTCTGAAGGCATTCACATATTCAAAGTTCTCAGTTATTGACCTGATTCTACTCTGAGCTGCTATTTACGTTTCAAGACATGAATTGGTCTTACCTTTTAAAGTCTTTTGACCTTTCTTTGGAAAAGGGGAGAACATACTCTTTTTGGGTTGTGACTAAGTATTTTCTTAAAACTCAAAAAAATTGATGTAGGGTCTGGGAGCAGTTTTCTACAGAGTAGGAGATGCTGAGGTTCATAAGTAGTGTTGGCGTGCTACAGAACATGTCTGAATCTACACTGTCAAAGAGTGCAGGGTGAGGAGATTCAACTGTTATAATAGTGGGAAACTTTTGACAAAATGTTTGATAAGGACATGGTGTAAGATGAATTTTCTTTTTATTTTGATCTGTGGCAGGTTTTAAAAAATTTCCAACTATTTTTGTATGCATTCCATTAAAATTTTTACACACCCCCCCCCCCCCCCCCCCGCTGCTGCCAGAGGCTTTTATCAGCAATGTTTAGAAAGACTGAGAGAGATTTCTGTTTCTTTTAGTGTTTTTTTTCATGTGCAATGAAACAGGAGTGTCTTCTGTTTGCATCTTCTACAAGCTGAGGAGTCTTTCCTTGGCTTGATTATTGGATGTTTATGGTAAGATCATGTCTAGAAGCATCTAGCAAAATACACAAAATACTATGCAAGTATAGCTTAGATTCTGCAGATGGATGTGTGTATACAGACCTTCCTGTTTTCATGGAGGCTAACCTTCACTGACTCTGCAGCTGCATTTACCTTAATGATTCTGTGTTCTTAGTTGGCAGGGAGCTACGGAGATCGTCTAGTCCAACCCCGCTGCTCAAAGCAGGGTCTAGAGCAGGTTCCTCAGGACATTGTCCGGTTGAGTTTTGAACATCTCTGAGGATGGAAACTCCATAGTCTTTCTGTGTGACCTGTTTCAGTGTTCCGTCGCCCTTACAGTAATTTTTTTTTATGTTTATTGGATGTTTTGGATGTGTAATGTTGCGGTTTTAAGTATTTCTGAACAGTGCATCAGCACAGGGCCTGTCAGATGTCGAGGGAAAAGATTCTCCAGGATACTATTCAAAAATTGTGTTGCATTGTTTGATTTCTATTCTCTTTCTGTTTGTGAGCTACATAGCAACTGCAAGATAGAGCTACTTATTGGCTCTCTCCATTAGATAAGGAACGGAATGACAAATTCAGTTTTTGATCTGCTAGTCGGATGCAACTCTTAGCTAATGTGTTACGCTTTCTGAAAAGCTTTTAAAGAACATCATCCATATTGTTGGTGTTTTGCTGGCCTGTAGAAACAGGTGACATAGTCCTTCTGCAGGTACGCACAGAAATGTCCAGTCTTTCTGTGGAAGGTTGACACACATGTGATTTAGATCTGCAGCTTGCATTTAGAGTTAGTTTTGATGCATACATGTGAGTCAGAGTCTGCTAGAGGTCTGTTTTTCTCTTTTCTGGAAAGAACAGCGCCTGTTTTATTAGGAAAATAGGGGGAAAAATGCATAGAAGACAGTTCACTGCTTCATCTCTGTACCTCCAGAAAAGCTTGGTACTATAGTCTGAATTGTACTTCAGGGAAACTGGTATTTTGTGCACATTGTTCTTCTATTTACCACACTTCCAACGGTAGCTAAAGCACAGCTCAGATTTACAGCAAAATTTACTACTTATTTTTAGGTGATGGCTGTTTTGTATCAAATATGATGCTGCACGGGTGGTTTTGGAAACATCACTCATTCCACACAAAGCCAGTATTTTGTAGATGTCTCTCTCTGTTGCACTGCAGTAATTCAGTAACTAATCGGAGAGCAGCATCGAAAATTGGGGAGAAAATTTTGATGGGTAGTCTCCAGAGTTGTAGACTGATTTAGTCTGAGAGGGACCTCGAACTCATCTGGTCCAGCCTGCCCCACTGAAAGCATGGCTAGCATAGATTGAAGGTGTACAATGATAGCAAGTTTAGCTTAGTCTTTGCTATAATCTCCCTTTAGGTAGATGTAGAAAGCAAGATGATCACCCAAGTGTTTTCCAGAGTAACAAACCCAGCCTGTCCTTGTTCCTTATGTACTTTGGCCCCCTAACTGCTTGATGGTCTGTCTGCTGAGCTTGCTTCAGTCCGTCTTTCTTATACTGGGCAGTCTACAACTGGACACACTCCTTCAGCTGAGATCTCACTAGTGCTGAGTAGAAGTGTCACTTGCTAGGTTTAGACAGAGCACTGACAAGCACTGCAAGGCAAATATTGTTAACTTAATCTTACCCACAGCTTGAGGTGGTGCATTTTCAGAAATGTCTATTTTTATTCCTAGACACATGAAGGACCTTTGAGTCATTTTTTACCATATCACTGTTTCCAGAAAGGGTTATTTACATTGTCTAGCTCAAAGTAGACTTTCTAATTCATAGCCAAACTTGTTTCACACAGCTGCAGCTTTAATCAATGTATTTTTCTGCTCTTTGAAGTTTCTTTCCATCTAAATTGAACTGGGTAGTCACATGACATTTTAGTTATCCTACTGATGTGTTTTGCCTTGTGTGGCATGTTGTATTGGTTTATATCATATTTCTTCAAGCCAGCCATCAAACAAACCGTCGTGGTTGTCTGAGTGGAAAAAGTAGTTTTCTGCCCGCTTTATTCTTAGTGTCAGCTTTCAATTTATAAATTACTGTTTGTTTGATCTGCATGGAGGGATGCGCTTTGCACTGTATTTTAATGTGTCATAGTTAAAATCAGTAAGTCATGCCTGAATAAATGCCTATGGGAAAAACGTGAAAGCGGGCATTCTTAGAAACAGTGAGTAGGGGAATGAAATGGTGATGGGGAGCAGAGAAGAGACGGTGAATGTATTTTTGTCCAGCGTGGATCAATCTTCCATGTGAACCAGTGGAAAGAGACACTGCCCTTGCTGTGTATCTTTTGCCATATTGCTTGTGACATCTAGCGGGCTACACGGTGCTGCTGGAGCAGGAGATGGCTGCGGTAGAAGCTGTCTTGGTGTGGAGTCCAGGTCATCCCGAATTCAGACCCTTGGCTTCGGTTCAGGTCTCTTCTACGGTAACATTTTCTTTCAGTCGTACGACTCTGATTTTTGCCAAAGACTAACTTCAGCTAAAACTTGCTGGAACCTCCACAACATTATATTTTGGCAACTGCAGCACTTGTGCCATGGGCTGTCTGCAGGTTGGATCGCTAGCTTTGTTTATAAGATACCATGTAGTGTTTCAGGACATAAGGACAAATTAGCTTGCAGCCTGTGCTTGTCACAGCTGTCTTGCCTTTCACCTCATGGGAAAAGATTTATCAGGCATAATTATGTCTAATTGAGCCACTCTTGCTATCTTGCCAATGTTACTTTTTTCTTTTAATTTGATCAGTGGACACAGATGAGATAAAAATGTAAACAGTGCATATTTGAATGGCTTCATGCTTCTTACATTATTTATATGATTCTTTTAATCTGCCATGGAATTATGTGGGTTGTCACGTGGAGTTTCAGGTAACTCCAGTTTTCTACCTCTTAGAGGAAGGTTTATTTTTGTTTTAATCACCTGTACAGGACAAACTTATTTTTGTAATGTAACTGCAATTTGCTTTTTGTAGTCACAGGCCTGGGGTTTCTAAACTATGATTTGTTCTTTTAAAACAACTTGTAAAAGTGCGTGCTCTCCATGAGAGACTTGTCTGTGTTAAAACTGCAGTGAAAGCCTTGTCTGGGCCATTTCTTTTTTTTTTTAAACTGTCAGAGTAGTGCATGTCTGCTTTTTCTTTCCCTTAGTTTGCTTTCATAATGGCTTCAGGTGAACATTAACTTCCTCCTGCCCCCCCCCTTTGCTCTTTTCATGTCACCTGAAGAAAAAGAACATCCACAGTATTTATGGTTACAAACTTTTTTTTAAAGTTTGAAACTATTACATGCATTTCTTACAGAAACTTCACTGTTCAGGAGCCTCTAAAATAACACTGGAAGTAAAAAGGCTTATCAGCTAAGATATTAGTATAGCTAACGGTGGTACTTCTTGCTTTTTTAGTGGATTTCATTTTTGTTGCTCAGATTCCTAACCTTACTGTTGAAATAATATTTATAGTAGATGTGGGTCAACTAAAACTCACTAAACTTGTGGCAACCTACTTTTTGGTTTATACATGTAACTCACGAACATTTTGGGAGAAAGCAAAGCTGCATTTTAGGGTGGAGAGTCTCTGCCTTAGTTTATATGAAATAGGGATGGCTTTTATATGGGAAGCTGTATAGATGTTACTGTTTCAAGGGTGAAGGTCTGTCTGGTATCCTGGATGTCTTGAAATACAAATGGTATTTGCATTTTGAAGACTTAGGGATTGGGAGATGAAAATAAAAGGAAAGGAAATAAAACTATTGTTACTTCAGACTTGAGTTTCCTTGACGTGTGAATTGTTCTGTCTGTGGAATTGCTTGTAGGATGGATAAGCTGAAGAAAATTGCAGTATGGTAAACTTGAATTAATTGTTCTTTCTTTGCCACTAAGTGCATTATTAAGCTTTTTTTCCTGTTAAAAACTGGATATTCTTGGTGGCAAAATTTTAGAATAGCTAGAAATATTTGACTTGTAGCCTAAGTCAATCTTTAGTTGGAGAGGGAGGTTTGCATATGTGTGGCAATTATTCTAAAACAGCTTTCTGTCATCATTTTCTTCCAGGACAGTGGTCTACATCAGATAAACATTTATTATATGTCTTGTTTGTAATATGTGAATTATTAAGTTGGCTCATTTTTGCTTTTGCTAAGAAGGTTGAATCTGAAGATCTTGCTGGCTGTATTTGCATTTTAGTATATACTAAATGCAGGTTTAGTTATGGAAACTAAACTTGCTTTTAAAGCAACTCTAGCCAAGGTGCCTGCAGTCCTGTTTCTCTTTAGTCCCTAGCTTCCCAACTAGTGAATTCAAAGAAATAATCTAATAAATGTAAATATGTTTTAGTTTTTGATTTCCACATCCTCAGCAAAAAAGAAGCCTCAAAAAACCTGAAACACCACCCTCCCTCCCAAAAAGCTGAGCGGAAAAAAGAGAAATTCCTGGTAAAATGCCTTCTCTATCTTGGCAATCATACAGAGTGGTGGTGCTGCCCTTCCTGTGCCCACATGCTTGTAGAAGGTTCAACATGTCTCACTGACAGCACGTGCAATGCTCTTATCAGGGAGTGCCTGGAAGACAGAGGATCCCAGGCTGTGATATGCCTTTCGCAAAACGTAACGCATCAGCCTGGATTATTGTACTGAATGCTTTGCCTGTACATCATGCATAAAACTGTTAAGGGATGCCTGTGTTTAGTCTCTTGCACTTGATCATAAATTTGTATTCTTAGTTGGTTGTGACTTCATCAGACTGATCTAAAATTGCTTGAGCAAATAGGAGAATTGGTTTAGTGCTGAGGAGCAGAAGGCACTATAAGGTTCTGTAGGCAGGTAGTCAGCATTGCTGATGCTTTTTTTTTTTATTTTATTAAGCTGAGGCTTTTGAAAAGTTCTGTAAGAATTGCTTCAATTAATGAGTTTCGTCTTTTTTTGACAATTCTTTCCATTTTCACTGAAGGGAGAATACGTGATACAGAATACTAGCTTGATTAGTCTTTGTTTTCATGTGTTTTAGTAGATAAAATGGAGACTGTTCTTAAAAGCTAAATTCCACTTTGCATAATTGCATCCACACTAAGTGAGTAGATCAAACAGTAATTAACTGAACCATTGGCTAATGACCACTGGAAGAGAAGAGAAATTAATGGGCAGGAGGGGTGTGCTGCTGTTGAACTCTAGACCTGTACCAGGTTGTCTTTTGGTTGAGAGCCTTTACTAAGAAAAAATGCTGCTGATTTGGCATACTATTTTACAGTGTGACTCCTGGTCACTGCGTCTCCTGAAGGGTAAGCCTTAACTCCAGCCTGCAAAAAGGAGAAGTAAAAACTGATATCAGAACATGTGTTCCAGGTATAATCACATTTCCATATTTTTAAATTGAGGCTAATAACAAACACTATTAATGGTTGCAATTTTCATACTTTATTGTGATAATGGCTTTCAGTTAAGTTGTATGTAAGAAGCTTCTGGCTGTATACGTTTGTTGGGACATAAACATTTAATTTTTAAAATTTACTGGTTCACAGCTAGTGTAAAGAGGGAAACAGAGTTAAACTTGAAGTAGCTCTGTACATCTAAGGCTACTGCTGTACCACTGCTGAGAGACTTTGGTAAAGGTCACCTTAAGTATCAGAGGAGGATTAATTAGGAAAAACAAACCACCAAGCACAAAACCACTGGTTATTTCTGTTAATAAACATATGGATCTGGCAAGTTCTCCTGCCATCTTAAGGTATCTGTTCCTTCAGCAGAACCAAGTGTTTCAGAGCGGTGTTATTCCTGTGCTTGTTTAAGTTGCTGTTATTACTGTGGGATGTGAATGGCTGATGTTTTCGTCAGACAAGTGTTCAAACTGATGGTTCAGCTAAAGGATGATCTTGCCAAAAGGGCTTTTTGTGTTTTGAACAAATTGCACAAATTGATTCCTTTTGTATACCTAAAGGAATACTGAAGCATATGGTGCATCCATAATTGAACTTGCCATGTAGTCTTACTCAGTTTATCAGTTTGCTCTATGAATTGCTTATATGGTTACAATTGTGACTAAAATTTTTCTTGCTAAGTTTTTGTTTGTTTGTTTAATAAAAGAAGAGAACAAGTTTAGAACACTTACTTTGGAGGAAAAAGGGTGGTTTGGGTTTTTTTTGGGGGGAGGGGGGAGAGGGATGGTATCATGATGCTGTTGCCATAAAATGAAATCTCCAACTTTTGGTGTATTTTAGGTGAAACCCATTCTTTGGACTTGACCAGATATTAACTCTGACAGGAATGAAAATCTGAAGATTTTTGTGAACTTACAGCTATCTAATGGAATTGATGAGCAGGGTAAGAATTCACTTATCTTGCATAAACCTTACTTTTGTGGATATCTGGCTACTGCAGTACAGAATGTGCCACTTCCTGCTACGTAAGTGGGAAGAACAAAGGAAATTATGAAGGGTAAAGACAGCAGTCAAGTTCAGTCTTTCTCTGCTCCAGCATGAGGCAAAATATCATCATTCTGAATACTTAAACCTGGAAAATGGTAGTGGCAGACATGAAGTGCTTTATCCAGTACAGATCTATGGTGGCAGAGCACTAAGTTTGTTGAGGGAAAGGAGGTGAATTTTGGGGGGGTCTATTTGTTTTGAAATACAAGAATGAAGTGCCCTGTTGGCTAGGAAACCAGGGGGAAGCAGAGCATTTTTTGAACTGTTTTTAGTATATAGAGGTAATGACTATTACTGAAGAATAACTTCAGGGAGTTGCTTTGGGTTTGAAATATCCTCAAATGCATTTCATTTGAATTTGAGAAGATTTTTATTTCTTGTCAGATATTAAAAGTTTTGCCTGATAATTTTTTGGCATGCAGTAGGAAGCTTACACTGTGAAGAAGCTTGAACAGAAGTGGACTGAGAATGAAACCTCCCATTTCTTTTGAAGATCTATTCCACAGTGTATAGTTAAACAATATCTGGATTTCTCTGTGTTATACCACTTGACTTCTTTGGCTTCATAGCTATAGGCGATTCACTGTAACAGTTTCTGACCTTTTGTTCTTGTGGCCTCTGTGTTGTTAATGGACTCAAAAGTAAAATGACTTTTTAAAAAATTACATTGTAGGAATTTAGAAGGGTCTTGATGGACAGGAAGGATCATCCTGTGGCAAAATTGACTTAGTACAGTCGCTTTACACTTGGAAGCTCTTTTATTTCTACCAAATAAAATGTAATTCCTGCAATGCAATGCTAACGTGGGTTTGGCTTAATTTTTCTTTTTAAATATGAAGAGTTTCTCTGCTTGATGTGGTGGAGCAGGGGAAAGTAATTTGCCTGTGTGCAGGTGGATTTTTTTTCATGTTTCCTAAAACAAGGATAACTGAGGGCAGTTGTGGTGTTACAGGTAAGCTAACCATAGTTTAGGTCGTCTTTGCTCCTTGCGGATTAGAAAATTGTTGAAAATGTTAATAACTTTTTTCCTTAGTGCCTTATTTTGAAGAGTACTTAGGCTCTTCAGTGTAATGAATTCAGTTTTATTCCCTAAAATGGTTTATACTTTGTCTTTAATTGCGGTTTGGGCTGTTTTTGATAGAAGGGTAGTTTGTGAATTTTCAAAATTTCTTAGGTAATTGCTACCTAAGCTGAACTATACAGAGATATCCCTTGTTAATCTGTTGTGTGCCAAATGGCCCTCTTTCCTGAATGTTAGTGAGCCAATATTATGTGCCCAAAGGAGCAATGCCTGCTTAATATAGTTTGGTCGTGTGGTGTGGTGGGTTTGTTGTTGTTGTTGTTGTTTGGTTTTTTTTTTTTTTTTTTTAAATTTGAAAGCTCTAAGCTCATATAAACACCTAAGGCTGAAATGTGCTTAAGTGCAGGTTTTGGTGGCCTGGATTTCACTCGATCTCCTTTGCAGTTTTGATATTGAGATGTGTCTCCCAAATCTGTTTGTTTGACAGCCTAGAAAAGGGCCTCGCAACTTAACATAGTATACTTAATGACGAAGTAGAGTACCTTATGTGTCAGATCTACACCTGAAAGTACATTATGACTGGCCTCTTTTATTGCTAGATTTTGCTTCTGGGCCTTCCTCCCAGGTACATCACTGCTGCACAAGTCATTGAGTCATTTTGCTGTCTGTCCTCCTCCACCTCGTACATGCTTGCACAATTGAGAAGGCAGTGGAAAGGCAAGAATCTGCACCAAAAGATTTGCTCATCAAACCACATCCTAAAAAGAGTGTGGAAACTTCAGGTGTTTCTGGGTCTTTATATGTTTCCTTCTCTGAAGACCAGCAAAGCTAGTATATTTTTAAAGAGCGGTGAATCAAACTGGAAAAGCAAATTGCTTATCTGAAAATCTGAAAGCTGGTATAACTTTTATTTGTAAAACAGAAAGAACATAGCTTGAAACAAATGCAACTTTGTGAGTGTAGTGCAGCTGCTATCTCATTCTGAGAGAATTCACAGCCACAACAATTCTTCTGTAATTCTTTTGTTTTTATATCTTTCTGCAATGAGGATGTTAATTGAGGCTGCTGTCTGTCATTTTGGGCGCTAGAAACTGGGACAAGACAAAGTCTCTTTCTTTGCGCAATGTGCAGCTGTTGGATGAGAATAATCTAGTTATGTTTTAAGCTGTACTTAAAATCTATAGGTGGCAGATCCATCCCCTTGGGACTGTGTTACTCCTTTCATTTCTGAGTGCAGTTTGGGGTGGAGGGAACAACCCACCTAACCAGTATCAGTGATCTGAGGTATTTATGAATTTTCTCTGTGTTCCTGTAATGAAAGTTACTGTTCTGCTTTTTTTCTTTCCTCTCTCAAATCTATATTACAATGGCATGGGTAGCACTGCCAGCTATGTTCATGGCAGATTGCTTCTGTGAATGCATTCCAACAGGTGTGTTGTTTTTGTTTTCCTGGCATTTATTTTGCAATTTACTATGAACGTAATACTTTACATCTGTATTTCAGTCTAGTTCGAACAAGTTTAGCTCAAGTAGTGGTTGAGCTGTGGTTTTGATGGAATGATTGTTTGGCAAGCTTCGTCTGTAAACACTTTGGTGCTTTCAGCACATCATATTTTGGGGCAGCCATAAAGCAATTGCATAATCCTAAATTATGTGCTTTACAAATAAGAGATGTTTTTAAGGATTGAATGCAAGCCTTGAGCAGTTCAAGATTTGGTGCGTGAAAAAGGATCTAACTTCTTGTCAGTATCCAAGGCTTTATTTTAAAAACTACCTTTTTTTCCATTACATGCATAGTTCAACCTAATATGAATCTTCTGATGATACAGGAATGTGTGGGTCTTGTTTCAGGTTTTATAAGTGCTGCTTAATGAAGCATGTTGTTCAACTTTTGGTTGCTAATCTGTAGTTTCAGGTGACTCATTTGTGACCCTTGTGACATTCTACCCTGCCCCAAATGGTGGCTAGAGAGCTTTGATTTATTAAGAGAAAGTTCTGGTAGCATTCAGGAAATGCTGAATGTCATATGTACTGAAAAATGAGAGAACAACACTTCTTTTGATAGTCTGAGAGTGACTTAGATGCTTATTAATCAAAACTGTTTTACATGTATCAGTTTTGGGGACTACTAAATCTAAGCTTTAAATACTGCTAAAACTATACCTAACAGCTGCCCCTGTCCTTTTTTTTTTTTTTTTATAATATGAGGGGAGAAATATAAGAAATGGGTTATTACAAGCAGTTGTTTTTTACAGTGTTCTACTAGCTTCAGGACTGCCAGTGTTGGAGATGACAGATTTGGGGTATTGTATTAAGTAGTGCCTGATCTTCAGTGGATTAACTTCTTGAATCAAACCATAATTCTGAACTTGATGTTGTCCTGTGGTCACAATTACATATTGCAGAGAAGAAAATTGCTTTTCAGTTTCTTGTTAAATGCTGGTTATCTTACTGAGATTTCACTGATGCTTGTATAGTATGGATAACTATTTCCTGCTCATGTTTATGATTTTAGCTGTGGCTTTTTTTTTTAAATCCTTCCAAGGCCATAATTGTCGGTAACTTTTGTTTGTATGGAAGCCATGCTGTATCTCTGTCACTTTTTCTCTAGTCCCTCTATCATCTTTTTGAGTAATGTGATTAATAAACAGTAGCCAGGAAGAACCATGGTAGATTGTATGTGGTGATGATTACTGTTTTGTTTTCCTTTCTAAAACAGCCCAATTCTTTTCACTTGCCTTTTGATGGTGTAAAGCTGGTATTTTCGGTGAATTATCCATAGTGACTTAAAATCTTTTTCTGAAGGGTTAACAACAAATGTGAAGCCTGTTAAAATCTAGATTCACTTGAGGTTATTTTTGCCTTCCTATTGTGTTTATTGGCAATGGATTTAATCTAACATTTTATTTCATAATCGGCCCATCACTGTGCAAGCTTTCTGTAGCTATCCACAGTGACTTTCAGACAAGATTATTCTGACTAATTCTGAATCTGAATCTCAAACTTCTTAACTTTGCAAAGTTTACAGAAGTTTCTGTATCTGTCAGTTTACTCCATGTTTATGAGCATAGGTCAAAGTGTAGATCCTTGAGAAAGGTTATTGGTACATCATCCTTTTTTTTTTCTCTTTTTTTCTCCCTTGGTCACCATTTTAAAAAGCTTACTGCTTCTGCTTATCTCCCACTTCATATTTGTTGATGGTTTATAATTTCCAGTAACCTCTCTCGCTCTGTGAGAATCTGGTTTCTTTAAGACCCTTCAGTGAGAGATCATGCTATTCTCCTAAACTTCCACATATAATCTTGAACTTCTCGTATGTATTACATTGAATAGTTTTTGTGTGCTTATTGTCTCCTTTAGCAAATCCTAAGTGGTTGGACTTCTCTTTACGGAAATCGGGGTGCTTTACTTTATACTGTATTGTAAAGAAACTATGTTTTTCTTTGAACAGGCAAGCGAAGTAAGATGAATAATAAGTAGTATGTCTACCAGAGCCAAAAGGCACACCTTGTAGTTGTGGCAATGGCATGAGATAACTCTGAATGCGTTTTAACCTGTTGCATTATGCTGCCTTCAACCCAAGCTGCTGCACAGTAGAACTGGAAATGTTTGAAAGACACATGTTCCCTGCCAGTTGTGAGGCAACCACACCCTGCCTTGTTTGCTACACTTATGAAGGTGCATTTTTAATATATTGTAAACAGTTCTTCATGGTTGCTGTGTAATAAGAAGGTGATTTAATGAAGTTTCTGGAAGGAACAAGTACTGTAAATCTCAGCTTTACTTAACAGGTTCTTTTGTTTGAACACTTTAAGCTGTTGAACAAAATGTGTGACTGCAATTAAGTTTAACTGTGTATGTAGTAGTGTGCTACAGCAGAGGCAGCTCTTTGTTCCTGTTCCCTGTGCTCAGGTGGTGGGAAGTCTCCCAGGGTGCTGCCTTCCCTGAACCTTCCTCCTCACCCCCTCGCTGGCTGGGTAAATCAATACGCTGCAAATACACAGGTGTATTTTAGACCCGTCAGTGTCCCGGTAGCTGGCTGATGGTCAGAGCTGTACTGTGTAGAGAGGTGGCTAGTAGGCATGCTTTGAGAGCCAGTATGGTAGTGTGAAGTAATCATTTGGACTAGGTTTTGAGGATATCTGAGAGGCATCATCTTATATTTCAGATAGCAAGGGGAAGATGCTGAGAATAATTCAAGTCTCTTTGCCTTTAGAAGTGTTTCTCTGAGACTTCTAAGTGACATATAAGAAAGGAAATCTCTGTTGGCTGGGCTCTGGGGTTGCAAAATGCCAAATATAATACTTGTGAAGTAGTACATGAATGAAGTACATATTGTCTCTCATAGTGTCTCAAGTGTTAAATGTTAATTCTAGAAAGATATTCTGAAAAATCACATAATAATCCTAATGTAATTAGTGTTTCATGGGTGATGTTTAAGTTCATTTTGCTTTTGATAATTAATTACAAGTACAGTATGATGCTCTGTGATACTTACTTCTGAGATAAACCTGTTCTGACTATAAGATAAACCAAACAAATCCTCCAAGGTTTCATGTTGGTATCCACAAAGAGAAAATCCTCTTTTCTGATTTGTTCTTCGGCATGAAATCATGGGAATAACAAGGACACTTACTGCTTTTAGTTGTACCCAAAGAATGATTTTTTTTTTTTTGTGGTCTACCAAAGCATCTAGTCTTTTATTTCTAGGTCCTTTTATAGTTAGAAAATAGTGCCTGATGGAGAAAATATATTTAAGTGGTGTTCTCTCAAGATGTGCTCCCAGACATAATTATTGCTCAGTAGTAGAATAAGGAGATCTTTGTAATATAATAATGCTTCTTCTATTGTTCTGTATGTTCCTATGGTATTTCTTTTACCAGTCCTATTGCCTTGAAATGAATTTTTACATCCCAAATATCATTGTTGCAAATAGTCAGCAAGCATACATTTTTATTTTTGAAGTTCTTTGCTGCTTTAAGGGATCAGTCAAACTTTTTCTGATGGCAGCTCAAGTGCTAGAACACAAAATGGCAGTTTCCATAAAAATGTGCCAGCTCATAGAACTGCTGTGAAGTGACCAAATGTGGTTCTGTCTGAAGCCTGAAGAAGATAGGAAGTTGTCTAACTGGACTTGTAATTCTTCTGTGCACTTGAATGCCTTCAGTTTACCTGCTTTATGTTTTGACTACTGCTTGTCCTTTACTACTTTTGATATTTTGATATTGACTCTGTTATCATTCAACAGTAGTTCTGAGAATCTGCCTCATCTTTCATAGATGAGGTGGTCTGCAGATAAATGATAGATCTACCTACAATACTTGAATATTTTGTTATTATGAAATAAAAACCCCAAACACCACCAAAAAACTTTTACAGGTAAATTTCCATAATTAAATACCAGCTCTCTTGTATCTACTGTTTTTTTTAAATTGATGCTCATAAAGTTCTTGTAAGATATTTGTTGCCACTGTCTTGCTCTGCTGATGCCAATTGTTAAGTCATGACTAAACTTGTGAATAGGGAGGTGACATGTAAACCACAGGCTGACCATAAATGGCAAGCTGACCATAAGGAACTGAAAACAATCTGTGAATTAAATACTGTAAGGAACTGAAAATCATCTGTGAACTAACTACTTCAGCCAGGAAGTCACTGGGAAGCAAAATGGTCCCTCCAAAATACTGGGCTGCAATTATTTCTTGAAACAGCGGCTTTGGGTGATCTGGGAGAATACAAAATTTAGGAAGTTACGTGCTATTCCTGGATTTTGAGTAAAGCCCTACTATCATTGATGAATATTTACTGTATTTTTGTATGCATACCTTCCCCCCAATCCTTCTCCTCTGTTATAATGAGCAGTACTACTTTCTGCTATTTATTTCTTGTTGAACATTGGGGGCGGAAGTAGAGAGTGTGATATGACTAACCTACATTAAAAATAATTAAAACCATAGTTGTATAGTGGCTCTTCACTGATAAAAGGGCAATTTAAATGTATTTCTCTTTGTTGTAATTAGCTTAATGTAAGTAAGTAATTACATTCCCATTACACTTCTACAATAACCTTAGTTTTAAAAACAGAAGCAGTATTATCTCAGTATGCCATGTTACTGTGTAATGGGCTATAATAATAAAACAAAACTCTAATTTTGAAACTATATTCAAGAAGACTTTTCTTAGCATTTGGAGTTTTTTGTGCCAGTAAAGAAATTTTAGCAAGTTTTTTGTAGAGGGGAAAGACATTAGTTAATGGATTTGGCAGTAAAAATATTTTAAAATGAATTCTGGTAATCTGAGGCATCCCTGACACATTCAGGAAACGAATATAATGTATGTACATTTTAATTGTGCATGAGATCAAGCCTAGGTATGGGATCGTGGCAGTTGACACTGGGGTTTAGCATTGGAGTTGAATCTCTGTGGGCTGCCTGATGCAGAACAGTGTATTTATTTAATGAATGGTTCTATTTCTGAACTTGCCTTGGCAAGTTGCAGTTGGCTAGTGAGGTTGAAAGATTTAGTATAAGGATTTTTATCTTCTAAAACTACATATTACATTTTGGGATAGCTTGTAAGATTCTGAAATCGGGAAGTTGGTAAAACAGAAAACAGTGTTTCTTCCTAAACGTATTTGAAGTAGTCCACTTCCAAAAAAATTGTAAACACGCAAAAATAGTAAAACTTGAAGCCTGCTAAGAATACATGACTCTTCGTCTCCACTGATAATCAGGAACAGCTCTGTGTGATAATTCAAGGTCTCACCTGTATAGTCTACTAAGGCCTCCTGACTGAAGAAAAGCAGCATTGTATTCTCAGATTTCTGGAAAGGTTTCATTATCAGATGGCTTTAAAAGCAAAACTTTGTTGCCATGACCAATTAATGTAGTATGGTGCTGTCAAAGATTATTTCTGTTGTTATTTTTGTTATACCTCATAAATTATGTTGAGATCAGTATTGGTAATGAGAATTCCAATTTTAGACTCGTTTCATTTTTCACACTTTGCATTTCTAGGCTAGGTGAGGTTTTTTATTTGAAACTTTGAAATGCTTGTAACTAACAATCTCACAAAAAGTTTTTCTTATTTCTGAGGAAGAATTTTCAAACACATCTTTTAAAGTTGAGTAAGAAAATAGTTGAATGATTTGTTATAGTGATTTTTACTTACAATTGTACATTTGCTCTGATTAATATCTTAAGTTACTTTTTGACAAAAACAAGTTATTTTATTGTTGCCTTTTGATAAAAATGTTTTTTCACTACTTTTTAAAAAAATATTAACCTGCAAGGAGAAAGCTGATCTCACAGAAAAGTGTTATGACTTAAGTCCACTTGTTGCCACAGTATAATTGCATGCAAATATACAGATGTTTACACAAGGACGTTTTGAGTTGATGGGAGCTCTATGTAGATAATGAGCAGAAGACTGTTTTAATATGTCATACAACTCTGGTGACCATGAACGTATGCTTTGAGCTTTTATTTATTGCCCTAGTTCATAACTTTCTGCCTTTTCTTTGTGGGGAACCCAGTCCTGTATTTTGCATGGTAATTTTTTTTGCTTTGCAGTGTAGAGTAGGGGTGGAAGATCTTCTGGAGCCAAATAATTTGATCCGGATCCAATTAGCTTATAGGTGCATAAAAAACAGGCATTAATTTAAAACAGCAAAGTTTAATTAACAAAGAGAATGTGTTGTGTTTTTTTCCTACCAGTTTCTGAAATGATAGGAACAAATAGTAATGCAAAACCATGTGAAGTCTTGGTTCATGTGCTAAACATTATTCTACCAAGACCAGCTTCTACATTATTATAACCATGTATATTATTATAAGCATACATAACCATGTGTTTTATATATGTGTATATGCATATTTCAGAGTGCTTATGGTCTGCAGACTCTAGAATTGCTGCATACTGTACCTATAAAGGTTATTTACTCTCATGTCTGGCTAATGAGTCTGTTTCATCAAACAAGTCCATTAGTTCCTGGAAATATTATCTGCTCATAGAAATCTGAGTAGCAAAGTCCATCTCATAACTTGAGCTATGAGTTAAGCTTGCAGCTGCGTGGAAGTACTGGATTTCAGGGAATCAGCTTTTGAGGAATCAGGAATAGAAGATGGTACATCTCTTACCCTGTTTTGTTTAATGTTTCTATACCCTGCTACTAGTGGTTCTATTAGAAGTGTATGTTACTCTGCAAAAGCTGAGCTGAAAAACTTTTATTACTTACTATGCATTTATAAGGGGGAAAAAAATTAATGCAGAGACCTCCGGTGCTGTTCTTAATTCTTTTTATGAACCAGTCTTTCTTCTCAAGATACAATTCCTCATCTGTTTCCAATGTCAAAGGATAGACAAAGAGCTTTGAAAGTAATAATTACTTAAAGGCATGTGAGAGAGAAATATCTTGCATAGGAGTCTTCATTCTATTTTTGCTTATGCTCTCCCTGAGTGGTTTTTGAATTTTCTCGTTTCTTTAGTGCTTTTTTCCAGTTAAAAATGAAGTGTGGGGAGATACAAACTCCATAATTTTTTTCTTTTGAGTTACAAGGCCTTTGAAGACTTTGTTACTCATCAAGAGAAATGAATTTTCAGAGTATGGATTCTGATGCTTGCATACATTTTATATACTAGGCTTCACTTTGGGGTAATATTTTACTGGCATCAGTCACTGCGTAGCACAGAGCTGCTTTGTGAGGAGCACTGACTTCTTTGTAGCCTGCCAAAAAGTGTATGTGGGTTGACGGCATGAATGCCATCCTTTGGATGAAATTTTCTGATGCCAGGATTAAGCCACAAAAAGTGGAGGTTAAAAACAACGATACTGAGTCTGTTATTTAAAAAGTAAATAAATTAGTCTTTCAGTATAGAATGCTGAAAAATAAAAATCGACAGTTGCTTGATGTTTCTTCACATTTAGATACTTCAACTTTTTCCAAAACACTTTGAAATTTGTGGGTGATTCTTTCAAAAATAAAGTAAGATTAAGCATTTCAGTGGTATGCTGAGTAAGCAGGAAATTTTGAAAGTAAATATTATCTAGTTCTATTAAGTTCTTTGTCTACTGTCTTTAAGTAGAATTTTAGAGTTACTAGATGCTTTGCAATTTGGTGTTTGGTTTGCTACCTCAAGAGGGAATAGTACTAAAGTAATTGTCTTCCTTGACCTGAAGTTTTGTGGTGGTTGTATAAGGCAGTTACAGTTTGTGAGCACAAAAGATGGGGTGAAGGGCAAATCATGTAAGTTATTTCATGAAAGCAATGGGATTTGAAATGTCTGAGAATGTTTTCATTAAATATCCTATTCCCTACTACATAGTTTTCTACTACAGATTCTGATTTCCCTAGTGGAAATGCATTGTTCTGAAACCACGAGCAAAAAAGTAATTCAGCTAAAATTTGACGAAGGATCCTAAAATTAAATTTAAAACCTGTATTGAAAATGAGATTTGATCTTTGTGGTAGGTTACAGAACTGGCTGATTCCAGACCTTCTCTAAATGTTCATCACATTCAAAAGTCAACTCCCGCAATCCGTGTCATTGGAGAATGTCCTGTGTAGTTTTTGTTTCAGCCAAAGCTAAAACAGGATCCCATGCGTAAGGTGAGGCTTCATGATGGAAGCAACCTAAAATTGCACTGCTGCTACATAATTTCTTGTTGCTGAAGCATTCTACTTGCCATTCTTGCAATAGTACTAATAGGTCGGCATATAGACAGTGAATCACATCAGCTCATGGATCTGCACAGATTTTCTTTTTCTGACTTCTTGAGGTGGTTTTTTTTGTTGTTGTTGTTGGTTGGTTGGTTTTTGTTTTTGCTTCTCAGCCGGAGCAGCAAGTGATCTAACTTGCTGCTTACTACATATTAGTGTGGACACAAGGGAGGATTAAGATTGTGTGGCTGAGACACGGCATCTTCTGCCAACCAATGCAGTGTTGAATGGTGCTGATGCAGTTGTGAGATTTCAGTATTTTTACTGCTTATGGTGTCATAGAAACTTACTTTTGCATATCTTATTATATTAAGATAATCTAGCTGTAAAAAAAATTAAGCCTAATTAGGTTAACTTGTTCTGAAATCTTTTTAGAAAAGCTTCCACAATCTGAATAGCTCTTTTCCTTCCTTCCTTTTTGTCCTTTACAAAAACAATCTGAACTATTTTCTGCAGTTTTGTTGCATCAACTTCCTTTCTGTATCTGATCATTATTTCCAGAAAGCAGAGAACTATGATAGGTGGGTGTATTTTTTTTTGATTTAAAAAAATCCATAGGACAAGAAAATGCTGTATTGGCTGATTGGTCCTATGCAATTCAAGTAAAAAAAGTAAAAAGTTTTGGTTTTCATTTTAAACTAGTGATAAGCACAGCATATCAGCATGAAATTTTTGAGGGAATGTATTCAAGTAAAAGTCAAGTAAAAGAATTTTATCAAAATCGTAATTGCTTTCAAAAGGCATGCAGCATTTTCTGCATGTTTAATTCATTATTTTCTTTATATTCCTGTTTGGTATTCTGTTTTGCTTGCTATACCCCCATTAAAGATTACTGTGCTGTGCCTTCACTAAACACTAAATGTTGCTTTTTATAAAATGCATTGTGTAACTTGTTTGTTCTTTGGCTTCCTTATGGAAAGGATATCCTGTATTTGTTTACATTTGTGGATTGCCATACTTTCTTGTCAATGTTGTAAATGCCATTGCATATTCTCATGCTTTCTGTCTTATGATAAAAAGATTTGATGATGAGTTACCGGACTGTTCCTTATTACAGATGGTTTGAAATGAGAGCTAGACTAAAACTAGAAGTAAATGTGAAGTTAGCAAATATTTCTGAAATGAGTAGTGTGTGAGACTGGGGGGGTGTTTGAAAGGGCATGCATTGGCTGGTGGAAGAAAGGTGTAAAGCAGACAAAAAGTCACAACATGTAAGTATTATTAAGGGAAGAAGGCTCTCATGTACAGGGCCTGTGTGACCAGGACAAGGAAGTGCAACAGCGTTGTGGTAATAGTGGATGTGCATCCTCCTCCTTTCCTGTTTGTACTTCTGGGGGGAAAAAAAAAAGTGATCAGGCTATTCAGTGGAGCTTCTTTTAGGCACCAAATACGCTCATTTGGAAAGTAAGAATGGCAGAATGTCTCTGGGTTTGTGTCAGTTTCTCTATCCCTTGCTTCCAAGAGGGTGGTTATCAGGAAATCTTGTAGTCCTGTGTCTGGTAGAGATAAGAGTAAAGCATGAGTGCTGGGAAACAGTTTAAGTCACTTACGTGAAATTTAACTTGAGATTCTGCTTTAGAAAAAATGGCCATATGCTGAAAAATGTCAACACATGTTCACAGAAATGAGTAATTATGAAGTGGAACTTAGTCTCCCATAACGCTCATATCTATTTAAAAAACATAAAATTACTTTTTCTGAAGTAAATAGCTGAAGTATGTTTGTCCAGCCTTTTAGATATCAATCACAAGATTTGGCTACAGAATAGTACATTATCAGACTGTGAAATAGAAAAGATAAGTATGACTTCTAAATGAATATGCTAAAAATAATTTTCCAGAGTGTAGACGAGTTCTACTGTGAAGATGGTGCAGATGCTCATAATTGGATTATTGAACATGATGTATTCTTACCCTATTTAAAAAAAGGCTATGAAATGTGCTCAGTCACTGGTGTTGAATGCACTGTTGCATTAGGAATTCACAGTTTTGTCTCTTAGTTTAGGAGCATCTAGGGCTTTAGTTTGTCATGGAGCTAAAAGGATTACAGTGACTTTTGGATGGTGTGGGACAGACAGGGCTATATCCAGGGTTATCTGGCCTCTGTTGGCATGGAAGGGCAGCAGCTGCTTTTTTTTCTTTTTTTTCCCCCAAAGTGTTCTTAACAGACAGTTTGCTGTCAGAGCTACTGTCTAGTTTGGAACTGGAGGCAAGAGGTTTGCCTTTGCATAGTAGCTCACTCATAACTGAATCTTTGTATTTTCTGCAGGTATTGTGAGACTACCTGCAAATAGATAAGGAGCTGTGAGGAGTGAAATAAGGATTGGATGCTTAGGCTTGTTCTGAGATGCTTGTGTTCATAAATATTTCTTGTTTCCTTGGGTTTCTCATGTCTTATCATGTTTTAACTGCATTTCGATTTATTATAAAAAGTATTTCTAAACTCTCAGTTGGCATATTGCGTCTTCAGTTGCAATGCTAGCTATTTAATAATAGCTTGAACTATAGTGTAATGAATGCTGTAAATTTTATTATGCATTTTTGAAGTTTTATTAATTTGTTCACCTTCTTTGTCAGGTCACCATAAAGAAAAGGGTGTTGCCTTTTAATTTTAAGTTTAATATCTGGTAAATTACTTTTAGGCATGTGGTTCTTTTTAAAGTATAAAACTTTATAGAACAGTGAAAAGGAGAGTTTGTCTATACAAAGCTTTATTAGAGACTACTTGATGCCTGTCTTGAGAAAATTTTATGAAAGTGGGAGGGATGATGTGAAGTGGTTTAAAATGTTGGATACTTTCATTAGCATTACCCTACAATTCTTCATCTTATACCTTTGTGCAGGTGAGAAAGATGTCTACACCTGTTGGTGCATGCCATTGCAGTATGACTTTTCGAATTCTCAGAGAAAAACACTGTATTGAGAAAGACCAAAAGTGTCTTTGAAAAAGGCCCTGTGCTTATCCCACCACCACATAGTTGCCTCTCCCCATCTTCCCAATTTCAGCCGCAGGGATTGAGCGAGTGCTGTCTATCTAAGACAGGCTGGTTTGGCTCTTTGGCTAACCTGCCTGGCTGATTTTGCCCATAGTAAGTTAAGTCTCTTGTGTCATCCTTGGCTGTAAGCATGTGGTTTGGGATATTAATATCTCCAGCTAAACTGGCTGTCTACAGAACAAGTTTGCCTGGGACCTGGTTTTGCACAGTGAGGTTTGGTTAGATTTTTTCCTCTCCTTCTCTGCCTTCAGTAGGTTCTCCTTCAAATGCCTGCTCTGTAGGGCACAACATGACAACCAAGGTTGCTTTTGTTATATGCAGAGGTGACAATAGCATGTCTAAGGAATACAGCAAATTGCCTCGTTTTCAAAATACAACCTTTCTTTTCTACTGTTTTCACATGCAGAGGATGAATTTGATGTTCCCAGTTTTTCATTTTTAGGTAGTGTTAATTATTGATATTAGAATGGTTCATAGAATGGTTTGGGTTGGAAGGGACCTTTAAAGGTCCCAAATATTCATCAGAATATTGCTGAAATGGAGTCTGGGTTTATGTTTGTTGCACAGATGCATTTTCCTTGTGGTGTGCTTTCAAGGAAAGGAGGGGGCTGAAACCTTAACTTTCTTTTCAAATGAAGCTAATGTCCGTTGTGGCACGTTCAGTTCCTACAAATCTTAACGTGCACTGCTGGGCTCAAGAGCTTATTTTAGCCAGACTGGTTTTTAGCAGCACTGCTGTTCAGATGTAATTAGAATGCTTTCTTTAATATGCTTTGGTCTTAATACAGAGAAAACCCTGCAGTTTATTTGTAGAACAGTTTCTCCACAATTAGGCTGGTCTGATAAATAGTTTTAAAGTGTATGTTTAAATGTATATAGTAAATGTTTTTAGAGCTCTCTGATGGAGAGCAGAAAGAACATCTAGGTGAGTGCTGGGCAACACAGCAGTGAGGAATAGATGCCATGTCTCAACCAGAACCTGTGTGTTGTCTTGGATTGGGTCCCTGTCTGTGAGTCGTCTTTGTTTGGAAAAATGGAAAACTACTATTTCTTTTATAAGGCCCGACTAGATGTTTGTGAAAAGCTTTGAGAAGCTTTTGATTAATGACTCTATGTAATATGTGATTATATCACACAGAATAATAGAGGGTAGGAGGAGAAAAATTGGCAATGTAATTCTCGCAGCATTGTGAAAACGCTTTGTTCTTTTTCAAATGCTGTCTTTACATTTAAACATAATTTCTTCTGCTGCTTCCCCCTAATCTTCAGCTCCTCCAAAACAATAACAAAACAAGAAAGAAGCATGTCTACCTTTTAAAAAAAAAGAGGAAGAAAAAGTGTAGGGCCATCTATATGCAGTTTTGGCTAGTTTTGGTTTTTTTTTTCCTGTGTGGGGTTTTTTTTTTTTCATACTTAAACTTTTTGCCATATTCTGCTTTTACCAACATTTGCAGCTGGTATATAGCAACTCAATCCATGAAAATTTACTGCTTTTTTCATTCTTTCCCTCCTCCCCCACCCCTTTTTTAAAGGCACCAGTAACTGATTAAATTGTTTGTTTACAGGCTTTTCATTACCCGTTGCTTAACTTCATACAACTGTAGAGAAACACTCTGCTCCTCTAAGTTTAAAATTGAGTGGATATTGGTTTTGAACCTCAGACACTGATTTCACCCCCACCTCCACCCCCCCTTGTTTTTTTCTGATCTTCATTTACCATGGTAACCTCTTGGTTGGAGTTTTTTTTTAGTTGCTTTTGCCTTTAACATGCACCCAGCTTTTTTTTCAACAGAAAAGGAGTTCCTGAGCAGGCTTATCTGAGGAGTTGTCTCTGGCAGCTGTGGATGACAGAACCTGGGCTAGGATTTGGTAGGAAACTTCTTGGGGGTGTGGTGGAAGGACTTGCTTGGGAGGGCCAAGGACACTGCACTGCAGAAGCTTGCCAGCAGAAAAACAGCAGACAAATGGGGATGGCTGTTCTGCTATCCATGACGTGCCACAGGGCAATGAAGTGGATTTGTTAAATGTTTCATCTGAAATAAGAGCACTAGGTGGAATGCTTCTTGAAGAACTTTGGTTTCTAATTTTTTGCTATTAAAAAAAAGGGGGGGACACACACACCTGTAGGTGCAAATAATGTGCTTGGAGGCAGAAGCCAGTGTGAGAAGTTGGAAACTTACCTGCCATGGTGCTGACCGTGGAGTACTTCTCTCAGCAAGACTTTTGCCAGAGAAATAACATGTGGTTTGTCAGCTGGATGTAGGTGACTAGCAAGTATTTAATCTGCATGCTAGCATTTTTTGTCAGTAGTAATGCTGGAATACAATGAAAAACAGTGATAATGGAGAACCATGACTTTTATGGGAGCTTGCCTGTGGGAGGCTTGTGACAAACAGGAGACTTTTCTCTTCAGAAGTTTTGTCATTGGTGTAGTTTGAGAGAAGGAACAGGTTGCTTTGGTAGAAATATTAATTTAGTACCAAAAGGTTTTGTTTTTAATCTTCTAAAATCCTAAATTGGTGCCACTGAACAATAAATTCTTGCTTTCTCCATGAAACTGGCGTTTTTGTTTTTGAGAAACACACAGGAATATTACTTTTTATACTGTATTTAAACAATGCCTTTGTAGTGGGTGAAGAAATGAAGCGGCTCAAGTATATGAACCTCTTGGGGAAAAAAGGAAAAAAACCCACCCCAAACCCAAACCTTTTGCCTTCTTCCTTAGCGCGTTAAAATTTCCTTGTCTGAAGTGAAATGCATTTTGGTTTAGTTGCTAAACATTCAGCTCCATTACAGTGGCACAGTTTCACAGACTGTTTCTCAGAGGGGCCTTGGGTAAGGGTAGAAATCCTGTAATCTAAACAGGTATTGTAGTTGAAGTGGAGGCCAGTAGGCAGTTGTAGATTGTATTTTGGCCATTTGATTTAGTTCACAAAAATCGAAATTACAGGATTAGACTTATTTATTATGTGTATGAAAATTTCATTGGCATTTTAGGTTTTTCTGCACTCTTTCTTCAGAGAAGAAACTTAAAATTGTTAAAAATTAATTTACCATGCAAGAGACAACATTTAGCTGGAAGAGACATTGTTAACACTTTTTTTCAGAAGATAAGACTCCATTATGTTTCATGTATCTGGCAATACTTCTGCAAGCCTTTATGGTATAAAGAAGATAGAAGACAACTTTCTGCTTCTTTGGAATATATACATTCCAATACATAGTGCGGAGTAAACATTCCTCTTAACAAATATCTTGGTGAAACAAGAATTTTCAAGTAACTGCAAAAAATTAAATGGAAAATGCAACAAAAAGGAGGAGAGTATGAGGAAAGTGGAGGTAAACCAGACCATAAAGGTATGGCTTGAACTGTTGTAAAGAACGCTTTGTGTTCAGAGTCTTTCTTTCAGATTGTGGTAACAGGGCAACAGCAGTGACAGGGTTTTTTTTCTCTTGAATGAACTCGAAATCTTCCATAAAACCTGTCCATTATAGTAGTAATGGAGTGCCAAAACCTGTGGTTTCTGCTATGCTATCATTCTTATTGCCTGCATGGTTAACAGCTTAAGAGAAAGTTGTAGATTTCTTTCAGGTGGAGGTGAAAAAGGATTCTAGGGTAGATTCACATTTTGATCTGTTTGAAATTTATTCTTTGTTGCAGTAGGACATGGACTGCTTTTTCTTAAGGATCGGTACCTTCAGCTGTGATAGACTCAGTTTGCTCCTGGTAGAAGTCAAAAGCAGAGATTGCTTTGTTGTGAAAATAGATGGGTTTTCTATAGTAAGGAAATTTTGGTCAGTGTTAGGACAATGTTTACAGTAATTATAGAAAACAAAATGCCTATTCATTCCTGATGAAAGATTTGGCTGATACCTTGGAATTGTTGTATACAGAGACCAACAGTAATAGCCAAATCATATTTCAATTGTCAGTTGTTGTACAATTGTCAGTGGTGCCAAAGGCCAGAGGCTGGTGGCCAAGAGACAATTAGAAGTTTACCACTTACCATTTCATTGGGTTAGCTTTCTACCTCTTTCTTGACTCGTGGTATTTTTTTGAAACTGTAACAGTAATACATTATGTGAAATTAAAATACTTTATCAACCTCTTCATTGTAATTCTTGGCTTCCTTTCTCCATGCTTTTTTTCCTTTTCTGGGAAACAAACAAAACCATAAGATGTTTTAATGTAAGCTTTATTTAGTAAACTAACAGAGATACAATGCTGTAACTTAAGTGTTGAGTTTAGTCAATATTGCTCAAGTCTAGCTGATGTTAGTGTAACAAAATGACTGTGTACCACGCTAAAAAGAAGTGAGTTGCAATTACTTTCGGATGGGATAAGTCCAGGTTAAGCAAAAGTAAGACAACGGACAGAAAATACAGTATTACATGAAAATTATTCACAGTCTTAGCAACTTTAAGGTAAAATTTGCTTTGAAATATTTGCACTTTTTTTCCCTTCATGAAGTTCAACATATGTAACATACTTGATAAAATGGTAGGAGAAAATGAAATCTGTGTGCATCAGCTACTTGATAAAAGACCACTGAAGTCAGTTTCGGCAGTAGTGATGTCTTGGGGCAATGCTATATGACCAGGGAACAAAACCAGTAAGATGTAACAGAAGGTTTAACGCTTGTTGTGTAATGATGAAAAGTCATAAGGGCTTAAAACTGAATTGTTTACAAGGAAGCACGCCTTTTAGTATAAACTTGAGGAGTTTCACAGGCCAAAACTCATGTGTACCAAATAACGCCAAACTTATTTTTAAAAATGAAATGTTTGTTACATGTTAACAGGGAAAGATTAGCTTTTTCCCATGAGCAACATGGGCAGTATTGGTACAGTTTCAATGTGCCAATTTTCCTCTTTGCTGTTAGAAACTTTCTTGGGCCCACTTGGAAAATTTGTTACTTCTTTTTATTTCGTCTTGTAGTCTTTTTTCCATTCTTTGAAATTGAAAGGTAATGCTAATATTGTAATCTTAAAAGTGAATCTCTTTTTATTAAACTCCAAGCCCAGAGTGCTAGTCAGTTGAAACTACTATCAGAACAAAAGCCTGAGACTCAGCAGAGTCTGGGAAACATTGCGTTTGTGCCCTCAAAGTCAGTCAGAAGCTTTCTGATTTTAAAGATGACCTATCAAAAAAAACCTATGGAAGTTGGGCTTGTGCAGTTTTAATTAACTTTCTGCTTTGAAAACCATTGCTGCTTGCTTTTTTGTAAAACTTTTTTTAAACTGTGTGCGTCTGAGCGTTTTATGTGTTGGTTCCCTTTTTCTTTACGGGTTACGTGGTTTGTGGAGTCTGTCAGGTTTTACTTGTAAGTGATATCAGAGAGGCCTATGTATATCTATTATCTATAAGTAACAATCCCATTATGAGAGAATTGGCAAACCCCTCCATAACTACTTCTCTCCAGTACCTCATCTTTCCCCAGTCTTCCTTTCTCACGACAGTAGCCTGTGTCTGCCTTGACGCTGCGCAGGTCAGCTAAGCCAGTAGAGAGGTAACCCAGAAGAACAGGGCGTAGGAGGGGAAAGCAGCTGCCTGTCTGGTTACGGCTTGCGGTGCTAGCAAACTGTTAGGTAATGTGGCTTGAATTAATCTGACTTAGTCTGTTTGAGGGTGTGTATTTAACTGATGACATTTCATTCAGATTGATTTTCTTTTTTTTAATGTCTCCTCCGAGAGAGGGTGGTAGAAATGAGTGGTGGAGACACTGCGAGAGGAGGGAATCACGCTTCTCTCTGGTGACGGGAGCTTGAAAACTCAGGGATCGGGTGTCATATTTCTTTGCTTCAGTTGTTATAGTTCACAAATATATGAATATTGCTAAATCTTGCTTTATATCTATCTATAAAGATATGCCATAACTTCAAGGAAATGCCACCTACCTTCATGGCACCAGGGCCAGCAGAGTATTTTGTGTAACTCTGAGATGGCGTGTGAAAATTGTGCTGCAGCAATGTAACTGTTAAACTATTTCACTAGTACTTTGATTGCCTGTTATTTCATGCGCTATTACTTGGCCAAATGACTGCTAGCTGGGCATTATTTTTGTCTTATTTGCCAGGCAATAGAGCCTTATAGAGGGGGGGCTGTGTGAGAGATGGCAGCAGGGAGGGAAGGTCTTTGTGGAGGTGAAATAAATATATTTAAAAGTTCAAAGAATCACTTTTTCTAAGCATAGGCTAATCTGTTATTTTCCCGGAGGGTAATCTGGCTTTCTCTAGTTAAATGGAATTAGCCAACAGTGTTTATGGGGATAAGCGCGAAACAATATGGAAGTTATATAGCTCATTTTAAAGGTTTTTTTCTGATGCTTATCTTAAACTGTTGAAGCATGTAGGTTTTTCTTTTTTTTAGCCTCTTAAAAATCCGTTCTCCCATTTCTGTCAAAGTTTGTATGTAAACAGTCCCAGTGTGGAGTAAAAAGCCTGAAAGATAAATAGGACAGCTGCTACTTATAGCAGAAGGGAAAAAAATGTGCTTTATAATTCTTGCATACATTTAAGAATTGGTTCACTGGGATTTTTCACTGATTAATTTTGTAAAGTAATTTGGCCCTTGGGATAATTTTAGGGGGCTGTAAATACTCGGAGTATTGGAGTTGAAAGAGCATTTTTCATGTGTTTGCAGAACTAATTCATTAAATGTTCTCCTGACAGTTAATTTTTCCACATCATGAATGGTGGTCATAATCAATATCTTGCCTTTTGCAGCTACTCTGCTGCAGCCTTTTCGATGAAATGCACCCCCCCCCACCCCCCCCGAGTTGCAAGAATAGAATTTTACTCGCTGAGAACCTGTGTACCAGTTACTGGGGAATAAATAATATTTTTCTTTTTTTGCCTTTCTAAGAAAAAAATACAGTTCTGTCAATTGCCTGGATGACGAAAGAACAGCTTTCTTGTTTCTTGGAGAAAAAAAAGGCTCAAATTTTGCAGTATTAGAACAGAGTTTGATTAGAAGATCTGTTGTAACTGATTAAAGGTGAGATATTTGCATATAAAAAAGACTTTAGCAACATCTATTTTGCTAGGCAGTTTAGAAGGAGCCTGTACTTCTCGAGTGTGATGCTGCCCAACAAGAAAGCATAATCATCGGAACTTTGTATTTCTTGTTCCCATTCTTTTTCAAACTACATATGCAGAAATAGGTGCTGTCGCTTCTGAGGGCTGTTGGATGTATCAAATATGGTGCAGTTCTACTGCACCTTTTCTTTTCTGGGGAAGTGTTAGCCTTTAGATGTAGTCAGGAGGCATTAAGGACTTGAATGTTCTGCCTGAATGTTAGCAGCACTATTTGTTGGTATTTATCCAGGGGTCGTCCTCAAAGGGAAAATGAGGTCAGTGACTGGTGCTGGTATGGGAATTGGGCTGTGAGCTGGAGCTGCAGTGATGCTTAACAGCCAGGGCAGAGGATGGCACTGTCCTGCAAGATGGGCCATCCAGGCAGTGGTGCTTGAGGACCACCAGGTCATGGTGTGCTGAGGTAGCTCTCAGGGATGCCTTGAGTTAGCCCCAGGTAGCTTCCTTTGTAACACTGCTCCTGGTGGGATTACAAAGTTGGTTTGGTTTGGTTTTTTTCTGTCATCAAGCAAGGACGGGTGTAGCAGTTTGTCTTAGGTTGGTGGAAAACACTTCTGAACAGTGCTGGAGTGGAGGGGGCTTAAAAGTCTGAGGCTGTGAATTTAGTCATTTAAAGCAGATTTCCTTCACTGGTAGGTAAGGTCTTTTTAAAGTCACTTCCAGAAATTGCTTTTTCCTGCCTGTGTTGCTGTGCCCCAGTGAGTCTTTTCTGGATCAGGTGTGTGTTACTAGGGAGACAGTGAATTCCTGTGCTCTGACTGCAACAGCTTAAACCAACTGAAATGGAGGGATTTGCGTACTGCATAATTAAACGATAACTTTACAGAATTTATGCAGATCAGATAGAAACAAGCAATCCAAACAAGGCATTGCACAATAGAAAATGAACTTGTACATCCTTAACTATATGGCATCTTTCCCTCTGGCAGAGACAACTCAGTTTCAGTATTAATTGCCTAATGCTCGCAGTACGACAAGTAGTTTAGGTAATTATCTCGGGAACTGGCTTTGTTTTTGTTGCACCTAATACAAAGTAGGCCCTATTTTGATTAATTTGTTATGCACTATGGTAAAAGAAGTATTTAATAGTGTATAATTCTTACTATGTGTGCTTTAAAATCACAAACATGGGGAATTTTTATATCCTTTGAGGAACATTTTGATGCTCTTATTCCAGAAATCTGAGTACTGTGTTTCACAATAAAATTAAACACCCTTATGCTACACCCTGTATTTCATGTAGCTGCTGTTCCCAAGCATGGTGTTCACATTACCTAATTGCTCGGTGCCTACTCAGACATAACTCTTGTACACTTTCCTGTCTAAATCATCTTGAGGGTGGTGGGGTTTTTTGTGGAAGTATGTATGGCGTGGCATGTCCTGTATGGTGTGGCATGTCAAAGCATTAATTTACTATCTGGCTGGCTGAAGACAGACTGCCTTTAGACACTCCGGTAGTGTAACTTGTTACATGAGATTTTGTAGTTCACCAGAATAGAGAATCGTGATGTGCTGTATTTATGCATGCACACATCCTTCTTCTGGTGTTTGCCAGTGTGATTATATAATGCATTTCTTGGGATTCATCGGCACATCGAGGGGGAGTTTGGCACTTCATTGCGGCTGGATGGATTTGAGTAATAGCCAAGCCTCTCTCGGGGAGGGACCTGCAAGCTAAGCTGCTCAAAGTTGAAAGCAAATCTTTCCTCTTATTTCTGAACTGACATCTGAAAGAAATAAGATTAGCTGGCTCGTCAGCCCTGTTTCATGGATTTTTAAAAATAGAATGCTTGAAGAAAATCCCTCCTTGAACCAAAAGCTCCATAAAAAGATTCTTCTCAAATAACATGTTATTGTTGCTCTTTCTATTCTGTGTTTTAATGGCCAAGGCTAAGGTAGAAATGGTGAATGAAATGGCCACTTAATGTATTTTTCTGTCATACCCATGGGAACAAGAGTTTATACAGTAAAATTAATTTAACTTTTTTCAACTAAGAGATTAATTGGTTTCACTAATTCATTTGAAATTGGAAAGTAACACTATGTATTTTTAAAAGGGGAACCAGTCATATTAGTTCAGTGCTTGAAGAAGTGATCCTACTTAAAGGTATAATATAAGCATTTTTCCCATGAGCCTTCAGCATCAGTGCCTTTAAATACATACATGCCCAATGTTCAGGCCATAAATAGTTATGCCATGGAAAGCAAGAGAGGTAATAATTAAACACAGGAAACTGATATATGAAATGGAAGGTGAAATTCCATGCTGCTCCTGATGGCTGGAAGCATCAATTATACTATGGATTTTGAGCTTTAGGATGGCTGTGGCATTCTCTGGGTGTATAGGAGGACCCCTAGTAGAATGCTTTTTATTTCTGTTTTTTTAAAGCCTGTAGAGCGTAGTTCTCCAGGCTATCTGTTGTAAAGAGACACTAGAAATAAAAAGGCATGCCACCAGCTCATGTTCTAGGAATCACAGTTGGGGGAGTATTTTTTTTTTTTTCTTCAGACTATCTCCAAAATCCCCCATGTACCTTCCCACTTCCAAAACTGGTGTTATTCTTGAATCTTTATTATGTTGGTCCTCTCTCACTTCTGGTCTTCCCTTCCTACTTAGAGAAAAAACACCATAGTTGTGCTCTTAACATCCTCAGAATGGATACTCTTCAAAATCTCATGGGGCTTTACTTTCTGTTGTTTTCTTTTTAGATGTCAAGATACTTCTACCTAACTTAAAAGCCTTGCCTAACTCTTCCTGGCTGTGTTTGCTGTTTTAGTGAGTAAAGCCTTGATTCTGGGGGTAGGAGGATATATATATATTTTTTTTTTTCTTCTGTGAGATACATGCATGTGTGTGTACACACACACTTTTGATTATTATGATATATATTATAAAAGTAAAACAAAATAGATCGGAAACTATGCACCTTTCTGTAAAGCATGCAACTACCTAGACAGATGCATTATGCTCATACAGGTTTCATTAATGCAGTGATTGTTTAAAAGGCTAGGTCTTTCTTGGTTTATAAGCAGCTATGCTTGATTTTTAAGTGCAGAAGTCAAGGTAATGATACAGTTTTTTGTGCAACAGTGCATGGACCTTCTCAGTAGTACTAAAGTTAAATGAAAATTTTAATTGCTTGGAGGAAACTTACATAAGCTGGAATATGGACAGTGTTTCTTCCTGTTGCTAGTGGAGAAACAAACTGGTCAATTCTCTCCTCCTGCTATAAGACTATTGAAGGTTTGACAACTAAGCTGATCGGATCTAAGAAGAAGAGCAAGTACTTGACAAAAGATGTTTTCGTTTTGGGATGGGCTATTCCCATGAATTTGCAGTTCGAATGTAATTTTGTGTGGCTTAAAGCTGAAGTGTATGGTCATAATAAATGTGACACCTCCAGGCAAAGAGAGAGTTTTATTCATCGTTGCATCGTGAAATAGTGTTGTGATTTGGCACTGAAGTAAAGCACACATTTGGCGTACAACTTAAGTGCGTAAGTCATATTTCCACAATTGCTTTGGTCTTTTTCAGATGTTACAAAATGCATGCTTCATTGGTAATGAAAAATTATAATAAAATGAATGCGGAGAACATTAATTAGGAATGGTTGCTTTTCTAATTAGTTACGATAGAAATCAGAAGACTTGAGCTTGAAAATGAAAAGTCTTGGATCTAGATTTTCTTCTTATCTGTTCATCTCTTGTCCAACATTTTTTATTATATTAATTAAATCAGATCTAATGTGGCTCTTGCCTTTCTGATGTATACTGGGGCTGTCTAATGAAGAAAGTATCTGTTAGTAATGCAGTAAGTTTAAGCTGGGAAAATCCGTTCATATGGTAAGTTTCATAACAAATAATTGTAGAAATAAACTTAGGACTGTTTTGGTTGTAGTCTAATTCGCATTTTTTTAAGGTGTTGACAGAATAAAATCTAGTGGATTATTAAGTGTAGTTACGTGTGAGTTTACTAATAGTCTGGCTAGTATAAAAAAAAGATTTGGGTTGCGGAGTTATATTTCCATCATGTGGACATTCAAAATTGAGTATGTTTAAGATGTGAAAAGAATACTGGTTTGAAGGGACTACTAGAAGTCATGTAGTCTAATGCCAGGTTAATCCAGGTTGCTCTGAAGTTTTCCCAGATAAGTATTGATTATTTCCAAGGGCGGAGTTTCTACAAACTCTCTAGGCAGCCTGTAGCAGTGTGTTTGGTGTTTGTGTCCTGTCCAGTAAACAACTTGCTCTGTATTCATTTCGGCATTTTGCTTCTGTGTGAGTAATGAAGGCTTCTGGATTCTTTGGGTCTGTAAGAACTGACTAGCACTGGACCTCTGTAGTAACTCTTATTGGGATGCAGGTTTGGAAGACCTTTGGATCCACTGTAGTTGTGGAGAAGGTAGCTGGGACTGAACTTCAGAGTTTATTGGTTTGCTCGGTGCTGGGAATGAAAGTCATAGCAGATACTTACAATGCATATAGATACAAAGCAATGCACAGATGGAAAGCCCCAATGGAGAACTGAAATAAGTAACTGACTTTTGATTACCTGTGGAATGACTTATCAAGGTTAAAAATTACTTGTGCCTTAGTGATCTTTCCACTTCATTCTTTATGACCTCATATTGTCCCTACTTTTGGTAAGGTAAGACATATGTGATATTTATTATATGAAATTGTAGGCTACATGTTTTGTTTTATTCATAGTTACCCAGTTTACTATTCCTCTTTCCCCTTTTACTGTGATACTTAACACCTGACTATATCTAGAAACTTTCCTGGATGCTTGGTACTCTTCTTATTAAAAGAGATGGAGCAGCTAGTCAAAATTAAGACCGCTTATGTCAAAAAGCGTATGCTTAATTATCTACTAAATGTTTCCTCTACTTTGGTCTAAACATACTTATACGGAATGTGTCATTGTGTTAATAACATGCTACTCCTTGGGTGATTGCTCTCAGCATTTGGTAATTTAGTAGTTAGTTGCAGGAGGGCAGGAATGCCTACTATTTAAAGTAATAAAAAGAAAAAAGAAAATCTATTTCTGTCTTGATTTAGTAGTAGTATGCTTCCCTTTAGATAAAAATAAAAGGAGCTCTTGAGCAATAGTAAGTTGCTAAGTTTGTGTTCTGGGTTGGTGGTCTGGGCATGCTTGTAACTTGCCAGAGACCATGAACGTGGAAAACCCTCTAGCTGTGAACTCCCAGTAACTGGCTTTCTTCTTGTGTCCCAGCAAAGTGCTCTGTTGAGGCCAATTTCAGTAAGAAGTGCATCTTTCTTTAGGTTTCACTGTGTTGTTGAATGACTAGGGTGGATGTTCGTGCCCATCTTGGATTGCCTGTTGGTTAGAAAAAGGAGTTGTAGTAAATTGTAAAATCCTTCTGTTACTTGACCTGCATCCAATTGTGTGATTTTTACAATAATCAGCTTGAGATTGCCCCATCAAAAAGCCATTCTTAACCTTAGCCTGATGCCAAAATTCCTATCTGAATCTTCAGTCTGTGTTGCCGTATCTGTTGTGTAAACTGGAGCCATTGCTCTTGTTACCCTTTGCAACAGAGGGGAGTAATGAAGACTGTCTAGCTTCCAGAGGTGTGTAAATGTGACTGTGTCAACCGTAACTGCCAAGAGATATTCTAAGAAAGCTGTTAAGCTGGAGAATGATATTTAATTTGGCAGGAAATTTTATGTTGGTATTTCTAGGGAGCTATTAGCTAATATTATGGGGGAAAAAAAATTGTAATCCAGGAACCATGTGGGGCTCTGAAACTTTGACACTTAAGTAATAAGAAGGAGCACATCCCCTGTGTGACCAGATGTGCGTTTCCAAGCCCAGATTGAAACCTTGGTTACAAGATGAAAGAACCTGTCTGTCTATAACTGAGAAGGTTTAATCATACCTTTCTATCATTTCTGGAGCCTTTTACAAGTTACTGAGGCAAAGCTCTAAAGTGTTCTGTTTAACTTGGGTATTGCAAAAGTTTCCATAATCCTGATTTTATAGATTTGTAGATACATGCTAAGCTTGTAATACTGGGCATTGCATTCCCATCTATTCATATAACTTTGGAAGACAGAGATGCAGACAGTAATTTTAAAGAGTTTTTGCTTGTAATGAAATCTTTAAATGTTAATTCATCACGTAGTAGGTAAAATTATCTGCTTAATACATCTTTTCATAAAAATAGGATGTCTGATATTTAAAATAGTCCTCAGTTTGATTTTTCTCCCCCCCTGCTTCCATAAGAGGTCTTTTCTGTCATTTTCCCAGTGTGGCAGTTCTCAAACTGTTGACTCTTCCTTCTTTTCAGGGAGGTTCTTACTGTTAAGGCTTCTTGTAGTCCTTCATGTTAATGTCAGAAACTCCATTGAAAAAGAAATGTACGATATTTTTTTTTCTCCTTAAGAAAATGTGTGTTAGTTCCAGGGTGTTCTAGTCAGTTTTCCAATTAAGATGAACCTTAAAATAAAGCCATTGTGTTGGATTTCCCATTTTGGCAAAGCTTCTTTCTAGGAAATATTCAGAAACCTTCAGGTTCTGAAGTGCAAATGAAAGCAATTGCAAGTCAAAATTTTAGGTCTCTTGTTGAGGGGCTGCCCTGTGGTATCCTCGTTACAGAATGCCCCTGTCTCTCATGGAAATGTATCTTTGTACATTTATATTTCAAAATTTTTTGGCTTGTTTTTGTTATGGATGTGCTGTATGTTGGCTTTACAGGTTATTTATTTGTGGGCTACAGTTTGGCAATACCACTGCAACACTCAAACATTTAGATATGTGCTGGGATTGGGGGCTAGACTGGCATTGGTTCACTGACAATTTTGTTGAAGTATCCGATTCAAACAACTAAAGCCATATGGTGTTTAAGGTCTTCAAGACCAAAACACAAAAACTCCACCCCTTTTCTTCACTATCTCTAAACCCAGTTTGTTTATATGCCTTAGAAGTTGGCCTTATTGTAGCTCCTTTTCTAAATGAGTTCTGTCACTTTTAAGCATTTTGCCATTCTTTCCAGTGAAAGGCATGTCTTGTTGCCATTTCCTCTGCAGTCTACGTGTGCTTTTTTTTCTCTCCAGGTGTGTGTTTTTTACTTGCCATTTCTTATAAGGGATACAACAATGCAGTAGCATAGGTGGGAATAGAGACTGCTCTGTAAGGCTTCTTCAGAGGGATGCAGAAATGCATGCAGGAGAAGGAAATCTACAATAGTACAGCAGCAGAGTGGTTGTAGTAATGTGAGTGTGAACAGAATAAGGTCACATTTTAGATTACTCCTACATGGAGAAAAGCAGGAGTTCTTAGAATTAGGGACAAAATACTAAGTGATACTGGAGTTAAAATCATACATAGTATGATGGTGCATGGAAAGAATCTGAAGTTGGTGGAGACTTCAAGCTTAGTTGTCTTAGCCCACTTTTGGGGTTATCACAATCCATATCTAATGGCTTATTTCTATTACCTGCATTTTTGTAGTTTGATCACTAGAGTTCTTATGTAGATACTGATTTAATTATTTTGACGTAGAAGATGTTAGAAGGACCACAGCAGTCATCTTTTTAACATATGCTTAAATCTCCATTCTGAGAGAGATCTGCTTCCTTTTAAAAAGGAGAGTGAAATACAGGCACTTGATATCTAGGCATGGGTTTATTTGTGGTCAAACAGTTATATTTATTTATCATTCTAACCTGTTTGCTTTTTCTCATGAACAGGAAGGGAATTTGAAATGCACGACAATTTCAAGGAACATGATGATTTCAGTGACTCATCTGTTTACTCTAAAACATACTGTGAATGGGTTCCATGCTAACTGACAGGCTATGGCTTGAATGAAATTCTAGCTAAATCAAGGCCTGAGTATACAAAAACAACTAATATGAGATCTGTCTGAGTGTACCTTGCACGTTCTACTTCTGGGATGCAGCAGAGGGAACTTCCCCCGGTGCACTTAGGAGCGCTCATGCACCACTTCCTACAGCTCTGTCATCGCTCCAAAATCTAAGGGTGAGGTGAGAAAAATGAATATGGCAGTCTCTGTTGCTTCATTTCTGTCCAACCACAACAATTTTGCTCTTGAATTTCAGATCAGAACTGCAACCATAGGGAGTGCCAGGTCTGATTGATGTGATGGGCACACCCAGGGTGTATGCGGAGGAAGTATCAGGGGTTTATATCTCATGATGTTTCATTAGTTTATCTTGGAATAGAAGACTATCTCCTAGCTTGTTTGTTTTTACCCTTAGCTGCCTGGACTGTAGGACTGAAAAGGAAACTGCAGTTATCTTTTACAAATGCAAAATCTGGAATCAATTATCGGGAAAAAACCACCCCAAAACAAAAAAGCAAACCCAAACATGAAAATATTAACTACAGTGGCATTCAGCTGAATCTTATTTATACAGGGCTGGGTGTAGCTGCCAGCTAGGAGAGAAGAGGGAAAGGTGCAGCTGTGCATACATGAGCCAGAGCAAATAGCTGCCCTGGGGATCCTGGTGGGGTTGCATTAGCCTTTCTTATGCCACTCTAGTGGACCTATACTTATCTCTGAACGTACACCTCGGACCAATAGCAGCATGGCATCACTGAATATGAGCTTTTTGTTGATAAATTTAATCTTGAGAGGATATGAAAGTTGTTCTCAAGCAATAAAGGGTGCTGCTCATTTGACCTGGTATAGCTAGTGGATTTCTCAGGTTGACCAGGAGAGGTTTGGATGGGGAAGTGAAGAGATGGTCCTTGCATCGTTTGTCAGTTAACAGTTATAAAAGAGCTCTTCTGTACTGGCAAAACAAGTTAGAAGGTTTCAGCCTCTCGTGAAAGACCCACCATACACTAGTAGGTATTAGACAGGATAATATTTTCCTTGGACTGCATTGTAGATTTTTCATTTTCAATTTGTTTACTTACTAATATATATATTTTTCCCCCCAAACTTCATGCTTATAAAGGAAAAACTAGGCAATATGCCCAAGACAGGTTTTTCTTCTGTTTGTTTGGTGTTTTTTTTTTTTTACTTAAAAAATAGGATTGGGGTGGGATTTTCCACCGATGCTTTAACTGGAGTAGCTAAAATCAGTGTATTGCATTTCTCCTTTGGTATTTCAAATTTGGAGGCAGATTATATTGAAAGTACACCTTCAAGTAAAAACAGACTTTGCATTTCTGCTCTAGGTTTGAAGAAACAGATTGTGAAAAAATGGAAAGGTAGGTTTTATGCTCAAAGTATCTTACAGATAATGTTTTCCGGTAGATTCACCAGTTTGATTCCTATTACAGAACATTCGGATTTCTGTAGACAACTTGTGTAATCTCTGCCTGCATACAGAATTGGGACATCCTAGGTGTATTTTTTATGTATTATGTAGAGTTCATTAGTACTGAGGAATGGGTGATTGTGTATTCCATGATAGTGGTGATGCAGAAACATTGCAGTGCAGTTGCTGATAAGTGTTTTTCTTTTAGTCCTTGCACACCCCTGTTTATGCATTGCTGTTTACTTGAAATATTTAATTTTATAGATGTGACTTTGTCCTGCAAAAATACTTTTGGCTGCATCTCTGATGCTACTTCTTGTCAGGTGGGACTAAATACCATTGTGTTAGTACAATGTAAGCAATGTTGGAGAAAAGAGGAAAAACTGACCTTGAAAGTATCTGATTTCTAGCTATAAAATGGCAGCCTTTTTTCTTTGAAGATAGGTAGCATTTCCTGAGCAGAGTACCTGGAATTCGTTCTAAATTCCCAATGTTCTGTAATATTCTAATCATCTAGGGCTGACCCAAAGCAAAGATGCTTTCTTTTGACTAAACAGGGAAAAAAAAATTACTCTGTTTTAAAATGTTTTTCCATTTTATACAGTTTAGCAGAAATTTTATTTTACCTTAACAATCAGCAGCAAAGCTTAACTAGAATTAAAAGCAGGGAATAGCTAGTACAATGTATTAGGAATGAATGAATGAATGTGTTAAAGGTACTCAAGACAACGTGTCACCAGGTTTGCAAAATAAAACTTAATGAGAGTTTTCTCAAGTCAGTTATACATCTTTTTGTTTATTGTCTGTTGATTTAGAGGTATTTTTTTGGAGGGGTTTGGTATTTTTTTTTACTTAGTGCATACTTATATGTTCAAATGCCAATATAACAACTTTATGGTCACCTTTAATATTTGTTTAGAATGAATGAGTCAACTTGTGCAAGACAAATGGATAAGCAGATGACTGTTGCAAGATTTGTTCCATCTTGGATATTTTCTTTTTGTTTTTTTTTTCCCAACTGACTTAAGATCATGGAGAAGTTACTTCAAGTTCATTTTTGATCAAAGAAAAGGTATCCATCTTGAGGTTAATGTTAGTTCCCGATTGTAACAACATGAGGGCACTTAATTTGTGAATGGTCCAGTTAACTTCAGCAAGAATATTCCCATAAGTAAAATTACTCATGAGCATTGCACACATCTGGTTGAAGGGTTTTTTTTTTGGTGGTTTTTTTTTTTTTTTTTTTTTTAATTTGGGTTTTATTATGTTTTATAGTAGTAGTTTGTCAACGATTAAGTAGCATTTTTACCTAATGTTTCAGAGGTAAAAAATAACCTGAATTTGTTTTGTTTTTGGAAGCCAGTTTGAGAACTGTTAACACCTTGTGTTCCATTCTGGTTTTGAGACATTATTGAGACCGTGAAGAACAACTGGCAAGCCTCTTGGGGCACTGGCTTCTGTCCTTGCAAAGCATGGAAGTTATTTGTGCCTGAAGCTTTTATTTAATTTTAATCTGGCATAAGCTGAGTGACCAGTTCTTCCAGCTGCAAAAGCCAAAAACCTGCAACAGCCTTTAATTTATATTCACACATGAATGCTGTGTAATTCTTGTTGTTGTTTGCTTGTTTCAGAAGTTCAGTGCAAAGCTTCTTCCCTTATCCCTTTCTTATGAGAACTGGAAATCTAACCTTTTATAAAGGTCACATGTTAAAGTGATGATTGTTTCTGGGGGTGTACCTTTTATGAGTGCTTTCTTAAAAGCAGGAAGGCGTATCTGTGATTTAGTCTTCACGCTTATGTAGCAAGTAGCTGTCTCCATGTACTGTTTCACAACTTGCTCCAATTTAACCTGCTTTTTTCAGGCTTGTCCTTTTTACTCTGAGCTCAGAGTACCTCTTGCAGTGACCACATGTAGTATGTTGTAAGTTGGAGGGAAAGAAAGATCAGACACTTTGTTAGAAAGAAAGGTATTTATGGAAACAATGCAATATACAAGTACTTCATCTCTAAACTCTAGTGTTCCTTGAGACTGGATAAGATTTTTTTCCTTGAACTTGGTTTGCAGAACTGTATCTATGCACTTCTTGTCTCTTTCCTCTGTTAGATGTTTAAGTGTTTCCAAATTCCTGCTTGGCTTACAATATGTTATTCCTACCAGTGGTTGGTAATGGCAAGATCAGTATGTGGCAGGCATAAATCTTCAGAGGCACGGATATCAGTGCCATGCAACTAGAAGTGATTTTGGTAAACACAACCTTTACCTTGCTGCAGATGTGTAAAGCCAGGCAGGGTGGCATGCCTGGTAATGTGGGATTCTAGTTATGTAGAGTAAAGCATTTGTGAAATTATTTGTAACTTTACAAGCTATGACACTTGAGAAGGCCGCCAAATCCAGTATTTGCTGCTATGATTTTGGTATTTTTAGTTCTAGGATTTTTCTGCTTAGCTTGTGGGAGAAAAGACTGTGATCACCAGGTACTCTAATGCCTTTTTGTTTGGAGTTTGGGATTAGGAATATTATCTGTTTTATCTGCATGGCAGAAGGATGCATTTTGAATTGATGTGATTTTTAGATTTCTGATTAAAGGTTAGAATGACACAGCCTGAGGCTAAAATAGTCTTGTGCGATTTAACTTTTTGTTGATATTTAGCCTTTCTCCCTATTGTGACAGTAATGCCTGTATTAATGCACATATTTGAGTAAAACTGACTGGGGTTACATGAGAATTCAAATAATTATTTCCCTTCTTTCACCTCCCCCAAAGGAAAAAGAGTCAGTATAACTGAGCCACAGCTGTGTCGTGCAGTGCCCTCCAAAAAATCAGTCACTTACTGAATGTTTCTATTTTATTATGTAGGTAAAAAGGAAGATGGCAGTGTGCATTTTATTAACATTTGAGGAAATGGTAAAACTAGAAATGAGCATGGATTTAAGTCAATGTAATGTAGATTAGGTTATATGAAAAAAAAACCTGGGGAAAAAGCCCCTTTATTTATGAATAATTTCTTTGGATATGAGGAATAGAATAATGAGGAAAGAAACTTGATTTTGTCAGTGGTGAACTGATAGTTGACCAACCCATAGTTTGAAAGGTGGTGAGAACAGCTTGGTTACTATAAATGTCTCGGGCAGCAACGGCCATGTGGAATGCAGTAGGGTGCAAATGAGAGCTGTGAATGAAGTGTCTAGGCCCTCTGAAATGCAAGTGTCCACCACTTCTGGACTGACTTGTCAGCATCTTGTGCATGAATATATTATATGTCAGTTTACAAATGTAAGCGAAAGGTATCTGAAAGAAACATCGTTGTTCCAGAACAGAGGAAGTACCTAGTGCTCTTCTGACAAAATAGATTGAATGCTTCAACTCCAGCAAGAACTGAGACTACAGCTGAGCTGCAGCTTCCATCTTGCCATGAAGGCCAAGCATTCTTCTTGCCAACAGCATGCAACCAGAAGATCGTACAAGGATCTCTTTGGCAAAGTTTGCATTTGAGTTTGCAAAGTTCATCTGGTAACTTCTTGTGCTCTGTACGGGTCCTTGATGCTAACTCACTGCATTTGTTGCCCTTAGAACAAAGCAAATGCTGTTTCATCATCAAGCACTGGGTATGAAACGTTTGGAAAAAGGTGTTAAAAGTAGAAGCAACAAAATAAGAAAAACTAAAAAATTTGAGGGTCAGTTTGTTTTATATATGCTATAGTATTTGCATCTAAAAGAAACTTTTTTTTTCTTGATCACTTTTGATTTATAACTTCTATCACAGTGGTGAGATTTTTTTCTAGTATTTTTAATGCCCTGTTTCTACACAGATCACTTCTTTGAACTAGCTCTCATGTTAATATGCCCCAAGGTGCCCCTTCTATCCGAATGATGCACAATCCTTGCCTGATTCCTAGAATCCAGTCCTCCGTTTTGGCCGGATCTGCTGGAATATGATGCTCTGAGCACCTAACATTAGAGGAAGATAATGCAGAAGTCTGAAGGTTTTTTTTTTGAGACCTGTTAGCTTGCATGATAACTTATTCTTTGGGAGGCTCTTTTCCATGTAAGCTACACTTCAGCTCTTTCCCCATGACTACATCTAGTTAAGAAATACAACATTTTTTTCACATGCATGGTGTTTTTGGTGTCCTGGTATGCCTTTTGTTCTTCTGAAGCACCAATAATTCACTTAACTAAACCTATCATATTCTCTTTTGGTACACATGACAGTCAAGTTCCTTCAAATACATGTCACTTCTCAAGTATGAGTAATGGGTCTTGCTGATGTGAGCCCTCTATTGAGTGTACTTACAGAATGCTTTCAAATGCTTGTTAAACTCAATTCTGTATCACTATAACTTTGACATATGACAACATTGTGACAACATTGCTTTTTTCTTTTTTTTGTTTTGTTTGTTTTCTGTGTACCTGATTTTGTCTGTCTTCATCTAGTATTCTCTTTAGGAGCACAGATGAGTATGGAACTGTACAGGTGTCTGTATGTGTATGTGTTTTGATCTGTGGAACAGATTTTGGATTTCTGGTTCCCTGATAAAATGCATCAGCTGCTTAGGTGGCCTTCTGTATCTTTGTTACTGTGGCAGCTACGCTCCCAGTTCTTTATATGAAAAGGCTTAAAATTTACAGATTAATTTGCTTCCCTTTGTAAAGCCAAGTCACTCTTTAAAAGGTGTAACTTGTCACTAATTTCAGAGCTAATGATGCCTTCTAGATACTAGGGCATGACATGATGCGACTTGCATGGAAGCTTTCTTTTAAGAGCTCTGTATCTTCACATGGGAGCCTGCAAGTCATCATTTACCTGTTTCATCTTTCTATTGCTGGTAAAATTGGTGATAGCATACTGTTCAGAAGCAAATTGCAATTTGTTGATATTATGTGTATTCTTTTTCCACCTTCCTCCTCCCCCCATACAGTATCAAGTCACTGGATACCATTATTAATTTATGGCCTCTTCAGGGCATAGTAGTCATTTGATAAGATCTGCTTTGGTCTACAGGGAAATTACTGGTGTTTCAATCAGTAAGAATGATACCCAGTGAGAAGTATACTAGTTATCCTTGCTAGGTCACAGACAATTAAAAATCCTTGATACGCTTTTGATTTCCCTTGTTTTAAAGACATGAATTTGTTTCCTAGAGCAAAATATATTAGATATTTACGATTAGTATGCCATATACATGTGACAGTTATGCTTATAATCTAATTTGAAAGTTGCTGAACGTGTCACCTGTATAATTTCATGGCTTTCTATATATGGTATTTTTTCTTTTAGAAGTATATTAAATTTAGAAGTTATTTAGAAGTTTCTTTTTCGATGTATATTAATATAATTCATACAAAAATGTATGAATATTTAATAAATTAATTTTGGGGGTGTTTTTGGGAGCTAAAATATAGTTTAACATATTTTAAAGGTGAAAGCCTTTAGTAGACAGTTTTGTGAGCAGTCACTTTGTGAATGGTCAGCTCAATGCATAGTAAGTCTTAGTTCATTTATTACAGGACTTGGATCTACTGATTTAAGGAAAAAAGAGTACGTGGGGCAGGGGGGGGGGGAGGAGGAATCAATTGCACTGTGTCAAATCTGAGAAATGCTTACTTACCCGCTGTAACTGGTACTACCCTCACCCTCCTGAAGTTTTAACTAGCAGTGTCTGTATTAATTGTTTCATGTGGATCATAGTCCTCTTGCTCTGTGTGAGATACACTTTTATTAAGCTCTGGTTTAATGGCTATGTGTTGGAAGTGCTGGATTAGGCCCTGGTGTACCTGGCGGTGTGATGGAACAGGATCGTGTTTGAAAACCCAGATCCAATTTCCTGGTTTAGGTGTTGTTGGGCATAAGATAATAACAATTCTCAACAGGAACAGAAACTTGACTTGTGGAAACATAGATGATTAATATTGTAGCTCCCTGGGCAATTTTAATCCAGCCTGAATTGACTCAGTTGCTGCCAAAACCTGTGGTCTTGTACTCCTCTGCACTTTCCCATGTAGCCTTTTGCTAGCATGGGCATTCTGGTAGCTATTCAGCAAACTTGACTGGAAATTGCTTTTTGTTAAAGCTAACCTTCCAAAGAAGACATTTCAGGTTCCAGTTGAGTTGGCTCTCTTGATCTGGTTCACCATGTCACCAGCTGGCTGTTGGTGACAGCACGTGAAAGGGCTGAGAGAGTGGGAAAAGCCAAGACTCCCGTCCTCTGCAGCTCCACCTTCTTCCAGACTAACACATGCATGGCGTTACCCGCTGACAGTTTAACTCTGAAGGGCAAAAGCAGGATTTTGTGTGTCGCTTGGATGTATGTGTTCAAGGGCTTTTTTAAGCAAGTGCATCCTTTTGGGCAGTCACGCCTTAGTATGTGGTGGGTTAGTTTTGTTTTTTTATTTTGTCTGGTGGGGGGGGGGTTTTTGGTGGTTGGTTGGTTTTTAAAGATGGTCCCTTTCCAATAGTGAGTAATTGGAGGATGAGCTGAAAACTTGTTGAAATGCTGTAGCAGAAAATGGAGTGTGATTCCGTAGCGGTGATGAATAACTCGTGTGTATGGTACTGGGCTGGGGGCTGGCTGCCTTGGGGGGGGTCCCTGAGGGGGCCGAGTGTGCCCAACGAGAGATCCTCTGAACCTCAACTTGCCTACCTTGATTATGTCTCTCTGAAATGGCATAATTCTTGTTTCACAAAAGGGCAATAAGGAGGTGTCCTGGTTTTCAGCTGGGATAGAGTTAATATTCTTCCTGGTAGCTGGTACAGTGTGTTTTGGAGTTAGCGTGAGAATAACTTTGATAACACACTGATGCTTTAGGTGTTGCTAAGCAGCGCTTATCCTAAATTAAGGGTTTTTCAGTTTCCTGTGCTCTGCCAGCGAGCCAGTGCACAAGAAGCTGGGAGGGAGCATGGCCAGGACAGGTGACCTGAACTAGCTGAAGGGATATTCCATACCATAGAATGTCATGCTCAGTATATAAACTGGGGGGAGCTGGCCGGGAGGGGTGGATTGCTGCTTGGGGATCGGTCAGTGAGTGGTGAAGAATTGCATTGTGCATCACTTGTCTTTTCTTGGGTTTTATTTCTCTTTTGTTCTTTGTTATATTCCTTTTCATTATCATTATCATATTTTATTATTATTGTAATATTTTATTTTACTTTAGTTATTATTAAATCATTCTTATGAGTTTTACTTTTTTTTTCAATTGTCCTCCCCATCCCACTGGGAGGGGGTGGGGAGAGAGCAGGCGGCTGCATGGGGCTTAGTTGCCGGCTGAGGTTAAACCACGACGGGAGGAACGCTTGAAGACTCCAGTAAGGAAGTTATACATAGAATATGGATCAGTCCTGGTCTGTAACCCATGCAAATCCAGTATGCTAGTATAGCTTCTATTTTTCTGTGGTTGGTGTGGTAAAGTTTATGAAATTCTGACTGTGACCTGGTTAATAAGTTTACCAAAATTTCACTTTGTCTTCAAAAGAAAAAGGATGTTTAATCAAAATTAAAAAATGAAGACAACCAGAAATTCGTAAGTGCTTCATTCTCAAACCCGTAAGTCACTGGGGACTCTTCACTCAATGAATGTTGTTGAGACTTACTTGCTCTGAATTAAAGTAATGCTTAAATATGACAGAGGTTGAGTGAAGACTGTATTTTGGGTATTTAGACCCACATAGGTGTAAGAAGGCAGCTTTGCAGGTGTGAGTTCAGGATCAGTATTTTCCAGTATTTTTTAAATAGAATTATTTGAATGCATTACATGTTCGATACTTTGATTGCTAAAAGGCGTGTCAAATGTTTTTATTAAGGCACCAGCCTCTTTAACCCATGAAAGTTGGTTGATAAACATCCTCTATTACTATAAACATTGTTTTGACCATCTGCCAACTAAGGCCTGAAAAGAAGGAGGAGGAAGGTGGAACGTTTTACTTGAGAGCTTGTTTTAAGGCAGATATCCCATTAGGTATGTATTTTACTGAGAAACATATGGTTTGTGAAGTGTACCTAACAAAAATACAGCAGCCAAAAAAAAAATCCCTTTGTGAGTCCTGCAGTGTGGTATTTGTGCTGTGAATATAAGCATGATTAGGACAATATTAACAACTGTAGTTAAAGGTAAATTGTTTGAAAGCCTTAGGTTGTATTCCTCAAATATGAGGACATATTTATAAGCTTTTTGAAGTCCACAGAAATTTCTGAAAGAAGAAAGTAGGCTTTAGCCAGTAATTTCTTTAAGTAAAGGGTTTGGCATCTTGCCGTTCTCCCGTTTCTTCCTCTTTCCTTCCAGATCTAGGCACAATTGTTGGCAAATTAGTGAACGTGAATCAGAATTTGCATTGGTGGAAAAGTGTAAATAAAGCACACATATGCTGGTAGACAATTTCTAAGAGGAGAGTTCCTATAATATTTTCTCAATAGCGAGATTTATTTTGTGTTCGTTACTGTACAGCCAAATTAGTCTTCCATTACACTAAGCATGTTTTTTCTTGGTATGAACTGGCTTGAAATAGAGTTTGCCTTGGTTTTGCTTAGAGGATAAGGTCACCCCAGGGCCTCACAGGTGTCTCTGGTGCTTTGTCTCCCTGCCCACTGCAGGGAGGAAGGGTTTCAGGACTTGTGTTGAGTGGTGACATCACTCACCTGAAGGGTGTTTTGTTGTTAAGTTACCTTTAATTTGAAGGGGTATTTTGTTTTAGTTACATCCCTGTTCTTTACTTCCCTCTGTTGTTTGTATTTACAGATATTTCTTTTTCCTGAAATGGTCCTTTCATGTAGGGTCTAATAGTTTTTCTCTAATTACCATGCACAGTTAGTTAAGATTTGATTTGCAACATACTAAGATTTACTTTCTGTAACTTTTATAACACAAGACTAACTGACATGCTTGACTGAGAAGAGCAGCAAAGCACTGAATCTATGAGCACGTGCTATTCTGGCGGCATGGTTTGGTGAAGGTAGTTTTCTTTTGGAGCCCTGTGCAGGGTTGATACTCCTGTCCTCTCCTCATCAAAACCATGTTTGCAGCCTGCTGCCTGGTGCAGGGATCACAAGGAGCATTCTTTTGGGTAAAAGCAAACACTTCTCTCTGGAGAAGTGCACTCGAGTAACAGGTGGGTTTTCAGGTGAGTTTGGCGATAGGAGTGTTTTTCATGTGTTGAGTCTAGACAAGAGGAAAGGAACCCTTATTTGCGCTTCACTGATACCAAAATATTTCAGAAAGCCAGGGAGGTGTGAGGAATACTTATGATAAAGGTATTTCTGTGTTTGAAAGCAACCTGAGAGTGTAAATCGAGACCCTATTGCATTGTAAGGAAAGAACTGAGTGAACAGTGTAACAGGAGTCTCCTCTCCTCTGGAGTAAACTTTGTGTTATTATTGACAGCTTTTCTAGGGTATCTTACCAGCTATTGGGTATACAGTGTGCAACAGATCTATCTGGAGATAATATTTGTAAAATTCTTAGAAATGTGTTAAAGACCTGTGTGTCTTAGAGTGCTGTATAAACATGGTGATTGCAATCTTGTGCAGAGTATGGGTTTGCTCTGTGGTGTGATCTCTGTGCAGCAGAGTGCTGTTTTCTTAACATTGCAGCTTTATATGACTGTGGTAGTTGAGACCCTGGTGATGGAGAAGTCGTTTTAGGTCATTATCTTACAAAGTATGTGGTACCCTCTGAAATAGCATAAAAACGTCTTTAGATTTGGAAACATTCCCTTGTCAAGAAAAGACCTTTCTGTTTACCACATCAAAACTACAACTGATAATTATTCTCTACCCAAACACTGAAGTGATATGTGGGATGGTGGATCTCTTTATCCTGGATTTCAAATAACTTTTGGTATAGCATGCCAGTAATGCTGGGTTCTCCAAGTATTTGAAACTGGGCAGCAAATTGTTCTCACCATTTGTGACCTTTCTTAAAAACTAGTTCAGCAGAGCAGTTTTACATATGAATTATGAGATTGCTTGCCACAGGTCAGGAGGAGATCCATTAACAGAGTGCACTAGTCTAGGCTTATTTGATTTGTCTCCCATCTATGGGACATCAGGACTGTGGAATCTCATCTTCAATTCCCCTTACATCAGTCATGCTAAAAAAGGAAACTGTGCCATGTGTGGTAAGTAGATCTGCAGTGTGTTTTTCAGATGCTTCTGCTGAATCTCTTGGAGTAAGAGTCAAACTACATCTGAACCTAATTTTGGAGTGTATTGACAGATTTTAAGCTTGCTTGTACCTGATAAAATTAGTATTTTAGCTAAAGTTCAGGTGTGTTTTTTCTCAAAGCAATGAATAGTTGCCTGGGGTAACTAGTAAAGCCAATGGGATGAGATTTTTTTCGTTCGGGTGTCTCAGAGCTCAGCTCTCTCTCTTGGCAATTGCTGTTGTAGCAGTATTGGACAGGATCTGCATTTTCCTAGCAAAATTGAGAATTCTTCTCTTTAGAAGCTCAGGGTGTGGAGATGTGGGCTAGCCAGCCTGGCACAAGCCCATGCAGCCCCTGGATTTTGCTTTTGTCCTCCCCCTGCTCCAACTCAGCTGCTCCTTCCTACCTCCTCCACTTACAGATGTGTACAGCTGCGGGGTGGGCTGAAGTGAGAGATGAATCCTGCTGAAAGTCAACACTTCCAAAGAAAGGGGGTAAGAGAGCTCTTCCCCACCAGCAGCGCATACATGCTTTATAATGGGTTTGACTGGCCCTGTATGGCCTTAGTAAGATGTTTCTGAAATCAGTTGCTACTTATGGTATGTCTGGTTTTTTTTATAAGCAGGATTTATTAAAGTTGTGCTGGTGCCTCATGTTCCTGCCCTAGATTGTTTGAATTCCATGTGATGCATTACTAACGTTTTCTTTCCCATGCTTTTCCTAATCCCATCAGAACCTAACCATCATGCATTTGTAGTAATGACACTGTCATATTATTAGGATTGGATAAAAATAATTTAAGACATGCCTTAGGCTCTTTGTAGATGCTGTCAGAGGCATCATATAATAATGCTATAGATTTTCAAAATCGGTCTCCAAATGTATGGGGAAAAAAAATCTGCTGTTAGGTAATTCCAATGGCCACAATACAGCTGAGAGTCTTTTCTGTGAAATATTTTCCTATTTGGGAAACAATTTGAAGCTTTGTCCCTGTGTTCTCAAGACAGTGCTTTTTAAAGCTAATCTTGAAACTGAAAATTTTTTAAAAAAGCATGCTGGGTTTCACTGCAGGCATGCAAGCAAGCTTTTTTAGATAGAAATAATGTGGACAGTCTCTCAGAATGATTACTTGTCACCGGGTTTGTTTGCTCTTATTTAATGTAAGAATAACTTTTTTGTTGTTGTTGTTAAAGACATGTTCCTATATCTATGTATTCAAAGGAATGACCTGTCATGTGGAGTCCATAGCTTCTACTTAATGGCGCTGATTTCTAGCTCTTCTGTTAGTATAGCTCAGAGCTGTGCAACATTTCAGTTGTCTGATACAAATGGACAAATATTTTTATGAAAAACTAAAGAACAAGGCGTTAATTTTTTCCCTCAAGATTTATAGTTACTTTTTATTTTTACAGTCAATGGGTGGAATGTAAACCTTTGCTGGCATGTTTATTTGAATGAATCAGTGGAACAGGCTTTTTTCAAGGCTTTTATTTAGAAGAGTAGTCATGTTCTGCCCTAAAGATATAGGGAAGCAGGTGAACTGATTTGTTCCTGTGTATTCTTGACTGTGACGGACAATAACTCCAATGGACTAGAGCAGAAGATGCTATTTGGATTGTGAAAGTGATTAAAAAGAAGTGGTCATTTGCAATGTGTATGGGTTTTGTGCTTCTGTTACTAATTCTCCTTTTACATTTGAACTTTTTAGCCTGGCATAAGATTAGAGAATGTTTTCCTCTTTAATGCAAATCTCTGGCATACAGAGTGTATTTGATTAAGAAACAGATGTGGATAGTGGGTGCTTCTGGGTGGTGGGCGAGTCAGGTGCTTCTGCTGTGACTATGGCTGAGCTGAGCTGCCGAAAACACTGTGGCTGCCTTCTGGGGGAGTGCTGCTGCTGGCGGAGCTGGGGTGCCTCCTCCACCGTGGTTATGTGGCTTGGGGGAAAAAAACCCCAACATTATTTACTGGCCTCTCTAGTTGCCAATGTTCTGCCCCTCCTCCCTTCTTAGTTTTATGTTCTTTAACATCTGTAGCCTCTGTAATTGCTGTTCGATTACATTGGCCTGGTGCTGCAGGTTTGCAGTTACTAACATTTGTGAACTTTTCCTTAAAGAGTATCTTTCTGTAAAGTGAAAGTAAACTCAGTTTTCTGCATCTAAACAAACAAACCCCAACAAAAGCTATGTTATCACCTTTTATGCTATGGCATTGTATTAAGTTACTTTTTTCTGCTCTTGTACCTCTAGGTTGTGTTGTTTTCCCCAGCACTAATGAATACATACTGAAGTGCAGAATCTCAATTTGTGGCAATGTGGAAATGTTTTATGTACTTGATTAAGAATGGATAACCTTGCTGTTTTGTTTCTTCATAATCTAATTTCCCGTATTAACAATTTTCTTATTTTACTTTCTTTCCTAGAATTGCAGTTTCTTTAGAAACAAGGGTGTCTAGTTTTTTGGTATTCCTATTAAAATCATGAGTTGTTCAAAAGTGTGTTTTTCTCTGTATCCAAGGGTGTTAGTTACAAAGTGTTTTAACTGCAGCATGTGCAGATAAACAAATATGCTATTTTAGCCCCTTCCCACTGCCAAAAATAATAGCAAAAACCGTCCCTGACTTCCTTATAGCTCCATCTCCTAATTTGGGTTCAATTTTATATCTTGTAATTACTCATTTACCTTCAGACCATGGTACATTTAAAGGTGATATATCTAGTGTCAGAGTCTGTGTCAGCATGGTATGTATCGTACAATGTGACGTCCCTCAGTGCTTTGACAAAGACCATTTTTCTTAAGACTCTTTACTCTCTATCAAACATACTCCAGAAATAAATTCAAAATACCCAAAGTTGTCTACCTGAAGTAGCCTAATTTCTCAGTGTTTCTTCTACTAAAAAAAGCAGGAAAAGTATGTATTTGTGAATTCATACTTCTGTATATTTACTGATAAATAAGAGAATCCTATGTTGAGAGCCAGACATTCAAAAACACTTCATTTTTAACAAAAGAAGAAAAGGTGTGGACCAGATTCTCAGCTATACCTGGTCAGCCTGGTGCAAATGGTTCCGTAATAGTGAGACCACCTTAAAAATAGTGTTTGAATAATTATGTAGCATACTGGTGTGGACTGGGTAACTTTTCTGGCCTTGAGTTGAACAGTTGAAGCTGGGAATAGATTTTCATGAATCCTTAATAGTTAGCTATATTAATAGTCTCTCGATTCATGAGGTACTTTCTTACATTTCTCTTTTGGTTTGGGTTTATTAAAAGTAATATATTCAGAGTGTTCTGTAACTCTCTTCCTTTTCTTCCGATGGGTAAATGAGCACCAAGTTCTCAAAATGTTACATCTCATTTTATTTGTGAAACTGCAGCAACTTTGGAATTGGACAAGAATCAAGGCAGATTCCAAAATTTGTCTGTTCAGATAAAAATCTGGTCTTGAAGACTGCTGCTGTTCATGGCTGGGCATGTAGTTTGAGAGAAATTACATTAGCATTGAATTTTCTTTATTGTGTGTAATTTTGCTAATATTCTTGGAAATGCAAAAGTAGTGGGTTCTGCTGCAACTCAAATACTTTCTCATTTGAAAATGAATATAAAATCTAATTTGTTTTTCGTTCACCCTCTCTCCTCAGAGATCTATCAAATTACCCTCTGTTTTAGATTCAAGTTCTTCATGAAAATTAATCGTTCTGACCCCTGTGAAGTAAATATTACTTTCATTAATGGGAAAATTGTAGAACAGACAAGTAAAATTGCTTGCTTGAATTATGCAGAGCTCTTAGACATGTGGTCAAATTGCTAGACTGTGCCTGTTTTCAATAAATTATTTAAAAAAATTTTTTAATGTAAGCTGTAGTAATATTGATGCCATCTAAGCAGACAGAAAAATGCTTTTCTTGTTTCCTGAAGAGTTCTATGACCAAAAGGATAACTGTGAAATAACTGCTTATAGAACAGTATATCTTGAAATGTGGATAAATGAGCTATCTACTGAGAAGAGTACAAAATAGTTTGTAATTTTCCTAGGGAAACAGGCAAAGAACCCTTTTAAATTTTATCTTAATCTGGCAAAGAGCATGAAGGTCTTTGAATGGGCAGAGAAACCCCCACTCTAATGGAAATTACCAGGTCTGCCAAGGGAGTCAAATGGGGATGGAGATGGAAGGTGCTTGTGTTTTATGGAATAACAGATTATTGGTTCCCATGAAATACAAGTGTCAAAGAGGCTTCTCCACTGAAAGTGGATACCTTGGGTGCGGCAGAGGAGAATATGTTGGATTACTTTTGTCTCTTTCAGTAGGGTGGAAATAATGAGTTCTGCTTTATCTCAAAGGCAGTATAGATGAATGTTTTCTTTTCCTTGAAGAAAGGTTTGTAACATAGGAAAGCAGAAGTTTGATTACATATGCAGTAAACTTTCTAGCTAAAGAATTGTCTTTTTATTATAGTTGAATTTTGAATTCGGGTAGAAGAAGATACGATTTATGAAGTGTGAAACTTGTTAGAGATTACGAAGATTTTCAGTTTGACACAGTTTCAAAGCTTTCGAAGACTGAATAAATTCTGCTCAACAGAGTGCAAATTTTTATATTCTGTTGGATATTTTGAAAGTATAGTGATGAAGTTAATGCCTCTCAATGAATTTTATGGGCAGAAGACATCTCTACAACTTCTATTGTGAAGCTTCCTTCTGTAGCAGATGTATGGTGTGTGTTTCTGGTGTGCTGTAAAGGGGACTGGAGGCTTACAGAAGTGGTGCTCACAGCACGTATGCAGTTAACGGAAATCTACGTTTGGATATTCCTGGCTTCAACACTTTTTGAGGTAAAGGGTGAAGTAGTGGAGTTTCTGCAATATGCTGGTTTACTGTGAAAGGTTGGGGAAATGTGATTTCATGTTTTGTTTGTTGACAGATGTTCGTACATGTCAATGGAAACCCACAGTTGATTGGTGTGCAGGGATGCTGTTCAGTAACAGCTCTTCATGGCTTTTAGTTTGTTCAATATAAGGCAGTTCTCTGCCTTGTTTTGGGTGTCTAATTTGTCTAGCTAATGTATTGTTGGTTACATTATGTGTATTATCAGTTCATCAAAGTGCTGATGAAAGCCTTCATATAAAAAGAAGTTGTTACGGTCCTTCGCCATGGGTGGTAGAAGTTGGAAGACTAATATTTCTGACTGCTACTTGCCTGCTGGATGACCTGGAGCAATGCCTTTTCTTTCTCTTACCTTGATTTCCCTTTCTTTTTATTTTGTTTAATGATATTTACCTTATCTGCAAAGCACTTTGAACCCTTATCAGTGGAAAGCTTCCTAATGGTGGCAGATTCTATGCATCTTCCTCTGTTTTCACTGACAGACAGCTTTAAAATTCCAAATACAGAAGTCATTTGAGATGCCATCTCAGTGTTTGATTTCTTTGAACAGCAGTCACATGGATTGAAAATATATGGCGGGCGGGGAATGGAAAAATAGTGAGCTTTCAAATTATGAATTTGCAAATTCTTTGCTGAATGTGCCCTTTAGCCTTTCTCCTCCAGTTTTTTCAGCCACAGACAGATTATTAGTTCTTTGATTGGCAGCATTAACTCCTTCTACAGTGGAAAACCCTGTCCTTCTCTTATAGCTTAGCTGTGACAGAAAGCTAGGCTGAAAAACAAGCAATAGGACAACTTTTCTGAAGAGAAGACCTAACTTTTGAAGAGGAAATATTGGACAGCAAAGAGGGTGGGTCACTACTTAATGTAAAGGGGAAGAAAAGTGGGCTGTTTGCATTTGTTGTTGGTTTTCTGCATTTCAAACTTAAGTATTTGCATTCCTTATTTTAAAGTGCTTACTGTTGACAGCAGTAACTCCAAAGTTCACATTTTCATGGTTGTGCTCTGTAAATGCCTTGATGTTTTACTTCGGTTAGTTCAGGAATGGATAAAATCATTAGTTCATAGATGAGAAGCTCTTTCAACTTAGCGGTATCTTCTTGGTATGGGTATTTTACTTGTAGGATGTGCAATTATATTAAAGGTAAACATAAAACCATTTATATGCTATTACAGTCATACACTGTGTGGCTAGAAAAACTGCCTCAGTGTGAGAGTGTGCGAGCCATGGCGGTTGTGAGTAACCAGGAAAAGTTATGGCTTACTGTACTAACATGTTGTTGTGAACAGCAGAAGAAGCCTTTTCAGGTTAAATGAATTTAAATGAAACTTTTTTCCATTACCCCTTTTGAGAAAAATGTGAAGAATTACAGTAATTGATTCCTGTTGACAGGGCAGCAAAGTAGTTAATGAATTAAATGCAATGTTTCTAATTTTGATTGATACTGTATAATTATGATGTCAAAGGTATTTGAATTTGTATCAGGCTGTAAATCTGAATCAGACTTCTAGTTTACCCTTGCTGAGAGGAAAAAACCAACACACAGAATGAGAAAACCTAGACAACCCCCCCAACCTGAGCCAAATCTCCCTTCACTTGAAGATTGAAATACAATTCAATTTCAAATCTCTTTTTCTATACCGCTATTTAACAAAAAGGTATGAGAAGGTAAAAAAGTTTCACTAGTTCAGCTTTCTTCCTTGTTAGCATATCTCTGAGAAATTGCTGAAGGTCTTCATTTCTGAAAAGCAAAAGATAAATACTTTCTCTGAATTTTGATGGCGGCAGCAGCAGAGAATCCCTTGACAGCCCTCCATGCTCTTCTAGGGTTTTGTTTTTCCTAATAGCCTTAGTCTGACTGGAGATCTTAGAGCCTGAAGGTAAAAGGCAGCCTTCCAAACTACTTGAGCTGTTCTGTTCTCACTAAGAAGAAATAAAACTTAATTCTACCTAAAAGTGAAATTTATGGAAGAATACAAGAGATCAGATCATTCTGGCAGTGACTCGTGAAGCAAATGTTCTTTAGCTTGACAAGCTGAGCATGAAAGGATACACTTTATTAGGATGCAAATTCTATGTATGTGATTCATTTGTTGTGTAATATTTTCCTGCATTTTTTGATTATTAGAATTATATGTGTATTACTGTGTAGAGAGGCTTTATTAATGTGTCAGAAATAGTATTTCACTGTTCACCAGAGTGAAAGTCAAGATGGCTATAATTTCAAAGTTTATATACCTTCTTTTATAATAAACAACTCCAATTTTCCTAGAATAAGGGATTTCAGTTCTTACTTTTTATACATTTTTTTTTGTACTTGTTTCTACATTACCTTCTTTTCTTTTTGCTGTGTTTTCCAACATTTTGTATTTATTGTTTCAGATCCTCCTTTTTTCTGGAGGTTCTACTGCTGATGAGTTTTATACCTCTGTTTGATACTTCATCCCTACCTGCCTTTCTGACCCAAAAGAATTTGTACCTCAGCGAGCTTCAGGAGCAGCTGTCTTGTGTTTTAAGAGTAATTTTTACAGCTTAGCTGTGACTGAATGTGCTGCTTTTCCTTGCCATATAGGTTTGTGCAAGTCAGCTGGCTTGGTGCTTTTCAAAATCCTGTTTTACCTGTGTTTCTCACGTGTATGAGTAATAGCCATTAGTGCGTAACAATCATATAGTTGAAAAGATGTATAAAAATAGAGTTTACTTTGTAGTAATGTTATTTATCAGTTTCTGGCATTCAGCATCTTCAGTGACAGCATACGTTTGGCTGGTGATGAAACTTGGAGCCCTGCGAAAGTTTTGTTTGGAGGTGGCCTTTCCAGACTACTGCTCTAGGCTGTTCTCTGTTGTGGCAGTGTACTGTGGGTGCAGGAATTGAGTCGTCTGCTAGGAGCAGGGCTTTGAAAATACCAGCCCAAACACTGAAGGGAATTGGGTGCTGAAGTCCTATTTTCTTGTGACTGGGGTTTGCAAAATAATTTGCAGGCTGGTGTCCAAAGCCATGGGAGCAGCAGCATCTTCTTTTCCATGCAATGCATCATCTCATGTTTGTTGAAGTTCATTGGTGAAGCTTGTCCTGGCTGTCTTCATTCCTCTGGTAGTAATTACAGTAACAATAAGCTAATGCATGTACGTCAAAAGCCTTTTGTTTTTATTATGAAGGGAAAGACAGACCTATTAAAAAATATTTTCATTGGTTTATGATGGCACAAGAACACTTTATGTAGCCTATTTAGAAATTATAATGGGTACAGGTGGTGCCTTCCTAAAGAAAACAGGATATTTCGAATGATGCGTGTTCCTCTTTCTTTTGAAAATCTGGATTACTTAATAATCCTGAAAGGCCTTTTCACTTTCCTTGGGGGATGAATGGACTGAAGGCTGTGTGGGCTAGGGAGGAAAATGGTTTTTTTAAGTGTCTATGAGAGAGAAACATCTGAACTTCTTGTGGCTATTTTTAGAGCAGTTTCGAATACTGCTAGATTCTGCTGAGAATAAATGCTAATTATTCTTAGTGATGCTGAAGAGCATTCTCTTTCCCTTTCTTTTTTTGAAAAGGCTTTGGCTACAATTTCAATACTTCCTAATGCTATTAATTATATAAGGCTTCTGAAGCCTTGGACTGCTGTTCTGCAGGTGACTTGCTCCGTGAGAACAGCTTTAGCGGGATGCGGCAGAGAAGTGGGGGAGGTGAAGCATTCCTTGGGTAGGTGGTGGATTCTGAAATCAGGGGGATGAATCTGCAAGGACTCCTCATCTTGCTTGTAGTACTGCATATTGACATCTGGAACATAGCAAACAATCCTTTGAATTCTCTTTAAGTAACACATTTTAGTTCTTTCAAGGGTGATGTAAGAAAATAGCCTTTTTCAGTAAAACCAAGTTCTTTCTTCCTCCCTCCTTATGTACGCCTACACCAATGTTTTTTCAGCTCCGCAAGTGTGTTTTTTCTCACTCTCCCTGGTGTGTAGGCGGCCTTCCCAATCACAATTGAGCTTCGCAGGCAATCTTTAAAAAAAGAAAAAGAAAAAAAAAAAAAGTTGTCTTTACACAGCAGGTGTATAATTTAAGACCAAAGAAAATGGAGAGTTCTGGGTTAGAATTATGATGCATCTTAGTAATGCTTGAATAGGTGAAGAATTTGACCCTAAAGAAAACAAGGAAAATTTTTCTTGATCAGAAGGCCACCACCTGAAGAAATTATTTATTTACCTTCTGTGCAAACGACTTGCCAAAATGTCAGTAGCAATCACGAGCAGATAGATTTTAAACCTTTTACTTGCTTCATTAGACTGGGTTATAATTGAACTTTTCTACCCCAAAATTACAATGTGACTACTTGAAAGAGACTGGTTCAGTTGGTTAGTAATATGAAAGTTAAAATGCAGTTCTTCCTGGAATGTTACCATATTTTGTACGTGAGTTCACTTCTCTGTACCTTTTTGGAAACTGCTTTTGCTGCACTTGACCATTTTTTTTGTGTACTGCAGCTCTTCTGATAATGCTGCTCATTTTTCCAAGCTCTTAATTTCACACAGTAATTTGTAAATAAGCCTAAACTTCACTTGCAATAAAAAACCCAGCTCTGAAAGCTATATTTTTAATTGCTTAAAGGAAGATAGCAGTATTTACTTTCTTGAGCTCAGTTGATAATCCTGTTTGGCACTTAAAGAGTTTTGGTTGATGCTAATGTTCTTGCCAACAGGTATTCAAGCTTAAGTCTGTCTAGAAGTATTGTTGAGAGAGTAGCAAAGGGTGACTTGAAATTCTTTGCTTATTAACTTATCAAATTTCAGAGATAATTTTAATAAAATAAATAGCAATTGTACCATGATTTTATGTGCAGCTTATGCTGGTATTGCAGCTGAAAGCAGCTGTGCTTGTCTGGTTATCCTGTGCCATACCTTTTCTGCCTCATGTCAGGACAAGTGCTTATGTAGCCGTGCAGTGAACTGGATTGGGGAAAACCAGGTTGGAGAAATGATCTAGGTCTTTTCCTCCAGTCTCTTTATTTAGAGTCAGATTTTAATCCATCTCTTTGATATGATTCACCACGCGTCTTCTCTAACGCGTGAGCGTGGTGGGAGTCAAGGAGGACAAAAATTCATTGGTGGTATGTGCTCTACCTCCAGCTTGTGCCTCTGCGGAGTTCTTGGGACTGCAACATAAATCTCCATGGTTACATCTGCTTGCCTGGTCTAATTTTAGAGGGCTCCTAACATCTACAGTTGCAAGCCTTTTGTAGCAACAGACAGAGGTCAGATATTAAGGCTAATGCTGAAACAATACAGATTTTATTACAGGACCTGGTAAACAGGAAGGACCAGTTTTGAGACTTTTTTCCTCACTACTCTTGGAGACTTAAGAGGACTGCAGTTGGTGACTTAGATAAACTCTGCTCTTCCTTGTGTTTGACAGGCTCTGTGTTGAGTAACAAGGAGAAAATTGGGCCACAGCTGCTAAATGTCCCCCTTCTTTCAGGTGTAACCAAATGTTTGTTTAATTGCCAGATGCCTGGCAGAATGTGTTCTGGAAGAAAATAACTTGGTTCAGAGAAAGGGTGATAAAAGAAAGGTTGGGATTGTTTTAGTGAGAAACTTCTTATGGAGGCTTTCTCAGATGAGTAAGTTCGCTGCAAAAACTTAATAGGTTCACGGTTTTATAAGTCTTCATGGTTGCCTCTGGCTTCTTATAAGCACAATTTCCACAATACCCTTTACCTTTTGAAAAAGATTTCACCTGTTTGTTTCCCATTCAAATTTTGTTCGTACCCATGGTCTTTCTAGGTTTCATCTGTGGTGTTTGAACTGAAGCTGGTCATGACAGCCACCAGGAGTTTTTGCTAAAGCTGCATGTGCCTACCTTCTCAGGAGTTTGGATAGGTAAGAGTGCACGCTCCGCTTCTTGTACCATCCGACAGACATTTCCCCTTTGGAGTAGCACTAGTTGCCACAAAAATCAGCGTTGGCTTTGTGACTATAGTGTTTCACACAATACAAAAGGGGTGGTCTCCAGCAGGATGGTTTATCCGGGTAGGCTGGCTGCTGCCGAGTGCCAGACTGTATCTCAGTCTGTCGCTGAACGCATCTTCTATGTGCGAGAGCTTTTTTCAGGAGGGAGATGCAAGGGGACTAGATGGCTAGTCCCTCCCCCCTTTCTACTAGGTATTTGTAGAAGTGTTCGTAAAAGCGGGTTGGACTCTCTTCAGACTGTGACAGAATGCCTGGTTTTGTCACATTTTCTAAAACACAGTAGTTCTTGTAGGTGGTTTCTTTTAATCTACTTGTGAAACTAAACTTGTGTTGTAGGGAAGAAACGGATGATTATTCTGAATGTGTCTCATTCTTGAAAAGGACTGGCTGTTAGTACATGATCTATCCTTTCACAGAGAAATACAATACGCTTTTAGGGAGTTTGTGTAAACCTAAAAGGATGCTGCAAGCGTGAGATGCCGCCTTCTGCCCATGCAGCCTTGCCCTCTGTCTTCTATCAAATGCAAGCCCTTTGCAGGTGTGTAATGACCTGGTTCAAGAAGACATATCAAGAATGTTGGAAACCTGTAGTGTGTGGTTTTGGGCGGTGGGGGGAGGAGGGATAGGGAGCAGTGGTGCTGGTTTTGCGAACATGGGCAGGGGTGGATTTATTTTCAGGTGGATCGGCTTCCTGAATTAACATGTTGCACTAGCTATAGTGCTGCCTGAAGGGAGGTGACCAGAGTACTTGCTAGGGACCCGACCACAGGGAACACAGCATTAAGATCTGAACTTAGATCAGTTTAAACTGATTTGCAGCCAGGCAGTAAAAACACAACCCCCTCCACTGAACAGATTTTAACGATCTGTTTATTAACAAATGTTGAAAGCTATAGGTGTAGGATATGCAAAGGAAGTCCAGTCTGGAAGTGACAAGCAGTGTAATAAACATTGCTACTAAAGAAAATACCTCCCTTGTAACATCAGTTCATCAGTCTGTGGGATGTCTACAGAAACAAATATGTTTCTTATTTGAGAGAATCTGCCCTGTAGTTGTTGCAGTTGTTTTGGACAATGTTGTTGTATTGAAAGTGTCAATTTAAATCTGTTCTTCCGAAATACTGTCAGCAAAGCTGCATTGTGTTGGCAGAGGACTGCTTAGCCTCTGAGGTTTGATTTATTGTAGCAACAAAACCTTTTCTTCAGAGGACGTATATATTGGAAACAAACATGTTTGTTTACGGATCTAGAGAAGGCCTTGGAAAAGGCTGTTTTAATTATTTTATCTTTCCCCTTGAGTTGTCTTACCTTTTCACTTGGCACCATCTTTCGTGTTGATTTTTACGTGCATCATTATTGTGGTTTTCTTTGATATGTAGCTCTCGAAGTTACAAACAGAGAAAAAAAATGTTTTGTCCATCTCTTTCCCACCACACCATGCAAAAGTTTGTTTTGTTTCGGTTTTGCAGTTTGTGGTCCCAAGAGACACTTTTTGATCTTAAACACTGTGTAGTGGGGCATGGACAGTTAAAAAGGGCTGTATTGAGTGATGAAGTAAAAGCAATCTCTTAGCTATTCATTTAACTTACTAGTAGAAAGTAAGTGAACCAATTTCCCCCTTGCTATGTTTGGATTCCACAGTTTGGTTTTTTTGTCATATGCTTTCCATAAAGAATGTCCACGTAATTAAAACTGATTTTGGCAGTGATGGTGTCACCATGTTATACGACTGAAATACATAACAAAGGTGGCAAGTTCCTTTTTATTATAATCATGCAATTTTTGTTCACCAATGGAAATTGTTTCGCAGTGGAATTTTTTTAAATTGTTAAATTCCAGCTCGTAACAAATCTTTTTATACAAACTTATATTTAAAAGTTAATTTGTTTCCCTAGTAACATTTCTAACTGTTTATGAACTTATGAGCTTGTGGTCCTATAGACTCCGTCTTGTTTACTGAAATTCATGAACAGATTTTACAGTTGGGAGTTAAATGTTTTGGTAAAGCATATCCCTGTTAACAGGTAGTTTTTTTAGAAATAGTAACGTGCTCCAATAAGGCTGATTTTTGCTTATGTTTCAAATATGGACTCTAATTGGATTTGTAAAGATATTTAGGCACAAGACAGCAGCATGAACTTAGTTTTGTTAGATTCCAGATTTTGTTAGATGACAGAATAAAACTTGTAAAATTCTGCATACAATTTAGCCTGAGACTGGTTATTTCTCCTTGACCTGTACTTAAGATAAAGTGGAGGACTGGGGGGGGGGGGGGGGGGGGGGGGGAAGAGGAAGGGATGGTCACTGTGTCTAAGTGGCTGATGTTGACCTTAAGTTATGTTTTTATAAGATGGCATTTAAAACTGCTGGTTTTGTCTGTACTATTGTTTGCCTTTTGACAGGTGGAAGCCCTGTGGCTTTGTTTATCACTGGTAATAAGGCCTGGTTGCCTGGGGTGGAGTTGGGGTGGGAAAGGTTTTGTCTTGGTGATCCTTGCTCTTTCACAGGGACATGTTTAAGAGTTCATACATAGTGCCGTGCTCCCTGTAATGGGAGATGGCAGCTGTATGGGTACCCTTTGTCTGAATGGCCAGGAGGTGGGGTGCAGAGTTGTGTTCCCTTCTTGCATTTTGCAGGTTTTCATCTTTTTGCAGAAATTTCCCAAAGGTTTAGTTGGTGATTTGTACAAAGGGTTTCTTTTATTAGGGTTGTGTAGGTGTGTACAGCTGTTTCCCTGAGGAGTCTGAAGAAAGTTAGGATCCCCCCCCCCCCCCGCAATTAGTGCTTATAGTCTTGGCCTCATAAAAACAGAGTGTTGCTTGAGGAGTGCATGTATGTATTTTATATGCATACATGTTCCTGTGCATGCATGCACGCACCTGAGAGACAAAGGGAGTAGGAGTATTAGATGCTGTTGTTGCCAGCCAGCAATTAAGCACCACGCAGCCACTCGCTCCCCCCCTACAGTGGGATGAGGGAGAGAATTGGGGGGAAAAAAAGGTAAAACTCATGGGTTGAGATAATGACAGTTTAATAGGGCAGAAAAGGAAGGGAAAATAATGATAATAGAATATACAAAATAAGTGATGCACAACACAGTTGCTCATCACCTGCTGACAGGTGCCCAGCCAACCCCCAAGCCACAGTGCTCCCCAGCCAACTGCCCAGGCTTATATACTGGGCACCGTGTCATATGGTATAGAATACCCATTTGGCTCCTTTGGGTCAGCTGTCCTGGCTGTGTCCCCTCCCGGTTTCTTGTGCATTCCCAGCCTCCGCTGGCAGGGCAGTATGAAAAGCTGAAAACCTTGACTTAGTTGTTGCTAAGCAATGTTTATACTAAAATATTAGTGTGTTATTGACATTGTTCTCGTACTAAATTCAAAACACAGCACTACACCAGCTACTAAGAAGAAAATTAACTTTTTTTCCAGCTGTAACCAGGACAGAGGATAACTACAGGTATTATCTTTAAATGGAAAAGAAATAGAAAGTGCTTAATAGTATATTTTTATCTCCTTCTGTGTTCAAAAAACAGTGCGGTGAATTACCAGAAGTTGGCATGTGATAGTTGGGAGATTAAATAATGTACTCTAGAAATGGAGAATTGCAGTTGGACCATTCAGCAAAACTAGATAATGTTCTTAATAGCTAAATATGTCCATTATAATACGAAATCGGTGTTCGTGAGAGAAGTCTCACCTTCATCTCATTGTTTATGAGGCTGAAAGAATTGCATACTCAGAAACTAAGTGTATATGCGTGAATGAAAAGAGAAAAGCCTGGATCCCATTAATTTTTGGCTACCTGTAAGCTGGTGAGGGTTTTAGGCTTTGATCATGGTTTTCTTGGTCCAGAATGACTGAAGACTCAGTGGTACGGATTGTAATGATCCATGTTCATTTCTGTTATGGGCATGTGTCGACTAGGCAGGCCAAGAATGAGGGTACATATGCTATGTCTGCAAACTTCCCAATTTCAAAATGGTTAGGCACACCCAAGTTAGCTTTAATCTAGCTAGCCTGGATTAAAAAAGATTGCAAGGATTTAACAGCATGGATTTTAGCATAGCTTCTTTGAGACCGTCGGGGAGTTTGGCTGCTTAATCATTGCAATCCTATGCCCTGGAAATTGAGTGGGGTTTGTAAAACTCATACTGTTGAGTTCTGTAGCTTGCATAAATGTGGAGAGCTGTTGGTAGATTAAACACATATATTATTCTATGTATGAATTTTTCCTAGTTTTACCTTTAAAATGTGGGATGTACTATAACTTAGAACTAGTTAACTATGTACTTAGTACTACGTATGATTAGAAATGTACACTGATTAACAAACAAGATGTTTTCTCTAGTTGATCCTGCCATATTAACATTTTGTGGAACTGGCTGGTGAAGAATGAGCAACCCTGGTATTTTGATTTTCTGCATGGCTCAGCTTGCATATTGCTAAAGTACAATGTGCTGTGCTTAAACTTCAATAGCAGCAGATTTCCGCAGTTAAAATATTTTTTGTTATTGCAGGTTAGTACCAAGAATCAGCAATTAAATCTGAGACACTGAACAGAAGTGGAATCTGTGAAGCAGGAAAAAAAAAGTAAGCTCATGGGCTGAATTAGATAAAAAAACCCACAAAAACCCAGACCAAAACAAACCAACAAAAAACAAATCACCACCACTCCTCCTCCCCCCCAACCCAACAGAAGGAAACCCTAGAGTAGCAAAATTGGAATTAGGCACTGTGAATTTCATTCCTGTGCTGCTCTTGGCTATTAGTGTTATTTCTCTGCTTTGTTTTTTACCTGTAGAGGGAAAATGCTTGGTTCCCTTGTAAAGCGTTTTGAGAACATATGCAACTGCGACTACTACAACTGCATTGACCATTAGATTTCGTAAGTTAATTCTTCAGAACAGATACACCAAGGTGAAATACAGCTTTTATTTGGAAAGCATCCAGTTTCAATGAGAACATTTCTGGGAATTTGGAAATGAGCAATTCTTAAATGATTCCATCTATCTGAAAACAAAAGAAGCTTCGTTTCTAGCCTGAATTTGTTTAGGTGTAGTTTCCAGTGACTGGTGGTTCTTTTATATCTCTGCTTGATGAGACATCAAATTCCTTCTTTCTCTTGCTCTCTATGTTCCTGTAGGCATTTTAATTTTTTTCCTCCAGTTTTTCAGCATCCTTCTTGACCTGTAAAATCAAGAACTAATTGCAGTTTCTCTGTGCCGAGCAAAGTAACGTAACTGCTTTGCTCTCTTATTTGGTATTCTTGCTTGTTTAAACATTAATGGATTGCGTAAGATTAGCCACAACTACGTGTTGCAAGTTGTCTATTGCGTACAGATTCAAGGAAGCTAACTAGTAAATTGGAGTAGTGCACAGAGCCGTCACCTGTGAAGATCAGAGTTCACACTTTCCACTTGAGATCGGAGATCAGCTTGCTTTTCAGTCTAATTGTATTCACTGCTTATGCATAATGCAAGACCACAACTTAACTCTGCTCCATTTGATGAAAGATAAAGATCAGTGTCTACTAGACAGTGTGATGCTAGTTTTATAGATCCCATCAGCATGAGCCATTAGTCATGTCTTTTTATGTATATAACATAGCATACATGTATATACACATCATAATGTGAATGCTGCTGTGTAATTTTCGCATTATCATAGAATACCAGGTTGGAAAGTACCTCAAGGATCATCTGGTCCAACCTTTCTTGGCAAAAGCACAATCTGGACAAGATGGCTCAGCACCCTGTCCAGCCAAATCTTAAAAGTGCCCAGTGCTAGGGAATCCACCACTTTCCTGGGGAGATTATTCCAGTGGCTGACTGGTCTCATTGTGAAAAATCTTCCTCTTGTATCCAATTGGAATCTCCCCAGGAGTTAAGTTGCACTCATTATTCCACGTCTATTCAATGTGACTCCTTGTAAAAAGGGAGTCTCCATCTTCTTTACACCATTAGTAGTAATGCAATTAATAAATAGCGCTTCCTCTTAATTTGTATAAGGTTTTTTAGCATGTAGCTTCTCATCTGGTTGTTGGGCCAATCTGTTTACTTGGTCCTGCACACTTGGAATTGTTTGGAATCTTCTGGTTGTGTAGTTGTGACACAAGAAATGCTGGAAAAGACAGATCTTTTTCTTTTTTTTCTTCTTTGTGGTTTTTTTTGTGTTGTGTGGTTTTTGTTGGTTTTTTTGTGTGTGTGTTTTTTTTGTTTCTAAACCAGCCTTGTCAGTACTGGTGTAGTATGGCTCCTAAAGACCTGGATTTCTTTGCGTGACAGTCATATTTTAGGGGAACAGCCACACCTTATGGGAACAGCAACTGCTGTTCTCTCTTCCTCATGCTGTTGTGCTCTTGGTAATGTGTTTGTAAAGCCCATCGCCCAGAGGTGCAGTAAGTGCGTGTATGTATGTGTAGTAGTATAGATTGGGTTTTTCAGGGTATGAGGAAGCACTGAATAATCATTGTTTAAACTCCAAATTAAGTTTAATATTATTTTTCTTTGTGTTCTGTTTTCTTTTATTTTCTTATTCTTTTCTTTTTTCCTTTATTTTCTCTACTGCTTTTAGGCATTTATTTTCTTTAGCATAACTTTCTATTTTTATTCCTCTTTTCCTCCCTTCTAGCACCCATGCTAGAGCTCTTGGCAGAGGCTGGCTGAGGAGGAAGGATGAAGCTGAGAACCAGTGTACCCTTCCTTCTTCTGAGAAAGGGTAACTGCTGCTCTAGCCTCTCTTCTCTGAAAATGAGTGGCTGTTGGGAGGAGGTTGTTGGAAAGAGGATGAGCTGCAAAATGTCTGGGGCCTGAGCGCTTTCCCAGCTGGGATTAATTTGGAATCAGAAGTTTGTAGCATTCTTTTAACATTTACATGCTGGGAGGGAGTGAAGGGAGACAGACGTGTGTTCTTTGCAAATCTTTGCTTCTTGCATCTGTCCTTGACTATAAAAGGGAAGCAGAGGTAGGTTTGGAAGATTTTGAAAACTTGAGGGAGAAGAGCAGGTAAAGGTAGTGGCTATTTAATGTCTTGGCCGTGGAATTAAGTTGTGGGCCAAGTGTGCTCTCTTGGATTATTCTGCAAAGCAGTTGTCATTTCTCCATTAGTAAAGGCTAATCTGGGTGGTTTAGCTTTGGTTTTATTAATATGGCTTGGAAATAGAAAGGAATGTTGAGACTCAAAACCATCTTTATAGATACTGGAAAGATATTCAAACGAGCAGGTTAAATATTTGGACAAGTTGGATGCATTTTCTCATATGTTAAAATCTTAACTGTTGTCTTTCATCCAGAAATCCAGTGTTACAGATAGCTTACTGTATTTGCTCAAATCCAAGTTGCCTCTAGCACACTGGTGCTGCCTCTGACAGAGTTTGGCAACAGATGTAAATGGAGGAATATAGGACAGCTTTGTAACTGTGGGTTTAAGGTCTGGTGATTTCTAGGTCAGGACTTCCTGTATCAGGAAATCTAGTACCTTTTGCTCTTTGTTGCCTTCCTCTTATTCTTTCTAATTCTGCAGTAGCTTTTTTTTAATTGGGAAGAGCAGAATTGCATTTGGTACCGAAGGCAGAAATTTAATACAGTGGTATGATAAAGGACTGGTGTTCTTTTCAGAATAATTCCTAATGCTGTCTATGGCTGGGGTTTATGGGCCTTTTTTTTTTTTGTGAGCAGTGGTCTATAAATTGATGGATACAGCTATCTTCATAGTCTTCCTATGCTGATTCCAGATGAGTAATACCTCTACAGATATGTCCAAAGGCATGCCTACTGCATTTTTATTACCTATGTTTACTCTTACTCCATGATCACCAAATAATATGGCTCTTTGTTTTTCTAGGATAGCTATGCAGTTAGGTACCTTCAGTCCATAGGGACCCTCAGAAAATTAAAAAAAAATTGTCTCAGTGCTCTAAGGACACTTCTGGAATTGTTCATCCACAGAGCAAAGAGGATTGTGGCTGACCCTCTTCTAACATTTTTATATAATCAGGATTTAAGCTGTTTTCTAATTTTGCCTATTAAATGGAAATGGAGATTTAGCGTTTCCCTTAAATGAGTGAATTCTGAAGCAAATCAATATAAGAAACCTTTTGAGACCCTTAGAGCTTTATGGTGCGTGTGGGAAATTGCAAGAGTGCATTAATACATACTTTGAAATTCTGGCATGGAAGGTGTCAACAAAGATCACCATTAGACAGAATTTTAAGGTGCTACAAAAGCTGCTTAGTCTTCTATAACCAAAGGACTACAGTTACTGGTTTTGTTTTTTCCTGACAGACTTTTTTTTTTTTTGGCCATAATTTCACTCTGGCAAAAATATGAGACGTTTTCTTCCTTGTTCTTTGGTAACCTGTAGAGAACTGACATTTTTCTCTTCCCTTTTTTTGAATAGAACCAACCCTTGAGGCCAAGGTTTGGGTTTGGTGCTTCAGCTATGAGCCTTATAGAGACTGCTGCCTATTCGGTCACCTCAACTGCAAATACAATTTACTATAAACCAATTTTATTCTGTGTTAATACCTATGCAGTGATTGTGCTTCGGTTCTAAATTGATCAGTGAGGTGTTGAAATAGTACCTCTTGCTTGGCATTCAGATTGTCAGTGCAGCTCAGGATCATCCTAATTGTGGCCAATATGAATTTAAAAATGTCTTTCTTTCATGCTTTTTATTTCAGCTGATCTGTCTAGGCATAAAACATAGTTTTCATCATCTTCTTATTTAATCTGTATTTGCTTGCTTTTTTACAGTTTAGCTTTGTGGCTTACAGTATTAGTTTATTTTTAGCACAAGTGCACAAGACCTGCAATTTCAGATTTTGTGTCTGAAAAACAGCCTTTGTACAGTAAGTACTTCTGACAAGGAATTGCAGAACTATATTGAAATATTTTATTAGTAAGTATTATAAAAAATTAGAAACAGCCATGTCAAAATGTTTTTGCATTTTGTGATAGAGGAGCATACATGAGTACATTTGGTTTCTTTTCAGTTTCATTTTACCAAAATGCGAGGTATATTAAAACATAGAGGGCACAGAGATGTTACCATGTATCTTGTTTTCCTGAATTACACAGGAAGGTGGTGTTTGGAGAAGTGGTGTTCCTGGTTTTAGCAGCTGATAAACTCATTTATATTCCTAATCTAGCCAGCTCCCCACGGACACCACCCCCCCTTTTTTTTTTCCCTTCTGTTTTTTTTGCTGCTCAGAAGTAGGGGAATCTCCTGGGATTTTAAAATAATGATGAAAACACTGGAGGTAATGTCCTGTTTATTTAAAGTATTTATTGTAGATTTTGAATCTGGAGCTTTTATTCCTGTGGTTCATTATTTTTTTTTTCCTGCATCAACTATTTTGTTTTTTATTTAAAATAACAAAGAATACCTTTCAACAAGGCCGTGTTTCTGAAAGGGGAGGGTGTGGGGGGAAAAAGGGGCATCTTTTTTAACTGGAAAAAAACCCCAACATTGCACAGATTTGTTTTATGAGGTGCTGCTTAGAAGGCAACAAGGCAGGTGTCGTGTTTTGTGGTGGTGATGTTTTCGCAGTGTTGGTTACCGTGCCATAGTACGGAGGTGCCAGTGTTCGTGAAAATCCATACTGCTGTTAGTACTTCTTTGCTGATGCAGTTCAGTTACTGCCAGGCACAGCTTGCCCTTTCAGTCCTTGCTTTGCAGAATGATAAATGTTGCACACTGTCATCGTTTTACAGTAGCTCTTCATTTGTTATGGTCAGGGAAACAATAACCTCACATTCCTGCATTTTTCCATGTGTCTCTTTATCATGAAAGTATCCTGCTTGTCATGCTACTGACTTCTGTGCATCTCTAAACTCTTACAGCCATTTAAGAATTTATGAGAAAGTAATTCTGTAAAATGTTTTTTCCTGCAAAGCCATGGATTGTACACATTGAAATGTATCTGTGTTCTAGTGTATATTCAGGATGAATGTCCAGGATGTGTTATTTGACTTTGTAAATATAAACAATTCAAATCGGAAGAAAAAATAATTGCAAGGTGCTTTCTTTTGTAGCTTCGGGGTTTGGGAGTACATTGTCACAAAGGTGAACAAATAAAACATGTTTTGATTTGTTGTCTTATTTGGTTAAGATATTTTTGATAGGGGAAATCTAAAACAAACAAAAAAGGTAGTTTCTGTGCTGGACAGAAATACTCTTACTTTGCATGTATGTGCTATTTTTTTAAACGTGCTTTAATGTTGTCTAGGCTTTCCTATTGCTTTCAAACCTGCTGATTGCTGTCAGTTTGATGGATAGATGCAAGTCTCAATGACATTAAGTTCCAAATGGTTTGTGCAAAGTGGTAGCTTGACAGGAGAGAAATCCAATGTATTGCCCTGATGGGGTGTGCAGTGTGAGCAGTTCTCAGGGAATGGAGCTAAAAGTATTAAGTTGTGGAGATGGAATATGCTTTGGAGTATAGGGCACAAAATCAATTAAGAAACTGAGTTTTACTAGTCTTTGTTAGTCATGATAGACTTATTTTTATTACTTTTGTTTTTCCTTTTACCCTATGTTCACCAAATAATTTGGCTCTGCTTGTAATCTAGTGTTGCTCTAGGATAGCTGTGTAATTAATATTCTTACTAATGGCAAACGTGCACCTGGATGATCTTGGAGATGCTTTGATTATATAGGATACTCTTTAACAACAGATAAAGTTCCCTCAAATTTTGGCAACAAGAGTCATGTTGGATGTTGATTTGAATAAAAACACAAAGAAATTGCAAATTGTACTGAAGATGCAGAGGCTATCGATATGTCAGGTAATAGAAAGATATTTATATGCCTTCTCCACTTCTCCATGTTATGCAGATCTGATGCTTTTTAAACAAAAGCAACAGTTTTACTTGTCTTTAACAGTAACACTCTATGATGTGAGTTTACACGAATCAAAGATGACCCTGAGTGTTAGATAGTGCTGTAAATTCCTTTGTTTGTCAGGGAAAGTACTTTGTATTATCAACTAGATTTAGTAAATATTTTCTTAACTCCCTTTTATTAGCCTGAAAGTTTTTGCAGTGTGTGTTTTAGTGCATGAATTTTATTGATAAGAGTATACAGGGTGATGATAGATCTGTTGCAGGCAAGAACAGGAGAAACCTCAACATTGTTTGCCTTTATCATAACAGTATGATCAATATAAAATGTAACACATAGGCCAATATTTGGTGGTTTTCATATAAACTAGATGGTGCTTCTTGTATTTGGACAGGTACAGACTTCTAAATCCACTAATAAACTACTTTTTATTTGTCAGAATGGGGTCTAATGTAAAGACATGTTTATTCTGACAAAATACTTTGAAAAAGAAGCTTAATTACCCTTACCCCTATCCCCAAAACAAAAAGCAAACAGCAGTCCCATGGAGTTTTATTGGTGATACTGTGAGGCCTCTGGCTAATATTATCAAGACTGAAATCCCTCACAATGACGTAGGATTTCTTTTTGGGACTTCAGTGGATGTTTATTCTCTAACATGAGTATTTTCTTCTTTTTTTTTTCTTTTCTTTGTGTTTTGTGGGTAAGAGGGTGGATTCTTAAAGATTTACCTGATATGTAGAAAAAGTGTTGTCTAAAAATGGAAATAGACCAGGAGCCATGAGCTTGAAATTCTACTACTGATTTGACACAGATTAATAATACTACTGTCTCTTAATCATCAGTCTCTCCATATAAAGTGGTTTTTTTGCCTTTTAGAGGCATTGAGGCTTCACAAATTTCTTTCTCGTACTTGGGAGCTGGTGGTTATGAAGTCTAGTTGGTGAATAAGATTGGTGTTGCAATATATAAGAGCTCACCACTGTTTGTTCAGTCTCACAAATTCCCAAACAATAACAAAATATAGGAGAGAAATACTTTAATAATTTTCTGATGGAAAATGCTACGTTAGGAGAGAGATCAGCCTTCTATAGGGCAATGATAACATCATCACTATTCCCTATTTTCCATAGCATTTATCTCCCTTCAGGTGTAATGGTGCCACCCTGTTCAGGTGGATGTGGTAAGTTCTGTTGGTAACTTGTTTTGTTTTACCATGTTGTTTTATGTTTTTCTCCAACTTGTTTGCCAGATTACTGATGTTGTTTCTGTTAATGCAGATGTAAGGCAAAAGAGGAATGTTAAGAAGGTTTGTTTTTAGAACTCTACAAAATCTATGGTACACACCAAATAGATAATTGGGGTGTTTTGAGTTCTGTTTCTGAAAATGTGTCTGAATGTGTGTAGAGTATCTGAAAACACTTCATTCTGTCGACAGTGTAAGAGAAATAGCACTCTTTCGTATGTATGCCAGTGGTTACCTTCTTTCCTCTTGCAGCACTGCAGGTACTCTTCCTATGAGTGGAGGAGTTTTGCATTCCTTCTCGTGCGTGTCTGTTGGACCCAGACTTCATGGTCTAGTTTCACAGATGATTTAGAATAATCCTGGAGATGTAATGAAAATGTTGTTCTGTCCTTCAGTAAATATTTTCACATGATATATAAGGAGTCTTGGGTTTTTAAACTGCTTTTTTATGTTATTCTGGCTTTTAGATCTCTGAACTAGTAAATATGCATACATACTTTTAAAGGAGAAGGGGAATGCTGTCCTTTTCTAGTTTTATGGCCCTTAAGTGTGTGTTTGCCACTTTGTTTCGATCTACCGGTTCACAGAAGCTAACTTGTGTATGTGAACAACTTACTAGTATTAAATTTCTGGCAGAAAGGAATGTTCATGAAGGAATTGCGGGGTGGGGGGGTGGGGTGCGTGTGGTGTAAAACCTAAACAAGAGTTGCTGAAAGTCTGAATTCTTTAAAAGGCTGAAAGGCTGAAAGGTGGTGTCATACTGCGGTATGTGCTGTTGACACTTCAGCTCTGATAGATGCTCTGAGTCTGTCTGTACTGATGTAAATACATGTCGGTCTTTGAAGTATGAGTTGGAATTTTGCTGTTTCATAGGAAAGCTGAAAAATAAAATCAGAGCTAAAATACATGCATGATCAGAGCCAAAATAAATGTGTACATACACAACTATGAGGTTTAAATTCTTTTATATTAAAGGTGTAAACACAGTGTATGACATCAGCTGGGGGCAGAACGTAACTACTTTCTAAAAGGAAAAAACCCTCACATTGAAACGTGGTTTAAAATTGTGACTGCTTAGAGATAAATTGCCAAATGTGAAAAAGCAGGAGAATTAGCATGGGTATCAGCATTACTGTGGAATGTATAATTTTTTTGGTAACTGCACTGATTAATTCTATGTGAAGTATTTCATGTTAGTTTTACAAGAAGACCAAGAAAAGAGGAGACTGAAGTTGGGAGGAATTTTTCTATTTTAGGAAGGTCGAGATGAAGGGGAAGAGAAATCTGTTCATGTGCATTGTTGTTTAAAAGTAAGTCACAAAAATGAGTTTCTACACGAAGACTGCTTTTTTTCATTTACTGTAAACACCTCTTGGAAAACCAAATATACTAAGATGATGAAGTTTTGTTTTCAGTTGCTGTTAACCTGTTTTTAATAACCTTAGAACCAGATTTTAGGATCTATTCCTTAGATGATCTGCGTGGTATTTCATAGCAAGGACAATGGTGTTGAGTAGACTTGAAATACTTAATTTAACTTCTTGTGCTCAGTAGTCTCAACACCTTGCAGAATGATACTTGGATTTCAGGAACAACATCAGGTTTGACTCTTACTTAGTCTGTGATCCAGTACAGCTCCCCAAGTTCTTTTCTGCTTGATTACTCTTTAGATGGTCAATTCTGTGTGTGTGTGTGTGTGTGTGTTTTATTACTTTAATTATCTCTTTCAGTCTTAGAGCATTTTGTTTTGCTTTTACCTGCATGAACTTTTATCTGGTCAGCTTTAGAATCCCTGATTTCCCAAGCTCACCTGGAATCAGGATTGTCTCCTCCATACTCCTTGCAACTCCTGCCCCCCAGTTTGGTGGCATTTGTGGATTCTTCAGGGGGGCCTCTGTTTAGTCACCCAAATTAATAATGAAAATACTAAGCAAAACTTGCTGCAGGTCAAGTTCTAGCTGGACTGGCCTGAAATGCTTTGTTTTTTTATACTGAGCCACTGCTTTAGTTCTCTGAAAGCAAATTTTTCCAGTAGTTATGCTTATCTCTACACTGATTATTTTGGGTCTGCGTCTCCAGGTCATGTTGAACAGTGTCGTAAGTGTCATTTACACTACAGCTGCTGCTTCACTAAGACATGTACCGAAGCGAGAATATTATATTGGTTTGATGTGGCTTCCTGACTGTAATTTGTCTTTCTCCTCTAACTTAAATTGATTTTTACCCTTCTTCTTTTTCCCCAGCAATATATCTAAATCTTCCTAAGCATCAGAATTACATTGTCTTACCATTCTTAAGTTGTCTCCCACTTTTTTACTATTGTTAAGGGACACATACCCTGTTTCATATTGCTCTGGGATCTCCTGTGTTTTACTAGCTCTCAAAGCAAATCAGTAATAGTTTAGAAAATATTTAGACTGTTTATTTATATGCTCTAGTACACATAATTGTTAAATGGCTGGATTAAAATGTGTGTTAATTTTTCTAATTCAAAGATAAGGTTTTTTTTAAAAGGAGAATGTATTTTTAGTGTTACTTTTGCTAAGTTTCTTGCTGTTTCCTTGTGGAGCCCTAGACCCTAGAGTATTGGGGTCCCTCATTATCTAGACCAGATTCTAAAATTGGCCGGCGGTGCTATGTTCCACCACAAGTTTACTCGTCTCTGTAGGCTTTTATGGCCTGGGTGAGATCCAGAATAAATGTGGGCTGTCCAAGCCAGCATGCTATTGAAAAGCTGCCATTAAGTAATTAATTCTTAACGAATTTGAGAGCAGTGTTGGTATTTTTCAAAATTAAAAAGATAACATCCCTCATTTTTTGTTGTATGTGAGTTTGATTTGTAGCCCACCACCCCCAAAAGTATCTTGCAGAGCTTTGCTGGACTGGTATTTCACTCGGGAAGACTTGGAGGGAATAACTAATTCTGTGTTGGTATTGGTAACCACCTACTTGTGTGTATGATGTTTTTCTGCAGTTCCTATCTGGGCAAGACTAGAACTGACTTAAAGGTCGTCTTGCCTGAGTCAGAACAGTATAGAAGAGCACAGAGAAGGAGGTTCTTGGCTTGCAAAGATATAAAAAGCCAGACAAATGAGTGGCCTATGTGACTATTTTTGTTGTACTATATCTGTCATTTGAGCAGACTTGCTGTAACTTCAGCAACTTACAGTATGGCTAGGTGTTTTATAAATGTATGCTGTAATACAGATCTTGGGACTGTCTGGCTGATAGGTCTCCCCATGTGATGACTGGAACCACTCAGTAAAGGACCATAGTTCAAAAACTCTGTTCAAATAGCTGTAACACAGCTACATGTGCTGAAACCTGAAGCCATGGTGACTGGAGACTGTCCAGAAATCTCTAATGGCTCTTTTCCTAAATGATGGCTGTTTGACAAATTTCTTCTGTGAATTATGGAACCAGTATTGAACATCCTTTGCTGGTGCTGTCAATTATATCGCTCAGTACACTAAAAACCCGTACTCCAAGAAGATGCTGTATCTCTTTCCTTATTTATTTCTATGAAATAGGCTATACTAGTAAAATCAAGACATTAAAGAGCAACGGAAGACAAACAGATGCAAATTCAATCTGGTTCAGTATTGTTTTTCCATGCAGGTTTTCTGATAACTTCTACTTGACGCATAGGCTTCTGTTTAATCTGTTATGTCTTGGAAGGTGTTTTAAGTGCAAAATAAGTAGAAAATAATTCTAAATGGCTGGAGGACTGAAAATGTAGTTGTGCAGCAGAGTTTTACATTAGTTTGCCTTTTTAATTGGAAAGAAAATTTGAGGATATTTGCTAAAAATAAAAATTGCAAGACCTAAACCTACAGAATTAGTTACTGACCTTAGGAAAACGTTGCACTTCTAAGTGAAGGTTGATTTTTCTTTTCTATGTTCTTTTCCCCATCATTAGTGGACTTAATCTCACTTATGAACAGCTGTTGAAATAATAAATCCTGCTACTCAAATTGTAGTCATAGTTGTTCTGTTTTCTTGAAAGTCCCAAGCAGATTTAAAAAGCAAAACCAAAAACCTCAGCTGCTAAAGCCATCAGAGGATACAGTAAGCAGCTTACACAATAGAAGTTGCAAATGGAAAAAAATTATGACGTTAAATAGAACATCCTTAGTTTGGCCTACACGTTAATTCACTGCTTCTAAGCTGGTGCTCCCTTTGGAAGGGGTGGTCCTGGCTTCCCCCATCTACTGATTTGATGGTTGTTTGAGGGTCTTTCACCCAGGAGTAGTGGGAGAGGATGGGGGTGTGACATCTGCGCACAGCACATGCGCTTGTATTGCCTTGTTAAACACAAGGGACATCTCTTAGATGTCTTGATTAGTCCACCTAATCAAATATTTCATGGTGGGTTGTGTTGCAGCACTGGTTCTGATGTGTTTGGATAACACTGTCCCGCACAGTATGAAGCTGTACAGTGTAGTTCTTGAAACTTAAGTAGGGGTTTACTCGAGATTTTTTACTACTTAAAAATGATCCCTTTCTGAGTGACTCTGATGAATGAGGGTGGCGTATCTTGAGTTGGCTGCCTACTGCTGTGTGCCCTGTCCTGCCCTGCTGAACAGGAGGCGGAGTTCCTCATTAGTCAGTCCTTAATCTGCTGAAGTTCGCAGCCTGGTGTTGGAAGGCAAGTCTGCATTGGTGATGGTTTGCCTTAAATGCCATTCTGGAAATGTTAGTGTCTTGACTCATTGGTCAGAGCTCTGGGACTTGCAGTGCTGGAAAAAAAAATCAGTATTTTGTTTAGCTTAATCTGCAGTTATTTAGGTGAGTAGCTCTGGTAGACACATCAGTTGGAACTTACAGAGGGGCTGTTGCACAGTGAAAGAGCTGTCCCAATTTAAGCCCTTTTCGTCAAAGACTTCTAGCTTGGACGGATTTCACATGCTCAGTTTAGGTTTACTGTTCTGGCAGCTAAGTTTGCCGAGGGACCCTCATTTTGCTTCACTCACTGTTTCTAACACCGGCCCCGCTTTCCAGGGGCCAGTAGGGCACCTGAGCTTACCCCGGTGTGTGGCTGCAGGGCCTGAGTGTGTCTTCTCCTCGCATCACTTTCCTCTGAAATACTGGCCTCCGTGAGCTGTGGGTCTCTGAAATGAGACTGCGGGGACAATCTGTTCGGTACTGGTAGTGCTGCCTGTGTTGGCATCCAGTGCAGTGCAGAGGGAGGAAACGACTGTGATTCAAATACCACAGGGCTGAAGAACAGAGAGGAAGGAGAAGATGCTAGGCTGGGAGACAGAGGGCTGGGCGCTTGAAGGGGAGGAAGGAAAGACTGTTAAGAGCCAGAGACTGTTTAAAAGAAAAAAGGGGAAAGAAGAAGAGGGAGGGAACAGGACAAGGAAAGGTGGGAAGAGTTGATTTATAAGCAGCGAGTGGGAATCGGTAACAAAAGGAGGTTCTGAGGACAGGGAAAATGCAGATAATTACTTGTTTGGTTTTAAAAAGTCCTGGATGGCTTGGACCATTCTTCTCTGAAAGTACTGCTGTTTGGTACTGCTGAGATTTTGTGGCCGATGCTATCAGTGGAAGGTTCTTTTTTTCAGGAATATTGTTCTTCAGCTCACTGGCTATCTAGATCTCGAATTAGTTAACTCTGAACAGGAATGTTTTATCTGTATATTTTGTTTAGTTTTGTTTCTATTTTACCAGCTGCTGCATCTTTGAAGAGAGATTTCCTGTGCCCTTCTTCAAATGCCTGTGATATTTCCACGAGGAACCACCTTTCTGTAAGTGGAGGTCTTTTCTATGAACGTAAAATTCATAATATGAATTAGTTGAATGCATCAATAGGAATGTGGGTGTGCAGAGAAGTCTGAGCAGTTTAAAAGCTGGATGGTTTTAGTACATAATATGGTTTTCGTGATTCATAATTGAGAATAATGATCGATGCTCAGGGGAAGCGCCTTTTTTTTTTTTTTTTTTTGCTTTGGTCATTTGAAATGAATAGTATACTTGTATTATAAGCTTAGACAGTGATAATAAAAGCAGTACTTGTCTCTGTCAACATTTGTGAAAAACAAGTCTCTGGAGATTTCTGAATGCTTTATTTAAAGGATGAGAATAGTAAATCTGTCCTGTGTAGTGTCTGGGTGAGCTGTCTTGTATCAAAACATTATTAATTAATTTTTATACTTTACAGCTGTGTTTTGGGAATAAGTACTGGAATGAAAGCCAAAAAGCTCCACTCTGGATTGTAAGAACCATACTGGGGAAGAGTTAAGGGATTGATTTATTTTTATGGTTTAGAAATTTTGAGCAGGAGGAAAAAGGATGGACTTGAGCTGCCTACTTAACTTGGTTTGCCAGCAGGCTCAGAACTAGGTAGGTCATGACAGGAGTATGGCTAGCCAGATCTCTACAGATTTCTGGGTGTATGAAGACAGGCACCCAGTGAGATCTTCATTTGCACTTAGATCCATTATTAATATTGAATTGTGGAAGTAGGAATTTACTGGGATTGCTGAAGAGCTGTGTATTTGGTGCTTCAGATATGAACTGTCTTCAAAGCTTCTCTCTTCTAGAAATACTGATTTTTTACACTCTGGATGCATTGTATATGTTAATCAGTTCCTTAAACATTGTGTTTTGTCTTAACTTTGTTCTGAAACTCATAGTGTAAGATCAGTAGTAGTCAGTAGCTACTGAGATGGTGTTTGCAGTACATGGTACAGTATGCTTATAAGAAAGCTTGCTTCAGCTTGAGTAAGAGGAATTGTGGGAGTTTTCTACTCTCCTCAATTTAGAAACGTACGTTTTCAGGGAAATAAACAGCTTCGCCAATAGCTATGTAATAGGAATTTGTGGGGTAAGTTGACCCTTAAGTGTATTTTACTGTCACAAGGAGACATTCCTTTGAGTGTTGTAATGGGGGCTAGTTTCAATTCAGTGGAGCCATGAGTTTTCTATATACATGTTCTGTATTTTGCATTTTCTCCTCTAACTTGGAAGGCATGGACAAGTTCTTAAAATCTTTAGGGTATAGTAAAGTTTATTGAAAATGTCTGTAGACTTAAATTACAGCTAGTGGTTTTGCATTACAGGTAAGCAGTACCCCGAAAGACCAAAGTCTTGTTTCTGCCCCTCCTCTCTCTTCCGCTCCTTTCCCTAGTTCTCACACTTAGCATAAGTTCATCTGTTGCATCATCTCAGCAAAAAAAGACTGATTTAGTTTTTGTTACTGGATTAGTTTTCTACTGCTTTGGAAGCTGAATGTGTCTGTAATGCAAGGAGATGACTGTAGGCCAGAAATGGAGAAGAGAGGAATGGAGGAGATGGGAGGATGCAGTCTCCCTGTTCCTGGCAGGCCATCAACTGCCCTGAAGCTGCAATGTTAAACTGCGGCCCCGGGCTTGCCGTCACCCTCCAGCTCGGTCCCTGCAGGCCTCGTAGATGTCAATGTCTGTTTTGTCCCTAACACAGATTGGATAGATCAATGGGGTGGCATTTAGACAGCTCAAGACTATCATAGACACGTGCAATCAACGGTGGTTTGTAGTGCAGAAGAACATGGAAATCTAGGAGACTACAGCTGCGTATCTTCCCACTGTAAACTAATTCTCAGAAATCCTGTGCTGCAGCACGTTTTAGGAGACTGTTCAGATGAAACATTGAATTCTCTGGAGTCGTGGCTATTCAAAGCTTAAGACTGCGTGTAGTACCATAATTGTTTCTTTTTGCATGCGTGTGTTGTGATGTAGGTATCTCATATTTCCCCAGCTGCTTATATGCTCATGGAAGAGTCTTCCCGTTAGGACCCCATGTGGTCTCTTGAAAATAATACAGTGTTTATCTGATAAAACAGCAATTCCTTTATGATAGGATGGGCCTACTGAGGACATGCAGCGTGTCCTGGAGAAGGGTTTTCCCTTCTCTCCTTTTCAGCCCTTAGTCTTCTCCTTTGTGCAAGCCAGAAGAACAATGCTGAGCGGAGTGGAGCAAGGGACAAGTAGGGCCAAAGTTTGGAAGGGGGGAGTTGGGTTCAGAGTTCTAGGTATTGGGATGGGAGAGGGAAAAGGGGTGCAGAAGGCTGTTTGGCTTGTTAAATTGGGGGGGATTGGGTGGGTGGGGATTGCAAAGGTTTGCGGCAAGCCAGAAACAGTCCTGCTTCCCCATCAGCTATAGTGTGAGAGGGAGGACAGGTCTGAATGTGAAGGTTTTGGGAACTGTGGTGGTAATGGATTGATGTTGTGCTGCTTCATACTTGGATTGAAACATCTGTGGTTGTATGCTCTATTCCGACCTTTCACTAACAGCTTCTACCCAATTGTGGTTTTGTACATGTGCTGATGTTTGGAAAGAATTGTGTGAGTGAGGTTTTTTTTAAATGAATAGGGGCTGTTCTTTATACTAAGTTTCACAAAGAAAAAGAACGGAAGGGTGTTTTGTACTAAAAACAGGTCCTTGTATTCATCTGTTAATAGGAAGGATTTTCATCTACTATAATATAAGTAGCAAAAATAATTAAACTGAACAGTTTGTGCAGCACCCATATCTGAAAACTTCATCCAAGTGGCTTAGAGAGTAGCTAAGGAGTAGGGCTTGCCTCTCTAAAAATCAGAATCACTTTGCAGACTACTCCAAACAGGAAAAAAAAAAGTCTGTACTACCTATCCTTTGAGAGGGAGCTGGCCTGTGGTTATGAAAGCAGATGTATGACTTTAGTAGTTGTAGTAGTGGTACCATAAAATTGCCAGTTGTGACCTCTATTGCTTTTTATTGTAGTTCAAATTTTAAAATCCTGATCAGGCATTTTGGTATACAAAATGAATTGACAAATAAAGGTGGCTTACTGCATAAACCTTTCAATGGTAAAACCAGCAAATAATAGCGAGGTTATTGAAGCCTCCGACACAGAAACTTTGACCTTTCGTCCCATCTATAAAAAACCCCATCCCATGTCATTAGTGACAAAACAAGGTGAAACCTTAGTTTTTGGCTTAATTGCTCATATTTTATATTTAAGGATTTCATAGTATTTCAAGTGATCTGTTTTTCGGATGTAAAAGTATAGGGAATAATTTAGGTGAAGGAACTTGATCTAGGAGTGGATTTGACAAAAAGCTTGTTTTCAGTGCATCCGACAAAAACTGCCTAACTTCCTTTTTCTTTCACATGCTTTATGTAAATACTCTGTGCTTGTACCAAAACTGTGTTGGTTTCACAAGTATAATTGTCTTACCTGCAATTTCATCTAATCATTCAGTGTTACTTTTAGTTTTTTAAAAATGCACTAAGTTTATTTTTGGAAGTTCAGACTTATGAACTTGAAGACATCAAAGGAGGAGGCGGCCAGTGATTGGGGAAATGGCCACAAACAGTTCAAAGTATGGAATAACAGGAGAATGGCTAAGAGCCTGTGCTGTCGCTGAATTTCAGTTTAAAATAACTGGAGACATAAGGAAATAAGCAAATTATTTCATGGGTTAGCAACGAGCTTACTGGAGCAACTTGAAGAGAAGCAAGGGCAGCCAACAGCTTGTCAGTTTGATGGATTACACCCCAAAGTTTACTGAAAAAGAAATCATTAAAGTAAATCCATTGCTTTCATATGGTTTACCAGTGTTTGTTCTCACGTTGTGGTGTGTGAACCAGCAGCAGAATTTAGAGCCTGTCCATCATCTGTAGACCAAAGTATTTTTGATAACCATGCAATTGAGCAAGAGGACAGGAGTAATTTAGTATGTCTTACAAAATGCTGAACAAAATAATCGGAAAGAAAGAAAATAGAAAGCCTGAAGGTCAACTTGGAAGCATCTGATAGTCATCTTGGTGGTCCCCAGACTAGGCAGGATGACAGCTGGTATCTCTGACTTCTCATCAGTGGGCCTGTTCCCATTTAACTTCAGGCATCAATCTCCTTCCTTGTTTATATTTTTGCATCATATTGTGTAGCACTGGTGTTGTGTATGCTTGTGGTGCTCTGGTTGCAGAAGGTGCAGAGGGTTGTGCATGTTCCCCGCCCGCCCCAGAAACTTGTGTCTCTGATGCTTTTCGAGCTCTGCCCTTAGACGTTTGTGTCTGATTAATGAGGCCAAGGGTGTTGCATCAGGGCTTCGTGGAAGAATTGTCTTGAAAGAAGGCAGGTAGTTTTTCAGGAGCTGGTGCTAACTACCTATTTCCTCCCAGAATTTCGCTGGGGAAAAGAGACCTCACCTTCTGAAGTTTCTGACAGTAAAACAGTTTTCCAGAAATTGAGTGACTTGAGTGCAGAGCGCTTTACAAGTTCTTAAGAGTCCTGAGAAGACTTTTCCTTTTGCTAAGCTCATGTGCACGTTAATGGAAACTGCCTTGCGTATAAAGATACAAGAGAGGTTTCTTTTAAAGTACTAGTATGAATCACAAATATTAGTAATTCTGCTTTCCAGTTAGTGTTAGCTGAAGCATCAAATATACTTAAAATCGCTGTGTGTTTAAGAATATAATTTATAACTATATAGTTTAATAATACGTTAATATATAATAATACCACTATATAAGAACATGTTAGATTATATAACTGGGTTTAACCAATTACTCCTGTTGTATGGATATTTTGGTTTTTTTTAATCACTGTAAAATATTTTTCTTTTCTTCTTTAAAAAGGTCTGCTGGCTGTCAGTATCACCATAGCTCTTTTCATGTGTGCACATTAGAAGTTACTGTATCCATAGGGAAAATATTTTAATTGGGGAATTTCCTCTTAAAGTTTTATGGTTGAAAATGTACCCATAAATTGCTCCCTCCTTAAAAATAGCAAATGCAATAAGATGTAGGCTAAATCAGAAATGTGGACTTAATTCATCTGGGCATCAAGTCACAATATTTATATTTTACTGTGCTATAAAATCTATATAGAATTTACCTTTTGTGGCTAATACAAATTTGAGAAGCAATAAGAACTTTCAAATACAAGTTTTATAACACAATTTCTGCATCAGCATAACAATGCATTTTAACTGAGAGAGTGTGTATTTGGTGTGTGCCAAGAGGAGGCCCTCAGAAAGCCTTAAAAAAAAAAAAAAAAAGAACAGAAGGGCCGGGCCACAGTGATTTGTATGTTAAATGAAAGACTTATAAATGAGGCTGGTGTTGCATTTTGTTAGTTTGTTATTGCCTTATGGATTCATATTTTAATTTTAACACTCTTAAGCTTTGCCTTAAAGAGCATGCTGCAGACTTTTTGGTTTCTTCTTCCTTTTGCAGAAGTTTATTTTCCTTGATTAGATCTAAAGGCCTTTCATGTGTCCTAAATAACTTAAGAACTGTTAAACCTCATCTTTTCCTAGCTCTGTTTTCTAGCTCTTTTGATGAGTTGTCTATTGCTCTGTTTCTCTTTTTACTGATGCCCTCAAGGGAGAGAGCAGGGGGTGAAGACGTTGCAGGCAGCATAATGTCCTCAGAACTTGACCACAGTGGAGTACTACTTTACCAGGATGTACAGTGCCAGCTTGAAAACCCATATTATGGGGCGAGAATGTAGTCCGCTATCCAAAAGGTGCTTAGGTTCAGAGGGAGTCTGTAATGATTGCAGATATCTCTATTTCCTTAGAACTCTCTGCACCAGACTGCCTGAAAAGTGCAATCACAGCTTTTGCTTTTTCACAATAGTCCCCTTTTTATGAGTTTCAGTAACGTTTTCTGTTATGGATGCGTTAAGCTTTTTTTACTTTCTATTTTTATACTCACTGGGGAGAACTGGAAAAATAAAGACTTTGTAATTTCAGAAATGCAGCATTATCAGACCTGTCTTTTGAATATCATCCAATAATTCAATACTTACTGCAGGTATATTTAGATTGATACATAAATCTGTAGTCAACCAGTTGATTTCCGCATAGTAATTTTTTCAGCTCATGTAAGGTGCACAGTTAATTGTGTGTCCGTGCTGTGGAATGGCAAATCATAAATCCACTGTAAAAAATACATAGGAATGTCTTGTGTCTTTTTTGTACAATTTAGAAAAGATGAGATCGGTCCTGAAGTAAAAATATTCCCGGTAAATAACAAGATAAATTGAGAAATGGGGTTAACCTTATGTAAGAGCACTCAGGCACAGGGATGACATTGGTTTAACTAAGTCAGCACAGTGTGACTTCATATATTCAATTGCTGTCATTTGTACATATTGAACTCACTTTCCCCCAAGGTACTTTCGGACAACCATTCGATCTGTTTTTTTCGGTGTCAATTTTTCCATGTTTAAGAATGTCTTTGAATATTTTTCAATTAATGAAATTAAATAATGGATTCAAGCCAAATGTAATTACTTCTGTATTGTTCCTCCCCCTGTATGTGCCCCCCATCAGGTGCGCACAAAGGGGATGCTTAGCTTCATACCATGGAATGAATTTTTGTGAGGTTTGGGGGTTTTTAACTTCTATATACAGTAGAAAAGTTACTCTTCAGTGGTAAATGATTTGTGAAATGTGCTTTTTAACTGTCACCCTGATGAGTTACCATCCCTGACACCAGAATTTGTAGCTCTAGTAAGTGTGTGAGGTAAACAAATGATGGGGAACTTGACTCGACCTAGTCACATCTAGTGGTCTTCCATGTGTGAGAGTACACTTTAAGTGACAGCCATACAAAAGTTGATCACTTCACAGCTTACTAGTTATGTTAGAAGTAGATTTTAAATATTAGAAGAATAATGCTTGACAAAGTAAAAGACTGGTACAATGGTCTGAAAAGAAAAATGGCAGTGAAAAGAAGTTTCAGTAATGTATTTTAAGGCTTTGTTAATATACAGCCTTAAAACTATAAATTAGTTCCAAGATTGTGGTGAATATTACTTAAAAAAAAAAAAAAAAGGCAGATAAATGGAATTAAGCATTATGAATGGCTTGACCCCACCGCCCCCTCCCAAGCACTGAAATTTTTATGAACTAACAAATGCAGAAAGTTGTGAGCAGTTGTTCTGTGGTGCAGCTTAATCATGTCTACGTTTCATTCCCATCACCGCTTCCCTACTAGAGAGTAGCCTTCCTCTCTGCACCTTGGAGATCTGCATGTCTTGGAGACTTAAGCTTTCCTTTTGAGGAATTGCCTGGAGATTTTTCATTAAATTCTTCACGTGCAAGAAATCAACTCATCTGTCTGGTTTATTTAGAGAACATTAGTAAGATTCATATAGAATGCTCAAAGTACTTTACTGTCCTTGGTAATGGTATCATAAAATTGTATTGGCCATAGAAGAGGTGCTTTGCTGTCATGTATTGCAAGGAGGCTCTCTTGTTTTGACTAGTTCTCTGCTGTTGCTGGTACCAGATGAATGCTGCTGCCAAGTTAGGCTGAAGAGCATCTTTCTGGTGTCTTTACACAGAATGCCCTAGTAACCAGCTTCCTTGTTGCTTTGGTCTCCTTCAGGTGATTCTTAATTTAAGAACATGTGTGTTAGCTTGTTCCCTGTGACTGTTTCTAAGTGGGAAGGGCAGTTTTTATTTATTTTGCTACCATAATAATATTTCCTGGCAACTTAATCAGGTTAGTATGCACGTTTTCAGAACACAGGCTCATCAGAAAGCTCGCATGACTCATGAATATACAAATTTTCATCCATTTTAATTTTTTTCCAGCAGAATATTAAAAAAAAATATAAATCCATTCAGCCACATACTACCAGAAGTGTCCTTTTTAACAGTAAAGTTTGAAAGATTTCTTGAAGGAGGGATATCACTCATCTTAAAGAAGTGTACTTTCTTTCATATGCTACTACTACCTTCTTGGTTAATACCTGTTTCACTCAGATTCTCTTCTTGTGCAGATTAATTATTTCAAGCTGTCTCCTCCTTCTTTTATCAGATTTGGGAATGCAGCTTTCCACAGTGTATCTGCATGTTTTCAACCTGCACTTAAAACATACAGGCAAAAGTATACCTTCTTATGGTTTTATTTCCTTTGCCTATGTTATTTTCTTTGTTTCTTCTACTGGTGTGTGATGACTTTATCAGAAGTTTTTACTGAAGATGGCCTCTAGCTTTTATCTGAACATGCTGACTTCTTCCACTTCTACAATTTAGTTGTACAGCTGGAATAGCTGTGCTTCACTAGTTTAACATGAAAAAGGACTCATTTATTAGCTCAATAATCATCTGTGTTTCTGGAGTTAAGTCATATTTACATCTGGTGGAGTCTGTGGAAGACTGTTTTCTCGAGACAGATACTGTGGAAAATATATCGTATGTGATCTTCAGGAATATCATTTTCAGTAAGTGTCATATACCAGATGGCTTTGAGACCTATTTAGCTATCTGTTTTTGTTAATCTTGCTTTGCTTGCTTGAGACCTCGAAACTTAATTTCCCCACCTGCTGACAAATATAGGGTCATAGGAATTGCCATATTGGGTCAGACCATCTGTTCTTTAATTAGGAGTAGTAACAGATGCTTTGGATGATGATGCAAAAAAATCTACAATAGGCAGTTATGGCAATAATATACTCCAGGGTATATCTCTCTAGGATTCTGTTAGTTTGGCTTGTGTCATAAAACTCAAAGACATTTGTATCTTTTCCAGCTCTTTGTTTTTACATATTTTCTATTACAACGTAATTTTATCTTTTGTTCTCCCCTTTAATGTTGCTAAGCTTTTGCCTTTGCAATCCTGTATCCCTCAGCAGTGCAGAGGTATGAAGAAGTATCCCTTTTTGTTGATGGTGAACTTGTCAGCTTTCAATTTAGTTGAACACCTTCTCTTGCTCTTGTAGTATTCTGGGAAGGAAATTCTTGCTCTGCCTTTTGTGTGCCATTTTCTATCCTTTTGGGGGGGGGGGGGGGAGATCTTAGTCTCCCTGACATTCCCCTTCATATTGATATTTCCATGCTGCTTGTTATTCTTGGTTCCTGTCTCTGCAAGCCTTTCAACTAAACTGCAGTAACTGGATGATTCAAATTTCCCACCATGCTTCAGTTGAGAAAACACCATTGATTCCTGTGAGAGAGAATTTTTCTCATCTTATGCCACTGGAGATGCATAATTTGTAGGAAATACTTTCAGAATTTTAGCTTTTAGTTGAGGAGTATATGCTCCATTGTAATGGTGAAGGCAGCTTTGCAGGGGAATGTTGGCTAAACCTGCACCAGGGCTGCAGCAAAGTGCTGCTCTGAGCAGAATGTGACACAGGACTACAAGATTGGGGGGGAATCCCTTTTTGGTGATATGGGGGTGTCTCTGCTTCCCTTGGCAGTCCTACATCCAAAATGAGAAGCAGTACTTTTTTTTTCTTGCTGCAACTAGAGTGGTATTTAAAGGATTAATGAACTGGGGGGCAAACACTGTTTGCTGGTAGTAGCAGCAACTTTAATATCTAAACAGCAGTTGCCAAACTAGGGGTTATGGCAGCTACTGATGGGCATGGAACCCAAAAGAAATTAGTTTGCTGTTTTTTGGTATCCTGTGCTGTTCAAGAGCAATTAGTATAGAAACGAATTGATATAGATTAAGATTATAGTTTTAAAGGCGTCTTAGTTCTCTTCATTCTTGCCAGTTTTGCAGGGGGAGGCTTAATTCTTAGTCAAGTGTTGCTTGGGTATTGCCAGCCTCCTCAAATTGTGTACATTTTTCTACATAGATGCTTAGAAAACTCACTAAACCTCAAGGTGAGTGCAAGTTAGTAGTGAAGGAGTCCATAGGATTTGAGTGAATGGCTGTGAAGGCAAGTAAGAAAATTAACGGGTGAGAGAGAGAGATTCTTGTTAGATACATTAGCAAAGAGAAATGAAGTGTTGAACCCTATCCGAACTAGCAAGGGAATGCAGTTCTTTTTCTAATCTGCTTCTAAGCATTAGAGCCAGCAGTCTTTGTTGTGTTGTGTTCAGGTTTCCAAGGAGATGTGAGATATCTTTGTGAAACTGAGAAATCATGGGAAGAGGAATTTTAAAATGCATGTCAAACCACGAAATAGAGTGGCAGGGAGGACCTGTAATATGCAGTATTTTAAGGGTAGAACTTGAATGCCATATGACTGAAATTGTCTTTTTCACCAATGGTAATGATTAATGTTTAACTGAGAGCTATTTTAGGATGATAAACAACATTCCTTTCATTTTTAACTGCTTGGAGGGGAGACTAAGTGCCTAGTAATATATGCTTTTTATTCCAAATTCTGCAAGAATTCTTTACTTGGGATCAAAAACCTTAAAATGTTACTAAGAAATTAAGTTTGTTTAAAAATATTGGAGATTTAATTCTTGAGCTAGCTGTTTGGATTGAGAGTATTTAATGACTATATCTTACAGATTGAGCAACTCAGGAATGTTCTGTGTCTAGGACATTAAGAGCTACATAAGACTATATGAAGCGCTTAAGTGAACTTCTTGAGGAAACTGGAAGTTTTCAGTTGATTACAGCATGTGTTGCGTGCTATTGTATTTTGCATGCAAAAAGTACGCAGATGCTGGCTTAAGCTTAGGAGTTCTGGATGGAAGTTAAGTCCTGTGAAGCTGCTGGAAGAGTTGGCGGGTTTTGCTAATTGTGAACACATGCCATGTTTTGTGAAAGACCTCACAAATTAATAAGCAAGAGATAGACTTCTGTATTGGTGGTGACATGACAATTTTTATGGTATAGAATATTTTAGTTCAGCATTGTTAAGATTAGATAAATGAGTCTACAGCTGACACCAACAAAAGGAGAGACTGAGTAGCATCTGTGCTTACATGGTGCAAATTATGTACTTGCTGCTGTATGGTCAGTTTGGACTTAAGATTTATTCTATTCATACATTGCTGTAGATTCGTTGTGGTTCTCCTGACTGTATTTCTATTTCATCTGTGTATTTTAATTTTCTTGTGGTTTCACCTAAGCTTTGGCTGATCAGTGCCTTTATCACTCTGGTTACAATACCATTCATGGACCTCTTGTATGGCTGGCAGGTTGAGCGGACAGGTAGGGCATGTAGCAGGAAATCATTGGGAGATTCACTATGAATTTCTATGAATATTCAGGAGGAGGAAGGTAAGTGGAAACTAAAAATACTGCCATGGGGATTAGAATTTGAGCTGGAAGCCTGCAGGGATTGCAGTAGGGACTCTTAAGTGGTATTGGGGGGGGGGGGGGGGGGAAGAGGAGATTTAATGGACACGGGGAAAACACTGGCTCCAATTTAAGTATAATTGACATAATAAATCAATCAACAATGAATTATATGTCTCTTGGAAGTTAGTCTTCCTCAGTACTACTTGTTTAGTAGAGCCAGCAATCCATGGCATTGTTGGATCCCCAGCTGTCATAGTTCTGCTTCTTGTTTATTCCATAGGTTAATGATGGTTTTCTTTTCAAGCAGGTTTAAAGATATATGGAATACCTGATTTATTTTTTAAAAATAAAATTAAAAATGTATTTTTTAGAACATCACTGTGTAAGAAAAAATGCAAAGCACTGTCTTAAACTTTTTGGTAGAAGAGTTCTAACTTTTTATATGTTTAAAATCTCTGGTCTGTAAAATATGCTTTTAGTTGGCATATCTTTATGGTGGTTTCATGCCGATTTTTACTTTTAAGGCTTAGGTTGCGTTTTACTGAATATTCTAAGAGGAAGTATTCACCTACATTTACTTCATAATGTCTTAAACTTTAATTTCACCTATCAAGATATGTGAATGTTGATGTAAAAAAGCAAATGAGCTGAAAACTTTTGTTTGCATTGATGAAAATATTTGTAAAATCATATTTGAAAATACTGTTGTTCTTGGGAAATCATAGAACACAATGAATTGCAGAAGTTTTGAAGAGTATGAAATGGATAAAGGATGTTTTATTGATGCAGAAAACCAGGCATCTTTACCAGCTATCTCTGTGGTTTTCACTTAAATATACTGATTTCGTAAAGTAGCAGGCCTCTGAACTGCAAAAACGGTGATGTGAGTTTTGTCTTTGCTTGAATAATATATGTTTGAGACCAAGATAATAGAAAAAAAACTTGAGTAACTTCAAAAAAGGATTAGTGGATGAGGGAAAGGCTGTGGATGTTCTCTTCCTTGACTTCAGGAAGGCCTTGGACGCTGTCTCTCATGGCATACTCCTTGAGAAGCTGGTGTCTCATGGCTTGGACAAGTGTACTCTTCGCTGGGTGAAAAACTGGCTGGATGGCCAAGCCCAGAGGGTTGTGGTGAATGGGGTGAAACCCAGCTGGCAGCAGGTCACAAGTGGTGTTCCCCAGGGCTCGGTGTTAGGCCCCGTTCTGTTTCACATCTTTATTGATGATTTGGACGAGGGGATCGAGTGCACCCTCAGCAAGTTTGCAGATGACACCAAGTTGGGAGGCAGGGTCGATCTGCTTGAGTGTAGGGAGGCTCTACAGAGAGATCTGGACAGGCTGGATCAATGGGCTGAGGCCAGTCGTATGAAGTTCAACAAGGCCAAGTGCCAGGTCCTGCACTTTGGTCACAGCAACCCTGTGCAGCGCTACAGGCTTGGGGAAGAGTGGCTGGAAAACTACCTGGAAAAAAGGACGTGGGGGTGCCGGTTGACAGCCGGCTGAATACGAGCCAGCAGTGTGCCCAGGTGGCCAAGAAGGCCAAGGGCATCCTGGCCTGTATCAGAAATAGTGTGGCCAACAGGAGCAGGGAGGTGGTTGTCCCCTGTACTGGGCACTGGTGAGGCCGCACCTCGAGTCCTGTGTTCAGTTTTGGGCCCCTCACTACAGGAAAGACACTGAGGTGCTGGAGCGTGTCCAGAGAAGGGCAACCAAGTCGGTGAGGGGCCTGGAGCACAAGTCTTACAAGGAGCGGCTGAGGGAACTGGGGTTGTTCAGCCTGGAGAAAAGGAGGCTGAGGGGAGACCTCATCGCTCTCTACAACTACATGAAAGGAGGCTGTAGCGAGGTGGGGGTCGGTCTCTTCTTCCAAATAACAAGTGATAGGATGAAAGGAAATGGCCTCAAGTTGAGGCAATGGAGATTTAAGTTGGATATTAGGAAATATTTCTTTACTGAGAGGGTTGTCAAACATTGGAACAGGCTGCCCAGAGAAGTGGAGGAGTCACCATCCCTGGAGGTATTCAAAAAGCACATAGACAAGGCACTTCAGAACAGGGTTTAGTGGGCATGGTTGATGGTTGGACTCGATGAACTTGAAGGTCTTTTCCAACCTAAATGATGCTATGATTCCATGAAAATCCAAAAGCTTTGGGAAATAGCAACAATTAAATATTACTTAAGATTACATTACCTAGGGTATGGGGCAATTATTAAGTTGTTTCTCATTAATTTGGTTTTATATGTGTAGAAATGGTGAAACTGTAGGAGGGGAATTACATAGGTGCCACCTGGTGAGGAGAATGTAATTTTTTCTATTAGTTTTGGCGCCTGAGTTACCCGGTGCACAGTGAGCTTCAGTCAGCACTTCAAGTTGCACAGACATGGTTTCTCAGCTTCACTGTAGATAGCAGTGAAGATTTTTTCTTTTTTTTTCCTCTTTTTTTTTCTTTTCAAGTAAATAAGGTTCCAGTGAAACCTCAAAGCTGAAAGGAATTTCAAAACGAAAATAAAACAATCATCTGTTGGGAGAGTTTAATTGGCTGCTATTCAGTACAGAAAACTGTACAAAAATGCTTGTGGCCAGCTAAATCAATATGAATGTGTTACACTATTTTTATTCTTATTTCCCTTGCATGCATAACGCAACATGCCTAAATCATTTTGATTTAGGCATGATTGCAGTTCATTAAAGCCCACTTTGTATTTAAAACCTTTCTGAAAGAAAATATATGCTTTTCCTGAAAAATCAGTGTTAAACTGAAGGAGTGATAAAAACAATTTTTTACATACATAATGAGTTCTTGTTTCTTCAGTTATCTCCCATATAAAACTGACATAAAGTTTCATTAAAGGTATGGTTTGCTGCTGTGAACATTTAGCTTGTTAAAGCATGTGGGGACAGCCCTTCCTAAATGTAATTCTTTAATAATTTTATCCTTGATGACCAGCACTTAGGGTATCTGAAATAGCACACATCTTGTCCAAGGAAAAGTCTTGATTGTGGTATGTATTTTGATACAAAGTCAGGAGATCTACTGTATGTGTTAGATTTAGTAATTAGTAAATATAATTCTGCCAAATGCTTTTATTCACTATAGAAATCAATGTGGTGAACAAGGCAGGGATTTTGCAATAAAAAGTGGCTATCTGAAGAGTTAATTGAGCATTTGTATGGTAATAATCTATGTACATGGAAGAAAAATTTGTCTAAATAACAATGCAGCAGCTTTTCCAGATTTGTCTTTTGGTTGTGATGTTTTAGAAGTTTTACTTGATCTCTTGTTTTAGAGAAAACTCAAAGTAGATTGCAGTTTTAATTGCTAGGCTACAGCAAAATGCGGTGGTCCCCACAAAGGGTGTATCTCAAGCAGATCTTCTGACATGCTTTTTTTCTTTGATGTGAGAGAGCTCTCTGCTCTTGCCTGCGTGCAAGTGTTGTATAGGTGAATGAAAATTGGTGTTCTGAACAATGAATGCTAATTGTGTAATAATGTGTCAGCTGTCCCCAAATCTGCCCGTTCCCATATGAGGTGCTGTCTCCCGCCTGCGTGCAGGTAGGCATGCACACCTGCCTTCTGGTGACAGAGCTGTGTCCTGGGAAGTTCTGGGAATGCAACAGAATTCTCAAGAAAAGTTGAGAGAAGGAGGAAGGCAGCATGCTTTCCAGCTAATTCCATTTTATACTTTACACAGGGACTTCTGTGTCATGTCGTACTCCCAGGTGCATTTCAGAGCCACGCTGTGGCTGTCGCTCTTGTACAGTCGCTTCTCATCTCCTGCTCTGTCTTCTTCCCTGAAATGCTGCCAGCGGTTAGTTGAGTGGGATAAGAATTGTGCTCAAATTTGTCTTCATAAAGCCACTCATTAGGCGCATATTTCAAATCTGGATCAGTTCTTCAGTCTATGCCTGTATGTATAGCTGACGGTAGAGGAGAGGGGGCATGTTATTTGGCTGCTGGTTTTGGTGATAACGCTGGCCTGTGCTGGTTTGAAGGGCTTGTGGGGTGGCAGCGCACAGGTGCCGTATTGCCTCCCTGATAGCGACTGGTGAAATGCAGTGCTGTCGTGTCCTGGGACTTCGGAAGAGGGATGTCCACGGGTCACTGTGTCCTGTGTATCTGTTACGTGGCAGCTGTTAAGCAGGTGCAGCGTATACCCTTTGGTACTTTGGTTCTGGTGAAAGGAGTTTTGCTGGGTCAAGCAGGATTGCTAGCACTGAAGTCCAGCCAAGACACTAGAAAACTTAAAGCAGCTCTGAGTTTGTCAGTGTTTTGGTCAACTTTCAGGTTCTTTGTAGATAAAACTTTAAAAAATTAAAAAATGGAGTATTTTAAGAAAAAAGTACTTTTTTTGCTTCACCTCTATTTACTAGAATTTGGGGATTACGGTTCTGCAAGTGGTGATTGTTCTCTTACACTTTCTGTCAGTGAAATCCTCCTTTTTCCTTTCTAGCTGTTGTAATCTTATAGCAGCAATGTCCTGCTCTTTACTTGGGACTAACGTCTTGTTCTAAACTCTCATCAGCTGTAGAAACATGATAGAATAATGCTGTTTTTATGAAAAATGCTATATACAGTGGTGCATAGTTAGTTTCCTCTTCCTTTCTCCCACTTCTTTTCATTTGTTGTTGTCCTTTTAGTGTGAACTTGATTTATTATGCTTAGTCCAAACAAAAAGATCGTAGTTTGCAAAAATTACTTGCTACTTATTTATATTTACTCTTTTTATTTGCAGGAGCAAAAACTATGAGAAAGGGTCAAAAGCAGGCTAAGAACAAAATATTGATCCCTTTTTGCTTTCCTGATGTCTGATGTGATTTTTTGTGTGTTTACAAGCAAAGATGTAACCCTAGTCTGTCTGATGGCTCTGAGTTATGCACATCTCTGGCCCTGATAGAGAAGGCACTGAGGAAATTTTCCCTCTTTGAGAGCGCCATTTTGAAAGGACTGGGAATTTGCCTATTTGATATGTGTTATAATGCATAAGGTTCTTACTGGTGAAGAGAAATATTTAGCTAGGGCACATCATAAACTTGCCCATTGCCAGTGAAATCATCTATAAGGTCGACTTTACTGGCTGCTGGCGTTAAAAAAATGCCAATGACTTACGAGGAAAAAGGAGGGAAGCATACCTATTATGACAAAAAACATGTCATATGAAGTAGTGTGATACAATAATACAGAAAAGACTGAAAATGCAGTGTTGTGAGTCAATGCATATAAAAAATGCTGGTGAAGCAACATTGCTTTCTTAAGTAATAGGACATTGTCCCTCAAGATCTTGAATTTGGCCCTAACTGTGGTGGCACAGCATCTACATCTATCTGCCTCTTTCCCTTGTTGTTCTCCTTGAGACTTTCCACTACTGTGCAGTGCAGAAGTCACCTTTATGGTGCTCCACATATAGGGTTACCTGTGCTGTTTGCATTATTATTCAGTTTGTAAAACAAGTACCTCGTTGGATGTCTTTGGAGCTAATTAAACATTGTCCTCCCAGGAGCCAGTTCTCTGTAAGCAGAAACAGCAGAAGCATGATACTGTGCTGTGTCCCAGCGAGGATGAAACATTTCCCTAACTGCTGCTTCTGCCTTGGCTAACAAGTCATATCCATTTTATCAGTCTCATTTACATGTGAGAGCTCTAAGCAGAAACCTCAGGGCATAGTAGTGCTTAATGTATAATAAATACTATTTGCTTTTTTTAATGGCTAAATGAAATGTGCATTTTAAGCTTTTAACGAGAATCTTTGTAAACATTTTATACAGCTTTAGAATTAATCTTTAATGTGTTTTTTAAGAGATCTGGTTAATAAAATGTATTTTCTTACTAATGCTGTCACCCACAGATTTAAAGAAAAAAAAAGTCTGCAGCTGGAAGCTGTTTAACAATTTCCTAATGGAGTGGTGTTAAGAAGAAAATAAGAGTATTCTAGCAGTTCAGACCTTTGGCAGTTTTGGAAGGTGAAAGTAAGTTAATCCAGTGATTCCAAATCCAGAAGGTGACTATATGCAGGTCTGGACTGAGGCATATGGATGGGGCTCTGAGAGCCTTGCAGTATTTGTGCGCTGGTTCCAGTGGTCTGTTTCCTCTTAAGTTAATCAGATACTTAGGACTTTTTACAGCTGTTTAACCTGCAAAGGGCTGACTTTAGCTGCTTTATGACGTACAAGAGGCATGCCACATACCACTCTGGTTCTTTCTTCTCATCTTTACAACAAAATTAGGGAAGTATTTGACTAAGTCTTACCTAATTCCCCCAAACATGTTTCAACAGACTGTTACTGAACAAAAAGCAAGCTCTCCCCCCCCGCCCCCCCCCAGGTCTCCCTTGGCTATTTACTGTTCACCCTTGTCTTGTTTGTCATCAGTCCTCCATTTGGTATGACACCATACCAAATGCTTTCAGCTGCTAATATGAATAGACAGTGGAGAAAATATCTTCCTTGTTCTATTATCTGTTCCTTTCTGTACCTGTAGAGAAGTGTTAAGATCTGTCTCCATATTTCATGAAGTTTTTAAAAAATTAATGAGACTGTTGTTTCTTTGTAGGGAAATGACATTTTCATTTTCTGTTTTTAGGTCAGTGTTACGCTGCTGTAATGATTACTCACTGTTAGCCCTGTAGGTTGCTCTGTTGAAAGTGTGTTTGTAGAACTTTTAGTGCATCTTAAAGAAGCTGCCTGAGACCATGTTTCAGGTTTGTGTGTTTAGTGGTTTTTTTTTTTCCCACAAAGATACTGCACGCTTCATCCACAAGAGTTTTCAGTGTTTGAAACTGTAGATTCTAGCAAACAAAATGCAGTACTTCTGTAAAGTGAATAATCTCTATAATGGATGGCACGTGCTGTGTCATGGTGTTAAGGAAATCGATTCCACCAGATGCTCAGCTGTCTCCTAGCCTCCAGCTGCTGCTTTCCTTACGCTTCACACCCAAATTGCTTGGAAAGTATTTGTGGTAATAGGGAAGGTGGACTTTGGTGTATTTTAGGCATCTTAGACTAAAAAAAGAATTTGGTATTTCTTGCTGGCCTGTATCGCTTTAGAATTGTTTGGTCTGAGTCCATTTTTAAAATAGATGGTATCATTAGAAGAAAAACAATAGCAACAATCAAGTCTATTTCTTTTTGATATTCTACAGAATTTCTTCTGACAGATCTTCTTATGGGTTAATCTTTTTTCTAACATGGTTCCTCTGTATTCTAAAAACAAACCACAAAAGTGGTTACTGTCTTTAGCGTCGTGTATGTGTATAGCTTCCTTATAGACCTTAGAGCGTTCAAAAATATTTTCTACCAAATAAAATATGGGGTTTTTATTTTTTGCTTTTATTTTAAACACTATTCTGTACTAAATCTTACTGACATTAAAGTTCTCTTGTGATGTGTTTGACTGTAGTGGTTTTTTTAATATCCAATGAGCTATTAGTTTAATACAAAAGTGTCTTTAAAAAAATCTGTGTCCTGATTATCTGTTACTATCATTCTCATTGACAGTCATAAGGAGTGGTGAAGTAAATAGTTGAATCCCTGAAGATAGGTGGTTTAATAATAATTTCAGTGATGGCTTTAATGATAATATTGCATAGGCAGTCTTTTCACAAGGAAATTTGGTTCAGTAGTACCAATAAAATTCATAGCAGAGTGGAAGAATGAAAAGTGACAGTTGCTTGTTCCAGTGTAAGTGGCATAATAAAAAATTATGATCCGTGCGAGAAATTTTAATTGATCTTTTTATACATAAGTATTAATAATTATCCTGACGTGCTACCAAAATGAAGGTGAATATGAATGAAATTACTAAGGTTTTTAGTTAAATGTGTGGATTTATTTCTCATAGCCTTCTCCCTGAAACAGTGCTTCTGTAGAAGGGTGAATTTAAAGATGCTTACCAGATTTTTGGGATTCTCATTTTATTTAAATATCTAAATATTATTATATATACAAAGGTATGGTAACTCTATCCCAGCTGAAACCAGGACACCAGTCTCTTGCTAGGAGTTGCAATAAATGTCAGTATCTGCTGTGCAGGAAGATGGGAAATGACAAGAATAATGTATAGAGCGGAATTTTTTGAACTGCTATTACTGTGCCATGTTCCTTTAATGAACCAGAATTTACAAGTATGCCTACTCAGAGTGGAAGTTGTAGTCAACTAAAATGAGGTTCTGTACTAGAATTTTTGACAGTCTTCACGATACATGGTGTTGATATCCCAGCTTTTAATGCTGCAGATGTATTTTTCAGAATACTTTTCATGATGAGTTAGCCTTAAAATGTTTATCCTTGTTTAAAATATTGATATGTTTGGCAGTTCACAAGGCTAGATGAGCATGCCAACATTTCACACTCTCAGACCTTAAGATTCCTCCAGTTCAAAAAGTAGAGCATGTTAGAAGTTTTGGTTACTTCAAAGAGTTAACTTCCTTGATTAAATGGATTTTATGGTTTTGAGATTCAGAGGCTGAAAATAACTGTACTTCAACACATCTACCTAATTTTCTCTTCTGCTGTACTCATCACTTGTGGAGCTTTACAATTAAACTGAACGTGTCTCACATCCAGGTTCCCATTGCTGCTCTTTCTGATACATATGGATTTTTTCAGTGTAGCTCATATTGCATGGAAAAGCCTTGGAAGGCAGCTACAGACAGGGTGAAGGATTTCATGTTGGTGTGAAAGTGATGCTGTATCTGCTAAATAAATAGCCACCCAGCTCATTTATCACTTTCTGCTGTGTGATAGCTATGCCAGCTAGAACAGAGTGAGTATTCCTGGTTAAGTCTGCTGCTTTGGATGCGCTTCTGCCCTGTTCTCTGTGTTACTGTGTCAATCTCTTGTGTCCTTTACCGTGGCTTTCTGCGTTTCTCTTTGAAACACTCTGCTTTTCTCTCTTTTTGTGCTTCATCTCTTGATGCTGCTCAGTACTTCTGAAGGGTGTAGAGTTTCTCACCCCAGTGTGTACTCACTGTTTAAATGGATTCAGCTGCCCACTTAGAACATCAGCTGTCTGAGCTGATCTGTGATGACTTTTCTAAAAGAGATTGTACTGCACTGTGCTTGTGTCTGTGCATGTTTTGAAAATCGGCGAACTAGTGAATGGTATGCTCTGTTATATTTCAAGTGTAGGTTTTTGTTCTGTGCTCAGATTTTTTTTTAAATGAAGTTAGTTCTTCTGTTGGTGTGAACTGTTGGTAATTTGGCATCAGTTAAACACTTGTGCTGCTGGATTTAAAAGCAATTTCGGTTCTTGCCTTGCTGTGCTAAACTTGATCATTGCTCTAAAAATATGGGTTGTCTTTTTTGTACATAAAAAATCCTGTACTTGTCTATATAATTGCTTGTTGACAGAGAGAGGATGCTGTTGATTTTGGAATCCCTGCTTAGTGCGGTAATTTGATCTTCAAACTGTGTTTTGTACTTGGTGTCTGAAAATGGCCATTTGGAGTCCTGTCTGGAACCTAGAGTTTTGCATCCATCTAGAAAGCAGTAGCCTAACACGGGTAAACGGACCTGCACTTGGAAATTAGATACCTAAGGCACCTAAGTGTGAGGAGGGGAAGGAAGACTCCAGCCACCTGCAATTCCTCAGCTAGAGTACACAGTTACCTGCAGCATCGTCACTTTGTGCTTTCTCTGTGATTAACAGAACTATGGGCTGCATAAACATACAACTGTATGCACCCAGTCTACAGTGATATGGTTTTAATCAGAACAGTAGTAAATCTAGCAAACTGCTGAAAGCTTGAAAATGCATTTTGAGTATACACCATTTTTAGTGTTTTTCTTTCCTGGGTTTCCTTGCATATCATTTAACATCAGGAAAAAAGACCAGACTTGAGTAGAACTGTCTGTACTACATGTCTGAAGTGCTTAGGAGGAGAAAGAGCTTGTGAAATGTTGTCTGAGCTAACTTCATTACTCAGGCCTTTTTTGGTGGGAATTTCTATATTTTTTTAGGGTTTTCTTAACAATTCACTTGGCTGGTATTTGTTACAATTTCTATATTTTTTTAGGGTTTTCTTAACAATTCACTTGGCTGGTATTTGTTACAATTTTCTTACACTGTCAGTGAATCTGCTCGTTCCTGTCCAAGACTGTATCAGATAAAAATAGTCCCAAATTACCAATTTGATACAGGAATTCTGCGTGATTTGGGTTGTCGGGTCTTTGCTCTGCACCCTTTTGGACATCTCAGAGCTGGGACTGAGTTTTCTAAACAGGGCTGTTACTGCTCTTAATGTCTCAGAAAGAAACCCATTACGAGTATTTTTACATGCTTCAAATCAGTGCATTTTTTTATCTCTGTCATGCTTCAGCATCCTCTGAGTTGGTGCTTTGTTGAAATTTCTGGTTTTGATCTGGTATTCCAGTAGATGAGTCTCAGAAATTTCCTGGGAACCCTGTAGAGCTAGCAGTCTCTGCTCTACTCTCCCTCTGGACTGATGGGAGGCAGTTGCACCTTCTCTTTCTCTCCTTGGGACTTTATTTTGCAGGGTAGGAGCTGTCATAACTTTCCTGGTACCTCAGAGGATGACAGCATAGCTGCACAATGCTGGCTGAAACATCCGTCTAACTCTTGTTTCCTTTCTAGTTGGTCTAAAGGTTTCGCTTCAGGACTGCTGGATTAATAAGTCTGGTTTTAATTCAGAAGGATGATTTTGAGTTTACAGAGGCTCATTGACTATTCTTTTGTAACTTGAAGAAATTTCCTTTCCCTCAAGTGAATCAGAGGAAACTTCACCTTCTTTCTATCTCCCAAGGATATTTCTCTCATATTTTTGATATGCTCTAAACCTACTTGAATCCTACATTTCTGCCCCTGTGTAGCCAAGTAAGTTATGTAACTATTGCTTTATTAATACAGCGCTAGAAAATCTGTTGTTTGATCTCCTTAAAGCATGTGAGGCATTAATGTTCTTGGAAACATATCTTTATTTGATCATCATAGGTAATAACCCTTCCAGTATTTCATGAAGAGAAATTAAATGTCATGCCTAGATGAGATTTCTCTGCCACAGGAAATCAGTTTGTTTTGTCATTCACAATCAGTCTCCATTTCTAAGGTTTGGTTTTTCCTAGAGAAGGACCCTCCTTATCTATTCTGCTAGCAAAGTAAATCAGCCAAGCTGTTTAAAATGTGTGAACTAAAATAACATACTGTTTTTTCTGATCGCTGGGGAAATTACTACAGTCAATAAAATTGATGAGTTGTTCCAGCTTTTACATTTTTGTCAGAAGAGCAAAAATTGTTGCTGATTTTTATTTAGCAAATTCAGTGCTAATATTTGACTAACAAGTGTGGCTGAACTTCATGATTTTCCAGCTTTTGTTGCATTAAGAAATGAATAGCACTCTTCAACTTTGTATGAAAGTATTCCAGCAAATTAAGAAAATTCAGGAGTCCCCTGGGAGTTTTGGATGAAGTGACTCTTCTAATCTGCTACAGGAGTCCTTTGGGTTTTACTAAATACTTTTTTCCTGGACAGAAGTCTCTTTATACCCTTGAGTTGTATGCTCCGTTATTCATTTAATGATCGTTTTACAGTTGTCTTGGTTTCTTGATCACTTAATGGGATAAAGTAAGAATCACTGAGGTTAGCACTGTTTCAATTTTCAATCCAACTCCAGTGGTTTGGGAAAAGCTATGTGGTGAGGTTCAGAGTTTAAATGGCTTAACCCTTTTTTGCCGATGGTTGGTTGTATTGAGAAGTTGAAGCTGTTATATCGCTTCCTTTTTGAAAATGGTCTTCATCATAAATGTTTTGCTGAATAAAAAATATTAAGTGGTCAGAGTAAGGAGCTCATGTTTGAAATGTGATTAAATGAAAAATCCTGTCCCTTTCCAAGTAAGAGGGAGGTAGTAAAATATTTATGTGTAATGTGGAACTGCACTGACTGTAAGGGGGCAAGTGGGATAGTATCTCCCATGATTCAGTGATGGGCAGAAACTATTTCATTGCTTGGTGTCATTTTTTTGGTATACTGACTTCTCAGAGCTTTGAGAACTACTTTAGTTCTTCGAAAATAATTGCTTTTTAAGATTGTTCCTTTGGGGGGCTTGGGTCAATAGCAGTAATTTGAAAGAATATTAAGGTGACTGAGTAACAGTTTAATAGATTGAGTTAAATCTTTAGGAGTCTATGAGCTTTGCTTGATTTACTCGGTGTGATTTCATATGTGTATAATTGCCTGGACCACCAAACTCATGTCAAGTTAAACACTAGCTTCCCTCCATCCTTCACTTAATACGCCTTTTGAAATCTGGCTGTGCTACCAAAGAAAATTACAATGATAGGGCCTTTTATACCTTTTTAAAGCTATCTGGCAGATCTAAAAGTGTTACCAGAACTCAGCCTAATTTGTAGTTTGTAACAAAATTTGAGAGAAATTCTGACAATGAACAAGTATATGTCAATGGTAAAAGAGTATGTCTGGCTTTACAGCTGAGGCAGTCTTTGTAATCTTGTGAACCCTGGAGATGGAGAATGTCTCATGCTTTATGTCCTTCAGTTCTGGGTCCAGTAACACAACATCTTGGCCAAAAGATTGACCTCACAGTTGAAAAATATTTATAAACTGATTCATAATCCTTGTTCTCAGCACCTTTGCTGTTACACCTGAGTCACTATCCTTTTCCTAAAGCATCCCCTTGAAAAATAATTTGCATCATAGTGAATGTAAAGTGTGAGTATATTTGTAATCTTCGTGAATTTTGCAAAATGACTGTTCCCCAGAATTTGTACGTTTTGCTTAGGATTCAGGTCAGATGATGTTCTGCCCCAAAGACACGAGGTTTATTTTTTCACTGTGGTCTCCAGGAAGAGAGGAGGAAAAAAGGCAAACTGTAGTCATTTCATGAAATTTCCCTTTGGTAATGTCAAATTGTCATTAAATGCTGCTTTCAAGGGCCTGAAGAATAAACTCTTCCAGATACAAAATGCTTTAAAGATTCCAAGAATTTTTCATGCTTGTCATCATCAGCCTAGATGGAGCTCTGAAGGTACGTTGTTGATGATAATAGTGAACTTTGACTTTACTGCAATTTTGTGTATTATGTAAAGTGAGACTTTAGCCTTTTATTAATCGCTGTCTCTTATTCTCATGTTTCAAGGCTATATTTGTCATCAGCATTTTTCTGTCTTAGCTCCAGTTGCTGAAGTATCTTAAGGGTCACAATTAGGGATGCTGTCTTACCTTCTTCATTGTTTAAATATGCTTTCCATGGCATACTTTATCTACAGTGTGCAACATTATCCTAAGTGTTTTGGAAAAAACTTGCCTGAAGTTGTCCCTAAACTGATGGCTCTGTAGTCAATTCAGTGAATGGCAGCACAAAATGCATTAAGTGGTAAATCATGGTAATCTTCCTAAAGTTCTGGGTAGGTTGGATGACAGTAGCTGCTGTGAATGTTAAAAACAGTAGCTTCCCCTCCCTCCCACCCTGATGAATTATATTGCGGGCTTGTAAAGCACATGCTAGGTACTAGGTTAAGCAGTTAAAACAGCAATTGGTAGACAGTACAAATGATTTACCATCACATTTTTACAAGGTTAGTAACATTGCTTTTTACAATGAAGTTTGAGAGTCCCCACTGTGAGTCCTTGATTGCAGTCCCTTAAGTGTTTCAAGTGACTTCAGATACAATCCAGCAACCTCCAAGAATGAACCTCAGGGTTTTGGGTTTGATGGGGGTTTTTTTGTCTTTAAGTTCAAAAAAATATGTGCTGTTCTTTGAACCTGGACTGTAGTTGTTTAAAATCTGAAGTAGGAATTTAACATTTGGAAGTTGCTGTAAGGGATGTGACTTTTTTCCAGTTTGCCTCAGTGAAATTTTTCCAGAAAAGTGGTAATCTTTGTAGGCTTTAAAAAATTTGCATTTATGCAAAGGGACTCTTGAGAATTGAAACAATATACTAGCAGATACAGTCTCTATATATTCTTCGATTCTTACTCTTGACCGTACTGTTAACCTCATTTCCCCTTTGCAGGAAAACTGAGCAACTTTCCTTATGTGTAGTCATTCAGATGTGTTTACTAGTAATTCTGTAATGCAAAACTTTCTGATACTGGCTTTAGAGATACTGAACTTAAAACAGAAGACTTCTAATTCCAGAGAAGGACACCCCCCCTCAACCCTCTCAGACACTCAGAATGCTTCTTGTTTGGCTAAAGCAAATATTTGAGTCTATGGTTGTTGCTTAAAACTACAAACTTCTATCCCCATCCATCAATTGTTGATAAATTTTTTTTTTTTTCAAATAAATCTCCTTGACACTTCCATCTCAATTCTTGCAGAACAGACTCTTGATTTGCCTTGTATTTTGTTAATTAGGTTTTATGTTTTCTTGGATACCAGTTAAATCAGGATAAAACTTTTTTCCAAAACTTTTGCAAGCAGGGACATAGAGGGTGGGAAGAGAGGTCTTGGCTTGTCCCTCTTTCTTCTGTGTAGTATTCTGTAAGAGAATAGTTTTCCCCCCTTTTAGCTGTGCTAAGTTTTTCTGTCATTCCCAGCTGTGGGCTCCAGAGAAATTGCATGACAAGTTTCCTTGGGAGCTTCTTAGAGGACACCTGGATTTGGGAATTTAATGGTCTCATGGAACAGCTGATTCGAGCAGTCACCCTCCTTGTAGAGGAATCAAATTGTGCTTCAGCTTCATGCTTCAGTATCTCCATCAGCATTTTAAAATGTTTACCTACATCTCGGAGGGGATGTGATGCTTAAAGCAATACTGCATTCCTTTGAATCTACAGTGGAGAAAATATTTATATGTACAAAACTTACAGGAGGATTTGCAGTGGGATTTTTTCCATATTGTTCTTGGTTTCTTTGGAGATGTTTAGTTACCATAACAACACAAGCTAATTGTTAAATGCATGCTTATGTTTGAAAGCGTATTATATGTAGAATGAAACCTCCTCAGTCACTCAGGAGCAATATGATAATTCTGTTAACGGCTTTTATTCTGAAACTAAAATATTGAATTGATAAAAGTGATGAAATATTTAGGAATATGCTTTTTATATTTTGAAGCTAACCTTTGGTGTAGTGCTTATTAATGTGTAAATGTGGATTGAGGCTAAAAAAGGACATAAAAAAAAAGTCTGTTGTCTTTCAAAAAAGTAGTCTTAAACTGTCTGAGATGTTACTAGGGCTTACTCAACCATAGCATTGTGATATATTGCAACTTGAATAGTTATCTCCGTGACTGCTTTGCCAGATGGTAGTGAAAACTGCCTGTCTGAAATACCTATCCATAAAAGTGATGAAATGGACTTCTATGTTTATTCTGATTTCCAGCACATGCTGTCTGTGTCTTCTGATTTGTTAGGGTAGAAACCGCAAATAATTGTCTTTAACAACAGTAAGCATATTGTTGCTGATGAAGAAATGCTTGTGTTTATATGCTGAACTCTGTCTTTGGCATTGGCTTATGAAGGTGAGGGGAGCACAACTGGTTACTACACTCAACAGTAGTTAGAGCAATTCACCATGTAGCTGAATGGAGCAGAATGTGATGGTAGGAAATGCATCTGTTCTTCTTTGCGTGACTTGGTAGTGGGTAGACTGCTGCATTGGCTTAACTTCAAACTTCCAGAAAGGACGTAAGTATTGAGAATTCAAGCCAAAACGCTAAGTTATGAAAGAAAGCAAATGTTGCACTTCAGTTTCTGCTGGGTGCTGAAGCTGAGGAGCTGACATTTCAGCAGCAGAATGATGGCTTCATAGAGATGAGTACAGGCTGAGTCATGTAATATTCAGCTTCAAAAAAATAAAATTAATCTGCTGTACATAAAGTTTTTCGTTGCTGCCAGCCCACTCTGAAAACTTAGTTATGCCATATTTATTAGTGTAATTGCAAGTTTTGGCTGGCTTTTCTGTTTTTGTTTGGGTTTTGTTTTTCTTTTTATAAAAGACAACAGTATACATAATTTTTTTAGCAACTTGCCAACAAATTGCATCTAAACAGACACACTTTTACCTTTTCTTTGAGTTACTATGCCAGTTCCTTATGAACTTTAGGCGTTTCCTCTCAGCAAGCTTGATTGATAGCTAATTCCAGCTCATCAAAGTCCCAATAACATTTTCTCTTTGTGGGTCAGTTACAGTCACTTTGAGCTTAAACAGTAATGTGGATTTGTTTTTGTTTCATTCTGGGAATTTTTTTTTAGTAGTTTAAGCAAATATATTTTATTCAGTGTTCATATTTTGCTACAGGTCAGTCATATAAGGTGGAATCAAGTTTTAGGGTGTTTGATTTTTCCTGAAACAAGGTACACCCATGTCAATAAATGACTGGACAATCAATTTGGGAAGGGAAGGGTAAAATATGTTTCTCTGAGTCTTATTCTATGAGGTATAATATCTATTGGTCTGCTGTTTCTGAGGTGGATTGTATAGTATCTTTGTATATCAGAGTGTGTTAGAGGAACAGCTAGAGCGTGTTGGATGTATGGAATACTTTTGAAATCTGGGTGGCCAAGGAAAACAAGGAAGGATAATTTAGTGGTTTGAGATTTGGACTCTCTAGTGTAGGAAGTTGCTTGTTGCATTTCCATCATCGTTTTTAAGGGCAAAACAAATATGGAAAACAGAAACCAATCTGGAGGAAATGGTAGCAGTAAGGATCAAGATACAAGCTTGCTTTTAAAATCCTTTGGCTCTGTCGGCATTTTGGTTTATTTCTTATTTCACTTACAACAGAGGTTCTGTTTTCCTCTCAAGTTGTTTAAATGTCTTAAATTCCTGATGGTTCCACGTGGTGGAGGTACCATATATGAATTTCCTGACACTGCCTGTGTGCCTGGGCAGTGTTTCCAAATTCTTGCTTGCTAGCCTCTGCCTCCTGTATACTGTTTTGTTTTGCCCTGGAGCTCAGTCAGGGCTTCTCTATTTAGCCAAGCTGGTGTCTGTTTCCTGTGCGGTCCCACCGACTAGTTCCCTGAGTAAGGTGAAATCAGCTCTTCCAAAGTCCGGGATCTATGCTCTACTACTCTTCTTCCTCACTCTCCTCAGGCCATTAACCACCTCTGTTTGTGGTCACTGCAGCCAAGACTGCCACTGAGCGTCACGTCCCCAGCCAGCTCTTCCTGGTTTCTGTACAGCAGATCCAGCTGTGTACCAACACTGGTTGGCCTTTCCAGGACCTGCATCAAAAGCTTATCCCTATTGCTCTGTAATTTTGCAATTAAGTTTGAAATGAGTCCTAGTTGATAAAAAAGTGATATTGTATACAAAATTGAATATAAATTGGTATATTCTGTAGCCATTTGCTTTTCTGTGTACAATAGAAATTGGGGACACATCTTTGATGGTAAAATACAATAAAGGGACTTTCTTCGCACATACCAGTATTTTATGAGGCAGAAGAAGAGGCACATTATCTGGAATCAATACAAGCTTTAGAATCAACAAATTGTTTTTCATGTGTGTTAAATAAGCATGTGGGAGACATTCATTGTGAACAAGCTGGTAATATTTTTCTTCGCACAATTCTGAAAAGAAATTTCTGTGGTAACAGTGACATTTGCCAATTTGGTCTTAAATGCCTTCTTCCTCTCTGGCAAAATGTAGTCTGTCCCAGTAGGGATTACACAGCTATTCTGTAGAGGATCTTTTTATGGAGAAATGCATGTTAGCCTTGCAGGCCATTTAAGTTGTGTTTTTCTGTTGTTCTGGTGGGTTCCTTCCCCCTCCCCCCCCCAAATCTCTGACCTTTTAATGGAAGGGATTTGAAGAGGAAAACCATGAAACGTAAAATTTATCTTCAAAACTTGATTATTTTACCTCTTCATTTTACCACCAAGTTTACACAAGAATTGTGTGTAATCTGTGGTTCACATTTTCCACTGTAGCTTCCTCAGTGATGTTTTAATGGACGTCATCAATAAATGGCTCACTGCCAAGAGGCGTTAGCATCATACTAATGCAGTTTATTTGGTGGTTCTTGCCTAAGTGTAAATGCTGAGGTATAAATAAATAACCTAATAGTTTCTGTGGGATTGAAACTTACATAGATTAAATATCCTTATCATGTGATACCTTCACCTCTCAATTAAGCTTGCCCATAATGAAAGATCCTCTCTCTATGATGCATTAATGTTGTTTCAGATAATTTTTAAGTTTTCTATTTAATAAATGTTTGCTGACTATGAGAGGTGGATATTTTTCACAGGCAATGATTATTAAATCAAATTAGGGATATGTTATGATGAGGAAAGTTCTTTCAGTTTGTTTGATGTTGGGCATCAGAACTCAAGGCTGGTAGGGGAAGAACTGTGAAATGCTGTAGAACCAGTCATTTAACCTATACATCACCTGTTGGAGATGAATGTGTGGAAAAAGTAAGCCTGAATTAAGGAGCAGCTTTTGAGCCGCAGTTATCTTGTCTCTTAACCACCACCAAATCTCCTTTCTCTTCTTAAGGAGTTGTCCATATTTTCTTTAGGTATTCTGTCTGATCTCACCTTTTGACAACAGCACCTATGATCTGGTGGTATACTAGTTGTACAGGATGATGTATTTGTTGCCAGTGGTCTCATCCATGATGTCTCCTTTTCTTTTTAAAATTTAAGTTTTTCATGCAACTGAGTAACAAATGGAGTTTTGGCTGTTTTTTATCTTCCTAGGCAGAAGGAAGTTTCCTTGTTATCACCTTTGAGGGGGAAATCCAGACCTGTAGTTCTTGGTATCTTTTCTTAATCCTAACCCGCTTGACCAGGTAGGGCAGTAATCATCTTGTATTGTGGCCACTCTCTTTTAAGAGCAACTGTAATTAATGTAAAGTGTTTCTTCTGTGTGACATAGGTCAGCTATCTTGTAGATTTGAAGTATGGAGTTCATTTGGCTTGCCTACAGAAAACAGGGTCAAGGTTGTTTGTGGGTTTGGGGTGGGTTAGTGGTGGTGGGTTTTTTTTGTGTACAGCATCTGACTTATCCCATGGAGCCTTTTTTTTTTCTTCTGTATTGGAGAAAAGATGAGCGTTTTCCCACTGTAAACTTAGATCCTTTTCTTAGTATTTATTATAAGGCACAACTGAAGAAAATCTGTATGATTTTTATCATCTTAGACTTTTTCTTACAGAACTAATTAAGACATTGTTTTTTAAAATACTTTCTCATCTATTGGTTGCTTTTGTGATCTATTAGACTACTCAGCTTTAATTTAAAATGAGTTAGAACAATTCTCTTGGAAGACTGATGCCTAGTTACTTGCATCCTACATACAAGCTACTGAGTGATGTTTTTGCCAACCATATTATATTAAGAAAAATTAGAAAAGGTACTTTCTGCTCTTTTCCTGATCTTTCCCTCCCACCCTGACCTGTTAAGTCTGGTCTGCTTGCTAAAGGCAAGATTCACATACTAGGGAAAATGTCATGAATTGCTGGAACATTTAGTGGGTTTTCTGTTCTGCTTTGTCATCTTGTGTTTCTTGACAACTTCAGCATTTAGCAGCTGCTATACACAAATTGATGTTGGTACTGAATTATTCCCCAGTACATAAGTATGAACGTTATTACTGCATGCTAAGATGCAGGCTGTGGAAAATAGTAAAATGAACAAAAAGTAATATTGCATGCTGCCGTTTTAGCCAGACACCTAAAATCTCTAGATAGGAGATGAAATCCTTTGAAGTGAAGTCCGGACATCAGCACACCACAAGGTTGATTAATATCACCTTCTGTCAAATAGCCTATCTCTCAGGCAGCTTGCTGTAGATGCTAATCTCTGTTTTATTTTTAGCAAACCATTATTCTCTCACAGGGGAGTGTGGGAGTAATTGTCAAAGCTGCTGAAGGACTGCTATTAAATTGAATTGCTGTAGCAGGTGTTGGGTGGGATCTCCTTCATTCTTATTAATTAGCAACTAGTGGCTTCACATCTTAAAGACATGTGAAAAGCAGCCCTGTCATGCAAAGATTTCCTAGCCTTCCTTTCAGTGTTGTTAGATTGGGTCTTTTGACAAGTATTCCTTTCGAAGTTTCTGTTCTTTGTCAACATACAAGAATTTGTACTATGTAAATCCTTTTCCTAGTCTTTCGGTTCATTTTCTGAGGGGATCTTTTGTAGGGGACTGCGTTTAGCCTGCATTTGCTAAGGAAGTGAGGCTTTTGTGACTAGACTTGCCCATCCAGCAATCCCTTTCTTTTACCCCTCCTCCCTGACTCCAAAAGGAAAAAGAAATCCAGGAACTTTTTGGGTGTTAGCTGGCTGCTGATTTCCATCGGTGACAGAGGTGTGAAGCCCTCAGGATAGAGTAAATTGTTGTGAAAACTGGTGGTTAAGTAGAGGTAGGTAAAATCTAGACCATACCTATCCTGGGTGGTCACAGGTGCTGCTGCCCCTCGCTTTGCCAAGCAGTGTGCATCTGCAGGCTTGGTTATAGCTGTAGTGTTTCATGGTATGGAAAGGATATACAGATGTATGAACTGGGGAAAGGAGAGTGCTAGGAGTGTACAGATAAATGGGGCCTGTTGGTCTCAGCAACCATCGGTAATGTGAGTTGAGTTTGCAGGGAGGGAGGTGATGGGTTAGTTTCTTTCCATCCTGCACGTTCTTTTCATACCAACTCTTGATTTGTACATCTTTTTCAGTCCACTTTGCTCTTCTGAAGCCAGTGGTGTTTGGGGACTTCGTTGCTTCAATTATCTTGAAAGTTGGAGCCCACTGCTTTGTTAAAACAAAACAAAGCTGTGGTTGCATAGAAACTCCTCAGTTATCTTTGTTTTACGGAGTCCAATTAAAAACAAAACAAAACAACAAAACACTGAGTTTGAGAGGCAAGATAGGAGAGGAAAAGATTGTACAAAGCAGAATGCAGGCTCCTTGCTTTGTGTATACCTACTCCTAGTCCTGCAGTTTACCCAAATGGCTCCTCCTTTTGTGAGTACTACAATCATGACCAATTATATTTGACAGGAGACTTCTGTAACTTTATTGATTCCTTTATTCCTACCTTCTCTGAGAAGCTTGTTACACAGATGCGGATATTCAGGAAGCTCATGGCAGCACAAGACAACAACTCAAAATAAACACGGTTCCCAGCAGGGGAACTGTTAATCAAGCACTAAGTTGAGAAATCTTCTGCAGAGTGATGATCTGGCTCTTCTTGGTGATGGGATCAGAGCTAATTAGGATTGATGCTCTCCTCCAGGTCATAACTGCCTCAACTTCTGTAAAGGAAAAGCAGATGTTAAAGCACCATAACCATTTGTCAAATAATTACTGCATTACTGAGATTTCACACATGAATGTTCCGAGTAGGATTTTAATGGTGTGCAGGACTTGTGCTTCAGTCTCCTGAATCTCTGTAGCAAATTCTCTCTCGGTTCCTAAACCAGGGCAAATAATACACTTCTGCAAAAGGCAGAGAAAAATTTTAGTTTCATGCTGCTGTTCTCCAGTTTCAGTGGGGGTTTTCGCTCTTGCTCTAAGTTCTTCATCCACATAGCCGTAAATGTTTGAATAATCACTGGCTTTTAAGAACTTTCTTGTCTCTTGCCACTGAAGTACTGGATACATGGTGATGAAAACATAGTACAGCAGTATTAAAAAGTGAACCTAAAAATGAAGGTGGCATGATACATAGGAGGATTAATGCCCCTATTGCTGTAATAGTGTTTTTATATCATTTTTATTTTGTTCTAATGAGACATTAAGGTTGAAAACATACATTTCATTGGGAATTTTTTTTTTCTGAAACAGGTTACAGGTTGGTTTTGAACCTTGTCAGTTTTATCAAATGTGAGTAATCAGGCGGAGATATTGACAGTGTTAGTTTAGCTGTTACAATATATCAAAATACCCAATTTCACAGTGAGAGACACACCTGATTCTTGAGGTTTCTTGAGATGGTTTAGTAAGAGGTTACTGGACAAAGCAGTGTTTTCTTTTCTGTTTTCATTTCTAGTACATCCAAGTGCTATTATTTTGTAGAATAAAAAAAATTAATCTCCTAATTTGGAAGTAATAGAGGAGGAGGTTACATTTGCACTCATTGCTCTATCTTTCAAATAGATGGTTGTCATGTTTCTATTTTGTTTTTTTACTTGGTAAGTGAATCAGAGTTGTGCTCTTTCCTATTGTGAAAAGCTTTGATACATTCCAGTGTGCATCCTTAGGAAGGACCATAGAAAGAAAACCAGTTGCTGTGCAGGTCATCAGAGCCACTGGCTAAAGTTTCTGTCTCTACTTCACAAGAAACTGTATCGTATTCTTGGTTTATTAATGCTGCATGCACACCTGCATATGCCAGTTGCATTTCTAGGGTTTGATTGGGTTTTTTTCTACAAAGGATTACCACTAAATCCATAAAATATTTTATGGATATAGAAATCAACTTTGGCCCTTGATTTTGGAGAAAAAGGAAATAACAGTGGGGTTTTGAGGTGATGAGAAGACTATTGAAAAATAAATGTATGTAATTAAATTGAGTATACCTGCATATTTGTTTCTTAGATGGAAGATGAACTTGTGGGTAGTTTCACGCTGGATTTTTCTGTGTTACATTAACGGCAGACTGTGCCTTTCTTCCTGTTTATAAAGTAAAAAGATACAGAAGGGACCTCTAACTTGAAGAGCAATCCACAGTGCTAAGAAGTCTATTTTTATTTTGGCTAATGACTTCATCAGAGAAGCAATGCATAGCATGCTGCATACCACAGTAGTGTGTTCTCTGGCCAAAGACGTAGCCTGTTGATAACGGGAGTGCCTTAGTAATGAACATTTTTTTCCCATTTGCTTAAAGAACTTAATACCTATCTGTTGCACTTCTTATATGGCACAGTCCAGTGTACTGCTTGCTTTGGTTGTGTGCAAAGTGGTTATTTTCAAGTAATTATTTTACTTAAAAGTCATCTTTGTTATACTAAAAGAAATAACATTTTTTTTTAACAGTAGAAGACCTGTCATTTTCATGCTATCCCCACATTTATATTGAAAGGTTTAACAAGTTAGAGGATGAATTATATTAATTCAAGTTCTACCAGTGAGGCTTTTTTATGCAGAACAGTAGAGTGAGTATGGGTTGAAAACAAATCAGTCCACTTTTTTGAAGCCAAGTGCTTATGAGCCTTAAGTTTGATTTGGACTTCTTAACCTGTTAGTTCCTAGATGCTTGGCATGACAATCTGCTCTCAACAATTTGAAATGTCTTTTTTTGTCAGTGCGTGATAAATGAGGTTGCCTAAAAAGATCACCAAGTCATAATGCAGTTATGAGTGTAACCAGAAGAAAAAAAAGAATCTTTGTATCTTTTCTTCCTCTTACCCAAATCAAGGCTTTTAAAGCCACTTGCAGGAACTGTGAATTTTTGTAGTGTCCCTCAGTTGCACAGTCATAGCCTTTCTACCTGACAGCATGCGAGTGTTTGAAAAAGACTTAAAGGATTTCTCAAAGCTTCTAAAAGTGCAGAGGAGTCTTTTCAAGAGTTTCCACTGTACGTGAACTGATTTTAACTGCAAAATAATTGTAGTACTATACTGTCTGGTTACTTATGTTCTGGTTTGAATACTGATATGGATAATAATAAATTATTTACATTACCAGTTCATGCATAAAAACACTGTGTTTTTTACTAGAGTGCTATTTTCTCCCCCACTCTTGTTGCCAACATGTTTCATTTTGCGCAAGTATTTCAAGATATCTGGTAATTCTCTGTGTGCACCAAAGGCTTCTCTCTGCTCATTTTCTCCTCTGCTGATTAACTATTGATCATTAGCTGCAGGAATTATGTGCTAATACAGCCTCTCTGCTGGAAATTAGGCTGTTGATCTAAAATAATATTTGTTGGGATCAATACCGTAGAAGTACAGCACTTTACTGCTGTCACTTCTTCTCATTATCAGTCAGCATCTGTTCAGACTACTCACCAGATTGTTACACCACTATATATTACTAGCAACTCAAAACCCAGTAGAGTAATTCGTTATCCACCGATTCTGTTTCTCAAATGCAGGTGTAATTTTTTTTGGCCTCTCTATATAGGAATTCCTATATAGGAATGATTATAAAGGTGTATTTTTGTATGGTGTTTGAAGTACGTACTTTTTAGCTGCTGTGCTGATATATAACTATTTCAGTTAAGAAATATTTTTCTTATTAAAATTTTAAATAGTTTTCTATTTAGGAGCTTTACTTTTCGTGCTAGATTTGAAAACTGGAAGCTAATCTTTCTGGATGTATTCACACTCCACAACTAGATCTCATCATCGTTTCTGTTTCTCAAACTTTTACTTAATGTCTGCACTGTGGGTTGCCTTCTGTCTTTGTAAAGTTCAATTTTAAGTCTCTGGTCTCTGTTCTTGATGCTTTTGTTTTTCTTCTGTGTATATATCTTAAGGGAGCTCTGGCTGCTTGTTTGAGAGCACATGTGAGATAGGGGTAGGTGCATTATTGTGGATATGAGTTGGGTTCTGCAGGTATCACTAGCGCTGCGGGTTAATGTACTGCAGCAGAAAGTGTATTAAAATGAAAACAGTGTCCAAACAGTGGGAATAAATGAAACTTTTGAATTATTGTACTTTAAACATTCTTTTTTAGAGTTAATTTTATGCCTTCTACAAATTATGTAGTCAGGATTGCCTTAATTTACTTTGGGTTTGTAATTTAGATGAAAACACAGTGCTAAGTAAGAACTGAAGAATTAAAATATTCTTCCATTCCTCAAAAAATTTTTTTTTAATCTGTGCTAGGAACATGAATAGTTTTCACAAAGACTTCAGATGTAACCAGGCTCAATGAAACTTAATTCTTACAGGAGCAATAATCATCATATTCATTCTATAAAATGTAATGAATTGGAAAATTTTAACATCATGTAACTGACGTTATTACATATATTCAAGGGGATGTTCTTCCATGATTCCCAGATGCAGTAATATCTCAGTGAGCAGTGGAAGGAGATCCATTGTCTGTATTTTCACATGTATTGGCACTAATGCAGCATCCCAGTTTCTTTCCATGTGACTTTCATCCAGCTTATGTTCTGCTTTTTTTCCTCTCACTGCAGTTTCTTCCTTTGTTCACATTCCACATATAGTTATGACTAAAATATTTCCTCGTGCCATACTTGGAACTGATGACTCTTCTCCTTGAAGTTAAGTAAAATAGAGTTAGTGGGGGCTGATGCAATGACTTTGTGAGAATGGGAAGTTATGATACCAATTCTAAAACAATGTGGTTTGAAAAATGGTAGTATTAGTCTGCTCCCAGTGCACTGTTTGCTCAGTTCATTTATAATAGGGCAACATCACAAACTGGTGTTGTTTTTTTAATCAGTTAGTACTGTGGCATAGTAGCAGTGCACAGCTCTGTAACATCTCCTAGTTTATTCAATTTAAGATAGGTACTGTTGATGATGTAGGTAGGTATACAATGTACTTTTCACCTTGAAATCAAAGCTTTCCTTTCTCTTTTAGAAAGAAAGCTTTGTAGTAGCTTCACTATTAGCTGTGATAAATGAATGGATGGGATAAATAACATTAAGGAAAAAAGCTATTATGTTTCAGTCTTCCCCAGGCACATCCTTTTTGTTCTCTGTTTATTTTCTTATTATCCAGATCCTGTCAGACTCTTAAAATAATCTTGTACCTCTCCACTCTTCTGCTTTTGATTTACATCTGTTATCTCATGTGGCTTTGCCAAAAGGTTTGCTGTTTGGGAGCTGTGGGTGGAGGGTGCCACTCCCACTAGCTAATGTTAGCCTAGTGAGTGTGGTTTTGTGGACTTCATCTATCATGAGTGAGAAGAGAGCCAGTCTCCTTTAGGGAGCAATTCAGAGAAGACCTGACTTAGATGCTCATGTTTCAGATTCAATAGGGTAAAGACAAGATTTTCAGGGAAAAAGCTTTTTGTTAGAGCAGTTGCTGTGATAGAAGTCCTCAAACTAGCTTTTAAAACACCCTGCTAGACATAGTCCTCTTACTGTGACTGCATACATTTGCAAATTGCCAAAACATGAAAATGCTTATTTTTTGTGGTTTGACAGACAGTATTGTGAATAGGTGACATCTGAGCAATGCATCTTAAATGAATATTTTGAAGTCAACTTAGTTCTGAAAGTAATTTAGCTTCCAGAAGCTGTATGGTCTATTCCTCCCTAAACCTGCTGTTGGCATCCTTTCATAATACGCTCCTTACTTTGTTTCTTATTTTTCTTCCTTAGTTTATTGGCTGCTCTGACCGAATGACCCCTTTTTTTAAGTCATTCCAGTAGAGTAGCACAATGATTTTAGGAGATAAATTTGCAAGACAGAAGTAATAGCCAAGTTTTTAATTCAAACTTACAGCCAATGTAAGTGTAACAGTCTTTAAGGGCTTTACTACTGCTTTTCACCTGAGATGGTAATATAAAGAGCATCTATTCCTTTATGCTAGTTTCTCATATTAATAGAACTTGATAGTTGAATAAATCTTAGGTAAGAACATAAAAATAGCTGTTCTGAATCAGACAACTGCTATGTCTCTTTGTATGGAAGAGAAAGGTGGGAGCAAGCAAATAGTTACACATCTCGTGGTATGTTTTCCTCGTTTCTAGAAGTTTGAAGAACTTCCTCAACTGCATGTTGAACTATTTGCACTTGCAGCCCTTGATGAGGTTTTTCTTACGTGAATTTATCTGACAGTTTTTTCCTCTAAGTTTTGGCATCTAAGTCACGGGTATGAGATTCATAGTTGAATTATGCATACTTGTTGGCTTCTTTATAGAAATTCTCTGTTTCTAGGGTAACAGAACTGCTTGTAATATTCCAGCAGACACACCATGACTTCATAGCACGTAACTTCCCCTCCCCTTTCCTTTCAGAATTTCTAAGGTTCTTTTTGCATTTTGGTGCCTAGGAGCATTGAACTAAGGTTTTCAGAGATCTGTCTGCCGTATCTGCAAATGTTTTCTTAAGTCACAAAAAGTTGATTAGGACTTCCATGTGTATAGTTAGGGAATGTCTTTCTCCTCTGTGTATTTATCAACATTGAAGAAGCAATAAAGTGATATGCCATTCAGCTATTATCAAGAGATACCTCTGCAACTCTTTGCATTCCAGCTGTTGTTGAATCTCTTCGCTGTTCAATCTTTTTTACCAGCTCAAATAACTGTACATCAGCAGCAGACTTTGGTGTCTTACTGTCTTTTCCAGGTTATACACAACAGTGTTGACCTGCATATTACCCAGTGTTGGTAACCTCTCTCCTCTGTGGAAGTGATCATGTGAAAGTCCTCTTTGCCTTATATCCTGTCCTTATTCATTTACTTATTCATGAGGACTTCCCCTTTCATCTTCTAATAGTCCTTTTTTCTTTCACAGTCTTTTAGCAAGTTATCTTATTAGAGGATTTAGGAAATCAGTCACATATGAAACAGATGTGTCTCATACTGAATGATTCTTTGCAAGAATTGTAATAGATCTGCAAGGCCAGGACTTCTTTCCCCATTATATCATTCCATTTTGATCTACTGATTTGGTGAAATGAATTACTCTCTTATGTTTAGTTTAATGATCACATAGGAGACTTGCAACAATTTTTGACCAGTCAAGAACAAACATTCTGGGCAGTATAAATGTCTTGTGAGAAATCTTACTCTGTTATATTACATTCTGAAGCGGTAATATTTTCGGTTGCTTTCTTGGTGAATCTTATCTTTGAAGTATAAAGGACTATGAACTATATGTAAACAGTCAAATTGTCTCAGGACTGTGAATTCTTCTTAAAACAGTTACTTGTCATTCCTGTTAGCCTATAAGAAAGGATGACTTGCAACTGTTCGCCTATGAACCAAATAAGATAGGGTTAGTTGCCCTGAGCAGTTGTTGCAGCTTTAATAAAGATTAAAATGAATTGGAAACATCTTGTCTGGCTGTAAAAATTCTCTGGTGATATTTTACAGCAACAGTTTACAAAGAACAGACAATTATGTATGTGAAGAAGTCAAAAGACTCAAAAAATGTGTTTTGTTCCATTGCAGAATTTCTGCCTTCCAGTAATTGTATTTTTTTCGTTGTATTAAGAAGAAAAAGATTCAACTTTTCTCCCTCTTCTGAGGTAATGAACTACTCAAGAGTATCAGAAATTTCAAGCATTTAATTTCAGAGAGAGATCACTTATTCATTCCTCACAGTTTATATGTTTGAAATTTGCAACTAGAATGATTGCTCATCCTCAGTGGATCTTCTGGCAAGTGTGTATTAAAGTACAGGTGAGCAGAAATTTATCTAAACGCTTAACTTTGAGGAAAGCAAATATTTTCATTATAAAAATCAATGTTCTGAAGCACTAATGTGATCTTAGGTATCCATGTCACCAAGCAGTTTTAAAACTGTGGTTTTATTTTAAGCCATCTCTCACTACCCAGAAACCAATTTTTTGGCTCACTGAATTTGGTGAATGATGACTGGATGGTTAGGATGAAGGACAAAGTAGAAAGAAGAAAAAAGTATCTGTAGAACTAGCCATACAATGTTCTTAGGTGTAACAGCTTTTTGCTGCATGTGACCTACACATAAGTCAGCTTAGTTACACTGGCATCTTTGTGTAAAATCCTGGAGACTTAAACTTACAGAGGTATGGAAGAGGATTTCCTTCAGTGAAAAGGAAAAAAAACACAAAAAACTTGTGGGTTGAGATAAGAACAGTTTAATAGAAAAGAAAGGAAGAAACTAATTAGGATAAATACAATAATTAAATTACAATAATAATAATAATAATAAAAGGACTGGAATATACAAAACAAGTGATGCACAATGCAGTTGCTTACCACTTGCCGACTGCTGCCCAGTTAGTTCCTGAGCAGCAATCCCTCCCAGGCCAACTCACCCCAGTTTATATACTGGGCATGACATCCCATGGTCTGGAATACCCCTTTGGCCAGTTTGGGTCAGCTGCCCTGGCTGTGTCCCCTCCCAACTTCTTGTGCTCCCCCCCTCCCCCCCCCCCCGCATTCTTGCTGGTTGGGCATGAGAAGCTGAAAAATCCTTGACTTTAGTCTAAACACTACTTAGCAACAACTGAAAACATTAGTGTGTTATCAACATTCTTCTCATACTGAACCCAAAACATAGCACTATACCAGCTACTAGGAAGACAGTTAACTCGTGCTGGTTTTGACCAGGATAATCTGTTTTCCCTACCTGCTTGGGTTAATCGTCTGTTGGAAATCTCTCTTCCGCAGGGCTGTGGAAGTTCAGAAATTGCCCCCACTGGCAGCGACGGGCCTTTGTTCGGTCTCATCTCGTGAGAGACACCTTTCATGTATCTGCTTAACTTCAAAGGCTGTGGCTTGACACCCTGTGGCTTACGAGTGAAATAAAGGTAGCATGACAGAGTTCTTCAAAGTATGTCACATGTGAAGTTTAGAAGTCTGCTGGTGTCATCGCTGTCTCTGTACACTCACAAAGCACCGATTTAAGTGTGACATGATTACGTTTGCCTGTGTTCAAACCCCCTATTTTGGGGGTAGGTTTTGTAAAAATAGACCCTACACTGCCGCTATCCCAACCAAGGGGAAATTTTGCTTTATGATGAAGACTTAGCAGTGCTAACATCACACTGGTTACTGAATCAGCTACTGAAATTGTCATAAAAGACAAGCATTTTTCTTAAAGGTTGTCCCCAGAAAAAACTGTGTTCCAGTGCAGAAAGATGAGTTGCTGTCAACAGTGATGGTATCACTGAGGAAAGTTTCCCTAATGGAAGGAGAAATAAAATCATTTAATCTTTACGGGGTGAAATCAAGACCTAATTTATTGTGAAATGTAACAAGCAGATTGTGGAGGACAGGTATGACTCCTTTCTGATCAGAAATCCTACCAAGAAATTATTTGCGTTGCTTCACAATTGCTGACATTTTCAAGTAGTTTTCAGATACTGATGTGCCAAACAGGTAGTGTGCGATATTGATAACATTCCTATTTCAAAGTAATAGAAGAGTATATAAAAAAACAAAAAAAAGAAAGTGTGCGTGCTTAAGAAAATGCAGCCCTGCAAATTGAAGAAGGCACATTTGGCTTCAAAGTACTGTTTGTGTTGCTAAAAACTGAGAAATCCTAGCAGGGCCTTCAGCTTGTGAACAGGAGATGTGGCTCCAGCTGGTGCAGTGGGAATCATTTCAGGTCTGTGCGCGGGGAGGGGAGGTGTGTTAACCTTCACAGTCTGCTTGCTGAAGATGCTCTGCAAGGACCTGCGTGTTGCGGTGGCAAGCGGAGCTGAGGACTCTGCAGGTGTCACTGTACTCGGCATAGGGACGAGCCGCAGCCTTTATACTGATGGATGGGTTAAACCGATTCCCGCGGTTTGAAGTTGGCTGTTAAGGCTTTCACAAAGCTGTGCGTTGCTGGGGAAAGTCACCCCCCCATGTGCACGCCTCTAGGGTGAAAACTGGTGCAAAAATGTATTTCTGTTTTTCAGAAAGGGTTAAGAAACATTCTTGCTGAACTGTTATCAACGTGATTTTATATAATGAACTATAATCAGGAATAGTATGCAAGGCTGATTAAGGCTGTTGATGCAGTGAAACAGGAATACACCCACACATGTACTTTCTGTAGGTAATTTGCTTTTGAAGGGTTAGTATTGGAATCTAAATTATTTCAAATCTATTTTCATTTTATAAAATGTTTTGCATGCATGTAAACGGGGAACAGATATAGATATTTCCCTTTTCTGACCGTGGCGGAGGGGGGGGGTGGGGGGTGGGGGTGGGAATCGCATAAGGAGAAAAGGTTTTTGCATCGTACTTCGTTAATTTTTAATGCGAAACCCTCAAGTAGACATGCTGGACTATGAGATTAAGTTAGAAAGAGGTAGCTTTATTTTTTTTGTTTCTGCCAGATATTGTAGCTCAACTTACAGAAATCACAATAAATCTTCTAAAGAATAAATTTACTGGTCTTGGACTGGAAGGGCAGTTGGCAGAAGACATCTATAGTGTTGTGAAACCTGAGGTGTACCTGCATGGAGAGGTGGACAGGCTGGACACACACAAGTTTACTTACGCTTTGTGATAACTAGCAACATCCAACCATCCACCTAAATTTGTGCCTTATGTTTAAAGATGTCTGGATGAAGTGCCAGTACTGCTGGCATATGTGTGCTTGTAATAGACTGATTCTTATTTAAATTGCAAAGTGTGTTTTTTAGGTGTCAGTGCCACCTTGCTTGCTCTTTTCAGTTTGTATCCTGCTTTGCCAGCTTGACTGTCTGGATTCGTGACCAGAATTGCTTATGTTGCTTCTTCCTGGTATTCCAGTTTGGCGTAGGTTGCTTTATGCAATGGGTTGTGCACAAATTTTCACCATCACTCCTTAAGGGTTGATGTATATGGCCAGCTAGGTATTATTTTCCCTTTGTAGTTGCTGGAGATAACTGTGTGCCTTCAGTGGGTCACTTGTATAGCTATCTTTAAAACTTAAGTACTGCCTATTTGGATGTTTTCAATTGCTTTTATTATATAGTAGATGTTAGAACTGTAGAACACAACGTACCTATGCCATCAAACCAAACGGTGTCATCTACCTGTCGGTCACTGCTGAGATATCTACATGAGAGAGGATTTCTAAATAATGAAAAAACCTCTCTCAGGTGTGTACAGAGTTCTTCCTCTGTTTAAGTCTTCTGAAATCCAACCTGAACACCCACTCATAGCGCAGTGCTCACAAGAAATGAATCAACCAAAATATTTATATCTAGCTTTATTATTTTCAAAACCATAAATGTTGCAATCCTGCAGTGTGCAGATTTCTGCTGAGTAACTGCGTATTTTGGCAGGTCATTTTTTTCTTCTTTCCACCTTGTTTTATTCAGTCTTATTAGAACTTGAAAAATTTTAAATGTAAAAATAGTAATTTATGCAGTCTGGCTTTTGTTTTGTGTTCTTGTGTACATTCCCATATGTAAAAGGAGAGTAACATTGGAATATTCATTCATTTAGCAAAGTACAAGGCTTGTGTAGTTGTACTTTGTTCTCTGCTAGGTTTTGAGAGCTGTTTACTGGTTTATCCATCAGTCTTCTGCATTTCACATTGAAAGCTTCAGACATCTCAGGTTTTAAGGTGATACCGTTAACAGATGCAACACACTCATCTTAATTGCCAGATGCTTAGTGCTCAGAAATTTATTTCAGATGTTTACAGATCCCATCCTTATTTTTCTGATAGATTTTCATACCCCCCCAAACTGGTGAATGCTTGCTTAAAACAGTGTTTGTTTTAGTCTTAATTTTAAAAGGATGTTGGAAGTATCTACAGGAACATTAACAAGAAAAACTATATAGAGTCCTATGTAGAGGCTGAGCTGTTTATTCCTTTATAGCCATAAAGATGGTATTTTTGAAAATAAATGTATAATATGTGTGGTTGTCAAAAGGACAAAAAAGCTCTTTATATGTGTTTTCTTAAAAATAGCAAAGTGAATTATCTCCAGGGATCTCTGATGTCGTGCCTGCTTGTGTTATATAAGAAGCCTAAAAGCTTTTTTTTTTTCTGGTGGATTTATGGTGCCTCATAAGTTTAGGTATACACAGCATGTGTGTCAAATAGTAACCTGACATGGTTTTCTTTTTTTGGTCTGTGGGATGATCCCCATGCTTAGCTCTGAATGAAAGCAAAGACAGTAAAAAATGTATTCATTGTACAAAGTTCGCAACCTTTTTAGTTTAGGAATATCCATTATATCAGAGGACTGAGAGGGGTTGCCATAAGCACTGCTGAAAGAATAGGTAGTGACTTAATGAATCGGTTGCCATGCCTTCTAAGTGAACAATTTAATCGTCTGAAGAAAAATGTTATTTCATCTGGTTATAGTTTTTACTTGCATGTATGCATAAAGTAGGCTTCAGACAACACAAAACATTGTTCCAGAAAGAAGATTGGGCCCCATGTTCAGTTTCCCGCTTTGGGGTGGAATACATTGGAGAAATTCAGCATCCAGTAATCCATTAAATGGTCTAGATGTCTCTTAGTGGTAGTGATTTAGAGTCCTTTGCAAATTAATCCATAACTAATTTTGAAGCCTGTTTCAGTGTTGCACTGAAACGGCACCAGAGTCCGGCTTGTAAATGGCATTGCATGTTTGTGAGTTAAATGATCACAGGCAAAGTATGAAGCTGATGGTCTAAGAGAAAAATGAAAAGACTGGAAAATGTGAGAAGGTGAAGAGTTGCTTGAAACTATTCTTGCTTTCATATAAAATCTGTTGCTTACTAATTTTCTTGGGTTTATGTTCGAAGATCAGTATCTAAATAAAAACACAGTTAAAACTTTTTTATTTTTTTCTTTAAACCCTTTATTTTAACCTACTTTTGTTATTAAGGAGGGTTTATTTCTTTGGGTTTTTTTATTCTACACTTTCAAATCAAGTTCTTTACACTGATATACCAGTATTCTTTTGAGGGCTTATAAGTATAGTAATACAAAACTTGTCATTTAAAAAAAGTAAATTGGCATATTGCTGAAAAGAATATTACTGAGTTTTCAGGGGTTTTTTTCCCCAAAAGGATTTGTAATGGAAGGCTGTGGAGGGTTCAGCTGAGTGCATTTCAGTTTGAATGTTCCAGTTGTCCACGATAATTTAAAAAAAAAAAATAAATAAAAAAAATCCGAAGTATTGTCCAAGTTTTTGCTTGCAAGTCTGTTATCTTCCTTCAAGGTTTTTAATTGACTTACTTTCTTGGTGTTGCACACTTGACTGAATGTGGCAGTCACTTGAAACAGAAGCCACTGTACTTCTTGCAAGGATTATTTGAGGATTACATGCTTCCTTACCTGTTTGAACATGTGAACTGTTAAAAGGATATCTCTCTCAATCTCTGTAGCCCTTGTATGACTTTATAGTCTGGACTATGATTTTTCAGTATTGTTATTTTATGCATCTTTACATGACCAAAGTTTGAATAATCTGAATACCTAATACATTTCTGCTGTGGAGCCTATCACAGGTTATTAGGTTCTATAATTCAAAATTTCCCATAGAAACATACAATGAAAATTCAGTGGTGTTAGGTTTATATTTGTTTGTTTTTCTTCGTATAACAGTAGTGAATGCAGATTCATTAAGCATGTTAGTTGTGGGAACTATTGTTTAAATGACATGAGGATTCATTAGGTTTGCTTATGTTATATTTATGTACTTCTGTCTAGACTATTCTCAGACTTGCTTTTGAGAGATAGCATTAACATCTTGTGTGTAAATACATGTAGATATATGTATACAAAAATATACATGGTATATATACCAACACACAAAAGCAAAACATCTTTTTTAGGGGAAAATACTTTGTGTGTGCTGTAAAAGAGTACCATTTAGATAGACCGATGGACATTTTTTTTAATGGGTTATATGGGGGGGACACCACATTTTTTTTAGCTGTGTGCTTTCAAAATACTGTATTTCAGTGATAGCTTGAACTTGGTTTTCACTTTACAAACATAGTGCTGCATTTTATCTGTGTAACTTCCAGTTGCTTTCTGTTAGTTTTTCTAATATACAGGAACTGTAATAGACTCGAGTAATGACCTACTTTGTATTTTCAGGTCAGTAGATAAGGAAGCAAATTCATTGAACACCTATTATTTGGAAGCTTGAAAAAAATGATCTTTTGCTTGATGAGATGCTCAGCTGTCTTTGGAGTGGGTTTTGTTGAGGGAGCAAACTGAGGTTTGAAATTCAAATCTGATGTCGTTTGTTGTATTCCACTGGGGGCCGTGGCCAAAGAGGCTGCATGGCAGAAGGAAGGGTCGCTGGGCTGAGAAGGAAGGATTGTGGAAGGTGATAGCTGAGTGTGTCGGCAACTGGGCTTACACTGAGAAGTCAGTGTGTGTCTGGCTGCTGAGGAGGCCTGGGGCACAGGTGATGGAGTGATGGTGATGCAGGAGTCAGGAACACCTTGTGTGGGCATCTAGTAATAATCTCCCTGCTCCTCGTTCTCCTCTCCAGCACTGCAGCAGTACCTTCAAAGCAGGAGCAATAGTTGCAGGGGCATGTCAGGAATGTGAATATGAAATACTCTCTAGATGGTTAATATGGGGGTTGTTGGAAATAAAGGCTATTAATTTTAGGTAAAATTTAACTTTCACTTCTGAAAAGCTGCTTTTGTTTCTCCCTTAAACACATCACTGTGTGATCAATCAGCCTATGCAGAAATGGTGCTCTGTGGAGGTTTGGGAGCTGGATGACTTCCACGAAGATGGCAGAACAACTCTTTGCAATTCTTTTGCCAAATCATGAGTTTAGGGAGAAGCAACTGCAGTGGTTGAGCAGAGGAATAAAACAGCGTTGGGAAAAATATCTTAAACACTAGCAAAATGATGGGTTTGTATTTTTTTAATAATCCTATTATCCAGTTAGTGACACAGTCTTACACCTGTCATAAAAAAAATAAGCTTTGCGTTGCACTCCAGACTACTTAGAAGCAACTGGAAGTTTAGAGGTAGTAGGTTAAACACCCTCTTTTCCCCTCGTCCAAACTGAGGTCTCTCACTCAGCTCTGATATTTGTGGGACGTCGTGAGACGTGGTGATGACTGCCAGCATCAGCATGCCAAGTGTGGCCAGCAGGAGCGTAGCCAGCGGTGCAGCACAGAGACCACAGGGTGAGCTCTGTCTTTGTATTGGTACCAAAGCTATGCTGGAAACAAACTTGTGGCCAGGCTGGAGGAGGAGGGTGGTGTACGAGCCTTTCTGCTATGGAAGTATGAGAAAGGATGCAAACCTCAGGAAAGTGCGTCCGTGGTGCTTACTGTAATGTATGGCAATTACACTGAACTGTACTCGTACCAGCAAGTATCAGCCCATTTCCTTTGGGGTTTGTTCCTTGGTCTGGGTTTTTTTGTGTTTGATTTTGGTTTGTGACTATTCATAGGTCAGAGTCTTGCAGTATGAGAAATTAGTCATTGATTAACTCGGGCACTTTGCAGATGAGTAACTTTTACCAGAGTCCACACACCAGAGAGAGCAGTCTGTTTCTGGAACCGTTACCCAGGGATGCAATATATCAACAGCTAGAAACTGAAAAAGAAACGCAGAAGAGAAACTTTTCTTTTTTTGTTTTTTTAAAAAAGGGGTGGGGGGACGTAAGTGGAACTGTCTTTTGTAGTTGCTAAAAACTTTCTTTCTTGAGAGATGGTATCTGTGAACTAGAATATTTTGCTCTCATGTTTTGGCACTGGTTTGGAGTTGCTTCCTAGAGAGCAAGCGCTGCTATCAAAAATAAACTATTGCTGTTAACAATCTCATTTCAGGAATAGAATACAGTATAGCATACAATAAGACTTGTCAGCATCTTTTTTTCAGATCCTGTAAGTTAGCTTTCAGGAAGGGGATTCTGCATTTTATTAACCAAATGAGTGACACTGGTACCAAAACAACATGAGTGTTAAAGTGGGAATGACCATGTGCAGTGCCTTTTCTCTCTCTCTCTCCCCCTCTCTGTCTTAGTTAAAAGGAATTTTAAAGGGTTTGCTTCAGCAACAGCTACTTGTACACTTGAGTATTGTGATATCCTTCTCTTGATTAGTGGTTACAAAATCAATGTGAAAACAGAGGACACAATTCTGGCTTGAGATATTGTAGTGTTTACATGGAGAATAATGAGTGGAAGTTCATAATGGAACAAAATGTGCTGAAATGCGTAGGTAGGGGATTACTGTCCCGTGTTCCTGTATCTGTCTCAATTTGCTGGCTTTTATTATGCTTCATTTACCATCCTGTTACGTCATGGACATTTTACCACTGACTGCAAGGGCGTATGACTATTGAGTGTGACTTCATGGTCTTCTGCACAGGGAGGCCAGCTGGTTCATTGTGCTCCGAGATGACTGATGCTTTACGACCGCGGTTAGCAGGGCTCGAAACCTGAGGGAGCAAATTCTGCCAAGCACCACAGCACGTGAGCTCAGCGTCTGCACCCTTCTCCAGTGACCCTCCAGTTGTTTCACCATATTGCAGAGCAAACTTATGTTTGCCTGTAGAAAGGCATACTGCAAGAGTACAGAAACTGATGGTAGTAATTCACATTAATTACTGTTGCATCTTAAAATCAATGTAACCTTGCCTAAGTTCATATAATTTAATGTGAGCCACTTCAGCAGAGAATGAAGTTAAGAATAAAGTTCTGTTAAATGTCAGCAGATCAGCGCAGGTGATCGTTGTGCCATCTGTTGCCATATACACTCAGTTTCCTTAGAGCAAAGGTTTTCTTCTGAGAGTTAGGGACCAAGGAAGCATTCAAAAAAAAAGGCAAAAATGCAGACTTGTTGATGTGTAGATCAGTGGCAAATTTTGTAGATAACATAAACTGGGGAGGAGGGGAGAGAAGAAAGAAAGGTTAAGGGGAATCTTTCATCCTATGCAGAGCTGACAATTGTTGCAAATTCAGTTAACACAAAACCAGCAATTTCTCTAAGTGTAACAAAAATGAAACTGATAAGCTAGTAAAATACCAAACACTATTCTTCAAAAAGCCTTTCAGTTGATAAAAACTTTATTAGAAAGATGAACCTTCTAACTTTCCTTCAATTATAAAGATGAAAGTAATCCTGTGAAGAAAAGGATGAAGTTAATAATAGGTAACCACATAAAGCAAAGTATTTCTAAAGACTAAATTGAATTTTTCTCCTCTGGGGAATTAATTGTATGAAATTAGACATCAATTTGTACATATAATAACTTAATTGGCTGATAAATGAATATTCCCCCCCCCCCCCGGGATTTGATCTTTGTTGTAATTCAGGTAAGAATTTGTGACACAAATAGATAAACTTCCATATATAAAATATTTTTTGTTGTTCTCTTTTTTTTTTTTTGGTTTCAGAGGAGCTGCTAGTTTTCAGGTTTTATGGCAATGCCAGGTTTTTTTCCAGTAAAAGTTAACAAGGGTTACTGCCAGTAATGTGCGTGTTGCACTGCATTTCCTAAGCTGGCTAAATTTCAGAAAACCACGTGGAATAGAGATGATTTCATTTACATTTTCAAAAACTGCTTGCTGTAAAATGTTAATTCTGAGCTCTTATCCTACAGTTCTCAGCATTTTAAAGTATCCCTGGTAACGTGGTCCATTTACTATCCTCTATTATATTTTATTGTTTGGCATGGGGCGGGAGAGTGGTATGGAGGCTTGGCAAAAGTGAGACTTTTCTAGAATTTGAAAACTGATTCCCTCACTCCCAGATTTTTAATTATAAAATGCCACTTTTTAATGAGGGCTGATGGTGAAGTATGAAGTCTTTCCTCTGGAACATTATGAATCATAAATAATTTGGTGCCCCCAAATCTATCACTGTCAGCATCATAGTATTAAGATCATTGGCATCTGTGATCCTACAATCTGAAGTCTCAGCGTGTTCCCAGCAGATAACAGAGTAATTATTAAATCTCTTCAATAAGACTCGGTTGTGGGTAAAGTCACTATTTTGTAAGGAAAAAGAGCATGATCTCACATAAAGGTAAATCTAGGAAAAACTGTAACAGAAGGTCTCTGAATTGATGCGTCAGTCTTGATCTCCTTTTTCCCATTCATCTGAACAAGTAGATGTTGTATTATCTTATTTGGCTACCTGAATCCAAGACAGAAACTGATTAGTGTGCTGTAGTTGAGGATTTTTTACTATCCTGAGCTGATTTGAGCGAGACATTTCTTCTCAATCAACTGCTTCTGTTTGCTGCTTTGTAATCCCAAAGGCCTCTGGATGAAGTCTTGACTGGTAGGTCTTCATTTTCCTGGTGGCTAACTTCAGTCACAAGGAATAACAAACTAAGAGTTACCTGCCTTTTAAGAATGACGTAGAACTGCAAAACTACCTTGGGATTCATCTACAAGGACCTTTTAAGTTTGATCAGAATGGTCCTTTGGCCTACAGGTAGAACCCCAGTTTGGGAGGAGGGAGCAAAGTGATGAAAGAGGTATGAATAGAAAGGGAAAGAATGAAAACAGGTTAGTTTGTAGCTCATTTTGAGTTGAGAATAGACACAAGGACCTCTGGTGCTGGTAAAAAGCAATGAATAAACTTTGTCGTAAGGATTTGAGACCCATTTTGAACAGATCCTTGGACTGCTTTTCTAGTTACTGCATGCAATCTGATAAGCAGATCATTGGTTTTCCAAGCTTGTTCTCTTAACGGGTTTTTAATTGATACAATCAGTACTAAATTTTCATGTATCTCTCTTTTTATAGTTTTTGCTTATGTTTTTCGTTTACAGCTTTTTATATGTAGCTCTTCATCTGAGTATTTTGTTGGCCTCCTCAGTAAGTTCAGATGAATTGGAGAAGCACATGTTTTCTTGGTTATGCTAGTTTGTCCTCACCATATTCTGTTCATGTAGCAATTCTGCTACTTAAATATTTAACTTCCTGCAGGTTTTCCAGTTCATAATATCATCTGATTATTGGTAACTGATGGTCATTTAAATCAAGTGTAATTCACCCTGTCTTTGATGCCTTCATGTCTTGCAAGTGATGAATACGAGAACAAGTACAGATTTTCATTATTGTTCCTTTTCCATTAAATCTGATGACCAGTGTACCCAGGACCTATGCATTAGCAGTTTTTAATGTTATCAAATGTAATGTTTTTACTTTATTGAAGCTAATCGAACCTTTTAGATCAGACTGTTAGGTCTCAAATTAGACACCAGGACAGGAAGGTCTAGGGAAGCAACCACAGACAGGTAGTTACTGTGTCCAAAAAATCTGACTGAAGTGATTTAATTCATATAAAGATAGACACAGGCAAGGGAGGAGTTCAGTTTTTCAGACTATGATATTAACTATTACCTTAATCATTAATTGCCTGTATTCCAGCTGCTACAGCAGATGAAGTAGGACAGTTGCAAAAACCTGCAGAGCATGAAACAGCTGGTCCCCAGCGTGAGACATCCTTAATGCTGAGTCAGGAAAATGTACTGTGTGGTCATGTAACTAATGACTGTACTACACATATAACAGGTCAAGAATAAGTTCCACATACGACTTAGTTATATTTTTTCATACATGATTTTATAGGTTTACTTTATAGGTTATTTCTCCTTAATTATTTAGGATGGTTGTCCTACATTTTTAAAGGAGAAAAAAAATTATTAGGGGGTGGGCGGAACTGGTAGCATTTGGGATGCTTATATGGTTAGCACCAGGCTTGTCAATTTTTAGAGCTGCTGTGTGAACTTGTGCCCTTAAGTTAATGAGAAACTTGTACTAGTAGGTTATGTGTTGCAGCACTTGAGGGGGAGGAGATGTATACTTTGCTTTCAGAGATATTGATGGTGGAAGGGGAACGGTGAGGGACAAGAGGTCTTGGGTTTCATTGCAGGCTATGAAGAGGAGTGTGTGGTAGTGGATACACTTCTGCCTGTTTTGTGTTCCACCCTCATCTTGACTCTTCCTTCACTATCCCTTTTAACCTGTCTTCCTCCTGCTCTAAATCCTTACCAGTTTTCATACAATTTTCCTTCCATTCTGCCTATAAAAAGCAAGCCTGTATAGCTTTTTAGAAAGGGCTATGCAGTGTTCCCATTTCACAGAGCTTATTGCATAAATGATATTTGCTATGGCACTGTTGAAAAGCATAGACAGAACATTAGGTTATGTGATGGTGCACAGTGTTTGCATTTTTCCTTTCTTGATCTGATTTGTGCACAAAGTTGTTTCACCAGCTTCTTCACTTCTTAGACTGGAGAGTGTTTGAAATTCATAAAAAGTTACAGCTGAAAATGCAGTAGGTTTGCAACAGCTGCATGGATAGACTGCCTTTCTAAAGTTATTCTAATTATATAGGTAGAAAAAACTGTTATTTCATCAGTATCCTTGTAGCAGAATTACAAGGAAAGTAACTGCAAATGTAAATGGTTGTGCAAATACAATAATATCCTAGATCACTTGCACTGTTCTTGTCGTGTGTGATGCAGTCACCTTGCTTTTTAAGTATTCCTTATGTGTTCAGCTTTATATAAATAGCAGCTATTTCAGAGGGGTGCTGTCTATGGCAAGTGAAGTTAAAACATGCTGTATTTGGAGGCAGAAAGTGCCCTGGCCTGATATTTAATTGGTGTGGAGCAAAGTACTCCATAGTTTTGAGAAGAGACTGCAGAAAGTACTAGTTTCCGTGGAAGCATCAGAAAGCCTTGATTCGTAGACAATACTGTATTGTCAACGTGGTGCTGGTTCAGCAGCATCTCTCTGCACACATTTGGCAAATATTTAAAGGCCACATTTTGTGTAATTGGTTTAGCCTTTGAAAATTATTAACCTCTTTGTTAAAGGATGCACACAGCAGTGCAAGATTTTATCTTGACAATCTCATGTTTTTGTCTTCTACTAGTAAGGATGTATTAATGGATTATTTTTTTTAGCTCCTCAAAGGGTAGTATACTAAATGCTTTGTAATCACTTCAGTACTGATGAGGTATGGGAAAGCATTTAATTTGCATGGCTTTGTAAAGCTGAATTATACAGGAGCTGTGGCAGACAATATTTTGTTAGACAGGGAAATCAATGGTACTTTTCATATCAAGTTATTTAAAAGTATGTTTCTGTTTAGCTTTAGTCTTTTTATATGTTGTGAAATCTGGGCAGAGGTTAATACATGCTTTCTGGATCCAGCTAATCTGCAAATAAGGCTGTGCAAAACACAATAAATGTTATTGACAGCCATTCTATTATCATTTTGTAATCTTTTTGCAATTAACTTCCTTCCTTTTTTTTCTTAGCATATTATAGTTATTTACATTAATGGAAAGGTTGAATAGGCATTGTTAATACCTAATTGCAACCAAGGATGTATGACTTGTAAATGGTAAATTCTTTAAAGCATTTATAAACAAAATTTGGAGTACTGATCTGGCTCCTCTATAGTTTCTACAGGAAATGTATGCTATATGTGTCCTTCAGCTGCGGAAATTAGCTCCCTGCTTGTGCTTTGTAAGACTGTCCACTAACACGACTAAGAAGTATTACTTATCACTCCATAAGGAAAAAATTGTATTTAGGTATGGAGACCAAGTGTACAAGTATTTTTTTCAGAAAGCAAACCAACAATATCTAGAAAACTCTTCATCACTGCATAACACAAGAAAACTCTGCATTTTTGAGATGATCAATGAGATTTAAAAGTGTGTTTGTTAGAAATATTAATTCTGTGTAATAATTACTTTGACAGTTTCAGTTATGAAAAAAGTTATATATGAAATGATTATTAATGCTTTTATCTCCCTTTTTCTCTGTTCTAGGCTTAAAAGAAGTGTAAGCGATTGGATTACAACTCTGACATTTTGGAGCACAAGTGATGTTAAAACAACTTGAATGTAATAGAGCATGGCTACTTCTTAAAATGCAGAAGTTAACGGAAATTATTGCTTATCAAAACCTACTGAATATCTGAATTCTCTAGACATCCTGCATTTAACTGTGTCCTTAAATGTCAATGATTAAGATCTCATGCAACCATTGTATATTTTGGAGACTATTCTCCAAAAGAGAACTGTGCATTTAAAAAGCAGAAATGACTGTTTTCTCTCTTGGAACTTACTAAGGTTGAACATACTGAAAGATCATGACCAGCTTGAAGCGGTCCCAGACCGAAAGGGCCGTTGCCACTGGGGTATCAGTTGGAACAGATGGCACCTCAAAAGTCCATTCGGATGACTTCTACATGAGGCGCTTTAGGTCACAGAATGGCAGCTTAGGATCTGCAGTCATGGCACCAGTTGGACCTCCTCGCAATGAAAGTTCCCATCATGTTACCTCTACGCCTGGAGTCCCTAAAATGGGGGTCAGGGCAAGGATTGCTGATTGGCCCCCAAGGAAGGAAAACATCAAGGAAACGAGCAGATCTAGTCAAGATATTGAAACATCAAGTTGCCTTGACAGCATGTCTTCTAAAAGCAGTCCTGGGAGTCAGGGAAGCTCTGTTAACCTGAATGCTAGTGATTCTGTCATGTTAAAGAGCATCCAGAGCACACTTAAAAACAAGACCAGACAATCTGAGAATCTAGACTCCAGGTTTCTTACACCTGATGGCTATCCCAGTTCCCCAAGGAAAGCTCTTCGCAGAATAAGACAGCGCAGCAACAGCGACATTACCATAAGTGAGCTTGATGTGGATAGTTTTGATGAATGTATTTCACCCACTTTTAAATCTGGACCATCTCTGCACAGGGAGTATGGCAGCACATCTTCCATAGATAAGCAGGGAACTTCAGGGGAAAGTTTTTTTGACTTACTGAAGGGCTATAAAGATGAAAAGTCTGATCAGAGAAGCCCAGCCACAACAAAGCTCAGTGAACTCCTGATTGCCAGTGGAAGTAAGGGTTCAGGATTCTCTCTAGATGTGATAGATGGACCTATTAGTCAAAGGGAAAACCTGAGACTCTTTAAGGAAAGGGAGAAGCCACTCAAGAGACGCTCAAAATCAGAGACAGGAGATTCATCCATTTTTCGTAAGCTGCGCAATGCCAAAGGTGAAGGGGAGCTTGGGAAGTCTTCAGATCTTGAAGATAACAGGTCAGAAGATAGCATCAAGCCTTGGACTTGTCCCAAGTGTTTTGCTCATTACGATGTACAGAGTATTTTATTTGACTTAAATGAAGCAGCAATCAACAGGCATAATGTTATTAAAAGAAGGAACACAACCACAGGTGCATCTGCTGCTGCTGTAGCATCGCTTGTTTCTGGACCCTTGTCCCATTCTGCAAGTTTCAATTCTCCAATGGGCAGCACTGAAGACCTGAATTCAAAAGGAAGTCTCAATATGGACCAGGGGGATGATAAAAGCAATGAACTTGTGATGAGTTGTCCTTATTTTCGTAATGAGATTGGTGGGGAAGGGGAGAGGAAGATCAGCCTTTCCAAATCTAATTCAGGTTCCTTCAGTGGATGTGAAAGTGCCTCGTTTGAGTCGACTCTGAGTTCTCATTGCACGAATGCTGGAGTAGCAGTTCTGGAAGTTCCCAAGGAGAATCTTATTTTACATTTGGACAGAGTAAAAAGATACATTGTCGAACATGTAGACCTTGGTGCATATTACTATCGAAAATTCTTCTATCAAAAAGGTAGGTAAATTTTATTTCTCCTTGTGTTTTATTGATGATTTTTTTTCTTACCAACATAAAAAATTAAGCTGATATATAATAGTATTTGCAAGTTTGGTTTTTGGTTTTTTTCTTTAATCAGCAGTGCTTAAACATGTTATATTTTACCAATCAGTACATGCTATGTCTAATAGTCTTTCACAGTGCTGGAGTAAAAAAAAAAGTTGACGATTTTTAGTACTGATACACATAACAGTTAGAAATGGCTATGAATTATAAATGTCTTGAAACACAGCTTTGGTATCCATGGGAGTGGGCAGGGGTTAGCACTTGAAAGATTAAAAAGGAAATTAAAATCCTAAAATATGAGAACTTTCTTCCTTCCAAGTCAAGACTTGATATTGAGGATTTAATGGAATGTGCAGCTTGGAAAGTTAGCATTTACAATAATCTTTGGACATTTTAATATCTTAATTATCCATTTCAAAATGGGGGGGTCTGTTTATTTTAAGTCAATGATACCATATAAATAAAGATTAAAATTTTACTTACTATTTTCATTGTAGCCATCACTGTAGAGAGAAAATTCTTATTTGTCAGATTTTGCAGAAAGAAACTATCACTGTACATACATAACTAGATATACACACACATGGGTTGCAGTGACAACAACGTGTCTGAAAAAACAGAGTATAATTCTGTATCACATGGCTCTTGAAACCCAGGATTGTAATTTCCATCAATGCTTTTTGACCTATAGAAACAAGCAAAACTCAAACATTACCCAGATACCCCCCTCATCAAAACAATGCTGGCACCACGAGATGCAGATCTCGCTGTCTTTTCTTCTTGATTCTGAAAATGATCAAAAAGGAGTGCAGACCAAGGTCCTTTAAAGTTTAAAAGAATTCTGTCTGCAGGATTGTGTGCCTTGCTATGGTACGTTGTGATGGATAGAACTGGTCTAATGACCAGTGCTTGTTACTTAGCTACCCTTGATCAGGATTGGGTTTCATCTCTTCAGCGAAAGCAGCGCGAAAGAGCTCATTTCCTGCAGATTAAAGCAACAGTAATGCCTGGTTAAAATAAGTGGATGGTCAGTTCAAAAAAACTTCAACCCATTAACTGTATGTTACAGCTCATCTCCCATTTTTCCCTTGCCTCGAAATAGTCCATCTCTTGCCTCTTTTTCCTGCATTGTCCATTGGTTGGGTGGCTTTTGTCACGCTTTCCATAGTCTCATTTTTCTGCACTCTTTCTGGGGCTGAGATAGCCTTTGCTGTATGGTTTTTGAGAGTGGTGATCCATATCCTTTGGAGAGAAAGGAGTGAGGAAAAATATTGGTTTTCTGAGAACAGTAGGACAGATGCGCAATATAGGATGAGGTATGTTTGGAGGGGAGAGCCTGAGATTAGAGACCCTTGCCTGCTATTAACTTCCTTTCTGTCTCCCTCCAGAACAATTTGATTCCTTATCACTCAGGTAAGTTTTGCAATCGGCAACTAAGGCTGCAGTTTCGTGTTACAGCTGACCTGATTTAACAGCATCTCAGCACTAAAAGGGGAAGGCTTTATTTCTCCCCCTTCTTTGTACTAGTACTCTTTGTTTTCTGAAAACTTGATAAGCCAGTTTAGTTCACTAACCAAGCAGAAATCTTGCCATCACAATAAATTTGCTTTTTGTTGCTGGGTTATTTCTCTCCAGTTTTAGTGAGTCAAATCAGCTTTCCTTGCAGTCAGAGAAGTGCTAAAGCCTAGTGCCAGGTAAGCAATGAGAGTTAACAGGAGAAGAGGAAGGTGGTGTGAGTGGGATTTCAGCCATTAGGCAACAGCAATTCATTAGTTTGGCTTATCCTTAAGGGAAACCCTCACCCTCATGCTACTACAATGCCAGTCACCATTATATCTCCATTTCTTTCTAGCTGTAATTAAGATTAATTAGATAGAATCAACACAACCTAGTCCTAAGGGTATTGGTGAGGGGTAACCAGATATAAAAGTGTCAGTATATGTATGGAGTGGGTTTGGAGAGAAAGAAGCATCGATGATTTTTTTATATTTTTTTTTTATTTTTCCCTTAAGCCTTAAAACTGGATTTTAAATTCACTGTGCTCACGTTCAGTCCAGCAGGCACAAGCCGGAGGCATTGTTCCTACCATAGATTTTTTTGTCTGAAAAGAGATGTGCTTCAGAAGCCTCATCAGATATGCCCAAACCCCACTTTTTACAAGTACCAAACACATTTTGTTGACCACCCAGTGTATCGTCTTTCCCCAAGCAAACTTTAGACTGATCTGAATGTGATGGGATAGTGACAAAACTTAAAGCAGCAGGAAAAAAAATCAAGGAAGTCAGTTGTAACCGGAAGTTTTTATACCATGAAGCAAGTAATGATGCAGAAACTTCCTTGTTTAAAGAGGTTTGATCTTTATGATGTTATGAATGGAACAGACAGTGACAAAAGACAGTTTCAGTGGGATCAGCTAGTTGAGTCAGCAGGCCTTGGGTAATTTTATAGTCTTGAAAGCATAAAGCAAACAATTCTGGTTCAGCAACAGTAACTTTTAAAGATCTGAAACCAGGAAAATTACACAGAATTTGAGAACTACTGATATATCCTAGAGCTTGTAAAGAATAAAGTGATGACCCAGAGAATTGTAATCCTTTAGTTTGTTTTCGTGCCAACTTGAAATAACAAAGCAAGTAACTATCAACAAAGAACTGCCAGTTAAAAATCATTAATGATGCTAGTCAGCATGATTTAATGAAGTCTTGTCACAAAAAAACCCCACACACTGTTAATCTTTTGTGTCATAAAAAAGAAAAAGAGTGAAAGCCATTGCATTGGTAAAGTCCATTTTAATTTCTCCAAGGTAATTTGGTGAGATGCTGATGGTGACTTCACTGAAATCTTTAATTATATGGAAGTAATAGCTCATTCTTTACAGTTATTGTTACTTGGACGATAGATGCATCTCAAATTTTAGCAATGTATGGGGGAGGTATCAGTGAGCTGGAATATTACTAACATGGTCCAAATTAATTAAAATATCCTAATCTAGTCAGTGTAAAATATTTGCATGTGACATTTATGGATGAGTCTTGTGTAAGTTCATAGATGAACGCAAATGGATGAGCATTTGTATGTGAAAGAGATACTAAGGTGAAATCAACATATTATTTGACCCTTTACAGAGCAGTGGTAAAACTATTGATAAATAATATTCTGGCCTGGTGTCCAGACTTCTAAATGTGAGAATACTGGTGGAGACAGCTTAGAGGAGGTTAGAAAAATAGTACAGATATTGGGAAAAGAACCTTGTATCTCTAGTTCCCAAGGCTGCATTTGGCTCCTCTACTTTTATATCCGAGCTAATTGTGCAGACTTCCTTTGTACTGAGTGGAGAGAAATGAACCTTGCAGGATGATACAAGTTGCAGTCTTATTTCCCTCAATTCTCTACAGAAGCCTTATAAACAACTAACTCATGGAGATGTTTATGCTTACAGGAGCTGAATGCTGCTCTTATATTGCAAAAGATGTATTTGCAAGGTGACTCTTTAAAGGTCTGCTTGATAGGGGGACTTGTAATTAGAAATCTTAGTCTAGACATTTATAAGCACTGAGGTATGTGGTAATGCTAGTGCTTAAAAAAACAGAGGGGAGAGCGAAGCCAGCAGAAGAAAAATTTGTGAGGGTTGCACAAATTTGACCTTGAAATAAGATTAAGCTTTGAAAAAAAAGGATAACTATAAATGGGAAAAATTTATTAAAGGAAGTTGTTCATTTTACACGGCAGTCATGGGGTTTTGTATGATATTTCCCTTCTCTTAACTTCACTGCCTGAAAGGACAGTTTCTGACCCTTTGAGTTAAGATAACAAGGTCTCTTCTGGCAGCTCTGTTTCTTAGTCTGACAGAGTCCCATCTTTTAATATGCCTCTTTATTGGAGGGGTTTGCAGTTTGTATAGATCTAGTAAGTAGCTGGACAGAGTAAGACTGGCTTCAGTTCAGTATTGGTGTGCTTTCTCACTTGTGCCATAATGTATATGTACTATCAGCTCTGGCTGCTTGGTTGTGTCCAAGGGCAACTTTGTAATCTGGACCTTCTGGAGTGAAATCAGAATACTGGCTGAAATACACAAATGAGATCATTAATAACAATAAAAATATTTCAAAGTATGCTGGTACTGGGCTGTCCTGGTTTTGGCTGGGATAGAGTTAATTTTCTTCCTTGTAGCTGGTACAGTGCTGTGTTTTGGAGTTAGTGTGAGAATAACTTTGATAACACACTGATGTTCTAGTTGTTGCTGAGTAGCACTTATCCTAAATTAAGGATTTTTTAGTTTCCTGTGCTCTGCCAGCGAGCCAGTGCACAAGAAGCTGGGAGGGAACATGTCCGGGACAGGTGACGTGAACTAGCCAAAAGGAAATTCCATACCATAGACCGTCATGCTCAGTATATAAACTGGGGGGAGCTGGCCAGGAGGGGCAGATCGCTGCTCGGGTATTGGTCAGCAGGTGGTGAGCAATTGCATTGTGCATCACCTGTCTGTTTTGGGTTTTCGTTATCTTTCTTTTTGTTACCTTAATTTTCATTAAAATTATTATATTTTTTATTAGTGTTGTTGTTGTTATATTTTATTTTACTTTATTTATTAAACCATCCTTATCTCAACCCACAAGTTTTACTTTTTTTTTTCTGATCCTCTCCCCCATCCCACTGCGGGGGGCAGTGTGTGAGCAAGTGGCTGCGTGGTGCTTGATCGCTGGCTGGGGTTAAACCACAACATGGGCAAAATTTAAAAAAAAAATTTTAAAAAATTTAAAAAAATTCCTCCCTTTTTCCCCTCCCTTTTTCCCCTCCCTTTTTCCCCTCCCTTTTTCCCCTCCCTTTTCCCCCTCCCTTTTTCCCCTCCCTTTTTCCCCTCCCTTTTTCCCCTCCCTTTTTCCCCTCCCTTTTTCCCCTCCCTTTTTCCCCTCCCTTTTTCCCCTCCCTTTTTCCCCTCCCTTTTTCCCCTCCCTTTTTCCCCTCCCTTTTTCCCTCCACCGTGGCACCAAATGTAAGGGCCAGGAGTGGAAAGGGCAGATTTCAAGAAGCTACCTGTGAATTGTTCTGGGGCTACTTTCTGGACTATTTTTTTCCTTGTAGAGCATTCTAACATTTTTGTTTGCCCTATGATTGTGATGAGTATAAAACCTTGCAACTACTTTTCTAAGAAAATACATGTTAAGACAGCTGATGAACTTCAGTTTTGATAAAAAGTATATTTTTTGACAGAAAGGAGGAACAAGTTGTTCAGGCCTTCTTACTGAAATGTAAGAGAAGATGTCTTTTTGTGTGAGAAAGTGAGGTTGTTTCTTACATAACTTTCTACCCCCCACAATTCATTTCGTACTATGGACTGTAATGCTTCAGTTCATTTAAAAAAAAAAGGCAGCAAAACCCTTGAACTCATGGCTTCTGGACATAAAATTACAGTTGCCAGAGAAAGGGAGAGTCGTCTTAGGTCAATCCAAAACTTCTAGTCCTGTCTTCTGGCAAAGGCCAGCAACAGATACTGAAGGAAGAGTAAGAACAGGGCAAAGACATAGCGTTACTTTCCGGGTGTACTTTGCCAGCTTCTGGACATGCCTAGATAATGGACTTCATAACCTGGTGATAGTATCATTTGTGTTTAGTAGTCTTTGGACTTACCTTTCAGGCATTTATCCAGTTGTCTGTTACCCTGAATAAACTTTCAGCCTTCACAGTACTCCTGCAGGAGCAAGGAGTTCGGCAGCTTGAATACAGCTTGCTCATAAAGAGCCAATTTTTACTGGCTTTGTCTGCCGGCTTCCAGAATGAAAACTAGGGTCATCAGATTAAACAGTCTCACTGCTAGGTGAAAAAGTTTGGTTTTCTCACCTTTCTTTGCTATGTGTTATTTCATTAGCCCTCAGCCATGTTATTCCCCTCAGTCATGTTTTGTTGTCCTTCTCTGAACCTTTTCCAATTGAGATCAGGGCACAGTATTTAAGACAAGCAAACAACAGATTAACATACTATCGTAATGTTTTCTGTTTTCTACTTAGAAATTCTGAATGTATGGCCATAACTTATCATCGAGACTTGTATTTCTTTCCCATACATGTGTAAAAGCTTTGTGTATATATTCTGGATGAAGTCTTACACATGTTTGTACAGTTAGGGAATGGATTAATTATTAGCAATAAAGTACTTTTCAAGGAGAACCATGCTTATTAACCTATCTATAGCGCTTGATATTGAAGACTTATTTATTAACAATAATAAAACCATGGCGATGGAAAAAAATTCTTCCATCAGCTTGTCTAAGTGCTGCTTAGAAAAGAGACCATATCACTCTAGAGGAGCAGTCTGATTCTCTGTGTCCCCCCAGTTGTGTCTGGGAGTTACGGTTCTCATGGAAATAACCGAGAACATCTGTTTAGCTTTGGTCATCCTCGGGCAGTAGTCGCTAACGTCGTTACCATTTAGGACAAATTTGAGTTACTGGCTTAAAATGAAAGACTTGACTGAGAAGTAAATAGTTTCCTGAGCTGGTTTTATAATGAGTGAGCTGTTGGTCAGCTTTCCTTTAACTGTTGGCAGCCAGTAAAAAAACCCTTTGCTCCAATGCTTTAAATTTCTGCATATCCTATCCCCAAATCAGTACCTTTCAAGTAGGTGGCTAGACTTACAGAAAATTTACAGTTAACAGTCTGGTCACGAGCAACAGTCTGAAGACGTTAGGACTGAGCTCTAAAAATGCTGCTCTCTTGTTCCCGGAGAACTACTGGGCAGAGTTTTCCAGTGCCGTAAATGCTCCGGTAGGATTAGAGGGAAAATGCTTGATGCAGAGTTCCATTCTGAAGCAGAATGTTTGGGATTTTTGCTTCTAGTCTGATTACAGAAAATACATCAATTGAACATGATATTCAAAGGTAAATATGATAAAAGCACAAAAAACCTCATATCAAGTGCATTTACTTGGATTTCCTTTGCAAGGGAACTCGGATATCTGCCAGGAAAATGAGTATTTACACTTAGGTTCTTTCACTGGAAGTTTCTTTCAAATTATATGATAAATATTTAACTATTTTAAAAAGTATGTCTAATCTGTTCTGATGACCAGGTACAAGCAATTAATTACTTCTTTTTGGCATGGATTTATAAATTAATTTATGACTGTTGCTAGTTGTCTCCTGCATGTCTCTTAGTTAAATAATATTTCAACAGTAGTTTAAATGAAATAATGTCAAGCTTGAGAAGTGTTGCTTTCAGTGAGATTCTGTGTGGGGTGGAGGAAAAAGCTGTCTTCTATGCTATTCATGTTTGGCATAAAATTCTTGAATTATAGTTGTGAAGTAACCCTTGTTTTGACAATAAAACTCCTTATTAATTACCTTTTCATTGGCTATTGAGCTGTGTGCACTTAAATTCTGGTACTGCTTTTCCTGCTACAGGAAAGAGAAATGGTTGGATGTAAGGAAATTCAGGATTTAGTAGAAAATCAGGTGGAGATGCACAAAACCCTGTACCACAGGGAAAAGTAGTCAGATGTGGGGATATATACTGTAGCTTGCAGAATGAATACAGACACGGGGTAGAGGAGGAGAAAGAGAATAAAGACAAAGGTGAAGATTGAATGACTCTGTAGTAAATGTGAATGGAGGTAAGGGCAGTGTGAATAGAAGAGAGGACGGAGGAGATGCCTAAGAGAGCAAGACAGACAACTGCCCAGTGTAAAGTGAAGGGAAAGAGGATAAAAGACATTTCCTATTAGCAGAGAAATGTATAATTCCACACTGTGCGTTTTTCCAAATGAATAGGAGCTAGATAAAAAGCTTAATCAAATGATACAGAATTGTACATGTGTGTTAATGCAGCTTCAAACATTCCTCTTACCAGCCTTCCTAAATGTATTTTCAAGATAGAGAGTTTTCTTAGGAGAAATTATTCTACATCTGAATTGCAGGCTAGACTGGTTACAAGATGCACAAATTTTATCATCTGTGCAGTTGTCAGTACAGAAAACTAATGTAATTTTTGGACCCTTCTAGTATGTACTACCAACACATCTTTTTTCTTTAAAATTTTCTATTGTATAAACAAAGGTACATCAATGTTTTTAAGTCATAAGTATTTTAGTGTGGAGATGGCCAAGCTATCTCAGGTTTTGGAAGCTGCATAATATGCTGATAGAAAATTGGTCTCACATTCAGAATGACTGTGCAGCTTCTGCATTGACCATCTCTGCCATAAACCAGTGAGCTATAAACAACCTGAAACAAGCAAGTTACTTAGTGGGGGGAAAAAGAAATGCTAGGGTGCTAATAAGATGGTTTGGGTTTTTAAACAGTGGAAGATCTCTGTTGTGTTTACAGGTCTCATATCAGTGGAGTAGTGTAAAGATTTAATTAGGCTTATGTGGATGGTCTAATTTATTCATAATTTCCCCACTCATGACTAATTCAGTCACCCAAAACTTAAGCCAATATTATTCCACAAGATATTAAAAGAATTTTGAATCTTAATTACCTCTGTGCAGAGTATTGGCTTTTGACAACTTGCAGAGGAATTTGGTGGAAAGCAAGCTTTTTAATGCTGTGAGCATGTTTCTTTTATGTCTTACATGCTCTGAAATCTTAAATGAAAGACATTGAGGAAAGGGTAGTAAAATACCAGATACTCAGGAATAAAATAGAGCCCCCAAGGGCTTAAAGGGGTGGACAGCTGTGTGAAGACAAAGGTATGATTCTAGGGAGAACTAAGTTCATAGGGAGAGAGCACCTGCTTGAAAAACATATAGTGTGTTGGAGGAAAGTATAGCAAGAAGCAGTAAGTATAATTTTAAAAAGAAATTGGAGAAAAAATGAGGCACTCAAATTTTTAATGCCACAAGTGATTATTCATTGGAAAAAATTACGGCCATTCACTTTGGATGGAGTGTATTTCAGTATCTATTTTTTTGGTATTTTTAAAGATGTAGTTCTTGGTGATGACATTAAAATATTTTACATTTTATCTCTATAGCAGAATAGCCCATATTAGACTGTTTTTAAAGTTCTTGGCAAGTTCTGGTTGTTCTAAGAATAACAAGTAATCTGTATATAGTAGATCAGGCAGTATGGTTACGTCTCCTTTCAGGGCCGTTACATCTTCTTTTTTCATTCCACAAATTTCACATTTCTTCTTTGAATTGTTGAATTTTCAGATAGTCCTAACTTTCTGGGTTTGTGCATGTTTAAATTCATTCATATATGCAGATATGCAGTGTATGAAAAGTGATGACATAGGACTTATTGTACAATGCTTGACTTCCATTTTTTGACAGTTTCTCTTAAATTTTCCTTTCAGGTATTGTATGCTTAAATTCAGTTGTTGTCACTTAAGATATGTGCAGCTTTATTTGTATGTTGCTGCATTGGTGGTGAAATACCTCTGTCATCAGTCGAGATAGTCTGTAACACTCAGAAGGCTCAATAGAAGAGCCTTCAACACCAATCCCTTAAATTGTTGAGCTTTAATTTTTGTAAATGCACTTTTCTAATATTTTTTCATGTAAAGCCAAGCTTTACATGGGCATAGTTAAACAAATATAAAAATGTATCTTAAATAATCTACTGTTCAGCTAGTGAGCAATTTCTCCAGCCCTGTAGTCTCCTTTCTGCCACCTTCCCAACTAGGATAGTTTTAGACTCATTTCTTAGCACTTTAAATTTACTCTTAGGGTTGTTTGACATGTTACTGTTAAATATTTATGCTAGTCACTTTGTTTCTTGTGCTTTGTTCTATTTTTCTATGGTACTGTGCTTTGCTGCCTTTTTTTTTTTTTTTTTTTACTATGAACAAGTCTTTAACTTCTTTTTCAGCTTCATCAGTTTTTCCCCTTTTATAACTGAGTAACTTGTTTGACTGTTCTTTGCTTTTTCCATGCAAAAATAAATAAGTTGCATCCTTTACTAAGTACAATTGTTTGCCACTCCCATTTTAACAAGGAGTGGCGAGTTTCCCACTTCAGTGCATTTGACTTCTTTGGTTTTATCTTTAAGGGGGGTTGTACTTATTTAGCTCAATGTGAATGAAACAGATTTCGATATAAGAGCCAATTTAAGTGGTGTATCCTGTTTTAGGCCTCTTTAAGCAGAGATGCAATGTTGAATTTCAGCCTTCTTGTATAAATGGAGCTCATTAGAGAACTGAAGCATGAGAATGAATTCCTGAAGACATGCTCTTACTGACTCTAGTGGAGCTGGCAGTTAATTTCAAATATAACAACTAAGCATGAAATATAGTTGAAGTGTAAGAAGTAAGATGGACTTTTATTTGTGTGTTCTTTTTTTTTTTTTTTTTTCCTGTATTATGCAAGAACACTGGAACTATTTTGGGGCAGATGAGAACCTGGGTCCAGTAGCTGTGAGTATAAGAAGAGAGAAGCCAGAGGAAATCAAAGAAAATGGACCTCAATACAACTACCGGATCATATTCAGGACCAGTGAGGTAAGCAGTTCAGGAATGGTAGTAAAAGACACCAGAAGTCAGCAGGGAAAACCAGGTGGTATGTGTGAGGTTTGTGTGCTTTTCAGCAGAATCTCCTGACAAAGTTATGCCACATGTTTATATTACACAGAATACAACTAAGCGTATCAGTGAGTGAGTTATTCCATAACATCCAATACAGAGGAAATTGTGAAGGTTGTTTTAGTTAAAGCTTGAGAAACTTACAGAAGCTGTATTAGCTAGAAGCCAGCAAAGAGGAGGGAAATTACTTCCTCCACTTTTATACGTGACAGTGGGTGGACCTTAGAAGCATACTTTTACAATTTGAAATGCTTTGCTAGAAATGGTACTACTAATGATTTCCAGTTATTAGGTTCTTGTAAAACTGAAATCTGTTGAATCATTTGAAATATTCTGACTACTCTTAGCTATCAGTGAGTGACATTTTGTGTGTCAGTGTCTATTTCATGCAACATAAGTTATTTAGTGTCCTCAATCTCTATTGAGAATTGGAAAAATAGTACGTTTTGCTCTACTGCTATTGCTAATCAACCTTTTCTCAGGGCATAATTCAATATATAAGCTCTTTTTGTTTTGTATGCTTAGCTGATGACACTAAGAGGCTCTGTGCTGGAAGATGCTATCCCTTCAACTGCAAAGCATTGCACAGCCAGGGGACTACCCCTAAAAGAAGTGCTGGAGTATGTGGTTCCTGAGCTGAATATACATTGCCTAAGGCTGGCCTTCAACACTCCGAAAGTCACAGAACAGCTTATGAAGCTGGATGAACAAGGGGTAAGTGCAGAGTTATAGAATGAGACAAATTGTCTTAAACTGTCAGATTATTGCCAGGAACTGCAAAATTACCTTTTAGCTTTAAGTGATTATTGTCAGTGTATTAAAATGCCTCATTTAAACTATAGCTTGTCATCTGCAGGGAGAGTTATGTTGCATGTCTTTCCCCCAAGTTTTGCAGAATCTTTGATATGTGTCAAATCAAGTTCGTTGCTCTAAGTAGTCTAAAGTTTTAGATTAATGTTATGGCAATTGTCCATTTTAGTTTCCTTTAAAAGAGGCTAAGTGATTGTTTATTGAAGACTGTGGGGATGAGGGAGTTCTGTTCTGGTTTTCTTACTGCTGTTGTAATAAGAATAGAAATCTCCCATGTTACTAAATGTTCTGTTGTAATATTCTATTGGGACAAGCTTTCCCAGACAGACAGGCAGCACCCTGGTTCCCCCCCCCGCCTTCTCTCCTTCTGAAACAAACTACATGGTGAAATATCCTAAGCCTCCTCTTCATACAAGTGTTTTTCAATTAGGTGATAGTCCCCTGGTCTCTTAAAGATGGAACCAAGGCTCACTAGCTGTATAGCTTAGACTTAGCACAATGAAAGTCCATGAGTAAAGTGAATTTTATGATTAAAAACTTCGACAGTGACATTTAACAGCCCTGAGTAGAGACTGTCTCTTTCTCCTGGTCGTTTTTGCTTCTCATGATCAGCCTTTCCTGCACAGAATTAACATCTGTGTTATTTCTTCTTGCTGTCAGTCTAACATTGCCATCATAAAATTGAAAAGGACTAATCATTATCTGCTCCACAAGGGACAGAATATAGGTATTCTAAACAGGTTTATGAGTGACTATCATGAAGATTTTGTCAGCCTCCTCGTGGTTTGGTTATTAAAATGAACAAGGTAGAGAATCCCCAAATAAATACCTACCACAAGCAAAACTTGAGCAAAACACTTTGTCCTCTAGTTAGTTTCAGAACCTCATCTATTTCACTAAGAATAAGAGAGGATGAAGAAATGGGTAGCCGTGGCGCGCTCAGAGCATCCAGACTAACATGGGAGTGGTTATGTGTGATCAGCCCAAGGTAGATGCAGCCCAGAATTGTCACTGACCATGACCAACAGCGGGTGCCTGGCTAAGAATATGAGAACACAACGAGCATGGAGTGATACCTTTCTAGCTCTTGTAGGCTTTTATAGGGCTCTCCATCCTATCCCTCTGCTTTACCAGTTTCATGAGTCCTAGTTTAGTTAGTTCTTTCTCATGTAGAAGTTGTTCTGTAGTTCTGGTCATGCTTTTGCCTCCCTCTGGAGTTTTTCCAGTTCCCCTTCCCCTCTCCCACATCCATTTTAAAACAGTGCAGTTTTGAAAATGGGGAAAAATTTTGGTTTAGTATGCTTTTTATCTCTTCCATCTCTAATAATTACTGATATTTTATTTGCTTTATGGCTACTGCTGAACACTGGAAGTATCTTTTAATAAACACCTAAGATCCTGTTCCTTAGGGGTATAAGTCAGAGCTCATTGCTGTGGATATAAAGTTGGGTATCTTTGTACCACATGGATCACTTCAAGCTTTACTTGCCCTAACGTTCATCTGCCATTCTTTTGCCCAGTTGTCCACTATCAAAGGTTCCTTTGGTAGCTCTCATAGCCAGTCTTCAACACCAATACTGTAGAGTAATAACTCAGTAATGTTAGCTAACTTGATTACCTTACTGCTCATCACCTCTATCGGGTTGCAGAAGTGTGTGTTGAATGCTGTATGTCCAAGTTCAGATCCCTGCCTTACTCTACTGATCATTTTCTTCAGCTCCTTTTTGTCTTCTAGCCAGTTACCTGTCTAAGGAAGTTCCTTTTTCTGTACCCTGGTTAATGAGAGTTTTTAGGATTTTTTGAAGAAAAAGCTTTGTTAAATGTCTCTTGGAAATTCAGGTATACTCTGTATCAGCTGTATCCCCTGCATGTGCCTATTGGCTCCTGCAGAGAACAACACTGCAATGATCCAGCAAACACGTAAAGGTTGAGGGGAGATGGGTTTACTGTATAGCCTGCTAAAAGAAGGATGGAATCTTTAGATGCTTATGCTGCTCAGTATAACTATTCTCTTTCACATGATGAGATCCTAATAAGTTAGAGGCCTGAGTGATGATTAGAGCAGTGATTCCAAATATGCACATATTCAGTGTTTATGATTTGTTACCTGAGCCTAAACCTAATCTGCACTTCATCCAGAATCAAATTTATCAGGTTCTTGGAGACTCAAGGATATCTTTCAAATCTCTTGCCAAAGTTTTCTGTTTCAGCAGAGGAAGAAATGGAATTTAATTCAACATGGCTCCATAAGTGAGCCTTTGGATTCAAGGATCAGTACCTTCCAGATATGACCATCAAGAACCTGCAGTGGGAAAATTTTCACAAAGGAAAAAAATGTAGCAGAAAGGTCTACTTAAAATAATAAATTCCAAAGTTATTTCTAGTAAATATCTAATTTGAAAAGCAATTTAGCATAATTTGCTTCAGGAGTCAGTTATCTAAAAAAGTGTGAGGTTAAATTATCCTTATTTCATATCGTATATGTCATTAAGCTCCAACAATATGGTGTATAGTATAGTTTTCTGTTACTACTTAAACTTTTGAAAATCATTAAGGATAAGCAGTAGTTAAAATTGTATTATCTACATCAAAGTATTTTCTGTTTTTGTGGTAATGAAACAGTTTGACACTTCTAACAGAAAAAGATAAGCATGCTCTGTACTAATTAGAAGCTGCATTTTTTATCAATTCCAAGCTAACAGAAAAATTTGGGTAACAGCTGCTCTACTAATTAGGTACACAGAATGTTTATCACTTCTTCTTGCTGAGTGTCACACTGTTTCATTACAGTACAAACAGGTGCCTGTTTGATATAGCAAATAAGAAGTCTTGTAATTTTAAGAGTTAAGACTATAAAGTGACCTTAGCCATTGAATTTCACCCCGTAAGCCCTTCATTGAGCCAAATTCACATGCACTGGTTTTCGTTAAGATAGCCTATCTTTTTTTTTAGTATTTGAGTGAGGTTTTAAAGCAGTTGGTTGTTTTCATATTTAAGAATTTGCAGTTCTTTATTTGAATTGATCTGCTTTTGGCTTCCAGACTTCTGATAGCTTTCTCTGCTACATCTTAAGAGTCATTTTGGTGTGAGATTTTTTTCCCAGCAAAGGTTTCTGTGTGCAATGATTGAATCATCTGTTGGTCTTGTTTACGATAAACTAAACAGATTGCACTTTTCAAGTCTTTCACTGCAACATATTTTCTCTGAATTTCATATCACTTTTATGGCTGAGCTCTGTCTCTTATACTCTTTCAATATCTGCATATGACATCCAGTGTCAGAATGGGAATATTCTTCTTGCCCCAATTTTTTATCAGCGTTGTATGTCAAGCTGCATGTTCATTACTTTCCCTTGGATTGCTAGAGTCATAGTTACATCTGCTGTGGCCCCCATTGTCACCTAGCTGTTCTTTTTTTGGCTTTATTAAAATGCATTCATTTGAATGGTTCTGTGTTAAAAAGCAATGCAATTGTTCCATAGGGCTGTGCTAACTTCCTGGCTAATTACCATCTACTAATCTTTGCCTTGAATGCAGAGTTCACGGTAACTTACTTTAGGTTTACTTCCAAGTATTATTTAAAAATTTGAATATCAGGGCAGTTACTGATTTATTCCAGTAGAAGTTTATCTTTATGGCAATTCCTTATTCACAGATATACTGTGAAGTGTCAGTCGGTTTTTAGTATAATTCCATATTTGTAATATAAACTTGCTCACTGGTTAAATCCAAGATAGGCTTTCCGCTGTCTTGCACTGGGTGCTAGACAAATACTTGAAGTGTACTTTTCCCACATATATAAATATGTAAATACTTCTAGATTATTAAAATGAAGCTGCTACTTTAGGAGGTTTACCACAGCAGAATTCATCCTTCAACTCCTTTTTTTAGCTTTTACTTGGAGTTAATACACTTCTAAGGACCCTAGATTTATCAGAAGGAGGTGTAGTAATGGGGACTGCATGCCTTTCTTCCCCCCAATTCGCCTTTTTTGAATCAGAAATACCAGCTTGTGTTGTCCTTATGAAACTTTTTTTGACGTTCAGCAAATCTAAGAACATAGCTAGAAGGCATATCCTGCTCTTTGCATAGTCCTTATTTAGCTTCTTAGCTAAATTTTCAGTTTCAAAGCAATTTTCAAAGCAATAAAGGACAGTTGTTTGGTTGCTTGTGGATGCTGTGGATCCTGTTTATGTTTATGCCCTTGAAAATACTTCCTTCACCAGAAATTGAAGCTTAAATAGTGTAGGTGTGCTTGGTGAGAATGGTTTTCTTTGTCCTTATTTATTCAAGTAAAATTACTAGAAACTATTGTAATTAGCAGTGCAGCTACGGCATTGTGGTCCGATGAAACACTTCTACCCATTGTATTTCTCTGGGAGTGGACAAAGAGCATTATCTGAGCAGCAGACGTTGCCTGAACAGTCCAAGACAGGATCTGCTACTAATGATACAGAAATTGATGGCAGTGGTTATGGCAGGAGTGGCAGCAGTGCTACCTCTCACCACCCTTCTTCTCTCCCCTCCCATCTCCTCCTTTCCAACATGTCAGCAGTAGCTGGTCCAGGTTCTCTGTGAGAGCACATAGCCCTGTCGGCAAAGGCACCAAGTTTGGCTGCTGTGAGGCAATAAGCTTGCAGTGAGTGGGATCACGTAGTTTGCTAGCTAAGCAGAAATCATAGAAATGTACCTGCAAACTTCATCTAGCTCCCATGATTCCTGAGCAAATTTAAATCTTAATCAAACCATCGTCATGCAGAATGCTTTACACCAAAAAAAAAACCAAAACAAAAAAAAAACCCAAAAAACCCCATGAGCCATCCATCTGTGTCTGAATTGTTTTGAGCATTGTGTACGCTGATGGTTGTTTTGAATTTTTGTATTTTTTAGTGAATGGAGAGTTGAAATAATAATAAATTGTAACATTAATTTGCATGTGCTCAGTATTTGTTTTACAAATAAGTATCTTTGCTTCCAGTCTTAATACTAAGATGCCCAAAATATGCAGTTTTTATTCTTAAAGGTGAATGGTTTTGGTTTGGTCTCTAGTGCTGAAAGAGCATATTTCCTTTATGGTTACACAAAAGCATTTCAAATAGTTAATGGGAGAAAAGGAAATAGAAATGTTACTTCAACACACAAAATTTATTCCCCCACCCCACCCCCCCTGCTTTCAGTTGAAATTTTGGAAGTTGGCCCATGAATGTTTCTTTCATAAGGAATAGATTGAGATGAGGATGGGTAGAGAGAGCGGGGGTTGTTTAGCCTAGAGAAGAGAGGGCTCCAGGGAGACCTTATAGCAGCCTTCCAGTACTTAAAGGGGACCTACAGGGAAGATGGGGAGGGACTCTTTATCAGGAAGTGTAGTGATAGGAGAAGGCGTAACAGTTTTAAACTGAAAGAGGGTAGATGTGGATTAGATAATGGGAAGAAATTCTTTACCATGAGAGTGGTGAGCCACTGGAACAGGTTGCCCAGAGAAGCTGTGGCTGCCCCATCCCTGGCAGTGTTCAAGGCCAGGTTGGATGGGGCTTTGAGCAGCCTGGTCTAGTGGAAGGTGTCCCTGCCCATGGCAGGGGGGTTGGAACTAGATGGTCTTTAAGGGCCCTTCCAACCCAAATCATTCTATGATTCTATGCTGTACTCGTATTTTATTATAAGAAATTTGGATATATTTAGAAGGCGCAAGTCGGGTAGTCACTGTGTCGAGTGATAAAATAAGGGACATTCTGGAGGGGAAAAAAGAAGCCTAGAACTGTGACTTATTACATATGCTTAACTTCTCCAACAGGAGTAATCAAGCCAGGTTGCTCTTCACCCTTCTTTTTTCCCCTCGTTTTCCTACTGCTAATATTTTATCCCTGTCACCATTCATCCTTGGTAGTAAAAGAAGCATACAGTAAAGTTGCAATTTTCAGAGGTTTTTTAATTTTAAAATGTACTTCTAGAGACAGAGTAGGATGACTTCTGAGGGCTTTTAAATTATCCCACCATAAACATAAGATGTTAAAATCAATGAATTTCAGTTTAATTATCTGTGTCCACATCGTCCCAGCAAGTTCCAAAACCTTTTGTCTCGCAACCTGTGATAGAAGCTTTGAGAGCAAATCACAGTATATTCAGATGACACGTCTTCCAGTGCCCTTGCAAATAACTGTTTTCACTTCCCACTAACCTGTAGCCCAAACTTGCAAATCTCATGCCAGTTTCGAAAGACTTTCTTATGATGTTGCTCTGGCAGATCTGCTTGGTATTTATTTAAAATGGAGCCTCTGCAGAAATTTGTGTGAGGGAGGAAAGATTATTCACCCTGCAATAAGTATGCATTTTTACTAGATGAATTTCATGCGCAAACTCCAAGGCTCTCCTTTTTACTCTGCCAGTCGGAGCTCCTGCCTGCAAAATTGGTTTTGGTGATCGCAGTAAATGGCTGTGGGTGCTGCTTTCTTTCTTTCTGTTTCTGTAGTCCAGACATGAAGGGCACAGGTATGGTCCTTTTTGCGTGTGCATCAATTTGGAATTGGTGGGAATAGTTTGCTTTGAATAATCACAATTATGGTTGAGTAAAAAATTACTTTATTCACATCTTCGGTTTCTGCTGTATTAGGAACATCCAACATCAAATTAGAGGAAAAATGGAACTAAAGACCACAAATATATTTGAAGGTCTATGCTAGTAAATAGTATCTCTAAAGTATTACCAGCATTTCTCAATTTAGCTGTTTTCTTTGTTACTGCATTTCTAAGTCAAAGGCATCCAACTGAATGCCATGGCTTCTTTCAACATTACTAACACATGAATCCACTAATAGGTGAATAATTTTTATCTTGTCTTACATGCTGTGCCCTACCCTTCTGTGTGGAAGTTTCAGTATAGGATAGTAACCATGGTACCAGCCTAGGAGTGAGAGTCAAGTTCTGGCATTATTGAGCCAGCGCTTTCCATGTGGCTCAATGCAAGGCATTCACCATTGGCAAGCTGCAGTGTTGTCTTCCTAAAAATAAGGAACATAAATGTTTGTTTCACTTCAGAAAGCATTTTGACATCTTCTGATGAAATATGCCATCATTGAGGCAATTATAGTAGAAGACAATGAGAATATTTGGAACTAGGGTAACATTTGAAATCAAACTGATAATTAGGTATTTTTTTCTTCGTGAATTATGAGTTTATCAGAAAATGTGAAGAGAATTCAATAAATAAGTTGCTGCATAACTTGGTATACATATAAGATTTTAACCTTCTTCTCTTTGCAGTTAAGTTACCAGCTTAAGGTGGGTATCATGTACTGCAAAGCCGGGCAAAGCACAGAAGAGGAAATGTATAATAATGAATCAGCAGGTCCAGCCTTTGAAGAGTTTCTTCAGCTCTTGGGAGAACGAGTTAGACTCAAGGGATTTGAAAAGTATCGTGCTCAGCTGGATACCAAGAGTAAGGCTTTTTCATATTTTTTTTTCCCTTAAGTGAACAAAATGCATCACATGGTTGCTAACTGACTTTTTATAGAGAGTTCTTAAAAATAACCTCTTAGCTGTAGGAAGACAGTTGCTCAATATTAGAAGTGAAAGCAGAGCAAGTATGTAATTTGACCCATACCCATATGGTCTTTCAACTCTGGTAATTATTGGGTTTTTGTACTAATTTGGTAGGAAATTATCACTAAAGCTGCAACAAGAAACCAGTAGCTATGGAACCATTAATGGTGTTGCAAATCCATCATCAGTGTCTCGTCTAAAGAGTAATCAATGCAGTTGGTATGTCATAATTTTTTTTAATGATATGCTAAGAGACTGTCACCAAAAAAGTTTTGAGAACCCATCTATGTAACTCCACCTTGACAAGTTGATCTGTTGCTTTTGTGCTGTGTCTGTGGCATGTAGTTTTTCTTCTAGGCAGTTTTGTCTTCCTCCTGCTATCAAATGTATTCCTCCCTCTGTGATTTCTTTCTTCTGAGTTATGGAAATTAGACTGGATTTGTTGGTTAGATTATCAGCTTTAACTGTAAAACATATTGGAACAAAAATGCAGCAGAAAGATGATCTTAGGTGACAGTATCTATAAAAGAAACTCCCTACTTTTGGAATCAAGCTTGTGAAATACCTGTTTATCAGCTAGTGCATGCTATATTCAATTTGTAAATCTATTTTAAATACTTGGGGGAATTTTTGGCCTGTCTTCCTTTTCTTTGAGTATTGGAACTAACCAGTGGAAATATTGCTATTTCGCTCACTTGCAGCAAAGGAAAATAATGAGTTGATTTGTGAAAGCTGAAAAGCATTCATCAACTTCAGTGCAGCAAAAACTGTGCTCTTGTTGTGGGTCTCCTATCACAAAGGCAGTAACTTGCTGTTCTTTAGTGCTGCACCATTCTACCTTGTGTCCTTAATTCTTACAGGGATCATGTTGCCATCTCTTCAGGCTGTTCTCAATCAGTCTTAATCATCACTCCCCATAGGGTTATTGTTGTGGTTTAAGCCCAGCTGGCAACAAAGCACCAAGAGGCCACTTGCTCACTTTCCCAGTGGGACAAGGAGGAGAAAATATAACAAAAAGCTTGTGGGTCCAGACAAGGACAGGGAGGGATCACTTGCCAATTATTGTCATGGACAAAAAAAAGACTCCAGTTGGGGAAAAAACGCAAACCAATTCAATTTACTACCAATCAAACCAAACAAGGATAATGGGAAGTAAACCCCAATCTTAAACCACCTTCCCCCACCCCTCCTTCATTCCCAGCTCAACCCCACTCCCCATTTTCTCTACCTTCTCCTCCCCAGCAGCGCAGGGGGACGGGCAATGGGGGTTGGGGTCAGTTCGTCACACGCTGTCTCTGCCGCTCCTTCCTCCTCAGGGGCAGGACTCCTCACTCTTCTCCTGCTCCACTGTGGGGTCCTTCCCATGGGAGACAGCTCTTCCCTAACTGCTCCAGCCATGGGTCCTTTCCATGGGCTGCAGTCCTTCAGTCACGGGCTGCTCCAGGGCGGGCTCTCCCATGGAGTGGCGGCCATCTTGGGGGGCATCCCCCTGCTCTGGTGTCCTCCCCCCCGGGCTGCAGGTGGGCCTCTGCTCCCCCGCTCCCCTCCGTGGGCTGGGGGGACAGCCTGCCGCCTCACCACGGCCTGCAGGGGCAGCCCCTCCCCCTTCCTCGCTGACCTTGCTGTGTCTGCACAGGGGTTTCTCTCACATCCCACTCCTCTCTCTGCTGCAGGTTTCCCTTTTTTAAACCTGTTCTCCCAGAGGCACTGCCACCGTCGCTGACGGGCTCGGCCTTGGCCAGAGATGGGTCCGACTTGGAGCTGGGGAAGGTTCCAGCAGCTTCTCACAGGAGCCAGCCCCCCTGCCCTGCTACCACCATCCCCTCCAACCCAAAACTGTTATAAAATTTCCGTGGGTTTAAACCTAAATTAATACCACTTTTGCACACATTTACCATTGAGCCTGCTTTCTTTTCGTTGCAATACTTAAGTTCCCTCTGTTGTATTTACTCCCTTGAGTGCATTTACACATTATGGTTGTATCTCCTCTATGCTTTTGCGGTGGTACCCTTAATAAGCCAAGTCTTCCTTACTGGTATGGGACGCATGGATTTACCTGCTTCCCACACATACACACACATGCAGTATTACCTGGTAGCCTTCCTCTGCACTCATCCAAGTCTGAATTCAGTCTCTTTAACTTTAGTGACTAGGATTATATACATGTTTTCAGATGAGATCCAGGCAGTTTATTGCTGTAACAGTTTCTTCCCTTTACTGGAAATGTATTATACAATAATTCCCAGGCTGGCTTTTCCTTTTCTGCAGCTTCAAAGTGTTATTTTATCAGTTATAAAAATAAGCTAGGTCAAAAATCAAATGTGTATGGAAAACAGAGATGATGTTTATTTCATAGCTTCTGGTTTTATATTGTGACCTCCTTGTTACTTTCAGTAGTTAGTGAAATCCTTTCTTCCCTTTCTTCTAGTTTAGTTAAGACACCCAAAAAAAAAGCCCTCTTTTCGGTGTCAGTCCACACACACTGGTTTCTAGTACATGTAAATGCTCTTATGATTAAGGGTTGATTCATTTGTTCAGATATACCCATGAAAGCTGTAACTGTGTCTTAAGTACTCGCTTGAAATTTTCTTCTAAAAAGCAGAGTAAAGTTTGTGTTCCTTCTTGTTGCTTCTGAGTCGATGAAAGAATTTTGTCAGGTTTTCAGTCTGTGTGCTACAATCTAGCACCTGTTGAATGGACATGTATGTAAACTTTTAGTTGACTGAATCTCTCCTGGTTTTAGGATTTGTCTTGTTGTAATGAAGGTTTTCTACTCCATGTTGAGAGCCTACATGTCTTTTTACATTGCCTCCTAGACCTGCCAGCTCCATTCTGTATTAAAGATACAAAAAGGCTTTATGTGAACACTTCACTGTGGTCAGAGAGGAAGGAGGATGCTCTGGCTGGAAACTGCTGCGTTCATGAAGGGTTTCCTACATTCTCTTTCAGTCAAGGTTTACAAGCTCAGGTGTAGGACTGTGGGACATCTAGCTGATGTGGGATGCTTAGGAGCTCTTAAGTTGTCTGAAATCTTTCAGGTTATGTTTTCTGCAGGCTTACTGAGGAAACACGTGACTACACAGCATACATGAGTTCTTAACAAGCAGGTTTAGACAGCAGCAAATGTTAACAGTGGCAATAATTTTTTTTAATTGATCTTGATGGTGCTATGTTTTCCTTTCTGCAAGTATGCAAAGCACAGACTGGAAGTGGTGGAAGAGAAGGTGGTGTTTTGGGGCCAGAACACTAAGTTCTTTGGATAGCTACGTTCAGAAACCCTTATTGCATATTCTGCATAGGAAATGTCAAGGGCAAAAAAGCCACCTTGTGGTAGGCAAAATGCTAAAGACCAGAGATGGTCACAAGAGCTGTACCTCCAGTGTGGGGAATATGTGAACAGCAGAATACATACAGGTAATACGTCTTTGATAGCTACCCTAAGTAATCAGTCAGGCTTTTCTGTCTTGGCCCTAACACAGAAAGGCCTGCATAGGAGGAGATTGTGGTCTATACCATGACATAGGTTTACAGGGTTTTGTTGAAATGGCTAGGTCTACAGCTAGGAAGCAAGCTTCTCCCTTCTCCAGCTCTGTGCTCTTCTCTTGCTAAACATTGCTGTCATGAAATAGTTCTTGTGGTCTCATTACTCAGGAAATTTTCCTGCATAAAAATTCTGTTTAATGTCAGCACAGTTGATTGCAAAGGTGCTCTTAAAAACAAATGTATGTTCATTAACTTGCAAGAAAGGTCAGAGCTATGTAGGCTACTTTACTAGTTCCTATACCTTTGACAATACTTTGCAACCTATGAAAAGCAGATGTATGATGTAAGATATGATGAAGGATTTTCTCAGCATGGAAGGAAGCTGATTTGTATACATAGTCTGGAAATTTTCACAAGATGTTTTTAATTTATGCAAATTTAGAAAAGTAAAGTTGCTCTAGCAAAAGGCAGTTTCACAACAGTTGTTCTTAGAAATTTTTAGAATTAGGGGCCTAATTGGTAAGTATCTGTAACAGAGCCAATTTTAAAAGGAGGAATCTCATGCATCCTATTAACTGAAAGCCTATTTAAGTATATTGGATCCTTCAAGGGCTTTAGCTTTGGATCTCTGCCAGTGCCACTGTGGAAAAGAGCTGCTACTTCTAAAGTTTTGTTTGTATATTTCTAGAATTACCAGAGGGGAAGCAGTCTATCTCATGGCAGCCTGCAGACTTTGGATAGGAAATAGAGCTTGAAAATGTCATCTATCCCATGGTTGCTAGGAAGTTTATGGGCATCACTTTAAAGTAATAAACATCACAGTAATCTTTCAAATTATAACTTCAGTCATTTTACTTTATTCTCTAGTTGTAATGCATGCTTTATTTCCCTCCCCCTCACTTAGTCTGATTTCTCAATGTTTTAAATTGGTAAATGGGATCAGCTGGATAATGCTAGGCCTGGTAACCTGGCATGTGTCCAGCAGAGTGGTAGCATGGTTGGTGCAGGAAATGAAGGAGATTGATTAATGTGAGTTGTAGGAGTTTATGAATTATCTATTTGATGGGATTACATATATAGCTAATAATGGTAGATTTCTGTATTAGATGTTTATACTGCATGGTTTTTTGGTTAAGACATGAGAAGAATATAAAAACTACAGAAGTTACTAAATAGATTAAAAATCTAGGGAATTAATGGACTTCAAATTGACATTTCATTTAGGGGTTGTCAATAACCCCCCATGTTTCTAATGAAATAAATCAGATAGATTACCTTATCTTGTACTATTTAACATCTTTTCAACCACATGGAAGTAAGAGTAGACTTACTGTTGGGTCTGAGACATTCGCTGGGAGACCAATAGCCAATGGAGGTCAGAGGTTCCTCAATTGCTTAAGAAGCAGAAATGGGTGTGCGGGAAGTCCATCTGCATTTCTCTGTGTTACCCGTATACTTTTGTATGTTACAAAATAATGGATTCTGTCCTCAGAAATAGTGTCTGAAAACAACTTGAATATTACAGAAGTTGAACATGAGTGCTTGGTGTAATCCTTGTGTGTAACAGAAAGGAGAGCAGGTTTGACAGGTACTGAATTTGGGCCAAATAACTAGGAGAAACTAGAAGTAAGGCAGGGCTTTTTAACAGCAAGGGTAGACAGGAGCAACATTAAGCTCTGAAGTGACTTGTTCTTGTGCCTTATTGTGAGCACTGCTGCAGTTTGTAGCAATGGCTGTGCCTTCTCCTGACTCATCAATATAATTTATTTTTTGTCTTCCTGGAACTCCTTGCAACATGTTTTCCTTTGAAACACTGAGTTAGATTTTCTACTCATACTGGTTTTTATACAGTTTTCTAGTACAGAGGTTTTAAAAGCTGCAGTAGAAGCAGGATGACAAAGTCCTGTGCCTTCAGTGAGGTGAACTGATCAGCAGTAGTTCGTTAGTGTCAGTCACAGTTTTGAGCACTGTCGGTGTTAGAAAAAAACACTTAAATGGGAGTCTGTTAAGAAAGTCTTTGTGAAGATAGCTGAGAAACATTGGAAGGACAGAAGAATAAGGTGGATTTTTAAAGGTGAATAATGATGGAAGGAAAAGAAGGTCAGATAAGTCCTCAGCTAAGTAACCAAATCCAGCAATGGGACAAGACTGAGAAAGCAGCATTAATAGGTGCACCATAAACTAATGGCAGGAAGAGATGTCTTCAGTGTAAAAAGGTGCTAATGAATTTGTAGATCCCTCGGGCCTCTGTTAAATGCAAGGAAATCAAAGTAGACTGTAGTCCTGCCTTACAGTTCTGACCTTGAAATGATGGATACTATTCCAGTGCACGGTCTTGGATTTTACTGCAATGGCAGTGATTTGATTTAAAGCAAACACCTGTAATTATTGTGTTGTACTTCAGAAAAAGTATTCTAGATTTGTAAGAAAGAAGAAATCTGAATGGTGAGAAAGATGCAGTCTGTAGTGGATATGGACTTCTGTTTGTAGTTGGATTTGAATAACAGGGATTTAAGCTCTGCAGTACTTGGAAATAATTGGAATCATTAAACATGTCATTTGGATTGTAGCCTTATTACTTAGTTTGCAGAATTGGTGCTGTTCTGAGAAAGAACCCTTTTCTGCCTGAAATTAAGTCCATCCAGGAAAGTTGAAAGTTTGGTTTAAATGCATAGGTGTTGTTTTAGCATATTATTTGTCAGAATTGCTTCATTCTTTTCTTCTTCCCCTCTTTTGGCACCTTCCCTCCCCGTCTGTCATCTTACCCACTTCCATTTTTTTTTTGCACCTGCTCCCCCTTTCCAGTTCTTCATAAGATTTATGTATGCTTTATTTATGAAAGGTGATGTACAAATTAGCGTATATACAGTTAAACAAAAAAGCCAGTAAGGAGTTACGTTGATGTCTAGGTGACTTTCAGGTGCATCTACCTCCTTCAGCATGCATTGTAATGATCAGGCAGAGGATGGAGGCTGCTGTGAACTGAGTGCAAGATGAAGTTATTCCCTTTCAGCTGTTGTGCTGTTATAATTAGCATTAAAAAGAAAATGTTTAGCAGGTAGCTAGTTTTTCATAATGGCAGTGTTGGACGCTGGAAAAGAGAGCCCAATCTCCTTGAAACAGTAATTGGGGGGGTGGGGCGAGTAGTTTGTAAGGTTCCAGCAATCTTTTTTTTTTTTTTCCGTATTCCCTTTTTATTTTATCTAGATGATTTGGAAATGCAAAATCACTGTGCAGCTATAATGTAGAAAACTTGCTATTTAATTTTATGGATGATGTTGCAGTTTTTAATTTACAGCAAAGCTACCTCTATTATTACGAATTTGACAGAAAACGAAAACTTCTTGTCAAAAGCTTATACCCAGAATCTGGGTAAATAAACTGTGTATTTATGCTATTGTAAATGCCTCACAAATCTCAGAGCTATTATCTCCTTAGTAACATGATCTCTCTGCTTATAAAAACTGCCAAGGTGTCATACTTAACAGCTTTTTAAAATACATTGCTATAAATAGCTGGGATTATATAATATAGTAGCATGTTTATATAACTTCAAATAACCAGGATGCTTTTTTCCATATATAAATCTAGTTACTTTTAAAAATCTCTTTGAAAATGGGCTTTTTTGCACTTTGGACAGCAGTTATATTTAATAGAATATATTCACTATTTCAGCTTTAAGTGTGTTACTACTAAAATTAATGGAACATTTTTCAAGGTCTCTCTTTGTGAGAGAAAGAAAAAGTAAAAACAGAAGTTCCCAGTTTGTCTGTAATCAAGTGTTGTCTTCAACCAACACTTTGTAAACTTTAATAATATCCCCTCTTCTTTTTTTCTTTCTAAACTTCATAATCCTAGTTTTTATCATTTTCTCTCCACATGGAAGTCTCTCCATCCACGTATAATTATTTTTGTGGCCTGTTTCTGGATTCCTTCTCTTTCTTCTATAACTTTTAAGATAGGGTGGCCAGAACCCAAAACAGGTGAGAGTACCTTTGATTAATATACCAGCATCATGATGTCATTGTTGTGGGCTTTTTCCATCATCAGCTGTAAGCATGCTAGCATCCTGTTTGGGTTTTTGACTGCTCCTATCCATAAAGCACCTGTTTTAGTGAAGGTTTTATCTGACTTCATTACAGTTAATGTAGAGTCCTGATATTTATGTTTAAAAGAACCCATTCTGTTCTTTCATATATTGTGGATTATATGTCCATTGATATTTAATTATGCATGAAATCACGGTATTCATTTGCAGTATCTGTCTACCTTCCTTTCTGAAATCCTTTTCACATTCCTTACAGTTCAGTTTCATTCCGATTAGCTTGAGATATTGGGTGGTGTCTGAAAATGATTTCAGACTTTGTTATCACTTTTCATGCTTAAATAGGCTTTCTTCAGGGTTTTCTGGTATAAATTCCCTATTCCTAACAAGTTCTTCATTAGGGGAAGTACACAAAATTATATATGCCATCTATTTGTGTCATTTGCTTTGGCAGGTGAATAAACTCTGGGTAAGTTTTTACTGGCTGACGTTTCAGCTAGAATCAAGGATGAATAGGAATTCTTGTCTTGCCTGATGATTTTCTTTGATAATAATGAAACTTTGGTTTTAAACTTTTTTAAACAATGCTTTTATTTTCTCTTTTTTCTCTAACTGAAGCTGATTCAACAGGTACTCATTCTCTATACACAACGTACAAGGACTATGAAATCATGTTCCACGTTTCTACTATGTTGCCATATACTCCAAACAACAAGCAACAGGTAAGGTGGACCATGCCTATTTAGAATTAGTTTTTCCTCCATCTCAAAAGTAGCTGAACTATTGAACATTTATGACAACTTTCATTTGTAACTAGCAAAGAAAACACTTAAAGAATCAAAAGTATCAAAAGTAAAACTGGCCAGGAAGATGAGCAAAGCAGATCATTGTAGGTACATCATAGGTAGATTTTCTGCATAGGACTGTTTTCTATTTAAATATGCATTATTTATTGAAACTTTGATGTAAATATTATATAATAATGTCAGTAGCACATCTGTGTTACATAAATAAGAGTTTGTATCTTAAGTCAGAAGGACCATAGTGTACTTTACATGATTTTTCAACCTTCTGCAGCAAAGTCCGCTGTGCTTTAAGGATTGCATTCAGCAAATTATAATACACACAGAATCAGAGGTGATGAGTAGGTGGTTCAGCACACTACACAAGACATGAGACAAAATACGTTTTTTGTTTTAAATTTTTTTTGTTATACTGAAGAGCTGTATAGGCTGACCTTCTTTCTTACTCTGAAGTACCTGGTCTTGTTAAATACTAGGCCATCTTGTTGTGTGATGTATATGCATTTTACTCTAGAAACTATGTTATTTTGTGTTTCTGTGAATAAAATAGCATTTTCCTTTAACAATAAAAGATAACACAGCATTCTTTGTAGTTTGCTTTTGTCCACTAAATGTTAGACTACTTTGTAGTTTACCTTTCTCTTTTGCTGTAGTCTTGGATGTACTGAAAGAAACCTATCAGAAAATTATTATAGTGTCGTAAGCACAATGACAACTTTCTTCCACTTGAAATAGAGCCTACTTGTGGCTTGTAAAAATGTGTGAAGTGGGGAATGTTTTCCAGCTTCCATATATCACTAACTACTCTGATACTAGCAGGTTTTGTTGTTGGTTTTCCTCTTTGTTTAGCTTAAAATTTTCCTTAACAAGATCTTCCTGTATGTTACATGTAGAAATTAAATTGTTATGAAAATGAAAATGTCCATGCCTGAAATTTATTAGATGAGTAACTAACATTCTGGTACTTCTCATATAAATCCTCAACTTTTTTCGTTTCCGGCTTGAAGTATCATTTGAAATAAAAAAATTGAACAATAGTAATTTATAAAAATGAGAAATAAATAATTAAAAATTGTGAAGAGCCTGTGTTTTAACCTATGCATCTTTTTTCTGTTAAAGCTTCTGAGAAAACGACATATTGGAAATGATATTGTGACAATAGTTTTCCAGGAGCCTGGAGCACAACCATTCAGCCCAAAGAACATTCGATCCCACTTCCAGCACGTCTTTGTCATTGTAAGAGTGCACGGTCCCTGTACTGACAGCGTTTGTTACAGGTAGCTATTGCTAGTTGCACTGAAAACATGGAATTTGAGTGCAAAGGGAGGCGTCATTCCTCTTTTAAATTCTCAGTAGGGAAACATAGTGAAAGATAGGGGTGGAGGAGATTTGGGGTCATGTGAATTTAGAACACTTTAAAAAGTCAATAGACACACGTGACTATGGAAAGGAAACACACCCAGTAAGGAGATTAATGCTGTCAGTATGTGTGTACACACACACATGCATGCACACACAGATGCATGCACATACACACACATCAAGCATTTGGGAATGATTTTGAAATTCCATTCTCACTTCTTTTTTGTTCTCTTCATCAACAGTATGCTAGAAGAGTATTTCTGTATTGATTCTTACAAATTCACTTTTTGTTCAGATAATTGGGCATCAGCTTATGTTACATTTTTGAAATTTAGACAGTGAAAAAGTATGACTAACCTTTCAGAAAGAAGCTAAGCTCTCTGAAATATTTTGTCTGAAATATCTTCATTTCTTCTGTCATTTCAGTCCAACAAATAAATTCCACAGCTTTATGCAGGAAAAAAAAAAAAAATCTTAGTGTGACCTTAAAGTCAATATGATTAAAATGGAAGATGGTAATTGATAGTAACATATAGTAAAGAATTGCAAGATGAGATTCATATTCAGCATAAATTTTTTAACCAAATTGAAAGCATAATGTTTTGAGTTACACTTCTTTTTACAATCAATGAAACTTTTTACCTTTGGTGCATCCTGAACTCTTAATGTATTTTTATTTTAAATGTTGACTGTCCTCAGCAAACTTTTCTAAAGCTTCTTTAAAATACGAAGTATCAGAGTAATGGATTTAGAATGGTTATCTTGAAATGAGGTAGCCTTCAAATTAACTTGTCTTTACTGAAATACAAATGTTCACCTAAGTGTTTCATTTAGTCAAGTGCTTATTTAGAGGAAGAGCTAAAATTGCAGTGTCTGAGATGGTGTGTTCATGTTTTTCAACTAAGTATAGTAAGGTTTAAAGGCTTTTCTCTCCCCCTGAGTCTTTCGTAAGGCTCACACAGCACTTCTGGAACTGGTGCTGAACTTTGTACATGTATTAAACTCTCCTGGAGTAGGCATGTTTGTGTTAATACTCATTTTAAGGCAGCTTATTGACAGATTCCACTGCTACATAATTTGTGTGGACATACCTTGTTCTTAAACTTTTAGACATATGTTTCGGCTCTTATTCTGTACAGAAACTGATTTTGAATTAAAGGAAAAGTAGGAAATATATCCACAAGGGCTATAGATACATTTCCCATTTGAATTCGGTATTACAAACACAAAGAAATTTCTACTTTTGGTTATTATTTTAAATAATATAACCACATATTTTCAATTTCTTTCTTTTAAAAGGCATAGGAAAGATTTCTATACTGTAATAAATTTAAATATCTCAGGGTTCTATTTCTGACCTTCGGACTTCTGAATTGCTTTCATTTTTCAAGTCTTCACAACTATAGGGACTGGAACCTTACTGGTTACAATTAGTAAATAAAATTGAGAATTTCACCTTTAGTGATGCTACAGGCTTAAATTTTAACGGGAGGGGGAGCAGGTAGGAAAAAAAAATTGTGAGAGTGTCAGTGTTCATTTCGATACAGGAGACTGGCAGAGCATTGTATGTTCTGTGTACTGTCTTTAAGATTAAAATCCTTCCTTTTTTTTTTTTGTCCTCTCAGTTCAGACACTTCATTTAAATTTATAGAATTCCATTATAAAAAGTTTTTCTAGGAAACTTTTCAAACTAAGTTTGACCTCTTTTTGACTGAATTATTTGGAACTGTGTCATAGATTCATAATTCTAGACAAAACAGGAAGCCATATAGCATAAAAATGTACTGGCATTTATATTAAAAGCTACATGAAAGGCATAAAATCAAGCACTGTCTTGGCCAGTGATTCTCCCTCCCAACTAAGATAAACAGTATTTCAAAAGCCTGGATTCTCTGTCGGCATCATTCACTTTTAAAAACTTCTCTAGCATATGTTAAAGATTAAATTCTTATCCCTATGATTCATGATACTCAAAACCTAATCAAACAAAATGTCACTGGTAGATTTCATTACATCCAGTAATTGTGCTTAACGCTTAGACTTCTATCTCTTAATAACTGACCCTTTAGGACCACTGGAGATGATCAAGAGTCAGATGGTTGCATCATGAGCACCCCCTGTTGCATACTTCTAGATATAATGGCATACATTTGAAGGAAATATGACACTCAATGACATCTTTCAATATCAGTTGCCAGAAAATATAATTAAAAACACAAAAGCAAACACACAAATAAAACACCTCACCACCCAAAACCAGAAGATATGGTTAAAGATTGGGCAACTTAATTTTTATTTTTGGTGTTCCTGTGTGTGTCCCTGTCCCAAAAGCTTTAATAGTATTTCTGCAATCTCAGTTGCTGATTTTTGCGGGGGATTGTCTGATTATGTTTAAGGATTCAGATAAGTTTGAGCAAAACGCAAAAATAATACCAGCCAGTCTTCCAAATGAAACACTACATATATTTCTAGTATGTTCAAGTCCCAATTTTTCTTTATAAAAGTCCATTACCATGATATTTTTGCCAAAATTTGTTAATGCTTTTTCAAATCTAGTTAATAGATATGTGGTAAATCATATTCGAATTGTTGGAGCATTTCTTGTCACAAAACTGTTGAAGTGCAGTTGTCAGTCTCTTCTTAGGACAGACTGGCAAGGGAATGATACTGGACTGGAATGGCAAATCTTCAGTAATGCCAAACAACTCTCATCTGCTCTGTATCAAAAGAGAATTGACCGTGGAAAATAGCTAAGCTTCTCGGCATTGCCTAAGGCAACCTTATTGTCAGTCCATCATTTGCTACGGAAACTAAAAGGAAGAGTTGAAAATGAAAGCATCTATTTCTAATATATGTCTCCAAACTTCTAAGAGATTTCTTATTTCTAATCTTTTTGGAGTCTGCTTCTATCACTAGCATGCAGTATCAGCTACTGCAGTTTTCGATCCAGAAACTTAAAACATAATCAGTAGCGTGATGTATATATGCATTCAGTCACCAGAAGATGATTCTCAGAGTGAACCTGGCCTTGTGAGATGACTTTATTGTCTTTATCTTTTTAATGTGGCCATTTTATCTGTATTTCTACTATTGATCATACACTTCACATTGCTTTCAGATGAGCCTTTCAGATTTAGGTAGCTAAATTGTAAGCTAGCCTTTGTAATAGTGTGTGTTAGAAATTTTCTATTTATAGTAAAGACAAACAAAATTCAGAACTACCATACATGAGTGCTTAATTTGTCAAAAAAGCACTATTTTGCACTTGAAGCTCTCTTTAAGCTGTGGTACTGAGGATGACTCAAAAGTGCCTAGATGCAGAAATAAGTGGCCTTGTGTTTGTACAGTAAGGGGGACATAATCTCCACACTGGCACCATTAAAATGTAAATATAGGCATATTCCTGAGAAAAGGAGAGAAAAATTGAGGGCTTAAGGAAAAAAGGAAATGTATTTTCTGTATTCAAAAACTGCTGAATTTGCATACAGTGAAACACTCTGCTTCTTCCTTATTCTTTTATTTCTTTTAGTGTTGCTGTGACAAGATCCAGAGATGTACCATCCTTTGGACCACCTATTCCAAAAGGTGTCACGTTTCCTAAATCAAATGTGTTCAGGGACTTCTTACTAGCCAAAGTCATTAATGCAGAGAATGCTGCTCATAAATCAGAAAAGTTTCGTGCGATGGCCACCAGGACCCGTCAAGAGTACTTGAAAGACTTGGCAGAGAAGAATGTCACCAACACACCTATTGACCCTTCTGGCAAATTCCCCTTCATCTCACTCGCTTCAAAAAAGAAAGAAAAGTCCAAGCCTTATCCAGGAGCAGAGATCTATAGCTCTGGTGCTATTGTATGGAGTGTCCATGCAAAAGACTACAGCAAGGGTATGGAAATAGACTGTCTCCTAGGCATCTCTAATGAGTTTGTAGTCCTCATTGAACAGGACACGAAAAGCGTGGTGTTCAATTGCTCCTGTCGAGATGTGATAGGGTGGACTTCAACAGACACAAATATCAAAATATTCTATGAGAGGGGTGAATGTGTTTCTTTGGAGAGCTTCATCAGCAACATTGATGATATCAAAGAGATCGTCAAAAGGCTGGAGGTTAGAATGTGTTCTCTTGTTTGGCTCCCCTTCTTTGCTTTCTCCTCTCGCCCTCCGCCAAGTAAGGCTTCAACTTAAGTAATGCTTGGGATCCCTAAAACTGTTCTGATTGTCTTTCGTGAAATCTGTAAGGACTTTCCTGATTTTATTTCTGAAAATCCAATATTGCTTTCACTTTTATCAGGTATCAGCCAACCTCAGCTGGTTGTGTGTGTGTCAAAAAAGTCTCAATATATTAAAAAAAAAAAAAAAAAAAAAAAGGCAAGCAGGGCCTTCAGTTGCTCCCACACAATAAATACAGAAGTATCACCTTATTTCTTTTCCTTGTTTTCCTGCCCTTTCTTTGTTTCATAGGCTTTTTGTATCTTGTTTCAAATGAAGCTGTAATATCTTTGATACTGACTATGTTGCCAGCAGGGTGCAGTCCCAATCCCTATTGCAACCTTCAGATATTCTCTGAATGCATGTGATAAACTAAAAATGCAGTGAATCATGGTATCTGTCTATAAAACATCTGTCCATGCTCATTTTTTATCCGATTAAGTTCTGAAAGAATGTGTTACGTTTCACTGTCTTCCCTGTAATTTAACAACTGTAGTTGTATAATGACCAGGAAAAGGGAAGACCAGGCCCCATTAAATTCGTCTTGACAGTTTTCATGCTTATGGTAGGTAGAAGAGTTGTCATAGACCCCAGTTTACTGTGCTTAAAATAGAGGTGCTTGTGTAACTCCATGTGTTTTTCTGTTGTGTGCTGCCATGTATCTTCTAAAATTCCTGTGGTTTCAGTAAAAATTTCAAGGCAGAACTTGGGTAACCAGACTCTACTGAAAATACTAGTTTGAGTGACAAGACCCATTTCAGCTGATATATATTCCTTGATTGTGTTTCACCATTGTCTTGGGATTTGATTGCTAGTACAAAAATGGAGCCCTTAAACCTCTGTTAGCACTGAAGGTCTCTCCGTGTGTTAAATTCTGTCCTCATTTCCATTCACAGCTTGTGACTAAGGGCTGTGAAACAGTGGAGATGACTCTGCGTAGGAATGGTCTGGGTCAGCTTGGTTTCCACGTAAACTATGAAGGCATTGTGGCAGATGTTGAGCCGTACGGCTATGCGTGGCAGGCAGGACTGAGACAAGGCAGCCGTCTGGTGGAAATCTGCAAGGTGGCTGTAGCCACTCTGAGCCACGAGCAAATGATTGATCTTCTCAGAACATCAGTAACTGTGAAGGTCGTCATCGTCCCTCCGTATGAGGACTGCACACCACGCAGGTATTGTAGAATAGCTACATTTGGTCTGAAATTACATCTTGATATATGGGGTCGGGGGGGAAGAAACACCACAGAATAAGTGTTAACCACCAGAAACCATGGTATAATCACAATATAGCATCCAGTATTGTAAGGTGAAAGAGAAGGGCAGGAAAAACTACTCATATCCAGACTCCAGACCCCACAAAATATTCATTGATTACCACAGTTTAATAAAATGTGTGAAGAACCTCATGTAGCCTTTAAATTCCATGGAATTTAACTTGGAAATCAAACAACTTTTTGTTGACAGTTGCATGTTTATGATGCATCAAAATTAACTAACTGTACATTTCCTTCCCTGCTTTCCCATTTGTTGATAGTTTACAATGTCTGTGGATGTAATTCTTGAATAGACTTGATGACAGTCATAGACTTAATGTTCATCTACTTCTGCAAAAGAGTAAGGCTGTAAATGATGAGAGTTTATCAAAGGTATGGATCTGGCCAGAGAAATTGCTGCAAATTGCAATTCTTCTTTACTCAGTAGTAGATCTTGCTGCATGTCTCTTGTATCCCATCTGTGTTAAGCTTGAGGCTTGTGTCAACTGTATTACTGCTTTTATAGCTCTAAAATGTTGTTTGATCAGAAATAAGCAGTAATATGTGCTTTTTTGTAAGTTGGACATTGTCCCTCCATTTTTCCTGAACTCACACTAAAGCTTTTTATAAATTTTTACTGCTCCCATCTCAACTCTCCACAGCTGTCTGTAGCATTCAGCCACATCACTAAATCTGATTCCCGTATTCCTGACATCCTGTGTTAATATCTTGCAAATGCTATATGATTAAAATGGAATGATCTTTAATAGACTGAATTTGCCTGCAGGCTAGCTCAAGGTTTATGCTAGATTTGCCAAGAAGAAGCAAATACAGTTATCAAAGTTAAATGTGTTCCTTGCAGTGAGAGACTGGGAGAGCGTTTTGCACTGCTGTTTTCTAACCGAGCAATATCTTTGTCAGGGTAGATGCAAAATCTTTGTATACTTAAGGTTGGGGCTGAACTTAAATGCATATTTATTACATTGATATGAAATTGTGTCTCCGAGCAAAGACTTGTACTTGCATGAAAGAAGAATCGATGTTTGTTTTTACTGTGAGCCATGTTAACTCCTTTTATAACTGGTAGCAAAACAGGAACAGAGAGAAAAGGAGTTTTATTTGTCCTTTAGTTGTCAGTGGAAAATTGAATATATGTCAGAGATTAAAATGAGCAGTGGCATAAGGTCACCCATGAGGTATTTGGAAAGCTTTTGTACAGTATTTAGCAGCCTGAGCAAATGGAAAGTTCAGCTGCAATCATAGCAAAAGGATTAGAGCAGAAAAATCTGTGTGGAAAGCACAGATCCTATTATTCCTGAAGTAAATTAAGTACAGCCAAAAGCAGGCTTAGCTTTAGTGTATCCAAACCCATAGCAGGAAGAGAAATTACTGCACTTTTTGAAATACTGTACTCAGCATCAGAGCGCGGTGGTGTTGTCCAGTAGTGAGCAAATGTTCCTGGTGGATTATTGCCTAGTTATAAAATTTCATAACACAACTCTTTGTCCTGCTTTTGGTATCCAAAATCATTAAGGTTTAGGAACGGTGTCTTGAATTTGTTGCTATCCTATCTATATTACTAGAGACTTGATTTAAATCTTTGCACAAAGCAATTTCTCTTTTGGCAATCAGTTTTCCAAAATTGGAGTCCTTTCATTGTGTCCTCTGGAGGTCATTCAGTATTTCTACTACGGTAACTTCTACAGACCGTAATTAAAATGAAGATCAGTTCTGCTTGGTATAGCACATTCATATGAGAACCATTCCCTATCCTAATGAATTGATTGGCATGAAGTTGGAGGAAGAGCAGGGGTGCAGTTAGATAAGATGACTTGCCAACACTCACATGTACAAGGTCAGTAGCAGACACAAAAATATATCCAAATACCACGATTCAGAATCTAATGCCCTACACAGAGGCAGGCGTTGTTATGGTAACATATCTACTAAAAGATGGTTGTTAAAATATTGCCACTGAACTCATTTAGTGGACTGATTGCTGACCTTGAAGTAGGGACGCAGCAGCAAGATGAAATTTTGTCTTCTTGCTTCTTAAACTGTAACTATGTCTGCAAAAAAAAGAGAAACCCAAACTACTAAAGTGTGTAATCACTAGGGAAAGAATAGCAGAGACATAAAATATGAAAAGAAAACAAAAACAAGGGTATCGAAATTTTAGTTAGGTTGTGAGTGGACTTTGAAAACAAATCTCCTGATCATCCCCATCTGCCATGCAGTGGTTCACATCAGAATGGCCTGGGAGCACACAGACATTTCCTTCAGATGATGCTGAACTACATGTGCTTCAGAAGCATGCTGTGTGCCTTCAAACTGCTAATTTAATTTGCAGGTGAAGACTAGAGGGTAGGTCAAAGTAAAACCACAAAATGTGTATATTGTAGACAGCAAGACCTCAGTGCTGACTGTTTTGCTTTGTTTACTCCTATTAGACTGTACAACTTGCTAATGTCAGTATAGCCAGATAACAAGTTATCTGTTTTGTTTTGTATTTTACCTGGGAAGAGATATTGATATTTCTCAGCTCTAATGGTGTAATCACTTAGAGGAAGAACTAGAAGTAGAAAATTTTGCACTGGTTGTTTATTTTTCCTTCCCATAGATAATGTGCGTAGATAAAGTAATCACAATAAAGAATTTACTTAAATAGAGACATATACATTTGTCAAGAGAAATACCAAAGTTATCCTCACTGAAGCTGAAGGTCACAACTGCTTTCCAAATCTCTCATTTTGAATGTATGCAGAAGTTTGTCCTGCATCTTATGTGGACTACATTAGCTCATATCCTGTTTTACTCCAATTTTTGTGCTGTCCTGTTCCTGTACAACCTCAGGAAGCAATGGGCATCTTTTGGGCTTGGCATCTACAATTCTTAGCAAGTGTTTTGTGTTCATAATATGCTAATTTATCAACTGAGGTACTCCAAAGGCAGAGATGTTTGAAAATAAAGTGTAATGCATTATTTCATGGAAATCTTGTCTTTTCATGGATGTCTGTGCATCAGAAAGATTTATCTCAAAAAGAACAAACATTTCACATCTTATTTGTCTGGGTGCAGGTAAGTTGTAAAACCCATTAATTTTTAAAATTAGGAAGGGGAGGTACCCTTCTAGCAGATTTCTTTTAGCTTTTATAACCCAGCAATCAGATGGAGAATATCAAAATTTGTTAAAACATATGTTTCTCAAAAGCAAAATCTTACATTTACTGTTTCATAGAATTGATTCAGCTTCTGTCTTCAGATTTCTATCTGTGTGAACAGTATATATTTATTTTAATTTTTATAGCAGCATGTTAAATTTCTTCATTTCCAGGAGTTCTTCAGAAAACTACCGTATGCCCGTGATGGAATACAAAGTGAATGAGGGAATGTCATATGAATTCAAATTTCCCTTCAGAAATAATAACAAATGGCAGCGAAATGCAAGCAAAGGACAGGGACCTCATGTGGCTCAGGTACCATCCCAAATACAAAGTCCAGTAACATCTAGGATTGGCTCTGGGAAAGGAGAAGGGAAAATGCCACCCCCAGAACGAGCAGCCAACATCCCCCGAAGCATCTCTAGTGATGGGCGCCCGCTGGAGAGCCGGAGGTACGTGTCTTCTCCACAAATGGCTTTTCATTGCCATTTGTTCTTGTCTGGAACAAAGCACAGTAGATTTATCTAAGTATCTGAAGACTGCTTTTTACCTTGGTTTTAATTAGTCAAAAGGCAACATGAATATGAGTGAAACATTAGCCAAAAGGAAATACCTTTCCTGGCATTATTAACCACAAAATGAAGTATTATGGGATTGTTAGGCTATGTTTCTCTGTGTTTGATGGTATTCTAAAACTGCTGTATTGTTATTTACATTTTAAATGAGTAACAGTCAATGTTTTTTAGATCTAAGTGTTCCTGAATTTCTGCATTTTGAAGAAGTAAATCAAAATTTTAGCTTGTTTATGGGCTTGATGTAATTACCTAAAGCTCCCAAGGCAGAAATTGCATCTAACAAGGTGTTTTCGCAAAAGAACTCTGACCAGCACAGAAAGCAAATTTATCTGATTGGGGATTTTTCAAACTTTTTAGGCTAGAGAAGAGATTGTTTTAAGTTTGCATTTCTCCAGGGTGGTTTGGGGTTTTTTGTTGTTTTGGTTTTTTTGAACAGGAAAGCGTTTATTATTAAGATAAAGGTATCAGGCACATCCTGTCACAGTATTTTCATTCTTTCATGAAAGAAGGTGTATTTGATAGTATTCAAATGAACTGTCATTGTTTTGATTATCTATACAAATCTGTCACTGTCTCTGCATTTACAAAGAGATCTGTAGAGGGAAACAAGCTCGTAGCTTATATTTCTTATTTTGGACAATTCCTTTAAAAAAAAAAGCTGTAGACATACTCTGATCGTGCTTTATGTTGCTGAAAAATCTAAAGCAGTAGAAATAAGATGCATATTGTAGAAAAATTAGAGAGTTCTAATGAATTAACTTAAAAGCATTTTTCATGTCCTGAAGAACTGGGGATAAAAAAAAAATAAATCAAAGACGCTACAGCCAAGACCAAGGAAATTACCAAGGTGAAATTGAAACTTCTGAGTAGGGACACCTTGTTAAGAAATTACAATAATTGGTACAGACTTCATTTTCTTACTTTTTTGTTAGACACGATCATATTTCTGCACTTAAACTGATTAGAGAGTGCCCCCCCAGTTATAGCTTTATGCAAGTTCAATTGATGTATACTTAAAGCTCCCATCAGCGTGAGTTGCAAAAGAAAATTTGCAACACTGAAAGCTCTAATAATTTCACAGACAACCTGATAAGATTGTGAAGAAGGTTGCAGAAGCCAGTGAGACACTGGACTTAGCTCTCTAATGGTATATTTGGACCAACATAAAAATTGCATGGCTAGGCCATATCTGCCTGCTACAGCTGAAGAGATGCAAATGCTGAATTTGAAGGAACAGGAGTTGGGGTGGTGTTTGGTTGTTTTTCTCCCTCTAGCCCTGTAGAATCTCACTGTAATTATGGAAGGCATAGTAATACCTGGGCAAAGTTTAAGGCAGTGGCAGAAGCTTAGATTCAGTTGAGTTGCTGTTTTTTTCAGACGCTTCCAATCTCTTCGTGGTATAAACCAAAGAGTTTTGTCTAGAGTCTCAAGTTGGCTGTTCCACAACTCATACTGAGAAGAGTGAGCCTTTGACTGCACTGAGAGATGGAGTATTATTAACTGTGTTTTTCTTGTGCATAAAATCCTATGTGGGCAACATTGCACACCTAAAGCATCCAAGATTTATCCAGTCACTGGATGCTTCTAAAGGGGGGTTATGGCCTGACAAATGTTTGCAAAGTGAAAATTACATTACCATATAGTCAGTATTTGTTTTCAAAAAGTGAAACTTTGACTTTCCATTTCCTTCATTTTCAAGGGATGTAGCTGGGGTTTTTCTCCTCCAGACATTCTTTTAAGTATTTTTTAATGATTGTTATTCAAAAAGGGTTCTATTGGAGCTTTTCACCCTTAAAAGTATATTATCAAAGTAGCTTTTAAGTTTGGCTGGGAATTTTTTTGGATGCCTGAAAAATGTCTTCTTTCTTATCTTTCTCTCTTTCTGGTCTGCTAAACATGTTAGTCTTGGCTGGATCAAGTTTAAATATAACAGCAGCTGCATAAGGTTAACATGTTTCCAGTTAAATAAAGAAAAATATATTTTTGTCATTTTAAAGGAATACTGGAGGTAGGGGAAGCAATAAGCTCACTCTGAGACTCATTTGTCTTTCCTCTGCGTGACAAGAAAGCTTTGCTTTTGAGGAAGCTCAGATACTTCTATTGTTACTGTGTTAAATTTATAAAATTAACAAAGATGAGATTTTCGTAGCCCTCAACTACTGTCTCATTTAATTTTTCACCACTAACTTTAATACTTCCCATAGTGTAAAGATCACATATCAGGGAGGTGCTGGAATCTGTGCGTGTTTCTGGTGCAGGTAGCAGCAATGGTGCTCCGCCGTGCTTTGCTCCCTACGATTTGTTCTTTGCTCAGTTCTCAGTTGGTTGGGGAAACAGAGGACCAAGGGTAACCTGGTAATATGGGTACCGGCATCTGTACTGGTGGTCCCTGTGATCTAAAAAAAGCCCTCTTAATTAATATGATTATAAAGATGACCCCACCGTTCACAAGATGGCTACCTGAGTGTCTGTCTCTCTGCAGCATTTATGTTCTATCAAGCAATTTTAAAGGGTTTTAGAAAAAAACCACCTGACGTGGCTCATTAGCAAAGCAGTACAGATACTCTAGATTTTCTTACTACATTAGAGCTTCACTTTCGAAAAGAAGGCACTGCGTGTCAGTGGGGCTGGAAACCTATCTGTGAAGATCAGCATCAGTAATTTCAGTACTAAATTATAGCTGAAATCTCAATTTTAATCTTTGGTTGTGGTCTGCATATCCCTAGCTATCACTTGTGTTTCTGTGGTGCTGAGCCACAGTTGAGACTTGCTGATGTTTGACTGATCTTAATACTTAGTTGTTTTGAGACGAGCTGGCATTTATCCCTCTGTGCTCCTGCCTTTTGACTGCATGTTCTTCATTTATTGAGCTAGGCGCTGTGACAGTGATGGCAGATCTCATCTGCCACTAAGAAACAGCAATCTATAGTTTGTGATCTATGTTTTAAGGGACATGGCAGCTGAGAAACCCATAGTAAATTGATCCATGTGTCTCTTTGAGCTCTGAATCCGAGATGATTTTTGGAACTAGCATGACAGCCGTCACCCAGGACCACAGGTCAGAACCATCATTAGCCGTAGCTCTAGTAGGTGAGATTTCAAAGAATGGAATAGAGGCATTATAATATTTCTGAGGTATCAGACCTGACATGGTACTCATTTTAATGGTAACATATCAACAATAAATCCATTAATATATTTTAAGTATTTAGAAAAAGTGAAAATTTGAGGGATTTAATTTAAACAGAAACACCCTAACAGACAAGTGTTTCCCTCTTTGACTACAAAGTGCTCTCAGAGTACAGGGAGTACAGGTGTAACTCTTTTTGAATTACACACTAGTGATATTTGACTGATGAGGTTAGAGCCTCTAAATGTGCATACTGAGTGAAATAAATTTATTTTTTACCCTTGCTGGTATTTCCACTTTAGTCAATTTAACTATGTTAAAAATAAATAAAAGCTGCATTACCAGTCCTGAGAACAAGAGGATTTCACTTCATATACCTAAAAACATCTTGCCTCCCTATGGAGACTGCTGTTAGTAGGTGGGGAGAGTAGCTTGCTTGACAGTCCCTGATTCTGAGAAGCCAGACAAATGCCCGGTGCTGTGCCTAACTAGCAGAGTAGTTAACTTTGCCTTTATTGGATTGTCTTCATGTGTCCAACTCACTAGCTTGTACTTAAATTCTCCCCATTTCTCGTAGTATCCTGGGTCCCTGAATGTATTCGTGATTGATGTCCACATTTGTAGGCAGGAAAAATAACCCAAAACTTTATATATCTTAAAATAAATCTCAAATGTTACTGCAACATTAAGACTGAAAAAGGTAACAATATAAATGCAATAGTCCCGAGGTATGGCTTCTTTCACAATATTAATTAGTCCACGTGGGACACTATACAGCCTATAACCCAGAATAAATATCAGTGATACATAAAGTAAAACAACAATAAACGACATATATGTGAAGACTGTCAGAGCTAATGTTATTGGAGAAGATGTAGTCTTAGACCTTGATTTATTTTTTTTATTCCCCTCCCAATTTTCAGTTTGTATTTTCTACACTTAGTTTCCAGACTTTATTAAGAAAAAAATGTGCAGGGAAAGGAAATGAGGTAGTGTTAGATGGTAATTGCTTCTTAATTAACTTATTGTAAGCTGGAACCAGTCTTAACTAAAACTTGGTTCAACAAACAGTTGAAAAGTGTGAAAGCTAGTGAGCAAAGCATGCTGTTGGACTTGTGCAGTTCAGTACTGTTCTGGATGAAAGCTCAAGGCTCTAACTAGAAAATTTCTGAGCACAGTCAATATTTTAAACCAAATGGAAAACTGAATTACGGCATGACTGCAGTCGAGCACTGGCTGTAAAATTCCACAATATGGAAGTATTAGAACAATATTCATTAAAGCTGGTTTTAAGTCTTATTGAGGACTTCGGAGCACAGTCTTACCCTAAAACTTCATACTTCTTTGAACGATGCCTGTGTGTTGTCAGTGACAGTAACTGTGCCAGTAGTAGTTCATAGGTTAATTCCTGCAGATAGATTCTAGTTTAAACTGTTCCCATATTACATAAAAATACTAATCTGCTGCTGCTTGGCTTGGATCAGTGATGTTTTTCCTAATATAAACAAGCAGGTGTCTGTGCTCATCTCACCACCTGTCAAGTGAGCATTGTAGCTCATGCATTGCCTACCTCACAGGGTTTGAGGATTTGTTATTTTAAAGTTTTCGTAACATTCTTCAAATTAAAAGATGTACTAACAGGAGATTATATATTATGCATTTCCTGCTGGCACCAGGACCTAGAGCTGGGTGTAGCAGTGGAAAACCAAAGGTTTGCTGGTACACCCGACTGTATGGCCAAACTCTTGTGTTCCAAAAACATCTGAGAAGAGCCATACTGTGTCATGTCAAGAGTTGGTCTCTCTTGTTTGACTGGCCATCAGCAGGGACCAGGGAAAAGCACAAGAAATGCTTACAAGTATAAAGGAAGACTCCTGACCAGGTCTGACGGTCTCCTGGCTGTCTGCTGTTTTAAGTTTGCCTGGAGCTGGATGCACCTGTACTGCCGTGTTTAACAGCTGTGGATCGTATCTCTTCATCCAGGTGCCTGCTAATTGGTCTCTTGATAGTTCCAGGTCTCTTGCTTGTTCTTTTGTCATGAGGGATAATGAATAATCATTGTTTGCTCGATCCAATATAATTCATGTTTGGACAGATTGAAGCAGATATGATAAAATTCTCTATAATCTGTGGAGCCATATAGCCTATTCAGTGTTTCTTCATAAAGAAGCCCTTCTGTACCTCTGGTTGTCCTGTTTCCTGCCTCTCTATTTTTTCTTGTTGTAATATATGTTTTGATGATCAAATTGAAGAAAAATATTTGAGAAGGTATACAGTGTAGTGTGAGAAGGTACAATATTGACAGCATAATTATATTTTCTGTTCATTCGCTATCCCCTTCCCCAAAATTGCTGATGTTCTTTTTTCCTTTTTGAGTGGTTCAGTTTCCTTTTTAACATGAGAGCGTTGAGTCAGTGTTTTCAGAGAACTGTCACATCTTGCAGTATTATCAGGATTGCAAAAATGAAACACGTGGAAGGTAAGCATGCCAGAATTAAGATTTGCTGTGCAATTTTATTCAGAACTCTTGTGTAACCGTATTTTCTGATACTTCCTTTGATTAAATTACGAGAATTTAACAGAGGACATCTGCCTCGTTCGGTTCACACAGTGGATGCAGCTCATTAAAGAAGACCTATTTAATATTTCATTTTCCTCTTCATTACTTCATCCCCTATTTACTGGATAGCACTCAAATCCTGTTGTAAAGATGCAATTACTAATTCCTAATTTCTCTAAGCTTTATAGTGGTGCCCATATAGTTTCTGAATGCTTCACGGGTATTAATTAAACTTAATTTTCGAAACTCTTGTGTGAGAGGAGATGTCCTTGGCCCTCTTCAGATTAAGAACAAAGGTAGAGAGAGAAATTATGTTCTAATCATTTGCTCTGTCTTATTTGGGGCATCTCGTATTTGGAAGTATGCCCAGCATTGTTAATATTGTATATATTCAAATTACAGCTTCACTTGACTTCAGCTGCTTTGAGAAGTTTTCAGCTCAGGAGTAAATTGGGCCTTGGAATCAAATAAGGCCTTTGCAAAACTTGCAATTAGTGACAATGAACGTAAAATTTTCTTTAATGAGTATGCCAGTGGTCATATTGGAGTGCTGCAGCAAGTGCAAGATATTCAGTTTGCTAAGTCAGCACTGAAATGCCTTGACTATAAGGCCATCCTTTCTCTTTTGCCAGCTGGTGCCTCCTTCACTTCTGAGCTGTGCAGATCTTGCAGAAGAAGTTGTAGTACAAACTAAAACTTCATGGGGCAAAGGTCCTAAGGGAGAAGGCACCTGTGTGTGATCATATAAAGACTAAAGACTGCCTTAGGCCATAGTCACAAAGCATGCTGGACTGACATTTTTCTTATGATGTGTATATTACATACCTATGCATACTAAAGACATGGGGAAAATTACAGCTAATGACATGGAAATTAATTTATTAAGAGCAAGATGGATGCTTTCGACATTTGTGTTGTCATACTAAACAAAATAAACATACACCTATCCCACTCACTGCCTTCGCAAAAGATCAGTTTCTTCCCATACTTGGCAAGACTCAACCAGTCCTTTGAGGATGAACTAGATCTGTTAGAACTAAATCGTGCCTGGTATAATCCCAGTTCAATTGACTGCAATGTATCTGTTTAATGCAATGGACGCTTGGCCTATTTTTAAATTCAATTATGGGACTCATGCACTTAAATTCCAAAATGGTTAAAGCTGTCTTTTGAAATAGATAATAGCTTGTTTTAGTTTGGCTTTTAATTATAAATAAAAGACAAGCACAGAATATCTTAACTATAGGGGCATACTGCTAACACAATAGTCCTTTTGTCTTGGGAAGTGCCTTTCATCAATAGATTTCAAAGCAGCTCAAAAAGTCAATTCAAACTAATTTACTCTAAAGTTCTTTTGTCTTATTTATGTGTTTCACATAAAATGAAACGTCTTTCACTATTAATGCTTTTTAGTGCTATTGTGAACTGTACCAACAAAATGTATTGCTGCTTTAAATAATAGCGTGTGCTATCTGACTGGTTGTTCATTGCTGTTGTTCAGACCACATTTATAATACAATTCTGTTTGCCCTCGAGGTCTTTCATCTTTGTAAATGAGTTATAACTCCATGACATAGTTCTGCAATCTTGACATTTCCTTCTGAACAGCCCTGTCACTTTTTGGTAAGGCATAGGAAGTAAAGAAAAGGCATAGCTGAAGCTGAAGTGAAAATGTAAGCATTTTCCAACAGGAAATAATTTTACAGAAATTATTTGAGAAGTAATTTGTTTCCTTGTCATAAATTCTAATTTAGTATTGGGGAAAAAGTTCATACTTTTAAACTGTGTATTGCTCTGCAAGCATAAGTGAGTTTAAATGTATGTGCCTATATAGGTGGGTGAATGCTAATGAAAGCACATACTCTTGTTGGCTGAACTTTTTTTTTTTTTTCTCTTTATAACATACCACTGGGAAAATGAACTGCTTGGCTCACAGTTCCCCAAGTTTCCAACTCTTGAACTGTGTTCTTTGCAATCAAATATTTCAGAATTGTTACTTTATAAGTGTGAGAAGTTAACTTCAGTTTGGTAGACTAGAAAGGAATTACTGGATTTGGTATGGTACTTCTGATGGTCAGGTGTTAGATCATTACTTTCTCATCTGGGAAAAAGAGTTACTATTAGTCATATGCACTTTATGAAATTCCAGATGATCAAGATGTTTGATCCATTCCTACTGCTCTTTCCATTTTAAGATTTTGTTAGTTTACTGCTTTTTTGCAAACTACTGAAGGGCGACAAATGCACATTTGGTATATATACACACGCACGCAGTCTTTGGATAGATACACATACATAAGTAACATTAATCAGTGCAATATTTTTTTCATTTTCAAAAGAGTTTTTGAACTTTAAAAGTTATTACGGTATTGTGGTGAGAGCCGATTAAAATCTGCCGCTCCTTTACAGGTAGAGGTGAAGTGGCTAGGCTAAGATCTTGTAAATCCCCAGACGCGAGTTGTGTACTGAGGCAACTCTGTGTTTCACTGAAGTCAGTATGCATTTTTTTAAATATTAAAAGTTAAGTTGCTATTTAACTTGTGTAAGTTATAGTATTTTTCCTAGTTAAAATAAGTAAAGGTTTGCGTTCACAGTAGGGTTTTGATGTTCATGGATGGCATGATTCAAACTCCATTTAAATCACTGCAGAAGTTCTGAATGCCTTCAGTCACCACTGAGTAGAACAAAGAACTAGGTAGCAGCAGTGAATTCAGCTGGGGTTTGGGAAATGAAATGCACAAAGCAGAAAATGATCTAAAAAAGCCTTCAACTACAGAACAGGATATACGAGTTGAGCAGTATAAGCCTGCTGCTTCCAGCCATTCTGCCCATGTGTTGCAACTCTAGCCCATTTATTTGCTGTACGATTATTCTGACAAGAGAAGGCTTCATATGACTCAGGTGTGTATTTTCAAACAAGAGTTCTGGAATGTTGAGATAGTTTTATATTAGAATGTTAATTTTTTAGAGGGGAGGTTAAGGTATTTATAAATAACATTACATTTTTTAGTCCTTGTGATTTAATGTGGACAAGTTTGGTGGCATAGAGACAGGCTTGATACTTTTGACAGAGTTTGCAAAGACAGCGACTACAGTTAGTTTAAATTCCAGGCAAGAGTTTGTTTTGAGAATTGTTAATATTTTGTTCTGTTTGGTATTTGGGTGAGGAATGTCATGCTTCATTATTCATTACAAGCAATGTGTAAAAACAGATCAGGACTTCAGAAACTGGGATGTTTTCATAGTGTGTGCTGGGATTTTCCTCCCACACTTGCCTCTCTTTTACTCCCCTGCATCCAGCTTTTTACAGCTGATTTTCCATGGTTTCCAATAGATTAATAAGGGGAAAATGTCTGATCCTTCAACTGACTTAATTTCTGCTGCCTTCGTGGTGCCATGTTGTTTGCTGATATGACAATTTGCAGGATGTTGTCCATCATGCTTTGTGTTACGCTATTGCTGATTCAACTGGTTCATTTGCTCTGAACAGGTTGTCTCCCGGTTCTGATGTCTACGTCACAGTTTCATCCATTGCCTTAGCACGATCGCAACAGTGCCGTAATTCTCCAAGCAACTTATCATCCTCAAGTGAGACTGGCTCTGGTGGGGGCACATACAGACAAAAATCTATGCCAGAAGGGTAGGCACCAGACTTTTTTTCATATTTTTAAGGCAGTTTTTTTGTTCTCTGTTCCATTTGTTGTAATGTATATTAAACTGAAGGACAGCTTCCAGCCTCCTGTCAGCTGTTGTTTACATGCATTAAAACATGTTTGTTTTCAAATATCACTGTCATGCTTCTTGAAAAAGTCAGTTTTAAAAATCCCTTGCTTCCACCTTCCCTTTGCGACCTAACCTCTCTCTCTGATCTTAGTCTACAACTGCTCAGGTTACTATATAAAGGGATCATTATGTATTTAAAAATCTTCATTAAAGGTACTGGTTTCATGTTGCAAATTGATTCATTTCACAGATTTAGATTCTAAAATAAACTAAGTAATAGGTTTGGGACTTTGCATTCTGTGCTAATAGTTGAAGCAAAGTAGTGTTGAGTGCAACTAAGACTTCAGACATGCAGGCACAAAAGTGTTAAGTAATCTACGGCTAGCATCTTTTTCACATATTCACAGTCATCCTGTTTTAAGGCGCGCTCTTTCAACTTTCCAGAAAACTTCAAACTCTCTGAAGCAAACCAAAGTCAACGTAAGGGGCAACTTGCAGAGGAGGAAATTAAATCTGTATAATTTTCAGAGAGCGCTGAAAGGAGCAATAAATCAAGCATCTCCAAGTAGGGAAAAAAATAATTGGCAGCAGGAGAGCTGTCTACCACATTCCAAATTACTTCCTATAGAGAAGATGAAGGGGCAAAACTGCTGATAGTTCACACCGCAAAGCTTCCCTCTGAAGTCGTCTTGAGTACGTTGCAGGTCATTGTGTGTAATGAATTCTGGTTTGGGTCTTTTATAAAGTAAAAGTATCTTTTTCGCTATTATAAAAAAATATATTAGTAGTAAGATTAAATACCAGTTGTTAGGAACTGCTTAGCACAAGGCACTGTCTTTTGCCTGTTTAGGTGCCTGTAAGGGGACACTGCTCTGTGTCAGCCCTGAGAACCCAGCTCATGGTTCTGAGCATGTGTTTGAACAAGTGCTGCTTCTCGCTCCAGAGCACTGAAGATTTGTCCTCCCTGTCCTTCTCCTTGCAGCTTAGTTTGAGTTTTTCTGAAGAGGCCATCTCTTCTCTGCTGCACATCTTCATGAAAGCTTTGATTCATGAGACTATCAGGCCTGTTCAGGTCATTATTTAAGTTTGTGCTTAAGTCCTGCTGACATCGGGAGATTTGCTCTAAACCCATTAAGCTTTGCTGTAAGGAAACTAAATAGAAGTGTGTCCAGAGCTCTGCAGCTGGAAAAAGCACTTAACCTCTTCGTACACTGCATACTTCCTGGCTCATTCATGCCAGCAGCATTTATATGTTGCCTTGAATTCTGAAGAGCAGCTTGTGCTCCCAATAGCTTGTCTGCGCTTTTCCAACTACCTCATTTGCTCTACAAAAAAGGTATTGCTGCTGTGTGTCCTTAGACCATCACAACTCGTAACTGCTTCAATAGGAAGGGATTTTCAAACACTCTGGGGTTTTTGTTTTGAGTTGGCTTCAGAGCACACCAGCACCCATCCCAACCCTTTTCCATCTTTTAAGTTAATTATACACATATGTTCACTACAGCATTCTTTGAGCATTTTGCAAGTTCAGCAAAGAGATGTGTCCTAGAAACCTTGCTTATATAGTCTTTTTGGTTTTGAAGTTTTAATTTAGTTCAAGGAAACACTGTTTAAATGGAATTATGAAAGAAGTAATTAATACGTGAACTTTGTATGTTCCCTGTTGGATGCTTTTTAAAAAAAGAAAAATCACTTATTAAACTCCAGTTATTTGACTATTATGTTCTATTCTTATAGGAAAAGCACTTTGCCTCCCATACTGTCCTTGTACACATGAATCATATTTACTCAGGACTTTCCAAACATTTTCTGCTAGGCTAAATGGAAAGCATGAAAAATGTAATTATGAAGGAAGCTTTACCTTGCCTCAATAAGCAAAGTAATGTCTGTCACATTACTAAAAATCATTGCAGTTCCATGTGCATCTTCTGTTGAGATTCGTCTGAGACACCAGATCGCCAGATGTAGGGATGTTGGGTGTACCAGGTAGCGCTGGTCAGTGATTAACCCATATATGTTGTTAAAATAGGGGAGAGATATTGTAGCATTCAATTGCTAAGATGTTGGAGAGAAGGATGGGCTGGAGTAGGGGTCAAGGGGCACCATGTCCTGAAGGTAATCTTCTCGAGGTGAGGCTCCAGTGTGCTTTAGGTATGTCAGTCCCTGAGATTTCCCAGTGCAGGAAATCTCAACTGCATAATTTGTGTATACATTTCTTTCTTGTTGCATGATATGACAGATTTGGAAAGTTTGTGAAACTTAAATGACTGGAAGCATGGGTGTGAGTCCAACTTCTGTCAGACACCGGTAAGAGCAGTAACTGCTGCCTCTTCTAGATTATTGGCCCATATCCTAAGCTGGGTATAGGCAAAAACTTCACTACCTTTGAGAATATCTAGATTGGTCTTGATGTATGTATGTGTGTTTTATATACTTATCCTGTGTTTCCCTGAAAGTACATATATGTAACAAATGATTGTAGAATGTAAAAATGAAATTCAAAAATACCAAAATAATGAGTTTCTTCTTATGACACACACATATATATATATATAAAATGTATATTTAAACAATTTCACTGTTCTTTTAATCCAGATAGAGTTCTCCTTTGAGTTTTTTATTTCATTCCTACATACCCTAATGGGCTATATATTTAAGCAGCATAGAGTATAGCACCATGTGCATTTATTATTCCTGCTTTTAAATAGTCCACTTCCTGTAAAAAAGGCAATCTAAAGACATTTCTTGCTGCTCAATTAGTAGAGCAATGATTTTAATGAAATAAAATTAGAAACATGGTGGTTTTGTATATCTCTAATCCTGGAAAAAAAGATCCCACATGATAAACTATGCCAAATGCAGAAGTGACTGATTTTATACATATGAACATTATGGAGTTTAGGTAAGAGGGCAATGCATAGAAAGTAAAACTTTAATGCAGCGCAACTTTATTGCATCAAAGTTTCTTGGGGTTTTGACTTTTTATTTCAGGTACAAACTTCTAGTTATTTTATCATGAAAAGATAATCTTCCCAAAATACAAGTCTTAGAAGTTCAAAAATTACCTCAGATCAGTGCTTAAAGAATCCATCAGCTTTTGAAATGTTGTGTTCAGGCTTTTTATGCATGTGTTGAATTGGTACTGATTCATCATGTTTAATTTAGGTATTTGATTAAGTGAAATCCTATCTAGTCTGTGTGAATAAAAAAGGAAAAGCATTGCTCACTTCATGCAATTTCAGTTTAAATTGTTTGTATTCAGAAGGTAGATATATCCAGGTTTTGTTCACTTTTTTTTTATTCATCAAACTGTATGTTGGCCATACCAGGGGGTGGTGAACAAAAGGGAAGTAGGGTCATGTTTGGGTAAAATTTAGAAGGTCCAAATTTCGAAATGTGACATTTTGGAGCTGTGCTGCATGTACAGGCATGTTTCAGCTGCTTATCTTTAAGGATGGAAGTGGGATTTTGTTGTTCTGAGTCATATGATGTTTCTTCAGCAGGTTCATTTGAGTTAACAAGTACATGAACTTTCAAACGGGATAACCACATTGAGCTTGTTCTGACAGCTGGGCAGATGTCTGTTTTACACTGGAGGTCATATGGGGCGGTCTGTAGCTAGTAGAGTGAGTAGAAAGCGCAGTTTGGGTATTTTATTTTCTGTTATTATGTTAGACACTTAAAGCTAGAGAAACTCCTTGATAGATATAGGATATATCAGCTTGTTGTAATTCTTTTGTGTGTTACTGTGTGCATGTAGAGTTTGGGGAATTTTTTTTCCTTTGGGGTATGTCTGATTAAAAAAAAAAAAAAAACAACACAAAAAAAACGACCTCAGAAATGCATTATTCTTGACGAATTCTTAATGATTGATCTGCTAATGCTGAACCCAACTATAATTCTTATAGACTTGTAAGGGTTTTATATGTAATACAGAATTATAGATGTAACTCTTACAGGCTTTTAGGCATATGAAGGCATGTAAACTTCGGTACAGCACAGAGACGCTGTGTGTCTCCTTTATCATTAGATTGTTCCCCTAAGTTTACTATATCTTTACTGAGATTCCAAATTCCGTCTGACTAATCTAGCAGGATTTACAAAGTCCATTGAACAGAGTTTTCCTTTTGCTCTGTATGCTTTATTCTACAGCAATCGGTATACATGTCTTGCTGCTTTCCTACAGCTGTATTTAGTTTACGCTAGTCCACTCAAATTATTTTATGATCAAATAACTTAATAATTTACAGAATTTTTAACCCCCACATTTTGGGAATCCATAACCAATACAGTCAACTTTATAAACACTTATTTAAAATATTTAGCAGGGTAATATTGTCCCAAATGAATCTATGTTGTTTGCATGTATGTCTGTACCACCTAGGTATGACCTTATTAGTCTTTTGCTTAGAACCGAGGAAAGTGGCTGAGATCCATGGGATTGTCCCAACAAACTTTCTGATGCTCACTTTGACTAGTTTGAAGTAATGCTTTTGCAATTAAAAGGATCCATCCTTGGTATCTTTTCCTGATAAGCACACCTCATTTCCCTATGTGGCTTTTATCCAGACTTTCAAGTTTTACTCATTGTGGTCAGTTTTCTGTAATCATGTAATGGTCTGGTCATCTGTCCATGTAAACATCTATGTAAATGAAGATTAATAATTTTATTTCTGGATGTTTTGGTCTGTTTTGTTTAATTGCATGTACTGTAACCAGATGTTCTTGATCGAAGATGCTCAATGAATTAATGTGTACTGTAATCTTATGCATTAAAGGTGCTAAATGGGTCCTGAGAGCTGCCACAAACGTTAAATGGAAAAGCCATATAAATCCCTTAATCAGTTGTTCTATGCATTGGTCTGCCCTGGTTTTTGCCACTAGCTTCTTAGAAATGCTCTTTTTCCCATATGTGAGATTTATGCCTGTTTAAAATGATTATCTGCTTTGTTTTTTGGGGTGTTACAACAGGTTTGGAATTAGCCGTAGATCCCCTGCTTCCATTGACAGGCAGAACACGCAATCAGATACGGGTGGTAGCGGCAAATCCACACCCAGCTGGCAAAGAAGTGAGGATAGTATCGCTGACCAGATGGGTAGGTAATTAATTCTTTACAATGTGAGCGAGTGGTGCTAACCACAAGGTGACTTTGGCAATACTTCTCCATGCAGAGCGAGAACCCTCTTAAGCACGTTTTTTTCAGTGCCTTTGAAAGTTAACCTTGTTCATCAGGATGAATAATTAGGTCTGGAACATGTACTAGCTTGGGCAGTCTGTTTCCTTGAGACCTATGAATATCACCTGAGGAAGAACTGATTTCAGTTCTTCATTTGATTGTGGGACTAAATCTACCTTAATGCTCTTACCCTGAAAAACTCTGTCCTTTTAGAAGCAGTTGGGTAGACACACTTACTAATTTGTCTTGCTGTTGAGGACTTGTTTGACCTCACCTACTCTCCCGAGTGACTTGGCTTAGTTTAATTTTTGCATAGTTTGTCTAAAGTGCTTGTGATGCTCCCTTTCAAACGGTGCTATATAAATGCAAATTGATTGTTTGATCATTGAAGCTATAAAAATACCATGTACAAAATGGAAAAAATGCAATTAAAGTTTAAATAGTGAAGTAAATCTATAGCTTGGTAATCACCTTCCACCAGCATATACATTTTCATCGCACTTGGCAATTAAGCTGTCAGCTGAGGGAACATATTAACTACATAAAACAGCTGGGTGCTGAGAATTTGCATTGTTAAGCCTTCATTTGAAGTTTTTGCACATAGACCTTTTGCTACAGCTATGGCTTGACTCAAGTGGATATCATTGAGACTGACACCAGTGGAAATGTCCTGTCTACAAACAGCGTTGATCCAATGTGATGACCATGGTCAAAATTGCTAGATGGGTTTTTTGTAACTTTGTTACCATAGATTAAACAATTTGATACTTTTTCTATTACACATATAGATAGATCATTTTACTGCATCACAGCTTTTGCTCTATGTAAGTGGCTGGTGTTGAACACAGAATAGGGTTCAGGGAGATCAGCAGGAGTTTGCTAAGGCACATGCCAACCTCAAGTTCTGGAGTTGTACTTTGTTCACACACCTTCACAACCTCAGTGAGCTGTGCCTTGTTATTGAAGCCATCTGTCAGTCCCTCTGTCACAACTCCCCCCGACTTCTCCCTACAAAGCTGTGATTATACTGATCTGCAGTTCTCATTTTGACAGAACGATTTTTAATCACATATGTTTTGATACTGTGTGATGGTGACGACAAATCTAAAACTGATCTTTTGCTCAGCATTACTTTTGCAGACAAACAGTTGGGTGTTGGTGCTGGCACTGAGTGGAGCTGCCAGCAAGTTCTGTTCTACAATGTCAGGTGTCACCATATTAGCAAAACAAATAAATAAGGCCAAAAAGAACAGGAAAAATTGTGTGGTAGAAGAGACGGCTCCGGTATTTGGCAAAAGCTGAGAAATGCATATATAATCCCTATATTTTATCTCTTGTGTATTGTCCTACATTCATAGAGTTGCAGTTGGAAGCTGTATCTCTGACTGGAGACTTTATTGCCAGTCTGGTGAATCTAGGAGAAAGTTTGATTCTGTGACAAATAAGCACATTTCCACTTGGGATAATCTGTCTCAAGGTAAATAAGGCATTAGGTGCAATGAATCCACACGCTCACTCATTCCTGGCCCATTCTTAGCTACAGAAGACCTTTGTTCTGTGTGTACTGACACTGCTTGCTACCACTTGCTAGGGGGAATCAAGTTTGGGTTTGGGGGTTTTTCTACTATTATTATTTTTTTATATTAAAAAAAAACCTTTTTCATTTGTTTTTGTAAAAGCTAGTAATGCTGCAGATGAAGATGAACAAACTGTAGCTGTGTTGGGGAAAGCACTGCTAATTACCATGGGTATTGTTAAGTACTTGATGTTCATAATAAGCAGATATTCTACTTAAAATCAGCACTTTTAGAAGTGCAGAACATTGCATAACCACAGGAGGGAAAATACATGTAAGAAGTCACAACTGAGAGAGGTTCTTCTAAAATACTGACCTTGGGCTCTGAAAAGGCAATTACCTACCTGACAGGCTGTGTCTGAACACTGTCTAGACCTCCTTATTTATCTCCTGGAAAAAAATAAGTTTAATTGGCAAAGAACACCCCTATGAGTGTCCATGTAAGACAAGTGATTTGAATTCCATCCAATTTTGTCAGGTTTAGTTTAATAAGTATTCCTTATGTACATCTATGCAGTTTCCACATTCACAGCCAGCAATTTTTAAGGGGATATTGTGATTTCAACACATTTTTGCTGTCTCTTCAATTAGAAAATGTTTATTTAACTCACCTTAACTTTGACAAGAAATATGCACAGTAGTTTTATTGGAGAAAATGTGTTTATGTAAGTGATTGCTGTAGACTTTTGCTATTGCCCTGCCTTGTGTAGAATGCAATTTAAGGAAATGTGGATCTTCAGGGTTTTTAATCTGTGGTCCACAGGCAATGTGCATATAGAGATGCAATGTCAATACACTGTGAAAATTAATATTCCGCTGCTCTAATGCTCTGATAAGAGTGCTGTTGGAGGATGATGGGGGCATGATACCATTCAAGTTGTCCTAACAGAAGTCAGGATGGTGGCTGCTGGTTTTTTTGTGAAGTCTTACTGATTTATGCCAAGCAGGAATGGGCCCTCACTTACCTGTGTTTTGTCACAGTATGTATTTTTTTTATTTGGAATGAATTTCGTATTAGGTATCCAAAGTTTTTGGGTAATGGTAGTATTGGAAAAATGGCAGTGTAAAATTAGGTTACACATTTTCTTAGTTTGTTGCGCTGCATACGCTCTTCAGTACATCATTGTGTGCTGTATTGCAGAACCAACATGCCATCTCCCAGCAGTATCAAAAGTACTGCCATCCTTCAGAGAAAGCCCCAGTGGAAGACTGATGAGACAGGATCCTGTGGTTCACTTGTCTCCAAATAAGCAGGGTCATGTAAGTTATCCTAAAAAAGGAATTATTTAATGTTTTTGCCTTTGCTCCACAAGCTCTTGATACTAAAAGTGTTGTTCAAAGTTATATTTAGAGTGTCAGTTGAAAAAAGGGAAAGAAAAAAATCTTCAAGCCCTGTTCTCTACTAGAACATGGAGGAAGCAGTACAGCAGACCTGTTGCTCCTACAGAAGCTAAGCACAGCCGACAGAAATACTTATCGGTTAATAAAGTTTTGTTGCCAGTTGAACAGCAACTTCTTATCTGTTATCTTGTGATAAGTAGAGGATTTGTAGGAGTTTACAAAGCTATTCCTAGGCCTCACATACAAGACTTAAAGTTTACTAATATATTTTATAATGCGACACTCAGAAAGCTGCTGCTCTGAAACAGAATAGTAATCTTGCTTTGGGGTTTGTATTTTCTCCGTTTTCCTCATCTAGTGTAACTATTATTTCCTTTCCATGACCTACCTTGCACGCTGTTGGAAGACTTTGTCTGAAAGGTCTGCTGGAATCCTGCTGAAAAAAAACTCTTTCTTGTCTTATTCATGTTTAAGGTCTAAATGGTAAATTCTGCCTTTCTGTCTTTGCAGAGTTAGAAATGCAAACCTTGTTGGAGACTGTTGCTTCCTGATTTACATACAGAGAGATAGATAAATGCAGTAATGCTCATAAAGTTAAAATGTCTTGAAAATTATTTAGGTCACTAGAATTAAAAAAAAAGCACCCTTTAAACTTTAAATTACTCAGTAAGCTGTATGGCTTGTTTTTTTATCTATTTGTACAATCAGCTAAAAGACAGAGTTGTGTTGCGTGATTATACTGAAAGTATTAGTTGCATTTATTTAGGTGTGAGAAAGTCTTTAATTAGTTCCTGTTACTTGCTCCTGCTTACCAGCATTCTTCTTTCAATACAATTGGCAGTGTTGCTTTTAGGTTATTAATTCATAACAGCACATCTTTATTATTTAAAAAAAAACAAACCACACTCCCCACCCCCCCACCCCCCCCCCAAAAAAGATCAACAAAAAAAAAAACAAATCAAAAAAACAACCAAGAACAAAGCACCAAAACATCACCTCCACACCTGTCTTCCTATTCTTTGGAGCACAAACTAATTTTTATATTTAGATTGACCTGTTTTCCATGAGATGTGTTTGACCGTATAATGATGTAATACATAACTCATTAGCTTGCGTGCAAAATGCAGTACTGGAATTATTAATGCTTGCGTTCTTCTCATTTAGTCATTGTTAAAGAAAATCTTTATTATGTGAACAGATGGATGGGGGGAGTGATGTAGTTCCTAATGAAGAGCAGTAACTTTAATTGGAAATAACTAGGAGTCCAGATCAACTTAATATTCCTCCTGTTTTTCTGTCAATTCTTGCTTTAGTATAATAAGAAGCATGGATGCTGAGACTTCTTGCTCTCGGTATACATCCATTCTCTGTTTTCCCTCTTTTCCAGTGAAAACAGGAACAGTATCTTTGTATTTGGCTGGGATCTCTGCCCATGGCTGTTCAGTGAAACTCCAGGGATAGACAAATAGGAAAGGTGGTTCTAAGTCTCCTTTCCATCCTATCCCTTATTCCTAGGCCATCTGGTCACCAAACAAGTCCCTTGCCTACTGAAAAACTGCTTCAGTTCTGATTATATAGAAGATCAGAACTTAGATAAATTCTGTAGATGGAAACTAAAATTAAGGAATCCACATGGATATAAATATCCAAAGGTAGGTGAGATACTAAGCAATGATGAGTGTATGGCAAGAAATTCTTCCTGTAATGGGGTATTCCACCCACTATGGAATTGAGGGCGTTCGGTTTCTTCGTAACAGTGAGCTGTAACCACGGACAGAAGATACAGGCCAGCCAGACACTGGCATGCCCTGATAGGACAGTTTAAAAGCATTGCATTAAAGCTTACTTTCTTGCAATTCTCCCTTTTGGAAAACAATTTCAGATTAGTTAAGTGGCATTTCAGTGGTCATTTCCAAAGGACACTCCTGACGAGGAGGAGATATACCCTACTACAAAGGGGTAGGATGAGCAGTGGTTATTTTGCCCTACTTTAGCCTTTTGATAGGCAATTGGATTATTAAAATAATATATGCACTTTCTGTGGATTTGTTATGTTTCATGTTGTAAAACATTGGAGTCTTAAAATTAGAATACTTTTAATTATAGTAGTTATAAACTAACTCAAAGTCTGCACAGCTCAGCCAATTTCATTGGACTGGGCTGAGCAGAACTATGCTTGAAAGGAAACAGTGTCAAGTATTTTGGGACAAAACACAAACAACTCTGGTTTTCCTTGAATAGTTAAGACATGGCTTCCAAATCCATATGAAAGCTTTTTATGTGCACCCAGAACAGAGCATATGCATTGTGTTGGAATGAAATTTTTAGCATGTATTAGTCTCCTCAATGCATCTATCTAATACCTCAAGGGAGAAGAGGTCCTATTGTGCAGTGGTGACTTGTGTAACCATTTTTTTCCTCCTCTTTATTGTCATAATTCTGAAATAAACCTACCGGTGTGTTTTTTTTGGATTGTTGTTTTCTTCTGTAGTCTGACAGCCACTACTCCAGCCATTCCAGCAGCAATACTCTCTCCAGCAATGCCTCCAGTGCTCACAGTGATGAGAAATGGTATGACAGTGGAGAGCGCACCGAATCAGAGCTGAACAGCTACAACTACCTTCAAGGGACTTCAGCTGATAGTGGCATAGATACCACTTCCTACGGACCTAGCCACGGCAGCACTGCCTCCCTGGGAGCAGCAACCTCTCCCCGTACAGGGCTAACAAAGGAGAAAGTGGCACCTCTGTGGCATAGCTCCAGCGAAGTGGTCTCCATTGCAGACAGAACATTAGAAAAAGAGAGCCACATGGACCGAAAGGCTGAGTCTTCACTGAGCCTGGATATTCACAGCAAGAGTCAACCAGCCTCCAATCCTCTAACGAGGGAGAACAGTGCTTATAGTCTTAGTGATGCTGTCTCGCATACAAGGTAATTTTCACCTCTTATGAGACTGACCCCTCCACACTCATTTTCCCATTCTCACTCTAACTTGTCAGAAGTGAGAAGTGGATGTTAAAGAGAGAGGTTTTGAAAGATCTTACTGTGCAGAAAGCTTGAAAATTAAGACCACCTTTAGTCTTCGCATCTGCTACTGCTTATAATACTAAAGAATGTCTTTGAGAGCGTATTCCGTACTGTTGCTACTAAACTAATGTAAGACAGACATGTGTCTGATGTGTTCATAAGGAATATCTTGCAACAACTGTGGTTCATATGTGGATCAGAAAGGAGATCAGTCCATTTTATTAATGAACAGTTTAATATGGGTTTCTTTTTTAGTCTTGCAAGTACACATTTCAGATGTTTTGCATTTTTTTCCTCAGTCTTTTTATTTAGATATCTGCTTGCAGTCAGTACGATCAATACTGAGAGCAAGTTGCTTGGGAGTGCTAGTATGTAGATTTTAATCTCATTCTGCTGCAAGCTTGTGAGTATGACACATTACAATCACCTTCTCTCTCTCCCTTAGTTTTGCCACTTGTAAAATTGGCAGTATCAAGTACGTGTATAATGTGCTTGAATGCCTCAGATGGAAGATATCCACTTTACAAGTTAATCAGAGCTGCTAGAGGCAAAAAATATTTTAGACCATTTTCCTAACCCATCTCCCAAGAAGTATCCAGTGTGCCTATGAAAAATACTCATACTGTGGCATACTAGCAACAAGAAAAAAAAACAGCTCTCAAGGAAGACATGCGATCATCATAATTTGTTGGCCTTGTAGAGCCTGACTGTTGCATTTTTATTCTTAAGGCACCTCTGTTTTGAGTGTGCAGCTAAAATACCTACAGACTGGAAGTCTGAAGCAATTTTTACTAATCATTTTGAGCAAAGCTACATTTATGCAAGGCTAGATGTTTATGAGACAGTTTAACAACTCCTCATACAGTAGCTGCAAATAGGGGGTTGTCATAAAAACTGTAATGTAGTGAATGGTCTCCATGTACTTTGTCATGGTAATTTTGACTAAGTAATCTCTTAATGGTAGTCCTGGTCTGGTTTTCTGCCTCTCTTGGTTGACCATTTTTGGCACTAAAGCTTATATTCAGTTGGTATAATTCCCACCCAGGTCTTTGAGACTGGTGTTTCTAGTAGCTATGTGTGCATGAAGGACTTAAGCAAGTCTGTAGAAAACACTACGCAGAGGGATTTACTTAGATTTTGGGCAGTGTTAGCATATGCCCCTTTCTTGAAGGTAAAAATCTATATGGTGGTTATCTACAGGTGTTTATACCTTTTATTTTAAGACAAGCATGTTTATATGCATTTTTTTAACTTTCATTAGAATTTACCATGTGCCCTGCGGTACTTGTTTGAATGTAACTAGCAGTAGCATTAAATGTGAGATTCTTGTACAAAATGCTGGGTGCAATAAAGTTGTCAGTAACATTTCCATTTGGAAGGATTTTTTCAGAAGTGACTCAAAGAAGCCTGGAAAACTTACATGTAACTCTTGGAAGCTTTACTGTAAAGGTGTGCCTAATGGGAATGGCACCTTTGTACATCTGGGATGCTGGTTTCCTCTTCTCTGAGCACAAAATAGGGTTAGTTCAGTAGAAAAGCCAAGAAAATTTAATAGAAGGAAATGTATCTTTGCAGGGCAGGCGTACCCTGACAGCTCTCATTTTTGTCTTCCATGGATATTCTTTGCAACTTGATTGAAAACTTAAGTCCAGGATGTTGTCTCATTATTTATTATCTGACAGCATTGTGTCTCCAAACATGGTATTTTCTCTGGTTGACTTGGATTAATTTACGTGATGCTTCTCTGATAGTACTGAAGTGATTCTTTGCATGTTTTGGGGGGGGCTGTTACTGAAATTTCCAGATTAAGGTTCCCTAGACTTTATGCTAGAGAAAACAGTTGGCAGGTTTTTTCCAGTTTCATTTAAAAATCACATGTTAAAAATGCAGCTCTTTGCAATAAGGAGTAGTAGCAATTTGTAGAACACATGGGGCATGATACTTGAGAAGTACTGCAATCCTTGCACCCACAACGTTTATTTTGGTGGAGAAAAAAGAGACTGACTTGTGTTCCTTCTTTATTATTTATTTTTGAAGACTAGAACATGTGTTTGATGCCTCACAATAAAGCAAAGGCACAGTCTGGGCTAAAAAGCTTTAATTTTGTTTCTCATGGCATCCTCGGTTGGTGGTTGCACACTGAACAGCAGTGCTGACCTGAGGAAACCTTAGCTCCGGCTGTTTGCTCCCAAATCTCGCCTAGCTCTTTCTGTGGAGATGGAAGCTTGTTAAACTGGCACTTGCAAAATGTAACCACAGCTGACTGCTTCAAGGAGGTGAAGGAGGGGACACTACAGGGTGATTCTGAACCAGGCTACTTATTGTGAGAAATGTACAGCTTAATTGGTGTGTTTCTCTATCAGTTTCTAAATTGTTATCCTTTGTTGCTTCTCACTTTTTTACCTTTTGCCTGTGGATGCCAGAATGTCTGTAATGTCTTTAGAGCTGTGTTTCTGAGCAAGAAGAAAAGGAATTTGGCCCTAAAAAGAACTCGATGACAAAAGAAAAGAAAATAACCACAAATTAGAGTGTTTGTGTCTGTAGAAGACAGGAGCGATAATTAGTGTTCAGATCATTTGATGGTGCATAAAAGAACTTGTACCTGAGAATTGGTGGCAAAATGTAAATTATAGTGATTAACTTTTACAGCAGAGCTTCTGGCTGGTTTTTATTTTTCTTCTCCACCCCCATTCCCAAAGTCCTTCCTGATGATTGTGCAGATTTCTCTTAGCATCCCAGGAGAACTGCATTATGTAGGCCAGTAATTATACAGAATCGTTATAGCTGAATGTCATTAAATGAAGCCATATGCACTGATGGCATGAATTCCCTAGGAAAAAAATAAAATCAGACTTCCATTTCCACCTAAACTGTACAGTGTCTTATGGTCGTCTTACCAAAACTTAAAGGAAAATCATGGCTATTTCTAATCAAGTATATTTTTCCTTACTTGTAATAATTTTAAGATACTTGAAATATTATTTAATGATAGTAGAATACTTTTATGAATGGCTCATCTGCAATTCTTGTAGATTGTCATGTAATATGTGAATTTTTCCTTTATTTAATCCTTCATGTCTCAATAATTGAGGTGGGAGGTGGGGGACTGTCAAGCCGATCCATGTGTCTGTTACAGTAAGAGGAATCTTCTGCATGCTTCCTGGTGTCGAATACTCTTAACAACTTCCCATCACTACCATAGCACTCCAGCTCTGATTTAGTTTTTCTAGAGTTTATCCAAAGCCTTTTGCTCTCCAAATATCCTTCCAGTTAACAAGTGTGTCTCTTTATCTGTCAGTATCCTGTTGGCCTACATGTGTTTACTTCTAGGATGAAAAGCTTCAGTCATATCCACAGTTCTGTGCATAGTTCCTGAAGCAGAATATCCTCCCAAAATACTGTATTGTAAAACCACAGCTCAAAATATGCAATACACTTTAAAGAAAAGTGTATATAGAACTGTATGCTAGTTCTCTTGCTTATTTGCCAGGCTGCTCATGGCATCTATTATATGATACATATTATAATAAAGTAATAATACTTAAAATACACAATATATGTATACAATATGATATCTAATAAAATAACATTTTATTAGATATACATCTGCATTTTATATATAAGTTTTATGTAGAGCACACTGAACATCATTTTTTACCCTCTTTGCCTAGTAATATTAAGGATCAACACTACCAGCCTATCTAGGAGTTGTTACTAGTTTTTATCAAGAAATGTTTTCTCACAGCTAGCACTTGCTTGAGAACTGCCTGATGGATTAAAGAATTCTGAAGTGTGATTGGAACTTCCCTTTTCCTACACTGAAGCAAAAGACTTCTCCACTTCTTGAATGTATTTAGAAGGGGGTAAAGATGAAAAAAAAAAAAAAATAGCCCCGTATGTTTTCTTTAAAGATGTGCATTTTCCCCAAATCTTGACGGTTTAATTTTGCGGTGGTGATGCCTGACAGATGGGCTGGTTTACTTAGCATGTGTAGGAGTTTTCTTTCGGTATTGAAAAAGAAGAGAAAAGGGGAATGAAGAGAAATTTATTGCCTCTCCCCCTAGCTCTTATTTTTCTCTGCTTTCTTGCTATAAATTCTGTTCACTGTCACAAATACGAAGTTTGTGATGTGCAGCGCGAAACATACAGGCTTGATGGACAGGAAAATCTCTTCCTATATTTTCCCAATCTGCCGTCTTTTGTATAGGCCTTTCAAATGTACAGATGGAGGGAAGAAAAAAAATAATTCTATAATAAAAAATATGTAGTATTGTCATTTGATTTGCATACATATGAGATGCCTCTTACCCCTGATGTGAGGGACTTCACAGCCATCCCTATGTACATTAGATGGAAGCATAAGCTGCAGCAGCCGGTGCTGTTTGAGGTGGAAGGACTACAGTCCGCTCAGACTCCTCATTAAATCCACAGCACTTAACTGTTGGGACTCATGGTGCTTAACCTGAGCCATATGAAAATGAAACATACTTGAAGATGATTTTTTAGACTCCTTCTGTTGTTAGTGGAGAGAGAGGAGAAACTCCAAAGCATTAATTCTCCCTGTGTATCTGAGACACCTAATTTAAGATGAGGAGAATCACTTCCTAAGGATATTTCTCCATTGACTACAGCAGAAGCCAGACAAGTGGCATAGATGAGATACCTAACTGACTTCTATAAGGCTAAATGTAGGTGAGATTAATTTCCCAGGTGGCAACATAAATTTAACCTTAAATTCTTTTTTCTGTTTCAGTAAGAGAGAGAGATGTGAAAATGCATTGTTTTATCAAGATATGAAGAGTGGTGAAGAATTTTCTGTTAAGCTAAGAAAGAAGAGATTATTCAGTGACTTTATTCAGCCTTCCAGCTAATTTTTATTTCTCAGTCAGAAACCGTTCTTTACCACAGGGCCATCTGTTTCAAATTCCTTCCTTGCAGTGTTGGATACAGGGATGAAAATGTGGCGAAGTTGTGTAGAGAGCTGATAGAAAACTGGTCTCCAAATATATAACGCTATTTCAGTATTAAGGCTGTACACAAAGTTTTCCTGTAACTGTACTTGGAAATGCCTGACCTTTTAAGGTTGTTATAGTAAATACTGTCTTAAGCCCTAGCGCTCCTGATACTATGCAAGTTGCATCAGATTTGAATATCAGCATAACCAAAGAATAGCTCCCATCTAAAGCCCCCTTCCTTCTTCCAACAATAAGCTGCAGTTGGTCTTCCCAACTCTTTTCTGTCTAGACAAATTGTGATATATGTTAGAGACCTGCTCAAACTTCTCAATTGAAGAGTCTTTTTTTGCAAATGGTAACTGATTTTCAGGCAAAATCCAGGAAGCCCTCTTTTGAAAGATGTATGGGTTTCTTCTCTGGTTTGTTGTGGGGTCTGTTTCCTGTTGCTTAAGTTCTTTCAAAATATGTTTTTTTCCACAGCCAGGAATTCCAGCAAGAAGTTGGACTTGGGTTCTTTTTTGCTGATTCAGCTACAATCTCTTGTATTACTTTAAAGCTGCCTAATGACCGTGAACCCTAGATTTCCCATTTATGAAGGGGAATGAGGGGACAGTGGTTGCATCCTTAGAGGTTGCTTACAAAATTTTTCATTACTATGTGAGATGTTTTTAATGAAACATTGGTGGAAGGCCCTTAAGAAGAGCAAACTAGTTTTGCTACTCTACCCACTATTGATAAGAGTAACATCTTGTGCCCAGAGTTCTGCTTTAAAAATAGTTAAACAAGGTGCATATATACACATTTGCGGCAAATTTTGTCTTTATTGTGTTTTCCTCCTAGTACCATGAGCTCACGACACTCTGCCAGCCCGGTTGTTTTCACCAGTGCCAGAAGCTCACCTAAAGAAGAGCTTCATTCTGCTACTTCTCCCCAGCTCGCACCTTCTTTTTCCTCCTCCTCTTCCTCCTCATCTGGTCCTAGGACTTTCTACCCTCGCCAGGGTGCTACTAGCAAGTATCTCATTGGATGGAAAAAGCCAGAAGGGACAATAAACTCAGTGGGGTTTATGGATTCAAGAAAGTAAGACTATTTTTTGGTTCTCTTGTTTGGTTATTTGCTTTAATTGTAAAGAAGCATTGAGATTTGTGACACTTCTCTGTATAGCAGAGCTCAAGACTATTTAATAGAATGCCTAGTCTTGTGTAGAACTTAATCTCTAATCTAGAGTTCTGCAGTTAGGCTTGAATATTTGATAGTTAGCTAATCTCATTCCCTTGTAACTTGTAAAAGATATTTTTTAATCGTTTCTAGAGAGCTGTGTGGATTTCAGTCCTATTAAAGCTTATCTTTCCTTGGGACTTCTTAAAGGTGACTCAAAATGCTCTTTGAGCAAATATTAAAAATCCTCTTAATGTAGAGCCTGAGTTTTCCTTAAGCTTCTCATCCATGTAGTAGTAACATGCATGCTATGCATTAGCTCTGTGGCACTCCATGTTGCCTTGCTAAGATTGCTCCCAGTATCCACTCTTAACTGGCTTAAAGCAAGCTAGGATCTCTCTGCATTACAACCTGAAACCATCTCTTTTGGAAGAGAAATTGAGAAACAACTTACTAGTGAAAATATTGTTCCTTTAAGAACAATGGAAAACAATGAAAAAGAACTTGGAAAGCCAGTGGTTCATCCTATTTCAAAGTAATTTATTCAACCCTTCTTGACTTTTTTTGGGTCAAGCACAGTATCCCTAGATGTTACCAATAACTGGCTGTCAAAAGGAGATAGTGAAACTTTGTGATAACTGCATTATAAAAAGCCAGTTAAATGATTAAAGAAACATGGGGATTTGCTGCTTTTGGGCTCTTTGAAGACATTGACATTATTTAGTTTTGTACAGAATAAACATTATTTTAATAGATTCAGTCCCGTATTGGGAAAATGTATTATGATAACCTTTAAGTGTATTGGTAGTTTTCATTTTTAAACAAGTTTATTGCTTCCACAGGTATTCATTAACATGAGGCTCTACTGTATTAGCGAAACTCCTTCCCTCCTCTGTGCCCCCACCTAGGTTTTTTCTTTGGAAGTCTTGAGGGTGCTATAATTCCTGTTTCATTCATGCCTCCTGCCCCAGGGCTTTGAGACCTGAATGTGTGTGTTCCATTTCATTTAAGACGTCACCAGAGTGATGGCAATGAAATGGCCCACCCTCGGCTGCGTGCTTCAGCAAGAGATCTACGAGCATCACCGAAACGAGCATCCAAGTCCACCGTTGAAGAAGAGCTGAAGAAATTGATAGATCTTGATAGCCCAACACCTGAATCCCAGAAGAATTTTAAGGTATGTTAAAGAAAGAGTCTGTCATCTGGCTATCGCTTGTCCCAGTTAAGTGAAGTCTGAGAATATGTGAAGAGCAGTGTAGAGGTCCTCTTCTGATCCGAGTCATAGTTCTGTTGTTACAAAATAGAAATGTGTAAAGTTATATTTTATAAGAATTTAATGATTGAGTTCATTGCTGCCTAGGCGTATCAACTAATAAAGCAAATGCTTCACAATTTGGAAAAGGATGAAGGCCATGAAGCTCTTGATTCCTGTTGTAGAAAATGCTGATCAAAGCAGTCAGAGCTGAAGCGTTCATTCATACAGAGCTTACTTGGTTGGACTTTGCATTGGACTCAAGAGTTTCTCAGATAGGATCTTTTCTATTATCACCCTTAACAGGAAACTAAAATGCAAGGCATTTCCTGACTTCTCATCGTGGAGAAAAAGTCATCCTTTTGTCACAGACTTACCTACTAGAGAAATACATTTGGGGAACAGTTTCATTATTACAGTCACTGCAATATTACAGTTCTGTGTGAAATTTAAAGAGAGTAGTATGCCAAATTGCAATAACATTTAGGACTGCTGGCTCATGGAAAATCCTGTAGTGTCGTCTTATGCATTTGAATTATTCTCCTCTGATTGCATCACTAGACAGTGACTTCTTGGCAGTATTGAAACTCCTCCCAAAAAGCACGCTTTTATGCCTCTCTAATCCTGTTACTGCACGAGGACCAAGAATGCTCCCTAGACTTAAACAAATATTTATACAGAATAGTTAGAAATATTTCCTGATGTGTTTCAAAATATGTATAATAACACAAAAGTGCATATATTAATTTTAAAAATCCATCATTTTGAAGAGAACATCTTGATTTCTACAGTCTTCATGTATAGTCAGTGCTTAACAGCCCAGGCTCATCACCTAGAGCCCAAACGGTTTCCACAGCAACCATGCAGAAGAGAGAGCTGCAACTTCTTTCTTTGCTTGTAAAAACCCAAAGTGGCTCATGAAGCTTGTAAGTGCTAGGTTCTGTACACAGATTATTTCAGATATTACCTTTGAGGACGGAGGCAAAAAAAAAACCTTGCCAATGGCAAGACATGTTTTTCTTAGGTTTGTGGTAGTTCTGAGGGGAGTGGGACATGGGAGATGTGAGCATCTCCTTTTGGTTGTTTTGAGCAAGGGGATTGTTCTCTTTCCAAGAAATTCCGTTCTGTTTAAAGAGGTAACATGAATACCATGAAAAGTGTGTGTATATTCCCAAGTTTGTTGTTTTTCTGCTTTGGGGTTAGCAAATCAATTCTTACCCTGATCTTTGTTTCCTGGTGACTGTGGAAAGTACGTTAACTCAGGTTACACTTTTGGTAAATTCCAGCAGGTTAATAACATTCTATCACATGAATAAATTATATCTTTACCATTTTAGAAGTAACTGTCATTTCTGCCCACTGCATTATTTATATTTCATCTTACAAAAAAGTTGCTCTTGCAGCATACATTTTTTTGACAGTTTAAAAAAAAGAAAAGACAAAGAGAATAGCCATCATTGGTTCACTGCACAAAGACCAAAAATATTCCTCCTTCCTGTCTGTTGGTTGCCAAAGGCTTTGTTTGCTAGTAGAATTTGTTCTAGGCTGTGATTTTGTGTTTTGTGTGCCTTTTTATTATCTTCCCAGCCTTTCTTATCTTGTTACCCACTACTCATGCATTATATCTTCTCAGACAAGTCACCCTTCTTTTTCTCTTCCCTCTGCTCTATTACCAGAAGACAATTCCTACTCATATTGCCTCTGTTCCAACTCCATTAGATGTTCATATCTGTGCAACCTTTTAATCTCAATGTCTGATATTAACTGGTGATTCCAGCTCCTAATTCTTTAACACTAAGTGAACTATACCACCCTCAAGTAAATGCTGCTTGACTTAGCAGCTCTTTCTTTTCCTTTGCCACTTCAGGACAAATACTGGGAGATTTCACTGGATCGTAACGTGAACCTGCTGACTGAGATTTTGAATTTCAGAATAAAAAAGTTTGATCCTTAATGTAACATAGTGACTACTGTGTACCAGAGTGTATATGCAAGCTTCATACTGTGATGGGCATGTCCTGAGGGATACAATACAGAAGGGAAAATTTGATGTATTAGAAAGTTGGCATGGGACATGGCTTCTCTTTCCTTCCTTGTCTTTTGATGATAGCAGGTTTTCTGAAGTAATGTTAGTTGTTTCTGATTCTTAATCATGAAGCCAAAACGTGCAGCAGTCTTTTAATATTAAAATTTGTAACATTTTGGGAAAAAAAAAAAATCTGGCAGATTGTCTTCCACTGTACAGTACCAATAGTACCTCCTCCACGCTCTTCTCCCACCTTGTAGTGTAGGATTTTGATCACAGGAGTAGAGTACCATCTGTTTAAATGTTTTTTTTCCTCTTTCTGAGAAGAGAGAACTATTTTTATGTGCAAATGAGCAACTCTTTACAATGTTTAATCACTCCTTCAGGAAATCTCTTTATCTCCTTTTTTGTTTAAACTTGCTGTGTACAGCAAATGGGGGTGGTGAGGTCTTCCTTTTTGTTTGCCGTTTCTTCATGAAAGCCTTTGGACCAAATTTTAACCGAACCGTAAAGAAATGTTATGTCTTAGAGATAGTTATGGTGCTACAGGTTTCATGAAAATCAGTGTCTCTGCTGATCAGAATGGTTATGTGTTCTTTGATAGCAGCTCACTGGCACTGACCAGAGAGTATGTAACTCCAAGCTAACCACAGCATTTCTTTCTCCGATGTGGAGCATGGAGGAAGCTGGGATGATGGTGGGGGTAAGACACAAGTTCTCTTACTCATGGGACTATTTACTTAATTTTGATTCAAATCCTTCTGAAGAATCAAAGCGGTGGTGGGCGTTCCTAGTTGTTCAGTAATATGAGACTTTTAATTAGTTGGCATTTGCTGGTGCTCTGCCTGCAGGAAGGCAGCCTCCCCTTGGGCACAAGGGAGAACTCTGGTTTATGCAGCATTCAGTCTGTTTCTGTAAACATTATCTCTGCTACACGTCAGCTCTAGAATCCGCAAGAGCTGCCTGAGATTTCCACTTCAGGGGAATTTTGACGGGTATTTAAAAGGTAGAATGTGAGATAGGCTAAAAAAGACCTATATATGTTATCTAGTTATAATCTCCTTCGAAGCAGATTCCTTTAGATCTTTTTTCTATCCACTCTGAAAAAAATACTGTGTTAATACTTGCTTTCTTATTTAAACAACAACAAAAAAAATTAAAAAACAATTTCAACATAGACTTCAAAAGTTTCTTTATTGATTTTTTTTTTCTCATTTTCTTTTTATTTGTTTTTATGAATGTATAGTCACACACTCTGTCCTGTCAGTCTCCCTTTCCCAGCACTCCTACCACAAGGCGTGCCTTGCAAAGGACTTTGTCAGATGAGAGTATTTACAGTGGTCAAAGGGACCACTTCTTCACCTCGCGGGCCTCGCTCTTGGACCAAGCCATGCCAAATGATGTACTATTCACCAGCACGTACCCTTCTCTCCCAAAGTCGCTGCCATTACGGAGACCATCATATACTTTGGGAATGAAATCACTACATGGTAAGTGTATTTCCCATTTTTCTACTTTCAGAGGAATCCTTTGTGAGTTGTGTTAAGGGAAAATGTTTGTTACAGCAATTAGTACTTCCATCTTGATCTTGCTAAAATGAGGAGAGTCAAGTCACATGCCTGAAAATATAAAATAGCATGGGAATTTGTTTTTTTCTCACTTCAGTAGATATAGTAAGACTGCATGACTGGTCATGCAGTTACCTTGTGGAGGGAGCGCAAAAATTTGCCTCGTTGGCTGTAAGTTTGCACCATTTCTTCCAGGAGTCATCTGGACCAGTTGGACCAATCAGCAAATAATGTATGCCTGGTTATCCAGTGACAACTTCAGGTGTCAGTTCCTCTAGTGTGGGATTATGAGAACAAAATACTATTAGGAAAATAATGATATAAAAGTGGATAAATACTAGTGGACATTTGGATGTACAACTACACCAGATACTGCTTTTATTGCACCAAGTGTTTTTAAATTCACTCCCTTACCCTATTCATTTTACAGGACTTGAGTTACTTATTTTAGTCACACATCAACAGCTAACGAGAAAAAGTTACTTGGTAAACTGCTGTCAAGAAGGCACTCAGCTTTCCCTCATCAGTTTACTGAAAAATCTCAGTAGCGTTATCTGATAGGTTGTGTGTTGCTGCATGTGAATGTCTCAGTTGGTGAGAAAGGGAATTTTCACAGGTTCCCGCTGTACCTCATAATTAAATGTGTACTAAATGGGTTTTCCAGAAATAGAGCTAGATCTCACAGTGTAGGATTCTGCAATGTTTTCTGAAGAAGTACATGTCTGCTCTGATTTATTCATGTCTTGGTATGTTTCAAGAGGAAAATGCAAGGCTATCAATAGATTCAACTCACTATAGTGGGCCCTAAGCATGGTCTGTATTTAGATACACCGGATACATTTGACATTGAAGGCTGCTGAAGAAATCTATTTTAAATTCTTTTCATCTGTCTGTGATCACCAGGCATCAGTTTTCAGTGTTGAACCTGACATTTTCATGAGCTGTTGTTTCTGTGTAACATTTCTTGCATAAGAGTTAGGAAACTGAGCTCTCTTCACTTCTGCTTTTTATATGCACTAAAATAACTTTGCAGACTTGGTTACACTTGTAACTGGCTGGTGGATTTGGCTTCTTAGGGTTTGGGGTCAGAAGATTAATGATGCCATCTGAGTAGAAGTGGAAAGCAGCACTTGGTCTCTTCAATTAGATGCCTGTATTTTCCGAAAACAAAACGACAAAACCTTCTTTCACTGTCACATTCTCTTCCACACCAAACCAGTTACTCCTCCTACCACATAAGCTTTCTACATTTGTCAACAAAATAAGATTTTCTGTTTTCTATAAAATGTAGGGCCTGCATGATAAAAGGACCACCTATTTGAGTGGCACACAAATTGTCTCCGCCCTACACATGCCTTTGCTGAGAGAAGGATTAAGTACAGTTGGATATTTAATACCACAAGTATTTGTTGGCTTCCAGCTATTCAAAATTCTTTTAATTCAAAGATCTTAATAACAAAGAACAGCTATTCCAGAGCACCTTCATTTGGTTTGAAGAGGGAAAACAATGAGCTAAAAATATTCTTATTTACTCCTCTGTCTTAATTAACAATCCAACTCACACTTTTAAAATAGGTAATTTTTCATATGGTTAGTTTTTTTCTTCTAATTCTGTGTATCTTTTCACTAATTGTAAATATTTTTATGTTAAGAACTTTTCAAATAACTGCCCTCTTTTTGGAAGATGATGCAAGAATCCTCAGTGTTAATATTGGGCTGAACTTCCATTTATAAAAAGTAAGCACAGACACACAAAAAAGATTTCAAGATTTTTGAGCAAAGAAGTGAATGCAGCGTAGTTTTTCTGGTCTTTGTTTCCCAGGCAGCAATATTATTTGGCTAAAGTTACTAGAAAGTTATTCTAGTTATTGAAGTTATATAGTTATTAGACTACCAAAAAAAAAAAAAAAAGGCAACAGTAAGCCACACAGCTAGTGGCATTTGTCTTCCAATGGGCTTGTGTCCTGCCCACTATGCTGTCTTTCTGTTCTCTCTGGTCCAAATGGATTCTTCACTATACCTTTCTCTGCAGCCTTCTCCCAGGTGCCCAGAACATCTTCTCACCCCTACATCTCTGGTGCTTCTAATACGACCCACAAATTTTTCAAAATTTTCTTTATGCCTTGACAGAGGGCATGAGGAAGTGAGTTGTTGCTGCTTCTGAGCTTACACATGTGCTGACTGACCAGGCATTGTGCATTTTTCTGATTGTCCAGTCAGTAAATTGAAATAAAGTAGGTAATTGTTGGTTCACAATTTGGTCTTTCCCTAATTCGCGGCAATAATTCAAGTGTTTCACTTTGCTAGGCACCAGTTTGCACAAGAATTACAGGGACCTTATATCCTTCTTTCGAGCTTGCCAGTGTTTTTTCCATAGTGGGCCATGTACCAACTTATGGATGGGTGTGGGCATTTTTCAGTAAAGATCAAGAGATTTCACTAAAGTGCTGAGAGATGTGCAGTGCTTTGGAAGTAATTTTAAGGGTTTTCTTGTTCTGATTCATCTTGGTAGGCCTTAGTTTGCTCCCATTGGTTTACGAGATTGTAAAGGGGGGGGGACCCTCACAATTTTGTATGTTTACAGAAGCAAATAGGTGCCAGGGAGTGTAGAAGCCCCAGCAAGCTGCAGAGCCCTCCAAAGTATCTTCAGCTTGTGCAGAAGCAGGAATCGTTGGGTAGAAGAGTACTGCCTCTGGCCCCAGTGCTGGCAGGGGGCAGAGATTGGCTTTTGAAGTGCTAAGCTGCAAAGATTCAGACAGGTTAGAAGGGAGCTGAATGTCCTGGTGAGAAGCACTGCCTCAGAAAACAGGCTTGTAACATGCTGTACCTGGTCAGTTACAGCTGAACAGACATTCTACTGAGTTCTAGTTCCAAAAGTGCTATCCCAGAAAAATTAAAAATAGGGAGGCATTAGTATTAAGAAAGGAATTTGTTTGGGTTTTTTTCAGTGGAGTTTTTTAATTTGTTCTGCATTACTCTAGGAGAGTTTTCTGCCTCAGACAGCTCCCTCACAGATATCCAGGAGCAAAGACGGCAGCCCATGCCAGACCCTGGTCTTATGCCATTGCCTGATTCTGCCTCTGATCTGGACTGGTCAAACTTGGTAGATGCTGCCAAAGCCTTTGAAGGTAAGTTTGCAGAATATAATATTTAGAAAGCTGGTCTTTGTGCATGCTTCATTAAGGAGTGGGTTTGGGTGTTCTCTACTTAGTCTGAAGCTTAAGCTCATTTAAAATAGCAACTCAAGCCTTAAGAGCCTAAAACTTTGTATGTAATACTCAGATACCATTTCTTCATACTGGAATCCCTCTGTGCTATGGTTCAGCCAAATCTCAGTGAAGCTGGCTACTTCTCATTTTGAGCAGTTGCAGACATCACAGCTAGAGTGGAAAAGACATCTGACACGAAAGTGCAAAAGTAAAGTCAAATAGCAGGGGAAAAGCATATGAGTACATTAACGATTGCTTGCTTACTGCACTAGCAAGAAGTTTCTGTAGTACAGCTGAAGTGCGCTGCCAAGGTAATTTGGGAAATATGCTTTGTTGTTATATACTTTTCCATTGCTGTTCTTCCCTTTGCATACGCTGAATACGTAGACTTGCACATAAGTGTCATTTCATCCTATGGCACTTTCCATCTCCTTGACACTTAGTAAACTGAAGAGAATTATAAGCTGCCTAGATGTATTTGAATTTAAAATTAAATAGACTTCAGCCCAAAGGGAGTTTACCTTACAGTTAATATAATCCAACAGAAAAGTCTTCTAGGTGCATTAAACAGAAGTGCCTTTTCCTAATTTCTGCATAAATGCTGTCCCACCTTCATGAAAGTGTTTTCGCTGATCCTGAATCTTTTAGACATTATTCTCCATGGTTGGAGAAGGCTGTGAAGTAACTTCCTTTCTTGGCTGTTCTCTGATAGTAGCCATATACATCATTAAGGCAGTGCTTGTCTAAGCTGGTGTTCAAGATGTACGTGTGTGCTCTGCTGTATTGCCATAGGAGTTGTAGGATCACCATGTCTCAGATTTCTGCTCTGCAGTCTGGGGAAAGAGTATTCAAAGTAAGCCGTAGTCCTCAAGAGGAGATTAATTTGTTGTGATTGTTTTTTTACCACCACATAGGGATGAAACCCAGGTTTTAATGCATTTCACAGTGGTCAGCAATTTCTGTTTAAAAGATCCCCTTTTTTTGGTTAGATTTATTTGACTGTCCTCATTAACCTGAATCCCTCACTTTTGTAGGTCCCAAACTCACTTGTGTTTCTCTTTAGACGTGTGAACAAAGTCAGTGTGGTGAAGGTAACAAACTGACAGCTCAGATGAAGAAAAGCTGGGGTAATGTCTTGGCTGGTACCTTCATCTCACCGCTGTAAAAATATATTCAGATTTGACTTTGAGAGGGAACAGCTGTCTGATGTCAATATAATCCCAGTCTCTAGTCTCTGCCAGGTGCCAGTAGGGGTTGACAAGTACCAAGCAGCCTAAATTCTGATTTGTGATCCTGGACACCTCTCTTCTACATTGTTGGTTGATGTCTTCAGCACAAGCCCCTGCAGTTACAAATAGTGGTATCTGCAACCAGCTGAAACAAAAGCTGCCTGGATCCCTGAGCTACACCAACCTTCAGTATTTTCATTCAAAGGAAAAAAGAGGGGAGCAGGAAAAATACTGTCAAACACCAAGGCACATTAATTTTAGCCTTGTTGAAAGCATAGAATAAAAATTTGCCCAGCAGAAAAGGATGATACTGTTCTATTTCCAGTGAGAGACCAGCAGCTGCTGAGGGAGAGAGATGTTAATTTATTAAACTAAAAAGTGTTTATGTTACTGTTTGTGCTAGGTAACTCCAGAGGTAGGCCCAGTTGGGAGTTCACAGTCACACCATGTGACAGTGATTTAGAGATGTGTTAAAACATCTGAGAAGTTACAGGACAAAAAAGTGTAGTCATAAGGCAGGAAAGAGGTTTCATGTTTCAATCTGAAAATGTTTTCTAAGGCATAAGGAAAAAATTTCAGGTTATAAAAAATTACATTGGTCATTTTACTTTCCATATGTAAGTTGTGCATAGTGAGCTTTTCTTTCCTCAAGACAAAGTGATCCTTTATGGAGTGAAGGAAGCTAAATGTAGTTACTGAGCTATTGGGTACTGTCATGTAGTTGTACCCAGGAAGTTCAGCACAGCTCTTGTTGTTCCAGCTTGGCTTCTTGCCTCTCTTTGAACTGGCCTTGGGTGGACTCTGTGAGCACCGCCAGAGTGCCCTTTTTAGCATCTCCCTCCTGGAGAGCTTCTTAGCCTGAGGGTGATGCATGATCTGTGTGAGCATGCAGTGCTTGCTTGTTGAATCCAATACAGTGGAGAACCTGGTGCAAACACTTGCAATGCCTGTTTGCTTCTGTCAAGTGGATATTGGTATGTCATATCATCACTTTACCTTGCTTGAAACAGACTTCTTAGATTGCTTTGAGATCCTGCGGTGTAGCTGTTGCACTGTAGCATGCATAAACAGATAATCATTACTGCTGCCTTTGTTTTTCTCTGTATGTTTGCCTTCTCAGTTCAGCGAGCTTCATTCTTTGCTGCTGCCGATGAAAATCACAGGCCTGTGAGCGCTGCCTCCAGTGGTGATCAGGCTGAGGACCAGCTTACTGTACAGATAAAGCCTTATACAGGGTAAGTAAATACACCAGATAGGCTTCCTCAGCTACAAACCAAGGAAAAGAGTAGCAACACCTTTATTTGGAAGCCATCTCCAGGCTTCACAGAACTCTTGGCAAGTTCTCACAAAGATGGTGGTGGGAAGTGAAACCAGAAGAATCTTAAGTACAGTTGAACCTTTTTGCAGGTTGTCTGAGACGTTCATGAACGTGTCCAAAGCAATGGTAATTCAAGGCACATATAATGAGTAGAAGTAGAGAGAAGTTAAGTGGTAGGATGGCCCCAATTAATGAGTTAAATTTGTTCTGTTGATTAATGTGCTGCATGTGTTCCATGTACTCTTTGTTAGGTTCTTTTTGTTCATTTTGTGAATTCTTAGCGTACCTGAGTGCATACCTACATAAAGCCACTTGGTATAGACAAGGCTGTTAGCTACCCTATGTGAAGATTGTAAGTCATATCAGTACCTATTCTTGTTTCCTGCTTTCAACAGTAAAGAATCTCCTCCAACTCTCGCCTCTAAAGTGGACCAGCTGGAAGGTTTGCTGAAGATGTTGCAAGAGGATTTAAGGAAGGTAAACATTTCATCTACAGAAAATCTCTAAGACCTATATTTAGTGCTGGTAGGTGATGCTAATAACTATGTAATCCTGCTTTACCATGCCTGTGACAGCCTCATCCTTGTATGAGAAAGACATTTCTTTGCTACTTTTCACAGGCCATACTTCTAATTACACAAAGCTAGGGTGGAGTGTGTAAATTTGTAGGCATCTAGTTCCTCCACTTAAATTAGGAGAGTGATTCAGAGTACCTCCAGTCCAAATTCAGGTGACACTGCGAAAGGCTTTAAGTTAGTCCATGTAAATATATGCTGCTGATGGTGAAAAGTGAGAGTATTATCTAAACGTATAATTTCTACTGTGGAAACTTACTGTATTATATTTACTGCCTGCTTGGTCCAAGAAGGATCTGCTGTGATCAGACAAAAAGTCTCTAAGCTGGGAAGTATTTGCAGGAATATTTCCTATCCCTTATTTAGTTAACCATCAGCAGATGTATATACATGTTGTACATACAGAACAGGGCATGCCCAATTTTATTTCATCACTTGGGGAACAATAATTTCATCACTTGTATTAGAATTTAATACAGAGAAATCCTACTCATTCAAGCAAAAAGTGAGGAATGAAATGTCACACATGTCCCTTAGATATAAAACCATGTGTTACTGCACATAAAGTCCTTATAAAAAAAGAAACTTATGCTCTCTTAAGAGATTCTTGTCTCTCTATATAGTTAGGAAGCATGACCTAAAATTTCCACTAAGATCTGTGGTTTTTTCCTCATGCCTAAGGAAAAAGAGGACAAGGCCAGCCTTCAGGCTGAAGTGCAACATTTACGGGAGGACAACTTGAGGTTACAGGAGGAATCCCAGAATGCAACTGAGAAACTGAAGAAATTCACCGAATGGGTTTTCAACACAATTGATATGAACTGAGAACAGTGTACGGGGAAGGAAACTATCTGTTATGAATATTATTACTGGAACTTAAGCTTTAATGCCACCTTAATCATGACATGTGAAAGTATAGTCAGAGCACTTCCCTGCCCTTCATCCTCCAATAACCCTTTTTTGCATCTCTGCGCGCACTCAGAACAATTGCAGATCAACAATCAATGTCTGCCTTTTGTAGAAAAACAAAGTAAATAATTTTAAAAAGTTAAAATAAAAGTTTAACTGCTAAAATGTGAATGTCTATTTTTTGCACATTGTCTCTTTATCTGTTATGTACAAAATGATTTGGAGGCAGGATCAGGCTTGCTGTTCCATCTGCCTCTGTTTCCATTAACTCCTTTCTCTCTGTTTCAGGTAATCTGCTTTTCCTTGCAGCTTTGGCAAATATTATGACATCTAGAAAATTAGAAAGAAATGTTTATTTTACTGCTCTTCTTACATTGTTTTCTGAAGTATGCCACAGACAAGGGGATGTAATGCAATGTTTTAGGTGTCTCCTTAGCAATTTGCGCTTGATTGCTAGTGCTACCTTCCCATACATTACAGAGAACGCGTGTCCATAGTGTATGGTACAGTACAACCAGCATCATAACATTTGGAGAGAGACTAGAGACATGGGCCATGGGTGAGGCATATTATCACACATCTATTGCATTAGCATTTCTGGCAGCCTTTGTTTCCCGTGGAAACAATGGCTGCAAGTAACTATGAACAGCAAAACTAGGCATGCTGCAGTTCATGCTGTATCAGGCAGGCTGAGAGATACTGAGTAGTGTTGCTGTACCGCTTAAGTATAGTCCCCTTCCCTTCCAGGGGAATCTGTTGCTTGCATATGTGCAGAAGACTTAGGCTCCAGGGGAATCTGTTACTTGCATATGTGCAGAAGACTTAGGCTGAAGTTGTAAAGAGATTAAGATTTCTTTCCCCTGAAGTGTTTCCATAAAAATCCACATAAACCCTCTCCGTGCACCTGCCCTCCCATTCCATTTCTCTGGACTTCTCAAATCACAACAGATTTGAGAAATGTTTATTCAACTTGTGTTTTATTACATGAGAGGTCTTATAAATCTTTTACTATGGTAGACAGATGTAAAGGTAAATTAGAGAAGTGTATTTTTCAAAGTACTGGGATACGATTGGAGCTCTGAAATCCCCAATCCCCAGTGAAACTGTGTAGCATGAGATTTCCCAAACTGCCTCATGCCAAGAAAGTTAATTTCTTGTTCTTTGAAGGAACAGCTAACTTGCCACAACATGTTACCTCTCTAGAAAATACCTTTTAGGTGTCAGAAAATGACTTTTAAGCGCTGCAGTTTGCACAGGCATTGAACTGTGCAGCATGCTGAGAAACCTTTTCTACTCCCTTCTGAGTATACAGTCACTACCTTAAAAAATATTGCCTTGCATAAAGTGCAGTATATTTGGAGGTTAATTTCAAGAGCATTCACTCCCTCCCTTTTACCACATTCTCGAATAGACAGATTAAAATCATTGGGCATAGTCTTGTCACAGAAACTTCCACGCTCTTTTCAAATCCTTTTTTCATGCTCTTTAATCTTGCTCCACACAAGTACACACTACACTTCAACCTCAAACTTCATTTGTGATGCTAATCCCCATGGAGTTCTTCTCTAATGTTTTGTCATGGAAATGGATCTCTTTGGAACTATTTCTGGAGTGCTTTTGTAAAGGTTTAGAATGTCTTGGGTTTTTTAATGACTTGTATGAAGGAGATTTATATAATGCCTGATATTATTTGTAAATGGGAAATATTGCTAACATCTCTGAGCATCCTGAAGTCTTGCTTTTATTCTCTTTTAAGTTTGGTTTTTATTTTATTTCAAAAAATATTTTGGGACTTGGGGCAGACTATTTATTAGAGTTTTGCAACAGAGTTCTTCTTGTATGATGCCACTGAAGGCTACTTGTAAAATTCTGACAATAAAACTCATTTTAAAGGCTCTTCTAAACCATTTTCTTCTGATTTTGTTGGGTTTGTTGTTTAAGACTTTCCAGAGTGTCCATTTCTTCCTGCTTTCTTCTTCTACCACTTTTCTCTGCGCTTAGCAATCGAAGAGTTTAATTCTCTATCAGATATCTACTTTTTATCCCTTTGGAGGCCATTACTTGGTATGTATACACACACTTCATCCCTTGACTTTTTATTTGTATTACTGCACAAATGTATTTTCTTCCGCCATTTACAAGGTTTGCTACCTTTAATGGTGATTCTGAGCTTCACCAGGCTGATATGGTAAAGGAGTAACAGTGATTTTTTTTTTATTTAATTTTTTTATCATTTATCAGGATTTTAGAACTTACTTGGAAAAATTGAAGCCAATTTAGATCAAAACTAAATTTGCCTGGCCCATCTGCCCAAGGGCACACACAGCTTTCAGCATCCCAGAGCCAAACCTGTGAGCATGCAACATCAGGTGTTAGGTTTGTTTTGTTTTCCAGATCCCTTCCTTTGACTTGGGAGATAACCTTGGATTGGACATGTTTTGAATACACCTTTTTTTGGCCTGGTGGATCACCGTTCTGCATGGCTCAAAAATGTGGAACTAGGTCAGTCTGCAGGAAAAGTGTCTTCCAGGTTCACTGAATGGATCCTTAAAAGGCACGTGGGGAAAGAAAATCCATCTCTTTCTGGCAGCGAAGTATCTGACCAAGGAAGCTCTGAAGCAGCAAGAACAAATAGAAGCATCTGATTGAAAAATAGGGGTTGAATCTTGGAAAGAAAACTAGATGCTGTCTTACCATTTGTAATTGGATACTGGCAACTGAGTCAAAGCAGAAAGTTTCCTGCAGGTCAAGGAGTTGGCCTGCCCATGTTCATAATGAATTCGCACCAGAGGTTCCCACGCTCCACCGTGCACACTGTGAGGTCAGCCTAAACCAGGGCAAGACCTAACTTGCAGGCATCTCCTCACAGCCTGGGTAGTTACTGGCCTAAGCAGAAGGTGGGTGGCTGTGGGAGGAGCGTGGGTAACGGGCTGCCTTCCTGTTTCACCCTTTTCTCCCAAGAAAGTGATGTTTTATATTCCTGGAAATGGTTTGTACTCCTTGTCTACATTCTGGTGCGAAGGTACCGGTCTCCCTGTGACAGTGTTTTGGATAGCCAGATGCGGCTGGTAGAGCAATAGAAGGCTGCCTTCTCTCAAAATGCCCAAATCGGGGGGGGGGGGGTGGGGGGGGGGGGGGGTGTCACCACAGGGGACTGAAGCTTGCATGATCGATAATACTCTTACCAGAAGTGAAGCAGGGTGTAGGTAACAGGTCAGAGGGTATCGGGCTGTGGTAAGAGGCGAGCTGTAAGGCACGCAGGAGGTGGGATTGTGAGGGGCAGAGGGTGGTGGGAAGGGGACTGGGGAGCCAGTTATGGGATTAGGGGAGAGATGTGGAGATGAAATGCAACATATCCAGGTTTTGCTCCTCTAAAAGTATGGTTGCTGTGTGGTAGGCTGTTGTTTCTGTAGGAAGCTGTGTTCCAGACCCGAGGAAGGCGTATTGTGAGGAAGCCTTTTCCCCAGCTTTTCCTTTTGTGGGAAAGGTCCCAGTGAACCAGGCACAATTTGGGAGGGTTGTCTTGTCTGTTTTTAAAACCTTTATGTAATTCTTCTCTCTTCTCCTAGTGCCTTCTTTTGGGTAGACGGTTAACAAATCCTCTTTTAAAGCAGTAGGCTGTCTCCTAGCAGACACTTCAGCATGGTGTTAGTCCTGTAGGTGAGCAACTTGCTTCGCTGCAAGACAGCAGGGAACAGAGGGGGTTGCTGTTTACCAGCTGGTATGGCATCCAAAATTGGACTCCCTGGAGGAGAGATGACACTGTCCCTCCTCCACTGCTGCAGCTGGAGCAGAGACATGGGCTTTGCTGAGGCTGTTCTTAATGGACAGGACCTGGGTGATGAGATGATGAGGCTTGTACAGGTGCCTTCACCTCTTCCTGGTATTAGCTGTGGTGAGGAAATCCTTGCTGTGCTGTTTGAGGCAATGCTGGCGGGGGAAAAAGCTTATAGAAATTACTTGAGAGCTCTGCAGTAAGAGCCCCTTCCCCTAGCAGAGGTTTCAGCTTTGGCGGGGCTTGAGGGGTACGAGGCTGAGGAGTTTGCATGAGTCAGGCGTGTCGGAGGCCGAGGTCTGGATTTGGAGCCCCATTTCTCTAAGGCAGGCAGCGGCTGACAGCAGCTACCTACAACCTCTTTCTGCAATGAAGACCGGCTGCAGCTGCTGGCTGGGAAAGGCAGGCCTTCTCTCGCTTTCTGCTGCAGCAGCCTGGGGGAGTCGCACTCAGGTTTGGGAAGACGCTGCTGGCTGCTGGGGGGCCTGGCTGGGTTTTGTCCTGCTTGGTGTGCAGGGTCGCAGCAGGCAAATCCCTCTGTCCGGCTTCTACTCTTGCGTGGACCCCTCTCCCCACAGAAGGTGATTTCAGTGTGTCAGAACCAGCTTGTGTTTTTCCCAGATGTTTGATGTCTGAATGATTTAAAGTGGGCTGGGCTGTTCGTGGCACAGCAGTGTGGCCAGCTCAAGTGGGAGATCGTATGGGTTGCTGCAGCAAGCTGCGTGGCCTTCCCAAACAGCAGGGCTGGGAATGCAGAATTTGTGGTTTATCACAAGGTAAGTCCAGTTGGAAGGATCCTCAGGAAGCGTCTTGTCCAACCTCCAACCAAAGCAGGGTCAGCTCTGGGGTCAGACCAGGTTGCTCAGGACGTTATGCAGTTGAGTCTTGAAAAAAAACTCCAAGGATGGGGACTGTACAGTCTCTCTGGGCAATGCATGACTGTCCTCATCATGAAAAAGTTATCATCAGGATTAGTTTTAGAAATGTGTAGCCTCAGCAGCAGTTGCAGGCTATGTTTTGCCTACATTCCTCCCAAGAGCTCATAACACAGGAGTCTCTACCCTCCTTGAAAGCCTGTGAGCCGTCCCCTGCCTGGGGCAGGCAGCAGAGCACCCACATTTGCTTTCCCTCTGTTGAGCCTGGCGGGAAGGAGGCCCTGCGGCTTGGTGCGTGCTGAGCTTTGCTCCACTAATCCACTCCCTACAGTACAGTTCTGATTTTTTCCTAGAGATTTCTCATTTCTGTACTCGGTACCACTTACTCATGCTTTAAGGCCTGGATTGAGCCCCCTGGTTCTGCTTCCCTCTGCACTGCCTGTGAGAAGGATGCACATGCTGCGAGGTGGGGAGGCATAGCTGCGGGGCGGACGATGGTCTCGGCAGCCGAAGGAGGCCCGTCAGCTTTTGGCACACAGAGTCAGAGACTGAAACTAGGATGTGTTCAAGGACTATAACTGAAAGTGGTTTCCTAACCTCATGTTGTAACAGTGCCAGATGTCACCAACTAGTAACTAAAAAGAGGTTTCACGCTACAGGGGGAAAAAAATAGGGACTTGGCCTGGTATGGTTTTAAACTTCATTCCTGTTCTTTCCTCTTGCTTCCTCCCACCTGCTCCTGCACTTTTCTTCCAGCAGAGTTTGTTCGTTTTGTCTGGTGGCTGGTGACTGCTGTTCTGCCGCCCGGGATCTGGTGCAGCAAGAGTGACTGCTGCGCTGAACCTGGCAGTGAAGCTGACTGCCTGTGGCTCAGCTGAAAGGGGAGACTGAGGCGAGCAATTGAAGCACTTGGCTGAACAAAAGAGCTTGACTGCTCACTTGGTTTTGTGAAAGGGCTTGAGGCACATTTGCATCTTCTTTGCATCTCACACCCAAAATGGAGTTTGCTTAGCTGGAGCTGGGAGGCTCAGTGATAACTTAGCTGTACAGAAGGAACAAGCTATGTCATGCCCGAAGAGCTATGTACCAGAGATAACACCTGGGATGTGTCTACCCACACACCAGTGTGTGCTCGCCTGGCACTTCATCACTCGGGGGTTTCAGCTCAGTCCAGCTCTGCACAGAGGAACAGGCCAGAGCTCTGCTGTGCCAGCTTCTGCTGCAGGCATAGCATGGATGGCAGTTTGGGGAGATTTCAGTTTCTTGTTTCTTCCCTGACCCATCACATTTAATCCCAAGAGTGGCATAATATAAATACACATCTATTTGCTTTTAACAATCTTTTCAGTGCCTTTTTTTTTTTTTCTTAAAAGGTTAGGTTATTTTCATGCTGTGCACAAGCATTTGACAAATGCCATTCTTCCTTGTGACTTCTTCATATTGGTAGACTGGTCAGTCACCACAACCTGCAAGTCCTAATAGTATTATTGACTGGCAGATTGTTTTGTGACCTTCCTTGCTTTATATTCTTCCTCAGCTCATGCTCAACACGCAGCCTGGTGAAAAAAGAAGGGGCAGAGCGGAGAACATAGAACTGGCTTCTTGCCTACTGAGTATTTGCCTCTTAATGTTGATGCTTGCCTTTGTTTTGCCATACTTGTTGAACTATTGAAACTGGAGAATTTTGCATGCGGGAGGTTTTCAAGATGACCTGGAAGTCCCTCATGGAGGGCAAACATCTGAGAGCTGCGCTGCATTCTGCTAACTGTTCAAGCACCACACAAGAAATTGTCTCCTCTTCTTGATGAGAAGCTTGATGAGGTTACACCTATAGCATGGAAAACATGAGTCTCCCTCTTGCCTGTGTTTTCTCTTTTAAGGCTTCCATGGCCTAAAAGCAACACTGAAACCAGCATTAGTTCCACAGCTCTGATTTGTTTGCCCTGACTTCCCAGTTAGATCTTGGCTGACGTTGTCCACTAAAAACCTGTCGGGTTTAGCCAGATTTGTTTTTTAACTGAGCCATCTTTATTAGACAGTCAAAATATGGGTCACATCTCAGCCTACGTAGAGGAGACTTATCGGAATCAGAGCATGTAGTGTGGGTCTTTGGTCTGCTGTAAGATGTCCTCCGCAAGTCCTGCCACTCCTGCGGGTTCTCGGGCACGCTACCTGTGTCATGTCATCTTTGTGGCTGGAACAGGCAGAAATGATGGGAAGTGCCTGAGAGAAAGGTGCTGGCAGGCAAAAACATCCCTGTCTGAGGTCAAGAAAAGTCAGACGAATTCTTCATACAACACTCAACAGAGGAGCCACAGCTGGCCTGGACGAGAGCCCCTTGAGGTGTTTTCCCAGCAACTTAGTGGCCAGCAGAACAAGAAAAACCAGGGCAGCTGTCTGTGAGACACCGACCATCACACCACAAGAGAAAAGGGAGAGGCAGAGTGAAACTCTGCATGTAGCCACACACCAGTCTCTCTATTACTGAAGTTTCCCAAGTGAGAAGCGATAAAGTAGTCTTGGAGTGTGCCTTTGGGAACACAGAGAGACTTTTGCTTCAGCTTCATGAAGTGGGGTTTGTTATTTGGGGGTGGGTTTTTTTTGGAGGGGGGTGGTGGTTTTTTTAAGGCATACTGTCCACTTGCAGTCTGCTCTGTCTTAAAATTTACTATATTTTAGTGGTTTTATACAGCACAGACTTGAAAAGATCAATTGGCAGTGTCTAAATACACAGATAAAGGCTGTATTGGTTTCACAAAGCACTGAAGTGGGTGAAATGCTGAATTTCTGTTGGCTTGTGAACTTCACATCTGTCCCCATGTGACATGGAAAAACAACAAGGTTTCCTCTTACATAGCTTTGTACTTGTGGGCTTTGTAGCCACCATTAGCTCAAAACAGGAGCCTTGAAGGGAAACAGAGTCCTTTGGGGAGACTACAGAGAGACCTGAAAAAAGGTTGGAAAGCAAGAGACTGGGGCCAGATTTCTAAAAGCTACAAGAGGTCTGATGGAGTTGGAGCGGGATCTCCCAAAGGGCCTGAGCAGGTGAGGTGCCCATCCGGCAGCAAGCCCAGCTACGCCTCTCAGGGGCACGGGACAGCTCCGTGCTCTGGCAGTCCTCAGCCTGCCACCAGGTCCCTGGACCAAGGCTCTAGCCTGAGCTTGGAAAAGGCTGGGTGACCTGCTTTTTAGACTATTGCATTTGGATTTGTGGTTGTTAAGCCAGGCATAATTGATCTTTAGTCTTGGGGGAGTAAGTCGATCCCCTCTGTAGCCGCTAACACCCTGCGTACACCGTGCTGGATGTGGTGAGAGCTTTTGCAGACTTTACCAAATACAGGATACTGGTCCCCGTGCCCCAGGCTGAGCCAGCGTGACGGATCCTGCTCTCCTTTGTAAGCAGCGACGAGCTGGGGAGGCCTCATGCTCACTGGGCAAACTCCCATCGATGGAGAACTTGTTCCCTGCAAATCCCCCAGCAGCTGTGGTTTGGCTCTGGCTCGTATTTTAGCTGCACCCTGTGCTGAAAGATTTGGATGAACATTTCTGGACTGGTTATGCTGCAATAAGAAATAAACCAGGAGGGTGTTTTAAATGAAGCTTATTTAAACAGTTGAATTTAATTGTTGTTGGATGCACACAAGTCTGTTCTAGAAGGGTTTTTTTGTTCTGTCCCGTGTTTATACTTTCTAGACATTTTGCTGAAGAAAGATGTATTGATCTCAGTGTGTCTCAGCACTGAAACGTGCTGGTTTGCAACTGAATGTGACCCTTTTTATTGTAGTTACAGCCTATTTTCTTAATCAGGGGATACATTAATTACTGAAATGAGGATTGCTATATGTATTTTAACAAGTCATATTTCTGATGTTCACATTCTTATGTCAGAAAATTATGGATGATGCATTCCTTTTTTTAAATTTGATTAATTTACATGCCTGACTTATGTCCATTAGGGTAGAAACTGAAACTTAGTACAACAAAACAGGAATTTTTATCAGTTAAAAAGAATAACATTAAGTAAGATAAAATAGAAAACCAAGTAAGTTTATTAGACCTTACTTTATGTTTGAAATGAAAAGGCATTATTTTTGGTTAGTTAATTGAAATGATTGACCCAGGTTCCCCTGTCCCATAACTTTTGGAATTGCTAAATATTTTTTAACCTAGATTAGAAAAAGCAGGGGGAAGCCTTCCTTCTTCATTTTCCCATTGGTTTCTCAGCTTTAAATGAGCAGATCGCTGCATTACACTAATTGGAAAACTGAAATGAGGAATATATTATCTGCACCTGCACAAGGGGTGCCCGTTGGTGAGAGACAGGTGCAGAGCTTCAGCAAACATTGATTCCAGGTTCTTAGTCAGTGGTTTCCATCAATTCAATGGGTTACCTGTTTTTTCAAGTGCCAGTAAAAAACATCCTGTTGGAATTATATTCATATAATTTCAATACTATTAGCAGACTGTAGCATATTTCATATGTACTAGTCTATGCTGGCATTATTTTAAAATCATAGGATCAGGAAGCTGAATTTACACACATGAGCAGTGCCAGAAGCAGGGCCTGGAGAGCCAGGTTTGAAAGACTCCCTTCCCAGATCTGTCATGCTCTGACATCAGACTGGAGGGGACATCGCAAAGGTACTAAATAGTTCTGCACGCCTGATCTTTAGGGCACCAGCACTCATCACTTAACTGCTACTGTGTACTCACAAGGTCTTGTATGTAAGGCATGACCAAAAATAATTTCATACAATGAATTTACAAATTAAGACACTCAAAATTAATAGCAACCTTTGAGGACATCTTCATCTTGGGGCCATCCAGTTTCCTCCAAGTTCTCTGCAGTCTTGGTCTAATAACACATACCAGGAGCTACCTGACAGGCAAATTGTGGGATGTACAGTAATCCATTAATTATTTGTTCATACAAGGCTTTGGTAATCAAACTATTCAGTGTTTGTAATGGTATTTATCAGCCAGCCTTGCAGAGGCATCTTAAATCATAATAGCATGTTTGCATTTGCCTGCCATGGAAAAATGTATTAATGCCAAATCCATTTGTTTTCACATTTTCAGGGAGTGATGTAGCATCACAGACAGAACCAGGCTGATTCTGAATTAAAAAAAAAAAAAAAAAAAAAAAAAATCAAAAAGTAGAGTCACAGGATGTTATGCTTTTGACCTGTCTGTAGCCATCTATATATTTAATGCCCCGCTGATGGCAGCTGAAATTTTCTTCTGCTACCGTGTCTATGCTGTTAGCTAGTTTTGGTTTAATTTCTGAGACCAGATATGTTAACAAATTAGTCCTTACTAAACTGCAATATGTTTTAGTTATCTTCCTCCGGACATGAATAAATACCAATAAAATAATATTTTTTTTTTCATTTGACAGAAGGCAAGTTAGTTGGTAGTATTGGATGAGATGGAAGCCAGCCTGGCTCAGTGTTCGGCACTGGGCGTCTAGCTACAGATGCAGAAACAGGGCAGATGTACAAGGTTATTCCTCTAGATTATACCTACAGCAATTTTGTTTAAGGACATCTTAACCAGAGGGGTCATGATTGTATGCAAAAGCCCTCAGTGGATTTTCTTCCAAGAACTTTTGGGTTAAGTCTTTCAGAACCCATGTAAGGTTCCTGGATCTGTCCCACAGAGGCTCTTCAGCTAAACCTGTTAGCTTATTCTGAGTTTCCACCCACTGAGTTTCATTTTCACAGCAAATGATCACTCCCTATTTATTGTCCCCAAACCACTTATGATATTTTAAATACCCTTATCCTATCATCCTTCAGTTGTCTCTTTTCCAATCTTAGTCTTACTTTTTGTATGGAAGCACTTTCAAATCTTTCCTGCTGCTCTTCTCTGAGCCCTTCACATTCTGCTAAGTTGTTTTGCAGGTGACAGGACCAGAAGTGCATGCAGTCTTTGGGATGCAGATGCACTGCCATGTTATCCTGATGTTCTCCATTCTGTTCTCTACCCCTTCCCGAAGTATTCCTAACACTTCATTTTCTAACTGCTACTGAACATAAACTGTGTTGACGTTATTTCTCAGAATCAGCTTAATATAATGAGGTCAGCACTGCTTTTCCCACGTCCATTATTTTGAATTTCTAGGTTTCAGTTTTTCTGCTGTTTTCTCACTTTGTCACTTGATAGCATATGGTTGTTTTGCAGCTCTTCACAGATAACCCTTCTGTTGTTACTCAGCATATCCTCATGCCACCAGGAGTTTTGTCACATTTATTACCCACTCATTTTCCAGATAATTTACCGAGTCCACCAAACATTGTAGCCTTCAACACTCATCCCTCTGATACTGCCCTGGGAAACTTCCTCCACTGTGAAAGGCTGCTGCTTATTTGCACCTTTTATTTCCCCTCCTTTAATCATTCATCCACTCCTTACTCCATGAGCATTTATATTCCTAGAGAACCTTTGGGGAATAAGCTTGATTCAAGGCCCTTCAGTAGGATAATCAGGTGCTTGTATGCAGAGTCTTTCTTGTCCACATACTGGATGGGTGCTTCAAAGACCTCTAATAGAGTTTCCAGCAAGAAGACAACGTGGGAGGTAGAAAGGGAGAGAGAGAGTGAAAGCACTGGTATAACCTCCCTTCTGCCAAACAGCCCAGTGGGTATAGAGTTTGTCCCCGATGCTGAAGGACTCTGCTTCATTGCCTCCTTTCTCTAAGGGGATTTGATATTGCATCTCCCAGGGAAGCATCCTAACTACGAGACTATTAGCTTAACTTGTATTTTCTCCTAGCTTTTCTTGTTAGGTCTCTTTCATTTGGCTTAAAATACGCATTGACTCAAGGATGGGAATTTCTAGGCTGGTGACTGTCATTCAGGTTCCTTTTTATCCATTGCTGTTTCAGTGAATATTTGGTTCCTCCAGTTGAAAGTGTAACCAATGGCAATGAAAGAGACTGACGGCAGAATTACTTACAGCCCACACACGAGGATGCTTGAATAAGAGAGAGTGACAGATGTAGATCTGAAAAGGTTTGTGCTGGCTTTTGCAGCACTGCCAAACAAAGACCTCAACCACCTTCTTCACAGTGAAGTCCAGCCTCCATCATCCACCTGCTCCTATTTTTCCCAGAGGACACCTTAATCTGTTGAACAGTCTTGCTTTGTCTTCAGACACTTTGAGGGATGATGCATATGGGGAAGAGGTTGGGGACAGAACCACTGGAAGTGGGAGCAATGCAGGGATGTGTGTACCCAGAGCTCCTACGATGGGGAAACGAATGGGGGCCCTAACATCTTGCAGGCAAATTGGAAGGAGAGACCCCAGAAACAGGGAGGATTACCAAATCCTGCACTGCACTTGGAGGAGAAGTTGGAAAACCCAATAAAAGGAAACAGGATGGGGGAAAGGCAGATTTGGACATGCAGCTGTTGTGGGGGAAGGACGAGTAATCCCTGGAATGAAGGACAGGATAGCAGGCAGAAAAATAGGTAAGGCGGTGTGTTGAGGGACACAAAGAGTCCCCGGCTGGTGTGATGTCCTGGGAGCCCCCTGTTAACACTGAGCTTACCACGTTTGAGGCCTCTTAGTGCTCTGACAACCTGCAAGCCAGTTTTCAGCCCTGCTTTTGGATGGAAGGAGAGGTCAGTGCCTGGGTTAGGTCTTCAGAACATTTCCCTTTCTTGTGGATGTCACTGCTCTGAGCAAGCATGTTGCGGATATTCACAACCCCTTGAGCTAGCCACATCCCAGAACACATTACGGACAGCTTCTCTGGCAGACATAGGGAAAGCAGGGATGAGCATCACCAGCTGATGGGGAAAAAAGGATGTGACTGAAACCAGGTAGGTATAGGAGGATTATAATTAAGTCAAATGACAGTTGATCAGCAAGAAACTGTTTTCCCTTTGGGCTTGCAGTAATGGTGTAAAGCTCTGGACAGGAGCAAAGGAGCACTTGCCCAGCTTGGCTCTTCAGCACTCCTGTCCTTAGGACCTTGTAGATGAGAAATCAATCACAAGTCTCTCTTGCCTAGGTAAAACAAAGCACTTGCACTTACCCTACAAAGACTAATCCTGCTGTGTTCCCCCCAAGGATGAGCTAGGCCTAATAAGATCTTTTCTGTATCTGATGTCTGTGAGAAAGCCAGAAACCCTTAGTAGGGTATTAGCTGACACAGGGATACTCTAATGCACTTTGTAATTTGCTTTTTATTCATGAGGTCTGACAGCTGTTTCCAAGATGTGCTTCGGGACTGCATAGTCTTCTTGGACGGGTTTCTTCTTGCTATTTCATGTACTTTGTGTATTGAGAGACAATGATAAAAATGTTTTGTGCGTGGCAGCTTTCCTTCGTGTTTTTAAGAAGGCAGAAGAAAGCAGTAAGCTATTGCCAAGACAGAACCAGGAATGGCTTCAGGACTCTTTTACTAAACCCTTTGGCCTCAGATAATAATTTGGACCTAACCACTTCTCCTGTCAATGCTGATTTCTAAAATGTACTCAATGGTCTTGGAAATTGCCTGGTCCAAGCGGCTTTCTGAGTGCCACAAGGCTGCTTCTGTTTAACTCTCTGATCACTGCCGTTACCAAGCAGCTCATTCTGGGAACAGACTTGTGAAGGCTGGGAGCATCTCAGATGGGGGCAAAAGCCCCTTGACTTGGAAAGGACTTTCAGCAGTGGAGAGGGTTTCTGATCCGTGCCAGCTGATGCTAATAGGAAGATCTGTACTGGCTCACATTGGGTAGGATTTTGGCCACTTGCATGGCTGTCAGATTGCGATGTTATGTGCCTTCAGTGGCAGACAGGAACTAGGAGAAGAAGAGCAGATTGTGGCCTGCCAGGCAGCTGGGAGGTAGTCTGATGCAGTAGGAAGGGATCAGATATGGTTAAGAACACCAACCTTTTTAATGATGAAGGGGGAGGTGGGTAGGAGCAGTGAAATACTAGCCTTGTCTTTAGCACCTTTTTCTGACCATGGCCTGAAAAGAAATCTATTGGGAAGATAGAGAATGTAACACCTGAGAAATGCCTGACCTTTGCCCAGCAATTTTTGCCTATCTAGGGTTTAGGAGGAGGCAGGAACTTTGTTAGAAATGCTAGCTTTTCTGTAAGTGCTTGTGCTGAGTTGGAGAAGTGACAACAGGCACTCTGGACCAACACATAGGGTGTCTGTCACGTGGTCTCCGTTCCTGTGGCAGCCTCAGGAGGGCTTCTTCTAGCCAAAGTCCACTGGTCCACTGAGTGCAGGATCTTTGACCTTGACCAGTAGAAATCAGTCCAGGTCTGTCTATGGGTCTTCTCTATAAGTGCACTTCCCATAGTTTGACTGGAACATGTCTACCATATCTCACAGATGTTGTTTTTAAGTGGGACTGATGCTCTAAAACAGGCTACTGTCAGTTGCTGCTGATTCAGCCTCCCTAAGGTTTCAGACACCTCCGAAGACTTTTCTAGCTGGCCTTGCAAGGCACTCTCTCCTCTTACCTGTCACAGGTAATCAAAAGTCTGGGTCTGCATCCATGTGTAAACTTACCTGTGAGAGACAGGCAGTGCTTTACTGGGCAGCAGACTCCCGCTGGATCAGGTGAGCAGTCCTTTCCTCCCTGCATCTGACAACCCTTTGGTGGCAGGCAGAGGGGCTCCTCTCCTCTCACTGTGGGTGGGAGAGTGCCTCAAGTGAGCAGCGTGGAGAGGCCTGGCGGGGAGGACGTGCAGGGCTGGTTAGCTGCAGAGGAAAAATGCCCTGATAAGCCATGTAGAGGATTTTTTTTCCTCTCCCAGGAAGTAAAATGAAAGAAAAGGGGGCGGGGGGCTCCTACACCGAGTATGGTTTTGGGGGCGATATTAATTCTGTTGTGGTCAGCTTGGACCCCGACAACAGGTCTGTAGGACTTGGTCTGAGAGACCCTTTACCTGCAGGGTGGGCTGTATTCCCTGCAACGTGCCTTGGCCCAGCGGGAATAAAGCCGTGAGACCCCGGGTTAGGCAGCCGGGCGGTGCGGAGAGCGGAGCCGCACCAGGGGCGACGGATCACCGCCCCCGCCACAGGTCGGCCCTGCGCACCCTCTCTTCTCAGGCAACGTTTTCTTCCCTCAGCCCACAGGCTTGAGCGCTCGTCACGGAGTACACCCGGGCAAGCGGCCGGCTCGTCCCCGCTTTCCAGCGGTGGGATCTGACCCAGCTTGATTTCCTGCCGTTGGGAAAGCTGCGAACCCTGAGGCCGGCGAAGAGGAGACCGGCGGGGGCGAGCGGCAGGCGGGCGGGAAGGGCCGGGGCTCCCTCTCCTGGTGCCTGCCGCCAACGGCAGCCGCGCGCGCTGCCCGCCAAAGGGCGCCCCCAGCCGGCAGCGGCCGGGCCTCAGCGCCGGCCTGACTGACTGACTGACTGACTGACAACTGACTGACTGCCGGCCTGCAGACAAGCCCGCCGCCCCTCAGGCCTGGAAGTCAGCGCTGGGAGCCCAGCTCGCCCCGACCCCGGCTGCTCTTCCCGCTGCAGGTCAGGCAGAGCCGGGGGGCGAGGTGCTGACAGCAAAGCCGGAGCAGAGCAGCTCTCCAGAGCCAGGGCGTCTCTCTCAGCGGCCCTTCATCTCCTGTCGCCGCCTTCTCCTAACACACAGCCCCCCTTCCTCTGGCTGGCTTCGTTGGGTGCTTTGTCCCCTCGGTCCCTGGGTGAAGAACAGACGCAGCCCTCTTCCATCACAGCTGGGTGGAAAGCTTGGTCCCTTGGGTACAAGGACAGGCAGTTGTTACAGAGGTTTGTCCTTTTTTTACCAGCAGTGTGGTCATTTGGGGGCGAATAAGCTTGTGCAAGTCATTTCATGTGTCTGTCTCAGGTTCCCAGTGAGGAGAATGGGCACAGGAGTTCCGTTTCCCTTGTGAAGTGTTTTGAAATCTGCTTATAAAAAAAACTTATATAGGAGCAGCACTTGCTGCTAATGAAAAACATTGCATAAGAACAGTGTTACTGTTAGCCTCGTGGAAAGAGACGGGACAGCCATACACTGGGGGGCTGCGTTGAAGCCCAGGTTATTGTAATAAACTTTTCTCCTTTGCAAGCCTGAATGCTGTCTTCTGGGAAAAAGGTCCTGTTGTTTACAATCCTAGTTTTTGATCTATGTGTCCACGTGTTATTTCAAGCATAAAAGTTGCAATTTGTTTCTTTAAGAAATTAGGGCTGATTTATCTTTGGTTTTGCAGCTGTGTTTCTCAGCTAGTAAATGCTATTAATACTACATAGCTGTCATGATAAAGAAGAAAGCATGCTGGTAGTCTGACAGAAGTTTCCTGGTGAAAGAAAGCATGTAATGCTCTTATTGCATGATTTCCCTATTCTCCTCCTGCTTCACATCTTCCACAGATACAGGCTGGAGATTAAAAGAATTGCACAACCTGGTTTTCTTGCAAAACCCACTCTCTTCTCAAGTATGCTCCTTTAACTTTTTATAAGTCGTAGCTCTGCTCAATCTCTGTTTCTCCTCCTACCTTCTTATGGTTGTAAAGCATTTTAGATGTGTAGTGGAGTTGTCATAGGCCATTTTCCCCCTGCTGTGCTGAATCAAGGCTGTAGACAGCAGAGCTTCTTCTCAGCAGGTGGAATCAGCTGTCAAGTGATAAAAAATGTGCAGTTCTCGTTTTTTACATCCACTGTTGTGGGCTAATGCATGTGGTTGCTAATCCTAAAGCAGCAGCAGATGCAGCTGTGCCTTAGTGTTTCTTGGGATGAAGTTTTCAGTTGTTCATCTGGGCATAAGGTGGTGGTGGGGGTCAATTTAACCTATAAGCATCATCTGTAAAATTGCTGCTGCAAGTGTTCCTCAGTTAAAAGAAAACTGCTGACTATTTTTTGATGCTTCCAGTGAAGTTGTGTAAGCATGAAAACAATGCTGGAATGTATTGTCCATGTACGAACAGTTGGAAACTTGCTTTGCTCGTAGGGTGTATAAAAGAGTGCTTTTGCCACATGTAGGAGGTTCTTTCCTAGGGGCAGCTGGCAGCTTACTGGACCCAAGGAGCAGCTGGGTGCAGTGTGGGGCTGCTACTGCTGCCTGGGACCGCAAATTTGCAGCCACACCGAGCACATTAATTAAGGAGAAAGGGCAACAGGAGGAACTGTATCCCCTCTAGGCCTGTGCCCCAACAAAGTCCTGAAGGCCAGCCCATTCTTCCTCCTGTGTGTGTCCGTTGCCATCACTATCAAATTCTTTCATCCCTTTTCCTAGAGCAGGCTCAGAGCTGAGGCGCTCAGCTGTGTTCTGTTGAGCAAGCTGAAAAAGAACAAGCAGTCTGATGAGTGATGAAAAATTTGTCCTTACAGATTTGGCTGAAGAGCAGTCTATCTCAACGATTTCCCCAGGGCAAGCAGAGTAAAGCCAAGATGCAGGATTTGGTAATGGAGTTGTATGTACTACACTCTAGTTTTCCCAGCAACAAGCAGCAAGAATCAGAGACAAAACTGCATTTACCTGCTGCTGGGAGCTCATCCTTGTCCTGCACCTGTGTCACTTCTGCTAAAAGGAAATGCGGATCAGCAAAGCTGGAAGTACCACCAAAACCTGACTCCACTCCTACCGTCAAAATAAAGGTGAGTGAATGCCAACATGTAGCCTGCTAAGCTAGTGCCTCCCTCTGATGAACTTGCTTCTTTCATCCTCATTATCTTTCTGCTTGTAAGACATGTTTTGAGAATCTAATTCTTGCACTCAATTCCTAGTGAGCAAATGTAGTTCCCCAAAGTGATGCTAATGCCATGGTGGGAAAGAGGCAGTGTAATAACTTAACGGTAGCAACTTACATAGAGTCCTGCCTGTCCTCCTGACAGCTGCAGCACTTTGCACCATCATCACTGCTGTGATGACATGAGGTTGTTGCTTATCCTACGTAATGTTTCCAAATGCTGCAGCCCAGCAAGGAGGATGCAGGGTAATTAAACACTGAGGTCTTTCTCTCTGCTCAGCCAATACAAGTTATTTCAGGATCTCTAGCTGCTCTTCTCAGAGAGACTGTCAGCTGCACCATGAGGAACCAAAGGGCCTGTCAGGAGGCCAAAAGTGATGCAGTCAGCAAGGCTGGTCCAGAGATCACACTGACGCTTAGGGGCACAGCGTTACACACATCATCTCGTATTCCTCCTGGGGTCATCCTTCAGATCAAAATGCCCTCTTTGGCCACCACTGACAGATGACATTCCTGTGCCCCACATTGCTCTCGGCATTTAAAGCCAGGTTGAAAAGGCTCTTCAGTCCCACAAGTACTTCACAGTCAGTGTGCAGCCAGCACTGCACGGTATTATGGAGCAGAGCACAAATGTAGAGTGTAATTGCAACTGGGAAGCTTTACACCTTCCTACAACTATTTTGTTCGTCTGGGCAGCAGCTGTGGAGCAGTTTCATAAAATCTAACACTGGAGGTCTGAAACGAATGTGTTTTGCTTGCAGCCCCTTTGCCAAGGCGAGTAGATTATTAATTATGCAAAACCAGCAGTTATCTTGAGTGTGTGGTCCACACCAGGCCAGCTAGCCCAGGTTGGAAGCATTGTTAAAACCTGATGTGAATGTGGAGAGGAGACAGGGAGAGGGGCTGCTCCTGCTTAAAAGCTTGTTTGCTGTAGTGAAGGCACACTCTGGATGGGTTCCCCTGACTTCTTATCTCCCTTCCCTCAGAGGTGAGAAGCCTGCCCTCCGTGAAAGCCTGACCCCAGGGTGATACCAGGCTCCAGTGCTCCCCCAGGCTACTGCAGTGGTCTGTTCAGTGTGTTCCCAGCAGCCTGGGGGAGATGGAAGAGGTGACCGGAGTGATGAGTGGGAGCAACAGTATGAGCAGAGAAGTTGCCTGATGTTGCCAGGCCCTCCATGCACCCAAACCTGAGGGAGGAAGGCATCAAAGAGTTCTGATCTCAGTTTCTGGTCAGCAGACAATAGTGCCTCACATGCTTTGTTACTCACTGACCTGAACCACCTGCTGCAAGGGTTTGTTCTGCCTGCCTGCTGGAAGGCACTGGAGATAATTCAGGGGGGGCACAATCAATTATAAATGTGTGGCACCTTGCACAGTTCACATGAACTTTCCTGATGCTCTTGCAGCTGTTGCAGTACAAAGTTATCAGATAATAATAGTAACAGCACTCTGGTCTATCACAGGAAACAGAGTAATGTTGAAGACTCTTGCCTAAAAAATAAGAGGATTAGATCATGAACTAGGAGCTCTTTTGGCACAGGGTGGCTTGGAGTCATTCTAGTCTCCTGCAAAGCTGGAAGGTCAAGTCTTAACTGGCCAGTTTATGTAAGGAGCACAGAAGTTTTCTCTTCCCATCCAGGGCTGCTTGTGTCACAACACAGTTTTTTAATTTCCCTTAGGTTTATCCCTTTGCAGAAAGGGATAGGCAGAAATCCAGCTCTACAATTATTTTTCAGTAGCCTCTAGTGTTCAGTGGTTTATTGTCCGAGCTTACCTCCTTCCAAAGTAGTGCTGTACTTACTTTCAACCTTAAAGTATTTCTCTAAACTGGATAGCCTCTGGCCTTCTCCCTCCTTTGGGTTATTCTCCTCCTCCCTCAAAGGGAGTCGGCTGTTAATATTTCAGAGCTGACATTAATGAGGCTGACCTGGACTGCCTGCCCAGGTGAGTCAGCAGAGCAGGAGCGCTTCTGCCCAGGCTTCGCATCATCTGTCCAAAGAGCCACTTGTATTGACTGATACAAAAACCTGCCTGACTGTGCCGGGTGCTAAGTGCATAAGAAGGAAGGGCCAGGGCATGGGCAGAAGCAGTTTTTTCTGGCCCCCATCTACTAGTATATCATGGTTATGTTTTGTGGGGATGCGTGTTCAACACATAAGCTTTGATACACTGGACTACTAAAAGTAGGGATTGCTTTTATTTGCAGACAGGTTTTGTGAGGTCAGACTAGCACAAATACATTTGCACTGTGCTACTTTTGGTGTAATGAGCCCTCCCTGCCCTCGGCTGTGGCAGCCCCATCATTCCCTTGCCAGGGTATTGTGTCCCATGTCCTCCCAGCTGGACCGGCCGACTGGGGCTCTTGACCCACCGGTGTCCCCAGCTTTCCTCGGCTGGCCAGGGCAGAGTCCACGCAACTAGCCAGCCTTTGTAGACAGGCCTGAGGCAACAAACCAGCACCCAGCTTCAGCATTACAAGTAACAAACTGTACTGGGTACAGCTCTTCTGTGGGTTCAGACCTGATTCCCCAACTGTATCACGCTGCTTAGAGTTGGAGCAGCTGGAAGATGGGATGTGATGGGATGCCATCTCCCCACTGAGGGAAGGGGGTATGCATCCTTCACTCAAACTCCTTCACTATTCGGGGTTTTGTATGCTTTTCTGCTAAGAAAGCCTGCGTGGTGCCTGCTGCGTGCACCCACTGGGTGGAGCAGCTCCCTGCTTATTGCGTGCCTCCTGCGCTTCCCCGTCCAGAAAGGTTGGGGTCCCAAAATCACAAAGCAAGCAGAGATGGGGAAGGGGCAAGGCAACACTAAATGAAGACCTGCTTCTGCCAGCGAGGGACAAAGCTGCATTTTACCGGAAAAAAAGGCTAGCAAATATCTCTGTATAAAATCAAGGTAGGGAAAAAACGTCTCCATGAACAGCTATTGCTTAATCGGGAGCGAAGGGGCCACTTCAGGGCCTCAAAGCCCCTTAAATTCTGTCTTTAAAAACAAACAAGTGAACATAAAAGCCCATGTCTTCCCAAATGTTACATTTGCAAGCCCTCTGACAGCACTCACACCCTGTGCTGTAGCACTAAGGCAGAGCATCAGTCAGAAAGGGCCCCATGGCTGTGAAAAGAGCTAGTCAATACAGTTGAATCAAAATAATTTTCTGTAAAATTTGGCTATTAAGGTGAATATTTAGGGAGGTTTTAAATTTTTATTTCAGTAACAAATTAAAAAGTAAACAAAGCAAAGAAAATCAAAGCATTTTGACAGGAAGTAGTTTAAAAATCTTAATGTAGGGGGTTTGCTTCATTTACTTGCTTGATAACCCCCAGATTCCCCCACTTGAGGCAAAAGACTGGAGAGAACTTTTAAAAATGTTGGCTACCTAAGAAAAATCAACTTGAATATGTTTTCTTCATCTTTGCTGTGGTTACTACATAAGAATGAACAAATTCAAAACATATTTCTTCATTCCACAGTAGGGGAAGGAAGACACCCCCACATGTATTCTGTCACAGACAGCAGCATTTAAAGGATGCTCAGGAGGTTTTTACAATTTCTTTTCTTTCTTTTCCCCTGGAGCTGCATGAAGCATCTAGAGAAGAGCCCAACAGGAGTGAATGATGCCGCAGCTGCCACCAGCTCCATCCCACGGGGAAGGCGTCCAGCAGAGAAACACAAAAGCACGACTCGGGATCCCCAGAGCCTGCTGAGCACTGCAGGATTGGTGGTAAGGAAGTTTGTCTACATCGTTGCTAATGAAATGGCACTCCTCTTATCCCTTTCTTTGTCTGGGTAGCAGCTATGCATCTATTATGTATAGATCTCTTGGACCAGTTGTCTCTTCTTCTACACCTTTCCACTGAAGCAGATCTAGCCACAGAAAGGACAACAGCCCTGTGGGGGAAAGCCTTTCCTACTTTACTCTGCTCCCCAATGGAAGTGAGGATCCCCTGAACCCACACCCTTCCTGTACATTTACTACTCTGCTTTACTGAGAGATGCCTGTACCTTCTATAGGAAACTGCTTTAGAAGTCTGTGAGACAGAGACAGATTGATATGGTGAGTCCATTCCTGTGACTGTCAACATGGAGAATCTGCCTCTGCATCAGCCCAGCCCCATTGGGATGGTTGTCTCTTTGAGGGCTAGGTCAAATTGCCCTGGTCTCAGACAAGAAGATGTCGTAAAGCTCTGCCTACAGGAGCCCATCAACATGGCTCAGCTAAAAAATATCTTCCTGTTTCATTAAAAAGGTATAGGTATCAAATTCTCTGAGGTCCTATGCATCTTCATTAACACCAGTGCATGTTCTGGTTTCAAAGCAGCAACTGTCTCCCCATTATTCCCCCAGATCCCCATGTTTCTGGAATCTGCTGTGGCAGAAGGACCAGAGATGATGAGAGGACATCTGGAACTAGACCATACTTTAGCATCAGGAGTGCTGCTGCCGCATTCTTCTGGCCTAGGGATGGAAAAACCAGCATCATTTTCTCTTCCTTCACCACTCCATTTTTTTTTTTTCAGTGCCCAGTGCAAGCCAGAGAGCTGTCAGTCCCTTTTTCAGTTAAACTTCCAGCTTCCAAAATGGCCTGACCTGTTCCCTGTCCCTTTTATGCCCTAACATGTTCTAGTAACATGGGAGGAAATACAGCACACCTACAGCTTTGATCTAAGCTGTTTCAGAACAGGGAAAAAGCTAAAAATATTTCTGTAGCTGGGATGATCGAAGTGGACACCATGGCAAAGATCCGTTCTATGCTTTGAAAAAATATTTGGTGTAGCTTAGTTGCACATTTTTGTACTGTGACACATTATGACTTCTAGAGGTAGATGTTCCTGAGGAGGGAAGTAGGAGGTAGATATAACTCAGGAATGCTCTTTACTGGAGTGAATGAATATGTGAATGGAGTTATCTCAGCAGTAGGATGGCAGATCCATGAGTAGACAACAACTTTTAGTAACCCGTGGCTGAAGGAGGCAGAATGTGCTGAAACCTAAGGAAATGGCATATCAGGGTGCTGTGTAGGAGCTCAACTGCCCAGGACAGGGAGAGAGATGGGATTCTGCATGCTGGGGAGTAGAGAGGCAAATAGGAGATGTAGTTCAGAGGCAAGCTTGCTTTATGGACCCAGGGCAGCCAACATCTGTGCAGAGAGTAAGCAGAGCCCCTCTGCATGATGATGAATAATCTTTTGACAGTTAAGAAATGCATTTGTATTGTCACAGAATGCCTGTGTATCAACATCTTCCTGCATTGCTTGTTCAAGAAATTTGGTTTCTTATCGAGTCCTCCTTGAAATGCCTGGTGCAGGTGAGGGAGGACAGCTTGTTAAAATTTTTTTGCTGTTTAATTTTTTTCAGTGGATCCTTCCCTGAAGAGCTTCTAATGAGACTGACCTTTATTAGCTAATTAGGCTTATTGAGATGGCACAATCACACTTAGGTTTTTTTCCTTCTGTGCGTATTCCAGATTAAGTTCTCGTCATTAGGCAGGTTGCATGGGGACTTGTAACCACGTGTGGAGGCCAGCAGTGCACAGTCCACCCCACCTCCCTGCCCCAGCTGCTGAAATTGGCAGGGGAGCTTGTGCCACAATGCTGCCAAATAACAGTTTTGACTACACTGTGATAGTATTGACTTAATTCTGTACCTATTTTTAGTGAGTTGCATGCTTATGTATGTGCGAAACAGTTGCTATATACCAGAGACCAAACCAGAGTTTACAAATAAATTCAGTATTAACAGTGTGGTATAGCAATACCATCCTGTTACAAGAGCAGCCCAGTCCATTAGCCTGTGCTGTACTGTTCTGCTTGAACAACAAATGGAAAAAAGTCTGAAGGTTTAACAACTGTTGGAGTCTTTTTGAGTTGTTGTTCTTAGTCTGGCTGCCCCCTGGGCTGGCCCCAGGGTGGTCATGGTGGGCACTGCTGCCAATCTTTGATGGCTCTTCCAGCAGCCTCCTTCCTGATTTCATCTATCTTTCCCCATATCTGGAGACAGAAGTGGCACATGCAGCAGGGCAACACATGGTACTAGCAAGCTGGGAGAGTACTAAAACCACAAGATGACCTTAGCTGTCAGTTCCTGATTTCTGCATCACCCTCTTCCACTTTGGGAGCATCAGTGGGGTAACTACTGTACCATATGCTCTTACAGGGGGAAAAAAATTACAGCATCCATCAGACGAAACTTGACTCCGCATCCACCTGCTGGTTTTAGAAAAGAATTCTTATAGGATTACTCCATATCGAAGAAAAAAGAAAAAACAATGTAAAGTTTCCTTTTGATCATCACTGTTAACTGAAGCCTTTTGATGCTAGTATTGTTGGTTTCCTGAGGACCTAAGCATGAATCAGTTTTCTAATCTCAACCTTGGCACCTCTTGCCGTTGAGAAGTTTGAACTGTGTTGCACTGTCAGAAATTTGTGATTGAGCTCCCCCTAAGGATGAATAGGAAGTATTCCTGTGCTCAAGGCTCAGTTCCAATAAATTGGTTAACACTTTAGCTATCCACCAAAGCACTTTAAGCATGTGTTTAACTTAGGGGCATTGTAATCCTCTTGCCTTGCATACTTGACTATCTTTTTTCTACATGAGGATGGCTTGTAACAATCAACTTTAATAGGAAAGTTTTCCAATAAAGCAAAGCCATTAAAAAGAGGAAATTACAGTAATGTAAAAAAATTTAGTAAATGGCTTGTACTTAATAGTATGTGCCTCTGCTGTAACATACACATTAAGTGAATCTTAAGGGAATTAATGTAATTCTCCAAGGCCTCAGGTTTTTTTTTCTTTTATGCAAAGGCAAACTGTGCTTCATTAACATTTTATATGTGTAGAATTTCCATACTGCTTCAATCTCTCCTTATTATCTTGTGTGCTGTGGGCTAGGCATGGTGTTGCTTCATCAGCCTACCTTCCCCCAGTGCTGATCCTTTGAAGGGGTGTGCCAAGGAAAGCACTGCCAGCTTGCAGCTTGACCACTCTGTCCACATGCAGCTCCAGAACCCCTTTGCCGGTCTCTCCTATTTAGGGGGTTTGATGTGTTGCTGGCAGACTTGGCATACAGAGTTTGCCCACTGACAGTAAGTCAGATTTATATTTATATGTATTACTGTAGCAGATAAATTAATAAATGTAGCTCTCAATCTGATTTCTCTAGGACTTTTGCATTGTTAATGTCCTCCCTCTCTCTGCTGTTCACCTCTGGAGCAGTGTGGCAAGTGGGATAAGGATAGCACAGCTGAGCCTCGTATCAGCTAATGACAGGCAGCAGACAATCCAGGGTATTCTGGTGAGATGGCTTATAGCACAGTGGAATTACTGCAAGTAACCTTGGTAGTTAGTTCAACAAAGTTACTAGAAAGTTTCTGTGAAATTTCTTTATTAGTCTGATTGCTATGATTTCCCCAGGACTAGAAACGCTTATGGAAGCCTTCCCAGTGATTTCCTCGCTTAGCAGCTCTACTTTTTGGAAAAGCAACAAAAAGCCTTGTGTTCACAGAGAGGGCTGAAAGCATCACAAATGTGACAATAAATGCAGACCTATTCATGACATGATCCAATAGCTGTAGAAACCACAAAGACTTCCAAAAAACCCTGGCAGAGTTCTTCGCCCCCCCCGAGATGGGGGAACTACAGCGTTTGGCAGAGCCAGTGGCTAATGCCGGTCCCTGGCAGGGCTGAGCTGTAGTGAGCAGCTTTGGAGCATTTTACTTACTGCTGGCTAAACCGGGGAATTGTTTCACATTTGCACATCCCCCCCTCCAGGAATGGAGAGGGATGGATTAAGGCACAAACACCTTACCCTTGTGACCACATCCCCATTCTGGGATGAGATTATTTGCTCTGAATTAAACCAACTCAGAGATATCCTGCTGGCTCTCCCTAACGCAGCCAGGAGAGCTGGGCACTGTCACACAGAGATGTCCCTGCGTGCATGCCAGGTTCTGCAGGACCAGCAGCTGCCACAGCTCCATCACAGGGACTCCTGGGCTCGTGGCACTGGCTCACTCCTGACTGATGTGCCATCACTTGGGAGCCCTCAGAAATGTTTAGAACATAGGTTGTTTTTATCCTCTTTTCAGACTTAGTATGAAATTCCTTTATACAAGTGTTTGAACTGTGGTATACACTCGTAATTTACTGGCTGCCTTTGTACTTATCCAAGAAGTGGAAGACAACCTTTTATTTAATGAATGACCTGAAAGTTTTTTGCATATGACCAAGAAACTTCATGGAAATGGTGCTTCCTAAAAATACAGGGACAACAGCATAGACTATCACAATTTATGCTCGACACTTGTAATTCAAACTGACCACTGTAGCAAAAGAAGTCATTGCTCTGTGAGTCCATTAGGTATTAATTTTTTTCATGTTCTCTTGGTAACAAACACTCTACTGTGGGTATAATAAACAGAAGATTATTACGATCTACTGTATAAGTTATTACCCATTCCACAGCTCACCTTGCTACTGCTTATTTGTGTCAACAAAATCTTAAAGCTCTTTCCTGAATGATAGAATCATTTAGGTTGGAAAAGACCTTCAAGTTCATCGAGTCCAACCATCAACCATGCCCACTAAACCCTGTTCTGAAGTGCCTTGTCTATGTGCTTTTTGAATACCTCCAGGGATGGTGACTCAACCACTTCCCTGGGCAGCCTGTTCCAATATCTGACAACCTTTTCAATAAAGAAATTTTTCCTAATATCCAACCTAAACCTCCCCTGCCTCAACTTGAGGCCATTTCTTCTCGTCCTATCTCCAGCCACCTGACAGAAGAGACCTGCACCCACCTCACTACAACCCCTCTTCAGGTAGTTGTAGAAAGCAATAAGGTCTCCCCTCAGCCTCCTTTTTTCCAGACTAAACAACCCCAGTTCCCTCAGCCGGTCCTCGTAAGACTTGTGCTCCAGGCCCCTCACCGACTTGGTTGCCCTTCTCTGGACACGCTCCAGCACCTCCATGTCTTTCCTGTAGTGAGGCGCCCAATATGGTCACTCGGTGGAATGTCTTAATAAAGATACCAAAAGGCAGTTAGAGATGCCGTTCATCACAGTTCATGGGTGCAACACATCTTTTATTACTAGCAAGTACCCTGTTTACACTGAATTTTCCTGAGCGTTGTTGGCAATGATGGTCACTGCTGATTTCTTAAATGTAAGCTAGGTCATCCATAGTATTGTTCCATTGACTTTGTTGCTTCAGTGAAGCTCCTTGTAGGAACAAGGGATGAGTCCCTATGGACCTATGCCCTATCAGGGGGTGTTTCTCCTGTGTGGAAAATTCTCTGTGAGGATCTTCTGTGATCCACCCCTACCAGTTTATTGCTAAATATTGCCTGGGTAAGGAGGAGGTGGAGCAGAGAATGAGGTTAAGGGACACTTGCAAGAAGAACTGACAGGACTTCTGTTGGGATTTGTATTGCTTGTGTTATTACTGCAGTAACTCCCACTTGAATGTATGTAGATGGTAGAAGTGATAGTCTTTATTCTTGCTCCCTTCCTCGTTGCTCCTTCACAAAGTCTGTTTGCACTGAGCCCCAAAATAGATATAGCTGCTGACTGCAGGGTAGCAGCAGAGCTTTTGCTGCTCCTTGTAGACAGCAAGATGTGCACGTGGCTCCATCTGAACATAGATCCTGGGACACAACGCAAACTGAGGTCTCCAGATACCTTAAACTTTATGCTAGCATTCCTTTTCCCAGCATTTTGTTTTACTCTCATCTCTTTTGTATAATTATTTCTTTGCTTTTTCATCTAGTTTATTTTATATGAGTGTTACTGATTTTGTTGTGATCTTAAATATGCCTAGGCTTTGAACTTTAGTCAGTACTTCAGCTTAGTATCTTTGCTATCTTTTATATTTATAATCTTTCTGGATCCATTCTGAAAACGGTATTTCAAGGGTATGTGTTGAAGGGGTGGTGGAGGGTGAATACCAGAGATTCTACATCAAACAATTGCAGTACTTGCCACTGTTTGGATAAAAGCTGTAGAAAGCCCCAGGGATCTTTTCTAAGAATTGTGAGCAGCCATTTCCAAGACACATAGTCATATGGGTTTGATCTGCCTGAAATTTTTTTGAAACTCATTTGAAATCTGGACTGGTTTTGAGGTGAAGCTATAAATCAGCCACTCAGTAGTTCAGTAAAGTGTTGAAAGAGCACTTCAGCAATCTGAGGCAAAATACAGAGCTTTGAACTAGCTAATAAAACCTATAATGCTATTGGCTTTTGTCACTGTAGTAATGATGTAGACTGTCTATGAGGTCTGGGCTCCCTTGGGAGTCAAGATCTAGGTCTTGAATTTTGGTTTCACCTAGAGGAAAACCTGAAATTCTCCATCCTGAGAAGTCACATTAGCATCAGGCATGTAGTTTCCAGGGTCTGATAGTTGTTTAATAAGGGTGATTTAGTATTTGCTACTTACCTGCAGTATCTGGCTACAATTCCAGTTGCACTGTCTCATGCAAAGAAAACGACTCGGCCCTGGGGCAGAGGTTGTGGGTCGCAGGACTGGCTGGTGCGCAGCATCACCACAGGGCCACACTTTCGCTGCAGGACAGCTTGGCCACCACAACCCTTTTTGGCCGCACCTCAGGGAGCGATGCCGTGCAGCAACTCAGTGCTGGCGGGCTGGAGCTGCTTGCCAGCATGTGGCTCAGAGGGAAAAAGTTCCCTTTGTCCTTCGTCATCTTTTCCACCCTGCAAAGGAAAGCTGGCCCTAAGAGCCGAGGGCGTTTGATGTGCCAGTGGTGTCAGCAGAACTGAAGGCTGGACAGGACCCTTGGGATAGGCTGGAGTGGATAAACTGTCTCTTGTCAGACATATAAAGGGGCATTAAAACCTCTCCTTCATCCCATTTGTCACCACCAACTGGGATAACATAGAAACAAAACTAAAAAAGTACTGTGGATCATTTAATTAGGGCACTAATGCTTAATAAAAGTGTAATGCAGAATAAATTATCTTTAGGTCACCTCTTAGGAGAGCTCAGAGGTGTTCCCTGAACTGGAAAAGGGTGGCTGGACCTTTCTTCCCCTCCATATGCTGCTTAGCCCTGCAGTCCCAAAGGGCAAGTTATCTTCTCCCAGCTCCCTGGGAGCAGGCTCTGCCCTCTTTCCAGCACTGGCAATAGCAGTAGCAGCTCTTAAATGTCAGGAACAAGTTGAGCAGAGGGATGCAAGTAACCAGCTTGAGGGCAGCACGTGCCTGCTCTGCCCATCTCTGCCCCGCTATTTCATCCTGTGTGTTGCCTCACTCCAGGATAGTGGCTTCTTATGTCTGCAGTGAACTTGCTTCAGAACGGACCCCAACAGTTTCGTCCCTCTGGCCAGCGCTGCCTTCAGTTTATGGAGTTCTCCCATGGTGGTTTTGCTGTTCAGATAATTCTCTGAAGGGAGAGCCATCACTTTACAAATTCACCTGTCTCCGTCCTCTTCTTTTACTCTGTGTGTGCATACATAGATATATGTGTGTGTATATATATACACGTATACATATGCATATATGTATATTTTCCCTCTTCAGGGGCCACCAAGGGCAGCAGCAGAAGTTTACCACTGCTGCAGCTGGAGCTTCCTGCAGGCCAGTAAGTCCTGGCTGTGTTTGGTCTTTGTGTTGATGAAGAACCACAGGCTTCACTGGCTACAAATGCTGTTTATACCACACTGATTTGAGCAAGGGTTAAAAAAAACCCAACACCTCACAACATTTTCTTAGTTTTCACCAATCAATCAGGATTAATGTGCTTTGGTAAAATGATGGGGGAAGCTGGAATGCTAAAGCATACTAAAGTGACCAATAAATATTTAAAAGTGGATGGTGAAATAGATAGTGTTTTTCTCAGAAGAAACACAAATCTTTGCAGCAAAGGGTAGAAGGGGAGAGAGGGAAGGAGGAGGAAAGAATGCATTTTTGTTCTGTGTAATTTGGGACCTTTGAAAGAAGGACAGTATTTCCTATTGTGATGGGTGGACACTAGCAGATAATGATCTCAATTCTTTAATTAACTGTGCTGAAAGTCCATTCCATTATTTAGATCTTGCATTGTGTATGCATTTTTTTATCTCTGCTTTAATGCCCGAAGAGAAATGCCAGACTCTGCATGATCAGTCAGTGTGCTGAACAGTGTTATCTCATTCCACACTGTAGGGGTGTGGTTTAGGTAAATGGAGAACAGATTTTGTATTCCTCAAAAATCCCCTGTGTTAGTTCCAGTGTCTTGGCCAAAGGTGTTTAAGTTGATGATGCAGATAAATCATCTTATGGCTGTCCTGGCTTTACAGGACAGATAGAAGGAAAAAGTGATAGGAACATGTTTTATCCAATAGCATACCATTTTACTTGAAATACACAGCACTAGAAGGTTTGTCAAGTATAAATGTGACATGTTTTTCCCAGTTAGCATGTGTATATGCAGAGTGGCACTTTGATCTCCTTTGTTCTTAGGTTGCTGTCACTCACTCAGACTCCATACACAAATGCATTGAATCTTCTTTGTCATGTAATCTTTATATTTGCTTACACTTATGGAAAATAGGTTTTGAGCACATACATACCTATTCAGAATTTTCCACTCACTGGAGATGAAGGTTATGTTATGCACTCATTCTGAACTCTCTTTGCCAAGACAAATGTCAGCATAACACGAAAGATGATGGAGAATCAGATAGTAGAACCTTTTTGCATTAAACAGCTTCTGTCAAGTCATTTTATTACTCTGTCATCTATACACAGCACACCCCACAGCTGAAGCATGTGATCTTGCATTGCATGATCTTGCTAGCCTTAGCATTGGTGTGATTTCCCCCACATGTTTTTAGCTCAATAGATCAGTCAATCCTTACCATCAGGACCTCACCTGGTGAGACCTACCTAGGCTTTGTGACAGACATGCCATTTTTACCAGAAGGGTTGGTGTTTCTTCCAGATCACCGTACACACCTATATGTATGCACTCCAAAACAGTGCTTCCCTTCTGCCAGCAAACCGCTAACATTGATTGTGCTGGCGCAGAGGGTTGTGACCTGCCCAGGAATTTCTCTTCCATGTTGTCAATGCTGCATTAAATTCAACTCCTAAAATTTTGCTGTTTATCTTATCATTTTAAATAAAACCCCAATTTGACAATAGCATTGTCATTTCAGCAGTGTAGGGTCTACTTTTTTCATTCCCAAGTGCCATTACATCATCTGGAAACATGTTTCTTCAGTAATTTGGTATGGATCTTTAAACTTGACTATATCTGGTGAAGGCAAGTGACAGGATAACTGTGCCAAATTTTCATTATTTTCTATTTTCTGAGTTACTAACTATAAAATCATAGACAGGAAGATGGTGAGCTTGGAGGACACTGGGTGCATCTGAAGACCTCCAAGGCTACTGCTGGGATCAAGGAATTAAAGCCTGGTGTGGTGTCAAAGAAGATGAAAACACTTGCAGGCCTTCAGAAAGGAGAAGGACATGGGACGTAAGTGACTATTTTGAAACAGGGTGGCAGTGCTGACTGTTCTGGGAGAGACCATGGAGGACCAGGAGGGTTTGACAGCAAAATGGGCAAAACTGCATTTGATGGAGAGTGCTCTGCCTCAGCAAGTGTGTGCACCAGGAAGGAAAAAAAGATATTTCTCCACAAATTCGGACTAAACTGAACTTCCTTTTCTAAGCCTGTGCTAGTCACACACACAAACCATCTCCAGTACTTCGTAACACTACCCAGTGCCCATGGGGAACACTTCTGGTTTGCCTTGCATGTTCGGTTCAACTTAAATAATTTGTTGAGTGAATAGATGGCTGGGGCCCCGTATTGCTCCGAGTAGTAAGTTGCTGGGTTTAGTGCAGGATGAGCGTTGTGTCCTGGGACTTCTTGGTGGATGAGAGGGAATTTTCCCCCACGTATTTGTTTTTTCTTTTGCACAACAGTGCAGGACTACCAGTGCGGACATGCACCCCAGGTTGTTTCAGTTTAAGACTGTGAATACCCAGTGCACACCCCTATTCTATAGGCAGCTCCAGGGAAGCAGTCAGCTAATTTGAGGCTCTTAGTGAATATACAGTGAGGAGAGACGCTTTCTCCTGCAGCTCTTTAGTTTTCATACAAGAGGATGTCTTGCAGAGGGATGACAATCTGATAGTAACCCTTCATTAGAAGGGAGTGACGGAGAGAATCGTGATCTGCATGGTAAGAGTTGTGGCTGCTAATTGCCAGAGCAGGTAAGATGACAATCTTCAAGCCTCATTGCACCTGGTGTCCCCTTATCTGGTTTGTCTTCCTGTAGCTGCCAGTGGTATTTCTTCAGCTTGGTTTCAAGTAAGTACACTGTGCAATGTGACCGAGATAGTGCAATTACTCCCATTACTAATGCATATGCATAATTAAATCCAGAGGGCTAATTTGCTGCTTTGCAAGTTTTTTATCATCCAAGGGGAGAAAAAGGATTCCCAGGCAAAGCTCACTTGCAAAATAGAGGCCAAGTCATGCAGAGAACTTGATTTTAGTGTTTCAGTGCTTAGGTGCCCTGATGACTAGTGAAGTGAACAGCCTGGTTAAGTGAATATTTAGGTGCTAATTAGAGCTACAAAAGCTGCCATGCAGAGTCAGAGACTCTCTGAGATGGCCAGCAGCAAATGCCAAGAGAGGTGCAGGAGCCACATGTTTAATTTTGAATGATGGGAGCACCTCCCTTCATTCAATGCTGCTCATCCAAGGCATCAATTACCTCAACAGCTGGCCCAGCTGTTATCCATAATATTCACTGATCAAGTGAAATCCTCCTTCTGCAAGATTTAGACTAGGGATTTGCTGGTACATTCAGCAGTGACAAGAAACATGCCACAACCAGCTCTTTGGAAATATTTTGCTCCTCATTCTACCCCCTGCCTTCCTTATTATAGCAGTGGCAGCTTATACCACCCCACCATCCTCTTCCTGCAGCTACTGTCTGTGCTAGCTTGGGGTTGTTGAAATTCCTATGGGATCCCAGTTAGCAGATACAGCTGCTAGAAGAGGAACGCCTTATCTGTGAATCCCTGTAGGACTGAAATATTGAGTTATTCCATGCTGTCAGGACTTGAGTATATTTGGGCAGGCCTACAGGCAGAAATTTAAGCAGCCAGAGAGCTTTACTGATGGGATCTTAGGTGTCATGGGGATTCAGCCAGCTCCAAAGTTAGGCAACAGCTGAAAAGGGGGCTCTGAGGATTTGCATTTTGAATGAAGGAAAAATCTCTCTGCAGATTTAGCCTGCATAACTATGCAGGATGGGAGGCAATGGGGAGCCAGCATTGCATTATATTAATTGTCTGAGCAAAGTGAAGCCTAAAATTCCCCTCAGTGCTCTTCTTCTGTCTGTCAGAGTTCTTGTTCAATAGCTGAAGACTGTTTAATTTAGAAATGCATATGACAAAGTCCTCCAAGATGCACTGTGGCTAGCATTCCTCCCCTGGACCTCAGAGAACTCACTGTTGGAAATGAACAGGACTTCAGATCATGACCCTCTATGACTGGGTCTGCACACAAGGTAAGCACTACGTATAGCTGAAATACATAAATCTGCTGCAAATTGATTCCACTTCACAGAAACTTAGTTGCTTTCCTTTATTCCTGTATCTTTCAATGTAATTGTGTTATTGAATTGGGAGCATTTCTGACACCAGAAGACTTTAAGGGCTAATATGAAGATGGAGTATGAAAGTCTGGATTCCTGCAAGAGATAACTGTGGAATATAGTGCTATACTGGGAACAGTATAGTGGGAAGAGCCACCAACAGTCTTTGGAGGATGGCAAAAAAGGTGTATGTGAAAGACTCATTTTTATGATGTGTTTGGAGGACCCCCAGATGGCTAAGGTTCAAAATTTAGATTTTAGTAAATTTTTTATGAAAAGGGGGCTAGACCAGATAAAATACCTGTTAGTTCCCATTAGAGATACCCATAATCATGGCTGGCTCAAGACCTCTCAGTGATTCGGGGAAGACTCGGCTTTGCTGTGGTAGAGGAATAACGTGTCCAGGTGATTTATCCGGCAGAGGTGCAAAGACAGGCAGAGCAGGATGAGCAGCCAGAGAGGTCAAGGGGACCCTGCTTGGTCTTGGTGTCCTGCTGCCTGGGAGGTGGTCCTGCCACTGGGCCAGTGTCCTCCAGCTGCTGTGAGCCTTGAGGATCTCTCCCTCATTCATGTATGTTGCCCTAGGCAAATGCCTGACTTCATCTCAGGTCAGTCTTTGGGACCTCTTACCACTTGTTGCCCAGCTGAGCTGTGTCACACACCAGATTTTTTGGAGAGCTACTGCTTCTGTTAGTCAGGTCCTGCCTAGATACTGATGTTGGGAACATAAAAACAGAAGGGCCAACCTTCACGTTTAAGGCAAAATATTTCTCCATCACATTTGCCAGGAGGTTTAAGGAAGCCAGCGATGGTGGAAACTGAGCCAGCAGGTTTCACTGCCCACACTGACAGCAGTGCTGTAATAGGCTGATACTAACAGGAACAAGCAATCCTCTTCTATACAGACACGCACACAGGCTCCATTTCAGTCCTTAAAGGTGAGCTCTCTGAGTGAGGATTTTCACCTTGTCATTACTGCACTTGGCACACCATACACATTTGTATTGAAGAGCTGCAGTTCTTCCCTGTTGCTTTTTTTGTAGTTACAAAGCATCATAGGTCTCTGTGCCAGAGATGCTCTTCCAAGTTGGAAACTATGAAAACTAGGACAATGACCCTCTGGCATGCTGCTAGTAATGAACTGCATTTGAAAAACATAATGTTTTTTCTAATGGACTGCACATCATTCTCATAACAGCCTTTTGATTCTGGCATTTATTATCCTCATCTGAAAGTGGCTGGGGTTGGTGAAGCACAGAGACCATAATCCATGAGTCCAAGATGAGGTTGGTGCTGGAAGGACATCACAAGTGATGCTCAGTGCTGTGCTTCCTTGCTATCGAACACCAGAAGAGGGGCCTCTAAATATCAGGGATAGGAAATAATGGCTGAAGATTATCAGAGCAGGTGGAAGCAACATAAATAGATCAGGAAAAGCCTAGAGGCTGAGGGAAGACTGAAAACTAAACATAGATCCTTTCCTGATAGCTTTTGATTGAAATCTTTCACCTGAAAGATTTCTGGAGTTTAACACTCTTCCGTGGAGTAAGCCAAAACTGATGTCCAGAAACAGCATGCAACCAAAACCAAAATTCTGGGGTTTGCTTTCCTAGGTAAATATAATAATTATTGTATCTTTCCATCTACATCAATCAGTAGTTAGGCACCCCCCCAAAACAGTGTTATTACTCTGCATATTCCAGAAATTTGATTGAAAAAGCTTAAACAGAAAGAAATGGAAAATACTGCATGCTATCTACTTGACTTCAGCAGGTACAGTATTTGCTTTAATGAATAATGATGTATCTCTGCAGATCAAGAATAAAAATACAATCCCCACTATCAATCCTTACATTAAATTTTCGAATCATCCATTCAATATTAACTAAATATAGGTACAGTAAAATAAAGAAGCATTTGTTTGTTTATACTCCCTCAGCTATGCAGGGCATTATTCTGTGTGTTACATCAAAGATTTCCTTTCAAATTCACCTGATTTGAAAGGCAGTTTCTCCTGACTATGCAAGTCAGCAGAGAAAGTGGCTGTATTTTATCAAATTCAGCTGTACTTTTCTTGCTGAAGCATGTTCAAAAGCCAACAGATCTATTTTTGTGATTCATTGCAGTCCATTCTCCTGCTATTCAGTTGAAGGAAGCTATTTTTGTAATTATTCAGTAGCAAATTTATCAATTTAGCTAGTAGTGAAAAAGTTCCAGACGTCTCTCTGATGAAGGATGATAAATGGATCCAGAAGAAAACTGTTCCTCTACAAAAGGGAGTGAGCTGGCCTGGGAGAGACTTGCACACAGCTCTGAACTAGCGTCACAAAAAAGAAAAGCTCTGCTTTGAAGCAAGAGAAGGACAAAGACTGTCTTTTACATATGTTGAGGCTTTTGCATGTAAGTTATTTGGTATTGTATTAATCAACCTATTGTATTTACTATGAGAGAGGTCTTGAAAAGGGTCTCAAAATATTAGTCTGATGTTTTTAGCCAGTTCAAAGAAAGAAATCAGGGCAAGGCTGAAAAATGTCTAAGAATATCCCTTCTGGCTACTTGAGGGAGACGAAAATTTTCATTTTTTTAAAACATAGGAAATTTGCCTCTCATCAAATTTAACTGTGGTAACCATTAGAGCAAAACCTAACCAACATCCTTATGACTGGTCTGTGACTCTGTTTCCCTTGTGGGCTGAACACCAATGTCCCCCTTCCAGGAAGGAGGACACCAGTCACCACTTCAGTTCTCAAGCCCAAGAGCAAGCAACTTGTTGCCTTTGTATTTATCAAATAAGAAACCTTCCTTCTAGAGCTGTTAAAAAACTGGAGAATGGGGGAGAAAATATGTGGATGGGTTTACCTTTCGAAATGATGATCTACAATGCTCCAGGTGTCCCAGTGACCAAGGACAGCTGCGCCCTCCAATCCTCTCCGGACTCTGTAGGCTAGAGCCCTGCCAGCACTTCCACGGGGAAGGGAATACAGCTCAGGAGATTGCCCCAAAGGTGGTGATAATGCAGCCCTGCTGGGACTGTGGCCTTGCTCTGGGGTGGGATAGGTTAGGGTGCAGAGTGGGGGCTGCAGCCGGGGGCACACTGGCAGCACTGGATGGCAGTGTTACACAAGTTCAACCAGGTTTTCTTTCTTCGAGGTTTGGGAATAAAGACAAAGCATGCCATGCCTGTGACTGAAATGTGTAGTTTTTGGAGGGGGCATCTGTAAGTCCTATTGTGATGTACTTGTTGCTCTTCTGACCAGATTCCCTTCATTTCCATCTCCCATCCTGTCTCTTTTCTTTGGGGACTACTCTCCCATGCTTTCTTACCTCCCAGCTCTCTTTCTCTTTTTCTTAGTGTGTACTAGAGTGTTTCCCGTGCCTCTTCTGAGCTGGCTGGGTACTGGAAAGGTCACAGAGCTAATCAGCAAACTTTGCCACCGCGAAAGCAATATATAAAAACCCAACAACCATAAACCCGACAAAGACAATCTCCCCTCCTCCTTACAGTTCTTTAGCTTTAGGCAGAAAGGATCAGGATGGGAAGAGTGCATTGGCAACAGCCCAGTATATATGCATTTAATATTAAGCCTGCTAGAACCAAATATACTGCAGGGAAAATACAGAATTTGTGCAGCCAACAGTTTACTTCTGTTATGGAGTTTGCCTGTCACTGGTAGTGGCACAGAGTAGCGATTCCAGGGATGATGATAATCCAGAGCAATGTGCATGTAATCCCAGTGCTGATATACACACCAGCACTGTCACTTCAGAGAGGTGTGGAACATACCTCTGGCAAGAAGATAGTGAGTTGGTAAAAGCAGCTGAATAGGTACCATTGTGGTTTTGTTCCACATGCTTGGATCCTGAGCTGGGATTTTTCTTCTATTTTTCATCTCATTTCTCATTGTAATACCAGGGTCACACTTTCATAGAGCAAATATAATTACAGTGCAGTTACACTGTGTGACTCCGTTTCATGATACCTATAATTACCATTCATTCGTGTATCCAGGAGGTTAGTTAATTCAGTGAACGAATTACTTATCAGTCTACTTTCTGAGTTACTATCTCACATTTTAATTGCAGTGGTACTTTTTGCACATATATCTGAAGGTTCACTGTAGGACAGTCATTTGTATTTTGTTAAGCTTATGACAGAGTTCTGCCTGTTTACAAGTATATGGTATTTGTTTGTGTAGCAGTAGTATGTTAGGTCAATTTAAAAAGTTAAATCAATATCCAGACTTGTAATGCACACCTATCAGTTTTACCTGAAATTCCTGCCCTGCTGAAACATGCGTGTACCCCAAAGAATTGAAGACGGGTAGTGGGGTTGACTCTTGTTTTTACAAGCCTCCCTGTTTTATGTGCTCTGCTTTAGAGGTGATCCAGAGCTGCCTACATTTCAGATGATTGGCAAGGTTTGCAACGCATGGCAAATCCTTGGGATCAGGAGAAAAGTCATGAAGGGCATTGCTGTCCTCCTTCCTGCTCCTTCTGCAGAGCTGTGGGTATCCTTCTGCTGGATTCAGCAGGGCTTGGCTTCCACTCAGGGATCATGGCTTTACAGTCCCAATGGTGACATTAGTTTGATGTAACTTTTTTTGTTTTAAATAAAAAGATTTTGCCCACTTTAGTAGCTTACGAGGATCAGTCACACTTCAAAGGGTTCCCAGGCTGAAGTCCTGCGGCCATTTGATGTTAGAAGGTGGCAGGAGGCAGCTCCCTGCTTCCTTCATTCCCCTCCTCTCCTGCCTTTGTTCTTTATCCCCAGATAAAGCTGCTGGCCGGAACCAGCAGCAGCAGCTCGGCCAGCAGTGAAGGTCTGCCATAAGTGCTGAAGAGCTTCCTTGGCCAGACTGGAGCCACTGCAACGTGGCCAGGCCAACGAGCCTCTTCTACACTTTTCATCTGCTTGACTATCTTCCCCCATTCCAGAACCTCCTTCCAAAGCCCTGTGCATCTCGCTCTCCCCTTCCTTTGCTACTTCTTCTCTCCCCTTACCCCCACGCCCCTTTTTGCTCCCCCCAGCACCCTGAGCTGGGTGTCCAGCACAGATCAGAAGGAGGGACTGCCTGTGCACAGCTCCCACACAGCCAGCACAAGACCACATTGCTGGCAGAAGTCAGTTGCACGTATTCTGCCTCAAACCTCTCCATTCCTTCTCCCTGGAATGCCTATAAATGCTGTATTGATTTTTCAGGCAAAGAAAAAACAAAACAAAAATAAGGAGAAAAAGTTATAGGAACCAAGCAGAAAGAAACAGAAAGACAGCAAAAGAGTTCTTTCCAGCTTTTATTCTTACTCTCCCCCTTTTGATACCTTCCCCTTCTCTTTGTGTCCCTGTTTCTGTTATTTCCATCCTTCCTTTTTGTAATTTTCTTTTCCTACTTCCCAATCTTCTGTTCATCTATCTATGCTCTTCTTTATAACCTACTATTTTTCTCCTGGGGAATTAGATTTCAAACCCAGAGACAAACTGTCTCTGCACACTGGAGGAAAATGTCACTAGGTTTTTATTTCTTTATAGGTCTGTGACTGTAGGTTTTTCAGAGGATCTTGGAATACAAAGGCACTCACACCACTTTAAAAAGGATTGGGAACTCAGCCCTTAAGTCTCCCAGGACTCCAGGACCCTGTCTGAAACCTTGAGATTGCAGGTGCTGTGAAAGGACCAGGGGAACAAAACCCACTTCAGTTTGTCATGCCAAAAGCCTGGGCTTAAGTCTTGCCTTCCCGCTTGGTGAGTACCAGCTGCTGGAAGGGCAGGTTGCCCTGGGGTGGAGGGAGGAAGGAGAGGGCAGTGATGGGAACTGTGCCTTAGCCAGCTTGTAAACTGTCTTTATAGGGGTACAAAAATTAAGATAATTATATCTCTTTTAATAAGAGGCTGTTTGTGTGCTTTTGCTGTTTACATGTATCTGGAAGGAAATCACAGGCAAGCGCCTGCCAAGTATATCCCTAGAAATATTTTTGAAACTGTCATCCACAGGCATTGAATACCAGAGGCTGTTTAATCTCTCTCCCACTCTCTTTCTCTTTCTGAGCCCCCACCTCCCACTCTCTGGCCTGTTTTTTGTAGGGAAAAGAGTTTGGCTTTTTATTGCAGTGTAAAGAATTAGTATACTGGTTGCATTTGGTGCCACCGCTAGTCCAGCTGACCTTTGGATCTCCAGTACTGTGAGTCAGATGGATTTTTGGAATGGATATGCTTCTTCTATAGCCATCAAATACCTTAGTCATTATTTGAATTCAAATAGCCATTATGAGTGATTTAGGGAAATGAAATCCAGAAGGAAACCTAGAGAAGAATGTGTAAGGAAACTGAGTCAGGTTCATGGCACAAACTTACCTAAAAATCTGTTGAAAGTGTCCAAACGGATCCCTGTACATCCATGTCCTGCAGCTTGTGGAGGAGTCTCTCTTCACTGTTACCAAGAACAGAAAACTTGAAATCACCCAAACCTCCTGATGTTCACCACAGTGAAAACAACCGGAAACTACAATCCAGAACTGTCAAACTATACTATGGGAAAAAAGCAAAGGAGGCACTTTGGAAAGCAAACACAACCCTCTCCAATAAGCACTGGCCAGTCAGTTATATACCTTAAAAACACAACCTAGAGCATATTACTTATATTTGAAGGTAGTGAAAACATGAATTGTGATCCTAAACTGGAAGCAGGCATAGATCAACTCATTGCATGGCTAGCATATGGAAACAGAGGATCTGGCCTGCAATGTTGCTATTGTCATGTTACCAGGAAATCTGAATGGAGAAACAAATATTAGCAGAGGTAGAGCATTTTCTGACATCAGGGTGTGCATAGCGACTTCAGTTTAAGAAAAAAACTCAACAGCTCTATGCGCACTCTTCCTTGTACTTTTCCATCTTTTATTCAGGACAGACACTCCAAGATTTATTTGTTTTTTTTCATACATGTTTTCTGAGATCTAGTGATTGAATTGTTACTATTAGTAATTTAGATTCCTGGGGATAACAGGATCACAAAACATAGAGCCAGAGCTGCCATGCTTTACACCATTTATGTGTCTAAAGTGTGCAATGTACAGTTAAAACACAATCCATCTGCACTTTGGAGTCACAGGGATTTTTCCATGGAATAAAGTGGATGTAAAGTCAGACTGAATGGGGTGAAAGTGACTTAAAGAAGAGATTGACTTAGACATCCCTACTTTTAATGGTGTTATTTTAAATACTTTAGTGAAGAATTGACCATTTCTTATTCTATCCGAATTAATTTGTCCATCTTTCATTCTTTCTTTATTAAATTACAATTCACGTATTGGCAACTTCTGAATTTCTAGGTGCATCTAATAGCTGCGAATCTTGGGTTTATAATTGGTTACAATGCACAGAGGCAAAAAAACCAAGTTAATGGTCTTTCTGAAGAACTGAATAATTTGCTCTCATAAGCGGATATATAAACATTAATTACATTCTGAAGGGCTTCAGCTATTAAAACCAACTTAGAAGGAAATACAGGACTGTCTAAATTATCAGTTCTGCTTTTAAATGGGATGGCCAAAACCACTGGTGACCCTGGTGTTCCCTCCCTCCACACAGTGCCAGTTGGCACCAAGCTCACCTTGCATAATATTGACATTTAAAAAGTTTCCTGCCACATTCCTTACAAAGCTCTGTCACCAGGCTACAGGTCTTTGGTCAGTGACACTTACCTACTTTTTTCTCTACAGTTCAAGTTTTTGTGAGAAGTTATCTCCAATACTGTGGTTCACTATTTTACCTGATAGAGCAGTTTTATTACTATTATTATTTACTGAGTGCTTGCATCATCACTGATGCAGTCCCTGAATAGGACAACACAGTAGACAGGGTGTGTACCTACATATACCTGCGTTGGAGGTTGTAGAGGTTGGGTTTGGAGAGGTGTTGCACTAGGTGTACCTGCTGTGCCTGGGAAGTGACCAGTTTCATGGGGCTGAGATGCTGCGAGCAGGATGAGACCCTGCAGCTCTGACCACTAGCAACAGCCGAAGGCAAAGATGTTTCCCTGAACCACAAATTTTTACATCCTCTCACAAATCAAAATTAGTAGTTATCTGCCATAACAATTGCCTGTACTTGTGTCTTTCTTGACAGCTGAGTGAAAATCAAACAAACCCAGTCCTCGAGTCACTGCTCTGATGGGTACATTTTGAGTAAATTAAAAAGCTGCAGTTATTTCCTATTGGGGTTAATGAGCCTTTCATTTGGGCAAAGTGGTGCATATCAGGACAGTCATCAACTTGTATTTCCTTGCCCGGCTGTCACAGGCTGCTTCAGCTGAGTGCCACAGTTACCTCTCTGCTGCTGCATTTCTTCAGGCCATCAATCTCTGCTTTGACTGAAGTTGTGTTAAGAGCTCATTTTTTAATCAGGTCATTTTATGGCATTCCTGGTTGCTTAATTTTTTTCTCTTGCTTTGTGTTTTAAACTGCACTTCAGGAAGAAGGAATTATATTCAGGACGAATGATGCCTGCAAGACAAGAATATAGCCATTTCTCATCCTTAGTGTACTATGACAATGTACTGTTGATACATCTCCTTTAGCAAGCAAAAAAGCAATTTTAGTTTCTTTCAGCTCAAAGTTTCACAAAATGTCAAAGAGGTGCTGAGTCTAGAGCAAGAGTAAGACTGATGGCAGGTTCCCAGCCTGCCTGCTGGATGTGAGTACAGTGAGACAGCTTTTGCAAGCTCCTGTAAGAAACCTGAACCTTGGGAAAAGATAGTCCAGTCTTTTGGGTCCTACTGCTCTCCCCGAGACCCTGTTTTATGATATTTTGTCAAAGAATGAGCAAAACAATATTACACCTGTATTCTAGTTTTTTGGTCCTCTAGCAGAGTGGTAAGAAAGGTGATCAGACACGTAATGTCTAATACATGTTATGGTTAATTAATCCCCAAATAAATCCAAAGGAAAGATAACTGGGTCTGTCCCTATAAGTAATAAAGCATGTTAGAAAAATGGATCATTATTTCTGATAGTTATATATTTACCCTTTTTGGAGGGGACTGGGGGCCCTGAGAGGAAAAGAGGGATAGGATTTTCTTCTCCCCAGCTGCTTGAAGTACTAAAGAAATATTCCCGCCCATTATGGAAGAAAAGTGTGAAAAGTTGTTTTAAAAATGTATTTCCCCAAAAGTCTATCACAGTATGGGATGCTAAAGTTTTATCCTAAGATACGTCTTTCTGTGACATTACAAACCAGAACACTCACCTAATTATATCAAGGAGAGAAGACTTCTTTTCTTGTTGAAATTTAAAGCAGGGAATTAGTCTCAGAAATAGTTAATTACAGCTTTTCTGGGAATGGTTGCATTCCCCAATCCCCAGAACAGTTACTGGGGAGATTGCCAGTGTATTTCTGCAATTAACACTCATTAAAAATCCTTCTCTTTTAGACAAGAAAAGTCCTGTGCTGCTTTGCAGTATTCAGGCCGCAGAGGTTCAGTTTCTGTAGTGGACGCAGTCTCCTAACACCAGCCACAAACACACACATTGCATTTTGGCAGGCGGAGCTGCTGATGTTCCCCATTAGGTCAGGAAATGTGTGGGGTTTGCCAGTCTCTCCAAGGTAAGTGCTGTTTTGGCCAACTTCCCAGGGCTGTGGCATCTCTGGAGGAGCTGCAGCCCAATGAGGAGGTGATGTGGCACTCCTGCTCCCAGCTCCAAAGTCCCTTTTCCTTGTGGCCCAGTTTTAGCTGCTCCTGGGCTTCTCCCCATGCCTGGTAGGGAAAAATCCCACTGGGGCCAGGAAGCCAGGAGTTGGGAACCAGAGAGAAAATCATGTTCTGAAAGAGTTTTGGAATATGAACTAGCAGGAAATATACAGCCGCTGCTCCTGGGAGAGCAAAGAATATCAAATACAACTGACTCTGGGAAAATACCTCATCTTCTCCCAAGATGCAGCTCTCAGTTCTGGGTACCCATCAGAAAAAAATCCATGAAACATAGAATGGCCTCAAAACAGGTAATAAAATAATTTGGAGAATGGCAAGATTTCCATATGAGAACAGATGGAGAAGGTGAAGCCTGCATATTTTACTGAGAAGATGAGTTACAGTGTGTATGGTTTGCACAACGCTAGGTAATACAGAGAAACTACATGCTGGTCCTGTGCAAGCTTCCTCAGTGCAGTAACGGGGGAGTGCTGAAAGAAAAGGGAGGACAACAAACAAAAAAAAAGAGAAAAGGGAGTACTTTTATCCATTTCATAACTAACCTACTGAAATCCTTGCCATGAGATATTCTTCAAGAGGTTTGTGGAATTCAATACCAGCAATCACTTGCACAGTCCCAGTAGCTTTCCTTGGGGCAGTTAAGTAACTGCATGACCACAAATGATGCTGTCATGAGCAAGGCTGTATCAGGATGCGTCTTCCTCAAAAGCCTTGGGAAGTGTTATTAAACAGTGTGTTGGGTAATATGGAGACTGCTGAAAGATTTTCCCTTCTCTTGTTATTCACACGATGCCAAGAGTTTGGGAGGCTTCAGGTCCCAATTCCAACTTAGCTGTGACAACGCATAGGAGGTTTGTGGTTTTTCTAATTATTAATTTCTTGCTTTAGGGTGTGCTTCACTGAGCAGCTCTCCACAGACAGAGACAGTAGAGGAGGATCAGCTCAGCAGATGCTGCCTGTATTTGTATTCACCTTTCCACAGAGGCTGAGAGGCTGCCGCTCTCCAGGAGAAGATCTTAATCTCTAGCATTTTATCAACCTGAGATATCGTCTCAGAGTCCAAAGCCCATACAGCATTCACAAATCAGTACATACCAGAAGTCCTCTTTTGGTAACTGATGAGAGCTGAAGCTACATGCTGAGACTCTCTATACTTGCCAGAGAAGGCATTTGGGGCAAGAAGCATCTCTGAACTGAACACCCAAACTCCATGTCTATATTCTACAGAATTTCAGGTACTTTTTTTTATAGAGCATAAAATTCACCATGGTTCAAAGAGCCCTCCTGCATCATGGGGCTTGGAGTCCTCTCTCCATCTAGATTTCTGGACAGATAAAAGCACTTTTCCAGTAGATGGGAGGGGAGAGGGTGAGAAAAGCTCATGTGAGGATTTTGCTACCCCTTTCTTTTTTGTTCTTATTACAGGAAAGTAGTCTTTGAAATTTTCTTTGACTGAATTCCTTTATAAGCCTCATTTGTAACAATGGTCATCTCAGATTACAATCCAGATATTTTTCTGTCAAAAGCAAGGGGAGAGGAATGGTTGGTGGTAGGAGAGGATATGTTGACTTGCTCATACCCTGAAAAGGGGCATACGCTGTAAGGATTTAGTTTATACTCTGGAAAGACAAGAGGTTTAGACTCATCAGTGTATGTTCTGGACATGCCCATGCTGTACTGTTTGTAGCTGGTTAGCCAGACCACTAAAGACTTCAGAGACTGAATTACCACATTTGTCCAGAGAGCTGGGTAAGGTATCCATCTGCCCTCCTTGGGGCAGACAAGGCAGCTGTGCCAGGTATGCTTGGGCTTGTGTGCCTGGGAGAGCTGGCAAGCCTGTCTTAGGACAGGCTGTAAGCAATGCAGAGTGAGAATTGGTTATCTTTGTTAAAAAATGCTTGTCATAACAGTCCCTAGCCCTGGTCAGTCTATGTCTGATAATATAACTTGAATGAGAGCTTCTAATGCTCCATTTTTTCCTCCCTTATGCATCCCAGTATTATTTTATGTTCACTGAGTCCTGAAGAAATGATGGCACCGATGAAAGCAGGAATAACGAGGATTGTTCTGTACAGCTGAGCATTGCAGACAGAAGGTAGTAATTTGGTGGGGAGAATATGACCTATGAATTCTGTGTTTAGGAACTGTATTTACATACTCTGTATTTATAAGCCATGGTTCATATATGAACTAGGTATTCTGAATTCAGAATTTGAATTCTGCAGAGCTAGACCCAAGTCTGTGTTTAGGAATGCTGTTATAGCTTCTGGACAGTAAAGAAAATGAATGTGTAAGTGTTTCTGGTGCCAGAATTGAGATGCACGCTGTTTTGTTGCTCCAGCATCAGCAGAGTTAGCAGTGTTCCAGTAAGCATGATGCAAGTCTCCCCATTTCTTTTCAGAGAAATGCGTAATTCCATGTTGACACTGAAAGAAGTAACTTACAGGACACAGGTGCCACAGTCATGGCAAGTACGAGAATATGAAAGCTGGTTGAAAAATGGGACACTGCTTGTAGAGAGAAAACAACAAAATATCTGTTCAGGAATCCCCCTTTATCTGAACTTTTCCACCTTTGTTATGCTCTGTGGTGAACAGAAAGTGAAAGGCTAGGCTGGGCCATGCTCCTATGGTCTGTCTGAAGTCCTAACATGCTGTGTAGGCAAAGAGAAATGGCAGGCCATGCTTTTATACAGGTATGGAGGGTCAGAGCTGACCCTTGGTGATGGGGAGTAGTGGAGGGGGGGGACACGTGGACAGAGGAACATCTGAGGAGAGTAGGCATATCATGGCAGTGGAGAATGAATGAACAGTGCCCTTCAGAGCTTCAATTAAGAGAATTAATTAAGAACAGAACTACCTGCTTTCCAAAAATAAAAGGTAGGAAAAAAATTCTTGTGAATAGCATTGCATTGCTCCCCAAATAAAGAGAGGATGAGAAATAGGAATCCTGTTGGCACACAAAATTCTTTGTGGTCTTTATTTCCGGAGACTGTTAACTGCAGTAAACAGCAGCCTACATGCAATGTCCTAGGTCTGTGAAAGCACAGGTTCGAGTAGGAAAGTGCATTTCTTACAAAGGGGACATTGCAATTGTCTTCTTAATAACAAGGTTGGGCAAAATGCAAGGTGCTGATAGCCTACATATATATATATTGAGAATCTGTAGTATCTGTTAAAATTAAGGCAGAAGCACTGAAGGAAGAAGAGACTGAGTAAAACCTGAGATACACTGGGGAGTTTTTGTAAAAGGGTAGTATTTACTTGTATGGTAACAACCAGATGGCACACCACTTCTGAAAATAGGATTTTACTCTCCATTCTTTTTCACTGGCTCTGGATATTTTTCAGCAGTTGCTATAGAAGTGTTCCCTGTGTAAAGTTGTGGGATAGACAATGGGCAGTTTAAGACTAGAGGACATTCCCATGGTCTCTATAACCCTCCCATTTTTCCCTGCCTAAGGCTACTTAGAAACTTAATCTGGCTTGGACCAAAAAATGCTTCCAATGTGGAGATGGGTCTAGCTGTTATATTAAAACCAGATAATTTCCAAGTATTTGAAACTCCCTGATAATGGGGTCTGATAAAATTTTGCCAAAGTTTTCTTCTTAAACTGCAATAGCTAAAACTTGAATACCTGCATAGGAAACTTTTTTAAAATGCTGGTGCATAACCAGGGTTGTAACACTTCAGTGGGGAAAAAAACAGCTTTAAGACAATCAGGTGAAAACTAGGAAGATATCTCCCTACAGTGGATTATATCATGACCATGATAGGATAGTCTAAGGCAGCAAGTGAAAGGGTCAGGAAGATAAAAACTGGATTTTTGATTAGACTCTCTCCCTTCTGTTTTTGTCTCTCACATTTTCTTTGTTGTTATTAGTTTCCTTTTCAGGAGTCTTTCCTGACAGTCCAGAAGTTATAGCTAGCAATGCAGTGTACAGGCACTGAAAATTTTCACCTGCAGGGTCAGCCACAGAGAAAAATTGTTTGATATTAATGACAGACTAAGCCTGCTATCCCTGCAGCCAATGCTGCATGCAAAAAGTATCTTTGAAGCTGGTCCTATTTTTACCTCGTGTAGTAATTTGTGTTGCTGTGTATGAAAACTGTTAAGCATTAAACTGCTGGTCTCATGATCTCATTTTAACAGTGGCTGCAAAGCTAGAAACCTTGGCTTTCTTGAGATCTCCTACATGACATCTATAAGGGTGTTTCAATATCAGGATATTTTTGCATTTTCATTTGTAGTTTTTACCACTCTCCTTTAAAAATATGTAACAGGATAGGTCATTAAATGTCAAAAATAGAAGCATTAAGCCCCCAAAGATTAAGGGAGCCATCCATGGTTCAGCCCACTTTTTTTATGCTTGGTTTCCCCACAGGTTTAGGAAACAATCCTGAAGGCTAATGGTTTGTCCAAAACATCCATGAGAGTTCAGAGTGCTTTGCAGAAACAAGTCTCTTCTGATTAAAATCCATTATCTGAGTTTCTTCTCCCCCCGCTCCCACCCTTTAACAGCTGGTCTGAGCTGGTTGTCCAGGCCCTTCCCAAAAGAATGAAGAGATGGTGTCATCTCCAAAAGGCAACACATCCCATCGCCAAATCTGAATCTAAAATAGGTGAATTTCTTGCCCCCCCCAGTGACTGTAGAGGAAGTCTGGGACATTGCCTTAGAGGAGGACCTAACTTTTTGCCCAGCAGAGGTCATAAGGTGAATCAGTCACTTCGTGTAGGACAGAATTCCTACTGTCTGGGTCCATGCACCATCCCCATCAGATAACATGGTCCTTCAAGGAGGAGCTGGAGAACGAGCACAATATTTTTAGCTTTATTTGGAATTAATTTCTGATAATCTACATTACTGTGAAATTGACTGGAAGATTAATGTACACACTGCTTTAGCAAAGACCAAACAAGTGTGTCTGTTTTTAAAAAGATGCACTGCCAGAGAAGTCAGGGAAGAGCTGAGGCTGGGTTTTGTCATGGAGCATAGGATTTTAAACTGTAGATTAAAAATGAAAACTGCTGAAAATACTAAGCCAGACGACTTAAAACATGTGGGCAGGGGCTTATGTGGGGAGGCTAGAGGGTAGGAAGGAGATAAATATGCAGAGAGGAGGCAGAGGTAACAGTTTGTGTTGCATCTAAAATGAGCTAAAGACTAGTAACCTTTTTCAAAGGCAGTCTTCCTCCCCTGTTCCAGCTGCAGAGTCATCTTCATTTGTTGCCTTTGTTTTCCATTAGGTCTGCCAGCCAAATAGACCTGTCCCGTAGCCACGTGGTCACTAGAATGACCTGATGGAAGTGCGGGGAATGTGTGGCCAGGACATAGGTGAGGAGAGAGTGTTTTGGTTGCAGGTACCTCTCAGATCAGTTGTATACTGAACTTGTGCTCCTCACCCCAGTAGACTGGTGAGCTGGACTGGTTGTTGGAGGCTGCATCTACAGGGGTGGCACTGGGTGAACGTGCAGCTCTTTGCAGATGTGGACAGGATGGTAAAAGTTTCATCTTCAGTGACAGCTTTCAGAGCTACAAAGCAAAACAAAAGCATGAGATCTAATAAAGAACAGAAGCTTGGCTGTCATTTCAAAGTGATGTCTGAGCTCCCAGCTAGGCTAGATCTCCAAAGGTGGTTGCTACACTTTAGATTCTTGGTATTTTACTTAGAACTATTCAGTTTGTAAAGTCCATGTATCAGACATGCAGAAGCAAGGAAGACACAGCCTGCTCAAGAGGTACAGACACTGGAAATACTTCTGTGTTTTCCTAATCATTCAAAAAACTGAATAGTTGAGCACCTAGCAAGAGAGACTTTCCTTCATATTCTGAAAGGATGAGGAGGACCAGCTGATTATAACAGAGTGAAAAGAGCTCTGTTTTTTTAGCATGTGTGGGTAGATTATAGCTCACAGCCACATGAGCTGATCTGTGGGCCTTTTCTAAATATGTTCTGTCATGGAGGGTATTATTCCTTTGCACAATATGGGGTTCAAGGGAGCAAAACTGTAGCATAAGGTCTCCAAGTCCCTGCAAATACAAAGATTTTTCCCAAAGCGAGGTGGTCCAAAGGAGTATCAAGGACTTTCTTTCTCCATGTTTCAATATTTATGCTTTCCTGTGTGTTATTGCCATCAACTGCTGAGCTAAAATCTGAGAAACCTTTTTGGAAGGGAGGACAATGACAGACAGGCAGTATCTAAAAAAGTGACTACCTTCTGTGAATGCTAAGAAAAGTGCACCTCAAGATATTTCCCACAATCAAGTATTTGACTGAAACATGAAATTTGCTTCACCTCTGCTCAACCTCTTTTGAAATCTGAGTCCCATTAATATTTTAATAAAAGAATTTCCTGGCAAAAAGAAAAACAAAAGTTTTAACAACTATTTTGAAGAAGGTAAATTGTGAACTTTTAAATATCTGTACCGAAAAATGTGATGCTGCATTCCATTAGCAGACCACGCTCAACCAGGAGTTATAGACATTTCAGTGTCAAAATGTAAGGATGACTTGCATGAAGTTCCACAGAGGATTGCTCTAGGTCTGGTAGTATTCATTAAATTCATTAATGAGCTGGATGATGACACAAAGAGAATCATTATTAAATTTGCAGATAATTTCAAGCAGCAAGAGACTGCAAGTTAGTTAGAAGCCAGGATTAAAATTCAGTGATCTTGATAAATTGCAGATACGATCTGAAAAATGTGGGTAGCATTCAATATGAATAAGAGCTACATTTAGACAGAAAAGAGGAACTGCAGAAACACAGGACAGCAAGGAACTGTTTTTACAGTGATTCTGTGGGATAATATTTAGCAGACATCCTAGACCACAAATTGAAGAGGAGGTAATAATGCTGGGCTGGTGCAAAAAAGCGGAACATCACCCTGGGCTGTCTGTGCAGGTGCAGAGTGCTCTGTTTGGCACTGGTGAGGTGTCAGCAAGAGTGGTGTGTACACTTGTGGACACAAGAAAAATGTGGAGCAGCTGGAGATGGTCCAGAGGACAGCAATCAGAATGGTGAGACATTGAAAAAACAAGTTGTAAGGAAAGAAAATTGATGCTGTCTAATCTGATATAGAAAAATGGGTAAAGGTCTTAAAAAATGTGAAATTCTGCTCCGAAGAGAACAGTGATAATCTGCTTTCTACATCCATGATGAAGGACAAGAAATAATGGGCTCCAATTTTAACAGAAGAGATTAATCTTCAATATTAGGATGAAACTTTGTACAGACAGTGTTTCACTAAACACTAGACTAAATTTCCTGGAGTGTCTATGGCATCTCCATCACTGAATGTCTTTAAGGACTTGTCAGGAGTAGTTTAGGCATAGCTGAGCCTACCTTGAGCCGTCAACAGACTCAGTGATTTCCAGTCCCCTTCTGTGCTACAATTTGATAATAAGAAGCAGAAAAAAACCCCCAAACCACTGAGTAATTTACATGTTTAGTTAAAATTATCTATAGTTTTCTGAATATGCATCACTGCAATCAGCTTCTGGGAAATTTAGCCTTCAATCTCTAAGAATGTAAGCAGGAACAAGCTGGAAATTTCAGACTTTGTAACTTGTCAAAATTTGGGCAGATTTTCACAGAACAGCATATCCTTGTCACCAAGGCCCATCTCCCTGATACGGTTTTAACAATAGCCTCAAAACATGGGCATATTCATTTATAAAAATATATTTAACATGGGCAAAAGCCTTTTTTCATCACATCTCCTTGGAGCAAGTTAAACTGGTTTTGCTGAAATATGTATATATATATATATATAAAAGATAGAAAATAAGAAGCCAGCCTTGTGCCGGTCCATAAAATTAAGGGCTTCAGCCCAGGCAGTTGAAGAATGGCAGAATTTCAGCCATGTCTGCCATAGTTATTTACCTGCAAGTGGATCTGAGGACTCACTGTTTCATTAGCATTTATAACGGTCTTTGAGATCCTGACATGAAGTGTATTACATCTTCTAAGGATTTGTGGAGTTAATGGTGACGCTGATCTGAAGCAGTTTCTTGGATAATTAGAAAAACACATAATTAACCCCATGTTTTTTAAAATAGATCCCGTGCATTATTTTGAATTAGGCACTGTGCAAGTGTGGTGTTCTCATGTTCTAGTTTAACAGCAGAATGTTTTGAAATGTGTTTTAATGGAATGGGGCTGAATCAGTCTCTTATTATCATAGCTTAGTAGGCTGAGTATTGAAGTAAGAAGTGCGTTTCAAGGAGAGAGCTGCTGGTTGAGCTCTTCTGGTCAGAGAGGTGGAAGAGGAGACCAGAACTGAGCCCTGGGATCCATCTCGTATTTCACACTGCTGACATTTCCAGAACTGGCATCTAGATTCCTGGCTTTGTAGTCAATGGAGATTCACAAAGCTAGGCAAGGTTAACCACAGTTCAGAGAGGCAAACCTCCTTACAGTCTTGTGCTCAGCAGAGAGAAAGTCAAGTTCTTTCTGGCACAGCTCTAAGCATGTGAAGTTATGCTCCAGCTTTGAATCTGCAGCTGTATCTACCCACTGTCTCTAGTGAAAGCCCAGAAAAATCAGGTTTCCTAGGCTAATATCTGGTTTTTGAGTCCTTCTGCCTCCCACCTCCCACTCATCTTAGTGAGTGCTGCGCAACTGACCTCCGCTCAGCCAGATCTCCTCCATGTGCAGTACTTTCTCAGCAGGAGGCAAGCTGGAACAATAATTGAAAAGCAATCCATTAATAGTCACTTGAATTTGAAACTGAGTTTTAGGGAATTGTCTTATTCAAATTGTAGAAATGTTTGACTGCTCAGGCTTTACTGCTGTTAATAGGGAAAAAAAAAAAAAAAAGAAAAAAAATTAAGTAACTGAATATTCACCAAAAGCAAATGTCAAATGTTACACTCCCCTGCCAAAACTAGAAAATGCACTGTGATGTTTAGCTACATAAATTAGCCAAAGAGGGAGAAGTGGCACCATAAGATTTAGAAAAATCATCAACACTCTGCAAATTTTTCAAAACTATTAGAGAAAAGACTTCATATATAAAAACATGTGTGTACACAAAGTGAATATATATAGATACACAAATACACACACATGCATTTTGATACTTGAACTGTGGTGGTGGGTACTATACATCATCCAAGTACAGAAACAAAACATGTTTTATGGTGATGTTTGCCATTTCTTCCATGTTAAATGTTTTTTCAAAAGCAGAAGATGATATAGTTTCTGCTGTGACAAATGCATAGTTTAATAAGACACATAAATAGTGGCGAGAGAGGGATATAGCATACAAACAGCATGATCAGGGCTATGAAAGGCACATACTGCATCTTGCTAGTTTTAAGGGTTTTTTTTAAACACATTTCATGCCTTCCTCCACACTTAAGGCTCCTCATTCCCACTGTGCAGCAGCTCCCATCACAGCTTATGTAATTAATCATCATAAAACCTATTTCAAACACAAAAAATCCAAAGGAAACTTTTGCAGTATTGCAGAATAAAATAGCCAAGGGTGTTGTGATTTATTCAAAGTAAGTATTCCTTGTGCACCTTTTCCAGTCCAGCAGGTAAAGACTGAAAGAAGCCTGAATTCTATGGGAATTCACACATTTCTGCCACTTAGAGCTGTGAGCTTTCATAATACTTGGACATTCAACGTGGCAGAAGTGGAGGCGCTACCTGGTCTGGGAAAACTTTACAAGTTTGGATCAGATGGATGGAGTCTGGGCAGAAGGCTGCTCTTGACTAAAGGACAGTAAAGAAGAAACATCATCAGATATCAAGGAACTGATCTTCTGGTGAACTGAAGGAAGTGATGGAGAGATCTCAGCAGATTCCTAGCTGTTACAGAAAAAACTAAAATCCCCTCTTAAGACCCACCTTTAGCACAGGAAAGAATTAGACAGTGCTCATCTTCTCATTCAGCCAGTGCTCTGATTTGTTCAGATGTGAGATTTCCAAGGCAGGAGAGAAAAGGGTGCCTCTGCTATCCTTATGCAAGAACCAATATCCTTATGCAAGAATATTGAGGAAATGGAATCTGTCCCCTTCTGATTAGTTGTATTGCTCTTGGTCCATTTTGGGACTCGAGGTAAGACAATATGAGGCAAAGCTTCTTACACAAACTTCTGTGTAATACTTCCAGGTCTTCTGGACTGTCCCAGGTGTATTTACAAAGACTGTGAATTTTGCTTTCCCACAGTGTTCTTTATCGATAAAATTGAACAGAGAGACCATTACTAATGCTGTCCTGATATTTTTAGCTTTATACAAAAAAATTATACTCAATACTTTTGGTTTGGTTTTGTGATTCCTCTAGATTCAAGGCACAAGTTCCTCTGTGCCTGAAATTCATCACCATGTTGTTGGTTTTTTTTCCTGATGGTAACAAGTCACTGAGAAGTTTGTCAGAAGTCACGCAAAATTTAAGAAGCATTAGAGCTGACACAAATTTCATGTTTGCAAAGACAGCTGAAATCCCTTTGCACAAAGGGAGGAATTCAGTGAAGCTCAACAAGGCCAGTGCACACTGGCTCTGAATGGTTCCTGTTAAGTTGCCTTTGTTCTTTTAGCTTGCGTGATCCTTGTAGGTGTAGAAGTATACATTTGGTTTGATGCTGTTTAACTCACGGCTCAGAAACTGGCAGTATACATTACCTGTGTTCTTCAGCCTGACATGTTCAATTTCTGCAAAACACGTTAACATGGATCAACGGAAACCTCTTGCGGGCTGAGATCCCCATGGGAGAATTCTCCCTGTAGGGAAAGCCCTCACACTCGTATAAACCTGGCAGATGTGGCAGCATCTCCTACGCTGGCTTCCCCTCCATAGAAGGGTGTGCAGGAAGGACTCAACACAGCAAGGCTCCCCATACTTGACTCTCCAATGACAAAATTTCCTGAGAGTCTCAGAGATGGAGGTAGAAGGAAGAGCAGTCTTTCTGCAGACCTAATGTGTTTTGGGGTTGCATGGCTGAAATCAACTATTTTTTCTAATTGCTCCCTTTTCCTGCTGAATCCATATGGAACATAGCACACACTATAGTGTTTAGTTTTTAAAGTATAATTCCATAAACACATGCTAGGAATCACAGAGGGGTACCATGAAACAGTAGTTGAGATTACCGTATGTAGCGCATGACAAAAGAGAGAGCAAGTATCACTTGACTTGCCAGTTATTGGTCTCAATGACAAGATGCAGAATAACTTTTTCCTTCTGGTAGGTAAAGTAAGGTAAGCAAAATTAATGGCACCCCACAACGTGCTCCAGCTGAATGCTAGCGCGAGTCTGTACTGCTTGTAAACTTCCAAATTTGCCAGTCAATCTAGCCACCAATTCTATACAGTTAATTGAATGTTTACAAAACAAAGGATCCTCCTGTAAAAAGGCTGAGGAATTCAAGACTGCTGCTACAGCCTGTTACTCAAAAATGTACCATGAAATAAGCAACGGGCTTTGTGCTGACATTTAAAAAAAATAATACAATATGTACCATAAATGATGTGCTAAAACCTCCTTAAAACTACAGAGAAATTGTGCCATAATGACTGCCTGAAACAAAATTGGAGAGAAGAATTAATCCACCAGCTAAGGTCTTATTTAGTTTGCTTTAACAAAGTCTGTAAAGCCTATTGCTCTGTTATTCTAATGATGTAGGCTAAGACACAGGAGATAAGAAAAGCCAAGACACTGAAAGCTGTTGTAAAACTAGGTCACTGTTAAATTAAACATTTTATGAAAAATAGAACCTACCTTGTACAACTCTGACAACCTCTTTGCTTTTTTCATGCGCTCAGCCAGGAGAGAGGCACTTACTCCTCTTTACTGCCTTCCTGGGAAAAAGCACCGGTTTAGTGACGTCTCAGCACCCACCCCTGAGCCAGCAGCTCCATTTTTTCTTGTAATTAACAACTATTTAATATTTATGAAGTAAGTGCCACGGGGTAACACTTACTCGTCAGATCAACAACACTGTTGGTTTGCAAACTGAAAGGAAAGCACTGGCCCTACCTCTGAGCACCGCAACCACCACAGCTGGACCAGCTTCTGCTCTTCAGAGTTTTCTTCAAGCACCAGGAGAGGAGGATGCTACTGGCAGAAAGGTAGCCATATGTACTCCTTTTTTTCAGACAAGCACAGGGGAACATGCTGTGCCGTGACTCTCTTCACCATGTGGAGAAGCTCTCGAAATACCCTGGAGACTCCCACTGTTGGGCTGTGAGTAAGAGAGCTAGCACAGGCCCTGTGAGCATGTGTAACTCTAGTGTCATAGCCACTATATGCTGTGGTTGAAAGCTGTGCCTTTCAAAGCTGATGGAATGACCCCTTTACAGCAATGAGGATAATACAACTTTTTGAGAGTATTACTAGGTGTGGGGGAAGTTTTCTACTGCTGCAGTCTTCAGTAAAAGATAGGATAACTTTGTAAAAGTTGTGTTTTGGTCATCAAAACCAGTCTCTATGATAAAGTAAAGCTGGCCAAATATTTTCAGTGTAAATGTTAGTGAAAATGAAAATCTAGCTCAGCTTCTTTTGGTTTCAATGATGTATTGTTACTGACAGGTGATGTTCTATACCTGGTGTGGACTATGGTAGGCTTTTCTGGCTTTAAGATCTCATCACAAAATACAGTGGAGAGGGGACAACAAAACTCTGTCCCCCTGGCTGGAAAAATGTGTAGCAGTCCCTCGCCACGCATTCTTCCCCAGTACTTACTGAGCATAACAAAGCATTTCAGGTGGAAGGTCTTTTTCCTCAAACCTTTCTGTATGTGCTTAGTTCTACATCAACTTGAGATGTCCCACTGATCTAAATGGAACTGTTCCTGCATCTCTAATCATACTCATCAAACTGCTGGACTCTCCCGCTGGGAAAGAGGTTAAACTGAGAAATTATCTCCTTGATAAACCAGGTCTGATGACATTGTGTTCAGCACAAGGATCAATGCAAATACAAACCTAGCTTGGTTTCTTTTCGTTTTAATTATGTATCATTTATTCTAGTAGTTAATGCATGAAATTAAAAAATGTTGCTATGCCATTTTTCTTTATAGCAGTTATTACTTCAAGGGACCAAAGAATAGTTGTTACTTGAGAGAACCCAGTAGACAAAGATTCATTTAATTGTAGTATCAAATGTGTAAATAAGACATGAAATATTATCCCAAACTGAAATACCATTTGAACTATTATTATTTATCATTTGCCTTTCCTTTCATTTGTACTTTTTGGTTACAATTTCTTCTATTGAGCACAAATTAAAAAAGCACAGTGGTCACTTTTGCTTTAACGTTTCCAGTCAGCTTCCTTTCTTAACATCATGTGGTGCCGTACTACGGTAATACTCGGCCTAGAAACACTGCCGGGAAACATATTCATAATTACTTTAAATTGCAGTTAATACACATGTAAAATATTTTCTGTCAATCCTGTATTTTGAAAACAGCATTTCTATAGAACTTGCATTTTATTCTGAGTTAAGCTGATCAATTGAAGCACTTAGACCTGTTAACTACTGCATGTACGCTCCTTTGAGAGAGCTGGGAGAGCAAAGACCATGTAGAACAGAGGTGAAACAGTTGTTCCTGAATAGACCTGATATAAGACACTGAAATATTTCATCCCTGATGTTACAAGAAGTCATACTGCAGCCTGACTTGATATAACTACTGGTTTGAAATGCTTTGCTGAGAAAATATCTGCAAAAAAAATATCTGTGTTTCATAGGTAGCCACTTTCTCCTTCCTCCTTTTGCCAGAAAACTGCGTGTGGCTTAGGTTTATCTGAAGGGAATGGCAAGTAGTTTAAATTCAAACTTGATATAAATGGAAATATTATTAGATTCATTTTATTTCAAAAAAGTATCCCCAAAATATCCTGTCATGTTTCAGAAGTGCAATCTCTTTGAACAAAAAAATCAGGGAAGGTCACCGAGATGAGAATGTTTTAACCTACTGCAGAAGGTTTTAAATGCTCACAGCTGAAATCTGAACCAAATCAATTGAATCAACACCCTGTGAAGTTCCATAGTGGACAATGAGCTCATGTGAAGCACAACTGCAGAATTTTGCCACTCAGATGCAGTTTGGAGCGTGACAAGGAAATAAATGCACAGTCTGTGAAGATGCAGGACCTTTTAGAAGTGAGTGTGGGCAAAATGTGCAGGCTGGAACCTGGCATTTGCAAGACTAAGGAAGGAGTAGCCAAGAATGGTAAAGATGGAGAGACAGATCCAGTAGAAATGGAAGTCATGCAGCGCTGCACCAGAAATAATTTTTTCTTCAGAATTTATCATTTGAATTACTGCAGCAGTTTCCTGTACCAGACATCACCAGAAAGTCAATGTGCTAGGTGCACCACAACCATAACAGGGAATCCCCGCACAAGATAGCTTTTGGTGTCAATCAGCAGGCTTATCGACTACAAGCCTGGTTTTGATAACATCCAGGATGTTAGGAAAGGGGGGGAACAGGGACACCGCACAAGGGCTTTTAAGACAGGGTGTGCAGGTTGGTAAAGTAGCCTTTCCTCTGTGGAGCTGACAGCCTTTGCTGTGAAGAGTTTCAACGGCAATAACAAGTCTGAGGTGTGGAAACCAAACCTTGGAAATGCAGAAAATTTTGGCACAGAGATGGGCGCGGATGCCTGCTGTCAAGGGTCTGGCCTAGTGCTTTCCAGCATAGCTTTCTCAGACTTGAGGGTCAATTTTGGGCAAGGTGGGCTTAACTTGCCTTCTGGAGGAAAAGGAAAGGAATAAAAATCTTACCCCATCCAATAGGGAAATTGGAGGAGAATATCGCTGGGAAGTATGCAAGCTACTTTGCTCACCTAATTAATGTATGGAAACTCTTTCTAGCTAACGCAATGGCTTTTGCCCATGTGCAGGTCTGCTTAAAAGAGCTGGGTCTCTACGCGGTTTTGTTGAAGCTGTGGTGCCTGTTACGAAGGATAACGGCGTGCCGAGTGCCGGGCTCCTTGTGACCCCAGGCTTCAGCTGGGAAACCCTGGGTGTTGGAGGAGCACGACCCAGAGATAAGGCTTTCACGGTTACAGAGGGAAGAATTTTGCCTAGTGCTTTAATCACGCGGTCCAACACATAAGTAAGAGCGGAGGACAGATGTGAGGCCTGTCTTCCTCTCCTCGCCTTCCTTCGGAGCTGCGCCAAGTCGCCCAGAGGCAGCCGAAGTGGCGGGCGGGCTGCGGGGGGCCGAAGTTCCCCCCCCCCGTCACCGGCCAAAGGGCGACCGACGGGCTCAGAACCGGGAGGGAAAGCGGCCTGCCCTCGGCGCCGGTGCCGGGCGGGGGCGGTGTGCCCGGGCTGCCCGCAGCGGGCGCTGCTGCGGCGGCGGGGCCGGGGCCGGGGCCGGGGCCGGGGCCGTCACCGCCCCCGCGTCCCCGCCCGGGCCGCCGCCCCCGCCCGCCCGGCGCGGGCTCGGCGGAGGGTCGGGCGGCGGTGGCGACGCGGGGTGGGCCGAGGCGGGGGCGAAGGGGCCGCGGTCTGCCCACGGTCTGCCCGCCCTGCTCCGGCAGCAGCAGCAGCAGCAGCAGCAGCGTCGCCCTCGCCGCCGTCCCCGCCGCAGCCTGAGGGGCGCTGAGGAGAGCGAGCGAGCGAGCGATTTTTGGAAGAGGCGCGGAGAAGAGCCCCGGGGAAACCGCCGGCCCCGCCCGCAGGCTCACGCCATGGTGCGGGCCCCCCCCAGTCCCTGAGGAGAGGCGAAGCGGGAGGCGGCAGGGGACGGCGGCGGCGCGGTTGCTAAGGTAATGGGAGTGGGCTGCACGCAGGGCTGGGGCAGGGGCTGCTCTCGCCGCCGTTCTTTTCATCCTTCTCCGCAGTGGTTCGGCGGAGCGGCGGCCGCTCGGCTCTGCCCTCTCACAGGGCTGCCCGCCCCGGATAGCGGAGCCCCGGCCCGGCGGGAGGGGGCTGCCCGGTCGGCCCCGAGGGGGGGGAGTTTGCTCCGAGTTGGTAGTAGCGGACAGGTGCCAGGCGGTGCGTGTGGAACGGGGGTGTGTGTGTGTGTATGTACTGGCCCGCGTAGCTGGGCGGGCAGGGGGGGGGGGGAGGCTGCGCCCCTTCCCGCGTCGTGCGGGTCTCCCCCCGTCCGCCCCGAGCGCACCGCGGCTGCGGTTCGCCCTCCCGCGGGGGCCCCGGGTCGGCGGCGGCGGCGCCTCGGCTCAGCCCAGGCGGTGCCGGGGGTGCCCTGTCCCCTCCAGGCTCGGCTGGGGTTCAGGGGGACGCGGCGTCCCAGCGGGTACCAGGGCAGCGCCCGGGGAGCCGGGGCTGCCGGTGGAGAGACACGACAAGTTGTGGTGTCCCCAAACCGCAGAGCTTCTCGGGGTGGGGGAGGCCTCGGAGAAGGACGGGGGGGACGGGAGGCAAGCGCTGGGGTACGGCTTGGAGGGGGAGCTGGTGCCCCGTGGGAAAACTGGGGAACCGTTTCGCTTCGGTAGCGTATGGCAATAATATACTTTCATCCGCCAACAAAGTGCGTTTGTATGAAGACAGATCGGCGTGCGAGAGTAAAGCTGCCAGGCGCTCTCTTCTCAGAGCCTTAATCTCCTGTGACACTAAAAGCATCTTCCTAGTCACTAGCTGCGACGGCATAAATAGAGGAATAGGTTGCGGGGCCAGCAGGGAGCTTCAGGTATCTTTTTTCTGAGGAAGATGCAGATTTTTGTATAGATAACAGCACGCTGCCGCTGATACGGTGCAGACATAGCAGCAGTCAGGGCTGCCGCTCCGAGAGGCTGACTACGCCTGTGGCTCTGGTCTTGTTGTCCCATCCGCACCAGGGCCGCTCTCGCTGCCGGACGCGGCCCTCGCTGGGACAGCCTGGGTAAGTCGGGGCTTGCTTCAGCTGATCAGCGAGGGGCTTGCCAGATCGGTACCCCAATTGTAGCCTGCGTGCTCCAGAGCAGCATGACACTTCCCAACACATCCCTGAAATTAAAGATTATGGATGTGCATGATTGCTCTTGAATGTTTTCTGTTTGCTAACTGCCAGCATGTAGGGATCAGAAAGCAGGAAAATTTGTCTTTGTTAAGTAAAGATGTACTGTAAAACTTACCTTTGCGTTGGCACGTTACGCTGTATATTGGTGGCTTCCCACCCCAAAGAAAGCTACATTTCGTTTGTGTTTGTGTGTTTCTGTGGGAAGTGCTTTGGGAGCTGTGAGTGTGAAAAGCGCTTTGTAAAGGTATAGCGTTATTTGTAATTGCTCACTGAAGAACATAGTGAAAAGAGGTTAACTGTAGTTCAAAGCTTTGGGGATTTAAGGCATTTGAAATCATTGTAAATATTCTCCAGGGTCAATTTGGGTTTATTTTGAATCGCAAGGTTGTATGTACTTGCTATCATCCGTTTCTTTCTTTCTTTTTTTTTTTGAATGCCAGACTTATCCTGATCTTGCAGATCGGAAGAACTAGCAATTGTTTGCTGTGCAGTTATGATCCATAATACTTTCTCACCAGCTGACTGGGAACACTTTCACTGTACTTTCTTGTAAATCCGCTTTAAAAAGCGGTCAGACGTTGAAGAGCAGTTATTGACTTAGGGGTATATGGTTACAAGCACAGAATAATAGTGTTCGTTGCTTGAATGCGTGTGTTAAATGCTGAAGAAACTGTTTAGACTCAGCCAATATTGACTCTTTTAGATGAGCTGTTCCTTTTTCTAATGACCTGACTAATAGAATAATTAATGGCAAACATTCCAATTTCTTCCCTAACTGGCTACAAGTGTGGTGGAGTTCAGATAGCCCATTTTTTCCATTTTGAACTGTAGTAGTGATCAGAAGGAGAAATAGTTATTTGCTGCACATCTCATACTGAGGTTTATAGTAATAGATATCTGAAGATTGCTGTTCACCTACCTGACTGATTTTTCTGGTTTCTTCTTACGTCCCTTCTCTTCTGAGAAAGGGCATAATAAGAAGCTGCATATAGTCATTGTCAACACTGCTTGCCTTAATTTCTCTCTGATGGTCCCTGGGATGCAGATTGTGCAGACACCTGTTTTAATCAATGACACCTAAAGATAAGACAAAATCGTGTCCTCTTAAAGCAGCAATTACCTACTTGCTAACCACTTACAGGGTGCTTCAGTATCTGGGATGTAATTCTGGTGGAGCACACTGGTACGGCAGAGGTGAGCAGAGCACTGTTCATTCACGGGAGTAACTCCGCGTTGGTTAATGTTTCTGAGGCAGCTGGAGGAAAGCTGAGTGTATGGACTGGAAATGCTAGGATCTGTCGTTGTCCCTTCGAGCAGCCAAGAAGGGGAGAAAAGGAGAGAGCAGTCCTGTCCCAGCAGACTGCAGCAAACTAGCAGATGGCAGGGAAAGAAAAGAAGCTGCTGTATGTGGAGTAGCAGGAAGACAAAATAGCTGCAGTGTGTCATCTTAACACGGTACGTTAGGATGCTATGTTAGTGTGTGGTGAAACTGCTGAATCTTGCAGTGCTGTGGCTTAGGCTTCCTAATGGCAATACAAAGGTGTTGCGGGACGATTGTTCTTCTTGCTGCCCTCAATAATAATACGAGTCTCCAGCTTTTCAAGAATGAGGGATAACTAACCTGGAGGCTCTGGCTGGAGATACCTTTGATATCTAAATCACACCCTGCAGTTGTAAAGTGGCAGCAGAATGAGGGCAAGCTGCTCTTACCGTGCCCAATGCTACAAGAGTGCAGTTTTGCCCTTACGGTTTGTTGTTGCCTCATGTGTGCTCATCACCTAGAGCTTCAGTCACGTTTCTGCAAGCACACCTAGGCTCTCTAAAGGGGAGATTGTATGAACAAACAGGTCCACTTCTCCTAGCAGCGCTAGACTGTTTCAGGGTACAAATATTGCATGTAGTTATCAGAACTGAAATGCTCCTTGCTCTTCGTGGGACTCTTCTCAGCTTCTTCATGACTGCATTATTATCTATGTCAATTCATACCACAGTATTATAATTACACAGAAAACCTGGGTACAATAAGAATATTATGTTGATGATTTGGAAGGGTGTTTCTTCTTGTCAGTCTTTGAACTGCTGGTCACCAACGTGGCGTAAGACAGCACCGTGCCGTCTGAAGTATCAAATGAGATGTAAAGAGAGATACCGTGGCCCTGTGTTATTACTGACGGTGTAGTAGTACTTTTAACCCTGAATGCTTGTGGCTCTGTCTGCATGTGAGAGAAAAGCTGACCAGAGCTGTGATGGCCAAGCACATTTCGGAAACACTCAGGTGCCTGTAGGTGGTGATGGACACCACCTTGGGTTTTTGGAAGCATCTGGATGAGTCGGTTGCTTGGTTCCTGTGGAGTTACATATCTGACTTCCTCAGGCTAGAGAATTCCTTGTTTGCATCTTTGAGCACTTACGTATAGTTGAACATCTGTCTTCATATACTGAAGTAAATTATTATATTCCTACATTTTTAACTTCTTTCTGCAAATTTCTGCCTCCATTCTTTCATCTCTTAACTTTCTGTGTAGCTACTGTGAAAGCACTGCTTGCATTGAGGTGGTGGATTTATGAGGGTTTAGAGGTGGCTAGAGCGCACACAGTCTGAAGTACTTTGAAAAATTTGGTATTTCTTTATACCCTTGAAAAGGTAATAATAGATGTATTGTGGAGAGTGCTAAACTGTGTTTGATTACAATTTTCCTTTAGTGATGTAGTGACTTTGAAAGTTTTTAAAGGATGATTTTAATGTTAGTGAATCCACAGTGTTTTCTTAATCTATATAAATTTTACCATGAAAAGACTTTTCCGTGATTTCAGTTACTGTTTCCAGCTGGAGTAATAGCATATTGTGGTGACGGGAATGAGATAATTTCTGATGTTGTGCTTTATCTGTGAAGAGGAGCAAGAAAGAGGAGCTAATTTGTGTTTTCCTCATTGGTTGTCAAGCTCTAGAAAGATTGTGGAGTCAAGAGAGATTGCTGCTACCCACTTGTGTTGCATCAGATCTCATACTATTTTTTAACATCTCTGTAGCTGGTGGCAAAGAATGTGGAGAGAGAGAGAGAAAGAGAGGTAGATTAAAATTTCAGTAAGCAATAAGGTTCTGACATTTGGGGGTCCCAGGAGCTCTGCATTGTCATGCTGGAAACAGCTCTCTTCCTAGACTCGGCAGTAGCAGAATAAGGCACAGGTGCCGCACTTTGCCTACATGGGGGTGATGAGGACCATGAGGTAGTTAGGCAGTGAAGAGGAATTAATGCTGTATTTTTGCCAGGAATCTTCAATTATACGTTACAAACATCATCCCAGTGGAAAGGGACAATATTTCATCTTTTTCACTGTGCTTATAGAACCTGGCATCAGTGGTGACACGTTCACAAGGTAGTTGAAAGCCCCTCAGATTGATTACTACAGACCTACTATGTTATCGGGATGTGTGTTGAGCAAATGATAACTAATGGTTTGAAGGTCAGCACTTATATGTTCAATTTATTGCTCTGACATCCATTATGTGAATGTGGGAAGTCACTTAATTGTGATTTAGTTTATCATTTTGTAAAAGAAAATAATATTAGCCTCGGTCACAGATGAGCAACTAGTTTTAGATTATGCCTTCAGTAGTGTAACAGCAGTCTGGCAGACACATATAAGCTCAGTTAAAGGAACTGTCTTTATAGGAGTGTTATAGTATAACAATAGTAGTAGTAAAGTATATTAGTATTTGTAATGTACATAGCATGTATTGGTATTTGTATGTCCAGTTATGGCATTGTGGAGTTCAGGGTAGATGAACCACTGCTGTGGGAGCTAGCTAATTCAGGAGCAGCTTAGATGCTTTTTATATTGCAATTACTGAAGTGATTTGGACGAAAAGGCTGTGTGGTGGTGTGATAAACAGTAGGGCAGTGAAATCATAGCATATTGCATCATGTCCTTGAAGTACATGGGATGCAACCAGTTGTGTTCATTTGCACCAGGGGTATTGCATGGTGCCACATCTTCAAAAGCACCTGGGCTTTTGGGTAGCAGACTTCCCATTTTATTTGATTGCAGGGTACTTGGAATTTTCCATCCTCTTGAGAATGAACAACCAGCAAGAACTCTCAGCACTTTGGGGTGTTTTAAATGAGATTGTGCAGTCACTGATCAATGCAGGGGTGGATTGGTTGTTATATCAACTTGCATTAGACTACTTGAAGGGAGCTTTATTTTAGCAAGCTCTATTTGGAACAGGGAGTTTAGGTGGAGTAATTCTGAATTTGGAATCTAACAGGTACTGGGGCCTATTTTTTTTTTTATTTATTTTCATATTTTGATTTTCTTTCTAACACAGACCAGCCTGTGCTAGAGCATCCATTAGTTTGTGCTTCTTCTCATTCAGTTCTCTTTGAATCAATTTTTCTCAGTTGTTTTCACCTTATTGGATATAGTATAAAATAGAAAATGCAGTCAATCCCCCAGAAGTAGCTTACTGTAGTTGCAATTAGTATTTTCTATGGTGTATAAAGTACAAGGCACTTTCAGAGATGGTGTATTTGATGGACCAACTTCATAGACAGGACGCTTTTTGCACACCTGAACCGATCCAAGGAAGATGATTTTTCAAAGAAGAATTTACACTGGCGAAGGGATTAGAAGTCTACCCTCAAGCTCTGTATTATCAGTGCAGTTACTCATTTTCCACAGGGAATGGATCTGGCCAATAAGTTGGCATTGTTGCAAAACAACAAAATACAGCGTCAGCTCTCTCCTTTGCAACTGCTCCTTGCAGACTGATAGCACTTTATAAATACTGCAGTAGTTTGGGATCACCAATTCAGATTAAGTTCAAAGTTGGGCTATATCTATCTCTTTGCATTTCTAAATTTGTATAGCACTGACTCTTCTTTCAGTTAAATATTCAGCATATATTTGCTGTTACATTCTCTGTAGCTATCCTTGGTAACGGCGTGTTGGCTCCGAGCCTTTCCAAAAGCCCTTGTCCTCACAGCAGTATTATTTTATTGGAAGGTAGACTGATTACAGGTGGATACTGCATTTTGTTCTGAATTCTTTGGAAGAAGGATGGATGTACTGGAGGCAGTTTCTTCCTGGGTATTACATCATTGTGGTCCATTAAAGGTAAATTTGGTATGCAAGTACCCATTTTAACAATTGATTTCATAAAGGGAAAAATTTGCCTTGTTAATAAGCAATTCATGTGTCAATATTCTCTACCACCCATCCCCATTCCATTTTTCCTTTTGGTTGTCTTGCTCTCCTTGTTTATCTGTCAGATAATAGATTGAAAACTCTGAAAGTTGGAAAGGTCTTCCTTTTAAGTCAGCAATGCTTCCAGCACATCTTGGGTGGACAGACCAGAAAACAGGTAGTGCGTATTTCTCTATTTAAAAAAAAAAAAGAAAAAAGAGAGAATTCCTCTAATTGGGCATGAGGGAACTCAGGACCTAGTCAGTGTCAGATGCTAAGAAAGTTACTTTATCTTGTCTTCTACCCCTAGGTTTCCTGGATGTAACATCCATTTGCAGGCAGTATTTTCAGCATTCTAAAATAGTTACAAATATCTGCGGATTTGGAAATCTATAGAATCAAAATGGGGTGCGGCTCCCTGGGGAAAGGGGGGGAAAATAATCAACTTCCATGGTTTATCAAGAAGCAGTCTGATCATCTGCCAGGTGGCTGAGACAGGTCACCCGTGGCTAACATGACTGGAACAACTGGAACTGTCCATCCTTGACGTCATCTGTTATATAGTTATGTGACAGGGTTAGTATTAACACAGTTGTCACAGATGGAGAGGAAATTGCTCAAGACCACAGAGAGCGCCCTTTCTGGGGGGTGGTACAAGGCCTTGGTGATCCCTGGTTAGCAATGTTCTACTTAGACCACCACGCCACGAATATTTACTTGTTTTAGTAAAGGACATATGTAACTGGGAACAGCAAGTGATTGGAGAGGAGTACCTACAGAAACCAGCTGCTCACGTTAGATTTACACAGTGAGTTTAAACTTGTAGACTGTGTCTATCTGCAGGAAGCCAAGTGGGGTCATCCGTGCTGACTCTTGGGAGCAAGAGGTGATGGGGGAGAGCTGTGTTCCCAGACCTATGTCCACATACTGGTTTGGAGATCTACAAAAGAGAACCTGGGAGCAAACTAGCAATTAAGCACTGTGGGTGATCAGGAGCCTAGAGCTTGCTCCCTGCCCTAGTACTGTGTGGAAGTGTAGACATACCTGTAGGATATTTTGAGGCCAGTTGTTCACAGGAGGCACTTAATTACATGTATGGAAGGGGACTGCACCTTTAGGAAATGTCTGTAACAGCAGCAGAACTTGGAAATCTCAGTCTTCATCAGCATCCCAGTTTCCCTAAAGAGAAGAAGAAGGGAGAGTCCCAGAATGGGGTCCTTTCTTCCTGCTCTGGGAGGGTGAGGCGAAAGAGTCTCTGCTGTTTCCATGCCTAGATGTGCGCCCGTCTTTCGTCCTGCTGGTTGCAGAGCGAGAGAGGTGTTGAGCTCCAGTAATTCAGCACGGGGCTCCCTGTGAGTTGGTACCTCAGAAAGAGGAGGAATGGGGTCGTTTAGAATCCGTGAATTCTCCCAGTATAAACAAAACTGCTTTCTCACAAACAAAGAGGAATTCACTTGGCAAAAATTTGAACATTAAGTGCAGTTGCTGGAAGTGTTTATACTTTGTTCTTTAAAAAAGGCAACAGACTGAATGTTGTTGATAGTACTGCAGTCCTCAGCACTTGCAAGGAGAGGCAGAAGTTGTGGGATGATCTTCCACTGGGAAAGTATTTTCAGAGCAACTTCAGTTACAATTTGATGTCCAAAACAGTCATTGGAAGGGTTTTTAGATGCTTTGGGAGCTGGACTTCACTGCTCAAAAGCAGATTCCCTTCGCTGCTCCTCCACGCCGGGCAGCAGTGCCACGGTATCCGGCGTGGTACGAGGCCCTTCGGTCTGTCAGCGCTAGCTGTGGTGTGGCTCCCTGCCTGGGGACGCCCAGCCCCTCTTTCACTAGCCCTTACGTCCTCCTCGTCTGGTTCGGGAGAGGAACGTGGTTGCAGAGTCTTGTTCCGCTGAGTGCGGTGGTCAGCAGTGCCATGGATAACACCAGCATTTCCCCCTCCTCACCAGTAAGGATACTGGAGGAGATGGTGGAGCTTTGATCTCAGCTCCAGTCTTCCTGGGTGTTGCCTGATTCACGTGGATGTTGTGTCAGTTCCTCTTTGGAAAGTTATTTCACTGGTCATGCAGGTTTACTTCTGAAGGAAGAGTAGAGGTGAATTGTGCGGTGCTATGACTGAGCTATTCCTGTTAAAAGCAGAGTATAGTCCAGGTTGGATCTGGGGATGCTCTGGTTGATATATTCGCCTTGGTAAACGGGGTGACTTCTACAATAACGCTGTATGTTGTCCTCTAGTATACACACCTTACTTGTCATGCCCAAGTCCTAGTTTAATGAAGTAATAGTTAACCAGGACAGGAACATGAAAGTAAGTTTCTTTCTTGCCAGTGCAATTCTGGAGAGACTTTCGTAATGGGTATGAAACGTCAACTTAATATTAATGGGGACTAATTGAATTCAGAGTAACTGATTTTTATTTTTTTTTTCCCTGTCTCTTCCCTCCTGTCACCTTAATAACATGATCTATTCGATCTAAATATTCTAGCAGACCAGGTAGGGATTTTTTTCTATTAGGTAATTAGCAGTTCAGCAAGGTTTTATGATTTCTCAGGCATGTGAGAAGGCATGTAGTCTAGATGTATTTCACTAATTAGAAAAAAATTAACTAGGTATTAATGACATGAAATTATATTTTACTCTATGATTGTGTGCTAAAGCTCTAAATCTCTCATGATTTGACATTAGCACTACATGTCAAATATAAGCTGCCCTTGAAATATATTAATTACATAGCATAAAAGTAATTTCCACTTACTGTCACCTAAAATTGTCTTTCAGCTGAGTGGGGCTGATAGATATCTACATGGGGATTCGTGCAGTAGATTCTGTTTTCTGGGATTAAATTTTTGCATATTACAACAACTATCTCATTTTATCTCAGATATGCAAGAAATGTTTTGTACCGTGAATTTTGCTTATTAAGTTGACAACTTAATTATTAAAATGCAGGATAAAAGTTCAAATATGACCTTGTATTGGGTTGTTAAGTCCAGGTGATGTTTTCAAGAAATAGTTTGTTTTACAGAATTTCTACTAACTTTGTACTTCTTTCTTTCCCTATTACCTATAAAACCCAGAGTCTATAAGGACTTCTACATTGGGGTAATTTCTATGAAGCTCATGAGGTTTTGTGCCTATAACAGTTTTCTTACAGCAGTCTTGTTTACAATAGTCTTTACTTACAGTAATCAAGGTATTTGAGAACACTGAGGATCTCGTTGAATTTACCTGTACACAGAGATTAACTACTTGCAGTATTTATGGACAAAAATGTAAAGGTTATTGTCTTTGAAATTTTATTATTAAACTTATGTATCAAACTCTGAAGACGTGAGCTGTGGAAAAAAACCATTGGTTTTCTTTAGTTTTGGAGCATTTTTTTAATTGGTTATTCCAGTTTGAAGGAGTTCACTGATCCTTTTGTAACGTACAGGAGCCATATCTCTTTGCAGCTTCTGGGTTTTGGGAGAGTTTGAGGAGCCTGATCAGATAAGAGAGAGATAAAACTCTTACCATGATTCAGTGCATTTTGTCAGCGGCTGCCTATCTAGTCCAGTGTGGTTATGTTTCTCAGGAAAAAGCAGAACTGTTCTATAATAAAAAATAAAATATAAAAAGGAAAAAAAAAATCATGGAGAGGCAAATGCATCTTCTCTTTTTAGCATATTTTTGGGAGTATTTTTTTAAAGGCTTAATAGGCCATCTTATCTATAAACAAGAACTTGAAGACTGCTGATTTGCTCCTTGTGTGTGGCAGAGTGAGAGAACAGTTAGCGCAAATGGTTTCAATTTTTATCACTTTTGCTGCTGAGGAGTCTGGATTACTGCAAGCATGGCTATTGTCAGAAAAACAGCTGTGGGAAAACAGCATCTTTTGAACCTGAAAGTTGGAATTTAGAGCCTGTTTGGTTTTTGAAGATATGCATTTGGATTTAGATTGCTGGTGCGTGAATGCAGGCTGGTATGAGTTAGCCACTGGTAAAGTAGTAAACTGCCTGTAGTAGTAAGGACCTGACAGTACTCTTCAGGTAGTAACTGCTGGGGGTCTTAACTGGAGGCTGTGCATGAGTACTTTTAATTTTTTTTTAAACCTAAATAAAATGTTCGTTTTCACCCTTCTCAGCCCTGTGTAGCTAAAATGTCTGTATAAGGCCAAGCTGGATTCTTTTCTGGCTGGTGCATTGCAAATGTGCTTACAGAAAGGTTCAGAGAGCAGACTCTGTGTTTAACCTATGTAGTGACGTAGGGTTGACTTTCTGCTTGCATCTGAGTAGGCTGAGCTGGTAGTGAGGAACAAAATTGTGTAGAAAGAATACATTTCAATAGGATCCCTTGAAAAATTAGTCCTGCAGTTCTTTCACGCCAGGCTATGGGGTTTTGTTGGTTTGTTTTTTAACAGAGGACTATGCAAGTCAGATGTGGACTTTCACACACAATTATTTTAGTTGAAGGGTTGCAAATGCAGCACCTTAACATAGTAGTAGGGTAACAAACCTGTACTTTGAACGTGAGCAGTCTCACTCGTATTTGCAGCAGGTAGCCTGCATCGCTGGAGCCGTGTCTCTGGGCTCTCTGCCCTTCTCCCTGGTGGTCTGTCCCCCAGGCAGAGACGAAGCGGTGCTCCCTTGGGGCTATGCCGATTTTGCTCCTCTGTCAGAGGTGTTGCTGCTATGTAGCCAGTGGTTTGCCTGTGTTCATTGCGTGTTAGGTCAGCGCCACAATCCTCAGGATAGTGAGAACGCCCTGTTTGTGAATTGGCTTGAAACCAGGCTTTAGCATGTCAGGAGTGCAGGGAAGCAGTCCTCCATCGCTGGGTGCTGAGCTCCGCTCAAGCCCCATATGTTAAAAAGCAGAGGTGTAACGGGATCCACAGGGACCCAGCATTGCCCTGCTTTCACCTTGAAGAGCCAAGAGCATGCCCATGTCGTATTACTGTCTTATTTTCTCTGTAGTCTTTTTTTTTTGCCTCTAGAATAAGAATACCATCTAAGAAAGGATTTTGTGTTTTTAAAAAAAAAGCGGTCTAAAAGAAAGAGAATAAACTTGGGCGATGGTCAGAGCCTTGATAATTCCTCCAGGGCCCTGGGGGACCGCTGGTCCAGGGCCCCCACTAAGGATCATCCCTGCACCAGCAGTGCCCAGGCTGCTTCGAGGGGATGCCCGTACTCGTCTCTGCTCCGGGGTGCACCTCAGTCCTATCTTGTCACCTTGTCTCCTTGTCCCCTGCGACATCCATCCTGCTGTCACTCCTGCAAAGGTGGCCCTGCTCCTGCTGCTGGAGATGCTGGGCACCAGTTGGAAGCACTTTTGCAAATTTCTGTCTTCCAACAACAGGTTGGTTTGTATCGATTAACTTTTGTGGATCCTCAGAGGCAGTCGGTGGCTCCCTCGATGTCACAGTGAACAGCGTGACAGCCACTACTGCATATCGTGCAAGATGTTTTTGTCTTGTTGCACTGGAGTAGATGAAGAGCTTCAAGATGTGCTATGGGGGAAAATCCTGAAGTATCAGAAAAGATCAAGTGAGCTGACAGTATAACAAGAACAACAGAATTTGTAAATGTGGACATTCAAAGTAAATAATGCAATGAGTGAAGCACAGCTAAGTAATGCTGCAGAAGGCTTTTGGATTAGAAATTGGATATTTCTTTAATGGATCATTGCTCAATTAAAAGTTAATTGCAAATGTGTTTTTTTTTAAAGTATGCATATGTAATCTCAGATATAATGTAAGTGATGAATGTGGTCTTTATATACTGCAGGTGGAGCTGAAACTTGGGTGACTTGACATACGCTTTCAATTCTGCTTTGTAATTGTCTTCAGAAAGATACGTAAAATCTCTGCCTAGCTCTTGCTCTGTTCAATTGAGTGATGATACCTAGAGCCTAATTCTTCAGTGCCTCGAAATCATGACTAAAGTGCTGTGAAAATGCACATTAGCGTAAATCATTTGAAGTGCTATAATTTTAAAATGCTTTACCCTTCACCATTTGTGCTATTTAATTTTTTTTTGCATCTAATAATTTTGCTTGGAGAATTTATTCCATTTCCATTTCAGCTCATGACCTGGCACAACAGTGCAGTTTTTGGGCTTCTAGGAAGACATAGGAGTTTAGTAAGAGTTAAAATACATTTATGTCCTTTAAATATAAAATAGTGTCTAAATTGGTCTGAACATGCCTTTGAAAGGTGATATGTATATTGTTTAATTTGAGTTAGAACTGTATTACTGAGCTTCAAAATTGGGACGTGCGTCTACAGATGCATTTGTGCCCACAGTCGTGTGTGTGCATGCATACTTTATAAAATAAAGAAATGAAGGAATCTGGATTGATGTAGATTATTTAACCTTGGTCTCTATTACCTCTTGCTTAAGGGGCTACCTCAGCTGCTTCTGGCTCCAGTGGAGGATGCCATGTTACAGCAATAGCTTTTTCACTACTGAGTCAGGAAAGAGCTGGGATATGGGCTGAGGTTGTCCAATTCTGGCACTTGTCCTTGGGAGCTGGTAACTGACAGCTAGAATGGCTTGGGGCTGTGTTGTACATGTAATTGTATGCTATACATGTGTATTATATGCTGGGTCACTTTGCTGCCTGTGGGAATGTGAAAAATGGGTAGAGAAATAGGAAAGTATCTCCTTCTTAAATAAGGGAGACAGTTTAATGGTGAACTGTGTTTTAGAAATGAATGTGTAGATTATGCATGTGTGAGCATACTTAAACTTTTTTGTCTCAATTTTTAATAAAATATGTTGAGAAGGGAAACTTCAGTGCTTTCAATGTTAAAGAAATTGAGCTTGTCAAACAGCTTTAGTGCCAGCGTCTATAGAGGCAATGTTACTTCTTAGGCTAAGAAAGGTCACCACATGCTCCACAGCAGCATTTAATTTAAGATGTAACTTGTCAAACCTGCTGGTAGAAGAAAAATTTAAAATGTAGCATTTGACTTAGAATTTAAGGTGCCTTTTTTTTTTTTTTTTTTTTTTTTTTTTACCTAATGTTTTTGCCTCGAGCCTGGCACGACTTGGAGGAGATAAGGCAGCTCTTCTGTTCTTCCAGAAGATAGTTGAGGTTAAGGATCGTTATGCATGGTTGTTTGCCTGTGTCTTGCTGCCTTTTCCTGGCTGTATCATGAGAAGAGGTGAGGGAAGCTGCTAACTCTGAGCGAGCAGCTATGCTTCCCCAGTTCCCAGCTGCTGCCCCGGGGTTGGGGAGAGCCGGAGGCAGCTCCGAGTGTCCGCAGGCGACAACCGGCAGTGTGCCTGACAGCCTGCCGCTGCACCGACCGATTCCAGTGGGGTGTCACTCCGTCTCGTGGCAAGCTTTTTATCCTCCTTGGCTTTTTGTTTGAGCGTACCTCAGAAGCCCCTAGAAAAGTCTAAGCCCTTTGCGCTTTATAGCGAGGAAAGGAAGCGTGTGAAGTATTAATTGGTCTTTTATCCAACGGGGGCTTATGATAAAAGGTCAGAACTGGGGAAGAAATGTGTGTGTGTGTGATGACCCAAACCACAGCCGTACGTGACTTGGCAGCCCTCGTTCTTGGGGCGCTGTGCTTTAGACAAATCAGTTCAAAGCATTTAACTGTCTGACACAGTGTGATAAAATCCTGCACTGGGTGAAGTCTGGAGCATGGTTCCCTCTGCATCATCCTCATCTGTCTGCCTTGTAGGTAGCCGCGTGTCCTTGCCATGCTCCCCTGCAGCCTGGAGTGACGCTGACTTTTGCTCCTGTCCTTGCAGTCTGAACGACGAGAGGCAAACATGGCCCAAGCGCCCGCTGATCCAAGTAATGTGGAAGCCGCTGACCCAGAGGAGAGTTCTCCAAATATGATAGTCTACAGAAAGGTAAGGATTTGGGGCTGTTCGCAAAAGTCTCTTCTTATGTGGTTGGCTCGTAAAAGGATCCTGTGTCCCTTTTGAAGTCAAAGATCTGTTTCAGGCTGCTTGGATGCGTAGCTGAAATAGTTTTCAAGAAAGTAGGTATTTAGAACTATAGCATTTGAGAGCTTGGAAGACTTACTCTGTCCAGTGGAGGCATTTAAGCTTGTTGTTATAAAATATTTGATGACAAATAACTTGAAACTTGTAACTTCTTTTGAATAGTTGTGATGTGACTTTAATCGTTCAAGTTTACTAAGTAGCTAAAATAATTGTACATACCTTCCAAGTTTTATCACACAAAGCATAAAGCAGCTGGCATACAACAATCTTTTAGTACGTTTTTTTCTATTTTCATATTGTGGTTTTTGTTGCATAATTTACAGTTTGATTCTTTGCAGGTAGTTATTGCTTCCCATTGCATTGCTTAGATTAAAAAAGAGAAACCTCTCAAGTGCTACTGAAAAATGAATTAGACAATGGTAAAATAACAGCAATGCGTGATGTCAAACAACATTCTTTCACCATGATAAAATGTCCTATTCTGAAGTACTTTGGAGGTAGTGTAATAGATGAAGGAAAGCAATCTATTGACCCATTTGCTAAGGTATTGTTTTACTCTGGGGTAGGTGTATCTGTTATCTATGAAACTGAGTCTTTTTGTAATTTAATGAAATCATGTAAATACATTTTATTTGGCCTGCAAAATATTTCTTATGTAGTATGCAAAAGTGCTGTATGGTTCTGACAAAACCAAAATTTCTTGCATGGCTCAAATAAGCTGCCATTCTGTTAACCGAAGAGCTACAACTGTAGCTCAAATCAATTTTCCTTGTGTAGTACAATCCTGGGTAAAATTCGTATTTTCACTCATTTTTACACCTTACACAATAGCTATAACTAAAATGTGTTGGGTGTACCTGGTACTGTTTTCTACTTCCGTGAGTGCAATCTCGATGACTTTCATAGGCTGAGAAAATAATTTAGGTTTCTTACAGAGCATAAGTTGTTTAAAGTGTTACTTTTTGATAACCGTAATTTTGATTTAGTTGTTGCATATTTGGTTTGGAATCTGGAATTGTTAACATGAGAAAATTTTCTGGGTAATGTGTAGGCTTGTTTGTTTTGAATGTGTTATGAACACACTTCAGCTGCTAATTTGGAAGTAGTACTAGTCAGTTAGCCAGATTATCTTTTTAGAACCTGTTTGCTGAGAGGTCCAACACCCCAGCAGGTTGAGGCAGATACGGGATATGAAAGAAGTTTCTGGTTGCATGATCTAGAATTAGGGCATTAAATCTGCGACTCTGCAGAGAATTCACCTACCTATTCTTGAAAACATGATGTTTTATTTGAATGTACCTCACTTTCTATTCATCTCATGGCATTTTTGCTTAAGGACTTCTCCATTTCTTTGCCTTTTAGTGTTTCATTATTGTCACTGTAGAATAAGCCTTGCAGGTTCTGCGGTATCAACGGTGAACGTACTCACACCATTTGATTAATTTCTCCTTACTGTTGTTCCACAGATGTCAGTATTATCAGCCCTTCATAATACAGTCGTCTGTCAAAATACTTAGTTATCTTTTAGAATAATATGCCCCATGCATTGTTCAGTAATACTGTATTCTGTATTGTCAATATTAAGCTAACGCGTCTGTCAGGTTTTTTGTTGAGTTTTTTTTGTTGCTTTTATGAATAGGGTTAATATTACCTATTCTTCAAAGTTAACTTCCATTGGTGATTGACTTTCTAAATCTAATTTACTGTTTGATATTAGTTATATGTATTACACATCAATTATATGTTTCTTAGTGTTGAGAAATCATATGCAAAATCTGAGACAAGACTTTTATTCTCTTGATTATCTCTCCTCTCTCCAAATGAGTATTTAGCTCTTCATCTCTCATTTCCTTTCAAATGGCTTGATTGCCAGTAATGAATGAGAAAAACACTGCACTGGACTCCCCAAAATACAGAACACAATCTGCCAGCATACAGTACAGTTCAGGGTTGGTGTTGTGTCACAGTAAATGAGAAGGTTTGCTTCTCACAGCAGGGATCCTGAGATGCAGGTGTTGATCTCCCTAAGGAAGAAGAAATAAGGGTGGGCCTCAATAACTGGACTCCAGTAATTCCTGCTGTGTCATTTAATTTGTTGCTTGTCATAACTGTTGCATTTGTGGGTTTTGAGGGAGGAAAGTCCTACAAGTACAACCCCAAATTGTTCATGCTTTCTTTACTGAGACTTACTGAGATCTATTTAAAGTTCATAATCCAAGAGGGTGGCTGTGGTAGCCTGGTTTTCTTTATAATCACCAGTGAGAGATACACGCATCTAAAGGACAAATCAGATCTTCGGTGGTGCTGAGCGTCTCTTCGGAGCAACCTCTGTCTGTTTTGTTTATGGAGAAAAGCCTAGAACAGGCTGTTGTCTTTACTTAGGTAAAACTAAGTGGGATGGATTTTGGCCATGCAGAACAAAATAAACTAATTTATTTTTACTCCAATTAGTTTGTGATATTCTCTATGGACTCCTGCAAGCAAATGGATTCTAACTGCTTTGATTGCGCTTTGATTGCTATAGCAGATGGTCTCAATGAGATAGATCTTATTTTCTTCTACCTTCGGGGTTAAACTTTTGGGGGCCGATATTTTTCAAATTGTGAGGCATGTTATTTTTTTAATCCAAAGTGCTCAGAGCTGCCCTACTGTTCTGGAAGACATCTGTGTGTGAATTTAGTGCAGATGCACTCATTCGGGTGAGTAGTGTTTAAGGGTGTGATTTGCCTCGCCCTGTGCTTGTTAAAATGAATTGTACCCTAAACTACATGAGCTGTACTGACCAGGTCTCCATTGACTATCATGGGTGCCTTGACATCTAGGTGTCAGGAACTTATGTCATATGGTAGACATGTATAATTAAGCAAGCTGCATCCCACTCCTAGGATTTGTGCTTCCTCTCATCTCTCTGTATGTCTCAGTACTTAGCCCTGGGCTGGGTATAGGGCTATGAGCAGTGCCGCAGTAGGAATGTGCTGTCATTTATCTTGTGTGGCATAGTTATTATATCCAATGGAAAACTTAAGGGTGCTGCAGAAATCGCGTTGCCATTTAAGTACTGCTCTGTGAGTAAAACATAGGAACCATGTTTTCTTCAGTGGGTCTGGACACATCTGGAGAAGATGCTGATGTATTTTTTTGTTGGGATTACTACTGGAAGAGTGGTATGCGGTGCTTAAAAAGACTGTTTGAAACATGCTACCCTCCTTTTCATGGGAGCAGGTAACGTCAATACAGAAGGCCTTCTGGGGAAGTGAGTGACATCCCAGTCCACACTTCAGTCTGTGAGCGTTGTGTGGGTGCTGCAGCATGGAAGGAAAAAAAAAAATGCAGTAAAAAGCCAGTGAGAGGAGAAAAACACACTCCAAGCAAACAGTAGCAGAAAGTATCAATTGATTTTAAATGCCTGCCACATTCCCTTGAAATCCAGCCACCCTTGATCAGCTGTTCTGGCTTCCAGGTGCTGGTTACTATGTCGCAGGGGCCCTTTGGCTCATAGCTCCAATAACCCAGGTCTAAAAGTTCACCTTCTGCAGACCACATTGAAAGACAAATGGTTCATGGACACTTTCTGGCACCAGATCTATTAGATGACCTATTACCAAAATAATTTGGCAAATCAAATCTTTTTACAGAAAGGAGGGTAGAAAACTGGCATGTCAGTGAAAGAAGAGAAAAATTGAAATGTTTAGGGCTTGACTAAATAAGAACTGAAAATACCAGTAAGGAAGAATTGTTTAGAAGTACCTGGGGAATATAAGAAGAAGGATGAAAACGCAGAAACTAAAATCTAGATTGGGTAGCAAGGCATACTTGTTCCTGAGAGAGATCGCTTAGGATGGGGAAGAGTTCACAAACTGTACTGTTAGAAATGTTTAGAATCAGTGTGAGCGTGCATGCTCTGAGCGATATCAAAGGGTATCATCAAAGAAATGACCTGGATTATCTGATGGTACATTTCCATCTTTGCTTAATTTTGCCAGACACATCTTCTATATCTGCTTGCTAACATTGGCACTTAGTGAGTTAAACTTTGAATTTTTATGGTTACTCATTGTAAATCTTTTGAACAAGCAGGAAAATCTAATTTCCAAAGGCAATTACTGTTCTAAGTAAATGTAATACAAACTTGCAGCTGCCACAAGATGCTTTCAGACAAATCTGACGTGTTTGCTACCTTCAGTACTTGGCAGCCCTACCCTCTTTTTAAATGCTGGTTTAAGATCTGAACTGTAATAATTAAAAAAAAACCCACCACCAAACAAACCCCAACATAAAACCCCTGCAACCTTACTTTAGCAGCTTTTGTCCAGGCAGATTCCAGTGTTCCAGTCATGGTAAATAGCTGGAGTGTTGCTGTCAGACCTGGTCCAACGTGGTGATAGGGTGGGAGATGGGAGAACAAGCAGTTGTGAAGACAGATGTACGCATGCAAAAAATGTATGAACCATGAAGCAGAAAGGTGGGAGAAGAGGCTGTTGTTAAAATTACCTGTTCAGATAAAAAAAAAATAAATACAATGCTGGTATTGGGAGCTAGTCAGAAGACCAAGACTGCTATTTGTTTGCTCTTAAGTTGTGCTAGATAGCACATGAAAAAAATATCTCAATAGGACACTGAGCAACCAAAACCAGACAAAACCCATAAGAGTATAGTCAAAAGGGTGACTTGTTGCAAAGAAAAAAAAAGCTGCAGTGTGTTAAAATGAGATGGATTTCATGCATACAACTTTTATACTTTATTAAATGAAAGCATTCTGCACCTTTTTTGAGGTTTCCTAACCCTTTCGAGGCTTTATGCTGTTCTAGTGAGAGCCAGCAGAACCTAAAATGCATTTAAACTGTTAAATGCTTTTGGCATTACTTTTATTTGTCTCTTGAGTTATATTTTAGGATTCTGCTGCGTGTCGAGGCCTTGAACCTTATTTTTGTTTGTGAAATCTGAGTCTCACACAATTGATTCTGTTTTGTAACTGGTTCTTTAACATAAGATTATGATGATAATGCATGAGTTGATTACACTACAGACCTACAGTCTTCAAATTTTACCCAAAGATTTTTCTGTACTGTTGTTAGAGATGACTTTATGGCATTTGAAGCCATCTTGCTCTTGACATTTCCTGATTTTTACTCTGTTTCCAGCCTAAAAGCAGTGACCCAGGATTAAACTAGGATTGAATTTGAGAGTATATATCAGTACTTCAGGAATTAACATGCACAATTTTTGATAAGTGACCCCTAAACTAGCATTGTTAGTGTTGGAAAATAAATTTAAACCCAATCTTGTTACCAAGACGTGTTAACATACAGGTTAGGCAGCAGGGCAACTTTAACTCTGCACTACTGTACTACATGTTGAAAAGGAGGTTTCAGTTAATTTATCACTGCAAATACTCATGTGCCTTGGCTGTAAACAAAAGTTGACCATTTCTTGAAACTCTGCTAATTTCTTTATCCAACTGATTTACTGTGTCAACAACTTTGCATAGGGTTTTGCATAGAGAGGGTGAAATGCCTGTTTGCAAGATGGGCTACCTGTTAAATTGTGGCTGCAGTAAAGGCAGAACTGGATGGTTTTTAACGAGGAGATTCCCTCTTGGCATTTCCTGTAATAACAGCTGTAATGTTCAGTAATTCTCCTTTCTGTACCTCACATAGCAAAATCTTGGGGAGAGGAATCACAGTAGTGGCATTAAATTTAGTCCTACAGAGAGAGGGGCTGTATGGGGGGGACAACGATGGGAATGGCTGTGCACAACAGATCTGTTGGGCAGGAGCAGCAGAAAAGAGAGACCTGAGTATGCTGGTAAGTCGTAGGACAGTCATGATCCAGTATTGTGCAATGGCAATGAAAACCACAAATATAATCCCAGAGTGTCGTCGAGAAATATTTCCAGGTGAGTGATAGGTGTCAATAGTATTATGCAAAGGGCCAGTGATACTGCCTCATCTAGGTCTTAAGAAAACATGACCTGGTTACACAGGATGGACTAGGAACAAGTGGCTTATTTAGCTGAACAAAACAAATGAGGTAGGAGAGATGTAATTACTCTGCAAGAGTGCTCTAAGGAATAAAAGTCAGGCAGGGAGAAGACCTTACTAAGCTGAGGATAGTACTGGTGTGCACACAATTTTTTTACAAATTTCCGATGAATAAATGCAATCAGAGAATTAGGAGGTGGTTACTAATTCTCAGGAAAGTGGAGTTCTGGAGCAGCTGCTGAATGGAGTAGTGCAGTCAAGGGAGCCTGCTGGTTTTAGGATGGGTGTAAGCACTTTTTTTGAAGAGGCCTGTATAACATGCTTTCTTGCAAAAGTAGAGAAGGAGACACAATGAGCCAAGAAGCCTTGCTACCTTTACATTTGTACCTTCTTCAGATTACCTTGAATAGGGACTATTTAAAATACCTGCAAACACCCTTTATCCATGCAATAGCAAACAATTTGTAGTGCTGAAGTGTGACACATGCCGGTGTCCTTGAACAAAGCTAATGCCGCTGACCTTAACTGTAGCTGTTAGGGGAACCTTGTGGTAGAGCTGGGGGCTGTGGGTTTCATTTCCTCATGTTAGATGTGTATGAATGATTAATGTCTAAGGCATTAGTGTAAACTTGCAGTAAGTTAGTGCCCAGAGGACTTCAGAAGCTGACTTGTGTTGTTGTTTAGACACAAATAAAGCTGTCATACAAGTGACAGGAACATGTTTTTAGAATGAGGTGGAGGTGATCCACCTTCAGGAAGGGCTTTTGGACACTTTGTGGTTTGTTGTTTCTTTCCATCATTTGTCTTGCAGTAACAGTTAAGACTTCGCTGAGGTTAAAGATCAGATCAGTAGGTGGTGTGCAAAGTTACAATAGGGGAATGTATGTAAATTGGTAGGTAGATAGACCCTCAAATAACTGTTTTCTTGTTTCTCTTGTTAGATATATAAATACATACATATACACACACACACACACACCCCCATGCCTACATGAAGTAGTGAGGATGAAAAAATAACCTTTATGTTTTTCCTGGCTGTATTGCTCAGCCTAATATAGAAGATACATTCTTAGAACATATCTTATGTATATTAAAAGGAGAGAGAGATATGTATGTATGATATATTTTCTTATATATCCTATATGCCTTAAATCTTTCAATTCAAATAATGCAAGCACAGAATAATTTGTTTGCATTTTACACACATGAATCTGTCTTTCCGGTTTTGGAAAAGGTGGCCTTTGCCCTAGTGTAAAGGTGGCCTTGTCTCTTGTGTATTGTATCCTTCTTTGTAGTTAGAGATTTTGCTGATAAGCCTATAGCTATCTTTTTCTCTCTCTCTTTTTTTTTTTTTTTTTTTTTTTTTTTTTTTTTAGTTTTCTCCATATTCAGAAGCAGTTGTCTTATTTAAATTTATTTAGTTTTCTTTCCTCTCTGGCTCATCTTTTCTCTGTTCCTGTTTGTAACTGAAACAAACTGTCTCTTGGACCCATAAAAGTCTAATTACAGTGATCTATTACTTTAGCTGTTCTCAGAGGCAGAAAAAAGATGAGCCAGGACCAATAGCTATGACAACTTCAAAGTATATTTTTAGCAAAGCAACCAGTGCAAATTTAGAATACAGAGATAAAAAGGGAAGGTTCAGCTAGAGGGTAAGATTATGCTATTCTAGCTGTAGCACTTAATGCCTTGCATTTTTGGAAATGGTTCTCTTTTATTACCCCAGCATCTTTCTCTTGTCATTTTGTGTGTATTTGTTGTTATCAGCATTTTAAGTTAATGGTCTTGGAGTATTTTCACTATGTTTGTTGATTTACTTTTGCCTGTTGTTTTGGGCAAGAGGCTGAATATGAGTGTTTTCTTTCTGCCTAAAGCATTATTTTAGCCATGGGATTGTTTAATTTATTAAAAACAAAACAAAATGAAGTACTGAAGTAGTAGAGAGCTGCCAGCCCGACTCATTCCAGGAGGCAGCTTCTGGCTATTTCAGATGCAGTCTTGAACCTTAGTATTAAGATGAAAGAGTTTAAATGGAATTGCATGAAATGCACATGAAACCACATTATTTTGTTTTGTAATAGAACTTCAGCTAAACCCTTATTCTATCCTGATTAATAAAATATCACTTCAGACGATTATAAACTTCTTTCATAAGGCTCTGCAATAAAGTTTGAGTGGGAGGGTTCATTTCAATAAATAGAAATTACATGTGCGGGACCATGAAAATATGCAAATGAAGTTCCATTTAAAACCTCATGTTTTGCATCCTAAGTCATTTTGAAATATGCTTTCTTTTTTTCATGAGAAGCTGTCATACCACGTTCAAGGGGAAGCAATTACTTTTATTCTTTTTTCTTTATTGCTGCGGCTGTTGTCCTGTGTCGTCTTTTTCCTTGTCTCTCCAAAGTTAAATGAACTGAAGAAAATGAAAAGTAACCAGTTAACCAGACACTGAAGTGCACAGGTCTACTTAACAAAGAATTGTATTCTCATTCTTTAGTATATTTGATATTTTAGTTCGAAGGCTACATGTCTTTGGGGTGGGGGAGGGGAATGAGCAAAGGCATTCATTTAAAATGAGATGTCTCCCTACTTTGCTTCTCTTCAACATTAATGGAACTCATTCATATTACCTTGCATTGAAGTGTTTGGAAATTATACTTTGGACCAATAATTCAGTGCCTCTGAAGGTAAAGTGATCCATATTTGTGGCACACACAAGAAGAAATGACAAAGTATTATATGTATTTTTCTAATGCTTTAATTGAAAGTAGAATGAGTGGAATAGGTAGGAAGAATTTAATCAAGGAACACATTAATGAATTATTCAGATCTATTTCTTAGTTGAGAGAGAAAGCAGATCAACTTCAATTTTGTTCATATTTTGATTTTGTGAAAATGGGAAGATTGAAGTCAAATGGAAATGGTTCTGCCGTTATGTTTTTAAACTCTAGATGGAAATGGTTTTGTGTACCAGAGTCTTCTCAGAGTATAGTGCTTCAGGTGTCACTTCTGTTCTCCAACTCTACCAGCTATTTTGAGTTGTATTTTTTCCCTATTTGATGAAAATGGGTTTGGTGGCCTTTGCATATTAAGAATTTTCCTCTCTGGCTCTGTTAACATTTTGTATATTTTTTCCTTATGCCTTGCATTAGTTGGTAGTTTTAGCAGGGAGACCTGGAACTGGAGGGCTGTGGAGGCTGTTTAACAATCTCTGTATTTGTGAGCACAATTCTCCTCTCCTTATTGGCATGACCGTGGCTGCAGGAGCTGTTTTGGTGCTGCCCCAGAAAAAGGGAATATTTCATTCACTGATCCTATAATTAGATGCCTTTCCCCATCAGTAAGGCCACACAATTTTATTAAACGTGGGCTTGTAGCTACGTACGAACTAGCTCATTCAATAACTTGCACAAAATGTCACACAAATCTTGGCAGCACTGGGTTCTTGTCACTTGCACTGTTCCCCACTGAGCTCTTAATAGTAAAATTAACTGGAGCTGTTAATTATATTTTTTCTATGCATGAACAAACAGAGCTACAATAATGGCACTACTGTTGTCTGTTTGTATGCTGAAGATAGTCCAACCAGTTATCTGTGGGAAAAACTGTGACTAAACCCACCTTTTTTTTTAATAATGTGAAAGCATTTGTTCTTTGGAAACAAGGAACCCAAGTGCTTTTTTCCTTGGTCCTCCTGCCAGGAAAGGTGACTGACTTGGGTAGTTGTTTTTTTGGGGGTTGGGTTTTTTTTTTGTTTGTTTGTTTTTTAAAGTATTTTTGACTGGAAAGCACTTAAAACATGTTGAGTTATAACAAATTTTTCCTTTCTGCATGCGAGAAGGAAACCTCTGTTTTCTTTTTCAACAATAAAAATGGTATTGAAGTTGTTCATAGTGTATTTAGCAGCAATGGTGTTTTCTTCCTCCCACTTGAGATGTTTGAGAGTTTCAGGGGGCATAGGAAAGACATTAGCCAAACCTGCATGAAATTGTGACAAGCTAAAAGTTTTGTCGCAGTGGCCTTTGCTCTGGTTCTGTCTGTGCTAAACGTTCAGAGTGTGTCTGCGTGTCTGGCGTTCGTGGGTAATAGTGTTTGAAGGAAAAATAGAGGACTGGAGGAGAATGCAGCAAAAGTAGGTAGAAAGGATAAGTGAACTGGAAAAGTCGTGCATTTTGGAGAGAGAGTTAAGACTCAAGATTGCTTTTAAAAAAAACATCATTTGCTGACTTAGAATTGCAAGAGATTATTTAGAAGTACTTAAAGCAGTTCTTCAGTAGTCTTAAAAGTATCTGACTCCACTTGTGGACTGCATGCAAGCTCTAATTGTAGTCTGCTGCTGTCATCATTGTCCTTAATTTTGTAACTTGATTTATTTGAGAAACATCTGGCCATAGAATGAGGTCCTGAGTCACCTCTGAGGTGCAGGCGAAGGCACACTGAAGCTACATGCTCCTACTCCACTTTGCAGTTTCCTGACGACTTCCCTGCCCTGCCCCAAGTGTTTCATCTGACAGTCTTACCGCTCTCAGGATGTAGCTGTTTTAAGTTGGTGGAAGTTAACTGAAGGTTGGGTGGCCTTTAGGCTACTGTTGTCTCAATAGCATCGAGTTCATCTGCCAGGCTGAGGCAGTGCAATGGAAGGGAGACATGGTCATGTGCTAGGGCATATACCCTGGGGTGGACACTGCTTTACTCTCCTGCTTTTGATGCATTCAGTTGAAGTGCTGAGAAAAAAAAAAAAAAGAGTTAATGACCAGAGAAATCATTTGAATATGTCAAGTTGCAGAGAGCTTCTTGGGGTGTTCAAGAACAAGCAGTTGAGATGTTTCTTTCTAAATTAATTACAAAAACATGCAGGAATAGGTAAACTGGCTCTATTACTTTAATTATTTTCTCCCTAGTGTCTTAATTTTTTGCACACTTATTATGGCAGTTGACCAGCTTTCTCTGTGGCAGCTGTGTCACTCCAAGAGTATTTTGAACAGGGCAAGAAAAATCCTTAGGCTGGGAAACTGCTTAACAGAGGGAGATTGTAACGAAAGAGGAGACAGCTGTTTTAGCTTCTAGGCTTACACCTTGCAGCCAGACTTGAATCCAAAGTGTAAGAAAACAATGACAATTTGCCATTTCCTTGTAGGTCTGCTGGAAATCATTTCATTCTGGTTGATTTTGTAGCAGACAGACACCCCTTGCAAAAGAAATTACCCTGGAGACACCGAAGTAGTATGAATTGAGATGTCCAGAAGATACCAGTTTGTCCATCTTGGCTCTGATGGTTTTGGGTTCTGTATCCACCGGACCTGACAGTTTGATCCTTTGGGAAATTAGCAGCTTAGAAGGGTAAGGCAGCAGCTTCAGTACACAGGAACCCCTCCAGCTCCCTAGGCACCACCTCACCTTGCCAGTGTTAACTCCTGAAGGGGCTTCTCGGATGTTTCTTCTGTTCGTCCCCCTGGTGCTCAGCAGTTTGGATAAAAATCACACCCAGATCTTGAGTTACTTTAAGGTTCACTTCAGCAAAATTTGAGAACTCTTGGAAATGCCAAAATGCAGCCCTAGATTGGAGCCGGAGAGTGCTTGTGAGGTGCACAAGGAGCCCCTCGTTGTCTGTGCTGTTGCCAACCATGAAATCAAAGCTTCACTAAGTACTGGCTGCCTCTGACATTAAAAAGCCAAAAAAAAAACAAAAAAGAAAAACCCAAACCAACCCAAAACCCAGAGAAAAACACCACCAACAACTGACCAGAATGAAGCTGATGGTGAGTGTGGTGGTAAATGCCTAATCAAGTGATTGGGAATTGCTGGAAAAGGACTTTTCCACTGCCTGTAGTGAGTAGTTTGTAACTGCTAAGAGCAATAAGGTGACAGTGTGGCTGCTTTTACCTGGGGTACTGGAAGTTTCATCTGTTTTATGATATTCTGTCTTTGGTAACCCAGCAACCTCACCTTCTGTGTCCATATGTATTTACTAAGTTTGGGGTTTATGTGGGTTTTTTTCCCCTCAAACATTGCTGCCTTAGATCTTAAGCATTCATACTGATGCTGGAATCTGATCCAAGAAATGTTTTTTTACCTCTGTGGAATGCTGATGAAATGTTTACCTAATGGAAATCAGTATTATCTTCCTCGATTCCTAAGGATGAGGCCTTTAAAAGGAACATCTGAAATATTTAATAAGAATTGATGTTCGTTGTTAGTTCAGTAAGTTTACAAGCAGCTGAACAAATAGTTGAATCGTTATAAAATGGGTCTATAATTCACAGAGGAACCAAATGCTGTGAGGTACATTTGTTTGGGGATATCAGAATGAGAATTCTTTCATTTAAAGAAACTGTTTATGAAAACTTGTGTACAAGGTATCAAGTTATCAGTAAGGATTTTTATTGGGTTCCTGGTGGTGTGTTTATCAAATCCAGAGATGAAGACCTGACTAGCTCAAGTATTGCAGTGCACCCACCCAACACATTGCCTTGATTTAAATTCTTTTGCTGCCTCATTGAAGGCAGGTATTTGAACCTAATCCTGTGGCAACAGGTGTGTGTTGTCACAGCTGGACTCCTGACTTCTGTTGGCTTTTTTCCTTCCTCCCATGACTGTTGTGTTTTTTGTTTGTTGGGGGTTTTTTTTTGTGTTTTTTTTGTGTTTGGTTTTTTTACAAATACTTTTTCTGTTTTGTGGAATGAAACAATATGTCAAAATCATTACATTTTTTAGAAAAGCAATCTTGTTTATCATCCTTATTATGGGACTGTTGCATCAGTGGGGGGCTGCAGCAGTGGTGTAGGAATTTAATTTCTTTCCTACTTGCAGTGAGATCAAGGGACTGCGGAACTTCCGTGTTTTTTGAATTCGTATTCCAGTCTGATGACTTCTTGATCTTGGAAGTTTTTCCAAAAACATCACAAGAAACAGATTCTCTTCTCTGTGGCTTCCTGGCTGAAAGTGGAAATGCGTAGCAAGCCATTTAGGTGCATGTCCAAAGCTGTCCTCCTGATCTTGGCAGACATAGCAGGTCAACTAACCAGGGAGCTAAATGAGGCTATTGCTAATTGTTTACTCAGGACTGCAGAGAAGAGCTTGCAACAGGGCAAGTGGTCCCATGTGTTGGAAGAACAACATATTGAGGAGAGATGGGTTAAAATCGTGCAGGAAGAGCTCAGGAAGGAGAGGAGGGGGGTGGAGGAGCACTCTTTTCCCCATCAGACCATGTGTTGAATCTGTCTCACCGTAACTTCTAAGGTAATGCTTCCATAAAAATTGGACATTCCTGTTTGGTGTGGCTAATGGTTTCGTGCTTTGTCTAACCTACTCCAGACTCCAGAATGTCAAAAGCATTTCTGCACTGAAGCAGGTAAAGCTTTCAGGATCTTTCACACACATCCCCCCCCCTTTGTCCTAATTAAAGCCAGAGTGCTTTTTTTCTCTTAGGTTCATAGAGAAAGAAAACAAAATTTTCCACAGAGTCCTGTAATGGAAATGTAGCTCTCATCTATTGCTGTGGAAATCAGGTTAAGTAAAAGCACAGGCTCTTGGCCTGTTTAATGCAGGTTTGTTAATCGTGACTTTTCCATTTCTGCTATTGCTTTGGGTCAGAGCATGAGTAGCCAGGCAGTGGGTATGGAATTCAAAATTTATTTTTTACACATTGCTGAAATAAAAGCTTCTCCTTGCTGAAAAATTAATTACTGAGTGTTCCAGCACCTTATAAGATATTCATATGTTCTCCCGAGTCCTGTCTCTTCCTGTTTCAAAGTGCTGTCTTGAGAGCAGTTCAGGCGAGAGAACTGCTCAGCTGTACTTCGTAGTCTTCCTCGCTGCCAAGGAGTCTCAAGACGGCACTCGAAAACAAAGAGACTTACTCTAGGGAAAGTATGAATATTAGATCTCTCTGGTTTAATCACTTGGGATACAGTGGCCTCAATTTGCGCATCTGATGTTCTAGGAGTTTTGTTGTGGTTACTAAAGTGCATCTCAAAATTGTTAAATGTAGGGTTTTTAGAGGCATTGGAAATCCCAGATGGGTAGTGCTGTTGTGGTACGGTTGTCCAAGGTCTGTGTCCAATGTATAAAGAAATTGATGACAAAATCGGTTGTCTCTAATGGCTTTTTGTAGTGTTTCCATTGTGTTTGGGTTTTTTTCCCCTCCATCTTTGAAATGGAGAGAAAAGAATAATTTGCTGGTTTTGCTTCATTTGGGAATGCATGGCATAGATGGTAGCCTGATTAAATAGCAACCCAGAGCTGCTCGTTCTTGAAGGGGGAATAGTTGTTAGCATCAAATCTATGACATAAAGAGAGAGCCCTCCAATGAAGTGGGTCAGAGTATTTTTTCTGGCTGTATTTGGAGTGGCAGCAGTGATCGATGTACTTCGGTGCTGCTGTAGAGCTACTTGGCTCATCTATGTTCATAAAGTTGTTTTTCAGTGTTGTAATCCAAATGCTACTGCTAACCTGCCTTGCATTTGTTACTCTTGACTTTCTCTGTGGTTTAGCAGTTCCTTTAAGTCAGCTACCTTAGTGCCTCCTCTGAATGAATGAGAAGCTGTCAAGAGTTTCGAGCATCTGAACATTATGTGATATAATTATTTATTTTCTTTGAGAGGCTAGTGCAGAGTTCAAGAGGAGGAAAAAAACCCCCCTACTTCCATCTGATGAAGTTGATTATGTTTGTCAGATTCTGTGTACTGAGCTCCATGCAGCAGGATGGAGACACCAAATAAAGACCACAAATCTACCAGCAGCGATGCTAGTAGTGATGTACAAGTGATGATGTACAAAATATGTCTTTTGGAAGCAGTGTATGTGCAGAGCTAAAAATGAAACCTCTCATGAAATACCTCATCATGATAATTTATGGAAACATGAGGATTACATCTTGTTCTGTGGAGAAGCAAGGAGACAGAATAATGGTGCAGGTTTATAGGTCCCTCAAAGCCAATTTTAAATATGAGGAAAATGCTGTAGATCATCCTTTTTCATTTATTATGACTGGCTGGGCAGGCAGCGTAAGGTAAGACAGCTGCTGTGTGGTAGCATTTGAGCGTATGAGGACAGAGCCACCCCCCTTCTGGTGGATCTTAATGCTTTGAAGCCTGATGAAGTAGTGATGCTCGCTGTCAATGAGCACAGAGGCACTGGGGGAAAGGAAGCATGGGCAGATGGACTGCAGGGCTACGTGGGGACAACTTGCTCCGCTGCTCAGGTTACTCTGTTGCTGCAGCAAGTGCTCTCCCAGGGCAGGCAGCTGAGCTGAAGGAAGCGTGTATGAAGTACAGTCAGAGTCAGTGCTGGTGCTCCCAGCTGCACCTTCAAAGTTACTGTCCTGACACCTTATGCAAGAGTGGAGGGAAACCGAGGTCGGTGGCCTTTCCTGCTCCGAGATGGTGCAGGGAACGTCACCTTAGGACATGCGCGTTTTGTCTCTGCCTCCTCCAGCTTCTCTGTGCAAGAGGATCTTTTATAAGTAATGTGGCGTAAGAATAGGTATAGGAGGATCCAGGAGGCTGCTTAGTCTGCACGTTTGTTGCTGACCTCAGTGTCCATCTGTGCCTGCCTTTGTTCCTGGGTGGTATGTGGGGAGGCTGAGGACCCATTTTAAAGCTAACAGGTCTTTTAGCTTATACAGAAGTTTGCCCTGTGCCTGTATCCCAGTGAAAATGTTCAAAGTCCTCAGGAAGAAGCAGCTGACACTACTTATTTGTATGCAAGGCAGCTGAAGCATCAGTAATTCTAACAGTCTCAGTGGTCCCAGTAATCCGTCTGGCTCTATCAGCAGAGCCTTCGAGAGCAAAGCTTAAAAGAAATAAATGCAAAAGGCTTGTGTTACAGTCTCCGGGTAGCAAACGCATTGGAGGTCAGTTGAGGTGTTTGACATCACGGTGATGCTGGGGATGAAAGGTGGCTTTGTAATATCGGGAATGGGGATGGAGGTTTAATATTTTTGAGCTGTTACAGGATAAATAAACTGGATTGCTACCTTCCATATCATCTGTGCTTTTTCTTGCTATGGGTCGCACTGCTGTCTCTGTTCTGTCACCCACCTTTTAAGTTACTGTGTCTTTATTCATGATTTTGGATTGTCTGTTTGTGCAAAAGCCACAAGTTTGGGTACCTTGTTATTGCTGATTGAACTAACATCTTCGACATCAAACTTGCAATATGAAGCTACAGAGGAAATTAAGTGTGTGGCATGCAGCTTATTCTTAGTTTCCTCTACTTTTTTTCATTTTAATGATTTTTGGGAGTGCTGAACTAATTAAAGTGGCCAGTAGCTTTCAGTATGTAGTTTAGTCTCAGACAAAATTAATATCTTGCTTCAGCCTACTATAATTCCAGAGGAATGTAATTTACTGGTAATAATGTTAAAAAAATCAAAGCTAAATTTGCTGAATTGGCTGTGCCTCTGTAGAATGGGGCTTCTTTCTAACTAATGGGTTGAAATTAAAATGAAATAAATACCCATAATGTTTCTAGAGATTTTACTGTACATAATAATTTCATAGACTACTGAAATGCAGCCACTCTTGGCTGAATAAGTATAGAGTTCAAAGCTGAAAGCTGCTTAATATTGAGAGCTAAAAAAGTGTTCTGTATGCGAAGATGCTGTAGAAAGATTTGCCTGGATCAAAATGTAATAACTCAAATTGGAATTTGTCCCAGATGCTGGGACTGATACCTTTACTATCACTAACAAAAATAAGTATTCAGTCAGTAGCTGACATTACAGTCTGGGAGCTGCATTAATACCGTACTAAGCAAGGGATTTGGTCTTACCCAGTGTATTACCAGCACAGCTTCTGAAGCACACCACATCTACTTTGGAGTTCTCCCGCCTGCTAATTGGACTTTTCGTTGCAAAAATGCTAATTCAGATTTGGCTGTCTTTAGGATTGTTAATGGCTTAACCCAAAACTGATAAAAGTCATTGGATATGCTCCCCTTGCCTTCAGCAAGCTTTCGATCAGGACTTATGCTAGTACAAATGAAAAGGGTTGCTGGATTTTGCCCTAAATAATTTACCTGTAAATGAAGAAAAGTGTGTGTGTATGTATGTATGTATATTTTGATGTTTGCTGAGCTATATTTATGCTTGAGTGTCAGCTGTGACTGAAAAGAAGTTCAGGTAAGTGGAAAAGTCAAGTCCATTTTTACTGAGTGGCCAGCTCGGGTGTGGTAAGAACCAGTGTATTCTTGTGTGTTTTTTCAAGTTGGGGCGATATGGTTGTTAAAACCCGAGATCTGCCAGTGCTACAACAGGTAGCAAGGAAGGTAAAGCTTGTTCGGTGGAGAGCTTCAAGTCCAAACAGCATGGGCTACCAAGATGATCAGGAGCCTAGAGCATGTGTCTCATGGAGGGAGGCTGCGGGAGCTGGGCGTGTTGAGCCTGGCAAAGGGGAAACCTAACAGCAGCCTACAGAGGACTGAAGACTAATTGCAAAGCTGATGGAGCCAAGCATTTCTCAGTAATGCCAGATAATATATCAAAGGACAAAGGCCGTGAATTACAGCTTGGGAAGCTGAGGTTGAATGCTAGGGAGAGAAAATTTCACTAGGAGGGTAGTGCTGCATTGCCTGTGTTACCAGAGGGGTAGAACCTGATGTCTGAGGAGGTTTTCTAACCATGGCAGCCTGCTCTGGAGGGGACTGTGGCTGAAAGGCCCTCCTGTGCTCCCTCCTGGCCAACCTGGTTCTCTAGATGTACTTCTGACAACGGGCAGAAGGGACTTGTGAAAATAAAGGCTATAGCCCCTTCTACTACCCTTTGCATGTTCTCTTTCAGCTTGTGGGGGGGAGCTGGCAGCTGCTGGTATCACTCTATGGCATCATTCTAATTTGCTTTGTGCAATAAAATAATTTTACATTTGATTATTGAATCCTTCTAGATGTGTCTGTAGCATAAATTGTCTCCGTGATTTTGCAGCAGAAGACTGGGCCAAGGTTTTTTTAGTTGTTTTAAGCTTAAATCCTCTGTATGTAATTTCTGAATATTAATATGATAGGAAGACAAGCAGGAAGAGGAAATTTAAGAAGAGTAACCATTGGACTGTTAGATATAAGCAGTACAGAAAACATCCTCTATTAGTAAAGGCTGCTTACATATTTACAATATTCATATTTTTGCATGTATAACAAAGGTGTGTGCATGCATATGCATGTGTATGTCTGTTTTTTGCATAGGTACAGTATATGAATATATGTGTGCATGTGTCGGGGGTTTATTGTATTTGAAAAGAGAGGGAGAAATATCCTGTGATGTAGGTGGTGGAGAGAAATTTAACAGATCGGGGATTCTGTTTTTCTTTCTTTCTTCAAATCAGTTGACTTCACTCAGCCTCAGTCCGTTCAATGAAAAATATCAAAAGCATTGCTTTTCCTGTATCATTCTCTTCCTCTGTCAGTGACTTCTTACTAGTACAGTTTGCCAGAAGACAACTCATGTTTTGTTTTTGAGAAGGCTTTGGCATTTCTTTCTGTTCTGATGCCAAGGAAAACCAAGACACTATAAAAATATAAAAAATGAAATGAATATGCCCCTCTAAAGTTGCTATCCTGGAATTAAAATAAAGTTGTCATCATATTGCATGAAAGCATTTCTGCACTTAAGTAGTATAATCTTATAAACTTAAGTTTATAACAGAGTTCTTGTAAGTTGTGAAGCATTGGATCACTTACTAGGTGAGTATGCCATCCCGGCTAAAGCTTGCCCCGAGTCCCAGGTGTGGTTTCCACTGGCCCTGCAGGCAGGCACCTTGGGAAGAGCAAGAGTCAGTACTGCTGGAGGAGCTCTGCCCCTTGGCACAGCCCTCTCTTTGTTCTGTAGTCACCAGTATAACTTTGCATTAATAAATTGAAGACATCCCTCACTATATTTGTATCTTCCTGTATCTAGGCAGACTAAGTCTAGCCTTTAACCTATCATTTTGCTCTGTCATTAGCTGAACTAGTCAGTTCCTGCTGTGCATACGAATATTTTTCTCCTGCAGCCTCTCGTCTATGACCACTTCCCTCCATTCTCTTTCATTTGGTATTTCTTTTTGCCCTACCTTACTTCAGTTAAAAGCCTTAACTTCTAAAGCATTTAGGAAAAAAAAGCTCTGCAGAAGTCTGTTAGCATTACTACATCCCCTCTAGCATCCTGCGTGCGTGTTTTCTACCTATTCTTTAGAAGAGGAATGTCCTTTCTCCCTGTGCCTGCGCAGCACTTAGCCTAATGGCCCATGACTTGAGCTCAGTCCTGGTTCTGAGTTGGGCAGCGAAGGAGCCCCATCCCAAGGGGAGATGCTCATAATACTTTAATTACAGCTGTCTTGTAAAATCAGAGTAGTGTTCACCTCCTGATGGGTCGTAATGTTTTTGATTTCTTGAGATGCACATATGGTTTATCATGTAGATATAATTTTTAAAGCAAAACAAAGTGTTCTTGTATTCCATTAGAACTAGAAATCCAATGGAAGAGTAACTGAAATCCTGATTAACAAAAAAAGATTATATTCTTTCTGCTACACAAATTTAAAACATAGCTAATTTGCCCGTCTGTCTCCTGTCTAGTGGTGACGGACATCTGAGTATTTAAGTGACTTTGTGGTTTGAATAACTAAGGCTTGTGGAACTGCAGTTTAAAGCCAGTGGAGCAAATGGTTGCAGCTTACTGGGATTAATTGACTGTATTTCTGAGCCAGCATTTTGGCTTGTGGAGCTGACCTCTAGTGCTTAACAGCCAGCAGGTGTATATACTACACCAGGTCTTAAAAGTTAACTGCTGACTCCTTGCTCTTCAGTGGCAAATAGTATGAAATGATCAACACTTTACATTTCTAAATGAGAACTTGTGCTCTAGAAGAAACTAATAAATGTTTTTTTCCTGCAGTTCAGGCTAGGCCTGAACAGTCCTCAGGTGCTCAAACAGGAAGAGGTGACGATGCTGTGTTCCAACAGATGCTTTCTGTTTTTTTCTTTCTCGCAAAGTATCAAAGTATCGGTGGAAGTTCCTATGCTGACAGCATTTGAGTTCAAAGTCCTCTGGTCACACTTCTGCGAGTTCTCCTTCTGTTGAGTTTACCCTCCATGTTTGCATGTACTTTAAAATAGATGGTTAAAATCTCCATTTCTTCCCAGTCCATCAGTCTCCCCTAAGACTGCCAAAGACAGCAATTCTGATGGTAAGTAAGGTGTTACGGTGTTGGTGTTACAACTGGGTCTCAATTACACAACGGTAACCCCACCAAATCAGGCCATTCAGATTAGCACTTGCTTAATGAAAGTGAAATGCATTTTTTCTTATTTACCCTCTCGGTGCCAGATTCAAAGCAATTACATGGATGTTGAAGGCTGTATATATAAATGTGTTGAACTGTTCATTTTTATGAGTGTGTTGATCTCTTTCTGTCCAGATTAGTTATCTTCACTTCTGTTCCATCTGAGGAGAAAGAAACAGCGTCAAATAACTAAGTTGGAGAAGGAAAAAACCCACAACCTGAAAAAGTGCTATTTCAGGCTTCTACAGTGGTGTTTGTAATTCTGTGGGAGCTGGGGCCATTTGAAAGACAAGACCTCCAGTTTTCATGATTTGGAAAACTATCAGTGTTGCTGTTTTCCTGGAATACTGAGTTGATATATATTTAAGTAGCTAAAACTGGCCCCCTCCCACCATGTTGTAGCCAATTAATGAAACAACATTAACCTTACTTTGGTATGGACTTGCAAGTTATTGAACTCAAGCACTTTCCTCTGTTTTGGTCATTAATCTTAAAAGAAAATGTTTCCATTATCAAGGAGATCAGTATTTTGTTTTATTTTTAGTTAGAAATGCATCAATAAATCACTGGAGAACAGAAAATGGAAGGACTTTTAAAAGTCACTGATAGATCCCTTTTCAAACTTTAGCTAAAGATTCCTGCTTCATAGTCTACATACATAGGCTAGATCATTATTTTTGAAATAATGATGTCTTTGCCTCTATTGTTCTAATTTATCTGAAATCTTATTGTAGGATATCTATAGGAGATATATTAACAATACCTTAAAGAAACAATGAGCTGCAGACAAATTTTTTTATTTGCTTCTGTCTAATGAGTCTGAGTTTACCTCAGGAGAATTGGGTGCAGGCAAATTACCTTCCCAGCAACAGTTTCCTTCTCGTCTTGCTTCAGTCATCCTTAGAGGAGAGAGCTTGGCATCTGAACTGCAGAGCTTACTCTAAACACTTTGGGTGGCTACTTAAACCAGCAGTGGAGCAGAAGAGATGAAAGTTTATCCTGTAGCCAGGTTTTTAAAACACCGCTCTGAAAAACTCATCCCCTAAGTTTTTACTTGGATATCCAGGTATTGTAAAGATGTGATGCCGTGGAGCCGTCATTGAGTTTAGAAAGGAAGCTCTTGAGTGTCATTTTTGAAAATCAGGACTCTTAAGGTCTTAAATAATTAAGATTTCCTCAGTGTCTAAATAAATGCTTTAAAATTGGAAATTCAAATTAAAACAGTATTTGTAACCATGCAGTTGGCATATCACATAAATAAAATGTGCTGGATAAATCTGTTAGCTACCATGCCAAATAGCTACAGTTCTAGCAAGAGACAGTTGTTGTCAGCTGTTTGGACTCCTGTATAGTTCAAAATGTCAATGCATTATTGCTGAATAGTGCAAGGGAAAGCATTTGTTCAGAGTCCCACTCTAAAAGCATACTAGAGAGAGACGTCAGGATGCAAGATCAGATGGCGGATACCACAGGATTTGGCTAAGATGCTTGATGTCTAATGACATCTTATAGTTATATTGATTATTTTATTGCTTCTGCCAAAGAGTGACAGTGTTCTTGCCTGGGCTCTTGCTGAGCAAGCAGACTCAGTTTGAAATGTATTTTTCCCCTCTTTTGTTTCACCCCTTTGCCTTCATTACTAATTATTTGCCCTTATCTCCTGTGGGAGCTCAAACAAATGCATAAGGACCTCAAACCTGTTGAACAAGGAGAGGAAATCCTGAAATATTAGCAGGTTTTGAGTTCTTTAAGAGGAATAATGATATTTTTAGCATGTTCCAAGTTTTCTACCATCAGATCAAATGCAGTCTAGTTCATTCTCCTCTGCTGGCATCTGAACGCTGTCTGATGTCAGCCCCACCAAGGCTACGAGAGCGCTGCCAGTTATTGCTGTAGCACGTGTGTCACTGTGGGAACTGTGTCATTCCAATTTTTTGGATTGCAGATTTTGCCAGAGCTACATAGATGGGTACTGAAAAGACCTAGAAATGGCAATGCCCTGGTCTGAAAGCCTTGACTTTGTCCTGGTTATTCCCATTCAGAGGCCTGGGTCTAACATGGGAAGTTGGACTACTCTGCCAGGCACTGGGTGAGGAAAGGAAGATTCGTTTCTCTTGTATTCTCTAAAGTTCCTTATACTCCCAACCTGGTCTTTCATGGTGAGGAAAATGGCATTTTCATCTGCCATTGGCAGTCTCTGAAAATAGAAAGGTCTATTCATCAAGTGAGATTTCTTTTGCTTATGTTTCTTTTGGTGACTCTTTCTTCAGGATTTTGAGCGTGGAGATGGTCAAAGCAAAGAGGGCTTCATAATTAAAAAAAGTATTCATGTTGATCCACATCCTGTTCTATCTTATTATATGGAAGCAACTTGAGAGGAACAAGTCATCACGTCAAAAATTCCTTCCCCTGGAAAGGTGGTAAGCTGTAGCTGAAAACATGTCTGCATGCATTTGATCCTGGTTTCTTACAGCAACAAGTCTTTTTTAAACTTTTCATTGGGAAGCTGAGGATCATAATCCTTCCTAAATCAAGCAATGAATAAATCTCTGTTCAAATTCCGTCTGTCACCTTTGAAAATACTGCCCATGTAGTTTATGCTGTGCTGGATATGTCATGAAGTGAAGGAGGAAAAAAAAAAAAAAAAAAAAAATTAGCCTTCCTCTACTGTCTAAAGAAAAGAACAAAGTTCTACACTGCATGTTAAAGGAAAGAATGGGAATTGTGTAAAATAGGTCAGACATGTATTTAATTTTAAGAGGCTTGCACTGAGAAAGGAGAGAGAATAAAATTTTCCGTAACAGCAATCAGGTAACCCTGAAGTGGAGTGGTTATGAAATAATTACACCCCAGAGGGATTAGAGGCATCCGCCATTGCCTGCTGCCTTGTAATGCCTTGGGGATGTGATTAACTTATGATAATTAAAGCTTTTATAGTGGAAATACAGTATGAACATGGAGAGTCTGAAGAAGTTTCAGGGTTGTGGCTCAGTACAAGGTCTAATGTTCATGTTAACCTATGCTGTTTGCTCATCTGTAAACATTCTCTTTCTTTATACATGTTTCCATGTTGTTTGACCCTTGGTGGCACCATAAATGAGTATTTCCTGGGACCTGAATGATTTGTTCAGTGCCTTGGGTTGCATTAGTATGGTGCTACTGCATGAGTGATTATCTGAAACGTAGATACCCTTGATAAGGACTGTAATAGCTTCACTACTTGTCAGTTTTAAACAGCATGGGGGTGGGGATCATACTTTTTGTGGTCTTCAGGACAGTAAAGCTGTGTAAAGCATGTAAGCTGCTTAGAGAGGACAACTTCTGGATGGTCCTAACCTTTGTAAAGTTCAGGTGGTACTAAGTCAGAAACGTCCCCATTCTCATTTACTTTTGTCTGGTGCACGTTTAAGTGGAGGTCTGTCACTCCCCACTTATAGTCCTATGGAACATTTTGCAGCCTAGTCTCTTCACCAAAAGTGCTTCCATCAGTTTTCTCTCAACTCTGAGAAAATGATTCCGGAGAAAATCTTTTAATTTCATTTTTCACTATAGTAAGAATGCTAAAACCAGGGAACCTTGTCTTCACAAAAAAAGGTGTAGTGAAGATATTAAGAAATCTGGGCGTTGAGAATTTAAATTTATTTCATGGTTATTCCCAACCTAGATATTATGCTTCCTTTCTGTAATTTCATGTAATCTATTTGCAAATTGGATAAACTCATCATAGACAAAGAAGTTGGTGTGGAACAAGAGTGTCAATATGAAAAGGATTGCCATTTGAAAGTCAATTTCTGAATTTTTTTTCCTAGGTAGGTAAGTTCTTAGGCTCTTCTTGAAATTTTCTACTTCATACAAAGTATATGTATGAAATATGAAAAGAGAAATACAATGGTCTCAAAGTATGAAATCTTCCATATGTGAAATTCTGTGAAACACTTCTGTTTTTTACATTTGCATTGCACCGAAGAAGCTAAGCCCAATCATCAGCACAACAGAAGTGGTGTGCATTGGCATTATTCACGTGGTGTCAGTATACTCTTCTGAAGAGGCGTCTTAGTTACTTTTACCAAGAGAAAAGTGATGTATTTCAGACTATGTAGTGGTGCAAGACATGTCTGTCTTGCATGTTTTTATTTCAGTGACTGTGTATTAGTGTTTTAGTATTTTTGTGTCTTAACAACCATGGATATTGTTTGTAGCATTATGTAGCAGATTTACCAGAAGCACATATTTCTCAACAGGACAGTTTGTGGGTGGGTCGCTCCCCCAAAGGCTGTGAGTGGATTGACTGTAGAAATTTGATGTTCTCTATTGGATGTAGCAGTCGGGTTCATTGGCACTCTGTCAAGTAGCGGGCTCTGCCTGCTAACTGCCGGTCAAACCTTATGGGTGACTTCTTTGGTGACTGATGTCTGTTGCGAAGCTGTCATCTATTCAGAGAGAAATAATCTGTGATTTTCTTGTAACACTGAAGATGAACTGCCGGTGCCTGCTGACCTCTGCATACGCTGCTGAGGATGGAGTAGTCATGCTTAGTAAGTTGCAAGATTTAGTTATTACTTATGCTTCAAATGTAGGCTAATTTCCCTGTGAAATCTGTGTAAGAAAGATTCAGGTTTAGATGCGTTTGATGACTGCAAAGTTGACACTACTTACTTTATTCATAAATGTTTTTGTGTTTAAGCTGTTAGTGGATTTCTCAAGAATGTGTTTTGCAGAGATGAAATCTAGCCAATGACAAAACCTAACTATCTTGTGTTACATTGCCTTTTTCCTTGATCTAATTAAGTACTCTGACATGTATATATCCCTAAGTACAAGCAGGCTTATGCGTATATATGCAGAACAATATGTTTCTATGCTTATTTGTGTTTATTGACTACAATATGGGATATCCATGGTTTCTTGAAAAGGTGCTTGTATCCGTTGTTTGTCTTTGGCATGGCAGCGATTGCTTATTTGCAGGTCACTGGAAGAGGCTGGAACAGGCTCCCCAGGGAAGTGGTCACGGCCCCAAGCTTGTTAGAGTTCAAGGAGGGCCTGGGCAATGCTCTTAGCCATGTGGTTTAGTTTTAGGTACTCATGCAAGGAGCAGGGAGTTGGACTCGATGATCCTTATTGGGTCCCTTCCAACTCAAGATATTCTATAAGTGCTCTGTTTACAGAAATTATACTATTCAAATGTTGTTAATGAGATTGTTGATGTTAACTAGGTGCTCAGATACTTTTGTGAATCCTAATTTGCCGCTGAGTGCAGTTTCTTAAGCCTGGGGAACTTTCTTTAAATGAAAAAATGCAGCAACTACAAATTGACTCAACCACCTTTGAGCCTTTTGGTCCAACTCACTCATTGTTCTTATTAGCCTTCATGCCATGTTTAACTGACTCTGCTTAAAAAACACACACAATGACCTCCAGGCAACCAGGAATGTTTTGTCTGAAATACTGTTCATGAAAGCTCCCCTTACCAGTTATTTGCATGAGGCTTTCAAAGGTTTCAGTTACTTTGAACAGTAGAATCTTACAATTTATAGACTCTGAGTTCTTAATCAAGTCTCTATGGTTATCTTTATTTACTGAACGTTGTATTAAAAAGAGGAAGGGCAGCTTTGTTTTCTGCTTTCCTGGATGGTACACATATATCTCTCTTTTTCCCTGTGGAGACACCTAAATGTGGCCAGCCATCCCATGAAGGCTGGAGAACTGGCAATTCTACTTCACATAAAAAAAGAGGAGGTTTGGGAATTTGTTTCCTTTCAGATTGATTCTCCAGAAAATTTAGTTTGAATGTGGCATAATATCTCCTTCTAACAACACTAGCATACTTCATTACAAATTTTACCATTTGTTAGTTTTGTATTGTATGATCAGGCTTAATAGTTATTTTAACACAGTTTTAGTTTAATTTAATTTAAACAGGTACTTTTTTAAACTGCAGTGACAATTGGTGCTATAGTTGAAACAGCAGAAGTGTAGAAATAATATAAATAAAAATTTATATCAAAGTTTTGTTCAGAAATTAAAAATAAAATGAATGGTGGTCCATTTTAATTAGTAATGGATCTACACTGAAAGGTTCAAATAGATATTTGTAGGGTTAAGGTATCTAAAATTTGGTGGTTTGATTCTTTCTACAGCAAACAGCCTTTTTTATTATGCATCAAACTGGAGCTGGAGGCACCAGTACTCAGGTGCAGCAGATCAGATATTCTGTTACAGGCATATTAGAAATCTGTAATGAAAGGAGTACCAAAATGATTAGTCAGGAGAAACCCACCTGTGCTGTTAAGTGCAAAACTCTATTATACTGTACTTTTTGCATGCTCTTACTTCTTGTTCAGCTGCAATTTACTGTGTTTACAATTTATGTCTGCCTCAAAGGAAAACTGATTTTTCTGGTGGATGTTTAAGGGCACTGTTGCTTCTGTCCTGGGGAATACATCTAGGAGCCACTTGGTCTGAGATGTTGTCCAGGTGTCAATACTGCCCAATGTGCCTTGCTATATGTTCCCCAAAGCAGTGGTGAAGTGCTAGGAACATGTAAGTTATCTGTAGGTTTCCGTGCTTTGTCAGGATGGATTGCATCATTCACAGTTACCACAGGCTTGGCTTGGGATCGCTACTAAGCATGACACTGCTGTGGTATTTCAAGCATGGTTTGTGTTTTCTAAGTCATATTCGTAGCAATGAATGCAAAAAAAAAAAGTTTCAAAATACAATTTTATGTATGATAGCTCAATCTTGTTACAAAAGCAGCACTGTATATGTGCTGTGCTGATTTTATGCCCTTGTCCCTTCCAGCCAGTGTCTACTACCTATGATTTGACTATATATAATTAAAAAAAAAAAGGTAAGTAGATTGTTATTTTAGTGTTGTTACAAGGCTACACCCTTTTCTCTTTTTCTGGGGCAGTGCTAGCGTTCATAAATGCAACTGCAAGCGTAATGAAGCGTTGAATGAAGATTCAACTCATGGTACATCTACATGGAAGCACTCTCAGAAATAGAAACCAGGGGTGAATGGGCAGTTGAGAGGGGTAAGATTTTATCACAGTGTCAACATAAAGTTCAAGTTGCATCTGTTATTACTTCTCAAACTTGGATGCAAACCCAAGAGCTATGTTAAAGGAAATATAATGGTGCCAATGGCAAAGTGCTTCCCCTCAATGCTGGGGAAATTTCCACACTAAGATGATTGTATTTGTGGTGCTATGCAAGAGAGGCTAAAAGGACTGATGACTGGTTACTGATGGAGATCTGGACAGATAATAGGTTGTTTACTCCTATCCATGGTGATGGAAGAATTGAAAGGACAGGCATAAACCTGACCTTTGGCAATTTGCCTGCCTACCATATATTGTAACAGAGTAAACAAAACAGCTTTTGCATACCACAAATGGCCGAAAAAAATGGATGTAAGCATTTTGCCATATTCACCATCTTTAATTTAATATTTGAGATGCAAACTTTTCGATAAAAATTTCCTAATTTTCCTGTTCTTGTCCAGGAAATGGAATGCTTTTGCAATAATAACAACACATTACCCTGAACAGCAAAATATTTATGCAGTGCTTCAGCCTTCCTCGTAAGGTCTTAGGAGCACTCATGTTCTAATGAGGATGTAATAATCCCAGATTTTAAGATGAAGCATTTTACATGCTTCTCTGTGTTTAACATGGCCCGGTAGTGACACTCTGGTCATGAAATGTTGAAGAAAGTGTCTATGATGTTGCAAGACCTGCTAACCTACATCTAATTTCTCTCTTCTCTGCTTTGTCCTTGTCTAGAAATGGTGAACATTTGGGTGGGGCTGATCAGCCTCTGCTTATTATCCTTTAAGATCCTTTTAGCTGGACTGTTGCTCATTGCCAGGAGAGCTAAGTCAGGAAACTGCAGCAGGGCACACTTACGTGCTGGAAGTGCTGTCACTGTGATGAGCTCAGATTCTTTGGACCTCATGTTGTGGACAGGGTTTAGTGAGAAGGACTCGGAATTCACGTGGAAACAAGGGGATGCGCTGTCAGATGCGACTGATGCCAGCTCAAGCTTACAAAATTACATTTTTCACAGTTTTCGTGTTTTGTCCTGTAAGCCAATGCAGAGACAAGACATGAGATTGTTTGGGCTTTCTCACTTTCAAGGGCTTTTTACAAGAGAAGGATCTCTCTTAAAAAAGAAAACACCAACCAACCAAACCCACAACACAGGACGTTAGTCAAAAACTTTAAGTTTTTTATTTGTTTTCCTTCTTATTTATGTTCACATCTTTTCTAGTTGTGATGTAGCTCGTTCTTGGAGACATCTTTTATGAGCTGATGCAGTTAAGTGCTCTTCTGTATTGGAGAAAAAAAGAATCAGTCTGCTGTACAAATGCACTTTACTCTTGAACTTACTGTTGTCCTTTAACCTGAGCTTTTCAGGTTGGTTCAGTTTATGTTGGATGTGGAAAAAGGGATAAAGAAGAGAGAGCTCACAGTAGTGCTTATTATGCACAAACATGGTTGGTTGTATTCTGGAAGAAGAGTCGGCAGGCTTAAATTTTTATTGTTGCTGGCTCTGCTACTGACCAGCTGAGACATCTTAAGGAATTGAGTTCACCTCTTTTCTTTCTGTTTCCTTAGCGCATGGAGTAAGCGTAAAATGTTGTGACATACTCATTATTGAGAACTGTTTTTTATGTATTATGCGTCTTTACCACCTGCTCTTTGCTGAATCGCCACAGCACTCATCATTGTGAGAGTCAGGCCCTTAGAAGGGAGTGCTCAGGCATGTTATGGTTTGAATAGGTATAAGCATGAACAGCAATTTACCACTACTTTCCAGAGCTGACCTATTGAATTCAGATACAGATCTGAGCACAGAAAGATGAAGGAAGTGTAGAAATGGGTTTACATTGCAAGTAATGTAGTTACATTCTTAGGAAACAATACGAACCTGCATTTTTGACAGCCCAGCCAAGTACTTTGATATCAGATACAAATTAAACTTGCTGGCATTTAATAATGTGCTCAGAAGTGTGCTGTACTCTGAATAAAGGGCGCTCTGTTATTCTTTGGACTGCAGCAGTTAGCACTTCTAAATCTCTCGAGTAAGGTATGCCCCTAATGACACAGCACGCAATGATGGCTGAACTTGGCAGGTTTTCTGCTTGACAGAAAACTGGTTTGCCCAGAGCTCTCTAAATACTTGCTAGCTAGGGATCACTGAGCAGCTCGTGGTGATAACATGGTCACTGATGGGAATGTACTCTAACATATGGGCTTGCTGTGTGCAAGCAGATGTGAGATTGAGCACCCAGCTGTGAGGGGCTGGTGTGGTCCAGTAACATCATTTCCAGTCTATGGTGAGCCACAAATGAAGCCCAGCTGTAATTTCAATAACTTTTGACATATATAGCTCTGATTTTTTGCATTCTGTGAATGTAAATGCCAGCAACCTATACTGCTTGGATGTTCAGAAGAATAAAACTGCGGTTGAAATGAACGTGTTCAGGGAACTGAGGTGCTTGGTCATCTCCATATTGCTGCTGAATGCTTAAAATGGGGCTCAAAAAGAACAGAGACCAGAATGCAGTAAACTGCAATGTGGTATGGAGAGGGTCCATGTATGTATTTTGCTGCTTTGCTAGTAGTTTGTTTTAGAATTTGTTTAATGTTTATTAAAAAGTTACACTAAATGAGCACACATGCTCCATTACCATAATTTTTACCCTGGCTCTGTGTAGCATTTTATATTTTTGTTGTTTTAATTTTTAATAGAATCCCCACAGTGAACAGGGTTTGGAAAATGCAGCTCTTGGTATGGAGCTAACGGAGTCTAGGGAAGGTTGCTCTGAGTGCTCAGTGTACATTACTGTGCACTTAGTGCATGTGTTCTAGTTGTAACACTTTCACCTTAAATTACAGGAAATAAGAAAAAGTGGGCTGGAAAGTTCTGAGACCTTGCTGGAGAGTTTCATGTTAATATACCCTGGACTTCTGGGAATCTGCTGCTTGTCAGCCTGGAGTTTGTGATTTTTAAATCAGTACTTGAGCTTAAAAGGGGGTCGGGGAGTGCTCCCTGAAGGCATCTATTTGCGAGAGAAAAGATATGAAAGAGACTTGAAGAGTTCCTGTTGCTTGAGAAATCCATCTTATTTTTCTAGAGGGCTTGTAAAATAAAATTGTAGGTGCTTCCTCCCCCTAAAATTTAATGTGATGGGTAGAAAGGGTGGAAAAAAAGGTCATCTTTATCTAGAGCTGCTTGGCTTTTCTGCTGCGAGGTGGTAAAAGGGACACAGGAAGAATGGCTTTCCTTTATGCACTTGTTTTGCTTTTGTTACGATATTTTGCTGGTTTCCCCCCGTTATCTGATTGCACCACCATATAAATTCTTTTTGCTTTCCATTAATTTATAGAAAACTTCATTTTCTTTAACCAATTTTGTCTGGAATAGGAAAACAGTCCAGAAATAATTTTAGTATCTTCTGCAGAGAACCGCATATTCATATGCATGATAGTTCCAGCTTGGTGTAAACGTGTTGCTACAGTACTTGTAAAAGCAAATGCTACAGTAGTCAGATAAAGAAGGAGCAGCACAAGTGAGAAAAGCTGTGCCATGTTATTGCTGATTTCCCGGCATCATCCAGGGCTTACAGCATCAGCCAGAGCGTGGTCGCCTTGTACGCTGAGTTCAGGGGAACTCTCTTCTGCTCTTTAGAGGCTCTGCGAGGCCTCGGTCCTCTCTGGGGATGGAGATGGAGCAGGTTCCTTCTGCAGACTGCCTCCATGCCTGCCGCTGCGGTGCATCCCCCCACTGTGGCATATTTATATATTTGTTAGAAGGAATAAGCTGTTTTGGGCTTTCTGCTGGAGATGGGTTTTGTTGTCTTGCCTTCCCCCCCGCCCCCTTCGGCTAAAGGTGATGGGTTTGGGTTTTGTTGTTGGGTGGAGGTTTTCCTCCCCACTTCCATAAATACTAACTAGCGAACTGTTCAGAAACTTGGAATGTTAAAACAGTCCTGATCAGGCTGGACAAGGCGGACAGGATTCAGGTGGCTTGGTCAAAGGAATGTGCTAAATGCAGATTGTACTGCAGAAATAAAAATACGTAGCGTAAGGAGGTCCTCTATCACTTGTGGGTTATGTTGAAAGTGTTTAAAAAAGTATTCTTAATCATTATGTATTGAGGACAAATGGCTGATGGAATAAATGATGAGGGGTGCCATGAAGCATCCAAAATAGTTGGTTCTGAGGGCTTTTGTTCCCCATGAAAATCAATTTTAAGTTAAAAGACCTTATTATTTCCATGCAAGTGAAAAACATCACTCAGTGTACATACTGCATCCTCTCTTTGGTACTTCAAAAGCATTTGAGCACTTTTTAAGCACTTCATGAGATGTTCAGGAACAGATAATCCTGTTTCATATGAAAGCTGTTTTCAAACCTCACTTCAGTGTGTAACTGAAACCCTTCAGATTTATTTTTTTATTTATTTTCTCTGGAAATTAAATTCATACCCTGATTCTTATGATACCCACATGAATGTGGGAGACATTGGTCTGTAGCCTTGCAATGTTCTGGTTAAATGTCCTCGCATTAGGCTGTGAGAGTCTGTTTTAATCTTTCCTGCTGGAGCTATTGCACTTGGTATACATAATTAAACAGTTCTCAAGCAAGAGAAAGGCTTAGGCCCTGGTGCATGAACAGGTTAACCCTTGGCAAGTTGAGCTGTCCTAACTTTAGAAATCTGTCTGCAGTGGTTATTTGCCTGGTAGCCTCACAAAACTGTCAGATATAAATAACTGTTTTACTTCATCTTTCAGATAGTAATTTAATTTTATGCCACTGGGTTGATAGAGAAGCCATGTTACATGATGCTGTTCTTGCTTGCTCTGTTACAATAATGACGGAAAATAAACCAACTGCTCTAAGGTTTGTAAGCTGCTAAGTGGGCATTTAATTTTAGGCGAGACTGTCTAGAGAGATGTTGCACTACAGTAACAGCACTAATATGGCTTATGAATTGAGAGGTGGTGCTGTTTAAAGGTGTCTGCGGAAATAAAGGAAATGAAGATGTTTATAGCAAATGTCTGTCTGACTGACAGCTTGAATGTTGGTGGTAGGAATTGCTGTTAACTCAGACAAAGAGGAGAGCTGTAGGCTTGTAAGTGGAGGCTTCCCTCAGCTGTAAATGAGTTATATCAGAAAAATGGAGCATATGCAAGAACTTCAGAAACCTTTTGAATTAATTGAAAATATCCCATTAAGGCTGCAACTATTCTTTAAAAGAATAATTAAATTACAGGGTGAATAAATGGTGCATTTCAAGTTTTCTCTGTCTTTATTGATTAATTTAGATGCCTGAATCTCACCCTGGTCTCATCTGAGTGATCAGCAGCAGTGATCTTTGAGCACTGTGGGTCAGATTCAGACACGTAAGGAGAGGTTATGGTTTTTGCCGTCCTCTGTATGACCTCTTTGCTCACATCGGGAATGAATTTGGCCTTCTGCCTCTCTTCCCATTGCAGCCCGTACTTCTGTCCTGTACTATCAGTGAGTAATTACAGCAAGAGCGCTGCTCTATTGATTTTAAACCCTTCATGAAAGAAGCTTCTTGAAAGGTTTTGGTGCAGACTTATTTAAAAGCCTTTTTTTTTTGTTTGTCGTCATTGTTGTTTTGCTTGTGTTGAGCCTGCTGTCGCTGGGCAGGTGGGTATGTACCAGCAGCCAGATCTCTCCGCTGGGCTGCACTGAGAGAAGGGGCTTCAGAGCTTTCTCTCACCTGATGAAGCCACAAGTGGGCTGAGAAGACAAATGCTGGGCTGGGTGTAAGATTGATCCCCGAACTTCTCAGTTTCGTATGTGCTGGGCCAGGCTCAGTGTGGCACAGACTTTGCCTCTGGCCAGTTCAAAAGTTTCAGACGTGGTCTCTAGGTGTGCGTGGCTGCTCTCACGCTGCCACAGGTGTCCTTCTGGAGGTAGATCACGATTTCTGGTTTTGTCGTCTTCACCATGCTTCATGGGGAAGAATGGATGTTGCCATTTAGCACTTACAGGGTGGGGAAGAGCTGTGCAACCTGTCCAGATACAGAAGACTGATGTCTGTTGGGACTCCAGGAGGTCAGGGCCGCACATGTGTTGCTGGTTCACTGTAACCCAATGTAAAGCTCAGCTGGTGCGAAGACAAGTTTTCCCCATCTTCTCTTGCCCCTTGTTCCTGTGCCTGGGATGCAACAGGCAGGTTGGTATCGCTGAATCGCAACTTTTTGTGTGACATCTTCTGTCAACCAGCGCCGACCTAAAAGCTCTCAGTTCTCCCGTATACAACTTCATTATTCATCTCATGAAACTGAGGCACATACAATGTTAGTAGTGAACTTGCTAGGAGAAAATCCCTCAACAGCTGGTTGGGGGTCTTCTGTTCTGCTTGTAAAGCATTCTTTTACTCTGGAAGGATCACGAATCACCTCGCTGTTCAGCTTGAATCCATCCTTTGGTTGATCCTTTGCTGTCTTTTCATTGGAGCTCCCACAACGATGAAGTAATCCACATCAACTAATGGTTGGAGTATTTGCACAGGCCTGAACCTCTGTGACTACATTTTAAACTGATTTGAAATGTAGGAGCTAAATAATAGCTACTGCATAATAACAGTGTGGTTTCCATTTAGCCATAGAGCAGAAGAGATGTGTGGTAAGCGTGGGCTAATAAGCGGCAAGTGTTTATTCTTATCAATGTCCACTAAGAACAACATGGGTCAGCTCTGTTTCATTACTTTGAGTTTTCTCACCTTTCAGAAGGTACTTTTTCCAGCTGTCCTGATGTGGATTAAAATACTCACTTACCAGAAACTCTCATTAACTATATAATTTTACAGCTATTTTTCTGGTTCAAAGTAAGTATTGATTTGTAAGAATATGCATACTAATAATAATCCTGTATAACTGTTGTTTAATTTTTTATATCTAGAAGGCTATATTTAGAATTTATAATAGCTTTATCTGTTACTGTTCTGAAGGATGATTTCACAAAGGCTTTGGTGTGCTGTTGATTGCTGTACTAAATCCAGCAAGGGTGGGAGGAAACCTGTGGTAGGAGTGAGTTTGTTCTTTTATTTTATTTTTTTGTTGTTGTTTAAACCAATGATGTGTTGCTTTTTAAAAAAAGTGAAAAAAATTATACAGTGACAAGGAGTTGATGTTTTGAATGAAGCCGTGCTGCTGATTATTTAGCCAATGTTTAGGAACAGGATTATCCCCTGTGTCATCATTAGCAGTAAATCAGGATGCCGAGAACGGGCTGTCAGTAACTCGGATACGGAGTGAGCGGAAGAAGTAATTCCATTTCCAGCAAAAAATAAAACATAATGAAATGCAATTTCAAGCTCTCATTTAAATGCTCTTTTTGCTGTGGCCCCTCAAAAATACAAATTAAACAGTTAAAAAGTAAAGGTTGAAGGGAAAAGAGGAAAATTAATATTTAGCTTAAATTTAACTTCATGAGTCTTGCAAGTTTTTTCTGATGTTTATGTTTGCTTTTGGGCATGATACAGAGTAGCCTACTTCTGAAAGTACAGTAGTTTAAAATCAATTTATACTGGAAGATGTTTTGCCAGGATATACCAGTTCTGTGATAATTTATAGCAAGAAAACCATCATTCTCTCCCTCCTTTCCTTTTTGGGAGGTGAGGAGCTTAGATGACTACATGGACTTTGGAGTTTTAAGCAGTATAAACTACTAATTTTTTAAAATTCTGAAGTTGAAAACATGACTTAAGTATGTTTTCACTCCTTATCACGCAGTGAAGCATCTGGGGCCAGATCCTTAGGTGCTTTGAGTTGGCAGAGCAGTTTCAGAGTTGATCTGTGGTTGCACTGAGGTGATCATAGATGATTTGGATTAATTTCTATTTGTTGGTTCGTGGTATGGCAAAGAGATGAGTAGGCATTTATAGTAAGAGTAGATGACTGTAAACGGGTAATATAATTTCTGTGGAACATACAGTGGGTTGAACCCCCCCACCTTTTCTCTGAAGGTAAAAAGTTAATATTTTACAGAAGACCCATCTGGTGGATTTTCAGAAGATTGGCAGTCCTTACTTTAAAGCAATTAAACAATTGAATTGAAGTCGAGTTGTAGAAAATCATAATGAATCACAGCTAAGTATGTCTACAAATCACTTGGGTCTGGATTCTCTTGCTGTTTCAAAACCCACCCTTCCTGTTTGCTTACAAAATTAGACCATCCCGTATTACTCTGAGTTTAAGTAATTAAATAACCACATTAAAGAAGCCTGTAGGACAGGTTTGTCCGATAGTCTGCGAGGCACAAATTCCAAGATCTGTGCTGCTCTCATAATAGTCTCATGTTTATGTTATTTGAGACTTTTCCAGTTTATTTCAAATTAAGCAATGGGGCTCTGTACTACTCCTCCAGTAAACTGCTACACCATCTGAAATATTAGTGTTAGCAAACACGTCAACTTGCTCAGCTGTTTTCTGGCTCGCCTCCTTAACCTCAACAAACAGTTTCTTTCCCTTTTGTTAAGATTCTAACAGGTCTGTAATTTCTATTAGGAAGAAGGATAAATGGCTTGCGATTCATGCAGTGCACGGAAGTACGGTGGTGTTACGAGCAGCTCTAGAACAAGGATGGGGAACCTCTGACAGAAACCTGTCTCCCCTTGGCCACCTTGGTTACTGCATGGCATTCACTATGGATACTGTGCAGGTGGCCACTGGACACATGGGTACACTAATATTTTTGGGCTGCACCAGACTTGCTGCGGAAGGGCCTCCTGAGGCAAGCATGCAGACCTGTTCTTGTCCCTCGGGGGACAGCAGGTGTGGATGCCATAGTGCTAGGAGAACTTCTGTAGGGATGTCATCCTCTTCTTCCCTTCCCTCAGGAGAAGAGAGGGCTTTGCAAGCCCAACCAAAGATGACTGGGAAGGAGGAAGGAAGGTGTAGGTCCTGATTTCACCACCAAACACTTGAGACTGATCCCTCAACTGGAAGTGAAAATACGAGGCCTTCTGGCTTACCCTCTGTAATTGCATTATAGCAGGGAAATGTGCTGGGAAGCATAAAGTTCTGGAGAGAGCTTTATCTGGAGAGTGAACTGTGTTGGTGTGTGCTGACCTGCGTGCATGCTTGCTTGTGAGCTGCCACTGAGCCAGCTTGAATCTGGGAGCTGTAGATCAGCATCTCTGTAGATTCATGCTAACTTTGCACCCACCAAAAATGTTTGAAAGTCCAGTTTGGGCTTTGGGAAGGCCGTGCTTCACCTAGGGATACGGAGGGTCCCCCAGATACCTGAGATTAGGAAGGAGGTCGCAGTGAAGAACGGGCTGCTTCAGGCATGGGTCTTCTAGTTGGAGGTGGTGGTTTTTTTAAAATATCATCTGTGCTGCAGATTGCCAGCATTACTGTGTTATTGAATTGTGACAAATAGGTTTTGGAATGGAAGCTAGTTGAAAAGAAAAAAGCCACAACTGATATTATTTATAAAGCCTATTTACAAGATTTACATTCTCTGTCCTCTTTCTGCCAAAGATATTAGCGTTGATGAATTCTTATTTAGAAAAACACAGATCTTATTATATCAAGGGGTAAATATGCAGTGTGATACAGGAAGATTCGCTGCGCAAGTCATTATCTTTGACATGCTGTCTTTAGTGCTGCTAGTCCTTCTCAGCAAAGGATCTTTTCTATATTTAAATAATTTTAGGTGAAGAAAAATGAGATGATTACCATGCCCTCAGATCTCTTCTAATGATTTTTTGCCAGTTGGAATAGTCCTGGTCTTATGAAGGAGTTGTTTGCTGATTTTGAGCGTATATTGTACATTTATAAAACAGCAACTGCAATGGTATTAGTTCATCCAATTTCTCTGGAGTGGTGACAAAGCTAATAAAAGACTAAATCAGATAATGATTTTTGTATGGCAAACGTTTGCTGCTAAACAGCCCGCTGACAAAATGACATGGTCTTGTAAAGCCTTTTAGCACATGTAAAGCCTTCAGCATTTAACTGATTTGTATGAAACTGAATCTTTCCCAGAAGTTTCCCCCATACGACCACACTTCATTTCCAGAAGGTAATTATACCCTTGGAGACAAGCTGAGTAGTAGGAGCTTTGTGCTGCAGAAAATCCTGGAGGTGGGATTACCTGTCTAATGATAGCTACTCCCGTTAATGAGCTTCTTACTGCCAGCGTTAGTGTGTCCTTGGTAGATTGCATTTGTAGTGTTCCTTGCATCCAATGATGCTCTGGAGGGGACTTGCTAACAAGAAGCTATTCAGTTCTGCCATCAAAATGACAGAAAGACCAGGGTGATTTTCCTTCTCTTGCTGGAGTTCAGCTTTGCTGACTAAAGTTAAATCACTCTGCCAAGGATGAATCATTGGTGGCTCATAAAAATAATTTCTCGAGAGGAAATTTTTGGCCTCTGAAATAGGGAAAGCTGGAATAGGATTTCCTCAAGAGAAGGTCCTCCTTCCCAAGCACAGGTCTTCACCCTACTTCCAATTATCCAAGCTTGAACACTTTTACTTTGCCTGTGTAGCTAATAAGTTTCAAAGTAAAAATGTTCCTAGAAAAATGCCAAAAAACTATAGGTATTTTTCATCACTCTGTCGCTATCTGTTAGGGTCTAGCCTGCTTAAATGAGAAAACAAAGTAATGGGTTTCCTGGGCTTTCATTTCTCCTCTCTGCAAACACTGTCGTGTCCTGGTCCTCTTGCAGGAAACTGTACCCAGGTTGGGGTGTAGTGCTCTCAGGGAGCCCCACTTTGGTGTTTGGGCTGCACATTGTTGTGGTTTGGTGGTTTTTTGGTTTTTTTTTTTTTTTTTTCTTCTTCTGCCACCAAGAGTGAAGGTTTTCTTAAATGTCAAAAAACTTCCACAATATTTGCCCCCTGCATTTTGCTTATTTGTTTTTCCTTTCAAAAATACTTCTAGCAACACTGTGAAATTCAGCCCTTCTGATTCCTCAGAAACCAGGGCAGTGTGATACAAAAGCAGGATGCATGCTTGGTCTAACGTCTGTTCACCTTTTTAGCAGGATTGGTAGAGCACAATGATCATTATTGTCAAGGTGTTTGGATTTGGTTATATGAAGTCTCACTTCATGGCTAGCTGTAAAAGGCACCAAGATGAAATTGTGAGGAAAAGTAGGGGCGTATATGAGACAGATGAAAGACAGTGATGTACCCAAGGATGCTTAGGAAATCATTTTTAGACTGCAATTAAACTTCAGAAGCCTGTGACTTCTAGACCTACACTAAAAAATTGGCTTCCCTGAATTAAATTTGGAAAGATGCTACCGTTGTCAGAAACAGCAGCTCCTGGCTCTGTGCCTAGCCATGCTTGTGCTCAGGAAGAGATGTTAGGCTGTTGAGGCAGTGTTTGGGTACCACTTTGAGGTAGATTGTGGTACAACTGTGTCACAGTTTGGGAACCTGCTACAACTATACTGCATCTGTCACATCTTTGGCATTTGATCAAAGAGCAAAGGGAAAAATAAAGGTTGTGTTTCTGAGACCGATTAAATATACTGGTCTGGAGAAAAAGTATCTTTTTTTTTCTTTAAATTTGATATTTTTCTTTTGCATTGTGAATAAAACAAGTATACTACTGGCACGATGGTAGCACAAATGGACACAACTCTGAAACCTTGCTGAGAATTTCTGTTGAAGCTTTATTTCTTCATTAAAAGCACCTATACTTTCTGCTAATGGAATACTTCTTGAGGACAAGGTGGATAATGTATTGATTTGCCAAGACTCAACAGTTTGAGTTAGCCATAAACTGAAATTTGCACTGTACTGGAAACCACAATATTTCAGGTTTTTCCATCAGAATTGGAAGTAAAAGCAGCCTGTTATCTGTTTTTGTCCTAACACATAAACTTATTTTGACTGTCATGACATGAAATGACATAATAATTGCGTATGTCACAAGAAGGGTGACAGTGGTAATGAAGACAACTGTTTGACTGTCAAAATATTTAGTTTCACCATATCATTTCATGATTAATTTGCATGCCACTTCATTAAATATTTGCTGAAATCCATGTGTATTCATTAGACTTTTACATGCCATCCCATTTTTGCTCTCAAACAGCAGATCAGCCATGTGGAGACTTCTAACCCAATGAACGTACGAGTGTGTCTCTTTGGTCACTGTCCATCTGATGCTAATGCTGGCTTGGGCAGCTTTCATTCCCATGGGGCCTGGTGCTGTGCTAGATCTGTGGGGTAGAAAGATGGCTAAGGCAACTTGCGAGGATGTATTGTTTTTAGCCTACGTGGGAGCGAGTAGAGGACCATAACGAGGGAGCCACATTTGATGTTGAAATGCTCTTGGGGTTCATGTATTTCAGCTGCCGGGACTGCAAGATTTACTACAGTCCCTTGGAAAGAAGCATTGGGTAGTGCCAAGCTATTGGGTCTCATGATCTGGTGCTAGAAAAATGATGCACATTATGAGTAACTATTGAAGTGGTTTGTTGTTTTTTTTTTCCTAATCGTTGGAAATGTGCATCCCTCTCTGTGTCCTAGCTGAGGATTCACAATGAGCAGTGAACAAGCCTTCGGTGTCGATGTGAATAGGTAATTTTGACAAACAACGGACCAACACTTGGCCCTCTGTTGTTTTTGCAGTGCTGATCATCAGGTCTAAAAGTGAGACCAGTGGCAGGCAAAACTGTGTCACTGTCTCTTGCAGCAGAAACTGGAGGACTCCCTGGTGCTTAGTCTTTAATTTTTACCATGGTATTAGAAGACACGATAGCAGCAATGCCTAATATGTATCGCAAGCGGTAGCACAGTTTATCACAGATGGAAACAAACTCATTTCATGTTCAGTAGACTATGAAATGAGTCACAGCTGTTCTCTCCCTGTCGCACAGTGACACACTGCTCTCGTTACGAAGCATCCACAGTACAGTTCTTCAGCCACTGGCATCCCTGGCTTGATGCACGTTCCTGAATACCCCTCTGGGAGTCAGAGGCAGTGGGTCAGCTCCTGCAGAAAGGATCAGCATGGTTCATTGGTTTGGGGCTTGGGTAAAGGGCTGAGGAAGGTTTAGTTTGTAACATAGTAATTGATATGCTTTTCTGTTCAGAAATCTGAATGAAAGGTGCAAAATCTCTCCAATGAGCTTTTTTAGTGATAACATTTACTTCTGTAGTGTCTCACAGTTTGCTGGATGGGGAAGCTACAGTTCCTGGACTGGCTATATCCCAGGACTTGTGTGGTCTCATGATGTCTGAAGGCCCCCAGCATGACTCTTACCACTCCCCACTTTTCTTGTGCTGCTGTCCCTGCCTTTACTAGATGTGATAGTCTACAGGTTTTTTTTTATATTTTACCTATGGCAGTTTTAAATGCAGACACAGACTCTTCCCCTCGTTTTCCCTGCATTGCTGCTGGCTCAGCTAACTCTTCACACCTGTGAAGATCCTCATCACGACTGGAAACTGTTTCTCCTTTTGGGGTTTATTAGGCTGCTTACTAATAAGCAGCAGGAATAATTTAGTTCTGTTACTCAGCAATCCTAGCTCCCCTGAGCAAACCAGTGAAGACATTAGGGTGGTATACATTAACTCTGGCTTGTTTCAGCAGTGTTCAGGACACAAGCGCTGACTGCGAAGAGTGGTGGTACTTTGCCAGAAACACTCATGGTCTCTATTTTCTTTAATTTTGTTTCTTCCTCTAACTCAAGTAGTCATCTAGTCCTGTTTGTCTTTTAATGAGATCAGCTTATGTTCACTATTGGAAGTTTAAAAATAATCACAGTGAAATAACATTCTGATTGCAGCACCTGGTGCTATGTGCTTGGTCTTGGATACAGGAGGATGACAAATATTGCCTGATTTCATACAGCTGCCCAGTTAATGAAGTTGTATTATCCAAGCCAGGTCATTTTACATGAAAAAGAAAGCAGAATCCAAGTCATCCTGTGGTTTTTTTTTTTTTGGACTGACCTTGTGGTGCAGAGTTCATCCTGTGTCATAGAGCTGTGCTCTGGGTTTTCAGATTTTTTTTTTTTTTTTGCTTAATTGTTCCTTATGATCTTGGAAGGAAAAAAAAAAAACCAACTTGAAAATGTGTACAATCTGGAAAATGCCTCAGAGCATTCAGTGTGCAAGGAGTCTGAAGCAAAGTGTGAATGAGTAAGCTTTCTGGGTGGCGTTACAGACTTTGTAGTGTGCTGTGCTGACGTTGAACGTTTTTCCAGGCTATTGAGGAACTCAAGAATTTTTGCCAGGGCCTGGACAGACCATTGGGTGGTTTAGATGGCAGCACAGGCTGCCCTCCTGGTTCCTCAGGAGCTGGGCAGAAGGCACGAGTCAGTAACTGGGGTCCGGGTGGTGGCCAGGGTCCTTGAGCAGCCTGGACTGCTGGGTGCTGACCATGCCTCGAGGAGGCAGGAGCCCTGAGGATGCCCATCTGCCCCTTTCTTGCCCCAGTGGGGAGAGAGAAGGAAGCCCTAATTTGAATTGCTTAAAATCAGCAAAGCATCAGAATATAAGGGCTTCTGACTCCAGTCCCTGCTTTTGCATCTCATATAATGCCTTTCAAAAAGTAATCAATCTCAAGTTTAAGCCTGTTTAGAAAGCCTCTTCACATTTCCAGGCTAAGCTTCTTAACGGGCAAGTTTACACCCATTTACTCCACTGCTGTCATTGTCCTTTGACTTAATCATGCTCCTCCCCTCCCTAGTGGTTATGCTGGAAATTCAATCCTGGCTTTTCTTGGCTTTCAGTCCACAGGACTAAACAAGTCAAGCTTGTAATCTCTAGGAAAAATGTGCTCTTCACTTCCTTGATTATCCTCAAATCCTTTCTTTGTACCTTTTCCAGTTTGGATGCTTCTTTTCTGAGCAGGAGTGACCTGATGAAAAGTCCTTCAGATGGGGTTTCACCAAAGTGTTGTATGGTGTCTGTTTGGTGTACCAGAAGATCATGTCAGGCTGGCAGACAGCTTGAGTTCTCTTTTCACTTTGAGCAGGTGTGTTATCTTTTCTGCATGATGGCTTGGGTGAAAGTTGCAGAAACGACTGCTCAATCTTCAGAACCAGAGTTGTGGCATTGGCTGTTAATTTCTCTGTGCAAAAATATGGGGGGGGAGATCAACATGGCTGGCTATCATATGGTTAACTAGAGGTCATCCTTATGACCAACCAGTCGCCTAGTGGTTTCTTGTGTAATTTTGGTGTGTTGCTCTTAACAGATACATCAACAACTGCCAGTCAAATATTGGAATTATTAAATGCACAGAGCTTTAGAGTGACACAGTCCAAGTCACTCTACTATTTCAGGTAATGAAACCTCAGATCAAAAATGTATATTCATATTATATGCTGAGAGCTGCTGGATATCTTTATAGCTTTATACAATTGCCTTGCTTTATGAAGGTCGATCATCTCAGTAAATGCATAGATATGTAATTCTATAAAGTTTTGAGCTATTTTTGTGAATATGTTTTTATGTCTTCATTTTCCTTATGCACTATCATTCCTAATATAGCATAGGATCATTAACAAAAGCACTTCATAAAAGAAATATAGAGGGATTAATAAGTAATGGCATACTCAGAATTCAAAATGAACAAAGATTGAGCACTTGCATTTCTGTATCATTAATTCAAGGAATTACAGGGAGAAGATACTACATTGGTTAGCCTTGGAGAGACCAAAAGCTATGCCTACAGTAGACAAGTTATTTACTTATTTTTAACAAAGTCTGTAATTCAGCTTGCAGTATGAATACTGTAAGTTTGCTAGTTGTTGGCATTTTACACTTTGAATATACCTCACTTGGTCGTGTTGCCGTCTTTGAATGTATGGGATGACACGTTTTGGATTTTCTTTCAGTCATTTTTCTTTTTTTAAGACTGCACTGCATAAAATGACATTGTTTAATGTTGCTTGATTATAGGATAATGTTCACAGTGGTAGGAGTATGTGAGGCAGTGAATGGTGTTTGCAGGTGATTAAATGTACAGTGAAGCTAAGACACTCAATAATTAGAAAACCTGTTGGTTGTGATGGTATTCCAGCTCTGCAAACATTATCCATGTTATGTGGAGAGGGGCAAGAAAAAGGTAAACTGCAATGATTTTTATGCCTTTTTCGAGTGCTTGTATTGCTTTTTCTTTGCATTTGTCTTGGGTGTCACTGTAGGGGCAGGTGGATTTATTAATAAAATATACATTTAAAAGTTCAAAAACTTCCCATACAGGCTGAATCTTTTAAAGTTTTCGTTTTGCCTGAATATAAAACTGATTCTTCTTAAGCTGGGGGAAAATGTCTAGTATTAATTCTTAATAAGTTATGGTACATAAAATTAAATTTGCACTTTTACTAGGGAAATGCTCAATTTCTCAGTTTTAAAAGTTCTGCAGTCCTTTTTGCACAGTTCCACATTCACCATACTCAAATCTGCAGTACTTATCAAGAATAGCTGGCAAAATGGAGTGGATGTAGTGGCTTCTCTAAGGGCAAATCATGCCTGACAAATTTGGTGGCCCTTTTACAACAGGATTACAGTGTTGGTGGATAAGGGAACAGCAACTGATACCATCTAGCTGGACATGTGCAAAGCATTTGACACTGTCCCGCACAACATTCTTGTCTCTAAATTGGTGACACATAGGTTTGATGGATGGACCATTTGGTGGATAAGGGATTGGCTGGATGGTTGCACTCAAAAAGCTGTGGTCAATGGCTCGATATCCAAGTGGAGACGAGCAATGAGTGGCATCCCTCAGGGGTCGGTTATGGGGACCAGTGCTGTTTAACATCTTTGACGATGACATGGACAGTGGGATTGAGTGCACCCTCAGCCAAGTTTGCCACCAACACCAAGGTGTGTGGTGCAGTTGACATGCTGGAGGGAAGGGATGCCATTCAGAGGAACCTTGACAGGCTTGAGAGGTGGGCCTCTGCAAACCTCATTAAGTCCAGCAAGGCCACGTGCATGGTTCTGCATGTGGGTTGGAGCAATCCCAAGCACAAGTACAGGCTGGGTGGAGAATGGGTTGAGGGCAGCCCTGAAGAGAAAGACTTGGGGTGTTGGTTGACGAGAAGCTCAACCTAACCTGGCAATGTGCGTTTGTAGCCCAGAAAGCCAACTGCATCAAAAGAAGTGTGACCGGCAGGTCAAGGGAGGTGATCCTGCCTCTCTGCTCTCATGAGACCCCACCTGGAGTACTGTGTTCAGCTGTTGGCCCTCAACATAAGAAGGACATGGACCTGTTGGAGCGAGTCCAGAGGAGACCCATGAAAATGATCAGAGGGCTGGAGCACCTCTCCTATGAAGACAGACTGAGACAGTTGAGGTTGTTCAGCCTGGAGAAGAGAAGGCTCCAGGGAGACCTTATAGCAGCCTTTCAATACCTAAAGGGGGCCTACAAGAAAGCTGGAGAGGGACTTTTTACTAGGGCATGTAGTGATAGGACAAGGGCTAATGGCTTTAAACTGGAAAAGGGTACATTTAGATTAGATGCAAAGAAGAAGTTTTTTTACTGTGAGGATGATGAGCCACTGGAACAGGTTGCCCAGAGAGGCTGTGAATGCCTATCCCTGGCAGCGTTCAAGGCCAGGTTGGATGGGGCTTTGAGCAACCTGGTCTAGTGGAAGGTGTCCCTGCCCATGGCAGGGGGCTTAGAACTAGATTATCTTTAAGGGCCCTTCCAAAACAAACCATTCTATGATTCTGTGTGTGGTGGTTTTTCAGATACAGCATGTGACCATGTGGTTAGGCAGAATATGACCCTCGAAAGGGGAGTTACAAGTGGTACACAGCTTTGGTTTAAGATGGTTGGTAATGGGATCGCTGGAGTAGCCTTAATACTCTCATAACAATTGAATATTTTTTTAAAGCTTTTTCACTTGTAGAAATAGCAATACATGATAGCGTAAGAAATGATACCTTCTATTTTTTACATTTAAAGCTGCATTTCAACTGACCTGGAGAAAAGTTACATTTTTGGTGATGGCCATGCCTTTCTGCCATCCAGTTATGTGCATCCCTATTTATCATCCCTCCTGGTTTGATAAAAGATCCAGTGGCTGCTCTGAGTACTGGACAATCACTTGAGGACTGGTGCGGGAGGTGGGATGAGAAGTCCTCGCTCTCCAGAGCCACATCAATTTAAGAATTCAATCCTGCAACCTCCACTTTCTGTGGGGAGGAGTAAGAAATGTGTAATTTCCTGTTTAGGTGGTACCATACCATAGTTCATATCAACCTAATTAGTGTTTTGCTAAATTTGAGCCCCCTCTGCTTTTCTCTGGCTTTTGGGTGGGGATGAGGGGGAGAAATACTGTTCTTTCTCACTGCTCTTTCTAACTTCAGATCCTCTGATGCTTTGATTTGGCGAATTGGGGAAGGTTTCTCTTAGTGAGTAGGTTCTGGCTTTCAGCGTACCTGATGGAACTTGTCTTGTGACTGCACAATGGTCCGGTACAAATTGAGTGGAGGAGCAGGGCTGCCCATTTTTAAGGATAATCAGCAATCATTTTGCATCTGCTACAGATTATTTTTCATTTTGAATGTCTTTAGAATGCTTTTATCTTGCATCAACCAGGTATGAACAGCTCATCATAGCTGGATGCAATTACAGGCGTGATTCATTAACACTAGTGGAGAGTGTCCTTAATACCTTGTTTGCTGAACTGAAACAGAAAAAATGGGAATTGCACAGTGACACTCACTCTCTGGCTAACCCATTTTTTTTGTCATAGCAACAGTGATGACACAGAACATTAAAGTAATCCTCATTTTGGAGATTATTTTTAACAGGGTCAGTGGCGCTAATAGCACAATGGGCCTTTGATCTTCAGGAATTGCTCTTCTTGACCTCCTTAAGTACTGTGCAAAGCTCTGCTGTAGGAATGTATTCTCTCAACTGCAGAAATCCATCATGGAGTAGGGAGCTTTAAGGGATAGAACTGATCACTAATTGAACCTAATTTACCTAAGGTATATGGAAGCAAATTATTCTATTGTTAAAGTATGCAGACAATACCTATAAAATGGATTAGTAATCAAAACTTTTTAGGTTCTCTTCCCATCCCAAAAGAAAAAGACGAAGGAAAAAATGGGTCAGGGTGGTGGTGGTTGTTTTGTTTTGACCAGATTCCCAAATCTTTAATTTTTAGTTTCATCTATTGGGAACTTTTTGCATATTGCCTTCAGTCATTCCCTTCCCTGGGCATTTCATTCTCCTTCCTAGATCATTTACCAGATTACCAGCAATTTCACACACTGGTGCCTGCTTTGGGGCCCCAATGAGCTTTTGGTTGAGCACACTTACATTCCTTCTTGGACACCACACAGCCACTCTGAAGCTTGTACTTCTTGTTGTTAAATAATGTTGGTGGTACTTCTTTGCACTGAGTCATAGCACCAAATAGGAAACATTTGATCAATTGCAGGGGCTTTTCTTTCTATTCTGGCATTTTATCCCTCTCCTAGCCTCATGTACTTCGCTTCTTTTTGTGGGGTTTTTGGTCGTGGGGGTTTGTTTGTTTGTTTGGTTTTTTTTTGTGGTTTTTCTTCTTTTTTTTTTTTTTTTAATGTGATTTACTGGAATGAGAGTCTACTAGATCCTCTAGAAGGCTTTTGCCTGATTATTGTCTCCTTAAAGTAAGAATTTATCATCCATTTCTACACCACCAGCCCAATTAGAATAATAGTGTATCAAGACATAAGCAAGTAATTAGTAGCATAGAGCTGCCTGGAAAGTGAGATCTTTTCTTGTGCAGGAAAAGAATATACCCATAACTTCTGCCCTAACCCAGGTTGAGACTGACTGCCCTTTTTAAATTAAGGTTATTCCTAAAATACATGGCGATGTTATATGAACTAGTTAGTGACATACTGAAATTGTACATCCTACAGTGGATTACACATTTTATTTCCAATACTGCAAAGCCAAGCATAGAAGTCCTCAAAAGAGCAAACTGTGTTGAGCAGAGGATAAGTTTGTTTGAGACTTTCTCTGTTTTTACCACCTGCTATCATTTTAAATACAGTGGCAATCTAAGTTACTTACTGCCTTGCTCCAAAATTTGGCATATTTTTGTGGTAATTTCAGTAATTTCTTACACTTTAAGACTAGAAGGGGCTGTGAGGTGAGCTGATTTGACCACCTGTGTATGACAGGCAAATGTGTTTTACAAAATTACTTTCTTATATTAATCCCTAAATTAGACTAAATCATTCCATCCTCAGGAGATTAAACACAGGAAGAGGACAGGAGAAGTGATGCAGTGTAAAGCTTGTTAATAAATGAGCCTTTTCAAATACTGTTTTGAAGGATAACATTTCTCAGGTAATCATTTCTTCCCACCTGTTAATTAGGCTATTATGAAATCTTGAAAGGGTTTTTATTAAAGTTAAAACTGTCACTGTGAATTTATTATCTCCGAGTTGCTCATATAATCCTTTCATGGAACAACAGCAAAGCCACCCTGAAAGGAGGTATTTTGGAAGGGCTCTGGCGTGTGGATGCTGCCGTGAATGGATACAATCAGAGCAGTCTCAGCAGTGCCTTCTGAGTGCTCCAAAAATGTATAGGGATGTAGCTTAGCTGCCAGATCTGCTGCACTTCCCATCCATGCCATGTGGCTGAATCTGGAAGTGATGGCTCATTGAATGACAGTGCTTAAAGGAAAGTGCCTGCAGAAGTTCTCAGGGGTGAGTAGTTCTGCCTCACCCTGGCCGTCGTTGAACCACTGCCAGCACAGGAGCGCGTTTGCATTAGTGACTGTTGGTGTTGCCGCAATTGGCAGCGTCACCTTCATCTTCCATGGGATTACTTTGAAATGGCACTATTTTGCAATACCTGCATGATTCACTAGATCGACAGGGAAGAACCGTGAGCAATGTATGGTTTGTGGAGGAATTCCAGTGCCTTCTGTCCAGGACCTCCAATACTCAGCAAAAAATCCTCAGGCATAGAAGCGGCAAGGATGGACACATCAGTACAAGTTTTGAGCCTGGAATAGTGCAGACTTATTCGAGACCAGTGCAACCCTGTGTGGATGCTTTATAAGGCAGTGCGAGCATAGATGAAACTTGAGTAGTTCTGGCTTTGCAAAACCAAGTATATTGGGTTTAGGTTTTAGGATTACTTAGAAACCTCATGGGTACCTATGTGGATGTACTTCTAAAACACATATGACAGCTGAACATCTCTTTCTTTAGAGGATTAGTGTTTGCCTTCTCTAGCGCTTTTAAAAACTCCATGAGGGGTGTCTCCCTATGTTTTTAGGTGCTTAAAACCTTCAAATTTTGGCCATTCAAGTTTAACAAGGTTGTTATCACAGAAGTAAGGGTAGATAGAAATAGCCACTGTTTGTTATGACACAGTGATGAAGACCATGAGATCTGTTCTGTGGATACCCGAAGGGTTCTGCCCACGTGCCTGCCCGGCACCTGCAGTCAGCCCGAGCACCTTTTCCTAGCTGCACCATGAAATTAATGTGGGCTTGTGCCTTTGGGCAGGAAATCGTCTGCTGTGAAATGACACATCTGCTCGGTAACACTTCATTTTTCAGTTCAAAATTAATTTCCTTCCACTGTGGGCATCAGCTAACTATTATGGGAAGGTAATGAGCTCCCGGCAGCTACCGCAGTTGTTGTGCGGCAGAGGATGTCAGGCGTGGGTTAGGAGCTGGTGTGCAGCTATTCATCATGATCACGTTGGTCTGTGAGATCTGGTACCTGCAGGTTTGTTAGTTCCTAACTTCTCCTTTCTGCTTTTGCTGAGACCTTCTGCAGAGGTTCATTGCTTTTGGGGGGTGGCCTTTTTATCTAATCTTATTTAGGGCTTTCTGATTCTGAAGTGTTTTCTTGTTTTTCGGCTGGTTTGGTGGCAGATTGAGCTCTACTGTGTGCTCTGGATCACAGATTTTGTTGTGACTTTTATTCTAACCTCTTTGTTTGTCTCCAGTTGGAGAAAAATACATTCTTTTATTGTTTAGTAACAGTTATTTTTTATTCAGCTGATATAATAAATGCTTTTTTTTTTTTTTTAAAAAAAATCTGTGGAACAGTTTGTAGAGATATACAAACACTATAGTCACAGGCTATGCTTCCCTGAGTTGTCAGAGCTGAGCGCAGTGCATGTGTTTATGCAAAGGCCACGAGGTAGAGGTGTAGGGAAAGCATCCCTTCCTGTGGTGAGAGTTCCAGTAAGAAACTAGAGTGGGAAAGAAATAAGCCCTACCTCTCCCTTATCCTACTCCAGCATATAGTCAAATCGCATCCTGCTTGTACTGTCTGAATGATGTGTAAGAACAGGATGTATTGCTCAGAATAACTAAGAGTGAATAAAGAAAAAGGCAATTTTTTTGTTTGTTTTTGGAAGGACAGTTTGGCTACACAGAATTTGGCAGCTGCCACTGAGTTAATTGCAGCTGAGCACAGAAGCAACTGCCTTCAAGGGCTTCAACGTTTGGGGAAACATTTTGCACAAACTTTTTCATTTATTTTCCATCTTCCTTAGTTGTCTTGAGTTGATTTAAAAATTATGTTTTGAGTTTTTAATCACCATAAACCCAAGATTTTCTGATTTTAAGGTCTAAGTTCTGTTGTACTGTGGGAGGTTCATGCTGGAGAAGTCTTAAGAATTTCTGCCTCAAAGCTCTGGCCAAGTCAGGGTTTGGCTGTGGGAGACAGTAAGTTCATGTGGCCACAGGGGTATGGAAGTGAGCTTCCACAGAAGCTTTCATCAACAGACCTTGCAGGCTGAATCCTTGGGTACAGGTGCAAGCATCTCATGACTTGAATACTGCAGGGTTCATTTAGCCCTATTTGTCATTCCTCTGTAGAAACAAGGTCCTCAAGAGAAGAGGAGCAATAAATTTTTTTGCAGTTTTTGTTTCTTACTTTTAAATCAGTGAAACAACTGCTTGTCATGTCTGATTCTTTAGTGCTGGTTTAGTCTCTAAAAATGTTTTTTTGCCTCTTAACATTCATATGGTGCTGTTTGTATGCAGCGCTAGACATTGTAAGATGGAATATGCCTCAGACACTATGTCTGCAGTTAGTTAAAATAGTATTAGTTATTTAAAATAATATTTTAGGCATGAGATATTGTCTATAGTATGGCTATACGTGCAAGTAATAAGAAAGCTATGCTGTGGATTCACAGCTCATTGGTTACACCACAATTCCTTCCTCTCTCTATGTGTACTTATTGCGTGGCAAGTAGGAGGTAGCTTACTCCACTTTGAGTTTTGCATTTATAGTAGGGTAAGAGTAGGCTGAATGTTACCAGTTCCTCACCACGTGCCCCTAGCAGCATACCCAGGGCATCCCCTAAAAGCTGTAAACTTTTTCCCCTTCTCCCAGACTGTATCACTGGGCAGCTGCAGCAGAAACCTTAAAAAAAATAAACCAAACAAAAAAAACCCCTTAACTTCTTTATGAAAGTAAATAACCTAGTCTGGACTAGAAAAGGATGTTTCCAGCAGTGACAGCTACACATGGATAGTGCTGCACAACCAACCTCTGTCTTGAAACTTTTGTGGGAGACAGCTATGTTCCAGGTCTGACAAATCAGTAATAAATTTGTTTTGCCAAAACTGCACTGTCTGTAGCAGGAGGTCACTTGATGGCTGCAACATATTAGCTGTTATTATCACACACTCACAACTCCTCATTTCCATTCCTGGCTCCAGTGATTTTCTGTTGCCTGATTAAATGAGACCTTATATTATTTTTTAAAAACTTAATTTAATAATGATAATAAACTTAGTAAAAAACAAATAAGATTAAATAAGAATTGTCTTGGTCTGTTTTGCTACCTCAGTTTGCACTTGGTTGTCATGTTGTGTACATTTTGGATTGGAATGGTGTAAAAGTTGAAGAGATACATTTTGGACATCAATTGCACACATTTTAGGTTTCATTGCAAGACCTCTCAGAGCAGACCACATTCTGATACACACTGGAGAGGGAGATAAAGCTGTTGAGATTACAATAGGAAGTTTCAAAAATAGCATTCCCAGAAGACCTTACCAAGTGTGCTTCCAGAAATTGCAGTGAAACTAGACGACCTAACTAGATATTTATCTAAATCATTGCAGTTCCTGTTTGAAGGCAGATAGAACAATAATAAATATTGATTGGCGAAAATTAATCTACACTTTCAGATTTCTTTTTTCTTGAAGTTCAAATCTGTGTGTTCCAGCAAACCTTTCTACTCTTCTTATCCAGTGTTTTGCTTTTCTTTATATCTGCTCCAGGCAAGAATTCCCCAGGCATTACAGTTCCTGTGTTTCTGCTCTGCTGTGGCTGCAGAACTGCACTCTTCCCTCCTCCCCCCCCAATCCTTCCCTTTGGGCACACTACTGCCCAAACACAACAGTATTGCAAGCAGATGAAGATGGAAAAAAAAGAAAAAGAAGTTAATAAAAGACTATAGATAGTTTCTAAAGAACAAGTTTGTTTGGTGTTTTCCCTGGCGACCTGAGTACGAAATGTCCAGATGGTGCAATACTAACAGCTATAGTCGGTATTGGAAAGGACTGAAAGATGGTCTGGAAAGAACTGGGTGAGCCTGAGGATTAGAGCAGTAATAAATAAATAATTAAATCTATGGAACTGACTGGTTCAAGGTGCAAGCCTGTGCATGTTGAATCAACACTGTTAATTTCTTCCTTCATCTGTAGTAAGTGCATCCTTTGAAGAGGATCAGAGTGTAGTAATTGTAAAAGGAGCCATGAAGGACCAATGTGACATAACAAACCAGATGAAAGTAGGATGATACAATGTTCAGGTTAAGGACTGAAAATGTAAGGCAAGATAGCTGTACCTAAACATAGTTCTTCATCAAAGCCTCATCTTTAATACCTCATATTTTCAAGAAAAATATACTAAAGCTGGAATTGATGCAGAAGAGGGCTTACAGGAAAGGCAAGGATCAGAGAACTGGAAAGTCCATGTGCTGAAAGCCGGCAGATACACAGAGAGAAGAACCTTTCAGTTTAGTTGAAAAGTGTGGCTATCTGGAAATTGATAGGTGTAAGAAAATTTGGGCTAGACTTTTGAGGATGTTTCAAATGAGTGAGCTCCTCAAGAGCTTTCCTGTAGGAGGAACATGGAATTTGTAACTTCCCTTACAAAAGATAGCCTGCAAAAGTACAGGGCTGAATGAACAGACTGGCGAGGTTTCTTCTGGTTTTCTGTCCCTAAAAATACATAGCAGCTGTTGAGCAATCTCTGTATTTGGTTGAGAACCTGTGTTGAGTTTTAGTTAGAGGGTTATGTCTTGGAAAAATGTGTACAACTCATTTTCTATTCAATTAATCACATCCTCTCTGTTTTCTACTTTTCCCACAGCAATTTTTGTTTTACCAGATTGGCATCCTTCAATGAAAAAATTGCAGTAATGTAATTTCTGCTGTTGTGGGGAAAAACTTGGAGAAAAACAGATGAAGGAGTCTAGGGCTATAAAGCTACAACTTCTGGCCTGAGTATTTATAATTTTGGAATTTTTGCACCAGAAATAGAGAGAGAAATCAGCTGAAACCAGCTATATACACTTGAACAAGATGAGAGAAATTGGCTATGAAGGCTTTTGTCAGACATACTGTGTTATCAGAGGAACAGACGATTTTGACTTCGGCACTCCTATGTAACTTGCAATCAGTAATTAAAATAAAATTGCATTTAGCAGTAGACAAGAAAAGCGTTGTCTTGCTGGCAATCTTATAGCTAATTGTATTAGTGATCATTTAAATGCTTGTGTGTGCCCACATTTTTCTACCATATACATAAAATATGTAGAAGTGGAGCAGTCCTGCTGCAGCATATTACTGAGATGAAAATATTGAACTTCTGAATGCCTACTTCCAAGGGCAATCCTTGTTTCATTTTATAATTTGAGGTTGACTAGGAAGACAAACGTAATAAATTGCTAGTTCTCCCTCTCTGTTAGAGACTTCCATTGTTTGCAAAGGTCCTATTCCAGTGTAGTTAGAAAATGTTTGACCAGCCTAAGCAGATGATTTAGTGACAGATTTTGAATCTGGCTTATACAGTAAAGGGTCTGAGGTCTGCAAGAAACCATGGATGTTTCTACAAAGGTTTAGCTTACGGGTGGGGGAAAGAGTTTTGTTCAAAATGCTGTTTCATTGAAAGTGAGACTTTTCGCGAGGATGTGTTGCTTTTGACTGTTCTTTGCATAAGATTTTGAAGTCTGGAATGAAATATCTTCCTGGGTACTGAATTGAGACAAACGTGTGACCTTCTGTAAAAATACTTTAACTGCAGAATAACCTACTAATAAGGAGTCTACTAGGATGTAGCAGATTCCTGTCCAAGTGCGTGTTCTGCCCCATGCAGTCCACAGCCTTTGACCTCGCTCTTCTGTACACCAAGTTCTCCACCGGTTTGTCCTAAACCAGATTTGCAGCTGTATTTCCTGCTATTGTGAGAGGGGCGAGGAAGACAGTAGTGGACTTTTGGATTAGCATAGATGATTATGTAAGGCTCGCTCTTCTGAAAGTCCTCATAACCCTGTGGTTTAGGGTACGTCCAAGTTTGCATGAGATGTGTGTACTACTTCTTCTGGAAGAAAGGGCTCCAGAGCTTCCTAGACATTAGAACCCAGATGTCTAACCATACCTCTTGACATTTGGGAACCGTTTAGATATTGCACACTAAAAGGTATGGTTTGAAGCTGACTCAGAGCTGTATGGAAGGTGGCAGGACGTATTTTTGTCTCCTGGGAAATGTCTGTAGTCAGTGCTCTGTCCACTGCTGCTCTTGTACCACCCGTGAGAGTCATGACCTAGGCTTACCAAAAAGAGTAGCATGGTAATATGGTGGTGGTGTGGTAGAAGTGACTACTTGCAAGTCAGCAACAGCTTCCAGGCTCTAAGGCTTTTGTGGCTCAGAATCTGAAAAACGGGCTCCCCTCTCCCTTCAGAACCAGTTGTTCTCACAGTCCCATCTGCAGGATGCAACAGCAGCAGCAGTTCCTTGGGTACGTGTTGACAGCGAGGCACTGAAGCCTGGGTCTGCCTTAGAGGTACTGCAGCCATCAGTCCTATGCCAGGGGCAATTTGATTTTCACATCTGCCAAGAATAAATGTAGTGTTAACTGAAAATGGTCATTTTGTGAAGATGCTAATTTTTCATCTCTAGGGGCAAAAGCAAAATTCTTTTATGGTTTAAATATCACTAGTCTGCACAGGAGGGATGCTGGTTCCAATGTGTGCTCTCCGTAAGGGTTATTTTGAGGCATTGTGGAGAAGTCTGCCCAATATGGTTTATTTTATCCTGTTTTTACCTGGTGGGGATGCTTAGTAACTCTATGATTCTGCATTCATTTTAGATGTAGATGTTGTAGAACTCTGCTTATACTTTTTGTATTATCTGAAGCTGTGATTCTTGTTTGAGTGACATCTCTAATTACAGACATCCCCAGGCTTTATTAAAAGCCATGAATAAGCTATACTCAAAATTCTGGCCCTGTTGTTTGCCAACTTATTTCAGAATCTGGAGATATATTTGTGATGATGTTTCTTTCTTTTAAATTAATTCCGAAGGAAGTTCTTTAATTATTTCATGTTGGTTTGCCCCCTGATTCACTGACAATTTGGTGATAGTATTGATTTATTACAATAAAATAATTTGTTTTCTCCTATAGCCCTGGGTTAACCAAATGCCCTAACTTTTCTGTTCGCACCCTGTATTAGATTTCAGTCTTGGCTTTGATAGTCTTCCTACTATCATAATTAGTTTTCTCTGTATAGACCTACTCTGAATACATGCTCAATTTATGGTGTCATCACAATTATGTGTTTTTTAGTATTCAATGTGTTGCCATTTGTCAGTTTGAACCATATAGTTTTCATTCGTACTGTCTTGTTGTGATAAGTCATATACTTTTTGCAGTTGATTCATAGCATTAAACTTAGCTTTCTGAAAAATTGTAATTTGTATTTCTTTTTCCCCTGTGGACTTTATAAAAAATAGCCAACATTTCTGGAATCTCTGAAAAGTCTTCCACTGTTTCTGTAACCAAATGGTAGGTAGGGTGGAGGAGTCCTCCTGCAGGTTGTAAATCAGCATCTTTCTTTGCTCTCAGTTTTAAGATGGTGATCAGGTGGGCTGTCTGCCTGCAGTACCAACTGCCTGTCTCTTTAATTGGTGGGGTGCCAAAGTAGATGTTGATCTGAAAATTACAGCCATCTTCATAGTGATGTTTTCTGGCCAAGTTGTTCTCATGCAGCGCAACTTTGCCTGCTATTGGTGTATTTTGTGAACTTGGTCAACATGAAACACTTTTAAATTTTCTAAATGTGTTTTTTTGTTGTGTTGCTTTTTAAAGTAATCTCCTGTTTTAAAAACACTTTAGTGGTTAGGCTATGCCACCTGAGATGCCCCAAACCTTTCAGTGGGATTCCTGAGGCTGAGTCTTAAAGGAATTTTGCTCCTGGACCATTCTCTGCATGCTGAAAAGCAACTGCAGTAAATGTACAAAAGATAAAGGAAGTTATGCCCTGTGAATGGTAAAGGTCAAAGCTTCAAACGTTTGCTCAGATTACACAGTAAATGTGTTGAGCCTGATCTTCCCCTACTTGCTTGGTACTTACCAGCATTGCACAACACTATTACACAACCTGGAACCCTTCTGACATCAGTAGAGTATATGGGAGTGTAAGCCAGAGTAGGAACTGACCTCATACACTGACCTGACAAAAAAACCTGAGTTTGTGGCAGATGTAACATCTGCTAGGTAGGACAGGCTCAAGACTGGAAGCTGCAAAGCAGGTGCATTCATGGAGTGATATGGTAAAAGTTTTGTTCTTGCTTAATTCTAGTAAGAGGTATCATTGGATCTTTCTTTTCAAGTAAAAAATGAAACAAAATGTGCATTTGCACTCTTGCCTCCTCCCCCAAACAAACCTAAATGTTAGAAGTTAAAAAATCAAGAGCAAAGCAGTGGTTTGGGACATTCTCCTATTTTTTTAATTAGGAAAATCTGTAGTCGTGGGTTTTTTTTTTTTTTTTCTACCATGTTTCATTTTCTCTAGGTGCCAGATATGTTTAAAGCCAGAAGTTTTAATTTGAAATACACTGAAATTAATCCCATGGAGCAGGAAGAATATCTCAGGCATGAAGGGTAATAGTATTTTTTCACTGTAGAGAGAAAATAATTTTGTTCATTTTCTAAGGAGACTTTACTACAGTGGCTCATAAGTACTTTATGAAAGAAGCCACAATACTTGTCCTTCACGGGTGAGAAATCCTATGTTTCCTGGGATTACTGCCTTTCTCTAATCCAGTTTGTTATCAGCTATTGTGGGAGGAAAAGAGCAGCAGGGGTTTTTGGTCTTTCCGCAGCTGAAGAATTGCCGGTCTTTAAAGGAATCTTTCAGGCAAAATAGAACATGGCAGTTATGGTAATGATCTGGTCCTGGTTTAACGATGGATGGAGCCCTTGCCATCTGCTGCGAAGAACAGCCGTTTTCCATAACCCACTAATTAAGCCTGCACCAATATTATTAATGGCCCTATTTGCACAGGGCAATGTATTTGCAGGTATGTGGGAGCATGTGTCTGGATCAGAAGTAGTTGTTTGTTTACCTCTGCAATGATCAATTTTCTTGCAGAAATGCTGGTCTTGATGACTGATGGTGTTTTAACTGGATATGTGCAAATGTTGACTGACATCTACACGTCATACAGATGACCATCCCTGAAGAAATATTGGCAGATCTTTGAACTCCCACAACAGTGATTCATGTTTCAGCTTATTGGGAGAACAGAAGGGGCTATGGATGTAAATGCAATTTGTAGCGTCCTAAATCCCTCCTTACCACTAACATGGAGAAGTTAGATGAATTGGTCTCTGAAATACAGAGCTTTTGCTGGTGATAATTTCTTTGCACGTGCCTCCTTTTACTGTTTGTATGTGAGAAGTGGGCATGGAGTTTTTGGAGGTGCTGTCAGCACTGTGCTCAGGGACCTCCTCTCACGCCATTGGGGTCTGACTGTTGGGAATAGTCCGATCAATCTGTGTTTGGACTTAGCTTAGAGTGAATTCTAATGCATAGGAATGGGGGGATTCTTTTAACCCTTTTAAGGGAGGATCAGCAAGTTGGAGATGGATGCAGAGTCCTTAAGATAATAATCATTACTCCTGGAGGAGTTAGCAGGATTGCTGTCTCTTCCCTGACAGCGCAAAGATTTTTTTTTTTTTAAAAAAGTCAGAGTATACTAGTTGGCATCCAAAGTGAATGAGTCACTCCTAATGCTACTAAAAAGCTAATTCTGCCTTGACTTCAAAGGAAAACATCAAAGGCAGTTTTGCTGTTTATCCAGGTGCTAGAGAAAGAGCTTTTCCATGCTGCTGCTACTCTGGCTGAGAGTACGGAGGAGTGTCATGCTTGCTTGCTATTGATATTGAAATCGTTACATTCAAATGAAGCTTATTGAACACACTGCTGACACAAGCAGGGGAACTACACCAGCAGTTTGACAACTGCTCTGTGATTTTTACAGAAGATAAACCATGGAAGCGAAATGAGAAAAGGCAGCAGGAAATTAGGAGGTGTTCCCTGATTTTCTTAAACAGCAAAGATAATCTTCATGGGATCTGTTCCATAACTTGCTGTTATTGCATGTTTCTTGTTTTTTACATCCCAAAAGATCCTCGGCCTTCTGCATCGCTTAGTCTTTCTGCATATGCTATCTTGGCTGTGTGTGGCGGTGACTGTCAGGCACAGAAGTAGTGGCCTTAGCACAGTTTCTGCATACCCATGGTGACTGGATTCAACATGTGGCTGCATGTGTTCCTCAGCAGATTGTGAGGGTCTTGGTTAACTTTTGAAGGGAAGATTAAAGACATACAGCCAAGTGAAAAGTTGCATTTGGAAGATTATTCCAAACTCCTTATAGATTTCTTTGGAAATAAAGAAGTTTCTGTGGAGAGAAGTGTAGTAGTGCTTATCTTTGTGGACTTCATTAATGCATTTAAAATGGAGAGGCAGGGGAGAGGATGGAGATTAGTATGAGAATTAGAAGGTGGATAAAAAAAAATGATCACCTGAAAGGATAACATTGGTTTGAAAGAAGTACTTGCTAAGAGGAAGATTACTAACCAAACTTGTCAAGGAACAGTTGTGAGAGCAAATAGTTAGTAGTTAGTATTTTCACTTGCAGCCTTTGAACAAAATCAAGGAATATGTTTAATGAAGGTTGAATTAGCAACAGTGTTATGATTATTTCATTTAAAACTACATGCTAAACAAGTCTCTTAGTTAGGCTTGGATAGTTTCCTGAAGGGTAATACTTGAAAGGCCCTGGTCAAGTAGGAGGAGAAGATGATGATGATTGTGAGAGATAAATAAAAGAGCACAGCAGCTTTCTGGTTTCAGCTAGGGCTTCACTCAAACATTGGGATAGAAATGTAAGTAAGACGTTTTCTAGAAGAGACGTAAATTACGAAGACATAGGAAAAAATTCTTTTACATCACCCTCCTAGCAAAAGTGACGAATTATATAAAATAGTGACTATTCAATAAGCCTGAAAAGAAATGAGGAGAAGAATGAAATTTGTTTTCTTCCATAATTTACAAACACTTCATCTTTGATTAGAGAGCTGTTGGGATAAAACATTTTATTTTTGCTGCTCTGCCCTTTTAAATGTATTTTAAAGATTTTATTTCATGGGTTTTCCTTCTGCTTTTCTGACTTTTATGTTTTGAGAACTTGGGAGTAAACATAGCATTCTTGAAGTGAGAAATTTTGTGTTGCTGGGTGCATGTAAGCTATCTGCTAACACAATCTACGCCCCCATCCTCTAGCTTGTCTCCTTGCTGAACTGTAACATAAACTGTTGGTTTAGTCCACTAAGAGATGACCCATCATACCAAATTGATTTTCTCATCTTCGTGACGTGTAGACTGAGCTCATGATACTGTTAGTCACGTTTCCCTTTAGTTGTGACCTACAGCTGAATTTTAATCTGATCCATGTGGTGAATTGCGTCAATCCTCTATGCTCTTCCTTCTCTCCAGCCATCTATATTCAAAATCCTCTATACTGTGTCTCAGGTCTTTGCAAGAATTATTGTTTGTGCTTTGTATCATTAGTAATAGAGATGTAAAGTATGTTCACAGGATGAGTGAAAAAAAGTAAATGTCATGCTAGACAAAAGCATTTTTCAGCCAGTGATTTAAATCAAGGATGGGGAAGTTCTGAAAAATATGAGTAAAATCAAAGCTGCCTTCATCTCTTGAAGATAATATAACGCATGCTGCAAGTGGGTTAGATTTTGGAAATGCAGCTGGGGAAACCTGAGGTCTTACCAGTGCAGATAATAACTTTGGAAAACTTATATTTCTACTCTGTACTTTAGCTTGCTTATCTCCAGATTAAGGGATACTATTTCTCAAATACCTGCTGAAACTTAACAGCTTTTTGCAGAATCTTTGAAGAAGCTCAACTAAAGGTGGTCTGAAAACTTCCAAGTTCAGTGTCACCTCTCACTGTTGTAAAGCGAGCTTCTACTGCTCTAAATTCAGGGCTTGGGAAGAAAGATTGCCTGTTAAAGTCAGGAAAAATAAAGCATACCTCGACTCGAAGAGGTTTATGGATATGCCTCATTAGAGAGGTTCTAAATAAAATTGGTGGAGGGAAGAGCAGAGATGGCCAGTCTCGCTATTTAGTTTCATTTTTTCTCACTCATCCTTGCATGTGTATGTACAGACAGTGTGTTTTCTGAATAGGCCTAAGCATCACTCATGGCTTTCTGGAACTTGCTAAACTCAGGAAGCTTTCGAAGTGCAGATATGCTTTTTTGGAATTCATTGCATTTCTGCATATAATGGGTTTTAATAATTGCATTAGTCTCAAATTTAGAGAAAAAGAAAATCCCCAAAGGCGATATTCTGGTTTTGTCCATACACATGCACACACACGCATATATACTATACATACACTCTATTCTAAGAGAATTTGCCTGCCTACATAAACCTAACCGTATAAAACGTACCATAGATAACAATAACAAATATAGGGCTGGAAGGAAAATGAGACTTCTTCTGGTCTAGCATTCAAGGCAGGATCAACTATAACTACATTATTCCTGAGGTACTTTTGTTTAACCTCCTTATCTCCACAGGTGCATATATCCCAAGTAATATACGTCAATCCTGTAGTGAAGTTTATGTTAGAAAGAGTTTTCTAATGCCTTGCTTGCATCTGTGGTGACCTGTTCAGAGCTTGCTCACTCTGCCCAGTCGCAAGGGGGATGAAGGAAGGGCATGTCAGGGGCGAGAGCCAAAACACCATGGGCTGGATGGGAGTATGCCTGAAGGGAGGGGAGGAACGAAGGAGGATGTGTCCATGGTGCATGGAGTGAGCAGGAATGAAAGGAGGGCACATGGAAAGGAAGGACATAAAATGATGGAGCATCCTGATGACGCACGGCATAAGTCTAATGAAGGAAAGGCTTTGGTGACTTGCATGCTTCCTATACCCACTCCTGGTTTGAATTATTTGGTAAGTCGCTCAAGTGGAACTGCTTTACTCAGTTCGACTGCCCAAAGCAGAGTCTTCCTGCATGTCAAATATTCTCTCTGTTGGGAGTTAATTATATGGGCTGAATAATTAATGTTCACTTTTGGTAAATCAAATAAAATAACAAAGCAGATGTCTGTCTCTGGTACAATTTATGTAACAGAACAATACTTTTCATGTGCAAACAGAATGGCTAGAACAGCAGAAGAATTGGGATATTATGATGTTTAAAATAGTGAAAAGCATGTATGTATTTTTTTAAATCCAGGGTCATCTGAACTTTGTTCTTACCCCAGTAAATGTGTACAGTTATGTGCTCTATTACTGTAGAGTAGAATTAAATGAAGAACACAAGATGATGTTTTGATCACATGCATTTTCATACATACAAGCTACTAATAAAACTACCAAGTGTAAGAAAGAAAGCAGTGTGGAAAGAAATTGCATTTTCTTTCTCTTGCATTGTTTATCACAGAATCTCAGTAATACCTGAAGTGTTACTTGGCAAGATCATCACCCAGAGATGAGGTGTCTCACTGTGTATGTTTCTGTCACTTCATGTCTCCTAATGTTAAGAAATACAGCCAAGATCACTGTTCGTGTCTCTTGAAAAATAATCCTGGGGTTTATTTTCATTCTCTTGGGATGCTTCTCTGGAGGAATACTAATGCCAGTGAAATGGCTAACAGCTTTTACTGTTAATTTCTTTTTGGTTTTGGGTTGGTTGGTTTTTTGTTGTGATTTTTTTTTTTCTCCAATAATTTATCTATATTTTGGAAGTCACAGAATGTTTACAAGAAAATTTAAAAAAACCCTGTAAAATGGCTGATCACATTTTCAAGCTTAAAAGTGACGTTGTTGCCAAATATACAAATATTTTTTAAGAATAATTCATAAAAGATAGTTAATATTTTATGGCTTGCAAATATTCCTCCCCCAACACTTCAGCATTGCCAGGCTTTTTTTTGGTCTGTTTTGAAAGTAATTTTGGCAACAATTTCTACTTCCGAACAGTATTCTCTAGGAGTTTTCTCATGATTTTCCTATCTGCTTTATTACATTCCTCATGCATTTGAGATTTTGTGTTGATTCAAGCTGTATCGGTCACCTCAGTGTTTCTGCCTTGATCCAGATGGAGGTACATGCATGCTCTTAAGCATGTACCTGGTGGGAGCAGCTCATGTGTTGAAAGGTGAGCATCTCTGCCTGCTTAGCTCCAGTTAGGTCACTGTGTCTGCTGTGGGTAAGGTCTCATAAGCATCCTGAGCAAACCAGAACAGTCCACTGTCTTAATGCATATTGCAATAAATGCCTTTCATAATCAGTTTTGGGGGTCTATGGAAACAACACCATGATGTTTCTGAGCCAGTTCAGTCTTCTGTCCTTAGATGGGTGGCTGCAAAGGGCTGTGCTGGCCAGACAGGAGGAGAAAAGGTGGAGTTTGTTAGCAGGTGGTTGTGCTTATTCTGTAGTACGTTTTAAATAGAAAATCTGTCTCTGTTAGAAAGGTGCTGTAAGTGTTTAGGAGCAGGCAGAAATAATGTGTATAATCCCAAAGCAGTATTGAATCAAGGTGAATTTAAGAATGTTAATAAAGGTATTTTGTCCAGCCTCTCTAACCTTCCTGTTCCTTGTTTTCTTCTCTGCGGTGCCCCCAAGCAAACACCACGAACAGAAGCACTGCAGTGGCCTGTGTGGTGTCTGTTGCACCAGTGAAGACCTCAGATTCGCAACTGAGAATGGGAGACATGTTCCCTCTTGCAGGCATTTGCAGCATCTGTCAGCATGGGAACTCCTACTGCCCTGAGGCTGAGCCACTCTGGAGCACCCGGGGTGGGTTGTTTTGCATGTGGTCTGTCTGCACACACTGCAGCACTGGCTACTAGGATGCATCTTGCACCTCTCCAAAATACTGGTGCAGTTGATATTACTACAATATGCGAGTCTTTCTGGATTAATTATGTCCTTCTGAGAAATGAAGGTCTCAACTGAATGCTAGTTTCTTTGTATTTGATTTTTTAAATACAGGTTTGCAATGAATAATACTTACTATCTGTGCTGGTAACTGTTTTTCTTGTATCTCCTGTTATAAGTGGGTGGTGGAAAAATACAGTGTCATTATAAATGGAAATATTTAAGCAATTAAAATTGAGCAGTACTGTTTTCATGCATTTCAAGTGTATGGGTATATACAGGTACTTTAGATAAAACATTTCACCTCCAGCTTTAGAAAATTGCAATTAGGAACTCCAAGGCAACTTCTTTTCTACCCAAGAAGAGAGTGCTGGGGTCTAGCAGGTAACCGTGATGCAATAATCCGTTACAGAGATGCAGTTCTAGGCATGTGGAATGAATTCATGGAATCACAGAATGGTTTGGGTTAGAAGGAACCTCTAAAGGTCATCTAGTTGAGCCCCCGTTTTGCTTTCTCTCTTTCTCCATCCCATTGTTGTAGTTTGGGGTTGGTTTCCTTCCATCCTTCCTCAGCTGCAAGAGTCATGCTGCTCTGCAATGCTTTGTTTTTATCCTTAGTAGAGAAAGGTTTTGGCTGTAGATGGACTCAGAACATGGTCCCTTTGAGGTACTTGATATGAATCACATTGTTTCAGGGATGCTTTATAGCCCGTCCCAGGGCAGTGCTTTCAGTGAAATACTCTTGCATAACACCTATCAGCATTTGCAGGTGCTTGCTTATTTTTAGTAGCGGGCAGGTAGGGAAATTCTGCCTACCAAGTAGGGTTTCATGCTGTACGTTGTGTAAAGGAATGCTACTGGGTCTTTACTCAACAATCCATTATCAGCTGCATAGTTTTTATTGCCTGCTCCAGGATCTTTAAACCCAGTAGTTGGAAATTTTCACTCCCTCTCCTCTTTCTACCGCCTAGCAATACATTATAATAACATTTGTTAGTGAAGACTCAGTTAATGTTCAGACACAATTATAATTGACACCGAGTCAGCTGTGTTATTTGGGGTGGAAGGAGGATATTCTTTGCGTGTAATATCTCTTAGTGTTACTATGTCTTAATACTCCCACTCCGTTCTATATATAGGTCCTGCATTAAACCAAGAAGCACATGTGCTATTCTCTCATTTGAGGGTTTTATGCTAGGTGTTTTGTGAACCACTTTGCCTCTTAGTTGTTCTGATATAGGAAATATGTTCTTTTAAGAAAATCTATTTATTTCTTCATGTTTTTTTCTTTTTAAATTATTTTGTTATTGAAAGGAATATTTTCTATGATTCCTAATCTTATTTCATTTCTACCCCCATCAAACATAAAGCAAGTTTAATGACAAATTGTTTGAGACTGGAAGAGGCAAAGAGACTGTTTTGGCAAAGTATCATGGTATGCTAGTCCTGGATTTTTCACTCTGTCAGACATTTGCTCCTGTCTAGTGTTAGAAGACCGGTATCGGGCTAGACAGACTTCTGCTTTCACCACAGGTGACCGCTCCTGTATTTCAGTGTTTTGATACAACCTTTCCTCTCACCCTCTCGAAAGACGCTGACTCTATGAGAGGTTGCCTGAGATCTGGTTTTGGTTCTTTATATTTGACATTTCTGAATTTTACATAAATTATTATGACTGACTTGAAAATGAGTAAGGGAGGAGAATGGGATTTCGATTCTCAATGACACAAATGTCATTGTGCTGGGCAGGTGGTTTTGAGATAGATCAATGTATGTTTGCTTTCCTGCTGAGCCTTGGAAGTTTTCTGCTCTAGAGCTGCTCTAAACTGTAAGCAAACATTTACCGTGGCAAACTGGCATTGTTTTGGTTTTTTTTTTCATTTCAAGCTTTTAAAAAAGGAGAGAATTCCAATTAACTAGCAAGAAAGCATGTGATTTTCTTTTATAAAAAAAACCCAAATCTCATTGTTTTTGATGTATAACTGGATTGCAAAAAGGTAACAGTCCAAGTAAATGGATTTTGTTGTTGTTGTTAGGATTTGGTTTTTTTTTTGCGGGGGGGGGGGGGGGGGGTGGGGGTGGGGGTGGGGGGGGGGTGGGGGGGTGTCTTTGTTTATTATAAAGGAAAGAAATCAAAGAAAGGCTTTCTGCACAGGCCTGCTTGTTCTAATATTTGTTCTGTGTCTCTTCCGTATATTCTAAAACATACACAAGTCTCCAAATAATGGGAGATGAACCATCCAGTAAGCACCTCCCTCCCCAGTCTTCCTCCGTACAGGGGTACAAGAACTTTTGTGTGGTCAAAATTTGCTGGGAGTAGAGGAGGTACGTTGGCATTGCTAAGCTACAGCATACCATGAATAGCAACATGTAGTTGTGTGGATGTGGTGCTAGTTCCCTCACTTTCATAATAAGCTCAGCAGTTTCACAGTACTCAGCACTGTGAAGGATTCAGAAGGGTACTGTCTGTCTGCACAAGATCACGCGTGAGCAGTTTCTGGTAGTTGGGCTGCCAAATAGCTGACCAGAATATGAGATCTTAAACAGCGGTTGAATTGTTAACTTGTCTTTTGCTGCTCTGTATTACTGCAATACTGGGGCACAGTAATGCAGGTCTCCCTGGCTGTGCTCTTCAGTGAAGGCTTTGGACTTTGATTGGGAAGATAGCCACAGTGGCTTCAGGGCCAGCTGCTAAATACAAGGATATACAGTCATCTAAATCTCTTTGTTTCCATAAAACTGTCTAAAATCCATGATTAATATCCAGGATCTTAAAAAAATTAAACGTTTGCTTCTTGCTGAACTAAATTGCAGTTTGGTGTTTTGCTGCGCGAGTATGCCGTCCCTGCACGGTTTCTCCAAGCCATGTTCAGAATGGTTTTTAGTAGGATCTAGTTAGGTCAGTGTCCTGCCTGTAGTTCTAGTTTCTCTGGAGGGGTAATCAAGGCATACAGTATTGCTACTGTTGGGTTTTCTCTATGGGAGTTACTTTTGCTGATTCTAAACTTGCCCATTCTTGTTTTGCCCAGTGTTGCTGAATGCCCTTTCACCACCCTCTCTTTTGCAGGTGAATTCTCAAACCAGTTTATAAATACTGATAAATCCATGTGCTATGTCATAGAAGATTGTTATCCCTACTATACAGATAAGGAAATAAAAGCAGCTTCTACTCTGAATTCCTGTTTTGCATGTTCTTATACTAATGTGCTGAACGTGCAAGCATACACAGCTCAGCACAGTCATTCATGTAATCATATAAAAGCAATTAAGTTTCTGAAACTGAAATACTCTATAGGTACTGGAGCAGAGTAGGGTATATCTAATAGCATTCACATACATACTATTCTGCTGCCAGCACCAGTGGCTACACGGTATAGCCAGGTGATGGTGCAGGGCTGCATCCCATGTCTCATGTCCTTTCCCTGTGGCTGCATGCTCTGCTTTTCAATAAAGCCATTGTGGGTATGGTTTAAAGTTTCATTGATTTAAAAGTTGATTCTTTTAAATGGAGTCCACTACAGTTCAAATGCAGATATTATTCATGTTCTTACAAATGTTCAAACCACTTAAAGTTACTTGCCTGAATGATTTCATCTGGCAGTGAATTCCCCTGGTTAACCCTCCGCTCTTCTAAGGAGTATTGCCTTTTTATCTGTTTTCAAAGTTGCTGCCATTCAGTTTGTCAGTGCCCCCATTTCCGATTTCTCTGTAGAGTTGGTGTTTGATTTACCCCTTGATGAGAAATATCCTTGCCTGAGGAAAGAGACTTGAATTTGGCAGCAAGTGGAGTGGGTGGGTATAATGTCTGCACAGCTACACAGAGCTGTCATTTGGGCTCCTGCTACTCTGTGCAGGAGGTGGAATATTTCCTAATGAATTAAATCCCTTGAATCAGGTCACAACAAGAGAATTTTGCTTTCCTGCTAGACAGCAATGATAAAAATCTCTGTTTACACTTAGTGTTTTTAATTTTCTATTCCTGTTCCTCTCATCCACTGAAGATGCTAATCAAGTATTTGAGCTTGGCAAATGAAAGGTCTTGAATGAAAGTGCAACAGTTTTTTATACATCCATAGAATAAAGCAAATTGCATACATCTGACCTGGTCATAAAATGATTCAGGCGACTGGGGGAGGGTTGGTTATCTAGAGAGCCGCTCGCAGGAAGCGGTGCAGAAGCCAGTCCAGAACTGCAGAGGCATTAGTTGAGATGCCACGTGATTATCCATTTTCAGGGAAAGGTTGAAGGCAAGTGGCTTTAAGGCAACACCCACTACACAGCATGCAGCAGGAAAACTTTGTACCCTAAACAAGGTGTTCTGCAGCACAGCAGCTCATCTGACGGCTTCAAAGGACTTGTCAGATTTCCCCAATGTACAGTTAAATGCTCTGTTAGAGGGGAAGGCATCCCTGACACACAAGGTAATTAGTGTCATCCGACTTTAAGCATCTATGTGGCAGGTGTTTGAATATTCTGGCTTTTATTTAATAATTTTACTGTGTTTAACTTGCATTCCTGCACAGTCAATGGAGAGGAAGAGGCACATTTAAGGGATGTCCCGCCTGACCCTGTTTTGCTCCCTGCAGGAGGAGCATAGATGAATAGCTGAGGGGTGAGCCTCCGTCCTCGCTCCCAGGAACGGCTGCCTCGCAGCCATGCCTGCCGGAGGGCTGCTTTGCGGGGGCAAGAAACAGATGTTAGGAGAAACAGAGTACTAGTAGTGATCCTGACATGGCCTGATGCCACTGTGGTAGTGCTTTCTCCCTCCAAAGTGGTGCTGTTGTGTTTAATCACTTATTTTGGGAGATGGAGGATACATAGGGAGAATACTAAACTAGTGGGGATCAAAATAGAGGATCCTTTACCATGTACAAATGATGCAGGCCCAAAATGCTCTCTTATGTCCATTGGTGCTTTTGTTCAATTTTTTCTCTTTGGATCCATGGATAGCTACAACCAACCACCTTGTTTCTTCCTGCTGCTCTGTTGTCTCATCAGAGGCTTACATAGAATAGTCTTCCCTATCTTTGATTTACATTAATTTTTATTTTTATGTATCTTTGATCTGTCTCCACACAAATACATGCGTATATGTGTGCTCACATGCACACTCACAGTGTAGTGGTGCCTGACCATCTGCTTTGAATTACTGGAAAGGAAATTGTATGTAAAGGCCATTCAGGGACTATTAAAGAGCGAGGCAGAGGGAAAGAGTACTCTCTAATCAGCAGTTCATTAAATAGCAACAACTTGTGGCAGAATTGTGCTTATGAGACTGCTGAGCACTTAGGTACCCTTAATCGTTTAAATTGGGAATTTGAAAACTTAATAGGGTCTTAGATAACTGCTTCTGAGTTATCTAAGAAAGGCAAGGTAAAAAACCTTATCAAAATGTCAAGAGTGACATGTAGCAAACAAGGGTGAAGCCATGCCAAATAGAAACTGAAACATTTAGGAAATTGTTTAAATTAGACAGAAAGGGTGAAAATCACATGGCAGAAACCAAACAAAAGATGGCCCCGATGCTGTCTGTCTATGCATGGATTTATGAGTTTGTGGAATAAAACTCTTTGGAGAGTCATAAAGGTGCTGGGGCGTTTAAGGGTCAGGGAACATATTTGGAGTCTATAAAATAAAAATAATCATAATCAGTGAACCAGGCTTTCCCAAAAGTAACTCTAGTCAGAGGTGCAAAATCAGCTGTATTTTTAAAAGTCAAGTGACACAGTCAGGGTTATAATATTTCTCTGTATTTTGGGAAGAGGAAGATAAGGGTACCGTAAAAATACTGCTTTCAAGTTTAGAAGGAAAAACTAGGTCAGGAGATTTTCATCCTTCCTTTACTTTTATCCTAAAGGGATTAATCTTATTTCAGATCTAGCAGTGCATACAGACCCATAATCTACAGAATATTTTATTTAGGAAACTGTAGCATTTGTACAAGCAGCATTTAATCTCGGTCTCCGTGGTTAGAGAAATATATGCAGCAGATGAATGCTGAGTCATTAACTCAACATTAATAATGTATTAATAGCTACCTTATGGACATAAAATTTGCAGATTCTCTTCCAATGCCAGGAAGTCTGAAAGCTTAAACAGAACAAACAAGGGATACTGTACCCTCAAACTGCCTTAAACAGAAATTCTGAAAATGGGTTTTGAGTAAAAGACTGAGAATTTTTTCAGTACATGAAATAGAAACAGGATGAAATCTTTGGGGTGGCAACCCTAACTCTAGCTATTCCATCATGTTTTTATGTTCTTGGCCATAAAGATCTTATTCCATAAAAGCTAAGACCAAATTTTCAAACGTCAGTGCCTAAAGTCAGGCAATTGAATGAATAGCCTGACTTTCTTAAAGGTACTGGTTGAAGGCTTTCTACTTGAATTGGCTTTGAACTGTTGAGAAAGCGGTGCCACTTGTTTCTCCTCTAAAATAGGACTACTTGCATAGGTTTCCAGAACAGGTTTCATTGCAGAAAGCTGCAGACTCCAGACTCTGCAAGTGGGAGGACACATGGAATCTCCTCTGGGTGGTAGGAGACTATGTTGTCTCCTGTTGCCTCTTCTTACACTGCTGACACGAAACGCAGCACCAGCTGTCACAACAGTGGCCAATTTGCTTGGTGTTAAGGTAAGTTTGTGAAGCCAGTGCGCAGATTTGTCAGCAGAAGCAACATCAGCTGAGCAATTTAGAGAAGCGACAGCTGGCGAAGTGCACAGGTTTGGTATTTTCTGCCCAGAAGCTTTCTTCCAAGTTCAAAACTAAAAACAGGGTGGTAGGATTTCTCTCAGGTGCTTCATATAAGTCCAGTGAAGCAGGAGGTAGGGATTGTGCAGGAAAGGGCAGAAAGGATTTGAGGGAAAAACAACTTGCTCCCATGCTTCTTATAACTTGCATATTTCCTCTCATGTCTGAGAAGTCTAAAGCCATTTTGCAATCTCTCTTTTTAAATATTCAAGGACTGGGAAAGTTTTTCCTTACGTGACAGTATTGCTCTGGCTGCCTGGCTTGATGAGCCGGGTAGGAACATTGCTGGAGATCTTACAGCCACGATTTCATAAGCAGGATCTGCTGCTGTTTTCTGAGTTACCTTTGCATGATGGAACAAGCAACCTTGCCGTGCCACCAGCCTGATCCTGTGGAATGCTTGTGGAATAAGAAAGATAAGCAAATTCAGACTGACAGGTGGGCACTTCAGTTTTCAGTTGGTGAAGGATTGTTTCAGTGAAGGTATTGGTCACCAGAGTGATAGTATACCTTGGATATATTTGTAAGAACTCATACCTTGCTGCATAACTTACTAGTTCTTGGCACAGTATTTTCCATATAAAGGAGGTCAGGGATTGGCCAAAGGGCTGAAGATTTCCTACAGCAGATTTCCTATGGCAGCCCCTCCTCCCCAGAGAGCGGGATATGTTTCTTATTTCACAAATGGGCTGAAGCAGTATCACTTCTCCCTGTAAAAATCTGCAAAATCTGCATGCTGAGCAGTGGGGGGGAATGTCTGAGCACCCTGCTTCCCATTTCCCTGACAAGGAAGTGTTTTCATTGCAAGCAATGAAATCACATCAGCTGAGGTGCAAATAGATTGCCCCGGTGATTTAACTTGCTTTCATTTTGACAGTGGTGAGCAACACAGGTTATACAGTAAACCATACGGTATAGTGTTTTCTGACAAACATAATAAACTGAGATGCTCGTCATCTGCTGTAGGAAATATTGAAAGTTAAATGGTCATCAGAAAATGCAAGAGTTGTTATCAATCATTTCTGTCTCCCCTGAAGGGTCTAGGAGACATGTAACTGTGGTGTAGGTAGTCATGTGGCTTTTGGTTTTTTTTCCCTTAAGTCACAAGATTTCATATTTGAGTTAGCGCTAACTGACTGGTGCTGTACCTTTGGCAGACAAGAGGTGAAGGTTGCTCCGAACCTAGCAGTCCCTCCCTGTTTGAGGAAATGCTGAAGAGTTTAACTGTCTAGCAGATGGCTGCAGTTTTTAAAATAGCTTATTAATAAATTTTACTCCCCCTGGTTTTTGTCTGACATGCTAATTACGCTCACCAGGGAAGTGAGTGACTTGGATTCCTCCTTTGCTCTCAGGCTCCTGCAAACAGGCAACAAATGTAGATGTATTTACGCAATTGTGGCAAGGGGGAAGTTGTCCAAATTCTTGACCTGTGAATGTACCGAAGCATTTAATCTGAGAGAAAAAAAACAGGGGCATGCTGTTCCTGAGGCACTGTGGGCAGGGCAGGGGTGCTAATGAATTGGAAGGCTAGATGCCCCAGAAGAGAGTGGCAAGTGTGTGAAAAACAGGTTGTGTGAGTAATTACTTTTGCATACCTTCCTGACCATTACCAGCAGGACTGGATTTCTGATGGAAAAACTTAATTAAAAAGTTTATTATTTTTTTATTTCCTCTTAAGAAAACTGTGCGCAAGGGCTCATTGGTGGGTGGAATTTAGGACACTGATTAATTGCTTTCAAGAGGTCAGCTGTATGAATCCTGCTAAGATGAGAGAAACAATAAAAGTTGGCAACCTGCTGGGCTAATGGTACAAATACTTGAGCACAATTTCTAAACAAAGGCTTTTCTTGATGACTTCCCCATTGTTGCTATTGCAGGTAGGTATTTGCTGGAAGAAGGGACAGAGGGGACTCTGACATGCAGCAGCTGCACCCATTTTGCAATATTATGGCTCCTGATTATTTCTGTCTGATTATTTCTTTACCGTTAGGAGCCTTCCCTGGTGCTGGTCCCTGTATAAGATGCTGTGCAAACACAGACTTGGCATCTTTCTTCTATGGTAATGCATTGTTCCCTGGGCCTGGGTATGTGAATGTGGCATGAGGCCTTGGAGCAGGAGCCAGTATTTAATTGCATGAGGTCCAGGCTGTGCTACAGACAGATGTGAGGGGAGCCAACTCTGTCTTGTGTCAGAAGCATGGGATTTGACAGATCTGCAAATACCAGGCAGAGATCCCGACTTTGAGACCTTGCTGCATAACAGAGGCTTTTGCAGGCAGTGGGAGACCGATTGCAGTGGTTTTCATGTCTGTATTAATACAAATGTAGTAACTAAAAGAGTTAATAAAACACAGCAAGGCTGTGTGTTGTACGTAGCATGTGCTGTGGCTGTGTCCACCCTTGAGAACCATGTTTTTTCGTTCCTTCCAGGCTTACATTTTTGGTTCATTTAAACTGCTGTGGCATCATTCGCTTTTCATATGGGTTCTTGCGGGTACCAAAACCACCATATTACAGCACAGCTAGTCCAGGGCAACTTTAAATGTCTTTTTTCTCCTAGCATGGGCAAAAGCTGAGAATTGAAATGTGTGATAGTTTACAGATGCTCAGTTTCATCTATTCAGGCTCTTTCTTGAAGACATCTGAAGTAAAGTACAGTTGTCAGTGACCTCAAAGTGAGAAGCATAAACATTTGCCAGACTTCACACGAAGAAATTGGCAACTGTGGTCCCCTTTGACACTGGTCTCTTGCATTGCCTTGCACCTTTCCAAACTGGAAGACAGCCTCCCTGTAGAGGGGAGGGAATATCAGTTCTCTCCAACGCCTTCTGCTGCTTTTTCCTCCCCAGCTCTGCTGCTTCATTTCTTGTTCAACATAACAGCAGCAAAGTCAGAGAGCCCAGAGCACTGGGACAAGACAGGAGGCAGCAAGTGTGCTTTCCCACTGCTGCAGCATGCTGGCACTCTTACTGGTCTGCTTTCTGCACTGCCAGGCTGCAACCATTGCTGGGCAGCTCCATCCCTCCCACCCACCCTGCCCCAGCCACCTCTTGCTAGCTGGGAAGCAGAATAGGTGCCTCCTGTGCCGTTCCAAGTAGCTCTGAAGGAAGACTATCCTCTGTTATCCTCTCTCCCAGAGCTGCATTTCTAGAGTTTGCCACCTGACACTGTTTAATCCTTGATGATTTACTAATCTGTGCTGCAGATCTATGATAAACTGCTGTTACTCCAGAGCAAGGGACACTTGACTAAATTCCCCCTTTCATCAGCCTTTCTAAGCAAGCTCTCTGCTGACTGAGAGCAAAGACAGGACAACTTGGACATGCAGGCAAGGCCTTCTACACTCAGATGTCACTAAGGAAACGGTGGCTGGCCAGGTTAATCTGGCCGTATCACCTGGCCGTATCACCTGGCCATATCACCAAAGGCACTACAGTCGGTCCCTGTTGCTTGCAGGGAAGTAAGTCTACAAAATTGAAGTAGCAAAACTTTCACCAAGAAACACTATCTAGGTGAGGGGGAGAAGGGCAAAGAAGAGGAACAGAAGGCTTGTGCATTCATGTCAATAATGAGTGATATCCAGGAATGCATGTTGCTTGGTGTGCCTGAAAGGAGAAGCTGTGACTGAATGTGTGGTGGATTACTTCTCCCAGCAGTGGGGCTGTGGTGCAAAGTGGAGCCACGCTCTCCAACTCTTTGTATTGCATTTGCCAGTCGTCCCTCCTTTAACACATCAAAGACTTCCCACATACTTTGGGTGTCCTTGAAGTTTTCAGATAGCAGAGAGAGAAAATGGTGTAATGGAGAAAGGTACCACTTCCTAGTTGGGGTGATTATTTCTGTAATGCTTTCTGTGCCTCTGGGATGAGGCTGAGAGAAGATGTGGAGTTTTAAGTAAGAGGAGTGATGGAGAAGTGCAGTAGTTGGTGTTTCAGTTGTGTGAATGGAGAAATATTGGAGTGCACGTGCTTTGTGTAACTCCTGCATGCTGCACATACTGCACACTGGACACTTATGGTCAATTTGAACACTTTCTGAAACCCAGCTTCCCAATGAGAACAGTATGCGTTGCGTGATGAATATGAAGAAGCAGAAAGGATGCCTGTCCGGTAGCTTCTTTTAATAGTGCTTGAAAGTATTAGTCATGCAACAGTGGTAAAGAATCACAGAAAGACAAGCTTTCTTCTAATGCGAAACAGAGAAATTCATTCTGATAAGGCCTAGAGCATTATTCCTCAGGCAAGAATCTCTCTGCTTGCCAGCAGAGAGATTAGAGCTGGATTTTTCCCTACTCTTGTTTGTGCATGGCTTCTCTGCTGTTTTGTTTTGAAATATAGGTGATTTTGGGATATTAATTTTTCTCTTTCTTGCCCTGCCCTGGAAAAACCTTGCTAGACTACTAAGAGCTGCTGTTTAGCATGTTATCATCCTTTATCGTTCTTAAGGTATGTCTCTCTGTCTCTTTTCCGAAGCATCCTTCACCCTTACCTTGCATCTTCTCCTTTGCCTGGCAGTGACTGTGCTTTCCTTCTTCAAGAGTTACATTTAATGCACAATAGCACTCAGAACTCAGCATTTTTGGGTTAAGCCAAATCCTGTTGCTTTCATATCCCATCATGCTTCTCAGTCCCTCATTTCAGATTGACATTCTTCATTTGAACTTGTCCTCCTAAGAGCATCCTGCCTTTGGCATATGCAGCCTTTCATTTGAAATGTCCTTCCTCACTGTGCCATTTTCCTCTTCTTTCATCATCTCAAAATTTTTCCTTATGGGATATTCTCTTCTCTCTCCCACTCATTTGCATTGCTGTAATTAAATCTTTTTCTGTTTGGAAAGAGTTAAAAGCATTTGGGAAGGATGCAGTCCATGGTACCAAGTATTAGTTTTAGTCTGTTTCACTATTGCCAGTATGTGGAAACATGAAAAGAAGAGAATTGCAGTAATGAGGCATAGTTTAAAAACCTGGTAATAAAGTGAGTGAGGTGAGCAACAATCCTGATTCAAAATGCATCTATTCAGAGTGCACCCTCGCTGTTCTCCTACCTCTGTACCTAAGTTCCCCTCATCGATATATATGATACCAAGAAATCCATCTCTTATAACTGAAGAGCATTATTGTTGGTTGGAAGAGCATTGTTTCCCTTCTATTATCTTAGTGATTTACAGAAAATGTACTGTATCCTCAAAGCTAAAAATCTGGAGTTTTTAATATATTTAATGTTCTGCAAATAACTTTAAGAGTCTAGCTCACACTGTAGATAAACTCTAGAGCTGGCAACACACTTTAAAGCACAGAAAGGCCTTTTTATATGGGGAAGGTGTATTTAAATTAACTGCTCCTCCCCTTCTTTTCCATCGTCTTCCTTCCATCCTCCTTTTCCTGATGATCTGCTTGTTTATAGCAAGCCCAAGGAGAGAATAATGATTGCCAGTGCTTCAGGGGCTTGATCTGAAATTCTAGCTGCATAGGCGCTTGTATTAATGAAAGCAGCTAAGTTTAAATTCTCTGCAGGATGTCAGATGAAAAGCACATTTCAGTCAAGCTTAAGTATGCTGTTACATACAGAATAAGTGCACTTTGCCCCCTAGTACACAGGGAACCAAATGACAAATTGGCAAACCTCATTGCAATTTCAGTGGGTTTAGGGAAACAGCACTGAAATAGTAAATCTGGTGCCTCCTGAATTGTTTCTGCTTTTGAATAAATTGACTAAGATTCTAGATAGTTCTGTTTTTCTCATGGTAATTCAGGGCACAGAGTGATCAGAAAAGCTTGATGAGTTACTTTACCCATAGTTACTGGCTAACAAGGTCATACTCTAAGAAATGAACACAAAGTTTCCTGCCTAGAATTGCTTACAGTGAAAAGACATGTTTTGGAAAATTGATGCCATCAATGAGCTGAAGCCTGTCAATGCTTTCTCTGGTGGCTTCCCATGCTGAGAGTTTGGAGTCACTGCTTATAATACTTGAGTTTGTGCTGATGTCACTTGATCTTATGAAAAAAGCAGGATTGGTCTCTACCTGAAAAGAGCTGTATATTGAAAACTCCCCTTGTAAAGTTGGAAGGGACTTCCAGAAATCATCTAGTCCAGCTGCCTGCTCAGAGCAGGACTAATGTCGTAGTTAGATCAGGTATATCAGAAGAGACTAAAGAATCAATAGTGTATAAACACATTAAGGACTGGAAAACATTAATATAGTACCTATCTGTGTTGTCTAATTATTAAGACACTTTTCTCAGGTGATTATGGGTCTGAACAGATGGCTCACTTCTGAAACAGAATTAAAGAATATCTTCTCTTCCCCATGTAAATATTTTCATGAACTTTCCTTTGAAGAACTCTAGCAGTCCTGTGTGTTGGAGCAAGAATATGACTTTCAGCTGAGGTTTTGGTCTTTGTGTCATCTAGGTGGAAACCCATGCAGTATGCTTTAAATTCTTTGAATTTAATAACTAAGATTTCACAAGACTGACCATCACTGTCCCTACTTCTGCAGCCCTGGGCTCCAACGCTAAGTCTTGCTCTAAAACCACTACTGAGGATGAAGCCTGCTTCATTCCTAAACTCCCTTGGTTCCCATACAGTGTCTAGAAAAAGGCTGTTTAACTCGATTGCAGATACCACAAGATTCAAAACATGTGGTTTAAGTCCAGCTGGCAACAAAGCACCACGAGGCCACTTGCTCTCTCCTCCACCCTGGTGGGATGGGGAGGAGGAAATACAATGAAAAGCTCATGGGTTGAGACAAGGACAGGGAGGGATCACTCACCAGTTATGGTCATGGGCAAAAACCAGACTCAGCTTGGGGAAAAAACAAAATCAATTTAATTTCTTTCCAATCAAACCAAACAAGGATAATGGGTAGTAAACCCAAATCTTAAACCACCTTCCCCTACCCCTCCCTCATTCTCAGCTCAACCCCACTCCCCATTTTCTCTCCCTCCTCCCCCCAGCAGTGCAGGGGGATGGGCAATGGGGGTTGGGGTCAGTTCGTCACACGCTATTTCTGCCGCTCCTTCCTCCTCAGGGGCAGGACTCCTCACTCTTCTCCTGCTCCACCGTGGGGTCCTTCCCATGGGAGACAGCTCTTCCCTAACTGCTCCAGCCATGGGTCCTTTCCATGGGCTGCAGTCCTTCAGTCACGGGCTGCTCCAGGGCGGGCTCTCCCATGGAGTGGCGGCCATCTTGGGGGGCATCCCCCTGCTCTGGTGTCCTCCCCCCCGGGCTGCAGGTGGGCCTCTGCTCCCCCGCTCCCCTCCGTGGGCTGGGGGGACAGCCTGCCGCCTCACCACGGCCTGCAGGGGCAGCCCCTCACCCCCCCCTTCCTCGCTGACCTTGCTGTGTCTGCGCAGGGGTTTCTCTCACATCCCACTCCTCTCTCTGCTGCAGGTTTCCCTTTTTTTAAACCTGTTCTCCCAGAGGCACTGCCACCGTCGCTGACAGGCTCGGCCTTGGCCAGAGATGGGTCCGACTTGGAGCTGGGGAAGGTTCCAGCAGCTTCTCACAGGAGCCAGACCTGCGGCCCCCGCCCCCACTACCCCCCCCCACCCCCCCCCAGTGCAAACCCAATACAAAACAGAATTGGGTATTGATTTTTATGCCATGTGATAGAATCTTCGGGTTTTAAAAAAAAATTTCTCTATTAAGAAACCACAGAACTTCCTAGATTGTTGTGCAGGTTACAAGGTGGCTCCAAAGAATATTGTTAAGGCTGTAAAGGCCAGAGCTCACAAGACTGTGAAATGCCAGAAGGAAGGGTATCTCCATGACCCTGCTTTCTCCCCTGTTGTTTTTAAATTGTGATATATTCTTTCTAACTGGATGACTGCACTCTGAGTTTTCCACAATAGTTTGGTCTCATTTATAGTACTGAACAGAGGCTGTTGCACTTCGTTGCTTCAGCAGCTGAAAAGTGCACAGCGACTGAAGCAAAAGACTGCGGGAAGAAATGATACGGTTAAAGGCAGGTGAGAGCTGCACCCTGTTTCTGCCTGTTGTGTGATTTTCCTGAAGTGCCTTAAACCAAACTTTTCGCTCATTAGTAATGATAAGATCCTCTTCTACTGGATGAGACTTGGGTCCTGCTTTGCAGAAGGGTTGAGCACCACAACCACAAATGAAGTCATACCTAAACCAGAGAGAAGATAATGTCCTATGCTTCTCAGCTGGGGTTCCTGAAAGTCAGTGGATATATTTTTGATCTTGATCTCTCTGTAAATCAGTTACAAACATGTAAAACGTGGATGATACGGTGCAAAAAATAACTAATATTTGTGAAGAAGTTGGGTTCAGTTGTGACAGTAACACAGGCATGGTCAACAGGAAATTAATACTTCAGGCTTCTGAGCAGAATGTGAATAGTGTGAAGTATGCAAGACCTGCAGCTAAATGTAGAAGTATGATGAGAAAGCAATCACACTTAAGAGCTGTCTAGTAGCTATAGAAACTATAGTTTCTATGCACTGATTGAGGGAAGGACCCTGTAAAAAAAAACCTATATGAGCATTTATAGTTTGTATTCCAAAGTATGCTTGATAGCTGGATTAAGTCTGCTGAAGCAACTGTAATTCTGACATCTCTTCAAAGCTTTAAAATGCAAGCTTTAGACATGCACGATCTTACAATGTAGGGTTCTTGTGTAAGAAATATTTGTGAACTTCATAAAACTTTATTAATAAAGACTGCTTCTGTCCGCTCTAGCTGTCCTCTTCCTATCCTAATTTTAATATATAGGCAGATTTTTAATGTCAATGTTTTGTCTGTTTGTTTGTATGTATGCCTGTGCATTGTCCAACAGATTGACTGTACTGTTTCTTCCAAAACAAAAGAAGCTTGCACCATTTTGAGACATCTACAGCAGTGCAGATGACTGTTTCGTGTCAGTAAAATGCTGCTGCATCATAGAAGTGGTTCTTTAGACCATCAATACGCTTCATCCTGATGTAAATGACTGCAGAAGATACAAGGCCACAGGGAATCAAGCTCCATATTTTAGAACAAAACATGTAATTTTGCTGAAAGTGATTTACAGGCAGAGTTTGTTTATGCTTCCCCTGCCATAGTAAATAAACAGTGCTGTTCTGGATGCTCCATCAAACAGTATTGGAGGTTTGTGAAATATTGGGCTTGCTGTAATAGGGGACAGGCTCTGTTTTTTATTTTAGAATACTTAGCGAGCTAGCTTCCTTCACAGATTCATTTCACTGCCTGTCTCTATAAATTTTGTTTAAATACGTTGAGGGGGGCAAATTTTAGCTTGTGCTTGGAATGTCCTCAGAAGTTTGTTATCTGGAGAGAGAGGAACAGCCCTTGTTGCCCATTACGCATGATCATCTCCCGCTTAGGGTTGGAGACAGGCTTGAACAGTGTGGGACTGTCTCCCTGCCTTGACTTCTGTGAATAAATCACTGCTCTGTTCTGTTTCCCACTTATAAAGTAGGGATTATATTACTTAGCTCACCCTGATTTAAAAAGTTTTTGTTCACATAAAAGTTGATGATGGAAAGCAGTTCATATCATTAATCACTTTTAGTTCCTTGGGTGTTCCAGTTTCTGGCATTTTTCCTTCACAAGAAAGGTGACCTGTATGCTTCTAGTCATTAGCTTCTGTTCTTGCTCATATGCAGCAAGTAGCACAGGCATGAAGTAAAGGTGGAAAGTGGAGTACAAAAACAAGTATATAACTTAGATAATTAATTACTATAGAAGTTACAGCTTGCTTCCTGGTGAAGTTGCATTTGAATCTGAAATAGAAAATTTTGCCGATTCTCAGTAATCGTTCAGGTGAGTAGTAAAGACTTTGGGTCAAAGTAAGTACAAACTAAGTACTGACGTAATAGCAGAGAAACTTTCTGAAGTTTCTGTGGAGGAATAAAGCATGTGCTTAGTTTAAAATTAGGGTAGATCTGCTCACCTGGCTAGACCCATGGCTGAAAAATCTATGTCTTAAAACATAAACACATATCTGTATCTTAAAATATAATTAAAAAATAAGAGAGCACTAAGTGATAACATGCCGCTTGCAAGTGGAAGGTCTGTTTTTTTCAGTGGAAGGTCTGTTTTTTTCATGTAGATATAGCTCACCACTTGAATATAGAACTGGCTGGCTGGCTGGCCCATGTCTGTCTCATGGAGCAGACTCAGTGTGACAGCACTGGTGAAAGCAAGGGGAATTTAGTGGATGTTCCTTCTATGTCTTGCCCCAACGGGAGAAGAAGTGCTCTGCTGTGTAAGATGGGCAGGGTTTCTGCTGGGCACTTCTTCTGTCAGTAGCATCGTCACTGGTGCAGAAGTCTGTGGAGATCAGATGGTGTCACGGGGTGGGATTCTTATCTGTCTGATCTACCTGCACTTGGAAGCGTGTTCCTGCAAATTCAGTTCTGAAGTTGCATCTGTGCAACACGTGCTCACTGGGAAGGGAATGGCACTAAAAGAAGTTGCTATTAGCTCTGAGTAAATATTGGTAAGCAGTGCTTGCTTGGGATTTTTTTGCCTCTTCCTCAGAATTCATCCAGGTCTCTTGCACAAGAGAGCTGTAATTACAGTGTAGCAGAGCAACGTATGGAAAACGACAGCACTTATTCACTGGCAGGAAGATTTCTTTTCCCTGAGACTTCAAGTTGTCAAGCCCACTTCTCCTGATGAGAGCACTGCTAGGCTGCGAGTGATGGGTTACTCTGGGAAGACAATCACAATCAACAGCAAAAAGGAAGCTGATCTGAAACTTTCTCCTAAACTTGGTTTCGATCAGAATTGTTTGCCTGATGGCTAGCAGAGCTGGCTACAGCTAACAAAGAGGCCTGCCAACAGTAGCTGAAGGGGTTTGGTGGAATTATATTTCGTTACTTTGTCAACGTTCTGGATCCAAACTTCTACTGCTGTCTTACCCAAGAAAAATTAGGCATACTTGGGGAACTGAGTAGCGTTTCACTTTCCAAATGCAGAGGCATGCAAGTCACATCTCACAAGATGGAGAAGTGTGGGGCACTGGAGAATTAGGATGGTTAAAACACTGCGACTCCTTTGAGAGTTTTATTTCAAGCTGTTCTAATTGTGGGAATTTTTCACAGAACAGAGGATGAGAAATAGTTGGTGATGCTGGTTGTTTTTTTTTAAATTCTCTGCTGGCATGACTGCCTAACAGTGCCTGTCATGTACCAGAGTATTTGTTTGGGTCTAAAACTAATTTTCCAATTTCTCCGGGAGAAAGTAACTTACTGACATTTTAGTCCAAACAAGTGTACAAACTCAAGTATCCAGAAGGCCGAAAGTGTGGGAACTGTAGCACTCTCATGAAAGTTTTCAGCTGTTGAAGAGATGACTCCACTATTTTACTACCATTATTATAACGTGTTATGTCAGATTACAATTCTCTTGTAGATCTGGAGGCTGGGTAGACCTATGAGTCTACTTAAAAATCTGTTTCTGTTTCTGATGCTACCTCCAGATGAGTGTCCTGGGGTATTGGTTTCGTTGTGCAGGCTGGCTGTGAGGACAAGGCGATATGGATGCTGGAGCACCTGAGTGGCAGTGCTTGGGGCAAGAAGGTCCTTTGGGGGAGAGGCAGCCGCTGGGTTGCAGGGACTGCAGGAGGTGGTGAGCTTGGGAAACGCAGTGCACTCGGACATCCCTGTTTGGCACATCTCTTCCAAAGTGTCCACTGGCAGAGCTTCAGCAACAGAAATTAAGGAACTGCCCCTGTGAAATGCTAAATCTTCCTTCAGTCTCCGAGAGAAAGAGAAATGTATTTGCATTTATTGTTTCACCTTCAGTAGATACAGCTATTTATCTCCAGATACTATTGTCACTGAAGTCTCTACATACACATCTCTATAGGGGCTCCAGTTTTCTGGAGTATTGCTCATGGAAGAGGGTTTCTATATATCTGTGACATGCTGCATCCTGTAAACTCAACCAACTGCTTTTGAAAGCTTTTGAGACTAGATCACATTGATTTTACGGTAATACAAGAGGCTTTAATTACTGAGACAGAAAGGTCGCTGGTCAGGAAACACAGTCGGTTTTCATGGCATGTCTATTACAAAGCTGGTGTAATTTTAAAAAACTGATTGCCTTCTGTCTTCCAAATGCACAAAATCTCATATTTTAAATACCTTTTGTGATGTGTGACTCAGAAGAACATGAATAGGACTCTGCCACTGTGCAGTTTTTTGTTCCAGCTTCATCTGACTCAATTGCATTTGGCATGATTTTACCAATTTTATTTTTGAGGTTGATGAGCACCTAGCAAAGCTAGCTATCTCAGTAGATCACGTTAAAACTTTGGCCTAGATACAGAATAAAATATACTTGTCTGATCAACTATATTCAAATAAATGAAGATGAGTAATGCAGGAATCTGTTGTAAAGCTTGTTTAGTATGATGCATACCACTTTGCAGATGTTCTTCTTTCTCTTCTAATAATTACTTTTAATTCTTTGCTGGTGCGATTAAGAAAAGAACTCAGCAGAACTGAAGAGAAAGAAAGAAGAAAAGACAAAGGTAATAAAAGGTGCTGAAACTAAGGACACTTACTGTCAAATTAAGGCATTTGTGTAAACTGCCTGGCTGCTCTCTAATCCTCAGGCTATAGAGCAGGGAGAGACTCTTATGCTGGCAAAAGTGCCCTTCAGAAATAAAATGGTCTGTCAGGATAAAGGAGAGCGGGTTGCTATTATCGTTCCTTCCCTGCGCTGCCTACTTTTTTGCTTAGGGATAGAATAGAATATAAGCTGTCTCCAGGACATGCATCAACTTTCTTAGATGCATCAGTCATATTCCAGCTCCTGGTCTTGCAAGTGTAATGCCTCCAATTATATCTGCAGCTGTGCACCTTCATTCCTGGCCTGGCTCTTCAGGCTGCAGTGGCAGGGGCCAACGGAGACTGCTTCTCAGATGGGGCTGCCGTACAGCCTGGCGTTTCTCCCACACCGGTTCTGTGTTTCTGCTTTCCCAGTTGTGCCTCTCTGGGTTTTTCCTAGCAGCAGCCTGGCTCTGGCTTTTTGGATCACCCTTAAAACCGCTGCAGAGAAGGTCAAGGAGGGGATGGGCTTGTCTGGCCACATGGACCAGCTGGAGGAGGCCAGAGATGGAGAGAGCTGCGAGAGGGCTGGAGGCATGGGTGTGTCTGGGTTAGGAAAAATTTGGGGGGCTAAAGGGCTTTAAGGGGTGAGGGTGCTCGGTTCAGAAGCCCAGAGGGATCAGCAGGGTACGATGCATATTTTGGAGGCCAAAGAGGTGAGACGATGGAGGTTTTGGGGAGGCAGTTGCTGGGTGGTAAGTGGGCACTGCCAGGCGGCATGCTGTTTTGTGGCAGGGTCATGTGCACAGAGCTACTGTCAGGTAGTAAGTAGCTAACTACTTGCTATTAACTAGTAAACTACTAAAAGCTTGTATAAACCCATACATCAGTAAAACTGTAATTCATATAAATGTTTCCTGTCTGTTACTCATTGTAGGTGTTCAGGGAGTTCAGGACAGCTTCTAAATAAGCAGCTCTTTCCTGGGGTTTGTTTTAAAGGTCATAAAGATTGGACAGCTCTAGCTCTGCTTCAGAAATGGGTAATGAGACGACTTTGTTCCAGAATGAAATGTCTTTCTTTTTACAGCACTAGTAAGAAGTTTCTTGTTTCTGAGCAAAATGGCAGGTAGAGAAGATGTTATGGATGAAGAACAAATTGCGATGCTAACTCCAGGGACTTTTTTCCTTTCTGGTTAGAAGGGGAGAGTTGGGGAATGTTGGTAGGTCTGACAGAGGCTTCGACAGCAATGACTTAACGTCTCACCATTGCTTGGGAAATTATTCATACTTGAGTGTGAAGATGGATTGACCTTGTTTACTCGTCACAGAGATTTTGCTTCAGTGGTCTGTTCTCTTAGATGATGGCATTGATAGCTGAGCCATTATCGTTTCAGTTCTCATGTATTGATGTTGTGCTGCTGTACAGCTCATTTTTATCAGTATTTCAGATAGGCTTGACTTAATCTGGCAAATCTATATATACTGTAGCGTCCATGTGAAACTACCTAAAAGGGCATTTACAGATTTGCCCCCAAAATTACAACCCAAACTTTTCTGAAGTATTTGCTAACCTTCCTTGGATATTTGCTCAGAAAAACAGATTCCCAAGAAAATGGGATTATTTCTTGCACAACTGGATCCACCTTTCAGCAAGTAAATTAGGATGGAATGTGTACAGAACAATTATTCATTGTGAAAGCGGTCATGCTGTCAAAATCTTAAAAAAGTAAGCAGGGGAAAAAGCTCCAGCCTTCCAAAGCTGGAGATTTTCAGGTGAGGTACTATGTGTATGATCTGCATTTTGCAGGTTAATTTGTTCTTTATCTGCAGAATGTATTGATACTAAATGACGTATACTGTGTTTTGTTCTCTTTGCTGTCTGATGAGACCCTATTCAGACATTCACATACATATTGAATAGATTAATTCTGGAAAAAAAAAGCAGTCACTTTCCTCATAAGGTTCTTATTGTGACTTGGCCATTTACAACTCGTATATAAATTCAAAAGGAAGGTGTGGGAGATTTATATGTCCCACAGAGGTTAATTGCTTTCCTTCTTCAAGGAGCTCTTATCATGCGGAAATAGAGCAATCCCACTGAAGAGCTAAGTATTTGAGTCTAGCCTAAACACCAGCAGAATGCAAAATGTTTCAAATGAAGAAAGATAGTGTAAGCTTGAACTCTTACCAACCTACAGTCAGGCTCGCTTGAAGTAGGATGCTAACGTTATTGATCTGATGATACAGAGATAAATTAGGCATTATGTTCCTGCAGCTAGCATGAGCAGTGAGGATGCTGCCTCCAAGGGGTTTAGTGAGCCCAAAGTCACACTCCCTGTGGGATAATGGAAATGTTTGCCTTGTGCAGTTTCCAAGCTCAGATAAGTAGGTTTAAAACCTGGGACATTAACATTGTCTGTTCCAGCTTGTACATATCACAGGCTGTAAAGCTTCATGTAGTGGAACCAAGTAGAGGATTTGGGGTTTCATTTGATCTCAGAGAGTATTTGGAAGTGGAGACTGAGGCAGTAGTTCAGTGGTCCGCTTCTGCGCGTTCATAGACTCTTCCAAGGCTGCCCATGGTGGAGCCTTTCTGGCTTTGGAGATGGGATAAGACGTTCTTAAATACTCACAGCTGTTAACTTCAGAATTACTGTTTTTACAAAATATGGGGTTTAGTGGGTTTTTACCAGCATCAGGAAAACATTTTTGTACTTTGAAGCCAAGTGAAATTCAGTGATTAAATACATTTGAACACAGACCCCAGCCTCGAGTGGCATAATCTCCTTCAGCTGTCTGTGGAGTTGGCAGTGCAATTCTGAGCCTTAAAACCACTTTTTATGCAAGAAAGTCTGACATTGCCATAGTTAAGCAAAGACATTTCATTAAAACCTGGGACCCCCCTTCCCACCCTCCCCACCCATGGATATCATTACAAAGCTGGTGTGTGAATCACCTTGTGTTCTGTATGAACTTATGCAGATTTTTGACTAATGGTCAAAATTATATCCTCTGCGGTTCCAGTCATTTTTCCATTTGCAATTTTATTTTTATTTGAAGCCTGAATACAAAATGACCCATGGTCAGGGGAGCACTTAAGCACTGCGCTTGTGTGGATTGAAATCTGTGAGCTATTCATGCTGTGGGCAGCATGAGGGAGAACCTTACGAATTTGATTTCACAGGGGAGGCATTTTTAAGTCCTGTTGAACCAATGTTAACAATTTCGAGTACTTTAATGGAGTCAGCCTGCCGGTTGCTGACAGTGTTTTCAGCAACCTGCCATCTTGCTCAGCCAGAATAATTTAAAATTGACATGGTGCTGAAAATGAGGAGGCTAAGGAGTCTGGATTTGCTGACATATCCATATGTGGGCATGTTTTAAATACATCAGGATAATCTTGCTTGGAGGTTATCTACATCAGTGCTGCGTGCTTAGTGCATTAGAAAATGGAATACTTGTTTGTATTGAGACACTCATTTCTAGAGACATCAGAACATCTACAAGCACTTTTCTAAGCTATTATGAAGCATATAAGCTACCCTCTGCTGGATGGGATGCACCACATTGCTTATCTCTGGTGGTAATTGAATTACTGGTTTCATTTCACTAGGAAGAAGCTTCAGGGCCTAGAGAATGTGTGTTCTGCTCCTGAAGACCCCAGAAAGTCACCATCTAAACAACAATTTCACCTGTAATAGCTATGAGATCATGTGCACTTTTGCCAAGCATTTTTGACAGTGAACTTCTTGCTCGGTCTTGTATGCCCTATTTTTCAAGGCTTGGTTATTTTATAACCCTCGGATTTCTGGCTAGAGTAATGATTTTTAATGTTTTTCATGTTCTTACTCCAAAAAATGTCCAGTGTATCTGCAGACTATTTTGGAAATTTCAGCATGAGTTGTTTTCAAAATACTAAGGGTTAAAATAGGCTTTTGGTATTTTGAGAGGCCCGAAATACAGCAAAACAAGCTCCTCTGGGTGTTCCATAGAGAATCACAGATGCCTTAGTCTTTCTCCAAGGAATATGTACAAGGGATACCTTGAGACTTGGGTGACCGATATTACTTTGCCTGTCAGCAAGGACACATAGGGTTCCTAGAAAGGGCAATTCAGAGAAAGAGATTAACTTTCATTGTTCTGAATTTCCCTTTGGAGCAGCCTTTCTCTCTCCAGTGACAAGAGAAGGAGCTAGCAAATTAATCAAAGTCATTGCAAATGCATCCTTCTGTGTCCTGAACATGAGAAATGGTGCAGGCATCCCTTCGGTATGACAGTAAGGATGCTCATTTTGGTATGTTGGCCACGTTTCAGTTGTGATAACGGCATTGTTGATTCATCTCCTGTTTTAATTGGGTAAATTAACTTCCTTTCCAGGAAGGGTGCTGAATTGTGTAACTACCTAGCCCAGAAAGAGTTACAGGATCTGTTATGGAAAATGGAAACTGCAGCTTATTTTACTGCTCTGTATTGGCAGCTGTACACATCTATCAGCCCTGGAAAGGGTTGGTCTTGTATTTGCAGACAGGTTTGGGAGGGAAGGCTCAGGGAGATGGAAGAAGAAAAACGGGGGAGGTGGGTTGTAGCTCAGTGATTAAAAAAGGTGTACGTGACTCTCCCTCTTCTCATAGCACCAGGGAGGGAGAAGGAAACCAGTCCTTTAATCCTTCTTATTGCTTCTGTGGCCGCCCTCATTCTTGGAGGTTTAAATTAAAGGATCAAATGTACAATCTGGGAATCTTTCCAGATACACTGTTGAAGCACTGTTTGACTGTTACAAAACTAGTTGTGCTAAGCAAAGTGCAACCTCTCTGTCCCTGCACTAGTGAATGGACACTTCTGGCTGGACTTCTGTATCCTCAGTCATGGATTTTAGTTATTTTCCACTAGAGGATCCACGTAATTCTGAGTTGCATCCCAGGGGTCCTCCCCAGCTTCCTGCAGTTCGCCTTGGTGATTGTCCGCTGTCCTGTGTGAGGAGCTGGGAGTAGACAAATACTTAAAAATCCCCTGAGCAATATAAGTGCTAGATAGTTATTCACTACTGCTAATTTTCTAAAGCAGCCAGTGTTGAGAGGTATCAATGTGCCTGGCTTCTCTTTCCAGATAGGGTAGCCTGGCTGGGCCACAGCCTTTTGTTGCAGAAGGCATGATCTCCTGCCTGAAACATAAAGCTGAGGTCTTGGATACCAGCTTTCATTAAAGAAGCTTTGTAAATAAGGAAGTTTTAAATCTACAGGTGGGCCTGACTTCAGTTTCATATTAATTTCCTAAAATCTCCTGGCACTTTAAATGAGTTAGGGTGTTCTCCAAATCCGATGTTAAGCAGCTGCATAATAGCACTGCATGCAGTGCCACCCTGGAAGTAATTTATTTTGATTGATAGGTGAAGTGGAACCCCTTCCCTCCATCTATCTCAAATACGCATTGGTATAATGTTTTTAGATCATTTGACATTGTGGATAGAAACTTATCTAGATGTACACTATATAATTTTGTTCTCTGGATATTTCTGGCAATTTGCTGACAGAGATAGAGCACTCAGTGCAGCACAGTACTTTTTGTTTACTGGCCTCTGCAGCTCTGTTACTGTGCTTGCTGAGCATAATAGTAATATGCGGTTCTTGTAGCATCACTCCAGACAGTGCTAGACGTAGGATGGCACTCAAATGAACACAAACTTGAATTGTTTCTTTGATCTCCCCAGACTTCCCACAGGCTGCTGTTGCAGGTTTTTTCAAGGTCATCAAGTGTTGGTCATAAAGAAAAGGCTAGCTTTTGTGCCTGTGGTTGGCTGGCTAGAAAACCTACTAGTCAATGAAATGGGGTGAAAAAAAATCACTTTGTTGTAGATCAGACGCTCTTTGGGCATGAGGAAAAATAATTGAGGGCAAATTGTATCTTCTCTGTATAAAAATGGGCAATAGCAACCAATCTCGTGTCCAAATAGTTCTAGAGTCTTAATCACTCTGCTGAAATGAGCTATAATTTCAGTAAATCATGATGCCAGTGTCCTTTTAGCTTTAAAGCTTAGGTGGCCTTAAGAGGATAAACATGTTTGGCAATACAGTCCAATTATTCTACTCGGATTTATAGCCTTATAGCTTCAGTTGAATTTTACCACTGAAAGAACAGGATGAAATCCAGGGTATTCATGTATTCCCAGATGTTACTGTGAGATAACTCTTATTCCCAGCTGTTATCAATTCTAGTGAAATAGCCTTTTCATTCAACCTAGCCAACAGCCTTTAAGCCAGAGATGAGACTTCAGCTGTTTTATTCTTTCAAAAAGCACAAGGATTGTGTCTAAATGCTAGTTTGAAGGAAGACAGAGTAGTTATGTTAAACCAGCAAGTGATGATGTCACTGAAGTACCTCTCATTCAAATGAAATGTTGTTTGCCAGTTGTACTGGGATATAAATCCTGGGACTGCTAAACAAGAAGTCTATTACAGAGAATGCATTAATACTGGTAAAGCGCTTTGTGATTCCTGGAGGAAGGATGCATTATGAATACATGTAGTATTATTATTAGCAAAGTTTATTTATGTGCTTTGAAGACATTGTTTGTCAGAATCGGATCACTGCAAGGCTGAGTTCACTGTTCTGCCCAGAGTCACAGTGGATCTGGGCACCATCACGCTGCACTTAGCCCAAGTGGGTTGGCACTGCTTGGGATCCCGCTGGCCAATTCCATTTAATCACCAAGTGTACCACCAGTGCTGAATTTGCCAAGAACATGCTTGTGCAGTGGAAGTACCCTGCGTAAGGTATGTTGGTGTCCTAAAGTTATGTGACTGCCTAAATATTTCCACCTCTCTTTGTACAGAGAAGCCTAGAAATAAAGCTTAAAGGAGATATTTGTGGTTTTCTTCAGGCTTTGGTAGTAAATCCAGAATTTCTAGCTATTTCTGGGGATGCAGCATTTTTCCCATTTCCTTCTTGTCTCCTTCCCTTCATATGAGGTTTTCAAAATGGGATGTAGAGCCACTGTCAGGCAACTTCTAATACTGCATCTGCAGGTGGAAGACTCCAGTAATATTAGTGGTGTTTCTTCCAAATAGATAAAAAAAAGAATTACTTAAAACATTATTTTTGGCTAAAATAAAAGAAATTGCTCTCCTCAGATGTGTTCCTGACAGAAAGGCTGCAGGGTCTTTTCAGTGAGGTTATTGAAACAACCTTTTACATGAGGCACGTGAACAAACCCCAAACTTAAGCTGTATTATTCTGATTTTGGGAAGAAGCAGAAGCAAAAATACTGGGAAGTCCAACCAAGCTATGTTAAAGTATGCTTAAAGTAATTCCCAAGTCACCAGACAGTGACTTTCTCATCAATAAGTACATGCAACTGACTAATTTAATCTGTCTTTAATTGGATTCAATGTGATTTCTATGTTTTTATCACCAGGACCTTTAGGTGATTTTAAGCTTCAGGGGGGGAGGGAGAGTTCCTTTCCCTTCCCTTCCCTAATCATTTTTTCTGGCTGCAGTTTTCTCTCGGTGCATCCTGAACAGCTTTTTGGTAGTCAAGAATTACCAATCGGCCATCTTTTGTAATGCGTTGTCTCTTTATTTGTACCCAGCCAGCCTGCAATTTGCTGCCTTGAGAGCAGCAAATACTCATCATGTTAATTAATTCCTCTTGTTCTGTGCAGTTTGAGTGACATTAATTCATTCCTTTGCCCATTTCACATCTGATTAAGGACTACTACTTCCAGTGTAGAGATGGAGTTGAGGAGCTGGGATTTCTTTCTTTATGAAGAATAGCTGTGTAATGGGTCAGGATAGTACTTAAAAGCAAGCGAAAGGATAGTTTCTGAGTGTCAGCTAGTGGCAACATTTTATCTATAAGCAGCAATGTAAAAGTTACTTTCTTTGAAAAAGGACCTGGAATCTATTTTTCAGGTTAATTTCTAAAGCAAACACAAACATGCCAGATGTAGAGCTATAATCCCCAGATCCTTAGGGGAAGAGATCTTGTGATGTCAAAGAAATTTAGAATCAAGGCAAAATATGTGTAAGACTGTTTGCACATACCTTGTATGAGGATTTCTAGAGAAGGCTTAATGTTTGCATTTTGTAGCTTATTCCAGGCTGAGATTTCCAAAGGCGATTGCATTAAGAGTTACATGCCTACCCAAAAAGTAGCCACTGCAGTGCAGATGTTCACATATCCTAGAGGCAGTGCTCTAGGTCAGGTGTTAATAAAACTGACTGTACTGTCCTCTACATGTACAAAAGTCCTGTACCAGGACTCTTCAATTGTTTTGCTGCCCTTCTATGTACTGTTCTCTCTCTCTCTCTCTCAGATCTCAGGCTGTGATTAGCTTTAAACTGATGCTATAGTTTTTTTTCCCTGTTTGTCCCATGAAGAATTTTCCATCTTAAAACCTATATTGCTTTCAGATCCTTTCTCTAATTATGAGGTTTTGTGTGCCCAAAGGGTAAAAGTAGCAGCTTTATTACATTGGCATTGTCCTAAATTAAGTCTCACATCCATAGCAGGAGCGAAACTTTGAGTTTTATTTTCCTACTTCTAATTCCTGTGCTTGAGACTGGAGATAGTCGTATTCTGCCAAGTGACTCATACATTCTGTGATTTACAGAGATAAGATAAAAACATAAAAAAATAAGAAAAACTAAAATAGAAAATGAATCTCTTAATATACTGTCTTAGCCATTGTTATGGTATCATAACTGCAAGGGAAATCAAGTTAATATTTTAACTTCATAAAATGAATGCGGCTTTTAAAAGCACAGAAGATAAAAACAAGTTCAGCCTGCCCTGAAGACCCCATGAAAAGAGCTGGAAGGCTTCTGCAGCCCTGTGTCAGATCTCAGCCAGAGCCACACATGCTGGCACGAGGCACTCACCCTTGATGAGGTCACCAAGCAAGGACAGGCAGGGTGGAGGAGCTCTCCAGAAAAATTCTGACTGCTGACTGTGCTGTGCACCTCAGCACGTGGGGTAGGAGGTGGTGCCATCTCTTTTCTCTTATTACGGTTGTTTCTTTTTGTCTCACTGCAGCTGCGCAGTGTGGTAACTCACACGTGGACCTAGCTCCGTGGCGATGATTTGAAGTCAGCCCGGTTGAAGGTCAGATCGAGTGGAGAGCAACAGCATATGATAAAAGCGTTTTCTCTGGGAGCTAGGAGAAGGGCTTAATACCCTGCACCTTTCCATTACTTGCTTAAAGCTGCTGTAGTTTTCCTTTGACAGCTGGTCATACCTGTATCAAACATGTTTCATGGCTCTCAGTTCCTAACTCATCAGGGCAGTGGATACTGTCTTTGAAGTTAGCTCTTCAGCTTATGACTCCGAGTAAAAATCTTTTGCCTAATGCACAGAGGCTTCATCACTTGAGAATCTTGACCATAGACCTTCGTCTGTATCTTTCACTGCCATCCTAAGATTATGTTGTTATCTGTCCAACAGCTGGGGCTAATACTATATTCTGAATTATTATAATGCCATGTTTACAGAATAATGATGTTAAAAAAGCAAGGGCTGTTCAGTTAAAATTCTAATAACATATGAGTCTTGAAAGAGATAGCTAGTAATGCACAAAGTGTTGAAATATATGTACATTACTGTCTATTTTTTGATTCTAAAACATGAGAGTAATGCCAGGCAGTATAGCAGCAGCAGTTATCAGCTGTCACCATTTGTTTGACAAATTACTAATTGCTCTATTTCAAGCAAATGTTTTCAAAGGAGACAACACAAATAACTGACTTTTGCTGTTTATTTGGAGGCTGTTTGTTTCATCACAAGAAATTCCAAGAAGACTCAATACTGGCCAGTTAAGAGACTAAGACAGCTTTATTTTGTGTAAAAGCTTTCATGCAAACTATATCCCCAGATGCCTCATGGTTTTGTCATATGGTCTGGTTAAAAAAAATAAAAAAGAAAAAAAAAAGAGGTGAACCCAATCTGAAAGATCTGGGCTTTGCTTTGTGTGTCTGTAATTTTGAAGAGGGCCATTCATGACAGCAGTTTAGGAGTATATTGGGGTATGAGGGACAAACCAGCCCTATATGCAGTTGTATCACTTTCTCAGTGATAAAGAAAGGAATTTAGTTTTGAGCAAGGGGAGACAAGATGTGCTTCCAGATTTTTAAAAGCAAGTGATTTGCTGAAACATAGGTAGAAGACTGTTCCAGATGGCTGGATTTGCAGAGAGAAAGGCTACTGTATTTAACAGCAACAAGATTGACTGAATGGGCCAACATGAACCAAATGTTAAATCAAAATGGAGAGCAGAGAGACTGGAGACGCCAAATGTACAAATTGTCATGAGCTACAGCTTGAAATCAGTGTGTGACTTGGAAGTTGTTTGAAAGTTGTGCAACACGGTCGTGCTACTGTGCAAAACAAAAAATGAAAGGAATGGCTATTTATGCATGCAGCAAGCTGAAATCTGAAAGGGCAGCTGTAATCAAGAGAGGAAAGGAACGAGTTGGTAAAGGTGAAGTCCAAGAGCTGAGGAGCTGCTGATGCATATAGAGTTGCAAGCCTAAAAGAGAAGGAAAAAGTAGTGGCTTTTTGGGTTGTCAGGACCTCTAGGAGTTTTTCAGTTTACCTTTCAAGTAATCTATATCTCTGTCTTCAAAAGTCATAAGGGAAGCTAAAGGTAATCACACATATAATTTGAAAGTTTGTGATGTTTCCCAGTGGAGCTGCCCTGCTGACCAGTGCAGCCACTGGATGGAGCAGTGGTCTCAGCCCTTTCCCCCCCTCTGAGATGGCTGTTTGCTCATCTTAGTCAGCAGACCTGGAGTTTTGGAAGTAAAATAGGTATGTTTGGAGCAACCAAATGCCATGCAAATCTAATGGAAATTGTCATCTAACATCTGCAGGTCTCTCAAAATGTTTGCGTGGGGGTGTAAGGGCCAAGGCAATGGCTGCGCTTCCTGCAGTTGTGTTAAAATAGATCAGGGGAATGAAGATGAGTGAATCCCCCCCATCCATCCTCCTACATTTGTGCATGCACGTAAGCAGAAGCACAGAAACAAAGTTATATATGAGATAGGGTTAAACATTTGAAATGGAAAGTTACGATGTTAATACTATCAATTATAAAATGTGCAGATGAAAATGTTGTGCTATGGCAGTATTTGCACTATCTCTGATGTTTCCTTCTGTGCATTTATTTTGGTGTCCAGATCTATCTGAATTACTTCTGCCCTCAAAACTGTCTCATCTTACATGTCAGAACTGTGTGTTCATGACTAGCCTAGATCAAAGCATGAAGTAATAATTATTTGTGGACTTTCTTGTATATTTGGCTTATTAGTGGGCCAGGGATCTGGCCTATAACTGGCAGCACAGGTCTGTAAATTACCATTACACTACTAACAGGAATAATTGCAGGCAGTAAGGCTGGTAATAGTCTGCAATCTTATGTTATTCAGTAACAGCAGTGTTTTATCACTCATTTATTGAGGAAAAATTGCTAAGTTTGGTTTCTGCCAAAGGCACGATATGCAGTTCACTGTTGACATGTAAGTAGTACATCAATTTATAATATTGTAGGGGAAAAGGTGTTTTAAAGGGTATGAGTAATCTAACAAAAGATTAAAAAAATTAAAAATAAAACCTGAGCATAAACAGTCTGAAATGTATGACCTTTGCACTGATAGGGAGAGTGCACTCCTTCCTTTTTCACCCACACTGTGCCTAGATGTAAGCTCTGCATGTTTCAGTTCTTTGCCTTTGCAAAGTATGTAATAATTTCTAAAAGATACAACAAAGAAAACTAAAAGCTCAGGGAATTGAGAGAGGTAGCAGAAATGTTCATTACAGGCACTATGAAGAATCCTGATTGATTTTACACCCCCCACCCTCCCAGGAGCGCTCACCACGTTACAAAGTAATGGCTAACAAGACCTGATTATGAGCATTAAAAAAAAAGGCTTTTACACATGCTTTTATGATATGCAGAACAAAGAGCTTAAGTTATTTGTGCATTTTGCCAAAACATGGTCAAATTTAAAAAGGAAGTATTTTAGCTTGTTACCAAGCTAATAGGCTGTCTACAAAAATAGGGCCTGGGAAGCTGGTTTTTATGGCTAAGTTTCATACCTCTGAAACTGTAGACTTTATTAGGAGTTTGCTGAATGCATAGCTACAGTGTCAGTAGTGAGAAGCAGGATAATGAATGCATTTTATGTAAGATGTTATTAATGAAAAATTACTCTGTGCTTTTTTTTTTTTTTCTAACTGTGCTGTAAGGAGTCGGTTCTTGCCCTCCCAGCCCCCTCTTTAGCTATTACTGGGACAAATGCCTGATGCTATGGGTGTAGCCAGCCACTCCCACAATGCATTTATACCTTCTTTTCTCTTGCAGAAAAGCCTTGGGTTATCCCCACCATGACCTGCTGAAGTCATAAATGCTGTAGATGTCAACATGTACTCTCTCTGGGGAGGAAAAGGTTGCTGGCTTGAACCAGGACTTTGTCTCTGGTAAATTCCCCAGTGTCCATGGCACAAGTGCTGGCAGAGGGACCAATCTATGGGCTCATTTGTTTCCCTTTGTCCTTCCATTGGAACAAACACTTGTTCCTAACCTTAGGCAGGAAGAGAGAGAACAGATGCTATTCGGGACACATTTTGCTCCTCAACAAGTATGTGCAGGAAGAACAGAAACCAGATTAACTAATGCCCTATGTCTTGTGATTGAGTGATAGTGATGCCTAACATTGGAGATACTACTTCAGCAGACTACATGATCGGTGACAGTCTGATGTTTGAGAGGATATGCTGGTGCTCAGTAACAGGCAAGGATAATATTCACTACTGTAAAAGGCCTTTCTCTGAACTGTTGGATCATTTAAGTGCTGATATATTCAGTGATGCACCCCACCTTAAGTCCAAGTGGTTTTTAGACATGTGTTGTGTTTTAACCCCAACTGGCAACTAAGCACCACGCAGCCACTTGCTCACTCCTCCCTGTCCCCACCCCAGTGGGACGGGGAGGAGAACTGGAAAAAAAAGTAAAACTCATAGGTTGAGATAAGAACAGTTTAATAATTGAAATAAAATAAAGTAATAGTAATAATAATAATAGTGATGAAAAGGAAGATAACAAAGAGAGAGAGAAATAAAACCCAAGACAGACAAGTGATGCACAATGCAATTGTTTACCACCTGCTGACCGATACCCGAGCAGCAATCTGCCCCTCTTGGCCAACTCCCCCAGTTTATGTACTGAGCATGACATTCTATGGTATGAATTTCCTTTTGGCTAGTTCGGGTCAGCTGTCCTGGCCATGCTCCCTCCCAGCTTCTTGTGCACCTCTTCACTGGCAGAGCAAGGGAAACTGAAAAGTCCTTTACTTAGGAAAAGCACAACTTAGGAACAACTAAGACGACAGTGTGTTATCAACATTATTCTCATACTAAATCCAAAACACACTGTACTAGCTACTAGGAAGAAAATTAACTCTATCCCAGGACAACATGTTTCTATGAAATTACATTGAAAGAACAATACGTGGTAAAGTCATTCTGGATTACAAGTAGGGTAGCTTTTGTCTTAACTGTGGAATATGAAATGAGCAACTGTAACTGTGTTTGTGGTAAAGTTTTACTTCATGTGCTGCCTGGAAAGGAGAACAGGATGGGAATGTTAAGCCCACCGTTGTGGAGATGGTTGAAATTCTTGTCCTCAATACAGATGTTAAGCCCTGTTGCGTGATGCGTTCACTCATCTTGGCGCAGGGTCTGTGCTTTAGCATTTGGTGGAGGAAAAAAGAAAACCATCAATGAACTACAGTCATTACAACATGGCAGCTTAAAACTACCATGTGGAGTTAAGCATGTGTTTGGTGACTGAACATACAGGTACTCCTGATCCACCAGGTTCCCATCTCTCCCCTTCCAGGAAGAAGGTGGATTTCATAGCCAGCACAGGCCAACCTCTCACTGGGAAAACTTGGCTCAAATTTCATGTTAACTGCAGCTTTTCTGCCCTGCTTGCCAGTTTACACTACTGTTTTTACAATGTGCTCAGTAAAATTCAGCCTTCAAAATGGTGAAAACCTTTTGTTTCATTTTAGCTGAGCTAAAAATGGGGCGGTGTTCTGAGGTGACCTGTTTCTGGCTGGAGTGCAGAACCACTTCATCCACGTGTTCGTCATCAGAGCCTGACCTCGTTTTAACGTGGCAGAGCTGCTTAATAGTGAAACTACACTATGGAGAGCAGCTAATGGGTAAATAAATGAAGAAAACCCCAGCTATCATGAAGTAAATCTACACAAATGCCTTCTGATACAGGTTTCATACTAGAAGAGGTATTTCTCAGACTTTTGCTAAAAACTTCTTCCCTGTGAGGACAGTCAGGCAGGGAACAGGTTGCCCAGAGAGATCGTGCCATGTCCATCCTTGTAGGTTTTTGAGACTCGATGGGACAAAGCCCTAAGTAACCTGGTGTCATCTCACAACTAAGCCTGGCTTGAGGAGAAGATTGTACTAGAGACTTCCTGAGGTCCCTTCCAACCTGCATTTTCCTGTAATCCTATGAAGTTCTTCAAAGTAAATTAAAACAACATAAGAATGGCTGCTTAGGAAAAGATGTGTGTAACGGTCATGAACTGCAAAATTTCTCTATAACTCATATAACAGCTCAAAACTGCAACTTCAGTAAAACTGTGTATCAATTGCATTCTACATCAGCTTAGCAAAGCAAGTTAAGGGCCTTTCGATCCTTCCATTTCAGCTGCAATGTTTCCAAATTTTTTGCCATCATATACACAGGAACACTTGGAGAAGTGATCTCCAGTTATATTAACAGCAACTCTCTTTGTATCATCCCTATGGAAATCAGTGCGTTGGTCCAAGGAACAGCATGGTATCAGTGGAGAAGAGTTGAGGACTGACTTAACACTGGAAGTAGTTTACACATTCTCAACTTTCCTGATTTGTACTCTTCAGTTGGCAAACATAGTGATTTGGTTTATGATGACTTCTGAAACTCAGGCAAGGGAAGTTGCTACGAAATGGATTTTAACAGTAGCTGTAGTTAACCCGTTAGTGAGGATTTTCAGGAGAGCATTTGGAGTGGAGGTGGCTTGCTGACTTTTGTGTTTAAAGCAGGGGAAGGGGAAAAAACATGTTCTTGTCACCTGCAAACCCCATTTATCAAGCAGCCAGCTGGAACAGATTTTGGAGATAACAGACCCCGCCATTAGGAACATGTCCTAAATTGTTCTAGTTCCCTTGCTTTGATTCTATTTTGATATTTTCAATTCTGCATTTATGAACTATTTGTTTTCACCCTAAGGGATGGTCCATTATGTGACCGCTGTTTTCAGGGGCATGTTCGGTCAAACTTCCCTTGTTAATTTTTCATCTGTGCTTGCCAGGTGATCCCTCTCGTGCCTTTAAATCATGTTTGTTCTTCCAGAAATCACCCCAAAGCTGAAAGCTTGTACACAAAGCAGCTCCCTTAATATAAGAAAATAATGAAAGTGAACAAGGCAGCTTAGAAATCCACAACATATACAGGTTGTTGGTGATGGAAACAGACTGGCACTTCTCTTTACACAAAATCAAAGTTGCATAGGTGCATAAACTACTTGTGTTTCATATTTGGTGAATAAAATTAGTAAGATAATAACATTAGGGAGATGATCACGATGGAAGTAGTATGTGATTATGTTCTTTTCCATTAGCAATTTTGTTCAGGAGCAAACTGGCCTTTTGAAAAGCAATTAGTAAACCTAAATGTCCTTTGAGAGATAAAAGAAGAGCCACTGTGGCTTGCTTTGAGATAGCAGTAAAAGTTCACTGCAAGTCTGCTAACACTTCATATCATAGTGAAGGGACATAAGGAGATAATCTTTCATAACACAGATCTCAAAATGAGGCCAGCATTACATACCATGTCCTGCATATGCTGCTGGATGCTTTGCATGAATAAGATGTTAATGAAGTCGTTGCCATCCATTTTGGCCTGACGTAGAAATAAAGCCTTACCACTTTCGGTAACGTCTCACAAAGCATTTATCCTCCTTTCTACATGCAGATCAGCACAGATTTCCGTTTCCTCATAATGATCCTTTTGGGAAGCCCTGTTAGTCCTTAAGGGGCTCTCATTTCATACATGTTTCATTTAAGTGTGTATCAGCAAAATGTTTCTCAGAAGAAGCGCTAACAAGTTTGCAGTCAGAGGAACAGACAGTCCCGAGACCATTGCAGATCTCTGCTTTCAGCTTTCTCTTCTACCAGTATAAGGTGTAGAACATGTGTAAGTGAAGCTGCACAAACAACTGAGGAAACCCACTTGCCTGTCAACAGAATTGGATGATAAACATCCAGAGACCTTTCCGTCATAAAATATTTTAAAACAATATTCCAGCCTCACTGGGATCAAAACATTTGTGTGTGTCTTGTGAGAAACTGAAAGAGTTAATGTCTCAAACATTGTGGTGGGACAAATTCTGCTTAAGGATGAACTCTGCATAATAAGGAACTCTGCTCAGCAAGGAACCGCAGGTGAAAAGAAGCCCATCAGCAACAGGAGGGGGAGGGTGGGCTGGAGGGTGCACAGCTCCCGGTTCTGGTGTGCTGTTCTGAGGTGCTGAGCAGGGCAGCTCAGGTTTGATATGGTATTCTGGTATGCTGAGCAGGACAGCTCACCGTGCATAGCAAAAGATCACGGCTGCAGGGAAGGGGAAGTTACTCCCCAAACGACCCCCAGGCCCAAGGCTCACAAACTGATCATGACACCTAATTAGCCTAATGAGTTCGCGTGCCCACCCAAAGGAGGGGCAAGGATGATAAAAGGACACAAACTGAAGCCCCAGGTGCACAAGCCCACCGGAACGGGACCCCTCTGCTGACTGAACCAATGCTCGACCCAGGACTGGTGAAATCTTTCCTCCTTTTTCTCTCTCTGTCTTGTTCTTTCTTTCCCTTTCCACAACCCCTACACCTCATCCCTTTAAGACATAAAACCGTTGACCAAGTCTGGGACTAAGAGGGGATCCAGCCGACCCTGGGCTCCTCTCTGAGAACAAGCCTAGAAAGCGAGGGGGTCCGCTCTGAACCTCGTGGCTCAAGGGGAGGGATCTCCTTCTTCCCTGAGTTGATATATAAGGGTTACCACAGGTTAAACAGTTCACTGAGGTACTTCCATGCCAATTCCTGTTGTGAGAAATCACACCACCTACTGTTAAGCCTCCCAAATTCAGTTTGCTTCTGTCATGTCTAAAATGCTTAACTGATCATTTGGTGGTGTTTCACCTTAATTTAGCCCGAGGGAGTTCCAAATTAAACAGGACTCCCTGGTCTGTCCAGTCCAGGTCGTGACAGTGTCTGTATTTATATATCTATACTTATATATGAATACACATACAAGTACATATATATGTGTGTACATATATATGCTCATTTGAAGATCCATAAAGTAAGAGAGGAAGTTTACACAGTCAGTTCAAAATTTTTTTATGATAGTCTCAGCAGCTGTTGTGTGGTGCTATACAGTAGAAGAGGCAGGTCTGTTTTTTCTTTCCTAGAGCAGGCTTTTAGCCAAACATGCAGTGAAACCTCCATCCCTTCTTGTTCTGAGCTGCTTCTGTGTAGAATTCCATTTGAGGGAGTTCAGCTCTTTTCTCCAAAGAACGTGGTGATGATCACAGTCAGAAGACTTTAATGGGCAAGAAAAAGTGCTGGTGTGACCCAGTATATGACTGTTATGTGCCTTGCCTTGGGATCAGAGCTGCGTTTGGGCAGAAGACGGTACCTGGCAGGAGTTCTGGGGCGCAGGGTGTATTGGCAGCTTGCCCAGTGTTGGACATGAGATAAGGAACGCAGTTCACACTCCTTCCTCCCCACCACTCAAGAAGATGTCCTGGGCTCCCTGCGCATCGCATGGGGACCTTCCCTGGCCCATGTGCAATGCTCCGGCTCATTTGTGGCACTTGAGGAGTGGTGATAATTTGAGGAGCTTCACTGGGAACGTGGGCATTTCTAACTCTAGGAGAATGAAGGTTTACAGAAGAAGGGAGTGGGAGACAACTTTTCCCCCCGTCACTCCCATCTTCCTCTGTGCCTCTGCCTGGGTATAATACTAACAGGTATTTCTGAAGCTGCTAAACAGCTCTAGAAAAGTGAGCATTGCCAGAGAGCCCAGGCAGTAGTGTGGCTGGAGTGGGAAAGATCAGTTCTGTGGATGTGTTAATCTGAAAACATGCTCTATTATTTCCTTTACAAAAGTGTACTAGCTGTTACGATAGAAGGCAACTTCCATTTGTATGTCCATGGAATATAAAATGAATCATGTTTTTATTTGGAGGAAAAAAATAAGCATAAAAATATTGTATAATGTGGAGCTAAAATTAGATATATTGACAGTGTATTGAAATATACAAAATATTTTGCTTAAATTAAAACCACAAAATGATATTATGTTAATATCAATAGAGTAAAACTAAAGGTAATTTTGTGCCTACTTTCTATTTTCGCTTGATTTGTTGTCTTGTACACCAAGGATTCAGCCAGTTTGTCTGTGTCGCTCCTAACAAAGATGTCCTGAGCATGACTTGGTAATCTTTGCTAACTACTGAACATCCCCAAAGGGCATCCCGCCTTTCAGCATGAGAGCAGCCCTGTGTTTTTTAAGCCTGCATTCTCTTCCTTGTGGGAGGATCATATATAAAACCCAGTAAGAGTTCAAGGTTTGCAGCTAGAATCCTCACCGTATTAAGGTATGAAGTCCACCCCTGAATTTTAATTTTCTCCCTTTTTTGAGCTCATTGGGCAGTTGCTTGAGTATCCTCAGGTTTTTTTCTTCCCTGGCTCTGTATCTGCACCCATAAAACAACTGTGTGTGCAGATGAGGAGGACCAGATTCAGCGAACTGTGGTGTTTCCAAAAGTCAGTCTGTATACGATCTTGGGGACAGCAGATGGTCATCTGAGTATCAGCTGCTTTCTGCAACACTGTAGGGTGTTTGTAGTGGGCTAGAGGCCACAAGTCAAACCTGTGCTTAATTTTATGGCAGTGTTTTTTATGACAGAAAAGGAAGGGAGTCCTGAAGGGACTGAAGGGGAGCAGAGATTGAGGCTATTCTGATTTTGTTGACAAGCACTGCAGTGTCTTCATTTCAGAAAAACATGTAGAAACAAGTGACTAAGAGTGAACGATTTGTACTTCTATGGCATCCTTAATCTTTGGTGACATTAATTTTACGGTCGTTTATCCCTTTAACTCAAAAGCATCCTGCAGGTATTGGCAAATATTTTCATAGAATCGTAGATGTCGTGGTTTAACCCCAGCCAGCAACTAAGCACCACACAGCCACTCACTCACTCACTCGCCCCCCACCCAGTGGGATGGGGGAGAAAATCGGGGAAAAGAAGTAAAACTCATGGGTTGAGATAAGAACGGTTTAATAGAACAGAAAAGAAGAAACTAATAATGGTAATGATAACACTAATAAAATGACAACAGCAATAATAAAAGAATTGAAATGTACAAATGATGCGCAGTGCAATTAGTCACCACCTGCTGATTGATGCCCAGTTAGTCCCCGAGCGGTGATCACCCCACCCACACTCCCCCCAGTTTCTACACTACATGTGACATCCCATGGTATGGAATACACTGCTGGCCAGTTTGGGTCAGGTGCCCTGGCTGTGTCCTGTGCCAAATTCTTGTGTCCCTCCAGCCTTCTTGCTGGCTGGGCATGAGAAGCTGAAAAATCCTTGACTTTAGACTAAACACTACTTAGCAACAACTGAAAACATCAGCGTTATCAACATTCTTCTCATACCTAGCTCAAAAACATAGCACTGTACCAGCTACTAGGAAGATAATTAACTCTATCCCAGCTGAAACCAGGATAATAGAATAGTTTGGGTTGGAAGGGACCTTTAAAGGTCATCTAGTCCAGCCCCCCTGCAGTGAGCAGGGACAGCTTCAACTAGATCAGGTTGCTCAGAGCCCCGTCCAACCTGACCTGGAATGTTTCCAGGGATGGGGCATCTACCACCTCTCTGGGCAACCTGTTGCAGTGTTTCACCACCCTCACTGTAAAAAATTTCATCCTTATATCTAGTCTACATCTACCCCCTTTTAGTTTAAAACCATTACCCCTTGTCCTATTGCTACAAGCCCTCCTAAAAGGTCTGTCCCCATCTTTCTTATAAGCCCCCTTTAAGTACTGAAAGGCTCCTATAAGGTCTCCCTGGAGCCTTCTCTTCTCCAGACTGAACACCCCCAACTCTCTCAGCCTTTCTTCACAGGTTCCATCCCCCTCATCATCTTTGTGGCCCTTCTCTGGACCCACCCCAACAGGTCCATGTCTTTCCCGTGCTGAGGGCTCCAGAGCTGAAGGCGGTACTCCAGGTGGGGTCTCACCAGAGCAGAGGGGCAGAATCCCCTCCCTGGACCTGCTGGACATGCCTCTTTTGATGCAGCCCGGGTTACAGGTTGGTGTCAGCCTTCTCCTTGTCCGTTGTTACCAGTTTGCCAGTCTTGCTCATTGCGGGGGTACGCTTTCTTTGACAAAGTAATGTACAAATGTACAAAAGTGGGAATAGTTCAGCACTGGAACGGGTGCCCAGCGAACTTCAGCAGGCTCCATCCTTGGAGGCTTCCAAAGCTGATCTGCCTTTGAGGTTAGCCCTGAGCAGAGTTGGACCAGTTGTCCTTCACAAGTCGCTCCCCAACCTGAATTACTCTGCTCCTGTCTCAAAACCAGGATCTCCTGGAGCTGGTTTAAGTGAGTAGAAACCAGGGCAGCTGTCTACAGCCCTGGTCTGGGGGGACTTGGTGTCCCAGTAGGCTAAATTAAATTCAATGGTAGTCATTGCGTGGGCAGAGGTGGGAAGGGAGGAGCCCAAGGATGGCCTCTACCAGGACCTCCCATGAGCCACATTGGCATCTCTTGTTTTCCATGCCTACAGCACTACTTGTCAAGTTTCTTCAAAATGTTCTTCATACTCCAGGGACAAACTCTGTCACCCTTAACTCCAGTAGTAAATCTTCCGGTAACTGTAGCTACAATTTCATTTGAGGTCACTGTCACCATCCACCCGTTCCCACAGATGGCACTTCACACACATGCCCATCTTCTGGGTTAAATTCACATGCTTCTGTTTTCTATGAAATTCATGTTTTTAAGTGCACAAGTAAACTCTTTAATCTCATTTCTTACAGAATGGCTATACTCTTATTTACTTGCACTAAAGTAGTGAATACTTTTAGTTAACTTTAAACAGTTAAATCTTAATATTCTCAGATAATAACCTGAATAGGTAGACAGTGCATAATAAATGCTCCTTGAAATATAAAATGTTGGTTCAAATAGATTTGCTATTTTGCTGTACAAACTAAGATGGAACGTGGGACTTTGCAAGCTGCTGTCTCAGGATAAATAAATAAATTAAATAAAATTTAAGAGCCTAAAGTCTGACATCATTGTTTTACAGATCATTGCAGATAGCCTGTCCTTGTGCAGGAACGTTTATCTGAGGGTTCTAAAATTAACTCTTGTTGAAGGAACAGAACTTTCTGAAAATTGAATAAAATCTGAAGAGCCTTTGAGTGATAGATAGCTACTGAAAAAAAGATGAGAAATATAAAATAATGCAAGATTCTAGTGAGAATTTGTAGCTTTCGTTTGCTGTCCAGAAAAATCACAGATCCTGTGGGTATTTTGGATACATAAATCATTAGCATTCAGTCTTAGACTATTAGAGTAATTGTACATGTCATGGTTAAAATAATTTTACGTGTAATTATATAATGTCTTTTGATTTGGCCTGTTGTATTCTTTTAACACTAGGGGTGAAGCTGTGTTCTCAGCGCAGTAATGTACAAGATTTTATTTTTAGTTTAGATTTCCTTGCAGTTTAGTAAAATATCAAAAAGTAATTACTGGAAATAATTTATAACATTTTTGCACATCCCAGAAAGAGAAGATCCTGTTATTTGTTAAATCTCTCCTAATGTCTCTAGGATTATATAAGACGCCTGCTATGAGGCAGGTTTTGAACCACTGTATAATAGGTTTCAAACACATGGAAGTCTAAAATACTAAAAAAATGAGAAGTTAGAGGTGAAGAAAAATGACAAAACAGGAACAAATAATCTTTCATTTAATTTGAAATTGTATCTCCCCATTTCATTGAATTAACCATGTTTTGGGCAAATACTTTTAATTTTGACTAGCATTTTTTGAAAGAAAACTGTTTCATGAAATTTCAAGTTTGGCCTTTACAGTGCAACTTACTGTTTCCAGCTTGTGATAATACACTTTTGTATAAAGTTAGGTACCTGTGAATTGTGAATTTTCTGAACTGCAAATTCCTGTGAATTTTGAATCTGTGATCTTTTAAGCAAACATGACTATAATTCCCACATTATTAAAATGGTGGTATTTAAATATATATTTTTTAAAAAAATTTTTTTAAAGGAAGACTTGTTGAAGCAACGTCATGGGAGGATGAAACCACAAAGAACCAGAGCAGCAAGTGAAGATGGTTGGTTTTGTTTTGCTCTTTTATTTTGTAACCTTGCTCTGCAAACTCCTGATACCCTGTTTCTGCAGAGCTTGGCAGAGGGAATAAGTCTGCTGTCAGAAAGCGTTACGTGAAGCTGCCAAGCAGGCAAAGCAGTCCCTGTTTCCTGTAATCTCTGCCTGCAGACAGCTACCACTGCTGGTCTTTGCCTGGGTAATGTATTTTGCCCAATAGAGAGCCTCCTGATACTGGTTGCTGTTCCAAATTACTCCTTCTTCACTGACAAGCTAGCGACCACGAGGCAGTCTTGGGAAGTTAGGACTAGCTCTGGCAGATGGCACTAGTTTTTATTTACCTTCCACCTTTAGGATGGGGAAAAATAAACAGCAAAGTTTACTTGTATTGTCACTGACACTTTTCCGTTGCTAGAATATCTTCCTGATTTTTTTCAAGGTGTTGGCTTTCAGATGTCTTCTGTTGCACAGGTGGGATCTAATTTTATTCTTGTGCAGCTTTATATAATTCCTGTGTCATTGATGAGGTGGAGCTGTTAAGACTCCAAATAAGGTGAATACTGTGTGAGTAGTAGGAAAAAATCACCTTACTATGGTAGGGAAAAAGGAAAAGGGGTGTTGGTTATCATTACTTGGGTTGAATACCTGCAGTGTATGGTCATGCTTAGATTTTGCTGTAGTATTTGAAATTATGATCCTTCTTTAAAGAGGATGATTAAGAAATAGTTCTGTGAGACAAAACAACCTACTTTGATGGTAATTGTCTGATGATGCTAAGTTTTGCATTCCCTTCCCTGCCTTTCCCTCAGTGTGCCACTAATGGGGTTTCCAAACTCTTGCACCTGGTCACTTGTATTTTCCAAACACATCTATAAGGTTGGCATTTTTGGACTCATACCAGTCTGCTTAACTGGGTTGAAACTGGACATCTGATTGAAGAGTAAGAAGTCTGGAAGACAGACAGACAGACAGACACAGACCAATGCGTAGACCATACTACCACATGAGCATTGCTTCTTCAGGAAAAACTAAGTCTAAAAATAACTCTCTTGAGGAGAGAGTTATTTGCATAACTATGCAGATTACATACCTCCACGATAATTTTAACACATTAGATAAGATAGGAAAAAAGCGAGTGTCTTCTCCTGACTCACTAGCAGTGCAGCCAGTGGGGGAATCTCCTTTTGGAATGGGAGACTTCTAATGATGAGGGTGACAAAAAAGACCTGAAACTGGAACAAATCTTGGTGTTGGGGAAAAAAAAATCAATTCTGAGTCATGCAAGGTCTGAGGAGCTTAATGGGGAAATAAATTCACTGTTTTGCTGGCAATACCACCAGACTGATACCAGCTTTCCCCACGCTGTCCTTCCTTTGTTACTTGACTGTGACCACTTCAAGGGGTGGCAGAGGAGATGTGAGTATGTTTAGACCACTCCGTATTTCACCACCCTGCAGAGGCTGACAGTCAGAGTACCAAACATGGAGGCGGTTTCAGAAATATATCACTGTTCTTGAACTTTAAAGTGCTACTAAAAATAACTTGCATCCACAAGAAGAAGTCTGATGTCTTGCATCTGGCATTTGTGACCAACCCCTCTGGGAATATGGGCTAGCAGCTGAAACCAGATGCCTGCACTGAGTGGGAGCTTCTTCCAATTATACAGGTAGTAAATGCACATTTTTTTTATAGAGGTTTCTTATCTTTAAATTTTAGACGTCTGTGTAATCTTTTCTGTTCTAAAAGACTATCAAGAAGGCCCATCAGCAAGGCCTGTCAGCACTTTTCTGTAGAGATGGAAGGTGGAAAAGAAAGTGGATTGTTAACATTAGAAAGCCTCATGGCGCCATGCAAGGCAGGATATCAGGTTTGGACGTAGTTGTGTGATGTGTGTGATCCCTTTCCAAGACTGAAATCAAACTCCTTTATTTAAAGTCACATCCACATAGGTATAACTGCAAAGACGTCTGAGAGTACCAACTCATTTCACGTGAGGTACTGAATAGGCTTTTATTGCTTTTAAGTGGACATACGCTCTATGTTCATCACAGCAAATCACCACTGTATTAAAGTACTGTATGCACATGTATGCGCACCCTTGAGGATCAAATTGGTATGTAGGAAGTAAGGCCCTTGCATCTCTCTAGAGGGTGGACCTCTAAACCATTTTCGTAATAGCATTTTAACAATCCATTAGGAGTCTCCAATCTTTTTAGCAATGAAATCCATCACTTGCTCAGCATGCGTCCTTTAATGCAGCAGTCTTGCTTAAAATTGCTACTTATCCAATTATTATTTTTTTCACTTGGTTTACTGCCAGTGTCAAAAAGTATAATGTCCACTTGCCAAATAAATAGAAAAATCCATCTGCCCCTGTTTCCATTTGCCAAGTCTAGGGTATTACCATCGCATTTGGGCTTTTTATTTTCCTGGTAATAGCAATGTTTCAGTTTGCACTCAGGTTTAAATACAGATGTAAATTCATGCATTTGCTAGGGTTACTCAGTGAAGTCTGTTATAGTGTCAGTGTTTATTTAGCCTACCCAGCTACCTAGCAGTTAGAAAGCAGAAAAGCTTTTCCTCTTAATGGTACCAACAGTTGCTAGAAGAGCTGATAACCCCTTACAAAGAATAGAGTGGTCATATTTCACCTTATATCTGATGCTCCCCAATCTGAACCGTAACAGTAAGACATGTCTGATGTTGCTCTATGTACTAGTTCTTGATTCTGAGATGGAAATAAAGATGGAGGTGATGCATTTTCATATTTCTCTGAGGAGTCCTTCTGCATGAAGGGGGAAAGAGTGAGGTTCTTTCCAGCGATGTGGTGTTGGAGGTGAGCAGTTGTTAATGATCCATGCATGTACTTGTTTTACAAGCATCTGGAAGACTGTGTGGCTCAAAGTACTGTTCATAACAGGTAAACCCCACGCTTATTGCAGTGTTTAGACGAAACACTAGATAAATGATGGGGAATAGACAGGGGGTAGTAGACTTCAAAAGTAAGATCATGGATTCCTCCTGGTTTCATTAAATATTTACCTGTAAAATTTGGTACATTTATATGCATCTCGTTGCCATGTTCTAGTGCAGAAATACTGGTGAGATGTTGTCATCCAGCAGTGTGGTCCCCCATCACTCTCTTACTGGGTGACAGTTTGTGTGTCTCTCCATCCCTTTTATGTGTCATAGCTGGGGGCTCGTGGGAAAGGCTGCCATGGCAAAGCCAAGAGCTATTTCTCCCAGCCTCCCATCATTCGTTCACTGCTTTCCACCATCCCAGGCATATGCCTTCACTGTGCCCCAGGGAAACACTGTGGTAGCTTGTCCCTTCTGGCCTGAGTCAGAAAATTACCCTTGCTTTATCTCAGGGGGTTACTTACTAACAGGGGCTGCTAAGATGCAGGGAGGAACCCAGCTGGCGATATTAAGTGATGCAGGAGAGCAATGAGCAGTCAAAGAAAACAAGGTTGTGCCAATAATTTTGTTAAACAAAAGGTGGAAGTATTTGGCTTGGAAGCCATTTTAGCTGAGAGCCAGCACAACTCATTAATAGCAAAGAAAAAGGAAAGGACAGGGGGACAAGCCCTAGATGATGAGAGTTCTCAGCCTGGGACTAGGGTAGGTCTTAGACCCTGTATATTTTCCTTAATTGACATCTTGTATATGTGCCTTCAGATCTGCTCCTTCCATATGTTAAATTAAACATTAAAAAATGACACAGCATGATTTTATCTTTTTTTTCATCAATATTTTCTTATCAATGTGCCCATCCATAAGGTAATGTTTTTACTTGTCAGATTCTCATATTCAGCCTGGAATCTGGAAATGAAACTAACTTGCCTTTTTCTTTTTCTTTTTCTTTTTCTTTTTCTTTTTCTTTTTCTTTTTCTTTTTCTTTTTCTTTTTTCTTTTTCTTTTTCTTTTTCTTTTTCTTTTTCTTTTTCTTTTTCTTTTTCTTTTTCTTTTTTTTTTATAAAGTGTGTATTATTGTCAGTATTAAAATGGCCTCCATAATATTTTGTGCCTGAGTTACAAAAGATACAGTACTCCAATTTTCATGGCCATTGGCTATCAGCATTGCTTGTATGCAGGTCTAGGAGCTCTCACTTATTTCAGGTACCATGTATTTCTTCGTATGTCTAAAATGAAACTAGAGAGACCTTATTTTGTTCTTTATGCAAAATGCAAACTATTGTGGGACTCTCTGTATGTTCAGGATTTGGAAGCAAGCTATTTGCTCAGCCAAGTTGCATATGACCAGAGCTATATATTATAAGCCAACACCTGAACACTTAGGATACCTTAGGGTGATAAAAGTAAAAGCTGTCACTTAAGTAATAGCTATTGCTTGAGGAAATACGGTGGAGGTGAAATATGAGGAGTGAAAATACAGTATTTTGGTCATTGCTCCACAAGAAGTCACAGAAGATAAAATAATTGGAAATGTATAAAACAAGAAGGAAAATTACACGTGCTTTTGTGCATTTGTGTATATATACAGATCTACAAATGAGTCTTGGTTGGAAAACTGGACCTTAGCAACAGAGGGTAGGAGCTCCGTGTTTTATGGGGAATTCTCATTCATTCCTTCCTAACAGCGGAACATAAAACATACGAACTTCTGTTACGCTTGATCTTGCACATTAGTTGAGTGCTGTTAACGTTAGATATGCCTAAGCTGTTGCTGTCTACTAGTGTCACTGGTCTGTGCTCCCTTCTCTTCTGTCTGTAGTGGTATTCATACCGTTCCTTATTTAAGGTAAATAACATAATGCAACAGCAAGATAGCAACAGAACTTATGGGCCTGTTTTAATGAAAAAGCATAAGAGTTTTTTAAATTAATGAACACCTAAAGAGATGGAAATGTCAAAGATAACCAACACTTCACAGGCGTGAGTTCAGGCGGTGGGGATGACACTGCAATAGCCATTGGTGTGTAAGCCCTCAGCCTGCAGACGCAGCCCTGATGAGGAAGGTAGGCTTTTGCATTGAATATTGTGAAGCTATACTCTGACTAAGCATTTGGATATCTTATTTGTGGAGGAGTGTTGGGTTGTTCAGTGAAACATCATACAGCTCAGACCACTGGAAATGGAGCTGGGGTAGAGAATGGCTTCTGATGGCATTCATTCCTCTTGCTAATTGAAAGCGAATTACAAACTCCAGTGCTTCACTGTTATTACTACAGTCTGCCAACAGAGTGGCCGTTTATCTCTGTATTCTGGGCTCTCTCATGCTCTCTTTAAAATTACATTGCTTTTGTTCTCACATTCTCCATTTGGCTAGAATAAAAACTACACAGCAGCACATCAGAACATTCCAGGTCTTTCCCAGATCACTTTTATGGTATAGGTTGATGTGAAAAGAAATACTGGTCTGCTGTGGAGGCATTTATTAATGTATGCCGTAAGCCACTCTAATCAGACGTGCTATGATTTTTTGTACCGTACATAGTGCTGCAGGACATGAAAAGCAAAGCTTCTGTACACAGTCACGCAAAGGTTCAGAATCCCAGAAATTAAAAATGAGACAAATCCACTAAGCCATTTTACCAAGTCCCCTAAAGCCTGTCTGTTTTGTTCCCTGTGGTCTTGTTTCCCTGTCTTTTCTGTAGTCTCCTTCTGCATACATTACGTGATGGTCTTCTGCTGCTCCCCTTGGGAGGCAGCAGCAGAGCCTGGGGGTCCTGCCATTAGAGCACTTTGGATGATACCTTTTGAGAACTGTGCAGAACGTCCCTATCTACTGTGCTGCTTCTCTGGGGTCAGCGCTGCTGCTCACTTCCAGGTGTGATTGCAGGACTTGCTGATCTACTGTACCGAATTGGACTTTCTTGTTTAAAATATGCTAGGGAGGAATCAGCTCAAAATACGGATGTTATACATTTAGTGTGTTTTCTTTTTTAAAGGTGATATTCCAGTATACTGTAGTAGACACCTTTACAATTTCCTTATACAATTAGTGTTCTGTTGCACTTACCATTCTCACTCAACCCATCAGAATCTTAATTTCGTCCTTTCCATTGGTATGTGTAAAGAACAGGGGACTTTGAAGGACCTCTGCCAAATTAACTCTTTGTACAGGTGTAACTGTGTTGTTCAAACATGCACATGTTCTACAGCCACACACTTAAGACCAGATATTGAAAAGCTTCTTGTGATGTCAAAGGAGTAAAAACCAAGGGAGAACAGTTTTCTTCTCTCTTCATACTCCTTTATTCTTTTGTGGAAGGAATTACCACCGAGTTGTAAGCCAACCATTTTCCCCTTTGAGATTTTGGTGCAAGAGCAGTGCTTTGCGATGATAAGGCAGAATTATTTTCCTTGTTTTGTAATTGCATGTAAATGACTTGTCAGTGGGCCAACTGAGGAAAGAATCCATTACGTTTAATTATTAGTAGTAATAACAGGCATAAAAAATATGATAGCCTTTAAAGATCCTAATTAACACTGTGGCTTGACTGTACTGAGAACTTTCCACAAATCTGCGAGTTGGAGACTTTATGATTCAAAGGTGCAAGCATCTGAAGGGTAGGGAGATGTGTATAAAACACCCAAGCAAAGAAATGTGGTAAGGAAGCAGTACAACCCTGTTATGTGGTAGGACATAGAGGTAGGGACTGTTGGAGTAGAAAAAAAGGGAAAATCAGGGTAGTGTGTCATCTGCTTGAAATTTGAACTTGTGTACCACTGAGGAGAGCAGTAGTGGACTAGGAGCTCCTTGTGCTAAGCAAAGCACAAACACTGAGCAAAAGCTAGTCCTTGACCTGAGCTGCAGCGCAGGGAAGCTCCACTGCTTCCCTTTGCTTCATTTTACTAGAATGTAGGAAATTGAGGAAAGGGAAGGTCACCAAGACATACCAAACCCCAAAATCAAATAAGCTCAACAAATTTTGTCAGAAGCTTGTCTAAATTGTTCTTTAAAATTTCCAGAATGGATGATCTTTCCAGATCCCTTCCAACCTCAGATGTTCAGTGGTTCTGTGATTCTAACCCACCCAGTCAGTGTTGTTCTTGTCACTCTTATCTCCTTCTCATGAGCCGTGAGTTGTCTTTACACTACCACTTTGTGACTAACTCATATGCAGTATACTTGGGGTATCAGAGATGCCCGAGCTCATTGCCACACTTTACCAGGAGTTTACTAGGTGATTCATGCTCCACTAATATACTGCATTCCCTTTATTTGAACAAAACAAAGAAGCAAAGACCCCTTTTACTCAGTGGTGAGAAAAGCAAAATTAGGGTGTCCTCACAGAAGTTGTAGCTCTGAGCTACAATTTTTCAGATTGCACAGACTGGTGGAAGTCAGCCTAAAAACACAAGAGCATTTGACCAGAAATATGCTAATTTATTCCCAGGCTCATACAGAGCCAGGAATTTTGTAACATACATCTTCATGAAGTGTTTTGATTTCTGCAGCGGTAAAGTGCTCTGGAAGCGGAAAGTGCTACTGTATTGTTAATGCTACTTCAATTAGGCAATTCAATATCCTTGATTCACTGAAAAGCAGAATAGCTCATGCAGCTTTCCACACCTGTAGCAGAAATTCAGCACCTTCATCCCAATGAGGGAAGCCTGTGGTGTGCGGGAAGTGAAAAACTGGAAATCTATGAATTAGGGATTTCCTCTTCTGTGTGGCAAATTGCAGAACAAGCTCATTGGCCTGACGTTAAACAAGTGCTTCCTACTGAAAGAAATCATCTTTAGCGTGTAGGCATGAATCGTCTGTAGCCCTGTGACTTATTTCAGTTCAACCACTCATGGCACCAGAGGTCAAAGTCCAGTGTTGCCTGTCCTCACAGTCCATGTGCACTACTGGTGCCAGGGTCTGAGGGCTGGACTTACCTCTTCCATATCACCTGCAACTACATGAGTACTTACTTTATGATCTCTCCTGGCTTTCAGAATTGCAATCAGGATGAAACCTAAACTTCTGTGTTTCATATAGCTACTCTAGCTTGCTGGACAAACTATTATTATCAAGGGTTATGAAAGAGTCCTGCTCAAAATAGCTGATGGTCTGAATTCAGTCCAAGGAACCCAGAAGAATTGGTCACAGTACTTCATTTCACTGCATGTTATCCCTCAAGAGTTTAGGATGCAGTTCCCAGCTGCAGCATGCAACCTTGTGGATTTAGAAAGGTAAATATCCTCTCACCATATTCTAACAACTGTATTGATATTTCAATTTGTTTAAAAGGCTGGTAAAAAGAAAACAATTCCAAAAGTGTGATAGGAATACTCTGGTTTCATTTTTTTCTTGAGAGATGCTATTTGTAAGTATTAGCAATTTAATATTTTTTTTTAAATAATCCCATTAAAAAGCAGAGAGTTTTAAATGACATTAACCTTATTAGATCAGTCTTCTACAGCACACAAAATAAACCAACCTCCACCACCTTCCCCAAATTTTCATTCTAAAGCAGACTCTGATTTGTTTACAGAAGTATCCCATTATAAACTGCACATACTGTGCTGTCTGAAGTACAACAGCCTTGCACAATCCATAGAATAAGAAATATTTGAATTATCTTAAAGCGTGGCATGCTGAATGCCTGTAAGTCTTGCCTAGTCGATGAGGATTTTCCCCGCTCATCAGTGGACATCATCGGTACCTTGTTTTTCGAGACATTTGGCAGTGGGACTGTGATTCACGAGAGAAGCCTGCACTGATGTTGTGCCTCTTTGGTGAAGAGATTAAGGGTTCCAGAGCTGTCAGTCCATTTCCTGTCATTAGTACTAAATATTTTTATTAACATGTGAAAATTGGCTGGTTTACAGCTGAAATTCCTGAAATGTGTGGTTTTCACCTTGACACCGAAGAATGCAGTCCAGGCTGAGAAGGTGGGGTATAGCATTGTGTCATCTAGCAATGATGAGTTAAATGCTTAATTTGAGATGTAGATCTCCTATTTTCCTCACAAGCTTTCCTTTTAAAAAAAGATAAATTGTCAGTTCCTGGTCCCTACCTGGCTTACTTGCTCTGAGCAAGTTGCGATCAGCCACTACCACGGTTCTGGCTCCTGAATGCCTTTCATCCCATGTCTGTGTCTTTTATGGAGACCTTCCTAAAGTTGACCAAATGGCCCATAGGAATATAGTTCATAGGGGATGCTGGCTTTATTTAATATGCAGCTACTGCTCTTGCAGGGTATCTGCTGTACAGCATCAAGTATAATTTAGGCTTAACTTACTCTTACCTAAAAGTATGAGGGGAGGAACGACCCTGCAGGTATGGAGACACAGCAGGATCAAAAGAGGAAAATGCTTTTTAGGGAAAGATCTGCTGAGATGAAATTAAGGGGAGTTAAAAAAGAAAATGCTTCTGTCCATATGGTCCTATTACAATGGGGAAAATATAAGGAGAGGTCAGGCTTTCCCACACTTCAGTTAGGCAAAGTCTTATAACTTGCCAGTCAAGATTAACTCTGTATTTCCCATCTCCACAGCCTCTGAAGTGCCCTGGTAGGAACCTCTTTGCCCATGTGCAAAGACTCACCAGGGGAGTAAACTGCATCGCTGCTGCCGAGGCTTGGCTAAGCACATAAGCTGGGCTTTGGGGAAAGGCTCTTTTTGTTGTTTCCAGTCCATAATTTTGTTATCACTCTGTTTAGTGTAGTAGTTGTGCTGAGAGGCCTGAGCAGTGTGAAAACCTATCTCCTTGCTCTTTTTCAAGCATAAAGAATCCTCTAAAATAGATGCTGACTTCCAGCACGGCGTGGCGCAATACCCATTCCCCAGCACACCTCCCACTACATGCCCTGGAAACAGGGGCCAGGTATTCTTCCTGCCCTGCTCTGTGTGCCTGGAGCTAGTAAGATATTGGGTATAGTTAACATTAATCTGAACATGGACTATAAATTGCCCAGTAGATCATGTTCCTCGGTTTAACTGAACAATATACGATCTTACGTGACCTCCCAGTTCCTTTTCTCTTCCCTGCCAAAGGACGCCATCCCCAAGAAAACTTGCCACGATGAGTTGCAGTCTTGTTTTAAAATCTGAAATGCCTAATGAATTTTCTACTCTCTGAGGGATGCCTCTTTGCTGTCATGAAATTACTTCCTAAGGTGGAGAGTTATATTTTCATTCTGCATAAATGCAGTTTCCACTGTGTGGTGGGTCACGTAGATTAAGAAACGTTCTCAGAAAGCCACTCAGAACAGCCTTTTGTGTCCTGTAGTCACTATAAGGGCTGACAGAGTTACCCACCAGGCTTACGTGCGAGCATCCTAATGAGAGCAATGAAAACAGTATCTCCATGTGCATCATGCAGCATAACACGGTGCTAGAGGCAGTCACACCTGATCAAGAAAAGTGACAACTGCTTTTTTATTTATAAGAAGAATCTGGATGAAAATAAATCTGTTCATGATGTATGCTGTGATTTGGTTGCAGTCAGTAAGCGTGTGTTTATTTAGCTTGGGCATACTGCTCTGGATAAGACTGATTGTCTCATTAAGGAAAATGAGTCAGTGAGAAAATTTTTTAATCATTTGGTATTGATTTAAGTGGTGTCGCTGTTAGAGGGGTAGCTGGTAGTGGTAATATAAAAGGACTTTTGAATGTGAAAGCACAGTGGAGATGCAGGGAATAAAGAAATGGAAGTACTCTCAGTGACTATAGGTACAGCCAGTATTCCTGGTTCTCTAGTCTTACCCGTGACACTGACTCCCTCTGTGATGACGGATAAAGCACTTAACTCCTCTGTGCCTCACTGTGATAGCAAAAGGCAGGTACTACTAAGATGCTAAGAACTGCATCTCTACGTACAGTGTTCGCCATGGTTGTGGCTGGATTACCTCGCAAATATTTAAAAAGCAACTGTTAGTCATAATGTTCCTTTTTCTAAAGACCAAGAAAAGGGTGGAGCAGGAACTACCTACATTAGTGCTGCAACATTGCTACTGGTTGTCACAAAAGTAGCTGCTGGCTTCCCTCCTTGCTTTTCTCTGCCTTCAGGGTTAAAAAAATCCTTAATGGTATTTGTATGAATTTGTGAGTGTGCGTGTGTGTTAAACTGTGACTTCAGATACAGGTAATTCAAAGAAAAATGAATTTTATGTCTTGTCCTGGAAACGGGAAAGCCCTGACGTTGTTTAATCTTTAAATACATTTTGTACCTTATAAGGGCCACCAGAGTTGGTTTTTCATCACCTGCAAGCAATACTGTACAGCAATTCACGGCTCCACAGAAATCTGACATCTGGCTGAGAAAAAGGCATTGGATAGAAGTGGGGGAGGGAGAACTTCATCTGCATGGATCCCGTATCATGGCATAACAATTCTAGTAATAGCAAGGAAGTATTTTTCAAGGAAACTGGGTTCAGTAAGCTGTCAAGGGCTTCCTGGAAGGCTTTTAGAACATGCATTCTCCTTTCCCCATCTTCCAGTTATTAAGATCTGAATATTCAATTTCTTTTTAGATAGAAAATGCATTTTAATCATATTAATTAAAAAAACCCCACAACTCGGAGTTAGAACTGCATCTCTTGGCCTGTAGTGGTAGCATAAACTCCTTTCCTCTGTTCACTTAAAATTAACAGGGGCAGGAAACAAATAAAGCATCTTGGTTTCCCCAGCTGCAGTGCCAGTTTCTGGCTTCAGCATTCATCTGTCCCTCTCCCAGCTTGAGAATCAAGATCGGTGACAGATGAAGGTCATCATTGAGGCTGGGCCCTCAGCAGGGTTGGTTCCACTGTCCTACTGATAGAAATCAACAGTATTTCTATTGAAACTATGTATTAACCTTGGTATAAAACACCTGTGAGGGAGATCAAGTTCAATACTTTTGTTATTGTTCTATTGTACTTTGTGAAAGAAGGCGGCTGGAAAGCAGCACACGTCAGTGTACAATGTATGCTGTATAACCAGGCTTGAATACTGTTTTGAATCACTCCCTTCAAGAGAGCAGTTCTTGGCTGGAGGAAAGTCTGTAGGAGTAGGTCCCCTATGGGAGTTTCATTTATCCCGCGCATCTGAGGAGGGACAGGAAGGAAAATGTATTTGCTTCCTGAGTTCTTAATTGACCTTGACCTCTTGTCACTGCCTTTGCTGAGGTTTCTCCTGGAAACCCTACCAGCAGGTATTTAGAGGTGCTTTTGTGATTAACAGACCAACCCCAGGCGGCATTTATAACTTGGGTTCACCTTGTCCCACCAGCCTGACCGCTGTCCTTCCATCAGGGAAGGCTCCAGGTTCATGGAAGGTCTTACACAGAGTCTAGGAAAAAGGCACATTAACATCAGTAAAGGCAGGTGAATCTTGTGCTAACAGTGTACCAAATTATAATGCCAGCAAATGAGATCGCTGTCGTTGCCGAGTTCCACACGAGTGGGGATGGGAGAATTCTGTGAAAATCTGAGCAGCGCTAAGTCACGATTTCTCAGCATAGGTCCTGTTGTTGCAGAAATCACTTTGTTTCATTGTATTAAACTTTCCTGCATTTACATTTATTTTAAAACATTTGAAAATAGGTTATCTGTCTAAGGTTTTATTTTCAGATAGTCCAAGCAGAGAAGAAGAGAATACTAACCAATGTGAAATAGGAGGTGAATAAATTTCCAAAACATTTTTCTGCCTTTTTTCCTATCTCCTCTGAAAGGAATTGACCTTATGACTTGTTAAAATGGTGAAAATATTGGTAATCTGTATGAACACACAGATTCCACAGCATTGCAGTGCAGTGCAAAAAGGTAAAGGATAGGAGGCAGAACAAATAACGGATTTCTAGGAGAAACAAATCTTTGCTTCCAACTTAAACATTTTTTCTATTATTGTTCTGATGAGCTAAAGAAGGTGCTTACAAATAACTGCACTAATAGTGGAACATAAACATGATGGCCAAATTCAGAAAAGAACATCTATAGTTATTCTTCAGATTTCTCAGCTTTTTTGAATTGGAAAGTTACAGATCTGTGACACTTTAGTAATATGGAGATGTTGCTCATTCCTAAGTAGACCAGAAGCAGGCAAAAGAAAAGAACAACAAAATCCTAACCAGTTTTGATAGGCAATTCTGCTCTGATCAGTATTTCTGTTAGTAACAGTTTTTCTTTTGGGTGAATTTAAGTATGTACTTAGGTAGAAAATACTAATATCTGTAAATTTAAAATGCTTCTTCCTTTTCAAAAAGGAGTACGTGTGCTGAATCAAACCTTAATGCCTTTGAGGTGTGTAAGTTTTTTCCCATAGCTTGGTATCTATCTAGAGATTGGAGAAGAAAAACATCTTTGTAGGGCAAGTGTACTTGGACTGCTTAATCTGAAATTCTAATCCCAATAAAATTCTGATTTACTTGATCTAGTTGCATGTCATACCTTTCTAGATAAGTTAAAGAAAACATTTAATTTATAGAGCATATTGTAAATGGCAAGCAACTGTGACTCATTTGATGTCAGCATTTTAATACCACTCTGCAGGCCTTTGACTGATTACTTGGACATCTGCATGGGTTGCAAATGATGGGTGATGTAGTTTGTTGGATTCGGAAATGCTTTTTAGAGCAGGAAGTTTTCATTAAGTTTCGTTAAATATTCATTTTCCAGATGCATGGTTGTGGAAGTTGATGCCTGTTCCAGCAGAGAAGAGGTGCTGTCTTAGGGGGGGGGGGGGGAGAGAGAGAGAGAGAGGGAGAGAGAGAATGAAAGAGAGAGGAATGACCAGAGCCACAACAAACAGAAAGACACTCAGACTAATGCATTGCCACAAGTAGCTAATGGTGCCCTTAGTAATATATATAGTATATTGCGTATGCTGGGCTCATGGCAGCAACCATTGCAAACCCACCATGGGGGATACTCTTCCAACAACCTGAAATAGGTGCAAATAACAGACTGACAAGGGGGGGAGATTTTTAAAAGATTGTATGGTTTCAGGTCATGCATTTAGCACTTCAGCACGTAGCAGACAGGACTTTACCAGGTCAAGTACTTCCCTTGCCATAATTCAGAGACAAAATAATAATGAGGAGAGAGAGGTCTGTCTTCCCCCTTGCATGACTCCTTGCCCACCCCTTCACCAAAAGAAAAAGTTGATCAATAAACAACAGGTCACTCAGCAACAGAGGGAGGATCTCCCACCATCTTTCCATACACCTGTAGTCACACAAATGCACCTGCACAGAAGGTGGAGGTTTGTAGAGATGTAAAATGGAAGCTATAGAACAGCTTCTATTAGTAGAGTATGAAGTTGAAGCCTCTGAGATAGGTAACATTAGATCCGTGGCTCAGGAGTGCTTGGGAGATGGTGCCTATGAAATGATCTAGATTTTTGAAGGATGTAAGATGCCGAAGCCATGCTGTTCCTTCCAAACAAATCCCGTCTTGCTTCAGTGTTGGTTTTAGCCAAGAGAGCAGTCTGTGCATAAAGCCAGTGTGCGGCCCTGCTCAGATGGAAGATGATGTAGTGTGTTCTGTTACGCTGAGTGGGAGTACATGACTTGCTTTTGAAGACCACGGCCTGAACAATACCTGACAGTTCCATCATGCAAAGCGATTGAAGGGATGTCAAACGGTAAAGGCTACGACTCTGAGTTGTAGATTCAGCATGGGGGAGAGGCTGGGCCGTCTGACTACATCTGCAGCATCCAAAGGATTTTCTGTCCTCTTCAAATACCAACAGTAGTCAGAGAGCCAAGGAATCCCGCAGCGATGGTTTAACCTCCTGCCTCAGTTCTTTTGTTTCAGGCTTAATGAAACATTTTAAATTAGTCACTAACAAACGAAGAAACAGATACCAACGTGAGGTTTACAGACGCGCAAATCAGATTGCATGTAACCCTGATGATAAGGAAACAATAATTAACGCCTGCTATAAATAAGAGTGGTTTGGTTGCAAGAGAGTGCAAGAAATTACAAGCTTGAAGACACCTCTGAGCCGAGGGTCCAATTTGGTGGGCTTGGTGAGTGAGTGATTTCTCTCCCTTGTTCTCATGACACGAGAGGAGGAACGAGGGAAAGGTCCCCCGGCAGGCGGGAAAGTCTGACACCTAGCAATGCTCAGAGTCCCACGTTAATGATAGCTTTTAGATGTGCGTGAATAAAAATACCATTGTCACAGAAACCTTCTGTCCCTATTTCAGCCGTTAGCTGATAAATTCAGCCTGTTTATGCCAAGAGCACGAAGCTGGCTCCTGCAGTCAGAGCGGGAATTGCCGCGGCATCTGCGTGTGTACGGCCGGGCTGCGTGGGGACAGGTCTACCTCTGCATGTAAATGGATTAGAGGGCATGAAGGAGAGAGATGGATCTAGCAGTGGTCTCAGAGTCTCTTCAGGTGCTGGAGAGACCCACCAGCTTCCCTGGGGAAACACAGCAGGGATCAGCTTTGTGTGAGATGCCTCCCAGCTGGAGAAAGGTAGAAGAGAGGATGAGGCCAGGTCTGCTGCTTTGGGCTGCAGAAGCTTTTAGCTTCAGCGTGGGATTGCTGTACCTCTGGAGATGAGGGTTGAAGGCTTTCGTTGCAGCTTCTTGCACAATTACTATTTGGCTAATAACTCTGTATGTTGTCTGTAACAGCAAATCTTTTCCGCTTCCATGTCTTCGCCATTTGCTAAATATAAATCTGCTTTCCTTTAAACAGAAGATTGGCCTCTGTAAGCCTCACACAATGATTTGTGTAATTAGTTTGTTTAAATTCCTCCCATGCTTTATAAAGTTGCTTCTTTATCTTTACGCTGTAGTTCAGGTTTTATATTTTAATATATCAAGTGAGAAACTGAATAGGAGAAAAAATTTCCTTTAGCTTGTTTTCTGCAAAGCTTTTTGGAGGGCAGATGCCACATTTAAAGAACAACGTTTAAAATAATGCAGTCTTGCTAAACTTGTGTTGTAAGGATCAGCTTAGGAAAGTCTTGTCTGAATTATTATGCCTATATAATCACTGATTCTAGAGCTATAGAAAAGCAAATGTCCTAAATAAGAAGTATGAATAGAAGCAAAATCTCTTGTGCCTCACGTTTTGACAGTTCACATAAGTGATGTGGCTTTGTTGGTCCCCTCGCCTCTAGTTATCTTCCAGGCAAAGCTCTGGGCTTTTGACTGAGATCGTAACTGCAACTAAGAAATAACCTTTAGAGACTAATATTTTGGTTTATAGGCTGAATTATTGCTATAAGTAGTAAGTGATATTTATGAAAAGGGAATTCCACTGAGCATGTTCTGCGATTTAGGTTCATGTCCATGGATATTTTGTAACATATATTTCCATTTCTCCTTGGGTCTTCCAAACCCAGAAGCCACACCTGACCACTAAATAGGTGTAACACAAGAGAACCACAGCAGTTCAGTAAGTTATTTGCTGAGCATTTCCTTGTACATTTTTTATAATTAATGTGTATTTTTCCCCAGCTTTGAAGGGGAAATGGGTATAGTGAGGTGGGTTTTTTCCTGAGCTGCCAGCTCTGGAAGCTATTGGTAATACGGCTACTGTCCAGAAGGTCTGCTTTTTGTTAGAAATTGTTATGCTAATTGCTGTGTAAGGACTGTGCGGTCGGTGTAGGTAGGGCTTATTATTTTCAAGATGGCATGGGAGTGTTTGTTGCTTTTCCTGGTTTCCATGGTAGATAGACTGGAAGAGGGCGATACAGGTGGGGGACAGCCCTGTGATAGCAAGAGACTTGGGCAGTGGAGATTTTTGAAAAATTCTATTTGGATGTCCTCATGTTGTGTATCAACCCATAGTGCTCTTGCTTACTTGAAGAGACTCTTACTTACTTGAAGAGGATACCCAGCCTGTTCAGGGAAGTGAAGGGAAAGTGTGGTGAGGGCAGCAAGAAATATTTGCAAAACTTGGTTTAGTTTAAAACTAAGATCAATTTGCTGAAATCAAGTTACACCAGCTGCAGAGTGGTGGCATTCCTGATGTGTGAAATGGTCCCTTTATCGTAAATTGTAGACTAAATTTGACTGTGTTGAATTGCTTGAGAGTACTCACTCAGTGCGCGCACTTTGGAACAGGGATCTGACCGCGTCTTTTGGTGGTGCCAGACCTCAGTTTGGGAAAGGAGACAATCCAAGTTACTGCAAGCCAGCTGCTGCTCCTCTGGAGACATTGTTCACTTTGTAAGTTGGGGCAGCTGAAGTTGGCAGGGCTCCTTAACCTCAATTCCCTTTCCTGGTCTCTGCCACGCCAGAGTCTGGCTAACGCCGGAGCAGCTCACGCTCTGGGACTGCTGGAGGGCACCGCGACCTCCGGCGCTGGAGTCTGCTGTCTCCTGGAGTCTTCCAAATCTGTGAGCCGCAGCTGGTCACCAACAATACCTGGTAGCACTGGTAGTACAGGAAGACAAAGGTGGCTGTGCCAGACTCGTACTGTTTGGGCTTTCAGTGGTAGCTGGCTAGTGCATGAATCACAGCTCCTACCCCATTTCTTACTGTCTAAGCAACAGAAATAGGCCAATGACATGGGAGGAAGCACAGTACCTGAGAGTATTTCTCCTGCCTTCCCATGAGAGATTTCCATAACAGAAATAACAAGCCCGAAGCCTGCAGCGGCCACCCTGTGTTCAGCAGCTTGACACGTTCACAAGCATTTTTCTGAGGACAGGAGTGACTAAACATGTCAAAACCCCAGCACTGTCCTTTATGCTGTTTCTTCTTGCTCAGAAGAGCCTTCTAAAATACAAAGTCCAAGAATTGCAAGGGTAGACTGACAAAAAATAAAGCTCTTGTAGCAGGCGGTGCCACCTGTATGCAATCTGCTCTTGCGAGGACTGCAGAGCACGACTGTGATTCACGTCCCTGTGGCTGGGGGAGTGAGAGCAGGGGTGCTGGCTCAAGGCAGGACTGTGAATAAATTAAATACGAGCACGCTGGCCAAGTACAAATAGCTGCTGTGCCTCGTGGGCCATTTACCGACCACCTGCAAGCATGATGTGCAGGGCTGCCATTGCCGATGAGTCTCTGATCTACGCACCAGTTGCTTTATGCAGAGTGGGTCAGGAGGGTGGTTCAGCTAAATCAAGTGGTTTGAAAGGCAAATTTATTCAGCATGGAAGAGTTTTTCTGCTTACCGAAGGAAGGTAAATTCATTGATATTGTACCGCTCGCTGCTTCTAGAAATAGGTACAGTGTCCAAGTCCTGAGGTCTGGAGTTTGACATATTGAATCCTGGTTTGTGTTTGTGTAAGGAAGCCGAGCAACAGTTGAGTGGGGTGTGTAGATTTAGGTGTTTGAACTGAAACCTGAAAGCAACTGGATTTTATCAGGGGGTTGTGGGTTGGAGGGCTGTGTCACCAGGACCACTCATTACTTAGTTATCAAGCTGTGGATGTCATGGCCTTTTTAACGCAGACCTTCTCTACTCAAAGTGGTCATTTGTAGAGTGAACATCTTTAAAACTATCTAGGCTTGCATTGTTTTGCATCAAACTCACAGAGCATCATTGTGATCAGATGATGGCACTGAGAAAAAGCTGACATGACCAAGTCTGTGAAGACAGCTTCCTTCAGATTTGGAATTTCTTGAATCCCAGGATTCAAAGAAAATGCAGATGAAAGGAGACAGGGGACCACAGAGCAAAGCTGAGGAGAGTGCTGGGAGATGTTTGCATGGATCCTGTCAAGGCAAACTCACTGAGTCTGGTGGAATTCTGCATAAGAGGGCTACTAGGTTGTGCTCCGACTACCTTTATCTTATGTTTGGGAAACACTAACTTAACGAATGGCTGGGTATAGCAATTAATTTTATTTCTTTATTTATTTAATGACTTCACACTAGAACAGATTTTTGCAATTTTGATCCAAACATTGACTTGCTAATTTCAAAGCATTGTTTACTTATGCTTGGTAGCAAAAGAAAGAATCATTTAACAGCCTCCCATTTTCTGGTGTTTGAATTTAACTGTGAATGTTTTCTTTCTTTCATTTTAATTCTGTGAAAACTCTATTCCGGAAATCAGAGAAAGTTTAAAATGTTGTTTTAACCAAATATTTGATATGTAGCATTCTTTTTGGACTGCTTCAAGAGATTTTTTTAATTACGTAAAAGTAGAATATTAATTATTAGTTCTAAAATATTATATCACAGAAACTGTATCTGATAAGTAACTCATCTTCACTGTTGCATCCTTACAAAGATAATGCAAATTATCTTTGGATAATTTGGAAAGCACCAAAAGATATGCAAGCATATTATGTTTACACGGCAATATTTTCTCTCTGTTGTATATACCTAGTTATGCTTCAGTCATCTTTGTTTTGAGGTTTCTTTGCCCCCTCAGGATTTTGCCTGAAGTGCATTACTGTCCATAGCTACATTAAAAGGGATATAAACACAGTGTAATAGCTTACTTTTCCCTCTGATGAAGTGCTTGCATTTGGTGAAGTAGTGTGCTCTACCACCAGACGTGCTGAATAGTAGTATTGTGTCAGAAAGTATAATAATATTTTAGTAACTGAGAGTGTATAAGAGAGAACAATTGTGAGAACTGTTATTGAGTTGTGAGTTGTGAGAACAGTTATTCTTCAGTCAGATACCCCTTTTTTGTATGAAACATTGGAAGTTTTCTAATTCTGGAAGTATAAAATTGATAAATCCTTGCTCAGTGTTCATAGCGACTCACTTAGCTTTGTCTCACAGGTAATTATGGGTATTAGATGCTTTTTGTAATGTGTCAGTCACTGCAGTAACTGAGAGCTTTGTAAGGATTCCCACACACCCAATCCCCAGAAAGGGAACCCAGAAAAAAACTCTTATCTGAGCCTGCTTCATACAGACTTACAGTAACCGCCTCTGGTTTGTGTCAAGGAGGTAAATAGCTACCTGTTTGTCAAGAATTGGTGTCATGATGATTTAGAATATCACAGGTTAAAAAACCCCCTCAAAACGGGTCCCATTCTTCCGCACTGCAAGACAGAATTGTTACTACATACCTCTGGGTTTTTGGGTAGCTGGAAGGCACGTACCAGGCACCTGATTTAAATAAGCAAATAAATAAACCACTGTCAAGAAATAATTCAAAGGTTTAAACTTTAATTCTGTAATTGCCAGCTTCCTTTTAATTGAACAGTTGAGAATTCATAAAGTAGAAATGCAGATGGTAAGCATGACAGAGGAACCTGAGCAAAAATTTCCTGCCTCACGAGGCAGAAGGCGACGGGGCTTTCTTCTCTGAACAAGACAGTGGGAGCAACCTGGCTCCCAGCCCCTCGTCTGTGCGGTCACGCCAGGAATCTGGTAGCAAACCCCAAATCCCAAGTTGTGCAGAAAGTCTGCATAACCAAGTGTTGTGTCGTATTTACCATAAATGTATTGATAATCCTCAACAGAAGGAGCACTGGTGATGGGGTGGAGCAGCAGCCTGAGATAAAGGCTTATCCCAAGGACCCTGGATAAAGGCTTATCCCTGGCATTCGTGCAGCACGCGTCCCTGGCCAGCGGCGTGCTGGGCAGGGGACGTCGCAACTCCAACCCCAGCGGCCGAGTCCCAGGCAGAGCAGCCCCGGGCAGTCGCGCTTGTAGCCAAACTTCACCTCCGGAGGAATGGAAGCGGGGAGAGGTGCAGGCAGAGCTCAGGAAGGCTGCGGCTGCTCTCCGTGATGCGGGTCACTGAGGCTTGGGGTGGTGGAGGATCTCCTGGCGATGCGTGGTGGAACCAGCCCCCCTCTTCCTCGGGGGACTCTTGGCTTGCGTTTTGTGTTCGTTTTCCTCATAGTCTTGTCTTTCCAGACTCATACCTAGAAAGCCGATCTGAGTTAGTCTCTGCATTTTTCCGCTGTGAAGCCTGTGGAGGCCTGTGGAGGCAGGAGAAAGCAAAGAAGGGCAAGTGCAGGGTTTCTGCACCAGCAGAGCCACCACGTGAAGGAGGGAGCGTGGTGCCGTGTGTGCTGCAGCCATCGCAGGGACCCCGGAGGGCTTGGGGGGCTCCTGCCACTCTGTGCTGCTTTCGGGGAGGTTCTGTGGGGACAGTCCTCCCAGGGGTTAGGACTGAGCTTCCCACCCCAGCTTGTGGTGCCGAGGCCAAGGCTACTCCTCAAACCGTGCCAACTGTGCAGCACGACAACACACTACACCGTTTTAAAGTCCAATTTATGCAAACCTCCCCCCATTTAAAAAATAATGACATCAGCAGTTCTGTGCCATGGTAAGCACTATGTAAAATCAGACTGCTGTGTAAAAAAAGACATGCTACCAAATTCTTAGCCCGTTATTATGGAGATACATTACTCCCGAATATTGCAAGTTACATGGGAGCAATAATATCATCAAACAAGCTTAAAAAACCAGATTTAATCTAGCACAGTGGTTCCTATTCTTGCATGCAAAGCTATGGTCAGTGTTACAAAAGGGAAATCTAAAACAGTAAATGGGAGTTCTTAGTGCTGAAATATGCGCCCCCCCCCCCAGCTGCTCCAGTAGCTAAACTGGTTGTGGATTGGGAAGCTCCCATTTTCTACTCCAGGGGTGCTTTGTCCTCCTGACTTCTCTCTGGGCAAATGCATCTCCCTACATTTATTAAAGATAGAAATACTTTCCTCACTCTCACTTATACTTCTTCTGCACTAATTTTCTGAATCTTTTAAAATTACATAAATGCGGTTTTAGTAGTGCTAACAACTTCTACCATGTGTGACTGCTCTTACAGTTCACATTGCTTCTTTTTCAGGATGAGTTTGTCTGGGGAGGTTACAGCATCTTTCAGATTACTGCTATACTTGTATGAAGTATTTTCTGTACATGTCTTCCTAGCACCTAATCAAACTTTAACTTGCCTTCAGGTTTTTATAGTGACCACATAAAAATCGGTAATAATATAAATGACATTCTTGGTATGTATATGATTTGCAAAAAAATATGTCTTCTCTTACCCTCCCACTTACCATTTTTCTGTTATCACAGGGATTAATACAGTCCATGGTTGCCTGACTGTCCTGTATTACACTTGTGTATGACTCGAGTAAATTAAAATGTCACTTTTTTCATTGCTGTTAAGTAAATTTATAGCATAATCATTAGCAGTTGGTTTTGCTGTTGTTTTCATTATTAATTCTGTTAATAAAAAGTTCCAGTGGTAACAATTTCCACCAAGAATTCCTAAGTTTATGCATCAGTAGAAAGAAGAAATATTTACTTGAACATAAAAGTGGTTTACTACCAATTTGGAGATTTTAATGCTTGGATGGTGGTTTGGGAGTCAATCATTTCACTCAGTTTATGACTTTGGTTTACATAGTAATTTTCATCACTTAAGGAAAGTAATCATGCCAATTGCCTCAAAATGAATCTATATTTATGTCTGCTTGCAACACATTTATTTGTAGTTGGTAAGCAATTAAAATGTTTTTAGGCAGATGCTTTAAAATAGAATAATGGCACACCCTCTGCTTCCTGCCCTCCTTGCAAAGCACTCTTTAAAGAGGGGTACACCTTCATCCTTACAAAATGCATATATATCCCTTCATGGGAGAGTTGTGTGTTTATATCTGTGCTTGCTCCTCACCTGTGCTAATCTGGGAAGCACACGGTACGTTCCAGGGGATCCTCTGCAAGTACGACCAATTCCTTCACATCCTTTTGCTGTCCCTGTTCTTTCATCATTTAGCACAACTCCAAAGAGTGCTCCAAACTCAAAATAGTATGAGGGAGCTCCATTTTCCTCTCTCTTCTAGCAGGGCAATCACACAGTTAGCAATATTATGTAGAAGTATAAATATTGTACTGGACTGAAGTTACCCTTTTTTGCTTAGCAGCCAGTTTAGGAGACAGGTTACCAGCATAGCTGATGAACTGGTAAATCCAGGTCACTTCCATGGTAGTTACTACTTCTGTTATTTGTTGAGTGTCAGTAATAACCACTGGTTTGGCAGCCTTTTTAAGGCGAAGTATAATTTCTGAGAACAGTAGCACTCTTGAAAAACATTTTTACAACTACAAAACAGGTTGTGCCTTTTCTGTGAGGTTATCTACCAACATCCACACAGCTGTTCTAATGAGGCCATTTTCCAAAAAGCCCCTTTTGGGGACCTGGGCTGGCCTAAGTTTGGCTACTTCCCGCTTCAGGACACCCTTTGGCTAGATAATTCTCAGCTTTGTGGGAATATCCTCTTCCAGTGCTTAACCACCCCCAGGGTGGAAAAATACAGTAACTGGCTGGACTGTTATTGTGGTCCTAAAGACACTATACCAAAGTAGTACAGGTTATTAACGTAGCAGTTCCCATCTTGTCATGGAAGGGTGATTAAATTTTGTAAACACAGCAATGTCAGATGACAAGTAAGACAGTAGATCCATGTACTGTCTCCTTGTTGGGAAGACACTTATTTGGTAAAGTGCTGTGTGATGTTTGAGGTTACCATGGGGGATTTAATTCCTAGTTTAAATTTGAAACAAATTAGTAGTGGAGCAGTATGTGCTTCCTTATACTACCAGCAAGTTGTAAGTCCAGAAGCATAAGTAACTGAGAGCAAGAAAATGCTGGTGTTGGTGCCTTTAAATGCTGTCACCTTCTGTGGCAGAGGAATTAGGTTAAATTTAACCTGCTCTCCAGTCACAGAAAAACAAAACATTGTTAATTAGCTCTTTGACTTTCAAGAGGTGAAAACAGAAGGTGTCTTCCGGTAATGTAAAATGCTGTTGTATCTTTCAGGATTGAATTTTAGACATATTAAAGCTAGAGGTGGCTGTCTGCCTAGTTTAAAATTATCTCTACTTCATGGTTCTTGGTTGGCTACTTACAGACATCATCTCTAGGAAAGCACCTGGAAAGCAACTGCTCAGGTGAAATCAATGCAGGTAAATGAGGCTGCCCTGTTTCTGGGTGTGGTTAAAATTGCCTATTTCCTCCTCTCGCTCATTCCCCTTACATTTCTTAGGTTTGCTCTGTGCACGAGCTGTTGTTCTGAGCTGCGTTTCCTGGTATCTCTGTGGTCTGGATGGATGTACAGGTGAGAAAATAGTAGTCTTCTCAGTTCAAGAATTGGCTTTCAAGCTCAGTATTTTGTAATTATAATTAATATTTTGAAGCTGTAGCTTAGTAAAGCTAAAAAGAGTTATAATAACAAAAGATAAGGCTTAGCAAAGGCTGCCTGCAAGTAGGTATGTGAGAACGGACTGGAGAATGTTCCTTTTAGTGTAGGTTAAATTCAATACTCGGGAAAGTGATCTCTGTAAAAAGCTCTTGACTTGCCAGGAAATATATTTGCAAAGCAGCAAAAGAGAGTCCATTTAACTTGGTGATATATAAATGGTACTATCATATGTATGTACAGTATTATATGAGGCATAAAATGGGTATCTTCTGCATCATGAATGCTATAAATTTTTTTAATTCTTATAATAGTCTTTTGAAATAAGAGATGTTGCATGTGACAGTGCAGGACAAACTATGGAGAGGAGATGGAAGGAGAAGGAAAAAGTTTGTATAACCAAGTTAGGCAATATTAGTACAACTGTCTTGCAATTCAGGCAGTAGCACAGTTGTCAGTGTCTGAAATTATGTGCTTTTGAGAGTAAGGCTGAACTTCCCTTGGCCAGAAAGCCAGCTGTTGGAAACTGGGGATTTCAGAAGTGCACATTGCATGTGTCTTAGAAGTTTTTTTGCCTTTCAAATCAAGAGGTAGTGTTGACTGTTGAGTGTCCCTGGTGGGATAAATACAACTGTATTTTTGTGGTAGTAAAAAACTTTGCATTTTTTCTGTGTATGAGTATAATCACTGATTTCAGTAGTTCTGAATTAAAAACTGATTACTATATGAGTGAATCTTGGCTCCTTTGAGCCCTTGGTTTTTCCAGACAACCTAGATTAGAACATCTCCTTGTAGCTTTATTTATAACACAGTACAAAGGAGATAACTGAAATACCTGACAAACAAGAGAATGGGGGACATACCTCACAGCTAAGGCTCATTGTAAGTGACGCTGCCGCTCTCTCTGGATCTAAATTACATACAGGCCATATAAATCTACTTCTATCCAGCTATTACAATATTCTATTATAAATCACAGAAGCACAGACCTGCTTTGGATTCATCCAAAGTGCTTCCAAATTAAGCCAGAACGTACTTTTTTTGTTGTTGTTTTCCTCCCCAAACCTACATCAGTGCTTGACATAATGAATTATGGTCTAATGTTTCTGGTCTACAAATGCAAGAGGGCTGTACTTTTCTTTTGCCATGTAAATTAGTAGAATGAACTTCCCACTTCATGGTTCCAACCCTTTGAGTTCATCCTTTGTCTCCAGGCTAATTGGGGAGTTGTACAAGTAACATTTGTGACAAATTTGCTGGGTTTGCATCTATATAGGAGGATATAACCCATTTTCAGTTTCTGAAATCCAGCCGCATGCAATGCGGCCTTGGGAGTATTTTCACTTGATCATGTTCACTCCCTGTTAAACTACCCTCACTGTTGACAACAGGTGTCAGCAGCAGATTAACTTTGTAGAGAAAACAAGGCTGGAGGGAATTACAGATTTTTGACAGAGATGATGTTGTGGAAGCCAGCAGATACTTCTGCTCCTCATATGAAGCTTGCAAGCTAATGCTTCTGGTGTCCACATCTCGAGGAGGACATGGTGAGTTCAAGAACATATAGAGAAGGGCAGCTCAGATCATCAAGGACATAAAGCAGCCATCTTACGAGGAGATGCTGAAACAGCTGAGATTCCTCAGTTTGGAGGGAAGGCTGAAGGAGGGTTGATCATGTTTTGCAGAGTCATGAAGGGAGTGGATAAAGTGTATGTAGAGTTACTATTCAGATCCACATTGGTCTGACTCGGTGGAGGATTCCTCTGACTCTATGAACTCTTTTCATGTGGCTCTGCTGCCTTTATTGCTCCATGGGGTATCTGTTGAGTGCTCGCATTTTGGGGAGGAATGGATACAGATGCACTCTTGTTGAAAGAGTGTGTGAAACTTGGCTATGGACAGTCCAACAGGAAAGAAATGGTGTGTGGTTGAGTGAATTTAACTTATGGAGAAGCCAATAGCGCTCTCCCACAGAATGTGATGCTTTAAGAAAAAAGCAATTTTCAAGCTTCCTAGAGTCTTTCAAGTGTGTTCACTTGTCCACAAAGTCCTCATTGTCCTTTTTAAATAAATCCTGCAGCCCTAGACAGTGCAGGAGTTTCTTAATCAGTTGACATTGTAATTGTCTTAGGGTAATCTGTTTTCACATGCAAATTCAGTTCAAGATGCTGAAAAGGGATTTATGTAGGCTGCCAGAAAACTCATGGGAAACCCACTGTAGCTTTTCCAAAACACTTAAGTAGAAGAATTTCTCAGGCAGTGGGGGAGAAACTCCCACTTGTAAGTTTTTTTTTGTGCCAGAAAAACCTGTATCAATGGCAACAACCCCCAAACCAATATATACAGTGAGAAAACGGTATAAATGTGCTACCAAACAGATATATATACATATATATAAAATTAAGACAGCGAAGTTGTGGATTGGGACCTTACATGTTTTCTTTCCTTTCATGTGTCCTTCATCATGCATACTGTCAACATTAGGTTATATGGTATAATAGAAGACAGGCATAATGTAAATGAAGTAGTAAAGTTGGAAAATACAAATTGCTAGATTAGGCTATACAAACATGCTACATTTAATCTATTAGTCCTTTAAAAATGAATTTAAGAAATTCGATGTATGTAGACTGAAATGTCCCTATATCCACGGTAGATCACAAATCAGCTAAGAACGGTGTGTCTTTCTAGTTTATTCTAGCAGAAGCAGGCATGCTGCAGCTTAAAAGCAGGGAGCTCTCACCACTGTGTTTGGGTATGAAGAACATTGCTTCTGCTGGCCAGCAACCGGAGTGTGCAGCGTTTGGGTTCCCTCTACTGGTTCAGCTTAAGGCCCTGCCCAGTTAGCTTGTGTGGTGGGACGGTATTACTCCTGGAAGACTCTGAATTAATTTCCTTTGTGGTTATGTTTTATGATCTTATGTAGTCATCGCATCAGCAAACCACCCCTCTTTGAAAAGGCAGTAAATATGCACCTAACTCCCCAAATAAGCGATTCAGAACTTAAGCAGATGCTTAAAGTTATATACACACCTAAATACTCTACTTAATAGGAATGGCGTAGGTATATGCTTCCATGCTTTTCTGAATGAAGACCTTAATGATGACTTTGTCACCGGACAGTTAAACAGGCTGTACTCGCAACACTTCACAAACCATTGCCTTGATTTTTGTCACCATCTGTAATGTCATTGTCTATACAGCCATGAAAATGGCACTTTCAGGCATAATGTGAAGGCAATAACAGTCTTTTAGTTTCTCTAGCTTTTATTGAAGGCTTCATGAGTAAAGTGTGAAAGTAGGGATAGACTCTGATTTTAAAGCAGAATTGAAACTCTGAAGCTATGGACCTGCTTTTAACTTTCTTGCTAACTTTTCTTATAGCCATGGGCAGGTGATTCACTCTCTCCTCAGCTCATTTTTTTTTCATTTGTCAGAGTAGCTTTATGAACTCATCTGAGTGCTGGAAGGCATACCTTAATTATGAAGTGGCATGAAATTATCAGCTGTAACATTATTGCATTACAGGGGGCAGCTGGAGCAAGGATGATACTTGCTCTGTCAAGTCCATACCTGTACAAATAGTCTTGTGCAGTCAGTGGAAAGGAATCATTTAAAAAAAAAAATAAATCCGTCAAGCTTGAGTACCAAATAAATTGTCCAGGAGCCACAATTAGTGCACAGGAGTAGATTTAGAAGTATCTTTGAAATTGCCTCGTGCCTGCACTTTTCTCCAGACAGGTACTGCTGACCAGCGTTTGGGGAACCATGCAGGAGTAGGTGGATTTCTGATCTGACCCAGCACTGCTGGTTTTGTGTTCTTGCCTTTTGTGTCGTACTGCTTAAAAGGGAGGAGAAATCATCCATGAGTCGCCCTTCATCTAAGTCTGACCTGGAGAAGACCCCATGGGCTGCGGCAGTCTCCTGTACCTCCCTGGGGTGGAGGAGGCAGTGCTCAGCTCATCCTGCCCTATGGCCAGCCCCACCGCATGTGGCTCCCCAGCTGCTTAAATGTTGCACAGCAGCCTTTAATCTGATCCCTCTATAGCCTCTGGTCTCTGCACTTGTCTCCTCCTTCTTCTGCAGGAAATGGTTAGGTGGAAAATGTGCTCTGGTCCCTGTTGTCACTTACATGGTTGCTTTTACTCTTGAAGAATTAGACTGAATAACGTATGAGCATGTTTATGACCTGATTGCTAGTTCTGAAAGCTCCTGGCTCCTTTTTAGAGCTGATCTAGGGCAGAGTGATGTTGCTCCCGAGCCATGCTTTGCTGTGCTTGCCTGAAACGGGCGTTATTTCCATCAAAGGTTCCTGCTCTTCAGTTGAGTGTTGGCAAGTGTCGCAACTCAAAAATAACTGTGTTAATTTCTCATTGCTTGTGGTATAGCTGTAAACATTTTTCCATGGTTCAGCCTACCATGTGCAAGGTACAGTGCATCATTCCATTGGAAAGACTCTGAAATCATATTGTCTATACATAGACTCTTACCAGACATCTGCCTCCTAGTGTCCATTTGGTCCTAACAGTCTAACTTATTCCTCTTCTAATCCCCACAAAGTCAGAGCAGGATTTTGTGGAGACTGCCAAGAGCTTTAAAATATGAACAGCATACAGTTTGGAGATGGCGAAACTTACTTTTCTGTTGCTTCTTACTTAGACCAGAGTCTGTTCTCCCTGGAGAACTAACTGCACAGTCCAGAAGTCTTGCGTTTGTGCCTAAGCTCTTGTATCGTGCTGCCTGGCCTCGCCTTGGTGGTGGTGGGGCAGCATGTGCAGGCTGGTGCTGTGCCTTGGTGGGTCGTCCATCAGCTGGGAACTGGAAGAGCTCATCAGTGTAGCAGCCATGTCCCACTTGGCCCTGATAGCTCTAAGTTTAAACCAGGACTAATGGAAAGAAAATGGTGTGAGCAGAGCAGCTGCCAGCCAGAAAATTATTCGTTGGGAGGCTACAGTTACAAAGAAGGAAGAAATTGCCACTTACTTTCTCATTGCCTGTTTTTTGATTTGGAAAAATATTTGCGGTGTGCATCCTCAGTGCAGTGATGTGATGATAATAAAAGGCAATTTCTTAGTTTTATTCTCATGCCAAATTCAACTTGACATTTTGAAATTGCTCCTTGTCTTGAAGGACTAGAAAATGTTTTAGAGTTATTTGAAGGGATTATGCAGGAGGGAAAACAGTATGTCTTCCTAATTTGCCCAGCAGAATAATTAAGTCTTTCAGTTGTAAAGAACTGAACATCAACAAAAAAAAGACATGTTTTGAAAACAAGGGATGGTAGAGCTTGGTCTTTTGGAGAACTAGAGTTTGGAAGCACTTTGTCTGATTCATTGCTGCTTTATGCTTGTCCAAATCTGAACTAAGTCCAATAAAACCAACAGGATTCAATCAACAAGAAACAGGATTCATATGCTGCTGAAAGAGAGCCTGTGACATTTAATCAGTGTGGAGACAGTGGACATGGGGGATATCAGTATGTAACAGAGCAAGGGTCGGGCATCTACCCACAACCAGGGAGCTGAGGCTTACTAGGTGTTTAGCAGGGTATAGTGCTGCAGGTTCGTGCACAGCTTGCTTTGGATAAAAATCCCAGAAATCTCAGTGCAGAATAAGCCCAGATATCCAGGATTGTTTCCACTTGGTGCATGTGCTCTGAGTTTTAGTTTACCTATGATTGGAGTAATTTGGTGAAGTCAATAAAATATTAGTGATGCAGCATGAATATGGTCAGAATTATTCCTACTATTTCAGGAGTTTTGTGAAATGTGGTACCGGTTAAGTCTAATAAGAATGGTGCAGATTGTGTGAGGAGCTTGGTCTGCTAGGTACTTCGTTAAAATGTTGAGGTCCAGAGGAAAAATAATTGATTCAAAGCACCATAACTCAGATAACAGATTTTTTAATACAGCAACTATATTTGGAAAAATCTTCAGTAGTTGTGCAAGTTTCCCTACAAAATCAAAACTGAAGAAAAGTTGATGGAAAGTTTTCTCAGAAGTGCGTTGTGAGAATATAAGGTTTTGATAAAAGAAACTTCACTCTGCTGAAAGGTGACAATAGTAAAAAGAATGACCTCATTTCAGAAACTTGGCAGAAAGAGCCTTAAAATGCTAGCTGTCCCCAAGAGATGTGATCTGGAAGCTTTGACAGGTAAAGGAGGAATTCTTAGAAGTGCACACTCTCCAGAAGGTAAAAAAACCTGAACATTTCTCTCACAGGTTTCAGTATTGGCAGACTTTTAAAAATGTTCTCTGCTGTCTTGGACTCTCCTTAGCTGCCAGTTCTGCCCCTTTTTTTCAGAAAAAGTGCCTGGATTTAAATGGAAAATATTCCTATATAACTGCCAAGGAAGGAACTCTGACCTTTAGCTTCCCAGAAATGTGTACTAGGGTTGCAACTGAAAGAAATTCAATGGCATTTTATGCTACGTTTAGAAAAATGAGGAGGATGATGGAAAGGACTTGCATCAATCATTGCACTTGCCTCTTCCTGAATTTGAAAGGTCACCAGGAGTTTTACCTCAGTGTTTCAAATTAAAATCTGCTTTAAATGCATTTTAAGGGGCTGGAAAAAAAAATAAATCTATGTGTTGGTAAAACCATATTCTCCTCCTTCTAGGCAAGAAATATTCTAACAGCAATAGTTTTTCTTCCATCATTTTCCAAGATTGCCATCTGTTTATGGAAGGAACCAGAAAACACCTTAATTATTGTCTTTCAGTTCATTTAAACAGTTAAAAATCCACATTTTTTTGCCATTCCACCAAAAATATATAGAAGGTAGAATGGTCAGATGAGTGTTTGGAACCAGGTGTGAACTTGGGTTCAATCAGTTTGCGATAATGCTTGAAGGTTTTGGGGGGGGTTTGTTTCTGGGTTTTTTTTGAGTAAGCCATAGTAGTGCCCAGAGTTGAGCCCTGGGAGCTTAAGCATGGTTCCATGAGCCTGTATCAAATGTAACTTTTATACATTCTCCTGTGTCCTCCTGCATCCATCTAATAGCAGCCATTGGACAGGGTTCCAGGATCTACAAAGGTCCCATACACCTCTTGTTCTGGGGTGAGGCTTTGAAGTGGCTGTGAATTGCTTTCACATGTTCTCCCATCCTCTGCAATTGCAGTGTTACTCTGCAATTTATCATTCCCTACATGAGAACCTTGTAGAATTGGGTCCCAAATTATCTACAGAAAACCAAAGCCAAAAACCACACAAACTTATGTTAATGCTATTATATTAGCTCCTTGTACCTAGCATGGGAAGTTTTCCCCAGTTTTCTTTGGGATACAAGCAAAAGTAAGGTATTCCTGAGAACTATTTTTTCCAAACCATCTCATTTCAGTCACTCGGATCAGTGAGTGGAGAGGGACTGGAGAACACCAGAGCCTTAGCATCCCGCCATGAAAATCCTCTAAGCTGATTTGACAAGTTATTCTTGTTTTTTCTAGGAGTTTCATCACTGTTCATAACTTTTATTTATCCATGTGAACCTTTCGACAGTTTATATGACATGGTAAACAACCTGGAACAACTCTATCCAGTATGTGTTCTCCACCGTGTCAGTTGTAGGGGTATTTTTGTAAAACTGAAGTGATCACGTTACAGGTTGGCTGGCAACTTAGACAATAACTGTGGATAGTTACACAATGTTAGCATTAAAGTCTTGTTAGATCATTGTGCAAATGATGGAATGTTGTTACTGTGATTCATAAGAGTTCCTTGCCATCTGTGCAGTAGTATTGCCATAAAGGAAGAACAGGTATGTTTTTCTGCCCCGCTTTCATGTCATGTATTATTCATATTATGTTTGAGAAGTAAAATTTATTCTTCAGGGGATGTTTCCCATATGGGTTTTATCTGTTAACTGTTATGGAAATCTGATAAATCTTCAGGATCCTTGTAAATTTAGATTCTTCCACTTTTTCCTCTACAAACAGATTTGCAAAAAATAGATACTTAGTCACAGTTTGTGTGTGGAGCTATTACTGTGGGAGTAGTTCCCATACTTTTCAGGCTTAAATTTTCTACAGCAATGCTGTAACTGTTCTGCTCTGGGTCAGCTTGTTGAGGTACGTTTTGCTGTGCACAAAGACTCTGCAAGCAGGACATTCACGATGTTAAAGCATAAAGCAGTTATTGGGCAATACATACGGTCGATGGGTAGAACTTGGGAGCTGTTGAGTGAAGCAGTCCCAGTAAGGCATGCGATGAGCCAGGCGCTCGTCACCAGGTGGGGATGACATGGGCTCTGCAGCCCCCTGCAAGGGGCTGCTCCTCTGTGTTGCTCGGTTTTGGTCTTTCAACTTCATGGGTTTTTTTCTGAAGAGCTTGATGTCTTTTCATCTTGGTTTTTTTTTCCTCCTGACCTCTTGGATGTTGAATGTCTCCATCTCCACAAACTTACCTCTTCCTGCAGTTGCACCCTTTTTTTACCATGCGTGTCCCTGTTCTGTGGAGTTTCTCACAACTTAGCAGTTCACCTCTAAGGTCCTGCCTGACTTGTTGCAGCAGCAGATGTGCAGAGGATGAGGTTTACGGGCAGAAGGAGAGGGCAGTGCGGAGTTCCTGTGTGGCAGCAAGCAAATTGCTCGAAACAAGTATTTGTTAATTGTATTCTCCTTGTTTTCTGGAATTTCTTAATTTCTGAGAGGCTGACTTGACAGCCTGAATGTAACTTTAACCTTTTCTACTCCCTGCAGAGTACATGCCTACAAGGCAAGGCACTCAGGCCTATTGCAAAAAGGTGTAGAATAAAAAAAGAAAAAAAAAATCTAGCCTAGCCACTGGGGGGGGTGGGGGGGGGGGGAGGGAATCATCAGTGGAAGTTAGCCAATACTGCCTCAGTTCAAGAAAATATCTGCTTAAAATAACTTGATTTTAATGGTGTTTATTTTGTACTTGTTCATTTAGCAGAGGAGGATATTTTTTAGCTGTGCCATAGCTACAAATAATCTTTTAATGTGAGGTGAAACAAAACCTGTATGTAAATAGTTTTAATCAACAGGCTGTGAATGAACTCAGGTTAAGTGTATGTTAAAAATAGAGAAGTCAGAGACTAGAACATTTTTTTCTACCGATTTTCTGTTAATAATTCATGGGACTTCAGCCTTTTCCAACTATATCTTTTTACTAAAAAAGCAAGTAGAAGTGATAAAAAGATTCTGATAATTCTTCTGTGCAAATTAGTGTCCTAAATATGATTTGTCATAATTTGTATGGTTTGACCATATTTGTAATACCTACTTCTCTTCCGATTTTGGAGAAAGATAAGAACAACTGTTAGCAAAATACTATGGGCAAGAAGTGCTTTCTTCATCCTGTAGGTAATTGTATTATACCTTGAAGCATGAGATTTGATTAACCTGTCCCTGTTGTATAAGATTGCACAGCTGCAAATTTTATTGAATAGTGGTGCTCACTTTCTGTACTGCCTGACTGCAGCTTAATATCTCCAGCTAGAGACTTGGAGAACTGCTGAGTCTTGGCGTTGTGACCTTGGGGAGACATGGCCGTGATGTTTTGACCATGCATAGCAGCTCTTGGGTCATCACAAAGGACAACACTACAGCACTTTGTAGGCTGTATGACAACTGCTGCTCCCTCTTTCCACAAGCTACTGAGTGGAGATCATCTCTGGTTTCTGCCCCTCCTTTGTTGACTACTGAAGGGTCTTTTCCCTTCTTCCTTCTCATTTCTTGTAGGATTTATTTTTTCCCCTCAAAAAAGAGGAGTAGGAAGCGTCTTTGTAGATCTCATCTAAGGAGGTGTTTCCTGTGTAGTCCTGAATTTTACCATGGAGTGCTCTTTCAATGAATCCTTTGTGTATTATGGTGTATTATATCTGACATTTAAACAGGATCACCCACCAAATGCGTAGGCTTCAGGAGAGCCTACTATGATTGCTCATCACTGTCACATAGAATTACTACATCTCCAGATGTAGCAACCTGCTATATCAAATTCACTAGCTTCAAGAAACTGAATTATATATTATAGAATATGCTGTCCACTGTCCTAGTTATATGCAAATAGAGTAAGACTGTGCTTGACCCAAAAAGGTTACAGCTCAATTTGAAAGAAAAAACGATGCGTGCATTTAAAAGCAAAATAAGACAGTAGGATGAGAGGAAGTTGTGGAGAAATACAGTAATAATTTACTTTAAGGATTTTATCTCTTGATTTGAAGTCTTGAACATTAGCTTCCCCAAGCAATCCCTTTTCCTCATGGGAAAGAGGAAGAAGGGCATGATGAGTCTTTTCTACTCCCTGTCAAGTGTGAGGAGGTAAGTTCATTCTAACAATGCTCCTTTTCAGGTTGAATAATCTGTCTTGTCTGTCTGATGCTATATAACTAGTGGTGTATCACAAAGCTGTATCTGGATAGGAGATCAACATTCAATGAGCTACACTTGCTCGGTTGTCCTAGGGCAGTATTTATAGGTCCCCACGCATATGGCAAGCATGGCTGGAGCCCCTGTGTGCTACCTACAAAGTGAACGAATGGCTCTTGCTTCAGAGTTAAGAGTTGTTACTATTAACAAAGATTGTGTCAGAATCAAGCATTTGCCTAGCTGTGACTGGTAGGGTTTTTTAGTTGGTTTTTTTCCCCACTGATTCTAATGGGACTGTATTATTGTAAGCACTTTCCTCTCATTAATTATTTGGTAGTTAAGATTTTTCTATTTGAGTTTGGGGTAAACACAAGAGCTAGCGTATGACTGGCACGAGCTTTCTGTCTTTTGGTGAGTTTTCATTTGTAGTATTTGTTCCTTACTCAGCAGTGCTTCATCACTTTGCATCCCCATCCTAAAAAGAGGTGTTAGTTAATAAATGGCAGAGAACACTTCAGTCTAAGCTTTGCTTTTGAGTGTCGTACATGCCGCAGGACTGACATGGCTCATTTGTTCTCATCCCTCCCTGGTGGTGTCTAGCTCTGTTCCTTTTCCTCCATCTCCCTCAAGTTAGGAAGCAATAAACTTTCTTGGAGTGTTACCTATCCAGACCTGACCAACAAATGTGAATGTGTAGGAGGCTCTGCATCCTTCTATTCTGGGTTTCCTGATGTCGAAGGAGACCTTCACCTGGTGTTGGGATTGACACATCTGCCAATTGCCTGCTTATGCCTGAAATGCGTCTGTACCGTTTGTGAGATGAGTGAGCCCGGCTGGACATGGTCCCTCTGCGTTCAAAGCTGGTGTCTGTTACCTGCACAGGACGGCATGGTCCCATCAGCTCTGTGCCCCAACTTTAGAAATCCTCAGGCTGACTACTGTGATGGCAGATTGTTTTCTAAGCTCCAGTAGGTTCATATGGGCAGGGAAATACTTTTCCTTGAAGAGAGGCAAAGCGTGGATGATGTCCCTCCTACATATACACAGAGCACAAGAAGAGAAGATCCGCAAGTGCACCTTCAATGCAGCTTTCTTTTCCCCTCAAAATGTGTTTCTTCTGTAGGGAATGGTGGCCAATAAAGAAATACTAGTGGCCTGCTTATTTGTTCTTGGGGTTTTGGCGGGGGTTCGTTGTTGGGTTGGTTTAGGTTTTTTTTGTTGTTGTGTTTTTTTTCTAATATTTGGGGATGCCTGGTCTGATACTATGAATGATCACTTACCAGTATCATCTGGCAAACTGTCAGCATTATTACCTATTTCTAATGTAGATCTGAGTTGCAGAAAGGGAAGAATCCTAGGAAGTCATAGGAAAATTCAAATAAACCCCTCTATAGAATTAGAAGGGCTATATCTGAAGGTCATTCAGCTAAAGCGATCTTAGAGATTGCTAATGAGTGTAGTGTATGAGCTATTTTATTCTAATGTGTGTTGCTAATTATCATGTTGTAGATAGGGCTTGCTGCAATCTTGGTGTCAAGCTGTCAGAGAAAGAGCAACCAAATTGGGTTAAATTGACTCATGGCCATGGTGTAATCACAACTCAGGTAAAGCTGGATCGCAGTGTTGTAACACGCTGCAAATTGCTATAATGTCCAAGTTCTTTTCTAAGCATGTATAGCACTGCAAAATGCCAGCTAAAGCATTAGATGGCTTTTCATTACTAGGACCTAAATATTTATTCTGAGGTGAATTGTACTGGAAATACACAGAATTTATGCTACCAAACGTGTGTCATCTTGGAACACGTCTAGCAGGCAAGCACATACACAGAGAGAAGAGTTAACAGATGCTGTGGGGGCTGGAGAAATGCGTTTATTGTGAAGTCCTTTTTTACTGTAATTACAGCTGGGAAGACAATCTCCAGCAAGGCATTAAATTGGGTCAACAGCTAAAAAGGCTTGAGAAGAGACATTGATGACAGCAAGCGGTATATATACAGGAAATAAACGGCAGTGTGGTGCTGGGTGTGACAGGCTTTTAAATGCTGTAAGGGTGCCATTAACATATAAGTAATAATACATTAGAGAAAATATGGTTATCATGAGATGATGAATAATTCTCAGATGTTAAGGCATTAGGATTAGAAGCAGTCTGCTAAGCCTATGGGATTGATTACTCTGTAGTAGCTGTATCCCCTGGAATCATCTTGTACAGTAGCTATTATAAAATATCTTAGTTGTTATTACTTAAAGAAGCTATGTGGATGAGCGCTGTCATCATTAAAAGATTTCAGGTATAAGCTTTTCAGACACTTGCTTGTCTTCCCATCACCCCCTACTAAGATCTTGCAGAGCCAAGCTGAATCCTGGTCTATGGTTAAAAATTAAATAAAAATCCCATCTCAGGTATTCACATTCATGTGTGGGGCAGAGCAAAGCCGTCATTTTGGATTCATAGCACACAGTAACCACGGGACTGGAGGACTTGACAAGTTACCTATTTTAAAGGTAAGGAAGAGTCTCTTGCCTTGGGGTTACCTTTCAGAGAAAAGGAGATAAAATTTTGTCAGAGGTAGAAATTTGGAGGAGCCAAGGCAGATGGGGTCACACGTGATAAGTCACTGGGACTGAGCAGTGTTTCCCTAAAGAGTCTGATCCCTGATCAAAAATTTTTTACAGTGCTTTGCACTTACAGACAGCTTGCCTCCAAAGCAGTGCGTGGGAACAAAGGAAGTCTCGGCAGCTCTGTTAATGAGTTTGAGTGATTATAGGGACTGATGGTTCAGTATCTAGGCCCACACCACAGCTCCAGCACCTACTGCCTCTCACCCTGTTGAGAGCCTGGCCTCCCACCTCTGCTCCCTGGCTGCCTGCAGCATTGCCTGACGCCACGGTGGTGGGCTCCCAGGCCAGCCCTTGCCTTCTTCACCATTGCCAGCGTGAGCGTGTGCCTCGCTCTCACCCTACCCTTTTCATTTGGTTACTTCCCAGTGGGGTTTTTTCTTCTGTTTGCTGCTGATGTGTGTCTGGGGCTCATTAGTAAATGTAAATTTTACTGATCAGTTGGAAAGGTGCTCTGAGTGATCTTGGAGAATAATAGATCAGGGAGGAGTGTGCTGTGCAGAACAGCTTGGGCCTCTCCACCATTTGCTGCACTTCCCTCCATGGTTTATTTTTTTTATCTAGGTGCAACAGTTAAAGGACCCTAATAATGTATTTTCTGTAACCTCTCTGTATGCCTCTTGCAGTATCTGAAACTGAAGCCCACTGCAGGTTTTGCAAATGCTACATTCATCCTGAAATTACTTGGGAGGGGAGAGTCGCTTACACTTTTTGAATCTGCCCAGTCACACCGATACTGTTCTACAAACAGTTGCATTTGAGTGTTTGATGAATGTTATTCATACAAATGTGACTAAGAGCTCTGAGTCAGACACGGTGTGGGCAGCCTATGTGCAAAGTTTCCTTCACGGCTCTGCCAATTCATCTTAATCCTGATTTTCAGCAATTCCTTGTGCTATTTCAGTCTTGGACCTCCTCCCCACCATGGTCATCACCAGGCACATAAACGGATGCATACACGTGCACAGCTCTGACAGCGTGCCTCCCTTGTGCCACGTTTTTATTCCAGCCCAGGCTTCCAAACTGATCTGCCAACATAACTTGGATCTGATCTGCAGCACAGCTTATCACTTGTCATAAATCACTCTGCTGATGTCCAGGTCTGCAGCGCCGTGGCAAAGGACACAATGTAGATTAATGTGGAGATGAAAACCTGGTCTTACTAGCCTAAATTAACTTAAATATACCCATATCTCTTAAAGTTGTTACAGAATCATAACCAGGAATGACAGGGCACTGTATTTGTGATAAAAGGTGTCCAGGAAAAATGCGATGCTGGAACTTATGCTGAGAACAAAATGAAGCATTGTAGTGCTCCTTGAATTGTGTACTCACATGTTTGTTCTGTTATTTATGATCAGGGACTGTAGCACTGAAAATAGATAAGGGTAACATATTGACTATTTACAGGGAAAAAAGTACCAAAGAAGGAGGAGGTGCTATTGAACAGTCCAGAGTAAATTTGGTGTGCTTTTTGTCTTGTGCTCTGAAACTTTGAGAAATCCCTGTTACATACTCATGGTTCAGTTGCTGTGACTGTAGGGCAAGAGAAATCCTGGTAGACCCAGCTGGCTTTCAACTGCCAGCAAAAGCACGGGCTGGCTTTAGGCTTTCCAAGTCTCACTGAGAAAGACTGAGTGAAATTCCAGCAGAGAACAAGACCTTGATTTTTCTTTGTGTTGCTCTGGTGTACTGAATTTTTCCAGTAGTAACAGATCCAACAAATAGGCTTTCTTAGGTCACTGTTGCCACAGAAGGGTGAGCTTTTTTTTAATTGTCGATATTTTTATGGAAATGTGTATTGCAATTAAAAGGTACTTTTTTTTAACTCTACACTTTTCCATTAAGGTTTTAATTGGTTTAAATACATGCTATTGTCAAATGGACCAGAGTTTGGTAGTAGCCTTTGATGTTTTGTTGTACATTTAAATAGTTTGAGGTCTCATTTAAAATAAGTATGCAATTTTCAGATGCTGCTTTGAATGAGGAAATGCTTGTTATCTAGATCTTGAATAAAACAAGAGTGTTCAGGGTAATATAATCCATATGCATATTTAATTAATTTCTTTGCTCTCACTGTTGTAGATGAGCACTTAAAGTAAAAAAATCAGGTTTGAATGGGAAGAAGCTGACAGGTATGGAGTAGCGGTGACAAAAATAAAAACTAGGGGAAATCAAAGTGTAACGAGAACAAAATACAGCATCTTTTTCATCTTCTGGGCTGTCAGGGAAGTGATGTAACCAGCACGTTGTAGTCTTGCAGTAATCAGCTAATAAGTAGCTTCTCAGAACACTGTCAAAGACTCTGCAGCGCTGCCAGACCTTTGCCAAAGGTGGTATGTACATCCCCCACAAAATATGCTGCTAAAGAAAACAAGCAAATCCTCTGAAATGGGTTCTCAAGTTAAATGCTTGACTTTTGCTAGTGCAGGCTTTGTTGATGAACTGGACAGATTAGCCCTCAAAGATTTGTACTCGAAAGAGAATTGCTGAAGCTGAGTAGCTCAAAGGAAATTCAGGTGGCTGGAGGCTCTAAAGGAGGCTGACGCTCCGAGAGCAGCGAGGCATTTGTTTTTCCAATCACTGTGCAGAAGGGATGTGCCATATGTGAGACAAGAAGATCCTAGATGTGTGCCATGGTTTGGGTTTTTTGAGCCTAGTCTCAGCTGGTGGGCTCTCTCCTGAGGGAGAAAAGGGGGGGAAGGGTCCCACACTGCAGGCACACCTGCTCCTCTTTGATCCACCCAGCCTTCTGAGGCTTTCGAGTTACTAAATTTGGTGTTTATGCCACTTGGGAACCAAAGCTGACTGACTACTGTGGCTCACTGCTTACAGGCTGGTGTTTCCAAAGTCACCTGCCCAATAAGAGGCATTATTAACAGCCATGCCTCTTACAGTCTGATTGCAAGGGATTAACAGCTTCAAAAGAGGACAGCTAAGGGTTTAGCTTGTCAACTGGTATTCTTCTTGGAAGCACTTATCGGTGTATTGCTGGAGGTCAGGTCTAGAGGAGGAACAGAAGATATGTAGACAAAAATGACTGCATGTGTTGGCTGCAGGCTATGACAAGGTGAAGGTGGTAGGGATGAGCCTGAGGGGAGCCTTGCTAGAGCGGCTTCAGATATTATTACTCTGGATGATACTCTCTGTACAGAAGACTGGAAAGAATGTGGTCTAAGCCTTAGCTGCACCCCTTCACAGCCCAGCATAACACCTTAAAGCTATTCTGAAACAGCGTTTGCACTGAGACATCAGTGTGAACTGCAGTGTAAGTACAGATTTGCATCTGCAGATTTTGCTGGCAAGAATTTGCAACTCCTATCACACACAGAGCTGGGGGCACTAATATCCTAAGCTGCTGCAGTGGTTCATTCAGCAAGTGGGAGCTGAAGCACCCTGTGTCTACAACAGGCACCCTGTATAATCCTCCTGTGAACCTGCAATCCCTGAAGCACGATGTTGTGCCCATTGGCATATCTGAAGAGAGTTATGACTACTGGAAATTATGAGCGTGATTTTAAGAGCTGTGCGAGAGTGCCTGTGGTAGCAGTGCCACACAATCTGTGAATGCTCCTCTCTGCTCGGGGAAGATCAGGAGCTTGGAAATACCAAGCTGCTGCTCAGTATGGTGGGATGGAGACAAGGCAAGGAAATGCAACAGCTTTCCTTTTTGCAGCATGGTGTTATGTTTAGGGCAGCCTGCCTCTTTCAGCTGGGACACTTCTCGCCTGAGAAATGCTGTTTCTTCATTTCTTGGAAGAGCCTGTCAAAGGAGCTGCGGAGAGCGAAATCCTCCAGAGAGAAAAGCTGCAGAGGGCTTGGCCAGGCACCCTGCAAGAAGCTGCTGCAGTGGTAGTATCGGCCCTTGGCAAACTTCAGGTTTCTTCACTGTTTCTGTCTCCAGAGTGCTCTTGTGAAAGTCTGATTGCGTGTGCAGCTGCACCTCGTGACCTCCCAAGTAGCAGCATGTGAAGAAGGTATTTCGTTTTCATTAGCTGGGATAGTTGCTACTAATTAAGCAATGTAAAAACCCTTCAAGTTAGGTGCAAATTGAATTTTTCCTTTTAAAGACTCTCACAAAGGCGTGTTTCTAATTAAAGGTACTTCTCTTGGCTGGCTAAGAGCCATTTGGTCTGCTGTGTCTGTGCAGGAAGGTGTATCCGTTTCCATTAGCTGTCCCACATGCATGGGTGAGTCTAACTTAATTTGTCCACATTAACCTATGCAGCAGGTTTGAACAGGGCCAAGGAGGTGGCACAGCCTGTCCCCAGTTTGCCTGTGGCAAGAATCAGGAGCTGCCTTGCCCTTACTCAGAAACGTGTGCTTTTCTTTTCGTGAAGAGGCTGGGAACACTCACTGGCAAAAGCCACCCGTCTCGGAGCTGCTGGAGCGGTGGTGGCTTGTCCCCCCTCCCTGAGGCTGGCTGGGGCAGGGGAGGAGTGGGGAGAGCCCAGGGCCTGCTCCAGCTTTTACTTGTTTATTCAAGAGATGTTTGGGCATTCAATTTTAATTGTGTTAGGGAAGCACCTCTAAGTTTTGGACTCCCAGTGCTAATAGTAATAGCAGTTGCTTTTGTATTTGTAGCTTGCATATGCCTTAGTGATGATAGACCCAATTCATAAACGTGATTTAGTGCAACATAAGCGGCAGAAGTTTGTACGAAACGGCATCCTGTAACTTGTGTGTTCACAAGTTATTTTAAAAATTGTGCGGACAGGTGAAGCTGAAAAGACAGAATGTTAACCCTTCCTAAATTTCTGTTTGTTTAAAAAGAGAAAAACATCTAAGTCACGTGTTCTTACAATTCCTTGAGATCCGCACTGAGAAAAACTTGTAGAAGGGCTGCTCCTGGTTTAAGAGACCAGATTGTGACCTGACCCTGTGCAAGAAAACAGAACATAAGATTGATCCCTCAACAGCACACTTTAAGAGACAGCATCTCGAGTCCAGATGCTGCTTGGACAGCCTCATTTGCCCTTCTTTGGAGGGCAAAGCAGGCCACAGGAGAGGGCTGGCAGAGGAGCTGTGTCTCTCTCCCCACTTGACCTCAGACACTGAGGCTGGTTGGCTGAATAAACTGCAGGAAAGGGAGGGATTTCTCATTTGGCTCTCCGCAGGAGGAAATTCTGATAAAGAATTAGCAGATGAAGCAGCAACGACAAGGATAGCAATACAGGTATCGGAGCCTGAGTTCAGGCTTCTAAAAACACTGGCCCAGATTTCTGTGAAGCAGGGTCTCCTCCAGTGCTTGCCCTCTGGCAGCACACTGCTCGTCTCTGCCTATGCCTGCAGCTGCTGCCCAGGTGTCTTACTGGGACCTTAAAGGAGGGGAGAAAAAGATATTTTATGCTAGTTTAGTTTTCAGTTCCTAGAGGAACGAAACAGAGGACTTGATCTAGGAAGATAGTTTTTTCTTGTGGCTTTTTTGATGTTTCCACTTAGGACAGAGCTATATAGCAGTCAACCCCTGTTTGTGCATACATTGCTAAAAGACTTGTTTGTTTTGAGCTCAGCAACTAGGGCATGCCAAGAGTTGCCTTTAGCGTGATCCAGATGAAGCAAACGCACCAGGTTACACGTAGCATTTTTTAAATGAGTGAAACATCATGAAATTAGTTTTAAATAACACGAGAGATCTGTGGAGGGCTGTAGTTAAGAAAGAGCCAAAAGCAAGTCACAATAATACTACTTATGGATAATTCATTTCTGCATTTCCATGTGGAGAGAGTATAGCAATAGTTGTTGGCTCAAAGACTTTCATCAGCCAAAGTGGAGCTCTTGTCAGTCACAACTAGTCTAGTCCAGTGGTTTTGCATGAATGTATCCCTGCCTCCTACTTGTCACAGATCCTTTAAACTGTGCTATTCAGCTGGATAATACTCAACATACTCTAAATATCTACTTAATAGTTTGTATGTTATTAATAAATAGATACAGAAGTGACCTGCAGTTTCTTATGTGCGCAAGATCAACATATGTAGGAACAGAGCTGGGAGGAGTGACCAAACTAGGCACGCAACTCCAGTAGTATGAGTTATTACACTTTAATAGAAATGCTGAAAAACAAACTTTAATAAACTCATCAATGAAAATGATCAGAAAATTATTTGCAGCCGTGAATGTAAAAAGATATGAAAAATCTGGGACTGTCATAATTAAGAGGGTTTTTTAATAATAAAGGAATAGTTTCCTAAAGTAGTATATGGTATTTTATAAAGAAAAACTTAATGGCCAAATTCCTATTGAAACTCCCGTGAACATGAAAACCCACACAGAATTAGGAAGAAAACCACTGAATGATACTATATGATAACTGAGCAGTTTAATTTCTAAAAACTGGGAGGAGCCCTAGCTTCTACTGAAGTTATTTGGAGAGGTCAAAAATTTAGTGTTGCTTTTTTAAGATCTGCTGTAAGAAACAATGGTGTGGAAAGGGGGGGGGGTGTGCCTGCATTTATACTATGTGAATGGGTATTTCAGTAGATATTTAGTAAAACTACAAACATGGATTCCAGCAGCGTTTGAAGTTTTAGTACAATGTGCTTAATGATAAGCCAATATTAACTAACTTGGTGGTACCCAGTGGTATTTATCTATCAAGATGGTAATAGTACTTTTTTTTAAAAAGGTTGAGATTTGATACATTTGTTGTTCTTATTGAAAACAGCATAACTCTTGCTATTGTCTGAAATTGAGGAGAAGCTTCCTTTGAATTTCTTCATAGGTAAGCAGATATGTTTTAAATAATGAACTCTAAGACTGTTTTGCTGTTCAAGAACTTGCCCTCCCCGGCCCCCTCTGCCCTGATGGTTTTTAGAAGTAGTTGCCTTCCAACTTTGTGTACTACAACCAGGTAGAGTTTTTTTCTATGTCCTGTTTCGCAACTAATTGTGTTGGAACCTTGACCAGGGCAGCATCCTCCAATGCAGGGGCGAGAACAAATAGCCCTGCATTGGGGTGGAGGCACGTAACTGATGCTGGTCTTGAACTGGGTGCACTGTCAGACTGCTGAGACAGGAAAGGCAGGCCTGTTCAGGAGGTTGAGTAACAGAAACACAGCTTCTCTCAGGTTAGGGTCGCATCTCTGAGTTGACTGTAAGTTTTAGCAGGAGCTTTTCCTATGTAGATGGGTCATATGCAAGGTCTCAGTTGTGTGGGGGTTGTCTCGAAGCAAATGGGTGTCGAGTGCTCACTGCAGGAATTTCTGCAGCCATGGCACTGACATGAAATATTAACTTTCTCAAATACATTATCACTTGGTTTTGTAGAACCTGTAGAATTGTAAACATATCTGGTATCTCCCCTCCACACCAAATGTGGGCCAGTGATTTCAAAAGCTGTACAAACCATGAGTTTCAGAGGAACAATCAAATATATAGGCAGCAAGACTGAATAAGCCGAGTTTTAGAGCTTTTTCTCTAGTGTACGTGTGTGGTATCTCCCAGAGAGCTCTCCAAGCTTGGGACGGGGGAGTGACAAGTTCTCATCCTTTCAGAGGAACAGATGTCTGGTAGGGAGCAGGTTGACAAAGTAGATGAGGAGACTGAGGCATTCTGAGATGAAAATGCAGAAAGGTGGGAAGTAATGTTCCCTGAGGCCCAGGGAACCAACAAGGAGGAGCTACCTGTACTGAAATAAGAGGGTCCAAATTACTCTTTTAGTACACCTGAAAGCCAAGGGAAAATGCTTGTGGTCAGTCACTTATTGCTAGCAACAGGGTAGTGGGAAGGGCAGAAATCTAGGCAGGATAGGAAACAGTAAAGACCAGGAAAATGAGCATTAAACCTTCAGGATGGCTTGCACTTCAGAGGCTGGCAGTACTGTGATTGTGTGCTACAAAACTTTGCGCTCGTGTATGTTGAAGTGTGGTAGTTCTTAGTCCCAGGAAAATCAAAAAGGCTGTTGTTGACTCTATGGAATGATGCATCAGGATGCAGGATAGCAACAGAAATGACCAGGCAAACGATGTGTGGAAGCTGGTGGTGAATCTTTTGTCTCTATAAGGACTATGAGCAACAGAACAGAGACATATGGATTGTTTGGCTTTTGGAAAGCTTTTACAGAGTTAGTTGCCTGATCTGTGAACTTGTTAGTAGCCTATATATCAGGAGCCAAATGCTGGTAACAGTGTCAAAAGTGAGAATGCAGTCAGACCTCCCTGCGTATGAACTTGAGTCCTGAATGTGAAAGGAGGAGAATTGGTGTTGAATTTCTGGTAGAGACTGCCCCATCTCCCTGCAAGTGTGGTGGAGAGCTGCTTGGATCCGGGATGCAGTCTAGAGTTATCCCCTTCCAGCAGCTCATGTACTGGAAGACACCGGTAAATACAGGGTGGCCACGCTCACAGAAATGGCCTTGAACGCTCTCAAGAGCGTGAGCTTTGAAATCGCCCCGCAGCGTGCAGTTCTCTTCTTCCCTCTGGCTGTTCAGATGTGTATTATTGATGGCCTTCCACCATCCTCTCTCGCCCTGCTCCTGCAGAGCTCTTGTGCACTGCTGAGCCGAAGCAGGTGCAGAGACCAGCGTGGGGCCGGAGCTGCTCATCTCCAGGCTGTCAGGTCTTGTTTCTTTTCATGCATACTTCCTAGCACTAATAGGGACTACTTGATACTGGCGTACAAACTGAGGAGGACTTGTAGAGAATCTTTTTTTTTTTTTTTTTTTTCCTTCTTTATCCAGTAATTCAGTTGGTAACTTGTTTTCTTTTTAATATCTTCCTGGTTGGCTGGATAAGGAGTGCAGAGCTGTGTCTTGCTGAGCTGACTGCAGGTATAAGGGTATTCTACCACTGTCCCCCACCACCCTGTTTAAGTAACAGATTTATGCAGTCTTATGTTTCCCGCCTTCGCACTTCGGACAACTGGCCTTGTAAGGCATATTAGATGGGGGTTAAATGTCTAACTGCTGTTGATTTTTTTCACTGGTGTTGGGTTTTTAATGAAGTTGCTAGCATTAGGTACCAAATCCTGCTCCCTCGCTTTTGTTTGACTCAAGCTTAAATAAGTAGAGAAAAAAATCTGTCATTACTACTTATTTCGGAGGTTTCTTAATTTCTCAGTCACATTTATATAGGACATTAAAATGTCACTTTTAAAGGAATGCTTTGTGTTAAAAATCATAAAGAGAAGTTCACTGTATACCCTTTGCATTTAATCGTGGTTGTGGAAATGTGAATAGACACAGCATTGAAATATTGTTGAGTCTAAAAAATTAGAGTTCGTTCACACTCATTCATATTTGAAGTGGGTTTTTGCAGTGTATGCATGTGCACATACATGTATTTTTTGTTAGCCAAGCATATTCATACATGTGTGAATTATGTGCATCTGTCTTTAGAGAAGTCACCCGCTGCAGCGCTGGTGTGAGCTACCACATCTGGCTTGCAGCCTAAAAGGGCTTATGGTTGCTGGGCTCTTCTTCTTCCCTAGGAAAGGTTTCAGACTGAAGGTTGCTGAGCCGCTTGCCTGGTTCTGATGTGTGGAAAGATGAAGACAGTAAGACTTACATGTGCTACCATGTTTCAATGCATATAACGCTAGTCCCTGGAGGATTAGGTGTGCTCAAGTCCTCAGACAACCTGCGCAAATGAGGGAGGGAGGTGATGGGGGACTCAGGGCAGGAACCGGCGGCTGGATGGAGGAGCAAGCCAGGGTGGATGAGGGGCACAAGAGGCTGCAGAGGAGGGAGGAACATGAAGGAGAAAATATTCTGGAGTAAGTTTTGTTTGGGGTTTTTTTCTTACTGTGGGAGTAAAAAAACCCAACCAACAAACAAATAAATCCCCCAAAACCCCCGCTGCTGCAGAACTGCATAGTTTTAGGGTAGAATTTATGGGTAAAAATATATTGTTCTTAGTGAGATGAGGAGGCTCTAAGGAAATTTCTTTTTGTGCAAGGTTTGTTCTTGCCAACAAGAATTGTTATTGTATTTTTGTTTCTGTCCATTTATAGACCTATACCTATATTGCTACAAAAAGCCCCCTGAAAGATGAGTTGCTGGAAAGTGTGTTAGATATCTTTTAATTCTGTTTTAGAGATAGTTATGTTGCTTTGCAGTAGGACAGAGAAGAAACTTAGGAGATAATTTCTTAGAAAAAGAAAATTATGGAACAGGGAGGCTTTGAATCTGCCTTAATAGTGAATATTTCAATACTTCAGTGACTTTAGTAATGATCTTAGCTGGTAAGAAGATGATTTTATAGCAAAGTAAAAACAGCTTATAGTCTTTTGTTAATAATTTACCATTAAGTACTAGTGTCAGACTTGAGCACTAATAAGATTTAACAGCATAGAGGTGCAAGTCAGGCCTACTAATATGTAACTCTTTTGTATCTAAAAGTCGAAGTCATTTGTCTGATGGTCATAAGTGTGTTTATAAAAAGTTGGAACAGGAAAACAACTTAAAACATCATAAACCAATCCTCCCAGTGTACTTCTAAAACCATAAAACGTATCTCCCATCTGTGTGTAGAGTTGCTTCCATTTCGTCTTGGAATGAGGAAAGTAAATCACTGTAATGTGGTCTGTGATTTTTATATTGTAAGTTATGTGCTTAAAACTAATGGTTTTTTGGTGTGCTGCTTAGTATGTTACTCTGTTTCAGTACATTAGATAGATATGACCTATGACCAAATACCCCATCTGTGTCTCAGCTGACATTTAACTTGAATCCACTCTTGCAACGTAGTTGTGTATTTGACAACTCCATTTTTCAGCATCAAGCAGTTAAATGTAGCGGAAGAGGTGTTCTGGCTAACCATTCTTGTAAACTTTCACAACTGAGATGTATAAGCATTTAACTTTTTTTAAAATCAAACAATATTCTACAAGCAAAAGTATACTAATACAGAAACTATTGCTTTGGGAAGTAAGGTAGAGTGGAAGTCAAGACCATGTTGTACAGCCAGTTGTTTGTGTAGTAAGATTTAACAAGTTTATGGTGGTGTTACCCATGTTATGCAAAAAGATTATTTACTATTTATATTTTGGAGCCAATACTTTCTGCATTTAAAAGAAAAAAAAACCAAAACCCAACTGTGTATAGATGCAGATATCACATGACAGTGGTATAAAAAAGGGTAAGAGTAGCTATTGCATGCTCTGGATGTAGCTTGCTCGCTCTTGTTTGGTACGTTCACATGTTGAAACAGCCACCGAGCTGTAGCCACAGGATGCAGCGTCTGCTCCTCTTATTCTGTCCTGTCCTTTCTCAGTGAATAAAAAGGCAAGTTAGCATGATGGGGCCAGAGACAGGCTTTTGTGTTGTCTGCTGGCAGGAGAGGCAGTTGAGAGTGCCTTGTGTTCTTGCTGGGTAATTCTGCATTGTGAGCAGTGTCTTCCACTGTCTCTTACGCAGGCCACTGTAGAAAAGATAGCAATTAAATACCACAAGTAAATGATAGCTTTCTTTGTAGGATTTCTAACTTTCATTTTACAGGTAACACCTCCTACCACCCGCCCCAAATTAAGAAAAGTACTGCTTAGGTGTCAAGAGGTAGAAGTCCTCAGAACTGGTGTTTCTGGCAGGGTTCACAGAAGTTGTAGCTGTTTCTGCTCAACCAAAGTGCACTTGTGTTCTGCAGAGCTGGGGCACCTCTGGCTGGAAACCTTTGGAAAGGTTTCAGTATGTGTTATAAAATAGAGGGTTAAAAGGAACAGCAGAGCCCCAGTCAAGCATTAGACACATTAAATGCCAGAGTTGAATCAAACAGCAGTTTGATGCTGAGATTTGAAAGCAAAGCAGACATGGCATCATTTTTATTAACTGCCACAAGTTTACTGCAAATGATGTGTTCCTTGATTCATTATTAGCAGAAGAAGGAAGACTTTGTTGGGGGAAAAAGAATTTGACGTTTCTTTCTATATGAATAAGGAAAATTATTCTTTTTCCAAAGTGGTGTTATAAATAGTTTTGTTAAGTATTCTTCTTGGTAAATTGACAATATCGTTGCTACCAAAGGACAGAGCTAATGGTAGTAGAACCACTGAATAAATCATAAAATTAGTGTTAAAGTAAATAAGTTCACCCATGGTGAGGACCGTAATTGAGTTGGGGCAGAACTTACAACTACTGTTTGGTTTGCAACATTTGCTTTGCCAAAGGGAAAGCACCAGTCAGTCTTGGAATAATAAATGGTAGTTGCAGTGCGTGAAAATGTTAATGAATCCAGTAATGATGAACATGTTATGAGAATCGTATGTGCATTTTTAATTCATGCCTTCCATTTAGTAATCTGTGAGGTTTGGGTTTTTTCATGCTAGCAGTAGCTGCTATCGAAGTCAAGGGCCAAAGCAATTGAGTGGCTCAGTTAAAGAGGCTCTGGGACTCTTACGTTATGCAGACTGGCCTATGAGCATAACTTAGCATATTTGAATAAATTAATTCCTAAATTAAGATTACTTTGGTCAGACAGTATCAGATCTGGTTTGATCAATGCTCAGACTTACTTTAAATTTTCTCTAATACTTTTCATTTTACTGCTGCTCACTAACATAAAGTGAAGTAGAGCTCTTTAATGTTGTGGGGTTTGTTTTGTTTATTTATTTTTTTTTTTTTAATAATTGCTAAATGCCCAAACGTTATCTCACTACAAAAATGGCATCTGTACTTTGCAGTGTGTTTGGATATGGTGAGGGCGGACAGACCAGCCCTGCCAGTCACTGCCTTTTGTCTGGAACTCTTTCCCAGTGCTAGTACAGAAAGTCTTACAGTGCTAAACACTTCAGCTTTGCCCCTTCATGTGCTAAACCAAGGGCTTCAGTTTCCAACACTGGTAATCTTGTACATTTTTGTGGTCATGAAATTATCAAATTTTTGATACATGTATTTAAAAGGCATTAAAAAAATATGAAGAAAAGACAGTTTGTAGAGGTATGGAAAAAAAAAATATCCAAATCTCCATTCTTTCACTCTCCAACAAACTAATCTTCACAAAGCCTCTTTCTTCCTTCTGTTCTGAAATTCAGATGAAAATAACATTTCTTTTGTAGTGGTACCTTTAAGTCCTGGGTGGAAAATTGGAGGGTTTTTTCTATGTCTTTGTATAATTTAAGTAATTTTTTAGTTTTATGTGTAAAAAATAAAAAAACTGCAAGGTGATACTACCATGTGGAGAGGAAGAGAAACAAAATACAAGCTTTTGATGGTGGTGAATAGGGTTTCCTCTCTTTCTTGTAATTCATAAACTGCTCTGCTTTGCATCTACTTCCCAATGTGAGGGGTGTGTGTAATCTTTATTGTGGTATGGCACTTTGCAGTGCAAAGAGTTAAATGATGTGTGAAATGACCTGTCACACTGTATTATGTGCCACAGTATTATATACACAGAGGAATGCTTAAAAAAGGGCAGAAAAAAGCCCCACTTTTTTGTTGTTTTGAAGAGAAACATTTGGTGTATATGTATATATTTCTGCATAATTTATTTTAGCTAAGCCACAGGAGCCTATCAACTACCAAAATAGAAGGGATATGCTGGATAGTTTCCCTTATCAATTCATTAGGAAGGTAACAGTGGAGATTCAGTGCCTGCCTGTGATACAGCTTTCGTGCAGGGAAGAACAAAACCAAACTTTGCATCTTGTACTGGAAATAGCTTATGAATGGCTCCAAGTAGCTTCATTACTGTGGGAGAAGTTAGGAACGTGTTTACAAAGCCTTGCAAAAGGTTTAGAAAACAATGCTACACTGCATTTCTTATTAAATCATAAAATTCTCAAATTTGTACTACATGGTTTCATCTGATTTTTTGCCTGCGGTTGATAGCTTTGTTGAAGCTCGGATTGGAAACAAGAAGTCCGCAGTGTAAAAGTCTTGTCTTACAATTCATGCGTTCTCCTCTTCACTACAAATACCCTTCTGCCCTTTCATGAGGGTATGGATGCAAAGCTTCCCTCAGGTGTGGGGCCTAAATCCAAGTGCAAATTTAGGCCTTATTTTTAAATGGAAAATAGTCACTTGAAATGGGAGTTTCTTTCTTTCTTTTCTTCCTCTATATGCAGAATAAGGTCAGGAGTATGGCACATTTCACACACACACACACACACACCCCCAACTGCAGAGTTTGCTCCCTGTTAAAGATCTGCTAGTGGGGTAGAGAAACTGTTTTGCTTTAAAAAAGTGAGAACCGGAGAATAACACCGTCCTCTCCAAACGTTTGAGGTGATACAATGACATTCTCTGCTCATCATTACTCAGATTTTTAAAGACAGCAGTGGCAGTGCCAAAACCCTGATCAGGCATCCACCAACTCCATCCCCACTTCTAATCTGCTTAATATTTATGTCTCTGTATTTCATTTCCATAAATAATATATTTAAATACTTCAGATTAGTTATGTAGCAGTTGCTGCATTTTGGAGCAAGGCAGGGAAAACCCCACTCATGAGGAACAACGTGTCTTTTTGCACCTGCTCAGCATCGTTTACAGTAATTTATTTTCCGCCAGACGTGGGAATGGCCTTTTCCACCCTGTTGCGTGGGAAAGCTCATTTTCACATGCCAGTGGTGCTGTGAAGGAGGTGGCTGCATAGTCCTTTCCTCCCTGTCCTCACACTGAAGGCAGGTGGGGTGGGAGGTGGCGTGTTTCCAACTCCAGAGAAGGATGATGAGCCTTGAGAATATTGTCCAATTCCCAGCTTTGGGAAGGTGCAAATGGAAGCCTGCTTGCATTTGTGGAGTTGGTTTGAAGTGGTTTGGGTGCAGTTCATAACCAGATCTTCATTTCTTACCAAGATTTGGGAAGCTGCAAGTTCCAGTGGGTCATCAATCTGTTCCCACACAGAAGTCTGGCGTTTTTCTGTCTGGAAGTGCCTTATATTTGATGCTCCAGAGGAAAGCGAACTTCCTCTGCAAGTACTGTGTTTATCGAACTGCAATTCAGCATCATGGAGGAGAGAGGTGCTGCTTTCTCATGCCAGGTCGTGCACAGACTACCACAGGCTAGGATTATTGATTATTTAATGTAATCTAGTTTAACACTAAAACTCTTCCGTGCTACTTCTGATCAGGCTTGAAAAACTGGCCTCAAATCGTGTTACATATTGGAGACTCAGCCCAGTGTTGTTGGAGGACTCAAGATTCCTGGAGCTTTCTTGGTTGTTCCAGCACAAAACCAGGTTTCAGCATAATTTTGTTTTAAGTGAGAATAATTAATTGATGGCCAGAACTCAGTGAAATTCGGGTGTAGGACTTCACCCCCAAAAGAAGCACTTGCAAAATCAAAGCTGTTGAACTAAACTCTCTTATTTTTGGCACTTGCCTATTCAAGCAGTTTGTGCGGTTATATTAGATGGCAGCTGGGTCACAACTTTGCGTCTGGCTGTTCCTGAGGTTGGGTTAACAGGCTTCACCCTGATGCCCTGCCTGCGGTGGGAGCGGCAAGGGGCCCAAATGTGCATGCTCGCATGTGAGTGGGCACGCAAACGAGCTTTGCTGCGTCACGTATGGAGTATACTCCTCCTACGGTAGTCCCTGTGCAGGCTGTGGTCGGCACATCTGCTCCACTCCTTCTCATTCATCACCATATGAGCAATCTGGAGACCTGTGGTAGTTTTACATTCAGTGCAGTGATGCAACAGAAAAAAAATCTCTACCGTTTCCACGGCAACTTGTGCGTTGGACCCTGGCTGGAGCAAGGCAGCAGGATACTGTCAGTCCCTGCAGCTGGTGACTTCACTAAAAGCTTGTCAGAAGAAAGCTCTTGCTCCCCCCCCAAGCCCCTCTTGGTTATTGACGTAAGGGGATTGTGATGAATATACTACCATAAGCGCAGCTCTAGATTTCCTATTGTAACTTTTTTCCTTCATATTTTAACTCTCACTGCTGCTTTGTTTTGATTCGGTCTTCTATTTGCAAATAGTCATTGCAGAGTACTTCAGGATTATCCATTCAAACCTTGGTGAGGATGGCATGGTCAGAAGTAGTTAGTACTAGGTGACTGGTGGCCTGTGTAAAATGGTCTGGGAGGCTCGGTGCTGTCACTAGCTGACAGATACCAACAGCCCAGATGCCGTCAGCACCAGTAGGTCCCTTAGCAGCACTGTTTAGGGGACAGAGGGACTGAACTTCATCCTTTTTTCTCCCAAAGTGGTTCCTCCAATTCAGATTGCACACTGAGAAACAGTTTACAGATGGTTCTACCCTACAGTTTTCCTGGCCGAAACAACCTGTGCATTTATGCGTGTATCTGTGCATAGGTTTGCATATGTGTTTGCATAATTCCTAAGTCACACAAAAGCCACCCCTATTCAATACATACATACTGTATGGCAGTAATGCTATAATTTCTTTCACCAAAATGTGCCTTGCATCACACCTCGGTGATAATTCTATGGCCATTTGGGTTCCACTTGAGTGCTTTATTTAAGTCGCATCATCTTCACTGGATATTTATTATACTTCCTTAGTTATAAAAAGCTTAACACTTCTGCTTATGGAGCAAAGTAAATATTTGGTCTACTTTGCAGCTAACCTGAGAAGGTTTCTAATTAGAGCGTCCATGCTCTGAATGGTGTAAGATCTCTCAAGCTGATGAAATGCATATATGTGACATCTTTACCGTAACTGTAGAAAGTATGGGGAAAAAGTGCACCACTCCTGTTCACAAGAAACTTCTGTTATGCTGTAAAATGCAACAGTCTCCCAAGCATTTACTACCATGATTAGAGTTGCACAATCAGCACACAAGCGTTCACTGTTAGTATTTTACACAGCTAACGTGCCAAAATAGCTTCCTCTTTTAAGCAATTATAGCTCATGTAGAATTTGAGCATATCAGGAGTTGTCTGTCAAAATGTTTTTAATGAAAAATTGAGTTTGCATAACACTGACATATTGATGTCTTTGCTTCTAACTGTTGATACTGATGGGCTAAAAAGCTTGATTTTTGGGGTGGGAGAAAATTGCATTAGTTCAGCTCATTTGGAGAATCTGTTTGCTGAATTTGCTAAGCTTTGTTTTTCTGCTGAATATTAAACCCTATTTCCCAACCATGCGTATACTGCCTGAGGGGAACGGTTCCAGCTCCCATTTTCCGTGACATTTTCTTATAATGCAGCCCAGGCCCGAGCCAGGGGTGCCGTGCAGAGCTGATATCGTAGGCTGTGTTAGGGGAGGCATGGTCTGATCAAAAAGCTGCTGCTTGGTACTTCCCAGACTCCAGTGTTGCACCTCAGCAGCTGAATAAGAAGTGTCATGGTTTTTCCCTAAGCATCATTTTGGTTAATTCAGTTGTTGTGGTGAAACCTGTCCTTCCATGTGATGACTTGCTGAGTAGATACTCACTTTGTGAAGCTCTAGCTGGATTAGAGCAGTATACAAATAAACACAAGTACCTTTGTAGTTTTTCCTTTGTTGTTGCCCTCCTATTCACAGTAGAGATATATAAATGCTAAAGCGTGTTACCAGTTTCAAAATGACATTATTAGCTCTGTTTCACCCTCCCAATAAACACCTGAAGATCATTAGTTGTTTCTTTCTTCCCTGAAACACACTCAAGCATGTGTGGAGCTATGTGGTATACTCTGCCTTTATCTGAAATAAGCTCTGAAATTTAAGAAGAAGCGGAGATAAAAGCTCCATTGGGGAGAGGATGAGTTCCATCAGTGCCCTGCCCTCGGCCATCATTGGAAGCGAGTCGTGGGAAGCAGCCAAACGGCCGTGCCGGCTGATGCGTCGGCGCTCTGCTGCGCTTCGGGTCTGTTGCCGTTGTTGGGAATGTGAAAAGGTTGTCAGAGAAGGGGAGCGTATCTTTTGTAGTCGTGTAGCATCCACTACCCAAGGTACTCCAAGTCCTTCTTTGACATCTTTGAATTAAGCTTCGCTGCCCCTGTGTGATTCAGTATTATCTCCATTATGCAGGAGGAGAGACTTGGACAGAGACAGATGAAGCTGTTTGCTGAAGGTCATGCAGCAATTCTCTGGCAGTGCTGCTCTGCTGCTTTCCAGCACTGTCTCAGAGGCAAGGTTGTCCTTTCTCCCTTGTGGGTGCTGAAGGGAGGAGTATTAGCCCTTTTTATTTTATTTTTTTTTAAATTTTCAGCCGCCTCTTCCTGTGTTTGAACAGAGTGAAATTGTCTGGACTGGTGAAGCAAGTTGGCTTCATACATCTTGTCAAATTAACTGTCCTTGTCTGTGTACGCATGGGACTGCGTGGCAGGAGTCAGCAGGTGCAGAAGGCACAGGCACGCTGGTAGTGTCAGAGGCGCTTATGGGACCCGTAGGGGTTGGCAATGCGAGAAACAGTCTATTTTAAACTTATATTTCTGTGAAGAGTAAAAGATCAAATGTACTTATAATTGTTGCCATCATGCTAGCTGACAACAGACTGATTTCTTTCCTCCATGTATCATCCAGCTCCACCAATATTCATGAGAGCTCTCATCTGTCGGGGCGAAGAGGGTGTTTGGCATAGCACAGAGCTGTCTATCCAACCCTATATCTTTAATGTTGGTGTTGATGAGCGATGCTCAGAGACTCTCTAGCCACAGGTTAGCAGGTGACAGGAATCCCCAAGAGTAGGGTACCTGCTGTGAGTAATCAGACAGGAACCCGGTGCGGACCAAAATACTCAGAAATAGGCAGCGGGACCTTTCCTGCAGGGTCTGAGGGAGTACGTGCAGCTAACTCAGAGGCTAGGATGTGAAAGGCTAGCTAGTTCCCCTCACTATCTCATAAAAATGAGCTGGCAAAATGGGACCATGGTGGTCTCTGACATCATTACATGGTAATCACTCAGTTGCAATTAAACATGCTTAGCCTGGTAACTCCAGTAAGCTGCTGGTGGTGTCCAGGTATGGGGTCATGGGAGGTGCGAGCTGTTAGCTTTTCTTTTTTGTGTGTTACTTGCTCTTCCCTCAGCATGTTACCTCCAAGGTCAGCTTTGACCGTGAGCAGGGTGCTTCCAGGGCTCAGCAAGGCTGTGCACACTAACGTGCTGCAGTGTGGGTGCCTGCTTTATTTTGGTGCTGGGAGAAAGAGAAGCTATTACGAAGTCAAGAGTCATTTTCCCCCATATAATGGTAACACTAGGAATGTTGTGTGGCACTGACCCAAAGTTGCCAGGTTGTGATAGCTACATTTGTTGTTGTATTATGACCTATTTATTATAACACGTCATCAAATGTAATATTCTATTTTCCCCTCCCTCAGCAAAGGGACATCTCATCTCCCAGCGATAGTCATCTCAGCTCTGACAGAAATTCAGGGTCTTCTGCTTCATGCCTTCACCCTCCTTAGGCCAGCAAAAGTGCTGATAGTGGAGAAGGAATAACAGCAAATCCCACATATGCATTAAATCCCCAACACATTCTGTGTAACAGAATATGTTGTTAAACTCTCATAAACTACCCGCTGTAGAGTCCTGTCTCCACAGATAACGTGCTTCTGAATCCCAAAGCCCTTTTCAATGCATTTAAAGTGGGGTAATGTGAAACAAAATCATTCTGGACAAATGTAGGGAGCAGAGTTGTCAGCAACCAGTCAGGAGGAAAGGCAGATCTAGTTTGTTAGGCATACATTACAGTGTGTAGCTAACAGTAACAGATACATAAATTGCTCTGGCTTTCTCACAGAGATGTTGACCCAGAATCCACTCAGAGGGAAGAGTAACAGTTCCCTTTACAGATGCAAAAATCAGACAAGAGTGAAATAGCCATGATCCCCATAATGGAAGAAAAAAATTGTCTATTCTTACCATGACTCTTTTTGGGCAGAAGTTAGTTCAGTCAAGCTTACTCATTTAGGAGTGATAAACACAAGGGTTGCTTAGTTTTAGTAGTTCTTGCCTCCTTGCCTGATGAAATGAGCTATCCAAGGACTCTTATTCCCTGTCTGCCAGAGAGGGAAACCTAAAGCATATTTAATGACATGCAGAAACTGAAGGGAGAATTAATAGCAGTGAAGTGTCTAGGTGACTCTCTGAAAAGTTAAGATGAAAAGCTTTGAAAGTGACCTTCATGTTTGATGTTCCCTCTCTGCTTTTCTCTACACTTGAAGCTCTAATAATCACTTTTTTCCACTTTGTCACTGTATCACTTTTTTCATGAAACGTTTCCATAGCTAGGTAGAAATTTGGATCCAGGGTGGTAATATCTGCACACGTTGGGTGGATGCAAAACACAAAGGCTGGTACAAAGGGTCGGATGTCTTTGTAGTGGACGGAACAAAAACTTGTCATAGGTTGCTAAATATAGGTTTTCAGTATTTTATTTAAAAGTTGACTATAACTTTAAGAAAGGATAAAATTATCAGCAAGTGTTTCTTTGAGTAGGATATGCTGTCTGTCCCCTTTGAGCAGTGCAGAAATCTGCTGAGAGAGTGAGCACAAGGAAAGCATGTTGGGAATGGGAAAACGATGTACAACCAGAGGCTGTAACCCTGTGGGTTCTCAGGCAGCAGACTGCAAATGCTGGCATGCTGTAGGAGGATGACATACATAGTCATGTCTGGATCAGATGGAAGGACAGGGAAGGAAGGAGATGTGGCATCTGAGTAGAAAGGGAAGGGGAGAAGAAACATCCGAAGCTCAGAAATGAGAGCAGAAAGTGCCAGTAGTCAGGCTGGAAGACAAGAGGAAGGAGGAGCCTTTGGGGAAGGAGTTATCTCTAAGGCAGTTGTGTTTACTTTGGTTTAAAATTGTAGTAGGCTTTTGTAGTTGTGACTGAAACCGGAGTTAATGGCCCCATTTGAGACACCAATGCCTCCTTCATTGCTTGAAATGGGGATAGTTTGGGTAAAAACAACATATTTTGCTTTTAGGATAATTAAAGGTTTATTTTGCTTGAAATGGCACTTTTCATGGAGTGATAATGACACAAATCTTGTCTGGTGTTCCTTTAGCTTACAGTGAGCAAAAGAGTAAGAAGTTTATTTTCCTGGCCCTTAAGTGATCCTGGAGACATGGGACTCGTAACACGTTCCAGAGTAGTTTCTTCCCAACAGTCACGGAAGAATCTCTCTGCCAGCTACGGGCACGTGTGTATGAAGACACATAACTAGTTGGTCATGGAGAGACTTTTTTTTCATTGCCTTGTTGAAGTGGTTCTTAGTCTGGCTGACCTTCTTGGTCCGCCCTTTGCGGGCAACCAAGCTATCCTATCCCCCGGCAGGTCTGGTGTCGGAGTGCTGTAGCCTCGTAGGTCTGGGTTGGTGATGAGCGATGCTGTCAGGCTCCTCTCAACACCATGAGGTGCTGTGAAGTGCTTCTTGTCCAGCCTGAGAGGAGCAGTTACTCCTCTAGGTATCCTCACACTGGAAGAAACTGTTTTGATCGGCAAATAACCTTGCATAAAGCTCAGGTGTAAAGGGGAAGAAGTGGTATTAATTTTCATAGTGTTTCAGCTGGGGGCGAAGTAGCCTTATTCTATCACAACTTCACTGTAGGTACCCAACCCTCCCATAATCTATTGAATATTTCGCGATATTTTCATCGTTGTGACTTCATTCTCGCTGAGAATCTGTTTAGGATGTGTTGACTTAAAAATAATACATAAACAAGGTGCAAACAGTTCAGTTAAGTGATAGCCTGAGGTTAAGAACACGGTGATCAAGTTCAGCGTCTGAAGTTGGCAGGGAAATTGTCTTACCATCTAGGAAAACTTGAAATTAAACTTTTTTTGAAATATAGATGGTAAGTCTGTGAAAGAAACTCACTTGCACATCTAAACAAAGCCAGCTTTCCAGGGTTGAAGAGAGCTGCTTGAGCTCTCAGGCTGCCTTTAGGAGAGAGGGGCCATGTCCCCACCATGTAACCTCTCTGCTGAGGTTGTGCTTTGTAGCATCTGTGAGAAAATCTTTAGGTAAAATCAGAGCTGTGTTGCCTGTCTGGCCACTGTTGGTCTTGGGCCCCTGTCACCAGCAGTGGGCAGGGCTGCTCGAGCTAACAGAGCCACCAGCTTCGGGTTTATTTTTGTTGGGGTTATGAGACCTTAATGACTTGAGGGGAGTTTTTGGAAACACTGAAGTTCTGCACTATGCTTATGTTCAGCTTTTTGTTCTCCCTGGCATTGCCTTCAAGTAAACACAGGGGGAGTAACCTCAAAAGGAGCAAAAATCCATTCCTGTGTTAGAGTAAACAGGAGGATTAAGCTCTTTCCCCCAGTAATCAGATTCTGGCATGCTGTAGGAGGATGACATACATAGTCATGGCTTTTGAAGATGACTGTGTATTTTCCTGTATGTGATGGATTTTGTATGTGCCTGTGAAGTAAAAGTTAACTTGGCTATGAAAATCTAATGATTTTTTTTCTCTATGATAATTTTACTTTTGGTTGTTTACTTCATACGATGACCACAGACATGTACCATCCCAGCCTATAGCATGAGGCAGGGGAAATCGTCCTGCAGTTGTTCTGTCTCATGCTCTTCTCAAGCCGCAGGCCTTTGGTGACTGTCTGGGACCCTTTGGAAAATGAAAGCCCTCCCAAGGTCACGGTATCGAGGATTCAAATCAATGTGGGAGAAGAGGGCAAAGTTGTCTGGATGGGAAAAATCCTTAAGTTGGTTGCAGTATAGAATTGTCATGGTTTAACCCCAGCCAGCAGCTAAGCACCATGCAGCTGCTCGCTCACTCGCCCCCCACCCAGTGGGATGGGGGAAAAAATTGGGAAAAGTAGTAAAACTCATGGGTTGAGATAAGATTGGTTTAATAGAATAGAAAAGAGGATACTGATAACGATAACACTAATAAAATGACAACAGTAATAATAAAAGGATTGGAATATATAAATGATGCACAATGCAATTGCTCACCACCTGCTGATCGATGCCCAGTTAGTCCCTGAGCGGTGATCCCTCTGCCCCCACTCCCCCCGGTTTCTATACTAGATGTGACATCCCATGGTATGGAATAGCCCGTCAGCCACCTTGGGTCAGCTGCCCTGGCTATGTCCTGTGCCAACTTCTTGTGTCCCTCCAGCCTTCTTGCTGGCTGGGCATGAGAAGCTGAAAAATCCTTGACTTTAGACTAAACACTCTACTTAGCAACAACTGAAAACATCAGTGTTATCAACATTCTTCTCATACCTAGCTCAAAAACATAGCACTGTGCCAGCTACTAGGAAGACGGTTAACTCTATCCCAGCTGAAACCAGGACAAGAATCTAGCCCAATTCATATGTGGACCAAATGCCACCATTCTGTCACCCCTGGTCAGCAAAAAAAGTACAGTTGCAGTTGGATTGTCAGTATCCAACCACTGTTTCCTGAGCTGGTCTATGTTGCCTCATGGTGTCTGGTCTCAGGATTCAAATTTGGGAGGCGGTAGCTGTATGTATAGGTCTGTGTTTGTGCAGTAATGCACATGGTATATTTGAAGTCCATCCTATCAGCATGTTTCCAAAGCACTCGCCATATATAAACGGTACAGTGGCTGTTTTGCAAAAACCTCTAAGTCTTTCCTTCCTTTTGACAGATTGAAGACATCATTACGAGAATGCAGGATGACAAAACAGGTGGAGTTCCCATCCGCACTGTCAAGAGCTTTCTGTCTAAAATCCCCAGCGTCGTCACCGGTAAGGACCCTAGTTAGCAGGGAAGAGAGCTGGTACTCACTGGCTCTAAGCAAACACACTGCTAAAGCTGCAGAAAAGAAGGAATGTAAGAAAAAAAAAGTCCTCCTCTGCTTGTATTTTCTGCACATTGTTGTTATGGGGTGAATATTAAAGAGAGTTAAGAAATCTTGGTTCAGGTAAGCAAGTATTTATATTTCTTTTTGGGGTGAGTTCTTAAAAAAATGTTACATGGCTTTTGTGGCTGTCACAGTATCACCAGTCAGTCATTCCCTATAATGGGGGTAGGACAATCTTGGGGAAGAGCTCAAGAAAGTAAGTTGATACTGTTCTCTCACTCATATCCAGATACTCTTATTGGACTTTCATCACAGATAGAAGAATGTGAAATACCTTTATGCATGTATGCTGCTTTATTAAAGCTATATGTACAGAAGCGTGGATGGAGCAGAGACTGGCAGTCAGAGTACAAAACTGTTCCTACATATATTTCCAGACAGAATATGTTCCAGTGCAACAAAGAACTTTGCTGTTGATAGATGATGAGTTTCTTCAGGGTGATGTAAATTGCTTGGAGGATTTGTACTTGGGTTTCTGGTACCTGTTTTCACTAACTCGATAGTAGTATTCACTATGGTGGCACAAAACTACTGTTTTGTTTCTCTGTACTAGTAGACTGTTGTCCAACATGAGATACCTAACTACTCCTGGGACTTAAAATTTATGATGTTGTGTATCTCTGTAAAGTAAGTACAATTTTCTCTGTCCTGCAGAGTCTCTTTCCAAATCAGACAAGAAACACACACTGATGAGTGTTTAGGGAAGTTCCCCTCCTGTTCCGAAAAGTGAAGGGCTTTGTTGTCTGCGGCTGTGACTTTACTGCAGTAAAATTCAGATGATCACTAAAAATGCTAAAGTCGCGTTGTTGCTTCTAGATAGCACACAGATAACTGGAAGAAGACTGGCAGTTCAAATAGACCTTTCTTGGTCTTGGGGTCTTTATACTGTTGTAAAATAATGGGGAGATATCTCATCAACAGGGATGCTGGCAATGCAGCTGGTGTCAAGCCATTGCAAAGAGGGTTCCCTGCAGTGGAGCATATCTGAGCTGAAGCACTTCAAAAATATTTTTACTGTGAAAATGGTTGGATTGAGCAGAGTTTGAGGTTGTGTTGATTGATTCCGGAGTGTGATCTGATATATTTGTATCAGAAGAAGTGTCCAACTTAAGCTACAGGAATGGATTACAAATCTATAGGGTTCTTGGGGATAGGCAGGGCATATGGGAATTGGAATGAAGTTTTTACTTAAATGAGGCTCAGTCCAGTTAAGCCCTTTTTACTGAGCAACAGGCTCCTCTGTCCGAAATTGATTTCAAGGTGGTGACCCGGTGTAACTGTCAGTTGCAGGATTAGGGGGTTACAGTGGAAAAGAACATGAATCTAGAGTGAGATGTGAAAATTGCATTACTAAATTTCAGGTATGGCTGGATCAGGTATGAGCTAACTGTTCTTGAAGGTTCCTGGGGAAAATAACTATCTGATGTGAAAACTGATTCCATAAGCTGAGGTCTGCAATACACAGACTGGATGTCTTAAGATTGACTCAGCTAAAACAAGTTTGATATTCCTGTTAATATTCATAGCATTGATTAAGCAATTGATCTAGTCATCAAGCCACCACCTGTTACGCAAAAGAAAAAGGAAATGGGAGACCTCACAGCATCTTTAAACTAATTATACTTATCCTTAGGTACCACCCTGCTTGTCAGCTCCCTGGCACGATGGACACTGCACCCTTGCACTCTGCTGTTCTGGAACAGCAGCTGCAATTGCATCACCTTAAAATGGCTGGCTTTTCGCAGCACAGGGAGTAGTGAAAAGATGTAGGTAAAATAAGAACAAAACCTCCCTCCAAAGCTCACAGAAAAACCTCTGATTTGGAGGGGAACAATCTCAGTACCATTCCCTTCAGGTGGTTTGAAGGCAGCTCCCTTGTAATGCACTGGGCAGGGCATGAAGCCTCTGAGTTTGAAAAGTATGGGAAAATAATGGCTCAGCTGAGAAGCCAAGGTTTTCTTCATTTCTCCTTTCAGATGCACAGACCTGCCTATTTGTAGACCAAACCAAAAGAAATTTATGTGCGATATCAGTACTTGTGATAGATGGGTAAAGAGCTGGAGCGCTAGAAGAGGCTGGAGCACCTATGTTTGAGTGGAAGCTGAGGACGCTGGGTTTGTTCAGTCTTGAGAAGGGGAAGCTGAAGGGAATGACAGGCTATAGAGAAGACAGGGTCAGACCCTTTCTCAAGAGTGCATGGTGGAAGCAGGAAAAGAAATCCCAACTGGATTTAGGAAGAAAGTTGTTCATGGTCAGAGCAGCGGAGCATGGGCCCGGTGGCCTGGAGAGGCTGTGGAACCAACATTTTGGAGCTGTTCAGAACCCCCTGAGCCCAGCTAAACTGAGCAATCTGACCTAACTGTGCATTTGGCCTTGCTTTGGATGGAGGTTGGACTAGATGACCTCCAGAGAATCCTTCCAACCCAAACTATTCTTACAATCATTGGATACTCAATTTTAGTGCTTGTCTAATTCCACTCAGTGTTGTGAGCACAAGAGAAGAACTGGTATTTTCAAAAACTGTGGACCCCCTCTTGGGAAGAGCTTAATTTCTAGCTCTGGCATTTTCACACACTTTCTATTTCTACCTGAAAAACGGAACAGCAACACCGAGATGTGATTTACTTCACAGGCTCACAGTGACTGTGATTAACAGGGGTTTATTTTTGTTTGACACTTCTATTGTAATTGCTTCTCACAGGAGAAATGTAAAATCTTAAAGAAACATTACAGCAGTGCCTTGGTGCTCTAAACAGGTAGCTCTGTTTATAGTACAGCAAAGTGGGTGTTTGATTTAAAGTTTGAATGCCAGGGGAAGAACCGCTCGTCTCTGTTTTGCTTTCATCCGTCCTGATGCCTAAGTTGTGAATGAGGCATTGTGTAACAGGAGGAGAAGGAGCCTCAGGGAGTTATCATTAATGGTCCTCTCAACAACAGGAATCTGGGAAAAAGGATGAAAAAAACCTTTTTTGAATGTATGATGAGTCTGTGTGGGGATTCTGTGCCAAAGGCATGTTTTAATCTGCATTAGAAGTGGATTCGTGTACCCTCTTTCCTTGCTTTTGGCTCAAAGTAGGTCAGTCAAAGGCGGACACATCACACCAGTATCTTCTTGGTTAAGCTTTCACTCTTATGGGCAAGCCACAGAGAATGAAAGTAAGATGAAACCAGTCTGTGTGGCATCTGTGTGCATGTATCTGATGTTGTCCAACGGTAGCTTTAGAGTATGGAATAAAAAAATGACTGAAGGCAGGTATTGAGTAGTCCTGTGATCCATGCCCAGACTGGGTGGTCAGCCAATGCACATGATGGCAGTTGCTGCAATAAATGGAGTTGCACGTTTCTCTTTACTGAGGAAACTGTTTTCTCACTAAATGATTTTTGTTTCTGTAAATGAATCAGCAATTCTCTATTTTCCCTGTCATCAGGCTGTTGTAAGAACATCTCATTATACTAACTAGCAACAAAACTGGCTTTCTAATCTTCTTTTTTTTTTATTTCTGTACAATTGCATCTTAAAACTAAACTCCTGTTTTGGTAGGAGGACCAAATGCATATACTTTCTTCTCCCACTGATTCAGACTTGGCCTTATACAACATTGCCAAAACAAGTCAGAAAGAAGTCAGTGCTGCAACTGCTGAGCTTTCCAGTGCAGAAAGCCTCCTTCATGCTTCCCAATCTGCCCCCAACCTCATTCCAGATTTCTCCTGGTCTTGTGTACTGTCTGATCCTCTGTCCCAGCATCCTTGCTACTGCAACCCAAGGGACACGTGCAGTCTACAAGCCTTCCACCATTCTGCCGCCCTCCTAAGAGGTTTTGATACAGCTTCGTTCTGACCCATAACCACCTGGCTTCGAGCAAGCCTGTCCCCACAGCTCCATTTTGAGTGATACCTCCTCCTTCCAGCAGCAGTCCCCTAGCTGGCACCTTGCTCGTGCACTGCTCCTGACCCTTACTCCAACAATCGCTTGTCTTCTTGCTCTGCTCCCGAAGCTGCCTCCGTGGCTTTGAACGTGTGGACGGGTGATGTCCCGGCTGTACTGGCTTGGGTTAAGTGCTGCCACGCAAGCTTCGTGCACGCAGCCCTGCCACTGCGTTTCATTCCTGACCTGCCATGTCTGTCTTATGTGTCCCAGACCTCTCTGGGCAGAAGGTGCCAGTATTACTGAAATGTGCCAGATGGCCTGTCGTTACTCGAGACTCATGAGCTAAACCAAGTTTAAACTGCCGTGTGTCTCTGTCTGAAGAAGCCAGCATGTGTCTTGGCAAATGCCTATGGAGTCGTCCCAGAACACATCAGAATGTCACTTAATCAAAGAAAATGTGTTTGGCTGGAGTATGGAAATCCCATAGTGTCGGGAAAGAGAGACTTTATTATTGATAGTGTTCCCTGATGGCATAGTTCAGGACAGACGAGTTCTGCTGGAGGACTTCATACACCCATTGCTAAAGGAGTTCCTGCAGTGCCAGTGTGGGGGTATTCTTTGCCTGTTCCCTTCAGAGGAGTTCAAACACATATCTCTCGCAGATGCGGCAGCCAGAGGCGCAAGGGAGAAGAGCGAGTTCCTCGTCTCCAGGGTTTGAAAGGTCCCTGTTCAGAGGAACCATACAAAGACAGAAGTTGTGGCGTGGGGAGCAGGACCAGGACTGGCGATGCTGATGAGAGCCAGTACCCATCACCTAGCAGGGCCTGGAGAGCAGCCTGTGAGGCTGGGTGCTTTGCCACAGTATTCACTTTCTTAATGCTATTTTTCAGGAGTAGAACGTGCATTGATGCCTTACAGAAACTACTTTCATTGGGACAAAAAAATCCTTCGTAAGCTGGCTGCAAATGAATTTGGCTTCCCCTGGGCTGTCTGTCCAGCTGCTTGCATCACCTGACCATGGGCTTTTAACTGGAGGACTGAGTCTGACACAGATTTCACCAAACATTTGGGTAGTTTCCCTCTAGATCTAAACACTCATCCCTAGATCTGGGACAGCACTAGTAGTTGAACGTGAACAGCCGAAATGTTTGTCAAAATGAGTGTCTGTGTCTGAACTTCTAGCCCAGGTGAATCTTTCTCTTTTTGTCTTTTTTGTGTTTTGTCTTTCCTCTGTAGTTTTGCTTTGAGAAACAGGAGACTTGCAATGTGATACTGACTCTGTTTCAGGCAAAGTTAGTAGACTTAGATAGTCCCAAATCTAAACAAAGTTCAGTCTTTTACTAAACATGAATAAGCCTATTTAGTCAAAACAAGCAAAATGGGGGGGAGGGGGGACAGACGACTTTGCCAAAACTTAAATCAATATCCAAACTAATTTGGGGTGTTTACTGATTTGTAAATGATACAAAGAATGTGCTCGTGGGTTAAAATTGACATGTATTTATATATACATATATAGTACTGTATCATTTCTGGTGGTTTTCCACATTTATGTGCAGCAGATGCTACACAGTAAATTCAACAGTTGTGCAATTGCGTGGTGAAAACTGGATTGCAAACGCAGGTCGAGCATACAAATCTATTTATTTCTCACAAAAAATCAATTGCTCGGAGCAAGTTGCATTTAAACTAATTCAAGTCAAGTCTGGGTTTCTTTATCACAACTCGTATTTTCTTCTTTTATGGATTTCTTCTTCAAATTGCACCCAGTGGAAATGTAATCCATCCATCCCTCAATAAGAAGGTTGTTATACCTTTTAATCTAGTATTTCAAAGCTGCTGTGAATCACGTAGCATTAGACATGTCAGCTATTACGTGACTAGTGCATGCCTTACCATTTTTTTTTTCCCTGTAGCATTCTCTTAAGCTTTCTGTTCCCATGGCAGAAGACAAATTAACCCAGTTAAGGAGCTGAAGAGTTACGCTGTCTTCATCCACAGCTCCCTCCTTCCTTTTTCTCTCTCTTTAACTGCATCCAGCTTCCTACCTTTCAAAGGGTGAGAGGGATGGGGGTGGGAAAGACGAAAATCAGCTCTCTGAAGTATAGCAGTTCTTTGCCTGTTAAGATGCAGGTCAGCGCCTTGTGAAGCAGAAGTTTAAAAGATTTGATTTTCAGAGGACAAGGGGGATAGTAGCTTAATTGAATAGGAGATGGTTGTCAAGGAAATAAGAGAAAGCAACCAGAATTAACGTTTCAAACAGCGAATAGTCAATATATCTCTCTGTGCATCTGCATGTGTGTATGCTTAAATATACACAAAGAGCGTGCAATTTTTCTTAAGAATAAGTCTGAGTGGTAAGTGTTGTATGCTAGAAATAAACAAGGACAGGCTTCTGCGTTTGTAGGTGCTATGCAGAATGAGGACTGCTAGTCTAGTGTTTGTGTATCACTGCCCTCTGCCGCAACAAAACTATAGTTCAGTTCGTGCAGCTCTTCACCTTCATCGCAAGCTGTGCCGTGCTTGTATTGTGCTTTCCCAGCTCAGGCGGACTTTGTGTGGTGCGTTTTGTGGGCGGCTCGTTCCATGGTAGTGGTCCTCCCTAGCTGTGTGGTATGAACGCGGCCCAAATATTGCAGTATGTGCGACTTCGTAGCTATGCTGAGCCTTGAGAGGAAGGATGGTTTTCACAGCTGGCTGTTGATGCCGCTTCCGTGTCTTACTCGGTTCTCCGTTCCTTTTGCCGCTGCTTATCTCTGTGTAAGTATGCTTGTATGTCACATGAAGCTTATGCATCCCTTAAAAATGTGTGCACACATTATGGCATAAATCCTAAATGGTTAAATGACATTAAGCATCACTTAAAAATTACCAAAATTGGATGTTTTACATAACCACATACTTTCATATGACAGCACTTGAAAGTAGTCGTACCTGAGGTGGAAAACACTAGAGGAAAAACACATCACAGCAGTGGGAACATTAAAATTTGGCTTAGGCCACTGCAGAATGCTTATGAAACACATCCTTAGGCTTTAGTATTCAGTCAGTAATATGGTCTCTCAAGTAGTATCTAAAAAGCCCTGAATATTATGAGGAATTTAATTTCCTTGCATCAGAACTGTGAAGGTCCTTCCTGGTCCTACTTGTCCTTGCTGGATTTGAACCTCTGCATCTGTCAAGTGAAGCTATGATAAATGAGAAGCTTAAATAATCATGCCACATGGATATTCCTGTCGGCAATAAAAATAAATGAAAAATCACCAAATGGTCCAGCTTTATCTTTCTGCAGTGACTTGTCTGCTTTTCCTAGTCACCAGAGGTGTTGTCAAAAAGGAAAGTAAAACCAAGACCTTCCGGCCACCTGGGCGGAAGTTAGAACAACACAAAAGTATAATTTCTCATATTGAAGAATATGAGCACAAAAATTACTGAGCTGGAAGGCATCAAATGAAAGCTATTTGCCTGGAACAAAGCAGGTCTATTAAAAATGGTTTAAATTTTTTTTTTCCCAAGAATTGCTTTTAGGCCTTTTCAGTCTTTCAGTTGAGACTAAAAGCTGGAATAGAGACAGATTTGATGATAAATTACCTGCTGAACTCCAGTGTTTAGATGAATTGGTAATTCAGCCACAATAACAAAAAATCTTACATATTAAGAGTATTCTTGTTGCTGACTGCAGTTTTATTCTGAAACACAGCATTTAGCTGATGGAATATTGTGGCTAATGAATAAAGCATTAAAAAGAAAAGTCAACAATATTTCAATGCCTGTAGAAATTCATAGGAATGACTGATTAATGCTTTTCTGCATTCATCTTGCTATCTTCAAAAGTGCAGCATTATTACAAAAGTTTGTTTCCAGATCTGAATGACACAGCAAAAGAGCAGAGATTAATTATAAGTACTGCATGGCTTTGATTTTTGGATGTGAGTGTTGAGCAGACAGCACTCAAGCTGCAATACTTCACCTCTCCTGTCTTTACTTCTTAGCAACCTGGGAGTTGCATGGTGAAGGATCTACCCAACACAGTTTTGTTTTTTTCACACCTCTTGCTTTGCTTCTGCCCTGCCTCCAACATTCCTGTGGGCTGCTAAGCATCAAATACACAACAGAGCAGCTTTGCTCCTGCTGTGCCTGAGAAGCCACGTACCCACCAAGGCGTATGTGGAGATCTGATCCTTAGACAAACCATTTTTACCTTGAGGTACTGCAAAAGCAACAATATGCAAGTGCCCAATGGTAATCAATAGCAATATGAAGGAACAAATTTTTGAGTGTGGTTTGACAACTGTTACTTTGAATCTGTTGCTTTAATTGGATGCCATTCCAGCCATTTGAAAAGTAAACCCCTCTCATTATTTGGTGAATACATCTGCCTCGTTATTCTATGCATATATGCTGTTCATTTTATCTATCATTCTTTGGCTTGTTTAGTCAAAGTAATTTTCAGGGTATTATTTATTGAGCAGATTCTTACTTGCATTTTAATTAAAGTGCTTATATTGCAAAACACAACAGTTTGTTCTGGAGTTTAAATTTCCTGACTTTTAATCAATGTGTTGTTCTAATGAAATGCAGAAGTTAACTTTAGTAACTAAATCCAGTCTCATGAATCATTTTCTATTCTTTTACATGTACATTTAGTTTGATAGGTGAATGATTCTTCTATGCATGATATATCTCAGTTACACCATTGAAGTTACCATTAATGTAAATGTTGGGGGTGGGGTGAAAAGGGAGGGTTGATTTTGGTTTTTTGCTTTAAATAGTATAAAGAATTACATAGTGCACCAGCTTGTTTTTACCAGCCATAAATAGCACACCAGTCAGAAATCACTGTTGCTAAAAGCTGCACTGGGGACAGTTAGAATACATCTCCAGAAGATGCAGTAGCTGAAGGGGGTTGGCGTAGTGCTAGAATGGACAAACTGTATTGCCTGGTTCGTGTGGATACCCTGAATGGTGGATGAATAGCTTGTTTTATTCTGCCTGTTCCAGCAGAAATACTGAGCGCTTTGGTCTGTTATGTATTTGCAGTACACGGCACCTGAAAGCACCATAGATTTGGCTTTAGAACCTTCTTTCAGAAATGGCAAACAGGAAAATGAAAAAGCTTTCAGGCTTTCCATACATATCTATCATTATAAATAATACATATTTGCATGTTTTCTTTAGCTTTTTTTCTGTGTGGCTAAATCTCAAAATTGCATGCTGGTTTCCCATGGATTTGTTTTGAATATGGTGTGAATTGATGAGCTTGGATATTTTTGATGTATGATTCACTACCACATGCAGGGAAGAAAATTATATTTTGGTCCTGCAGAGAAATACAACTAAGCAATTAGGTCTTTGTTCAGTTAATTCCTATTTGATGGCCGCATGCTTTGCGAGAAGAGAGTCTCAGGATTCTACTCCATTACAAGGTCACTTGTACAATAAGAATTTTTCTCCGTGTAGATACCTCCACAATATGGCCAGGATTGCAGATTAACTCTTACCTAGAAATGAGTAATAAAACATGCAAGAAGCTTTGAGAAGTTGGTTAATGTAAAATGCTAATTATACTCACATGGAGGGAAAAAAACCAAAATGAAACAAAACCAAAACCAGGCTGATAAGAAAAGTAATGTATGTCTGTAGCAACGGAAGGTTTTACATCCAATTATTGTAGGGTTCTGTGTTGATTGCATATGATAGTCTTATTCTGTTATTTTTGTACCTATTCTTATTGCGGATAGGATTGGGTCCGTCTTATTTTTTTGGAAACTTGATTGTTTGCTGGTTGCCAAAATCATTGTTGAATTTTCCTGAGTCAATAATATCTGATGGATTTTTCTTTTTTGATATTTTACCTTTGCCCTAAGTATTTGATAAACTTTATTCCTATTTCCTGAATAGGTTAGAATGACTGAAAACTACACATTTTAGCAAATTAGATATTTGCCAAATGTCCAGTGTTATTTTGTTAATGCTGTCTGTTTTTCTCCTACCGGAGACACAGTGACAAGTGAGCTTTCTAAGGGAACAGCAGTAGCCATGGAAAAGAAATAAAGGTTACTGTATTCTGATAAAATTTCAATCACAAAGCTATTCAAGGCTGTTGTTGCTGAAACGAAAGAATTGGACAGCGGCATATTCATCAGTTTATTTCTTTTGTCAAATAGAAAAAACAGAATCAGAAGACTAGGTCTTTTAAAATGTGATGTACTATTTTGAGTTGTAGCATCTTTTATTAATCATTTACATCATTGCTATGTAGATATTGCATTATGGATTTTTTTTTTTTAAGTAGGAATAGTTTATTTTAGAGCTCCAAAGAGTATTGAGTCCTTGACACAGTGGCTTGCTTTCTTGGAGAGCTGTAAGATGTACTTGGAGATGACACATGCCTAGAAGTTAAAAACACTCAATAACTTGAAACTGTAAAAAAAAAAAACCAACAAACCACGAACAAACAAACCACACCACAAACAAAAAAAACCCCCCAAAACCAAACAAACCCCACCAACCAAAAAGACAACAACAAACTTTCAAAATGAGCTTGTCAGTATGCTTTTGTTTACTGATTTCAGAAACTTGCTTTGCTACAAGTTTTGTGTGACTGGGCACAGTGTTGTGCCCAGTGCCCAATAAATAATAGAGGTGTAAAGGCTCACAAGTCTTGTTGTGTGTCCTTGAACTGTTGTAAGTGCAGCGCATGTTCCTGGGAGCAGAGGGTGGGTGGGTGGGCAGAGGAGGGATGGAGACCTTTGCCCATGGTGCTGACCTATGCAGCAAGGGGTTGTGGTGGTCCTTTGGTTTGGTCTGCTTAAGTACAGCTTCCCTGCCTTGAATCTTCTTTACAACTGTAGATCTTATAGGAAAGTATCCAATTTAAATAATAGCTAGCACACAAAAAAATAAATCTGCTGTAACCTTTAAAAAAAGTTAGTCACCCTTAAAGTAGTAATATGCCCGAATGTTGTTCCTTGTTTCTTTGTCCAGAATCACTCTGTCCAGATCACCTTCTGGTATTGATTCTGGTGTTATGGTTGACAATGAAGATATCTGTTCTGCCCAAAAAGATATTTAGTTACTGCAGTAAAATAGCCACTTCACTTTCTGTTTGTGAAGGTTTTAAGAAATTGTGTGCCTGAAAGCAGGTCTGACTACAAAACACTTTTCCCAGGCCTCTTGTGCTTCTCCCCTAGACCCTTTCCCAAGTTTTTAACAACCTTTTTGAACAGTGAGTACCAGAACTGTCTGAAGTTTTCCATTAACTCCTGCGCTGGTGCCAAGTGTGGGGGTCATGTAATCTCCCCGATCCTGCTCCACAACCACCTTCCCCCTCGGAGGTAGAGTGGCACCGTGGCCACTCATGGTATGTACCTGTTTGCCTGCTAGGTGCAAATTCCCAACAGGAAGATGCCCATGAAGTAAGGGTCTGGTGAGCACTCTGTTACCTTTGTTCTTATCCATGATACATAAGCAAATTAGTGAGTTTCTGCTTTTTATATAGTATGCTAGCATATCTCGGCACCATCTCTGTCAATGACTTACTGCTTATTTGTTCCCTATTCAGCTTTTTGCTCCTGTTGTCAGCAGTGGTCCTTGAGCATCAAGTTAAGAAACATGCCTAGTCTACAATCGCTATTTCATGTCTTGGCTCCAATAAGAGAGCACTTTGGTGCATAACAATCTTTATTTGAAGACTGTTCTTCCCCATTAACTTGTATGGGCTGTCCTATAGGGACCATCTCACTCATTCGGATAACTGAAGATCTCTGTGGGCTCCCCCACTATTTTCTTTTGTACAAGGCAGCTGAGCAGACATCCATGAGTGTATTCCTCTGTATTTGGTTACATCTATTTAAAAACACAAAGGAACATATTTCTCTACCCTAGTGGAGAATAGTATAAGGAAAAATTAAAATAAACCTAGCCGTTCTTCTTAGAGTGCTGTATTTTAAGAAAATAATATTTGGCTGATTATAGTGAGCTTTTATAGAGACATTCTTAATTAACATGTTATATTACCTTCTATTGTTAATCCTTTTGGCGGCTTGGGACTTGGCTGCAGATGCTTGTTGTGCATGTGAACGTAAATGCAAGACAGAGTGGTATTCAGGTTTTGCAGATTCCTCCACATTTCCCAGTTTTCTTTCCTCAAGTACTTTCTGGGGATGCAGGGGCCCATTAGGCTGAGGTGCTCAACGCAGGTGTTATGGTAGCCAGCATCGCAGAGGGAGAACATCCCCCTCTGGGCTCCTCAGTCCCCATGGCCGGGTGCTGGCTCAGAGAGGGTTGGCTGGGGACAGCCTTGAGCTCCCATCTCTCTGTGCTGGGGGAAGCTCTCTGGCAGCCTCGACACACCACCCCCCCCCTCAAAGCTCACAGATGAGGCTCTTTGCATTGTTATTCTGCAATGCTCTTCTCCGCTTTGCTGGCAAATTTGTCTGGGGAAAGCTGGGGGAGAGTTGGGAGATCAGAACAGTATCTAATGCAATCAGGGCAATAAAGCTCAAGAACATACCTCTTGCAGCCTCTCTACTGTATTCAGTCAGTCTGTTTCTCGAGCCCTGTGCAAGTTAGATTTGAGCATAACTTCTAATTAGGTATCTGGGTCATGTTTGACACACGCTTGGTTCAGCATTGACGTTTCTGTGCTCCTACTTAGCTCTAAATTTGCCAGCTGTTTTCCTTAAATAATTCTACCTTCCATTAAAGGATTGTGCATGTTACATAATTACACCCACGATAGCGTGAGGGCAGTCGCAGAGACACAGGTAGAAATAACTCAGTGTTTTCTACCAGCCTTGGCATTTTTTAATTGAATCATTAAAACTTGGATTCCCACCTCTGCTGTGACAAGCTTCCCTAGCTCTGCCAAGCTCTCATTCATAACGTCTAGACTCCGTCAGTTAAGGCACAGCTCTGGAAACAGCTGTCTTCTGTGCCACAGAGTCCGCTAGTCCTTGCCTGTCAACTGTTTAATCCAGAAATGTCAAGATTAAATTTCTTTTCATTACCTCTCTTCAGCAGTCAAAGGATTTGTTACCAGTTTGAATTGAATCGGGGACGGGTTGCACGAATTTTGTTTGAAATAGTCTCAGGCCACAAAGCATTTTCTGAAACAAAGATTCACATTGTGTGAGTTAAAACCAGTACCAACGCTACAGAAGCAGATTGTGAGAGTGCTTGAAAACTCAAGCTGGGGTGTAGAGTACCAGACTAAGAAAAAAAGCTTTGCATGTGCAGCGTCAGGCTGGAGGTTTGTCAGTCTGCGACTACTGTTGTTAAAGTAGGGTTCACTCTGTTAGGGCCCATGCTGTCAAAGGAAAAGGTCTTAAAAAAAGACATCTGATTTTGTCACCACCCACTCTTCTTTCCTGGGATCCCTGGGCTAGTCTGTTCATGGAAAAGGGGTTGCCCATTTTGGGAACCGTTTGTTAGAGATTTGCATCTGTGTCCTGCAGTAGGTGCCTTTGCTAGCACCTTTTTAAAAATTATTCTTTTTTTAAATGAAGAAATCCTGCTCCTCCTCCTAGTTCACCCTTTAGTCCCCATCTGCTCTTTTTGCATTTGTGCGCACATGGTGCCTCCCTCAACTGGCAGGTTCTGCGCAGCCTGATCCGCTGTGGTTTGCTTTCAAGCCCACAATCATTTCCTCCTGCACTTGCTACCATTAACCCTCACTGCCTTCTGATGTCCTCTTTCTCCTCCCAGCTTCACACTTTCTTCTCTGGCACTTCTTGTGCTTGGAGCAGCCTCTCACAACCTGCATACCAGGCACGTTGCTGATTATCAAAGTGGTGCTTTCAGAAACTTTCAGAAACCTTGTGTGTGTTTTGAGTGCCTTTCATTTTCCAGGAATGAAAACCTGTATTTACCACCCTAGCTCAGGTTAAGACAGGTCAGACACAAGCAGCTGAGCTCCTTGACTGTGGTTTCATATGGGCTTTCTGTCTCTTACATTGCCAAACTGTGCAGGTTGACAGCACCCTTCTGAGGTTTTATTATATCCATTCACACAAGTAGTGAAGATAGGAGTAAGTGACTTGCCTCATGTTAGACATGAAGGCTGTAGCAAAGGCAAATGTGAAGACCTAGGTACAAGACAGTCCCTTTCCTTGCTATGGCTGCAAGAAGGATGGAGACATGGCAAGCGGGATCCTGGGCAGAGGCAGATTAAAATAGTCCATGTTTCTTGGGGATTAGAGCAGGTGTGCTCTGACGTGTGGCAAGACAGGGCATAGGAATGGGAGCTTAGGGAGTATGTGAAGAGAGGCTGAAAAGCCATCACATCTTGATTGTTATGGTCACCTGCCATTACATATTTTCACTTCAGGCTACCCGTGGGTAACAATGATCATTAATATGGACCTGGAGGTTTGCCCTGTAGAACAGAAGGGGTGTCCTTCGCAGGTGATGCTGAGAGAGATGGATTAATATGCTGCTGCAGCGAGAGGTGAAACATGCAGCTGGTTTGCGTCATGTCTGCATGGGTCTGTTGAGCCACCTTGCTGGCTTTACTAAATTAAAGGAAGGTAGCATCTGCTCTTCAGCTGTGTCACTTGGCAGTGCCTGATCAGCCTGACTGAGTCTCCGAGCCTGTTTCTGCTTCCCTTTGCTAAGGGAAGGAGTCACTCAGAGTTCATTCTGTCTTGTACCGTCGCATAGCAAACTTTATTTCTGGAGAGGAACTGTTGAATTCTGCTGTCCTACCTCTAATGAAAACCTATATAGACTTGCACGTTAACATGAATGGCAGCTGCATTTTGTTTTGTCACAAACTTATCTTTTTTTATTCTTGAGCTTTATAGGTTAAGCTTTTGGTGTTGAAGATGGTAAATTCATGGTGTGTTATGGGGGCACAGGACAATATATGACCTGCTCTCTACAAATAATCAAAGCTGCCAGGTAGGGCTGTAGTAGTGATGATGATGTGCAATACCATATTTTGGGTGAGAACTTGCTGAAGGGGCTTTGGAGTCTAGAGGAGCTGCACTGTTCAGAGAATTCGCTGCAAGTGCTTTAATTCGCTGCAAGTGCTTTATTCTGAAGTGGGTTTCTGCAGGATGGTCACGAGAGCAGCTCTGCAGGATCTCTGCTGGTGTTGGGATACAAGTTTTCTAGAAGGGTAGCTTCCATTGAAGCCAGGCTGCTGTGGATATCCATGCATGCAGCTGCCCTTGGAACCATTATGGTGAAGAAGATACCTTTGCAAGCTCCCTGCAGGTGCTGGGAGGCACAGAAGATAAAGCATGTCCTTTTCAATTGTGTCCCTTCCCTCCTGCTTCTGCCTTTTTCCTCATAACCTGCAGCTGCTGAAGGGACTGGTCTTGCCTAATGAGACATGAGCATACAGAAGATTTTTCTGAGGTGAGACTCTTACCTGTTAACTTGTTCCACGTTAGTTATGAACTGTAAAATTTAGGCTCTGAGGCATGTAGTAAGAACGCCCACTCTGAGTCTAACCAACACCCACCAATATTCTGTCTGGCCATGGATCCTGTAGTGGACATCCAGGGTAGTATATAAGAAAAAAAGCAATGTATAGCAATACTGGGGAGGTATATTCCTCAGTCTCCAGCTGTCTGCTAAGAGGGACTTAGTGGGGGATGCAGGTGTTTTGCCATTCTGCTTGGACTTGATTGTGTTTTCATTTTTCAGAAACACAGAACAAATGTTTTTATCTCACAGTAAAGATAAAAAAGCTTTCTAGGAAATAGTTTGGAATATGATTATAACTTTTTTCAGTGTTTTACATTGGCATATGTAAAGTCCTGTAAATGTACATATACTGTACCTCTTGCCTTGTCTGTGTGACAGACACAAAAGTGTACTTTCATAGGGCTGGGTTTTAGTGTTTGAAAGAACATTCAGGTTAACATGTAGCTATTTAAAGTCCTTTGCTTCTAACCTGACTAACATAATAAGTGATAGTTGGACTAGATAATCATTGTAGGTCCCTTCCAACTGAAATATTCTATTCGAGTCAAGTAACCATCTCATTTACTTAATGGAAGATGAAGAGGCTGGCTGAGAACATGCTTTTGTAGCTAGAGGTACTGCTTAGTGCCACAGAGAACCAACTGTTCTGTGCAGGAAGGTCCTGCACTGATTACCTTCAGCAGTCAGGACATCTCACTCTTGGTGTGTAGGTATGCTTGAAGTTTTCATCTTTTCCTGCAGTTCAAGGAAGTGATTCTCCCTTCCTTATCCCAACACATCCCACCTGGACGTGCTCAATCTGTTCTGCTGTACTAACCTTGTTTGCCACCTGTCATCATCCCCGTTTTCTCTTCTTATCTCTGGGCTGTGCTGAAGTCACACAGACGGCTTTAGTCTTTTATGCTTGTTTGGGATCATGCTGAATGGTGGCATTTTGATGCTAATCTTGTTTGCTTTGTATTTTTTAGATTTTGGATGTATAGATACAGCTGGAATGTACAAAACCCCAAACATATGCCAAGGTCTGAAGTGTGTGGCTTACAGCTAATGAAATATGTGAACCACAGAGTGCTTTGTACCTTAAATGTTGTATTACTGAGTACTTTCATGCAAGAAATTATCCACTTACCCTTAAGGGACAATTTTGATATGTATCATTGGTCATTTTAGAAGAAATCTTTGCAGTACTGAAAGACTGATGTGAATTACATAGCACTTCTTTTTACTGTGTATGAACTAAAACATTTACACATTGTGGGTGGTTTTTTAAAAAACATATAATTATACATGAAATCGTAACTAGAGAAAAAAATATGCCCAGGTTTTCCCAGAAATCATGATCTGTTTTACAAAATGCTGACTGCTGAATTTTAAAGCAAAAAGAAATAACCTGATGAATTACAGAATTTAATCTGGCACTATATGCCAGCTCAAGAAAAAGCTGAATGCTTGAAACCAGGGGCGGGCTCCTCCAATATCTATGTGGCTAGGTGAAACACTTGAAGTGCCTTTGAAAAAGTAAGTCTGATGTTGAAAAATGGCTCTATTATGCCAATATGTCTTGTGGAAAGCTGATAGTATATAGGCTCCTGAGGGCCATTCAGTTTTGAAAATGGAACAAAGGAGTCTAAGTAATTTTGAAACTTGTGTCCAGCATCATCTTTTAAAAATACGGAAAGGTTGCTTGTAGGACACCTTTTTGTTGCGTTAGTATTTTGTCTGGGGTTGACATCCTTTATAGTCAAAAGATGTAACAAATCTATGTAGGGGTAATTCTCAAAAGCATGAATGGTTATTAGGCTGCTAGAGCCAAGTAATAATCCGAGGGAAATGTCCATGTCTTTGTGTACTCAGGGAGGTGCAAAGGGATCCAAACAACTAGAGAGAAGAAAAGGAGAAGCAGGCAAGGAGGTGCATTGTTTTGCTCTCAGAATTACTACTTTAGAACACCAAATTACAGACAATGTACAAACACCCAACAATTTAGTTTCATAAAAGGGAGCATTCTAAACCAGCATAATCTGTATAATTACTTCAAAATAGGTTTAAGACAAAAATGTGTATATAATAACCAGATGATAAAATTGAAGAGATCTTCATGGAAAAAAAGCTAGTTGAATCGAAGCCAAATGGAGACCTACTTTATCTCCATTCCTGATGGCCATTGATTATGTTCCCTGCAAAAAGGATAAAAGCCCCTATTTGTTGTTGTTGTAGATCAACTTTTCTTACATTATTTTAATACTAAGAAAGCAATTAAGACCCATCAACAGTGTGGCTGTTTTCATTGGCATGTGCTTTGGCAGGGAGTGTTGTGGGTTTGTGTGGAGCATTCGGTCTTCTCAGGGAGGAATTAGTGGTCAAACTGGTCTGTATTTATAGGTAGTTATAGTCTTCCCTAATACCAGAACTTAACCCAACCAGCTATTGCCCAGCCAGGACATCTTGATGTGGCGACAAGGACAAAGCGTTCACTGGGCTAGCTATGGAGTGGGTAGACAGGATCATGCCAAAAGACTGGGGGCATCCAACTTCCTGACCCCATTTTATAAGCTCAAAGCGTAAGAGTTGGAAAAGCAATTAGCAGGTGGACGTGCCCACAGCCTCTCATGGTACCCACCTCCCAGTGCTGGCTCTGATGGCAATCCAGTGGTGCAGGCACTCTCTCCTGCAGTCAGGGATTCGGATGACCTAGAAGCTCCTGTGCAAGGGAGTCCCCCAGGGTGGGAACCTCAGTTGAACCCCTCATGAGTGCCATGTGGCCCAAAAAGCATAAGCTGGCCATCCCTGCAAGTAGTGCTTCAGATGGGCATTACCAACAACTGTCTAGTTCCTGGGCATTTGTGAATGCTTGAAAACTGTTTGGGGTGTGGTTTTTTGGTTTTGTTTTGTTTTTGTTTTGTCACCCGTGGTAAGTCTGCTGTATGCTTTTCTGCTTTGCTGTCACTGCTCTGCTGCCTGGACTTGATTGCATATCCTGAATCAGTTTTCTGCAAACTTGCATCTGAAATGGTTGTGAAATAAACATGTCCTTGCCATTTTGTGTTTACATTTCAAACAATGGAAAAATCTGTTCTCCCTTGGCTTACCTGTCTAGATTGGGGGCCAGACTTCTGTTTCCCATGGGCTGGAGGAAGAGCAGGAGAACATGTAACTATGTTAAAATAAGTATCTTGCACTGTTTAAATTGTGCTTTTCTGTTCTGTTTATGGTCTACTCATGAGATTGCACAGTCACTAGGGAGAGGCCACAAGTTTGTTGGCCTTTTTTGTGTTTTTCTGGAGGCTCCTGTGATGTCCATTTTGACTGATGTATTGTGGTGTGTTGACCCTGGCTGGATGCCAGGTGCCCACCAAAGCTGCTCTATCACTCCCCTCCTCAGCTGGACAGGAGACAGAGAATAGAACAGAGGGCTCATGGGTTGAGATAAGGACAGGGAGAGATCACTTGCCAATTACCATCATGGGTAAAACAGACTCAACTTGGGGAAACTAGTTTATTACTAATCAAATCAGAGTAGGATAATGAGGGAAAAAAACCCCAAATCTTAAACACCTTCCCCCCCACCCCTCCCTCCTTCCCAGGCTCAATTCCACTCCCTATTTTCTCTACCTTCTCCCCCCCCAGCAGTGCAGGAGGATGGGGAATGGGGGTTGCGGTCAGTTCGTCACACGTTTTCTCTGCTGCTCCTTCCTCCTCAGGGGCAGGACTCCTCACACTCTTCCTCTGCTCAACTGTGGGGTACCTCCCATGGGAGACAGTCCTCCACAAACTTCTCTAGCATGAGTCCTTTACAAACTGCTCCAGCCTGGGTCCCTCCCATGGGCTGCAGTCCTTCAGGCACAGACTGCTCCAGCGTGGGTCCCCCATGGGGTCACAAGTCCTGCCAGAAAACCTGCTCCAGTGTGGGCTCCTCTCACCACAGGGCCACAGGTCCTGCCAGGAGCCTGCTCCAGCACAGACTTCCCGTGGGGTCACAGCCTCCTTCAGGAACCCACCTGCTCTGGTGTAGGGTCCTTCACAGGCTGCAGGTGGATACCTGCTCCACTGTGAACCTCCCTGGGCTGCAGGGGGACAGCCTGCCTCACCATGGGCTGTAGGAGAACCTCTGCTCTGGTGCCTGGACCATCTCGTCTCCTCCCCCTGCTTCTTCACTGACCTGGGTGTCTGCAGGGTTGTTTCTCTCACATATTCTCACTCTTCTCAGACAGCTGCTGTTGCACAGGGGTTTTTTTCCCCGCTTCTTAAATCTGTTCTCCCAGAGGTGCTACCACCGTCACTGATGGGTCTTGGCCAGTGGTGGGTCCATCTTGGAGCCGGCTGGCATTGGGCCCTATCAGACATAGGGGAAGCTTCTAGCAGCTTCTCACAGAAGATACCCTTGCAGCCCCCTGGCTACCAAAACCTTGCCATGCAAACCCAATACATGTATCTAAGTACTTGTTGTTTACTGGGAACTTGATATCCTTGGTAGAGCCTCACAAGACCAGCTGTTCCTGTTAAGCCAGGTATTTGTGAGGTCCAGGTCTAAATCTAAGGAGACTTAAAGTGACAATATCAAAAGCATCTCTGGCAGAAACACAATCATTTGGCTAGACCAGTATTCTGGGGTTTTGTAGGTATAATTTGAAGAAAGGTTTTTATTTTTAATGGGACATAGATGGGAAGCTGGAGGTGCTGATTGTAGCTTGCAATGTTAGATACTGGAAGGGTTTGTTGAAGGAACAAGATATGTCATTGGTGTGAGAAATGTTTAAGTGGGTCAACAATTTGTCATGCTGTACTGCACTTTATCGTAAGGCTGTCGTCTCTACATCTGTGACACGCCTCTCTGTTTTCAAATTTGAAAGTGTAGAAGACCCTCATGACTTTCAGAAGCAAATCAACTCTTGCTTTAATTTATTCTCTCACCAGACCAACTTCTGGCAGCAAATTGCTGGTTTAGCCATAATCTTGGCAGCCTTTGCTTAAAGTTTGCAGCAAGGGTAGTCACAGCCACGAAGTGAACCTCTGTGAGCTCACTGTCCGAGACTGGAGCCTTGAAGCTGTGCAATGTTGTAAGAAAAATGGTTCAAGTAAAGGACATGGTCTTTGGCTGAATGAGCTTAGTATCTGTGGGCCCTACAAAAGGGACCTGCCCAGTACCAAACAAATGCTGAGTAATATCTTGTAACAATAAACTTACCTGATTGGGATCTTGGTTTCAAATTTGCATGGCCTTGCCATAGACTGATCATGTTTGTACAAGAGTGTCTGTGAGTAAGCTGGTGAGAGAATGTAAATATTGCCCTTTCGATTTGTTCTTTCAGGTTGGAAACAATATTCTGAGTTAACTGCCTTGGGACCTACTGTGGTTTGCTCTGGGCATAATGCTAGCAAAATTTGCAAAGCACTGGCAGGTTTCAGCCTGTGAAAGTTAAATCAGAAATTAGCATTTACAGAGGAGGGACTCTGCGCAGCAGAGTAGGACTAGGGAACTCCATTGGCAGGAATTAGTATCAATGTTCAACACTATGAAGTCATATGGTGTTTTATGTTTTCAAAGTGCTAGGTAAACATCAATTTATTAATCTTTATAACCCTGTTGAGAGACATCTGAATATTATCATTACACATTTTTCAGCTGTATAATTGACCTGCAGGAACATAATATGGTCTTTCTAAAGCTGTGCAGCAACATACCAGAACTGAAGCTTGGACATCCCTGATGTAAGCTCTAGCGTACTAGATGAAGAAGTCCAGATACAATGAGTAGAAGAAAAGGAATTTGTCATCTTTTATGTTTCTGACTTGCATTCAGGTGTATGCACAGACTGTTACAGACTTCAGTGGAAAGGAAGTTTGCATATTTCAGAGTTTCAGCATATTTTTGCATACCTGTCATTGTTTTCAACATCTATGTTCTTATTCCTCAGGACTGGTTTTTACAGGCGTATCCTCTTGCACCTTGTACATTTTCTCCACTCACTTCTACCCTTTCTCCCTTCTAACTACAAGGGAGGAACAAACCTGAGCTGACAGAGGAGAGGGTGCAGCTCTGCACATCTGCACTTGCCTCTGTACGTGCAGCATAAGCTACTGCTAATTGGAGGGCGAACAAGCTGCAAAGTTTATTTCGGAATAAATCACTGTGTTGGACAATCTGCGGAGCTTGTGAGATACCATGGCTGTAAAGAGTGACCAGCGATGCTTTTGACTGGCTTCAGCAGAGTCGTGGCAGTGCAGTCAGTACAAAGCCCAAAATGCTGGCCACAGCAAGGGAAGAGAAGGCTCAGCCAGAACTGGTGGGGTGGTGTGATTGCAGTTGGCTGAAGAAATTTTGCTTGCAGTTTTTGACCAAGGAATATGAGGTATGGCCACAGGGTTATTCTACATACGTCACTGGGGGAAGGGGAAGGGGGAGGAGGAGGAAAAAAAGAATAAAAGAAACTGGCCTTTCTAGAATATTTTCTCTCAAAATTGCTTTCCTCAAAATTTCTCGCAGAATTGCTTGTGTGCGCACTGATGTATGGCTTGCAATTTAACTCCTCATAGAAGAACTTTCACATCACAAAAAACTGCAATTGTTGACACTCTCACTGACAATGCCAAGTGGCCAGGAGGAGGAATGAGTAACTGTCCCAACCTCTGCAAGGTCCCTCCAGGGAGTTTTGGCATAGGGTGGTCTGGGAGAAGCTTTACAAGGTTCCTGCCTGTACTTTGCTTTTAGCTGAAGCATAGGTATTCTGTTTCTCTCACTCTTTTTGTCAGTAAATATTGATAATAAAATGTGCAGCTGATGGGGAAAAGAGTAAGGGAAGAATGGTCAATGCCAGCTGGGTTTTACAAGTAACATGAGAGCCTGCATAGTTTCTTGATTATACTTCACTTTGGAATCTCTTGTGGTCAAGATAACTAGTCTGGCAGTCCTGAGAGGACGGATCCAGGAAAGGCTTCCCAGTAGCCCACAGAAGACAGTTCTTTTCCAGTATAACTCTTGGCTTGGGACTTGGTAATTCTATGTTTTCATAGAAAATACAAGGCCACTTGGGATGCCTCTGCTATGTCAGAGTTGATTGGTTCCGTAATATTTTTTTTAAATATATATATGGCCTTTGGAAGAGTATTTTGTATTGAGATCTGTGTAGTATTTATAACACTAATACATGTATTCAGTATTGTTATACTTAACCAGGTGTCATGATTAACAGTCACTGAGTTACCTTGCTTTTGTGCAGCGGGATTTCTGGTCCCGCTTCTTCCAAACATCACCTTTGTGCTTGTTCTTGCAGCAGGGACGATACAATGAGCAATCCAGCAAATTATGCTCTGACCTGTGCTTCTGAGGAGGGATTATATGGGTATATGGAGACAAAGCTGTGGATTCCTGTATTGTTAACTCATTTTTAGTGCCTGCGTCTTGATGTGACAAAACATTTTGTTAGAAGTGGCTTGTCTCATTTTTTCCCCTGGGTTTAACATGATCTCTTCTGGAACTGACTTTCTTTACTTGTTCCTGTTGTACTGTTCTTTAGATAAATTTGCTGTAGTACTTTCAACAGGTTTTTTGGTTTTTTGTTGTTTGGGGGTTTTTTTCCCAAAACTTTGGTTCTTCTCAATATATTGTGTATCTTTTGCTACTTACATTTCCCCTCTCGTGATTCAGTTTAATTCATAAGGTCATGGCTTTAGCCCGTTTGGGTGGTTTATTTTCCTCTGGGAGGATGGAATAAGTTAGATTGCAGCTGTTCAGCCATATGAGTCTTCCTCTTTGAGCCCAGGCTTTTACCTGATTTACATTTCTGAGATGCAGAGAAACAAAGATTGCCCTTTACCTCCCCAGTGAAACAGAAGCAAATACATTTATAAGAGGCACGGTCTATAGCATAGTAAAAAGCTTGGCATTCCCCCTGGGTCTCACAAATATTTCTGTAGGTTCCTGACTTTATTCTGGGGACAAGGCTGGAGAGCTGGCTCTGTCGGGATGGGCGACGGACACTGCTCAGCAGCTTTCCCGGGCTGACGGTGCGGTGACCAGAGCGCTGTGTCCGCTCCGTCTCCGTCTTTCCCGGGGACTGTTGGTGTGGGATGCTGACGGCTGACAGAGGGAAAAGAGGAGCATCGCCCACCTGAGCGCCTTCCTCCTGGTCCTGAGGCAAAAGTGAAAAACAAACAGAAGACAAGCAGGGCCTTTCCTCCTTCCACCTGTCCTCCGCTACGCCCTGACGGTGTGACCTGTCCTGTTTTACTGCGACACTGTAATTCTGCGTGTCGCTCTCCCGGGCCCTTTTCGTCTCCCTTCTGCTGTACCCTCTGACTGACTTCAGCGGAGGCGGCGGGAGGGTGGGCGCCTGCTCCTTTCCTCCGGCACTCCGCCTTTGGTGCCGTTCTCTGCAAAATTAGTTCGTTACCTCTCCCGATCGCCAGCGGCCCTTTCGAAGCAGGCGGGGGCTCCGCCTGATTCCCCAGCCAGCCTCGCCGCCTCCGCTAAGCCGGTGCCGGGCGGCTTTCGGGTCACCACCTCCGACCCTGCGAAAGCAGCCGGGCCGGGCCCGGAGCCGGGCCGGGCCCGGAGCCGGGCCCGGAGCCGGGCCGGGCCCGCTGGCGGCGCGCTGCCTCCCATGCCGTGGGCAACACCGCCACCTGCCGGCCCTGCGGGGCGGCTGCCAGCCGGGACCCAGCCGGACAGCCCCAGCGTGTGTCGTTCCTCATCGGAGCCTGGGTCAGGGGCGCGATGCTCGCTGAGCTCAACCTGCCGGCTGAGACCGAGAGGTTTGGGGCAAGGAGGAGGGAGAACGGGCGAGAGGTGAAGCGAGGGAAGGAGCAATGCGTGGTTTAATACTTGAAGAACGTTTGTAATCCCGGGAAAGTTTTCATTCCCACAAGCGTTGACTTGCTGTGAAATCCACGCGGTATGGTCCGCGTTCTGGGGGGGGGGGGTGCCCGGGACCTCCTAAAATGGGTTGCCAGCAGATAGGCTCACATCTACACACCCGGCGTCTGCTTTCCGTCGCTGCTCGTCGAACCGGAGCTGTTGCTCCGACATCCCCGTCGGGCAGCTCGCTGCTGGGACGACATCCAGAGGCAGGACCCGCTCTGCCTGTGCTTGCCCAGCGCCTGCTGGCGGGACCCTGAGGGTAGTACAACACAAATATGGAACGGTTCGTGTTACTGGAAAGCACATACAGAAGTCTTGTGAGAATGTATTTGCTTTTTTGTCTTTTTTGTATTTACAGAAAGATTTTTTTTTTTCCTTAAAGTGTTTACATAGTTCGAGTTTCTACAATCGCTTGTGCAACTCTGTTCTCTGAAGGGGTTTTAAGGCTTCTCTCCCTAAACTTCTCACGAGTTAAAATACTTCCCAAGATCTTACAGAACACAGCGTTGCTGGCTTGAAAAAAAGCTTTTGCTTTACATAGAGAGGACTTCGAGTTTTACTTATTTGGAAGCTAAAAGCACCAGAATGCGGTTTGCTGCATTATGAGGCTGTTTTGTGCAAATTTGCCCAGGCAAACTACGCCTTTGGAGAAATGTTGTGAGGTCCGAGGCCATTCCTGCCACGCTCGCCAGGACGCAGCTGAGTTCAGAGGGCACAAAGCAGCTGATGTGCCCAGTGGTATATTTCTAGAGAGCCACACCAGACTGGGTTTTGTCAAGAATTGGCGGTGACAGTCAACAACTTACCCTCACCCTCGTGATGCTTCCAGAAAGAAGCGAGTGAAGCTGCTGGGCCTCAGCCCGAGGCATCGTTGGATGGAAACGGGAAAGTGGCAGCACTGACTGGTTTGTCCCACTGCTGTCGGGTGTTGCACCACGAAGCTCTCTGAAACAAGAGACCTACTTTGAACAAGGCTGATCCTCGCTGTGCCGTGAACGGCTTTACGAAGGCTGTGCTTTGTGCTCCCGCTTGGGTAACAACTAAATACGCAGCAGCGTCTGCTTTGAGCCCACCCCATATTCAGGGCCCATTGCGATCCGAAATCGCTGCTTCGGAGCCGCCTGTCAGCTTTTCCAAGTCCAAACCCAGAGTTAAATTGAAAGGGGTTAAATAAAATGTTGGTCTTCAAATTCTTGGAGGGGGAAGAAAGAAAAAGAAAGGAAGGAAAATACTTTACTAGATTACCTCTGTCTTAGTATGGAAACAAAAATGCCTTCTAAAATTCATAGACAGATATTTTGCACTTCTAAGCTACGTGGTGTTTTGACAGTAGATTCAATTATTTAAACTGAACGGTAGTTTAACGCAGCTTTCAGCTTTTCAAAATGCTTCTTACTTTCAGAGGTTATTTGTTAAAAAGAACTTGAAGGATTTACCAGACAGGAAACACAATTTTAAAATATAGGTATGTAGGAGAAGCTGGTGGTTGTTTTCACTGCTTCTATTCTTATGTGCAGCCCTGTGAAATCTATCAAATGTAAGAAAGAACAAATAATTTACTTATTTTGAACTTGTTACTTAATTGTGAATACTAACGAATTTGTGCTTGTTGATTGTTTCAATGTTACCATTAAATTGTTCTGCACGTTTAAAATGCCCAAATTTGAAATGCAGGAACGAGCTGTTTTGCTAGCAAAATCAGTTGCTCCTTACTGGTATAAACACCTTTAACACATGGTTTAAGGAGCCTTTTTAAAACACGACCTCTAGCGTTAGTGCCAATACTGTCTCTTTCTTTAGCATGGCAGTAAGTAAATTGTCAGCAATGGCTATATGGTCGTAATTCATCTGGTGTTACCCTTGACTAAAACAAATTATATGTGCAACCTTAATCCTGCCGGAGAATTGTCCCTCACTGACTGCAGCACCAGTACAGAGCTCCAGTACAGAGCTCCAGTGAGGTCCACTGCGCTCCAGTGCACTCTGTATTATACGTGATTGAAAGGCCTAGTAGGGAAAGGGAGGGGAAAAACTATACGATACCAATTATTTCATTTTCAGGACAACAAACTCCTGGAGGGAAAAGAACTACACATGTCAGGTTATTTCATTTTCCATGTAACGTGACTGTAACTGCATCACTGCAAACACTGCGTGTGGTTGGTTCTCAACCTTTCCTGAAGAATAAGAGGGAAAAGAGTAGCAACGTGTCAGGATGAAGTTGGTTTCTTAGAGAATGTGATGATGCTAATTAGCCTTATCTGTAATAGAGAGCACAGACAATAATGTTCCCGCTATTAACATGGAAGTGCATGATCTTGTGAAAGAGAGATCTGTTGTGGTCAGAGCTCTTTAGGAGGTTTAAAAATTGAGTGCTTCTGCAAACAATTACTGTGGAAATTCACAGGAACACAGTGTAGGTGAGGACTACAGGGTCCTAGTAAATAAATATTTACTCCTAGTAAATAAATATTGTGCTAAAATCATTAAAATGCTGCACCTTTCAGAGCACTTCACTGTCTTGCACCGGTCGGTGACATTTACACCTTTGCAGGGAAACTGTTATAACACTGGTGAGGGCAAAGAGGACCTTGATGTGACAGCCTTTGAAGCCCGCTTTGTGAATGAGGACACAGTGTGAAGTGACCTGACAGTCACATGCTGAAATACACCAGTCACTTTCTACATTTTTTTGATCTTCCTCTTTCCTGGAGAAGAAAACTTGCTATTAAAAATACTAATATATGATTGAGACGACAGAAAGATTGCCTTTGATTTAAAGGCTGTGTGCATGAATTGTGTAGCAGTAAAAATGTTTCAGCCCTAACAAGATCTGACACGGGAATCTTCAAAAGACCCGATTCCAGCAGTGCTCAGAGTTGCTTTCCTTGCTGTTTTGTTGCTGAATCATTTTGACAGTGTGAGGAACAGTGTCTAAACACTACTATATGGCAGAGCGCCAAACTGCTAAGCTATACGAGCCACTTCAGTAGTCTGAGTAATGCAAAGGCAGAGCAGCCTGAAAAGCAACTGTAAATTTATGATCAATTGTAGGTGTAAAGGTACATCTTGAGCCATCCGCAGTTCTTAGCAATTTGTAAAAGGAGGTAACTTCTGATGCCACTACAAAATGCAGTTACTGTTGCTGCTGGAAGGCTAGGACTGCAAGGTACAATTTTCCTGCCTCTTGTATACCTCTCTAATGGCTCTCAAGGCAACGTGCTCATCTTCTGTGGGTGTTATAGGAAGAACAGGTGTGGGTTTGAATGACACAAAGTGTGGAATTGTTAATTTTTTTTTTGTTCTGCGATTTCCTCCCATACTTGTAGTAACAGCAGTTTGTTCAGGGTTGCATTTGAGGAGAGAACAAGATTTGGGCATAGGTCATGCAGTATGTCTCTAATTTAGAGCAGTCCAAATTCTAGTCAAGTGAAGCAACGTCAGTGGGGATTGCACTGGGGTTATGGTACGTTCTGGGTTCCGGAGGGTGTGTGTGTCCATGTGTTTGGATCTATCAGCACGTTTATTGATGCCAGGCCTGTCTGTAGATAGCACAGACCTGATAGCAGCTCAGGTTTTCCAAGGCAGGTGAGGAATGTTTAGCACGAATAAATCAGTGTGGCTGCTTGTGCAGTAAGACTACTGCTTGGCATCTCCTGGTGCGAGCAAATGCCGGTGTGTAAGCCGTCAAAGGTGCTGAGCATTGAGTGCAAGGGCTGGGCTGACGTGACATAGGTCTGTCAAAGAGGAGTGAGGACCAGACTGATGCTGGCGTAGCACCAAATGCTTTCTATCGCTGCAGGTCAACTGGAAAAAGACCTTTTGCTGGTATCGCTTTTTTTCCAGTTGAGGACCTGGTTTAAGCTGTCCGGGCAGACCTCTTTCACTGGGATTAACTGTGCATCCATTAAGAGGTTTGCTAACTCAGCCTTACTAATACCACTGTAGAGCAATCGTTTTAAATCCAGGGCTATCAGCTAGTGGCACCCTTCTGCTCCTCAGCGCTGGCTCCTTGCTTTTAAGTGTTGTTGATGAGAGTGTATTGCAAGCCAGAAGCCTGTCTTCGGGTATGTCTTCTGTTACTTGTTTTCATGCCTTGTAAAGCTACCTCAACTATTTTTAGATGGGCAGCATTGTAACAAAAGCAGTCTGGCTGTGATATCTCTGAGACCTTACGATCTAATTTATCTTTGTTACCAGGGTAAATTAGCCCACACAGAGCTCTGGTCTGTCATGTCTGATCATTTATTGATTCCTGCCTAGTGAAAATCTCCTTCTACAGGTCTGCGTTATAGAGGATGGGTATGCGTGCTTTGGTAGCCTGGCCAATGTGATGAGAAGGCAAAAGTCCCTCCAAACAGCAGTTCAGAAGAAGGAGCTATTAACAGGGTGAAAGCACACAAGGAATTTGGATTTTGCAAATTCAAATCTCTCTCTCTCATCTTTCATATCCGTCTATGTTTAAAATGCAAGCAGGAGAGACCGCGCGCGTGTTACGTGTAAAATACATATTGGAGATAAAGATCAAATTTACACTGCAGTGCTGATGGTTAAATTGTGAATTTGCAGCCCATTACTTTGTAAGCTATTTCAAAGCGTGTTAGCATTCGGTTGCTAGAAACTCCTGTTCAATTCCTAGTAAGAGCATACAAGCAGCTCTGTGACTCTGGTGTGTTGCCCTCTGCCTCGTCTCGTTCCCTGAGCTGATTCCCTCAGCTGCTCATCTTCTTTCCCCACCACGACTACAGGAGCCCGTGGCATTTTCTCTCTCCTTGGAAGGTTATCTTCTGTCACGCTCCCAACACCACAAGTGTCTATCAACACCTTGCAGTACAGCCGTGAGTCTGGGTCATGACTCCCTTTGTGAAAGAATCTATTAATAGATCTGCTGTTAATTTTGCTTCAGGGCTTGGTGTCAGGGACAAGAACGTGCACGAATCACACATCAGAGTTGTTAATTTTAATAGGCTTTCGATAACTCTGTGATCAGATTCTCGTATGGTTTTGTTCACACAGATACGGACACTCATGCAACAGAGGTACAGAGTGCTTCCTAAGTTCACAAGCAACATACAAACCCCAATGATTGGTATTTATATGGGACTCATCTCTGAAATACCTGAAATACTCTGAAATTTGGTATAAATGGGCAAGCATACTGAACAGCTTTCTGTAGATAACACTTAGTAAAGGAGTCAGAGGAGGGATGAAGAAACGGCTGGAATGTCATATCAGCCCAAACACCGTGATAAATAACCCACACTGTTGTCAGGAAAAGGCAGAGGATCAGAGACTTTGAACCCATTAAAATTACAAATATTCTGTCCTTGTCATTTTTTTATCATCCTGGAATGTTCATGCGCAACACAACTTCATGTGCTGTTTTCCACCTTCCCGCCAAGCATCATTCTGACTTTCACACAAAGTATTATATTTTCAAATTTTTTATTACAAGAAAAGTAAATTGTAAATTCAAGTACTCAAAAGTTGTGATGAACAAAGACTGCTTAGAAACTTTGGCTGCTTTGATCAAAAAGGGGTAATACCCCTGCTGCTAATGATTGTTAATAATTCACAAACAAGAATTAAAGTGAACATAACGTAAAGGAAAATTGCTGTTGCTAGAAGCTCTAAGCTGTTGTAGCTTTTGATGCTCCTTGCTGACACTGAGTGGTGCAATTACCACATGCTGATGGAGGAGAGCTGCAATTACCACATTTTCTGAGTCAACTGTTGAGATTTTTTTTTAGTTGGCATTAGTATTTATTTATGTGCTTATTGTAGGCAAATTCTATTAAGTGCTTTCCCAATATTTGTAACAGAATACTAGGGAGAGACCTAGATATTTCTTTCCCCCTCCCCCTAAAAATCGGTGCTTTGCATTAAATCCTTACTGTGAGCTGGAGTCTGTACTTCCAACCTAGCTGAAATCACTGTGGGAGTCAGTGGGGGGCTCTGTGTAAGAAAAATAGTAGCAGTGAGTGGTGCTGGAGGCCTTGAGAAATCTTGTATGAAATCGTTTTGCCCTTTATCATGGGTGACAGTCATTTGTTTGTTTTTGCAAGCCCGGTGGTAAAAGTGTGGATACTTAATTAACCTTTTTGTCCTAGATTTACCAAGGACCCAGTGCTGTTTGGGGAGGAACCAAAACACATTATTTCCATTGAATAGTGTGACTGCCGTGATGGGCAGGGTAAAAAGCAGCTTGAGTGGCTGCTCATACACCCATGCATGTATTCTTATGTCATTTTGACTGCTTGTGATTATTTTTTTTTAATTTTTTTTTTTACCCAGTCTTGCTTTTCTGATAGAAATATTTAAAGATTGGTCCGAGTTCAGGAGCAAATTGTTTGGAAAATTCAGTGCTAAAATGGGTTCATCCATTTTCAAGAATGGAGTGACAGAAAGGAGAGTACATTTTCACCCTTGTATCAAAAGACTGTCTGGACCTTGAGTTTGGAGGTGACTGACAACAGAGGCTAGGCACGTAGTTTGTTTGCCCATAGTGTGTCATGGAGTGTGTAAATAAGGTCTAGGAAGGAGCTGAACGTCTCACATTTTTTGTATTCCTTTTGTAAAATTAAAAAAAAAACTACTGTGCAAAAATATTTTATTTTAGTTATTCAAATATGTTCAGAGAATATTAGGGTTACAGTGACACTGGGAAAAGAAAAAAAAACCAAAAACCCAAAACAGAAAATAATCAAGCAATCTAATGTCTCTTTCTGTAGAAATGTATATATGACAATTTCTTTCATAACATGACCAGACAGTATTTCAAAAAATTTGTTTAAGACCTCACTTTCTTCAGTGCTAGTATTTGTCAGTGCAGTGTGAGTCTGTGAACAATCTGAGATCCAAAGCATCCCACCTCATTGGCTGTAGTTGCTGGATGGCATGCAGTGATCAGGGCTCAGCTTAGCAACTCCTATAAGAAAGGACAGACGTTAGCCCTTGGTCACTGATGCCACACCTGGGCAACACGAGATGTCCCGTGTCAAGTCACTGTGGAGCTCTGCTCATCAGTACTTGCCAGCTCTGCCATCTCAGGACACTCAGCAAAAAATGCAGTTGTCTTATCAGGCCTAAAAAGGAACGCAAAGATGCATGTTTCTGAAGTTTCAGAAATACTTTTGTATTTTTTATTTGTATACATATATGTGTGTGTATGTGCATGCGTATGCCTTGTCAGGGACATGCCGAGTCCACTGGATGACAAGCAGACAGACCCCAGCGGTCCTGGCTCTTTTGCCCAGAACCAGTGGCACAGTCTCCACTCTGGGCAGCAGATCTTTAGAAATTACAGGAGGCAGGTACATCGTCCTGTCTCCCTTTGCCATTTCACCCAGCCTGTGGAAGATGGGCGAATCTGATTATAGATGGCTCTACGTTTTCCAAGTAAGTCCTGGATTTTCTGGAAGAGGTAGAACAACTTAGGTTGAGTAGAAAAGGTATCAAATATAGTGGTGGTGACTCACCTCATTAACTGCATCTTGCTGATGGCCTCACACCTTGTGAACTTTTTTTTTAATTTATCTTTTCATGGCTGGCCACTCATTTGTCATGTTGACAGGCAATGGCCTTCTGAGAACACTAGCTACTATTATGGGATCACTGAGGCCGAACAGAAAGTGGAGAAAATAGCAAGAAATATAAAACTGCTAGTCTGTCTCTAAACCAGGTAGCTGGATAAATGGTCATTGTGAATCTGTTTGCGCATAGAAATACAGCTATTCTGTTGGAATTAAGCAACTTGATGTACTTCAGCTTCAAAGAGCCTAAAGCAAAAAGATATATTTCATTATAGGTGAGGAGAAAATAGGTGTTCACAGGCTGTTGACTATCCTTGAACTGAGCATACTGACTCAGAGGAAATGTAGATGGATGGAGAGGAGCATAGAGGAGATGGGAGCCGTTCTTCTACCTGGATCCAGCAACACTTTCTATTAGGAAAACATACCCAACTATTTGTTTTCAGAAGATCTCAAATGCCTGTTAGTGTTTAGTAGAAACATGTCAGGGTCAAGGGTTTCCCTCAGGTGTCTTCTGAAAGAGCTTGTGAAATGTGGAATCTGAAAATCAGCTGGAAAAGATCTTTTTGGGAAGGTGAGTTATGTGAGGACTGTCCACCGGGCTTAACCTACAGGAGAGGTTAAGATGAAGTTCTCTGGAAAATTTACAGACAAAGGAATCTGTGTCTTGGTCTGACAGAGGAGAGTCTTGTAAAAGATTCACTCAAGTTTTCACTATGCCTTACAAGGATAAATCTGAATTTTCTCATTTGATGAAGGGCATAAGTAGTATTTCTAGGTGGACAAAAGTAGGTTGCAGTGATAGAAACAGCCGCAAGCAGAGGCAAAGCCAATGTGTGAGGGTACCCTAAAAATTGAAGGTATTATGGGAGATGGCAGTAAAGAGTTTTCATTATGATTGAATATTAATTAGTGACATGGCTATTAATGATGACAGTAATTAACAGAGGAAGGAAAGACTTGTCATTGTCCCGAGGGTGAGTAATCAGTCTTGGCAGGTGATAAATAATGGTTCAGCAAACTCAGCAGAAAGATAATCTGTCTGCCTCAGGACAACAGGAGAATGGCTATAACATCTTCCAGGCTCTTGGCAACCTTCAGGAATGACTTCATGTTTTTCACAGAGACAAATTAAAATCCCTGATCTCAAGTGCTGCTTATATTCTGGAGTGGCTGATCACAGGAGTTCTGGTTGAGTCAGTGCCTTTGGTTTACTTGCCCCTTTAAACCTTTCTTTTTTAATCTTAACAATGGGGAAGACAGACTCGGGACCAGCTTTCAGTGTTCCTTGAGTTTTTCAGTGTAGATTGATGAAAACTGAATAGATTCCTCAGAAGAGGCCTAGAGCTGGCGACATGATCATTCTATGTAAAAATGGACTGGGACTTAATCCTGCATTAAGTATTCCTGTATATCTGGAAAGGGATCGTGCAGAATGCACTTCACCTCCCTTGAGCAAAGCAATGTACTACTCTAGACGATTTTCAAGTATCAGCTGTCATGTCACTTGGCAATAAGATGCCTAAGAGATCACTGCAAGGCTGTATTCGGAGGCCAAAATCAGGGGAAATAGTGGACTTTTTACTTTGGTGAATGAACAGAAAAACCAAGGATGATTCTGGTTTAGTTTGAATCAAGACAGCATTTTGTGAGGTTTTGTTTTGTTTCTAACGATACATAAGCACTTCAGTTTGAGTTGTCTTGAAATGGTTTTCTAACCCCAAATGTTTTGTTCTCTCTTTAGGATATTTTTGTTTTGTAAAAGGCAAAAGGGAACATCCATGTTTATAAAATAGAATATTTTATTAACAAACTTGTCAAAATAACAGTTACTGGCTCTGAACATTTTCCCTATATGTTATTCAGCTAGCATTGTTCACTGGATGTGCTCTCATCTAGGAGGTAGTTTTGGACACCTCAGACATCTTTTTCTGAATAAATTTACTATTCACAAAAACCCGATGTGACTTTAGGATACACCTGGCAAGCTGGTTTCAGTAGAGACAGGAAAGTGCTTGCACCATTGCCAGAGGCATTGGTTAGATGTTCTGCAAGGTACTGCCTGCAGTTCTAGTGACCCCAGTGCAAAGAAACAGAACTTAAATCTGAAAAGTTGCTGAATGGTAAAGTAGGGGGAAAGACCATCTTAAGACGACACTAAAAGAGTTTTGTTGGTTTAGTGAAATCGAGGTAGGGAAGCAATGTGTCAGCCCTCTGTAGAAACGCTCAGGAGAAACTATCAAGGAAGAAGAATAATTATTTCCATTAAATGATAATGCGGGTATGATATCAAATGCATATAAATTGCATATTAATAAACTTAGGCTGGGAAGTTACAAGAAGAGTTCTATGTATGAAAAAGAAAAAAAAAAGAAAGAAAAAGAGTTCTGGAATAACTTTCCAAATAGGATAGCAGCAACTTAAATTGCTGTTAGGTGGAGTTGGAAGGTGTGGAGAGTGACCATAGAGCTGAGAATATAAGCTTGTGAGATGGGTCCTGTAGTGTCTGGTTTGTTGATACCTTCAATCAAGGCAGATCAAGACAATGCCCAGCTGCTGCTTGTTGGTCACATCTGTTTGCCCAGTATTTAAGCAAAAGCAGATGCTTCCCTGAACTTCAGGAGCTCTGCTGATTGCCTGCAGGGGACAAGTAGGTTGTTCACTTGCCTTGGTGGGTAGGGGATGAGGGAGGTCAGGTCCATATTCCTGCTTGCTGCTGACGCCTGACTGAAGAGGATTTTTTGGTGCTCCTTGAGTCAGGGGTCAACATGCATTGTCAGGGGAGCAGGAGCTGCTGTCTCCTTCTGCATGGGGTAGAGCCCACATTTCTAGTGGGGATTTCACATGTATGGGAGAGTCCCTCAGACCTGCAGATATTGCAAGGACCTAGGACACTAGCAGTGCCTGTTGTCTCTGTGGCACATCGTAATTGTGCCTCCTGGCCTTTGTTGTATTTAAGGTTTGCAGAGGGTGTGGGGATGCTCTGGGCCTGGGGAAAACAAAATGTCCTTCAGACTTTTCTGGAACAGGCATCGTGTGGGTTATGTTGTTTCTTGAAGTACCCACTGTGTCTGAGCTCAGAAGTGGCCATGCAAATACAGCTCTCTGGGGTTTGTTTAGTAAGCCTGAACCATAAGGTCGACCAGTTCCTTTTTGTATGCCATCTTCGAATGATATATCACAAAGCATAGCACCCAGCATTACCGGGGCTATTAGCCTACTGTATGTGAATGCAAATATTTCTCAACAAATTGACTGTATGCTGAGGGGGGATTGGGGTTACGTCTGCACCCAGACATGGTATCGTTAGGTTGTGCTGCATGCTGCTGTAACTTGGCATGGACTTGCTAAGTTGCCTCCAGTGCCTTTGCTGATTGTCTTTGACTTTGGACAAGTCAAGTTGGCTGACTTGTATACACCGTTATGTTTCGCTTTAAGCTTAACTTCCTGAGTATGGGTTTTAACTAAATTTTGCTGCCCTGTCATGTTGTATTTTGATAAAAGGCCTTAGCTTCTACTGAACAGTGACAAGTTTTCCACTTCTATGATTTCCATGTGAGCAACAGAGAGGTTGTATACATGCAGGGGAACAATCCTAGAGATCTTTATGCTGTTTATAAGATAGCAACAACCTTTGTACTACTTGATGGGCCCTGAAAACCTAATAAACTACCTGATGGACCTTAAAGGCTCACTTCTCTGCTGCTGGCCACCATCCTGCTGGTGCGATCACTAGCAGGTGACAGCTCAACAGTGGCTTGGTTACAGGCACGCTGAATACCACTTCCTTCTCCAAGATACTGCTTGTCTTTGACATAAGCAAGACTTTCCTCTGTCTTTTTTTGACCAATAACTCAGTTCTGTACTTCTAGATTATTGCCTCTGACATTACAGGTGTGAGGTACCAGTAAATCCTCCTTTATCTCCTTGCTAGCTAGTGCTTGCAGAAACGTAACTCCCTGTATGCTGAGATGAGAGAGGAGCAAGTGGGAGAGAACAAGTTACATGGAACCATTAGAGTAATATCTGACTTAAAGTATATCAAGTCTCCTATCACACAGAATATTTCTTGGGACTTAGTACCTGTCAATAACTACATAATTACGGTTTATGGCACAAGAAGGAAAAACATTCTGAAACCTCGGAGATAAAAAGGAAAATGGAATAAAATTCATGTCAGTTCTGTCCTATCCATCCCAATGCTATATCTCTCTAGGGTTCTCGAACCCTGTGGTCTCAGTGTTTAATGCTTTCTTCACCTTTTTTGTTTTTAAGGTGCTGATATTGTGCAGTGGCTTATGAAGAACCTCAGCATTGAGGATCCAGGTAAGGTGACATAGCTGGGGAGAAACAGATACTCCGTCTGTATTGTGTGTGCCATTAGACACAGGATACTATTTTGCTGCAGTCTAAAATACCAGTAGAACAACAAGGTTGATTTAAGCATTGGACGGAAGGCAGAGGGAAAGAGATAAGAATCAACATCTTAATTAAGTCTAATGCCTTACACTGCAACACACGGAAAGCACTTTTTAGGAGTCCTAGCCTGTCTGTGAAATTGTTGCTACCTAAGAAAGACTGGTTGATTTTTAAGGTTGTTCCCAGACTTAGAAAGGAAGTTGGTGGATGTGTGTGGTTAAACAGGCAAATGCATTGGCAGGTTTTCATGGTCTGGAGAAAGATAGCTGTGACTGACAGGACATACTGGCCAAGGATGACACAGACACCATCGTGATATAGGATGATGGCTGCTAATTTATCACAGCAGATAGATAAATGGATAATCAGCCATGAACAGTGATCAGTGCATGGGCACAGTCCAAACAATTTACACTTCAGAGAAACCAAAATCATTCTGGCACAGTTAAGAACTGTTGGGAAAAGAGGGAGAAAAGATCTGCAGGCCCAGAAGTTTCTTTTCTTGTTCTGGAAAGGGAAGAAATCTAGCATCTCACTTCCTAGTTTGTTTCTGCTACCTACTGTCACCATGTAAAAGCAGAGATGGAGGCAGTGTTGTCTCACCCAGGGCATCCCTATACACACATCCCTTCTCGTAAGTCCAGTCAAGTCCCAAATCTGAATTTCAGCTACAAACAATAGCATGGGTGTGTATGAGCAGCTGAATTGTAGTTTGCAACTCTGAGAAAGTTGATACAGCTTTTGACAGCTGACATGGGTTGAAAATCTGTGCAGATGTGCCTCTGTGCTGGTGAAGGTTGCCCTGGGAGTGCTAGGATATGTACTCCCTTCTGCCTCCGCACAGTTTCCTCTAAAAAATGGCAATGCTACAGTGTCAGGATTTGTCTTTATGAATAAACATGCTGCTAATGACCTGGTGTTGCAGGTGTTCGTCGGATTTGGTAGAGGCAAGTGGGGTTCACTGATGGAACAGGCTTCTTGTCAGCTGTCACCTGTGGTGGATAATATGCTTTGAACTGAATTTCAGACTCTAGAGCTGAACTGGTGTGACATTTTGTAAAGATAAAACCAGCAGGTTATACAATTGAGCAGTGTTTCATCTGTATTGTAAGGCTGATTTCTGCTCTTCTGCTTTGCATGGTTTGGTTAGAAGGTGTAAGGATGCAGTGTGGGTACAGAAAGGCATGTGTGCACCAGGTCTTTATGCAAGTCATCTCCAGAGCCACTGCTGAAGGCAGAGGAGTGTGCAGTGCACGTCTTCCTGACACATCCCTGCTGTTTTCTGTCTTTCACAGGGGAAGCAATACACTTGGGAAGTCTTATTGCTGCACAGGGTTATGTCTTTCCAATCTCAGACCATGTCCTTACCCTGAAAGATGATGGGACGTTCTATCGTTTTCAGGTTGGTGAGTCCTCTGCCTCCCTTGTGGCCCCTTCTACTGTCCCTGCAATAATACTGCTGAAATCACCTGCTCTTTATCCCTAAGCACCCATTAGGTCTATGAAGCCAGGGATTGAGGCTGTCTTGGTAGAAGCCTTAGGAAGGTACTCAAGCCCTTCCAAAAAATCTGCTTTAGAATCCCAAATCACTCTCTTCTACTTAATGACCCACAGTTTTTAGATAAATGAATGCCTATGTCCCGTGATTATTTTTGAAATCTGATTTCAAGGCTGTTGTACCCAGATTTGAACTAAACCAGGAGAAAGAAAATGGCTTTCAGGTTCTAACCCTGGCATGGAATTGGGTAGACACCCTCCTGTGCAAAATGGGCCAGGCCAAACTTTGGAGTTGGACATTCAAGCTTTGGCACAGCAGAACATTCAGATTTTTATCCTCTCTTGGTTACAGATTGGCGTGGGAGGGCGCAGCTTCAGGCTTTGGCTCTTTTACAAAGAATGTGTAACCTTAGCAGTCACCTAAGCTGGGACATCTCTATCCCTCAGTGTCCCTGTGCCTCCAGATGTGTTGAATTTTTAAAGCATCCTGTGCTTGACTTCCATGCCCTGTCCAAAACCTGCTGCTGTCAAAGCCCTAGATAACTGAGTGCTTGTGCTGCAACAACTCCTTTTGGACAGATTGTATAACTTTAAAAGAAGCAGTAAGTTCAAACCTGGAGTCCTACTGCCTAATCCTGCTGGCTAAATTTGTGGTTTTCTGTTACATGAACATAGCTAGCTTCTTTATCTTTCCTCTGACCTCTCTTCTATTCACCCTCCTGTTCCTCCTTTACATTTTTCCCCTTCTTTTTTTGTTTTTTATTTGAAAAACCTGTTCTCTTTGCATCTGATGTTGCTGCTGCTCATGCTCATTGTCCTACTGCTAATGTGGTATTGTGTTATCGTATGAGACCAATGGCACGGTGAGCAAAGAAGCCCAGGAGATCACAGACCTCCCTTTATCTCACCCCACCGTCTGGTTACCTGGCATCATTCAGACTAAGATTTTTCATTACAATTCTCTTGCTTTTCTGAAAGTCCTGCTCCTCCTGCCATGCAAGATTTGACCGAAGCAGGGTTAATACTGATTGCCCATTTAGTTGTATTTTTCTCTATTTTAAAAGAATGACACCGTAAGAAGTTGTCCTGTGCAGCTCTCGGGAGCTAGATTTCAATATAATTTAATTTATTTTCCTTATTTTAAGCCACATCATCAAATTGTCTTGACTGATTATTGACTTTTCTTTTCTTTCTCTTATCTTTTCCTACAACTTTTGCTTATTCTTTGCCTGTTGTCATTTCCTGCAACAGTTCTCCTCGGCCGTTTACTGAAAAAAAACCTGATGGAATCATGTTTCTTTTCCATCACTGTCTTCTTGCTGCTTTCTACCTCAACATCAGTCCCTCCTTTAACAGTAGCTCATCATCTTGTGAAGTTTGTAAGGTCTATATCAGTGAGGAGCATTGAACGCTGTATCATTCGATCCCTCCATGTTTTCTCACTGTACTTTGGTGCAAGGAATACTCTGTGCGTAATGTCCTTCGCCACTTTGTGGCATTACGTCAGTAATGCAAAACAGTGTTCTGTAATTTGTGTGATCACAGGGACATTGTCTTGCATTCATGTTAAAACTGAAATAAAGCCACATGTAGTAATATCTTGTAATTAATTGTAGCCACTGCAATATGCAGACCTGAATAGAAAACAAAAGCAGTAAGCTTAGCAGGACTTCTGCTTTAATCAGCTGAATTTTGACCTCTGCCATCTGTTATATTTAAAAAGTAAATTGTTTTGTAGGCTGCCTGGCTGCCAACCACACTGGTAGCTGCTCCAAAAAAGCAAGTGGTGTGTAGCATATATAAAAGGTCATGAGGTTTCTCATGCTTCTAAAAAAAAAAATAAATAAAAAAATAAATTCGGGGTGACTGTGAATTCCTGGGGAAAGAGGAGGTTCTGGGGTTAGAAGGTAAGAGGTCCACATTCAGATGAGCTGGCAACAATGTCTAAAATGTCATCAGGATACTGGACATCCTCCTCAAGATATGCTTGTATTTTAGCATCTCTATTTACCTGCAGTGAGGAATGTTAAAGGTCATACCTTCCTGGAAAAGCATCCTCACTTTTACTGAGATCTGTAGCAGTGTTTCCCCTGTGGGCAGAGACTGGGCCATAGACTTTGTGATTCTTCTTTTTGTACTTGTAATGTATTTCTGTATCTGAACTGTTTTCATCTCTTAAATTACAAAAATATGTATGTTGTTTCTTAGGCACCATACTTTTGGCCTTCAAACTGCTGGGAACCAGAAAACACAGATTATGGTGAGAGTATAATTATTTCATTGTAGAAAGTTAGTACAGAAAGTTTGTGATGGAAAAAAATGTCCTTAAAATAATTACTGTTGGCCACCTAAACCCTGCATCAGCAGAGTTTCTTGTCAGACTGCAGCATCAGAGGCAGATACGTGCCTGTCTCAAACACATGAAGTGAAATCCCGGGATGTCTCAAGCCTATGGAGCTGTAGCCATCGAGTTCAGTGGGGCCAGGGTTTTACCTACCATCACCTTCATTCTCTCATAGCTCTGTCTGTTTTGGCAGGATTTACAGCAAGCAGAATACTGCTCCTTGGGAATCTTAAATAATACCAATATTGCTTTTGTGGGAGAACATAACCTGATCTGTAGCTGAATCTGATCTGTTGATCAATAAAAAGTTACCTCATCTGGGCACTCATCTGGCTGATCAATAAACCAGTATATAACTGATGGCATCCCATACTTAAAGTTCTCTGATATATGACATCAGACTTATTTTTCCCATTTTTTTAAGATTACTAGATGATAGCTGGTAAAAAAGAGAAGATTTAGCATGGTTTATGAGCTAATAAACTGCAACATGGTGTGTTAAACATGTGAGTGCCTGCAGACAGTGGTAATACATAAAGAAAATATGTCAGTGTTGTTATCTTTAGCTGTCTGCATGCAATATTGCTGTGTCTTCCAGAACTGCGCTTCTTTCACAGTTAAATGATAAAATCAATTGTTGCATCCTGGTGTGGCATTGGAAGAGGAAGTGAATCCATGTGTGCGCTCATAAAACAGGAGCTTCTGGAAGTCCTTTTGAAATATCTCATAATCTAAGATCAGTTTAGAACTCTTCCCTGAATAATCACTTTTTTTTTTCTTTCCTGGGCAATAATTACTCGTCATTATGGATTCTAGAAATCATTTGCTAGGGTGCAGAAGTAGCCTGCAATGGTGTCTGTCATGTGATAGTTCATTTCCAGTCCTCATCTGCAGGGAAGCTAGCACAGACTTACGTGTTTATCCCAGTGAGGGAACTGCTTAGGAGAGAACATGATGCTGTTCATTACATGCAAAATATTTTCCAGATTTTACAGTCACCATATATAACTGTCTGAACTGTGCCAAGTACATATTCTCTAAATATCAGAATAACAATCTGAAGAGGAAGTTCTGTGTTTTTCCTATAGTATCTGATAAATAACTGGTTTCACAGTCAGATTATTGTGCTGCAAGGGCATTGAGTGGAACAGCACACCTCAAAATAAAGCCCTATATGAGCTGACCCACAGCTGGACAAGCTGCAACTGCATTGGCTCTGAGCCCTGTAGTGACAGATTTTCATCTGTCCCAGAAATCTCTAACATATGCTTATAATAAGTCTTTGCATATCAGAGGTCTGTACAGATGGAGTCTTCCCAGGAATTAATCCCAAACTAGCAGTAGACCCAAATAAAACTGAAATCCCAGCAGCACTTCATACTTTTTTTATTTGCAAAGATCCACTCACAGGACAGGAACTAACTTGCTAATGGCAGGTCACTGCCTAGCATGACGAAATACTGTGAGATGACTGACTCTTGCTTTATTTGGTGTTGTGAATGGCTTAGAGAGGAAACTGCCCTTGAGATGTATAAATATACATGAACTGATCAGCTCTGGTTACCGTGCATAATATTGGCTCATTACATGAATGTTAGAATTACAGGAATATTATAGAATAGAATTACATGAGTAGCACTGGGTTTTGGTTGTTTGGGGTTTTTTTTCATGTATTTTCAATAGAAGAATAGGTTTCCAATGAAAAACATCCATGAAGGTATCAAAAAATTGTATTTACCAGCAAACCAAAACCCTGTGGTTTTTGAAGAAAAGCTGAAAATTTCTGAAAAAAAGATCTATTGCAGTTTTCTGTAGATGATGCTTTGCCTTCTGCCCTGCTCCAGTTTGGCACACTGTTGGACAATAAGTACTTGGCCCTGCAGCATGAAAGAGGGCAAAACGCAAGGAAGCTATAAAATTCACATCTAGATTTATCCCAAAACAAGAGCACTGGGCCTCTCTTATGTAGTTCAGACCTGACCGTATACCCAGGGTGTACTGCGGACCTTGTGTTTCAGCGCGTAATGGAAACGGGGTGAGCTAGCTGGTCCAGCTGAGGCTTTCCCAGAAGGCAGCCTGGGACTGGTTTGCTGTCGTGCACTGGGTTCATCTTGACCCTCCGAATCCCAAACCACATCCGTTTCTACAGTGTCCGCCTATGGTAAAATGTGAGAAGGCTTTTCTTAACCATTTGAAATGTGTAGAATAAGTGGATGGAGCATATAGAAAAAAAGCTCAGATCATACCTTTAAGATCTGGTCTGTATTTCTGTTTTCATTTCAATATCCTTTTTTCTTTTTTTAAAAAAAAAAACAAAAAAAAACAAACAAAAAACAAAAGGGGAAAAGAGGTGCGTAGCCTCTCAGTTTGGCAGGCATATTCCCAAAGTGGTGAGGGTAACATGTTGCTAATGCTAAATCTTTTACCAGCCCCAGAAGCAATTGTGCCTTTCTCAGACATCTTGTTAGGTCCTGGCATCTATACTCAGCACTTCTAAATGAGATGTCCCAGATGTTTAAGGCCTCTGAGATTACTAGCGGTAATGTCAGCTGGGTATTCAGCCCTCTTATTCCATGTTGCTTTCTGATGAGAATGAACAGTGCATGAACCACTTTCTTCTTTTTTAAGATCTAGTACTAATAATCTGTCTGTAATTGTTTTCCATTCTGTTTCTCCCTTTAGCCATCTATCTTTGCAAACGGACCATGCAGAACAAAGCTAGGCTGGAGTTGGCGGATTATGAAGCCGTAGGTACACTGCTGCTAGACTTTAACCCTGGGGGGTACAGGGAGAGCTTTGCTTGCCAATTGAATGCTGCCATTTTGTGCTTTGGGGTCAGCCTTTAAGGTGTCTTTTTTTTCAGTTGTCAGAATAGTGTGAAGGCTGATCTGGAGACAACGTCAGGAGCACGATTGAGGAGCGTCCCTGGCTTTGCAATGACTCAGATTGAAGCATCTGCTGTTTAGCTGGCCCTCCAAGATTGGGGCAAATTACACAGAAGTTTACCTTTGTTTCCTATTTCCAGTTAACAGTTCCTGGGTTTTATAGCAGATGTTAACACATGGAAGTGACGGATTTTTGGGTGCATTATTGGGCAATTAAATTGCTGAGGACCTGTCTAGTTATGAAAGTTTTCATATATTAGACTTGGACTGTTTTCAATACGCCATATAAAAAACTATTACTTAAGCTTATTCGGGGCATGTTTTCTGTTATGAAATGATTATCCATAAAAACATCCCCAATTTTGGCTTCAGATTGTGCAGGGTTTGGGTGGAGAGGAGTGGGAAGATGGAGGCAGCAGGGGCAGGGCTGGTGTGAGTTTCTTTGAATACCAGCAGCATAACACTCTGACCAGCTGAACTTTTCTTTCTATCATGCTGACTTTTTTTTGTTCACTAGCTCAACAGTGTAACAGCTGAATTTGAAATGTGGAGATTTTCATTGGAGAGTTTGTTTACAAAGCCAGTTCTAATGACCTTTTGTGTTCATGTATATTACAATGAAAACTTTTATATTGCATATGTTTTAGGGTTGTTTTTTTTCCAAGAATGGACTTTTTCCTTCTTCCTTACCTTCTACATTTTGGGACTTTTGTGCACATGGATATATACACGTGCCATTTGGTCCTTTCAGTGAAGAGCGTGCAAAAATTACCACTTATCTAGTCCACCCTGGAAATGCATCCAGAGTTCCCAAGAGTTCTAATCTTGAAGTACAGGCATAAAGGAAGGAATATAATAATCTGCATGCACTTATGCATCCTTTTGCTGAGTTTTCTCTTCTGCATATTGCTGATTTCATTATTAAAACCATTAAAATTGCTCACAGACAACCAATTAGCTGTAAGTACTCTGAAGATCTATCATAAAGCAACAAAAGGCTGTTCAGCAGCGCGCACACTCCCACACCCATGCAGCGAGGCTATGGCTAAGTACTTTTTGCACATCGTTGTCTACTGAGAGTAGCAATGCTCCAGTGATGGCAAATAATTAGATCTTGGCAGTCTTTCATTTTTCTTGTGAATATTGCATTGCACAATTAGAGATTACTTCTGCATTCAAACTTTGCTCTCTTAATTAGAGACAATCAGATAAGAATGGCATTGACTCTTCCTAGTCATTATGGGAGCTGAAGCAGATCCAGCAAGGAGATGTAAGCTAAGCACAAGTGAGAGAAACGGGCTTACAGGAGTGGGAAGGAGGCCTGTACACTTAGGACACATTTTTGGAGATGTAGCATGAGACTGCTTCTCCGTAGGCATCAGGACTGACCTGGCATTTCCAAAGGGAATCTCTACAAAGCATCTCAGGGGACATCTTCTCATTTTTAGGTTCTGCTTGCAGCATTCATAAACAACCCCCCACCCCCCATTTGTACTGGTGGAGCAGGGCTCTTGATGATATGATTAAGCTTGCATAATTGCATTCAATTTTGTTTATAATTGGCCAAACATAAGCACGATTCAAATATTGCTTCAATTGGTGAAGTTTCATTGGCTTCAGCATATTTACTCCAGAGGGCACATGTGAACATAATTTAAAACAAAATAAAAAAAAAAAGAAACCCACAAAAATTGTTTTTGCAGATAATTACAAGTAGTTCTTCCTTGTAGCCACAGTTAAGGAAATCATCACAGTTCAGCACAGCTGTAAATCATTTGCTTAACTGTTTTCCTCTGTGTATATGGACTGAAACCCTTACATGGTCTTGGTGGTAACAAGGCCAAGCTTTATGCCTTGTGTTACACAAGAGTTTAAAGTAAATAATAGGAAGATTTATTCTAGAATTGAAACGCATGTGCTTAAGCCCTTTCTTGAAATAAAGGGAACAGGGGTAAAAAGAACAGCAGTATAGTGTTCATTTTCAATGAAAATTTGCAACAGTTGAACCAGTTGTAATGGAGAAGAGCATCAGGTTAATGGTCTTGTAGGTGTCCTTATCGGGGTGGGTATGGATGTGTGACTTCGGGGTGCTATTTGAGCCTGAAATCCTGGCCATGACCTGAGTTTGACCTTGAGCTGTGATGAAGTCACATCCACTCCAAGTGTTTAGATCACGACACATTCTGTAATGGATCTGGACCAGAACTCTTACTTCAGATGGTAGAGGAAGGCTGCATCTGGACCCAGTCTTTGCAGTTAGATGTTCATTGTTCAGACAAACAAGCTATTTCCTTTTATGAATCATCCTGGCAATCCCCAGCCTTCAGTGCTGTGCAGCTGCATAATGCTCTCAGCGATGACCAGGACTGAGCAAAGCAAGGGATGCTCAGGCTTTGCACCTTAGCAAAAGCCTGAAGAGAAGAGAGCAGTGGGGGGAGGAAGGGAAAGTGGGGACGAGAGGGGAACATGCAGGTGGCAGCCATCTGCTATCAGAAATTAAAGTCGTCAGCTTCACAAAGCTGCCCAGTGTTATCTTTTGGGAACAAGTCCATCGTTATTTTCATAGTAGAGCTCAGGCTGTCTTCATCACACTCCATTACTTCTCCCTGACAGGGCCCTCTTGGCTGCAGCTAGGGGGCTGCAGCCTAAAAGGATGTGTTACACCCTTGCTTTGCCTGCAAGATAGTTCACCTGAAACCAACACTGACTTCTGTGTCTTGAGTTTTCCAGCTTCAAAAAAAAAAAAGGAATAAAATAAACACCCGCCATGTAACTGTGCTCTTAAGCAGTTGTTACAATTACAGGGATTAATTGTTCTTACTGTTTTCATCTTTTGTCAGGAGAACTTAGCAAGACTTCAGAGAGCATTTGCAAGAAAGTGGGAATTCATCTTCATGCAAGCTGAGGCCCAAGTGAAGTGAGTAATCCTGGAGCGCTGAACTGCACCAGTATTTAGAGCTGTGAAAGGAAGGGGATTCTGTAGAGATAAAACTTTTCTATCAAAGTCTTTACTGCAACTAAGCTCAGAAGGTGTTGGTGAATTTTAATCACCGGCAGACTAGAAACAATACGTAGCCAGTCATGAAGGTTTATGACAGAATCTGAAAGATGGGTTTAATTATCTGTACATAGAAGCGTTGGTCAGGAACTCCCAGGCCTGGATTCACCATGGGAGCTTGGGCACTTCACCTGCCCATTCTGCTTCTACTTTAGTATTTTTGTTTTGTATAAAGGGAAATAACAGAACTTTGTCATCTATGTTACTCTATGCTTGTAAAGTATTTCTGAGTTTAAAAATACTGCCACTTCAAAGTGATTATAAGGGTGGTATTTACAGCAGACTGGATTTGGTTCTCTCATTTATGCCAATCCCCAGGTGACTGCATTGTACCTCTACTCTCTGCAGGCTGACTTGTGCTACTAAATTAGTGTGGAGAATTGAGTACCACTTACATGAAACTTACTCAGAATTAGTATTTGGGTTTTTCCTATCCTCTGCTCATAATTGAAATCTACTTCTTTTCTTTTTTTTCCTCATCCTCCCTTGTGAAAACAGTTTGAAGCCTCTCAATGTTTTGAGCATGTTTTCATTATTGCTGCAAAATGGGTATGGTCCAGGGTTTGTAGACTAGCGCCTACAAACTAGCGCCTAAAACCCTCCATGTCCATTTTGTGCCTGTAGTTGTCACCTATAAAATGGGAAGGCTGGTGAAGATGGCGCATGAGAACACCAGTATTGACACTCTGTACTACTAGAAGGAATTTGCACTTTCAGCATTAGATGCTAAAAAGTTAAGGAGCATCATTTCTTGAGGTTGTGGCTGAGGTATATGTCTCTATCTTTGATTAACTCTTTGGAATTTTGATTCATTCTTTGCTTAATAACATTGTAATTATGCACTATTTAAGTACCTGGTAATTATCCTTTAATTTACAAGGTAATTAAGGGATTTTTTCCAACCAGAATACCAGTGTTCTGTTTGGAAGAGAAAATTAGAAGTTAAGATAGCAATTGTAATTTCAGTTACTTAAAGGTTTATTGCCAAGATGAAAAAAATATAAAAATCTAAGTCAAAACAAAAATATGTGTCTGTCCACAGCAAACAGTTATTACCTAAGAAATATAAATATCAGATTCTTGACGTGATCACTGTTGCTTATTCATCTTTTCTCCATTCAGTTTTCTTTGAAAGGTAAGCATGGACTGGCCACTATCAACTTTTTTTTTTGCTGGCTAGTTTCAGCTGCTTAGTTCCCAGTTCATGGGATGGTTCAGTCTTCAGGTTTCCAACAAGGCAGGGCTGGAATTCACAGTGTAATTCACAGCTCTGAATTAACTAAAAAGGAAAACAAAACAAAAATACCTGAAAACGTTCCTCTGGCTTATCAAGTTCTGCTCTGCCTTCCACGTCTTCATTTGCACACAGGACTTCCATTGCTGTACCTACATTGCTCAAAAACTGCAGCCACGGAGCATCTAATTATGTTGTGTCTTCGTAGTTCAAAATGTGAAATACTGAGTTATCAGTAAGTTTGGGGATTTGAGCCAAGAACCTGGGTTCAGCACAAAGCACCCGCGAAGGCAATTCATGGAACCTCCAAAGAGTCCCTCCAGTTTGTGTGTGCTGTGGGGTGTGAGGTTGGCAGAAGACTTCACCTTCCCCTTTGGCCACGCACGAAGGGCTTGCCGAGAAAAAAGAGGGTTTGGGCTGGGTGTCCGCGTTTGCTCCTCAGCGCAGTGCAGCGACTGCTGTCTGGCAGAGGGGACAGAGCCTGTGCAAAGCTGATTTCTCATCTCAGCCTTGCAGGGGAGATATTCAGAGAGCGATACTGAACTTTGGAGGGCTCGGACTTTTTGTGGGGAGGGGTGTTCAGAAACTTCAGTTTCAGTCCCCTTTTTTCTATCCCCTTGGTACCTTTCTAGCACAGACTTAGCCAAGGATCACTGCCCCGCCAAAAGAAAAACAGGAGAGGGGAGAACCTGATGGTCAGGAATCCCAGCTCGCGTGGGTTTTTTCCTCACTGCTTTGATTTTCCCGGGTGGCGGCATTGCAGGAACGCAGCACAGGGACACTGTCAGCTTTTCAAAAGTGCTCTGAAGGCAAAAGCGGTTCCTCCTTTCCTGTGCCTCATCCAGTCTCTCTGCAGGTAGATCTTGCAAGCCGGTGGGGACTTTGCTGTGTTCATGTGTAGAGCTGAGCACGGGAGTGAAGCACCAGACATGCATTGCTCAATGCTGCTGAGAGATAAGGGAACGGTTGCTTTGAACAACCTCTGGCGGCCTTTGATCTGTGTGCTTTGAGTCAATTCACCGGCTGCGTCAGGGCTGAAATTATCGAGTTGCAGTTGTGCTGGCGCAGTTGCATGTCTCTTGGGTGAGCGCTGGCTTGCACGGGGCCACGCAGCAAGCTTGGCTCCGGTCGCCTGTGCTGTCACCCCGTGCTCTGCCAACGCCGGGGCAGGCAAGCAGAGCCCTAAGGAGGGTGACCCCAAGTGCTGCCTGTGCTATTTCTGCCTGAACCACCCGGGATAGCTGCCCTTTCACAATCTCTGGTCATACCAGCGGTGCTTCTGGGGCACTGGGGTGCAACGGGACGTCCTGATGTGGACCTCTGTCCAGCACTAGCCAAGAGCTTCACCTGGAGTAAAGAGGTCCTGGTGGGCCTCCTGATGGAGCCAAAGCCAAACATGAACTCCCGCAGCTTGCCTAATCAGGGTCTGGGAACAGAGTATCAGGAAAGGTTGTTTTCCTCACCAGATGAAAAAGCAGATGTTAAAATAAATTTTCCACCTTAATAGGAAAATCTCTTTTGACACATATTGGAGCAAACATCAGTGATATTTTGTTCATGGCACATGGCCTTGCAAGCAGGAGCGTGACATTGCTGGACAAAAAGTGGATTTTGGATTTTTTTTATCGTGGGGTTAAAACTCCAGTTAGGAAGTGTAACAAAGAGGAAAGCATTACTTGTATGTTGACTCATATGTTTATGCTTTTGTTTTCAGAATTGACAGGAAAAAGGATAAAACAGAAAGAAAGATTTTGGACAGCCAGGAAAGAGCATTCTGGGATGTGCACAGGCCTGTGGTAAAGCTCTTTTTGAATGATGAGACTTTCCAAGTTTTGACAGGAAAGTTTTAATGCTAGTAAACACTGCGCCATGTATTGCACAAAGACATTGCTTTGAAAGTCACCACATGGATTTTGCTCGCAGTTCAAAACAAGCCAAGTGTCTACAAGATTATTTTAGACATTCTGGGCTTGTGCATGCGTGGAAGTATTGATTTGGAAATTGTGGTGGGTTGACCTTGGCTAGATGCCAAGTACCCACCAAGCTGCTCTATCAGTCCCCTCCTCAGCAGGATGGGGGTGGGGGGGGGAATAAGATGGAAAAAACCCTCATGGGTCAAGATAAAGGCAGTTTAATAGAGCAAAAGCAAAGGAAAACAAAAGATTTATTCTCTACTTCCCATCAGCAGGCAATGTCCAGCCACTTCCTGGGAAGTAGGGCTTCAGTATGCACAGCGGTTGCTCCAGAAGACAAATGTCATAATAACGAATGCCGCCCCCTCCTCCTTTCTCTTAGCTTTTATTGCTGAGCAGACGTCACATGTTATAGAATGTTCCTTTGGTCAGTTTGAGTCAGGTCTCCTGGCTATGTCCGTTCCCAAGATCTTGCCCACCCACAGCCTACTGGTGAGGGGGAAGTGTTGGAGACACAGCCTTGATGCTGTGCCAGCACTTCTCAGCAGTAGCCAAAGCACTGGTGTGTTATCAACTCCTTTCTAGCTACCAATACAAAGCACAGCACTATGAGGGCTGCTATGGGGAAAATTAACTCCATCTTAGCCAGACCCAATATGGAAATACACGATAAACATGAAGTTTTGAAGATTATTTATTGCATATACAAAAGAAAAGCAGCTTACCTGGTTTGGCTCAGAATTCATAGGAAAAGCTCTGCTCTTAGCTGAGAGATTTCCTTTTGGTGCCAAAGTTATGAGCAAATGGATTTGATGCTGAGTTGCCGACTTTGGTATACGCAGTCTCTTGTTTAGCAAGCATAACTTATGGGACACAAACTTCAGGAAAGAATTTTGGACAAGATCTAATTGTATATTTTAGAAAAGTAAGGCAGCACGTGGGTTGTAAACAGAGGAGTAATATGATTACCATCTCTTTTCAGCCGGGCTGTGTGAACACCACAGAAATGGACATTAGAAAGTGTCGTCGTATGAAAAACCCACAGAAGGTGAAAAAGGTCAGTTTGATTTTCTGGTTTGGTTTTGGTTTTGTTGGATTTTTTTAAATGCAAATCACGCTTGACACCTACAGTATACCAGGGTTTCCCAATAGGAACCAAAAAAAGTGTTTTGCAAATATCAGTTCCGTTTTGTTCTAATCCGTGAATTTGCTATTCCCATTTTGCCAACAGAGCGGTACAGGCTGGGTGACTGATGTAGCTGAGAAGGGCATTAAGGAGCTCTGTGTCCCAGATGTCTGCTGGCTCTGCACTCCCATAAAATTAAAAGCAATTGGCAAATGCACCGAGGTCCCATTTTCAGAAATTATTTGGGCACAGATTTTTCAGACCTGTTTACTCACCTTAATAATTTCAAAGGCTGGACCATTAGCAATGTGGGTGCCTTTGACTTCCAGCAAGTTTTAGCTCTTCTGTGTATATATTGGTTTTGGGGGTGACACCAGACTCCCGAACTTCCATTGGAAGCTAAATTGTAGCAGAGCTATTCACAAGTCTCTTACAAATGTTAAATAAAAAGCAAAAGCACTAAATGAAAGGGTGACTGAGATTGCTTTCGGTGCAGGTCTCTGTCCTGAAAATGAATGGCTACAAGTCAATCTGCAGGTTTTCATTTCGAGAGGTTCATTTGAACCTGACTCACTGGCACCTGGTTAAGCTCTTTCTTCAACGCGTAGTTTTACAACAAGAGATTAAACCAAGTGGAAGAAAATGGCATAGGATTAGGTTCTCTTCTTTTCTTTCTCTGCTTGGTTCACCACAGTGACCATTTCCAGCATTCATCCTGCAAGCGTTGACACACTCAGCCCTCAGAGCTCCTAAAAATTATCAGCTGCATTTTAACATTTAAAATTATCCCTTTTCTTAACGTGCCTGCAGACCTTCCAAGTGCAGGCGCCTGCAAGCACAGTCTGATCTGTAAATTTTGCTCTAGGCTAAATGATTATTGACCTGTGTGGCTATAAACAGTAGGAAATTGCTGGCTTGTTACCTTACTGTTCTGCATACTGAGCTTTTTCCTCATTGCATAACAGAAAAATGCCATAATCTCTTCTGTTTGTTTATTGGTTCCTCACAGTCAGTATATGGGGTTACAGAGGAGTCTCAGCCCCAAAGCCCCGTACACGTACCCTCCCAACCTGTACGCAAAACTACAAAAGAGGATTTCCGGAAACAAGTAAGTAGATGGCTATACGGCAACTCTTCTGAGAACTGTTAGCTGCAAAAAAAAAAAAAAAAAAAGCATATAAAGTTATGGAGATATCAGCGAAACCAACTGTATGCGTTACCTGTCCTTGATCCTCATATGCTTTATGTAAAGTAGGAAGTATTTAAAGTTATATATATTAATTGAGCACTGTGGTTGTATGATGATACCTATTATGGGTAATACTGACCTTTGAATCTAGTATTATTCTCTCTGTGGGCCAGTAGACGGATGAATTTCCAGATCACTGAGGATATCTGAAAAGTGGGCAGTGACAAAGACTGGGGGGAAGAAGCCAGTGTACTGGGGTGCAGGCTGGGGATGGGAAGTGAGGAAAGGCATCGTTTGGTGCATGACTGTTAGACTGTACAGAGCTTTTAAGGAACTGGGAAAAAGTTATTTGCACAATCACTCCAAGGAACAGCCAGCCAACTCGCACATCCTTGCCCTGGCACAGGGAGCTCTCCCTTGCAATTGCTTTCCTGCAACAAGCAGCACTCATTGAAGTACAGGCAGGAATCGCTAGGTCAGCATTTTAGTAAAGTCAGCTTTAAACATGTTTCTTAGGCAGTCAGTTTTAGGGCGGTGGTCTGAACTAAACCTGAACACTAGATTTCTTGAGCTGTTTCCATCATAGGCAACATAGGCTGCAGAGTACTGTGAAGAACTAGTTCATAGCAGAGTGCAAATGTGCTGTAAAATGGTTATTGCTCTTGTGATGCCAGTCAGAGAAATGGGAGAGAGGAGTGTGGTGTAAAAAGGGGATCATATTGCGGCCTGAATAGTCTAGGAACCTCGACCCCAAATATGTGCCTTTCCTACTTTTAATTATGTGTTCTGAAGATTCCCCTGGGGCTTTGCTATAGGAAATGGAGACTCCTGTTGGAAGCAGTTAATAAGCTTCTTCTAATACCTAGGGAAGGGTCCCATTTCCTTCTGAGTTACTTTCAAGCTGTTTGGAAAGAGAAATCAATAGCATGTTGGGATATGATCAATGCATGCTCTAGAGCTCCTAGATTGTTAATGTCCTTGTCACCTCTCTCCTCAGATAACTTTTCTGAACGTGCAGATAGAGAGGCATTGTTTAAAGATGTCTAAAGTAGCAGAAAGGTGAGTGTTCCCGTTTGCATGATTTCCCCTTCTTTCCTCATCTCAAGTTTGGCATTTCCAGAAACAGAGAGCAGGCAGGAATGCACAAAGGCTGGTCCCCTTTCTGTGCATCAATCCTTCCCCCTCCTTGACCGGCTGCGCTGCCTGTCTGCTGACCACTGACGCTCGCTCTTCTGCCACTGAGAAAAAGTAGGTGAAAAATGAGGATGCTGTCGTACTGTAAAAGCAAAAGGAGTATTATTCACAAAAGAAAGAACCCTTGCAGTACTTTTGTTTCCCACCCCCTCACAGCCATAGAGTTTATTTACAGAAAAGTCATTCCTGTTTCAATTTGAAAATACCCTTTTTTCTTTTGTGGGTGAACTCTCAGTGCTTATCTCTTGTTAGTCTGGCACAGTTCTGGGGAAGGAGCTGCGTTTGTGTCTTGTCGCACGTGGTGTTCATGTCTATGTTCATACTGGGGTTGTAGGACCAGTTTCTGCTCCCACTGGTACATGTGAAACCCTGGGGTTCTACCTGGACTACTCAAGGCAGCGTTTTAAGAGGTGGATTTCTCACAGAGGCAAATCAAGGCACAATTTGATTTGCAGAATATTTAGTTCTGGTGGGAAAGTATGAACAGGTAAGGAACAAGCTCAAATTTAATTGAGAATGACAGCTCCTTTACTCAGATACTTGTAAGTTATGCACATTTGCAGGGGAATCGCAGAGACAAATGTAGGGATTGGCATGCTCTTCGGTAACATTGCTCTTGGAGCAAAACTGTGTTGAACGTGAGGAACATGATAAAGGCTGGTGCCTTGTAGAGAAATAATAGAGGAATTTTTATTTAAGCAAATTAAAACCAGATTACCCTGTGAAATGTGCTTTGCAGTGCCTGCACCTGTAATTAGCATGTGTGTACTAAACTAGGCAAATTAAATGGTGAGAGCCCCAAAGTAAGTTCCTATTGGCTCATAAAGTTTAACAATTAAAATGAAAATTTATCCAATTAAATAGAAAATATTCAGAGGCTCCCTGAAATCCTGCATACACTGTATTGTACAATTGAAATTAGCACATTCATATTTAGGTTTTGGGCTTTCTGGTAGTTTTTTTTATTAAGAAGATAGATTTGTGCTTTACCAAAAAACGTTATTATGTACTGAATTTACTTACAATGACTTTAATATACTGAGACAGTAATAATTTCCAGGCTGGTAATTTACAAGCAAGCAGATCTGGTTTGCTTGAATTTTTTCTAGGGTAGGTATTTATTCAATAAGATAGACTCAGTAAAACTCATTCACCTGTGAACATCAAATCCTGTCCACATAACATACCTGTTGTTCAAGTTTATGAGGAGCTACTGACATTATAAATGTAACATTGTCAATGCCAAAAAAACCCTATTAGTTTTCAGGAAAACTGGACAGAAAAATTTCCAGGTTTGAAAGGGCTTTTCTTTTTTCCTCTTTTCTTTTTTTTTTTTTTTTTTTTGGTCCCAAATTGGTTAAGAAAATGTTGCTATCAAAACCTGTGCAAATTGATAACCAGGAGAAAAGTAAATAAAATGAGAACAATCAAAAAGTTCTTTTCTACTGTTTTGAAAGTTTCATTTTGAATTTATAAAGACTTAATATCATAGTTGTGGTATTTATATCACAAGAAGCGAAGAAGGGTTCAGTTCTGTGGTGACTTTGGGTGGCAGCGTTGCTGGAGGGTCGCAGGGCTTGGTGCTGAGTGGTGGGATGCGCAGCCTGGATGTGGAGCACCACGGAGCAGGTGGGGAGGGAAGGAGAGGGGCTGATGAGTCCAGTGGCTTGACAGGGGTGGGGATAGGTGAGGAGGAATTAATGTGGGTGACCCAAGTTGAACAATTGCCTGAAATAAAAACCTGTGCGGCCTGAAAGCCCAATGTAAAACACTGAATACAAATGCCAGGAACAAATCTGCTGTGTAAGGAGGTGCCCATTATTAGCAAGTCACTTTTCAGGCTGGGCCCCGATTTGAGACTAGTTTAAGTGATGGTGTGTCAGATCAGGCTGCAGGAGACAACTTCTTGGCACGCTCCTTTCGACAGCCAAGCCTGACAGCGGCACCACCTGCCATTTTTTCAGTACAGCACAAAGGCAATTTCAGGCAGGACAAGGGAAGTAATGATGAGCAAATAAGGCAGGGGGTGGTGGGGGAAACAAGCTGCTGTCTAATCTGTTATAGGAATAAGATATAAATTACTAGTGGTGACCAACCACATACATTTTCCATGAATGCATGCTATTCTATGGGATAGCCCTTGTCCAGCAGAAGAGGAATGGAAAGGCTCTCAAAAGGTTATCCCCAGCTCCCTCAAGGTTATCCGCAGTGCCCACTACTAACCATTTTCTTCCCGCTCCTCCCTGTTGCCCTTCCAAGAGTAGATCTGCACCAACTGTGGGAGCAGGCACCCATCAGCTGCACCAGGCACATTGGAAACCGTTTTCTTCTCCTTTCTTCCACATCCTTTCTCCCCAGTTGGGACCTGTACGCTGTCAGGTTTAGGATTTGGCAATGAGATTTGAGAACTGTTGAGAAAAACTATCAATATATTCTACCTACTGTTTTCCCTGACTGCATCGTGCAGTGTTAGTGCAATCCCACTACATGTGGCGTCACAGAAATGGCTGGGGAAAACCGGAGCATCTTCCTAGCAGAAGCAACCCCAGCTCCCTAGATGAAAATCTGTACTATCCTCTCAGCTCCTCAGAGTTACTGTGAAGGCTCAGCAGGGCTCCCTGACTGCGAGACAGTTGGGTTCTCAAGGCAAGCTCTGCACCCTACAGTGAACTCTTCCCACCACCTCTTCTACCAGAATTACAGTGCATCACCTGAAAGGCCAGAAATCCAGGTTTGCATTTTGTCAGAAATGCTTTCCCTTAGGAGTGCCCCGCCTGTAGCCTCCTTTAGACAATGAGGCAACAATTCCGCTGCTGTCATTATACTGAATCAGCAAAATGTGCTTAGCAATTCCCTCTTGTTTCATTTAATTTAGTTTTTTCCCCTTTTATTTTTGCTAGTACTTCTACTAGCACCTCTGATGCCTTCTTATTATTTTATTAGGAGCAATTCAAGTTTCACAGCAGGTATCTCCTGATTGATCCTTTTTGTTGGGTTTTTTTTAACCAACCCTTTCTCTCATTGATGTCTCAGGGATTGCTGCTGCTCTCTGAAATTGGACGCTGCTCCCTTCCTCCAACCCTTGACCCACAGCAGTCATGAAATGTAATTAATGAAATGAGATGAGACAGCCCTGAGTGCCCTGAGGGGCAATGGGAACCTGCTGTGGTTACAAAAGTGTATGATTTTAATGCCTCATGATAAGAGCTAGGACAAACAAAAAGAAATAATTACTGTAGAGCAGGTCAGGCAAACTTTCTGCCTTTTGTGACCCTTTGTTTCACAGGGTCTTTTCATTCTCCTGCCTTTCCAAAATGTGGAAGACCAGAGGTAAAGTTTAGCATGGACAATCACAGTGCAAGTAGATTAGTTGTTCAGTGTGATGAGACTCAATTAACTTAGTTAATTACTTGGCAGACCTAGGCAAAAAAATTAAAAAGTGCCTTAGAGTATTTCCAATATAGACTAGGACAAATTTCTTTTGATTTATTTCATATATGCTGTCTTTCTTTTGTAAAAACGCGCCCCTAGCCCCAACCCCAGTGGAATTCCTGAATCACTTATGCAAGCAGATGGAGTCCTTTTGCCAGGAAGCTCTTTTGAATGTCATCCTAGTGAGGATTAGAGGCTATATGTCTTATCTGACTCGTCACGAAGCAAGCCAGTATAAAGGCCAGGTGTTTTTCCAACATGCATATAATTTACTACATTCTAAGTTAATTATTATAAGCTACTGTTGAAGTATTTTACAATAGTGCCATTAGGCGTAAGTGGTATAAGAATGTAACAAAACAATGATCTATAGCCTGAAGCTTTGATGCTCAGGACTGTGATCCTCCAAAGATTTAAGTACATTCTTAGCTACAGCACATGACCCTATTTAGATGAGTTACTCATAACACATAAAGTTAAGTAGGTGCAGAAGTCTGCAAAAACCAAAAGGGCAAGAGGCAGTAGCAACGTGCAACAAATGAAGAGGAGGACACGTGCTTCGTAGTCATCCCCTGGCTCTCTGGGGGAAGTCCTACCATAGCAATCCAGTTGTTGCCTCATCGGGCATTTTGTGGGCGTCTCAACAGAGATGAACTTGAGGAAAATACTGCAGTAAGCTGGTGGGTGCTTGCAGAGAAATCCTTGCATGCACCATCCCTGGGAAAAAGGACTCCTGTGGTTGCTGAGAAACTGACTAATCACTAAAAAAATAAAAAGAAGCACGCACACACACACACACAAAAAAAAAAGGGAAGAAAAAAAAAGCTGTACCTCTCTGTACCTCTCTGACAGGTGACTGAACATTCAGGCCCTGATTCTTTTTTTTTTTCTTTCTTTCTTTTTTTTTTTTCTCTTTTTTTATATCTGTCAGTTTAATAGCCTACACAGAGCAGTATGTGGAATATGACCCCTTTATAACTCCCGCTGAGCCTTCCAATCCCTGGATAAGTGATGACACAGCATTGTGGGACATTGAAATGAGGTAAGAATTGGTAGTTTTAAGTAATGTTAGAGTTGTCTTGCCATTTTGTTTGTATGCTCTTCCCACTGTCCTGTTTGGATAGGAAGTTGGATGTCTGTAACTTTACAAGTACATAGCTAAAGTTTAAACAGGAGCTTATGCTTTATCGCTTCTGCGAATTACTCAGCCCTTCCACTTCCATATGACTTGATGTGTGGTAATCTGTAAGTCAGGTAATGGATGTTCTCATGCCTGTCAAGGACATGCATAGAATCAGATCTAAGAATCCACAGATACAGGATACTGCTAAGAGGTACTTGTTCCAGCACATCGCCTTTGACCCTTGAGAGCTTGCTCTCTGGTCCTCCCCCAGCTGCAGTGCTCCAGCCCTGCTCCTGTCCTGGGACCCCATGAAAGATGCTGCTGGCAGAATAGGATTGGTTATAGGGCAGTGGCCGTTCCCGCTGCATGGAGGTGGGTTTGGCACAGGAGCCAGAGGAGTGTCGCTCACACGTAATGGGTGAGACTTTGGCAGGTCAGAATTATAATAGATCGACAAAGCGAGTTTGGGCCTCACCTGTTAGTGAATAAACTGGCTTGTCTCTGTTACGGCATCTAATAGATGAAAAGGAAGAGGAATGACTGAAGGACCTCCAACGCCTTGCACTTCAGACAGTTTGTCCACAAAAAAAAAAAAAAAAAAAAGGCACAGCACTGCAATTTAGATAATTTTTTGCCCCTGTGATGCTGGTGCAAGGAAAGTCTGGCCAGTGTCTACATCTCTTGTCATCACAGACTATCCACAGCCCTCGCAGTGGGGCTAGAATTGTCCTGCCTGCCTCCATGCCTAGCAGCTATTGCAGCAGGTTTGAATGGAATCACCATGCCACAGATCAACTTCACTGCTCGCTCACATCCTGTGGCCAGCTACTGTGAGTGCTCAGCAGCTTCTCCTAGTGTTTAGCTGCTGCTGTTCAGCACCAAATCTGAACTGGGAATTCACTTTAGCAAATCTTTGAAAAGAGAATGCCAAATCTAATCCTGTCTGTTCTTGAATAATAATGTAAAGTTTAAGATATTACCAGCCTAAGAAAGCCAATTCATAGCGAAACAATGTTCCAGGAAAAGGGCAAGTTATTTCCCTGTTTAAAAATCATGTGGTGTGGGATGTGAAAGATGTTTTAACCTGTATCTTCAGTAGTCACAGAAATCTATTTGTTCCCAAATCTCTGCTCCTCTTCACATAATTTTAATTTTCTGGATTTCCTTTTTAGTCAGTTTCTCTTGTTTTCTCCATCCTCCCTAGAAGGGCTAGAACCAGACACAGCCCCTGCAAAATACTTCTCTGGGGGAACCCCCACCCACAAAGTAATCCAGGCATCCATTATTTCTGCATCTGTTGAGGTAGCTGCAAATCCTGGAAAAATGTCTGTGTCCCTGAAGAATACAATAAACCTGATGTCATGGCCTTTATAGGAATTTAAAATAAATGCTTGGCTTCTGCTGTGATTTCAGAGTTAAGGAAGGCGATTCTCCTGCTGATGAAAAAGAGAAAGTTGTATTGTTGGGAGATGGAAGAACAAACAGCTCTGTATTTCCATTTTATTCTTGATTGTAAGAGAACTCACTGCATCTGCATCTAGTTGCAACTTGCATGAATAATTAAATGATCCCCGAGAGCTGCGGTAGCCCTTGTGTTGCCTGCAAAGCCGTTTCCTCAGTTAGGAGAGCAGAGCCCTTGCTCAGGAAAACAAAGAGCCTCTCACTTCTAATGGTAAGGCCAGCTGCTGAGAATGGACAGCCCTGTGCCGCTACAGTTCATCCTTCATGGCACCCAGGAAACGCCACAGAAAGTCTTCAGTTTTAGGCAGCGCTTTGGCCTTTTCGTTCGTGCTAGAACATTGTGCAGAAGCAAGGAGAGCAGCTACAGATCTCTGGATTCAGCAGGAAATTCCCCGAGCTGAGCTCGGGCATAGCTCTGCACAAACGTGGTTTTCATGTCCCCGTGTCCAGGCTGGCATCTGTGCCCTTGTCCGCAGCACTGCTGGCTCCTGGGTGAGTGCAGGAGGAGCCATCCCGAGTACTCTGCACTTCAAGTGAGGACATGCTCATCAATTTTGCTTAGTCTTTACACCAAGAGGAAATCAAAGCGGACATTTTATTTACCCCTTTGGCTTATTTGTCTTCAGCGCAGATCGCCACTGTCCCCTAAGGCTCCAGGATTAGGAATCACTGTGGACATGACAAGACATGTAGTTTAATAGATATGTACTGTTAACAATGGCTCTACTGTCACAAATGTGAGCAGCTGAGCTGTATTTTAATGGTTGTCTCATAGTATGACGCCATCACACCAGAAGCTTTCAAACACTTTGTGAGCCCAGATTACGGTCTGATGCGGACTGTCTCATAGGATCCTTGTTGTGATCCCAGGCACTGCCTCTCCCCATAGGCATCTCTGCAACATGTCTGGCAATTCAAACAACAGCTTATGTAAGTGGGGTTGTATAGATAATTTAGGAGAAAGGTTGTTACTGATTTTGGGTGCCTCTGTGTCTCAGTGTCCCAGCTGAGACACAAAATAAGAGTCTGATTATCATGGAGGGGAGGAGGGAGATGCTTTTTAGTCTTGCAAGACTTAGGCATCCAAAAATCAGAGGGACTGAAACATAAAAGACCACAAACCAGTAATCATTTTTAGAAATCTTGTCTGCACTGCTTCTTAGTGAAACTGCTTTTTTAATGCAAATGTGGAACTGAAAATCTGAAGCCAGTTCCAAGTGACCAGCCAGCACTGTGTGGGACGTAAGGAGATGCTCTGGAGCTCACCAGTGGCCCAGGGAACACTGCTGGTAAATTTCTGCCTTGACTTATAAGAAATCCCAAGGTACATCTGAGGAGATATATCAGAAGTGTGTAATGAATAATCATACAAGTATGGTATGCTGTTCTTTACGTGAAACGTACCAGAAATTACTCTGAAAATCATATCATTCACTGTGTCTCTCATTTTGCTGTGTGTGTAGCACCTGGATAGTATGGTTGCTTTAATGATGACCCTGGTCTTTATAGCTTCTTTTTGTATGTTATTTGCTAACTTGTATTTCCGCAAAAGCTTGAGGAAAAAAACCTACCATCTCCTCGTCTGATAATCTTCCTCCCTTTGCTGCTTAGCAGAAACAGTAGCAGCTGCTCAGACAGCAGGCAGAAATGCACATTCCATCTGTTTTTTCCCTTCTCTCTCCAAACAGCAAAGAACCTAGTCAGCAGCGTGTGAAAAGATGGGGTTTCTCCATGGATGAGGTGCTGAAGGACCCAGTAGGACGGGACCAGTTCCTTCGTTTCCTGGAATCAGAATTCAGTTCAGAAAACCTCAGGTGAAACCTTTTTTGACTTGAACTAAATGATTGGGGCTAATCCTGCTTTCTTGCATAGGTGAAATGCAATGCTTGGTCTGTCTTGAACTGCTAAAACCAACCATTTGAATAAAGTTGAGAATGGCAGCATTTGGCTCATAGCTGTGCTACGGATGCCTATGCTATAACTATGTAAGTAATCTCAGGAACAGTGTTTAGCAGAGCCAGTGTTTTCAAGTATCATATGCAAAGGCTTGCAAAGTTGTAATAATGTGATGAGACATGGCATATCGCTATTAAGCCCCCTAACAATATATAGAATTTACATGTGTATTTGTGGCACAGGTCATGTGAGGGAAACAGCGTGGTGATCACGTGGCTAAAAACTGCCGCAGTACTGGCACTCACCAAATCAGGTTTGCAAGAGCTACTTTTCGTTCTGGCACCTCCTAACTAATCAAGAGCTTGACTCTTGCCTTAATAGCACTCTCTTTGTGTGGGGATTCTAAGCACCTGGCTTCTCATCTTGTGAAGAAAACAAAACTTCTGTTATGAAATGTTACACGGACACCCACATGATCCTACATCAGACTGAGAGACTATAAATCTGTTGTGCACAATTCTGCTACTTCAACTACAGCAGGAATAGGCAGCAGTAATAACTTGCCATTTTTTGGTGAACAAACACTAGATGAAGACAAAACCTTTCCTAGAAAGATCCAGCCCCTCTGGCCTTGTCTGTAACACTGTTCTAAACCCAATCTCTGGCCCTAGCACATTGTTCCAAGACATAGTCCCATTGCAAAATTCATGAAAAGACATTGGAAGTGCCAACAGCATGCTTCATTCCGGGGTAGCAGTTCTTCAAACAGTATGTCTATCTCTTCAGCCCTTCCAGCTGCAAAACTAAGTGCTAACTAAACTCACACCTAGCCAGCTCCTTAGGATTCATTAGTCACCCCTACATACCCCAGAACTAATGTATTTAGCTATTTTCCTTTATTGATACCAGGTATCTTCTCACACAAAGAGAGGTCTAGCTAGATATCCCCATAGACCCTGAGCTAAACCCAGAGCCCTGCCTACGCAGCAAGGATCTGAGTCCCCTGCTTGTCCTAGCATTAATTGGGATATAGCCACAGGTTTTATCATCCTTGTCTTGAATCTTAACTCTAATTCCAACCCTAACCCTGAAGCTCATTTTATGGAAAGCAGCTCTCCTGCTGTGGAGAGGGTGAGGTCCATGGAAGAGCTAGTGTATTGTTGTATCCTGCAGATACAACCAAACCACAACAGGTCCCATAACAGCAGAAGCAAATATACTACAGTGAGCTCTGAGAAACTGGGGTTCCCAGGATTATGCTTGAAACAGGGCCGGGGCAAATACTGAGCTTAGCGTTCAGGATTGCAGGGATTTAAATGCTACCTTCGTTGCTTGGTGCTGCAAAGTCCCAAGAAGAGAGGAGAGAGCTTGCGCCAGCTGGGGAAGCAGCCTGAACAGGTAGATGTTCCTACTCGGTGGCTGAGATTATAGTTCAGACTCTCGCCTGCATGTGACAAAGAGCCAGATTTACTGCCCCATTCACGCATTTGTGCAGAAGCAGGAAGATGGTGGTTAGCAGCAGGCGGATGACTTGTGGCTGGCAGCAGGGCAGGCTGCAGCCTCCGGCCTGCGCTGAAGGCGGTGGTTTGAATTGGTGCCAGTCTGTGCTCTTGTACGGGCTCCGAAACCTTGGTCCTTAACTAAGGTACAGCAGATCGGAGGCACTTCACGGATATCTGCAATGGCCCTCGCCTGCTCCTTCCCCTGGAGACACAGAAGGATCCAGCAGTAATGTAATTTGACTGCCCTAGATAGAGTGGTATCCAGTAAAAGCCACTTTTTTTGCAGAGTCTGAATTACGCTGCGGAGGCTTCGTTGCTGGTGCTGTCTCAGCACACGGATGGGCACAGGGACCAGTTTACGTGCTTTCTTTGGGGCAGTCCTGTTCCAGTAGGCCCAGTGATCGTTGGCAGAAGAGGCCAGAACGCTCGCCGTTTCACTGGCAGAACCGTGCCTGCTCCCGGGACGAGGAAATCTGCTGTTAGCCGAGCGTGCACTCAGTCGGGTTTTGGCCTTTGCTGGTAGTGAGCAGGTTTGAAGTTGTCCTTAGTTTACACCAGCTAAGGACTGGATCACACAGCCTTCAAGTTTGTGGGTTTTTTGTTGGGTTTTTTTCACTTAGAAAATCAAATACATTAGTAAAGCATGTGAACAGTTGCCATGTTAGTGCAGTCTGCTAGCCTGCGAGATCTGAAAGGGAAATTCCCCGAAAAGTGACTTTAAATGACATTGGAACTGACCATCAGATTTGCCAGTCCAAGGAGAAATATAGAAAGCATGCCAGCAGCAAAACAGTGAAAAATCAACACACTTTTATATTTGTTATTTTTAAAAACCTGAAAGCTAACTTGTAAGATAAATGAGGAAGTGTTACTAAATTACATAAAGGAGCTTGAAATTTTATTGCTGAACAGGTACTGAACTTGTATATGCTTACTGCACTTAGGTACAGTGGTGCTCATTTGCAATTATATTGTAGTGATGAAGTGCAAAATTAATATACTGTATTGAAATCCTCCTCAAATGGGTTTTCTGAAATATAGCTGGGGTTGCGCTAATGAAATCCAGCAGGTTTTATGACTAGCGGGTGTCCCCCACGTTCATCCTACTCAAAAAATGGAGAAAGTTTCATTAAGAGAAGGCAAGCATGCTCCTTCCTCCATCAGTCAGAGCTGCTCCTTCCGCTGACGTGCGTTCTCTTTGGTTGCGAGATGGCTTGTAGCGAAGGGAGGCTGCAAGTCAGTGGGCTTGGGTAGGGAGGTTAAATCCTGCATCCTTTTTGCAAGACACTGGTATCATTATTAGTTAATGTGGGAACGTTGCTGTCATTCTTATGGTATCATTATCATGGTATTGGCTTATGTGGTATTGTTACTATCTGATATTGGATCGGTATTAGCAAGCCTGCTTAAACCTTTGAATAACAACAGGACGTAAAGGCAGAAATATTAATGAAGAAAACTGGAATAGGATGGATTGTTAGCAGTGGTGCTAGAGAGCAGAAGGGGGCTCTCTAGGGTTCAGGTGTGACAGAGAAAGCTCCTAAACTCTCATCAGGAGTGTGTGGCAGAAAGGAAAGCAACTGCTGGATGCTTAAAGATGCAAACAAAATTTAAGTTACACCCAACAGCAAGGTCAGGATCTGTCTCACCTAAGTTGGCGGCTTGGAAGCATGTGCTTTCTTCTCTATCATCCAGGCTCACTTTAGAGTGAGAGAAGAGAAGCTGAAGATGAGTCAGTGAATCACCCGGGAAGGATTTGTTTCAGCTTTAAGTGGAAACAAAAATAAAAGCACCTAAATTTAACTGTAAAGCACCTGTCTCTCTCTCTACCATGTATGAGCCTGGAGAGACTGATTCAGATGACAGTGTCTGCATGGTAGACATCTCCAGTTAAGTGAGATGCATCCCACCCAAACCCTGGGGAGCTATAAGGAACTTTATGAGGGTAAAGCATCTAGCACCTTGCTAGAAAAATTACATTTGCAGGTACCTTTGGAGGACTCTCCTCCCAGTAACTAACCAGAGATCTGGGAACTGTTGCAGCAGGGATGTATTCTCTCTTGGGAATGTCAATAGGATCATCGTTAACACTGGCAAGAGTCCTGTAGGCCCCTGTGTTGTCCTTGGGGCAGATCGGGGAAAGTGACTACTGGAAAACCTGGAAATTCCTCGTAGTGCTAGAAAAGATTTCATTAAGTGTGCACTGGAGAATGCCTTGAAATGAATGTAATTCAGTGGTATAGCAAGGGGACCAAATTCTGGTTTTTTACCTAGTGGTGCAAGTCTCAAATCACAGGGTTGATTGGGGTGGGGTATTTCCATATCTTCCTAGCTAAGAAAAATTGGTCCCGGTGGGGGTCTCGAGTGAGGCACTGCCAGAGATAGCAGCAGACTAGACTCCGTGACCTCCTGGGTCTCCTTCCAGCTGTGTTTCTGTGTTCTCATAAACTTGCAGGATCATGTCCACCAGTCTCCTGGGCTTGGCTGAGCCCTGTAACTTACTTATTTACTGGCTATCTATTATTTATGTGAGAGCAGGAACTTCAGTTGGGTATTTTTCTCTCTGTTTTTATATTAACTTTCTTTCTTGCTCTCTTTTCTTTCTCCTCTCTGTTGCTATCTTTCATCTACAATTTGTTTTGACTCTGATTTTTGAAGTACCCAAAATACAGCAGACACAATGCCAAGCTTCAATTAAAAAAAAAAAAAAAAGCCAACAGAGAGTTGTTATACATTTTTTATGACCTGGAAATCTCCTGAGACATCTTGAGATAGCCGAGATGTTCATCTTAACTGGTGGATTGATTATTCCCCCCCCCCCCCCCCCCCCCCGAACTTCAAAGAGTGTCAGCTGGAAGGAGAAACAACTAAGTGGGAATATGGGACACAGGAATTTTACCCGAAGGGAAAGGAGACTGCACACCTGTTTATAGACCTAAATAGAGAACACATGACGCTTTATAGGAATGCACCGTGAAGCTTCCAGTGCGCGAATGCAGGAGTTTTGTGCATTATGATGAACATATGTTGAAAATCGAGTTCTCCGGAAAAGAATTTTACCTGCAGAAAGTGTTTATATCTTATGTGACCCCTCACGGCTGAAACTTGCTGCCAATTTTTTTTTTTTTTTTTTTTTTTTTGGTAGTTTCATCAGGAAAGGAAAAGTTTGGTCACTGAGGAGAACACATGTATCAAGCAGAGCTCCCCTCGCCCCAAGCCCCCTGTTTGCTAACTAAAAAGCAGGAATTGAGGCAGAAATTTTCTAACCGCTCCCAGCCTCACCGAAAGGGCGGGGGGGGGGGGTGTTGTGCCTTTAGCCCCTTGTTCCTCTGTGTCCCGTCCCAGGGGCAGCCTGCCGGCTAACGGCAGGGGGGGGGGGGGGGGGGGGGGCTGTGGCCGTGGCTGTGGGGGTGTGTGTGGGTCTGTCTGTGTGCCCGTGTCCCCTCCCGAGGGGGACGGGGAGGTCTGCCGGGGGCGGTAGGTCTCCTCCCGGCCTGGCCAGCAGGCGGCACGGCAGCTCCGCGCCTGGGCGGGATGGCGGCCGGGGTGGGGGGGGGCAGGCCGGACGACCCTTCGCTGCCACAGCGGCCTTCGGGCTGGCTCGGCCTGGCTGCGAGAGACAGACTGACTGACTGACTGACTGACTGCCGGGGGTGAGATGCCGGCGTCTGTCCCTGCCGTTCCTCAGCACGCTGGCACCTCGTTTGCTGCCTAACCTGAGAGACGTTTCGCGGCCCAGAAAAAGTAGAAGGTGGCAGAAAGAGGGACTTGCGGCTTGGGAGAGGAGGAGGCCAGTCGGGCAGCGGGCAGCTTGCCCTTGTTCACGCTGACGCTGTGGTCTCCTTGGAAAATGCTGCCTTAGCGAAGGACTGTGCCCCACGGGCATCTATCCCCAGCGTGCCCCACGGAGGACGGATTTCTGCTGGTCTCGGCCACGCCATGCTCACCGCACCGAGGGTCGTGGCCGTTAAGCAACACAAAGGTGTAAATGTTTCCCCTGTCCGAACTGCACGTTGATTTATACCTATTACTTTCATTCATTCCCCCTCCCAGCTGTGACGTTAAAATGGTATTTTTTTCCCTCTTGGTCAAAGGAATAAGACTGTGAGTGGTGAGAGATGTGAGGCGGGAGGTGCACCGCATACTCACATGGAGCTACCGAGGCCGGGAGAGGAGCGTGCTCGTGTTCCGATCTGATAGTCACTCGCTGACTTCACTGTCGAGCCAGCGTTATCGTGTCCTCCCCCAAGATGGGGATACAACGCTGTCCTTACGCTGACAGTCATCCCTCGGTCTCTGGAGTCATCCGTATTTTGCCTCTTGATCAGGTTTTAAAATTATTTTTTGTTTTACAAGGTACCTCAGAAGCAACCCCCTGCCCTTCCCCAGAGGTCTCTTCACCGAGGGGCATCTGCGAAGAGCAGCCCGCAGTAACTGAGCTCCTCCGGGGTGCCCTGCGGGGAGGCAGAGTGGGCATGCTGAGGCCCAGGAGCTCTCCCTGCCTTGAAGCGGCCGCATAGGATAAAGTGCCATTGCTAGATATCTCCTGCAAGTGACAGCAGCTTAATTACAAGCTGGAGGAGGCTGGCATGGTTTATGCCTTTGACAACAGTTTAGGACACCATATTATCAGCCTTCTCCAGATCTTGCATGCTGTTTTATGAAGGGCAAAGAACCTGCGATCAATGCCGCTGTTCCCTCGGCGCGCACAGCCCCCGTGCCAATCCTGCTCTGCTTATAGGGCACCTGCAGAGAGGACACACGAGGACATCTCCCTCCTCCCTTGCCCTGTGCAAGAGGTGTCCGCTGGAGATCTCCCTCCCAGAGAAAGGGAGAAGGCAATGCAGGATCTTCTCCTGGCTCCTTGTGAATGTGGGACTGGGCTTTTGTGCTTCAGAAATTGTGGGACTGACTCGGGGAGTGCATTTGCATGCACTTTATAATTGAGCACAAATTCCAGCACAGCCATTGTATGTCTGCTCTTTTCCTGGACATAAATACCTGCTGCTTTCTTGTAAATACTCTAGCAATCCCACAGGAAGCCCTGCTTATGCATTGGCTTCAGGATGATTCCTTGTGGCAGAGAATTTGCCTTGGAGTTGAGGCTGTGGGGCTGGGAACCCCTCTTTGATGTTCCTCGATTTTCAGATACCAGCTATAGTGAATAGCTTTGAAATTTTTACCAAGACAAAACTTCCCTTTGCCTTGAAGAGGACATCCAGCCTTGGGCATGAATTCACAAACGCTTGCAGTAAAAAGAGCTTGTTCTTGTTAGTGTCAGGTTGGTCTGGTTGGTTGGTTTTCAGATTGAGCCAAATGGTTATTAAAATGGATGGTGCTCCTGTTCTGGCAAGCTGTCACTTCACAGTGCACCCGGTTCTCTCATGAGCGTGCTTTCCCAGCCCGGCTCCAGGGCCAGAAGATAAGCCAGGAGAAAATGTTCTCTCTAGCCAAGTGCTTGTCTGAAGTGTCCCAGCTACTCTGGAATGATTAGCATCTTTTCCCTTTATGCCTTTTCTGTGTTCGCATGTTCCCATCCCATCTGAAACTGAATGATAAAATATTTTCAAAGTAAAGAAAGCCACATATGGCGTCAGATTGTTGCGCTGTGAGTGCCACCCTTTACTCTCTGTGTGCTTGCGATAAGTGGGGTTATCACTTACGGTTTAAATAACAAGGCAGGACATCAGGCACACTTAACGTCTTGAAGATGGAAAAGAGCCAACCACGCACACCCCTCCGCCAACCCCAAATACTATATTTTGGTTTATAAAACCAAATGTAACTCTCTAAGCACCACCAGTATAGGACTCCGCGGGTAAGCACCACCAGTATAGGACTCTGCGGGTACTGGTGTAGTGTCGGAGCCTACCCCAGTCCGTTTTACTGACAGCCAGCTAGGGAGCCAGGAAAACCATATGAAGGAATATGATCAAGTGGCTTGCATGAGTCAGGGCAGCTGTGGCATTAGTCCCCGTGCATGCAGCAGTCCTGCAAACGCTGGAGCAGTGCTGCAAAGGGCAGGCAGTCACTCAGAGAGTTACTGGTATGGTGGGCAGCACATCCTGCCCAGGTGGGGTCCCAGCCCCCAGCACAGTGACACAGCCTCCTGCTACCTCACAGGCTTCACGGTTGGGTTAAGCCATTATTTTTGGGGGAAAGAGCACAAGACAGGGCTGGCTTAGCAGCGGCAGAGCAAGAGACGAAACGCACATACCTGCACACGTGGCCCGCTCATGTTGGAGGCGTGGGTGCAGAGAGCATCCTCGCCTCGCACGCCTGCCTGGCAGGGCAGGAACGAGGACAGGCAAGGAGGGTTTAAGCTGACCTTGCACACAGTGTGGATGTCATCTTTTCCCCAATTGGCCATTTCCCTCTGCAGGTAGGGGACCGGGCTAAATTGGTTAGCAGCCTCATTCAATTACGTTAAGCCTAGTGTTTGTGGGGTGGTTAGGTACTGCCTGGTAAGCTGCTGGTAAGGAAGCAAGGGTCAAAAACAGCACAGGAGTTACTGGGCTGCTGGCTCCTCCACCTGCCCTCGCTGCCAACAGCATTTTGGTTTGGGAGAGACTATATTCCTCCTTCCACTGCGGGGGAACATTTGCCTTAGTGGTAGGAGGCTGGCACCATTGAATCATTCGTGGTGGGAAATCAGACTTTCAGTTAAAGTTCAACTGGTTTATTCAGTAGTGTCCCATAAAGACAAGAGGGCAACACAGGATTTTCTAAGTTGTGCAGCTCTTGCAGATGCCCTGAACAAGCAGTGACCCAGACAAACCCTGTCCCCACCGCACGGTCTGCAGAGCCGAGGTGGGTTTGTGAGAGTGGTGCAGGGCAGGGACAGCCAAGGTGAGCCCTGCCCTCCTTGTCATCCCTGGGCTCCTTTGCCATGGGGTAAGAAAGAGCTGGTTATTACAGGTGGCTGCAAAGGTCCCTTCTATACCTAATTTGCCCTGTAGCCCTCAGTGCTCCCTGGAGAGCACTATTGTACCCGTTCAGCCAGGTTGCAGGACCTGGGTACCCAGGGCAGAGGCTGTGGAGGATATCTTCTTGTTAGAAGGTAGAGTTCACCAAAACAAAAGGCTACTGGGGGCCATGGATCTTCTCAATTAATCACCTGTAAGAGCATATTTCTGTCAACAATAAGTAAAACCAGCACCACCACCAAAATACCTTTTTTTTTTTTTTTTTTTTTTTTTAGGGTAAGACACAATGCATGTCACTCCTGCAAAAATACTCTGTGGCCTTTGGTTTCACAGATCAAGATGTGGATTATGCCCTTAGCCATGAAAGATATGATCTCCTCAATGTTTATTAACTTATTTTAGTCCATAAGTGTGGTCCAGTCAAGAAAATATCCTTGTGAAATTGGACTATGGCTATGACAAGATGCATCTGTTCCCATAGCATCCATCTAAATGCTGGTCAGTTTACAAGTAAAAAAAAAAGATTTCTCTAAGTGCCATCGCTACAACTTCACCCTGGAAATGATATGAATATTAAGTTTGTTCTGCATTTTGCATCCCCTCTGGACACCCAATCCTGCAGGCAGGAATGACCAGCAGATTGCAGTGGGGCTGTGGGAGGCAGAGCCCGCTCTCGTCCTCCAGCTGCGCTGCTCTGGAGGTTTCCTGTTTGTATGCCTAATGTCACACTTCTGCAGGGGTGGTTTGAATAAGGACGTATCACTTCTTAAAGTTGCTGTTCTGGTCTTAGCCACAGTGTAAGGGTTTGGTATAAGGTATACCACACCTTCCCCTAAAATCATGCTAAATAGAGAGTCTTCTGTGAATTCAGCTAGATGTGGGGTTAGGCTCTACATCTGCGTTTTGGGACTCTGCCCAGGCTTATCTATGAAGTCTTATCTAGATTTCTCTCTTTTACTCTTTTCTCCCCTTTTAATTTTTAACTAGTACAGGTTTTGGTTGGCTGTCCAAGATCTCAAGAAACAACCTCTGCAGGATGTAACCACCAGAGTAGAAGAAATCTGGCAAGAGTTTCTAGCTCCTGGGGCCCAAAGTGCTATCAACCTGGATTCCCACAGCTATGAGAAAACAAGCCAAAATGTCAAAGACCCAGGGAGATATACATATGAAGATGCACAGGTTTGTTTCTGAATTTATAGAACTAATGCTAACAGAACTCTCAGTTTTACTGTGATATTCCACTATCACGTTGTCACTGCTCACTTGTAAGAAAAAGCAGATGCACAGTTTGAAGTGACTTTAAGGGTATCTATTCAAGCTGGGTAAATGATATTTTCTTTGAATCTATCAGTTGTAACAGGCTAATGCTCCTCTGGGAACGAATGTTCCAAAATTTACAAGTCTGCAAGGCACAGCGAGCTGGAGCCATGTCTCAGAGAAAGCAAAGATGAAAGAGTGCTATAAAGTTCAGTTTGGCTCTCTGTACTCCCTGTCACCAAAGTCTGGTGTATTTACAGAATGTCTGATATCATCAAAATCCTGGTTAATACACTTTTTTTTATCATGTATTTATTTATAGCTAATTATATCCCCCCCACCCCACCCCTAGCCAAACCCCAAATACAGCAGCTCCCTCCAACACAGCTAGAAACTTGTCCACCAGACAATACCTTAGAATAATGATAGGACAGTAGGCAATGCAGTGAGCTTAATCCTTCCCTCCTAAGGGCCCCAGATTTATCAGGGAAATTTTACAGATAAACTGTACACAGAAAATGCCTTTAGGAAAACAGATAATTTGAGAAAAACTGCTACAAGCAAGGATAAAGCTGCATAACCTTCTGAGAAAGTGAAAATATCATTTTATAAAGGCTAAAAAAGAAAAAGGAAGAAGGTGTCATTTGGCAAATATTACCACGGACACAATTAAAAGATATCCTCCTCATAATCATTTTTATCAAAAGCATGTAGTAAAACCAACGGCAAATGAAAGGGATTCCTCTTCTTATATTTTCTTTAAATTGGCATTCAAAGGCAGTTCTTCAAAATACTCCACTAACAAAATATTTCCATCTCAGGGGAGATGTTGTGGACCACTTATACAAGGTTAAGCAATGAATTTTTCAAACCAGCATCAAATACTGTATTTTCCTGAATGCAATCTTGCTCCTTGGGGCCAGCATAGAAGGAACGTACGCAAAGTTTCAAGGCAATCCCCTGTGATATCAGGCAACTTAAATGTTCTTTTTAAAGCTGAGAAACACAGGAGGATGAAGACATTCTGGCTAAGATGTATTTTTTGCTTTGCAGTTACAGCGAACAAGAACTTCTGAAAATTTGCATCACCTGAAAAAAAATGATGATGGCAAAATGCAAGCTAAAGCAGATAGGTGGATAATGGGGGAATTGATTAAATTGATAAGTAGAAGTACCGAAAATAAGATGGATGTTTAGACAATGAGTATTTAATCAGAAGAAGACACGGAGGATTTAGGCTTGAACTGATCAGTTCACAATGTAATTGCCATTCAAAGGGGAGTTGATGAAATCAAGCTGGAGCTCTTGCAGTTAGACTGCAATTTTAGCTCCTTGAGTTAATTTTATTTCAGAGGATTTTTATGCTGATGGATGTCCTCAATTCATCTGCTTTGGTTCATGGACACAGAAGCATGAGACAAAGGTAGACCTTCAGGCCTAGCTGTGGTCCTCTTTGAGACTGAATCTGTGCCAGGAGAGGAGAGGGCAATGCGGAAGGTGAACCCAGTTACCTTCTTGTGCAGAGGACTTCTGGTAGCTCTCCAAAGGCCAAGCAAGCTGTTTCTGACTGCTTGACCAGAGAGCTAAGAAGGCTGTCTAACAAAAGCAGGGAGAAACAGGACACTGCTGAAGGGCGTAGTGCCACGGCGGAGCTGCAGCAATGTTGGCTTTTACTGGCTCATCCTGGAAAGGGGACGTTTTTGTCTGCATATCCACTTCATGGGAACCCAGGGCACTCTGAATCTCCCAGGTGCTGTCCTGGCGTCTCCCCCAGGTCAGCCCTGCCACCTCCGGGGCTCTGTTGTTCACAAATCTGCAGCAGGTCATGGCCCAGCTGCCTTATCTCGGCACCCTGGCACCAGGAGCCCATGAGAGCTCCCACACATCCCGCATTCCTAGGGACTCAACCGGACACAACCAGTCAAAACACCCCACTGTGGGAGGGAAAATATGAGTGTTGTCCTGTCCTGTCCTGTGTAGCTTTAGCACAAAGAGGAAAACAACTGAAATGTCCTTGTGAATAAAGAACACCAAAAAAATTAGTTTACTAAACAGCACATTCTTTGAATGCCTGCAGCAATGAGACACTAAGAGGAAAGAGAAGGGTTGGCTGAACTGAGAAAATGAAATTGCTGCTCCTGCAGTGGAAAAACAGGAGACGGTGATGTGGCAGTCTAGGCCTTATGCTGACCCGGGAGACCCGCAAAATGCCAATTCTGTATAAAAAGTGCTGGGAATGAACATACTGCTGTACTTGGGAAGGGGAAGGTGTAGCAGAGCACAGTATATATACTTCAGGCTAGTGAATGCGTTATAACTATAAGCTGAAAGCAAAGCATCGTCTGTTATCAGGTGCCTAACAGTCTACATGGATGTGCTTCTTTGCACAGCCTTGGCTCCCAGCCCCAAAGAGCTCTCCCAGATGCTGCACGACCATCTGGTAAGACAACTGTCCTAGAAGAAAACAGGGAGAAAAGGGGGCTCCTATCAAACATGCCTCTCACTTAAGACCTCTTCATCCCAAGGCCACTCACGCTCTGAAGGGAAATGGTTCCTCTATTTAAGAAAAGTGACACTGAAAATCTCAGCTCCAAACGTCCTCCCAACCTGAATTTGGGGTGCATTTATTATTTCAGGCAGACCTACCTCTAAGATGGATTCCCGTATTACAGAAGCAAGATTCCCGTATTACAGAAGCAAGTGTTTTGCCACTTCCCCATCTCAGCTGAAGATGTTTGCCCTGTCTTGTCCCTGGCTGCTGCTGCACCCTGCAGTCCTGCGCTGCTCGGCTTGCACAGAGCCGCCTTCCCTTGCTGTGTCTCCTGCATGTCCCCTTGCCCACCCCATGCCCCACTCGAGCTGTGCCAGCTCGCCTCGGCTCCGAGCAGAGCGTGCTGTGCTGGCTCAGCCCCTGCTCGCCTCCCCCAGCCATCCAGTTTGCTGGTGTCCCCCATCCTCAAACAGCGCAGCCCCTGCTCCTAGCTCTGTCCCGATCGTCAGCTCTGCCAGCTGTCTTGATCTGCAGCACCTTTTGTCATTTTAGTGCTGGGCCCCTCCAGAGGCGAGCCTACCAATTTAGCTGATTATTTTCTGCTCTTAAACAACTGTCCGCTGAGTAAAATATTATGATTATCAAACCATTTTCACTGGGGAGTAAAGCAGCTTTTAATACAAGGGGCACCGTCGGGAAAGGTCAGTTCAATTAAACAGTGAACTACTTAGCAGGATGTAAGCTCCCACAGGAGTTATCAGCATCATTGAACAACCAATGTGGGGCCCTGCAATATGAAGCAGGCACAGCCAGCTCCGGAAAGTAAATAGGTTTGGGTCCATCTGAATGGCCTCTTGGCTAATGAAGCTCCTGACAGCCAAAGTAATTCATCTTTAACATGGGAATCCAGAGCTGTGAGTGTGACAATTATGGCTTATCTGTACAACACATTATTAGTTTTTAAACTCACCACCACCACCACCTTCAGACATCTCCTTGCCTCCTCTGAAATGTCTTTCTGTCTTCAGAAAGACTTCAATCCCTTCCTCAGTCCCTTGGCCCTGGGAACTAGTATCACAAGAATGCATTGTGCCTCCTGATAGTAGTGTTTGCTTGTAGGGGCATTTACTGGTAGGCTTCAGAGCTAGGTATGCTAGAGTAAAGTAAGCCACATATTTGTCTTTGGAATTACTTTCCTGTTTGCTTTGTTTATTTTTCTTCTTTCATAAATAAAATAGAGTTTTAAATTGACATTCCTTTACCTGAACTAATCAGCAGCTGATGCTGTTCTTTCTCCCAAGCAGGGAGTGAAATTGCTTGCAAGTGCATCCCTTTCTACCTGAGAAGCCAGGACTCCAGGAGTCTACTTCTCACGGATGATGGGAGAACGTTCTTGCAGATGACTCAGTTCCACACCTGCCAAACCCACGTGCTGCAAGAACACTGTGGTCTTTAATTTTTCTAACTTTTTATCTCTTAAAGTGTTCACCTTCCTAATTAGAAAAAAAATAAAATCCCTGGAGAGGTTTACCTGCTCACCCCACAGCAGGTATGAATATTGTGTGCCATCAGGATGGAGTTCATTGCCAAACAGGTATAAGATTTCAATATGTATTTGTAGCGTGGATTCCAAGAGCTTGACTCAATCACTTAAAGGCAGTCCAAGGTGATATAGCAATAGATATCTTACAACCAAAATGTTGATGAGGCACGGAAGGCTGTTTATGTATCCAGCACATATTCTCTAGGCAGGCATCCAAGCAGGGCTGGTGGTCCCTATGCCAGCATAGCCACCTTTACTCAGAAGCTGTATGCTACTTGTTTCTGTAGGGCTGCACCCTTCTCTGTCACCGTCTCCTATGGGACACAGACTGCCCCAGTGCAACAGAATTTCCTTTCTGCTGCATGAGGGATTCTGCATGTTCCTCTCCATGGCACATCTCAGCTTTTTGGCAGGATTTTCTCTAAAGAAAACAGGAAGACAAAGCTGCAGAATGCCCTGCAAGTGTCAGGATGTTGGCCAAAAAGTTAAGTAGTTACATCTCGTAGCTATACCACAGCATGTATAGGAGAGAAAAACCCCATCTTCATTGCTGCAACTCCTAGATATTGTATTGTTTGGAAAAGAGATGCCCATCTCCCAAATGCTACACAAGGTTGTCCCCTCCTCCCAGGCAAAACCTGTTCACTTGGGCTTTTTGCCAGTAGCCAGGATTTGGCCCATATTGAGAGAATCAGCCTCTTAGCCACGATCATTGTTCTCAAAACCTAAAGCTGCTCATATGGCGTTAGACTCCCGGCAGCCCACTCTTGTCTCCCAGGATAGCCCTTGCTATATTTAGGACTAAATCCTCCTGCAGTACCAGGCTGACCCCTTAACTGCGCAGCGCTCGACAGACAACCCTTTGCCTCTGTAGTCCTCCACACTGCGTCTGCCACGGACCCCCCGGCAGCTCTGCCTCCCCATTTGTATGTTTGAAGGTATGAAGCAAACCAGTTGTCTCATCAATTTGCAGGGGAGCCAAAGCTAAATTTATGTGTTGCTTTTATCAATGCACTTTCCCACAAAAGATTTACATTGTGTTTCCAACTATGTATCTACAGGGCTAAACAAAGGATTTCTGTGTATTACTCAAAATGAGCTCTCATTGCTTACAGTTATCCCTCCTGCTAAAGCTCTTTCTTACGTTCCTGTGCCTTCAGCCCAGTGTAATTTCATTTGTGGCCTGAAAAGAGGTTTTATGCTTTTTAGTTTAGCAGGGAGGTTAGTCTATATTACAGTATAATTATTCTTTTTTTTTTATTTTTTTTTCCCCTTAGTAGAAAAACCAACTTGGTTGAATGTGAAGAAAATGCACCAGCTAAAACTGTGGGTGTAAATTGTTGTGTCGCTTAAATAACTTGAGAGTGGCCAAAATGATATTGCTCAGATTTTCCAGAGCAATTCACACTCAGGCCAAGACCCTTATGTGCCATTTAGCAACCCGAAACGTTTCTTTTCTAAACTATAAATCAAGGAAAGCCTAGCACTCCTGGAGCAGCCAGAGCCCTCGTTTACCCCTCGCCCTGCTAGGCGGCAGAACTGCCAGGTACGGCTGAGGCTTCGGGAAGGGGCTCTCCCTGGTTAATGCATGCAGACAACTCCAACCCTGCAGTACAGCCATGTTGGGAAGAGTAAAATCCTAAATTCAGGGACCAGAATAAGCAGATCCAGAGGCATTCTTTGTGGGGATTTGGAGACATTAAGGGGAATCGGAATAAAACCCCTGTGTTTCCCTGCCTCCCCCCGCCCCCCCAACTGGTGTTTTCCCATCAGTTTCAGTCGGGGCAAGTGTGAAGGTCTTTTCCTCTGCAGCTTCTTCACTGCTTGCTTCATCTCAGCTGTGCCTGCTACCAACTACTTTAGCTTCCAGAGCTGATGCAGCATTTTTTCCTGCTTTCTCTAAAGTGCATTTCAGCACCATCAGTTAGACTGAATGGCAATTGATCTAAATTGCTCCTAAAAACTGTTGCATTCGGTAGTGGCACAAGTAACAGCTAAAGAGAAGTAGGTCTCCTTTCCTTTCTTTGGCTTTTTGGAGGATCCTGGTGGTGGTGTGGTAGGGCGTCCTGCCACTCAGGCAGGATTCCTGAGAATGAGCTAGGAAGGGTACAACAGATTGAATAGGATATGCCTCCAACAGCCCCTGGACGGCAGGTTTTGCTGACTGCAGTATGCGTGCGTGATGGCACAGGGGTTAACTTCATCTCCTCTGCCACAGACGTCCGTGCAGAGTAGAGGTGCCGACAGAAAGGCATTAGGCTGCTGCCAAGTCTAATTGGAAGGTGCAGCAGTTGCGCACCATGTGCTCTGAAAAGCATCTCCTTGCTTTCTCCTTCCCACGTCCTCTTTGCGCTATAGAGGCAGCTCTTCCAAAAGTGAACCCCGGGCAGGTCCTCAGCTGGCATCCATTATCATCCTTCCAGCGAAGGCCGCAAGGCTTTCACTGAGGCACTGCTCTCTCCTGTGCCAATCTGCAGTAAATTCCTCCCCGGTGCCCAGCGTACAGGTAGAACAAACATTAACATTCATTGCAGTTTGCTGTTATTTATTTAGTTGTTTAATCTACTGCTTTACGTTGCTTGTGGGCTTTTCTTCTAATGGATTTGTCTGACATTCTGCAAATCTCCCTTGCAGTTGGCCAGAGGGGCGGCTGCTGGTGTTCGCATGCTTGCAATACAAAAGGGTCTCCAAATCAGCTCTAACTAGTTTAATACCAGGTGTTGGAGACAGGGTGAAGGGGTGCTCCAAAACAATCCAAAAGATGTTAGTGGGAGAGCTACAGCAAGGAGGATTCTGACCAGTCTACAAAGGGCAAAGTGGGCCCTTGGGGCTCAAGTGAATCTCAACAGCTGTCTAGCCTTAGTGTAAGCTCCCTGGAATGGGCTAAAAATGTGCTAAATGGGAAACCTGTCCTTGAAATGAGCAAAGAATTTGCAATTTCCCCCTATTCCCCCTCGTCATCTAAAGCTTACAGCTGTGTTTAGGCACAAGCAGGGAAAACTTTCTATCAGCAAGTTAAAATTTAAGGGCTTTCTGGAATCTAACTGGTGTTCAGAGGTCATGAGAACATTGTGCTTGGCCTTCACAACCCCCAAAAAGTCTCAATCAAGCCTGTCACAAAATGTTACAGTGAGTAAGATACAGGTGGGATTAGAAATAGATGTTTAACCACCAACACTCCTCTCGTCTCATATACACGATTCAGAGGAAAGAACCAAGATTTTCTGCTAAAAAGAAATGTTCTTAACAGAGAACACAATTCCTGAGGTCTGCCAGGTGCTTTGTGCAAGTCAAGTGTTGTTATTATTTTTTTATCATTCTGGTTTTTTCCCCACATACTTCTTGGGTGTTCCCAAGGTCCTGCTTGGCTGCCACCCATGCCCTCCTCAGGGTCACGGTGCTCTGACTGCGAGAGACCTGAGATTACATTGCAGCACATTGATTTGAAGCAGGTGCAGCTTTGAGACGGTCTCTGCTATCTCAACCACCTCCCACATTCCCGTCTGGATTGCAAACTTTCTTTTTTCTTTTCTCCCCCTTTCCCCTCTTGTCAAGAAAATTTACAGTGCTTGTCCTTAATCTCATTCCAAAGATAGAGCCTGTGGAAGGAAAACAGCCGAGAGATGCTGAACCTTATCAGGGTTTATTTCCCTGCACTTAAGCTGTCAACTGTCAGGGGCGGGATTTCCTCTTGGTTTCATGTAACTGCAGAAAAGAATTTTTTTGTGAGTTACCTGGCTGGTTCCTTTGTTATCTAATTCACAGAAGTGACAACATTTCCCCCTTTAAAATTTACTGTTTGTTCTCCTTTATATCATGCAATGGCGATGACAAGTGGAATGCTTACGCTGTCTGAAGTGTAACTCTCATGATAGAAGCCTAGGTACAGAGAAGACGCTCAGTGGAGCTGGACAGCCCTCAGGACTGCTGCATAGTTCTTCCCACCATGAAGTAGATGTGATTCAGGTGCATGAAACACAAAAGGGGGTCTGCCTTTTTCTCAAGAAGAGATGCACCCAGACCCCATTGCCTCTGTTGCCTTGGTTCAGGATCTGGGGAACAACAGTTCTGAGGATGTTTGGCAGCAAACCCGCTCTGCTTGCAGGACTCTTGTAAGGGAATTGTTTGCTTCCTGGATATGAAATCCACTGTAATTACAAAAGCAGGTTATTGTGTCACCCTCTGTGTTAGACCGACATTTCCAAATGTGCATCCATCCTCGCAGGGTAGCATCAGTACAGCCAGCACTCATCAACAGCATGCTGTGTGAGGGACTAAGTGGCTGGTCAGCTCAAAAAGCTAGCTCGCCAGGGCTTGCTCGCACATGTCAAGTCAGTCCCTGTCTCCAACTCGCAGCTGCCGCCGCAGTGGCCTGAGATGGTGGCTTGGTGCTCAGAGGTAGCTGCCAAGGCTGCAGGGGAGAACAGTGGGATGCATGATGCCCATCAACTCCTGGCCAAAGGTTGAAAGACTTTTTTTTTTTTTCTGCTTTCTATCTGGCTTTAGCAGCAGGGTGCTACCTTGTTTAAGGGTTTAATAGATCACTTGGGCAATTTTGTTAGACAGTTGTTTTTTTTGTTTTTGCAATGTGAATCCCTAAAGGATTGCTGTCTTAAGGATAGAGCAGGGAGCTGGAAGTCTGAGCCCTACCTGGGAAGCGATACCCAGCAATGGCTGGGAGATGCTACACTGTCTAGATGAAATGTTTCTCCTGCTGTTGTGCAGATGTGGCACAGGAACTTCCAATGACACTTGCAAAGAAATGTCACAATGATAATTCTGGCCAGACTGCTCGCAGTGCAAGAGACTGTCATGTCCAGAGCTGCAGCTGTGTTGTTAAAAATTACACAAGTAGTGCAATTGCTTTGTGTATTCAGGCAGCCAATAATAATGAGCTCATTACTCTATAATAAACAACTTTACAAAATGCAGAGTTCTCTCAGCATAAGGATGGGAAGTCTCAAATTTCTCGCCAACGGTGTCAGGTATGTCAGGGAGCATGCGTGTGTATAAAGTGCATCACTAGAGATGCTGGCTGTAGTTGGAGATTTCAGTCTGGTGAGGTTGTGCTCCCTCTCCACCATGTGATAAAGAGGAGGAACAAAAGCACCTGCTCAGTAAAATAAGAAGTGGGAGACCAGTGGTTTGCGGCGATCCAGAGTGAGTTAAAAATCCATGATAGAAAGGAACAAGCCAATTTGCGCAAGCTGCACAAAGCAGCTAAATCCGTGCACACACCTCTGTTGATATGCCTGTTCCTCAGGCTTCCGCAGAAGGATATGTTAGTTGGTAGACCTCCAGTAGCTTTCAGTGTATTTATGAAATGAAGGGTTGCTAAATGCTAGCTGTAAATTCTCCCTCGAAAGTCACAGATTTTAGAAAGTATAGCAGAAAATAGCTTGGTGGCAAAGAACAGAGTAGGCTAAAGATGGAAAAAAGTCTTAGCCACTGGCGTTTCCTGTCCTGCAGCTAGATTTGTTGTGTAACTGGGCTGAAAACACACTGCAGCCACAATTTTAGCAGGAACCTTCATGGTGCAGTCTCAGTGGGGATTTTGGCTGCAGCAATGTAAGCTGTCCTGTACTGTTGCAAATTGGAAGGCAGTCTTTGCTGACCTGAGCAACTGGCTCAGACTTCCAGCAGGTGCTTCAGAAATGCAGTGCTGTAAAATAAATCATCGATGTATCATTTGTGCCTCCAGTACAGAGCTTCTTCAAAGCAAGCCCTTTGAATTCTTGCAGTTAAGCAGTAGAGTTTGGTTCTGAAGCTATGCATGTCCCTCCCTTCCCCTATGCCCAGCCTTCTTTCTTCATTAGCGTTCAAAGCCTAGGAATAGTTATTCCCTGTTTGATTATATCTTTGGTGAACAGCTGAAAGGTAGCAATGTTGCTGCTCGGTGATTCCAAGATGTGAAAAGCAGGGAAAATGCTTCGTACTAATCAGCTAACTGGAGTGGCAGTTGGGCTGTGGGTGTGCAATAGTCCTGTTTTTCAGGGAAGGGCTACAGTTAAGAAGTTGGCTTGTGGTTTATTTCATCTCAGGATCAAAGTCATTTTTGCCCCTTCCCACAGCCAGATATTGAGTTTTTACTGTTTTAAGGTCAGATACATGAAGTCGTCTTGACATGAGCAAGAATGATAGTTGTCGCTGGCATGCTGGCGGGTTGTACGGCCAGCCTGGTGTGTTCTCCTTCGCCTGCAAACACCTCGTGTGATCTGTCTGCACGGCAATGAACACTGAATGTTATTTTCCAAAAATGTTGTTACTGTCTTTCAGAGCAGACCCGTTTGTCTGACCACAGGTAAAGAAACCATTTGGAGTCCAAAGACAGTAAAAAGAAAAGAAAAATTAATCCCGTGTCTATCAAAATGTTAATCAAAATACCCCTGTCATGCACCACCCTACCTCAGCCCCACAGCACCCTCCTGCCCGCTTCAGCACCCCGTCCCACCAGCATCCCGCATGTACTGGGTGCTGCAAAGGAGGACCACTAAGAGAAGGGAGGTTCTGGAGACCCCTCAGGCCCTTTACTGTTAATGGGCTACAAGGTAGCTGCCCCACTTACTCATCAGTCTCCTCACGGTCCTGGAAGAGGAAGGAAAAAGACTTCTAGGTATATAGTTACATGGGTTTTTTTCCCAGGTAATTATGAAGGACTCATTAGGAGGTGAACTCAGTCAATGAGGTGAACTCATTACAGGTGAACTGGTTGCAATATGGTTGCGTTCAAATCAACTGAATCCTGAGTTTCTGCTAGTTGAAGTGTTTGAGAGACAACTGATGTTGAAAATCCTTGTTCACACCAGGGAAACGGAAACCTTTTGACGACCATATCCATGACGTGCATTATTTTCCCTCTTCTTGTCTTAGCGAGTACTTGGCTCATTCTGTTCTGAATAAATAGAACAAATGTCCCACAGCTGGATGTGAAATCTTGTGGCAGTGCTGTAGGTGAGAAGTATGAAGCTGTACTCTCCCTTGTGTTTTTCTGCAGCAAGGAAGGGTGACAGTTGCTAAACGGCTTTATATGAGCATTTCTATTGCAAAATCTTGTGCTATCCTTCAGATAGATAGTGCTACACAAATGGGAATCTGTCAGGTCTGAAGGCAAGTATGGAAATTAACCACTAAAAATTGTTCCACACCAGGTTGTAGCTCAAAGGATGTGTTTATGCTGTGTCATAGGAAAACCAGTGGCAGTTATGCCCCTCTTGGGACTACACCGAGTAGTGCGAGAAAGCTGAACTAAGCAGTTCTTCTGTGTATAGACAGGTCATCACTAATTACCCATGATGGTGAAGATAAGGGAATTCTGCTTGGCTTGTTAACACTCTGAAATAAGCCATGCGACTTCAGTCTGGTTTGGCTCTTCTAAAGTTTCCTGTACGATGGCTTTAGGGCAGGAGAGAATATTTCACGTTGTATAAATCAGTATAGATAAAATTGCTAATTAACTCTATAAAAGTGCTTCCTTGGGCAAAGTCTAAGAGAAATGTCCAGGGTGCCTGTTGTTCTCTTGAGTTCCTTTAGTATGTTCTCAGTCTTTATTTGGTCAAAGCATTTTGATTTGATTTTCTTGGCATTTGGGATAATATCTATTACAAATCCAGGGATAATTAGGAGAAGAAGAGCTGACTGTGTTAAGGGTTTCTCAGCAGGAAAGTAAAACTAGGCGAGGAAATTGGAAAAGGATAGGCATTAAGTTCTGCTGCAATAAACCACTGCTTTCTAAGTTTGAAGATGCATGTAGTAAGTGTTCTCAGAGCAAACTGATAACAGTAGTTTGACTTGCTAGGAGAAAAAAGACCCTATGGGAGGGACTCATCTGACATAACTTTATACATATGACGTAGCCATCCACATCTGAGCTAGTTGTATAACCTCCTTGTATAGTCACCAGAGATACAGGCTTTTTCAGGATGTTAACAGGTTGGCTTGCTTTAATTATGTGTCTTAAGTGGAGATGAAATGTGTCCAAGTATTAGTTCCCCTCTGTGAACAGGAGGGGAGTGCTGGGTGATGGTTCAAGTATCTATGAGTGGTAAAATGAAACCTAATCTATGGGACGATTTCTGGTGTTTATTTCTTCCTTCTTGAGACATCCCAGTAGTTTCAGCCTGGCTAGACACCTGCTTTTATAATCTGGGGACTTCTGAGAGTTGCAGTCTTTGCAGAATAACGCTGATTACTGAATAATGTGTGACAGCCTTTGGGGTGAGGGCCATCTCTTTGTTTTGTGTTCGTACAGCCCCAGGCACAGCAGGGTCCTGCCCCAGGATGGACCTGCTGTGCACTACCACAACACAGATAATCAATAACAGCAGACTTAATTAGAACTTTGATCAGTCTTTCTTCCTTCTAATTCGCTGTGTTTTAAATCCCTGTGATGTCTAAATGAGGTTTGATAACAATTCTCTGTCTCTCATTTCCTCCTGTCCCACAGGAGCACATTTACAAGCTGATGAAGAGTGACAGCTATGCGCGCTTCCTCCGTTCGAATGCTTACCAGGACTTATTGCTGGCGAAGAAGAAGGTATCTGTTGGAAAGGACGTGCTTGCATCTCTTAGCACCTCTTGATTCTCGCCTGCTGCTTGCTGCTAGTGTGAAAATGAAAATATTGTTTCCTTTTTTTTCCTTTATTTAAGAAAGGAATGAGCACTTTTGTTTTCTTCACTGGGGGCACAGGGTACGGCATCTGTATGCACAGCCTCAGCATGAGTTTTGGGGAACGTGTGGTGACCCAAGGGAAAAATAATACGGAAAAGTGTTTGTCTTGCACAGCTGTCTTCCAAACTCGGTGCAGGCAATTAAAATTGTATCTGTCTCCTCTTCCTCATGACAAAGATGGTGTCTGGTATGAAGAGCAGAACCCATCGATCTATTTATTACTGGTGCAAATTTCACCCATTCTGGTTTTCACCTCCCTTGCCTCACCATGTGATCTTCCCTTTGGATGCCTTACCTATAGACCTCCCTGCAGTGATTCCCATGCTCCTTTTCTCCCTTTCCCTTGCTTTTGGCTCCCCAGAGATGTTTCCTTTTCCTTGGAGACGAGAAATAATTGCAACCCATGCGGTAATCAAGAATACCAGCCACATTGTCTCACAGGAGAAATGGGTTTGAGCTCTTCTTAGCCTTTTTGGTGTCTGCATGTGCTCTGCCAGCACCATGTTTCTGCCAGGAACTCCCAGTTCAGGGTAGCAAGCAGTGGTTACATAGCGTTATGGCAACTCCTGTCCAAGTGTCCCTTCTTTCTGAGGGAGCTGGGAGGTAAGCTACTACTCTCTGCATTTGTGGCTGTGCTCAAATGCTTCCTGCACCTCCTGACTTATTCCCGTAAGTCTACATGTCCGTCTGTGTGCATGTGCATGCATATACACGTGTACGCATCCCACTTACATGTGGCTTCCAGGGCTGTACATAAACTGACTCCTGACTCCTGCAGCCTGAGCGTGTGGTTTCCCATCACCATCTTCCCTGCTGTTTTTCTGCTGCATTCTCCGTGTGCTGCCAAATTACATTGCATCGGCACAATACAATGAAATCCCAGTGGTATTTTTGTCATGATTGTCATTGTGTGCCCTAAAAGCATGCATATGGTGACAAAAGGAGACAAACCCCTCTGTCTGCTGTGCCTGGGACTACTGGCAGGTGGATTAGGGGAAGGTAACGGAGGGCAGCCGTTGGCCTTATGTTTCAAAATGTCTGGTTTGAGACAGCATAAACCACTGCTGTTTACATTTGGAAAGGTTAGACCTGACTTAGAGTTCAGAGGCTGTGGGGAAAGAAGGAGGTGCAAGGCAAAGTCTTCTGATGGTATAAAGCATAAAAACCTTTGCCATCTTCCTACCATCACCTTATGGTTCTCTCTGCCCCCAAGTCTCCATTGAACATGTGAGGGTGCATGTGCTTGAAAGCAGAAGAGTTTTCTCCACCCAGCTGAGCCCATTCAAACCGGAGGTGGTTTTTTTTTTCTTTTTTTTTTTTGCAATCCTTGTTTGCTGTCAGATCAAGCCCTGAATGTGTCAGCATGACATCCTCATCCCCCTGCAAACTGCCGCAGGAGCAGGTTTTGGTGTCATGTTAACACAGCCATAAAAGTAAGAATCAAGTTTCTTTTAGAAAGAGCTGTGGGTGCACGAGTAAACATAGCAAGGCACAAAAAAGACAGGAGTAGATCTGTGCAGATGCGTTGTTCACCAGCTTCACACAGTGCGGGAGGGGAGTTGATGTTGCTCCAGAATCTGTAAAGCTCTTTGCAATTGAATTGCATTGTGTTGGGCAAGTGAACGTTTCTGAAACAGTGTAGGTACAGAGATGCTGACAGAAAGAACAGCAAGTTTCTGTACAGTGAGATCTTTAGTACCTTCGGTGCAGCTTTGAGAGGCATCCCCTTAAAATTCCTCTAAATAGCTGGAAAGCAGAGGGAAGGAAAAGAGAAACCCAGTGGCATATCAGAACCTGCGTGGATGGAGGATTTGGTTTAGAGCCTGCATACAAAGTCCTGGATTCACTGATGTGAGTAGAAATTCACTACAGTTGTTGAAGACTTGATAAGTATGTTTCTCTGGGGCATGAGTATATCTTGCCCCAAAGACATTAGCCTAACATTGCCTGTATACTACGCTGATACAACATAGCCTTACTTTTATTACCGAAAATAAGTTCTTCCAGAAGCATAGCATGATAGACTTGGGCTAAAAGAGTTGCTTGCACAAAGAAAATGAACTTCTCTATGGCTTGAGATTCACATGTGACTATTTTGTGGATAAGTTTATGTCATTTGTGATCATTTGCCCTCCAGCACTGGGTTGCGGCAAGCTGACAGGGCAAGAGAAAGGGAAGGATTGACTGGCTAGAGCACAGGACTGGGGCCCACAAAATCCATGTGCTTCCCTTGGTTCCTCCACTTACTTTCTTGTGTGACCTTGGGGAAAAGAAGGTTCGACTTTGCCTGCCTCATATCCTCTTCTCTGTCGAATGGGAATAATAATAGCGACCTGCTCAGTGGGGAGGTGGCAAGGTTTGCTTAGTGCCTCAAAACATGCTTGACATTTTTGAGATTTGTAAGGTACTGTAAGTTGGAAGAGTTACTTTTCTTCCACACCATACAATAACCACAGATGTGGGAGCTTCCCCTTGCTGCTCTGGGAGTGCAGTAAGGGAGGGGAGGGAGGGAAGAGAAATTATGGGTTGGGGCTGAGATACAATGACAGAATTATGAGGGAGACCAGGGAGGATAAAAGGAACATATTGTTCACACCACTAACTGATGCAAGACAGTGGACGTAGGCTGCGTACAGACCAGGCATACATACTTTCTTAATCCATTTTAGATTTTTTTTCTCCGTTCTTCCCAGTGTCATTATTACAAATAACCACAGTATTATTGGCCTCGATCCTGCAGATTCATGGTGCTCAGCGGGGAACATGAGGTTGGCCTCCAGCAAGGGTGTGATTGGAAGCAGTGAGCTGCAGAGGGGGAAAGCTGGGTGTAGCTCCCTGCCTCGCACAGAAGTCCTCCTCCCCTGCCAGCCTGGAGAAGAGGAGGGATGAGGGCAGAGCCCTGTCCTCGGGAGGAACGGCTGTACCCCCAGCCCGATTTGAGCTCTCTACCTCCATGCCTGGCTTTCCCCCTGCAGCAGGTAGAAGTCACGGGGCTGCTGAAAGCGGCCAGCTCAGTGGTGAAGGGCTGGATGGTGCCGAGATCCCCGACCGACTCATCGTGTTTTATTTGCGTATCTACGCAACACGCCCCGCTCATGCTGTGCAGAGTCAAGCGTCGACCTGCTCCCATTTCTGCTGATACGCACGTTACTGCAGGCTACTTCACGGCAGGTAATCGCCGCCACACCGCCCCCCAGCCCTCCTCCACAGCAGCCAAAATGGGGACTGGATGTCCTTAGAGGGCAGCACGAGTGCCCCGACAAACCTCCTCGCTAGAGGCAAGGAGGTATTTGGGCTGGGCGACTTGCCTGCAGAGCAGGGGTCCGTTCCCTGGGGAAAGAGCAGCGTAGGTTAGTTAGTGCACCATGGAAGGGGTTGGGGGTGCCCCAAAGGGGAGCTTTGTTAACGGTGAAGGAGCGCCCAGACACGCGCTCTCCTCGTTATTTTTGAGGAGAAGGGAGAGATAGGAACAGAAAAGACCTTGAGGCACCTTCCATTACTCCCCGTGGAGGTGAAGCTGTGACACTGGTGGGCATCTCTGCGTTAGCAAACACCTGACTGCCAGCTGAAGCGGCAGCCGAGCTGTCGCGGCTCCGGCGTTCACGGCAGCCTGGCACGCAGCTGCAGCGCAGACGGGCTGCGAGGCCACAGGAGTGAGCTCCGTCACACCGGGGGAAGAGCAGGTTGGTATTTGCTTGGTTTAGAGCATTGTTTTCCTCTCCAGCTGGTTCAGAGAAGGACGAGTTCTCTTGTGGTCCTGTGCAAATGGACACAAAACAGGTGGGAGATACCGTTCCAGCCATTTGGTAGCACTGTACGTGCCCTTTGCTTTCTCACTTTGGATGTGTGTAAATGACTGCTTGAGAAGCCCGGGACCTGATCTTGACCTGGAACACATGGTTTTCACCAAGTCAAGGTTCAAAAAACCCCCACCCCAAGCGCCAAAGTCTCACAGCAAAAAAAGGATTCAGTAGCCAACAAAATGAATCCTGGGGCAGAGAGATGGAAGGACGGGAGAGATTTTTGCAGACCTGCAGTTCAGAAGACCAAGCTTTTGGATGTATGTCCTTACCCCTTTTCAGATCCCTGGCCAAAAGTCTCAGTAAGGCAATGGCTAGGAGCTTCATGCCATAAGGGACAGGCTCCATTTTCAGCACACACCTTTTGAAGCATTGCTTTTATCCAGACCCCCTATCCCAGCTGCTCTAGATTGTCCAGGAAGTTTCCTACTGCAGATTCTGTCCCCGTCTTAGTCCCATCAGGGGACACATGACCAGTTTGATTCAGTGGCAGGACTTGGCTTGAATGTTGTAAAGATGCTGTGCAATTTTCTCATAATTACTTTTAATAATCAGTGTCAGCTAGTTTTCATAAGTTTTTTTCTACTTAAACTGCTCTGTGCCAGCAGAACCTACACAAAAGAACTTAAAATTGGCAAGGCTGGGTAAATGATTAATCACGAAGAAAAGGAAAATTTGGAGAAGACAGTCAGTAATTAGCAAACGGCTCCTAAGTGGTGAGGTCCATTTTTGTGCACCTATCTGGGCTGGGAGGTTTTCATCTGCAGTGGGCATGGATGTTTCATATTTTATCCAAATACACATGTCCTTTGCCATTAGCTGCTAGAGTCTGTTGGTGTATTTACTGGCAAAGATGACCTTTTTGCACCTAGGAGGACTGCTTGACCTGGCATGCACTTGTGTTTCTCTGCCTTTGCCCTCGCAGTGTGTGTTTGTGCAAATGCTGCTGTGGTGCTGCAGCAGGCACGGCTTTTGGGTCCGCAGCCTTTTCAGACACTCCCTGCGCAGGACCCTGGATGTGTTCACAGGACTGAAAGAGGTCTGACTCGGTCTCTTTTCTTTTTTCCTTTTTTATTTTCAAATTTCCTTCCTCTGCTGTGCGAGGCAGCCTCCACACCTCCGTGCCGTGCTGGAGGGATGCAGGCAGGCGGTGACCTTCGCAGCAGGCTGCCAGCCCCCGGGTCTGCAGGCAAGCAGAGCCAGAGCCCCACAGCCAGCACCCACACCCACTGCCCTTAAAACTGCTCAAGCCAGCTCATCACTTTGCAGCCAGCCTGCCTCAGCTGCTTTTTATTGTACTAGAAAATGTCATGCTTTGACTCAGAGCTGGATGCTATGGGGATGAGCTTTCCACGCATCCAGCTGGTCCCAGCCTGCCGTCCCCATGCCAAATGTGCAGGGTTGCTGCAGCCTGCGCTTGCTAGGCGCTTGTGTGGGACGCCGTCGGTGCTCTCCGTGCCTGCTTCCCCACGCACACTTCAGCTATGGTAGGGAAACAGCCTTTTGTGCAGCCCCCTGTGCTAGATGAGCTCTCGGCAGCCCAACAAGGTGCTCGTCATCTTTGGAGACCACCGCCCTGCTTTCCTGCTGAGTGGGAAGCGGAATCACCTTGCTGGTAGCAAAAACAGAGAGACTAAACTTTGACGGCAGGTGCAGGGGCACAGTGTGGCCAGTTTTCAGCAGCTCGTTCTCCCTTGCCCCCAATGCACGCCAGAGCTCCACTTTAAAATGCAGTTGGGCCAGACGGCGATTTTCCAGCCCACAGCAATGTGATGCTGCAGACTCCAAGTGCCTCGCTCCCCTGGGGAGCCTTGCAGAACACTCTGTCTTTTGTGTAGGTATTTCTTCTCCCGGGCGAAATTGTGCCTTTAATTTGGCTGCTGGTGGGTCTGGCTGCCCCACACACGTCTGTGCACTGCTGTCCTCAGTCCCACTCGTCGTGACACGTTCAGCCGAGATAGCAGGACTGCAGCCTCTCTCTGTCACCTCTGCTGCCTTGGGGTGTGGGGACACCTCTGAGGGTCCTTCAAGGAGGGGATCTGCAATGCTCCGAGCACTTGCACTGCTGTTACGCTCAGCAGAAGAGTGAGGCTGACATTTCTTTTCCCTTTCCTCTCTTCTCACATGCAGGGAGAGGCAACTAACCCTTGGGTTAGTGCATACTAAATACTTCTTTGCAGAACATTGGACTGGGAGGTTACTCCCTCCCTGCCCACCAGGAAGCCTGCTTCGTTGCTTGGTACATGCTCCGAGGCCTTGGCTCCATCCTCAGCGTTGGCTAAAATGATGTGCCTCTAGCTTTCACTTTTGATACCGCTTTTGGGACATCAGAGTTGATGGTGTGGCTTCCTCAAATGGTTTTAAGTGGGGAGGTTGCTTGACTCTTTCTTCTGGACAAAGAATATTGCTTGTTATAAAAGCGCCTTATGTTCTGGTCTCATCTCTGGCGATGTGACAGGGAAAATCAGCCGCACCTCTGCCTGGGATGCTTCAGACTAACCTTGTAAACATCAGAGAGCTGTGGCAGCTGTGATGAACATGCAGAAGAATCAAAAGGCTTTGCCTAGACTCACCTACACAAGTTCTCATCCAATTTATCTGATATGCTTTCGGCTTCCTTACATCTTCTTTATCTGGTTTTTGCACTGGTGCTTTGTCCTGGGGGTTGTTAGCGCAGCTGAATCTGTGGCTGATGATATGGCAGGTGGGTGCCTCTGATGAGCACATCCAGTGCAATGCTTATTTCCAGTGCAGTGTCATACACCATCATTACTGTGGCTCTCCCTTATATGTAGCTCCTTATCCCCTTTGCTGCAGTTTTACTTCCATCTTATCACCTCCATTTTGCTGGCTCACCACATTAAAATAAGCTTCTCTCCTGGAAATCAGCAGTGCCCACAGCTTTCTGATTGCAATGAGCTTTCCTTCATATTATTGAGTTTCTTCTCTTCTCCATAACAATTTTTTCTCTTAGATATTCCAGCAAACATGCCAATAAATTATTTAGTTCTTCCTTGTTAGTGGCAATTACATCTCCCTTGTGCCAAATGAATGAAGCGCTGCAGTGAGCAGTCTTCTCAGGGATACGTTAATAAAGCCATGATGCACACGCTTGTCTTCTCGCAGTGAAGTTGAATGTCTTCTTGTGTATGAATAGTCCTGTACTCCAGATACAAAAATTTCAGTGCCCCAAATCTGCCTGTATCTTTCTGTGGCCTTGCACAGACATCATACGCTGTCTTCTGTTTTGATGGAGCCAAACTTCCTGGAAATGTGCTTCTACCCTCTGGATAAATAGAGGAGTGTGGGTTCCCTGGCAATGAGTTCAATGGTGGTTTTTTTCCCAGCGCTGTATTCACTCACACATTGCTTTTTAATATTGTAAAAGTTACTGTGGTTTTTTTCATCTCTCTAAGCAAGTAGATGGGAGCCTCCGATCAGCTGTTTGGCAGATGTTAACCAGAATCAGAGGTCCCAGTTCAAACAGCCACAGAAGGAAAATTCAATGAACAAGAAATCAATACCAATAGCTGTGAGACACAGCAATGCACAGACCTGTTTGAACCATTCAAAAAACTCACAGGAGAAAAGGTGACATTCTCCAAGAGTAAAAGTAGTGATGTCTCTCATTCTTTAAGGGGTTTTGGTTTCTTATGTTTGCTCTTGCAAACATTGATTTCTGCTTCTTACATTTTTTTTTACAACTTTTCCTCCTTGCTGCTTCCTTATATTTTGCTGCTGTTTTGAAAAACTGCATTTAAGCTGAAGGGTTTTTTTCTGTATTTTTTTCTCCCCACTTTTTTCCCTATTAAGCCAGAGAATGAGCAAGGTCGTAGAACTTCTCTAGAAAAGTTCACTCGCAGCGTGGTAAGTTCCTTTTCTTTTCCCTTTTCCCTTTCCTCAGAACTTCATTTTTAGTTGGGGGGAATGTGGATGCTTGACTTTTTATTTCATCCTTTGTTTTTGCAGCTAGCATCTTTGCAGCTTCTCTTTTAATACTGTAGCTCATCTAAATAGTAGCTCTAAAGAAGGAGGGGTGGGGGGTAGGGGAAGCAGAATTCCATAATGCTCATTCTAGCTTATCATCACTGCAAAAGCAAGTTGATTTTTGTCTAGAATGAAACGCAAGGTTGTCTTTTTGCTGTGTTCCCACTACGGTATTTGTTGTGGCTTTTCCTTGCGCAATGAAGTAGAAGAGCATGGTTCTCATAGCGCCATTGCAACAGTATCCCTATGGTTATATAGTGCATGGTTAATGATACCGTATGTATATACACATACATATCCACCCACAGCACTGCAGCCGCTTCCTCCGTTGCCCCCGTCTGTCAGTGCTCATGTAAATAGCGATGGGCAATACCCTTTGACTCGTTCATGATACCGATACTGGAAAAGGAGTGCAGGAACAGTAAGAGACACAACCTGCTAGATAAGTGGATGGTGGGATCTCAAGGGCAGCGGACAGATGTCCTCTCCTCTCTTGTCCTTCACCAGTCTCCAACCTCCAACCAGTCTTTCCAGGTGGGGGAAGCTGGTCCAGCTGTGACGGGATGCTGCGGCACAGGGCAGCGTTGGGCACCGGCTGGGGCTGCTTCTCTCCAGCCCCCAGCGCAGGACCCCAGAGCTTGGGCAATACCTACTCGTCCCACTTGCTTTCAGGGATCTACGTGTGCAGCAGTTTTTCTAGAGAAAGGGAAGAGCAGGGCAGGACCGGAGGCAGATGCTGCAAGTGGGGTGGAGGAGCAGCAATACTGGGCAGCACGGGGTGGGACAGGCTATGTGCATGGGGTGGCACAGAGCAAGCACAGGGCTAGAGCTGAACATACAGCAACTGGGTCAGTGAGGAATTACTCTTGTGGTGCTCAGTATCAAATACACTTTGACGTGATATGTCATATGGTTTTGGTATACCGCTATGGTCTCCATGTATCGCCCATCGTTTGTTGTAAGGTGATACCGGGACAGCAGAGTCATCAAGTGGTCGATTCCTGTAGAAGCTACTGTACAGAACAATATTTCATACAAAGTTCATAGACCTTTTCATGGCTTTATAACGAAGGCATTGGACTATGTGTATATACAGTACCTATGCTTGCGTTTGTGTGTATATGTATGTATATATTTATATATACGCTATATATGTACACACGGCATCTAAATATAAAACATTTGTACATACAGATAGAAAGGGGGAAATTGCGCAGGTAAGTGTGAGCTGTCGTAGAGCAAATAAGCCTAGAGGGGTTCTTTCTGATGCTGCCATGCTACTGCACAAGCAACCCAAATGTAACACGCAGAGCTTTGTAGTATATCCACTGGCAGACTTCCTGGGGAATGTATTTATATAGCTAATGCATATGCACACATTTAAAATATGTTGATACAAAATATATCACTATGCCCATCTGCATATTTACTACTTTCTAAAAGTCTGCCAGAAAGAGGAATAAGCAAGATTTTTTTTTTTTTTTTTAAACAAGCTATGCAGAAATATTTACACCGAGTGGTAAATTCTGCTCCCAGATTTGCCAAATACATGGAAGAGTAACTCTCACTTTACTAGACTGGCTGGGTTTATAGTAACACAGCCAAGGACAGAATTTTCTCGTGCATTTGATTTGAAGGGTAACTTGACAAGCTCAGTTTGGGATGGTAGAATTATAATGTAAGTACCTCTAAAGAAAATCATTGTAGATTGGTTGGCACTTTAGTTCATTTTTGTCTTACTGGCTAGCATACTGTAAACATTTTCTTTCATTTTTCTGAATACAGATATAAAATATCGTCCTCTGATGGCACGGTAGCTACCAGAACTAGGGAAGGTCTGAATTTTTTATACTTTGCATTATGGCAGTTTGTCACTACCATCAGATGAGAAAATAGTCACTATGTTGGCATGTCATCATGTCCTCAGAGGACAGCATTACCAAAGCAGTAACTTTATGGCATACTCAGGGGACTAAATTAAGATGAAGTTAATTCTGCATGCTCTAGTTCTCCAAAATGCACTGCAGTTCCCCAACTGTGTAGGAGTATAGCGGCCCTCGTTCCCAGAGCTCCACTATGCTTTAGTGATTGCTCATTACAGGATCACATATTCAAACTGACCCTGCACAGGCGCGCTGAAGCTAAGCACGTGCTTAAGGTTTGGCTGGAACCGAGCCCCAGTGCTCGGCTCTCTTCAGGGGGGACCCCTAAGCCTATTGTGCAAACAGAGTAACACGAGGTCACATTTCCAGTGACGGCTCTAAGAGGAACACCTAAAACAACCAGGGCTAGTTTATTTGCTTTAAGGAGCCATCGCTGAGATGAAGCAGTAGCTCCCAGATGGGCTGTGCTGTAAACTGCCTGTGGACCCGGGCCACCTCCGGACTCTGCTGCTCTGTTTGGCGCTGGGAGGGCGCAGTACCGCCCCAGGGAAATTTTCAGATTTGGCCGTGGCATGTGACCCAGCCTTTTGGGAAGCGATTGAATCGAGGTCCTTGAAGGCTTGGCCTTAGCGGCAGCACGTGCTCCAGGCCGTGCTCCTGCAGGGGCAGCTGCCGGGGGTCTGAGCCAGCCTGGCGGGTGCTGCCCAGGCAGACCTGCCCCGCAGCCTTCGCGCTCGCCGGGAAACCCTGCCGAAGTTACGGGAAGTGGAAACGTGATGCAAAACTTGGGGCAGAACTCCAGAACTTTGGGGTTGGATAAAAACATGAATTTGAAGGTGAATTGCGTTTGAATTTCAACATTTGAATACAGGTTTCAAGAGCACAGTTTGACTGAAGACGTATGTCATTTAGCAAAAACCTCGGGAAAATTACTAGTCAGGGAATAGCTCAGAGACACTTACAGTGGGGAATAAAGTGGCCTGGCTGTGTTTGTTCTTTCTGCATCACCGTGATTGTTAGTAAGGTCATAAGAATACTTAAAATGTGTTTTAAAATACAGAGCAAATTCTCTCCCAGCATCAATCAGTTATTGTTTCCTATACTACTCTGGCACTGCAGGCCTATTGAGAACCTCCCCTGAATAATTTTCAGCTCATTGTTTCTTCAAATAAAGCAGTTACTATTGCCTAAATAATCTGTAGCTTTTCAGCTGTGATAAGCAACACAGGAAAAACATATATCTAATGATGTTACGGCTTCCTTCTGCATCACTGTACTCAAATTTGGGGAACTTGGTTCCCCTAAGAGTGTAGGTGGCACAGGGCCAGAGCAGGACCATGGAGGTTCGTGGCTCCTTCCTGGCTCATGATGCTCCTGTACTCACAGGGGTGCTTTCCATACTAGAGAAGGCCTATTTGTAGCCAGCATGCCAGACATGCCAGATTCCTTAGACAGTGAGTCTTCCCTTGAGTGAAAAAAATGAGACTCTAGGTTTGCCTGTTCTAGTTGCTTGGATCTCACCATCTCTTGTTTGAGAAAGACTGGAAAAAAATACGACGCTTCAGAAAAAAACAGTAAAGCTTTGTCAACAAACTGCAAACAGTATTGCAGGGCTTTTGTCTCTTACTTGGGTTAAACCCCTCCCCAGAACAATCTTTCAGTGCTTCCAAATTGCTGTCCTGCACTGGGTGGAAAGCTGTACAGCTTGGCTTTGGGAGCACAGACTTGGAGCAATTGGAAGTCATCTTACCCACAGGGCTCCTGCACATCTCAGAGTCACAACCCAGGAGACAGAGATTAACCCCAGACCATTTGACATCCTTTAGAAAGACACTGTGGAGCCCAGCTAGCCAGCCAGAGGCTTGCCAGCTTCAAGGGCATCAATGGGGAATAAGAAAGAACAGGGTTTTACAGATATTTTTTTCATACTGCTCTTCAATTCCTACAAGACCCACTGTCTCATCTTCCTTGGCTTGGTACTTTTGACCAGGAAAAGGCAGCTCCTGCCTAATGAATCCATCGAGTTTCTAGAAGCCAGGTGCTATCTGGTCCTCATTAAGCAGGACACTGACGGCAAGATTTGCCAGGAGAATTTTCACTGCGGTGATGGTTCACCTTTTACTTCCAGGTCCTTTCAAAGTATCAGCTGATTCCTTTGTGCAATGGCCAAGAAGGGGCTTGTGCCCGCTGCTGGTCAGGTCCTCCTGCAGTGAAGGGCATGGTTTGCAGTGCCTCCCTGTCTGGGTTCCCCTTGGAGCAAGGGGACGTCTGTCTGACCCAACGCCCAACGTGCCGGACATCCTCAGCCTCCTCAGCTTACCTGCCTGAAGTCTGCAGCTGCGGCGTCAGCGTGCGTCTCGTGGCAGCCCCCCACCGCAGCCTGGGCAGCAGCCGTGCGGTCCCAGGACCGAACATCGTGGTCATCACTCATCTGGTGAACACCAAAGGGCCACGTCCGCATCACGGAGCAGATCGCTATGCGACGCGCATCGCCCAGCACTGCTGGAGCAGAGGGGCAGCAGATTTCTTTTCTCCCCTGTTGAGGTTTTGAAGGGTCCTCAAAAATAGGTGGGCAGCACAGTGGTAGGATAGACATCACGGTCCTTGACCCCTTCGGCCCTATGCTGGGCTCCCGTGCCATGAAATCACAGGTAGGAAGCCAGACTGGCTCTTCCGTGCTCTCCGTGGGGGCCCTGGGGAGGGGTCGGTCTCGGGGAGCTGCAGATCTGACAGTCTCTTGCATCGGAGCACTTACTAATCCACCTCATTTAAAAAATGATGGCACTGCGCATGGTGGCAGGTTTATCTTATTACAATTTTCCTTTTGAATACAGCAAGGATTGACATTATGAAAGCAGAGTTAGCCTGTCTTCTCTCCCAAGTGAAGATAAATGGCATCATAAAAATCAGACATCATGTATCATATATGTTATAAATAATACCTGGTATTGAGGTAATAACTTAATTTTTAAGACACACATACACACAAATCCATATATCTACATCTCTCTCTTCTGTCATATTTGATCATCTTACTAATTAAAAGGAGCCTGCTATACTATTTTTAGCCATGCAGTCTCAGCCTAGCTGTTTAAACCACTGTAGTTTCCCATCTGCTTTAGAAATGATTTAATAATCAGATAGACAGAAGCTTAGTTCTCATAAGCTGAGGTGATCCTTCAGGGCCAAGAGTAGAATGAAAATATATTTTAATGAGTACATTTAAGGAAACCACTGCTGCTTTTGTCTCACAAAGGCAGCCACCAAGTCTCTGCCTAACTTGTGCTGGTGGCCATTTGCATTTAATAAAGGGGGAAACAGGAGGAAGTTCCCTTGTTGCATCTTGCAGCATCTTAAGTACTGTCTCTAAAAGCAACGGTTACTCCAGCAATAACAGGGAACAAACCTATGGATACCAGCCTCGACAGGTAACTTAGATAAGCCTGGGCCATGATACTCAGACCTGAATTCAAACTTTCCTCAAATTGCTATATTCCAAGGAAGTAATTTCCCCTGTAAGAAAACTGGTGTTAAAGTTTCCGACTCAATATCGAGGTGGTGACCCAATGCTGAGAAGATTTTATTCCCAGCTGACACTTCTTTTAAGAACAAAAGGCACGCACACATGTATAGCTTTTGAGAGGATCAGAGTTCTCAATCTTTGTGTTTTAAAGGACAAGAGAGTGGCCAGACCATCATTTATTCAGAATTTTTACAACTTCTGTCTGAATCAACTGATGTGGCACGCCGTTAGTTGTTACGTTCCTGGACTGAAAAAGCTCTTTACCTGAAGAAGGTAAAGAAGCTCTTGTGGATCTCTTCCACTGCCTGAGGATGGAGGGAAGAGTTGCACAACCTGGGAGAAGCGAGAGGCGTTTGCTGGCCGGAGCCCCTTGTGAAACTCAGCCCAAGCAACGGCAGGACCTGGCAGCATCAGGCAAAACCAACAGCCTCGGGCAGAGTGCGCTGCACCGGCCCAGGGGGGGCGAGGATGCAAGTGCCAGACTTTGGCTGGATATTGGCGTCTGGGGGAGATCCCTTTCCCCGTGTTTTCCCTGCCTCCTTCCTCAAGCCGTAGTGGTCCAGCACAGAGTATGCGGAGGTGTGATGTGCACAGGCTTGCCGTGGCTGCCTACAGCCTGCGCTTGCACGTGATAAGCTACAGGCTGTACTTTATCTTTCATTGTTACAGTCTGTAAATAGTGTAGTACTTAACGGGAAAAGGAGCCCTCCTGTTAAGTCCTAGAGGAAATGCGAGTATGTAGTGAGACTAAAAGACTTGGGAGATTTATGTTAAAGTCAGCGTAGTAGAAGACATCAGATACAGGGAGGAGATGTGGTGTGAAATGTATCAAGGAGTCAGGTATGAAGAAGCAGGGAGCTTTCCCAAGTGGTAAATTCAACTCGGTGCAGAAGGAGAACAAGGTGAAGGAAGAGGTAGTCTGTGTTCAAGCTGCGTGGGAAGTAGACTGTAGATTAAGAATATAAGAATGAGTTTTCTAATGAGCTTTCTTTAAAGACTCCTGGGCGTTATGGATGGAACATTTTGTACGGGACAGCAAGTCAATGAAGACTGAAGATAGTCTCCGTTCCCAGGCATAGGTGAATAACTGAATTGTCAGACTGGCCCAGCTTCATTAACCACAGGAGACAGAGCTGCAGTAAGCAGAAGGCAGAAGCTGGTAAGCAGGAGCTGCTGTAGCCCTTGCGTTAGCAGCAGCGGGGTGGTTTTGTGTTCTCATCCAGAAGCGTTGCAGGCAAAGTCCCACATTACGTCCTTAATGACTGTGGAGCCAATGTCCCACCTTGGTTTCTCATGCAAGGATGACTTTTCCAGGAACAAGAATAGGACTGGAGATCTTGCATTTGATATAGTTGTCCTGCTCAGTGGCCAGGACCCTTTCTCTCGGGAGTCTAAAACACCCTCCTCCTCCTTGCAGTGGAGCAAACTGGCATTTTCATGGTAGCATTTCCTCTGCTTTAGTGTTCTGGTAACTTCTGGCTGTTTCGTACTAGGAACTAACCTTGGCTCAGGACTGTAAGTGCATCCCAGTTCAGTACCCAGTGAGACCCAAAGTCCCACGTTTAATTTCAGTTCCACGTGTATCTATTCATTTTCGTTATACAGCTATGAAAGCCTTAGTGTCTACCCTGCCTGCCTGCCTGCCCCTTCCTAGATGCTGCCAGCAGTCTTCTCTTCCAGCTCCCTGTTGTTACCCTTGTTCTTCCCTGCTGCCACTTTCCCATCTTACTGATCCTCAGCTTCATCCCTTGGCCACTGTTACTGCCTGGTGCTAGTTTTTATGTCCTCTCGGTTTCTCCGCTGTCGGATCAGAGCCCAAGTCGCACTCTAACTGGCCTGGTCCTGTTCTTAATTCACGAGTATGGTGTCACACGCATGAAACGTGTTGATGGGATCTTATCTTTCTCAGGTGAACTGTGTGGTATTTTGCACAGCTGTGTGTCACTGTGATGTATTACAAGTACTAACCATGAACACAGTGAAGGAGGCATAAGGCTGGAGGAAGAATTGCTGCCTGATATCATCAGGGCTCTTTTTTTAACTGGTTCCTTGATAATCTAATAGAACTGTTATATACTTATCAGCTTTCCCACTTTTTCACTTTCCCAGCTCTACCAGCCTGCATAAATAGATAGCAGCATTTGAGGGTGTGGAAAGTATTCATGACCTGCAATATAATAAAGACAAATGTTTAAGCCATTATGGGTAGAGAGTAGAGGTGGAAAAACTGGAAAGTATAAAAAGGTGATGCACTGGGATGCTGGTGAAGTGGGTATCGGTACAGACAGCTAGAAGGGAAGGATATAGGAATGGATGCCAAGGTCTCTTAGGTTTGGCACCAAGAAAAGACATCTGGAAAAATGGTTATTTTTATCTTTGGAAGATACTTTACTTTAAAAAAAACATGCTTGCTCCACTACTCCAGTGATTACCAAATACTGGCTTTTACTGGGAAAAAGGTACTTGCATTATGTAGGTGATGGAAAGCATCAGAATGTGCCCGAAGCATGAGGGGATCCAGTCAACAATTGCAACCTGTCATCTGATTGTTCTCTTATGTGCAATAACTAGTCAGTGCCAGTACCGAACACTGCGGAGGACTGGGTGCATGGCCTGTGCAGTGCATGTATTGTCTGGTTGCCGCATGCTTGAATACGTTGCATCTACTCTGGGTAGCAGCGTAGTACCTTACCTGGAAAATGTCTGCACTGTGTAGGCTTACACTGCATGTTCATCAGTTTGGTAAGCAGTGGGTTGCATGTGTGTGCTGCGTAGTCTGTTCTGTGTACAGGGGCTCCTTTAAAAGATAAGTATTCATCGTTTCTAGTGGATAAGTTACTCTTCACTTCCCTTCCTACAAACACTGCTGTGTAGTGCTGCTGGCGCAGAATGGCAGCTGCCTTTCGCCCCCGAGGTCGCCACCTTCCAGCGGTGGGTGAGTGATCCCTGTGTGTACGGTTTGTTAAGTGCTTTGGGATCCTTCTGGATGAAAGGCACTCAGTGGAGCTCAGGATATACTTTCTATTCATTTACTGTCTTTTATTCCAGCCACATACAAACTCGGGAAGATAAAAGTTGGTACCTTCCCACTACAGACAGGTCTAGCTGCAGATACCAAACCAGGAACCTAGCAAGGTGTTTTGGGGGGAGGGCAGGCTTAATACCTGCTGTGATTTCAGCCAAGCTTATTCTGATACTCCAGAGGGGTTTGATATTTCAGTGGTGTTTGTGTTTTCCTCTGACTGTGCAAGGTGTTTACATATCTGGTTCCCAGTCCCACTGAAGGCAGTTAAACAAACCGAATTCATGGCACACAAAAGAAAGAACAAAATCGCACCCTGCCTGAGAGCTAGACCAGCAACGTGCAGTATGGTTTGAAAAAACACTCCACTACACCATTGTATACTGGCTGCAGCGATCCATCGGTGCCTCCGTCTTCTCAATTTTTTTGTCGGAGGGAGGGATGGGCCCTGGATCCGCAGCCCGAGGCTGCCCACCTGGCAGGGCTGTGCTGCAGAGCCCTCCTTCAGCGTCGTAAGTTCAAGCTGTCCGCAGGCTGCTTCAGCTAATGCCAAAATTGGCTCAGACACATTCTCAGATACAAGGAGCCCAGGCTGATCCACAGCAGGAGAGGATCTTCCTCACGGTTCTGGTGGGATGGTAGAGGAGAGCTCCAACCGTTCTGAAGCTGTTCTAGGGGTGAGTGAGTTCAGGGCTTGCGTCAGCTCCTGGTTTGTGCCGTATGCAGTGGTGCGCTGGTATTTCTCAAAGCAAAATGCAATGCCTCGCTTAGGAAGCACGGGAAATCCTCACAAAATAAAATGGGTATGGATGATACTGATTTTAATTGGACTGCAGCTCTGAACTGTTCCCATAGTGATATAAGCTGGAAGAGAAAGAAAGCAGTACCAAATGTAGGCACCAAGCCCATGGTTGCTCAGCTTCACTGTGGTCGGCAGTAATGGTGAGGAGCTCAGGTAACTTGTCAGTTGAGCCTTACAAGAGTAGTGGGGCCCACTCTGCAGGAGTTTGGGGTAACTCGTGAGACTGTGCTGGTGAGAATGGGTGAGCACCCTGCTTGCTGGGAGCAGCTGCTCCCCTGCTTACCCTCTACAGCCACTTTGCAGCTCCTGTTTTCAGTCTGTGTCAGCGTGTAATTGGTGGTATTGTCCACCACATTTTGTGTGCTAATTACGTTATATATGTTCATAGTTTACGTGTCTGTGTTTATTTTGTGTTGAACTAAGTTATTTTCCTTTATTGTTTATGTTTTTAACTCTGTTTCATATTTAACGTCGTTAATTTATGTTACTTTATCTTATGTTTGCAATGTACCTTTTCATGAAAAATTCTAATAAAAAGAATATTTTTAAAATTACACAAAAATAAAATTTCCCCAAGATCTGCAGTGTAATATAACATGAAAACCAATGCTAGGGCCCTGGCAATCTCTTTCTTCAGAAGTAAAGTTTGGTGGCAGGACGTTGTCTGCCCACTGCCAAAGTTCTTGTAGTACGTTAGCTAAAATGTAGGAAATCTGAGCAGTGCCTGTCACCATGTGAAGAAAACTCAAATTCAGGCTGATGGAAGTAGGGTTTGCTCATCTCCAGTGGAGATGCGGATGCATCCTAGTCCTCTGCTGGGGGTCTTACAGAGGGACAGGGCAACACCACTTCCCAGGAGATGGCTTCTTCTCCAGGAAGGTGATGCTTCTGGCTAGAGCAGATTGAGCAACAGGCTGGGAAAAGGACAGCTCTGAGCACAAAAGAGGGATAGAAAGCAAGAAGTGGAGTCAGCTATAGCAGACAAAGTCCTAATCTGGTGGGTGGAGTGCGTGGAGGTGAACAGTCAGCATGAAAGCGCGTTGGTCTGTATTGACATGGCAAAAAGGGGAGCCTGTGCTGCCATACCAGAAGGTGCCCACGTGCTTCGTCTTCCCCGTCGCTGCAGCCACAAAGCTCCCTATGGGATAAATCCTGCCTGGGTGTTCAGGTAAGTTGTTGACGGCGTGCATGGGAGTGCTGGCTCGTGCATGCTGGTGGTGGTGAATGTCTGCATGCTAGATACACGAACCGCACTCTCTGCTGGGCAGAGCACGTTAACATTGTGTGAAACCACAGGTACTGGACAAAACTGAACTTTCTATTTAAAATTATTTTAAAAAGTTAGTTCACAGCCTTTGCGTTCTCTCCCAACTATGCAAAGTGCTAGTTTGGGTAGATCAAAGCAAAGAACAAGATGGAAAATCAGGTGGCTCATACATGAGGTTTGAAAGGAGTGCTGTCTCCTTTTTGTGTCAAAGCCCATACATATTTTTTTTTTTCTTCTCACTTGGCTTCTTGCCTATGTTAAATTGCTGAATTCTGCTTCATTAAAATAATTGCTAATTGCATTTTACACTTTAGTTTAGTAGCTGCTCAGCAAAGGCTCAGCCATCAAAGATGCTAAGCATCTTCTGTGACCTGTAGGTTAATTTTCACTTCACTGGGCCTCAGTGAGAGCCCTGAAGGTCTGGTCCTCTGCCTGACATGTAGCCAAGCAGTAGGGTGGGCCACATACTTGGAAGTCAGATTCTGGGGGGCAGTTCCCCAGAATTCCCTGACATTTTTCTTAGGTTACTCCAAATTCATATTTTACACTGCCTCTAAAAACTGAGGCTCCTGTCATCCCAGTGTTCAGGGGTAAAAACAAAATCATGCAGTCGGCTGCCCAGAGAGAACCGGACATTACCTGTACCAAGGTGCGGTGAAGCTGCACGTAATCCTTGCCTGAAAGCTGTGTTACAGCTCAGCTGCTTGCAGGGAATGAGTGAAAAGAAAGCCTTCCTGCATCCAACAAGACACACAACATATGCCCTACAACATATGCCCTACTGCTTGTGCTATGCTGTTTGAGTGACAACAGTCTGGGTTTTTAATTGTCATAACCCTAATTAGTAGTGACAAATATTTTGCAATGGGAGGGCTGGGGATTTCTTTATAAGCTTTAGACTCTGTGTAAAAAGTTTACTCCTTACATCCACTCTAATCTTGCCTTTATTCAACATATGTGTACGACAGGGTAAAAGCAGCACTGTAGTGTGCTAAGCTTGAAATCGTATGCTTTCCAAATCCCCTGCCAGCACAGCTTACATGAAATTTCTCCTGGAAATAAGGCAGGAGTTGTTGACATTTTCTTTCAGTGGGGAAAGGAGAGGTAGAAATGTGCGGTTGGCCACTGGTTTCACACTAAACAAAGACGTGTGGAAGGAAAAAATCGTTTACTTTGGTTGAACGTTCTTAAAGAAACTAAGTGTTCTTTGTGCCAGACTTTCACATCGTAATAATCCAAAACTTCCTCACTCTGTCGGAGATCTCCCTGAGGGAATCCCGGCTGAGTGTCAGATGAGACCCAACATGACCTCTTGGGCCTGAACTTTCTTGGCATGTATTGCACCCAACTACAAACTGATTTAGCCACCTCCAGTTTCTCAGAGCAGCCGTTCACCTGACTGACTCAGGCGCTCATGCCACGCGAGCCTCAGGGAAGGCTCGCAGGATCGCCAAAAACACAGGGGTGCATCTCACCTTTGCTCTCTCAAGGTGGACATGGGCCACCCTCGCCTGGTCACCCCGATGCCTTTTTTCTGGGTGCAGGAAAGCGATGACGCTAAGGCATCGCATGGCATGGCCATGGGCACCCTCCCAGCGAGCAGGGGCGGGTGGGTTTGGAGGGACAGGCCGGGGGTCCTGGGGAGAGCCCCGGCCGTCTGGGGAGGGAGCCGCTGCGCCATCCCGAAGGAGCTGTGGGGTGTGCTACGCTTTGGCTTTTAGTAGCCGTCTAGCACAAACCTTTTGTGTCTCCCGCTGGATTTTGTGCCCAAGAAGCCCCGGAGGGCTAAACCTGAAACAGAAATGCTGTGGGCTAGCCCCTCAACTGGTGTAAATTGGCAGCGGTTCCGTGAAAGCCACTGAGTCATGTTGATTTACCTCAGCAAGTGGATTCCATCCAGCATTTCCACCTGCGACACAATGTTTTGCTCCCTTGTTGTTCATTTTAGTAACAGGAAACAGATACCAGTTTTCCTAATGAAATGCAGTTTTTTCCTGATCGTCTTTATTTTAATGAGGATGTCTAAGATGAGAGAATCCCAAACCGAACGCCTGCATCCCACCCACCTCCAGCCCACAGATGTTCCTATCGCTCAGACCCAACGCCGTGAGGCTGATGCTTATCTCTTCATCGGGTTGAAACAAAAGCCCCTACATCAGTATGCCTGTAGTTGGGGGCCTCTTCGGTACCAAAGCTGAACGTTACACTTACTTACACCCCAGCGCTCTTGCCTGTAGCCAAAAATTTCACAGCATTAATCCCTCTGTGCGATTCCAGGGATCCCTTCACCATCTGTCTTGTCACAGAGGTGGACACAACAGCCGAGCAGACAACATTACTGCCTGCTCCTCGCCGTCTTAAAACAGAGCTTCTCGCACCCATCTGTTTGCCTGTCCCCATGCGCGAGGCTGTTCGGCACCTCACGCTTCCCTGACGCGGTTTATCCTCCCGGACAGCTGGGCTCCACGCTGGGGACTCGTCCCAGCCTGCGGGCGGGAAGTTTGCGGCAGAGCCAGCCACTGGGTCTGGATTCCCGGGCTAACACCTTTCCCCTGAGGTGGGGGAGCTGCAGATGGAGCCCACGTTTTGGCCACGACAGCAAGCAGTTGCCACTGGGAAAGCCGTGAGCAAAGTTTTGCTCTGCGCAAACCACAGCCATCACCTCTGTTTCCGACCTGCCACCTTCTCCACGGTGGCCGTTCTGCCAGCTGCCCCCTCCCCTCGGTCCGGCCCGGCACTGGAATTTCCCCCTTCCTGCTTTGAACACGTGCATGTTGAAATTGGGGCTGGATGTGGAACAGCGTTTGCTCCTCACCCCCACTGGACCCTGACGCAGGGAGCTGGCGTATACCCCCAAGGCGCCTGCCTGCGAGGAGATAACAAGATGAAATGCGTGTCGCAGATTAGTTAAGAGTCTGACTGAATAATCATTATACAAACCCAAGGCTTATTAGGGTTTTTTTTTTTTCTAAGGAAGTATCCAAATATAGGCAGAAACTGACATTTTTTTTTTTTCTAAAACCAGCTGTGCTATTCTTCCAGAAATTAACATCCACATCTTTACCACCTTCTTCCTATAAATGGGATTCAGGAACTGGTAATTCCTTAGCACTCTTTCTCCGGTATTCCTTACTGGCAGCACACTGACAGCCGCGGTTGCAACCCTGCGAGCGCTGCCGTGTTGCCCCGCAGAAGACTTGGCCACCTCCTGGGGTAGCACTGGGCCAAGCTTCCCAGAAGTGCACTTAAAAAAAAAAATAATAATAATCAAGGATTTTATTTATAGTGAAAGAAAGCACACGTGCCTTAAATGGCAGCGGTGCTGGCGTGTGTGCTGAGCTCTGGGAGGGAGCTGGTCCTTCCCAAGCCATGCCTGGGGTGTGAGCTCCGTTGCAGAGACAGAGAAGCCACGGAACTGTGACCGTGACTCTCTCTCGTCCTGGGCAGGACAGTCTGAATGACAACAGTGTTCCTGGCAGCCGACTGCTGATATACAGAAAGTGGCCAGATTAGGCTATGTGTGTTTGTGCAGCTGAGCAAATTATTTGGTAAAAGGTACCCATCTGAGTAACGAAATGAAGCTTCTGTAGGGACCTGTTACCTCCTCCTGGAAGAGCCCTAAATAGGAAGAGATTAGAAATCAAAGGGAGGGGGAGTGTTTCTTTCTTCTTAGAGTGTTAACTTGTTAAAGAAGGCTTATTTCAAATGAACTGCTAAAATTTACATTTCAAATTTTCCTACATTTTGCACATACTTGTTTTCACTGTATAATCTGTTTCGCTTGCTCTTTTTGTGGCTTTCTTTCAAACAGCAATTAGTAGGACTTTCTATTGCAAAGGAAGTCTTGGCTAAATATAGTAACATAGAGGAGGTTGTTTAAGAGCTGCTAGGTATTCCACAGCTCTCTGGTATTCCCTGGATATATATTTCAACCAAGACTTCTTTTTTTTTTTTCTTTCAAGAAAAACATAATTTTTCAAGAGGAAAGCTCACCAAAGAAACACAGCAACTGGTGCAATACCTCAAACAATTTTTCACTTGTTGCATCACTAGTTAGAAAGCCATCAGTATCCCCTATGGGGATATACCCTTCCTACTGTCCGCAAATGGAGAAGACCGGCTGCAGGTCCTCCCTTGCTCCTGAAAGCAGGGGCTGCATGTCCTAAGGCAGTGAAGGGATTCAGTCGTGCAGGTGACCTTCTCCCTGGTCCTTGGTCCTGCCAGTCGGCCGGAAAGCTCATGTGGATGCCAGCAGCGCGCCAGCAAGGCTGCCACGGCCACACGCCTGGGGTGGGTGGCAGGGCAGGGACAGGCTAAGCTGTTTCTGAAATCACCTTTTTTTCCTAGATCTGTTTCTGATGGACACTGTGCAGGTGATGCTGGTTCACAGGCTGCCAGAGGGACATCCCAGCTGTCACTGCAGCCTTGGTTTTGCAGCCCTTCCCGACCTGGGGTAGCACTCCGCATGGGAGCCGTGGCCTGGCACCGGCAGGACGGCTCCGGGCAGGACGAGTAGCAGCGAGCGTAGGACAGGGCTTTGCTTTTACCAGTTAACCAGTTTCTCCATGTGACCGGAGAAAGGAACCATCTTCACGAGACGGTGTCCCGGGGCACAGCCTTGAGCGATAGCCACCTGGACATCACTAGCTCTAACCCCTCCTTGCCAAACCACCTGCCTGGGGCAAAACGGCAGGAACCCAAAACGCTGGGGGCACGCTCACCCCCCAAACCGCCTGCCTCCCTGTCGGCAGGGCCAGGGTGGGCAGCCGTGCACCCCTCTCCGGGGGAAGGCCCCTGCCCCTCACTCGCAGCCAAACCATCCCACAGCATCACTCACGCCTCCGGGTCTCTTCTGTCTGTCTGTCTGTCTGTCCCTCCCTCCAGGGAAAGTCTCTGGCGAGCAAGCGCCTCACGGGCCTGATGCAGTCCTCCTGACGGCTTCAGCCGACCGCCCCGTGGGAGAGACACCTGGGACCGCTGCTGGGGATGGGGCATTTCGGGGAGAGCGGGTCCCCGCGGGGGAGAGAGCCTGAACGAGCACAAGCGGAGAGCCACGGACAGGGGGAGCACCTCTCTTCACAGTTTACATCAACACTTTCCTACCTGCGCAGCTTTGTAAGGACGCAGAGCCCTGCGCGGGTTCTTTGTTTCCAACCGGGGTTTGGAGGAGAACGCTTCACTGTATGCAGAAGGTCAACGAGGCAAGGGCTTGCTGTCTTGTTATTTAATGAAACAGACCCAACTGCAACTTAGAGAAAGAAGAGCTGAGAGACGTCAGTGTTTTTCCTTCATCTCTTCTCTCCCTGGCACAAACATGGCTGTAATAGATGGCACTGCAATCTCACTTGCTCCCTTTCTTGTGGCCATCTGAATCCAATGAAATATCTGCTGGAAGCTGCTTCTCCTTCTCACAAAATCTCAAATGCGTTTCTCCTGCAGATTCATTGACTTTAACTTTGTTTTTCTTCCCTATGTCTCTCCTCCTTTAAAGCAATGGGAAAAAAAGGCACTACTGAAGTTCATCACTCACCATCCTTCCAATAGCATGTAGCATGTCCAGAGATGATGGCCAGATCCTCAGCTGAAGTCAGGAGAGTATGAGTGGTTTTCAGCACCTGAGGATCTGCCCCATTGAGTCAGACTCTGATCCTGGTGCAAATCCTCTGATGTCGGCGGAATCGCTCTGCATGTGCGTGTAGTGCAAATGTGATCAGACTCTGCCTGATGCTCAAAAAGTCATGTTTTAGATGTGTAACGCACACACAAACACACACATACATGCGCGGTATTTAAAAGTGAGTTGTTTTATATTGTATTTGGTTTTCTATTTATTTAAGGTTTTGCATACTTACTCAATGATGGATGTTCAAGCTTTACTCCAAGTGGATAGATAGAATTGGACTCCGACTCCAATCACAGAGGGCCAAAATCTGCTCATGTGTATACTGGGAAAGGCAACTCTGATGTGGGCACGTGTCAAAATTCAGTCTACAGTGAGGAGGGCAATTGATGGTGATGGGACTGGCAGAAGCAGCGTGTGAATGGGCAGGGCGCTGGGTGCCAGGTAACCCTTCCTAAACAGCAGCGCACCCAGCTGTGATATAATGCTCAGATAACTGACTCCACTGAGAAGCACCATTGTAAGAGTGAAATTATAGCACAGGAGGAAATGAGCTTCCACTAAAACTCATCTGACCTACAGCCCATGACTACAACTGCAGGAGATGACTCAGTAGCTTGTTTCAGGCTGTTGGGAGTATGGAATTTAGGATGAGGACAGAACTGAAGTGGCTTTAATTAAAAAACCCACGTATACTAGCTGCAGATAGGAAAATGGACTGCAATCACATACAGTACGTTGCCTATACAGGAACATTTCAAGAATCAGTTGACTTAGTGCCACAAAACCTCCTATATTTTGCAAGCAGTTCAGATCTGAAGCATATGTAAAAATGGACATTTCTTGGTCTTCTTCACTCATGCCAAGGCAAATTGGCTTTTTGTGCAGGTGGTAGAAATTGCTATATGGCTACAAGTCTGCATTCCTACCTAGGCAAAACCATCTAGCTAAGTAGACAGCTGGCTATTGATAATACTCACTTCTGAGGCAAGTATTATTCTAATATCTAAGGCCTATGAATGCACAAAATCAGGCCAGCATAGTTTCTGTCAGAAAAAAAGGACCTTCCCTCTTTACCCATGACATTTCTTATTTTGATACCTCTTTTTTTTTTTTTTTCTCCAGAAAACTCCTATGATCTATTTTACCTAAGGTCCATAGGACCCTCTACAGCTGCATGAATGTACAGTAGAATACTGAGTATGATATTTGTTCTTTACACACGCCTATTCCCATAAACAGCCTGCTGTCTGAGGTCTTTAGACCAGATGCGTCCTACACATACATGACACACAAAAGAGTTCCAGGACTGCAGAACCATCATGGATGTGCCTGGATATTCATGTGGTGTCCTGCCACTGAAGGGGACATTTGGTCCCCTCCAAATTGTCACTTAGCTGTCCTTGCCGGACCCATTTGTCCTCTGTTGCCCACCCAGCCAAAGGGTCCCTTCGTGTAACAGCGGGTCTTCGTGTAACAGGCCCGGTTGTCCATTCATGCACATTCCTACGTGTCCCCTTACATCATCCCTAGGAAAACGCAAAGGCTGGCTCTTCTCAGAGCCTTGTTGACGGTGTTTTCATCTGTGTCATTGCCAAGCGTCGCTGGAGCTCCGTAAACCAACAGCTGCTCACACCCCAACCTACTCTACTGCCGGTGCTGCCCAGCCTGTAGGCTGAGGAATTTCCCACGGGAGGTCTGTCCTGTGAACCCCCAAACTGCTCTGCAGAGCATTGCTGAATTGCCTAAAGGGTGAAATTCTGGTGTATAGCAAGGAGCAGAGATGGCTAGGTGTTACCAGGGGGGTCTCTGCTTTGCAGTGACTTCCTGACGCTGGACGGGTCTACTCCGGGGGAAGGATGGGGTAGCTCCCTGGAGATAGTCCTCAGTGTCCCGCAGCACGGGGGCATACGTGGGCAGGACTGAAGGATGCTGGCGGGTGCACGGGACAGGTGGAATTTGGGTTATGGTCTGTGCAGGGAGCAGCAATGCTGGACTTTAACTTGGAGATGTGCTGCTGCCCCGCTGCTCCGTTCCTGCAGGACGGTCGTGTTGGCTGCCACAGTGTTTTGCCTGTGGGGAATATGCTGTGTTTGAACAGTTGAGTGCATGGAGGGAATTTTTACAGACACAGAGAGCATGCATATGGGCGTACATCAGGGGGCCTGGATGCTGAACAGCTTGCCATTTAAATGCACACTCGTGCAAGCTAATCTGCTCAGTAATGGCTAGCAGAGCGGACAGAGCTGCATATTCTCTGGAGAGAAGAAAGCTCTGCTCCTCATTTCCTGACTAAATTTCTCTAAAACAAACATGAGAGTAGACAAGACCTCCCCCTGGGAACACGTATGACCTGCTCCTCACGTGTCTTTTACTTCACATATGATGATACTAACATGTAATTACTTCCACATGAACCGCATCTGTCAATTACTGCTTTTTTAATGACATTGCTTATTCCAAGTGATGCTACTCTTGTACACTCACCGGTATCCCATTGAGTGTTGCAAGCAGTAATCTGCTGCTTTATAAGCATCCCATGTCTTCCAACTACCTCATCGTCCTGAAGATGAGTTAGGAAATCAGCTTTCCACCTCTATTTATGTTCTAAATGGCATTGTTTCAAGGAAAGGCAGTCTGGAAAGCTTTTATGATGTCCATGCTGTGCAAGCGAGCTACAAAGCTTCCCATACTTACAGGGCGATGGCTGTGAAATATGGCTGTACACTGTTACTTGGATAATAGAGTATCCAGAGCATTTGTGGCTATTGTGGCACAACAGCACCAGAACAAGCACTAGGAAGGTTCGACAAGGCTGTGCAGACAGCGTTAGGCTAAAGCAAATGGATTAATGTACTCTCAGTATAACTCAGCGCTAAGATCCCATAGAGTACTGTAATAAAATGGTAGCAGGGCAGCCATAAAAAGTGGCAGTAAGCTGACATAATAATACCAGGATAAATGTAGCAATAAGGTAACACAGGCCGCTGCAGTAAAGTAGCATTTTGATAATGCAGCAATAAGACACAACAGGACGCTGCAGTAAATTAGTTTGGGGAATAAGGCAGTAATAATGGTGTGTGCGGACAAATGGTGGTACATTTGTATCAGGTACTGCAGCAATAAAGATAACACAAGGTGTCCTAGTAATAAGTTACTACAGTAACAACACCACGATGCACTGTAAAGTTATATCAGGATGCTTCCATGCTGCAGTCAAATCCTACAAGAGGTGGTAGCGAGGCAATGAAGACAAAATATGCCCCATTTTGGACTGCAAAACATGAGTCAGTTTTCTGCACGGTAACCCAAATTCTGGAATGATCTCAGCAATACCAATCCTGTCACTCCCCGCTTTCAAGGAAGCTGAGCCAAGAGTGTTCCCCCATCCAGTCTATTATATTGGTCTGAAAATACAAAATTGAGTCATTGTCTCTTCAGTCAAATCGTCACAGACTGTGGTGAAGTTCTTCGGTTAGTCCTCACTCAGGTGAAACCCCAGTGATATCAGCGAGTCCTTTGCCTTGGAAAGGATTTGGCTCTCTCATCTTCTGGCATGGGTGATGCTTTTAGCCTACAATTATTTCTGTTTCGGGGTGGGGGAAGGGGAACCCAGGTACAGAACATCTGACTGTACTGGTCTGTTTCCTGAAATGCACAAATAAATTGAGCATCCTGGAAAAGTCAAAGCAATAAGGTCCAAATCTGTTCTGTCTGTCATGCACACATGCGCACGTGAATAATACCGCTGGAATCAGTGCGAGTTCTGGTTTCATCCTTGGGCAGGGCTTGGCCTAACCCTGTTCTCAGTGTCTCCAGCTGCGTGACCAAAGCAGTGTGTCTTCTCAAGTTTTATTTTTCTTTATATTATCTCCTTTCCTGCTTTTCCTTTTTTTTTTTTTTTTTAAGTTAACCTCACCTCTGTATGAAATGTCCTTAGTGCCATAAGACAATATGCAGCACAGTGGGCAAAGAATAGGTGTGTCCACTTGCTGTCTTTGTACCCTTTAGTGGAGGGTAAAGCATTCTGGAAAATAATCAGCAACCACTGTTACAGTCAATAATCATCGGGCATAAGGGCTAGTCAAAGCATCTATGTCAACAGCAAGGCTTGAATGGAGTGTGTGTGCTAGATAACAAGATGGTCTCCTGGGAAAAGGATGTAAATAGGGCACCACTGCAGACTCCTGACTAGCAGGAGCAGCTCACAGCTGGCTCTGGCTCCTTCAGCCAGTCCCAACAGATAGGAATTTTCTGCCACATCTTTCTGACCCATTGCACAACAGCTCTGCAATCTCTTTATGTGGCTTCCTCTGTCTCTAGCTGACTGTGCTCAGTTCAAGTTTTGAGCAGTGCTCTGATACGCCTTGGCTTGGCTCTTGCCTTAAAGTCCTTGCCTTGCTCTTACTGTGGTTTAATGATTAAGCAGGATTATTAAAGTAGAGCTCACAGTAGGGTAAGATAGGCTAGGTTATCACGATTTTGTCGTTTAAGCTGTGAGCAATTTTGCAGCTTCTCAACACTGTTTATAACCTGAGACGGAGAACAAGCGAGGCGGCTGCTCAGCAGAACAGTGAGCTGGTGAACAATACGCTATCTTCATGCCCATACGTACTTTGAACTTACTGGTGAGGAGAAATGCTTTGTAGTGAGAAAAGTAATCTCACGGCAGGAGAGAGTCAGACCTGATCAACTTTTTCATGTGATACAGATTTTGCTTTGCCAGCCCCTAGCATCTGCAAAGCTCACAGCTAAGAGCCAGCAACCTTCTAATCTTGCTGCTAAGCATTTGGAAACAAGCTTTTCAAAGGCTGTCTTTACACGGCAATGCTATTACTTGAAGCCTTTTAATGCGAATTTATGGCTATTGCCACAAGTGTCAGCATGGTTGCCCTCTCACATTTGCAATAGGAAACTGGATTCACCCCACGCAGAGGGTGGATGTTAGTGAGCAGAATTTAGGGAGCAATTTGCAGGCTTGGGGCTCAAATGAGTCGCACGTGAAGGAGCCTAATGCTGTTTGAGCTGGTCAAAAGTGCCCAGGTCATCCACACGGGGTTGACAGCAATGACACTGGATTTACCAGTGCATTCCTGCCTTGGGGCCCAGAAGATACCCTGAAACGTCTCGTGTGGCAGAGGACAACTCTCTGTGGGCAATGGCATCGATCCCTGAATATTGCTATCTGTCAGCAGAGATACTAAGCTGAGCTTCTCTCATCTTTGGGGACTTAAACCGTGCCATCTTTCCATAAGTAGTAGGCAACGGCCAGTCCCGAGCAGCACCTTCTATGGGTGGACTAGGAAATCCTTGTCTGGAATGAGATTTCAGGAGCGATTGTTCCCTTTTGGGTCCTTGTCAAGATTTCTCGCATCCGTCTACATGCAGGTTATTCCTACATGCTGCATAGCTTCATAGCCCAGCACCGTGGGTGTCTGATCCTTGTCATAATTCAGCATGAGCCTGATGCCACGTGGATTAAGGCACACCAGATAGATAAAAAATTCAAACGATGCTTTAGACAACACATCATTTCCCCTAAAAGCATCTGGGATTCTGAAGTGCCACACTCTGCTCTGCGGAGGTCATGTGGGGTCAAGCACAGAAAAAAAAACAACGAGGCACCGTGGGGTTTTCCTCTACAAGGAAAAAGATCTGAAGGGCCTCCTACCCCCGTGGTGCGATTGAAGCCATCCAGACCAGGGCAGCACGTTGTGTCCGCGGGGACTTGCCCAACACCAGAGGCTCACCCCTTCTCTCCAGGGCCACATCCCCACGGGGGGCAGAGGGCGAGTCCCAGGGGGGGACGGGGGGGACACACACACGGGGAGGTGAGGGGCTGTGGTGGCCCTTGGACGAGGAGCACGAAGGTGGGTGGAGGTGAGCCCCCTGAGGGTAGCCCGGGTCTGCGCATCCCTGCTTGGGGGGGGGGCGTGAAGCAGCGTCCCCTCGCATGAACCCGCGGCGGGAACGTGTCGCTGCCGCCGACTCTTTTATTTTTGGCCTCGCACAGGCACGCAGAGCCGCTCAGGATTTCGACTTCGGACACTGGCGGGCAGGGCTGGGAGCCAGCTGGCCGGGGCCGGGGCGCAGCTGCGCCCGCTGCGGGGAGCGCCCGGCTCGCTGCTGCCGGGCCTGCGGGGAGGGGAGCGGGAGCCGGGCTGCCACAGCCTGCGCAGGCCTCCCGCCTCCGCGGGGGCTCTTAACCCTTCCCAGGGCACCTCCCAGCTTCGGCGAACACGGGAACCGAAGAAGGCTTCGCTCCGAGCTTGGAAGCTCGGTCAAAGGCCGGGGCGGCGCAGGGAGGGGGGGGGGGGTGTTGAAGGCACCTGGTTCCCCTCAGCCCGCATCCGTGCTGCTGTCAGCTGCGCTCTCCTCTGTCAGCCTCAGCCCTTCCCCTGGCACCAGCACCCTGGGAAGGCTCTGCTGCCCCCCCCACCCCACCCCAAACTAGCTGGGGAGCGGCCTGTCGGCGAGCTGGGTGAGCTGCCTCACAGGAGAGCAAGACCTGTGGCTGACGGCAGCTCTCAGCTTTGAAAGGCCCCAGAGCCGAGGGGCGTTTGCAGTCCGAGCTCTCTCCTCTGTGCAAGGGAAGCTGCAGAGCTACGAGGCCTGACCGCCAGCGATCCCGGTCCGAGGGCTGTGCCGCTTCCCAGACCTGCCTGCGATCCCCCCGCCGTGCCCAGCCACAGCAGCCTGGGGCCGCCGGGCTGAAGGGAGTTACGCTTTCGCCCTTCAGAGCATCTTTTTTTTGTGTGCCGTTTGGCTCTGCAGGACTTGGAACCTTTGCTGGTTTGGAAGCAAGGGACCAGTACAGGCCAGGGAAACTGCTACCTGCATCCACTAGACCCCCTGCTTAGCACTCATAAGAGGCCATCTTTAACATCTTGGGAATCAGACTGAGAGAATTGCCATGTGCAGTCCTGTGTCCTGCAGGACGGGCTTAATTGCTTTGTTTATTTACCTTCAAGCCATCCTGCAGCTCCGCTCATCAGAGCATCGGTGCTCCTCCGTGTGTCGTGCTGGCAGCACACGGCATCGCTGTTACGCTGGATCTTCCCCACATCCCGTTGCTTCAGCACCTGCACGTCTCAGCTGCCTTTCCCCCTCGTCACTCTTCACTCTTCTTTTCTCTGACCCCGCTCGTAGAGAGGCTGGTCCGTGCAGCTCATGAAGGGCTTGTCAAACTGACGTTTCCCGGCTGAAGAATCAGTCTCTTCACTAAAAGAAATGGTCCTCAAGGGCTGCCACATGCCAGGCTACTGAGCTCTATATCTCCTCTGCAATCTCAAAAACAGGGGGAGGGGGATGCGTACACAGGTTTGGACTCACCCTTCTTTGAATCTCAGCCCCACAGCACAACTTGGCCTACGAGCAGAACTGGCACATCCCGAGCTCAGGCAGTGGCAGCACCTTGCTAAAAGCAAATTTACAGCATTTGCCTGCACACTGTCTTGAGGACTGCTTGGCCATTCTGTCACCTCCGGGACAGCTGAAATCTCTGACACCATTTTCTATATGTGTGTTTGTCAGTGCAGCTGTGTATTTGTTTACACAGACGGCAGCAGGGAAGGCCTCAAGTCCTTCCCTCAGTCGATGGCTGATACCAGATGTTCGATCCTCCATGCTGGGGCACAGACAGATTTTGGGCGTGGTCCGGCCAATTCGAGCTAACTAGAGCTTTCCGCAGTCTAGAAAAAGCTTGTCTTGCCAGGACCCTCAGCCAGCCCTGCTCATACACACACACCCAACACATGGGAAAACCCCCCATCTTTCTGTGCTCAGTGTGATGGATCATCTGCTGTGGGCCGCCTGCAAACTCCAAGCCCTGTCCTGTAGCCAAATTCCTAAGCTTCTGCATGTCATGCATTTTGGGTAGGTAGCTACCCTACCCAAAATGCCTGGCCTCCTGTGATGACCCTCCTCTGGACACAGAGACGCTCTGCCGTGATGCCGAACTCCTCTGCTACACCCTGCCTCCCCCCTCTGCAAAACAGCCCTCTCAGCCAAAGCTGGGCAGAGCTTAGCTGCCTTCTGTCTAATTAGAGAGTTGTCAGAGCCTTATGGAAAGCAGCACAGCAAAACACAGGCTTCTAAATTGTGGAAGCAATGGCAAGAGCGGTGCGAGAGTTACCTGCACCAAATAGGAAATGAAATTGGTTGTGTGGGCTTTCTCTTTCTCACCTCGGGTATTACTGACCTGATGAATATGGTGGCAGTTTTGCATCATTGTAGCAGTGGTTTGTGTATGACCTTTCGATTCATCTGCCAGGGATTTGAAGTCTCTAGTGGGTCACAGGAATGATGTGCCCTGGCTGCAGGTGAAGGGACCTGGATCAGCATCCTTCCCTTGGCTCCCTGCCTGGCCGTCGGGGCATCGCTGCAGCCCACTCCCGTGGGACTTGGCCTTCCCCCTACCCCCGACTTCCTCTTCTAATGAAGCAAGCAGTTCCCAGAAAACAGTCAAGTTACTATATTAAGGTGATCCTGCCTTCAGTGTCTCTTTGTTTCTGGGTAGTCTTAAGCAAATCGAGTTGCAGAGTATACACAGAGCACCATAGTCCCCGTGTCAGATGAAAGGACAGTCCAAAAGGAGAGAGAGGGCAAGAGAGAAAGCTCTGTGTTTGCATTCATCTCTGACATGATGGATTCCCCCCTTCCTGGAAGCAGCCTTGGCATAAATAAAGCCAGTAAAGGCTTTTGTGCAAGAACTCCCTTCACTACCAATAGTCATGGAGTCATAGATAATAAAAGACCTGGCAGCTCATCTTGCATTGCTCCCTGTAATCAGCAGGATTTTCCCTACTGAATATTCACCAAGGTTGCTTTATCTAGCACGCCTCTGCAATCTCCAGGGATGGGACCTTAGCAAATGCCCTCAGGAACACATTTTTCCATACTTGAAGCATTCTTACTGCAAGGAAAAAAACAAACGTCTGATATACGAAATAAAAAGCCATCTCTCAGTGAGTTTAAAAACAGTGAGAGCCATCTGTAGGCCACAAATAGCAAAGGTGTTCAGCACTGTAGATTTTTTCCCCCAAGTATTTCCCTTTATGTATCTTTATACATTACCTTGAGTTTATTGCACTTTGCATCAACATCCACTCTCCATTGTGACACAGTGTAGGTATTTGTGGACTATCATGTCTCTTTTCAGCCTTATCCCCATCTCAGACTATAACGGCTGAGGCTCTTCTCATATGCCAGTTTCTCAAAGATTGCTATCAACTTTGCTGCCTTTCTCTTTCTTTAAAAGATCACTCAGGAAAAACATAACAATGTGAAGACAGAAGGGCTGTGCTCATCCATACGGCACAATTACCCAGTCATTTGCGTAAGTGAGGTATCGCCCTGGCATCATGCTCTTTGTGGCAAACTACACGCGTGTGTCACACATGTTGTGGTGTAACATATTTGTTAAATCTATTTATTGCACATCTTTGACCACTTTACCTACCTTCATCCCACACTGCCATCTGTTCTGTGGCTACCACCCCCCCATCCACTCTCCTGAGTACCCATGGAGGGCTGCCAGCAAAATGGTTCCTCCTTTTCTTGCCAAATTTGGAATTTCAGTTGCAAATTTACCCTAGCAAGAGTGCCAAGGGGAGACAGAGTCAATGCCAAACCCGCTCCAGCTTTCCTGTTGGGCGCATTTTCAATTCTGTCACAGTAGCTGAAAAGGAGAGCTGACTCCCATCAGAAAGGGGTCGTACCCAACACTGCAAGAAGAATCAGCAGTTGTGCCCAGTCCAGGAAGAGCAGATCGTCAAAGGCTTTAAAACCGTAATATCTGTAGGATCAGAAAAATAATTCTGTTAGTGACATGCATGACATTCTCAAAACCCTGCACATTTGTCCTCACAGAAACTAACGCACCTGACTGCAATGAGTGAAGGTCTTTTTGAAAACAGTTCCAATAAAATGCGTTAAAACCCCCCAGATCACTCCTGGAATCATTTTTCCACAAACCGGGCTTGCATAATATCCACAGAGCTTTTTTATTTGCATGTTATACAGCCATCCTGCAGTCATGTTAGAGAAAGCTTTATACAACACCATCATGCCTGGTCAATACATACATATGTTCAAGCAGGTATTTTCAAAGTCAAGTAGGGCTTTCTATGCACAAGTTCCCCATAAAATAAGGCAAATGTGTTTTCTCCTACAGTATACCCTGCAGGTGCTCTTATCTGGAGATAACACGTACTCCCCTCAGTGCTGTACTAACACTGCAGCCAGGCATGAGACATTGTTGAGATTACCAGCCTGCTCCCAGTGACTCATCCCAGCTGAGCGTTTGTGTGGGAGTGCACTTGATCCAATTTGCTCATTCTCCTGACAGGCCACAGGAGCACCCGCTGCAGTGGGGGTCTCTGCCGGCAATATGTACGGCAACGGGAGCAGAGTTTGACCTGGTTCAACGGGCTTCATCTCAGCAGGGCAGAAGTAGGGGCTCCGCTTAGGCTGATGGAAGAGCCCCACGGGAGAGGAGGTTGAGAAAGAGGTCCCAGCGAGCCCTCTTCCCACTCTATCTGTCCCCATCCGTGGAGGCAAGGACCCAGGTGATGATCTGGTGACTCAGAAAGTCCTTTGATCTTCCTGGCCTGCTGCCCTCCCACCACCTCAGCTCCCCTGAGGCTGCAGAGCTCCTGTGCACGTAAATCTTGGCCATCACCTCCTGCCTCTCCAGCATGCTTGGATGATGGCCTGGAATACAGCATCTTTTCTTTAAGATCGCACTTGCATCAGGGACCCAATTTGTGATTGTCATAGTCGGGGATATCATCATCCATGCTAGGCTTGGTTACCACTACACAACGGCGACGACAGGAGACTTGAAAACGCAGGCGGGGCACAAGGTGTCAGCCTCAAACACGATGAAGGCACCGTGTCTCTGCCCCAGCCACATCCTGCGAGGTCCCGTACGGGGTGACACACCTCCCTCCAGGGCCAGGTGGGGACAGGCACCGCTTGCACCTCGCAGCCGGGCTGCTTCGAGGTTTTTACAGGGAACTTCAAAGCACGGTGCAGACTCTGTGTGGGCCCAGCGGAGGGGTGAGTTCACTCCCAACAGGAAGCCTTTCTGAACCCCCTCGGCTAAACTGTAAATTTAAAAGCAAACACAAATTGCGACTGGGTGTTTTCAACATCACATGCCAAAGAAGTGTCAAGGCCTGTGATACCAGGCAGAAATAGTGCTCAATATTAGAGGTGGAAAATTAATTTCTATTAGCCTATAAGCCTGTCATACCCGGGCAAAGATGTCTTTGACGAATTCCATCTCTTCTTGTGTTAACAAATTGCCCACAAGTAGATTGCAGTATCTCCAAGATTTATTCACTATTTGAATATACTTGCCAAATATTTACTTGCCAGAGAGTTATTCCTGGAGAAATTCTTGATCTGCAGCTCATTCGCAAGGCAGTTGCTACTGGCATTGGATAGTTGAAATTCAAGGAGATTTGCTTAGTTTTCCTTGGACATGCAGGTCACCTGGTATTGTCTCTGCCACACAAAAATACAGACACAACTGTTACAGTCAGGTTTGCTCAACCTTTCTCTGATTTTTGTTTTAATTTGACTGTTTCCAGAAGCATTCCTCTAAGTCAAGTCCTAACTCTGACCATTCCTGGAAAGCAAAGGGGTGTGAAAACAGCCAAGCCTAAATAATTATTTATTTGCTGAAAAACTGTAGTCAGTGTCATTCGCTGTGCTCTGGACACAGGGGATGTACAGGGTTGTATCCAGCTGCAGGGTATGTGCCTACAGTATTTATGCAGCTAAAACTTCCATGAAAGTTGTTAGAGTCTCCTTGTTTGGGCAAAACCAGCAAGCCTGTATCCAGCCTTGCCACCCAGGTGGTTTTTCATTCAGACAGATAATAATTGTATCTCAAGGCTACCAGAAATAACCAATCCATAATTAAAAGGCTGCTTTTTTTAATGTACATAGAAAAGGCCGCTTTTTTTAATGTACATAGAAAAGGCCTACCACTCACTTTAAAGGTATACAATAAATCAAACTGCATTTTCTTGCCACTGGCTAGCACTTTATTACTCTGAGAGTTGGCACCATTCCAAGACTCAGTTTTTAGGAGGCAAAGAGCGATTGTTGGCCCCCTGGACTTCATAGAAGATGTGGTTGATTATTTCTGAAAAACAAAAAAAACAAAAAAAAAAACCCAAAAAAACCCAAACCAACAAAAAAACCCCAACAAACCACCAACCCAGTTCCTTCTGTTAAAAACAAGAAATGTGTCAGTGATTTCAATAATTTCTTTTGTATTATTTCATTCATCCATCCATGCATCCATCCATCCATCCTCTACTCAAACTTAGGACAGGCACTTTGGAAGGAAAAGTACCTCTTCTCCCAGCAACTTGATCAAAAGCATGTTTTTCCTTAAGTTTCTTTGGAGTTAACTCTGTGTTTGTGTCTTAATCCATTTGTGTGTCAGGCTGAGAGCTATTTGGAAGTTATGTGCAAGTACTGCTCATGTTTCACTGGAGCAGCCAAAATGAACTGACTTTTGATATGTGATCAATGCCTTCTCCCATTTGTTACACCATTCGTTAAAGGGACATGAGATACAGTTTTAATTAGGGTTGTGCTGAACCAGCAGCTGAGCTCTTGACATTGTGATGAAGTTAAGTTTCAAATAAAAGGCTGAGGCCGATGGCCCTTCCCTGGCAGAGCTTCTGCTGGCTGACCTAGACCTGCTTGGTTCCGAGAAGGACATGGCAAATCCTTTGATTAATACAGACCTACAGCCCTACCCCTCTTACCTGTACTCTGCTGTGAACAGTGCAGTATAGCCCTTTCTCCTTCTTGTAATTAGGAATGGAACTGTTCTTTGTCTTGGTCTCTAGAAAAATATATATTCTAGCTGTTAACTAGGAGAGCTTTTACAGAGACTCCACCAGAAGGCCACCAGGCTACATGGATGTCGCATGGTGGACCTGGCTTGTTTGTAACTGTGGAGGATGCAGATGATACAGCTGATGATACAGCCTCACTGGCTGGAAAAAATGAGAGAAGCAGAGCCAGTAGATCTAGAGCGACCAGTTTCCCAAAACCAAAAATTACGTAAGCAGACCCCTATCTCTCAGGATGGGCCTGGGCAGTTAGGAAGGCGGCAGTGTGATACCTTCAAACTCAAAAAAAAAGAAAGAAGTTAGGCAGCAGATAAAATTACAGAGTTAATGGTGAATGGAGAATGGTGAAGAATTTCCTCGGCAGTGGGCACAACACATCTTCCTGAAGTTTCCCTTACCTTAGGCTTGTTGGAGGACTTGCCACAGCTGCATGTTGCAGCGAGAATATGAATGGGCAGTATATCTATAGAGCATGCATATAGCCTCTATAGGCTCTTTCATGAGCCCTCCCCAGCAAGACACCTGCTTTCTCCTTCCTTGAGTGGGAGCCAACACCGGCCACTCCTGCTTTTTGACATATTGACCATTAGGTAGAACCAAAATGGCAAATACTCCTCTTACTACCAGTGAAGGTGTCACCCAGTCACCACGTGACTACTCCCTACCTGGAGATGGTGCTGCTCTCCACGGCTCCTGGCTCTCCATCGGCTTCTTTGGTGAGGCAATAGCTAGACCTCCTTGTCCTTAAGGATCAGTGCTCACAGGTATCTAGAAAATATCTGTGTGTTTGCAGAGTTTCCACAATGATGGCAACTGCACAGTCTTTTGTACCAGGGAAGGTGGAGAGACGTGTGACTCTCAGGTTAGCTCACTAGTGATGGTACATGTAGTGACAAGACTCTGCGTCTGCATATGCTAAAACATTTAAAACCCTTGTTTGGTTGGCATACACTGTGAGGCAGCATAATTTCAAAGAGGTTTTAACTAGAAATTTTGTAATTTATTGGTTGCAATGCAACCAAGGTCTCTGTGAAGGCAGCAGGCGCTGAACTTCCCTTTCTAAGCTTCCCTTTAAAAAGTAGTATATTTCATATGATTACAACTTCAGTATTTTAAAAAGTTTCATTATTAAATGTCATATGGCCTGCCCTGGTTTACTGGCATATGCAAATAATTTCACTCCCTGTGGCCCAATGTACTTGTTATTGTTCATCCCAGAAAGAGAAACAGGTCGTAACTGGATCCTGTACAGCTGGACAGTGTGTGTAGGTGCCATTTCAGTATAGCCTATATAGCCTTTGCATAACTGTCCTGTGCCATTCGTACAGCAACTGGCTGGTAGCAGAGGCAGCACTGGTGCAAGAACGTACTCTGCAGTAACAGGCCAACAGCCTGGATTTGTGAGATTTATGAAACCAAAATTTGCTTTAGGAGTCTGTGTCCTGGAATACAGAAAACCCCTAAAAAGAAGATTCTCATTGTGGTTACTTTTGTATAAACAGAGCTTTAACTGCACTGTAGATGGTGGAGCAATATTTGTTTCACCTGAGCATCCTGGAGCAGGTTGTTGGTGAGAGCTGATCCGTGGGATGCTGGGTGGGTGCCTACACCACCTGAACCACCAGCCACCCAGCACAGACTGGTCTCTCCAAGACCTGTCCCAGCATGCTTTCCCTTCCCTGTAGAAGCACTACAAAGAAAAAGCTGTTTATTATTTCCGAGGTTGTCTTCAGGCTGGTCAACGTGTTTACTCTTTTAGAGGGCTCGCAGCACTCCTGGTTGGAGGTTGAGGGACATGGATTTAGGGAGCTCCCCTGAATAAGTGGCACAGGTTTCCAAAGAGCTGCAGACATCAATTAAATCCTAAAGAAAAGTTCTGTCAGCGGCACTGCTTATGCAAAAAAAGCTGTGCCAGATCTCACCACCTTTCACACACACCCCCTCCAAATCACAAACACAAGCTGGCAAATCATGTGAGATGCTGCGCAAGAAAAAATGACATTCAGGTGGTGGTCCAGATGGTGCCAATTTTGAGGGAGACATGCGAGTGCATAATAGAGCCCCGCACGCTCTGAGGCGTGAAGGGCAGTCCACTGCTGCCAGCACGGGGGCACCGATGGCAGCCACGCGCGAGGCGTCGGGGGAGGCCCAGGCAAGAGGCTCAGCAGGAAAACCTCACTGTAAAAACATCTGATTTATGTTTCCTCACCCGTCGCAGCAGCTAGTTTTTCACTGGCTCTCCCTTGCCGGAGAGAGGCACTCTTCCTTGTTAGCATCTTTGTCCAGCCGCAGCTGCAAGAGAGCCTGTCGGTGGGGGTCAGCATTAAGGTTCCTGTCTCCTCGTGGCAGCCGGGCAGGGCATCCGCTTGAAATCTGCACGCACTCGAAATGCTTCATCCTTCTTTCTCCCTCCTCCCCCTTAAAACATACTGCTTCTGCATTCCATCCCAAACTGCAGCGTGGGTCTTCTTCTGAGTGGGCCAGCGAGGAGCAATGCAGAAAACGCATCTTTGGAGCTCACATCCAAGCAGAAACCCAGTTAAATGAGTCGTCAACATGGTGTCAAACCAAGAGACGTAATTTCTGCAAAACCCTTGTGCACTACCTAGAGCAGAATTTCCAGCAAGGAAGTCAAAAAGCACACGGGGAGACTGGAGGGCTTTCTTCCGTGTGGGTGGCCACCTCGCTGGGCCTCTGCCCACTCAACTGCTCTTGCAAATACGCAACATGCGTATCTGAGCGACAGATTAAGGATGCCAACAGTTTTGTAAAAGAAAAGGTGAGAGAGAATTTGCTCATTGCTATTTTTTCTAGATTTATGCCTGTATCTGTTTTGAACATTTATGAATAACCTTTTTTGAGTAAAATAGTAATAATAATATTATTATTATTAATAATAATAATAATAGAGCCTCTGTTTCTATACTCCATGTTTTTCCAGCATCAAACCTTGCAGTCCTCAGCAGATTTCCTGTACCTTTTACTGCACCATCACAAATCTGTCATATGCCAATTGGGTGCCTTCAGGGACAAGGCAAAGATCTCACGGTTTCACAAGGAATCTTTTAGGTGCTATCATTGCTCCCAAGAACTATGTAGCAAATGGGGGTTTTTACACTTGAGGGTGGGACTTTCATGGTTCAAACATTCTTCTGCTGCAGAATGCAATGAGACAGAAAATGCCTAGTAATTCTGAATTAAGTTAGGAAAAAAATTGACTTTCATTTTGATCCAAGTCTTGGACTTGGGTAAAAGGAAATTATTTCATTCTAACGTTACTTTTTATTAGATGATTCAATTTGACATTAACATAATTAAGAGAAAGCTGTTTAAAGTGTGACATTAAAGATGATCAAAATGGAACATTTCAAGTTGAAATGGCTTTTTAAATCAGTTTTGTTTGTTTGCTGGTTTGTTTCACAAGAGTTTGTTATCAAGTGTATTGTCATCTTTCTGTGGAAAATTTCAGGGTAGATGAATTAACATTTTCTGACAGAAAAAAAATCCCTTTCTGCAGGAAAATGTCTATTTATCTGACTTACTCGCTGAAAATTTTAACTTTATTTATTCTAATGACGTGTACTGCTTTTCTGCTTACAATAAGGCATCTCCATAAAAGCTGTTATTTCTTTGATTGTATACAGGTTACCTATAGCAACAGCTTCTTGAAATAAGGGACACCCCCCCCCCCCCGAAATTTTACCAAAAAAGAAAAAAAAAATCAATAGGTTATAGCAAAGGTAAATAAAATTCTGAGCTAGTTTCACTGTAATGCTGGTGGTGTCTTTCCTGAGGGGAAAAACCAATGTTGTGAAGCTCATCTTGACTACAGTTGCAGAATTTAAAGAAGTTAATTTATTTAAGTTTATTTAAGTTATTTGTTTAAGTTAATTAAGCCTTATTTTATGGGGTCAGACCAAGGGGACTGTTGGTATTTAAGTTGTGTAAAGGTTCCTTTCTACCGTTGCTTCTCAGTTGCAGCGTTAACATAGCCCAACCATTGCCTGACTGGAATGTATGGGACATGGCTGCAACGTATGGGACATAGCTGCAATACATGGGACATGACAAGCCTGAAAATCTCAGCAAGGGCAGTGCGGGAACATCGATGCTCAAGGACTCAGCCTCCCAAAGGCTCTGATCACAACCACCTAACTTTCCTCCACAGGAAGAAGTTAATTTCTGGTCTGAAGCTTAATTGTGCTTCCTTATGTGTCCTGTTGTGTCTGAGCAGCTAACAGCAAGGTCTAGGGGGAAAAGATGTTCAAGAACATATTGAGGTTTTTAAGTGCCTTACCTCCTTCATCCATCTGCCTCTGTTGGAGCAAGAGACATCTTCCAGTAGGATGGACAAAGTGCTACCATCCACATCAGTAGGCAAAAGAAGTTCAGTCAGGGAAGATGGTTCATCATCTCCAGGAAATACAGAAATCTTGAAATTCCTCTTCTCAAATTACTTGGAAACCATACTTCAAAAAAAAAAAAAATAGTTTAGGGGGTTGTCATTTAACTGAGGTGTTAATGATTCTCAGCAAGTTCCTGACAAGAAATATCATTTGCTCCTCTTCTGGTTGCCACCATGGCTCACTCAATCCCTCGTCTTTGCTGAGTCTGGTTAACTCATTTCATAGACACTCATGACTGAGCGATGATATGGAAAAATGTAGTATGTAATGGAAACCGTGACCTGTCAACTCATGTGGGCTCGTGCCAAGGAGGCTGCTAATTATAGCCTGACATGTAAATACTCCTGGAAGATGATTGTACTTATTTGGACTAGTGCAATATTAATTAAATACTTTGATTATGTCTGAGATAGACTTTGGGAAGGAGGAGGAGAGGTTGTCAAGGGAATTAACCTTTTCACTGCTGAGAATAAGGCTGTCTTCCCTGGAAACTGCAGCAGAAGGCTGTCTGAGTTTTCCTCCCTCTTTTCTCTGTCTTTGACCTATTCCCATGACACCTCCCATCATTGTCTGCTTGCCCTTGGTCTCCCCTGGCTCTGTGCCCGTGCCAGTTCCTCAAGACCGTGACTCACCTGTCTCCTCCAGCAGGCAGAAACCCAAAGGAGAGGGATGAGGAAGAGCTTCTGGCAGGGAACCAGGGTGGCTCCTGTCTGAGGCCAGAGACCCCGGCTGTCCAACCTTCTACGCTCACAAAATTCCCCATGGTGACTGTCTCTGGAAAGCCCAGAAACTCCTATACTGTCTTCCCCATCAGCTTCCAACTACCAGTACAAAATCATCCCTGCTGGCTCAGGCTGCCCTGAATCAGGAAAGGGGATGCTGGTGCACAAAACTGCAAACCAGAGGAGCTGGGACCACCTCTGTAAAAAACCACTGAAGGCTTTGGTGGGTTCAGAAACAGCAGGACAAGATGCCACTGCCTGCCTGACTTGTCCCTAGGAGAAAATGAACAGCAGTGACATGGCACATGAGAGGCAAAGGCTAAGAACAGGAGGTGCGGTGAAACCAAGGAAAATATATTTGGCTTTTCAGTTCGTGCAAGACACAAAGCTAAGCTCGGGCTCAGCTGCAGGCTGTCTAGGACTGATGAATGTTTTACAGGGGTCCTGGGTTTGCAGGGAGCCTGGGGCTGCCCTACAAGCAAGTCAGCTCAGGTGGAGAAAGGCTGCAGTCAGCATTGGGCCAGGATGTTGGTGGGCAAAGCAGACTTCTCAGCCTGGAGCTAGCTTCCAAGCAAGCCTCAGGCCACATTTCAAATGAGCTTGTTACCCTTTGAACAACTCTACAGGAGGTGTTGAGCTGTTGAGTCCAGCAATATCTTTGAGCAAGTCCTTCATTCCAAGCGAGCCAAAGCTTTGTGTTGAATTAATCCTCTATTACAGAGTATGGCCATGGGAGAATCACGTTTGCATCATTTCAGCACAAACTAAACCTGCCGTTCTTGCACTGTATCTTGAGACACACCATAGCGTGCCTCAGTTTCTCCCTCTACCGAGTGCCTGGGCAGTATACACCTCCTTGCACACATGCAGCACTGGAAAAGCAGACAGCATGGAGAAGCCAAGACTTGCACCTCCCAGGGATTTTGTGCCCTGTGGCGATCCTGCTCATTTACACATGGTCCAAACAGGCAACCTGCACCGTTCTGACAGTACCAAAAACCAATCCTCCTAATTGTCATCAACGTACCTGAGTGGGGTCACCAAGGGGGAGCTGAATCAGCGCCTCTGCGGAGAGCATGACAGCTCTGCCTTGCCCAGGTAACGACCCTGGTCTCCCATTCATCCTTTCATTAAGGTCTGTAGGACTGGGGAATTCAATCTGTCGTCTGGAGCAGATACGTAAGAGATGTTTGTGGGTCAGAGCTGCCACTAATGCACTCTCAAGGACTTTCTGCAGCTGCACAGCGTTGTCTTGAAGATGCAGGGGAAGGATGAGTGCTATTTCTGCCCCAGGAAGGCAGAAGACATTAAATCAACATAATGAGAGCTGATGAGAAACAATAGAGGCATCAGGACAGCACAGAGAAAGGGAGAGTTATGAGACCTGGATGCTGTGGGCCCAAGAGGCATGGGGACACGCATGCTAATTTCTCCTTTCTCCTGCAGCCCTACAGACCACCGAGTGCTGCTGGGCCATCGACTCAGGAAAAACACTGCTGCTGGGAAAGGATGGTGCTGTGCTCTGCTCCCGCCGACTGCTCCCCTGTGAGGGGTGGGATGCCAGGGTCACCTGCTGCGGCTGGATTTCCAGCTGGGGATGTGCTGGGGGACGCCCCTGGATGAGGGATGGCTGCAGACTTCTCCCCCTTGGCCCCGCAGGAGGCACAAACCCTGGCGGCAAACGCTGGGGGAACATTCCCGGTGCCGTGGCAGAAGCTTTCCCTCCGGATTGCAGCTTTGCAAATACCCAAGGCGAAGTGTACAAAAATGCTCCCTCATGCAGTTTCGAAGAGCTTGGGTCTTACTCCAGCAGGTTTCCTTGGGGCATGTTCCCTGGCCAGGAGGGCATTCACCGCCCACCCCGCCGAAAACACTGGAGACGTGCAGGTTCTTCGTGGTCTGTATGTGAGTGAAAACAGGAAAGCAGTACAGGCCAAAGAAAGACAAATGCCCAGGCTCAGAAGGAGGTGAAGAAGCAGCAGGCATAAGCTCAGAGATGCTGTGCTAATCCTAAATGCCTGAAACAAGGAGGTGGAGGGGAAAAGAGTTTTTTCCATGTAGTCCTTTTTCAAGGAAAAGCAGCCTGAGTTTGAGCAGCCTGAGTTTAATGGCTGGACTTGAAGTTAAAGGCTTACAGCCTCACATGGAGACAAATGAAAACACAAATTGATCAAAGCTGCCATTTTTTACCGATAACTTGTTTGTTCAGAGGCACTAGCCACTCTTCATGCTGATTGTATCACTGCATAATCGCCATCGGCAGCTTCCCCTCGCCCTCTCCTAAAGATCCTCTGCATGGATTTTTTCTTTCCAATTGCATTTCCGGGGACGATGAGAAAGTTGCAGCATAAATTAAGCAAGATGCCTGGAGACTCTGATTCAAAAATAATGTAGCTGAATTCCTGAGTGAGAGGGGAAGAAAGAGGGAAGCTAAACACAGCGCCTGCCTGACAGCTTCTCCCTTGCCACGCTCACACCAATTAAGCGTAGCTGCACGGATAGGGTGGCCAGGAAAGCACCTTTGTGCACACATGCTAATTTGTTCGCAGGCTGCGGCACACAATTAATAAAAGTGCTGCTCCACACATTCCCCAAAACAAAGAAGGAACGCCACAAACGTTTGGAGGCACAGAGACCGAAAAGGGTACACACACGGCTGGATCAAAGGCGAGCTGGATTTAGGGAAGATTTGTACTGTTCAGCCGGCGCTTGTCATCAGGATCACCAGGCACTACAAATTACAGTCCCTGTTTGGTCATTCAAAACTTTATGCTGCCAGCACAAAATAAGCAGAGGAGAGAAGAAACTTTAAAGGCAGAAGAAAGAAGTGCAGGGGCATTGAATTTAACCCCAGGAGAAATGGGCCTCAGGAGCCTTACACAGAGTCCTAATGTCAACACAGGGTAGAGAGAGGGCAAGGAGAAATCCATCTTCGTGATAAAATGCTGGCTTTAGCTGGGATGGATGGATGGATGGATGGAGAGTCAGGTTGCTGTTTCTCTACTCCCTCCCTGCCTCCCTTCTCTTTCCCCTTTATTAGCTTAAATGTTGGGGTTTTTTTTAAAGGACAGGAGCAAGCAAAAATTAAATGCTCGCTCTCAAAATGAAGCTGACATGAGCCTCTGGCTTTGAGGATAGATTAGTTTTGAAGGCATACTATGCACAAAACAAGGCCGGTGAGGGCTGGCAGTGGAATTCCCAGTAGGGACAGGTTCCTTTAAAACACAGATTAAACAGGGAGGAAATGCACAGTGTATGAATATGAATTGATGCTGGGCCTTGCCTGGTCTCGCTTCATTTGATAAAGCACATTTCCTTATTGCATGTCAATTATTTACATTATTTAAATATGTATCATCAGATGAACATGTCAGCCCTGAAACAGATACACAGATGCACACGGAAATGCACGCGTGCACCAGAGCATGAGGAAAGGATGCACACACCAGTCCGTCAGGCAGAAAACGAGCGGACACCCCTGCGCACGGCGAGCTGTGAGTGACGAGCACCCCTTTGCCTGGTCTCTGACGCATTTGTGGCATGGCCCCTGCAGAAGAGCCGGCTCTCCTCCGAACAATTTGAATGCAGGCTCTGCTCAGCGCTACGGGAATGTCAGCACCCGGCAGGAGCCCTGCGCCTCACCGGTGCCTCTGCTAATCTCCGGTACGTGGAACTGCTTGTCTGCAAGATAGTTATTATTCTTCCTTTCATCCGCGCAAGTTCACAGCAAAGGAAACACAGGAGAGCTACATTTAAATTGGATAAAATCCCTGTGCCCAGCGATCCTCCAAAGTTAGCGTTATTAGTAAAGATGTTAGTAGTCGATATCGCGCTGTTCTGGCCTCTACCACCGTACAAAAACCTGCTCTGAATTCTCCTGAAACAAAATTGGTTTTCTTACGTGATTCCCATTCTTACATGGCATTTCTGTCCATGGCTTCTGCTCCAGGTGCACGAAGGGCTGGGTATGGCACAGGCTTTGCATCAAGCTCTGCCGCCTCTGAATTCTGCTATTTGCCTCCAACCCATAAGGCAAGGTAAAGCTCTGCTCTGAATACCCTGACCAGGCACCAGCCAAAATGTGGACCCACATTTTGCAGTTTGACTTGGCTGCATGCCCTGGCTACAGAAGGAGTCAAATTTTTCCGAGAGCCATTTGTGTGGCGCAAGGGCAGAGAGTGCTGTGCGCAGATCCTCCTGAGGAAGGACACCTCTCTTCACTAGTCCTGTTGCTGAAATGCAGGCCACCTCTGGAAACACTGAAAGCTTGGGCATGGATGGACTATGGATATTTGGACAAGCCCAAGAGAAAAACTGGATCCTCCTAAGCTTTACGCTGTGCCATTCCTCTGCTCCAGGCTCCTCCCAGCTCTGAGAAGGTCCAGAACAACAGAGATGTTGACTGGATTTAGCTCTGGTGAAATGTTCCTAAAAGAGCAGGTAGGGCCTGGTCTAACAGGTAATTTTGCTGATGTATTACACTTTTATTAGTGAAAGAAGAACAAAACACTTCCCTCAGCACAAAATTTGATGGGTCAGACTTTCGGCAGGTGTAAAACAGCATAGCAGACTCAGTGGAGGTACTTCGATATGAACCAGCTGAGGTGTTTACCAGAAGAGCTGACCAAGGCAATTACATTTACCCTACTGTGTTCTTGGCCTGGTGCTGTCCACTGTGAAATTTCCAACAGACATTTTTATCTTTCAACCACAGCATGCGAGATGATGGTCCATGAGCAGCAGAAGAAACAACAAATTATTTTCTATGGTTTTCTATTGCTTTGTATGGGATTCTCCAATGCCTTTAAGATGCAGGCTCCAACTGCAATTTTCCATTCAGCTGTGGCATTCATAATCTTTCTCTCACGGTCCCTAGCGTTTAATATGGTATAATGTCACACTGCGTCCTTTCCTTCGGAAGGGACTAACAAGGTGTTTTGCACTCCCTCTCCCTTCCCTGCTCATCCATATGTTTTCATAAAATTTATAAGACCCTAACAACTATATGGTTTTGTCATACTTGGCTGAAATGACCAAGGAGTTTAGAAAGCATTAGCTGGAAGCAGATGATTTCATGACAGCACTAGTCTTCTTTCCTTTGGAAGCTGGGCTAAAACCAGGCAGGAAATGCAACAGAAGTTATTAAATAACGCTGGTAAGACAGACAGATGGCCATTAACACCCCCATTACCACATTTGCTTCCAGAGAGATGGGGATCTTTGCTTTTACTCTGCCCTGCCACAGCAACTTGAAAATGATGTGTTAGAGGGTGAGTCTCTGGACTGCCTGGGGTGCTGGGGAAAGATTTTGAACTACAGGTCTTCACCAGACAAAGCCCAATTTCCCCTTCCCCCTTAAGGGTTTTTGTGTGTGTGTGTGTGTGTGTGTGTGTGTGTTGGTTTTTTTCTAACTCAGCAGACATCAAGGCGGTTCTGTTCATTTGCATATGAGTTTGGGTGCTGACAGCTGATGGTGTCAGCAGAGCTGTGGGAAGGACGTACTTTCCTTTGATAGTGGCGGCAGCAGCAGCAGCGTGGGGAGCAGCCAGCCTTCCTCTACCAAAACAGCAAACCCAAGAAAAGATTGCACAACGCGTACAGGTGATTTGCATAATTGATGCAAAGCAGCATCCCACTGTATAAATCCTCTCCCTGCAGCCAGGTAATCTTCCATCCCCATCCCTATCCTGCAGCCTCTTCTCTCCCACTTTCCTTCCTCTTAGGCTTCCTCCTACTCGCCCGTTGCCATCCCTCGTTCCCACCCAGGTCCTCAACTTCTCTTCGCACCAGGAACCCGATACCTCCATTGCATCTCTCCATCTCTCTGCTCTTCCAGCCACCTACCTACCACTCCCTCTGGCGGAAAGAAGACCCATGGGAAGCAAGGACATTTAACTAGCTAAAATGGAAAGGAAGGGAGAGACTTTCAGACATGGTCATTACTCATCTGAGCAGCCTGCCAAAGCACCCAAGGGAAACAGCAACGAAATCTGTTGCTGTAGAAACTTACCTAGAAGTTGAAGCCATTGGTTTCAGATGGTGGCAAGATGACAGTCATGTGTGGCATCTCAAAACACAAGCCTTTGCCTGGGACTGAGCACTCAAGCTAGCGACATAGGCGGCCGTTCCCCAGGCACAAGCACAGCTCTCCGTTCTCCCCTGAAAGCACCCCCGTAAGCGATACTGGGTGAAACATTAAAAATTTAACAAAAGCTAAAAAGAAAAAAACAACGGCACCAGCATTTATGCTTTAAAGCCTGTGCAGTTACTGGCAGGCCAGGTCTGGAGCCAGCACGCATCTCTGTACATCTCTGTCTCTGTTAATGGGCATCTCTGCCCGCCTGTGCTCAGAGCCTGCAAACAGCTGGTACGTGCCCATGTGTTGTGCTGACATCTGTCCACAGCTACCACCTTCAGCTGAAGAAGCTCAACTCTTGTTCATAAATAATTGCCCAACCGGCTGCTGGCAGGCCTGGGGAAAAGCACTAAGGAAGGTCGCAGAGCAAATGCAGAGCCTCCCGCAGAGCACAGATGTGTCGTGCCCAGTCCCTGAGGTCCCTGGACTCCTCCAGGCCTCTTACTGGGGCATAACTCCCCTGCCCAGGGTGGTAACGTGCTCGACTCTCCCGCTCCTGGTATAAAATACAGAGGCAGGCTGGGATGACCAGCACTGCTGCTGGTGGTGCCACAGGAAAGCGGCCTTTTGTCTTCCTCCTTTCTTTTAAAAGCACTCATTAGACTCCCGCTGCTGCGGGCAGCTGCTGGGGCTGGGGCTGGCCAGGCGGTGGGTAGGACCTGACGGGGCTTTCCGATGGGGTGAGACCGTGGGCACCGGGGGAGACCAGCCTGCGGGCTCCTGCCTGCTGCCTGCCGTCTGCGTTTTGGGGAGGAGCCCACCGGCCCGAGGCTTTCCTAGGCAGAAGGGATGGAGATCCTCGCTGCTGAGTTCCTCCCTCCGGCCAGGTATCCTCCTGGAAGGGAGGCTGCCGCAGGGGTTGGCCATCTGAGCCACGCCAGATGCTGCCCAGCAGCTCAGCCCACCTCTCAGACTGTCAGAAGCGCTGGGGATTAAATACACCGTCGTGTGTAAATCCTGTGTTTAAACAAATAATTCTCTCAGAATAACAGGCAGGATTTTCCACATGAAGCAAAGCTGACACCTGACTCTTCGCCTGGCTTCTCCCAGGAGAACATTTTAATGAGGCCCACAGCTGTAATATCACACAGAGAACATTAACAATGCTAATTACCTAAAGTTTAGCCCATGAATACTCAACCGATCATACCTTGGAGACGAGTTGTTGTTTTGGCCCAAACGAAGCACTGACGGCTTGCAACGTGAATGGAGGCTTGTGAGAGCATCAGACACAAGGCATTAGGCACACAGACCTGGCAAGGCAGCCTCCACAGCAGAGCTGGTAAATAAAAGAGGTGCCTGGACAGAAGGCAAATCTGAGATCGCAGAGAGAAATTGCCTTGAGGTGGCCAAATCCCTCCTGAGAAAACACAAAAGGTGTTGATAGGTCTCTCAGCATCATCTCGTAGAGGATCTGCACAGAGAAAGGGGGGGTATTGGAGAAATTCTTCTGCCAGGCAGACGCAGCTGGCACCGACTAAGCCTCGCACTGCGCTAGGAGAAGCCAGAAGTCCACACAGACATGCAATGCGCGAGCGAGCTCTTGCCTGGAAGAGATCCAGGGCCTTTGCTTCACACCATATGCACAGTCATTCTGCAGCTCAAGGTCACCGTGGAGGTGCCCGGCTGTGCTAGTATGACTGCTCTGAACTGACCGTCTTCGCTCGCTCGGGCTCCCAGTGCCAGAGCTCCGTCTGCAGCACGGTAAATAGAGCGATGTGTACTCTGCTGCACGAAGCTTAGCTGTCGCCTCTACCTTCAGCTCCTTATCACAAGAGCTGCAGGGCAATGCACGGCAAGGGCCATCGTGCGGCAGAAGAGGAGCCTTGGTCCACCCAGGTGTCTCTCGGAGGGAGATGTGAATTTTTAGCAGTCTGTGTTGCTCAGCTCTAATTGAGCACAAAAACATCACATGGCAGGCAATAGCCCATTAGCAACACTGCATGCTGAGGGGCCTTTTAATTATTTTTGTGTTCCCAGAGGACTACAGAATGCTCTTCATAAGCATGGTGCGGGAATGCCAATTAGGTGGCCTCCAGCCCTGCTAGACAAGGTCCGGTCACATCACCTTGCGTCACAGGCTGAACCCTGCCCTCCATTTTCTCCCCAAGTCTGCCGTTCTCTGCCGTGAAATATTTATTAAAGGGAGCTGCCGCCTGTCGCGAATGTTGAGTCCCCTGTCTCCTTGCCAAGGTCAGGCTGCCGGGGAGGTACTTTTGCTCTCCGTAGCTTCTCCTCGAGACTGACGGGTCTTTCTTCGGTTCAGCACAGGCAGGCAGCCAGCCTTGGGGAGGAGGCTCTTTCAATTCCTCTAGACTCTTATTTCCCGGGAATAAGGTGGGCATGTAAAAAAAAAAAAATATCACTAAAGCAGAGGCTGCACAGCAGTGAGCTATTGTGGTATCAAAACAGATAGTTGCACTGGGGCCTTTTGGGAGCACATAATAAAAAGCCATTCAATCAATTTCTACTGTTGCAAAAGGCTACCTGCAGTCTTTGCAATCACTGTTGTAACTTCTTAGGAAGATCCTGCTCTTAGAGGTGAAATCCTGGTCCCGTAGAAGTGGATGGGACATTCACCCTCTGCTTATGCAGTGCTAGGTTTGCACCCCCCCTGACCTTAGCTGTGGTTTGCTGAGTTTGGACTTCTTATTGTTTCATACAGTTTTTGTGCCAGAAAAATGCTGAAAGCTTCAACCACAGCATAACTTGCTCGAGAAGGACTTCAGTTAAAGCGTCAAATAGATTTTTCTTCCCCCTGTAGGGGTATATACTAAAGTGGTAGGAAAACATATCCAGGAACAGAAATAAACTCTGCTAATAGCGGATGAGAGAACCAAAGTACTGGGCTGGCTAGGAAAATAACCTTCCCTAACAACGACCTCTAAAGGAAGCTTGGGGACTAAAACTGTGAGAAGCAAGGTGCGTATGGAGCGTGCACCCCACAGCTGGGCTGTGTCCGCTCAGCTGCAGGACGCCAGATGCTTTGGGACGTCTCAGGCTGGAGGTGCAGCTTGTTTGCTGTGGCGGCTGGTTGCTGGCAAACCTGCAAACTTGTCTCTCGTTTGCAATCTCTCTTGACAGCCAAGGAGTCCCAGCGCATTTGTTCTTTCCTCGCTTGGAAGCTGCCCCGTAGCGCCAATGCTTTCTGCCTGTCCCCTGTGCCTCTTCTGCCTCTCCTATAGATAGGCTTTTTGGATGTGTGCTGGGCTGTGGGGATAGGAGGGTGGGCGCGTGGAGAAGCTGCAAACGCTACCCAGCACAGGACCACACCACGGATTTATGCAGGGGCATAATGATGTTTTCTGCTTTCTCCTTTTTTTCTCCCCTCCTACTAATTCCTAACATTTCACTTGCTTTTTTGACACCTGCTCAGCCTTGACCTGTCATTTTCTCAGAATTAGCGACAACGCCGAGATCATTTTCTTGTGCAGTGATGGCTGATTTAGAGCCCCTCATTATGCATGTATAATTAGGGTGGGTTTTTTCCCCAGAAGCATTACTGTGCATTTATCGACAGCAGATTTCATCTGTCATTTTACAACCCAGTCCCTCATTATCATGAAAAACTTCTGCAACTCTTCACAGTCAACCCTTGTTTTGACTGCCCAAAACAGTTTTTCATTCTCAGTAAACTTCTCACCTCACTTTTCATCTTCTTTTCCAAATCACTTGTAAAAAGATTAAAAAATACACATCCAGCTTAGATCTCTGGGTAATTTCCCCCCTCTGTGAAAACATATTGTTTATTTACACCTTTGTACTCTACTGCTGCAATTACTCTGTGTCTTTTATTGGAACCACCCTATTGGCAATCACACTGTTATTCAACAGAGTTGCACTGGAAAAAGTGTAGACAGACATTACAGAAATAAAACCAACAGCAGCCCCAATTTTTTGGACTTAGCAGTCAAGCTATATTTGTTTTGATCTGTGTTTTTAAATTATCTTGTAAATTCCCACCACTAAATTTCATCTCTCACTGTATGTAGCGTGCAATCTATCTTTTTTCCTAAATGTATCACCACTTCAAAGTTCATTAAGCCATTCCAGAGACTATAGATGATAAAATCCTCATCTGGACTCAAAATATTAGCAGACAGACTAACTCCTCAAGTCTCTGGCACCAAGGCAACGCGTTGTCATAAATCCATAGGAAACGAGATTTCATTAGTTCCCTTGGTCGTGGAACTAATTGTTTGCTCCTGTGTTGGGCACCTGATCATGGCTGTGGGCAGCAGGAAAGCCAGTGGCATTTTAATGTTGTTCCTCTGCTGTGTTTTACTTGATTTTTGTCTCAGGATTATGAGATGCTGGGGATGTAAAACAGCTACAGGGAAGATAACAGCTGCCAGAAACACAGCCTTCTGTTTTGTACTTTGAGCTGTGCATAGTGTGTAGAGTTAAAAAAGTAGTGCTTAGAATAATTTAAAGCAGAAATCTGTTAAGTTCCTTCAAAATTACCCGTGCTTGGTTTAATAGATGCTGGATTAATTGCGTGCTGTCTGGGAGCTTTTGTTCCCCTCCGGAGTGGCTGTGGTCTATGCCACAGAGGTGAATGCTACTCTACTGTATGGCAAATTTGACATTGAAGGGCTCTTTGTAGAACTAAGACTGCCATTCTCTCCCATTGTCCCTTTGATTAAACAGCGCCAGCAAAAGAGACAGTTTTGATGGTTGTTTTCATATTATGGGCATCTGGCTACTAAGAGCTGGGCTGAGATCACCAAATCACAAGCCGCTTTAGAGATGTCTGTATACGCATGCCGATCCCACAGTGATGTGATCCAGAAAAGTGTTTGGGTATGCACATTTTGGGGGGCAGGGGAGAAAAACAATTTCTGGGATGTGTGGTGAGGACCATTGGTTGCCTCTGTATGCTGCTGTTTTCCAATACCCCTCCTCCGGTATCCGAACCTACAACTTCCCAGTGCTCATGAAATAAACCTGGACTATGGATGCTTTTTCTCCACTTTTACATCAATAGACTCCCAGTGACCTCTGAGGTACTTTGTGGTTAAAATAAAGGAAACCTAACATATTACACAGTGGACTCATTCATTAACTCCTCCCCAGTTACCACGCGTTTTGTAGCTACTCACATCTCTGTGAATCACCACGTGCTAATGGCTCGGTGATGCCTCAGACGCTTCTGCTTGGGTCACAGGGATGCCATTACTTTATAATATATACTGGACTAGGCTGGTGACATCTTCCATTTGCCGAATAAACTTTAACATCCAGAGTCCTTCCTCAGAGTTTGACCATCTCTTTTTGTTAGTACCGAAGCAAACAGGGAAGATGTCAGGAAGAGAGCGCTCCCCTCTCTTTCCACACATCTGTTTGGATGTACAACAAAGGCTACAGGAGCATTTTTCCTTGTACTTTTAATTGAAGTGCTTTAATATAAAAAAAAAAGTACATACAAGTTCTAAACTCCTGTTTTCTGCAATCGTTTACACTTTTTCTAAGTTGCAACAGAATATTAGCTATGTAGGTAGTCAACACTGCTAACAAACTACAGTACAAGTTACTAATAACAGTACAAGATGCTTGGAATACATTCTTGCAAATGTGTATGAATATCAAAGAAATCCTGCAAAGTTGAGAGGTTTCCAACACACATTGCCCTCTTCTCTCAAACCTCTGTAGGATTTCACTCACGGGTTTCCTAACCACCAAAACACAGAAGGGCTGATCCTTGGCTGGTGCAAGCTGTGGTAGCTCCATTAGCGTCCACGGAGCAATGTCAGTTGTCGTGAGCGAAGGGTGTGATTCAGTCTGTGCTCAGATAGACACCTTCAGATGGGGGAGAAACATCATGCAAGTTTCCATGCATGAGAAACTGATGGGCCTTCTTGGTCAGTGCTGGCTTATAGCATTAAGCAACATATTTTTCTGAGGGTGTCAAGACCGATCTCTTTCTCCTGGAAGAAATCAGATCTGGACGACTGAAGAACAGTCAGGAGCACCCTGGATTCTCATACCACTCTAGGTAAAGCTGGACAAATTTCCCTCAAAAAACACCAAGTTTTGAAGCATAAGAACCCACCCCGTTACCTCTCCTCCCCCACAAAAGGCTGGCAAAGCTATCAAGCACTTACTTAATAAAACTGAGTGTGAGATAAGAAGAGCAAAGGTCCTCCACACAAGCCATGTCAAAACAAATCTCTACATACACACATTGTAACGATACAGTCACTTCAGAGTTCAAAAGAAAGGTTCACACTTTACAAAGGAGGGAAAGGGGAAAAAAAAAATAACACAGGAAGCTGTCCTTACAATTATGTACTGGTTCCCAAACCTGTAATCTTAGTCTGTGGCCACCAAAAGTAAATGAATACCAAGCAGCATAGTGTAAACTCCAATGAGGCCTCACAGGGGGTAGCAACAGGCAACCTGGAGGTAGTGTACATAGCTGAAAAGGAATTTGAAAGAAATGATGGGCATTTTTCTCCTGTTCTGGTACGTTTACATAATCAAAGACATGGTGACAAACACACTGTAGTGATGTGTCTCTCCAACCTTGTAAGCCCATCTACTTGCCACCCCAGGATCGGTCACAGAAGGGTTTTTCCTCTGAAGTGAGAGTGATATCCAGGGTGTTCTTCAGGCAGAGGTCCTGATTTTTTTCCCCTCACTCCATTGTTCCGGCTCACCTCTGTACTTACTGTGTGACTAACAGGACAATTGGTTTCATCTGAGCCTGCTGGGTTTTTCTCACAACCATCGGTACAAAACTTTCTTATCACTATTGCCCTGAAGACCAACATTTCAATGGCACTCTTCAGTCAGCAGCACCCAAAACTCCTCTAGGCTATTCACTGACTGGCATTAGATTATTTTGATAGGCAGCTACGGAAGTTGGCAAACCCGTGACAAAGTTAGCTTTTCAATTTGTCAGCACATTATGAAAAGACTGAACACCAATGGCTCCAGCTCAGAGTGAAGACACAAAAGTCAAGTTCTCTTCTGCTGCAAAGAGGATAAACGTCTATTTAGGGGATACAGAAAGCTGGCATATTGTAGCAAACATGGTGGTGGCTCAGAGTAAGAAAACTTCTTCAGCTGTATCACCTTTTTAGTGACTTTGATATTCTATTCAAGTTAAGTTTTAGGTATTCCTAGTTTTCTCCAACCACGTTATCTTGACACCACAGTTATTGCATTACAAAAGACACTATGATGCAGTCACTCGACATACACATATATCATGTATAGGTAGGGATATATACAGCCAGGAAGTGGGGCAGCTTCCAACCTACATTTTGTTGCTTCCATAAGGGCAGGCAGATCCCAGTTAGGTGAGACAGAGATAACCTAGAGCATCCCCAGTGTTGAAAAGAAAGCTGTGAGTATATGAGCAAATAGAAACCTCAAAAACTATACAAGAATTAACATTAGTAAAATATCCCCTGCTTTGTAGCTAACTCAGTTGCTCTCAAATCTCTCTTGGCTCAAATAATCTTATTGTGCAGAATGTCCAAAGAAAGAGGTGCTCTTCCCCTGTGAATGCAGGGAGTGGATGTGCTTTCTCACTATTGCCTAGAAGTTACCCAGTCCACCTGCTCTTCCCCTAGCCCGCTCTCTTCATAACAACAGTTCTTTTGCTTCAATAGCTATCTGGTAAGACAGGACTATTTAATTACAAACAAACTTCAAGGTTAATGTATTAGAAGACTGGAAAAAGATATCCTGCTACTTTTAAAACAAACAATGCATTGTACACTTAGTGCTTCTCTGAACCCTCTTTCCACAGAGCAAAGCATCACAAGGGCAAGATTGCCATCAATCCTGAGCTGGCACAGCCAGTTCTAAGAATTAAAATGTAGATCGGGCGTTCACAGTCTTTGGCTCCCCTGGCAAAAATGCTCCCCGCCCCCTAGAGAAGCCAGTTCATTCTGAATATTTTGGTGATGTAGATACTTCTGCACTTGGACCCACAGCGGGTCATCAATTGCTCTTACGCTGGCCACGCACCGGTCATCAGGAACGTTTTTTGATCAGTTTCTGTATTTCTTAAACTACGTGCAATAAAATTGAAAAACTTTTTATCCCATACCCAAATTTTTCTATTAGACTAGGAAGGACCAGGAATGTACTCACTTCCTCAGAAAGTCCTCAGAAATCAAGTTCGGAGCTTCTCATGTTGTGGGATGTTTTTTCATTTTTATGCTGAGTCAAGCTTTAGCCCACAACTGCTGTGTGCGTCACTGACCTTGCACTGAAAGGGCTTTGCACAAGAAACAAACTGCTGATTTCATCACCGCAGCTCTGAACATCGTCCCGGGTAAGAGGGCCTCTGAAGACCAAAAGAGCCTCTCAGGAACACTTGTCTAACAACCTTGTCTTCAGACCACTCTGGACCTTCCATGACCCTTATAAAACCCATTCATTTTTTTTGCAGAGGGCTTCCAGGACACAATCTGACAAGAAGAGGCAAGCCACAGAAATGGGTGATACCATGGCTGGACACAGACTATGGCTTTACTCTCTCTGATGACAAGAAGTAGGACAGGAAGAGCCCAGCTGGACCCCAGAGCTCAAAGTTAGGCATTGTTTAAAATACCTTTTCACTTCCAAACTGAAGAGATTTGATAGCAAAATCAATAAGGTACCTCCAGTAAAAGCCCTCAAGTTACTTTTTGAAGCCATTTTTAAGGATAAACCAGTGCCAGATAAAGGAGCAAGCCTCTGAAGTCAGAACACAGTTCTTGGATGTTTTGCTCCCAAATTGAATTATTCTTAAAAGGGGAAGCGAGTAACCTAAAAGCCTTTACAGTCTATTTTTGAATTGAGAGGATGTTTTTCATTTAACTCTCTGTAACAGAATAATTTGAAAATGACTGAGGAAACCATGTAATCCCAGATGGTTGGTGTTCTGTGTGCTCTTGCAAAGCTGCTGTGACTCCACCGCATTAAAAAAAGACATACATTATTCTGTAGCAATTGTCCATGACACTGAGGCTTACAACATAAATATTGCAATACCTCATCCAGTTTCTGTATGACACACCATGTTTTATTGCAGTAATGTCTCATAATAGATGAAGGTGCTGCAGGGTCCTCTTTGGCCAATTGCTATAGTACCCTGGAGTGCACTTTCATAAGGAGGGAATGTCTCCCATGGGAAGGGAGTTAAGATGAGGACTAGATGCCAGGAGAACCAACTAAAGGCTTCACATGTAATCCTGGGCAAATGTTTTCTGTGCCTCATCCACCTTCCCCAGCCCCTCCACTAAATGGGAGGTGCGCTTCCTCCCTTGCAGATAGCACTGGATGCAAGGTAATGGAGCACAGCCCTGCTACGCACAGCAGAATGCCTCTAAATCAAGAAGCCAGTGTTTTTCGCCAACGTGACAGATTGAAAAATGCTTCTGGTACTTCCATGAGTGGGTTACTAAGCAACACTTTGGCTTCCAGGGAGTAGCCGCGCTGGATGTGATCTCATGCACCGGCAGCCTAACCACATCCCCAGCTGGAGCACGGGCGAAAGGAGGGCGAGCGTGTGCCGGCAGCAAGGCTGCGTGGCTTCACTGGCTGTAAAATAGGTTCCTTCAAGATGAGCTATAACCACAAAGGAAAAATATCCCAGAGGTGATGATGGACCCGCTCACGGGGTGGCTAAAAAGCAAAGACACTGTCAGGACATAGCGCTGGGAGAGAAGTAAAGCTAGAAGGTTTAAACACCACCCGGTAAACATACGGCATATCCTGGTCATGCGAACTTTCACTTCAGCCTGTCTGAGAGCAAATGATGCTGAAGAGGATTGACTCCAGGGAGAGATGCTAAAAATGATAGGGGCTGGAAAAGATTTCCACGTGAGGGGACAGAGACAGCAAAAAGACTAGAACAGATTAGAAATGGGTAAGAGAGGGGAGGTGAGAGCTGAGTGAAGTGAGGTCTCATACAGAGGAGAAAAATCATGCACTGCTGTCCACTGTTGCCTGATAGAGCAGTAAGGGTTTGTTCACAGAAAATCAAAAGGCAATACATTGAATACTGATTAATCAAGTCCAAACTCCATGGAGTTAGAGAGAAATTTGCCCTGGTTGCTGACAGCTTCATCATTGTCTTTTGCCGAGATTTCTCACCTTCCTTTGGAGCCTGTGATATGGCATCACCAGAACCAGGCTGAACCAGAACCAAGTGTAAACAGACCAGACTCATCTGGGACAGAAGTACCTATTTTCTTACATGTGTTGGGTGTGCTCAACTATTAAGCAGCACACATCTTTTAATGAAGGCTAAAGTCTAAGCCTACTGAGACTGGGCCTCTTTAAGACACCAGGCCAACCTCTTGGTTTAAAGTCAATGGAGGAATGTTGATTGAGAGCAGCTGAGAATCTGGCCTATCTTTTAGAGTATTGGTACTCTTTCATGTGTTGATAAATCATGCTCCGAATAGGATTGAGGTTAAGTGGTAAGGGATAATGTTTTGCCTTGTTTTGTTAGAATGCTGACACACCTTTGAAAAACAAATAAGATTTTCTCCCTCCTCCTTCTCCTCCTTCAAGGTGAGTAACACTTATTATAGGACTCTAGATCTATTCCTCATCGGTAAGCAATATTTACAGTAACTAACATTAATATGATATACAAATACATATATATTTGTATATATAACGTAAATTCTCCTTCTAATTAAAATTCAATACTACAGCATCACACAGTAAGGCTCTACCAATATATTAATGGGAATGTCACTATTTTGGGATCATCACTTGAGCATTTAAAAAGTGCACTTAAAAGTTGATGACAATACAATTTTTATCTGAGCAACCCACTACGATGTCACAGATTTATCCTTGTCTATTCCGCTTTTGTATAATGGGGACAATATTGTCCCAAAGTCAAATAAAGGATCAACAGCAAAGATCCTAAGTCAGTCTTCCCCACCCCCAATTTTAGTTGTTGATGTTTTTCTTCGCAACCACTTCTGGTGAAAAAACTATGTGTATACAAATGGCACACTCAGTCTGAAATGGCAGATGAAGAAAAGGTGAAGCAGTAACTTAACATGTACACAAACTTCTGGTGCTTAGATCTGACTGTCTGGCACATATGACAATTTACTTGAATGTTCTTGAGCCTCTCTTTACACCTGCAATTCAATGAAATAAATTATTCCCAGGCCTGTCCCCATCACTTCTGACCCAGGCTGCAGTGCTGGAAGAGAGTCAGAGCAAACAGGAGGACTGTTGATCTCTGCTGCAGCACAAAAAAATGGAAAGCTATCAAGGTAAAGAGGAAACATTTCTTCCTGCATTTTTAAAGAACATTTTATGCCTACAAAAGAGTCTATATGAACTATTCTGTGACCTTAATGCTGAGTTGGGATTAAGTCGGCACACGAGTTTGATTCCCTGCAATGATCAAGGGTTTGTTGAACACTTCTAAGGGGGAGATAAAATGGTGGTTCGGTTTGGACTTCTCTCTATTTCCGAATTGCTCTAGACCCTTCTCAGCTTTGGTACATGCTGTTTCTGAAATCCAGGAATATAGGGTAAAAGAAGAAAAAAATGACAGTGAATAAGGAAGGATATTCTGTAATGAAGCTCAAAGGAGATGACACTTGGAAATTCCTCACGCACTTGCTATAGCCTTCCGAAAAGGATGTAGGGGCACATCTTTTGTGTTACACTCCTCGGAGAGCTACAAAGGAAGAGTACATTAGGCATAACATTCATGTCTTGTCCTTTGATTTTCAGTGGATACTTCCCTTTTAATGTTGCTGGCAAAGTTTGCGCTGGCAGTGCATAGTGGACATCAAAATGCAGTCCTGAGTCCAGCAGCAGCAGATGCCTGGGCTGGAAAGAGATCTATGCTCCAGCAGAGTTCATGGGTACCAGGGGGTTTGGCCTTCCAGGCAGAAAATCTTGAGGAATCTAAAGGAAATCCTTATCTTGATATTCGGGACTGTAGGCACATGGTTTCTTGATGAGAATTAGCAGTTTCAAAGTCTTATATGGCAACAGCAGGAAGAGTCCTATCCAAGGGGACAAAACTCCAAACTGTAGTATCTCCCAGACAGGCGAGACATGCCAGCAAAGACCCTTCAGACTGCTACAAAAGGAGGCGCACTCCCAGCCAACCAATTCAATCTTTCTAGACATGGCAAGGGGATGAACATGAAATGGGCTTGTCGTTCTTTATCACTCTTTCAGAATACAAAGAATAAAGCCTGCCCTTCTCTCTCCTTGGCTTCTGAAAAGTGGGGAGAGAGGAAACGTTTCCTGAGTCACTGTGGAGGTGAAACCTATAGTTTGTTACAATGAACTGAATCGAGTGGATGACTAGACTGACAGGCATCTGAAAGAAAATATCAATACCTGAAAAATCAACAGTTTTCGGGTATGAAGTGTTTTATTGTTAACTTCATGCACGCAAAGGGAGGTAAGCTGATCTGGAAATAGTAGTTTCCTCATTTCAAACCAGCAGTAACAATGTATATTCTAAATGCTTGGGTGAATACTGTAATAATACTTCACATTTTCATCCAACGTGGCAGAAACACACACCAAACATTAATAAACTATTGGCTTGATTCCCCAGCTGCGAAACGCCTGGCATTGTTCAGCTTCCCCCTCCCTCCTCCCGCCAGCTAAGTGCCTCGATGCACAGTGGTGGTGGGACTCGCCACACACCCCACCAGCGCAGCTGGAGAGACAGGACAGGGATGCACCTCTCCTCTGCCCCACGCTAAGACTTGGCCATCAGGACAGCCGAATCTTGCAGCCTGGCTCCTTCAAGAGACCCGCTGTCCCCCAAGGGCTGGGGACGCCGCCTGGCAGCATCGGTCGCTCTCGCCCTTGTCTGCGGTGCGGTGAGACCCTGCGCCCCGCCTGGCACCCCAGGGGACAGAGCTGGGGCAGCGCCAGCACTCCCTCTGCAAAACCGCTCTGGCCCCAGTCAACGGCACCAGCCCTGGTAGAAAGGAGGCTGCCTGAGCCTGCACTGCCGTGGGAACGTGACGTGGAGCGGGCCGGGCAGCTGCGCTTATAAATCAGTCCCCTTCAGACCAGAGAACCCCCTTTCTCTCCCTTCCCCTCCAGCAAAACTGAGTTTATCTTATGTAAACCAGACCGGGTCCGGTGCCTGCCCTGAAAAGCCATTTAACTACTGCCGGGGCTGGAGGTCGTTGTTAGTAATTATATCACCACTGAAGATGGATTTGGCTGCCTGCCAGTCCCAGCTCCTGCCCTCTTTGGCCAGAGGAGAAGTACAGCCACAGTAACTAAAACTTTCCATTTCCTCTGCAGGGTCTTGGACCTTCGGCATCCAAATCCTGGCTTGTCACCTGCTCCCATCTCCCCAGGCAGCGTCACCGGCCCGTGGCCGACAGAAATAAATGGCGTAAGGAACAGCACGGGAGAGTCGGCTCTGCTTGCTCTGCCACAGCCTGGGTCTGCAGCACCGTCGTACGTGGCAGCACTCGGCGCTCGCACGCAGTTGGCGGGCTCCAAGTGCTTTACAAAAACAGCTCCGAATTGCCGTCCTGCCTTTTCTCCGCAAGTGAGGCACGGAGACTTTGGGTACCTGCCCACAGCGGTGCCGCAATCCCTGTTGTAAGTGGAAATAAACCCCACACTTTATAGCTCTGCTTAGGTGCGGTGAAATGTCACGCTTCCAGATAACCTCAGAGCAGCTCTGACTCTCCACGCCAGCGGGCAGCCTGGCACAACCAGCCGCTCTGCTGGGTGGGCCGTCTCCCATTCGGGTCAGCTGCTGTTTACAGAGGCCTAAGTTTGGCAATGAGTATGTGAGCATCTCTGCCCGTTTGGCTGCAGGTCGTTTCTACAGACACCTCTTGTCCTGGGGGCCGGGGCAGGAGAGGGACAGCACCCGCCTGCTCCTGCCCTGGCAGCGCCGGTCACCCTGCCCAGCTGCCTAAAGAAAATTGACGTATACATCCCTTATCCTGCCATGTAGTATATAATGCAAAAGTATGAGACGCTAAGATCGTAACAAATGCAGAACTGGCTAGAGAAGAGGGCTTTCCTGCCCCACCTGCCTGCTCCTCTCCCCAGAACTTATTCTCACAAAAAATATAGATCTGGTCAACTGTTAACATTTCAGGTGAGGACCTCCTCTTGTCCAACCCGCAGGCTCCCATAACAAAACTGACGTGACAATTCATCTTTTAATCATCTCCTCCATAAGATTTGCACTTTCTGCCCTCCCGGAGCAGTGCCAAATTGTTCCCAATATAGTCTCTTTTGCTCTGTCCAGTTTTTTTGTATATCAGGAAAACATAAAGCATTTCCCCCTTCTGCTATGAAAGACAGTTTTATAGACTATCAGTTAGCATTTCCAACTGATTAGATAGACAGACAGACAAGTGAGATCAACCAAGACGTGTCACTCTAAGAAAGTGCTTCTAGCATTCAAGATTACATTTTTCTCCATTTTATTTATCTTCTTTTACTTTTAGATGAACCGGTTGCATCATGTTAAAGATTCCTATTCCTCCATAGCTTCTAACTTTCTTTTAAGCAGATACTGTAAAGTTGTCTCTAATGCAATTCCTTGCCATGCTGGAACCGAATTAACCAGATACACAGTGGTGGGTATGACACTAAATCAGAAAATTTGGAAAATTTCAATTCAGATGATAGACCTGAAATGCTTTTGACCCTCACATTAGATGTTTTATGTCAAATGAAGGCTGTTTAATTTTTTAATTTTGAGATTAAATTAACTTCAAAATTCAAATATTGAAGTGATGCATTCTAGAAAGATTGAAACAAGCATTTTCAGCTCTTCCAATATTCCCCCCATATTTTTTATATGAAATAATTTGCCAGATTGAACTTGGATATGTGAATAATTGTGGTTCTCTCAAAAGCACATTTTTTAAAAATAAATTTATTCCACACAGAAAAATCATGCCCAGCTCTACCTGGAATTTCCTTGCACACAATGCTCACTATGCCTCCAGCAGTGACAAGCTTAATTAATATTCTTTTCTACCCCCATCCACTCCTTACCTCCCAAATGACCCCTGTCAAAACACATGCTGTAGGTGCAAAGAACATGCAACAGCCCCATAACACTGCACACTGCGGGAGAGTCTTCCTTTGGGGCAGAATTTACTAAGCTCCTTTTAAAGAAAGCTGAGAAATAATCATTTCAAAGTTATTCACAGCAACATTTGCTTCAAAATAACACACTTAACAGTGGCTTTCCTAGCTCAAGAACTGGCCTAAGGTAACTTTACAGAAATGCTGTAAACTCTGTCCAAAGGCACATCTATGGAAGTACAGTTTGGAGGCAGAATGGGACCCATCTCGTGTTCTGTAAAGGTATTGCCTTTTCCGAGCTACAGGGGAGGCTCTGTGATGGTAACGTGAGCTCGCCTCCTCCGTGGTACGACTTGGATGCACCCCTTTTTTGTGACCGTTTCTCCACCCCTCTGGTTTCTGAGGCTGCCACCGCAGCAGGTCCCCTCCCCAGCCAGCCTTCCCACCACGGGGCACAAAACTGGGCAACACAACACACAAACATGATGGAGGGAAAGCCAGAACCAAGCCGTGGTTTCACACAATATAGCCTGAATCGTTCAAACTCAGGAACAGCCTGAGGTAGCTAACACCGATGTAGCTGCCATCATGGGCGTGAAGGAGGTAATGCACAATTTACTGCATCAGTAAAGGCAATTTACTATAACTGACCTTTTTCTAGGTTAGCCAAAATGGGTTAAAAATGAGAAGGAGCACACGAATACGTTTAAACTAACATACTTGAAGGCCATTATGCAGACACAGCTTGTATTTAAATACATCCTGTCCCACAGTAAACACCTGGTTTTATAATAAGGACAGGAAGAACAATTACATCATCCAGCCTGACTTCCTCTATAACACAAGCCTTTTTCAGTCAGACGTTCCTGTGATTAACTAAGATTGTGTTTAATTAAAACACATCTTCTAGGAAGCTGCCCATTCTTGATTTGAAGACTTCAAGGGATGCAGGACCTACCATCTCCCATGGTAGTTTGCCCTGATTTGTGCTAAAATATGACTTGCTTTGCCTACTCAGAAGAGTTTTGAAATACGCCAGAGTTTGATCACCTCAGGGGCTGCCACCCAACTTGCACGTCCTGCCACAGCAAGGGAGAAAGGAGCATCCAGAGCCAGAGTCCTCACGTTGTTCACTGCCCAGGACCAGATCACTGCTATGAGCGGTCTCAAGACTTGCCTGAGAGTGGATGGTGTCGTTCATCCCAGCGGCCATGCAGGAAGGCTGTCCCCTGGCAGTACCAGGAGACAGGGAATCAGTTATCAGAGTTTCTAAACTCCTATGCCTCACCCCCATGGCTGTGCCACAACCTCTCCACAGCTTGGTAAAGCGGGTACAGCATTGTTCGCTTGGTGGATCAATTAATATTTCTGAAGTGCACCGAGACGTATGAGACTGAACGTATGCTAAAATGTCAGTGAGAGGTCCGTCCCAGCCCCTTATCCTAGAGCGAGCTAGTGAAGAAGGGAGACTGTAGCTGGAGGAAGATCTCAATGTGGGAGAGCTTGCATCTCATCTGCTGCCAAAGTCACCTGGAGCTGCCTGGCTACACAGCGACATAGCACAAAGCTGGAGAGATGAAATGCAGCCAGACCACGGTGGGTAAGTACCCCATGATACTGATCTCAAATGGCAAACAACATTTTGCCATTGAAGATCTAGCACTCTCTGCTTCCGTCATACCTCATTAGCGATGAAACTTCAGCAAGGCCACTGAGGAATATTTCCAAACATGAAAGACACTGTTCACTGCAGAGTGGTTGTGGGAGGAGAAAACAGTCAGCGCTGTGGATCAAACCACAAAATAGAAAAGCAGGTGTGCGTGCAGAGCACAGCTCATTTAGCAGTGTCTCTGTCACAGGGCTGGAGAGCACTACTTTCTGCACCAGCTGGTCCCACCTACAGGTCTACCTGAGACTTTCACGATGAGCCACCACTGTCTGCTTAACACGCAGGCTAAAACAATATGCATTTTCCTCTCCATCTGATAATACAGACATTGCCCTACTCCTTTCCCAAGGCCAATGCAAATACCAGGAAACTGGAAGGCGATGGCCATTTTTATGACGGAGCTCCCTAAGCCCAGCAGGACTGGTAGCTGAGCACCAGCCCAAACACTAACCCACCTCTGCTGCTCCCACCACCAGCACCACCATAAAACTTGCCTCCATCGCTCACGGTTCTCAGCTCCAGCCCCTCTAGCCAAAACACTCGCTTTCCACGAGAGAGCCCAGCGGTGTCTCTGGTGAATACCTACTTGCATTCCTGGCCACAGCAGCAACAGGACTTTGTAGCGGCCTGAACCATGAGATGGTCCCGAAGCACCAGGTCAGCAGGGTTCGACCACACCAACAGATGGGTGCAAATGCTCATGCGGATGAGCTGTGGCCCCCAAGTGCTCCCCAGGGCCAGGGCACTTCCAGAGTGGGAGGAAGACCCTTCATTTTACATTTTTTCTAGAGCTTTGTCCCAACAGGTACCAGACACCTAACGCAGGTCCATGGGCTCCCGCTTTACCCTCCCCGCACCTGATGCTCAAATTTCTTTGTACTCTTGGCTTGTCTGAGGGGCTGTCACATGGAAGGCATAAGGTATTGAATGAATTTCACAGGTAGCCGGTGCAGCTGCTCCAGGAGACATTTGGTCCAATATGACTAGGAAAAATACTTTCTGAATCTTTTTCTAGCAGGTTAAAATACTCCTGCTGCAGCCTGAGAAGAGGGTGCAAGAGTACATGGGAGAATTCAGCAGCTGACACGGCTACTTTTGGCGTGCAAGCTGAACAAAATGCAAAAGGTGAAGAAACTACCTAAATAATGAGGGAAAGTGCATTAGGTCAGTATAGGTCATTCTAACTAAGTGTAATTAGCAGGAGAAGGAAGAAAAATTAGCTCACCAATATTCTTTCACAATGTCCTTTCAAGTGTTCAGGGACATTTAATTTTGCAGAAAAGTTTCAACCAATATAAATATGCCAAATATAATGTTCAGTGTCTTTCCCTACTTGTACAAGCAACTCGAGTCACGTGCTGCTTGGGACTTTCATAAATTTATATTATAAACCCACTTAAATCTATGCATAAAAAGTAATATACATCATACCCAAGAAAATGGTCATTCTGGGCTACTTGGCAGTTCGGGGAGTTGCAGGTTTTTAGCCTTGAAGATATATCTGGTAGAAATTCTTTAATGTGCTCACTTGTCCTCCTAGTGATGTCTTAAATTATTCAAAGAGACTCAACTGTAATAATATTTTTTCAATTGATGCTCTTGCTTAATGTTTCTTCATTTCACATGTAGAGGTTTGTTTAAATAAAGTACAACTATTTCTATTTAAATTTTAAAATCTTTATGAAAATCTTTCTTTTCATATTAGGTTCAGCAAATTATTCCCTCCTATAGAGCTGGGGAACGTTTTCTGACAAATTATCATGTTTGCCAAAAATGTGGTTGTAGAGAATTTGGGGGAAAAATTATTTGAAAATTCAGCTAGGTCTTGATAATTGCTTTGATAAAAAACAGTAACACTTTGGAAATGCTGGAAGTCCTGATTAGCCAAGTCCTGGAATAAAATGCAACTTCAAGTTGCAGAACATTTTAGTTTAGAAATTTTAAAAAATGACTCAAAAGTGCTTCATTTGACCCTAAGCCAAAGTTGTTCCTTTTTGCAGCTTACTTTAGATTGCTCAGAAAACTGACAATTTCACTTTCTATGGTCAACTTAAGATGATGTTTTTCTTTTGTTCAGTTTTCTGAGCTAAACAGCAAGTCAGTTACATACATAATCATTTGCGATTTTCTGAACAAAAATAAAATGATGAGTCTGGACTGTATGCTGGCACTACAGTGGGACCGTGTGCCTGAATATCCTGAATTACCAAAGACGGTAGGCTTTTCTAAGCGCGCATGTGTGTGTACATACTGGTACTGTTCTTCCTTCAGAGATACTAAAACCAGATTTCTAAAGAGCTGCCAAATCAAAGCACTTGATCCAAGGGAGAAAGTGTCACCCCCCCAAAATTTTGATCAGTGCTTCTCTCAGTGACAACACGTTGTTGATGACCTGGGAAGTATTGAACTAATGCAACTCGCAAAGCCCCCCTGCGAATACAGAGTGGTTGCAGTAAAGACATTTCCAGTCATGCCTGTGAAGAGAAACAACTGGTGCTGCTCCCAGCCAAAGTACTCACCAATAATTCCCTGGGAGATATCTTACTTCTTTAAAAAGAAGGCGAAAGAGAAAACACAAGGCCACACAAAATTGACTTCTCCGTGTCGATAGAACAACCCTCCCCCTTCTATAAAGCATGTGAGCCCTTAATGGTAAGCAGCAACCATGCATAGCAGTGAAGAGATTTCATCCGGAGCATTGGGAAAGTACGTGATCCTTCTAGTAGAGCCCAGGAGGTACGGCATTAGTGACAGTGAATACCACAGATACCTCTTCCTGTATTTGAGTGTCCGTTCGTTTTGATGTGGGTTGTGTCTTTGTGTTCTGGATGGGAATTGTGTGCTGGTATGGCAACACCAGGAGCAAAGTGTTTCTTGACTGCTGGAGCTCCTCAGGCCTGGAAGCCAAAAGCTGATGCTCTCTCTCTGAGCAGCTCCCGGCACAAATGACAACTCCAGCTCCCTGCAAATGAAGAAATCCTTCTTATAGGCATGACATCAAATCCAGGCATTCAGAGTTTATGTCAAGATTGGCTTGAACAGGATATCAAATATTCCTAGCACTGGAATTGCCTGTATTTTTCTGAAGCAGGCTCTGCTGCCCTTGGTATTGCATACGAAGGCTTTCTGCACAAATTACAACACAGCTGGGGTGTGCATTGCCACTACGTGGTTTATATTTTCATACTTGCAAAACACCGCTTCCCAGTCAAACAGAAATCTTTAGCTAATTACCTGCATTTCAAAATTTTCCCCTCCTGATTTAGTTTCCTCTTTATCAAAGTTACAAACATTTAGCTCCTGAATGCATGATTGATTTGTCATTCTTCTTGTCTCGCCCCTCATATAAACCGCAGTCATTTGTACTCGCATGTCTCCTTCTCCAATTCTACTGCTCTCTGCAGATTTTAGTCAGAGAATCAATAATGGTGAAGGACTAGTTCCTCTGCTCCACGACCAAGTGACAAACTACAACCAGTTGTAGTATAGTCAGATTGAATCCTCTGCAGACGACATAACTACACACCAAATGTAATACAGACAATAAAACTCTCACCCTTCTGAGGCACAGACAGACCAGAGAAGAAGGAAGGTCATTCCTCTTAATCCAGTCTCCTGACAACAGACTCTCTGCTATTCCAGAGAGGACCTCCCTGTCTGGGGCTTTCTCTCTGGGACTTTGGCTTCTTAGGAAGTCCAAAGTCACAGTTCACAGGAGCTCAATTTGGCTGACTAAACTGAGGTGTCCAATGCCATCTGGGATATTCAAAGGTACCCACGACCCGCAAAAGAGCCATGTCCTGGAAGAGGAGGTAGAGACCAGGCAAGATTGAATAGGACATCTCAGATCGCACTAGACCTCCACGTTTATGAATTTTCTTTCTTTCCAGTGCTTCCTGCCTCTGCTTTGCTACTGCTTCCTTAACCCTGCATGGCCCAGGCCACCTTTCAGAAATTCTTCCCTTCTCCACAAGGAATTTATTGTGATTTTCAAAGCAGACTTCCAACATATGTTACCTTCTGGGGGCTCAAAGACTGGTGGATTCAAGCAATACATGTGATAGCCACGGTCACAGTCATCACAGAAGAGCAGCTGGTCCTGAGGCAGGGTTGTTGGGGAGACAGTAGGGAAACAGGGAGACAGGGAGAGGAGGAGAGAGAAAATGAGGTAAATTAGTCTCTTGCCAAGAGGAAAACATAAGCATGGTAACCAGCAGTGCTCAGCTAGGAACACGGAGCTGCAACATAGAGACTAAGAGACTCCTGGGAATGTAAAAGGCTACAGGCATCACGTCTGCGCATCCACGATCGACCACCACATTTCTGAGAGGCTGCAGAGAGCCCTTCTCATCACAAAGGCAGTTCAGTTTCTAACTGGAAAATGTCTCTGAGACGTGGAGGACTTCCTCTCCAAGGTGGCCTCATGATGCAGGGGTAAAAGCTGTTAGGCCGGGGATAGGCTGTACTGAGAGAAGAGGACAGGCTTTACTGGGCTGCAGTGTGACCATGTGCCGGATCTCATCCCTTCAGGGGAAACCTTTCTTGTCAAAAGCCTGGACTTAGCCAGTTCTCCGAAACTCAGCCGAGTTAATGCTCTGTGAAACAGATGGAAATGATATGATCCCACCATGTGGTCTGCAGCTCTTTCATACATTTGGGGGCAAAAAAGCTGCTCGGAAGTATCCCATGATTCCTAACGCAGAACAGCTCCCTGCTTTCAGATTTCCTTATTTACTGCTAAAGCAAAACAAAATCTCAGGCTTTATATTTATTATGCTATGGGGAACGTAGTGTTAGCTAACTGCCTCCAAAGTTCTCCAGCCACTGTCATCCCTCCGAGTTTCTCGCAGTTTATCACCAAGGACCCTTAACGTCAGATTTTAACCAAAAACCCTGCAGAGAGGACACTGTTCAGCTGCAGGCTCTGGATCACAGTTTGGAAATCACTGGGACGCGTGATCAGGTGACTAGAGAGAGGCCTAGCAATCCCAGTTCAAATGCTTTCATGTTTCCCAAGTCTTGTAATTAAGACTAAAAACACGTGCCAAGAAAGTAAGCAAAATCAGGACAGAAGAAACATACTTGCCATCCCTTGGGTTATCACCCATTCACATCTGCTCCTGACTACCCTGTTGAAAATACTACTCTCTTGCAGCTCCCTGCGACAGGAGTTTAAGGCCTCCAGCTAATTTCTATTGAATAAGCATACAAACCACAGGTATCACCATCTGGAGTGGCCCCTATATGATACCCGTGGTAATTTCAGCAGAGACCGACGGCTGAAAGCGGGCCCTGTGGAGAAGCCCATCTCTACTCCCAGGAGTGGCTCTTCCTCAGAGACGTATGGAAGCAGCAGTAACGCCACGACCCACACCATTGCCACGTGCTCCTCAAGGGCGGCCATGACAGTAGCTTGCAGTGATGCTTATTTGCACGAAAAGGTAAATGAACTCACATCGTTCTCAGAGGTCCCACAAAGGCTGCAGGATTTGCACTCAATGCACTGCCACTGATAGGTTTTAACAGCCTCAGTCATGTTTGTGGTGAACTGCAGGCAGGTCGGGTGTCCTGAGGAAGATCGGAAACAACTGTCATTGTTAAGGCTCACTTATCACTTGTTAATTAACCGGTATTAAATTTGGGAACAAAATGCACATGGACATGGACTGATCACAACATGGGCTGCAACTAACAGATACCAAAGAGGAAAGCAGGCATTAACCCTTTCGCTGCCGGGCACAAGAGAAAATCAGAGTCATCCCCACCCATTCCCCATTGGCAAAGCAGTTTTATTCAGAGCTCTTAAAAATGGTTTGGCTTTGGGTTTGGTTTTTGTGGGGCTTTTTTGGAAAGAAAACAAGAGATAGGATGAAATCAGACACAAACCCAATTTCGGAGAGAGCCCATCCATCCTAATAGAAATTGGACTACAGTTTCAATTAGCGTTGTTTCAACCGGACTGAAGGACCTGGTGGAAATGAGGTTATTCTCCATTTGAGAGCTTCCCTTCCTGATGTTCAAATGGGTGGAGCAATTCTGTAAACTTTGCTTAAATGGAAGCAGTAGCGTACAGAGAAGAAGCAAGACAGGATGGAGGGATACAGCTTTTAATTTTTTTAAGAGCTCTGCCACTAAAGTTGGTTGGCACAGAAGAAACCAAATTGCACAGCTAACCTTCCAGGATCAAAACAAGAAACCGAAAGGAAAAAACCCCAAGCCAACTCCCACAATGAACTAAATGAAAGGAATAAAGAAGGGAAAGCTAGCAGAACAGTCACATCTAATCGGGAAGGACAAATTGCCAGAGTTACAACCCCCGCCCCTACATGCGTGTCGACTCCAGCTTTGCAAAACAGCGGTATCACAGTAGCAGGGTCAGCAATGGGCTTTCTGGAGGGGAAAATACAAACAAACAAACAAACCAAAGGTAGGATCAGTGTTCCTTCTGCAAAACAAAACAAGAAAAATATACCGCTGAAATAAAAGTATTGTACTCCCAAACCACCCCTATCAGGCTGAGGCAGACCCTAAGTCACCTGCAATAAGCGGCTGCTTGCCTTCTTGGAAAGCCCCGTATTTAGCATTCCTCTCTGCCACACATAAGCATTAACGCTGTGCATAGTCGGGGAGGGGAGGGGGGGAAATGACACGGGGATAGCCAGTTGCTCATCTATAGAAAAAACAAGAAATACATGTACACACATCCAGCACTACCGCGTGCTTCTTCCAGAAACTTACACCTCAGGTGTGCAGGGTTTTTTCACCTCTAGCCCATCTGCTGTTCTGAGACTACAGCCAATGGGTAGGAAAAAATCTTTTCTACCTCCAACAGCCTAAGTGTCTTTTTAAGAGTGGAGAAAGAAAGGCTGCTTCTCCAATAAGAAAAAAAGGCACGGCTATAGTAGATGTGGGCATAGATGTGCTATCTTCATTACCAGACCTATCAGGGGTATTTTGCTGTGTTGTCACATCACCCATCACCACCCTACAAGAAGCTTCTATATTTTCTAGCTAGTGAAGCAAACAGTTGCTGAGAATCGCTGGGTAAGGCAATAATGCTGTAGGGAATATATTTCCTTTATGTGCCCGTGATACCACCAAATGCTGTAATCAGGATTTTCATTCTCCAGTTATATTTGCATGGTTGTGATACAAAAACTAAGCCTGTCCAGCAAAGAAATGTGTGTACATAAGTTATTAAGGAAATTGAATAGAAAATAAAGGAGATATTTAAGGAAGGAGGGATCAGTGACATTGCTCATATCATTCTTAAGCCTTTGAATAAAGAATGTTTCAACATTACTGATGAGCTCAGATGGGCTAAGAAGATCACTGGGTTTTGGAGCCCTTGAAATGTCAGCACAGAACAAGAGTCAGATTTTACTGAGATTTACAGTGGACCAAGTCCAAACTAAAGTTCTGGGGACCTTGAAACTGCAACTGTGCAGAAGGAGATGTGACATGATACCTTTTCTTGTTGAGAGGACCTCATATAATTTCTGATACTACCAAACTAGCAGAACCTGTCATGACACTGAAATGCTCCTCCAGATCTGATTTACAGCAAATGCGGAACCTCATTCCAACACCAGTAAATGGAACAAATGTGGCACACTACACATCAGGGAGGAATTCATCCCAACAGCAGAGAGTCGGCTTCCAGAAAGGTTGTACAGTGCTGGAATATATCACAGAAAACAACTCAAACAGGGAGGTGAGTTAATCAGAGAGTTAAATAGCTTCAGTCACGTTTGAAAAGAAACAGAAAGAATGGAATCAAACTTACAGAAATACATCACAGCTAAATGCATACACGTATTCACGTGCTCACTTGCCTGCATATACACATTGCTCATTGCAGAGACTCCAGCTAAAGACTCTCCCTTTCTCAAATGACATGAAGGTCAGGTTCTGTTCGCTACTTTATCTCTGTCCCTCCACAGCCATTCCTGCTCTCTTCCAGCTATCAGTCTTGACTGTCTTGTTCCTCATTTGCCTCAAAAACACCTCTGCAGGTTTTTTGTGCTGCATCTCGTATCGATAGTGCCTCACCCTTGAAGTGATCCATCCTATTTTGCAGAGCCCTTCTTAAGAACCACACCCACCACAGGCCTAAAAGAAATGGGCTCTTGTGAGCTGAGGATTATTCGGAAAATATTAATAGTGGAGTGAGGGCCATGGTGGCTTCTTTTTGGTAGCGATGCGGAAATATTTTGCAAAAAAACACCGATTTATTCACTCCATTGGGCTCTCTCTCCAAATGCTGTGACTACAAAAGAGTCTAACAAATGCCCACAGCCATGTCTGCATCGCCGCAGACTGCTCTCGGTGAGCCCAGGGCTTATGGCATGTCTAAGGGAAAAAGAATATCTTGTGGACATGTCTTTCTTCAGCCTCTAAGTCAGATCCTCTTTCACATTAAACAACGTGCCTTGTGGTACCATGACCCCAACCTAATGTCGTCGGAAAGACTATTTTTACTTATGGCAGCAGTGTGATGAGGCACTGTAGTGTATGGCAAGCATGTCAGTAGAGACTCAAAACATTAAAATTCTTTTTCCTGTCCTCCCTGCTCTCCTTCTTCACAATCTCTCTATTTTCATGCTACTTTGGTTCAAAACCCAGTGTTTTTCATGACCTATGAGAAAATTCACATGTCCAAGACTTCCTGGAGCAGTGTTAGTGAACAGCATCCCTGCTCCGTATCACAGCACTTCTGGGCATTCCCTCTGTCGCAAAACACCTGAAGACAAAGCCCTGTAGCTGCATATGGCAGGCTGCTATAGGTAGATTCAAACTTCATTTTAAAAAAAAAAAAAAAAAAAAAAAGAAAGAAAAAAGAAGGCTAGTTCAGCCCACAAACAATTTTGTTTTACACGAAGAGCAGAGCAGTCCAAAATGTGGTTCAAGTTACAGACACTGTGGTAGCACATGAGCCAGAGAGCTGAAAATCTTCCTTGTTTAATTTCATCCCTTATGTGGTCAAGATGAAGAAACAGTCTTATTTCACTAATCATGTGATAAATGGTGTTTGCTATGGTGAAGGTGTGCAGCAAAGAGTCTGCAGCTGGAATTCAGTTAATAATTCAGGTGGTGGCTCAGCCCTGGCAAACCCGGGATCAGTCTCACATATCTGTATCAGCTCCGCAGATCTAACAGGGGGAAGAAGTAACATGCATTTATGGTGTCACTGAAGTCAATAGACAGACCTCTAAAATACACCCCGGGAGCAGTTCTGTTGAAGGAGAAGGTGATATGTTAACATCGACAGTTTCTAATCTACCATAACTATTCTCTACCTAAACTTTTGCTATGCCACAATAGCTATAAACAACAGAGACAATAAAACTTGCAATGAGAAGGTTTCCAACAGCTCATCCCTTTGTCTTAAAGCAATATTTTAAAGTATATATCAGGTCTGAAAGCTCCCTCATCTTTGTCGAAACTCTCCTCTGGATCTGAACCCTGTGTCTGAGACCATATTTTATAGTGACATCCGTGTTTCACATGCCACTGGCTTTAATTGTATACTATGTCCACCAGACATCTGGTCGGAGGAGTGGGGAGCGAGCACATTCAGAGACCATTTCTTGTCTCCCACACCCTGTGCAATTGCAGGCTGGCGGTAAGGAGAATTTAAACATAAATATCCTAAAAAAAAAAAAAAAAAATTAAAAAAAAAAATCTAAAAATCTCTTCTGCTTACACTGGCTGTATAACACTAAAGACCAAAACTGACATTAAAGGGCAGGAGCAATCTGCTGCTCCCAGGCGCTCTGTGACCAGTGAAGGCCTTGGAACGGCTCATTAGTGCTTCTTCAATAATGGATTCTGCATTGCAAGATTAATTGCAGCCATGTGCTCTGTCACACCCGCCACAGACTATTTAAGTTAACAATCCAATCAATAACCTTTTTCAAACAAAGGCAGAGATTATCTTGAGAAAAAAAATAAGCAAAGACTCCTTTTTTAAAACAAATGTGAAATTATTTATACAGAGTAAAAGGAATTCTCACCCAGTTTCCAATTCTTTCCCTTATCTTCACTGCATAGTGGTGGGCTTTTTAATCAATAGCATAATGAAAACCCACAGGCCTCCTGGCTATATCGCATCAGAATTTATTCCATAAACTATTCGGGTCTTTAAACAACTATAAATACATATTACAGATATAATGACCTATGTCACAGGAACCCCATCCAAATAATGGAAGTTTTACATGCAAAGAAACTGCAAAATTTCCTCTCGCTAAGATTGAATAAGGATTGCTGTGACCGCTGCCATCGTTAGACAGAATTATTACTGTTATTCATACAAAAGAAGGGAAAAGTAACTTGTAATTCCAAAAAGGGACATGATTTTATGGTTATGATATAAAAATTTAGCCTTCATTTGTCTGTCTAAGAAGACATGCTTACAGATATGTAGTCAACAACAGATGGATTAGAAAGGGCCTTTAAAAACCCAAACCATCCAAGCACACTGAAGGGCTTGGCTCTGCCAGAATCCCAGGGCTCAAGGAGCTGCAACTCTCAGAAAAAGATCAAACATTACTAAGGGATGAGGGTGGGGAGCTCTTGGCATTTCCCTGGCCTTTCCCATCTTGCAACGTCAAGGTGTTATGATGCAGGACGTATGCCTGCCTGCTCAAATGGAGGTACTCATAAACAGAAGCCTTCAAAAGTGTTTGTGGGGCAAAGATCCAAAGCACCACCTGCCACAGTACCTCTGCGATACAGTGAAGCAGGAGTATTTCATTAAATACAACAGCTTTCCTGGCGGCTGGGGTAGGGGTGGGTGTCAGAGGCTGCAGGTGAAGAGCTCTTGTCTCACCCCCTTCGGCACAGAGCCCTGCTGAATTCAGCTTCTTAAGAAAAACAAACAAACAAAAAAGGAAGTCTTACTCATAGGCACCATTGCGTTTTATTACTATTAGACAGAAGAGGGGGAGAGGAAATATTACCACCGTAAATTTCTACGTCCTGATGGAAATGAGAAAACCTGGCTGGTTGTCCCAGCGTCCGAGGCACTGTGTTCCAGCGCCGCCAACTCTGCTACAGAAGTGAGTCCGAAAGGACGTGCGGGGCTTCAGTGAATAGGCTGGTCAGTCTGATTTGGTCAGAGACCAACTTTCCTCTAATCTAATATGTCACAATGTGCCAGCGATTGTGGAAGAATTAACGCCTTCAATAATTGATGGAGCTCTGGAGCCGTTCAGCTGTAGAAGAGCTTATAGTTCCTATTATTTAATTTCCTGGCCCTATAGTCGTTCTGGCCAGCATGGACAGAGCTTAAACTGAGCCCGCAGAAGGGAAGGGGCACTCTGCTGCGTTAGCACCCGGGACTGGCAGCCAGCTGCACTCCGGAGGTGGTGGTTTGCTTCTCCGTACAGCCAGTTCCAGCGTAAAAAAAGACATAAATTACAAGCAATTGCTCGAATATTCGGCACCGGTAGAAGAGAGCCCACTTTAATTGCTCACCCGAGGGACAAATAAAACCCCTGTGCAAAAGATAGTGGTTCAGTCCCAGTCGCAGTTAGGCAGGTGTAATTAGAGTCAATGGGAACTGAAAGCAGGACAGACCCGTGTTTGAAAGCAATTAACACCAGAGATCTCAAGGAAGTTATAAAATGGTGGTGTGTGGAAGGTGGCACTTGCAGCTCGCTCTCCTGCACTACGCTGCTTTTGCTTTAGCCAGGCAAACACCAGCGGGCACGGGGTGGGGGGTAAGCTCCTACCGAAACACCCCTCATCTCAAGGTACTCCCCAGAAAATTTTGTCGCCTGAGGAATGTCCACCCACCAGCTCAACTCGCTCCCAGCTTTGACTCTACAATGCTGCATAATTTCCTCTGAAACGTTTTTAAGCATCAAAAGCATCAGCTAGGACAAAGGGTACGTCAAGAGCAAAGCTTGGCTCAAAGGCTGCTCACGTGCATAAACAAAATGAAGGATTTGTGCATACACAGACTTAGGTGCACCCAGAGAGTTTAGCCGCAGACAAGGCAGAGTAACTGTCTGCCATGGGGTAGCGGGAGGAGCTGGGTGGGATTCGGGGGTGACCTCCAGAGCACACAAAGAGAGAAGCGAGGAGCGAGTTATTCCGGGCATCCTAATGATTTGTCAGTCAAATCGCTCTCTCCCCACACACCATCCTCTTGGTAGCAGATGCCACAAGTCTTACAGGAAAACTACTTGAGAAACGTTTTAAAACAGTTTTACTGCAATAGGTTTGTGTGTGCCTTTCCCGGTGTAGCCCCCCTTCCTCAGCATGCACAGTCCAGCCATACACATCTGAGCAGGGAGAAATGAAAAACAGAAGTTACAGGTTTTAAAAGCCTCTAAAAACTGCCGACAACTAACTTTGGCGTACACAAATCACCGCCCTGGGACAACACCCTGATTTGGGCTGGTGATGCTGCAGCCAGGCCCTCTGCACTGGGCTCCGGTTTGACAGAGGGAGGTCGAGCCCTGCCGGGGTGCCCGCTGCTGCGTGGGGGTGCCCCTCTGGCCAGCCACGTCTGCCCCTCCAAAACTGCCTGGGACGGGCTGAAATCTGCGCCTCCACTTCACATTGTCTGGGGGTTTGGACTGCGGCAGATCTGGGGGCATATCTGGGGCAGAGCCCTGCTCCTCTGTCTTCCCCTCCGAGGCCGAGCAGCGGGGATTCAGGCACACGCCTGACACGCTGCTCAGCTCCCTGCGAAGGTGCTGTGATAACACAGAGGTAAGGCGGCAAAGGGGGGCTCTGCGCATTTGCAACCCGGGGGCTCAGAAGTGGCCCCCAACCTTAAAGCCGAAGGAAATGCCACACGCCCACGGTGTTCCATCTCAAAACCAGCTAGCACTCTGCTCCCTCCTCTTCCAGACCGGCCCCCATTAGCCACTGTTGGCCGCTAGACAAAATGGCTATTTCTTGCCTAAGAAAAATAATGTGGAAGCACTCAAATAACCTCGTACTGAAGCATCAGCTTGTTAATGCACTGGTAAGTCATGCCAGCGCTGTACAATTCCTGGGGGTGAATTAGGTCAGAGTGACCTCCAGAAAACCCACCAGGCTGCATCGCTGCGCGCCGCATTATGGGTAACGATCTGCTAATTGCCAGGAGGCACTTGGGCTGCTTACCAACACCAACAGGAAGGAAACCTGCCTGCAGGCACCGCACGGACTCCATATGCCAGGGACATAGCTCCTAATAACGAGAATAAACGCATTTATAGAGTGCGAACTGGTCAGGAGGACGGGCACCAAATGCTAATGCTGCCCAGCAGGTACACCTCACGGGGGCTGGCTGCGTGAGCCCCCCCCAGCAATACCGCCCACGCAATGCGGGGCAGGTTTTGCATTTGGTTGCACGGTGAAGTAGGGGTGAGGTAGATGAAGATGAAAATGCAGGAGTGGGAGGAAGACTGCTTATCCAGACAAGATGAATCACCACAACCTGGAAAGCCAACATCCCCTTTGCCCGGGGGACATTTTCGTTACCCTTCAACAAACTGCAGTGGAAAAAAACCTCCGGCGCGGCTCCGACCTCGTCGCTATGCACTGCAGGCTCCCCAGCCAGGCCAGCTCACACACCACAGAGCTTTCAATCAACTGGCAGGCTCACTAAACCCTTTCAAAATGAGCAACCAAGCAAAAATACTTGGTCATAAACACTAAAAATAGGAATGGAGGATTGGGTTTTGTTTTGCGTTTTAACTTGTGAAGCCAGTTCTTCCTAGTGCATTAAATCCACCTCCCTGGCAGTCCATTTAGAACATCTCCTCCCCCCTGGGAAAGCCAAAATCCCCAGCTCTAATGAGAGGAGTGGGGTGGTATTTTAAATGCTAGGGAAACGGCAGCCTGAATAGCCTTCCACGAGAGCGTTACCTTTGTTAACCTCCCCCCACACACACACACACACACAAAACAAGATATCAGCTCTGCCCTTCTTCCCCACCCTTCAACCTGAGCAAGGACTCTGCTACATGCCTGAACCCACATCTGCTATCCAAATACCTGGTCCTTCCCCAATGCTCCTGGTGTTAAACAGCCCTGCTAACACAGCCAGACAGACGGCAGCACACCTGCAGGGACGACCAGCGCTGCCCAGCACATCCATGTTATCAAGGTAGTGCTCGAAAAAGAGCAGCTCCAGCATTTTCACGCTGACCCGACAAAGTGTATCTAACCCGAGCTGGCGGCAGCAGTGGACAGGACGTGTCGTTTCCCCGGGGCACTCTGACCGGGGCTTCTCCGCTGGGATTACGCAGGAGAGCACGATGGAGGCAATGCTTCATGACGTGAGCACCTCTTCACTAAAAACAGGCCATGTTCACCCAGTCAGTTCGGAGAGCATCAAGACAAGCCCTCTGCACTGCTGCGGTCCTCCTCAAGCACCGAGGGCTGCGGGGAGAACTTCAGAGGAGACTTCACCCACGGGCTACGAAACAGCCGTCCCAGAAAAGTAACTCGATTGAAAAAGGGGCAGGCTGGGTTTACACTGATGAATCAGGGGACAGGAAAGGGGAAAAGGAGAGAGTATTACTGATCTCTGGACAAACTTTCTTTCTAGAAAGATTAAGAAACTACTCTAGACTAATTCCCTGCCAGCGCCATTGCAGAAATTTCAAATCAAATGGCAAACTCCAGAGAAATTATTTAAATGTCATCATTTTAATATTAAATAAACTTAACTATGCAGAAGACACCATGCCATTGCATAGGCAGTGACCTCACTGCTGTTACATGAGGTAACCACGTATCATCCAGGTAAAGAAATTCAGCACGTGATGGGTAAATTGTTGGTAACGGATGCGAACACACTGTAAATGCAAGAGGTCTGACTTTCCCACACAAGCATAATTTAGACTGTTGCTAATGTGATTGTACATTCAGACATAAGTAGAACTGCCTCACTCAACACAAACAAAACCAATTTCGAGCAAGTTACTTCAGTACCTCATTGATTTAAAAAAACCCTTTCAGTTGCCGAATGGGCAATGTTCTCCATGCACACTCTCCATTGTTTGTAATGCAGTGTCAGAAGCTGTAAAAATCCCACCGTCTACTGATTTTTTCCTTTCTCCGTTAGTTAAACACCCTGTTTGGTTGGGAATTTCTAAGTGCCAATCGAGATTTCATCAATAAGGCAACCAGTTTTCACTTCTCCATCAAAGTCCCAGCAACATCAATATCTAGAGGGAAGTAAGAGCTATAACTGCACCCTGCAGAGCATCAGTACACACTCGGTAGGGGGGAGTGAAATGTCTCAGCTTACTCTCTAAAAAATGCAATTTCAGGGTGATCTAAACATCTGAGTGAAGGAGTGAATTTGAATGAAGTAGTTTCAGTCAAAAGCAAGCAAGAGGGGAGAAAGGGTTAAGAGGCAGCAGAGGGAGAAACTGATTTTTCAGAAAGGGTGAGACATTTTGTGCCAGCGTTTCACAAACAAGAAGTCAGACTTTCAATTTGGAGCAGCACCTTGCTTCAAAAGTGAGCTTGATGGAACTGCTTCTAAGAGAGGGAAAAAATACTCACAGATGAAATTTTTCATTCAAGCCTGCGCACACTTGGCAGTGGAAAAGGGTCATTTCATTGAGAAAAAGAGAACACGTTTTGTTTCAAATCAAACCAAAATCTTTTCTCCTCTCCATAGTATTTTTCAGTTCAGTTATTTCAACAGCCTTTTTGAGTAACTGTCCAACAAAATGCTGCCAGAAACACCAAAACAGTAGGATTTTTTTGTTTGTTTTTCACTGCAAAAACACCAGATTAAAATCCACAATCTGTTTTCTCAGAGCTCACCAGACCTTCCACCCCAGATTAGCTAAGTCTAAGAGCAGGCCATTCTTTAACCTGTAACAAGTGAGTAGCGTTGCTTACACAACCAGTACTTCATAGCAGCTAAATATCACATCAGATTAAACAAGAAATTAGCTAGTTCCGTGGCAGTGGACACAAATGACCCTCATTAAATAGTTCACTAGTCCTGCTACTTTTCAGCACCAGAGGAATTGCTTAACAGAGCCCATACAAAAGTAGAATATTATCATATTTAATGCCAGAAAATGATCTGCCATGGTACTACGGGGATCTGTGAGTCTTGTGACACTGCTCTTAGCTGGCTGCTACGTTGGCTAGCAGGACTGCTGCTCAGTGGTTCTGTTAATGGCAAAGAGGTTGGGAAGTCCTCTCCTACAGGCTGGTCTGACCAGGTTCTGGGCGCCCCAAATCCTCTCACCTTTAACAGCTGTTGAGGGTGTTCATCACCTGTGATGTTCACTGTGAGGCGGGATCCCATCACCCATGAGGTGTTTGGCAATTCTCAATGACAGCTGCGCTGAGCCTAATGGGGACTAGTTCTTCTTCACATAATGCCAGACCCGTAAATATGTAAACAGTCACAGAGGAATCTAATGGGTGCAGATGACCTTAGGATATTCTTCTCCATTTTTTTCTTTCAGATCCCTAAGTACTTGTAAAATCTCACCCTTAATGGAAGTGAGGAAGGGGTCTTGGAGAGCTAATTAATGAAGAGGCTGACCTGGCCTTGCAAGCAAAATGAAGCTCCCTAAGATCATCTTCTCCAGGTGAAGGTATACATGGCTCTGGACCATCTGGATGTCTGAAGAGTACAACAGCAATCTGAATTCAACCTAGAGAGAGTTTGTGGATAGTTAAAAACTCTCCTAAGCCTCCAGGCTGATGGACACATTCAGAGGTACAGTCGGTGTAGAAAGACCTGAGAAGAGCTGGGACCTGTTTTTTAAGAAGCCCAAGCCCAGATATCCCAGCAATGGATGAGACTTCTTAGCCAAGATCCAGCTGCAGAATCCACTGCACCATAAAACAAGTTGTTGAGCCTGAGGAAAGGGCTGGAAAGACTTTAGCGTTAACACATTTAAGCCAATCCCAGCAGAGCACTGATGTGAAGCAACTATAATTTGCACCAACAGGGAAAAATTAATTTCTCAAACGTAGGCTTAAAACCACCCCATGTAAACTCCACTGTACAAAGTGCTACATGAACTTGAAAGCTATGTCTCACTGGCTATCCGACACTAAAATAAAAATCCCCCTTAAGTGACAGCACAGCTTTCATCTATTTCCCATCCAATGATTTCCTCTCACCTTGGAGAGCTGGCCTCAATATTGACTCCTGAAATCATCATATGAAGTTGTTAATGGCTGTTGGCTAATGAAAGAAATCCAAATTAGTAAGCTAAGTCTTCAGCAACACTTGACAAAACTCTCTCCAACATCTTTTAAGATCTCCAGTCTCTTTCAAAAAAGAAGGCTGTATCTGAAAGATTTGGTCACATGCATTCTCTTCCTGCAGTCCACAATGAAGCCACCGACTCCAGGACACTAACAGCGAAGACTGCAGAAACATAATGAGAAGGGGCTTCAGTCCAAGCAAAAAATTACTCTTAACACCTGTGCAAACCTAGAGATAAACTAGAAGGTCTTACTGAGTATCGGTTATGGAAGATGAACAGCACTGAGAAATGAAACTCCACTCTGAAAAAAAAGCACCCAGCATAAGACACAGAAAGGAGGCTACGTCTGTTCCTTTTCAAGAGGTACCATGCATCGGCTGGGATCCCAGAGAAGGAATACCCCTCTGCAAGCTCCCCAGAGTAGGCAGGCAGCAGTAGTTCCACGAGTTTCAGCCCACCGCCCAGCTTCAACATTCGAAGTGTATTGGCTTTTCCATACCAGGGCCATAGTTGATTTGTAGGCCATTCAGAGCTACCACAGCTATCTTAGACAACATTAAAACAAAACTGTTGCTAAGTATATCCTGGATGGCAATATTAGCCACAACACTGTGCTCCAGAAATCTGTGCTTTTTTAAAGGTAAATGCCATCCTTGTCCCATCATGGTGCACACACCATGGAATCATGAAGAATTACAGGCTGCAAGGACAAAATGCCAGATGACAAATAACAGATGACATAAGTTTCTAACGCACACAGCAAGAGCATTTGTTGACACAGCAAAAAATGCAATCAGGTCTTAAAAAATATACTGGTGAAATTAAGATGGCACAGATGGATGGCTCTTATCTTAAGTCACTAAAATCAAAGATAGGACTAAACTGTGGCAAATGTCCAGCTTTGGTGCAGCAAAGGAAATAAAATTTTACAATCATTTCCAAGGGACAATGGAAATCTTAAACACATCAAGCCAGAATTTGGACAAGCCCAGCCAAAGCTAAGGGGAGTAGTCACTGCTTACGTGCTCCGCTACGTATGCTTTATGTAGTTGAGGTCCTGCTCAGCCATCTTCAACACTAGGGATGGGGTGGGGTACAGAGAACTTTATGTCATTGCTAGTGAGCATTAAAAGCTTGGGTTTAGAGAGAAAGGGTTATGGGTTTTTTTATCATCTGTAGGCTGAAACATCTGATTACAAGTAGAGCTCACATCTCCAGGATGCAAATTTAAACAGATTATTTTTTTCCTGATTCCAGGCAAAAGTTTTGAATAAATCTTAAACCAGTGCAACATTCGAATTCAGGTCAAAGTAAAGAAGCCGATGCCATTTTCAGCCCACCCAGAGAACTCAGGATTCCAGCCCCCAGCTTTGCCAGCCTTCAGCTCAGTCTCAGTCCAAGGAAACCTGGCTTTGGGGGCACCCGTTAGCTGCTGCAACGCTGGCAGACATTTTTACTCCCTCCTCCTGCCATGTCTGACTCTCACCAGTGAGAACCCTTCTCCAGACAGGTACATAAGATACCTCCCTAGCCAGCATGCCAAGGTAAATCTCTGGGGCTTAGGGAACAGTGGTAATTTTTTTCTGTTCAGATAATTTCTGCAAAATTAAAACTTTCCTTTAGAACATTTCTATTTCCAGGCCTGTGGCTTAAAAAAAAAAAAAAGGACAAAAATGTTCAAAGTAATAAGGCTTGTGCAGAGTTGTTCTCTGGAGTCTGACAGCCTGTAACAATAGCTCTGCTGTGGTGGGAAGGATCCAATTCATCTAAACAGGGTGCTGACAGACATCCATAAAGGCCAATGTCAATGTACACTTTCACTCCTGGTTACCTTAGCAGAAATGTCTAGCTCTGCTCTCTGCATCCATCACACTGGGGACAATGAAAATGACAACTGAGTTAGAATGGGAGATGACCTATTGAACAAGAAAAGTGCACTGATGCCACAAGCAGTTTCCTTCCTTCCTTTCTTCAACTTTCCTTTCTTTGATTTGTCAGCATTCAGCTTTGCCCTCAGTCCAACCTCCGTCTGGGTCTCTCTGTCCTATGCACAGCACAGCAGAAAGCTCAAGAGGAGCTAGGAGAACAACAAAAGCAGCAATGGCCGGGGGCTCAGGATCTGTCATCACATACCCTCCCTCCTCTCTGCTTTGGGGCAGGAAAAGATTACTTGCCCCCCCGTGAAATCCCTATGGAAAAGTAGTTTTGTAGGCCTGCGACTCAGATTACTGTAAGAATATCTGAGAGCAAACTGCAGAAAGGAAATTGGAAGTTGCTAAGAGGGGCTTTAAAACCAGCAACCCTATCGCCCAGTATGTGCTCTAAGGAGAGCATCATAGCTACCTTCTCAGCAGGGCTCAGAAATACGGTTAGCACCTTACCCCACCTTTTCAGCTGCCTCTGGCCCCCAGTGCCCAACAGGTGAAAAGGAAGGAAAGACCTTTTTAGCCACAGAACAGCTGAGGACAACCCAGTAAGAAATCCATGAGCTGCTCTATCAGATCCCAAACAGGTTCGCAAGAGCCACAGTGACTGAGGACAGCAAAGGTAGCTGAAACTGCCTGTTGGTTTCCTCCTTCCTCCAATGAGTCGGCCAAAGGCCTTGCACAGTGAAGTTTTCAAGTCATATTCACCTGAAGAAAGAGTGAAGAAACAAAACACTAATGGAAATTAAAATTACACATGTGAAAAATAAAACTTTATAGAGAAAGGCTATAAAAGAAGACCAAGAATAGTTAATTCTCTGCTGCAAAGACACACATTCTGTCACACACAACTGTTAAAAATGAGGCAGGTAGAGGCCCATCTGTACAATTCTGTACAATTCCTATATTGCCTGACTGGACTCATTTCTGACATGTTCTTTCGGACTTATTTGCTATTTAACTGCTGGGGGGTGGGGGGTGCTGTTCACTACTCTAAAGGATCTGTACCCACGCCAGAAGGTCTTTTAAAAACTACACCTCAGCTGCTATTTTTGCAAGCAGCTGCCAAAGTAAAAAGGGCCATCTATAGCCTCTACTGGTAGCAGAGAAATTGATGGGAAGGCAGAGCAAAGGCAACAGAGCTTCATAAAAATGACAGCAGGCCTATTAGGGAAGAGGACATACAGAGTTTCTTAAAAAGATGGCATCTAATCTGAAACAGTATTTCCTCTTTCTCTTTCCATCCTATACAACCATGCTACTAATCTCATGTGTCTAAAGGGAAAGGGAGGGTTCATGCCTGCACTGTGAAATGCAGCAAAGGGAACCACAGTTTTCAGTTACTCCAGTGACTGGATTAGAAATGGCATAGGTAGGGTCAGGGCTGCTTCAGGCGATGCCACTAAAATCTATACAAAAAGCTCTCATATAATTTAGACTCCACCTTTGAATCTAAATTAATTTAATGCAACTCTATTAATCTAGTGGAGAAGGTTATTAAAATACAAACACATTTAGGAAGATCCTCTATTATCACCAAATGATAGGAAACACTTAAAATGAGTCCTACACAAAAGCAGTATTTTATTTCCTGCCTACCTTCACTAGAGCAAGCAACAGGACCAGTTTCTGTAGTCCAATGAATGGAGAAGAGAAAGCAAAAGAGAAAAAGGAAGAGAATTCTTGGTTAACGTCATGCTTCATTAAGAAATACAAAACAAAATCCAGGGACAAAAGTTGTAATTTACAAAATGGAAAAGGGAAACAAATCAATAGAGGAGGAAGTTTTATTTTAAGCTTCAAAGAGAGTATTATAAACAATGGAGAGCTTAGAAAAGTATATGTACAAGTATGTTATTCAACAATGTCTTTTTAAAAGAAGATTATTTGCACTAAAAAAGACCTTGTGGTATTGGTTTGATAAAGTAATATTTACAGAGGAATATACAGTAGGGACGTTGGAAGAACTTTTATTTGGAAGGAATATTACAGAAACTGAACACAGACCCTACAGTTTTGCAAATCTTCATTACAGTTGTGCGTCTTGTTATATTTTGATGAAATAAAATTTGATTTCTTTTTTTCTCTAAAGGCAGTTCACCACTGCAAGTTTAGAAACTAACCAAATGAACAAAACAAAACCATCCTGCTAAAGAGCCCGATTAGGACATAAATTTTGTCATTTAACTTAGTGGGAGCAGGACTCAGGTCTACCGGACATCTTACACGGTTATTTTTGGCCCTATGTGTTAATCTGGGAAGGAGCAGGAGAAGGGGAAGGGAGAAGAGGACAAAATCTGCTGCTGCTGACACATGGAAACCTCTCAATGAGGTAAGTTTGAGTTTTAGGTGTGCAAGAAACACAACTCAGAATCAGGCTCTCTGGCAGCTTCACCTAGTCAGAATGCATTTTTTGTAGACACAGCCTTTTTCACTCCAAAAGCAAACATAAGCCATATTAACAAAACCGCTTTTTCTACCTATACCCTGGGTCTATACCAATAGGTACATCTGGCACCCCTGCTACAGAGGAAAAGCTAATCTCAGAGCCAAGTCCAATACCATTCTCCTAGGACACAAGGCTACCCTGCATCCTTACTAGACTGCACCACACATGACAGCGAACAGTCCTCCACTATCCACTGTGAGCAGATTTGGCAGCCAACAAAATCCTCCAGTGCTTGTATGAAGCAGAACACCTTATTTCACTGAGAAGATGGCTAACAACTTAGAATTCAGGATGCGAATGTCCCTCACCGCTGCCTCACAGGACAATTTAGGATTGCAGCTGCAGGAACTCACATTCTTCTCCTGCTGAGTAACCCCCGTTGCTTACTGCTGACATGCGGGTGCACCTGTACACTTTTCAAAGTCCACTACCACTTAAGAAAGGGCTGAAGTACACAAGGTTTCTACACATGGCATCATCCTTGACTCCAACAGGAAGCTCCATGCCACGAGCACTTGAACATTTAGATACTTCCCTTACAACCAACTCACAATCAGCTGTGGAATTACCGAAGCAAAAAATAATACTAAAATTAACAGAGTTGTTTTCCTTTTTTAAACCCCTCTTTCAGAGAAGTATTTCACAGAGTTGCTCAAGAGCAAACCTCTTTTACTGTGCGGAAGAGACACATCAATCCTACTGGGAGAAGACAGTCCTTTGACTTGGACACAAAATCTGGTAACAAAAAAGTCCAGCCGCTGAGCCTGGTCTTTGCTATTTCAACAGGTTTTGTTCAGATTTGTGCCTAACACAGTAGAGCAAAGTAAGTTTTAAGCATCTAACAGGATAATATTATTAAGGAGAAAGTAAACCAGAACAATCTTCACTTACCACATCCAATTTGCAAAAAACAAAGATACCCAGCACATGTATGAATGGCTTCTTTAAAGTAAGAGAGAGAGCAGAGTTGATCTTTATTTTCATTATTTAAAAAAAGTTTTTTCCTTAAAGTAAATATTCAGTCTTTATTTTACATTAAGTGCTTTTTAAAATTTCATGTCTTCACAAAATTGCATTTAAAATTTGAAGTAAAATGTATTTCAAACAAAAATACTGTGCAACTTCAGCACTTCTTTTCTCTCTTAAATATCGAAATAAATAAAATAGTTAAGTCTTTTTTCAGTTTGTTTGTTTTTCAGTCAGTTCTACTGTAGATCAATTCCAGTTTGACCTGGCTTTATACACAAGCTTAAAAGAAAGTGAAATCAAGACTTTAAAAAACTTCTTTGTATTGCACCAGCTTAGGGCATCCCCAGAACTTCTCTCAACAGTTGACAGCCAACTTCCCACAGTCCAGGCTCCTGTGCCAGATGAAACTCGGGTACGGAAGGGTCAGGGCAAGGAGAGGAGAAGTATCAAAGCATCCTGGCTTCTCTCGGCCTTTTTCTGAAATGTCTTGCTTGAAGGATGCTGGAGTCCATGAGGGCAGGGCTGACTGCAGAGGGAAAGGCAATACAAAGTAAAACTAAACAAACTCAAACAAACAACAAAAGCAAGTGTTCAGAAAAAAAACCAGAAGCAACACAACCTAACCTTCCAACACTGCTTGCATTCTAGTGCTTTGAAAATATAGCTTGAGAGACACAGTTTCAACTGACCATGGGAGCCATAAGTGAATACAAAGCAAACAAATAGGATATGAAGGAACATATCCAAAAGAAAGGCACTAAATGCTGTCAATCTTTCTTACTGTGAACATCATTAAATAACCTTCATCATTCAGCTTAGAAGCTGTCTCTTCACTAGAGGTTAAGACCTTTGCTTATGAAATTCTGTTCTGATTATCTTGCTATTTTACTAATTATTTGTACAGAGCCACAAGTGTATGCAGCCCTGCACAAAAGACATTTTTAGAAGTCTGAACGATACACATTGGGTGACAGCAATGTCATAACTTCTGGAAATAAGTGAAAGACTGCACTTTGCATTGCAGTTAATCCATGAATTGACTCAGTTACGTACTGCTAAGCTCCTGAACGGTGTTGGATAGCCAATAAAATAATCTCTTTACTTCCACAAAATACAAGTGCCTTCCTCCCTGTCTTCCATATACCTCTCATAGCAGTTCTGGATGACACAAAGGTCCCAAATCTTAGGAGCTGCCAGCGACCAAAAGAATAACTCAAAGATATGAACTGGTGGCATCCCCTTAAGAGGGCTATCAGAACTTGAAATCACAACAACTGGCTTTTTTTTCTAAATGTTATTACAACTTGTCTTCTCTGAAATTGGCAACTTAGCGCTCATGGAAATACAGACAGTGACATGAAAATAGTTCCGACCCAATTTCAGTATTCTATGGTATTTATACAGGTTGGGTTTTTTCCAACCCTGGTAGATATCTGGCAAAGAGAACAAAGGTTGGTAGGGTTTATTGTAATGGCTCAGTCAGCAAAAATTCAGTCTGGCTACATTCCTGCACTGTGAGAGTTTGTCAAAACAACCCCATGCCAGCATGAACACATGCATGTGCCTCATTCTTTACATATACTCATAGCTACAAATTTTATATAAATACAAAAAAATCACGGAGAATAAAAATTGGGTGTTTATTAGAAACATCTACATATGTTGCTGCACAAAACACACTGAGCAGATTTTGCAGTTTTTATAATAAGATGACTCCCAGTGGGGTCAATACAATGTTTGCTTGAGGAACTGATTCAGTAAAACCGCTTGCCATGGGGAAGAGTCAGATTGCATGAAGAGCCAGGCTTTGAAAGCTCCACAGTTTGATGGTATTTGAATTATAATTTTAGGGCCCATCTCAAAATATCATTGCAAGAATTAACCAAAGAAAGGCAAAGCAGGCAGGAGAGAACGCAGTGGTGCCCCGGCACAGTCCGGACTCAGTGACTCTCTGGGTGCAGTTCTCATTTGCTCCATGCATCAGCAGGCAGCAAACTGAGTCTCTGTCTTCAATCAAGAGCCTAAGCTGAGGTCTGTAAAATGGCAAACTGGAACTCAAAATGAATAACTAATGTAAAAGCTCAAAGGCAAAACAATGCGGGGAGGGGATTCTAATAACACATTCTGCTGAAACAAATGGCCATCTCGGAGCTTGTCTACACCATACTAGCAAGCGTATTAACAGTGAGGTTTCATTCAATAAGAGCAATAGCTAAGGAAGCCCAGTGCTAATCCTTCTGAAGCCAGTGGCAAAGTTCTCTCTAGACCTTGTTTCAGCAGCCTAGGCTTATCATTTATGACCTTACCACATACGTACAACGTTATTGCAAGCACTATTACATATACAATAAATAAATATCCAACCCACAAAACAGGGGGGCATCTAGGTGGAGGGAAGGGATGCAAACTGAAGCAAACCAGATTTCAGTTCCATCCCTGTTCTGCCATATGCCTCACGATCTCCTTTTACTTTTTAACTGTTATGCCAGTATCCTGTATTTTCTTAAAATTTTCTCAATATTTATTATCACGCTTAAAATTTTATATTGTTTTCATGCAAGAGCAGACATCTGCCCCTGCCAAAATGTCAGCTAATGAAGTGCCACAAAAGGGGATATGCTAAGGATCAGTGCACACTCTACATAGCCTTTCTTCCCCCTAATCAGCTGCTCAAGCAGCACGTCACTTCCTTATTTCTCCTGCTCCCATTCGTGAATCAAAGTTTGCAGATGATGGCTCAGGAAATTATATGCCTTTTCTAAGATCCTTTAGGGTGGAGAAGTAGAAAGGTGCCTGAGGAGACCGCTCCCATGATCAAACATGTCTGAATTTAGGGCCTGAAATGAAACATCCCTTTATTCACATTTCACATTGGAGCTGTCTTATTTCGGTACATGGTTTGTGTGGGAGCATATGGTTCAGGAGAATCTTTGGACAGCCTTGAGCTAACCTTCCTCTAATAGGAAGGATGTCTTTGGAAGAGGACTGGAAGAGCCAGGGTTGTCATTAGTTGAAGGACTGTGCCTTCAAAGATCTTCTTATGAAGCTCAGAACAGGAGGTCTCATTCAACTGCTGAAATCACTGGGGAATACAGAGCATAACATTACTTTCTAATTTTGAAGATGACTGTATTTTTTAGGTACAATCCGGAATTCACATTGAAAACTCTCTTTATGCCTTCCTAGTTTGGTTTGGGACTTATGCGGACTTATGGACTCTTTGAAGATACAACTGACACTGTGCAGTTCCCTCATTTCTGACCTGGCTATGCCAGTGTCAGGCTCCTCTTTTTTTATTATTGCACTTATGAAATCTCCTCCTATATATTTTCTGCCTCATTAGCATTGTTATCTTCCCGTCGTCCATCTGAGAGGGTCTCACGTAGCAGTCCCTTTGCTTTGCTTTCATCTTTAACTTAGGAGCTACCAAACTTCTTTCCCTGTTCCCAGCCTTCACTCCAGAAGTACCTGTCCTGAGAATATTTCATTTCCATACCAACACTCCATTCAATATTCACTGTTAACACTACTTTACAACCTAGCTTAAACAAGTACTCTTTTGGCTTCCATCTCTACATCTTAATTTCCTCCCTATGATCGATGCCTTCCTACCGTCAGTTACCACACTGCTCAGCCTGCTGGACTAAACTCATGTTGGCTGAGTCTAATAAGACATCTTGAGGAACCCAAGGACTACTCTGCTCTCCATAATGATGAATTTATTTTACCTTCCTTCCTCTCTCAGGACTAGATTGAACCAGTGACTGTCCATGTACATTTAAATGGTCTAAATAAGAGTGATGGATATTTTTCTATGCTATCTGTAATAAATGTCAGCTGGCAATTTTTATGCACTCTGTGAGCTGTTGTGGCTTCTTTCTGAGGGTGCTGTGCTACCCGGTTGTCACAAAGATGGGTGGTTAGGTTGCGAAAGGATTAAGACTGTATGCATTGTTATAGAAACTGCATTTGTGAAACTAAATCAAGACTTAATGAATTATGGGCATCTGATTATTGTTTGTATTCCAAAAGAGCACAGAATGTGTTAGGCATGGTTCACAAAAGACAATGGTAAGGACTCCACTTGGAAAAAATTATATTTAGAGTATTCCTATTCTGCAGTTGATGCAGCGAGTGGAGTTCTTCAGAAAGATGTACCTGGGTAGGTTTCAGCTAGCTAGCTCAGGTGCTGCGAGGGCTATAGTCAGCACAGCAGCATGGAGCTCAGGAAGGGCTGCAACAGCATGCAAGGTGCTGGGTAAATACAGTGCTTAGTAAACGCTGAGCTCTGTGCTGCCATCCCTGCACCAGTGTCCGAGTGTGTCAAGCCTACACCTCTCAGGCAGTAAAAGCTAGTCAGATGAAAACTGAGCTCTCTTCAAGTCCTGGATAATTCAAGTCTTCATTACTCCTGTGAGCCTTTCCCTGTCAAAGCATACTCTGATTGTATTTTGAGGAACACTGGGCAAAATTTAAACTCTTTTCTTACCCTTCTAATCAGTGTGACATGGCTGCTACATGGGTAGAAGAAGTAGATGCAAGATGGATATAAGAAATCATGTTGTTTGTTTAATGTGGATTTGGCATATTTCTAGATACTTGCTCCCTTTCTATTTTCCCTGTTGTTCACATAGGCATGTCACAGAGTAGCACAAGAAAGAAAATAAAAAATTTTTTAAAGGGAGACAATACAGTAATATTGCCACAAATGTAAGTGCAGGGATTGAAGGGCAGGAGTAGCAGAAGAAATGAATTTGAACTTCATTTTTTTAAATCTACAACATTTCAGGTTTGTGGTATTTCTTCAGAACTGGGAACAACTCTACTTCTGGACCAGATTCTGCTCTCAGTTAGATTAGCATAAATTTAGACAAAATCCACTGGACTTTACTGATACTACTCTTTGCTTACAGTAAGGTCAGTATGGAACATGTGAGCCCACAGTGCCTCACATAAGGGCTGCTTCCACCCATTCTTGGTTGGGAAGTGTCTTCCATCCTGACTTCTGTTGCTCTTTATTTTAATGTCTGCATTACCTATATGTGTGCATGTGTCTGTGTACATACATTTCTGATATGTATTTATCTATACACACACACACACATATATATATAAAATGATACAGATATGCAAACTAAATCCTAACTCTTTCAGGGATTTTGGAAAAGCAGATGCCTGTATGCCTATGCCTCACCCACAGAAACCATCTGAACTTAGAGCTTTTAGCAAATACAGAAGAATGGCAAAATATTATAAATTTATCTTGCATTATTTCAGAGAAAAAAGGACTGGTTGTGGAAGGAATTAATGTATCAGTTAAAGTATACTTCTCATTGACAGCATTAGGTCAAAATATTGATTTGACACTTGATCGATTACAATACACCATCAGGAGCAGAATAGTAACAGAAAAGGATTATCAATACGGGGAAAGCTTAAATAAGGCTTTCTCCTGGCAGGTGTGCATGGCTCTGGCATGCACCATCCGACGGGATAAACACAGAGAGGTATTTTGTAACATTTTTTGACACCATTCTGAAGGCATATTATTAATGTAATCTAGACATCAGTTAGCATGTATTCTGGATTTACACCCATGTACCTAAAAGCAGAATCTGGCCACTGCTTATTCCATGTCTAAAGTGAACAATAAAAAAATTAGAGACTGGATCCTTTGTCTTTAAGGCTTATAGGGAGGGAAAAAACATTGAAAGAGCTCTCACAGACAGTATTGTGCTACCCCAGCATAAGAAACAGGAGAAACCGAATCCGTTTGGATAGGCTTCATTCATGCATTAGAACAATATATATCTGAAGTCTTCATTGCGAGGCTGAGATTTTTATTCTGGTATCAAGAACACACACCGCCAGTTTAAGGATTAGACACTGTCCAGATAAATGTCTATTTTGCCTCTGATTTAAATGAGGTCATCATTTCACCCTGTTTGGCATTATACACATCAGTAAAAATATATCCTTAGAACCTAATCTTGCCCCCACTTCAGGGAGATTTTTGCCTGCATTAAGATAGCAAAATGTAACCTACACACTGACTCCTTCTGAATCACTTCTGACTGCATACGAGGCTGGATCCTGCTCCCACAGGATTTCCATTAGCTTCATCACGGGTATGAATGTGGTGCATACCCGTAACACAATTTAATCCACAGGACTTACTCCTACAACAAAGGTCAGTCAAGGGTCTGTTGAAAATCCAGGGCACAGAGATTTCACAATTGAGTGAAAGACATTTCAGCTCGGACATACCTTTCAAATCCTGCTGCGTGTTTCCTCCTTTCTGGGAAAGTCGCTGGGAAGGGAGTCACTCTCTTCTCCATTGCCCTTGGAACTTTAATGAGTATTGCTTTGGTTTATTTCAAGAGAAGCTATTGAAAAGCAAACAAAGTGTCTCACAAGACACTACAGAGAGAAAAAACTGGGCGACACAGGAAAAATGCTGTGAATTAAAAGTTAAAAATGGAAAGAAAAGTAAAGGTGAGGTATTTTTCCATATCATTTCTTCCATGATTCTGCTCCTCCATCTGTTTTGTCTTTGACGTCTATGACTTGCCATTCATATTCCACCCCTATGCTTGGAAATTGCTGTCCATGAAGTGAAAGGTGAAGGAAAAGAAAAAAAAAAATAAAGCAGAACGGAGTAAGGAAGACATGAAGGGGTGCACGGAGGAAAAGATCTATTGAGTGTAAAGGTGTCCAAAGGAGGGATGAAAATGTGTTCCCCAAAGTCATGGTCTTCAATGGTGCTGCTTGTATTTTCAGGCTGTTACAGACAAGCGTAGCAGGTGTACAAGAAGAGCCAAACTCCACATGCTACAGTAAGTGCAAAATCTCAAAACGCAGAAGCCATCATCACATCAAGAGTTTCCTTGTCCTCCGACAGAGTCCGCCCACAGTGGTTCTCTAGAAACAGTTCTATTATCAAGTAGACATCCATTGCTTTTTTGTTTTCTTTTTTCTATTTTTATTTAAAAAGTAGTTTTTCTAATAATATATAGAATATATAAATAATAATAATTAAAAAAACCTATTTGGGTTTGCTTTCTGCTCTCCAACCCATCTGTATTTTTCGTGGTTTGCCGATATATATATTAAAAGACAAGAAAATCAACTCTGCTCACTATTAAAAAAAATATTAAATCCACCTTTTACGTTTCCAGAGAGAAAGAGAAGGGGGGGGAGGTGGGAGAAAAACAAATTAAAATGAAAAAAATAACAGGAAAATCAAAACCTTCTGTCTCTTCCAAGTAGTTGTCAAGAGCTTTAAACGTTTGTGCTTTCAGTGTACACCCCACAGGAAAAACAACAAAAATAACAACAAAAAGCCCCCAAAACCCAAGGACCTAAAATTAAAAAAAGAAAAAGGTAATAATAATCCTAGTAGTAAAAAGGACAGCAAATTGCTCAGAGTTTGTGTGTCTTTTTAGTTATTTTAGCAGCCGCCCTTTTTGTCTGCAGAGGGAGAGCTGCCACCACAGCCACCTCCTCGGCTTGAGAGAGGCTCTTCTGCATCATCCTCGTCAAAGCCATGAAAGGTCGAGGTGTCGCTTTCTGACGTGGAACCGAACAAGTCCTCCGTAGTGCGTGCTGGCGCTGCTTCGTCCCTCCTGCCTTCTCTTCCCAAATGAGCTGACATGTATGATGAATATATCAGCACATGGGTTAAGCAACAGGCATCATCATCATAATTTTTTTAATCATCATTATTATTAAACAATTCAGACTATCGAGCTCATAGGTGTGTGCTTGTATGTGCCTGCGCACCTCAACAACATAGCTTGGTAGAACTGCAGTAAGAAAAATAAAAAAGGATCAGTATCTCTTTCAAAGAGAAAAAACCTACAAACAACACAGGTGCCCATACCTATAGCAGCGAAAGGGTTAATCATGTTTTCCTCTCTTCAAAAGACAGTAAAATATTTCCTTGTGATTACTTAGATCAATTTTAGAAGATTTTTAGACCATATAAGTAATTAGACACCGTTAGCTCTAAGCACAATGACTGTCCTTCAGACTGGCATCAACTGTCACAAATTTACTGCTATAGAAATGTAACCCACTAGATAGCTCATCAACCTCAGTACGATTTTTTACTCCTGTCCTTCACCTGATCCTAAAGAGTCCTCTCTGTAGACAAAATGAAATACATTTTGAAGACTAAGTGAAAGTAACCTAAACAAATGCTTTTATTCCAATTTCATGGCATCTCCTTCAAAAATATCCTCCCCCCCCAACAAATATATACAGTTCAACAACTAAACCAACTAAGATGAAAAGTGACCTGTCTTTGGGAACACTGAAAAGTTCAAATGTGTGTAAGTCAATCCAACGTTCAATATGGAACAGGAAATTCTCCACACAGGACATCAATAGCGGCAACAACAACAACATAAAGAAGAAAAGTCAAATACTGAAGTCTGCAAAACTGAGGTTTATTTTCTCCCTCAATCAAACATGTTATGTGATTAATGGCATAGCCTTCAAATTCCCTCTTCAGAAAAGGTAGATAAAAAGATGTCTCTTGTGCCCCAGCATAATGAAAGTGTGAGATTTTAGGGAACGGCTATTCTATTATTCAGAAACAGTAGCATGGTATTAAGTAACCAACTGTTTGGTCCCCGCTCCAGCTACAGGAATCAGCCATATAACAAGTATACTGCATTGCTTGAGACATGAAGAATAAAATCCTGTTCACAAAAAGAAAATGTATATAGTAAAATAATTGGCAGATGAACCACCTTGTAGAGATGTGATTTTACTGACTTTGTGAACGGAAGAAACAAGGTAATTTCCATGACCTCTCTTTCAGCATAATGAAAATGTTCTCCATTATCAAGAAAGAGAAAGATGGCAGCCACCAAACAGGTTTCATTGTTTTAGTTTAGAAATTTGTGTGTGGTTGTACCTTAATCACTTTTATCACACATCAGTCACAGCATTGTAGAACCCTATGAATGACCCAGGTGGGTCAGAATTTGTACAAGGATAGCATTTAATGGAACTGATTTTGCACAATTTAGGTTACATGCTGATCTACTTGTTCTATCACACTAAGGAATCAAGGGAATTAATGTATTTGTGTTACATTCTGATATAATCACCATAGCAATGTTTAAATAGCAAAAAAATATTGATCCGTCTCACTGTGCCATATCAGGACAATGCTGAAATGAGTTATATTGAACTATAACAATCAAGGGAAAGGGCAATGATCTTCCAAGATGGCACCACAGACCCCATGAACTTCCCCCTTCAGTTATTAAGAAACAAACACGTATACGCTAAAAAGTCCATGCCCCTGGCTGCACAGCATTGATAAGGATGCCCCTGGAGAAAACCAAAGGGGTTCCCATCAGTCCTCTGGTGACAGTCAGTATCACTTCAGAATATCTTCAGAGGTCACAACAACTGCAGAAGGCAATTTGTCAGTGAGAGTCTAGTCCTGCTCCCACTGAATGTGGCAAGAGGCTTACTGTGAATTTCAGCAGGAGCATAAAAATGCCACTCCCTTGGCACGAGAACACTCCACATCACATTTCAGCCACCATGCAACAGACATCTTTCAGTGACTACAGTACAGAAGGAGCAGCAGCAATACTTAATTTCAAGGTCTCTTTGGTTTTCAGATTTCCATATGATGGTCTTATTACCACTAGTATCACCATTTTCCAGAAATACCACAACTGGAAACTTGGACCAAAGCTGGAATATGCATTTGTTAAAGGTCTCCCATTCCCTCTACCACTGCCACCACCTTCCACACAAGCTATAAATAACTGCTCAGCTGGGATAAAATTTCCCCCCCAAAAAAAGAGAATAAAGAAAGAAAGAAAGAAAGAAAGAAAGAAAGAAACAAACAAACAAACAAACAAACAAAGGAAGGAAGGAAGAAAACAACAGTCCAGAAAAAAAGACAACTCAGAATGGGAAAGACACAATTGCCTACATTTAAAAAGAGAGAAGGAAAGAAAACGGAGAAATAAAAAGCTCTTTAAACAAAACTAATGATAGTCATCTTGTAAGAGGATAATTCTTGACAGCTACCCCCATCCCTACCCTGTAATTTCCTCCCTCTTTCTTTTTTGGATGAAGAAATGCATGAAATGTGTAATCAATGGAAATGCTTGTCATGCAACTTTCATAAATCTTGTAAGTAATTTATAGTTGTAATTGCAGCATTTGAAGACAGAGACCATTCTTTAACGTTGTCACAGGATTTTCTCCTTCCATTTGAAGAACAACTAGTACATGTACCAATGTTCACAGAAGCCGCTAAATACATTAAAAGTTTATTATTTCGTAAGACCCCATTAGCTTAAAAATGTGAATCCAGCAATGGGTTTTATGACAGAAAATGTTCCAGTCATCCTTTACCACAAACACAGACAAGAGGTAAGACTTCATCTTCTATCCCCTCCCAAATGCACTGCCCTTCTTCAAAATCTTCAGAATAAGCAAAAACCAAATCACACAAATGCCTTTGTACAAGAAAGAAGGAGTCACCTACCAGAGCGCCCACAGTCTGAGCATGATACAAGTTCCTCAGGTCGGCCACTTTTTTTGTTCATATTGGAGCCTCCGAGGCAGAAGTCACAGTAGTTATTGGGAATGATGACCCCGTCAGGTCCTTTCTGGGCTGCAGTCGGGTTAGAAATCATATTTACTTAAAGACCATTCAGTCTGGACATTTTCCCCTTCTACTTGATATGATGTTAGCTCAGTGAGTTTGCAGGCCACAGTCTTCCCAAAATATTGTCAATCGGAACAAAAAATAAATTGCATAAATCACCTCCATTTTAAGTACACCCTGTGTTGTACCTATTTTGCCTGAAATGCACTTCACCATTTCTTTTAGAATGCCAGCTGGGCTCGTCCCTTGCAAAGACCTGCTGCCAGAAATCCCTGTACAGTTCAGGGACTTCATAACATGCACAGGCATAGAAACAATCCCTAATACAGGATCAGAACTATGCTGTCAGTAAGCCAAGCCTGGTTTTTCAGACAGCAGTCATAATCATAAAACCACAAAACAGAAATTCAGAAAGGAAAGACACATTCCCCAAAACTCAAAAAACCAACAGCAGGGAGATGGGGCGATAGGTACCCTAACTGGTTTTATTTCAAGTAGCTTTTTGGGGGATTACATCTCAAAGTGGCAGGGTGTCCTTAGCCAAGAAGTTGGTTCAAACACCCATGAATATTCACAGGCAAAGCCATTTGTGGGCAGCTCACCCAAGGGTTAAGCTACCTGCAGCAGGGTGCGTGTCCCCCGGGAGGAGCAGGGAGGGCAGCAGGTCCAGCACTACCCCAGCATCCAGCACAGGTGCAAAGAGTCAGCCCTGGGGCAGATGTCCCAGCCGGCAGAGTTAAAAACTCGTTCAGCCAAGAAAAAAGGAGGGAAATTATGTTCTTATTTTCCAGCTAGGAATAGTTGGAAAGGAGCAAACACACACTGGGTCTTAAGTAGAGAAGAGGCAGTTCCCCCAGAAAGGAGAGAAGGGCAGAGGTCTTCTGCATTCCTCTTAGTTGAGCAGAACAGCAATGTGCTTTTTTTTCTCACTCGCAACTGCCATTTTCCTCCTCTGCTCTCCAGAGAGAGAAAACTTCTTGTTCCTGTACACTCTAACTAGGAACTGGAGAAGGGAGAGGGGAGTGGAGGGAATGATTGGTCTTTGTCTTTGTTTCTCCTTTTTTAACTTAAAAATTCCAGTGGTATACCTGGCCTAAGCCTACCCCATGAAGATTTCTACAAACTAGAAAATGAAGACCTTTAAACTGTACCATCTATATTTAATTATCTTTTTAATGCATATTTTGTAACTTGCAGATTTTTAACAGATGTTTTGACAGGCTTTATTAATGGTCTTTTTGTCCACATCCAAATTTCCCCCAAAGAACAATGACATTCTAAAGGGCTTCTGGTAGCAGTCCAAGACATACACTTAAAATTAAAATTTCCTCCGAGTTCAATCTGCTTTTCTGGCTTGGGTGCATCTAGTTATTCATTTACTTCCAGCTGTTGATTAGCTGAGCTTTGTGGAGAATGGTAACTGAAAGATTGCAGGTAAGATGAAATTAAGAAAAAAATTAAAACCCGTAAGGCTTTTACTGGCTTTTACTCATATACTGACTTAAATACATCAATATCTTCTTGCATGGTCGCTAAGTCCCTGACAGTATTTACTAAACAATGGACTTTCCTCTGAAATGGTCCTGGTTAGCAGATCCCCTTTTCTCCCAAAACCAGAGAGAAGTGTTAGGTTAGCATTTTGCCTATTTGCAGAGAGGCATTTAATACATGCATGCAAGATAAGCAAAAAAAGAACAGGAACCAGGTGGAAGCCTAGCACACCGGCTCATTTTAAGAGCTGTAACAAAATGATCATAAAGTTGCTACTTTTACATATTTTGTGTATAAAAAGCAGATCTCCCTAGCATTTATTTTTCCCACTACAGCCCCATTCTGAAAAAGTTACGTAATTACCTCTTTATATTGTGCTGCATCTACAGACAGGCCGTGGGCAAAGCAAACTCAGCAAGCTCAGCGTTCACTGATTTTTTTGTTGTTGTTCCTTATTATGTTACTTCACCTTTCATCTGAATTTCTTAAAGTGCCTTACAGATACTAAGATCCTAATATTAACCTTTGGTGAGGTCAAAAGCCTCTTTTGCCATTGACTCTAACCAAAGAGTTTCTGGGCCCTAATAAAGTCTTGTGGTGAGGAGGCTGCATTGCATTTACAGCTGAAAGACTTGGAGGTAGAGTGATGAACTGGCTTACTCATGAGCACACAACAATTCTGCGGTGAGGCCACAAATGAAAACAAGAATTCAAGGTGCTCGCCAGCAGACTTAGGAAAGAGCTCCACCTCTACCACCACTCAGAATGGTATAATTGATTTAATACTCTGCATATACTGACTTAAATTTTTCTAGTGCAGCTTACGACCCTTAGATCCACTGACTGTCAAACTGGAAATGGGACAGAGGACCCTGTGAAAACACATATACTGATCAATTTGTCTGCGGTGTGTGTGACAGGTGGAGTGTATTTGCTGACTGCAATGAAGCTGAAGGGATTCTCCTAGACTACCGGCAAGGGAATAAGCATGGGTTTTGATCATCTCCTTTCCTTTTCTTCTTTTCTTCTTCCAATTTAATTTATTTTTTAATGTGAGTGCCTATGTGCTCATTTATTGCTCGTCACTCATAAATATGGACCTGGCTCAGTTGAGCATGATAGAGATATCAGGCCTGAAAAGTCACACACAGATGAGACGTTCCTTAAGTTACATCAATAATGTCTTAAATTAAGTACCTCTAGAGCCAAATAAGCCAGGGAATGTTATTATCTTCAATATTCTTCTCTTCTAACAGGTGCAAAACCTAGAATCAAACCTGACTTAGGCTTATTTTCTTGATCAGTACTGTACAGTGAATTAAGCCCCAGGCTAAATCACAGAAGGTTTGAGAATAAAGAGATTTCCAGTTGATAGTAAGCAGTGTTCTTACTTTCAAATTATTTTTTTTTTGTGTACGACCTTGGAGTTTTTAGTTCTATTTTACTGTGGGTCACAAATGATGAGGGAATTAAGAAACAAAGCAAAAGTAGCAAGACATAACGTGCAATATTCATGAGAGGGGTATCATGCACCAAAAGCCCAACCCTAATCCCACCCTTTAATCAATAAAATTACTTACAAAAGTAAGTATGTGAATGGATTCACAAGTGAAAGCAATTAAATTACTAGGGACTAATGTGTTGCTGCTTTTCATCTGAGACATAGTAATTAACTAGGTATCCACTTTTTGCACATGTTAATCACAAAGTAGAAGGTGCTAGCTTAAGCCAGACGATAGCTCAGCTAATGAGACGTAACTCACTAGCAGTAAGCTCAGCCATTTGGATTGTGTGACTGCAACCAAGGATTTTGTCTAAAAAATGTTTACCCAGAATCAGAAACTGTTTTAAAGCAAAGCCTTTAAAACCAACCATGGTCTCGTCCCAACTTACTCAAAACTCCTCTGATTTTCTTTTACATTACAAACTGCAACAACAGATCAAAAGCTCTGAGGAGCTTTGAAGAGCACTGCCTGAGCTAAGGTGTGCTCATAGGGGGTGTATTTAAATCAGCGTCTCTTGACATTTCAACTCAGTGTTGCCTTCTAGTTTAATCAAAGGCCCTGTCTTCATCTGCATCTGCCCCAAAATAAATGGAGTATACAATTTTTTAAAATACTTTAAAAAATGGATTAAGGAGAATCATAGAACCATAGAATCGTTCAGGTTGGAAAAAACCTTTAAGATCATCAAGTCCAACTGTTAACTTAGCACTGCCAAGTCCACTACTAAACCATGTCCCTCAGTGCCTCATCTATAAGTCTTTTGAATACCTTCAGGGACAGTGACTCCACCACTTCCCTGGGCAGCCTGTTCCAATGCTTGACAACCCTTCTGGTGAATAATTTTTTCCTAATATCCAATCTAAACCTCCCCCGGCACAACTCAAGGCCATTTCCTCTCGTCCTATCCCTTGTTACCTGACAGCAGAGACCGACCCCCACCTCGCTACAGCCTCCTTTCAGGTAGTTGCAGAGAGCGATCAGGTCTCCCCTCAGCCTCCTTTTCTCCAGGCTGAACAACCCCAGTTCCCTCAGCCGCTCCTCGTAAGACTTGTGCTCCAGGCCCCTCACCGACTTGGTTGCCCTTCTCTGGACACGCTCCAGCACCTCAGTGTCTTTCCTGTAGTGAGGGGCCCAAAACTGAACACAGGACTCGAGGTGCGGCCTCACCAGTGCCCAGTACAGGGGACAACCACCTCCCTGCTCCTGTTGGCCACACTATTTCTGATACAGGCCGGGGTGCCCTTGGCCTTCTTGGCCGCCTGGGCACACTGCTGGCTCGTATTCAGCCGGCTGTCAACCAACACCGCCACGTCCTTTTCCACCGGGCAGCTTTCCAGCCACTCTTCCCCAAGCCTGTAGCGCTGCATGGGGTTGCTGTGACCCAGAGAGACACAGAAAGACCTGCACAGTTCAAATGACAGTTTCTCTGTACCTGAAAGCTGATTCATGTGAAGACAGGATGCAGACTGAGAATGAAGTCAAATATTTCCAAATAACTTTGGTATGTGCTTATTCGGAAATATTTTTATTCTTCTTAGCCTAATCAAGTTAATTTCAAACTGTACCAAGCTAAGCAGAATAAAGACCAACTTAAAATATGGTACCATCATTCACAGGAGTCTTCTTGCAAAATAAGTACTGTAAATTAAATAAATTCTGTAGTATATCACACAGTAACTTTGTTCTGTAGACAAAACCTTAAAAGCTAAACAAATTGACTGAGTTTATATATTTAAAATAACTTCTGTGCCATCTTGATTTTGAAGGCAGGGGCTCTAAACAGAGTTCTAGCTTCCTTTCTGCCCTCCTCAAGTAATCAAAAAACCTGGAAGTTACCTTCCTCATGGTTTCAGTTTAATAATAAAAGAAAGCTGCTTCTAGAGAAATAACATTAAAAAAATAGGATTTTTCCTTTCTACATCATGTCTTGGAGCCACATAACTCAATAAGAATCTCAGTTTTCTAGCTCTCATGGCTGCAGAGAATATCTTGAATGGAAGGTGAGTTCAGAAGAAGCAATTCTTGTCCCTGTTTTAATCATAAAATTCAGAATACAGATATTTTAAATAGCTTTTCTTCAAAACGTGACCCTTAAATACATATAGCCAAAACCTCAAATAAATAGAACCTTGTAGTTTTTTAATTTTCTAAGTTAAGTTATTTTGATGATGTAGATCACAATCTTTAAAAACTTTGAACTGGAACCAGTGCTTAAAAGAAAAACTGGTTTCTCTGTTCCTTGGTACCAAATCACAGTCACATATGTTTCTTCAGCCTGCAGGTAATACAGCATAATACTTAACCATAGTTTAAGCTGTGCATCTAGGTTTGGTAGCATTTTATCCCTATTTTTTATGATATGTACAGTACTGGAAAGGCAGTGGAGGATGAGGAGTAGAGTGCATGCCTTGCTGTCGGTCCTTTATTTAAACGATTACAGTGAATTGGCTACAGTTGGATATATATGCGCTCCCAAAGGGATTTTTCCTAGCACATTTTGTCCAGCTCTTACCTGTTTCTTCTGGGCTTGATCCAAAACCAATAAAGTTCACTGGAGGTTTTCAATTCAATTTGAAAGGCTTTGAATCAGGCCATTTACTCTGTTTGCAACAAAAATTTCCAGAGTACAATAGGGACCACGGGAACCTGCATGTAGGCCTGAATCAAGTCAATGCACTTTGCAACGGAGGAAAAGGGGCGGATTTGCTTTTTTGGTGTTGTGGTTGTTTTTTTAAATCTACAAGACTCTTTGTCTGAGACGGGGGCCCGGTTTTCCTTTCCAACTCCTCCCTTTTTCCCCGCTGCCGAAGCGCAAGTCCAACGTTTGGCCTCCTGCGCAGCAAGACGGCAGCCAAAAACCTGAGCCTGCGGTTGCCAAGCCCCTTGGAGGACTTGATGACATATAATCCCAACCTATAGCCTAAGTGCCCCCATGTTGCCTTCGCTCCCTCCCCTGCTGCCCGTGCTCATCCCTGGCAGGCCTGGCCCGTTTCCACGGCAACCGGCATGCCCAGCCGGGGCTGCCTCTGGCCTTGCCACCTGTTATTGCTTCATCTCTCAAGTGTAAGGAATTGCAGCGCGGCCCCTTCTTTTGCTGCTCAAAATGCATCGGTGGGGGATAGGCAGGCTCGTGCAAGAAATTACGACGTGATAATTAAATTAAAAAATGGCTTTGAGGAGAAGGGGCAAGAAAAGCGGCACTTGGACTGTGGCTTTTCTTGAGAGAAGAGGAGGGAGATGCCTGGCTGGGCACGCACCTGCTTCTGCCCCGGTCATTTCTGGGGTGTAATGAGCAATGGTGGGGGCCAGAGGGGCAGGTTGTGGAGGCGCTTCTGTGCCCAGGGCTAGACCCTGACGTGGAAAGGAACAATATAAGAAAAACATAACTCCTGGTGTGGTGAGGATCAGGCCAAGTACAGCTGAAACGCATTCAAGGCTCTTGCTCTCTCACATGTACGCAGCCAGGCAGAGATGGGCACAGTCATTTCTGTGGCCTCCTCGCCAGTGAATTAACTGCAGGGTTTTTTCATTGCAGTTTTCCAGGAAAAAATGTAAATCAAGCTGAATGAGAGGAAACGGCCAGTCTCTCTGGGCACATTTACCCTGTCGTTAACACCAGAGATAAGCACGTTGGCTAACCCCAAACTGGGAAGTGTTGGGGCACCTGATACAGAGACCCTCCAGCAGGCTGTAAGTGCAGCTTAGGTTGGTAGCGACACATCTGTGTCGACGTGGCACAGTATTCAACTGAATAAGCTCTGAACTTGGGTGTAGCACTGGGAAACAGCTGCTGTTCTGTTCCCAGAGTCGAGCTAATCAGCCTGCACAGCCCAATGGGCCTCCGCTAGCTCAGGCTCCCCACGCTGCACTCCTCCGCACAGCATGGGCATGCCCTTTGCTGGCAGCCAGAGAAGCAGGCTATGCTATTGAGAGAGGTGCTGCAAACCACCCACCCAAAGTATTGCTGGTTCTCCTTAGTAACTGGATTTTATCTCCTCTTTGAGTTAGCTGGTGCTGTGAGGACAGAAGAAGCTGTTGCCTTTGCACAGTTTTTAGCAGCTCTGACAGGTTTGCCTTTCTCACAGCCCCTGCTCACAGAGAGGCACAGCCAAGGAGAACTACAAGCTACGAGTGCTATGAGATGGAGGTACATCTATAGGAGTCAGAGGAAGCCTCTGAATGTGGGGAAAGAAAGAACATTTGATCATGTCTCACAGGAATCAATATGGCCCGTAAGTTGAACATCTAATGAATGAGCTGGGAGGTGGGCAGTGGAAGGTACAGCTAGGAAAATACAGCATCAACTGATCAGATCTCGTAGATTTGGGCAGTCAGCATTCCTGCACCATAAGGCAGCACTTCACAGAAATGTCTGTGCACTGATCTTGCAGAGTCTTCTGCAGGAACACCTAAAGCATGGGCCAAAATCCCACTGCTCACAGTAAATCATTGTAACTGCCTAGTGACTCATGACAATAAACAGTAGGAGATGCAGAATACCAAGGCAGACAAAAGAGTCTGAAACGTTAACATACAGATTTGAGGGGTACCTCTCCTGAGACTTGGCCTCTGGCCACTGAAATGCATCATTCCCATCAGCTCAGGGAACTCAAGGAGGGATTATAGGGCCAAATATACAGCCCTGTCCAGCAGCATCCCTCAGTATTCAGGTAAGAATGGCCAGTGTTGTGAAATGGGTCCCTGCAACATGTTGTAGGCTTTAGATCTGGAAATTGCTCACTGGTGGAGTGTGAGAAGGCAGAGCACCTAAATTCAAATTCAGTCAAAACTTTTGGGTTTTACTTGTGTTCAAATTCTACACGGAGGAGAAAAAAAGCAAGGAGATAGTGAGAAAGGAAAAAAAGATTATAAGTACATAGATGATACCATTCTGTCTCAAAAGCTGACGTGTTATTGAAGCAACACATGGTTTTCAAAAACTTATTAGTCAAATTGGAAATGTTTCCCCATAAACTACTGAGAAGCACTAGGTGTTTCTCTTCAATGGGAGTTGCGCATTGACAACAACATTAGTGGTTCTGGCCAAGCAGCATATAAACACCCCCCCCCCCCCCCGAAGTATAAAAAAACCCCTCCACAACTCCAAACAAAACAACAAAACGTCCCCTATGGATCCCTCTACATATGAGACAAGTTTGGGATTTTCCACTATTCCAAAACTCTAATTTTTTTTTTTTTTCCTCACCATACCAAAATACAGGCACAAAAGTCTGAGAGATTTATAGCTGCAAACAGGGTTTGAGTGGAAATCATTACAGTCCTAAACTCGGCAATCACTACTGTTTCTTTTAGTATTCTCTTTTTCCTTAAGAAAACAAGCTCTGGAAAAGAAAAAACCAAACAGATTAAACTAATGAGAAGTCAACTCAAGGTAATGTACATATTTTCACTGAAAAGGCACCTGCTGCAGGGTATCTTGTTGCAAGGTAGGCATTGATGCATCCTTGCATTCAGAAGTAGATCCCATCATGGCCCCAGCAAGGATCAGCACTGAGGCAGGGAAAAAGTAGGCCTGATGTAGCTTTCCAAATTGATGCTGCTTGTGGAGAGGAACAAACAGCTCGTCTCCAACTGAGGGGCTGACTCTCGTCATTTATTCATGGCCAGCCCCCTGCCTGGATGGAAATAAAAATGTTTCAAAGATGACTGTGTGGGGGAGCTGGAGGACAGCTTGGAGGCACACTGAGGTTAGCACATTAATTTTTTATCTCTGGAGACTGGGTATCCAATTATGCTTAGAGTACACAAACAACTTTGGCTGGTCTCTCCAGTAGAGATTTATCCACATCATAAAATCTGCGATGGAACTGGGCACAACAGGCTGATGCTATGAAATAACATACACAGGTGGTTTTGCAGGTCAGATGTGCAAGCTAGCAGAGTCACAGGAGGGCACATGACTGCATTCTCATTAACTACATGTATTGGAGGATGGACCAACCTGCACACAGCAGCTAGGCCAGTGACAGCCCCCACAATGTGCTTTATTTACGATTGTCATTGGCCAAAGTGCTCGTGGGCATAAGATCTGTTCAGTTGCTGTTTACTGCACAGCTGCCTGTAACCAACGTTTCACACAGAAAAATGCTACTGAAAACTCTTCTCCTTTAACGGAGAGGAAGTTTTTCTCCATGTAGACACACTATCCTATTCTCCCAGGAATTAAGGAAGAGCATTTATACTAGTACACTCATTCATATACACATTTCAATAGATAGAAGTCTAATGTAATTCCTATATCAGAAGTGTCTCAAAATTTGTGAGCACCAGCTGCCCCCAGAGCTGGCCTGTACCCATGGAGTGAGATGGAATAAAACAGCAGGTGTTTTGTGGCAGGCTTGGATGCACCCTGGGCTCACAAATCTCACGCTCTCGGTGCCAACATGTGGAGGAAAAGCCAGCAGAAAAAAAGGCTGAGAATGGTGTGGGATCATTTCTTTTTACCAGTGCAGTTGAGGAAGGGGGGAGTTGACTTTTTTAAGGGTTTTCTGTAACTTACTCTTCACAGTTCCATACTCAGGTAACAAAATCAGAGACTAGGTCAAAAATAAATGTGTGTGTAGGCAGAGGCAAGACTAGGCACTGACGAAGGGCTATTTATCTGTGTCAAAGGGCTAGATAAGACATACAAACAAAGCAACTAAAGCTCAAACAAAGCACAGGCTAAGAAGTTTTAGGAAAGGCAAAGGCCAGAGGAGACTGGTGAACTATCTTCCATGTTGCAAAGGGTAATCTACAGGTGAGGAAGAAGGACAGAAGGAGAGAGAGATGTAAATAAACAAACCTTCTACAACAGTCAAGGACAGCGAGATGTGCCAAGGAGGTGAGACTTGGAGCTTGGGCCAGTCCCTGTTCTTTGACACGCAGCTGTTCAGTGGTTCTCAGTTTCAGGTAGGTTCCTCCTATCTACAGCTCTTTTCCAGTCCCTGGATAATTTACTGAACTACCCAAACTGGTCTGTGCATGAGAAGAGTAAAGATAAAGGGGACTGGGTGTGCAGAAAGACAAGGGGCCATCAGCTCTTGAGCTGGCACCAGCCAAGGCATCAATAGCTGAGTCCTGCAGAAGCCCTGCTCCAGAAAGCTCCCTCCTGCGTCAGCATGGCTGCTGTTACCACAGGTACTGCAAGGAACGGAGGCTGCAGAGGAGATGTGGGTACAAAGGAAGGAAGTTCATACTGCAGCTGCCCGCCTGAACTTTGCTGACCCAGTGCTCACCTCCCACAGCACGGCAAATTCCAAATGGCTGGTTTGAATTTGTCTTGCCTTTTCTAAATCAGGCTGCTCATATCTCTCTGACACACTGCTAAGCAAATAACCAGACCCTGCTCTATACCATATCTCTGGTCCTCCTGTTCAGTAGGTTGCGGATTAGCTGTTTGGATTAACATCCCCCCCTGCTTTCCCTCCCTCTCTCCCTCCCCCCGGCCCCCCAAGCCCATGCAGAGAGGATTCTTGAAGCCCGAGCCTTGCAACGCTGCAGACCTGTCAAATCTAATTCATAACACATGCCTAGCAGTTCTTAGGGGAGAGGAAGGATCTGATGCCCTGGCTCCCCACCATCCCCCTGTACAAAGGGACCATTTAATGACTGCACATTAGCAATGTGGACAATTAGCATTCACATGGAAGATAAATGGCAGCATAAATTAAATATTGCCAAGTGAAAGAGCAAAGATGCAAGATCTGAGCTCAAGGCTGTAAACAAACAAACAGGCAAAAAGGAACAAACAGCCACTGCGACAGCTAAGCCATTTGGGAGAGTTACCTTCCGGCGTCTGGAACTTTCCCCAGGGGTGATCTTCACATTCGCATGGCTGTTGCCCGTACCTCACTGGCTCCTGGCTGGTTGTTAAGCAGATTCTTTCTGCTCAGGAATCTGGACCTCAGAGTGGCTTACCCCACTGGCTCTAAACTTCTGCCTGTTTGGGGATCTGTGCATCAGCAGCTTCCCTCTGCCACATGCATCACACAGGACCTCTGGGGGAACACAAGCCTGAGCAGCTCCCGCTCTACCCTTTCCCATAGTGTAGAATGCACCTTACTTTCTATGGGCCAAGGCCAGCTGCTCCTAACCTTACCACAGCTTTTCTAGCTCCTCTTCTTGCTAACTTCTATCATTTCCTAAGCACCAGAAACATAAGGACTGAGACTGTCCTTGGCCTCTATAACAAGATGAAGGGCAGGGCACACTACCCTTCTTTGTTCAGGCAACTCTGCAAGGCCATTATCAATATTAATTCAATACAGATTTGCAATATGCCTCTCAGATATGCAACTATTACTGACTAGTGCAGGCACAGGAAAAAAAACAACAACAGAGATGATATAAATGCTAAGTAAACAAAAGCTACTGGCTGAACACTGACATTCCCCAGCCTGCCCGAGCAGTCACTCTCAGTGCATTGACAGCTCAAGTTTACCAACAGCTGGAGGAGTCAAAATTACTTTTGCTGTGAACATACAAAACATGTGAATAACTAAAAGGTAGAGCATAAAAGTGACAGAAACATAGGGACTGCCAAATGGGATCACACTAAATGGCCATTCAAGCTCAGACAGTGGCTAGCAGCAGATGCTTTGGAGGAAGGAAACCCCCTCCCACACCTCCCTGGGGACAATTATCAATTATCCTGCTTAGAAAGAAAATGTTTTCCTACTTCCATATTTCTCCCAGTTCTTCTTAATGTATTAGAAAGTGTTTGCCTGGATATTTTCCCCATAAGCATTTTATTGCTTTGTCCACATTGTTCATTACTTTGAACCAAAATGACACAGTTCACATGGTGATCTGAAAGGACTTTTTGAAAGTGGACAAAGCTATCTACACAAATTGCAAGGTGAAAGCAAACATCACATAGTATTGCACACTGGAAAACTAAGAAACAGGGGCTTAGAGACTTGCAAAAATCAGTAATAAAACACAGTCTCCTTGACTCCCAGTTCTGTGCCTAAGCAGCAGAGGAAGGACAGTCAAATAGGGCCATCTGGACCACTAAGATTTCTTTCAGCCCTGTATCAGTGTGGGGAATCTAGGCACATAACTCTTCTCTCCTCTCATGTTCCAGCTCTCCTTCTTGCAGATCAGTGCTGATGCTTTTTCATAGATTCTCCCAAACTGCAACTAAGAAGAGGTTTTTGGTAAAGTTGAGGGTTAGCCATTTGGGGAGGAGATGGAGGGATAAGGGGGACAAGGTGCTGTGAATTTCATACCTAAAAAACCTGAGACATACATAAATGTCTCTTATTCAAAGGCAAAACAAAGGCAGCCCCCTCAAACTACTGGATGTGTATTTCCTTGACATCCCTGCTAACAGCCACTGGGAGGCTGCTTGATGATGGGCAGGTTGGGCATCTCTTCTTTTCCCCCCTTTCCCTGCACCTCCTCCCCACAGGAGCAGTAATGGAAAAGTGACTTGCTGCAGAGATAATGCTGGGTTTGAAATGAATTTCTGACTAGCTGAGCCAGCACCCGTGTGAGCTGCGGCTGATTAGCTCCAAGCATCCAGGTCCCAATCACTCACAACGGAGCCAGGCAATCACGCCAGCCTCCGCAAGGCAAAGACAGGGTGGAGGCAACATCCCTGAAAAGCATCTCAAAGGCAAAGGGAAGATATTACTCACGTTTGTGGTTTTCGTTTCTGTGGACAGGGGAAGAGCGGGTCTCCTGCTCACGGGCTTCATCACCCTCTTCACTGGCGAGGTGGGTGTGAGCATAGTGGTAGCTCAGCCCAGGCCTGTTCTTGTAACGCTTGCCACAGACTGGAAGGAAAGGAGATATGAGGGAGGGGAAGAGAGAATGGAAACATCAGTGTGATCTGCAACAATGCCAGCATCCTCTCAAATAATGCTCCCTTCTCCCCTGAGAGCAGCACCACACACTCCACGCGCCTGCCCGAAATTCTTCCAGCCGACATTGGTGAAAGGTGACAGAAGGGCAGCCCTGCAGCCGCAGGTCCCCAGACAAGCTTTCTTCCCACCATGCTGCCGGCAGTCCTTTCTACAGGCCTAGGCAAATGCACGTTCAGTCTCTGCAGCTCATACAGCCCTAATCCTCTCTGCTAAGATTACTAACAAGATTGCACATAAAATCAAATTAAATGCCAGTTCCGATGTTGGGGCTGGCACAATGCACAGCAATGGAAACTGGACTGAGAAGGACAGACATTATTTTCTTCATTACTGATCTCTGAGAAGAGGAAACAGGTGTGGGTTTTTTTAAAAAGGCTTTCTGTAAAAGGGTAATAAATAGCTTTATTCACAGATTCCTAGTCAAGACAAGGAGATGGAAATCATCCACAGTTTCTTGCTAGAAGAACATGTAGTAGTGATACTTATTTGCCCAGGTAAACTTCATATTCAGCATCCCAATAAATAATAAAACGTGTGACAGAGAATCCTCCTTCTGAACTTTTGTTTATTTTAGGATTAAGTCAACAGACATTAAGAACAGGATCAAACAATTCAGGGTGATGAAAGGTCTACATATTCACAGGATGCTCACCACAAGGGCAAGCTTCATCATAAGATTCATTACATACAAATTCAGCTTCTATAAAGTTTTTAATTCATGTTATTGTCTCTAAAAGTTATCTCTTCATCTTCAAAGCAGTCTCTGAATCTCCATTTTCTTTTATACAGCTATTTCGTCTACCAAATACAATTATTGCCGTTTTAAAAGATTAGGAAATAAAGGCAAAGAAGCTTAGTGCCCTTCCTGCAAATTTTTACTCCCAGCCACATTTTCAGTCACTTTATTAGCTTCATTAACCTTAAGGATTTCACAGAGGAATAAATGTCATGCCCAGTAGTCTGTCCTGCATAACTTGCTTAGGAAGGCAAAGGAAGTGGTGCCAGAAGAGAGAACAGAACCCAGCAGTATCTAGTTCTCTGTCTCATTCTTAGACCCCTGGAAAAAATCTCCAAGGGGGAAGTTACCATCCACTCCTAAAAGCTTAACTCGGCCCTGATACTGAAAAGGTATCCTGCAATGTATACAGATAAGTACTTCCCATTCCTCAGACACCCGAGTCTGGGAATGTCATAAGGCTCCACAAATCAAAAAAAATAATAAAAAAAGACCTGCCCCAATTATTCATTTACATATAAGTAAAACTCCCATTATTATACTTTTCTGCTACTACTCACAAAAAGCCAATGAATGGTCCACATTCTGGAACAGATGATAGAAAATTGTAAATCAAAGCCTAGCACGATAACATATTTCATTCTCCATCTCTTCCAGCTGATTTGCAAACTCCCTCAAGAAAAATTCTTTCCCTTATTAGAAACGTGTAAAACAACATCATGATATTAATGAGTGATCTGGAACACTTTTATCCCAGTTTTCTCCGTTCTGTAAGGTGATGATCACACAGTCATCAGTGTTGTAAGTCTTTGAATACCCTTGATTTAGAAATGAGAACTCCTGCAGGAGGGAGGGGGGAAAGTTGGGGAGAAATAAAATGCTCAGCTACATATCCACATCCGTTCTTTGAAGCATCTGCCCTCATTTCATATGTAAACCTAATTCTATTGCCAGACATTTTGAACAACTAGACTGGTGTTAGATGCATGCTCTCCACAAAACATCAGTTCCGTCTCCCTTCTTCTAGTACCAGCCATGTATTCTTCTAATGCATTCTGGAGAGGGAAACTACTCCTTCTCCTCTGCGGTCCTACAGAGCAAAGGACAAGCAGTGGAACAGATGCTGACAGAAAGTCAAACGACAATATATCCACAGTTCTGTATGACTTTGTCTCTACTTTTTGAATAGGGGAAAAAGTGTAACAAAAAAGTAATCATCAAACCAAAGAGAGTTACAAATGCTCACTGCTTAAATTTTTTCAGAAAGATAACCCCCTCTAATTACACAGATGTTACAGCATTTCCTAGAATGGAGAGAGAGATTTACATTTCTAGTGTGTTATTTGAGTATCATACTAAGTATCCCACTCTATCCCCCTTATGTGCATTTGAAGATGAAAGTTAAAAAATAATTCTTCTGCTATGAATTACTGATACTGCTCAAAAACTTCTGTCTACTTAAATTATTCTCAGAGCACTATCAGGTGATCAGTGCTGTACTGACAACAGAGGAAGCACTTGGACTTAATAGCTGCTATTGATGGACTGACTATCCCACTCTACCTTGCTCTTATGTATCTTGATCCTGCATTAATACTAACCTAGCTGCAAAATCAGATAAACTCTAAACCCCAGCCTCATTTACCTATTAGAGGGAGTTTTAAATTTCAAAACAAAAAATATTTCTATACATTCTACCAGGCTTCATTTCATTCAGCTCTACCTGAAAACGTACCCACAATTCTAGCTCTACTGTTGCTACCTTACAAAAGCACCATGTCCTTGAATATAGGTCTCATACATCTTTCTTCTTCAATGCACAAAAGGAAACTTGCATTCCCAGCAGGAAGTCCAAAGGCTGTGGCCTTGCCTCCATTCCCTACAGGATCCTGCAGGCTGTGGAGTTTAGGACGGCATAGGAAATCAGATGGGTCTGCAGACTTGCCCTTCTCCAGAGAGAAAGTTACCAGCTCACCAGGAAAAAACAGCAAACATTGATATAAGCTGAGGCAGTAGTAATTCTGCAGCTGAGCCCTTCCCACTGCCAAAACTCTTTCGGATGGCCTTCAAGGGTGGCAGCAAGTTGAGACATGCCTAGCTAAAAAGGAATTTGGAGGACTTTATGACCAGAGCTGAGGCAAAGGAGTTCTGTTTACACAGTCCCAGCAGATCCTTTGTAGGACCAAAGCTTTGTAGCTTCCAGCAGCTTTTTTTCCTGGTGTCTAGACTTTTCCACCTTTCAAATGCATGTTCTATCATGGAAAAAGTCCGAAGTGATGCCGCCATGAGTTGAAACTGCAGGGATTTCCTATTCCCCAAGCAAATTAGACTTCTGCAGGGGAAAAAGGGTATCATGATATTAGTCAGGTAAAAGAACGATTGGCTTCAGTGAGACTTTCCTAGAATAAAAGCTAAGTCAGAACTTCATGGTTTCTCCAACAGACTGAATCTTCCTGAATTCACTCTAATCTCTTATTTTCCAGATAGAGCACATTTTATTAATCTACCATATCACTGTGCTAAGAAGTAGTTTCTATAAAAGGGCGATCATTAATAAACACTTAGCTCTTATATAACTCTTCCCACTGCAAGATTGGCTTTTCAAACATTAATTAATCTTCCTCCACATTCCTGAGTGGGAAATACTATTCTCATTTCACTTCTGAAAAAAGAGAACCACAGAGGGGTTAAGTGACTTGCCCACACAGTGATCTTTTGTCATTACCAGGACTGGAATTCATGAGTTCCAGCATCCAGACCAGTGCTTACACCACATCTTTCTCATTCTCAGAGCTGACAAAAGCATAATGAGAACTGGTTCTCCCAGTCTGAAATGTATGCTGCTGATTAGTTCTTAAGGCTATGCAGCTTACACATAGCAAGTGAGAGTGTGCCTTTCATAAACTTTGCTGGGTGGCCTTCCCTTTCTTTCAGCAGCTTTGACTTTTTTTATCTTTAATTTTCCTTGCTAGATAGGCTCATCATCCTTGCATGTGGTAGATTTCATACTGAATCTCAACACTGGGAAGTTGACTTGATCTTTAATTAGGTAGTCGAGCCCAATGAAAACAGCAGGAGTTTGTAGAACGTAACCCACTTCAATTCCTCCTGCATTCAAAGGATATATTTTTGCTATAACCTGATGTGAATGCCATCTTAGGAACAAGCTGGGTAAGTAAGCAGTAATACAGCAGTGCAGATCAAACACCACAAACGGGGAAGAGGGAGAGATTTTATTAGGCCACCAGACGCTCTCCTATGATGAACCTTACTTTCCTTCTAATCTGAAGACTGAAGTGAAGACGTTACACAACTGTGTTATGGGGGAAAAACATAATTTGCAGACAGTTTAATCACGAGCACTGAGTGTTTCATAAGAGAGCTCTGTTCTAAGTTCTGGCCTGTAACAGCCTGCAACTCTTTGGATAAGCAAATTCTCACTCTGTTTACATTTCTCAATGAGTAAAATTAATATAAAATACTTCCCCTGCTTTAAAAGGGGATTTGAAATCTATGACTTAGAAGACTTCCTCATCAAATATTTAATTGCTGTGTTGCTGTCATTTTGAAATTGTTACACATTTGGTCCTTGGCAGGCTGTGAGCTATGTTCCAGCCAGCTCTCCACATACATTTTGCACAATCTGTCACCAGTATGAGACAGAAGGAAACAATCCATGTTTTTGGTGGAAACAGGAAATTGGGGGAGTACATGTGCTTATTTTTTTTTGTCACTGAATCTTGCCCCCCTCATTGTCTTTCTTTGCTTTTTTCCTTTGCCTCCTGTTCTTTCTTCTCAGCTGGGCTCTGTCAAATGCTAAATCTTAAGCTAACTGCTAGCAGGCAGTCATTCCTCAAAGTTATCTTCCTATCCTACCATTTGCTCCACTCCAAAAAAAAATTCCTTGTTTTGCACTGGTTTGGTAATATAATCTCCCCTGTTACAGTTATGCCCGCATTCTAGCACATCCAGAGATCTCAAATGCTAACAGTGTATTTTGACCTCCACTGATAGAAAGGCATTACTTTTGTCCCTCTCCAATCAGTACTGTCATGCTATACACCTCTAGTATTAGAGCAGCTATTTACTGATGTGGGTTTTCTATAGTCCTTGTTTCACTGCCCCTAGAGGACAACCCCAGAATCTACCCGCTGTATTAACATCACAGGGATGTTGAACTCCAGTGCAAAACATGCACAAGTCAACAACATATATGTTCAGATTTCAATAAATGAATGGCTAGCAGAAACAAAAGAGAAAAGAGGTAGCCTATATGAGTAGAAAACATTCAACTACCAGAGTCAACTCTGTTCCCCTCTTACCATGTGCTCTACTCCAGACCTGTGTTATTCAATATTAATTAAAAACAAAACAAAACAAACAAACAAACAAAAAACAACAAAAAATGTCCTTGCCTCCCTAATCTTGGCTTTTCTACCAATAATGCAATAATGTAGTCAATGAATGCCAAGTACAGCAGCAGCTATGGTGGGAGAGTTGTCTGTTGGGTTCATCTGAACAATCATCTTATTCTAGATCTTATTGCTTATTAACTACTTAGGGATTCACTGGAAAGGATAATACCAAGAGATGATTTAGGGCTTAAACTGCTGACAGTTTAAAGGCAAGCTGAAGTCATGATGGAGATTTATGAGAAGCATGTAAAAACAATGTCATTCTGATATTTAACCAAAGGTCTGCCCTAAGAAGCAGCAGTTAGTAGTGTCAGACTCATTCATAGTATCTGTAAGAATTAAGACAACAGATTAAGTCTCAGAGAACTGGTAAAAATCAGGCTAAATCGTGATTTATCTTGTAGGCCTTTTGTATTCCAGCAAACCTTCCAGAGAATCAATGAGATATTTGTTAAAATTAGTATGATGGGATCAGGTCTATTTCAAGGAGATGAGAAAGAAGGCAGGTGAAGTTAGCAAGGTAATTACTAGAGCCATCTTTTTGTGAACATATACAATAAAATAGTTCCTAAAGAACAGGCCTCAAGGAATTGCATTTGGCAAGTCATGCTAGAACAATACAACATTTAGCTGGGATTTTCTAAGGAAACTAAAAGAGAGAGATCCTGGGTACACATTGAAACTTAGTGGAATCTGTTCATCTTAATCACTTAAACTACCTGAAGACTCCAGCCTTTTGTTGGCAGAACCTACAATACATTTAGTGGAGAAAGGGAATGGGGAAGAAAAAAATTAATCTCAAAATAATGAAATTTCAATGTCCCACTGGACGATGAAGTTACAGAAAAAGCAGGAGGATGTTTCAAGCTATAGTGATTTGGATGTACGGTCAAGCATTTTTAAAAACAAAAACATGTTCTGAATAATTATTAGTAGTTCAGAGTCAAGTTCAAAGTGTCCACTTAGGGACCAGCTTTATATGATCTGTAGGCACAATACAAGCAGATAGGCACTTAGTGGGATATTCAGGTAAACAGTTTAGGAACCTACGTCCAGTTGAAATCAGTGAGAATTAAGAGCCTAACTTTTTTGTAAACTTCACAAGGCACCTTTCTGCATCTTCAAGCACCTGCAAGAGTCCATTTTGGGCCCAGTGCTTACCTCTGTTTTTATCATTAATTTGGAGGGTAGACTAGAGAGTGAAAGAATCAAACATGCAGAGAACTGTTGGCAAAAATACTGAAATAATAATAAAAATATATCATATGAGCTTCATTAATCAAAGAATTTTTTCAAACAGTAACATAATTAGTAAATATTAATATGGCATCTAGTATAAATAAATAAAACACATTATAAACAGGACAAAGCAATATAATGAGGAAACTGAAGACGACAGATAATCTGCCTGAGTAGAAACAGATTGAATAGGGAAGGAACAAGAAGCAATAGCAAATGGTATATTAAATATGAACTCACATGGTGGACAAGGATGAAAACTCCTTTGCCACTGAAACATGACATGTGGCACTGGAGAGGAGCGTCTTGCACTGAAAAAGGGTTTACTAAACAACCTATTAGGTCAGACATCTCTGTACCTCTCATAGATACATAACAGAGCAAGTTGCATAAATCCAAGTTGTATAAGTAAATGTAAGTTACATGTAAATGTATCAACCATTCATCTTCTGAACTGCTTCCATCCTCAGAACAGCACATTCAACTTAGTTCTGGCCACTGCTACTTAAATAACACCCTTTGGAGATTTTTCAGAGAAAAGATACAAGCTTAGCAAAAGAGCTGAAGAAAACACAGCTGAAAGAAGCCCCAGTAACTGTTTACACACATAGAAAGAAGACAATGTTATCCACTAAGAACAGAGCAAGAACTGCTGGTCTTAGACTGCAGCAGAGAAAATTCAGATTAAATAACTAGAGAAACCTGAAAATGAAGTTTTTGACAAAAGAATCAGCTTCTACAAAACACTACAGGATCAGTATCTCTGGGTACATGAAAGGTTGCATTAGTCACTGATCCAGCAGAGATCATAGGAACGTTTCAGTCAGTTCTCATTTTGCACAAGGAATGGATCTGAATGCATATCTCAGCCTCAGAGGGATTATGAATAAAGGATAGGACAAGGGGTAATGGCTTTAAACTAAAAGAGTAGATTTTGATTAGATGTAAAGAAGAATTTCTTCCCTGTGAGGGCGGTGAGGCACTGGAACAGGTTGCCCAGAGAAGTTGTGGATGCCCCATCCCTGGAAGTGTTCAAGGCCAGGTTGGATGAGGCTTTGAGCAACATGGTTTAGTGGAAGGTGTCCCTGCCCATGGCAGGGCGGTTGGAACTAGATGATCTTTAAAGTCCCTTCCAGCCCAAATCATTCTATGATTCTATGGTTCTGTGATACAGTACAAACATAAGTTGTTATGCTAAAACAGCAGTTTATACAGGAATAAAAATAAAAGGAGACAAGGACATAATGGTAAAAGGAAAAGAAAGAAACAACTCCTTTTATAAATGGGCAAGGGAAATGTTCCACAGATAGAGGGACAGAATACAAAAGTGGAGATATGTACATAGGTACGTTTCTGTGGAAACATAAGAAGAATGAAAGCAGACAAATGAAGATGGACAGCAGGAAAGTTAGTAACTTGTAGAGATTCAGCACAAACTAATGGCTCTAGCTAAAGGAAGTAGACATCTGGAGTCACGAAGCTCAGGTGCTGCAACTGATTGCAACTTTTAAACCAGAATACAAGTTTCTAGGTAAAACTTCAGAGAAGCTTTTTTTTTCTTTTTTTAAATAGCAAATAATAGTCAATAAACAACATGAAAACAGCAGAAGGATTTTGAAGAAGACTGCTGTAGTAGAACTAACGGTTCCCCAGCTGATCACTTGACAGCAACATAACATCAATTCTTATTACACATGTAGGTATTCATACAGTTGTTCATTCTGTCGCTCCTTTAAAAATCACAGCTGTGGTGGTGCATCTTCCACTTCTTTTGCTTGGCATCAAAGGCTTTGCTTTGCTCCTCAAGCCCTACTTTACAATATCTTTTAAGGCACCTGCTCTGTCTCCTAGCCCAGGCTATGTTTGGGTCTCGTCTCATACAGCAGCTGACCCATTCAGCTATGTTACCATTTCCAGCCTATACCCATTTTACACCAGGCTGCCCTGCCACTTTCATTATCCAAGCATTTATCCTAAGGGAGCTCAAGGCATAACACTATCCAATGCAACTGGTTGAAAATCTGACCAACTAGTTTTCCACTTGGTGATTTGATGAAACAAGGCATTTCATGATTTTATCGATGCTTTGAATGGTCAAATATTTTATTCTGAACTTCTGATACAGTATATGCTCAATAAAATCAACTCAAGTATTTCAGACTATTTCATTCCACAAAACAAGCAAACAATCACCTTTTCTTAAAAACACAGGATGACAAAACATTTTGAGCTTTGAAAACCTTCCTCCATATAGAAATTCCATATTTCCTGTCAGTTTTAAGATTGGGACCAGGTTTAATATTGTTGTATAGCTGAATGCCTCTTCCAAAAAAAGGCAGGCCTTTTCAGAAATAACATTGCTATCTTCCAACACAAGGGGCAGTGTCAGCTTGGTACCACTCTTGCATCATCTTTCTGGCACACAGACTAGTTTTTTCCCCATAACCATTTTATTACTGATGAAACATGGTGATAAATTCTTGTTTCTCATAAACATGAATATGTAACTATGAAAAAAGAGCAGAGTAGTTCTTCACCACAAATCATTTTTTGTGCCCATGCAGTTAAATAAGAAAATTAATTTGGTTTAGATATGCTTATGCTTTCTTCTTTGTGGTCACTTTCCAAACCCAAATATCAGAACACTTGCAGAAGAAGCAACCTGGAGGTAAATTAAATAATATACAGAAAAACTAAAGTGTCAACCCATTGAGGTAATTATTTATACCAATAATGTGATTGTGGGAATCATGTTTACCCAAACAGGAGACAGATTCACTATTTTTGACCCTCATATTTCCATGTAAAACAAAATTATCTGTCCAAAACATCTGCACATGGAATACTGCAAACCAATTTCTTACCTACCACGACTAGGTTGAGATTTATCTATAAAAATATTTAGCAAATAATTTCAAAGAAAAAATTTATTCAAGAAATCTACCCAAGCAGGAAAGAGGCCTCAACTTAAGCCAGTTATTCACAATGAATTGTATATAATATTTCTACAGATAGTTAACAAGGGCAGGATATTACTTCAGAATGATGGCTTTACAATTGGGACAGTTCTTTCCTTCTGCTCCACAGTCAGGTGAGAGAGTTCTGCTACCACATAACCCTTTTCTCAGCTATCTACAATGGAAAAGGAGGAGTCACTGTGTAATGTCTGGATTCCAAAACTCCTTATGACTCACCCCCAAACTAAGTTTTTTAAAAACAAAAGGTATTAGCCAAATGAAATAGGAAAGTTTATATTTCCAAAACCAAAGAGGAAATTTATGCTCCAAAATGTAAGCCAAGGCAAAATTCCATCAGTACAACAATGTACCAGAGCCTTGACTTCAGCCCAGATTTCTGCTGCCTGCTTTGATATCTTAGGTGTTTTACCTACTCTGTGCAAATCACTACTACGCATGTTGTGAGTTCTCTGTAAGATCCAAAAGCAAAGCAAGATCAGACAATAAAGAGTCATTATGTTCAAAATTACTACCACTGACAAGTGTCCCTGGATTTAGAAGGATGTTCCAGAAAAGGGATAAAGACAGTTATGCCTATACCAGCAGAGGAAAGCTGTGGATTTCAGCAAGATACATACTGGGCTCTCAGAGAAGTCTTTGAAGACACATTTTAGTTCTTCCAACACATAAGGACAGCTATTTAACCACAGTAGAAGTGTCTTGATTCTTCACAACCTAAAGAGCTTTTCCTCCTCAATCATGTGTTCAGACACTCCCATTCACGTGCAAGTCTTTCCATTTCTGCTCACTGCCCTTAGAATATTCACCTTGCTGAAGCAAAGTACCCAACATGTCCATCACTGTACTGTGCAGTCACCTGGTCTCACCATAAAAGAATATGATTTGATCACATGGAATATAGTTCTTATTTACCATGCATGCTCCTTATTTCTTCATGTTTTTAAAAATAAGCAGGAAATACCCCCATAGATTGACATAGTAACAGTTGGTCTTTCAAGGTCACTAACGTTGCAAGATAGGTAAATAGTGGCTTAAGGGGCGAATTGTCCTCAAAACCACCAAACATTTTTAGATCACAGAAGTGAAGACCTCCTGCTATTCTCCTTTTGTTAGGTTATTGTATTATAGGATAAAAGGCACCCAGTAGCACAAGTTATTATTGCATGTACACTCTACAGTAAGCCTTAAGATGGGAGACCTCAAAAGCATGTGGGTAAGATAAGTGCCCTTCACAGAAATGACACAGTGAAGCAAAAAAGGATGTCAAAAGAAGAAGGAAAGCACCAAGGACTAGACCGTAAAAAAATATATATTGTGTATCAAATACTGGACTCCTTCCTCATGCTAGGACTCTGGTATCCTTCTGCAGTTTGGGTATTGGGCTCTGGTATAATTTTTCAGTTGGGACAATGCCTTACTTCACTTGCAGTCCCACTGCAAGATGTCAAACAGCATGGCCATATTCAAAGTGAATATATATCAAAGCAAAGCATTCCAGCTGTGTTTGTTTCTTAAGAGGGCTCAACTCCTGATGATGCCACAAGAGTACTGTCTGAGTGAGGGATGAGAATAAGACCTTCAAAATTTAGCCCAGTGAGATTTCAAAAGGACTGAAGGAAAGAGAATCACCAAATATATGAAGAGATACAAGGGTGAAGTACCTTTGTCGGAGATTTTTGAGTTATGCTTTTGTTTGTAACTATCTGAAACAGAGAAAGAAATAGAGGGTGAATCTTACATGGGGGAAAGGAAGACAAAAGGCAAAGAAGCCAGAAAAAGAGAAGGAGAAAGAAAATATAAGAGATGATTTATTATAGGGCAAAGGGAAGTGGAGTCTTGCTGAGGACTTAATTTTATTTCCTTCATGCAAAAACACCAAGACCAGCAGCAGCAGCAGGTGGCAAACATGCAAGTCAGAGAGCAGCAGAATATTTTGCTGGAAGGGAAAAGATGAAGCCCTGAGTGCACCGAGCTGGTAGGACCAGGCTGGAAGCAGAATCAGCTGTCTGGGTGCTACTTACTGTCACAGACATAGGGTTTGTCATGGTCATCCTGGGAGGCAGCATCATTCCGTCTCCTGCCACCTCCAGATCCCCGAGCCTGCAAGGACAAGAGGAATGTTAACATTATTCCACCGCCCCTCAGGTATCCTTGTGCCCCGCACCCTCCTATGAAAAATGTGCAATGTAAACTAAACAAATCCTCAGCTTCCATACAGTTTGTCAAGGGTGGGCTTGACCCTTCATATCCTAAGATATGCACTATGTTAATGGACCTTGTAACACAGTGGAGATGCCCTCCACAGATAACCCAAACTGTTCATCCATAGCAGTAGGTCACTGCCAGCGCATATTCAGTTGAGTATCATCACACATTCATTTCTGAAGATGTTCAAATACCTTGCTTAACTGAATATGAATGAATGAATAGATGAACAGGTGTTAGAGGATAAATATAACCATTAAATCAGCCAGAAAACAGGCCCCAAATAAAACAGAGGTAAAATTATTTCCTTTAATATTTTCAAAGGGGGGGTTGCTTGTTTTGTTTTGTTTTGTTTTGTTTTCTAGCTGAAAAGCAATGTTTTGAAATGGCCTTCTGGGACCAAGATACCATGGCTAATTATAAAATGGAGCTTTGGTCAGTTCGTAGAAAAGATTAGGTAACATGGCTACCTCCAATAACGGAGAACGGGAATTATCCAGGAAGGTCTCTGTAGTTCTGGGTTCCTACAACATACCAAGTTGGCAGCCCTGGAAACTGGAAAGATCTGTTTCTCCACAGCAGAGACTGCTCTGTCCTGAGCTCCAGGGGTAAGAGTGGAATTCAGCATCAAATTGGTCCTGACCCTTCTCAGCTGAGATGCCAGCAAGAGGACAGCTCATATCTCTCCAATGGTGGAGGCTGTGATGTGGAACTGGGAACTGAGCCAAGGCCTTCAATTCTTTCATGTTCACTAATGTATAGTGTGTAGATGACAATAATTTTAGACTTGATCTTTATTTGAGGAACTGATCTGCAGGTGGACGGCTAGATAGCCCTTTATTAATTCTGTCAGCTACTCTGTTCCTGGGTAAAAGCAACAAAATTGTTTCTGTTGCTCCTCTTATTAAACTGTTGATGTTTCTCACCCTAGACAAGGCCTCCTGACTCAAATCCTTCAAGCTTTTGCATGTGAAAATAAGAAAGGGACAGAGCTTCATCAAGTAAAGCTGGAGAAGATGTAGAAATTCTGAGACTATTAGTACCCCAGACACAAAGGGGTCGTAGGAGCTCTGTCCCTCTTCCATGGATTTGGGACTGAACTAGCACTATTCAAGCTGCATTCCATCAGATATCTAAAGGAACAAGGAACAGTTTTACACTGGCCTGCCAAAGTCTGTCAAAACGGGGATTTATAAAAACTTCACACATATTTCCCTGGGATCGCTCAGATCTAACTCTTAACACAGTCCTGAAGAAAAGACATGGATTTGCAGCTGTCTGGATGGTGTAAATACTATTCAGTATGGCAAGTATAGCTCTGTCTTCTGCAAAGACCTCTGTGCAGATCAGCACACACGTGCAGAGTGAGATTTGTAAGGGTGAACTGAAAAGCAGTTTCACCCTGGAAAAGGCCCCAGCAACACTTGTTTGGTGGAAGCTACTTTACTGACCATATCACATAAAATCATCTTACTGGTCTGCAATATTTTCTCTCTGACTGCCAGCTCTGTAAACCCACTCTGGGCTATGAAATCGATCCCAGGCTAGTTCCTTTCTTCCCTCACTACTTCAAAATGTGCTGCAAGCTGAATTTCAGTCCATGGCAGCTCCTATACAACCCTCAGCTCATCAGAGAGTCTTCACAGAGACAAGTGATTGGCCCTTAATGAATATTTCTGCTGGTACCTGGATTAGGATTCAATTTCCCTATCCTACCAGCTGCATTGGCTTTTCAGGGCGGTGAAAAAACTGTAAAGTCTTATTTTTGTCACTAGTCAGTAGGTCTGACTCTGTTTACACACTGAGAACGGATCTGTTGAGTAAGAAGGTACTATTTTTACATAGGCACCTTTCAGAATAGGATGGTAATTTAAGGTCTGTTGCTCGGAGTTTCGCTAGTCTTACAGCCAGCTGTTTCCCTTCAAACCGTTCTCTACAGAAACACAAGGGTACAGCATTCACGTCATGACCACACGTCAGATATACTTTTTCATGCATTGAACACACAGGGGGAGATTTTTCAAGTCAATGACTTTCACTGGGACTTGGGTTCCTAAATGTCTTCAGTGCCTTTGAAATTGTCCCATGGGATATCCAGCTGACGAGCAGACAATCTGTACAGGTGCAGCTGCATTCCTCTCATATCTCCTAGCAAACTGTCCTTCCCAGCTCCTACCACATTCTCCCTGTCCAGCAAAGATACTAAAAAGCTCCTTCCATAAATCCATCTCTTCAGCCCTCAGTGTCCTTCCTAATGCTCCCACGATTTCAGGGCTAGCCTTGAGGGGATAGTAAACAGAGCAGCTGCCCCAGAGGAACTGAGTGCCCCGTGCTTGCTGTCAGCACTCCAGTCTGTTGAATTCAGTCATCCACGACTGCCTTCATTCTCCTGACGGGATGCAGCAAAGACTACGAGACTTGACTTGTGAGGCCTGGAAGCCGTGGCATAGCAGCCTTGAAGCAGCCCTGAAGCAGCCAGAGAGAGAAGCCGGAGGGACAGATGGAGAGTCCAGGATTAAAAATAAAATCATGCTGTAGGGAAAGGAAGGGGCATGTGCAGTCTGGAAAGTCCAGAGCGGTAATTCTGTTGCATTAATCCTTCATCGATGCTGTCAGCCCTTCTCACTCTTCTTCTGAATCCCGAAAGGCCACACTCTGCAGGATCTAGTTTCCTATGCATGTCCTTCCCCTCTTCTGCCCTCTAAAAATACCCTAACCAACTCCTTCCCAGAAACAAAGTGCTGCCCAGGTTTCATGTCCCCTAATTCCAAATTCTTAGCCTCGATTTCCTACACTGGGTCAGGCTCACATTAGAAAAGGGCTGCTTGAAGAGTGGCAAAACACTCGTAAGCAGACGCAATTCAGGCTTACCAGTTTTCAACAGCTAGAGAATCTGGCCCTAATTTTGAAATCCTAATTTATACCACATTTTGCTTTGGTTATTGATGCCATCAAGTAAAAACGAAAATTGCTCAAAGTATTTGGCACTCTTCAGATTTATCTTTTTTGCACTGAATGAAGCCAGGGCACTAGGAGAGCAGGAGTTAGTTGCAAGAAAAAGGCAAGAGATCCTGCTGCTTCTGTACTTAATAGGGGGCCAGTTCTAGGGCAGAAAATAAGACATAAATTTATGCTTCAAAATGAATGGCACACCTAGTACCCTCCAACTCCTTTCCCTACAGTAGCAGAGGAAAAGTAACAGTTATTCTGAAACAGTTTCCTGAACAGGGGAGTAAAACTTCGCACATAACAGTAACTTCAGGACTTTGTTTGTGTAGGCCTGGGATATATGAATACGGCAACTTCCCTTCTGCTGAGCAGTATATCTCTTTTAGCTGTTCACTCCCTTTCACTCACCCTAACCAGCATGCGCAGTTCATGTGAGAGCAACTTATTAGAAAAGAGTTGTTAGCCTGGAATATTAGTTGATCGCTACAGTCAAGCTTGTGTGCATGTATCGATTCTAAGTCCTGGTTTTGGTTACTGGTTCATACAAATTTTCTGAAACTTACATTTTTCTGGAAAATTTTTTTCCAGGTGGGGGTCTTTGGCTAAGAAAGAAAGAAAGAAAGAAACTGGTTCAGGTGATTTTGAGAATAAGGAAGGTGAAATATATACTTATCCAATTATTAAAGTGCTTTGATCTTATATTAAAGGACTTAAGCTCCAAAATAAAGAGGAGCAGAAAACTGAAACAACACAACAACAGAAGAAACCAAAAGAGAGGGTCTGATGCACAAGTACATTGCAAGTATTCAATGTGGTTTCATGTCTCTCTGTCATTCAAAAGCTAATATATCCTGCTCATTTGGCCTAAAATGTGGCCCTTCTTGCTTGACTCCTACAAACACATCAAAAGGTACTTCTAGAGCTCCTGTGCCCCTGCAGCATCTGCTGGAGCCAAAGAGAGATGAAAATGCTTGAAACTTCTGAGAATTGTGTTCACATTTATTTAGATGCCTAGCTTATGGGGCCACAATTGAAAATGTTGATTCCCAGTTTTAAAATGTTGGCCTCATTACTTAACTGGTGCCCTGCTGAAATTATGAAAAGACATCTTAGGTAAGAGAAGGGACACAGACTCCCCTAAGGGTAAAATATTGCCCATTTTAAGCAAATGGAAGATTTGCCATGGGCTCAAGAGGGCCAGCGTCAGCCACAAAATGCTACCTTGGAGAAAGCTGCAAAACGTATTAACACAGTTCAAGTTACTTTTATTAATTTTTTTGGGCTGTCATGATTGAATTTGTTACTTTTCTGTAATTAGTAAATGTTTTAAAGTAAGAGCATTGTAATAGCAGGATGTCATCATAATTATTACAGTTTACATTACAATTGTAAATACAACACTTTAATAAATTTACGCCAACTTTTTACTCTCAAAATAGTCTTTTTTCTTGGTAATTCACAAAAATAAACTGAAAAAATATTAAAAATCTTTGACCGTATGACTGAAAATTACCTATAGTGTTCTCACTATCATATATCCATAGATATACACTTTGCATATACCATACACGTGACAAATATACACTAGGAAACAGAGGTTTGCTTCCTTCCTTCCCATTCCAGTAAACTCTCCACCTACCCGTCCTCTAGGCCTGTTCTTTCGTTTTGGAATATCTTCTTCCAGATCTTCTTCCTCGTTCGCTTCATCTGCATTTTCATCATTTTCTAAAACCCTCTGTGGTTGAGAAATAAACAGGAATGGTTAGAAGAAAAGATGACACATACAACCAACTGCTGCTCTTTACCACAGAGACTGCAGGTTATTAAATTACAGTTGATTAATGATATAATGCCAAATCAGATCCCAGAACCCCTACTTCTTTCCACTAAAGCAAAATTTGCTTTCCCTTCCACCCTCAGTTCTCCAGGGAGTTCTTATTAAAAATACCCCTGATATCAGTCAACTACAAAAAAAAGGTTCCTAAGAAATAATAGTGGCATCACTGAGCACCGATACCCCAAGACAACACAAGTATTAGTATGCATAACTGCAGGCCCTGTCTGGGAATTTGTTTGCATGATTTTTTTTTGCACCTTAAATTGTTTTGTTTTCCTCTAATGTTGAGAATGCACTTTAAGAAGACAGAAATCAGTGTTTTTCTCCTTGGCAGCTCACAATTTTCTTTGTTCAGCAAAAATAGAGAAAATTCCTCCATATATTCCAGCATGTTTAGTGGATCTAGAAAGTAACATCTTCCAGGGCTTACACCACAGGTACAACTCTGTAATCTGGAAGCAGAGGTCTTGCTGCAGGAGAATACTGGGGAAGTACAGGTCCTATTGAAGTTAATAGGAACACTGGCAATAGTTCCTTCAATTAATTATTTAATAGGAACAGTAATTCATCATCTCACAGTAACTGTGAGATGCCCAATCCTTTTATCTTGATCTTTTGAAATGTAACCTCTATAGAATCAAACACAGGCTGCTGCCCTGAAAACGTGCACAAGTCAGACTTGCACGGACAAAGGCAAGACAAACCATCACAGCACTAATGTGGAAAGAAGTCCCATTGAAATCCCCTCAACCCTTGGCATGTCTGCTAGAAATACAGAAATGGGCCCCAGCCACTCCTACCATTCATGGTGCGGCACCATTTCATAAGGGACTAATCTGGAATCACTAACTTATCTTTGCCATGCCACCATTCATTTGAATTACAACATGCAGCCATGATGCAGATTCAGATCAGTGACATTAAACTGATGGGGAGGGTTTTCAGTCTTACTGTATGTGTCCCTTCCCTATAATTTCTACCTAACAGCTATTTGAGAGCCAGCAGAGGGAGAACAGAAGCATATCACAGTTGCTTTCTCTCCTTCCTACATACATCAAGCACCAAATTCTGAATTTGTGAGAAAGAATACAACACAAATTACACTTTTTAAAAAGCCTGTATTTGGAAGACCAACTATACAAGTTTATTCTTTTTTTTATCAGCTAAATTTTTAAGACTAATATTGGACAGTGTCCCTTTTAAAAAGTACAAACAACTTTTAGAACATGGTAGAGGATCAAGTCTCCGTTTGGTTTTTGCTCCTTTTATTTTTAAATCTCAGGAGGCTATTAATGAGGTCAGACCATCATGAAATACAATTTCACATAATACTAGAGTACTAAATACTAGAAGGTGTAAAAGTTAAGAAAGCTCCAGTTCTGCATACATAAAATGTTTCTTCAAAATTCATGCAGTTGCATATATTAATTGACTTCATCTTAGGAAACTGAAGCAGTTGGAAAATGTTATACGTGAGGAGACTAGTGGTATGTAGGAAAATAAGCAAACTTACTGATACAAGTTTAGATTTTCACATTGCTTCATACCTTAAAGTATCTCCAAAAAAAGTGAAGGCTGCAACCATATCATATGTGGGAGGGGAAGGAGCTAGTTTACAACAATAATACTACACAAGAGCAGTTAAGAGAAATATTACAAACCACTTTCCTTGTTTAAAATTGCAGCATCATTTTAGGAAAGAGATAATAAGTGACCAAGTGTGAATTTGGTGACACTGCCAGGGTAACGACTTTAATCCTTGACAGAAGGGGCATAGCCTTTCTGATGCATGGTCAAAAGGCTATTCTAAGCCTTCTCCAGCAAACGATGGAGACACACATTCAACACCAATTTACTGTAGGGCAAAATCCTCAACCCTGTTAAATATCAACTGTACAGCAGGTCCCAATGACTGCAACTATTTAGCAGGGAGAACCCTTACCCTTTTTACCAACGTAACTTTTCTTTTCCTATTCTGTCTTCCTAAAACAGTTCCCCAGCCCAATGTACTTCAGTGCAGCTAAGCACCAAGTCTTCTTCTCCTGAGAGATACTACGAGTTTGAGAGAGCAGTAAGTGGCTGGAGCTGGGGTGGGAATCACAGCTATGTCTATCCCACCTGCTCACTCTCACCACCACTGAGGCTGGGCCCTTTCAAGTTACAGCACAGAAGAGCATGCAAAGGAACAAAAGAGAGATTTGCATTCGCTTACTTGTCATACGGATGAAAGGCACTGGTCATGATTTTGATCTGGTACAGCCTAGCTGCCAGGTGCCAAAGTACATGCTGAAAGCCGGCTACTAGTAAAGGCTTTGGCAATTGCTGTTGTATAGACTGAATCCAGATAAACTGTGCTTGCAGGAGAAACAATAGCAAGACATGCCTTTTGCATCTCTTCTGATGAAACTAGCATCCAGGTGACAGGTCACAGCTACAGCAGTTTAGCTCAAACTTTTTTGTATATTTTTGCATCCCCTCCCTGCTCTGCAATGCCGACTTGGGTCAGTTCCACTGTCTCTAAAGTCGCTTTCCTTGGACTGCTGCTGAGGATAATTCAGAGCTCAGATCACACAGCAACATCCAAAGGCACTTGTTGATCTCATAAGGATGCTGCACCATGACTTCTTGTGACCTTGGAAGCAGGTATAAACAGAGCTTTAGGGCTCTCGGTTTAATAGACCCAGATACACTACTGAAGGAGGAAACACAGAGTGGGCCTCATGCCAAGCTTTTCCCCGCTCCATGCGCATGGGATGCTCCCTGTTTGATGGTGCTCCTTTACCTGTGTAACTGGGAATAGGAGACCTAATTTTGCTGACCTCACATGTGTGAAATTTCTAGCAAATAGACCAGTAGGACCGAGCTCCAAGTAAAATAGATTTCATGCCCGTGCTCTTCTGTTTCATTTGGCATGGGGCTGCCCACTTAATTTTTCACTAGTTTTAGGTATAGACGCAACACATTGTATCTCAGCCAAAATTAACAAGTTTGACACATTGCCAATGGCTCTCACCTAAAAATCACTAATAGACTCACAGCACAATGGTGTTTTAGCATCACCAAAGATGTGCTGCTGCTCCCCAGGGAGAGGCCTGCTTTCCTAGCCATTTAAGATGTCTTCATAAAGTGACATGCACTTATATAAGAACACTTTATATTAGCTGAATTCCTTCTATGACAGACCCGCAAATGTGTTTCTAACTTTCAAACTATAATGCATGTGAAGAGGCAATATTTCTCATACCTGGATCACTAATAATAACAGATAATTAAGGTTAGAATATTTTTAAGTATTTATTTTGCTTGTATAGTTCCTGAAGGCTTCTCAGTATAGAAAAAAAACAGGCAAGGCAATGACACGTTTTTGTGTACAGTCCGCAGCTGTGATTCCAAATTCAAACCCATGTCCAAATTCACTTTAAATATGAGGCACTAAAATTCAGTTTATGGTTGGGACCCATCTCTGCTTGTCAGTTTTATATGTAATCATCTCATAGTGCTGCAAAACAAATTCCAACACAGAAGCTGTGCAGAACACAGCCAAACAACTGAGATTCTTGTGACAGGAGAAGCGTGAGAGATCCCGAGTTCATTTTGAGCATCACAGTGTAGCACAATGGTTTGATAACATTTTGACAGTAGAATGACACAACTATCAACAGATGCACTGTTCTGCCACAGGACAAAATCTGCTAGGCTTAAAGACAAATGGTAAAATCCAGCCCTGCTGTCAGGGCATGGGGCTCTCCCTTACCTGGATTTCTTGTATAGTGTCTTCCTCTTTAGTGTCCGTTTTTTTCTCTATTCCCTCTCCACGCAGCAAGGCTTCCAGAGTTGTACTTTCTGATGTGAATCCATCTTTTTTCAGAGGCAGATCAACTTCTGAAAAAAAAACCACACTGACTGTATGTGTCTCCCTCAGACAGCTAACAAGCAGAAGGACAGAGATGACAAGCTGAAGACTGACAGACTTTCAAGCTTATTTCTATCCTGAAAGAGAGTTCTTCAAGTTCTTCTTTTAACCACTAAGGATCCCCATATAGGATTCATGTCTGTCTTACTGAAAACCTGGTATCTTTTCAGTTGCTGTGTTTGCTTACAGGAAAAAAAAGGCTGGACATGTTCTATCAGGAGGAAATAAATGGAGAAAAAAAATCCTTTTCCTTTATGTAAACTCCCTATGCTTCAAATAAAGAACAAAACCAGGACTTTCTAAGATACTGAAATATCAAATATGAAGATCTGATCTCCTGAAGTAGAAAAGTATTTTAATGCAATTTAGCACTGGCACAATCTATACAGCACAGCTCCTACACCAGGGCATGTTCTACACGTGGAGAAGCGGAAAGCTCGTGTGTCGGGCCAATGCTGAGAACTTAAACTGAAAAAATAAAGGGATGTGTCTTGAATTTTCATTTAATATTGACTAGATAAAATCTTCAGTTTGTTGTAAATGAGCCCACACCAATGAAGAAACACAAGTCGGCACAGCTGTGAGTGCAGAAGCTAGCCCATAGAACAGGACGACCCCCAGCCGGTGCATGGAGAGCCAAAGGCTGGCCCAGGGGCAGGCCTGGGGCATGGGACTCCAGGAGACAGTGCAGGTTTATGAGGAAGCTTGATGCAACCTGCAGCACAAGTGAAGGAACAGAGACTTATTCCCCTTCCGAATGCTGCCACCAGATTATGAGGCTGTGCAGCAGGCAGGCAAATACAGCATGTTAACTTTAGCAAGATGTTAAAATACATCTAGGGAAGAATTCAGTTTTCCTTGTAGATCCTGGCCTCTACCCCAATCATGCAGGAGTTTTCAGAGCAACCCTATGGCAGGGAGACATTCTGAACATCTCTTTTACCTGACAATGCCAGATGTGGATTTCTCAAGTACTCCCTGCCTTCTAAAATTAATTCCTTCCTCTAGGCCAACAGATTTATAAAGTAATAATGTACAGGACCGATGCTCACAAATCAGCCTCTGGTCTCCTTATTTCATAGGTCTGTCCACTTCTTAGCTTTTAGGACTGTGTTGTGTTCCCCAGTTTGCCTGAAGCTCCCTGTCTTTCTATCACCATGAGTTGCAAACTCTGCACGGCAGAAATTCATGTGTTTATAAAGCCCCAAATCACTCCTGCCATCCAAAAAATGAATGAACACTTCCACGTGGGACAGTAAAGTATAATCTGTTTCTTGGGGGCAATTGCATCTCAGGAATATGTTTGTTCTATATATGAAAAACTCTAAGCCAGCAAATGATTCAGGGTCCCTGATCAGTGCTTCCACAACATGCTTGCTCAAGTCTTCTGAAGTGAGAGAGCATTGCTCAGCCAATAACCACAGAAAATCCAGCAAAAATTCCAGCAAAAGCTATTCTATTCATAGAGGGAAAGGCTGAGTACAAACCATGCAGAAAAACCAAACCACTGGGATTTTCAAAGGGAACTCCCAGGACAAGCCACACAATGGGTTGGGGTCAACAGTGAATTGATCCCCCTTCTCATCACAAGGAGGTCTATTCAGTCAGGCCTCTGTTTTCATTATTAAGCTCTGCACACACACCCCATTATGCCACCTTCCCCAACTTCTCCCTTACTTGAGCTGTAAAAAAGACAGAGAAGTCAACAGAGAATCATACAGATTGAATTTCCCTGTATGAACTCCTAGTACCTCCCTCTGGATGCTAAATCCAGACATTTCAATAGAAAGAAGGGATTTTTGACTTGATTTATGTGCAAATCCCAACACTTGAATCTAAAGTCACTAAGGAACCTCCATAATCATCTCTGGCTGTCGGCTTGGCTTGGTTTCAAAGTCCTGTGCTGAGGTGCAAAAGGGCATTTGCTTTGCATTTAGAACCTTGTGGGACTGCAAAACCCAAGGGGTCATCATACACTCAGCAAGAGAAGAAGCTTCAAGCAAGCTCAAGGGCATCAGAAACAAACATGTCTTCACTGTGACAAGCTATGCCTGTCTCTGGAAACCGATACACTCAGCAAACAAATGCATTTGAAAAAGGGAACGAGCAAGGAAAGGATGAGGGATAAGTAAAACATATACGAAAGTAAAACTACTTCCTGTTTGTTCCAGAGATATTGAACATTAAGTAAGAGGGAAAGGTAGGCTTTAAGGTCAAAAAATGGCAGCTGTCTTTAATAGGCATGTTTGGGTTTTGTGGTACTGCTACTTCCCACCCGCAACACTCCAGGAGACTTTTCATCCAAAACTCTCAGAGCACTTTTTAATTATTAAATTTAACGTCCCACTGACAAGTCAGTGTGAGGTAATACTTTTATTCCCAGTTTACTGATGGGGAGATTGAGTCACCAAGAAGTTAAGTTAAGGAGCAGGAAATCCAGCTAAAAGAAACTCAGGGCAGCTGCCTCCCATCCGCCCGCTAAACTTGCTGCTGTTCAACTCCTTCATTTTCTTCTCCATTGGTAGCTTCTACGAGTCCACTTTCATCCCTAAGTAGCTCTACAAAGTGGGAAATGGCAGACACTATCTTAACTGGAATGTAAAGTTTATGGAATAAAAACCTACAAAGGTCCAAACCCAACCTCTTAGTAATGAATTCAGTCCTTCCTGGAAGATGGCTAGTCTGTAAAGCATACAGTAATGAAGACAGGAAATTACGTTTCCAAACCACTTTTTGAATCCTCAGAGATACAAGTCTCCAAAAATCTAAACGATGGCTCAGTTAACCTAGAGAAATAGTTAAACACTACCAGGGATCATTAAATTCATTTCACTAAATCCCTAATTTAGTCTTTCCTATTTAACTCTCCAGGACTTTCCCACAAAAGCTAGAAAAGTATATTTTTGTCTTATGCCTGTACCCTACAGAAAACTGAGAAGCCAACTCAATGCCTGAAATGTATTTTTGTTGTGAAAGATCAAGGATACCCCCAGACCATGGGAACTGCTGTATGGAAGCAAATCGGGGTCCGTTCCACCCACTGTCCTGCTTATGAAGGCACTGGCCAACGTCAGAAGCTTCAACCAAGGCCAGAGAGAGTCTTCTAGGCTTGAGAAATCAAGCCATGACCCCACACTTGCCTCTCTTTGCTTTGATATGTGTTGTGCTGTACTATGCAGTCACATCAGATGCTGCAGAAGAAGGTATGAGTGTCTGTCAGGAGAGAAATGCAAAGAAAATAATCTACCCTAATACTACATTTCATCCTGATCTCTAACAGGTCAGTCCTGAGGGATAAATGTAGTATCACTTGCAGTTATCCTAAATCCTGGGTCTTCTGGAAATGCACAGAATAGCCCAGCCCTTTCTGAATTTTTATATACTTTTGCCCTCAATGTTTTCCCACCTGAGTGAGTTCAACAGTTAAACTATGGTTTGAAGGGACTGTTTCACTTTATTGCTTGCCCTCTTGTTCTTGCTATGAGACAGGGAAGATAGAAGTTCCTGACCAAACTTTTTCTGTCTTTTCTTTTTATTCCTCTCCTTTTGAAGATAAACAGTCACAATCTTTCCTATTACTCTGCTGTGGGAAGTTTTCCATATGGCTTTATCCTGTCAGAGCTCTCTGACTTCCTCTTATTTTTCAATAGTCTACCCAAGATGCACCAATACTGCACCTGATATTTCTAGGGATGAAGCCACATCCCCCATTTAAACAAATGCATTACAATATTCTTTATATAACCCTTCAGGCAGCGTCCTGCAATGTCCAAGCTAAGCAGAATTAGGAACCTTGTAAGAGGAACAAGAACTTCCCGTAAGTAATACTTTCAACGCACAGGTGAGAAATTAAAATGTCCCTCTCGCCGCCCATTCACCAAGCACATTCAGATCTCACCAAGGAGGCCCATGCAGACCTCCCTGGCCACAATGGCTCTAAATAACTTTGTACTATGTACAAATCTTTGTAGTTTACAAAACACTCCCTCTCTCCAGTTTGTTCATTACTACATTACACAACACTGGACCAAACACCAAACCTTGATGCACCAGCTGTTAGCCTTTTTTTATAATGAAAGCTCTTTGTTTCATTGTGTTCTTTGTTTCATCTTTTATACTAAAAGTTTTTATCCAAGACAAATGCTTTCATCCTCTTTGGAGGCCTATTACATACCAAAGGTCTTCAGAAAGTCTAAGTAAATTGTCAACCCCCTTACCTATTAGTCCTTTACATATCATGTAAAGAATTTTAAGAAAGTAGTAAGACATGCTTTTCCTTGGTAGGAAGAAAAAAAAGTAGTCAGTTAGAACCTCCTATATCATCATTTCCCAGGTGCTTTACTGCTTATACCTAATTACCATTTCAATCAATTTCTCAAATGTTCATGTAGAATTTATGGGTCTTTAAATCCTTGAATCACATCCAAATCCTTTTTAAATATAGGTAATAACATTCGCTACCCACTAATTGTTGTAAATTCTTTCTATTGTAACTCCTAGTTTGTATCACAAGTTCTTCTTCAGACATTGCAATTTCAGAGAACATAATCTTTATTACAAGTAATAACTACTAGTAAAAGCACTGTAACTAATAGCTTACTCTTTTATATAAAAACTTTAAGAAGGTTTGTAGATAAATTTCCTTTTGATTAGTATTGCAAATGCAATAGCACCTGGTTAGTGTAGGAGATACAGGAAATAGTCAGAACCATACAAAATAGAAGTGTCAAATCAACAAAAATCATCAATGAAAAATAAAATGTTATTTAAGAATTCTTCCTGTTTTAATAAACCATGGTATTATTGGTGTCACATCTAAATATTGTGCATATATTATAATTCAAATATGTGTGTGCATATAATTAAAATTTGTTTCTTAACTTGGCAGAGTCCGTTTCATAATGATTAAATTAACATGGTTATTTCTGCTTACCAGCTCAGTGCAGCAACCTCTCTATTTATCAAGGTCCTTAGACCGCGGTGGTAGAATCTGAATGAGCACCCATGCCAGCATCATTCCTGTATCTGTTTTCTATTGAACTGCTGCCTCCAAAAGAAGCTAATTTTCACAAATCCAACAAAATGGTGGGCTTTTTCAAGTTTTGATTCACCAAAACAGCTGCAAATTCCTGTCCTTAAATATGCTACGTTTGGTTTACAACGTATTGGGAGCTAAGCAACTTTTCTGTGTCTCTCTGAAACATAAATTAAAAACAACCATCCCTTTTTCTATACAGTGCAATGTATTTGTTTTACAATGGATCATTTCCATCTCCACAGTAGCAGCTGCCACCCAAGCCATCATCTCTGTGCACTCGTAAGCAGCTCCATTTCCAGTTCTAATTGGGAACAGAGATACTTATTGGGTGAGTTCCAGCATGATCTATCATGCCAGAGACAGCTACTATGCAAACCAAAGCAATCCGGCTTCCAAAAACCCTCTTAGACAAACACTGACTTTGCACATAGATTCTTGCGTTTTTGTTTCTTGGTGCTGGTTTTTTGGAACATAAAAAGTGCCAGAGGAAACTATACATTAAGAGTCCATGAAGTGCTGTTTAAGATGGATAAATCCGAGGATATTACCTTAATAACCACTACCTCTTTAAAATCATATAGGTGGTCTAAAAAAGCCACCTAATTCACAGCAAACAGAACTACTGCTGAGTGAATGCAGCCACTAAGCTCATTAAGAGGATGTGGCAGGATGTGTCTGAAAGTGCAGTGCAGTGGCTCAGCAAGCAATTAAATCCCATGACAGTTTAAAATGAGAATCTATCAGTGTCACAAGAGTGTGAAGCCTCAGCATCTCTGCTGTTCCCACCCCCAGCGTTTTATTTATGATGGCGTATTGGGAACATGGGAAGTCAAAAAGATTATAATGAAATATGCCATATAAAAACCAGATTAAGCCTGCTCTTCTTTGGGGAAATATGCAGAGAGAGAAGCTGTCTGTTAGCTGTCGAGTTTGCAAAAGATACCATCTTTTGGGATGGTGCTCTCTGCCAGCAGACAGAGTGCCCCAGGGGAAATGGTGGTGAAAAACCCAGACAAGCAGCATCCATCCATCCATCATACGCTCATCTCCACATCTCCAAGGCACAAATATAGCGTTAGAGTGCAAAGGGTGGGGGCAGGGGGGGATGGAATCCCTTAAGAAAGAAAGAGGAGACAATGCCTTACGTGAATAGCTGGATTTTGTAGCTTTTCTGCGTGTGTACAACCAGCCTCTCCTTAGCTTGTTTGCTTGCTTGCTTGTTACGTTCATGGCCAGTACGGTGATTTGCTAGCGTCCTTGGGATTGATGCATTCACAGCAGTGACCAGAACCAGGTGTACTAAAGGCAGGGCTCTACAAGCTTTTTTTGTAAGCATGCCTCTGCCAGCACAGCACAGCACAGATCTTCACTCCTCCTGCAGAGCTGGATCTTCAAAACGCTTTTTTCACTGCACCATCTCCTGCTATCCCAGGGGCAGATGCTCACATTATTGCTGTTATGCTTTAATCCTGACCTTCCACAGTGCCTGCTACCCTAGCCTGTTCTCCCAACACTACTGCAATTCAGCACCCGTCTGTAACAAACTTGTCAGTGCCAGTTCTACACTTACAACCCTCTCCAACTCTGGTCCACAGGACCTCCTGCCAGCCCAGCCCTGGGCCTCCCTTGAGACCAGACTACTGATAACACAGACTCTCACACTGAGTCCATAAAGCCAAACAAACGCCCCTAGAGACTAGTAAACATCAAATTCACTTTATTTTTAATCCAAGCCAGATGCAATATGCAATAAAGCCATGGCTGTACTGGAGATTGTAAGGCTACTCCAGTAACTCTTTGTCTCCCCCACCAATTCCACCCTCAAACCTCATGTATATTATTGCACTCTCAAGGTAAACAGGGCCATGGTGAGAACAAGAATCCAGTCAAAGGGAATGATAAATCAGTTTTAGAAGCAAGACTACTTGAAAGCAAAAGAGTATTTGTTTCCTCAGAAACAAACCATTTTGTGTGGAAAGAATAGTTCGGAGGACTATCTGCCATTAAGTGGAAACTCCTCTTCAGGCTGGAGCCATGGGATCCTATAAAGCTCTGAAATGAATCTTAGTAAACACTTGTCACAAATTTTAGGCACTACTGAGCTTTGCTCTAGGGAGCACTGGGAGACTGGAAAATCCCGATGTCTCCCTAGCACCTCTTCCTGCAAAGCTGCTAGTCTCATGGTGAGGTTGGCAGGGAGCAGGGAGAGAAAGTGAAGAGATGGAAGAAGACAGAGGAAACTATGATATGGGAGGACTGTACACTTTCACTCTTCAGCCTGGATGTAAACTGCAGAAAAATCAGAGGACAACTTTGAATTTTAAGACCAGGATCCAATGGAAAGCTTCTATTAGCCCCTAGCTAAAATATGCCCCAGGAAGATACAACACAACAGGAGGGAGAAATAAGGCTGCAGAAAACAGCAGAGACCCTCAAACATAAGGTTAAGCATTGTTCAGTTTAACCCATCATCAAAATGTGGACTTTACAAGCAGCTGTATTTCTTTGGCAGACTAGAATGCCTCTATAAAATCTCTCAATAAAAAAAAAAACAGCCTGCCTGTCAGTTGTCTCTTGGAAGTTCTTTACAGATTTATTTCTCAGCACAGATATAAATCATTGTCACATATAATATACTGTACCTGCTTCTCAAAGACTGCCAAATTACAACATCAGGCTAAATGCTGGATCAGGTAACTGCCCTCAGGGCTCAAATCATAAAGGAATATCTCCATTCAATAACATTATTCTAGCACTTATTGGTGTTCTGGTCACTCTTGCATTTTTGTTCTAGACGGGCTTACACTGCACCAGGACTTTTGCAGCATCAGGCAACACTGTAGGCAATATCGAGGGACAGAGGCTGAGTAACTGCTACAATTCAGAGAAAATTCTTGAGTACAAAGTCTATTCCTTTGGGCTTAGCATCACCCTAACAGGGCTTCTGGCCTTTTTGGAGTAAGAGAACAACTTGGCCTACTTAGCTGCAAGTAGTCATATAGATGCACAGATGGATGGGCCTTTTGACCCATTGGAAGAAGCAGAATCTGATTATTGTCCAGTAACCAGATAGCTGTCAGAAACACCAGTCACCCCCACACCACGCAGCTGGGCCAGTCAGCCCCACACTGTACACTCTGCAAATGGTAAGAGGGAGTAGACCTCCACTGCAATCAACTGTACTATTTCCATATGTGACAGCACTGAATAAAACCACTCGTACTGAATGCAAATTCATACATAAACCATGCATAAAACCAGCCGTGCTGTAACCTTGCTGCAAATTCTGTGAGATTCTGCATAGCTTCTCCTCTTCCTTATTGAGGACAGTGGAGGGGATACCTTTAGTAACAGATAAATCTCTGTAATGCAGTTATCTCTCAACTGCAGTGCACAAGAATCCCAATTAATTCAGTCCAGGCCTAGCAGAGCCGGCACTAAGCCAGAGCTGATAAACCTGCCAAAGCCAATCTGAGTCCTGCAATGATTCTTGGGAGCCTGCTCTGCACTTTCTCATGCTCTGGACTGTGGGGGTTATTTGCTTGAGCGCAGCGCTCAGCTCTGGCTGGCTCCACATGCCCACATGATGCGGCAACTCCATTAACGAGGCCCTTCTTAAAACCCACCGTGCTGGGGAGAAGGCAGAGACACCCAGTCAGCTCTGAAGGCATCAACAAGGGTGCAGCAGGGCTTATTAGCACCAGATTACAAGTGTCCCGGTCCTGATCCTGCATCTCTGTCTGCAAAGCTCCCGTTTGCGGGAAGACGGTGCTCTGCAACCCAGGCAGGCCAGGGAAGCAGGATAGCCACATTCACATGGTGCAGTGTCTGAAGAAGTCAGCCAGGCCAAGCAGAGCTGGTTCAGCATCCCTGGCTCAGTAAATACCAAACCTGCATAAACCAGTGAAGAACAGAAAGGCCACAGCAACGTGGCAATGATTTTAGGATGGGATAAGGAACAATCACCCTAGACGCTGCCCTTGGCATCACTGCTGTCTCACCATGTGATCCTGGGCCAAACTCTAACAAAGGTACCCTCTGCTTTTCCATCATCTGTCAAATGGAGATAGTCTCCATCTATCCTCTGGGGTTTGGTCGGGCTTGTTTAATATTCATAGGCATTCAGACACTCAAATAAAATGCACCAAAAATGCAAGGTGTTCTTACAGGTTCTCACAAAGCCAGGTTTAAACACATTTTTTTTTTCCAGCCAAGAAAAACACTGAAAAAGCAAGCCTATTTCCACAGATACCAGATTTCAGTGGCCGATTCACAAATTCCAAGGAATGAGGATAATATTTACTCATACAGTAAGTTGCATCTGACAGATGAAGCTATATAATTAAAAAATGTTATTATAAGAAGGAAGGCTTGTAATAGAAAAATGGCATGAGACGCTAGTAGGTATCCTTTCAGAAATGGGAAAGAACAAAGCAAATCATCTACTGAGGTGCTCAGATCTCTTGCCACAAAAAGGCAAGAAATTCCAAGAGGCCTATAAAGTGTTTAGACAAAAAGGTGAACTCTAGAATTAATAACAGAATGGTAAACAGGAAGATTAATGGTACCAGAGAAAATGCAGATGGTGAAGCCCAGCCTGCAGGCTCAGCAAGACTCTGAATAGGGAGGGGGGAAAAGGCAAGGTGTAAACAAGGTGACCTTCAAAGCCACGGGAATGCCTGCCAACAGGCCAGCCAGAGGGCATCCCGAGACACAGATGTGCCATCTGGGGTAGGCTGTCTCATGACAACATGAACAAGATTTGTCTTTTTCAAAATTTGCAGGGAGGCAAAATGGGTAGCAGCAGAAAATATGACCATTCATTTAAAAGGAGCACAATTAAACACACAGGTTGGAAAAGGATGCTATATATTTTGTAAAGAAAGTATGAAAGAATTCCCTGAATATCCCCACTCAGAAGGGTCTTGTGCCCACTTGTAAAGCCTGCTCACGCAAGGTGTGGGGGAGGAGAAACTGCTTTTCACTAAACAAATGTTTTCCTTGAGGGTTTATGCTTTAGGTTTATGGTAAAAAAAAAAAAAGAAAAAAAAACCTCAGCACAAACTGCAAAGCAGCTCTTTAAACCCATGATGGTATGAATTTTCCCCATCTTGGCATAAATCTATTCACCCCAGATGGCACGTTTGGGTTGAAAGCAGGTAAAGATTCCTCAGACATCTCTATGTCCAGTATCTGATTTTACAGAGCTCCCTTGCTCCATCTCAGTGCTTAGTTGGGCCTTGAATCTCCTAATAAGCTTTGTGTATGCCTGGGAGATCTCAGTTCTTCGCCTACAGTAAAAAGCGGGAGAAAGAAATCTCCTACCACAGTTCTGCAGGGGAGCCTGGCTCTTTCAGACCTGATGCTTAGATCACTGAGGTCAACCAGGAAAATTAATAAGTAAATGCAATCACATGTTTTTTTAAATACATCAATCAAACACCACAGTGGGGCAGAGCTAAGGGGAAAATGCTATCTCTAAATAAGCCTTCTACAAAATAAGCCAAACATGTTCTGCTATGATATCCAGAGGCAAAAAATTTAGGGGAAAACAGAATAAGCAACCATGTTACAGCTCACCATGGAAAAAAAGCAGACCCTAGGTGTGGGAGTCCAGTAGGTAGTGAATTCACATACCTCTTTTCCTTCCAGCCTGGCTCAAAGTACATCAAATCTGAGTATTTTAGGCAAAAACTGGCTCATCTAAGTTCAGTGCTGAAATCAGTTACTTCAATTATAAGTATAGAAGTAGACACATCTGAATGGTTTTTATTCTGATGGGTTGCCTATCAACTGCAATGAAGATATTGGCATAACCTCCACTTTCACAGTAGGAACCATGGGTGCTGGATGAGCTCAGGCAGCTTGTGCGAAGCCTGCATAGCCCCAGCACTGTTGCATCAAGCAGGCTTGACTCAAGCAAGCTTGCGATTGCTGACAGGAGCTGCCATCATGGCTCTGGACATCAGTACATACCTTTCTTCAGAAAGACCCTTCATGTGACTCTGTTGATTGCTTTTTGAATAGAACAGGAAAGGAGAGATGAAGTACACACCTGAAAACACTAAAGTGGCATTGAGGAAGGAATCGGGAAGAACAAGGGAGAAAAAAGCAAGATGGAGGAAAGCTATTATATTCCTTCTCCTTGCCTACTGCAGCTAAACTGTGGCACGCTTGTTCTGAAAACTGCCACAGAAAAGTCTGAAAAATAGAAGCTCTGGGCCTTGAGTTATGCCTTTTCAATATCTCTCTCTTTTCTCCTCTCTGCTACAGAGAAACACTGTAAACTCCTAGATCCTGAAAATACACATTCTGGGCCCTTTCTGCACCTTGCAAAACACAGTGAAAACAGATAATGGGGATGAGGGAGAGATAGCCATGCAAGGGGGAAACAAAGTGAAAAAGAGAATAGTTGCTCTTCCCTCCTTTCCCCCTGCTCAGCTTTCATTTCCCTTTGTTCATCTAACATTGAGCCAAACTAAGCCAAAGGAGCTGCCGTGCTGGGCTACAAGATTGATGGCTGCAGGCAGACTCCACAGTGAAGAGACGGATGACTGGTCATTTCCCGCGATGCACTGAGAAACATCCATCCTTGCAGCCATGCTGAGCCCATTTGTGCTCCTTTTGAAAAGAGAGATAAACACGGGCAGCCAGAGGCACCTGAGTGTCCTTTTCCCTCAGAAGGACACAGTTATACTCCTCTGGGTTCCTTGAGAAGGTCGCTCTGTCCATCCCTGAACATCTGGCTGTGGGATTTGCTAACTCTCTCCCTCCCCCAGCAATCATCCATCTATTAGAGCACAGTGCAGGTTGGAGGAAAACGGTGAAGAGAATGGCGTGACAACCTCATCAATCTACAGCTACACGCCTGGCTATTTAGTTTTCTTTACGCTATTCCTAAATGCGGGGCCGGGGGTGGGGGGGGTGGGGGGGGGGAAGAATTGCTATTGGTATGAAAGAGTGAATTGTGGAAATGGCAACGTGGATTGGAGTAAGTCCTTATGACTATTAAAATGTTGTGCATGTACTAAAGCAGTAGGGAACTAATTAAGATTCAGGATTGAAAGGCAAAACAAAAAAGTTGGATGCACTCTGGTTCCATCTGTAGCACTTGCTGAGAGTTCAGACGTACTTGGGGCATCATCTTTAGCAGAGAGAGGTTAATTTTTTTATTTTGCCCATTCAGATATTAACAGAAGGCTCCCTGGAAGAACATACTGGAAGTATATTTATAGTGCCAACCCTGGTATAGCAGCTTCAGAGGCACAAAGCACTTAATCCTGACTACTTTCTATTTAGTTAATAGTGTCTTTGTTTGCTGATACTGTCCTGGTCTATAGCATTGCTCACAGATACAGCCTCTGTGTTTCCAGTTCTCCTGCCGTGCTGCTACCTCACTTAGGCAATGAGCATGACATGGCAGATGTACCCATAGCATCATTTACAAATACAAAATCACTCCAGAAATTCCTATAACTATGAACCTCACTTTGTCACAGTAGCACATATCTGTAACTGTGTCATTCACAGACATTGCACCAAGGAAATAATGAGAAGATAAAAGCATTCACCGTCTCTCAAAAACACAGAGAAATGAGTCACTTGCTTAAAGTGTTTAAATGTAGTTTTAGCACTCTAACTGTCTGAGCCAGCTTTGAAAATTTGTCTTTTATTCCCATCATGCAATGCTGTTTATTTTAGGCCAACAACAAAAGGATTTTCACTACAGCTCTATAGGACATGCATAGGATATTAATCATGATCATGTGTGTTCCTAAGACATCAACTCCATACTTCCCAAGGGCAATCACATGCATTCAGAAGTGCATCATTTCCATTAGGAGGAGTAAAGTTTTAATCCTTTCTCCTTCATCAAGAACCATAGTTTTAGCTGATGGAAATTGCTGCTTACTGTACTCTTTAATGGAACTGTAACTACCTACAACGGCTAAGGTCCTGGCCCTAAATTACCTTGTTTGTTTAGGGGGAACCATGCTCCAAGTGCATCCTAAGTGAGATCTGTGGTCTAGAAGACATTGCACAGAAAAGCCGTATCCATCTATTCCATTCTTAATTCCTCTCCAAATGTACATCGCATTGACCCTCCTTCTCCCAAGGAGTTCATTTTTGGGAATGGATGCCATGGCAAACACCAGTGGTGTCAGAATCCTGATGCATAAAATACATGTAATAAACTCTAAGGCAATCAAATGTAAAATGCAGGGAATATTGAAATGAATTGCAATCTAGTAAAAACATATTTAATATCTCTCAGGTACAAGATGATTATGAGGCTGTAAAATGTTTAAACCAGAGAATGGGAATGACAGACTGAAGACTTCCACCAAGGAAGGTGGTCAGAGGTGCAGGGATGTGGGAGGGGAAGTCATCACTCTTTCCATTCTACTCTTAGCAAATCTGTAGAGCTTGCTTGTAAGATTTCAAACTGGACTTTATATTAACATTTATTGCTCATTCCTTTATATTATGCACCAGAAAAATATCAACTGCTATAAATTTTATAATATTTCATATTACAAAACAATTTCATTTGCTATGTGTCAGGAGAACAATAAAATTGAATAAAAGTTTTTTTAAAATCATGTTTTGAATGTAATGATATTCCCTAATCTCTTTGCTATTTTTTGTTAACATTTTCTTCTATAAAATAGTGCACAGGTTCTACTATATGGTTGGTCTAGTAGCCCAGTGACTTTATTGGGCTCTATCTTGCAGGATGCTAAGTGCCAAAACCTGCAAGTCTGGTCGAACTCGGTACTTTACATGTGGACTTAATTTTAAGCATGTGACAAGTCCCATCAATTACAAAAAGATCACTCGTGTTCTTAAAGCCCAAGCTCAGGTGCTTTCCTTGTCTGGGGTTAGACAGCTTGGCATCTTACAAGACTAAGCCGTGGGGACTTGATCCTATAAACCCTTTTCATGTGATTACCAGCGAACTCCCCGGATTACTCACATGAACATACAAAACAGACGCAGTGACTTAGATAAAAGATACCCATTTCCTAGGATCTTGTGTCCTATACTTGCATCTAAACTATTCTCGTGCTTCACAAAAATCCTTTTGTCGATGCAGTTTATTCTTTTTCAGGCATCGGTACTGGCTATGCTAAGAAAAGTACCAGGAGGTTTGCCAGCAAAGCTGTTCAGGTTCAGCTCTAGCTGCAAGACTTGTACAGGGCAGACAGCTTCCCAGCCGCCCCTCCCCTTTGCTGGAGAGCTGATGATTTGCGCCTTGGGGGGAACGAATCTGCTGGGTTCCAGCATTTCCCCAGGGACCATCCCTTGGCGCTTCCCCAGGGGTTCCCACACCCCTTCCTCCTGACAAGCCTTGAGGGAACTGCTTGGGCAACCGACTCCTAGGCCCCCCATGCCTACTCGGGGAGTGCCGAAACACTCTTTCAAAGCCACCTTTTCCCGAAGAAGAGAATCCCATCCTCAGCTCACCTGCACTCCCCTCTTTTTAAGGTTAAATCTGTTTATTTCAGAAATAAGTAATCCTGATGCTTACTTACAAACATCAATGTTAACTTCATAGTAAGGGGATAAATCCCACAGCATTTTACCTCTCCGGTAGGAATAATATGTCTCCTAGAGACACAGCATTCACAGTCAGGCCTTGGCAGCTTAAGAGGCACATGCTGAAAAAGCTCTTCCCAAAGACGCGTCCTAGCAGCCAGATGTAGGTCAAACACAGAGTAGCCAAGAAAAGCAAAAGAACAAAACAATGGGCTGGATAACACAGAAAGGGTGGCGACACCACAAGTAAGCTCCCTCTCCAGCAGCCCAGGTATTTCAAGCCAATGCCATCTCAGCTGCCTGAGCCCTCCAAGCTTTCCCCACATCTTGCAGATCGAGCCCCAAGAGATGACCTGCAGTCGCACTGTAGAGGCCCTGGGGAGTTCATCAGCACAACTCATTCCTTCAATTTAATGGCCTATTGTAGTGACCAAAACATTTTTCAAAACCTGCTGGCTCCAAAGTCATCATAACTCTATTTTCACAAATATACTAAATACAGCTGAGACTACACGCCAGTGGAAAAATCACATCTAAGTGGCTGCATTGCTTCTGAAATTACAACATCCTTGTGTCTGTGGGTCAATGCACTTGCAGCCTACGTTCCCGTTCCCATTCCCCGGGACAAGACCTAGAGAACTCAGAAAGACAGAGATTTAACCATTTCCAAAATTGCCTTATCTTGTTCAGTTGCTACTTCTGCCTTAGCCTGATGACTAGAGCCAGAGGGGTCTGGCTTCAATGGGCTTTTGATCAAAACCCGGAGAGGTTCCAAAGCCTGGTGGCTTCTTCACGCAGCTTTCTCCTAATTATGCAAACTGGCTCAGCCACATAAGAACCAGGAATAATCCCAGGTGATTCATATGAGCAATCTTAGCTAACCAACACAGTTCTCCTGGTAAAACTGTGCATATAAAATACTTGTAGTGGCCTGTTCCAGATCCCACAAATGAAAGAGAAACTATTTACACAAAGTTAATCCTGTAAATTCTAGCAGCATGACTGCGGAGTTAAGCAGCAGAAACAATGTTTTTGTTTTCTTGACTGGACTATTTATAGAATATTATTTGCTTTTCTAGAAATAAGTGTGTTTTATTTCCATATCTGCAAAATCATGAAATCCCATTTGGGGGAAAATACACATTCACTCACATCCTTGAACCTACTGAGCTGAATTAGTCTAAGAATTTGCAGCTTATCACACGTAACAATACCCAGCAAGAACAGTACATGATTTGAAGGAGAAGTTATCACCGCCCTGGCAGCCATGACGTGCAGAAGACCAGCTCATCAGTGTCCAAAATGAAGCAAGAAGAGTTACACTGTGCAAAACTCAAGATATTTTTCTAACGTTTACACTGCACAGCCAACCTTGTGAAAACTGGCTCAACAATTCACCTATGGTAAGCCTCTTTATTTGTATATATGGGTGTGTAACAGATTACTAGTTTTTCATCACCGTCCTGGTACACACAAGCCTAGGTTTTTCACCAGAGCTGGTACACTTTCATACCAGTTTTTCAAGGCTTCATGCTGATGGCCAAAACATTTAATACGGGCATTTTGAAGGCTTGGCAAGTGGCATGCTTTATTCCTACATTCCTTTAAATAAAAAGGTCTCCCTTACACCTCCCAAACTCTCCAGAAATAACCATTAACTATCTGTTAGGCACTTCTCTGAGAGAGACAAATGGGATCAACCATTTTATGCGCTGAGAAGGTGAGAGAAAAAGAGATATTCCATTGTCCCTGCTGCTGCGTAGTCCTGTATGGGGTACAGGTGATGCAAGTGACAGTGGGTGTTGTGGTTTAACCCCAGCCGGCAACTAAGCACCACGCAGCTGCTCACTCACCTCCCTCACAGTGGGACAGGGGAGAGAATCAGAAGAGTAAAAGTGGGAAAACTCATGGGCTGAGATAAAGACAGTTTAATAAGTGAAGCAAAAGCCACGCACGCAAGCAAAACGAAACAAGGAATTCTTTCACCACTTCCCATCAGCAGGCAGGTGTTCGGCCATCTCCAGGAAAGCAGGGCTCCATCCGTCACGCAGAACGGTTCCTTGGGAAGACAAACGCCATCACTCCAAACATCCCCCCCCTTCCTTCTTCTTCCCCCAGCTTTATATACTGAGCATATGGTACGGAATATGCCTTTGGTCAGTTGGGGTCAGCTGTGTCCCCTCCCAGCTTCTTGAGCACCCCCAGCCTCCTCGCTTCTGTGAGAAGCAGAAAAGGCCTTGACTCTGTGTAAGCACTGCTCAGCAATAACGAAAACATCTCCGCATTATCAACACAGTTTTCAGCACAAATCCAAAACATAGCCCCATACTAGCTGCTATGAAGAAAATTAACTCTATCCCAGCCAAATTCAGCCCAGCAGGGCAGGACATTAAATGCAGAGATCAGCACCTCTACTGCAGACTGGCAATGGGACAAAGATGTTTCACTGCAGGACTTCTGCATCATGATTGAGTGTCAGTGAATACACGCAGAAAGGGACAGGTTCTCTGGTATTCTTAGTGCCATGTAAGAAAAGGAAAGCAAACTTTATCTGGCCAGAGATTTGGACCAGCACATGTCCCCATTGTAGGAAGAATTTAAAGGTGGTGGATGAGATGGAATAGAGTCTGGTTAAATATGAGTGTAAAAGGAAGAAGCTGATTCACAAGGAGGTCCCAAACTGATGAGTTTTCCCTTGGTGACAGAAAAGTCACTTTTTCTAACCCAAGACATAGCTGGATGTGTAAGTGCCATAGAGCAGCAGCTCTTGCCTGTAGTGCCATGTCCTGCTGTGAACAATCTGAAGGCAAGATTAGCGGAGAATTGGAGCCTACTGTTTTGATTCAGTAGCATTGATGGACTCATCTGTAAGCTGCAGGCTAAGCTGATGAATAAACACCTACTTAAATTTAGGCCAATACTTAGGTACTTTGGTGGATAAGAAGCCCAAAAGAGAATGGCCAGCAGAAATCAGTATTTTGGTATAAAAAAAAGCTAGAGCTGGTAAAAAATTAATTTTCCCCCCATTCACATGAGAGGTTCTTGATTTGCTAAAGAAATTATAGAAAAAACCACCAGTTGGAGTGTTTAGTGATTTCTACAGCCACGATGAATGTTTCCTTTTTCTTACACTTTGAAACTGACTATCTAGCCCTAAAAAAAAAAACAAAAAACCACCAAACCAAAAAATCAACACCTTCTAGCATCCCTGCTCCCAGGTTTGGATTCACAATATAAAGCTTCATTTTATTCCCAAGTGCTACAGAAATGTGACATATATAGGTACATGACAGACCAACCTCAGGATTCAGCATGGCCAGTGTGCAGATGTGCACTGTAACACATCAAATGAGAACTGAAAATTACCCACCCTCCCTGTCACAAAAAGTTAACCATTTTTTTGTTTTCTTCTGCATGAGATGCCAAAAATAAAGATTGATGGGAATGGGTGAAAATGAGATCTGCTCTAGCTCAACCAGAAACTACAGGATCCATGTAGAATCGCTCAGTAAAATTCTTTGACGTGGGTCATGCAGCTTCTTCCAATATGAAGCTCATCATCGTCCACACTTTGTGACATTGAGTTATTTGACATTTGACCTAGTATTTGCTTGACGTAAATACACGCCAGGACTGTTGCTTTGGCACCACCTACCAAAATCAAATCCTGTTTCTAACAAATAATAATTTTAAAACAGGCTATTCCTGCCACAGAAGAAAATCTGTTAAAAAGTTGACTCACGGAGTAGGCTCAATCCCTCTCCTACTTTACTTTTACACCCACAGAGCTCCACTCATTTCTGCAGAGGTAGCTCCTGACTTACTTCAGCTTCTGTGAACCAGAGTCAGGCCCTGGCCTTGCAAAAAAAACACGCTATTCACTGCTCCCTCTGCTGGCCTCGCAGCACCTCCGGCTTGTGCAGATGCCCGAGCACAGAAGCAGACGTATGCAGAGCCCATTTCCAATGCTACCGCAACTAAACACCTGGCAGGTAGAATCAGGCATGCGAAAAGAAAAAAAGAAGTAAAGGGAAAAAAAAAATCCTAAAATCAGTGATATTTTAAAGTACTGAAGAATATATTATCAAAGATGAGGAGAATTCTTTTAAAAGCCGAAGTACTTCAGAATGCAGAAGTACTTGAATAAAAAGCAGATTTTTAAAAGCATTTTAATTTCAAGATTTTGGAGGGCAGACATCAAAAGTCACAGAAGTTGATAACAGGCTATTAAACTCCATTTTACATGAGGACTCTAGACCAAGTCATCAGAGAACAAAAGTTGCTTCTGTCTGCTGGCTGTCACGTCATATCTGCCCCATATTTCAGTTTCATGACAGCAAATATTTATAAAAGCCATGAACAATTAAAAAAACTAAAATAAGCTCTACACAAAAGTATCTTCCGTAAATTCACATCTGTAGAAACCTGTCAGAAGTCTGAACACTTGATACATTGATAGTATGGCCCCCTTTAGGAATATCGTATCTAATTAAATTGCATTTTACAGACGTACATTTGTTTGGCACCAGAATTATTCTGCCAGTTTTGATCCTAAGACGGTCTTAGTGGATCTTAAAGAGGAGCCACAGGCAGGTTTTATAACATAACAGGAACCTAACCTTTAATCACAGAGAAGTTTCCATTTATGTTAAATAAATGGATAACAATTTTTGTTAAGAGAAGATGTGCCTTTCCTTAGCGTGTTCATAGTGAAACAACCCTGCTGTCTTCTAGTACTGAACAAGAACCAAAGTGTCATTGTGTAGAAATCGCTGAAATTGAAAGCGAAACTAGGCAATATTAATTGGCCTGAGAATAATGATAAAAGGAAATTCTCATGAAGTTAGTGTTTTGAATTATTTTCAGGCTCTAATAACTTTGAGTGACACTGGACATAGCAACCAGGGAAAGAAAAAAGAATATGGAACTCAGGAGAAGTGAGCTTTTACTCTGTTCTTGGGTTCAATTTCCAGCTCTACCACAACCCTCCGGTTAAACCTTCATAGAAGTAATTTATTATCTTTGTCTCTCATTTCTCAATTTTGCAATCTAAGTACTTTCTTTACTATATTTTGCATATTTGGGCTGTAAGATCTGCTATAGTATATGACTATAGCAGAGAGTACAAGAAGCCTTCACAATGACCCCCGGGATGATGATCTAACATGCTGCTTGAGTCTCTAGATGCTATCATACAAGTGACACTAATATGAATTCTGTCCTTTCCTTTTTAATTTCCTCTTAACTTTATCTTGGTGAAGTGCCCCATCTTAAAGAGCACGGACTCCACAGACATGCTGAGCATCTTCCACAAAAGTTGGGGGCACTCATCACTTCCCAGGAGAAACACAGTACCTTGTACAATCAGACACAGTCTCCACAAGATAAATTGAGATGGTCAAAAGAGATAATGGCTTATCTGTAAGGATTCCATTCATTCATCTACAAGCACACTCACATAGGTATATCTCGTATGCCAGACTAAAAGCAGATCAGGCATTGTTTAAGTGGCACCTAAAAATCTGTTGTCAGTACTTGCCTCAAACAATTCTAACATGGTTCGTAATAGCAAATGAAAACTACTTTTGTTTACTTTAACCTCTTCAACAGCTGGTAAAAAGAAAAAAAGCCATTTCTGTAGTTCAGCTGAACACTAGACTGCCCAGAGATAAGTAACAGGACAGGCACTAGCACAGGACACCAGCTCATTCTCAGCACAGTAGCAGCACACACAACTCTACTCCACACCCCGCAAGTGGGTGGGAAGGCTGCCCGCTGTGAGACCTCACTGTTGGCTTTCAGTCCAAAACCAAAGGACAGCAGTGAATTGAGACAAAAGCTTTCCAGTCATATTCTTTACACATACTTATGTGAAATAAAAGCTCTGTGTGCATGTATGTACATAGCTATGTTTAGCCATCTTGTAAATCTGAAGTAGGATGCTACCAATTTAAATTCCACCAGAGTTTTTGGCCATACGCACCCTATCTGTTCTCATCTGCATAGCTGCAAAGCTTGGGTAATACCTGGCTGTCAGCAGGGTTTACTGTATGTAATACCACTTCCACAATATTGATACCTGACCCAACACAGAATCATGATACCACCCAGTACCACAAAACTACTAAGTATATAGGACAAGGAGCAATCAAGATTTCAAGGCGCCTTGGGTGTAATCAGGGATCTCTCTTCCATTTCTAACCCTCATCTTTCCAGCTGCTCTGACGTTACTGAGGGCCAGAACCCTACAGCTTGCCTTCGCAGCACCTGCAGTTCAAGTTGGTGGTAGAAGAGTTGGAAATTTTCCTTCTTCTTCCATTCCTCTAGAAGAACAGGCTACCCAGCCCAGCCCAGCCCAATCCTCTCCCTCACCCATTCCCAGACTCACAGACCTCCCATCCATGGGAGCTCTGCTCTGCTCTTGCTCTTCTACTGGGCAGAACAGCCAGCTGAGGACTGAGTGTGGAAGCACGAGCTGCTTCCAGCCCTCCCACTGCTCTGTGCTGAAGTGCCATGCAAATACCACTGCCTAGTTCTGCAGAGAATCAGTTTTGCTCATAGTTGGTTGAACAGAAGTCTAATTTCATGAATATCATGAAAGTATCAACATCTAATAACTTTAGCACTCTGTACCTAGAAAATCACACTATTAGCAACAGATCAATATATTGCCCATGACTGGGGATTTGTTTCAAATCTATACCACCCTCCGTAGGAGTCTTGACTGCTACACTGTAATGACTCGTGTAACAGCTCTTGGCCATTATAAGGACAAAAACTTGGCTGCACTTGAACCGTAGTGCTTGGTTCTGATGATATTAATATACCACTGAAAGAGGAAGACCAGCCCATGTGAAAGTAAATGTCAGGAATACTTAGAGTAATTCCTAAAGGTCTGGTAATAACATTCACCGTATTGTCACTGAAGCAGTTATCATAAGTAAGTTTTGGCAATACTTTATTTCTACCACGTATCTATTGGATAGGCTACTGGATGGCTTGGAGGATGCTTAGAAATAATAGTAACATGAACATTGCTAGACCCTTGATCAAAAAACTTTACCAGGGCAATCCATGCACGTAACTCTGAGTACGGTGGCAGAGGAAAAGAGACATCTAAAGACTGCATCAGCAACACCTATTCCAGTGTTCTGATCTTTACAACTTTGGCTGTAACTATTCTTAAAACCAAACACTTCCACCCGAAACCAAATAAAAGCAACAGACCAGGGCAATAAAAGCACCATGTTCTATTAAGAAGCATGCAGCAACTGACCCCGAGAAAAACATTATCTTACAAAAAACAGGAGACCATTGGAGCATGATTATTTTCTTCATTAGGTTTTGATATTACCAGATATGAAACTCTCACTCACTGAGTTTTGTCACGCACTACCTAAACCTGCAAGGTACTAACACTGCAAAAGTAGGTTGTAACTATAAATACTATATTATTACTAAACGATTTATTATACCCTTGAACTGCTAGCAAGACAGTAGTTTGATTCTACTTACCGACCAGCTGATGACTAGCTCTGACTTACCAAAACAAAAATCCTAGGTCTATGTATCTCCTGAATTATGTAGAAGTCTTAAACTTCTGGATACAACTTATCACTATAATGAGCCACTCCAGAAGCCCAGGTGCAGTCCAAGCAAGTATTCACACCCCGGGTGCTGATCCCACCGACTGATGGATTGGCAACTTTTGGAGCCAAGATCCCCTTCTGTGTTTGTTACAGTGGCAGTCTTATGAGAAGTACGTCTACACAGTTAACAAAATTAAAACATAATAAAACTAAGGTTTAGCCCTGATTTGTAGAATTGCATTGCTCGCCTATGTTATATAACATATAAGCAACTCAACAGCCTCCTATATAAAAATCAGCTGCTCACATATTAACTCAGCACAAGCACTCTCTAGCACTCTCTAGCTGCTGAGAACAGCTCTAAGCCAAGACTAGGATGTCCAAGCCCTAGGTGGAGTGAAACCATGGAACATTTAGATTAGAATTCTTCCAAATTTATTTCAGGTGTCCTACAGTTGTCATCTCTGTGCTTTTTAAGGGATCTTAAATTGCCACATCTTTGCCCCACACAGTCATCTAATGTTTAACTGGGGAACAAAGAGGTCAGCATAAGGTAGCTTCCCAGGTTCAGCATTAGGTTTTACCACAGCGTCCCCCTCCAAAATGTACAGTATTTCTGCTGTCCATGTTGAAAATAAATTACACTATCTTTTTCTCAAATTGTCAAAAGCTACCTTTAAATGGAGATCCAATGTTTTCCATAGGTTTTATACTTTCAAATCAGAGAAGGGAAAAATCCCATTTTTGGCTAGTGAGTCTATTCTGGATATGCACAGATGGAGTGAAATTATTTTGTGGTGTAACTGATAAGGAAAGTTAATCACTAGAAAGAAATTGGTTGGAAAATAGATTTAAATGGCAGAGCAATATAACTTGCCTAATTTGGCTGCCACTGGCAATGCAACAAAAGTAGCACTCCTGAGATGCAGAAGAGATGTTTATAGCAGGGAAAACAACAGAGACAGACATGCTGAGGTCTCTTTATCTGATAACTTTGTGGTAATTGCCTTTCATGCCCTGTGGCATGTAGGATGCACTAATTTGGCATTCAGTGAGTACAGCAAAGAAGCATAATGCAAACAAAGAAGAGTCAAACTCTGCACTACTGCTTTACCTTACTAAATTACCAAGCCACAGAGTGTTTGCATCATCACAAAGTCTGAGAAAGACATTTCTATGGGCCAACATCATCCTCTTCCTAGAGTCCAGTCTCATTTCCATCAGTGTACCTGACTGATTTCACCAGTTCTTTCTGAGCGGCTCTGCTGTGAAGTCTGGTTCTATTTGCTGGCTGAGGTTTCACCCTTGGTTTGAACGCCAAGTGAGTGGTTACAGGCATTTCTTCCTCCTGTCCAGTTGTCTGCTGACATCTCCTACACTGAAGGCAGGGAGCCTTCAAAAACTGTTTCTACCAAAATCAACATGAATTTTGCCTCTGATTTTACTGGGTTTAGAACTTGTCTCTATCGCCCCTTCCTTTCTCTTCACCAACTACTGCATAGAAGCAAAGTCATCAGTATTGCTGAGCATAGCTCAGTTCCCAGGCACCTTCTTCTGTCAAACAGGTTTTTTAAATATTCTTAATTTACATTTTGGGGTTTTCTCCTGTACTTTTTATACTGCAGTGTCTCGCCTCTTAAAAACCACATACAGCTGTGAGTACATGTGTTCCCTCTTTCTCATAATAGGGGACCCCAAAGACAGCAACCCTTTATTACTAACTGCAGGGAAGAATGCACAGCACTATGCTCTACCTGACACAGCTGTATCTCCTCCACATCTGCTTTGCAGTCACTCATTCAGCATCCAGGGGAAGAGTATCAAGGACAACAAGAATGAAAGAAGAATGGACTAATGTACACACACAGGCATACACACATATACAAATGTGGCATATGCTCACTAATTTTTATTATTTGCTGTTTATAATCTGGTCACACCCCTGGTCCCCAGCCCCATTATGAAAAATCTTATCAGTATACTGTTCCACACACACAGCGGTCTTTTTCACAAAGATTAGGCAGCAGATGCCAGAGTGAGATTCTGTATTAATAACACACTGAGGAAATAATTAGTAATACATTGATCCTTTACATCCTTATGAATTTGCTAACAGAGACCAGGATTCACCCTTACGGAAGGTAAATTCAGCTCCCATTGCATTCAATACAAGCTGTACAAATTTCTGTAAGGGATGAGTTGCGTGCAGAGGGTTTGGTGGTTATTGTTACAGCAAATCAAGTAAGATGCAACAGATGCAAAGAGAAATGGTTGGAGAGGGGCAAAGATAAAGTCCAAGGACTAAATGGCAGGTTTGCATGTATGCCAGCTGCTCTGCAGCACAGGAGAGAGAGGGGGGCAAACAAATACTTACCAGGTTTAATTTCCAGCAGCTTCAGTCTGGAATCCTCAGGGGGATGCAAACGCCTCTTCTTGCGCCAGCAACGTGCTGGGTACGTGTACAGCTGACCTGGGGCCAGGCCTGAAGATTAAAGGCAAAAAATAAATATAATCACATTTCAGTTTGTAAACCACAAGCACTGTCTCTAGCATCTTTGTTCTTGCCCTTCCAGTGTCTCCTTGTTGGAGGGTTCAATCCTGCACATCATGAGGCAGAACTATGCACTCAAGGCATCCAGTGCTCCTGAGGCTCCTCAGCACCTCTTGGGATCAGGCCTACAGAGAATCTAGGTCTCACTTAGACACATCACTCAGCTCTACTGAAACCAGAGCTGTACATAAATAATTTGTGATTTCTTCAGGGTAAATAGAATTTCAAACTCTCCTGGGTCACAGGGGCGATGCCTCCTCCACAGGCAGAGAAAGGCCCTTGGGAGAGAAGAGATGAAGTTCCGACATGCAAATCATAAGGCCCTGATGCACAAAGCAGCTCAGGAAATTTGTGTCTTCCAAGTGGGAACAAACCAAGATCCACGAGGTCTGGCTATTTGGACTCTGTATTTTTGCTTAAATTCTGGACTTTTGTTTGAAGACAGATTCTTCATTCTGTTTATTACCTCCTCATGCCAACATCCTGAATGGGGGAGGAGACACAGAAGTAATGTTTATATTACTGCATGCTCCATTGAATCACATTTGGCATTGCTGGCTTCTGAGCTGCCCTGGCTCTCCTGACAGACACCCCTTAGCCAACATTCAAGCTATGCTTTGCTCTCTTGTATTCAGAACACAGCAGGGCTTCACGAATGCATCGCTACTAGGAGCACAGAAGCACACTGCCAAGTGCTTCAAAGCATCCTCAACTGCCCCAGATACTCATGACACACAGAAATACCCAGCAAGACACAGAAAAGTTGGAAGAATTTCATTCTGTCCCCTGCTTCCCCTGCCCTCTTTGTCCACCAATTCTACTTTGGCTTTTCTGTCCTGCTGCGGCTGCTGTTAGTCTTCAAGGGGCTACAGCGCATGACCGCAATCCCAGACTCGTTGCCCTTAGAATACAGGTAAGACCATGTAAGAGAGAGGACAGGCATGGTGTTACCATATCTGAAACTGTACCAACAGTGAACAGCTGGACAACACAAAGGGGATGCCAGTAAAGCAGAACAGCTCAAAGGCCCAAGAGTTCTCTCACCCCTTCTGAAGTAGCCAGTAGAGTGTACCAGCCTGGGAACAAAACTGACTCACTGAACCAAATGAGGATAATTAAAAAACCAATATCCTGTTACTTGTGGGGCAGGGGGGAAGACACAACAAAATTATTCGCCGCAAGGGAATGGGCTAATCAAATTCTGCAAGTGAAGCCTAAGCTCCTGGTTTGAAATCTTTAAACTGTTGGGAATGCCAGTTCAGACCCCAGTACTTTCCACCTACTTCCCAGGCACTGGTGCATAAATGGAGGATCTACAGCACGCTGCCTGGGTATGGCTGAGCGATGGAGTATATGCAGAGATCCTGGCTGTTCCAGGTCACAGAACGCTCTGAACTGGGGCTTTTCACACCCTTCTTTCATTGCTGCACACTGCTTGCTGGGCATTATGCCCACCCCAAGAAGGACACATTTCAGAGCAAGGTGCTTAGGACTCGTTTGTGAATAAAAATGTGAATAACTAGCACTTCTACGATGTTTGGACACACTTCTTCATGCCACTTTGCAAACATTAACCACTGCAAACAATTGCTATTATGATGAGGTGGATTGTGCCTGGCTCTGATGCGAGTCATTAAAGAAGTGGAGGCAAGAAGCCTCACCCCTTCACAGTAGGTCCTGTGCAAGAACTTGCTCACAACTTTGAAATGGCGGTTGCGAGACCAAAGCAACAGGACAGAATCAGCCCTCCATTGCACAGGCCTCCACAGAGGAGTCATTTGAATGAAATAAGCGGCACAGCTTTGAGCATTTGTCCCAGACAGAGAGGAGCAAGGATCTACTGCAGTTTTGGGGGAGTATCTGTCAATGTGGGTTCAATTATTGAGTGCTATTATATAAAAATAGCAGTTCTGCATTCAGCCAGGGCAGTGAAAGCCAACCACAAATGCTGAAAGCCCAACAAGAAACAAAGCAGGTATCCTTGAAAAGACAGAGGTGGGAAAGCCTCTTCCCTAGAGGAGCTACAGCCCACTCCAGCTGGCAGATAGATCAATAACAGATGGATGATCCAACATCCATCTCTGCACCCCTTGAGGTAAGCTCTCTGTTCCTATTCACAATACCCTTGCTCATTAATACACAGCCATCCAATGAACTTAAAACATACACCAGACCTTCACTTGATCCAAACCCATCAAATGCTACCTTCAGTCCTCCACCCTGACCCCATCTGTCACTGTGCTGGCTCACATGAAGTGTGGATCTTTGATTGTTAACACAAAGGAGGGACAACAAGGAAAGGGTCGGTTCTGAATGCTTTGAATCTAGCCCCTCCACAGTCAATCTTGCAGTGCCTATGGAAACAATGCATATACAGGTCTTACTGTCTTCAGCCCTGGCTCAATTGTCTCTCCCTCCAGTGCCTTATAGGGCAACCAGAGAAGGTTCCAACCATTTGCTTATAGAGGAAATAGCAGAACCTGCAATGAGTTATGTTGTTTATCTCATTAGTGTAGGAGAGTCATAACTCAAAGCTTGTGTGAAAGGCTGGGGGAGGAGGAGAAAAGGAGGGAGTTATGTGCAGTATTGTGTGAAATTAACCCTGAACTGTTTATCATGAGATGCAGTTTTCTGACTCCTTTAACAAAGAGGACAGTAAGAAACCAGGTTAATATGCTGAGATCCTGACTCTCCTCTCTGTTTTTCAAGCCCTCTAAGTGAAAAGAGGTCCTGGAGCTTTGCCATTTGTCTTCATACCGTTTTTCAGGTTAGGGATACTAAATGGCAGTGAACACAGCACACCTGACAGATACCAGCGTGGTTGGCAGAAAATTTTCAGAGCCCTTCAGTATGGGCATAAGCACATTGTGTACAGCCTGAAAACAGTCACGCTAAAACTGTAGGGGGATGTTTTGACCCACCATAATACTACAAGAAATAGATGATGCAAAGACACCCAAGGGAGCACTAAATGGGCTAATAAAAATCAAGAAAGGGGAGAGCAAATATGGGGGAGGAGGGCTGCTTCATTTCACACTGATTATTCTAATTCAAAATAACAAAAGCATCAGATTTGGTGGCCAATGCAGATGCAGTAGGCTTGTTTCACTTAAGATTCTCTGTGAAGATTGTTCCACCATTAGTCTCCTCAGCAGACCTGCAGGAGAAATGCCACTGATCTCCTTTTGCAGGGTAAGCTGCCAAACAGTTCACTATGAGAACTGAGGAAAAATAGATTTGCACAGTGAATTTGCTCAAGGTAGTCCAGAGAGCTTGTGGCTGAGAAAGGCAAAGTGTTAAGATCTCTTGGTTCCTGGTGTGATGCCGTTAAGATGATTTCTTCTGTGTGGAGACACCAGTGAAACCCATATAAGACTATCTATGTCTATCTTTGTAGCAGATGCTCTTGCCAAGACATTACTTGTGGATATAGTGGATATATACCTGCTTATTACTGCATTTAAAAGGATAAAAATAGCAGCACTTTACTCATAACCAGATGCTATAAGAACAGAAATTCCTTAGGTAAACTGATCAGCAAAAAAAAATGAAAGCTAGTTTTGCCAAAGCATAATCTCTTAGGAATGGGGAATTTTCAGCTGAAACAAAAAACCAACTGTGGTCATGAAGCAACCTACAAAAGAAGGGTTAGCCCAGAACCTCAGACAACTCCCAGCTTGTAAACCACATTCAGCGGTCCCAGATTACCCCAGTAGTTTTGGCAGCTAAAACATTCTCAGGGTATTTTTAACGCTGGTAAAACACCTGTTGCATCCTGCACCAGAAGTGGCTGCATTTTACTATAGAAAGTTTTCTGACAGTACTGCAAGACAATACTAAATCTACTTTGGATATTTTAGGAATAGGAGCAGTGCAAGGATCCTTCCCTCAGTATATCCTAGGAAAGGGACAGGGAAAGTTTCAGCTAAGCACTCTTCAGAAGCAGCAACTGCCCCAAGAGGGGGGGAAATATCCTATGCATTCCTCCCAGTCCACCTCCTGCAAATAGGCCAGTGGAGGAGGTAAGAGCAGGCTGCACCGTCCCATAATTCTAGATGTGGAGATTGGGGGGTTTTTTTCAGTATGGTTTACAGTAACTGGCATGTGTATAAGCACATGTGTGCACATCTTGCTTCTGGTGCCCATTCACCCTAGCCCCCTCCCTGCCTGGATTCTCTGGTTTGCGCTGAACCCCTCCGCCCCCCCCCCCCCCCCCCAAAAGAAACCCAGTTTGGTGCCATCAAAAAAATCTGTTCCCAGAGCTAACGGTGGGTCAGACACTTAGCCATATTCTAACAAAATTGCCCCTGGGGTTCGGGAGGACTTCTGTCTGAGTAACAGCTCCAGTCTTTGAAGTGGTGACTGTCCTTTGCCTTTCAAACAAGGATTTCAGATGGATTTGCTCTAACAAAGGAAAGACTGACCAAAGTCTACAAAAATAACAGTGCTTTTTTCCCTTGAGCTTCACTGAGCTTTGGAACAGGCATTAACCAAAGCTCTTTAAGGACATATTCCGATTTCTGTCTGCACCTGAGGAAACTGCGGCTCCAGAACTGATATCCAAGTAACTTGTCCAAAGCAGAACTAGGAGTTATAGGTATATTTCTAACCATCAGAACAACGTTCATTCCAATAACTGGACTCTCCTATATTTTACCTTGGCTTTATATCCTTCCCAATATAATTCCTTATTTTCAGCATTCATCTGAAAAACTCCCACCTCCACCTCTCCACCCTGAAGATAACTCCAGTCCTGCTTAGAGCAGAACATTGTGTCTTCTACTGCAGACTGGGATCAATAGCATTAAAAGAGCTACAATGATGTGGCCTTAGAAACTACCATGTCAGGCACTTCTCTGGGTAGAGAGAGAATAATTAGGATGAGCTCTCTGCAGTTACCAAAGGAAATCCCCTGCAGGCACAGAGGTTTAGGCAGCTTCTCTTCTATGTGGCCTGTAGCAGGTTTGAGCTCCTATTAATTAAACCCCACGAGGGCTCAGTGGCCAGCCCTCCATACATGCACATGCATACACAGACACAACGCTACCAACCTGGTCCCCTGTGCCTTTTCTCCATCCAGATGTAGCAGTTGTTCTGAGCTACCCCAGTTTGTGAATCCAGGAAGGGAAGGCGGACGCTCCGCTCAGCACACAGCCGAGAGTTGTAGCTGCGACAGTGTTCAATTGCTTCTTTGTAGAACTGGTCCCCGAGTCTGCCAAAAGAGACAGGGCAGAGAGTAAGAAAGATCGCACTGCCCCCTCAAACAATGGACAAGCAGAAAAACTTTCCCTAAACACATGCAAAGCTTACTGACATGAGACACTGCTGAAGCAGATCATGCAGAAAGTGCCACCAAAAGATCAGACTCTCAGGAACTGGACACAGATATTTTCAGTAGTGGCATAGCTACTGAATGAGCAAATGATGCAACCAAACCGGCCCATTACCCTGGGTCAGGCAACATATACACCATGGTGAACTCATTCTATTGTTTCTCTTCCCCTGTAGTATGTCCAGCCAATTCAGCAAACTAGTCATTTCAATCCTATGTTGCAGCAACTCTTGCAGCATATTTTGAGCAACCAGCAAGCCAGCCAGGTTTAGAAGGATTTCCCTCCAGTATTTCTGGTGTCAGAGAGCCCATAAGAGCAAAGGACATAGTCCTCATTTTGTGTGCTTCTGAGGCATGAAAACACACCCCTTAACAACTAGGGCCATGTCTGCAATGGTCAGACTAGACATTTTGTCATAACCCTTCCAGAGTTTTCCACAGTCAAACCTGAGGCACCAACAGCAGCAGGCTACAACAGTGACCAGTAAGAGCCAGCGTGGCAAATGCTGCTTTCCTCTGGAGCGCAGTGTGAGGAACAGTTCTAAAGACAATGTCACTTATTTCATAAATAACTATTTGTTCAAAAATTCTGTAGAATCTTCATGTTCCCTTGAGAAAGGTTTAAAAACTCTGCCTGCTGGAGATTACCAAAATCCTCCCTCCAAATTTTTCTAAACAGGGAAAAGCATCAAAGTAAAGCTACCCTGAGGACACAAAGCAGCTGTCATGCTGGAGCATTGCAAAGTAGGTGGGCCACGCTGCTGAACCTCATTCTTGATCTATTGTCAAGGTGAAATTCAGTCGTGACATGAATAGCTAGAACAGCTACCCATTAGGGGTAAGTTCATTAGAAAATAGGAGTAGAGTGAAATATAGCATAACTTGCTCTGACTCTGATATTCATTAGTGTGCAAAAAGAGTATAGCATGCACAGAAAGGGAGCTGAAGGGATGCACGCACAGAGATAAAAACGGCTCCCTTTCCTGTTCTATTAGTTGTTTTCCCCACTACACTCTTCCATAGGCACAACTGGCATTTTAATAGTATACTCCTTTTCCACACCTCTTAATGTCAAATTGGTGCAAATTGCTCTGTTTTACCACCTGTGCCTTTGTTCTGACTCACGCCTTTTAAGTCACTCCTTGGTTGCACCTTATGACTTCCATGTGAGCCATACTCTTTTTCCCCTGGGCTGTACTGGCCCGATATCCTCTCACTGACAGGGCCCAAGAGCAAAGGCTCCGGGAAGAACGCAAGAGCAGGGCAAATACAGAGGGAGGCACCCCTCGTTTCCCCTTCTCACTTCTGATGATCAGAATTTAACTTCCCCAAGTCTCCGGCTACCCAATGGTGGGGGTATTAAGTTTAACAGACCTTGATGAGTCTGTCTTCCACGAATTTATCCAACCAACTCTTCAACCCCCTTATGTTTTTCACACTTAAAATGTTGTGGGGTGATGAGTTCCACAGCTGAACTACGATTCATGTGAAAAAAGCATCTCCTTATGCTTGTTTTAAGCCATAACTCAAGTATTTACAGTTACAAGCCCCTAAGTCTCTCACAAAGCTTCCATCAGGTCATTTTTCTAACGAGCAGAGAGTATTCAGCACACTGAGCCCCTGGATGTCGAATGAGCACCGTGGCTGGATGCTGGAGCCCACCAGCTTCCTGCTGCCCTCTGCCACTCTGACTTCACCCACCGCATTTCAGAACGTCTCCAAGGGAAGGAAGGAGGCAGTCCTCCACAAGCAGGAATTGCGCACGGGAGTCAGTACATCCTTTGGCTACAGAGACTTTCTAAGGGTTGTTCAGTGGCATCACGCAGCAGTGAACATCTGTATCAATGTGGTGCCTCACAGCCCTGTCCTGCCACTGCTGACCACCACCTCCTGGGCAGCAGCTGGCGCGGGGACCTTAGCAGGGTAGCTGAAGGAGAGCTCTCTGGACTGCACCAGCGAGCAGAGGGCAGAGCCGTGGGCAGAACATGTACAGCAGGATCCCTCCGGACACTGAATCCCCTGCAATGACCTCAAACCCCTTTTTCCATAAAAATGGGGGGCGGGGAGTGGAGCAGAGGAGAAAGGAAAAGATAAGCTGCACTACTATACAAAGAATGTGACTAGGAAGAAATGAAAGCTTATTAAAAGCTGTAATTAAAGTTGTACACTTGTGTAATCAAAGTCAGTAACAAGGAGACTCCAGTTGATCAAAGATTAACAGCTCTTTCCACAAACACTTGAGCTTTCACAGAGCTATGTCAGATTCCCCCTGTATTAAGCCAGGGATACTCACTAGCTCCAAGGAGTTTACTGGAAGGAAGAGCACAGCCATGTGACAACAAACTGCCACCCCTGTATAGGTTTTCTTTATGCTAAAAATTACTCCAATCATTAGAATATGCACACCACAAAGCATCCGTATTAACAAAAACAATACGTCTCAACAACCCAGATATAGGATCTGGCTGGAGATGACCTCAGTTTCCACCTTCTTCTATGAGTGAAAATAACTATAATTCTTAGAAAGTTAAATATTTGGCTTTAAATGACACTGTCAAGTAGGGTGTAAGATCAAATTTCAGATTTTTCTAAGAGGGAGAAAAGGGGTTTTGAGATCCTAATGGCAGAGAAACTACCAAGTTAATGGATCAAATTCACTCCTGACACAATCTTTTAGTCTAGCTGTTTCATTACATTAAAGATTTTAAATATGCATCCTCTGCCTTAAAGAAAAATAATAATTTAGGAGAAGCAGTTAGTCACGTCCATACTTTAAGAAAGTTTGCCTTGGCTCCACTACAGCAAGCATGATCAAATACCCCAGCCCATAAGTATTCACTGGAAAGGTATTCAGATACTGGGACCTTGAGTACTTGCCCTGACTTTAATTATAAATGGAATCTTTAAGAAGTGACAAATAATCAAATACAGGAAAGTAAAGAAACAGTATTTCCTTATGACAGTCATATCTTAGTGGAAAACAGCTTCCCTACAATTACTTTTGGGTGGTTGGTTGTTTTATTTTACCATTAGTCTTCACTGGAGTGACTCTGACTTGTTCCAAATTTCAGTTATTTTGTTTTAAGGAACTTTAAACTTAGAGATATTTTTTTTTCTTTGTTTTCAGTGCTACATATCTAAACACAGCATGTTTTGTCTTATGCAGGAAAACTAGAAAGTATTATTAGAATCAGGGCAAAAAAGGGAAAGTACTGTCTTATTGTGCTCATCACTGTGGAGTCATGGAGGTGGGACAAATCCCAGCCCCCTCCCAAGAGGTTTACAATGGAGCTGGAGAACAGATAAGGGCGGGAATAAGACTGGAGAGCGCATGAGCTGAGATGAAACTCAAGCAGATCGGCTCAGTTTAAGCAAGCAATATGCATGAAGAGAAAAAAAATAAACGGACAACATTAATAGTAAGAAGTGGATCATATGTCAGAAAGATTAATTATTTGATGTTACATGCTTCATAGTTTTCCCAAGCTGTGTTGCTATGGAAGACTTACACTTCATCTCCTGAAAAAATATCTGTAAAAACTATGGGGAATTTCTGCATTATTTTTATGAAAAGTATGTATGAGTCAGTGCTGTGCTGTGACTGACTGCAAGGGTCGATTCTTCCCTTTGGAGACAGGAGTGAAAGGTCACACAGACTTGTCTAGATTGATATTAATGACACAAAATCATCAGCATATGCGTAGATTTCAAAGATACTGGGGGGAAAAAAATCAAGGAGCACACATGAACAACTGCTGGCCAAGGAAGGCAAATCAAAGGAAAGCAGCACAACTTGAAATAGAGAATAAAGTTGTCAGCACACTGCAAAAAACACACAGCCCCTCAGTGCAGAGACACAGGTGAAATCCCAGATGCCTGGGACCAGCCAGCCGGTGACACTGCTGGCATGCACGCAGGCTTTGCATTTACATTCCAGCCCGGGGACACCAAAATAACCCAGTTCTGGCTGACTAATAAAAGCTCCCTGGCTTGGAAAAGAATAACCTATGCTATTATAACCTTCTGCAAGGCTGCATAGGAGGGGTATATGTCTAGTAGAAGATAGGGGCTCTTTTTTGGTGAAAAAGGGCAGGACTGAAACTAACCAGCAGGTTCAGAGCAGCATGAACAGGGAGGTGAGCACTCTGAAAGCACCACCAGCCCCATGGGTCCTGGGACAGCGATGGAAGGCTGGTGCAACTTTATGCAGCCTTGCAGGTAGTCACTGGCATGAGAGTATGCACCAGGATAGAAGATCAGACCCTGTGACTTTCATGAGGTCACTGTTCTTTTAAGTATGAAGAAACTGAAGTTTTCCATCATGGAATCAGGTCAGCTAATAACAAAGTTGGCGAAGAACAACACTTCCCTTCTCTCAACCTTTGCCTGCCTGCTCTAACTAGACCATAAGATTTCTGAGCAGACTCTGACTTACTACTTTTCTGTACAGTACCTAGTGCCATGACTCCTCTGTCTAGGCATGCCTTAAATGAGAAAAAAACAACAAGCCCGTAAGTTAGCAACAAGGACCAAGAGCCTGGCTTCACTCCAGCCGCTTCAGGACGTTTGTTTCTCTGCTGACGAGGGATCCTGATGGGCCCTGAAAGCAGCAGAGCAGCTCTCCACCACTACTTTCCAGCCCATCCTGCAAAGTCCCAGCTATTCGACTGCACTACACCTTTTACAAAAGCCACACAACGGGCAGAATCTAGCACACCCCTCCGGCAGTGCCTATTGCATTTCAGATTAGGATCCAGAGAAGGAAAGCACTCACTGAAGACATATAACCAGCCAAGCTCCACCATGATTACAGGTCCACATCACCCCTGGAAAACTTGGATAACAGAGAACCAGTCCTCCTTAAGTGCAGTTCTTAAATTTCCAGCAGATCCTTTGACTATGAATCCAGATTGTCTCCAGTTCCTGAGGCCAGGCCCCTTTCTAGTCATTTCCCTCTAAAACCATGCTCACTACATGACTAGGCAAGTAAAAAGCTGATAGCACATAAAGAAATGACTAATCATGTAAAAGAAAGCAACAGACTTTTCCTTCTGAAGTTTGCAATCGTCCCCAGCCATGATCAAAAATGTGGGACTTGCTCTCCTCAAGACCATGGAGTTTTCATTTACTATACTTTTAGCCTCTAGTCTTATATTTTAGATCATTGATACTGTGAGGAACACTGAAGACAACTGAAAAAGACATTTTAAATCAGAAATTGCTCTTCAGCAGCGCTGCCATTCAGTTTCAAACTGGGCAAGACCTGAGAAGTGGTGGAAAACAAGTGACCCAACATGGCTTCAGAAAATACTCTGTACTCTCCTTTTGGAGACATTCATGAATAAGTCTGGAAATGAAGCACCAGTGGGGTCTCAGGCCTTCTCACAAAGATGGACAGAGACTAAGAAATCATGCAGACACTACCTGAGCTACCAGGACCTGCAACACTGCAGACCAAGAGGTACAGCTTGACCAACCACATGTCTTGGCAAGTGCTGAGAGAACGGCACTAGCTGGCTACACTCGTTCCTTTCCAGCAGATCGCAGGAGGCCCCTGACAGGCAGCTGCTCCTCCTCTCCATGAGCCTTGACATGAAGAATGCCACAGGGCTCAATTCTTCCACCACTTCTATTTAATAGCTATGCAAAACCTCCAGGGAACATGATGAAGTATATGGGCAGCAATGCCAGCCATTATGTTGATGGCATGCAGCTTTATGTATCTTTCCCCCTCTCATGCATTCAGCACTCTCCCAAATCTCTCAGTGTTGAAAGCAAGGGTAGCATGGCTGGCAGAGGCTGAAGTCAGAAGAGATAGTAGTGAGGCTGACTGGAAGTGGGAAACATTACAAACTATGGGCTAACGTTGTTTATGATTCAAAGACAGACACTAATGTGGACAATCTAATAGACACAATAATCAAAAGGCCTTCCTCCCTCCCTCCCTCCCTCTCTCTCCCTCTCACCCCCCAGTCAGCATCATTCTCTTTTCAAGCAGTAGTCTGGCCATGCTCATGTGTGTTTTTCACATCTGGTCTGGCCTACTATGACTCCCTACCTTAGACTAGATAAGCAACGAAGACGGAGCTAGTTGCAAAACTGTGGTACCTAACCTATCACAAAGCAAGCCAAAGAGATCAGCAGTCCCCAGCCTGTCCTCATGCTGTTCCTCATATACTCTGAAACACCACTGGTTTTCACAAAGGGCATAGTGGGCTAAGTTCAAGCCGCTTGTAGAGCTGCTTCTCCTTTCTAGACCCAGAACAGCAGATGCAACTGGAAACCTGTGCTTAACAGAGCCCAGGATCACCAGACTCCTGCAGTACCTTTGGACAACAGACCCCCAGCTCCAGAGCATCGTCCCGGAAGAGATAAAGTATTCTGCTCTCATCCTCACATTACGTTGCAGGATGCTAACACAACATTCATCAAAAGATCCAAGCAAAAGAAAATATGACATATTCAAGAGTGTCAGACCACTATTAAGCATTAAACAACAAAGGGCTGGCTAGGCCCCTCCTTTGGCTATGCTGTTGGGAACTTCTTGTCTATAGGCAGCTTCGAAATGCTACAATCACGCACCCTTTGCAACTGCAGAGAGGTAGGATACCGAGACTCAACAGAAATACAGAATGGCTTTCCTGATGTTAGGTGAAGTGTAACAGATTTCTCAAAATCCTGCTGCAAACTCTGAGGGCAAGCCAGAAAGCGCAGGAATGTGCAGATTCAGTTTTCTCATAACGGCCAGTTGCGTCTGTCCCTGCACGACATCTTCTAATGATGTAAGGGGTGTGAACATGAGCAAAGGCAAAACAGGATTTCCAGATGGGCTACAGAATGACTCAAACTTTCTGGGCTTTCAGTTTTTTAACATAAACTTGGCAGCTTTGTAAAAACCCACAAACACATGTCTATCCTAGACTATCCAAGAGCCAGAGTCATTGAGACATCTATTTCATTTGTATATGCATTGAATAATTTCACCTGATGGACAAAAAGAGGCCTGTATAACTTTCCCCAGCATGGGAGTCAGAGAAAAAAATGGCTAGAGAACTGTTTCAGTAGTAGAGTACACAAAACAGACCACAAATCAGTATACAGCTCCAAGCAGAGAGTGTGTTGCTGGAGCAGCAATGATCAAAGGGTAGATGAAACGAAAGGCTTGCAAGGAGAGTTAATGTCTTTCATTGGAAGAACTCATACAGCCAGGTCAAAATGGACAAGCTTTCAAGCACTTGTTTAAAAGTACTGCGCCAGATGCATAGACTGTTTGTGGTGCAAGAGATCAGAAGCCATCAGAGAGCTGATGACAAGTTCCTGAGTCAGCACTGGCACAGCCCAGACATTACAGCAGTCAAGGAGATGCCCTGAGCTACAAGTCTAGGTTGAATCCTAAATTAGTGGAAGAGCAATATGAGATTTTCCAGCACCCTCCTCCAAGAACCCAGCACTAGCCCATCCCCTACGTGTAGAAGGGCAAAGGAATCCCCTTTCGCCAGGTATTTATCAACAGACTTCCCCTGGTGGGTTGGAAATCCCTACTGGCTATTTGTGGCCAGAATCGACAGGCTTCTCACTGCTTGAATCACGGTGTGATGCTGAATCATAACAGAGAACCTGGCCTCATAGAGTGAGCTAAATTCACTACTCTAGGAACAGTCTTAGACTGTAATTTAATCCGGTGTGAAACTACAGGTATCATCTCATGCAAAAAATCTGTCTCTGAAGAAAAATGACAAAAGGTAGGCAGAGGTTACAATTTGGGGAAAATCGATCTGATTAGCCCCATCCTCACAAGTATTGTGGAAGTATGAGAGCCCTGCCAGCATTTCCATTTAAAGAAAAGAAACAGCAGCTACTACTGTTACAAGTTACTACTGCCAAGAAGAGTGTGGTACATCAGGGTATTTCGCTGACAGCAGCCTGCAGGCCAAATCTGGCTTTCAGGGTCAAGACCTGCTGCCATCTTTGTGCCAGAAGAAGGGCCAGAGCTGGAGGTGTTCCTCTTCTTGCAGCTGCACATGGCCTTGTGCAAGGCCTGCAGCAACATTCCCAGCTCTCAAAGCCAAAAAAGTGGGATCTTTATGCCCATCTTACTCAGCAGTTAACATGCAGAGTTGTTGTCTAGATACAACAGGTATGGCATGGTATGTATGTGTATGGTACAAGATGACGTGCTTAGATGAGGTGTTTCAGAAGATTAATTTCTCGGCTCTATTCAAATATACTGGACTGTGAACAATTATACTATGGTGCTTGTGGTAATTTGTCCACTTGTCCTCTTACTTTTCTTCCATTTCCATGGAGAGGTAACAGCAGCAGTTTCCATGCCATACACCAGGCTGTCTAAGGTGTTTCCAGAGATAGACATTGCATACAATCTCTATTAGACTCAGCACAGTGACCAATTAGGTTAATCTCAGAGGCAGACTCCTTGGGGATATCTCAGAGCATCTATTCTTTCTCAGGCCAGGGTTTCTGTTTTAAAGAGATGCAGCATCATCCAATTAAATGAACAACAGGTGCGAAAGGTAATAACCTAGACCTCTTTTGTATCTGAAGACAGCAGTCAGAATTCAGCTTGGTCCTAACCTCTCCCAAAAGGTCAAAACTTCTCTCCAATTACTAAAGGAATGAACTAATGAAAACTTCAGCAACAATATTAGATTGGACATGACAACATCGAAGAGATTTTTTATATATATTTTTAAAGAAGCATCTCAAGCTGCTGGGGTTTGGGGTCACCAGAAGTCTGTTTAGCTTAGTGCAATCATAGCCTTAGGAGTCAGATGTAGTCAAAGACAAAGTCTATCCATTCAACTCCCTCAGTCCTGATTTCCCACAGTGGACCTATCTTTTGCATTCCTACATCCAGGAGAAAGGTATATTAGTAAAAAACGTAATCTATCACCCAAACTGGCAGCAGGAAGCCAGCAAACCAGAGCTCTACAAATGACTCTGCTGTGACTTCCTTTGTAGCTTTAACAGTTCCCCTGCAGAACACGGGTAACACCCTACACTTACCTCCCTAATAAATTGTGTGCATTACTTTAGGCACTGTCTTTACTAAAAGATGCTCAGATCATAAACAGACATCCTCTCCTAGCTCTAGCTGTGCTGGCTAAAAATATCACCCATTTCCTCCTACCCTGCTGCTTTTCACTGCTTGTCTCCTACAGCTTACTGTTCTTGCACCTCCCGCCAGTAGCAATACTTGCGTGAGGGCTCCCTGATCTACTTCAGGTAAGGCCATTTGATCTGTTTGAGCAAACCCAGCTGGAGGAGCTGAGGGCGAGCTCATAAAACCCCTTCTGCCACCAGAAGTAGTCTCCACCAGTACAACCAGCTTGGGTTAGTCTTCAAGTAGCACACTTGTTTGTTTGCAATGGGGAAAAGCCTGCCTACACCATGAGTGACAACAGCTAGGTCACTCAGTCAGCACAGCCCTCTTGGGAGACACAGCATGTACAAATGGAAGATTTTCCCTACCACCACAGTTACATCATTGGCCCAAATGACACCAGCTAAGCTGACAAGAGCATTCCTTTCCATGTGTCTCTATATATCTCATCTTTCTTGAAGCCATGTATCTCTATCAGATCGCAACAGGCAGTGAGATGCCAGGAAAGAGCATGAGGGTTTTGCATGCTTTTAGCCATGTCAGAATTGCAACTGTCCAAGCTCTACAGCACGGTCCTGGCCTGAATGACCTCTCTTAGTCCTCTTGGAAGTTCCCAGGCTGGGATTTCCCCTGCACCTTGTGCAGTTATTTAGCAGACAAATACACGGTGCCATTCAATCCAGATGGCAGAATTTAGAAGAGATTGAAATAACCATGCAAGGAGAAGAGTAGTAGAAATGTTCCTAAGTGGCAGGCAATCTTCCCCACCACACAGAACTGTAATTACATTAATATTTTAGGTACTTCCTGTCCTTTGACTAGAAAGAGTTAGTGAGCTCACATTTTTCTGCTGACTTGCCTCTGTTGTAGGAACCTTGTATCTCCTGCTGCAAAGGAAATCCTGCTACAGGAAACAATCCATTTTGCTCAGGTGAAAATGATCACAGAAGTGGCAAAGCAGAGATTTATATAGATCTAGAATAAAACCACATAATTATTAGAGTTTACTTTGCCTCTGAGGTCAACCTTGGAAAAAACCCCAGCTATAGCCAATACTTTAAAGATAAAGTTACTAATCTTGAATCGGTAGCACTTTCAGTTCCTCAGTCATGATACGTATGACAAATAGAATACACATGTAAGAAAACACAAAAATCTACTCAGTCAATAATTATTAACCGCACAGAACACTTACAATGGGAAATTGTATTTTATGTTCCCTACAAAGACATCTTAAGCCTAGATAATTAAGGTTATGTTTCTTTGAGTTATTATTTCTCTTGAATACACAGGAACAATCATTTTCTTACTTGTATAAATCTACTGACCTCAGCAGACGTACAGCAGGGATATACTTGATTCATGCTATATAGGGGAATTCCCAAGAGGGCTGTGAATTAGATTTCCTTTTCTCACCTCCTTCCCCCAGTTCTACCCGCAAATGGAAGTAGGGCAGATTACGGGCATTCCTCTCCTGAAGTGTCGTTATTACTCATCAAAAAGGAACAGTAAAAGTTAGAAGAGGTGAAACAGATGCACTGTGTCCTCCAACACATCATCTCACAGTTTCCTCAGCATAAAGAATGCCCTGTATTGACAACACACTTGAACTAACTCAAAGGTCTAGGCACAGGATCTCCTGCACCTGGAGCACACCCCATGGGAGCACAGAAAACCGTAAGTGCAAATACACACATTGCTTTAACTCTGAGAAGTGACGTTTCAAACACCTGTGCCCTTGTTCCTGTAGATTCTTATGCAGCATATAACAGGAATTCTTTAGTAAAGTCAAGAAAAAGCACTTGCCACAACTAGCTTTCAGAAACTCAAATATATGATGGTTGTTCCCCTATATACCAACTTTCCTTGCACATGTTTTTCTTCCGGCTTGCCTCCTGTTCTCAGAACCACCTAAGCTCAAGTATCAGATGGAGGTGATTATTACTGTAGAACAGTTAAAGCAAATAAAAAAGCCTTGTAATTCACTGAGCAATTAGCAAAGCTTGCAGAAGTGTGCTGCTGCGATTATCACCGCACAAAAAAGATTCTCTCTTCTACTCAAACAACTTACTCTTTTAGCAAGTTTGACTATTCTTAAAGACTCCAGTTGTTTAACACATATCCCAATCATGCTAGATCAGATCTCAGATCCACCTTTGGCCCTGTGTGTTCATCGAGGTCTTCAAAGACTCAGGATGAAACCCTGCCTGTGACCAAACGTCAGGTCCCAGTTCAGCAAAGCACCTCATTGAGTGTGCAGGTCCCCTTCAATTCAAAGTTAGGCAGACACTTGAATGCCTTGCTGAACGGAGATGCCAGCTGAACAGACAGCACATGCTTCGGTGCACTTTTAGAATGAGGTCTTAGAAGCAGGTACCTGTGGGCAAGCCTGTTCAGGTCAGTTTATCATGTTTTCCCAGCTGGAACTAGCCAGAGCTAACACATTACTTCCATTTTCTTTCTGGGATGTAATACACTGCAGTAGTTAAAGCTGTAGGTCACAAAAGTGTAATCTAGGGATCATGAGACAGTCATTAATCAATCAACCAGTGGAAATAGGAGCTGGTAGATATCATTATCTCTACATTACAGATGAGACACAAAGAGTTTGCATAACAAAGCCATAGAGAAAGAGAAGGCACTTTTCTTATTTCCCAGTTTCGCTCCATCTTTTCTTCTGAAATTTTTCTCACTCTTCAAGACTTCCTTCCCAACTGCAATCCACCAATTTTCTTCATTCAGAGGCAAAACTGACTCCATGTCATCCCTGAAAGCTAGTTGAAGCTCTTCTATACAAAAATCAGTTAAAGAAATATAAGAGCAACCTTTCTTTTTTCCAGACGTGCTGTAAAAGCTACCTGAACACTGCAGCGACAACGACAATGACAAGCAAAGGCAATGACTAAACGTGAATTTGGACATGGGACTAAACTGCATACTAAGTCTCCACTTGTCTGCACCCCAATTAGTACAGAATGGAGATGAGTATAACAGTGGTCTATACACAGGACCAGGAAAAGATTGACGAGTAACTGAAGGAAAAGAACTGAGGGAGTCAACTGTCAGAGCAAGGAGAGGTTACAGAAAAAACGAGAGAGAGAGGTTAGCCCATTGCCCTGGAGTAATGGCTAGCCTTTAACACATGGCCTCTGCTCCTGTCAGTATTTCTTCTTGGACAGGTTATCTCAGGAATTTATGCTTTCCAATAATTACCTTTCAGAGGGCTCTCACTTATCTTGCAAGAGGAATCCACCAGTAACCTGACCTGCATTGCTCATGCAATCGCCATCCACCCCCTCTAACCTTTCATCCCATTTCTCAAAGCAAAAGCAAGCAGTTCTTCCCAGACTTCCAGTGCTACATCAGCAAGGGCTGGTGAAGTTGATAAAAATAAGAGTTTTAATGCTTAATGCTACACAAACATTGATGAGCTTGAAGGCAAAAGCAGTAAAATATTACTAGCAAATTAAAATACCTCTTGTAGTAATGTTATATTATCCATAACTGAAGGATGAACACTGGTCTTGCACCACCATAAGAAGCATTTTTACCTGAGAGTAAGTTTTATTATTTTATTGCAGCAGACCTCAGAGCCAATCAGTATTGATTTTAATAAATTTGAGGACTCACAGGGCCCTCTGTTTAAGTTCTCTTCCTGTTACCCTCCCAATCTACCTTTCTTCCGCTAAGTGAATTCCCTTTCTTCTTGAAACATCAGCACCAAAGAGAAGCTTTTGCTTTTGGCATTCACTCCCGAGCCATTTCAGTTGAACGTGTCCATCTCTGCTAAAGTATACCTTATTACACTCAGTGTAATTATACTCCCATTCATGCTCCGATCAAGTCCCTCCCAGGCTGCCTTTTTGTGTAAGGGACTCCATTACACCCTGCACAAGCTGATGGGCACCCACTTATTCCCAGTACCATGGCTGGGACAGGGAGAAGGATTCCTATTTTCTATTCTGGATGTAATGAGACGTCTCTTCAGCCAGTCAGTAATCGTAAGGAAATACTTGATCATGAAGTTCTGAGAAAGTATCAGGCCTGACACAAGGAGTAAAAAGTCATATAATATCCTACATGGGACCCTATCATCAGTCCAGAAATGTATGGTCAGGGCACACAGACCATCAACTCTCTGTTGCAGCATGGATTTGCCTCAAATGGGCTCGCAGTCACTTCAGACAGGTACCCAGAGGAATCTCCCTCCCTTTTTCCTGCACTGGCTACACAACTAACTTTGGCCTGGGAGAACGTCCATGCCTCACTCTGGCTGCATTATTTTAAAGGAGTCGCATATTGCTTTCAGACCCGTGAGAACTTTGGATCGACGCACATGCTCGCCCTGGCATTCCCATACTCCCATCTGAACAGGACTGTACCACAAGAAAGAGTTTGATGTGGGGAGAGCATAAGAGGGGAGGGCAAGAGAAAGCTGCTCTTCCCTCATTAAACTTCAATAGGTGCCTAGGCCCAGCAATGCTGCACTACAGTTTGGATTTATGTTCCCCAATTAACACAATTCACAGCATAAAGTTTTCTTTTTCTGTTTTGAAGGGGGAGGAAGAGGAGAAAAACCACATTCCAAGTATTTGGCACAACAAACTTCCCCAGCTATCCTCTGGGAACAAAAAGGGAGGGAAAAAAAGGCTTGTCACCACACAATTTAAAATAACCCGTCTTTGCTGGCTCCACTCTGTCTCAGGGGTAGATCCAAGTCTTAGCCCCCACCCATTAGGGCTGCAGGCCCAAAGCACTTGACATTCATCAGGAGAAGCAAAACAGCTCCAAGGCAATGGAAGGGGGAAGGGAAGAGTCCCTCCGTGGGCAGGAGTTGAGAAGGGAATAAAATGGAACGATCTGCAAAAATGTCACAACATAAGGAGGGTATGGAAGTGTTCTGCTTCTGAGGATCACCACACAGAGATGAATCATCTTGGTGTAGCTGCTGCTGAGCACAAAGCAGGCAGGTAAATGTCTCCTCTGTCCTCAACTGGGGGTTCTCCATTGTGGTTAACTTAGGAACTGCTGTTGTTTGACACTGACATTGTTGGCTCTATCACATGCACAACAGAATGACTATCTCCTTTCTCTCCAAACATACACTCTCCCCTCTTCTCCCCAAAGAGAACCACAAGCCATATGCACTGAATACTAAATATCTCATCATCTTTGGTGAGAGTTAGGAGAGAAAAGCCCTTCAGATATTCTTTCTTTGGAGCTTTTATGGAACATACACTAAACAGTTGCACACTGAATCTTTCTCAGCATAAAGAGAAAGATTAGGAGATAGCACCACGTCACTCAGTGAAACACAGGACATTTTCGCAGAAGCCAGAAAATAATCTAATGAATTACATAGCTCAACAATGCTCAACTTGAGTTCCTGAAAACATCACATGTGGGTTCTGGAGGAATCTGTAGGCTTAATCAGAGCCCCTCTTTGCTCAACGAACAAGAAGGCTTAGCCAATATCTCAAAGCACTAGAGATTGTTCTTTACTCTTTGATGTAGTCAAAGAGAGAGGCAGAAAGATGGAGAGATGGGAAGCAACTCTCTTCACCAGCAGTCAGGAAGAAAACACAATTGCAGAGTTCTACAAGCTAATCATGGCGTGATGATCTGACACTTTACTGACGCATCCACTCACAGCTTACCATCTATACGCAACAATGATGACAAAGCATCAAAAGGAGCACATCACAGCACAGCATCAGGTTACCACACCCTGGTGATTATGTCGCTTCCTCTCAGTCCATTCAAGAACCAAACTTTTCCAGTTTGACTGTCACTGATCTATAGTGTTGCCCATACACAGACAGATTACATATACTTACAACTGAATCACTGCCACATTGATTCTTGCTTATAAGGGTGCCATGAATGACTTCAAATACTTTACATTGTAGGAGCTATAAGAACTCACTTTTGGTTTTTGAATGCAAAGACTACCTGGTGTTTATTTGACATGTTTTGTGTTTAGATACAAACCCTTCCAGGTCATTCTTGTTGCAGGGGCAATGAAGAGCTGGGGGATCTCTTGCTTTCCATGTAACTTCTTGCCAGAAAGAAGGTCAATTACAAGAACATGATATACTTAGATGAATAAGTTCATGGCTTGCTTTCTTATATTCCTTCTTTTGGTCTAGCAAGCCAAAAGACTGAAGGAAGAAGGGGAAGTACAAGTACAGAGTATGCTAAAGGAAAATGAACCTTTAGTATGAAGCCAGCTGATAAACAGCTGGCATCTATGTCTTAAGTCAGCATCATCTTAGATGAAATTTTGTCTGTTCCCACTAAGCAGCTCCTACTCCATTTTACCCTTCATAAGTCTGTCCATCAGCTGATGAGGTTTCTCAATTTTGCCTGGTGCATCCAAAAGTGGAGAAACATCTGGAGACTGCTGCAGCATCTGGCAAGCACCTGTAGCAAAAATTCCTAGAGGATTTGAGGTGATAGCAGGTATGGTTATAATTTACTATAGGCTGACATGTTTTCAAGATTGTTTCTTATATCCAAAATCTGACACTTTTCAGAATCTTTATGCTGCATGCTTTTGCTTAGGTTTGTTTGCTTGTCTGTTTTCTGTTAATTCTACCTACATAAAGAGAAAATCTTGATAAAATACTGGAGAAGAATCCCAGAACATGTGGTTCTGCAGAAAGAAGGGGACCAAGTTCTAGCAATACCCACTTTTTAGAGAGTTGTTAATGTTCCAAAAATGGCAGTACGAATATAGTATTTTATTTCTGTAATTACCTGCTTCTTTCAGGGTTGTATGTTCTACAGTCACTTGAGGAACATGTTTATGTTATGTCCTGAAGGACCAAACTGGCTACCATAGGAATGTATTTCCATGTGATTGCAACTGCCAATACATTAGAGTACAGAAACAACACAGAAAAAAGGTGGAAGCAGAAAAAAATGCAGCTTGATTTTCTAAAACATTTAATATTGCAGGAACAGATAAATTATGACAAATTACATTTTAACTTCCATCTGGATTTAAGGCCTGAATCTGAACTTCAGAAACATCATTTCCCCATGCGACTGTACACTTGGTCGCCATTAAAGCTTGCATAGACCAAGCACTCCATTCCCGTTTCTCCTAGTATTTTACACTTTTCTTGCTAAGGTAAAAAGACTGCACAAGATGGAAGAAGAATGAGGCCACAGCTTTGGTGTTGGTATTTGCCTATGTCTTGAGGGATTTGTTCAAAGACTGCTGGGCTGAAAAGACAGGTGTCAATCCAAATCAGTCCAATGGGGAAACTGTTGATCATGGCTCCCACTGAAGAAAACAGCAATACCATTGGGAATGACAAATTTGAATAAGGAAGAAAAGGTGGCAAGGAAAGAGTGAAAAGGGAGCAGTAAATGGAACAGCACACAGCAGGGACTGCATGTCTTTAAACAACAAAGAACTGGAAATTACAAACTGAAAGATGGAGCCCAGTCTCCAGCAACACCAGAAAATAATGTACAAAGTATTTAGTGCACAGAGGTCCATAAAAAACTGGGTACAAATACTCAGTATTCTAAAAAACCTTAAGATCTATTGTAAAAAAAAACCAAAAAAACAGGACTCTCAAGTACTATAATCTGCCCCAGAAAAAGAAAAAGGGCATCACCAATGTTCTAGGACATGCACAATTCCAAGGGATTCATGGGACAAATATGCTTAGATGGTCCCAAGAGGTGATCCATATTCCATGCTACAGAGAAGGGCAAAGGAGGAGACCAAGACAACACTTGACAAGCATCTCTAAGACTGTGGACTCCTGCTATCCATCCTTCTTTTCCTATCACAATGCATAAAAGGGAAGATCAGACCTCAAAACTGTATATAAAGGCCCATTGCAAATGCTAGAGCTGAAACAACATGGTAGAGGGAAGCAGGAAAAGTCAGGTCGGGCACAACTTCACATCTCCCCAGATTCGGGAGCTTCACAACGTAATATTTGACTGAAACTTTACCAATAGTTTCTATCTTAAACTTGAGATTCCGGCACATCTCTTATTTTCACTGGAAAAACAGGCAGTAAGGGGTTGAAGCCCAAGTTCAAGAAGCTTAACTTGGACTTATGGTACAGAAGTCTTTTCTATCCCAATATACCCCATCTTTCTTCCTGTATTCCAGCTACCACCTGCATATGGTACTTAAGAGTATTTCCAAATCAAACCACTCAAAAAATCATGAGTTGGGTCCTGTTTCTGAACTGGTAGATTATTTTAGATGTAGTTATTTCTACAGCCAGCAGTGCCAAAATTTCAGCTATAAAACTTAAATTTTCATACAGTCCCTGGCTTCCAGGAGGTGGAGTTGCTAAGAAAGTAACAGATTTTGAAAGCATTAACAAAATCACTGTCAAATGCCTAGAGAATAAACATAGAATAATACTAGCATGTTAGTCCCTGACAAACATCTTAGTAAAAGTTGGCAATTTGAGTTCAGTGAAACCACTTTCTCCACCAGCCAGGTCTCCCTTAATTAAACAAACTCTAAATACAGCCTGTTTTTCTCTTGTGAAGAAAATGCTTTTCTGGAAGAGGGCTGACTCAGTTCCTGAGTACTTCAGAGTACTTTTGACTTCCATGAGCGCAAAAGGAGAATCAGGACACTTTGTACTATTCTTCCTATAGCTCTGTAACAACAGAAGATATTTTAGAGGGATTGACAAGACTTTAAAAAGAGCATATTGAAGAAGACAGTTTAGGCTACTAAAATTAAAGTAATTAATCAATCCAAAGGTAATTCTCATCATTTAGCCTGTTAACTGTTTTGCCTTCCTAGGTTTGACTATGAAGCTTACAGTTTGCAATCTGTTGCGGTCCCTGGAGCTTGATTCTGTCTTTAATAAACCAGAAAAATAAACTATGGGCAGTGACTGAAGCAGCACCAGGAACCCTTCCTGTCCCCACTTTTATTCAGCCAGCATGCCGCAAAACTGGCTGATGAAGTGGAAGTGTCAGGACACAGCAGAAGTCACAGCCCACTACACCCTCCAATGACTTCCCCATAGCTAGAGAGTCAAGACTGGAAATAAAAATGGCTGCCCTTTTTTGAACAAAAATGGGTCCTCAATTTAGAACACAAACATATCTTTGCCTTCTCCCTTTCCTGAAATGTCTCAGGGAGAGGGTCTGAAAATATGAGTCACCCCTCACTGTAAATCTAAATTTTCCCAATTCTAGCCCACTGAAAATCCATTGAATACCACAGGGCTAAGCAAGGATGGACTTTGTCCTACCTTTCTGCTACAGATAGCATTTTACTGTCATTAAGGGAATAAAATAATCATAAGAGCATAATGACAGCATGTGTTTTGCTGGCTGCTGTTCTTCACGTGGGGCAATCACTGGCAATTCTCAGATTTAATCTCTCCCCTTCCCCAACCATGCAGTTGATTATCGCTCTCATTCCCAGTTAAAAATCCTTGATCAGCGTAAAGCACATAAAGGAGTCTCTGACCCCAGCTAAGGGAACAACAAGAGATGACATTTGGTTCTTTGAGAGAGGAGTAGATAAAAAGGAAAAATGACAGCTGGAGTCTGGAGGAGCTAGTTAGTGGATTGCAGGCCCAGGAGGGTGCAGGGTGGGGGCCCACGAAAGAGAAACAATAAGAGACTGCAGCCAGACTGTTCCCTCTCTTTCCCTAGGTCTCCTTTGAGTCAGTGAGAATGACTGCAGCAGATGTCAGGACCCATGGGGATCACTCCTTTGGATTTCTTATTTCTTCAAAAAAAGGTAACCTAGAAAATAGAAGAAATATTGGAGAAAAAAGAAAAATGAACCAATATCTCTGCTTTGACATGTGGGAATGTATACAAAGGTAAGCGCCAACTTGTAATGACCTGTGGTATGTAAATACGCTTAAGCCAGCGGGAGGAATTTTTCTGGGTCTGGTCCAACAGGGGCAATCATTTACAGGATTTGACTGGGATTAACCTGTGGTTTCCACTTCAGGATACAAAGGAGAAATACAATAAGCAAGCACAAGGCAAGCAGTAGTTGTGAGGAGCATCCCTGCGCTTCTCCAACACACACAACGCAGCCAGACCTGGCTTGCAAACACACCTGGCAAGCATGTCTCAGTTCTGGGAACATCCCCAGAAAGCAATCAATATGCATACGCATGCGTGGACCTGTGCATGCTCACACATGGGTGTGTTGCTCAGCACGCTGCACCGAACACACAAGATTTCATACATTTCTAAAACGTCAAATCTCATTCAGCATTACTCGGGACACCAGACAGAAACCAACAAATTTTAGTCAAAGGCATTTTAGGCTAGATTCACTGCCACTGGTGTAATTCCCTTGAAGTCTGTGGAATTACACTAGGGAGAAAAAGGTTGGCTGTTTAATATTTGCAGCTTGCCAAATTGTGCATCTGTGTTGGTTCTTTTGTTTTGGAGACACAATTCTACAAATTATCATTATGAAAGAGATTAATTTTTTTTAAAAAAAAGATCACATTCTCAGGGCACAGGAAGAAGTCCACTTCCATGCACCAAGTCCCTTTTCCTCCATTCCACATACCCACAGATGGATGCTCCACTTTTTCAAATTTGCACATCTGCAAAGGTGTAGAGAGACACTGACAATTTTAAAGGCTTCACACTAGAAGTAATTTCCTGTGGCAGAACAACCTAGCAATGACAGTGTTGGACGAACCTTCCTATCTTTCCAAGATTTGTGTAAGGCGTTTTAAAAGAGACATTCAAGTGAAAATTGTGTGTTTGGGCTTTGTGCATCAGGAGCAAGAGGAAGACCAGGGACTGCAGAAGAGACAGAGTTCTGACCTCTGAACATGCTTTTGTCCACTTTTATAGCAGGGCAGTCGCATGCATTTGAGGCACACTCAATGCTAGCAGAGGGGTTTTAACCCAGATTCTTCCAAAATCTGTAATTCCCTGCTTTATAACAATAGGTTTTAAAAATACAATAGTTTGGAGGTTTCCCATTTCATCATTCTGGTAAACCCACATTCAAAGAGGAGGAAGTTGTGTGAAGTCCTGAAAAATAAAAACCCACCCCACTACTGTTTTCCTTTGATGGGCTAGTCAGGAACCATCTCTCCAGACCACTTGTTTGACTCAAAGGCAAAAAGTAGTTTACAGCGAAATAAACAGCAGCTAATCAAGATGAACCTATTTGCTTATACAGCCTTACTGGCTAAAATACAGCACCAGCCCTGAATACTATTTACCTTGGAGGTGGCAACAATGGAAAGTGAGCAACTGATTACACAGCTTCTCCACCAATTATGAACCAACATCTATCTCCTGTGTTCAACAACGGAGATTTAACTGGACTCTTCAGCCTTTCCTTAATATTTCTCAAGCACCCAGTAATATACTCAGCACCTTGTCTAGCGAACACAAGCAAAGCCCCAGCACCAAAAACACTTTACAACACTCAACAGCAGTCTCCCACACCTGCACCTGGAGGGCAAAGATGAATGCTGTTACAGAAAAACGTGTGAGCACTCAGAGTCAGGGACTGTGTTAGTACATGTTTATGCGGTGCCTTGTGCAGCAGGGCCCAAAAATCAGAGTGGAGCCCCTGGGCACAGGGTAGGTTTCTTCTTCGTTATGAATTTAGGAAAAATCATGCAAGATAATACAAAAGACTCAACTAATAAGGTTTGGGAAAGAATTATTTATCTGCTTTCTCTGTAAATACCAATAGCTCATTACTCGGGTTTCATGTTATTTCCATCTGAAAGGCAAACCTGCTATGATGGGAATGAACTCAGCCAAAACCAAAAAACAGGGCACCAGTGTAACTGGAAAAAGAGACCAATGGTCTGAGAAGGGGAAGTACTCGGCATTCACCATGGGAAGGAAAAAAAATTAAAATAAAAAAGGAAAGACAAGGAAGAACACTAATTAAAGACACAGTGTGGATGCAGGAGAACACACAGAGATCCCCCCCACCCCACCCCTGCCATCCGTATGACAGTGCTGCTTTGTGGAACAGAACAATAGGTACATTATACTAACCTATAATTATCCCGAGAAGAATGATAGCAAAGTCAAGGCATTACATGAACATTGGAATATTGGATACAATCCCATAAGAAGCAAGGGGGTGGAGGAGAAGCTTTAAAAAGAGATTGAAACCTTCCCAGCACAGAACATCAAAGAGGAAATTTCATGTTCTCTTCACATTTATTTGGGTTTTTCTTTTATTTGATGTGATGATTTAAACACAATTCCCTTTTTCATGCATTTCTTGGCTTCTTTACGCTGCAATTGGTTCCAGCACTGTAACATCCTCCTTCAACAGCATGGTGGATTTGGCGCAAGCAGGAGCTCAGCCTAGTGCGTGACTGCACCATGTGTATAAGCAGTGGGAGATGAGAAAGGTGGATGGAGATGTACTCCAGCTCTGGACAAAGAAAAGCAAAAGGCTGGTGATTCAGTGAATGCATAATCGAGTGTTACCAAGACACAGGGCACACAGGCACTCAATACCTGCACTCTCATTCCAATCAGATAGCAGGTACTGAAATACAGGAAGCAGTGAGGCACAACTCTACACCTGTTTAAAACATGCCGCTTGCATTTGTAGTGTTATGCAGTGTTGGGGAAATACTGGAACAAAGACTTGGAGTTGTGGTTTTTTGCTTCTTCTGTTTGTTTTTAAGAGACAGTACGTTGCATTAGACACTTCACTCTTGTTCCAAAGTAGCAAAAAAAGAGTGGAGAAGCCTATCAATTCTGCAAAATGTGAATGTTCCTCCGATTTTTTTTTTTTTTTTTTTTTTAGAGTAGGTAACTATGACAACCTGGTGTAAGCAACTGTATCACTTGGTCCACGGTGTGGGCCATGTAGAAGCAAGGCAAAAAAGCAGACTAACATAAGCCAGCCCCTGTTCTGTGCTCATTCTAGGTGGACTCTGCTTCTCCCTTCCCTCAGACATGACTGATTGAATCCTGTTTCCTCCAGAGAGAATGTCCAATCACTCCAGCACACTGTGTCTCCAAATGATAAGCAAAGATTAAAAAAACCTCCTAACAAAACAAAGATCAGCCCTTGAGGGATCTTGCCATGTCATTTGTGTACAGCTGCACTCAAGCCCAAGTGTTCCTAGCAAAGCTTCCCAGCCTGCAGCATGGTCAGACGTGCTTCCTCTGAGCTACAAGCTGGTTGTGTTCTGTAGTTAGGAAATGCCGATGTGAAGAATTATTACAGGTATTTGCAGCCCAGTAGTGACGGGCTATGTTGCAGGCCAGCACTCAGAGCGCTGTTCCCAAATGCGATTCAGACCTCATCTAGTGTTCAAAGTTGGAAAGGGAATCCAGGAGCCCCTACTTTACACGAAGCAGGATACCTCTGATCGCCCAGTTGGTAGCGTTTAACCTCTGCTGGAGAGCTCAGAGCTGTTGCCAAGTTCATGTAGGCCCAGAAACCACTGATACAGGTTGAGGCGAGTGCTGAACTTAGCAGGAAACGTGCGGCACTGCTGAGTGCAGGAAATGATCAGCCCATATCTCACCTTTGTGAGAGAAGGAATCCAGGTTCCTACAGAGCTCAAAAGGCAACAGGAACTGGAAGAGGCTGTTTTGCAGGGAGGCAAAAGTTCAATTTGCCCTGTTCAAGGGAGGAGCTCCCAGGCTGGAAACAACTTGGGACTGGGCCACTGGCTCTGAAGAAGTGAGGTACTGGCCCCGTCAGCTGTGTGACCATCAGCACCCTGCCTTTGCAGTTGCGTAGCAGCTCCTGAGCTAGCCTGCTGCAAGGTCCTGCGAGGTGAAGGCGAGAGCAGGGCTCTGCCTGAACCCAGCAGGCAGTCTGAAGGCAGCTTTTGCACACCAGAAGCCTGCAGTGTTGTAATTTTGGGAAAAGAAAGTAGAGGTACACATTCTCTCTGCAGCCCTGCCTGCAGCCACAGCCAAAAGTCAGATCCCGTGCTTAAGAAAATAGGATACTATTAAGCATTCCCCCACTCACTTTGCTAATGGGTCCCTAGTCCCCTCTCATTTTTGGCTGCCCCAACCCAGCAGGGAGGGGAGTGGAAAGGATATGACACATTCCTGTGCTCCATCATGCCTCCTCACACCAAGCAGACAAAAAGACAGGAACATCTGCAAGAGAGATAAGCAGCTGTCTGGCTCTATTCAGCAGCATGGGGGCCTCTCTGTTCTTGCTAACAGGTGTTAATACAGACAGTGACCAAGAAGTGCTCTCAGTTGCACCAGGTTAAAAAGAAAAAAAAATGGCATAACTCCACTGACTGGGGAAGAATGGTTCCTGATGTCATGCTCCTGAAGCTGTGAGCAGAATTTGGCACACAGACAACTACAGAAGTAAGTTAGAGGAGACAGGAATCATCCAAGACAGCCAAAACAACAGGGCATAAATACAGCTTATTTACAGAGAATGCTGGCGAGGCCAGTGCTGACCCTTTTTTTTTACTCTAGAAGAGATAACCTCAATAATAACAACCATTTTTATTTGGACACTATGTAATGGAAAACTTACCCTTGCCATTTCACACTTCTCTCACTACAGACACCCAAGCTGATCTCATAACCCTCCTCCCTCTGCCACATCCACACATACACTACTATCCTCCCTGTGCAGCGCAGCAACTCATATTTAATCTGTACCACAGGCTTCATGAGTTTGTAACTCTGCCCACCAAGTGTTGTCAAAAAGCCACCAGCTGGAAAGGATACTGGAATGAAATGTATGCAGCTCTGTGGCCTTCTGAGTGATTACAACTATGACACTTAAACCCGCTAATGTGCTAAGCATTTTCTGGCAAAGTTGGTGGGTTACTATGGTATTTTGGGAGGGGGCAGGAGCTTGAAAAGATGTCTTATGGCTTCCTTGGGGAGGAGCAGAAGGAAGGAGATAAAAATGTAACAAAGCAAATTCCTCAGCAGTCTGATACTCAGCAAACTCCTCAAACTTGCCATAACAAGGGTTACATTTCAAAGATCCAAAAACAGCTTCCCAGGACAAAAATAAACTTCTGTATTCCTGCCAGGTGGATATACAGGACTGCCTTTTGATGAATGTCTTTTGATTTCCTAGAAGAAGTAGTAGTTTCCCTTCCTCTTGCCCCTGTTCTGGCTTTGGTCAAAGCAATGTCTGGTAGGTTTATTCTCATGCTTTCAATTTTTTTTTAGCAGAAATCACTCTGTCCCTATATCCTTTTTTGACTTAAATCAGATGAGAACTAGAGAGGAAGCCGACCCAGAAGCACCACAGACTTTGTTATGTGGAAAACCTCCAGGACTGAAAGTGCTGACCAACTGCTCATCATCCCTACTGAACTGAGGGTCCAAGCAGGTTTGGCTGAGAAGCATGGTAAGGCATGGGGAGTCCAGCAGACCCCCAGGCAGGCACCTCATGCAGGATGACCCACACTTCTCATCCCATCTCTTCTTGCAAGAACTTTTGTATGTTGGCTTCTCACCCATTGTTCCTGCACATGCTCAAAACTTGCTCGAAAAATGCCATTAGAGTAAGTGCTGTCAATTGTTCTTAGGTTAACAACCTTTGGGAGAAAATACTAAAATAATTTTTTTCTGAGGTAAGGCCGTCTCAGGAACTATTTTAAAATAGTGGTAACAAGCTGTCCTGAGACAGAACTATGACTTGAGTTGATGTTCTTATAAGAATCAGAACATTAAATAAAAAGCACTAAAATGTAGAGTCAAAGAACAGACAGAAATAAAAGTATATGAAATACTATGGTATTTTCCATCCCTTCCACTCATGCATGCTTAGTGCTGGAAGATGGAAACATCTCCAGAACAAAAGAGATGCAGATAGAAAGCCAGAGCTCACTCAAGCTACACTAGTGAGCAGGACATTTTTGCAAAGTAACACAATTTCATGCTTACACTATTGATATGGCCCATCTGCTTGACCAAAGGAAGGTCAAAGTGCTTTGTTATATGACTGGTAGATAAAAGGAGACAAAAGGAATCTTCCATGAGGAAGCTAGTTTATGGTGTTGGTCTCTTTTCCCAAGTAACAAGTGATAGGACAAGAGCAAATGGCCTCAAGTTGTGCCAGGGGAGGTTTAGATTGGACGTTAGGAAAAATTTCTTTACTGAAAGGGTTGTCAAGCATTGGAACAGGCTGCCCAGGGAAGTGGTTGAGTCACCATCCCTAGAGGTATTTAAAAGATGTGTAGACATGGTAGTTGGGGACGTGGTTTAGTGGTGGACTTGGAAGTGTTAGGTTTACAGTTGGACTCTATGATCTTAAGGGTCTTTTCCAACCTAAATGATTCTATGATTCTATGACAGTCAACGTTATGTTCAAGAGCATGTTTTGACCTGAGAATATGTTAAAATAGTAAAACAATGCATGACTTGAGACATATAACTGATCAGTAGCGCTGGCAATACACGGAAGCAAACTGAAGAATCAAATCTTCTTGTAAAACCAAGACCTCAGGTTTTGCTCTAATCCTAGCACATTCTAGTGGACCTAATGATGTCTCTTTCTTTGCCCTCTTTAACAGAAACAGATTTAAACAAAATTATTGCATGTGTGAACTTTTAGTGAGGAAAACCAAGAGTAATCAGAAAGATGTCTGCTTAGCAGAGCTACAAAGAAGCAAGTGAGAAGTAGGTAGGCCCCTTCTCCAGACCTCTGTGCACTTTCATTAATGTTACAATAGTCCCCATTCAAAATAAAATTAAACACCACCTCTTCACACCCCTCAGCATCATCAACAAATTTTCCTTGCTGTCACTGTGGCTTATTCTTCCCCTTCTGGAGGGTCTGGAGACTAGACAAGGCCTAGGGGTATATACCAAAAGGAAGCAACCAGTAGCAAATTTCACTACTAAAGACCTTTCAAACAACATCCTGCTCCTGTTCTCCCAGCTGAGAGGCTGCTAGATCTATTGCTTTGTACCATTTCCCCTATCATGCAGGTGCAGGTGGTACCTGATATAATCTACCTACGGGTAGAGTCTCAGTCAAAGTTGACACTCCACCACTTACATAGGGACAAATTTGCAACCAGCAAACATCACTGAGGACAAGGTGGCACTTCCTTCCCTGAAAGCATTATCCCTCTGAACACACACTGCCTTAGCCCTATTTTTCATCACTGAAGGCTGCAGGCCAGAATGTGCAGCAGAAACCCAGCGTTTCAACGCTGGGATCCCCATTTCTGAAGGAAGGTCTGCACCAGGCCAGAGAAGCTTGCACACTCCCAGCCAGCGTAAGTGCTGCAAACTTTCTTGGCCAGCACAGGCACCTGGTTACAATCTACAAACACTGCCTATCTCTGTAAACCTCTGCTCCCGAGGGCTTTACTGAATTAAACTCCACAGGAGCCCCTTGAGGGAGTGACCTACACTTCTGCTGATAGAGGAGCTAAAGGCACTGGGAGGACATGAACCACGTCCAAGCACAGGACCTGCTACATTGGCTTTAACACCCGCACTATTTTAATCAACCAGACATGCTTTATCTCCTTCCCTGCCTACTACTCGGCCGCTTTATGCCATAGTCCCACAATTGGTTTAAGCCAGCAAGTTAGCACTGACCTTAAAATAAATGCCCTCTACCCTTCTCTTGCCACTCTTCCCACCTTCACACTGCTCTCCCCCTTATGCCACAGCACAAGCTCTCGCATAATCACTAAATGTAAAACAATGACATAAAAAAAAAAGTTTTAAGTGCAATTGGTTCTCTAGCCTGAACTACTCCATGGCTGGTATAAGAAAAAGCAGTGTTGGGGTTGGGACATACAGTCAGGGACAGCTGGAGGACAAGACTGCAGCACTAGCTTAAACCAGTTACAGACCTATACCATCAGCCAGCAAGTGATCAGTGATCCAGTCATTCTTTTCATATTTTGAAAGAGATAGAAGCAAGGAGGTTATAGGAGTTGTCTCTGTTGTTTCAGCATATCTGAAGTATCTTTACCCTCACCCTCAGAAGCCATGAACTTGTTATTTCAGTCTCATTTTACTCTGTTAGCACCTTCAAGGTTTCTGCCATCCATGCTGCAAATTCTAAAGAGGACGAGACAGTTTTCCCAGAAACAAACTAGTCAATGTTACTGTGCCTGCCACCTTGGGCTTTCCACAAAGCTGCAAAGTTCAACTTTCCTGCTATTTCTTCTTGCAGCACTGTTACTCTACCACCTTCTTCTCTCATCCTGCACTGCCAACCATACATCCTTCTATCCACTCAGTCCAGTTTCTCTGCTTGGTATGCAAGCAAGTCATTAACATACTTTCAAGCGCAAAGATAATAAAAACCATAGCTAGATCTCTCATTAAGAGGTTACCCTTGACACAGGTCCAAATGTGCCTCCCTGTTCACCTAGATGATATTGTGAAGGCGCACCAACAGTGAAGACTCCAAAGAAGAAAGAGACAGTGTTTACTGAGACAGCACCACCTGAGAGACAGCACAGAAATTCTTTCGAAATGGATAGTCTGCATGCTACTCATGAGCCACCCTGTCAACAGGAAGCACAGTTGCTCTTGTGCATTTGTCAACATAACATATCAGCAAAAAAGTGTCTCTCTTTCAAAAAGAACTGTTCATAAGAAGCAGGCATAGCCCTTGTGATATTATTCATGCTGGATGCACCATAGCAGAATATGATGGAGCTTCACTCTGCTTAGAAGCAGAAATGCATCTGCTTTGACTTTTTACCCCCTCTCTCCTCCTTCGCATACTACAGAAACCCATTATACTAAATCACAATGGTGATTCAGAAAGAAACTTTTATGAACAGTGTATTCCATTCCAATTAATGTTGCTGCCAGTGGAGACTACTTGGGCAAAACAGGACTTAAATAAAGAACTATGAAGGGAAAGAGCTTTGTCACATGTCCTCTAAGTGCCACCATGGTACATGGAGAGTCTGCTAGTTTCCACTTAATCCCCAAGGCCTCAGCCAGAAGTTACCACCCTTACCACTACTCAAGGGGCTTGTGCAAGCATTCCTTAACCTTCACTAGTTGAGATAAACTCAAGTAAAGGAACCTACTGCTTAAATTATTTGTTTATGTTAATCTAAATTATTTTTTAAAGAGATACCTAGAAGGAGGAGCTTAGCTGGCACACCAAGGGGATATTAACTTTCAGCAGAGAGGCAAAGACAAGCTGAAAAAGAACTGCTTCAGCTGCATAACTGCAGCTCAGAGTATGTGCATATATTGCCTTGGCCTACAGCCATCCAGCGTGATGCACATAACTACAGAGTCACATGTTCTGTTCAAGTGAAATGAGTTCAGCCTTTCATCAAGCTATGATATGTAAACAGTGTGTCTATAAATAAATAAATATTCCTCTCCAATGCTCTTGGTAGCCTCAACAATCTTCTGTGATACATTAAAACAAACAGACAGAACCTTTGCTGCTTCTGGATCAGCTCACACTGCATCCAATACAACCACCAAGTACTGTTGTTGATGTCTCAAGTATGTCACTGGTAGAAGGGGGGGGTCTCAGAACAAGCCCCTAACTGCCAAAGCCCTGTTGGCTCCAGAAATCAATCAGAATCTCCTGGGATGTGCCAAAATTAGAAAAGATTTCTCACCAGTATGGTTACTGGTCCCCAGTATTTGCCCTCCTTAGACTGCTGTATTTTGAACTACTTGGGTACATATTTCAAAGGAGGGCTGTGTTAGTTTGAAACCCCAGGCAGTACGGAGTGCATAGCTGGTACTTCATGAAGCAATGCTCTGCCCTCAGTGAGTCACTGCTGAATCAAAGCCCAAACTTAATGTTAATGGAACACTGTGCGGATGCCCAAATCAGTTCTGAGGTGGCAGTCCTGATACACCATGATTGTTGGAGATCCTATAGAATTTATCATATGAGTAAAATGCACACCAGGGGCAGACCACACTCCACTAAAACTCAGCAGTGAATTTGACCTCATGAAAACAAAAGACAAACTTATTCCTATGGGGAGAAGGATGAGGAGTTGTGTGGCGATTTTGTAATATTCACGTGAGGCTGTGAACTCTCCTGGGAAAAGCACTCACCTTCTGTTCCATCCACAAGAAAGACCTCACAATAGTGCCCAGTGCCTCTACAGTGGGATGGGAAGCCTGGGGGTCTCTTGTAACAAAGCTTTCAGTAAAAGGAACATGGCCAACTTCAAAGTCATATTCCTATCAGAAGGTTTTTAACCTTCTCTTAACGTAAGTCATACTGAAGGTCACTGTAAGGAAGACACTAGGAAAAAAAAAAAAGAAAAGCTAATGCTCCTCTGTTTGCCTACACTGCAATAGTTTTGACTATGCCTTGCTTATATTTGTATATTGCCATTTTTCACACCTTTCATACAGAACAGATGAGAAAATAGTATGCAAAAAAAAAAGAAAAACAATTAAAAACAAGTATAAGGCAAATCTATTGTCTAAGTCTTCTACTGAATTCGAGTTTCATGCTAGTAGTCCCTTTAATTCCTCCATTTCAGCGTACTTTTCCATCTTCTTCCTCCAAAACTTGTACAGCCAGAAACAGACAACATGTTTCCATGTTGTAACCATCCTTATAAATATTTAATAATGTACATACACTCATACTTGAATAAGCCCTATATAGGAAATCCATAACTAAATTTTAGTCTATAGACATCTCTGATCTAAAATAAACAGCCTCCTCTCCAACACCTGCATTTGGGGCAGGCACACAAAGCTGGCTAAATGTTTCAGGACTAACTCACTGCTTTGGGAAGTTCTGTTACAGCTCTTTAGCCAGCCACCTTGGAATCTCACTAGCAAATTGGTTCAGTTGTGATTTGGACACAAACTGCCTGGTCTGGCACAACTGAGCTGAGATTCCACTTGAGCACAGCTATCCTCCGGGACAAGCAAAACTGTCTGCTTTCCCAGCAGGCTCGCTATCCCACAAGAGCACTTTCACTCTGTTTTGGCTTTTCCACTCCTTCTTGCAAGCTAGAATGTGAAAGCGATAGAGGAGGAAATTTTTACTTTTCAGAAATTTGTCATCCAAGACGGTTCAATTCTAGTAAAGGCTCAAGTTACTTCTTATTAAATCTGAACTTGTTTGTACTATTCTTACTAAGGGTTATCCTGATGTATGGTACAATACTGAGAATTTGTACAACTGCCTCTGAATGTAACTTTTGTTCTTTATACCAGTGGGACAAGTGAGGAGTGAGTGAACAGAGTTATACTTTATCTGTTAGATGCTAGAGTACCATCAACCGGTGCAAGTCAACATACACCTTGACCATTATATTTTTCTCTATGTGGTTCATAGATAACTATGAAGATCCATCAGCAAAAAGAGTTACTGCCAAGTAATACCAACCTTGTGAAGTATGAAAAGCCCCAGTTCTGAGACATTTAGACCTGTAGTGAAGACTAACAAAATTTGTGGCTTTCAGTCACATTTTTAAATGGGGGGGGGGGGGGGGGGGGGGAGGGGGGCATGACCAGAGAGAAATACTCTGTGAGAATTTCATGAAACTTGCATCCTCACATAGTGTCTGGGGGGTCTAAATCCAGTCAATAGTGGTCAGATTATGATAGCATGAGCACTCATACCACAGTGAGACTATTTCTTCAGGACCACATGTGCCAAAAATTACCTAAGGAAATTGTACCAATTTCTACTGTGCACTGAAGTCCTCACCTGGCTTCAGCTGCAAGAGTTACAGCACCACCATATCAGAGGTTACTGCCCCAGTTTTGTTGCAGGAGGTTCCTAATTTGCATAAAGCAAAAGAAACTGGGTTAGATTAAATAGTTTAAATTGGTGGTCAGAACTAAACCAAGTTATTTCAACTGAAATGAAAGCAGTTGCACAGAAAGTGCTCTGCTAGGAGGCTTGGGCAGCAGTCATTTCTGGAAGCAAGGAAGTCACAAGCACTTTATAATTGCAACATCACTCATCAAAAGATGTCCATTTCTGGACTAACTATTGGTTAAAACATGAATGTGTTTAACTCAATGTCTTTCTATATGGCTTTATTTTGCTTTAGGTAAGTAATATATTGATTTACCTTAAATCAACTGATTACCAATTTACTTGTAACTGAAAGAATAAGAAGGATCCAGTTATCTCACATATTCAAGGCCTAGTATTGGTGCAGATTGGCAGGACAGCTTGTGGAAAAGTTTCCATTCCTGCTGACAATATTGGACAGGCTCATCAGGAAGGAGATTTAAGTCAACAGATCTGGAAATCCAGCAACAAAAAATAACTTCAGTTAAATCTGTTTAAATAGGGAGAGAAAAAAGCCTACATGGCTACTACAAGACTGAAGTAAATTGTGTTCTCATTTATCCTAACGAAGACCTTGCCTCTGATGTGGAAAACGTTTACAGGACCACAGGGTACAGGATATTCTAATTATAAATCTTTGATCCATTACTTGGTTTCTAGAGACAGAATTTGTTTCTGCTGTAATTCCAGTGAAGTCAGAGTTATGCCAAAGAGGAACTCTATAGTTAAACATTGGAGAAAATACAATGTTATAGGAACAAATCAAGAAGAGATGTTGCACAGTGTAACTGTTAGGTATCTCTTCTAGCAGGAAAAACAAGGTTGTAGAGAAATTAAAGTGGCAGCTGACCTTAGGAAGAAAATCAAGGTACATGTTAAGACTTCAGCACTTGTTTTGCAGAGTAACAGAGTTGTACTTGCTGTATTAGCTAAAAATACTAGGTGAAAGCACTGTAACAGAGCTATGTACTTGAGAATATGAATTCTCGTCTCTCGCAAAAAAAGGGACACCTGTTTGTAAGAGTTAAATGAATGGACTACTGACTGTTCAGAAGTTGACTGAAACAATAACCAAGCCTGTGTTTTGCATTTTCTCTAATTCCCACAATGGCCATTCTTATCCTTGGCTCAAACATGTTCTGGAGCCTGTGTCTGGCTCTTGCTAAAACTCGTCTCCCACACAGCAGGACATCCCAGCCTGGTTTAAAACTTCTACTTACTCCTGTGATACCTTTTGTTCCAGTGGAGATCCTAAGGACAGTGAGTGAAGCTCACTGTGAAGGTACACGAGCCCATTGTGTGGAGATGCACAAATTCCCAATCAGCCATACAATGCTTTCACCAGTATCCTTAGAGGACAGTGTATGGCAGAGGGTGTTCCTGCTGTAGATCCCCAACCGCAATCTCCCTTCCCCACTATTCTCATAAGCATCTTTAAGCTTCTGAGAGATATTCTGAGATTCCTGCCTGAAACTGCTTCTTAGACCACAGGACACTAAGAATGGTCAGAACAGAAGGTTTCTACTCTGAGAGACTTGTCTGGGAGTGGGATAGAGGAGGATTTCTAGCACAGAAAAGACAGGGTAGGAGGAATAATTGCAGAAACAGATGGTTGATTGGACTCTCCCAGATATTGCCTTAGCAAAACCAGGAAATTAGTCAATTATAAAGTAGATTCTTTAAGGAATGCAAGACACTCACTCAAGGGTTAATGTGTAAACGTGAAGCAATTTGTTTAAATACATATTTCTTTGGCCAGCCTTGTGCTGTGCCCTGTCATCCAGGAAAGCCAGATTAGATTCCTGTCCCAGGGGTTTTTGTTGAGGTTTTTTTCGCTCCCTGGAGTGACAGGCTAATTAAGGAGTGACAGAGACTGTCTCAAAAGAGTCCTGTTCAAATATCAAAGTAACAGATGCAGCAAGACAGACAGACCTTCACTGCTAGCTGATGCTCAGAGCAGCTCTCTCCCAGCGCACCATGCCACCCCTGGCTTGTCACATGACATGAAAGAGACTCTTTTTCTTTTATCACCTCTCTAAACTAAGAGAACTGTGCAAGTTGTAGGAATTAAACCAGTGAAATCCAAGAGCAAGAGGAGAATCAGGTCTTCGGTGTTTTAAAGTGAACCTTAAGCAGAGAAAGAAAAAGGAGGGGTAAAAGTAACCTCACACGTATCAGAGAGGAATGTTGGCTTTGCTTAACCAGTGATTTCAGTAAGAATGAAATTAGCTTGTGATATCTGCAAAATAAAGTCAAATCCATTGTGCTGTTGCTATCAGGCAATATCAGAGTTTGATGTAACTGGAATACATTGCTCTGCATCTCACAAAGGCCACAGGCCACTCACTAATGAATAAGGGGGTGAACAGCGGAGTCATGCCGCTCCCCTGAAACAGCCTGCTTCGTTCCCCCACCTCCAGTCTGAGCTCCAGCTGTACAAAGCACTTCTTGCCTGTTTCATTTCGGACATAACCACCAGTCAGCACATCATTAGGACTGCCTGGACCAAACCCAATGCTCTCAACAAAACAACAGCTACTCTAAAACATTATGTCACTGGGACAGCTCAGGGCTTTAAGGATTCACCTGAGAGGCTGAAGGGATATAGGAGACTGTACACAGTACTGTAAGAAAAAACACAGGATTGCTGCTTGTCCTCTCTCATACTACAGAACCAGGGCGAGTATTTGCTGAAGACCCTACCGCAGTCATTTCTGTGTGCATATTTTCAAAAGAAAACTACATCTGGCCGTACAAAGAGTTTTAAGGATTTATACCCCTCAGCCTGGCACAGATACAAAGCTGATGAACAAAATGTTCCTCCACAGGCTTCTGTCCTGCCCCTTACTGTGGTCATTGCATGTCCCGTCACACAGTGAAGCTAGACTTTCCACTGAGATCCTGACCACTGCTCAGAGGTTTCCTGTTTGGTACTATGAAAAGGTGATTTATATCTTCTTTTTTTTTTTTTTTTTTTTAAATTGCTTAAACTGGGTAAAATTTTCGGAAGATTACATCTTCTCCTTTGAGTTACTACATTTGCACAATGCCATAGGTAGACACGCCACATTAAGGAGAAATGAAGAAAGAGTCTGATGTGAGGAATTTACAATCTAAATTAAGCACAGCACAGCAAGGGTGACAGAAAACAATGGCACAGGAGGACACATACCACAACAGTGATAGTTCACAGGATCTGTTCAGCGGGTGTAATGAACTTAATGATTCTTTTTCTCGTGTTATTTCATTCCCCACTTCCCCCCCCCATTCATAATATTTAAATCTGTAGACAGTGAACTCGGTCTTCTTCTCAGTGAAGCAAATGGCAACATTTCCAATTACTTCAGTAGCGTCAGGATTTGGCTTCAATCTGGCATAAAAGGCAAGGGTGGAGAACAGCAAGGGAAGGCTAGCCTAAAAGGAGTGGGTTTTGTGAGTGATTTGGAGGAAAGTTGAGTAGCACAATGCACAGGGTCAGGGAAGCATCATTATATGATATGCCAAAATGCACAGAGACATTTATGGCAGGAGAACGGTGGAGCAACAGAGCAAACTAAACTAGGAGAGAAGCTGGCAAAACAAATAAAGCAATCAGATACACAAGGTGAAATTCTGTTGCTGATTTCACCAATATAAAACCACTGACTTAATTATAAAGAGGAAGGAATATGGTCGAAAAGAATCAGAAAGTTCTGGAGAGAGCAATGCGGTGCATTGAAGACAGGGACATGGTGCTGAAATCAGATAAGGACACCAAAAAAACATCACAGGGAGTCTGAGGAGTGTGGGCAGGACACACTGGTGTCCCAGTGGGGAGGAAGATGGTTTTTAGCTATCATTCTGTTGTACTTGTATAATGCAAGAGAGGGGGAGGCCCAAAGGATGAGAAAAGGGGCACCAAAGAAGGGGCTAATTAACAATGGCAATTAGTGGTGCTTCAGCCTCTGAATTGAAACAGAAAATAGAATGACCTTTATTATACGTAAAGAGTCAGCATTTCTGCTTGAAAAAAATGTAAATACAATCAAAATGGGAGAATGTTTACAAAGGTAAACATGTGGTGGGTGGGTGTCTGTAGGAATGCAAAATAATATAACTAACAGTAATGGAAAGCAATATTCCCCAAGTTGCAGGAAGTTTCAGACCAAAGATCTTTGGGACAGGTTGGAAGGGGAGGTGGAAGAGAACAGCAAAAAGAAATATAATCCTAATAGGATCTTAAAAGTCATAAACAAAAGACACTAATCAGCTGTGTGTTCTCTTCTCCAAAAAGACCATAGGGAGTTTCCGTGATACAGTAGAAGCATCAGGGAAGAGACCTCACCTGCATCAGGAGCCACCATGGGAATTAGTACCATCTGCGCCACAAAGCGGAGAAGGAGGGGAAGGGGAAGGGATGGGCAACGCACGCTGAAAGTTGGTAACAAACCACATCTCTACCCTGCAGAACGGCTCACAGAAGGTCAGCAGTACCACTGAGGAAAAAAATAGGCAAGCAAAGGATTTCCTCCAAGAAAGAGCACCAGTCACATATAAATACTAAAAGTAAAATAAAATATACATGGTGGTGGTAGGGAATAAAGAAGGATAATGATCCCATTTGTTTCCTGGTGTACACTGGCACGCTTCCAGCAAACCCCATAAGGCAACCAAGATTTACAACAGTTGTGAGGATCTGGTCCAAAAAGTTCATCTTCTTGCATTGCTGCATTATGAATTTGGCAGAGTAAGTTCCCAGGCAGGGTCCTGTCACCATTACTTTATTTGGAATCAGCAGCACTATTACTGAGGTTCCCCAGTCAGTGTAGACATTGTGTTTACACCAGAAAAGGAGAACCTGGAAACGTCATGTTTTGTTTAATGGAAAGAACACAACTCTACACACACACAGCCAAACGTTATTAGCCTCGCTTAGCTGAGTAGTTCCAGGATTGCTGATGAGAGCAAGGCACCCCAAAATACCGGTCTTGCTCACCCGAGCAGTCGCACTGTCTCATCCTTACTCTGGATGCTACTTATCTACAAATAGCAAATAACTGATGATAATGGTTAGTGTGCCTGGTGCTGGGCTCCCAGCTGCCACGAGAGCTGCGGCATTCTGCGCCATTGGGCATTGGACAGCGAACTATTTTTGTGTGCAATTTTAAATGGCAGTAGCATATTAGGACGGTTAGCACCTGCAGATAGACCAAGGAAAAGAAACGTGAAGAAGTTATAAGCCTGTAGAAGGAGCTGCTTATCACTTTTGTCCTCTGAAAATCTTCAGTAACTTCAGTTAAAGTATACATTTTTTCCATCTGTCTCAGTTAGCACAACAGCCTGCATAGACCAAAGCCTGATTCAGCTTAACATTCATTATGTGAAAGGCCCAGAAAGTGTCAAATGTCGGAAACAACTTTGTTTTCAAAAAGTGTGATGGAACTGCACAAAATACCAGCCTGGTCATTCCTCAAATTTGAGAGTAACGAAATATTAATATTAATTTTAACTAGACCTCAGTTTCAAGAGAAGGCCTGTATCCACAAACACTGGATCCAACAGCGCACATAAGGTCCTGAGCGTGCACACCAACTGTACGGTGCGTGGAGCCCAGACTAGGATTTTCCAGCAGGGGAGCACCATTAAGCAACCGATTTCCCACTTTAATCACTGCCAGTTGTTAAATTGGATTTGTAATCTTTTACCTCTTTTTCTTCATTAGGAAAACTCTATTCCAAGACAAAGCTCTATACGAAGCATTTACACTGTTAACACATGTTATCAGATCGAGGTAAACTCTAAGTTCCACTCACCACTTCACTCGAACAGCTAATGGGCTAGAAAACCACACATTTTCATGAAGATTTTCCCTCATATTTGAGCTCTGCATGGGTTTACTAACTGAAGGTAAAACTACGTCACTCTTTCCAGTGCAGATAGCACCATTGCTTTTCCAAAGCAGACTGCATGCACTTTTTCGGTACAAAATACACTTAGACCAAACAATTTTGGAAGACAAATAAATAGAACTACATACAAGCAATAGGCCTTGGTACATCTTCTTGACATGTCCCTTCATTATGAATTTGAAGATGTAGGTGGCTCTATCCAATCCTACATACAGGGCTTGGCTTTTTGAATTCTAAATCCAACCACAGTTGGAGTCTGCAGAAGAGGTAAAGAAGACAACATGGCCATTCAAACATGGCCAAAGGTTGAAGAAGCACCCTGAACCACCATGGGTTGCTACAGAGCGAGCTGCAGTACTCAGGGATAGCAGCAGGAAGACTGCTGGAAGTGGTGTAGCTGCCATGTTAGTCAAAGTGTCCACCCGGGGATTTCTCCTGTGGCCAATGACAGTGTTCTTAAGATCAAGTTTTCTCTCTGGTATTAAAACACCTATGCTCTGACAGGAATAAAACAGGATGTAAACACAACATGTGCCGAAATCAGCCAAGAGATCTACAGAACGGTTCATGTGCCAAAAGAGCCCTAATGCTAGAAACAGAGTTAACAAGGGAAGGCCCTCAGGCAGAGTCAGGAAATTGAAGCATACCAATTGTTTTTCTCCTGCTACTTCATATCTCACACAAAACAAAGGATCACAACTTAAGAAACAAAGAGATGCTACTGGTCATTTGACTAACCAGAGAATGAAACTCTTGCAGCTTGTCACGTTTGGGTTACTCCGAAGCACTTCAAAAGCAGTTATGAAATCGTGCTAAACCTAAAGAAATGCCAGAAAGGAAACCTAAGGCTCAGCCCAGTTTTTGAGGCTGGCCCCAATCTCTGCAGGGGAGAGACCCAAGCATTTCTAAAGGAGCAGGATACTAGTGCTACAATTCAAGGTTATCTTTAGCTCCAGCAAACTGAAAACTATTTGCTGGTTATCAAAATAGTGCATGCATAAATGAGAGAAACAGGATGTGGCAAAACGACCAGAATCATTTAAATTTTATTCCGAATCAAGACTCTGCCAGCCTCCATACCATATATGGAACATTTCCCCTGCAGGTGCAAGAAGTTTCTGTAGGATTTGCTCTTGCATGTAGTATCCCACGGACTAGTATTTTAATAGATGCAACGGTTGATTAGCTGAAATTTTTTTTCCAGTGTGGGGGGCAGGGAGGAGAGAAGAAAGAGGAGGTGAAGAAAAAGATACGTAAGTTGCAGGTTTGGGGTGGGGGTGGGGGGGGCGTTCTTTCCCTCTCAGAGGCCCAGCTGTATAAACCACATGTGGTAATATAACAAACTACCTGGTCAAACCATAAACAAGTTAAAGTAAGAGTTTGAGGGAGAAAGACATGAGGCATTTCACAAGGGAATAGTCTATTCTCAGACAGGGATGGAAGAATTGATTTTCATGACAGGAGATAAAGCACAACAGATAAAACAGGATACTGTTTGATCTGCCCAACAGAGAACACCAGCTGAAACGGTGACCTAGCTGAAAGAGCAGGGATCAGGCTAGGAGAGCAGCAGCTAGGCAGGTGCCATTCCAACAGCATGCTGCAAAAGCACCAAGTGAGGAGATCCAAACTGCCCCTCCAAAGGGCCCAGGGGCATTATTCACTCTACATCAACAGCAGTTCCCCACCTCAGCCTCCACAGTAAACCTAATCTTTAACAGCCACTCTGTGAACTAAATTGCATACAATGGAGTATATATGTTTTTAAGAGAACCTCGTCAGCAGGAAAAGGACGCTAATCACTTGCGTTTTGATAAAACTGTAAAAAAGGGAAAGGGCTGTCTTCAGAATGTCCACAGGTTCCCCCCTCTGTCCTGCCAAGCATATCTAAAGTCTTTACTTCCATGACTACTAAAAAGCTTCAATGAGCCCAGACTGTGATGAAGATGTAACTGATTTGTTGATTCATTAATTATTTAGCTGAAGACAGTAATTTTCTGCCCAGTCATGGTCTCCCTACGACTGACTCTCTGTCCCTCATACAGTCTTCAATCTAGTTTTTGTTCATTCACTCATTTGGCTTTGGAAGTAGGCCTGCCACAAATGTCAGGAAACACCCCATGAATTAACACCCCCATTCTGGTGCCTTTTGGACAAAACATCAAAATCTAAGCAAGAGATCCCTGACTATGGAGGGGACTGATTTGCATGTGAGGAATGGGGAAAGGGAGGAAGAAGAGGATAAATATTGATGGTCCTCATTCGCCTGACCGTGAGTCAGACTGGTCTACAGTGCTAAACTCAGCTACACATATAATTCAGTGGATGACCTTGTATCAGCCACTCATCTTCCTTGCATTTTTGTTTACCCATCATAAAGTGGGGCAAAAGCAGCCACCTTTCCTGAAAAAAACAAACAAGCTAGCTTTCAAACCAGGTGAATAAGTTATGGAAAGTTAAATATATTCTGGCAAACAAGAAAGAGCCTCACTTTGTTCCAGCTTGAGATAGGCTGTCATCACAGAAAAAAAGGGCCAGCTAATAAAATCTTCACGAATCACATTCTCTTTGCAACTTCAGGGAACTTTATAAGCAAGAATTCATTTTCACATGCCTGCTGTGTAGTCAGTCAGTCCATAAAGAGGAATCAGGAACAGTCAAGTTCCTATCTTGATTCTCAGAAGCTGCCACTAGTTCTCAACTCACTTGCAATGTCACAAAAAGTGTAAAGCAGCTCATGGACTGATCTCACATTTGTGCAATGTGGTGTTCTTCCTGAAAGTTCAACTCCAGAGCCATATGATTTACTCAGTCATAGCTTTCATAGGTATAAAAGTGTTTCTAACTCTTGGATTTGCAGAGAATACCTTGGACTTGTACCCTCAAAAGCTCGAAACTCAAAATGTAAAGACAGGCATTCAAAAAGGCACCATTAAAAAAAAACAAACATAATTTTTAATCTTCCTGCAGAGAAGAAAAGCATCTGTCTGTGTCACAATTTTCAGATTAGCTGTACTGCAACCCTACACAGTGGACCTAAACAGCAGTAGTCCCAGTTATAGTACAGGCTTCTGATTTGTACAACACAACACAGACATTCAGAGAACTATGATTAGAACTTTGTGGATTCACATCTCTCATTTACTAAATCTGATTGCAACATTATTTTCTCACCTTTGGTGATCTGGCAATTTGTTGCCCTCTCCCACAACAGCATAAAAATTCAAAATCTCAGAAAAGTGAATAAACTGACAATACATAAAAAAAATGTCTTTAAGTCGATTACAGTGCTTCACTTTGATTTCAACCTTTGGGGTCTTTTGAATTATTAAGTAATTTCCACTTAAAAAGAAATAAATCAGAAAATATCAAAATTGAATGTTCCTACATGTTCTAAAACTTTTCTGAAAACAACTTCAATTCTTTGATTTAGGAAATTAATCAAAAATCAATTGTGTTCTGTGAACTGGATTGGTTTTTGATGAATCAGCATACTTCACTCCAAAACAGTCAGTGAAAAAATTCCCCAGTCTTCTCTAGTTTTCAAATAATTGCCTCAGAAACTCCCTGCTTGCTCTACGCACCTCACAAGTTGAGCACACAGCATTCTGCTCTTGAGCAACAACTTAAAGAGAGTTCAGGTAACTCTTCAATTAGAAGGATCAGTCCTGCATTTATGTGGGTCTTAAACATTCTGATTATAGGCATGTGAATATCTAAATATTTCAGTTAAAAAAATAAAAGGAGTATTTCTTTGAGGGCTTCCATTTCTTTTCAACATCTCAGAACCAAGAAAACTAAAAATACATAGGAAATCCAGAGAAGGAAGAAGCTGCCCTACTAAAAGACTCCACCTTCAACCACACCTTTCATTTCTTTACACTTCTTGTCTTCCCATCCAAGTTCAGTAATACCACTGAACTGAAGCAAAGTCCACACTTCTCTATTAAACATCTATTGTAAAACTACAGTCACCAAATTTGATCTTTGCCTTTTCCCCACAGCTCTTCATGACAGTGACCTACTCTTACATGTATGGTGTGCATGGCATTTGTGAACTGGGGGGAGAGGTGTTTCAATTTAGTTTCCTGTGGACAAGTAGGCACATCACTAGAAACACCATTAGAATTATCTCTCTTGGAGAGAAGCCATAGGCTTAAAAGGGTTGTGGAGCACAAAATATCTTCTAATTCCTTTGAATGAAGGATCCCTTGATCTTTTTAAGGCAAGATGAGGGAGTCTTGTAAGATCTTGTCTATAAGCATGCTGTAGATAAAGGAAAGAACCTGCAACCACCAAAATATAAGGAGGAGTGCTTATTTTCCTCCTTCGTCACCCCCTCCTTGCCTAAATTTAATACCTCAGTAAATGTCAACTCCCACTGAAGCAAGGAATTTAACATTAGCAGAAGACTTCTCCTCCACCTTCCAAATTTAAGAACTCCTTTTTGAATCCACTACTGGTCAGGTGCCCTCAGCAGACAGTGTACCAGAATCAACTGAGTGCATACATGTACATGTACTCACATGGAAGCAATCTCAGGTAATCATGATGTACACAATAATTACCGTTTATATCTCAATAGGCCCTTTTAAGGCTTTTTATAAGTAAGCATCAACTAACCCTTAAACACTGCTTTAGTGCATGTGAGGTTTATTGTTCTCCTTATATAGGAAATGAAATGAGTCCCTGAGTAGTTAAACAATCTGGCCAAGGACACTAAGAATGCAACAAACACAAGTTGGGCATTCTGACTCATTATGCCTGAAATCTAACTGCTAGGCATGCTTCTCATGCTAGTTTCTCCAGGCAGCTTGCAGAGTTCATTAACATTTTCAGGAAACACATAATCTGAATGGTCAAAAGGATTTTCCTGCGCAACTTGAGTAGACAGAGAAGAGGAAGGAGGCTCTTCTTTTATATACTTATATCTCAGCCTCAATTTTCCTGTCTTAATGGTATTCTCTGAGTTCAAGGAAAAAGAGACAGGTTGCTAACCCTCAACTTAGCAAAGGAGAGGTGTTCTCTTACAGCTTCACGTGTACAGTGATAAGTGGAGAGTCTCATGCTATCTACCTTTACCAGGTGAGAGGGTCAGAGGTTCTTGTTTCAGTTTAGAAGCCTTGCTTTCACAGAAAATAGGAACAGTTAGGCAACATGTTCAAAAAGTGACACCAAGTGGGGTAGAGTGAAGGGAAGTGTGGTAAGGACTTCATAAAGTTCTTTTCAAATTAGGAGCTCCAGGCAGAAACCATTATCATTGCATTGCTACCTACAGTGTATCCAGCTCAACTATTATTACTCTGTAGCTCTACCCTTTTTTTCTGGCATTATGTTTTTCTTAGATTAGGACTTTTTATTTCTCCATACAGTGCAGTTTTTCCAAGGATAACTGTTTCAAACTCAAGTCTTACCACTTCAGAATACATGATCAAGAATGAAAAACACAGCATCCTATCCCACGCAAAAACCTACTGCTTCCAGCACTCACTTAAAGTAGCTCTATTGACACAGTATAGTGCCAATAAATCAACAAATGTGGAGTCTACAGTTTTGAGCAATGAAAATCTAAAAAAATTAATCATATTGCATGTGTTCTTCTTTCTAAGGAAAGGGTATTAAGTGATTAATATTAGTCTGTTCCCAAAATGTGTGATTTGCAAAAACTCCATTATTTTTCCCATTAAATCTCTCTCCAGAGTGTATTATAAATTCTCCAAACCAAACACTTGTGGCCTAGACAGTCTTCATTTACCCTACTCAAAAATACAGTTTAGGAAAGAAATTATTTCTTGAGAATGCATATGTCATATACCACAAACAATGGTCTCTGGAGGTAGCATGGGTTCTAAGTAAACACTATTGTGCTCCACCCAGAGAAAGGAGCGGTGAGTACTTTCCTCCACCTCTTCTCACATCCATGAACTGTAAAAGAGAGTCACCCAAAGGCAATGCTTCTGGTGGGAAGGAGAGAGAAGGGGAAAAGGATGAGCTACATGCCTTTAATATTAGCAGGAAGTATGTGTACCATCTGAAATAGATTACTTCTTCATGGCTGTGGAAAGCTGAAAGGAGCTCTTCACACTGCTAGTTCCAGGGCACAAGACTGTCATCAAGCCTTTCCATCAAGTTCTTGTGTGTACCTCCATTACAACAGAAGAGACCCAGAAACTTTTCGGAAGTGGGGAACATTTTACGCTACCACCCCTGCTGTCATATTTGTTCCATTCAGCTTCCTTTCCATAGCATACATAGCTTTCTGGAAATTCAGTATAAACACAGAATTGCAGTACATGAGGCAAAATATTGCATAATAATCCAAGGATAACTCAGGTTGGAAGAGACCTCCAAAGGTCTCCAGTCCAACCTGCTGCTCAAACCGGGGTTAGCCGTGAGGTCAGACCAGGTTTCTCAGAGCTTTGTCCAGTTCGGTCTTGAAAAACTTGAAGGATAAAGGTTGTGCAACCTCTCTGGGCAGCCTCTCTCACTGCTTGACTGTCCTCAGGGTGAAAAAGCTTTTCTTTACACCCATTCTGAATCTCTAGTTTCAGCTTATACTCATTGTCTCTCATCCTCCCACCATGCAGCACTGCAAAAAGCCTGGCTCCATCTCCCTGATGACCTCTCTGTAAGTATTGGAAGGCTGCTGTTAGGTTCCTGCAAAGCTGTCTCTTCTCCAGCCTGAACTTGCCCAGTTCCCTCAGCTGCTCCTCACAGGAGAAGGGCTTCATCTCTCCAGTCTAATGACATTAGATTGTGATTTCTCAGAACATTAAGAAAAAGTTATTTTGTTTCTCATGTTCAACATTTTTATGTAAAAGAAACCGAAGAGATGGAATGTCAATAACGTCACCTTTCAGACTACGATAAACTATTGTATTTCCTAGGTTGCACAAGGGTTGAGCAGCCAGCTGTGACAAGGGTCACAGGGAGGGTCTGATGAAATGATGCAAGCAGGTGAATCTGTATCAGGAACACCTCAGTGTGGCTCTTAACAAGCTCTGTCTCCAAGATGACTGACAGTCATGAGGAATTGTAATAAACATATACATATAAGATTATATAAATAATATCCAGGCAGAGGCATGTTTTGTCATGCTTAACACTAGCAGAGGGGCCAGTAACTCATAAATGTTACTTAATTCTTTCTAAAGTCCCAGGGCTGTGATTTCACCTCTCTCTCCCTCCTTTTTTCTGCTCTCTTTCAATTCCCTAATTTTAAAATGGGAATAACATCACTTGGCCCCATCACAGGAATTTCCGGTATTAGAACTGGTGCGGTGCTTTGAAGATGTGAACTGCTACTCTGAGCACCTTAATTCCAGGCATGAAGAGTGGACAATGAGGTGTATCATAATTACACACTTTTTTGACTATTTCTGCAGTACACGCATAGTCACACAGCAGTGATTAAACATGCAAAATCCTGTCCAGCATGCACTGGATTCAGTATAAAGCCTGGTAAGTCTCTTCACTGGCTGCACAAAATTCCTCAGCACAGTTCTTGAAAATAGAGCTGCTTTCATGAAACTACTCTCCCACTCAGAGTTCCAGTGCATGTAGTGAAACTCCCGGTAGTATTTAAGCCATGACTGTAAGGAGGTGTGTTTCCTTACCACCAAGTCTGTAATGAACAGAAGGAAATATAGGGCAGGTTGTGGCTCCTTTCTTAAGGAGGTGCGTTAGGATAGTGGCAGTGGAGGAAGGAGTCTCTGAGGCACATCACGCAGGATACAGAGGTCTCCTGCTGCAAAACTGCCCTGGCCTCCAGCACAATGTCCAGTGCCAGTTTTGAAGCCCTGTCTGGGACAGGGGACAGAACAAAGCAGGACAGTAAAGTCATCCACCACATTTCTACAGGAAACTACATAGCATCTTCTTGTATGGTTTTGTGCACACAATAGACAAGCATCACTCCAAACCATAACTGTAAAAGAACATCCTTAGGACCACTGCAGCACTGATTGCAAATGCCGACCTTCTAGAAAACCTCTCCTTATGCTGAACTGCTTTTATTCTTCCCCCCGAAGATGAACAGCGTGATGCCTACACTCCACTTTTATGCACTTCTGAGTCATGGGCTGGGCTTTTGTATCCCTTTGTCTCATATCTGTGATGTGAAAGAAAAGAATATGTTTGCCCTGTATGTGCTACTCACTGCCACAAACATGAGAACGCAAGGGTGAAACATCATTTAGGACAACATGAAAGAGTTGATTCTTAAGCCAATATTTTATATACCAACAGAGCCTGAGGCCCATTTCACCCCTCTGGCACAACTTGTGCTGTTGTTAACACCTGGTCAAAATGTGACAGGTTTCAAACTGAAGTATTTTACATGCGCTCTCGGTGAACAAACCACCATATCAGGAAAACAACAGAGGCTGAAGCTCACTTCCCAATTCCTCATTTATACTAATCAATTCAGAAAGAAAAAAAAAAGCGCAAAATAGGGAACTACTCAAATTACCCTAGCGCAGATAGATTGATGGTAAGGGTGGGAAACTGCCTTTGTTGTATTTGGTGATGCTGAATGTTGAAAGCTGTTGTTGGGCAGTTAGGACTAAATGCTTTCAGGTCACACAAAAGCTGCAGGAACTTTAGGAGAAATTCTGTCTGAGAGGAGCAGGGAGGGAGAAGAGGTGGTCAGATCAGTGTAGCCGCTCACATGCAGATGGGTCCAGAGGGAGTTACTCTCACAGGCTTCCTCTTGGGACCTCCTTGCCAAATTCGGTGGGCACAGAATCTGTTATGTACCCATGAGCGAAATAAATAAGGAGATTACATTTCTCAGTCCCTACAGATTCCTGAGAGAAGGAAGGGGGAGTGGGAATGGACTGCAGAGGGAATCTGTTGAAGCAAGCAGCACTTCTGAAGACAGCATACGCTGTCTCTTTAGCCTAAGCAGTTGGGCTCTCATGATAAAGCTTTCACTGAAGACCCCTAGACTAAAAATCCAGCTTTGAAAACTGTTACCAGAATAAGATCTTGGATGAGGCAGATAACAGGTCTGATCTGGCATGACAAATCCTGCTTAGCAACCCAAGGGTTAAGTCTATGAGCTGGAGCAAAAGGATCCTTGCTTCTGCTTCCTCCCAGAACAGTAACCCACAAGCTTCAACGTGACGGTTGTGCAATTTTTTTCCACGTTGCAATGCACTGGTGCAGAGGTATCCCTGACACTGTCTCTTGCCCCTTCCAGCAAGGCCACGACCACATTTCCTACCTCCGCTCTTCAGTGGGAAGAGTAGGAGGAAAAGGGATTTCCTTCCATTACCATTGGGAGGAGAAGTGATCAGATCCCCTGAGCTGTGGTACTCATCTAGTCTCTAAAAAACCAAATGCACAGAAGGGTCTCTGCCTCACTTCCTCTCAGGAACAGGAATGCAATTATCACAAGCTTTGGCACCTACTGCTGAAGCTGTATTTTAATCCCCTTTGCCATGAGTGCTCTCCCACTGTTCCCACTGCAACCCTTCCCAAACTCTCCTTTGCCACTTTTTCACATTGGGCCTGGAAAGGAGGACTTGCTGTTGTTCTTCCAGATCTGAGCCTTCTCATCCAAAATCCCAACATTACGCCCAAGGATATTACAGCTGGGCCCACAAGCTATCCTCTCCAAGGAACACTGTGGATAGCTATTTGCTCTCGTGCTCTTCATTTGCTAACGTATGCCCATCCCATTACTTAGCAGGGATCAGGACCAGTGGTAACTGCCAGCTGTAAGTTCTTGGGCCAGAAACTGCTCAATTAGTGCAATGAAATCACAGCCTAGTGGGAGCTACTTACAATACTGATTTCTAGTTAATAGTAATTTTTAAAGGAATTAATTAAAGGAAATGTCTTTAATTTGTATTACAGTCTGTCTTTTTGTGTCTTCATTTCCCTTCTGGCCTACAAAACCTCTTTTCTTACCTTACCATGTCTCTACCATGCTTCCTATTCATTCCCCAATGTCCTTTTGCCAGTCACTTCCCCATGCAGAGCCCTCCCTATCAGCCCTCCTCCAGTAAAATACTTCTGCCTTAGAATTCAGGCAATGGTCCTCTCTGAGTCTCCTTGTGTCACCACACCTTGTAGCCAGCCTTTATATCTGCTTTCACACACTCCACAGGACTTGAAAGATTGCCACCGCCACCACTACCTTACTCCTCATTAGTATATGAGGAGAGCACTGACACATGAACTTACATTTTGGAAGAGTCCCTATTACAATGACAGGGAAACCACGAGTTTAGTTAGGAAAAAGAACTGTATACATCCCCCTGTCCCATGGGAATATCAGCTTCTTCAAGTTAATACGCTGCAAAGATTTTAAAGGATTGGATGCCTTCATACCTGCAGTCCTTTCCTCTGTCTTGTTCTCAAAGCAAAGCAGCACACACAAGTATGCACACACCCATATACGCACACATTTTCTTTCCAGTCCTTCTCTGAATCCTGACCTCTTGCCCTGCTTCAACAGTGGTAACTCATCACTTCACTTTGTTGGGGGTTTGCTTAGCTTTCCCTATCCTGCTTTGGCCTTGCCAGGAATTAAAGAAATAGAATATCCTAACACCTAGAAATATTTCTATTTTCTTCCACTTAAAATAACACCAAGTGAGCAAAAACTGGGATTGAGCTTGGAAGAATGGCAAGGAGAGTGTCACTGGGCCCCTTAAAAAGGAGGGTTAAACTGCAGGAGGGGACTTTTATTTAAAGTTGACACTTTCACAGTGTTATCAATTACCTTCAAACTGCCAGAACATATTTTTCAGACACTCAAAAGGTAGAGAAAATCTTTAACTATAATTAGAACTGGGATTACACACAGAGAAAGGTAGAAAGTAAAACTAAGGTACAATACTCCCATAAACTGAAATATTAATACTGAATTAGAGTTCATTTTCTATTTTAGTTTAACATATTTTGCCCCGTTTTCATGGGCACTTCAAGTGTTCGATACACCCCTCAGTACTTGTCTCAAAGGTGGCATATCTTAAACTAGACTGGGTGATTGCTTGTGTGTTTGGTTTTTTTAATTAGTTATTCTACTTCATAACTGGATGCCTTTGGTCACTGGGCAGATAGTGAACCAGTGCAATGTACGCAGACAATCAGAAGTGAAGTTAACAAGGGAAGCCTGAGACAAGACCACCCTCTGAGCATCATCACTGGCAGCATAGGCTGGGGTGAATGCCCTTTGCACAGAGTTACTGTTTGCATAGCATAGAATAACTGTTTGCTAAGTTGTGTTTAGGTACCTCTCTACACTTCTGCAAAGAGCAAGAGGGCACGGTGGCCTTCACACAGAATTTACGTGTGGGGTGGGGGAAACTACATAAAATATTGAGAGAGACATCATTCAAATAACCATATTTTCCCAAGTGAAAACATAGCTGTAACTGGCATACAAGCGGCTTACAGCGGAAGCGGAAGCAAAGGGTGAATAGCATGAATTAAATAAAACGTATGGGGGTGGGTGTTGTATTAAATCTGGACAGCTTACTATTGCAATCTTAGTAGTGGAGCTGCGGCCAAATTCACCTGAGCATTACCTTGAGATGGGCAGAGTTTTTACTGGGGGAAAAGAACGGCTTTTAGGGACTTGCCAATTAACACCCCTCAGTGTGGTGTCTGTGCTCCATGCCACGTGACTCAGTGTGGCTCTACAGGTCATGCCTGGAGACAGTCCTATCCTAACTGGTGGATGCCATTTCTTCTTTTACTGCAAGCCTCTCCTCATAATCCACACATCTTCCTAGCAGCCACCTGTAGTGGCCCTGTGAACCCATCAGCAAGCGTTGCAAACACACAATAATATCAAGAAGCAATTGCACATCTTTTGCCTTCACATCTGCACTAGAGATTTGCATTCACATTGCCACTACCCCCATAACCAATAGGACTATTCCACGTACAAGCACCAAGCAGATACATTAACAGGAACTGCTAATTTCTTTTGCTGCAGCAAGGTTCTCCATAGGAACCTCACAGTCCCAGCTATTTCATTTGAAAAGTGTCTGGAAGTTTATTAGTGAAACTTAGAGGAGGTTTGCACAACCACCTGGGTCCTCTCCCAGGCTCCCATAACATCTTTGAGGCAGAGGACTGATGCAATCCCAGCAGTAAAGGCAATCATGTAGGTCGTCTTGGTCGTGCTGCCAAAGTTTGTTTCATCTCCAAAGATTTCTCAGAAACATGATGTCTAAGAACTCAAATGCCGATACATAAAAGAAGCGCATCAGAGCTTCCTCCAGACTGTAGAAAGCTGTGTTAATACCTAGCTAGTGCACTGAAGAAGATGGATATTTTTATGTCTTTTACCCAATGTGTACAGTAACCTGGAAACATCTACAGATGCCTGATCAAGTACCTAATATGCAACTGCTAATCATTCCGCTGACCTACGGCAGCAGCCACTCCTGTGTAAAGACAGGTCTCCTGTGGAGGAGCCTGTGGGAATGCAGCAAATTAGAAGGCCTCCTCCCCTAGAAAAGGGAGCGAAACAGTACTTATGAGTGGGCAAAGAGAGAAGGCAGAGCTGAAATACCCATATACCCCAACTATAGTAGAGCAGCATAAGGGCCACAGCAATCAGATGTAGTAGCAACGAGAGCCAGGAATCAGACCACTTCCCAGAAATTCAGAAATCAAGCAGATTGAAGTCACCTCTGACAGATTTTAGCCAGGCCAAAAGAGGGAAAGCCTTAAATAATCCATTCCATGTTTATAATGTGTGGAGAGACAGTTAGGAACAGAATTTTTTATGTTCATGGCTACATACCTCCCTGCTGAAACTTGATTTAAGTAAGTAGCAGGTACCTGGGACACAACAGCTGGACACCAAGAATTTTTTCCATGTCTCCCTGAAATTTGATACCATCTAGCTCAGCAGCAAATGCTAAGGCAAGTTCTGGGGCCTCTGATACACTTAATTTTGAACAAGAGCATCTCTTTGTCTTCTCATCAGGATTCAGGTATGCTACTGCACAGCATGAGAAGAGGACAACCACCTTATGTGCAAGTGCCATCAGCTGCCTTTCATTATAAATAATAACTTATAAGACACGTTGGCAAATGGCCACAGGAGCAGAAAGAGAGCCACATGGAAGAGCAAAGGTCACCTATGATTGTGAATCTGAGACATGACTAGAAAATTCATCCCATAAACAGTGACCTAGTGAGAGCACAAAAACAAAAAGAAACTGTGCAACAGGACAGAAAGGACAAAAAAATAATGCTTCCTCTAGTCAGATCAGACCATGGCAGATTTCCCAGGGGTTAACTCTGCCAGTTCTGACATACACAGCCCAAATCAATGAATAACTAATAAGTATAGAAACAACTAATTCACAATTTTTCCCTCTGGAATGAATCTGAATATAGGTTTTATTTCTTATCCAGTCTGAATGAGAGGTCTATGAACAGACATTGAAGACAGCAGATTTCTTAACTGCAATGTCCATCAAACAAATAAGCCTCAAACACTTTGCATTCACTCACAACTTTTAGCACTTATTTAGCACTTTACAACCATTAATCTCAAACTGTTCTTCAAGGAGAGACATAAAGGATTTACCTATTCTTTGCATAAGGAAACAGAGGGACAACAAGGTACAGGACTTGGCTGGAAATATACAGAAAGTCAACGGTGTAGGCAGAAACTAAATGCAAGTCTCTGCATTACCAGTCTGGATCATGCCATTTCCTCTGTATAGCAGCCAAAGCGTATGTTTAATAAACAGGTTGTCTCAGGTTGTTGCAAGACCTGGGTGAACTGGCACACAGATTTCCCCCTAGGGTTGACATGAAGGAGCAAATGTTTCAGAGAACAAAATAAAGCTCTGGTTATTCAGCCAGTAATCATAATTCCATCTTGCATTTCTGGGTCTTTTATTTTGAAACTTCTCAAGGCCTTTCTTGCAACACTGGTAAGTACTATGTGACTGCCAGAGCCCTTGAAACATAAAAACGGCCATACCAGGTCAGACCAAAGGTCCATCTAACCTAGGACTCTGTCTCAGACTTCAGCCAGTAAGGAATCCCTAAGGAAGCGCACAAAATATGGACAGGATATAGTGATATTCTGCAGGAAATATACTGGTATATCCTCTCAAGCTCTGGCAAACTGTCATTCAGATACCTTGGTATTCAACAGCCATTGAAGGATTTTCCTTTTGTGAAGCTGACGCTTTTTGAACCCAGGTAAACTTTAATATCCCATACATCCCACACTGTAAAGAGCTCCACAGATTTATTTAATATTTAGTGAAAAAGTATCCCCTCTTGTTCCTTTTGAACCAGCCTCTTGATAATCTCATTCGATGTCCTAACTTCTGGCTTCAAGAGAGAGAATGAACATCCATCCCCTATTTGCCCCTTCCATGATGCTCCTGATCTCATGAACCTCTCTCATATAGAGAGATCTTTTTACAGACTGGAAAATCCAAATTGATTTAGTAATTCCTCAGACCGAAGTTGTTCCTTTTGATCATCCTTCCTTCCTTCTCAGTACATCTTTTGAGATTAATGTATCCTTTTCAAGACAAGGAGACCAAACTGCTCACAGTATTCAACATGCAGCAAACCTTGGATTTATATAGTGTCATAGTAATGATATTTGTTTTCTTTCCTTTCATAGTAACTCCTAACATTTAGCGTGCGTCTCTTCCTTTCTGTCTCCCTCTCTTTCTTATTATTGTTACCTTATTATCATCTTTCCCCGTTAGAGAGCACAATGCTCATATTTTGATAGATCTGTTGTAACTCCAAAACTTTTCTCTTCAGTGTCAGTAACAAGTTCTGTCCTTGTTGGTGTATACATTAATTTTGGATCATTTTCCCTCACATGCCTTAATTTACATTTATCTAAGCTGAACATAATCAGCCTTTTTAATGAGCCCAGTCACTCAGTTTCATGAGGTCCTTCTTCAATACTTTGCAGCAACCTTGTGTTTTTCCCACCTGGAATATACTTAGTATTATCAGCTAAGCTTGGCTCCTGCTTCTCCACTTTCTTTTCCAGATCATTTGCAAATACTGGACGGCACAGGCCCAGTTTCTGATCCAGCTGGGCCTCCACAGGTGGCCTGACCAGTTGTTCCTAGCCTGTGTTTCCAGGCCTTTAACCAACTGTGCCTCCGGAGGACTTCCCAAGGCAGCTTAGTTTCTTCAAAAGCTCCTAGAGAAAAACACTATCAAAGCCATTTGGAAACCAGGCTGACTGTCATGGTGGCTGCTGAGTGGAAGTGGCTACCACTGGAGGAAAGCTCTGTTCCCCAGCCGCAGGTGCCATTCCCATCTCTCCTACCCTCCCAGCAGGAAAAGGAGAAGCAGGCCTCATCCTCCCCCAGTTCTCCATTCCAGCTCTTCCTACTTCTTCCTTCCCCATAGCCGGAATAGCACTGGCCTTGGCCCCTCATCCTTGGAGAGGCAAAATGCAGCTTTGCCTGCACTGCCAGGAAGCCCCAAGTCTCTTTAGAGCGCAGGCATCTGCAGTCCCAGGGAGCACCGGTGCAAGTGGAGTAGGTGACGGCTTGCGTAAACATGCTGAACAGTGATTTTGTAAGAATTATTGCTATATAAGTGTGCTGCCAACTTAAAGCAGAAAAACAAATGTCTCACACAAGCACTGTCCCCTACTGTGTAGTTACAATTTTAATATGAAGTAACTTCCATCACCTTTGAAACAATCTCCAACTAAGCAAAGGCCTACCAACCTCAGGACTCTTTAGTGGTATCTTGGAACAAATAAGGATTGGGTCTAATATCAGTCATGACAATCAAGTTCACTGTCATGTTTTATAGGTTTATAAATACATAAAAGGAAACATTGAGTGAAACCCTGAGCAGGCTTGTCAGAAAACAAAACCACTCCACATAACTCCTAGGTAAGTGGTACTTTTTAGGGACCAACAGCACTTTTGGCTCCTCTCTGATCTCTCTAAGTGTATCACCTCTGATGCCCTTCCCAGTGTGAAAGCCCATTGATTCCCCCCACTGGGATCAGGTTCTAGTCTACACACAAACTCTCATGTATTGATTCCTTCCTACCCATTTTAAGTTCCCCACCCGAGAAACTGTTAAGAAGTAAATACAGAAAACAACAACAACAACCTTCCTATAATAAAGTGTCATTTAACTATAACAGCAGGAACAAGGAAGAATTCAAAAGGTTTTAAAATAAAATCTACTTGTGCCTTCTCCAGCTGAATTCTAACCTTTTGGGAGGATGCAGCAGCATCCTGTATGTCCTGTATGTATGTAGGTCTATCTGTATGTCAGCCTGTTCCCAGCTAGTAACTACCCAAGGGAGAACCATTTCACCTGGGGAGAGTTCTTCCCCCTTGTCATTTGCCAGGGGTTTTTGGCTTTGTTAATCCAAAACTAGTTTAAGTGGGATCCAGTGGTGACTTCCACACCGGCTGCCCACCTGTTACTATGTAACACTACTTTTAGTGTTCATTTATGGATGCTCTCGGTCTTGTTTTTGCCACCTTGATTTTGATTTTCTGAAAGAAAGAAACAAAACCCTGCTATTGAACTAACCTGAGAAATTACACAATAAGCATCCTTCACAGACAGCAAATAATCAGAGAATATACAGCATCCAAAACATTGCAGAGTATCTCCAAATCTCTTGCTAGAAAGATGAAAGGTTTTGAATAGCCCTATCCTGAAATGGGTCAGTGAAGTGAAGCACCTATAACAAACTCCCATGCAGGAATGTACTGGGAAATCAAAAGGCGGTGGCTGCTCTTTGCCATCTCAAAGTATGGAACCACTCAGGACGAGCACAGCTTATCTGACAGAAGTGGTTTTGCAGGTATCTCAAACTGGGAAGTAACTACCGTGCAGGTTTGTAGGGCACAAGAGAATCATTTGAAAGCAGCAAGAATTAATTGTACAGTTGGTATTAACATATGGATGAAACATTGCTTTAAAAGTTCAAACAGCAACTGTCAGCTGAACAAAGTTGGCACAAGGGTAACAAATGAGTTTTGCAATTGTGCTATTTTTACTATGCAATACCAATACTGTATAAAAGAACAAATGTTGTGTATATGTTCAATGCCAAACCTAAACCATCGCTAACAGTGTTGTTATGATGTGATTAAATGTCACCATCATTATTTGCTGAAAAGGAGTTTATCCCCCTCCCCAAGCAAGTGTTTTCATTACTGGAGTTTAACCAGACATGTTTGTGAGAAAGAAAGGTGAAGGAATAACCCAACTCAAATATTTAAAAGCATTTAACTGTTCTGGCTCATTGACAACTGTACACTCTCCCTGTGATTTTTAAGAGCTGCTGACGCCTCATGGAAAAAACTTTGAAAAACATAGTATTGAAAAACAATTTTGCCAATGTGTCATATTTTCTGTCTTATCCCTTCCCTTGCTTCTCACTAGTAGAAGAATTTACATGAAAACAGAACCTTGATTCTTTAGGTAGACAAAATTTGGATCTGATCTCTGCCAAAGCATGTGGGTGTTTGGATCCTGTCCATTAAAGACATTTAATTTCAGATCCAGGTTCAATCTTCGAAGCTCACAAGAAGTGCCAAGATCCAGGATTTTGTTCTGACCCATCCCTGTTACTAAGAAGTCATCTCCTGCCTGTCCTGCACATTCAGCTGTAGACTGCTGCTAAGGATCTCATAGAAGGCTGCTGATGTCAACATTTGCTGCCAAATTATAAGCATCGAGTGCTACTGCATATCTGAGGTGAAGGGAGATTCTGAATATTTAAGGAGGGGGAATAAAAGGCATTTTCTCTGGTAGTACAGTTGTCTTGAAATAACACAGGCTTGGTTTGCCTCTCACACTGGCATAACTTTTTGGACTTCAGTGAAATCACACTGACTGAGTACAAACAAAAACCACAGTCTGTATGAAGCTAAAGTTTTTTTTTCACATTCAGTGTGTTGAAACAACACATTCCAACCCAGCCATAGAAGCTCCTGCTGCCTTGTAAGCATGGAAAACAGAGATTCACCCCAAATCTCCCACTCTGCAAATTACTGTGAGTGGAGAAGGAGAGCAAGCCAAACTTCCTCAGCTCAAAAAGATGCCAAACTGGACATAAGTTCAAAAAAAGAATCACATTTCAGCATGGCTTTGGCTCTCTTCCTGATTTAGCTACACTGGGCAGAGCAATGGAAATGCTGGATAGATAACCTTCCTTGGGAATGTGCAGGAGGGCATGCTTTTTACGTAACCTTGTCCCTCCTTTTATCAAAACACTTTGCTTACTTTCACTGACATTTACCCCAAGGACATTGAAGCAAAGCAAGAGAGGAAGACTTGCACGCAGACTGCCTGCCTGCTCCAACAAAAGCTTTTCATCAGGGGATTTACCAACAACCGGGATATCTGAGGGAGACTGACAGATTCCTAAGTGCCCAGGGTTTGTGCTTCACTCTTGCCAAGTCACAAGACAAAATCCACAAATCTAGCAGAAGACGAAAAAACTAGAATTTTGTGAGGGGTGAGCAGACACCTACCATATGCATTGGGATAAAGAAGAAGCAGCAGCACATAAAGCAGCCTCCAGATTTCTGAAGTGCCACCTATCTGATCATCTTGCATTGCGTAGTATCACAGCACTAGACAACCTGTCACGCAGACTTCAAAGGGGCTACTTAGTTTGATTAGAGAGAGCTGAATTTGCCCACAGAACCTCACCATCCCTTCCTCTGAAGAACCAGAGACAAGCAGTAATTGCTAGATGAAATGGAAGAAAATAACCAACAACAACTCCATTCCCAGTTCTCCACTGTCTTGCGCTTCATGTGGTCATTTACTTCTGGGTAAAGTGAATGTGTAACACTTCTAGACCACAGAAGCAGTAATTTACAGTCACTTCCACTGCATTAGGCATGAGACTGGAGAATCAGGCCCTTTCTTACAAGCAAAATGTCCCCAACAATGAATGACGAGTAAAATATAGGCTGTGTAATTCCACTTGTTTTGTAAAACAGTCAATTTAGAAAGGTTACCATTACACAGCAGCAAAAATCTGCTCCTGAACTCCCAACATCTCAAGCCATAGCCTTGTCAATAGTACACAGGGTGCAAAAGATTATGGCCAACTCAGGCCATTAGTTTCCTTTCTGGGCAGGAATCCCAGCATAACAGATACTTATGCATATTCTGTCCTCATTTTATCTAATTACAAATATCTCTCTAGGGATGGGGAGGGGAGAAGAGGTTTGATCACACGATTTTAGGTCACTTATGCAAGGGATTGCTGGGATATGCATTGATCCAAAGAGTGCTGTAATGTTTTAAAAGTTCCCAGAGCCCTCTAGTAAGATATATATATATATATGTGTATAATTTTTTCCTATTTATATGAGGTTTTGAAACTGACCAGTAGGAAAGAGTTGAATCATATACTGCTATAAACCAGTAAGAAGTATATGGAAATGTTTAAAATGCCAAGGCATTGATTAACGAACAATAACATGTTTTCCTAAACACCATCTGTAAATACCTTCTTTCTTTCCTATATATTATACACGCACACAAATATACATATATTATGCATACACACAGTTTACTCTGAATAAGACCAATAGCATCAGACAAAAATGGAACAAGGTAATTTAAGAAAAAAAAAAAAAAAATCGACGTTTTGTTGCTCATTTGGATTTTTACTTAATGGTTGCAACTCTGGTGAAAGATGCAACATTGTTTTACATTGATGAACTTTTAAGAGCCACATTTAGGCATGATCTAATTAAGTAAAACAACTTAATATTAAGCAGAATTGCCCTTGCTTGCCCTAGATCAACATAGCCTACGTCTTCTGCAGTCCAAGAATAGGTACAAAATTGTACAATTCCCATCACCATCACAAAATCCTTCAAACCTGTTCCTGAGTGCTTCAAACCCCCTCCTTAGGAAGAGTGGAATACAGCAGAACTCGGGGAATTTCTTTAAGAGAAAAATGCAAGAATTGTTTGAGACTTGTATGGAAAGACTGGAGAAGTTATTGGCTGAATAATTACCTTGGAAAAGGACATCAGAATTAAACAGACACCCTTCAGAATCAAAAACCAGTAGTAACAGAAGAAAAAATCGGATCTTAAAGGTCAGAAAGTATAGGGACTTAGAACTTGCAAAAGCTATTAAAAAATTGTGATATTCTTCAGACACCAAAATAAAAGCAATCAAAGAAAGTTCAGCTGTTTTGCAGTTAGAATGGTACATAGATTAAATATAATGTTGGTACAGGCGAAGAACTAAAGGAATGCTGTGCCTCAGTGGGATGACTGAGGTGGAGGCCATAGAGACATTTGTGCAGTCAAGGCATAAATTCTGAATAATCTCTGCCCAAGAACTGTGACATGAAACCGTACATCTACTAGCAAGTTCTTTAAACAGATACTGCAAATCATGGTTACTACTACATTACTGAAGTATAGCAAGCAAAATAAAATACTCTTTGTTAATTGTTTTAGAACACAAACCTTGCAAATTACTGCAGTAAGGCTAACTGAGCCAGAGTTTACTCACGTGCAGTTTTTTAAGTGCAAGATGATCAAGGACACTCTTGAGCAAAGAAACGACTAAGGTGCAAGATCCATACCTTGTGCCAGAGTAACTTCACATCTTGCTTTCATAAGATATTGATATTCTAGACATCTTCTTAGTTATTTGGACTTTCAGAAAATGTTTCATACAGTACCATATGAGAAATTACTGAAAACGGGGAAGATGAGGATTAGTACAAGAACGGTGATATGACTGAAAAACCACTGAAAGAGGGTTGGACGCAGGTAAAGTCCTAACAGAGACAGTAATCGGCTGATGGGAAGTTACTTCTGGAGTTATAGAAAAGATTGGTCTGAGGTTTGATCTTGTTCAGTATTTCCATTAATGACCTCAGCATAAAAAGTATGTATGCCGATAAAAGTTAGCCACTTACACAAGTTGAAGGGACATCGAGGAAATTAAGAATATCAGGCAAGAAGAATTAGATGGAGTGAATTCAGTATAAATTTTACTTAATACCCCAGAGATCATCATCTCAACAACAACAGCTGAAAGGACAGGAGAAGAAACATAACAGTATCAGTCTACCACAGGATGACTATGAACCACCAGCAGAACACAACAACAAACACATGCAAAAGCAAGGTGTTCCCAGAAGAGGTAAAAAATAAAGTTATTGTAGAGGGCAAAACCTCACCTGGAACAGAGTATAATTCTGTCTACTCACACTCAAGGAAGTTGAATGTGAGTAATCCAAGCTGGAGTAGAGAAGGCAAACACAATAAATAACTCCAGCGATCAATGGAAAGGAAAAGATAGCACAGACAGTTTAGTATATCAAACCAAAGACTGAGAGGGCTTATCATAGTGTTGTACAAATGCATGATAGTGGAGAGGAAGACATGGAAGGAGCAATAGTATTTAAACGAACAACTCCATGCTGGCACCAGAACAAATGGGTATAAACTGGTCACGAGTAGGGTTAGGCTAGGGATTAAAATGCTATTTCCAGCCATCAGAGCAGTGGGTTCTGGAACCCTCCCAAGAGGAGTAATGGGAACAAACAGTCCAAGTGGGGATTTAAGACAAGGACTTTTCAGTTTGTGAAAGGGATTATCTGACATGGTACCAGGGGACTGGACGTAAGACCTGGGAACCCTCTTTTAAACCTACACTTCTATTAATTGAGCCTCTGTGGCCAATTTGGTCTTTGTCTTCTCTTCCGGAAGTACCCACACAGGAACCAATTAGTGTCAACTGGGATGGCAGCCTTTGTGATATAGGTACCTACCCACTAGAAACAGGACCAGGCTCACCCACATGCTCAAGACAAGATATTAAGCATAGCCTCTTGCTTTAATAGGTACTCTAGCCAAACCTGACCTTTGATGGCAGTACAACATGCAAGAAAATCATATTCAAGACACTGTCACAGCCCTTAAGTGTTTTGCCAAGAGACCACTAGTGCCAGCATCCAAAGTGTTCTTCCAGAGGCATGTGCAGAATTCCTGTCAAAGGTAGTCTACATCAAACCCCATGGGTGAGCATCTCCCAGACACTTCAGCCTCCAAGAACTCACTACTCTTTCATCCAGTCCTGTTAGCCAGCTACTCAGAGGAGACTTCTGCACTGCAGGTGCTGCCTGGAACACCACCACACAGGAACTACTGGCCAACTTAATGAGGCCTTTTTGACAAGCAAAATTAAAACCCAAGGGAGGCAAAATGACAGAAACCAAAAGAAATATCCAGGTTTAGCAGAATCTCCTCACACTAAGACTGTAATTTTCATGCAGTTTTTGTACCAGTGTAAAGACCTAACACTCAGCATTTGAGCTGTCCCCTATTGAAAAAAATAGTACTTATAAAGACAAAAGCAAAAGGTCAAAGTCCTACAGTCCTGAAAATAGATGTGTCGGAGGTAAAAACTTGACAGGTCCTGATTGATAACCATGCTTGAGGGAAGCTGCTGGAGGAAAACTGCTGCAGCAAAGGCTGCAGGGAGTTACTGTTCCAAAACCCTGCGGCGGCAGAAAAGGCACATGTGGCTGCTAGAGCAGGAGATGGACATGGTTAATTGACTGGGAAAGTTTAGCAGAGATGGAATTAATGCAAAGAGCTCAGAGCCCAGGCGTGCAATTCTGTTACCAAGGGAAGGAACCATTCGGCTGGAATTGCAATCCATTTTCAGGTCAGAGCCTTTCCCAAAGGCAGAGTGCTCACCCCTCATCTGTTCCTCCTCTTGCCCTCCAAGGGGTGCATGGAGGACAAGGTAGCTGGAAACAGCAGCCTGGGAAATAGACTGTCCTTTGAGGGCCAGCCAGGTTTCGACTTTGCATGGCATGTGTTTAGCAGTGAGGAATTCGGAAGACGTGTCAGGAGAGCCAGCCTCTCCTAACCCTAGGACTTTGTGGATAAGTTAGTTGTGGAAACAAAACTAGGAAGTTAATAATAGGGGAGGAGGGAATTTACTTTCAGATCTACTCAGCAGAATGAATACCTGAACCAGATACATTTGCAGTCTGGTCAGATGAGAATGCCAGGAGTTAGTTACTGTGGAATCACAGCAACAACATGGAAAAAAATACACTCAAACAATCATTTTTTTAAAGTAAAGATAGGAAAGACACAAACACAAACCACAGACCAGATGACATAGACGATCTTATGCAGTGATGCACTGCCTATATTTCAATAAGTAGCACCCACAACTGTGTTCCTTTCAGCTAGTGTCTCAGAGTCACCTTCCTCAGTAAGGGAGGACTAGATCTGGGAACTTCTTCATTTCTTCAGCCATTTTAACAAAGGGGCTTTAAATACATATACTTACACATAGCCTTGTAAAATAAATTGAGTCAAACTGTTCTCACACCAATGACTTTGAATTCAGTGCATGAATTGTACTGAACAGACTGTCTGGTGTGCAGCACGTATATTCTGAAATGCAAAACTACTTGCCACTTGGCTCATTTCTGTGGTAAAATCTTTGCACCCCAGCAGTGCCTCTATCAGCTCTAGTCATGAACCACTGCCATTAAGGATGCTTTAGAGATATGTATTGGTGAACTTCTTCCATCAGAACCAGGAAGACAGCCTTAACTCACTTTCCCAATCTTCCTCCGTGCCCCTAATTTCAGCTCGGACATGGAATTGCTACCAAGGAAGGATTCCCATTTACTTTCAACACATCACTCATATACTGTCTAACACTCAACAGCAAAAGCAAAGCAATGTGGCTTCTAAACCTCCAAGTCTGTCAACAGTTGATGGTGTGACTAGTGTGACCATCACCAAGTCAGTCAGCGCATGCCATTCCTCCCATCAGAAGAACGGAGAAAGTAATTCCGTGAAAGGGATTGTGATGCTTACTTTAAGCATTATTATAAAGCATTTTCCTGCTCTGGCATAAAAGTGCCACATACTTTACAATACAAATAACATATATTTTTCCTAATTCTTTCATGCTGGAACCTCCTGAAATCCTCATTGTAGGATATGTAAAGAGAAAATTCTAGGTGGGAGAAATTTTGTATAGCTGATTTCTGCTCCGTCTGAAGAAGTCTCACTTGGTAGAGCTACTCAGAGTAGGCAAAGGTAGTCTTTTGCAGGTAAAGAAGGACTCTCCTTTAGACTTGTATTCATGCACAGGAAGTTACCTACATTTTAGCAACAGGTAATTAATTAGTGCCTCCTGTACTCAGCCTGACTAGCGTGAGAGTCATACCTGACTCTTGAAATAAGCTCATGACTTATCTATGCCATATACCAAGTCAGGGGTCAGATCTAATTCAGTAGGCTCTGATCCGCCATGCTGCAATCACGAAACAAAGCTGCCTCTCCCTGTGCATGGAGGCAGGACACTGAAGCGAGTCTTTCTCCAAGACAGCACCAAAATGCATCACCTCATACTCCCCATCCTCCTCCAAAACACCAGGGCAGATCATAGAGAGTCCATCCTCCCAGTGCAGAAGCCATTAAAAACTCTCCTCCTCATCCTGTATGAGGGGCCTGAAACAAACATTTCACTTTGGGAAATGACTCAGGAAGAACATGTGAGGAAGCAGAGCAACAAACAACACATAAGGTGGATATAAATCCAGATAAAATATTAAAATCATTAAAGGGTTGCTGCTCCCTGAAGGTTGGAAAAAACGAAGAGAGTTAATTAAAAGCAGTCTCCACACAGTGCTGAGCTAGCCTGCCCTGATAAATCAACAGCTAGGACTGCACTTGTAGAGGTCAATGGGGGAAAGAGGTTGGGAGGCAGGGAAGAGGAAAGCTAGGAGAAGATAAAACATTTAGCTGAGACTATTGACAAAACCAAAGCAGATCTGGTGACAGGAAATTGAGAAGGGTTTTCCACATATTTCCCCCATCAATATGTTTTTGGTTAGATTTAGATCTCAGGAATGCCTGTTTGCCATCAACATAACACTAGCTAACCTGACCAAGTTCCCAATCATTTGTATTGGCACAGAAGAGAGAGAAGTGAGAAGTCTTCAGGGACCCATTCTGCCTGGGAAGGTATTAACATCACTTTCATCCACATGCCACCTGATCACTGAGGACTAACATCACCAAAATTAACAGAAGGGCACATCCTCTTTGGACAAGTACCTCCTAAAAATTAAAGGGCCGGTCAGATATGGTGAAGCAGTAGAAGAAGTATCTCAATGCTGCAATTCAGAGGGTTTCTCCACACCTGTGGAGAAAGAGCTCACTGCAGAGCCTTCCCATCACCAACGCCCACCCATCACATCTCACATGTCTCTTAACCTGCACTACCCCAACTATAAAAGGTACTAATCTCTGAATTAAAATAGTGTTCCTGATTTATTCCATATTTCACATCAACAGGTATATGATAATGAACAGAAAACTTCAAGGATAAAGAATCCATAGAAAACACAAAAAACTACAGTCTTCAAAACACCCTTTAGTAGTTTTTTAAGAAAATAAGCAAAAGCAATCAGGGTAAGCTTGTAGATACAAGTGGGTTCATGTTATAATTTCCGATACTGGACACTGGTGAGTGATTTATCTGAACACTCAGGAGGACAGCAGCCTCAAACATGATGCAGTTTTTATTCGTGGTCAAGACCAAAGGAGTTTAGCAGTAAAACAGCTTTCTGAGCCAGTGTTGCCATTATTCCTTATTCAGATTGCACAGGCTTTAAAGTAATCATAAACATAAAATATATTTGTCCCCATCATTGACTAAACACAGTCTCTCAGAAAACAATACTGAGACCAAAATACTTGAACAGTCACAAATCCATGGATGACTTTCTTCAGAACTGTTCTTGAAGGAAATGGAAATATGGACATTACTTTTCCATTGAAGAAATAACACTAACTTTGTGTCTCCATTATAAGTTTCCCTATAGTACTGTTCACTGGATAGTGAATTATCTGGGCTATAACTCCAGCCATTTCAATTTTTCTCCCAACTCTGTGACTAATCACATTAGGCTGTGGATCCGCGGGAACACTAGAAACTGCAAAGTTCCTAGAACCACACCAAAAATTTCACAGCCACGTGACACAAAGCACTGAACTGGTGTTCACTCACTCTTCCAAAACATGAAAAACACCCAAAACATTTTGAAGAGGAAATTTCATTCCAACAGGCATAATCTGTCTTCCTGTGGCTAGCACGAAGCCAACTCCAAGCATAAAAGCAGCATAAGCACTGTACTTTGCGTTTTGGCAGAAGTAGCATGCCCGCATCTGATCAGATCAAATCAGCCCTGCCAGCTGATGCGGTAGGGCAGACTGGAATTAACCAACTCGGGGCATGGCCTTATTTCACTGCGCCACACCTGATTTTCTTTGCACCATCCAACCTATTTAGGTTTTTGAGACCTAAAAGCCAGGAAGCATTAAGCCATTTGTTTGTAGAGAATTTAGCACAACGTCTTAACCAAGGCCTTTTATCTTGTATCACAAGGGGGAATCTGAGAAGAAACAAGGGGGAGAAACTCTAAGTTAGGTAGGGTTCCTTTCTTTTGCATACTAAGATATCATACTCATGTTACAGTTGGCATTTTATATTAATTTATAAAAATTATCAGAAAGCAAGGACAGCATTATCAGATGTCAAAGACTGATACAACCCATGGTGTTGCATGAATGGAGAGATGATCCTCAGTTAGGTTGGATCAGTTCTGCCACAAGGGACTGCAATATTAAACATCACTTGCCGCCTTTCTCACCAAAAGAATAACACTGATGTAGTCAGTGTCCCCATCAACACCTGAGCAGGGGACTCTCTCCCAGCTACAGCTCAGCAGAACGCAAAATTAATGACTCAGGATTTGGCAAGCACACACTGCTGATCACAGCCACCTAGCGCACACTCATCTCTACCCATCTTTGCCCTGCTCTCGCTGCTCCACTGATTCCCTGTGAAGCCGCCCCTCAGACAGTGCTGGGGTGCCAGTAAAACCTTCCACACAGCTGGAATTGCAACTCTCTGACCGTACCCGGCTCAGGCAGGTAACCTGAAAACTGAGACACATGCTGACATATTCCTGCTATTCCCATACTGGAGGGGATGGGGGTGTGAGAAGGATATTTGCCAGCAGCCGTTGAGACACTGCGTTATTCTTCTCCGAGACATCTGCTGGGAATCTGTGGTTAAAATAGGAATCTGCTGGGAAATAAACCATATATAACAATTAAAAAAGAAAGTATCATACTTGTAATAATTTAGGCTATTAAAGATAAATAAGAATTTTAAACATTCAGTATTCAAGCACTCACTTATGATATTTGTGTTACATGTCAATCAGTTTAGACAGTGAAAATACACTGGGCAGTTCTGCTCTTTCTTTTGAAAGAAGAAAGAAGAAAGGAAAACCACTTTCTGCTTCTCACACACTAGTCCAGTATATTTGGGGTTGTTCCACAAATTGTAGGGAAGTTTTTAAAGACAAGAAAGAAGCACTTCCATCTGAAAAACTTTGCTAAAAAAGAAAAGGATTTTTAAAGTATGCTTTCTTTTAGATTGTGTTGATGAGATAACTTTCCTTAAAAGAAACAAACTGATGCTAAAACCAGGACCTGCACTAAGGAAGCGATTAAGACACCTCAGTCCCTGCACCCTGGGCAAAACTGCCAGGCAAAGCCAGAAGAGCAGTATGGTCCTAATGAAGCCCTCGGAACAGGCCTTAAGCAATGTTGCCTTGGTGCTGCTTCTCTGCATGTAGGAGTATGTCACCCCACACAGGGAATCCTCAGATCAGAGGTCGGTCTGTCCAAGGGAGAAAAACATCAACTCCCGAAACAGATTCATTCCACTCCTACAAGTCCTCGGGGATAAACAACACAGGGATGGCTCTTGCTCAAGGCAACATCGCATACAGACAACACAGTGATGAGCCCAGAATAAATACCAAGATTGTAAAATTGATCTACCAAGCAAAGAAATTCAGCTCTTACATGGAAGACAAAACAGAGTGAGAAAACACCAGACTCGGCAAATGATAATCCTAAAAGATGGTTTATTCGCAGCCAATGGGGGCATTGGAATGCCTCATTTCAGGATCGCAGAGGTACAGCCAACTGTCATAAATTGCAGAAGACAGATATACAAGATGGACAAAATCTGCTCTTGAGAGCAACCTCCAGATACCACACTTCCAGTTTTAGGAAGCAGAGGAAGAAATCAATTTTCATTAGGCTACACAAAGGATGAGCCACATTACCTTCACCATGACTCAGACTGAAGACAGATCTCCATTTTGCTTTGTGTACCAGACTTCTGCATGGTCCGGGTAAACTATTCCCACTTGGACACTGTGAATCCTATCTAACAGGCATTATGCACCCAGCCCATTGGACATGTGCTTACCTTGAAACTCTTACACCCTCCAAAAAAATCTTACCTTTGGGCCTCTGTAGCACAACCCAGATAGTTCAATATTGCTTTCACACACCACAAATAATGTTTTTAAAACTTTTTCTTCAGTGCCAATTTTGTGATGCAACATCCATCCATTCACACAACTGGACAGACTATGAAAGGTTGGAACACCAACAAAACAAAATTACAAAAGTACTGCAACAATTACTCGTGCGCAAGCAACTCATGGAACCAGACCTAACACCGTAACAAGTAACATACCATTTATCAGACTCTCTCATATTCAAACCAGTGTATCCTCAGATCTTCTTAACTTGGCTTCTCTGGCCCCCCAATGACTTTGGTTTTATGCTTATGTTTCCTTGTGTAAATACAGCAACATTCATCCCTCATTTTCTCTGAAAGCTGGTGCTAAGATAGAGAAAATATGGTTTTCACGTGGACAACACTTTTGGTTTGAAATGTGTCACACTAGGGTTCATTTATGTTTTTAAGTGACATCAGAGCCACACTGGAATTGCTGTAAAGATTTTGGTACATGATTTAATGTGCCCAACAACCCTGTTCTGTCAAGCAGAAGAAAATTCCCTTCTGCAAAGCCACATTAAAATCACCTCCACATCACTTGTAAATACTGAACTGGCAACCTAACTGTCCGTCTATTTTATTGCTTCCACCTGCTCAAAGCAGCACTGCACATCATACTTTCACTTTAATATTAAAAATCAGCAACCAGATGCTTATGCAACATCCCCCCCCCCAACAAAAAAATAAAAAAAAAAACACACACAAAAAAACCCCAGTCTTCATCAGCACTTTATCAGGATATAGGGCTGTTTCAGGGACATGTAATGGGATACAGGACCAGTTAAGAGTCCTCAGCTTGAATTCAAGCCAGATTTATCACTAATGAATTACTCTTGCCACAGAAGACCCCAAGACCCACACTGGTCTGTTGTCTACATGAAACAGAGATGCAAGCACAGACCATTTCTTCACAGGTGTCTCATGCCACAGAATTCATCATCACAAGGATGGCCATTTGGCAGCCCAGGGGTCAGAGCTGGCTGTCAAGGCAATTTCATCTGAGAAGCTACAGCAATTTGAAAACTGACCACTGCTGTGTGTTTGCAGCAGGAACGCAGAGACAGAACAGGCCTGGTAGGGTTTATAAGGTCAGCTCTAGCAGTGTGCACACAAATCTGCGATGATCTGGTCCCCAAACACCTGGCAGGGAATAAGCGTCCCCAAGCACATCAAAGTTATCCAACAATACAGTCGGTCTGCAAGCAACCTAGCCTAGCAACTGGGCCTGAGTTAGCCTCTTTTGTCCCAGTGGCTGTCTTGAGCAAAAGAAAGGGAGAGCACCAGCATTGCTACTCCAAGGCCAAACTACTGGAAGGCAACAGCTCCTCTGGTGAGCATCCAGGCAGAGAGCTACAAGGCATGAGTGAATCTCACAAGCAGAAAAGGCAATAGCTTAACATGTGTTCCAGTAAGGATGTTTAATCGACAACGTGAAATAAAAGTCAGCTGTGGGAGTAAAGACAGAGAAGGGGTGAGGGGGAAACAGCTCTGCTTCTAGATAAGACTTTGTAAATTACAAGGTCTTAATTACATTAAATGCATTATGATACCACATGCACGTAGCTAATAAGGTAGAGATGGAGGAAATGGGACTAGATGCTAAGACTGGAAGTTGAACGGCTGCATTCTAGACTTGATCTTTGAATTAGAAAGTTTCTGAACCACTTTGTCCTAGTTTAGCCATCCATAAAACAAAAGGCAATAATCCTTTCTTCACAGGGGTGTTGAGAGGTTTAATTAATTAATGTTTACAAAGTCCGTTGAGATTTCTGACTGACATTTGAAGTAATTCAGAATACTTTTTAACTGCATTTGTTTCTTCTACTGCACCACTCAAATGCCTCCGTATTAAGACATCCAAAGGAGAAGATGACAGAAAGAAAAAGTATGGAGATAGGTACACAGACTAGTGGAAAAAAACAACCCAACAAATCCAGCACTTCAAATCCACCATCATCCCATCAAAGCTATCTGAATACTGCCTTTTCTACAGATGAGAAAGAATGTGTTTATCCAGACACCTGCTGCCTTTCCCTTGCAGATCTGTTAAACTTAGATCTCTGATATTTTCGCCTGTAGCACCATGTTGGTAAACAACAAGGTACTAAATGGCAGAAATAATAGGCAGTCATGTCAGGTTGATTGGATCACCAGAGGAAGTGAAGGGGAGAATAGCAAAGGCATGAAAGCACCAAAAGAGAACCAGAAAGTGAGAAGAGAGCGCTAGACGGAGAAAGAGGCAAGCTGAGCGTAAGGAGGTGCCAATCATTAATAAGGGACTCCACGCACCGAGCTAGTCTATGTAATGTATTCCCACAGATGCTCAGGTACACTGGAATACATTATCCCGAGAGACCAGTCTAGCATGAACAAGGCCACACATGTGTCCAAGTGCTGGAGATAAACTGAATATTGGACACACTTAAATGCACAAGCACACACAGAGAGCTGCTTGATACCTGAGCTAGGATTTCTCAGTCTCTACATTGTCCCCCATCTCAGAGCAAAACCTTTGTGTGGCCAGTTTCTGTAGGGGGCGTTTGTGGGTTTTGAGATACAATCAAAACGCAGACAGAGGAAATGCAAATGTCATTCAGCTCCCTTTCATTGTCAGGAAGGACACATGAGGATAAAATACTGTGCACTGCATCCCTTCCCCTATTATGTGTCCTACTGCTTTTGTCCTAATCTATCCCATGCATAATTTATTTACATGTGTATTGTTTCCCGATCAGCAACTTTAAAGAATAAGTGAAAATTATAAAATGTTTTATTGAACAAGTTGTTAATAAAAAATGCAGATGGTGTCAGACAGCCAGTGCCAATTCTGTTCCCTCCACATAGCATCAGTACTTTAACAGGCTCACAGAGAAAAGCGAACCCGGCCCTTGATGTCTATTGTTTCCTCCTCTCACACCCCCCAGGGGCGAGGTGAGGAGAAGGGAGCTAATTAGAAACGGCCTAATCCTGCCCTCCCCGACTTTAGCAGCCCCGGAATCGGGCCCCCGATTCATTTCGGCACAAGCGGCCCCTTCGGCAGCACCCGCCCTCTCCGGAGATCCGCCGCGACCGTCGGCAGCCCCACGGGCTCACGAAGTGCGAGGCGAGGTCCCGTCCTCCGGCGGGGCGGGGGCCGGCGGCCCGGCGTGCTCCCACGGCGGCGGCCCGCTCCCCGGCAGCTCCCCGCCTCTCACCCGGGAGCCACCGAGCCCGGGCTTCCCGGCTACCGCCAGTACTCGCGAACGGCACGGGCGGAGGGGGCTTTTCCCAGCCCAGGTGAGGAGCCGTGCGGTGCCGTGCGGTCCCCCCCTTGGTGCGCTTCTGGGTCCCCGGGGTGCGCTGCCAGCGCCCGAGCAACGCCCGGCGGGCGGCCGGGAGGGGCTCGGCGAGAAGTTGCTCTCGCCTGCACAAGTATTAAACCTGCCGTCAAACGAGGGGGGGGGGGGGGGGGTCACGCCGTCTCTTCCGCGCGGTTTTCACAGCGTCTTCAGCCCCACACCACCCCCCCGGGAGGATACTCGGACTTCGTTGATTAAGCCCCTGACAACCGCGCTCCCCTCTCCCCGCGGATTTTCGGAAGGTGCTGCCGACAGGACGGGTAAATGAAAGCAAAGGTTTTCTGCCAGGACAGAGCAGGAGAGCCGATAAACATGTCAGCACCCCTTCCCGGCTCGAGGCTTTCCTTTCCCTCCGGTTCGTAGAAAGACAGCGGCAGGAATCCCTGGAAAAACCTTCAAGTGTTTTTCCAATTCCAGCCGGAGAGACTTGAGTCGAGGAGGAAAAGAGAGAGGGAAAAAAAAAAAAAAAAAAAGAAAAAGAAAAACCTCGCAGCCCTAATTTCGTCTCTGAAAACTCAGAGGTATAAAAACACCCACTCAGCGCAGCCAGAAAGTGCAAACGAAGCGTCACCGCCAGGTACTCTGCTTCCCTGCTTTAATAGCGAGAGCGCTGCCCCCGTTAGCAGAGAAGTCGTTTTAAAAAGGTTAAGACAGCTCCTCTCCCCACATACGGTGCCAAATCCCACTCTCCCTAATGCCTTCAGGGATTAACGGCGTGCGCTGCAGACCACAAGGAAAATAAAGGACTCGATCCAGAGGACGACAACCGGCTCCCGCGGTCCCCCTCTTCAACCGGCCTTCCTTCCCGACCGGGAACCCCGGAATATCTATCTATCTCCGCAGCAGAAGCACCTGCCCCCTCCCGCGCACTCGCTCCCTCCCTCCCTCCCTCCCCGCCTGGCCCCCGCCAGCAGCGGGTCGGATCCCGCTCGAGCAGCCCTTGGCTGCTTGTGCCCGCTCGCAAGATGGAAACACAATCAACTCTCTTTGCCACTTTGAAAAGCGAAAGCCTGTCATATGCAAAACAGACCTCCGGACTTCCTGCCCCAAATCAACGACCGGCAGTCCCGACTCATTCATTTCACGCGACTCGGCTTCCCTCCCTCTCCTCTTCGCTCCCTCTCCCGCACAAACGCCGAGGTGCGCCGGCAGTGCCCCCGCTGCCCCGCTTTCCGACCGCCCGTGCCGCCGCCACCACCACCACCCCCCCCCCCGCCGCCACTCAGCCGAGAACCGAGGGGGGCCGCTTCGCTCCCCCTCGCCAAGGCATCCCAACTCCGCGAAGGTTGGCGGAGCCAACTCCAAGCCGCGGCCGGAGCGCGGAGGCGCCGCGTACCGAACCCTCCCTCCCCCCCCCCCGCCGCTGCCCTGGGCCGGTCCTTCCCCCGCCGAACCCCGGCGGCGGCGGCGGCGGCGGGGCGAGCCCGCCCGGACAGCGGGGGCAGGACGCTGTCAAGTGCGCGCACCCCCGCCGGGGCCCCGCGGGACGCCGCCGTTGCCGTCCCCGCGCTGCGCTCCGGGAGCCGCGGGCAGCCCGCCGCCGCCGCCGCCGCCGCCTTCCCGCCGCCGCCGCCGCCCCCCCTCACGCGCCCGGGCGCCAATTAACCGGCGCGCGAGCCGAACAATTTTTCCTCGTTAATTTCGGCGCGAGCCGCGGGGATGCGTTGCACAAAAAAAAAACCCGAGCGAGTCGCTGGGGCAGAAAGGAGGGCGGGAGGAGGGACCCGCCGGGAGGCTGCCGGCACCCGGCTCAGGCTGGCAGCCGGCGCCGGAAAGGCGCCTTTTTTCATATTTAAACCACGCGGAATATGTACATTTTTGATTCCTACTTACGCTTTCAGGGGGTTGTGAATGACAGTCGCCATTTTGCTACAATGTAACAGAATATTGTGTCTCGGAGTTCTAAAGGTTCGCTCAGGGGAAGCGGCCAGCCAATCAGAGCGCGGCATACCGGCCCGCCGACCAATCCGGCGCCGAGGGCGGAGCCGGGGCTCTGCTAGTTATTAGGGGAGCTGTCAAAGCCCAGAGGTCACTCCCTCTCCGTGGAACTGGCGGCGAGCAGGTCTTAAAGGGGCAGCGCCCGTCGGCGGGGACACCGCCGCGCCGGGGGGGGACCGAGGGGGGCGAGGGCGGGCAGGGGGAGACTTCCCCGCAGCTCTCGGGCTCCAGCTCTAACGCGCGGCGCCGGCAGAGCGAAAGCCGGGCTCGCTCCTCGCCCCTCCGCACCGCCGTCGCTGCCCCTCGTTCCCCAGGCGGCGCGACCCACCGGGGAAAGGAGCCCGCGCCGCCCCGCTCCCTCCTCACGCTGCCCGGCAGCGCCCGTCCGCGGGCTGGTTCCCTTTCTCCAGAGCCGCTCTTCCCCGCCGGGTCTCCGGGAGCCGCCGGCGCTGGCAGCGCCGCTCCCGCTCCCCCCTCCCCCAGGAATTTCCCTCTCGCTGTCAGTCATCCCGGCCCGCAGCCCCTGCGCCCTTACATAACGCGCGGCGGCCGGACCGCCCGCCCGGCCCGGCCCGGGTCTCCCACGGAGCAACTTCTGGCGCGGCCGGGAGCCGGCCCCCCAGCTCTCGGCACCAGGAGGCGCGGGGGGGTGGGGGAAAGAGCCCCGACCCGCGTTTCACCGGACTTGTAGTCCTGCGGCGAGAGAGAGCGGGAGGCTGGACCCCGGGAGCGCGGCAGGGCGCAGGCAGAGTCCGTTTCTGGGCAGGCGGCAAACTCCAGGAAGTCTGGGTTTACCTGTAACTAATTAAAGGAGCTTGCAAATGAATTACGGAGCACGACCTAAGTGATTTAAGAGGTGCCAATCCTGATCTCACTCTCAGAAGTAAATCCACTGAAGTTCACGAAATCACACCACTGTACATTGGGTGTCAACGGCAACAGAATCAAGCCAAGAAGTTTTCTTCTTGTCTGATATTAATGTAAGCTTTGTCATCTAATACTGCTCTCTCTCTCTCAAAGGTCTTGCCTCCCTTCAGGCATTCTCTTTCCCTTTAAAAAACACAACACCCACTACCAAAACCGAGCCTGTTTCTCCATTCTTGGCATTCATGTAACCAGAGGAAACTCAACTAAAGACAGTTAAAATACACTGCTGTGAAAACAGTAAAAGAGGAGACTTACAGAACCAACTTGATTCACAACTTAATGAATAAAAGAATGGAAGTAATGATGGTTGTGAGATATTCACGTGTTAACAAAAGTAGAAAGAGCAATCTTCCTGAGCTAGTGGGCTGAACTTTAAAAGTCAAAGACAACCAAAATCTCTCTTTCAACTCTTTGACAAAATAAAACTTTCTAATACTGGGGCAGAAAAGGGACAGGGATGGAGAACAGGAAGCTGGATAAATTATTACCCACAGTGAAGCAGGGAGAAGAGAACAGTGCAGCAGTTTCCCTTTCATTAAGGATTCATCAGAAGTTTGCAAAAAGTTAAACTTTTAAAGATCTGTCTAGGATCCCTCTTTCCAAAACATTGCCTACTCCAGCTACTAGGTCAGCCTAGGTACTGTGCCAAGCACATATCCCTGGAGGGAATCATCTCTTCCATCAAAGCAATCTAAGCCATTTGGTTACAGGCACTGCTTAGGAGAAATAAGCTCTCTGTCATCTGGAGAGTTGCCAAGATGCTGAGATCTATCCCAAAGCAGTTCTGGGAAGCAATCTTTAAGAATGTTTCCATTATCATATTATATTATTTAACACAGTAGTAGCCCAGGTGACACTGAATGTGACTTCAGACACTCCTGTTCAGTACTGTCTCACTGTTCACAGGAAAAGCTAACCACAAACTGCCGAGTTTTCACAAGCACATCGTTGATGTACATGCTGCAAAGAAATGAACAGCTTAGCATGCACCTGAACTGATGACCCTGAACCGGTGACCTATATCACATATCGCTATTATGAGGATTTCTGGTTTGACTTTTCTTACTGCTACGATACTCACTTAATGGCAAACATCAACGAAATGTTAGTATTTACCCTATTCACTTGTGGGATAACAACAACTTTGCTTCACACGAAAGAAAAAATAGCCTAGGACCGTATCACACTGTAGAACTGGAGGCAGATTTGTGCTACTGAAAGCACCAAAATTCAGCCAAGCTCTAGAAAGCCCTGAGATATTCTAATGCAAATTGGTGACATTTTCAGAGAATTAAAAAAAACCTCTTTGAGGTAATTTTTAGGAGTTTAATAAGTCCCTCTAGTCCTGTTTCGTTGGATATATAGGCCCATTCCTGCTCTGCAGGCCAAGAGCTCCTGGCACAGCTTGGCAGGGAACGTATTGCAAAAATGGGATTAAGCCACACATGTGCTTCCCTTGCTGCTCCTGTTATTCAGACGTTAGGCCTTTATCAGCTACCAGCAACAAACAGTGAGAACAGCCACAGATGACCTTGGATTGTTGATAGCCCTTTTCCCAGCCAGACCCCACATTACTGGCCAGGAGAACCAGTCAACAACACTGCCTTGCTCAAAGGAATCTCCAGGACGCCCAAGGACAGAGCTGCTCTTATCAGAGCAGTGGAAAGTCTCACCCGTGGTAACAACGACATCAGGCTTTGCTCATGTGTCCATATAGTTTTCCTATAGTGTGTTTCATTAGAATTCTACAACAGTTAGATTACCATTTTAGCTGGAAAAAGGGCACAGAGCACCGAGTGGCATTTCACTTGTAATGAACTATGTAACTTAATCATATATACAGTATTTGCAAGTAAGGGGACCATCACAAACCTACATTAATAAAACTTTTATGCCACACCGTAGTTACCTCCATTTTTACATACACACCAGTCCATCATCAACTGATCATTTATGAACTAAATTTTTAGATTAGTTTTTCTTCTGATTTTAGGGTTACCGTAAGTCACTAATCAATAGTATTACTGTTGTTTTACACTCTACAAGACCAACACATCTGAAACACAGTTACATATACACTAAGTTCCAACTTGAGGATTTTTACATTCCTACTTAGCTACTGATAGTTTTATTCAGACTCACCTGAAACATAACAAGGAGGCTGCAAGAAAATCTAAATGCTTTAAATGTATTTGGCATAAAAACCCTAGGTGGGCATATTTTTAATGAGAGGTTCCCAACTGCTTGGACAGCCAATATTTAAATTTAAAAGGAGAAGATAAGTTTTGACACGTAAAATCTATATAGCATTAACACAAGGCCTAAGCATGCTGCCTCTATGGGGTTAGAGTAAGCAGGGCTTTAGAAGGCAGAATATCCACCACCTCACCTCCAGCCCCTGATACAGAACTGCAGCTGGTCTCTACCCAATTAGAAGAAAAAGTGTCATTTCTTTTCACCCTATTGGGAGGTGTCGTGTCTCATAGATCGTACTGCTGCCCTCCTGATCCACCTCTATTTCAAACATTTTTACTATTTACATAATGCAAGTGCACTGATACTTTCTGTGAGGTGTCAAAAATATTCCTGCTCACTTGGCAAAGCCTTATTTTGGCTCACAATCTTTCACTGTGAAAGAGTTTTTATCCTGTATTTATTGTCTCCTGCTTTCCTTTTTATGTTGTTAAGTTTTAATATAGAGTTGTTCCTTTCTGGAAGAAGGGAAAGTTCGGTTCTTACTTATGCATTCCTCAACTCCTGTGAATTGGAAAGTAAACCAAACTAGACACTGACATTGAAAGCCACAAATCTAATTTTGCTATGGAAGGAAACGTAAAAGACAAACAGTTGTTTGTCTACCAGAAGCCACGTGGTTTTTTCAGCTTTAATATTCCCAGATATTTCCGGTCAAGATATACAAAGATATAGAACTTTATTTTCTTCAAATACATTAATATTCAAAGGACCAGATTCATATAGGTCTACTTTGAGTGCTGTAATGCAGCTTGTTACAGCAAAACAGGGCCCCACATGCACAGATATCCTGCAACAGATTTGAAGTCTTAACCCCTTTTTATTTATTTAAAACTGTGCAGGCATCTCTCATACACTGTTTCTTGTCAGCCCTCCTCCTCACGTTCTTTGATCTTTACCAATAGTTGATTAGCTGAAAGAAGAGGGAAAGATATCAGAGTGTCAATGTTACAGACTCAACACCAGCCCTCTAAAGACACATCACTAAAAATTTTACAGTCAGCATAACAAAGATAACTATGGAGCTACACAGCGTAAAAATTGGCGCCAACAATTCATTCTTTGCAACTTTGGAAGTCGCATTCTTAAAAGGTGACCTCAGTTTTTGTTGTTTTGTTTGGGTTTTTTTTTCTTAATTTTTAAGCAAAATTTCCCCTCTATAGCTATAGCAACAATTTTTGGATGTCTTTAGGCTATCATAGTTCAGGCCTGATTCTGACTTCCCAAAGTTTAATTTTGTATTCACTATTCAGTTTTCTATCATGTTACACTTGAGTTTACATCTATGCTGAGGTCTGGACTCGAGCCCTTCTATTTTTTAATGTGATGTTCCGATACAATAAATATATTTTAACACTGAAGAGGAGTCTCTACTATTAAGAAGTACGTTGAGGCCTCCATATGAAGTTTTTCAAAAGTTTGGGGATACAGAAGTTGTTTAAGGTTCCAAATTCCGGTTCAAGTCTGTCCCCAGTTTAACAAGCTGCTGAAAATCTCTTTGGCATGATTGCTAGAAAATTTTTATGTTATCATGGATTGTTCTTAAATTTCGCCAACAATAGAAAATAAAATTACGAACAACCCGCCTCAAAAGGAGAATACAAATCTTTATGGTAGCCACTACAGTGCCATGGTGATAGTAGGAAAAGGAATCTAGTAATACAAATAGACACACGGTCTGAAGAACACACATACAGTTAACAATGGTTGTCTCTCCATGAGGGGAGTAATTGTTACAATTTAGATGGGACAAAACTGAGCTCCCATCACAAAGAACGAGATTTACACCTCCAGAGTCACAGGTCTGCCTGCCTTATTTCTTAAGTGAGTAACTAGCTGGGGAAAAATAAAAAGAAAAGAAAAAAGTGAACCCTTTAAGAGTCCTTTTCACTCTTTCCTGCATTAAAGGTATGGAAAATTATTTCTACATCCATCAATGGGATACAGAGGCGGTGCCCTGATTCACCTGAGATAATGCTATGTCTCCTGTCTCCATCTATTTCTAGTGTGGGGCTGAAAGGGAGTTTCAAAGGTGCCTTCAGCCTTGGAGGGAGAAGATTGCATAGATTAGGGCAGAGAGATTTGACCTTCCAAAAAAGTTCCTCATCACCACTGTGGATGGAGTCTGGGGATTCTGCCTACCTATGGTTTCGACCACCTTTAAACGCAGATTTCAGATGTGGTCTTAGAGTTCTGCAACATGACTTCCTCTTGCCCATGACTAGAAAACAGAATGTAATACCTTGCTAATCAATCTTACCTCTAATAAGCACAGAGCACACAGTGTAATTATGATTTTAAGACAGGTTTAACATTTGGATTGAGCATAATGAATAGCACTCTACCTGAGAAAATTAACAACTGAGAAAAACAAACTGCCACATTCATTCAAAGAGAGTGTTAACTGAATTTTAGTGTTGATTTGAACAGCTTCATCTTTCCTTCATTACTGATGAGACCACCTCAAAGAAAGGAAAGAATATTTCACTGTGACTATCTGCTGACTCCACTATAGAGAATTTTTTTTAATAGAGTAGGCAGAAGTGAGCTGTCCAGACACAACTTGAGAGTAACAGCTTGTTTTCTTTCAGTATTCAACCTTCCTTGTTTATAAAGTGTATTTTGGTCTTTATAAGGCCAAGGGAACAAACACTATCAGAATTAGGCTACTTTCTTAGCACAAACAGGAGTTACACAGCCTACAACAAAACCAGTCTTTTTTTTAACTACACTGAAAGTTAGATTTAGCCAGAAAATGTCTCACCTCCTAACTTTTTTTTGTTTAATATTATTTGTGAAATCTCTTCCATATGAATATAAAAGAATTACAGCATTGCAGGGGTTTTTTTCCTTCTGTTTTGTTCCATTATTTTCAAAACAATCTGTAATTTAAAATATCTTCCACTTTGTAAAAGTTCAGAGTAAGAAAAATAAAACCTGATGGCATGGTTGAGGTGGAAAGGAAAACATCCACATAAACAGCAGTTTGGAATTAGTGAGGGGATAAGAAGACACTAGCTCATTTTATTGCATTGATTGGCCAAACACCAGAGGAAAATGCAAGTAAGGGAGAAATAAGACTCCTTTTGTTTCGCTATGCTTTAAATCCTGCTGAACAGAAACAGCTTTAAAAGTGTCACAAAATTGTTTTTCCATTTCCCATCCAACTTTACTTCGGTAGAGGAGGGAAACAACAGAAAGGTACAGACTGACCTGCCTAAAATACCAGTTTAGGTCAAGCCTAAATTTAAAAGTTGATGACTGCAAATTTCAGTGGACACATGCGATACTGGTATAACACAAAACTGATCCTGGGAATCTATTAGAGTAAGTTATTGCAGTTGATGTCACAATGGAGCCACCCTGATTTACTTGCCCCCAAATCACCCCAACAACTTGCACCTGTGGAGCCAATACAATACAAATTTCCCCAATCCAAACAGGCTTTCAGGCCAAAATTCTCCCTTTCAGAGTAATTTTGCTGATACTTTTTAACAGAGATAACCACATTGGTAAAATCCCTTACATAGAAACAGCATTGCCATGGGCAGTGCATTATTTGGGGGGGAGGGGGGTGGTTTCTTGTTTGTTTTTTTAAACAAGGGTGGAGCAGCTTTGCTGTCAGGACTCCTCCTTCTATTGCAGAAGCCACCCCTCCAGCAGGAAGCTCTGCCATGCAACTCTTCCTCCAGCCATTCTTCTCACGCATCTAAGCCCTTGTGTCAAGTCTTCTACAAAAGCTCAGGCTTTTGCTTGAGTTGACAGGCCTTTGCTGACACTGTTACTCTGTGCTGCCTCAACAGAAAGCAGCTAAGAAGAACTTGTCAAAGTTTATTATGAAATTCCAAGCAAAGAAAAAGGTGGATGGGATACTGCTTGATGCAAGGCCCATTTTTTTTTGCTACCACTGATGCTGCTTATTAGGCTATTTCTAGGGCTATCCTGTAGAGTCCTTGTGCCATTCCAAGGACTGCCTAGCGCAGGGTTTACCAGGCACATACACAGAGCCAGATTCTCATCTTTCATGTGTATTAGTAACATGGGCCTACTGACTTTAGCAGCACTACTGCTACTATTTACCCCAATATCCACAGCCATCATTCCAAAACCCACAGTTAACAGCTGTTAGTAGTGACCTCAAGTAGGCCTATAGAGGCTCAAGCTTCCTAATCAGTACTCCTGTGAATCACACACTCTTTCCCCCACATTGCACAAGTAGCATTCATAGATACTACATATTTAACCCATCTTCAGATCTGAGGCTGGCAGGACAGAAAGGATTGCTACCCAAGAGCTGAGAGTAGAATACAAGTCTAACTAGAACATCATCAGATAAAGCTTACAGTCTCCATCATGCCAACTGTGCCACATACAGAAAATCCAAGTTCCCTACCTCACTATCTTTCCAGTGCCTGCTTGCACTGTTTTTTTATTTTTGTTTGTTTGTTTTAAAGGTCAACAGCCAGCTAGGAACATGCCAGCCTGTATATTTGAAAAAGAAGGCACAGGCATCTTCAACATCAGAAAAATTCTCACCAAACATACCCAAGGAAACCCTATAGCATTTAAAAGGTTTTGGCACCTGTCATGCTCAGGAGTGACCAAACACTACAGTTTTTAAACTGAGCAAAACTTGGTAAAACTAGGTGTAAGATCAGTTACCTACTAAGGACAGTGTCTCACATGTGTTGAATTCTGCACTTACTTGCAAAACCCAAAAGGGTTGCCCATCTCACACAGCAGAATGCTCCCTCCCATCTGGTGTCTATGGCTAAAGACCTTATGAAATATGATTTAAAGGCATTAGAACAACTTTGATAGAACAAAAATGTCTACAAAGAACAATATTGCAGCTCCTGCCACAATGCTCCAACTTGCACAAAGTAGAATAGCTTACCAAATTATTTTCTTAGGGGAGATTCTCCCTGCCTGGCTCCTGCAAGCATCAGCATCTCGCTACAAAACACAAGCAGTGGGAATCCAGCTTTCAGGAACCCTGTGTAGCCAATGGCCACAAAATAAAGCCTTAAGATTGATCCTTACCCAGTTTACAACTCTTCAGAAATACTATCAGCAAGCATAGCTGACCTGTGGTTTTTTCCACTCCCCTCTGGCCTTGCAACAGCTTCTTACTCTTTCCTAGCCATTGGCTACTTCTTCTCCAAGTTCTTTTTATTAAAGTCTTTTCCCTCCCCACACAGTAATAATTTCTCCCAGCAATCACAATCATCCGGTCTCGTCATTCTTCTAGACATAGGCATTGGCCAAATCCACTTGGGGGAAGGGGAAGGATAGCACAGAACAGTTTGAAATGTGCTTGCATTTGCTGTGGGTGAGAGGTGCTTATTGCTTAAGATCACTCTCCTATCAGACAAGCGATGGATTCCCTTACTCTATTTATATACTTGGAATAATTCACTAGCTAACACTTTTCCCAGCTAAATAAATGCCCACCTCCTGAAATGGATTCAAACTTCTGGAGCAGGGAGGTTATACAACAGGGGTCAGTATGCAAAGCCTAGTGCCAGAGACATGCAGCTGTTTCCCTCACTCAGACTCCCTCCTGATTATCGAACATGAGAATCCCACTTGTATTCCAGATACAAACGTAAGCATGTTATATTCCAAAGCTGGGCGCTATTCCAAACTGGAGTGCTGGGGACATCCAAGTCTGGCCTACTTGTTAGCATAGCATTAAGAATGCTGGGACAATAGGCATTCATTTTGCAGTTACTGCATATTTAATTCCACCCACCCCAGCCCCCCCCAAATATACACTCTAACCCACCAGCAAAGCTTTGTTTCCAGGCCATATTCTTACACAAAAATATCCTAATACCTCTGCTTAAAGGCTTATGGAAGCCCTACGTTGTTTTCAAAAATCATATCAAGTAAAGTAAACCCTAGTTCAGCAAGACACTAAAACATTTGTCTATGCATAATCATTGATACCATTCATTTGCTAAAGGTGAGCTATGCTATGGAATACTTTGTGGAAACGAGACTGGGAAGAGAAGCACCACAGGTATCAGACAGGACTGGAAAAAAATTTAGGAAGCAATGGCTGCTGAGACTTGAATATTGTAAAGAAAGCATCTAGAATCAGAGTAGGATTATATAGCTAATGCAGAGTCACTAAAGGCTGAGAGCCCGTAACTACAGGACACCTTGGAAAAGCAAGCTGGAGTATTTTTGAGTGCTGCAATATAGCTGTGTAAGCCTAGATTCACATAGCCTAAATTCCATATGGATCCCTATGTCTAGTGTTTCCTTAGGTAACTCTGGGAGTTGCTGGATTTAGGGGCCTAGCTTTAGTCTCCTTAAGGCTGAAAGTTTGGGCTACAGATGTTAAAAGCAAACAGCAAAATCCCTGCCAGTCAGATTCTGTTCCCATTTGTAATACGCAATTCTAACCTAAAGGCTTGGTTCTGCCAAAGTTGGCTTCAACAGGAAGAAGGGTTGTCCAATATTATCACGATCAAATTCAGTTTATACTGCCAGTAAGATTTATTTTGCATTTATAGTGGTGTAAACTAAAGCAGAACATCATCTATGTTTATATGGAAGTTTTAAAACACATGCATGCTGCTGTTGAAATCTGTGAAAATTTTCATATACTGTTTTCAGAAAGTCAACCCAGCAGAGAAACTGGTACTATCAAAGTCAGAGTTGAAAGTTCTGACCTGAAAAGAATTAGCATTTCTTTATATCCATAAGTGCAGAATTTGGCCTATATATGGCATTTCTTTATGAAAGCATAGTCTTAATAAAAAAAAAGATACTCAAAGAAATCTAACAACAACACAACACGTAATTCTTCTGTCCTACTACACAGCCATTGCTTAATTCATCTGCTAACTCCCCAAATGCCCAGCACAAGTGGGTGTGTCAGAATTAAAACTCAATGTCTATTACATACAGCAACTACCTACAGGCGTGAATCGTTTAAGGTCACAGAAAATCCTCTGCAGCATATTCCTCCCTCTCTACCCTTTCACCTTGGCACTCATTGCCCCACCTCATCTGGAGCAGCTGGCCACAGTGCCCGCACTGGTCCTCACCACTGCAGCGTGGAAGGGCAGTGCGCAGGGGAAGTTCCTTACAAGACTTAAAGCCAAATAAATAAGTAAATAAAAAGCCACACCCTGCCCAGCAAAGCCCACTTTCAACCGTAGCAGGTACAATATTCTTCAGCAGACACAGGCAGAGCACTCCTAGACTTTCTAGCCCAAAGGCTTCCCTTGGAGAAGATTGTGGGGGTTTGGGGCAGGGGTTTTGTTTGTTTGTTTTTAAGTGGGTATGTGAGAGGGGAAACAGGATAAAGCAGTTTTTAAAGTTTCAGCATTTGAACAATTTAAGCATTTCCAAGAGTGACAGCAAACAAGGTACCTTGAATTTAACAATAATCAGGTTGAGTGATTGTATGCCTTCATGGCTTTGAAATTCTAACGACTCAGTGAATGTGGTGTCAGGTATGTGGCTTTACACATTTTCTGTGGAAAACACACCCACAATTGCCTAAGCCATGAAAAATACCATCAGAAACTTGTTGGCATGTGGCAATTAAATTCCCAAGAATTTCATCTGTAAATCTGCAGTAGTTGTTCCTCATCCAGAAGTTACTGTTGCATCAGGCAGTGGGGGGCAGAGGGGCGGGGGGAAGACCAACACTCTTCTGCTCCCTGTATTTTCTCTGCTGATGTATGAGGGTAGCAGAGCAGAGGAGAGGAGAGTGGGAGAAAGGACTCAACCCTGCAACCAAAAACTGTATTATAATGCAATCCACATAAAGGAGCTGAACTAAAACTCTGAAGAAAACCTTTGTTCTGGCATCTCCTAAATTTTGAGGGCTTGACTTCACCACCTTAATGCTACTTTTTTTATATATATATCTCTCTCTATATATATATAGCTGTGATGGACTATTGTGTACCACTCTGCTTTTCCCCAGAACATGGAAGATGTAGTAGGACAAGAGGTTACACCTCAAGACTTGTATTTTGACCATTATTTGTACGTACACAGAGTCCCTCTCTGGCATTTGGGCATGCACATGCAAGCACGAACACAGATCTACAGAGTATCATTTAACCTTTGAAGTCAGGCTAGAAGCCTTGGGACAATCTCAAAACTACATCTGAAAACAACTTTAAAATAATATTAATCAGTGCTATATACACAGCATTATTAGTTTTTCTTTTCACTTTGCTTTACTAGTATAGAGATATTCCTTGAAAGCCAATTTTTGAAGTGTTTTATCTGATTTTGCTATGTTCATTTGAAATCATAGTTCAGTTTGTAACACTTTAATTATTCATACAGCAGCCAACTCTGATTTTATAGGGATGATGCTGCTGCTGCTTCAGGTGAAGAACAAAACAGAAGGATCAGAGGAACACCTACACAAAAAGTAGTGTTTTCATGCCAAAATTTTTTAGTCAGGAAGAATCAGGTAAGAGAAGGATGAAAAACATACAAGATATCTCTATAATGTTTAATATTTTTATCATCATACAATAATCTTTAAAGAAAGATTAACCACCTGTAGTGAGGGTCACTCAGGATTTATTACATATGTCTCTCAAATAACATGGGACTTGTTAGTCACAGCCTATAGAACCAAAAAAGCATACGAGACATTTATTTAGTTGAAGTCTTATATCACAAAGAAGCCAGTTACATTATTTAAACCAATTTCTTTCATAAATATGAGAAAGCATCACTCAGTTTATAATACTCCCAAAAAAGCCAAAACCAATAATATCAGCCACAGAAACCCTTGACAAATGCAAACTTAGGATTTCAAGATCAGGTATTTCTTATTTTAAGAGTCCATACATTATGACACTGTTTCCAGCTGTCAAACTGGTTTCAAGCTTATTACAGACAGATCTTTCCTTAAAGCAGAAAAAAAACCCACCAACAGTTAATGCCTTTTTTTTTTTTCCTCCCCTCCAGACTACAAAAAACTCTTCCTCCAAGAACAAAGGCTAAACAAAACATTCAGCCCAACCAGTTGTTTCCAGGGAAAAATTTCTTTAGCAGTCTAAACATCTCAAGTCCTTCTACTTAGCCCAACTTCTACTAAAGCGGACATAGCCTGAAGGACTGCCCTGTGAAAAGGGTACCATGGTGAAACAGTTTATTACTGGCCTTAGCTATAATGCACCTGGCACTACTCTCAAGCATTTTGGAAGCTGGGCAGGACACTTCTGCCATCACATTAATACAGAGCAAATCCCTGCTTTTCTACTCCACCGTCCCAACCCTTCACACCACAGCCAGCCACAGATGGGTGGCAGCATAGGATGACAACCTACCTGTCATCCAGCCTGACAGAAAGCCAGTGGCAGTAACCAACCCAGACCACTGTCCATGAAAAGGGATGTGCATGCAAAGAGTTTCCTACAGGAAATCAGGTGGTATGGCAGATTGGAACAAAATGCAGTGGAAAAGCCAAATAAATGAAGTCTTGTAATTTGTCCATTAACATCAGGAATATTAAAGGACATACTCAAGTTACTACACCCAAAAATAACAAGACAGTGCCTGATTCATCCCTCAGATTAAGTTAGGTAGTCACATCACAAGTCTGACCCAGAATACTTATAAATTACGAAAAATTCTAACATACATATTATTTTCATACTTTAAGTCAATGGGTTTGTTTTGGCTCAGCAAAATGAACTGAAGAGGTACACTTTGTGTCTCGGGAGATTTGAATGTTCTTAGATAAGAAACCTTTAAATGCCATTCCAGGATTTAGCACCTAATCCACATTCCATAAAAATAATTCTAGAGAATTAAATAGGCTTTGCATCAGTTCTATCAGGGTGTGTCTTCCTACTCCGTGGCCGGTCTTGCCTACTTGCTAGCTACACCATGACGCACAGCAAATCTGGAGCTGTCTACAGCTTGTTTGGTTGGCCAGTTAAGCAAGCTTGGCCAAGTTACCACAACAAACTATACTAGCCAAGTGTCATGCTTACTGTAAGCTTTACAGGTAAGCAAAGCTGCACATAACTCGTCACAAGAAAGGCACTTCTGGGCCATCAAACAGGATTTATTGTCTCAGGCGCTGCTCCATGCAGGTATAGCAGTGCTAGTTATAGAGCCAGAGGTTGATGCTGACATAGCTACCCTTCCACCAGTGCCATCATCCCAAAGCTGTCATGCAAACAACATAAATGCTGGTCACACATCTCTGAACTTAGAAAATATAAGAGGAAACAGTTGGTGTCACAAGCCAGCATAGCCTGTTAATAATGTTTTAAGAAATACTACAGAGGTGACTTTAGATTGGAACATTTATGAGTTCACCCCTAATGGGTAGGATACATCTAACATGTTAAGACTAGTGTGGTTTAGATAGAATACTTTACAGCATTGCTTATATCCTTAGATTATATGTACTATAACAAAACTAATAGAACATATCCATGGCACACATTGAGCAAGCAATCAGAAATCTACGCATTTCTTCTACACCACACCTTGCTTACTGCAGGTCACCACAGGCCAGCAGCAAAACAGCCCCCCAGATTCTGCAGCATTAGCTAAGCACAAATAAATTATTTTTAACCGCAAGTACCAAGCTCATATCCTCTTTAGGGACAGCCACATTCTTTGTGGATGTACTGCATACAAAACTTGTAACAACATCTTTTCCAGTTCCTGTAGCACTACTTGCCACTACCAGCAAGTCACAAAGAAATCAGGGCCACTTAGTAACCTCTTTCCAGTAAAACTTCTTTCTATCAAACCATTTAATATCAGTTACATTACATTTCTAGTGCATTCCAAGTTATTTCATCAACACTAGAATTTGGAACCTGGAAGTAACGGATTTTTTCCAAGCTCTCCCCTGAAGCAAGCTCCTCTCAGTCCACCTACTGAAAGGGCATTGTAAGGTGGTAGAGAGCATCAGTGACAATTTCCAATTGACTTGCAGAGAAGCTTGGGAACTGAACTTTATTCTTCCAACATAACTGAACTCAGTGGGAGTCATCTTTCCCATTTTTTGTTTTGGAGGTTTTCGGAAGATGAGAGAAAGAGGGGGGTCAGGGGAGAGAGAGAGAGAAACTGACTCATAAGACATTAAAAAGCAGGTAAAATGTGCGACAAAGTTATATACATTAAAAAATCCTAACTTTGCATGTACAACTTCAGTCTCTGAAGTACTTATCAGTCAAGAACAAGATCTTGGGGTATAACCAGGAATTATTTGAGAACAGGTCACTATTGAGCCACAAGTCAAATACAGCACAGTCTGGGCGCTGTGCCACAATGTAAGAATCTATAATGTGCCTAATTCCTCAATACTTTGTACAGTTTGTTAGAGCTAGAAAAGGCACAAAGAAGGATGACAAGGATGGTCAAAGGTATAGAACAATTTCTGTACAGTCAATTTGTACAAACAACACTTTAAAAAAAATGTTGACTCCTCAAGCTGGAAGAAATGGCTGAGGTGGGTTATATTAGAAGTCTATAATGTCATGACTGCCAGAAGGGGCATAGCATTTGCGATCTGTCCTAAAACAAGGATTTTTGTGTGTCAAAATTTCTAAAAGGCAGGTTCAAAATTAACACAGGAGGTATTTCTTCACATAGTTAACAATTAAGTTATGGAATTCCTTGTCAGAAGGTGCTGAGCCTGCAAAAACTGTGCACTCACTAAAAAAATAAAATAGTTTTATGCAGTAAATATACATCAATGACTAAGTCTTCCTGGACAAAAGATTTTTAAATCTTTCCAGATGACACCCTGAGCCACTAGATGCATAAGACAGAAGATACCAGTTTAACATTCAGAACATCACTGTCTTCCATGTTACTGGTAACCGGTAGAAACAACATACTGGCCTAGATACAACTGTACACTTAAGTACCATTATATTCTATACTGTAAAGGCAAGGCACATAACTTCCTGGAACCTAAGACTGGTTTTTTGGAGACAAATGTCTATTTTGCAACCTACCACCTCAATTAATCAATCCCTGCTATTTCAAATTCAAAGATCCATTGACACATACACATGTGGGGGGTTGTGGTGGTTTTGTTTGTGGGGTTTTTTTTGGTTTGGGTTTTTCTCCCCCCCCCCCCCCCCCCCCCCCTCTGGCTAGGCAACTGTGGTTTTGATCATTTAGTAAATTTTCTAGGGCCCTCTGATTTCCTTCAATGACATTGGCATTATCCTTCAGTACAGTCACTGTTTATATTACTCAGTCTATACCTATGGATTTCCAAGTACATACAGTATATATGCTGTCCCCCCCCAAAAAATAACCCCAAGTAAGTAACAGGTCTACACCTGATTGTAATGTTTATTTTATCTCTAAAGTTCCGCTTTCATTTATTTACCCAATATAAGCTTTTTTTAGTCTCCTATCATGGTATACTCCTGCACAGTAAATATTTCCCATGTGCAGCTATCAACGAACAGATTCTTCAATGCCTTGGTGAGTCTGCCCCATAGAATTCAGTCCAAAGAGATTATGCTATGTAGGTCAAGAAGAATTCCAAAACAAAATAGAGATGACCTGCAAAATCTTTTCCCCCTATTTCTTTCATCTCCATTTAATTATTTTTTTTTTGAGAAAAACTTGTTAAAACCATTCTTAAAATTTCTACTGAAAAGGATCCTCCCTCTTTCAGGCTGAGACTGTTGACTGTGTGAACGGATGCAACTGCCTGTGAGAAAGGTTAGTAAATACTTGTAATCCTCCTAAAAGAAATTTTTAGAGGACAATCTCAAGTCAGAAGTACTTCTCTCTTGGACACAGTATACTTGCACAGCTACAGTGTATGAAGACATTCATCTACTATTTTAATTTTATCCAGAACCTGTGGGAGCAATTTCACTTCACTGACTTATCACTGTACAACACTTACCCTTTATGTTACTTCTCACAGAAGTTCTCCTAGACCTTGACCTTACACACCCTTGGTGATAATCTGTATTTTCCTTTTCTTTCACACTTGGCATTCTGAACAGAGATGATAAAATATGTTCAGTATTCAAGGTGAGGATGCTCTACCAGCTGACATAATTGCACTGTTTGTTAGCTTTAGGAAAACAGACAAGTTTTATAAAGAAAACAAGTAAATGCTATTAGTCAACTTACACTCAATTGTTACACCTGGGTAGGGAAAAAGAAAAAAAACCCAAAAACTACACATGAGACAATTACATCTTGCTGGTTAATTAGTACAGCTTAAACCCTGTGGTCTGGTAGCCTCTGGAAGCTCTTAACCATTTCATACAGAGTTCTGTCATCCTTCCTGATTTCCCACAAGGTTATAGTACAGAATTTGTATTATTCTACAGCCAGTTACTTAGCTATTCTTCTTTCCTTGGGACCTGCAGAGCTTTCCAGGCCCCAATTAGAAAATGCTTTGCTCAGGGAAATGATAGCTCAACCAAGCCCATAAACCATCTTCCATATCCTACCTCCTCTTTCAATTTCTATCCAATTAAGCTGAGAGTTAGTTTTGTTGGTTGGGGGTTTTGGTGGGTTTTTTTGTTTGGGGGGTTTGTTGTCTGGTTTTTTTTTTTGGAACTACAAACTGGTATATTACATCTTGTATGTGAAACAATTAGTGCTTCAGTTCCACAATGCACACAAGCAATTTCAGTTGTTCTTAGACTTTTGAAGACCTTCTCACAAAATACTGCCAAGAATAAGACCACTCTATCTGTAGTTTTGTTTTAATTTAGTGATTTATCTAATAGTTCTTTTCAGAAACAGTTCATTGTTTCCTAGTAGGTGTTGTATGTCTTGATCTAAAGTATCTTTTTACTTCAGTGTCTTCCACAGGTACACAGAAATGACAGATCAAACCGTGCAGAAAGGTAATTGTATTAGTTTGTAGATATGGGATAGATCTGCACTGCTATTCCCATGGGCAGATTTCAGCACTAGGCACATGTACTGAAATCTACAAGCTGGTAATTATGACTGACCACAGTTCACTGTTCCCGACTTCTATTCAGTGCCCAGAAGAGAAGCCGTCTGAAAACTAGGTCCTAGAAGGGCTCCATGAAGCACAGCATCTATGGAGCCATCGATGAGATGAGAAACAGGCATTCCAGCAGATTGAAGGCAATGCCAAGGTTAATCATAAGTATTAGTATACACATGCAATTAGAATGACCAAAGGCACAGTAGCCTAAGAATAAAATTTAAGACTGAGGCCACAGTGATACATCTGCAAGTATCCAGAATATGAAACAGCATACAAATAGTAACCAAGATATGCATAGATGAGACTAGGTATCTGTAGATTTGTATCTTTAATTTCCCTTCAAACCCTTCCCCCTTGCCTCCAAACAAATCAAAGAACCCACACATACTCTCTACAGAATGCACTGATATATGGAGACTTCTTTCCCATGGTAACTTTCCCTCCTCTCACCCTTCTTCCTTCAGGATGTGCTCCCGAAAACCTCAAAAGAAACTTAGTCTCAACACTTTACACCTCAATAACAGGAAGCCTCCCACAGTAGTCTGCATACACTGGGCTGAACTTCCTTCTCCTGCTGTGTTCTCCCTGAAAGAGGATTCAGAAGGAAGAATTCTTATCTCATAAAACTTTCATTCCCTTTTCTTTAAAAAAAAAAGAGAACACTTGAAACAAGAAATTCCACCACACATCTTCAAAGATGACAGGGGCGGGGCAGGAGACTAAGCAAGTCACTCTTGCATCATTCAAATAGTATTTTTACAAAGGGTACATCTACAGCACACAATGCATACAAGATAATTGAGGAAGCTCATGCTCCAAGACAGCACTGTGTTCATTTACTGTGCATTTCTGGGAACCACACTCACATAATTATAATGCTTCCTGCACACAAGTCTCACCAATTACTTTCCTTTGGATGCAAGCAGGATATAGACTTTGAGAAATGAGGTGTTAGTAGCCCTGTGACACTGTGTCTTTAGTTAAGTTGCTATAAACTTCAAAGATAAAGTGTTGCTTCTGAAAGAGAAACACTGATTTCCAGATTGACATTTCTGGAGAAGGGTTTTTTCCTGCATTATCATTGATCTCTACATCTGTTCAAAGCCTTGTGTATTTAATATAAAAGTCTACTAAAAAGATGGTACCTATGGTCTATGTCACCCATTTTTCTTCCAGTGGGAAATCAACTGTCAGAGCCCTGACATCTGCTATTGATGTGTAAAAGCAAAACAGTTCACCCTTCTCTGTATGAAAGTACAACCTTACATCCAAAGCAGACAAGGGAGAATATGAAGCAGCACACAAGATTTTGACCCCAAAAGAAAATACTTTCCTGGAGATGCTGACCAGTTTTTTTCCCTGGCAATTTTTAAATACAAGGCTAGAAATCAATCTTGTAACTGCAAGCACTTTCTGTATTAGAGACACATAACCTAAACGAACAAGTCTGGAGGAAAACAGAAAAAGCTGCCAGTTGCTACTACTCTAAAGACAGCATTACTTATACCATGAACTTAACCTTCCAATGCAGATCCTAAGTTTTGCCCCCAGGAAGAGGCAGGACAGCAGTATTCAACACAGGTTTCTTCAAAGACCACACCATCAGGATATTCTATTCTACAATGGCTCTGCAAGGAATATAAGGTCCAGTTCCAGTTCTGTGTTCTGGTGGTGTAAAGCCTCGTTACCGTCCCTACCTGATTGACAGAGCATTTTACCATCTGCAGACATGATCTTTTACTGAAAAAAAAAGATGTCACAAAAGCACTAAAATGATTAACAAATGGGCTAGGTTTTGTTTTGAACTGACTGATGTCAGACCTACAGCACCACAGGAAAACATGGCAGAGGACAAACATCTCTGTGGTCAAAATCATTTGCAAATCTCATGCCTTCAAATCAGCATTCTCTCCACCCATACATAGAAATATGTGGTAATGAAGTTCTGGTTTTGTAGACTGAGATACGTTTATCTGTGTGTATACACGCACACAATTTACATATAGGTATACCATCAGCAGGAGAGGTGAATATTGTTACACTACTTAATAATTCTTAGATTGGGCCCACAAGTAATAATGATATAAGTCAAAAACTGACAAAAGACATTTTAAAGTGTTAGGTAACTATTCATACTGCACATAAATAATATTTAAGATAATTAGCTAAAACATCAGAATTGTTCAAAAGGACTTCACAGGTATCTAGCACTTTGTCATCTGAAAGACAGCATGCTATTTTGAAAGACAAATATAGTATTAAAGTGCAGCCATTTCTGCACAGAGACTTACAAAAACTAGCTGGTGCACAGAAGCTTGCACTACATCAGAGGAGTAGGAAGTCTGAACCAAAACACCAAAGTAAACCCTTCTTTCTACAGCAAAGACTAAAGCATTTTTAATATCCCTTCAGAATCAGAGTCAACAGGAGCTACTTTAAGATATACATAGTAACCTGCATAAAATTTAGCACCAGAGACTGGATTTCAGCTTGTCTTTCTAAGGAGAGAAATGTCAAATATAAATTCACACATACACAATGGAAGTGAGTTACTGTCACAGTAGAGAGTCTTACCTTCTGAATTCCCAATCTTAGACTGTTTTTTCACTCTAGAAAGTAACTCAGTAGACATATCACTTCAGTCATTTGCTTTGACTATACACAACAGAGCCAATCTGTGGATATTAGCAGGTATGGGTACATCTTTTCTGTGTATCTAAGACCATGCCTGTCCTGCAATAACAGATTTTATACACAAGTATAGCAGCCTAGTAATAATATACCTTGGATTCTTGGGTTCTAATATCCATTGAAGCTACAGCAGGAAATACTCCCATGTGATAAACACTTGCATTTCTCTAACAAATGGGCAACAGCAGCCACCAGACCCGCCATTCTGCACTCACTAGGTTGCTGCTACATGGGTCAGGAGTCTCCCTGCAACTGTTCCCTTAACATCTAATAGGATTCAGGTTGGGGTTTTTTGTTTTGTTGTTGTTGTGTTTCAGGGATTTTGTTTATTTTGTTTCCTCCAGTCAGCTCCAAGTGGCAGCAGCAGCAACACAGCTCTGCACTGGGCTACTGCAGTCACTGGAAGTGGCATGCAGTCACAGAGGTAGCAAACACAGCCCAGTCATCTGTGCCACCCACGGGAGAGAGTAGACAATGACAAGTAGGTGGTCTGAGAGATGGGGTTTTACCAGACAATATGTCCTGGAATGTGCCAGCCTATCTAATGAGACCCATAACAGCACAGCTCCATTTCTACCAATATAAAAACCATGTAAATTGTTGGCACACACTTATGCCTGCATATTCTGTGGTCAATCTTCTGATTATAATCAGAAGCCATAAAGTCCCTCCACCAGCACCAGCAAAAGTATAACCCAAATATCTTCATTACTGTCTTTCAGCAAAACTTTCCTAAGCACCTAAATAATTTTAAAATGGGAAGTTTTACATACAAATTGTTGAGACTTTTTATTACTTTTGATCCCACAGGGGAGAAAAAAATATTAATTCATTAATCAGTAGACTATTCAGTAAATTACATCTGAACACTTCGATTAAGAACAAAAGCATTGAAGAGAAGGCAATGTTTGACCAGAATATTTCTCACTGCTAAGCATACTTGAAAGGAAAAGACTGTAGATATAGTCTCAGAGTACAATTTGAATTTATATCAACTAATGAACTTAAAAATACATATGCATATACCATAAAATACTAAGAGCTGATATATACAGAATGCACCACAAAATTTCCAGGACTCACTTATTAGCATACAAGTACTGCTTGCCATATTAACAGCCAGAAGTACTGGATTTTTAAAAACACCTCTTAGCTAATACAATGATATAAACTGTGAAAGTTCAGTTTCATTACCAGCTTCTCAGGGTTTTTTTCATCACCTCTGACCTGCAGGGGAGACAAAGCTGATACATAATGAAAAAGAAGCTTCACTTTCTTATTTGGAGAGAAGTCTGATTAAAATATGTAACATCAGTGCCCCTGGACCTTAGAGCTATAAATACAAATAAATACACTTTAAGTAGTTTTGCGACGGGATTCGTTGGTGTACTTCTGCTTTTTAAATTGATTTTTATAGGAATTCGATACTTGGTACAAAAGAAGTCCAAAGGCAATACCCTACAGAGCCAGGAGACAGCGGTTTTGTGCAAGTGCACTGCTGCCCTCTCCTGGGGCCGATCAGATCTGCTCCCGCTTTTACACCACGCGGCAGACCCTGAAGGGAGCTGCACCGCCAAGACCACCATGACTGCTTTGAGACCTCGAGATTTAAAACAAACAAAAAGATTAAAAAAGTAAAAACCACAAACACATACAGAATAAACGCAGCAAGTTAGTGATCATTATATAAACTGTGATGATTCATCACCTTAAATGCTACAGCAGTTGTTTCCTTCCTCCATGACCTGATGCAGGAGAACCCAAAAGTGATTTTCAGCATCAACAGCAGAGCTAGCCTGTTGGACAGCAGAATATTCTGAGAACTAAGATAAAAAGGTCAAACAGCAACTTCCCCATTCCAAAACACCTAGAAGCTTTGACATTATTACTGCAGGACTATTTCAGCTCATAATGCAAAAAGTACGCATACAAAATTACATAAGGTCTTACTGCAATTCCTTTGATTTCAGCAAAATTTATCCTTGTTCTAATGCCACTGTTAGACTAAATCCTGCTTTCGATTACCCTACACAAGCCCAGGGTGATGCACAGGCCCAGGTACACCTTCCATTTACCAAAGCTTAACAAGTTGTCTTATGTAAGCTAAGCTTTAACTGGCAGAATACAGTTTTAGCCCCCAACAAGCATGAGATAAAATACATAGCTTAAGGCTCAACACAAGAAGAGTTTAAGCAAACTAATTTTAGTTTTCAGATGTGACTGCTAAGAATGAACGCAGGTTCAGGTATTGCAGTTTAGCTGAAGGGCAACTCACTAAACTGCAATAATTCTAAGCCTATGTCTGAACCATAAATTCTAACGTTAAGAAAGTTTGGTCTTTACAGAAAGTTTTAATGCAATTTACAATTATATTTTAAATTTAATTAATAAACGAAGTAAATATAGCCTGAACATATATATTTAACAGACTCCACAGGTATAAAACCAGTCCCTCAAGTCAAACAAGTAGAAAAACAGCCAGAGCAAATAGAGGACACAACACGACAGCAGAGTGCATTCTGCAGGTCAGGATGACCTTGACCACTCCAAGAACCAGCCTGAGAAAAGCACCATTCAGTTGCTACTAGCCCAAGCACAGCCAATTCCACAAACTCAGACTGAAAACAACCGATAATGTAGCAGTTCTCAAACTGAAACTCCCCCATCCCCTTTGACCATAAGCTTCATGAAAGTTAACACTGTTGTGCAGCTGTAACACATCATACAACTCAAACATTGAGTACAGCCCACAAAATACACCTAGCACTAGGAAGGCCTCAGCTGAGTAGTGGTATATCTAGTTTTTGGGAACACACTTCAAGGAAAGTTGTGTTCACTGCAGAAAGGGTCCAAAAAAGGAAGCAAGAATGATCAGAGCTAAAAGTTGTCATCTGTAACATCCAAGTGAAGTAGCATTCTTTAGCCACTCTAATCTAGAGAAAAAGTGGGACAGCATTACCCATTTTCAAATATGGGATGTGGTTGCAGAGTACAAGGTAATAAATTGTTTTCTATATCCACAGAAAGCAGAAGGAATAGCAGTAATGTTTTTAAATTGCAGCAATAAACATTCAGGTACCACATCAGAAAATCTTTCAGTGAGAGATACAATAAAATAATCAGAATAAACCAAACCAAAAGGCTTTGAGAAGGGGTTAGACAAACAATTGCTAAGGAACAATGTAGGGGTGGGGTGTGTGTTTTATTTATATATTTTTATATTTTATTTAAAAATGCATACATGGAAAACCAGTGATCTCTGAAATATCTTCCAGTCTATTCTTGTCTATGAATTTCCATAGCAAGTATATGCAATGCAAGCAAGAAAACAAATCATTTAACATACTTCTTCCCTGATAGTAATTCTATTTCAGTGGAGTCAAACCCACAGCTTACAAGCAGCATATCAGTCACAGAACCTGAAACATTGCTCACTGGCATCAGAAATTAGAAAGATGAAACAAAGCCAACAAAAGAAGCAGAGTACAACATTACTTGTAAAACCTTAGACATTCTGAATTACTACCCATGAGCCAGCAAACAACAGGAAAAAAACATTCCCTAGAATCCTGTCCATAAGTGGAATCAGCATCGTTTACATACAGATCATCAAGTACCAATACCATATAAACCATCATTTTCAATCCAGTCTACATCAGTGACAGTATTAACAACTTAACAGTTCACAGAAAGGGCTGCTGATGCAGCTTTCTATAAGCACTTTTACTCTTGTCCTGTTACTGTATTAAAACTCAAAATTACCTTGTGGAAGCTAAAGATCAGTATCACTAAGCCACTATGAGAAACAGGCCTAATCAACAACAAATGCCTTAGAATTAGAACATGCTGGTGATCTGCCTTGTAAAGACAAAGAAACAGAGCTCACAAACTATACAAGCTGCAGGTGAATTCTCCAGCAGTTCATATCCTTAAAGCCATACTTTCCTGGGCTATTTTTAACTCTATGTATTTTAAAGTTAATACACAGACCAAGTGGGTGAGAGACAGAACAAAACACTACCTCCCAAAAATTACTCTCTGCCAAGTACCCATAGCAAACTTGTGCAAGGTCCAAACACTCAAAGCAACAAGTAAAAATCCATTGCCTTTTTTCCCCAGTACTAGCATTTTGTCATTTAATATCATTAAAGTGGCAAAGAAAACACCAAACTTTCGGGAAGGAAAAAGGCTAAAACCCTGTATTTCCATGATTTTTTGTGAACTATAGCTCATGGCTTGCTGTAACCTTAATCAGCCATTAGATGAATAAACATTTTTACCACACTGGTTTTAATTTTTTAACTCCTAGATGATGTCTAAGCAGGAAGGGGATGAGGAAGCCCACTGTCCAAAGCCAGCTTAAGGATACCTTTAGTAAAAGATTGATAAGGTGTTTCTTACAATGACTGTAAAGAGATGGTAGTTACCACTACATCTTTTTGTTGCTCTTTCACCTTTTGCTGACCAACTGAGGAGTGCTCAGCTCTTCCTGCCACTGATCGCCGCACCCCCCAGTTTTTCTCTCCCACCTTGTCCATCTGCCACATGCTTCCCAAAGCTGTCCTAGTACTAACGCCTCAGTATCACCCATCTAACTGTTGGTTGCCCAGCAGAAGGCTCAAAAACCACTTAAGCATCAAGAGGCCTCTGCTGGGAAGGTCACTTTAGAGCCACCGCTCTTTTCTAAACTCTTGAGAAATTGAGAGAGGTCATAACAGCTTCTAGCTCCCCAAAGCCAAAGGATGGCCTTTACCCAACTAGGGACCCAACGAAGGAAGCAGCGGTCCCCCTTCGGTGACCCCATCCCTCAGAAACACACACCTCTGCCTCCTTCCCCCCCACACCCACTGCCCTCAGCCCCAGCTCGGGCGGGAAACACGGCTTCCCCTCACAGAACGCAACCATCGACCCTCCCCGCTCTCCTCCCCACCGCCGCCGAGCCTCTCAGCCCAGGCTGCTCAAGAATGCCGCCCCAGCAGCACACCTCCCCTCACAGCCCCCGACACCTTGCCAGTTCGCCCCCTCACACACAGACACCCCCCTAAGCGCTGGCCGGCAGCCCCCCGCCCCCCCACCCCTCAGCCGCCCAAAGGCTGCCACTTCTCTGCCCTACACTTCCCCTCACCGTGCTAGACGACCCCTTTTTACCAAAAAACCAACCCTACTCAAGTTTTACTTCCACACACACACCACCTCACCCCCGCCCCCTCAGGTTTTATTTGCAGGACCCGCCCCCGCCCAGCCGCCGCGGTGGTGGCCCCGCCCTTCGGCGGGGCGCACGCTCCGGCTTGGCCTTTCTACCGCGTTTGCTGAGTGAGCTGTCCGTCAAGCGGCAAGGCGCGGGTGCGGACCAATCAGACGCGCTCACCGGGGCGTGGGCGGAGCCTTAGCGGCAGGGCGGAAGCGGCGAGGTCCGGCGCCGGGGACGGTGCGAGTGAGGGACGGGCGGGCGGGCTGGAGACGCCTGGCTGCGGCCGCGCCTCCGCCTCAGGGGCTTTTAGCTTCAAGTCCGGCGGGGCGAACCGCGGGGCTGGCCCAGGCCCAGGCCCAGGCCCAGCAGGGGTGAGGAAGTGCCCGTAGCGCGGGCGGTTCAGCGGGCCTGGTCGCTTGCAAAACCGTGGCGGCGGGTGTCGGCCCCTCCGGTCCGGCCTGGCTGCCGTGTGGAGGGAAGGCCTCCTCCGGCAGGCTGCCGCCGGCCTCCTGCTCCTTACCGCCGTGTCGAGGCAAGTAGCATTGAAGTGTGTGTGTGTGTATGTTTGCTTTGTAGGTAGAAATGAAGAGAAATTACTGGAGAGGCAAAGAAAAACATGGATGGAGCAATCGCAAGCACGGCTACCATCCCCATCGGTACAGAAGAGCCAGTCACAATAACTGTACTGAAAGGCAAGTATATGCAGCTTCTGCTTAGCATGGGTTAAATCGTTATATGTTATGCCTAATTAAATTTGCAGGACGGTGGCTACCTAGAACCGGAGGGTTGCCATCTAAAAATCTAGCGGTCGGTACTTCTGTTATATCTGTCATCCCTAGCAGGAGTGGAATTACGCTGATTTCTGGAAATTTATCATATGTCCACAACTGTATATTGATTTTAAACTGAGATGTGGTTCCATGAGCTAGTCCTTTCAGGTGTGCCTGATCAGCCATAAACTCTTCATCAATATGCGAAGATAGTTCAGGGAAGAAAAATGTTTGCAAGTACTTCATTCCCCCTGCCCATTTATTTTATGCCTCGGTGGCTACTAGTATAGAAACTGTTATTGAAGGATCTTCCTGAAAGTTTGAAAGCCTGTTAAGTAACGTAGTAATAATACCACATCTAGCGGATCAGGAAACTGAAACAAGGTCTCAGGAATAATCTACTGCCTTGAAAACTGATTCATTCAGAAAAGGACATTTTAAACTTTAAAACTTACATTTGCCTGTGTTTGAGCTATTTTTATGGCTCTCTTTCTTTCCCCTGTTCTTTCCTTAGTGCCTCTTGCAGTAATAGGAGGCCAATCCTTTGCTTTAATGCTCCAAGCATTTTTTAAAAAATATATTTTTGGAGAAAGAGACACATACGCGCATATACGAGTTGCCCCGTTAGTTGTATTTGAGTAAGAAAAGTTAGAAATGCAAATGGGCCCTAGTTCAGTGAATATAGATTTAAAAGGATTTTATTAAAAAGCTTCAAGTTGAAGTGCTTGGGTTTCACATGGGGTGTTTTTCCCCTTGTAGCTCGGTTATGTTCTTTAGCTATTTACAAAGTTGTATAATCAAACCGCAATACAGCTGGTATTAGAACTAGAATTTCTTTGTCATTTTGTTTTCAATAAATTACGACTCTTGCAAAACATCTTGGCCTAGTGCTTTTAAGATGATGTGTAATAAGACCTGTCTTAAAAGTGAGAATTTAACGGGTGATTCAGAAAACATCCCAGTGGAGTTCTGCTCATCAGTACTGAATATGCCCATTTAAATTACTTCGGAAAGAAGAAAGCTGCGGTTACCCTGTCGACTGCTATGTTTATGATAAAAGCAGAGACTTTTATTTCATGGAGTTTTCATTAAACTTTTGTTTATTTTGCATATTTCTGAATCTCGTCAACGGAATTCTTGTCATGAAGAGAATGGCAAAATATTTTTGACCCAACATCAGTGTTTTACCCACACTGTCTCTCACTTTATGCTGTGAAGACTTACATGCTTTCAAGGATGGGCTTTTCTTTTAATCAGGGGATATGATAAAATGCCTAGAATTAATCTTTCACCAAAAAGAGTTAAAGGCACTTGCAGAATCAGCAGCCACCTCTAATGTTTTAGCAAGTAATTAAGGCTTTTAAGATGTTGGTATCTTTAATGTTCCTGGGAGGTTTTTAAGCTGAATGTTTTTACTGTTTCATTTTCATAGTTTAGTGTATGATGGTATGCACAGTGTGCTTATCACAGCCCTGCAAAATTGTACTCCATTAACATCCATAACAAGCTGCTTTCTAGATTCTTTGTGGGAAAGATGTGTAGGACAATTGTGAGCCTATATTGAAGGTGATACTATTTTTTTAGGCTGGAACAGGGGGAGCCACAGACCCCGGTGAATGAAGGCTCCAGCAGCAGTGGAGATCCTTCTTCATCCAGTTTAACACAGAATTCTGTAGTACCAGGTAAGAGACCATGTTTATGGGTCAAAAAAATCAGTGTCTATTTGCTGACTCTATGAAAAAAGTAGTAGTAGCTGCATTAATAGTATGGTGTTACAGGAAGGATATAAGCAGTAAAGTTTGTAGAGAAAAGTAACATCAGGCGATATAAAAGATGTAGTAAGTCAGGATCTAGAGAGCTGGGCCAAATGCATTCTCAGGCCCACAAGTGCTTCTCATGTTTGAAAATTTCTGTGCCTAACCAAGCTGGTATAAACTGAAAAAATAGAATTCTGTTTCTCCCTCCAGAAACGTTGCTTTGGGAAGAAAATGATCTTTGTTTCTTTTCTTATATGTGCTGAAGATTTTTTAAAAATACATATTTCAGTAGAAACATTAAATAAGCAAAGAAAATAAGAGACCATATAAAAAATTATAACTTGTATCCAGTTACTCAGTCCTTTTAAAAGACACAACGACCTACCACTTCGGGGGGAGGGGCAGGGGGAATCATCTCTCTTTATGCCTTGAGTGTATTTTGTAGTCTGTAAGAAATACACTCTGGCTAAATGTTCATTATCAGGGAGTTGACTGGTGAAACCAGACTTGATGCAGTAGCAGTGCTGTTGAGGAAGATGTCCTGTTTGCATTCTGGTTTCCTGACTCATTAAACAACCATAGCAAAAGCTAAGCCTGTGGGAACATATATTTCTCCACAACAGGAGAGTCTTGAAACACCACTGACTCTATAACCTCTTAACAACAGACAAAGCCAGAGTTTAGAGACCTTTTTTGTATACCACCCTTTTGTGCTTAAGAGGTTGTGAGCATGTTAGATGTATCCTGCAAAACACTTATTGCTGTGTAATTAGATTCTGTATAGTAAATGCAGCGTGCTTTTATGAACCTTACTGATTCATTCACTAACTTTATCTTTTTGTTGACCTGAATAAATCTTGGTCACTTGTTGCCAAGCTGAAACCTAAAAGATGCTGACAAGGAGCTGAATTGTAAGCAGCAGCAAAAAGAGGTTACTTCAGATGCAATTTCTGGTAGTAGATAAAGGTTTAAATAAAAACCCTTGAGGTGAAATGTTAACATTCACCCTCTTCTGAATAAAATCATTTATCTGGGGACAACGTACCATTATGAATCTGTCAAAGTATTTTACCTGTCTGCCTCTGTGAATTTAGTGAAGCACTAAAATTGAATGTTTCTCTCATCCCAGTTTATCTTTGGAAGGAGCCTCTGTGTATTGTCCAAAATGTACTCTTGATTGTATCCAAATCTCTCCTATGTGTTGAAGAAAAAGTGGCTTGTTCTGTGAAGTGAATCACTTTATTTTGGTTTGGGTGATACCTTGTTGTGAATTTTTTGTTGTTGTTGTTTGGGACTGCTCTACCTAGTCTTTTAACCAACACTGTCCTTTCAGGATTGATTGATGAAGAAAGGTCATTTTTGTTCTACAGCAAAACCTTCCCTCTCTGCTTCTCTGATCTGTCTGAATTTCATCTTGGTCAGTGGTGACATCCCTTCTGTATCTGTGTAACAACACTGCATTTGAAAACTATAAATAATTTTATTTTCCCTTAAGTGGCCATCATCTATTCCTAGTCTGTGTATCATGCTTGGGACCTGCTGGGAGCAAGAGCTTTGAGCCTCGTGACACTGACATTCCCATGAAGATGTGAGATGTCAAAGAGCAATAACAAAACCTAAGTTATCCATCTGATTTTGCCTGGGTTTTGCCACTTTTTTTTTTTTTTTTTCTTTCTTTCCCTAAGAACTGCCAGGATTTTACTATGACTCAGAAAAGAACCGCTATTTTCGCCTGCTGCCTGGACATAATAACTACAACCCACTCACCAAGGAGAGCATTCAGTACAAGGCGATGGAATGCAAAAGACTGAGACTCTTAGAAGAGGAGGAAAAACAAAAGAAGGTACATTCTGAAAAAGATTGCAATTAGGCTTTATTGTGCTCTGGCCCAGGACAGATTATAAGCTAAAGCCTTTCAATTCTGACTGTGGTACAGTTCCCTAAGCTGTCTGAAGAAATTAAAATTTCTTTTTGCTGAGAATTTATAGTTCTTGAAGGCTTTTGTTTGGCTGTTCCACACAGGAATGAAAGCAAGTCATTACAAACAAAAAACCTGTAGAGAGACAGGAACTGTGCTTAGAATTGCAGATTGTCCAACAGTTACACTTGAGTCAAGACATTGGATGCCAGGTTTCAAATCCCTGCCTTGATTTGGCAAAGTGACATCTTGATTTTAAGTTTTCCACATGTTTAATAAATGTATCGATCATATTCCTGGACCCTGAACAAACAATACTGATGATATTTTGTGGAAACAACTTTTTCATCAAGAATTTTTTTTGACAGTTAAATCAAGGCAGGTCTTACATTTATGCCTGGAAAACCTGTATGCTCTTCATCGTAAAGTGTTACAGCAGAGTTAATACTGATGCTGCATATCTGTAATCAGGGTAAAATACCCAACAAGGATGTTTTTTAATTACCTGAAAGCTATGTCTTACAACTTTACAAATCACAGCTCAGCTTAAATATGCTGTCATTTGGAAGAAGTGAGCTCTATTTTTCTCCTTAAGTTCTCACTTCAACCAGCTATTCAGCTTTTCAGTCTTCACTGTGAAAGTGCTGCTGTTGGTTTGGGCTTTTTTTTCAGTTGTTTTAGCTGCCTCCATGAGCAGTTTAGGTTTCATAGATGCCAAAAAGCTGCTGGCCATGTTGCTGTTAATGGGAACTGTGGATGTACATCTCTTCTCAAAATCTGGCTATTGAATCAGATGTCTGAATTAGGCTCCCAGATAAGAACGTTTTGACTCTTAATGTTTGGCTCTTGCTTTGTCTGAGCATTATCAGAAAGATTTGTTACTCCATAACTCTGCAAAGTACTCTATCCTTTGGTCTCCCCAGAAAGTGTTAGTGTTTTTGTAAAATTTTAAAAAATTATGACTGGAAAAGTAGTTTAGTGCAGCAGAAAGACTGCATCGTTAATAACAGACTTGTGGTAGAAAATTTTGCTGTTTAATAAGAAATTAAGGTGTTAATGTGAAACCAGAAGGTGACTTTGCACCTCAAGGTGGTACTGCTAATTATGTCAAGTGAAAACAATGGCTGTTGTTTTGGGTTTTGGGTTTTTTTTTCTCCAGTTTTTGTATTTAATAAAAGCACCCCACACTTCACAGGAATATATTCTTGTCTACTTACTATAGTAGACCAGGGAGGTGTGCTGGAATGTGTTTTATAGATGTTCTGAGAATTTTAATGTATGTAGGCTAGAGGAAAAAGTTAGCCAAGTATTCTAAAAGTCTAAGACCCACAGCCATGTTTGAATTGTAAACAAGCAAATGACTGAGTACACTTTTCATTTTACTCTCTTCCAGAAAACAACAAGGGCTGGACTGAACTCATCTATGCTGTTACAGAAAAGACAGCTGGGTTTGCTCAGCTCCACAAGTTATTGCAGGTACAGTGATTTGATTTGCAATACCAAGTTCTGCTGTTAGTGCAACTGTTCCTGTCAGGTTTTCAGTTTTTTTGCATTTCTTACTGTTCCTAAATGAAGAGGAACATATTGCTTATAATAAAAAAATAGTTATGTTCTCTTATAATCAGATTACAAAAGTGGCGAGAATTCAGATGGAGAGGTTTCCCAATTTCAGATAAATGGAGTTTAAAACTTCACTTTTTTTTCCCCTATACATGCTGTTATATATATACAGAGGTTGATAGATAGATAGACAGATATGCAGACTGCTTACAGTGCAGCTTTTCTTTGGATGAATGCTCTTCAACTGATGTGACCATTCCCCCTGCCCCCCATTAGAATAGCTAAGATAGCTCAGATTCAGTAAGTGCAGAAGGCAAGTTAGTGACTTGCTATGTTGTTGTTTCTGCTACTGAGGATGTGCTGGGATTCAAAATAATGGGATGAAATTCCATTAATGTGGAAGGTGCACATGTTCATGGATTATATAAGTGAAATTGCAGCATGCTAGTTGTTCAGGCATTTTATCTTCTGTGATTGAGGAACAGTTCTGGATATCCTATCCAGAATTCTTTTCATTGGCATTACCTGAATTCTAGGCTTAACTGAATTCTTCTCTGTTCCCCTCCCCTACCTGCTTTTACAGGCTGGTCCATGAACTAAAAGTGAACTGCATGCAGAGATGGAAGATAGAAATTCACAGTCCAGATTCCTCAGTTGCTGGAACCAACAATTTTAAAATAATTGTGGTATGTTGTGAGAACTGTTAAGTCTTTAGGATAAAGAGAGCCTATATTCAGGGAAAATCCAGGATCTTGTAATCAAATCCCATAGGTCAAATTTCACTGTCAAAGATGCATTATTTCTGTTGTGTCAGTTATCAAAATCTGTGCTTGTAATTGTGAATGGGTAGGAAGAGGCTGTTCCTTTCCTAGAAAGGAAAATGGTGAAAAGGTTGAACATGAAAGTGATGTTTTTTTTAAGCTGATCAACATGTCCTCTTGGAAAGAAACAGGAGCTGACTGGATAATTAGTGTGGGGCTGGGAGGGGGAGTGGAGACAATTAAGAGAAAGAAGAAAATGGAAGAGAAGAATTTTGGCAGTGGCAAAGTCTGTGGTCCAGAGAATCTATGTAAACATCATTAATCATTTTACATTTCATGATTTGAAGGCAGTTTCTACTGGTTTTAATGGTACTGCATGTGCAGGAGAGGCCTCTGGAGCAAATATCTTTCAGAGTCTATGTAGGAAGCTCTCCAGGACCAGCTCCTGGCCTTGTAAACGGAGCACTGCATAGGTAGCTGAAGCCAGAAGGGAGTCAGAAACTTAGTGTCATAGAAGAAAAATTGAAATGTAGCACCAGCCTAAAAAGGTGATCAACAGCAGGAGAATTCCACGTTAGCTTTTGATAAGGTTTACATTTTTGGTTTGAGTTCTCTACCAATAACAGTCTGTGCTTACTAATCAGCCAGAGTAAGTGTCTAGAACTGATAAAATTGGAAAGAGTATTTATTGTTACTCAAAGACTAAATCCTTTTCTTGTGCATGCATATAAAAGGGAGTTGGCCACTGTTTTTAGAGATGATTGGAAAGTGGATGGTGTTAAAGAGATCAAAATGAATGTGTTGTTTCATTTTAGACCTAATGCAGCTCCCTCAAGCTGTTTTTTCCTGTAAGTTTCCAGTAAGTGTGACCAGTAAGCTTTTATTTTACAGGCGGATGTTGCTTGCGAACGGATATTCACTGTGAACGATGTAGAGCATGGAGGATGTAAATATGGTATCATCAACCTCAGTGGTTTGGGGAAGGAGACTCTCACTGTGGAGATGTATGACAACCTCTACTTCACAAACCGCAAAGTACTGTGCTCTGTTCCTGCTTCCTTCAGTTGTTGCATTCTCAGAATGCTGTTCTTGGGAGGCACAGGTAGAAGTGTATGAGGGTTGGGGACGGGGTTAGGAGGAGAGAATGGAAGAATTGAGCAATGCGAAGCTTGGATAAATGCAGAATTGTGGTAAACTTGTCTCTGAAAGCCCTCAGTACCAGTGTTAGTTCTCAGGAGTGTTATGCTACAATTGGAACAGAAGACTATATAAAGTATCAGCTTCCAAGAATAGTGCTTACTTCAGAGTTGCACTTGGCCGTAGCTGACAAAATTGATGTTGAGGGACAGAAACTTCTAAGATTTGTGTGCTGCTTTCTTAAAAATCATTTTGGGAAAATGTGTTTATCCTTGAACATGAAGCATATTTAAATTCATAATCTCTTCATGCTCAGATTCTTTTAAGGATGATGCCTTAAATAATAGGATGTGCTTGGTGCCTCAGGCCGTGTTTGGACAGACTTCCCAATGCTACTCTGTCTCCTACGTTTCAGAGGAGTATGTGGCTAAAATGTTTGTGTCCCATTACTGGGCTATTTCGTGGCTAAGGAATTGTGCCCAGCGCATAGTTTTATGTCATCTTTGCATGGAAATACCCTTTCATGAATTGAATAAGAGGTCACAAAAATAGTATGTCTTCTTGTGTCTGAAGGTGAATTCTGTGTGCTGGGCATCATTGACTCATCCAGATTCTCATGTTTTATATCCTTTTAAAAAAAGAAAAAATTAAGTTCAGCTTTCACAAGTCTGCATCATGCTGCACAGAACAACTAACTTCCAGGAAGACCTCTCATGTAGTTGCCCCAGAAATTAAGTTTTGTGGAAAACAGAGGAAGTTATAAAAATGAAGAGATGTTGGAGCTAGTGAGACAGATGTATGGTTCTGTTATATGTAGGATTGTTCCAGTGTAATAGTAGATGAAAGACCATGTTTCCGGCCCTGGAGACTTCTCACTTCATTAATAGTGTAGATGCCATATGCAAAACAATTTGATGTTTAGAAATTGGCTGGGGCAAAAGACCAGGAAAGAGGGTTAAGGCAACTGACTTTCTCTTTGAAATGGGTTGGTTGGTTTCAGTTGTAAACCATCCCCATGTCGGCTGGGGCGAGAGGAGAACGGGAGCAGTTCACTGGCATGATGCTCTGCACCTTTCAGAGCATGTTCTGCAGATCTGTCTGAGAAGAAGAGGAAGGTTGATGGTATAGTAGAGGAAGCAGTAATGGACAGTGCAAAGCACAGAAGAGAGGAAGAAGAGGAGGTTTTAATGTGTGAGATGGCAGGCAAAAGATGTACTATTAAAGTGCCAGAAGAGGAAATTACATAGAAATGCGTGTATAATGGCTCATGGGAAAAGCCAAGCAATTCAGGACTGATCCAGAAGGTGGCAGGAGTTCATCAGGCTTGCTCACAGCTGGTTAGGAGTTGGGGATTGTTTGGTTTGGTTATTTTGGGCTTTTCTCTAGTCATGTCACAGATTTACCCCGCCAAATTTGAAATGCAGCTTTCAAATCCTATTTATACCTGGTGTAATCTTCAGAAAGTATTTTAAAGTAGTCTAAAGTGAGTCTTCCTTGCCTCCCCAATGCATGCTTCCCTTTTTCCAACTTAATCTCCATGAAAAACAGATCTGTATTAATGCAGCATCATCAGTATGTAAAGATGAGAAGAATGATCCATGTAGGCCATGCTCTTTTTTTTTTCTATCACTAGAAAGATGCCTTAGTATTCCTCTTATCTTGTCTTTCTGGTAGTGAAAATACACAAGCAAGAATTTGAGTTCTGTCTAGCTCTTTCCAATGAAAGAAATGAAAAGTGAAGACTTAATTGTAAATTATAAGGCACATCAAAAGTCTCAAAGGGAAAGTACTGTGAGCTGTGGCTGTGTCAGAGCATCTTGCTTTTCCCGGCTACAAATGTTAGGCAGCCTGTTCCATTCTAGGGAGAAATCTTTTTCCTTAACTCACTTCAGCAAGCTGTGTCTCATGGGAATTGCAGAAACACCAGGCTGTGCCAGTCTGCTTCCAGCATCATTGTTCAGCAGCACTAACCCAGGTAGGGTGTTTTTGTTGTGGTTTGGGTTTTTTTCCTCCAGTTTTTGATAGCAGTTATGGTATGAAAAGAGCACAAAGGAAAGATTATTTCTGCACTTTTCTTCAGTAGCTGGTGAGGCTGTTGTATTCTTGTAAAACTTAAAAAGTCTGAAACCGTTTAAGTGAACAGATGAACTTACCTTAAGAATTAATTAACAAGCAGTATTTAAAGCACTAGTTTATTTTTAGCTGATGATGATGTAGTACTTGACTTTAGTAGGAGAACACCTCACTTGTAAACATTTGAGATTTTTCATGAGAAGCCTGGCCTGTAACTAATACTCAGAAGCTGCACACAAGAAGTACTCAAATTTCCTTATAGACTATTTAGAATCATTGCAGAATCCCTTTGCATAGTAGCTACTCAAGTATGCTCAGTGGATTAATCAAAGGTGGAAAGCTGGTAAATGTCTCAGCCCATAGCTCCTTGTAGAAGCTCACGCTCAGTTGTGTGTAGGCATGATTGATTTGGAGAATCCTATGTCTTAAGTCTGATGGCTGTAGCTGTATCTTTATATATTTGTTTGTTCAGTGTTCTTGGGGACAGGACTTTATTAACTGGACCTTTGTGATAGATGTCAGAACTATGCTTCTTCAAGTCACACAGTACAGTCCTCTAACCCAGTTTCCATTCAGACATGATCAGTTACATTTATACAGAGGAAGTCTGTGATAGATAAGAGTTATGGACCTATTTTAAATTTGTAATGTCATGCAGACATAAATAAAAAAAATTATGCATGGAGTTAGCATGAACTTGAAGAGTCACTGAAGATGGATTGCTACTAGGCCAGCGTGCCCAGTTGCTCTGTAGAATGTTTTAAGCCCTTCACCATAATCAGATGCCCTGAGTTCCACCAAAGTCCTCCTGTCTAGTATTTCCTATTGACTGTTTTAGGCATTTCCAAGTTTCTTGACTTACTTTACTCTCCTAAATTGTTGGTTTGAGGGAACATTGCTAAGTAGATGCTGGGAGTAAAGCAGAACTTAACCTGTCTAAACCCATGTTTTGGACGTGTCACCTGTGCTGCCTGACATATGTATGATCATGGATGTGCCATGAAGGAAGTGAAAACTGAGGACTTAAAATTTATGCCAATAGTAGACTTTGTGCAGGAGCTATGTGAGTAAGGGTCAAATCTAGGGTATTGTTACTTACTCAAACCTTTTTTTTTTAAATAGGCAGGCCAAGAACTTACAGGTTAGGCTTTGGCTAATCTATAGCTTATGAAGTAAATGTTTTGAGTTTCTAGCCCACTTGTCTTTGAAAAATGGCTGGCTTAGGGCTGTAAGGCAAGTGTTATTTTTCTCTTTCCTGCCATGGTCAGCCCTCTGACTACTGAATAATTTCACAATCATCTATCTATATAGACTGTAAGTCTTCAGTTTACTGAAGTCGCTTCATGTGTTGCTCCTGTCTCCTAGGAGATCGACCTGGAATGCTGTGCAGCTTCAAGATATCCACTGCCTGGTCCTGTGCTTGGTGCCTGAATCCCCAAGCAGACAACTGCTTCAGCACAGGTGATTTGCAAGGCTAACCACCCCTTCCACCTCAGTGGGCAAGACTTATTGCATTAATCTCCCAGCTGCTATCCAAGTTACAGCTAAATGAACATAACCTGTCTTCCTTAGGCCTGACACGACGAGTTCTTGTGACCAATGTAGTGACAGGGCATCGACAGACATTTGGAACCGGTAGCGATGTATTGGCACAACAGTTTGCCACACAAGTAAGAAGAACCATACACCCTTCATTTTTTTCAGAGTGCTGCCTCATTGGTGGGCTGCACATAAGGTTGTGATTACAGTTACTGTTGGATACCTGTTCCACAACAGAGCTGATGTGGTCTGATGTTTGCACACAATTGAATAGCAACAAAAAAATTAACTGATTTCAAACTCTGTGGCAACAGGGGTAATTTTTGTTAATCGTACAGAGGTAAAAAGGAAATGAAGGAAGTATAAAGAACACAGTAATAATGTGTTGTAAAATTGTTTTGGCTTTGGCAAATGACCTCATTTTGTTAACGCTCAGTGTATTGTCTCCATCAAGAAGAAAACCCCTATAAAATACTAAAGGACTTGTTCACAAAGATTTAGTGAGAAGGTTGAAATTGGAATATAAGGATTCCAGTTCCTGTTTTGCTGTTATGTTAGACTAAGTTCCTACTTACATAGCTGAACTTTCACAGCTGAGGTAAATAGTTGAGGTTTGAATGGAACTAATGAGTTGGCTGAAAAATGTTGCTGTGTGTAATAAAAATTCTGGTTCTTAATGCCCATGTTAATAAAACAACTTGACAACTGCACCAGAGAGCTCAAAAGCTTGACATAGATTCTGTCTGTGTAACTTGTAAGATCCTTTCAGGTGTCCCATAGGACGCTTCTTTCCCTTGGATTTTTCCAGACCCCAATGCTGTACAACGGCTGCCGTTCAGGTGAGATTTTCAGCATTGATGTGCGTCAGCGCAACCGAAAGGGCCAGAGCTGGAAAGCAATTCGTCTCTTCCATGACTCGGCAGTTACATCTATTCGCCTTCTTGAGGCTGAACATTATCTTATGGCAGGAGATATGGCTGGAAAGGTATGGGTTTGTTGCATTTAGGATATTCTGTTCTTTTTAGTGTCTGGGCATTGACAAGTGCTTATCCCAGTCCTGAGGGCTGTTCTTTGGGGGGTAGTATGGAACCGGGTGGTAGTTCCGTATATGGGTCCTCTTCCAGATCCACTTATGTATCAACCATCAAGTGCTTTCTGCTTTGTTAATATATCCTCTTCCAATTACTTCAACTTGCAGATAAAACTGTGGGACCTGAGAACAGCAAAGTGTGTGAAACAGTACAAAGGTCATCACAATGAATATGCTATTCTCCCTCTGCATGTAAATGAGGAGGAAGGACTTCTCACCGCAGGTGTGTTGACTTTTTTCCCCTCTACTTGTAGAATGCCTGGCAGTGATTTTCTTAATTCCCCGAGGAGTGTTTCTTAGTACAGCTGGTGGAAGCTGTAAAGCTGTTAATTCTTCAAAATTCAGAAGAAATTTAGCCTTAGACATACTGTAATATACAATGAAAATTAAGAAATAATGTTATGGATGCACACCTACTGTAATCACTCCCATGTAGTGCTTGACGGCTTTATCTGCTGTCCTGCAAAAGTCCCATTATCCTTTCCACAGTGTGTCTCAAGGGTAGAGCAGAAAACACTAGATTTTGAAATACTGGGAAATAACATGTTAAATGGGAGACGTGGCGATAACTTTGTATAGAGACTAAAGACCGTGTATATGTTTGGTGCTTAAGTGGGTAATGTGGTGATGGACTGAAGCATCGGCATGTAAGCATAACTCCTTGTAAACTGTCTATACCACCCAGGTTCCTTTTGAGTATACTTGGCTACAGTCTGAGGTTATTTTTTTATTTTATTTTATTCAGGGTGGGGGAAGGAAAGGTAAAAATAAATTAAGCAAAACCCCTAAATCCTTATAGTGTAGCCAAGTTTCACAATGTCACTGTAAACAGTGACCTCTTAGATTTGTCAATACACGATGGAATAATGACAAGAATTCTTGTCAATTTGACAGTGAGTTTTTCTCCCCTTTTTTGGCTTAGGAGCTTGATAATGAGGAAAGCATTCTAAATACTGATTTATCATACCTTTTATTGCTTAATAGGACGTGCACGTTTTTCCCAGTTTTGCAGTATTCAGTGTAGAATTTCTGTTTCATAAAGTATTGATAATCACTTTGCCTCTAGTATATGTAGAAATGGTTGGGGTTTTTTTTCCCCATAGACCTTCTGCGATGATAATCTTACAGAGCCGTGTAAAGTACTTTTTGTGTAATGTTGAATTCTGGTGTCCTTTCCAGTTGGTCAGGATTGCTACACCAGAATTTGGAGTCTCCAAGATGCCCAACTGCTTAGAACCATCCCTTCTCCCCACCCATCTTCCAAAGATGCCATTCCCAGTGTGGTGTTTTCTTCAAGACTTGGGGGTAGCCGAGGAGTTCCTGGCTTACTCATGGCTGTCAAGCAGGATCTCTACCACTTCTCCTATAACTGACACAATATTCTCCTCAGACCTGGTCTACAAAGCTGTCGGCATACACGTGTCAGCATATACATGACTTCAGGATTTTTGCACCAGTCACCATGCTGTTGAGTCACTACATGCTGCTGTTGCATCTACTTTAGCCATGAAATTCTGAACCTCCTTCAGCAGGTTCAGCAAATCTTGCTGTATACATCTCAGAGATCTTGTAAATAAAAGCTGAATGCTGATTAACTTCTTAGGTAATATTCAGCCTCTGAAATCTAACTATAAGCTTTGAAAAGCTGGTCACTTTCAGTAAGGGCCTGTCTCATGCTAGCTGAATTTGCTGTCAAAAGGCTGCTCTAACTTAATTGTAGTTTCATCATATAACCACTTAGCTGTGGTTACATCCACATTAGCAAGTAGGTTGGTGCAATGGAGGGGATTAGCAGAGTGAAGTAGCTGGTGTTGAGAAGCTGATACTACAGGTGTTCTGGGGCTTTGTTTGGAGTAGCTTTGGTCTGGGTCCCTGCATCAACTGTCTCTACTACATCTATGCTTGGAAGCAGTCCAAGGAACAGCTGTTTCCCCACTCACACTGTCAGTCCTTTGAGCTGGGCCATGCTAAACTTTGTCCTTTTCAGACAATGGTAGCGTGCCACTGCCCCGCCACCATTCCCTTTAAAAGGCAGCATGCATAGAACAAAGCCCCTTTCCTAGTCCAGGCTGAATGTCCCTGTCAATTTATCGTAGTGTTTCCTAACAAAGTCCACACCCCTAACCTGGAGTTTGGTCAGCAGTCTGGAATGGCAGGCTTGCTCATGCAGCTGTAGCAGGAAACAAGCCCGGTCTGGACTGTCCCCATCCTCTTGGGATATGAGATCCCCTGTGCAGAGTCAGGGCTTTTGCATACAGAGCTATAACTGGGCCCTCAGCTGGGAAGTTGGAGCACCAGCTCACAGTAGCTGGATGATACTGTATCTGTATTTGAGAACAATCATTATCCTATGGAGCCTCATTCCCTCCAGCTCCTTCCTGGTAACCAGTCTGGGTTGGGCAAGACCATCCTGCAGCTAGTGTATGTAGGAAGCACTGACAAGATCAGGAGCCTACGGGGGATAAAGGCCCTCATGAACTAGGTGGGGCTACTGATGGGCTTCACAGGAAAAACATGATGCACTCAACTGTTCCAGAATTCTTAGAAAAGGAATGCAGGAACTGCCCTTACTGGGATCCACTTAGAGCATCAGATGTACAACTGTGTCACCAGAGATGCTGCTTCCCATGGGGTCCTGCCACGTCAGCAGGTGAACATACAAACAGGTTCTAATCACACCCTTGCTGCAGAGCATGTTAAGGTGGAGGCTGTGTCCAGCTGGCTCAGTGAGATGGCCATGTCAGAGAGCTAGGGGGGTGTCCATTCCAAGTGCCTTCTGAAACTGGGTGTAGGCTGCACATGCGCACAAATGTAAGTGTTGCTGGTGACTACAGGTGTGGCCTATAGCTGGGAGTACCCAGCACAGCACTCACACCTGAGATACTATCTGTGTCTTCGTTGCAGAGGGGTGCAACAGTGCTGAGCATCCTGGGAAGGAAGGAGCTTGCAACTCTCCATCAAAGCTTTTCTACCTCACTAAATTGCATTCTAGGAATAAAAAGAAAGAGGGCTAATATCCATCTCTTGGCTGTTTACCCCATTCACTCCACCATGTCTTTTGAGCAGGCATAATTCATTTGTTTTCCAAGGTCCTGCCTGACTTTGCCATATATCGTCCCGTGCCTGTAGCGCTGTCTCGGAAACCCTTCCGGGGCTTAGGGCCAACCGCCCTGCTCAAAGGGGCAGGGAAGGCATCAAGCGGCAGAAAGACACTTTCCAGCAGCAGAAATAGAGCAGCAGTACTCCAGCGGAGCATCTGCTCTCCGTGTATAAGCAGAGACAGGACATAGGTAGGGGTAACTTCAGGTACACTGAAGAGCTGGTGTAGTACTGCTACGGCCCAGAGGAGGTGAGGGATGCTCTGTTGGCTGATCAGGTACAGCAGGGTACCAAGCAATCCTGTTCCTTCCCTTAGACAAAACCTTCACCACTGCCTTCCTAGGCATGCTACTAAGGTTTCTAGCTTTTTTTATTTCTCGGCAGATACTATTATTCTTTTGCACCTAAAGCTTTTGGCCGGAGCAACCTATTTGTGGAGGGATTGCACCCTACCACCTTCATCATGATGGGCCATCAGCTCAGCTCCATCTCACACTGGTGCATGCACAGGGAAGGCTTTTGGGCTGTAACTGAGCAAAAGTATTTGCAGTTAAACAAGTGGGTTGGCAAAACTGTTCCATCAGTCACAAAATGTTTTTCCCAGAGAAGGAGAGCGTGAGCTGCAGCGGCGGGGGGGGGGGGGGGGGGGGGGGGGCGGTGAGGAGCGAGCGAGTGAGTGGCTGCCTGGTGCTTAATTGCCAGCTGGGGTTGAACCAAGACACCTGTGGTTTGTTGTTTGTTTCCAATGCACACCCCTCCCCTTCCATTTTTCAAGTGAGTTTGGATAAGAGGGAATTATTCAAATACAGGTGCCGGGAAGGGTGGGCCCTACTAAAAATCCTCTCTGTCCTGCAGGGCTCCATACTCCTTTCTCCAGTCCTCTCACAACCTTCAGGCCTAAGCAATGTGCTGTTCTAGGAAACTGTCTTGTCTTCTCAGCAGCTCTTATTGCTCACCACACTCCAGTGTTATGTGTGGTGATCTCCTTCCCTTTCTTTGTATTTCTTTTACCCATTAATCTATATAGAAGACAATAGAGCAGGAAAACTCTCCTCTTGGGAGCAGTGTAATAACTTTACAGTGTGAATATATTCTGTATGAAATAGCTGTTGCACGGGTAGTCAAGATGAAAGATGAATCCCAGCAAATACTCAAAACATTTTCTTCCCTGTCTGAGCATACATTCAAAACTCCCAAATCTTTCTTGTGGCCCATTAACAGCCAAATCCTGTTTCCCCATAGGCAGATTGAGCTGTGAATTCCTTACAACTATGGCTCCCCTGATACATCTAGCTTTAGCGTTCCTCTGCAGAGCCTTCTTTCTCACACAAAGTGGAGTGGATGCTGCTCACAGCATACTCCGTGCTGCCCCTTCTTTCTACAGACCTTGTTTATAAGACCAGGGGTCCCCTGTTCTCCTCAGATGGTCAGTCAGTCAGTCTTGCAGGCTTTTCCCCTTCCCTCTACTACCCTTGGATAACCAAGAGACCTGATTCTTGGCTTGCTTTTCGATTTGAGAAAATACTCTGCAATTTGTCTTGATTAGTTATGTTAATTTGGGACATTTTCTGTTGTATGCACAGTGATTAATGCATGCCGCACAACTTTCAAAAGCATTTGCATTTACTTAGTTAATAATGCATACTGCAACTAAGCATCTGTTCAGGAAATAGAATGTAGCTAACCCCATCCCACTGCAAACTCCTGATGTTACATCTGATAATCAACTCGGAGTTGAGTTGGAACATACTTTATATTGATATGCTTGCTAGTAAACATGTGTGGTTCAAACACTTGCAAGTAGCAAATCACAAGGATCATGAACTCCCTCAAATCACAATTAATTCCCAAATTTAAAATAGCATTTAAACTCTTTTCAGTGCTTTTAACTCCAGTAATGCCTGTTCTGCAAGAACAAGACCATGCAACAATTGTGCCCAGTTACCGTGGGAAACACAAACTAGGAATTGTGGCAGAAAGGCATCTTATATAACTGAAGATAGTTTCTTCTCTTTTAGGCAAAACTCATAAAACAAAAGATACTTATTTGCTTTCTGTTGTTTCCAGGAGCCAAGTGCACACACATCCCTGCAAACCCATTCATTCAATTAGTGCTTTTGCAGCCAACACTTCTAATTGAGCCTGCAAGAGCAGCATGAAAGGAGAGGGGAAGCAGGGCAAGAGAGGCAATTTGGCTTCAGTGACAAACAGCAAGCAGCCTGCAGGCGGTGGCTGAAGTATATTAAATCAACTATTTCATTACGCAGCAATAGCTAGGACCCTAAGCAGTTAAATAGTGAGGAACTGCAGCACTCTTCCCCTCTGCTACAGTGTCAATACCATATTTCTTTGCCTCAGCTTCTCAGCAAGTACTGAGCTAGTAGGAAACTTCAGAAAGCCCAAACCTGCACTCCAAGATAGGTTGCAGCATCCCTCCTCCAGCTGACACAATTTGTTTGGTCTGTTTTGCTCACCAGAGCAAGGCTCAGAGTGGACCACCAGGCTCTCCCCACTGACCAAACTGCGAGTCCCTCCTGCCATCAACACGATTGTTTTTGAAGCCAGAGTCTCACCCTTGTTCTGTTCCATAAACCCTGCTTCAATTAGTCATCTCTCAACCCTGATTAAAAAGGCTCTTTCCACATAAAACCCTTTAGGTCACAAAAGGTTTTTAGACATAACAGGTAGGAACTTCAGCTTTTACAGTTTTAACTTGAAGTGTCTAAAGCAGGGAGGGGATTTGCTTTTGGGTCTTCCGTGTTGGGGGGGTTATGTTGGCCCTGATTTATTGCAGTGCATGGCTTCATGGTCATTCCTTCCCTATTATCCTGATGAATACTAAAACTAAGAGGTTAAAAACATCAATTTACTAGTCACAATTTCACTCGGGCATTTTTACATTTTTGAGCTTAATAGGGAGCTATTCTAACAGTACTAGAATATTAAGCATTCGTTGTGAGGAAGTGAGAATTCAAACCTGAATACATACCTAGTCTCAAGGTCTGTCCCCTTAGAGTAGCTGCTTTCAGAAAAATTATAATCTGGCAGTGGACAATTCAGCTTTAGTCCCTAAACCTTCAGTTGCTGGTAGCTGCTTGTATATACTATGTGTACTACATACACGGTGAGCTGAATCAAGCACTCAATACCAACCCAAAGTACTTTCTAGACAGGGGTTCTGGGAAGAGGGGCTGGGGGTTCAAAGATGCTTGACCTGAGTGTTTAAAGCACTTCACGAATTAGTTTCACGTTTCAAAAATGGAAGCCAAGGCACAAAGGTGATAAACCATTTTAGGTAATGTCTGAAAATATAATCAAGATCACCTGCCTTTTCTTGTTCAAACAACTTCTTTCCTATCTGCAGTTCTATTAATATAATGGTAGCTGTGAAGCACTCCAATGCCTTCCTGACAAGTCATCATCTGTACATTGTCATACATACAGTACTGCTTCTCTCCAGTGCTGCTGTAAAACTGCCTTTTGAGCAGAACCAGAAAGATTTAGCCAGCTTTTCAAAATGTCAGAAATCAAGAGTGTTTCAAAATCTCCAGGCATTCTTGACACTAGAATTTGTGTAATGCCGCAATTGAGACATTTCCTACATGAGGACTTTTTAATATATATATATGAACTATATCTGTATTGCTTTATTTTTTGCTTGAGTTATATCCAATAAAAATGAAGTTTAAAAGCTGAATGCACTTTAATTTTGGCTTAAGATAACTGACTAGATGCCATTCTAGTTTAGCATTGTCTTTGTCACATTATACTGTTGATTTTGAAAGCCCTCAGAGTAAGTTTTTGTTATTTTGGCATTGCTGTGATTTCACTGTTGATGTGCCTGCACTATGAACAAAAACATTTTATGACATATTATGTACTGCAACTGACAGAATATACATATCAACATTGCTTTACCAAGCAAGAGTGCTCAGCTAAAGCAGGGGGTGGGGATGGGACACAGATGACAAAAACCAGACAGTTCAATTGCTTGTCCAAATCACTCTCTGTTCTCAAATTACTGGCAGGCAAAGACAGAGCTGTTGGTGCCAAATTATATTACAGCCATCAGCAATAAATCAAATACAAGGACAATGCCACAATATGTGGAGTTACAGTGACTGACAACATCAGTTGACAGTGAAATGTGAAAACGAGAGGCTGCAAAATAGAGTGCGATAGTAGTACTTAAACCTTATTGGGCTGGATATGCTGGAAGCAAAAAGATGAAGAGGAGCAAAGTCTGTATGGCCAGGTGGGAAGCCAGTCCTGCAATGTTAAAGCCCAGGCTACCCAAAGCAACAGGGGCATTTGTGATTGTCTCAGCACAGCCAGAGCAGACAGACACCTCACATAAATGCAAGGCAGATCTAACATAATGATGGTGTTTATTTCAACAAATAAACTCTTGTTGACATCAAAAGCTAGCAAGGCTTGTCATTTTCCAGAACACAACCAAATGGCCAATTCACAGGTGACACAGTCAGGAACATACAGGATACCTTGGCAAACTTCAGTGAGCAGAACTTCACCTGTGAGGAACTGTGCAGGATGAATGAGCAGGAAAATCAATGGGGGGGCAGGGAAGTGAAAGACAAAGCTGTTTTGCTTGTTCAAGTAGCTACACGTTACAGCCTGCTGCTACCCTGACAATAGCTACGTGTTGCAGCCATGCTGTTCTGCCATCTAATACCCTAGCTGCAAGTCTCAGGTGCAGCATGCACCTGGTATGCATTTAAGCCAAGTTTGGCCTAAAGGTTTTGGGTAGGGATTGTAACTAAAAGCGTGCACATCTATATGAAGCTTACATATATCTGCTTCTCAGAAGGAGAGGAAAACCCACATCCCCTACTTAAAGATGAATCTTTATGCTGAATTGGCATAGGTACCCACAATGGAAATAAATCCATCAGAATAGAGCAATCATATCAGACGTTCTTTCCTCTACAAATCTAGGCTCATTCTGTGGTGCTTTGGGCGAGGAAATAGTTTTTCACTGGGGCATATCTTTGCACATCAGTTAATTCATATGATTCTTATTTTACTTGATGTTTTTCATATCATTTCCTAATCAGAAGAGGTGCAGAGGCTACTTGATCTGCCAATAATCAGTCTGACATCATTTTTTGGCAAGAGCTTTACATCAGTCAACTTAATTCTGTAACTCAGAACATGCTTTTATCATGCCACGTCTCAGACCAATTAAATTCATTATCTTACAAAGACACTGCATTGATTTTAACTACTGAAATATTACTATTACAGTGAACTTCAGTTGATCCAAAGGACACACTATCATCTCGACCAACTGCAATTTCATGGTAATTAATTAATTTGTTTTCAGTAAAACACACATAGTGATCTTCTGGAAATTTCCTGGATAACAGACCCCTCCTATCCCTGCCCTTGTAAATAAACAAGACTTTTTCACATAGGAGTTACCTTGGAGTATCAGACCTGTCTCATACTGCCATTACGTAGTGCTCACCGTTTGGGCTTTTGCAGAGCTCCAGCAAGGTTGCTGTGAACTGCTGACAGGTTCTGCAAAGACTCACTCTGGTTACATGCTACCATACCTCTGAACGTGAAGTAGCCCTCCTGAGAGTTTAGGAATAAAACTCTCACAGGTTTCTACTGCTAGGATTAACCCCTGTCTTCAGGCCAACAGTCCCACCCCAAGCACAAGATGCTCCCATGTTACTTGCTTTAGTGATTTTTTTTCCCAGGATTTCTATTTCCTTCATTTACGTTTCCTGTAGAGCTTTCTGTCCACAGACGTTGTTTAGACACCTTTTTTTTATTGAAACCTAATGTGTTAATACCAAATAGAACTGGGCTCTGCTAAAATATGCATCTATCCCCTTTAAGTAGCTAAACAATTTAATAACCATATTCAATACTCTGCATACTCACAGCACCCAATACTATCAGAAAAAATAAAAGCTCTTGTGTACAGAAACAGCAGTGAACTTAAACCTTACAGATCTTTTTTCATTTTGGAAAACAAAGAACCCAAATAATCCTCTCAACATTGTCCAGAAAGAGTAACACCAAGCCTGCTGCAGTTTAAGCACCATGTTAAGATTTTGCATTGTTGAGCAACAGTATAAAAGATTCAGCTCCAGGATAATCAATCAAGAATGGACTCTGGATATTGACAGGTTGCTAAGTTACTAAGATCTCATATATACTAAAAATGTTTAGACAATATTTTCCTCTTTGACTGAGTAGTAATTCTGGCTGTGACAAGGAAAAAAATAAAGAAAAAATCAGACAAGTTGTTGAAACAGATGCCAAAGATTTTATAACAAGGAATGTCATGGCTGCTTTCTCTTTGTGCATTAACATGGTAGTAAAGCTACATGCATAAACCGCACACAGGGCACAGCCTACAAACCAAGAACACATTGCTTACCCATTAAAAAAATAAAAATACTTTGAAGCACAGAATTATGCTGGATGTGCAGAATGTCTTTTAAGAAAGGGTTTCTACCTACTCGTGCCCTCCCTTGGGCAACTGTCAGTGTATGGCAGACTTTGCTTATGAAAACATTAGACAGTCCCCAGTAAACTCGGCCAGTACTGAAGGTGTCCTGGAACGTCTTCTAAGTCTACTTCCGCATGTAGGCTCGATGTAGTTGCGAAGGGGCAATCACTTTGTGAGTATGTTCTTTTAGAAACAAAGTGAGAACCGCTTGTTACAAGGAAAAAGTCAGTACACTTGTTCAGAAGATAAAGTCTTTTATAGCAGTTAATTTAATAATACAGTCCTAAAACAGGATGTTGGGCACTCATCTACACAAGAGCACATTTAATAAGCTGGGGAAAAAATACCACAGTTCCAGGACATTGCATCAAACTCCAGCTACTCCAAGAGGAGACAGCTCTCATGTGGTGGAAGAATTCTTGTCTATGTAAGCCAAGAAGGGAGACTTTTAGGCAGTTTAATCCACAATGGTCTCTTACTTCTTATAACTGGAACCACAAATCCACAGTACAAGACAGTATTAGTTAGGTTAAGTGGTGCTTTTGATAATAAAATCAGTGAATTCATTGCAGTACTTTAATAAAAGTATGAAGTCCGGTGAGTGCCAGTTGCTAGGAGCAAAGAAGAAAGGTTCCCATTTTCCAGGTGAATTTGTAAGTTCGTATTATTAGAAAAAAAGATAAGTCAAATCTGTGCAGTTTCTATGCAACCATGTCTGAGAACACAGAGGCTCCAGAGACTCCAGGATCACTTAAGAAGTGGAGGAAAAGATAAGTCATCACAACCCAAACAACTCAAGCTTCGTATTTCAGAATTGCCTACATAACTTGTTCTCTTGTTCTGCTCTGGACAAAACTTTTAACTGCAACAAGCTGGCAGAGAAACTTGAAGAAAACCTGAGTACATGAGAACATTGTCAGGGAGAGCGAGACCCTGCTACCTCTTTGATCTGATATTGAAGCTGAAATGGCAAAATCAGAATGCTTTGCCTTGTGCCGTATGATTTGCTTCACCTTTCAGAGCTCTACTGGTCTCTACCAAGGGGTCTATTTCAACTTGATACCTCTTGCACTGCAAGACCACTGGTCATATCACAGTTCAAACAAACTTGCTAATGAATCTGGGTTTAATCTTCCATGGCCAGAAGTACAGCACCTCCAGATGTAGGGCTGGTTGAATTATCAGGTGTAATTCATGCATCAACACTGGAGATTTCCTGGCAGCACAGAGTCCAAATCTTCCTCACAGGACACCATGATCAGCAAGACATTCCAAAAGAAGAATCAGAAGGCCATAAGTCTGATCTACTATAGTAAGGAACATGACCATCCATCATTTGAACTAGGAATACTCAAAGCTTCATTAGCCAACCGTATTCTTAATATACTAAATTATACATAGATAGATATATAGATATATATTTATTTTTTTTTAATTGGAATAAAATACACTGGATTTTGGTTTGCTCATTTACAAGGGAGCTCCCTCCCTTCCCCAGTTAATTTGAAATTAAAACCTAGAGGCTGAACGTAAGCTCATTCCCAGTGTTCCAAGATGGATGTAACACGAGAGGAAGCCAGAAACTGGAAACATGCACTCTGGCTGCAACAGGTTAAGAGGTGAAAGGGAGACCAGGTATTTTCATTTGTAACCCTGAGAACATAAGGAATTGCAAAGATCTGGAGAAGAGCCTGGGGTTAAAGGTCACCAGGCTTTTTATTGCAGTTAAAGCAAACTCGGACTGGGTGATCCCATCCACGAGAGGGAACCGCTCTGCGGTCATGTGAGCATTCATCACAGAATCCCTGGCCACAGGCCCGACAGTGATGTTTGGAGAGTTTGATACTGAACTCCTTCCGGCAGTTGTGGCAGTGCAGGATTTCATGGTCTGGTACCCAGTATGCAGGTCGGGCAGCATCTTTTACCAGACCTATGGAGGAAGTGAGGCAGGGGGATGAGAAAGAGGGAGAAGAAAATAATCTGTGAACATGAGCATGTCAAGAATGTACTCCAGTGGAAGTACTCACACACCACAAGCCATACCACTGCCATTAAGAGGAAGACCACCTACTGACAGAATACTTCAGTGCAATGGGTAGCCATTTAGGCCATTCTGCCATTCTCCCACTTCAAAGAGATAGACTGTTTCTCCTTAAATGGTGGCATTTTTCCTTACTCAGACTCTTCCAGAGCTTGAGACACTTGCTTTTCCCTACCTTCAGTTTCAGCTGTGGCCATAAAAACACAGTCACCAAACCAAACATTCAGAAACACATGTACTGTTTGAACTGAGAAAGGAATTTATTCTGCCTTTCACCGAGTTGGACAACAAACTCCCACAAGGGTGATGGCAGGACATGCTGTAGGCAAAGCAGTGGAACGATGATCTGTGCAATGAGTAGGAAGTCAGGTCCAACAACAGAAGATTCAAATGCAAAGTGTTTGCTGACATACCTGAACTGCTACCCAGCGCATGAAAGAGCAGCAAATGTTCACTGTACTAAGCTCACCATTAAAGATCACAGTACTGATTACTTTCCCATCATTACCAACCTGGACAGCTTCAGATTCTCAGCCCTCCCTTGCAGAAGTACCAAGTGCCAGCAGTATCCATGAACACACTTAAAAGGCACTCGGCATCTCTGGAAGAAAACCAAACCTGGTAAGATGCTTCCTAATTGGCCAGTCTTTAGGGAACTCCAGCTGGCAGGTCACTGCAGTGATGCATCAGGGAAGCATGAATTAAACACAGCTTGGTGCACACAGATATGCACAACAGGGAGAAAAGAGAACATATGAACTGCAGAAACAATGTGCTGAAAACCAAGAGGAAACATCAAGCAAGAGAGGTGCAGGGGGCTGTAGAACTGTCAACCAACAGTGGTATCATAGTGGAGGTGCCAGCCTGTCACACAAACTCTTGAAGTTTAATCAGGAGCTCTGCTCTGTGAAAACCAAAATGCCTCTAGACAAAAAAAATCCATCCGAAAAGAACAGAGCTCACCTAAGGGAATGTCCATGGCTGTCACCACTGCTCCAAGAGTGTTCTGCACAGCTTCCCCCACCTTCCTGGCAATAAGTGTCCCCCCTTCCTCATCTGAAGGCAGCTCAGCCACATCTGCATGACACAAGAGTAAAGGACTCAACACTTAAGTCTAGCACAATTTCTGCCAAGTTTCAGTTAATTTACAAATTTAGCAAAAACCAGCAGCAAACCCAAAAGGCAGCTTGGACCCTCTCCTCCGCCTTTATCTCCAACATCCCCAATCTTGGATTGCAGAGTCTTCACTTTCAGCAATAATGGACAAAATACAGCAGCATCCCTGCTCTGATGCTAGCTGCACACCATCAGCAAGTGCCAGAAAAATAAAGTAAAGATCCAATTAGAAAATAATTTTGTCAGGGAGTCAGAAATCTGGTAGCTCATTGCAAGGGTCTTCTTCCTGCCAAAAGACATCAAGCTCTAGAGCTTCTCTAAAATCTCTGTGCCAAAACCCTGTTTGAGCAACACTGTCTACACCCAATGGAAATGGTGGTGATCCAGAAGCCAGGGACAAAGACTTCAGACTAACTATTGCCCAGGGATAATTCTGTCACAATCAACTCAAAATTACCTAACTGGATGCCCCTGTTGTCATAGCAGTTGTCACACACACGCACTGGTGCTGGTCCCCAGCCTCGCTCAGGCACTGGACGGGTCTTGGAAGAACAGCCATCACAGAAGCCCTCTCCACAGGCCCGGCAGTGATGTTTAGTGTCGTTATCTTTAAAAGGCGTGTTGCACTTATTACAACTCTAATCAGAACAACATAGAAAGAAAAGCTGTTAGTTTGATCTTCCTTAGTAGAAAAATAGAGAGCAGAATCCCAGGATGGCAAGGCTCAGACAGAAATTGTGAAAAATACAGTTACACCCAAGGCTTGGGTGCTACCAGCCCCATAACTTTACCCTAAGGAAGTGATTCAGACAAGTAGATGTACAGTGGTTAAGCCAATAGATTGCTATGATGCCTTCATTCACAATCACAAATAATTACAGGCCACATCATGCAGGGCTGAATGGTGGGTATTTGATCTTTGTGGGGGTAAAAATTCAGAAGGCAGTTTTCATTGAAGAAGTATCTGTTTCCCACAAGACAGAGGAAATCCTTTCCCAGTTGAATTGTTGGGGCCAGCTTTTTGCATCTGGTGTGAAGCCAGAGTTTAATCTCTGCACCTATAAAAATAGTACTATCAACTGCAGTAGCCAGATTTAAGATGTTGATTCTTTGCTTTGAAGAGCAAGTTCATGCAAGACAGGATTTTCTGTGATACTACTGGGAGAGGAGCTCACAAGAAGTAGGGAGAAACAGTCTCTTTAGCAGGGCTGGGCAGAGTCTCTGTTCATACTTTCTCAGGCTAAGTCAAGAATGGGAGGAGCTGAAAGCATTTCAGTTTTCTCAAAATTGTAGAAGGGCTTGCTGCAATAAAACAAGAAGCATTTGGAATCTGCAAAATACTGTATTACTTAAAGGGTGATGAAAAGGGTTTTTAGCTATGCAAAGCTTTTCTCAACAGCAGCTGCTATTTACCAGGATCTGAGAGTTGGGCCTCCAGTAAGCTGGGGCAATCTGGTCTGTCAACCAGGAGGTCACAGCTTTTGTGGGTCCCAGGCTAAGTTCAGATACTGATTGGGCCATGAAATTCATCCCATCCAACAAACGCTGGGCTGCATTGTTGTTGTCTTTCAGAAATCCATCAGTCTGGAATGAAATGGATATTCATTTAAAAACAGGGAAACCTCATTTTTTTAGATGCAGAGGACTCTGCAACCCACTGCTCCTGTTAAACTGAAGGGCAAGCAGGAGAAAAAATTCACCAGCCCTGCTTTGAAACACAGGGGAAGGTTTTAATGGTGTATCATTCACATGAAATGTTCATAAACTGGCAACTTAGCCATTTCAAGATAGCCAAAAGATGGCTGAAGGCCCTTGCAAAAGTTCTTTTAAACAGCAGAGTCAGGGACCAGCTGTAATGAAAACCAATTCATTTTCTCCATCAACGTCCCAAAGATCCAACATAAAAATGCGCGTGGCTGCATACATACACGAAGACTATCCAGCAAGCAGACTTACCCCTGGCCAGACGTGCTCAATTTCTGTCCTCACTACAGTGTTCACAGGATCTTGGTTGCCAAACCAGTACTGTCGGCTGCGGTACACCACCCCACAGTTGGGGCACTCAATCACATATCTGCAGAAGAGGAAGATGAGTTACCTCAGTGAGATACTGGAAGTCCAGTGCACCAGGCAGTGTAGAGGCAACAGAGAGCAGAAAGATCTTAGCTGCAGCACTCACCCTGACCAGGCATACTTGGCAAGGCCCAGCCAAGGGGAATCAGTGGAAGCAGAGGTTTTTGGCACCACACTGACCTCCATCCCTCGTTCGTAACAGGCCTATAACACAAAGGCTCAATTAAAACTGCATTCTTGGGAATCCCAGACTCTAGGTCTTGCAGCTGTTTGGCCACATGGAGCATATAATTGGCATACAGTGGTCTCCACAGCAAAGGAGAGCACTCATCAAAACTGGTTTAAAAACAAAACCAAACCCACTATCAATAATGACATCAGGGAAATATTTCTACAATAAAAACCATGATGGTAGCTGAAAATTTTCCTGTCTCCTGCACACATCCTTCAGAAAAATTGGCTAATACCAAGGAATGGACAGAAGCAAATAAAAAGAGTAACCACATCAAGTATGTAGAAGGTCAACATCACCCAGGTTGAGAGCAGCTAGGTTCACAATTTAGCTAGCAAATGACACATAGCATGCAGAGATGATGACCTCTCCAAGCAAAAATACAAGTTCAATGGGGATCACTTTTTCTTGTCAAGACCACGAGCACCTCTAAATGAAAAAAGTGCAAGAAAAAAGGCACATGCCTGTGATATTCCTCATTTATTGGGCCATCCTTTCCTTCTCCATTCTTCAGACCTTGTCTTTGTGTCACTACTCACCTTGCAAGTGTAGACTCTGTTATCATACTGGTGAGAATATCTGCATCGACTTTTGGATTCATGAGGGACTCCTTCCTTTGCATGGTTCATGCTCTTCTTACAGCCACACCTGAGTATGCAAAAGCAAACCATGAGCTGATGTTGTTAGATACGGGACAGATGTCACCAAGAGTTCATTTATGTTACTATCTTGCATTTGTATAGGCATAACTCCAAATCATTTTCACAACTGTACATACAGCAATGACATCATTTATCATTCAAATGCAGGCTCTTTGGAAGGAGGTGTAGCAACTGTTTCACAGTACAAAGCAGTACCACACAACAGTTCAATGTGGGAAATGATCACTGTAGTCAATCTAAATTTCACAAAGAATTTTAGGAAGAACTAACCAGGTTTGGAAATTGACCAGGACAGAGTTAACACTGCAGCCTTTGCAAGGAGCTGCTAGAAATTCTTTTAATGAGCATAAAAGAGCAGGAACATAGCACTACATCATATAAGAGAGAAAGTGTTTCCAGAAGCATAGTCAGCCATAACATCATGCTGCTATAGTACCTCACAGGCTCAGAGCACTGACTGCCAGCTACTGCCCTTCCAGGCTCAATCTTTGGGCTCTTCCCAGAGAATTGCAAGCCAAGCTCTAATCAAACCTGGGGCTCCACTTAGATCTAGTCACCGAACACAGCCCAAGCCCATGATGTGTGCTTTAGGATTGTTTATACTGTTTAGATAATAAAAATGGCATGAAAAGCCATCACAGGAAATTTCAGGTGATTTCTTTAGACACTCCTTTCTCCCTGCCCTGTGTGCACTGGGGGAAAGATATGGGCAGAACAGGTTTGTAGCCACACAGAAAAACAGAATAGGCAAAGACCACGCACCCAGCCATAACAGCCGTCCAATTCACATATGAGTTGAATTTCAAGCGAATTCTGCCTGGAAATACTAGCTAATGATGGGTGATGTCAGGTCTCAAGATGTCTCAGAAACTTCACATTCAATGGCTGCAGACCAGGGCTGCACTGTCTTCTAGAAGGAAGAGGGTGCATTGGTCATCTACTTACCCGCAGCTGAGGCACACAGAGGAGCATGTGAAATATTCATCTGGAAAGAAAGAGCTGTGAGCCATCTGGTCATCGGGGATCTCCCCACTGAACCGGTCACTTAGAGCCTGTCAAACAGAAAATAATGAACTGATAAGGGACTGAGAGCAGTGCAGACATTTTATGAAAGCTTTTGCAAGCAAAAGCCTGGGTTCCTCTACTGGAGGGATAGGCAGAGAGAGAGTACACAGCTACCAAATAATGTCTTACTAACCTGGAAACCAAGACAAGGATTAGAAACCAAGCAAGAAGACAATCTTGCACTTGTATGGAAGTGACCTGAATGCTTATAAGATACTTCTCTCCTCTCTTCCTGCCCCTACTTCAACTTTTATAGCAGAAATGGGTGGCAGAGGATTGCATCCACCTCTGTGCATACAATCCATGCCCAAAATAGCAGGGTGCTTTCTAAAAGGGCCTTGCATTCTGGAAACCTCCACAAGGAAACTCAGAGAGTCATTTCTTACAGCACATGAGGACACATTCTTTGCCCCTCAGAAAATGCAGCCCTGAGCTTTCCTCTGGCCCCTTGAACAACTGCTCTTCTCTGGTGAAACTGCAAGACTGAGACAAAGGGATTTGTTCCCTTTCCTGGGAGCATCTGTTCTCAGATTAAGTCAGTCCTTAGCCTTGGCACACTTAACGTTTTCAGTTCTTTTTGGTGTTATGTTAAAAAAAAAAAAAAAGCAAGCATTGGAACAAAGCAGATGGTTAGGGTTTTTCTTCGTGGAGATCTCTGAAGGCAGAAGGTCTAACTGAAACTCTTCCTACAGCTGAGGTTAGTATAGGGGCTGCCTTTCTTTCTCTTCCTCCCTCTCCCCTCCCAGGGAGTGGGGGGTGGAGCACCTCTGCTGTCTAACAAGGGTTGACTGCACATACACACAGACATGCGCGTATCTCTCACCACAGTTTCTCTTAGATAATATCTCTACGTAGACATCGGATTTCACAGAATTTCAAGGAAATTAGCTTTAAAATCTCTTTCAAACTTGGCTGATACTGGCCAATGGATTCAAAAGTTAGGAAGTGGACATAGATCTCTAGCAAGCCTTGTGTCCTCAAGAAGTGAAGCAAAAAAAGTTAATTTGTAGTCAGTAGTGATCTGAACACAGCAACCACTTTACTGGACATGAATTTAAGTATACTAGCAGCTATATCTGAAACTGGATTACTTCCATGAAAATCCTAGAAATTAAACTGGAATTAACCACTCCAGCTGTTTTCCCCTTGCTGCCTGCCTGCTCCGTAATGCAAGGAACTGTCTACATGCCATGCTGATAACTCCCTCTGTGCTTCACCTACCCCAAATACAGAGCAGCTAGAATTATCTATTCCAACAGCTGTGACTAACATCAGAAAAGACTGCTAACACTACCTTCTTCTGCAGATATACCCCAGCTTAGTCCGTCCCTCCCCGATGACAGTTATTTTCATTGGCCCAAAGAGCACATGATGCTAATCAGCTAGTGGTAGCAATGTGCAAACGTATGGAAACCTGTAGGACAGACTGCAAGTGTGAAGACCCGAAAATCCCTCTGACATCCTAGCAAGGTGAACCTTCCAAGAGAATCACCAGCTGCGCTCTCCTATTCTTTTTCATCAGCCTTCTGATCTGATGCTGCACCTCTCAAATGATGCATCATTTGGGTTGATCCCATTTTGTTTCCTAGCCACCAACACATCTTCTTCCTCCTTTTTGCCTCCTAGCCCTTGGGTTACACTACACTCACTGCTAGGTTTTGCCAACCATTAACTCCCTCCAAGTCTCCTGCATTCCCTCCCCTTGAGCTGAAGCCATCCTTAGAAATTTCACCAATAACTCCTCCTAGGACTCCTCTTTGTAAATCACTGTCATTAAGTGCTTGTCACTCACAACATCAGTTGTTTTTTTTCTTTCCCAGTCAGTTTCTTCCCATCTCAGTTTTTTTATTTTGCTCTGGTTTGCTCTTCAACTTTGCTTGAACTTTCAGGGTCTTTGCTAAGGTGTATATTTGTTTTAAAGTAAAAAAACTACCCAGCCTACCTGGCTGTTACAGAAAAATCATCATCTTCATGGACAAACTTGCTTTATCTCCAGACATCTGCAAGTCTGCGTCACTGGTTCACGTGCTCTATCTTTATTAGCTGCAACTGGCAGTTACTAGCAACAGCGATACTAATAGAGATAGTGACGAACTCTTCTCCACTTACTTTTAGTGCTTTGTAGATAACCCCAGGCTGTCTAGGTGACCGAGTGGTATTGTTCTCCAGCTGCTGCTCCACAGCTCGCCTAAGTCCAGAGAAATCTGTTGGAGGATTGTACGTCCTTGTTCCCTTGTAGTGGATTGAGCTGAAAGCCTCAGGAAAACAGCTTAGCTTCCGAAACCGATCCTGAATGAGCTTCTCAGGAACTTCAGAAGGATGATCTATATATAAGAGTATCAGCAAGTATATAAACAACTGATTGTTTTAAATAATATTTAAATTGCACAGTGCTTTCATATGCAACACTGTGCGAGTTTTCCTAATTAAACCTTCTAATACATCTGGAATGCAGTTGTCATTATATTTTACAAGAAAGAAAAGAAACAAAATGTTTCCAAAAGCAGTCTCTGTTTTTTGATACAGAGCTTTAGATTCTAAGGCCAAGTTCCACAGGTAAAACCAGAAACATCTAGGTTTGGAAACACAGATATCCAGAATAAGAAGCAATTTATGACATAATATAAGGAAACTCCATGTCAGTACACTTGTTAACTCTTCTCACCAGACCATAACTTAGTATAGCTAATCCTAGCACCTGACAAGTGGAAGACATGAACCTTACATGGGCTGCTAATTCTCCATGCCAACCCTGCAGACAGGGAAGATCGAGCTTCTATCAACCCTTTGTACATGGTGAACCACTTCAGAACTGGCCACATCAGGTCACACTCTATAAAGCCGACCAGATTCTTCTGCCTGCTTCCAAGTACCTGCTGCAGATTTCAGAATAAGGCAGGCCCCTTCTTCCCTGCACTGAAACTACATAAAACACTCTTATCTCAATTATCCATCAAGGTAGATGCTTACAGCTTACTGCAAATCCATGTGCTAGGAGGTTTCTTTCCTATCGTTACCATGATCAGAAGTGATAATAAAAATATAATTTTACTACCCTATCTTTGCAAACAGGTGCAACTATCATTATGGGTCACTAAATTAACCTGCTGAAACAGCAAATTTCAACAACTATATGAAACTCTGCATTGCTCATCAGCAAATTGGTATGCAAGAAAAGGAACCACCTTGACAGGTAGGTTAAAAGTAATTAAGAAGTCACTCTAATAATAACCAGAAAGAATGCCAAGTTCTACTAGCTCAAGACCTCACTGGTCAGAAAAACCAAAATGAGAACGTGGGCAAGCAGGGAGCTGCTGTGGTAGTACACAGCAGAAGACTCCCAGATGTTGACAGACAGCAGGACTGAGCGTCGGCTGCTACAGGCCAATTCATTAGGGCTCTTGCTCATCAAAGCATCAGAAATGGACAGAATGAATGAAGGTTTCATCATGCCTTTTGAAACATGTAAAAAATGGGGCCAGGAGAAGAAATTTAGATCGCTGTACAGTCAAAACCAAAACATGCAGTGACTTCCATAGGACAGTGCATTTCACTCAGACATACAAATAAAATACACAATTTAGATATGGATAATCCAGTATGACACAAGCTAAGTTAAAAGTACTGGTGAAGAACACTGAAAGCGATGGGAGTAATAGTGTGCCAGGCCTGCTACTTTGGCCATATCAGATACTTGCAGAGAAAAGTGGTGTCAAACCATCAGCTCTGTGCCACAACCTCAGTCCCAACCTCACATCAGCCTCAGAACAATGTTGGTCCACAGAATTTAAAAAAGTAAAGTGAGGGTACTGTAAGTATTGAAGTTCACCGATTTCATTATTCTTGCTCATCCTAGTTTCTACATAGAGTTTTATTTCAGTTTTTTTGCAACAGGATATTCCATATATCTGCCAAAAGTTCAGGGTGTCTCAGTTTTCACCTTCATCTACCATATCACCCATGCTCATGATTTGTACAATGACCCCTCCTATGGCTGGCAGAACTCCCATGATAACTAGTCAGTGCTGATGTCCAGCTGGCTAAGAGGATTATTCTAGCTGATCTGGGGTAGTCAGATTGCCATCAGGGAATGCTCTGCTATAGCCTGGCTCTCAGACTGGAACAAGTGACAGCAAAACCCGAACCACATCTTTTACATGGTAGTAAAGAACACTGATATTCAATGCAACCTGATAATTTATAGATAGCATTTAGCACATTGTAATTCAGTTTCTTACTGCCTACTCACCAGAGCCCAGTAGCTTGGTGTACACAGTCTCGTGAAAGATGATGACACCTGGACCCAAAGTTGACAGAGGAACATCTAGGCCACAGCGGGCTGTGGTAGCTTTTAGCTCCTTGGTGAAATGTTTTAAATAAGCCTCCGAGGCATCACCAAGGAATTTGAAGAGATCATTGTGGAGCCTGTCAGCACGAGTACGGTAGATGACAAGGTCAGAGATGGCCAGGACCTTCAGCAGCAGCCGTGTTCTCTGGCTCAGGTTCACAGTAGCCCCCAGGAGGCCCTCTGTATCAATTACCACCACTTTGCGGACAGGGTCATAGGCTGCCCAGACTCCAACTGTGCAAGACTCTTGGGCTGGAGACGTCTTGAAGACTTCCCGGCCATAGAAGAAAGTGTGGTTAAGGGTATGAGACTTGCCATCCCCCGTGTTCCCAAAGATGGACACTACCTTTAGATGCTGGTCAGGACTGCAGTCCAGTTTCTTAATAAAGTCTTCTTCATTCCTTACCTTCCAAAAAAAAAGAGAAAAATATTACAACTATGCAATTGGAGTAGACAACACTGAAAACACACCTGGTTTCAGTATTCATAAGATTAACAAGAGTGATTATTTCCTGTTCAGATTTCATCATAAGTTTCTGAAGCACTAAAAAGTCCAAAGCAAAATATTAGAAAGCAGTTTTGCAACACGTACGCATCAATGGGATTTAGGCTGTTCCATCATGTAGCTGTGTTGGAAGTGATGCCTCACTGTGATTACCGGTCTAGTGAAACCTCTTATACCTCACCCCATTCCCTGAGGCACTCTGAAGAAGGGAGCACAATTGTACTTCCAAGTCTGCCAGAAGCACTCTTTGGAGCATGGCAGACTCTCCCAGTGCATTGGTCTTCTGGCAAGCATCCAAATTCAGGTGCAAAACAGGGGAGTGCTCTTGTCACCTTAAATTGCCTCATCCACAGAGGCTGAGCACCTGTTTCGGGAGAAAAAGCTCCTCCATGCAGCTGTGCTGCACCTATCCACAGCCAGGGGCTCTCAGACACAGCCTGTCCTGCTCTCACTGCTCTCTAGCTGACAGATCTTTCATCTGAAGGGAGGGGCAGAAAAGAAGGATGCAAAGTTGTGCACTGGAATCAGATGGTCAAAGCACATCAGACTGGCTTTTATAGAAGTGCCACAATTACCCATTTCATAATTTATTGTATTGTGCTTTCATTTAAAAAAAAACAAAACACAACACACACGAACACAAAACCAAATGAGAGTAGACAGCCTTCATCAGGTAACTTGTCTTTGGCTTCACATAGATTAAGTGACAAGCATCATGCTATTTAGGTTAGAGAATAGGGCTTTTTCTGTTCAGATACTAAAGCAGCAGGAAACAGATGAACAAGCAATGAAACAGGTTAGGGTTCTGTATAAGACCCTGCCTTGTTTTTGTTGCAGAATATGGCTTTGGCTTTTAAAGGTTTCATGCTTCTGGCTATGGTTTAGCACTCACTTTTTCTTCTAACAGGTTTTATCCACGTGTTACATGACAGGGAAGAACATGACAGGGGAACTTTTTGAGAAGGATTAAATTCACCTCCTTAGTCACGATTCCCTCCTCAGGGAATCGCTGTCAGCTGGAAGGAGCAGGCCTTCCATCTCCTCTCGTCTGCCTCTCAACTTCTGGAAGTTCCTTGGCTATTTCACCCCGACAAGTACAGTTGGAAGGTCTCACGATACACGATCCACCGAGGCCATGAGGTAATAAATGGTTTCTTTGAACAAGTTTATTCTTAGATTAGCAAATTAGTTTAAGGCTCAGCCAGCCCCATTCGCTCTGGTCAAATCTAGACTATGAAGGAAAACAAAAAACAGCCAGCGTGCCAAAAACCAAAAAAATAACCAGTGTGCCAGACTGTGGTTGGGAACAGCGTTCAGAAAGAAAAACTGTGGACTGTGGGGCTGCAGTATCTTCTCACTGACTCAAAGCATACAAGGCAGCCTCATATTGTGGAAGAAAACAGGAAATAGAGAAATCAAAACACTCTCAATAGAATCTTTCCTGGTGTCTGCAGGAGACTTCAAGATAAACTCGAGTTAGAGGTGCACAAGAAAAGGCCTGCTTTTTTGGTAGCTGTAATTATTAGCTTGTCATCAGGCAGGTAGATGACAGATGTTGTTTCTCTTAGTGTCTCTGGAGATGTCTCTGTGGATGAAAGGAAGTTCTTGGTTCATAGCATAGCTCCTAAAAACATTCACAGATCTGATAATATAATAATATTATGTGTATGTAAGCAAAAAGGAACATGATAAAAACAAAACAATCTGGAGAAGAAGTTAACTCCTGCCTCCCAGACTTCTCACCATAAGGGTGGCAGAGCCTCTTTTTGCCAGAGTCAGAGGTTATGTACTCCCTGGACAGCACAGCTGTGTAAGTATTGGCAGGACAACTAATAACTAAGGTCTTTCAGGCAGCACTGGTTGTTATTCTGGTATCAGTTTGGGAGAGTTTGTGGAAGGGGCTGAGTCAGTAATGTCAGAAGACATAAAGGATAATAGGGACCACAGGAATAAGGGTAGCTCTGCAATGCATTCCCACCAGTAAAAAACAGGAGTCAACTCAAACTCCGCTGCAGTTGAAATTGTCCCAAGCTGAGCTAATGCAAATGTCCACACCACCAGTCGTCTTTTGCATTCAATGTACTTTAACAACCGCTGATACCAGTGCAACTTACTGTGGGAAGAAGAGCTGGATTGCTGACCCAGACAGAAGAAAAGTTGGTTCCAGACCACTCCAGCAGAAAAGTTATACTGAATATAAAATCAGACACCCAAAGCACTGAGCTGTTATCCCCTTCTAAGGCTCTAGACTTTTTCAGACTTCCTTGCTGAGACAGAACTTAGGAGTGATTTGGACAAGCAAGTCACCCAGGAGCACAAGAATGCACCCAAGTCCAGCTAGTCCAATATCATGTCTCACAGGACTCAGTAATGGGCGAGAAATAACTTAGACATTAAAAGAGTAAATGTTTCCTAGCATGTTTTACCATAGTAGCATACTACTACTCTCAGTAGTCAGATGTCAAAGGACTTCCCGAACAGTGGTTGCATCTAGACACTCATGTTTGGTAAAGAACCAGTAGGCCCATCCTCTAGGAGGTTGTCTAACCCCTTTGTGAACACACTCATAGTTTTGGATCCTGCAACATCCTGTCACAATAAATTGGGGGGGGGGGGAAACGGGGGACGAACAAAACCAAAAACCAAACCAATACAACCAAAAAAACACCTTCCTTTTGTTGAATATGCTTGTATGTCATTGGGTGTTCCTTGCTCTTGCACACTTGTCTTCTTTAACCACTGCTGAGCACAGGTATGGTACTCTCAAAGAACCATCCACGACAATCCCCATATCAGTAGCCAAATTTACTTCCCTTGAGCAAGTTCATTTAAGCCATTTAAAGTCAGAGTGGGTGTAATAAGTGTTGAAGTACTAATTAACCCCCATTGGGCTCAAGTCCCACTTCTCCATTTTGCTCCTCATCTCTAAAGAAATTTGCACGGTACCACCTTCTAGCTCCTTGTGCAAAGGACTCGTGTTTCCACAGCTGTGTCCACTCCCACATTGCCCAAGAGCTCCACATCTCTGACATGAGCAGCAGAAAGTATGAAACTTTCCTTAAATTGCACAGCAATGTCAATTAAGAATGAAAACTTTCTATGTCTAACCTAAGACAAGAGGCATATCTCTCCAGTCCCTTCTCTATTTTGCCATTTCTAGTATCAGACACTCATTTACACTTTTGTTACAGCTCTTGGAAGATGATTCTCTTCTAGAAAGAAGAGTTTTTATTCCATCATAGGTTAGAATCCTGGTTAGCTTTCTTTTATAGTTTTAACTACATTTCTGTTAGCAGCTGTCATCCAGCCCCCCATGCAGTCACTCCACCCAAGCTGAGCTGAACTGAAGGTAAAGGTCTTCAGCAGGAAAAACAGAGAACTTTACAGCTGAAGTCTTCTCTAAGAAGGACACAAAACCTCATACCATGCTGCCATGGAATGCATTTAGATCTGAAGCATCCTTGTCACCCATACTTGGCAAGCTATTATACCCAACATAACAAGTTTCCTAGATCCGAACCATAATAAAAGTAGAACTGTTTAGGAAGAGAGAAGAAACAAGAACTGCTAAAATTACATTCCTGCCTATGAATGTCTTGGAAACAATGTTATTAAAACAATAACATGTTAAAAGCTTATGAACAAAATCCATAAAATGGAACAGAGTTTCCAACGACCTGTACTCACAGAACTTTAAATCTGCCTCCACACAAAACAAACACATTAAGAGAATCAGACATTTTTACCACAGTTTTCTCCTTTTAAAACTCTTCATGAACCCTTTAAGGCTTGCTAATATTCATGGAAATGGCGCACAAGGCCAGAGCTGTGCCACAACAACACAGTACCTCAAAACAAAAATCAAGAGTGCTTAGCATAGTATTCAGAGTGCCTTCATTTGCTGGTCTTACACTCCCATTTTGACTCACATTGGTACTTCTGTTGTTGCATTTTGAAATCTTACTCTTTGCTTGACCTGATTTTAACAGAGTATTTTTAATAATTAAAATACATTTTCTACAATCAAGAAATATAAAATTAAATATTTGTATGATGGTATGAGTCATTAGACTTGCCTGACAACCAGCAAACAACAGTATCTTGATATCAACCACTAAATCAATAAAGAGGATATAAATTTAACACGCTTTTCAATTAATGGAAAAATAAGCTACAAGATTTGTAACAGCACATCCAACTATATACCAGCATAAAATTGCAAACATCTGAAACAAATCAGTCTCCAAGTACAAGTGGTCAAAACAATCAAGTGAAAAAACCCCAAATATTTCCATTAAAGCATTGGCAATACAAGCAACACTGGCAATAAAAGCAATTCTGCTCACGGTTCAGAAAACATTTTAAAAAGATAATGCTTAAAAGAATTCAAACTAACACCTGAAATCAGAGGGAAAAATGGCAAAGCAAGCTAAAACAAGATCTGCAACCTTTTAAGCAGCCGTGAACTTCTGAAACACAAAACTGACAATTTTAGGTAATTGATCTTGAGGACAGACTATCATATCAATCATTAAACCTGGAAATGGAACAGATCTGTCAGATCTGCCCACCTCAACACAGACCAGTTCTTTATGACACAGCTTCTAAATTCTGGCAGTTTTGTTTTAACTCTAAAAAACTGAGTTCTTATGCAGAGGTAGATTCACACAAATGTCTTATGGGTGCATGTCTAAAGCCCCAGGTCCTACTGTTAGGTCATTACATCAGAATTTCAGCATACGTCGAAAACAACAAGAGAGAAACCTATAAAGCAGATTTCTTCCTTTAACTACAACCTATAAGACAAATCTGAGAAAAATACAGTACAGTGCTGCCACCAAAATTCACATCTCTGCAGAGCTCCTCACAATCACTCCCAGAAAGGCACTGCATGAATGCAAAGAAGTGCAGCTGGCTCACCCCAGCAACTCAAGGGCAACAGGCTATTAAAAGAGCAGCTGGAAAGTCCCTGCTTTTGCCCCAGGAGAAACTTGTTGATATTCCCAGAAGTTTCTTGCTACCAAGTAAGAAAAAGGACTGGGTAGCTCCCTGTGGGGAAGGGAAACTCTGCTATAAACCCCACGACATAGTAGAGCTGTGAGAGTGGCCCTGGACTATCATAATTCAAACCCTGTTTCCACTAAGACCATAGACTAATTCAGGCTGAAAGGGACCTCAGGAGGTCATTACTCACTCCCAGGTTTCAGAGGCCTCTAAACAAGAGAGAAGATTTTGATCATAAGCAGGTACTCAAGAAGAATCAAGGCTGACTTATAAGTCCAAGCAGCTCTAGTTTCCTATCTTGGTTTGTCTCCTATACCTTTTTTCCTGCATGACTTCCCCATAGAGAATCTCATTTATGCCATTACTCAAGTCCTCCACACGTAACTTAAATTCCATAATCCAATCACATAGACATATTTGATAAAGAAATAAGTGCCTCTAAAATATAAATTTTCTAAGTTTTATGAAAATAAACAGCAGAGTAAAAAAGAAAGACTCTTAATAACCTTTCTGAGGAAAAAAGCTTGTCTCTTGCCCACTCCACACAGCCAGCAAGATACAACAGTAAACTAAGCAGTCACACCCATACTTGCTAGCCAGTAAGCATGCTGGCTGGTGCATGATAGCACACATACTGCTGCTTACCCAAAAGACAGAAGATGTAGATAAGCACTGGATAATGGGAGGCAGACATCTCAGAAAATAGATTTCATTAATTCTACTGCTCAAGGAGTTACTTGTTACTATGTAAACATTTTATGGAAGCTTGGGAGAGTTTTCCCAAGAGGGCTGTGTCAATGGATTAGTTTATAACATTGCATATGTCATAACAGTAGTTATGGTATTCAGGAGTAAGTTATTAATCATTGACCCAGCAAGCACTTAAATATATTTATCATCATTGCCCTCAGTAATCTCCTAGACTTCAGCGAAGCTGACACTGGACATCAGCATTTTCAGGATCAGAGTCCTACAGAGCCTCAAGCCCAAACTGAGTGACCTGACACTGGATGCAAGGAGGGCAGAATAAAGAAGGGGCCAGACAGGCCCTGAGGATTTAAGGTTAGATTCCAACACTCCACCTCAGCTTCAGCTAGTTTTGATCTTATTCCCCATGCTGGGTGCAGGTCTGGCTCAACCAAAGGAAAGCATTTATATTAGGGGCGTTTTCTAACATGAAGGTTTTTTGTACCTGCTTATTTGCCTTCACTGCAGTACCACCTATGGGTTCTGTTGAAATTTGTTCTATTAGGCTCTGCACACACCCATGAAAATAGTGTCCCTGAACTGAATATCTTTTTCAGACCAAAGTTATGCTGTTTGTTCCCACAGCTCTGGCAAAGGTATTCAGGGACAGTATTTTCATGGCTTTGTACAGAGCTTAACACAATGAGTCTCAACAGGTCCCTGCAGCGAAGGGTGGAGGCTGCCCATGTCTGAGGCTCATGTCTGTCTATTACAGGACTCTCTCCTGAAAGAGAAAAATAGGTAAGAGTTAATTCCTGCTTAACAACCCTACCCAAAGAGAGAGACCCTATTTCAAAGGTTTTAAGACAGTGGTGGAAAAAACATAAGGGGATGGGAGGCAATCCAATTTGATTGGACTCCTTCCCTAACCCAAGAGGCAATATTGACTGAAATATTGCTATTACCAGATAAGTTACCATTGTAGATGACAGCTGAGTTATATGAAACTGCTGAAAGCAGAAGTAAGACTAGACAGCCCACCGTTTGCTAGCTGAAAAACTACTTTTGCAAGAACTCAAAACTAATAAAGCTAATAAAGACTTCAAGGTAAATGCAACTGCTGCAGAAATAACACTCATTTAAGAGTGTCATCTAACTCTTAAAGATAACAGTACACAATGAAGCAGAAATCATTATTACATATCCTAAGTACCTTTCAGGTTTCCCATGGATGTTAATTCAGCCACACAGCTTCCAATTACCACCCCAATGTCACAGCTGTAGCAGCAGAGGCACATCCAGGTGAAGAGACTTGCCCAGAAGACAGCAAGTCAGTGAGTGAGTTCATGCAGTAACTATTAGTGTTCCTCAATACTAAGGGTAAATAGATTACCTGTGTGGACACTGCTTTATACCACTGTCCTTTTAAAGAGGGGCATTTACAAACTTACTGGTATTACAGTTCCACTCTTCCTAGAAAATAAGTTACTTTGGTTATTTTCCCAATTGTAGGATGTTTTGACAGGCCAAAGGACTATGAAACTTCTGCCTTTCAGTGATCCTAGAGCAAGACATTAACAACCCAAGTAAAAAAGTAAAAGGTATACTGCAGCAACATCTGCCTCCCAGCAACCCATGCAGAAGTGAGCAAGTGGAGGAGATGGAAAGAACAGAAGGGCTGGAGGACAGCATGCTGCCAGTTCCCTTTTCTTTCTTGAATGTACCCCAAAGCACTCACATCCTGCTCCTGCTGGCAGCAACCAGGAGCCCAAAAGGATTCACTGGACAAGTGCAAAGAGATGTACAGCAGAGGAAGGACTAGAACACCCCCTTTCCCCTACCAACCCTATTTAGTTCAGGAACTTCTCAAATGAAACAGTGGGTAATTCCACTGTAGCTTGCTACCAGCTTCTCTCACCTGTGACATGCTCTCCTCTGCTTCTACACCTGCACTCATTTCAGCATACGGACAAGCAAGCAAGAGATTTTACTTTAGTTATAGCCCAAGAGAACTTCATCATGAAGAAGGTGCAAGAGCAGTTCCAGGGAAAAGCAATATTTTGTAAGTGGCTATGTTCGAATTAGCTAGGAGTCAGCTTGAAACTGTTAAAGGAGCTCTGCATTTGTTGAATGGATGGCTCCTCTCCCATCTTCTAAAAATAATCTTGAAAATACTGGTATATGTCCAGTGGAAGAAAGAACACTCCTAACCAGCAATTGCCGAGTAGTTTTTCTACTACTTTATTCCAAGGACAGGAAAACAGTGCACTTTAGTGTAGGAGAAGGAACTGCAAAACTGATAACAGACAGGGATGGGAGGAATACTGACAAATAGCAAAGTAAGAGAAAAATTCCTAGAGTGTAGGACAGCAAACTCCCAAAAATACCTTGGCAAGAAAACCTCTGAAGCACAAAGAGGAGGAAAACTCATCAATAGTACAGCAACAGTGATGCGGGACAGAAATTACATATCCTGATCCAACAGATGACACTGACCTAAAAAACTTGGATCCTTCTACATTTCTTCCTCCTCCTTTACATCCATGGCAAATATACCAGCTGTGATTCTTCAGTTTACAGGATATAGACTAAAATTCCCAGAAACTTGCAGCTGACTCTGCTACCCTAAAGCACAAAAAACCCCACCAAATCCCCCAAACCACAACAAAACAAAAACATTTCCCCAACAGCAAATCAAGCAAGATTGTCATAGGAAGTACTACTATTTGCAAAACAAATGCTTTTCTATTACAGAGGCAAGCAAGAAGACTTAAGAGACTGTGATCTTCTATTGGGAGAGAAGACATAACACTGGCTTGCACTGACTGACAAAGAATACTTGTCTAGAAAAAGCATTCCTAGTGACTCTCCATTCTTTCACCCCTAGACTTTGGCCAGGCTCAAATCAGTAGGTAATAAGGAAAAAACACAGGACTTTCATCAGGTTTGTAGTGGGAGTGAGAAAGGCAAAGCAGCCCTAAAGAGTTATCACTCTGTATGTGTAACTTTTTAACAAGAGGGGACAGAGGAGGACACACGGACTTTTACATGTTAGAGGCTGGTTATTTAATGATTGTACAAAATGGTCTGCATTTAAGTAAGAGCTACGGGTCATTCTGCGTCATCTAAACTGACTGCAAAGCATTATATAGATCCTGCTCAGTATTTGCTGAAGGAAAGAGCTTAATCCTTTAGGTGTCTAACCCTGGTAGCAGGAGTAAGAAGAACTCAAGGAATGGGGCTGGATTTAGGAAATTGAGATAACTATTGGCAAAATAAAAAGACCCTGCTAACTGAAGAAAGGGAGCTCATAGTGGGTATGTCAGGGGAGACCCGCTAATAAATGTATGCTCCTTTCTCCCACAAAAAAATTATAGTGCTGGGGATATTATTTTTGTGACTAGCTAGACGAAAAGCTTCCTTTTCTTCCTGTTTCCTTAGTAAGACAGGCTACAAAGTCAGTACCTTTTATTTGAATTTGGAACCCAGAGATCGGGTAATTTCTTGTGACAGGGTTAGTTTCTGGTCAAAGATCAGTGAACTCTAAGGCAGACTAATAACAATGAAGCATGTCCCCTATCTTCTGGGGTCAATGAAAGACTTCCTCTACCTCTCTAAAGGATATATGCCGAGTCCTTAATTAGGTCTTCGGACAAAGTGTTACCATAGAAGCCACTAGTAAAACTACAACCAAGTTCTGATCCTGTAGTAAGAACTCTCAACATCTGTTCCCAAAGATAGAAATATCAAATTGTTGTTATGCGTTGTTGAGCATTTCTTCTCCACTGCCTCAGAAGTAGTAGTAGAGTTCACTGTACAACTGATACATAACTCTCTGCTTTATGCTAAAGAGCTCTATTGCAAAGGCATTGTATAAAGACAAAGCAAAAACGTTCCAGAAACTGCATAAACATATGTACAAGAGACAAAGAGATGAGTGGAAAAGCTCAAATGACAGTATCAGGACTCAAAACAACTATACTAACCCAAGTTGTGTTTTTATTGTCGTGTTTTGCTGTGTTTTTCTTAATAGATCCACGAGTATAGGGGAGTTTTTAAAAAGATCAATGAACTGATTCTGTAAGTTCTTAAGGGAAGTGCCTCCCGTGTGCAAGGGGCAGCACTAGTGACAGCACAATGATGCTTGTTTGAAAATTCAGCAAGTTAGAGATAAGAAAGGAAAGCTGACATCTTGACAGAGCAGATCAGGAGATTCAGTTGGGGGATTTACACGCCTAAAAGAAGGCAGCACGCAGTTTAAGTCTAACATGGCAAAGAGGAGATGTGGAAGATGTAACGAGAGCATTGACAAGACAGAAGCAATTGACTGAGGAAGTCATCCCCACAGTATCATTCTGAGTAGAGATGAGCAAGAAAGATAGACTACGTCAGAGCCAATTAACAAACAGATGCTGCAGTTATCAAGAACAATTTGATTGAAGTCTCAGCTTTAGATATGCAATAGATAAGGCCAAAAGTTTAATACTGTGTAAAGAGAAACTATGTAATACAGCCTGAGAAAAAGGACCTAGGATGGGGTCTAAACTGCAGGTGACGCCAATTTATAAAATACGGACAGGATTTGTTTTCTGATAGAAGTAGTCAATAAGGTCTTACAAGGGGCAATAAGTCCTGGAAGAAGGAAAGGAAAACTTGTGGTGTAGGTCAAGATGACTGGGGACTAACTCACAAGAGTTGCAAAGCATCATGCTGTACGAGACAGTGGGGGTTGGACTCCATGAGGAATAACCTCTCTCTCTGGTTCTTCCACAGACTTGCAGTGCAAACTTGGATTTAACCTTTAATGGCATTTTCTTAATATGAGATAACCAATCTCTTTTTGAAGTGCTCAGACATAGTGCTGTTACGATGAATATCACAGAGAAGCTTGAAATTCACAGATACGAACTTAAGCTACTATCGGTTCCCTACAAACAACTGCTTCACAAACAGTAGTTTAAAAAGGGACCTTTCCCAACTAAGTGGATTTGAAACAAGCACAAGAAAACCATAAGCTCAGAAAGCTGAGGACATGTCTGCAAAGCACAAAAAAGCTCCAAACTAGCTTTGAGCAGGCCAGCACATCTGTGCAACATGGCACAAAGACAGTTATGCAGATCTCAGAATTACCATAGCTGTATCAGTGCAGTGCTGAGCCTAAGCTGAGAATCTCCACCTCTCAGCTAAACTAATTTGCTCAGGCACAGCTCCTTATGGATTAATCTACATTGCTTCTGGATCTGGAACTAGCTCAGTCATTGCTTACATGCTATAAATGTCCTACAGTTTCAGAGCTACCACCTCCAAGAAGCCAACAGGAACAATGAGATGAAACATAACCACTTGAGCTTAACAACTCCAAGTTCCAAGGGAAACTAAAAAGAGAAATCTCTTTGCCTTGTGTTCCCATCTCATTGAACCACTTTCATCTTAGAGATTTGTAAACACGTATACATCAGCGAGTATCTCAATCCATCATGTTTGCTCAGCAGCATAACTAGTTCTGCCTAATTTTGTAGGACTAGCATTTAACATTGCTATGGCAGAATCTACCACTGATAGAAAATCAGGAAATAAGAGAGGAAACTGCTAACTAATGCAACAATCTTCAAGTTCCAAAGGTCAGAAAACAGACGGTTAAAGATAGCTGGACTCCATAATTCTGATAAATCCTTCTCCTGTCTGCTCATGCTTAAAAAGCCACACACTCTCAAACCCTGAATCTCCACATTTCAAGTTATTACTACTTTGGCGTTTGGACAAAAAGTTGGTTTAAATAAAGAACATTCTAAGGATTTTTCCCTGAGTTATCAGCAATAATCTTGCTAATGACAAGCACAAAAGACTGAGGATCACTTTCCTATAGCTGAATTGGCTGTTCAGTATTATCAAGAGCAAAAGATGCTACAGAAGAGGTCTTTGGAGCTAGCTAGTCATCTGACAGCCCTCTCTAAATAAAGGTCCTCATACTCACTAGCAGAAACATCACGATAATAGCAAGCACTCTTTAAGTTCCAGCTGCCAGAAAATATCTTAATTGAAAACTCTCAAACTGCTTTGACACTGGCTGTGAGATGTCACGTAAGTTTTCAGCTATGAGAAGGAGAAGATCGCTCCAGATGGAAGAGCTCTGATTCAACATCCTGATAGTGAAGCAAGATCATTTTTGGAGAGCTTTTTCAATCCAGTTCTGATCAAATTGCTATTATCTGATAAAGGACCATTGCTGTCCCAATAAGGAAGTTGGCTTTATTGCCCATGACATTTAAATAGCAACATACTTGCTTGCAAGAGGCAGCCAAAAGTCTTCCTCAATAAGGCTTACAGATTCATAAGTATAAAGATAACTTAAACCGGTGCAACCACACACAGCCACAGCTTGTGAGCAGCTTTCCAGGACAGCCCTGTTGTAAGGCATTTCAGAGCTTGCTCTACTGGCTAGATGAAGATTATTGAAAAGTCTGCATCTAAAAGTAATAGCTGCATCTGCCATGCATTACAAGGAAATGTGTGTGTGCTTAGGGGAGGCATGCAAACTTAGGACTGCTACCACACCTGAAACTCAATCGCTTGGTTTACAGTCTCTGGTGTCCTGCACAGTGTGTTTTCTATGTCAGTGCATCGTAAGGACTGTCATCCTTTCCTGCCTTTCCCCTCCAAATGCCACAAGAATCTGTCAGTCAGTACACCTGAACTGACCAAAGTGTGACCCAAGTATCTTGCATCTATTCTATACTATAGTGTAATTACAGTGTACATTTTTTTTATATATATATATTTATACTCTTCTATAGTACAGAATAGATACAAGATACTTGTGTCACATTTCCTTGCAATGCATGGCAGACACATTGACTGTTACTATGATGGATACAAATAACTAATCTACCAACAATCAGAATATCACAATTCTTTTTACTGCTGGTAGGATGAATATGTTAAATTAGAGTAACCAGATACCAAGTCTTCAGGTAACTACACATTTTCTTTCAGTGTCTCCTGAATAAGGTTTAACATGAAGGGTGCAAACTGGAAGCCAGAAGACGAAGCTGAGTTTTTAGTTGTGTGACTAACCTGCTCTGTGACTTTCACACGTCGCTGTTTTTATATTTGTAAAGTATTTTTACATTGTAAAGTGCTTACGCTCACCAAATGTAAAGGCCAACAGAAGAGTTCATTAACTGCATATGTTGAATGCTAGGCTCTTTAAAATAATGCCTTCTGAGAGGCTGTTCCTAGTCAACTAGTATTTCTAACATTATTACCAGCAGGCCTACCCCAAATGGATGGCCAATTTCCCCCTCTTTCAGCAAAAGGCTAACATGGAATAACATTTGTGACAAGGAATACAGCTTAACCACGACATCTGTAGGACTTGGATGGCACACTTTGGACCCTTATTTCTACTTCACCCTATTCCTAAAAATCAGATGGATTTACTGATGTTAAAGGAGGGTAGCAGGGGGCTGTGGTCTTGCATTAGCACTGCTTGGTACAGTGCCCACTCCTAGTCATATGGTAGGAGATTGGCTGCCAGCACTCCCATTTGCAGGATATCTCCTACAATACTCCCAGTTCAATTTTGTTCAGGAACGATCAGCATCCTGCACAGAGAACTCTTATCTCAGTTGTATGTCTCAGTACAGAGTCAATTCTTTCACCAGCTTTGCCTACCAAGCCTCTTAGAGGAGGCTCTTGCCACGCATAAGGTTTTAATGAACTTGAGCTTTTGAGGAACTCATGAGCAAGGCCACTCCAAGGCACTGTGTCTTTTCGGCCCAAGATACTCACTTAGTGCCACTTAATTGGCTATCCTCATTTTATTACCATTGCTGCCAATTACATGTCAAGTGTTAGTCATGCATCACAGCAGTCTGTTAGACTGAGAGAAAAAACTAAAGGAACTCACCCATTCAAACAAACCACAGCAGTTCTCACCTGAATCTCCTCAGTTTCATCCACCAAGAGGAAACTCACAACTTTCTCTGTCATCTTCCTTCTCTTGGTCTCCTCATCCATCCCTTCCTCCTCTTCCTGCTCTTGGGCTTTGCCAGCATGGTACACAGTGACAGGGTGCTTCCTTCTGTTCCCCCCAGCATGTGTTCTCTTCTGACACTCCACACAGAGGTTGATTTTGCACACCTGGCACCTCACTGCTGCTATCTGCCTCGAGCCTGTCATGCTGGCATGCATTATGTTCCCATTGGCACCTTTGCAGGAGTCACAGTACGGGACATGGCCGGGTTTTATACGGGTCCGTTCGTGATTCCGTAACCTTTCCGGCTGATGCAGCTCTTCTTCACAACGCTGGCACTGTAGGCTCCTGCACTCGTCACACTCAAAGATTGCTTCATCTGTCCCACTGCAAACATAGCTTTCCTGGCACAGGAGTGTCGTGTTCTGTCCTTTCTCTACAGTTTGTGTGTGGGCGCTCATCTTCAGATTTCTTTAAAGCAACGTTTTTCCCTCCTGTTTCTGTTTTGAACAGTGATATGTGTAAAAGTCAGTTGCAAATTTAGTATTTTCACAGGGGAAAGAAACACAACAGGAATGCTGTCCGTACTTAATTTTAAATAATTAATAGATGTTTCTCTAAGATTCATACACTCACCTGCCTCCCAAGAAGAGTCTTGTTAAGTGCCGATGAAGTTTCCTTTCTCCAAAATAAACTCAAACAACGTGGCTGGTTTCATGCATTGTTATGCCCGAATGCTGGTACGCATTCTGCCTCTGCTTAGACAGACGTATAACGTATTTTCAGTGGTGAGGAAAAAAACCAGTCTGGTGTACTTCAGCAGACAGGGCACAGGGTCTCCCTGAAGCAGAGATCGGAGGGAGACAGCTGACGACACGGAGGCAAAAAAGGCATTAGAAATGCACAAGTGCATATACATGTACACACACAGAGGACTGTGTCAATACTAGAAAATTCTCTGCTTTCGCTCCCCAGCTAAGCTCCTCCTTCAGAGTTCACAGTATTTATTTGCTGGGAATTTCCTGATGCGCTTCGCCAGATAAACAAAAATCAGCTCTCTTTGTGCGCTCCTTCTAGCGACGCTGGAGAACGACCGCTACCGCGGCCAGGCCGGCGAGGCGACGGGTTTTCTCCCTTCCCCTCCCCAAGTTGCCGAAGCAGGCCCCCGAAACCAGCGCCCGCTAAGGGCAGCCTGCGCACCGAGCCGCCTTTGTCTCGACCTGCTGCCTCCGGGCTGCGCGGGGCCCCGGCCCTGCCGCCTCACACCGGCCCTCGGCCGCTCCCCTCCCTCCTCCCTTCCCAGCCCTCACAGAGCCGCTCTCGCTCCGGGCTGACCCCCGGCGCCCACCCCGCCGCCTCTCCCCGGGCCTGTTTCGCGGACCCGACGAGGAGCGAGCGAGCGAGCGGCCGGCCGGCCGGGAGCGCTGCCCCGCGGCGGCCGGCACTTGTGGCTCGGCCGCTGCCGGGCCGGGCCGGGCGGGGGCGGCGGGCGGCCCCCCGCCGCCAGCCGGCCGGAGTTACGTAACGCCGGTGCCAGCCGGCGCCTCGCTCCCGCGCCCCGCACCTACCTGGGGGCTGCGCCCGGCGGTGGCGGCGGCGGCGTCCCAGTCCGAGTCGGCGGCCGGGGAAGGAAGGGGGGAAGCCCCCGGCTTCCGAGCGGCGACAGCGGGCGGGGAGCTGCGGCGGGACCGGGAACAAAGGCGGCGCCGCCAGCCGGGCTATTGTTTACAAGCCGGCGGCCACCTTTCTTCCCCTTCCTCCCGCCGGCACCCGGTGACTAAGGAGTCGGGTCCCGGCCGCGGCTGCTTCTTCTTCCTCCTCCTCCTCCTCCTCCTCCTACCCCCCCGCCCCCTCCGCGCCCGGGGCGGGGGGTGTCCCGCTTCTCCTCCCCCAGGGGTCGGGGCGGCGACCCGACCATGCAGGCGAGGCGCCCGGGAGGGCTGAGCAAGGCAGGGCAGGGCAGGACCGGACCCGCGCCCCCTCCGCCCGCTCCCCTCGTTGTCAGCCGGGATCAGCTGATAGCGGGGAACTTCAGGGTTATTTTCTCACCGCGGAGACGGGAAGGCGACGGGCGGGAGGCGGGGCGGCACGCCGGCACGCCGGGAGCTGTAGTCCGGGGGCCCGGCGCTGCCTCACGGAGAGCCGCCGGCGAACCGCACGTCGCCGCGGGGGCCCCAGGCCGTGGACGCCTGCTGGGAGGCGTAGTTCCCGCGGCGGAAAGGGGCGGCGAGGCCCCGACCCGGGGTCCCCGGGACGGAGCAGGGAGGTTAGCGGGGCGGCGGGCGACGGCGGAGGGCGCTGCGCCTCCAGGGGCGTTACGAGGGCGGGGCGGGAGGGCGGCCGTGCCGTGAGGCGGCCCCGCCGTGAGGCGGCCCCGGCGGCCGTGCCGTGAGGCGGCGCTCCCGCCCCCGAGGGCGTCCGCGGCGGGCGCGGTGCCCGGGGCCCGTTCGCTGTGCCTGAGGTTTTCGTTTGCCCTTCGCTTTATTTTTTGTCCCCCCGCCCCGCGGCTGGCGGGCACCCCTGAGGGCTGGCGGAGCTGCGAGACACCCTGCGCCGGAGGAGTGTGAGGAGTCCCCCCAGCAGGTGCATGAGGGATGAACTTCGTAGCGAAGCTTTTTCCTTCCACCACCTGGAGAGAGACCAAGCGGCCGCTGCCAGGCCTCCAGGTCTGGCAGATAAGCCGGTCACGGTGTCCGCCTGGGAGAGAGCCAGGCGCCCAGCTCGCTTCTGCCACTCGACAAGGAGTGTCACAGGTCACTATAATTATCGCCCTTTTTTCCTGTTCCTGACGGTAGCTAAGGCCGATGGGTGAACTGCCGCCACTTACTTGGCTGAAAGGGACTGCAGATCCGAAATAGAGGCACACGCCTGCCGAAAACCGGCAGATTCGCCGTCAGAAACGGGAGCTGTGAGAACGGGGTGGTGGGTGCAGGCGGAGGTGGTCAAAGAAGCCCCACGGTGAGGAAGCAACCTCGGCCAGCAATGGCTCCAGTGACCTTTTGGCTGGTATTGGCTGGGAAGGGCAGGGTGCTACAAGAAAAGGACAAGTTATTTTTAATGGGCCGTACATGTATACGAAAGTATGTGCTTTAGATAATACGCAAAATTATTTTTGCTCTAGCGTAGCCAATGCACAAGCAATTTCTCTTCTAAAGTAACCAGCGGTTTAGGCTGGATGCTTGGATCAAGTGCTAACGGTTACCTCACTGGAGGAAGGAGATGCGCTGTTTCATTTCAGTGGACTTTACATGTTGATAACCATAGAAAGGCAGCAATAAAGTGCCCTGTTGTTTGGTCCCTTGGTTTGGTTGTATATAAATAATTTTGAGAGGGAACCAAATTACATAACTGGATATCCATGTAGACAGCAGTGATTGCGACTTTACCTTTTGTAAGGTGAAGTATCATCATGTCATGAAACTGAGTCAGCGGGTCCAATTACCATGAAAATGAGGTGTCGGTGAAGTTCCTAACACTAGGAGCCACCAAGGCCCTGTCAGAAACCAAGTGTTTTGCTGAAGTACTTTGTTCTATTAGATTCTACTGTATACCGAATAAACTAAACTTGGTTGCTCTGCAGGTGGTGGAAGGAATGAGCTTTGTTAGGAGTTTGTAACTAGGCATATACATGGTTTATCTATTTCTCTTCTATGCAGTTTAGTGATGATGAATGAGTGAAGATTGGCACAGTAACTGTCTTGTTCTCTTTCATACTATTAAGATATGTATTTTCACTCATTATTTTGCAGAAAAGATTAATCTGAAAGATTAACTAAATAGACTGACATCTATAGGAATAAACTTTTGCTGAACCAAATGTCTTCAGAGTGAAGAAATCCTGGACAGTGTATATATTGATACAAGGTAGAAACTTCTAAATCTCACAGTGGTATTCATGGGGAGCCAAGGAATGAAATCAATGAGAGTTTGGCATCTAACGGATCTTCCTCTAAGTGGTTGCATTTAGACTGGTAACATGATAGAGGGAGCAATTAAAGGATATGAGGAAGAGAAGACAAAATATAGGTATTCATTTTGTGATGTTAAAAAAGGTGCACTTGAAGGCTACTTTTATGTACAACATTACAAAATGTACAAAGTTGCACTAGTTACTACTTCCTGCATAAAGGCTGGACTTTGATCCCCTGCTGTTTTCTCTCTCTTCGAAAAAGCGCAGCACTGCTCCTCCTGGAATAGGAAGTATAGTTTTAATTTCTCTTTTAAATGCCCTGCTCATAACCATAAATTTGGTTTTGTTATGTCAAAAATCAATTCCAGCTGCTCCTTGAAAACAAGTTTTACTGATTTCCATGGGAGTAACATAGCCTATACTGAAGACAGAGAAACCTGCACTGGATAGAGCAGATAGGCAGTAGGGATCCAGGATCCCAGTGATTAGTCACAGTTCTGTAAAGACTGTACTCCTTCACTGCTGTAGTAGATCCTTTTTACCCAGCAATTCTAGAGCTGTGGGCTAGAACTCTGTTCCACTGGTAAAACATTTTAAATGTTGCATAGTCTAGAAACAATCTGACGCCTGTTCTCTGAGATGCTGCCTAGCATGTTGGGAATGATTTCTCATGCTTAAAATGCAAAACAATCTGCAGACATAAAAAGCACTTTTAATTTTGGTGTTAATATTAAAAGCCATCTACTGCATTCTTCTTGATTGGCTTGAGCATGAAACTCTGGAGTCCACAGTGCAGAACTGAATAAAGTGAACTGTGATCAGTATCTGTTAAGGTGGGATCTCAGTTTCACAAGTGAAGGGTAAAAACAAAACAGGTTTAGGGGTAGGTAGTTCTAAAATTCAATAGCAGAAAGAGTAGAGATGTGAAAGTAGTTATTTTTACTACATGCTTCTGATGCTATTCTTCCTTGCTTAGGAAGGATACTGGAGGCTAAAGTTCATGATTTGTACAAGGAGAGTAAATGCAAAATGGCCCATTTCTTTAGCTAAACGAAATAGAGGAACGTCTACATTAGGAAAGTCTTTGCAACGTTTCCTGTAAATAAAAGCTTGTTACGGCAGTACAAGCGAGTTTGGATTTCACATTTCTTATTCGAGCAGGTAACAGTTTCAATCTGAGACAACTGCATAGGATCAGGAAACTCAGAAGATTCTTTTCCTGCAAGATGCAAAATGAATACCACTTTTACCTACCTAGGTATGTTTATAAATTATTTGAAATATTAACAGTAGTCAGTATTGCAGTTACTAAATTTGTGTTAGTTGAAGGGAGATATGCAGGGTGCATGGAATGAGTTGTAATTAATAGAAAGTAAAAATGTTCTCTCTGATGGGGGAAGGAACTGCATTCAATCTTGAAGTATTTCCTAAATCTACTACTGCTAAAGTATTTATCCTTGCACATCATCTTTTAAAGCAAGGTGATGAATGGGACCTTAGTCCCAGCTCAGTTGTTGACTGTTCAGTATGACATCAGTCAGATTTCATCTGCTTTGTACAGAAGAAGCCATTACTGGTGGAGGCGATTGTTTATAAACAGTGGAAAATGTAATACAGAGATGCTAAGATTTTTTTCCCTAGCTGATCCAAGATGTTTAAACAGCTTTGTGCATGAGCATGCTCATGTTGTGGTCTTCCTCATAATCATCTGTAAGACCACCTTCCTTCCATTCACAGTCACTTCCTCTTTCCATTTGCAATTGCTCGCCATCATTGCGGTAACTACAGCAATTACTGTCTCGCATGTAATGTTGGGGGGAATTGTACACTTTAAATTGTCTTTTAATGTAGTCTAAATGCTGGAAGTAGGTCAGGGAAAACTATCAGTTGTAGACCACAGCTAGGCCCAGCTGCTTTATCGCACAGTGACATCTTTTTCCTGAGCATATGGCTGCCTAAGATACTGGGCTTTGCTCTTTTTGCTCTGTAAATCCTTTTTTTTTTTTTTCAGCAGAGGTACAGCCTTCCATGAAAGCCAAGCATTTCCTGGGCTGCATCAAAAGAAGTGTGGCCAGCAGGTCAAGGGAAAGGATTCTGCCCTTCTGCTCTGCTCTGGTGAGACCCCACCTGGAGTACTACGTCCAGCTCTGGGGTCCTCAGCACAGGAAAGACATGGACCTGTTGGAGCGGGTCCAGAGGAGGGCCACAAAAATCATCAGAGGGCTGGAGCACCTCTCCTGTGAAGAAAGGCTGAGAGATTTGGGGGTGTTCAGCCTAGAGAAGGCGCCAGGCAGACCTTATTGCAGCCTTTCAATACTTAAAGGGGGCTTATAAGAAAGATGGGGACAAACTTTTTAGCAGGGCCTGTAGCAATAGGACAAGGGGTAATGGTTTTAAACTAAAAGCAGGTAGATACAGACTAGATACAGGAAGAAATTTTTTCTGATCAGGGTGGTGAAACACTGGCAGAGGTTGCCCAGAGAGGTGGTAGATGCCCCATCCCTGTAAACATTCCAGGTCAGGTTGGACGGGGCCCTGAGCAACCTGACCTAGTTGAAGCTGTCCCTGCTCACTGCAGGGGGCCTGGACTAGATGACCTTTCCAGGCCCCTTCCAACCCAAACCGTTCTATGATTCTGTATCTTTACACCTACTGACCCTAAGACTGCTTTTTGGTTTAGCTTTCTAGGCCCTTCGAATTTGCTAAACACAGCTAAAACGCGTGTTCCCTCCTTACTAAAGCCTGTGAAAAGCAACAGGCGTACTTAGCACGCGGCTGTGCCTGCGGGTACAGCCTGCACCCACCACTGTCCCAGCTAAGCCCGGCCCCAGAGCGCGGCAGCGGGGAAGGGCACCCCGGGCTGACCCGGGGAGCGAGCGAGGGGCGCACGGCAAGCAGCCGGGAGAGGGGCCGGTGCTAGCCCACAGCGGGAGGCTCTCCAGGGCCTTCAGCCACCCGCGCCGAAGCCGCCAGCAGCCCCCGACCGACGGTGTTTGACCTCAAGATGGCGAAGCTCCGGGCTGGGTCGAGGCGCCGCACCGCCTGCCCCCAGCAAAGATGGCGGCAGCCCGGACGCGTTTTTTTCCTCTCTCTCTCTCTCTGCCCTTCTAGCCACTGCCGCTCTATGGTTGGGCGCGTTATTGTCTGGGCGCGGAGCAGGAGGGGCGCTCTGGCATGCCCGTCTCTATGGTCTGGCGGCGCGGTGCAGGTCGGGCCGTTGACGGAAGGGGCGGGTCACATGACCCCGCGCAGCGCGGCGGTGGCGGCGGCTCGGCGCGGTGTGTTCGCGGCCTAGTAGCGCCCCGGGGCTTCCCAGCCGGGCCTCAGGCGGCCGAGCGGCGTCCCCCGACCCCATCCCCGACCCCCGCGGCTTGGAGGGGCCGCGGCGGCCCTCCGGAGGCGGCTCCTGCTCCGCAGCGAAGGGGTGAGAGGCGAGAGGAGGTGGCGGCGGGGAGGGGAGGGGGGGGGAGGAGACGGACGATGAGAGGGGGAGGGAAGGCGGCGGCGCTTCAGCCGCCCGCTGAGGGAGAGGAGGCGCGGCCGGGCCCGGGCCGAGGCCGCTCGGCCGCACGCTGGGCCGTGGCAGGCGCCGGCGGCCTGTCGCCGGCCGCGGCCCGCGGGGAGGCGGCGTGGGCCTAGTGGCGGGGTGGAACGGGAGAGCGGCCTCGGGGAGGAGCTCGCGGGAGAGCGGCGGCGGCGGCGGCGGCGGGGGCTTCGCGCTTCGTCTCCCGCCCAGGAGGCGTGGGAGTCCCTTCCGCCTCCCGGGGCCGCGGCGGGGAGCCGGCCCCGGCGGAAGGCGAGAGGAGCCCATCTCACGCCGGGGACGAGGCCCTGCGCCTCTCGGCTGGGAGCGGAGGGGCCCGTGGCGGAGCTTTGCCGGTGCCCGAGGCGGCTCCCCAGCCTGGGCCGGGCCGCCCCTGGCGGGGGTGGGATTTCGCTTCTGGATGTCGGGGGAAGGGGTCGTGCGAGGAGACGCTGTTCGACGGTATCGCGGCAGGGAGGTTGATGTCCTTGGTGCGGGCTGGGGCAGTCATCTTAAAACGCGGTTTTGTGCTTCAACGAGTCGGAGCGATTCATCCGTGTCAGTAGCGGTTGTGATGTGCATTGGTAGGTTTTCCCTCATGACGTCTTTTTCCTATATAGAAAAACACCTTCGCCTGCCCGAAGAAAAGGAAGGGGGTGGGTGTTTAAATACACAGGAAGTGAAATCTTAAAGTTGCTTAGTTCTCAGTCTGTTCAGATTAAAATACACGCACAGGGATTTTTAGTAATTTTTTGTGGGTCAGGAAAGCATTGCTTCAGGTATTTATAGAAGATGGTCCAGAACAAATTCAAAGAAGAAAGAACAGGACAGTTTCTTATGTTCCCTGCAAAGGAGTGGCATTGTACATAGTGCTTCACGTTTCTCTGCGTCTGTCTCTCCAGTGCCCATTCGCATGAACGTTGCAATGCCACAGCCACGTTTGTGTTTTGGGAAGAGTTAATAGCAAAGATAGAGTGGAGAGTCACTTTTTTGACTGTCTAGGGCTTTATGTGGGTGCAGAGGCACACAGTTAGAAACTAAACCAAAGATCTTAAAGTTTTGGTGATGTGCTTAACAGAGCCGTAGTTAAAGGGCTTTAGGACGGGGGCTTTGGATTGGCTAAGGACATTGCTTTGTAATAATAGTTTGGGATGCAACTTACTCCATGGCAGTTAGTGAACACTTCCTAGATCATCTCTGAAGAACAGGCTTGAGGAAATACTAGTTTTGTTTGTTCAGGAAGAAATATGCTTAGAAAATCTGTAATCTGTTTTATCTCTCCCCCTGTCTTTTGTGTTGGTCAATGACGCCTTGCTTAGCTTGCAGGCAGTTTTGGAGAAAACTGTAGGGCTCTATGAGAAAGTGGACATTTTCACTGAGAGAATCGGTTGGCTTGAAATACAAGATTTTTCTGTTAGGGAGCTTTTTTTTGGTGAGAAGTAATAATATAAACAGCATCTCCAATGGGTGACAAACTATGAGGTTATTTTTATAATGGACCGGCTTAAAAATCTGTACATAGTGTACAGAATGATGTAGAAGCCTATGTGATAGTACTGACTTTAATAGGTTGGTTTACTGCATATGTTTTCTCCAGTTGCTTCTGAAAATGCTTTTGTTGCTCAGCTGTGCCCATCATATGATACAAAATATATAAAATACTTTTGTCATAAATTAGAGGAAATTGTTATTCACTCTCGGTTGCTGCCTTGGTATTGACATTAGAATCAAATGCAAAAACATTGTATGAGTCTTAATAGGAATTACTCTAATTCTTAAAAAGCATTAAAAAAAAATTTATGTGTGAAAGCTTTTCTAGAGGGACATTTCAGTGAAATGTAATAACATGGATAAAACAATCAAATGTCTTGGTATAATCTCTTTAACCAGGGTGTTACTAAACAGCATAGTGTTACACACTTAATATAGGTGTGGATTTTGTCAGGTGCTCTTGTAATAATCTGAATGTTAAGATTATAAACTACAATCCAGCTTTGATAATTTAAAAAAAAATTCCAAGCGAGTTTTGTGCTTACTGCTCCCTTATTTGAGGGACTAGCTTGCACAGCTATTTTGTGCAACTTAGTCTAGACTGAGTGTACAGATTTTTTCTGGTGCTAGAAGAGTTGTATTGGGAAAATGTTGAAGAGAAGTTAAAATCAGACAGAACAAAATCAAGCTAGATCAGCCATACCGTCGCTGCTGTTATGAGACTACATGTATGTATTCTTAAAACACATTAAGTTTGTTTATGCATTAAGACTTCAGGATTTTTACAGTTAATTTTAACTTTGTTTAGTATAACAGCAACTCAACAGTAAGTATTGTAACTGTTTGTTTCATGGGAAACTTAAATGGTTTTGAAAATGGTTAAAATGTTTTGTGGGTTTATGATAAAAGTTATGATGTCTAAACACAAGAGATACTAAGGAGATTAATCCTATGACACTGGTAGAATTATGATGCTGCCCTGAGTAGGTGATACAATTGTCAGTTTAAAATACATTAGTTACCAGTGATTTTTATTAAACTTACATTCTGTTTATGACGTATCTCTTCACCTGTTTAAAAATGCAGTAAATAAAAAAAAAAGGTTTTAAAAATACTATGATTAAAAAAAAAAAATTGCATTAACAGTGCAGCTAGACCAGTACAATCTTCTCATACAGTCAGTCCTCTCTTACTGGGACTTTCGGGAGTCAGAGATATTAAAGCAGCATGGGGCAGCAATGTCTGAATGATGGTGACCCTTGTTTCGCAGTAATTCAGTCAGCTGTGTGGTCTCAGACACTTGAGTCCAGCGTGCTCTCAGGCCAGCCTTATGCACTTGTTTAGTTGTGTGTCAGAGCTAGTGTGCCTCTAATGGACAGAGCTCTGTCCCAGTAGGGATAGCGCTGAGTCAGAATTAACAAGTCTCAGTGGATTTTACCAAACCTTAGAGCCATATGGGTATCCCTGTACTCTCTCTAAGTATCAAAAGATTGGTGCAGCTGGCTCTGCATGGCGTTTGGTTCCACCAGGACTTATTAACTCAGAAGAGCAGTGTATGAAAGCAACTGAACTCCTTCTAGGCCAAAGTTGAACCTGGAATATTATAGCTGTGTTTGTGTAGCACTTGCTTTAGTTAATAGCTTGGGCTGGATTTGAGATGGGTCTGCTTAGAGTAAGCTTAGATGTTTTGCCATCCATGACATCATTAATCTGCAGCTTACAAAAATTGCCTAAGGCTAATAAAGCGTGCATCTACATTACTCTGTTAACTAGGATCAGGAGTGTGCTTTTGGAGGAAGTCTCGCAGTCATCCTCACTTGGGAAGCCTTTTTTTCACATTGGTTTGCACTATTCCAGTGGATGAAGTGGATTCTTTTTGGATGAAAATATACTGAAAAATGCACTCTTACCTGCAAATGGGCATTCCTTCCAGTGGGGTGGACCTCCCCAAAACGTGTGGTGTGGACATTGGGGTCTCAGCATCATCTGTTTTAAGACCTGCTCTTGTTGTACTGCCCTGCTTACTGGCATGGACATAGTCTAAATTGACTACACTTTGACACAAATTCATCGTTTGGGGGGGCTGAAGATGTCATTGTTTCAGTATTTTGAATGGCATCAGGCCAGATGCTCACTGCTTTTCTTAACCCTGTATCTTTGTGACCATTGTAACATTCACACAAATTAATCTCTCACTTAAAGAGCTGCTAGTTAAAATGCAGCTATCAAGAATGCCCCTTACATCCAATTTCATTTGAGGTAATACTGTCATAAGTCAGCTGAGGTTTTAAAAATCTCTCAGGACTGTTTAGTTCCTTACTTACACATTTGAATATATTGGGGAAACTTGAAGATCACCAGTTGCAATACTGAGACCACAATAAATATATCAGAGACTGATCACTGAACTGTACTGGCAGGGTAGTAGGACAGTGCAGAGAAGTTCAAGGTACTGTTCCTGAGACTTCTACAAGTGTATTCTACGTAGAACCAGTTTAGCATCTCTTAACTTCTCATACGTAACCTTTGGTTTGTAGTTGCTTATAAATTTGATGTCAGAGGCCCCTCTGACTGTTGGAATAGTATGTATGTTTCATGTGTTCTCTAGCTGCTGACAGAAAAAAATGTGCTATACAGTTCCCTTCATTGTAGCGTCTTGGCTGCTGCAAAGAACTGGGTGCATCTTCCTCTCTCGTCCAGATCTCTCAGTTCTTCAGTGAGCAGTTTCAATCTTGGTATCTGTTGTTCCTCACAGTTTTCATAATGGAAACAGAATTAAACTGTTCTCTATGCTGGTCTCACATTGGTAGTTACACATAGTAGCAAGGAAGAGACGAAGGCTTTCTTTAATCCTAGTGTTGATCTTCAGTGTCACAGACAGCAGAGGTGCTGGGATTGGTCCATGCAAGAATTAAGTCAGTAACACAGCAGATCCTAGCTGCTGTGAAAATAACTATACAAATATGGAAAAAAATAAGAACAGGGTGCTTCAACTAAAATGGACTGTTGAAGGCCTACGGATAACGGTGTGTTTCGCATCATCTAACTGGAAGATTGAAAGGCTAAATTTGATCCATTCTTACTAACTGCCTTGTTCTTTTTATGTAGTAACAACTACTTCATTGACTGCCAAATCTTTGTGCATTTTTATTAAAATTAAAAAAAAAAAAAATTTGCCTTTGTGTATATGTAACATCCATTGAGTATGATATGTTTCAGTGTCTTTAATTCAAAGAACTGTTTCACCTCTTAGTCTCTAGGCTTTTTTTTTTTTCTTTAGCTTCTCCAGAATGGTGTCTCAGATAAAGTGCTTATCAGAGTGAGAGAAGGGACTGCACCTACAGACAGCAAGGAAAATCACTTCCCCAATTGTTCTGTTTTTGTTTAACAGACCCCTCCTTAATGTCTTATGGACCCCAGGTGGTATAATACCATTGTAGCCTGTTTAGAACCATCTCAGACCCAATAGCTTATTGCTCTACCATCCTGCCCCAAAAAAGCTTTTAATTTTGTTCAGTTGTCTTGTCAGTTTACAATATAGATGAGGACTGAGAGCCATAAAGATCTTAATTTTCTGCCTTTCCCGGGACCATTAGCTGGTTTTTTTGGTTTAAAAGTTTCAAATAGTGATACCAAGGCAGATAAGGGAGTTCTGTTCCCTTCCATACCATCCAAGTTTCACATTCTAGAGGAATGTCAGCTGACATGCACGTAGTCTGAAGAGACAATAAAACATGTCATTCCAAACAAAATGTTTTGGCAGTACACCTTTGCTGCTTTTCTTTGCCCCTTCAATTTTAAAAATTCAAGATTGACAGAAAGGAAGTGTGTTCTTAGGCATATGGATTCTAAGGGGGGGAATAAAGTTTTATGTTTATTACATTGCATAAAATAATATTTATTGAACTGTTGGAGGAATGCTTGCATTTGTTGTCTTGTTTCTTCTACTGTCTTAGACCTTGTGTCACAGGAGTGTTTATCTTTTTCTCCTGGTGAGATGTTGATAAATTCCCTTTGGGGCCAATTAGTGAATGCCATCATCACAAACCTGTTGTAACTGATGCAGTTGTAAATGTGTCTTTGAGAGAATTATGCTATAGGGTCATATATGTGTTCTTATACCAGAATAAGTAAGTTCTGATGTTCAAAGGTATTAGCAAATACATTTGGGTTTCCCTTTCATCCTCTCCAGTCCACTATCTACGTTTATCTCTCATAGTTGTTTCCAGACTCTGTGGGAAGAAGTTTTGCCACATGATTCTCTTATTATAATTTTTTTAGCTGTTTCAAATGTATCTACTGTTGTGGTAGAGTACTGATATTAGCTCTTCTAGTATTTAAGACTGTCATTAACTGCTTGCTCTTGTACATGTATGAAAGGCACATCTGTCCATCTGTCTCCAGCAAAACTCGTTTCCTGCTTCTTGTGTGTTCGGTGCCAGGAAGCTCAGGAAAGCATCTTATAATCTACAGGTCTGTTGTACATATCAGAATTTTGCTTTTCATAACTTTTTCTCAAGGCTGCCTGCTTCAGTGTTGACATGTGGTTGCCTCTTTGGAAAACAGTTGCAATGAAGATATCGTGCTGTAGGTTGTAAAGCAGTCTGTACAGTCCATGGAGAAATGCAAACGTTTGCACAGACAGCTAACTGGATTCTTGTTGCTTGTTATACGGTGTCTTTGTGATTTGTATCCACACAATCCAGTGTGTTTGAAGTTCCTCTAGTGCTTCCTCACTGGAGTATGAATTGTACCTCTACGCTCAGCAGTAATACTGGTGACCAATTTTGTGGTTTTGTTGTTTCTTTTTAGAACTGAGGGCCAACCTTTTTTGAAGACTTGACCATGTAAGTTGCTGAGATTATACTGGAAGCAAGAATACATGCCTCGTTAGTTGTGTTGAGTGATCCTGAGTTTTTTATTATTGGGTGGCATCTGTTACAGGGTCAGTAATATGCACATAGTAATAACAACCATCTGAATAGCAAATGATATTTAAACAATTTTCACTCTCCATGGTAGCATAGTGACTCTGAGCTCATGGGCTGTCATCCAAGTTGAGCTCTAGAAGATGTGTGAACTGGGAGGTTAAAAATAGATTAGAGAACTCTCTTCCAAGCTTTTAACTGTCTCTGTGCTGGAATTTGGGCATCTCCCTAATGTTGTCTTAAATACAATTCCTGTTAATGCTGAGCATTGGGATGTCCCAGTTCTTTCTCTCCTCTTGTTCCACAGTTCTGTTGCATGTGTTCATTTCTTGTACAAGAGAACTACTTGCCTTATTGAAAATATATTACAAGATTACTTCTGTTTTCAGATACTGCAAAGATAGCTTTGTTTTAAAGAAACTGTACAAACTGTTAAATGCTGTTTAATTGACACTCCTTGTAAACCACTGGTATGAGGAGTCAGATATAGTTTTGTTTTTCACTTAATTCTGAAACAGTTTCTTAGAAATGCTGTTTTCCATTGTGAAAGAAGACTTCAACTACATTTGTAACTTAATGAATAGCTGGGGAAAAAGAGTTAAAATAGTTTTAGTTTGTAGGTGAATGTCCATATGAAGATTTAAAATCATTATGGACACTTATCATTTGCACTGCTTTCGTAATATGTGTTTGGGAACTGACTAGTACAAGTTTTCTATCTCTTTGACAGATTTTGACTGGAAGAATGTCTTTTCCACCTCATTTGAATCGCCCTCCTATGGGAATCCCAACACTTCCCCCTGGGATCCCACCTCCACAGTTTCCTGGCTTTCCTCCACCCGTACCTCCTGGTAAGTTATGTTAGTATATGGAAGTGTTGTAGAAATAAATTTCCTTTATTATTCTGAATTATATTATTTACAAAAGTTACTGGCTCTTAATGTATCTCAGTAACTCTGATTTTTGTACATTACAAGTGAGTTTCTAGTTTACCCACAGATCATGTCATGTGAGCAGGCTTCTTTTGGTCTACCAAAAGCTGCCTACTTCTGTCCAGAAATCAAACCATTAGAGACAACACCAGACTTTGTCTTGGACCTTTTTTTTTTTTTTTGAGACTGAAGCTAGGTGATGATTTTTGTTAATGTTAAGATACTCTAAGGGCCACTGTTTTGACAGTAGACTATGATTTTCAGTTGCTTTCATATAAGCCTTTGGAAACACTTGGGTACACTGAGTGTCTGTGGTGTGTAAATACAGAGTAACTTTCAGAGAAGGTCCAACTTCTTGCGTTGTTTTTCTCCACTTTTTTTAAGTCCCACTTTCTTTTAATCTGCTTCTTACATTCTTTCCTCTATCATCTTGCAAACTTACTGTTACATCCCTCAGTCCTTCTGATCTTCCCAAAATTAATCCCACCTTTGATCATCTGTAAGATCAGCCTCTGGTTTTTGCATTGAGACTTTAATTTGTTTGTCTGGAACCACCTTCTTTCTGTATTTGCCAGTATAGATAACAGTGACTGGAGGCAGGAGAGGACAGAGCGAGTGGGAGAGAGGAATACATCAGAGAATTAACCCTTTAAAATTCATCACAAAGGCTGCAAAAATATAACTCCTGTCTCTATGGTCTTAAGCTGTGTTGTGCACAAGTGTTTTATAGACAATAAAGGCATTTAAAAACCAGATGGCTGAACTCAGGAATGGTTTGTGCATACCAATTCACCAGGCTAATCCTTACTTGCATGAATTTTTCCAAACTTTTTTCGTGAGATTCATGAAATGTTATCTATTTTCTGCTAAAGGCAGAGAACTTGATTAGGTAGCATTCTGCCATCAAAAATTTCAGGTTAAATTTTAAAACCATACTTATCTTTACTAGCTCAGATTTATATGTACAAGTGTGAAAAACACTAGATACTTTTAAAAATAAATTTCTGAAGAATATTTTTAAATGCCTGATAGAAGTTTCTGCTCTGAACATTTGCTTCTTAACATGTACAACAAAGATCTTTTTGTTCTCTTGCTGTGTTTGACTTTTATATAGTCCTGTTTCAGTATTAGTAATCCAAACAGTAGGTAGAGTGGAGGAGCCTGATATTAGGTGAGAATTAAATTTTTCTCTGCACACTAGAAACATGATTTGCTTACCTGTGCAGATAACATATTTTGACATGTAGAGGATCTGGATCTCTCATTTCTTAGCACAAGTGTATCAATAGAGTTGAAAATGCCAAAAATGCCACAGTGGCTTTATAAAAGTCTACTCTGAAGTTATTTCATATGTTAAGATCACAATATTAGTGGCTTATAATATTATCTTTAGCTAGCTGTTTGGTCAAAACATCATGTTCTAGTTATCTCAGCCTATAATTTTTTGAAAAGTTTCAGTTAGAGCAGTTTGCTTATGTAAGAATGAAGTTAGGAAAAGTGTTTTGTTTTGCTTAAAAATATGGCTGTTAAAAATAAGAAGTTCTAGCATTTCCATCTCTAAGTGTGGAAGATTTGATAAGGAGGTGATTCTGATAACTCTTGTAATCTCTGAAAATCATTGGATACCATTAAAATGTAAAAAATTATGGTTTGTGTGTAAGAAATGCTGTAGTGGGTCAGACCAGCAGTCCGTATAGCCTGATGTGTCATCCGGGCAGCGGGAATACACAAGATGGTGTTTAGGGTGGGCATGTACACCTATCTGCTTTCCGAGTCTGTTCCCTCATACAACTGTATCATTAGGGATGTTAGAGTATGATCTTTCATTTTTCCTTTATCTTTTTCTGGACCTGTCATTCATGCACATTTTGATATTTTTTGAACCTGCTGATACTGTCTATCTCCACTGTTACCTCTTGCACCAGCTTTGAGAGGTTCATTAACCACTGTGCAAAGTGCTAATTTCTTATGTGTGTCTTTAAATGCATTGCCTACTTAGTGTCCCCCTCCTGGCCCAGTTCTGATGTGAGAGTTGGGTGACTTGTGTTTTGTGGTTTTGTATACCTAAGTCATGTTCCATGCCTTGCAAACCTCCACACTTTGAGAGTCTCAGGAGTGTAGAGTCTTTCCTAGTAAAGCAGCTGCTTCAACACTTATGTCATGTAGTCGCTCTTCTCTAAGGCTGCCTGTTGTTCTTGGGTTGCAGAGACCGGGTCTGTAGGCAGTAGTCAAGGTATAGGTGCACCATGGTTTTGTATAGCTGCTAAATGATGCCTGTGGTCTTGATCATCACTATGTTTGCTGATGATGCCCAACATTTTAGTGGATTTTTTTGGCTTCTGTTGAGCATTGGGGCTGATAGTTTCAGAGAACTGTCAGTGATAACACAAGTATCTTTACTGAGTTGTAACTTTAAAATGTAAATTCAGCATCATGGTAATTATAGTTATAATAGTTACAGTGCTGCACTATTGGAGTCTTGTCTTGGAGTAGCTCCTCCAGTCTGTGAGGTGCCATGGTGAATTAAAACTGAGAGCATGGGAGACCAATACACCTTTTGATTCTCTGAACGGTTTGGAGGGATAGGAGGTAGTATGACTTTAATATGAAGGGTCTGAGGAAGAGGTTGGGTGATGGAGAAAACGATGGAAGCAGAGTGGTTGAGGAAGAAGCTGGAGAGGGTGTCTGAGCAGATGTGTTGTTTCACAACTAAGCACTGCAGAAGGTGAGGGAACAAGTCCAGGAACGGTAGGTTGCAGAAGTTTGGTTAGGATTTTATGAATACAGCAGTAAGAGAGATGGAGAAGGAAAGGATTAAAAGGGAAGGATTGAGAGTGAAAGATGAAGGAAGTTTTTGTGGAATGTAAAAAGAGATCTAGGATCCCTAGAGGGTATTTGTCCGAAGAACATGAGATTGACTTCATTGTTCTTGAGTCTCAGCGTCTTTACTGGTCAGCAAGTAGTTTTGAAATCCATCCTCTAGCAGCTGGCATGGAAGGATAAACAGCCTTTATTATGATCAGATATTGGCTCATGTGATAGTTCTTAAAGCTACCAGTGAATTTGGTAGTGGGGAAACAGGGTATTGAATGGTTTCACCTGATTAAATATTGTTTTAAATTAAGTTTTAGAGACTGCCAAGTCAAGTATTCAGCAAGTAGGGAGCTTCTAGATCGAGGTTTTTCTATGCCACCTTTATTAAGCTATTCCATAAATAGTAGCATGAAGCCTGGTGGCATTCTCTATAGGACCTCTTCCTGATGCTGTACACAGAATTGATTGTGCTATGAGAATTGAGCAAGTCAGGAGTGAGATTATAATCTGTAGGACTTCAGCTGCTTTTGCTCTCTATTTATGGAACTCACTGCCTCATTCATCACACGGCTATCTTCTAGAAGAATACTGTGGTTTGAATGTGCTTTGAAAATAGATTTGTTTGTGACAAAGTTGAAATGGTAATATGATAGAAGTGACCAGGATGCACGTTATGTTAGTGTACTCAGGCTGTGCTTGAGTGCTTAAGGAATTAATGGTAATCAGTACTGTGAAATTCTTTTTTGACTGAATTGCTGTCTGCTTTGGAAATCACATCTATGATCAGTTCATTTGTATTCATCAGTAATCTCAACAGGCTAGACTAATATTAATGTCTTGTCTTTCTCAGGGACCCCTATGATTCCTGTACCAATGGGCATTATGGCTCCTGCTCCGACTGTAAGTATTACAGTGGAGATAAGATGATAGCAAAATAAAGTGGAGAGTAAAAGTAGATGTTAACAGTATTTTTGTTTTGCTCTATTCCATCAGAATTCATACTATGAAAGGAAATGCTTCACTTTAAATGCAACTGTTGTGCAAATATTATGCTAATTTCTGACCTAGACAAAGTTTGAAGTAATGTCTGAAGCTGCTAGCTGCAAAGGTGAAGCAATTACTATTCTTGCAAGAAGACCTACCTCTCTCAAATACAATGATTTAGGCCTTGCCTTTGTGTCATGCATGGTCTTCCTATGCAGTACAGTTAGATCAGTTAGATTCCAGCTCTCTTGCTTTTGAGTTTGTTGGCCTAACAGAGTGCTCTGGAGGCATCACCTCATCCAGGTTTGTAAGGCCATCATGCAGCACTGCTGAGTTGGCCAGAAATATGTATGTTGACAACCTTACAAACAAGCTCCATTTCTTTCCCTGTGTTGCAGGGGAAGGAATAGTTGCATGTAGTATGCATCTATGGAAGAGCATATGAGAGAGGTCTCTTCTGTTTGTCTTACTAATTTCTAGTTGGAAGGAAGGTTTATGATTTATGGGGCAGAAAAAAAGCACTCTTTAAGATACAAATGTTACTTTTTGTCTTCAAGGTGAATTACTGTTTCTAAGATTTTGCATGAGTGAAATCTCCCCAAAATACTGAATTTTTTGATAGCTTCTATTATGGAGGATATATTCACGGTAACTGATGTATTTAAGACAAAGATACCGGAACAAATGCATTATTCAGTTTTCAGATTAAAATAATTTTTATTAAGTGACACTTCTAGAAGGGTGTTTTGAGAAGAGGGACTCAGTGCATGTGTACCATTAAAAAATCATGGGTGGAAGGAGAGAGGTGCAGCAAAATGGAAGAGATGATTGTGCCTATCTCTGTATGGCTTATTTTACAAGTGTTTGCTCCTTAACCCAAAGAGGCTTTGGGTTGTGTATTGATTAAATAAAGCACTAGTATTTTATTCACTCTGTGAAAGCTTTAAGACCTGTCACGTGTCCATTGAAGCCTTTTGAGTCAGAGTTACTTTTCTATTTGCTGCTTGCTTTTTTTACACTGTTAGGTAAGGTACTTCAACTTCCAGTGACTCAAATGTTGCAAATTAATTACTTGTAGAAGAAATAATACCTAATGTTACTGTATGCTCACCTTGAGACCTTCCAGTAGCCATGTGCAGGTACACAATTTTTTTCTGTCTGTCTTTGCCAGAAAATGGCAGTCTTTTGTATTGTATAAAGTGTTAAAGCCTAAACCACTTATTGGGTCTCACTCTGTAAGCCTAACTAAAGTTCATTTGAAAATTTAATTTTTAAATACATGTGCATCCCCAACTCTTTTGTCATATGGATTTAAATTAAAAAAAAAAACAAAACAAAAAAACCCCCCAAAACCTCAAAAAACAACCCAACGCTTTATTTTACACCCTCTCCTCCTCTTTCTAGGTATTAGTTCCTACCACAGTGTCTATGGTTGGAAAACATTTGGGAGCCAGAAAAGAACATCCTGGCTTAAAGAACAAAGAAAACGATGAAAACAGTGGTCCCACTACCACTGTTTTTGTAGGCAACATTTCTGAGAAGGCCTCGGACATGCTCATACGGCAGCTTCTAGCAGTAAGTACAGTGGACTGCTTGTTATATTTCATCCCTGGCTGTTGGATGAAGTAATGACCCACAAGCAGTGGATTGAAACTAAATGCAGAGTTAGTCCCACTCACTGGAACTGTAGTCCATTACGCTTGAGTTTAAAGTCAGTAAGTGAAGAGTACAGCTTTTTTTAAGCTGTGCATGTCAGTGAACATAGACTTATTTTATTTTTTAGTAGTGTTTGCCCTTTTTACATGTCATTTTTTGCAAAGAGCCGTTAAGTTTTGGTAATATTTTGAACATAAACAATAATATTATTTAATAATATTTATCTTTAATGCAGAAATGTGGCTTGGTTTTGAGTTGGAAGAGAGTCCAAGGGGCGTCTGGAAAACTTCAAGGTAATTGTTCATACTTTTCAAAATCTCTAGTCAGACTCTTGTTTTTATTACCTGGCAGCTTTTCAAGTGTCTGACACATTGCTATTGTTAATACTGTTACATTTTAGGATACTGTATATGATATTTAACTGCTAAATACTTCCTAGGAGAGGGCTAGTATTTTCTGTCCTTGAAATCAAGACAGAATGAAGAAGATAAAATTGAGAAAGGTTAAATAGGAAAATATCTTGGGGCCCTATTTTTTCTCACCTTTCTGTTCTGAGACTGAATCAGGAGTTTATAGACCCATCCCTGAGAAAGGTTTACCAGTTTGGATTTGGCCTCCAAAGGAGCGTATTTGCAACACTGTTAATAGTCTCTTCCATTGCTAGGTATTGTCCTTCTCTGTTAAGGAGGTTTTCCTGATATAAAATTTATCTTTCTTCCCTATTATCAAATAGAACTGATTTATTTTTTCATGTGACCTTTCTCCAGTGGATAGAGGAAACAATTCTGGTTACTGTTTTTTACTGTTGGTGTTCTCATATCTTCCCTAGGTTGTTTTTTTATATTTTTTCAAGCTGTAATTCAGTTTCTTCCGTTTTCTTATATATCATACTTTGTTTATTTTGCTCTCATAAGGTGTTTTTCTCATTTACAGCTTTCTGTAACTGTTGTGAAGAATCTAGTTTGAAGTACTCCTCCCTCTAGGTTAACAATGAGCTGTTGATCAATGTCTTTGGTCTTCAGACAATTGCAAATCCACCTGAGACATGTCTTCATATAGACTGCATTCCTTAGTTAAGACAGACATGTCCAAAGCTTTAGAACCACAATCATAGAATCATAGAATGGTTGGAGTTGGCAGGGATCTTTAAAGGTCATCTAGTCCAACCCCACCTGCAATGAGCAGGGACATCTTCAACTAGATCAGGTTGCCCAGAGCCCTGTCCACCCTGACCTTGAATGTTTGCAGGGATGGGGCAGCTACGATGTTTGTATTGCTTTCACCTAATTCACTGGCGCATTAGTTATAGCAAAGACTAATGCGGTGACTGATCTTTCTGACTTTTTATCATGTGTACTCCTGGTTTCAAAAACAGAAGTGCCTATGTTCCAAGTGTATTGATTCAAAACACTTTACTTACACAAAGTAAATTGCCTGAAGACCTTTAACACTTTTACTCTTCATTTCAATCATCCATTTCAGCCTTTGGATTTTGTGAGTACAAAGAACCAGAATCCACACTACGAGCACTGAGACTACTTCATGACCTCCAGATCGGAGAGAAGAAGCTGCTAGTCAAAGTTGATGCAAAGACAAAGGCTCAGCTAGATGAATGGAAAGCAAAGAAAAAGGCTTCTAATGGGGTATGTATATAATGTATGACTTGTGTTATTTTGGCAGGAGGGTAATGTAATATACTTGCTAGATCAGATTGTGAGTGTGTCTCTTAGTTTCTATTCTTGTCTCTGCCCTTAATTCATTTTAGGATTTCCTCAGAATCACATTAATGAGTCTGAAGATATGTTGAAAGGCAGTGAAGTGTAAGCTCTTAATTTACCAGCATTCAAACTTATCTGTAAGCTACAACTGAATCTCTAGAATTAATTCTGTAATTCATTCTAAAGTGTAGTAATACGTGCTATACCTTATGATTCTGTTGCTTCACTTTTGTTTAGAAACTGTTGAAAGTATATAAACTCTAGAAGTAATTGTTACCCTGTCAGATTCTGTAAATCAGCTGTATGAGGAGAATTGGAGTTTCTTTCCTGTTCACTGATGATCTTCTAGAACAAATTAATGAAAAGGAAAGAAGTAGATCATTCAGTAGATGATGCAGTTATCAGGCAGTGGGTAGCTTACAGACTTTTAGTAGATGGGGAAATTGGTTTTGTACCATTCTTTTCCAGAGCTAAGGATCTGTTCTGGAATAATTGCAGATATTTGATATCTTATATATTGAATTCTTGTGAGAGACAAAGATACTTAACTGAGAAATTTGCATTAAAATCAATTTTATCTGTTTCTTTGCTAAAATAATGTATTTCAAATCACAATCAAGTTGTTGGGTTTGGTCTCTTAACTATTTTGAAGTTCTGCATATGCCTTAAGATAGTACTTAAAACAATTATTTTCTGTAAAATGAAAGTGAGAAGAGGCTCTTGTTCAGAAAACTAAAAATGCTAATCACACTGTAGCAGGTAAATTTTTAAAATTCCAATTTGGAATTGTTCTTAAAGGTATGTAAAATACAGTGGGAACATGAGTACTTTTATTTCATTTTATATAACCAGAACTAGAGGCGTAATGATGACTTGAAGTACTTGACACATTTTTGACTGTGTACCCAGTGTATGGGATTAAATGCAATGGCTCGGTAAAGCAGAGTGCTAACTGCATGGGTTTTGAATGGAGTAATGTACTAGCTGTTAACCTAGGTAAGGGTTTGATTTGACTGACCTTTTCATTCCATACTTCCTTGTTTCCTGTTGGCATCACCTGCGATACTGTGCTTCACAGCTGATATTATAAAAAAGTATCAGTGGAGTTCTTGTACATCTCTCATGAATTCTGTTTTCTGTGAGCTCCTGTGGGTTACAATTAATCCTGGGGGATTGATTGTAATAAAGCAGAGGTTACTGTTTGTGGTTTTGGTGAACAGTATGTGCCAATTCCGTTGAACCGTCGAGTGGGATTAGCTCCAAATGGGTTTTTTTTTTGTTTGTTTGTGGTGGTGCAAATAAAGACTACGAATTGCCGAGGAATATTGATGAAGTGTATTGTAATCGTACTGCTTGAGATTCTTTTCATACCGTCATTGGTGTGCTGGTGCCACTCAGATCCAAAAGTTGCAACTTTTTTCTTTAAACTTTTTTATTAAGAAATCAAACGTGTACAATACAACACAATTTCTTAAAGAGACACACCAAGCAAACCTTTATCTAATTAGCTCCTTTCCCTGATCACTTCTTCTCCCTGGACCTCTTCAATTCCACTCCCTGTCACTGCCTTCTAGCTCTTTTCAGCCTGCTCCTCCTTGGCCTGGCAGCTTCTTCAGCTCCAACTGAATCCTCCCTTCCCCCTCATTCTTAGCTGCTGCTCCATCAGACCCTTCCCTCCCCCTCACTCCACCCACCACCTATTGCTTGACGGGATACCCAGCTGGATTCTCAGGTGAGATTCCATTTTTCTAAAAGATTCAGGGGATCAAGAGGTGGGCTACCTTGCTCATTATGCAAATCATAGTTCTACCCTTTCATGTAACTTTTTGTGAAACGCTCTTCTTTGTGTGTGTTCCCTTTCCTCCCTACAAGGTGGAAAGGGGCAAAAAGATGAGGAACTACAAAGTAATTGATCAACAATAATAAGAAAATGTTTGCTGTGCAAGGAATGTTTTCCCTAACAATGTTTCTGTACTATAGTTCTCCCATTATAAGTTGCAGCTTGAAAGTTATAGGTAGGCATTTGTATTGCATGGCACTTAAGTAGAAGGCTTTGAGGAAATGCTATTGAAATGACTTGAAGTTCTGGAGGATGCAAGGCAGAAACTTTTGACCAAGAGCTGGACTATAGTGGTTGCCTTTCTGTGAGCGTGCGTGCACTTTCTCTTTTCCTGTCTACCACCTTAATCACCATTTATCTGTTCTATTTTGTTATGCAACCCTACACTTGCTCTCTGCAGCCATTCCACATGTAAAACTATGTGATCCCTATGGTATTGCCTGTGTGAAAAGATCTGACTGAAATAATGCAATTGATAACTATTTGTAGGTGGTTTGGGTTTTGTGGGGGTTTTGGGTTTTGTTGTGTTGTTTTGTGGTTTGTTTTTGTTTGGGTTGGTTTGTGGTTGTTTTTTTTATTAGTAAATGCTGTAGGGGCATGAATGTGATAATCAAAGGTGAACTTCTGAATTAAAACTAATATTATTCTCAATTTATTGATTCCTGTTACTTTGCCATTTTTCTTTAGAACTCCAGACCAGAGACAACAAATGATGATGATGAAGCACTGGATGAGGAAACGAAAAGAAGAGATCAGATAATTAAAGGGGCCATTGAAGTCTTAATACGAGAATATTCCAGCGAGCTCAATGCCCCCTCCCAGGAATCTGACTCTCACCCCAGGAAGAAGAAAAAGGAAAAGAAGGAGGACGTATGTGTTTTGATTTTGGACAAAACAGATTTTTCTTCAACTCACCTTTATATAATGGCCAAACCTTGTGCAAATACTTTAAACCTAAACTCCTGATGAGAAAACAAATCAACAAGCATTGATGTCAGCAGCAGTTTCATTTTTTTTAAGCTGAAAGATAGTCAGTTATAGACACCATCCCTTCAGGATGGTTTAGGCATCTAAGCACCTAGACTTCTTGGAACAACAGGTTTGAATCTGGGCAGGATTGAACTGACCTTTCATCCCTCTGAAGGTGGAAATACTGAATTTAGTGCAGTTTAATCTGTATGTGCTTGTAGGGTTTTTCAGATGAGAACTTAAACAACTGTAAAGAGTTCCTGCATACCGTCCATTTCCATTGAAAGGTGCCAGGGCGCTTTTGTAATGGCAGGAATTTGCTCTGGTAGTTTTTGACAAAATTCTTCTTCTCTCTGCTTATACTATGCATTCTTGTAGTGCGCCTTGATCCAACTGGTTGCAGCTGTCTCCCCAGATGTGGAAGTACTTCATTAGTTGTATATATGTATACCTCACAAACCCTGGAGGGGTCTTTCAGGGATGAAAGGCATATTGTAATCTTCCTGCCTTACAAAATCACTTTTACACGCATGTCTCAATTTGGCTGGATTTGATCAGCTGGTTTTTATATATTGTGTAATGCAAAAAAACCCTGTTAAGCAGGAATGAATGTTCTGGTTTAGACCTGGTTCTGTGGATGACCTTTTTATGGATTAAAACAAACTGGAGAAGGGGGAATAAGAATGACCAAACTCAGACTTAGCTTTTCCAGCCAAGTTTCTAACCATGGGAAAACAGGCTTTCACGCCTACCATTCTGCACCTAATATGAAAGAGATTGGAAAATTGATTGACCAAGATTTTTGCCCACTTAAGTCTTCTGCAAAGTACCTATTCCAAGGCAATAATGCAGTTTCAAATGGTCATGGAGTTTAACTGTGGTGCAAGAAGCAACATCTCCCTCAGGGAGCGAGTATATCTTCCCCACAACATTGTTAGCCATGGCTGACCTGAGGTATAAGAGTGCTGAGCTGAGAATTTGTTTTTCTTTCCTCTCCCTCCCTTTGGGAGAAGATGCTGTCTTGGATGAGAATTTACAAATGAGTCACTGTCTAATGCTATCAGCTGTATTTTTTGTTACAAGCATTGTTACAATGTGTATTGTCCTGTGGGTACATATATATATATGTATATATATATATATGGCCATGAAAAATGCCAGGTAGTTAAACATTGTAAGAGACCACTGCAGTCTTGGAAGACCTGGGTGCTGAGTATGTCCCTGGGACAGAGGGATATTCTGCTAGCTCTGTATGATGTAGAATTTGACCAATCTGAGCTAGTCAAGTAGACAAATAAGCTCTTCCTAATTACATAGCACTTGTGGGTTGAAATTACACCCCATCACCCTTCCCATATTGGGAGGGAGGAAAAGAAACTTGGAAGTTGCCATCTTTGGCCTGTGTGGATAGAGGTGGGAGTGAAGAGATGGTCCTAGCTCATTGCTCTCTTGTCCTTAAAGGAGAGGGGAGAGAAGGACTGTGGAGGGTGGGGAGGGAAAGGGAAGATGGATGCAGATATATGGTTGGGTGGGGGGTGGAGGGGGGGCAGGGAAACTTGCCAGCTTTGGGGCTTTTGTCCCCTGAAGAGCTTGGTGTGAAGAAGACTCCCGCTGGTGTTAGCAGCAGAGTCTGTTAGTTCTTCTGGATGAAGGCATGACTGATGTGGGGGAGTTGAAAATGTGTGCGGGGAACTGAGAGTGAGTGGAATCTGGTTTTCAATTTCAAGCACGGGGGAACCTCGCTAATTCGCACTAACTATTAGTTAGTAGGTGCAATCTACCAAATTTTGCGAATTAGCGAGTAAATAACATCAAGACATACCCACCGCAAATATACTGATCATTTATATTGGCAAGTGTAGCTTAGTCTTGTTTATGATGCTACCATAGCATACTAATATCCTGTAGTACACTTGTAATACAGTGAAGTCTTACTAATATGAGACCTCACTATGTATTTTAAGTAGTTCAGAGAAGGGAGAATTAGCGAGGTTCTTCTGTAATTTTGTTGAATCAAAGAAATGAGCTCACAGCAATACAATATTGCTTTGTAGTACAAACATACAAAACATTGTTTTTCAGAGTAGTGTGCAATCTATTTTTAAAAAAAAAAATCTCCGTGGATTTTTCCGCAGATTTTCCGCAGATTTCCAGTGGCCCCACTGATACCTTATCCACTCATCACCAAGGTTCGTTTACATTGTAGGCTTTGACAATGACTATGTTTACTGCTAGTTGCCAGATTTGTGACTCTTGTCCATCTGATTTTTTTATTTATTTTTTTTTCACTCATTAACATCAGACTGTCAGGTTTGGTACTGCAGAAGGACTTTATTTATCTCTTGCAAGACCGGTTGAAAACTTCTAACCTTCAGCTTTTCTCTTGTTCTCCTATGTCTGTGCAGATGGCTCTTAATGCTTTTCCTCCTGTCCCCCTTGTTTTTTAGGAGGATATAAATGCTATAGAAATGGAGGAAGACAAAAGAGACCTGATATCAAGAGAGATCAGTAAATTCAGAGACACACACAAGGTAGTATTCTTGTTTTTGCACTTGATACAAATTAGGCTTTTTCAAAATCCAAAAACCACTATTATAAAATTTAGCAGTACATTGCAATATCACTTAAAATGATGTTTGTATTAGGTTTAATATACATATAGTTCTTTACAAGTCGAAAAAAAGACAACTACCACGTTAAAGTGGCCCTTGACATCTTTATGCTAAGACTTTGATTGCTACTGAGTATTTTGCAGTCTTCTCACTTTAACATGAATAAAGGCAACTTAAGTTTCTACACATACATTAAGTCAAGATATTTATAACTAAAGGATAAACGGGGCTGCAGTATAAGACATACACTTGAGTGTGTTTCTGTAGGTAGATTTGTAACATAATCCAAGATTTTATGAAGAGTTGAAACTTGAATTAAATTTAAGTCTTTTATTTTAATAGTTCTAAGTTAAGAGTGGGGGAAGATTAAAACTAGGTCAGTGGTTACCAGACTTACCAAACTTTAGATGCATGGAAGAACTGTAAATTCCCATAAAGCTAATCTATTCATTGACCCCCACCATTATGATAGAGATCATATGGTGACTAATGCAAGATGAAACTCACAGCTTGGAAAGTAACATGGAATAGGATGTAAGTATGAGCTTCTGTTTTTTATTATACTTATGGATGCCCCCTCAGAAAAATATGCAAAGGGGTAACTGGCTTGGAAATGTTTGTGCACATCAAGTCCCACCTCAGGGTTCCCACTTACAGAAGTTTCCACTAATGCTAGTGCATCTGTGAATGTTTCTGCTTTGGAATATGTTACTTGCGGATAGTAAAGCACAACTATGCATGTAATGTTCTTATTTTAATGTTTAGCTTAAAGTTGGTATTATTTTTTCCCCAACAAGACTGGAATGGTCCTTGGCCTAGGGAAGTATCAGCAAGCTCCTCTTTTGAGCACGCACTTTTATTTCAAAATACTCCAAAGTCAACGTTAAAGAAAATGTTGAAGGTACAGCAAGGTGAAGTATGCCCATGTTATTCAGCTTTACCACATGCAGTCACTGGGGATGGTACCATGTTTTCACACAACTGTATCAGTGTAAACACAAGTGACTACACGTTGTTGTATGTACACGTATTCAGTTTTTCTCTTGACTGAAGTTGTTGGAGATAAAAACCTGGGGAAAAATTCTAAAAGAAATCATCTGGAGAAGCTCAGCAAATGAATGTGAAACTGGTCAGTGGTGAAACTTCAGTAGAATTGTGTTCAATTCTGAGCCCCAAGTTGTCACTGGTACTAAGATGCAAACAAGTAATAAGTTTTTTTTAAAAAACAACCAACAAAACAAAAAACCAAAAACCATGCTTCATTGTTTCAGAAGCTGTTGGGCATTTTACTGCCTTTAATCTGTATTATTGGGGGGCTATTTTGGGTTTCTTAACATTAAAAATGAACTGAAAGTAGTCATTGTGTATATTGGATATGTTTAAAAGGGGCTGTTGAATCTTTAGCAGCTGGCTAGTGAGCACAGTGAACCTTTGCATGTTTTTGGTATGAGTTTATAAAAAAATAACCACAGACTGTCAGGGTATCAGCATTGCAGGGGGCGTCCATTTACAGCACGGACGAGTCTGAAGAGAGCTCAAGGTAAGATTTATAATTCTTCTACCTGTTCATTTCTGTTCATTACTTCAATTTATCTGATGCTGTTCCCATCCCATTACCCTTTCAGATCCTCTTACTTAGGCTGATAGAAGTTGATGAGGTCAGATTTTGATTACAAAATAGATCAATTTATTTTTTCAATTGGATTTTAAGAAAGGACCTACAAAATGGATTTTAATACACCAAGACTTGTGTGTGTGTATTTACACTTGTGTGAATATATATTTAAAAAAAAAAAAAAAAAAACAAAACAAAAAAACCCCACTCTCTTGAGAAATCTCACCACGAACAAAGTTTTTGAGAGTGACAAAAAAGCAGGAGTTCAACCAAAGAAATTTCTATTGGAACATCTAAGATAACCTGTAAGTATCAACCACTTCAGTATGTAAACTTTTCTTTAAAAGTATATGAAATTTGAGGTAAGTTGGATTTTTAAAAGTTGACAACCTAGTTTTACACCTGACTGTACTGAGGTTTAACACTGTAAAGCTCCTGTAAAATACAGTCCTTTAGAAACTGCTTTTCAGCCCAGTGTATATCGTAGAATCTAAGTTTTGTTTTTTCATATCAGTTTTCTACCAATTCCTACCATTTTTAGTCCCTTTTTCCTTTTGTGATTTCAATGTATCCAACATTAGTTTGCCTGTATTGTGCTATCAATGCAGTGTAGTTTCACTGGATACATTAATCACTAGTGAATTAGCTTTACTTCTGTAATCCTTTGTCGGTTCTCTGGTCCCTGTGCCTATGGCAGAAGAATACTTATCAGGTAAGATTGCTTTTTAAAGTTGTCTTAAATGCTTTGTTTAAAAGAAAAGAAAAAAAAAACCAAACCAGAGAAAATGCTGTTTCATTGTTCCAGTTTTTAATTTCATTTCAGTGGTGGTAAACGTGGAGCCAAAGGGGATAAACCTGTTTATTCTGCTCAATATTTGTTCAAAAAAGTGGTATTCTGGCATCCATCAGGTTGAAATTTGGTATATTTGGTTGTTATTTGGTATATTTGTGAACCGTGTACTTGCTCTTCCTCCCAGAAACATAGCTTATAGGCAAGGTTAATCCAGTGTTGGCGGTCCATGTCCTAGCACAGCATCTGTAAGTTAACACATAACAATTGCTTCCAAGGATGGATTTATCTATCATTCTGTTGATGTATTTTCTATTGTCTTATAGGAATTCTGGTCATAGGAACTGTTTCTAATTGAAAAAAAAAGTGGCAATTTTGTACAATTTTTAGTAAAACTGTAGCAGGTAACCCTTTAGTTTCTGTGTTTCAAAAGAGCTATTTCCAACCTTTTTTTTAACTCTCTCCATCTTGCAGTGGTGGAAGTTAAGGATTCCATTCTGCAGAGTCCAATTCTTACCAATGAACTGTTAGAACTTTTTTAGGGAGGGAAAAGGGGAAAGGTTGCAGCTCTCCTCACTGTTTAACCACATGCACCATGTGTAAGTGGATAAATTTCTTTACCCAAGTTTTAATATAGGACAGTTTTGGTCTGCCAAGACTTTTTGGGAAACAACTCACTGTCCCAGTAAGCATTCCACTGAAATATATTTTCCTAGTTGAAAAGAATTAATTGTATCAGCTAGAAGTTCACTTTGCTTGTACCCAAGTGGCTTATAGGGCCAATGGAATTTGTGGCCCACCTGAATCATGACTGGCAGTGCACTGTGTATGTGCAGTTTAGTCAGCTTATAATATGAGGCCAGCCCTACTCTGCTAAGGTTGGAGATTGCTGGTCTGTGTAGATCTATGCTTTTGCACGAAACTTAGTCTTGTGATTGCTGCATTTTGATTTCATACTTATGAGTTCCAAAAAATACCCACCAAACCCTATTTAATATTTTAAAATCAGTGGCGGTTTTGGTATTTCCATTACCAGCCTTGTGTGTTGCGTCGGGAATACCCAGTTCCTGTAACTACAAAATTAACTATGAAAGTTCTCTTGTTGGTTTTTAGAAACTGGAGGAGGAAAAAGGCAAAAAGGAGAAAGAAAGACAGGAAATTGAAAAAGAACGCAGAGAAAGAGAAAGGGAACGGGAGCGTGAACGAGAAAGGAGGGAGCGTGAAAGAGAGAGGGAGCGTGAACGAGAGAAGGAGAAGGAACGGGAGCGTGAACGAGAGCGAGATAGGGATCGTGACCGAACTAAGGACCGAGACAGAGACCGCGAACGAGACCGAGATCGTGACAGAGATCGTGAAAGGAGTTCAGATCGCAACAAGGATCGGAGTAGATCAAGGTAAATGCGTTTGAGTTGCTATTTATTTCAGTTTTTCCCTAGTACCGTTTACTAAGTGCGTCTAGTTCAGCAGATCAGCTGTCACTCAAAGGCGAATGGTCCTTTTGGAAGGTCAGAGTAAGGACAGGAAATTAAAATTTTAGAAAATGCTGTATTTTCTTTCAGTCTTAAACGGTGCCTAAATATGTCAGGCTCTAGATGCTGCTTTTTCCCTTTTCACCATAGAAAAAAAATAGCTGTTTCACTTTAAATCATCTTGTTAGTAGGATTCAAGTTGTCTGTAAGCCTTATGTAAGAATTGCCATATGCTCATGCTTAGTTTCTGTAGATATCGCTATTTAATCGTTAGTGCTCAAACAACTACTTTTAAGTAAATGGGCTTTTGAATACATTAGAAATACTGTTTTATGCCCATTGCTATATCAGCTAATCATCTTGTACAACTGCAGAAGAAGAGTAACTTGCAAGATGCTATGAACAGTGCATTGCATAATTTGAAGTTAAATCATTTGATTGAGCAGAGAGGAAAGCTCTGCACTTAACTTTGGACTTCCTTCCTTCCTTTAGAGAAAAAAGCAGAGATAGGGAAAGAGAACGCGAACGGGAACGGGAAAGAGAACGCGAACGGGAACGGGAAAGAGAACGCGAACGGGAACGGGAAAGAGAACGCGAACGGGAACGAGAACGGGAGAAGGATAAGAAGAGAGACCGAGAAGAAGATGAAGAAGATGCCTACGAACGCCGAAAACTAGAGAGGAAACTGCGGGAAAAAGAAGCTGCGTACCAAGAGGTAGGTTGGTATTTTTAAGGTTCCTTAAGGGAAAAATTGTTTCTGAGGCGTGATAATAAGTCTTCTACTATAAAACATATAATTTCTTCTCCCTCTCCTGTTTCTAAATACATTTTTAATCCTTTGACTACGTGAATCGGGGCAGAATACGTAAGTCATTGTCACAACAATTTTGGACTTCTTATTCTAGTTTTTTAACTTATAAATAATTTGCTTAATTTTAATGCAGTTGGTTTTAAACAATAATCCAAACTAACTCTAAAGTAATATTGCTCTCCTTAATGTTCCTGAGATTGGAGTGTATGTTTTTTCTTCTGTTGTAGCGTCTTAAAAACTGGGAAATCAGAGAACGGAAGAAAAGTCGAGAATATGAGAAAGAGGCTGAAAGGGAAGAAGAAAGAAGAAGGGAAATGGTAAGTCTTATAGTTTTACTTGTAATTTTTCCCCCTTGTTCTTCGGGTGCCATTTAGAATGGAACATTCTGCTGCTGTCTTGATGGATAGTGGTAAAACTCTCACTTTGTATAAACACCATGTATGTTTTAATTAAAAAAAAAAAGTTAATAAGACTTGGAACAGCAGATGTCTAATAAGTGGGAATACTATTGAGAGCCTGGAAAACAAAGCCTAGTGGCTTGGTCTTCTGAAGTCGAAAGAATGAGATGTAGGCAGCTGCAAAATACTGTGGTTTGATCATTGTGCACTATTACATCTGTACCCTGTATTTGTGTCAGATTTGTAGCAAAACCTACTGTATGTTCTATGTCATGCAGGTGGAACTAGACCAGTCTTTTTACTTCCAACCTGCTCATGTGCTTGAACCTTCTATAATACATGTTATAATATTCTATAATATATCTAAGCACTTTGTAAAAGTCTGTCTTTAGTTCTTTAGTTGTGAAATTGTCACAGTTATCAGTGTAATGCTTGGAAGTTTTGTCCCAAAAGACACCTTTGGAAGATAGATATTTCTGTAATCTTGTAGTTTTGTGCTGAAGTGTAAAGAAGTCGGTTTTAAATTATGGTGGTGTTATTTCACCTCATAATTCTCTCAGAGAAAGAGAGAAGATATGAGAGCATCCTAAGCAGGAGATGTATTGTGAATTGCTTCAAAGCAAAATATGCAAAGGGACACAGGAAAGAAGGTTGGGGGGGAGAGAGAATTAGAAAATACATTGCTTTATGTGGAATCCAATTTTTCCTCCTAAATGGTTGAAGGGAAAAAAGTGTTTGAGAATGACTCGAGGATATTTCCTATTCATAATCTTCCTGGATGCTGGCTATGGATGGCAGTTGTAGAGAGCAGTGTTAAAATTTGTGCTGAATTTACAACTGTTATTGTAATTTGTTTCTTGAAGTCATTAGCATAGAAATCCCTTGCTGTTGGTTTAAAGATATTGCTTAGATACAGGTTAGAATGTCCTAATTTGTGTTCTCTTTAAAGAACTGCTTTTTTTTTTTTTTTTATGAGAGAGGGGAAAAAATGTATCCCCTTTATGCCTCTTGCCCCCTTCAGTCTCAGGTCTGTGCATTAATAGAGTGCCACATGGTTTGGATTAGTAACGCAGTAGGAGAGTGCTTACCCTAGAAGTATCCTTAGATTTGTTTCTGTGCATAACTAAATCTTTTTTAAAAAGCACAGCTACTGAAACAAAACAACAGTGATAAAATACACTTAAGCTGCCACGTTAAAATATCCAATACCAAACTTACAGATTTAAAGAACAGGAACTTTGATCCTCTTTTGTGATGTGTAAAAAAAAAAAAAAAAAAAAAAAAAAAAAAAGTGGGGGAGCGGTATATTTAAAAACCCTTTGAAATGCTAATAAAAGAACAGTAGTCTGTAAATCGGAGACGTGATGCCAGTGGACATAATGGATGTACTATCTGCTATTGAATGTATGATAGGAAGTTGACAGATCCCTGGAAGATGATGCAGTTCCAAAACCTTTCAATTTTCTGTCTGGAACTCTGTATTTTTAGTTTGAAGCATAGTAGATATAAACTAAACTTAATACTAAATTTTAAACTCTGAGAGAAAACCAGAAATCATTTTATAACATTACTTATGTTTCAATTTCTTGCAGGCAAAAGAAGCCAAACGGTTAAAAGAATTCTTAGAAGATTATGATGATGACAGAGATGATCCAAAATACTACAGGTATGTCTTTGTATTGATTCCTAACGATAAAATCTTCATTGTTCATTTTAACACAATTGTGGGGTTTGTTGGCAGAGGCTTACAGAGTTTGTTTGACTGATTATGTGGTGATGTAAGGGTTTTATAGTTATCTAAATTATTTCAGTGTGACTTGATAAGTGCCAGAGGGGAAAAAAGGAAACTCCTTACTGCTACTTGTTAATGCTTGGGAGTAGCTGCTCCTTCCTATCACTTAACTTGTGGGTGAGGCAGCGCAGAGGTCACTGTAATACCAAAATAAGGTGTTAGGGGCAGGGAGAAGGGACCAAGTATGCCTCTAAAAAATTCACTACAAGGAAGTTGTAAATTGTACAAAGAACAAGCTAGTTAACTCTGTAAAAGATGGGGAAGATCCTTCAGCATGGGGCTAACTAAAATTTGCATTAAACTGATTTAGCAGAACTGGTTCTTGTTAAGTAAAAACCTATAATTTGATTTGTTTTCTAACAAGACCAGCTGTCACATTCTCTACATCTGTTTAATGTGATGGGGTAAATTCTGTATTGTAAGATTGGGAACTGGTATCTTAGATTCCTCGGTTACAAAAATAAAGGACACCAGATGCTCTTATGAATCTTACTTCCATTTAGTGGAATATAACATCTCTTACCAGATATTTCTTATATTGTGTTACAAGATTCTCATTGGAATGTTCTTTGATATATAAAATCCATATCTTTTGTAGGGGTAGTGCTCTTCAGAAGAGGCTACGAGACAGGGAGAAAGAGATGGAAGCAGATGAACGGGATAGGAAAAGGGAAAAGGAAGAATTAGAAGAAATTAGGCAGCGCCTTCTGGCAGAAGGACACCCAGATCCAGATGCAGAACTCCAGAGGGTAAGTAGCTGTTGGTGTGACAGGAAAAAGAGCCTTTGTTATTCTGGTGGTATTGATCAAAATTATGCCAGAGATCTGATAGCTAATATTTGCTCTGTTCCGTGTTTCTTAAAAAGAAGTCCAGGTAAGCAGTAAGAACACTAGAAACAAAAACTAACTTTCCAGATCTATGTTTGGATGGAGTTCGAAAACAAATTTGGATTAATCAGTATTTCTGATTATAATGGCAGTAGTTGCAGGCAGACTAACAGAGACTTCTTTAAGAAAAAGAGGATCTTTAGATTCTTTCAAACAGTGCTGGTTTTGAGAAAGCTTCTTTTTTGCTAATTGTCTGTTTTGTTGTAGATGGAGCAGGAGGCTGAGCGACGTAGGCAGCCACAAATAAAACAAGAGCCAGAGTCTGAGGAGGAAGAGGAAGAAAAGGCAGAAAAAGAGGAAAAAAGAGAAGAACCAGAGGAAGAGGAGGAGGAGCCTGAACAAAAGCCCTGCCTTAAACCAACTTTACGACCCATCAGTTCTGCCCCATCTGTTTCTTCTGCTAGTGGAAATGCAACCCCTAACACACCTGGTGATGAGTCTCCCTGTGGCATTATTATCCCTCATGAAAATTCACCTGATCAACAGCAGCCGGAGGAGCATCGGCCCAAAATAGGACTTAGCCTCAAATTGGGCAAGTTTACATTATATTTTAATGTTCCATATGGGATAAGAATGAAAAAAATGCCAAGCTGAGTAGCCACACAGTTTTCCAAATATATTGTATGTTTTGATATACTTGTATTGAGCTGTTGTTATCCAGATGTTGTGCTTGACTCTATCCAGAAGATACTTTTTATAAATCTCTGTTCTTCCAAAATCTGTAGGGGGGAAAAGGGACAGAAGTTTTGGAATCCTCAAGGCTTGAATTTTTTAGGAATGCTCTGAGCTGGAATTAGTTATTTCCACATGGTTTTTCACCTTAATAGATCTCTAAATATCTCTTTCAAAACTCATTGCTACTTTTCATTGATGTATATGTGAGATTTAAGCCCTAGATAGTTCCTATGTTTGTTCACAAAGATCCTTCTAAAAGAAGAAAACTGAAAATTAGATTATTTTTTCTTCTTCTTAGAGTAGCACAATGAATTGATGAAAATTGTGAATGGAACAGGAGTGTAGAGTTCCTTAGTACTTTAGCAGTTTCCTTGTGTCTTAAAAAAAATTTTGTTCTGAGCTGCAGAACTGAGGATATTTGTATTCCAGAAGGTTTGTTCACTTACTATTTAGTATTTTTATTAAATTACACTGGGGCTGCAGTTTGAGCACTCACTGTGTTAGATCTTGAATGAAGAGAAACTGTATGGTATTAGGCAAACTGATTAATGCTTTTCCTACAGCTATATTCATTGCAACCTTTCACTTCCATGCTCTGTCTCTGCTGAGGTTTGAACTTGTGTTATGGTCCTCCCTCAATGAGGGTGCTAACTGGTTTCAGGGCAGAGAAAGAAGACCCTATTTCTCAAAAATCTTGAACAAACTCCGTTTGAGATCTTTACGTCTTTTGCCATTTTTATAACAGAGTTTGAAAGATTATGGCACTGATGCTAGGCATTCACAGACATTTATATAACATACAAACTGATATTCCTCAAGAAATGTGTGAAGAGCAAACTAGCTTCAGTTGCAGTTTGTGAATATGTTACTCTGTCTTTTGGGTTGTAGGTGCCTGCAACAGTCCTAATCAGCCCAATGCTGTAAAAAGGAAGAAGCTTGCTGTGGATAGTGTTTTCAATAAATTTGATGATGAAGACAGTGATGATGTGCCCCGGAAAAGGAAACTTGTCCCCCTGGATTATGGGGAAGAAGATAAAAGCAGTATCAAAGGCAGTGTCAACACAGAAGAAAAACGTAAACACATTAAGAGTCTCATTGAGAAGATTCCCACAGCAAAACCGGAGCTCTTTGCTTATCCTCTTGACTGGTCAATTGTGGATTCAGTAAGTTGATTTCTTTTAACTAGTCACAAAAAAGCATAATTTTTCCAAACAAACCTTGGAACTGAATAGAAAAACAGTGCTCCTGGGACCCCAGTGGATTGAAGCAGCAGCATCAAATAGAATCAAACTTAAGTACTGTATTTCTTGTCCGTATACAATACTTATTCTGAAGTATGCCTGCTTATTTTTGTTTAGTCTCTTCTGAATTATTGCTACAAATTGCGTAGCAGTTTTATGGAGGGGTGGAAAAAAGGTCCTGTGAAAACATGTTTGGCTGTCAAATACTTGCAGATGCCAAATCTCTAAGTGTTATCTCATTGATAGCAAAATGTATCTTCTGCTAAACAGTTGTTTGGGTCTTATAGCTGCCTATCTGGCAGTATTGTTTCAAGACAGTAAAGTTTATGGAAATGATGGGGTTTGGTTCTTTTTCTTTTTCCAGACACTAATGGAACGTCGAATTAGACCGTGGATCAACAAGAAAATAATAGAATATATTGGTGAAGAAGAAGCCACGCTAGTTGACTTTGTTTGTTCTAAGGTTAGTATCTTCCAGTTCCTTTGTGAAGTCTGGGGTTTGCTCCCTATTTAAGCTGCAGCAATGACTGCGTGTCATGGTTTAACCCCAGCCAGCAGCTAAGCACCATGCAGCTGCTCACTCACTCCCCCCAATCCAGTGGGATGGGGAAGAGAATTGGAAAAAAAGAAGTAGTAAAATTCATGGGTTGAGATAAGTACAGTTTAATAGAACAGAAAAGAAGAAACTAATAATGATAACAATAATAAAATGACGACAGCAACAATAATAATAGGATTGGAATATACAAGTGATGCACAATGCAATTGCTCACCACCTGCCAACCGATGCCCAGTTAGTCCCCGAGCAGTGATTTGCCCCAGCCCCGCTCCCCCCCCAGTTTATATACTAGACATGGCATCACATGGTATGGAATACCCCTTTGGCCAGTTTGGGTCAGCTGCTCTGGCTCTGTCACCTCCCAGCTTCTTGTGCCCCTCCAGCCTTCTTGCTGGCTGGGCATGAGAAGCTAAAAAAATCCCTGACTTTAGACTAAACATTACTTAGCAACAACTGAAAACTTCAGTGTTATCAACATTCTTCTCATACCAAACTCAAAACATAGCACTGTACCAGCTACTAGGAAGTCAATGAACTCTATCCCAGCTGAAACCAGGACACTGCAGTATATGTATTTGAAGGCAGTGTGTTCCTAGCTTCACTGTAATTATGATACTGGTCAGCAGAGACAGCTGGTGTACTTGGAATCAGTATGTACCCTAATGTTTTACAAGTTACCTCCTTTAATGCTTATGCATAATATGTACATGCTAGATGCTCTCTGTTATCTGTTAGATAAACATGTGGAAGCTGATAAATGAGCAGTTGACAAGAGCAGCTGTTTTAACTGATAGTTTTATCATTAGATTTCAGAGTTAATACCACATTGGCAGTTAACATTTTTTACTTAAAAATAGGATTTGTGTGAATTCAGGGGGAAAAAAGCCAGTAGCTTGATTTTACATACATTTTTGGATTAACTTCTTAAAAAGCTTTTTAGATGCTGTTGTTGCTTTAGCAATAAGCAAATATTAAGGTTTTAGAGTTAGCATTAGAAGTCATTCTACTATACCTTTTAGCCATTGCATGACTTGTTTAAACCTCAACTCTGCAGAGCTGCTTACAAACTAAATTCTGATAACTTGCCTTATTAAATCTGTCATGACAGCTCTATTGCTTCTCATCAATAGGGAATTTCAAAAACTCTTTTCAGCTTTCATGGTACTCACTTTCATAATCGCTTGTCTTGGTTTATCTTTCAGGGCTACTTACTGTATGAGAGGCAAAGCAAGTGATAGTTTTGTGGCACAGGTGATTAGTAGAAAGTGAAAAGCAGAAGTTGAATATTTGCCAAGCTTAAAAAAATATATATATATATATATACACACATATAGCCATTTTCTGGTATTGAAAGACAACTTGTTTGGTTCTGAAAAAACACTGAAATACTTAACAGGCAGATGGAAAATTTGGTTATGAAGAGAGAGACAGGGAGAATTTTGCCTTTGTCTTCCATTAGGAATTAAGTGTTGAAATAAGGGGAGCTTATTCCTTAAATAAGGAGAGCTTAATTGGGGATGCAAGAATAGCCAGCAAATACAGAACCTGTTGAATCTCTGGAGATTGACAGAACTTGTTCCTCAGTAACTAGCCATAAACTAGCACTCACTATGATGGAATCTGATGTAGTTTAATACTAATTTTTGCCTTGGCTAATACCGGGAACTAATGAACTGCAGATACTTTTTGCATGTGAAAAGCATTCAAAATCCTTGAGAAGTAACTGATTTTTGTCCAAGATGTTTATATGGTTTACTCTTGAGTTTTCAATCTAAAAACATTTTCTTTCAGGTTATGGCTCACAGCTCACCACAGAGCATACTGGATGATGTTGCCATGGTGAGCAGAAATTGTGTAACTGATATACTTTCTACATTATGCTGAAGCTAATAGTCAATTCTGCAAAATAGTAGGAGTCCATAACAGAAATATTTGGTGTTCATAGAATATGCATAGAAAATGTGCATTAGATATGAAAGCTGTTTTGATTAAACAGATCATGCTAGCACAGGCATGATTTTGCATTTACAGCATCTAGGTAGAAATTACTGATCCCTGTCCAGAATTTCTCAGTATTCAGAAAAGTAGAACAAAGATTCTGTCCCTAGCAGTAGAAGTAAGAATCACCAATAACAGAAATGTATCAGAAATATAAACTTCTATTCCTTACCATTCTTGTAACTAGGTCGTTATAATTAGTGGTTTAGTGGGTTTATTCCTAATTAATGAGCAAAAGGTGATTTTTCTCTAGAAGAGTAAAAGCTCTTTTTTGCCTGGTGTTGGAAAAGAGAAACTGAAAGGTGAACAAAAACTAAATGTTCACTCTCTCCCAATAAGGAAACTTGGAGGCAGAGTTGGTAGGAGTCAGATTCATAGCAGAATTTTGTAGGTTGTTCTTGGTGTGACTAGTAGGTGAGCTGGAGAACTTCCTGAGAGGCAAAGCCTGAATAATAAGTTCAAGAAAGAGAAATCCATTGAGACATTACTTAATATAATATCCAAGGAAGTTCCAGGCTGAAAATGAGCAGAGACTAGGAGAGAATTAAGGGATAATACCACATGTGTATGTCCTGTTCTTACATTCTTCCCAAGCCTGCCATTTCTCTGCCTCTTCCCAAGCTGCTTTTGGGGACTAGGATACTGATACTTTTATTTCTTAGTGGTCAATGTCTGCATTATACAAGTATATAATTAGTGCTTAGTCAAGTCAGATGACAAATGCAGGACAGACAAATTCACTGAAGTTTTACCCAGTGCCTCCCTCAAAGACTTAACTTGGATTACACTACCTCCACTTTGTAGTTCTGATGTGTCTAGAGTTAGTCTTTGTATCTGGAATGATGTGTCTAGAATTAGTCTTTGTAACCGGAATGCTTAACCTAAAAAATAATCTATAAAATGTGTATTTCCTACAGGTACTAGATGAAGAAGCTGAAGTTTTCATAGTCAAAATGTGGAGGTTGTTGATATACGAGACAGAAGCAAAGAAGATTGGTCTAGTGAAATAAAGCACTCTCCTTGCTTCTAGGGTTCCATTTCAATTTTGGGCTTTTTTTTTTTTTTCCATCATTCAAAGACTTCAAATTTTCTCTGTTCTCAGAGATTTGAGACCTGTATTTTTTTATGTAGAAAATGTGAATTTTTTTGTCCTCTGCTCTGAGGCCCTCTTTACCCTTCTCAGTTAGTTATCTGAATCCTGCATTGGTTCTCTTTATAATTCACAAGGTACAATTACCGGTATGTTTTATAAGCTGCAGCTACTGTACATGCTCTCTGGTAATTTTGTTATGTTACTCTGATTCTTGTAAATATTAAAGAAAAAAAAAAAGCGTCCCTGTCTTGCAAAACACTTGCACTTAATGTGGAACTGTATCAGTTACAGATGAAGACAAATTATTTTACTGCAAATTTATCAGTGCTCTTTTTTTTTTTTTTTTTTGCACACTCTCTTTTTATTTAAGGAATGATCAGAAAACAATTTCAAAATAAGTGGCTTGAGCTGCTTTCACAGAACAGCTTTGTGTGTTCATTTAGTCCCCTCATCTGGCTCTGGAAAAGGAGTTCCCTCAGACTTTTCATTCTGATGTGAACCAGCGGCAGTCTTGGTACTTTGTTGCCCATTTAGAATTACTAATGAAGCTGGGAACTTAATCTCTTGCAGACGCTCTGCTTCTTTCCTAGAAAGTGTAAATTGCAGGAAGTTTTTTATTCTTTGCACAGTTAAAACAAGAGCAGGACCTAAATTCAATAAGTGCTATTTAATTATGTTTTGGTTTTGGTTTGGTTTTTTTTTTTAAACCTAGGATATCTTCTGCTCAATTTCATTTTAGCCCTTCCCTATTGTCCCTTCTGTCTCCAAAATAATGAGATGGATTTTTTTTTAAAAGAAATTATTTTTAAAAACATTTTTTTAGTATTTAGAAAAAAAATAACCGGTTTGAATGTAACTGACCATAGCAGTTGACAAAAACTAAACAAGTAAGAGTAAGTTTTCAAAGGAAGCCGAAGTCTTGTTTTTATCCAAACTGTTAAACTAGCCCCAACTTTTGTTTTCTACTGTAAGCAGTCTATCGTCCACGAAAAGAGGGTGATATTTTCCTGCCTTGTTTGTATGGGTTTTTTATAAATAGGCTGATATGGTATAAATGATGACATGTACTGTAAACTGCATTTTTTATCTCATACCTGGGTAAGAAGACAAATCGATAATGTTCTATGAGCTGTTTTGATTGCAGGAGGACTGTGTTCCAGGGAGCAAACTGTCTGAAAAACATTTTTAATTTTTAACACAATTCTTAATAGCAAACAAATTAAGTAAAGGTGTTCCAGTATCTCTATATTGTATTTAACTGAAGGATACAGGTTGACCTGTTCAGAAAACATAACTGTGACATTGAGTTACTAGTTCTTTGTATCTGGAGAGGACACTTGAAAACACTGTTCTTAACAAATGGGATCGTGTAAAGGTTCCACCATGTAAATATTTCAGATATTAAAAATGTATATATTTGATTTAAGGGCTCACATTCTTTTGGAGTCTTGTGCAGCATGCAGTTATATTTAACACTGGTTTCTGAATCAACAAGTGTTGCCAAATTAGGGGTGGGTTTTTTTATAACTACCTCCTGCTTTAAGTCAGGTGACCAGAAGCCTGCAAATGCAGATGTGATCTCAATATGTTCTTTCTCATCCCTGTAATACTACACACCACAAAATGTTCTTTTTTTAACTTGGAAGTGTAATGCTCAGATGTTACTTTTATGTTGTGCTTGAGTTTGTGTGAGAATGTGTTGGTTTACGTACATATGTGCTGCAACCTTCCTCTTTTTTTTCTTGCAACTTGATGTTACCCTAAGAGATTACTTCCCCATTCTTCCCGTACAGTTTTGCATCAGCATTTACCAAAAATTCTCCAAATTCTAAATAAATTCAAAACTCACTCTGTTTGTAGTAGATACAGAGAAGAGGGAGAGTGAACTTCATGAGTGCTTTTTGTCCTGCTAATGTGGCATTCTGTCTCTGTCATTAGTAATACTTAAGCCAAATGTGACAAATGCTTTGTAATGCCACTATTGTAGATTGCCTCAAGTCCTTGTTGAGATTCTTCAGTGAAAGCTCAAGTTGTGAAACTTCAGCTTATTTTCTTCTGCCCTAAACTAAAGCTGTGTGTTCATCTATTATTTATGCATTGGCCATAAGCCTGTACTCTTCCTTTCCCAAGGAGACTGAAGGCATCTGGGTGAGGAAGACATCTAAAATTAAAGCTGGAGTGTTAAATATCCAGGTAAATAAGTATTTAGAAGCAGTTGTGACATTAATTTTGTGGAAGTTGAGGTTTTTCTTCAGTAGTGGAAGGAGGAAGGAATGTTCACTAATAGTATCTCTGGCTTGGCTTATGCAAGTACTTCCAACAAATCTTCCTCTTTCAGAATGCAAAATATTGCTTTATAAAGTCGCTTCTAGTCTTTACCTCTTACTCAAATCAGTGTTATTACTTCTCAGTGATAACAATATATTTTGTGTCTGTGATGCTGGGGGGTAGAGCACAAATTACATATTGCTGAGAGGTCCTCCATATAGAAAAGTAACTTTCCTTTGTTAACTGTTTTTCTTTCAACATGCAGTAATGGAATTATTTCAAGATAGACTTGGAAAACTGGGGGTAGAAAAAGCCTTTTTTGCCAACATTACAACACTTTACTGTCCGAATATGCGATTTAGTACACACTTGTGTGTTATGTTAGTGAATGCACAGATTAAGAGTATACTGAGAGTGAGATCCGTTAGCAAAGTATGTATGTTGCCACTGGTTTTTCCGTGCAGTATGCCCTAGTATGATCCATTCTGTGATGAAAAGGTGCTTCAAAAGTTACACACAGTGCATAGAGGGAAAAGAATATGAATATTTATACAACAGAACTGGATATACTAGTTGTTGATCTGGACTTTACTGTGGAACAAGGCTTTACGCCTTAACGTAACGCGTGCCCTTAGTCTCCTGATAATCATTCTCTATAACTGCCATTCAGTGTTTTTTGGAATATGTGAGTACAAAATATGAAGTATCATTGTTTTTCATTACTGTGCACTGAAAAGAAATGGGAAACTGTGGACAAGCAAGATCCATTACCAAGAATGAGATATTTTTGTGACCATTAATTTGATAAGAGACTTTTTTTGTTCTTAGAACATTTAACCTGTTCACATACTGATTTGGTGTTTCTGATTTTGTGTGTTTCCATCCTTCCTTCTCTTTAAGTAGGAGCCTGCACTAAAAATAACCATCTAGCTAGATGATTGTGGCTCTAAATGTGGCAGGGGGAAGGCCCCAAATAGTAAGTTTAGTTTCTTACTGAATTCCTATTTCTTACTGCTAATGCTTTGCTACTACTGAGTGGGAAGCATTAGACCTTTTCATGGTTTTTCTGGAGTTGCTAGAGAGCTGCTTGCAGGAGTAGTATTTTAGGAAGTGGATACACTTGAAACTGGAAGCTGTTGGTTTTTCTATTGCAATAAGGTCACAGTTTTTCATACTCAATTTCCTGCGTAGGAATGCTGGATGTCAAACATGCGGGCCTACAAATTAGTACACAGCCATGCAGTGTGAGCAGCATGTAAGGTATTGTTAACAGGCATTTCATCGTGGATCAAACTGATATCAGTAATATAAATAGAAGATAGCCTGGTACAGCTGTATGTCCATGTTTGGTTTTTGGGGGTTTTGGGTGGGTTTTTTTGTTTTGTTCTGGTGGTTTTTTTCTCCTCTTAAAATAACGAATAGTTTTATTTGGCTAATGGTTAGGCATCACTTTCGGTCTAAAAATGGCTTCTTTTAAATGCACTTCAGATGCATACGACCTACTGAAACTTGGGTGTTTGGGTCAAAGTGCTAACGTAAAACCTAACTTTTGTGTGCGATACTTTTGTGCTACTTCATTTTCCCGTGCGTCTTCCTGCAGTGTAGTCAAATAGTGAAACACAACATCTGTTTTAAACATGCAGAATTGCATGGTTCCTCAGAGACTTTTTTAATATTTAGAACAGATATATCTAGATATATCATAGCATTTCCTACACGTTAGTAACCCGATAAGGCTATGCACTTTGAAAAAGGAATGGTGGATTAATCCTCGACTATCGGGGACAGCAAGCTGAGTTTCAAATTGGAAATTGCCTTTGCTTCTTCCCTAACAGCGTCACTGCTGTTATTTTCGTGAGGCTTTTTTTGTGGGACCACGTTCAAGCAGGGCTCCTAGCTCACACGTGTCTAGAATTCGAAGCGCCCAGGCAGCGTATTTTCTCGCCCTACCCCTTTCTCCGCCTGGTACCGTCTCTTAACCAGGTTCCCCAGGCCGCCCTCCATCTCCCTCACAACCCTCCTCTTGCCCCGCGGGCCGGGCCGGCCCGGCCCGGCCGCGCCGTCGGAAGTGAGGTCGCGGCGGCGGGCGGGGCGCGGGCCGGAAGCGAGGGGGGGGGGCGGGCTGCGGGGCGGCGAGGAGCCGGTGGCGGAGCCCGCGGGAGGGGCGGCCCTGCAGGTCGGTCTGTCAGCCGCTGCGCCGGCGGGCGGGCTGGGCGGGGGGGGTGGGTGCCGGGGCAGCCCCGGGCAACGCTAACGCCGCCGCCGAGCTCGGGGTCGGCGCGGGTGGCGGGCCGAGGAGCGTGTGGGGCGCGGGGCGGGAGCGCTGCGCCACCCGGAGCCGGGCCGGGGGCGCCCAGCAGGCCGGGCCGGCGGCTGTGGGGGCGGCCGGGTCCGGTCGTCGTGCGGGGTAGGCACGAGTGGCGGGGCTGCGATCGGCGGGGCCGCTGCAGCGGGCCCGGGGAGCTGGCGATGTCGGGTGGGGGACAGACCCTGGCCCCCGCGGCCTTTCTGGGAGCCGGCGGCGGAGACCCTCGGCCGGCCCCGGCCCCCGCGCCGGCACGCCGAGGGGGAGCGGGGCCCCTGGCTGCGGCGAGGCTGCTCCGGCCCGGGGCAGGGCTGAGGGGGCGAGCTCCGCGGGGCGTTTGGTGTCGTCCCCCCCCGGAAGGCAGCGGCTGCTGCTTGTTGCTTATTTGAGAGAGAAGGCGCGGGTTGAGCGGACCGCACCGCGTCTGCTGTGGCTGATCGGCACTCGCTCGTCTTGCTCTTCGAAGCAGAGAAAGCGTTGTAGAGCTTCTTTGCGTGTTACCCCTATTTACTAGGCTAAACGTAAATTTCTGAAAACGGCCCTCGAAACTCTTGTTGTTCTTACCAAGGAAAGCCAAAGGAAGCAAGGAAGAACTTTTTTAGACAGGCTGTTTTAATATTAACCGCTTCCTTAGAAAAAAATGCTTTGGTGAGTCCCTTTTCAGGTAAAACAAATGAAAATGTAGTTTGTGTCCGTTTAATGCATAGTTGATTTCTAGATCTCATTCACTCATAGTTAAATTTCAAACTTGGGAGCGTTTGTTTATTTAAAAATAGAAAATAAAGTTGTTCGGGAAGATGTCCTGAATCCATTTTCTGAGCTCTTGAGTTTCCACAAGGGATTGTTTTAAGAAACCATAAGTTTTGAGGCCTGTTAAACACTGTCATTCAAGCTTTATGCAACTCCCCTGTCAGTTACTCCTCCCTGTCTTCAGTTTCTCTCTGCTTCTCAGTAGCTGGTTTTTTGCTTGGTGAGTTGGTGGTGGTTTTCTTTACCAGTCTTTAAAAAGGATTTTGTGGGTTGATGCTTTGGTTTTTTCTCCTGTAATTTAATTAGAATTTTGACATGCTGCTATCTGAAAAATCTCATTCTGATACTCTACATTTGGATAAAAATACTCAAGTTTTTCCTCTGTGGTGGCCCTGTTACTGAGAAATCTTACTAATAGTAGCCTTAAAACAACATTATTTATATTCCATAGGCCAACCAAAGAATTAGAGCGAGTGTTGCAAAAGCAATGTAATGCCTATTTATTCTCATCTAATCTTACATTTAATTATATTTTTAATTACATGCGCTTTATTTTTAATGACAAACATGCAAGAGAGCTATTCTACTGAATACTACATTGTCTTTCTTTTTCCAAACAGTTTGCGTGCTCCCGCTAGACTTGCTAAATTGGTGTTGCTTCCTAATGGGTCTTTAGTGTAAGCTACATCCCTGCTGAAGTTAGTAAGCACTATCCACTAGTCTTGTAAGATATGTATTTATTTGTAAGTAGCGGAACAGCTTTTGTATCTCAGTATCTATGAAAATAGGCTTAACTCCCTTTTCAAGTAAGATGCTGTCTTGCAGCACTTCTGGCTTGCTGCTGCCAAAAGTGAGAGTCCTTGCTTTGTGATACCCTTCCTTGTATGAGTTTTTCGAGATCCCTCCATACATTAGTTGAGTATACTAAATGAGCAGAAAAATATTCTTGTTTTCTCTTGCTGGATTTGTTTTCTTCCATTTTAGTGAGTAAAATCTACTGTAAAGAGGACTGATGAGTGCTGGAGTTGGCACAAGGTAGGAGCAGGAGCCACTTGTGGTGGAAGTGGGGACTGGCACTCCACCCTTGAGGCAGTGGTTTATTCACTTCTCTATGTTTTGTGTAACCAATTCACTGATTTATCTAGGCCTAGTCATTGTTTCTTAAAATCATGTTTTTTCGGAAACTTATGTAGTTACGTCACCCTTCTTCCTATTTCCCCTATATTGCTTTATCCTCCTTTGTTGTGGAGGTTTATTCTTGTTCGCATAGGAAAATGTTAGTACGTGACTCTTTTATGGAAGAATTTATAAAGCTATTACAAGTATAAGGCATGTTTCTGTACATTTAGCTGGTACATAAAACCTACCACTAGGGGAAATGAATGCACATTAGTTCTTGAGGCTCAGCTGAAATACTGTTTTGTGTAGCTCTAGGTTGCTCTTGGGGCATTACAGTATTAAAGATCTATCTGGATTTTAAATCATCAAGTGTGGCTCAGTCATCCTTGCTTGAAGATTCCCCTTGAGCTTATCAGCAATTCAAAACCAAACAACTTGGAGCAATCGTACTCTGCTGAGATAAAAACATACAAGTTGTGCTCTGAGCAAGTGTGCAGTGCTTCTCCTTTATTGCACAAGAAGGAATGGGGAACTGTTTTGAATTATTAGTTTGTTGCTGGCTTACTTCCGTGGGTGATGAACTAATTTGATAACGCCTAGACGCTCTTATTTTTATGCTGGAAAATCCCTATTATCATCTCTTAGAAGATATGATGCAGTTCAGTAGATAGAAAATGGTTGTCTTTAGTCTGCGTGAACTCTACAAATTGGGGTAGGGAGGGGATGGGGAACCTGGTCATGTAATAACAAAGGCTTTTTACACATCTTTTTCTTTTCAGCATCTCAAGAGGAAAGATCCATTTTGTGTAGAAATAAGTGATTTCCAGAGGACAGCCCCGATGACAGAACTGTCTGCGCATTTACCCCAGTTTCAGCATGGGCAGCTGACAGAAAACTTCCCTGATAACCATCTCAGCAATACCGTATGTAACAAACAATTTTATTACCTGCTAGCAGTTAAATCAGGATGAATAATGAAAATACATGCATGAAAATACAGTTTGGAACTCTAGAAATCTGTTTGTTGGGAGTAATTTTCTCTATCTGGACTGTTGTGGTGATAAGCAGTGCCAAAAGAAATATTCTGTAAAACATCTAATGTTCTAAACTAATTTTTATATACAGATAAGAGTTCCTCCAGTTTAAAATGGTGTTGGAGTGACCAAGCCCTCAAGAAAAATAAGAAAATGGGGTGGGATACTCCTGTGTCAAACATTGACCTTTAGAGGATTTAGTAAGCTCTCTTGATCCATCCTGACTGTGGTCTGGTTGATTCACAGGTTTCTCAGTCACAGAGTTAATTTTAGTCTTAGCAGAGCTTGAAGCCTGGGTTTTGCTGTTGCTATTGGTGGAGGACTACTCCTATGCAGGAAGAGCAGCACTGTCTTGTCTTACTTGTGAATAATTGTCAAAGTGCTGTCAGAGTTCTGATGAACAGAGTTCATCATTCTCAGATGTTTTGGGGGGGAGGGAGAACGCAAACCATAAAGTTCTATATGATTATTCTGAAAGACCTAAGCGCATAATTGTTGCTAAAGCTATACTCACTGTACTGCATGTGTTGCAGTAAAACCGAGTTTAGATGATCTGCTTGGGTGTGGTGCTCAGACTCTTGGATTTGTCCTGCTCAGTTCTTTGTTCCTGCTATAGCTCTTGAGTATCAGGTTTCTTTGTGACACAGAAATGCTTTTGTGAGGCTGGGCCACTTGTAGCCATGTTTATGGCAGTGATTCAAGAGAATATTTTGATCCCTGCTCTATCTCTTCTATACAATCCAGCAGTTTAAGTAGGATTTTGAAAAATCCTTGTCTTTATCTCAGATCAGCATCCTGCTATATCAGTAAAAATATAAACCATTTGAAAATTTATTTTTAAATTAAGAAGTCAGTCTGACTTAAGACCATACTGATTATAGAAACTGTTAGTAAAAACAGAGAAGTGGAAACTTTCCTACTGCATCTTTTGTGCTTATTACTTCAGAGGGATTGAAAAGGGTTTCTTTTCATCTTGCAGAGGTGAGAGATTAATTTCTGTTGAACACTTCTGCCAGATTAAAAAGGCAGAGCTCAGCGATAAGCTGTAGGCTCACCATCCTTACAGATAACTTGGTGATGCTCCTTCCCAGCCATGGGGGATGGATGGTTCTATTTAATTCTCACTAACAGACTCTACTGATGAGTAACTACTACTTGTGCTTTTTCTTTCCATGTTTAAGTGTAACTCTAGATGTAGTTTCAAGACTTAGTTGTAGTGATTTTTCTCCCCTACGCACATCGGCTTTGTTTTTGTACATATGTACAAAAAATCCTTTCCTGCTTAAGTGTATCTAGCTTCTGTGGCTAAGAGTCAGCATGTGAAATCACAAAGAACTGTAATTTACCATGTCATATACCAGTCCACACACCAAGAGTTCAGTCCAGTCTTCAATATCTGTCACTGTATATCTGTCACCTTTAAACATAAATGGCGTATTTGAGAACTAATGAAGTCTATGCCCAATGTTAGGCAAGGCAGTCTGCTCCTGATACATAAATCTGGACTTAATAAATAAAATATTCTTATCAAATATGCTAGTTTTTTATCTCTTGGTTCAGGGGCATTGCTCTGGGTTTGCTATTAACTATTTTCCTGATAGGAAAGAAACCCCTATCATTACGCGTAGTTCGTAACTTACGTTTGCTTACGGTGTTACAACAGGTGTTACTGACTTTTTAGCTTCAGAATTTTCACTTTTAACTATGTCTGAGGAAAGTGAAGAGTCTGTTCCTTTGCTTCCACTTCAGCAAGAGTCCATGGCCTCTGCTCTGTTTAATACTGATCAGGTAGGATATGAGTGCACTTTGTTCTTCTAAGCAGTGGGGCACGCGCATGTCACGTTTAGCTACACTTTAGTAGCCTGAAAGGACAACTTTTGTGTAGTTTTAACAGTGAATGAGAGAATAACTCATAACTCTTGATGCTGATCTGGTTTTCATGCACTGTGTTGTAGTACATAAAGGCATTTTGTGATTGTGTCTTTGTTCCTAACTAGTGAAGGGAATAAAATGGCACATACTGGTCCAATTTCTTCAATTTTTCTCTTTATGTTTGGTTTTGTGGTTTTCTATAGTGGCGTGCTAGTTAATCAACCTTTTCCTTTGGCTGTTTTTGTGTTTGCTTTGCAAAACTGTGGATTTTTATTTTACTTTCTATATTTCTGTGCCTAAGATAGTGGTAAGTGTGTTCTCATGCAGGACTGCTATTAGAGCACAGAAAGAGCAGCATATTCTGCAGGTGTGCAGAAACCTAAATACTGGTTCTGCTTGCCTTTTGAAGTGTTCCAAGGCTCTCATTGTCTCCAATGTAGTGTTACTTATGATCGTCTTAGGCAGTTTATTTAGACAGGTAAGCTTATTCTTGTCTTGTTGTAGACTGAGAGAAATGGAACATTTTACTATCAAAGTGAAAAATGTTACATTTGAGCTATAATCTGTACAGAAGGAGGTTGAGCTACAGCCAGCATTTCAGAATAATTAAACATGATCTCTTTATTTGCTTTCTCCCATATTCCTGTTTCTGTCTGGCTTTTAGTAATTGTATGTGAGGACTTTATGCAAAATACCAAGTGATTTATAGTGAATCTTTCATTTAGGAAGAAGTAATATTGGACACAAGGTCTTTTTCAAGACATACTTTAAGTTAATGATACTAAATTAAAATAAAGGTCAAAACCTTAATTCTAAAAATTTGGTTGCCTGCTAGTTTTAATTGTTTAATTAAGACAGTGTTAGATATTTTTTTTTTCTCCCCTTATATTCAGTTTCCTTTTTGAAAAATAAAGCAAATTTTCTTAGAGGACACTTCTTGAAACTCTGCAGAGCTTGATCGTGAGGATACCACAAAAAAAAGGAGAAAATAGGCAAAGGGTTTGGTGTGTACTGTTACTTTGTAATGTTTTGTAAAAGCAAATTTTTCATGAGTTGGGGAAGTTGCAAAGCTTCAACTAAGGTTTTAGCAGTGCCAGTGTTTACAGTTCAAAGTCCAGGGCCTTGTACTCCTTAATCACTTAAGTGCTTTTGAAAAGTCCACTATGAGTTCCTGAGTGTATACTGAACATCTTATCTTTTCTGAGGGTGGGGCTGGGAAAATTCTCTGTAAAGAATCTCCAAAATAACTACTGATTTATCAAAAAACTGCAGTTAGTTAATGAGATACAAGTCAGCAGTTGTGTTTGGAAATGCTGTTAAGAATAGGTGATGAGACTTTAACATAGCGTATTTAAGGAAAAAATCACCTGCATGGGAGTACTTAAGCAGAAATTCGTTAGGTTATTTTCAGTGCCCTACCTTATGTCTAGAGCAATTTTACTAAAACTGAGTGATATTTTAAAGGTATTGCAAAAGGTACCTTTCTTCAGTTTATTGTACATTTTAATCTAAAGCTGCTTTAGTGCACTTACTCAAACTGAACTGTTTGTAAATGAAGTAGTTCTGAAGAAATGAGATTCATTTTGTAAGGAATCAAAAATCTTTGTGTTACATCTCTTTTATGTTAAACCTCTTGAGTGAAGAGAATGGGAACAGTACAGCATTGACTTTGGACATGGTAATACAGTAAAAAACCCCAAGTAGTCTGTGTAAAATGTTGCATTTTAGGGCTTGTTTAGAGTGACTGGTAAACATAAAATGGTTTTGTTTCTTTGTAGTCCAGAACAGGTAAAACATAGCTCACTTTCCTGTTTCGTTCTCTGTATGTTCACACAACATATAAAAGGCTTAATGCCCTCTGCTAACGGGGCTTCTTGGAGAGGGGGCAGAAGGTTCGTGACACCAGGAGTGCAGGTGCCTGATCATTTACTTGTGGGTGGTGTTCTCAGATTGTTTTTTTGCTTCTGGTTAATCTTAATTCCACTGAAACTTTACCTCTGTCCTTGTGTTTGAATTATACCCTTGAGTTTCATGTGGCAGTATCAGGAAGCTCTTTCATATTTGTTGACAAGAGTGGTGGAATTTCTTCAATGACAGTGAAAGGATGGGGCAGTAGTATCCTTGGGAAAGGAGAGAAAGAATCTCCACACCTGGCTCAATATGCTAAAAATTTGGGATCAAAACTCAGTATAAAGACTGAGAATTGCCTGAGTTTGATTACCATTTCTGTGTCATTCTTATTGCTAAAAATGTGGGAATGCAATACCTCATGAAACTCCATTTTAATATATATTCCAGTTAGTGTACTGTAGTGGGAATACCATGGTAGGAAAGTAGAAATTTTCTTGGGATTTTCATGGAGTTAGGGTCATAAATGTCTGTTTGGCATCATTTCTAGGAACAGGTATAGTTAATCCTTGTCACGCTATGAGTAATCTACTGTCATGCACCCTTGTATCAACTGTAGTTTGAACCAAAGGAGAAAGCTGTTTGTCTTTATTCAGCTTTTTAAATTCTGTTTAAAGGAAGGGCAGCATAGGCTGTTAGATCCAACCAGCCTACTTTCAGCTGCTGCTGGTTTTAATATAAATGCTTCTAATGTAACCCTGTGTTCCCATTCTTTTGGTAACTATGTGATGCAATTAATTACTACTGTTTTAAGTCTTTGCTGCAGCAAGTGTTTTTAACAGTAAATATTACCTTGCACGTTTCCCCCTCAAGATAATTTTTAGCTTAGTGTACAAGAATATGATTGTGGGTAGTTGCTGAGGAAACTGGTTTTTATTTATTGCAGAATGACAACAGTGAAAGACGTCGCCATGATAATAGTGAGCGCAGAAGAAATGACAATCCTGAGTCTGAGACCAATGGGCAGCCACAAAACAACATTCAGCAAGTGGTGGAACAAGATGAAGAAGAAGATGAGGAGCTGACACTGAAATATGGGGCTAAACATGTGATTATGTTGTTTGTACCTGTCACGCTTTGCATGGTGGTCGTTGTTGCAACCATCAAGTCTGTCAGCTTTTATACACGGAAGGATGGACAGCTGTATGTATTAATTTTTTTCCCCTATCTTTTCAGTGAACTCAGATAATTTTCTTTAATCTCCATTTCTTCAGAAGTCTAATTCAAGCAGTGAACTCCCTCTTGCCTCCCTTTTCCCCTCCACCAGCCCGAAGATAGTTTTGTTTTATTCCTTCCAGAAATTAGACTCTATATTCATGGTACTACTGACATTTGTTTGTCTGGTGACCAGTTGGGATAATATCTTGGTTGTGACTGCTTGATCCAAATCCTAGTCCTCATTTTAATACTTTATTGAGACCTGTGGTATTTATAAAATAAACTCAATCTTGAGCCAAAGCCATTTTAGTTGTACTCTGCTAGAATACAAAGATTTTGAAAAAGGAAAAAAACCTACTCATTTAAATGAAGTAACATATATGCCAAGTTCTGGTTTGCCTGTGCTGTTTCATGAAAAAATTCAAATGCAGGAGGAAGATAGCTTTATAAGGTTCACTTCTGTTGCAGTTACAGAAACTTTCCTAGCAAGTTTCCTGTATAGATTGATTTTTATTTTTTTTCAAAATATTGATGTTGCCAAAAAAAAAAGTAATTCCAGTGAAAGCTGATTTGAGAGAAAGGAGACAAATGAAGAACACTGAGCCTGTCAGGACCTGCAGCAAATCAGTCTAAATGTTCCACTGCGAAAACATTTAGACAAAATTATTCAAAGTGTGTTTGGCTTTGAAATGTTTGTATAATACAAGCATGTCATAAAATGTTTCAATAAAACACAAAGTTCTTTTTCACTATCAAAATTATCGATCAAAAGAATCATTTTTCTTGAGATTTTATTTATGGTAAGTGTCTTTCCCCCCCACCCCCACCCCCCAAAGAGTGGTTTTTTTCCCTAGGTGGTTGTATTTAAGAAAAAGAGTAGAGCCTATACTTTTTTTTTTGTTGTTGAAATCGCTGGGGAACCTTGCGTTGTAAATCCACTAGATGGTGTGCTTATTATAAAGGTCTAGCTGCAGTAATAGTCTAGTGATTCATAGCTTATGAGTAATTGTATCAAACACTGTTTTTTGTTTGTTTTACAAAGTAGAAAATAGTAGTAATCTAAGAATGTAGGAAAGGCAAGTCTTCTAAGGAATATTTTTTTTCTTTTTTTAATTAAATTTTGCCTAATATGATCCCATGCTGCCTTTCCGATTTTGCCTGAGTAGAAAATAGCTGTTGCTTTTACAGCTGTGGACTAAAAGATTACTGCAGTTTCATTTGATGTTGACCTCACATATCAGAAACATCTGTGCATTCAGTGGCATTTCAGTTGACTCTCTGTTGTTGTAGCATCTACACTCCTTTCACAGAAGAGACAGAGACAGTAGGACAGAGAGCCCTGAATTCAATTCTCAATGCGGCTATCATGATCAGCGTTATCATTGTCATGACCATACTCCTGGTTGTGCTTTACAAATACAGGTGCTACAAGGTGAGTATAAATATAATTGACTTGAGTAATTGTGCTGGTTTTATTTATTAGTACAGATTATCAAGAATGGAACAAAATGAAGGGTTATCAAGGATGAGTGAGCAAAAGTAGCAGAATTGGTGATTCAATTCACTGTTTAAATTTTGTGGCTTCTGTTCCTTTGAGGCAATGGGGAGGCAGAGGGCTGGTGCTAACACTTCTGGCTGTTTTGTCAGTTACAAGTAGGGTGACTTTGTTTCCTATTCCTGTGAAATGTACCATGTACTGAAATCTGCCTGTGGTCAAGAACTACAAAGTACAGACATGGTCCTACAATTTGAAATTCATTCAGGAGTTCAGGGCCTTTTCAAGGGCTCCCCTCTCCCCACCCTGTCCCAGTATAGAAGTCTCCCAAGAGTGTGATATGAGCGTGGCTGTACACGCCAGGCGATACCCTTATAGCAAACACAGAGACTCTAAGGCTCTTTTGTGAAAGACTTCAATCGTATAATGATGTAATCTAGGCAAGTCCAGGCTTAGCATAAATAATTGCAACATCACCTGCCTGGGCGGAGTTGTTAATGAAAATTCCTGGTTATCTTTTGGTCTTAGTGATCCATTTGACAAGGCTTGGCCTAATAAAACTTCCCAGTGTGCAGCCAGACCGTTGAAGCTGTTTCATAGTTGTAAAACGGGCAGTGGGATCCATGTACTGGCACAAAGCTTTGCTCCACTTTATTTTGTTTTCAAGAGGGAAAAATGGTTGTCATCTTCATGGCTGTGGGCGAAACTCCTTTACAAAGTATTTGTGGAGCGACTGGGGAAACGTTTTTGCCTGGATCTGCATACAGCTTGGAATAGTGTTTTTTAAAGTATGGACCTTCTACTCTATCGCATTGTGGTGTTAAATGTGAACTGACAAAGTTTTTCTTTTTAAACTGTCAATTCTGTTAATTCTAATGAAGTCAGATAACCGATGTACTTCAGCTAGGTTCCTTGGCAGCCAGTCGGTTCTTCTTATGTGCTGAAGGCAGCAACTAGTTTTTACTAAGCTTTTCACATTTCTGGCTTTCTTCTTTGACCTTACAAAGCATTGCACGTTCTCCTTACAAAAATAATTGTCGTACTAAAAAAATAGAATGATTGGACAACAGAAATTTCCTGTAATTATATTTTATGCTAATTAAAAGAAATAAATTATTTATTTTTAGAATTGCTAACAGAGTATTTCTATGCTGCTATACCAGAGTGTTGTAAAATGTAGTTACCTCTCCATTGAATTCTCTTTTACATGCAGTTCTATATGTAGAATGTCTAGATTATGAGGAATGGAACTTATAATGAAAGAATGTTAGGCCTCCAGCTGGTAATGATAATTTGGTTATCTTCACAAGATTTTTATATGAAAACTCCTTTGAAGAAAGGAAATGCTATTTCAGCTTTACTGCTGTTAGTTTCCTATGTTTCTCCTGGATGTGATAAGTTAAGCATGGTCCTGATTCTAGCTCCTAAATCTAACCAGAAACAGCATCTTCAAAAGTGACAGTATTTGACTAGCTTTTCTTTTTAGTGTATTTTATTATTCTCTGCATTCTTCAATCTGCCTAACCAAAATCTGGCTGCTGTAGCTCATTTGAATTCTCTGCATTCTGCAATCCTTAGTTTTTATTCAAGTTGTAGTGGGCAAAGCCGACTCTGTACCAGCAATCAATTAGTGTTGAAGCTGTTGTCAAATGAACAATGCAAATTCTTTAATTAGAAGGCAACAAACCTGTCATGGTATCCTGCTAGGAAACCGCTGGCCAAAACTTACGAGAAATAGTTTGGAAATATCACTTGTGTGAAAAGAGGCTGGTGATCTGGGAAGTGCTATAGCAAATGAGATACTGAGAATAAAACAAACATCTGTGTGTAAAATGCCAACTTATGTCAACTCTTGAAACTACCTCCTTCAGTACTGTTGACAGTAGTTATGCAAAGTGTGTGTAAACATTTGCTGGACTATAGCCTTGGTGTTTGACATTGTTAGCATGTTACTCTTTTTACTACAATGAAACATTATTATTCATGTTACTTTCTTAAGTGGTAAGAAAGTTTAAGAGCTTATACTACAAATAGAAGAACTACAGATAGACGTCATGTTATTATTAAAAGAAATGACACGGCTTGCTTTGCCATTTTCTTAAAATGGTTTCAACTAGTCTTAGAGAGAAATAAAATTACTTTTGTTAAGTTGTTACTTAGATATATAAGTAGCTTTGCAAGTTGTTTGAAAGTTGGATTCTGTTTCAGGTACCTATCAATCTTCAGCTTTAGTATGTGTTTTTTCCTCCAGATTGCTATGAGCAAATACTGAAAGCCAATCTGTTAGTTAAATGACAGGTTTTATTAGGTTGAAGATTAAAATTGAACCTGGTTTGAGAGACAAGACAGTGTGAAGGAGGAGAATGAACGTTTCAAAAATTGCCGAGAACTTTAAAAATGCTTATGAAAAATTCAGTGTTAGACTAAATGTACTAAATTACTAACTGTAAGAGCTAGATTCTTAATTTGCTGGAAAGTCCTGGTTGCCTCATGTAAATCTGATTCCTTTAGTCTGTGTGCATATGGCCTTTACTTTTAAATTAACTTTTGCAAAATATTTTAAAAACTGAAGATGCATTCTACTACACATCTTTCAGAAGAAGAGAAATAGATAACACAATTTCTGAACAGTTTCTGAATACTTTGATCTGGTGTACATATATAGCTACTTTAACCAGTCAATTTTCCACTGAGCATTTCTGTTTGAAGCAGGATTTCTTATGCAGCTTGAATTTCTAGATTATTGCTTCTGACCGGTTATCTACCTACAACATTGAGTCTGGTGTTATATATAAGATTCTGTGCTGGAAATTTGACAAATATATGTTTCATTCTCAGTTCAGAGAGTACCAGAGTTACAGGGCTCTTCAATCTTAATTTTTCATTTTGCACAGTAATATACAAGAGTGGTATGCACTTTCATCAGTGCAAAGTCTGAGTGCCTGTCATTTCCAAATTTAAACCACTGAGTACAACCCTGAACTGTTTTTTGTTAAATTGTTGGGCATGTATGTCTGCTCTCATATCAAAATTAGGGTTTATGTCTATAGGTGATTTATAGAGAATACAGAAATCTTTATATAGTCATTCATTGATGATATGCTAATTCCAACAGATAAGCAATGAAGATTTTTCATATGTTCCAGCATTTAGTTCTATAACCGTATTCTGAAAATTATTTGGAATCAGAGCAGGCTTTTTAATTGTGCAAAAATGAATCATGTTTTCCATCTGTGTTAATGCTGGATACATCTGCTATGTTACAATGCCACTGTTATCAAAATGGCCTAAAAATGTAGAAGCAGTAGTTTTCATTTATAGAACCTCTACTGAAAGACCACAAAGCACTTAAAATTCGTAAGTGTAAATTGAAATATAATAGTGTGTATAGACTAAGTATGAATTTAGTAACAACCACAGAGAGAGAGAACTGAATATAATTTTCTTGCTTTAATCAAAAGGGAAAATAACCTTAAAAGCATTTTTAAGTAGATATTAACTTTAACAAGTCTAAAAAAAAAATATCTGTATTGATGTCTTTTTTCCAGGTGATCCATGGCTGGCTTATCATTTCTTCTCTTTTGCTGCTTTTCTTTTTCTCATTCATCTACCTGGGGTAAGTGAACTAAAGCATTAATATGCTTTTCTTCATGTATCACTGTGTACTTATTTATATTAGAACTAGCCCTTGAATGTTAAGAAGAATGATAGTGAGTAAGCTATTGCAATAAAATTTTTAGTTCTATATAGGTTCATAGAGTACACGTAAGAGAGGGAGATTTATGGGTTTATAGTGCAATTTATAGTGTGCAGAAGCTGTCCATCACATGCATTGCCACTTCCACAGGGTAGCTTATTCTGCTAGCATATTTTCTGATAACTCAATTTTTCGTAGCCATATGACTCAGGGGCAGTTGTTTACGTCATGGCTTTGGTAGTGGGCAATATATGCAAAGGCTGTTTGCATGGGAGTGACAGAAAAGAATCATCTGAAAAGAATCTACTCTCTCACCAAAATATATTCAGTGTTTTTCTTTTCAAATTTGGAAGCACACCTTTACCCAGACATCAAGAAAAGTTGTACATAATACTCAGATTCTCTAAAATGAGCAACCTGATCAGGGTTTGTAACTAGAGTTATGCCATGAAATTATACTGTGTATATTTTTGTACCACTTGATGACAGATACACTTCTCTTCAAAGAAACTTATTAAATTTGGTCTCTAGGGGGAGAAAATGGTGTTCCTTCAAGTCACTAATTTTTGCCAAAAGTGATCTGTGATGCCTTTTTTGGTCAGTATTTTCTCTAACCTTAATAGTGACTTTTGAAATACAAGGCAATGTGTGCTGCGCGAGTGCAGTGCAGGCTGGGTGAAGACAAGTTGCCAGGCTCACTTCCTTTGGGTTTGGGTTGGAGCTGGCAGTCTTCCATAAGCATGTGTGAATAGAGGGACTGAAGGCTTTCCTGAAACCGTGCTTTCCTTCACCTGTTCTTGCTGCCTCATAGCAGTACTGGCTTCCTTTCGCAGAGGTCCAATGAGTGAGGAGGGAGTCTGTAGACCAATTATATGTGATAGCAGTGAGGGGCATCCTCTTAACACTGTACATCTCAGAGGCCAGCTAACAGCTACAGAAGACAAATTTCCTGTAGGAAAGTATAATGCAAAATAAAAGCTTCTTAGTGCCTTGATGTGTTGCTAGCAGCAGAATTTGCAAAAGGCCACCACAACTGTTTCTTCCCTGGGTCAGTGGAAATCACCTGTGACTTGGTGACAACATATTTGTCTGGTTTGGTTTTACTTATTGAGGGTCTTAATTAGTTTATAGTATTTGGTGTGACAGAGTGACACAGTTCATCCAAAAAGAAAGCTTTTTACTTTAGTGTTTGTGGCAAAGAATAAAATACAATAACCATGTATACCCTACTTTGAAGTTAGTAAAGTATTTTCTTTCCACAGGCAGCAGGTAAGTAGAGAGAGATCTGTTTGCATGCCTTTAAAGATCCATTATAACCTCACAAGTTCTTATTCTTCTGATTTTTAAAATTCATGAGCATAATCAAAATGACTGGTTTTGTGGTAATGTCCTTTCCTGTCAACTTCTGCTTTGACTGAGAAAGAAATAGAACATTAATGAAAATTTTCAGAAAAGTGAAAGAGTTGGTGTGAGGCAAACCCTGGTAAAATTATCCCCTTTTTGAAGAATAGTGAAGTACTAATTGGAAATAAAATTTTACATTTGTGCCACTCCATTGAATATGAAAATTAAAAAAAAAAAAAAATTCTGAAGTTTCCATCTGTAACTTATTTCCATTGTTTTAAGCAAATGCAGTCCATATTCTTTTCCACTTTTTTTTTTTTTAGTGAGGTTTTTAAGACGTATAACGTTGCCATGGACTACATTACGGTGGCACTCATGATCTGGAACTTCGGTGTTGTGGGAATGATTTGTATTCATTGGAAGGGTCCGCTTCGGCTCCAGCAGGCGTATCTCATTATGATAAGCGCTCTCATGGCATTGGTGTTCATTAAGTACCTTCCTGAATGGACTGCGTGGCTTATCCTGGCTGTTATTTCAGTGTATGGTAAGGTCTGGGGCAAGGCATAGTAACAGGTATTATGGTGGGTATTTATTCTATTCCCTGACTTTTCTGCTCGTCTGACTAGACCTTAAAAAAAAAAAAAGTGTGTGTGTGGCAGTATCATCCAAAGCAGCAGATAAGGTGATTACAGACTTCAGAAATAAGATCGTGATCTAAATGAAGATGAGTTCCCTGCAGCTAGTGGCTTTGTGTGACTGTGTGATGCCATCTTCCTTCATGTTTTCTGGGCTTTCTAGATTCTTTGGAGAGGAGAATTGAAGTAATTTAAGAGAGGAGGAGATAAGAGACCTATGTCGCCATTTTAATCTCTTCTATGAAGGTGGAGAGCTACCTTCTCATTTTCCCCAAGAATCCTTGGAAACCATTGTATGTTAAGAATTTAGGAGCTTGTTGTCTGGGTACAGTCCCATACAGGTATAGATCTGCCCAACGTAGGAATTGCTTAAATTTGTGGACATAGAAACAACACCCTGATCCATACCTGGTAATATAATGAGAAGGAAGCAAGGAAGGATTAAAGGCAGTTTTCATTGCTCATCCCTAATAATATAATGAGAAGGAAGCAAGGAAAGATTTAAGGCAGTTTTGGTTGCTCAAAGTCATTTTACATTTAGATGGATACAGTTTTGAGATCTGTTTCCCTGATTTTTTTAAAATAAAAAGAAAATTCATTTGAATTATTGCATATTATGCTTTTTCAGAATGATGACTGAGAGATACCTAGATGTAGTTTTTTCATAAAGCTTTAGAGGGCACTGGACACTTTTGGTAAGAAGATCACTCTCTATTCCAAATACCAATTTAGATCCCAGGCAAGCCTAAAAGCCAGTTACTTAGACATAATTAAAATATTACAGCTAAGTGTATCCATGAAGATGTGCTCATAACTTGGAATTTTTTTGGAAGCATGTAAGTGTGATGAATGTGTACTCTGAAAGTCACTGATGATGGTAAAGACTGAGAATCTGCACAGTTGTAGAAATGCAGAAGATAATAAGATTTGATTGGCTCTGGTAGGTCAGTGTACTCCTTAGGTGTCCTCTTCCTTCCGAGGGAGGAAAAATGTCCCTTGTGTGTATGAAAACCTTCCCATCACCCCTCTCCACTTCCACCTTTTGTATGACTGGAACAAATCTTAGTCTTGCAAGCATTCAGCCTTCATTCAGCAATTGCAAAATGAAGTTACTCTTCAGATCGTATTCCAAGATCATAATGTGGTTGTTTTGAGTAAAGGGGAAGTAAGTTTCAAAGCCTGTGACCCCATGCTAAGAATTCTTTACTTGAATGGGACGAGCAGTGGTGCTAGGGCAGTTAGCGCAGGTGCAGAAAGCCTGCTCTGTGCAACGTACAGCTCCTGACAAGTAAGCTGTTCCTTTCGGTATCAGATTTTGTTTCACATGAATTTAAAGACATACAGTGAGTGGACAACTGCAAAAGGTAGTAGCATGGTTAATACATAAATGTTACAGCTTTCTGTCCAAATATGCAAGACAAGGGAAAAGTAGCTGAGGTTGTTTGTGGAGTTGCAAATTTCATTAATAAACCATCACCATTCAGGTGAGAAAGCAAATGGAGCATCTGATAGATCAGTTTTTCTTAGTGCTGTGCTTTGATCTGTATGAGTAACTTGTACAGTCATCCTATTTTGTAAATGATTGCTTTTCAGTTAATTTTCACTCGTTCACTCAGTTTCATATACTGTCCTGTGAACAAGAATTGAGGGAAGCAATAAAAAGCTGCTGTTGCTTTCTTATGCTAAATGTGCTTTCCATACCTCTCAAATCTATGCAAACACAGCATTTTTCCACAATGCTTAATAAACCTGTTTTTTTTTCCTCTTCACATGCACATTCACTTCTTTTCCCCTATTTAAGTGGGAATAAATTAGCAGTTATGTCTACTTTATAGAAGTAATGTAAGCCTCACCTGTTGTGTTAAAATTTGTTTTAGCATTAAACTTAGGTTAAGAAAAGCTTTGATAATAGAAAGCAAGTTTGGGTATTTCCAAGATGTTAGTTGAATAGTAGCTTTTGTAAATTATCTGCTTTCAATTTGCAAGTCAACATACAGACACAGATACATTTGCAGTTGCATAATATCTTAAGTGAGGAACATCGCATTTTTTTAATTTGTATATATATTACAGTAATATGTAAGATAGGTTGTTTAACTGAGAATATTAAAAAGTATTCCTGTAGGATACTGACTTGTGGCCAATGGTGTGCTCAGAAGTCTATGTTCAGGATAGCATTTTATCTTATTACCAGTCTCTGCAAGTGTTATAGAAAAACCTTCTTGTAAGTATGTCTGCAGTGATGTAAGATCTGTTCGCTCTTCCTTTCAGATTTGGTTGCTGTCCTATGCCCTAAAGGTCCTCTTCGTATGCTAGTTGAAACAGCTCAAGAGAGAAATGAAACTCTCTTCCCAGCACTTATTTACTCCTGTAAGTACATTTCGTTAAATACTTTAAACTTACAATCACCCACTCAGCCTAACTGATTTTCTCATTTTTCTGTGTTTTAACATGATGCTTGTCAGCTGGAATTTAGTCTGTTCACTTGGGCCTTTCACTATTGACTCAAAAATATGGAACATCTCCTGGCTGAGATCTTTCAAGATAAAAACCAGCATGCTGTTTTACAAAATATGAACAGGAAAAATGGTAACACACCTTGTTTTGGCCAAAGAAGTATGTCATTAGGCTGTGAATTAAGTCTTTTCAAAGCGAGTACTTGTTTTCAGAAAATATTTATCAGCTTTCAGTGCTTAAATAACCTGTGTTTTACTGGAAGGAAAGGGAGAAATTGACAGGAAGAGATTCATTTACAGAATTATTTTCTCCAGGGCTTGTCTTTTTTGATATGTTGTTTCTCCCTGCAGTTGTGAAAAATAACCTACTGAATGCAAATTGCTGTTATGACCTATGTATCAATTAGTACATAATTCCACTGTTTCTGAAATTCATGTTGCTAGTTGTAATCATATGGTAAACAGTGAAATAGGCTAATCGTAAATCGTATGCTACAGGTGCTCACGAAAGGCCTGTATTTGGAAGCAGGAAGTATAATGTAGACTGACTGGCTAGTCTACTGACTGTAGACTGACTTGCCAGGGACAAGTTTACAGTGGAGAAAGGGGAGGGCTTTCGTTATGTGTCGCTGTGTTTCACAAATACTACTCATAGCTGCCTGTTGTTCTGTTTTGTGGGAGGAGAGGTTAATGCTGAGAAACCACAAACTTGAAGTAAAATACACCGTTTAAGTGTGGTAACATTTACTTCCAGATTGGAAAATTCTTTGTGATGGTGGAGACAGAGAACAATTAACTTTGATGCAGATACTGCCTCTGAATTGAAGTACCTTAGTACCAGTCTTAATAGACCTTTTTACTTGCAGATGAAAGAAATGATTAATGGAAAAAAGTAAAGAAATCATTGATTCAGATTTTCAGCGGGCCTCATATATATAGAAGTAATTTCTCTGGCAACAGCTGTTGCCATTTTTTTCAACATCTAGTAAGAATAAAACTTTTATTCACCAAATTCTGTAAATGCATGTTGTAGCTGGTACTGGCTGTGTTCCAGATATTACTGTGCTTTAGTAAGAGTAAAATTGCCTGTTGCAAAACACAGTTGTATTAAAAAAAAAAAAAAAAAAAGGAAAAAAAAAAGGATTGATGCTAACGCTATCTCAGAATTGCATACTTCTGAAGATCTGATTAGCTATGCTGGTGTTTGTTTATTTGTTTTTTAATAGCAACAATGATATGGTTAGTGAACATGGCTGAGGAAGATCCAGAAGCCCAACGGAAAGCTTCCAAAAACTCCACTTACGATAAACAAGGTGAGTCTTATTTTGACAAGCCTTTATAGTTGTCATTTTGTTGGAATACGTGTTTATGGATGCTTGTTTTTTAGCTTTTTAAGTGTCCTGGTTGCTGTAGAAGAGTGAAAGCATGGAAGCCTTATTAGGAATGATGAATCTGTCAAGACTTCAAAAATTGCTTGCTTATTGTGCAGTTAATGTTCTTGTATTCATTTTTCTGGGACCCAGGATGTTGGTGGTGAAATGACTCTCAATAGACAACTATTGACTGAGCTCAATTGCTTGTCAAATTGGGATGATATAGTATAATGCTAACTCATTTATATTTGTATTAGACAGAAATGTGTCTAGTCCTCTTGGCTATGCAGCTAGTGTTTAAAAACATGGAGTTTGTTTGTTTACATGTATTAATAAAGCAGAGCAGAGTTTCTGAATTTAACATGTTTGAAGGGGTGTATGTATATGTAGCTTTCAGTAAAGTTTTCTATTTTACTGGAAAATTAAGCTGTCAATGTTGACTAAAGAAACTAATGAAATGTTAGATGAGAGTTTATTCCTTAAACTGTGATCTTTAAATTAGGTCACCACAGAACTTCCACTCTGTTATGTCAAAGTACTCCTGAATACTAGGACTTGAGTGCAATATGTAAGTGCTGTGACTGCAGAGTGCACATTGACTCCTGATTGTTTAAATAAATATTAAAATCCTAAGCAAGGATGTCTTGTAATGCTGTGTGCCAATGTTAGATGTTGCTGAATATTATGGAACACCTCTTTTTTCCTGATTCTTCTATGATCTTACATGTGGAGAGATTGTCATGTTTTAGAAGGCACATTTTGGAAGGAGATGTTAAATGCCTTTCTTCCTTTGAGCTCCGGCAAACCAGACTCAGAATGAAGATGCTGAAGCAGATGATGGTGGCTTTAGTCAAGAATGGCAGCAACAAAGGGATAATAGAATAGGACCCATTGAATCAACACCTGAGTCACGTGCTGCTGTTCAGGCTCTACCCAGTAACTCTCAAACAAGTGAAGACCCTGAAGAACGTGAGTATGGAATACTGTGTCTGATAGACTTAGTAAATCTGAAGCTAGTTAGTCTTAGTCATCCTGACTACACAGATACAGTATGCTGTGAGCTAATAGCAAGCTGAAGAACTGCTCTTGCTCATGATCAATACTGACATGCCTCATAGAAATGGAGTTGCTTTTTGATAGCTTTTGATTTTGCTGGAGGAGTGAGTAATATTGGCCAAATTGACCTTCAGTTTGATACACAGACTCAAAACTTCAATGGCGCAAGCTGCTTTCAGACCATTATGCAGTCAGTTGCATTAGCTTCTGTCTTTTCCATGCAGTGTTCTGCTGTGTATCACCTCTTTTGGCTTTTGGCCCTGTAAATGCAGACATTAACATTTTTTGCCTCAAGATTAAACTACTGTAATCCACTCTGTAGAAAGCAATGTTTAAAACCCAATTGGAGACTGAAATGAATGCAGAGTGTCACGGGCTTGCTTATTTTTCTTCAGCATCTTGCTGAGGTGCAGTATCTTTGGAGACCATATGACATCAATATTCAGATATCTGTTTAATAGACTTCTGATTTCCAGTTGGAGTTTAAGCTGCTATTAGATTTGCAAAGCACTAAATAAATTAAGGTCTGCCCATCTAATAAACTGCTTTTCCCATGTGATGCTGCCGTATTTAGCAGGTGCAACTGCTTCCTCTGATTCTCAGGTGCTCCTCTGTTTAAAAATAGAGATTTCTACTTCAAGAACAATTTTAGAATTTACTTTATCCTAAACATTCCAAATTCGGAATGTGTTGCAAATCCGTTTTCATTTCTAGAGCTTAGAAAAATAAAATTAAGATGCAAAAATTTTAGGAATTGGGCTATTTTAGTTAGTTAACTGGTTAACTAAAACTCTTGTCTGGCCAGACTAATAATTTTCTCCTTCCTGTATTCCTATAGCAAATAGTAATGACAGATGTGCAGTGATCCAGTCAGACTTGTCAGCCAGCATTAGCTTACTAGAAGTTCTGAGCAGCTCATTAGAAATTTGGAGAGTTTGCTTGTGTGGAAGGAGTTATCTAGCAGTTGCCTTTGCTTATTGTTCTGTTACGCTGAAAGAAAAATCCAAGTTTTGTTTCAGCAGTTGAAGGGTGTTGTAGTGCTTAAGAGCTTTTCATGAATGCACTGTTTTAGACCATATATTGGAGGCCTGCTGAAAGAGAGTAGTGTTGCCTTTTTTTTCTGTTTTTTCTCCTTTTTTTCTTTTTTTTCTCTCCTTTCTTTTTTTCCCCAGTGATCACCCAGGCATAGCCCTCTGTTTTGATGCTCTGAGTTCCTCTTAGGACTCTAAAGTGAGTTTTGGGTTGGACTGTAATCAGGTGACAAAGTAAACAGTAGGCCAGATGAAAAGAGCTGGTGACCTGATGTTGGCCTCTCTGACTTAATATCTTGGACTAAAAGCTCAGAAAGTGAACTGGTGTTCAGGAAATCTTCATTAGTTTGTTTGTAGAAATAATTGAGTATTGTGCTCCCAGAGTTGTTGCTAAGGTGGTAATTACTATTTAAAAGAATAAGACATTAACTCATGAGTTTTCCTAAACCTCACATCTTGGATTAAATATGTTGGGTTTTTACCTCTGTGATATGCTCTGTAATTACACACAAGTGCTTTTTAGAACTACCTTGGTAAGAATTCTATAGGAAAATTGGGAGGGCAGTGGAATATTTTGCTGGGTGTAGGTTTCTAACTGGCAAATAAAACATCATCTGCAAGGGACTTACATGTTTTCCCCCTTCCTTGGCCAGCTTAAAGGAATTGTACTTCAATATTCTGTTGAATATGACATGACAACCAAAAGTGGACAACCCCCAACAAATATAATTACAAATATCTGAGCTTGTATATATTGTGTTTGTATGTACAGGAGACTAGGAATATAGAAAAATTCTAATTATAGGTTGAATTAATTGAGTGGTGTAATGTTCCTAAGCCATCTTGTTTCACAAGAGTTTATCTCTTGATTCAGGAGTGGTACTAGTTTTGAAAATAAAATGTTATTAGCAAGTCTTTTTGATTCTTAATGTAAATCTTTGTTATTCTGTGACATTTACTGATATGCAATATTAGTAGACTGTCTGATACTTAATGCTGCTATATGTTCACTTTTGCAGGAGGAGTAAAGCTAGGTTTAGGAGACTTCATTTTCTACAGTGTCCTTGTCGGCAAGGCCTCTGCAACCGCAAGTGGGGACTGGAATACAACTTTAGCATGTTTTGTAGCCATATTAATTGTGAGTATATTGTAATATTATTATTGGGATAGTTTCTATTCTTCATCAGTGACAAAGCCATAACTGCTACATTTTTTTCTTTGAAATTCGTTTATTTGATGGCCAGACTGAAAACTGATGAGGGCTTTAGCTGTGATCTTCATTGGCTGTACATCTGCCACTTAAGCCTTTAGTTTAGGAAGGCATGAACTGTATCTTGTATTTCTGTGGGATTAATGTTTATATATATAATCTTTTGCTTGTCAGAGTTCCCTAATTTCTCCCTATTTTTTTTTTTTTTTCTTCCTCTCAGGGTCTGTGCCTTACACTTCTGCTTCTTGCCATCTTTAAGAAGGCCTTACCAGCTCTTCCAATCTCCATAACCTTTGGGCTAGTTTTTTACTTTGCTACAGATAACTTGGTGCAACCCTTTATGGACCAGCTAGCGTTCCATCAGTTTTATATCTAGCACACTTGATGCTGGTATTCTATGGATATTTGTAGCAAATCTGGGAGGAGGAAAAATGTTTTTCCCTCAGTTCTCAAATGAGACTGAAGTTTAATACTCAAGATTCCAAGCCTGAATCATTACAGCTTCCTCCGATGGTGTTTGGTTTTGGTTTTGTTTTTTCCCCGAGACAACTGCTGCACTGGGCACCATATGAATTTTCCTGTGTGAAAGTGGCTTCTTCCTGATGGCTGGTCTAAACTGGGTGCTATTATATCAGAGGTAATCTGATATATGTATCTCTGGTAAGGACCACCTGTGTGAAAAGTGCTAATGCTTCCACCAGCAATGCGATCTCTTACCACAGGTTGATTATTTTCACAGCATTAAGGGTGCTCAGAACTTCCTTGATGTTAACAAAGGAAGCTGACAAATCACATGGAACTTGTCTCTGTAACCGCTTGAAGAGAGAGAACCCAATTCAGACTTCTTCAGCAGTGATTTTTTGACAGTGGAGTCCTGACTGCTTTGTGTAAGGAGAAAGGATTTTGTAGCAATTCAACAAAGGGAGAAAGTACTGTCACTCTAAGAGTGCTCCACCACTTCATAGCCTCTGTGCCTGAGTGTGCTTGGTTTAGCAAATTTAAAATCTTTTTGGTTTTTTTCCACACTGGAACTAGAGCATCTTCTCAGTTTTAATACTTTCTATCCTCAAGCATGGAGTACACCTGCTCCAGTTTATGTAGCTACTTAGACTTGGACTGAATTATTTGGCATTAGTGGATCGTAAGGTCCTAATTTGGATCTTAGATTCCAAAAGGTTAATGAACTACATTAAAAAGCAATTTCAGGACTTACTCTGTGCTCTTGCAAATTATTTTGCTAGAACACCATTTCAAACCCTGTGTTTGAGAATAGTCACTAACAGCATGGACTGCATTGTCAGTATATGTTCCGTCTACTGAAATGCTTATGAAATAAGTAGACATTTGCAGCAATGCCAGATGGAGTTTAGCTTGCCAGATCTAGAGGCCAAAGTGCTATTAGTAGCACTTTCAAGGCATCACTGAAATTTTTCCTCTTCAAAAATGTGGTTTACAGTTCTGTTGACCTGAAGTCAACCATCTAACACCTCAGGTTGGGCAGGGATTTTTTTTTTTTGTGCAGTATCTTTATTAGTGAGGATACTTAAGTTAGGTGAGATGTTACTTAACATTACCAAGGAGCAAAATTTGTGGCCCTCTTCACTTTACCTCTCCCGTGAGGAACTGAAGACTAGAGAAATTAAAGACAACTCATTGAAAAGAAGATAAGAGATCTTGAACTTCTTACAAGAAAAAGACTCAATTCAAACTTTAAAACTGCTAAACTCTGTTTTATTCTTCATTTGAAAGAACTCGTTTATGAATAATTGCTTGGAAATGAGACTTGTGTGAGATGAAGTTGTTTTTGCTGTAGGCTCTTACTCTGTACAAGTAATTTTTTTTTCTGAGGGAAGCACAGGGAGTGGATAATATTGTTGGGCATTCCATTTTACTTGCATCTTGATACTGGAGTCCTTGCCAAGTAGAACAACTGTCAAAATCCTGATGCAAGGTCCCTTTACCTTTTTTTTCTGGGGCTTTGTTTCAGTGCCTGTAGATTCAAAGGACTGAGATCACAGATGTTCACCAACCATTGCCCAAATAAGGGGGGAGAAAGGCTGTGGTGTATAAATCTGCTTTAAAACCAAGAAGGCTTACTTTGATTGTCCTTGGAAACATCTGTCTCTTTTCCAGTATGACTTGCTAACTGTGGTGGTGTTAGCATTTACATTTTCATAAAATATATTGTCTTGTCTCCTCTTAAAGTACGTTTCATCTCATTTGTGTGCTGATTCATCGTGGATAGCATTAATAAACTAACCATATCAAAATTGCTTACACTGACTTTTCAAGTCAAACTTGCTTGTGTTTTCTAGCTTAAAGCACTCTTCCATATTTTGCTGCAATGAAGCCTGACTTAAAACAGGTTGTTTTTTGGTTTTGTTTTTTACAAGACTTTGCGTTGGTTTTATACTGTTGTATCTTGTCCCTTTCCTGAGCATTATATCTAAGAAAATTCCCTTGTGTGTTTTATTGGGCATCCTAACCATTGGTTCATTGTATAGAACAGGTTTGCTAAGAGTTGGCATCACTAGCATCTGTTTCCATATCTGAGCCAACTCTCAGTAAGAGTTTTTACTTAAATGCAGCAGTCATCTTTATTGTTTGTTTTTTGGCTTAAATATGCACCATGGGGGCACTAGCTCCATTAAGAGTTGCTTTAGAATCCGTAGAAATGCACAAATGCCTTTCCACATACTTGAATGGGTGTTGGATGTACAACCGAAGGAAGAGCTCAGAATCTTCAAACACTAAATTGCCAGTCTTCCACTCCCCCGAGCTGCTTCTGCTTTCTTCAAGTTTTAATTTCTGGGCTAGTGTGGTGTTACAGTGGTGGAGGCTATAAAATTTATATTCACAGAAACTGTTCAAGGTTATATATTTGAATCTCAAAATAAGTTCAGAAGGGAAATTGCTTTTCAAGCCCAGGCCAATATAATTTAAAGTACACTGTTTATTACAAAGTCTCACGTACACCTTCAAAAACCAGATGCAGTTTTCTAGATTTCCCTTCTTATGCCAAGTCATGGTAGCTTATATTCCAAATGAGATCTTGCAACTGAAGATCATCTCAGTACTTGGGTCCATAAGGTTCAGTTGAGAATAGTTTTTGTTTGCATTTGGGTTGTTAGTACATAAGCGTGAAGGTTGTGTCACTTTTCTCTGCTTTGTCTTAAAACACCAATCTAATCTGAGATTGTGAACCATTTCAGCTTGGTTAGCTTGTTATAACTGAAAGATGTCTGATAGGTAGTCTGCATTTTTGAGAGAGTTTTTGTTATTATTAAATTAGTATGTTAATCACAGCACGTTAGACTGTAGCTCTGAAAAAACTATTGTGTAACTCTAGTAGCTAGATTCATCTCTTCTGTGCCCAAGCAGACTGACTGGTAACTGTTCTATGACTGTTTCAGTAGTCATACTTTGAAACTGGGTATCATGATAGCTTTCTCTCCCCTTTCAGCTTACATCAATGATTAGTCTCCTTCTTTGGCTAAGCTTCAAATAAATAAATGAGAAAACATAATACCAAGTTACAGATTTGCCTAAAAACCAGCCACTTTAATTTTTCCTTTTTTCTGTTGGGGGATTTAATCCAGAGCAAAAAAGAGAGATCTCTGGAAGCTGGTCTCACAGCAAAGATGTATGATGCTGTCATGTATCTATGTATGGCTATTACGGTGGCACTCAAATTCAAATGTCATCTGCGTGAGGTGAGTCTTAATGGTACGCATGTGATATTGCAACACATTCAGAATAGTTCTGACTGGGCAGATGATTACTTCTTTGAGCCAAATAATCAAGGGCTGTGCTCTGCTAAAAATGGCTAATCTCCTCAATGCACAATGCAGACCCTATTTCAGGCATAGGAGACTGGTGCTTCTTGGATATATAGATATATATCTGTACCTGTAGAGATGTAGATATTTATGTACTCTGGGCCTGTAGATGACAACTGTTCTGCCATTAGTGCAGTGAAGAATTAAATATGCAGAAGTACATTTTTGGTAGATGGTACTGTATGAAGAAAATTCTCAGAATGCTTTATTTAAAAAAAAACAATTACTTTTGGCAATGATGCTGTTGAAATGAGTTTAATAGACTGTGGAACATGTCTGCACTGTGATTGCATCTCAGTGGTAACTTGGTCATTGGGAACGCTGAAACATGAACTAGAATGGAATTCTTTTACACTCAAAGCATTTGCTGTTTTTTTACAAACACTGGTTTGTACATAATCTGAATCGAATGTGAATGTTTTTTAAACACCTTTCCGGTTCTTGATAAGATACGTTTTTGATAGATATTGCAATTTTTCCTGTATTTGTCTAATTATTAAAATAAAAGTTGCATGGATCCTGACTTATCTTGCCTTCACCGTATTACTTCAAAGCCATGACTTAAAGCTATTGGAGGCCTAAACACTGTAGCTATTTTTATTCAACATTTAATGAGTAAGATTCCTGTCTTAAGACACTTAAGTAGCTGCTTTATTTCCCAGCGGAATTACTTTAAACTGATTTCTGTAGAAGTACTTTTTTCTAAAAGCTACTTTTTGTGTTCATCTGAAGAGTCAGTCAAAGCCTGTTGCAAAAGCACCCAGAAGGTATAATTAAGGCATGAAAAAGCAATATGAGATTATACTGGAACACCAGCTGGCACAATGAAGATCAGTGTTACCCAGGAAAAATACACAGGATCCTCAGAAAGAAAACAGTTGATTAACAGTAGTGTGTCTTGTTATTTTGTTGTTGATTTCATATCAATACCATTGAAAAAGCGCTTTTCCCAAGCACCATTTTGTTGCTGTTGTTTTGGAGAAGTATTCACTGCAAAATTCATACTTGAGTTGACTGACTGCTATTGAAGATGTTTCTTTGGGGGATTGCCTTGTCTCTGCACGGAAGGCCTGCATGGAAGACCTAAAGAAAGGTCAGTCCTGACAAGTAGGAAGTCAAGGACAGGTGGTAGGAGACCTGCATGGGTGAGCAAGGAGCTCCTAACTGAACCCAAACAGGAAGTGTAGAAAAGGTAGAAGCAGGGGCAGATGACCCAAAAGGAGCATAGAGTTGCTTTCTGATCTTGCAGGGACTGGGTTAGGAAAGCCAAGGCCTCTCTGGAGTTGAATCTCGCAAGGGATGTGAAGGGCAGGAAGAAAGGATTATACACCAAAAAGAAGACTAGGGAAGAAAGGTGCCCACCCCCCAAATGGGGGCAGGGGAACTTGTGACAAACGATATGGAGAAGGCTGAGGTACTTGTTGCCTTCCTTGCCTCAGTCTTTATTGGTAAGGCTGGCCGTAAGGAATCCCATACCCCTGAGAGCAGAGGGGAAGTCTGGAACAAGGTAGACCTTGGTGGAAAAGGCCAGGTTAGGGAGCATGTAAACAAACTGGATGTACTTAAGTCTATGAGGCCTGGCAGGTTGCACCCATGAGTGCTGAGGGAGCTGGCTGATGTCATTGTGAGGCCACTCTCACTTGTCTTTGAATGGTCATGGCAGTTGGGAGAAGTTCATGAAAACTGGGAGAGCAGATTTCTCTTCTAGCCTCAAGAAGAGCAGGAAAGAAGAATTGGGGAGCTACAGGCCAGTCAGCCTCACCTCAGTCCCTGGGAAGGTGACGCAGAAAATTATCCTGGAAAGCACTTGCAAATACATGAAGGACAAGAGGGTGATTGGGAGCACTTAGCATGGATTTATGAAGTAGAAATCGTGCTTGACCAACCTCATTGCCTACTACAACGAGGTGACTGGCTTGCTGGATGAGGGGAGAACAGCTGATGTTGTTTACTTTGACTTTTGTGAAGCTTTTCACACCATCTCCCATAACATCGTCATAGATGAGCAGACAGTGTGGGTTATCTGCAGCAGCAGATAGTGAGATGGACTGAAAACTGGCACAATGCTCGGGCCCAAAGGGTTGTGATCAGCAGCACAAAGTCCAACTGGAGGCAAGTCACTAGTGGTATACCACAGGGCTCAATACTGGAGTCAATACTGTTAAACTTCTTCGTTAATGAAGACGGAATGAGTGCACCCTCAGCAAGTTTGCATATGACACAAGAATGGAAAGAGTGGCTGATAGACCAGATGACTATGCAGCCATTTAAAGGAACCTCAACAGGCTGGAGAACTGGGCAGAAAGGATGAAGTTTAACAAGGGGAAATGCGAAGCCCTGCGTTTGGGGAGGAGCAACCCCAGGCACCAGTACGTGCTGGGGTCTGACCAGCTGGAAAGCAGCTCTGCAGAGAAGGACCTTGGTGTCCTGGTGGACAGCAAGCTGACCGTGAGCCAGCAGTGCACCCTTACAGCAAAGAATGTCACCAGCATCCTGGGCTGCATCAGGAGGAGTGTTGCCAGCAGGTGAAGGGAGATGATCCTTCCTCTCTGTTCAGCACTGGTTAGGCCACATCTGAGTGTCATCCCCAATTCTGGGCTCCCCAGTACAAGGAAGATGGGACTTAGTGGAGCGAGTCCAGTGCAGGGCCACAAAACTCTGCCAGAATATGTGGATTTCTTAATCCTGATCTAGTTCTAAGGTGTGATATGATGAAATGTTTTAGGAATAGAAATACTGTTTGGAACTAGGAGCTAAAATGTCCTCTAAAAGTGAGACTTGGGGCCTAATTTGACTTCCATCTTAGTAGTATTTTATCTTACTGCGGTTAAATCCTGAACTTCGAGGTATGATTCTAATATGCTAATTTAATTACCCATTTGTTTTCTTACTTCATTCTGTTTTTAATGTAATCTTTTGGGGATAGGTAAGTAAGTTTCTTTTATTGACAGCATCAGCTCTCATGGAGAATTCAGCTTGGTCTGTAGCAGTGACTGCTAGGTATTTTTAAATTACTGAGAAATCTCAATTAAAGGTATGTTTAAGGCCAAATCCTGGTCTGTAAATGTCAGGAATTTGTGAACTCTATAGACAAAAGAACCAGCCTTCATTGACAGGAGCTAACAGAACTGGGGTTTGGATAAGGAAACGATCAACTGCTTCCTGAGTTTTACAACCTGAATTTTGTGTTCTTCTCTTTAAAGCCTGATTTGCTGCAGGAAGGTGATTCCAGCTTGCCATCAAGAGATGCTGATGGATAGTACCAATGTAATTTGATTAGATTTTGCTTTTTCATTGTTTTAAAATATGCTTTTAAGCTAAATTGACTGGAGGAACAAATAGACTTCTGTGTTCATACTAATTTTTTTATTTCAGTAGTTTTAGGTAAGGGTTATCAGCTTTGATCTGGGTAGTGCTGCTGTCAGAATTAAGCATTATACTTCTTACTGGTTTTGTTGTACAAACCAGTGTGAACATGCTTGGAGAATGCCTCAGAGCACAGCTGCATATTCAATTGAATCAATGGTTTATTTAGCCATCCTCAACAATATAACACTAATCACTGATACAATAACATACTCGAATGAAGAATGGCCTCCTACCATTTCATTATTGGCAGACTTATGCTCTGGGCACAAACTTAACTGATACTGTTTGGTAGTGAACTTTGTGACAAATTCTACTTCAAGTTGTTACCTATGAGGAAGGAATTAATTCTGACTTAGATGTAACAGAATGCCTGCGGCGTCAAGGGGGAGATTTGTAAGACCAAAAATGGGTGGTGTCTGGCAGCACTGAGCAGCTAGAGAGCTGGTTAGTCCCCAGTGTGCTCCGTTTCAGCAAGGGTGTTGATACTGTCTGGGGGAAAGAAATGAATGCTGCCTTGGAGCAGAAGTGAGAGAGCAGGGCCTGTCCTGGTGTCTGCAGCCAGCTCCCAGCAATAATCACTTCTAAAGCTGTAATCACAGCCACATGGCAGCACTGTGGCTTTTTTACTGCTTTCTATTCTTAGTGCTCGTAACAAGGGATTAAAGAGCACGATAAAAATATATGCTTAAAAAAAGTAGACTTATAAAATATGATTTCCTTTTGAAGCACTGTATTTAGTACATGATGAATCCTGTAGGGGAGGCATGTATGCATTTCCAGTCAGTGTTAAGGTTTGAAAACTATTTTAAGAACAGCAGAACCTGGCTGTTGTCATAGTAGCAATAAACCTTTTAATCCCACTTCCTGTGGAGATGAAGCTGTTGTGTGCTTAATCTGCTTAAAGATCGTCAAGGCTGTTTATGTTACAGGGAACTAGAGATGCAGCACTGAGAAGATGCTACTTGTTGCCCCAGGAAAGTTTAGTGCTTTTGTCTACTTTGATGGTGTTTGATTAGGATTTGCTGAGGGACAGATCTCATGACAAGCTAGTAGGAGGACAGTCACCTGGGAAGCTACCACAATTTGTTTGTTCATACCACAATTTGTTGTCATGGTTAAATGAAACTGTTTCTAGGTAGCTCTTCTATGGGCAAGAGCTTGCCACTGTCATGCATCTCCCGTAGTTTAAAAGCATCCTTTTTGAGAAAGTCCTTTCATCCTCAGTGCTTCCATTCCTTAGAGTCTCTGAGGCTTCCCATACAGCACTGGGTCATATTTATATATTGCTGTAAATTCTGTAGTCCCTGAAAAGCTAACACAATTAAAAATTCCTTGAAGTATTTGGAAGATGCTGGGTGACTTATGCTTAAATGTACAATAGGTAGTCAAGAGAAATTCACAGAAAACTGACAGATTCTTCAGCTGTTTTTTGGAGATCAGTTTAGCTAGGTAGGGAGAATTTTAAATGTCAAAATAATCATTATAATAGAATTTGGCATCCTGAACCAAAAATGACGTGAATGTTTGTTCATGTGTATCTAGAACTAAAAGAGACCTTCTTTCTCACCGGATCAAATTTCTCAGTAATTACCGATATCTGTGCCATTGCCAACTTATTTGGTGTGGTCTGGTTACAGTACTGGATTACATAACCTCATGTCCTGCAAATAAGCAATATGCATCTTTTCTTTGAACGGGTATTTCGATACGTACTGAATAATAGCAACGTTTGGGGGATTTTTATTTGTTTTTCCTGAAGTCTGCATGTTCTGGCTAGACGGACACTCGGTCTTTAGAACAAATCACACTAGAAAGTAAATGAAAGACTGCTTCCAAGGTTAGTTATTTATTTGCCGATTTTAAAAAAATATCCGTTTGCCTCTCTAAAGTTTTGATCATGGGTAATTGTTTTTTGCTCCTTCCCCTCCTTTCCAGTGGCCCTTAGTTCAACATGACATGGAAAGATGTGTTAGACAAACTATTGACTGTTACTCCTGTCCCTCTGTCTGTGGATGAGTTCCTGGTATTAGAGGGAAGCTGGACAGCTACTGCAAAAATTCTGCAACACTCTCGACTGAAATGCCATAGCAGTTTTAGCAGTTTTGAATAACTAACTACCCTTTTGGTGACTTTGGTGCGTGGTGCTACCGTTAAACCTTTTCATCAGGTCTAATTACACCTTCGGGTGCCTTGCTCAGTGAGTAACCTGGACCACCATTTGAGTCCTGTGTGTTTGATCTCCCCTTGCAGGCTTCGGATATGCGGGCTGACCCCCATCCACGCTGAGGGATGAGGGAAGGTGGTTCCTTCCTCTTTTCCCTTCCTTTTCAGAGTGTTGCCTTCAGGCACTGTAGGGAGGGAGCCCTACACCCCCCAGATGGGGCACAAGCCAAGGACCCTGGTGTGGGATCGAAATCCCCTCAGCCTGCCCCATGTGGCCCCCAGGAGTTGTCCTGTATAGGGTCCTGACCAGAAGACTGGTTAGGTGGGATGGAGAATGTCTTCCCAGCAGAACTGTTTGCATTACTGTTTGGAGGGCCTTTGGAAACTTTCCAGTCTGACGCCCTGAACAAAACAAAGTTCTCACTTTAAAACAGCTTCTGTTTTGAAACTTTTTTAACATTTAAAAGCGGTAATTCAGATTTTTTTACTGTTTTATTTAATCTGAAGGTTTCAACACTTTGTCCCACTTTGGAAGTTTTTTCACCACAAATCTTCAGTAATTTTATGGCATGATGCAACTGGTTCTTCCTCCTCTTAGATGGTAAAAATGCTAGTGGGCGGGGGGGTGGGTGTCACTTTATATAAGCAACCTGTCACTGTTTGGTACTTACACTGCCCAGTTGATTTCTTAGCAGAAATCAACCCAGTTTGGGGATAACTCTGTTAAAGGTATCAATTTATTTTCACTGAGCCATATTATACTAAATTAATTCTTAAATGTTTTCATCTAACTGGTGAGTAGATGGAGGCTGAATGGAAAAAAAGTACCTCTGCATTCATTAATACCTCTGTAGACACTTACAATATTGAGTCATATTATTTTGATTTTTGTCAAGGATTTTGATCATGATTTTGGGTGGGTATCCTTTTGGTGCAGCATTTTAGATAAAGACGTGTAAATCATGTAGTGTTATGTCCAGCTCAGCTCGAGTTCTGCCAAATTACCTAAGATATGATTAATACTTAGAATAGTAGCTAAAATTAAATTTCATGTTTTAATAAAAAAGCAGATTTAATCAATAGTCTCTTAAGCTCTGCGGAGTGAGATCATCGTTATGTCAATGTCTTACACAGTGCTGAGTATTTTGACATGTGTAGTAATGGTGGTTTTCTTTTATTAGAAACAAATTGAACAGCTGGGTACAAATGTCTTCCACTCACTGTTACAGGAATGGTCAGTGTCTGCAGGTGCTGCTTGGTCTTTAGTGGTTTTTTTTCAAATGGTTTTACTATAATTATAGAGATGAGAGCTCTTTATGCTTAATCTTGTAATGAGTTTGTTTGCGTAATGCATTTACCCAAGTGGACTTCCTAGATGGTGAAGCACAGAGCTTGCGTGTGCTGCACTGTCTGCTAGACATGCTGCTGGGGGATAAACCAGGGATAAGTGAAAAGGTTGCATGAGATAACAGTGTGGAAAGCTCCAACTCTATCACTAGAGTTAGTGTGACACTGAATGTATTAAAAAACAGCGCTGAAATAGTGACCATTGCTAGCTGGGGATGATAACTTTAAAGTAGCTGCTATGAGACAGTAAAGTGCTGCCTCCCACTGCACTTCTCTGAATGTTGCATTGGGTATTGGCATGTGTGGCTGATAAAACTGGGGATAGATATAGCATTGTAAGTATGTGCCTGAGAAGATGAGGTATGTGTTTTGTAGCTTTACTTCTTACTCTGCAGGATTTATACTGAGTGGTTTGCTTTGTCAGCCTGAGCAGTTATTTAAAAAGCATTCTTGTTGGGGTTTGCAGTTTTTTCTTCCCATTTAAAAATCTAGGCTAGTGAATTGTCCCCGTTGTGTTGCTGAGAAAACCCCAGAGAGAGAGTGAGGTAGCTTACTGATTTATTCCACAAATGTTCCCAGCACCCCTTTGAAATAGCTAGAAACTGGAATGCCTGTGGTCTGCTTTCAAATGGATACTTAAAGGGTATGATTTTTGTGTCTCCTGCTCAGACCTTCAGAGGTATGCACGTGATAGGAAACGTGCATTTCTGGTTTGTGTGTGCCTCTGGGTGAGAGGAATGGTTGATTCTCTTTGGCTCAGAGACCTGTGAAGAAGACACAAGTATGTCTCACAGGAACCATCCTCAGCTTGACAGCCTCATACTGTCTGCTTCTAGTGCTAAAACCAGAACAGTTGAGTATGGTTTTGCAGTCAGATGTGGTAGCTCCAAGCCATTATGGGAAAGCACCAGAAGTTTCACTTCCACCTGTGCTGCTTTCTACAATTTTCCTCCCATCCACAAAAGCAGGAGAGGGTGTTCCCAGTGGTTGCTCTTCTGGTTTTTCTCAATTAGCTCTGCCTGTCCTGCTTTCATATATCTCAAATCCTTGTGCGTGAGGGAAAGGTGGAATAGAGGAAGAACATGCAGGAGAGGGCTGATAGATTTAGCGATGCTGTCTTCCAATGCAGTGTGTACTATAGTGAGAGGTTTAACACCAAGTTTTCCTGATTTAATATGGCTGTGAAATGGCCAGACAGGCACCATTTGGCTGAGTGCATAGAAATCACTGGTGTTTTCAAAATGACAGTTGCACAGTCGGGCCCTTAATAATTACAGAATCATTCTTCCATCTGAGTTTTCTTCCCCAGAATGTGCAAAGGACCTGGGCATGACTGCAAAACAGTCCTAGAAATATCTTGCCATGCAGTTTTCAGTCCTTTCTAAACCTGGTTCCGAGAGTCTGCATTTTTTGAAATCAGCATCTTCTCTGGAGCCTTGTCTAAGTTTCAAACTTTTTTTGGCTCCTTCATAACAAGAACGAAAAGTTACATTTCACCTCCAGTGGGGTGGAGGGAGGGAGAAGCTGAAGGTACTTCATGCCTCTGTGTAATACAGCCTAGCAGTGCTTTATTATTTTACCCTGCTATGTTGTGTCACAAATGTCTGTTTAACATGCTATTTCCCCATAACTCCCAACACTGCTGTTTGCTGTGTGTCCTTGTGCACAGAATTCTTGTGGTTTGAATTGTTTTTCTCAGGTATACTGTTCTGCATTTTTCCCAGATGAATTCACTCTTGGTGTTTGCCTCTGCCTCCCGTTCTTCTGCAACAGTAGAGTCCAGCATTGACTAAAGGTAAGAAACTACAGTTCACATTAGTCTCATTGCTGTATTTCTCTAGCTGGAGTGACTTTTGCATCATTCTCCCACTGCAGTTTTCATAAGCGTGTTTTTAATTCCTACTTCTTACTTCACCAAAGAATATTTTTAATCAAACCAAGCCTAGTAATGATTCCGATCTTTCTTTGTTAGAAACTCCTCTCATGCTACTCCTTGTTTTCATTTTACATTGTTATTTCAGTAGTGTCTCTTACACAGTTTCTGTTGCCAAGATTCTGTCTGTATCCAAGGCAACTTAAATAAATTTGAGGGTAAGATAGTGAGAGATGATGTATCAATTACTCATATCCAAGTAGATGACCTCTGTGGCACTCCCTTTATGCATCATGGTAATTCTGCTCGATTTAAAATGTTTGGGTGCAGTGTGTACAGTTGTGGAGACAGGGAAGATTCCTCACTAATGAAGACCTGCTGTTTTGTAATGCTGCAACATGTTCCAGCCTATTCCAGTGCCATGTGCATCACGTGGGATCTGGGCTGACAGCCAGTGCAAATGTTTCTTCAAGGACTTTAGGACATATTCTAATTATGTTTAGATTCTCCCACTCTCTTTTCATCTGAAGGATGTCACTCTTTCTGCTCATTTCAAAGTGTGGTGCAAAGCACTCCATCTGCCAGCATGAGAGGGGTCCACTGGTGCACTTGTGTGAGAGGCAGTAGGATGGCTGCCTTTGTGAGTGACTCTTTAACCTCCAGCTGTGAGAAGTCCCAGGCCTTTGAACACTGTCAGAACTTGGCCAGTGTCCAGCAGTGTTTTCATCCAGTGCTGCAGGAGATGTAAAATTCCCTGGAAGAAAGAGCTTCATTTCTCTGAGCCTAGCAGGGGAAAGAAAAGGGGGAATGAATTGTGGGATGAAGCGTCTAAAACTCTCCATAGCTGAAAAAAAAAGCAACGTTTTGTGGAGGAAAAATGTATTTGTGGGAGCTATGCATGTGAACACATGTATTCTCTCTCAACCTGCTATTGAAGGTGTGTGATGGGACTACAGGATCTTACCTAGGGGTCTTTTTTAAGGGGATTGGCATTGCAAAACAGCAGGCAAGAATAAAGACCATTATGCAATACCGTGCACCGGAACGTAATTCTGCGAGGTGAACACAGTGAGGGCAGATCCATGGCTGTATGTGATACATGGCAAATGAGATTGTGCGTTTCTGTGGGTGTGTAGAACAGGCTGAGGGCTTTTGAAAAGGTGCAGACTCAGCCTGGAGGAAATGTTTCTGACGTGGGGAGGAAGGAGGGAAACACTCTTTTCTGTCCTTACTTTGCAAGTTATCCAAGAGCAAGCCTGTATTCTTGTCTCTGCCGTGGTCTATGCCCTCTGACAATCAGTGCTAAATTGCATGAATTCTTTCCTGGAGAGCCACATGCAGTAACACCTTCTTTTCAGCCAAATTAATTTCTCAAGGGTGATATTGTTACAGCAGATCCCTGGCTACTTAATGATTTTTATTGTCTAGGCAAGTGCATTAATTAACTGGATACATAAGAAAGTCTGGGTCAAACTTCAGAAAGTCGGCCAGACTTTCTCAATCCCTTGTGGCTGCTGGGATCATCCTGCTGCCTGGTGTGACCTGAGTAATCAGTGTATTGCCAGACTGGCATCTCTCAGTCCTGATTCCCACAGGTTCACAGTAGTGTTCAGCAGCAGTTCAAGGCTCTGTTGTGGGTGGCATGTGTGTCCAGGAAGAAGTTTTTGTGTAACTTCTTTGGCCAATGTTACTGATACAGCTGAAGTGACTTCAGGAGGGGAATGGAACCAGGGTTTAAAATCTCTAGTCTGCATGTCCCTAACAGAACATAAGCCACCTTCCAGCGGTACATGGCCCAGTAGCTGTGGTTGCCACTGATTGTGATAACCATTGTGAACTCCTTCAACACAAGATGGGGTACAGGCTGTTGTGGAGTTAGTTGTTGGAAAGAGTTTCTCCTGAAAAAAAAAAAAAAAGGAAATTTATGTTTTGTTCTTTCCATCTTGCCCAAATATAAGATTAGAAGAGAGGAAAAGAAACTGAGGCTAATTCTCTTCTTTGCCTATACTTGGCTTATATTGCTGTAAACTTGCTTACCTCAGTATATGTAAGATGAAAGTCAGGCTGTGCTCATGGCATTGGGTGCACCTGGCTTGAAGAGGTTTCTTTGTACTTTAATGGGCACTGCAAGGGGTTCCCAAGAGAGCTCTTCAGAAGGAAGCTGTTTTTCTCTGGGCAGGCTGCATTGAGCCTCATTATTGCTCTGGCTTTTGCTGCACAGCACATATGTTACTGTGGGGTTGTCAGCCCTTCAGTAGATTTCTACAGCGCAATAAAAATAAGTAGATTAACCAAGCAAAGAAGATTAGGGACACTTTGGGGAAGGAAAGGGAAGGGAGGAGGATGAGCTGGAGGGAGTATAAAAAGAGACCACAAGACTGTGAGTACCAGGCTTCCTGGTGCATGTTACACAGGGTGGCTTTCTTTGTCCCTTTCGGGTTTGGGTTAGGCATACTGAATAGAACCGATCCTGACACCATGTCCAAAGAGAAACTGGAGTCACTGGTCAAGAACATGGAGATCATGCTCTCTGAGGTAGAGCAGCTGAAGATCCACTGCACCAAGCAGACGGAGGAGGTGAACCAGGTGGTACAGGAACTGCGCCGAGAGAACAGGGAGCTGACAGAGAAGTACGAGCACATCTGCCAGGACCTGAAGGAGGCCAGGGAGGCCATTGCCCAGCTGCAGGACACCAAGTTTGCCTTTGAGGCAAAGGAGCGGCAAGCACAGAAGCTCAACCGGCAGCTGTGAAGCAGCAGGAAAGAGAAGCGAGAGATTTCTTAGCCTGATCTAAGAGTAAACAGAAACCTTCGACCGCTGCAACCAAAAATCCCTGGATCGGTATTTTAAAGCAATCCTTTCTCTTCCTCCTCATACTAAACCTGTGTGCTGGAAAAACCCTGTGTCTCTTTGTGGAGGCAAGATCTCAGGCACAGCTGGAATTCTGCCCCAGAAGGCTCCTTTGTTAATGACTAAATACCTCATTATGCTGGGAGGGAAATCTCATTCCAGAATCCCTTGTCAGAGATCTGAGCCATAGGCGTACAGCAACGGCTGCCAGGATCTGGGCACCTTCTCATGCCCCGTGGGAGCTGCACAAGGACAGAGCCCGGGAAAAGAACTGTCTCTGCCTTGAGCCACTGGAGAGAGCTGTGCTGCAAGAGTCTGCCGAGATGGAGAGAAGCATCATCGATTTCACAGCCCCTGTTGCTCTGTTTTGTTGCTAACTTTTCGTTGTTGCACAGCGAGGCTGTGGTGCTGTCCTTACCAGGGTGTCAGCTTCCTTGCTGCCTGACTCTGGAAGACATCAGCAAGAGCGTACGTCGTGCCTCGTGCTTCCAAGTACTTGCTATCAAGAGCATGTTGGTCCAGAGGATCTTTTAATGCTATTACAGTTGGTGTTGTCCTCTTCCAATTTCAAAGTGAAGTATAAGAACTGGAAAGGTTTCTGTCTCAATTTCCATTTCAATAGCGTTAAATCCTAATGACTCCATGTTTAGTATGCTAGAGTTAAACCTCTGCTGAACATAACAATTTTTAACCAATGAGCTATGTTCTGGCACTGGATTTACTTTTCTGAAACAGAAGTAACATGTATAAACAGACTGGGAATTAGGAGAGATAAATGTATGTGGGGCATGGGGGTGAGAATTTCTTGTCAGGGGTTTTGCTTTCAACTTTTTTCCTGTCTTTCCTAAGCAGCATTTGGGGCAGTCAGTGCCAAGCCCAGCTAAGAGCAGGTGACTTTTGACTCCGCAGTGAATAGCAGGAGATCTCTGGGGGCAGTGTGGAGAGAGTGCTGAGAGAAAAATCCTGAACGTTTAAAGGGAGAAAAAGTCTGAATGTTTAAATGGAGAATAGCTGGAATAGTTCCAGGAGGATCTTTCTTCTTGTTGGCTGTGATGTAGCCAGCTCCTTTCTTTCCTCCGAAGCTTTGCTGTATTGTTATCTCTGCCCAGCAAGCTCCCCCTTCCCAGGGAGGGATGACATTTGGGAGAAGCAGAGAAACTCTTTCCATCCCTGAGGGGCTCAGGGTCTGTGTGGCATCAGGAGGCCAGGCGCGCTGTGCAGGGGTGGAGGGGACTAACCACACTGAGAGCAGGGAGTCAGCGCAGGGGGAAAGGGAAACCTGGCTGCCACAGAGATTCAGGCAGGGGCAGAACAGTTCAGCAAGTCCTTGTCTTAGGACTCAGTCCAGCACTGGTGAAAATAATTGTAGTTTTGTCATTGATTATAAAAATACTGAGATCAGGCCTAGAATTAGATTGTTACTGTTCCTTCTCTGTCCTCCCCTCTGCCACATCAGTCTAGGCCTGATCCAAAGCCTTTGGAAATTAAATTCTTCCCATTAATTTGAATGAGCACTGGGCCAGACCTTCTGAGCAGAGGGCTGCTGTTTGTGTGGCAAAGCAAGCACTGGGACATCCATGGGGAACAGCTTTTTCTGTGAATCGCTGTAAGTGGGAGGTGTGACAACATGTTTCCTTAAATTTGTGTGATCTAGACTTTTATTTTTTGCTATTTTGGGTGGAGCAGATTGGAATATCTGGAAAACATTCGGGAGATCGGAGACTGTCCTTTATGTTTTCAAATGTAATCTGAATACAAATGACCAGCCTTGCTCCTTGCTCACCAGTGACAGCTTGGGGAGCAGAAGAAATTAACATTAATCACTATATTTGTTTGTATAAGAACTAAAAATGTTTTCTCTTGAAATTAATTCTCTAGCTCAAATCTGCTTGCCACCTGTGATTTCTTCTACTTTTTATATATCATTAAAATGTAAAACCAACAATAAAAGGAAAACAAACAGCTGAGGGAGCATCTGTTCTGGATAAGGCATTGCCTCATTTAATGCATGTGTATGTTATTTTTTGAGAGAGTGTGTGTGTATGCTTGCTAAATATAATTATTCCTGTTTAAATCCTGAGCAGCAAGGAATGGGCTAATGGAGACCCTCCAGATCTCTCTGTGTTCCCAGGTTAATCTCTCTAAATGAGATTCTCTGTGTGGCTGCCAAGTTCACCCTACGCAATATTTAAATCCATGATACAGAAAAAGAAAATGGGATTGCAGTGTCCTTATGATCAGTTTCTTAATAATTAGCGGGATTCAAAGTGTCTAATTTCAAGGAAAGCTGTGAGAGTAATTTCATGTAAATATCCTAAGATTTGGTGTAAGGCATTCGAAAAACTGGATGTGTTATCCAATGCTAGAAAAAATTAATATAACACCCAGTCCCTTCCAATAGACTCAGTTGTGTCCTGGTTTTGCTTATGTGGGTCAAGCTTGGGAGGAGTTGGGCTGATTTAAAATCAATGTACATTCCATTACATATAGGTCCTCTGTTTTTTATATGCAAATCTTTGTGTAGCCATCTATAGTCTTAGAAATGGATTAGTGCCTTCACTGTATCCTGAGGTGCAGTGTATTGGAGCGCCTTTCACAACAAAGTTTGCTTGGAATTAGTCACAGCACTTTGAAGTTGTTTTTGCTTTTTGAACACCGATATTATCAGTGTATGCTGCTTTTCTTCTTTAAATGGCCTAAGGATGAAGAGCTGAAACTTGTGTGTAGCATCATCAGCTTGTTCAGAAAGTTGGCCTGAATAAAAGTCTGGCCTGATTTGGGTGAGAATCAAAATAAATATGAAGTGACAGGCTTACCATTTCCCTCATCTTGGAAAGGGATAAAGAGAGGTATCTAATTCTTTGAGTACAAAAAGCCAATTTCTTTGAAGGCTCTCTTGGAGAGCACAGAACAGGAATTGGCTCAGTTGTCAAGAAGGGACTAAGAGAAGAGGACCCAGTCATATCAAGTGCCTGTGAGCTGGTCTGTTCCTGGAGTAGATTACAGCAAAATACTGATGATTGCATTGGTTTTTACTGTTCTAGGCTGCATTATGTGGAAGTGTGCAAGAAGGGAGAGTGGATAGGAATGAAGCTGATACCTCTCTTTCTCTGACCCGCAGCAAGAATGTGCTTGGGTGAGAGGGAGGGAGTTTAATGATGCACATGAGCATATGAGCTGATGGATGGGAATCCTGGGCTAGTAGCTCAAAATGGACAAGAAACTGTGTTGGTGAATCAAAAGTAGAAGATAGAGGTATCTTGGGATTTGTAAGGAGTGTAAGTGAAGAGAAGCACAAATTTGTTGGGGAGTACTAATTACTGAACAAGCAAAAGTGGGCTGCTTCTGTGCAGCCAGGAAAACATGAGGAAAACCTCCCAAAAGTGGACTAAAAGTCCTCAAAACTTCATGAAAGAGGTGGCAGAGCCCTATGTGATACTTATTTCATTACCTATCACTGCTCATGAAACCCCACCTTTGGAAAGATCTCCAGATTTTAGAAATATGATGTCTTCAGGAGAACTTGTGAAGGTCATCAAGTGGATTTTGCTCCTCTAGACTAAATGTGGAAATGTGAATACAATGTAGAAGGTGGTTGTTTCAGAGGTCTGTTTAGTCTAGGACTGTATGTGTCTAGTTCTCTGTAGTGATAGTTTAGCAGTCCTCAAAGCCCCGGCTTAGGGCATCTTGAGTTTTGTACTAATAACCCTATCAATACTGGAGTCTCTTCTCCATATATCTTACTGCAGTTCGCTCTCTTGCATTGCTGACTTCAGTGACTGCACGCTGGCAAACCATAATAAAATTGTCTCTGCTAGTAGAAGGATCTGTACAGAAGTTATACAGGATCGACTCCTCTGCAGCAGTTCTCAGCACTTGAAAGAGTTCATGGGTGGCCAGGTCTCTGGAGCAGATACAGACCAGCACAAGAGTTACTGCAAGAGGATAACAGGCTTTGGTGCACTTAAGTTGTACAGTAGAGCTCATCACTGTGCAGTATGCTTTCCACCTTTCCTCTAAAGACTTTGCAATGTCTCCTGGGCATGAAATTGAGCTCCTTTTCCTGAAGGATTGGCAAGCGTTCATTCTGTATACTGAGAGGCTGTGATTCAGAGGGCTAAATGACATGCCTATCCTGTAATAGTGAGTGAGCGTCTGGGAAGAATGGAGTTATTGGTGTACTATTCAAGTTTGAAAAAAGCTCAGTTCAGATTGGATCGAATTTACTTTTCTGCCTTTTCCTTAAAAAATAATAAGAAAAAATTCAGTATGTCAAAAGATGCATTCTTTTCAGAGTGAGCTGAAGTCTCCTGTTTTCAGACCTTTGTGTAGCTGACCGAAGGAGTGATATGCTGTAGTGTCCCCAGCAGCAATGGATTTGACATCCCGGAGACCCTTATTTCTTTACCTTGTCGTTCAGTCATCAGCACAGTTACCTGGAATGTCAGATTACTGTTCAGTGTTATCCTGTGCTCAGAAGAATTTGGACATATCTCCTGAACAAAATGCCCCAGGTAGTAGGCTAAAGTATTTGAATGGCTGTCCATTTCCCTTGATCAGGCGGTTAGTTAAGAAACTGGATATCAATCTGAAAGCAAAGCAAGGCAAACATCCCATTTTTAAGCATGTGACCCAACCTTAACCATAACATCACAGATCCTTGCTCTTTTGCTAAGTGACTAAGGGAGTGATCAAGAACACCCCTTTGTAATGTGTCTCTGTAGCATGGTTTCCTGATCACAGTGGTCTCCTGGGAGGTTCAGAACTCTTAAACAAACTGAACACAGATCCTTCACTTCCTTAGGTGAATGCTCAAGCCACTGAGACCAGCTTGTCTTCTGGAGGCTTTGTGAGTCTTGTCTGAATTTCTTGGATGCTGCTCAGCACGAGGGGAGAGGAGGTAGAAGAATTGGGAGTGAAGTGACCCCCTGGGAAGAAGGAGGGGTGGGGAGAAGGTGGTTTTAGTTTTGTTCTTATTTCTCACTGTCATGGTTTAACCCAAGCCAGCAACTAAGCACCATGCAGCTGCTCGCTCACTTCCCCCCAACCCAGTGGGATGGGGGAGGAAATTGGGAAAAAAAAGTAAAACTTGTGGGTTGAGATAAGAACAATTTATAGAACAGAAAGGAAGAAACTAATAATGATAATGGTAACACTAATAAAATGATAATAGGAGTAATAAAAGGATTGGAATATGCAAGTGATGCACAATGCAATTGCTCACCACCTGCCGACCGATGCCCAGTTAGTTCCTGAGCTGCGATCCCCCCCACCCCCAGTTTATATACAGGGCATGACATCCCATGGTATGGAATACCCTGTTGGCCAGTTTGGGTCAGCTGTCCTGGCTGTATCCCCTCCCAACTTCTTGTGCCCCTCCAGCCGTCTTGCTGGCTGGGCATGAGAAGCTGGAAAATCCTTGAATTAGTCTAAACATTACTTAACACACTGGTTTTTTCAGTTGTTGCTATCAACATTCTTTTCATACTGAACCCAAAACATAAGACTATACCAGCTACTAGGAAGACAATTAACTCTATCCCAGCTGAAACCAGGACTAATTTCCCTGAAGTCAAGTCTGGTTTGCCCGTGACAGTAACTAGTGAGTGAGTCTTTATCGTGACTGATGAGCTTTTCCATCATATTTTCTTCCCATGTCCTGTTGAGGATGAGGAGTGATAGAGCAGCTTGGTGGGCATCTGGCGACCAGCCAAGGTCAACCCACCACGATGCTGTAAGTGTCAGACAGCCATAACCAGTTAGACTGGAGCTGTGTCCAGTAAAGCATGCAAATCTTTAGAAAACAGCCTCTGACAGTAAGGAATCCTGGTGGTTTGTTTCTGTGAAAGGTACTTCTGGAGTATAATAAAAGAGAAAGCAGAAGTCTTACTACTGACCTCTGGCCATGTAACTATTGAAATCCCAGTATCACAGCTCCTGTCGAGGTTGCTTCTTGCCAAAAGCACTTCACTGATGGGATTAGAAGGGGATATCTTGTTCAACAGTATGCATTTACTATGCATTCACCTCAACTGTTTCTTCTTGATGATCACATCTGTGACACCCAGTTGCCATTGCCTCCAGGCTAGCCACTGGACAGAGCTAGTGGCAAAAGGCAAATGCCTGTGGTCCTGACTGTATTCACTCCACAGTGAACTGTGAGTGTCTTATCAAGAGACAAGAATGGTCTTGAACCAGCGGATTATCTTACTTTCACTAAATGGTAGGTGTTGAAAACAATTTCAACACAGGGATCAAGTCCTTTCTCCCAGAGAAAAGGTACACACGCAAAACTTTCTGTTAAACTACAGGGCAAAGGTTTACTTCATATTTGCATTGTCTTTTTACTGGTAAGGACTGGTCTGGAGTTCAAATCTCTTACTAATAGCTTCTGATTTTGTCATGTCTTTACTGGAATGAGGAAGTATGAGCAGATTTTTCTTTCCTTTTGTTAATAAAAGGAGTTTTATCAACATTTCGTGTTGCTTAGTTGTGGTAAAAGTCTGGTCACTTGTTTTATTTCAGTATCTCGGGAGGTTATCTATTAAGTCTTTATGGGGTTAAAAATGAATCCAGATGTGTTTATGCAGTATCTGCTTTAATGCAGTAGGCACAGCTGTTTTTTGGATGTATCCTGGCTACATTCCAACATGAGCAGTCACATTTTCCCTGTCTCTGAACTCCCTTGTAGTTTTTACTATCAACAAGAACACAAAAACCACAAGAACATTACTAAGCTTGGTATTTCCAAACAACATTCGGTGAGTGTCCTGCTGCTGTGAGAAGAAATTTTGAGAATCAGGTATTTATAAATTCATCTGGAGTTGTGGGGGTTTTTGCCTACTAGCTTTTGAACCTTTGGGATTGGATTTCGAGCCTTTTCTTGCCAATGATACAGGCTAAGAGCTTTAAATTGATCTGAACGTGTGGTTTATTCATATAAGGCCGAGGGTTCAGGTTTTGGTTTGATGAAATATCATGAAGCTTAGGATATAACTGTGACAGCTGGCAGGATGGCAGTAGCCAGTGGCCAGCTGAGAGTACAGGTGGATAAAGAAAAAGCATGCACTGATGTAACTTCTTTCTGATGCAAAAGCAGGGCCCACAGCTTGGCCCAAAGCCTGGATTTATTTTCTTAAAGGAAAATTTGAATCTAAATGGGCAAGACAATAATTTCTGTATTCTTAATTAGGCATTAACAGTGTCCAATTGTTGTCTCTACTGACAAGGGGAACATAGGTAGCCATGTGTCAGCACCACCATTAGACATTCTTCTGGGGTATGTTGTATCTTTCAACCTTTTGGGGTTCCTCTGCTTCTTGGTGGAGGCGTTGCCATTTTGTTATGGTTTTCCTGTTAGGGTTTATCCTTGTTTATTGTGGCAGAGTTAGCTTGGACAGGAAAGTGCAGGATTGCTTTTGCATGTGGAAAGATGTGACTTTTATTTGAACTCTGTCCCCTGTGGGATGTGTAAGGGTAGGATTTGTGCACTGCATACCTTTCGTGGCTAGTTGCCACACAGGGATTGACCAGCAGAGATGAAAAGAGCTGTAGCCCTGGAATAAAATTGCTTCTGTGTCACCTGGTGCATTTATGAGGCTGCTAGAAAATTTCTTTTCTGTTTGGAGCTCTGTGTGTCTAGGTTTGTCAACAATTGCCAACAATATTGTCTCTTTTTATTGTCTAAAGCAGTAGTATGGCCAAGAAGAGTAGTGATACCAGTTCTGGAGATTTCATTGCACATTTTGATGTCTTCCTTGGAAGATCCAGCACGTGGATTTACCTGAAGGCAGAAGCTTCATCTTTCCTTTTGAAAGCAAGGTTCTGTTTCTCATGGTTGCAAATGAACTACTGATGAAAAAGGTCTCTAAAACTGGAAGGCAAACAAAAAGACTAATGCAAGCTTAAGACTTTAAAGCTATTCTCATAATCATGGAGACCTTGGTCATAATATTAAGTAGGGTTGAAATGCTGGTAGCTATTATAATTGCTGGACCAGAATCTATTTTTATAGATCAGTGGTCTTTGTATTTCAATATTTATTTGTTTTATACTAAGCAAAGGACAAAATCAATGCAGGGGGGAACTGTCTGTTTTCAAGATAAGACAACAACAGCAACATGTAAGTTGCTATGCAGTGTTTTCTCTAGTATCCACATGATTAACAGCACAAGTTTTTCCTTGTAATGCATCCAGCTAGATTCCTTTTCCCTTAACAGTTTTCTGTTGCTAAACAGTTCCTCCATGGGATTTTTTCAGAGGATTTCTGAATTGCATTGCATTTGTTAGAGTTAAAAATAGAGAAACCTGAGCTGCCATTGTCTTTGGTTAAATTCAGATCTGTATCCAAAGTGCTGGTATTTTCAGACCTCAGGGATCTGCTTAATTCTGCGTAGAGCCAGACCTAATTGTGCATTATATTTAAGTTCAAACTTTCTTTGGTCAAAAGCATATCTGTGAACTGTGATTCAGGCTTTAGTTTTAAAGTAAATGTTAAGTAAAATATTTATTTTTTTTTAGAGTTAGGGACTTACTGAAAATGAACAGCGAAGGGATGTGTGGATAACTGTCTCTCTTTTGATATGCTGCCTACAGCTAAAATAAGACTAGTTACAAAGGGCCCCACCCCTGAAATAACTTAAGGCACAGTTCAGAGTTAATGTGTGTGCTCACACACAGACTACAGGAGCTAGAAACAATTCCAAAGCATGCCTGCGTGCGTGCATGCTTACGACTCTGGCTTTCCCAAGCAAAAGCGAAAACTCTTGTGAATAAGCTTAGAGGCTGAAGGGGTTAAATGAAATACAACTCTCCTTTTCCTGTGCAGTAAGGATTAGTAACCAAACAGAAGCTGGAGAGAAGAACACTTAAGAGCCACTGTTTGAACCAGAACTAGGAAAGTGGGTTTTGGAGTTTGGCTGCAGAGCGGCATAAGTGTCTCCAACTTCTGCACTCGCCTTTCACAGGTACACGCAGAAGGTAAGAGCTGACTTTGTGTTCTGGGCTGTGTCCTGATCCCTCTACCTGGATATCTATTTTCTATTAGTCTTTTCAGCACAAGCTGCTTGTGCCGTTTAAACTATTTTTTATTTCCCACCATTTTTTTCTTTCAGTTAAAAGAGTAGAGGGGAGAGGGGAGACTAGAGTCCTTATGACTGCAAAATTTTACTTCCTAGAAGGGAGGGAAGAAGACACTCTATGTATTTGGTGAACATTAATCCCTTTCACTTGCAGTTAATTACACTGAGATTTCGTGTAATCAAAACTGCTGTTCCTGGCGTTGTGGTTGGAGGGAGCAGGGGAGTGGAAGGGGAAGGTGCCAGTTTGGTAGGATGCTGGGAAGCCCACTGGAGTCAGACATACGCGCTCTGCTAGAAAGAACACAGAAAGCAAGACAAATGTAGCAGGGATATTGACTGGAGAAACATAATTTTTGCTGGTAGGAATAAAAGCCTGCCTAGGTGGTAAGACTCTCTTACCCCCTAACTATCACCCCTGGAGCGCTCAGCTGCTTCTGTTTGTGTGCTAGCAGGTGCTGAGGGGAGGGAGTGTCTTCTAATCAGTGTTGCATTGCTGTCAGCTGCGTGAGGCAGGATCCGTTTGGGAGGCTCTCCCCAGCCAAACCTTGTCGGAGTCACAACAGACCTGTTTGTGAAAGGGAAGGTTTGCGGGACTGGATCTCTCATCCCTGAGGAAGTCTGATGTGTGAGGCAGGCCAAGGCGGCAGCTTCAGGGACCTGTCCTGGCACAGAGGTGGTAATGGGCTGGTAGCAATGTGGAAGGGCAGTAGATTTGCCTGGTGCCCTGCTCTTCCTTGTGGGTGGTCAGGTGGAGATAGAGGAGCAGTTGACTTAAAAACTGAGTTTCAAAGCTTTGATGAAGGTAATGTTAGTTTTGCATGGAGCTCCTAGGACTAGGAGTAACTGGTGTTAGTATGGGGGCTTAGGGAGATGGTATGTTTCTTTAGGTCTGTCTGTAGAGACCCTAAAGGAGGTTTGTAAGCACCTTTGCTTATTACTTTTGAAAGCATCTTCACGAGACTTGGGAAATTGTTTTATCCCTTCTGCATTGTACTTATGAGGGCCCTTCAACAGTTTCTCTGTAAGCTGGCTTGCAACTTCTATGTTTTTCTCCTGGCTTCTTAGAGACATACCACCTTCTGTAATGCCAGAGCATTTCCCAGTCTCTGTAGATAGAGCAGCCATGAAAAATGATTCTTTCTGAGGTGCAGTGTGTTGATGAGCCAGTGTGCTACACAGCCATGTGTGTGTTGGACAACCTCATTCTGGACTCTCCAGACAAATGCTCTGCTGTTACAGAGAGCGAAGAGAAGTGTTTGTGACGTGAAACAATGTTAGATAGGACCGTGTATCTTTGGCATGGCACTAGCTTAAACTAATATTTGTTCCTGTTAGTAAATGGAATGATTAATGAAATGCAAAAAAACCTAAAACAGCAAATTTGCTGTCTCTAGAAGTTTTGCTTTTAGCATATTTTGTTGTCCAGTGTGAGATAATTGAGACTTCTTTTTCAAGCATATTCTCAGGTTCTCACACACTGTGGAGCATCCTGACACCTCAGAGGTGTTTGTTTTTAAAATATTTTGCTTCATGAGTGTAAATGCTTGATGGCTTCGCAGAAATGCTGGGGTCGGGATAGTTTCTTTCTAGCATTTGCATATGCCAAATCTGTTCTCTAGTAAACCGTCCACTCTGAATGTAGCATTTGAGAAAAGGTGTGTGATGAAAGATTTGAGGTGATTTTCAAGCAAGGATGTAGGTTTTTGTTTGCTGGTCTCTCTATGTATATATATAAAAAATATTAAGTATAAAACTAAATTATCTTAATTTGAAGGGAAAGTGGCAATCGTTATGCTATAGAGAAGTTAGAGAATGGATGATTTCAAATGTTGCTGTTCAATAAGTATAGTAACTTCTGATGCAGATTGTGTATCTTTGATTTTGAGATGGGCTGTCTCAGATCCAGCTACTTCCACTGTGGTAAAAGAGAACACTGGTAGAGCTTATCTAATCTAGTTGCTTCAGGGTTTACTTGCCTCACAGATTAGACACCAAGATTCAGCTGGAGTCTGTGTGAATGGCTGTGCCCTGACTTGCTGAAAGGGTTTAGGAAACAGGAAAGGAGTTATGTTGTTGCAACTGGTTTTCTTGGTAGTACTTGAGTTTGAGTTAAAAGATCAAATTTTATTCTAAGGTAACACAGATGTTCTGTTAAAATAGGGAACCTGGTGGAAAAAAACTGACCTTGATCGAGGGCCCCTTCTTCTGAATGCAATGTAAGTAAGATCAAATACTGTTCTGTGCCTCAGAACAGGTAGGGCTTAGGCTACCAGAAGGCTTTCTCTTTGTTCAGAGGGGGGCTTTAAACGTTAATAAAATGTTAACCATTTTATTAGTTCATGTACGTACCTTGTGCCTCATCAGTGTGCAGCAAAAAGCTTCTTTATAAGAGGATGAGAGCTGGTGTTTTGTATAAGAACAGAACCTAGAATACATAGGATGCAATTACAATAGTCCTTATGATTTGTGTTATAGGCTCATCATTAGCTGAGTGAAGGGGTAAGTGTTCTCCTAGTGGCACATTGGTGCTCAGTGAACTCCAGAGGAATTAAGTTGCTTTGCTCTTAGGTCTGTAGTAAGGATTATACAAAACTGATGATAAACCCCTCAGTGCACCTAGCATAGCTACTGAGCCTAGACAGTGACAGATGATTGCTCTAATCCAGTACAGTCATTTGCAGTTATGCCCATGGTATGAGGGACTTGTCAAAAGAACTTATTTCACTGGAAATTATACTCTGCTGGATACAGTTTCACTGTCTCATTTTCTTAAGACTCTTGGATCTGAAATGTGATTTGTTGTGGTCCAGTCTTGTCTTGAGCAATGAATAGTAATGGTTACTAGATGTTTGAGAAGGGACTTTAATATAAAAGGATTTGAGTGTGTACATACTCATATGCATAGTCTATGTACAAACCACTTGTTTATGCGTTCTCACACAGTAACAAGCTCGCCTTCTTGACATTGCAGACATGATGTATAGAAAACAAGTACTATCCACAGATTGTTTATTTCTCTGCCTAGCCCTTAAAGCAGTAATTGGAGGCTCTGGTTCGGGCATCCGTGGGAGAAACCAGCTTCAGAGCAAAGAACCAGTTTATTTTTAGATCACACTGTTGTCATTTTGCTGTGATCACACAGTCGAGCATGTGCTTCCTTTGAGATCTCTCCAGGCACTGCAGTGCGATCGCACCCTCCTAAGATCATTTCTTATGAAGTTAATTTTTAGTGACAGATGAAAGATGCTAGGGCTGGTATCCTTAGAGACTGCAGCCCTAATTCCACTAGCACACATTCTGCCTCCTAAGTTTGTTAGTCAAAAGTTCTGTGGTTTTTTTTTCTTCCTTTTCATTTCTTTTAGTTCTTCTCATGTTAGTCATCTTTCCCTCGCAGAGTAATGTAAGACAGTCCACTGACTTCTCTGGGGAAATACCTACTTCCTACCACTGAAGGTATGTCTGCATCACAGTCAGTAAGGGTGATTCCTTAGGGAAGAGATGTACCCATACAAGTGTAGCATGCTTGGCATGTTTACAGATATGTATGGTTAAAACTGAGTTCACTTAAAAAAAAAAAAGTATCTTAGGTTCCAGAAGCAATGTGGAGGCAGCAGCAGTCAAAAACCATATGAGTTTCAGGGTAAATATTCTCATGTTTTCCTGTCTATGTTATTAGTCCCCAAGCAAATTTGTTTAAAGGTGACACAGGTGTTCCTTATGTATGATACAAGCATACCGTTGAATGTAGTGCTAACATCTCAGTGAACAGAGATGTAGATCTTGCAAAGAGAGGCAGAAAACAATTTGCATTGGTTTAAAGTTTCCTTCTGAGATAATGCTTGTTTGTTTTTTTAACCCCTTGCACAGTGCAGAAGATTGCCATATTTATATTTAGGATGGAATGAAGTTAAAATCAGAAGTAATTTTCCAGTGTTGAAATCCTTTATTTTCCTAAAGAATTCTCCAAAATTTGAATTGGAAGGCATTAGTCTCAGCTGGCTAACATGTTTGTAAACAGCAGCAGTGCTCAGTGTCATGTAATATTTCAGATCAGGCTAAGTAACTCATGTAAGTGAAGCTTGAGCTGTGACAAGACAGTAGTAAATGTAAAAGGTTGTTAGCCATTCCTCTTCAATTACGTCTTCAATTATGTTAGTGTTTGGTATGTTATATCCTGCTCATGTATTTTCCACAGGCAGTGTGTGGCTTCTCGTTGCAATGTTAACGGTCTAAATTAGTCTGTGTGCACTTGTCGTTATCCCTACATGCTCCCAGATTTAATTAACAGCTAAGCACAGTGAGACTACCAAAATAGAAGGCAGAATCCTATCTTTATTCCTTATAATGAATCTCTAGCAGCAAACCTAATAGTGGAAGACTGGTTGCAGAAAATTGAATCTCAGCTGATATTAATAGGTAGACAGAAAATTGTCCTCATGAAATACTGTACTAGCTGGCATAGTGGCCACATTTACTTGGAAGATGCTGCTTCACTGACCTAAACCTTAGATACTTCATTGTGGATTTTGGAGAGTGGGAAAGAAGCAGGTCTGCCTCTTCCCCACCCCCTGATAGGGTATGGCATGAGACCTGACTAGAACTTCTGTGTGTTTCACAGTCTGATCTTGCTCTTGCACCTGATGATTTTTCAGCTACGGTTTTGTGAGATTTCGGTATTCAGATCAACACTGTACGACAGAAGCTGCTATAGCTCCCCCAGTTGTTGCTGAACTTGGCATTGCTGTGGAAGTCCTCTGTAAAAACATTGTCAGTCTGAGTCAGCCACATTAAGTGATGGCCCGGTGTGGATTTATGTGCCTGTTACGAATCAGGCTGAAGGCTGAGATGAAAGCCTATTGATATAGCAATCTCAAAGATGCTTGTGTTACCAGTACTCAGTTCTCCAGCCAGCTGGTGCTCTGCTGCTGTGCTCATTAGTAAGTTTTTGTAACTTTTGTTTTTAACAAGGTGAATTTTAAAGTTATTGTAGCTGAAAGTTTGTCTTTTGTAATATGCATAATATGGCTGAAAGTGCATCTTAGCAGGATTACTTTCTTGATGAGGATTTGTCAATGCCTAGCATGTATTTAGAGTGAATTAATAAATCTCGATACTAATGGTAAAGATATCTCTGTAAAACTTCTACTCTGACAACTTGTGTCTTGTCTTTCTTTTTTCTCTCTCCTTTCCCACTAAGTCCTTTCAACCAGTCTTATATTTAAACACAGGTTTATAAACATTTATCCATTGCTTTATATATAAACAGCTCTTTATGAATGTGGCTCATTTAATGGTCAAGGCAAAGGAAATTCAGTATCCTCCCACTTTAACAGGCACATGCACATTAATTGGCTTATCTGCCCTAGCCCAAAGGACATCAGGCTCAGGATTTCCTTTGGAAAAATGTCAAACAAAAGATGGTTTACTATAGTTAGGGAAGAAAACAGGCATATTAAGAACTATCTTGAATGTGGTATCCTCTGCCTAAAGGGGTGGTTGGTTTCCTGGTTCCTCTGGTCTGTGTGATGTGGTACTTATGCTCTTCCAACTCAGTTCCCAGCCTAAGTAAAATGAGGTTTTTCCCTACCCTTGATCCCTGCTACATGGAGCCCCTTTTTATTCCCTGCCTTCATCTCATCTTTTTGCTGTATGTATATATTTTCCCTTTCTAACGCTTCCACCAAAAACTTACAAGGTGCCTCTCAGTATGCCAGGCAAACAGAAGCAAGCTGGAACAAAGATAAGCTGACAGCAAAGCAAAAATCATGTCTTTAGAAAATGTAATGAGTCTAAAAGCTAAAAGACTGCTCTGAGTGAATGGCTAAATAAGTTTATGCCAGTGGATAATTGGGCAACATATCATCATGCTTTCTGACTTCCCACCTCCTTCAACCAAACTTCTAAAAATATAAAGACTGAGAGAGAGATGGTATGTTAATGGCGGTGGAGTTGGGAGTGGAGGGAAGGGAAGGAAATTCTGAAAAGGCGCAAGTAGCGGGATCACAATGGCAACTTCTGCTTTAGTGCTGTATGTGCTAAACTTTACAGTAATCAATTTCTATCTATATTGCAACAGGCAACTATTTATTGCCAGGGTGGCCAACCTGTGGCTCACAAGCCATGCAAAGGCAGCTTCTTGTCAGGGCTACCTCAGATGGGAATAATAGATCCGCACTGGGTTTCAAATCCCCAGCTGGGAAACTAAATGAGCTGTAAGGACCTGCTGAATCTAGCATTGCGGGGTGGCTTTGCCATTTACCTGCATGCCCAGCTAAATCTTGTCTGGCAATAGAAAAGTGGGAACCCTGAAGGGGTCTTTTTATCATCTGCCTATGAACCACTCCCAGCACAGTCCCTGACCCACACATGTGCTACGTGACTTTGGCCAAAGGATGACTTAGAAATATGGTTCACAGGTAAAAGACAGCTGGTCTGTCTTATGTGCTAAACAGAGAAGAATCACGTAGCACTGGCTGTTCTATTATTTTCAAAAAGAATAGAGAGAACCCCACACTGATAAATCTGTGATCAATGGAACTCATGAAACCTGTTTTATTCTCACTTTGTGATCTGATTCTGTACTGTCTAAACAGCTTAAGTTCTTGTTTAGCCAAGGCTGAGTTATTCATAACATCTCTTTCAAGTTTGGATTCCTTCCTGTTGAAAAGAAAAAGCCATCACCTAAATGGGTTAAAATTCCAATACATCTCTTAATCCTGGCCCAGTATCTTTTTCCCTCAAACTAAAGTTAACTTTATGCTTTCTAAACCCTGAAACTAGCCAGCCGAAATTTCCACAAAATATGATTTGATCCATACTGTTCTGGAATAGAAGTAAGGGTCCTGAGCGGCTAAAGTCAGATTCAGGTTTGAATTTCTCTAGTGTTCGGAGGAGTTTGGGTCAATGTCTCTTGGAGAAAACAGCTTCATAGTTCAGGTCTGGACTGACTCTTTTTGACCAAGCTTACAGATGGCTGGAACAAGTCACCACTTCAACCCTTTTATTCATCTAACCTGAGCAGTTAATGCCCGATGTGGTTGGCTAGACACTTTGACTCTCTTCTGGTGTATGGAATGGAGGTTTCAGCTGGGCACACCTTTAGTTCTGCTTGAAGATTCTGGTTGTTCCTCACTTATTGTGAACTGATTCTCGTAATCCCTCTCGCTGAGATAACTTCGTATTTTAGCACTATGGCAGGAATTCCTCCATGTGAGCTTTCCAGCAGCTGTTCCATATCTTGAGCATAAAGTCACTGTTTCCCCTCAGGCCCTGCTGCCGTTTCTGGGTGGAGGGGGGTGGAGATGCTGTTCTAGCACACGATGGGAAAAGGGAGCTGGGGAGGGTTGAAGAGAGTTGGAGAAGGACAGGAGTCACAGGGAGCAGCAGCTGCTGTTGTTGTAAGTGAAAGCACTGCAAAACACTGTCCCTTTCATTCCTTCCCCCGCATACCCAGCCTTCAGTGAGAAGAATGGCAAACAAGCAGAATAAACATATGCTGCAGTATCCCAGGTCCTAGAAGGAGTGAAGGAGCCATTAAATCCAGAAACAGAGCTTGACCTTTCTTCAAAGGTTTCAGGCAGATTCCCCAGTCCCATCTGTGGTCTTTGTGGTTCAAAATAAGGCAAAAGGGACCAGTGCTGAATACTACATCCAAGGAAGCTTTTAAAATAACAAGTTTGTTGAAGCTCAGAGAATCGGACACCAGATATTTTTTTTTTTGCAGTGGGGGATTTAATAGGATACAGAAGGCCCTGTTCTTCCTTCTGGCCATCCTTCCTGGAATCTGTTGACTAGTTTAATAGGGCTGGATGGTCTAAATTCTTTAATGCTAAATTTGGGACATATGGCAGCAATTCTCATGCAAGTGCAATGGCACAAAAATACAAGCAAGCACCAGAGCTGTAACCTCTTGCTGCTTTGATGCAGGAGATTGTCCCAAACATTGGGTGCTGTCTCTAGTTGTCTCCTCAGAGAATCTTTTTGTTCTATCTGGCTAAAAACCTCCAAGATACTAACTACTTGGAGAGTGGGAGAACTGCTAGCCTTGGTGAGCTGCTTCTCTAGCCTCTTCTCCAGAAACCTCACGTGGCTTGGGCCCAGCTCCCTCTCTGCCTCTTGGCTCAGATTCCAGAAGGAGTTGAGTGGGCAGTTCATTAGCAGCAGAGCAACGCTGTTGGAGCAAGGGATGTGATTTCCACAGCCATTTCTGTGAACCTGAGAGGTGCCTGGAATGGAAGATGTGAGGGAGGAAGCTGGGGAAGAGATCCACCCCCACCCCCCCACCCCCCCACCCACCCTGTGCAGTAGGAAGAGGAGCTGATCAATCTCAAAGATTTACCTCTGTTTGACACCAACACCATTCAAGGAAAATGCTATTCTCACAGTGCCCTTTGCTAGTGGTGCGAGTACGTTATAAGCTGCTTCAGGAGAGCTTTGCTGTTTGCACGCATGGAACTTGTAGCAAAAGGGTCTCTCCTGGCTGTCCTTCCCCTCTGAAACTATTTGGCAGTTGGTTAGGGTTGTGACACAGATCTAGCCTGTGTTTCGGTTCTTGGCCTCTATAGCATAGAGAGTGTACTTGACCTCTTGTGGAGGGCATCTCCAGGTTGTTTCTTCCTTGACTTGAATGGGAAGAGTAGTAGCAGCATGTGTGGGTGATAGAGGGTACATAGTCTTCCCACAGTTTCTTAAGAAGGACTAATCTGAAATTAATTAAAGTCTATTCATATAAAAAGCTCCTATAGCTTAATTTTCTTATGAATCATATGATTGGCACTCAGTGTACAGGAAGAGAAGCTTATCAGTGCTAGTTTTCCCAATTATGTTTTCCCTGTTCACTGCTATTTTGCACACAGAATTTGGTGCAACTGGATTTTCAGCGCTTAGCAGTTTTTACATCCAAAAGGAAAAACACTGAAGAACAAGCTTCTTATCCCCAGCACTGTGAATGTTGGCAGTGTCAAAATCCATGGTATATATGAACTTAGAGAGCTGTAATGAGCTGTGATTCAGTGAGGCCTAGCACTATGAGAAAAATGATTGCCCATCATAAAGTAATCTGAAATATGCAAATGCTATATCAAGCAGGTTTCGTTTTGGGTATATTTTGTTTCTGATTTGATGTTCTCAGGCACCGATAATTTTATAGCAATATTATCTTTGTTAATGGTGATACACATTCTGTATTTTATTTGGATTTAACAGGCTAAAGGAACTATATATGAAGTTTTAATATTAAAAAGGATGTTGTTACAATGACTGATGAGGTAAACATTTCTTCCGTGATGCTTTTATGCACTGTGAAAGGAAGATTTCTCCATCTTTCCTTTTCCCTTTCCTTTCCCAAGTTAGAAGCTTAGACTAGATAAAACTGTGCTAGGAATATCTAGTCCATCTCTTCTTTCTGGGCTTAATCAGCTGGTCATGAGAAACAGGCAGTCTCTAGTGGCTGAAGTGTCCATGGTCACAGCTGTAAACATGGGTGAGTGGTGGTTGGTGTGGGCTTGGTTGCTGCAACTCAAAAGAGGATGGATAAAGTAGCAACAGGCAATGCACCAATGAAGTATTGTGGTCCAAAATGTGCATAATGCCCTGATTTTTAGGAACTGTTTTATGCTGCCATACCAGTCTGTGTGGCCTGATCTCCTTTCTAGCTCTGTAAAAGGGCTAAAACTACCGATGGTTGAATCTAGCTATAGCTGTCCATGATGAACTGTAGGATTTTAAACAAGCAAGATCACACAAAGACAGACATGAAGCTTCACCAAGCCACAGAGGATGAATACAGAGTACAGAAATGTTAACAGTGGAATTTCTTACCTTGGGTTGGTTGAAGTCATTGTAATCTTCAAGTATTTTATCATGTGCATATGTAAAAGAGTGGGAGGGCAGACATGCCACAGCATGCATCTTCCACTGTGCCCAGGGATGGTGTTCTCATAATACCAGAGGAAAGTTCAGGGAAACATTTGCACTCAGTAATTACATTCTGGCTTTCTGTGCAGGGTAATTTCAGTCTTTGCAATTGCCTTCATCTACCCAGGGAGTGTAGTGATAAAACTTATTTTTCTTTCACCTTGATTTTTAGTTTCACCTCCATTTTTACTGTATGGTATCTTAGGTTTTCTGCCATACAAGCAGCAAAGAAGCAAGCAATTCTGATCAATAATCTTTCTGTTCCCACAGGCAGGGATGAAGAACTTGTTCCTTCTTCTCATGCTAGCAATGATGCCACCTTCTGCATTTTCAGTAAGTAAAAGTTCTTCTGAACACGGTTACGAGAAATGAAAGATACTTCTCTTAAGGACTGTCAATATCTGTAATTCAAGTATTTTGTAGAAAGTATTCCGGAAAGAGCTAATGGGTCCGAGTCATCAGGCCTACTGTGGTACATGTTATGAAGAGTCTAATATGGCAATTAAATAACAAAATTCTGGTAGTGCCTTTGGCTTTAGGGGTGTTATCTGCAAAGCAGTAATTGCTGTCTCCCGCTTCAAAGCTACAGAGAGTTGTCACTTGAAGTAAAAAGGATTAATCTTTGGTTAGCTGTTTTTTCTCTTTTCTTTGGTCTTAGTGGTCTAAGCCATATGGTTTAGCTTTATTGCGGGAAGTAATCTTTATGTTAAGCCAATTTGATATTGTCAGAAAAAGAAAACAGCTATTAGGAACGGGGATTCCTCTCCCTTTCTGAAAGAGAAGTAGGATCTTACTAAAGTAAATGCAGCTTGAGAACAGTTTCTCTGAGTTTAACTTCAATTATATTAATGAGTTGGACATCTGAGGTAAAAGGTGACCTGCTGAGTAGAGTGGAAGTGTTAGCAAAGGAAGATGTGATGTGTGTGTTTGTTGTAAACAAATGGGGGGGAGGGGGGAGCTAATTATCACCTGGAGTAAGTTTTTTGTGGGAGTAGTGAGGAATTATAAATATGCCATTAAAATTAATGAGTCCGTAACTTTTAATCTCTAGTATGCTTATGAACTTCTGTTCCCAGATTCAGTATTTGCAAATGCTTTCTAGGCCTTCTTTGAAGACCAGGGGTGACGGGTCAGAAATCGAGCAGAATTTGTTAGTCGTCATAGATTTCCTATCTTACAGATTGAAATATCCTTAAATGAGATCTTGCTATCTCACATCTAATAGAAGATGTTGCTGTATGTTCAAAGAACCAGAAAATACTATATTCAGTTCATCTGGTCACCTGCCTATCTCCAACCTGGTGATTTTTTGGAAGGGAAATGACTGAAGCCCTGCAACTGTGAAGGCTGACGTTTTTCTGTAGCATTAGACTCTGTCCCCTGTGTGCAATCAGTAGCTCCTCTTGAAGCCGTACTGAATGAAGGGAGAAGGTTTTGCTTGGTCACCACTTAATTTCAGTTTCCCTGATGTGCTGGATCTGTCCAAGCCATGAGGAAGCAGGAAGATCCAACAGCACTGAGGCACTCTGCTGTGGTAGTTCTCCTTTTTTTTTCTGAGAGGGAAGAAAGAAATACTGTTGGTTTCATATGGTCCATTCCTTACCAGATGCTAATGCAAGTAGGCTGAACCGTAGCAATAGACAACTTGTGAGAGTTGGAGCTGACAGGACTGATTGTAGTGGTGGTAACTCAAGTCTGTGCTAGATCAGGCTATGCACCAAGAGAGTAGGGGAGCTGCCTGAACTCCCATAAGTGGGACAGCTCTGGAAAAGCAGTGCCTGCATGCCTCTGTTTCACTGTGCAGAAGAAGAGTGGTAGCCCTGCTGCTATAAATGCAAATTTTGTACTTGCATGGTGGAAGAAAGAAAGGGAAGGAGAGGGTGAGGCTGAAAACTGAGGCAGGGAATACTGCATGGTGGGAAAGTAAGTTGGAGAACTGCTTGCTGCTCTACACTGTTTTCTACTCCTTTAGGGCTTCACCTGAGATGGCAGGCTAATTGGAAAAAAACCTGTAATCCATGTCACATAGCATTGAAAAGGTCCCTTCCCTGTGCTGTTCTTTTGTAATTCCCAGTGGCAGAGGTGTAAGAGATTGTCAGGTGGCATGGTGCATTTCCCCACACTGAAAGAAAAACGCTTCCTTTAATGTATGGTAGCATATCTCTAAGAAACTGAGGTTCTGTCACTTTAACTGTGCTAAGTATTAGATCCAGAGCAGCCTTGCAGCTGAGACAGTAGCAATTTTTTTCGATTTTGGTATCAAATGAACTGCCAATATAGCAGCACATGAGTGGAAAGGTGGGTCATCTCCAGCTATACAGTGAATAGTGTACACCCCAGGAAGAAGAGGAGGGTGGTAGGAGAACTAAAAACAGCAGAAAAGGCACAGGCTAGCATGTGTGGCTTTTATTCCAGAATGAACTGCTTACCTCGTTGTTTGCATCGGTGGACCCAATGGATCTAAGATTGCTTCTTGGACACCTTTTGTCCCAGAAGCAGGAAGGTGCTAATGGGAGTACAGCTATAAAGATGTGAACTGTAGGCTTACACAAGGATAAAGATGGGTCTACAGGGATTCATGTCTGCTTGTGATTAAAGGGTGTAGATTGATGCCTGCTGTTTTTCATCTCTTCATCTACTTTTGGAGTGGAGTAGCTGAACTTGTTTTTACTTCACTGATTGTTAGGCTAGGGAAAGCAGCAAGCAGAATAAAGGCAGAAATGTTAACAGGGCTGAGACTTTAAGAGTAGCTGAGGCTATTGCCGACATCTTTTCTCTGCTACCAGTCTGGAGTGGCTGGTTTATCTGCCAGACATGGCAGGCGGTATTAAAGAACAAAAAAGGGATTCCTGCTTGTCAAAGCCCCTGGCTGCTGAGAATTTCCTGCCCAGTGCTCAGTCCTTGGTGGGACCTACTAGATGCTTCTTCACTTCTTTCCTGCTAGAATATGGAGAGGGTCTTGCTATACAGCACCTGCGGTGTCTGCCCCTTTCACCCAGCTTTGAAGGATCTGCAAAAGGAGGTCACCCATTACTTGTAGCTCCTTTATTGTTTGCACTGTGGTAGTACTAGAAGCCACAGCTGGATGGTCAGGAGGAGTCGTGTTTAAGGGCTATACAAACAGAAAAGAAAGATGTCTCTCCATCCTAAATATGGATGCCTCTCCATCTTATACCCTAGCTGTCAATGCAGAACTGAGACAGAAGAGTCTAGTGCAATGTCAGGCCACCCTGTCATTGTTTTTAGGAAGGTTGTGAACAGTAGCAATAATGGAAAATGCCAGGTTTGTGTTTTCGTCATGATTCCTCCTGTGTTTTCAGAGAAGGATGAGGTGATGTAAAACTGCCTGAGCCCTCTCCATTAGTGCTACTGCTGATAGAACGGTGCTTCTGGTGCTTTACAGTAAATAAATTCTGAAGATTTTGCATGTGGCTAACTGTTCTATTACTGTTGCATGCATGTATTTGGCATGATTGTGTGTGTGTTGCATTTGCTTTGTGTTTGCTTTATGTTTAGTAAACATGACATTCATCAGATTTCTCTCTGCCTCAATTTCTTTCTACAAGTGTGATTTCATGTTGGCAAATTTCTGTATCTGGAACTCCTTCTTTCCAGATTAGAAATGTCTTATCTGCCCATACCATGAGATTATTTCAAGGAAAAGCTGCTCATCAAGAGAAGAGTTTTATTTAATCTTTTATGATCTGTAGGCATTAGTTGATAGTTAGATCATGTCCAATACTTATATTTGCTCCTAGATTGTACTGCATGTGTGCTTAAAGTGAAGGCTGGTATGAGGCTTGGCTGAAAATCATATTCAAATAAGTTTCATCTGGACAGTATTGCTTTCTATGGGTCTGCATTGCTAGGTTAAAATGCTGTTTTAAATTTATTCTAAAGAAATGAACATTGTTGTTGTTCAAACACTGTTAATCTATTGACTAAACTGCTAAACCCCTTAACCAGATCTGACTGAAAGGGCAGAAGGTGCTGAAGGACTTCAAAGTTAAGGTCATACAGAAACAGTGAAAATTATTGTGAGGAGGGAGAAAAAGGAGATTTTATTAATGTTCCTACTGAGGGAAAGGTAGAAAAAGTGCACAAGAATAATTGTACTGGGTAGGACCAGTTCATTTTGCCCTACATCCTATCTCCAGCTATGTCACAAACACATGTCTAGAAAAAGCTATAAAAAAATTAAGTACAATTTCCTCCAATATACTTCCAGTCTCCAGTCATTTGTAGTTTATGAACCCTTTGAGCTGGAGACCTCTCTGTTTCTCTTTCCTAAATTTGGTCTCCCTGAAGCCATGTAGACTTCTGGCATCACAGCATTTCTGTCATAACACCAAGATCCTGCTCTTGAGTGGTAAAGATCAGCTTATATGTAATAATTTTATTTTTTAGGATGGGATTTGTGTTTTTCCCTATGTTACTACATGTTTGCCAAGTTACCTACATGAAATCTTAACTGTCATTTTAGTGACAAGTCACTTATAGTATAGTGTCCTTCCATAGTTCTTTGCAGCCTGTGTCTGGTTCTCTATTGTCCTTTATTACCTTGAATTACCCTTGTCAGCTGCCTTCATTACTTCTGTGTTTTTTGGCGTAACTTATAGATGTGTTGAGCAGTTCAGTTTCCTTATGGAATTCTGCTACTAATGTTAGTTTTTGCAGTGGATGGAGATTTTACTCTTACCTTTGTTTTTGTCTTTGGGCCACCTGCTCATCATCCATGCAAGGACTTTCCTTCTGGCTGCTTAGCTTCCTTCAAAGCTTTAGGTGAAGGATTTTGTTGAAAGCTTTTTGGAAATCTGAGTGTATGTGACAGGTTACTCTTGTTGACATGTTTGTGGATCTCTCAAAGAACTGCAATAGTCTTAGAAGGATTTGTCTTTTTAAAAAACATAAAATCATAGAATAGTTTGAGTTGGAAGGGACCTTAAAGATCATCTAGTTCCAACCCCCCTGCCTTGGGCAGGGACACCTTTCACTGGACCAGGTTGCTCAAAGCCCCATCCAACCTGGCCTTGAACACTTCCAGGGAGGGGGCATCTGCAACCTCTCTGGGCAACCTGTTCCTGCCTCACCGCTCTCACAGTAAAGAATTTCGTCCTCATATCTAATCTAAATCTACCCTCTTTCAGTTTAAAGCCATTACCTCTTGTCCTATCACTACATGCCCTAGTAAAAAGTCCCTCTCCAGCTTTCTTGTAGGCCCCCTTTAGGTATTGAAAGGCTGCTATAAGGTCTCCCTGGAGCCTTCTCTTCTCCAGGCTGAACACCACCAAGTCTCTCAGCCTTTCTTCACAGGAGAGGTGCTCCAGCCCTCTGAACATCTTCATGGCTCTCCTCTGGACTTGCTCCAACAGGTCCATGTCCTTCTCATGTTGAGGGCCCACAGCTGAACACAATACTCCAGGTGGGGTCTCAGAGCGGAGTAGAGAGGCAGAATCACCTCCCTTGACCTGCTGGTCACGCTTCTTTCGATGCAGCCCAGGATACATTTGGCTTTCTGGACTGCAAATGCACATTGCCAGGTCAGGTTGAGCTTCTTGTCAGCCAACACCCCCAAGTCCTTCTTCTTAGGGCTGCTTTCAATCAACTCATCGCCCAGCCTGTATTTGTGCTTGGGATTGCCTCAACCTATGTGCAGGACCTTGCACTTGGCCTTGTTGAACTTCATGAGGTTTGCACAGGCCCACCTCTCAAGGTGCCTCTGGATGGCATCCCTTCCCTCCAGCTGGTTGACTACACTACACAGCTTGGTGTTGTCACCAAACTTGCTGAGGGTGCACTCAGTCCCACTGTCCATGTCGCCAACTTCCTTTTCATGTTTGAGTTTGTCCAGGAGCTCCTTGTTCATCCATGCAGGCCTCCTGTCATTTTTGCCAGACTTTCTCTTTGTTGGGATGCATCGCTCCTGAGCTTGGAGGAGGTGATCCTTGAATATTGACCAGCTTTCTTGGACCCCCTCTTCCCTCCAGGGCTTTATCCCATGGTACTTTACCAAGCAGATTCCTAAAGAGGCCCAAGTCTGCTCTCCTGGAGTCTGGGCTATGAGCTTGTTGTGTGCCCTCCTTGCTGCCCTATAGATCTTGAGCTCCAGCATTTCATGGTCACTGCAGCCAAGGCTGCCCTTGAGCTTCACATTCCCCACCAACCCCTCCTTGTTGGTGAGAACGAGGTCCGGCATAGCACCCCTTCCATTCTTCTGCGTGGTTGGCCCCCCTCCCTTCTGTGTGTGCCAGTGGAGGAGGTTTTGGCTGTTGGGCTGTGGGCCTGCTGCAGAGCGCGCTCGGAACCAGCCATCCAACTCCTCCTCAGTCTCCCTGATGCTATGCAGCCTCCTCACCGCCTCCTGCAGCTCCGCCGCCTGTGGCAGGAGGTCCTCCACCTGGGCACAGAGTTTGCCGGCAGCTCTGCTGCCTGTCCCTGCCCCAGGAGAAAGGTCCTGGCCCTTCCCGGCAGTCGGAGGTCTGCGCTGCAGCCTCTCCCTCCCGCAGCTCTGTCTGGGCAGAGGCATCGGCTACCGCTGGGGTAGGTGGTGCGGACCCCAGCCGGAGCTGCAGCCCTTGCTCTCGGGCGAGTGCCCGCCATTCTGCCTTGAGGGTCAGGCAGGATGAGTGCCCTTGGCCTGCGCAGATGGCTGCAGAATGGTGCCCAGTTGCTGAGTTATGAGGACTTCAAGGCTCTCCACTCGGCTGGTGGAATGTCCCTCCTATGACGAGGTGCCCCCTCTGCACTAACTGCCGCGCCAGGCCCTGTTTGCCCGCTCTGGTCCCAGCGCTTCTGTGGGCTGCACTTGGTGGGAGTGGGGGGCGGCCATCATTACTCCTGGCCCTGCCCGCGCCTCATCAGCCTCTCTCCCTCCAAAGACCTGCTGGCTCCTGGTGGGTCCCCACGCTCCCCTGGGGTTTTCCTGGCTTGGGAGACCCCCCTGTATGCCATGATCCCCCCCTCTGCTGCGGAACATGCCAGCCCCGGAGCTGATCCTTCAGTGAGTGACTTGTGGACTTTTTCCCAAATGCACTGTATGTATGCAGGTGCCTGCTAATTCTGTTCTTTGTTATCATATCTAGTAATTTATCAGTAGATGTCAGTTTTACATTATGTGGGTGTACAGTTCCTCGGGTTCCCCTGGGATCCTTTTGTAAACTGGTGTCCTCAGATTTTCCACTTTCCAATAATCAGATGCCAAAGGGGTTTTCTCTGAGAGGGTTGTCTGCTAGTATGTAACAGTTTATCCATTTCAACCTTGAGTTCCTGTAAGGCCCCTTGGATAAACAACTTCTGGTGACTTCATACTGTGTGTTTAGTCCACTTTTCTAAATAAGCTTGGGGGCATAAAGTTTTCTTACAATCCCCCTCTTTGTGGAGTTTTCTGAATGTCCCCAGTTCCTTCCACAAGGATTCCAAGAATTAATTTGACTTCTCTGCAATGGCCGTATCTTTTTAGACAGCTCTTTTTATACCCTAGTCCAGCTCTAGGCCACCCAGAGTTTCTGGAAGGCTTTCCATTTCTGAAAAGTAACTATTACCTGCTCTGCCTGCTAGCCAGCAAGCCAGCACAGTCCCTGGGAGCAGTAGGTGCCCGGTTCTGCGGTGGGTGAGGCATGCATCGCGTCCTGCCCAGCTGACAGGAGAGCTGGGGATGTGGAAGGAGCCAGGTGTATGGTGGGACAGCCCATAAAGAGGTAGAAGAGTGAGGGGTGTTGGGGAGGTGAACACAGGGAACATGGAAAAGTGTTGGGAACAATGAGGCAGCGGGTTAAATGATGTAGGGAGAACCTGAAATGTTTTGAGCAGATGAAGATGTAGGGGAACTGATGGATTTTAGTGGATTTGTTAGAGGGCATACGCTAACAAGCCACGGCTAGGGTGGTACAGGGGGATAAAAGGAGATATATACAGTGAGTGTCAACCACAAGCCATTAAAACTAATGAAGCCTTGGATTTTTTTCTCCTCTTGTGAAGCAGTTTGTCTTAATAAGATACTCTCCTGTACCATTTTGTATTTTGCTTCCTGCTGTCACCATCTTGTTCACTTTCATTCTTGTTTTTCTAGTTTTGCTCAAGTGCAATTCTTTGATTGCTTATTCATTATTCATAAAAATGGTACTTGGCATTCTTCACCTTCAAAGCTCTTCGCAAGCCTGCTGTGTCTGAGCCAAGATCAATGGCTGAGAAAGAATTATAAAAAACGCTTTGCTGATGTGGTTCTGATTAATTCACTTATTTTTTTGTTGCCTTTTTGGCTAATAGCATAGCCGGTCACAGATGGATTTATCTTGAAAATGCATCTATTGGAATAGTAGCATGTATCTACATTATAAACATGTGAGATACACTGTATGTTTTCAGCTCCGTTTCAATTAAGTGTGAGTGTTGAATGCCAGGTGTCTTGCAGGGCTTAGCTGTATAGAAACATTATGGGTGGTTGTCATTGTAGTCGTGGGTAGGTATTCTGGATATAGAAAGGAGAAGGAAATGGTTCACATCCTGAAAGCACATGGTCTAAGGATACACTCCATGTGGGTTGTTTTGTCAGGGCCCTGAGGGCACTACTAAGCTTTACTCTCCCTGACAGGGCTCCCCTGGGGCTGTCGGCTCCTGCCCCAGTGATGCTGCAGCAAGGCTCCGCACAGCCCTGCCCATCCCAGCCATGGGCCCTGACAAGCCAGGCCCACCTGCAGTCCCATGTCCCAGCCTGGCTTCAGCTGGAGATTCCCAGTTCCCAGGGCTGAGGCTGTGCCCTGGCTTGTGCTGCTCCCTGGCTTGCCTTGCCACCCTGGGAGAGCCCTCTGCTACTGGCCCCCAGCCCACAGGGAGCAGCCAGCCCTCAGGGCACCTTGATGTTTTTCTTTTTTTCTCCCCTTATTAACTTTTCTCGAAGCAATTTTTATTCAAACTTAGCAAAGCTGCATTTTTCACAGGAGGCTTCTTACTTGCCAAGACTTTGGCAATGAAACCATTATGGAATAAATGACTGTGGTGATAGCTTTTTGTAAAGTGTTTGGTTTTCACCCTTCTTTCATACATGTTTCATCAATTGGGCTACAGTTCAGGGGTGTGTCAAAACAAACTTTAACCTTATTTCAGAAACTATAAGCCCCAGAAAGTAGGTATTTATCAAATAAAAGGATGTAGTGTTATTTCAGAAACACTGAGAAAGGTTAAAGAGAGACAGTCTGATTTTGACTGTAGTTTTAAGACATGGAAACACTGCATAAAGTAACAGTAATACCACATTACTCATTTTATCATTGACAGGAACATCTGTTTTCAGTGGGTAACGATTGTACAGGGCCTTGTAGTCAACTTCCAATGTCAAGGATTTCCCACCGTGTTCTCAGTGTTGGCTTGGAGATTTGCATCAGATCTGAATGGACCTAGTAACTCTGTGATGCAGCTCAAGAAGTCACAGTAACAACTTTTCAGTGTCCAAAAAGGTGCTTCAGTTGCAGCTCAATGGACCAAAGCTATGTGACCTGTTGGGCTAAAAGCAAGCACTAGCCTTGTACAAAACCTCTCAAGCAATAGCATGGATATCAGTATATGTGCTTTGAGCAGTGACTGTTGGAGTTGTGTAATATGATGTTTTGTGGCTTCTTGTCAGTCTGAAAAGGCAGCATGAAGGATCACAGAATAGTTTGGGTTGACTATCTCTAGGCCCTCAAAAGTGCCCAAGGAGTGAGGGAGACACTAGGGGTAAGAACTTGGCTGGGATTTAGGTTGTTTGGACCTGTGACTGCAGACCTTCACTGCTCACTTTGGACTGTATAGTAAATTGATATTTGCTTTGATAGCTTGCTAGTGTTTGAGTTGCATTTGAGTTGCATCAAGGCACTAGGAAATTATTCTTGCTGAATCACTAGTCCATATTTGGTTATATGAACTTTGTGGATCACTGGATGCCTACAATGCATCCATCTGGGAAGCACAGTCTGCTTCCCATACGTAGTTTCCTATCCATCTCATCAGGCTGACTGAAAAGTCTTTCAAGGGCCTCTTTTAAAGTGTTCCTACATACCATTAACATCTTCTGTCTTTCTGAGTCGAGTCCCATTTATAACTCCTCTTCCAGTGCATGTTTCATATATAAAAATAAATATTATGTGGTATATATTATGCTATCTAGGACCCTTTTCCATAATTCTTTTGTCTCCGATGCATACTCTAATTGTCTTTAAAGATGAAGTCTGGAGCTCTAGTGACTTGGAGGCACAGTTTTTTTACTTGTTGGTTATATTGGATACAGTTGGCCTGATAACAGCAGATGCTGCAACTACATCAGCAATACATCTATCTAGGAACTGATGAAAGCAATGCAGTGTTCATAAAAATGGAATTACTGGCCTTCTAAACTCTCATACCACAACAGCCTGTTTCCCAATGAGCACTGAGAGCATGTGGTGCCAGGGTCACGTGCATCATCAATATCTCCAGAAGGTATGCATTTCTGTTGTCTTAACAGGTAATAAAACTAGATAGAGCAGTTGGGCATTAACTGACTGTCCTTTCTGGCATTTTTAGAAGTCAAGAAAGATGGTTGTATGCTTTCTCTTGCTTTTCCTGAAACATTAAAGTAGATGCTTAACGTATATAAAGGAACTGCATTCTTGTATGCATGTTAGGCTGAAGCGAGGAAGGAATGGAACCAAATGAATTGGTAACAGTGATGAAGTTTGTAGATTTTTAGTTCTGGGGTCCAGGAGGGACTGGGATTTAGTTGCCCTGGCTCACGACAGATAAAAACATTCCAGAGTCTGAAGAGAGCAGAAAGAGGCTTTTGGAACAGAAACTAGCTGACAGCATCTAAAAACATCTTGTTATCACATTATGTAATAATAGATTTCTTATTTATTATAAATATGCAGCTCTTTGTTTGCCTGTGTACACATACATGCAGTTACTGAAGTAATGAGGATTGCACACAGATTTCTGAATGTGGTACCTGGGCCCCTGTTAAAATGTTTCTCTAACACTATACAGGTTTGGGAGGATTCTTCTGGCTGATGCTCCCTTTGGGTTGTACATAAGTGGGGTGATACTGAGAAAATGATTGTTCCTGCACTCTGCAGATACATAAGCCTTACAACAAAGAGTCCCTGCAGATTTTACTCTCTATAGAAGGAATAAAGAAAGCTACTTCTGTAGGAAGGATATTGGAATATTTATCAGGTTGGGGGGTGGGTGTGTGTCAGGGAAAGGCTTTCTATCCTAATTGCCTTCCAGTAATCTGACTTTCAAATGCTCTTGCTTTGGATTTTTATCTATGTGTTTTCTTCTCCCTTATGCTGACTGAAAGGTCCCTTGTTTCCAGGGTGAGCTAATACTGCCCCGAAATCAGTCAATTGATATAGAGGAATAAGACTGTAGAGGAAACAAGAGTGGTAGCATGTTTCATTCTTTTGAGAGTAAGGAAGGAGGGATTACAGGGGGAGGAATTAGGTGTCTGCAAGAAAAACTTGGGAAAATAAGATGCCTTGCTGAAAGCTAATACTCTATTGATGGGATTACTCCCAGAAAGGCAAATGAGAATGCAGAAGACAAACACTGAGCTCACTATCTGGAATGGAAGAATGGGAGAAGGGTTTGGCAAGGGTCAGGGAGATGTTGACTTGGCAGAGAGAGAAGGTATGTAGAGGTGGCTGTAACATGGGTAGTGCCATTGAGTGAGCAGGGTGAAGGCAAACAGAGTTAGTCTGAATCAGAAAACTTGTCCTGAAGGATTTTGCTTGCAGAAAGAATTGCGCAAAACTTCTGTGAAGGAAATCAAATAGCACGGGCTAGGAAGAAAGTGTTTCACATTAGAGCAATGTAGGTAATAGGCAGGAAGAATTTGGGGAGACTCTGCAGCTAGATGGTTGCGGGTAATTTGGTAGTAAGTGCATAAATGTGATCGGCTAATATATCTGACTTGCTCTACCAGCAGCAGGGAGTTATTCTTTAAAAGAGGGTGAAAGAGAGAAACAAGACTAACTCAGGCACATATGATCAGGCAGGGAGTATGTATAAAAAATTACAAAAACTGTTTAAATGACAAGGGAGGATTAACCTATGTATCTTGCCTGAGTTGGATTCACTGGATAATTTATTAGGCTAGCTCCTATTTCTAGCAGAGACCTGGTTGCCTTATATAAAAGCAGTTAACTGAAGTGACAGTTATGCTCTTAAAGTGAGAAGCTTGTGCCTTCTCTGTAGGCCTTGGAAAGTGACCTGGGGTGGGTAGAAAGTGCTTGCTGAGTGGGGTTAATATCCCTGCTATGGTGAAATTCTCCATTTCTAGGATCTTCTTCCATGCCTTGCGATGGCACTTACTAGCTGGGTGATCATTAGGGAGTCACTTACAGGGGGATGCAGGAGGGACAACAGGAAGGAATGGAAACAGACCAGAAGCAGGGAAACGTAGAAGATGGGAACGTGGGGTCCTGTGTTCAAGTCAAGGGGGCCTGTGTGAAACTAGAGGATGACTTGGGATCCAGACCCAGGGGTTATATGGATTTGGTGTGTGGGAGGGAATTAGACTACATCTCAATAATTTTTTACCTTTTGTTTCTCTGCCTGCCCACTCTTTACTACCCCAAATGGTATGCATTCCTCTCTCTGTTGTATAACATATAGGTAAACTGCCCTATAGGTGCAGCTACACAGCAAACTGTTCTTACAGTATCACCTCCCATGTAATGTTGCATTTACTTTCTTTTCCCAAGTGGAATTAATCCTGTGGCATCTTGCAATTATTCTTTTTTCTCAGGATATTGCTATTCTTCCTGCTAAACCCCCATGTCCTGCTGTATGTGGATCCCATCAGCTGCAGTAGGCCCTTTTTCCCTGAAAATGTGCTATTTCATGTGCTTCTAAGGCAATCTATTTTGGTTGGTTCCATTGCACTTGTAACTTCTGGTCTATATTATCACGCTTATTTCTCTTCATGTCCCTATCCACTCAGACTTTCTAAACACAAAATTAATTAAGGCTGTAGCTAATGACAGCCCAGACCTTGACCTCATCATTGGACACAGTTGGGTAGGGGGGGAAAAAGGTCCATGTATGGAATTTTGTTGCAGGAAAAAGTGTGTTCTGGGGGTTTCCTTACTGCATCCTTTATTTCTCTTAAGTATCTGGCTTGGAGCCTAGGATCTGGGATTAAGTGGCTCTGCTGATCTGGTGTGGAATGACTGTGCTCATAGTCCCTCAAGTGATGATTTGCCTTTGCTGCCTTGCTGAAAGGAAGATGTTACCCTCTTTCAGATGGTTATTCAAAAGTCTATGAGAGTCTATGAATAGACAAATAGTAACAGTTTAAGGGAGACTATAAAGCTGGATGTGCTATATGGCTTCAGGAAGCTAATGCTCCTAGATATTGGAGGCTTCATGTTTCTGATGTATTATTCTCTGCCACTTTTCGTACTAGGAATACAGCCCAGCAAGACAGTCTCTTTTGCAAGAGAACACATAGGAGCTCTGCTTCGTTGTTGTTTTTTTTCCCTATGCTGCCATGTCTGTTTGATATGTCTGTGGGTTTTTTTTCTTTACAGGCCCGCCGGATGAAACGGCAGATTGATGTCTGGGGCAGCTGGGGTGAATGGGGCAAGTGCAGTCGGAGCTGTGGCGGTGGAGTCAGCTTTCGGCAACGGCGCTGCTATTCCCAAAGGTGAGGGCCAACCTCCTTTTTCTTTCTTTAAATGTGTTTTTTCTGTTACTGAGCTCCTGCACTTATGTTCCAAAATACATCCAGAACAAAAATACCTAGTGTTTGATTCCAGGGTAATAAGTCACCTGAGTCCACTTTGAGATGATCCTTAGCTTCAGTCTCGGCACTGCTGTTTTGAACAGTGCTCTCTTCAACACATCCTTGCTTAGGCTCCTTCACTAGAGCACAGTGGTTTCTCTGCAAGATCTGAGGCTGTGCAATCAGGTGATTGGTATGGCAGCAGCTGTTCAATCAGGTCTAGCATGGCAAGCCTCAGGGAGAGAGAGAACAGTCCAGTGCAGTAGGTTTCTCTCCCAAGAGCCGGTGACTATGCCAGGGTTTTCTCAAGCTTACAATTCCCAGGAAGGTAAACTTCCCCAGAAGAAATGGAAGAGTGGAGTTGGCTTAAGCCCCAGAAGAAATGGAAGAGTGGAGTTGGCTTAAGCCCCAGAAGAAATGGAAGAGTGGAGCTGGCTCAAGCAGCGTTAATGCTGTGCCATCTCATTTGCAGCTGGGTTAGATGCAGTGAGGACGACGACTGGGACTGCATCTCTTGGGAATGATAGACCTTAGAGATCCTGTTGTGTGCATAAAAGCAAAGAAAAGGGGGAAAAAAGCCAGACTCTCAATAATATCCTGGAAAAAACCCAGCCTCTTTATGTTTAGAGAAATAAGAGCGGGTTTTTAATAGAAGGATCCAGAGTTATGGAGCACTGCTTCTTCCCACCCAGAATAAAGAAAGGTCTCTTTTGAAGGCTGCCTGTTATGGTATACACCTGCCAGAGTCCCTCCATTTTAGGAATGCTGAGATATTAGATTTTGGTTGGCTTTTCAGATCAATTTCTATCATAACTGTTACTCTCAATAATTCTCAGCTGGAGTCACTTGACAGGAATGAGGGTGTTGCACACTTTCCATAGGCATGTTTGGCTCTTCCTACTAATGGGCCTAGTGTGCACGTAAACAGCATGAAAGATGATGTGTGTGCCTATTCTGAATTGGCCACTATCCTCCTGCTGCTGATAACATGTTCTGGATCTGGTATAGACACCTCAACTGTTTGCTGGTGGACAAAGGACTAAAAGCTCTGCTTCTATTTAGCTGAAACATGACCCTGAAGAGCTATAATGCAATCATTCACAGTGTGTGTCTTATACCAAAATGCAAACCACAGCAGAAAATGGCACTAGAAGATGCCAGCTTGCTTTAGTGGAAAAGTGCATTTTAGTTATTTTGCTGTTTCAGGAAACTCTGTGAGGGTGATATGCTTGATGTGAAGATGATTTGTAATGTCTGCCATGAGATGATTTTTTTGCGTGTGTATTCTTCAGAGATCTTCATGTTGTTTTTCTCCCTTTCAGAACAGAAGGTGCTTCCAGTTGTGTTGGACCAACACGAAGCTATCAGTCATGTAACATTCAGGTACAGTGCTCGGTTTGTGCTCTGTTTTTTGGTTTTGCTTGCCTGTTGCTCCTTTTCCCCAGAAAAACATCATTCTTGTTCAGAAGGAATATGTCATTATTAGTTTCTCTTTCTCTGGCATCACTGGTGATTGTGGTTTATCAAGAGCACTGCTTCAAAAGCATATTGAATTTATGTCCCTGATTTTATATGGGAGCAATAACAAATAAAAAACAATTTTTTGTTGTACGCTTAGTTTTCCTCCCTTTTATAATGGACCAATACAAACATTTTCTCCTCCAAACAGAGCTGCCCGGAAGGTTCCCGGGATTTCCGGGCAGAGCAATGTGCAGAGTTTGATGGGACAGAATTCCAAGGAAAGAAATACAAGTGGCTTCCGTATTATGGAGGTAATGATAAACATGTAGGATTACACTTCATCCCTAACTATCAACAGTATGTTTTGAAATGACTGTAATGTTCTTGACTGTAGTATCCTTGTAGGGTACTTCCTCAGTTGGAGGGTGTGGGCAGGGGATGGCATGGAAAAAATCTTTTTGCCAGTAGCAAAGCATTGCTTTCATGAAGACACTGGACATATGGGCCAAGAGACAGCTCCCATTGCAGCACTACATAGTTGTCTCTTGTAACAGCCATTCCTTCAGAAACATTGCTCAAGAAAGCTGGAACTGGTTGCAGCTAGGTCCTAAAGTATTGGAGAAGAAGCAGCTCTGCTGTACTTTTCAATATTGGCGAAAGAACATTAGCAGGACACAGGACAAAAAAATGCATAGAATTAAGAGTGTTTCAGAAAATATGACATCTCTTTCAATTGGCCCATGCTTTCTTGAGGAACGAGATCAGAAGGCAGGTGTAGGAACCAGAGATCCTTGCTCTGAGCTTTGGTATGTTATCATTCACAGTTGTTTAACAAATTACGAGGGATTTCAAGATAGATTTAAAGTTTTGTTTGTTGGCTGTTGAGATAACAGCTCCCTTGTGTTCTATACCAGCACTTGTTCTCATTCTAGAAAGCCTTGTAATCCAAGGGAACCTAAAAACAGTCCTAGTAAGGAATAACCAAATATCCAGCTGGCACAACATTCCCCACTCCACCACTGGCTAGCCAAGGTGCCCGAGGAAACAGCTGCATACAGTGAGGCCTTACCAGGGTATTTTTCCAGCCTCCAGCCATTTGTGACCCAGAAATTTGTTTGATATCTACCACTTGATATCAATCCACCCCTCTGTTTCTACTCCTGCGATCTAAAACCAGGCTCCTGATGCATTATCAAGTGATTAGCCATACTATATAATGTTTGTTTTTTCTCTCCTACCAGCACCTAATAAGTGTGAGTTAAACTGTATTCCCAAGGGAGAAAACTTCTACTACAGGCATAAGGAAGCTGTGGTAGATGGGACTACCTGTGAACCTGGCAAGCGGGACATCTGTGTAGAGGGGGTTTGTCAGGTTAGTCATCTTGTTGCTTCCTTCATATACCATTGGGTCTGTCAGTCTTTCTGTTGCTTCCCTTTGTTCTACTAGGCCTTTCACAGTAGCATCAGAAAAGGAGAATCATCCAGTTTCCAAGGCGCTGAGGAGCATGTGAACAGCATTTATCTGTCTCTGAATGTGAAATAGAAGATGCCAACTCTGTCCTTTCTCTGACAACAACTTCCCTGCCCTATCCTGACTTCCCAGCTCCCTAGATTCAGGCTTTCTCTTTAGATCAGTCCAGTATTTAGCCATTTTTAATTTCTTTCCTCTGTCATTACCGTTTATTCATATCAATGCTCCTGTGCTCTGCCAGGCTGTTGGCTGTGATAACATGCTGGAATCTGCCAAGAAGGAGGACAAGTGCCTGCAGTGTGGAGGAGATGGCAGCAGCTGCTATGGTGTGAAGGGCACTTTTGATGTGCCCAGTCTCCCCAAAGGTACAGATGATCTAGTTAGTTTAGGCAGGTGAGAAGGAGAGAGTTAAACCTAAAGTCAAGCCGATACAAGGGCTGGTGGGGACACCTGCTCAAGTGATCACTGTATGCAGGCTTGGATGTTCACTTGAAATGTCTGTATGGCATATGGCTTTTTAGCTGCTTAGCATCAGAAAATGTATTGATGGCCTTATCCTGGGAATCACTTCCTTAGTCTCTATACAGACTAAAGTATTTGCCATGCTGCTGCTGTCTTTCCTTGCTTAGTCTGCAGTAGGTTCTGGAGGTGTACCGTACAAACATAGCTATATACCTCCTTGATAAGACTGTCCCCCTGTACAGTGTCTTGATAGCTCCACCAGGATTATTGCAAGGCTAGAAACGGGTCTGCATCTTCTGCGTTTGGCCAATTTTTGAAAAATTTCAAGATAACAACTACACTTATGGTCAAATCTCACTGTGTTGAGCTCCAATATGATGCCTGCTGAAATTCCAAAGATTTTAAAATCTAAAAGATAGACTTTGCACTGACCCCTGTGCTTACTTTTCTGAGGTGTAATTGGAACTGTTTACACATGGACTGACCTGTGACTAGTGTAGGGTGAAGCTATACAGAACGCAGATAAAGTGACAGCTGAAATGCTTCAAGCCACCATCATAAAGCTCATCCAGTAGTTCAGGCACCAATGAAACCATGAGCATCTTTGGCACAGAAGAGTGACTGTGTGGCTTCCACAGACAGATATTGAATAATCCCCTTCTTTTTTTTTTTCAGGTTACAATCAAATCTTCATCATCCCTGTGGGAGCCACAAGCATCCAAATTAAGGAGGTTATGCCTAGCAGGAACTTCCTGGGTAAGACTGATGTCAGAACCTGTGTTTCAGCCCATTTGAATTCCAGCCATTGCATTAAAATTTGGTTTTCAGGTATACTGGGCTTTGGGATGTTTACCTTGAGGGCTTGATATAGCAGAGGAAAAAACTCTCTGAAAATCAGGATCTGAATATTGAGCATCCTTGACGTATTAGTGATGCTCAACTCTGGGCTTCATGTTTACGTTATTTTCTCTCCTGTGGAGATCTTGCTGTTGGGTGGGGAATAAAAATACCCAAACCACGCCCAGACTTCCTGTCTGGAACCTATAAGGACTCTAGCTGATATAGCAAAATTTGGCTGTGAGTTCTGCTGTTTGCTTGATGAATGTAAACCCTAACTATTCCTGCTATCCAAAAGTTTGGGTTGGGCTTCTTTTCCCCCTAGATATCTTCTGGGTATTTCTCTGTAAAACCTCAAACTCTGGTCATGCTGCAGAGGGCAAAAAGGAGAGAGAAATGTCCTCACCTAGCTTTCTGGGCAGGGCTGAGCAAATTCCAGTGGAGAAAGCAGATACTCTTCTGCTTTCTGACTCTTCCATCACCCAATGCTTTGGACAAATCCGTCTCGTGATATTTTTCTTTGTGGAAAACTGGATGCAGCACCAAGTCTTTGTTTTCTGAACAGAATGTCTGATGAACAGGGTACTGGTGCAGAGGCAGTGGGGTGTGAATCCCACATCTTAACAGCAAGCAGGACAAAGACTGACATAGGCTGTGCCTCAGTGACTAACAGTAGGGAATGGAGAGACAGGTCTGGAATATGCTGGAGGCATTTTGGCTGTGCAGAAAAAAAGTGCTTGGTCTGCAGTGAAGCTGGCAAGAACCACTGTCTGAATGGGGAGCAGCTTCTGGCAAGAGACCCTTATGGGGGGGACAGTGTTGTTGGAGGATGATGGTCACCTTTATTTGCCACACCTGCAACAGTGTTGAGTGGAAACAGGAGCATCCCTGTGGAATTCTTACAGTCCTCTTTCAATGTGTGAATTTTTGCTGTGTTGGTAGATGCTGCCATAAAGAGATGGTCACCACACTTAAAGGGTTGCAGTACTGATGTAAAGCAGCTGGCGTTCAAATGGTGGAGCTGAAAGCTCTGTGGACTGGCAATACCCTGAAAGTCTAGAGCAGGCTCTGTCTTGTGGTATCTGAAGCCAAGTGTCAGGTTATAGGTATGTTATTTTACTGCCTTTTCTTCTCTGCCGTGTGGGTTTGTCCAGCTGTCAAGAACGTGCAAGGGGAGTATTATCTGAACGGGCATTGGACAATCGACTTCAGCCGAGCGCTGCAGGTGGCTAGCACAGTTATGCACTACGACCGTGGCTCGGAGGGTGATCTGGCCCCAGAGCTCCTCCATGCCCGGGGTCCCACCACAGAACCCCTCGTCATTGAGGTAAGCAGCGGTGTCTGCCCCCCGCTGATACTCTTGCTCTCTTGCTTTGCATAGCAGCCCTTGCTTTGTGCAGTTGAAGTGCATTGGTGGGGACCACATGGGAAAAGCTGGACAAGTGATGGGGCCCCCAGGAATCTTACAAGGCTGTAGGCCCCCAAGCTAGACCAAGGTGGTCTTCTCGCAGAAATAGCACTATTTTCTGCTTTGGTTCTGTTGCCCAGAAAGGAGCAGGGCAAGGCTCAGTGTTGGCTTCCTGCCTATTCCCTTGTGCTCTGACTGTAAGGGAGGGGAGAGTCAGCCCCAAGTGGTGTTGGGACAGGGACAGGCTCTAGGGCACTGCTTGTCACAGTGTGCTGTAGGCAAGGAAAGGGTACTCATTGTTACAGGGGCAGCTGGATCTTCTGGCACGGAGAGGGATGAATGCACCCTTCTCTGAAAAATAATGATTTCTAGGGTATCATAGAAGGCAAGGACAAAATACAGTGTAGAGAATAAGTGCTTCTTGAATGGGAGGGGCATAGGTCAGCTTGAACACTCAGATGTCGTGGGGAAATGCTGTAAAGGGGAAAAGTGCTGCTGCTGTTATTTCCCTGACTTTCTCCCGTGCTTTCACAGCTCATCAGCCAGGAGCCAAACCCAGGGGTACAGTATGAGTACTACCTGCCTGTGCAAGGACAGGCCTCGGGTTACAGCTGGAGCTACGGTTCCTGGAGTGAGTGCAGCTCCGAATGTGGAGGAGGTAAGGGGACAGAACCTGGTCTCTGGCAGCTGGTGTGGGGTTTATATCCACACCCTGAAGACAGTGTGACTGTGTGCTGCCCTCTGCAGCTGCTTCCCAGCAGTCTCTTGCTGGAAGACAGCACAGGTATCTGCAGGGGGCAGCTAAGGTTTTGGCCAGGGAGGGTCACACATGGAGTCACAACAGGACTGTGCCCCATACCTTGTCCTGTCTTATTTTCCATGCCCTAGACCTCAGACTTGTTACTAGGATCTGTTAAGAATCTTCATAAATAGCCTTTGTTTTGTTTCAGTTCTTTATGTCCTTTTCAGGCTTTTTCAACCACTTGAGAGGTCCTCTCCAAACTGACCTGGCCTACATATTGTCTTTGCCTGGGCAGTCTTACCCTGTAGGAAGCATGAAGAGTTGCAAGTTTTTTTTCTCCTGTATCCTGTCTTCACAAGACTGACCTGAGTGTAACAGGAGGCCCCCCCCCAGCTCTGCTGCTGTATAATGCATACATTTTGCAGGGTTTCTTGATGAACAATATATAGATATGGCGCTTTCCTTGTGAGTCTCAATCTATAAAATAACAAGAAATTGCCCCTAAACTACACAGAACTATTCTCTTGCCCTTCCAAATGGACTTCTGTACTGTGGGGAGACATCATTCGTACATATAGTGACAGACCAAGAACTGCACCTGACCGTTTTCCAGATTGGCTGGGACAAGTGTGGATTCTGCACTACTTTAGAAACTTGTCTTGCCAACACCAGTGCATTGCAAACCTAGTCCTGGGAGGCTTGTGTTGATCAGGATACTCTCTTGCTTCTCTTGTAGGTTTCCAATCCCGTTCGGTATTTTGTACCATAGACAATGAAATTTATCCAGACTATATGTGCAGGCATAAACCACAACCAGACAATAACCGGACATGTGGCCATCAGACTTGTCCCCAGACAAAACGGTAAGATTTCCTTTCTTCTTCTGAACTCTGACTTCTTCCTGAGGTGATTTGGAACCAAGAAAAAGAATGACACTTTCACTTCTCCTGCCCTCCAGCATGGTTCTCTCCAAGGAAGTGTTTCAATTCTTAGAGAAAGCCCAAGACAAAGGATGGTGATAACACTGTGATGAGCATTTCTGTATGCACAAGGAAAGGGCTTAGTACAGCCTATGTTCATTTTCTAGACCAATTAAGTTTGTTTTTCGGAGGATGATTGTGGAAGACAGGGTAGGAGATAGGAAACAGATTCTCTGGTTTTTGTTCTCATGAACTGGAGCCTGCAAAAACAGAGTAGATCAGAGCTGGTGTCATTTTATGTCTTTTCTGCATTCCCAGCATCCTTGCCCTTAGAAAGGGATGAATCCTGCAATCTTTTCATTCTCTGGCATTTTCAAACCCCTTTACCCAGCCATTTCTACCTTGTCCCTTGCTGGCATAGCCTTACAGTTGGCTTCACTTGGCTCTTACATGGACATCAAGAGCTGTAAACAGAGTCTTAACTGTGTATCTCGCTGTGTGCCTGGTGGGTGCAGTGGAAGCCTGGGAGAGTGCTGTTATGGGTGAGAGGGCACTTGGAAACCTGGGAGCATTTCTGAATACATGATAGCCTGTAGCTACTTGTTTTAAGTTCTTTAAATCCTTTGTTCTGTGTATAAAGGACTTCTTACATCTATGTGCCGCAAGCCTGGAGTCACAGTGGAGCAAGGAGCTCTCGGATGAAGAGGTAACAAGGAGAAGGTTACAGAAAGTACAGGAAGGCAGCTGCTCTCTTCTGCTCTCCACCTAGTTGCCACTGAAGTCTGTGGGGGCTTTACTCTTTGGCACTGGTGGTAGCAGTGGGTGGTGCTTTGCTTTTGATTCTTGCCAATGAAAATGATGGTGGAGGGTGCTGGTTGGCGGCTTTGCTTAGGTGGTTGTGCGTGCTCCCAGTAACTTGATTCTTATGGGACTGCGAAGGGGATAGTTTCTTCATAGCTTTTGGCTGTTTATCCTGGTAACTGTTGTTTTGTCTCTGGAATCAGGGTAAAGACATGAAAGGATGTTCTGGAATATTTTTGTTTGATTTATCAAGATAAATAAAATGAAGGAAAAGAGAGCATGATGGATTGGGTGATTGAAGCATTGGCCAAGATGCCAGTGTGCCACAGCAAAAGCCTCAGTTTCTTAAAAACTCTTCTTTCTTTGGCATGGGCCCTATAGCAGGCAGAAAAGTACCTATAAACTGTGATGAATACAAGGATGTGACAGATTCAATACTTATAATGTACACTGAGGTATGAGGAGTAAAAAAAGATAAAAAGTAAAACAGTTGTCCCCCAGCGAGCTGCTAATAGTTTAGGACTTTCAATTCTTTGCCCTCTGATGAGGGTCCCAGCCTTGTGGTTGACCTTGTCTTACAAAGAAAATGAAACAAGTGTCAGAGAGGTCTTGACTCACAGCTGAAGGAAGCTGTAGTTGAGCCCATCCAGTTGATACAGCCTTTCTAAAACTGTACATTTGCTTTACAGGAGGCAGAATACATTGCAGGGGGGGTATCCCCACTGGAGCTTCTGAAAAATTTTGATCAATGAATTTGGTTTGAGCCCTGCAACCACATTGCTCTAAGTGGCTTCTACTTGCTGTAGTTGGTCCCTTTCCAAAAGGAACATCTTATTTTACAGTGAAGGCCATTTGGTTTGTGGCTGATGTTTGCATATTTAGCAATAAAGAAGAATATCTTAAGGAGATGAACTTGGCTGAGTCTGCTGTGGGGTTTCCGGCAGGGTGTGAATGTGAATTGGCTGGCTGAAACTCAGTTTAGGGGTGGTGAGAGCAGACCTGGGAAGCAGCTGGAAGGCTAGGGGAGAAAACATGAACTGCCTTCACTCCCTGGATGGGGCTTACCTGACTGCAAGGGGAGGTAGCAGCTGACAAGCAGATCATGATGCTCCCCCTCCACCACCAGTGCCTTTTGACTGCACAGTATGCTGGCAGCAGGAGTGAAACATCCTGTTGTTCCCGAAGCCAGGCCATGTAAGCTGTGCTCCCAGCTACCTAGGCAGCTCTGAGACACAGGAGCGGACAAAGGCAGGGATTTTAGCATCCAAACAGTCAGATTGTTTTGTGGACATTCCCCCTTCCGTTAGCAAGGGTATGTCATTTCTGCAACAGCTTCAGCAACCGAACACAGGACAAAACCTATTTAAAGTTCTTTGGGCTTTTTTTGTATGTGCTGCTGTTGGAGAATTTGGCTGATGGGAGAAATAAACAAGCTTTCTACTGGCTGTCAGCAAAAAGTTCACAAGCACTTCTGAGAGTGTCTGGCATGGTTTGCAGGCAGAGTGAGATCTTGGCTTGGTTTACTGTTTCTGATAATGGCTGGAGTATAATTGGTGGTTAGGCTGGTGTGGGTTGCTTTTCTTAGCTGATCTGGATTGTTTTCTTTGTTTTTTCTTTCTTTTTCATTGATGTTCCATTCCAGGCATGACATTTTTGAAGACATCAGGAGACCAAAAACCATGGAGAGAAATCTTCCCCCTCGGGGAGATCTCTGCAATTCCAGAGGAACAAGTGTTTTGTAGTTGGGGATTTGTCTCTGGAGTGGGACTCATGCTCTGCATTGCCGATTAAGCTGGGCAGTGCTTGGTCAAATGGGAACTCAGCTTTGATTCTGTTCTGCAAAGGGACGTGTTCCTTGTCTGATTACAACAGCGATGCAGCACTGACTTCCCCTGTGCCTCTGGGCAGTTTAGCTGGGCTTACATTTGTTTGCTTGATTCTATGACCTGCAGGTGGAAAACGGGGGAGTGGGGATCCTGCTCAGCTACCTGCGGTGGGGGCACGCAGACTCGCTCCGTTTACTGTGTGGCATTTGACGGTCAGAGCTCCCAAGGGGTGGTGGATAACGCTGAGTGCATGGCCTTCACGCAGCAGCCTCGCAGCAGTCAGCCCTGCAACGTGAGACAGTGTGCGACCTGGAGCACAGGGCCATGGTCAGAGGTGAGTTGGTGTGTGGGAGGTAACTGCCTCTTGGCACCTACTGAAGGAGGATCTGCCAAAGCTTAGGCATAAAGAGCCAGGCTCCTTTTCTGGGACTGTGAAAGGTGCATGTCCCTGGATAGGTGGTGTGCAGAGGTATAGGATTTGTCCCTGCAATCCTCCAAACAAGTTCTCCAGCTATCTATCAGCTATGCCCTCCTATAAACACATCCCTGTTTCTCAAAAGTGTGCATGCCCCTGCACCTCTGCTTCTCTCATTGCATGTTCTCTCTTCTCTGGTCTGCCAGTCCTTTCCCCACTCCTGTATTTTCATCAGATCCACCAGACCTGGCACTGGCTGAGTTTCTGAGTCAGGCCTGGTGATGGCAGAGGGCAGGCATGAGAGCTGCTGTCCATCAGCTGATGATGTGCAGTAACACTCCTTCCTCTGTTAAACAGGAGCTCATAGCTCCTGGCTGTGCTGTTTATTTCCATGCATATTGCTGCCTCAGCTTTACTAGCCCTGGACAGCAGTACTACAGTCACAACAGCTGGAAAGCAAGATACTCTCGAAACACTGGCGGCCTGCTGTTTGCTGTGTGTCAGTGCAGGGCTTCTCCGAACACAGCTGCGTGGTGCATTTTTGATGCCTGTGTGCGTTTGTATCTCCAGGAGAGGAAACTGTTCAAACTGTATGTGCTCAGTGCTGCCAGCCAGGCATTTAGACTGCATCTTATGTGCCAAGGGCTGAGAAAGTAAAGGTAGTGTCTACTCAGTCCCTAAAGCATAAGTGAATTTTCCTCTTTTAAAGAAGCACACGCATGTTCACAGCATTTGATTTACTGTCTTGTGGTGGTGGTATTTTGAGTGGTGCAGCAGCATAAAATGCAACTTTGAGGCATGGTAACCTAGACTGTAAAACCCCCCCCCCGATATGTGAGGTGTGAATTCTGAGGTGACTTCAGGGTTGCGGAGTAAGAACACTGTTTGGAGAAGCCACCAAGTGTCATGTTCTTACAAACTGATTCCAAAATGATTAATATTCGGGTTCTCAAAAGCAACAGTGTTTGTAGTCTCAGAGACAAACGTCACCCTAGTAAATGAGTGGCTGAAACTCAGCTGCGAGGCTCATCTAAGGTAATTCAGACTGACTCCAAGTTAATGCTCTCTGTAAGAGACCTTGGTAATTCATGAAGTAGGCTGGATTCCAGGAAACACCACTGTGAATTTAAAAGGGTATTGAAAATGTCACAAACCAGTTCCTAGTATAGAAGCTTTGTCACAACTCCACACCATAAAAATGGAGCACAAAGTCTTCAGGCAGAAGACATAAGCAATATAAGAACCTAATCTTTATATCTTCCCTTGAATCCTTTACCTTGAGCTGATTTTAATCAGGAGCAAGTAACATGAAGTTCCAGGTATTTCCTGCCATTTATTGTTCTCAATGTATTCTGCAGTATTGATATTTTTCCAGAATCATTCTCCGTGTCGTCTTTGGTAGAGATCAAGAGAAGTGATATGACTAGGCCAAAATCATCCAGTGAGCTCCAAATCTCCCAGACCCTATCCACTATGCCTTGTTGTCTCTTCTACAGCATAAACAACTACTCTGCTAACTCACATCCCAGAAGATGATTTTAAGGATGGTTGGGGCAATCTCAAAATGGTGCTCTGCCCTAATGTTAGGGAGCGCAGCATGAAAATGCAAGTGGAAACCAGGTGCTTCCTTGTAACTGTTGGGCTCCTTTCTGCAGTGCTCTGCCAGCTGTGGGGAAGGGGTCCAGACCCGGACTGTCACCTGCAGAACACAGCAGGGCTCTCAGGCTCAGGACTTCGCTTGCCTAATGGAGCCAAAGCCGTTAGCCACCCAGCCCTGCCTTAAGGAGAACTGCATCCAGGAAATTGGCTGGCACGTTGGAGACTGGGGCCTGGTGAGCATTGTACTTTCATGGTTCGGAAATAACTGATTATATTGGTGTGCTCCTCGCAAACAAGCTTTGATCTGTGCAGTCTGCGCGTTGGCTGTGGCTGGGAGCATGTACTGCTTCATTACCAGTCCCTTGGCTCACAGTTGCCTTGTAACTGGCACTAGTAATGCTCCAGTTAATCTGCTGCCTGCTTTGTATGCAGCTGCTCCAAAAATAAATCCTTCTGAGGGGGGGATTATAGTTTCAGTGTCAGTGGCAAAATGCAGCCAATAAGCTGAAACAATCCACTCTTGCTGCTTATTCCCAATTCTTCACTCCATCACTGTGAATAGCAGAACAGCTCTCTGGCTGAGTATGGCTTAGAGCTCCAGGCTTCAGGACTGGTCATTGCATTTGGTTGATATGGTTTAAAGTACATTTTTATAATTGTTCAGATAACTGTGCTTCAGCTGGATTAGTCTTGTCTTTGTGGAGGGAGCCAGACTGTGTTCAATCTGGGAAAAGTGCTGGGGGGAGGAGATAAGGGTATATCCAATGCATCAGGTGACTTCCAAACACACTTTTTCCCTTCTGTGCTAGCCAGACCAGCTTGTTCTGAGTTAAAGCATGTTACATCTGGTTCTTCATGAGATGTGGGCCAAGTTTTAATAACAGCTAAAGAAGTTGCATACCTTAGTCTGATCTTTCCTGGCCCCTGGCTTTCCAATATCAGAAGGGCTCCTACCTGCATGTGAGCAAGAGAGAAATACTCTGTCAATGTTTGTAGAGCTTGCCACGAGCATGTGTGTTACGCAGGTATCTCATCCTCACCCCTCCCCTGAGCTGCTGCTCATTTCTACCTCTTCATCCACAGCTTCCAGTGAGAGGAACTCCAGTTGGTTGCTTACAAGAAAGCCACCAGTTTGCTTTCCTGTTGTAAACCGTTGTTCTTGAACACGTAGTTCAAAACTGACCCTTTCACAGCTGGTGGGTCCCTGTAGCATTGAGATGCCTTCAGGCCAGGCTCAAACAATTCACTCCAGCTCCCTGCCGCACCACTGTGGGTAACAGAAGCTCATCTGGATGTTACAGGCTAAGCATGGCTCAGAGCCTAATGCTTCAGGGCTGGGTGCAGCATTTGGTAAAATGGTTTAAAGTATGGTTTTCTAATTGTTCAGATGAATCCAGCTGAAATATTATTTGCTTTGTCTTGGTGGAGGAAGCTGTGCTCAGCCTGCAGCTAATTGTGCAGCTGTTCCACACTTCTGGTCTGTGGGGTTTCTGCATTTGGCCTCTGCTGCCTGCTCACTTGCCTTGTCTCTGTGCCCAAGTGTTCGAAGAGCTGCAATTCAGGCATCCGGACACGCCAAGTCATCTGTGCTGACGGCGACTCCAAATTCTACAGTCCTGAGACATGCAAAGCCATCCAGCCACAGAAACCAGCCACCGTTGGTAGCTGCAACATGCAGCCCTGCTACCTGCCACAGCGTGAGTGGTATTGCTGCACACCTAGCTTTTCCTAAGATGCTTTTGTTTAGGAGTACAAATTCCCAGCTCTGCACCAGTTTATATTCTCAGCTTCTCGCCTGCCTGTCTCCATCCTGTGTATTTGTTTTGCGCACATAACCATGGCATCTTCAGAGTCCCAGTACCTGTGCTGTTTGAAAAGTATGTAACAGGCTTGGGACCAGTATTGAGGTGTATTCATTTTGAATTCAGTATTCTGTGATGGCTGTGTCCCAGTGTGTGCTGCAGACTGACCCCAGGACTCCCGGTCAAGAAGCATGGCAACCTGGGCAGGCTCAGTAGCTAAAAACTATAAACAACTCTCATCCCTCTGTGGACCAGTTACAAAGGAGGCACAACTGCTCAGAAGATTTTGCTTGCTGTCTCTGTCTAGTCTTCATGCCAGAGCTGAAATGCTGACTTTTGTCTGCCTGCCCATTGCAGGTCGCTGTCCTGACAATCCAATTGAATCCAATTGCTGCTCAGCAGCTGTTCCAGAAGAGAAACGTTTTCATCAACTTTAGTCTCCTATTGATTCCTGGATGCATTTGCAATTATTAGAACATAGGGCTGGTCTAAATGCACTCATTTTGTGTATGTTTCTCTTTGCAGAGGTCCCCAGTATGCAGGACACTATGGGATACGATGTCACTCGCCAGTCCTTGCTGATGCGTTACAACCCAAACAGCCCTACCACAGGTTTGGAAGAATTTTGAGAGTTTGGGTTTTTGATGATGGTGGACTTGAAATAGAGTGTGGTAGGGGAAAGGTTCCTCCTTTTCTTCATTTCTCTCTTTTCATGGGCTTCTAGAAATTCATGCAGCCAGGGACAAAGCGTAGATTCTTTTACACCAATAGTGAGCAGTATTTGAGTCTGTCCATGCAGAAGACTGTACAGTATATAGATCCCAGGTTTTGGCAGCATGACTTAAGTGCTGGCCGACAGAAATGCTGCCCAAGGCAGATCATAGGAAGAAGAAAGGATGATGTGAGGGGACCACAGTAATGTGGCAGGTGGTTTCTTGTGGGACAGCAGAAAGAATGGCCGGGGCAGTGAGGACCAGGGCACCTCAGGACAACCAAATCCAGAAGGGTGGGCCAGAAGACACACATCCAGGTGAAACCCTGATGCAGAAAAGCCTGCCCTGTAGCCTTGGGCAGGTGAAAGAGAGCAGAGATGAGGAAAACTGACAAGATTTTGATGTTCACCTGCATGCTTTAAGGAGTTCTTTCCCCTAGATTCTGGTGATGAAAGGATGCTCTCTGGGAGCTCCATGATCCATAGTACCTCTGGGAATCACCACATCCCATCCACCAAGGACCGTGGCATCAACTTGTTGCCTGTTCGCTGGGAATCCCAGTCACGCTCATTGAGTTCCCATCAGCTCAGCTCCTCTCAGGACCCCACTGCAGGGACTGGCTCTCAGGACTGTCATCGGAGCCCATACGGCTGCTGTCCGGATGGGCACACTCCAGCTTCAGGTCCCTTGGGGAGAGGTTGCCTCTTCAGCACCTGCCACCAAAACAGGTAGCTGGAAGTAGATAGGCCTGAGCAGGGAAGCGTTGCCTTTCCTGGGGGCTTACTGAAATTCACTGCCTGTGCCTGTTAAGCCGGGCATGTCACGTGTTGCTGCAGCCCTTCTATCTTCTGCCTGTAGGTATGGATGCTGTCCTGATGGAGTATCGGTTGCCCAGGGTCCAAACAACATGGGATGCCCACAATATTACCGTGATGTTCAAGTGAGCAGAAATCAGCCCACTGTGGCCGCTCCAACAGTAAGTACAAAACCTTTGCATTTTAGGAGTCCATCAGATACAAAGATTCCAATTTGACCCCAGTGACTTGCATTGTGGGTTTCTGTTGTGCTCCATGTCTGCCAGTAATGCTGGAGAACCAATACTCCAGGCATGGCATCAAGCCCTTTGGCCCCCTTTGCTCCTGTTCAGTCTGGGGCATCCACCTGTGATCCCCTGTAAGCAGGGGACAGAGTGGGTGGTTGGGAGATGTCTGAGAAGTAGAAGAACAATCAGTGTAGAACTGATTGAATAATCCTGAGTAATCAAATTTCTGTCAGTCAGAAACTTGCCATTCAATTTCTAGGAGAAAAAAATGGGAAAAACGTGGACACTGTTAATTGCCTTTGTTTGTCAACTGCAGATTAATTGAAGGCAAAATAGTCAGGGAGGCAATTCCTCTCGTAGCTTGGGGTGCTTGGTGGGGCCAGCTGAAAACATGGCCTGCTGCTGGGCTGGTCTTGCAGAGAAGCGCAACCCTAGCTTCATGGCTGACAGCCAAGTTTCCTACGCCTTCCCAGCCTCAAAGCCTCTAGGAGGCACACAAATAGTGGTTGCTCTAACAGCTGGCCTTCTGCAGCCGACAGCTTGGACACGGTGCTTTGCATGTGCTACTGTCCTAATGTCTGCATGATAACTTTTTGGCTTTCAATTCCTGTCTCTAAGGCAAGCCAAGCCTTGTCCCAGCAGCACCCCTCGGGCGAGTGCCGCAGTTCCGTATACGGCTGTTGTTTTGACAATGTCGCTTCAGCTTCAGGTCCTCAAGGGGAAGGATGTCTCAATAGGCCCAACTACCGTAAGTGTTGCTTTGGCTTCTTGGTTTAGAAACATAGGAAGAGTCCTACAGAATCCAGTAGTGTATGGAAGCTTCCTGTGTAGAGGTTCTGCTCTCTGTAAAATGTAGTAAATTATCTGTTTGAAAAGAAATTCTGCCTGGTGTCTGGGGCAGGGGAAGCTGGGAGGGAGTGTAGAAAAGCAGCCAGATGGTTCAGTTCTGTCAGCTACTGCAGAAATTCTTGTTGTCCTCTGCTGATAGTTGGACAGAAGTGTGTTTGTGTGATCTCTGTCAGTCTGTAGAACTTCTGGGGAGCTCTTTGCCCCTGAGAAGACACCCTGATGCAGCCTGGCGTGCTCCAAATTAGTTACCTGGGTTTAGGAGAAGTAAGGCCTCTCTGAGGAATCAGGGCTGTGCTCAGCCTTCAGACAGCCCATGTGCAGGGGTGGAATGAGAGCTACAGCTAAGGATGGAGGTGTTGCTCAGGGCTGCATGGATGCTTTCAGCTAGCAGAGTTCAATTCTGTGCCCGCTGTACTACGAGGGCACTAGAGCTGCTGGGCAAAAGCATCTCTGCTCCTTTAGTTCCCAGCTGTATCCTCTGCAGGCACGTTGCTGCTGCATTGTCTTGTCTTTTTGCCAAAGCACAGATATTGCTTGGTGGCCAGCCCTGTGGGGCTGTCTTAGGGAAAGGGAAAGCTCTCTGGATCCTCTCTGCTCAACCACAGCTTGGCAAAGGACCCCTCAGTCAGAGCCCTGCCTCCAGTGTTTGTCAGCATGTGACTGTGATGATACCTGTGACTCAGGGCACAGGACTCCATTTGTAGACACATTGGACTGTGCTCGTCTTTATATCAATGTGTGGAGGGGTATTCTGTAATGGATGAGGATTCACAACTGGGTCTAACCTACTTGTTTTGTGGGCTGGAAATGTGCAAACGGCACACACGTCCCCCCTGCAGGAGAGGAAGCCCCAGACCCAACCTTGCATCTGCACAGTTCCCTGAGGTTGTAAAGTATCCATGTAGCATCTACATTCAGAAATGTCTCTGAGGTTGGTTCTCCTTCCACCAGTGGAAAAATGGGAGCAGAAAGAAACGTGCGAGCAGCTGCCCAATTTCAAAGCAGAGCTGGGTGCAAAACTCAAGTGTCCTATTTTCCCACCTGCCTTCTGCCCATAAGGCCCATCAGATCATTTAAATAGGTGGCTTGAAGCATCTGGACCTTTGTGCTTCATGACCCTCACGTCTCCCTCTGTTCCACTCTTTTTGGTAGCATATCCTGTCATATGCCTGCTGCCCAGTGCCCACGGCCCCTGCATGAACTGGACCACTCGCTGGTACTTTGTGGCTGTCGTTGGCAAGTGCAACCGGTTTTGGTACGGCGGCTGCCACGGCAATAAAAACAGCTTTGCTTCGGAGGAGGAGTGCATGAGAGCATGCCACAACTCTGAGGGGGTCAGTCCTCTGGAGCATCAGCCCTCTTCTGGCACAGGAACCCTGCAACACCGGCACACTGGCTCCCACTCTCATACAGGGGATGCTCGGGGTCAGCAGCAGCCACCCCTGAGAGAGTCTGCAAGTCACAGCCAAGAAGGAAGAGTCTATGGGGCTTCACAGCCCTCGCAAGACAGCCACAGACAGGACAGCTGGAGAAGTGAGGTGCTGCCAGAGTCTTTGCCAAGGACTGGTGTGCTGGAGAGCCAGCGCTGGAGCACCCAGCAAAGCAGAGCAGACAGCCTGAGCCAGCTGCACTTGTGGGAAACAGCAGTGCCTGGCCCCTCAGACAGGCAGGGTAGCAGTGGCCAGCAGATGCTGCCCCATGAAGACAAGCAGTGGCATAAGGCTTTTGGAGCAGATGTTTCCATGATGGAGGGATTTGGGCACCAGACAGCTGTAGACCCGTTCCCAGCACGGGCTCTGCGCAGGTGATGATTTTTTTTAATCATCCCTCCCCCCCCCCCCTCCCCCCCGGTCCGTTCTGCCAGCTCATTGTGAAGCATCAGTGCAGCTTCCTCTGGAGTGAAAGCGTTGCCCCAGCTGGGACCAGCTAACTGGGAATACCATGCAATGGATTGGCTATACATGTGGCCCTTTGGTAAATCAGGCTATTCAGGCCCTGGTGTTATCTGCTATCTCCTTCCTTACACTCTCCCTGCTCCCTGACAGCACTGGAAGTATTCTGTGTGAAAAGACTGCAGGATCCTGGGGTCTTTGAGAGGCATTCTTACCCTGTAAATGAGAATCCATAGGTGTTTTTCTTATTCTGACCAACAATTTAGCTGACTCTCTGACTTCAGAGCCTTTATCTCAGCACTGCATGGAGCAGCAATGGGTTGTTCTAGGGAAGACTTTTAAGATGCAGAGTTTGGGTCAGGAACCAGACAGTGTCACCCTGAAAATCAGAAATGTGTAGAGCTAGATCTAAATGTGTCTGTCTGCTGAGCTGAACCTAGTTCCTTCTGAAGAGAGGGGTTGTAGGACTCTCTCTCTTCCTGGAGATAATTGTGGCATTCAGTCTGTCCAGAGCAGCCTTTGCCATGTAGGAGAGGGCTCCCCACATGTTGCCTGGTGCATCTGCTCGGAGCTGAATGGGCAGCTGGTCCTGCTTTGCTCTGTGGTTATGACTCATCCAGAGCCACATTAGAGGAGGACCCAGAGGAGAGGAGGGCAGCAGAAGTGCCAGTGGAATCGCTTTCTCTTTCAGACCCATCCTGGAGGAAGCCAAGCCCTCTCTTGTGACAGCAGTCGTGGGACAAAACATCCAGCTGGTCTGCAAGACAGGCACGTCCCCCTCCTCCAGAGTGGAGTGGATGAAGGATGGCCGACCAGTCTCCTCTAACAGGTGAGCTCAGCTCCCTTCATTGTAGAGCAGATGGGCTCCTTGCTGGGCAGAATGCCGAATATGCTTGCCTGCTTTTTTTGTAATCTTATTGTTAATATTCTTTTTAAAAAAATAAATAATTAATAAATAAACAAGCCTGTATATTGACCTAAGAGTGTGAACTGTCCACCTGGTCTGTGTACAGCAGGAACAGATACAGTCTGCAAGGTATTGTCTAGTGTTATGAAGCAGAACAGGCGCTGTTCCATAACAAGGAACTGGTGGAAGCTGACGTGTGGGTAGTGATACAGAAAAATGTTGTCTCTGTTGGATTCATCTTGGGGCAGTGCTAAGTCAGTAGTCCAGGGTGAAGCTTGTAGCCAAATAACTTGGAGCTTCTCTGGCTGGAAGTTTCTGGCACTCCCATCTAAGATACAATTTTTTTAAAACTACTTTTAAAGCTTGTTTTTCCTGGGAAGTCTGTTTCCAGCAACAGTTCGGAGCCAGACAGTCACTTTGTGTTATGAAAATCACAGTTAAGAAAAAGGCCAGTTACGCTTTTCTGTTTGCAGATGACTGCTGGGGCTCAAGCTCCTGCCTGGAAGGGCAGTTTGCCTCCTCATGGGAGGGCGTTGCTGAAAGCAGTTCCCTGTTTTCCCATCTCAGTTTCCTCTCTGTTCCTGACCTCCTTTCTCCCGCAGTTATTTCCCCTGCCTGTGAAGCCTCTGTGGTCAACAGGGTTTTGTTTTTTTCTAAGCCGAGGAGGGCACTACATGGTGATGGTTTATGTAACGTCAGCACGAAGGGCTGCTCTGCCTTGGCCAGTTGCTGTCCGTGGCCAGGCAGAGGCAGTTAATCCTTGCTCCTGTTGCAGGCACACCTACCAGTCCGACAGCTCCTTAGTGATCAGCCACGTCAAGCTGGAGGATGCCGGGACTTATACATGCCTCATTTCTGATGGGAGGACAGAGAGCCGACAGATTCGGTTACAGATCATAGGTGACTTACCTTCCACTTAAGACCAAAGAGGTAGCTCAGGGGTCCTCGTTAATGGTAATTGACAACAGGAGCAATAAAGCCAGCTGCAGGAGCAAACTTGGTCTGCTGCCACGCTGTGCTAGCAACACTGCCTTCACTCCATGGCAGTGGTGTCCCAAGAGCTAGTCAAAACAGTCAGTCTCCTCTGCTGTAAGGGTGCCAAGAGGGAGTATGGAAGCAGCAGGGCTTCTTTTGGTGCTGCCTCAAAATACAGCCTTAGCCCTAAAGCACTCCCCTGCAGTGCCACCCCATAACCAGGGTTGTGGCTTGCTTGTAACCTGCCCTGTTTCCAGCGAGCATGTCTTTCTCCCTGAGAGCCATCAGCTGCCTCCTGATCCCAGAAAGGAGACTCCAGAAGAGGGGTTTTCTGCAGTTTCCTGGGCTCTCCATCTCACAATATAATGCGACCAGTCTGCCATAGCTGTCTGTGGTGGTGCGTTTGTTTTGTGTATTGCCCAAAGAGGTCCTGCTGGGTAGCAAACAGTTCCCTGTTCTGAAAAACGTGCCTTATTTAAGAAACAAAAAAATATGAAAGACTGGTCTCAAAAGATGGGCCAGCAAGGCACCCTGTAGCCTTCAATCTCTGAAGTGTACTTTGTCACAGCAATGGCACATGGGGAAGAAGGCGTCGTGGCCTAAGGGATGCTGCAACATGTTCACTGACAGAGGAGAGAAAGGAGTCTAAAATTGCTTGCCTGCAGGTCTGTGACTCTCATTAGTAGACAGCGCAGGCTTACTGCACTAGTCAGCCAGAAAACAGATGGCTGAAGGGCTCTTTGGCTCCAGTTCAGCAAGCTCTCCCAAGCTCATAGAAACCCTATGCAAGAGGTCACAGTAAGAAGTGTCCTTTTATTCACATATGGCATTTTATTTTCAATAGAGTACCAGAGCACTATTCTGGCAGAGGGTGAGAGAGGTTGGGTCCTTCAGAAGGAAAATCAGCAGCATCGAGAGCTATCCAGAGGCAGGAAGGTTGTACAAGCTGCTGGTTCCTCTGTGCATCAGCAGTTCGTATACAGGTAAGTTCACATACAGCAACAGTTTGTCCACCATGCCCAGCTGATGAACCATATGGTATCTCTTCATGTAGAAAAGCTGAACATTGGAAAGGTCCTGGGTCAGCTGTTCTAGGGCACGGTTGGGAAGCAAGCAGTACTGAACGGCTGACAACAGGAACGGGAGAAGATCCCAGTCACAAGCTGTCTTCTGTCCTCCCCGAGGGCCTCTTGAAAGTAGCATATTCTGAGCAAAGATGCACAGGGAGGCTGACAGCAAAGGAGCTAGGTTCAAACGAAAGTAGAAATATCAGGGGCAGTATCCTTAGCCATTCAAGTTGGTGTAGGCAGAGAGAGAAACCTGTTCTGGAAAAAAGCAAAGCAAATAGAAAATGCTTAACTAGCACAAAATTGACATATGTATATATAAAAAAAAAAACCTCCAGTTACTTTAGCCCCCACCCATTTATTTTAAATATTTTGTCAACAAACCAGTCTGACTCAAAACTGTCTCCTAAGTTACTGGGTGGCATATTTTGTAGCTTCTTGCATGTTTTTTTCGTGCTTCTAGGTTCTACAGAAATGAAAGGGTACAAATTATTTTTGCTTTAAATGCAGCATGTTGGGGCTCCAGATTAAATGGGACCATGATCTGATCACTCCTTTCTTTTGAGTTTACAGCCTAAAACCTAGTCAATTTGCTGAACTCCCCAGCAGTCTCCTTAGCTGCTTCTGCCTAAAAGCAGGAAGAAGTGAGTCATTGAATTAAGGCTCTTTGGTTTTGTTTTTTGAATTCAGGTCAGAGAGTGGGGGTGGAGGAGATGATGTTTTATTTGACTCTGGGAATATCATGGTTTAGTTCCCTTCTAAAATGGTGTTTAGCTGTAGTTATAAGAGAGCAAAGAGCACGAGGAGGTGGGTGGTGTGAGAGCCTGACTTCAACCTTTCTGCTGCATGAAGTGGATGGCCAGCTCCTGGGCCTTGCGTGCAGTCAGGTGATTGCAATGGGCTCTTCACATCCCCTCCGAAAAACCTGTTCATTTTTGTGTGCCAGACAAGCACCTTGGGGGAAGCTTGCTTGATGCCCTGTTCAGGACTTTGTACCATTTGCCACGTGCTCATGTTGTTAAAACTTTCTAGGCTGTTATCCAGAGGGATGCTATCAGAAACAGGGTTGATGTCTCTAAAGGGTTAAGTTGGCTGGCAGGAGTGCAGCACCAAGCTGTGCTGAACTGGAGCAGGATTTGATGGAGGCTGCTCTTTCCTGAATGTTGTGAGTGAATGTTGGTAGTGGCAAGTATCAGAGCTCTGATGGGAGTGCAGAGAACACCCTTCCCTGTTGTGAGGCAAAAAATAAGGCTTGTGATTAAAAAAGACCTTGTGCTGAAGGTGAAATGCTGAGCGAGGAGGTTTCTGCATCTTTTGCTGTGCTTCTGGACTTTGCAGATTGAGAATGGATAAGAGTGAGCCCTCAGTAGTGGAGGCCAACGTCGGGGAGAGAGTCAGACTGCCCTGCACAGTGGAAGCATCGCCGTCTCTCACCATTGAGTGGCAGAAAGACGGGCAGCCCCTCTCCTCTCCCAGGTGAGCTCCCAGGTGGGTCCATCATACCCACAGGCAGGCTCATGTGGAGGAGAGCCTCCTCCTTGCTCTGCCTTCCCTGTTTCCTCCCTGAGAGAATGGAGCTGCTGGCTAGCAGCTAGGGCCTGTCCTCCTTTTTGTTGGCCAGCTTCTTCCATCAGGGCCAGGCCCTAGCCTCACTCACAGATCAAAGCCTGAACACTGATCCCTCGAGTGAACAGCTCTGATACAGGGTCTACAAGTGAGCCAAAGCTGAAATTCATTCGTGTACAAGATTAGCAGAAACAGAAAACGTGGCGAGCAAGTTTGCCAAAAAACAGCTGGTCTGTGAGCCAGGGAAGAGGTTCACAGCAAAGAGAGAGATCAGGGTGCCTGCAGTGTACTTTCACAGCTACTGGTGCTACTCTCCTGCAGCTCCCCCCACCCCCTGCTCCCAGAACCCTGCTCTAGCAGTGAGCTTTTCCAGAGTCTACAGGACTAGTGCTGGGATTTGAGGACCAGGGGTTGCATTACAGGTTGAACTGAGTTGCTGCTGCTAAACCTCTGCTCAGTGTTACTACAAAGTTGTGCACAAGGCTCAGCTTCAGCTTGGGTTGCTGGAGTCCATCCTGACCCAAGCACAGGCTGAGGGGCTTTCTGATTTTGTTCCCCAGACACAGGCAGCAGTCAGACGGGGCCCTGGTGATCAGCCGGGTCAGCTCTGAAGACGTTGGCTTCTTTACCTGCATTGCCTCGAATGGACGTGACCAGGACCAGCGCCAGATCCTGTTCCGACCTCTAGGTACTGGGTGCGTGGAGGCATGCCTGGCACATCTGTACGCACACACGTGTGTGCACACAAGCAGGAAACAAGGAGGGCTGGGTGGTGTGGGTTTCTTGTCTGGCCGTGCCTCTTGGCTTCACACCTCATGTTTAACAGGCAGCTTGAGGCCAAGGGAAGAGTGAGTTGGTTTACCCTATTGGTAATCTGTGTATGTCTAATAGATTGTGGTGCTCCAGGCAGCTGGGAAGAGGGACTAATAGCACTGTAAGAGTGGCTCTCAGGACCTTGTTTCTGGGACACTGGTGTGGAATGGGTATAGGAGCAAGAGGAACTAAGGAGATGGTTCTTCTGTGCATGTGATGTGCTTGTGTCCAGCTGGAGGAAAGAGTTCTTTGAGGCCTCTGCTACTTGCCCTTGCTTGGGCCAAAGCTCTTAGGAAATCCTCATTCCCCATAGCAACAGTGTCATAGATCTAAACATGCTGTTTCAAGGCCTAGGGGCTCAGAGCTCATCATAGCATATGTTGGACTTTTCCCATAAGGGAATGCTCCTACTACCACAGCCAGCATGGCATTGTCTTCCTGCTAGCGATGATTTCCCTTCTGGTCTAGGAGAGCTGAGGATCACTGGTCTTCTGCCAAGCATCACGGTACCTGAGGGAGGGACTGCTCAGCTTCACTGTACAGTGACTGGCAACAATGTGAATATAAGGTGGTCAAGGTGAGCAAAAATGAGACTGAACTTCCCTTTCCTTCTCTTCCTAAACCTCATCACTTACCCTCCAAATAATAATGCAGGATGCCTGCCAGGGAATGGAGAGACCCACGGTTCTCAGCCCCAGCTAGCACCACCTACCCTTTCCTAAACAACTTGGCTGTTACGCCAAAATCCTGGGCAAGATCCCTGTGGAGTGTGGGGGTCACCAAGTTCATGTTCCAGCCAAATGAGGAGGAAAGCAGATACTAAGCTAAGATTTCATGGAGTTCAAAAGGCTCTGTGCTGGAAAGCTAGTGAAGTTACAATAGCAAAAACTAAAATGAGTGACCAGAGGAAGACCTTTTAGTTTCAGCTGGTCTTCATAAAACTCTCTCTGCCTAAACCTAGCAAACATTTTAGCCCCTACAATAACAGCAACTCTTCTCCCAGCTTCCTGCTGCAATAGTTCTCTCCCTCTATTGTCAAGTGGGAGCAAAGGAGGTTTAAAAGCATTTTAATAAAGGTAAAGGAAAAGCTGTGTCCTCTTCCCTTGATGGTTTACAGGGAAACTGAATTTGTGCAAGTGTTTGGTGGTTTGTTTTTCCCTATTTGAAAATAATGAGTTCTGTTTTGGAGCCTTCTTGCAAAGGATCCAGAGGGATGGATTGGTAGTTGTTTAAATCCCTCTGCTCCAAGGGGTAGGACTGAAGTGGGCCATCTCACAAAGAGAGCTTTTCTTCCATACGTAAGTTTGGTATCCAAGTTAACAAAATGATGCAAGTTTCAGAGTCTGAATGAAACCCTTTTCAGTGAAACAAATTTCATTTCCTTGGTAACTAGGAGTTCATAATTCAGGCAGTTTTCCTGCTGGGCACAGAGTATTCCAGGAGGAACAGAACAGACGCAATCTTGCTGGTATTTTAAACGTGTTTTTTTTAAAACAAACTTTTAAGGGAGAGGAAAGAGGGCGCATTTCTCACTACCCCATATGTTCCTCAAGCAATATGTGCTGCTATCAATGCCAGCCAAACAAGCACTGCCAGACCACAACCTGGAGAGAGGGAAAGGCACCCTGGATTTTCTTAGTTCCTCAAACCTCAAAAATGTGTAACAGCGGAAAGGGCAATGCCTTTCTACAGAGCACACAGCTAGCTACCTCCCACGCAGACAGCGGGCTAATGGATGCAGGCTCACTCAGGCTCATGTTATCATCCAATTGCAGAGCCAGGTTGTGGCAAAAGATTTCTTCTTCCTTCCTGCTGAATTTGTAAAAATTCACGCCTTTCACAAAGCATCAGTTCCCAAAGAGCAGAGAGCACTTTTTTAGCCCCCGTGGGTGGGAAGAGCGATACCAAATGTTTTTCGCCACAGGAACGGAGTCCCCATGCGGGCAGATGGCCGCCACATCCACCTGTCCCAGGATGGAAGACTGATCATAAGCAACGTAAAAGAGGCCGATGAGGGATCCTACACGTGCAGCGCCTACAGCAGCAGCAACTCCGTCAGTGCCAGCACGGAGGTGAAAGTGCTGAAGAGCAGGCCTAGCAGTGAGTACAACCTAGTCTCCCTGCTTCTCCTGGCACAGTGCCTGCCTCTTGGCCGCTACTACAACTCTGCCCATTGTGTGTGCCCGTCCACCACCAACCTCGAGCTTTGGGGAGCAGCAGGAGCCTCTGGGTTGTGCTAGCCAAGAAGCCCCGCTTTCCCTAGGGGGAAAAGCAGGATGGTGGAAATATGCTCCCCACCAGTGCGTGGGGAGCCTAATTAACTTCCTTATGCCTGTCGTGGTTTAAGCCCAGCCAGCAGCAAAGCACCACGAGGCTGCTCACTCACTCCTCCACCCCAGTGGGATGGGAGAAGAGAAAATACAATGAAAAGCTCATGGGTCAAGACAAGGACAGGGAGGGATCCCTCACCATTTATGGTCATGGGCAAAAAGCAGACTCAACTTGGGGAAAAAATAGAATAAATTTAATTTGTTACCAATCAAATCAAAACAGGATAATAAGAAGTAAAACCAAATCTTAAAACACCTTCTCCGCACCCCTCCTTCCTTCCTAGGCTCAATTCTACTCCCCATTTTCTGTACCTCCTCCCCCCAGCAGCGGAGGGGGACGGGGAATGGGGGTTGGGGTCAGTTCGTCACTCGCTGTCTCTGCCGCTCCTTCCTCCTCAGGGGCAGGACTCCTCACTCTTCTCCTGCTCCACTGTGGGGTCCCTCCCATGGGAGACAGTTCTGCACAAGCTTCTCCAACGTGGGTCCTTCCCACGGGCTGCAGCTCTTCACGAACTGCTCCAGCGTGGGTCCTTTCTGCGGGCTGCAGTCCTTCAGTCACAGGCTGCTCCAGAGTGGGCTTTCCCATGGAGTCACGGCCATCTTCAGGGTCATCCACCTGCTCTGGCATGGGGTCCTCCACAGCCTGCAGGTGGAGATCCGCTCCACTGCGGACCTCCATGGGCTGGGGGGGGCCAGCCTGCTGCCTCACCACAGGCTGCAGGGGCAGCCCCTCCTCCAGCGCTCCTCCTCCTGTCCCTCTTCACTGGCCTCGGTGTCTGCACAGGGGTTTCTCTCACATTCTCATATTCACCCACTCCTCTCTCTGCTGCAGGTTTCCCTTCTTAAATACGTTATTGCAGAGGCACTACCTACCACCTTTGCTGATGGGCTCGGCCTTGGCCAGCGGCGGGTCTGACTTGGAGCTGGGGAAGCTTCCAGCAGCTTCTCACAGGAGCCACTCCTGTAGCTGCTCCTGTGCTACCAAAACCCTGCCGCATAAACCCAATACAAGGCCAAAATGCTATAGCTGGTTGACCAAACAGTTGGCTGCAAGATTCATATTTGGACTCTGGACACACTGGCTTTAAACAGTGGTCTCTCCTCAGGAGATCAGCCCCAGAAACTGCGTTCTCCTCCTGTATCTCACCAGAGGTGTCAGTTTCTGATCCTTGATGTTGGACTAAATCAAAAACAATCCCCTTAAAACTGGCAGGGTGGAGAAAGCAGGAACATGCTGTGTCTTTTGGGAGGGAAACGAAACCTGAGGGTAAGCCCTGGCAGTGTATTTACAGCTGCTTCACCTTTTGCTTGGCTGCAGCTCCTGTGAATCACGTTGTGGACCTGAGCAGAGAGTGCGTGGACCAGCCACACCTCGCCAACTGTGACCTGATCGTGCAGGCCCAGCTCTGCAGTAACGAATACTACTCCAGCTTCTGCTGCGCTAGCTGCTCCCGCTACCGACCGCAGGCCAGCCCTCCTCGTCACCGCGGGTGACAGACACCTCCGTGGCCACATGAAAGCACAGGTGACCGATTACAAGACTGGCAGTCTGAACTCTGTCCTTTTACTGCATGAAACCGTTCTGGGAGCTCTGCCCTGCTGGAAAGCTCAAGAGGGTGAATTGAACAGAGGGTAGTGGGTGTACCTGTTCAAAGGTGGGAGACCCACCACCCTCAAGTTTATTGCAAACTCCTTCCCCCCCACACCCGCCCCGTATGCCTAGCTGTAGCTAATCCATCTCTTCGCGCTTAAGGGTAGTTGCTGTCATGCACAGAACAAGATGATATTGGGAATGTAAGGATGCTGTGATTTAGAGGAGGCAGATAACCAGCATGAAAAAGGGAGAGACCAATTCTTCATACAAGCAAGAGAGACAAGTGCTCTTAAAAAAATAGTTTCTGAAGTGTTTGAAGATGGGCCTGAACTGGCTTAACCAAAGCACTAATGAGCAATGAACTTTTGTAATCCTGGGGAGCACTTTCCATCTAAATGCAACGTGAGAAAGAGTTTGATGCATATAAAATTAGTGTTCGGGTCCTATGAGATTACTGGCTCTAGGGATGCAGCTGTAATGTCACGTTACTGTAGCTGTTTTATTCCAGTAGACTTTAGACAAATTTCTAGTTGGGTCAATTTGGTTTCTACTTGACTGTAATCAGCTTTGGAATTAAATGCAGAAGCAATGCTTCACAGAAAGCTTAAAGACAAAATCGAAGAATACTTTTAGCCCTTCCTGAATGTTAGGGATAATTTAGATGAATATACAAACACTCTTATCTGTTCTGAGATGCTGCACTTTAAATATCACTTGCTCTAGGAAGGCTCAGCAGATTATTTGATTTTTTTTTTTTCCTGAGCCAGAGCTGTCCTGTTGAATTTATTGCAAAGCTGAGCTCAGTGGTAGTGTTGCACTGAGTTTCAGCTTGGGGAGGCAAATAATATACATAGAAATACATGTAGGGTCATTTGACTTGCCAGAGTAAACTTCCCAATGATCTGCTCTAGTCTCAGTTAAATCCAGGAGAGCCTGGCTCTGTGTGTGGCCTGGGCCGATTCCTGCTGCTATGGGCTAACAAGAGAGGATGTGCAGATGCAGAGCAGTTACAGCTGAAAAGCATCCCTTCATTTCAAGTCTAACACCGAGTGGCAGTGAGTGCATATGAGGCTCTGAAAGTCTCAGGCAGTAAGGGGCAGGGGGGGAGGTGAGATCATGATTTGTTAAACTAGGAAAAGCCTTTGGCTGTCTTCAGTACCTCAAAATGGAATTATTTCTGAGCAAAAGCATTTTTTTACAGCTTCCAGAATATTGTTTTATCATAGCATCAGCCCTAGTATTCCCCCTCATCTTTATTCCAAACTCCCTGCTGAGACTTGGATGGGTTAATCATAGTAATTGGCACTATCACCCATTTATTATTTGCATAGGTGTAGCTATAAACTAGTACACTGGTGTGTAGTGTTGATGTTTTGGGGGGGAGGTGGTGGAGGACTGGCTTTTTTTTTCTTTTTTTTTTTTTTTCCTTCTCTTACTTCTGTTAGTTTAAAGCTTCTAAGGCAGGCAGCTAATTCAGGACTGTGCTCACACCATGCTCCTCTCTTTCAGTCCAGACTCGGTACTCACAGCAGCAGTAATACATAGGTGTAAATCCCCAGGCTTGACAGCCTAAAGCTGGTTTGGACTCTAAAGCCGGTAAATCAGTTCAGATGCACCTAAAAATAAGGATTGCTAATGTAATGATTGCACTCTCTTCAGCACAGGTATGGTTTCAGGATTGGACACACTGCTTTGAGGGGAACAAACTGAAAAGTCTAGAAGCAATGCAGTAGAGGAGTGAGAGGTGACAGTCATCCAGCTACTTGGGGGTGGGTCTTTCTGTGGTGTCATAGATTCTGCTTGCTAGAAAAGACAAAAATACTTATTTTGCAGTTAAGACCCTTTAATTTGATTAGGGAAAACTTCCTCTGCTGTAATTCATGGTAGGCATTACAGTGTAAGATTTGAAACTGACATCATTGGATATTTAAGAACAATGAGATGGTCCCGAGAACTTCTAATTGTGTTTGTACATAATTTTGCATTTAATGTCTCAGACCAGCACCTTTTTTTTTTTTCTTTTTTTTTTTTTTGTGCGTGTCTGTGTGTATAGGATATTTTAGTATATAGTATGACTTTGCCTTTTGACCAGGGACTAAATGACAGGCTGTAAATTCCAGTCTTAGCAAAGCCCTCTCAGTTCACATGTGGCAGGCACGTGGAGGGTAGTCAAGGTCTGGGGACGTGCTCAGGAGCACAGTTACAAGTTGACTGTGGTTGTATCAGACCCTTTTGTCCTGGTGAGTGTTTATTCTAACTTCCTTTCAGCTGCATAACCATGATAGTAAGGATAGTATTGGAAGGTATACTATCACTGTAATAGTTAACTAAAGGGTCTTTTTACACCACTTCTATTTGACAAGCTGTGCTTTTCCTTCTATGTAGTACCACTTAACTGCCTAACTGAATGTCTACTTTTTTTTAAAGAATCAAAATGTTCAATGGATTGTAGGAAGGTCATATCTCTTTGACTGTTACCTCCAGGGCAGGGGAAGGGTGGAGCTATACTAGGCTATTTTCTGCTGAGCTTGGGGCACTCTTGTGAAATATATGGAACTAATAGAATAACCTATACATGCTTTCTTTCCTATTAGAAATGTCTATAAACATGTGCTTGCTTTTTGAAAGATGAAAAAGCACTAGTACCAACTCAAATACCATAGGGAGTGTTGTTCATTACTATTCATATCATACTCAAAACAGGTAAGAATTTGTAAAGAAAAAAGACCCAGTTTTCTAGACCATGTCACCTTGAGACTTGCTGTACTTGCCTGGAAATGGAAATTGCTGGCAAGCTCACCTGCTAGAGCCAAACAAAGGGAGCATTTCTTCCCCTTCAGGTTACAAAGTCTGACTTTTCTTTGTGTCTAAACTGACTTGATGCACGTAAGAATGGAGTAAGAAAGAGCCAGTCATACTAACAGGGTAGGTATCAGCACACTGGAAGAACAGAAAAGGAGTGAAAATACACCATTTTCCCATATGGGTTTTAGGATCTTCACTCCTTTTAGTAGTAGGGGAAAGAAAAAATCTTTTCCCTTTTTGACTGTCTGTCTTTGTATTTGTCTCTCTGTACAGTATTAGAAAATACAGTGATGCAAACCCAAAATCTGATGTTTTCGGTAAAGCCCTCCATTTTAGAGCTTTAGGTAGTTACAGGTCACAAGAGTATTTGCAAGTTCAGTTTTAAAGTTCAAGGTAACATAACATGGTGTACAAAGTGAGAGGTGTTAAGATACTCTCACTAAGCTTCTAGGTTGGCAAGCAAGCCTCATCTACATTCACCTACTAACACAGAAGATACCCAGAAGGGCAAATGCTGAAAACTGAATGGGGGGTGGGAAATAAAGCTTTCACAGACACTGCTTCTACCACCAACATTTATTTCTGTTAAAGCAGATTATAAATCATCAGTACAAATATATATAACTTACATTTGCTTGTAAGGCCAAAGTTTAAAAGTAAAGTTAAAATGAGATGGTTTTCACAAGTCACCAGAGGCAAAACCTGGACCAGCTGCAGCCTTTACCACAAGGTTTCACAATCAGTGGAAAAAAAAAAATCCAACCAAAGTTAAAAACCTCTATGATCTATTGACAGACAAACATAAAATGGTTTCCCAGGTAGCCCTAGGCTGTAGATATGATTACAGTAAGTTGTCACAGTAGTGTTAGAACCAATAGATTAAGACAAAGAAACTGCAGCAATACGTAAAAGGAAAAAACCCCATACTATATATAATATGTAGCTTGATTCTGATAAAAAACAGTAAATTTTCCCCATGGTTTTCAAACCATGACAATACTGTTCTTTAATTTTCTTTATTTAAAACTACAATATAATGACTTATTGGTTGTGATTGTTGTTGCAATATGCTACTTACAATGAACAGATACAAGAACAAGCTAGAGCCCCTTTTTCCATCCCCCCAATATTACTTACAATAAGAATCAGAGATAAATCAATCTTATGTACAATTTCTTACATCCAACCCCCTTTTTTTTAACCTTTGGCAAGATTACTTACAACTCGTACAGCTTTTAATATCCAACTATTTAAAATATTCTAAATGCATAAAAATAAAGATTTTGGCTTTACTTTATTCTTTACATATAATATTCACTTTGTTACTCAAAATGGAAGCTCAACTTTTTCCACAAACCTAGCTTTTGCTAAGCAGGTGACAATCTCCCACCCATATCCACCCCCCACCCTACCCCATTTTCCCTGAGGGGGAACGTCCAGGACTCACAGGGCATGAGAAGGACACAAGTAGAAAATCTGCCTTCCTTTCTGTGAGATAATGGATGTTTCTGCAGACGAGGCTTTGGGACTGGGTGCCTTTCTTTGCTCTGTTTGACTTCCAGCTTTCCAAGTGAGGAGGGAATGCAGACTGGGGTGGCTCCAGGATTCCTTTTAAGAACTGCACATTAAATTCTTGTATGTTTATATCCTCCCCATAATTGCTCCCTCTTTCTAACCCATTTTTGTTTGAAGGGACCTTTGGGATTATCAAAGCAAACTGATCAGAAACAGTCCCCTCTGCTCCCTTTATCCCCTCTATCCTAATGTACAATTTATCCACCCTCCACAGGACTGCTTAAAGTTCAATCTCAAATGTCTTCTGTAAATCACTTGAGAAGGGGTTAGTTGGAGAGGGATTAGTGCGCTGCTTTGCCTTGCTCTCTAGCGCTGCCCACTGTGCTTCAAACGGGTCTACCTGCGGAGCAGCTGCGGGAGGCTGCGAATGCTTGTCCTCTGCAGCCCGTTTGCCACTGTCAACTCCATTGAAAGCTGCAGAGCCATTGTGCTGCGCAGGTGGATTGAAGAAAGGGCTGGTCGTAGCACTGTTGCTTTCATACTGAGGGAACGTCTGCTGTTTGACAAGACTGGGTGACTGATGCGGATGGGCTGACGGAGCGTGGCCTGCAGTACCAAAGACGTTGGCTACCATCTGGGAAGGTGTGATTCCAACCACAGGTACGCTTGGGGCTGCATAGGTCATCCCGTTTGCTACAGCATAGGGCTGAGCCGGAATAAATGCTGGCTGCATGGGTGGTACCACACCCACCGGCACAGGCTGAGGCGCAATGAAGGTGCTAACCGGGAAGGCTGGTGCTGACTGGGAAGCTGCTGGAGGAGGCTGGAGTAGTGGCTGTGGGGCTGGGGTTGGGGTTGGCTGCTGTTGGGCTCTGACAGTCTTTGAGACCTCTTCCAACCAGCGGTCTGCCTCTGAGGGAGTACGTCTGTGATTTCCTTGGAAGAGACTTGGTGAGGCTGCACCTGAGGAGGTGCTGCTCCATTCAGTGCCTGGGAAGGAAAGCAGGGGGAAGTCACTAATATTTCCACCCCTCACCCTTTTATCAGTTAGAAAGGCTGGAGGATGTACACAAGAACAGACAGGCCTCCTCCCTCCATGGTTGAAAGACTGCTACCCACGCTGGAAGCATATTTATGCATCCACTGTACTGTTCTGTTACAGAAAGACATTGGTCAAGAAGGGGTAGAGAAGAGCTTCTTCACTAAAATGCAGATATTTTTTTTTTTCTCTTCCTGGCAGACATCTGAGACTTTAGGGCATGCAGGAGAGCTGCTGCATGCACTCATAATTTAGTGGCAATGATCTAGTCCATAACCACTAATTCCTCTCACTGAGGAGTATCAGTTTCTGAATGTACAGCTCAGGACTGGTGGACTGTTGGAACACAAAGCTATAAGAAACTGTTTTTAAGACTGGCTTGCTCTGTTTCCTAAATTAAGGCTTTACCCTCTAAAGGACAGTAATGTAATGGTACTGGGAGTTAAGACAACATTCATTTTTTCTGTCCCATACACACTGAAGTGAAGTGTGAGTACTTACTATGACATACATGAACATTTAAGGCACTACATCTAATCAAATTACTATGACTCCTTTATATTCTTCCCCCATCTCCACTCACTCTTCCCTTACTCTTTTCTTATATAACTCAGGCTGTTAACCTCTCAAACTTTTTTGCAATGTTCAACACTTAGCATTTTAAACCTCTCCCCTATAAAACTAGCTCTGATTTTAACTCATCTTCAATGACTAGAAAAAACCCCAAAACAAAATCCACCATCATTTCCATCCCTCCCACAGTTTCAAAGCTATGTCCCACCAGCTGAATTCTGGTTTTCCTTCACCCTACAGTTTCAAATCCTCTTTCCCTCCCATAGGGTCTTGCCAGGTTTCCAATGTGATGAGAAAAGCAACCAGGAATTGTAGAGGTGGCTCTACAATCACATGTTATTTGGTGTTTTGGAGAAGTCAATAGTCTGCCATCAGCCTGATCTAGTTAAAACACCATCTAAAGCTCAGTTTACTGTTGTTTTTACAGTGGGAACTGTTGAAGGCAGAGCTTAGGGACTCTCTCTTATGGGGGAAGACTTACTGAAAATGGGTCTGGTATTCTTAACAAGGCCAAGTAGAACCTACTATTTCACTAGCAAAGTTTCTCTTTTTCAGTTGAGCTTATACCAGGAAATGATATTAGTTTGATTGTAGCCTTCTAGCACCCATATCCACATGGGTGACAGCCATTTAAAGTACCACCTTGCATTGTATGTAACTACAGACAAGGACTGGAGGGACAGACTAAACAGAAAAAATGAACCTCTAAAGCCTTTAAGCAACCAACTTAATCTCTCCTTACATATGCTAGTGGAAAGAACGCACAAAAATTATTTTGGGTACGCATAGATTCGTCCCTCTTCATCCCCAAACACACACTATTTCATTACTTCCTTTTTAAGCACTGGATTTTCTAAAATGCTGCCAAAATAAGAATCAGTCCAGTTTATAGACCCAGAACCAGGGAGTTCATCGCTTCCCTCCATCCACTCATGCAAAAGGCTACTACTTCCGGCTTTTGTTACTGTTCCTTCCACTTGCCATTAAGTGGCATTGACAATTGTCTCAAGGGCTCAATTATGCTTTTGATCCAAGTTCTCATAGCAATGCACCGGATCCACTTCCAATCTTACCAGCAACCATGGCTGCAGCTCCAGTATTAGCAGCAGGAGCATGAGCCCAAGGATTGGTTTCACGAACTGGCATAGCTGTGGACACTACAGCAGCTTGGGATGGTTTAGCAGCAAGCACACAGAAGGCAGAGGCAGTGCCATTAACTAAAATGGGAGCAGACAACATCAGTACAATTAATTCATGCCAGGCATGCACGTGACTGGAATATTAGTGGGCCATGTCACACCTATCAACATATAACAATTTTAGACACTTCCACATGACAGCACTTTGTGTAAATTAGCCAAATTGGACTGACAGCCGATAAAGCTAATAAATTCCATTTCACCAAGCCAACGCTTGTTAACAGAATTGCGGGATGGTGGAGTTTTACGTATTTGATGAGACCTTGAGTTCTGATGACCAACTGAAGTTAAATTTGTTGTTTTCATAGAGAAGAGAAGTGGCTCACCAGAAGTTACTGTATGATTAATTTTAGATTCAAAAGAACAGATTTTAGATGCAAAGTAACAATAACTGGATTTAAGAAGGAGAGGTTCTTTTTTCACACAACTTGTATAAAAGCATATCAGTGAAATGAAGATTAGAGGCTGCTGTGCGTTCTATAGTTGGCATCTCTCCACAACTTATCTAAGAGTTTGTGTGAAAAACAGTAATCATGTGGTGGCACAAAATCTCTTCCTTTGTGGGATTTGGTTCCCGTGACACACAGTTGGTAAGGTTTTTGCAGTTCAGGAGGCAGAAAGCTAGAAGAGCCGTTATCTCAAAGCCAGTCCCTTTTACAGGTAGCTATCGTGTGGTAGGTACACAGACTTCTTGTTAAAAACAAAAACACAGAAAAACTAAACAGACAAGATGAATAAAGCAGGATGTCGTTCCCCCAAAGTACTGCTAAAAGGACTTGCACAAAAAATTAAGACCACGTGTTAACTGGAAAGCAACATTATGTGCATTCAAGCCTCATCCAGCATGACCATGGCACGCAAAGAAATCACAAACCTTGAAAGGCAGGAGACTGTGGTGCGACTACTGTCACTGGTTTTGTCATGGGGGCCGAAGAGAAGGGATCTTCTGATGGTGTGCTGAAAGCACTGGTGATCTGAGAGCACAGGGCACTAATGCTGTCTGTTTCCCCTTCTACCTCAGGGACTAAAATGTAAACAAAATTCATTAAATTGGAAGTTTAAAGGATACAGAAACAATTTACAAATACCAATGTGAAATGGAAATATAATTAGTTCCCTTATGTCCTAGATGTTCCTGCAACTGATTTGCATGACAGCTTTTTTTAAAATTAGCGTTGAAGACCTGACCTGAAATAGAATACCACATTAGTGTGTTTTGTGACTAAGTCAAGAGGGTAAGGAGATCAGCGTTCCAGATTTAAAGTCGGTTATTACTGCTTCTCTGTGTTAATGCAAGAGGATGTTCGTTTCAGAAAATAAAAGGGTTTTCTATAGCTTTAGTAGAGATCTAAATCTTTCAGTATTAAAGTGCTAAACATATCAAGGATTTGGCACTAAGATTTGGCACTCTGTGAAATGAAAATACTTATGATAGATTTAAGTGTTCCAACAACATACTTCCAACAGTAACTAGATGAAGTTTAGACGTGCTGACAGCAATGCACAGTGGCAAGTGAAGTCTAGAGTTAGAATGTCGATTGCTCCAGTTCAGTGGTAGCTGAAATCCCTAGCTCCTGTGGTAGAATTATGAAAAGCAAAAGCTGAATGCTCAAATAAAATGGACACTCAGTTTTAAACCAAGTATCAGCATAATGTGGATAAAGTAACATCTGGAGTAAAACTGCCAACTTACCAGATGTTCTCATTATTACTAATTGCACTGCTTTTCAAAAGTACTGATCATCAGTCTGATGATCATGTCAGCACAGAACTGACATAAGCAGGCATAATTAAGCACAAATAGTATAAAAAACATAAGATGTCTGAACACAACATGCACCATATCTAAAATTCACAGGGAGGCATGCCCAAAAATTGATTCTTTGAGGGATATTCCAATACAGCGCACGTGGTGTGACAGTAAGCAGCACTGGCAGCAGCATACATAGGAACATGCATCAGAAGTGTTCTGAATCATGAAAAATGCATCTTGTAGTGTGCTCGGTGAGTATCACTAGTGAGCAGTGCACTATTACCGTAAAACTGATAAACTCAGTGCTGGTCCTTAAAGCACAGGTCACCAAATAAGGATTGTAAGAGAAGTCAGACTAGCTATTTTTGTTGGTTTTGCCTTTGCCACAGTAATTTTTACTGTAAAGCTTAGAACCCTTAAACTAGCTCTGTTGCCAAGTGAGAGTACAGCTGGATAACATAGCTAAGGAGATTCTAGGACATTATGCAAGTCACTGAGCACCCCAGGTATTTATGTTGGGATAACTCCAGAAAACCCCACTACCATCACGTGAAAACTGTACCACCTATACAGTAAAGTTTCCTTTAACGCAAGGTGAAAAGCCATTCCGTTGCTCTCAAAAAGAAGAATTCAGACAGAAAGAAGGACAGACTGCAGAAAAGCATCACGTGATCCCATGACAAGTGGTTAAGGCCTTGAAGGGATTTGTGTCTCAGGATCCCCTGGCATTAAGTGGAGGAACTGGTTCAGTGACTTAGAGTGAAGAGCCAGCACCTACTAATTCACCAACACCCATTCTTGGAGCACTTCAAGCTGTGCTCCAGTATTTCAGACAGTGATTAGAACTGTTTGTCTTCTGCATGTGAATACTGCATTTGAAATTCTTGCCTATTCCCAAAGCAGAAGTTTTCTGACATGGTGATGTTCATCCATGAGAAATGATCCACATGAGGCAGGAAGAAGGATTTACTAGAAAATAAGGAGTTATTTGAAGCCACAGAGAAGGAAAGGAGGAAGAGACAATTTAAGGTAATGTTTTACTGGAACCATTTGGTTTTACCTGAGTTTTTCATGGGGAAATCGGTCTTCCTTTGCACCGTTGAAGGCAGCTCATTTATTCGCAAAGACAACTGGCGTTTAAAAGGAGACATCTTTTGGCTAAGGGCAGGGAAGCCCCTGAAAGACCCTTGCCTGGCAAGCTGTTCTATAGGGGCATGCCTCCGTGGAATAGCGTGGGGATTGCTCATTTCTTTATCCAGAGAGGCAGCAACTTCAGCAGTAGGAGAGGTTGGTGAGCCAGAAGAGGGGGCAGTATTGTTTGGTGCAGCACCTGGTGCTATTGTTTTCACTTCTGTTTCCACTGCTGGAGGAAATACGGTGAGGTTAGCAGAGTAAAGCAAAGTAGTGTTCAACTGCCTGCCCCTACTCCCGTTTGTTTTGAAAAGAGAAATGGCAGGAATTTGCATAACTAGTACTCTTCCAAACAAGTTTCTACTACCACAGCAGAAAAATAATTTCTGTATACATCACTGTCTTCACCACGTCACTTTACGTACATTGATTCTCCAAAGCAAAGCTTACTAAGGCTAGCCGCTTCATAGAAATGATGGTGTTATATATATTTATTCTTTTTAGCTATTCCTGAGACCTCAGCTCTAGAAATACTTGCAATTCATTTACGATTAGAGACCGATAAGTGGATTGTGTGTTTGAGACCTTTACTCCGCCTCACACAGAACTATGGCCAAAATATTACTGCAAACTGTTTTAAGTGACTTAGGGTGGCATAGCTCAGCAGCAGCAGGGAACAGAACCCAGCTCTAGGACCTTCTTTTAAAAGTCACCCTCCTAGCCCTGCAGAATCAGCAGCAGTAGCCAAACGCACTGCACAAGCTTCAGCAGGCCAAAGGCAGCAGCAGGACATAACAGGTTAGGCTGCATTCAGTGCTCAGGCTGCAGCTCCCCAGCTCCTCCAGGAGATACGTTGCAGATAGATGGAAGTGTGCTGCAAGGTAGATCCAGCCTCTGAGCCGACAGGCATGGCTAACACCAGGCACACTTACAGCGAGTTCCTGTGTCACTACTTTAACTGAATTTAGCTGTCACATTACCACCCAATCACTAGTTGCACTGGGAGCTCCTCCAGCTTAAAGTCAGCTGCTTCACTTTGCAGGGTTTTGCATAGCATCACAATGCTTCTGTCAACCCGGCCTAATGGTAGAAACGTAGCATTAAGCCTAGTTTAAATCATGACACTTATTATTAGAATAGCAATGGGGATTTTTCCATCTCTAGGAAAACTCTCTCTCTCTCACATCGTAAGTGAATTGGCTTTGGGGGCAATAAACACTGCAGAAGAAGGGGAACTCTCACCACCCTGATGTGAACTCTTATTTTACCTATATTGCTTTCCAAACGTATTAGGAAAAACAATGACTTTTTTTGTTGAGAAATCAGCAGAATAACTAGAAGTCTGCTAAAGAGAGGAGTCACACTACAGATTGCTGAGGAGCTGAAATAGTAGGAGGAACTAATTATGTTGTCTTGCAAGCTTCAGTACCCATGAGTTGCAGCTGCTCGTTCAAGTGAAACTTTTCTAATCAGTCTTTCTTGGAAAGGATTTCACACACCTTCATTGAGTCAAGACTTTGACTCATGCCCTCAAGTAACAAAGGCCTTGTGTTTAAGCTTCATTTAGCACATTCTAAAACTAACCTATGGGAACAAGCAGATGGATGATGAAAATGAAGATTAAAGTTTTGCAATCAAGTGGCAGCATAAAACTTGCTGTGGAACCCTCTGAAACAAAAGTTCAACTCCACTGTAAAGAGGGCTATGAACAATGTTTATAATAAATTTTTTTTTGTTAGCTGTAGAGCTCCACTACTTGTAATAAAACTTGAGTAAGAAGTTCTACTTTCACTTGAATTTCAGAACATTGTAAATGGCATTTTAAATGGCTAAGTAGTAAAAACTAACTCCTCTCAAATCAGTTAGTTACTAGTTTTGAATGTAATTAACAGTGCAACAGTTATGTGTTTTATGGGAAGGGGGTGGTTGTTTTGGTTTGGTTTTTTTAGAAAGCACTCTGATCTTTCTTCCCTCATGCAGTATAACTCTATACATATACTTTGTAACCTGCCTTAAAAATCAAAATAAAAAGTACAGTATTTTCTAAGAAAAATGCATATAATTTCCTGTTCATTTACCATAAGCTTTAGACTACAAAAAGGATTACTTCATGTCTGGCAAACTTGTTATATTTTTATAACATTTTTCTAATAAGGCCTTTTAGTATGGTACCTATGGTGTTCTCTACCATAGAGCAGGCTGACAAAACAAAGCAGGAGCAGCTTTCACATTGAAGCTACTTGTACTTTTTCTAGAGGAAATGTGGGAAAATGCACTATGAGTGAATCTGGAAGCATTTTTCATCTTGTGAAGTGACAAGCATCAGGGAGTATGATTTGTACATAATAAGGTTCAAGAGAGGGAATGCTGCAAGGACGTTAAGCCTCAATCCTTGCACAGGCTCCAATTCAATTCAGTGCTGGTTTTGCTCGCTATGGGTGATTGTTTAAGTTGCACCCCATACCTTTAGCATCCGGCATCTGTCTCATAATTTCCTCTCTCTCTGCTTGTTCAGTAGCTGTAGTGACCCTGAATGACCCCTCTCTAGTGAATGTGGTTCTGCTGGCATCAAAGGTGGCAGTCACTCCACACTCCTTCTCTCGCTTCTGCTTTCGCTCCAGGCATGCTGCAAATGCACAGCCCACGGCATGACTCAACCTTTCCCCCTGTACAAGACAACATTGCATCATACAGTAACTGGAACAGAAACATACATCAGGCATTGCAAAGTGATAACCTGCCTTTACAAGAGGAATCTAATTAAGGCATTAAAAAGAACTACTGTAATTGGCCACCTTTTGTATGGCTCTAAAATTAAACCTGGTATATAAAGACTATTAATGCACAAGCAGTGTTCAAGAAGGCCACCCAGAAATGAAAGAGATTGACAGATAATCTGTTTAGTTCAACTGCTACTAAGATGCTAGTGTGATAACCTGCCTGCACTGATCCCTTGCCTCTGGATACATTTGTGCACAAAGAAACTCTTGTGAAGCCATCTTAAGCAGGTGTAAATCCTGAAGGACAGATAAGTGCTATTTCTCAGCTGGAGAAAGTTTACAGAGGGCTCAAGGAGACACTACCATTGTGTGCAAGCGTGAAAATTAAAAGTACAAAGGTGACTACTTACACCTCTTAATGGCCCTGACCAAATGCACAAGTTAGTATTAAGAGTGCCTTCTGAAAAGCACTTCCATTATTAACCAGTGAGGTTAAAAGGATCCATTATCCAATAACTGCAATAAGGAAAGGAAATTCAAGTCAGAGGAAGTCCAGCAATCTAGCTGATACAGCAGCTACAGTTGAGTCAGAGGTGCTATTACTACCAGTAACTCAACTCATCTATTATAATCAGTAAGTGAAATGACGTGTTATTCACAGAGGAAAATAGAAATGCTCCAGTTCTAATGTAAGCTTAACTGGGAGTTTCTAACTTCATTGTTTCTCTTTAAAGAAAAATGATAAATTGTCAAGTACAATTGCTCTGAACATGCAGCTATGTGGAGTTCACACAATGAATCTGCATGAAGTTTCAAGCACTTTGTATAATATAGGCAGGATTCAACAAAAAGCAGAAAGAGGAAAAGGACAGATCAGGGAGTTAAATAAGTCTACACAGCAAGAGACTGATAGAGGTAACTTACTTTCAAACCTTCTACTGGAAAAATCTCTATCCCTTAGAAGCAAACAGGATGCTAATTTAATTCAGTTTAGCTCCGTCCCTTAACATTCAGATGACTTCCCATTCAAGATAACATTCGCAAACAAGAGGCTGCATTCATAACCAGTCTGTATTTACTCACTATGATTTTATCCTGGAAAAACTGTCATTGCTGTTTCAGTTTTTGGCTGTATACATTTTCAGATGAGAATATCTTCTGTCTATTTTTAGAAGAGTAGTTCCCTTCTGCTAGATATATCTGAGGCTGACTGCATTCCTTTTATACACATGCTAGGCACCGTTTTTCTCTCCACAAGATGACACCACAGAGGGATGGCAAATAATTCAGATAGAAAGAATTAGAACTAAAACAATTTTCAAGGACTAAGTAATATTTTAGCTGAAGTCAAAACATACTGCAGTATTCTAGGCAGTTAATTTTTCCGAGCATAACTTCCAGCTAGAAGCTGGAAGAGTTGGACACACACCATATTAAACTTACCGTGTCCTTTACAGCCATAAAGCAGTGGCATATCCAGCGTCTTGTTGTGCCATCTCGACAGATGTATGAGAATGCCCGGTCAAAGTTCCTGTCTGGTGCGCAGAAAGAAACCTTCTCTATTGTCTGATCAACTATAAGATCCTAGAGGGAAAAAATTCCCCCCCAATAAAAGAAATGTGAGGAAATACAGAGAAACACTTGAACAAGTCATTGTCAGTCTTAACTGCAAGAAGATGAGTTATACTAACAAGAGGATAACCTGATGTGGCTATAGTTATCTGTTAATGAATTCAGCATTCAGAATCTATTCCCAGTATGAAACAAAAAGGACAGAAGAGATTTTTCCACCAGCCACCTTTGGTAGAAGTGTGTGCCAAGGCAGCACTTAAGAATTTAGGGACCCGAACAATTCTTAAGATCTCTCCTCTAGACTATGGAGCTCACATTTTTGTTTTATTTTTACAGCAGCTCTGGTAGTCTTGCAATCAAAAAAATCTTTACTGTGGATAAAACACGACACTAAAACTTATGGGAGAGATCTGCATGTGTGAAAAGGTCTAGCAGCTGCTACACAAAAAGCAGAAGCTGATCTGCTAATTAGCTAAGCAGGGATGCAATGGAAAAGCATCAGCAGCACTGGTAGTATCAAACACCCCTGATTTGTTCCCATAGATTGATGGGAGAAGTGTTTCCAAAAAGGAGATAGTATAGTTTAAGAACTATGCCATCTTCATTAAAAATTATTTTTTCAACATTTTTTTCCAAAATTTTTTCTTTTGGTTGGTGGTTGGTACTTGGCACCTGTGCTAATGTATTCAACCACCAGGAGGCAATAGTATATCCTCTTTTTAAGTCCTATACTTTTAATTACCTCCAGGGTCTGCACAACTTATTAAAATTCAATTTTAAAATATAAGATATATGCAGTAACATTCTAAAAATAATACTTGTATTATTATTTTTAAATGAGGCAATCAGTAGAATGAATTCACCTACATCAGTATGTTGGTATTAGAAACTGAATTCTTAAGAGACAGTAACTTTAGTGCTGATGAACCATACCATAACAGCAGCCCTGGAGAAGTCTAGCCACAGAGCAGGTACTTGACAGGCAGCCGTACTGCAGAGGGATATGAACTATCTCTACCTGCTTCGCAGTGTTGGCTTGCAGAAATCATCTTTTAGGTTGACAAAGTAAGGGTTAAATGACATGAATATAAAATGAATTCATTTCAGACTAATGAGAGTAAAAATTGTTCCAACAGCCATGCCATCTTTTAAAATATTGGTTCACTTACAGAGGCAAGCCTAAAGCTTTTATTTCTAATTGCCTACATCTACATAAAACCAAGAATCGTTTGCTATTCCTTGCACACAGGCACCTTGGTGGTACATACTGCTATTTCACAATCAAAAAAACTGTAAAACAATCTAGAAGGATGCCACAAACACATTAGTCTTCTACTTCAGACCAACAGCTTAGATATTAGAATTAGAAATTACTGAATTTGATACTCAGTTACTATTTAGCTTGAGTCTGAAGGCACAACCCCCTATCTCATTTAGTCTCTTCATTGCACTTTTGGAAGCTCTCTCTTGTTCATTCAGACCCATTCTAGCATTTGGATGCACTAAAAATTACATTGATTTACATGAGTTTGCTCATGTATTACTACTGCAGCCTTCTGCAGTGGTGCAGAACAAAGTCAAAGGACTCTCCAAGTTCAATGTCAACAGAACTTACAGGGAAAAAATGGTTCTTCCAGTAAATGCAATAAAAAAATTTTGCAAGCTTGTGCTACCTGCCACATTTTATGAAATGTGTCTTGAAAGTAGTGTGAAATTAACTGGAGGAAAAAAATTAGCAGGCATACATATGTTTACAAAGCAAGAAATAAGTAGACTAATTATACACTTCAGTCTTCCTTTCAAATGCCAACATTTGCATTAACATAAAGATTGGTGTCCATTTAAAGTTATAGCACATATGTTATTATAGAGAGATTTAAAACTTTTGTCCAGGGAAATCTAACCTTTGTTTTCTCATCTACAACTCTGAGTCCATCCGCCGAAACCCACAGGACTGCTTTAACGGCTTTCTTCCCAGACTTTCAAAAAAATTTAAAAAAGGAAAGAAAAAAAAACAGTTTTATGCCAAAAGCATCAGACTGCCACCCGCTTCCCCTTTCCAAGAACCGTAACATTAAGTGTAGATGAAGTCCACGGTCAGTAGTGTGCCCAAAGCCAGATAATCAATCCAAGTTGCAAAACATTCAGAGAACCAAGCCAAAGAGAGTATTTCAGAAACAGCACATCATAGGGATAGGGATAGGGCACAGAACAGGTGGAGGCAAAAATAAGGTGTACATCCACTAACAGTAAAGAATTCAAGACTGACCAAGTGGGTGAAGAATTTCACTAAAAAGTCAGAAGACATTAATTCATAAGGAGTTACACCACAGGTAGCTTCTTTAGCACAAGTTTAAACATAGGAAAATTCTTACCTGATATTTCCACCAGCCCTACCCTCTACCCCAATAGTCACATGGCAAAATCATTGGCATCACCTTAAGCCAGTGTTAAAAGCACCCAAAAATCATCAGTTACTGTGTTATGAGCTTAATACTAAGATCAATCATCCATACATGTTTCATTAATTTATTAAGAGTTAAATGTCACATCTTGGAAAAGAGGTAGAAAAATATGATTTCTTGATCATTTGGTGTGTATCTTAAAAAAAAAAAGCAATGGTGTGTGGCAGGCTGCCGCAGTGGAGGAGTGGTCTGGCTTTTATCCAAGATCCGACTGTGGGAACTTTCAGCTGCCACAAGCTGAGGGTAAGTAAAAGTGGGAAGCACAGGAAGGTTTCAGGAGCCATTTAAGCTACAGATTCTTTCTAGGCTGTTTACTTTTTTAAGGGAAGGTTACAGAAAACAGTATAAACACTTGACACCATATTCTTCTGAAACTAATTCACTGAACACAAAATAGGTACAAGGTGTCAACATAATTTTACTGGTTGTTACAGAGAACTACTACTAGAAAAATAATCTTTTTTTTCTTTTTTTTTTTAAACACATTACTTTAATTCACAAGCCCCATACTTAAAGCCAGCTAATAAAACATTCTCCCCGTAATGTTTTTTGAAGCACTGGGTTTACACAGTTTGTGGCTGCTAATGGCACCCACCACAGACCACTCCAGGGATTGAAGAGAGCAACAATAATAAAAAAAGATGAGGGGATATCAGCTAGTGGCTTCATGCACAAATTGCAATTAATTTTTTTTTAATAGTTCATTGCAGATGTATATAATTTATATTCATATGGCAAGTAATGGAGCAAGTACACATTCTGGCATAAGCCACCATGTTTCAAGTCTGCAACACCGATTTTAACACTGTAAGATTGAAATATCTTGGACTGAAAAGTCTCCTGCTATATCACATCGGTTTCATTCTCAGAAAAAGCAGCAAGTGTGAAGAAAACGGGCCTGGCAGAACTTCTGTTTGTTTTGGGGGAGGAACTATCTGTCCCAATTTCAGAAGCAGCAATGACACCCCGAGCATTTTCAAAAAGCTTGGTGAGAACTGAGCACTGAGTTGTATGGAAGAGTGATTAAAAGAAAAAAAGAGAAAATAAGCACAGCATGAAAGCAAGCTACAGAGAAGTGCCTGCAGAAGCAAGTTTCTAAATGTCCATCCAGCCTGCTGGATACCCCAGAGAAGATTTAAAGTAAAACTACCAGATTCTAGAATGCTTAAGGGAAAGAGTATAATGCACAAAGGAAGATGTACTTAAATTTACCATCATATCTGTTAAAAACTATTGCAGCATTTAAAAGTCACTTTTAATTTTTGGTCTTAAAAGGCTGTAAATATCAATACCCACAAAATATAGACTATATTTTCAATGCTCAGCTAGCTTCCATAGCCTGAAAGTTGCTATTAATCCCAAAACCAAGTGGTTTGTAGAGGTCTGTCTCCTTGAACTGTTTTAAAAAGGAGTACCAGTTTCTTATAAGCCACTAACAGTCTTAAATCTTTATTTCAAGCAAACACAAAGAATCAAGAGAAGACAATGCCTGCAGGTAACTGTTTGGTTTAGATTACCATCATTAGAAACAGATACATGTCCTTCCCCAGCAAACAATAAAAACCTTGTTTCTGCAGAAATAGTGAACAGTTCCTGAAGTCTGTGTTAAAGTCAAGTTTAACTGAGCTGGGTACTTCATAAAGCAGTAGTGACCTTCAGCAGAGCTACTCCTCACCTGCTGTTTTACTAAATGAGGATTTAGAAATAGCTAAGACATGAAGTTCATGTTTCTCGGAATAAAATGAAAAGGCTAAAGGGCTAAGTCCTCCTCTCCCACTGGAAACATAAGGTTCCTCATACAAGATAACCAAACATGGGTTTGCTACACCAAGATAAAACAAAACACACTTTTATCTCCCAATTCCTTCTTCTAGATTTATGGTGGATGCAGCACATAGGAGGAAGGCCTTACCATCTGTATATGAAACACGGCTACTACTGTTGGGCAACATACGATTTGCGCATCTACTGAATCCTCAGCTTATCTGTGCCTACAAGTAATGCATAAAGGAACATACTTCTCCAAATCAGTTTATATTGGATATACAAATCGAAGTACTACTCCCTTATGGGTGGGATAGTGCCAAGTATATCGTGATTACAAATTAAGTACAAGCACTTGCACTCCTGGCACACACCGGACAAAAATCAGACCAGATGCGAGATACTGCATGGGAAGTGAACTCCAATGCAGGATTGCAGCTTGTGTAATAAACACTGAAAGGTATAGGTGACTCCAAACAAAAGTATTTAAAGCAAATGGCCAATATCTACTGGAACACTGTGGTCTTAAATGTTGCTACCAAGGGACTCATCTAGACATCCATATCGGTAGCTTCTCATCATATTCAAGAGCTTTTGGATGACAGCACTGCTGGAGGAGAGCCACGTGTGGCAGCGACTCCTGGGAGCCCGATTTATCAGTGCTGAGTCAGCCCCGATAGAAACCTTGCTGCTCAGCACTTCTTAGGAGGTCAGTAATCTGCTCGAATACATTATCTGGACTAATTTCAGAGTCCTCGGAGGTCTCTTGGGGGCAGGTGAGGCACCTGTCCTAACAGACAACAAGGCCTGAAGACAAAGCAAGACCACTGCAGGTTAAGCACAAGGAAACCTCTCCAACAAGCTGGCAGTGCCCGAGAGACAGGCATCCACAAAAAAACCCCAAACAAAACACCAAACCCAAAACCACAACCCCACCCCACCCCCCAAAACCAACCAAACCAAAACCAACAAACCCCCAAACCCCCCCAAACCACAAAGCAGACTAAATCCAAAATGCACACCTCCTAATCAACAGCGCAGGTCATGACAATTTAACTGTTAGAAGTCATAGGAACGTGGAGGTAAGTAGCAGCTATATTGTAAGGTAGAAAAAGTTTTAAGTATGCCAGAGCACAATTAAAGTTGCCCAATAATGCATTCTTTAAATACTTCTATATTGTTTCTAATAATTCTGCCTATTTTATTCTGTCCTGGGACTTATAAACAGCTATATAAGATGTATCTGGAGTCTGAAGTACATATAAAGAAAATTTTTCATTTCAGACTCCATATAAAACATTGCATGATGAGAAATACATGCACTCAGTGGAAGCAAAACAGGAGAAAGATCACTGAATCTGTACTACTATTCACTACAACAGAAAAGCCTCAGTATTAAAATATGAAGAGCTGCCTAAAAAGGCAGTTGATTTGGTTACGTTGCATACACTATACAAAACTGTAGAAGCCTAACCTGGAGCTATCAACAGATATCTCATTTCTATTTAAAACCGAAAAGAAAATATTTTCAATACCAAACACTTGAATATTTCTGGACACAAATCAGTCAGATTTACCTTTTAGGGGGAGAAAAATACGGACAAGGAAAGCAGCAAACCTGTCTAGACTGACTTTTTGAAAGCTGCTAACATGTTTTAAGCAGCTCGGAATATTATATTAATCCCAATGCAAGGCATCTGTGGAAAAAATATGTAAGAGTTATTAATATTTCTCAATTATTAATAAGAGAACAGCTGTCCCTTTTTTTGCAGTTTTTCCCTGGATTTGGGCTACCATTGTAGGCCAAAGCTGTAATAAAGGCACTGTCATACTGATGCAGTGGGGATATCTAAACACTATGGATTTTAAGTGGTTTCAGTGCTAATTAATGGAACTTTACAGGCTGAAGTAAAGTAGGTCCCTCTTTGGCAAAATATTGTAATAAAAGACAAAGCAAATCTACAAGGCTGTGGTAACGTACCGGACTTCATAAAAAAAAGCAACTAAGATGTAATGGGGAAGCTAGCATATTTAATAGATAAAAATCTGTCTTTGCCTTTTTTAATTAAGTGCTATGCAAATATCTGTGCTTTTACATCTTCGCTTTCTTATGTACTCTAACAGAAGTTAATACCAACAAGCAGAAAGAAAACTAACATAACTGATCAGGTTGAGGTGGGTTTTTTTCTGTTTGTTTTAAACAAATTGTAAGTAGTATTTAGCATTTTCGGTTATAAAGCAAATGGCATGTTTCGACTCTAGTCTTCGTAGATTTCAGCTCTTAAATTTCATTTGCACATAGGAATGATCTGATTAATCTGACAGATCTCCCACCTACAGTATTTTGGCCATTAAAAAAAAAAAGAAAGAAAAGAAATAAAATAAAGAGCCTCTTACTTCACCGTCACTACACTTTAGATGTATGCTTTCCCTGATCATAGGAAGAAACCTGTATTGGGAAAACAGCTGTCCCTGTGTGACATGCATCACTGAGTGAAAGGTGAAAAAGGAGCAGCTGAAAAAACCTTATTTACTCCCCAAGCAAAGCCAAAACAAATTTGTGACCAGAGAATAAACTGTTCCACAAGACTTTTGTATGTTACAAATCTGTTAGTTCCTATTTGAGCCAAGATTTATTTTATAACAAGATACTTCAGAAACCGTATCTTACATTAACTCCATAGGAAAACTAAATTAAAATGTTTTACAGGAATTTTAAACACAGAGTTAGGGAATAGATGAAAGGTAAAAGAGAGAGAGCTCTTTCCGAGGTCTACATGCATTGCCTTGTGGAGATGTAGACAGCAGGAATAAAATCACCCAGCTGTCAGTACAGCACATTCTTAATAAGGACAAAGAGTTGTTTCCCTTTGCATCTAAGACACTGTCCTCATGAAAACAAGAGCAACGACAGAAACAGTAAATTTTTCAGTTATACGGTTGAGTTGCAGTTAGAAAAACATAGTAGGTAAATGCCTGGTCTGATCTGTGCTCCAAAAAGAAAGGTTTAAGAGATGGTTTGTGAAAGCAGCGCACTGCTTTCTCCCAATGCTAACATCTGGGGGTCAACTCATGGTGCCAGGCAGCCCATCATGAAGCACTTACAAGGCACAGACCCCAGCTGCTCTGTAGATATCTACCCAGGTGATGTAGGCTGGCACAAGTTTAAGGGTTTAAAAGGAAAATTCACCTTTTTTTTCAGGAAGACCAAATCAGTTCAGAACACTGAATTTCTGATACAGTCCATATGGATTTAAGTTTCTGTTTCAGCTTGCTTTTTAAACCATAGTCTTTGTTTGATAAACATTTTTCCACGTCTGTTTTAGAAGCAAATATTCTGAAATGGATTAGGAGACTCTCAACACCCTGATTTTATGGCAGTGCTATACCAGGGATGTAACTCCTTATAGTGCAAGCACAAATGAGGCATTAAACTTACTTTTCCAAAGAAGCCTTTGAAGAACTTCCTTTCCTGGAGGAACAGGGGGGACAAGTCGAGCGCTATTACTGTAGGTAGCTAAAATGTCCCAGGGTTTCAAACCAACAAGCACACACAAGAATAGGGTTTGGAGGGAAAGGAAGGGGTTTTTAGAGTTATCCATGAGAAGGTGCGACAGGCAAATGTGAAAATAATCCCATGAAAATGCAGATCAAAGGGCACGCACACAATTCTAATAAGCTATTGCCCTGAAATTGGTGGAAAGAAGAAAACCTCAGCCCCAATTTCATGCAAAGTGGTTACTGTATTTTCACTCTCCCTTGTTTAGTCCCTTTTAGTTAGATTATAAACCAAACTTGGCAGCAGACATGGTGGTTAAACAATTAAAATACTGTACAGGCTCTTGTGAAATGCAACGTTCTAACTCTGGAATTACAGTCAAGTTTGCTCTGTATTGATCACTCTTTCCCAAAGCAAATGCTTTGTAAGCAGAAGCAGCATGTATGGCTGGTATAAAGCGGGGTTAAACACTGCTTTATTTTATTCCATTTATTTGTTGCTTTGGTTTACATGCTACTCTTACACTTCACATCTTATGCAGTCTTCTCTGAACAGTTAAGAAATTTCATCTTACCTTGTGGTACAACTTAAACACGAATGCGATCCCTTCCCCTTTCACACTTTCTAAAGCCTTCCAAGGCTTTATACAGTATTTACACAAATAGTAAATAGTCATTCTACAACTCTGAACTGATAGGCTGAACAAGACCCTTTAAAGTCAGGTCAGACAGGGACAGACAGTTAGGCAAGTGCAAAGATACCAAGAGCTGAACTACAACTTCCTAAATTTCTTCAGCCTGGAAGCAATTATACTGATTGCCCAATTCACATTAAGAAAAAGGCAGCACACAATTTTAAGCATATTTGCATGCAGTTTAGTTTACTGGCTTTATTTTGTTACCAGACGGTGAAAATAAAACCGCAAGATCTGAACCCACCTGAAAGAACACTTCACCACGCCTGGCACTCTGCGAGCACAGCCACATGCTGCTCTGTGTTTGAGGGAAGCTGGCACAAAGCATATCACTGTTCCTGCTATCTTTCCAAATTATTTCACTTGTAAGAAAGCTATGGTATAGTAGTAACAGGGAGGACATGGAGAGTTGCAGATGAGACAGACAGTGTCTTTGTAACAGCCCCTGACCCCAGATTAACACTGTGCAATTCCAACCTGTTGATCACTGATAACAACACCATATTAAAAATATTATTACAAATATCCTGAGGCAGTGTCTCAAGAATTGATTGATAAACAAGGTTATATTTAAAACAAAGCTATGGTTCTGACGCAAGCCAACAAAGGCCAGGAAACACAAAGTTAAGAAGGGAGTGTCAATCTCGACTTTTCATTTCCTCGCTTCTGCTGCTGTGTGCCTCTCTGCCCGATGTACTTCCACAGAGCTTTTTACATATTTATGTCAACTCAGACACTGTATAAAGAACATCTCTAAGTTCAGTCAGCTGAAAAGCTTAACAATTTTTAGAAGCAGGAACAGTTATGTATTTGGACAGGATATGCTAAACACTAGGAGGGGAACTAATGGATTAATCACAGTGTTGTGTACATAATGAGAAGGGGCTGGATGCTGCTGCCAAGTTGAGCAATGACTATTGCATTACACTAAAAAACAGCTTTTTAAAGATAGCAGAAGCTAAAGAGATTCACCAGAAGCTACCTCATTTTTAGGTGATGGTTAATTTTGCTCTCAGCAAAACGCTTGTTAAACAAGATTATTGTTTTTAATAAACTGGACAAGGTTAATGGAAAAGACATCATGCAAAATAGGTTTTAAACAACACTAAGTTAATGTAGTTTAGAGATAACTAATGCATGTTTTAAAATATTAAATTATGTCTCTTTACCTGCTAAAACAAGAACATATATTAAAACAAATGCATCATTTAAAACAAAAAGTGGCAAGTTAGAAACCAATACTACACGCTAAAGCTCATTTAATATCAAAAAATGACATGAGAAAGTATACTTTTGTCTTTACAGGCTGTTCCCATACCTGAGTCAAATACACTTACAGGGCCCTTACAAAGGTATTTTCCAGTTTGCACTAAATATTTTAAATCCAGTGAGATGGTTCTGAACTAACCACTTAGAGCTTAGTGTCCAAACACAAGGATCCTACCAGATATGAAATGTATACACAGTTATAGCAATATATCCTACTAAGGGAAAAATGTAAGCTCCATTGGTAATATAAACCCATGTTCATAATAGACTGATAGCTGAATACATGGGTTTCTTATCTATTAATGAGGCTGCGGTGCATTTCATCAGACAAAATAGGGACATAACTCAAGTTTGTCTTCATTCATTCTGAACTATATAACAACTGCACATTATAGTATTATTGGTGTGTGATTTCAGAGCCATAAAAATGTAACAGAGTACAGCATGGATGAGGGATTCTCTAGCTAAAAGTGGCTTCTTTTGCTCAGTTGTCAATTAAACAATGCCTGAATAAAATGCTCACCATCATCTGGTTTCAAGTTCTGCAAGATGCAATGCTCAAAAATAATCACGCCACATTAATCAAGCAGATAATAAAAAAAACCTGAAAGGTTAGGTTATTTCCCACAATAAAGAGACAGAAAGATTTGTTTGCATCTTTTCTTTCAAAAAGCAAAGTAGAAATTAAGCTATTCCTAAACCCAAGATTACCACTGTTCTGTGTTCTTCTTGACATATCCCATAAAATGTTTTAAAATCCATTAGTCAGCCTTAAAAAAGAACAGGCTTCAGTTCTGCAAATGAATTGCCAACTGTTGGAGAACAAGAATTAAGAGGAAAAAAGTTTATCTATTAAAATAAGTGAAGATAGAACTTAATTTTAGAAGCTACAAGATACAGGTATTTCAACAATTCTGTCTAATTTTTATTGACTGGATTTATAAAACCTTCATGTTACCTGCAGAGAAAACAATAAAGATTAAAAGAGGTCACATACATTTCAATGCAGTTTAGCCCTATGAAAGGTGAAGTCCAATTTCCCTTAAGTTAGTCTTTCAGTTGGAGCACTGCAGCTCAAACTTGCAATTCTTTCAAGACCAAGAGAAAGCCCATCAAAATAACCAAGTACTGTGAAAGCAAGAGACTACCAAAAGAACAAACTGTTTTCTTATCATATTCCTTGCATGCTAAAACATCATCCAGTGGTTTGGCTTCTGCTAATTAAGAAAGCAAATTGTACAGAGAAGAGCTTTCAGTAATATTAGAGTCCTAAAGAAATGCCCCCAGCTTAAAACCTACACGCTGGAGGTAGGGGGCAGGGGTTGAATTGCAGTGAGCAGCTCCAAATGAACCTTGGATCTGATGGAGTCTAGCAACTAAAGCACACAATGTAGTTTCAGTAATCTGAATCTTCCTCTTGGGGCCCAATGAGAATTTCACCTCTGCTTCTCAACTTCCAACACTGACAAAAGAGACAATGTAGACAGCAATCGTAAGAGACATGTGCTGGTGTCCAGTTTATATATATAGACACCAAAAACTTCAAACAGCAGAAGAAATCAAAATTATCTGAAGAAAAACACTGAATTTATGAGAATGGGTAAATTGATGCCATCCACAACTTGGAATAAAGACATAGCACAGAAGAGGGAAAAGAGATTATTTACATCCAGAAAATGCACTGTAGAAGTCAGATATCCAAGTCTGACATTTGAATCAGCAATTCAGGTGATCAAGAATCATAAACCTGGAATTATCCAGATTCCAGAAGAAACTGGGCACTATGCCTTTACTGTGTCTCATTATTTATAAACTTAGGTACACTTAACTGGCTTGTGGGCTTAAAGTTTATAAAAAAACTAGAGAACAACTACTTCACAACATAGCTCCCTAGGGAACAAAATGAGAGAAGTAGCACGAAGTGGATACTGCAGTGTTATTTGGTGTGCTAATAGAAAGTATTCCGATAGAACAAAAACCAGAATGGGACAAAACCAGATGCAATTCATTATGTGGTCATTACTTGCACTTTTAGCTACATAAAATAAACCCACAGAATAAAGAAACTAATTTATATTTTGTATGGCCCTTTTTAATAAAAATCAATCACCAATCACTGTTGGACTGAATGGGAACAGATGGGATGCAGCTTTAACAGGTTGCTATACATTAGCTGAAAGAGAAAAGAATGAAAAGACTTGATTTTAATCAGAGCACTAAACCAGTTCAGAAACTTTACAGGAGAACAGAAGGAAGAAAAGATAACCTATAATCCTCTGTCATGTGCTAGGAAGAAGGGAAGAACCGGTCTAGTTGGAAGTTGAGCTCCCACATTTGGTAAGGAAAAAAAGTGATGTCCAGTAGCAGATATCTTAAATTAGGAAAGGTACAGTAGAAGTGTTTGATGTACTTTCAGTAATTTTGTTGAGCTGCAAGGATACAAGAGTTTCTTCCACTAAGGCATCACTGAGGAATGGATATAGCTAGGACATATAAAGGAAGTGATGAAAAGGATTGCAGTTCTCTATCTCCATTCAAACTTCAAATGTTAATGTCCTTTCTCCCTCTGTTCTCTTCAATGCTGTTGCAACCTCAGTTCCTTGATAGACTGATCACTGCCTTTGCGGAGTTTGCTATTTCCACAAGATTTTGTGATATTACTACTGCAGGGAAGAGATGACAAGACCTCTTCAAATGAGCCACAGAAATACAAAAGAGCTTTGAACGAGTGCCATTTACAGGAGCAAACGTTCACAGAAGCCAAACTAAGAGCAGCCCACTTCATGACATATCAGAATTAGGCAGCCTTCGGGCCACTTTGAGCAGATGCAAGCCAGATTATTTCATGCATGACTACAATGTTGCAGTGCATTAGAAAAAAGCAGCCTAAATCAAGTAATATTTTGTATAATAACAGTGAATTAAGTCACTATTAAAGTGGCAGGCAACAGAGGGAGAGAGAGCGGGAGAGGAAGAGAGAGAGAGGGGGAGAAAGAACTGTTAAAAAACAATGATTGAAGTCCCATGTGGGTACCAACTTAGTCTGAAAGGTCACAGAGGATTTTTACACATTTGTTTTGCAAATAGTTTCTGCAAGTAGGAAGAACAGTTGTAACTCTCTCCCTCTCATCATCAGACTAGCATGTCCCCCTAACCACAGCAGTGCTCTCAAACCAGCCAACTGTTCTCCTAACATGGGTCAAAAGTTCAGTCCTTAGCTGGGGCACTGCTGCCAAACGGACCTTTGCCAGTAATGCTCACAGCCCCAAAGCCAACCTTTTCATGAAACAAATATACATACAGATTTCAGTCTCTTCACAGCATCTTCACAGATATGCATTCCTCTGGATTCATCCACTTCAACATGTCCCAAGTACTGCAGGAAAGAGAATAGGGGGAGAAAAGCTTAACAGCAGCTCTTTAAACTCCCTGGTTTAAAAATCCAATCTCTGAATTCATCTCAGTACAGCTGAGATGATAGACACTAACAGCATTTTGCTAGCTTTCTTTTGAGACCTGTATTTGGAAGTTTGACTTTGTATTTATATGGGGCACCAGCATAAGTAAAAAAGCATAATACATCTAGTAATTCTGAGGTAAAGACAGACTTCCCTTACTCAGGGGAAAAAAATTAAATTGAAAAGTTGAACTCTATTTTCCTGCTTATTCAGAATGAGATTTAGTCACTTTTTTTTACTAGCATGGAGTGAAAACCTTTAAGTCAGTATAGAGATGACTGTGAATAAATTATTTTTTAATAATGATAAATATATTTAGTATCAAAAACAGAACGATACTACATACTAAAATAACCAAATATATTTGAATGTTCATGCCCAAATACAAGAGATTTCAATCTTGCAAACAGAAAACATCCTTCTTTCCCTCCCCCTGCCTGCTTTTAAAAGTTTTAAACCAAAATTTTTTATCTTTATTACAACACCAGGCTCTCATGTGGACACCGAAACATTCATCATTCTCACAAGTTTTTAAAAATATCAGTTTTCTGGATATTCATCTTATCAAGCACTACTAAAAAAACAAACAGCAGAACAACAGCAAATAGAAACTGCAAGTTTCAAAGCTTTTAAATTAATAACCTAGAATAACATTAGCCTGCAGAGAAAGCAATTTCAAGAAATACATTGGATTGTAGTGCTCAGGGTACTGTGGAGAGTTGGGGGGGGGGGGGGGGGGGGCCTCTAAGTTTTCCAATTTCTCCTTACCGTTTCCAATCATAGTTCTTCTTGATAGGGGAAGGAAATGTTCTCTCAGAAATATTCATATCCTTATTCAAAGTACTTAACTCTTGAAGAAAACCATAGAAACTATTAAATAAAAGCTTTCTGAAGTTTTGTAGTAAGAGGAATACATCAAAAAAACTTACCCAATTTATGTGGCATTGTAAGAATTGTATGCAATTCAGCATTTATATTCTAGACTAGCTAGGGAGTAAAGAAATGGGTTTAAAATACCAGAATCAATACTTGTGTCACTTAATCCAGGGGTAAACCTAGGTTTAATAATCTATTGAAAGTCCCACTCTACCACAGAATATTGTCATGAGTTATCTAAAATCTCCCAGTTCTTGTTTCATTAATTAGGACAGCATACTTAACTAGATGGACAAAAACCATTTCACTCGAGCACCATATTGAAGCACTCTTATCAGAATAATGCAACAGATTCAACTAAATGGACAAACTCAGACTGTTTTAAAGATTCAATAGAAATTTGAAAGTTAAGAGTTTTTTCATGCAACACAAGATGCTCCAAAAGAGGAGACTCTAAATATCACCCTAAATATAATTAAACCGCTGAAAGTTTTAAAAGATCTTGAGTGACAGAGGGCTTTAACATTGAATCTCACTATGTGGCATTTTTAAAACAGAATAAATCTGGATGGAACAATTCTGCAAGAATTTCATTTAAGCCAGCCCTCACAGCTGGAAAACAGCTTGAAAAATAAATTGCATAGAAACTACAAGATAAATGAAAGAGATCTAACACTTTAGAGCTTTTTCAAAATGAGCTCTGTGAGGCTAAAGCCTTATAATTGAATGCTAGAGCTGCCAAAACGGCAACTGTACTCCCTCAGCTGAGCTTGCTGAACACTTGCGCAAGATCTTAATTTCTCCAGAACAAACACTAACTAGAAAATTTTAATCCTAAAAATACACGAATAGTAACAACTAAAGATGCATTTACTATGTGTCTGGAAGTATGTATTTATATCAATAGCTATCTTAGATGGATCTTTGTTTCTGCCATGACTCCTCTGGAAGTTCCAAAGATGCAGAAATTCTGTGGTTGTACGTATTTGTCACAGGAAAGTTTTGAGTTTAGTAACTGAAGAAAGTTTGTCAACTTCTCTTTAAAAAGGGAGGGATATAGACAGGAACAAGGCTGAGGTTTATAGAGGACAGAAAAAAAAAAGATATATGCATGGAATGAGCCATCTAGTTTGCATCACCATTAAGTATCATACAAGCAGGGCACCACTTTCAGATTTCCTGAGCTATTTGCACATCTCATTTACTCTACTGTAGGCAAAACGTTTCCAGCTGAAGATCCAAACCATTCAGTCCCTGTACTTGGCAACCTGCCTTTTGCTTGGAAAAGAGAGAAACAGAGGAGGGTAAATATTGCCTCATGTCACACTCCAAAACAGACAACCATTTTCCCCTGTGTTGCCAAACCTCTATTCAAGTCCCATGCTTCAACTTTCAGCAATCAGTCATGCCACCGCTGCTAGAGACAGCAAGTTTAGCTGCAGTTTTCAATACTGCTTCCACTCCAGTGAATGGAGACATTATTGCACATATCAAGGGCATCTACCCACACCAAAAGGGTACAATCCACAGACCTCATTGAGCATCAATCAATTCTGAATTATAAAAGAAATTACACTGCCACACAATCCTTCTTTATGATATAGAGGACAAAAGGTGCTTTGTTTGCACTTACACTTTAAGCCCTTCATCAAAAAAAACCTTGTTCTTCCCATTGCACCATTTTTGCAGAAGCCAGAAGCTCATCGCTATCAGTTTCAGTGGCCTTGTACATTTTACAGGCAGTTTCAAAATTCTTCCTGTTTTTTTTCTAGGGTGGGGTGGTGGTGTGTTAATTCCTTGTAGATCCCAATAGATTTTTAAGTTTCTTTCTCATAAAAACAACTTTCAACTGTATAATCAGAATGCTGTGGTCCTCTTCTTTTTTTTTAGCCAAGTGTCCCTTAAGCAGCAGGTCCCCTTCCAAGTCTCAGACTTATTTCTAAAAACTTCCCACCCCAGGCTGAGAGTAGATATACATGGCTGCTGTAGCTATCCAGTGCTACAACAGTTATCTGACTTCTAATGGGTAGTAATCAAAGACATAAATATTTTTGCAAGAAACTTGGCAAACAGCTCTGCTACAGACTGAGACTTTTTCTAGTACCCTTACATTGTAATCCCAAGTGTTAAATTGTAATTATATCACAACCTAACCTTAAATTTGAAATATTAGCTCAACTTATTACTGCAACAGCATTTTAGGAATGACATCTCAAAATTTAATAGAGAAAGAAAAGACAGCTGCTAGTTAGATTAAGACATGGTCTGCTCCTTACAGCCTGAAATTGCAGTTAAACACCAGAATTCAGGACTTAAACAAAAATAAACCATCACCAAACTCTGTTGCCCCATCACAGGAGAGAGATTGCACAGAAACCACTTTAAAAAGCAGATACACAAATCCCACACTTCTATACATAACCTTTCAGGATCTCCAAAAGGAACTTCCCTTTCAAACAAAACGAGAAGACACATAATGTGAAGTGCCTGGGCAGCGAGTTGTCCTATATAAGTAAAATTTCATGCAAATCCATCACGGCACATTACCACAAACACACTCAAGGACTAGGACACATAATTACTGGGTGCACAAAATCAATGTGAACTGCATCAGCCATACCATGGTGGCTGATGACTTTGCAGAAGAGTAAGGAAGGGTGTACCCCAGACATACTTGTAAAGAGCACTCCTTGTCACAAGGATCACTGCAGCTAGCATTCCTGGAGAGAGCGAGTACTTTTCCATCATGAAAGTGCACATGGTAGGAATGCAGTATTAATATTGAATGCATTCGTACTTAATTTCCATAGCAACCAATGAATGATAGTCATGACATCAGCAATTCTCAGCCATAAGATGTTCTGTAAGAGGTTTAATCATTATACCAGAAATTAACCACCAATGCTTCTACAGAAAGCTAGAATCCTTGTGGGCAGAGTCCACATACAAAGTAACAAAATAAAAGCTCTGATTCAAATAAAATATTTTCACGGGCTGTTGGAGAACCCCTTAACACAAACATTTTTAAATAGAAGTATTGATTATATTAATATTTTCAGGAAAAAAAAATGAGATGACAGTACAGCAAGTAATAATAAAAAAAAAAAACAACCAAAAACTTTCCCTCTTCACCTCTGGGCTTTATGTTCTCTTTCACAGACAGTGGTGTTTGGTATCAATCTCAAGTCAAACAGAAAGCAATCAACACAGGAACAAGTTAAACTTGCATCTAGCAAAATGCCCTTAGAACTTAAAAAGTGCTTGAGAGACTTTATTCTCTTTCAACAATTTAAATTTTTTCCAACTTCATCTAAAAACGAACAACTGAAGTTACTATATCAAGTGTTTTTGGTGAAGCTGTCCTACTGCCTTTACCCCAAATATACGCTATTAAATTGCTCCTAAGAAAACATCAAGGGCTGATGTATCAGGTCAGAAACAAAACAAATCTACCATCTGTGTCCTGGTACAAGAAATACTGCCCTGATCTTCATTCTTTGTTTTCATTTCTTTCACAAATACTTGGCTGACTCAGTTTTCAAAATTTCAAACTTCAACAATAATAGCTGGCAAAAAGAAAGATCCTTCACCAGAACTTCTTCCACCTGGACAACTCACTCGAGCCAGTTTTCTTTGCTGAAGCCTGGTAATATTATTACAGTTTCTCTTCCAGACACAGCTACACAAATCATTGAAGTTCCCTCTGTATCAGCAGAAGTTCACATGCACCGTTTCATTTGCAATAACAGATTAGGTTCTTCAGATTACATCTGCAACTAGTTGGACGCAGGAAATGAGATTACTCTAAGTCTTGGCCAAGGTGTCCCGTGCTAGGGAACTAGCTGCCATAGAGAAAAGCATACCACCACTTCCTTGGTATTTTTCCTAGAGACAAAGACATTCCTCTTTCTTCCTCTGTATAAGTACTATTCTTTCTACACCTGGAGTATCATTTGTAACAGTAAGACTGACTACTTGGCATCTGCATGTGTAGATATGGTTCTGGAATTGGTATTGTTCCAGAATTAAAGCCTGAGCTCCACAGTTTCACAGTAAAATGCTGTCTTGCAAGGAGACATAAGCTTAAATCTAGAAAGCCTAGGATACATCTTAAAGCTGAGCTACTTTTCCACTGACTTTTGTAAGATTTACATTCCAATATTCAATAGTTTCTTTCTCTCCTCTCTCACACCCATGCTCTTGCTTTTTTAATTTATCGGTTTGAAAGAGATGTTTGCTTAGACAGAGCTGTAGAAGCACAGACAACAGAACCTCCATGATTAAGCATCAACAAACCAAGTTTAATCCTGCTTAGTCAAAGCTACAGGTTAGTTACAATACTACACATCCTTAGGGTCCAACTTCTTCCACTTCCCTAAGTCACCAGAAATGAAAACACCTCATCAATCTGTTCAACCCCTCGAAACAGGAGCTGTAAGCAGCCTATGACTGCTAAATGTCTCTGAATAGTGTGGGGTCAAAAGAATCTAACTAAAACCAAAGCAGTATCTGTACCAGTAGTTCTCCGTGTCTCCTCACATCACACCCACCTAAGAGCCACACTGTGCATTTCACTTACTGGTTCTCATACCGTATTTATCAGTGTGAACAGAAACAACACTGTGAGGAAATAACAAACATTTCCCGTTAGGACTATGGAAAATGAAGTAGCAAAGCTCAATACAGGATACACAAATGCTATATTCTTCATATTCTCACAAATCCCTAAAACAAGGCAGGGAAGGAACTCAGGAGGTTATGTAGGACAGCGCTTGCCTCAAGGCGGGATCTACTTCCACATCTACATCAGAGAAGTCAGCCTTTAAGTATTATGACATTTCTGTAACTGGAGATCAACAAGGTAGACCTTCTACTCTGTAGCTTACATGCCTCACTGTCAGAAAGGGAGGCTGTTTGGCTGAGTTGCTGTTGTTAATGCCTATCTTAAATTTCCCTTGATAAGGCTTAAACCCACTATTTCTCCCAGCCCCTTTACAGTTTCACGTATGTACTGTTAGATTTAGGTTTTCAATTGTTTGCTCTGATGTGCAATTCCTACTTTTCCAGGACAGCATTAGTAAATAAATCTAAAATTTTCTTTAAAAAGAAGAAAATAAAATAAAATCAAGTGTTGATAACAGTTTTATAAACACACTGCACGGGTGCACATTGTACCTTTTCTTCAGGTCCTGCAAAAAATTCAGTTTCCATTTATGACACTGGAAATCCCTTAATTTTAAAAAACAAAACACTCAGAATTAAAAAGTATAACCAAATGACAACTTTTTGATTTCCAACACCTAAATTACATTTTAAAAGACATCCAAACCATTTGTATGGCTCTAAACATTAACAGTCATATCTTTAACACTATTCAAAGTTTACCAAACAATTTAAGAATTTGACCTTGGCCAAAGACAGCAGGGTTTCAAAATTGAGTAAGAAGTTTCATTTAAAACTTCTTGTTTGCAAGGCTATTCAAAGAAAACTAAGGGTTGGACCCAAGCATGAAAAGTTTAAAGATTAGGGAATGCATTACATTCCCTTTAATCATGACAAAAATGCATAGGAATATATTGCAGGCAAGTCTTCCACCTTCTGTTATATCACCATTCTTTTATAATTAGCTGTCTTCAAGATTTTTTTCCCCGTGACCTTAAACGCTGCAGGATTTTAGAAATGTACCCTTGCTTGCTGCTGGGTTAGCATTCAGTAGCAATGGTTATTGTACATTGCTAACATCAGTTCATGCCTTAAGAGGTACGGATTTGTAGTGTTTAATGCGTAAGGCTGTGCAACGTTTCAGAAATCAGCAGATTTGTCACATTAACTTCTTAAAAATACTTAACATAGTTTCCAAAGACTATTCAAGCATCTCAAGCTTTCAGTGTCAAAAATATCACATGCCTAACTTAAAGGCAGTTCAGCATCAACATACTGGTAAACTCTTTCACAGCTACTATTATTTCAAACTAGAAGTGCACTTAAGACAGAAAACAAAAGCCACAGTTATCTGTGCTGAGTACCAGTCTTTCTGATCTGGAGGAATGGAATAGCATGCAAGCTGTATTTATAAACTGATTAAAAATAAGTTATTTTTAATATGACATTTTTAAATTTGCAATACATAAGCAATAAATATTAATATAAGCTTAATATATAAGCAATAAAGTTCAATATGTAAATTCCAAAACTAAAAAGAGGACAACTAGGCAGCTACATGTGGTGCAAAAGCACACAGCAAAGTGACAGAAATGGCCTATTTCCTACTGATAGCAGTTTCAGCAGGGCCATGTATGACCTAATGACATAACACACTGCCGGGTCACAGGGACCCCAGGGATGAGAACTGACACTCAGAGGTCCCAGTGAGGATACTCTACAGGTCTCAGCGCAAGTTGTTCCCTTTTCTTCTATCCCTGCTTGAATACAGAACAATGTGGTGTCCTCCAAACATCTCCCACCAAAGCAAGGGCTAGATAGAAAATAGCTGAAGAATATTTACTCTGAAAAGTCAATTCTTTTATTTGTGAATGTACAACTGTATCCATGCAATTTTTATTTGTCAACACTAATGCAGAAATCAAGATTCAGTTGAAAGGCTAACTCACATAATACCAGGCACTCAACAGCAAATCCTGGACTTCACATTCAAAAATACAAAAGTGGTTTGTTACTCTTCCACGTGGACTTTTTTCACTGATATCTTTAGTTTTCCAGTTGGAATAAATGAAAAAAAAATGCAAGTAAACTTGCAAGCTACAGGCAACAGTAGCCTTCGATACATTAAGCTCGAAAGAGATTGACCACCAAAACCATAAAAGTGACAGAATAAACTAGTTAAATTAATCCAAGATATATGTGACTTGCATCTTCTAGAACCAAAGGTAGGAATCAGCTGTTAATATTTTGTTTAACACATCCAGTTGGTTAGAACCACCAAGAACTTGCAAATGTTTGGTTTGTTTAGTTCTGTTAAGTAGAGAAATGACCTAATTTTTCTGATATAAATTTCACAGGCCTGTTACTCTGAAGTGCATTTGTATGAATAAAAACTACTTACCCAGAGGGACATTCGAAAAGGCATTTCAGACAAAAGAAGCCCTAGTGTCAAATATTTTAGTCATTAAAACATAGAACAGCTGCATGTTCTCAGTGAGGTAGCGTCTGGAGCAAGAAAGCAAGTTTGAAAATGTGTATGTCAATGAACTTCATTTTTTGCAATTATGATGTATGAAGATCGTGTGAAAATAAATTATCGCACTGATAAGCACGGCTGTAATGTCTGTTAGAACAATCTATTTCTGAACAGTTTTAAATACAATGTCTCTGTCGAAGTCCCTTATACAGTACACGGTTTTTCTCTCAGAGGGAAGATTCACTACTGAAACGCAGTAGCTACTTTTTAGTTTGTTAGGATAGTGGAAGAGAATTCGCCCCTGAAAGTATACTTCTGCAGATTTTTCCAGCAGCTGTAACAGTGCCACATTTAATAATGGGGCAACTCTGAGTACATCTATAAAAGCTGCAACGTATCATGCCTCCCACCACAAAAGGTAGGAGAGCAATACCATTATGTTCCCAATGGAATAGCAAAAGTCTGCAAGTCACACTTGTCTAAACACAAGTTTAACATCCTTTTCATACTTCTGCTGACAGACAGGCACCTGTCTCTCTGCTGATGCAGTGGAGTACAAAAAAAACCATTCAGTCGTATGCTCCAGCATCCTGGCTCTTCTTTCAATGTAACTTTAGCGGATTCAAAGCAGTTTACGCAGAAGAACACGGCAGGAAACGCAGTAGCCATTCCAAGGCCCTATTTTGAATGTGTCAAATTACCACCTCAAGTGTGTTAGATTTCCAACACAGTGAAGAGCTATCTGTAAATACATCCTACACACACTAAAATGACTGAGAAAATACGATCAGTAGTTGGTTACATACAACACAGTCACTCCAACTAGTGGAAAACACAGACTGTTAAACAAAAAACTAACCAAACAAAAAAAAAGTGTTACTGCCCAGAAGTAACAGTATGTGCCCCCAGGATTATCACCACCTCCAAATCCATGAGCAGGGCACTGGAGAGAACCAACTGTGTATCAAATCCACTTCCCTGAATTTAAAAGCAACAATGTAATAGGAATTTTGTCAATACTCTCCACAGAGCATGTTCTCTACCAAAATGAAGACAATCCATTGGTGTATCAGATTTGCTCAAAATCCAACAGCTCACTTATGGACTTTAATTAACAATAAGGATCAGCTGTGGATGTAGCACAGGAAGAGCTTCAACATAGAAAACCTTTCAGTAACATTAAATCTGTTTGCAGCACAGCATCCTCAAAGCACAATAAATTAGCAGCTACTGGAGTCCCTGTCCAACCCTAACAGAATGAAGCCCGGAGGCAGGATGAAATCCTATTTGCAATGTGACTTTCGAAGTGCTTCCACGCGTTCTGTAATACCTAAAAAAGGATAAATCTGTGCTAGTACTCTACAAACACCCCAACTCTGGGCAAAATATAAATGCTCAAAGGCAAGCAGTTAAAAAACAAAACAACTTAACGCTACTACAAAAGAGTAACTTATTGTCATGGTTTAAGCCCAGCCAGCAGCAAAGCACCACAAAGCTGCTCCCTCAGTCCTCCCCCACCCCAGCCTGAGTGGGATGAGGAGGAGAAAATATAAACACTCATGGGTCAAGACAAGGACAGGGAGGCATCCCTCACCACTTATGGTCATGGGCAAAATAAATTTAATTTACTACCAATCAAATCAAAACAAAGATAGTGAGAAGTAAAACCAAATCTTAAAACACCTTTCCCACACCCATCCATCTTTCCCAGCAAAACCCCACTCCCAATTTTCTCTCCTTCCTCCCCACCCCAGCAGCGCAGGGGGACGGGGAATGGGGGTTGGGGTCAGTTCGTCACACGCTGTCTCTGCCGCTCCTTCCTCCTCAGGGGCAGGACTCCTCACTCTTCTCCTGCTGCAGCATGGGGTCCCTCCCACGGGAGACAGTCCTCCATGAACTGCTCCACTATGAGTCCTTCCCACAGGCTGCAGCTCTTCACGAACTGCTCCAGCGTGGGTCCTTTCTGCGGGCTGCAGTCCTTCAGTCACAGGCTGCTCCAGCGTGGGCTTTCCCATGGAGTCACGGCCACCTTGGGGGCACCCACCCGCTCTGGCATGGGGTCCTCCCCAGGCTGCAGGTGGGCATCTGCTCCCCCATTCACTTCCACGGGCTGCAGGAGGACAGCCTGCTGTCTCACCATGGTCTTCACCACAGGCTGCAGGGGAATCACCTCCTCCAGTGGCTGGAGCACCTCCCCCCCCCTCCTTCTTCACTGACCTTGGTGTCTGCACAGGGGTTTCTCTCACATCCCACTCCTCTCTCTGCTGCAGGTTTCCCTTCTTAAATACGTTATTGCAGAAGCACTACCACCTTTGCTGATGGGCTCGGCCTGGGCCAGAGGCGGGTCCGACTTGGAGCCGGGGAAGGTTCCGGCAGCTTCTCACAGGAGCCGGCCCTGCGGCCCCCGCCCCCACTACCAAAACCCTGCTACACAAACCCAAACCAGATATCTTTCACCCATCAAACCTCCATGATCTTCCTCTTTTACAAGAAAAACCAACAGCAAATGTTCCCTACTCTGCATTTGCACTAGTCTCCTCTCTCCAAATAAAAGAGCAAGCATTTGAAGAAACAAAGCCCTCAACATGGCTGCTATTACATTAGTTTCACATGTTTTACTTTCACACAGAAAACCTTAAAGACAGCTGTAGAGATATTTGTTAACAATTCTTAGGTCAGCACCAGCTATACAGGTAAAATCTTTGTCATCCCTGCAAAAGCCAGACTCCAGACTTGCCGATCAGCTGTGCTTTGAGCTCCAAAGAACTGTGGCTGATGATTTTTAGAGTGGGCAAGGCAGACAAAGAATAAGGACAGACTAACTCCCCCCTCCCCACCCCGAAACACATTAAACTGTGGCTGAGCAGCTATACTACAAGCAATGGAGCACTCTGGAATTCCCATTTAGGAACCTTAAGAAAATGAAGATGTTTTCACCGTATTTCAGATTTGAATGCATTCCTATTCATTAACCATTTTTCCCAAAATATCTCAGTTTATTCTGCTCCATTGAGGAGCACCAGGAAGAAAAGTCACCCCATCAGATATTTAAGGACATAGGAGACAGCATACTTTTCCTGGAACATATGAATTTCTGAATAATACCCAAGAACAGCGTAACAGGATACTCTCCTTCAATAGCACAAAGTTCTATTCTTTTTGGGAGCAAAATATAGTACCACCCACTAAACCGATGACTCTACATCTGGTTTATCTCGTCCACTCACAATAGCATACTTCCTGTCTGTATCTATGAAACACCGGCTAACACCCACTTTGCATCCCAAGCCTAATAAAAGTTTCCACTACTGTCCATCTCAAGGCACAGTATTTTGGAAGATAAATTCTAATCAAATAAGCTAAAACACCTCTTAATGTCAAATTGTTCTAAGTTTTCATCTAATTGCAAATTCTTTAAATATTAGTAGTCTACCATTCTGACCAAATCAAGAAATACATGTGTTTACTTCACAGTATTTTTTCCAAAGAACAAATTAAATTAATTCAGTGAATTCCAATATAAAGCCAGCAAATAAGGGTAAATAAGTCCCATTATGATGACAGGATGCAAAGACTCATCCATCTCTATGCCTCTTCAGCACAGAATAGCCCAAAACCTTTTTTTGACTTTGGGTACATGTGCCCAGAATAGATGAATGCTTCATTTAAATACAGGAAGCATTTGTCATTGTAAGTGCAAGTCCTGACTGAGAGTTTAAAAAGTCAGTCTTTAAACTGCAAGAAGTGGTTCACACCCTTTGTGTTCAGTAAAGGACTGAAAAAGTTTGAGAAACTAAATGTCTAGAAATTGAGCACTTTACTTTTCAACCTCTGTAATGGCTAAATTATTAAAAAATAATGATCCTCAAGCTAACAGCTCTGTTCTCTCATAGGCAGTGTTAAACCTTAATCTAAGTTTGAGCTTCCAAAGAGCAGTTACTCACTTTCAAAGCTCTGGCAAAACACCATCTCTATTTAGTACTGGATTACAGTTCCTTCCTTCTAGCAGAAAACTAACACAAGACAAAGGCAAATAAAGCAAGCAACCATAACAAACGAGAAACATTAAATACACTTGAGTATATGTAAAAGCACACATAAACAACTATAGTAGGGTAAAGTAGGGCATGAACCTAGTGTGAAAATTAATCAAATTTATTGTAATCTGCACATACCCACAGCTTTACAAAAATATGTAAGTCAGTTTCAAGCGTTCCACCTAGCAACATCACCTGTTTAACTATCAGACAGAATTACTTTACGTATAATACAGATAAAAACAAATAAGAGGTCCTTAGGTGTTAGAACCATCATTGTTTTCCTTGTGCATAGATATTTAACCTGTTAGTTTTCCATAAGAGTCATCTGCTTACAATCTAGTGTAGGGTTAGTATTAGTGTGCCTTGAGGAAGAAAGCTTTTGATTACAAGGGGAGTGTATACAACAAGACACCTTAAATTTCATAATTATTTTCATTATTGTATTTCTTAAGTATTAATATATTATTCTAAAATATTAAAATAATATTGTTTCTTAAAGGGGAAGGATAAATGGTAACACAAAAGAAAATACCTATTTATAATACTCTGATAATCTGGAATGAGTTCTCAAAATTCAAAAATATAATTTCAGTTTCACATGCATTAATAGTCTGTAATATATACACACAAAAAATCACAGCACAGAAGACACTCACAAGTTAGCAAGTGCTTATAACCTCAAGCACTGGAGGAAACCCAGGTGTTACTTGGTAATGTTTTCAATTATCAAAAGGGAGGAAGAGATTCCTTTCCAAGCACAACCCACCGCTTACCTTACAAGTCAAACTGTAACCATAACTCCACTTTTAACAGAGAGAACCGAGTACCTTTCCATGCAATCCAAGAGGTCTATCATTTCTGCTCTTCCAGAAAAATGAAGACAAATATTATATTACTCCTCTGACTAGCTACATGATTTATTTCAACTAGATAACAATGTAGGATATCTCAGACAGTGATTTTCCAAGTCATTTGTTACATGAGTCATGTGGCTTTTAAAAAAAAGCCACAATCTTTGCAATGAGAGCTGACTGTAAAATAGGTCAGTGTGTAATGAAGCATGCTTCTGGCTTATGCTTGCCAAAAAAACCCCAAATAATAATTCATGGTAAGAGTACCTCATGGATATGCAAAAGAAAGGCAGAAACTCTTACCTTAACAGGAAAGCTACACTTGCCAGTACGAACGCCTTCTTCATCAGTCTGCCACTGGTGAGGCCTACTGGCCTCTGGGACATAGACATCTTTCTTTCTCCTAAAGCTTTGCCGTAATTTGTTCATTTCTCAGATTTTCACGTCCTAGAAGAAGAAAAAAAGAATACTGCCAATAGGCACTAAAACATATATTTAGCCACTTTGGGTCAACCACTATCATGACAAATGTCCCTGTGAAAAATCTGAGCTTCTGCAAATATGAGTGGAAGTACCTGTGAAAGGAAAATATTTTGGACATAGATTCTGAGAAAGATAGATATTCACTTCAAAGTGGAAAACACAAATCCACATTACTTTTTTAATACCTTTCCACAGCAACTGAAGCATTAGACCCCGGAAGAGTTATTACTCTGAGCATAAGGTTACCCAAAATAGCTGACAGAGCAGCTCTGAAGAGTGATGCGCATGAAATCCTGCCTCCCTGGATTTAAACACCTACCTAGAGCAAGCAAGCAGGACATGAGTAGCACAAGCTTCCAAGGCACCCATGCAAGGACTCATAGCCCTAAGTCTGCTCCTAAAATTAGGTGCTTTAAGTACGTGTGACAGGTTCATGCTTTTACTGAGGGGTACAGCCCAGCCCTTGCTTAATCTACTGGTAGAAGTACTTATGTTTAAATGAGAAATGCACTGAATTGACTTCCACATCCTGGGTAAATCTCTAAACAATTACATAGTCTTACCTCTTCAAAGGGGGAAGACAGTTCTGTAATTACACTTCCAAAGCCTAGAATTAGATGCTTTTTATACAGTCTTCTCTTATTTATCAGTTTCTATATACAAGCCAATCTATACTTTAGACATGCTCATCTTTACTAGATTCAAACTACAATTAGCCAAGAAGCTATCAGAGAAAGTACTACTAATAAAAAGACTCTATATTCAGCTACAGAAGTAAAACCATATGGGAATATAGAAAACATGCTGAAAAGCTTCTTGAGATATTGGTCGTCTTTCCTGAAAAAGAAGCCTTCTTATAACCATGATATCTCATTTTGATAGAAAAAAAAGATGCTGCAGAATGTAAGGCAACAACATCTAGCTGGATTATATATGCTTATTTCCCATTAGATTAACTAAAGTACAGAGTATAGATGTTTATGGGTGTCAATAGGCAGCCTTTGAATGAAAGCAGATTTAAAAGCAGTTTGAACACTATTTTCAACCCTGAAAAGAACCAGTATCTTCCAGTTAGAACTATTTGGCATAGGTGAGAAAAAGCAACACATTCATGTTTGCGGTATCTGACATTTAAGAAGCTTAAATTCAAAATGCAACAATTTCAAAGCTGAACAAAAGTCAGAAATTAAAAGCGTTAGAAAAAATCACTGCCCCCACTAATAATTCTTGTCAACCAAATTAAAAATATTGTTTTATATCTATGACGCACTTTAGCCATCCCAAGTAACAAAAAGGTGTGAGTTTTGTCACTGACCCCCCCACCCCCCCTCAGCAATTGTTACTTTCCTCCTCAAGCTGTGAGTCATTAGGCATTACAGTTCCCACTGTATCTTCTGGGCATGGCATTGGCTCATTTCTCTAGAATCTTCCATCTCTCCATAATCCATTAAAAGCAATATTGTGAAATCAGTAATAATTTAAAGATATACCCATGGATAAAGAAAACACGACTATATCACTAGAACTGGGAAATTTAAGCGTGGTGATGTTAATACTTGTTGAAATGCAAATAAGAATGCTACTTGCGCACAAGTTCAGTGACGAATGCAATGCTGCCTGGTCTTGTGGCATTGCGGGGCTTTCTTTCAGTGTAAGGGATAATTCCTGAAGTATTTCTACACTAGCAAATAACCAGACCAAACTCCACTTTTGCAGCAAACACCTGCACTCAAAGCTGCTTGATGAGTGCTTAGAAGCAATAAGGTGTGGGACTCCAAGCAATCCAAATCTCTCTTGCAAATTAAGTAAAGGGTTGAGATGTATGGCAAAGGCTAGACAACGGTGCCTGAAAGGAAGCATGTACCTAGAATATCCAGAAGCTTTAACGAACAGTGTAAGAGCAGGAATAAAAAAGTTGCTTGGGGATTTTCAATTGCAATTGTCTGGTTATAAAGCAGGGTTAGCTTCATTACTTCAAAGCTGCAAAATGCCTGACATAACTAGTAACATCAAGTATTTTCTTGAATTTACTTTGTAGAATTTTGAGATTAGAATATGTGTCCAAAATAAAAAAAACATGCACATTTCTTACCACTAAACAAGCTGAAGCAGCTCCTCTACAAACACAGTTCCTTTATTTCACAAGCTAAAAGCCATTTAAAAATCTGAACGTCCAAAGGCAATTCTGGAAGTTTTAAGAGGAGGTGCGAGGCTTCTATTCTCCATTAAGGCTTTGAGAGGCGTTAGAGCAGCACTAGTTACATATTTTGCTTTACAAACTGCAGACAGAAGTCTATGCTTCACTCAATCTAAAGGAACCAGAATATTTCAAGGGGGGCCATTCAATCACCTCAGGCAGTTGACATGTACTGCAGCAAATCTCCACATGGCACTTCAACTCATGAGGACAGACACCCACTCTTGTCCCTGCTGAAGACTGGCAGTGCCATAGCATGAGGAGCAAAACCACTGCTCCAGCTGCTTCGGTGCAAAGCTCAGGAGTCTGCTCAGCGCATAGCTTTAAAGCCCAGCTACCCAACCTTGCAGTCTGGTAACTGAGAAATGGGCATAGATACTCCGTTCTGCCAAAAAGGGCAACAGACTCTTAAACTGATACAAATGGATGCAGTAAAGCTCATCTGCTAGGATTCTGAGTATGAGCGATCAAAAAACATTTTGTAGAAATTTCAAACCTACAAACATGTAAAAACAACCTGTGGAAAAGTTTTCAAGGTAACTCTGAAATCTCAAAAGCTTCAGTAAGCAACAAAACAAGAACTGAGAACAGCACGCAGCCACTGTACCACTTGTGAAATCACAGTCTAATTGACTTATCATAACATTTGCTTATGTGAGCACTTCCTTGGACTTCTCCCAGGAAGCATTGCTTTTCCCATGAGACTGGTACCTTATCGGAGATTTATTCTGACCAGGAATCTCAGTCCACAGGGGAGGGTGAAAATAAGAGTTCCTCAACTACACTTCCTATGAGAAGCTGAAGTGGCATTTTGCCCAAAAGTATTTCCTTTTCACTGAAAACCAAACCCATTTTCCTACATGTTCTAATTTTGAGGTCATGTTGGCAACAAGCGGTTTAAAAATAGCTTATTCTATTTAATAGAAAAGCTGACAAATAGCAAAATCAATTTCTGGTCAGACAACCAGTGAGCTTTCTCCAACTGCCACATTCAGATTTTCTGAGATGTCAGCCTGTTTGAAGTGGGTTGCAAAATAGTTTGCCCTATAAACACCTAATTTGCTGCTTATATGCAAGTCAGCCCAATATGACTAGAATTGCCATCTGATAGGAAAGCATTAAGTAAAAAAATTCACACAGGCTGCATATTTGGGGATGCAGGAGAGAAGCACAGGAATTGCTGCAATTAAGTGCTGAAATTTCTACTAATTTTGTCTGGAGCTCAAAATCCCTGCACAGGAGCTCTAGAGAAAAATGAGTGAGCATTTTCTACTTGAATTCTTTGCCGTGCACTTCAGATTTCCATACAAGCATAGCATGCCTGCTGACACAACAAAAGACACCAACCTAGGATGCAACAAGCTAGCAGGGTATTTTCTACTAAACTGACAGCATCACTGATACTGTAAGAAGTTTTATACTCTACCTTTGGATTATGTAGGCTGAAAGTTATCTGTTCCTGATTTTTTTTTTTTATATTTAGCAACTGATCTTTGTCCTGTAATTAAAAGTATTAAAAAAACCCCAAACACAAAGAAACAAACCAAACCACCAAATACACTATTTCCTTTTCACTTTTACAACCCCAAACCCATATTAGGCCCAGAGAGAGGACAACGGAGAAAAAGTATTTGAAGATAAAACTGGCGAAAAGCCAAGATGAGAAACTCAAAATCTAATTAAATCACAAAACGTAGCGTTATATCAGAGACAAACTGGTAACAAAGGCTGAAAGCACTGAGATCTTCTGGAGAAAAGAAGAGACAGAGCCACTTTGGGTTCTGTTACATTTCAAGGTTATCTCTACCAGGCAGCTAACTGCAGACAGCTCTACATCTGAACAGTCATGCCCGTTGGGAAAAAAACAAACAAACAAAACCCCACAAACAAGAAAACCTCCACCACTTTCGCAATCCGAGAGATTACAACATTAGGCTAAACATTAGACCAGTTTCTAAAGCACCATACAAGCATCTGCAAGAGGCACTGAAAAGACGAGTTATTCACATAGTGAGTTTATAAATTTATGTTGCCATTTACTTTTACGCAAATTGATGTATTTTGGATATTTTGAAAACACAGCTCCAAAGCCAATTTAAGGAGAGCTTTGGCACCATTATTCTTCTGACCACCTGAAAAGGTATCATTTTAACCCGTATCCATTCACTGATAACTTGGGGGCCGCACAGAGACAGAAACAATGTTGTCACAGATAAAAGTGCACGTTGAAGCACTCTTGGCTTCATAGCCTTGTGCATCATCAGGTTATGGCTGCAGAACAAATTACTGCAAGATAAACTAGCATGTTAATTCATGTCTTGTTAGCCATTCTGCTGTATGTATGTATTCACTTTTACCCTTCAGTGAGCATAAGCCAGCAATTTACCCTTCAGTGAGAGATGGGTAAGCTTTCACCTTAACTGAAGTTAGATCAGGTGGGAGCTGCTGATGATGCAAATTTGGAGCTTAGCTTGCCTTGCAGGAGTTTACACATGTACCCATACCTCCAGATAAGCAGTTCATTTACATTTTGCATAAATGCTTCTTCTGTAGCAGTTGCTCCTAGAAGGTGATCCAAACTACAGAATCTGCAAGGCAGAAGGACAGTACTGGTACCTGAATTGCACTCACAAATTTAAGTGGTTAGATTTTAGGCTAGGGGTACTACAAATTTCACACTCAGCAACCACTTCCAGTTTCAACACTGAGGACAAAAACCCAGCACAAACCCATTTTTATCTTTCTTCTGAACTCTAGCCTTCACAAAGCTTACTTAATCTGCATTCAAATATGTGGTATCTTTTCTGTTTGCAATGGAAAAGGATAAAAATTTATTTTAAGTCTTCAGTTCAGCCAGTTTTTTAAAACCATTAGGAGGGTTTGGGATTACTTTCTGTTTTCTCTCAGAATTGAATACTCTTTCCTATTTACTTTACCAATTTAGAAAAAAGAAAGTCATGGGTCAAATAAGGACAAAGTACTCTCCACAGCCTGCAACCAATACAGAGTAGCCAGGGTACAGGAGGGGACGTCCCCCCAGCCCCTCCATGCCATTCCCCTGCTTTATAGTACAAGTCCTCCTGCAAGCCTGAACCATCAGTAGACCAAATTGATACATCAATAAAATTCCTAGAAGTACGCATTTCAAACAGCAAGGAAATCTAGGTTTAAGAACAAGGTGTTATAGGGATCATTGTAAAATTTACAAACCTCCACATAAAACTAATTCCATTAACATGTTACAATCAGACTAAGTAATTAAAAAAAAAAGTTTTATTCATACTTCTATTGCCTGCTATCCCCATGTTGGTGAGGTAGGAGCAGCTGCAGAACTATCAGTTCCTATGTGCCCTTTCCCAGCGAAATGCACCTAATATTCCTAATAAAAAAAGGACCAAGCCAAACAGAGCCTGAAATCCAGAGCAACAAGTCCGTCCATCTCTAGTATGTTATTTTACCTAAGAAATACAGGGCATTTCTTGACATCAAAGTTTTCTGAATAAGGATGTGTTTTTCCTGCCAAAGTTACCTGATACTTCAGACCTAAGAGGACATGCAAATTATCTTAATCTCATCAAAAAAATGTGTTTGTCTAACCTACTTACTAGGAAAACGCTCCAGAAACATTCCTCAGCACGGCTGTGAAGATCTGTATTCTCAGAAAACTCCATGGCTTGGAGTTCTTGTGCAAGTACAACCTGGTCACACCCATCTAAAGACTCATGTCTAACAGCTACCTTTTTAGCATTATCAAAACTTGAATTTCATTATGAAATCTGCAAGGGTCCACACCAGGAAATGCAAACAACCCACATATTTCAGAACAGTATTCCACATTGCTTTTTCCTATAAAACTCAGTTCACTGCTGACACTTCAACATTATTGTAAATCTTGGCTGTAACCAGGACACTAGGACATCAGCGAGGAAATACGCTCGTTTCAACTAATTTTCTTGGGACAAGATTTGGTTTTGGCAGGCTTACCTGCAGTACAAGTGCAAATATAAAGAAGTGGTTCAAAACATTTAGATCTGTTTTGCTGTCTAATGCACAGTTTGAATCTCTAAATTTAAGATGACAAGGTAAGAACGTTTCATTTATAAGAAAGAGGCAAGCTAGGAAGGCAAGTTGATTGCTGCCAAGGTAAATAGTCTGTCCCTGTCTATTATGAAGCTGCCAGAACGGAGTTTTACTCTCTGAAAAATCCTTATTAAGCATTGCTGCTAAACAAACTGTGTCCCCTCCTCTCCCACTTACACAGTACAAAAACATGTAATGCCCTATCTCTCCAAGCCTACCGTAAAGGTTAGCCAAAACTTGCTGCAATTGCCCTGAAACAGCTTCTCTGCAATTATTCACCAGCACAAGAACACAGAGTACCCTTATCTTCTAAGGAAGAAAAGGTCACCCCGTGTGTCAGATTTTGAATGGAGAACTTTGAGCCTTTTTGTGAGTTTAGATCCCATAAAATCTAATTAAATCCAGCACTGTCACACTGAAGCAAATGAAGGCATGTAACCATATGAGCACGCTCACTAAAAACATTAACAGTCCTTACGCAATACAGTATGACTAACCACATTATTCACCACATGGCTTCCTAACCCATTTACCCTTTCATTACCCAATTAAGATCTAATAACACAATACTACAAGCAAGGATTCTAAGACATCAAAATACACATACAGGTAAAGCATGAGCTCATTTGTTGAGCCAGTAAATACATTTTGTTATTGTTATTATTTAATGTTCAAATTAAGAGGATTTTCCTTGTTGCAGAAAAATAAAGTGTTGGATACACAATAAAAAGACTACTCAAGCATTTCAGCTGTAGAAAACTCACCTTCCAGCAGTGAAAGTAATATTTAGATCATGCTTTGAAAATACAGCAGAAACAGCAACTTTAAACTCTTTATATAAGACCAAGTAGGTCAGAGCTGTAACGATACCATAAATTTCTCTGACAGCTTTCTTAGAAATTGTGATGTACTGTCATCATCAGATGTGAGGTACTAGCCATCCTCTCAAACCCATCAGATTTCTTGCTGTCTCATACCTGAGCTAAGGTATCATGTGAGCACTCCACAGCTGTTTCCAGAGCACTTGACAATCCTATTTGCACCACAGATAAGAGTGGAAGGAAGGGGGGGGGGGGGGATGTTATGACAGCAAAAACTTATTGGCAAAAAACAGAGTTAAACAAAAATTGCAGATAGCTTATGAAATATCAGGAAATGAAATCATGAACTGTACTCCAATACACCATTAACAATTGTGTGGCTAAAACATTCAGCTACCAGAAGCCCTGTCCTAAAGCTTAGAATTTTTTAAAATATGCCAGACTCTTCAAACATAGGTATCCCCAGACTGCAGCAATTAAATACAGTATTCCACAACAGTATGTAACAGAAGTACCAGCACAGCAACCACACTCAGACTCTTAAAGTGCCAGAAAAACACAAGTTTGATCATTGCAAGGCAGAAGTTATTCCTGAAGATACTCAATGCTTTCTAGCAGTCATAAGAGAGAAATCACTTGCCTCTCCCAAACCTGTGAAGTTCAGCAAATAAGAAAGCCTCGTTTTCTCCATCAATAACTATTCTAAAGCAAATGTCCCAATTCATCAGACTCCACAGCAACTGTAAACTCTGACTACAGTCCTATACAATATGCTAAAATGTTTAGTTGCAGAGATATAAGGCAGTAATCCCCTTGTTTTATAGGCTCAGTCTAAAAATACCCTGCAATGACTGTCAGTCACTAGTGAGAAGCAGGTCTCCTAAATACTCTATGTGATATAAAGCGAGATGAATTATACTACCTATAACTGAAAATAAGCAAAAGTTTTCTAAAGAAACACTAGCTGTGCCTTGCGGAAAGCAGTTCAAGCAACTCTGCTTTGCAGCTCATCTGCATGCATGTGAAGAATTTTAACTAACCAAGTCATGACATTTCCAACTGAATCATTTACATTTAGGGCAGCTAAATGTCAGACAACTAAACAGTTTTCAAACATGAACAACTTGGGTTTAAAAGGTATCTTTACAAATACATGCTGAATTTAGAAAAGACATTAGATATTAAAGAAAGTACAAAAAGGGCTGAAACAGTGGAAAAATATTTCCTTTAATCACCCAAATCCAAGAACCAAAGCTTGAAGTTAAATATGTCAAATCTCACAAAAATAAATGCATTTTCAAAATCAAAAGAAGCTAACTTTTACAAGTAAAATAAGCATATTTTATTGGTAAATCAGTCACAAATCTAAGGTTTTTACACTGGAGTTACTTCAGCAGGACCTATGAGTGTTCTATACAGTGTTTGAATAGACAAGGAATTGTATCCAGTACAGCAAGCATCTGCTGCTTAGGAGTAGAAAAGGTCAAATATAAATCAGTCAGTCAATCATACCTTTGTATTTTTGGTTCTAGATCTTAAGTGAGAGCAGAAACAGCAGACAAACAATCTACAGATCCAGAGCATATGTTTCAGGAACCAACATGCACTATAAACCAGATTACTTGGAGGATCCATTTTAGCAAGATTAAAAAAATCTATTCATACCGAAGCTTTAAGCAGTGTTTCATATACGATGGTCATTCTCAACACAACAGTGAAAGCCACAGCATTTTGGACGACTGATCCAACAACAGTGCTCTGCACCAGCACAGAGCAGCCTTAGAAGTCCAGTCCACGTGGCCCCTGTTCTGGAAGCATTTGGAACAACAAACTATAAATTTATATCAGCTTTATGAGAAGTATCCAGTGGCAATGGACAGTAGTACTACCAAGTCTGTCACCAAGTAGGATTCAGGTATAGAGAAACCAGGTAAATCCACAATAATAATAGCATGCTCAGATGCAGAATAAGAAGTTACACAGGGCTCTCCACTGGAAACAGTGATTTTTATTTTATTCATATATGCTCTCAAAAGCAAACAGTTAAGTGACTGTTTACAGCTAATGCAAAATGTTCTAGAGTAGATTAAACTAAACTGATTTTAGAGATACAAAAGGATCTCACAGGAAGAAATTATTCTGTAATAAAAACAGCATAGAAAAGCACATGGAAGAAGGGTAAGAGAATGACCCTAACTATAAATAATGATGAATATTAATTCAGCTATTACCATTGTCTAGGAAAGACCATAAATCACATTTAGTCCTCTAAAAATGTTACTGTCAAATAAGCAAACAGTAGCAAGAATTTACTATGAAAGGAGCAGAGCAAAACCAGTAAGATGCCACAGCATAAGACCAGACTGCGCTCAGCTTCAATACCACATAGTTCTTGTAGTTAATACACCCTTTGTCGTGGTTTAACCCCAGCCAGCAACTAAGCCCCACACAGCCACTCGCTCACTCCCCCTGCGTCAGGATGGAGGAGAGAATCAGAAGAGGAAAAGTGAGAAAACTCATGAGCTAAGAACAGTTTAATAGGTAAAGCAAAAGCCGTGCACGCAAGTAAAGCAAGACAAGGAATTAATTTACCACTTCCCATCAGTAGGCAGGTGTTCAGCCATCTCCAGGAACGTAGGGCTCCATCACGTGCTAACAGTTACTTGGGAAGACAAATGACATCACTCTGAATGTCCCCCCCTTCCCCCTTCTTCCCCCAGCTTTGTGTGCTGAGCATGACATCATATGGTCTGGAATATCCCTTGGTCAGCTGTCCCTCCAAACTTCTTGTGCCTCCCCAACCTACTCACTGGTGGGGTGGTGGGAGAAGCAGAAAAGACCTTGACTCTGTGTAAGCACTGCTCAGCAGTAACAAAAACATCTCGGCATTAGCCGTTTTCAGCACAGATCCAAAACAAAGCCCCCATACTATCTACTGTGAAGAAACTTAAACTCTATCCCAGCCAAAACCAGCACACCTTTCTGAAATGAAATGAAAAGGTGCAGGACAGTAACAAGGATAATTAGGACTACATCAACGACTTCTGTTCAAGGACAGATTAGACACATCAAAGGTCTTCAACTCAGAAAACCAATTTCCTGGTGGGGAGAGCTAAAAAAATTATAGTATCACAAGTGTCAGAAAATGAGCAGGGAATGATGATTTTCCAATTCTTATATTGTAGAAATTGCAGAGAAGCAATGGAATTCTCTAGCAGTCCAGGTTTCAAAATAAAAGAGTATTTCTCTCACAATACAGAATTAACTTGCACAATTCCTTGCCATGGAATGTTTTACAAACTGAACATAGAAAAGGATTAAAAAAAACCCACAACAGTTTAATAATTTGATGAAAACTTTTGAAGGCTATTAGAAACTATAGTGCAGTTGCAGCCTCCCATTCAGGAAATCACCCAGTCCAATCTGACCAGCTGGGAAGGCTTATTTCATGTCTGCCTTCATCTTCTATTCTTCCTTGAGATTCAACACTGACTGTATCAGAGAGAATTACTGCACTACAGAGCCCTTGCTGCAAACCACCATAACTCACAAGCTGGTCTCCCTTCACCACCAATTCAACTGGCCAAACCCCCATGTTACAGCTGTCACAGCATCACAGCAGAGTTGTTAGCACCCAGCTACACCAGGACCAGCAAGAGCTGGCTCACTACACGTGCTAAGGATCTCCCTTTCCCAAACCCACACAAGCAGAAGCTTCTATAGCTCAAGACGTTTAAATGAAAACCAGCACATGAATTTGTATATTCCAGATAGCTCACAAAATTTGAATTACTGTGGCAACAAGCCATGTGTGCACTAGTCAATCTCAATTAGAAAATGTTAGTTAGCTAAACTGCCATGAAGTATGTGTAAGGAAAAATTAGCTCATACATTCACAGGATGACAGATGACTCCTTGTTATACCATTACTGCAGTGGGCCCAAGCACTTCAGTCAGTCACTGAAGTGTCACAAAAGGCATTTTTAATATTAATTTGTAACTCAAAGCGAAATTGTGAAGGCTTTGCATCAAGCTTCTGTGAAAATGGCAGGTTTTGATAATAAAAATGAGGCTAGAGAAAAGATACAGTAACTTTTTCTGACTGTCAGAATACCAGAAAATCATTTGATCATCCCTCAATAAGCCTAGCAACACAAAAAAGTTCACTTTCACATAAAAGATGGACAGAAACTTCTCGAAGAACTCACTCTGGTGTCCAGCCTAGCAACTGTGGTTGACTTGTAAGAACATAAATTTTTCTTCACAGAAATATTCTTATTTATTATATTAGGAATTAATCTTAACATTTGTACACTTGTCCAATGCAAGTTTTGAGTTGTTCCATAACTCTTTTCTCATAATAGCCTTTGCAAAACATTACCAGGAACTAACAGGATTATCTCCCAAATCTGTTTGCTTTACACAAATGTAATCAAATCAGAAGCTAGCTTAATGAAGTCAGATACAAGCTATAAATTCTTTTAAGCACACAGGATGCAATGTTTTCTGAATTCCCCCATCAGTTAAATACCTTTAAAAATATTCTGCATCCTCTCTAGAGCCTAATACAAGCCACACATTTCATGACACACAGAAGAACTCAAAAGATGCTTACGGAATCTGTCACCATAGTCCCTACGAGAGGAGTCTAAACAGGGTACTCTAACACAATTTCAGCTTTCTGGTACAATTTTCTATATACACAACTAGTATTCCTTATGATTATACAGCACGTAAAACCCCATTTTGTGCCTAACGTTTCTCATGTCTGCTTACCGCAAAGCCTAAAGAAGATCCAAGCACAACCTCAGTGGCACACTTACTCAGCAATTTTGAAAATTATATATAGCAACATAACTAATGAGGTATCTTTTTAAAGTATTTAACTTCATGAAATCCTGATCTATGTAATTTGTGGCAAAAAATTCCCCAACCTCAAGTGTCATAGAATCAGTTACCAGAACATAATGCTCATATGACAGTAACAAGAATATATAGACTTGGTGACTTCTCCCCCCTCAGGTTCTGTAATAGCACTTTTCTTAAAACTCCCTCTCTCTTGAAGCTATAACCTTGACTCCATGGATATACAAAAAAATATGAAACTATGAGCTGAAAAAAAAGAGAGATGATAAAGTCAAGTCCAATATGGGCTACAAAGGGTTTCATCTGAGAACTTCTGTCCTTTTCTCCCTGTACCTCAAAAGCCAATGGATTTTTAGATTATTTCAAGTGCTTCTTTTAAAGAACAACCCCACAATCTGAAATTGTAGCACCATTATACCAACTTGCCACAACTCCAGTCAAGGCTGAATTTTCCTTTTCATGACAACAGACCTGAAGCTTCTCAGACCTATGCCAAAACCTTTTATCTTACTAATTTCAATGTTTGCATATTATCAGTTGGGGGTAATGGGGTGGGCAGTGGAGAATCTCAATGGAATTGGGGAAGACTTGGGGTGGGAGATTTTTCTGGTCCAAATAAATTAAGGGATAAAAAGACAAATGAATCAGACTGCATTTAAAGTTTGGGGTTTTTTTGAAGAACTCCAAGTCAAGTTTCTCATATTGGCTCTTATAAACAGATGCACACTTCCCTCCCTACTCCCTCTTCCTATTGCTTGGCATTTAAAGCCTTTTGATTATAAAGATAGTAATGTTTGTCTTTAAGGAGGCAGTAGATAGGAATTTAAATGCTACTGATACAAAATCTCACAGGTGCTTTTTTTTTTTTTAAATATTGACAGCAATCTCTCAGACATTTCCTTTCACAGAAGTTACCAGGTTTCATTATGGTAACTAAAATTAGTAACACATTATTGCTGATCAGCAATAACATATCATGAATCCACAACTACATGCTCAGTGAGAATTATCACATTCAGCTCGAGACGTCTATAAATCCAGGGGTCCACATCTAAACTGGTTATTTATACTCCCATTAGACTCAGTGGAGAAAAAAAAAAACACTTGAGTTATACAAACCTACATTAAGTATACCTAACAATGAAAAGATATTTCTCTGAATAAGTCAGTCAGTCAACATCCGAAGAGATGGTTTCTACCCTTTTCACCTAATATCAAATTAATAATCGCAAAATTCCTCCATGATAATGAAGATTTTTTTAAAGGAAACATTGATCAAGAAATGGAAGCAGTACATTTGATTCTCTAACAATCTAGCCAAAATACTTGGTCTTTCCAGTACCACAATGAGATCTTAACTCCAGCCTTGTCATGGTTTTACCCCAGCCGGCAACTAAGCACCACACAGCCGCTTACTCACTCCCCCCCACATCAGCATGGGGGAGAGAATCGGAAGAGTCAGACAACACTTCAGCACAGACAGAAATATCACCCAATGACCCTGAAATCCTGCACACATTGGCAGCCTTTCCACATCTGCAGCGCAGCACACTGCTACCAGTCACTCCTCAAAACCAGACATAGCACAGAGCAAGCAGCAGATCAAAGTAACCAAGTCATCACTCACAGGAGTTTCCTCTGAATAACTTACTCAGATTCTACCATTGCCAAATTGTGCATTGCCTGCCAGTGGATGACCACAGTGGCAAGCAATGAAGTTCACTCCTGGTGTGAATGAGTTTGAGATAGAAGCAGTATGAGCTCTACAGCCTGGGCAAGTAGGAAATAGTGCTGCTGCTGCCCAGGCTGGTAGATGAAATGATGTGCCTTGTTCTCCATACCGAGATGGCAACACACTGCCTTACTTCTACAAAAGACAGCTGCTTCCTGGGGTGGCAACTGAGCTTGGTAGCAGAAGACAGGATGAAGAGGAAAGCAGTCTAAAAATGCCTGCAATGTAACAGCTGGCACCCAGTAGTAGCAGGGCAGGCATGATAGGGACTCAGTGCAAAGGATACTGGATATTGTGCTGCCAGATTCACACAACCATAAAAGTCACAACTGTGTTATCTTCACCAGTGACTAGTCACAGGGTTCACTGATTCGAGCAGCACCTTGAATAAACTCAATTATTCTGGCAGGTGACTGTAGCGTAACTACTCCATTCATAGATCACCATTCTTAACAGTGCCCTCTGCCTTTCCTTCCTAAGTCCAGAAACCAGAAAAAAAAAAGTCTGTTCCTCACAGAATATGCAGTTGTCCTTTATAAAAAAAAACAGCATATAGGACATTGATAATATTGATACCACCACTTACAATGTTATTAAAATTATGTGGGAGACAACACCACCTTCCTTTACAGGGAATCAATTACATGTTCCTCAATTATCCTACAATACCTCTATGTATGTTAAACTTACCTTATTTACTACACTCACAGGAACGGAACTTATGAGCAGGGGATGCAAATAGCAAGTCAATCACATAGGTACTGAATTGAGATAGAAAGCCAGCTTGTTGCACTCTAGGAAAATCAGATCTCCTAAGAAGCTGGCATAATCCCTTCTCACTGGCAAGTTCCACGAGAGTGGATCTTGACCTCAACCCCAGTGGGAATAAGCATCATTTTATGTCCCTTTGAGATTACCAAAGCCACATATTTCACTTGGCTGGAAAACATTAGTGCACATGGCAGAACTTAGAAAGTCCACTCAAACTCCACTGTTGTTCCAGCAGCTTTAGCAATCTTCACCCCTGGTTAACTGATGCCAAATAGTGTCTTGCAAACATACATCAACAAAGCACTAACAAACCAAAGGCTGTCTACATCAGAATGGGTAGGGTGCATTTTCTAGCACTTGCTGGGTGCAAATAACCTCACATTACTTCTTAAAGGACAAATTTCATTTCAAAGGCTGATTGTCCATCAAGTGCCACTTATCTATATTACAGTGCCATCCTTCTACTCTGCTTATGGTTTGTTCTGTATCTTCCCAGCTCAAACTTCACCTCACGAGATCATCTACACAGCAGCATCTTACCTGCAGCTTTCTGGAGCTGCACACATCGCATCAAACAAACAGCTACCACTATTAAAGGCAGTGGTCTCCTCCGGCAGTATTATTTCCTGGAAAAGGAAAGGGTTCTCAGACAAGAACTATAGAACTCATCTCTCTGTAAGAGGTTTCTTCTGACATTTGTAGCAGCCTAGCTTACCACTGTAGAGAGTAAAAGTACAAGCATTTTATCACACAGGTTTCCCAGCATTGAGACTTGAGAAGCTGGATTCCTACTCCGAAAGAGCAGCATCGCAGAACTCTTATAAATCAGGAGGAGAAAAAGCCAAGTAGCTATTACATATATTTATCTGGCCAATTTAGCCTCGTGACAGTAAAATTATGCAAGTATCTACTGGCATTTGTATTACATGCCTCAAAAAGTATTGTTGGAAGCCACAAACCACCTTTCCTCAAATTTCACACCAAGCATATTTAAGAGTTATACCAAATTGATTTTTTCCAGTGGTTAGGCTAAGTTGATAAACTCACAAATATTACCCAAAAAAGATCAATCATCTATGCAATAACATGTTCTTCAGTTATTTACACTCAACATTTTGCATAAATAAGGCTTCTTCAATAAAATTTATCAAGCTGCAAAAGTAGCAATGTAAGAATTTGCAAGAGCAGCCTAGTTTCGTCACTCCATCTTTCCTGTTAAGGAGAGGTGAAGTATTTGAACAAGTTCAGAGTTCTTAATGACTTTCACATTCTTATCGTCTCCTCACTGTCTATGAGAAAATACTCTATAAAGAAAGAGGCCACATCTGCAAAAATCACATTCTCATTTTCCACCTCTCTCTATTGTGAAATATGACCACTGGCAGTTGACCTCCAGCACTGTTTATACAGGCACTATACAGAAATATTTCTATAAATTACGGAGTCTGAATATACAAACCAACAGAACTTTCTTAGGTGTTCCAAGTCTTGAGTTTGAGGGATGCCAACACTTTTAAGTGACAACAGTTTCCAGTACACGCATATTCACATTGCCTGTTGGGAGTTCCTTGTCGCAAGAAGGGGCTGCAGTCTATGCATCATGTTTGAAAACTACTGTGGGTTTTCTTTTTCCACGCCCAGTCTTCTTTTTCTTTCCCGTACTTAGTCCTTCTGTGTTCAACCTTAACTCACAGCTGAGTCCTGTCTTTGTCAGTCAACTTCCATTTTAGAAGCTTCTCAAGATTAAACGTTACGGTCATGCTGGCTGAAGTAGACTTACTAGTGTTACAAGATGAAACCTCCTTAACCCTGCATCTATAGCAGAAAGAATAGGATTAAATTCAGCATACCCACAATTCTAAACTCCAAAGCTGAAAAGCAACCACAACTACAGAAATTTTTATTCCTATGACTCACAATATTTTTAAAATTTATTGAGTTTGTGAACTACACCAGGCCTTTCTTATTACCCATGTAACTTCTCTCTCCCTCAAATCTTGTAAAAAAAGAAGTAAAGATGAAGGTGAAAAAATAACTTCACAATCTGGAATGAAATGCTTTTCATAGCCTCTAATGTGAACCTCTGAACTTCGACAGGCTGCTGTAACAAAGCCAAGATAACCGAGGCTATCTTGGATTGTCCTACAACCACACCCAGGAATGCAACGCATGCCAAAACTCAACAGTTGGTCACTGACGTAGGCGCAGGAGAAATCACAACGCGCACTGAATCAGTTTCTCACTGCTGGAATAATAAGTTTAGGCAGGTTTGCTATAAATATCTGGTTCTGTAGATATAGGAGAAGATTGGAGTCATATGTAGGAGACCCAAATGCTAATTACACACTGAGTAGAGTTTCAGCGATATAAAATTAAGGAAGAAGAGGAGATTCAGGAAGGGGCCTACTTTAAGGCATACGGCCGGTGCACTCTGAACTCTCATGAAAACAGAGCAACTGAGAGATAAGGCTGTGGAAGAAATCAGGGTTTGGGGCTATAGACAAATTCCCCCATATATTACACACTGATGCATGCAGTACAATCCTGTTACTGAATTTATCTTTTCTAGATAAAACAAGTAAAATTTGTTTGAAAAAATACATTAACTGGTAGCAGCCTGCCCTGTAGCACAAGACATAAGGATGAAGACAAAACACAAATATATTTGACATACTGCTAGGCTAGGCTAAGGAGCATCAGCAGCCTCCCTGGAGGTCCGAGTTTTGTACTGCAGACCCAACTCTGCAGCAAGAGGCATTTCGATGTTTTCTGTCTCAGAGAGGGACTGTAAGACTGGCAGTTGCTCCGTATCATTCCTATCCTGCTTCTGCAGTGAAAAATCATAGTATAGGTTACTAACTTGACAACAGACTCTGACTGAATACTTTTTATTAAAATTAACTTCTATAATTCCTGATGTAGTGGTAATTTCCAGACTAATTGAGATTAATCTTTAAAAGTTTCAAACAGCATGAATTAAAACTCGGACATCAGAGCTGAGCAGATAAGCCAATTACATCCTTCCTTATTATCATCTAATAAAGCAAAAGATCCAAAAAGGTTTGAATGACCAGATAAATTAACTTCACAGAACATACCTAAAATCTGCCCATGCTTAAGATCATATTCATAGATGAACATACATACGATCCGCTACAGTTTTTGAAGTTTGTTTTTACTCCAGGGGTTTTTTTGTTTAATTGTTTTTTTTGGAGGGATGCTGTTCTACGAAGAGTATTTTTACTTTTCAAAATATTCTCTGTAGTTAAGTGAGTTTTCTACTAAGAAGGATTTTTGTAAATTTTGTTACTGTTAAGGCCCTCTTCTGGAAGCCACCCTGGATTTGTGAAACAATTAAAATCTGACTAGATTTAAAAAAAATATATAATCCTGCATTCCACAATAGTCAGGACACCTAAAGCAAGCTTGCAAATTTTTTCCCTAAAGAGGTAGAGGGGTGGAGATTGTGCAAGACAGAGTTATTTGACATACTGATTTCCCTGATGCTGGAAAGACGGTTAGAAGGCATTCCTAAAATATTGGATAGTCTTGAGGTTCACAGTAGGAGGCTGTATTTCCTGCTGGATAATAATATTACGTTAGACATAAAAACAGTTATGTTGGTAAAATTAAAATAGCTACAACATGTGAAGCTCTCCTTTTTCCTGAAGGGAGACTCCAGAAGGGACCCTGGGAATTGCAATATACCAGCAAGAGAGATGACTGAACACCTCTGTAAAACCTAAGCATCCCATGTTGATGCACATTATGTAAAGTTAATCCATTATTACCTTGATGCAAAATCAGAACCGAATCCTCTGGCTCTAATTCTCCTTCATACAATTATTTTGGGAATGGGGAAGAAAATAAACAACGTGGTTTTCGAAGATAGTTACCCACAGATTACGGGAGCCGGCAACATGTGTCAGTATTACTGACTATGCATTATGTCCTAGGTCTGAGGAGGAAAGGAAATAAGGACTAAAACATGAGTAAAAAGAAATTACTTCATCATTAGCACAGCTATTGCTAAGTGGCACCTTACCCAGCTTTTAAGGTGGCTAATTATTGACACGCATCACAGAAGAAATAGATTTTGAGTAGAAATCTGAATATTAATAGCATTATGGATCTGCTTATTGAGTATGATGTTTAAAAGCAAATCCAAGCAAGGCTCAAGTCTTCAAACGAGAGAAACATTCAAATTTAACTATCAAATACAATGTAAAACCCTCCAGTATTTAATACATTTCAAAGGTTCAAACTGTTTCAACAGATCAGTAACTAGTAACTAATTTTCTGAATCCATTCTAAGTGGTTAAAGATTCCCACTATGAGTACAATTATAAATATTATTTAAAGATCTCACTAAATTTAAAAGTTTTGGTAGAGATGAGTTCAGAGAACTTAAAAAGCACTTGTAGACAATGTTCTCAGCTACATTAGAATGCACATTTAAAAAGGAATAAAATTCCTGAGGATGCCTCACAATTCATTTACAATCTTCCACAGAATCTCTCAAAATTTAAAACTCACAAAATCTTAAGGTAAAAAGATGCGGTATTCAGTTTACAAGAAATGAAGGGGAAGTTCACAAGCTTAGTGCAGGGAATAAACACATTACTCAACTGGTCTAAGAAAGCAGAACTGACTGAGAGTACATTGTCGTACCTAATTCAATCAGAAGTGCTAACAAATACCACCATTAATAATTTGAATCCAGTCCACCCAGGATCTGAAAAGCCTCCTATGAAACGCTCACTTTTACCTGCAGAATTAAGTTGTTGGTTTCCACAGTACTTAACTTACCATTTGGAAAAAAATGTCTGTTGTTTTAAGAAGCCCACTGATGACTACCCACACAGACTTGGCCAGTTACAGTACACACAAATAAATCCAGACGATACAATTCTCAAAAACTCAGAGCACGAAAAGGTAAACCTCTGCAAGAATGAGAGCGTAAGGCGAGAACGTGGCTGTGACACAGGCTTCGCTGTACAGATTGCCCCAAGACACTCCCTGCAAATTCTCTTCACCACCCACATCCCCTCACATTGGGTACACAGACATGACACACAACAGGAAGGGCCTGGACAGCCTTCGTTCTGGGTCAGGCACACTGAAAAGCTTCTGGGAAACCTAAACAAACTGGACACAGCCTTGGGTTGAAATAAAGGCTACATCTGAGGTTCCCAACTCAGATCTGTAAGACACTGCAGTGCACACAAACCGAAGCCATCTTCAGCTGTCTGCTTTTGCACAGGTTTTGGTAGCACCTGCATCAGTTCTGAGGCACCTGACTCCCAAGCAAACATTTTGTAAGAGACTACTACAATCATAATACATTTGGGACACCTCTATTAGAAGCAGTAGCTATATCCTGCTACAGAAACTAGCACAGCTTACCATGACTGCCATTTATTGCATTCCACCAGAAGCAGCACTGAGACTGTCAACATAAAATTAAAAATAATCTACTGCACCCTTTTTTTTTTTGGTTCTGCAGTTAAAGTGCTCATAAAGTCCATCCTTCCATTACAGAGAACGGAAACCAGTGGTTTTTAGCAGGCGCTAACTGTCCTCCTCTTGGGTACAACAACTTAAGCAAGACCTTCAGTGACACCATGCCTTTTCTGCAAAGCCTGAGCAATTGCATCAGTGGGACAGGCCACCTGCAGGTTCCTTGCTCTCTACAGGAGATGCCTCATTTCCCTCTGCACCTTCAAGGCTTAGCCAGTTCCAGCTGTGCTCACCGATAACCTAAGAAAACTGGCAAAAACAACTGGCAAGGAGCAGGGTAACGTCCAGAGTGAAACATTTTAAATTGGCTCTCATATGTAAACCACGTAGTATGTTTAGTTCTATAAATTGAATCAAGTGTTATTCATGAATCCTGCTTTCACTCACCATGTCCAAAAGTTGTTGTTTGACTGATAGAGCTACTTTACTCTTCAGCACGCACCTATAAAAATAACCATGCAGAAGAAAGGATCTCTAGGTGTACTAATAAGACAATTACAAGCCTAGACAGTGGGAAGTTTTAGCCTATTCCAAAGGAGCGTAATACTTAATGGAAGCACAGAGGCCTACAATTACACAGTTAAGTCCCAATATACATTTTTACAAGGTCACAGCTACAAAAATTCACCTGTCCTGAGAAGGAAAGAAGCCAAAAGACAGAAAAGAGATTAAGACGGTCAGGAAGACATTCCCAGAATTTGTCACTTCAGCCTTGAATTACAAAAGTCACCAGTGCTTTTAATCCCCCCTCAACTCCCCACAAATATTCAGTCAACATGGTTTACCTAGATAGTAAAGACGGGAGCAAATATCTGGACTAAGTATCTCTGGAAAAGGGGTCTGCAAACGCTTACAAATACTTTTATTTTTTATATGTCAGAAAACAAAAACAATATTTGGTTATAACTACCAGAGTTTTTTCATATTGGTATACACCAGCCTCTGCATTTTTGTCCAGTTTTCTTCAATAAACTTACTTATTCTATCACGCCAAGTACAAGCTAATGCTTGTACACTGGATTGAAAGCACAGGAGTATGAACCCTGTACGAGCTGTTACTGGGTTTAGAGAGATCAAGTAATAAGATGCACATGTCCCAGAAGAGCAGGGACTAACTACCCATCTGAAAATTAGAGACCTCCAAACTGCAAAGAGCCTGCTTCACCAAAGAGAGCAGAAGAGTAAGGATTCCGAGACAGCAGCTCTGTTACTGTAGGAAGTGACATACTGCTGTCATCCACAAAGATGTACCACCTTTTCTGAACACACTGTTGAATGACAAAGAAGTCCACTATAACATACCTACCTCTTTTTTCTGTAAAATATCCCATCCCTTTACAATGGCACATGCAATTATTTGATAAGAGCACTTCTCTGGATTGCTACTTCCCACATTAAAGCATTGAGCAGCCTCAAATCAGCAGAACTATAGCTGTAACTGGAGAAGTGATTTTGCCTTTTAACTGTATCAAATCTAATCTTTTATAAGAAGGTTTAAATTCAATACCTCAATTTTATTATAAGATAAAGATGCAGAGTCCAATCTTAACACTGTACAATGAATTTTTGCCAATATGTTTTGGTGGGTTTTTTTAAACTAGGAAAAGGATTTCACACTTTCCGAATTCTGACTACCTAACCATGGAAGAGTTAACATCATCATTAATTTATATCCACCCACAAAAAACTGTGGAAGTGCTTTCAAATAGCATTACATGATAAATTACATCTGGCATTTCAGGCCCTTGAGAGAGTACTTAATATTGAAAAAATAACATAGAAAAAAATGCAGAAGTTATATAGTAACAAGATACACTTATTATACAGATCATCAGCAATTTGGGGGTGGTTTTGGTTTTACATAACTAAGCTATTAAGATCATTACACACCATCTACTGTACACTCCACATCTAGTTTATTTGACCAGTTTATTGGCTGGTACAAAAGACTTTATCACATCTGCACCCTTTCCTGCAAGGAGGAGGCACATCTTTATCTAAACTGAGGTAAGCAGGATGAATGGGATTAAAAAGGAAACATTACTCAGCCTTACTGGTATTTTATCTCTCAAGATCTCTTAAATAGTGACCTAAAGTTTATCAAGGCATCTGCTCAACCCTATCAAAAGACTGGTAATTCACCTTGAAAAAAAGTTTGATGAACTTCTGTGAAAATCCAACACAAGTCTAAAATGCTTTTGCTATGGTAGGAAAGAGTATAATTAGCAAAAGAAGCCCCTCCTTCAATCTGCATAGAGGTTGTGGGAGGGGGAAGGGGAGAGAATAAAACACCAATTTTGTCTAATATCAATGCTTTAACTTTCTGTCAATGACAAGGAAAAAGTATATACATGCACCAAGTCAATCTGTAAATGGAAGAATATAAGTTGATGTAAACATTTGTAAGACTCTTGAGAGAAAACAAATGCTTCCTGATGATTCACAAAATCACCATACCCATTCGGAAAGTGGAAGGGAACCTGATCAACTTGAAAAGATGCAGTTTTAATCCCAAACTTAAGTATACTGTAAAATTTACATAGACAGCAACTGTGGTTGCCAAGGGGTAGGCAGAAGAAGTAGCAAGTATTCTTCAATTTGAGAATCCAGAAGCAATTCTTACAGTTACAGAATTTAAATCAAGTTTTAGGCAATGCTGTCTGACCACTTCCCAAAAGCTGGGGCAGCAGAGGCAATGGCTCCAAGACAACATATTTATAGAGCACACAACCCACATACCACTACTTATTCTATAATTAAACACCAAAACAAGATGCTATTATGAACACAATGTTTCTGACAATGTACCACATTTAGATGGACACTGAAATATCTTTTAGATAACTGAACTCAGTCTAATCTGGAGCTGGTATTTCCTGGCCAATGATGACTAACTCTTCAAAACCATCATTAAGTATCAGGAAATACCTACCCCCAATATCAATTACTATTTAAACATATACCAAAGTGTTATGTTTTGAACACATTCGTAGCAAAATATCCTACAGGCAAATGGGGGGGGGGGGACAAAAAAGAAAAAAAAAAAACACTTTCCACCAGACTTAGGGTAACCAAAGTACAAAATCAAGTCGTAATATTAATAGAAAACATAAGTTAGGGCCAGACTTCCAGCTCACTTAACTTGTGAAGTTTCACTGCAGAATAACGCTTGGCTCATACACAATCTTATCCCACTCCCTTCATCCACACGCAAAAATGATTCCTGAATTAAATCAACCCAAATCACTACTATGCTTGGGATTATGGGTTAAAGAAGAGCTTGGACTAGTACTGTACGTATTCTATACAGTGAAGACAAAGGTCTTCAGAGAGCCCAGCGCCACTCTGCTGTGGCCTTCTGTCACAGCTTCCCAGGTGGACTGCCCCGCTGCCCCAACAGATTTCAGACCTCAGTAACCCACGCAAAGAACACAGACAGATGAAACTGCCTCTCTGCAAGCTCCGGCCTCAAGGAAAATTCATGCCTTTCCATCTTCATTTTCTGTTCTCAGCTAAAAAAACACCCCAAACACCTCTCCCCACCAAAAAAAAAAACCCCAACCCACAGTATCAATCCAGCAAGTGAAAAGCAACATCACATTTATATTCAGGAAGGCTTGGGAGTGGACAATTGTCCTCTTCATTTCTGTAGAAACCAAAATTAAAGACTCTCAGTAGGAATGTCACAGCTATAATCCCCTCTTGCCCATCTCCCTGAAGGTACTAATAGAAAGTTTTCATCACAGTAGTCAACACACCACTATGATGTGAATATTAAATCTAATCCAAATGGGCTAAACACCCTGTCTCCCATTATTTCCTCTCCTATCCTTTTCCCACCTTTTTTTTTTCCCTTTAAAGGGAAAAGGTTTGCTTTACAGCTGCCACAAGTGCCAAAATTATGTCTAGTTTACTTAGAATTACAAAATAATTATAATCCCTGATGAAATTGCTAGGTGCTATTAATTACTATATCATTTTTCTATTAGAATTCTACATATTTAGCTTAAGTTGGCATGTGGCTTTCTGCATGTCAGCCACTTCTTAATTAAATCCTAAATTCCTAGCAAGTATCAGTACTTAAAACTTCTACTTTGAAGCAAGTCTACAGCTTTGTATAAACAATGATTTTGTTTCAAAGGTCGTTCTGGTCAGTAGTCTACTGCCTGAACAGAGCACTTTTTTTTTTAAACATGAAAAATAAAACCTTTTATGAAAATTGATATTCATTCCCAAACCTCCTCCCCAAAGAGCTAACCCCTTATCAAACCACTGCATTAGATCTTCTGGCAGCTCTTTTAGTTGTAATCAGAGATCAGATTTACATTCAGATCTTAGGGGAAAAAAATAACAACAACACAGCATGCCACACACACCTCCCTTCATAATTTCATTTTAATTTACAAAGACAGCTCCTTTGCACTCATCTGAAAGCGTATTATATGACATCAGCAAAATGGGATTCAGCTTTTTTGGACAACACTTTCAGGACAGATTTTCCAGACCAGCACCCCCATATGCAGAGTGCTACACCTGGGAAAACATATTAAACCGCTGGTTTAGAATTTAGTGTGCAGGCCAGTGAACAAAGAAACCCAATCTTCATTAGTTGGCAAGATACCTCCTGCATTCTGTGTGTCAAGTAGTTCTTGAAATGTTACATCCATGCCACTGAAATTAAACTAGTGACACTCCTTCAAATTGGGAAACCTACGTAATGAGCAGCAGTAATCCAAGTAATCCATAATGAGCAGCAGTAATCCAAGTAATCCAGAAGAAGCACTCACCTAACACCAACTCACAGCCCCATAAGGACAGAAGGCAGTTGCTCCATATTGAAAAGTTCAAAAGGAGACTTCCAGCAGAAAAAACAGCTTTAAAAACAAACCCCCAAAATCCCCACCAACCCAGCCCTCCAATTCTACTATTAAGTTGTTTACTAGTCAGCCTATATAGATGTGAAGGATGTAAATTAAAAGTCAAGATTTGGCGCGGGAGGGCAGCAGGGGATGGGACAGGGGGGATGGGACACAACAAACAAACAAAAAAACACCAAAAAAATCCCCCTCAACATTTACCTTGCTACATTTAAAACAGCTGTGTCACATGGAGTAAAACAGCCTGCTAAACTATATTTAAAAAGCAGGGGTAGAGTTTTAAACTAATTAGTATAAAGGTCTACAAGAAACTGAGCTTTCACAAATAACAGCTTTGCACACACTCCAGTTTACAACATGGACTTTGTAAAGATTTGAGACTTTCGTAGTGACGTGTTTCTGAGTACACAACAATATGAGGAAGTGTTGTAGCTGATACTCTTCTTCTCTGCAGACAATCACATATCAAAGGTGCATCATTGTTTAAAATGGCTCCAGTTCTTAAGGATGAAGATCTATTCCCTGTCCTGCCTTGACCTCAAGGGAGGGACACACTGTCCTCCAAAACATCCTGTCAGGAAAGCAGTAACAAGCTTGCAAATTTGGAGATTAGGATAATAAATACAGTTTTGCTAGTTACTCATTTCAGCTTCCAAAAAAATTATTGTCCAGGAACATCGAGGCTTTTCTAAGCAAGTCTTGTCCACTGCAGAAATCCTGGTGAACATGTCCACTTCTGCAGCTGCAGGAACTAGGAACAATATATTTGTTAAGCTCTGTATGTTGTGGTCTTGTGTGAAAGCTTTAATTTGTTACATCAATTCTGTTTTGAAGGTACATGTTTCCTGAAATTGGCTTAGCAGAACAAAATATTTATTTGCTATCTCTTCCAATATAGAGATTTGGAATTTATCAGAATATAGTCCAGGTCTGTTCACTAAGGAAACTGTATTCACCTGTTTAGGAAAGTTGGAATGTCTACTGCTTTTGTGGCTTTTCCTGTGTTTCCATTTTTAGGACTACATCCCCAAACCTGTAGGAGATGTCAAGGAACAATGTCAACAAGGATTTTGATCAGGCTGTTTCTTAGTATTGGCACCAAGTCCTTACAGAACAAGCTGTTTACGTCAACAATAAACTGCAGGGTTCCTAAATGAACTGGTAATATTTCATCAGTTTCCCTCCTAAGTAAAATTACTGCTTTATTGGTCAAAAAGTCTTACCTTCGAGTACTCAACTAACAAAAAGATTGGCCCCGAGTACTTGAATGACTACTTCAAATGTGGTTTTATTATTAGACCTTTATATTTAGTTATCATTTCTCCCCAACATGGAGCACTGATCTCTGCATTTTTCTTGAAGTTTATGCAAATGGGGAGCATTGAGCAAATAAGCAACATCATTTCAATCTTTTTTTAGTAACATGTCCACTGAAAACTACATAAAATCTTCATTCAGTGAGGTTTGGTTTAGTGCTATGAACCCTTAAAAGTGTTTACTGGAGTGAGACAGTTGGATGAGCTTGCTCTCATATTTAGTTCAACTACCAAGTGTCAGCAATCAGTTTGCATTTCTAGATATTTCTATTTGAAACTAAGATGGGGAAGAAAAAAAGCTGGCAGATGACATCTCAAGCAGTTAATATTTTTTCCAGTTCAAGCTCTTAATACATTAAATAAAATGCATTACCTCAGTTTTTAACATCAGATTAAAATAACAGCTAAGAATTTTTGAGGAACAGAATGTCATTTTATCAAATAGCAGAGAGAACTGTGCAAGCGACACACAGCAAAAAAAGAGCCAAGTCAGAGTCAAATTTGAGTTTGCATATATTAAATCCTAATTCAAACAGTGAAGCGCACTTACATACTGTACTTTTTACACAATGACAAAGCAAATCACATAATCCAAACTGAATAAACCAGATGCCAAGATTTACAGATTCCAGTTACATTCCTTATACTATATACACACCCTTTCCTACAAAGCAAAGGAAGAATGAGATCTCTATTTTTCAGGAACTAAAAGCATTGTTAAATTAACAAATGCTATTTTAAATAGCAATAGAATATGTTAGTAGATGGAAAAGATTCATAAACATAAATTTTTTAGAAAGAGCAGCTATATTATGAGCTGCTACTTGGGCTCTGTACAAAGTTACAGACAAAAAATATCACTTCTTCAACGAGTTGTTACAAAACTGTTTTGCTTTCACTGTATTGTTAGGGTTCAGCTTAAATTGCATTGAGCAAGATCTAAGTGCAAAAGTTAGCTCTTGAGGTCCCAATTTCAAATTTAGTAAAATTTATCAAAAACCCCTGGCTGAATTTTTATAACCTCCTGGACTGCTTACCTGCTTGTAATATGGTTCATATATTACACTGTGCCATAATTACTCCTATTTTAAATGAGAAACCACCTCTGTTAAAATACTACTTAACTGTATTGCCACTTCAGAATCTACCGCAAACTACATAGCGGTCACTTTACTGCAGATACCAGGGAGCTAACTGACTACCATCCCTTTAAAATCAACCCCATGTAATTCCTGCTTGAATCTAGATATCTGGAATCAAGTACATACATGAGGAAGAACCACACAGCTGCAACAGTATAAATATTTTTCTTATCAATTCCCTGCCAAGAGCATCTCAAAATTCTAAGATCAATTTCATAGACAAGAAATAAAACTAAGGTCACACAGACAGATCGGTTTCTAGAATTTGGGTACCCACATTTGGGGTAAGTGAGAGGTATTCCAAGGCCAACATACGCTTCTCATCTTCGATCAAATTTTCCAGATTTTGTTTCCTATGAACTTCTGGGGTGGAGCTGGTGTCTCCTTAAATTGGCATAATGATTATTCCTGATTTTATCATAAGAATTTCTGGCATCCACTTCAAAAAACAAACCAGCAGACAAGACACGTTCCAGCTTGCATTATTAGGATTAAAACAGGAACCTCTTTCCATTGACATATTCCTTCCAACAAGGATTATCTAAGCAATTGCCAAACTGATTGCAATTGATTGCAGTATGATGATGCATAGGCTCTTAAGTATATTTGTCAACAGAAAATGCTGCAGCACATTTAAGTCTTCAGTAGTCTGATTTATAAATAAGCTTGAAAAAGCCCCTTTAAAAGTGGTTATAAAACAGTACCTTGGAATCCATACAGCATATGGAACAGTATTTCTAGATTCAGTATACTAGGAGAGTTTTGTTGTTGGGGTTTTTTGTGGGTTTTGGGGTTTTTTTTGTTAAACCTCCAGCCTGCCTTCTGCCTTCTCATACAAACTTGTGATACTTGTGCAATTTCACTATCTAAATGAATACACGTGGACACCTATCATTGATGCACTAATAATATTCACTCTTAGCTGTGCCAAATCTGCCAAGACTACATAAGTAAAAAGATAACCACAGAAGCCCATAAAGGTGCTGTGGGTATGGGTGAACATCTGTGTCAAGTATTAGTGGCACCAAGTTAAAATTTTTCTTTGCATGGTCATATGAATCAAGCTATATTTTTTTTCTTTTGGCTTAAGTGTGTTGATGAGTATGTCCATTCCAGAGACTACCTATAATTCAGAAGCTTGTGATGGCTTTTCCAGTCATACACCACCATTCATGAAAGAACAAAGCCATGGAAGGATGTCACAGTCTCAGACCATGATAAAAATGTAGTACAACAGACCAGCAACAAAACTCTAAATAACAAATTGATACATTGGGCTTTTTAGCAGAAACGAGCATCATTTGTAGCATATAGCTATTCCAAGTTTTTCTCCCGAAGCTTGTGAACTACTACCTGCTTCTAAGATTGGATGCAGCCCTGATGCTACAAAACTGTTGCTTTTCACTCCTTCAAGCAAGTGTAGTCACATTAGACTTTTGCTTTATAAGGTTTATGAAAACCTTCCAGAGTTCACATAACCCCTACTTACTGTGCAAGTTTGGCCATGACAATCAATTCATCTTCAAGTCCTTCTTTTGTATCAAATGCTTTATATGGCTACACACAAGATGCTTAACATACAGTCCAACAGTTCTATTAAAGCGATTTTGGTTACCCGTAAACATAGACAACTTAAGGAGTCTGTTCCTAGTGCTCCTCTTAGCCTTCATACTCAAAGGCTTTGTCTCTTCACAATCCACTTTTCGTGTAACCATTAACTCCAGCTAAAACATTTTTAAAGATGAGAACTACAAACCAAGACTACATGAACATCTGAAATCTTGAAAAAGATGTGCTTAAGCAAACAATTTACATGAAGTGGCAATACTAGTTCTGAAGACTTAAAGACAGCTGGACAATATGCTGCATTTTCACGAAGAAATAACTTACAAACCACATGCAACTTGTGGCAGCAGTGCTGACTGTACCAAGCATTAATAGACCATGGGCTCAGAAACAGAGGGCTAGACAGCAGCGACCCTGTAAGTTTTCAAGGGGCAAATCATTACATAAGCTGTGATTAAAACCACTTTCACATTCCTTGCTTCATTGAACTCTGATATCAAGTAACATTTAAATAATGGTCCAGAGCTGTGAAAATTGCCTCCTCAACACTTCAAGTACCCTTAACATAAACGTTTTAGTTTTGTTATCACATTCTTCTCTAGGACTTTGATAGCTCTCTCCAAACAGTTTCGCATATTTTTAGTCTAACCACCATGTTTAAATGGCAGTATGCTGCCCGAGCCTGAGTACAAGCAGTCTGCCTACAGCTGGCAATGGTATGAGCAGTGAAGTACAGGGATGACGGTGCTGGAATGCAGACACCCTTCTAGCGCATTTGCTTGTTGAACCTTTTTGAACATGACATTCCTGTCAGCCCATTTCTCCAGCCTGTCATGGTCCCTCTGAATGGCAGCATAACCATCTGTTGTGTCACCCACTCCTCCCAACTTTATATCATCTGCAAACTTGCTGAGGGTGCACTCTGTCCTATCATTCAGGTCATTAATAAAGATGTTAAACAGTCCAGGCCCTACTATCAACCCCCAGGGTACACCACTAGTAATTGGCCTCCAGCTGGACTTTGTGCCACCGCTCACAACCCTTTGAGGACAGTATTTCAGCCAGTTTGCAATCCACCTCACTGTCTACTTACTGCACGTCATCAGCTAGATTGTCAATGAGGGTGTTAAGGGAGAAAAAGTAAAAAGCACTGTTAAAGTCAAACAGTATTAACTGCTCTTCCTTCATCCACCAACCTAGTCATTTTGGCACAGAAGGCTCACAGCGTGGTAAAGCATGATTTCCCCTTCATAAATCCATGATGACTATTGCTAATCACCTTCTTGTCCTTCATATGTTTGGCAATGGCTTCACAAGACTTTGTTCCATCATCTTCCCAGGAATCAAAGTGAGGCTGATCAGTCTGTAAATCTCCAGATCTTCTTGCCCTTCTTGGAGGCAAGAGTGACACTTGCTTTCTTCCAGTCCTCACAAATCATCTTCTATTGTCACAGTCTTTCAAAAATAATTGAGAGCAGCTTTGCTACAACATCAGCTCCCTCAACACTCATAAGTAGATTCTGTCAGGACCCATGGACTTCCTTACAGCAATTTTGTTTAAATGTTCCCTTACTTGGTCCTTCTCTACTGAGGCTAAGTCTTCACTGCTCCAGACTTTCCCACTAGTCTCCAAGGCCTGGGACTCCAGAAGGCAAATCTTACCAATAAAGACCAAGGCAAAAAAAAGGCATCAAGTAACTCAGCTTTTTCCATGTTTTCCCAAGTCTTCCTTTGGCTGTTGATATATATACTTGCAGAAGCCCTTCTTGTTGCCCTTCATGTCCCTGGACACTTACCTGAAAACTGAGGTCCAAAGCCACTCCCAGTCACATCTTTTCTACATTCCATTACTCATTCCTCCCACACACACAAGCAGGTGGTGCAGTTAAGATTCAAAAAAGTACAAAATAAGGGAAAAGGCACTTCTTGAAAAACTTCTTATTGGGTGTATTCTAACTATTTTAATACAACACAAACAAATTGAGGAAACCTTAACCAACTGTTTGGAATTAGCTCCAGATTGCTCCTCTACCCTGCTTAACCTTACAACACAAGTATCATGCTAATGATGGCTAAGTTTGCTTCTGCAGTCAAAAACAGAGAGCCTGATTGACAGATGTGATATGGAATGTGATTAGATAGGGAGACAGCTGTCTCCTCAACAGTAGCACAACTTCCATGTTTATAACTGTGATGAAAGTGAATTGTTACTTTCAGGAAACTGAAATGATGCATCCCCGTGGTTATATATTCTGGTGTTTTAGAACATACAGCTCTTTCATCTCATGTATCAACCCACACCTTACAGCCTGCCCTGCATTTCTAGGGCACAGCACTGTCATACGCATGTCAAGAGGTGAAGTGTTAGAACAAATAATTTAAACAACTCACTAGGTCTGGATAGTGTGCATTAAAGACCTCTGACTGTACACAGCAAATGACTGAGCTACTAATACACACATACTGAAGTCAGCTTTTACACCACAGGATACTAAATGTTGCACCCACATTTAAAGTGTGCCAGGAGCAGTTCTGAGAATTAGTTATGAACTGTACTTTGGGATGATCATCTGGTTTAAACAAAGTGTCCCAAACAAACAGCAGCAGTAAAAGCTCCAGAGAAGCATAGAATAGCTGATATTAACAGCTTGACATCTGTCAAGAGAGCGGAAAATGAGATCATCTTTACACTTATAAAAAACAACACATTCCCAAACTTCAGCCTGTCTCAAAATAATAAAATATTTTCAGCCTCATAAGCAGGACAAACAAAACCCAATTTTGTAGAAATCCAGATACACTTTAGTTGTCCATCAGAATTCTTTCAACTACATTTAGCTGAGCTGTTTTAAGATGAAAGATGTATTTGGATTTTCAGAAAGCATATGACAGAGGCTGATAAATGTCATGTATCAGAAACTAATTCTGAGGGTAACAAAAAGTGGCTATAGGATTCCACACCAGCATCTTCCCTCCCTCAAGCTCAAGTGATCAGCCTACACACAAGTGTATACATGGCTTTCACCAATTAATACAACTTAAATGTTCCTTTCCTACCACTCCTTTTCTTCCTTAAAGGTAGGTATACATTGTGCCACACTGTTGCTGTTCTCTCAGACAATACTCTCCAGCTGGAGGCCTCCCAGCCACTCTGCCACTGTGTGACATAAGGCAACTGTTAAAGGCACAAGGAGTCTGAACAACTGTAAAAAAAGCAACAACAAAACAAAAAGAGAGAAAAACAACAGTACATCCTTAACCAGTTCCCTACAAATCAGTGGCTCCCAAACTGATTTAACAGGTTTACTAAAAAAGCCTTTGAACAAAACTTCAATTAAGTCTATTCCAAAACAAGCACCCGTTTTGGCTCAGTGCTCTAGGTAAAACTCCAGTGCATTTACAAGTATAATCAGTTCAGCAGTCCTCCCTCTTTCCAACAAAAGTACTGCTATTTTTGTTTGACCCAAAACCACACTAAAACTGATACAGCCAGCATGCAGCTGTTTCATCTACTGCTACTAATTTCCACAACCAGATCAATAGAAGTAGAATGGCAGATGAAGAAGTGTTGGGAGTGGTACCTTCAGAAACAGGTCAGTGAGGTTTTTTCATGTCTGTTTAAGTGTGGTATTGAATACAAAGATCTGCCTGAACAAGTATTTTTACTAGTGAAAAATGCATCATACCAATACAAATCAATATTTTTTTTAACCGATCAGATTCAAAACTCCATGGAACAGGTACCAGAACAAATAGGTAGAGAAGAAAACTAAGGTTCTACAAAAATTAGTATTGTTTAAATTGCATTCACGTACTAGTTACCATTAACCTCCATACATTCAAAAAGCAAAATTGTATTACTTCTCAACAGAAGTGAAAATCCAGGTATTAACGTGAAACCCATGGCATCTCAAGCCTCCCTAAAGGCCAGCACACCCAAAGCTGTGTCAATGTCAACACAATTCTCACCAAGTATTTGAAACCCTGACTTGAAACACCACTATGGGTCACACCACTCAGGATTTCCTATGTCTAAAGTGGCATCTGAGCATGGAAAGCAGAGACTGCTTTGTACCTCTACAAGTTCTTTCTGCACACATCCAAGGAAAAAGTGTGATTGACAACAAGCATTTTTGTTAAAAGATTTTAACATAACTATTTTTGTCCAGAAACTGGTAGCATTCAGCAATTAGCAGATACACAGCCCTATTAGAGTCACAGTATTTAGTTCCTTAACAAAACATGCATTCAGAAAAAGCTTCAACACAGCAAAGCAGAAAGTCTTACTGGTGATCCACAGATCAGACATGGCTCAGACAACTCCACCTGGTCCTTTACTACTTTGGTTTCTAAAGAAATGGAATTTAGTTTATAAAACTGAGAAACTTAGATTAACTGGTACAAATGATCATTTCCATGCTGTGGACCATTTCACAGTATCACTTCTCTTTCTCATGGAAAATTTCTGTTTGTTACCAGATCTCACACTATTTAATGGGTACTGCTAACAATCACCAACCAAAACATAAAATTTGTTGTACAACATATCTGTTTATGCTACATGAGTCTGGAAGAAAAGAAAAAAATTAAGGGGGAAAAAAAAAAAAAATCTAAGTACCTTTAGTATGGGGAATGGTTTTGCTGCTACTTGTTTTTAATTACAGCATGCCCAAAACTAAACTCAATAGCTGAAGGCCCTAGAGACAGTTTCTTATTCTATCTTATAGATTTCACTATATTTAAGGAGAAGAAACATATCCTTAATAATGAGTTTCTCTCCAGGCCTAGAAATCTCATAGGTCAGTCTTCAATATGAAAGCCAGCAACAAGCTCATCGCAGCTTTCCTGAGCACTAACTGGGAGCACTAATACTGAGCTCTGCTAGGCCAAATTTCTCAATGGTCTTGCTTAAGGGCATTCTGTTTTCAGAAATATCAATATAACCAGGACAATTCTACTAAATATTACAATTTAAGTCCCCACCATTTCATCTGTCTGCATTAAATTGCACATAAGCGTAGTGTGACTTCTGTGCACAACTGATAAGAAAACCACCAGCAGTAGACACTCATAAAGAGGAAAAACCAAAACAAAGGGTCTTCAGGTGCTAAATAATGGAATTTTCTGCTAGTTTTCCAAAAGCATATTGCTGGTTTCATTACAGTTTTACAGTTTGAGATGTCAAGATCAATATAAGCAGCACAGGAAAACTTAAAACAATCCCTGCAAAATACTACATTACAAATGAAACAAAGAAACTACAACCCAAATATGTATATTTTATATCATGCTGGTTACCACTGAACAAGAAAAACTGGTTTGCTCACATGGACAAAAGAAAAGTATTACTTGCCTAATCAATGTTTCCCTACCTCAACTACTAAAATGAACATGCTGTTTAGTCTATTCTTGAGGAAAACCCAATGACTGTACAGATTAAAGTATTTCAAGTGGTCTGTAGTTTTCTTTTTCTGAATATGTGAAGGACAGAAAATGGCAACAGTGGTTAGCCAGTATACACTAAGACAATGGATGAGACAGAAAATCCATAACGCCAGCGTATCACTAAGGATTTGAACTTAACACAGCTGAAATGTTTGTGTGATAGTTGAATATTTGAAGACCTTTGACCTCACCAACAGTTTTGAGAATAACAAGAGCTGTCAAGATGCAACACTTCACCTGAACCCCACCTTCGTAGGCATCTCTGAACTTTCATGACAATCTCCTAGAGAAGATATTTTGATATTTTACCCCCGCCTTTTTTTTTTTTAAAGTATCTGCCATCACTTGAAAAGCTTTGCCTAAAAGTAGCCAGATGTCTTCCATTATCAAATTATTAGGTATTCTGCTTTTCCATAAATTTTGTAACTCAGGATAATAGTTATAAATGCAGAGGCATTACAGATGATAATTTCCAGTGACTAAGAGCACAGTGACAACCAAAAACCTTGCTCCAAGGAGATAAAGACAATTTATGGAAATAGATTATTTTTTTTAATACATCTTTTTTAAAAAACAAGCACCTAGTTTAGTCAGTTAAAAATTGTTTCTGAGATTCAATGCTACTATGTACGCCCAGACCCAAGAGCTGCGGGTTACTGTTACAGACCCTTAAGACCACAGCACCCTAAAAAACTTGAGAAACTGCAACATTCAGAAAAAAACTGGCCACCTCTCCATGTTTCATACAGAACATTTTCTGTTTTCTCCTAACAAGGAATAGACCTACCTTCTGTTGTTAATATCACATAAAATTTAAAGAGGATGTAAAAAGTAAAACTAGTATTAGTATTTATGCCCCATTTTTAGATATCCTTGGCTATGAAAAGTCAGCTTCCCCCTCCCCATTTCTCTCTTCTCATCTCAGGGACATAATTCTTCAGCCTTAGATGTAAAATATCATTGAGAACTACCTTAAAAGTAAAATATTACTAGCCTTAAAATAGAACACTTGCTTGCTTAAATATTAATCCTAAGACTTTTTTTTTATTTCAATAAATTAAATAAATAAAAAGCAGCCTGAAGATGAATCAAGCTTTTTAACTCATCTGTGTCTACATATAAACAGAAGGAGAGGGGGACAGTTACTATCTGTTTATTTTAGAAACAACCACACATAAAGCATTCCAAGACTGTTCATAAAAGATCTTCTGTGCATGCAGTGCATGGAGCCACCTTTGAACCTTGGTAACAGGGTTTTGTATACTACAGGCTTATAAGAATCCTCCAAAATATCAGCTCATGCCACGCAATTATTTTCAGCTACATTACATGGGGCATCCAATATGTTTGGCAATGAAAATTTAAGTTCTTACCATCCTAACAAACAATTACAAGTTCCGCTGTTCTTCCACACAGACTCATCCAATAAAGACTAAGCTTTCTGAGTAAAACCACAAAGTTCATATTTGCTAAAAATAGAGCACGATTGTAATTTGCATCATACTATCATACATTTCTTGTGTTGATATGACAAGTGTTGGGTTTTTTTTTATATTTAACTCACTGTCATCTTTCATAATAGCTTTCTCTCAATGGAGAAAAGATGATACACAAACACACACAGAGCAGGCATGATTAACTTACACAGTAGATGTTTCTTAGCTCTGCCAGGTATTAGTTACAAAAGTCTGGGCAGTTAATTTCCTACTGCCTGATTCTACAGTTTAACTCTATTTGGTTTTATTTAAATAAGAAAACAGAGCTTTTTAATTTTGTGTATTTCTGTAGTCTGAATTTATGGTAACAATTTAGCTTTACGTCAAATCCAAACTCAAGTTACAGTTTCAGAGGTCTTTATGTGTACCGCATTTCTCTCTCCAAAAAGCAGATGGAGAAAGACAAAAGCTCTTGAGTGGGAGGAAGCAACAGAGAAAGGGAGGAATGTACTAGCTTGCCAAAAATGTGCCACAGCCTCTACAATACAATGTTAATAATTCTGCCTAATGCAAATGCAATAAAGGTCAGTGTTTTATATCCAGAGTCAATCCCTTTTCCTATTACTGGACAAAAACCCCTATAGACTTTTTTTTTTTTTAGAATGACTCATTTTACTGTTCCTTTAAATTGAAGGGTGCCATCTGAGGTTTCTAACAACATTTTTCATAAACTGCTTTCAGATGTATGGAACGAAATATTATTTTAAAGACTCTGGTTTGCTGTTTCTGGCTTTATTTCCAAAAGTTTGGACAGCATTTTGCACTAAAAAAGCAGTGAAGCACAATAGGTTTTTCAACTCCTTTGGAAAAATGAGCAAAATGCAATACTAAAACTCCATCTTCCCGAGATCCACTTTAAGAGAAGTTCATCTAAACAAGTTCAAATAGACTAATTTGAAGCATATCCTATGCACTAGAGTACATATAAATCAGTTCATATCTGGTAGAGAGGACAGGTTTTGACTTGCACAATTCAGCCATAACCACACTGTAGAAATATTTCATTTCACATCCTGCTTTTTCTACCCTAAGTCCTATTACATTCAGAAAATAAAATACTTTTAGAAGGAACACTCCACAGATTCTAATGCTTGCTCACATCTTGGGAGCTCTTGCAATGGCCATACTAGCTATTCAGCAAATATAGGAAGTGCTTCTAAGCTCGTTTGTAATGCATGGTTTCTTACATTACTAATTTGATAATTAATCAGATCATATAGCAAAACAGTAACAAAATCTTTCTTTTCTTCCTACTTAGAAGTCTCCAGACCTTCATAATACAAATATTCAACAAATAAAGCATGAAATGCAATCTCACTATTTCTCTCTTAAGCTCCAAGCTTCTGTCACAAGAATCACCATAATCACAAACTACCCTCTATTATCATGATTTCACAGAGTTAAAGGCATATAAACCCCATAAAATTTAGCTGCATAATCTTACATTCAAGTGGGTTAATTGTTTATCTTTGTGATGAATTAATCGGATTAACAGGTAAATAGGAGCCCACCAGGGAAAGGAAAAGAAGGTGCTTCTATCTGTGTCCAGCAGAGATTAGCATTGGGCTTAATACTGCTTGTATTGTACTTATGCCTGGGAAGAATAATATTTAACAGTAAAATCTGCCAATATCAGAAACTGACAAATTCAGAGGTAACAACAAACGACTAGTTATGGTGACAGACTCCTTCTCACAGTGAATTTAGTTCAACACAGATTATGATAAGTCAAACATAAGATCATGTATACACAAAAAGGAAAGGAATATGGACTACATTTCCATAATAGGGACTATCTTGGATTCTAGTTATGCCAGTAAGAAAGTGAGGGCTAGGTGAATACTTGATGTTGCAAGAGACTGAAGAAATTACCTCAGAACGCGTAGGCAGGGAAGTGCCATTGGCAGACCGCTCATCATGTCTTCTTCACATTTATCACTGAAGTATTGCCTACAGTTTGGGTGCCCACATTTTAAGAGAAGCTTTGTAATATCAGGTCCTTATCCCACTCCCACACATACATGAAAACTGAGTTCTTATACTCAGGTTAATTGACTTCTGAAACAAATAACAAAAAATTAAGCAACAACTGGATCATAATCTAAATGACAAAGACTTCAAACTTCTTTTCATCTTTTGCTTTTTTTCCCTTGTAGATCAAGTAAGCTCGCATTTGATACTAGACTAGTATTTGTAGCTTACTTTTAGCCACTGGAATAATTTGCCATGGCATATTAGGAGAATCCAACATTTGAAGTTTAAAAAAAAAATATGGAGAGCATGATTCACAGCATAAGCTATAGTTCAAACAAAACATGGGTTTGCTGCTTTAGGTCTACTTTGTATAAGCTTTTACCACAGATTGTCACCAAAAGAAACTGTATTGCATTCATTTCTAACGATAAAATAGGTTGACCTAGTAAAAGAGTTGCAATTAGACTACCTTGGTTTAGTTCAAAATGGTGCACCTCGGAAAGAAAACAAAATGAGGAAAACAGAGACTCAACATAAATCTTATCTAAACACCAAGAAGTTAAATGTGGAGACAGGAGTGGATGACTGCATGCCAGAGATGAGATCAGTTGCATTTTAAAGCTGCCACCTCGCTCCCTTAAAAAAAAGGAGCTGCTGGGGTGGCGAGGGCAAGGGGAGACCCAGGCTGAGATACCAGGTGCTCAGTCCCCAATACCTCTAGGCTGAGTGAGCTCACCATTCAGCATGTTAAGCCTTTATATAAGCTAACACACATTGTCCAATTCTTTTCTTTTCTCTAAGCACTTCTTAAGAAGCATTCTTCTCCAGACAAAATGTCAATACTACTACTGGCCAAGTTCATTAATGACATCTGCTCAAACACACTTGGACCTCCTAGATAAGCCCACATACTTGATCAGGTATCAGAGTCCTTACCTCAAACAAAGAGGGAACTCTGTACCTTATTATCTTGATAGGGAATTTCATAAAGACCAACACTTGGGGTGTGTGCAGCACAGGCAAAGGGCAAATGTGCACCTGTACCCTAACCTGAATCACAAACTGTAAGGGAGGAGGCCAGTTATATAAAATTTTTAAGAACAGTACTTCAGATCCCACAAAACTTTCATTTAAACAGAACTTTGCGTGTGACTCAAACCCTGGACTAAGACACACTTCACTAAAAGTCTAAGCATTTGTCTTTGCTGGTGTTTTGGTTTTGTTTTTCTGGTTTGTTTTTTTCTTAAGTATTAGTTACTCAGAGTATACTAGGAACAGATTAATTTAATTGAACATGTACTAAAATACATATTCCACACCACTGAGCTTTATAGAGCTATGGGAATGAATGCTATGGTCTGCTGTTAAAGAAATATTACTCCGTTTAACTCTGTCCATCAGGATGAGGAAGAGATACCACAAGGCAAAGTTTGGGATTTTTTTTTTTCCTCCAGAGAGAGGAAAAAAAGTTACAGCAGCTGCATTATCTATGAGTGGACAACTCCAAACTTGGGACCCACTTTTGCACAGCCCACTGTTTGCAGACTGAATCAATACACAGAGACAGACTCTCATTATCTAGGATAAAGGCAGACTGACCTATAGTGTACATATTGTCCCCTGCAACAAAGCCTGGGACCCACCCAAGCAGCGTCAGCCCAAATCCACTGCTCATAAAGCCAAGGAGCTACAGAGCTCCCTCACAACCTCCATCTTTTTCAGGGGAGCCAGCCCAGGTGCAGCACCAGCCCCACGCGACTCCCCAGCACTGGAACCACCCTGGGAAATGCAGGGCCAGCAGGACAGCACGGGTCTCCTCTGAGCAGCCCCTCTCACCCCTGCAAAAAAGCAAAAGCAGAGGGGAAGCCCAGTGAAAAGACACAGCCAGAGCAGCTCTACAAAAGGCAGCATCTCCGAGACAGACCCAGCACTGTGCAGCAGCCACAGACGACCAGAACGGTACCATGACACAGAGGTCTGTCCAGTACAGAACCTACTGTTGGTGGAAATTGTCATTCTGCATGGAGCTTGAGAGCAGCAGCTGTATTGCTTCCTCAGTCCAGCTGGGACCTGACAACACTGCTGGTCTGGATGCACAGTAATAAGCAATAGCCAAGAGACCTTGCAGGCTCTGAGTTGATTTTGCATCTATGCATCTATTACTCAGCAATGCAGAGAAAAATTACCACAACAAAAGCTAGTATTCACTATACTTAGGCATTACAAAGGGTCAGAAACAAAATGAAAAATTCTGTCTTAAAGACTGGATTTGGAGCCTAAGCTAACAGCAGGCTATCTTTGATATAACCAGCAGGCTTCAAACTAGGGCAGCCACAAACTGTTCAACATATCAGGATTGAGCTAACAGCAACCCATAGTTGATCTTTTCAGAAAGTACAGAGGATAACCTACAACCTGCAAGTTCGGGCTTTTACTCCATCAGCACCAACAACATCCCTGGTAGGGTATATAAAAAAAAATATCTGGGTTTTTACAATTTTTCAGTGTTGACAAAACCTGTTCCACTTGGAACTCCACGGTTAACTATAATTAAGGCACTAACACAAAGCATTGAGAAGAGGTAAACTGCAATTTTGCCAGTGCTAAGAATTGCTTCAGTAGACCTATATAAACTATTAGGAGCCAAATGGTAAAATGCTAAATTAAGTTTGTCTTCACTTGTCTAGTTTGTGACTGTACTAACACCAATAGTTTTCCTAATACTGGTAGTTTTTCTACTAGCTAGACTTCACAGACTAAATTTAAAACACATTACACTGACTACCACAAACTGCATTTCACAACGTCTTTTGGACTTTGTCAATGTTTTCCCCCAATTATTAAAGCAAATCTTTGAAAGACTTGAACCATTATACTGAGAATTTCAAAGTAACTGATGTCTGCTTTCATTAAGATAATTAATAAGAAAAGTAGAAAAGATTGCTTTAAAACAGATTTAAGTAAACACTTGTAACTGGAACTTGGTACTTTTTATTGCGTTATTAACAATTACTAGACTTTATCTTAGTCCTGCTTCATTTGAATACACATTTTCAAGAACGCCCAGCTCAAAGCGAAGGAAACCTGTGAGAGATTCAGCCTTTTCTGTTCTTGACACCTAAATTGCCTTCAAGTTTAAGAGCACAATAGAAGAGATAACGAATAAATACAACCAGTTTCACACCTTACTGGTAAAGTATGTCTAAATTACCTTTACAGATTATCTTTCTGTGAAGAACAATCTGCCTTCCCAACCAGTTACTCCAAAAGCAAGGAGATCCTCCATTGCAAGTGTGCATGTTTTAGGCCCAAATTCTACTGATAAATTTACCTTTTGCAGAATTTCTTTTGCCAACAGTGCTAGATGCAAGGATGCCAAGTACCAAACTACTTCAGTATCAGCACATTACCCAATTTCCAGATACATTCTTTTTGCTATTGCTATTATTTTCATATTAAGTTCCATTTTGTGACTGACAGCTGTACTAAGAATAGCACAGAACACTAATACAAAGTGTATCTAGAGATGAAGGCTTCATGTTTGTTTGGTAGCAGTATTAAGACAACTAATGACCTCTAAATCATGTTACTCATCCAAAAAGCAAGCCCTTTTCTTAAAAGTTGATGTTATCAGTTGTTAATAGGCTAACTCTTTCTCAGTGCTGCTAATACACTTTTTCTGCAACTACCAGCTTGCATTCAGCCTCCTATAGTCAGAATTTAAAAAATCCCCACACACCCTTTGAGCACTGTCTATTTGTACTTGTGGTTAACACTGCCATAGTCCCAGTAGAGTTGAGGCTCAGGAGAGAAACTGGAAATGGCCATTTTTCCATCTCCGCTGCTATCAAATGACCCCAGATTCTCTTAGCAAGCAGGTCGAAAGTGCCCTTAGAGGAAGGATTCCTACGGACAAGGCTTCATATTTTAAGTCCTGTTAGTTGAAAAACATTACCCATTTTCAGTCACTGTTATTTTCCAGCTTACCCAGCATTTAAGAATTATGTTTTCTGCTTCAGTGGATATATCTTCACTCTCAGCAAAGCCAGTCACAGAGGATTTCTGGGTGTTCAAGTCTATGTATTTTAACACAAATTCTAATTGTTAGATTAATCATGAACACTACTAAATTTATAAGCCTGAAAAGCTTCAGTTGGCATGACTGAACTAATTGCAAAATGAAATTACAGACTTGTGACTTATCATAACTGTGAGATCCTTCCCTCACTTTCATATCCAGAATTGGTTTTAAAAGAATCATGGTAGACCTTGTGGCTCCAACATCTATAAAGAAAAAATAAAAATAAAAAAATACACAAGCTTTGCAAGTCACCTTTAGTTAAATAGATAGTCCTCACTGTGTACTTACAACCTCTAATTACTTAATTTCTTGGGTTTGGTTTTTTTTTTCCCCTCTCCTTGAAATGTCTTTTGAACACACCCTTTTGTCTTCAGGAACGAGTGGGTTTTTTTAACCCCTGAAAATGAAAAAAAGATCAAACTTAAAATAAGACCGTGGGAGGAAGAAAAAGCTTGTCTTACACCTGCCTCCTCCAGGAGCATTGTTTATGTTAACGTAGCGTGGGATCTAAGAGCCACAAGCCAGAACATACCTAGAATAGCAAGAGTTTTAAAGCAACACATTCCTCCACTCATGTTGCTAGTACTTCTTTGCTGCAGACACCATTATCTCTGTGCTAATAAAACAAACCATTTCACTGGAAAATAACCATGCGCTGAGTCCTCCAGTGCTTTTGCAGGAAGATCTTCACTTGCACAATTTAGTCAGAGGCCTCTGCAAGCCTGCAGGTTCGCAGTTGCCCTGAAACCAGCCCCTGATCTTTGACCTACAGCAGCGGCAGGCAGCAAGTCCTCCTGAAAGCACTCGTGGGATTGAGAGGAAGGGTGCTGATGTAAAGGGACAAGAGCTGGAAACCATATCCAGGTAAAAGCTTCCTCTTAAGCTTTGCCTGTTCTGAGCAAGCATGCCTCATTAAGAAAGAAGCAGGAAATGTTGTTTCATCTACTCAGTATGAAAATGTGCCTTTCCAGGATAAGATCTGCCCTTTCAAGTTTTCTAAAAGTTTTAAGCTTTTAAGCTTTCCCACTTGAAGAGTAATGGGAAACTGGATTTGACAGGAAGAAAATTAATTTTATTCATGATCAAGTTTTATGAAACGAGTAGAAGAGAAAAAAACTTTCAATATGAACTTTAAAAAGGTGGACTTCATCCTGACTATTTTAGAATCAAACAGAAAGTGCTCTCCAAAAGCCTCACACAACGTTTCCACTAATACGCATTCTCACTTTAAAGACTCACAGCCTTTTTCCAAGTTCAATTTCTGTTAAACTCTCCACTTTGAAACAAACGTGTTCACATTCATAGCAAAGAGCTTGTTCTGAGAGAAGTCACCTCAGAACAGTTGAGGAGTCAGAATCTGAAATAACTGCTATAAGAACTAAACAAGCTGCATAAATGTAGCTGGACTGAAGGCAACTCACCAACGGCAATTCATTCTTACTATAATTTAAGAAAATTAAATGAGTTACATAAGTAATCGTTAAGGAAGGGAGGATGTCAGCAAATAGCCTGGATTATCAATCAATCACTTTCATTACCCTAAGACCTCCTTTGTATTAAACAGTGCTCAAAGGCATCCATTATTTGTAGTTTTCCTCAGCCTCAGACTTCTCTGCAGCTATCTTCTTAAGGTGTATCTGTAGGACTACCTCCATGCCTAAGCACAAGTCTCACACTTCACTTTCAGGCAGCCCACTCTGACACCGGTCAGCAGAACCCCTGTGCTCATGTGCAAGCTGTTTCACAAAGATGAAAGCATCAAGGAATTAAAAAAAAAAAAAAAAATTAAAAATCAGTGTCACAAAACAATGCAAGAGTTGCTTGCCAAATTCAGAAATAATTTTGATCTTAGTCTCCAGCAAAATGGGGAATGAGATACCTGATTCTGCTTTGCTTGGAATAGATAAAGCCTCTGACTTTAAAAATCTGAATGCCTGTCTATACATAGAGATTTACAAATTACTAGAACAACTGGTAGAGCTTTTCTAGAAACACCAGAACACCCATTTTTGAAGACACCATCATACAAATAACCCCTCATTACTTTAGGCATAAAACCAAGATTTATCCAACATACACGTACAGTTTATTGGATCACCTTTATGACATTAACACACAGGAAACCTGACAACTCTATTCAGTAAAAAAAGCCAAATCACAGCTGTGTCACAGCAAATAAGCTGTCCATTTGGTGTCACACACCAGAATGAAGGGGGTAGGGAGAAAAGTACACAGTAACATTTCTCAAAATTGACCATTCCTACTAAAACTCAAACCCAAATAACATCCTATCAGTGAATTACTAATATTAACAAATTTAGAGGCTTTTAAAGCAAAGAGTAGGAATAGATTAGTGTTTAAATGGCAAAAGCACCTGGACTTTATAAGGGCACACACAGTTCTGCACCCACAATAAAACTGAACCTACAGCAGTTATGTTGTTAAGTTTTGGGCAAAACCAGGCTCCTTTTAATAAAATCAAAGCATACATAATCCCCTTAAGTTTCTTCTAGATCAGCTGTCCTCATCACAGAACTAAAACTGGGAAACCATGTTTCAAACTCTGCTGTTTACTGCCTATTTAAAGTCAGACTTGCACACAGCAATGCTCACTCGCCATTCTTTAAAGACAAAAAAGACTGCGAACCAACAGAGTCATAAAATTCCATAGAAATATTAAGGATAAAGTACTAAGGTATAGCTGAATAAACACAACAGGCATCTTTACCAGGAAAACAGATCAAAGTGTACTTAATGTTCAGTTTCTTCTCCTAAGTTATATGTAACATGCAAGTTTACTTCAAAATAACTTCTAAAAACAGTGGTTACTTCGCATTTAGCAACACAGAGTATTACAGAAAAGGTGGCTGGAGCAGACTGAAATTAAACACTTCCTCCCACCCAAATAAATTTTACTGAGTCTATAATCATACAGCATTACTTTCATGGCTAAAATTCTTTAGCTCTGCCATAAATACAAGGTGTTTACCTCACTAATAACTGGTCCATGTGATGAATTTTCAAACTTAATTGAGCTCAGCTACACTTTAGGTTTCCTTGCACAGGCTATTTAAAGTTAACAATTTTTTTTTTCCCAGAAATTCCGTACTCTTGGCAGACCTTGTTTGGGGACTAACAGCTGAAGAATCAGCTACATTACCAGTGCAGATGTAGGTACCTGGTACCGCTACACCCTTTTGCTAGAAAGGTAAGTGGTAGTTAACATTAACAGTACTGACTTGATGCTTCAGTAACACAGTAACAGGGCAACCATGTCACAGCTATAGCCTGTAACAGGTTAGATAGAGTGAATCAATGGTTCCACATCTTTAACAAGTGAAATACAGACTTCTTACAGATTGTACTGAGCAGTTAGTGCAAGTGGCTGCACCTGCACTCCTTGGTGCCTCAGGGTTTCAAGCACAGAAATACAAATTCTGCTGTGTTTGACGCAGCCTTTCTGAAAGCAAAAGCTGATTAAATGAAATTTCAGAAACTAGCATATAAATGCTTATTTCCATTAGAGCACCTGTCTCAAAAAATCAATGCTCGGAGCTCTCTGTATTGCAAGAGGTGGATCCTGAAATAAGTAAGGTTTCTTAGGCAAACTACACAGACAAGAGGTTCCTCTTCCTTCCCTGAGAGGCAGAGAAAAGAGCGGTCAGCAATGGGGCCAGACAAAAACAGACATTAAGGACCCACAAGCAATAACCTGCTTCCTCTCACAGGCTAAAGTCTGCCACTGCTCAAGCTTTTGCGTAAGTGAAGTTCTCTAACTCACCTGTTCTCAGGCAAGCCCAGCACTTGTTCCCTCTAGTGCTGGCTACACAGCTCACACACCCGACAGATCTCCTCAAAGCTGGTACTTCCCCAACACCACCCACCTAACACCAACCCACCTGCCATTTGACCAAGTAGCCCTCATTCAAAGAAAAAAACCCACACATACCAAGTAAGAGTGTTACATCCATACACTAAAGAGGAAAAAAAGAAATGCCCCACAGTCCCCAAGTCAGTCACCACAACTGCTACCATCTTCTCCCCCTCCAGAAAGGGGCCCTGACAACTGGGCTTGAAGGCCATGCTTACCCTTGGCCCACCTCTCTAGGCCAGTGCATCTTTTATTACTTTTTTTGGAATGAGGAACATCTTCAAAACGATGACATAAAACACTTCCCCCTCATAAAAAGTTGAAACGCTGTACTTTTTTTCCAAGGGCAACTCCTTTTTTGTTTACTACTTTGTGCAACTTCCCCCCACAAAACACACAAACAACTTTTTTGCTCTCCTACCATCTCAAAAATCATCAGCATGCCACTTCCACATGGAAATCCGAGCTAGGTTTAACTAGCTGCAAATTAACTTCTCTATTCCCTGCACTGGAGAACCTAAACGCATGTAAACTACGATCCCTTCACATTTAAGAACCAGGTTGCAGGAGGTGGTTGTACTAATCCAACTGCCCGTTGCTCCCACTAGTTCCCTTTCTCCCTTACACCAGCACTTGCCAGACCACTCGGAGACAACGCAGCTCATCACAGGAGCAGAGAATACTCACTTTTTGCTGGTTTCATTGAATGGTTATGGTTTACGGAAGAGTCAAACAAAAAAGACACAGCAGAAGTACCTGATGGGCAATGAGACCAGTTCTTCCAGTGGCAGCAAACAGACAGGTTAAGAATTCATGAGATATCCAGGGCCACCCTTCGACACCCTCAGTAGTGTCATTGCCAGGATCAAAAATACTTGTTAGTGAACAGGACTTGCTTGGGAAATACATTTTTGAGCTTACAGCTCACACCCTCAGCTGTTCCTCTGAATGTCATAACATTGCCTACAGGCACATCTACCACCTCCTTCAACGGTATTTTAGAAGGAACGACCCATGAACCACAGAAATGTTTTAAACTTCAAAAGAGGCTTACAACTATAAATCCCAAAGGTTATAAGCATCTTGCAGATTAGAGTGTGGCACCTTAACCCTAGAAAGTAAGAGGACTCAAGTCTCATCTCTGTGTTTTATTCGCTACGCTGAACAGTAAACACCCTTTCCAACGAGATGCTCGCATTCCTAACTTTCCACCATAAACCACACACAAGAAACAAAATATGATTCACAACCCCCAGTGAAGAACCATGCCAAGTACCTAAACATTAATGTTGCAAAATTTAAGTCTTCTGGATTTAACCCCAGATAACCTATTAGCAAATAGATCTTTAGAACAAAATAAAAATTAAGCCAGATCGCACAAGTTTGTCTTTCACTAAAAGAACCTGCACCTTTCGCCTTGAAGTTTCTATGGGAGAAGGTCAAGGAAAATAAGAAAGAAAAAAAAAAAGAGGATCCATCAACCAGCTTCCTCTTGAACAAACCTGTGCAGCACCATGGAACATTTCTGTTTTCAAAATCAGCAAAGAATTTGCAATTTTCTACAACGTCCTTTACTTTCTGTGTACCACAAGAATTCTACTTTGAATGAGTCCTACTCATGTGATTTATTTCATGGACTGAATACAGAATTATACAATTTGCTACTGTCCTGCCTCTCCCCCCTCCTGTTAACCTGAATTTCTGATATTCAGATGTTCCATTAGTCACAGTTAAAGAAACGTTCCACTATCTGCTCGAAGACCACTACACAATGATATAGACTACTACAAAATAAAGGAGAATTTTAAGAATGCTAAACTATTCTGATCGCCCTTCAGATAAACCGTAAGTGGTATTTCTATTCCCAAAAAGATGAGTCATAAAAACCTTAAATGGATGTGAAGTTCTTCCCTAATTTTGCTCTGGACAAGACTGAGAGTAATAAAATATGTTACAATCTAAACAGTAACCACCTCACACATTTTCCATGTGTCTGAACTTAAATGATCCCAACTCCATTAGGAAATTATAACTGTAAGAAAACAATATATAATAATGATAGTTCTCTTCGTTAAATCCTTTACAAATGTTATTGAGACTAAAGACTTGTGAAGGGGGTATGGGGACATGAATTCCTATCTTCAGGAAAATAAAAACAACTTCTAAATTGCATGAAAGGAAAGAATTAATATTAAACCCCAGGAACTTCTGTAACCCAGTTCCAAACTTAAAACAGTAGATAATGAAGTCCCCAAAGTAAACACAGAATTATGCAATATCTAATTTAACACTGTAATGCAGCTTGCTTTAGCACCTAAGCATAAATGAGATTGATGTCCATACACTCCCTACCAGGATTACTAGGGAAACATTACTTTTTTACTTTTTTTTTTTTTTAACAGCCTATTGAAGATAAATGAATACTCATTAATGACACCTAACATGGCGACTACTGTTTGTTCATTTTTAAAAGACGAAAACACCTAATGTGGTACTTCTGAGAAAAAAAATTAAACAAAAACCAAAATCATCCTTGCTACTTCCCTAAACTAATAATTGTCTTCAATCATTCTGACATGCCTAAAAGAAGCAAGAGCTAAGAATTACCAAAGTTCAACAAACTACTTTGCTTAGACCGTAAGAGCCATTAAGTCCTGAGTGGAAGGGCTATTCACAGTTCCATGTAAATAGCTGTCAAGAGAAGCAATTCCCAGTGTATTTTCAAATGGCACCATTCCCCACTTTCCAAAACCAGAATGCCCCAAGAATTAGACCTGTAGCTTTAAGCCAGTGTTGTTTAGAGCCCTGCCAGTCATACATGCCTTATAAATGCTGCACCACATGGTAAACCAAGGAAACTGCAGTGTAAAAACACAATTTTCAGCTGTGAACTGCTGGTGATATCCACAAATGACACAAAGTATATCTGAAAGCAAGTCCTGGAAGACGGAATTAATTCTAACCTGAATTTCAAAATACTAGGGCTGTAGCCATTTCACACATACCTTTTGGAACAGCAGCCCTCAGGATTTGGGGGCAATATTATGCAAGACTGGCAGATGCCAGTCCCTTTCCACTGAAGAAAGTGGGACAGCAATTCACAGTAGATTGATCTAGTATCTCTGCACAGAACTAGATCGGATGCAATGCCATCTCAAATAGATGAGTCAACAAATGATTAGCTATTTCATGAAGATAAAGGCAAACATAGTTGCAACTAATCAGTTTTTATACATGTGGCATGTCTCACAGCAGAAAGATGCACATTAGAAAGTTGAAAGACCATCTTTGAAAGCAGAAAGGAAGCTTATGCAGAATTTATCTAGACCAAACACTGAAGCAGTAAACTGAACAATAAGCACTCATTCACGTAAAAGCCACATTAAGAAGACTAGAGTAAGCATGTTTGTGCTTTTTTGGATGTAACTGGAGCCAGAGACAATGTGTGAAGGGGAACAAAAAAGCCCAACCCCATAGCTTAGCTCCATAAAGGAGATTAAGTTTTCCATTCTTTGTAGAAAATCTAAAGAACAGAAGATTTTGGGACTACTTTTTTTTTTTTTTTCCTTAAGGTAACATTATCATTAGCAAGATAAACTGTATCTTCACAATCACCTCATTAATCATTTTAGCATTTGCTTACATTTTGCCCACACCAACTGGTTCGATTTCCCATTTGATCTAATGCCGTAAAAAACAAGACACCCGTTCAATTACTACTATTTACTTGTGGTTAGAGGGCTGCACTGCCTTTACTTGCAGAAACCCCTACTTCTAGGGCTATTACACGAGGGGACAAAACTAAGTCTGACCACTGGATTGCAATACACTATATGGGGAGCAAGGGCTAAGGCAACAACCAGAACCCAGTTGGTTCAGGTAACGTCTTGGTATCTACTAGAAGCAGACAGCAAGACAATCTGGTAGTAGTCAGGATGATCTACCATCACTGCTAGATTTGAGATGGGTTCTCATCTCTGAAACCTAGGTCCTATGGCAAGACAATCAGCAGTTGGCTGCTCACATAACCTGAGCTACAGATACCTCTCTACTGAAGAGGCATGGAGCCATCGTCACCTGTGCCACCTTATTGGTCACCTCTCTCCTATGGAGAGAGCACTTACGCATCTGGAAGAAATTCCAGGGAAAGAGCTCCTACATGCTTAATCTTCACTTCAGGTGGGGCCTTTTGAGGGTGAGGGAGGTAGGCAGGACCACTTCCAAAATGTACCAGCTCATAGTTTCACTAGCCATATGCACTGCATCCCTGTCACTTAGAGCAGGGGGGCTGCGCTGTTGCTAATTCTCCCCCACCCAGAGCTCCAGTGCTAGCGCTTGCAGAAGTGGAAACAGGGAACTGAGCCTATTAAAAACAAATTTGGAAAAAAGAAATCATTTTTGTCATTTATTCAAGAAAGAAATATACAATCAAACAGTCCTGGGATGCTAAATTGGAATTCAGAAGTGCAAGAAGCTTAGCTTGTCACCAGGCAAGACTGGAGGTAAGTCACAATCCAGTATCTTAGACAATTCCAGAACACATCATATTTCCAAAAAGTTTCTTACCTCTGAATACCTAATTATTGTTCTTCTGAAATGCAGAAGATGAAAGAGAGTAAGAAACTATCAAAGTGAGTAATAAACTATCAAATCATCCAATTGCAGGTAACAGACAACATGCAACAGGAGAAGGCAAGCCATTTTGGGGAAAATGGTTTTTTTCCAACCAAGTGACCATACTCATCCACAGCAAAGCACTGCAGTACATTAAGAAATTAAGACAGGAAAATGAGGAATAAAGAAATTAAGACAGACTCAGATTTTCATCCTGGATTTCCTCAAAAATAATTATTTTGATCAACTTCTTCCTTAGTATTTTCAAAACACGAATAACAGTTCACAGAACCTCACTGTATTTGGTGTATCTGTATTTCTACCTCAGCACTGCCTGCCTTAGAAGAAAGGAAGAACTAAATCTGCAGTACCAGAATAGCAATTTAACAGTTGTTAAATTAGTATGCGTTAGAGTCAATTTTTTTTTTTTCCACTTGAATGGTGAATATTGTTTACTCTGTAAGATTTGCAGAATTGGGTCCTTAGCTTAAAGTCAACAAATACCATAGGCAGATAAACCATGTTGACTTTTTCTAGTCCCAGTTATGTTCCTGGTCTGTGCATGAGCAAGATACTGAAAGCACTATGTGGATATGACCACCCTGAGAATAAACTCTTGCACATGAAGTAAATGATGTCCAAAGCAAGAGTTAATTACACAGAAAATAACTGATTACAACTGAAAATAAAATTGAAGTACAGGACCATGTCTGAAATGTGAGGTAAGGGACATGACACTGTATTATGTCATATATGTCAATAAAGGTCATTTCTGAGGCAGAAATTCCATACTTTTAAGAACATGGAAAACTTTCAGATAGTACTATGCATACACCTCTTTAAAGGGGTGTACCCCACCTCACTAGACAGCAAAGAAATATTTATGCATTTTGGCTGTTCAGGTTTGTTCCAAGACAATCTTACAAGCTTTCCTATAATACCTTTGAACAATTATGAGCATTTGTATTGCAGTATCGAAGAAAAAATAACAGTGACCTTATTTGGTGGATAACACTCACAGACTTCGAGTACTCCTTATGAAAATCCAAGACACAAAGTATTCAGGTTGGTAAAAGGATAAGAGAAAACCTAAAAATTATTTTGATGTACCACTGTGCTATTCCTGGGGCAGCACAGAAATTACTTAGTTACCATCCCATTCATTGCAGACTGGTGGAGGGGTCTCTAGCCTACCTAAGCTAGCAGATCAGAATTTGCCCAGACAAAATAAAACCTGAAGAAAAAAAAAAGCGCCACATAATCCTATTACAGACATTTAAATGAAATGATAAACAATCCATATTCAATATTAGCATGATGCACCTATCCAAGACACACCCAGAGAGTTCAACAAAGCATTCAGTGACACCCTTCTATTTGCCAGCCGCATAAAATAAATCCAAGACATAGCTTAGACTAAAAAAAAAAAGATATATATATATAATCAACAATGAAAAGGTTGTTATAAAAACAACTATTTTATAAAAGCTTTCAATAAATATCCTGGCAAAAAGATTGATATTTATTGAATTGCAGTCCTTCATTCCCTTGCACAAGGCTGGCTTTCTGCTACCAAGCTAAGAGAAATACACAGGGCTGCCCAGTTGCTCAAAGACTGAGTGGCTTTTTGCAGGCTACTTTCTTTACATAGGAAAATCCACGCATGGCACAGTTGAGAGGCGTTTTAAACTAACAAATTGCCTCTGAAAAACAAATTCATATAATTTAAAAAAAATAACAAATAACCCTAATGGGAAAATAAATATGTATACACGTCATGACACTCTTTCAAAGCCACCCCATGCAAATCCAGTTAAAGAAAGAGCACATTACATGAGGTGCTTTTCACACACTGTAACCTATGCAGAAATACTGAAATTCATAGACACAAGCAAAATTGAACACTTAATATTAAATTAATCTCTGATAATGTTCAAGGCCTGTTAATATGAGAGAGTGCACAATTAATTCTATTAACTAGACTGATAATTCACTGGGGGTGGAGGGGAAGGAAAGAAACCCCCAAAAGCCACTGTATCAGTAAATATCTGCTAAAATATGAAAAGCAAAACCAGTATTACAACCACTGAATCGCATAAAACCTGGTCTACATGAGACCTTAAACCAGACATTGTAATTCCCATACATGCTATTTCAGGCTGGGTTAGGGAATTTGACACACAGGTGATATGCGTTTCAACCTGAAAGGCAATGACTCTGCATAAACACAGACCCTGCATTGATCAGGACTACAAGGAAGAACCCACACAGGAACCCTGGCCCAGAATAAGCACTAAACCTTGACTAGTACCACCTTAATGACCGGTAAATTCTTTCTCGGGCTTTTTAGACCAGATTAAGCCTCGCAGGCTTTTTGGAAACAGCATCACATCTCATTCTTGTAAATGAAAAATAGTCAGCAGAAAGATCATGTTAAGGAGACAATAAAATAGCCAGCCTTGATTAAAAAAAAAAAAAGCATATACTTTACAAAGGACTGCTCGTAAAGCAGGGGAAAAGGCTGCAAAATTAATCTATCCCACTGCTGAGACATGAGCCAGCCACAGCACCCAGCTACTGCTCAGCAGCCCTGCAGTTACAGCGACCTGTACAAACCAAACCAGTATCAACTGTCCTTTCATGAGAAAAAGTACCCACTGGTTATTTTCCACAGAATTTAGGTTATTACTTTGAGAAAGAAACAAATATTAGAGCAAAAAGCCAAGCCAGCAATTACGTTTCATGGGACTATGCTATTTGGCTATTTGCTTCACATAAACTGGTCTAGCTCTACCGAGTTCCAGAAAAAAACATCCAAGAATAAAATTAGAAGATTACTGTTAAACGTATTTAGTAGGAAGGAACATACCTGCTTTTCCCTCATACTGTGCATACAAAGTAAAAATACAAATCCAACACTTTTACCATTAGTTACTAAACAAAAGTTAGACCCAGCCTGTATCTATTGTGAACCAGGTTTCTATCTGTGTCATTCCTCTGTACAGGGAACAAATTCCCATGTCTCCACAGATTTTTACTTCAGCAGTTGATGAATTAATGCTTTTGAAAGCAGACTATCCTCACTCAAAATCTTAAGTCAACACATGAAAATATCAGCTAACTAAAGACCCAAGCATTTAACAGCCACGAAGCATTCACTTGCAAGGCAAACTGAGTAACTAGGAGAGTTTGGTAGTTATACACTTAGTGGTGCCCATCAGCAAACTGCACAGCCTTAGAAAAGCCAAGCTATCTCTAGTCCTGGTGGATTACAGAAACCAGCTTCTTTAAAAGTCTAAAATCAGTTCACTGCTGAGAGTGGTGCCTCGTCACAGGCTTGAACTGCATTAATCAAGTTTAAACAACACTAAAAGTGGAAGGGAAGAGAGACTCTTAAGGTTTGGGGTTTTTTTCCCTAGAAAAATAAACTGATTAAAAGTGGTCACATTTAGATTAAGAACAGTTAGCACGCAGTAAGAGTGGTTCTGGTCAAGTGCACCAGTATATGTTTTTCTGTAATAGCCTCAGCAGTACTTGTAGGTCCTAGATCTGTGCCCTGTGAAGAAGCCCAGGCCAATGACCAAGTACATACCTACAGAAAGCAGTTCTCATTAATAAACTCTCTGGGTGCACCTGAAGATTAAAGAGTACTGTTTACAATCTAATTCCCCAGGAAGTTCCAGATTGTTGCTTCCTTGAAAAGGAAAGGCAACCCAAAAAAATTCTGAACAGTTTGGTACAAGTCTTAATACACTGTATTTGAAACCACTATTTCACTTAGAAGGCTAATAACTTTGGTTCTGGCTTCAATACCAGTAAAATCTCAAAAATCCTACAGATTCAGCACTCAATGAAGCCAAGAGCTTGTTTCTGACCCCCAAACTCTGAAATGAACAGCTTTACATTTTCCTCAAGAGCACCTTTACATTTTGGCATCCATATTCCTCTTTCAGCCAATTTCTCACACACAAATCATTTGTCCGGACACACTTTCAGTCACAACTCTGCAGAAACAGAAGATATATAAATTACTGTGCAGAAACATCTTTAAGCCATCACATCTGATAACGACAGAACACCAAGACTCTAAAAAGAATTACTCTGCAAGGACAAATGCTGAACAAAGCAATTCAAGTTTTCACAGGGGTATCTCCTACAACACACTTAGAAGGATTCTGGATGAATGTGTAACTGCAGTTACACATGACACAATGCCATTTATACATTTATACTTCTACACTGATGGCAGCCTATTAATGCTTGTGAGTCTCAGTCAATAAAAATGAAAAGGAAAAAACCCAAAACAAACAAACACTGCCTCCTGCACAGTCTTCCTGATCTTGCTTGTTATGAAAGTTTTCTTCTTTCTGATGCAACATCTGCTTTAACTATACACTGTAAAGAACGTCAGTTCAGAATGGGTATTTGATGGATCCCACAATTAAGATGAGAACAAACCCTCTTCCAGACACAGCTGTGTCAGTCTGAGGTTCCTGTGCTTAGCCCATCCCTAGCTCCTCATCCTCCACTCGCCGCTGTTACCACCCACATCAACGTGCCAGCTGAGAAAAACGGAAGAACACTCTCCAATTTATTTGAGGTTTTATCAGCCAAGCCAGCTTAAAAGAGTTTGCTGTAAGTCTTTGTTAACCCAAGTCATGTTGATGGAAAGGTACGGTTCCAGAACAGCTCAAGGGAATTTAAATCAGGGCTACTATGGCCCCATCTCCCACCCCCCATCTCATTCACTTCAACAGGAAGCCCCATTCCTACCCCCTGACCTGGATGGTCAGCCAGTTCAGAAACATGATCCAGCCAAAATCCAACAAAACGAAAAAAGCAATTCATTACCAGCCTGATTAACTCCCTGACTTTGCTTAACTCACAGCCACAAAGGCTTCCTTGCCAGCAGGGGAAGACGCACAGTCAAGAAGGAGACAGGACCACCACAGCCCCAGTTTAAGCTGCCAAGTTTCTTGACAAGGTTAGGAAAAACCAAAACAGAGCTCAGAAAAGAGTGGTCGCAGCCCCCTCCTCCTCCTCCTATGTGAGCAATAACATTTGCATAGCCATGAAGTCAGCCAGTTCAGGCAGCCGATCCAACTGAAGCGCAACATTTTTCTGTACCACCGTTTTCAGCTGGATCAGCAAAGAATGACTAACAGGGAAAAACAGCTCCTTTTGGTGAAAGCATAGCCAGAGGAATCAAAGCTGCTCTGGTGGTAATGCAATAACATGAATGTAGAGGACGTGTTAAGTCTTAGCTTGGTATTCTGCAGGAAAAGAAAGGCAATATGCTCTTATGTCACTTATCAAAATTGAGATCCCTGGACTGAACAAGTAGCCTTTTAATATATGTTCACTGATCAACATAAACTCCAAAAGCAAGACTAAGGCCATGATTTCACATCAGTTTAAACCAAGCTTGCTTGATAAGCTCGGAAAATAAATAAGAATATAAATAACCTTTGACCCCTCTGTCTGAAAAAGAACAAGGTCAGCAGAATGTCAGATGAGTGCAATAACTAGCATAGGACCCTAAAGCCAGCAGTTACACCAGCTTAGGCTGCCATTAGAATGCCTTACCTGAGCGATTCTGTAAAACATCCTTCTAGAGTGCAGAAGATTTAATTTCTATAGCATTAGGGCAATTTAATTTTTTTTTTTCCAATCTTATGCAGCTCCACCAATATTACTAGCAGAATAAAAACAGCTATAGGTGGAATTCAAGAATCCTGTATGGTGCTGTAACAAGCTCTTAGGAACACACAAAAAAAATCTACTATGATATGTTTTCCTGATAGCCCCTATTCCTGGGGAGGCAAGCACTTTTGCAAGGATTTTCACTGTCATTTCAGAAAGTTTTTATCCCACCATGCTCATTATGGTAGGAAAGAAAAGCACTTACAGATCATTCTGACACCACGCACGCAGCTATATCAAACTACAAAATGTAAAACTTGGAAGTCTTGCGAGTTTTAAGAGCCCAGAGTGCCCTGCTGCTTTGGGGTTTTTTCCTTCCTAAATGCATAATGCTGTCAGCTACTAATACAAAATCAGAGGGTTTCACAACGCCAGGGTGAGAAGATAAACAAACTTGTCTACGCTGTCTAGTCTACACGCACCTTCAGTTTCCACACATTTAAGAGAAGTAATAAATGCAGGAAAGTAATTCCCAGGCTGAAAAATAAATTTTCTGCCAATAAGGATTTAAATGGCTGATTTGAATTGCATTTCATATGTATACTTTAGGAAAAAATTTCTTTGATGTGTTATGCTTAGAGTTCTGTAAATCAGAGTTTTCACTGAGGCTTAAAACCAACACCTTATTCAATTACAGATTAAAAAGAGTTTGCTGTAGGATAACTCAGGCTATCAAAAGAGTTTAAGAATCACAGACAAGGATGAACAGAACTCGAGTTCATTTTTTTGGACTTCGTTCATGTTATTATTTCTTCTGTAAGATTTTCGCTAAGAGGAAAAAAAAAAAAAAAGCAGCATTTCCACAGAGAATTGCCAAGAGATGAAGAAATGGAAAACACACACCGATGAGCAGAAAAACAATACCATTTCTCTATGGTAACTATTAACTTCTGCATAATCATAAAGACCGTTTTCACAGTAACCATAGATCAATAAGTCAAAGAGAACTGATGAGTCAGAAATCCATTTAAATATTTGCACTTTTTGCTACAAGCCATACCTATTGTAATACTGTAGCCAAACAGAATGACCGTGCCTTCCATTTTACCCACTCTCCTCATTCGGGAGCCTATCTGGAGAGGCAGGAAGATCGAAAATACAAAACAACTACAAAGCAAAACCCCTTAAAAGGTTCAATCAGACGTTGCTAACAGTTATAAGTATCTCCTACGCCGGACAGCTGAATTAAGAAACATCGACAACCACCCTGAAAACGCAGTAGCGCACAGAAATCAACCCGAAAGCTCCCTTATCGTTTCATAAACCATTAATGAGTAGGTTACATAAATCTACTGGACCGAAGGGGTTGTAGACCGGAGCTGCTGCAAGACATGAACTCTCCTCCGAGGGATGCATCATTTCATTCTCGAAGGCTGTTCACCTCCGTCAGTGCAATCAAAGGAGTTAAGCGCATTCCAGCCCCAAGCTGCCTTTTAACCCTTCGTCACCTACCGAAAACCGAGCGGCGCAGCGATGCTTGCCCGCCGCCGGCGCTCCCCCGGGCACACGGCAGCCCTCCGCCTCGCACCGCTGTTGCTCCTCAATCCCCCCCTGCGCGTCGCAGGACGGGCTGAACCCGGCCGCCTGTTCCTTTGTGCAGCCTGGCGGGCTGTTGCACACGCAGAAACAGACCGCCGAAGCCACGAACCGCGTGGAAAAAAAAAAAAAAAAAAAAAAAATTAAAATGGGGAGCGCGTTTCGCGGCTCACGGGGGCCCTTTCCCCCGCAGCTCCCGCTGCCAGACCGGGTCGGCGGCGCCCCCCGCCTCGGAGCCTCGTCCCGACGCCCTCCCAAAACTTCACAGCGCCCCAGCCCCGGCCGAGACGAGGCGCAGGATTTCGGGGAAGCCCGAACTTCCCGGAGCCCCCCGCTCGCTCCCGCGGCCGCACGCAGGGGCGGGAGGCGATACAAAGCGCCGCGCACGGCGACGGCCGGCCCGGCAACGGCGGCGCCGGAGGGACCCTCTGACGGAAACCTGGCCGGGATTCAAGGCCTAGGAGAGACCGCGGCCACGGGCAGCCCCAGGACGGGGAGACCGAGAAGCGGCAGCGCCCCGGGGGCCGCTCCCCCGGGCCGCCGGCTCGGTGCTCCCCCTCAGGGCCTTGCCCGCCCGCCCGCGGGCTCCACCTGCGCCGGGCCCCCGCCCCACCCCACCCCACGCCGGGGATCGCGCCGGGGCCCACCCCACTGCCTCCCGGGGCGGGGACCGCAGGGCGCCCCCGCCTCTCCCCCGGCCCCCGCACGCACTTCCCCGCCGCCCCCGCCGGTCCCCTCAGGCTTCCCCCGCCTCCGGCGGCGTCGTCCCCCTCCCCCCGCGCCCGGACACCCCACCCCCCCCACCCAACCGCACCCCGCGGGGCTCGCACGCCCCCGCCACACCCGCCCACGGCTCCGGCCCCCGCTTGCCGCGGCGAAGGCCCTATCCCGCACCGCGGCCTGGCCCGGCCGCGCTCACCTGCTGCCCGCAGCCTCCTCCCTCCGGCGCCTCCTCAGCCGCCCGTCGCCACCGAGCAGCGCCGCCGCCGCCGCCGCCGCCGCTCCCCCCCCCCCCGCCCCCCGGCAACTGCTCCCGCCCCCGCCGCCCAGCCACGCCCATCCCAGCGGCCCATTGGCCACCCGCTCCGCATCCCGGCCTTTGGATTGCTGCGAGGAGCCGCCCGTCAGAGTGCCGACCCCGCCTCTCTCCGCCCACGGGTCCCGGGTGTTTTATTCACGCCGGGTCTTTGGCGCCCCCACTCTTTTGCCGCCGCTCCCGATTGGCTGAGCCGGTGGGAGCAGAGTGCCAGGATAGGTTCCCAGAGGTGTCAGCTGCGGCGATGGGCCCGCCTCCCCACTCGGGGTTAGGCTGCGTTGGCGCGGCGAAGCGTTGCGTTGCCCGGCGGGAAGGCGGGAGCGGGCGGCCGCTACCTGGGCCGCGGTGGCCGGTCCGTCCTCCCTGAGGGGGTCAGGGCAGAAACCCGCCTCCCGCCCGGCTCCCGGAGACCCCTCCCGGCGGGCGTCCCGCTGATGCGCTGAGTGGGGACGAGCCTTCCGACAGGGCGGTTCGCCGCCCGTCTCCGGTTTGGCTCTGCCGTGGGTCTCGTCCCCTCACAGCAGCGAGGCGGCTCGTGGGCAGGCAGGGCCGCAGGGCAGAGCCACCCTGCTTTGGGGGTTCCATCCTCCGAAGCTCTGGAGCGTGGGGAGCTGGGTGGCCGGGCTCCTCCAGCGTCAAAACGGGCCCCCGTGCCGTTGCCTGGCGTGAGGCGCCTGCCCAAAGCCCGGCACCGGCACCGCCACTGTGGGGACTTTCCCGAAGCGGGGAGACCCGCCGGCAGCTTCTGGAAAGCCCCTCGCGGGAGAGGCAGCCGCCCTGACGTCGGCTGGCGGCAGTGGTGGCACGAGGTCGAGGTCGAGGAAGATGGCTCCCACAGGCCCAGCCGCAGGGCCCAGTGCCACCTCGGTTTCCCCCCAATAAAGGGCCTGTGGTAACGGACGCCTTCCCCGGGGGCCGCGATGAAACGTGCTGCTAATGCCAGCAGCTCTCCAGAAATGGCACCCGTCCGGTCCCCCACCAGCTAGAGGCCGGGGTTGCAGGGAAAACAAGCAGGCTCCTCTCTGCCGCGCATTAACCGCCATGACGGGGACTTTCTGAGATCCAAAATGTTGTTGGGTTTCCTTCCTTCAGCCCAAGAAACACAAGCGTGCCTCCATTTTCAAAGCGGAGGCAGTACCAGGTGCTGAATTCAGCAGGGAGGCTGCACTTCAAAGGGACGTTACCCAGGGGAATCCTCTGCGTGCAGCACCCCTGCGACTGCGCGTATGGGGCTTGGCCTGAACGCATTATCCAGAATGCATATTTCCAACAGCTGCCTCCTCTCCCTCGACTTTCAAGCAGCTACTTCATCCAAAATGCAAGCCAGAACAGTTCCCAGAGCATTCAGCTGAAAAAAAAAAAAACAAACCCCACCACCTCAGGAAACTGAAATGCAAAGATTACATGAGGTTTCTCTGCATCATTATCTTCTCCCTGCATGCACCATCCCCCTTATTCCTCTTTGTTTCTAAATCAAGCAAAGAAACAGAGCAACAAAGAACATGGGCCTTAATGTTAATTGGCAAACATCCAAAAAATAAGGCAACTGGAATCAGTGGGAATTTCAGAACATCATGTGCAAAAATAATTTACCAAGTTCACACAGGAGGTGCTCGGGCAGCAGTATGAGTGTGACACTGACTCTGAGTTTCAGACTGATGCTCTGACCCCAAAATCATCCCTTGTTCACAAACTAAACTAAGAAGAAGATTCCTTTTTTTTTTTTTCCCTACATCTTTTTGCATATCCCTCTGCTTGGAAAGCAAAACCAAAGCAGAGCGCTGACGTCCTTCTCACAGTTGCTTCTCAATTACTTTCAGATTGCTGCAGTCAGCCAGAAGCCCGACACAACTATGTTTGAGCCAAACGTTCCAAAATGACTAGACAGACATTTCTACCAGTCCTGGGGTTTCTTCTGATTTTATGAAAACATTCCTGACCTGGCATAGCTCTTAAAATATTGCATTCCCAGTAGCTTTGGTGTAACTCTTCATCTCTGGATTTCTGACCAGACCAAAGTTTTTATAAAACATGGTGCCCTAAACCCTAATTTCTAAGGAACAATGCCCCTAATATAAAGATGCTCTACTTCCAGATGAAAAGTATTTGAGGTCTGGCAAGGAAAAGACCAGGACATGCTATTGTAAATAAAGTTCTAATGTACGCTTTAGCTATATATAGCTTTTACAAATATTTATTAGATAGTTAAATTGAATTGTTGCCATTACCACTTCTCTGCTTGGCTGTTTGTATCTCTCCCTAACTTGACCTCCCCATATAGTCATTGGTGACTGAAGGGAAAGGGGGCTGTGATGGGAAAGGAAGGGAAGATGACCGTAGAGGTCACCTAGCCGGACAAGCTGAGCATCTAACATAGCAAACTGCACACTCACAGTGCTGCGCCGCGGGTCTGAGTCACGTTCTGTGTAGTCAGTCTTCCCACAGAGAGTTTCCATGCAAGGGGGGAAATTAATTCTCCAAGGCCTGATACTGGAAGCAAGGCTTCAAGGTGCTTTAATCCTTACAGATAACAAAAATTGGTAGAGACTTCATAGCATTCCCAAGAAGCCCAGTTTCCGCCTTTCCACCTTTTCTTTAAGATTGAGAACAGGGCTCCATGGGTAATATGCAGGATTAATGGACTTGGCTGTTCCTGTCATGCCCACTTACTCCTGCCAGCGATGCCTTTCTAGCCAAGATCCTTCCTAGTCTCAGCGGGACGGCAGGATAGTACGCTATCCCCTAAGGACCTGAGAGTATATTATACACGCACTCATGATAATGCAAACTCCATATCCTCATTGCAGATACCTGGAGGCTTAATATCGTTCTCCCCTATTGGCTATCTAAAACAATGTCAGTGATTAAATCTCCCTTCTCTAATCACACCGTAATATTATCCCTTCCAGGAACAAGCCATGCCAGTATAAATACGACAACATAAGCATTTTTATGCTGCTATAACTGTGCTCACCCAAGAGGAATTCCATCTTTTTGACAATACAGGTAAAACAGTGGGAACACGTGTGTGTGGAAGAGCACTGAAAATGCTCAAATAGAAGGTGCCATATTGTCTAGTAGCAATACAAATCTACTTCAGGAAGCAAATAAGCAAGTACCACGCGGGCTTTCTCCTATCATGCTCTGAGCAGATCTGAACAATATGGCTGCTAAACCAAGACATCCTGTTTGCATGATATTTCCATCTTGGCAGTGCTGCATCAGAGCAAGTAATTTCAGAGTACTTCAGAAAAACTTCAGTGTAGACAGCTTTTACAGGAAATAAAAGGTAGTCTTTTGCAGGGCTTCTGAAAAGGAGAAACTTACAGAAGCAGCAAATGTTGAATGGTGCTGCTGTATGTTAGCAGGACATTTTGAAATAGTGGGCATAAATATATTTAATGAGCAAAGCTATGCAGTTGCCATTATTAACACAGAAAGGATGCGAAAGCAAGAATCATTTAAAATCTTCTTCCGTGGAAAAGTGTCACCCAAACAGCTTGTCAAGAGCCACGGTCTGTGGATATCAAAAGAATGTTCTCTAGCACAAGATACATCATGCATGCAGGAACAGCTTGACTATTATACCTTCTATCTTGATTATCTAGATGTGATTAATCCTACAGGGCAAATACTTCATTCAGGTTCTCTTTGCTTTCATTTTAGGATGGGGATTTTCCCCTCATGGCCATTTACTTCTCTCCTTCCACTGAAAAGCAACAAGACCGGAGTCTTGGAGTCTGCAGCTTTCTGTTTAGTCACTGCCTACAGAGTCACTGCAGATGGTATCTGCTCAATGCTACCAAATGCTAGATGGCGTCTATGAAGAGCACAAAAACCCTCATAAAATTATTTCAAAATGCTTTCAAAGTACACATGCCCCGTCAAAGGGATGAGTAAGCTTGGTCGAGGGTCCTACTCAAATATGTTACGTAAATTCAGCTGTAACTTACAAAGTATGTATTTTAGCGTCACACGGGACAAGAGAAAATGTCTGTGCTTCCAAATCCCCCCCAAAAGACAATTTCATAGGGAGGACTGGACCTTGTAATTATTATTTTTATAGATTTGTTTCAATTGGACTGTTCCATGGCAGGGAAGGCTTCTTTTCTCAGTGGGGCTCTGTGTACAAGATAACGAGGATTAAAGACCCCAACCAGTCACTGAATAAGAAAATCCCTGAGAAGAGAGGAACAGCTGGAGAGAGGCCAAAATCTCTGCCAAGAGATGCTTCAGTGAGTGAGTGCATTCACTCTGATGAGGGGGGCCAGAGGATAGCTCTTGAGAAACAGTTCCTGAATTAGCTTTCACTCTTGTTATCTGGCAGTGAACTTTATAGCCTCCACAACACGGAGCAGGCTTCACAATCCAGCCCAGTGTCCTTCGACATACTGGATGTCACTAGGCTGTATAAGAAGGATTGTCAGCTAAGGAAACCCGTTAGTGAAGGCTTGAAATGTTCTTTTTCCCTACTGGGTATTGCTTTTGGCATGAGAACAAAACTGACAGTGCAAAAGGAAGGTTGCCAGCAAAGTAATAATGAGAAAAAGGATTAAGCTGAGTTTAACTTTATAAAAGTGACTGGTTTACATTAATGGTTTGCTGGGAACACAGATAAAGTACTGGGCAGTTTGCATGGTAGTGAACAACTGAGCATCCAACACGCAGAGAATTGCAAAGGATTTTGCCCTTTCCACTCATTAGTGAAGACTGCTCATAGCTTTGTAGGATCAGGCCTTACTCAAACTGCTCTTTAAGCTCGAGATTTCCATTATTTGAACAGGGAATGGCATAAGGGTAAAATATCAAGTGAAAGCTTCATCTCTTTGAGGTGCCATTTACATATTTCTTTTGAAGTCACTGGTGGCTCTTTAATAAGTTGTACTCACCACATTTTTTATGTCGTCTTAAATAAAACACGTGTGGCTCTTGGCAATGCGGCTTATATGCTCATAAAATCTGAGTAACTTTGTGCTAAATTCTAATTAAGAAATTTAATTAAGCCTCCAGTTGCTACTCTGTCTATGTGAGCAGCAGCTGGGGACCACCTAATCATTCAGAGATCTGTGCTACTTTCCTTTTGTTTATTTAAAGAGCTGTATGTGACACTGTTCTTTCTTTACGACAAATTCCCTTGAAATATCGGACAATGAATGAAAACAGCGTGTAGACCTTGTAGCTATTCCTCGACAACCATCTGAGTACTCTGTAAGGGATACTGAAGCTCTCTCTTTTTGCCTTAGGTCCAAACGCTTTCTTGTGTCATGCAGAAAAATAGCAACATTCTTTATTCTTGAAAGCATTTACTACTAGAAAGGCTAAATTGTCAAAAGAAACATTTTATTGTTACAGACATTTCACCACCATTCTTCTCCACTGTGTCCTTCACTCTGAAACTTTGTTATACATCAAAAAAAAATCCGATGTTAATCATCTGTCTCTCGGTGGTAGAAAGTGACATCCGTATGAAGATCAGAGCCCTCGAATGAGACTTTGAACCTGCCGTGCTGGTAAACATCCAGAATAGCTTTGCTGCAGTCATTACAGATATTCTGGTGTAACTCAGGTCAGGCTCTGTGTACAGCACCCAGCTTCTTCTGAGAAGGATCTAGTTGCACTCCAGTAAATTAAACAGAAACACAAATAACAACCCAGACGCCTACATTTTTCAAAGGCCTTCCCCCTCCCAAGCCTATTTAGCCATGCTTACATATAATTAAAGCGTACAATAGCCTAACTCCTACCATATTTCAAAGGGTCTGCATCTCGGTTTTGTTAAGGGCCCAGTTCTGTTGAAACGGTTTCAGCTGATAAGATTATTCTGGTAAGCAGGGCTTAACCTTGGGAAAACAAAGAATGGATTGAAATAGAGTTCACCCTTCCCTTCTCTTCCAGTCTACACAAGCACGCACAGGCTGCTAGCACCTCCCTCTCGTTTTAAACCCCATCCACGCCAGTGTTTCCCCCCGCAGGGATGCAGAGCGCTGATCGCCCTCTGCCACCTGCCGGCAAAGCCGAAAACGTTCAAGACGTTAAATCCGAGGCTAAAGCGTTGCCTACGCACGCCCAAAATCCGGCTCCTTTAGCTAAAAGCACCGTGGTACAAACAGAACAATTTTCTACTGCTGTTGCTCTTCCCACAGCTTTGGCTGCAAAGGCTGTGCCGGCAGAATTCCGTCAGAAAAATACCTCCAAAATGAAAACAGTTGTTATTGCATGTATACAAAATGGGTCTTGGCTGCTTATAGCACAGTGGCGGGATGTGAGGCTGATGTGTGCTGGTTTTAAGACAATTCAAAAACCCTTAAACCTTTCAGGAGTCTGCATCTGTTCTAGAATTAAGACTTAACAGCTGAACTCACCCTCATGAGGCCTAACTAATGATTTCTGCTCCTGAACTGTGGTAAAACTGAAATGTAGGTCTGGGTTGAAACCCTGGCAATGTTGAAGTTAAAAGAGGTGAAAATTTGCTTTTCAGCTTTGTATCCTAGGCCCGGTACGCTAAGTGGCCCACGCAACAGATCTGCACAAGCCTTGTGAAGGCTAGCTGCTTGTTTAACACACGGTGCGAAGCTGATATGCCTATCTGCGAGAGGCTAATAACACCCTTGTAAACCAGAGTTCCTGGGCACACTTGGGTAATTGCTCCAGTTAAATGCTCTAGACTCACAGCAGCCTCTGGAGATGAAATTCTCATGCAAAATCCATTCCTGTGAATTATTGGAGTCCATCAAAAATTCTTCTCACAGAAGTATCGCATAGTGAATTCTGGTACGGAAGCTTGTTCTTGGTCAGAAAAGCATCAACACAGTCTGACAGTACAAACCCCTACGGTTTTTCACATTTGCCACGAGCCGAGTCCTGCTGGTCTGTCCTCTACTCTCCGGCAAAGCTTCCTCTGACGAAGCTGCAGGATCTGGAAGCACAGAGCAGCCCTCAGGCTGCCCAGGTACCTGCACTGCCACCGACCCTGCCCTTCTGGGAAGCTTCAGGCCTCGGAGAGCGATGGACAGAGAACAAAGGTCCGCCCAAGGTTATTAGGCGGTTAGTGGATTTGGCAAAAAAAACCCCCAAACCACTACATGACATGACTGCCTTTGGGGTTTTAGGATCCTTTGAGAGGACACAGCCTTTCGCCTGGCATCTCCATTAGAAGCACAAAAAAAGGGAGGAGGGATGGCACACCAGAGCTGGCTCCCTCCAACTTGGGATTTCTATTCCTTGCGCAACAGAACCTGACGAAATAGGTCTTACCTCATCTCGTCTCATCAGGCTGCAAAGTAATTGCACGCTGCCCGAGAGCGTATCGTACGCTTATGGTGCACCTTCGCAAAAATTAAAAAAAAAAATAAATCTTTTCCGCGGGTGCTTAGAGCACGAAGCTTTCCAGCCAGGGAACAGATCAATCTACGTCAGTTCCCACTGGAATCGCCTCACCTTTCCTTTCCTTTTTCGGGGCGGGGGGGGAAGGACACGACCCTGGCGTATTTTGAGCGGCCCCGACGCTAAAACGTGAGACGCGCCGCTCCGTGGGGCGCCCCAAGCGCCCGTTTAGACCTTCCTTCCGCGGGCAGAGGTGCGGGTTTCCCACCCGGGCTCCGCCTCCCCCGGATCCCCTGCCCGGGACGCTCCCGGCTGCCCCCACACGCGAAGGCCCCGGCGGAAGCGGGGCGGGTGGCCATGGCGGCGGGCGGCGCGGAGGAGCGGCGGCGGCGGCAGCAGCAGCAGCGGCGGCAGCAGCAGCAGCAGCAGCAGCAGCAGCAGCAGCGGCCGGGGCGGCTCTCGGCGCTCTCGGTGTACCGGCGGGCGGCGGGGGCCGGGCGGCTGGAGCGGCGCCGCCGCGGGAGGCCGCTGCCCGCGGGCGGCAAGTGGGCCGAGGCGCGGCCGAGGCGCGGCGGGCCGGGAAGCGGCGGGCGGGAGCCGGAGGCCCCGTCGGCGCCGAGCGCCGCCGCGGTCCCCGGCGGCGTGGAGCGGGCCGAGGCGCGGCCGAGGCGCGGCCCGGAGCCGGAGGCCCCGCCGCGGCAGCCGCCGCCGAGGGCCGCCGCGCCCCCCGGCCGCGGGGAGCGGGAGCGGGCCGAGGAGCCGGCCGGCGGCCCTGAGGCGAAGCGGCGGGGCGGCCCTGGGGCGGCGGGAGCGGGCGGCGGCGCGGCGGGGCTGCTGCGGCGGCTGGGGCGGCTGGAGGACAGCCGGCAGCGGGCGGCCGAGCTGTTCCGGTGGCTGGTGGCCCCGGTGGCGCCGGGGGAGTTCCTGGGGCGCTACTGGGAGCGGGCGCCGCTGCTGGTGCGGCGGGGCGACCCCGGCTACTACGCGGGGCTCTTCTCCACGGCCGACTTCGAGGCGGCCCTGCGGGGCGGCGAGGTGCACTTCGGGACCCACCTGGACGTGACCAGCTACGCCGAGGGCGTGCGGGAGACGCACAACCCATCCGGCCGGGCCCTGCCCGCCGTCGCCTGGGACTTCTACCAGAACGGCTGCTCCCTGCGGCTCCTCAGCCCCCAGGCCTTCTCCCGCACCGTCTGGCAGTTCCTCTCCATCCTGCAGGAGCACTTCGGCAGCATGGCGGGGGCCAACGCGTACCTCACGCCACCGGGGACGCAGGGCTTCGCCCCCCACTACGACGACATCGAGGCCTTCGTGTTGCAGCTGGAGGGGAAGAAGCACTGGCGCGTCTACAGCCCCCGGACGGACGCCGAGGTGCTGCCCCAGTTCTCCAGCGCAAACCTCGCGCAGGCTGAGCTCGGCGAGCCCGTGCTGGAGACGGTGCTGGAGGCCGGGGACCTGCTGTACTTCCCCCGCGGCTTTATCCACCAGGGCGACTGTCTCCCTGATGCGCACTCGCTCCACATCACTGTGTCTTCCTACCAGAGGAACTCCTGGGGGGACCTCCTGGAGAAGCTCCTCCCGGCTGCTCTGCAGATGGCCCTGGAGGAGGACGTGGAGTACCGGCAAGGGCTTCCTATGGACTACCTGAGGTACATGGGGGTCGCCAATTCGGATGCAGTCGACGCTCGCCGAACAGCCTTCGTGGAGAAGGTCCAGAGCCTGATAAAGAAACTCGTTGACTATGCACCCATCGATGCTGCTGTGGATCAGAGAGCCAAGTCATTTCTTCACGACTGCCTTCCCCCGGTGCTTACACAAAGTGAAAAAGCGCAGAGTGTGTACGGCTTCCCGGCCCGGTGGCAAGATGGAGGACCCTGCGATGTCGATATACGGATAACGAAAGACACTGAAGTACGTCTTCTCCGCCATGGCATCATTAGATTGTGTAATGAAGAAGCAGGTGTGATGCTGTATTACACGACAGAGAACTCAAGGGTGTATCACAAGGAGGAACCCAAGTTCCTTGAGATAGATCCTGAGTATACAGACAGTATTGAATTTCTCCTGTCTTCCTATCCAAACCACGTCCGTGTGGATACCCTTCCATGCGAAACCTTGGAGGATAAGATTTCTCTAGCCACGCTCCTGTTTGAGAAAGGCATTCTGACTACAAAAAAGCCTCTGGTGCAAGTGTAACTCGTATTTTTTAACAAAATAAACATACATTTGTTTTCAAAGGGATGTGTCTTGTTCTTGCCTTACACATGCTAGGTGTGAATCAGCAGTCTGGATCACAGTATCTCATCTGGGGGCAGAAGGGCTTTGGTGTGGGTAGAGAAATCAAATGTTTTGGTTAAAACGTGTATCTGTTCTAGGAGCGATTCTGCACGGCTGAGTGACTGCAGAAGGGAAGTGCTTAGTTTTGGGTTTTTTTTTCCTTTTGCCAGCCATATTACTACACCCTAGGTAACTTCTGGAAGCTAGTGGACTTTTTTTGCAGTCTGTAAATCGTCTGTGTTTACACAGTCTTTGAAAGCAGCCTGCCTTACTGGGGGAAGTACTTTCATTACTCGCAGGCAAATTTGGTGATGGTCACCGTTCTGTGTGCCTGTGCTGTGCTGCAGAGATCCCTTGGCCACAGGAAAAACTCAGCCGACTCTTCTGAAAAGTGGAGCCCACAGGCAGCTCCCACTCGGTGCCAGTGATTATACCACCTGCATGGCCCTGCCCTTATCGAACGGTGCAGCAAGATGTTCTCATGCAAACTCTCATTTGAAATGCTTCAGGCTCTGTCTCTTCTTTTTCGGTCTGATAACTGCGAGCTGTCTTAGTGATAGAATAAGCTTCCCCGCTGGTTTTTCCGCAGCAGCCCCTAGCAAGGAAATTACTGGTCCTCTCAAGGCAAATGGGGCACCCACTAATATGGGGGTTTTCATGCTGGGTGAGAGAGTTTTCATACTGGGACCTAACAAGTTAAATGAATACACGCCTGGCTGTGTGGCCAGTTCCCCATAAATAGTGACAAGCCTCAGATACACTTTTCCACAACGGTGTTTTATTGTCGCAGTCAGGAGGTGAGGGATATTCTGTCTTTAAAGCTTCCTGAAGCCGTACCCACAAGGAGTGGGCTGTATTACCCTGTGCTCCTCTGAGCTGCTGGGTTATCAGAGTTGTGAGATGGCACTCACGTGCTCTAATTGTTTAGGATTTAAGTGTGTGCTATCTCCTCCGAAGTCCCATACTTGCAACAGCCAGTGTGCCAGCCTTTCTCCCCTCTTCTGCCCATATGCTGCTGCTAAATCTTGAAACTGGGGCTGTGTAAAATTGCACACCACGGGAGCGTGCTGAGGTGCCCCTGGGGGCCCCTTTGCTTTACGAATCACTAGTGGCGGGGCAGAAGCGCTGTTGCTGAACTCATCGTCTTGACCCCTCTGTCTGCTTGTCCTCACCAGAGGATCAGGGGTCCTCGTCCCAGGATTCATCCCCCTGCCAAATAGCTCGTCCCTCACTGGTGCCCTTCCTGGGCTGCTCCATGTGCCCCCCTCGCAACCACAGGCACCTGCACCACGGCTGCCTGCGCTGCGGGCACTTGCAGCGGAGGTGGCTGCACCAGATGCTTGCACCGCAGGCAGCTGTACGGCGGGCGCCTGAACCGCGGCTTGCTGCTTGGGGGCAGTGGTGCAGAGCTGCACCAGTAGCTCATGCAGCAATTTCTGCATTGGCTGTAAGCACCCCAATGGCTGTTTCAAGCATGTTAATAACAACCAAAGGTGGCACAAATTCTTAGCTTTTCCTTTCCCTGGCCTCTGTTTTCTAAGACAGCATAGTACTTCAGCTGGGCTGGGGCATTCTGATAATTCCTCCCCAGTGTCTAAATCCACTGGGGAAACTGCCTGGGCTAAACACTTTGCAAATACCCCTCAGAGATTTGTGCAGGGCCAGCCGGGCACAGAGTTTCTTTTCTTTTCTTTGTTCTTTCTCCAGAAAGCCCTTTCTCACTGAGACCTGCCGATTGTGCCAATGTTTTGCACTAGGAGGTGCTGGTCCATTATGATCCCAGTAAGAAAGGCATTCGCGTTCTATAAGGTGTCATTTTGAAAATGCTATTTATTAGAGGTAACACTCAAGAGAATAGCATAGATAATCTTACATCCCTTTAGATGCTGGGAACCTTGAGCAGTGTAGGATGTAACAGGACTCTGACCCACATGCAGCATGCCACGCTGACAAGGTCCATAGCAGAGAGTCTCCCCTTTTGGTCTTTCAAGGTATCGTAAGATTTTTATATAAGGAAACAGCTCTATTTATCATGTCTACAGTCAAATAGAAACAATGTTTGCATGAGAACCTCTTGCTGCACTGTTGGATAAAGGCAAGGCCATGCAGGTAGCGTAATCACAGGTACTGGGTGGGAGCTGCCTGCAGGTTCCTCTGCAAGGAAGAGCTGGCTCAATTTCTCCTGTGGCCAGGGGATCTGTGCAGCACAGCACAGACCCAAAAGCCACACCATACACGCAGCGCGGCACAGCGCAGGCCTGGGGGTGCTCGGGTTAACTCTGTTGTGGGTCACTAACTGCTTGGTGTACAATGGTCTTCCCTTCAGGATCGCTACACAGACTTCCACTGCGAAAAACGTTGAGATGCCTACATGTGCTGGAGGATTTCAGACCTAGTGACAAAATGATCTCTCAGTTTCAGAATAAGAAAGCAATTTATCTGCTTCATGCTTTGTTCCCTATATAAAAATAGGAAAGCGTTTTCCGTGCACGTTTGAATTAATAATAATAATGGAATATGCAATGCATAAGAATGCTACAAATACACTCGCAATAGCAATACTTTGTCCTTCTCTAACGTCCTCCAGCCCTGAAGATCTCCATATTTCTTAAGTATCAATACTTTTCAATTTGCAACCCAAGGCAAGGTAAAAAAACCTATGATTACCCTTCTTCTAGGTATGGACAATGGCTAGCAAGGAACTACCGGTCAGACTGCCGGGAACCAGCTCTTCTTGCTGGATGAGGTGTTCGTCTTCTGTGCCTTGGGTTCGTCTCCCCTTCAGAAGTATGTGCTCTGACTGGGGGCCTCTTCTTTTTAACCAGGATGCCTTGGTCATCCTAGAAGCTCTTCTGCTTGATTTATAGTCAGCACGATCTTCCTTCGGAAGAACGCGGTAGCCTTCTTGCTCCGGAATTACGGGGCGAAAATGGGATCTCGGAACTGAACGGGTACGGCCCGGCCCGGGGTCTGTGCTGGCGGTCGGGAGCCCCTGCGCCGCCCGGCCTGCCCCACCTCTGCGCGGTTGGTCGCACGCAGGCCCTTCCCTGTCCCGACAGCGAATCCCGACCGCGACTCCGCTCGGTGGGTCGCCAACCCCTCCGCCCGCAGCCGCCGCCCGGCCCTGGGGAGCTCGGGGCGGGACACCAAGGAGCGGCTCCCCGGGGCCGAGACGGGCCGTGGCAGAGAAGCCCCGGGCAGCCGTGGCGGGGGGGGCGGGGAAGGCAGGGGAGGAGGCGGGCAGGCGGGCAGGCAGGCGGGCAGGCAGGCGGGCAGGCAGGCGGGCGGGCGGGCGGGGCGGGGGAGCTGCCGTTCCGCTCCTCCCCGCCGGGGCGAGCCGAGTTGGGAGCCGGTCGCGCGGGGACCGGTCCCGGAATCCGCCTCCGGCCGTGGACGCCCACTCGAGGTCATGTTCCAGGTGACGACAGCCCGCTCCCTGCGCCGGGCGGTCTCCCCCGGCTGCTGGCAGCAGCGGCTGCCCCGGCCCAGCCCCGCGCCCGCCGCCCCGCAGCGCCGCAGCCCGGCGCGGACCCCCGGGACGGCCCCCGCCCGCCTCCTCGCCTCCATGGCCCCCTCCGTCCGCTTCTCGCCCGCCGTCCGCAGCCTCTTCGATGAGCCGCTGGCCATCGCCGTGCAGGGCCTCGGCCCGCGGCAGCCGGTCACGCTGCGGACGTCCTTGCAGGACGAGACCGGCGAGCTCTTCCAGGCCTGCGCCCGCTACCGAGCGGGGGGCGACGGGGAGCTGGATCTCGCCCGCTGCCCCGCGCTGCCGGGAGGCAGCTTCTCCGGCCTGGAGCCCATGGGGCTGCTCTGGGCTTTGCAGCCCCAGAAGCCTTTCTGGCGGCTGGTGAAGCGGGACGTGCGGACCCCTCTCCTCCTGCAGCTGGAGGTGTTTGAGGGCCACGGGGACCCCCCCGGGCAGCTCCTGGCCCAGGCGCAGCACGAGCGGGTGTTCCTGCGGGACGGGGCCCGGAGAGACTCCGTGCGAGAGGGGAAGATCCGTGCGACGCTTTTCCTGCCGCCCGGTGAGTACCGGCCGTACCAGGCTCCTTCCCTCGCGGGTGCTGCCTCGGCTTTCGGCCCTGTGCTCCCAGGCCCGGAGCCAGACCCCCCCCCCCCTCCAGACCCCCACTGAGCACGGTACCGGGCAGAGGCCAAGGGGGAGCTGGACCTCGCCAGCTGGCGCTGGGCGCTCTTCAAGGAGTGGCCTGGTCAGCCCAAGCAGCCTTGATCCGCTGGCCACGCTCCTCACGTAGCACGGCTACGTGTGTTAAAACAAACGTGAGTTTATCAACTCGTATTGGACATGAAGGCATTGATCGCAGTGCCCTTTTTATTTCCAAATGCCGTGGGAGGTGGCGTCAGTTCGTCTGCAAGGTACCTTTCCTCTACTTGTCTGTTTTCCAGGGAATTCAGCTAGTAGTCCTCTGAGTTAGCTGAAGGTTGCTGTTCAAAAGCCTAGAGTCCTGAGCCTGCTGCTTCCCTTCCCAGCCTTTCCCCAGATCCTCAACTCAATCATTTCATAGTTGCTGCAGCCCAAGCTGCCTTTTGCTGCCATGTTTTTTCTCCAGTTCTTCTCTGTTTGTGAGCAGAAGATCAAGTAAGCATTAGACAAGTTTGCCCTTACAGTATTTTACTCGGAAAACGATCGAGAGGGTCTGTGAGGTTTTCAGATTGCCTTACAAACACTGTATTGTCCTCCCAGCAGCTGTCCAGACTTCTGCTAGTTGTCTGTGGGGTGCTTCATCTCTTGCCTCCTCTTGCTTGGGTAGTCTCTAGCAGCAACCCCCTGCCCCCATCCCACCCTCCCTTCTGCCTGTGACCCAGAGGCTTTCAGCAAGCATGTGTCTGGAACCCCATGTACTCAGGGGGCATCTCGTAGCACATGCCTTCCCCTCTCCCCCTTCTTCCCTGCCTGACCCCAGTAACTCTTTCGTGATAGTGCCAAAATCATACATGCTGTCCCAGCCAACGTCCCCGACTCTGCGTCGTAGCCCTGTGGGTGGAGGTGAATTTCCAGTTGTTCTTGTTTGTTGCCCGAGTTCTGTGTGTTAGCCTGCAAACACCTGAGGGAAGCCTTACCCTCTCTTCTGAGCAGCAGTAGGAGCGTCCCTCTTGGCCTCCTCCTTTCCATACTTTGTTATCATTTTGCAGCAATCCCTCTAGGCTCTGGACTTCAGTCCCTGTCTCATGATGAACCTAATGTAAAGCTTCCCTCACCAGGTTGGCAAGGCTGGTTACAAATGTTTTCTTCTCTTTGTCCAAGAATAAATGGCAGTAGTACATTTACAGTGAAACTGAGAAGCTGGAACCATCAGAAGATGAGATTTTTTGGATCCGTCTTCTGAGAAATGCACTAGGGAGAAGCCTCGTGGTTATTTTTGAAGCAGAGCTTGATACCTTTGCAGTGAATTTACATGATAGAGAGAACTATTTGTGACTGTCAAGGGATTCCTTCCCTTCCAGCCACGTGTTCCCTGATGTTACCCAAAACATAAGCAGGCCTGCTGTTTTGTGCTCTCTTGTCTGATCTTGAAGCAATGTAGCCATTTACTGAAAACTGGCACAGCAATTTAGGACCCTTAATACCATTCTGCTGCTCTATGTTTTTCTCTTTTTTTAAAAAGACGTATTCCCAGGCCTATGTATTTGGAATATAGATTAAAAATTGCAGGTTAATGTGTCCTATTATGTGGTCTCTTGCAGGAAGTGGCCCCTTTCCAGGGATTATTGACTTGTATGGAACTGGAGGAGGACTCCCTGAATACAGGGCATGCCTGCTGGCCAACCATGGCTTTGCTGTGCTGGCTCTGGCTTTCTACGGCTATGAAGACCTCCCCAAAGACATGAAGGAATTCCACCTGGAATATTTTGAAGAAGCCATAAACTACATGTTACAACACACCCAGGTTGGTTTGTTCATTGACAGTCTCTCACTACGGGAAACTCTATTAGTCAGGTCCTGCCAGACTGCTGATGGGGCAGAGCTGCTGTACTTAAAATAGCATCTCTGTTCAAGTTGGCTATAATTAATTTCGTTTATATCTTTAGCTCCCATTACAATGGTTCTTTGGCAGATTATTCCAGTTCTTCCTTTTGAACTGGCCAGGTGACACAGCGACACATAGGTCACATACTGATAATTTCTGCTCCATTCAACCCAGTGTCATAACTAGGGTACTAGTTGCCTGCAGGCTTACTGGACTTCCAGCAGGGCTTTTAGGTTTATGCTCTGTAGAATGTCCTTCAGAACTAAATGCCCTTTGCAGCCGCGGAGCACATGATGACCTTCTGTGATCCAGGTCTTAAGGGAGTCCACCAGTACACATTTGTTGCTGCATATTGTATAAGCTCTTAAAATCACTCCAAATGTTGGTATTTGGTGAGTGTGGGTTTTAGTAGCTAGTTGTGAACTTGGGGATCCTTCTAAATCGACAGCTCTTGGAAGAGAACCCTGCTAAGTTCTGCATCTCCTTCCAAGTAGCTGTGCATGACAACTAGAATTGCACAAGGCAGCACTTGGTTTCTCTGGAGAACTCAAAATAAATACCTTCCTCCACTTCAGAAAGTTGAGTAGTTGTTAAAGGTCTTGTTTGCTTTTCAGTCGCCCTAACCCTAACTGCTCATGCTACCTCTCTGCCCAAAAAACTCTGACAATTCCTTCCCCCCGCCTTTTTTTCCCCTGAGAGCAGTACCGTAGCCTCCCATTACACCTCCACTGATACCCTCCCCATGTTTTTAACACGTTGCAAAGTTTCAGCCATATTTTCTGATTTCCCCTTTTCTATGCTTCAAAGTCAGTGGGTTTGGAACCTATTACACTGGTGATAAGGTACAAAAGGTATTAAAATTAAATTTTGATGCTGTCTCAGAGCCTTTTTACCGCTGAGTGTCTTTGGATAGTGGAGCAGTTGTGATATTAGCTAACCTTCTTCCAATATCCTTAGAGGATTTCAGCACCCTGTAAGATCATTTAGCTTTCCTATTCTAGTTAATTTGCCTGTGTAAGAGAAAATGAAGGTAACCTATTCTAGACTGACTTCAGAGGACTGTACAATTTGCTTAGAAAAATGGTTTTAATGGGTTATTTTTTTAAGATACATTTTAATGAGTAAGCTATCTCAGAACACTTCCTTTTCACTGTGAGTTAGACACTAAGCATACTAGAGAAACAGGATAGCAGCTGATGCGGTGTCTGCTACCCCATGTTAGCTTCTTAATAGGGGAATCGGAGACAAGTGGTTGAATATAAGAAATACATTATCATAACTGATGACAGTATCGTAGTCATTGCTGAGTTTGAGCATTTTGCACTGAAAGAAAGCATTTCTAGAAGAGGCCTCCCCTGGCCCTTCCCTCTTCTTCCCTGAACTGCCTTATACGCAAAGGGAATCTGGGGCTGCACGTCTGCATGTTTTTTGCAAGCACCGCTGTATCCTCTGCGTATGCTTTGGCACTGAGCCTTGTAGCTTTGTTAGGATGATGCTGCAGTCTCAGCAGGGTTTATGATCATAAATCAAGCACAGAACAGTACCCCAGGCTCCCTCAGACGTGGGCCCTGCACACAGGACCTTGGATGCCTATACCTGGGGTCCAGATTCAGGACAAAACACTGCTGCAAACATGGCATCATTTTAAAGAAGTGGCGTGCTGTGGTTCATTGCTTGTGGTTTCTCTTCTCTCCCCTCCAGGTTAAAGGTCCAGGGATTGGTTTGCTTGGAATCTCGAAGGGGGGTGACCTGTGCCTCTCCATGGCTTCCTTCCTAAAGGGCATCACGGCCGCCGCCATTATCAATGGCTCAGTGGCAAACGTGGGTGCAGTGCTTCGCTACAAGGACATCACCATTCCACCCCTTAGTTTCAATGCAAAACGCATCAAGGTCAACAAGTCTGGGATTGCTGATATTTTCGATGTACTGAGCAACCCGCTAGAAGGGCCTGACCGCCAAAGCCTTATCCCTTTGGAGAAGGCCGAGTGTCGCTTCTTGTTCATTGTTGGCCAGGATGATCGCAACTGGAAAAGCGAATTCTTTGCAGTTGAGGGGGGCAAACGTTTGCAAGCTCATGGGAAGGAAAAGCCTGAGATAGTCTGTTATCCTGGAGCAGGGCACTACATTGAACCCCCCTTTTTCCCAATGTGTGCAGCCTCAATGCACCTGCTAGTTGGCATGCCTGTGGTGTGGGGAGGGGAGCCCAAGGCACACTGCGAGGCACAGGTAGATGCTTGGCAGCAGATCCTAGCTTTCTTCCGCAAACACCTCTCGGGCGAGCCATCTGGAATATCCAGTAAGATGTGATGTGAGTTAGGTTACTTTGCAGATGAAGATGTTGGTGTTTCAAGTTTGTTTTGTTAAATGGCTCTGAATGAGAACAAAGAACATCAGGGAATTAGCTATTGGGTTTCTTGGAGGTGGTAGTGGGCAAGAGCGTGAGAGCTGCTTCCTTTTAACACGCTCCTCTAACCTCGGTTAGAGGTCTTGGCCTCCCGGTATGTGAAGTATGGGATTACAAGCTGTGGAAAAATGATGGTGGTAAGGCTGGGTCTGCTTTGAATGTGAATTTAAGTGGAAGGTAACTCATCCAAGCTGAGAACTGGGATGAAAATTTGCCTTGGCTTTCTCAGAGGAAACATGTTGTACGCTATTGCCCTTACCAGAGCCAGCTTTGTGCTCTAGTTTTTCAGGAAGCAGCTGTTCTCTCTTCCTGCCTCTGGTGATGCTTCTGTTGGCTCTGTGCACTTCCCTCTCCTTCCTTGCTCTTTCTTCTTCTCCCACATCGCTGAAATACATCTGCCTTAACACTTAATATCTAATGTTTCACTTGCCAAAAGCAGCAATACTGTGCCTGGATCCTCAGATAACACATCTCCCTTTTATGGACAACAACAGCCCGTAGCCTAACGTGACATTCTGGGCACATGCAATAGAAATGAGACATTCGTATGGTTTTGGGAAGTTCACGAGCATGAAGAAACAACAGAATTGGACCCGTTGGTAGTCATGCCTGGAACTGCCCGTGGGCATCTCCTCGGCAGGGCTGGATATCCCTGGGCAAGGTCCACAGCACTCTTGGATGGCAGTTTCTCCCTGCCTGTACATTTCCCTTAATGCCTCCACAGCAGCCTGCTTGTAAGCGCTGGGCAAAACAGCAAGGCTGCGAAGCTGGCGTGACAGCTCCTTGAGGCAACTTTGCGTTACCACCGAGTGCTAGGCGGGCAGCTTTGCAGGAGCTGCCACTGTCGTGAGTGGGGAGGCAGGCTGGAAGGGGCGGTGAAGCGGTGGCGTTGCTGTGGCGGACGCTGGTCTCTCTCCCGCTAGGCCTTGCGGGCCGCCGGGCTTCCTTGCTGGTTCTCTCTGAGGAGCGGGGGGGGGGCTGCGGGGCACTCTCTCAGGAACGTTTGGCGCCCGGTTTGAAAGAAAACGCACCGAATATTGCTCACGGGGCGCTGGGGGGGGCTTGCGCTGTCGTACAGAAATAAGTTTTTTAACACGTTAGTGCCTTACAAACCCAAGCCGAGTGGATGTATCCACGTCGCTGTTTGCGTTCTGTGTGAATTCTGTAGGCGTCTTTACGCGGTTTGCGTTCGCTGTGTTTTGTAACGGATTAAAACGAAACGTTAAACCTCTGCCAACGCCTCCCTTCCCCAGAGGGTTGGAGGGTTCGGGGGAAGGCTGAGGGGGGGAGGCGGGCTGAGGGAGGGGGGGGAGGCGGGCTGAGGGGGGGGGGGGGGGGGGGGAGAAGCGCGAGGCGGCGCAGCGGCGGGAACGGCCCCGGGGGAGGCGGCCTTTCCCGCCCCGCCCTAACAACGCGCCGCTTGGAGGAGGGGGGCGGGAGCTCTGCTCTCGATTGAGGCTGCCTGGAGGGGGCGGCGGCCGCGCCGCCGTTATTGCCGTTGAGCGCGGCGGCTCTGCCTCAGCTGCCGCCGTCATGTGGAGAGCGGTCGCAGCCGCCGCCTCGGCCCCGGCGAGGGTCCTGTGCCGCGCCCCGCCGCCGCCGCCGCCCCCCCTCCGGCGGCGGGCCGTCAGCGTGGCCGTGTCCCCCGCCGCCGGCCTGGCGGACGAGCGGGTGGAGACGCGGGTGGCGGGGCTGGGCCCGGGGCAGGCGGTGACCCTGCGGGCGGTGGCGGCCGACGAGCGCGGCTGCCTCTTCCAGTCGTGCGCGCACTACCGGGCGGACGGCCGCGGCGAGCTGCACCTGGGCACGGACGCCTCGCACGGCGGGGACTACACCGGCGTGGAGCCCATGGGGCTCTTCTGGAGCCTCGCCCCCGCCGGCATGGAGAGGCCGTACCAGCGGCTCGTTCCGCGCAGCACCGGCACCCCGATGAAGGTGGAGATGCTGGTCCACCAGGGCCACAGCCTGCCCGGCGCCATCCCCGGGGCGGTGGTGGCCAAGGCCGAGGTGGAGAGGTGGTTCACGGCCCCCGGCGTGCGGAGGATCCGGCTGAAGGAGGGAGGCGTAAGGGGCTCCCTCTTCCTGCCGCCGGGTGAGTGCCCCGGCCGGAGACCTTTGCCCCGGGGCCGGCGGGACCCTTCGGCTTCCCTGTCCAGAGCAAGTGAAGTCCCTTTTAAAAGAAAAACATATCAAGGACAGCACCCGGGACATCCATATTCCCTAATAGCGCTGAACGCCACCCTGCAGACAGGTGGCCGGTGTTTTTTTGCCTTGAAATCTTAGGGAGACACTCCCAAAGGCTTGTTGGGACGTGGCCCTGCTTGTGCCTGGCCACGCTGCCCGGTCCTTACCGGGCAGGGCAGGCAGGGGCAGGTGGCTCTTGCGAGACAGGCAGAAGCTTAAGTGAGAAGAGGGGTTGTGGTGTTTACCATGTTGCTGCTCTCGGCCTACCATTTTTCAGTAGGTTTGGCGTTTGCTCTGGACCGCCGGAATCTGTAATGTTCAGAAAAGCTGAAAGGCTTCATCGTGTGAGCCTGTGCTAAATCCCCTAAGGATTTTACCCTGAGTAGAAGTGAATCAAAAAGGCGATTTTCTTCCCTGTGAAACACAGGCAAGTCAGCAGAGCAGCAGAAGAGATTCTAGAAAATAGGTATTCTACCTCTGCTACACCAGAGCCAAAGCTAAGTTAATAGTTGAATTACTTCCCTTGTTCTGTGGCATAAAGGCAAAACAGATTTCTGAGCAAGTTCTACCTGTTCTGCTTGTGGGATACTTGTGCTTTATGAGGTGTGATACTCTGATGGACTGCTGGTGGTGGTGGAAAATGAAACCTTACAACTATGATGGTGTTTGTACACTTGAGCCATGATTTAAACTTCTTGTATTTCCCTGAGTGTTGTGCTACTAGAACTGCCCTCCATATTACCTCTGATTTATAGCGACTTGGTTCAGCAAATCCCCCAAGTACCGCTACAGTTATTAGGGATTTAAGTATTTTCAGTGAATGCTTTCCAAACTGATAATCTCTTTATCCATTTAGACACGGATCCAAAGTCCACTGAAGAAAAAAACAACAACAGAGATTGAACTTTGAATTTTGGATGAAATATTTAGTCAGCATTCTGGATTTTCCATCACTGAGATGTGGTTGTTTTGATATATCCTGTGTTAGCGGATGAGCTGGATTTCTGCTGAGCTCAGTGGGAATCCAGAGATCTGCAAGATAGAACTGCATTTTTCCCTTTAGAAAGTCTGGTGTTGTAGTAGTGTGGAAAAGTCTGGAATCATTATAAATAAATTATACTGGCATCCTTCCTGAGGGAGGATTCAGTTACAGCATTGCTACCATACCTTTCTTTGCTCCAGGGATGGAAAAATGTTAATACTATTAAGATAGGAATCTTAAACATGAACCGTTTTTAGTAAACGTGAGATGACATGAGTGGGCTTATGCTGTAGTTTTAATATGAAACTGATTTCTCAATTCAGGCATAAGAGTAACAGGTGTGGGGGTTTGTGTGTTTTTAAGCAGTAGTAAAGTTGTCTAGCTCCTTTTATCCTGCTTTTTAGTGAGCTATGCAGAAACTGTATACGTGGGCATGTGTAGGCACTCAGGAAGGCAGTCCAGGATCCTTGTGTAAGTTAAAGGCTGTCTTCATGAGAGAGAAACACATTATTGCTTGACTGTGTTCTGATCGCATGTTCTTGGTAGAAAGCTTTCCAGTTAGGGGTGACCAATGAATACTTCTTTTTCTAGCCACCTAGGCTGACTGTTGTTAACTAAAGGTTACTGTTGATCGTGGCATTAGGATAAATTTATCCAGACCAAATTTCTCTCGAGTAGAATATTGAACTTCTGTGAAATATTTCAGAACTTAAAGAAAACCCCAGAGCACGTATCAGTCCTTTTCTGACTTGCTTTAAGTTAGGACGTTTCCACCATCTACCATGCCTTGTCCAAAACTTCCTTTTTTCAAGCACCTTGAAATGCCAGAGGTCTTTTCTTTATTGCATATAGGTTATGTCAGAGAGTTAATGCACTCTTGGCACAAGCAGGTACTTTTTCCGCTGAGGTGGTTGTAGCCAGCTGGATCCGAGTGCATCAGTGGTGACATCTGGTGGCCAGGAAAAACGAAAAAGTAAAAAAAAAAAAAAAAAGGAATTGCCTGCCTGGGGTCTTTATAGTTCCAAGAGGTAGTAGTATCCTTAGCGCTTTAACCTAACGTCTCCTGGTGTGGCGTACGGTAATATCAAAACACGACCTTGGCTGCAAAAGCATGCTCGTTTAAAATTGTGGTTCTGATTATCTCTGTAGTTCTGTGGGACTGACTGTATATGTGTATACGCATGTTTATCTATGCATCAGTCATGCACACCTAACTGCACCCACATAGCTCTCAGTTTTACCCTCTGTCTCCTCACATCTGCAGTAGCAGTTCTGCTGCCAAGTGTTACAGTTGAGATAGAGATGGTAAGTGCAGTTGATTTCATCTAGCAATGGGTGTCTCTCTGCTGTGCTTTGCTCAATGTACCTTTTTCCAGAGTTTGCGTTAAGTTTTGTAGAATTTACTTCCAGGGCTCGGTGCTGTTGCCTCATTAGTAACGAGCGTGCACTTTGCTAATTAAGGTCTGACTTCTTTGTGGGAAAATAGATGATTTAGAGTATGATTGTTGTGAGGGTGGGAGGTTAAGACCATTGAGAAATACATATAGAACATTTTTTTTTTTTTTTAAAAGAAGCAAGTTTAACTGTTCACATATTTTTACAGGAAGGTAAGAACCTATTCTTAGTTTGAAATAGCTAAAGTGGGTTCTCTAATCTCTGTTGTGCAAATGGAAAAGTAATGATTATTAATAGAAAATGTCTTAAGCCTTCTATATTTTGTTGTTCGCTCTTCACCAGATAGTTTTTAGTGTCCTGTTTGATAAGTTGTCATCTGTACCTCTTCTTTTTAATATAGGGGATGGCCCCTTTCCAGGAGTGATTGACATGTACGGTGATGAAGGAGGTTTGATTGAATTTAGATCCAGTCTCCTGGCTACCCATGGTTTTGCTGCTCTTTCTCTGCCATATTTTGATTTTGAAGATCTGCCTAAGGTCATGAAAGAATTCAAACTCGAGTACTTTGAGGAGGCCGCTAGATTCCTACGGCGTCACCCGAAGGTGAGTGTAATGAGAGATCTCTCAGGACAAAGGAGGATTCAGCAGTCATGGCCAAGTGGTGGCAGTGATTTTTTGGAGTATCAGTTTCTGCTGAGCAGGTTTAGGGCCAATAACGGAAAAAGTGTAGGTCCTGCATAGGCGGCAGTGCATATGACTGCAGAGAGTGAATTTCTTCCAGCACAAGCTGTCTGTTAAATAAACTCATGCTGGAAACTAGAAGATGCCTAATCATTAGAACAGTGAAGTGCTGCAATATCATCCAAACAGGAGCAGTGGTGATAAAGATGGGTTTTTTAAAAATGAAATCAATTAGTTTAAGAAAGGATGATACAAAACTGCTCAATAGTCAGCGAAGGAAGGCATTTGATGACTTGGGATGTCGCTTTCAGTTTTACTTTACAGGCTAGAAAAGGACAAGGCTAAATACTACTTATTAATCCTTCAAACGTCAATTGTGAGGTTACTTTATTTGCCTGAGACATATATTGCAATAGACTGTGCTTGAATTTCCTGCTACCTGTTTTGGGAAAAAGAGAAAATATTTGCATCAAAATATGCCGTAGGGACTAGGTGAGGTCCAAGTGATGGTACTTCTTGTGTCTGTTTGTGTTACTTTCTGGGGTTTGACGGCTCTTGTTGTCTCTGAAAATAAGACACTAAACAGAAGGAGGAGCCTGGGTCCAGACTGTAGCATTCCAACAGATCACATCAATAATTAACCTAACCTTTTTCCTTTTTTTTTTTTTAGTAACACAATTCCAAAGGCATTTAATGGCTAATCCCATTATAATGTATACTTCCTTTATTCCTTTCTTCCTCTCTTCCCCACCCCCTATCTTACCTGAAGGTGAAGGGACCAGGAGTTGGAGTGATTGGGACTGGGAAAGGGGCAGAATTAGCACTCTCCATGATCACCTTCCTGCCAGAAGTAGTGGCTGCTGTCTGTATCTCTGGCTGTAGTTCAAACACAGTTGCAGACCTCCATTATGGTGAGATGACTCTGCCTGGGCTGCGTTTTGATATGAATAAGGTCAGTGTTTCTGACGCTGGTGTATTTGACATTTTTGAAGCTCTGGATGACCCAACGAATCCTGCTAATTCTCCTTGCACGATCCCCATTGAAAAAGCAGAAGGTCACTTTCTCTTAGTGGTAGGGGAAGATGATCGTATGTGGAAGAGCTCCTTATATGCTGAGCTTGCAATTGGGCGCCTACGCCAGCATGGGAAAGAAAACTTTGAACTCTTGAGTTATCCAGGAGCAGGTCACCGAATTGATCCTCCTTCTACTCCATTTTGTCAGGTAGCTATGGATCGTGTTCTGGGGGTGCCTGTTCTGGGGGGCGGAGAGAGCAAAGCACATGCCCATGCACAGGAACACTCCTGGGGAAAGATTCAGGAGTTTCTGCACTTGCATTTGGGATGAACACTTAAGCACCTGCAAGCTGTTGCAGAATTGCAGAGGAGTGAGCTTGAGCCACCAAAATGACAGGTGAATTGGAGGGACTGGCTGAGAAAAGCTTTGAAATATGAAATAACCAAATGACTACTTAGCTACAAGTATAAATCCAAAAAGAAAGGGATTTATTTGAACTAGCCTAAGTTATGTTAACTAGGTACACAGAGGAGAAGTGAAACAATGGTAAGTAGGCTGCATTGTAGTACAAATTTGACAGCCTGAATTGGTCATGATATCAAGCGACAAGTATCTGAAGAGAGTAGTGGGTACTTTCTTGCTTGCAGTATTTATGACTTGGAGAATTTAACAGCTAGCCTGCACCCTCAGCAATGACAGACTGGATCGTACCTGGGGAATGATGGCAACCCATAGATGATAAACTTTGACATCAAAATGATAAATGATTCTGGCTGTGGATCTTAAGTTACCTTAGCCCAGAACTCTCACATTTACAGCCACGTACACATTGGAAATGTTTTCTATTTACATGAAGCTGGTGATACCTATTTGTAATGAGGCTCATATACCTTTAACTTAGGTAGTGGTCTTCTGGTGACAGTCTGTTTCTTTTGAACAAAAACTACCTGCAGAGTGGGAAGATGAAGAGTACTTTTCCCGTCATCCAGGGAGAAGAGAATGGCAGCACTATCACTGTCTTGTGTTAGGGATGTAATCATCCATCTATTCCTATAATGTCTTGGATTGGCATTTGACGCTCAGGGTATTAAAATTCTGTTGGATAGGTTAAAGCATGGTTAAAAGCAGTTATGATACATGGAAGTCTTACTTCTCTCTTTGTCGCTTGTTTTAAAACTAATAACACCTGCCAATAAGTTAGGGACTAATTACTTGTGGAACTCTTTAGTAATGATGTCAACAGATGCTGATAGCTGTTCTTGGGGAGGAAGTGGAGTTGAGAGACAGAAAACCTAGCCAGTAGAGGATTAACACTGACTGTAAAAAGCCATCACCTTATGGTGATGATTAACTTAGAATCATAATACTTAAAAAAAAAAAAAAAAAAAAAAAACCAAAAAAACCAAAAACCAAAAAAAACCCCCAAACCAAAAAGGAAACAAAACCAAAAAAAACCCCTAAAACCAAAACCCAAAACCAACCCAACCCCAGATCTAGGATATCTTTTTCATGACTGCCTGGGATGATTGGGGTTTTGCATCCTAATTAATTTTTGGCTAGTGCCTTATTTTTCCCCACCACTCAGGTAGAAGGGAACAACTTCTTCCGAAATGAGTTGATCTCTTGAGAGGGTCTTGCTGGAATGGTGCCAGTGCTGAAGGCCTGTTTAACAGGGGCCTCTATCAGTACAATTTCTCCTTCCAAGGTCATTTTGTCAGACCAGTTTGAGAGCTGCCCAGGAAAACACAAAACCTTCATTTATGGTACTGAGTCTTGCTTTGCTCTCAGGGATCTTTTCTCTCCAGTTAACTGTCATTATGCTGCTGCTCAGGTCTCATTAGCTTTCTGCAACTCTTACTACTCCTTATAATTTGAAGTTACATGTTCTCAACACGCCGTCACTGCCAATTGAACGATTTATCCATCCACTCCTTGCAAGAGAAACTCCATCCTACTCACTCCACACAAAATGTCCTCACGCCTAGTCTCTGTAAACTCCCTCGCTGGCTGAAGAGCTTTTTGCAGAGTTACAGCTAGTGCTTGAACCTCCACTAAAACCGGCAGCCCCAGAAGTCCAGGACCACAGCCTGCTGTGGTGTGCATATTGGTGTCACCCAGGCTTAAAACCCTGCCTTCTTTCCAAACGCACTCCAAGTTGCAACCATAGAGGAAAGGGTTGTCTGAAGGTTTCCGTTTGTTCAGTCTGCCTCGTCATCGCCATCTCCAGTAGTCGGGGCTGCGTAATTGTGGTAGAGCAGCGCCGCCTCCCTTAACACTGTTTTGTTACCTGCCCAGTTCTGATACCTGTGTCTCCACGCTGCAATCCTACCTCAGCCTATCCATTGCCATGCAAGATGGCAAGCTGGAGGTTCAGGAATTAAATGTTAAGTTGTAAATAAACCAAAAACCGGGTACCTTTAAAGTCCTCGGACTTCACTTCTAAAGCACAAGCCTTTTAAAATAATTCAGTTATAGATGTTGTCAGATATATGCAATTTGAAAGAGAAGTAAAACACTTTATTAAAAAGCGAGCCTGTTTAAGAATTTGATGTTATGTTTTTGTTTCCAAATAGTGCATTTGTTTGGGAAGTTGAATGATATTTTTTTAAACAAAGAAAGGAGGAAAAATAAAAAGAATGAAACTTTACTGTGAAGACCCTTTTGTGCAGAGGTCAAGGTATATTCCTGGACAAAATAACTCACAGAAGTGTCTGTGGAAATCCAGCCAACTTTTGCGCTAGCGTTTTGTATATGAACAATGCTACTTGGAGACCAAAGGGTCGTCGCAGACGCTCTGAAGGTTAGGTAGCTGTTTCCCGAAGCACACATTAAAGCGATGACAGCCTTCGTTACGGCCACGTTATTTATAGGGGTTTGCGTTCCTTGCCTGGCCGAACTCCCACGGTGTTTCACGGAGGCTGTTGCCGGGGGAGGGGGGGGGGAGGGCGGGGGCTGGATTAGCTTCACTAGCTGAACCCGGGCAGGGGGTGGCTGAGGCGCCTCTAACCTTGGGGTTCCGAGACACACACCCCCCCCGGGCTCCGACAGAGCTACCGTTACGGCTAGAGCCGGGCGGGGAGCGCCTGGCGGGAGGACCGCCGCCCCCGCCACGTCCCACAATGCGTCGCGGAGCGCCCCCTACGCGACTTCCGGCAGGGGACTTTCTCTGTGGCCGCGCATCTCTATGGTCGCCAGGTGCGGTTGCCTTCGCGCTCACCACACCCACACCCCCCCCCCCCCCCGCCCCGACGTGTCAGTGGCGCCGCGCATGCGCGGGAGGCGGCCGTGCCATAGCAACCGGAGCGTTAACGGTAGCAACGGCAATGGTGGGTCCCTTCAGTGCCGGGGAGGGCGCCGGGCCCTCAGGGGTGGCGGCTGGCCCGGCGGCTGCTCGGGAGGCCGGGGGCTTGGGGAGAGGCTGAGCGGCGGCGTCCCCGGGACCCAGCGGCGGCAGCTGGGGGAGGGCGGTGAGGGCACGACGACCGGGGCCTGCTCTGGGAGGGAGGGAGGGGGGGGGGGCGGCTGGCTGGTCCCCTCCGCTGGCGCGGCGAGGCGAGGCGGAAGGGGGCCCGGGGTTGTGCGAGCGGCGTCCCCTCAGGGCTGCCGCCGAGCGGCCCCCGGGGCGCCGGCTGTGGCAGCGCGGAGCCGAGCCCTTCGCGGTCCGGGCTTCCCCCGAGCTGGTCTCTGGCGCCGAGCAGCCTGGGCAGGGTACAAGTTGGCCAGAAGGCAGCCCAGTGCTCGGGGCGTTGGCTGAGGCGGGGGTGTGGGGGGGCTGTGTGGCCTGTTAAGTGATTTCAGGGATAGATCAAAGCAGTGGGGAGTCTGGGATGCCATCATCTAAAAACCTGAGTTAGTACGTGGTTTTAAGGCAGCAGCATCTGCGATTACTACAGCGATTAGCTTGGTATCTGTTGCTGTGCAGTTCTGATTTGCGTTATTTAACATATAAATAAATGTTTGCAAATGAAGGCAAAGTGTCACTGTTTTACTTTTTCTTGGGGGTCTAAATTTTTCAAATACTCTGTGTCCAACAACCACGTTTTGGGGGGGGGAAATACTTCTTCTGTTATGACTTTCTTGTGTACGGGGATGGGGGTTTTTTCCCCTTAAGGTATTATGTTTCTTGTTCCTGCCATGTTGATGGTGACTCTTCAGGGTGACAATTTCAGCTATTGATCACTTGGCATTTTGAATATTTTAAGTAACGTGACCTTCTTTAGTCTAAATACTGGTAGGAAATTGTTCAATATGCAGGTAGGGGAACCCTGCAAACTTGCTTCTCAGAGGGAGGGTTTCCTTAAGTAACCTCCCGTGCCAGAAGATACTATGATTTATCTACAGAAATTTCAAGTGCACTTGAAATAAGACAAAATCTGTGATATGTGTTCTCCAGATAACCCACTACGCTGATTTTCCTATTTCCACCAAATCGGGTAGTACAATGGGAGAGACAAGTCAGCAGAGGTCAGGGAAGAAGCTGCTCCTTGTGCTCACACAGATCACTAGCTTTGAAGTTCAATCTGGTTTTAGGCGTGAGTTTGAAACAGAAGGCAGCGCTGGTCATATAAATCCGGTTCTGTCTTCAACACGAGTGACTGAGAACACGTACCCAAATGACATAACGATTGCCTACCATAATTATGAAAAATGCAATGAAGTTTCTGTCCCAAAAACCTGATTAACTGGAAGCCAGCTGTTTTTGCTGGCACACTGGTAGCTGTTAATCAGGTTTCATGAAGCTGTTGGCGTGGGAACTAGGAACGTGATCTTCTCAACATGAGGAGGTCACGCGGGTGTTTGTGTGCAGCAGACACCAAGGAGATACTGCCATGGCAGGAGTTTGCCAGGTCATCTACAGTGGGACCTGGAGTAGCTACCACGTGGTATAGACAGGATTAAAACGAATGCCCATCAGTGGGCGGAAGCAGCTGGAACATCTGAGGATGCTCAGTGATATATGTCTAAATGAAGGTATATATTTATGCATACGGAGATGCATGCTCAGACTTCTTGGTGTTGCTGGGCCTTGGACTGTTGCAGGGTGTTCAGCGGCTGTAGCCATTCTTTTACATGCAGCTGCCTCAACTGCTGTCTTTCACTGGTGGGTCCAGAGTTTCCAGGGGTCTTAAGTAAAGCACCCAACACTAAAGCTCTGTGACCGAGGTGATTGCCTGTAAGATTTTGGGTGGAAGTTAGTTTGTTGGTTTTAACTTTTACAGTCCTTTTTTGGATATCTGATTACCAGAAAGGCTGCTTCTATCCACATGTGGTAGTGCTACACTTAAGAGCAATAGAGATGCCCAAACTAGAGTCCTGTTTTTGTATAAAGGAGGCTGTTGATCAGTTTTCATGAAAGATTGGTCTCTGAAACCTTTTTAATCCAACAGACATCTTGGAATATGTTTAATGTTTAGGATAGATCAGAGTTCCTCTATATACTATTGTTTTGGATATCATCATGTGGTTTTGATAAGACTCTGATGTGAGGCAGAAAAGTTGGGAGTTAGTGACAACAGAAAGTTGGTCAATGGGTCAATCCTTAAAAAGCCTTGTACAGCAGCTCTCAGATTTTTCCTGAGCAATACATGTTTTCACACTGTGTGGTGTGACTTGATATAAAACGGTTGGAGAAAAACAAACATAAACAGTCCAGATTGCTCTTGATTTTTGTCAAGTTGTACCTTATTTTCCTCAGTGAATCTCAAGAGGCTGTATCATTGTGTCTACTCACAGACTTGCTTTCAGACAGGAAGTTCCTAATGCACAGTAATAGAAAGTCTGGGGGTTTAAGAGCATTAGACCACATTTTTCAATGCAGTAACCTCTTATATCTTTGAATTGAATTTCACCATGAAAGCTAACAAGCAGTGTCCCAAACCTGTGCTCCAGATGGGGCAGAGAGTTAGATCAGGAAGATAACGTTCTTGCATGAAGCCAGTTTATTGCTTCTGAAAATGCTACCAAGTACCCCAGAAAATAAAATTACCAGACACTGAGGGGTTCCGGCTTCTTAGAATCAGCTGGGGGAAGACAACACAGGAAAGTGGTAGAAGGGGCTAGACAAGCAGGATAGGTTTGCAGTGAACAAGCCAACTAAAAATTTGCAATGAATATTCATCTAAATTTGTTTCATTTTTAGGCAAAAGCAACAACTATCAAAGAAGCTCTAGCCAAATGGGTAAGTATCTAGCTGCTCTGCAGTACTCCATGGCATGGGGTTTGATTGTATTAGCTAAATCTGTTTTTCAAACATTTTAAGAACTATGTTTGCTTGAAACATCTGCTACAGGAATTTTCACAAAGTAAAAATTCTATTATTATTGTTGTTGTTATTATTATTGTTATTATTATTGAAGTATAATACATTCTGTTGGACTTTCTATGTGTTCTTCTTAAATTGATATGGCTGGTAAAGATGAGTCTGTTTTGCTCTCCTGCCTTGTTCTGCTGACTATGCATTGATAGAAGGCCTGAGGCTACAAAGAGATTTAAAGTTGGGGATGTCTTATGTTTTAATTATGCTCTGTTCATTTTACCTGAATGTAGTCCTTCCCATTGAATAAACAAGTATGAAATTCTCACTGTACTGAAGTCAGCAAAACTTCTACTATTGTCTTTTAACATATTGTCCCACATACTGTGCAAAGCTTAACCCAGAATGAGTTTCTTGCCTGTTTTTCTTCTTAAAGTACTGTGTTAATCCAGACAGTCATTTGGGGTGGTGACTGACCTGGTCTTGGAGCCTTCTAGAAAGCTGTTTATTGGCAAGGATGCAGACGTAATTTCAAATGATGATGTAGGATGCTCTGGGGTCAGGTTCACAGTCCCGTAAAACCAGTGAGAATCTTTCTCCAGTCTCAGTGATTTTTAGATGAGGGCACAGATGTGCCATTCAGTATACATGCACTCTCCCACTAATCGTGGCCAGCTCCTAGAGCAAGAGTTGATAAATGTTTTGGTCTCTAGAAGATCTAGATGTGAGGCAGTGTGGGCAGGTACAGTTGAAAGCCAGAAGATCTGTACCATCAGCTCAAGGTACTAGTCTGTACTTGAAGACTGCTTCCTTTCAGAATTTTATCATTGTTTAGTACCTTCAGTATTTCAGGGTTTTTTCAGTTTTGTTAGTATTTCCCACAAACTTCACTCCTGCTCTCCTAATAAAAACTAGAATGCAAGAACTTGTGGACATTAGCATTACTAGAGGTGTGAACTGAGTATTAAAAAAATTTTCCTTTTCCTTCCTCATTCTTTCTGTCCTTCAAAATCTCAACTCCATGTTTCCTATTAATTTTCCATTTGCTCCTCTGTCACATGTCTTAGAGATAATAGACCTGTGTCAGTGAGTTTCCATTAATGTTAGGCATGAAGTGCTGAATTTGCTTTTCTGTTCATGTTATTGGGGGTGGGTCTAAATATTCCTTTTACTACTCATAATCTGGGTCCATGTGACTTTTAAAATTGGGTCTGGTGGTGTGTTGCATTCCAGATGTTTTTCTTCCCTTTTAAGGGTTTACCTATGCCCTACAGTCAGGGTGACAGAAGTTAAATCAAAGCAACTTGAACTTTAAATCAAAGCAACTTTAACTTAGCAAACACATAATCTGTTCTTAAAAAAGCATCTGTTCTACCTGTGGTTTCTCTGTGGCTTACTGTGGTTGTTCAGCTGACCCTTCTTCCAGAAGCACATGGCAATCACGATGCATTTTCTTGCTGCAAGTGCTCACTGCTGACCACAGTCTGTGCTGGAAGCTCTCTCCCTTCCACGTTTTTAAGAAAAAAATGTATTTTATTTGTCAGTATAAAACAATAGATTATAAACTGAGTATAAATGCAAATAGATAGTGTGTTGTTCTTAGAAAAGAAAATGGAAGTTTCACATTTATATAGTGACTTAGTTTGAACACATTCACCATATTCTAGCAAAACATCCAACAGGCTTATTTGCCAAATTGCTAATTATGAGTAAAAATATTATCACACTGAATTTTGACAGAAACTGGAATATAAGTAAATGCACAAGGCAACATGCTAATTTTTTATTAAAGTAAGTTGCCTGAAGTATTTGGGGTACATAAGATAGAAAATAATGTTATCAAAACCTGATCTTGTGCTGTGGGATTCTTAAAGACTTCTGGGATGCAATTCATTTCATTACAAAGTAGCCATATAAACCAGGCCAGACCTCAGCTATCTCACTTTTCAGTAGCTGCATAAAAATGGGGGAGAAGACAAGAGTCCTTGTTTTGAAAGTGCGGAGTAGATTTCTCCTTCGTTAATGGACCTCTAGTCCTCCCACTGAACACTGAGTGAATTGACAAAATGTTCCCTTTGTGCTGTCAGGGAGGCAGCTGTCAAAACTGGTGGTACTACCCAAATAGATACTTGTTCTAAGCATTTAGTCAATAATTACAATTGCTTCAGAATTGTGAAAGATTTAATAGACTATATTTTTTAATAAACTCAAGTTATGGCCATTTTTTCTAAAGTTCTGAACTTTATAGAGTATTTAATCTAGAAAATTATCAACCTAGGCTGTAAATAGGAAATTTGTCTTTTTGCTGTATTCTCTAAAGTGTGAAATCTTCCCCCACTCTTTTTTAATGGCTAATTAGAAATTATTTTTTTTAGATTCTTAACTCTGTGCATCTCTTGAGGTTCTCCTGCAAAACACACTCCACTGTGTTCAGTTTGTGTTGTTAGGCGTGAGTTCTGACTTTTATGGCTGAAGTGGGAAGGAGATTTTTCTGTCAGAGCTTTTAAGAATCTGCTTCTGCTACAGATTGGCCCTTGCTGAGGCTTCTATGTGTCAGTCTCCATGGAAGTACCTCCATTCAGAATTTTAAACCTCCATCTGTTCTCCATTTCTTTACGGCAGAGGACCCCTTAATGAAATCACTCACGTGCAACACAACTTTTAAAAAAAGCATATGTAATGTTTAAGTTCTTTTGATATCTTGAAAATAAGCTAGCCTTCCCCTCTTTATGCTATGCCAGCAGGAATCTTGATAAACAGTATTCAGAATGCCTTCTCGTTTCAGTAATACCTTTTAGTAGTATATTGGAATTACTTCTATAGTAATTACTTTTATAGTAATTTTTTAGTATAGTAATTTTTAGTAATTGCATGTAGCTATGAGCCTCTTCTTCACTTTCTCTTTTCTTTAGGAAGAAAAAAGTGGCCAGAAGGCTTCAGAGGCAAAGGAGGTGAAACTGTACGGTCAGATTCCTCCTGTAGAGAGGATGGATGAATCTCTCTCCACGCTTGTTAACTGCGAGTAAGTTCAGTTAAAAACAAATTTGAAATCAAATATTCACTTCTCTTTACATTAATTTTCACTTTTTCTGCTGTCCACTGTGCAAATATGTACTTACTATGTTTAAGTGTGGCCTTCAAAGCAGCAGCTTTCTCTTCTTTTTTCTCAGCTGAGCTTCTCTTTCCACACACAGTTCCTCTTTTTAATTCAAAGATCCCTGTCACTTAACTGAGAAGATGTTAGGGTAGACTCTGTATTGATATTTGTCCCCAGAAAAAATATATACTGTTTATCAGTATATAATTACAGGTCCATGTTTGGAGTCTATCAGCTATCTGGCACATTTATGATCCATTCTAAAATTTTTGCAAACAAAAATTTCATTTCAGAAATAAACGTCCGTGCATTTGATAAGGCTGGGCATAAAAAGATAATCCAGTATGTTATATGAGTAACTCATGAAGCTAAATAAAGTTGCAGAAGTCTTGATAGTTTGAGGGTATTTTGAGTGTTTACACATCTAGTTAGTTCACCATCTAGTAAGAGAAGAATAGACAATTATTTCTGACGCAATGGTGTTTGCACGTGGAACTTTTCTGATATAGTGATCCTTTGTATGCTGTGAATTGATTATTCTTGCTTTTGAAGGAAACTATCGCTGTCTACAAACTGCATTGAAAGAATCGCCAACTTGAACAGCCTAAGTAAGTGACAAGCCAGTGATCGATTATGTTTGTTTTCTAGTTGCTTGGATAGGACATATACCATAATTTGTTATATGTTCCATCTCTATACCTATTCTTATCCTTTTTAATTCCTTCCTCATAGAAAATTACAAAAGACCCTTAAAATTGTTAGTCTTACTGGAGAATGCATGTTTAGCAGTAATGGTGTATTAAAGCATGTATCCCTGCAATAGCCTTGGCAGTTGTCTCACTGTGCAGGTTAACAACAACAACAACAAATCCATTCAGAAAGCACTTTTTTACCCTCCAGTGGGCCTAGTTGTGATGTTCAACACCTAATCGGTTTCTAGAGTGATTTAATGACCAATTTCCACCCTCACGATGGGGATAGTCTGCAGTTCAACAACTCCATAATTGTGGTATTGGTTGGAGTGTTGTAGACCTGGATGGAAAAATGTTGTTCCACTTTGCAGAGGACTGAATATACTTGGTTTGATTTTGTTTGTACTTGAAAGGGGTGTGCCATCTGTCTAGAAGTGTAACCGATCTTTTATTTCTTGGGCACCTGTCTATGAAACCTTGAAAATCATTGGGTTACTGACTTTGGGACAGAAGTCTTAATGGTCTGACTAATGGTCAAGACTTTGACTCTGTGGATGAAGCTGGCAAAGAGCTGCAGGTTTTGGGCTGCAGCTTCCAGGCTTTTCTATCCCCATCAAATTGCCAGGCAGACAGACAAGGAACCTGGAATCCCATCCTTTCCAACTACCCACCAATGGGGCTGTCAGTGAGCTTGATAGACTTATTTGTTTTCATAATATGCTCGGACTTCAACAAATTTGCAAATACTAATCAGGGAAAAAATATTCCAGTAGTCTTTCCAAATAACTGTACTGTAATATCTCAATTTGAGTAACTCTATCATAAGCAAAAAATAATTAGGCAGTTATATATAAAAGTGAAATTTTGAGTGGGATAAAACATTAAAAGTCTTTAAAGCATCTTAAGTATTTTTATTAATAAAATGTAGAATTAAAACATCCAGTCTGTACCAAATATTTGGTTCCAAAAGCAGACAAACTTTAACTATGTGGTCTGTCTCTTAAAGCTACAGAATATGAGGAACTCACCATCTCTATTGGATTCTGTGAAAGACAGAGAAAGCAGTGCTTATAGCTATGAAAAACAAGCCACTAATTATTACATACTTGCTTTTACTTATCGCAGAGAGGAAGCTAAGAAATCTTTTTAAGTATCTACACTCTTTTCGGATGGAAAAGATTACTATTAATGTATATACCTGATACTGTAGCTCTGTCCAGTAGATAATTCTGTGTAAAGGATCACACCCCTGTATCTGTACATGTGAGGAAGATGTTTTAGATGACAGAAACAAGTGTTAGTTTTGTGTTTTAAAGAATGTAAATGTTCCATAAAGGAGATCTTTCTTCCTTTAAAATATAGAATATCTCAGAACAAGAGTAATGAAAAACAGTAACAGCAGTTAGAAACAATTTTAAGGCATGGCTTTTTAAACAATCTGTCATTTTTGTGTTCGTAAGTATCCTTTCATTTCTTACAAATTTCAAAAGCTAGTGCAAACTTATAATTTATAAATGACAGTTACAGAGAGAATAGCTGGCTAGACCAAAAGGCCATCTCCCAGCACTCTCCCCTGTGGATGGGGATCCTTAGGGATATTCTGGAGAGTATTAGCTGTAGTAAGCTTTAGACTTACTGGTTATGATTCTTCCTTTTTTTGAGCATGGTCATGTGTTAAGCTGTTGTGTTTAAAATGAAAAAGAACTCTCATTGTACCTCAACTTTTTAATAAAAATTAATCTTCCTGTTTAAGAATATTTGCCAGGTGTGGTTTCATCCCTGCATTTCTTGAGACAGAACATACAACTGTCTATTCTAGATCAGCCTTGAATCTTCATCCGTAGCAATCTCTAGCCACTACATGTGCTGTCTATGGAGTATGTGTTGCTACTTGGCTGGAACTTTCATTAGTCTTACTGTTAATTATTGTACCATGTTTTTTCAATCATTATGCATACAAAAGCAAAACAAAATCATGAAGTATTTCATCCTTAATGTAGTTAAGAAGAAGTGATAAAACATTCATGAAAGGTATAGGTCCAAAGGTAACTCAGCTACATGCTGCAACTCAGTTTGCTTATATACATCTGCAAGAAAGCTTGTGTGAAAAATTAAAATTAGTTACACAAAACCACTGTTATTTTTTGATAGCTTTGAGTTACACTAGTATCACAGTAAACCCCAGCAAGAACTTGGGAAGGAGTTTTGTCTGAGTGCTAGACTAATCATAGAATCATAGAATGGTTTGGATTGGAAGGGACCTTTAAGATCATCTAGCTTTAGTGGTCCATCCGTCAAATCCATGTCTCTCCAATTTTGAGACAAGGATGTCATGCAGGACAGTGTCAAATACTTCGCACAAGTTCAGGTAGATGACGTCAGTTGCTCTTCCCTTCTCCGCCAATGCTGTAACCTCGTCATAGAAGGCCACCAAATTTGTCGGGCATGATTTGCCCTTAGTGAAGCCATGTTGGCTGTCACCAGTTGCCTCCTTATTTATCATGTGCCTTAGCGTAGTTTCCAGGAGGATCTGCTCCATGATCTTGCTGAGCACAGAGACTGACTGGCCTGTAGTTCCTCCAGTCTTTCTTTTTTCCCTTTTTAAAAATCGGGCTTATGTTTCCCCTTTTCCAGTCAGTGGGAACTTCACTGGAGTGCCACAACTTCTCAAATATGATGGATAGTGGCTTAACCACTTCATCTGCCAGTTCCCCCAGGACCCGCAGATGCATCTCATCAGGTCCCATGGACTTGTGCACCTTCAGATTCCTTAGATGGTCTCGAGCCTGATCTTCATTCTCCCGGTCCCTGCCTTTGCCTTCTGCAACTTGGGCAGTGTGGCTGGAGCCCTTGCCAGTGAAGACTGAGGCAAAAAAGTTGTTGAGTACCTCAGCCTTCTCCATATCCCAGGTAACCAGGTCTCCCGTTTCCTTCTGGAGAGGGCCCAGATTTTCCCTAGGCTTCCTTTTATCACCAATGTACTTATAGAAGCTTTTCCTGTTGCCCTTGATGTGACTGGCCAGATTGAATTCTATCAGGGCTTTAGCTTTCCTAACCCGATCCCTGGCTGCTCAGCCAATTTCTCTGTATTCCTCCCAGGCTACCTGTCTTTGCTTCCACCCTCTGTAGCCTTCCTTTTCATGTTTGAGTTTGTCCAGGAGCTCCTTGTTCATCCATGCAGGCCTCCTGTCATTTTTGCCAGACTTTCTCTTTGTTGGGATGCATCGCTCCTGAGCTTGGAGGAGGTGATCCTTGAATATTGACCAGCTTTCTTGGACCCCTCTTCCCTCCAGGGCTTTATCCCATGGTACTTTACCAAGCAGATTCCTGAAGAGGCCCAAGTCTGCTCTCCTGGAGTCTGGGCTATGAGCTTGTTGTGTGCCCTCCTCGCTGCCCTATAGATCTTGAGCTCCAGCATTTCATGGTCACTGCAGCCAAGGCTGCCCTTGAGCTTCACGTTCCCCACCAACCCCTCCTTGTTGGTGAGAACGAGGTCCGGCATAGCACCCCTTCCATTCTTCTGCGTGGTTGGCCCCCCTCCCTTCTGTGTGTGCCGGTGGAGGAGGTTTTGGCTGTTGGGCTGTGGGCTGTGGGTCTGCTGCAGAGCGCGCTCGGAACCAGCCATCCAACTCCTCCTCAGTCTCCCTGATGCTATGCAGCCTCCTCACCGCCTCCTGCAGCTCCGCCGCCTGTGGCAGGAGGTCCTCCACCTGGGCACAGAGTTTGCCGGCAGCTCTGCTGCCTGTCCCTGCCCCAGGAGAAAGGTCCCGGCCCTTCCCGGCAGTCGGAGGTCTGCGCTGCAGCCTCTCCCTCCCGCAGCTCTGTCTGGGCAGAGGCATCGGCCACCGCTGGGGTAGGTGGTGCAGACCCCCAGCTGGAGCTGCAGCCTTTGCTCGCTAAGTTGAAATGCCTCTCATCAGACTTCTGTAAGGCAGCTTTATAAGCTGCCCCTATTATAGAAATCAAATCTGCTGCCTTAAAATAAGATTGGAACCACTGCCTGCAGAAGAAGGGGTACGAACTATGTAAGATCAAAACTAGCAAGTTAGAAGTTAAGAGTTCAGGTGCAAGGTGAAATAATATTTTTTATTTAGTATTTATCTGGACTGAATTTCAGCCAGGTAACCTGAGCTGCTTTGTATTCGTGAGTGTGTTTCTAGGCTGTCCACCGCATCCATTCCTGATCTGTGTAGGACAGGAGGTTTTGTTTCTGTTAGGTGATTCTCTCTTAAAGCAGCCTGTTCAGAGTGCAGTTTGTTTGTAAGTAGAATATGGCGCTTTACCTGACTTACAGCATTTTCTTGTATTTAAAAAAACACCCATTTATTAACAAGAAACTTTCTTTTATCTATTACAGAAAATTTGAGGATTCTGTCTTTGGGAAGAAATAACATAAAGAACTTGAATGGATTGGTATGTGCTTCTTAGTACCAATTCTACGCTAACAAAATGGAGTACTGTCTAGAATGCAAGATAATTTCCCTATGTTCATAAAAGTCTTTCCTGAATTTATGTTATTGCCTAACCATTTATTTTCTCCTTTCACTATGATCTGTTCACCCTCTTACATGTTGCTTCTGAATTTTCAGATAGTCTTTCTCTTTTTTTTGTTTAAACATGCTTCATGTTTGGAGCTTCTTCAGCGTTAATTTACTACATAAAATGATTTTAGAAAGAGAGATTTTGTTGTCTTTGATAAATATAAGCAGAGCTTTTATTTGAAAACTGCTGTCTGTCTCTAAAGCTCTCTAAATTCCACTGGCTTTATGTGAAAATAATTCCTACAGACTTTTTGCATGAGGAATTTTCTACCTGAAGATACTTAGTCTATGCTTCTTTACTACAAATATTGGCAGTCCTGTGAACACACAGTTTATGAGAGTCTGTCCTTTTTATGTTAACTGGCACCCGGAGCAATATGGCTTTAGGGGAGAAGATGGTGGCAGGACTAAGTCCACCAGGTAGGGGAAAATTTGTTGAGGAAAAAATTGCATCAATTTTATTACATTTCAGTTAAGGGCAGAACTTTTTTTTCAATCAACTTTTTTAAAATGAATATAGAAATTCTTTTCTTCCTCAAGAGATGCTGTATGTTTCTCCCACAGAATGTTTCTTTTCAAAGCTATTCCCACCTTCAGAGATGCCATATCTCTTAAGTGTGAAATGCAGAGTCAATGTGTAACGGCTGGTTTAAAAACCTCTTTTTTGAGAGAATTATGAATGCAACGTCTGGCCAAGAGATACAAACATATATGCACCTGAAACAAATCATTCCCGTGTATTGCATAAACCCCCTTCCAAAGTAGTTGTTGAATTGCATTCACTTCAGATATGTTGCGGTGCACAAACAGCCAAATTTGTCTCCTCTGCCCCGATGCCTTAAGAACAACTACTCTAGCCAGCTATTCCTTGTCTTATTCCAAGATTGTGATTTCTGTTCTCCTAAGTATATTTCAGATCCTTTGCTCTTAATTCCCCTTAGTACTTGTCATGCATAATTAGGGACCTGCTTAAAAGGACATGAAGATATACACCTTAGTATTTTCTTACATGAAGTAACCTGCAGGGGGTGAAGAAAGAGTCTGAAGAATAAGGAAGATACACTTCTGCTTACCTGAGTAGTCCTGTCATTTTCCAGGAGGCAGTTGCAGATACTTTAGAGGAGCTGTGGATCTCATACAACTTCATTGAGAAACTGAGGGGCATCCGTGTGATGAAGAAGCTGAAGGTTCTTTATATGTCAAATAATTTGGTGAAAGACTGGGGTAAGCCACACCTCTCTCTTCTGTAACTTCTCCTGTAATATGGTGAATGCATAAATTAAGTCACCAAGTGGAAAATAGGTCTGTATGTTACAGGGCTTTAAGTCTCACTGATAAGCCTGCAGACATGCATAGAATCGCTAAATACCAACTCATGCAAGAGAGTAAAAATAGTTAGAATATTGAATTTAATTTCTAAGCCCAATGGAGTTTGTGCTTTGAATCATCTTTCTCAGACTTCTTTTAAAATGCATGCCTGTTCTTTAACCTGATACCAGTTCAAGCCCAAGCAATCCCTATCCTGTTGTATCCCATGCTATTTATGTTTGCACCGAGTTTGAAAGGAACGTGTGGTGCAGATGTACTTTCTATGTTCCACAATCTGGTTGGTGTTTTCACCTTTGTGGTTGCAGCAGAGTTTGTGAGACTGGCAGAGCTGCCATTACTAGAGGATCTGGTGTTTGTAGGCAATCCACTACAAGAAAAATACGCCTCTGATCAGAAGAACAATTGGATTGAAGAAGCAACCAAACGGGTACCCAAGTTGAAAAAGCTGGATGGTGAGTTTGGGGCATGAGGCAATTGGTGTGAGTTAACAGCTTAATATAAAGACAACCACAGGGAAGTTAATCACAACCTCAGAAATTAATCTGCGTGCCTATGTAATCAATACTCCTCCCTCCACTCTTTGGAGTTATTCAGAAGTAGTTATTCAGATCTCGGCTGCAGGATCTTCTGAGAGTGTTTGATGGATTTGGAGTGTTAAATCCAAGTGGTCTTGCAGCCTACAGTTGGGCTTTACTCTTGAAGTTACCAGTCAAATAGTTTTAGCATATAACTAATAGTGAACTGAAAGATTTAGCATTAAATAAGTTAACAAGGCTTTCATCTGCCAAGTTGAATTACAGTTTTCCCAGCAAATTTGATTTACAGTTTTTCCCAACAAAAGAGGGTGACCTGTGGTGGGGATGGGGATAGACAGGGATATGCTCTGTTTTGCTTCTGGTGCAAGGACAAGTTTTCAAAACTTCATGCAAGTTTCCTAAATGCCTGAATATCCCCCTCTCGTCACTGTAGCAAGCCTCAATTTGTGACCTGTCCTCTCCTTTTTAAGAAGTCCCTGATATGAAAATATATTGAAGCATGTTCTGCTTTAAAAGTGAGATAATTTTAAAATCTCTTTTTAAATATGTTAATTTCTGTTAATGGATATGTTAGCTGTTCACTATTATCCCCTGTTTACTAAAGCAATGAAGAGGACAGCAGGACTGGTCAGTAATAAAGTCAGAGTAGCAGCAGGGAAGGTACAAGTGTAGGGATGGCAACAAGAGGACAGCTTAATTAAGGGAGCAATACATAGGAAATCAAAGCCAGATCAACTGAAGCAATAAGAATTATTAGGAAGTGGAAGCCTGGTGAGAGAAGTGTACTGCTATGAAGGATGGCCTGCAGTAGTCCATTTGCTGTTGTAGTAGGAAACATTTTGAGAGTGAAACAAAAAATGGCATAGGGCAAATATCTGTACAGGCAAAGAGTAACCTTGTTAGTATATGGTTAGACCCTTAGTTCCTTAAGCATTTCTGAAGCCTGGAGCAATGGCCAGCTCTGAATTAGGCAGGTACATTTCCTATGCAACATAGAAGGAAGATGATGTTTAAGAATGGAAACCACAAAAACTAGAATGCTGAGCAAAAGAGATGTCAGAAACGCTGTAACTGGCCATAAGGTTCTTGCTCTTACACCATCCCAGGGTCCCGTTATGCTTATGTACTACATGTGAGATGACTAATCTAGGGCCTCAAAATTATTTAAATGTTTGAAGATGTTCTTCTGGACAAAAATTAGCACTGAAGGTCTCTTTCAGCAAGTAGGTGTCTCCTTTCTGTTAATCCTTGTGCCAAGAACCCTGCTCAGCAGTTAGGTGCGTAAAGCACAACAGAAACCAGGCTCTGGTGGTTTTATTTTCCATTTCCTACCTGTGAAAAAAGAAACACAGCACCCCAATCATACAGTAAGCAAAGGGCTCTCACCACAAAGCCTCACCACAGTTCAAGTCTCCGCCTCAAGCTCAGCAAAGCATCAGTATGACCCAGTTCCCATTACCCAGGTGACAGCACAGGTGAACGGACATACACCTTCATACCCTGTTGTTCTTGTACTAGTTATTTAGGCATGTATTTGATTGTGCTATTTCAGCATGCTGTGAGCTTACCTACACTATTGGGTTTTGCTACTGTGGGGAAAATTTAGAACTTGATAAATCTTTTTGGGTGCTATTAGCATTTCAACTTATTTTAAATTCATGAACACATCACTATGAGGTGGTGCAAACCCTGCAGACTGCCACAATCTGAGGTGCCCTTGATCAACATGGCAGTTAAAGTGATTTTTTTTTTTAAAAGTACCCAAGGGGTGGGTATAGACTGATGCTACTGTGCAATGCAGCTTTATTCCATGACGTCCAAGTTATCCCCAAGAGATGTGACCATATTGCTTCTTGGATCCATGTTAATGTAATTGTATTGTGTAGTGTGGACATCCTAGTTAGTGAGGAGGTATCCCGTACTAACTTGGTCATCTGTGTCATGGAAATTGCAGCACAAAGTAGGGGCCCAACAAGAGAAGGGTGATGTGCGAGTTAGTTGTTAGCAGTTGAACCAACATGGTGCATCTCCCAGTGACCAAGTTAGGCTGATCTTTGCAGGTCCTGCTTTAGTACCTTTTTTATTCCTGTTACCTGAGAAGTCAGAAAAACATCCAACAGAAGAGCTCATCAGTTGAAGGCTTTTCTAGTTAAGAGCAGTTCAGGTATGCAGAAGTTCATGTCAGTTAGAAGCAGTGGCAGGAAATTCAACTCTTTCCTCTTTTTGCCAGTCCAATTCTTTCCAACAGTCCAGATTAGTTTTCAGGTTTATCAGCATTAACTATATTTTTCTCTGCATAATCTATTCATAAATTTTTGCAGATTTTTTTTTCCTCTCTTTTTCTCTCTTAGGTACCCTAGTTATTAAACAAGAAGAAGATGAAGAAGGAGCAAACTGACGACACTTTCTTCTCGGGTATTTAATTATTTAAGTAACTCCAGATAGCTCGGCACATAGAACTTTTATACAAAATGTTTGTTTCGAACAAAATCTTTGGGCAATTTTTGAAAGACCAGCTTATCTCCACAGTCTGTCACCCAAAGAGTTAGTTACCAAAATTTGGGCACACCAGTTTGTCAAGCTTATGACGCCTTCTGTAGAGACCAGTGGAGGTGAGTTTATCTGCTGTTTGGCTAGCAAGAGATCTTTACCTAAACTAATACATAGCTATTTTTAATCCCTGATTAGTGGTGCTTGTTGTTCACTATTGGGTTATAACAGAACCATTTCAGCTTGTTAGGTGCAGCTGGCCAACATTATCATTGGAAACACTGAGGCCAAAAGAACTATGTTGTCGTTTAGACACACATTACCGGCTTTGTTGTGTTTAATTTTGCCATGGGTCTTCCTCAATATTTTAAATATGCCAGTTTGCCTTTTCATCCCCTTAACTGTTATGCCAAACAGGCCCAGTAGTTGTGGACCTACGCACAAAAAAGGTATTGGTCTGATAATCGCTTGTTACTGGCCTTAAGTTTTTAATTGGGCTTCTCGCATTGGAACTCAACTGTATTGCTTAGAAGGTCATATATATTTATTTATTTTAAAGAGGCAATGGGAATTCTTTGCATGGTTTCAGTGAGACTAAAATATCTGCTAGCTTTTTTTTTGTTGTTTCTTACTAAGAAATTATTTTAGATTGGAATATGTTGCCTATTAACCTACAGCTGGTTCCTAGTTTTGGTTTGGGTCACTGGTGGACATAATCCTTCTCAGCTCCAGAATTTTCCTATAACTAAGTAGGCTGATACTAATACAGAAACAGTGAACAAAAGACCTGGGCTTGAGGACAGAAAATTATGGGTTTGGGGATACTCATTTTTTATGAAAGCACAGATGTAAGCAGTGAGAGAAAGCGTATGTAGTTAGTGGGGAAGGTGAGACGAGATGGAAAGTGAGCACTGGAAAAAAAAGTATTGAAGATGTACTAAATGTGTGATATTGCAGGGTAACCAGTTTTAGTAAAGCCCCCTTTATGTGACAAGTAACTATTTTTAGTGAAAAGCATTAAACAATGATGAAGACATACCTGATTGCACTGTTGGATGCCAATAGTGGTTTGGTTTTTTTCTTCTCTTCAGAGAATAGATCAAGTCACCCAAGTAGGTTTTTTTCTGCAGCTTGTTTTTATTGTTTCTTTTTTTAAAAGCTTTTCTTCTAATTCATGGTACCATCTTTGTTTAAATTAAAATGGCAACAAGTATATCTGCTGGTTCCAGACCAGGCATAGAAGGGATGGAGGCAGAATGCCACTCTTAATTATTTTGTTTGTGAAGATGTGGCAGGAGTTGAATTCTTGTAAGTCATGGTCAGAGATAAAAAGGTAGAATTGGCCCACATGACAGTGGTATTGATCTCAAGCTCCAATGATAATCGTAGTAAGTAGAAGATATTCTCCCTCTAATCAATTTCTAAGTGAACAGTGTGAAGTAGATTACAAGACAATCACAGTTTAGATCCATTACTTAAAATACGGTCAAGAGAGCAATGACAAAAACTGCGGACATTCTTCACCTAGCGCAAACTATTTCCAAGCAGCTGTTCTCTTGACCAGAAAGCAGTTTCTTAGTTAACTAGCTCACTGGATTTATCCTACAGGCAACTTTATATTTGCATTTAATTTCTTTTAGAATTATTCTCACAGCTTTATCATTAGTAAAGGCACCATTGACCAAGAAGCACAATGGAAGAGAGGGTATATAGTCAACAGCCATTTCATATTGGCTTCTTTTAAAACTAAGCCATTCAGTTCACTTGCAGCCATCCACTTTTGGCAAAATGGCTGTGCTTTGGCACACTCAGCCCCTGCTGACCCCATCTGCTGTGGCCGGGCAATAGGGGATTGGCTTGTGCCCTTGACGACCATAATTAAAGTGTGGTTAACGTGAGCCAGAGCTTGAGTGGAGCAAAACTTGACTTATGAATATTACCAACAAACGGAAATGCCAAATTCATCTGTGTGTTTGGAGACATTTTCAGAATAGATCAAGCAGTGCTCTTGTCCTAGCGCTTGGCCACAAAGAAAAGTGTTTGAACCTCTGTAGCTGGTCTCTCCTAGCACAAAGGCTACAAGTATGGTACATGTGGGTAGGTTAAGCTCCTCGAATGAAATGCGACAGGAGAGAAAGTGAGTGATGAGCACACAGTCCAATGCCAAGTAATCCTCCTGGTTGATTTTTTAGTATCTAAATATGGTTTAAGTGTACATTTCTGAAGGTCGTGTTAGATACAGCAAATACTCTACACTTTGGCTGTTTTGGGACATTCTGAGAGCAGAATAGAAACTTACTGTTCTGACTATGTGGTGACGATTGGAACGAAACACAGCTCCATTGACAAGACATGAGAGATAAGAGCAGTTCCTGGCTCTTCCAAGTGACCAATACAGGCTATATGTATGGGAATCAGTCCAAGAACTGCTGCAGTTGGTGGTAGAGCTGTATGTATTGTGTGGCCCACTGTCATCGGGTCTTTTCACAGATTTAACAGCACAAATTCTCTAGCTCTTTTTTGGGGGCCGCATTATAAATACCATCAAAAAAGAAAAAAAAAAAAGTCGTTATTGAAGGAATGGAGCATCCAGTTTCAGCACAATTATAACAGCAGTAAGGGACACTTACAGTACAGGATTTCCCTTGCCTTTTGCCCTTCATGCTGTGATAAATTAGTATATATTTTAAAACCCTTCTGATAAAAACTGTACGTCAATCTTAATGAAACAATACAGTAAGAAAAGAATAAACGGTGGCTCTTATTTGTCAGGAGATGCTTCAGCTCAAAGCTGGGTGGAAGGTTCAGCTTAATGTTGCTTTGCCTGATTAATCATGATTATTCTCAAGAACAGATCACCCCCCCCCCCCCCCCCCGAACTTTTTCTCCTCCAAAAGAAGTTTCCCTAAATTTTAAAATTTGCACTTTAAAATTATGCACTGGATGTGGTGGAAGACATACACAGGTGGTAGAATTTAAGCAGCTGATTTGCATACTGATGGTGCTATACCATGTCATGTATAAGCTAACGGTGAAGTTCGGCCTGCATGCCCGTAGGGAGCGGCTGAGTAAAATGTTGAAAGGCTTGTCTTTCTGTGTTGCTCTTTGCTCTTCCTCATCACACCACATCCAATAAAGTTGTAAGCACATTATTATTCATGGATGAAAAGAGCACCCATGCAAAACTTGCAAGCCATGTGGAATTCTGCTTTTCCCAGTGAAATTATGGAGGATTAGCATCCACTTTATTCCTTAGAGAAATATCCTAAAACTAAATTAGTGATAGGAAATAGCTAGGTTTTTTACTTGCTTGTTAGCACACTGACCTCTCTTCGAAGAGCTGATGTATGCAGTGATTATATTGAGAACTGCTGGAAAAATGTGAGAAGAGACCTGAGAACCAGCAGATGACTCAGGTTACACCAGAAGTAGACTCATCTAGAAAAATCTTCAAGCAAGAGAGCACTTTTAACATCCCCTTTGGCTATCTTTTGTATACAGTAATTTTGTAGCATGACCAAACTGTTATATTTGCTGTGTTTAAATTATTTAGGCCTAAGTTTATAAATGTTATTCTGTGAAACTTGTTTAAAAATAATATAATGTTATTTTATATAAACGTCTTTGGCTGTTGTGTAATGAAATAGTTGAGCTTGTGGAGAGCATTCAGAAATTAAATTTGTGTTCTCATTAAACTTTCCTAGCTGCTCAGGGAGCAATGTATTTATAGTATGTAAATGCTGTTCCTTATTGCCTCTATATTTTAGAATAGAAAATAACTTAGACTTTAAAAATGCTGATATATTGTGATTGTTGTCATCTGATACATAAATATTTTTGAATCTTTTGAGACATTGCTTGTCAGACTTTGTTCTTAAGTCCTGAGAGTATACTACTGCTGTATGGGGAAAAAATCCAAATAAGTTAAATAAATGGCCAGTCTTTCTTCAGTACAAAATTACTAATTCACTTTGAATTTAAGTTCTGTTAACAGCAATATGCTATCAATTCCATTAATCCTGGACAAGAGAAGGTTAACTGATTAATAAATTTCTGTAATAGAAACTTTAGCCTTCAATAGACAGTGTCACTGAAATGTAATTTCAAAACTCAGATATAAAGAAAAAGCTTTCTAGCCCACAGTCCACAGCAGTTGGTCTCAATAATGACAAGAATAGCATCCTGCAATGACAGTTGTAATGCTATTAAAAAAAACATATAGGGAATTACTGAAGAATTCCTCACAATACCACTAACTCAAAGCTTACTAATCACCTTTATAAGGTCTTTTTCAGTAGTTGAAATAACTTCCAGAAGCTTGGGCTTGGATCCACTAATTAAAAAAAGATGAAAAACAAAATACCCAAAACTTTTGACTTTTTTGATCATCAAAATTTTGTTTGCATCATTTCAGTTTTAGTACAAAGTAGTCAACCTTTAGCACTTTTGCCGGTTGGTTTTGACAGGGAGGCAATGACACTATTTAAAGCCTTACACAAAGTCTTACTCTGCTACCTGAAGTGAAGGCTTTGGTGTTCCCTGTCTCTTTTGCCCACCAAGCAAAAATACCACTTACTTCTCCAAATGCTATTGCTGATCAACAACCACATTTACAGGAGTAAATTAAAGCAAGAGCTTCCACACTGAGCTGAAAAAAGAGCATTTTAATGTCTTGGGCTGCGTCTTTCTCCTGCCAGCATTGCCAAGAATACCAAAATGAAAATTTGTCAGCATAAATTAACAGCTAAAAATAAAATGCATGTGCTGCTTTAGATTCTAACTGAAATCCAGCAGGAGGCCAGTCAGACACTGATACACATACTGCTTTATGTAGTGAAACAGTTGCAGCTTGTAAAGACTTCATGCCTATAGGTATGAGGAACACCTATGCATGCTCGTTAACTAAAAAGCATTAACTACCAAAACAGAAGGAAACATATTAATACTTAAAATCCACAGCAAGAGATCCAACTACTGACAGAGGAAATGAGATGAGCACTGTATAACAAAATATGTTTTAAACCCCGCCCCCCCCCTTAGATTCAGGTAACAAGACAAGTGCCTTCAAGACAGTATTTACTGAAACATTTTAAACTCTACCATTGAAAATATGATGCAATATGGTTTACAACTGGAGTCATTGTTTCTACAACCAGCAGATTGGACCTTGGAAGAAGGGGCAGGCAACTCAGGAGGACCACAAGGATGTCATGAGGTTATTCAGGGAGAAAATTAGAAGGGCCAACGCCCAACTAGAACTTAATCTGGCTACTGCTGTACAAGACAATTTTTAAAGTTTCTATAAATACATTAGCAGCAAAAGGTGGGCTAAGGAGAATCTCCGTCCTTTATTGGATGCAGGTGAAAACCTAGTGACAAAGGATGAGGAAAAGGTTGAGGTACTTAATGCCACCTTTGCCTCAGTCTTCAATAGTAGGACCAATTGTTCTTGGGGTACCCAGCCCCTGAGCTGGAAGACAGGGACAGGGAGCATAACGAAGCCCCCATAATCCGAGGGGAAATGGTTAGTAACCTGCTACCAGCACTTATACACACCCAAGTCTATGGGGCTGGATGGGATCCACCCAAGGGTGCCGAGGGAGCCGGTGGAAGTGCTCACCAAGCCGCTTTCAGCCATTTATCAGCAGTCCTGGCTAACCAGGGAGGTCCCAGTTGACTGGGAGTTAGCCAATGTGACGCCCACCTACAGGAAGGGCTGGAAGGAGGATCCGGGGAACTGCAGGCCTGTCAGCCTGACCTGGTGCCAGGGAATGTTATGGAGCAGATCATCCTGAGTGCCATCACACGGCACGTACAGGGCAACCAGGGGATCAGGCCCAGTCAGCAGGGGTTTGTGAAAGGCAGGTCCTGCTTGACTGACCTGATCTCCTTCTGTGACAAGGTGACCCACCTAGTGGATGAGGGAAAGGCTGTGGATGTTTGCCTGGACTTTAGTAAAGCCTTTGACATCATTTCCCACAGCATTTTCCTGGAGAAACTGGCTGCTCACAGCTGAAGTGTGTCCAAAGAAGGGCAAAGAAGCTGGCTGGAGGGTCTAGAGAACAAGTCCTGTGAGGAGCAGCTGAGGGAACCAGGGTTGTTTAGCCTGGAAGAAAGGAGGCTGAGGGGAAACCTTATCGCTCTCTACAACTACCTGAAGGGGGGTTGTAGCGAGGTCGGCGTTGGTGTCTTCTCCCAAGTAACAAGTCATAGGAAAAGAAGGAACAGCCTCAAGTTGCACCAGGAGAGGTCTAGATTGACTATTAGGAAAAAATTTTTCACCGAAAGGGTTGTCAAGCATTGGAACAGGCTGCCCAGGGAAGTGGTTGAGTCACCATCCCTGGAGGTATTTAAAAGATGTGTAGACGTGGTGTTTAGGGACATGGCTTAGTGGTGGATTTGGCAGTGCTAGGTTAACAGTTGGACTTTATGATCTTACAGGTCTTTTCCAACCTAAACAATTCTATGATACTGAACAGCAGGAAAACGTTAACTCTTTTTGCAGCAGCTCTAGATTTACTTCAGTCTCTACTTCTTGTCCCAGCCACAGCCATCCAGGAATTCAGATTTGATACAGGCCCCTCAGGTACCAAGTTACTGCATGCTGCCTTTGCTCTGCCCACTGTTTTTGTAGTTGGTTTGAGGTAGTGTTAGAATCCAGCTGTCCTTACTTAGAGCAAAGCAGACCCTGAACTATTGCCCGTGAATTTCTAACACATTTTCATGGTTGTTACCTGGCATTCTGGGAAGGTGCTCAGCTTGGAGTGGGACACACACACCATCAACACTTCTGTAAAGCAACTGGAGCTGCACCTGCCAGTTATTTTCTTGGACATAAGACATAAAACGCATTGCAGGCTGGTGTATTCAGGGAGAAGTTTACACTGAGAAACAGCCTTGAGGATTGCTATGGAAAATACAGAGGTGGGTATGATTAGAGAGCAGACTAGCTAAAAGGACTCATAAATGCCTCCTTTGCATGAATGCATCACAGTCGCTATCCACCCCAAACCCCCCAGGCACTCCCTCATACCATCAAAAAACTCAGGTATGAAACTATTTTTTTAAACCTCATTTAATAAAAGGTTTTTTAGATATATAGAGGATATTAAGTAAATAAGTTACATAGTACATTACAATCACATCAGCAAGATTTCCTTTAGTGTATTAATATTTTATAAAAAAGCACACAAAAAATAAATTCAGTCCAGTCTATCAACTGTACAGCAACAGGTAATTTATATATGTACATTTTAAACATGTAACAGTCTTTTAAAAGGTGCCCTAGGCAGCAAACACACAAAAGGAAGTGTTTGCTCACTTGTTAAAAGTAATATACTTTATTATAAAGCATTTATACAGTAATTACAAAGGCTGACTGCTCCTGTACAGTACACCAAAGCTTTGACTACAAATTTATAAACAGAACATAAAAAGAATGAACACAAAAAAGTTTATATCAAATCTGAACTACAAGGGGAAAAATACATGTGGAGAAGCTGCAGGAAACTTTTTTAAAATATACAGTTACATTTCTATAAAAATATATGTTGTCTTCTAACCTGGAGAAGTTAAGGGTTTTTTTCAGGCTCAGCTGTCCTAGTCTTGGAAAGAAAAATCCTTAGACAGCTGGGGATTTAAAGTTTGTGTCTTCCTAACATTTGACACAGGAGAGAATGAGGGCAAGTAAAGCAGCTGAACCCAAGTGACAAATTTACATAGAAACTCACCCCCACAAAAATCAAAACATGATTTGTAGACACTGCTTCTTTGTCTCTTTAAAGCTTTATAAACTTTCAGACATACATCAGAAGATAATCAGGGAGAAAGTTTGTGTGGGAAAATGTGGTTTAGAGTAAGGTTTCCGGCAGAGGTAATCATTGGACTAAAAGTGCCATTGTACAAAAGCAGACAAGACTTACATGGCTACAGTCCTTCCTACTCCCATTTCTTTTAAAATAGGGTATGTATATATAGGAACTTCCTAGACCACTGCCTGAAAGAGAATTAAGAAGTGTGTAACTGCTGAGAGTGAGAAAGGTCACTCTTTGTGTTTTAGGAAACACTTTTTTTGAATGTTGATTTTAATCTAAGCTTGTTGCAATAATAAAAATGACCAAAAGCCCCACTTTGATAAACCAGAGGATATTTTTTAGCTATTTTGGACTTCACATTACATGTCTAGTATGGGATTAATAGATGAGTCACTTTAAGCTTTAAAATTTCTATCTTTGCCCTGCCTTTAAACAGCTATATTCCTACCTGGTCCTAGCTAGCAAAACGCCATGGTCCTGCACAGTCAATTGAAATTTGGTAGGCCTTCAATTTACAGAGTTGAGTTCTCTCAGATCCATTACCTGTATCAGTAAATGGAAAAATATCAAATAAATTAAAATGCAGCGTTGTTCTTGCAGCTAGACTGCAAAACACCTGTAGCTATATCAGATATGCATCACAACTGCATGCATATATCTAGTAATTATATACAAACAGTCTTATAAAACTGAGATGCTATCCCATGCAGATCACAAACCGGAAAGACTGAATCTATCTGTAAAGAGCAGACAATGCAGGCAGAAGTATGCAATCGGAGCAAAATGTGATCTGTCACTGCATCTCCACAATGCCCAATGCTGGCATCAAGACTCAAATAGGTAATGGTTTTGAAATACAGCCACCTGACTACTGGGTATATGACCACCTGAAGTCTGATCTCGCACTGTTAATACACATTTACAGAATTGCAGTCTATAAATCCTTTATTTGTTCCTGTAGAAAAGACAGCTAAAGCAAAGAGACGCCTTGTTCAAACTCAATGACTGAGCATATGCTGCCTTTTTTCTAAATTAACAGCAAACCCTATACTAAATGGGTTTCAGTAAACAGGCCTTTAAGTGATGGAAGATAATGAGCACAGCGTTTTAAACTGGACAAATCAACAGAACAGACATGATTATTTTTTTTTAAATCATAATTGGAACAACACAGCCTTAAATTAACACTGTGCTGCAGTAAAGAGCAACTCAAGTTGTTTCCCCCCCACCCCCTCCCCAAGAAGAGTAACAGATTCATTCCGGATTAGACAAATTCAGTTCAAATGGTTTGTTCACAGCAATTGGGGGTTGGTTGGTTTGGGTTTTTTTTGAAACAATTCTCTGCCAGATTTTGCTAGTAGGCAGGATCTAATTCAGATGCAGGATCAATTCCAAACTCCTACCACAAGCAAGCGGGCAGCAGGTTTAGTTTTGCTTGTTCATTTTTAAACAATACATTCAGAGGAGCATTTTTACTTATTACCATGACAGAAAAGAGGTCTTCTGGTGGCTACCAGCAATATGTAAACATGCTCAGAAACATTTCCACTTGATGTCACTTACTTGGAACATTTACCTGATTTTGGTCAGCCATGCTAACCCACAGCTGTTAGAGGTTATCCTCAGAAAAAGCCCTTTTCTTATTTCCTTCCAGTGACAGACCTCACTGTATCAAATCTTCCTGTTCTCTTCTACTTCTACTGCAGCAGGGTGGGAGAAAAACAACCAGTACTGGGTTCAGTGTGTAATATACACACCATTTTTGCGCAACTGAAGAAAATCTCTGATATGTTCTTATCAGCACCTCAATGCCTTATCCTTGAGGAGAGGAAAAATTACTCTTACAACAATCTCCTAAAATAGGGAGAATCAGTGAAAGATCTGGTCTTTGGAAGACTATAATAATGCTTGCATTCAAGCATCATCATATCTGAAAGAAGATTAAATTGGTATTTAAAGCAATCCCACAATTTGCTCCCTAAATCTTTGTAGTACATTTCATCTGTTCAATTGTCACCATAATTTGCTATGCCATATCTAAAACTACTTCAAGCTTGAAAACTCCTGTGGGTCATGACTAAATGTTTTCTCATCATCACCCAGACATACTTCCAGACACGAAAAATACTAGAGTAAATGCAGGTGATACACAGAGCAGAAAAGTAAAAGGCAGAGAAACATCCCAATTCTATGCCCATAAGGAGAACAGTACATTTCAGCACAAACCCCTGTCCTGGTTTTGGCTGGGATAGAGTTAATTGTCTAAGTAGCTGGTATAGTGCTATGTTTTTTGAGTTAGGTATGAGAAGAATGTTGATAACACACTGATGTTTTCAGTTGTTGCTAAGTAGTGTTTATACTAAGTTAAGGATTTCTCAGCTTCTCATGGCCAGCCAGCAAGAAGGCTGGAGGGGCACAAGAAGTTGGGAGGGGTCACAGCCAGGACAGCTGACCCAAACTGGCCAAAGGGGTATTCCAGACCGTGTGAACTGGGGGGAGTTGGCCTGGGGGGGCAAATCGCTGCTTGGGAACTAACTGGGCATCGATCAGTGGATGGTGAGCAACTGCATTGTGCATCACTTGTATATTCCAATCATTTTATTATTATTATTATTGTCATTTTATTATCATTATTAGTCTCTTCTTGTCTCTTCTGTTAAACTGTTCTTATCTCAACCCACAAGTTTTACCTTCTTCCTTCTGATTCTCACCCCCATCCCACTGGGTGGGAGGGGAGTGAGCGAGCGGCTGTGTGGTGCTTAGCTTCTGGCTGGGGTTAAACCACAACAACCCTGCTGCAGATTTGCCTTACTGGAGAACACGTAAGTTCTTCTAGTTTAGCATCCTATTTTCTAGCTGGAACTATACCTGCTAGTCCATACTGTCCCTCGCTTCTTACTAAACTTCTGCTCCTGATCGCTGTCAGAAACAAGACCTGGAGCTAGACAGAGCTTTGGTTTGTCCCAATATGAACAGTCTCTGTTTTTCCCCAAGGGATTACATGCTGATTGATTTTGCACTGTTTTAGCACAGACAGTAAGAGCATTTTCCTAAGACAGTTTGATTAACCTTATTTTAGTTCGCAAGTTTAATCAGATCTCTCCAATCTAAAAAAAAAAAAACAAACCAAAAAAAACCCAACCAAAAAAAACCCAACCAACCAAAAAAAAAAAAAAAAATCACACACACCCCCCCTCAAAATCTTCATTTTTGCCATGTTTCTCAATGTGTGCCAGTTCCACCTCCATCTCCATTTCTTTGTTATGTGTTTCTAGGCCTTCGCAGTCTCTGTTAAGTAACTGTAGACTGTTCTGCTGCTGCAACACTGGTATACCAGGCAAATACATTCGTTACAACAGTATAACAATATCTACATTACTTAAATCCTTTCTAGATATACTCACAAGCCCTGCTTGTTTCTAAACTGTTGCCCTGCAGTTCTCAAGATCCAGAAACTATTGGCAACTTCCCAGAAACATACTTCAGAGCTTTAATTGCATCACTGTTTTTTACTGGAATTAATCCCAGTACTACAAGTGGACCATGAGGTCCAGCTGCTTCACCTACTGTCTGTCCTGGCACAGTGTGCTAAAGCTTCTGTTCTCTGTAAGAGCCCTAGGATAATGGTAGACAAGCATTTTCTCCAATTTACAAAAGGAAGAAGATAACAATCAACATTGAAACTCTTAATAGGAAGACCAATTTGCTTAAGCTTCTTTTTTTTAAAGATTAGTAGCTTTTAGTTCTTCGCAGTTTTTGAATGATTTTAACAGTTCATGACATGCCATCTGCTCCCACAGCCTAGTTAGTCAACAAGACCTGTGCATGTAGGGACATGGAACAGTTATCTAAATGCTGAAAGGAAACCTAATTTCGTTAGGAATGAAAATCAAAACCTTGGCAGAAAATTGAACACTTAAATGCACTTTTTTCAATGTTGACACTTTTGCAGTCCTTAATGATAGTTCTACTTATTTTGTAAGAGTAATAACTGTTTCTGCTATTAAGAAAAATGATTCTGCCCAAAGGCATATATATGTCAAAGCAAGCATGCAGCCTCCCAGACTTAGAGAGTGAAGCAATCATGGTTGCATAAAACCATGGTGCAGAAGAAGATTGCCAGATCACACACTGGAGTTAGAGCCACTTTCCACAGTTAACCTGGAATTTATCTAACAGCTTGAAGGGTCAAGATTTAAAAAAATCAGCCAGTCAGGAACACTCTGTAGTTCACATGCAGCAACCTCTGCAAGATCCCTGCTTGGGAATGCAGGAACCATCAGCTCCTTCAGTATTGCACCACCGGAGCAGCGCACATGCGATCTGACACAGTGCCAGCACCCAGGAAGCTGGGGGATCAGTGCTGCTTCCAAGGACTGGCTGCAGAGAAGGAGCTGGGCAGCCGGGGTACGGGCTGGGACTGACCAGCTGTGAAGCACAAGGAAGCGATCCGATTCTTTGCATCTTTACAAAATAATGATAAATGTGGGCTACAAAGATGTACAAAACAATCCTGTGCAAATCTAACGTCTGTGTCACCTGGACCACATTACTACTACTTAACTCTCTTTCACCAGTAGGCTTTTGGTGGCTAGACTTTTTGGGCTATTAGCATGTTGTCAGTTCTGAAGGAAGAGTCAGCCTTTCAGCAAAGAGCGTGGCTCACAGCAGGACAACCCAGCAGGCAGTGCTGTCCAGCTACTGGTCTGGAAATAAGTGACAAGCTTCTCCTGCATGTACATACTGTCTGACAGGAAGTATTTGGGAAACTAGGGCCCCACCATACAAGTTCCTGACGATGGCAATTTCAAGGAATAAATGAGGGTTGCCACAAGAAAGAAATGGATGTGTTGAGAGGTTAAAGCCATTCACAGAGGGATCACTGCTGGAGATGAGAGTCCATTCCTCCCACCTCTGAGGCACACACAATCCAGTGCACGAGAAGGTCTTGGTTCATTTTCACTAAACAAACTTGCTCCCATTTATGCAAAGTCAAAACCAGCAGTTTTCATTTAAAATTGCACTTGTGAAGCCCAGACTACTTTCCATAAAGTTAATCAAAGGCAGACTATTTTGTTTTCCAAGATGAGAAAACCCGCAAGGCCTGTGGCTATTCTAATTCCACAGGATATATTTTTGTATCCATTGCTGCATTCGTAATGGCATAAAAGAAATCACCTCAGGTTTCCTTTTGAAAAATAAAACTTCCTCTGAAAAGGAAGAAAAGTGTCTTGCTTATCCCGCTTTTCATTTTTGTGAAGCAGAGGCCAAAAGTGCACACCATCTTTCCACAAAACTTGTTGACTGCCTGAATAAATGCTCAGAAAGAAAGGCAGGGAAGTGTAACAGGAAGGAGAACTTGCTGAGAAAGGAAATATCTAGAAATCACCAGTGTCACAGTAACTGGATATACTTAGCTCAGAGCAGAGCATCATTTTCTTGCTCCAGTCTGGAAACCTTTATATCCAAGAGTCCTGTTATCATGATTTCCTGACAAGCACAAAAAGAAAGGTCTGACTGACCCGAGAGAGAACTTACTTCCACTGCAGGTGACATTGTTCTATTATGTACCTCAGGTATCATTATAAATAGATTAGAAATCTTACTTGTTTTTTTTAAAAAAAATCCAAGTTGAAACAAATCTTTTCATCCACCATTCCAGCTTGGTCTGTACTGGCAAGGTGAAGTGGAACATGTGGCATGAGAAAATGGCAGCACTGAAACTGAGACCTGATGGTTCAGGTAAGAAAAGTGCAAGCAAAAAAAGTGAGACCACCAAGAGGGAGGTTGGGTCCAGCCTTGCTACTCCCTCCACTTCTGGTCTGCTGCTATATTTCTCCATCCTCATCTGAGCTCGCACTGCTGCTTCCACTGCTGCTGCTCCCACTCTCACTGCTCTCTTCCTGCTGGGCCTGGCTGTGGGCTGCTGCTGCTGCCGCTGCTGCTGCCGCCTCTTTCTCTTGCTGCTTCAGTGCGGCCGCCTTCTTTTCCTGCTCCGCGTGGCTTTTCATGTGAGCACTGCGGCTCTTCACCTTGTAGAATACCCTGAGGAAGCACACATGTACGTTAGCATTGGTCTCTCCTACAGCCTCCTTCATTAATTCTCCAAAAGAGCTTCTGCTGCTCCAGCCTCAAGTTTGTGAGCCTCAGGACAGGAACCCACGTTGGCACTGCAATACAGCATTTACAGCAAACACCACTTCTGACTTGGCATGTGCCAGCACTAGGTGGAATGCTAGCAGGAGATCCTGAGCACCCTCAAACCCCTCGCCTTGTTTCTTAATATGGCCATTTCCTCTTATCTTTCATTCAGCTCTTAAAATTTTCTAAATTCAGAGTTGCAGTGCTGGTATCTGAAATATGCACACGCTGCTTAACAAGGCAGGGCCCTGGTCTTTCGGCATCCCCCCTATGCTGCAAAAAGACAATAAACATGGAAGTGAACAAAGGCCAAATGCCACTGCTGAGCCTTGTCCACACAGATAGAAACACTTGAGGTTTTTCCTCCTGACCTTCAACTTCTATGGTGTATCCCTCCATCTTTCACCATTAACTATTTTGATTTTGCACTAAATGCCACAAGAAAAGTTTAGACACCATTAAGAATCCTTGCCTGTTTCTCCTTTGCCAGCAGCCAGGACCAAATCCTAACTGCCTGACTTCTCACAGCACTGCCCTTTCCAATGCCACAAGCTCCCTGAGGGCACAGAGACAGGGTACCTTGGCAGGGCCAGCTAAGTACCCACCATAGGAAGAATCTATCAACAGCCCTGGTGAGGTAACTAGACAGAGGTTGCATTTTCTTGCTATCCCCTAGCTTGATGCATTTTTTAAATAAAGGGATAACCACTGGTATTACAAGACTCTCAATTGTTTTAAGAGTAAGCAATTTATGTAGGGAACTGAATTTTCTTGACATTTATGAATCTGTTGGCAACAAACTTACAAAAACTACTAGAACCATGTGAGGAAAGACAAATGTATTTTACAGACACAAAAGATGGGTGCAAGTTTAACCAGATGAACTGTGTACCCACTGCACACAGTTGAAATGCAGGTGGTGTCTCACTCCATTTGAGGAAAACCAGTCAGCAGCAGGTTATTAAGTAGTAGTATCTTAATACCAATAAATGTAAAAAATCCCTAATCTGCGAGTATTAGTGGGGTAATAAGTCATTAGAATTATTGCCAGTGTCTCTGACCTAAATGGACAGAAGGAAAGCTTATTTGAGAATAAACTTCCATTGGAGAAGCCCTACTGCAATTCTGTGACTATTGCTGGAAGCAGGGTTGCTCTTACCTGCCACATTTTTTACATGGAAATGTGTTTTCTGTGTTCTGAGTTTTACTGGTAGCATCTGATTTTATCTTCTGTTTCCGCCGCCTCCTCTGCACTGGAGCAGTAATATGCTTTCGAGGCTTCACTGTTGTCTCCCTTGGCTTCCTTCCAATTCTGCCTGTGACTGTTGCCTCTTGACTCCTCATATTGGCATCACTGGCCTTTGGAGAAAGAGGAACATTTAAGGCAAACTGAAACTTAAACCCACCATCAGAAGGAAAACAATGGCTGAGCTCCTGTGCTTCATTTATTCCAGACCAAGATTTTATTTAATGAGAAAGTCTCCGGGATATTTTCAGGACATTTCTCATCATGGTCCTATGTGTGCACCAATCACAAAGAACTATATCGGGTTTTTTCCCCTTCCCAGTTCTCCCACCACAGCACAGAGTCTGGTTGCCAGAAATACTCTAAGCTACCTCAGCTCAGTCTCTTGCTCTGGGAGAAGTTAGAGGTAGAAACTTTTTACATCTGGAACTGCCTGCCTGGTATTTTCTAAACTAGTTGCAGAGTGAAGGTGGCATCAAAAGTACAACATGGACAATGCAGCACTTACTATTACATCATCTTGTAGTGTCTGTTCATCTTTGGGAGGAACTGTGATCTTCCTTCTGTTATCCAACCCTTCCTCTGCCTCCTCTTCTTCCTCCTCTTCCTCCTCCTCCACATGCCCCTGTTCTTCACTGTAAATGTCCCTTCTGGGAGGAAGAACACGTGCAAACCTATGGGAACTCTTCACCAGAAGATAAAGGAACTGTTAATGTTGGTGCCTGTAAGTAAATGTCATTATGTGACACAGGACACAAGTTTATGAATCTGGACTTATCCACACTAGCCAGATTATTTCTGCTTTTGATTTTAGCAGCAAATGAGACAACACACAAAATCAAACTTCATACCACAGCCCAAAAGAGGTGAGAGAAATTTAGGAAATTACCTTGATGTCAACTTCAGCTTCATCTTTCATAGATCTCTCATTAGCAACATCAATGTCCCCAAAGATTAAGGTCCCATTCCGACCAATTTTCACCTGTTTCTTGTATGTGTAGTAGAATTCCACACACTGAGCCACTGTTTTGGTTTTTATCTGGTGTTTAAAAAACATAAAAGTCCAATGGATTACATGGTTTAAGAAAGCTTATAAATAATTACTAAAGGTGCAATAAATACATTTTGTATTTTTCTTTCCTCAGTAGTCTCCATTCCACTACAACTGCGGTTAAAAGCCTTCTCTTCTGTGTCATATTCACCACATGCCGCATCCCACAGCCCATCCCCTGTTGCCACTATTATTCACTGAGAACTACAGGACCATCTTTCCAAAGAAAAGCTGGTCAACATAAAGGTGATAGAACCTGGTACTTTGTAAGCTTAATGTGCCTCTTAGCCTCTAAAATGTTCCAACTGAGCTGTCGACTTGAGAGCAGCCTTTCAGTTTTATGGGAGAACTTTATTTTCCAGCAGCAGTTCAGAGAAGATTAGACCAGAATACCGATCCAAAAATGGAAAGGAAGGTTAGCAGCCCTTTCCCATTTTGGCCACACGCATTTCATACACATATGGTGGTAGACAATTATCAGTACAGACCTGTGACCATCTACATATTCTCTATCAGTGCTTTTTCTGTAAGTTTTGGAATATATTCTTAGCTTCTGGGCTTTTGCAACTTAAATGCCTTTTGGGAATTTTTTCAGGAAATATGTATGCAGCTCCTGGTTTTGCCCTCTCCTTCACCGATTTCCCCTGCCGCCATTGAAGTATTATACCTCATGAAAACAGATGGAAGCAATCATTTTTATTATCGTTATCTCAGAAAACTGGAAAAAAGAGATCCTAAAGGATGCATCATTCACATATCCTTTGGTCCTTTTCATCAGTAGCAAGGATGTGTTTCTATTTAGTTTTATAAGCAAGCCATTTAAGCTGTACTGGAACATTACTAGTGCTCTGTAAATACATCCTATAGAAGTGATATCTGCAGTGTAGACTAATGGAAGTAATGCACTAAATACAAGGGTTAAGTAAACAAGAGCAGCAAAACAAGCACTATTGTCCTAGCTTTCTACTGAGATTTTATGCTGTGCTGGATGACAAAATTTCTCTTAAGTCTTTCGAGTGTAGGACTTAAATACTGAGGCTTCAGAAAAATCAAGATTGAACTTCCTGTATTAAATGCTCAACAAATGTGTAAGAAAGTATCATTGCTGTCATGAAAAAAAAAGTAACTTACAAGCTTTTGGACCAAGAAAAAGTCTTTCTTGTAGATTGCAATGCCTTTGTTGAAAAGTTTTTTTTCAGCAACTTTCCACTTGTCTGATCCTGTAGGAAAAAAAGTTGTAACTGCAGACTGCTGTTAGCCCCCCCACCCTGCACTGCTTGACTTCAGGTCTCATCACTTCTTTGTGTTAAATCTAGTACTCATCACCACAGGTTAACTCAGTACAGCTCGCAAAAACCAGTCTATTAGATGAACTAAGATGTTTTCCAACAAAACAGCAAGGTGAATAGGCACACTTTGTGGTGGCCCAGTCACTAGATTTTACACAAGGGAAATGGTGGGGCAGGAGAACAGATCTTTTCTTTCAGCAGCAATCCACTGTACTTGAAGATTTATTACATCTCAAATATTCCTACTATCCTAGTACTCTTGCCTCTAATAATAAACACATTTTGGAATCTCCTCCTGCCTTATAGATATTACTCAAGTAATGTTTCCCAGCCATTATAGTAGGAGTGTGTAATAACGAAGAAATGCAATTTCTATGCTTTGTGGCGCCAACTATTAGATCTCTCTCTATCACCTTACATCAGGTCTTTCAGGTGGCTAGGGTCACTCTAGATCACTGAAGTTAGTGTCACACAGCTGACTATCTTCTATTTAGGTACAAGACTACAAAGGCAGTTCACAGCATTTAAAATTTTGCAGAAACATTGACAGGCATCAATAGTTGGCTGAGCTTTCTTCAGCAAGCTTGAAAACTCTTCCCATAAAACCCTTTCTTAACTCCACCCTGGAAATCCATGCCAGAGAGGCTGTGGTTCTGAGGTTACCACAGCCTTTCTTGTATGTACTAGCTATCTTTCTGCATTCTCTGTGGCTTAGTGTAAGAAATCACATTCCCTTTTCCCCATAAAGGAAATCAGAACACACACGTGCAAATACACACATGCACGTGTTCTGAAAGAGGCAGTGTTTTTTACATTGTAAGTGTCATAATTTGCTTGGGCAAAATTCTTGGCAAGCCATTACTTGATTTACCAGAGAGAAGAGTGGTCTTTTCATCTTATTGTAATGTTACAGAGTTCCTCAAAAGAGCGGAAAAGGATAGAAAAATTCCTTTATGATAGACAGGAAGCACAGAGTTATTCTGGTTAACAAACCTGTGTAGTGATAATCTGCCAAAGGGTGGGTAGGCGATCGTACTGGCGTCTTCAATAGCAGTTTGGTCAAAGCTCCCTAAGATAAACAGAAATAAAATAATTAATTTAATGTTTGGGGTATTTAAAACAAGGATCTGGCAATTGTTAATCCTCTCCTTTCCAGCAAGGTAACTGAAAAGAACCATAGCACAATTCAACATTTGTGACAACTTTAAAAATCACATTCTTGACTATCCACTGAGTCTTGGGTACCAAAGGCAAGCGGTAACTTCTCAGCACCTCTTCTGTCTCTGAGAATTGACACTTTCCAACACTACCACCATGGTATTGGGAGAGTTAATTCCATAGACAGAGACCACGCAGCAGTTTCCTCTCATTTACTGAAGGCCTAAGTTACATACTCACATCCAAAAACACTGCCCTAAATGATGTCTGCCTTAAACATCCAAGTTATTGTGATCTTATCTCACTCAACTAAGCAATATTTCAAAATAAAACCACAGTCATGTGACACAAATATTCCACATAAAGAAAAAAACCCTCTCAAACTGCTTTTTACTTTGCATTTAAACTAGAAGTGCTTTCAAACTTAACAGGAAAGAGAGAATGGAGTCATGCTTCCACTAGCAGTTTAAACCACCTTAACAGTAACCTCCTGCTGCCAGGGGCAGCCCTGCTCCTCCCGAATGCCAGCAACAGCATTCACAATGGTGGGATGGTTCTGGGAACTTATCTAGCAGAAACATAACACATACACACAAAAATTATTTTTTATTTGTTCTCTTCTCCAGTGCAAGTCAATACAGTCTCACAAGTGTCAGTGCTGGTGCACTACAGAGAACAGGAAACAAGCAGCCAGGCAAAAGTGTGGGATACTCCTGACCACAGGGCTGATTTATGCCAGGTTAAATCAATCATAGAACTACAAAAGGATGACAACCCTGTGCCATATGCTACACTCTGTTCTTTGATATTACCTCCCAGGGGTGTCAAAGGGCATTTATGAAAGTGTATCATGTCTTACAATACTGACATAAAATTAGCAGCGCAGCCATTCTATAGACATGCACAGAGAAGTTAAATCGATCTGCCAAAAGTAAGAGGAGCAAAACACTGCACTTTGTCTCAGCTTCAGCCCCAGCACCTTATTTTTCCTTCCAATCTGGTCATCTTCCCAGGAAGAAATCATTTAAGATTCATTTAGTAGCCTCAGCTCACTTGCCTGTCAGTCTGTTCGTTAAAAAGCCAAATATGTTGAAGTTGGAAATATGCAAGATAGTAAGTGAACATGGCACCATACATCAGGCAGAACCCACTTTAGGGACATCTAAGAGACACAGACAGTGGGAGCCAGGTGCATAGAAAGGAGTTTGCAAGGCTCTCCTCTCAGGAATGACAGGTTACCAGGCCTTCATTAATATCTTTGACCACATCAAGGTGAAAAGCTGAAAAGACTCACCAGAATGCTTCCCTTTGACTCATGTAAGAAATGCAGTGCCAGCTCCTGGTTGGTTCCAGCCCCAGGAAAAATGCTTGAACAGGCAGCAGCTAGCAGGTTTTCCACTATTTCCACAGAGGTATCAAACAAATTCAGATAAGATTAAAATAGAATTTCCTACAGGATTCACACCATTAATTAGCTCTTTTGAAGCAGAGCTAGACATAACAGAAAGTAAAACTCTCAGAGAAGTTGAATGTCCTTGCAAATTTATCTGGGTCAAATTCGGACACAACTCGGCCTTAACTCGGCTGAGTTTTGGTGAACTGGCTAAGTCCAGGCTTTTGATGAGAAAGGTTTCCCCTGAGGGGATGAGATCCGGCACATGGTCACACTGGAGCCCAGTAAAGCCTCACTAGACCGCAAGGCCACGCAGCATTACTCTGCATGCAGCACTATTTACACATGGAGTTTCTTGCAAATCTCCTCCCTTGTATAATGTCTTCCCATCTCCCTTCAACTCAGAGATTTCCTGAATCCCCCTGCCCCTTATATTGTGAATTTCCAATTTACCATACCCTTTTTTCTCTCTCATTAGAAAGGTTTCTTCCAAGCCTGCCCACTTCCTCTTTCCTTCAGGATTTATACTGCCACAACCCATGTGCACCAACAGCAGACAGCTCTCCAAATCTGCTACTAGCAGCCACAACTCCTGCTTCCTCATCCTGACTTCCGTCTAACAACTTGTATTTTCCAAAATATTTTGTCTAGAACATCCCTTGAAAATACGGAAGTTTAGTGCATGTGGTGTTCAAATGTTAACAAAGACAAGGAAGCTTCACTGAGCAAAAGGCTGCTCTTTGCCTGACCATAACAAATGGTCCCATTTTATCTCAATGAAAAAACCCAATCCTATCAACCTCCCACCCGCCACACGCAACCTGATAATCAAGTTTTACTCCTAAAACTGCTTTCAAGACCACTCAAATATGTCACTTGACTAGCAGCTCTGAGAGATTTTAAATTATGCCTACAGTAGATACATGGTTACCCCTACAACAACTGTGACAACTGAGTCCTATTTACCAACCTTCCATGTTCTTACCATTCTCTTGGGTGACTTTGTTGGTTTCCAGGTCACCCCACGGCTGCCACACCAGCTCTGCTTTATGTTCATCAACCGCTGCCAGAGATCTGTCTTGGAGTGATGGGATTTCTGCTTGAAAGCGAGTTCCTACATTAATTCGCCTGCCGAAAAGGTAAGAAGTAACAGTCAGGCTCCCTTTACAATATCCAGAAAGTCTCTGTCTCTGCTAGAAGCATTAATTACAAAGAAACTGAAATGCAGCAGGCTCTTGCTGAGCATTTTTCTTTTCATGAAACACGAACAGCTTTTAAGTGTTGTAGGTTACATTAGTAAGTACGACTCAAAAGGTGAGAGGTTTTACATCCACTACCAGTTTCCATTGTCTTATCAACGATGGTTGAAATTGCATTTAAATTAGGATCCCCTAATAACTGCTCAAATAACAGTTATGAGCTTTCAATAATCATCACTTTTTGAGTGGCCGTCACACAGACTTCTCTTACAGCAAGCTTGCTTCTTGTCCATAAGATAGGTGAGCCTCTTTTAGTATTAATGTTTTGCCAGTCGCAACTACAGAATCATAGCATTATTTAGGTTGAAAAGGACTTCTGGCGGCTATAAGGTCCAACTCCCCATTCAAAACAGGATCAATCTCAAAGTTTGGTCCTTTATGATCTCGACACAAGCTAGTATCTTCTAGAAACTATTTCTAACAACTGAAATAAAAAATATAAAACAATGAAAGCTGTATTGCTCATTCTGTATCAAAACCAAGTCCCATTCTTTTATCAACAATCTCATACTTTTAGACTCTGAATTAGCAGACACATTTTTCACAATATGCAATCCACTGAGCTCTACACTTGCTTTAAGTCAAGTGACCATCCACAGAGATTCTACTCTATACTAGCAAACACAATTTTGTGCACAGGGGTAGGTTAAGGACCACCACTGAAAGACTGCTCTACCAGACTTGGGAGGTCTGGAGGTCTGCACCAATAGCACAGCAAACAGTGAGAGCATGGATGTCCTTTGTCTCTACATCTCTTACTCAACAGCAAAATACACGGAGACACAGCAGTAGCTACACAAACTCAGAAAGCTGTCCTTGGACTTACTTTACTTTAAGTAATGCAACAACTATGCATGCAATTCAGAGGTCCGGAAGAAAGAGCAAAAGAAATGCCCAAGCTAAGCTAGCAAAAAGACCCTTCAGAAAACCAAGATATCAAAACACCAAGATATCTGAGAACAGCTGCTGCTCAGACCACTTAGAATATAATGAAAATCTCCTATTCTGAAATAAGATACCTATGCTTAATGCAAAAATGTTCCTTTTTCACATGTTAGTCAACTAGCACCATACCGGTAGCTCCTGGAATAGTAAAGGATGGAGAAATAAGCTTTTTTTTGAGAGAGTAGATCAGGCAGTGTGCACAAGATGATTAAACTCTGGAGTTGCTTCATTAGAAAAAAGGCAAAACTTCCTGCCCAGGGCAAGGTTTGCTATAATTCTCAAGTCTTGGCTTGGTTCCCCCCCAGCATAAGGGGAAACACCAGAGAAAAAGCATATTCTGGTACAATAAGGAATAGTAACAAAAACAGCTGAGAAATGCTGGCCTCCAGACTTTTTTGGTCCTCTGCTGTTCTGAAATGACACATGCATGTCCATTACGAAAGCAAGAGTCTGGAAAGGTGTGGGGAGGCCTTGAAATAACACATATAAACCATACAAAAACCCAGAGATACACTAGCAAATGTTCTAGTAGGACGTTTTGAAGTCCTAGAAGACTGTGGTATCAAAGGGAAGGAAGAGGGTATCACTTTCTCTTATAGAAGGGGAAGAAGGAAACACCTTCATTCCCTTTTTTCTGCCTAATGCATCAGTTTGGTATTGTCAGTAAGCATCTGCATCATGAGATGTCATGAGCTGAAAAAGCCTGCATTGAAAACAGATGCCCAATTTCTAACAGACATTAAAAAAGTTTTTACAAACTATTTCTTTTGCATCTATAGCAGATCCAGATCTACTTCCTCACACTTGAGAGGAATGGTTTACAATTGATGTATCTATAAACGAAGAGATGCAGAAGGTAACTACCCTACACACTTGTTCTGACTTCATCCACCCATTCAGCAGCAGCTTGACATTGACAGGGTGAGATTCCTACTTGGACAAGCAGAATCTGCTAGATGCATAGACTGATGCTAACTTCCTTCCTGTAGGTGACAACAAGATGACATCCAGCATGACAAATGTAGCAGGAAAGTTTTAGACAGCTGCCATATACTATCTGACATCTTCCCCAAAACACTATCTCCAATACCTGCTGAAGGTAAAGCAACTGGGACATTACACATCTCACATCATGGGCAGGGGAGAACTAAACCAGTTGAAAATGTCCAATCTCTGATGCCCAGTTGTAACTGTTTCAGGATCTGCTTCTCAAAATTAATTCAATTTCAAATGCACACGAGAAGTGGAACCTGCATGGAGAATGAAGACCCCCAAGAAAACCTCAAAGTTTGGCTTTGTGTTTTACAGGTGCAAAAGTCTATTAAATCTACAACACTACATAGCTTCCATTTTCCCTTCACCTGTCATGATTATCTTGGACAGAAACAGCACAATCCAGCCCAAAAATAAAAAGCAAGAGATTTGATGCAAGACTGAGAAGACCTTGCTAAAAAACAAAGCAAGACAAACACCCTGATAAATCCTTCTTTCAGCACACTCTGCTCGACTACAGAATGATGTTAACGTGGAGTCTTCTGCTCACTGTGATTAGTCTTTCTTATTGTTATGGCACGCAGTTTCACAGGGGAGGAAAGGGGTATGGATTATGATCCACTCTAGAAGGGATGACTGCTGGGAACTGACACTTTGCTGTCAACTGGAAACAGATAAAAAGGCTGTTACTGCATTGGGAAATTTGGGAGATTTTGTGCCCTGAGATACAGACTTCTCTGGCGTCATCTGTGAGAGGGAGAGAGGTAATTGGAAAAGCTGGAGGGAAAGAATGCAGGCCTTCTTAAAAGGCTACCAGAAGTTACTTTATCTTGAAACTAAACTTAGAATATGGTGTCCCTGGTCTAGAAAAGCCTAAAAATTAGACCTTGTACCTGCAATGCCCAAATAAAACCAGATTTCTGCTGCAAGAGTTAACCTGAGCAACCTGATCTAATTTGGCCTGCTCTGAGCTGAGGCTCAGACCAGATGACCTCTAGAGGTCCATTCAAGCTATGTTATTCCATGATTCCTTTACTGATGAAGTCTAGATTTCAGTACAGCAAAAGTTCTTACCCTGTAAGCACCAACGGTGCTCTTGGGACACCCCGGTATATAGCTGAACATTGCTAACACTCAGAACTGAAGCTGTGAATTGGGAAGGCAATTGAATTGGTGCATCACCACAGCTATACTTAAGGCTGAGGGGTGACTTTTAAGACTTCGAAGCAACTGAACTGCAAAACCGGTAGGACACAAAGATCTGTGACACCAGCTGTCTATTGTATTACTTCACAAATAGAAGAATTAAGCTTCATTATCACATTTCCTATTCCAAATCTCTGCAATGAAATGACCTTTCGAAAAGCATTAGCAGGAAGTCTAGCAAAGCACAAGCAATTAAGAACGCAATATCGGGGAATCAGAAGTTATAGTCAACTTCTGACAGTCAAGACTACAAATCAAACATTTTTTTCTTAGAAAAAAAAAAGTGCTTCATGCTATATTTCTTTTATAGAAGGTACAGCTACAGAACTGACCACAACAGTGCTGTACAAACTAGCTTTAGAGCAGCATACTGATTACTTCAACAACACAGAATGACACCAGTTTGCTAGTTTATCTTTGCTAAAAGTTAAAGCTATCTACACGTGTAAGCATCTATTCAAGTAAGACTTAAGATGACAGCAAGACAACTCTTTGCACATAACTCCCTTTTGGCAACAGGAAATGAACTTGCATTACTATATAATGGCTCAAAATTTCCAGCTACAAATTTGAAAATTTTCACACACAACTAAAATTGCAGCTAACTTAATGTCATTAATTTCAGCAATTTAAACCAACAGACACAACAGCCAAAGACAATTGCACCGTGGAGGTCAAAGATCAAGACCTGGTGGGGGGAACAAAAAAAATATCTGTTCAAGAAAAGGTTCCCCTAGATTAGTGTGAAATGAACCAACAACAAGAAGATTAATTAAGCCATTTTCAAAACAGATTTAGACTACACCAAATGTGCTTATTTCCACGAATGGGCTCAGCATAGAAGGGATTTGCAAAGGTGACAAGAATAATCTAGGTTCGTTCATAATTGCAACATTTGTTCAGGACAGCCTGCTGCCAAAAGCGCAGAAAACTCAGCTTCAAACAGGAAGGCAGAATGGAAAAAGGGCAAGAGAAAATAAATTGACAGCAAATGTTCAGGTCACTTTTAAAAATATAAGCTATTTTGGAAGAAAAAGTAGAAGCTGCCTGGTATTTATTTTGAGAGAGTTAAATATCTCAAATGTTACAGGATACACTGCAGAGTTAGAGCAGAGATTCCTGACTGCACAGTCAGCAATACAGAGCCACAGGGGTGTTTTTATGCTACATGGGTGTTTTCCATGCCATGCATCTCCATGTTTAGATTTTGCAAGAGTTTGTTAACCTAGGTACAATAATGAATTGGGACTAACTTGCTGTAGTTCTACAGCACTGAACTTGAGCTGATAACACTCCCAGAGGGTTTGCAAGGGCTGCACAGCAACATTTAGTACTCTTGCTTTTTTTGCTACTCTGCTCAGGTTTAGCAGAACTGGCACAAAGCCTAAGCTCATAACTCCAGTATCTCCAAACTGTGTTCCCTAGTGCTGCTGGGACCACACATGTCTGAGCTTTCCCAGCACACAGCCAGCTAAAAAAACTAAGAAGGCGTATTACCTCAGGCCACACACACTGTATGCAACTGGCTGTAGTGCTTTCAGACTGAGCTAGCCCAGGAGGGAGCAAAGTCGTGTTCACAGTTGCGCTGCAGCTAATACACGCCACATGGATAACCTGCAATCTGGCCAGTCCATGTGAGAGCTAACTACATTTTCCATACTAAGTTTTGGCCTTCCTCTAAAGGAGCATTATTTCCCCACTCTAAAACTAACATACTGCATACAAGAAGTGTTTGTATACAACAAAACAGGACAGACTCACCTTTAGCTAACCATAGTATTTCAGCCCAGAGACAGATGAGTAGTAATAGAAAGCAGTTAACATCACCAGAATTACAAGGTGCATTTGGCCAAACAAACATCATTTATGGTATGGAGTAATTTTTAATAGACAATTTATATTTTGAGTCACCAATAGGAATAGCTTTAATGTTGCTAAGATACATCAACTGTACAGGGAGTAGCTTGAAGGTTTAGGAGGAAGAAAAGAAGAACATTTACTACCTGACTAAGAATCTACTGGATACTTACGGTTCAATGCTGACTGGGGTGGCTTCCCCCACTACTGTAAGAACAGGAGGGGTAACTTCTGAACTATCTGCAAGGAAAAGAAAGAACTGTTCAGACAGCTCATCTCCACATTTGAGATATATTCTTCACACAGCTTCTAAATCTAGTTGGAGCTATCGATCTCTCAAAAAAGGTACCCAAGTGCTAAAGGAGTTTAAGATGACCAAGAACTTACCTTCCAGTCACCATCGACATCTTAGTAATAACTATTTACTGTCCCCTCAGTTCAAGACAATGACAATCTATTATAGAGGAACTGACTTTTCCATTCCTAATAATGTCAGTAGGGGGTGTTGCTGATCACTTCTGAATGCATCTTAACATGCATGCCCAGGTGGAAGCAACATTGCATTTCCTCCATCCTAGCTCCCCAGACTATCACGAAGTCCCAGTTCCACATAACCACAACTCCTATCTCCTATTACCCCACAGTTCCTAATCATAAATTAGCCAAGAAAGGAAGGAGATAAAGTGGAACTTACTTGATCTAAGCAGAGTTCTGTGAGCACTTTTAGGAGTCATTGGAGGTGGAACTGAATGACCACTTGAAGAGAGAATAGCATTAAAATATAGTCCAGATCCTTCTCTCACTGGACTAAGAATTGGTGGCGGAGTGTAAGGAGGTAGCTCAAAGTTCCTATCTGAAGGATGATCTGCCAGACGGACAGGTGACCGTAAGTGGCTCTGATAGGGAGTAATGTTAGAATAAACAGGTGGTGCAATAAAGGTGCCAGCTTTTGGTGGTATGAAGAGTGGCTCAGGTCTTGGCCGCTGCTTTGGTTTCCGGGCAAAGCCCTCTGCTTCATCCTTTGGAATAGCATCTTCGTGCTATTGAAAAAAAAATTACATACTTAATTTTAAAACTTCAGGTCATTTGAAAAACTTCAGTGAGATGACAACATTCTTTCACGGCAGCTCAAAATCTAGATAGGGCAGTTGGAGGGTGTCTCAACAATTAGCACAAAGGGAAAGAGGGAGGAAGAAGATGGGGAATGGAATGGACACAGGAACTACCAGGTAGCAACACTAGCTCTAAGGGCTTACAAAGTTATATTTTACAAGAACTACATGTCTGGTCCAACCTTTGTTTGGGAAGATAATGACCTCATGCTAGCTTTAAAAGAGGACACAAAAGTATAGCAGAGCCCTGGTACAGATATAGGGTGACACCAAGGAGTGATAAGAGTACAGAAGACAATAGAACAATATTCTTAGATGCTCAAGCATTTAAATGCAGAGAAACCTCCTTAGATGCTTGCCATTTGTCTTGTATCTGAACATTCTATTGTACTTCTGAATAGAAGAGACAAAAAACCCCAACAAACCAAAAACCTACTCAACAGCACCATACTGAAGGGGAACACTGAAGTACTGACCTTCAGAACCTCAGTAAGAGATTTAAATTCCATAAAAATAAATCTTCACTTTGGATTTTATTCATATACAGAGATATATGCACTACTCTCAATTTATTATCTATGTATGTATGGAGAAAGCACTCTTTACTCAGACTATTCTAGTGTTATTGACCATCTGGCTTTATTCACTGTGTAGTAGTGGGGCACTGATTTGGCTATACTAGCATTAGCTGTAGGTCATGAAAAGGTAGTGATGCCCAAATATATGGCAATATTATTATGAAAAAAATCCACAGTCCACAGACTACATCCATTCCAAGTTCAGGCCTTAAGATCAAACTACTTTAATAGAAAAACATATGGATAAATCTAAATAATTAAATCTAACAGATTTCGCTCATCTTTGGTTTCTTAGTGTATCCATACCTGATTTGAGGTTTCCACGTTAGTACTACGATTAGATCGCCTCCGAGTGACTATCACAGAAGGCTTGCGTTCACAAGGAGCTCGATCATTCGTTTGGCCTCTCGGGAGCTTTCCATCCTCAGACTTTTCCTTTCCAAGGCTCTGCAAGTCAATTTTTCTCACTGGCACAGATACAGGAATGATAAGAGGCACAAGACTGTTATCGTCCCGGGCTCTTTTAGGAGCTGGTGAAGAACTGGCAAATTCCACAACACTTTTTGCAGCTGTAGGTGCTGGTGCCATCAGCACACTCTTCTTCTCCTCTGAAGTATCCGGTTCCTGAGAAGAAAAGAGATTCCTTATAAGTTCTGTAGTGTTTACATAATAGATCAGAGGATATCCCATATTCAGCGTATATCACATTTCTCAATGCAATCTGCAAGCTGAAACAGATTTGGAAAAGTGTTACTGGAGGAAAAAGAATACTTCACAAAAGCGTTACCAAAATTTCTTAGAAGTACTTGAGGATTGCCTGAAGTCTCAACTGCTAGAATATATGTATACACCATTCTTAAGTATCATTTTACTACCTATGGTTTGACATTTTATTTTCCAGATGAATTTGTGCCTTGCCATATAACTTCCAACAAAGGTTCCTCAGTTTTAGTAATGCTCAAAAGCTGCATATTACTAATTTCAAGTATTGGACTTCTATTCCAGGAAATACTGAACTATGATAATCTTAATTAAATCTCTCATACAAAAAACAGAACTAGCTTTTCACTGCATTTTTTCTGATTTACATGACAGAAGCACCTTTCCTTATTATAACTGGAGCCTTTGAGGTTTGTTGTCTAACTAGGCTTGAGCCTGAAAGACTTTAGCTCAGCAGAATCAACACGGCATAATGCTGGCACTTTTTGCATTAGTATTACAGCTTCCATGTCTCTGATTTCTTTTACTCATGGAAACCCTAGAAAATAGAGCTCCAAGGAGATGGGAATGAAGGATGAGTTACCCAATAAACACAGGGATACTGTAACACCAAATGGCTTCAGGTATTGTTACATGAGTGATTTCTAGTCCTTCAGCTGACTATCCACATGTTCACTTGGCTCTCAATTCAAAAGCAGTTGCCAGCTTACTTAGAAGCCAGATGTTAAAAGCACAACTTTCAAAAACACCTCTCAAGGGATGTAAAAAGCCTTGAGCTCTGATGAAGTGCAATCTAGAAGCTGTAGAAGATGCTCCTTTTGGTGTTTCAGAACTTCACTCTAAGAGATCTGCTTGGAAAGTCTTTGGATAGGATTAGGTATACAACCTCACCCTCCATCAGAGCCACAATCCACTGAGGAATCCATCTGAACAGCTGTGTTTTGTAGGTGGAAACTAAGGCGCATTATCTCTGAGGTATGACAAGAGATCTCCAACCTGGACTTCCAAAATTTTGCAGAGATTTACTGGAGTTCTCAAAAAGAATCTATTGTGAGCCATTAAGAATACCCAATTCTGATTAAAAAGCTAGCATAAGCAGGTTCTGTCATAAGGATTCAAACACCTCCCCAGTCATTCCACTGTGGTCATAGATCAAGAAAGCAGGCTTCACTGATGAGCGAGAGAACATGCTCCAGCTGGCCCATGAAGAGTCAACCCATTATAGCTAGAAGGACACCAGACTGAAGTGCCACTTTGATACTATATTTATATTGAGGGAAGCACAACTGTATTGTCATAAGATACATCAGTCACAGCCTGGAGTTGGTGCTCTGGCTTCTCTCCAAATGAGAGTCCTGGTAATTTTTGTTGCTTTTAAGAGCAAACAGGTCTACTCTGGAACACTAAGCCTTCCAAAAAAGCTAAGTGCCAAGCTTGTGCAAATAAAATCAATCATATCAAGAATATTTAGGACTGCCCCCTTCCAAGACCTTTTATTAGAATACAGCTAAGTGTGCACAGAAGGGTTTAACCCATAAGCGATGCTGCAGTTTAGAAGTCTGACTGCTTCTTCACAGAGACTAGAGATATCTGCCCCCACCACACAATGATGAAACACACAATTGAAAAGTCACAGTTGGCATCAGCTGCCCCAGATTGCACTGCAGCCCCAGACTGCACTGCAGAAGGAACTAATGAGCATATTACTCCAGGCTGGTGATGTGCACCTGTACTTTCCCACAAGACTACCAATGTTGGATTTGGAAGGCATTCATCATGCTGACAGATACATCACTAAGGACCACTACCTTTAGGTAGTAAGGGGCTCTTCTAAATTTTTGTAGCCTCCCTTCACTACTTCAGGAAAGAGAGACTAACAAGGATGCCTTTTTAAACATATAAACAGGTCAGCTACTGGAAACAGATGCCTACTTCCACTAGTCCGCCCATACCTGAAGAAACAGCTCACATATGGCTTCATGCTGCTATACATGGGTCTCCATTCATCAGGGAAATTTATGATGTTATCACTTTATTACTGAAGCCTAGTTAAACATCTGGGATAGCTCTGGGGTCTTCTTCTGGCAGTGAGATCCACCAGTAAGATAGTTTTGCACCGCTGTTTAGAATGGTGCATTCATACTACATTCTTCAGTCCACTGCCAAGAAAAGCCTTGGTTTTAATCAGATTACTTTTTCCTTCTAATGTAGCTGTTACTAGTGCAAGCACTCTAGCATACTGTCTGGGTACCTGAGAGAATAACTGCAATCAAATAAGTAAGGGCAATATGAATACGTGAACGAGCACCAATTCTGACCAATCTACAAACCTCATACTTCCTGTGTGCTACACAGATCTCTGTAAGTCAAGAGACACAAACTAGTTTCCTGACTACAAGGAGGAAATTATGGCAGCTAGTCACACAAAAGATGTCACATTTCTTTGGCCGTATGAGCAGTTAAACCATGCTCTCTTTATTTTCAAGATTGAGAGGTAACCAGCAAAGGACCCTCTTCCTTGATGATGGGAGAGATGACCCCTTCGAGAGAAAAGAGAAAGGACGAGACTTGAGCAGTAGTAGAGGTAGAGAGAAGACACCACCAGGAATTTAATATAAATAGTTGAGACATCCTTAAAGATGCTCTGGTCCACAGCAGAGCTTTTCTGGTCATGAAAGATCACACATACCTAAGGTTTATTAAGCGGGGGGACATGACTTATTTTGGAATTAAGCTATTTTTTTCTGATCCCTAGTCTCTCAACTGTTTGATTATGCTTAGAGGTAAGCAGAAATGACTCTCTGAATAAGGGACAGGACCTTCATTTATAGAACTGCTAGGGGATTTTCAGCTAGCTCAGCATCTCTGTTGCAGAATTTGGGGCAGGAAGGCTGCTGGATAACTTCAGCAAATGCAACAAGTTGCACTTCCATTTAGATTCTTGCATAAATACTGAGGGATGAACTAGTGATCTACAGTCCTCCAAGACACCCACAGAAACCAATCAGTCATTTTGGCATTGATCCTGTCTATCCCTCAAGTGGTTTCTAAAAAATTTAGAATTCACAGACAAAACCCAATTGCAATAGCTGGAAGAATTGTTCCAAGGCCACTGCTGTGATCAGACAAGAAAATACACTAGCCTTTTAGAAACACCTGCCAGTACAGTGCTTTCTGCCATCATTCTGCATCTTCTTGCTAACAGTAAAGGTAGATTCTCTCTGCAGTCAGACTGAAGCTTGTCCATGAAGGAGGTGAGTCCAGAACTGCAATTCCACAAATAAATCTTTTTTTTCCTTCCCCTTTTGTATGCAGCAGCTGGTGCCCTGCCCTGTACCAAGGGAAAGAGGCCAGGTAACTAAAACCTCTGTCTCGCTTCCATAAAGGAATATTTAAATCCAGACAACCTTAAGACGACCATTTCAGATCTCAGAAAAGTTTTCTGCACTGTTAAAGAAAACAAATTACACTGTCTTTTTGCATCTAACAGTTGTATGTGAAATGAAACCATAAAACTAAGAGTTGAGAATCTGAAGCAGCCTGTAAGCAGCAATAAGCTTGCACCACCTGAAAAAGGCAGACACAGTATGATAGGAAGTTCTGATGCAAAGCATCAGTTTTGACACTGCACGTAGACAGATACTGCTGTCCAAAATACTGTTTTTACATAAGGTACACACACCTACATTGGAATGTTCAAACAAGTGCTTCAAATTATGAATGTATCTTCTTTCATCAATAAATTAACCCTACGGCCTTCTTACATGCTCTTAACATAACCTACACTACAGAAGGGTTCTAGGTTGTTTATAATAGAAAGACACTGACAAGAGAAGCAGACCACTCTCCTCCAGTAAACATGTTTTCTTTTTCTCCCTCACATGATATCCAACCCCCTCAAAGGTGTAAAATCCATCAAAACTCAGGTAAGAATCTTATCATCTTTCAAAACCTCATCCTGAAAGCCTGAAGCAATCTAAACATAAAGAGTTCTTCTGCTAGTGCCATCATGGAAGCAAACAAGCTGCTTGTATAACTGCAAAGAACAAAAGAGCATCTGTCAAAACACTTCTGTTTGGTCTTTACGTTATGAATCAAGCTGCAAGCAGACATGCCTTCAAACGGCCAACTTCTTGCTTCGCCTCTCAGCACCTTTTTTCCTAGATGCTCTATTAGCTTTTTCTTGCCACTGTGTTGGTGATCAAACTGCAATGTGAATTGTAGGCCTTCCTGCAATATAAGCATACAATGGCTGGGAGAGTATGAGCAAATAGCTCACACTGCTAACTACTACTAGTTTTCTATCAAATCTGCTTGTTCAACTGGAGTTAGAGCAAAACAGATTGAAGACAGCATCAACAGTCACTGGTTGCTGTATGCTGTGCAAGAGATGGAGTAGGCTATGGATATTTGCTTCGTTGTTTATTAGTCTGGTTCTTTCACTCAAACAGCACATCCCCCTAAGGAAGGGATTGGAAAAAATGGCCAGAGACAGACTAGGAAAAAAATGATGACGAGAACAAGAGAGGGAATAAAATTCCCTTCCCTTTGTTGCATGACTGGGCAGCAACTCAAGTGGCAAAACTGTGGGTAAAAAGTAGCTCATGCTCTAACACCCATATTTCACCAGCCTCTGACAACAAAGCTTCCAAATAAAAGTGTATCTTTACTTCTCATAAAAGGCACTCAATGAAAGATTAGTCAAACCACAACTGAAAGAAAACCTCAAAAAATCCCCTTCAGAAACCCCCCACCGAACTCCAAAAACCCCACCACTTGCTTCCCTTAGGCTAGTTTATTTTGAACCTTGTCATTTTGCCATATGGAATACATACTGTACAGTTTAGACTAATGGGACACCAAAAGGCCTAACCAGCCAACACTAAATTTCTTCCCCATCAAGCCCTACAGAGGGTCTACAAGGCAGACTTTGTCCTCAGGTTACCAATCTCCAAATATTTGCTGCAGGTCATTCTCAGAAACATGTTACCGCATCAGGCAGACTTTTGTTATGCCTGGTATAAAGTTCTTCATGTGAGGCTTCCTCAGGCTTTTAATATTTGGGAAATATTGAACATGTAAGTTGCATTATATACTTTTTAGATAGCACAATTTAGAAACACTTCAATTGTTAAAACTGAAAAACTGGCTGATAAGCAGCAGTGTTTTAACATAAAAGGAAGAGAATGTTAAATTGATAAAAAGACACCAAGTGAACTGCTTATACTTGTGTCTCTAAATTCCTGATCAGCTTGAGGCCTAAGCTCAAAACATCCATATTTTGAAGCCCTGGGATAAAATCACATTCATTATTAATGCAATAAAACTGCCCCTAGGTGGTTTCACTGCACGAGATCTCTGTTCTCCCACATCTATGAATTACAGTAGCTGAACTTACACGCCACCAGTCCATAGCTGCCCTTGCTGTACTACAACACTTCTTGCATCGAGATACCACCCTATCCTGCAGATGTACATAAATTCTTTTCATTTCAGCCCTATTTTGTAGTCTAAAACACGCTATACTGGTCAGGATGTATACCTTACCTTTACATTCTGAAGAGAAGCCAGCTCAACAGCTTTTTGGGCCAAAGTTAGCAAATTGGCTTCTTGAGAAACACGCCGTCTCCGTCGTGTACTCTGGATTACACCACCTCTGACACCCTGAAAATCATTAGTTCTCTGAGTGTTTTCTTCAACTGCTTCTGCCTGTTTCTCCCCATCTCTACCATTCTGGGCTGTGGCTTGCCTGTCTACTTCCACCTGGCACAGCTCACTCTTGACCAGGACATCCTTCTGCCCCAGATCCATTCTCTTGGGGTGCGAATAGCTACTTTTGTTGTGGGCCAGTGATTCAGGCGGCTGCTGTAATGGGACCTCTTGCTGATGTGTTTGCCAGTGATGCAGAAATAAATTGCTAGGTTGTTCTTCTGCCTGCTTGGAAGCCAACACTTCTCCTGCAGATGTCAGCGGGACACCTTCTTTGGAGAGTCTCCGTGACCTTCTTGGAAAAGGAATCTGGGTCTGAGGTAGCACCGTCTGTTGGTTCTGCTCTGTTAGAGCCTTGAATAGTTCCTGGTTCCTCTCTGTTTGCTGAAACTGGTGTGCCATCATGTGATGCTGAGGTGCTGCAGCTGCCACATGAGGCTGTGCTATGGAAGTAGTTTGCTGCAGACTGAAGGCTTGTGTGGCAGCCGCCTGCTGCTGCTGCTGTTGAGGATAGAAATTTTCAAACAGTTGTAGCTGGGGAAGAGCTTGCTGTTTTTGTTGAGCAGTAAATGCTGGACTGGAAGAAGCTGGGGCTTCTTGAAAGACATGTAACAATTCAGGAAGACCCTGCTTTTGGCCTTGGTGACCAAACGCAAGTTGGAAAGGCTGTAACGGCAGACTTTGATTCTGCTGCTGCTGTTTCTGCATCTGATGAAAAGAATTTATCTGAGCTTGCTGTCTAACCAGGGCTTGCTGCTCCAGCTGAGCCTTCTGGGACATCATCTGCTGGACAGCATCTCCATACAAGTCCAGCTGTGACACAAACACTCCTTTCTCCTGATTTCTTTTAAGGGCTTCTGGGTGGCCATAGAAGCCAGGGGCACCAGCATTGGAGTGGGGTCCTTTTGGGTTGCCCCCAAAAACCATACTGTGGTTCCACATCGAAGGTGGAGACTGCCAGTGGCTGTCACCCCTCTCTGGCAACCGGTTTCCCATTAGTGAATTCTGCCATTTGACAGCTGTTACCGTCTGGGACATCATCATTGATTCTCCCCTATCTTGACCGTAAACAGAGTTCATCAAACCAACATTGTTGGGGGCATTTGCTAATCCTCCTGCATGAGAAATCTCCATAGTTTGGGAGACCGGTATATTCCCTCCATGACCATAGTACTGTCCTTCCTTAAGCTGCTGCTGTGGTTCTTTTGATGACACAGCTATTTCCTGCTCATTAAAATAGGCAATTCGTTTCCCAGTCCTTTTGTTTGAAGACTTTTGCTGAGCTTGAAGATTCATAGTTCAGCCTATTCTCCCAGCTGCACACACCGTATTTACAATCCACCCATCCCTGAGGGTGGGGGAGGAAAGGCACGGAAGTCTCTCTTTTCCATTCAGTTTTAGTAATAAAGGGCAGGAAAGAAGTCCAGATGAAAGTGCATCCACTTCCTTTTTCTTTGTATGTTTCTCCCACTTCTTTTCACTCTTATCCTTTGTGGTTCAGAGGTCAGTAGGGTCCACTTAGTTACAGGTCCTGAAATAGAGAAGTAGTCGCAATGAATCAAGAGATATAACTGGCATATAAACTCTCACGTGATAAGCAACAATGTGTATGTCCCATTTCCCATGGAAATGAAGATTAGGATAGTATGTGTGAGAAATAATAGATCTGACCTGGTAGAAGAATGTAAAACAAAACAACTTAGTTTTACAAAACAGGTATCACACTGTATTTGCATGATGCAACTTCCAACTGCACACAGACTTTTGACTAATCACTCAAGCTCATCCTGAAGGTTTTTCTCTTAAACTCCCCTTCCTCTGGCCAATTACTTCTGTGTCTTCCTGTAGCCAGAAAAATCTGGTTTTAATATGAACTCAAAAATACAAACCAAAAAAACCCCTCATGAATCACCAAAAGAAAAATAATGTGTCAGGCCACATTTCCCAAAGACATTTAAAACACACACATGTACACAAAGGCTGCACCCAAACATGCAGCAAGATGCTTGATTTAGTGTTTTAAAGGGAAAGATCAGGTGGCAGCCCATCATTCATCCCCCCTCCCCCAATCATTACAGTTGCTTTCCAATTAAGAAACTGCCCACCAAGCATCCAAGCATGGAAGACAGGGCCTGCTCAACCTGTTGCCCTTTCAGATGCTTTCTTCAACAGCTGAAAGCAACTGCTCCTGCTCAGGTCACACTCATGGAAAAGTAGTTTAGGCAGATTGTTACAGCTGCTCCCAGACACCAGCAAGTATCCGTTAGTGTAAAGCTACAAACATAATAGGAGAAAGCCTTTCCGGAACATGCAGCCTAAGACAATTCTACACTCCCCTTCCACAGAAAAAAGCTAGCCACAAACTTAGGCTTTAAAAACCTAGTTAGCAGGATTAAGGCCTAATGTGTTAACACATACACCAGTATTTCTGTTAGGACACCTAAAACCTTTTAAGAAGTTTAGTTTTAAATTTAATTAAATTCTTAAACTACTACTAACACTCAAATTATTAAGTGTACGTCTCTATTACTATGTCTCTTCAATGTGCACTCTGTTCCACTTCAAATCACACTGTCAATATATTTCAGAAAGATTTTAATAAATTGTTAAAAACCTACTCTTATTGCAACCCTTCTGCTAAAAAAAATCAAGTTTCTCTTAGTGGAGCAGGTAAGACTAACACACACATCCCCTCCAATTAAACCTGCAATCCATTTCTCTCCCTCTGTAAAATGCAAAATAATAAAACAAAATCATAAAGCACACTTAAGTCCTGTAACATGAGCTTCCTCTAAACGGATATGGCTATGGTGCAGATTTTAATACTGAGGTGGGGTTGGGAGCCTGAGGAGGAGGAAAAGACAAAGAGTTTAAATTAACTTACGTAACTTCCACCTCGGAGGCCAAGATTGGCTTCAGTGCTACTGGAACCATGGGTCTGTGTTTCAGAGCAAAGTGACTCACTTCCTCAGGCTGTTACATAGCTGTTCCCCCCACACTCCCTCCCCCTTCGCCCTGGCTACAAACCATGGACCTCTGCCACCCCGTATCACGGAGCCAGGGTGTTCCTCCCTCCTCTAAGCACAACGTCTCAGCTCATTTTCCAGTCGTCTCTCAACAGGACGAAAATAACTCTAGGAGAAATTATGGACACGTGAGATGGAAAATTCTCTCTAAACTGCAACTAGTACACAAACGAGGATTTCATAAAGTAAGTTTTTCCTATTTCAAAACTTCATTAGGAGAGGAAAAAACATCCTACAGCAGGAAACTGGATCCCTGGTAGCAAAAATGTAGAGGTGGTAAGGTTGCTCTATGCCTGTCAGGAGCATTAATGTTATTCTCTCTCCCTGCTTTTTGCAGCACTGCTACAAATGTAACAGAGCTAACAACTAAACCACAATACCTGAGGTAACACTATTAACAGTGGTTTCTGACACTATCTTACTTTCTGAAATCATCAGAAGCTATTTTTCTCTCGAACTAGACAACCTTGTAATAGTTTTCCTTCCACTGATGCTTCTGCATGCTTTTGTATTGATCAATCACATAATTCTGATAAAAAGAATGCAAGTTTTTCTGTATAACAGAAGACATTACCACTAGATCAAATTTAAACCTGCCAGACAACCTTTAGAAGCTCTGCTGTACATTTTCTACACTTTGAGGAAGAACGCAACAATAACTGCCCAAAAGCTGGCATACAACTTCAATGGTCCTTGGTTTTAACCCTTAAAGAAAAGAAAATAGAAGAAAAAAACCCAGACAGCTGATGCTGTTCTTAATAGTGGTGGCTGAGATTTGCAACTACCACAAACACAAGTATCCAGAAGACCTTTAGAAAGAGGTTTTTCAGGTTAGTAAAAAGTGTTGCATTAGCACAGCTCTCCAAACCTCCACCTGTGTGGATTTTGGCTCTGTTTTTTCCATTACTAGATAAGCCACCAGCATTGCAAAGCCTAACTCAGACCACTTCAGAACTGCACCTATCTAGGAAAAAGAGATATAACAAAAGTATTAAGATGCAAAGTTTACAAAAAAAAAAAAGTAAATTCAGAGACAACCTAAAGGAAGGAAAGGACTATGTACTTGTGTATTCCATAAAGGGAGTCCTAAAAAATATTATATGCCTTTTGGGGAGGTTATCTTGTCACTTGAGAAGACTGTAGTGATTGAAGAACAAGTGAAGTTACAGCAACACAAAAACCAGGATATTGAAAATGACATTACCGGAGAGGAAAGAGATTTAAGGTACTTTGAAGAAAACATCCTTACTGAACACTCTGGTTCTCCCAATTGCATGCAAAAATAAATAAATCCTAAGAGATCACCACAACAAAAAGAGGATTTGGTGCATCCAGTATTAGATAGTAAAAGAAAACATCACAAAATTAGCTTTTTAGAATTTCTTTCTACATAGAAAAATTGCAGAAAAATATCTTGTAGGTCATCCTAATAATAATAGCCCATAGTTTAAGCTGAAGTGATAGATGTTCCAGCTGCAGCATGACTATGCTCCAGGAAAGCTCACACTTGGCAGCTTCACGGGCTGAGCACTGCTGGCTCTATGACTAAGCAGGCTTCCCTCCCTGAGGTTGAGGGATGAGCTCACATTATCATCATCCTAGCCAATTACCAGCTTTGGGGTTTTTTCTTTTGTTTTACTTTAATTTCAGCACAAGAGTCAGCCTGCAGTAGCACAGTAAAATGGCAACACACTTCCAGGTTTAAGTGTGCTTTGCAGCAGTATGCCCAGACCTCTTCCTACCTTTGAATAAAGCACAGAGCCAGTTCTGATATCATATTTCCCAAAAAATACTGTGCCTTGCCTCCAAATATACTGAAGAGTTATGAGACCTTGCATTGCTTTTACACTGTACAGAGAAAAAGCAGAACGTAGCATCAGTATATTTTGTTTTAATAACTCTAAGATCTGGCATCCAACATCATCAGTTATTTTCACTTCCAGGAACTTCTGGCATACAAGAACATCTCTCAAACTTTCTTCAGGTGAACAGAAAATGTATATCACCACCTTTAACACTGTAAATATTTTCAGATTTCTACAGAATTTTTCCATGTTGCAAGGCTTTCTCTTCTAGACCTAAAAAGATTGTCAAATTAGATACACATACCCCCAACAGGCACTTAGGCAGTATTTTCTGGAATGAAAAAAACATAAGCAAAGTAACTTATGGTACCCTACCGAGAGAAATTAGGGTTAGCATTTTTAGCTAAAACTTCTCCAGCATATCTGCACTAGAGTTAAAGAATAATCATAAACACATATAAAACAGCACGTGGGCTAGATTTAGGCAGTCTCCTCAAGAACTTAAGTATACAACAGGACTAAGGAGGAGTCTCTGCCTGCATCCAGGATGCTGTTCTCAAATTAATAAAGTCCTTTCAAAGCAGAGATATCTGAAGAGCGCAGGGCAGAGGCACTCACTAGGCTGGTACCAGTCCTGAGCACCCATTAGCAGATTTTACTCAACCCAAAGTAGGTTCTGCAGAATCATTTAGACATCCCTATCTGTTGCAACTATCTTGTCCCAATTTATCATTAGCCTGGAGAGTTTGCTATAAAACCTTTTTAATGTATTTTTTTAATTGAAGTTAAAAGGTTTTTTGATTTAGAGGACAAATTAAAAATGCTCAATTACAATAATTTCATACAAAGTATCTTTATCTCCCTTTAGAAATTCTTGCCTGTATATTTAATAACCATTCACCATTATTCCATTTCTTTAAATATTCTCTTCACTAAGTACATGCATTTTTGTACAATTTCACCTATCAAGTTCATGACCTCACACACCGTAGTAACCTTAAACTCTACTCTTCAGCCCACCTGTTGAGGGCTGTGTTGTCCTGTACTTTGCTTAGTCCGTTTGCTACCTTGCATGATAAGCAAGTTTAAATTTTGCACATTTCTAATCTCCTTTGTGACCATCTGCACACAATTGTCTCTGAGAGAATGCTGCAGAAATGACTTGGGAAAGAGTCTGACTTCTCCTCAAACCTCGGCAAAGTTAAGAATGCAGAAAATACAGAAAATGGTCTACAACCACTTGTTATTTCACCACTTTAATCTTAGCTTTTAAATACTTCTATTTCAGGTTTTTTTCATGTGAAAAAGTAGTGTTTATACTAAGTGAAGGATTTTTCAGCTTCTCATGCCCAGTCAGCAAGAAGGCTGGAGGGGCACAAGAAAAGTTGGCAGAAGACACCACCAGGGCAGCTGACCCAAACTAGCCAAAGGAATATTCCATACCATGTGTGACGTCATGCCCAGTATATAAACTGGGGGGAGTTGGCCTGGGGGAGTGAATCCCTGCTCGGGAACTAACTGGGAATCAGTCAGCAAGTGGTGAGCAATTGCACTGTGCATCACTTGTTTTCTATATTCTAATTCTTTTATTATTATTATTGCCATTATTATTTTCTTTCTTTCTGTCCTATTAAACTGTCTTTATCTCAGCCCATGAGTTTTACTTCCTTTTTTTTTTCTGATTCTCTCCCACATCCCACTGGATGGGGGTGGGAGTGGGCAAGCGGCTGCGTGGTGTTTAGTTGCTGGCTGGGGTTAAACCACAACACGTAGAAAGGTACCCAGTATCCTTCTGAGACAGAGCAATCAAGCCTTACTTCTCTAATTTGCTCATTATGATGGTCAAAGCCCACATTTATGAAACAGGTAAAGAATCATGACACACATTTTACTAATGAGGAACAAAAACAGAGGAACTAACTCACTACTAAGATCACACAACAAACCAGGTCAAAAAGCAAGAACATAATATAGGATACTACCTACCAGTTCCCCTCTAATCCTGCAAGAAAACATGGGTTTAAATCTACACGCAAAAGATAAAAATTGATTGCACTATTTACACATGTGCAGAAAGGGCAAAGAACATTGAATTCCTCTAGTGCAATAGCAGGACAGAGGTAGTTCAATACAGTAGGTTCTGTTTCTGGTTTTGGTGGTTTGTTTTTTTTAAAATGACTGGAGACTTACAGGACATCACAAATAAGAAACTTGTTCCAGCTAACAGAAGTTTGCCCCTATGAAACCACCCCCACCTGTTGCAACAGTCTTCGTAAGAACCAAGAAAGCGATGAAAGCATGGGACAGTTTTTGTGTTCAGTAGATTTGGAAAGCTTATTGCACAGCTTATCCATATTGTATGCTTACCCTGCTCTATGTGAAAACAGCTTCAATCTCTCCCTCAGAAGCCTCTCCCGCACACTCACTTCGTCACATTTTCTTCCAGACATCTACATCAAAATCCCGGCAGATTGTTTGCAACCTCCCACTCCCCACCCTCAGACACCTTGAACAGGAAGGATAACAGCACAGCTTTCCTACGCATCACCCTGGGAGGGAACAAGAACAAACACAGAATAGACCATGTTTGTAAATTCTATACAGCAAAGCACAGCAATCTATCTTCTGAAGAAAGGCAGGGGAAAGCTCAAAGCAACTGAGAAACACAACATTGTCCAGGAAAGCCAAAAACTTAAATGGAGGATGATCACTTATGTCCCTGTCACCTTATTCCAAATGGTATGGCATTTTCCAGATACCTATAAAGTCTGTCTCTACAGTGAAAGGCGTATTATTTTCCAGGAGTCTAGCACCACAGAAGAGCAACAACTGAAGCCCGAAGTGAACAAGCAAAACCAACTGAACAGTCTCCAGTTTAAAAGAACCCCACTACAAAAGGATGTAAGTAGGAAACAATCACACACCCCCAACACCTCCAAGTAAGAAACTAATCTAGGGAACTGTATCAGATGAAAATCCTAGAATCAATAAAGCCTATGAAATGGGGAAGGCTTACTTGTTTGTGTAACATCACATAGCAAAAAAATAACTCTACAGTGTGCCCACAATAGGGGCAAAGAGATCAAAGGAAAGCTGCTTCACAGACAGGCAGACAATAACAAAAGGGAAAACACAGCAACCAGGAAGCTTGACAACTTCCACTGTTGCCTGAAGGTACCTGCCTGGGGCAGCAAACGCATACCTAAATAAGTAGTACACTCGAAGGTTTATGACCTACCCAAATTTTCTCTTGATTGGCTCATTTCTATTGCAGAGAAAGACTGAAGCTTTGACTGACTTAAAGGGCGCCTCTGCCCTCAGGACGGCACGGTTAAAATGACTTTGCTACCGCTTTCACTTTCCCATTTTCAGAGGCTAGGAATTGATAAAGCTGTATTAAACCATTGTCCTAACCAGAGATTCAAAAGTGAAATCCATTAGCTCTGTGACCTGAAGCAGGGGAAACAATGGTCATGCTGAAGGACTACCTGCCAGCAAAATCAGGTAGCTTGTATTGCATGAACAGATGTGAGAAACTACTGCTCCAATCTAGACCATTCTTGACATTCAGCATCACAGGTTAATTACCTACAGCAACCAAAATAACACAAAATGTAGAATTACCATATCGTTTGGGCAAAACATACATTTGCAAGAAGAAAATACTACACCTAATGAACTAATCAAACCAAGGAGAAATACAAATCCTACTTAGGTAAAATATTTTGGTCTATTACAGTAAAGGATGTAATAAAGAAGAGGCAGTGAAAACATGTTCTCATAGATGTTATTTAACTGGGCAGCTTTCTTTTCTGTTTGAATGGTCTTAAAATTCACCTATACATAAGTTCTGATTATAATTTGGCCTACTATTTACATCTGTGTAAATGGTTCTATTTATCCCCTATCATCACAATTTGCCACATTCCATCTAAACGCAGATGCATTCTAGTATGCAGGATGTTACAGAGAAGGATTTTAGGTTTTTTAATTATAGGGTCTGAAGCACCACAGACGCACCTCAAAAGGAAGTTTTCAGATAACAGTTCTAGGAGAGGCGAGTTGTGTACTTTCAAGGAATGCTCAAAGAACAGCATGTATTTTGGTATGTCTTCCTCAATTCAAGCTGTAAACTTGGTACAAATACTGGAGGTTCACTTTTCAAAACACACCTGGGATTTTCCACATAATTTTGTTTTAAAAGGATGAGAAAGACAAGAAGTTGTTACGAAGTGCCCATTAAGTGCCGATTGGTCTTGTCCTTATGACAAATGAGTAAGGCAAAACGTGGCTTACACAAACAGCTCCACCAGAACAAAATCAGCATGGATGGGGAGGAAAAACTATTAAAAAGACAAATTGGAATTTTAAAATTTAGCAGATTATTAAACAAACAACAAAAGGAAAATAAAACCCATCCTGATTAATTTTTAAAGGAACTGTCAATGTTGTTTCTACCAGCTATTGAAAAGATACTACAGCAAATACAAGTTAGAGCCTCAACTAATTTAGCCTCAAGCAAACCTTGAGGCTAAATTAGTTGAGGCTCTCACTAATGGCTCTAACTAATTAGTTGAGGCTCTAACAAGTGGTATTTCCAAAATAATTGAAGTTTTTCCAAAACCTCATCTCATGAAAACAAGATTCATGATTTGGACCAGACTCATCCTTCACCTTGCACAGGAACAACACGCAGTTCTTAGAACTATGAGAAAGAGACAGCTACATAAACCGGACTTTCTTGAACAAATATGCAGGAAAGCCCACCTTCACAAATGGCTTTGCAACACAGTGCAGGCTTACCCTTGAACAAAATAGGTATATGGTACATTTCTTAAATTAATGTTTATAAACCGTACTGAAGTTGGGAATACTAGCTATTATAATTCTCACCATGATAAATATCACAATCTCAAGAGACTTGGGCAGCCTTAGAGGACAGAAAGAGCACAGCAGTTAAGGAGTATGAAATGCTGCTCTCAGGCATTGTGAAGTTACAGGAACATACTATTCTTTCCCACTGGAAATGGGTTAACAGTTCTTCTAATTGTAAGCACTTAGACAGCTATTTTAAGCTTTTTTGTTTGGAGCTGTCAGGGAAGGCAGTTGCTAGCAACAGAGAGACCAATACTCCAACATGCAGGAATTGCTGCAGGTTCTAAAGCCAGAATGGCAAAGAGCAGGCCAAAAGCTTCTCCCTGCCCTCGCATTCACATAGCTGACATAACCATGACGTGTCCTTCGCTCTGAATGCCTCTCCCACCACAAACACACCAGCTGCAGAATTGCATGGATACACCCCAGAGACAGACCAAATCTCTGCTCTTTAGCTCTGAGAAGAAAACACATCCGAATGCACTGAGCTGCAACAGGAAAGATTGCTGCAGGTTCAGTTGTTTCCATCTTGACCTCTCCAGCACTCCATCACAAAACCAGACATACACAGGTGTCCTGTGTATGAAGTACCGCAGTCTGAGCGCTTCACAGACTCCTTCAAGGCTTTGCAAGGGGTAATAGCCTACAAATAAGGGAAGAGAAAGGGGAAAGTTCATAGAGGTGATGCCTTTCCATCCCCAGAGGTTGCTTCATGAGAGACATAAATACATGTACTACCTAGACCATAGCTCTCAGCAGAGACACTCTTGACACCATCAAGCAGGCATCATTACTCACCCAAGTCTGGCTGGAGAATAGCTGGGACTAAAAGCACAGGCAGAACCTCAGAGGATCTGGGATTAATTTCCAGCTTTGCTACAGACATGTATCTTAAGCCACTTCAGATGAGTTCACAAAATGAGAATAATACCTGAAACGTAATACGCTAATATTTATAAAGTATTTTGAGGTCATAAAAGTCATATCATCTTTAACAGTACCCACTAACAGGCTAGATGGGGATTCTTCCACAAAGAGCTTAGAAGTCTAACTTGAGACATGATGCAACAGGGTAGCAGTAACCAAAATAGAAGGAGGGGGCCACAAAACAAAGGAAAAAGGTCACACAAATAATAATGTAGTTGTTCTTTTGTCATATGCCTCTTGCTGCCTCACTCAACCCAGAAATATCTTTTTGTTTTTCAGCAGTTATCTAAGCTGAAGCAGTGCTGATCTCGGTTTGCCCACATCCACACACTTGCAGCCAGACAGATGCCAGTACTGACTGAGCTAATCTATTATAAAACTACTCAAGTAGTCAGTCTTCAACAGCACTGACAAGACTTTAGTTAAAATTTCTAAAATTATGTCTTTTAAGAAGTTTTGTGGTCACTGTTGAATATAAAACGATCTTTTTATTGTGCTGGTCTGGTTACAATGTACAGTAAGCTCATGACTGGGACTGTCAGGCTTTACAACAACACAGCTAGGCAAATGCACACTAGTTAATACTGGGTGTAGGAACACTGAAAAACATGGGCAAGCATGATCATCACACAGGGGAAACCAGCAAGGCTTAAAGAATCCAGAGGCCCAGACAGGACTCTGATTTCTTAATCTTTAATTAAAGAATCAGAGCACTCTCCAGGCCCCCAGATTCAGAGCTCCCTGCCAGTTACCTGCCAGACATCTGCCCAATCTCCTCCTTTTAGCCACAGGGATTTCAGTGGAGGAAAGAGCGAGCAGATGGTTGGCACCAATACTGGAGCAAATACAAAGCGAGCCTCTTCCATTTCTGTAGTGGCTTATTTGTATCCTTACTAACATTATAAAGCACTTGCACAATGGAGCATAAGTGACACCAGCCTCATATGTACTCAGAGCAAAGTCAGAAGCTTCCTAAAGATTCAGCTCAACAAGGCTACCTGAAACCAAACAAACCACCCATCCCTTACTTCCTAACTAGAGAAGAAAAATGTCATACAATGACAGTGTGAGGAAAAGTGCCCTCTACTAAGAACACTTAAAAAGCTATTTTAAATTGAGCAAAAGACTCAGTTCTTAGTAAAACACAAAACTAAGGTCGCAATGATCAAGTTCAACATTACAGGAAAAACTAAAGTTTACGCATTAATCCACCTCAACATGGAATTCTGTGAGCGTTAAGCAGATCAGAAGTATAACATGCTTTTACATTTCCTCCTGCACTTAAACAGTTCACTTTCTGAGTCCTGGAACAATATAAATACATCCTAATTGAAGACATAACATTTTGGGCCAATAATCCCACATTACGCTTTGAAGAACCCTATTTACTAAAGATACCAACTATGTAATTGCTATTAACAGGAACAGTTAAGTCCTCCCCAACTGTGAAAAAACAGGCCATAAATAATTGGAAAGTCACACAGCAGCTTACGAGAAAAGCCGGTAAGAGGATCAGTGCTAAACACTTGACCATCTCCAAAAGAAATAGCAAACCATAAAAAAAAAAAAAAAAAAAAAAAAAGATTTAAATCCCTTACATAACATAGTTTTCACTCTCAGAATGAAAGGCTAATGAACTAATCATCCCTTCAGATATATGGATTCCATTAACTTGATCCTCTCACACTGAAGAAAAAGAAATTCTGAGATTGATGCTCCTTTACAATCCATAATGCATCTAGTGGATTCTAAAGGATTTTTCCATACCAGCTAGATAACACACTCTTATTTCAAATAGTTTACTTGTTCAAATTATGTCCCACAGCTTCTGATGACTTTACTATTTTCAACAAATCTCCAAAAAATAAAAAACATCCAGTCTCCCGTCAGCAGGCTGACATTCGTTACACAGTTCTCCCCCATTTGGGAGAGATCTATGCATCAACCAAGGCAGGAAAACATTCTACGAGTTGCTACACTGAAGAAAAATTTCATTTGGGGGAGGTAGTTGAAGGAACTTTCCCACAAACAAACTTGACATTACTGGAATACTTGACATTTAGGTAGCACTTTGCAACAGTTAAAGCAATATTTTAACACCAGTTCATCCAACCTCACAACATGTCATTTGCAACATTCTATATTTTTAACAGGTAAACAAAGATAGACAAAGCAGTCTGCTTTGCACTAAACAGTGAATGGGTAGCCAACAAGAGATTATTCTTCTGGAATTCCTTGATCTCAGTTTTGTCCACTGTTCATTCCTTCATACTGTGCAGATACAGACTACATTTGCAATGTGTCAGGTAAAGCATCTTCACTTTGAACAGACACACTAAAATTCAGAAACTGTTATAGAACACTACTTCTTAAAATACCCCACAGAACTCCCCCTACCCTGATGTAAATGTTAAGGCTATTTTGATCTAAAAATCACAATGTCTTCTAAAGCACATAGAAGTTCACCCACCCATATCTGTAGAAGAGCTCTAGCATTAACATATAAATAGCAGTGTCATACTAGAGATCTCTAACCAGTACTCCACAGATGCAGTGTTCTATGATGCCTCTGTATGGTCCATGAGCTCTGCCTGGAACTGCAGGCTAAGGGGAAGAGCTCTTCCATTTGGATGAAGTGTACTGGTTGTGGGGTTTATATTTTGGGGGTTTTTTTTATTTTTTTATTTTTTTAAGAAAATGACAACACTAGCCAGGTGTACTCTTATTGTCCATGCCTTCATTTCTTGCACTGTAGTATAGAAACAGAATTACAGCAATTTCTATTTTACACAGCTGCATGGCCTCATAAACACAGTATAACAGCACTATATACTCCTTAATGCACTTACTCTGGCAATGCCTCTTTAAAGGAGGGAACTACTATTACCCCTCTTTATTGAAGGGGACTAAGTCAGAGAGAGAGAGAGACTATGAAGTGACTTGCCTGAAGATGGCTATGACGGAGCAGGGAACCCAACTCAGGGTCAAGCTAGTGCCCTAACTTTTCAATCATCTTTAGTCTCTTACTCAGTTTAAAATCCCATCCTAAGGATGGCTAAATGAAATCTCCCTGAAACATTTCTTCCCATTTCAGCCTGCCCATGAGACTGTATGCCATGCATAATAATAAACTCAAGATAAGCATTTAGCAGCCAATGCAGGTTTATTGTGGATCTAAAAATATTTTTCTAGCTTTTATTAGAGTTGTCACCTATAAGGCATATACACATAGTGATACACTAGCCTTGGCTGCAGTAGTGTCCAGGGGACACACAGAGCAATTCAGGAATACTAGACAGACCTGTTCAGGTGCAAACATGACATTGTTACTAATTTTGTCTAGGGATTAGATAACAATGCTGAAGAACCTCATCAAATCCCTTCCCTGCATGCAATTACAAATTCAAATGAAGAAAGAAGGGAAGGAATACACTAATTTATAGCTGTAAGTAGATCAGCTTTGATATATATTTTCATCTGTTTACATCACTTAATGATCACCATAAGCATAAAATCACACTTTGGAATCAGGAAATAAAAAAAAAGAAGGGGAGCTCTTAAATCCTGTTAAGACAGTGCTTTTAGCAATCACCATGACATGTATATTCCTCCCATCTTTGCAACCTCCTTCCTGATAACCACTGCAGGGGGAAAAGAATTTTTGTTCTTTTCCCACAACTGCAACATCTGAGGTGCCACAAATAAGAAACAACTTTCAGGCCCACAAGAAATGGATGTGTTGGAGTTGCACATATTCAGAGCCCACCCGTGCAGCGATAAGCTTCCACCCCTTGAACCCCCTAGCTGAACCTTCTCTTTAACTCTGTCTCCAGCCAAGTTGAGAGCAAAACTCTGATTTTTAGCAGAAACATGGCAGAGATTGCAGCAGTTGGTCTGCAGGAACAACAACTCTTTCAGCAGACCACAGAAGGGGCTCTGTCACTGCCACCACTAGCCCTTCAGAGGTCCTGGAGGCTGGGGGGGCACCACAGTCCTCAGCCCCGGTTTTGCTCTGCAGCTACAAACATAGGATTTCCATCATTTAAGGGGAGAGAGGGGGAAGGGAGTGGCACATATTTGGTTGTGAAATATAATGAAGTGTCATGGACAAAATAAAATAGGGGCCAGAGTTTTTAAAATGCAAACACTAGAGATGAAACTGCAAGACTTGCTTTTCCCCTTTCCATAAAAAGCTATGTATTTATAGCAGCTGCTTAAAAAAAAAAAAAGCAGCCTTGAGAGTTACACATGAGGAATGCTAAGTCACAGTATCACTTAGAAAGAAAGAACAAGTACTAATTTGCACATAATGGTGATAGAATTCACCTATTATAGTAGATAAATTTGTTAAGCCAATTCTGTTCCTAAAGCTCCCACCGCTTATATTTGTGGCTTTGTTCTCTCTCTTCCTTACTAAAAATCTTGAACGCTCAGCACAAAAGGTTCCCTTGCAGAAAAAATCTGCCAAATCTGAGCCACTAAAGTGCTGTCAGAGCCACCAAACTGAACAAAAAAGCAGAAAAAAAATTCACACTCATTGCTACCTGCACATAAGACCATCAGGCAAAGTTCAGGTACAAGAATGGCTTCTATATGTACATGGTTCCTACACGTAGCAGGCTAAGTTTGTGTTATTGTAGCCATTTCTAAACTTACAGCTTTGCTTAAGCAAGGTTTCTGCATTCTTCAAGTATCTTTAGCTCACCTTCTGCAAGATGTGAGACCCTGGTCTTGGCATAAAGCTTCACAGTAGCATCTGCACAGAGAGGGATTCCCCTGAGAAGCAGTTTCAGAGGCCCAGAGCAGAAGAATTTTTCCACTTTCAATTTTAGATTGAGGTCAAGTACAATGGTTGGTTTCCATTCATCTTGCAACATGTCGGAAGCTAAAGCGTGAGAAAAAGGTGAGATGATGAAAAAACTAGCAGGAAGAAGAAAATATCTCCCTTCTGAAACCAGAAGCATATTGGTCCCTGCAGATGCCCTTTCTTTTCCACCTACATTCCTAGTACATTTTGTCCATTTTCTAGAACACAGTGCCTTCCAGTTAAATATACTTAGTTCCACAAAGATACCATTGCAGGACAAAGTGTTTCAAAAGACATGAAGCACCCATCCAATTAAGCAACTCTAATAACTTCTTAGCCTGCCTTTTTTTTTAGTAGCTTCTCACAATTGATGATTTAATTTTTTTTATTTCTGCCTTATCTGAAAGTAACAGGACAGATTTAGACATAAAAAAGATACAACCAATAAGAAGAAGTTGTTTATTATTTTAGTTATACTTCTCGGCTCCTTTCCTTGAAGAAACAAAAGGTTTTCATTTGTTAATGTATCTCTCAATTTTATGCACAGATATTTGCATACTGAAGAGGAATTATCACTTCTCTTTTTGGATATGGAAAGAATATTGTGCGCCAAATTTCTCAATATCATTGGAGGAACTGCTTATAGTTTTAAAGACTGAATTCTCATAAATCAATGGAAAAAATTTATATGCATACCTCCCCTTAACATTCAGTAGGCATTTGATTTAAAGGTTCAGGCTTTTAGCAACAGCAGCTGGAAAAAAACCCACCTGTCAGTTGCTCAACTCCCAGTATCACTTCACTAGCTCTCTAGTCAAATTCTAAAATAAGCAGATCTGCAACTCTAACGTTAAAAAAGGAAATTGCTTACCACGCTCCAACTTTTCAAGGTTTTTACACCTTAAGCAAATAAATTGATACTTCTGGTGGTCTTTGAGTAAACAGTTTAAAATAAAGTCCACAGCAATAAAGATACTTTGCTTGCCTAGCTGCAATACTAAAAATTTCCTCAGCTGAATATGGATGCATTCTTTTCCTGTTCATTATGGAGAACTAACTCTTCAGTAACAAGATATACCCACTGTGTGTTTCTTGCGAATCTGTGTACTTACAACAGTCTCTACTATTGAGAACAACTTAGCTGTTTCACTAAACAAGCCTAGGAATAATTTCCACATTCATTCTGGGTAGGAATGAGGGGAGATGTATACTTGTAAATGGTTAACAGTCTCCCCCCTCTCCCTCCAAGCAAATTGCACACACAGGAAAAGGCAAGGGAAATAATTAACCTTCCAACTCCTGAATTTTGGCTCCAATTCCCTAAAGTAGCTTCATGCATAAAATGAACATGTGGAAAGAATAATCAGTGGTGACCAACTTGCTGAGGGTTGTGGAAAACCGGCCTGTGGAGCACAGCAAGCTCTTGCCAGAGATCTGCTGCCGTCTTCTGCCACACAGACCTCAGCACAGACTTCAGCAAACGTGCACCACAAAAGCAGCACCATGTTCTTCCCAGGCATTCTAGAAAACCTCAGGGTTTAAAAGCAATCACTGACCACCTCTTCCCTCCCACACTGAAGCTTCATAATCTTTTTCTTTTTTTTTTTTTAAAGAAAAAAAGACAGACATACAATTGCAAATGTATGCACTAACTTAAAGTCACTTTTTAGTCTTTAAGGCATACAACTCCATTGCATGGCCCTAAGGCCTCCTCCAGATACTGGCACCGTTTATGTCAGGAGATACAATCCGTTTATTTTAACACACAGAGAGTTTTGTGTTGTTTAAATCTACAAGTTAGCTTTCAGTTTGAAGCTACCTTTGTAAAGCAAAATCCCATCAGTAACAACTCCCTCTTCATTAAATTATCTTACTCTCTGAAGACAAAGTGATAAACAATACTTCATTATAAAGTATTCATTAAAAAAAAAAAATCCTGGAATGATCTTATACCAGATCCACTACTTTAGCATCATAATTCCTTCCTGAAGAAGCAGCAGCTCTCTTAAGTGCTGTCCACATATAATTTTAGCTCTGTACTTTGCTCCACTTATTATCAAATATTTTAGGAAGTGCATCCGTAATTACTAAATATCTTCCAAATTTGCATTCTTTAAAAAAAAAAAGAATCTTATTTTTCTGTACCAAATAATATCTGTGTTTTGGAGGTGGCAAGACACAGGGTTTCCCCCGGTAGGGAAAGGCTATCCTCCCCTGCTCTGAGCATACTGACATGCAGTATGTTAGCACCTCTGACACATACACCTCTGTTATCCAGGTCCACTTACACTGCTGTAAAAGAACTGCTCCCAGACACTTTTGTAGGCATCTGGGGACCAATAAATTTTCATGTACACAGCTGTTGTAGCTCATGGCCTTCATTTCTCTAGCTCCTTTAGTTTTTCAAACTCCCTAAGATGCCGATCTCATTCCTACTAGGCAGGAGTAGTGTTCTCCAATCGCTGCTGCAAGAAGCTTTCCATTTATAGCTCTCTACTAAAAAGGGTTTTTTCTCTTGTCGAGGCAAACACTGGCCTCAGTATGATTACAATCCATCTGTGCATGTATCTGGTAGAAAAGTTATTTCCTCTTACAGAGGGTTATATTTATTTAGCCACAGTACAGCTGCTCCAAAGCCACTTGGAGTCTAAAAGCGTGCTTTTCTGATGTTGCATTTCCCAACGAAATGCATCAGCTGCTGAGCAAGAACCCAAGCGATAGCCTGAAGAAACAGTATCTCTCAAAGTGTTTGTGTCCACCCTCCAGCTGAGCTCACCAGTCTTAAGTCATGAAGCACAGGCTGCCCTCAAAACCAGGCACCTGGCACCCTCCCCTGCCCTCACAGGCAGCCTGGCATGCCATGACCTGTGGCTGCTGTGACATCCAGCCCCTCTCCCATTAACTTAGGGCCCCCCAGGCTCGGTCAGGCACTAAACACTCCTGCAAATACAGGGGAGACAACAGGCATTTGCAGCACAAGTGTGGAGTCCTGCACCCTGTTCAGCAGTGCACATAAAGGAATCCTGCAATACATTCATTTCACTTAGGTCTTGGATGATGATTTTTCAATTATTTTTTTTAAATATACAGCCCCTTCTGTTGTTTATGCTACTTGTTCTGCATTTCCATAAGAAACAAATACACACAGTCTCTTTTTCAACTTCTGCATTAGAAGGAAAGCAAGCTCCCTATAATGATAAATTAGATTAAAAAGAGCCTAGCTACATCACAGTGTTCAGACTTCACTAACAAGTGGCTTGGTTTCGGTCAAGGATTTTTCAGCTTCTCATGCCCAGCCAGCAAGAAGGCTGGAGGAGCATGAGAAGTTGGGAGGGGACACAGCCAGGACAGCTGACTCAAACTGGCCAACGGTGTATTCCATACCATGGGATGTCATGCCCAGTATGTAAACTGGGGGGAGTTGGCCATGGGGGAGGATCACTGCTTGGGAAGCCACAGGGCGGCAAGCGGTGAGCAATTGCATTGTGCATCACTTGTTTTGTATATTCCAATCCTTTTGTCATTTTATTATTATTATCATCATCAGTTTCTTCCTTTCTGTTCTATTAAACCTTTCTTATCTCAACCAATGAGTTTAACTTTTTTTTTAATTTTTCAATTCTCTCCCCCACCCCACTGGGTGGAGAGGGGGGTAAGCCAGCGGCTGCATCGTGCTTAGTTGCTGGCTGGGGTTAAACCACAACAGCCCTTTTTGGCGCCCGATGTGCAGCTCAAGGGTTTGAGAGATCTGACTGGAACGTGTTAGAACAAATTTGTTGTAAGTATTCATTATAGTCAATAGTCACTGGACACAGTGTTGGATTTATTTGCTCTCAAAGTTGGTGTGCTTTTCTTAAAATTGCATTTTGTAATACCTTACTTGCAACAGGACTATCCAAAAAGGGGCTGTCGTGGTTTAATCCCAGCCAGCAACTAAACACCACGCAGCTGCTTGCTTACCCTCCCCTCCACCCAGCGGGATGGGGGAGAGAATCAGAGAAAAGTAAAACTTGTGGGTTAGGATAAAGACAGTTTAATAGAGCAGAAAGGAAGAAACTGATGATGATGATAATAATAATAATAAAGAACTGGAATACAGAAAACAAGTGATGCACAATGCAAGTGCTGACCACTCACTGACGGATGCCCAGTTAGTTCCCGAGCAGCAATACCCCCCAGGCCAACTCCCCCAGTTTATAGACTGGGCATGACATCCCATGGTATGGAATACCCCTTTGGCCAGTTTGGGTCAGCTGTCCTGGCTGTGTCCTGTGCCAACTTCTTGTGCCCCTCCAGCTTTCTTGCTGGCTGGGCACGAGAAGCTGAAAAATCCTTGACTTTGTCTGAACACTACTTAGCAACAACTGAAAACACCAGTGTGTTATCAACATTCTTCTCACACTGAAGCCCAACCATAACACTATACCAGCTACTAAGAAGAAAATTAACTCTATCCCAGCCAAAACCAGGACAACCAGGAAGGGTGGCTTTTTGTTTTGTTTTAAATATTAAAAAACCATGCAGTGCTACCCACAACCCTCAAGAAAACCCTAAAACAAAGTATCTCTCAATTGCTTTAATCCTCAACTTCCAAGTGATGCAACGCTTTAAATGAAATTAAGGCCATAATGTATTTGCAGCCTGGTCAAAGGTGATGTTCTCCCTTATACTAGCATCCAATTTATATTTGGATGTTTCGTTCGGCAAGAATAGGAGATGAATTCTATTTGCAAAGCACATTTTGTTTGAAGTCACAACAATAAGCAACAACACCTGTGATCATTAATCAGCTGTATTCTATCTTGGCTATACATTATACCTATACTGTATGTATACATGCATATATTTATATGACTTCATACACTGCAGGTAAGAACCAATTTAAATGGGAGAAATTCTTCATAAGTAGTTTACTTAAACAATCTTTTCTTAAAATGCTTTAACCCCACAAACAAACAAGCACTACACAAACAATCTGATTAAATTATGAAGGCTCCAGCATATTAATAATGTCTTTGCAATCATCAAGGAATTGTAAAAGCACTCCCTTGTTTAAATTTTGAAATAAAACCAGTTATTTTGCTTTCAAGTAGTTCTTGTAAGACATGCATCAAGGACTTCAGTTTTTTCACCTCCGAAACTTTAATGAGAATCTTGTCAGTTATCAACAAACTATTTAGCAATTATGTATTTTTTCATATTTAACCAACAAGGTGTTTGCAATCATTAAACCTGTATTTAAGGTGATCTACAAAGGGGAAGAAAAAGATTTTTCAGCTGGGAATATCTTAAATTTTAAAAGTTACTGGGATGGAGGAAGCTTGTATTCTTGAACCTAGGAACAGCTAATCTAAAATTCTAGACAAATGAGTAAGTTATAGATTTATTAAAATGAAGCTGAAAATTAGCACCGAGGGCACTGAAAAGAAAAAAGAATTCATACTGTTTGAAACTAATATCTAATATACACTTCAGAAAAAAAAAATTTAAAAAATAAAATAACATCCCTGCTTTCAATTAAGATGTAAGACCCAAGACATTTTTTTCCAGCAATTGTATTTAATAATAGTAAGGGACTGTTGCTGAACAGATAAGCTGACAGTTGACATTGTTCCAGACACATGAGTTTTCCAGATCTTCCTTACTTAAAGAAAAAAAAAAAAAAAACCACAACCCCTCCAAAAAACACACCCCAAAAAACCCCTTCTATTAAAAAAAAAGGGGGGAGGGAGAATCACCTTTAAAACAACATGGTCTCCATGAGTCCAGTCAGCATGCCAAGTATTAAACTTAACGTGTTGGCATTTTTTGAAATTTTGTTTGTGTAATACGCAAAAATCAAATCAGTGGCTCTTTCCCTTCAAAGTCATCAGTAAGTCAGCTGTTCTCAAAATTCAGCATTTGTAAGAAATCCTGCAACACTGGTGTGAGACTACAAGTGAGTTGTGTGAATGAATAAAGGGATATGGAATGATTAAGAGTAACGAACTGAGCTTTAACTTGTCAGTAAGATAACTGCAAGTAACACTAAGTAAAATGCTTTGAAGTAACTTATTTCCAGCAATGAGCTAGTTTTCAACTAAACTGACAGTGTAGTTGAGAATTTCTGATGGTGTAAGAGTATAGAATATTGAAAGCCAAAAAGAAAACCAACTTTCGCCCAGAATAAACTCCCCAGTTACTCCATGCAACCTTGAATCAGCTCTCCAAACCAGGACCGTAGTAGTAGCTACAAGGAACACACTACAAGAAAGCTTTCTTGGTCTTACTTTATGTACTATGCTAACTGGTAGTAGTTTTGTGCAAATCAGTCACATGCAGAAAATTTATAATAGGAAGGGCAAAGTTTCCGCAAGATTTTGCAGTTGCTGCTGTCAGGTTTTGATCCTGTTTGCTGGGTCTCTCTAGCCACATAGTGCGAAAGCAGTATCGGTGTCATGCAAAATACAGCTGTGCTTTTGTACATAAATACAACTTCTCTCGGCTCCTTATTTGTTTGCAATCCAATATTACCTGTGCGCAAGACAGCTCTGTCTTTTCTATGTTGTATCATTGCGCACCCAGGACCAATTTTGAATCCAAGCTATAGCTATTCCCAATGAAAAGTATATTAAAAAGCATTACAAACAAGCAATCTACCACCAAATCTCCACACCCCCCCTTTTCAAACAAGAAAACCTCATGCTCTTCAAATCTGTTGTATGATACACTAAGCAATCTTGTGTTGACAGAATAGTATTAGATTTTCATTAAAATATATCAATACTATGCAAAAATTTTCAGTGGGAAAGCAAAGGGTTAAAATCTCCATTATAGTTGCTGCAAAGAAATAGTGGCAAGTAACTTGATAAAACATTCACTAAGTTTCCTGCATTCAAAGTCATTACACTTTTCCCCTTCAGACAGGGTCACTATGTCCTGCCAATTCATGAGCTCCCAAAAATAAACTAGTTGAGTAACTAAAGATGTCAATAGATTTTCACATTCCCTCCATGCATCCAAACTGTACGGCTCAGATGGTTACTTGTAAACAGCCAGGCATCCTACACTTAATCTAGAGCATTTTCCCAAGCAAATGCTGTCACAGTAACTCAGTTATAACTGTCACTAAACACAGAATATCCTTCCACCTCCAAACTGTACTTTTCTCTCATAAATCAAGTCACTTAGAACTGTTGTCTTAAAATACTTTTTAGCACACAGCAAAATTGAGTAGTTCTGTTCATCTTCACAATAAAAAACCATAATAGAGCAGCTGACAGATGTATAACCACCTGGAAAAAATACCCTGGAACCATGCTCCAAGGAAGAAAAGTTGATCCATCACTTCGGTTTCTTCCATCTCTGACCTTTTCAATGACACTGCCAAAGTTACCCAACTGAGAAACAGAAAAATATGAAATAAGTCTGCATAAGAGCCAGACTTAAATCACCTAAGCACACAGAACCACGGAGATGATAATTTTGTTCACTGACAACCTGATTTAAAGCTGAGTAAGTAACCTGGCTAGCGAAACTCTACTCAATCTGCTCCACACAAAAGTTGGTGCCTCATTTCTACAGTGCAATCCAGAAGCCTCAGTTCCACGTCTCAGATTTCTAGAACAAACATGAAGGGATTAAGCATCTTGCAGAGAAACAAGTGTCAGCGTTTTAATCAGGATGTCCAGGAAAAAGCCAGTCAAAAGGGTCCATAGAGGATGCATAATAGAGGCGAACATGTATCTGCATCTGAATGAAAAAAGTTGCTATTCTACCTAAGGCTTAAGTGCCTCTATCTCCTGGAGGTCCACAGAGGGTGCCAGTAACTATTTCTGAACAACAAAGCCAGCTCCTTCTCAAACACAGTAGGTGTGAGAGGGTGTGACCTCCTATACAAAGTCTGCTGACAAAACACTCGCCCAGCCATGGAGATGCAAACTCAGACTCACATATCACACCTTCCCGTAACGAAGCCCCCATCAATCAGCTCCCCTGGGTGGGGCAAAATCTCCATACCCACTCTTGACATGGTGCCACCACTTGTCAGGTCAGGATACCTCTTCGTTGAAGGCAATTACCTCACCTTAAAACAAGGACGATAACAAGGCACAAACAATGTAAATTACTTGTCAGCATTGAGATTGCAAGAAAGGGAGAAGGCTGTAAACAGTTTTGTTGCATGTACTATGGCACCAGAAAACAGCTCTCCCTTCATAGCATTTTGGTGCCTTCTCTTTCAAGTCCGTCTTTGGTCTTAGGTGTCCCATAGTTGTCTAACAGTTTGTAAATGTAAGCGTAGACTCACATATAAGATGCAGGAAATTCCATGACCGGAAGACCTAATGGTCTTCTGGGTCAGAGCAAAAAGCAAAACTTCCTCTAAGTTCTAGGTACCTTGGCCTTGTTGCTGACCATTTTAGTTTCAAGAATAAGCTGCTTGTTTTGTCTATGTATGAGTAAAAGGCTCAATGAAATCATAAATACGAACACTTTTGCCCTCCAGAATACTAACACCAGTTAACTCCGAGGTGGAACACTAAAAACACTTCAAGCTAATAAAAGAGATTAAGAGCAAGATTTTACTCAAGATTTTTAAAGTCTAAACAAAGCCATTGACTTCTTGGTAAGAGTACAGATGTGACTTCTTAAATGTTGTAACACAACTAGTATGTTAGAAAGCTCCCCCTAATTTCAATTTCTAGGCTGTATTCCTGAAACAGACCTCCCTCCGTAAGAACTGCTGGTACAGACCCAGTCACAGTGTAGTAACCTCCACTAGCAAATCAGACCCTCAAATTCGCTTTTGACAAAAGGGACACCTATAGATCACTTAGACCTTCTAAGTGTAGCCTGCACCTTTGTTACACATTATGCAAACTAAAATGGCAAAAACCTGCAGTAAAATCTTACTGGCTCAGAATATGAAAGAGAGTAAAACTGTAGACTTATCTATACCATGTAGCCTGAAAAATTACAGAGCGGGTGCAGTCCTTTTTACTAATACTCATGATGCGAAGAGCAGAAGCAAACTATCTTATGCAGATTTGAATAATTCCCACAAACCCTCTTCAGTAGATTTCTGCTCAAATTTTTGACACAAGACTATAGAAAACCAGATTATTTTTTTGTTTCTTAAGAAATTATCTTTCTGCATTAGACACCACAGAGCTGCTGCAAACATCAGTGCCATCTCTGTTCTTTAGCAGAGTAACATGTGAACCAGTTCAAATACTGAGCTTTCTTATTTGATTTTTCTCATGGAGTCCTTGAGGTACGCTATTATGGTAGTAGACGGACTGAACTAAGCCTTCACAATTTGAGATCCAAATCCAAATATAGTTTAAATACTAATAACTTTCATGAAGGAAGCATTAAAAGTTTCTAAATTAAGTATCTTCCTACCCTGGCACTTTTTTATTTTGTGTGCGCGTGAGAATATTTGTTTGTTTCGGGGTTGTCTTTTAAAACCAGGAAGTTTTGCCCTTTTATCAAAACCCCATTCTTCCACAAACATCAACAGTAACTTCACTGTGCTATAATAACAGAATATTGCTGGTCAGGATTGTAACAGATTATTGATTTAGATTTATCACCACTGGGGAAAAAAAAAATAAAACAAAACACTTCTCTTCAAAAAAAAAAAAAAGCCAATTCAATGTCACCCAAATACATAGTCAGCACAAAAGAAGCAGCATCTTGCCAACGTGGCTGTTATAACATCAACTCCAAATACCAAATAGACTGTCCCTTTAACTAAATATCTGAGTACACGCGGTCAAGCAATTGTTTATGTTAACAAGTATTTGGGGCACTGCCTTTGGTCCCTTACTTGCCTAACGATACCTCTGACAGAGGTGCCTTATGGAGAAATCCATAAACTCGCTAAAAAGCAGCGGTGCAACCTGAAGTCCAGTGAAAGGCCTCTAACTTTGCTCTATCACCTCTGTGTTGGAAAGATGCCTTGCTTCTTTATGACCAGTCTCCCCAAGTTTCTTTTGACTCCTGTGCTTTACAATTTAGCAAGTATATGTCATTCTTAGACAAATAAAGAAAAACCTGCATCTTGGCACACATGTGCGCACAGGTAGGCTAGCTCATTTTAAAATGCCAGGAGAGATTACGTGAATGAGGAAACTGATTATTCCAGTGTGCAACTTATATATCAATAGTAATTATTATTACTTAAGAGCTCTTCCCGCTGTAGAGAAAAACTTTACAAATCAACGCTTCAAATCTGCATTTTAGGCTTCAAATCTGCATTTTATCTCTTTTGCTAACAAAGCTCTCTGTATTTTAATTTCCTCCATAAAGGTAAGGTAACTAGGTTTATTTACATTGCAAATGAAAAACCTCAGATAGGCTTCGTTCATTTTTTAAGAAAAAAATATCAGCATTGACTTCAATGAAGCTTCTTGCAAGGCAGCTCATTTTTCACCATTAACGAGTGCAAAACCTAAGCACAGTATCATGTATACCAAACATGGTAGATTTTTAATACCTCAATACTTAAAATATTTATTCTTTGCATCTCAAATTCAAAATTAAAATGAATTGTTTGTGATGATGTTTCCACATGAATTTGGAAAGGAGTTTCACATTCTTCTTTTCATATTCTTAGACAATAAAAGTGCTTTTTCACTACAGATCAAATTTTTCTACAGGAAAAGTTATAGCACATTTTCTATAGAAAGAAAGTGGTAATAGCAAAGTCAGTCAGCTAGTACCATACCTTAAATATTTCACTTTTGCCAAAGAAAGAGCATTAAACCAAAACAAACCAACAAAAAACCCAAACAAAAAAAAACCCAAGGCGGAGTAGTTCTCATACTTCAATAGGAAAGAAGAAATGTCTTAAAAATATTTTGCATTTTTGCATGTATTTAGAAAATCATGGTAACAAAGACCACTTCAATACTGAAATTAAATCACAAAAAATGAAGCCCATAATCAAATGCAACATTTCCTACAATTATTTACTTGCAATAACACCCTTTATGTGCAAAAGACTTTCCAAATATTCAAGGAGGGCAGCTTAAACTCTTAAAAAGAATACCCAACGGTACAGTTAATACTTTTTAATCCCTATCTTACATTTATAGTATATTCTCCCCAGGGATCTCAACATCCCTTAAAACATCTTCATTTAAACAAATACTGCTGTAGAAAGACTACACAATTTACTCATGATACATATCTGAAAAAATATTTACATTTTCTAAAAATCTGAAAAGATAATAGCTTTCCAATAAAAAAACTTAAATAAACTTATAATCTTAATTCAATTATTAAAGATTACTTTATAAATATTCCCAATGTTTACCACATCTCATACAGGAAAACATCTAGAGCTTGTCAAAAAAGATTCTAAGAGAATAATTCAACTCAGAATTTTGTAAGTCACGAAATCAAACTAAACCACAGGGGCAGTCAGATTTCCTTGCCAGTTTCACATACATGAATATTTGGCATCCTAAATTGCCATCACTGGAATCTCCTAAAGCAATCCGAATACCTTACAGCTGTGGCTATCTCTCCTCTCACCAGGAATTTGGCAGTGCTGGGATTTTCTTCTCAGATGGTAGAAAAACCAAATTCAAAGTAGGAAAATACTTTGCTAGATTCTTCTCCACTCAAGTGTAGTAACTTCCCACAAACACAGCAAACTCTCTTTTCAGGAAGTGCTTGAAAGAATGAACAATACATTATGTAGGAAGAAATAAAGCCTGAAAATAAGACAGTTTAATGGCAAATTATCCAGTAAAATCCCTAGAGTCATAAAAACGTATGACACACATTTTTACTTTACTTTTCAGCGTGTCTAAAGGTGATTATTCAGGGTCAAAAATCTGAACAGTTAAGGACATTACAAAACAGCAAGAATAGTTGACTTGCACTACTATAAAACTCTAAACAATAATGTAATTTATGACAGATTACTAAGAGACAGATGCAGGAGTTCAGAAGAAGATGCTCAAGGAAGCATAAGTGTGTGTACACACATGTAGCAGATAAGGCTGCACCTAAGCATACATGATTAAGTTGAGTTTGAAATCATGCAACATCCTCAAGCAACCTGGGATCCAAACAGAAATGCACTTTTACCCTATGAACTATACCATAACAAGGCAATTTGGAGATTATTCAGACTTCTGGAACTCGTTTCAACTTTAGACTTCATCACAATGCACACTGCAGACAACGTGACAAGCATTTCAGCAGGCCTACTGCCCCACAACATGTAGCTTCAGAGAACAGATTCTAGTTTACCCATGCTGAAGGGATACAGCTGATCTGGTAGCTGGAAATCAACCATACAACACTGTACCACAACCAGACTGCAAAGCCAAACCAGTATTTCAAAAGTCTTCTCAGGTAAAAGCCCTTGATAAAAAAAAAAAAACAATCCTTGCAGCCACAGCTCATGCATGTTTTGGTCACTATAGGTCTAGAAATACTAAAAGCAACATTACTAAAAACAATAAATTAAGATAACCCCCAAAATTTAGCATGATACTCAAGCTTGAAAACATAGTACAAACAGTCAAAAAAAAAAAAACTTCAAAAAGTTTTTTAAAAATAAACAAAACTTCACAAACAGTACTCTAGCATCACAAGAAAAAGGAACATTGTTCTCAGGGAAACTGAGTTATAAAATGAGAAACTTAAGGGTGTACAACAGAATAGTGTGTGTACACATAAATATACATAGGCATTTAATCTGTCTTCCCAAAATAAATTACAAGATGATATACCAATATATATTATTGCACTATAACCTCTCCTACTAGTAAGGTATGATGGAGGAAGCCAAGCAACTGAGAACCAGTTTTCGTGTGAGAAGATAATATACAGCAAAGAAATAAAACATAAATATTTACTTGATTCCACTTAACTCATCCCAACACTGAACATGTAATGAATCAGTAACATATTAGTAAAAAAAGATATCAGAACTGTTTCTCAGTTTACTACTTCAGTCACTAATAGCATTTAACTTGTTTCAATCTTTACCAATACTTAAGTCAAACTATACAGAACTTTAAAATTAATTTTCAGAAGCTAAAGACTAAAAAAGAGTTATTCCATGTTTTGCTGTAGGCCTTTCAAGATGTCCTTAAAAAAAAGAAGAAAATCCCCACTGAATACTTTGCCACCCCCTCCAAATCTAGCTTTTCCTGGTTTTTAACTTCTTGATCAACACCAGCTGCCAATGCAACAAGGGGCATTCATGTAATTTACTTGTACAGAAAAAGAACATTCTTTTTTGAGAAATGTACATTTCAAAGAATACCTGTACATCATCCATACTATATATAGATTAACAAATTATATTAATTCGGGCCTGCTGATCAGGTGGCTGTCAGTTGCACCAAATGTGATAAAAAGCATCAACACAGCCAGAAAAGCAAAGAATTCATTAACAAGATTTATCTCTGCATCCCCGTTCCATTGTTTGCTCCTGAATACCTGAATGTTGGCTGCATTCAAAATGCATACGTTCACATTTTTCGCTGGTGTGAAGAGTATAGCTTTTTCTCTTAATATTCTGTGTATTTTTCAGTCACTAGAGTTCATCGGCGGAGCACTAGAGAAGGGCTACAGTTGGAGACCATTCAGAAACAGAAGTGAGGCAAAATGTTATGAAGTGCTTATTGAGCAGCCTCGTGCTGGAAACACATGCCATTTGTGCACTGGGAGCTGCTGTAGCTGCCAAGGAGCTTCCACGCGGAATGCAAGTTGCTGGTATGCAGCTACAAAAATTTAAATTATTACTTGAGCAACCACCTCCTTCAGGGACCTACATATCACACAACAAGGATTTCTTGGTTTGAATGTTCAAATCACACTAAAGGGAACATGTGATTCGAAGCACGAACAACTCCCATCTGACAGATAGCTCTGTGCCACACTTCCAATTATTAGGGGAGGTCCTAATGATGATATTTCCTTGAATTAGCAGTACATCCCTCCTATTTACAAATTGCTCAGTGACAAGTCTTCCATTTGGAGCTGACTCATGAGCCTTTGCTTGCCTGTGCCAGAATTTGCTAGCTTTTTGGACATGTGTTGCAAAACCTCACCACCAGAGCTCCTGGCTCCGTCACCCTCCCTTCCCCCCCCCGCCCCCCCCCCAACCCCATCTGAGATGAACGCTAAGAGAAGAGTGGTTTATTTCTCCCTTTATATAACTTAGAATATAATTAACTGCACTGGAGACAATATGCATATTTACTAGATTTCATTTTCACTGTAATTTACTGGGACCAATACTAAAATTTTATGCAATGCCTCAGAAAAAGAAGAGAAAAAAAAACCTTTTTTTTTAATTATTTTAAGAAAAGGTGAAACAAGAAAAACAAACCAGCTCTTATCCCTAATACAAATGCCTTCAACACCCTCATTCCATAATTTGATCAGTAGGTTAAAAAAAGTGGCTGCTAAATGTTTGCCTGAGCTTGAGGGAAAACTAGGCAAGTTTCTTGAGTAGAAACTCAAGAATTGCTAAGTATATATGTCCTGGTTTCAGCTGGGATAGAGTTAATTTTCTTCTTAGTAGCCGTTACAGTGTTATGGTTTAGCTTCAGTATGAGAAGAATGTTGATAACACACTGATGTTTTCAGTTGTTGCTAAGCAGTGTTCAAAGTCAAGGATTTTTCAGCTTCTCATGCCCAGCCAGCAAGAAAGCTGGGGGGGCACAAGAAGTTGGGAGGGGACACAGCCGGGAGAGCTGACCCAAACTGGCCAAAGGGGTATTCCAGACAGTGTGACATCATGCCCAGCGTATAAACTGGGAGGAGTTGGCCTTGGGGGGATCGCTGCTCGGGAACTAACTGGGCATCAGTCAGCGAGAGATGAGCAACTGCATTGTGCATCACTTGTTTTGTATATTCCAAGTCTTTTATTATTATTGTCATTTTATTATTATTAACATCATTATTAATTTCTTCCTGTCTGTTGTATTAAACTGTTCTTATCTCAACCCACAAGTTTTACTTTTTTTTCCCCCCTCATTCTCTCCCTCATCCCACTGGGGGTGGGAGTAGTGAGTGAGCAGCTGCGTGGTGCTCGCTTGCTGGCTGGGGTTAAACCACGACAATATAGAAAACATCCACCTTTGGAAACAGGACCATGGGCTAGACACACTCCCATTCTGATTCATGGCAGTCACTCTTGTCTCCTTACATGCCTGAACATGCCCCCCCCCACACACACTGGTGCTACCACCATCACCAAGGTGGCCATTTCAAAAGAAAGGCTGCAGGTCCTCCGTCAGGGGCAACTTAAGGGATTGCCTGGCCGCTTGACAGAATAGCGTGATGGGAGAGATGCCAGGCTTGAAAATATCTCCTGCACTTCTGCAGCTACCAGTTATGGGTGACAATAAGAGCGAAAATGCAAAAGCATAAATTAACATCTGGAATGATTATGTAGGCTCTCAAAAGGCTTGTGCTGTGCTACAGCCCTCATCATTTCATGTCACCAGATATTCTCATGCGCCTGTATGGGTTGAAGGCTAGCACGGTTATGCCTCCCTTTTGTTAATAAGCACACAAATGTATATCTATGACTAGTTCCACTGACTACCACAGGACGACTCACAGACATATAAGTTACCTGCTCCTTTGTATACAAGCCCAAAGAATCCTGGCCTAAAACATATCTCCCACCTCACAGGCTGTGAAAAGCAAAAGACTTAGCATAAGAAATAACTACACTGTATCACTACCAAGAATGATTCAAGGAATCTTTAAGCACTATTTCTGGTTTTTTTTCCCAGAAGTAATTTTGACATTGAAACACCCAGTATAACATAGATTGACAAGTCAGTCAAGACATGAAGAGCAATTCAAAGTCTACAAACAGAACATCATAGCAACGCACAGATGAATGTATCTTTGCTTATTTTCTATTAAGATAAAATGCTCCAATAAACTTACAGAAGGATCACTATGAAAGTTCGTCAAGTGACAGGCCTAGTTTTGCAGTTAATTAGCCACTTGCTAAAACCAAGCAAACAAATGTAAACTTCTTCAGCACATCACTACATTCTTCATTAACAAAGCCACATACATTTTGCATAAGCATTTTGTTGACAACCTGAGGAAACTACCAATAATAAGATGATCTGTGTGTTCAACTAAAGTTCTAGTTCAACTAAATATGTTCTAGTTGAACACCGAGAAATTTTTAAGCAGTTTTCCATCACAATGCTCAAAACACTTTACAAGCCTTCACAGCATTTATTAAGACATCAGCAATGACTGTTAAAAGTAACATTTCTATAAAATTGTCTCTATTCTTAGAAAGGCCATTTCTGAGTACCAGATCCGAAATCTTTAGGATCTGGTATTTCATGAATTCCAAGTACTAAACTGATAAAAATTACAAGTAACCATCGTCTCTGAAAAACAAATCGTAGGTACCTTAAGTTGTAGCTGCAAGAACTTTGGCGTGATTTTGATGGTCTTTCAAAGCCTTAGTTAAAATTAAAAGACTTGCTAATACAGTGTCAGCGACACACTCAAAGCCTTGTCCTTATCCCGCAGCCAATGCTGCCTGCAAAATCACTGAGCAAGATGCAACTCTTCAACTTAAGTTGAAACAGCATTCTCTAAACTTATGTCTCGTCTAGCACTCCTTTCAACCTCTAATTTTTTGTGGTCTGACACAGAAACTCTCCCCCATGCTCTTCTCTCCGTTTCCAAGCAAGATAGCTGAACTGCAGTTGCTTATTTTAACATAGGCGTTTTTCCCACACAAACACACCAGAAATTAGACCAGAGGAAGAATTAAACTAAACTTGCAGGACTGTTAGCAAACCTGCCTGATTTTTACGTGCTGCATAATCACTTTAGAAACATGAACCCACAGACTCAACGACCTTTCAATTTCTTCTGTGATTTCAGAGACTACCGATGGCATTTCTGCTAAGTATTTCAGGTCCGTGACTTCTACGATCAGCCTCGCTCCACTTCTGCTTCCCCCCCGCCTTCTAGTTCTTCAGTGAAGTCAAAGAGGAACGTGGCAGTTCAATGCAGAATACATTCTCTTTTTAGCATTTGCAATGCAAAACTAGGTTTTGTTCGGTACAGAAATCTTGCACAATAGCCTGTGTATACGTATTCGTTCCAACAATGCTGTCCTATGCAATCACTCTGTAATTACACACAGTCATAAAGCTGCTGCTGTTGCTGCTTGGAACTGCAGTCTCGCCCTCTAAACAACCTAATATCAGTCTCCGCATTAGGACATTTCTTTTCTCTCTTCTCCTCCCTTAACTGCTTACTGCTTGCCCCAGTACAGATGGCCTTTACACCGCACTCTAAACATGTAGTCAGGATGAAATCACATTATTATAAAAGAGAAGCTGTTTTAAAGAGGATGCCAAGTAAATCTCTGTTGAACAAAGAGAATATTTCTCTAATTCTGCAAGCTGCAACCACACAAGACTTTACAAACCAAAAATAAATCCTGCTTACGCCTGTTTAAAAAACCCGTACGTATTATATAAGACTCTCACATACGTGCGTGGGTGTATTGTCAGCTTTTACTGGTAAACTGCAAAGAATCAGTCCTTCGCAGTTGCTGCCAACAAGAACGAGCTGTACATTTGAGAGCACGGGATTTTCAGAAATTATCTAATAAATTCCTCCCCACCCCCCTTCCACGGCGTAAATCCCAGCAGAGAAATCCAACCCTCGCAAGCCGAGACTCCCTGGGCGCTAGCGACCGGCTGAAGCACGCCGTGCTCCCCCCGCAGCGCCCGCAGGCCGCGGCACACGCGGACCTGCCCCAGCTCCAGCACGCAAAGACACCCCACCCCCCCAAAAAAAAAAGAAAAACACAAAACCAAAACAAAACCACCTAACCCCAAACACCATCCGCAAGCAGCTCACCCGAACGCAGATACATCCTTAAAGCGCTGCTGCAGCCAGGCAGCAGCGAAGTAACCCCTCCGGAGCCCCCCTAACGATTCACGGCAAAGGGGGAGGAAAGAGTTCAGCAGCCGAGCCCGGCCCCCCCGCAGCAGGCGGGCCGGGAGTGCACCGGTCCCGGTCCGGGTCCCGGCGGGCGGCGCGGCCCAGGCGCGGAACCAGCCGCCCCCGTCACCTCCACAGGTACTTTTCCTCCTCATCCTGCACCCAGCACCCACAAACAAAGCACAGCCTCCCCCCCCAAAAAAAAAAAAACACAAACAACCCCCAAGAAAGATACCCCCTCTCCAAAATGGCAGGAAAACGGAAGCAAATCGTGCGGAAAAAAAATAATAATAAATAAACCCGCGGAAAACAGGAGAGCTAAGGAAACGTGCTTGCTCACCTGCGAAGCGAGGCACGGCTGCCGCGGCGGGCGCCCGCGGGGGGACGCGGAGCGGCAATTAGCAAAGGGGGGGCGGGCGGGAAGTAGAAGGAAGGGGAAAAAAAAACGCCAAACTTTGTTTCTTTCTCTCCGGGACTCAGGGAAAGCGTCACTTCCTAGTGCGGTAAGCGGGGAGGCTCCCGGGCCCGGGCTCCTCAACTCCTCCTCCTCCCGCCTTCCTCCTCCTCCTCCTCCTCCTCCCCCCCCCCCCCCCCCCCCCCCCCGCAGCCAGCAGCCTCGCCGGCCCTCAGCGCCTCTTCGAGGCACCGGCCTGGCCCCCCTGTCCTTTTTCACAGATCTTGGCTTGACCTTCTGTGCTTGGCTTTGTCTGCTGTTTGCAGGGAAGGAGGGGAAATCCCCAACGGGTAAGGGGCGGGGAGTGAGTTTGCAGCACTGATTTGGAAGGCGAGCCCTGCAAAATACTGCCGTGTTCAACACCTGGCAAAACTCGCCGGTTGGATGCCCCCGGTTCAGTGCCAGCCTCCCCCAGTGTGATCCGGCTTCGTGGCCCTTCTCTCTAAAGAAAAAACAAACTAAAAGCTTTTTTGTTTTTAAGGAACCACTTGTACCAGAGGAAAACAACGTTTTCTCTTTCCCCCCTTTGGTCCCTTTTCCACAGCTTGCTCTGAAGAAAAAGGGGAAAAAACAGGAAAGGGAGAAAAGATTTGTATTAGATACAAACCCTCAAGGTCATCCGTATACTGTTGGCTGTTTCAACAAACACCTGAAATTTACTTTTACAAGAAAACCGGAATTGACTTTCACAAGAGCACATACTGCTGAGTTTTCTTAAAATGTTCAGTTTGTCTGCTGGAATATGGCTTCCTCTATTGCCTTGGTCTGAGAATAAAAACTGTGCTAGCAAATGCAGGCACGTTACTCCTCTTAAGGCAGGAAATAAAGAAGCTGCTTCGTCATTGCTCCCCCTGTAGACTGCTCTAATACTCGGGTTTGTTCACAATCAACGAAACTTTCAGCATATAAAATAACATTTAGACAGCATTCACAGACTAGACTCTCGTTCGGTGAAACATGGCAAGCAACATGAAAACACCAAACTCTTTTCCCCCAACATGCACGTTGCCACGTATTTCATCCAGCCTTAGCTCATTCACTGCACACAGTAGGATAGCTTTTTTTTTCAGACCAGCAGGGCAGTTTCCCTTCTAGCATGTATTGCTTTACAGAGTGAAATATAGAAGTAATTTTTGCACTGCTCACTCTAGTTTGCATTTGTTTCACAATTGTTCCTGGCTTCTATGCAGAACTTTTTACCTGGGAAGTTCAAGATGCGTGGAAATAGGAGCCCAGAGAAGTGACTTACCCATGACTACAGAACGTATCTGATGCATAACCAGGTTTCTCTGATGAGTGCCAGGTCGGCAGTCCAATTACCACACCCAATCTTTTCCTGTCATGGTGCAGAGAATAACAGTGAGACACATGGAGGTGAAGAGCAAAATAGTAGCCACAGGTACTACTGGTAAAGTGTTGGTTTTTTTCTTTCACAACCAAAGGTATCATTTGATGCAACACTGTCTCAATAGGACATTCAAGGAAAACTCTTCTATACTGCTATTAATGCATTTGCTCTTCTAAACTCTTGAATAGACAGGAGCAATAGGTCAATTTTATATTTATATCAATATTTATTTATATTTAAATCAATACAGAAAATTCACAGCTGTTAACAAATTAGCTAACATGGAAAGCAAACTTCAGTTTTAGTCATATGTTCAATTATTTAAGTCAAAGGTATACAACCCATTAGTTTAATTTGCCCTAATAAAGACTGAAAAGACAGATTCCATAAACTGAAGTTATTTCCTTCTCTGTTATGTTAGGCAATCAGTGCCTCCCATGAAGCACATCAGATATTGATAAGATTGAAATTGCTTATCTCAACTTTCGTTGGGAAAAACAAACAAACAAAAAACAAACAAACAAAAAAAACCCCCACCACTCTTCTATGACTGTAAATCATGTTGTAACAGCAAAACGTAGCTTGTCCTTCCAGCCAGAACAAATGCATGTTGTACTTCACCTGTTTGGAGTTTGGGAAGCAAAATGATGAGCAGTGTCTCATGTTTCACAATACATAATCACGTAAAAGCAGCAGACAATGGCAGAAATGTCATCATCTGGTTACAGGAGCTAACATTGCATAGATTGGGCAGTATGCTTTCTACCCTTGTCTAGAAGACATATCGGCCTCATTTACTGAGCCAAAGACAACATAGTAACCACAAGGACAAAGCTGAAACACACTGTAAGATGCAAAATCTATAGAAAAGGATGGTACTTCTTCCTAAACATACCAGATGGGATAAGAACAAAAACAGGCAAGCCTATAGGTACACCAGCCAGTTTATAGATCTGAAATAGATGCAGCACACTTCAGACACCACAGCATGAGGACCGTTTATACAGCTGTATGCTACTGTTTATTGTACTGAGCAATAAACAGTTTTATGAAGTGTTTTGTAAAGATTTTGCCATTATGCACTCTTCAATTGTATCTCTGTTCCTTATGTTACAGTCCTTTTTTTCTCCTCCAGAACCAGCCAGCATGATTTTCTTCCTTGCAGTAGCTTTTGCTATGCTTTTTAAAATTTTTTCTTCCTTTCTTCTTTTCTCAGCATATGCTGAGACTGCATGCAGGCTGCATGTCCATCAGTTTTACAGTAACAAATTTAATACACATATATTCCCTCGTGTCGTTATTTTATTACTACCTTGAAGAAGGAGATTGGAAGATTTCCTGGCTGTCATCATATAAAAATCTGAGGTTTCTTTGACTTGTACAGACACATCTTGTGCTGTAACAACATCGACTCATATCATTAATGAACTGGATTGCACTGAGTCAGAATTTGGATTAAAGACTACGCTTTGCATACTTACGTTGGCAAAACTGGGACATGCACTCAGTAGGTGGCACTCTTTTCACCAAGTCAGAGTAGAGCCAATGCCCCATCCTCTTTCTAGCCGTTGAACTAGTGCTCCAGCATTATGGGAGACAATAGGGAGCTATTAGTTCTCCCTGAAATTAAGTATAAAATGAAGGCCCTAATCACTATAGCTAGTAAGAAAATAATTACTCTCTTTGTAATACAAGTTTCAGATTCCAGTAAGCCTAAAACTTCCATCTCACAATCACAGTGAAATTTCCTCTAAAATTGCCATTGGGTGTGATATTTTTCTTAAAAAAAAGAATGACAGCATAAACCAGTAATCAATAGCTGCAGTGTTTATCTCACAAACATATACAATGCTCGAGGGCAGGGCTGCTTCTAGACAAGCTAGAGAATGGACAGACAAGAATCACATGAAATTCAACACAGACTAATGCAAAGCCCTGCACTTTGGCCGGACTAAACTTTTGCCATTGCACAGGCTGGGACTGACAGGCCACTCGGCACAACTGAATAAGATGTGGGGTCCTGGTGGACAGTGGGGTAAACACCAGCCAGCAGCGAAGGCTAACAACACCCTGGGCTGTATAAAGAAAAGCAGAGCTAGGTCAAGGGAAATGACTGTTCCTCTTTACTTACCATTTGTTAGTCTGCATCTGGAACACTGTGTCCAGTTTTGGGCACCCCAGTACAAGAAAGATGTTGATAAACTTGAGCCAGTAGAAAGCCAAGATGGTCAAGGGCTGGAACAGGCGTCCTCTTCAAGGAGAGGCTGAGGGAAACTGGGCTTCTCTAATGTGGAAAGGAGAACAAGTAGGAGAGACTTAATACCAGCCTTCCAATAGCTACAAGGCTAGATCTTTACCTACAAGAGAAGGCAAAGCCAGGCTCTTTATTGAGGTGCACAGTGGGAGAAAGACAATGCTCAAACTGAAACAGTGGCTGTTCAAACCAGCTAGTGAGTATAGTGAAGCAATACAACAGGTTGCCACAAGAGGCTGTGGAATTTCCTTTCTTGGAAGTTTCCAATACTTGACTAAGAAAGCCCTGACTACCTGACAAAGAAAACCCTGAGTTAGGTGGTCTGAATTCAGTGTTGACCCTGCTTTGAGCAGGAGGTTGAACTGGTGACCTCCCAAAATCCCCTCCAACCTGAGTGATTCTATAAATAAAGAAGCAAATCCCCTTATCTCACATAAGAGGAGTCTTATTTAATGATAGTAAAATAGTTCTAAAAAGATCTTATATGAAATACAAGTGATTGTATGTGTTTCAGGTTGTCTGGGCTTTAGTTTTGATGTTGTGAATTTAGAAGACCATCAACATAAATACAAAGAAATCCATTCCCTCATAGCCAGCATTTTTCAGCTGCATTATTACAGGAAAAATGCTACAAAAAATGCACTTTTTTCTTTTCATACAAGATTAATTACTTCTTACTACAAAGAAATTTGAATTTCCCCAATGTCAACATCTGTCTCCCATCTTTGTCAGAATTAAAATGAAACTCTCAATGAAATATTATTTTAGGGTACAACTTCTCTTGGGAAACTCAATGCAGTCAGAATATTTGGAAAGAAGGGGTTTGCCTTTTTAAAAAGAGTTTGCAAAAAGAAAAAAAAAAGATCTTGCATATTTATTTTATTCTTTGTATCTGAGTTTAAAATTAAAACACTGAGTTTGCTTTATTAACTTGAGCAAGATTCACCTTCTTTGATCAACTTAGGGGAAAATACATTTGTTTATTTGTAGAGCATGTGTGTGTAAATACATATGTATCCACACACAAAGTGTCATGAACTGGCTCCCTGAGAACCAGGATGAGACCTTGTTACATGAGGGAAAGGGAAGGACACTGTGGTTTAGTCTAAAGAAACCACATGGGAGAAAAAAGTTATTCACGTTGCTTGAACACTACTGAAAGAAGCTCAGACACCATGGTGAGAAAGACAGTGTAAGAATCTATGAAGTACCGAATTATATTGCGTGTTGAAAAACAGGACTGCTGAAACTTTCATCCTAATTTTGCTAGGTTGTGTAGCCTTAAACACACTTTGCAGTCCTTTCTGCATTTACTATCACTTTTCCCAGAATCCCACATTCTTTGTTTGTTTGTTTTACAAACAATAGTCTGTGGTAACATTATACAGTGTTTACAATTGAGGAAAAAACAACATTTGGAGAAGCTAAGTGGTGAGCTGAAGGCCACAAGAAGGTTCAATAGCTGAGCTTTGGTTAGCTCCAAATGCTCTAGTCCACATGTAAATTCATCTGTCACACTATAGTCTTCCTGTATTTTAGGAGCTCAATCTACAGATTGTACTAAAGTACAGTATGCCCCCTCATCTAAGTGTCATTAATCTACACATACAATTATAGGACACCAAATATTTCATGCTGCTCAATTGACTGAAGAGTGGCACAAGTCCTTCTGAAAATCAGGTTCAAATTACCTTAAGCAGGATGATTTAAAAAAAAAAAAAAAAAGCCACCTAAAATAAGACAATTTTCAAACAGCTGGCTGTAAAATGCCTCTGATTATTTCTTAAATATTTAGACATGATATTTTCTTATCTACTGTGTGAGAGGAACTATTAGAAAAGGAACTAATGAATATATGTAGTATTCTATTTTAGAACTCTGAAAATGTAAAGCACTGTAAATTCATTACCTCTATGAATTATTATTATTATTACTAATACACGTACCTTGGGAAAAGTGCAGTAGAAATACTCCTGAAAAACATGATGGGCAAGGAGTATCAAGAACTGGTGGGTATACACATATACTTAATTCTAATACATATTTTTAATGCTATAATCACTAAATGGTTTGATGGTCACTATTATAACAGATTTCAACAAACCTTTCTGGAATCTACCTCTCATTATGCATTACAAGAGTGCAATATGTTTAAAAGGAACACACTCTACTACTGTGGTGTCTATACATGTCATTTCCAAAACCTTGAGGTTTTAGAAGTTTGTACACCTGCTTTCAGGAGCTCTTACATCAATTCCTGAACCATATTGGCTTCACAGTGAATGCTTTATAAAATATGAGAGTAGTTCTACAGTTTCTGTGAAATTCATATGTAAAACTTCTAGAAATCAAATGGATGGATTTTCTTTTTGGTAATAGATACTCTGATTAAAATCTATGCAGATGACTGGTGGGGAGCAGCAAGGGCTGGGGCTGCTTCCCAAGGGCCTGAGATCAAGAGCCAAGAAGATTCACAAGGTTGGCAGGACAGGGCCTTCACCAGCTAGGGCTGGTCCCACTATCCCCAGCAAGGAAGCAGGGCAGGCCAGGGGGGCAGCCCCAAACCGAGGGCATCAGGCATACCCATGGGGATGAGGCAGGCTGAAGTTAAACTGGCAAGACAAGTTCACAGTTCAGGATTAAGTGTCCGGCACAGGCATGGCTGCAATGCAGCTGCAATGTAGCTCAGACAGGGCCAAATGTAAGAGCCTCAGCTTAAAGCAGCTCCCAAGCAAATATGGCAGAAGCCCCCACTGAGGCTTATTTTTGCAGGTAACTTCCACTAAGGCTTCTTCTGTCTCTTTTTCCCCAAGACAACCAGCTGTGCTTTCTTTAGGGTGGCTTTGAGCCCTAAAGGCAAAGAAGCACTCAGAGTCCCAACAACAACAAACCAACAAGAGAAAGACGACGTACTGAGAGCATTTACTGCAGAGTAATAGTCACAGCTTGACTGAATTTAGTGTAATAACAGAAGTAAAGACTGGAATTTGAAACAATGAGCTGGAATGTTTTTCTGTCTTCATATAACATTAATGCTGCTTACTAGGAGTAATTTTTACAAATTATAATCCAGGCTGTTCCTTTAATAGTCTGAGTAGACCAATTTCTTATTGAAGCACAGAGTAGTTAATGAATTTGATCATTAGTCTATTTAATACCCTAAAGTGATTTGGTTCAACTTATATTTCATTTTCACATACATGACAATTCTCAGAGGTACACCAATATGAAGGCAATGCTCCCTCTTTCTCCTTTGTATGGAAACTATAGACAACATTCAGCTCTAAGATTGTTTATCTGGACTAAGGGATTCTCATTTATGCAGGAAGTCACAGGTTGTATACCACCTGAATAGTTCCTGCACTATCTAGCCCACTAACAGCAACTGTCAAAGCAGCAGAAGAATGATTTAATATTTCCTTATGTCCCACTGTTTGTCCCAGCTACTGACTAGGACTAATGACAACTGGAATAAAACAGCAATCCTTAAGTTTCATGCTAAGAATATCTTTGCATCCATGCCCTCCCAGCAGCACTGAGAAAACAGAAATGCAACTGAATTACAGGAGTCCTTAGTATTTCTCTTCTTTCAAAGGTATCACCTAAAACGTAATGCTTTTTCAAATTACGCAACTGCTAATGCATTTTGAAATTTAAATTTTCAATGGTTTATGGTGGAAAAACAAAAGCTTTCAGTTCCTTACTGCATTTTTTTAAAAAAGCATTTCTGCTGTCAAGCTGTCATGGTTTAACCCCAGCCAGCAGCTAAGCACCACCCAGCTGCTCAGTCACTTCCCCCACCCCCAGTGGGATGGGGGAAGAGAATCAGAAGGAAAAAGGTAGAACTCATGGGTTGAGATAAGAACAGTTTAATAGAACGGACAGGAAGAAACTAATAATGATTATAATAACAACAATAAAATTACAATAATAATAAAAGGATTGGAATATACGAAACAAGCGATGCACAATGGAATTGCTCACCACTCGCTGACTGATGCCCAGTTAGTTCCCGAGCAGTGACCTGTCCCCCAGGCCAACTCCCCCCAGTTTATATGCTGGGCATGATGTCACACGGTCTGGAATACCCCTTTGGCCAGTTTGGGTCAGCTGCCCTGGCTGTGTCCCCTCCCAACTTTTTGTGCCCCCCCCCCTCCCCCCCCCGCCTTCTTGCTGGCTGGGCATGAGAAGCTGAAAAATCCCTGACTTGTTGCTAAATAGTGTTTATACTAACTGAAAACATCAGTGTTATCAACATTCTTCTCATACTGAACCCAAAACATAACACTATACCAGCGATTAGAAAGAAAATTAACTCTATCCGAGCCGAAACCAGGACACAAGCATAATTAAAAATAGTGTCCCTTCCTGAAAAAAATTTATTCAATCTATCCATTGCACACAAAAAATTTCCCAAATAATGAAGAAACTCAGGCAGTGATAATAATTTTCTAATAGGTTTACAAAATTATAACAGTACATGCCCACAAAAATAACATTATTTTTTACTCTATTGACATCAAGAAACTACTCATAACTAATGGTGCATGGTATATAAATATATACAGGATTTGGAGCCTTGTTCAATATTTCTATTATGAATATTTTTAATGTACAATTTGTATATATGTAGATATACAGCAGAGCATCCTTAAAGTCATCTCTTATGGAGAACTTCAACTAGGAACTCCTTCTGAGCTTCAATAGCTGATATATTACAAGTAGCAATCTCAAAGCCCATTTCAAATCATTTGACACTGACAATGACTCAAGGAGCTTTCAGCCCAAAGAGGCTTTAGTGACAATGACTCAGTACCATTGCAATTAAATTGAAAGGTATGCAGTATAAATCTAGGGACAGTGGGGGAATCAAAAAGCAAGCATTTGCTAACTTTAGGCTCCACAGGTATAGCATATGGTACTCTGTCTCATGGGGACCCATTCCTATTCCATCCCATAAATAAATTACAGAAGGGGATGGGGATATAAATCAATCACTATGGGAGACACCAACATGCATAAATAAGACATATATGACAGGCATGTACGAAATAAAGAGGATAATCTGGAACCACATAATTATGCACCTTGATGACCTTATCTGTCCCTCTACTCCTTAATCCTTCTTTACTGACACTCCACGCTTGCCTGTGCTGGCAGTTTGCGTTGGTGCAAACCAGGCTGCAGGGCTTTTTCTGTCATCACCATTATGCTGCAGTGTAACTGGCAAATTGCTGTGGAGTTTTTATTCTTCTCGGATTCACGAGCAAGTTACATCATATTGATTTTCATGCCTGGACTCCAGAAGTATTTTGGCAGTCCTCCAACCTGCCTTCCAATGCCAATTTGTGTCCTAACCCAACCAGCTGGTCTATTTATCGCTATGATCTCTGAACATTCCTTAATTCTGTTATAAAGTACATAGCATGTTTGGTAACACAGAAAATTAATTCAGTTCCTCTCTGTATGTTTATCAGTACAAATCTCATTATGGAATTTCCCCTTTTTGCCTCCCCTCCTTTTTTTTAGTAGAAACTTGGCAAATTTTTTTTTCTTGTCAATGGGAACCTTAAAAAGGCTTGTGCTCAAAGTACAGTGTACAACTACAGGTATTTTGCAGTATCTACATACGGCATAAAATGCAATTTCAAAGTGCTAGCCCTCGCTAGGATGTAGTATTGCAAGGCAGGAATGCTTCCCAAATACGGATGTGGTTATATTACTATATTGTCCACTGAGCATTTGAACTACCAGAAATACACTAGTAACACTCAACAGAAACACATACCTTCATGGCTGCCACAAGATTGCTAGCCTGAAGAAAATGGGGGGCAGCAATTTCAACAGTCTGCAATAATGTCTTTTATCAATGCCTCTCAGACATTTTGCATGTACTCTTAAAACCCTTCCCTTCCTACAAACTAAGCAGGATCTTTCCTCCCTTGCAAACGCATGCTCCTCCCTTATCTTCCCCCCTACTCCTGCAGAGTCTTCTCTAGCTCCTTGAAGCCACAGTGGACTGAGAAAGCAAAGAAAAGGAGCTGGAGGAGGCTTATATAACCGAGACCTACAGTAGAACAGACACAGGAATACACATGATCCACAAAGGCAACAACTGAAAAAGTATTCAAATACCAGGCAAGACCACTTGCTCTAGCGTTATATATCTGCTGGATTTACCACAGCCTCCATTTATAGGTACTGTAGGTTAGTTTCTTTGCTCTTTACTCCCATGTATGAGAGGCAACCTCAAATATCACTACTGCCTTAAGCAATACAGAAGCAATCACTATCTTGGCCTCAGCAAGATCTCTGCCCTACAAGAAATGCTCTGAATATGCTTATGTTATCTTCATGGTGCCACTCTAACAAGAAACGGCAGGAATCCACAATGGTCAAGACAGGGAGTAGCAAATCCACTTTCCACTAGTAATCATTGTGGAATCATGACATTGGGCTTTATAGAACAAAGTACATCAGAGAAAAGATGAAGAAAACTTACCACTTCTAAAGTCTCTCAAGAATGGGAAGTGGTTCAGAAAATTGACACCTGAAAACTGCAGGGGGAAAAAGAGCCCGATTAAAAAAAAAAAAAACCACAAAAAACAAATAAGCCACAGACAACCCTCAAACCTCCTGTTATCATGAAACTAACTTTGAAAGTAAGGAAAAAGTTATCAAGTTATAGGATCACCACTCTTAACTTCTGCACTACTAAGGAAACAAATGTTACTGCTGTTCAGTATCAGGTGACTACAACAGATGGGTGGTTTTTTTCCTCTTTGTGAAAGATTAGTGGAAGCTCTTGAAAGATGCAGATTGGCTAAGGAGCACAAGACATCATCAAAGGTTCAAGGCAACACACAGGACAAGAAAGAGGACTTCCTAACAACAAAACACTATCACAATTCAGTATGAAACATGACTTTGTAATTGCAGGGTGGGGCTTTGCTGCACAGGAGGCACACAGAGAAATAAACAGGGACATACAAAATTAGATAAACAGGAACATATTTTTGGAAAGCATTGTTTGTGAAAATTGCAACTCTCTCCTACTGCATGCACTTCAGTCTTAGAGTCATCAGCTGTGGTTTGAATATCACCAGCAGACCTTCAACCACAATTGTTCTCCAGAACAGCACCCTGTGTTCACTTCTCTGGCATCCAAACAAAATTCTGTCATGCCTTTTCAGCTTCTAAAAAGTGGCAGTAGGAACTATGAGAAAAGACTAATTGTAGAAATTATGTAATGAGTTCACTTGGACAGCTCCTTGATTTGTAGACCTGATCTCTCAAATTAGTCATGTATGGCTAATAGAATTTACATTTAAAATATACAATATGTTTGCCAGAACTATGATATAGGCTATTTATTCCTGTTATTTAGCATTCACCATTCTATTTAAAATTAATGTAACTTGCAGTGTTTGCAAAGCCAGTACCCACCAAGTGACCTAGACGACTATCCTGTTAGTACTATCATGCATAACACACCACAGAAAGCTGCACAAAGAACTAGGAAAGAAAGCCATCCAAACAAGATCTCATTGCCTCAATAGATGTGCAAATGATGCCCCCAAAATGGCCTTAGACTATCATTTAGATATTCTCATGTACTGCTCAGAAATGGCAAAAAGCCTCTTACTGCTTACCAGCTACGCTGGGTAAAACACAGTATGCAATTATAATCTGAAACAGGTATTGCTTAGTTGCCTCAGACCTTCCAGTTACCAATTGTTGATCAGCCTCTAAAAGACAGCCCTCAGTGTTATCCTGCAGTTGCTTCACTGAGAGTCAAAACAGTTGTCATCTAAGTTTCATATGTCCAATAAAATACTTTATCACCCATAATAACAAGGGCAAGCACAGCCTCCCAGAATACAGTCACTGACACCATTAATTCTTTCTAGGCCAGTTGTGCTTACTGATCCCTCTTCTTTTCCTTAGAGGAAACAGGTGAAAGTCTTTGCAAATTCTCATTTCCAAGCCAGTGGAATACAACAGCTGATTTACTGATATCAAAGTTGTGAATAATTGACTGATAACAACCAAGTGCTGTAAATCTCCAGAAGGCAATGTCCACATGCTGAATGGATGAGAAGCACTCTAATATCCAGCAGCTCTGAAACAAGCCCTGCACAGAGCTCAAAAAATATGCCTTTGGTTGAGACTTTGCAAGTCTACGTAATCCTGTTTTACAAAATAGTACTTGCTTTTCAGAAATAGCACTGCATAAACATGATGCCAGTGCAAAAAACCTTCCTTCTGAAGCAGCTTCCTCCTCATTCATTTTCTTCCTTGTTCACACCTGCCTTTATTCACCATTTGTCAGCTTTCTTTCGTCTTTCATCTACACCCCAAATGTGTTTTTCCACAAACACATAGGCTGAAACCCACAAGATGGGACTTTAAATTCTATTTGATTAAGGATTAGCATACCAAGGAGTCTTACAAGGAAGCTACACTATGTATAACTTCACAGAGCCACAAATACATCCCTCACATGAGCAACTTTTTATCTGATTCTAGAAGACCCATTTCTCTTTGTGCTTCTGCTAGCCATTAGCATTAGCTCTTCTAGCATTAGTCTGCACAAATAAGAAAACAGGGCAGTTTTACAATGATTCTGAATTTCAAGTATGGAAAAGAACAGAAATATGATGCAATATTCTAACAATATTAGAATTTTCCCATGCAAAACAGTCTATCACCCACTGCTGCCTCCTGCTCTGGTGCAGCAATCAGTAGCATTTTCCACAAATGGTGCTCATACGTTTTCTGTCCTCTGTTCAGACAAACAATCATCCTGACCATTTGCTGTCAGCAATTTTAAACCAAAAAAAATCATAACTTAGCATTACTGTAAGCATGATTATGCAAAGATCATTTTGTGTTCTAAATAAGTCATTTGAGCCTTTGTAACCACATTCTTCCTTCCCCCCATTTTTCAGGACGGTCCCATATCTTGGATACTTACACAATGCAGCTTAATTTATAACCTCAGTTCTTTCTAAATTACAAATTTACTTTTTCCTTTTCACTAAATGTTCCCAGTTTCCATTCACATAAGCTATGAAACAAGAAAAAAAAAGGGATCACTTACATTTAACAACTTTTTTTCCAATCTTGCAATATTTTTTAGACAAAGTGGAGAAAACAGCAGTAAGAAGAAATACTTTCAAGGTTATCAGTATTCTTCATTTAAAACACCTTCAATCTTTCCTGTTTTGAATTATAATTATGCATTACAAAGCATGTAGAACAACTACAGGCCATGACAACAAAATTAAAATTTAAACTTTTCAATGCTGTCTACAACAGACCAGTGGTGATGCTTTATATTAAATTGGGAAAAATCAAGATATTTCTGTTCTGATACAGACACGTATGACTGAATCTTAGCGTGTGAAATGTAAGCCTCCATACCTCACTGGTTACAGATTTCTGAAAGCTTATTAATAGAACAATTTTTTTTATAACTGGGAGATATTATTAAATGGAAATGGCACAGAGAGCAATAAAGAAAGAAATTTCCCACACAGATGTGTATGCTTATCTAGCAGTGTGGCTCTAAAACAGAAGTTCCTAGTTTCCTCAACTATTCTGCAGTAAAAAATAAAAGATGTGATCCTGATATGATGCAGCACAGCAGCAAGATAGTTTTCATCTACAATATGCTCAGGTCATTTATAAACACTAAATAAATAGCTATACCAAAATGTAGCTTCACCATATTTAATAACGTAAAAGTTAATAGAACATCAACTGACCCTTTTCGATTGGATTTAAGAAGCTGTCACTAACAAACAAAAGACACCAGGAAAATCAGTCTCTGCAGCAAGCACTTCAGTATTTTCTTTCTTCCCTTAAGGATTAAAAAAAGGCACAGACAGAAAAGGAAGCAAAATTATGAGTAAAACTTTGTGATGATCAAACAGTAGTAATCACTATCAGATTAAAATGGTAACATATTGTGCTCACTTTTCATGGATTTAAAAGGTTTTCCAAAATACCAAATGGTTAAAGAGCAGACCAAACGACATTTATGCAAAAGCATTTTAACACTGTGTTTTCCTTACAAAAGTCAGGTATCAAGTGTGTTATTGACATACTGTATTTTACTTTACTAACAAAAGAAGTTATTTACCTTAAAATGAATGTGATTCTTCAAGATGTTCCCTACAGATAGTCTTCTGTGTGAACATATATCAAAACCAGTAGTTCTGACTAGCTAAGTCTGTTTATAGAGCAAAGCTTCCTTACAATCACAAAAATAGTGACAGAGCAAATCCAGATCCTACCTATGCCTTTTGTCCAGTCAGAATCCAGATGAAAGTTTTGAAACAATTAAAAAGAAAGATAGGTCAGGGCATTCCCAAGCATTAAGCATCAGAAAAACCAAGTTACCATAAAAGGTAGCGTTTGCTCCTTATCTGTATACTTACCTGTACAGATGAAGCCCACTTTGCGATTAGCTAGCAATTAGCATCAGAAGGCGTTAGTCTCATGTGACAGCTAACTAGCCACCTGCAAAACTTTCCCACAAATATCTCTGCCTCAAACTACAGGGATACATTGTGGGCTTTGTTTTTTTTAGAAAACAGGACCTGCATGAACAAAAACTGCAAAAGCAGAACAATTCAGAAGTTGATGGTATAACTTGAGTTAGATGATAACTTGCTTTCCCCCCCCCCCCCCCCCCGCTGTCTACCTTTTCCAACATTTTCAGCCAACAGAGAGCTAAGCTGCTCACAAATCACCTTTAAACTGCACTCTACAGCATGGTATGTCACTCTAATAAAGTCAGCTGAATAGCTCATTCAACCTCAGCAGCTGTCTCAAAGCTAAAATTTTTCAGTTCATATATTGGATTACTTACACAGATTCAAATAGTCACTGCAAATGGCTGTAATGACCTAATGTGTTACTGTCCTCTGCTGAAGTTATTGCATCAGCAGCTTATGTGGCAGAATGAATCATCTGCAAGCTCTTAAAACATTTTGTGCAAAGATGTGTGGATAAGCTCAAATTACACTCAGCAGGACTTCACGGTGTTAGCGGACATTGCCATCGAGCGAACAAAGGAGCTTTCTCATTGCCTGTTCTCCTGGCTCAGCAATGAGGGCAAGAAACTTAACTGAAGACTAGTAAACAGTTTAGAAAACCATCAAGTCTACTACAGATGATTTTGCAACAATTTTTCTTACTGCAGCCTGAAACACCGTTTCAGAATTTGTAGGACAAGTGAACTGGTTTTGTAACCCAAGAACATGGAGAGGTATCACACACTGAGTTCTTCTGTTTCTTGGGAGACCTCATAGGCCACTTTGGTCCCTGCACACACGGGCTAAAGAATCTAGTGTCATTTAGAGCTCATGCATACCCCAGAGGATTTTGATGGCCAAAACACAGCTGCACTTTAATTATGTATGCAACATCTGTATTATTCATCTATACAGATTTAAAAAGACTGGTTATTGTAGTGACATTAATTAAAAATAACAAAGAAAGGGCACACATCTCCCAAGATTGTGAGTTACCTATGAACATGGAAATATGTAAAAGGTGAATTATTACTGCATATTCTCATCAATATGATCCATGAGCCCAGCAAATCTTGGAAAATGAACAGGATTACTTTGTACTTTAAAAACATTTTAGCCTCACAGTATAGGCAGAATATGTAAGGTTTATTGCTTCCATATTAAGGGCAGGTGAACAGGAACAAAAAGATGATTTGGAATAAGCTAAACAGTCAGTCAATCTTAAAGAAAAAAAAAAAAAGAAAGCCTCCAGACTGCATTTTTTTAATTTTATTTTTTAACTATTGTTATTGGCTTCACTAAAATTGATGGCAATATGATTTTAACCGCTCTGAACCAGATAGCTGTTTCACTTTTACACTCTGTCCAAGTTTATACATGATCCTGGGAGCTAATGACTTTGTATCCATGAGCCTTTTTTTTCTCTTTTTGTTCTAAAAGGATCAAATAGGATGAAGTCTTTTCAATCCCACCATGTGGCCAAGAAATGTTTTTGCTTTCTCAAATTTGCCTGAAGTTGGTCAGAGAAAACCTTGAATTGGGGGGATTATCTGTTCAGTGAAGTAAGGCTCAACTGAATAACATTCCCAATTTGATTAGGCAGCAATGGTTTGTTGACAATGACCACAGCCATCTTCCAGCGTAAACACATTCCCCATTTCATCTCTGCCCCATCTCTGATTGACTTTAAAATGATGACACCCAGGTTGATTTAGCCTTGTTTACGTGTGGTAACAACCCCTAATATCTGTTATGTAACAACTATTCCCCAATGGCCTGCTTGCGTGGACAGTTTTATTTCACATGAAGGGTGACTTTGTGTGGTTTAGTTTAGGCTGAGGTGGATTAAGCTAAACCACAAAAAGGCATTCTTAGCGTAGAACATGTATCCACAAGGCAAGTCAGTGCAGAATTGCTACTGGATTTTAAATTCACACCTAAGCTTATTTCACAAGAGCTTCACTTATCAAAAAAGACAATGGGGGGTATGAATATAAGGGTTAAAACAGTAAACTGTGGATGATTGCTGTAACCACCTTTCAGGATAACCTTGTTTGTGGAGGAAACAAAGCCACCCTCTGCTAGGCAGGAGAAAGTGGGTTTGTACAGAGATTTTGAAAGCCCATTTAATGTGTTGGGGTTTGGGGTTTTTTTGGTACTTTAAAAAAATACCTGAAGTTTTATTATTACATAATATATAGAAAAAATATAGAAAAAACTATGCACATGTGCGCATATACAGCATACCTTTTCCCCACTTTTATTTCAATTATTACTAGTCCTTGAGATATACTAATTCTAACAGGGAACTCCCCATTAATACACTCCATAACCTTTTCCTGTTTGCTCATATAATGACATGTAACATTGGTTTCTGAAATAATTATTTCTGTAATAATTGTACTGCTCTTTTCTTGCACAAGTATGAGGCAAGTCAGTATTTATTCATTTTAACGCCAGCCTTCTACATACAAGATATGCCTGTTTGAAACTATGGGGCCAACTTCAACCCTGGAGACTTACTTTTAGTGCATTACACCAGTAAGAACTTGACCTGTCATTATATCAGCTGATACAAATTGGGGAAAACAAGTATGGAGGTATAAATCCCCTTATTAAGAGACCTCATTTTTGTTTTCTCTAGACCATCACAGTTCCAATGACGTCTTTTCAACTAATGTGAAATGCAAAGTTTTGTATATTATAGTGGCACAAGTATAAATCGTTCACTTAGACCTATATTGAAGTGCTATGTGTAAAGCCACAAAAGAAAGGCTTTGCCCGCCTTTATGAGAGAGACAGAGTATGAAGTCATCAGGACCATTAGTCTGGAAGAGTTTTTCCAGTCTTCAGTGGTCACTTTGAGCTCCACAGTAATTTCCACCGACTCAGTGGCCACTTCACAGACCTGTTTGCCTTTCCAGCACGGTGAGTCACTACAACACAGGGCGAGTACACAGAGTAATGACGTCAGGCAGCACCAGGACCCGAGCCCCATCCCAGGAAAGCTCTGGCCCTTCAGTTATTCACCCTCCTACAGCCTGCTCTTGAAGTAAAGATGCCCCTTTACCCGCCCTCAAGCATAGCAGAAGTATGTATATAGTCAAATTGCACACGACAGCGACTCGGCCGTAACACAGCCTTTTATCGCATCAATGAGCACAATCTCACGCCCTCGAACACGCAAGGAACAAGTACCTCTCACCGTTACCCTCTCTCTCAAAGAAAAACCCCTCGTGAGCTGCAAGCGCCTTTTTCTAGCACCTGAGGAGATGAGCCGCCACCGCCTCGCCCACACAGGCAGACGGTCCCACGCCAGGAGACCCAGGCCCACAGCGGACCGCCCTCCCCACCACAACGGGGCACCCCGCTGCCGACGGGAGGCCGCTGACAGGACGGGACGTCGCCCGCAGCCCTTCCCGCCTCCCAACGGCCGAGCCTCGAGGCACCGCCGCTTTAAGGGGTGGCCCGCAGCCTTTCCCTGTTTAAGGCCCGCGCGCATGCGCGCGGAGGGGCTGGGCGCGGGGTCGCCTGCTTGACCCGTAGCGAACGTGCCGGAGCGCTCGAGGCGCCGTTCAAGGTGAGCGGGAGGGCTGGGCGGCCGGCGCGCGGTGACGGCATGCGCGGGGGGTGGCCTCTAACCGTCCCCGCGCGGCGGCGGCGGCGGCCCCGACCGGGCAGAGCGGCGCAGCGGGGCCTCGGAGTTCTCAGGGGACGGGCCGGAGGGCGGCCGCCGTCGTCCCCGTCTCCCCCCCCCGTAGAGATGAGCGTGCCCCGGTGTCAGGTGTAAAAGCGGGAGGGCCTACGGCCTCGTTCTGCCTTGTGGGGGGGGGGGTGGGAGCTTGGCAGCGCCCTCCGAGCCCTCCCTGACAGGGCAGGACCCCTGCCCGCCTTTCCCGGGGTCATTTCCTCAGGGATCAGCGCCTCGTCGTTGCAGGGCAGGCGGTGGCAGAGGTGTGACGGTTGGAGGAGACTATTGGGATTGCCTGGTCTCCAGAACCGGAGGGTGACTCTAGCTATACTGAGTGCCCAGGTCAAACTATGGCCCGGAGCGGTGGGGGAGGCCGTTTCTCTGGGATTCCTCCCCAGCACCCACATCAGGACTGCTGTGTAGCAAGCACGTAAACGTGAACATCAGTTGTTGCTTCTGACTTCTCTTGGTTTCTTTCTCTCCTACATTATTCTACCTGCAGCTTCTGAAACTGGTATTGAACCATCTGCAAGGCAGTCTCCAGTGGCCCTTCTGCCATCTTTGACAACAGTGATTTCTAACTCGGTCTTGGGGATAATCGGTATGCTCTCTGTGATTGCTCTAACGTGTGAGCCTGCATACTGCATCATAGGCTTCTCAGAAAAACATCAGGTGCTGCTTCTGCTGAAGTGATGCTCCTTCCTTTCGGGGAGCAATCGGCATTCCTGTGTTCATTCCTGACTTGAAATTCTGCGAAGAAAAAGTAGGCCTTGTGTGTTGGTATTTTTAAGCACTTTTCAGCAATTCCAATACAATGCCCCTATTTATTAAAAAAAAAAAAAGTTCAAGAGGTGGTACCTGAGAGCTTTCAGCTTTTTTGACACCTACATCTGAAAAAGTAAAATTTATACAATCCCATTGTGTGTAGATATGAGTGTGTATACTTACTGGAACTTTTGCTCTGTATGTCAGTCAAATTTAATAAAAAGCTCAAAGACATTAGGTTTCTACGAATATAAAAAAGAAGATGGCTGAATCAAGTTCCTACTACTATTGTCATTCTTTTTCACCTGTTTCTTTCCTGAGGGAAAGACTGCAGCCTGCCCTCAACCCTTATAGGGTGTCAGAGAATCTGTGTGGAGAAAACACAATGGGAGGAACTTCACATCAGAGAATTCAGTGATGAGACATAAAACATTAGGAAATCTGGTTTATGGCATGCATTTGTCTCCCTTCAAGATAGTCAGTATTGATTCTGGCTTCTACTTTTTGAAAACTTGAGTTTGCAATTAGTTAACATTCTTCAAACGTAGAGCTCCTTAGGGTTGTGGTGCTTTAGACTTTTGTGCCTAATCCATTACATTCGCTCTTCCATTTCCATTCTCCTCACCTTGCCAGTTAGAGTTATCATTTTTTTTGCTTCTTGCCCAGCCATTCCCATTTCAATTTGCTTGGTTCCGTCTCTCATAATTTCCAGTTTTTCCAGTTCTCTCTCCCCATTCTATTTCTCTCTTCCCTGCTTTACTCGCCTTCAGGTTGCTATTCTTGCCATGTTTCTCTGTTCTCACTGAATCCTAGTGCCAGTCCTTCACATCTTTGCTTTCTGCATTGTTCCTCATTTAGAGTCATTCTTGCTTGAAATTTCTTTCTTTGAGTTTCCTCTGAGGATCCTTGTTCCAGCCATTTTGACACTGCAGCTTCAGAAGACTTTCAGGCTTGCTTGTCCTCCATTTGGATTGACTGCCTTCTTCCTCCATGCTGCCCAGGCCTGATACAGGAAGGATAAACTGCCTTTTTTTTTACTAGACTGCACCTGGCAAGCACTCTGACAACTTGGAAGCAGGTGAATTGTTTTGGCAAAAGTATATGTAAGGGAAAAGTGTCTCATGGGCAGTCTCAGAAACAAGAAGTTCTAGGAACCAAGCCTGGGACAAAACAAATGGAGCGTTTTAGCACTGAGGAATTTATTTAACATTTTTTAAATGTTAAATCTCTGCAAAAATGGGAAAAGAAAGGTGAGGGGAGAAAGGGGTAAGAATAAAACTGGGCTAAAACATACTTGAGACTCCCCTGAAGGTACTGCTGTTGTGCTGCTTAATGCTTCTGTACTCACAGGGTGGGTCAGGTGATCTTGGCATTGAACGATGATGTTAAAATTTGCAATTAATTTTTACTCCATTTGATTTAAAGAGTAAAACCAACTTAGATTATTTTTGTTTGGAAAAGCTAAAAAATAGTAATGTGTGTTGCTTTCTGTTGGTCTTTAAAAAATAAAAGTCAGAAACATCCTTCACACTGGCATTATGGATATATTGAAAAAGAATACGTATATGATACAAATCCCTTTTATTTAACTTTTTAAAAAATCTGTTCTTTTTCTCCAAAAGCTTTCCTCAGTTTACGGTACTAAAGGATGGTGCCTCTACTTATTTTCTTTAGTCACTGCTGTATTGTTTATAATGTGAGGAAAGTTTGATTGTCTCTTACTATGTTAGGGTATTAGTGTGAACATTTGCTTGTGTAATGACATTACTGACTTCCACTGCAGAGTAAGTGCAGTCATATTTAGAAGTAAATGTCTGTCTCCAGTGTTTTATTTTAATGTGACAGCTGTCATAGAATGAGTGACAATTCAGTTGCCAGCCTCACTTTCTGTCCACCCACTCACAGTATCTGGAAGATCTTCAAGTTGAATTAGTACACAGGCTTCTCAACCAAAAGCTGTGAAGATGACCTGGAAAATCAACAGCATTTTTGTTCCCTCAGAATGTCAGGCATTCAAAGAAGTAATCTAAACTTAAACCGTATGCTTTTTCTCGTGTTTCTGCTCTGTATTGCTTTTTCTTTATTTTAATATGTTAATATCTTTGTCTTTTTTTTCTCTAAAGAACTCTTAGTTTTTTCTGTGTACTATCATAGAAAGCAGATATTTCAAGTATATGTTAGGCACAATAAAAATGCTTTTCATCATCTCACTTGTTCAGATTGGGTTTTCTGTTTGTATAATACAGGTATTTAGTTTCAGGATAACAAAAATTGAGTCAGCAGTTTGGACAGTGGGCCTTTCTGTAAGGCATGAGCTGTACGGGAATTCTGCCTACTCTGATGGTTTATAAATAGTGGATCAAACCTGTAATGCCGGGGCTAGATTTGAACTGAATATGAATAGTATATAGAGGAATGATTTGCCCAGATTTCACGTGAGCTATCAGATAGCTGTTGGTTTATATTCACTGCATTCTTAACTCATTTCTCCACAGAGGAGTTTCATTAGTGGTTATAAACTTCAACCATGTTCTGTATATGCGCAAATTGTTTACTAGAGTTTGGATGTCCTTTTAAATTGCACGGGGCACATCTGACAGTTTATAAAATGCTCATTGAATTAGCACAAATTCTCATATGCTAAGACAATTGCTCTGGGGATAACAACTGTACCAGTTGAATGTAATTTTGTTAGACAAATGTTATCCGGAGGAATTTGGAATTTTGTTCTGAAAAATGTTTTATAAAAGAAGTACGAAGTAACATGCCCACAATCGCACAGGAAGTCTATAGCCAAGTATGACACTGAACCCAACATCTGCCAAAATGTAGCTTAGATTGTCCTTCCTGTTAGGGTTTTACTTAAGTATATTTATTCCGGAGATTTTATCAGCTGTCTGGGTATAAAAATGGAATTTTATTTCTCTCTTTAACTCTTAATTCCAGTATTTTCAATGCTCATCTTTTGTTTTTAAACATTAACAAGTAACTTCATCAATGTGTGGGTTTTTTTGCCTTTTGTTGTAGACTGATGTTCTACATTGTTCTGTCCAAAAAAATGTGCAGGTCACTTATTTTTCACTGATGCGATACTGTGAAGACATGTTTGAGATCCATTTCTTGCAGTTTTTCTTGTAAACCCTTAGGTGTTGAAATACTGAAAATAAACTAACTCTTGAATAATTTTCATCACTTAAGTAGCTTTTCAAGTGCAAATACAATCAAATGTTAAACCTTTATCTGGTTTATGAGCAAGATACTTTTGGTTTGAGTCAGTTGTGGGTTTTAGAGGAGAGGGAAAGGCCAGTGATATGCCCATTTTCTCCTAATAACTTTTTAATTGTGTTTTTCAGCACTCCAGACTGTAGTTCTTGATGGTCTGTGAGTTGCTGTAATGTAAGTACTACAACGTACAGACAGAAGGTTCTGTATTTTCCAATGTTCAAAGAATAAAGGTGTGGATAAGTGGTGATGATGTACTCTTTGTAGGCCCATCTATTTTGCTTCACTCCAATTTGATGTTCCTGTCAGAAAAACAAACATTATGACAAAGACCTCAGCTATCATGTTTCATTCCTTAATGTCCTTCGTTCTTGTGGAGGTTGGTTATTTATGGCAGTCAGCTGAGAATAGTAGTAAGAACATTTTTATTTTGTATTAGCTCTGAAAGCATGCAAGATGATGATTTTTCTCCTGTTAAATCAGGTTCGTTCCCTGCTGATCACTTTGGCATCTCCTGTTTGCAAGAACACAAATTTGCAGTCCTCTTAAACTGTTGAAATTCAAGGAGTAATTTTTCAGTAAAACAGATCAAATGATGATCTAATTCTTTCTCATCTCTGGGCCAAACCGTTTCTTAGGAGAAAATGCACTGCTAATAGAAGGACTTGCTATTTCACATGAAACTTAATATACAACAATCTCCTTTTATCATATACCTGCATACTGCTATTACTGGCATGCGTGCATGCCTTTTATTGAGTGCACCTCACGCCTGAAAAGCTGCCTCAGTGTCTTTTAGGAGGGAACGGTGTTCTCAGTCAGCACTGGAAAGCAAACCAAGCAAGTTGTCTCCTACAACCTGGTAGGGGATGGTGATGATCTTACAAGGAGCATGGTACGTTATAATTTTCAGTCTTCCCATAAGGTGCTACTGTGACATTGTATAAAATCATGGCTCTAACAAGATAAACAGGGAAACTCTTTATTCACAAGTTTGTTTATTTTACATTTGAGGTTGTTTTACGTGATCCTTGGGCATGGATGCTGAAGTTGGTGACGTCCGTATTTCATCCCCAGTTTCCAAATTACTAAGTACTTTTACCCCATATTCTTCTTAAGGAAAATTTATGTTTCAGTCCTTCAAACAATGTTTTCCTTTGTAGAAATCCAGTGCGAAATTGCTGCAAAAGCAGGGATGATTATACAGAGAGTAGTGCTGAATTCACGCCCTGGTATGTATTTCTCTCCAATAAAGGAACAATGTGTTTGCTATGGTTGCCTAATGCTCCAAAACGGTGAGGGTAGAAACAGACACTAACTTAAGATACTAACATTTATATATCTTAATATTGCATGCAGCAATAAATAAAGTTTATTGTGAAGTGTATTTATTTAGTCTGTATATACAGATTTCTAAACTCCTGGGTGAGAAAAAAGGGTTAATGCGTAATATATGAGAAAACCCTAAGTGTAGGCACTCAAACTGAAAGATCAGCAACCATTGCTTTTTAGTTCTGACATTTGTTCTTTTTGCATTTTAAGAGATGACTAAAATATTTTATTACTGTTCATTTTTGTTTCCTTTTAGTAAATATTCAATCTTTTCTTCCTCCCATGTTTCAAACTGTATGTTTTTTAAATTTACACTCTTGAGGATTTGTTTACTTCCTTGCTTACACATTTGCTTTGTTAGGGCTGTCAGCACAATATTTTGAATAGTGAGTTTATAAATTGTCTGTTGTAGAAGACCCACGTGTGTGCATTCAGTTTTGGGGGGAGTATTGTATGCTGCTTAATGCCAAAATAGTCCTAAGAGGTAGGAACTATTGTGTGACCTGCAAATAAGTCTTTTCTAATGCAAATCAAATGTTACAGCAGTAGCCTGTTGTAGTTGCCCAGTCACTGACTTAAAAAGTACACGGGTATCTGGTGCTCTCCTTTTAGTGCCTCTGGTTCCAGTTGTTAGTCTGATTGATCTGCTGCACCTGGTACCAACCTGAGGATGAAGCCTCCAGTTGTGGGGCTCTTGGCATATGTTTTATAGATGTTTCTGGGAAGCTTTAATTTAAGGAGGTCTGTCTGTAGCTGCAAAGGGATGCTCTTGCACCATATGAATGTGCAGTGGCAATGGTCTGTATTCCCCTGATCTCACTGTATCAAAAGAGACTGAAAGGTGAGAGCTTAAAACTTACCTTGTTAAAATTTATGGTAATTTGCTACAGGCAAAATAGCACACTCTGGTTTTGTTACATGAGAGAAGTCCCAATGCATGTCTTTGTTTTGAAAGCTAGGGGCTTTTCAGCACATAGAGTATATAGAACCATTTTTTGAGAATGGGAACAGCCCCTCTTTTTTTTTTTAAACTTGCCGTAATTGTCCATAAACGTGTAGCAAACAGCATGGCAACTGTCAGTCAGGGCAAGTGCCTGGTACTGGCCCAGGTAAGCATAAACTGACAGATCAGTGGGTCTTCAGTTTGGATGGTGGCAGTGCGCCCACTTAAATCTTAGCCTGTGACACAAAATCTGAAAGTTGGTCGGTAGTTTTATACTTGAGTAAAGATACAGCTTAACGTATTCTAAAAAGGACTACCTTAAAAAAAGGTCTTCCCATATTGATTAAGGAAAGCTCTATATTGATTCATTTATTTGTTTGATTTTAAAATAATTGTAGGTAAGAATGGAGTGCCAGTGGCTGAAAACTTCCGACTGGAACAAAGTACAATAGCAGATACAATCCAAGCTGGACAAGTGCGTGTTAGAACCCTTTATCTCTCTGTGGATCCTTACATGGTAGGTGATCGACTTAGAGCTAAGCCAGAATTTGTTTTTTAAAGTATCTTCAACTCTGTACCTGTGGTGATGTTTAGCACCAAAGTTACCAGTTACAGGACAAATGTATCTCTACTGTAACTCAGTAATTCTATTCATTCTGATGGAGTTATATTGGCATTAATGTGTTAGGCATTAATGTGCCTGTGATATATATATAGGAATATGGCTGTATAGGACCAGGAGGAGATTGTGAGCCCTGGTATACTATTACAGATTTGTTTGTATCGGCTTTTCTGAACTTTGCCTTTTTTATATACATTTTTAAACTTCTTTTTTTTTGCCATGAAAGGAAGTATTTTTCAGTTGAGGGGAATGTGGGTAGAGGAGGAAGAATATCTCATGATGAAGCAAGAGCGGGACATGATCCGGCAAAAAAATTCTAGACAAAACATGTAAATGATTCAAGTTAAATGTTATTTAGCTATTATCAGTTTTGTTTAAAAATGAAAGTCAGATTTTCTCCTTAAGTGAGTGATGGCAGGACAGAAATGTGTCAATACTTTGTAAGCAATAGAAACAGAGAGAGGATTAGTAAATGAAGCCATAATAAGCACTTGCACCTAATTCTGCAAAACTGTAGAAATCATGTTGTTGGGAGAGTTGTGGGTTGAAATGGAAGTGAAGGTAGGAGGAGAACCAGACAGACCCAGTCTGCTAGTATGTAAAAGTTTGCTATATAGAGAATTCGGATAATTTGTTCCCTGCATAGATGGAGATAGTAGGAAAGAAACAGTCTTAATTTCTGAGACAGTAGGTTTAGTTTGGGAGTTAAGGAAGTTTTAGAATCCTGCAGTACTAACTCAGGCCTACAGGGGGACATATTAAGAAAAGACTTGAGATTTTAAGATCTCTCATTAAACAGATCTGTCAGGGACAGTCTACATATATTGGACTGTTCTTCAGTACAAAGGCATCGACTAAATGACTTGTGGGTGGTTTTTTTCAATCCTACATTTCTATGATTCATCCAGTTAAGGAACGGCATTTATAGGATTCTCATCAGACCCAAGCCGGTCATCTTTGGTTTCATGGCTGACTTTGAGGCAGCATCTATAGAACATATTGGTTTTGGTAACGCTGCTGGAGAAGATCAGAATGGTCCATCCTCTTTTTGTACTGAGCAAACAAGGGGAAAAAGGGATCTAAGAAAAGATTATAAATATTTGGGCCTTACTGAGACATTTTTGAGTAGTAGCCCTTTGTGTTTGAATTTTTAAACATATTTAATCCGCAGCTTCATTTGAACTCAAAAACAAACCATGTGTTCCACCAGAGCTTCTCATTAAAACCCTGTCTTTCAGCGCTGCCGAATGAATGAGGATACTGGCTCAGATTACCTCCTGCCCTGGCAGCTGTCTGAAGTTGCTGATGGTGGGGGCATTGGGGTTGTGGAGGAGAGCAAGCATGATAACCTCGCTAGAGGAGACTTTGTAACTTCCTTCAATTGGCCCTGGCAGACAGTGGCAATTCTAGATGGAAGCTTGCTACAAAAGGTAATGTAAAGGCAAAGTCCAGATTGTTGCTTTTTTCTTTTCCTAAACTTTTTTTTTAAATAGCGGCTAATGATACTATTTCTTAGTCAAAAACAAGCCAACATAATTGGAGCAACCTGTTCTCAAAAGGCAGATGAGCTCACAGGTGGCAAAATCTGTATCAATTTCTCTCTTTTCTTAACAAAGAAAAATATAAATGCTTTTGTTGGTTACCAGACATGCCAGTATTATTTCAGTTGTTGGATTTTTATTAATTTCCCTGAAGCTGCTTCTGTTAATTTATTCTGTTCATTATTCTAATGCTAGTAGAACTCCTGATCTATGAGAGTGTACTCACAAGACAGAAAAGGCTTTAGATATATTTAATTCAATTTATTTCACTAACATAGGTTAGTGAAAACTTTTACTTGGGATTTTACATCCACAGAAGAAAGGGTATTCAATATTAAGTTGAAAGTGGAGAGGTAACAGTGCATTAGGGCCATTGTGTTGATCATCCTTGTGTAACACAGAAAATTACTGTAGTTTAAGAATGTATACTTTCCAATTAACTCCTTCCTTTAGGACCCTTTGCACTGATCTGCAATCACAATATTTGATAAAACAGTGCTATTTTATCTTTTATCCTAACATAGGGATAGTTCACCATTGCTGGAAACCTCTTCTCTCCCAACTGCTTTTTGACACCTCCATGATTTAAGTTTTTGTGAGTGAATTTGTTTAAAAACTTTTTCTAAAACTATGAAAAGATAATCTTTGTTTTGTGTTGTATAAACTTGTTATTAAGGTAGAGCTAGTTTATAGATAGCTTGTCTCTTCCAGTTGTACCTTGCCTGGTAAATATCTTGAGTTAGTCTTCTATCCTCAGACAATCAAATAGCAAACAGTAAAACTTCACCTTAAAAAGAAATGACCACCACCACGCATTTCTGTTTTGTAGCTTGTTCCACAACTTGTAAATGGACACCTTTCCTACTTTCTTGGTGCAGCTGGCATCACAGGACTGACAGCCCTGTTAGGTATAAAGGAGAAGGGACACGTGGCTGTGGGTGCGAATCAGACAATGGTGGTGAGTGGAGCAGCTGGTGCCTGCGGCTCTTTGGCTGGCCAGGTAGGTAGGCTTAAGACATAAAAGCATGTTACCAAGTTTGTCTTCTGAAACATGCTCGTTAGTAAATGTATGGATAAAACAATTGTAAATGTGAGCAGGTATAACCCCATGGGAACAGCCAGTTTCACAGATTTGGCTTACACTCTCACTGAGAAAGACTTGAGGTGTGAAACTTAACTTTCATGAAACTGGGTTAGGAGAAAATGGCCCAAGGTGATTACTTGTCACTAGCATAAAGTATATGGTATAAATACATGTATCTAATATATATATTAATCTGCCCTTTGAACACAGTCTTTGAGTTGACTGGTGACTTTAATTATTTTCTATATTAGAAAATAGTTTAAAAAATGTAGTAAACCCTTCTTGTTGTATTCCATGACATCCTTTGTGTTTTGAAATTTACAGTCCTTTTATCCTCCTCAGCTTTGCAGAACCTGTTGCAATGTGTTTGTGTGTGTGTGTGTGTACACATTGACAGATATACACACACACGTATATACAAACACAAATGCTATTAAGTAAGCTTAAGACTTCCTGATAAAAAGGAGCTATGAAGAAACAATGCATAAGCAAATCTATGAAGAATGTATTTAAATCTATTATTGTCCAATCTTTTTGGCCTTTTATTAGCTTTGTTACAGTATTTGGCAGATGATGATTTTGTACTATATTTGGCTCTGCAGTACTGCCAGTCGTTGGTGACTCCACAGACTAAACCTCCTGCAGTCAGTGAGTTTAGAAAGATGGCAGATTTCAATTGTACCTGCCCCTTCTCTAGGTGTGAAGAGGTAGTGACAAGAGGCAATTGTGTCACATGAGATAGGAGCGTGGGCTGAACTTTGCAGCCTGGGGTTTAGAGGGATGGGGGATGACTGTAACAACCCCTAAAGCCCCCTTCCTCCCACTGGTACCTTTATGCAGATGAATGATCTAACTTCTCTTTATTGTTTGTTTTTTTTGGGTTTTTGTGTTTTTTTTAACTGTGCGCTTGCAGATTGGCCGCCTGGAAGGCTGCTCTAGAGTGGTGGGGATCGCTGGCACAGATGAGAAGTGTTCCATTTTGGTCCAAGAAATGGGGTTTGATGCTGCTATCAATTACAAGAAGGGGGGTGTGGCAGAGCAGCTACGTGAACTCTGCCCAGGCGGTGTGGATGTTTACTTTGACAATGTTGGTGGAGACATCAGTGATACAGTTATAAGTCAGGTGATTATACCAGCTGTCGTGTTTATTCTAGTCATTCTCCAGTGTCTGTGTGCTCAGCTTCAAATTAATTCAAACTGGAGACCAGCCTGCGGTAGAGCAGAGCAGCATTTCTACTTCATTGATCTGATCCAGGTGGTGATCCTGGTCTTGAGGAAAAATCAGATATTTGAAATCAATGTCTGTCATTTGGACTAGCCTGGCAGTATAGTAATATAAACACAATTTCTGCTTCTCATCTCTCGCTTATTTGGCCAGGAGACTTGGTAATCTAAAAATCTTGTCTGTCAAAGTAGTAATCTTGTGTTTTGTCAGCTTTGGTTTTCTGGCTTGTCCTGGTTTCAGCTGGGATAGAGTTAATTTTCTTTCTAGTAACTGGTATAGTGTTATGTTTTGGGTTCAGTATGAGAAGAATGTTGATAACACACTGATGTTTTCAGTTGTTGCTAAATAGTGTTTAGACTATGTCAGGGATTTTTTCAGCTTCTCATGCCCAGCCAGCAAGAAGGCTGGCGGGGCACAAGAAGTTGGGAGGGGACACAGCCAGGGCAGCTGACCCAAACTGGCCAAAGGGGTATTCCAGACTGTGTGACATCATCATGCCCAGCATATAAACTGGGGGGAGTTGGCCTGGGGGATGGGTCACTGCTCGGGAACTAACTGGGCATCAGTCAGCGAGTGGTGAGCAATTCCATTGTGCATCACTTGTTTTGTATATTCCAATCTTATTTTTATTATTGTCATTTTACTATCATCATTATTAGTTTCTTCCTGTCTGTTCTATTAAACTGTTCTTATCTCAACCCACGATTTTCACCTTTTTTCATCCCACTGGGGGTGGTGGAAGTGAGTGACCAGCTGCGTGGTGCTTAGTTGCTGGCCGGGGTTAAACCATGACATGGCTTCACAAAGACCAGATCTGCTGGGCCTCCATAAAGACTCTTGACCAGCCCTCTTCATTATTAATGTGAAACTACTCTGTCTCATGGCAGGGAGGCTTTGGTGGTAATGCCATCTTTGGGAGCTCTAAATCACAGCTGTATCCAACAGCTGTATCAAACTTCTTTGTCATATTACCCCTCTCCTCCTGACAAAAAGGGCACACAGTAAGATAACAATTTCTTATATTCCTTATATTTAATGTCTTTTAAAATTACACATAGGTAGTATAGCATTTATTTTTCCACTGTTGCCCTGCATTTATCTATTTGAATGCTGTCATAGGTTAAATGGGACTGCCTGCAATTCTCCCACTCTTTTCTAGGAAATTTGGCTCTAAATAAGGATAACCATGTGAAAATTTCGCAATATTATCTACTGCATCTCTGGAAAATTTAGTTTCTGAGACCAAGTAATGTAATTTTTCTCACTTTGTGCTGTCCCAAACAGATGAATCAGGACAGCCATATCATCCTGTGTGGACAGATCTCTCAGTATAACAAAGATGTGCCTTATCCTCCTCCGCTGCCTCCTGACATAGAAAAAATACAGAAAGAAAGGAATATCACAAGGTACGTTTTTCCTCCAGAACTTGTGACCAGGTTCCAGGTAGATTGCTCATGAGATGTTGTGACTCTGATGTTCGGGAGATAGTCTGTAGATCTGCGATAGGCACCTGTAATTGCAACAGAATGTTGCCATACTAAAAAAGGAAACTATAATCACATTGTCAGTAAATCCTTTCTCTTATATTTGTCTGTATCAGCATAAAAAATGGGAGATGTTGTTGTTACCTGTTAACATAGTTGTCTGTAATGCTTTGTGGTTGCTTGATTTAGTTCTGGAGTCTCTGACATTGTTCAGTATGAGGTAAGGTGTTACCACGGTTCTGTTCTCAGATGTTTTGCAGAGTGCTTTCTCTCCAAGTGTAGTAGTTCAGGCAGAGAGAAAATCAACTATTTTTAAAGTAAGGATGCAGCTGATGCAGTGATTGTGTTGAAATTACATTTTTTGTATTTGGGTGTTTGTTAGATAATGGGACTGTAGGTGTGACAGATATAACACTGATTTTTGTTATGACTCTGGGAATTGCTGAACTCCTGTCAGGATTCAGCTGGAGCTAAGGCAGAGATTAGGAGCAAAGTCTTAGGAGATTTTTCATTCATTGCATTTCAGAAAGTTGGGGAGACTTTCTGTGCAAATGGATTGACCTTTTCTAATTAAAAATCTTTTCTTGTCCCTGTTACTTTTGAATGCACTTGTAAAAAATAGATAAAAATACTAAAATACACCATGCATATTAGAAGGCAGTGGAGAATTTCGTCAGGACATTGATACAAGTAATTATTGTTTTTGATGATCACTTCAGTTTCTCTTGATTGCTATAGACAGCTGTGACAGCAGGATATGCAAAATTTTGGGGAGCCTGAAAGTTAATTTATACTTGCCATCTTGTTTCAGGTCCATCAATTATTCTCCCTATCACAAAAAAAGCAAAAAAGAATAGGAATTCGCTCACGTTTTATGGACATTTCCTTATTCTGGCAATACTACTTGATTTTTATTACTCTTCTCTCTGATACTTGAACAGAATTACCTAAGACCAATGTTACTGTCAAGGTCCCACTGCAGGGAGCTGTCTCAACAAGCTGGCAAAGGTCTGAGCTATGTCTCATTGTAATTAATGCTCACAACCCTTCAGTTTCAGTAATGCTGTTTCCTGAAAAGATTTGTAAAGATTTTAAAATATGCTTACCAACTTTTTTTTAAATCAAGGCTTATTCTTTTCTTTCACAGGGAAAGATTCTTAGTGTTGAACTATATGGACAAACAAGAAGCTAGTATATTACAACTCTGTCAGTGGATCCAAGAGGGTAAACTGAAGGTAGGAACTTTTACATTTAATCTGTGGCCTTTGATACTATCGCCTCAGATTATGGTCTGACTGCAAGTCCAATTTCTTTGTCCCTGGCTCTCTTACCATGCCTCAGAATTTAACAGATGTTCCTAAGAATAACTATAGTATAAGTAAGTATAATTGAAAGCTTATTAGGTAGCACTGTTTTAGTATGTACTTGCTGAGGATGGTGTGAGTGTAGTATGACAGACTTTTCTAATTACGTGCTGCTGATGTCTGTATTCTTTCTTTCAGCATACGGTGCAAATGCTTTTTTACTTAAGGGATCAGACAGATCTTCAAAAATATGTATTTTCAAATACCTGATTAGTTAGTATCCTGAATGTTTTTGGGGATCTTGTCTGAAATTTTGTTTCAAGCTTTATGATCACCATTTATTATTTTGTGATGGGTAGATGCTTTATCCATTCCTTCCCTATGGGGTCAGTCTAAATTAGTTTTTGATTCTTCAGGTGATCAGTAAATTTTTCCTGGGAAAATCCCGAGACTTGAAATTTTGGCGGGGGCAGGGATGTTCCAGTTCTGATTGAAGAATTAAATCACCTACACGTTTATCAGAAAGTATTCACTCTTCTCTTAATGAAAGAATCTGGCCCAAACAGAGCACTATCCATTGTAGCAAGAGAATTCTTTAGATTTTGGTAGTTTCTGTGGCAGTTTCATGGCATGTTTTTAAGGAATGTTAATCTTGTTTGAAGAAAGCTTAAAGGACTTGTTTGTATTGACAGGTCAGAGAGACTGTGGTAGAAGGCTTAGCAAACATTGGTGGTAAGATTTTTTTTTACAACAATTTCTAAGAATAATAATCTGATTAAATACAATGACAGTAGAGGTTAACTACCTCCTTTGTTTCATTTGCTGATTCAGATTTCTGTATTTTATCTAAAACATGATTTTTATGTTATAATACAGTATTTTTTTTCCACAAGGTATTAAAATATTCTGAGAGAAGATTATTTTATATTAAAAAAATAATTGAATATAGATTTTGAGATTTTTGGTTTGTTTGTTTTACTGTTGGGGGGGGAATTGCTAAACTGCTGCCTTAGCAGCTGATGATAGTCATCCAGATCTTACAGATGTAAAGTGCTGCCCATTTCTTAGAACCTGTGTGTAAGAAAATGGTATTTTGGAAACCTCAAAGTTATAGTTTAAAACCCCCAATATCTAACAGTGCTTCTTATTGGATTTGCCAACAAAAAATAAATTGAAAATTGCAAACAGGAAAGGGGAAAGCATATCAGCAATTGCTAAACAAAGTAAAAAATAATTTCTTTTAAAGAGACAAAATAGCCTGTAGCCTGTTCAAAAAACCTATAACAAAGAAAACACAAAAATGAAAGGGGTCTTGTGACTCCAGTGAGGCAAAGTTAGAGAGCCAGGTGATTCAAGATGTGCTCTAAGAATGCTTCCCTTTCAAGTAAGGGGGAAGAGTATGATTTAGTCCATTTAGTCTTTAGTCCCACAAGATTGGAAACCAGTAGAATTAAGTGATAGCCAAATCTTATAAATTTGTTTTAGTTATTGCTGCTTACAGGTATACATATGTATTTTGAAGGAATTTGATCAAATATAGCAGTCATATTTCATACTTTGTTTAGTCAAAGATTTATTCTTTTGTACCAGCTTCTCACATTTATTTTATTACGTAGAGTATAAACCTTTTCCTTTCACAAAGGTCTATGAAACCCACAGCATTTGTGGGCTCTCGAGTCACACCTTGTCTTTCTGGTTGGTATTTGTATGGCATATCACAAAAGCAGCAAATGGAATCATTAACTTGTATAGGGCCAAACCATTGCTTACAAATCAGTTGTTTTAATTATTACGCAAAACTCCCCTTAGCAGTTTATTACAGACTAGCTTTTTTTTTTCTTCTTAATTTGGCATGTCATTAAGGGTAAATATGTTTATGTCCAAAATGTGATCTTCTTTTTTGGGGAGCTGTAATACATTTGCTTCTACCATTTTTTTTTTTCTTTTTAAAAAGTTATGTGGCGGATTTTGCTTGGTACTAACTTATTTCATTATTTCTCTTGAAGCTGCTTTCCAGTCCATGATGAATGGAGGCAATATTGGAAAACAGATTGTCTCAGTTTCTAAGTAGAAGTCATTGCTTTGGGAAAAATAATTGGATTCTGTCTCTTAACAGTCAGCAAGTTTTTACTTATACTAATTTCCATTTTAATTAAACCATTGAGTTGTTCTGTATGTACTGAAAGCAGAAATTCTGGGATGCTAATAAACTACATAGAACTGGAAACAGGAATGCAATTATTTATACTAGAAATGAGTAATGTGTTCTTTGACATGATTTTGACAGTTGCCAGCTAGCACACTTGCAAATATTTCATGGATATGGTTTGACAGTTAGAACATCCCAGGAACCATTTCCAATAAGCAATTTGTATGCAGCCACCTAGTTTTGGTCATTAGAAGAACTTACTAGTGTAGATATGTACCATTCCCATGCTAGTTTGTCTCAGTGCCCAGGCACTTCTCTAGGAATGTTTAATTTACTAGTGTAAGTTTCCCCTGACAGTCCAATCAATCTGGCTAATAATTTTATAATTTAACTGTTCTCATTTTTACTGGTAATTGCAATGAAAAATTCCATTTCTGAATTCAAGGTCTCTAATAACAAAGGTATTTCCATTTTGCCATCTGGAACAAATTTCCACTGTTCTGTCTTGTTCATTTCTCTATATTCTATCATTATATCCCCTATTTTCAGAGCACTTGAAACCTGATTAAGTTACAATTCCATCTGCATGCAACCTGAGACTTTTATCAGAGATAGGTTCAGGTGCAGGGTGAGCCTTACTTATTCTTCTCTATCTTTGCATTCCAGACTTAAGTGAAGTTTTCTTTTTAGAATTCCTTTTCTAAAATCTGCTGTATCTTATTTTTGTGGTAATCTACGCGATTTCACTAGTTTTTCTGGTTTTTACACCTCTCCAGGGTGACAGACAGGGAATCTCAAAACGCTGCTTGATGACAGAAGGTAACTTTGCAGACAATTGACCTTCTGTTCCCTCAGTAACTTATCTTGGCTCAGAATTTTTAGTCTAACAATGCTCTTTTACCATCTCAATGGGGAAACTTGAAAAAATGGTCACCATTTCCAAGTTTGACTAGCATAATCCCAAACCAAATGGGACTGATGAGATCAAGTATGTGTCTTCAAAAGCAAGGAACAGAAAAGGGAACAGATAATTATCTTAAAGGCTTTAGAATTCCACTACTATGTACATTTAGAGACATTAACAGGTATTTATTTAGAGAATAGGATTGTTCATGACACATTCTGATTTACAGGCAACTGGTTTTGTTTTAATTTGTTTGCCTTTAAGAGAAGTGCTTCCAAACAGCAGGGTCAGCTGAACTGTCCACAGAATGTATATCTAGATCTGGGTGAGTCACTACCTAGGCCAAACTAAATGGAATCCAAGGACTAGGAAAGAAAGACTATGCAATAAATTTGGCATCATAAATAATTTTGCCTGCAGTGGAAAGTAAGATAACAAGTATCAAAATTGCCTAATATGGTTGTGAGCAATGTGAAAAACAGTAATTTCATTTCCTAGTGCTGAAGCTGGCCCTGAAAGAAGGAAGCACGCAGTGACAGATGCCATAAACTTTGAGGAAGAGAAGGGCAGCTGCAGTATAGTATTAGATGGTCTAAAATCTTCCAGTATGCATTTTTCAACTACAAAACTAGTGACTGGTTCACTTTCAGCTACACTGTGAATCCAGTATCAGTATAACTCAACCAGCATTAATAACAGTGTCACACTGGGCCAAAATTTTTATGCAGTAAAATCAGTATGGTCATAGTTGGCAGAAGACAGAAATGAAGACAGAAAGCAACAGGTGAGTAAAATTCTAGGAATTCCTGCATATTGACTGTTTATAGATGGTAACTCAGTTGTGAAAGTTAAGCAATGCAGGCTTGTAAGGCTTGATAATTCGTATGTATATTAAAATGAGAGGCAGGAGGAAATGCAATGATCCTGAACACTGTCTCTAGACTTGGATTCTTGTCATGTCAACTGGATTTAATGGAAGGGGAGCTGATGGGAATACAACCTTTCTAATCAGCAGCTCTGAAGAGTGTGCTGATGTGTCCATTGTCCCCTTTCCTTTCTTCCCTCCTGTGTGCTCCCACATGCATATGCCTGATAGGAATATTCAGACTGAAACAGCATCACCATCACCCTATGCACCCCTTATTCTGCATTCAACTTCTGCCATGCAGCAGATTAGCCTTAATGCACTTTAACACACTTAAACTTTTTGAATAATCGTCCTCATCCTTACAGTTCATTCCTAAAGCAAATATCTAAATGTAAAAGAAAACAGCCCCCTCCACTTACATGACCAATGATTAGCACTCCACACGCCGGCAGCAAAGCTGGTCTTAACCTGAGGCTCTGTTGCTACTGCTCTTGAAAATTGTTATCCATGCAGGAGTATTTTTACAAATGAGAGTATTAGTATTGCAATTCCTGCCGAGTTGAAATAGTATGAGTTTTAATTAGGAACAGAAAGTCCTCCATTGAATTTGGTGGGGTTTTTTTGTGTGTCTGTCTAATTGTACATAAATAAACATGGTGCTTTTTGGGGCATGGTGTCACCATAGTGTTTTCCTATTTTCTTCCACCCTTGAAGGGTAACCTCTTCCCACACTGATGTCCTGTAACATGCATTTCCCCATATTTGGCTTCCTCCAATCTATCAATTTGATTTCAGTTTCAACAGCCTGTTTTGAGAAAAAATGCCTTTTAGTCTTAAAACTGAGAACTGTTCTTCTGTTTTATTCCAGCCTGCTTGGAAGAAAGTATATCATAGGGTAGTATCCAAAGCGAGCTAATTAAATACCTGTATATTTCAAAAGAGACTTCAACTGTGAACTGTGGTGAGTTTGTGTACTATGAATTTAAGAAAGCAATCATAACAATAACTACTACTGAAAAGGTGTTACAATGTTGTTTTCTTTCCATATGTTATGGGTGAAGGCCTCAGTCTGATATATGAGTGTTTCCAGAGTTGCATTTGTTTGTCCAAAGTACAAATTACTCCAGAGCGAGCTCATCTCTGGCACTGTGAGTTGACACACCTTCCAGGAATGACAGTCCTCTAGGAAGTTATTTTTCACGAATTTCATAAAGTATGATAAAACTATAAAATTCCCAGCACTATTATTTTTACAGGAATTGCTTAGTAATCTACAAAAGTGGTAAGCCTATTAAGAGCTGATGATGTGAGGGGTGATCCAAAGTGAGATCATGCTGAGATACTGATCCTTTACTGTAATAAAGGCAGCTTGATTGCAGCAGCATTCCTGTAGTTAGGTAAGCTATGGAGGGCAATAAAGGTTCTATCAGCATTAGTCAAATGGCTCTAGGGAAAAAAGAAAAAAAAAAAGATGGGGACAGTCTTAAGTAAACCTCATCCTGGTACCCCCAAAGTTTAGGATTCTCACAGAAGCATTTCGTTACGTGTCAATCCTGGCTCATGTTACCTCTTAAGAATAAATAAAAATCAAAGGGAGGAAATGCTTTAAACTAAATGCCCAGAGCTATAAAAAATATTATTACATCTTTTTTTTTCACCTTGTCTTAATTTCTTAATTATTGTAATAATGTGACTCTTCAGCAATTATATATTTTGCACTATACGAGAGGTCTCATTTAACAGAGGGTGACAAATAACTGGTAAAAAAAATCCAAGATGCTTTGGATGTAGTAGATAGATAGTCACTGGCTGCAGAAGCACCAGCGTTTGTCCCATGAAGCTTTACCTTAAAAAGAGGGTGAATGATAGTTTATGAGATCTTAAGCCAGGGCAAGCATGAATTCAGAGTAGGAGTTGTGTGACCACAGTGAGGTACTAGAAGTTCAGCTATACAATCTTTATAAATAAGCATTTCTTGTTGCAAAGGGTAATAAAACTTAAACAGTATTGGCCAGAGAGACTTTTTTTCCTTATTTTTCTTTGAGACAATCTTCTGGTTTGTATTTGGTAAAGTTTTATCCACACCCATTTCCATCCCTTCTCCCTTTGCACCTTGAAGAGTTGCTGTTGGCTGTCATGTGTTTCATTTTCTTCCTTTCTGCTTTCTTACCCTCTGTTTTTTTCCCCTTTTCCTTAACTACTTTTTAGTTCATCATGTTTCTTGTCTTCCTTGTTGGCTTCTTCCTTGATAATAAGAAAAACATGCTCTTTTTTCATAGGAGCACTGATTAGTGGTTTAGTGCTAGGCTGTGTATTTTTGGTGTCAGGATTTAATGGAAAATGTCAGCAATACCATGAAAAGAGCTGGCTAGCCCAGACATAAATGTTTCTTACTGCAGTTTATAGTAGCTGTTGTTGCAAAAGTGAAGAGAGTGAAAGCAGTTGCCTTTCAAATAGCTTCATCTTTTTATTCTGTATTTTAATGCATTGATCGTGGAAGAAGCAGGTGCAGGATTACTTAGTCCTGTTGTTTGTAACTTTGCTCTCCTCTATTGCTACACTGCCTTTGTCTTTACTGGGTTCTCTTCACAGTGGGAAATGTTTGTACAATCCATAAATAGACTGCCAGGGGATAAAAGAAGATCATAGGCAGATGGTATTATCCTGCAATAAGAAAGAGTAACAGCAACCGGAATAAGCTCCAAACCGAGAAAATATTTTGTGAGACACAACTGGGAACTCTTTAGGAAAAGCACAGAAAGAAGCAGAAATGAGTCAAGACTTTTTAGCCACAGGAGCAAAGAATTTTGCAACCGGAAAGATACCTTGGATAGCAAAATTCAGTTTTGTTACAGCACTCTACCCTGGGCAGAGTGGTGGTAAGAGGGTGGCTGAACAGGTCAGCAGTATTGCAAGAAAACCGAAAGCATGAAGTTGCAAAGCATTGTTTATGCAAGCATAGGGAGGTGCAATTTATTTTTGTAGGAGACCATCTGAGGGCAAAAGGTTGAGAGACGGCAGTAAGGTTTTATGGGGCTATGGGTCTACCCGCCTCCGCTCCAGCCTCTTCTTGGAGGGGCTTCTCCGGATCTCTGAGACCTTCCCTCAATCCCTACTGCTCTGCAAGAAGGAGCCTTCCTCACCCCATCAGCGCCTACTTGCTTTCCTTTGCCTCCCAGGCGGGGAATGTGGGGAGGGAAAGTGAAGGGCCAAGGACCAGGCTGTGAAGGGGTGAAGTTTGGACAGGAGCCAGCACAGTTGGACTTTCTCCTGGCGCTGGGGGAGGGCAGGATGCCACCTACTGGTGCTTGCTTTTCCTGCTGGGATGGAGCTGCCTTTATGCCCCAGTCCCCCAGAGTAACACCTGCATCTCTGCTTTCGGCAATAACAATCCCATTAGAAGGCTGCGTGGGAAGCAACCGGCATTTCAGACTGGAGCAGCCTGGTCCCTGTCCTCGGGCCGGGCAGCCCTGCAGGCAGCAGACTCTCGCCTCTGCCTAGGCCGGCTCCGGAAAGGGGTTCTCTCTCTTTGAACTTTTGGAGCTGGTTTGTCTTGTGTGGTTTGTTGTTTGTTTGTTTGTTTGTTTGTTTGGTATGCTGTAGAGATAGTGGGAAAAGCACATGGAAAAAGCCTCTCTTCCCCCCATCCTTGTGTTTTCCACTGCGCTGAATGCCAAGATGGCTTTATTGGGATCGCTGGTTTGGACAGGCATTCACTGATGACAGTTATAGGAAATTATGCACGGCAATGGCATTCCCCTGGGAACTTCCCTCTGCAAGCTTTGCTCAGCCCTCAGAGCACTGAGGGTAATGCATGTAAAAGAATCATCTTCTAGTTTGTTACGCATTTCACAGCATCTTGGATGTAATTCACCAATGAAAGCAAGAATTCCTTCATAAGCAAACAGCAGCATGAAAAATTACGCGTGCTTTTTCTAAGAGACTTTAAAAAACCATTTTGTTCTCTTTTTTATTTGAAAGACATTGTCAGATTTTTTTTTCTTTCCAAATAATAATTTCAAGTGTCCTTTTAGACTGGTTTCGAATGGGAATTAAGTATTTTAAAGGAGCTCCTCCATGCAGATTAAAAAAAAACCCAAACCAACAAACCCTGCAGTGTATTGCAATACAAGCACTTGCACTATGAAAGATTGATTTGTCACAGATTATACTAATGTCCGCCAGTGGTATGTAAAGTACTTCAGCAGTCTGGTTCTGTGATCGTCTACTGGCTTTGCTCACTTCATGTAGCTCTGATTTGTCCTCGCAAAGATACTCCTGATTTAGGATACTCCTGACTTCAGAAGACCTCTGTATTCTCATGCTTACCCCAAAACAGCCACGCAGTACTATTTTAAGAGAAGTGTATGTCTGAAGTAATGAATGCTAAAGCCGTTTGCTTCTGTTCAAGTAAAAAATAAAATCTTTTCATCCATAATTCATCCATCAACTGGAAAAACATGTCATAAACTGTGTAACACCATGAGAGGTCTTACACTGATGCCGATCGATGTAAATGCTAAGATACATTACAGCGCAGTATTGTGTTATCTTCTCAGCAGAAATGCAGCCTTTCAGTGAGCAGAAGAGCTTAATTTTGAAAGAGGACCCAACCCAGGCCATTCACCAGGGCAACACAGGGCCTGTTATCACTGGACTGTCTCGCTTCAGTCCGCTGTGTTGATTTGTGCCTTCTGGGCACCACAGGCCAACAGAGGAGCAAACGCTGTTTTCTTTATAGGGTGGCTCGCAGATTTATCAGCGTATCTGCACAGTTAGAGGTTTGGCAATTATTGCTGGTTCATTTAAGTGACTGGTGACGTGTTCTGGGAGATGGGCTGCATTTTATGAAACCAATTTATTTTGTTTGAATTTTAAGGGAAAACATACTGTATTGTGATTTTTGTTACTCATAGTTAACTTGGGCAACCACTTGCCTATATGATAAGGACAGCTAAATTAGAGGCTAGCTCCTACTCTGTGCTTCCAGGAACTTTCAGTCTGCTGAAGTACAAAGAATTAAAAAAACTTAAGAAGGTATTGGTAGATAAAGTCTTCCTGTGTTAAAGCGTAGAGGTCAAGTAGGGCAGTTAATGCTTTCCTGCTAAGGTTTTAGAATATTGGAAAATTGTTTAAGAAGCAGAAAATCTGAATAACATGAGACAAGGTAAGTTTTACTTGTCTGTTAGGCAACAAAAAGCTGCAATAGCTGTCTGTGGCTGTAGACCATGAGGGAAGAGGTGCTTCCTATGCAGGGCAGAGTTCTAAGCTTATGTAGTGTGCTCTTCACTGTGATACCAGGGCAGTAGGATAATCCCTTTCTCTCAAAATTTATTACATCATTCCCACATATGTATAAAAGTCACACATCAAACACATTTCAGAGCATGTGATTCTTATTTGGGTCCTTGGAGCCAGGGATAACACACCTACAAATAAAACATCTTTGCTCACCCCACTAAGAATAGCATTGAGAGATTCTTAACAGAATTCCATCCATCTACAAATCGCATCCCATGGAGCCAAAAAGTATTTGACAGACTGTAAGATAATTTTAAGTCCATAGACATTTGATTACATTGCAATCAAGTGCTACCACCACAACAAAAAAAAGTAATTTCAGAACAGGGTATAGATATGAAGTATTTTATTGCTACTTCTTGTGCTCCCTGATCACATAAGAGTAATTCAATTGCAAAATGTCAGTTTTTAAATTAATTTTTCAGTAGCATTTCTCACAATTAAATTTTGTGCCCTGTCTCTGATTTTCTAACAGCTTTCCAAAACAAACTTATGTAGCAACAAATGACATTCTGTATTCTCTTAACAGTGCATTTAACCAACTTACACAAATGAGGGCTGTTACTCTTTTTTCCTATTATATAGTCCATCACTGAGTAACAGGATTTAAGGAATAGGAAAGCTGTTGCATTTTAGAAATAACAAAAAGTTTTAGTTGTAGTTAATATTTTCTTCCAATTTAATTTATTTTCCTGTACGTTCTACTACAGTCACTGCTGTTTTTTTCTAAGGTGCCATAAATAAGTTACTGTAAAATTACCAAAAGTATTTTAAATGTTCAACTCTCAGCAGTCTTGTGAAGGTTTACTTTACCGATAAAGGCGACTCAACTCTCTTGGTTCTGGATCATAGCATTCTTCATAAATGTATGCTCTATAATTTTTAGACTTATAAAAACTGAAAACAAGTGAGTTTTCCTAGGTCACTCAGTGCATTTAACTGAGACCCAGAAATACAGCCCTGACCCTCTTGGCTACAGACATAATGGGCATCAGACCACACGATTCCTTTGGGCTTTCCCATCCTGAGGACGTTGTCTCCATTCTTTGCTTTAAAGCTGAACTCTGTCTACAGCTGGGAATCCCAGCAACACTGGTCATTCACTGTCTTTTCACTGGTCAAGTGTGGGAAAATTGGCAACCTCAGCAGTGGAAAACACAACAGCTTCCTCCCAGAGAGAGAATGAGATCATGTTAATTAGCCAGCACTCCCAGGACAAGAGCAATAGGCCATGGCTCAGGTAAACATAAACACAAATACATATATACACACCTAGCAGCCTATAAACTGCTGGTGTGTAGCATAAGGAACTGAAAAAGTGCGTAAGCATCGGACTCTGACCATGAAGGCTACTGCAGCACCTTTGCAATAACCATTACTTTGTAAAGACATCTGGTGTAGTCTTGTAGTTAGTCTTGTAAAAATATATGTAAATCTTGAAATAAAAAGCAAAGTTAAGCACAAATCATGGAGCTCATTATCAAGATCTGTGCTCGCTTTTCCCAGCATTATAAAAATCAAGAATTTAATGAATTAAAAATATTTTTCACTTCACAGTAGTAATGAACAAACATTTCCATTTGTGATCCATACAGACAGATCTATCTTCTGTATCACAAACGCCCTGATTATAGAGGTTATTATACAGTTTACTGTATTAATGTATAATGTATAACTATTGTCTAACATGTATTATACAGTATATTGTATATGTGTAATACAATAACAGTATATATTACATAGTTATACATTTACTATTTAATGCAGCTCTGTAGCTATGCAGATGCAGCTTCAGATGTTCCCACCTAATGGCTGCGCTGTGTGGAATTCCAGCATCACAAAACTACAGGTTGTGTCTTGACAGCTTTTAAGTCAAAGAACTTTGAATACTTATGTTGTACTTCAGGAGCTCTGACAGTTTTTCATTTCTACTATGTAAGTTCTGAGCTCAGCTGGTTTCAGTGTCCAGGTTTTATAAATCAGAGCTGAGGTCAGCACCACCAGCCACATTCTCATTGGGGAGAGGAAGAAAGCCAAGGTCCCGTAGGTTCGCTGCAGGAAGTAGCAGGAATAGACCTGCCAGGCCAGGAGGAGTGCCATCACCAGGTGAACAAGCACAGCCACGAGGCATCGGACGTGACGGATGTGAGAGCGGAAGCTGTGACCCTGGCATCGCAGCAACAGGCACCAGCACAGGTAGGCCATTAATGGCAGGTTGAAAAACAACATCTGAAAAGAAGAGCAGAGAAAAATAAGATGATGGGCAAGCCAAGTGTTCTGGGTAACATACAGGAGGGTATAGAAAGATAAGAGCACATAAAACCATCCCATTCTAAGGGCTAAGTACAATTCCCAGAGCTGGAATCTCAGTATGCCCTTCCAAGACTCTGCAGCTGATAGAGCTGCGGCTGCCTGTGCCTCGGTCCCAGGCCAAGCATTCCTGCCCACTCCCTTCCAGTGGGAGGCACTGACATGCATCTGACCTTTCTTGGAACTGTTTCAGGGAGCTGGATGTGGCAAAATACTAGCACAGTAAAGAAGGAAGGTCCTTATGTCAGTTTGGCCCTCTGACCCAGCCCACTGTGGTGTCAGACAAGTGTTAGCACTGGCATAAGGGAGGGACCATGGAGGAGGCAACACTAGCTTGGTCTGGCTTAAATGCCAAGGAACTACACCCTCTCTTTCAGACTAAGGGCAGCTGGGAAAACCAGAGGGCTGCAGGTCAGACTGATGAGAAAACCAACTCCTGTACTTGGAGAGTGACCCCTATTGATCTGAAGGGTTATTCAGTCTGCAAGGGTTGCCCTGGCCATTCAGTTCCTTTTGCTTAATCACTGCAACCCGAGCATGAGCAGAGGACAACAACAAAAATCATAGAATCATTTAGGTTGGAAAAGACCTTCAAGATCATTGAGTCCAACCATCAACCATGGCCACTAAACCATATTCTGAAAAAAATATAAAATAATTAGAGTGGTAAATCTGTAGAGTTGGCCTCTAATCCAGACATCCAGGGAGTCCAAAGCAACATCAAGTTTGAAAAAAATAATGCACAACCTCCTTCCTTTCTGCCCTTTAAATTTGCAGAAAGGTAAGAGCTGGTGTATGTAGTCAGGCATGGCCACTAATCTGTATCCTTCCAAGACTCCTTTCTTTAAAAAAAACTATTAAAAAAAAATCAGGAAAAAAATCCCAGAAGAAAGCAGTTTATCAGCCTTAATTTTTATAAATACATACCTGTAAAATCCCAACCACAAATGTCAGACCGCCCTGTAAGAAGGAACCACCAACGAACACCCCAAAGGAAAAACAGGCCCCCACCTGGCCTTCTATCAGTTCACCTACAAACCATGGTCCTGAAAGAGAGGAAACCAAGCGTACAGCACCATCAGGAAACACCGTATAGACATGGCCCTTTTTCACATGGCCCTTTGTACTCCTTGGCACAATGGTTAACTGGGGAAAATGACTTCTCTATTGCTCTTCTATAGCAATAAGCCTAATGTTTTAATCTTCAATCTGATGAACGTTCCTGACATGAAAATATCATGGTACACCAATGAGTTGTGGCATGCAATGAAAACACTTTTAAGTTGGTTTCATCTCTGTGACAATTTTCAATGCCACATCTAACATTTTCCTTAAAAGAGAAGGGAAAAGATAAATCCTTTCAAATGCTGGCCTTTTTCCAGAATTACAGTAAGACATATGAAAGACATGGTCATAAACAGTTCCAGCTTGGCTCAGCTTAGAAGTTGAAATGGGCAGGCTGCACTATGTTATGCATACTACACTGACTGCCAAGAAAGTAGCTATTTTAGTAACATATTATCAGAGGAGAAATAAGCTAAAATTGTTAGCATCCCAGCCGAGATGTCTTAGTGACGTGTCATGTGAAATGTACATTCCGTATACTTATTTTACACCAAGGTACAACCAGATCTTACTCAAAGAATATGTGAAAACCAAATTAAATTTTAAAATACTCACTTTGCTTTTAGAGTAATGTGTTTAATTTATTCTAGGGCTTCTAAGTTAGGCTCTTACAAACAAACTTTTAGTCTCTTTGGACATGAACTTTTCAAGTTCCACATAGATTATATAACTTAAGTAGATTTTCCCCATTCTCTAAGATGTTATTAGTCTCATTTTTCATCAGGATCTGATGTGTAATTTAAAAATACTAATTTATGTCCTTTAGTACTCTAGGTTACTTACCTAGAATGGTGTATAAATTCAGAACTAAAATTGAGTAATAGAAGGTGTTTGTTTTACTGAAGACATGAAGGGAATACGAGGTCAGAGTGAGTAATCCTGGCTTTTCTAAACAGAAACGACATTTAAGAAAAATACACTCAATTCAGGTTGCAATACAGGCACATATATATATATACACACACATAAAAAAATTGGTCTTTCTGAAACAAATCTGCACATTATTTACTCATTAATTAAGAAATATAAAAATAATATTTGGTATGTCTACAGAACAAACACAAGGGAATGCATTTCTACTATTAACTGTGATAACTGAAAGTAAGGAACCAATAAATATAAAAATCTATGTTAAAATCAGCAGAAGCAGCTGCCATTCTAAATGAATACACTTACTCTATGTAAATTAAACTGAACAACCATTCTATACCCAGACAATGAAGTCAGCTAGAATGAAAAACATGGAGAAAGTTCATATCAACTGAGATGTAAGAGATTCAAAACAGTAACTGTGCAAACCCAAAATGGCAGGTCAGCATGGAATAGATTAATTGGATTTTCTTTGATTAAATCTACTTAGTGAGATTGGATAGCAACCTAGATAAAATGAAGGCTAGGCATTAAAATGGCAGCATTCTGACAAGCGTGTGATGTTAGCAAAAAAGAAAAAAAACCCAATATTCATTTTCTAACTGAAGCAGACAATTCAGAGACTGAGATCAAGAGACCCTTCCTATAAAACTTAGCTTTTAGAGTTTCACCTATTACATGGCTGCCCTTCTCACAAAGCCTTAACTCCCAGAGGGCAAGCTTGACCTTTGGAAATTAACAGCTCTAACAGATTTGTTCACTGATTTGTAAAACATTTGTCAAGGTCTACAGGGACCTAGCTGATCACAGAGTGCTAGCTCTTTTCATTTTTAGATTCTGAGTTCCATAAAGGCAACTGAAAATCTATTCCTCTTCTATGTAAGCAGTTGCTGTAGTTACCTCAGGATGCTACGTGATTATGAGTATAAAGGAAGGGACATACAGTAACATGAATAGAAAGGGAGGTGGCTTCCAGAAAAATCTCATTAGTAAGGTGTGGTTCAAACAATTGTTTAAAGGATAAACACCATGTGCTTAACAGTATTCATTTTCATTTGCCAGATTTATCACAAACAAAGTATCAAGTTATAACAGAACTGGTCTTAATATTATTTTGAGACAGACCCAAGCCCATTCATGATCTTTGCAAGGATTAACAACAATCACTTTTGTAGAAGGAAATCTGTTTTTCTACTCAGGCGACAGAATTCTGTGCCAGCTGTAGTGAAACAAGCACACATACAGAACTAATACAAAATAAAACATTCCTTTCCCTAGGCATTAGATTCTTCACTGAGAAAATTAAAATGAAACCTTTAGACTTCAATTAGTTGAATTTTTGTTTAAACAAAGACACCTGATCAAGTTTTTAATTTACTTTATTTGATACATTGGAGGTTTTCTGGGTCCCCTTAAAAGCAATTCAGCAGCTTCCAAGAACCCAATCAAACCTCACAGCACTAGATGCAATATGCATACAGTGATTAACAAGTGCAATTACTTGCACATTGTTAGCATACAGATAAATAGTAAAAAAATGTTTAGGGAAAATTAGATCCTCTAAAAACCACAGACAAACATTGGTTCATACCTTTGAGCACTGGCTTTTGGAGGTATCTGAAAACAACGAGCAAGGTGATCTGAATCAGCACCATCAATCCAAAGAGCACACGAGCCTGAAAAGACAGTCTTAACTCTAAGCCAGCCCTGGAGTAGTAGCTGCCTTTGAGTATGCCTTATGGACGTTGATGGAATGATACAAAGATTTCTAACGGAAACACGTATTCAAAGCTTGATGGTGTCATTGAACTAAAAAGAAACTTAAGAGTTTCTTAAGTTATTGGACTTGCATCCTACTGACTTGAATTCAGTTGGATGGCTGAAAGCGATAGACCTGAATCTTTCAAAAATGGGGTTTGTAAAATACATCAACTGAAAAAGTGTAAATACAATTCTTACGTAAAACATTTTCTGACTGCTGTACTGAATAGAACTGCATTTCAAGACATTGTGGCGAATACCAGTTACTGATTAACAAAACTCATATAATAATTTTGAGCCAATTACAACACTATCTACAGTCATGTGGACTTTCCTATGTTGTTCTATAAGCGCACCTAAACTATTATGACATGCCTTCTTTGCACGTACTGGAGCTGTAAGACTTTTGGATAGGACCTAGAACTTACTGAAGTCAACGGGAATTTTGCCTTCCTCTTTGGTAGAGCTACCTATAGGGTTAGCAGCTGATGTGAGACTTTCTCCAGCATTCTTGCCAGTACACATATTGCAACAGATCACAGTGAAGTTTTCTTTGATTTACTGCTTCCTTTTCCTACTATCTCCAGTAGCTTCTTTTCGATTTCTTGCTAGCACAAAATGCATGTATACGTATGCCCAAAAATGGAGAACTGTGACTAAATCCAGGAAATCAACCGTTTGCATGAACCATTGCTGCACATTCACATTTGAAGCGTGTTACTTGAGAAAGGAAACTTGAAATATTTGTGAAATTCCAATGGAGTCATATTTGGAAAAAGCAAAGTGTATTCAAATCTACCAGGAATTAGGGAAATGCCTCCTGCAGTCTCTGGGGAAACCAACACAGAATGGCAGCTGTTTTGTTGAAAGTACTTACTAGAACATAGTGGTCAGTGAGAAGAATAACAGATGGCCAAAAGCCAAATCTAAGAGAGAGGTTTTCTTCCATAGCAAATATGTGACTCCGCGTGCTAATTCTTCCTGAAGCATCCTACATTGATATAAAATAAGAGAGCAATTAGATACCAGTACTGCACAAAATATCTAGTTAAAGTTGCTAATTATCACTGCAGCTTTTCTGGAAAGATCCGATTGACGCATGCACGTCTGACATAGTGCTGGATTAAATATTTCTACCTACAAATGATTACTTACTGTCAATTTTGTAGTTTCAAGTAAACTGATGATTGTAAGATCATAATCTGAAAGCATTACATGTGAAGGAGATCCAATCAGAGATTCAGCAAATTGTGGAAGATGGTGACTATTTATTGGCCACCACCGCCTCTTGTTTTCTGAAAGCTCAGTTCTAGATAATAGCCCATATTTTGAAGCTTTGTTGTGCTTCTTTTCTGGTGTATATGCTAGAAACTGATACTGAGAAACAATAACAGTGCTACCTTTATTCAACACTGATATTTCTGCATGTGTAACACTGACACCTTATCTTCTGGTACACAATAAATGGTTTATTTATAGTAAAGGATTCAGTATGTTTAGTGTGATTACAGATGAGACAATATTTGGACAATCCCAGAAATGATGTACAGCAATTAAGAATTCATATTTTCTCTAGGTACCTAACTCAAGTTAACGCTTCATCCTCCTTGCTTTCCCAAAATTATTCAGTTACTAGATGCAATAGTGATCTATGACTAGAGGGGAAAGGAACTTAATTTTTTAAAAATCCCATTCAGTTATCTGATAACAAGCATGTATTTGCAAGCAAACTACTGCTATGCAGGCCTGTGTAACCCTCTTCAAATATTACACAGTTTTGTGCATATGTTTTCATCATTATTAAAAAAAACCAAAAAATAAACCACTTATAAAATGCACCTTTCCCAAGTAAAGCACCACAGAAATCAGTAGCAAGCTAGGAGGTAGAACACTGGCAGTACAGAAAGACCGTTATAAAAAAGAGCAGTATTGCTCTTGTCCTGTGAGAAATAATGCCTGGCCAGGTTCCACCAAGCAGGACAAAGCTGACTTTCCTATTACTATTGTGCAAACGTGCAGAATGCTAGAACAGTCTGATTGAGTACTTTGAAGACCTCTTGAAGGTACAAAAATAAAATATAGTACCAAGAACAGAAGCATTCACTGAAAAGTTTTTTTTGCACCCAGTGATCTAATATCAGTTACATTTGATGTTCTGGGAAACAGAAACCATATTCATTGTCAGCCTGTAAGAAATTATGAAAAGAACTTCAAACAGATAATCAAAGACAGCATTCCAATCTTCCAGATCCAGTTCCTTTGCCTTCTGAACTAACGTGATGCTACTTCCTATTTTCCTTGATCAAGCCTGATTATTTTTTTTCCAAGACAACCTTAAAAGTTAATTGTTGCCTGTTACTCAAAATAATTTATTTTTGACCAATTACTTGCTCTTCTGTCATGTATTATTATATTTCTCATGAAAAATAAGAATCCTTTCTTTTGTCCGGATGCTTTATGAATGTTTTTTGCTCAGCAGTCAGTGTTTTTTTCATTTAATAAATCCTTTGTTTTTTGTAATCAGACAAATATGAAAGAAAGTCTGTTATCATGTATTTTGTCCCTAGTTATGTGGTGCAGAAAGGTGATGGAGCAGACATGACAACATAAAAATTCAATACAAAGAATGCCAACAGGTACTATACCTGAACAGTCACATCTATGTGATGGAACCCTTCACTGTAGTTTTGCGGGCTCCACTTCAGTACGTAGAGAGGGCCAGACACCTGGTGTGCATTCCCCAAGTGAACTCTGTCTATATAGACTTTGACAGAGATAATGACAGAAGGAGAGAAGGCCAGAATTCTAAGGAGTGAATAAACAGTAAAATAAACAGATTTGTTATAGGACTTGCAGATTTGTCATTACTTCCTGAAGAGAAGTCCCTAAAGATTATGCTACCTTGTACTAAGAGTTCAAGAGTTAGAAATTAAAACACTGAAATATCTGTAGGTTAATGGTAACATGGTAGCCCTTTCCTACAGTTAAAAAGATAAGTTCTGTATGGTATTGTGCAAAACAACAGGATAGAAAACGGGGCTGTGGGACAGATGAAAAAGTGGCAGAGATCCTCAGGTCCTGGCAGAAATAATCTCTGAACTCTTGCTGTCAAAATGTTTGCTAACACAAGTGGGATGCATCCTCCCGCACACATATGGACACAAATACTTGTAGATGTCTTCATTAAAAATTGCCAGTCTCTCTCTCTAAAGTTCTTTGTTGTTGGGTGTGGTTTGTAGTGGGGTTTTTTGTTTGGTTGGTTTTTGTTGTTTTTTTTTTTTTTTTTTTAACTTTTTGCTAGTCAGAATATAACCTCTCAGTCTTTGTAACTGAATTTATGAGAAATGGAGTGGAATGCAGACTGATATTATAGATCTGAGACACCAACAAAAGTAGTATCACATGGCAGTGCTTATACTAAGAGAAACAGTGATACTAATATAGACTCAATATATCGCACATACAATTTCTTTCATTTCTGGTAATACAAAAGGCATTCCAGAGCATGTTTCAGTCAAAAGAAGGAGTCTCATATAGTTATGGTGAATGATCCTACCAGTTGATATATTTAATATAATCAGAAGAATGTTCAGATAAGGTCCTAATAGGAAACTGGAAAGTAGGTAGACTTAGTAGGACACTGCTTCCTAACTGAAAAGTATGATGAACTTCTTTTAAGCTATAATTGTAAATATGCAATATACCCATATTTTTCATGCATATTGGTCTAACAGCAAATATAAGATGTTGGAAAGGGCATAGAAATTTGAAATACAAATGAAAAAAAAAATAGAAAAGGTAAAAATGGGAAGATGGAGAGATTTAAAACAAATATGAAAATTGGCAGAGGCTTAAGATGTTTTAATATATATGGGATGTAAAACTGAAAACTCAAGAGGCTAAGGAGTCCAAAGCCAATAGAGAAAACACTTAGAAAAATACACAGAAAACCACCCTGAAATCAGCAGAGGCAATGTGAACACATGACATTAATAACACAGATTATGTGTTAATCTAACTCTACCATCTTTAGTTACATAAAAAAAGTTCAATTTACTTTAGAGGAAATAACTGCATAAATAAAACAAACATGAATTATTACTATATTATCTCCTTCTATGACCGATATGGTACAAAGTGAGCTCTCAGGAACAATCTTCCAGAGAAAAGTGAATTCTGAGAACAGTGGACACACACATTGAAAAAAAAAGTTTTTGTGTATATACATATAAATGTAGATGTATATTATAACCAAGAAAGACCCCAACTATTAAAATATAGTTAAATACTGTGAAATCAAGAGGTTACAGGGTACCTGATATGAGTGGAATAAAGAATTTTGACCAGTGGTTCATGAGCAGAACTGCTGTAAAGGAAGGATTTGGGATTGGTAATAAGAACTACAGGCCATTCTTCAAAGTTAAGATCTGCAAAGCTAAGGAGGTCATGATCAAACGCAAGGATCCGGTACCTATAAGGAAAGGAAAAAAACTTTGTGGAAACAAACTACTGCATGCACAGCCAACTCCCATGCTTCCCAAGTTCCTAAACAAAATTCGTTTGATTTATTTTCCATTTATTCTCTTCTGTAGTTGATCCTATATTAACCAACCCTGCTGTATTAACTGTACAGCTGGTTAACTCTGGTCAGGTTGATTTTATTATAAATCACTGAAGCACCACTCAAAATTCCAAATGTCAAGATCTATTGAATTTTGGACATGAATCAAATAGATGAACATTATGTTAAAGAATTCAAATATAACGTACGTTATTACAGTGTCTGGGTAGGTACTCTAGTTACAGACAAAGACCCCAGTGTGCTCTTTTCCTGTATGCTTACAAGTACCTTTCTTAGGATTACTGCAGAGTAAAAGCTAGTATACTACTACACATTCCACGTAGCATCAGATACTTTTTGATACGCTGCTAGGGTACCATTTCTCAGGTAGACTATTTGTGTCTCTAAAATTCTCACAGCTGGTGTAGAGCACAGGTGTTTTGAAGTAGTGGATGCTGAATTTTATAAATTATTTGTCTACTTTGACTACTAAACGTGTACTAAATAAACATTTAGATGTACTCTTTTTAATTTCTAAATATCAAGAATGAATCAAAAAATTACTTTACTTCATTTATTAGCACACTGTTGGTATAGGGGGAAAAAAATCCCAGACTTACACACAGACACATTTTGCAAGGGCATTAGTAGTAATAACCAGTCAGGCAGATTTAATGTTTCATTCAAATGCTCCAAACAGCATAAAAGGGAATCACAGTATAACCAGGTAGGCTCCATATAATAATTTCCTCACGTAGGGTTTACTTACTTCCTATTATCCATCCAGTCTCCCAGTTCGAGTTCCAGAGTGCCACCACGGTGTTGACTGTGCAAGGCTGGCATCAGCCCACCCATTGTATGGAGATGTCCACATAAATAGGCTGTGGCAGAACTAATAAAAGACCATAAGGGTTCTGATTATTTGGGTGGGAAGGAAATATCACTGCAGAAACGCTGAGAAGTGACAGACAAATATGTAAAGAGAGGCAAGACATTTACTTCAGACTGAAAACATACAGGAAAAAAAGACAGACTGTACCTCATTAATGTTCGTATTCCTGGGGCTGGGGAGATGATTGTTGAGGTGGGAAAATGGCCAAACCAGACAGTATGATTGCTGTGCAGACTTTCTGTTGCCATCAAAGATAGCTCTTTCATTTGATTCTGAAACAGGCAGGTGTTTGAAAGACAACCAAACAAACCTCTTTAACATTCAGGCTATTTGGAAAGAATAGTGAAAGGAAAGCAGAAAAACTAATGAAGAATACAATTAATGTTGTTGGGGTTTTTGTTTTGTTTTTTTACAGAGAATACTCTAAGTTGCTTCAGCGACCTGTGCGTGAATAAACCATACTACTAGACATATCCCTAAAATCCCATGTTGGAAAAAGAAAGTGAAAACAAGACACTCGACACCTTCCTTGCAACCAAACACAGGAAAAGTGCAATATAAAGAAAGATTTTGGTAAACGATATTTCTATCCTTTCTACTGCTTACTTATATAGTCTAAGACGACATACTTGAGTTGATTTTACAAGCACCTTTACCTTACAATTATCATCCCTACTATCTTTTGAGTTGCTAGATGATCTTTTATAGGCATGACAGACCATAGAAACTGTGCACCATATCCTTCAGGCATTTAACTAGATGAACTATGATGCTGGGCCTTGAAAATATTACTCAGCCATTGCTGTTGAAGTTAAGCAAAAGTAACACTTTAAACAGCAGTTAAAATTTCTCTCCTTTACTTGTTTGACTTCCAATATTAAATCAACCACTTACTGTCCAGAGAGACTCCCAATACCAATAAAATCTCAAAGTCTATCAGAGGAGGCAGGAAAACTAAAACCAGAAAAGAACACAAATCCACTCTTTCACCATTTTCCAGATCATCTTTTAGGGTAACCCAGAGAACCACCAACATATTCTTTTCTCTCCTACCTGAAAAGAAATGCTGAAGGGCATGAATAAAGGAAACAGAAATAAAGGTATATTAAAAAAAAAATAATGGATGCAGTATACCATTCTGGGTTGATGTAATGGGCTTATTAAGTGAAAGTATATTTCCTTTGCCTTTATGAATTTGGGGTTTAAGAATATTTTTACCTAAGCTATGCAATCAAATCACTGATACAAATCTATTTTTCAAATTCCTGGCAAAGGTTTAAGTCTTAAAAGTTACAGGTATCTACCTTTAAGTTTTGTGCAAAAATCTGCAAATGATGCTCTCTGGACTCCTGCTGCTGGGTAATTAGCAAGCAAATGCTTGACCTACTGCAGCCAAGGACAGGAGGTCTAGACTTAACTGCATTTCTTAGCTCTTTGAGATTTTGTCTGCAGATCTACTGTACCCACTATGGATTACAGTAAACAATGAGAACAGTACTCGGCACTCTTACATCACCTTTCATCTAAGTATCACCAAGCACTTTACAAACACTTAATTAAATGTCAAGCCTCCTTCAGACAAGATTAGAGGGAGAATATTTTACTTTTCATTGAGGCTGTTATCATAGGCAAAATATGGGATCTGTTTACCAGAACACTAACTCTCTGCCAACACTTCAGAAGAGTATCTCAAGAACAATAGCATATCAACAAACTACAGAGAAAAATCAAAGGGAAGCAAAATGTTATCTAAACTGATACGTGATTTAAACATTGGGATTAATGTTATTCTTTCAAAAGAATACCATGTAATTTTTATGGTCTCAGAGATCAGACCTCACTTTCATAAGTGACACATTTCTTTATACCATTATCTTCCACATTATTCCATTGGAAAGTACAACTCTCTCATCTGTAATATTTAGGAAAAAAAGCTAGATGAAAAAATGAAAAAATGTTAGATAAAGCAACAAGGAGTGAAATTGGAAAGTATGGGGTTTGTTGGTTGTTTTTTTTAAACTTTACAGCGTATAAGGAGATTACCGTTCAGGTCTAGCTAAACGCTAAGAAACTACTGACAGTGTCCTTAAAATGTCTAATTTGACATTTTTGTACTGGATTATTTCTTAAGAGAGAAAACACAGATACTCTATATGTTAAGTGACACTTTCATTTTTCTAAATAGATGTCCCACATGCATAATAATTTAAAAACATAAAGACTCTTTTAAATGAAGACAAATCTTTCAGACAATCCTTCTTTATAAAAACAAACAAAAACCCAAAGAAACCACTATAGAAGTAAAACAGCCAGCAAAATGGAATGCCAAGACTTATAAAATACCGTGTTTAAAATCCCAAAGAAATTATAGGGTCTCTTAGGGCCTGGGCTGAGTGTGGCATCCACACAGATGAATGAATAGTTCCCAAAAGAGGTGGTGTGGATGTAATGGAAAGAGCCATCTTTACGCCAGGCAGAGTATTTCCTGCCAAAATAAAATGAAAATATTCCTGTTAGGAAAGCTTGCAGCAATGACAAAAATGACCTGCAGAGTATAAATGCAAGATTCCTTGCATTAGATCTAGCTCCATCTTGTTACTGCAGTGAAGTCTCTTCTTAAAAAACAATGGCATTGAAAAGCCTGTACTTCAAAGAAGATGCATTACATGGGTCGTGTTAAGACAAGCAGCAGGTTAGCACACAAACACTTAAAAAAAAAAAGTTAGCATAAATACGCTTTCCCTGAGCAACGTGGTACTTTTTTTATTGGTAAAGGGTAGGCCAGAAGCATAAATGATACAAAACAAATAGGCAAGATGTCAGGACAGCAGGATCTTACACCACTCTTAATTAAAGGAGATCTGCAAAGGAAAAAAAAATTATTGTCTTGTGTTTATTGTTGGTATCTGAAAGAATTTTTCAAAAATAATTTTTCCTTGCTTACCTAGAAATATCAGGGACATCGAACCTTGTCTCCACTATTTAGATAGAGAACTCTTAAGTTATTCTGATGTAGACTGACCAGCTGTTGGCTAATGGAATATGATTTTGAACCCCCAAAATATTGAACCTTTTCAGTTACTTTCCAAAAGATCCAAAACAGAGGCACTACACTACACCAAACCTTATAAATAGCAAAGGCAGCAACATTTCTTCTTGCTTTTTACTCTTTTTTGTTTCTTGACATAGCAAATCTTACCAGTTCTCCTGCACATGTGGAATGTCATCAGAATTCTTCATTCAAAAAGTAAAAGGAGAGAGCAAAAAGGGTTACTACTCTTTTGCACGCTATCTGATGTTAATTGATCTCTTGAATCTTAATCTTAAAATAGGCAGAGAACTGTAAACAGGGAAGGACTTAAGACATGTCAACTAATTCCACCTTTTTTTTCCCCTGTGGTTTTATGCTACTATTGGCTATGATAAATACATGTAATAACGAATGTATACATTGCTTTCTCTCCTTCCATTGACAACAGATATTTTCAGTTTTTCTAACTCCTAAAATTGAAGTGCTTTGATATTTATGCTAGATGGGAATTGCACATATCCTCCACGGGCAAAGACAGATAACATTCCAACTAACGGTACCTACTAAATTGCTCAATTAAGAATTACATTCTGTAACTAAATGATTGTGAGTAAATCTGAGATTAACTAAAATTTATTGGGTTTAATTGGGGGGATGTTTTTGTTTTCTTTTGAGCTTTTGGGTTGAGTTTTTTTGTGTGTGGTTTTGGTTTTTTTGGTTTTGCTTTTTTTTCTTTAAACTCCCTGCATGATATGTGGAAGCTAAAACATCCCTGAGTTCAGATGATGTATAGTTTGAACACAGCCATTCAGAAAGCAGTTCTTATCACTATTCCTCCACCAATCAGAATAAACAATAAAATTGCCAGAAAGGTTGACCTGAACAGAATGAAAGCCAATGTATTAAAAACAAGTTTCAGATACAAATCAACACTTCTGATGCCATAAAGACCCTTTCACAGTGTTTATTTTTTTGAAGTTAATATTACCTTAATGAACTTCAATAAGAAAACTGGAATCTCAGTATCATAATCCTAAGATTTCTGCCTTTAGTCCCACTTAGAGTATGTGTAACAGTTGAATCATCCTCTGCTCATGCTGTGGACATAAAATAGGAACCCATGTTTTTATGTAAAAACATTATTGTATTTCAATACAACTGCTGCCTTCTTTAATTTTAATACATAATGAACACCAGAATGTGGTGTTGAATAACTGTTTTCCCTAGCCTCTATTTTTATATCTGCAAGCTACAGTGCTCTAAGGTGTACAGCAAAGAATGACTTATCTGTTCAGGAATCACATAAAGGCAAGCAGACAGTGCCTTACTGTCATTCAGACAAAAAAAAAAAAAAAAACAACAAACATTGTCCTTTTGACCGTTAAACTTCACAGGGGTGGGGGAGAAGAAAGGGCTTCCACGAGACTCCATTTCACTTCGCTATCTCCTTTTTCTCTTCCTAGAGTGTGGCACATTTACTAAAAGTTTTCTTAATCTTTATATTTTATTAATGCATCAGATTAATAAAATTGTCCTGTAAAGATAGTTCTGCCTTTAGTGATGCTTAATAGCTTTTGAGGACTCTTACTGCCTTTCTTTAGTCTTATATAGAAAGTATAATAAATCTCATTAAAGTTTCTTTATTTTGCTATGATGCCAGACTATAATGAAGCAAAAACCATTATGAGAACACATTTGTTTAGCAAGAGACTGTTAATTAATAAGCAAAGACTTTTTCACCTGACTCAGAATTTCACTGAGAAATTCTTAGGTTGTCTAAATTGCTTTGGAATTTCACCCTAATCCTTTCCAATCCCTTTTGCTATCAGTGCATCTTCAGTGTGGACTACAGGCAGGTGATCCATACGTCTTTCCAAACAGTAAGCTTGTCCAGGCTAAACAACAATTCAGGGATGATCTGGCAAATTCACTGGTGCTACATCTTCCCATGTGTCTCACTAGGACTTCTGACAGCAGCCTTAAAGTAGAATGGAAGACTGATACTATATTGTTATGTAGCCACAGCTGTGGCAAAAGATACAGTGATGTGCACTGCACTAGTGCATCCAAAAGCCTTGTTAGCACCACACATTCATCCCTTCATGGTAAATCCATATGTGAATTCCATGTTCTCCAGCAAATGCAGCTGCTGTAGGATCCTATCCCACAGAATTGATGGGAAAACATATCTGCTCCTGCTGGGCCACAGGGAACTGAAGCAAACTGAACTATCGGATCTTTAATCTGTGTTCTTATTGCAAAGTGGATGGCTTAAGAGCCTGAATTAAAGCAGAATTTAGATTTCCAAGTCCTCCTCCAGTTCCAAAGAGTCAAAGCTGAAAGCACCACCAAAATTATGAGGCAAGATTTTGTCTTCAGATGTGAAGGGCAGGAGAAACCGAGAAGTTAAACATGAGTTACAACTGAGGCTACCTTTGCAATGTACAAGCTAAAGAGCCAGGTGCAGAAGGGAAAGTTTCCTCACCTATCTTCACATTTAAATCTCAAGTGGGTTCCTCAAGAACATTTGTCCACCCATCATCATCGCCTGCCTTCTTGCTTCTCTGCTTTCAGTTTTCTAGAAAGACTCAGATGTGAAGAAATGGCTCAGATAAAATTTAGAGCCATATGACATGAAAATCCCTTTTGGGCATGCAGAAAGAACATCAAAAAAAATGGTGAAGTTTTATCTTGCTTTCTTTTTCTTTTTTTCATCTATTTTAAGGAGGAAAAGCATTCTTTGGGAATGCTGGTTTTACAGAAATATATCACGCAACTGTCTTAAGGAAACAGAACACATAATGCACAGAACATTTCCTAGACACAGCCAGATTTACAATATATTCAATTACAAAACACAGAGGGATAAGAAACAAGAAGTCTGCGCAAAGAATTCTCCATTCTGCTCTACTAACTGGCAATGGAAAAGACTGAGAGAATAGCAAATATGATCCTGGACTATAGGAAAGTCAGTGAAAAAACATATATGTGATAACTGAAAACAGAATATCATTCAGTGCGCTTGACCTTGAATATAACGGCATCTGTATGGTAAATAAAAGTACCTGTAATAATTCTGAACACTATCCAGGTGTGGAATGTTGAATGAATCTGTGAGGGAGAGAAAAAGGAAATGAAGAAACTTTCAGATCAAATTGATCATTGACCTCTGTATTTTATTTCCTAATGTTGAGATAAAGCAGTCTCAGCAGGCACTTAAGAGCTATTTTTTTTAAAATGCATAATTGACAAGCAGGCTGTCTTACTGTGCAGAGATGTTACATGCTCGATGCAGTTGACCTAAAAGTGGGAACAGTTTTCTCATTTAAGTTTCAATTCAAAGATAAAGTAGTTGTGGGAATGTAAATTGTCATTTAGTGGCTAAAAGCTAACCATGTGTCTCAACTTTGGCCATAAAGTTTTTCAGATTGGGTGCATTCTCTCTAAGACCCAACTCATCCAAGGAAAATAAAGTAGCAATAGCATGTGTAAAACAGACAGCAACTTGGGGAGGTTTGTACTGCAGTGGGGGTCTACCCTTTCATGATATGGAAATGGGAGTAAATTGTCATATATGGGCTGTACATGACGAAGCATGCACTTTTTTTTCCTCCAATGCTAGGCTTTCTAGTTTTGCCCTTCCTGTAACAGCTGGCTTACATAGCCTACAATGTTGTTAGCTTGTGTTTGAATGCTTAGAATGTAGGGACAACTATGATGTGTACAAAATTCCATTAGTTCTTTCTATTCAAAAGAAACCAAATTTCCTTTAATTGCTGAATGTGTGATACTTTTTAACTTAAACCTGTGGGGCAAGGTCTATAAAAAGTAAATTGAAACCATTTCTTCAGCAAGGTAAGGTTACATTTTGCCCTCCCATTAAAAGATGGGGTATATAAACTAATGACCCAGAAACTAACATCTGAAGCTATGTTCTACCACTTGCCAGGCAAAAGCAATAAATGATGACTCTTACTTCCCTGGTACTAAAACTCCAGTAAGTGCCTGTAAACAAACCATGCCCTCAGTAGAGCAGACACCTGGATGGCAAGCCCTTCGACTGACTCATAACAACTACTAACACTCTAGTAAGTACTAACACTTTACCTCTATACTCTATATTCTAACTTGCCTAAATCAGCTCTGTAATCACAGGAAAGAAAGATGTTTCATTTCCTTCTTACCATGATTCCCTTTGATGTCTATCCACTTGGTTTTTTCCATGACCCTTGATCTCTTCAGGATTGACTGGTACGTTTTCCATTCTGCTTCCACCTGCTCAGATCCCAGTTTATCTCTTGTCTTGGCATCTGTCAGGTCACCTGAAAGTGTAAAAAGGTGAGATATAACTAGAGGCCTACACAGCTTACACAAATACTGTAACTAGGCAAGCAGGCAATCCAAGCTTCCTAGGGTAAGTGGCTGCAGGCCTCCCATGTGCAATCTGGATGTTCCTGTCATCTGGTCCAAGAGGTAACTCTAAGGCTAAATGCCTTCTAATGCAGATGCAGCAGCCTGTTCAAACATCTATCAACCACGTCAACTGTAGCACTTTTACTAATGCCATGCCAAAGTAAAGAAAATTGTTCCTTATTCACTATACCTGAAGACTGCAGTCATAGAAGCTTTGTTTAACTTCACACCTTCTGTATCCCCTCAAGCTCCAATTAAAGTTTGAAGCATTCAGATTTCTGTTCATATAGTAATGCCTCCCTGCATTGCTAGTTAAAAGATGAATGCTAACTATTTCTGAACCCTTAATTTAAAAAGCAAGCAGCAGGTAACTCTCTGTAGAAACAAAAGTCCAGGTCTAGCATTAGGATTCTAAAGCCTTGCACATAGTAATAGCTCAAAGTCTTTTTGATTTGCTTGCCAAAACTTAATCCCTTTCAATAGCAATTGCAAGCTATGAAATCAGGCAAGGCTTATTTCACCTGTCTTGGTATGATATGTTCAAATGGAAACCAGAAATGAAATCTTACATTAGTTCATAGGTAAATTTCATACACATGAGCAGGTATTGTTCTGAGAGAAGAAGTGGCTCTTACTGACTAATCAGAGACATTGCTCACTTCTGTAATTTCAAATACGAAGAATTCTGCATCATTCTTGAGGAGGACAAGAAGGAAGGTAGCTGCTAGCAAGGACTAAGGTGTAGCAACAAATATTGGGAAAACAATAGCTATATTGCATAATGATGTCTTTGTTACATATAATACACACTAAACTCAAAATCAGACTCAAGACATTGAACAAAAACTAACTCTCTTGAGTTGACAAGTTATTCTCTTCTGCTTCTAGCAGTCTATCTTCAGCTGCAATTCCGTTTCCATTGCTTAAGACACCTTAAGGTATCTCTTGATAGCCTAGAATTTTACTTACTTGCTCTTCCTTTGAGAGCACATTCAACATGAAATTCACACTTTTGACTTGCTTACCTGTTGCTAGAACAAGTGCTGGCTGAATTACATCAATTGTTTCAGAACAGAATTTTTCTAAGTCAGGAGCTCGTTTGGGATCCCGAAATCTACTGATATGAATATCTGACACCTGCAAAAAGAGAAAAATGAAACACTGTCCCAAGCAGCAGATTATTGCTGACCAGGTTGTTCTGCAAAGCCAAGTACGTAAGAATGCAGCATAAGAGCAGTCACAGTGATTCATATCAGTATAAGGGATACAGGGAGAAACAGAAGTGGACGACTAGGGGAGAATAAAAGCAGGACAAGCACATGATATTGCATCTCTAACCCCTAAAATCACGTTTACATCAAGAAGATTTCCTCAAATCTAAGGGCATACAATAACATGGGGAAATACTTAGCTATCGACAGTAAGTTTTGATGGCTCTAAGTGGCTTGTTGACTTTCAAATTCTGTGAGCTTCTGGTGCAACACAGTGATCTTGCTGCAAGAAAGAATATCAAGTAGCTCTGCAAGCAAAAATAGTTTAAAGTTACCTAGGACTTGAAGCATACTGATAACTAAGTTTGTACCTCATGTGACATTTCCAGTAGCTGAGTGGGAGGATTTCTAACATTCTGCCCATGCATTTTAATGGAGCTAATGAGTGTGTTTAGATCCCATTCCATGTGCCTTCATGAAGGCAAAGACTGCCCAAGAAATGATGATGCCACTTGTACATAATTGTAAAAGATATAAAAGTTGTTCATTTCTGAACCAAACAGTCAAAGGCCACCGTACAGGGTGGAAGAGCGAGAAAAAGAAAAGCAAGATTTTTTTTTTTTCTTTTTTTTCAATATTGTTGCTTTTCAGGTGTCCTGGTTCTGGCTGGAAGAAAGTTAATTTTCTTCTTAGTAGCTGATATAGTGCTGTGTTTTGGATTTAGGATGAGAATAATGTTGCTAACACACTGATGTTTTAGTTGTTGCTAAGCAGTGTTTATAGTAAGTCAAGGACTTTTCAGCTTTTCACATTACCCTGCTAGCAGAGGCTGGGAGTGCACAAGAAACTGGGAGGGGACACAGCCAGGACAGCTGACCCAAAGGGATATTCCATGCCATATGACATCATGCCCAGTATATAAACTGGGGGGAGTTGGCCAGGGGACACCACAGCTCAGGTGTTGGCTGGGCATTGGTCAGCAGGTGGTGAGCAACTGTATTGTGTATCACTTTTGTATATTCTTTTATTATTATTTTCCCTTCCTTTTCTGTCCTATCAAACTGTCTTTATCTCAACCCAATTCCACTTCAGTCAATCAATTAATACATTATCCATCCTCCTCAGTTTAGACAAATGATATCTGATGCTCAAAAAACAGCAAGGACGTGCTCACGGCCATCTGACAATATCACTAACTGAGAAAGAAAAACATTAGCATTTACATTCAATTTAATAAACCTGGCTCTTGTAAAGCTTTTTCCTGTTTGAAAAATCCAGGTAAAATACCTAGAAGACAAAATGCCTTAGCTTTTACTTATTCAGTCATTTGAATATGTAGAAAACATTGCCTGAATACAGTTTTCTAATTCTGCTTCAGAAAATTCTGCATCTGCTTATATGGAACTTCTGCCTTGATCAGAATTGGATGGTAATAAAGGTAAATACTTTTAGACATAACCTTAACTTCATTTTTATTGACATATTCAACCTACTGTGAATCAAAAAGCACAGTAAAACTACCCTCATACATCAAACCTAATGTAATCATTGATAAGCATACATCCTATTTTGCTTCTCCTCAGCCTGTGGATTTGCAATTCATGTATCTCACCAATCAGAGAAAATAAAAACTTCTATTGTTGCTGTGTCCAGGTTCTTGAGCAAAAAGTCTTACAAGAAACCTTATTCCTGTTCTACCAATAACTATGGACAATGTAAATTTCCAACCTTTTAGCTGACAGTGGTTGGGAAGCCTGATTTTCTACACACATCTTCCCACTTTTTCCTGCTACTATGATACGAGTTTAAGATTTACAAAAGGGTTTTCTTGTAAGTTCTAAGAGTTACAGTGTCCCGGTACTTCTGAGAGCTGGGACTAAGTTTCTATCATCACTAAAAGCCATGAAATATGAAGATCTTGGGAGTGGCACTTCTCCCTTTTTTTTTTTTTTAATTAACTTAAAAAGATGTCCCAATAAAGGAATTCAAAGGGCAAGGGGAAAAGCTTACAATGCTCATATTTAATTTCCCAAAATGTAGCTAAAGGCCCACTTGCTGCATTTCTTCTCTCTTTCCCCTCCCTCTGATTGATGTGAGAATTTAGCCTCTCATTGCATCACAGGCAGTAACATTCATCAAAATGGGTTGGAAGAGACTTAGGGGTGAAGAGAAATTACCACTCCCCTTCCTTATCTAGAGAACATGTGGCTCAGGAAAGGCAGGCATTAACAAGGGAGACTAACAAGGCCTACTGCAACAGCAGAATGCATCCAGCTGACAGAAACAGGAGAAAAATCAACTGTGAGCTTGTCAAATATTGAACTAAAGTGCCTATTAGGCACCGGGCAAGAAAGGAAGTGTTGCTCTAAGAAAGGTGAAACAGCCATTAATACAAGTTTATAGTAAAAAGATTGCTACTTAGTTCAGTTTAAGAAGAGACAGTCCTGTGGATGGGAAGAAAAACAAGGCAGGAACTGCTGGGGGTGGAACCTATCATCCTAAGCCCTATCCAGTGACCTAGGCTAGACCTATGGAGTCACCAGGGAGCCTGAAGCCTGCTTCCCACAACATCATCAGGCACAACGCTGGAGTTAGTGCTTGCTTAATTTCCAAGTTAGGTCAATGATAAAGCAGCTGTTAAAGGGCATGTCTGAAAGAGAACATAACCACTTGAAAGTAAAGCCAAGTCTCAAATTAGCTGTGCCGTGACCTATCCTTGGAAGAACTCCACTTGAAGTAACACAACCAGAGAGAACATGGCAAGAGAAGTACGGCGCTGCACATGCTGCTTGTCAGCATACCTCTGCAGCTGCTATTTGCTGCTGTAGTTGACTCTCTTCAAGGCAGCAGCTCAAGATAGAGGTTTTATTAATTCAAACGTATCTCTCATCTTGAAATCTGTTCTGCAGTAAAGATAAGCCTTGAGTCGCTTAAGGAAAAATTACTGGAAAAACTGACTTTGAAAATACATAGCAATTGGAGAGAACAAAAGGACTAATAATATGCCGGTTTATGCCCCAAGACCACTGCCTCCAGCTAATATGTTTAGGCAAAGTGTCCTTGAGTTTGAGTATAAAAGCAAAATAGTAAAAGCAGACTATTTGTTAGAAGGAATTCCACAGCAACCCCTGTGACATCTCAGCCGTCAATTACCTGCAAATACGCAAACAGCTTGTGGTTAGTTATACACAAAGTGCTTCAGGAATGCTCTGCAGGGAAGAGACAGAAAAGAGGCTAGAGGAGTGCCCAGACGCAAGAGTTTACTTCCAAGACTATACCAGGTTATTTTGGATTTTCTGTTCAACCAGGAAACAAAGCCGTGTATATTTAACCTAACATACATCACTCTTATACTGGCCCAGTACCTTCTGTTGCTAAAAACCTGCATAACTATTTTCTCAGCCACACAACTTTTCTAAGTTTTAGAGGGGGAAAAGGACAGGCAGAGCCTGCATTTCTCACTGGGATAATACCGTATTGGGTACTGATGCAGTATATAGGATAGTGTAATAATTAGGTGAGTTTTAATTACCCACTTCTACCACACTCATCTTATCTTTTGGGTAGCCTAGCAAACCGGCCAAACACCTGTAATTTAGGCCTGACTGCGAGCCCTCGGGACAGCGAAGGCGGGAAGGCGGGGGGGGGGGGGGGGTGTGACGGGTGGGGTGGTTAGCGGGAGAAGGAGCCACAGCTGCTCACCGAGCGCGGCGGCCCTGCAGCGGGCAGCCAGCCCCTTGCTCGCCCCCCGGCGGCGGCAGCCCTGTGCCCCGCTCGCCGGGCTCCGCACAGCGACCTCCGCCCGCTACGGAGCCCCGAAAACCGGGGCGGGAGGGAGTGTGTGTGTGTGGGGGGGGGGGGGGGGGGGAGGGCGGGGGGGGGGGGGGGGGGGGGAGGGCGGGAGGGACCACCGCACCTCAGCGCGGCGCCAACCGCCGCCTCTCGCGCCGGGCCGTTGCTCGGCCACGCCCCCCTCCCCCGGCCCCACTCACCTGCACTACCCACAGCAGGTTGGCGGCCTCCGCCCCGGGGGCGGGCTGAGGGGCCCGCCGGCGGCGGTGCTGGCCCGCCGGCGGCGGGGTCCCCGAAGGGGGGTAAGAGTCCAGCAGCAGCGCCACGGCGGCCGCTATCAGCAGCCCCACCGCCAGCTTCAGCATCCTGCGCCCGCCCCGGGCTGGTCCCGCCTCGCTCCGCCGCCCTGTAGGGCCGCCGGCTTCGGCACTTCCGCGTCGCGGCCCACCTCCTCGGCTTGCCGGGCCGGGCCGGGCCGGGCCGGGCCGCCCCTGCCGCTCGTCTGTGGTTGGTTCGGAGGACTGATGCCAGCGGGGGGGAGGGGGCGGGCGCTCCCCTCCTCTTGGCGGTTTTATGCGGCGGGGCCGGGGGACCCGCCTGCAGCTTCGCGGCCGGCTCCCCCCGCCCCCCGCCGTGCCCTGCGGTTCCGAGCGTGCCCGCTGCCCCCCCAGAGCTGCGGGGGAGCCTGGAAATGCCAAGGCTGGGACAAAACGGGCCGAAACGTCAGCCGAAACGTGCGGTCCGCATTAGGCCGTAAGGCCTTTTCGTCATTCGGGGGGAAGCACGGACCGTTCCTTCGGACAAGAACGGGCGGGGGAAAAACTAGACGTCCGGGGGAGGTCAGAGTCTCATCCTGCTTCCTTCCAAGGACGGCACATGAACAGTCACTGTTTTGTTTTGTTTCTGTCAGTATTTATAATTCTACCCGCTCATAATCTAGGCAATTGACACTTTTGCTCCTGACGTACTCAAAACTCTTTTATGGTCTTTTGAACATTTTTCTTTTTTTTTCATATACACCGTTTTAAACCTTACTATAGCAACTGTACGGTTTCATAATTGGTAAATTATTCTTTGCTATCAGCTCTCTGTTTTCCTAACTGCTGCCCGCGTTTACCGTTGAGGTTTTTTTCTTACCACCTTAAGCATGGGTTTAGCTGAAAAAGCTTCTGTCACTGTACATCACTGTTTTCTTTGATATTTAATGTAGTATTCTGAAACAACTTTTCAGATAGACGTTTCTAATTAAGAACTGCTTAATTTTTATCTCATATAATGTCAAAGATTTAGCATTGATCAAAAACCCTCTCTTTTCAGATCAGTTACGCTTTTTTACTATATTACACCCCTTTTCAGACGTTCTTGATAATTTAGCTGCTCTTTTGTGGGAGGTAATGTTATGTTTGCTGTGGTTTTTTTCAGCTGCCTTCCACCTTGCTTGTCTGCTTCCTACTTCCTCCCAAAGAACACCCCAAACAACTGCTTTTAAATCAACAGTTAGCAATCAGTAATCACGGTAATCTTGGGGAGTAATCCTGAAAAATAAAGTTTGCTCAACTTCTTCCTGAAGGTCTACCATTTTGTTTTAGCTCTAGCAGGACTGCTAAGCTTCAGCATTTTCTCTCTATTTAAATTTTTCTGAATTCCTGTTTCATTCTGCTTATTTCCTCTATTACTTTAGTATCCATGGAGATCTCGGTGTTTTGTGCCTTCTGCCTGGGTAGTGGTGCCAACTTACTTTTTTGTCAGAGGTTCGCTGCCACTTATTTTGCTGTCTCCCAGCATATGTGGGTTCCAAACCTTTCTTTTTTGTATTATTTTGTTTAATAAGTCTATACTGTTGTTCAACTAAAGGAGCTGGTTTACGCTAGTGTAAGTTCTTCTAAAAGTCCCCCAGTAAAGCGAAACCATACTGGTAGTTTAGCTAAAAGACACGGCCATGAAAGACGCTTGTCTCGCAGCAGAGAGGACTGCAGGCAGCCCTCCCGCTGCTTGAACGCATTTGTTGCCATCTTGGAATCACAGCCTTGCTTCTTTTGCTCAACTATGTTGGAGGTTGGATTATACAGTTGCTACTGTTGATGGTAGAACACGAGGAGGACTCCAGTAATCACAGTCTAAACTTGGCTGTTGTGCAAACACTGCTGGTTAGTGGTCAGCTGTGCTATCGAAAAAGATTGTGTACAGATCTGCAACATGTACAGACAAAACTAGGTGAAGCTTTGAATTGATTGTTAAGTGGCTCAATGGCAAAATTCACTTAGTCTTTTTTTACGTCTCATGCCTAAACCTGTCTCAGTGACAACATCTACACAGTAATTTTAAGTGAAGATTTCAATAAGGTAAGTAAGTCTGTAGTGACTTCTTAAAATGAAGATGAGTGGTAGCTACCACAGAAGAGCTACAGTCAGATGTTCTGAAGACAGAAGAGAAGAACTTTGAGAGTACCTGTGCCCAGGTATGGGGAGAAAAATCTATTGAATATACCTGAAAAGGTCACCTACAAACTTTATCCCATCCATACTGATAACTGAGGAACATGGAAAAGTTGCTTGGAGGCTTGAAGCAGTAAGACTACAATGGAAGGAGGCAGTCTTCTGTGGACACATATTTAGCGAATGGTTGCAAGAGCATTTCAGACGCCTTTAGAAGATCTTGAACAGAATAAACAAGACGACAAAGAAAGAAAGATGCCAATTAGAAGAACATAGGTGCGCATTCCACGATAAAGGGAACTTGGCACAAAGAACCTCAATTTGGCAGTTTATCTTGACCAATGAGACTGAGACAAGTTTCACGTGTTTTAGTTGGTATAACCAATTATGTCTTACGTTTATGCGCATGTAGAGAGTTGATATAACCAATTATATTTTATGCTTGTGCATGTGTACAGTGACTTTGCAGAATGTGATTATAAATGTGTTTTAGCAGTAAACGTCATCTGTTTTCAACTTTACAGGCGTCCATTTATTTCTACCTCCTGCAGTCTTCTTCAAAACAGATTAGACATTCGATAGGTGGTTAGTATGTATGCCTGCAAGGTCCAAAGCTATGGCTATTTGCCTATTTCCCCAGCCCTAGAAAGGTATAAACACAGGGAATTGCACAGCTGGACTGGTTTGTAGCAACCTGGAAAAATTCCAGCAGCACTTAGGCCAGGTTTGTCACTTATCAGCCAAGTTCCTAAATGCCCTAATCTTCTGCCAGAGTAGCAAACGCAGAGTACCCAGAACAGTTATGATATGCTGTAGCGAGGAGGTGTGGAGGAAAAATTTTGACCTTGGAGATGGGCATGTGCCTAAAGCTACTGCTGCCTTCTACACTGGCCCAAAGTTCATCGAATTTTGCCTTTGCTTGTCCGAAAGGGGAGACACATGCCATGTCTGCTGAAGTAGTGTGAATCTGCATCAGTGTACGTGAAAATTACTTCAGCTATTATCTTGCTATTAAAGCAGGGCCCTAAGCAAACACCCACACTCCGCAGTTTGAAGTGCCCGCAGAGGAACTTCATCCATGTAACTCTGCGGGCAGGATCAACCCAACTTTCGCTTGCGGCCCGACCCGACAGATCCCGGGGACGCGCTTTGCCTCGGCCTCCCGCGGGAGGCAGGAGGCGCTGCCGGAGGGGTCCGGGCCTCCCCAGCCCCTCACAGCGCTCCTGAGCGGGCCGGGCCACGGCGACGGCGCTCGCCTCGCCTCCCCTCCCGGCCTTCAACTGCCGGACATCTCTCTCCTTCAGTCACCCGCCTCCTCCGCCCTGCCGCCCCCAAGACAGGGCGCACGGCCGCCCGCCCCGCCGGCCTTCCCCTCACCGCCGCTCAGCCCGGAACGGCTCGGCGCCACGGAGCATGCGCGCAGGGCGGGCGGCGCCTGCGCGGTGCGAGCCCGGGCCGCTGCCAGGGGCGGGCTGCGGTCGCGACGCGGCGCGGCGCAGCGCAGCGGCCGGGTGACGGCGGCGGCTCCTTCCGGGCGGTGACGGCGTCGCCGGCCGCGTCCCTCGCTCTCAAAATGGCGGACGGAGGCGACGGAGGGCCCGGAGCGGGAGCAGCAGCGGCGGGCGGCCGGGTCCCCGTGCAGCTCCAGGACCGAGCCGTGGTGAGGCTGCAGCCCGGTGCGACGGCGCGGTTCCCCCTTGCCCCCGCCCCCGCTCGCCCTGCCACTCCGCCGCTCGGTCGAGCTTTTCCTGCCGCGGGGTGCCCCGCTGCCGGCCGCGGAGGGAGCCGGCGGCCCCCCCTCCGCCCCCGCTCGAGGGGCGGCGCCGCGGGGGCCGCGTCCTCCGTGGCGGGGCTGCCGTGAGGCGCCGTGGAGGGGCGGGACGCGCCATTGTGCGACCGCTGTTACCGGCGGCACCTGCCGAGGCGGCGGTCCGTGGGGCCGGAGCGCGGAGACCGCGGGGGGGGAGAGCGGGCGGCCCGCTGCCGCCCCTGCGCCGCCGGAGGGGTGGGAGAGAGCACCCAGCCGCTGCCCGGCGCAGCTCCTGTCCCGGCGGCCTGGGGTGGCCGGCAGCGGCCGCCTCTGCCCCGGAGGACCAGCCGTGCCCTGGGCCCGGCGAGCCTCTGTCAGGCGGCTGGTTTGCCGCCAGCTCCCCGCAGCGTCTCCCACCCCCTGTCCTGTGTCTTCATCTGATCTCTACGTAATTAAACGAGATCAGACTGTAGAAAGCTTCAGAGACTGTCCTGCGTCCTTGTACGTGCATCTTTTATCCTTTTTCTGACTTTACCTTTCTTAATTAAAGGTGACTTTACTGCGGAGCAAACAAGGTTATTGTTCTGCAGAGTGTGAATGAAACAACAAACAGTGGAGTTTAGAAAGGATGGAGATAGAGACGGTTGTTTATTGGCTGAACGGAATTATCCTCTCTTTTTTTTTTCTGTGAATTACTTTAATTATCTATGGATTTAATATTCCCCTACTAAACAGAACTTGGTGTTGAATATGTCTTGGTGGTAGTAGGTAAGGGCCTTCTGTGCTTTCCTTCACAACCTTGTGAAGTGATTACTATATTGCAAACACTTTGGCTAGAGGAGTTTAAAACCCAAAGGCTGCCAGTTTAGGAAAGGGAGTCTGAACATGTGTCAGAAACCTTACATTTTATGTTACATTTTCCTGTAACAGCCTGAATACATAGTATGGTTTGGAAACTCTTGACTGTGGATGTTTGAAAGTTGGGCACTGGCAAGCTTGTAGAATAGCTACTTTTTATGTGATGCTACACAACATTAATAAAATTAGGAAGATATAAATCAGGAGATGTTTATTCTTGGAATTTCTCTTACAGGTGGCACTGCTAAGCCAACAACCATTGTTCTTTGTACCTTTCCTCTCGGAATTGTAAGGATATCTGCAAATCATAAGGATGTAGTCTGGGACTACAGAGTAACTCCTAAAGTGAAGTGTATTTCTGTGGCCATAACGGGCCTATGTGTAGACTTTTTTCTATGTTAGAAACAATTTGATTTTAAACTAGTAAAAATGTAATTTGATTGCACTATAGTGTCAAAAAATACAACCTGAGTCAGCCAACTTCTTAAGCTTGAGAGCTATATATAGAGTCAGAGAGGTATTGAGGGTGATAGTTGCAATCAGCACCAAAGCAATGCAATTAGCCTTTCATTATTCGGACATATAAGAGGCTGAATTAGCCCAGGCAATATGTAAAACTGGTAATAGTGGTATTGTGAAAAACATGAGGAAAGATGTTGAAGAGATCCTCAGCTGCTCAGAGTCGATGCTGGCCCACTAAGTTTTCTTAATTTTTATGTGGTTTCAGCCAATTGAGAGTGTCTGTGCTAGAATTCCCATTATTCCAAGAGAGGTGGGTGGCCACCCAGGCTGTGTTGTTTGCCATATATCCAGGCAAACTGCAGGAATTCTGACAGGGAGTATGGAATGAGGGTATTGTATTAAGGGAGAAGGAGGGCTAGGGTTATGGACTTAGGTTGAGTCTGACAGCATTCATGAAGTTAGATTGCAAACCTGGCTATACTGATGTCAGAGCCAGCTGTAACCTGGAAGCAGTACGCTGTGCCAATTTACTGCTGTACTAAAAGATGGTACTAGTTATGTCTTCAGGTCAGAAACTAACATTTCCTGACTGACATGTGTTTTCACTATGCACAGCTGGTCTGAACGCCCTTTTGCTGTGGTGCTATAATCAGGAAGTTGAAGAAGTGTGGAGCAGAAACAACTGGCTGAATGGAGTGAGCTTTGGCCTTACTGAGCTCACCGAATCTGTCTCGGTGTCAGCCCAGTCAGACTGACTCTAGCTCTCCTTTTTCATCTCTGGCTTTGGGTGCTGTTGGTTGTGGAGTAGCACCAGATCTGGCTGCATGACTAGTAAACTCCCAGAGTGCTGGGTGCATGATGCAGGATTGCCTGAATGATTCTGCAGGAGCCAGCCTGATTCTGGGGTGTATGGTGATGACTCAGGTAATAAACTCTTCTGCACCCAGCCCAACTCGGTGGTGTCTTCTGCGCGCTTAACTCCAACTCTTCAGGTTGGATGGCTGTAGTTGCAAATACCTGAGTTGGCGTTTCACTGCATTAGTTGAAGGCGGGTCCCATCTCTGCCCTCTACTTCCACTATAGTGGCTGTATTGCTTCCTGAGCTGAGCTGCTGTGAAATAGAGAGGGCTGAATTCGGGCTGCCCTGGCACTGACCTAGTAGTAAACCTTGTCTACCAAACTTAAGTTAACTTTCTTTTCTTTACAAACAGCATCTGCAGTTTGCTTGGCTGATTGATGGGCTGGACCTGGCTTGTGTAGTAGTTGGCTAGCAGGCATTGCTGGTGGCCTAATAAAAGCCTGCTTTGCAGGCTGAATCCAGCCCTGTGGTTGGTTGTCCATCTGTGTTCTAAACAAATTCCAGTTTTACTCCTGCCTGCTTTGGTGGCTGCTGTCTGGAATATAGGAGCAAGGTTTAGGTATTAAAATATTTCAAAGATTTTAATTTATACTACATCTTCAAATTTTGACATATGTGTACTTTCTCAGTAATATTTGTGGAGAAAAGGGATTTTTTCAGAAGTCCCATCTTTTGTCAGCTGTCAATACTCCTATATAAAAGTATAGATGTAAGTGGGGTAGTGGTGTCCAAGGAGAGGACAGCTTTATTGTTAGGATATTTCCTTTAAAGGCAGGAAAATAACTTGATTTTGAATTTTCATCTCAGAAAGCAAAACGTGATACAGGCACTTGTACATTTGAAAGTGTTTTCAGATCTTGTTTTGAGTCATTCGATGCCATTATATAGTTCAGAAAATGCATGTGAAGAGCCTTGCTTATGTAGCTGTGTGGTAATCAAATAGTAATATGGAGGGGATATTCATATACAGGTGATTTCTTGAGATTAATGAAATCTCAGTCGGGCATCTTATTTTGGAGTTGCAGTGACTTCTTCCAGTTTTGAATCTAACCCATCCTAAACTGAATTAACCTGCTTAGACCAGATGACATGTCTATATAATTTTATATCAGTTTATGTTAAGCTAAGTCAATTTAAAATTTCATCTTTAGGTAAACCAGCATATTGTTTTGTGTAAATAAGCCCTGAATTGCATATAGTTAAAGCCACTGTTTTTAGAACAGTGCAGTGTATTAGCAGAACAGTGTATACTGTACACTTGTATCAGTGTCCAAGTGGAGTCCATGAAGTTGCAACAGGTAACTGGAGCATCGCCAAGGTCCTGCTTGCGTCCTTATACATTTGGCACTCTATTGAAGTGCTTTCATTTTGTTATGGCATTGAGCCAATGCTGTGGTTTTTCCTTCCTTGCCTGCTTTCATGTTTACTCATGCTTCTCGGTAATTTTTGTGGCTTTTTAGTGCAGCAGCCAACTGCGATTGTGAAAGTATCTGTAATCTTTGCTCAAGTCCACATGAAGTGCACAAATTATGGTTGCTGTAATTCTGCTGTGATACAGTTACAGTACTGCGAGAGTTATGTGGCTCCAGGAAAACGTAGCTGCAAGTGGATGTTCCTGATAGCATGCAACTGTTTAAGTTGCTTCTAGATCCCAGAGCAGTAGAGAAGCTAGGGATAAACGGGTTGATTTTTGTATATAAAGGAAAGCATTTGGGAGATGCTGAGCGAGTGCTAAATACAGATAGATTCACCTGAATTTTATTAAACATTCATTCACTGCAGAATTAGACTACATATACAATGCATCTTAAAATTCATGATAATTGGAAAATTGAGTGGTTGTAAGACAAGGTTGAGTACACAGGAATTAATACAAAAACCTAGTGGTTGTTTTGGTTTTGGGGGGGAGGTTGCTGTTTATTTTTTTCCCCAAACATAACTATACCAAATCAATGAATTACTTTATAAATATCCACTGTAGTTGCAATTTTTGAAGTGCAGTCTGGTGCTAAGAACTTTGACAGTTAATCTGTTCCTTCGAAGGTAGGAGACCATGGCATGGATATTAAGGATCAAACAAGGAAAGAATCAAAGTATTTTCCTTTTTTTTTTCTTTAGAAACAAAATTAAAAGGATCTGTCAAATGAATAGTCAGAACTTAAAGAAAAACCTTGATTTTAAAGTCTCACAGAATACTACAAATAATTCTGCAAAGATGATGATTTTGCTAGTTTTCTAGGGAGAATAACTTCCCCCCCCCCCCCCCAAGATGCGTACTTTGCACATTGTTTTGCTTTAATATGTGATACTGAGTTCCTGTTTTCCCCTAGTGTTGATGTGTTAATTGTGCATTGCTATCTATGTAGCGCAGGTTTGACCGAAAAATTTGGGACATGAAATGCGTTTAGATTGGATGCCTCCAAAGAAATGGGAATTACTTCTAGAATTTCTGGCTACTTTGTTTTGGCTGTTGAACCTACTTAGTACTGTTCTGCTAATTTTGTAGCATGTTTAGGCTAGAGTGTCCAGTTGGTAGGCAGTATGATAGAGATATCTATGTCACGGCAGAGAGAGAAGTACAGGCCGTAATTTCACTTCAAATGTCTCCTTGGGTACCCGTTTGCATTCAAGCGCTTACCCCCATGAACTGAAGCTGTACTCTTGTGATTTTGGAAATGATAATGATTTAAAGCTGACACCTGACCTGCAGTTTCAGAGGTTGAACAGCCTGGGTCTGTACATTGTTTACCCTGAAGATGACATTAGTTTTAGCTGTCCAGCAGCCGAAACAGTAACCAATGGTGCTGGTGGTTACTTCTGCTTCTCTGGTTGTCACTGGTTTGCTCTGGTTCAGCTAAACTGGTAGTTGTTGGAGGCTACTGGAATCAAGGCAGATTCTACTGTAGACAAAGCTTTAGTACTGTGTGCTGTTGTTATGAGTCTCATTCCCAGTGGGCAAACACCTGCATCATTAAAGCATCTTTTAACATTAATTGGCACCCTGCTTTGGCTTGGGGGCCAAAGTTTAAATGAATGTAGAGATCAAACAGTTCTTTTATGTCTTCAGGTCAGAGTTGATGTTTTGTTAGGACAATGTTAGACAGTCTTGAATGTTACCCATGTTGTGCCAATAGAAGATAACTTATGAAACCAAACTTGCTTCTTTCAGTGTAAATACTGACATCCAGAGCAGACCACAGTTTGGTATATGGCTGGTTCCCAGCTACGTTATGTAAAGGAGCCGTGTGACTGATATGTCAGATATTTTGTAATTGAGTCATTTTTTTAAGCTTAAATTCTCTACTGAAACATTGGCTATACTTTGTCAGAGAATGTGAAATGCATTATGAACAGCTACGTAGTGCTTATGTGACAAAAAAAACTAGACTAAGTTTCTGTTTTAACTCGCTGAACTGTGCCCTGCCTGGGATGGTAGAATTTATGCTCCTAAAAAAAATTGAGTTTGATTTAAGGCAGGGAAGAAGAAATATGCTAATTAATTTCTAGTGCTTATTTTTTAAGTTTCTTCTTTGGGGAATATATATCTTTCAGGTTGAAATAGATTGCCTTGTCTCCTTGTTACTTTTACTAAAAATAATGCGAAGTGTTCTGTACTGCAGTTGGATCTTATTTTCTGTGCATTAGAAAACTGATAATTTTATACCAAAATAAACAGAAGGAAAAACTGAACTAAAAATTTAAAAGCAGAAGCTTTATATGACAATGTTAATTCAAGAATCCTTTGAAGTTTGCTTTCTAAAGAATTTTTAAGTATTCTGCATACTTATCAAAGAACTTCTGTGTGTTTATCCTTTTAAAATGTCTTTTATGGTTGCTCAATTGGATAGACAATATCAGGATAAAAGTTTTCTGGGATCTGTTGTCCTGCTAATCTCTGTTTAACTAGTAACAACTGTTCTGTGCATTAAAGTAAAGCAGTCTTTTGCATTTGATATTTATGTTGAATGGCACCTGCTTGAAATCAGTATGTCCCCAGCATTTTATATATTTACTTTTAAAAACCTGCTTCTACCAGCTGTTTTGACAGGCAGCTGGTATTGCCATCTCATGCTTGACAGATTCATGTTGTGCACAAACTAAGTAAGCTGTTTTACTATTCCTTTGAACTGGAATATTGGACCAGGTACAGGTTTTAGTTTGTGCTACTGGCAGTGTCTATTCCTTTATAATTTGTTGTTTAATGTTTATAAATATTAGTATTCCTTCTTTTCACTCATTACATTAATGCATATATGTAAAAATATAGTCTTGAAATTTATGCAGTCACTTTTGCACTAAAAGATCAGTGTGTCAGTCAGTGCAGTTAAAGTAGAGCTGCTGCTTATAGTCTTACCTAATGCAAACTGTTAGTTTGAAAAGACTTTAGAATTCAAACAGAACAGTGCTTAGAATGTAAATCAAAAACTGTCATGGAAATAAGGCTATTGAATTAATGTACGTTACAAACGTGGTGCAATGATAAAGAAATTCTGTCATAGTGGTGAGAAATCTCGTTTGATGCTTGATCTATGGGTGAAAAGTGAATTGAGAGAGTTTGTTGCTAACTTTTTTCTCTTTTTCCTTATATACTTAGCTCTCATTCCTATTATTGTTTTCAGTATTCACAAATGAATGCATTTGTGAATGACAAAATTGGATATGGATACGTTAGATATATCAATGACAAATATTTTGCTCTTATAGCAATGTTTGTAGGCAAATACAGTTTTTCATCCTCTGATCTTTTCTGACGTGATGCTTACTTGAAGTGTTTGGAAAAAACCTACAAACTGGCCTTTTAAATGTAGGAGAAACCTGTGTGGTTGGTTGGAATTGACTTTTGGGAAGATCTCTGTATGCTTATGTGTGGGAAGAAATATTAGTAGTCTGATCACACAGAGGACGACATCTTACCATATGCAAGATAAGCGATTATCTTCTAATGATTCTTTCTCAAGCAGTATTGTGAGGTACTGCTTCTATAGTCATATGTTTCTGAAGAGCCATTAAAGATTACAGGTTACTGCCTCTGTTATACAGAAAAAGTCAAATGTCTCGGACAAAATGGTTGCTGTCTCTGCTCTTTTGACAGAACTTCTTACACTTGAGAAACATAGCTTTGCAACTCATCCTGGTTCCCTTTGTCTCCCTTTTTCATGCAGTTTGAGAATTAATGCAATCTTAAAAAAGGAGAATGTGACATGAATGTGTGATTAAAGGAGGAAAAGAGATGGGGCTGGAGAAAGTTAGAGATGTCAAGCATAAAAGAAGAGATAGGAGACAATGCATGTGTTTGACGCATGCTTTTCACCAGTGTCAGGTTTCCAAGTGTCACCTTTGCTTACTTCTTTCAGTATCTGGGAATGCCCACCGGCATGGTGTGGATGTTGCTCCCTCCTCAGGAAAGGTGGTGGTGTGCTGCTGCCATGATTATTCCCTTAGCTCATTCTGGTCATTGTGGCAATTTTATTTCTGGGCCATGCATATATCCGTATGGTCCATGTGATGGCATGGCTGTTTCTTCAGTGAACTTTTAATAAAAATGAAAGTGACAAAAAAACCCCACCATCAAAAGAACTTTACTAAGGTTGCTTATACAGATATTTAAAAGCTGAGAAATTTCAGAATTCAATTTACTCCAAATGTATGTGGAGGTGATTTTTTTTTTTTTTTTTTTTTTTTTCCCTCCCCCCTAAAATCAGTAATTTTCAGTTTGCAGCCCAAAAATATTTTCTGGTGGAATAGTGTCAGTTGGAGTGGAGTGTCTTCAGGTCTGCTTCCTCTGGGCTTTCCTCTGTTACAGTCTGTGGGCCCCAGCGAGTAGGGTGCACGTGCCTGGGGGCTGTGGAGAGCCAACTGATAGTAGTATTGTGGTTACATGATAATGTTTTTATCTTAATTGTATTATCTCATGACCTCTGCCTCTTTCAGCACACTATTTCAAATTTATTCTTGAGTGGAATCAAATTTGGAAAATGACTTTTCCATAGGGCTTACTTGTAGCAGAAATTGGAAGATTAAAAGAGATTGAGAAGGAAGTAAGATTTCTCCTGGTGAAGGCATTTGAATCACAGAATGGTTGAGGCTGGAAGGGACCTCTGGAGGTCATCCTGTCCAAACTCCCTGCTCAAGCAGCGTCACCTAGAACAGGTTGCCCAGGACCATGTCCCGTCAGCTTTTGAATATGTCCAAGGATGGCAACTCTACAACCTCTCAGGGCAGCCTGTGCCAGTGTTGGGCAGAAAGCTGCAGTGCAAGCCCCATCTCTACTTGCAGCTGTCTTGCATAGCTCTTAGGCTTTTCTAGATTCCCAGCTCATCCTGTGCATGGGATGGTGTTGTGGTTTAACCTCAGCCAGGAACTAAGCACCACACAGCCGCTCACTGCCCCCCCCCCCCCAACCCAGTGGGATGGGAGAGAGAATCGGAAGGAAAAAGGTAAAACTTATGGGCTGAGATAAGAACAGTTTAATAGAACAGACTGGAAGAAACTAATAATGATGATAATAACAATAATAAAATTACAAAAATAAAAATAGGATTGGAATATATGAAACAAGTGATGCACAGTGCAGTTGCTTACCACTTGCTGACCGATGCTTAGTGAGTTCCCAAGCAGGGATCTGTCCCCCAGGCCAACTCCCCCAGTTTATAGACTGGGCATGACATCCCATGGTATGGAATACCCCTTTGGCCAGTTTGGGTCAGCTGCCGTGGCTGTGTCTCCTCCCAACTTCTTATGCCCTTCCAGCCTTCTTGCTGGCTGGGCATGAGAAGCTAAAAAATCCCTGACTTAGTCTAAACACTACTTAGCAACAACTGAAAACATCAGTGTGTTGTCAACATTCTTATCATGCTGAACCCAAGACCTAACACTAGACCAGCTACTAGAAAGAAAATGAACTCTATCCCAGATGAAACCAGGACAGATAGAACTTAATTGATGATGATACAGTATTTTATTTCCTCTTCACTGGTCAGTATATGGTTAATAAAGAAAAACTAACACATTATTCATTTATATGGTTTTTATATCTGTAGCAACTGAGAACTTGACAGGTACGTGCTTAGGTAAAGGAATGAGTGAGCAGAGGGAAGGTGGGACTACTCAAAGTGTTAATCAAAGTATTCAAACTTGAATTTCAATTGGTGTGCACAAGGGGCCAAAGCTACCATTGGACAGTCAATTTTAACTTAGGCTTGTGCCTTATTTGGCAGCTTCTGTATTTTTGATAGTTTTGTGTGTAATTTTTTACAATTGAATATAGTATACTAAAGAGATTTTGACACAAGGAATAAATCAGTTCTCCTAGGAGACACAGAGGGTATGGGATAGGTCTGAAGTTTAGTCTGGTGCAGCTTTTAGAAATAATAAGAAGAATATTCTTGTTTCTCTTGCAAATATAATGGATATTTCCTGGGTGATGTATAGGTTGAGGATATAATTTGGAGTGTTTACCAGTAGGCAGCCAGCCTGCTTGAGAGAGTTCTCTCTGCCCTTCTTCCCTCTCTTTCCCTCCTTCCTGTCCTTCCTTCTCTGGACAACATTTAAATAGAATTAAAAGCTTTGCACAGGAATGCTTGAAATGCTTGTGAGTTAGACTGTGTGGGAACCCATTCTACTCTTCTGGCAGATTTTCAGAAAAGCTTGTTTCTTGGAGCTATGATGTGCTCTGTTCCAACAATGTAGAAGCTAAACTTATGCCATCTCTTGGGAACATGACTTACTAAGATAGAAGAGCTACAGACAGATTCTCTTGTGCTTTGGAAAGAGAGCATGTCAAGGGGTCACATCCCACACCCCCCCATTTGAACAAATACAGTCACCAAATTGGGAGGGGAACTTGCCAAAGCCATAGTGTGGTATAGGTAAGTTAAAACAAAAATAAAAACAAGTTACAAGAAGAAACACATTTAAGGAGGATTATTGAATTATGGAGTTTAATTATGGTAAGAATAATTTACTTTCCATTCATCCTAAATCGGACATATAGAAAATAGGAACATGTGATCAAGGAATTCAATTTTCACTTACCTTTTTAGAATTTGATACCTTTCTGAGAACCCCCAGCTAAGCATGACATTTTTCTTTTTTAAGTGTTGTTATGCAAGTATTTGATAAATTTGGATTTAATTTTCAGTTGCTTTTTACAATTTGGTGTCTTTATGCCTCAGGTAAGCATAATTTTTATTAAAAAAATTGTTGCTGGGTAGTTAAAAAAATTGAACAACTTAAATAAAATAAAAAGCCAGTCAGCTAATTTGTTTCTTTTTCCTTTTGTTCCTTAGCACTGTGAATATCTGAAAATAAATACATACCTGTATATTTTGAGTGCATGTATGTATATGTATATAGAATGCATATGTATTACATGCATGTGTATGCTAGAGTTTTTACGACCAATATGGTGATCACAGTGGTGCTTGCTGCTCAAGTAATAAATCTGTTCTTGATCTAGAATTTTTGTTAGAATTGGAATTTAAATAAATTATTCCCTTCACTTCATGGATGAATCTTCATTTTTAGAGATTTAAGGATGGGTTGAATGCATTATGATTCAAGAAATCTGATTAGACTGGTCAACCTACACTTATAAAATGAGGATATTCTAGGATGATTTGAGGACAAATTTGCTTTCCTGCATGACCACAACATCCATGGCTTCTCTTTTCCATCAGTGTCTGCCATGCATTTTCTTCCATAACTTTGAGTTTGTGGATCACTGTAATAAATGAAGTAACGACTACCTAAGGGTAATGCTAAGGAAGATAGAAGTCCAAAATATCAATAGAAGCCTCAGGCTAAAACTAAACATATTAGAACTGTAGTGTGTCTTATTAAAGCCATAAAGCAAGTGTTTAGAGTGACTACAACGCGGAACAAATCTGTTTTAAGAGATTAGTTTTGGTTAATGGATGTTATTGTTAATCTAGGCTGTTTCAACATGGTATCTCACTTCTATTTCTTCTGTTTAGATTTTGTATGTAGGCAGTGTTTTGTACTTGCCTGTATTAGGTAGACATCCAGTTTTTTAGAAAACAAATATACAATTTCTACATGATGCTTGCAGATCTGGCTTTCAGAGTACTGGCTTAGAGGAAATTTCCTTTACAGCTATTTGTGAAGCTATGTATATTTTTTTCTTGTTCTTGCAAAAATAATTTTTGGGGCAGAAATCAAGGTTGTGTATGAAAGGAGATTGTCTTTAGGAGCCTTGATGGGTAAACTTGTTATCTGATTTGCGATGGGGAAAAGCAAAAGGTATTTCTAAATAATGGGGATAATGTGAAAGAAAGAATATTCAGACTTGAAGGACAGAAGTAGAACAACTGGAGAAAACTGTTCAGAGAACTACAGTAGTTGCAAGTAAAATTAGGGACTTAAATGGAGAAAACTAAGAACCTCAAGTCAAAATACAAGTACTTTTATTAATTGCCTTATAAATATGAAATTGCATTTTAGTCTTTAAGGACATTAAGCTTATATAATCAGTTGGGCTTATTTCTCCCTCAGTAACTATTGAACCCTGATGACCAGTTTCAACAAGATTTTACTGAAGGATGACAATTTCAAAGACTATTAAGTTGCTGCACATTTTGTGACCATCAGCAGGCTAGGGAATGAATCCCAAACTTATTTCCCAGCTAAGACAGGGAAACCTGCTGCTGCTGTTTTTCCATTTGTTGGCAGCTAAACAAAAATCAAGATTTGTGTATTGGCTGTCCTGTTGGCAAGCAAGTAGTAGAAAATTAATTAGTGCAGGGGTTGCTCTACAGTGGCATAGTACTTGGCAACTCTTGCCTCAGAGTGTTTTATTAGAAGACTTCAAGGGAACAGAGGTTACTGTGGTGTGTACTGGAAAGAAAACAGCAGAGGAATTCTTGGGAAACCATGGTTTCTTGGGTTATTGTTTGCAGAACTGACTTCTGATGTGGAAAAGAATTCCGGATTCACAGTAGAAGTGCTTAATCCTATTTTCTTTATATTTATTCATTTATGTTTATCCATGGGTGTACTTTTCTTGCAGTGGTGTGATGAAAGATTCAACTTCCAAGCTACATTTTTACAGTGCTTGGCAAAACATGTGCCAAATATTTACTCAGCTGAAATGGACCCCTTGTTGGAGAAACAAGAAGAAATGGTCCAGGCAGCGATATTATACCCCCTGGAATGTTATCTGTTTGGCGAAGACCCAGATATATTCCTGGAGAAACTACAACAGAGTGGAACCTCCCAGCTCTGTGGGAAGGTTTTCAAAGGAGGAGAGACAACATACTCTTGCAGGTAAGAAAAAAAACTTGATGTGTTGTCATTAAACACCTGTCATCCACATTTTGCATAGAATGACAGAACATTTAAAGAAAAAGGAGTGACCATGTTTTAGGGCAAAAAGGCAATATAGAAAACATATGTATGTGGATAGTAGAAAAAAATGCAATTAGATTGCCCATGAATGTAAAACTGGATTTTCATGTGTTTGAGTGCATGACTGAAACTGTCAAAATTGAACTTCAAAGTATATGTTCTTTGGCTAACTTCGTAAGGGAATTCTCTTTAGATTTTAACCTCTGTTTTAAAAGTTAGAAACATAACCTAGTGGAAGTGTAGCAGAAGTTTCATTAGCAAACCGTCTACAGTTGTTGGAAACAATAATAAACATTACTTCAGAGTCATGATGGTTTTTAATCGCTGCTTATTTTTAGCAAAACCAGAAATATGTTAGCAATAAGTTTTGAAAGTGGAAATCAATCATGTTTCTGATTGATAGACTCTGATATAACAGGTTCGGGTACATGGTTCAAGTTTAACAAGATTGACTTAAATCTTTCTGTGATGTGGAGTAGCCAATGTTTTTATAATTTTAATGTTGTTAATCTTGGTTGGGTTTTGGTTTTTTTTTTAGAGCAGCATTTTCTTTTGTGCATGAAAATTCCATGTGTTTGTTTTAGAAAGTTTTCCAGTTACCATTTTTGTTGCAGAGACTGTGCAGTTGATCCAACTTGTGTACTCTGTATGGACTGCTTCCAGAATAGCATTCACAAGAACCACCGGTACAAGGTAGAAAAATATTACATTAAGAAATTGTACTTGTAGCTTTAGAGAAGATTTTTTTGAGGATATAATAAACTGCATATAAACCATTAGTAGTTTTTATTAAAAAATCTCGGATTTACTAATTAGTTAATTATTTCTCTATCATGTTTCTAACTACGTAAAGCCTCTTAAGAACAGTAACTTTCTAATTCAAGAACCTAAGGGTAAGGGAGTGTTTGTGAATGCATACATTGTTATTCTCTTTGGCAATATCACAGAAGTGTGTGTCAGAGCAAAAAGCTGTGACTGAAAATGACAGTCCTGTCCTGAGTCCCAGCCTGTACCCTATACAAGGGCTATTACTTCAGCACTTATGTCACTGATGCAGTCTCTACATTTTCACTCTGTTCCTCTCTTAAGATTTGCATAAGCTACTTTGTACTTAGTGTGGATTATGATAAAATTAAAACAAATGTTAAGCATCAATTTTTTATTGAGGAGATTGTTCTAGAACTGGATCATTTCTTTCTGATATCCTTTTAATTCTCTTTGAGCCAAATCTTTGTTATAATTGAGAGATTCCCATGCTTTAATTAAAGAAGGATCTTTTAAATAATTCTTAGCTAACTCCCTGCCTAAACTGTCACCTACAGTTTCCTTCCCAGGCCCCCTTTTTGCTTGTCCTCTTCACTGAGAACTCTTATTTCAACAGCCTTGGAAGCAGAAATGGAAAACAATGAATTAAGTGTCATTTTTTAAGCTGGCCTAAAAGAGGCAAGAAAATCTACAGAAACATTATGTATTCAATTTAATTATCTTTCATGACCAAAAAGTGGGCTAGACTTTTTTGCAGCTGTCTTTCTATTCATTGATATGACATCTATTGAAGAGATTTGTCTTATTTGTATTATCAGTTGATCATAAATCCCCTTTCAGTGGCTATGTTTCAATGAGAGACAGTTTGGAAGAAGGTCCTAGCAATCTCAAAATTAACTGGGACTAAAATGCAATATTCTGCCGCTCTGTATAAGTCTTTGTATACTGATCTGAAAATGTGTTGTAAATATTGATTCAAAGACATACAAAACAACTTGGATAATGCAAATAGAACTTTCATACAGACACACGTGCTCCCACACAGTTTACAGAGAGGTAAGATGAAAACCAGGGAAAATAGATAATAATGATACCAGCGCAATTTGGGATCACAGCTGGGCTGAGAAGCTGTTGTCCTTTCCTTGTTTTTCAGTAACTTCTTCAGGCAATACATCAGCCATAGAAATAGGTAGTCAAACGGGAGCAGATTTGCTGCATTTCCATTTAAAAGATGCAATCTAAAGAATACAGATTATGCTTTTGATAGATTCATAGAATAATTTAGGTTGGAAGGGACCTAAGGAGGTCACCTAGTCCAACCTCCTGCTCAAAGCAAGTCTAATTAGATCAGGTTATTTAAAATGTTTCAAGTAAATAACAAATTTTTGAATGTCTTTTTATTGGGTCATTTAGTGTTTTTATAATTATTTTAGGATTGGGGATTTAGAGTAAGCTAAGGATAATTATTTTTGCCTGAGTTTTTTGTCTGAACTTTTTGCCAAAATGAAGGGTCAGAATTTGTACTTTTCTGAAAGTGTAATGCAAAGTGAGAGTTGCAAGAATATATTTAGATGCTGATTATATCTTATTATCTTTGGTTAGAAGTAGAGGTACTACTAAATGCCTGTTAAATATACACATGTTCTTATTTATTTTCAAACTTTACCAAGTAATTTGTAAAGAAGGCATTAAGCACCTTGGCTATGATTTTGCTAATAAAACCAGAAATTATTATTTTGCTATTTATGAAGCACTTATTCATCAGTCATAGGCTTTTTCGCTACTTTCTAGTTATATTTGTTTGAGACTTGCATGCTTTTTTGCAGCGGCAACTGTATTTCCTCCTTTATTGTCTGCTCAAAAAGCTTATATTCCCCCCCCCCCCCGCCGGTCCTCTGAGAAGTCTCCTTTTATCTAAAAAGAAAAGAAAAAAAAAGGTTAAGTCTTTTAGTTGTGCAGTGACGTGTATTTTGTAAGTAAGTATTTATACTTGTGTTTGACTTTAATGCACGTTTCTATTTTTCTGTTGCTTTTTATGTGCGTATTTTGTGACTGAAATACATGGTTTTTAAAGATGCATAGCTCCACTGGAGGTGGATTTTGTGACTGTGGGGACACAGAGGCATGGAAGGCTGGACCGCTGTGTACTAAACATGAGCCTGGAGCATCAGGTTCTGCAAAAGAAGTAAGAATATTGCTTAAAGTAAAAGAATAAATATTGTAAATACTGCCTTTTTAAAAAAAAGTGCTTATTCCTGTATGTGAAAGTATGTATAGTGTATAATTCATGTAGCAGGTCCAATTGAGTTGAATCAGGATTTCCTTGGTTAAGGTGTTTGTTGGGGTCAAACATATATATTGGACATCCTTTATCTCCAAAGTAAAGGCAAAAACAGTACAACAGTTCCAGCTACTTGTCTTGTGCATTTCTGTCTTCGGTTTGAAATTAAAATTGCAGTCTCTTGCTCTTTTCTTTCCTATGTGTATTACTCGGTTCTTATTTACAAACAATTGGTCTCCCAGTGGTTAGTAAATGTTTAGATATAGTACTTCATTTTAATAATTTTTTTTTCCACATTACTGCATTACTGAACAATTTTTTTGTCAGTTACTTCTGGTGTGTGATCTGTCACTATGACTAAAATAAGTCCCTATGCTTTAAAACTAACCTCTTATGCTAGGATGTCTCCTGCTTATTGTACCTCATAAAGCAGCGTATTAACGAGAAATATGCCATTTTATACGTAGTTCTCAAAGAGAATGTAGGCAAATCAGTTGCTTCAGGTACAATTGGTTTTTTTTCAGAGTCCTACATTCTGAGATAAATCAGGACAAAAAACCCCCTTAGCACTCATCATTGCGAATAGACCCCTAATTCCTCCTGGTTTTGTTGCAAAAGTACTGTTCTTTATGATCTTGCCAAAAAAATCAAATGGAAAAGGAGTAAAGAGCACTGGTATTACAGAAAAATGAGACAAAGGTTTCCTTCACTTGTCTATACTTCAAAAAATGATGACTCTTAATGGATTTCAGGGATAAAAATAGTTGAAGCTCCAAGAAGGGGTCATCTGATTACCACTTGGAGCTTGTCATTGTAATGTTCACCTGCCTCTACTTCAGTGAAGTCTATTCTGCTGTGCAGTACTTATCCCTGAGTACTAAGCCATGGGTGGCTGATACAGGTTTTCATAAGTAATATGTAGGTAATCAAGAGAGCCAAATTGTTTCCTTATTGTTAGAATACCCCAAAATAGCTATGGTATCGTTAGTTTTACTGCTGTCACCATCACTTACTACATATGTGTTTAATACTTTTTTCCAGCATGTTCTAGAGGTGTTTCCAGAATAAGAAACTAGCACAGTTCCTATTTGGGAAGTATGCATTTTCCTCCTTGTGTTCTGAAGGAAAATAGGGTGGGTTTTTCACAATTCTAAATTTGTGGTACTGTTGATAAAAACATGGGAGGGTAGAGAACTCATGTGTCTACCAGCTACAGAGCCAGCTTTGGATACTATGGAAAACTTATGTTACAAGATGCTCAGTATCCAATTTCTACCTGATTGCCAAGAGGTCCTTATCATATCATGAAGAGAATTTAGGAATGGTCTTAAGACAAAACATTCAGGACTCAGTTGAGAATTAAGGCTTCTTCCACTTGAAAATTAAGTGTTTCCAGCCAAAGCATCTTCATTGCTCCTAGGTAAGTATATTACTTATATCTCAGCTGAGCAGTTTGTCCAGTTTGTCTTACAGACAGTAGCTAGCATACATTATGGATTTCACCTGTGATGGCTTTCAAAAACATTTACACAGATACCAGGATGAATGTGGACCCATGAGGCACAGTAAGAACTTTTAACAAAAAGATTCTAAACAAAATAGATTGTATCTCCCAGCTTTAAAATTTAGGTCTCTGTATGAGATTTTCTAACAGTTGTTTCAGCACTTTACTTTTGAGAATAATAGTATTTTTTGGTTCCAACAACTCTGACCAGAGTCCCTAAAATGGTTTATGAAATGTTTACTTCCTGCTGGGGAACCTGTTTCTCTGCAAGGTATAGGTTTTGATCACACAGGTCTGATTTTTGCACCTCTGAAAGTATATTCTGCTTTTTACCTCCCTTTCCTTTAGAACATCTTTTTCATAACAATATATGTAGTTATTATGCAGTCAGTCTATGTAGACTCTCTAGTAAAAGGGCAGAAGTACAACCACTACAACAATAAAATGCATCAGTATATTAATATATATACTATATTTAACTATTTGGTAGATTGCATTACATGACCATCTTCCTTTTTTAATAAAAGACTTGTCTGTCAGGGATTTTTTATGACAAAGAGGCTTGTTGGTGTTTGAATTACCTCATAGTTTGTTCTCCGTTTTGAGAATCAAGGACATTCATAATGTCGGAATTTTTTCAGCATATAGCACTTACTAAAAGAAATGAGTTGTCTGTTCTAAATGCACTTTGCATCTTGCGTATTTCTTTTCCAGCATGTTTTCTGATAGAATAGAAGTCTATCACATGCTTGTCAAACAAAAAACACTCTTTTCTGGATGGCCCTGACCAGTATTCCTTTAATTACTCTTAAGTGCAAAGGATATATCATGCTAGGGTGTTTATAAACTTACTCTGATCAGGTGGGAGCAAATAAGAGGAGGGATATGTTTGCAGTATGTTTGTCTGCTATGCAGAACATGGTAAAAATGTGCTTGGGAACTGGCTGCTATTTTTAAAAGGTAGATTAAGTTTAGACTTTGATTTACAGAATGACCTCCTTTTAAAAATGAGCCCTTAGTAGAGGACAGATTTCAGTCTACAACATTAAAGATAAGCACCAGAGTTTTTAGCCTTTCTGAAATGAGGTGAGCATTAGTAAAATACAGTACCCTTACAAAAAATCCTATTTAAACCTTAGTTTAAAAAAAAAAAAAAAAAAAAAAATTACAATGAGGAGATATTTACAAAACCTGGTGGCATGTATGTAATATGGGGCTCAGAAAGGCAATCCTTCATTTTAGAATCCACACTCCAGGCTTTTAGGAGTCATCTGTTCCCTATTGCTTCCAAATTAATGTCTTCACTATGCCAGAAAAATAAAAACCTTTTTGCCTAAATATGTCCTTAAAACCAGATAACTTTAAGAATTCATGTCTGAGATGACATAAAAATACTTCCCAGGCACATTTGCTTTAAAAAAAAAAAATAAATTTGGTTGTTAGTTATTTTTAAACTTTGATATCTAAACATACTTTTTTCAGTCTTCTGCAATTTTGTTTTCTGAAGCTTTACCTGAAGCTTAAATAATTACACATTTTTGGGCATAGTTCTAAGGCAATTTTATTTTTACCCTTTCAGTCTACATTAGATGTATCTTAATTTCATTTTACTGTGACTTATATTAATGTGGGTAGCACTGGAGCTGGCATTGCATCATTTAACTTTTCACAATTTGTATGAGTACAATCCCCATTTTTAATAATTTATAAATCCTTTGATGTGGTTTCCTTTGATTTCTTCTACAGACTGAAGGAGAGCAGCATGTCTTACTACAAGGTTCTTGTTTGGAGTATCTTTGCATGGCTCTGCATTTTCCTCCAGCTCTATCATTTTTGCTTAACAAACATTAATACTTAAAAAGCCAAACTCTTAAGAAATACTGGAAAAAAATTTAGTATATTTACAACTCAGTTCAATTAGACTATTCTTAGCACTATAGTTTTTTTCATTCTGCTCCAAACTTTAAGATGATGATAGCTTTGTCAGTCTGAGGAAAAAAATAATTACCCCAGACATTTACATTCTTAATTACCAAGATCTACCACAAGCTTATCCAAAATTATGTACACACAGTGATATTTATAGACCATGATTTCATTGGCAGATGTTTTAGATTGAATGTTTGACTCCAAATTATTCTTCTAATGCTTATCGGGTCAGAAAACTGTTGTTCAGAGCTTTGGAAGCAATTGGTCATGTTAACGCATTTTTACTTCTCTTCTACTACCTTTTTAGCTTTTCCATCATATGGACACAACATGATTTTACTTGGGGTTTGGTTTTGTTGGTATTTAGTTTTTTGTTGTTTTATTATTTTTTTTAAGCAATCTGCTTGATAAATGTGAGTATAGTTGATTTAAGAATTTTTCACAAACATGATTCTTAGCTATATTAAACACATCACTCTTTCGGTTCTTTTATATTTAACATGTCAGGTTGTGTATTGCAGAGGTGAGTGCCCTTAGTACTTTGGGATTAAAAGTCACATGTGAAAAGCTTTAGTCTTGGAAAGCATCTTTGTTTCTCATGTTTTTCTCACTCTGGCAAACACATACATACTTAGATTTTGTAGGCAGTTTGGGTGATCCTAAAGTTATAGGAAACTTTGTGTAAATACCCTGGAGAATATCAGCCTCTGTTTCTGTGTCATATTTGTGTATGAAATCACTGGATTCGGTTGCATTAACATTAATAGCAACATTATATACCATTTATATATGCATATGCTGAAAGGAAGTTGGTATGTGGAAAAGGTCATCAGGGCCTTTGGATTAAAGCCCTCTTTTCACACCATGTCATTGCAATGTATCTATGTCTTGTACCTGAATATTGATTGCTTCGTTCTTAAGTGCAGATTTGGCAATGATTTTCTTTGCTTATGACCTTAATTTCTCTCCTGCTTAAATGCTTATGGAAAGGATTAATAATATTATATGATGTAGACAATTCATTTAATGAGCTTTATCTGGGTGGATGGGGAATATGTCAGTTCACAGGGATATTTTGAATGATTTCTAGATCTGGGATGGGACCTCTGAAAAGAACAGATTTAGGTTACCTTGGATGATTCTGTTCAAGGAGTGTCATAAATGTTTGACAGAATACTCACACCGATGAGCAAGCAATGCAGGGGAAGAATTTTGGTCTGGACTGCAAACTTTTAATATCTCCAGGTGTACGGAAAGCTATTAACCAGCTTTTTATAAACTTAAGTTTAAAAAAAAAACAACATTGAAGTGTCCTAACACATTTGGTGAGGCCTTTTGTAGTCTGTTCCTAGATAAAAACGGGATGTAGGGAATAAAAAAAAGTAGGTGAAACTGTTGGAATACTGCCGAAAACCCTTGGGATGAAATAATTTTGAAGACAAGAAATTAGGTGAGATTAATTTGCTTGAAAATCAAGAAAAGGCTAACTTCCTGAAACAAATATAGTAATAAGGTGTTCTACCAATCTTTTAATTTTTTAAATTTCTTTTCCATATTAATATTATCTCCTGTTTTACAGAATTCTGAATGTCAGTTGAATGAAGAAATTATGGAGCACTCTAGGAGGGTGTTTCCTTCTGTGATAAAATACATGGTAGATATGCTTATATGGGAAGAGGAAAAGGAACTGCCTCCGGAGCTCACAATTAGGTAGGGAGTATTTCCAACTTTCTCTTCAAGGCATTAGAAACTTTGGTAATAATTTTGCCTGTGATATTCTTACACTCATGCAAACATATTAGTGCCAAAATCCCTGTAAAGAGTCCTGTAGCATTTTTGACCTACAGTTATATAGAGAAAAGCTTTTGATACTTCATGGGAAAAATAGTGCGTGACTGTGCTCCATCAGTCGACAAGGGGAGCTGCTCCGGAGTTGGCCCGATCTGCAGTGGAGTGGCAGAACTTGGCACACAGTGGGTTTTCCGGAGGCAAGGAAACGCCAGAGCAGCGGAGAGGCCTGCCAGGAACTGGCAGCTCTTGTGGGAGATGCTGATGAGGCCTGGGCATTGCCAGAGCAACCCCTACCACCCCCACACCTATAAAAAGCAGCCTCGGAAGCACTAGCTACCAGGACTTCTGCAAACAGAACAGGCAAACAGAGCGCTGGCATGCCAGCCAGGACTTGGCGCGGCAGTTTGTGTGTAGTCACCCTACCAGCTCAAGAGGTGAGTTCAGCTGGTGGTTACCACCCTCTCAGAAGGAGCTTAGCTATGGTATCCATCTGGTGGAGAGCTATGTCCTATTCACTCACCAGAATGGATGTGGCAACCCAGAGCTCCCATGAAAACATGCAGCTGTCCAGGTCTCAGGCTGCAGAGAGTGCTGGGGCCTTTCACTGGTAATGGATGGCAGTAGTGAGAACAGTTGTGTCAGGTGTGACCAGGTGGATAGTCTGCTCAGCCTGGTGGTGGAGCTGTGAGAGGAAGTAGAAAGGTTAAGGAGCATCAGGGAATCTGAGAAAGAGATAGACTGGTGAAACCATGCTCTGCCCTTCCTAAGACAGAAACAGGAACAGCCACCAGAAAAAAAACAAGATCAAGGGATCCTGTATCCTCGCCCAACCAGGCTGAAGGCAGTAGCTTAAAGGAAAGGAGTGAATGGAGGAAAGTCCACACTCAGGATGGTAGACGAACCCCCTCCTGGCCCACCTTGCCTGCCCACGTGCCTCTGTACAATAGGTATGAGGCTCTGGATGTGGAAGGCCAGTCAATGGATGGTGTGGATGACGGTCCATCTATACCAGAGGTGTTGCCAAGGTCAGAAGGGCCTACCCCCTGTATCATAACCACCTCCACGAGGAAGAAAAGACAGGTTATAGCTGTAGGCAACTCCCTTCTGAGTAGGACAGAGGGTCCAATATGCCAGATGGACCCTCCTCTTAGGGAAGTCTGCTGCATCCCCGGGCCCGGGTTAAGGACATTACTAGGAAACTTCCTAGCCTGGTATGGCCCTTGGACTATTACCCATTACTGCTTTTCCATGTGGGTGGTGATGAAGCTGCAACGCATAGTCCAGGGGTGATCAAAAGAGACTTCAGGGCCTTGGGATGGTTGGTAAGGGAATCTGGAGCACAGGTTATTTTTGACTCTGTTCTTCCAGTTGCAGGCAGCGATACTGGAAGAAACAAGTGGACCCAGTCTATTAATACATGGCTCTGTGGCTGGTGTCACCACCACAATTTTGGGTTTTTCAATAATGGGATGGCCTACATGGCACCAGACTTGCTGGTGTCAGATGGGATTCACCTTTCCCAAAGGGAGAAGAGGGTTGGTCTTTGCTTATGGGCTAGTGGGGTCATTGACAGAACTTTAAACTAGACTTGAATGGGGATGGGGATAATATCAGGCTCGCCCGTGGCAAGCTGTGGGATGACACGCCAAGGTTAGAGGGATGGGGTGCTAGCGAGGGCCCTCAGCCTGTTGCTCTGAGACATGCTGGGTACACTGGAGCACACTTGAAGTCTTACAGAGATGAGCCAGGGGCTCCTGAGGTAATAGGAGCCAACAGGGAAACACCAGGGAAATACCTCAAAGGAATTAAGGGTTGTTCCTCTAAGAAGGTGACATGGCCAACAGCCCAGCTGAAGTGCCTCTACACCAATGCACGCAGCAAGGGCAGCAAACAGGAGGAGTTGGAAGCCACCATGCTGCTAGAAAGCTATGACCTAGTTGTCATTACTGAAACTTGGTGGGATGAATCGCATGACTGGATTGTGGCTATCAATGGCTACAGGCTGTTCAGAAGGGAGAGGCAAGGAAGGAGGGGCAGAGGCGTTGCCCTCTACATCAAGAACTGGATAGAGTTTGAAGATCTGTCTCTGAAGAATAGCCATGAGCAGGTTGAAAGCTTATGGGTAAGAATCAGAGACCGTGGCAACAAAGGGAACCTTGCAGTCGGTGTCTACTACAGACCCCGCTCAATTAAGGGGAGCCTCTTGACGAAACCTTCTTACTCCAGCTACAGGAGACATCGTGCTAGCAGGCTCTTGTCCTGCTGGTGGACTTCAGCACCCTGACATCTGCTGGAAGGTAGCATGGCGAGCTGTAGGCAATCCAGGAGACTCCTGGAATGCATTGAGGTTAACTTCTTAAGTCAGGTAATAGATAGCCCTACCAGCGGGGCTGTGATACTGGACCTGTTGGTCACCAACAGAAATAAGCTGATTGCTGATGTCAAGATTGGAGGCAGCCTGGGCTGCAGTGATCATGCACTGGTGGGGTTCACAGTCCTGAGGGATATGGATCAGGGGAAGAGTAAAGTCAGGACACTGAATTTTAGAAAAGAAAGCTTCCATCTCTTCAAGGAATTAGTTGACAGGACCCCCTGGGAAACTGCCCTCAGGGACAAGGAAGCAACCTGATCTAGTTGAAGATGTCCCTTTTAAAGGTCCCTTCCAACCCAAACTATTCTATGATTCTATGAAAATTGAAAAAGACTGTTGTCAGTTAAAAAGACAAGTGGCATCATAAAACAGCAGAGAGGGGAAATAATAATGGAATAATCAAATAACTTAAAATCTCCTTTGTATTTGGTACATGGTTTCTGTGGCTTTTTCTGGCATAGATGGTGAGGGGTGTGTGTCTCTGACATAAAGAACATTCTTAATTTTCTTGTATAATTTTTTTGTATTTGATGTTTCTCTCAAGCTATCAAGTTAGCTGTTGCTTGTATTGGATAGGACGCTACTTACAATTTTATTTTCATTTGTGTGATATGTTGGCTTTTTCCTAGTAGAGAGAAGGTAGACAGCTACTACTGTGTCCTTTTCAATGATGAACATCATTCTTACGATCATGTCATCTATAGCCTGCAAAGGGCACTTGGCTGTGAACTCGGTGAAGCCCAGTTGCATACTACTGCCATAGATAAAGAGGTTAGTGCATTCTGGATATGGGAGAAAGTAACTTTTTAATCATTAATAAGTGCTATTATAGTCTCTTGATCATAGAATCTTTGTTTCTGAGATGCTGGAGCTTGAGGAGAGAGAAAGCACTTGCTTCAAGAAAGTTTTTAAACAGTATTAATTTTTTTCTTCAGTACAAAGATGCAGTTTCTTGCAAAGGGGAAGAGTTGGTTTATCTGAAGTTGCTCCTTTCATGTTTGGCATGTTTGCTTTACCTTTTTTTTTTTTTGTTCTTAGCCGAGATTAATGTTTTATTTTAATGTATATTTTTCAGAAAAATACTAAGTCAGCAATATGCATATTTAGTTATATTTAATCAGAAACATACCTTGCATTTTGCAAGAGTTAGTGCTTCTTCTGGCTCAGACTTCAGATGAAAATCTTAAAACTTCAAACTAAGCAAAATGAAACCAGGAAGAACCCATGAAGGAATGTGGGTGAACCTGGCAATTTTACTACTTCATTTTTCAAACTAATGTCCCATGTAAAGACCTTACACTAGAAATGTAATTTTTTTTTTTCCACTGGGGGGGAAATAAGCATGATCAGAGTTTGAATTATCTTAATTGCAACCATATTTTTTTCACTTCACAGAAGTACAAAACTTACTTGTTAGCACACAGAGAAACTTTGTCTATAGCTGTATATGTATTTGTTGTGTATTTACATATAAAACATCTTACTATTATTTGAATCCTTTTTTAATCTGTAAAAACTGTGTTTTCTTTTTGTGTTTCTCTTTGTTCAGGTAATGAAAGTTTAGTTGTATTTAGTTAGTAGTGTCAGTCTTGGGTAATTACAAGTCTTGTCCTGCAGTTGCAGGTTTTGTAAAATATGTATATACATGCATGTTTATAGAGTAACTTTTAAAGGTTTTCATTATGAAGGTTCCTTTTGACTGAAATCTAAATTTTAGATCCAGAGTTGATCAGACTTCATTTTACAAAGCACCTGCTACAGCACAGGACTAGGTTGTATTGGTTTAATTATAACGGTTCCACAACATACAGCTGCTTCCTCTCTTCTTGTGTGAAATTCTGCTGTGTGGAGAGCTTGTTTTGGAAGCCCATACCTCTGATTCCCTTTGGGTGGAATTTGAGATCTAAGCTCACCCTGTTCCTGGTTTTATTGAAAGAGCTATCAAACCCACATGTATGACATACCCTGGTATTTCATATACGGAAGTAAGAAATAGTAGGAAAGATTGTAGAAAAGCAATTCAGGAGGAGTGTACTTTGTGCCAGGAAGAAAGTTGATATGGTTTGTATTTAAAGTATTCTGTGGAAATCCCGCTCATCTGTTTTAATGTGTACATGAATTTTCCTTATCTAATAATATTAAGATACTCAGACTGTACTTAGTTGTTCTGTTGTTAATTTAATTAAAATAGCTTTTTTCTAAAGATAATTATGTTAATTTGCTTCTAGATGTCTAAAAGCACCATGACTGATGTTGGTCCTTGTTTTTCTTTTGTGTGTAAAAAACATAGCAAAGGTCAGGCTTGTAACATTTTTGTTTTGTTTTTTGTTGGTCTCATGGTCAATATTGTCTTTAAACAGGGTCGTAGAGCTGTTAAGGCAGGACATTATGCCTCTTGTCAGGAAGCAAAAGAAGAAATCAAGGTAACTTCCTAAAATATCTTTCTCATTTAAAAAAACCAACCTTGTAATTATTAATACTGAAGACTTACTTGTCTGCTGTACAGTCTTTAACTTAGTACTTCATAGACTTTTATAACTTGCCTGTGAACTTTTTGAAATTGAATTTACTCTACCACATTTGGTATAGGTAGATACTTTCAGAAATAAAACGTGAAACTGATTTCTTTTTATGCTTGGGAGATGTAGTGGGTGTTGAAGACAAATATGAAAATTCATGTTACCTTTATTTTATACCTACTAATACTTACCTGACTCCTAGAGGCATTCTGAAAACGTTTCTCAACGACCACTTCACGTGGAGGTTCTGCATGCTGATGTTATGGCTCACCAGAAGTTTGCCTTGCGCCTTGGTTCTTGGCTGAATAAACTCATGAGCTATTCAAGTAAGCAGAATGGATTTATGTTACGATAATGCTATGTCAGTGTTTGAATGACTAGTTCTCTCAAAAAATGTCTTTAGCAGTGTTATATATGATACTCCCTTATTAAAATACATTCCCATTCCTCCGAATTAGTAAATAAATAATACAGTAGTATGGATGCTGATATCCATCAGTATGGTTACAAATAGCAGTACTTTTCTGTTCCTTCTTGTTAAAATAAATGTCTTTCCCTGCTTGAGCTCTGTCTGTTCCTCTAGAAGTTTTTTATCCTCAGTTTCAGCATCACATGCCCTATTTCAGTGACGACTTTGCTTAAAAGCTGCTCTTCCCAGTGCTGGTGGAAAGCTGCAGAACATCTTGATCAGTGAAAGCATACATCCTCTGCCTGAATTAATTCCTGCTTCAGATTTGATAGTTGCTGTTAATTAGACAGTTTCAGTAAAACAAACAAACAAAAGTCTTAAATTAAAAATCCGTCCAGTAGTGGGAAGTCTATTTTCAACTTTCAGACATTGTTCTGGTGTTTGATGATGCTCATGGTTTTAAAGACGACTTCTGAATCAACCTAATTTTGATTTCTGTTACTGGGTTTTGTCATGCCTGTGTTTTGGCAAACTAAAGACATTATAAAATTTCTTTTCACCATACAAATACGCATATATTAAGCTCTACTTGCTGCTTATCCTCCTCCTTGATAGGGTAAATCTGTTGGCCTGCTTCAGCCTCTTTTGTTAAGCTTGGATAATAAAGGGAATTTCTTATCTTTTTTTTTCCAAACACTTACTTTCCAATATTTCCCTTGAAATACAGATATCAGAATTGTACCTTTTTTTAATTCTTTACAATATTTTACAAATTTTAGCTTTCTGTTTTTCAACTTTGTATTTATTTCACTGATGGTGTTTTCTTGCTGGTCTGAGTTCCTCAGTTCTTTTAATTGGTACAAGTTTTTGACTGTGTGGTTTATTTCAAGGTTTCTAGTGAAAGTTTGATTTTTATACGCATTTCTTCTCCTGGACAACTTTTCTTATTATTTGCAATTTTATTTTATTACTTTATTTGAAATGCCAACTGACAGCTAATTATTCAGCTGTTGACTGTGTGAGTATAGACAAGTCAGTGTCAGTGCCCCAGCAAATCCCCCAAATTTTAGGTTTTTAAGCATTACTTCTTTAGCTGAGAGATAAGCTAAAACTAAAAAGGAGTCTTCCATGTTGGGTGTAGCATTTTGGCTTAGGAAATTGTTATAGGTTAACTGATACTTTATGTTTTATGAGAGTCTCAAGCACAAAGATTGAAGTCTAACTTTCCAGTCCATGTTCTTCTGCATTATATATGTAGGTGCTTGAAGAGCCTGATATTCTGTACTCAGCTGGAACTTTTTGGTGGTCTGGTGGTTCCCTTTTCCTGGTTTTGCTTCAAGTGGTAGAACACTGATCAAGAAGCTTTCAATTCTGTTATTTCCAAGTTGTCAGGAGGTTGATTCATGGCACTCTACTTTTCCATTTGAAATGAGTAATGTAAAAGCTCATTTCTGAATGTTGGTACCCATGAGTGACTCTGATATGTTGATCCCCAAAACTGCTTCAGCAAATACTGTATTTACTGACAGGTACAAGAAAATACAAAATAATGTTCTGAAATTCTACAAAAGGCTGACTTTCAGGGCCCAAGGCAGGGACCAGCATAGACTTGCCTAGCCTTTTTGTTTCTGTGCTGACATAGTGGACTCTTCTTATGGATCTGCTTTGCAAAACTGTCTAAATGCTTTTCATTTTAAAATACTCTTCTGCATCACTGGATTTATTAAATAAAGTAGGTAAGAATAATAGGAAGAAATAAGTAAGGAGAGAGTATGTGGGAGTATGTTCACTGAGAAGAAACTTTGTTAAAAAATAATTAATACTTAAGTGCCTTCTTTTTTCCTTCCTTTTTTTTTTAAAGAACAGAATTCTGTAATTCTCATTGTTGGCTTGTATCATTTAATTATCAAAGCATTCTTGTACAAATGAATAGTTTTATCCCTCTAGGTGACTTTCGCCAGATCTTTTGTCAAATATGTCTCAAAGAGGAAGCTGGATCTGAAAAGCCGTGCTTCATAAGCAAGTTGATGCTATGGGATGCAAAACTTCATAAAGGTTTGTGTATCCAGAGGCAAATTAATTTTTCATGTGTGTAACAAATGTGTAAAAGTAAATAAGTGCTATGCAGATGGAGTTACATTTCTGTATAATTTTTCTATTATGGTTTTTATACAGCCTTTATTTTTATGTCTGAGATAATTGATATTTTGTGTATGTATCTGCATCCTGAGTTTTTCCTGCTTTATGTATGTTGAAGAACCTTTCCACAAGATGTAGCCTGACTATGAGTGACTTGGTGCTTACCCTCTGTTTTAAATACATACCAACAAATGTTAAAAATAATAATAAAAAAATAATAACTTTGTTCATATACTTTGTTACCATTTAAAGGATTTTAATGGTTTTTAATTTAATAATCTATTCCTCTTTTCCACAAAAAGCTGCATCTTAGTACGATAGTGATGTGCATTGTATTGGCTCTTCACAGGGGCAAGGAAGGTTCTTCATGAACTTATCTTCAGTAGTTTTTTCATGGAAATGGAATACAAAAAACTTTTTGCTGTGGAATTTGTGAAGGTAAATGTTTATTTGTTTTTTATGCCATGAATTTTTACTAGCTTTGTAAAACTTCCCCTAAACCTGAAAATTTTTTCAATATAAATAATGAATTTTCAACAAGCAGAGCTTCAACAACTAGCTCAGCCTTTGTAGACTGCATTAATTCCAATGTCATTGGTTTGTTCCTTATGATCATGTAGGTAGATATGCTCATTTTGAATGCAGTATTGTTAGTATTCTATGTATCTTTTGAAATGGCAGATGAACTGCAACTGAAACTGGTCTTTCTCTTTAAAAATTAGATACAATAGTTAAGAAATATACAAAACATGAGACCAAGTGTTTTTTGTTTTAGGGTGAGACTTTTTAATCCTGATAAAGGTGACTGACACTTCATGGTTTTCTCTGGACTGAAAGCAGACAAAAAATTACATTACTCATTGTACACATCTTTTACAGACAGCTGTTGAATAACTATCCATGCAGTTCACCACAGGAGGAAGACTTGTTTTATACTAAGTTAATGTCCTTATGGATCCTGTTTTCAGATATTTAATTTCTTTTCTTGGGGAAGATTTGTTGTAGGAAAAAAAATATTTTTGTTCCAATCTGGCAGAACAGTTAAATTTGTGCTCATCTTCAGTATTAAGGCAGTGGGGCACATATTTGATTGCTTTGGTGCATTGAGGAGATTGTGCTGGTTTTGTTGTTTGAACTGCTTCTATTAGAAAGAAAGAAGGACTTTAAGATGTAATTCTTGCAAATAAAAAAGTAAACATTCCTCATTAACACTTGTTTTATTTATTTAATTTCCCCAATATTCTTTTTTCCTAGTATTACAAGGCATTGCAAAAAGAATACATCAGTGATGATCATGACAGAGTTCTTTCTGTGACAGCACTCTCGGTTCAGATGTTCACTGTACCTACTCTGGTATGTACAGCCTGTCTCTGCTAGAAATGTAAAATAAATTTGAGAATTGCTAGCAGTACCACCTTTGCAGACTGCTGTACTTGGCAGAGAGTCGTTATACATTGCTGAGTTGAAAATGAATGATTCTGAGATTTGTTATGGTCAATATGAAAGCAGGAGCTTGAGTTTATGTGAAAATTCATTACAGAAGATAGAGGGAACGCAAACTTAAAGAAATTTAAAGACATTTTAGGCAGCATCATTCTCTGCATTAACTTGCTGTGTTCATTTACTGTTCACATATACCTTCTTATGTAACTTTAAAAACTTGTGGGGAGGGGCAAAAAAAATGGTTAAATGTCTTTGTGGGGGTGAAATATTGTTAAACCCTGTGGGGGTTGGGGGAAGTATACTCGTAGGTTTTAAAGATTATGTTTCTTGCCTGAAATACTAATGTAGAAGTCCTTTTCTACATGAACTTTCTGGAAAAAATAGCATGTCTGTTACATTGAAGCTGTCAGAGTGAACAAACATGCGAAGTAGATAGAAATTGTGTTTGTACATAGTGAATACTATGGGAGTCTTTGTAGCTTGGACTCTTTGGAAATGCTTAAAATAATTTCTAATGAAAAAGACTGGTTTCCAAGGAAAAATTATTTTGACAGTTCTTTTCAACAAAAATAGAAAGAAAAATTTTTAATTTTATTCTTGCAGGCCCGACATCTTATTGAAGAGCAAAATGTAATCACCACCATTACAGAGACACTCCTAGAAGTGCTTCCAGAGTACCTAGACAAAAATGACAAGTTCAACTTTCAAGGTTACAGTCAGGACAAACTGAACCGGGTATATGCAGTAATATATGACCTCAGGTAAGTGTAAAGCTGAGAAGCTAGAGTAATTCTTAGAAAATTGGCAGTAGGATAAGGTGTTTCAATTCAGGAATCTGATGATAAAACTGCTTTAAAAAAAAACCCAAACCTACTGTAGGACCGTATGGGAAACTTGGTTTCTATTCATTATCATTCTGGGAAAGCTGTATAATCCTCATCTGCATAGCATTTTCCACTCATTACTCTAATAAATGGAATAATGTAAAAGCATACCACCCCAAATACCTTGGAATTAAAAAAATCTATTAATATCAAGTGATGCAGTTGCATCAAGCAACTCTAGTGTTTGGTGAAAATTTTAAGAGAAGTTTGAGGTGGGGAGGATGATGTAATGTGATGATGCAGTTGATTATTTTAATATAAAGAACACTTTAAATACAAGCATAAGCAGAAGACAAGTCTGAGCAAAAGGTGATGTTTTCTTTTGGAACAGGTATGTCTTAGTCAGCAAACCCACATTATGGACAGACCGTCTGAGGGAGCGGTTTTTAGAAGGATTTGTTTCATTCCTAAGGATCCTAACTTGCATGCAGGTACAACACATTTAAATAATTTCTTTCTAATATGCTGTAATAAAGATTTTATAGCACTTTTATTTGCTCGTCTTTTTGTCCATAGCAATATTGTGGATATAAACATGCAATTAAGATGGTAAATTCTTCAATCCCTGTCTTGGGTGGGTGAAAAAGTAATGTTTACTTTATAGAAGTAATATTCATCAATTTTAGCTACATGTATCTGAACAACCTATATTTTACCATTTGCTTATGGATTTTTTTGTTGTTTTAAGTCTGTGATCACTGATTTAGCTTGAGTATTTTGTGGCATCTCCATTTCAGGGAATGGAGGAAATAAAAAGACAGATTGGTCAGCACATTGAGGTGGACCCTGACTGGGAAGCAGCTATTGCTATACAGATGCAACTCAAGAACATTCTTTTGATGTTCCAGGAGTGGTGTGCCTGTGATGTAAGTATATCAGTTGTCTGGGTTTCTTACATGTGTGCCTTTTAGGAATATTCCTGAGTGCTTTTCAATAGCAGCTTTTTAAAAAAGCTCACTATTGTTCAGTACAGATCTCCACAAAAAAAGAATCTGAAATAATTCATCTGTGGTGTGGCAGAGAGATGGGAAGTCAGAAGAATGTAATCATCTAGCTGACAAAGCTGCACAGGGTGTTAGGCAAATCATAAAGAGAAAATACATCTCAATTAAAGATTTTGAGCATTAGGTTCATGGTATCACTGTCAAGTTTTAAGGTTCTGAAGCACATGGTGTTCATTTTTAATTGTAAAAGTGGACTGCAGAAACTTTGCGCTAATTGTGTAATTGCACTGTTAGTAGTCTTAATCAGTGCTGGAACTCGTCCCTGTGCTGGAGGAAGGGAGGAAATTGTATGATATGTTAACTTAAAGATATTTTGAAGTGGGTTTCATTTTGTGTTGGTTTTTTGTTTGGTTTTTTTTCAGTAGGGAGAGAAAGGAAGAACTATAGCAGTTCAGGAGCTTCTTGATCCAATTTGGGGTGCAAACTATGCAAAATATTAAAATATTGCAGCTTAAATCAGCACATAGATTTTTAGAGCATTTGACAGTGCAGCTTTTTTGAACAGAAGCATATTCTCGGTTAGCTTTAGTGGATGCATCACGGCTCCAGTCCAGTACTTGTCAGTATTAAGAAACAGAGTGGTAATTATATTGTGGCTTTTTAGTAACTGTTTATGCTGTCAGAAAAAAAACAAGTGAGGAATTTTAGTGCATGTATATATATGATTTTTAAATATAATGCTATGCATTTATTTTAAATTCTAGGAAGAGCTGTTGCTCAAGGCCTACAGAGAATGTCATAAAGCTGTGATGAGGTGCAGCACGAATGGCCGCTCACGGGAAAAGACAGTGTTTCACTTGTGTGGCCATACTCTGGAGAGCAGACCTTACAGAGTGTCTGCAGATCCTGTCAGCATACATCTACCTCTGTCTAGGACTCTTGCTGGTAGGTGGTGTGTTTTGTTTCAATTGCTATTTGAATTAAGTTTATCATCCATCCCTATTTCTTTACTCTGGAAAGCATTTAGATTAAGTGCTTCACAGATCAGTTGCGCTCTGACTTTCTGACATTCTCACTATCAGGCAATCCTGTTCCCCCGATGTCCCATTATGGGAAAGTTTTTCTCAAAAAAACATTTGCCAATGAGGTTGGAGGACATTTTTTAAACAGGAGAGAGACAAAGTCAGGCGAGAAGGAAAAGTTTCATGGTTTAATGACATCTTCAGTTTTCTCCGGACTATTTGAATTTATGTGGTTCTGTTTCTATTTCTACCTCTTTTGCCTAAATGAATGTTCATTATTACTGTATCTGGAATTTATTTCCAGCCACATATGTCTTAGGACTGTTAAAATACTCCTTCTGAAAGACATGTTTGCAGCATGCCAGGACAGATTTCCAGTCAGAATACAAAGGACCACAGCAGTGGGTGATCGCCACTTTCTCTAGAATACAAATGAAATCATATGCTATTATTAAGCTGTATATTCTTTATCACATCATTTGAAACCAAGATACCATCTGTTAAGCCTTGTAGTCTTGAAATCCAGTTGTTACTGACATATGATTTAAACATGAAATTAAAATTTTGCTAATAATATTTAGCATCTCAAATGGTTTCAATGAATTCATTAAATGAATAGATTTATTTATAAAATAATGGATTGTAAGACTGGTAAGAACTGTTGTGAAAATGTAATAGATCTGCTGTCTTTAAAAAAAAAAACACAACAAAAAACATACCAAAACTTTACTGGTTTTGATTTATTTTCTAATTTTTTTTCCTATTGGTTTTGTAGGTCTTCATGTACGATTAAGCAAGACTGGAACCATCTCAAGATTGCATGAGTTTGTTTCTCCTGTAAGTTTTTGGTTTGTTCTGCCCCCCTCCATGCTTCTTGCAATTTATACTCTGGGAAGGAAAAAGCCTAAAACTATATCCTGTAGCTTTCATGGCTACACACAAATTATTTGCAGCTGCCAATGTGTCTTTGTTCATTAGGACTTAACTTTTAAAATCTCTGACAGACTTATTCTTGCTTGATTTTTTTTTTTCTTTTTTTTTTCCCCTTCTTTTTTAATTCTAGGAAGAATTTAAAGTGGAGCTGCTAGTAGAATATCCTTTGCGATGTCTTGTCTTGGTTGCTCAGGTTGCTGCAGAGATGTGGAGAAGGAATGGGCTCTCCCTGATAAGCCAGGTACTCCCCACGGTATTCAATAGTGAGTTGGTCCTAACGGCGTAGGCAAAGTGTTTCTCAGTAATGCTCCCAGTGGTGGTTTCATCCAATGCAGAAAGCGGTCATTGGGGTCACTCCTAGGCTAAATAGAAAAGTTTCTAGGTGGGAGTTTAGGTGACTTAGTCTTATTTCCAGCTTCATCAATGGATTGCCTCCCCATATTAGACAGGAATTTTCATCTCTCATGACTGTTTTTGACTCTGTGAAATGGTATTAATGTTACTGATGTCTGCTGTAAACTAATTTCAGATCTGATAAAGAAATTGCTGTGTAAGTACTGTTAGTACTGTGTTATAACGTAAAATGTTAAAAGTATCTCTTAGTCTATGATAATCATTATATGCAAAAGCTAAACTATTTTAATCTCATACTAAACTTTTGACTGCCATATAACTGGACATGAAAACCATTTTATAAGACTTGTGGGCTTTTTTGTTGCAAAAGTAAAGGTAAAAGTAAGAGTCTACACTTAAGTACTTGTATTTTGCCAACTTTGGCATCACTTCTTTTTTTTTTTTTCTTTGACAACAGAAATTATGTGTTTACCTTTCACAGGACCCTTTGGTGAGATCAAAGTAGATATTGGTAGCCCCCTGTAGAATTGTCTTTCTGAGAACTGGGGTAAGAGAAAGAGGATGTTTTGACTTTAATCAGTAGCAGCCATTCAAATTATGTTGTCTTAGAAAGGGGTATGAAGAAGTATGTCATAGACTTTCTCTGGAGACGTGAAAAAACATTTTTCACTTCCATCAAAGTACAGGTCTTGAAAGAAACACAGGACTTTCCCTTACTTAATAAAGGTGCTATACAGTTTAAAAAAGCCTCAGACATGAACTGGTGCACATTTGATAGTGCATTATTTTAGATCTCTCCTTAAATTTTGTTTTCCTATTTCTCAGGTATTCTATTATCAAGATGTTAAATGCAGAGAAGAGATGTATGATAAAGATATCATCATGCTCCAGGTATTATGTTCTGAATGATTACTTGCTTGACTAATAAAATTTTCATGGAATTTCTTTTAATTTTAATGAAATTTGTATGATTGTAAAAAAATTTTCCTTGGTAAAAGAGTATTTTTTATAATTAATGAAGAACTCTAGTAGTAACTAATGTTGATATCAGTTTGATTTTTTTAATAGATAGGTGCATCCCTTATGGATCCAAACCAGTTCCTTCTGCTGATACTGCAGAGATACGAGCTTGCTGATGCTTTCAAAAAGATCAAGCCCACCAAAGATCAGGTAAGTGGCAAGTATTTCTGCTGATTAATTTGTTTGCTTTGAGTTTATGGAACATTAATAAGAAAAACTAGCTCCTGTTGATAACTACATTTTTTATGACCACACTAAAAGTCAGTCAACACAGGATGTAGTGGTTAAATGATTTTGTATTTGGAATTTGTAGAGGCTTACTCAAAATTAGCAAACAGGTTTTTCCCTCTTTTGACCTTTATTTCATAGGGCATCTACCAAAATCCATATAAATTACTTCTGTATAAAATTTTTGTGTCTCTTAAGTCATGTTATGTTTTCTTATTTTGGCTGGAAGTTTCTTGGATTGTTCTGCTACTTCTTGAGGCTTGAACTTTCATATAACCCTTCATCTGGGATACATTTTTAGCTGTTGTTTCTTTTTTCTGCATGTGAATCATGTACTTCAGTTGCAGAATAATATCTCCTTTACAAGCGCAGGCATTTTTTCCGGCTTGTTAGAATGGAGGTTTCTTCTTACGGTACAGTATTTCAGTGAAGTAGTGCACCTGAAGGCTGAGCTCAGTGTCATTTGACAGATTTTCCTGCTTGGTTTTGGTTTTTTTGTTGTTGTTGTTTTTGTTTTGTTTTGTTTTCAAAACGGTTTCACTAATTCTTGTAGGATTTGATCAAACAATGTAACGTGTTAATCGAAGAGATGCTACAGATTCTCATCTATGTTGTGGGTAAGTTTCATTTCTCTCTGTTGTAGTAGTGGATTATTACAGTTTGACAAAGCAGGGTTGATGACTTTCTTTAACATAGATGGTATGGGGAGGGTACTGGAGAATGCCTATTTTAAATAGATGGTTCAGTAACGCAAGTATTTGTCAACCAGAAGCAATAGGGGTTGCACAGTAAAAAAAGCCGTTAGTTAACTTCATAATTGACATTAAAGTAGAATATGAAGAGAAATTGCATCTCGGCCCATTTTGTTAGGAAGCTAGGCTAAAAACCACTTTTCCTCTTAGACACTTGGTATAGCGAATGCAAACTTACACTGTGAAATACCCCAGCAACAGCGTTACCTCTGTGCAAAATTCAGAATTGTTTTATAACTATTGTATTTGCCATTCTTCTCCTTTTGATTTACTCTGGTAGGGGAAAGATACGTGCCTGGAGTGAGTAATGTGACAAAAGAAGATGTTATCATGAGAGAAATCATCCACCTGTTATGTATTGAACCAATGGCTCATAGTGCAATTACCAAGTCCTTGCCTGAAAATGTGAGTCATGATTTAATTACTTTTTTCCTTAACTTACTTTTTCTCATTTTATGTCTTTTTCTTCTTTAGCTTCCATATCTTTATGTGGAAGCATTTTATTTCTGATACAAAGATCAAATGTTGGTTTCAGAATTACAAAATGGCATGACAAAGGGGCTTACACACCTTACTGATGTAAAGGTAAATGTCATGGATTCAAGTATGGTCTAATCTAAAAAGACTTGTATGGGGATTGTGCTTTTTGAAGAAGAGCTGGAATTTTTTAGAATATTCAGCTGTAGTTCTCCTAGGTTCAAAAAGTAAAGTTTTAAAATTTATTTTCTCTTTTGGTCCTGTAGGACCATGCAGCTGGATTCCATTCTGCCCTGTGTACCATCAATAAATTTAATTGTGTCATTTTGATCACTTAAACCTGTGCAGATCCATTGGAAGTCAAGTATTGTACAGGTCTATTTGAAAGCACAGATTTCCCTGCCATTCTATTCCAACTGTTGAAAATTCAAGCAAAGGGAGGCATGTGGATTAGAATTTGTAGCCTGTGCAAGTTTTCAGGGCTTCAATGCAACAACCTTCAGTTTTATTGTAAATTAAATATCCTGGAACGTTATCAGAAACCAATTATGGGTGACTCGCATTCACTGTTTTAAGAGACTAAAACTCTGTTTTTCCCTCCATTGAGGTTGGGTAAAGCACTGCTCTGTTTCTGGAGAATGGCTCTATTATAAATAAAATTTTACGTGATTAAATGAAAGTATTATTTGCCTTTGGTACTTCCTTGTAACTTGTCAACTATGAATATCTGCTTTCTGAATAACAGTGAGCAAAATATATTAATTCACAAATTGGGGAACTGATCTAAATCTGTATGTCTATTTTTGTTACACCTAGCATAATACTGAAGATATTTGAATCATTGTATTTATCCCAAACTAAATTTTTTACCAGGAGAACAATGAAACTGGCTTGGAGAACGTAATTGATAAAGTGGCTACGTTTAAGTAAGTTCTTAATATTGTTTTGTAAGTAGCTTGAATGTGAAATAAGATGTCTTCGATTATATGGGGTAAACAAGCTGCACTGCACAGTCTCTGTTCAGCTAATATTTTGCTGTCTTGAAATATGTATGCTTTCAAATATGCATAGGAAAGAAAAGTGTATGGAATATCTGAAGGTGCTGCTTCCCTCCTTTTGTCCCATTCTTTATTCAAATTCAGTTTGAGGAGTCTCAGGAGTTTAGTAATCTCAAGTCCCAGTGGGAAAATCCTCAAAAATTTATTTTATTTCAGAGATGGTTGGGAACTTTAACAACTCATTGTACCTTTGACAATCATCACCTAATCACTTTAGATGTTACTTAGTTGCTAATTTGCTGTAACTTTCTGATGGGAGTTAATTTTTTGTAACTCACACACACATATATATATGCAAATGTCGGACAATCAATTGTAGCAGTTGAGACAAAACAGTTCAGATGTCTGCTATTTTCGTCACAAAAATGTCTTGTAATTTTAATTCTTTCAGTATGCCTTATTTTAAATTTTATGTGGCTCGCTTGTTTATGTTTAATCAAGGGCAGCTATAGGTGTACCTAGGAATTTTACTTTGGGAATTATATGGGAGGTTCAGAAAATCTCACTGGCTTCAAAGTAGCCGTTTGTATTACTTGTTTTGTACCTTGGTTAAAGAAAGTAATGAATTTTATACAGTAACATCCAGTGTCTGAAATTCTAAGCCATAAAGTTAAAAATACCTGTCAGAGACTACATGGTATGCTGTAGATGGTATAGACTAGAAATATTTTGCTGCTGGGTAGGATTTACAGTAGTAAACAGTCTTGAAAATTAAAGACTGATAACTGTACTTACTCTATGCCCCTCATAAGTTAAGGAAGCAACCATCACTGTTCCACTTCTAATTAGCTTTTCCTTAGAAAATTGTGTTACTGGACTGTTTACATTCAAAGATGTGCTGAATATACATTATTAATCTGTATTTCATGAAATATTTCTCTGTAAGGAAACCGGGTGTGTCTGGCCATGGAGTTTATGAACTGAAAGATGAATGCTTGAAGGAGTTCAATATGTTCTTTTATCACTATACTAAGACCCAGCACAGCAAGGTAAGCAGTGTAAGGTTCACTCTCAAAGGTTAAAAAATAGTACGTACTTACCAATGTCAAAAGAATTTTGCCGAATCAAAGGAATTAATGGAACCTAAAGAAACTGATTCAGTAAAGAATATATGCAGCTAACTTCAAAACTAAACTTCTAATGAAGTTAAGATTGCTAATACAAATTGACGTAGTATGGTTTGCATTAGTATTTTTCCCATTGTGACTTCTGTATTATCTCTGTTAACTGTTCATGCCAAGAACAAAATATGATAAGAATTATGGTTGAATCGGAAAACCCCAAAATTTGCTTTTATAACTCTTATTGAGGAAGCAAGTATGTCCAATTATTCATCTCTACTACAAATTGAAATGCAAAATGCAATATTGTTAAACAGATTTCAGACAAGATTCTAGTTACACGACCAAGTATTGACTATGTATCATGCCACATTTCTAGCTTAGGCTTTCTCATTGTTTCATTGTGTACTTCTGTAGAAATGCTGATAGAACAACACTACTTTTTCCATAGGCTGAACACACACAAAAGAAAAGAAGAAAACAAGAAAACAGAGATGAAGGTAAAAATTTGAAACGGATGACTTGACAAATGTGATAATTCAGTAGCCTATGTAGTTGTACATATAAAATAAGCTTTGGGAGATGTCTTGTGGCTTAATCGCGGATAGTTGAGTTCATATTAAATTTTTTGTGATTTGTAGTAATTGTAATTAATTAGCACCGGAAACTTCTCTTTTTTTCCCCTTTTTTAAGCACAAAGATAGGAGTTTGGAATTTTTAGTTTAATTTCCATGTAGACAACTAAACAAGGCATAGTACCCATTGACAAAATGAACAATGTAGACTTTTTATGATGGAGTAACTAGGAGACAGAAGTTTATTTTTTTTGTGAGTAGTTTCTCTAGCACAACGTTGAGACGACATAATGCCATGTAGAGAAGGTTGCTGTAGGAACTAGTGCTCGTATCCATTCTGTAAGTTGCTTGAGACTTAAGTTTTATAAATCAAAATTTTCTTTTTTAGAAGCTGCAAATGCATATAACAATAACCCTCCATGATTCTATTGTAACAGAAATGTTATTTCCCTTTTGAGTTTACTTTTACCCATTTAAGTCATGAGCATTAATTGAGTTGATTTGAGGAAGCCTTTGTAAGCTGAACAAATAAGTACAAAGAACAATTTAATAAAATAAACTATAACCTGCTTTTGTGAGTTGCAACAGATATGGTTACTTTTCTCTTCCCAGAATGCCCTTCCAGTTCAATACCTTAATCTTTACTTCCTACTCTAAAGTGTATTTTGATTTTTGTGCACAATCAGGGGCATATAGCATTTAATACCCAAGATGGTTAAAATTCGGAGTAAATTTTATTTGCTTTGGGTTCCTTTCAGTTGAAAAACTGTGGAAGTGAAAAAGAATAAACTGGTATTGTCATTTGGGAGCGACACAGTTAAATCGGAAATCACATTCTCTTTGAAAAAACTTAATTTCCTTCAGTTCTAAGTAACTCAGAAGATTGACAGCTGGAAAATAATGAGGAAAAAATATCTTTGGATTACTTTTGGTTTCTTCCTCCACTGTTTACAGTTGACAGATTTTCCTTCTTAATTTTTATCTCCCCCGCCCCCCCCCACCCCCCACGTTCACTTTAGCAACTTTAGCAGGGACGTTTATTTTGTAGAACTTTTATAAAATGCAGATATTTAGATGTAATTGTCAGACAATACAGTTCCAGAATACAAAGATAAGTGTTTATGTTGATGTATATTCCCCAGAGGCTACCCATTTTGTTGCAAATACTTTGTGCATATGTTTTTAGGTGGCTGTGTTGCCTTTGTCAGTAACTTTTTATAGTTCATTCAGTTTAAATTGTCAAAAGATTGATGGTTTCAGAGAGACCGCACTCATAGAAGTTTTTTCAAAATAGGCGTCCATGTACGAAAAGACGACTTAAGTCAATGCTTCGAGGTAGGGAAAGGCTGTGGTGTTCGTTAGTTGAGCTGCTGTTAGTAGATGCCAAGATTCCAGGTGGCTTCTGGGTGAGACACCACATCACCCAGTTTCAATATTAGCTCAGAAAACGTACATAGCTAGAAATGATCAGAATGCCCCAGTAGCAGGAAGAATTTGGAGCTCTGGCCATATTAGGCATGGGACACTGTAATGTGAGACACCACACTCCGGAAGATCCACTGCTCACTGTTGTTTAACTACTTGAAAACTTTATATCCGATGCAAAACACAAACACTGTTTGTTAGTGATATGTAAATGATAAGGCAGTGCTAAGTATTAAAGATTTGCATTTACAGATACAACTAAGTACTTGTGATTGTGTTGTGGTTTAACCCCAGCCAGCAACTAAGCAGCACGCAGCTGCTCACTCGCTTCCCCCCCGCCCAGTGGGATGGGGGAGAAAATTGGGAAAAGAAGTAAAACTTGTGGGGTGAGATAAGAACAGTTTAATAGAACAGAAAAGAAGAAACTAATAATGGTAATGATAACACTAATAAAATGACAACAGCAATAATAAAAGGTTTGGAATGTACAAATGATGCGCAGTGCAATTACTCACCACCCGCTGATTGATGCCCAGTTAGTCCCCGAGCGGTGATCCCCCCACCCCCACTCCCCCCAGTTTCTATACTAGATGTGGTGTCCCATGGTATGGAATATCCCTTTGGCCAGTTTGGGTCAGCTGTCCTGGCTGTGTCCTGTGCCAACTTCTTGTGCCCCTCCAGCTTTCTTGCTGGCTGGGCATGAGAAGCTGAAAAATCCTTGACTTTGTCTGAACACTACTTAGCAACAACTGAAAACATCAGTGTGTTATCCACATTCTTCTCATACTGAACTCAAAACATAGCACCATACCAGCTGCTAGGAAGACAATCAACTCTATCCCAGCTGAAACCAGGGCAGATTGATTGTTTACTTGAGGTTGCATGTGTTTTATATAAGAATTCAGTGTAAATACTTAGTTTTGCTAAAGATAAAAGCTGACTTAGGTGAACAATTGTGTTTGAGCATGGTTTTATTAATTTAAAGGTCCAGTTGTCCTTTCACTGGAATGAGTATGTTTGTGCTCTCTACTTTTTGCCTGCGATCTTTGATGAGATGCCGGGTTGTTAATATATTTGCACATCTCCATTTTTCTAGCGTTGCCACCACCACCTCCTCCAGACTTCAGTCCTGCATTCAGCAATGTGGTGAGGATTCTGAACTGTGATGTGATGATGCACATACTACGGACCATTCTTCAGAGAGCAGTAGAACTGGAAACCCACTTGTGGACTGAAGCTATGATCCAAATGGTATGGTTAGCTTTGGTCTTCCTATGGTCATTCTTGTGTTGACCATGTTAACTGCTTATGATAAGATCAAAATATGTAAAGATAAACTCTGAATGATAAGAATTTACTTTTTTCCCCAAACATGTAGTTATAAATCTTATCAACAAAATAGTTCTAATTATTTATCTCCACTGTAAAATGGAAATGTGGAACAATAGTATTATATTGGGAATATTCTTCAGTTTTTTATTTTGCTTTGGCCCCTGTGTTCCTCATCCCTGAAGCTGTCTCAAGACGTAATTCTCCTTGCCTCATCTTTTTCTTGTGCAAATAAGTAATTCTTTGGTCATCTTAAAGAAATTGGAGTTGCTTCATCTTGTAAGCTGCAAAGTCTCCAAATAAGTAAATGTCTTTGGTACCTCAGCCATGAAATAATATAACCTTGTATTTATTAAACATTTCATTTTACCACAGTGACTTTATGCTTTATAAAAAAGGAATTACTGACACTGTTGAAGTTTGGTGGGTTTTATTTCATTTGTTTTAATATTTATAAGTTTAGGACCTGAATTTACTGGTTGAATTAATCAGTTTTGTTAATTAGAGTGCATAGATTATTTAATTGCCTTGCCTTATCTGGTAATCTTTGGATTATGGAATTAATCAAACATTCATAGATTTGTATCAGCAAAATGACAAGATTCATGTTACCAAGGTAAAATGTGTGAAAGTTTTTACTAACTTTTTAGTGCAAGTAATATGCAGGAAAGTTATATTGTGCATTGTTATTTCACTTTCCATGTATGATCTCTGCACTTTCTCATGTCTCTGTTTTATCATGGATATAATCAGCATATAGTACAGAACTATATTAAACATCCTTACTTTATATGTCAGTTTCCCAGACCTCCAACAGTGAATGAGACTTACAATTTTTCTTTTTTAGGTGCTTCATCTCCTTTCTTTAGGGTTACTAGAAGAGAAGCAGCAGTTACAGAGGTCTCCAGAAGAAGAAGTAACCTTTGATTTCTATCATAAAGCAACACGTATGTTTAATTTTCTTGAAAAGGGCAGAGTAAATTAGACTAACTTGGTTTTATAAGGACAAAAATAAACTACAAGAAAGCGTTCAGTGATTTTAGTCAGGGTTTACTTTTTGCTATAGAATTAAAACCTGCTAAATTTTTTTCATTGTTTTTTTAATTTAAATAATCAAGAAATCGGGTTTGGACTAGCTTCCTTTTTTCCCAATTGCCGGGTGTGTTGAAGAGGAGATGTGCTTCTCTTCCTGAGAAAGAAATAGAAAAGTAATACTACTGTTAAATAACTGAAAATGGTTCTTCCTTTGCAAGAATATTACTGACGTGGAAACTAAGAACTCCTTGAAAAATGACAGTGGATTTAAGTAAGCTGTCTCCATCTGTTGTACTCCTGAGCGGTACAATTACTGATTTACCTGCAAAAGTCTTTTACTATGGTAGTGATAATAGAAGCAAAATGTAGTGGTTATGAAATGTGCTTTTTTTCTTTTTCTTTACTTTTCCAAATTTCTACAGAGCACTTCCTAATCTTACATTCAAGACTAGTGAGTGGGAGTTGGGATCTACATTTTCTAAATAATCTTCCATCTTATCTAGAGTTTCTGCTTCACTGTGTAAGAACAAATGGAAAAAAAAATCCATTATCAAGCTAAACATAATTGTCACTCAAGAGATGAAACAGAGATAAGAATTGTGAAGTAAAATCATAGAATTGTTTAGGTTGAAAAAGACATTTAAGATCGAGTTGAAGTCCACCACTAAACCATGTCCCTAGGGCACCACATCTACATGTCTTTTAAATACCTCCTACATTAATAAATAAATACATAAATCTGCTGAACTGCGTTTATTTAGTTTTTCAAGTGTTGGGTAAAGAGGCATCACTGAGTTTGAAAAACACTCCCAGTTCACCCTTTTTTTTAATTATTTTTACTTTTTTATTATTTTTGAGCAAGGAGAAGTATTATCACACTTGAACGTATTTCTGTTTAAGAAGCTTCATGTCAACTATAGGAATACACTAAAAGTAATTACAATTGAGATGTTAGAGAATTATTTACCAGCTTTAGTTTTGCATAACCAGAAAAACCAAAGCCCCATTTATACATAAAGGATGCAAAGATAATCAGTATTTTTGTAAGCAAACTCTTTTAAAATCACTCCTCAATTAAAAAAATAAAAATTTTGTAATATATTTGTCTCAATTCTAAAAATGTGCATTAAAATATTGAGGGTTTTTTCCCCTGAAGACCCATGCTTTTCTGTTTTTCTTTTCTTTGTAAAGGAATGGGAAGCTCAGCCTTGAATGCTGTGAATGTGTTAATGCTTTTGGAAAAAATAAGGAGAGTTCCTCAGTTAGAGGCACAGAAGGACACAATCAATTGGATACTGCAGGTATACAAGGGGGAGACAAGTATGATATGTTTTTAGTAATTTAGAAAGCTTTTCTGAAGGATGTTACGGTTCCTGTGTATAACCCAGTGTTCACAGCTGCAAGGATTTCTTGAGAAGCTTAACCTGTTGGAACATTCCATACACACACACACACACCCCGCCCCACCCTCCCCAGGCAAGATTGTTTCTTGAATACTGCATTAACACTTACAAGTCATCGTACTTGCTATTGCTGCTTTCATGAATTCGGTCAATTTTTGTTTTGGTAACTCTTTACAGTAATGACTTTTTTTATACATAAACTTTATTCCTCACGTTTCTGTTGCAAAATAACAGCAAGTGATAAGCAGAAGTTTATTAATCGGGAAAGCATTTTAGAGGCTGCTTGTATTAAGACTTGAGTCATATGGATCTGACTAATGGCCACATTGTACATTTGACCTGTGGAATTTTTCCATCCAACTCACTGCCATTACCCAGTAAGAGATGGGAAAAACTTCCAGAGCTGTGATGCTTTCTCTAACATAGGAGGCTGTGGCTCCTGCTTAGCAGGAATACTACTGTGCTGTTCCGTTTGGGCTTCTTGTTTTAGGTGGCAAACATAGAAGGCAGTGCTCTTGGAAAAGAGGGTAAGAATCCATAGTGGGGTTCCAATACTATCCTCAACTATTAAAATTGAACTATCCTGGTACATTAGGGAGAGAGGTTTGAAAGATTTTTTTTTGAGAAGTTATTCTTCTAAAATTCTAAGGGCAAAAGTAAAAATGTACTTTAAAAAGTATATTTAACTTCATAATGATATGTATAGTAAATGCAGAATATCTAATATTATTAAAACTTCAGGATACTTATTAAAGTAGAGATAGCTGGAGAAAGTAGTAAATGAAAATCGAAGGCTCAGTTTTAACTAATTTGGCATGTGCTGGAAAGCTTTCTATTGCAGATGTAGAGGTTTTTGCATTATTTTAGTGACTATTTCCATGGGATGATCCACATCTCACCTACTTGACATATGCTAGTAGTTTCTGTCCACTCTTCTGATGTACAGATGCTTTAGCTGCTTAGCAGTATTAGTGCTAGAAGACTGGAAAATTTGGAAGGATTTTACTTTCCTTCATACTGAGCAGTGCTCGTCAGGTTTAGGATACAGACACAGCAGTGTTACAGGAGTGCACATACGGTCACAGTTAGATGTGTTTGTTATTTTAGGAGTATGGCAGTTGGTTTCATCCATTTGAAAATCTCAGAATAACATGAAACTAAATATCAAGAGCTTTAATCCTGTCTGTATTGTAATAAGAGCCAAATTGCATTTTATTTTTAACATCTAAGTCTCTATTCCTAGATGTTTGACACAGTGAAAAGATTGAGAGAAAAATCTAGTTTGACAACAGTAACAGCTACGTCAGGCTCAGAAGCTACAAAAGGTGATGAGGTAATAATAAAAACAAGTTCAACGGAAGCTTTGTATTTAATGTTTTGAATGGCTGTTTTCAAAAAGGTGCCTAAATTTATCATTACCTAAATTGATATTTTTGAAAATATTAATTTCTGATATATTGCCTACAAATAGGATTTAGTTTCCAAGATTAATATTTTTAATAAATGAAATTTATGCTAAGCATGTTTCAAGCAATTACCAGCGGCTAATGTGGTTTTGGTTGCACTTCCAAGTTAAGTGAAACAACTGAGGGGGGTGAAGAAATAATTTGTGTTCATTTCTCCAGTTCTTATCTTTATGATATGACTATCTTTTCTATTATGTTGTCATTGTGCAATATTTAGGAATACAAATCCACTTAAAATTATGTCTTGTAATTTACGTGACCTACCAAGAGGTTAATCTGCTTTGCCTTGATTGTATAAAGACATCAGGCTTAGGTGATTATTCTGTCTGTATATCAGTCTCTACCCTCTTCCCTCAAAGTAACTTTTGAATCCAGTGGTCAAATGACACAGTGAAATGGAGATTTCAAAGATTACTGCAGCCCTATGAGTATGGGGGGGGTTGTTTGGGGGTTTTTTGTTTTGTTTTTGTTTTTAAATTGGCAGCTGAATAGAAAAGAAGAATCTGATTACCCTTAGACAATGTGCAAAGACAGGCCAGTTCGTTCTTATGCATTCTTTTTGACAACAGCTTGTTTCCAGACAATCTCTTGGCTAGTCATTGCATGCATAGCTCAATTTACCACAGCATATGCTGTTTTTCTTTTTTGAGAAAGGTGTCATATGATATCTGGTAAGGTAAGGCAACAAAATACAAAAGTCAGCAAGAAATGAGACTCTTGCAGTTCCCACTACTTGTGGAGCAATTTGTTCTTGTTTCATTTCCTCAAAAAATAATGGCATTGTGAATGGACGTAATGTGTATAATGTTGAATTTGTGCCTTAAGTAATTGAGTAAGAGGAATTAGATTTTATACGTTTTAATTAAGTCTACCTCTGTTTTTTGAATTCTGCGTTTCCAAAGCATATAAATACTTAGTTTATAGTTTTTGAAAACATGATAGATGAGGAAATACTGGAAGAAGAGTAGTTTTCTAGTCTACAATAAATAAGAATAGGGGAAAATACAACCTCAGATGCATAAAATGCTGCCGCAAAAATGTAGGAACAATCTGTTTGCTGTGTCATCCATAGATAGCTCAAGATAAATTTTTCTTAAATTCCTGTGAGGGAGATACTGAATAGTTAGTAGGGAGAATATGGGGAGAATAACAAAACACTGGAGGAGGCTTGTTATGTTCAGCTCACTTAAGTTTCCTAAGAGCAGACAAGCACCTAATTACAATGGATCAGATACTATTGATCCTGTCTTGGGGCAAGGGATTGTACTAGTGACCTTTTGTGGATCCCTCAAGATCTCTTTCTACTGACTAGGTTAGTGAACCTAGTCAACATTTAAGATTTTAGTTTGACATTTTTCAGACAGCAGTTACCTTTTTTTTTTTTTAAACTGTTGTCAGTTAAGGAATTTAATGTCAGTGGTTAGAATCCATATAGTTGGGGAAAGATTCTTCTCATTTTTTTTGATGTTCTCTATTGCCTGTGATTTCTTTATTCTCTTTTATTGTAAGACACAGAGCACTCAGGATAAAGAGAAAGCTGAGCGGAAGAGAAAGGCAGAAGCAGCTAGGTTGCATCGTCAGAAGATAATGGCCCAGATGTCTGCACTGCAGAGGAATTTCATTGAAACCCATAAGCTCCTGTATGAAAACACACTGGAGGCACAGGGGAAAGAAGATGCTATTATGGAGGAAGAAAGGTAAGAAAAACCAGACATCCAGACTCCTAGTAGGAAGAGTTATTACCTGCTACATAAATTCATTATGCTACATAAAAATTTTGAAAGTACGTTGAAGGGACAGATTATGTCATTCCAGTCAGTAAATTTGTGTCTTTATTTACTTTTAAGCCATCTTCTTTTACAGAATTATATGTAAACTAGCACGTGTATGCTAATGTAAGGACTCATTTTGTAGAGCAGCATGAGATAAATGATAAGAAAATTAATTATTTCTTCAAATGGTGGATACTTATATTGCTTAACATTTGAAAAAATGTCATTAGAAAGCTGCTGAGTTGACAACACTGTGATTTTGGAGGTGACTGTCTACCTTATATGAAAATTTTAATATTTAATTTGGAAAGAATCTGAAAGTCAATATGCCTTAAGGTTAAGTTGCAGTGAAGAAAATATGCTTCATGTAGCTCAAGTTGCTGATATTTCTGTTCATTAGTTTTTAAAATCTAATTTCATACTGAAGATGTTTGGTTTGTATTGGTTATAATTTTGTTGGTATGGATTGCTCCTGTTCTAGAGATGCTTCAACAATATCGTATGCCTAATACAGCTCACAATTTTTGTCTAATTGGGGTTGCACAAAACTAATCAGGAAAATAGAGATATCTGCTGGAAAAGTACAGATCACTTCTCTGTGCTTTGATCTTTGATAAATCTTGTTCTATAAATTATTGTTGGACTCTGGAATATGGAATATTTTAAAAAAAATATGGAAACTTACTGTGTCACAAAGCACTGAATTAAGGTAGTGGCATTCATTTTCAGTATGTTTTCTTCAAGAATGGTAAACAGTTTTAGTGTGTCTGTAAGATTAAAATACATTTAATCTAATCTACATTGAATACAGCTTCTTGAATTTCCTGCTGTCTGAATTAATTTCATTGTGTTATTCTGTCTTAGCTGGCTTCCACTTTTTATTTTTAAAGAATACTGCATTTTAGTGAGTATTGAGGTGTTTCTTTATTGTTTGGTTGTCATTTGGTTTTGTAAAGCACTTTGGTATAAAACCAGAAATGTTAGTAGTGTATGACATTTCTAGATGTCTGGAAGAACAGGTTTGTTTAGAAAAAGCCTTCTGATTATCTTATACCTGTGTCACTTATGGTCTTACAGCATGTCTTCAGCAATTGATTACTCCAGAATTGCTTTGGGTCCCAAACGAGGTCCATCTGTTGCTGAGAAAGAAGTTCTGACCTGTATTCTTTGTCAGGAGGAGCAGGAAGTAAAGTTGGAAAGTGCTGCCATGGTGTTATCTGCCTGTGTCCAGAAGTCAACTGCCTTAACTCAGAATAGGAGCAGAATTCTTGAACTCTCAGGGGGTATGCAATTTTTCTTCTTTTAGACTACAAGCAGTTCTGTACCTAAAGCTTAAACCCTTTGAACCTAATTAAACCCTGTATTCAGTTGGATTGCTAAAAGGCTTACCCTACTTAATAAAAAGAAAGTGAAAATTTTAAAATTGTTCTAAAATCCATGCTTTGAAACTTAAAAATGAGAAGTGTGTGAAGATTGTGATTTGTCCCTGGGAAATCAGAAAATCCTTTAATCTCACAAGAAGATTTTATAAAAGTTAGAGATTTGGTAGGAGTGGTCACTCTGGAAAAAAAAAATCCAAGAATGTTAACAGTTCCTGTTTATTCAAGTACAGCAGCAAACTTTCCCAGTATGGAGGAAATACGTTAATGTTATCAGAGGCCAATATGGCAGCCTCAAAAGGGTTTGGTGTTTTTTTTTTTTTTTGCCATGTCCAGGAAGTAATAGCACTAGCAACATAAAAAACCTGAAAAGTGTAAGCAAGGATCATATGATATCATCTGATGAATGAAAACAAACAAACAAAAGAATACAAGAGCATAATACAAACACAAGAGTTAGAGTTGCATAATAGCATATTGGTAGCAGGAAACACAAAGACCAACCAGATTTTTTTTGTAAATAACTGTTGATTAAACATGAGAGAGATTCTCGCCAGTTACTTAAGGGAAAGAAAATAAATAGAAGGAAAAGGGAAAGCTTCAGTACTCACTGACTTTTTTGCTCTCTTTTTAAAAAAGAAAATTAATAACAATTCAAGATCAGATGCTTGATGGCTGTTAATTTTAACGAGAGACATACAGTCCAGAATAGGATAAGAAAAGATGGAACAATATCTGGATAACTTCAGCGTATTCACCTTGGCAATTATTAAAGTAATATTGAAGGTACTATCAGAACCATTGTCTTCAGTATAATCTTTAATTATTTTTTGAAATGCATAGAAGATAGTTGAGATCTCAGAAGGCTCATAAGGGCAAACAAGTATTTGTGTAAAAACACCAAAAAACTAGAAGTGAGATGAGAAAGTACTAAAAATTCTGTCCAGCCTGGATGCCGAGAAACGTGTTGGATGATAGTAATTATTGTTAATTAATAAGATAATATAAAAATTAAGGATGGACAATAAAGTAAGAAATGTCAAAAATGGATTTGTCAGGAAAGGAACTTGGTAAGCCACCTTAATTCTTTGACCAGGATAACTTGTTTTATGGGTAAGGAGAAAGTAAGCTAATTTATTCTTATGTGTATTAGAAGTTTTGGCTCTGTCCTGCTTTTCATACCAACCTAAGCAAAGGTTGTTTAGGTGAAATCACCCCAAGGTGGATATACATCTCATCATAAAACTACTAGTTTGATTCAAGCACGCTATAATATTAAATAATAATTAAAAGTTTGTCCTGGTTTCAGCTGGAATAAAGTTAATTTTCTTCTTAGTAGCTGGTATAGCGCTGTGTTTTGGATTTAGGATGAGAATAATGTTGGTAACACACTGATGTTTTAGTTGTTGCTAAGCAGTGTTTAGACTAAGTCAAGGACATTTCAGCTTCTCATACTGCCCTGCCAGCGGAGGCTGGGAGCGCACAAGAAACTGCAAAGGGACACAGCTGGGACAACTGACCCAAAGGGGCCAAAGGGCTATTCCATGCCATATGACATCATGCCCAGTAAAGGAGCCAAAGGGGTGTTCCATACCATATTATGTCATGCCCAGTATATAAACTGGGGAGAGTTGGCAGGGAGGGCACTGTGGCTTGGGGGATTGGCTGGGCATCGGTCAGCGGGTGGTGAGCAATGGTATTGTGCATCGCTTGTTTTGTGTATTTTTTTATTAGTAGTATTTTCCCTTCCTTTTCTGTCCTACTAAACTGTCTTTATCTCAACCCACAAGTTTTACTTTCCCCCCTCCCTGATCCTCTCCCCTACCTCACTGAGGTGGGAGCAGGCAGGGAGTGAGCGAGTGGCTGTGTGGTGCTTAGTTGCTGGCTGGGCTTGAACCACTACAAAGTTAAAAGTGATCATTTTTTTCCCTGTAAATGGAATTACATTTATTTTAACACAAAAATTTAAATAGCTGTTATCTATTAAATATTTATTAATCAATATACATTCTCTATGTATCTGCCCATGTCTTACTATAAAGCTGAGGCAATCATTTTTTCAAATACTGCTTATTCAAGCTAAGTAATATATAAGGAACAAGGATGCAGTGTTGAAAGATAATAAAATTGGAGGTCTAAGTGCTTTCAAGATGTTTTCTAGTTTGTTGCCTTTGCATGGCAAGGATGTTACAACTTGTATTTTAAATTCCTGCTTATTTTCAAATATGTTTTTTTCTATTTTATAACCAGGTATTGTTGATTTGTGGTCAGCTCATAAAGCAAAATGAACCCTATGTCCTATTTTTTTAAATGACACTGCTGTCTAGCAAATAGCTCTAAATTCTGCGTTTGTGCAGTTCATTATTCCTGCTTCAGTTTAGAAGTACACTCTTGAATGTTATCAAATAGAATTCTAAAGCAAAGGGAAGTTTAGCATTGTTTCTTCTTTCTCCAGTTTATTACCCTGTTCTCTATCATGCTTGCAAACCTTTACCAAGTTGTTTCATTTAAGATATTTTGTTTCCTCTTCTGGGTCATTAACAAATACTGAATAGTCCTAGGGAGAGACTCCTACAGAATCCTGTTTGATCCATTTTTCTTTTTAACAGTGAACTACTGATACTGGCAATTTTGAGCCAGCTATATAGAATTTTTATCTAGGCCATGTACTAATTGAATAGGTTTTTTTTTTTCTTTCTTTCTTTTGTGGTACTCTGAAGTACAAATTAAATCCTATGCTCTGGTAGTCAGATACACTTGTAAGCTTTCTGCAGTGATATGTTGGGCTATTGAAATAATTGAAAAAAGAAGGGAATGAAGTTCCTTTTCCTAAAGCCACTTCTGGGTATTACTTATAGCACTTACTCTCTACTGCATGGTTCTTGGCAGCTCATCAGTTAGAAGTAAGCCTGCAAGAGCTTTTTTTTCTTTGAAGATCTAAATAAGTGGAAAAATGCTTGTTCCCACAGCCGAAGTACAGATAGTGGCAAATGAATGTTATACCAATGTTCCCTTTCTTATTTCATTCTCCATTTGATTTAGAGCAGCTTCAGCTTCTGTCAAATAGAATTGTTTTTTCAGTGCAATTTGGGTGTTAAAGGGGTTTTTTTGTGTTTTTCCTTTCCCTTTCCCCTTCTTTTCCTTTTTCATTTTGTCAAATTCAGGTGAATCTGTTCAAAAATCATAAGCAGTCCACCATATGAGATTTGGAGGACTGCTGTTGTTCAGTCAGTATTATTTACATATCTTTAAGGGGAAAATGGAATCTCGCTTTGAGTGTACGTGCAGCACACCATTACATTCTCATAACACTTTTGCTGTTGAGAATTATGCAAGATTAATGAAAGACAGCTTTTACTTTGTTATTCAGCAGTGCTGTTCTTGTCAGTGGTTTGAAAACATACGGGATTTGTTGGAGAAATGCCTAATCTGTCTTGTCTTCAGTAGTTTCATTTTTTTTTTTTATTATTTAAAAATACAATAACAAATACATTAAGAACTTGAGTGATAGTGAATCCAACCACAGGGATAGTCCAGTACTGAAGAACTCTTTTTTTTTTTTTTTTCTTCTTTTTTAATCAGTTTACTATTGCTTTTGGATTTTGTTGTCTTTTTCTTCATATTTAGTGGAAAGCCATCAGTAGTTTCAGTGGGCTCTGTCTTGCGATTACTTTGCTGGAGTATTGGTCTGGAAAAGCTAGCCTAATGGGATTTTAATGTGACTGTGTGAACTGTGGGAAAACAAAATCTGAAGGCTTTTGTTCTGTGTATACTGTTGTTCATCTCTGTTCATACTGATGGGAAGCTACGTTATTGTTCTTCCAATAATTTCTTTCTGCTGTGTCTTTCTAGATACACTAGACCCTCTCTTCATGCACCCTGACTTACCTTGTGGGACCCACACAGGAAGCTGTGGTCATGTGATGCATGCAGCCTGCTGGCAGAAGTAAGCATGTGTCTTTGCAGCCTTTTAATGTTTTTTTTTGGTTTTGGGTTTGTTTTTTTTTTTTTTTTTTTTTTTTTTAATTATTAATGTATTTTCCAAAACATCTAAGTGCACACTGAAAACACAGTACAGTAAGTGGATATTTAATTAAGGAGTCAAAACTATTTGTACTCATCTAAAAATGAAATATGGCACAAGAGAAGTTTTGACCTGGTGAAGAAAATCATCATCAAAAGTTTTTAGTGCCTTCTATGACCCAAAGAAGAATCTCTAAGGAGTTACTAATTTATGCATATAAAACCAATGGGGTAAAATTGCCCAAGAATAAGAAACTATACCTGGTAGGTTTATTTTTAGCAGTCCAATGAGAACCAGTAGGAATCTTCCAGGTGAGCGTTCTATAGCAACAGTACTTTGACTCTGAAAGTCTGTCACCAGGTTAGTACTTAAAGGGTGAAGCTGACTTACTCCAGTGAGTCTTTAGATGAGAATCTGGTGTTTAGAATAGAATATGAATGGTTAAAACTACCAATATTTCTTTCGGTGAACAAACTCTTAATGAAAAGTAAGAGGGAAGAACTGATACAGTGATTAAATACTTCACTAGATTTTTATTGTTTGGGGGAGTCCACAGTTTAGACCAAGTATGTTGGGTTAGAATGCAACCTGAAATATTAAAAGACCAAGTTAGCTAGCTTGCAGAATATAGTCATCCTGGTTGCAGCTACATTTGTAGCATTACAGAAAGCAAAGCTAATGCTCTCTTGCATTTGATTCCACATAGGTCTGGCAAGTCTAAACAAGATAAATGGTGTGAAATAGTAATAGACATAATCCCACTGAAGTATTATCAACAGATAAAGAGAGTAGGGTCATGCAATTGGAAGCTACTTTATATCGTTGTATGATACAAACAATCTCTTGAGATTTGTTGTTTGTACTTGTGCCATTTTACTTTAAAAAATCTGACTAAACTTCTAGTGCTTATCATTTACTTTTCTATATGTGTGTGTATATATATATATTTTTTTTTACAATAAAACATCAGTACAGAATAAATAGGTGCACACACTTAAAATGATATGGAAGTATGTTCCTTGAGTATAATACATCTGCTCTTGGCAGATCCATCTACATCTGCGTAGATCTAAGTAGTGCAACATTGGAGCTCAGTTCCCTTGCTCTTTTTAAGAAAAGATGACTTGCTGTGTGGGTAAATGGGATTAAAATGGACAACAGGCTCTTCTCATACGGGATGGCACAGAAGGTTTGAGTATAGTCTTTTATTTATTATATAACAGACATTCTAACTTACTAATATTCCTCCAAACGATGCCTGCCACACCTTTCTAGAGTATCTGTGCAGCCTAAAAATACTGCAAAACACTCCCTAAAACAGTATGAGTTCAAATGAATGGAGTATCTTTGTAGTTGCCATGTATGAGGAAGAGGAGTTGCTTGAAAAAACATAGTTGTTTGAATGTGGGAAAATAAACATATGTTTCATTGATTGTAACAGAATACTTTCCTAAACATTCAGTAATCATTAGAACTTCTGCAGATGCCCCTGCATGCACACTTTCTCTTATTGCATAAATGTTTTTTTTCCCCCTTAAAATGTATGATTTAAAGCAAAAAAACCCTAAACAAAACAACAAACCGAAAAACCCCACCTAATTATTACCTTAGCGCGGAAGTTAGATAATTTCTTATCTGTCTTAAGATCATACATACTCAGTCTGAACATTAGTACCCAATTTAGTTGCTTCTATCCAGGCAAGAAGATTTGAATGGTGGATCTCTCTGTTCCTAATAATACCACTGAGACATTAATGGAATTTGAAAGCTTACTGCATCCACTGAATGGACAAAATTATAATGAAACCTGTAAAAAGATCATAGTTATTTCTTAGTTTCCTAGCTAAAGTGGATATTGTAATATAAATTATCCTCTCTTCCTGTTAAAAGAAGGCTACAGTTTCATTGTCTAGTCATGAGGCTCAGTCATTGCCATGAATAGCTGATTATTCATTCATGAGATGTTACCAGTAGTTTTTCCTAAAATTAAACAAAAATCTGTACAATCACTGTTTCAAACTTGCTGTAATAAGTTGCATAGGAGAGAGATTAGGTACAATGTTTCATTGTGTTGAAGATGATGTGAGAGAAAAGTAGAAAATTTAAGGACTGCCTGTCTGTAAAAATGTTGATGAAATTTAGAAGGGTCTTAAAAGTAAGGAAAAGTTGTCATCATTTCTGCATCAATGGTATACCATGCATTTTTGCATGAGTTCATCTGTGTGCTCAAAGGTTTGGTTTATTTTTCACATCCAAGCCCATAAGAGTTACAGATCAAAGGAAAAGACTTGTTTATTGGCTTGGATAGGTGTTTGCTAGATAATAACACTTTTAATTACTTGAACATTTGTTTTCATGTCACATTTGAGCCATTCTGCTTTCTAGTAATTTTCTTTTCAATATTGTAGGTACTTTGAAGCCATGCAGCTGAACTTTCGACAACGCCTGCATGTTGAACAAATATTTGACTTGGAGAATGGAGAGTATCTTTGTCCACTTTGCAAATCTCTGTGCAATACTGTGATTCCTATTGTTCCATTGCAGGCTCAAAAAATAAACAGGTGAATTACCAAATTGCGTAAACTTTAATTAAAAAAAGTTAAAATGTCTTTGGGGCTGATTGGTCTTTCCAATTTTTGGAAGTAAAACTTGGGCTGACCTGGATGAAATCTGGATGAAAGACTGCATATCTCCTTATTGACTATTCAGCCAAGCATACTTTTTTTGGCAGTCAGGTTTTTTTATTTTTATTTTTTTAAAAGCTTTTTTGGATTGGCCATATTTAGCAGGAGCTGATATCAAATAAGAAATTATTACCTAGATCTAGTATTTAGCCTAACGCTTTATTTTGTACTGTTTGCTCAAAATTTACAAAACCAGCAAAACTGTGCAAATACTGAGTTAACATGTTTTGATCTCAATGTGTCCTCTCTTTATAAAGATAAGGTGATTCTTTGAGTGTTAAAGTAAAACCTGCTTTCTATTTCTGTTTTCAGTGAGGATGCAGATGCAGTAGCTCAAATTCTGTCCCTGGCTAGGTGGCTGGAGATAATCATAGTCAGGATATCAGGCTACAGTGTGAAAAATGCTAAAGGTTTGTAACCTTAATTTTGAAGCTATTCTGTGGCGTATCTAATAGGGCAGTATGTGTTTTAACTAATAATAACAGAAAACTTTGAATAAAGAATACATTTTGCTGTCAATCAAGGCAGTATCTAATAATGCTGGGGATAAAGTCATGGCCCTTTCTGAGCTGATGTCTTGATTTCACAGTGCCCTCACCAATTTTCTGGTTTCTGTTAAATTCCTTCCATCTTCCCTGTAGAAGAAAATTTTGTACACTTGGAGAGGATAGCCACCAACTAACACTCAGAGTTAATTAAACTTTTGCATTGACGGTGATGTAGTAAAAAAGACAAAAATTAAATTAAAAGGGCCAAAATACAAACATGGCTGAGTGTTTAGAAAACAGAAGGTACAGAGAATCAACATATTCCTTGCACTCTTATAATGCAGGAAAGTTCTTTTTCCTCACTAGCAAAGCATTTCTTTTAATCCTCATATTTCTAGGAATAGTAGAAAATCTTATTTAAGGAGGAGGGTTAGAAGACAGTCTGGCTGGTGAGGTCTGTTTACGATTACTTTCAAACCAGTTTAAAATAAAAAGAGCTCTTACTTCTGTTGGATTGCTGTAAAAGCTGTAACAACTTCTTTGCTTTTTAATGTGGACCTAATTTTTTTTTTTTCTGGAAGGAGAGAAACAAAATCTTCCAGCTTTTGCCAACAAGGGAATGGGGAACTCAGCTTTGGAATTCCATTCCATCCTTAGTTTTGGAGTTCAGTCCTCGTAAGTATTACTGGAAGTGCTCTCTGCATTATGTTAATTCTCCCTAAAATAACCTAGGTATACTTCAGGATTTGTATTGAGGGAAAGGCATGTTATTTGTTTGGTCTGAATATGGGCTTACTTATACTTCTCCTTAAGCATTCACTGAATATCAGATCTATACGGGGCTAGATAGACCTCTTAGTCAAATTCAGTCTGGTAATTCTTAAGTTCTTGGTAAAAAGCTAGGAGTCTGGAATCTTCTAATCCACAATTCCAGTGATTTGGGTCACTTCCTGTATCACTAGGCAAGTTATTTAATGTCTGTCTGCCTAAATTTTCCTGTTATATGTCTGTTTCAGGGATAAATTTCACTTGGTTTTGGATGCAATAATGTAATATACATTACTCAAAGGAATAGGGCTGTGTTGTCTGTTTCTATCCCAGTGGGCAAAAGCGCTCACCTGCTAAAACAGAATGAATGGATAGATACTTTTCAAGTGTACTCAGCTGTCTTCCTTTTAGATCACGCTATAAGTACTGTACTTCTGCTATTTCTGACTGACATCATAGTTATGCAAAGCACTTATTTTTATAAATAGCAGATATGTATGTCATCAGAAAGGTGAATCACATTCATTCTTGATAACTGATGTCCATGGGAAAGATTCTATAGTTTGCACTCAAACAATATAGTGTTTAAGGATGAGCCTGGCTAAACTCCAAACTTCGTGGTACAATTGTTTTGGCTGTAGAGATTTGGAGAATTAATATGAATGTCCCATATTTCTGTTATGAAGTTCTGCGTGTGACTTTGAAAAAACACAAGCCATTAAAATTGTGCATGTTTTTGCCTAGGCACTTTTCTGCATGTGAATGCATTTACATAAACTAACCCAATGTCAGCTGAAAGGAGCTTAAATGATAAAAAATGTGGTTTAAAACATATTAAAAATGTTTTTATTTCCATGTTTTAGTGCCTTAGGATATATTTTCACACCAGCACTTAAAATTACACTTGCTTACTCGCATTTGTTTTTTAAATTTTATTTTACTTTGATTTAAATGTTCACATTTTTTGAATGCGAATTACAATATGGTATACAGAAATAGACTCTTTCCAGCATGGCAGCTATTAATCTCTCAATTGGTAGGGCCTATTATGTCAAGGTACTTGTTTACTATTGGAAACTAATATTTTTTTTTCTCCTCTGTACAGACAAAGGGTCTTTGTACTCGGGAATTCTTTCATAAATAACTTAGACTTTGTTAGTGATTGACCAGTAAGTAATAAGCACTATTAATAATTCAGGCTGTAATTATCTTGGCTTGCTTTTGCAGAGCCAAATACTCAAGCAGTATCAAGGAGATGCTTATTCTCTTTGCCACCACCATTTATAGAGTTGGGCTAAAAGTTGCTCCAAATGAAGCTGATTACCGGATTCCTATGATGACCTGGAGCACATGTGCTTTTACCATCCAGTGTATAGGTAAAGCATAATTTGGGTTTATTCCTTCTCATTACTTGAAAATCTTACAGTAGTTTGATTGTATAATTTTATACAATCTGATTGTATAAATAATAATAGTTCTACATAAATAAGCAATATGTAATAGTGTAACAATGTATATTATATGTAATTACATATATATTAATAGAGTGATAATCCATAATATAATATAAATAATAGGATGATTTAGTTAGATGGTAGTTTATAAAATAAGGTATGGAATGCAAACATTCATGAGTTTAATCTGAGAGAGCAGGGAGTGATCATGTTCCACGTTACTAATTGTAACATTAAGCATGTTCAATGAATATCTGCAGGCTGCCACAGATCATTGACCTGCAGGCATCTCCTACACAGCTAAATATCTAACAGCTGTGAAATAGTACTCCCTCTTATTATTTCTTTTTGTCTCTCTTCTCAAAGCATTCTCATGGAATTTGTAGAAGAAATATAGTCTTTTGTATTCTGAAATTGCTAAGCAGATACCTGGTAGAAAAAACACCCAAGAAACCAACAAACATTCTCTGGCATGAATCTCTTTTTGGAGGCAAAATAATTACCATAAAAATGATTGCATTTTGGGAGATAATGTACCTTTTTAGCAGTCAGTCTCATTTCATGTCTGTACTATACGCACAAAAAAGTTTGTGTAATAAACATGAAGCTGTAGATAAATCTCTAGTGGCTTCCAGGCAGGGAGAGAGGCAAGAGATAAGTCTGAAATGCATGCTGAAGGAATTGAGAATGTAATTGTACATCTTCATAAATATGGTTTGTCAAGTATGCCATTTTTTCTTGATGAAGCTGTTGAGGTAGAAGTGTAGTCTATCTACCTTAAGCCTATAGTGGACTTGACCCAACTGGAGTATCAAGAGTTCAAAAAGTTTTTAGGAGGCTTGGGAATATTCTGATAAGGCAGGAATAGTCAGGAAAACTGATTGCATCTTTTTAGTGTTGGGTTTTCTCAGTTTTCAAATGGGTCGGGAGAGGACTGGAAGCCACCCAGCTCTATTAACATTAATGCACTTAATGCTGTGCAGATTGTTTTCATTTGATATCTGAAAAAAAGACCTCGGTAGCTGTCAGGGATTAGTTTGCCAACAAGTGTATAAATGAAATACCTGTTACCACAGATGTGATATCAAAGCCACATGTCAGAAATAGAAAATTCAGATGCCTTACTAGGCCAAGATTATAAAACCAGAGGGACCACTGTGACAGTCTGACCTGTCCTATGCCACACCACTTCCTTGGATTCATTTTTGTTTACAAGTAGAGCAGGCTTCCATGGAATTGTAAAGCAAAACTGCATAGCTTCTAGTATGCTGCTTTTGAATCTAGTCATAGGATCCATTATTAAAACCATTTAATGAGCATGTAGCCAAGCTGTCTAGACAAGGAATCTTAGCTACCTGCATTAGTGGAGTCTCTAGAGGAGGTTCAAAGCACCATTGCCCCAGGGGATATGAATTGCTTTTATTGCCTGAAGCCAGACACTTAAAAATACAAATCTGATTTTTTCCCTTGTTTCCTCAGCAACTGCACATTATGTGTTAAACTGATGTGTGGGAGTGCCAAGTTAAAACACTTACATTTTTTTGTTAGACATGATTAAAAAAAAAAACAAAACCAAAAACCTCCAAACCAAAAAATCTCTAACAAAAAAAATTCCAAGATTTTGAAGTGTACTGATTCATATCTGAAAAGTGACTAAAGCACAAAAACATTTAAATTGATACTTTTTTACTCAATTGAGTTAATTTTGTTTCTTATTTTTATTGGCTTATTTTCTCTTCATTATCCGTCCAGAACCAATGCACTCAGGGAAGAAAGCTGAATTGTATTCAAGCTTGGGAATTCTGTTTTCAAATTATTTTTGTTAAAACTACAGTCAAATGCAGTAGTGCAAATCTTAGGGTAAGATGGCTGTATAGCATCCCTGTAAACATACCTTGATGTTTTTGAGCATTGTATAAGGGTAATGGAAAATACAACTAAATCTGTAGAATGTCTTATCATCATTCACGTGAAACAGTGTTCCTTTAAATCCCTAGTTAGCAAGATCCGAAAACCAAATGTTTTTAAAAAGCTTGTTACAACCGTTTATCTGGAAAATATTCAGCACCATGTAAGATAGATTTTTTTTTTTTTGAAGAGAATTCTCCTATCAGAATAAAGTTGAGCTTTAAAAAGAAGTACACATAGTAAGAATAAATTAATCTTGGAGTAAGTGTGTTCTAAGAGAAATGTTATGTTAGTTCCTGTAGAACAAAGCAATTTAATTTTTTCTGTGTTTAATTTTAAGAAAACCTCTTGGAAACAGAGGGCAAGCCTTTATTTGGATCTCTACAAAATAGACAGGTATGGGCAAGCAAGATATGCAATACATTTTATACAAAAAAGTTTATATATATATAAAATATAGGCACATATATAAAAACCTTACTGTTGAAGCTTCTAACGTCAAGATCATTCTCTGTTGAGGGATAGCTCTCAATGTTTAGATTGATAACATAAAGAGCATTTTGGAAGAATAATGTATTTACTTATACATGGAAGTTCATGTTAAATTCACTTATCAATGTGTCTTCTGTTTGTAGAAGTAGATATGTTTTTACAGCTTTATTTCACTATTGTATCTTTCCTTTTTTCCTGTCCAACCATTTTCTCTTGCGCTCTAGCACAGTGGCCTTAAAGCATTAGTGCAGTTTGCAGCTGCTCAGAGAACAACATCACCGCAGGTCCTGATTCAGAAACATCTAATACGTCTTCTAGGAGGTATTCTGTTCCTTTTCTTTACTACCTTTTGTGTTGCAGAAGTTTCTATTGCAAAATGGCACACACATTAACACAGCATAGAAGCAAAGGTTAGACTACTGACAACAGTGCTAACTTCAATTTATGTAATGTTGCCTGAAATCGTGGAGTATTGCTTGAAGTTAAGTCATCAATAATTCTGTTAACCCAGCCCTGTGTCACTGAAGTCCCTCAAAAATCCTCTATCACAGATAACCCAGGCCTGGAGATAGCCATCTGTAAATATTCCAGATCTGAGTAGCAATCTGTTTTGGGCAATGTTCAAAATCACTCAAATTCTGTGCTAAATGGGTACATAAAGCCACAAAACAGGTATTCCTCTCTCTTATTTGTGAGACTTCATCTCTTAAGTACTTTCAAAAGGCTGCTTGCAGCCTAGTTTGAGGTATTTTGGTCTCTGGGAGAGCTAGTTTGAAACACATTGCTATTGTCCATGTTTCTCACTGATTAGGTTAGCATGGCGACCTTTGTGAATGCCACTCTTTGACTTGCCTTCTGTTTGATAGGATTCTTAGGTGTGGTACAGGTTTTTGTATTGGGTTAGGTTGTGAGGAATCTAGTGTTGCAGCACTTAAGTACATTTGTGGACTTCATCCTTAACACTGCGTGTGCTTTATTAAAGCTGGAGAAATAAATCAAAGATTTTTATCTCAGAACTTTGAAGATATAGTCATTAAAATTGTGAGCTGGTTTGGCATGTGGAAATATGTAAACAGGTGTACAATCAATTAAATAAGTGGTAAGCAGTTAATTAAATACATACTTCCTGTGTTCAGAGACTTGGACTTTTTTTGATGAAAATGCAGAAATTATAGAAGCTTTAAAATCAGATTCTGATATTGCAGTTCAATCCAAAAGAACAAATACGTATCGTATGCATAACCGACACCTTTATTTTGTAGTTCTTCTACCAAACTTTAAAGTGGAGGACACTCCATCCCTCTTAGAAGTAGATATGTTCCACATTTTGGTAAGCAGATTTATTTTATTCTTCAGATTAGTATTTTTTTTAGCATGGATTTTTGTGTACTTTACCGTGTAGATAGTCCTGCATTATCTGTTCAATTATGTGAGTCAAATTATACGTGAGCGCTGCATACAAGCAAATGATTACATGTCTGCTATATACAAGTGTTTATGTTTATGTTCTGCTGTTCTAGCTTGCAAGTCTTTGCAGTCTCACTCTTAGTGAATTTCATGCTTGCAGTCTCACTCATCTTTTTACCACCTCTATTGCTATCAAACCTCAGAAAAACCCGGAGAAATGCACCCACTCAGATTATTTTCCTCACTTTCACTTTGTCTCAATAAGCCTCTCATAACTTCTGATTCCTTCACATTCACTCTCATTACTGTCTTTACTCTTCTTAGCCTCTTCTTTCTGTTCTTAATACAAATCTGTATTATAGTTTCTTCTACCGTTAAAAAAACCAAACAAAACCAAACAACAAAAAAGCCAACAAAACCTAAACAAGAAACCAAACCTACCAAAATAAAACCTGTTTTGCCCTGGTTTCCTTTCTAGCTAATGCTTGGTTTCGCTTCTCACTTTTTTCAGTGTGCTTCGTCTTGTGTCAAACCCCAGAAATTGAGCTTTCTAGGAATTGGACAAGCTTTCTTGGTTTAGCTCCAAACTGGCAATTACAATGGAACTATATCTGAGTTTCCCACATGCTAGAGGGATGCAAAAATGGTTAATATTTTCTAATGAGTTTTTGCTATGCTTTGTGAATTAAAACTAGCAAGATAAGTGAGCATATTTAAATTGACTGCAGAAATGAAATATAAATGTATAGTGAGAATATAATTTCTCTTACACATGTAGCTATTACCATATTTAATATTTGCTCCTTCCCTTTTACTGTAGGTGGGAGTTGTGTTATCCTTTCCGTCTTTATACTGGGAGGATGCTGTAGACTTGCAACCTTCATCAATTAGTTCAGCCTATAACCACCTCTACCTCTTCCATCTGACAACACTGGCACACATAACACAAATTGTCGTCTCTTCAGCAACAGGTAGAGGTGTATTTGGGTTGGATTATTCTGGCATTTTTACACAATTTCTTAGATAAAATGGATGGACACCATTAGTGTCTTCCAGGTATAAACTTCCGCATAATAAATGACACTTGGTGCTAGGCAGTAATAACTCTTTTCTGGTAAAAAATAAATGGCACTACATCATTTTCAGGGCATTTTATTATTTCACTTCTGTGCACGTAGCCTAAGAAAACAAAATAGTTATTGATATATTAGTACTTGTTCAAGTCAGTCATTCTGGAGTGGTAACTTTACCCTTTTCACTCATTGTAGGAGAAGCAAAACTCTGCCCAGTAACAGCACTCCGAGCTGTACGGTGACAGTTAGTACGGATTTGGGAAAAAAACTTTTCTTTACTCTTCAACGTAGTAAATACCCAGAGCTAAAATATGGAATCCTGTCAACTGATGGGATAGAATTTCACTTTTCTCTGTATTTCATACTACTGTTAAAAACTGCCATTAACCTATAGGCTTCCTAGCTACTTCCTTTTTCTTTAGCCTGATGGGAATTTTAAAATAAATAAAAAAATCCTGTAACTTAATCTATGTAGGACAATAACTTCAAAACTTCAAGGGAAAGAAGCAGTTTTTACATGAAGATGAGCAATGAGGTGGTAATCCTGATTTTTCTTTATAGCATGCAATTTTAGAAGAATATTTGTTAGGTTAAAAACAGCAAATAGAAAAGAATTAAGCAAAATAAAGTGGAAATATTTCTGTAATATAATTAAAAAAAAAAAAAGCTCAGTATATGTGAAAAAAAGAAAATTAAGTGCATTTACAGTGGGATTCATCTTTTTATGTGCAGAATCCCCTACTGCTCAATCATCTGACAACAGTGAGGAGGCACGGTCTGCACAGTCTTTCTGTAGAGAGGTTTGTCAGTACACCAGTGGGTAAGTAGCAGTTCAGTTATAGCACTGCGTTTTCCTAGAAACATGGCAATCCACAGGGATTGACCTGAACACAGAAAACAGGAAAAAAGTTATCCTTTTTGTATGGGGGGTTAGTACAATGCCTTGTGCTTACTTCCCGTACTCTTGAACACTGGAAAAAAGAAAACTGGTGAAAGGAACACTTTTAGTTAAAATAGCTACTTTGTGTGGATAACAGAGTAAATTCTTAGTCTAAGGATGAAAAAGTACCTATATCCATTCTGGAGAGAAATACAACCACTAACTATTGTAGTTATTTTTCTTTGCTTTGATTGGGTATCTCAATTATAGATGGAAGCCAGAAAGAAAGAAATGGTTCTACTATAAAAGGGGGAGAAGTGTAAAGCTAAACACAGTTGCTTATTTGTTTGAGGAGTAGTCCCCATCTTTTCAGACTTTCTTGATAGGTATAGCTACAGACTCTTGAGTACTTCAGTATCTGTGTGTGAAATATAAACTAGAAAATATGGATGCACCCTCTACGAATTCTAGTTTGATTTATGTTCACCAAGGCTGTTGCAAAGATGTGTTTCTTAAGGATTGACAATGCTACCCACTTGTCTAAAAGTTTTAGGTCTAAATTTCTAAATATTTAAAATCTGCTATTTAAATAATAGGAGTAATTTTTCTGAAGCGTGAGCTTAAAATCATAGGTGCTGTGTATTTTGGAAAATAGATCACCATACTGAGATGCTTAGGTGCAGAACTAAATGCCAAAGTTTAGGCAACCCAACTCTGCAACTTTTAGGGTTTTGATTTCTGTGTATGCATTGTCGTCTTCTAACTCTGACCTATATGTGCTTAAAAAACACAATCTGCATAATAATTTTGCAATGGTCTATGATGTTATAATACAGCTTGACAGGTTGTTCCTCAGCAGGTCCTGGTCAACATTTGTGTGAACATCCTGTTCACATAAATATGAAGTTAACCAAACTTTAAAATTTTCAGAAAACAGGGGCACTGTAAGTAAGTTAAATTTACTACGAAATTTAGACTAAATGCTCATATTGCACAAACTACAAGAATAATTACCAAGATGAGTATCATTCCAGTATTTTTTGTCAAAAATGGGATTAGTGTAGTTTTATTTTAAACAATCTGAGTGTTAATGTTTTGACTTCCATAATGAAGTATGAGGTATTAATTTTTGAATTCTGTTGGTTTTGTTGTTCCTGAAGAGTGTTTATGTTTGGGGTTTTTTTTGCATTTTTTTGAATTGTATTCAAAACACCCAACTGAATGAAAAACTTTCACCATTTCAAAAAATTGCTGGCTTTTGGTAATAAAAAACAACCAGTGTAAGAATTGATTCCTCTATGTGCGATGCTGTATTGCACAGTTTAATTCAGGTTATCTTGCGTTACCTAGAGATGGACAGCTATGTATGGGCTATTTATGTTTTACAATTCTGAAAAATATAAGTTGAGATAATTTGAAGGCTTAACGTAAGTGTTCTACGTAAAATCAGTACTCATTCCTTAGGCAAAGGGGAAGTTGGAAGTTAGGTACTAGTGGCTGTGTTTCACAGAATTTGGGGTATATCAGTGTTGCTTCTACACAGCTGCCATTCTACCAATGTTAGCCAAAATGTGGAAGTGCTAGAAGGATTTGCCCTGTGTACTACTGCAGCTCTTTCTCCTTTGTGTATTGCAGTTGTTTTAGTCAGGATATTCCAGGCGGGCTTGTGTGGGATTGTGTTAGAAAAGGCATCATGCCTTACCTTCGTTGTGCTGCTATATTTTTTCATTATTTGCTGGGAGTTTCTCCACCTGAGGAACTACTACAAGGTAAATATGAAGAAGCAAATGTACCTATATACTGACTTTGTTTACTGTTTTCTTGGAAGAATGGGATTTTTAAATGTTAACAATAACTTAACAATAGTTAATACATTAAAGTAAGACTTGGAAAGAAAAGGAAATACTAATTTGTATGGGAAGGAGCAGGCACGAGAAGCTGAGTTGTCTCAGCCTTCTTTGTATGGAAAAGAGTTACTTCTGAGTATGTGCAAATACATGAATTATCAATGATGTGTTGATAGTAAATGTCTGTGGATACAAAGGTTCTGTGATGTAAGGATAATTCTAGGGGTTGAGATTACATCATCTGAGAAATAGCCTGGAGTATATTTAAAAAAACAACCGAACCTTTCTGTGCAGTTGCTAATGTTGGTAAATGATAAAGACATAGGGATTCAGCAAAACAGAGCCAAGTAGAAATAAAGCACGTTATAAATCTTAAACCCCTTCCTTAAATGATCCTAATGCATTACGGATACTAAACCCACAAATAAATATTTTTGTCTTCTGTCAAAATGCAGTGAAGCATAGAATCATCAACTATTTGGAAAGAAGGATCAAACTTGCAATGAAGAACTGAGGCAAAATATAGCATCTTACATTGATTTATATAAACTGTGAACTAAGTTTGAATTTGATTAGGAAATACCAGTCAAAATGTCTGCACTTTGGGATATGCTATTGTCCTTACCATTAGTCTGGAGCTTTGATTCTATAGGGAGGAGTCTTCCTGGTGAATCAGCAATGCTGTTTTCTGTAGCAGAGACAATAAATGACCACCCAGCAAACTATTAAATTAGCCCAACTTTGTTGTGTGTTAGCACTGACTTGATCATAGCAAAATTTAATATTATTGCAGGCCAAAAGGATAGCAAAAAAGCTAAAATGCATTAAGTACAGAAATCTGCTGCACTAACTTGTTACGTATTATGCAGTGAAATAGAATTTAAGCAAAGAATTCTGTTATTACAGTGACTTATGCATGACTTAAAAATTACTTTAGTAATATATGTCAAATTTGTTAAACCTAAAGCAGATCCTCGGCTAATGCAAATTATTATAGCTCTGATTAAGTCAGTGGAATTGCATCCAATTTTACTATCTAGGAGCTATGCTGAAGCTGTAAGGTACATATTATTCAATGGAAAATGGATCAGGAGATTTTTAGTTTTGAGTGAATTACTCAGCATTGCTGAAACACTTTAACAGTTGCTCATGTTTTCTTGTTGGGGTTTTTTTTGCAGTTTCTGAAGAAGGGCAATTCAAGGCACTTTGTAGTTACCTCTCTCTACCTACCAATTTGTTCCTGCTTTTCCAGGAATATTGGGACACAGTAAATCCACTGCTTCAAAGGTACTAGTTGGGACTGGGCAGGCCATGTTTTTCTGTTGTGATGGTCCTATGGGAATTCTGAATCAAATTTGTTAATAAGCGATTGAGCTCAAATTCATACTAGAGTTCTAAACATTTGGTTAATGTGCAGTATACTGAATCTCTGAAAACATAAAACATTCTATATTTTATGGTAATTCAAACATTAAACAATTATAGTTAAAGGGACTAATTCTTGCAGACCTACATGAAATCAGTCATGGAGAAAGAAGTTGTCATAAACCTTTGCTTGCATGGTATGCCACTTACTGTTTATTGGCCTATTTTTAATCTGTCTACAGCACAAGTGCTGATTACACGAGCTATAAAATGAGAATATGGAAAATTATGTAGCTGGCAGGGTGAGGCTTTCTACTATTTCTTCTCTGGACTTCCAAAATAGACTGATGAATGTTTCAGTTAGTTAAAAGGTACTATTTGAGTATTATGTACGTTGCAATCCAGTGGTAAAGAAATAATTGGTAAAATTCTCCATTCAAAAACACAAGTTAAAATAAACAGACACACACCACCCCACACACCACCCCCCCGCCACTAATTCTGAGAAGAATCCTGCTATATTGTGTTGGAGAATGTCTCTGTGTATTTAATGTGCCTGTTTGAACACTTGGTTGCATTAATTACTATTCCTGGGTCTTGGCAAAAATCTCTGGCTCACGCTAGTTTTTTCTGGTGGGTTTTGCGGGGGGGTGTGGGGTTTTTTTTAGGTATGGGGTTTTTTTGTTCGGTTGGGGTTTTTCACATCTCTGTTCTGTTTTGTTGTCTAGATTCCTTCAATTTAGGGACATTTGGAGCTGTTGACTCCAACTTACAGTCCATGTAGCTGATGTAAACAATACCCTACATACCATTTTGCTATATTTAATTGCATTTGTAGTATATATAATCACTTGGAAATTCATAGCGTTTTCAGAAGTAAATTATTAAATAAGTTTGTCTTATATGTGCCTACATGTTTGCTCAAAACTGTAATGGTGCTTATAACAGAAGACAGAGGATAGGTGCTTGTGAACATTAGAAAATGATCACTAGAGGCAGGGCTATCAAATCCATCACAGTGCTCCCAGTCAAAAAAAAAAAAAAAAAAAAGGTGTCAAGTAGGAGGCTACATATTTAACGTAATAGTAACAGTTGTCAAATCATCCTGCAAGTTCCCATATGTTTTTTGAAAGAATCTTATTTCAGAAGACTAAATTTGATGGTTGTTGCGAAATGTGTTAAATGAAGCTTACTAGATTGACCATCTGCTACAGTTCTCTCTCTTCCTTCTCTTCCTTTTTTGTAGAAATAACATAAAAGATATCTTAGACATACCAATACCTCTGTTTCGTAACTTGCCAATATTTACTGTTGTTTTGGTAGACACATTTGGCTATTCTAAGCAAGCATACAACATGCAATAAAGCATGGTAAAATAACCATTGGGTGTTGGTTATTAAATAAAAACATTAAATATTTTCCTAGTAGCATCTATGCTATCTTCTTATGCTGTGGCTTTCAGCAGATACATTCCAAAAGGAGCTGTGGATTGTAATGCACTTTGAGAACTTGAATATGTCTGAAGACTGATTGCATTTTTGGACTTTGTGTTAACTCTGTGTTTTCATGTTCATGTTGATTAAGTTTAATGTTGTTGTTTTTCACATAGGTTTTTCTCTTGTTTACAAACTTAAATTCTTTTCCTGAAGCAAAACTGTAAAGAATAGCTGGTTTTCCTCATGAAGTTTTAACTAGAACTATCAATGCTTTATCTGTGCTCTGTGTTTGCTTATTGCTTACTAGTTTAGTTTAGTGATCCTAAATGTATATTATTATCAAACACTATCATCTGCAAATGTTTGTTTGAAATAGGTGGTGTGCTGACCCAGTGGTGTTGAGTTGTTTGAAGGGTAAAAGCATTGCAATAAGGTGAGTTTGTTCTTGTTGTCACTGTTGTTTTTTCTTCTGTTTTTTGACTTTAAACTGTTGAAACAATGGTTGTTGTGGGCAAGTTAGAGTGCTTGTATTTTCTTCCTCCTGCTCTACTACCAAACGTACTTTTCTCTTTCAATGGCTGTGTGTTTTTCCTCATGCAGTGACTCTTCATTGAGAATGTACAACATTGTTAGACAAGTTACCTAGCTTACTCTAGGAAAAAACAAAAGCTAACTGAAAGACGAAAAGCATTCATACAAGTAGGTTACATGTGAAATTTAATTTCATCACCTTTGCTGTAATAGAGAAATGCTGAAGCTCCCATATGGCGCCTCTCACTTGGGCTTCTAGGACTGAAGAACTGCTCTAGAACTGCAGAAGTTTGCAGAAAGGACTGAAAGCTTAGCAGGAATTTATAGCTGTCTATTCTGTTCTTTGCTGCAATCTTTATGTTCTCATAATAGTTCTTTTTCACTTACCCAGGTATCCTAGGAAAAGAAATAGTTTAATAGAGCTTCCTGAAGACTATAGCTGCCTTCTGAACCAAGCCTCTCAGTTTAGGTAAGATGTGACCTATGTAGCTGTTTTCCTAGATGTTTTGTCGCTTTTAGTCTCTTTTGTATTCTTGCAGCTACTGTAACTGGTGTTTGAAACTATGTACAGAAATTATTTTGTGGAAGTGAAGGCACTGTTATGGTTATACTGGCCAATATTAGCACATGTTCGTTTTAAATCTGAAACACAACAGCTTACTAAATGAAATCACTTGTGTTTGATAGGGTAGCATATAAAATTATTATAGCTTAATCTGCAGGTCATCTCTCACCAGTGCAATGTGTGTTTGGTTTGGCTGTAAGCATGAAAATTATTTTTGCACTGGACACAACAAGCCCAGAAGGTTGGCACTGTTTTATGCCAGGAAGAGTGAATCATAGGATAATTCAGGTTAGAAGGCACTTCAGCAGATCATCTAGTCTAACCTCCTGCTCAAGGATATATCTTGCAGAAAAAAATATTTCAAGCAATGTAAAAACATAGCCAAAGGAGGCAGATATGTGAAATATGATTATGACATAGTATCTCTAAAGTTTTTGTTTGTTTGTGGTTTGGGGGGGTGGAGAGCTGTTGTTTCTTTAAGGAACATTATACATTCTTAACATTTCTTTTAAAGTTTTGACTCCTGCAGTAACATTCTGGTTATACTTCTTTTAGATGTCCGCGGTCTTCTGATGATGAACAAAAACATCCAGTATTGTGTTTATTCTGTGGGGCTATGTTGTGTTCCCAGAATACTTGCTGTCAGGAACTGGTGAATGGGGAGGAGTTGGGAGCCTGTACTTCTCATGCGCTTCAGTGTGGAGCTGGAGTCTGTATGTTTCTCAAGTAAGTAGCTAGCCAGAATTTAATGTGTTAAAGAGTAAAGGGAAATATTTGAATGTCAGATTTGCAACATAGTCAAGGCACTTGATTCTTTTTGTGTGAGATGAAGAAACATTGTTTTGACCAAAGACATAGATCACCAAAAAGTTAAGAACCTACTAGGAGTTGTCTTGTATTTTAAATGTAGCTATTTTTTCCTTAAGAATCAGGGAATGCAGAGTTGTCCTCATTGAAGGTAAAACGAGGGGCTGCTTATATCCTGCTCCCTACTTGGATGAATATGGAGAAACAGATCCAGGTCTGAAGTAAGTAAATGTTTGACTTTCTACATTTCCATTTTGGTATCTCTTTCTTTCTTACACCCATTAGACAACATGTTCTTCCTCCTAGCATGTACAGCACTGTAATATTGTTTCACTTTAAATTCCTGCTGGTGGTTTCCAGTCATGAATGGGTCATTCATAATAGAAAAATACACATTTTTCAGTAATGTTAAACTGTCTTACTTTTCTCAATAATATCTTTTATGCTTTTCATCGGAAATATTCAAAGACTGTCATCTTGGAAAGGGCAGTCATTGCTTGTCACATGTAGAAATCTTTCATTTCCAGTAGACTTGTTGGAATTGGTTTTCATACAAGTATTTAATATTTTCTGGCTATTGTTAATAGTGTTAATGCTAGACTATTAATGGAACAGCTTGTCAGTTGCTATTCTGATATGCTTATTGGGTATTCTCCTTTTTTCTTCTATGAAGAAGAGGCAATCCCCTGCACTTATGTCGGGAGCGTTACCGGAAGCTCCATCTGCTATGGCAGCAACACTGCATCATAGAGGAGATTGCCAGGAGCCAAGAAACGAATCAGATCTTCTTTGGATTCAACTGGCAGCTGCTCTGAGTCTCTTGATTTTTTAGTGAAAACTCTTACCTTTGGCAGTCCTTTGGAAAGGAAAAGGAGGGTGGCAGTAAATAATCTACTGTCAAGTGGATTCTGTAGTTCAGACACAATTGTTGGGATTCTCTAGGTTGGATGTATTAGTGATACATTGAAACAAAATCTCATGTCATCTGTTTTGTTCTTTTTTTCTTTTTTCTCCCAAAAGGGAAAACCACATTATATAATTATTAGTGAACATTCAGGTCCAGAAATATTTCTCCTTTTTTGAGAAGTTGTAATTACCTCACATGTTTTGATGAGGACAGCTTCCCAAATGCTGTGCTTCAGGGCACATACCACATTTCTGTCTCTTCCATGCCTTGAGAATATACCTAAATGGTGTTGCTATGGAAAAGCCTCCTTTACTCTCTTCCTGGGTTCCTTTCCCAAGCTTGGTGAAGCTTTTAAATAAGTCAAGGTCTGTGGCATTATATTGGAGTGGAAATGGTGCCAAGCCTTTTTAATAATCTGTAGCGACAGGTACAGCAAACATTAAGTTGTACAGAAAAAGCCTGCATTCAGCTATATCCTGGGATTTAATGAAGAGTTTTCCTTAATGAACTCTTTAAAGGAGAAGTGTAGGATCGAAAGTGCATGGGGGAATTACCATCTTGCTTGTTGCATCAAAAAATAAAGTCTGTGCTTTTCGCCTTGCCAGAACTGCACTTTATCTAAGGAATTTGTCCTCTATTAACGTTGTATATCATAAGAGGTCTAGGGCTACACCGTTTGGCTAGGTTGTGGTTAGTTTTACTTCTTATAGTTTGTCTTCTGAGATTTTCCCCAAGAACCAAACATGAAAATGCTTGCAGGTAGTTGTAGTGTAGCTCTGCAACTTATACAAGAGCCAGAGACTTCAGTAAAGTAGAAGACCTTCAAAGCTATCACTGGACTAAAATCCAGGCCCAAAAGCAGCAAGTTTTAGGATCAGAAGTAAGTTTGTTTGCCCGTATTTGGGGAATTCTCCACTCTTCCATCCTCTGTCACTACTGTTTGGAGCCCTGCCTGCATAAATGAAATTGTGTTGTGGGGGCCATGTTCAGTGGTTCAGTGCTAGTTAGAGCAGAAAAGGGAAGAAAAGGTGGCTATGTCTGTCTCTTTGCCCTTCAGTAGTTAATAGCACATTGTGATTGAACTCTCTCTCACTGATATGTGATTGTGCTTCAGTTCTAAATGTTTGTTGTTCTGTGTTCTGAATTTGCACCATAATATACATGAGAGAATTTGTAATGTGATGGGTAAAAATGCTTTCCCAGGAAATCCCATTTCTATATGAAAGTTTGAAGTTGTCAGTACTCTAAATTTCCCCACCCCTTTGCTATTTGGATTCTTTTGTGTCATTTTAATAAGGCTTGCAAGGGGAGGTTTTCAAATTAATGTCTAAGGGTGTGGTTTTTTTATGATTTCTTTTTGGTTCTTTTTTTCTCCTGCTGATTGTATGAGAGACAGTAGAATCACAGATAATTATTTAGATTTAAATACCATTGTTCTCCTAGGTTTTTAAAGTTTTTAGAGTACGTATGAGTGCACTGAACAGCACCATAACTCGTCTAAAAATGGAATACCAATGAACTCAAATACTGTTCTGATTTCAAATACTCTTTTATAACTTTTGCTATAATCTTTCCCTGGTGATATAAATAGTTGGCTTTGGTATATTTTTCAAGTATTCTGTTTCTTGCAATTAAGACCATTTTCCTTATTTTGATTTTTTCAAATTTTAAATCTGAATATGAAACTCTTTAAAGACAAACATTAATTCTGTTAGTCTTCTCTAAAATGTACTTGAAACACATATTGAATTTAAAAGAACAGTTGTCACAAAAAGCATGCACTGACGATTCCAAGGTCATCAAAACACCTCTTGCCATCAAAAATATTGGATTAAGACTAGCAAATGTATGCCTCGTTGATACCAAAACTGTATTCACTTACTGTTTCCCTCTGATATTTATCTATTCATTTATCAAAAACCTTTCAGTTACCTTGCACTTCACCGATACAAAAATTCCATTACCAAATATACAGTAAGATCACTTTATTTTGTTTTCTGTCTGAACTGTAGTATGTAAGGACAGGTGCTGGTCTGAACAGCTGAGCTCATGTTTAAAGCTCTAGAAAACTCTTTGTAGCTGAAGAAGTGGGAGAGGAAAGTTGCATCTTTCTGTACATTTGCACATACTAATTTAGCAAATGGGCTCCCATATCATTCACTGACAAGCGTGGTCATCTTTCATTTCATAAATTACTATGCAGTTTTGTTCACTGTGAGTATAATCTGTATTTAGTGATCGCAAGATGCTTATGCCACTGATTTCTGTTCCATCCAAGCTGACAGAAGAAGTTATTTGATAATGCACATATTGGTATCTTTAATTGCAAAAATGTAAATTTGAAACTTGTATAATGTTCTTGTGCTTTTGAAATAAAATATCTTGTATATGTATATTTAAAAAAGGAAATAAAGTAACTTCTCATAGATTATTCAATTTTTATTTGGAGGTGTTTTGACACTTCATAGTTCATTTTACAAGAGCATTATAGCAGGGTCTGTCAGTATGGAAAAGGGGAAGAGTTAGTAAATGGCTGGTAAATAATACCAGTTATCCTTGTAGTCTGTATTATCATTGTACCAGTTAGTCATGGTGGCACGCTTTTTCTCATTTAAAGACATATTCTACTTGAAACTTATCCTAGTATTTTACAGATGCAAATTCCTGCAGTGTCTACCTCAATTTGCGAGAGAAGTCCTAAGTACAGAATTTAATATTTAGATGTCCTTAAACTGATTAGTTGAGTGATTCTGGTTTTGCAGCTTCTCAAAGAACTGGCTGATACTTAACCTCTAGAAAGGGAAAGTTTGTGGTGTTGGTCTAATGTGCTGTGTGATACATATTTTTTTTTTTAAAAAGTGTTTTATTACAGAGCTAAGCAAACAGCCAAGAAATCTTTTTACATAGAAACAGCCAGTACTTCTTGCCCCCTTTTATGTTACAAACTGCTGGCTATCATCGCTTTCGGACTGCTTTGTTGTAGCTTTGGACACCATTAAGCCTCCAGAGTCTGGGTGTTAATGGTGTTGCTCTCTATTCTTAGTAAAGCAAATTTGTTTAAGAACTAATTCCTAGAAAGGTAAAAGGTAAAGGTAGGTAGATTAATGTCTATTAGCAAAAATGTTCTGAAGAACGTTAGAACAAGAAGCCCATTCATTAGGGGAAAAAAAAGGAAAAAAGCCACAGCACCTTTTCTTGTGTAGTAAGAATCTCAAGGTGCAATGTACAAATGTACAAAATTCTGTTGAGGAGGATTTTGGCCATCATGTGCTTTGCTTTGTGGTTGAAATCCACTTTATTTTCTAGACAATATCCTTGAATAATCTAGTTGTAAACTAGTCAGATTTGCGATACAACATCTAAGTGTTACTTAAGTAATAGGTTAAAAGAATCTGATGGGATCTTCAAAGATACTTTCTTCAAAAATGAAAGTTGTTTCATTTCTGTGGCACAATCTCTTTTATTTGTTTTTATCTGTTTTGCAGGTAGGCTAAATCTGGGGTTTAATACAGAGAACAAATGGATAGTAATGAAAATCCACTCCTATACAAGTCTCTCAAACCCAGTTATTTCTAATCCTAGCTACATTTCTCTAAACTTACGGTGTGGTCAAAAGCCTAGATGAAAAAGAAGCTGTGGAAAGGAAATGTGCATTGAAGGAGAGTGAACTGAAATTCAAAGGGATTTTATATGTGATTTCATGTAATGGTGAGTAAGAGGAGACAAGGTATAAAGTTAAACATGAAATAGTAAAACCGGACCTGAGTATTCTTTTTGTTTCTGCATGGCTATTGTTCCTGAGATCAGTGTCAAAAAAAGAAGTATAGGTTGTGCCATTTAATTACAGGTTGTCAAACAACTTGGAATCCATCAGACTTAATTTTAGGAGGTTTCTAGGCTTCATGCTTGAGTGAATGAGCCTCAACAAAGTATTGTGAAGCAGGTAGCGGGGACTGTGGATTTCATGATCATTTCGAGTCCTTGCTATATTTGTGAAGATCGGTGCTTAGTCTTTTTCACAAAGATAGACTAAGGTTTCTGTAGAACCTTATGTCTCCTTCCTCTTAATAGTGCCTGAAATGTAATATTACCTTCTTTGGGTACAAGTATTGAGATACAGTCTAGTGCTTGGAGAGAGGTCATCCCGTTGTACCAGAGTTTCTGCTTGAAGGTTATCCTGAACATACTGTGGCAGCCTGAGGAATAATCCCCTCTTGATGATAAAAAGCCTCCAATCTTCTTTCATCCCATTTTTTTTTTCTGTGAGTCACACTGACTTTTCCTAAAAGTGGCAAACCCAGTGTATGTCAATCTCATGATACTGCAGGTGATCTAGGGATATTTATTTTCCCAATTCAGACTTACATAGAACTTCACTGAGCAATTTGATTTACATACCCCAGTCAGTCTGCCTCAATTGACATACAGGAGTGAGACAAGGTCATCCATTTAAGTGATGGCCTCCTCATAAATAGGGACTCCACCTTTGTTCTTGTGAGCTTCACACCTTTATGGTTCTTCGCATGAACTACAGAGTAGTGCATGCAGAGCCTAAAGTGCTCCTGATACAAAGCACATGTACCAAATGATTTCTAAGATTTTTAAATACCAAGAATCTTGTGTTGTAGAGAACTGTATGATTGTATGCAAGTAAAAAAAATCAGTTTGCAGAAGGGAAGTTTCTAGGTTCTAAGGAAATGTGCTGTGTTCATTTTTTTAATATATATGAAAGTCTAAATGTGCTGTAATTGTATATTTCTTATTAATTATTTTTTCATTATGATCAATGTAGAGAAAATGTTTTCAGTGGTAATCAGAAAGCCTTAAAGGAAGAGCATCATAGTTGCAATTCCTACAGGACTTGTCGTAGTGCCTTCATTAGAAACTGAACGTTAAAATGTTTCATTTTTTTAAATTAGGAACTTCATAAAGAAGATAGTTTTATGCATAGGTAAGTTCCTTACTCTGGAAGTTGCTGTTGCACAAATGTTTTGTTATTAATTCTGACTGGATTAAGTATTAATAACAAATAGGATAAGAAGTGTCCCCCAAATCGTATTTATTTCTGTATCTGAGCAGATGCTGCGGCTTAAAGGCTTGGCTTGCTAATGCTGTCTTTGTCTTTATAAATTACAGAGAATTAAAGATGGAGTCTGTGCTGCTACCTGAGTTTGTTTTCTTGATCCAGTGGCTGTAATGTTAAATACTGCAGGAAACCCAAACTTTTGTGACAGGTGCTATAAAGCAAGGCGAGGTATGTAGGGTGCACTTCCGCTGTCTGAGGAAACTAATACATACAAAGCAAAGCAAAAAGCATTTATTTAAAGTAAATTTTATCCTGATTACTGTAAAATGAGCTATCATCTTTCTGTAAGGTATGTGTATCGATGGGGACTCTGAATGCCTATACCGGATAGAAATGAACAATCTAATGACTAAGTAATTACTGCTAATAGTCAAGACAGTGATAGTTCCCTGTGAAATGTATGCTGATACTCCATTAATTTCACAAATGATCACATTGCTAGCCACTGCTGCAGGTTTTGGCAGTTGGCTGAGAGACAAAGGTTAACTTGCCAAATATTAACTAGTCTTTTATGGTAAAATGTGTTCTCTTCATATCAAAGTAAATGAGCTGCGCAGGGGCCAGGGAAAACATGTAGCCAGACAGTTATACCTCTGCTCTTCATGCCAATGGGCTACAGCAATTACTGCATGAAATTTCTGTGTCTTTACAGAGATGTTCAGTTTGGATGATCATTTTAGTTCACTCTTCCTTCTAAATCTACTTTTCAGAACAGATTTTTGACAAAGTCATCATACAGGGACCTCGACTAGAGCTATCAAAAGAGTAAGCTCACGTTCTTATAATTCTGCAAGCTAAATAGTTGACCGAGATATTTTTTTAAATGGTGCATAATGTCAGGCTTTATCTGCTTTTACAGTTAAATCCATTTTGCCATTAGGAAATATTTCCTCAAACAGAGTAAGATTTCCTTTTCTGTTTTTTTTGGTTTGGTTTGGTTTTTTTTTTTAAATTATGCTCTTATTTCCTGTTTTACAACCATTTTCATCACGCTGAACCATTCCTCACTTGCTTTTTTATTTTTTAAGGTATTTTATTTTTTAAAATTTGCATATTCTTAGTCCTCTTGATTCAATTTTTCCTAATGAAACAAATCTACAGAAATAATTTCTGTTTCTCTCTGAGTTATTTCTGATTACCTTACACCTTCTGGTTATTGAGCCATGTAGAACTGTTTTTCCAAATGTAGATGGACTAAAATTGTGTTGAGGAAGTGATTGCTATTGATTGACGCATGTGGCACTTTGATTACTCATCTGGAAAAAAAAATGCATTTTTTAAAATTCACATTCTCTTGTAAAGTCTGATTAATATGAAGTACATGATTGTCATTTTGATCTCTCAAGGTACTACAACTTTCTGTGTTTGTTTTTTTCTGATATGTATCAGCTAATTTTAGTGCTGCTGGCAAGGCTCAGGACACTGTTGTGCTCGGTGTTCTGCAACACCACCACCACAACAGACTGCGATGCAGAAGTAGTATTTTTGGTTCTCAGAAATGGTTGAAGGACTTATGCACTAGTTAATTCCACACTGGATAAAGTGATTGAAATTAATAGAAGTAGACACATAGGTAAGTGCAGTGCTAAGGGAAGAGTCAACATAGTTCTTGTAGAGGGAAGTCTCAGCTTACAAATCTAATTCTTTGAAGGAGTTAATTAATCTGATGAGGATGTTGAGCCAGTCAGTAATAATGTAGATTTCAAAAAAACTTTGGATAGTGTCCTCCAAATAACTCATAGAATTAGAAGAAGCTATTGTGAAACAAAAAAAGGAAGATCTGATTCAGCAACAAATTAAAAGAATAAATGGTCTATTCACAATGGAAGAAGCTTAACAACTGAAATCCACAGAAATCTGCATGGTTTTTTTATCATTTTCAGAAGTGATCTGAAAAGGGAATTATAAAATGGCAGATCCTGCCAATGATGCAAAGATATTCGGTAAAAAAAGGTTATCCTGAATGTTTTCAGGAGGCTGTTATGAAACTTAGTGGCTGGATAACAAGATTCAGTTTTGGTAAACGAAAATTAATGTAGCTATGCAAAAACTAACATCTTGCAGTAGAATAGACTAGACTATTTCATTTGGAAGGGACCTGCAACGATCATCTAGTCCAACTGCCTGACCAGTTCAGGGCTGACCAAGTTAAAGCATGTTATTAAGGGCATTGTCCAAATGCCCCTTAAACACCAATAGCCTTGGGACATCGACCACCTCTCTAGGAAGCCTGTTCCAGTGTTTGACCGCCCTCTCGGTAAAGAAATGCTTCCTCGTGTCCAGTCTAAACCTCCCCTGGTGCAGCTTTGAACCGTTCCCCCGTGTCCTGTCACTGGATACCAGGGAGAAGAGCTCAGCACCTCCCTCTCCACTTCGCCGCCTCAGGAAGCTGTAAAGAGCAATGAGGTCGCCCCTCAGCCTCCTTTTCTCCAAACTACACAAACTCAAAGTCCTCAGCCGCTCCTCACAGGACATTCCTTCCAGCCCTTTCACCAGCTTTGTTGCCCTCCTCTGGATGCATTCAAGGACCTTCACATCCTTCTTAAGTTGTGGCGCCCAGAAGTGCATGCAGTCCTCAAGGTGAGGCCACACCAACACTGAATACAGCAGGATAATCCCCTCTTTTGACCGGCTGGTTCTGCTGTGTCTGATGCATCCCAGGGTGGGGTTTGCCCTCTGGGCTGCCAGGGCACACTGCTCACTCCTATTGAGCCTGCTGTTGACCCTCAGATATATTCATATCAAAGATTTTCGTAGTCTTTTCATGGATAGTTCTGTGAAAATGTTATCTCAGTGCTTGGAAACAGTCAAAAGGGCAAGCAATGATAGGAATTCTTAGGAAAAGAAAAGGACAAAAGGCCTATTCAGTTCATTATGTCTTCAGCTCTACACAGTGTTGTTCATTTAAAAATAATAAATGGAGAAGACTGATGAAAATTATCAAAGGTGTGAAACAACTTCCATAGAAGAAAAGGTTAAATAAAACTTCAACTTGGAAAGTTGGGACCAAGAGAGATTATAATAGAGGATTGTAAAATTGAGAATGACATGGAGAGAATAAATAAGGAATGACCATCAGCTACATCTTATGGCAAGAATGAAGGGATACCAGATTAAGTTTTCAGGGAGTCAACAAGCAAAGAGAAGCAGTTTTTCAAACAATGAAGAACTGAATTGTGAGAAATTAAAATCTGAGGCTCATTGTCATGTTTTGGATATCAAAAACAAGAATGGGTTTTAAAAAAACACCATGCAACTTCATAGAAAAAAATGTCCACTGAGATTTATTAAAACACAGTGATACAAATATCCTCATTCTCATACCAAGTCCCAAACTGCTGTTTCCTGGAAGTTGGGAGGCTTTGTCAGGGAAAGAACTATTTTCTAAAGGTCTTGCCTCTTATGTGCCTTTTGCAAAACATCTGCTACAGGCTACTATTGCAGACAGACCCCCATCTGTCTGTTTTTATTTTTAACATACTGAAGTATAGGCCTAAAATTATAAGTAGTGAAGCAATTGTGTTTGAAATTATGATCATGTATATAGCCTGCTTGAATTACAGTACAGTTTTTTCCATCACACGCTTTATTTACAATATATTCTTACAGTATAATTCTTGCTTATTCTAGTGTTATAGAAAACAACATTGTTTAGACAGGTAAAGCAATTTTTACTGTTACTTTCACACAACTTCAAAAGCAGGAATAGTTCTGCTTTGAATATCCCAGTGATAGAACTTCCTTTTACTTGATTATACACAAAAAATGCACAAGCCATCCAATGTTATATTCAAACAATGTATTATTCACAACAATAACAAGTAAAATATTTTACTTGGTCTTTTATCCTCTATTCTGTATTGGTATGTTTTTCCAGCTTACTATTAATGATGAATTACAGTCATAGCGCATCCTGTAACTACAAGTGTCTTGGGTGTCGAAGGCTTTCACTCCATGCATTGGCAAAGTTCCTGAGTGCTGTACTAGGAACATAATGGGAGATCTGTCCGTCTATCTTTGCCTTCATTGGTTCCAAATAATCCCTTGTCTTCCAGCCCCTGGATCTATGTAAGTACTTTTGAAATTAGGAGCTTTTAAATATCTAGGATCATCAGTATTTGTTTTATGGGAAATAGCTGCTTGTTTTTAAACTTGTGCTATCACATGCTACTTGGAATTTTAAATATCCCAGCATGAGCTGCCAATTAGTTTTCTTGAGCCGAGAACTCCTTTCAGCAGTAGCCATTGATTTTCAGGGAGGTATGGCAGCTGGTTTTCTCTAAACTATGGAGGGGGAAAAATAAAGAGATACTTCAAAGTATTTTGGAAAAAAAAATACCCCAAAACCATTATGCTTTCAATGCCTTCAACTCAGTTTCACCTAGGTAGTAGGTTCTTTTAGAAGGGCTGCAATATATGTATAATTGGGCTAAAATTTTCCCTATCCTAACTTGGACTAACAGAGTTTTCATTTCACAGTTTTTGCCTTTTTTTAAAGGATCTTTTCATCTGGTGTTCTGGTGTAGTAATTTCTTTTGGGATTTCCCTGCTGCTGGGATTTCTATAGATGTAATGACAGTAATGACAAACTTCGTTGGTACATAGTAGACCAATCTGTATATTAGTAGATGTAGACCCATTCTATCTGGAACATTTCCTTGTGCATAATGATTATTCTGACGTATTCAGACCATGATAGAAGTATGTAAGCAAGGGAGAGAAGTGGGGAAAATTTCAAAAGTTTCTTTTGTGCAGTGTTGAAAATCAGGGATTTCACAAGAATGAGTAAAAATACATCCAGCCAAAGAAGTATCAGCATTTTTGGACGTGTCACCAGTCTGTGGTTAGTTCAATTGTCTTATTAGTTTTCCTACCTTTTTTTTTCCCCCATCAGTGAAAAACCTGGTACTCGTAAGACTGTAATATGTCAAAGCTACACTTGTGATGTCATTTCTTCAAAGCCTTGCCTAGCTAGCTGCTGGGATAGATTTTGTTGTAACATTGGTTTTGCCACAGTCTGTGTTTTGAACGTCAATGTTGGGGTCGTTCATGCCTGAGACAGTGGAGATCTGGTTGGCTTTGCCGAGGTTCTTAATGATACTGATGTTGTATTTGGCAGTTTCCACAAAGCTGTTTTCTAGTAACCAACCATCTGACTCACCCTCCAAATCTCCTAGCAGAAGGACGTTCTTCATTGCTGTTTGTAGGTACCGGACACCAATAAGTACAGAGAGCTGTAAGAAACAGTTAATGGTTAAACAGAGGGTGTAAATTACAACCTCAATCCTACCACTAAGTCAGCTTTCTGACTTGTGTATTTACAGGCCTAATAGTTAATATTGAGTAAAGCAGACAAATTCTTTATCCCAGTGACATATCTAACCACTCTCCCAATTAATTCTATTTTTTAGAAAGACAAATACCAGGGAGAGATTGATTGATTCTCTCTCCATTTTTCAGGTAGCATTCCCAGTTGCATGTTATTAGCACATAAATACCTAGAATTACTCGGGAACACTACAGCCTCAGAGACTACAACTAACTGATGTAGAATGGATGATTAATTAATGGAACCATCAGTCACTAGGAAAAAAAATTTAAATTGTATTCTGTTAATTTATGTGGATTTTTTTTCTGCTGACCTTGATTAAATTGGTATTTCCTCGAAGGAGTTTTATCATTCATATGTAAGCTGTATGTGTCCTACATGCCAATGCATTAAAATTAAGAAGGCTGGCTGATAGTAGGGGCTCAAGTATAAGTTTAGGAGAAAGCCCCGCTTTCATAGTTCTGTTGGATCGAGATCAGCACGCCCAGCTTGTCAATATTTAAGGCAGCACAGAGAGCCAGCTGACAGCTTTTTCATGTGCTGCCAAAGGCCTGTTGTTTCTGGCACCAACCCCCCATCTAGCACTGTTTGAAGACTGTTGTGAACTATTTTAATTATAGTGCTAATATTTATGCAGTAGAGCAATAATCAGAAAAATAGAACTTAATAAAAAGGGAAGAAAACCATATTTTAGCCTATGCTACTGGGGGGTCCTTTACCTGTGGATGACAACATCCAGACAACTTTCTTTACAGATGCCAGCAGAAAGACTGCATCTTTTCAGGTGTATATGCTTGTCTCTATGCTTATTTTGATTGCATAGTAAGCAGTCTAATCTACATCTAAAAAGCTATGCCATGTTTGCAAGTACTGTCTATTTGGCGAAGCTATCTAATGTAAAAAGGAGGCTTTGAGATATTATTACTTGTGCTCAATTTTTACTATAAATGAAATTAATGTATTCAGCCAAAGGCCTGCTCACACTTTCTATATTCTTTGTTAAAACTGACTTAGAACAATCCTCAGACCTTCTCACCAAATTTTCTTGCAGTTGTGTCAACTGCATGTGTCATCCTCTATCTGATCCCATAAAATGCTTCAGGGAAGGGAACGTGCCACAGTCTATTGAAAAAGTTCTGTAAATATATGGAATTATATACATCATTTCTAATAGTTCTCATCTTCAATGAGATTTGCTTCTGCTCTGGGGACTTTGAGAAAGTTGCCTGTACTGAAGGAAGTCCTGTAACGTTCTTGAAGTGCTTGTGGACTTTATGTTGGTTACTGAGGCACTTCTTGTATGTTACACCATAGTTGTTTCCCATCCCAGAGAGCAGGAAGACTCTGATTAATCTGACACAGACCGTTTTAATGAGACTTACCTCAAACAACCAAATAAGCAATGCTGCGATACCAATAGATCTCATAATAGCTGTGTAGTAATCCAGCAGGGCCTCTCTGCACCCCTTCACCCAGATATTGAGTTCCTCTGTCAGAAAATCGTAGTTGTAGTGAGCACTGTTGTTTGTCAGCTGGTACTGGATACAGGGCCGCGGGGAGCTTGGGTTGCAGCAGCTGAAGGGTACTCCATCCACCAAGAACTTTCCATCAACGTTGCTCTTTAGACGGCTGCAACAGGACAGGAAGTTTGGGCGTTACAAATCTGGTATCGGCAGCAGATACTGTCTGTGATTTTTATAAAAGGATATAATGCAAGTCTGCTGTGATGTAGGCCTTTCCAATGAAACAAAAGGAAAATGGGAATGCATTTCCAGCTGGAAAACTTGCTTACTGCAGGAAAACTAAATTTTTCATTTGCTGTATTTAAGTGTGGTATCAGCACACTATCTCACGTGGTTCTTGGTACTGTGTGTGTAAGACGTGGATTCGGTGTTCACAGAGATGTTGCCTTTTCAGGTATCTTTGTGCTGAAAATACTAAAGACAATTTCTGCACTTGTTTATCTTGGTGGAACTCTAATGGAAGTTATGCCCTAGAAATCCTGTGTTTCACTACTTCTGGACTGTTTTTCACCACAAACATTCCTTAACAGAGAACCTAATACAAGAGCACCTTTGCATGCCACAGGAACCACTGGAAATGGTCCGCTGGCATTTCGTCATTGTACCCATGTGCAATGGCTGGTTCGGCACATGTTTTGAGACTAATTCACAAGGGAGTTTCTACTTCTTGGAACCATACTTTTTGTAATTTTTGAAACTGTTTGTATTTATTGCTAAAAATTATTCCTCTCCCTCCCCTATAAGATCAGGAGAAAAAGAAGCAGGAAAAGAAATAGGAGGGAGAAAAAAAGTCATGGGATGCAAAGAGAACACAGTCTCAGATTAATCAAGAGTTTCTGGAACAGTTAAATGAATCCCTGCCACCCATTTTCCTTGTATTACCTGCTCTTTAGCTAGTGCGTCCTTGTGAGGACTTCTGTCTCCAAGCAGGCTCTTCAGAGAAATAGATTTTCCAGAAACTGGACAGTATATAAGATGTTGAGAGATGCTCTCACACTTTGGGGAAGTAGTCTCTAAGCATGTATCTATTCTCATGCTCATTGCAAAAGGCTTATTTCCTGAGACAGCCCCACGGGTGAGAACCATGGCCTGTTTTAATGAAGCCCGTGCCCTTTAACCTTTGTTAGGGAGCCAGAATACATGAAAGACAACTTCCACTTAGATATCCAGCTTTCACTGTTTGCTAATTGTAGAATTTTTAATATTTTCCAAAACTTATCCTCATTTATTAATTTTTACAAATAATATTTTCCTGTTCCACTACAGATGATCTAAATTAAAGGGCAGGAAGTTATCACAAGAAGCTTATCAGATGAACAGAGGAAGCAGAAACTCTGTGGTTCAGTGTTCTTCCAGCATTTGGGGGCTAAAGGTATCCTTCAGAATGAATATAAGCTGCTAGGAAGCTCGGTATTTCTGGCCGTACTGGGATGGCAGAATCATTGCCTTCATTTTAAGTCTGTGGGGCTGCTAAATACAACTTTCTTTTTTTTTTTCTTCTTTTTTTTTTTTTTTTTTTTTTGGAGGGGGGATGGTGGTGTGTTTTGTTTTGTTTAACATTCTGTCAAAAATATCTTCCTCAAAGATCTTTCCAAGTAAGTCAGGAAGTTCATCTACCATTTCCCACTTGGGAGTGGGTTAGGCATGAATTCCTCTCTGTTTTAAAGTCTAGCTCTTCACTTTGTGGCCATCATATTCCTGGTAATGGCAACAGAATGAAACCAATGCAAAAGAACCCAAATAGTCCACTGAAACCAGACTTAAGTGTGCAAGCAGTGTAATGGGCATAGGCAAAACAACTCACTGGGAGAGAAACGAGGAAGGGAGCGGAAAGGTACCAAACAGAAGGCTCGAAAGTGGAAGGAGAAAAGAAACCTCAGAGAGGGAGGAGAGGCAGGCTGGCACATTGTGAAAGGGAAGCATTTACTGGGGCCAGCGAAATGCCCTGTATGTTTCAGGGACATGACCCAAATATAGTACAGCATCTAAAGTGGTTAAAATACAATCTCTTAAACTAGGTCTTAAGCTTTTCTTTTGATCCCAAGCATCAATTTAAGTTTTTTTTTTTTCCTTCCTGCCACATGTTATAAAGATGTATCTTCATTCTACTGCCAACAATAGCAGTTTCCAGACTCGGGTTATGTCTCCCTGCCATTCTGTTTCCCTTACTAATGGCAAATTAAAGAATGACGTTATCTTTGTACTGTCAGAAGGGAAGACCTCTGTAACAGAGCTGAGGGAGTGAGACATTCACTGCTATTTGTTGTTGCAATTCACAGTTGTTATGGTATTGTAAAGCAAAACTTGCTTTTGAGACTACAAAAAGGTGATTTCTACCCAACCAAAGCAACGATAGGATCGTACTGCTGTAACCTGCTTCATCCTCCTACAGTTCCCATTGATTCTCTCCATTTCTTGTCACATTGTGGTGTTGGCAATGGAGATATAGAAGAGAGGGGAGGGAAGGGGATTATGAAGGTGAGAAGTTCAGTTTTGCAAAGTTTACATGTGAGTTGACAATATGTCAGTTCTCACCTGCTTTGCTTCTTAATCTACCATGTACTAATCGACATACAGTACAAGGTGAAACCAAGAAAAATATTTGGTTCCTTCTCCATCCTTTCTGAACATTACCAGCTGTACTTTGCTTCCAATGATTTCATATCAAATGCTTCACTACCAGATTGTTGGAAATCCTAGTATGATTTGGTTATACAGCACCAACTTGGATTCTAGCAATCGAGATGGAATTATCCAATTTCTATACAGTAAAAGAAATTCTGCAGTGTAATTACTTCCCTCACACACATTTCACAGGCATCTTCTGCCTATGTGGGGCAAAAAGTAACTGTCAGTGCATTTTCAAAATAATGGCAGAGCACAGGCAACCCTGCAGAGGAAAGGGAGTTTAGCAAAGACCCTGGGTAAAACATTATTGTTTCTGCATGTCTCACAGAAAGAAAAGGCAGTATATTTTACTTTTGTCCTCAGAATAAGGTAGTACTCTTAAGTTCCTGTGGACCATCTTTGTTGTCGTGTGACTCTTTAGTGTAGAATCAGGATTTAAAACATCTCTTGGGTCAGTCTGCTTTGTGTCACTGTTGCTTTCCAGCTTCTCTCTTGAGAACGCTTGTTCTAAAGCTTGCTTTACTTCCACAGCCAACTGCCTTACTGCAGTGGTTTAACCCCAGCCAGCAACTAAGCCCCACACAGCCACTCGCTCATTCCCCCTGTGTCAGGATGGGGGAGAGAACTCATGGGCTGAGATAAAGACAGTTTAACAGGTAAAGGAAAAGCTGTGTGCGCAAGCAAAGCAAAACAAGGAATTAATTCACCGCTTCCCATCAGCAGGGAGGTGTTCAGCCATCTCCAGGAAAGCAGGGCTCCATCATGCCTAACAGTTATTTGGGAAGACGAATGCTAGAACTCCTAACATCCTCCCCTTCCTCCTTCTTCCCCCAGCTTTACATGCTGAGCATGACGTCCTATGGTCTGGAATATCCCTTTGGTCAGTTGGGGTCAGCTGTCCCAGCTGTGTCCCCTCCCAACTTCTTGTGCCTCCCCAGCCTACTCGCTGGTGGGGTGGGGTGAGAAGCAGAAAAGGCCTTGGCTCTGTGTAAGCCCTGCTCAGCAATAATGAAAACATCTCAGTATCATCAACACTGTTTCCAGCACACGTACAAAACATAGCCCCACACCAGCTACTATGAAGAAAATTAACTCTATCCTACCCAAAACCAGCACACTTACACACGTTGGTGCCCTCATGTCTGTATTCTCCTAGGTCCTGTCCTCTGGTATGTTTGCAGCTCTGCATATATGCTTTGCTACAATGGCAGTTTCAAGTTGCAAATTCTGTGAAAATGAGATCTTTGGCCTTCCTTCCTCCTCTGACTTTATCGTCACTGATTTTGAGTGCAACAAAACAGAACACTTGACAAATGCCAGTCGAGCTTTTTGTTTGTCTTTCCCGGGAACATATAGCTACTACACTCTCATGAGTGAAGACTTCTTCTCAGCTTTAGAAGGATTGCTACATATTGGATTGTCTACTTCTTAAATTTTTTTTATTGTTATGCTATTGTCTGTAAGAATTGCCAGACTCCTCTTTTTAAGCATATAATTTCGCAGTTGCTACATCATGTGAAGCACCACCGCCACCACAAAAAAATTCAAGGGTTTTTCTTCTCCTTTTTTTACGCAGTGTACATGGTGTTGGAAGTTTCTCACATGTGAACATACAGATTTGAACCTGTGTTTGCAAAGTCGTAATATCCTGAAGGAGAAAGATCTTTCAGTGTTTAGGATTGACTATGCAATGTATTGATAGTACACTCCTTTTTTTCTTTTCGTTATCAGCTTGCTATAATTAAATTTTTGAGGTAGTTAATTCACCGTATTAAAAAAGGAAGGATACATCTTTGCTTTGCTCAGTGTCCCTAAAAAAATTAGCAAAAGGCAACTTTTGATTGTGCATGTAGTTAGCATATTTTGTGAGTAATGTGGTCACTCTGTAGTTTTGAGATTGAGACAAATTTCCAGTAAAAGCTAGTATCTACTTTGCCTTCTTGAATGAGTTTTTCTCCTAGATATTTTTTGTTATGACTAGTAAATACTTACTCCAGAACTTCCTTGGAAGCCATATTCAGATAACGAGCAGATACCCACTGAATTTCAAACCAGTCTCTAAAGCCATTGTTTCCACAGCATTTGAATCCAATTTGTAACATATCCACTGTTTTCTTTAAGAAACATCGTCCAGGTATGTCTGTGTCCTTATAGAACTTAATAGCATCCCTCAGTCCCAGATAGAGAGACTCTTCCAGCTCGTTCCTCATGGTATAGCACATGAGAGCACCCACCAGGATGCAAAAGGTAAAACAGAAGGTACATACGATGTATGGGAGCATAACTAGTTTCCATCGAGAGAACTTGTTGGCATCTGAGCAGTCATAGCAGATTTTGCCACCCAGAAAGTTGATGATACATGCTATGACCCCTACAGAGATCAGCATGTTGGGGACAGAGTTAATGTCCCCTTTTGCCATCACTTCATTGCGCTTCTTGATCTCTATTTTCAGAAAGAGGCCAAGACTGAAGAGAATGATCCCGCTCACTACAGAAACCCAGTTGAGGATCCATAAGATCTGAGCCAATTTGTCCCTCTTAGTTTTGGTGAATTTTACTTTGAGGACAGCCATAGTCAGATCAGCGTTAGGAAAAGAAGCGTAGGTCAAGAAAAGCTTGTAAGCTGATTAGGAGCATGTATCCAAGGCATGCAGTAGAAATCTGAAGAAGAGAGAGAGAGATTACTGTCTGTTTGACTAGATATTTATAGAGACTACAGAAAACTTCCTGTACAGCCTCACGCACTCTGAATCCTGCCAAGGGAGTGCCCCAGTGAAATTTATTGCTTAAATTTTATACGATGCGACTCACTTTAAAAAAAAAAAAAAAAATTCTAAGGACTGACTAGAGCAATTAAAAACAAGTGAACAGTAGAACCAATGAACGATGGCTTCCTATGGATTTTTGTCAAAAGCAGTTTTCTGTGCAGATTTTCTGATGTCTAAAGGTGAGCTGATCTGCTGTCTCTCCCTCCAGAAGACTCATGGTGCCTCTCCCTTCTACTTGTTGCCTGTATTTTCTTGATTCTAGGAATTTATAATTCTTAGATTACTGTGGTCGTGGTCAGATTTGCATTCAAAAGTTGAACAAGCAGGGCCACAAAAATATACAAAACCCAGAAATATACAGCATAATCACATAAGCCTTTTTTCCATATGGAAAGAAAGAAGTGAAAATAGTACCAGAAACACAGTATCCTATGGGTATTTTTAGACATTTCATCAATTATGTGCTGTAAAATATGATTTTACTACAAAAAGCATTTTATTCCAACACTTATACCACTAAGATATGACCACTCTGGCAAAAACTGCAGGGGGAATTGACTGTGGTTATCCACAGACACAAAATGTTCAACAAATAGTTTAACTATCAATATTATCAAAATTTTATTAACTTTTAAGTGCTATGACCTGAATATATTACTGGTGAACAAACCATCCTCCTTTTTCCACTTGATCTGGCATAAAAGCACTTCCATTTTTATATGAAGTAACGTATCACCCCACAAAAAAAAGTAGAACATCTTCACACCTTACAGCAGTTTAAGATGCTCTGTTTCTTTCTCTACCTGATTGCCCGTCCTTTCTTTCTGAAAGTTCTTATTAAAAACCAGGTATTGGAATAGCCCATTTAATCCTTAGGGAATCATCGTTACTATCTTAATCTCTGTTTCTGTAGGTAAAGTTGCTTGTTCTTTCCCTTTGTCCTGAGAACAGTGACCATCACACCATATTCCAACCCCCCTGCCACCTCTAGACAGGTTTTCTTTCTGAGTCCCCATATTCCAGTCAGAATCCTAAACTTTGTTCCTGGTTGCACTTTCTGCAATAACCTTGACTTCTTCACCACCCAGTGGAACTGCTTCCGTTCTCCCGTCTGAAGAAGACTCTGCAGCCCAAGGAACACCATACATAATATTTTTTTGAAGGGGAACCATTTGAAAAATGACAGGAAACTACTCATATGTTTATTCATTTATACCTTGTATATTTTATTAGCTTTTTTTGATACACCTACTCTTATGTTACTAACAGTCCTTTAATAACTTTCCCATGTGATATACAGACTCATATTTTTCTCTCCAAAGATCACCACAATTCAGAGACATTCCCCTCCTCCCCTGAGTTTCAAATCTGGTATTTCAGAGTGTCACAGCTGAAGGAAGACTTCTGTCTTTCAAGGTCTGTCATCTTTTCCCCAGCTATTAGTGGAGCTAAGAAAAGATGCCATCTTTCCCAGCACTTTTAACCTTGCTCCTCTGCAACACTACTACCTTTGCACCTCTCCAGTTATATTACAATCACAGGCAGAAAGCAGCTAATAACTTCCGAGATCTAAAACCTGTTAGAGCTGGAGACAATGCATTTTCAGTGTATGTGATGTAGATGTAGAACTATGCTGTAAGTACCTCATGATCAAACCATGAACTTTTACCCTTCTTCAGTGCTTCTGACGCTTTGTGATTGCCCTTCCTCAACATGTGCAAGATATATGGAGGAGTTCGTTCTTTCCTCCCCAGAAAACCTGGTCTCAGCATGGTCTTGTACTAATTCAGTAATTTTCATTAGAGTGATTTTATACTATACAACTATGTATTTATATGATTATACAGTCATCTAATTCCATTAATACAATGGCATTTATAAACAGTAAAACATAATCCTGTAAATTTGGGGAAATAGACAAGTATAAGCAGCATTATTCTTATATAATATTTTTTTAAGCTAGTGGACTCTATTACTTAACTTCACCTGAATAAAACTGTTATCGGCTAAAACAGCATGAAAACCACTTGCAGATAAGCTATACAGAAGTAGGGCTATGCCTACCCACTAGAGGATCCACAGCTGCAATGAAGCTTAACACTGGGTAAGCAGATAGTTGTAGAGCACAGTTTAAAAAGGTAATGGTATCCCTGTGTCTTCATCTGTGTATGTCAGAAGGAATCAATTCTATTTGTACAGGCGAGGAATATGTTGTTCCATTCATATTAGGAAATGGTTAGATATCTTCATGCATTTGAATATTAAAACATTTTAATGCCTGTCAGATCTAATTAATTCATGTTGCATTTATTTTTTCCTGCATTTACAGAGGAAACTAATTCCCCTCAAAACTATTCATCCCTGTACATCTTTTGTACAATACACAGAATAGTGTGCAAAATGCACAGTATTTTTCGTTACCAGCCTTACTTCCAAAGGTGTTGAAGCCAGCAGCTCTCTGAGTTTAAAAACAGGGTCCTAATTTTAATGATTGCTAAGGCTGATTATCAGTTATGGTTGAATATTGATTGTGATAATCCTATCAATTATCATGATGAAATACTGATTATTGATAGACATCTCTGTACAAACAAGTCCAGAGAACAGTCATTTATAAAGCGACAACGCTTTCTTCACACTATTCTTCTACAGTCTCCTTCAGACCTCATTTGTAAGGATCATGCCCTGCAAGCACAGAATTAAGCCTCCATATGAATTCAGCTGACAGGCTGTCTGCTAAGCCTGAAGACAGTATCTTTGCTTCACCAGTTAAGCAGTTCATGACTTGAACTTAAATAGCTGTAGATGGCTGCTACAAATAGGTTTATTTGCCCCCAATACTTAGGTCTTAGAGCTCACAATAGGGAGAATCTGTTGTGAAATTTCCTAGCTGCTGATATGCAGTTCACGTTCAATGGCCAGCGTATAGGAACACATCGCTCACTGTTCATTTCTGTGAAATGCATGTATGTATTTGCAAAATGCGTCGAAATTGTTAGGCACGCATATAGTTAGAGTGTCACTGAGAACACCCTACTTGCCAAACATATTTTGTAACATTTGAACAAAAGTTGTAAACACTTCTACCTTTACTTAAAATTCATCTACTCAAGAGGCATTGTTGATTTTGGAAGATGTAAATTTGAGACTTTCTGTCATATTCTAGCCATAAAGAAAATGAAGCTGAATACCATAAACTGGGATACATTCAATCTCATGTAGCTATTCTGATATAGCTCCCTTCCCCATTTTCAGATGCCTAGAGTTAAAAAGAAGAAAAATTTATCTGCAAAAGCAACTCTCCTAGTAAGTCCTTGCCTCCAGTAACTCTCATGTTATTTCCCGATTCCTTGGTGCAATTTTAGTATTGTTCTAAGACCAGATTTCATGGAATATTCACATTCATCTAACACAAGTACCCACGCCACATGTTCCAGTCGTATAAGATTTGCTATTTCATATGAGCCATACTGCCAGAGGAAATGGGGGGAAATGACTGGTTGTTGCAGTGCAGTGACCCCTCGCTGACTGACCCTGGCTGCCACTGATATACCTGGGATTGCACAAAGGATCTTTGGGACAACTGTGCTTCCCGTGAAACTTTGAATGCATTGAGTCTGGGACAGAAGAACACCTTACCTATTCTGTTCCTGTGTTCCCAGCTTCCACATGGATATTTCTCTTGAGATTATTTTTTCTTGTGCTAACAATTTACTGAATTTATTTTAGATAATAAGTCTCTCTTCCCGTCATAATGAATTTTGTAGATGTATTGTAACATTACCCTTTCCCTAACTGGTCAATGAGGTATTGAATATATTTATTAGCATAAGATGTATTGCAACATGCATATTACTGTGTAGTAGCATTTTTTGAGTACCATGAAGAAAGTTCTTCCAGCTGGAAGAACTGAAGTGTAGTTACGAACTAAAAGTGTAATTGTCTTGCTCTGCAATATGTATCTGTTCTGCTCCAAGTTATATTTGGCAGTGGGCTACTGTAAAACCACACATGCTTCTAGTAGTGCAGTGGTATGAACACCTCTATCAAAGTTCTTAGAAACGGACCTCACCATTGCACATGAGCCAGTCCAGAGTTATGAAGCATATACACACAGACATCTTTTCCCCAGCTATGGGAGAGCAAGCTGGATTTTATGCTATAGAGGGAGAAATAATTCTTTCAACAGAAGTCATCCAGTAACTGTGGGAATCTCTCCCATATTATCGATACTGTTCTCAAGCTTTCCCTGTCTAACTCACTTCAAACACAGCTTCCATCAGCATATGGTAGTTTTTTGCTTCCAAGATGCCACCTACCTGTTCCTTTGCTATCAAAATGCCCTAACTACACAGAACAAGACACAGCACAGCTATTTGTTTATAACATTTACTTACTAGATGCAAATTTTCCAAAGAAATTTGGCTTGCAATTTTGTCACAAACAAACCACATCTTATCTTACCAATTTCACTAAAATCTGCTGTTTTAGCTAAACCCACATTCCTATCTGTGACTTATTGTAAAAGAAACCACTAACCTGCTTCAGAGCACTGAACACAATCTTGAAACTGGTAACTTGCTGAGTGCAGGGGAGAAAATACCTGGATCAGGCATCCTGAGGAAGACTAAAGTACTGATTTCTGATGTCTGTGTAGTTCTTCTGTCTTTACTCTGACTCACCAACGGAGATGGAGAAGACTTCAACTCTCCTGCCCGTGCTAATCTCTCTTTCATCTCTAATCGTAGCTAAGAGATTTATTTCAAGGTTCTTATGCCACCAGGTTAAATCCTGCAAAACAGGCCAGTTAACTGAGTGTGAACTAAGATCTCACTGGCAAAATGAATTTATAGTAACTTCTTTTACCTTTTTACCTCTCAGAGGTTTGGGTTAGTAAGCAACAGAGACTGTTCCTCAGTACCTGCTAATGTCTTCATTAGTTCTTTATTTGTTATTACCAATAAATATGGGTCCAAGAGAGAGAAGAATGAGAATAATGGAACTTTGTGCTTTTGTGGGAAGGGAAAAATGTATCTTAGGCAATTGTCATTTACATTCACTGTTATGTGCCTTACACATCATTCTGTATTTTGTTGCTTTGGATGGAATTATTTGTTCTCTGTGTATTGACTGTGACTGTGTCCAAGAAAGGAATTCAAGTAACCAAAAGCAACTGGATCATCCTGTATGACTCACAGTAGATTCTGGTTTGGGAAGCTTTCCAGGTTCAAGAACAATCTAGTAGAAACCTCTGTCCTCTTAAAAGCTTTATCCCAAGCCAGAAGCAAAAGCATCTTGCCCTTTGGCATTTCTGAGCCCAGCAAGTAGCAATCTGTGGGACAGACATGGCTGGGTTGACCTGGCAACAGTAGTGGCAACAAGCTGAGTCTGCAGCACTGCTGGGTCAAGTTCCTGGTGATGTGAGTACCAGAACTGCATCACTAAGCAGGCCCAGGTTTGGTCTATAGGGTCCATAATACATCAGCACAGCAGAGAGTTCAGTGAGCACACATGACTGACTGCAAGGGACCCTGCATATGAATATTCTCAAAAGCATAAACTGTCCTTTCCCAGCTAATGATGAACAATAAACCGATACTGTGATATTACTGTGATTCTAACTCGGTATTCTGTGAATACGCCTGCTCACCTCGTTTATGGTCTCGTAAACCATGCTGTCTTTGCTTTCATAAAGATAGACAGCCCTCTGCCTGCATCAGTATTATCACACTTACTATCAGGGAAAGGTGGAAGATCAATTATCAGTGCAACTCAGTCTATCAAAGTCTTGAGTAAAGCAGAGACTGGAATATCTAACTACAACAACTAAGACTTGTTCACTTGCCAGAAATAATTTCATACATTACTGCATGGAAGAGGGAGGCTCATAACTGCCAGTGTCACTCTGTGGCTCCACAGGGTGAAAAACCCCAAGGACATGTCCCAACAGTACAAAGTCATACAGTGAAATTCTCTCCCTTTTCAGTTTTTCTGATACAATCAAACCCATAAATGATGTTTATGCTGAAGGCTCCATCCAACAATGCATCGTCTAGTACCGTATGGCAAACTTATACAGAGCTGCTTCCTTGACGTGTGTGTGGTCTCTGGAGCCATACAGGCTCAATGTGCACTTCAGAAAAATAGAATTACTGTACCTTCACCTTTTTAAAGAAAATATCTGAAGTAAGGCTCCCAGCTTTCTATCTAGCTTATGTGCTGATGTACAGCACATCCAGGAAGCTTCAGTTCAAGAACATATGTGATACATCTGGGACCTGTTGGTCCTAGCGCATATGGACCACACAGATGCTTGCATGTGATCAAATATACCCCAACTGCATTGCATTAGTCCTATACACATGGATCATTCATGCTTTGTACTTGCTGTACTTGTGCAGATGTGATGGGTTGACCCTGGCTGAACATCAGGTGCCCACCAAAGCCGTTCTATCACTCCCCCATCCTCAGCTGGACAGGGGAGAGAAAAATATAACAAAAAGCTTGCGGGTCGAGATAAGGACAGGAGAGATCATTCACTATTACCGTCACGGGCAAAACAGACTCAGTTTGGGAAAATTAACTCAATTTATTACAAATCAACCAGAGCAAGGTAATGAGAAATAAAATGAAATCTCAGAACACCTTCCCACCACCCCTCCCTTCTTCCCAGGCACAACTACCCTCCCGGATTTCACCACCAAGCCCCCCCAGCGGCACAGGGGGACAGGGATGGGGTTTATGGTCATCACACATTATTTTCTGCCGCTTCACCTCCTCAGGACGAGGGCTGATCACACTCTTCCCCTGCTCCAGCGTGGGGTCCCACCCACGGGAGACAGTCCTCCACGAACTCCTCCAACGTGGGCCATTCCCACGGGCTGCAGTTCTTCATGAACTGCTCCAGCATGGGTCCATTCCACGGTGTGCAGTCCTTCAGGAGCACACTGCTCCAGCGTGGGTCCCCCACGGGGTCACAAGTCCTGCCAGAAAACCTGCTCTGTGAGCTCCTCTCTCCACAGATCCGCAGGTCCTGCCAGGAACCTGCTCCAGCCCAGGGTTCCCACGGGGTCACAGCCTCCTTCGGGAACCCACCTGCTCCGGCGTGGGGTCCTCCACAGGCTACAGGTGGATATCTGCTCCACCGTGGACCTCCCTGGACTGCAGGGGGACAGCCTGCCTCACCAGGGTCTTCACCACGGGCTGCAGGGGAATCTTCGCTCCGGCGCCTGGAGCATCTCCTCCCCCTCCTTCTTCACTGACCTTGGTGTCCGCAGGCTTGTTTCTCTTACATGTTCTCACTCCTCACTCCCGCGGCAGTTTCTCCCTGTCCCAACTTTTTTTTCCTTCTTAAAAATGTTATCACAGAGGCGTTACCACTATCACTGATTGGCTCGGCCTTGGCCGGCAGCGGGTCTGTCTTAGAGCCGGCTGGTATGGGCTCGCTCTCTCTCGAACACAGGGGAAGCTTCCAGCAGCTTCTTACAGAAGCCACCCCTGTAACATCCCCCCCCCCCCCCCCCCCGCTACCAAAACCTTGCCACACAAAACCAATACAGCAGACTGCAAGGATCTGTTAGATCAGTTGGATCTGTTCAAATGTGTACATTTGTATATGGACCAACTCAGCAGAGCATATATTCAACAGGTGTAATATATTCCTTGTGGACAGCACAAGCACACAAAAGTATACATTTGCCTGGGATTTTTGAGCTATTGCTCTGGCTGGGATATGATACATTAGAAATCCTGGACAAATGTCTAAGTCCTTTTCTATGCCCAGAAAATGTTCACACGTGAAAACCCCCTACATCTGTGGAACTTCAAACATATGTTATTCCTGAGTATTAGAAAATGTTATTGCCTCAGCTGATACCTACTAGTAGAAAAATGCATGTCCCCTGTTATTGCTTTGCAATATAAACCTAGTACTTGCATGCATGAAAGCAAGCAAGCAGAAGATGGCAGTGCTGCCGTATGTAGGTTTTTTCTACAATGCAAACTAAGAAGCTTTCTTTTATCTGTGTTAGAGAGATTAGAGGTCTGTCACACAGCTAGTGGAAGCTCAGCAATGCATCATTGTAAGAAATAACTTAAATCCAGTCTTAATGCAATTAGAGGTCAATGCTACCTGTATTTTTTGTTCCATCTCATATTGGGAAATGGTTCAGCTACAAAGTTAATATTAAAAGCTGAATTATCCAGAAATTAGGTTTTATGGCCATCTATAACTAACCATGATGCACTTTCTTACAGACCTGCTGGGAAGCTTGGACACCAAGACCATAACGATGGAGTAGCATTTTGTAACTCAGCAGAAGTGGTTGTACATGTGGGTCTGCCATCGATTATCACCCAGTGGTGTAGAATGAAAACACACACTTTCCTGCTAACAGTGGAGATGATTGCTGTGGCTTTGGATCTGAAAGAGGTAAATTTAATAAATGTTTGGCCAATTACTTATCTGTTTAGTACCATTCATATGAAAGTCCACAAGCAGGGACAGATGTGTTATGAATTAGCCTAATTAAATAGCTAGTTGGGAAGACTCATGCTGCAAAAATTAATTTTACAGCTAGTTTCCAAAAATTAATGTTTTATTTTTATATTTGGGTGGCTTTCCATTTTATCTTGTATTTAATGCAAATGATAACAAATGATAAGAGATTTTGGAGTAATGGACTAAAACTAGAGGCACTCAGTAAGTCTGACACAAGCAGGTACTATACAACCTTTCTTTAACATGGCAGTGCTTCAGAGGGAGGGTCCATATTCAGGAAGAGATTCTCACCGATATGTGTTAATGGGGAGAGAGTATGAAGAAGGGAGTTCAGACCATCTGCTTTTTTTGGCTCTTGCAAATTTGTGAACCACATGGTAGATAGATACTGAGTTATTAAGTAAGTTATTAGGCAAACAGAAGCAATTGGGTGTTTGCAGAATATTCACCTCTCAACTACATTTTTGAACTTTTAGGAAGGAAGTATAGTGGTATCTAAATGATCATTAAATACCAACATTTGAAGTTCTTATGGAATTGCAGAGTTGGCAGAGGGAATGTCAAAACTCAAAGGCAAGAGGTACTGGGGATAGACAATAATTTAAAAGAACCCAGTTTGTACATTAGAATGCCACAAAGCTTATTGCAAACTAAATCAATTATATGTTTTTACAACTACAGCTATACACTGTACTACAGTTGTACCAGAAGAGCTGCTGTACTATGTCCCATGCAAAATACAAATACTGTAACTGTAGCTCATTTAATTGCCTGAAGAATGAATCAGAAAAAGAAGTATTATAATTTTCATTTTTCAGATGTTAAAGGTAATATGGATGGTGGAGCCAGTCTCAGGCAAAAAGGAAATTATTGTTGACTTGCATGAACTGCACTGCACATGTACTGCTAGTCTTCAGGGCTCCTGTATATTCTGGGAAACATCATGCAAGTACCTATCAAGCGGGCTCTGATTTCAATCCATAGGAGCTGTAATGTCCACAACCTCTGAGTCATCCACTCCTGACTCATGGTGAGTCATTACAAGTGGAAAACTAAGGCACAGAAATAGTGTATTCATCTTAAAATCAGACAAGCAGTCTATAGTAAACCTGGAAAGTGAATGCATATTTTAAATTGGTTGGTAACCTAAAACTTCCATCTTAGCTGTAACTTTTTTCTGAAGACTAGAATCCATTTTTACAACCTTATTCATAAGTAGACCATGTAACAACCTTGCTCTTCAGCTTCATACCTTATTCACTATGGATTGTATCATCACAAAGCAGTCATCAGGAAGCTTTTTGCAGAATGGAATTACACACGTATTATGAGGGCTCCCAACAAAATTCCCATTACATAATAAGGTAAAATTTCCTCCTTCTATTCCGTATCTCATAGCATCAATACTTTGGTGCACTATACTGCCAATTGACCCTTCTTCGCCTAGCAAAGTAGTCAGACATACACTCTTACAATTCTCCTCGAAGAGACCTCCTACACTAATTAGGAAGTCTCCCTGTTCTCACCTTATTATAAACCTGATGTTGATGCTGTTTTTTCACTCTCTAAATACCATTTGAACTGAACAATATTACTCAGGTCATCTTGTAGGGAATCTGAAATACTTTTAAAAAGACAAGAGAGTTACCAAAAAAAAAAAAAAAAAAAGAAAAAGATACTCACAAAGTTTATGAAGCTGTCAAATAGACAAAAACCAGCACCTAGACACAGTGCCCTTAGAGGTCTTCTGAAAAAGATCCAAGATTCCTCTGTCCCTTCAGTGGTGACTTCATGCTTATTGACACTCTGTATCTAGAAATTGTGATCTATGAAAAAAGACTGAAGGAACTTGGTTTTCTTAGTGTACAGAAGACTGATGGTGAGAGGTGAAAATAGCATTCAATTAATTTTAAGGTAGCTGCACAGAGGAAGGGAATAAATTCCTTTGGTGACAGGAGGAGAAATAATGGGTGAAATCCTTCTTTTAGTGAGAATAGTGAAACAGCCCATGAAAAAGCTTGGTTTCCATCCACAGAGTACTTTTAGAAGAGGTTGACAAATACTGGCCAGGAATGTTGTAGGGACAGTTGGTCCTTCCTTGGAAAAAGGACTAAACTAGATGTCTCAAGGTCTGTGATTTTTCATTTGCTATGACTGGATACCTGTTTAAACATCTACAAAACTTTGTAAATGCTATCCCATCTTTGGTCAATACTTCTTTTGCTCATTGACTTTTGCCTGAAATGAGAACTTATAGAACATGTTTACCTTTCTGCTCTTCAGTGACAGCATTTTTTTCACCTTCATTTATATATTCATTTTTAGTTTCAATTTTCAACAAATTCTAGGATTTGGTGGATGTTCATTTACTGACTAACCAAACCTATGAATCTTCCATCTCTTGCAAATGAATGCTTATGAAGTCTGTGCATCTTGCTATCTATCCCTCCCCTTTTATTTTTTTTCTTTTTTTTCTCTCTTCTCTTTTCTGACAATCATTTGATTTCTGACTCTCCGAAAAAATTTCTGGAGCTTTGTCTCCTACTTCTGTGGTCAACTAAGCAGAAACATTATTCAGAACTTCTGACTCACACAGAAATAAATAAACAAACCCAACACCCTGATGTCTAGGCAAAGCAGTTCCAATGAAAGTATTTGAAACCAAGGAGTCTGTACTTCACAGGATGAATCATCTATTCCCATACACATTTATCTGAAGAAAATAACAGCAGAGTTCAGAAGGTCTTGCAAGTTGTTAATCATGTCACCCTTCTCCATCAGCAGAAATATGCACATGTTTGTGTATAGGTGTCATTTTTAATTTTTGAAGATTCCTTGAAGAGGCATTAGATCCTTCCTTTCAGACAAAAAACACTGATGAAGATTCTCACATCTCCCTTATCCCACAACAAAGATTTCCAGGAAAGCAAACTTACTTTTCATTGATTATCCATTATGAAGCCTAAGAAAGCAGAAGAACTAGAAAGTTGTGTTCCATCTGTAGACAATCCTGGAAGTTCTGATCTAGTTCTGCAAATAAGAAAGAAAGATATTAGGAGTTCATATGTGGGTATATTCTCATTCTCTATTCTTTCTTAAATAAAAAAAATCATAGAAGCTAGAGCTGTGTCCAGCTGTGTCCAGAAACAGTTTTCTGTCACTCTGGTCTTTACAGGCTTGTTTCAATATTTTTAAAATTCAGACCAGTTCAATTTATTGCCTCATTAGCTGACTTAATACTTATTATTAAATATTGAAGCTATACTAGACATGTAAGAACATATTTACAGGACTGGGAATTATTTTTCATGCAAACTTGTCAGCAAATTGTATTGCCACGCATATGCCAGCACAACTAAATTTTTATCTTTTTTTTTGTTCACAGCTTTCCATAGCAACTACTCAATTATAATAAATTTTGGTCAGATAAGCCTTTGAAATTTAGAGTAATTTCTGACAGTAATCCTCCTGCTGTCCAACTTCAGAGTTCTGGTCTGCAGGAGTTTTGTCTCCTTGCCATCTACAGCCAAGTTAGACATTTAGGATTGAACCAAGACAAGACAGTCTGCTTTACTGATTTACTTTGCACCACCTGAGATATTTAAAAATCTTCAGAACAAACATAGAGATGTCCATTTGCAGTGGTTTACAGCTATTGACTAACTTTGCTAAGTAACTTCATTTCCCCTCTACTTTGGAAGTAACAAAATAAAGTTTCTGCCGATATAATCATTCTGACTTCAGAAAAATTAAACCAGCAGACAATTGTTTCCAGTACTAGTTCTTCTCCATCCCAAGGTGAAATTCACCTCTTGGCAAGATCTGAACCTTTGTTGATGCAAATAATGACCTTCCCCTTCCTGTGATTTTAATAATTTATTTATTAAAGTGACATTTTTTGGTATAATTTATTATAAAAATGTCACATTAATTTCAGTGCATTTCTCAGGAATAATGAAAGTGATGTAATAAAGAAGAAATATTTAGCATGCACAGACAAGTAAAATGTACATACGAGAATTCACCTTCCAGTGGATATTCATATTTGGAATAGACTCAGAGATCTGCAACAGACTGGATTTAGAAGCTCCTCTTCTTTCCCCTTTTTCTTTCTACATAAGTACAAGTAAACTAAAATGACTAGTCATAGCCACATCAGAGTTAGATGTTTATCTGTGATGGGCTACCACATTTGAATATGCTTGCAAGAGTTTTCTGGTTTTATACGAGGACCTAGGACACTCATTATCATTCCATGCAGATTCAGAGGTGGCTCTTCACGCATATGTGTTTGATATATTGATTCAAACGCTGCATCATAAACTCCCATACAAACAATATAGGTACATCAGAACATGCGAAATACCCTACAGGGTCAGACCAGTTATCCACCTGGCCCTCTAGTTTGCCTCTAACAGTAGCAAGAACAGATGCTATTTAGAGGCACTTTTAATAGTTAATCTTCCTTTTACTCCCCCTGCATCCAAAACTGTTGTTAATGGCATGTTATGGAATACTAGATAATTACCACACAAAGCCAGATACAGCAATAATTGGTTAAAAGATAAGAACAAGGTTATAGTTACAGTGCAAAAAGGGGCACATTTTTACATTGAGAAAGCTAATTAGAACTAACAATGTAAAACCTGAATAAAGGGCATAGGACAGTTTTTGGCTCAGAGTAACTTTTTCCAGGCCCAATCAACACTATGCAGCTAAGCTTAACTACCTATACTACCGCAAAAAAGAGCAAGAGTAGCTTGATTCCATATTTACATAGAGATTTTAATGTGTTGGGGTTTTTTGGTTTTTTTTTTTGTTGTTTTTTTGTTTTTGTTTTTTTTTTTTTTTTTTTTTTGTGGTGAAGATATTCTGCAAGTTTGCACTGACAGAGGAAATGCTGGTATCTGTTATATTTACCATCATTTTTGAACCAAAAATAGTAGAACAGAAAGCCTTGAAGAACCTCTTGGTATATTTCTGGAGCAGTGAATTAAAAAAGATTAGATCTTTTCTTTAAAGACCTCCTACACTTAAGTGGAAACAGATTTTCCTTTCGAGAAGACTCAGTTTCAGTTTATTTTTTTCCCCGCTTGACTTTTATTTGAACCATTCAGGTTTTGTCTACTTATGAAGAGTCCATGGTAATTTGAAAGCTAACAAATCACTGTAACAGATCACTATAACTTTAAAACTATCTGATGACGAAGGGAAAGGCTATTTGGTCTTTTAAAGCTTGCAGTGTGCATGCTGACTTACAGTATGCTAAGAAGACATGCACTCATGATGTGATTTCCATGATATTGTGCATGACAAAGTGGTTATATTAGATAATGAATTAACTTGTGAAGTTACAAAGTGATGACAGAAACTATGCCCCTTGGATTAGCAATGATAAACAGGTAAACAGACAAACCAGATAAACAAGTTTGTTAAGGGCTTTTCATTCTCTTTAATTGAATCAGAAAATTTTCCTGAAGAATTGTACACCTCAGGCAATACATCAAGTACTTTATTCTTCACAGATGGATTCATATTCGTGAGCTCCCCATTACACCTAGCACACAGCAAGTTTTGTTGGCATTACTTAAAGTAAGAGGTGGTCAGGGCATTCATCTACCCTCAATTATAGTTTGGGAGGAAAAGTACTGTCTACTTTAGAGAAATGTGAAAAAATCATTTGTTTAGTGCATAAGAAGAGTAGGTATAAGAAGCAAGCCTATCCTAGAATAATTGTCACCTCTGCAATCCCTTTAAGACAGGTTTGGAAGAATACGTAGCTCCAGTAGAATATCTTCCATCTGAGAAATTGTAAATGTGTATCAAAGGTAAGCAAAACTCATAACTCCATTTTGCAATTGGGGAAAAAGATGTACTGTTGAAAAAAAAAAGAAGAAAGAAACAAGCAACCCTCCCCACCTATTTCAATTGAGGTTGGTTCATTTCCATTCACAAAATGAGCATTTCTTTGTTATATCAGCTTAATTATTAACTGCTTTAATTGTTAGTTAGGACACATTATACTCACACACACTCTATATATAGAGGATATACGCTTATCACCAGTACTTATCCACGCCACTAGGACTGGTGGCCCACTGCTTGAGGTAGTTTGCTCTATGAATGAAGAGGCATCTGGCTGAAGATGACACTGAGCAAATCACAACTGTTTGGGCTCACTGTTAGGTTAGGTTCACAGTTCCCACTGCTGGGTAACTCATTTGTAAACTACAAGCACTAAGATCTTCCCATTCACAAAGCAGCAGTAGGACATACTGTTTTCTAACCTTACTCTGACTAAGATCTCCTTGTGACAAATGAAGAAAGGGCTTAAATTATTCACACTATCATCATCTTATCTGCCTGGCAGTAGGGAAATAAAAGCTTTTTTTTTTTTTTTTTTTTTGAGGAAACTTCACAGGAGAGGAAGACTGCAGCGTGTTTACTCGCTTCACGCAAGCTGCTGCGAGCGCAGCCAATCTGTCCTTCCCCCTTCCCCCAGAACAGGTCTCTCCCAGCTGCCCGCCTGCCAGACGGATCCAGCCTCTGGGTTGACACCGTGGCCTACAAGCGCGTCCCGTCGGCTGTGGGCGACGATGGCACGCCGGCACCCGCCGAAGAACGCCCGCTCCGTTGCCTCACGAGGCCGGAGAGCCTCGCCTGCAGCAAGAAGTCACCTGTGAGGGCTGAAGCTTCTTCGAAGGGCGTACCGGCCTAGGCACGGGATACATCAACCGCTCCCTAGTGCCACTGCGTGGAGCCCACGGGAGACAGCCCTGCGGTGTCGTTAGGGCGGCGTTTGCCCCCGCAGGGGACTGAAGTCCCCGAGGCGATGCGAGGGACCGGCCTCCCCCCGCCCGGACCCCTCTTTCCTCAGCCCTCCCGTCCCACCGCGGCACGGCCGGGGCAGGGCAGCGGCCTGGGCCCACGCAGGCCCCGGGCACCCCCCTCCAGGTGCGGGCAGCTTCACCGATCAGGCCCGGGGACGGCCGAGCCCGGGCTGCTAAGGCGGAGGCCGGTACCGCAGCGGAGGACGCAAGCTCCCCCCCCCGGACCGGGACGGGCGCTGCAGCGGGGAGCGGCCCTGCGGCGGCGAGCGCCAGCCTCGATCCCCCGCCACGGTTCCCTCAGAACCTCGGCGGGAAACGGCTCGGGGCGGCCCTGGCCGCCCGGCCGGCCGCCAGCGCGGCGGGGGACTACAGCGCCCAGCACGCACCTCGGCCCCGAGGCTGCGCGGGGGCGGCTGTGGCTGGCAGCGGGACTCGCCGGCTCTCAACCTACCCCGCACAACAGCGCCGTTTCCAGGTGCGCCCGCCTCCGGCAGCCTTGATTGATCCCGCCGATAACCAATCGCCCGGGAGGAATCTCGGCGGCTGCCCAATCACCGCTCCGGAAAAAGAGATGCGGGCGGCGCCCTGGAGGACAGCGGTCTCGGTGGCGCCGCGCTGATGAGGAAGGGCGAGAGCGGGGGAGGCGGCGCGGGCGAGCGCGGCCGGGCTCCGGCCGGGACTGCCGCAGGGATGGCGGCGGCCGCGAGGGGGTTAACCTCTTTGGGGAGGGCCGCGGGGCCCTCCGTAACCCCTTGAGCGCTCCTCCGCGCTGCGCGCAGTCGTTATCCCTCCCCGCGGGCGGGCCGGCGCCGTCCCGGCACTGCAGTCGCCATAGAGACCGCGCCGCACACCATGGGGCGGAGGCTGGGCCGGGGGCCGCCGCTCTAGCCTTCCTCCTCCCCCCCCCCCCCAGCCCCGCAGACCATCCCCCGCGGCGGCCGGGGTCGCCGGGCTCCGCGGGGACTCGCCTTACCGCGCGCCGCCCTGAGGAGCCGCCGCCGCCGCCTCGGCCCCGTTCCAGGTGAGGAGACGCGACGCGGCGCTGCGCTGCGCGGCGGCCGTCGCCGTTACCGTTACCCCTGCGCGCCCGCCGGCGCGGGCCCCGGCAGCCGGGCGGAGGTGTCCCGGGGTGGGGGTGGGGGGGAGTAGGGGTGCTGCGGTCGCCTCAGCGGGGGCGCGCGCGGCCCTCGGGGCTTCGGCGGCCGAACCCCCGCCGCCGGCCCGGCCGCAGCGGTTGCTGCGTGGGTGCCGCGTCGCGGATTCTCTCCTCGAGGGAGAGAGGGGAGTTTGCCGGGTGTGGGAGCTCCGGGGAGGGCACGGCCCACCCCGAGGAGGGCTTCTTGCAGCTGGGGGGGGTGGGGTGGGGGTGGTGGTGCGCGGGCAGGACGAGGCGATCCTTTCTGTGGAGTTAAGGTCGGCAGGTCTGGCGGGCTCCAGCAGCAGTCGTCGCCGCCCCGGCCTCTACGGAGAATTCAAATTTATAGGCACGAGATTTTTTTTTTTTTTTTTTTTTTTTTTTGTCCCTCCCACTTGCTGCAAGAAGGCGAACGGTAGATATCTACGTGTTCTGATGGCGAAACGTCCCTGTTTTAAAATAGCTGCATCTGTATTTCCAGTTCTTGATTGTGGCATGCGTGTTAACGGCTGGGTACGTGGGCAAGGCTGGATGGGGGATCAGTCTGTCTGTCGTCTAGCACTTTAAGTGCTGGAGCCATTAACAGCAGTTGCATCAATATATGAATACAGATATGCCTGGCTAGGCCGCAGATGCACTCAACTACGGTGATAATAGTAAACATATAAACTGCATATGGAAGAAATTAAAAAAACCATTTTTGTATCCACTCTTAGCTTTAAAAAAAAGGTATCGGGGAAATACCTTGTTCCTAAGTCTACAGATGATCTCTGGAGCTGCAACTGCATCCTTGTACTTCTGTTGTCACTCTAGAGCAAAAGCAGTGAGAGGACAAAGATCGGTACGAGGTTCCTAACCTCTGGTGTGAGTCAGAGCAGCTGGGAACAACTGCTGGTGTGATCGGGGATGGATTTGCAAATATTAATAATATTAACGTATTATCGGGGGGGCGGAAGAGGGAAATGGACACAAAGCAAAGACCCCTGACTATATAGCACAGCCTTTTGAGAACCTTCTACCATTTTTATAATTAAGCTGGAAAGGACTATAGAAAATGAGTTATAAAATAGGTTGAAATGACTTTCTTAGTTAGACTGTATGTGCAGAACCAGTTGGATTTCAGCTTAAATGTTCAGAATTAGTAAGCTATATTGATGGGTAGGCTGAGACCCCTAAAATAAAACATACACTATTAATTTTAAAATTGGATTAGCCTTGAAGCGAGTGATTAGTTTCCATGTTTTGATTCTGGAAAAAGAGTAGAATTTTTCTATGTTCAATGCCATGCCTCTGTTGAACACGTGCAATGCTTGTAGGTATGTTAGTTAATTTTACCTCTTGTATCTGAGAAACAAAAGATTAGAGCTTATTTTGCTGCTCTTGTTTGATTTTGGAAAGGTTTTTTTGGGTCTTAATGGTGTGAACTCATGGTACAAAGATATCCAACATTTTTATTCTGTGTTAAATTGCACAGAATACTTTATTGGTGGTGATTTCCTTTGTTTTACAGTGTGAATTACATTTAACAAAGTATTAAAACTTTCTTAACTTGTTAAACCAGAAGTATGCTTATTAACATTTGTTTGGCTTGTCAAAAAAATTATATATAAGAAAAGTTGACTACAGTAGTATGTATATTAATTGGTCAAAAGTTATTTTTTAAATAGTGCATAAAGATATAGTTTAAGATTTGTGAAGATGGAATCAACTATCTCTGACAAATCCTTTGTTCTTCTCTGATGTATTTCTGATGTACCACTATGCTCTTGAAGTTCAGCATCTTTTTAAACTTCCCATTTTGCAAATGATGGGGTTAGAAGGAGAAGAGCAAATTGAGCAGCTGGAATATCGTGATGTTGGTTAAGTTTAGTGTAGTGACTGTACTACTGCTGCGTGCTGCAGGCTCTGTTACCTCTAACAGCACAAAGTCCAGAGAGGTTTTTCCAATATGACTGATTAAATCAAGAAAGATTTCCGATTACGACAAAAGAGAGAGATGAGTGGAGTTTTCACTGTTCAAAGCTGATTTCTAAACAGTCAGCTTCTGCCAGTTCTAGATATATCTGTACAGAAGGTTAAACATTTGATTAGTGTGTGTGAAATTGTACTATATGGTATATTAATATACTACTGTGTTTTTTGTGTTAGCTAAGGCTTGTTTATCTAGTGGGAATGAATTGATACTCTACAACAGGAGTTTGACAGTTTCTGTGTATTCCTGTGTGTTGCGTTGTCTCTTTCTCTTGCTCTGGGGAAACACTACACAAAGCCTTTGTGTTTGGCTAGAGGGGAGGAGAAACAGCTGCCTTTTCAGTACAAGACACCAGGATTCGTAGTGGTCTCACAGGGATGCGTTGTTGTACATGGACCAGCCACTGTCCTTCCTCCCTCGTTCTGTTAAAGCACTCTCTCCTCACAGCAGAGAAACCCGAGCTTTGTTTGATTGATCTCACAGGGCAGTGTGTGTTGCGCCATGGATCTAGCAGATCAGTCTGATGGGCCAAATGTTGAAGTATAGATGGCAAGAATTAAAACATGCAAAACTGACTAAATGTGAGGCGTACATTAAGGAATCCAAGAGCTACAGATCATGTTGTGTTTAAAAATTGCTTAGTATCAAATTGATTTCTTGTCTGTGATTGGGATGAAAGAAACTTGTTCAGATGGTTAATCTGTTATTTGTTTTTCTTTTGCTTAACAGTTTAGTATCTAGGCTACTGAAATGGGAATTAAACGCATTAACTTTAAGAAGAGGAAATAAAAATTATTTCAGTTGGATGAGAGAGTACAACTAAATGGAGCAGTTCAATTTTTCTGCTTTCCATGCACTAATAGAGTGCTTTAATGGTTGTACTGTATTCTGTGTCACACAGTGGTAAAATAAAAGTTAACTTCCCTCTCTTTGTTGGAAATATGGAATACTATATAATGTGGCTTTCAGTAACTGTATCTCGTATGTTCTTTCAAAATTACTTTGAAAATATCATCCAATCTTTTACTTATCTTTTACAGCTTTATTATATTAATTACAATTTTAAATTTTAGAGTTGGATATTTTCCCCTCCCCCCCCCCCCCCCATTCAGTGCTAGATGTTAAGTAGTGTGCTTTTGGGGAAATCTGGTAACTTGGATTTTTTTTTTTAAGCTGCTTATGAATTTGAGGTGCCATTCCTGGCAGTTTAAATTTATAGTTTATTTTGCTCCATATTAGCTTATAGGTCACTAATCTTGAAACGTAAGTAATGGAAAATGCAAACAATAAAATCTGACCTTTTGACGCTTCACCTCTTGACCTGGTCAAGCATCTTTTTCCCATTTTTGAGACGTTGTGCAAGTCATAACTTTCAATAACTTATTCTTCGAACTTGTTTTTCAATTAATGGAGACAAATCTTTGAAAACCTTGAGGAATTTTTGGGGGAGAAGGGAAAGATTGAATTTGAGAAGAGGGAGGAAAAGGAGGGCAAACTGGGAGACTCAGTAAGTCTTTAGCATTTTTAACAAATCTGTATCTTGTTAAGAATTAAAAAATGTGTTCATTGTTATGTTCAGCCATGTTTTTCTGTAGTTCTTGTACTGGATGGTTGAGAACAAATCTGTGATGAAAAACATTGGTCGAATGCTACTTCATGCTGTTGCTTTGTCTCTGAAGAGACTAATCAATTATTGAGAATTGGGTTATTTGCACTGATGAGGGACTCCATCCGATAATTCATCCTTTCAGAGAAATGTATGTTGCTTAGCTTTGCATTTGAGTGCAGGAGAAGCTTCTGAGTAGTTGGAAGAGTTGAAGGCTGGCTGGGTTTTCATGGATGAAGTTAACCAGCTCACTGATGGTATTGATGAGGAAAGTAACTTTTTGCAATACAGCGGAAAGTAATTTTTTCCAATACAAACCTGTCTGATGTATAAAGAAAGGATAAAATATGCTGAACGTGCTCTGAGAGCTTGTAAAAGATGTGAGGTCTTTTTAATAGGAGGCCAATTTCTATATCTAGATGCTGTAAAGGGATCTGTTACTTGTTGCAGGGACAAATTACGATCTGGAGATAACATGGGGAAAAACTGTAATGATCAAGGTTGGTGTCCTCCTGGTCTGTTTAAATGGAAATAATTTTATTACGTTTTTGATGCGCTTCTCTCACAACTGAAGTTACATGAAAATTGTATCCTGTGTTAACGGACTCGTTCCACTGGACTAATCCACAGTTAGGAAAGATCATGCCTTTTAGAGTTTGCATCTTTTCAATTAGAAATTGCTTATTAATTCTGAAAGAGGGAGTTCGTTCGCTCTCTATCAATTCCCAGATAATGTTGCTTTTGTCGCACAGGGTATTAGCATTTTGTGAGGGTTTTAGGAACACTTAACTTGATACAATGTTCCTCAACAATGTAGTAAGACTTATATTGCTTTGTTGTGTGGTGTATCAGCAGGAAGTGTCTTGTTGCAGCTGTTAAGTTTACTGCTATAGTAATGCTTCAAATGCCACTCTTGGCAACCAGTAGGGCTTCTGAGCAAATTAAGTATGTCTGTTTAGCTTCACAGTGTTCAAGTATTTAAAAAAAGGGGAGGGTGAGTTATAAATAGAGCATGCTTCTTTTCAGCATCAAACTGGTGACTTTTTGGAACTTATTTGTATGTTATTTTGTTTTAAATAATTAATATATGTTGAGTTATTTACTGTCTTGAAATAATTAATTATTTTCCTGTCTTTCCATTTGTCAGCGTCCCCGGTTAAATAGATCCAGAACAGGCATTATCAACTGATTGAAATTGTATTAGATGAGGAATGACTGTGCTGCTCAAGTTTCATTGAATGCCCTGCCTTCATATGTGACACTTATGATTTTCCAGTAGTCTATAAAACCAAAGTATAATTCCCTAAGTCAAGTCAGCCTAGAACAAATTGGCATGTTGTACTCTGAGAGCAGAAGGAGGGGAATTGATATTGGATCACGATTCTTTTTCTGTATAAAGTTTATCTGCTGTTTTGTCAAGCTCTAGAGAATATTGTGATAATCATGATGATTTGGGTGAAATTATAGTTTAACAGTTTTGAGCAAGATGGTGTTTCCAGTGGGGAAACCTGTTGAGCAGTTCATCTGGATGGAGAAAAATCATGAAAGAATCACAAGATAGATCAGTGTGAAGAAAGTATTTATTGGTCTTGTGGGAGAAATGTGCTATCTAACCCAGTCAGTTCTTCTCTTGACTAGGCAAGAACTAAGAAATTGATGCTGAAGCTGAGGAACAAGCCATCAGCCTCCCACAGTAAAGCAGATGCATGCACGAAAGAAGCTCCATTATTGACTGTCTGGTGCTGCTTGTCATTTATTTATAGATGTACATACATATAATCATATTTTTCACTTGTTAGCTCCTGCAGATGAAATTGAATGTTATTGTTGAACCAGTCTAACAGCTGGCTGCAGTTTATAAGTGGAAGATGATGTCCTCTGCCTGTGCCTTTTCTGGTGCCCATTGATCTCTGAGCTGCGCTGATTCAACTTACGAACTTGACAGAGAATGATTGTAAGAAGGGCCTCATTTATATTGGGCTTTTTTTCTGAGATAGGTTTATAACTCTTGCTAGGTCATGCTGTTATGTGCAACTTCACCCTGAATGTCTAGCTGAGATAGTAGTCATAACCAGATCCTTTCTATTACTGTAGCCTGGGCGCTCAGCTGATAGGTCTTTCTGCCTATTGTCAGCTCAGGGAGGAAGCAAGAGAAAGAGCAACATTTTATCTGAAAGGCTGCTTTGATTAGAAGGAAATTCGGGCTAGATGCTAAATTCAGGGTGGACATTTCTCTCTGTTGTCCATATTGTTCTTATGTATTTCCTTAGTTTTGAGCCTGGGATACGTCGGTCATGTGGCCATGCTTCTATATGTATCTCCAAAGACTGGACTAACCTTTCCTTGATGAGTCAATTTTCCCTTGACTTCCCTCTGCAATCCGTGAGCAACTGTACTGGCTTGTTGGAATTGGTAGGTAATATATCAATTCTATTGTGAGAACCTGTGATGGCTCCCTGAAATATTTTTTTCTTTCTGGAGTAGAGGTTTGGACAGAATTGATTTGTAGTCTGAATCCAGACCAGGGCCTGCCATATGAGTAGCCCTGCGGTAGATATTGCTCATATTTGGTGTTGACACATAATGTGCTCTTATATTCTTTGCTCTGAAAGAAGTAAAAGCTGCAATCTTGGTCTTAAGAGTAGTAATAGCCATAGTCTTATTTATTACCTGTATTATTACTATTCTAGTTCCTAGTACTAATAAAAAAAAAAGGTATACACAGATTTCACCCATATCATTGTATGTTCCCTGTTTCTCAGTAGAAATCTCATAATTCTGCTTGCCGTATGATTGCATATCCAGCATATTCTCTTACCGAGTAGAAATTAATTTTTGTTTAAATAATGATTTCAAAATGAAGTATCTCACCACAGTTTAGAATTGAATATCCTTCAAGCAAATTTAATGCCTGTTGGTGTATAAAAAAAAAGGAAAAACTTATAACTTGTGTTGATAGAATTATATTTCTTATAAGTAAATTCAAGAACCTATAGAATACTGTTCTTCTTTTAGGGTTATTACACTTTCGCCATTATGGTGTTATGTGTTACTGTTTCCATATCTACAAAATTAAATCTGCACTCAGTCAATCTGAAGTAAACCTTCTAGTTTTAGACGTTTCATTTGTATAGATCAAGTGTTTAAACATTCAAAATATACAAATATGGCAGGTTAGGTCAACAATACAACCAGGATTATTTTTAAAGCCTGATCTTTAATTCTGAGAGATTTGGTATTGAATATCTTTATTTACACACAGGTGATATTTCTTAGAAGGCGTGATACCAATGTGTAATATTTTTTATTATTTAAGTAATGATGAAATGAAATAATGTTTTTTGGGAAACTTTGCTGTTGTGTTCTTAGGAATAGTTTTGCGTTTGTTTGGCAGACAGTTAAAATCTGAGTTTGCACTGTTAGCTGTTCTGATGTGTAAGAAATTCATATAACTTTTGAAAGTCTCTTGATCCCCATGTTTGTAATACATAAACTTACTGATTCTTATGCCTCGTCATTCTGCCATACTTTATTTTTTCAGCTGATCTCTGGACTGTTGAAAAGTACTTTTGTGGACTTAGGACAGTCTCAGCATACTAAATTTGCCTGGGGCAATTATATTTTCATAATGAAATATATAGTTAATTTTCAAAGATAAAAAACTCATCACTTATCTCAGCCTGACTGCTTTAAGACCAAGGGAACTGCAGTGGTTATTGAGGTTAACTTCGTGCATAACACCAGCTTCCCTAAGACTTCTCTGAATTATATGTGCTAACAGTAGTTGAATAAGAGCATATAATTTAGAAAATCATTCCGTTGTCTTTTAAGAATTGTCAGTAATGAGGAATCCACTGAAATCATTCATGAAGTATTCTAAAGGTAGAATATCTTTTTTGACTAAAATTAAAGGCCTTGGAGATCTTCTTATGTTTGTAAGTAATCAAAAGGTTCAACCTTTTACTCGTATGATTTTGTATGTCAGAATGAAGACCACTTGTAATTTCTTAGACTAAAGTAATTTTTATTAGGTAATCTGAAGGAATTGAGCTTCATAATTTTGACACTCCATACATATTCTCCAGTATTTTAATAATTTGGTTTATCTGCATCTTTTTGTCAAAAAAAATAAAAAATTATTGAAATGTGAACACCAGAACTGGATAAAATATTCCAGCAGCAATCCTATAGCAAGCAGGTAGGGAGGTATTACAATCTTCCTTAGTGTTTATTTGCCTACTCATCTGTAGTGGTCATAGCCTTAACACTGCAGCAGATGCATTTATCAAAAGTGACTGATTATTTGTATTGTGTGAGGTGATGTCTCAACTTATTCTTTGCTCCTTGATGTATAATGTGTTCTTTTATCTGAGTTGGAACATGCGTAGTTTGATTGCAGTCTATTAAATAGTTGATGCAGTTTGTTCTATACCTCTTCCTGATCTCAGTATCAACTACAAACTTTATCATTTTTTTTCTAGTAAAAAATGTTTCCGTGTAAAGTCAGGAATTGATTCTTATGGGACTAATTAGAGAAATATTAGTTCAGTTAGCTTACAGTTGTATTTTGGGACCTATTATTTAATGTGTGATCTATTGATTTTCTGCCGTTTTAATTTTTTCAAAACGGACTGTGCTGTGTGGTACAAACTTTGATGTCTTAAAGAAGTATAAGTGCCATAACAATTATTATCTTTATAGGCCAAACTTGTAATGTCGTTGCAAAAAGTGAGTTTGACAAGAAGGGGAACTTAGCAGAATGGCAGTAATTTTATTGCCTTCCTTTCATTCTTTAAAACTCAAGTCCTCTCTTTTGCCTGGAATTGATATAAAGCTGATGACCCACAGTTACCAAAGTAATTTTATTTATCTTCTCCCAACACTAACAGTAACTGTCTTCTGGAGTTTTCTACGTTTCAGGAATCTGTTGGAATCTGCAACGATAAACCAGAAATCTTCTTGAAACTTTCTATTAAAATAAAAGTTACTCAAAATGCATTCTTCTCAGCCTGTCTAACTTGGTAGCATCTGACTAGTACTTATCGTGGGAATACAAGATGCATCGTCATCATCATCATCATCGTGATACATCTCCCCGACCCCGGCGAGCGACTGATCCTTCCTTCCTTGCCCCACCGCGCACTCTCCCCCCGCGCCGCCGTCCGTCCCCCCCGCAGCCGCCCGGCCGCGGGACGCCGCCGGCCGCTCGGAGCTGGCCAGGGTGCTGACCCGGCCCGGGCGCTCCCCGCCGGCGCTCGCCAGCCTTGGCGCCCTGATCCGGAGAGGGGGACAGAGAGAGTGCCCCTCTTTGAGAGCCACCCAGGCACCAGGCGAGGAGCTACAAAAAGAAGGCTGCCACTGCCTTCGTGGTAGCATCTCCTTTTCACGTGTCATTATATCCTGGGACTTGCACAGGAAATCTTGATGCAGTTGCTACCTATACCGGCAGAAAACTGTTCTGTGAAAGAAGTTTTCCCAGAACCACAGCTCCTGCCTTGTTAACAGGCCCAGTCATGCTAAACTCATCATTGGAAGCAGATTCCTTGTCATCCAAATTACACCAAACATCGAGCAAGAGATGCAAACTTTTCCAATGCACTTCTGTAAAGTTTCACTATAAAGTGAATCTTAAGCAATCACTGTGCATCACAGTGAACTTTCAGACAGCGTATAAAGGGCAAAAACATGAATCTGCCTGTAGCTTAACAATTTGCACAAAACACCTGCTTTGTCTTCTCAGCTCTGGCCCCAAGAGGACCCTATAAACCAGCCTCCAAAATTGAACCTGGAAAGTAACACTAACATCTATAAACAACTTCCAGCTTATTACAGATATTAGTTTCATTTTTTCCTCCATGTCCCACTAATTTCTACGTTCTGTCTTCTTCCCCACACCACTCTTTTCTTTCTTATATACTTTAAAGATTAGTTATAGCACCATTTTTAAGTATTATTAAACATAAACCCCCTTATTTTTGTAATTCACTTTTACAAATAACTTACCCAATTCAGGAAGCATTAGGGCACACTAATTTGCATCTATGTGTAGCTACATTGCCAAATTTGTTGCCATTTTATGTGAGTAGTTATGGTTAAAGACGTGAATCCTCATTCATACAATTACAAAGTTCTGTATTCTCATAAAATATAGAATAGGGAACATGTAATGTACACATACATATATGTAAATAATGTAAACATAATGTAAAATCACATGTGTGTGATTTGTGTGTGTGTGTACATATATTTATTAAAAATGTGTGTTAGTATACGAGTATTATAAAGAATACTACATTTCTGATTCCCTGCATTAATTCTTGCTTTGATACAGATATACCTCAAAGCCTTGATGCAGAGGAGAAGCTGCTTGAGCTTTGGTGGCCTCATTAGCGATTATGAGGAAGTAGTAACAAGAACTGGGAGAGAAGCAATACAAAGGAATGCAACTGTGTTTTGGACATATGGCATCATTCTCCTTCTCCCCTTTTCCCATCTAATTCCTCTTCCTCAGGCCTTTCCTGGTGAGACCTTTGGATGTGTTTCTGCTGTGAGGGCTCCATGGCTCTCAGGCAAGAGTCTGAATGTCCTGAGATGACCACTATTCTGCGCAGTGCGAAGCAATGCTGTGCAGGCTAGACTAAAGAATCAGAATTAGTAAGTAAGGGAACCTGAGTGAGGCCTCTGTAGAAATATTAAAAAAGGCAAAAAAGTAGAGGATTAGTTTATTTTTATTTATTTAGGCTTTGTGTGTGTGAATTGGATTGTACAGTCTCTGAACATGGCGGTGGAAAATAATTTCTATGAATTGTTTTGTTTTAAATTGGTGGCATGTTTTGATAAGTTTGCTTCATTTCTTATGTATCACCATATGCATGGCAATTTTATTTCACACACACAAAAAAGTAATCTCTAGTTAGTTGATTGAACTTTCCTTTTTTGAGAGTATGACTATTGCTCTATCTGTCGGTCCTTTTTTTTTTTTCCTCCTTAAAAGTAAGATATAAGCCTCTTGCATCCTTTTTTGATTTCTCAGCTTTAAAATTGTTACTGAAAAATTCTTAGTAGTTATTGAACTCTTGTTACTAGCTATCAGACTGAAGCAAAGCTATTGGACTGAAGCAAATTAAAAACATTTTTTACACTTCAATACTGCAGCCCTCATCACTTAAGTAAAACTTCTAAAAATGCACCTGAGACTCGAACCTCTTCTCTTGTCATTCCCATTACCAGTTACCTCAGCATAACAAGCTTTCCAGGGACAGGTTGTCCTTTTGTCAGACTTGACAACTGATAATGACCAACAAATGGATTAAAAAGCATACTTCTACCCTGTTTTTTTCCCTATGCTGTAGGATCTTGTAGAATTTTAAATATTTAATAACGTGGTAAAAGCCTAGTCCTCTTGGGGGAGGAAGTTCTATGTCAGCAAAAGCGTGTGATCACTTCTCTAGCAAACGATGTAGAAACCTTTGTCTTGTTCGTTCTTGTATGCAGGTAGTGCCAGACCAAAAATAGGTGTACATGTGCTGAATGTAATTAGGAAAACAAAAAGTCTTAATCCAGGGGTAAGAATTGAACAAAAAAGCCTGCATGGTATTGCATGTAATCGGCATTTGCCTCTCTAATGCGTTTCCTGTGGGAAAGGTAGCAAAGATTAGAATTTAGCTAAAATTCAGAGATTCCTTATGAAATTATGTTGAGGAATATCCAACCAAAACCATTTAGAAAAATGAAAAGAATTTAAGAGGTGTGAATATCATATCAAGTAGCAACAGAATTATAGGAATTCTTGTCCCCTTTTTCATCAGTTTTACATTGTATCTTATTTGTTGAAGGACAGTCATACGTCTTTCCAGTTGTTTTACAGAAATCATGGCTGTTCGTGAGAGAGAATTTTTTTTTAAATGTTTTTTTTTCCCTAAGTTAAACACAGTATTGAAAGATCCCTGAAGTAACCTAAAGTAGACATGAAAATTACAGTTGTAGTGGCTGTTTATACCTTTGCTTCTCTTGATGTTACCTGTAGCAGCCTAAAATTTTAGTTGTGTCACCTTTATAAAAATCAATCATGTTTTGCTGCTGCCAGAGGTAACAACCAATTTTAAAATGAAAGTTTTCTTTGTATTTGAACTGTAGCATTGCTGTACCTGACTGTCAGTGAGTTCAAGTGCATTCTGTGAATTTTTGTTGTTAAAAATCTGACCCTGGATGCCTGCATCAGCTTTATTAAGAGAAAGATAGCCTTGAGGTTAGGAGAAGTATGTGTATTAATGTGTTGGTTCTCTGTATCCAAGCTATAGAATTATTTGAGTGTAACAATTAGAGGCATTTCCAAGTCTTTTCTGAAGCCAGATACAGGGAAGAGAACTCATCCCTTGTCTAACCAGTATCTGATCAATCAGCTATAGTATGTTTTTTATCATATTGAAGTTGTGTAACAAAGTGGCATGGTAACATGATAACAGCAGAGGTAATGGAATTTTCTTTTTAGGGTTGGCATGGATGCGCTTGGCATGACTTTTTTGGTATCTGTAGGATAAAATAATGGAAAAATTATAAGTAATGTATGAGCTCATGGATAAGACAGATTTGGTGTTTCCACCTGACCAATGTGTGGAAGTCATCCATGATCCTTACAGCTCTGGATGCTCATCCACCCATGATCACCACTGTTGAATCACATCATGCTTTAAAGTTCTACTAGCTCAGTTCTGTGCATGCATAAGACTCCCTGTTGACTGAGGAGTGTCTAGACCTATTGAGAAAAATCATTGGGTGGGTGAGAAGTAGGTGAAGCATTCAAAAAAAAAAAAAAAAAGACTTACTGTGATGTGATTATAATTTAAGAGAGGACTAAGCTTGTATGTTTTTAGTGTAGTTTTGAATTAAAATTCTTTTGTGGATTCCACAAGGTTTTTTTGTTGTTAAGATGGTTCTAAATGATTGAATTAGCAGTATTTGGGCATAACTTCTGTCACTGGGACAAAAATTTGAGTGCATTGCATAAAGCAAGGCTTCTAGCTAGACCGGAGGGGAGAAAAATAAATTATCGACAGTAATGTCTTGCTAAGCTAATGCGAGCTATACTTTACTTTACATGTACATGTAGGTAACTTAAACTAGTACTGCTGCCTTGAAAGCAATTCTACCCATTCACCCTCTCTCCTGGTAGAAGGGTTTTTGTTGCCACTTAGTGATTTAGATCAGGGAACCAAGCTAGCTTAAAACGAAAGTTTTCTGAAAGGGTTAGGATTTTATGTTTGTTAGTCCAGTTCATTATATAGTTTGGAGTGTTAAGGACAAGTTTTTGATGTGCTGGATGAATTTACTTGGGGAAGTGCACTACTGGACCTGTTACTCAGGATTAAAGAAGAACTGGTCACACATGTGAAGGCTGATGGCAGCCTTGGCTGCAGTGACTGTGAGACAGTGGATTAAGACCAAAGGGAGCGAGGAAAGTGAGAAGCAGATTAGGAACATTAGACTTGAGAAGAGCAAACTTCAGCTTATTCAGAGAATGAATGGGTGAGATGCTGTGGCAGGCTGCTCTGAGGTTTATAAGAAAGGAGGATATTTTTCTACAGTTCTGTTGGTAGAATAGAGTTAGTAAAAAATGATGTGCTTCTATGGACTCTTAGTAATATCAGTCTGTTTTGTGAAATGAATCTCCAGTTTTAGAAAAGTTTTAAAAAACTACATGTCTACTGCCAAAACTTGTATCAGAATCTCTCTGTCATGTGGTGTAAATTACAAGTGCAACATAAATAGGAAAAAATTGAAAAAGTACTTTCTAAACTGATTCTGGTTTGTTTTTTTTTTTTAATTGAAACTGTTGTGTAATTCAAGCAGCAGTACTTAGCTGTGATATCATTTGAGTATGATTATATGATGTTAAGTGGTTTTGATAACACTGTACACTTTAATGTTTGAAAGTCTTTTACTGTAATAGCATATTCTATGAATAGCCTAACTTTTTTTCTGTAGCAGTAGGTATAATTTAAAACTTTACATCATTACCACATGTCGTGGTACAGCACATGGCACAGCAATATTATAAGAAACTGTTTGATATTTACATAAGAATATAAATGTGGTCATAACCATTAAAACATAATGAACATTAATGAATTGTTGCCAAAACTAAGCTGTATTTAATAGCCTATGAATAGTTTGATCTCTGCTATAGTTAAAATGGCTTCAAATCCCACACTACACTGACTGCTCCAAGCCATGTTTCCTTTCATCTTTATGTAAGCTAACATTTTGCAAAAGTTACATGGAAACTCATTTTTTAAATGGTGGTTATTCTATATTTTAAAAAATACATATTGTAATAGATTTTAATGCTTCAGCTGAGGAGTATGTTTCTAATTTTACTGGTTGACAGGATCACAAACTTGCTCTGTGTAATGATACCAAATTTAAAAAGGAGTATTCCATTTCAATCATAAGTGAAAAAAAGATGAGCGAATATGGAGGATCATTGAAAGTAGCAGGCCTGTACTATAGCTGCAAGCTATTAAATCAACATAATTTCATTGCTGTTCGCAGAGTGGCTTGGTGCACCTTTATTAGAGGTAGAATTCAAGCTTATAATATTAGTGATTACTGTTAGTTTTTAATGTGCATGTGAAAATCTGCATTTGAATGAGAAGCCTTGTGCTGGAGGGAATAGGAGATACGCCAACTGATGGGAAGAGTATTACAAATAGAGACACTGAGACTAGAGACTAAACCCAGCATAAAATGGAAGGGACAGCACATGGAAAATAGTTGTTGAAATAATGGAACAAATTGTACTTGGAGATCTTGAGTATTTCTTGCATACAGAGCTTTATAATTTTTTATTTTTCTTTATTTAAAAAAAGACCTCACAGAAGTGTCAGAAAAAAGAGCTTACTTGAGTTGAAATGGTATCCTTTCTGTCATCATTCCCACAACAGTTAGTCAGCAGTTTTAGGGTTGGAGCTTCTTTTAAGTAACTGACAAAAGATTATGCACAACAATTTAATTCAAATCACAGCTCATAAGTTCAGTTCATTTGAATTTATGGTGTTACAGGGAGCAGAATTTCTCTGTCTTCTCTCTTTCTTCCCAAACATAATGTTTGAATGTAAAATTCTGCAGCAGACTAAAGATCTGTATTCAACAGTGGTCATAAGTGGATGCCTACGGGAAAGTACAAGAGCAGAGAAAACATACATGATACATTCCTCTAGTACTTTTGCATTTTCTATTAAGGGACTACCAGAGCCGAATATGCTTAATACATATTTTCAGTAACCCATAATAATTTTCTTTTCCATGTAGTTGTCCAGTGTCCTCTTGAACCATGGTAAACCTTTATCATTCACAGTATCCATTGGCAAGAAGTTGCACAGGTTAACTCCTTTCTCGTGTTTGTTCTGAGCTTGCCTCTGCTGACCTCTTTTGATATGTTTTAGTTCCTTTATTGAATGAAATTGTGAGTAGTTGATTCCTAGCCAACCTTTCCATGCCCCTAATGACTTTGTAGACCTCTGCCAAATACCCCTCTCTACTTCCCATCATCTCTCAAAAAATTGTCATTCATTACTTCCTGTGGAAATTAGTCTGTATCTCTGATTATCTTGTTCCATCTTCTGAACCTTTTCCTTTTTTTTTGCGGGGGGGGGGGGATCGGTGTGAGATAGGACGGACTAGAATTGCATACAGTACTCAAGGTATCATATACATGGACATATACATGATCTTCATGTTGTCATCTGTTTTGTCTGAATTCCTGACATTTGGGGTTGGGTTTTTGTTTGGGTTTTTTTTTGACTGCTATTTAGTATTGAGTTGGCATCTTTTGTAACTGTATATTATAATACCAAGATCTTACTCTTGATTGCTAATAGTTTCTCATATTTTTAGTGAGAAGTTAGGATTATTTTTCTGATGTACGTAATTTTACATTTACCTACACAGAACCTCACTTACCATTTTGTTGCCTGGTTATTCAGTACCATAAAGTCACCCAGCAGTTCCTCACAGTTGTCCCTCATAATTTCTTTTTCTCTCTTTTTTATAAACCAAGTCACATGTTGTTGTCAGCCAGCTTTTGTTACCTTAGATCTCACCCTGTTTTCCTTGAACTGCACAGATCATATCCTGCTTCTTGCAGAACTCTACTTGTAGCCTCTTTCCACTGTGTGAAATGGCTGTTTAGTCCTCTGTTTCCTGCCTTTTAGCCAGTTATTTTTATATGTAAGGGACTTGTACTCTTATGCCATGTCTGTTTAGTTTCTTTAAAAAGAGTTTGTCAAATACCTTTTAGGAATCCAAATAGGCTTTATTTGGATCATTCTTACTCACGTGACTCTCTCTTAAGTACTCTTAGATTTGGAAGATGGCACTTTGTTTTATCAAAGCTGTTATCTTCTCAAAACTATATTACTTTTCTTCAAGCGTTCAGTAATTCTTTCATCATTACAGTTTCTACTAATTTGCTGAGTACAAATATTGGATTTCCAGGCCTGAAGCTTATTGGATGTCCCGTGTAACACCTTTTAAAAATTGGCAATATATTTGCCACACTCCAATGCTTAGGTGCCAGTGTAAGTATAAATGAGAGGTTATGTACCCTCATAAATAGATTAGCTATTTAATTCTTAAGTTTGTTTTAAGCCTAGCTAAATATCATCTGTCACTGGTGGCATTACTTTGAATTTGGTTTTACATATTCCCTATTTCTTTTTTCAGTTACTTCAATTTAAGGCAAATTTTCTGATGTGTTTCAGAAAGAAGTGTTTCTTTCTGGATATTTTCTTATTTTTTTTCAGCTGTCAACACAGATGCAAAAAATCATTGAGCTTCTCTTTTGCAGTCTTACCTTCTTTGAATACACCTCTTATATTCTGACCATTTATTGGTCCTACATATTCTCTGGCAAGCATTCTATTCCCATTGTCTGAAGAAAAATTTATTATCAGTTTTAATGTATTTTATTTTTCTTCCTCAGTCTGGTTTGCTTTTTCCCTGTTGTGCTTTTGCACCTGCTGTAATTTACTATTTCTTTTATTATTTCCTTTTTTCTACTTAGAAATTCTCTTAACCTGCTGTTCATGCATGTTGGCTTTCTTTTGACCTTTTTCAAGTCTTTCTTAATTGATATTTTATGCTTTGTTTTCTACTTGGTCTGTGTTAGAGAGACTGCTTGGTTTGCAAGACCAAAATAAAGCAGAAATGGGAGATATGGTCAGGCAGTATCTCTAAAAAATGTGCCCGTGAATTATGTCACATGCTGAATAACAGCCTTCTGAAGAAGGATGGTGTTTAGATATCCAAGGAATCTGTTCCGAATTTGAAAGCAGCGCCTTTAATGATGCAGATGGAAGATCAGGAGTCAGGTTTTCCATATGTGAATAATTTGTGCAAATTTTTTTTTCATGCAACCTGAAATAAAAATGTAAATATTGAGCTTGATAAATGGTAGCTCATCAGCCTAAAAAGTGTAGCTCTCTGTGCTGTAGTTTGTATTCAGAAGTGATCTAGAAAAGATGCAAATACTGAAGTTACAAAGTCTGGTGATACAAGGGTATTAAAATTAGTAAAGAATAAGACCGACAGGGAAGAGCTGGAGAAAGACCTTGCAACTCTGAGGTAAAGAAAAATGAAAATTATCATAAAGCAATTTATGTAGGGAAAAATAATTTTAAAATTTACACAGTGATGAGCTTCTCTGGAATGGGGTCTTGCAGGTTCTCTGAGAATAGCAGGTCAGTGCCTAATAACAATGCTGGTCTCTGCATCTCCGAGGGGATGCAATAGCATTGGAGAATGCCCACAGATGGTGATCAAAATCAGTGAAAGACTAAATACATGAAGAGGTTAATGAGGGGGCATATGGTAGCAGTGTATTCCCTGTGTAGGACTAAGAGGTGAACAGGGAGCAACTGTGAAGTCTACCTTCCAGTACAAGGGTTAGTGAACCTCAAATGTAACTAGCAGAACACAAATTGGAAACAAAGATGTGCTTCTTCCCACAGCGTGGAATTAAGTAGACTGTTATGGATGCTAAAAGCTTTCATGGATTCGGAAAAGATCTGATGAACTTGGAGATGAAAAATCTTAAATACCATCTTTGGCTCAGAAAGTGTTTTGTGTCCCAGCTCGCTATATCCTCAGAAAATATTCTGGGAAAGTGTGATTATGTGCTTTCTGTGTCCTTGTATTCTTCCCTAGATGTCTGCTGCTGGCAATAGTCAGAGGCAGGAGATTGGGCTAGGTGGATCTTTTATCTAATGCAGCCTGTCTGCTTTTGTGATTAGCTGTCCATACTATCTACTTTTCTACTGTCTAACCTATTTTTTTTCTGCTGCAAATTAAGTTGATATTTTTGGATTTGTCCCAACTTTAAATGCCTTTGCCAAAGTTCCATTTCAGTTTTTTAATACCTGTCTTCCATTTCAAACCTTGAAGGACCTCCAATTAGCAGCTCAAGTTTCAGTCACCATTGCTTGAAGCTGCCTTCAACTATGGCTACAAAGCAAGTGCATGTTCTGGCCAAGTCATGTTGTTGTCTCTAACCCCTGTACCTTGGAAAGCCCCAGCATGAATATTTGTTAGGGACAGACTGGTCAGGCAGTCCTAGATGAGCTACCTATCTCCTTTGTTTTTGTGGATTGTGCTTCTAGATTCGATATTGCCTGAGCCCATGTGATCATTGTGGAATATTCTGTGAACAAGGGAGACTCCATGGCACTGTAGAGAGCCCCGCTGAAGCCAGCTCAAACTGAAGATAAAGTAATAGCTTGTGCTGTTGCGCTGGCAATAGCTTGTTGTAGGTTTATTTTAGCTGCCTTAGTGTCACCTTCTTCAGCATAGCCAAGCACCAAGCCATTTCCCACCTCTCATGTCATTTGGCAGTTCATAAGGGCCCACTTAATGTCGCTGTCTCCTACCCGCTGGTGCTGGGGATGTTTATATCAGTGCTGAGTTTGTCTTGGCATGAGGGTCAACACAGGGTCTCTGTAGTTTCTCATCTTCCCTTTGTGCCTGACTTTTCCAGCACTGTTGACCTACTGTTGGAAAGTACAATCCTCCTTGAAAATAGTGAGGTGTCTTCTGCATAAACTGTAATGTGATGGTGCGTCTTTCCTCCTTAACTCTTTCAGGGATTGCTGCATTGTGTGGCAGGATGGCTGTGCATTCCCCTCATCGAGGAGGCCAAAGCCTGTCAGAGTTTGGTAGACCTCCTGCACTGCGTGGGCTCACTCAGATTCCACCTTCCTGTCAGCTAGGCTCTTTTGGAGTCATCTTGCTTGGTTACACCTGATCTCATTACTGATCTCATTTCACACACTGGCAAAAAGGAGAGCTACTGTCTTCAGGTACTTAAGGAGATGGAATACCTATGTGTGCACGGCCAGTGCTCGCTCTCTGTCACAATACTGCTGCAGATTTAAGAGCTATGTGCTCCTAAGATAAGGATGCTAAGAGATTAGACATTACAGATTAAAAAAGGGTTATTCCTCTGGTTTTTTCCTGTTCTTCTTAGCAAAGTGTCAGGCCTTATTCACCATGTTTTTGTGATGTGCTTTATCAACTGACATATCAAGGAAAGTCTCAGCTTTTTTTAGCGAGACCCGGATTGCTTTGTGCATGGTGCTGCAGTCTGGGCACAATACAGTGAGTATAGTCTTGTGGTCTGCTAGCTGGGCTGCTTGTCTGCCACTGGCAGTCTTGGTGATCTTTTGATCAATATCAGTGCAGACAGCATTTTGCTATTTGCATGTCACCTATCTGATCATGTCACCAAAGTTCGTCTCCCGATTTTTTTGTATTTTCAAAAAAGTTAAGTGTTAGTCCCATTTATGTTTATAGTTTACCCTGAACTTTACTTGATTGGATTAAGCATTGAGAAGTTAATAGCAGTTAGTTGTATATATGCCTTTGCATCATTCTTGGACAGTCCTTAGCAGCAGCTCTTCTCTATAAAGTGCTGTGGATCTACTGCCAAAAGTTGCGGAGGCTTTGGAAGAAATTCTTCAGAGCAGTGTATTTGCCTTCTTGCCTTCTGTAGTTGTGTGTTGTATGCCTGGCTTGGGCATTTATGTTTTTCCTTACTGAGAAAATTGATTTATGAAATAATAGAAATAGATAGTACTAGTGGAAAGGGTTTGGAGTGTCTTAAAGGATCAATTTATGTTATTCCTTGGTATATAAAGTTAGTGACATTGATACTAATCTATTAATATTGTAAGTGTATCCTAAGAAGATAAATGACTATTCCAACATTTCAAAAAACTGGAAACAAAGATTTTTATTTTGCTGATAAATCCAGACTGTGAATAGTTTGATATTATGTTACTATGTCACTATTTAAAGTATCTTAATTGTTTGACTTCAAGCTGTCTTTGTATCAGTGTTCAAACCCACGTTTCATGATCACTTAACTCTTCTGCCATGAAAATTTTACGAGGATCTTGAAAAATAATTATTGTAACGCTGTGTAATTTAGGTAATTGCAGAACTGACTTTCCATTTGTGTGTTTAAAAATATTTTTGGCTTCATGTAAGTGATCAGAGAACTAGTTTCTTTGAAAAAGACTTTTATGACAGGTAAAACAAATTCTTGTAATAGCAAAAACCCCCACTTGTAGTTCCATTTAGGTTTTGTTGTAAATACAACAGTTATAGTGAATCTAAGACACAGAAATACAGCTCTTTTTTAAAAACTAAGCTTTTAAATTAATTTTGGAGCAATGAATAAGGTTTCACAAGCTTCTTTTTGATTTGGAACTCACTCCGAGTTGTGGGGAAAAAAATTAGAATGATACAGTGTTATTTGGAATGAAGTTAACCTCTCCAAAGGGTTAGGTTTCCACGTTAGTATTAAAGGCTCTGCACCTGAGCTTGTAGTTCAACAACTGGTTTGAATTGAAAGCACCACAGTAGTCCCCCACAGCTAACTTCCATTCATTCTCTTTTTCTGACATAAGTCTTTGTGCAATTGTGTGACAGATCAAATTAGGAAATTAACTCAGCTAAAAAATACCATCACAAAAATATCATGGATTAAACAGAGGTTTTGTTTCATGACTCATTCTAATTCTCCCTGACCAGAAATTTCTGATTTTCTGTAGGTAATAAATTACATGCTGTGTTTCTCATAGGAGCCACAACCCTATAGTCTCTCCGTCATGCGCATACCCAGGTGCTTCCCTTCCTTTATGGCAAGGTATAGAGTACTTCTTATCTCAGTTGGTCTAATAAAGAAACATAATGAAGTTTGCTTCAGTGCAATTACTTTCAAGTTCAATTTAATTTTGAAATTGCTTATTCTATTTTGGACTTGAAGAGGGGTTTGTGTGCTTAAAACTTGTAGGGTTTTGCCACCTGTATCAGTTGGTTTAGTAAAAGATAATATACTCCTTCCATAAACGTTGCCTTACTTGGGTTTTTGTAACATTTTGGTGCTGAAATCTCTTGCAGACTGGAAATAAGTGTGGTAGCTTGAAATACGTGTTTTTAAAATAAGACTGTTATCTTGAAACTAAACGTTATATTTTTAAATCTGTCTTCAAACTGAGAAAATATTGCCACTTTGTAATAACAACATAGCTTTAAGTGCAGAAGTTGCCAGAAGGAAATCTAGACTCTTGGCAATAGCACACAAGACAGTTGGGAGCTTTTCACACCTGGAATATGCAAGTGGTGATGAGTATTTTGGCACCCAAGAGCTTGAGATAGAAAAACCTAAAATGGCATTGGTTATCTGTTGAATTTTTAAAAAGATTTTCTTCACAACCAGTACAGTTGGAAATTTAGGTCAAGGTCTTAAATTTAGTTTTCTTGTTGACATGATGAATGATGATTTTCAGGACCACAGCTTCTAATGAATGTATTTAGAAAATATTCAGGTTGTAAGTGTAGGATAGCTTTCTAGTTTGGATGTTCAAATAGATACACTTAAAACATTTCTGGTCTTAGAATTTACAATTTGAACGTGCTTCTCAGCCTAAGACAGTGGACTTTACCATAAATGTGGTGGAATTAGGACCTTTGAACATTTCCTGCTCTGATTTTCTCTTTATGTTGACTTGTTAAACTTTTCTTTGTTCGTTTAAGTTCTTTTTCTGCGCAGAAGTAGAAAGTACAGAAGTGTAAAGCAACTTTGGTAGATTCCAGTTAATTTACTAGATTCTTAAATGAACTGAAAGCAAGCAGATAGAGCTCGTAATAAACATAGAGAGTTCCTAATAGCAAAAGGTTGATATTATTCCACAGGGGAGGCAAGAGGTTGTATATTTTTCCTTTCTGTGGAACAGAAGTAATCTTTTCTCCTTACTTGCTTTGTCCTGAAGATTACAGTACCTCATTCAGCCAAAATGTCTGTGTTACTTTCTCAATCTTAGATCTGGATTTAAACATCTACAAAGGCTGGTAAGCAGAGATTGGCTTCAATTTAGGGCCATCTCTAAAGAAGTTATGTACACGCACACAAGTTGCGTAAAACAATTGCCTTTGCTTGCTGAGCTAGAATCAGCTTTTACAAAATTGACTTGTTTTTTTCTGGAAGTTTTGCACTGTTATTTTCTAATAGCATATAATATTTTCGTGTACTTGGTTGGGATAAATTAAAGAAGTCTTTTGTGGGGGTGATACGTAGTTAAAAGCAGTTAAGTGGATAGAAGAGCTTTAAATAACAGATGCTGTTTGTACAGTATTAAATTCTGCATATAAGCACTGACCCTCCTTTACCTGTTCTTATACTGTGATCAGTTTCCAGGCAAAGGCTTATGTTATATGACTATGGTGGGTTGACCCTGGCTGGACACCAGGTGCCCACCAAAGCCGCTCTATCACTCCCTCTCCTCAGCTGGACGGGGGAGAGAAAATAACAATGAAAGGCTCATGGGTCGAGATAAGGACAGAGAGAGATCACTTACCAATTACCATCATGGGCAGAACAGACTTGACTTGGGGAAGTTTAATTCATTACCAATCAAATCAGAGCAGGGTAATGAGAAATAAGGACTAAATCTTAAAACACCTTCCTTCCACCCCTCCTTCCTTCCCAGGCACAACTCTACTCCCAATTTTCTCTCCTTCCTCCCCCACCAGCAGCGCAGGGGGACGGGCAATGGGGGTTGGGGTCAGTTCGTCACACGCTGTCTCTGCCGCTCCTTCCTCCTCAGGGGCAGGACTCCTCACTCTTCTCCTGCTCCACCGTGGGGTCCTTCCCATGGGAGACAGCTCTTCCCTAACTGCTCCAGCCATGGGTCCCTTCCATGGGCTGCAGTACTTCAGGCACAGGCTGCTCCAGCGTGGGTCCCCTGTGGGGTCGCGAGTCCTGCCAGAAAACCTGCTCCAGCGTGGGCTCCTCTCTCCAGGGGGCCACAGGTCCTGCCAGGAGCCTGCTCCAGCATGGGCTTCCCACAGGGTCACAGCCTCCTTCGGGAACCCACCTGCTCCAGCATGGGGTCTTCCACAGACTGCAGGTGGATACCTGCTCCACTGTGGACCTCCCTGGGCTGCAGGGGGACAGCCTGCCTCACCATGGTCTTCACCATGGGCTGTAAGAGAATCTCTGCTCCGGCGCCTGGAGCATCTCCTCCCCCTCCTTCACTGACCTGGGGGGCTGCAGGGTTGTTTCTCTCACATGTTCTCACTCCTCTCAGCTGGCTGCAGTTTCTTTTTGCGCAGCGACTTTTCCCCCTTCTTAAATCTGTTCTCCCAGGGGTGCTACCACCATCGCTGATGGGCTTGGCCTGGGCCAGAGGCGGATCCATCTTGGAGCTGGCTGGCATTGGCTCTGTTGGACATAGGGAAGCTTCTAGCAGCTTCTCATGGAAGCCACCCCTGTAGCCCCTCCGCTACCAAAACCTCACCATGCAAACCCAATACAGGAACAAAGTCTTTACTCATTGTGTTGTCCTAGTTGTTGCATGGCATGTCACCTGGAAATAAATTTGACAGAGGGCTAATTAACTTTAATTGTGATAACTCTTGCTATCTTACACATTTCCTCTGATCTGATGAACTGGTCTGATAAGGAAACTGATGAGTTAATGAACATAGAATTTTATGAGATACATTGCAAGTAAAATGTCTGTTACTTTTTTAGGAGAATTATAAAGTGTTCGTTGTGCAGAAAATAACCGTACTGCCACCTATAAAACTGCACTGCTAAAGGATTCATCTGTTTAATGAGTAAGGGAAAGCTTGCACCTTAACTGTATGTCATTAACTGTTCATCTCCTTCGGTGGGATACAGAGTATGCTGGAGCTTTCTTAAATCGTTTAACAGCATTGTATGCTGTTAAACAGCTACACTGAAAGCAACATATGGCTATATTTCAATAATACAAATGGGACTGTATGTACTTTTATGAGTCTTTTATTCATCTGTGGAATTTAGAATGGGCCAAACAATCTGAATTTAAGTCCTTCAAAATTCAGAGATGTTTGTTTTGTCCTGAGCACCACCTCCAAAGAATGCATATTGATGTCTGTCCAAAGGTCCTTTAAATGTAGTCCTCTCCAATAATGTCTTTTTTTTTTCTACATGAATTTGGAGAAGGCGATCATAACCTAAATTGCACCTACCAGAATATGTGTTTTCTATTATTAGGTAAGGAGTATAAAAATATTTATCCACTGCAGTACATTAACAACTAACAGATTTTCAGTTATACAGTGTTAAGGTTGTTAGAGAACACATCAGAGCAATGAGGCCATCTAGATCAGATTGCGAATAAAGGCTTTAAAGAAACCATATTCTCACAGCAGTGCCTGAGTGTAAGCATGGAGGTGTATAAGCATCTGATAGAGTTGTGATTTAGCAGAAGTATAAAACAGCTTCAAACTTAAATTAGGGGAAAAAAGACTACTATCACAAAGAAATAAAAAATATCATCTTTCATCCGTATTACGTATTGGTATGATTGAGTGTAATTCAGTGTTGGTGTCTAACTCAATGCTGCTGCCCATACCACAAGAAGAATATGGAGCAAGGAGAGGATTTTCAAAGGAGGACCACATAAAAGACCCATGGAATAAGATGGAAGGCTTAAAGCTTCATTTATTGGATTAGAGAAGGTTAAAAAATGTGTTTAGATGCTTAAATGAGGTGAAATTACTGGGAATGAAATTTGGTTTCCAAAACTGTAACAAAGTCATGTGGTAAGAAACTAAAATTAGACAGATTAAACCTTGAAACAAAGCGAGTCATGCTTACTGTGAGGGAAGGGATGTACTGGAACATGTTACCAGTGAAGATAGGGGACTCTTCATTATTTGGACTCTTACGTATTAACGTGTGCTAATTCACTGAAAGGGGTGAAGTTATGTGGCCTGATCAGATGAAAGTTTGGGCTAATTTCAAACTTTCTGGCCTTGAAATATGTGACTGGATGCTCCAGCTACTTTATTTGGGGTCTTGAACAAAACAGGATTCTTCAAATTAACATCAACATGTTTGTAAAACTTGCATTTTTCAAGTAAAATAGTGGTTGCAGTTGATTATTAAGCTTCAGGAGGTGTCTAGCACCTTGCCTTCAGGGGCTCAGGAGAGAACTTTTGCCTCCTGTGCACGACAGTTTAGTGAGTCCTGGGGTTTTGGTGCTTTGAATACCGGTGACTGTTGATATAGAATGGATTTTATTGCTTTGTAATGATACAGGATGACAAGAGATTTAACAAGGAATTAGTGTATTGGAATAGGATTGAGGAATTGTATATGAATGAGGATTTTGTTACACTGGCCATGCAGATGTTATCTATGGTAATATGGTATTTCTATGATAATTATTAAAGTATGGGATGGTTCTGTGGGTATATGTTTTGCACCATTGGATTCTGGGCCAGTTACTGATGCTCTCATAGTATGCTCAAGAATGCATGAATGAATAGTTCTTGGAAATGTTTGTCAGAGCTATGACTATAAATTGTATTTGAAATGTATTTAAAAAAAAAAAAAGTATCTAACCAGGTATCAGATTAGGGCTGATAGCAGTATTAAAAAAACTCTAAAACCACTGTTATTGTATCTTTGCTTTAATAAAACATCTACTTATCCAACAGGTGATGAATTTTGCTCATGTTTGAAAGCTTCAGTAAAATCATACTTGCCAATTTTAGATTTTTCTAGATTTTTGAGATGAATTATTTCTCTATTACTTTTTTTAAGCAGGAGTCAGGAAAAAAACCCCCTTCAAGTCCCAATATAGGAGTAAACATATTACTTGGTGAAGACCACCACCTACTTTGATGTAACTGGGGGGTGGTGGAAGGGGAAGCAAAGATTTCATTAAATGGAAAAATCACCGTACATGCTGTAAGCATGTAATTTTGGAAATAGACCTTTTCCCCTTCGTTAGTGCCATTTCATTTTCTCTTTGACTTCCTTAGTTCCTGACTGTGTTATGATAATTCGGTTAGAAAGGCCAGTAATTATGGTCAGTGGTTAGTAATGTTAAGGGTGTTCACGTAAATGACTATAGTTCTCTTTAGAATTTTGACCTTATCTGCAGGGGAGAATTTACCAGCACTGGTAGAATTTAAATTTGTTTTGTTCAACTTGATTGAATTGCAGGGTGGACGCAGTTACTCAGAATATGCAATATTAATTTGGTTTCCCTTCATTTGTTTGAATTAAACCAATTCAGGCTACATATTCTGAATGAACACTCTTTTACAGGGATGTAATCCACTCTCATTTGGGTATAAATTTAGATCTTCAGCTAATCTAGATTAATTTTTCTCCAGAGGGGTCTGTTTTGTCTGGAGTTGGTTTAAATGTCAGAATTCACAATTGAAGCAAGAAAGGCATAAATGAAATATGAAAAATAAATATGAAAGAATATGGAAAAAAACCCACCACAGTTACTGTTATGTCAAATGAATGTCTATCTTAAAAGTCAGGTTGTTTAAGCAGCAGGTTGTTTTTTAAAAAGCATAATTTAGCCCCATTAGTAAATGTGGCATTTATCCACATGGAAGGACATGCTGTTAATTTAAAACAGAATGGTTGTACCAATTTTGCATATCATTTGTGTGTTGATTCAGGGAGAAAAGAATTTTTCACTTTTGGTTTATGCTATTTAGGAAGTGATAGAAATAAACCCAAAGCAAATACACTTTTGAAGAGTCTTATCATTGGATAGGAGAGTTTGTACAAAGAGTTACACTTGTATAATTATACCAGTGTAACAAATAAGCACAATTCTAGAAAAGCTTCAAACAATAGAAATAAGCTTTTAATTGGTTGTAGTAGTTGCTGATGGGAGCCATTATGGATGAATTAATCTCCAAAAGATGAATTTTTATATTGCTGTATAAAATTAGAGATAATTGCCTAAAGCCAGAAAATTAAAAAATTAAACTGATAGAATTACCCAGGACAAGTTTTTTTTCCCTTTAGCTATTTTTACCCTGACATAAACCAACAAAATTGTACTTTAATCATATTTAATCGTAAGTAATCCTAGCTATGTGAAACGCTTTGTAAAATGTGGAATAGTCTGTATGCAGTGCAATAACTTAAATTACAATACCGATTTAAGTATCTATTGTTAATTTTGTAATTTTTTGGTTTATATTACCTTAAGCTTATTATTATATATTACTATTAATTACTTAAGGAATTATTTAGTAAATTATTGATTAGATTTTTAAAGTTATTAAAATTAAATTTAAATGTAATTATGATTTACAGCGATTTGAAACTGTCTGCAGAATATAACTCTGAAAATGTTTATATTCATTAGTACTATTGAGATTGGCACTGGAGGTTTGAGAGAGAGCAACTTAAAAAAATAAGGAAGAATATACTTGAATTTCTTTCTGTACTGGAAGTTGATTTCTAGAATTCCAACATAAGTCACTATGGGATACAAAGCTAGTTAAGGTGCTAGGTGAGAAATGCAACTTTTTCTGTATTTCATGTTATTCTGTTAATCATTGAGGTCCCATGTTCTGCTCTGTTTCTGCAGTCACTGGTTAAATGGAAGCCACTCCTTGGATCTGGATGGTTTCTACTGACATAGACTTTGCATAACTCCATCGCTTCGGCAGGTTGCAATGAGTGGAGGAGGGGAGCAGCCTGACATCCTCAGTGTGGGAATCTTGGTCAAAGAAAGATGGAAGGTGGTGAGTATGCCTTCCTGCAGTTCTTTTTCTTCTTTAAAACAGGTTTTAAAAAAGAAGTAGTTTGCACTTTGAATTCTGCTTCAAAATTCTTTTGAGATGTATTTTGCTTAATTCTTATGTTAAATGGTGAAAGACTTGAAAACCACTTGTTTCTCTTATCCTACTTTAAAAAGAAGTTACATGGATTTAAGGTGGTTTTTTTTCTGGTAAGGACCTAGGAAAGCTTTTAAATCCTGACTTAGTGGCTGTTCAGAGTGCAACTGGGAGGTCCTGTTAGTATATGAAATCCAATCAGCCAGTGATTATGTCAGTTTGTTTCAGAAATCAGTCAGGCACCCTCTTGAAACTAGTCAGATTTTGAGATTTGTGAGTTCTTACAGGAATATCTTTCAGGACCTTGCTGTTTGTCCAATTAGAAATTTTGTTTGTTATATTTTGTAGCATAGATTTATTCCTGGCTGTTTTATATCCATTTGATTGTGTACCAGTATGGGCTTTACCATAAATAGCTCTGTTCCCTTTTGGTGTTCTTATCCTTGATTTACATCTAGAGGGAAACAGTATCCATTTGAAACTATTTTTGCTTGGGAAAAACAGGCTGAGTTCTCATAGTTCCTTCTCCATTCCCCTGATCACTTTAGAATTTTTTTGCTTGTGGATTTTTTTTAGATTAAAAAAAAAAAGAAAGGAAAAAAAAGCCACTTCATAATAGAACATTCTGGGTATCTCTGTGTGTTTAGTAGGCTGCAAACAGATACTGAAGCACTATTTTTTGCACCATCTACACTTCTTATTACTCTCATATTTCAGTATTTTATTCAAAACTGTGAGACTGAACATAGAAGATACAGATTCATCATTCATTTCAAATTCATATAGAGAAAATAATTTCAACTATCTTGTGCCCTATCCTTCATTTAAAAATGCAGGAAGCTGATACTACTAGCTTTGTGTAGGAAACCTTTGTATTTCCTTTTGTGTAAGGAGAACCTAAACGGCTATCTTTGGAGTGTAAGTATTTGTAAAATACTTTCTTATATTGCATCTCAATATTGCAGTGAAGTAAAAACTGAAAGCGTAGTCTTGAATCAGATCAAATACAATAAAATAGCATTATAAATAGATAACAGCATACTAATGTATCAATATCCAGTTGTCAGATATGTGCAACAGTAGTCCTGTTTTCTTCAGGTTTATTTTCTTTCCTGGGCGATGAAGAATGATGATCAGATTGGTGTCTTTTGGAAAATTTTGAGAGTAGGCTGTTGTTCATCTCATGTGATTATACATTTTAACTTGTATGTATTCCAAATCAAGTATTACAGGTGGATGAGTACCAAATACTATCTGTTGGTAACTCTTCAATTTCTTAATTTCTGTAGCAAACGCTAAGGATTTCTTGATTGCATCTAAGGTGATATACTTCTTTCTAAATTCAAGATTTCATAGGACAGTCTGCGAGTGGAAGAAAATAGCATGCAAATTTTAGAAATTCCTTAGTACTTGACATATATATATATTAGCATAATTAACACTGGTCTGGTAGGTTATGAAGTATTTAAGTTTTTTGCTAGTGTTCTTGAAGCAGTAGAGTACCTAAAAATTCCTTGTGTAGAAAGATGAGGTGATATAAACCAGTGGACTTTCAAGTTTTGGTGACAATGAGTATTGTCCCTATTTATCAGTATTAATTCTGATTGTTCCTTGTGGAACTCTCCCAATAGCCTGCTTTTTTTTTTTCCCCATTGAAGAATGGCAGCTCTTGTAGTATGATTGCATGAGATTATTTTGTTGTAAGCAGTTTAAGAAAAAAAAAGTATGCATTCCGAAATTTACGTAAAGATTTGCAGCTGAAATGCAATATTCAGAATTTTTGCTGCTCAGGACCTTGGTCTTTGTGAAAACATACCTGGAATTTGTGGACATGAACATTTTTAAAAACTATGCTCAATTAAACTTAATTTTAACCTAGATGTTCTTTAGAGTGATTGTATTTTGAAAAGTAAGCATAGAAAAGACATTATAAAATATTTCTTCCTCAGTGACACCCTCCCTTTCTACTTGTCTCTGTATCTATTAGCATTTGCTTTTATCCTCTGTTGATGCCTTTTCTCGTCCCTCTTTTTTGCCTTTGAAGCATTTATTACAATCCTGACATGGAGAGACTTGATTGTAATGATGATTGGTTTTAGGTAGGTTTAAGAATGTCATTCAATATGCAGTGTATGTGAAAGTACCAAGATAAAACATACTGGAAATTGTATGCTTTCGACTTGAAGCATAGAAAGAGATCGGAGTGGAAGGAGAGTATAGAGGAAATGAGTTTGGGGTGTGAGGTGCTGAATCCAAAGAAAAGGTTGAAACTGGTGTACAAAATGGGAGAATGTGGTGTAGGTGTAAACAAGGGCAACTTGGTCCTTGTCAAGGTAAAAGATGTTGAGCAGATGTGGCAGGAGGCCAGTATGTTTGAACAGTCAGCTCCTGTCTGAACTCAGAAGCAAAATGCGAGTGAACAGAAGGTGGAAACAGGGATGGACTGCCCGAGATTAATATGGAGACATTGCCTCTGTGTGTTGGGATGAATATAGGAAAGCCAGAGCTCAGCTGGCAGTTGAAACTGGTGAGGGATGTGAAAAGCAACGAGAAAGGCTTCTCCAGGGACAGTGGCAGCAAAAAGAAGACCAAGGAAAATGTGGGCTCATTGCTGAATGTGGTGTGTGACCCAGCGACAAAGGGCATGGAAAATATTTTTTCTACAATCAAAGAGAGGTTCATTTGTGCCTGGAATTATTGACTGATGTCATTATTGGGTGTATGTTAATGATTCTGTTGTACTTTATCCGAGGATAGAAATTGATCTGTTTGCTTTATTAGTGTGGTGGTGTGTTTGTTTTGTGGGTTTGTTTGTTTGTTTTTAAATTTTTTTTAAGCACATAGAAAAAAATAACCTTTCAGAGGCATTTTTCTCAGTCTGGAGGTTTCTCAAAGCTGGTAAATGAAGTTATATGATAAACTGCTATAAGATTATATAGGGGTGAGGATGGCTGTGTCACCTCTTTCCTTTTCCCCTCTCACATTTTTCACCATACTGTCTCTGTTGTGCTTGTACTATGCTGAAAATTTATGTGCTTATGCTGAAAACTATGGTCAGGTCAATGTCTGTGTTTAACTGTTGGAGCTCTGTTAATAGCTCAGAGCTCAGGCATCACCCGACCAAGAGGTGGAACAGAAAAATGCAGACTTAAAATGGCCAAATTAGTCACGAAACTACACTTTCAAGAGATATACACAGGTACACATATACTGTTTTTTAAAAATAGAATCCTGTTAAAACTTGCTATTTTCCCCAATATTTAGATGACCATTCTCTTCCCTTTCTGTAAGGACTAACAGTCTGCATATATTAAATACATCTGAATGTAACCAAGTTGTACCGGACTTGAAAGGTTTCTGTTTCTCATGTTTGTGCTTAATTCAGAGTTAACCCTAGATTCTTACCTGAGTAGTACCTTAAACAAGTCACGTCCAGAGATGCAAACTTCATATTCAGGATTTGTCATACTCTGTACTTGAACTTGTTAAGTTCTTGAAATGTGTAGACTGAAGAGTAACAGGCCTGTGTTGGTGCTATGCATGTTATGCTGCTTCAGAGAAAATACACAGCCTGTGGAGAAGAGGAGATTGCATTTGCTAAAAGCTAGCATGCTTTTTAGAAGGAAATGGACGTGTGAATTTGCAGTTGACAGGTGTTGCACTAGAAGCAGATATTTAGGTGGGTTACTTCTGTGGTGTGCTGTTTATCTTATGCACTTTTTTAAAATTGGCAATGAATTGGCCAGAAGTGAGTAATGTAGATAATGCGATGTATCTTGGACCATACTTTCCTTGTCTTAAGAATATTGAAATAGCAGTTGCTTGTGATGATAAAAGATCTTCAGGACAGAAGGTGCATGATGAAATACTGAGTACTGTTGTAATAAGACAGAATAAAAATTTCATGCGATATGACTTGAAAAATGCAAGTAAACAATATGAGTATTTTATCTGTTACCTTCTTCCTTATTCTTAAGGGCCTAGGCTGGTTTAAAAATTGTTTTTCCTTCTCAGTCAGATGGCTGATTGTCTGGATTAGGAGACATTAGATTTATTTTCAGAATCTGAAGGCAGGTCAACATATTGCTGATCTCTAGATCCTCAGAATGTTTAGATGACATTTAATACAGTGTAGTCATATAACCTTAGCAACTGTATGTTTTCAAATTACATTTAGAAAACCATGTCAGTTCTTTCAAGGTAAAATATAGTAAAAACACTATATTGCGTGTTTCTTAGGGTAAGTTCTTTTTGTCTCCTTTTCTCTTTTATCAGCTTTAGAATGGTAGCTACAGGGGAGATCACCATATGAAAGCATTACATGGAATAATGTTGACATTTTTGATACTGAACATCAGACGGGTCTCTGTTCCCTGTTAACTTTTAAAGCAGAGTGAAAACACAACTACTAGTATTTGCTCTGAATGTAGTACAAACTAATAAATATGCCAGGAGCATTCTTTTTATCTCTTTCTAACACAGATTAAACTTTCAGTAGTGCAAGTTTCTTCTAACACAGATTAAACTTTCAGTGGTGCAAGTTTCTTTAGTATGTCTGTTAATAAGTATGGTATTGGTGAACCATAAGTAAATGTAACATATAAAATATATACTCTAAGATAATCTTAGCCATTTCTTATCATTTATGATTTAGCTGTTATGTGTAAGTCACTGCATGTAATAGAAAATACCCTCTTTTCAGTAAGTCCAAGAACTTTTATACCTTTAGTATTCAGTGTGTGTATTTCTGAAAAAAGAAGATGGCATATTTTAAAAATATTACTGTGCATTGGTATTTGAAGGTCTCTGGGTAGTATGTGACTATTTGAGGAATGACTTTATTCAGCATGCTGATTTTGGTCAGATGGATGCTGGGAATGCTAGTGCACTCCTCTATTGTATTAAATACAAGAAATTTAGTGCAGATGGAGATCAGATGTATTAACTTGTTTTCCTATAATTCCCTTCCAAATTGTGGTTAACCATACCTTTGTAGATTATTCAGTAGCTCTTTTACGTACTGAAGGATATGATTATGTTATTTTAAAAATCTATTGGTAACACAACAGCGTTTGCAGTGTGGCAGGCAGTACAAAGAAGTATTGATGTTTTGTTTCCTTTCTTATTGCCTCTTTTAAATCTGTTTTTGTTCCTTCCCCCACCCCCCCCCCCCCCAATATAGTTGAGGAAAATAGGAGGTGGAGGATTTGGAGAAATTTACGATGCACTGGACTTGCTTACTCGGGAGAATGTTGCACTGAAGGTCGAATCAGCTCAGCAGCCAAAGCAAGTGCTGAAAATGGAAGTAGCTGTGTTGAAGAAATTGCAAGGTAGGGCTCTACCCTGGATATGCCAGAAGTAGGATGTCAGTGTGTCCTCTTAAAAAAATCATTATAATCTCTATTTAGTCATAGTTTGAGTAAATATCCCCCATATTCTGCAGGTTATTGCTAAAATGTTTATTAGAAGTGGAATAGAAGCTCTTTCAGCTTCTGAAAATTTTGCTACAATGTACCTTTTCTTTAAAACAGGATGACATGAAAATAAAAACAGCAAAAAACCTGAATTGCTGTAAAACCTATGCTCAGCTGTAGTTTATTCTGGATCCCTGTCTTGTCCTTACCTTTTTTGCTCTAGACTTTGTTGTTGTTAGCTTTTTATTTCCCCTTTCTAAGATGGTCTCTTCTTTTTTTGGCACTATCTAGCATTGAATGTTTGTGGGTCTTTCACATAGCATCCAGGACAAGAATATTTGTATTTCTTTGCCCTTGCAAGTATTGCCAAGAACAATTCTAATGCTGAAATGGGAAACATGTTTCAGAAAACCCCACACAAACAAACAAACAAACAACTTTAAAATACTGTAACTTGTAGGAAAAAAATTATTGGGATGTAGAGTCCTGAAATACTTTTAGGGTTCAAGTCCTTGACCATTCACAATCACAGTTTTGAATAGTCACTTTTGATGTACCTTTAAATACTTTAATGTCTGAAGCTATCAATACAGAGAAATATGCAATGGCTTCTCTTCGTTGCTTTTCACAACATAAGATTATTAAAAAAAAAGTTTAAAGGGTGACTTTTTTCTTTAAAATTTATTTTGAATCTGGAAGGTTTTGACTAATACATTCGTCCCTGTCAGCAGCCCAATTTTTTTTCAAACTCTTAGTTTGAATAAAACAAAATCTGCATGATAAATGGTGCTGCCTAATCTGCTGTAAAGGTCATATTGCAGCAGAAATTGACAGCCTCTATAGATTTAAGAGGGCAAGCATGTCGCATGTTATAGTGTTCACAAACTGTTCCTATGTTTATATTTTTTTAAAGAATTTCACAAAAATATGGTATTATATAGTCGAGCAAGGAGATTCAGGGACTGCATATTAGTTTTCTTTGAATTTTAGTTTCTAGTCCAGAGATGAATAGTAAATTTCAGTATTACCAATCATAAATTTAGAAATAATTTGTCAGGGTTCTGAAGAAATTGTCTTAAAGATAGTGAGTTTTGAAGAAACAAACACTCTCTAACTCTCGCGTTTTTAAATGCTCAGAAGTAATTTTTCAAGGGTTTTCTGTTTTTTTTTCTGCACACGTGAGCCTGATTCTATATTTAACAAAATCCAGTGTCTTTAAAATTATATAGGTAAAGCAGCTAAAGTAATAAGGAAAATAGTAATAACTGAAATAAAATATTGGAATTTGGTAGCACTACAATGCCAATGTATTTGTAAAAACAATACCTTATATATGACTGCATAACTGGAGTGCCTTATAACTTTCTACTGTGAATTTGAGTATAGTGAAGTTTGAGTTAAGATGTTACAAAAATGCTTTTTCTTAGTAAAAACTTATTTACTTTTTAAAATATTTTTGAAAACAAAAAATGTTTGCTGAAATAATAAAAAATTGATTTGTGAATAATTGCCATAGGGCTTTACAGAAATTATAATTTTCTTACCAGTCTTCCTTTGGGGAGTATAATTACTTTAACAACCCAAGTCTTCCTGCGGAAGAGTCTCTGGTTCTACTGAATCATGGGAAATGCTGTCTAGATGAAAAGAACAGAATAATGAAACATCTGAACAACAGATCTACTGAGGCAATTAATCCAAATAATATATAATCCAAATAAAGATCTTTCAGTTATTTATTTTCTTAATATTATTTATCTGAGAAAACAATAAAAAGTTTTTATATAACTGAAACCCTGATTTTGTATGAGATCTTTAGAAGGAGCTCTTTTGACAACCTTCCTTATGCGAAAACAATCTAAATATTATTCCTTAATTCTTATCTTATTATTCTCTTGCACAGTTTAAAAAAGAAAAAAAAAAAAGTCAGTGATTCCATGATAGTAACACTAGAGGTGACCTTTAGTCATTGCTGTGCAAGTTCCACATTATGGTGTAACTGCTCTGGTTTTAGATAAGGAACGTTGTAGATGATGGGGAAGTGACTACAGTAAAAAAATAGGCAAACCTTTTGCATATATTGAGATTTATAGTTTACACAGATATGTAACGTTATTTTTATATGCATATATTTTTATCCATACTTAACGGATTCTCATTAAATAAGAGTATGGTAAAGACCATTATATGTTTTACATAAAATCCTGCCTCCTAGGAGCCATCTCCATTAATTTTTCTCCCTTCCCAAGTTTTCAGTATGTAAGAGTTAAAAATTTGAAGCAGAGAGTAATTAAAGAAAAATAGACAAAAATGGGAAGTACAAAACCACTTTATTATTATTTCTTGAAGAATATTTTTTTATTAAATGCTTCATTTACGATGTAGAAAGTTTTCTTTTTTTGACAAGTTTTTTTTTTCATGCAGATTCAGAGCAGGTGAAATTGTCAACAGTTCTTTTAGGATATTTTTGTAACAACCTTCTAATAGCATACATCCTCTGAGACCAACTTTTGTCTTGTTCTTCTACCCCTTTTTGGCACCTGTGTGTGTGTATATATATCTATACATATGTATGTAATTACTATCCTTTTCTCAAAGGGCTTATGTTCTCTTGCTTTCAAGGTGTTCTAGTTACCTTGGACATAAATCAGAGGAAGGAATGTAACTGTCATGAAAATCCTTTTCTTGCAAATATTTGGAAAGTTTGATCTATGAGTAGTATGTAATGAAAGACAGTGAGCTGACAGTGTCATTCAGAATTCTCGTGAGGTGTGGATTTTTTTTTTAAAATATATTTATTATCATATACCATTTCTGGGAAAATTATAAAGAAACAGGCTTTTAACAAAGAATTAAATAAACAGGTGTAATATGTCTCAATCCGGCAAAACAGCTCTTCCAGTCTTTACTGGAACTAGGTACATTCTCAAGGTTATAAACATACTTTTGTATATTTCTGTATTAGAATCTTATTTCACAGAAACTGTGAAACTGAAATGAGAATAGCTGTTGGCAGAAGTGCAGGGTTGTACTATTTTTTGGTTTTGCTTTCAGAAAGTTTGAAAATTAAAACAGTGTTGTCATTCATTGTGGAGGTGAAATGAGTCATAACTTTGTAGGCATGCTGTACAGTGAATAACGAAAAACTTCAAAGAATCTCTTTTAAGACCCTGATCTAGCAAAACTTGCTTAAATATGTGAGTAGTTTTATGTCTTCTTCCTTAACTATGAAAAAGGAATATGTTCACTGAGATGGCCATTTATTACAGCTTAGTCATCTATTGAATCTTTGATTTTTATTTTTTTTTTCCCTGCCAGTGATGCTGTTGCCTAATTATTGTTGTCAGAATGCTGTTTAACTCTTTAAGCTCTGTTTTTGTTTTGTTTTGGTTTTTTTGAAAGAAATCTGCTGCAACAGATGGTTGTTTTGTTTAATCAGGGTGTTAGGCCATCTGTTCCCACAGTGAGATGGGAGAAGACAGATTTATCACATCTCACTCAGTGAGAGCGAGACTCACTCAGTTGGTTTCTGTCTCACACAACCTTACAGACTTCTCCCTCACTCATTTACAGCTCTCTAGTGTAATTTAGTGATGGGTTGCGCCTGGTGTAGGCTGAAAAGCTAGCTGTAGTGATACACTGCAGCCTGGGGAATGGCACGTAGGCTTTGTACCCTCTTTAGGAAGCTTTTCAAGGGCATAGTTGTTCATTGCAGCCTGTTACCGTCATCTTCTCCCCCTGCTCCCCAGTCATGTGGCTTGCAGCTGTGAGAAAATGCTGTTTTCTTGCTGAGGGAAAAGGAACTGAAGATATCTGCAAAGGTGTAGTAGGCGTGTATAGCCACACTGGAGCAGCGGAGGATCATGCTATTCAAAAGGTGTACAGGCCCTACTTCTGTCCTTTCCTGTTTCCTCATATTTTTATAAAAGTTAGTTTCCAGAGAATCTACCATACAACTGGAGTTGCTGCTCCAGTTAAAATGGGGTTTCTCTGACCAAACCAAGTTTTGGACGTTTACTGAATTTGGCAGATGAAATCTGACTAATACACGTTTCTCTGAAGATGTTCCTTCAGCATAGCCACAGTGGCTGTAGAATGAATCATAAATACTTGAGATGAGACTTCATTAACTGGAAACTGTAGCAATGAATATACAAAATTTCATCTTGACAAATTTGCTGCAAATCCTTTTTCTTCATAAAATTATACTGTCTGTAATATTGCCTGTCTTACTTAAATAAATGGGCGGAAGGAAAAAGTGGAGGAAAAGCAGTGATATTTACAGCTTAGCACTTATGTATCTGCAGAAGTTGTAGAGATTTCTTTTAAAGTAATTCTTTTAAAAGAAACTATTTTGATGAATTCTATACCATTTTCTTTGTTTAAATGGGCCTATCTCTTTTAATTGTATGTGGCAGGGAGCTTCCTGAGGAAGCAATAAACAGTCAACCACTCTTCCATCAAGTGAAGTGAGAATATTCAGAAGCTGTAGGGCCAAGTTTTAGGGTTTTGATGGAGCTATGAGTACAGCAGTAACAAAAAGTCCCCCCAGATCTGTTGCCAGCAGTAATGGTGTTTTGAAAGCGGTTATGTTTTTTTTTAATTTTTCAATTGCTTTTCTCCTATCACTTCTCTTTTCTGTTTATGACGTTCTGGTAATCCTAAGGGTAAAGAAATTAATGAAAGAAACCATAGGTGACACAGATTTTGCACAGCTTTAGCAACCACTTGCAACCATCAGCTTCCTCTTGGCTATAGCTTCCATGGTGTCAGAAAGGAACATAAATGGCCTGCGGGACTTAAACCCTACGCTTCCCTGTTCTGTTGTAGAGTGCAGTCTCTAGGGGTCCAGTAGAGTGCAGAAGGGGTCCCAGCTTCTCTCCCAGTCAATGAACATGGGTACCAAAATGACAACGAGGATGCATTCCCCTTCTATTTCCCTACTGCAGTCTTTGGCTTGCCTTTTTCTCTGTTTACCTGGGGAATCTTATGCTTTGCCTTACAACTGCAGGATAGTAAGGAGATTATTTTTGTCTGGCCCTCTTCTCCTCCATAGTTCGCTCCTAGGACAGGAGGAAGCTTTAAAGAAAATTGGCTTAAACCAAACTGATTTTTTTTTTAGCTACTACAATTCTTTTATCTCTGCCTCAGTGTACCTGAGCTGAGTTTGTCTTTTGTAGCTAAAAGGCAAAGATCGTATTCTAGAAAAAAATATTCATGGATCAGATTAGTGGAATTACATTTTCTACAATTTTTTAATACAAAATATGACTACTGTTTTCTTTCGCTTCAGCTTATAGGAAAAGAGGAATGATGGCTAGGAATATTGTCTATAACAAGCTATCAGCTTTGCAAGAAAATAACCTTTTCCCAATCCAAAATGCCTCAAATTTGTGGACATTTAGGCATATTGCCATGCATGTTTTCCTATAGAAGAGTGATAGCTGTGGTAGGACTGCATATTTTATAGGAGAATACTTTTATTTAATTGAGGGTAGAACTGATGTTGCGTTTACAGCTGTTGAACTGTGGGGGTGGGGGACTTAGTTTACTAAACATCTCTAATGAAATATAACTATCTCTTCCAGTATTTTGCTAGGTATTTAAAGGAATAAACCACATAATTTCATTATTATTGGCTAATCTGCTCCTTTTTCTCTTAGGAAAAGATCATGTCTGTAGATTCATTGGATGTGGAAGGAATGACAGATTTAACTATGTGGTCATGCAGTTGCAGGTCAGTGTATCAAACAGAGCTCAAAGTTTCCTTGTGTGTTTTGGTTTATTAGCCAAGCATATATGAAAATACTAGTAAAGTTTTAGAGGATGACAAATTAAAAAAAAAAGAAAGAACATGAACACATAGTGGTGAGAAAACCTAAATTGAGCATATCCTTATGTCTTTATCCTTTGATACCCTTTCCATAATTCTCTCAGAAAGAAGAAAGTTTGCATCCTCAGAAAGACCTGACTATTTAAAGAGTGAACTGTTATGTCTTCTGAGATAATTCACATTACTTTGAAGACTTCGCGTGAAGATAGTCTAAAATATAATATTAGTCTGTGCATTTTGTTGTTTTTTTTGATGAAAATTAAAAAATACCCATTGCAAGTAAAAGAAAACACTTAATTCACTTTACTGAAAGATTTGTTCCTATGAAAAGGGATAAAATGGGTGATTAGCACTTATGGGATTATTGTCCTTTATCATCTTGGTTAATTGAATATTGGCAAAAGAAGTGTGCTCTAGTTCATAGTGTTGGTCATCTGTTATTTTGACAGACTAACAGTTATGTGATGTTATGGGGTGCATTTCCTGCATAGTATGTTTTTATCTCTTTGGTTAAATAATCTAATATATACTGTATAATTAAATAAGTTACGTACTGTTCCTTAAAGAGGTGAGTGTAACGGAAGTCTTTGTGAGCATTTTCTCAGTGGCCTTTTTTCAGATGTGGCACAGATACAACATTAACTAATAGTGTATGTACTAGTCTTCTAATAGAGATTAGTTTGGTCCATGTTACTTAGGAGTAGAAAGATACTAAGATTCATATTTTCAAAAATAGATTCTAAATTTAATGTTGGAGATACTCGGAGACATATATTCATTGCATTTAGGTAAGATGTGTTATCCTCGAATATGAAATAGGTAATGAGAGTATTCTGTGAGTGGGAGTATAACCACGAACAGCTCTTTAGCTGTAGAAGTAGGAAGACTTTACGTTATCTGTGAATCTTGGTATTAGTTTTTTTTTATGAAAATGTCCTTTTAATTTGATCAGGGTCGGAACTTGGCAGACCTGCGTCGGAGCCAGTCTCGAGGAACATTCACCATTAGTACCACTCTACGGCTCGGGAAGCAGATTTTGGAATCTATTGAAAGTATTCATTCTGTGGGATTCCTGCACAGGGACATAAAACCAGTAAGTCTGCCCATTAAATCAAAACAGGCAAGTAATGTGTGGTCATTAGATGGCTGCAAAAATAAGAATAGGTTCTATAGTAGATGTTAAAATGAAAAAATGGAAAGGGACAGAAAATTGAATGTTTATTCATCAGATAGGGCAGATTTTTTCTATTAATTGTTGGATTGCAACAACAATAACATTGGTCTTTGTCATCATTGTCTCTAATTACTTAGCCCTCCTTGCAATTTTCTGTAGTTAAAACTTCCAACTCTTGTTGTAGCATCATGCAGTCGAGAGTATTTGCCGTGAGATATGATACAATGAGTTTGCTAATGGCAATTAATATCTTCACATAATAGATCTAAGAGAATAGATACTAACTGTAGGGTGTATTTATAAGCTCTTCAATAGCAATTTTTTTCTAGTTAGTATATTTATAATAAACAAAGAAAAGACAGACTGTAAGAAAAAACTATTCAATTGTTTTATTGTGCAATTCTAATAAAATGAGTGTTGTCAAAATGTCTTGAGGACAGTGGCTTCCTGATAGCATCATGCTTTTGTTCTTATTATTTTTTTTCTGTTTTTCTTTGAATTTATTCCTGAAATTGCATCAGCTATTTTTAGTATTGCTCTATATTAAAAATATCATTAGAACTCTGAACTTTCAAAATTTGTAAATGAGAAAAAATTAAGCAAATCTTGTGTTTTCTAGTAGATGCAAATATGGCTGGTTATTTTTGGCATATATAACTAAATTTCCTGTCAGCTGGATGATGTTTACATAAAACCTCTGGTAAGTTTCTGTACATTAGGGAATTTTCATTTTCATCACTTCTTCCTTGCAACTTTTTATAAAACTTGTATTCCCCTGACCCATCCCTAAGACTTCATTTAAGAGGGAAAGGACACAGAGGCAGTGAATGTCAAGTGAAATAGGTGAGAAAGAGTTAGCTGGAGTGCAAGATTTTAATGATGAAAACAATTCAAGTTTTGAATGGGAAATGTCTTCCTTTATGGCTGGCAGGATGGATTGGGGACATCTTGTTTTCTAGCTGTGTCTTGGAGTCTCTGGGCTCAGATAGGATGGAAATGGAGAATGCTGTTAGGGGATGGAAAAAAACCCAGAAAATTAAATGTTGAGCCAGGATAAACAGCAGTGTGAGGCAATATATAAGATTCATAAAAGAAAGAATTTTTCTTCCCCTTTAGGAGTTGATGTTGTGACTTACACATGCAAAAGGCACAATTGCTTTCTAGCAAGCAGTTTTCCTGGCTTGAAAATACAAGTCCATTTTATCTTTTATTATGTATCTTCTAGATAGATTATACTAAAAGCAAGCTTTGTGTTGAGCTGAAATCTTGAAATCCTTGGTTGGTTATTTGCCTCGTGATGAATTAGGCAATGCTGAAACTCTGCTCCATTTAAAAATAATGTTGATCACACTCATTGCAATTCATGGTTTCAATTGGTTTTTACCCTCAACCTTTGATACTGAAGCAGCTGTGAATTTCAGATTTATTTAGAACAGTACTGCTGTTTCACTTAATAGAAAAAGAATAGTTTTTCTAGAGTTAATTATGTTAAGCTTCCAGCTTGCTCAGATGTGTAGTTTCAAGTCCATTTCACAGAACTTGTTTTCAGCTTTATCTTTTTTTTATCACATAATCTATTTTAAGGGGATTTGGTGGGGAGAGTCTTGAACCGATTCAGCCATCATGTTCAAACATCATAAACCAGCAGTGTTGAAGTATTTTTTTTTAAAGGGCTAACATAGAATGTTAATTCATAGAGGCATGTAAGAAAATTTACTGAAGCTTTTCAGAATGAGTTACCTCCATAAGTCCTCACTGACTTTCCAGCTCTTTGGGGTTTGTTTGGTTGGTAGGTTTTGGGTGTTTTTTTTGTTGTCGTTGTTTTTTAAATCTGGTTCTTCTTCCTGTGAAAAGGAAAAGGCATTTTGCACCCCTTATTCTGTGTTCTGCATACATGATACTAGTGCATTTGTTTAGATGAACTTTTTAGCTCCTAGGTTGGTAGTTTTTTGAAATGTCCAAATCAAAATATGTGAGTGGGTGACATGATTGGAAGATTCACGCTGAAAATTTGTATATTCTAAGAGATGAAGGAAGATTACAATCTCTTTGGACCATGTAGGCTGCTGTTCAGATATGCTAAGTTGGATGTCTGATTTTCTTAAAAAAGTTTTCTTCAAATTTAATGGGAGTTTAGTAGAACTGAAAACACAGAAGCAAGGGTAGAGAAATAGAATGCGGATTTTCTATGACTGTGTTGCCACATTAATATGTACGCATATTGAAACGTTTGTGTGTGTGTGTATATATATATATGTATTTGTTTTTCTTCCTAGTCTAACTTCGCAATGGGACGTTTTCCTAGCACCTGCAGGAAGTGTTATATGCTGGATTTTGGCTTGGCACGGCAATTTACCAACTCATGTGGGGATGTCAGACCAGTAAGATTTTTTCACAGTTGTCAATTTGATTAATTGATGTGGTAATATGCTGTCTTTTTTTCTGGAGAAGTACGGGAGTTGCATTGAACTGGTAACTGATCAAAACTTGACAAACATCATCCCAGATCAGAAATGCCATGTGATTTATTGAATGTATTACAAGATTAACAGTTGGGAATGAATCAAGTTTCTGAGTTTTGGCTTGAGACAGAGGTCTACTCTGTGATATTTTTGGATAATCTATCTTTTGCTTTGGAAAATCAAGTGACAAATAGGTTTTCATTAAATATCAGAGTAATACACCAGAGCTGAATTTCACCTGATATTATATATTGCATTAAAAAAAAAAAAAAAGTCAGTGTAAGAGAAAAAAGTCAAATGCTAAACTGAATACATAATCTTCTGAAAGAGAAAGTCTGAATAATTAAAACAGTGATAGGACGCTAATTATAATATGTAACAGGACATAGTTAAGTGTAGTTGCTGTATTCCCATGCGATGCAGTCTGAAGGAAGTTGTAGATAAAAGCATATCAATGAGGACATTACAATTTTAAGTACAGTAGAGCCTCCCTAATTCACTGTTGGGCAGTCCTTTTGTTAATTTCAAAGTTTGAAAATGAGCAAGTCAGTGCCATGATACATGGTAATGTTTTAAAGAAACGTATTTCCTTTATTAAACTAGTTTAGTTTACATTTTGATGGTAATACTAAATAATGTATTAGTCAATATTGTGTAGCATATTTATTAATGTGATGCAATTTGAGTGGTAGAAGCCATCGCTACAGGATTTTCAATTTTATTTTGCCTCAGAAGTTGGGAAAGTGGCAAATTTTTGTGTGCAAATTGAGGTGTGTGAATTAGTAAGGTAAATTAGCGGGGTTCTGCTGTACTCTATTCCTTCAGCTGGGCACTGCAATGAAAGCAAAGAGCAGGGGAGACCAACAGAGTGGCTGCTGCTGTTGGAAAGGTGAGCTAATTATTTTAAGTAGTTTTAAATTTTTTTTTATTTCTCAGTGTTCTTGACATGTTCTCTATGTTTGGCTGCTTATAATGTTTTTCTAAGTGACCTGTAATTTTGACAAGAAAACAATTCCCAAGATTCTGTAATTTAAATATATATACACACCAATGGTAATATTTTCAGAAAAAATAGGTGATAACAACAGAAAATGTAATATTTCTGCTATTCTTTTTGTAACAACTCAGCTCTTGCCTTTTGTTTTTCATTGCAGTGCCCTACAATGTAACTGAAGTAATTCTTCAGTTTAATCTGTTTAGAATTTTCTGACAGTGTAATCCATATTAGTAGAGTGGCAGTGAGGGGAAAAAAAAGACAGTAGTTTTATTTGTACTTAATAGTCAGAAATGGCTCTTGTATAGATAGCAACCATACTGTTGCCCTTGCTTACTAATAAAATTTATTAATAATTTCATTAAATGTGCTATGTGCTTCTCCTTAAGGCTATCCTTCTTCTAAACTTCATTAGATTTCTTCAGCAGATACTGCAAATAACCTGGAACAATGTAAAAGCATGTTCTCCAAAAAACATAGTACTCTATTGGTAAGAACCTGTTCCTTAGTTAAGGTTGATTATTAGATTTGTTATGATAAGCCTATTATATATACACATCTGACTTCCGCAGAAAGAATCCAGTCCCATTGAGATTTTTTACATATCATCCCTGAGTCCTTGAATTTCCTCAATGTGTTCTAGAAGAATCAGAATAGAAGTTTTGGAATTAACAGAATCAGGTTTTAGTCATTCGGCAGCTTTGTATTTCCCCCAACATTAAGGAATTTCTGGTACCCATAAATCTGTTCAACTCAAAAAGATGGAATAGGCTTATATGGATACTGTTGAAAGCAGAAAAGTTTGACAGGACTGTATTTCCCTCTGGAAATCATTGGCCAGCACCACTGGCTAGCATATACATTCTAACAGTTGGAGATAAAAAATTGAGTTAGCTTCAAGAGTGGTAGAGAAGAACGGTGTTGTGTAATTCTTTGACAAAATGCAACTTAGACTGGCAAGGGGATTGAAACTAAAAGGCAATTACAAGAATAAATTATCAGTTTTATAGTATAAATCTTCTTGTTAATATATGTAGTATTCACTTGACTGAAGTTCAAACAAGAAGTTGAAAAGAGGTCCTTATGGTGAGGAAGACTGCTTTATTTTGTGAAATCAGGTCAAGAATCAAAGAGGAAATGAGAAATTTATCAAAGCATTAAGCTACCCAGGGTTAGACTCTTAGTTAATTCTGCTACATTGTACCAAGACAGAGGAATGCAACAGAGTTTCATATGACTTTAGTGTGATAAGGTGTTCTTATTTCAGATCTGTTATAAAAAGAGGAATTATAAAACTTGGGAATCCGTGGTTTCATTTCAGTATTTGACTGAAGTATGTGCTGGTGGCTACTGATACATATGTTCAACCATCCATTCAGACCCTTCTGCATTTCTGTTAAGCCTGTGCTTGCTTTAGTCTGAATCTTTTCTTTTGTCTGAATCTCTTCTTTTGTCTCTCCTCTCTGGTTTCCTTTCTACGTCTACCTCCTGATATTGCTTCGCTTCCAGTTAGACTAATTTATCTTCTTGCAGTTTTGGTGCCCACTGGAATAGTACAATGCAACTAAGTGAAATTTTCTTTGCTCTCAGCTTCTTTTCTTTGTACCGCAATGAAACCTGAAAGCATTCTGAAGGAGTGAGAGAAAAGAAATTCAGGCTGTTGCAGCTCTGGATCGAATTATGCCTCATGACAGATAGAACATTTGAAGAATTTAGATGACTGATTCAAACAAGGCTGTATTGAGTTTGTGTGAATTTTAGTTTTTCAAAAGCTCAGGCGTAATCAGTTTTGGATGGCTAGTAGAATATTCCTTGACATCATCATGGTATACTCTCAGATCTCTCCTTGTCTGTCTTCATTCCAAGGCACACTGGGGATATAGGCTTCCTACAAATTATTGTGGGTGTTAATAAACAAACACTCATTGGTGGCAGGAGCCTTGTCTGGTGACAGAAAAGATAGGAAGAGAGAAAAATGTGCGTGGGAAGGAGAACAAAAACTTCTAGGGATGATGTAGGCTATTAAAAGAAGGAAGAAGGAAACAGGGGCAGGGGAATAAATTGGAGAGAGGAAGCCAATAATTGAATTAATGGTGTAGATAAAAATTGATTACTGCAAAGCAGGGTAATTAGAATTTAGTTGTGGCGAGACTTTCTAATCATCAGGCAAATACATTTAGCAGGATGCAAATTTAGTATATTTATGAGATTCATAGTCTACTGTTTATTGCTTTTTGAAAGTGTTATCAAAGGGTTATTTTTACCTACCATTTTGTTTCCCATTGTCCTAGTGATAGCTAAAGTAGGTTGTACTAGCATCTCTTTTTTCTGGAGATGAGGAATAAATTATTTTTGAATGTAAACCTAACTTGATACAGCCTTCAGTTTACATGTCTCTATTTACATGGTGATAATGGAAAAGTGAAAGTGCCAGCTGTGGTACAGAAATAGAAAACCTCGAGGGACAAAATCTGAAGGACATTTGCATTCTTAACATCATCAGTACTACAACTAGCTCTTGGGCAGTTGTCGTCACTCCTGTTTTAAAGTGAATGTTAACCACAAGTGTTCTTTGAGGTACTAACAAATTTAATATAAAGAAAGCAAAATAAAAGAAAAAAGAAGCCGCTAGTCTTTGCTCTTAAACAGATTAACCTTCAAACGCAAATTTGAGGTCATAATCCTTTAAAAATCCATAAATTCAACCATCATGTATTATTACAGCCTTGAGTTTTGTGGTCTTTTATTTATGTGGACTTGAAGTTACAAATAACTGAATTGTATGTGTTTTACAAAGAAGATAATATAACATGTATGCAAGCTAGCTGATAAAGCTAGGGGAAACACAATTGAAAAGCAATCCATAAGAAGGTGGTGTTTAGATAAAACCTTTTTATCTAAACCATCTGTGTTTTTCTACTCAGTATACAGGTCTCACTGTCTAGCAGCCTAAAGAATTATTCAAATTAACAGCCAGTCCCCTGAGTCTGGTGATTTGGACTCAGCAAAGATGAATGAAGGAGAAAACGGCTTTTTGCCCAATTTGGTGCTTAGTTTGGAATGTGGGCTTCCTCTCTGAGAGTATCCTAACTAGTGGGTTAAAAGGTATTCTGAGGAGACTCAGTTTTGTCTGTGGAACTGTTGTACTTTTGATAAATAAGGCTTTTTAGGTCAAAGGGAGAGTTACCCTATGACTCTTTTCCCCCTGTCCCCACCTTTCTCCTGCCCTTCCCAGTGACTAGATTTTTAGATCATTCTTCAGTTGTTATTTAAACAAAATTAAGAGCTTCAACAGAGTTCTCGCCTTCATAGGTCTGTTTAGCATGACCTTTATTAAAAGTGTCTAAACTTTCCTGTATTTATTTCAAATAAGTAAAAAAATCAAAATTACATTCTTTTAACATACATTAAGGAGTTTACAGTATTTTAGATCTGACTTGCTAGATATTTTTTTACCTGGAAATTTGAAATTTTAAACCTTACCAAGCTGGGAAGTCCTGATTTTAGAACAACTAAGAAATGTAGCCCTGTTTTTTCTGATATGCTTTGTTCAAAGGACTCACAAAACTCTTACTCTAAACATTAACAAAAGTATTCAAATCCAAAGGAGACAGAGTATCCACCAAAATTTTCTGAGGAGTTACTCATGCTCTTTACTGGTGACTTGTCAGTAACAAAATTGTCTCTGACTCCTGCTAAAGCAGAAGATACACCAGCTGCTATACAGTCTGACCCTTAGAAAAATGCAGTGAAAGCGATTGTGAATGCAAATGTTTAGATCTTTTTATTGTCTAGGGAAGCAGTTACAAACCTGTTCACATTAGACAATGAACATGTTATTCTATTCAGGTGTTTATGTACAAAATCAGATAAGTGCTGCTTGCCTTTCTTCAATGCCCTCAGGTTCTGAGGATTTTCCAGCAAATGAGTTTTTATATTCGAGTTTCACTTTAGGATGACAGATGGTGTCCTGAAAATATACTTTAAGAAGCTGAATTCTTTTTTTTTTTTTTTTTTTTTTAAATCCCAACAAAAACCCAAACCAGAACACTCGCCCCCAAAACAACAAAAAAAATCCCTTGCACAGTGCTGCGCAGAAATGTGTTGTTAAATATCAAAGCAGAGTATTGCACACATTTTGAGATCTTTCAAAGTCTATTGTTTTTCAGTTAAATACAGTGATAGAAGGTAAAAAATTCTTGTATATTCATTCTTTCATTTTGTTTTTTACTTCATGAAAATTCAGAATGGTTATGCATTTGAATTGGATGGTGTTTCTTTCTTTTAATATTCTAAATTAACTTGATTGCTGAGGAGGACTAGAGAATAATTCCATCTTATTGTACCTAACGCCCTGTCATCTTGGCAGAAGAATTGCAAATTGTTTATTTCTATGTTTGGAACAGAACAGAGTTTTTATGGTACTGAGAGTGGAAGCTATATCCATTAAATGCTTTTTATGACAGGCAAAAAAGTGGGATAATTTTAAGAAGTAAAGGAGCAATGGTGAAGCTACACTATTGTAAAAAAAAGATCACCACAAATCTTTTTTCCTCTCTGAAGGCAATTTGGACCCACAGACTGCTTGAAGATGGATTGCTCATATATGCTTCTCAATCTCCTTTTCAAGTGAACAGTGTTACAGTCTGATCTGCAAACACTGATATTACTTTTAAGAAGAACATCTCAGAAGTGGTCCACAGATAGTACTGACTAAAGCTGGTGCAATTTTCTTTATCTGTCCCAGGTCCACTGATGATTTAGGATTTGTGTCAGTAACGAGTCCTGAATAATACCTTGACTGTGTGCATTTATTATAAATAAGATCCTATATATTGGAAGTTGTTAAAGAATAGTTACTGAACATTGCATTCAGATTAAAATGTGGATTAAATTGTTTTAACCCATTAAACGCCTATTAAATTTAAATGATTGGCAGCACTTGGGTCAACTCCAAAAAAATGTAAAATTTATCAGGTTTTGGTTTTATTTAAAGAGCAGGGAGATACAATGTATCTTCAGCAGTTCCTTGATACTTTCTCTGCTTTGAGTGACACAGATTAAAGCAAAATCCAAGGACAACTAGGACATATTCTATGAGTACAGTATTAAATGGCAGTGCATTATATGAAAAAAAATTAAATAGTACAAAAAAGTTCCAGGGACCTGTTTCAATTCATATTGCTCCATATTAAGCATATAATAAATAATTGGCTAAAATATGTTAACTGGTCTAAAAACCCCCCTCTTCCAAACCTGACTAAAACTGTTGAAAGCCAGATGCTGCAGGGTAATGGTCCATGTCATTTTGTTAAATGTACTCTTCGGTGGTTGTTTCATCCTGTTGAAAAGCATTTTGTTGCTGGCATTTACCTTATGCTATCTTTTCTCAGGAATGTTCTGTCTCAATGCCTAACAGTACATTACACAAGGATGTGACTGAGAGTTGCATGTTTGCACCTAAACAAGATGTATTTTTCCTCTTGAAATCTTCTCATCTTCCTCAGCTATACTGCCTGTCTCATATTTAACATGTATTGTTCCTTAAACTTGCAGGACAAATTTTGAGCTGTTCTTCTTCATTTCATTTTTACCTTCAAGTTGTCACTAAATCATATTATTTTCTCATTGAAACTTATGCAAACTTCTCTAAAACTTACCCACGTGCCTTCTCTCTTATGATAAAATTTTCATCAGTTCTTAGGTTATTTCCTTATCAGTTACTGCAATTTCTTTTTAGCCTCCTCTTTTCACTGTCACTCTTGTGTGAGTAGAGTTTGCTGGAATCATATCTCACTAATAATTGCATGGCTGTGTAGTTAGGCTGCTGTTGTCCAGGCTGCAAGTGATGAATGTGTCAAAGAAGTGTTTCTGCAGTTGTAGGTGCTATGGTACTATACATGATATATTACAAGGAGGAATTTGAACCTTAAGATCCTCCTGTTTTTTCCTTCCCTTTTATCCTTTCCCTGACCTGTTTCTGAAAAACACAAGAACTTGAATAGTTCAGCATGTATTCTCAAGCTTAGCATGGAGGCACCCTCTGACGTGGAGCAAGAGATACGTAACTATTCAGGCATGGCACAAGAAGCACTCAAGAGCCTTCCAGTGCTCCCATGGGGCTAATCTGCTCAGGCTCAGCAAAAGGTTCTCTTCACTACTGCTGTACCAGAATAATAACACCATTACCCTCTCCTCCTTACTGTCATAGAAAGATTCAACTTATAGGAAGGATGATGGAGGAAGAAAAACGTGTGTTAATAAGTTCCTATCTGTATAATAGCCCTCTGAGGCTTTTACACATTGATATACTTTAGAGTTGACCTTTCATAAGCTGTCTCTTTGAGCGAACACACCATTATCTTGCAACATAATTTTTTTGAGCAGGGAAGTGACAAAAAGTTACTTTTCCCCCTCAGCATTTGCATGACAGCTATGCATGATGTATGGGACACCTCAACGCTAACGGTTACAAAGCAAAGACCTGTGCATGGTAAAATTTGGCGTGCGAAGTTCCCAGCATGAAATGTCTATAACTGGGCAATCCTAAAACAGAATTCTTTTTATTGATTTCTACATTGTTTGTCTAACGAAGACAGAAATTAATGTGAAGAAGGCACTGAACACAGTGAAGTAATGTCAGGCATTAAATGGCTATGTAACTTGCAGTGGTTCCTCCTCCCTATCAAATTCTTTCAACCGATCTTTACCAAATCACTGTGGGTTCCACTTAGCTCTTCAGATTTTCCCTTATTGCCTCCTGGGTCTGTGATTAGATTTCATGAAATAAGGGAGAGGAATGGAGTGCGAGAGGTATCAAAAAGTGCAAGGGAAAACCAGAAGGAGGAAGAGAGGAAAAGGGTGACTATTATTTACCTACTCCATTCTCCCTCTACTGCAGAAGTGAAGATAGCAGGTGCTGAAACAAAGAGCAAGAAACATTTGGCGATAACCTCGTGTAAATGCCTCAGTGACCTTAAAATCTGGAAGTAGTTCAGCTGTATTAGTGTGAAGCTTTGTGTGGGCTGTCTAGCCTGGGAAGACCACTATGCTCTGCCAGGACCAAAAGTAGTTTCTGTCTCTGTAGAGCATTGCACTGGATCAGCTGCTTCTTGAAATAGTTTTTAGAAATATTTGCTCTAATCTATACGAAGGGATGAAAAAGACATGACAGGGAAGCGGAGTGTGATGTAACAAAGCTAAATTATGTCAAATTTTTCATTGTTACCGTCTTACTGAGGAGTTTAACATGATGGAATAAGTTGGCAAGTTGTAGTTTTAGCTTTAGCCATAGGACAAGTATCTTAATAATGTATTTTGAGATCAGCGTCCTAACAGCCACCTCTCTTCACTTCTCTTCAGCACTTCTTGGGAAGATTGAAGAGCTGGGACCGTAAAACATTAAAATTAAGTAATAGTTTTGTAATGAAATCTATAAATCAGCAGAGAGGCATAGAATGAACAAGAAATTATAAACAAAGGAATGTTTTAAATCTTTAGTGTATAAATCTTAAAGTTTTTTTAATAATGTTGCACTGATTTTGTGTTTTACAGCAATTAGCAAAATCAGTTCAGCTATTATGGCACAAATAAAAATAAAAGGAGCAATAGAGATGTATGTGATAAAATTCAGCTGCCAAATACAATGCAGTAAGCTCCTGAAAATAGCATTGGAAACTATTTACTGTATGTTCTTTGTTTCTAAAGTAAATATTTTTATTAATAAATAATGACTCAAAGGTAGTGTTGGAAGAGAGGACTGGGGTAATTTTTTGGAAACCTGACTATCCCTTCATGTTATAGTCTATTCCTCCCTTTCCATGTCTGTAAAATTAATTTTTCTACATTTTACTACTGTAGAACAGAGAAAATGTCTAAAGAACATATATTTTAAAACGATGTTTTCAGCTTTTCTTCACTAAATCTGCATCAGTCAGACTACATGACATATATTTTTGGAAATAGATGAGGTTTGCGAGATTTCCATCTAAATTCTGAGCTAAGCATTTGATAGTTGATAGCTTTTTAAACAATGAACTACTTCAAAGAATAAAAGCTTTGTTTCAGTAAATGGTGTTCTGGTGAAGAGTCTAAGATGAATTATGACAGCGTTATATTTTCTTTATAACTTTCAGTTCTGTAGCAAAGGAGATGTAAACATACAGCGTCATTCTTAAATAACGTATACATATACATACTCCTTAATTCTTTCTCTTATGTCATCTGAGTCAACAAAGACTGGAGCCTAATTTATCCTTTTTTTTTTTTTTTTTTTTTTCTTCTTAAATCCCAGGAGAAACTGAAGAAAGTTTAGATTTTCATGTCAAGATGTCCTATCTGGAAATGGTTATTTGCTGGAGAGGCTAAGCCAATAGCCCTTTGTTTTATTGGTTTTATAAGCAGGAATCTGCATGAGTTGAAAGAATTATTACATTAGTCATTTGAGGCACCATTTCTGAATTAGTGATAACTTTACAGGGAAGACGAGTTAGTTTGGAGAGATTTGTGCAGATATTATTTTTGAATGAAGAGATTAAAATAACTATTAAATTAGTGGATTTCAAAAGTTTTTTGAAGTAATGTTTAGCTGTGATATGCCTACCAGTCATATACCTATGCAGCTATAATGATACAGCTGTGTTATAACTACCAGTGTAACACTATTTATTGTGTTTGTCTGCCATAACCTCCTTCAAGGACATAGAGTGAGATTATTTAAGGCACAATCTTATAATGTATATATAGCGTTTTCAGCATCCACTGAACGTGATCCTCGTGTATTACTGACAAAGAAGAAATGAAGGGAATCAGCGTTACAGAGACAGACAGCTTGCGTCTTGTGTGTGATAGTACAAGGTGAAAAAAGCAGGTAGCAAGTTAATGTAAAAGATGAAGAAAGAGCATTATGAATTGATTTAGAAGATGACACAAGTAGAATAGATATATGAATTTAATGTGGTGTAATATTATTTTGTAACATCTCTATGGAATATTCTTGCAATAGTTAAATGAAATGAAAAACTTAAGAAAATCATGTATGGTTATTTCTTTGGGAGGAAGATTCTTTGTGACCTGGTGTTCAGGCTTTTTGGGTGAAAAATAAAAAGAATACGCAATCTATTAATATCCTGCCTGAAGGAACAGGTTGATAAATAGTTGAGATATTAAAAAGATTTAATTCTCATAATACAATACTTTGTTGGCATTTATTGGTTTTTTCCTCCTTTTCTGTGGTGCACAGAACACTGATATCATATCCAAACAATCATTGAACAATTTAATTTAGAAATTTTGGTGTGCTATATAGCTGTTCTATATTCTGACAACAGCAGTTCCTTTATTTTCTATAGAACTGATAGATGCTCAGGGAAATGGGCTGTAACTGTCCTTTAAAAAAAAAAGAGAAATAATTTTTCCACTGAGATTTGTTATTATCTTTGAAAAAAATCAAATTATTCTATGAATGGTGAAACTTACTGCTTTCCTATGGTTTTGTGTACTGCTTTCCTTATGCCCTCCAAATTTCTTATTATTTTCAGCTTCATACTACACCCTACCTTTCTGACCAGTACATAGTTGCAGTTTGGGGACTAGGCATGTTCTTACTTGCCATCTAAAAAGCATGCTGATTGACCAACTGATTGGTGTCTCTTAAGATGGATGTGAGCCATTTTAATTGAATTGTAACTGTCTGCCTCTGTGTCAAGGTACTAATTTGGGTTCTGTCTTTAATCACCAATTTTCATTAAACTTGCAGGAACTGAAAGTCTTTGAGAGCTGTCCTATTTGAAATTAAAAGCCATTATAGTGGAAAGACAGATGGTTTGGTCCAGTAAAATTTGTTTCCTGGTGAAAATAGAAGCTAACCAAAATCAAACCAGAAACTTTAGTTACTAATACTTTCTGAGCTATGGACTAAATTCACTGCTGAGTTATGAAAAATTATTTTGAATAGTTTAAAAGAAAAGAAGGGAAGTGTGTTATTTTATGTACATTAGCTTGCTTGAGACCTTTTGCTTCTCATCCTTAGTTGAAAACAAGTCTACTATTGAAATAAGTCTACTATTGGATCGATGCAGCTCTTTAATAGGTGGTATTATCATTATAAATACTAAATATGATATGTACAAAACAATGATGCATACAAAACGATTAAAGATGAAGGTCTCGATTCTCCAGTCTGCTAAGAACGCAGGACTTCCCATAATGCAGAACAACCATAAAATTTTTACTTACAGAGACAAGTAAAACAATATTCTGCTGTCTGGGGAAATTCTCTGCCAGAGCATTAGCTGGTTTACATATTTAGTCTTCCTCTTACCGTAATCTCTGTTTCAGCTCCTGGTATAAGAGGAACAAGAAAGATTGCACAGGGCAAAGCAAACATACACATGGCAGATTTATCTTGTGTGATTTTTCACTGCAGTCAGTTCAGGTTTGTGACAGACAGTAGGTTTTTACCTACCTCCAGCCCACCAGACTTTTTGTCTGTTCATGAATCTTCTTTGGAATGATTGCCGTTTTCAGCTAGTGCATCACATTGGTTAAATAAATACTCCAGATTGAAAACTGAGTAGCTTGGGAGATGGTTCATGTATCAAATATTGCTGTCTTAGAGATGGTGATGCTCTTTATAGCACAGGCAGTTGGAGTTAAATTTTCATTTGTCACCACATGTCCGTTAGAACTCATAATAGCAAAATTTAATTGCACTGTTATTGCACATATATATTCAGCTTTTTACCCAGCTTCTGCTGGAACTAGGTAGCATAGGATCAGGCAGCTGCAATCAGTTTTTGGAAATCCCAAGTTAGGTAGGTCTGAGTCCAAATAATGTATCATACCAACAACTGGTAGGAGATGGGTTGATAAAGAGTTTTAAGTGCAAGTACTCGGTTATTAGTCTGATATGTTTTTTATAGAGAGCTAAAAGTGGGGCGTTGAAGAGCTGTATATACAGTGAAAACTAATTGAGATGTATGATATATTGTAATGGCAATTGTATTTCAACTGCCTGATCTTTCTTTACCCGGATGATCCCTGAATTTTTCATTTACTTTTAACTGGTGCTAACACATGCTAGACATCAAATTAGATTGCAAAGCCTATACCACAAAATGGGGGATGGAAATGTGAATTGTTGAAGCCATTTTATATAAAAAAAGGTTGCAAAGAATTGGAACTGTGTATAGTTCCAATCCTGGAAAGATATTTCTGTTGGGTATCTAAGACACATTGTCACGTGTTTCCAGGGCAGGGCTACCTCCAAAGAAAACTGATGTTACATTAAAAAGTACCTTTATGTGTAGAAAAATTCTTCATAGTCATTGGATCTGCTTCATACACATGTATATTCAAAATAATTTATTTTAACTTATAGTTGAAGAATTTACTGATAGTAATCAAATCTGAGACAACTCTGACTTCCAGATCACTGCTTGAGTTAATTATATTATAAAAAACTTTTTAATGTAAACCAGTGCAAACAAGTCACAGTTTTATAGAAGATTTGCAAAGTATGTTTTGTGTCAAATACAAGAACTCTAGCCTTCTTAGAAATTATATCCCTTATTCTAATAAAGGAACTAAATCGTGTGATCTGTATGGCCATTACCACTAATTCAATCCCCAGGATTTAAGGCAAAGTTTTGTAGGAATTCTTTTTTCTGCAGAAAGTATGGCTCCAGAATCTAAGAACTCTTCCCTAGGGTCCCATTTATTCCTGTGCCAATTTGAGAGTTGTATATTTCAAAAGCTTTCTTACTCTATCTGAAGGAAAAACATGATAACAATAGTTGCCATAAATAAATAGAAATGAATGCAAGCTAAATAAAGCTGTTAAATATGGAAGAGCTGAAGAATGGAATCCACTGTGGCGTGGACTGTTAATAGATCCCTGCAATTGAGACAGTACCTGGATATGGCAGTTGCTCCAGCCTTTGACTGATGAGAAACCCCCCCACTAAATTTCAAGCAGAAAAACAGGAAAATATTCATTATGGCATTTGTCATGGAAAGGAACATAGATGCGATCCATTTTACTCAAGGGTGTCAGTGGAATTCACAGATGTGTTCAAATGTAGGATTCACCATCTCTTTACACCATGCCCTTTACAGCTATGTGCTCCAAAAGTGCTATAGATTCTGTTGGTTGTCTTAATAGGTCACCTGTAATGACTGGGGAAAAAAAAAGGACCTATTAAGCTTTTTTCTTAACAAGGAAATATACTTTCTTTAAGGAAGTTCAGTTGCTGTGGGATAAGGCATCTGGAAGACAATGCTATAAACAATTTTTCTCCCCGGGTCTTTTTTTCTTTTTTTTTTTTTTTTTTTTTTTTTTTTTTTTTTTTTTCCCCAATTGGTGGCAGGTGAGTTCAGATGGGAAAATTTGGAGGTGTCTAAAACCAAATTAACATGTTCAGTAATAGCAGAGGGGGATTTTATTTGAAAAAATGCAGTGAATCATTCAGGGAGTTGCTATTATTGTCTGTAATATCTCTCTTTTACTACATGAGCCGTTGGGAGATGCATAAAGAGCTCTGAAACAATTTCAGAAGTTTTGCAAATGGTCAGAAGTGTATAAATTCTATTCTGAATTGGGCAAACTTGATTTGAGCTACTAGAGCCATCATTCATGTTGTTAGTGACATGATAGAATTAATTTGTTGTTGTTGTGTGGTATTGTAATACCACTATTAAGTAGTGACCAGCTGCATTGTTAAAAGGTATTTCATTGTGTCTTAAAATGTAACAGAGTTACATATGCTCTCTTAAGTAAGATTTATACAAACTACACTTTAAGACAAGAGATTGTAAAAGGATTTAGATATCTTTGCTGGGGTAAAGAATTCAGAATTCATTTCATGATATGCTAATATATAGAAACAATATTCATGCTTTCCCCGCCTCCTCCCTCCCCCCTCCCAGCCAGGTGATTCTCAGATAACTGAAGTCATTCTAAGGCAAAAAATTTCATATGGATGTCTAAGGATGGCGCAGTGACTTTAACATTCAAAAGCAATTGAGTTGGTACACAATTAAATTCCTCATACGGACTTTTCTTTCCCAGGGCAGAACTGGAATAGGTCAGATTGTTAGTTTTTATAAACTGGATGGGATAATTTACATTCCATATGCCATTTCTTACTCTTTTATTTTCTATTTTCTTGTCAAGCAACTGCCATGTTTTTGTGTTAGTTATCAAGTAGAAACTGAAATTGTTACCCTAGGAATGAAAGCCTCATTTCATCTTAGTTTTCATATTTTTCATTATTCTCAGAAGAATGGAAATATTTAGCTTTGTAAAACTGAATATAGTCCTTCCTTTTTAACATTCAGACCAGAGGCTGAAGACAGTAAGCATTTGGTTTCATCTTCTGAAACTTTATGCTCTTGGGATTTACTGAATTTATATTTCTGGGTGTTTTAAAATTAAGCTCTCAGTGCCCTTCTGAAGAAGTGCTGTTCATCAAACTGCATCTTTTTTGAAATTTACCTGTATTTTTATTGTCTTGGCAGTGATGCTATATTATTCTTACTTGGATGGTCTGCCAATCTTCAGAACTATTAAGGAGACTAAAATTTTCAGAAAAAGTACATAAGTTTGTCCTGAAATTTAGCAGTTCCAAAGCATTTTGAGATATTCTTTTTGTAATTGCATGGTACTGTGAAATTTCTGCAAATACAGTGTTATGCTTCATTTTGAGGGTAATGTTCAGTATGGAATATGATATACTTACAAGATTTAAGGTAGAAACTCAATTTTCTGTCCTGCTGGAACACAAAATGTGTTCCAAGCACTATTTAAACTTTATGATAACATGCAAACCCCAAGTTTTATGGAATATTGTCTGAGAACCTGTTCATGTTAAGAACGTCCTGGAAAATATTCTCCACCTTAACTAACACTGGTTCACCTCTCATCATACCACTCTAGCAGACATTGATTATATAGGCTGTTGAATCCTTTTTAAAGACATTGCTGCATAATCCTGCTGGATTTAATTGATAGGGTTACTGACAGTAATGGTAGCTCCTGATGTACTTAAATGATAGCTCACAGCGTAGCGTCTCCTGGTGGCTAAGAAGAAATTAAACCTATATATATATATATATATGTATATATATATGTATAGGTGGGGAGACTGAAGTGTTTTATCTTAATAGGCTAGTAATTTTTGTATTGTGGTTATTTTTGTCTGTGTATATCAAACCAGACTTTTCAATGTATTATGCAAAATTTTTAAAAATCTCTTAAGAATTGTGATGGGTCTGGGGCAGGCAGACAGATCACCAATACCCCTTTAAGTACAAGTCAGAGGTGTGGAAGATAATTCAAGTTTCTCACATTCACTGTTAGAGGAAACAAAAAGAATTATTGATTGCCAAGGCAAGACTGTAAAAGAAAGCAAATTTAGCAGTTCTGGCAGTTGTCTCTGTATTAATAATTAATTAAGAGGGTAGCATGGATTGGATATCTGTCTTAGGCAAAGTAATAACACCACAGTTTGAATTTTTTTTTTCTTGTTTTTAATTGTAAATATGTAGTAATTATAACTATTAGCAATTATATAATTTTTTTTGGTAACATTTTATTTGAAGGAAAGAAGGATAGGAAAATTTATTCTGTGATTATAAAACACCAATTGACTTATGATCATACAATATCTAGAGTGTCAGGGAAGAAATGCTGGTATTCAGAAACTACAGAAGAAATAAGTATTTTTAATTGGTGCCTGTAGTGCAGCCCTTCCTATTTATTGCTCAGCCACCTGTGGCTTTCCCAGCTTTTGGAATTTCTCAAAAAATTGATTGGTGTGCTAGTTCAGAAAATAATTTGTGAAAATGTTGCTAGCACATTTCAATAAATGCCTGGTTGTCTGTTCATACCACATAGTATTGGTGTATTTTAGCGAAGTGTTAGAAATCAGTATGGTTTAGATCCTGCCAGAATTTAAAAACTCAGACGTCTAATAGTTAAAACCAAGAAATACTTTCATTATTGGAGAAAAAAGAGGAATAGTTCTGCGATATAACTTTTTTGAGGGATGAGGTTAACAGACTTAATACCTGTGGAGAACAAAAACTAATAGATGCTTTAAAAAACTATGACGTTACTTCGTGGTGCCTACTTGGATTTCTGCTGAGAACTTGTAGAAACACAGTAAATTGAAATAAAACAAAAAGTCTCAAATGATATTTGTTGTGGCTCCCTACTCACTTTGTAGATGCCAAGTTAAGTAGTCAGAGGGTTTGTTTCTGACAATGAGAATCTTCTTATTTTTCTATTCTTTGACAGCCACGAGCTGTCGCTGGTTTTCGAGGAACAGTACGATATGCATCAATCAATGCTCATAGAAACAGAGTGAGTATCTCAATCTATATCATATCCATCTCATGTAGCTGAAAGCAGTCAGTAATGCAGTTGCTATTGATTTCCTTTTTTTGTATTGTTATGTGTGTATTTGTTATTGAGAAAATACTTATAAATTTTGGGAAAGGATAATATACTTTACAGTAGTTGAGGGTAAAAAAGTTCTTGTAGAAATAATAGTAGTTTTAATAGTTACCTTTGGTGTTCAGTTGTATTGTAAGTTAATAAATTAAAAAGGTGAAGTTACTGAGTTTTGTAAAATACATAATGTCCAGTATGTTGTCTTAACATTATACACTAAAGAAATCTGCATAACGGCTCTGCCAGTATAGAGATTTACAATGTTATTTTAATACACTTCAACTTTCTCTGTATCTTCTATGGAAATTTACTTGTATGTTTCTACTTAAAATAGTTGCTGGATTTAATTATAGAAACCTGTTTTGCAGTGTTGATCATATTAATTTTTATATCTAATAATTTAAGTCTCCAGAGCAGTAAAGAATCTGTCTTCCCTTTTGCCTTATAAGTATTTGTAAGATGCATTAGAATAATATTTCTTTTTCACAGGAAATGGGTCGACATGATGACCTCTGGTCCCTGTTCTACATGTTGGTGGAATTTGTGGTTGGGCAGCTGCCTTGGAGAAAAATAAAAGATAAGGTAAACCTAGAAGTGAAACCAAAGAGCACAAGGGAGATTTACTTCTGGATTGCAAGAGAATGCTGTGATAAAGATTCTACCAAGACTCACTAGTTCATTAATTTTAACATTACATTTTCCAGTGTTTTTTAGTGTTGGTTCTCATTGCTAGTGTCATGGTATAAAAAGCAGTCAAGTTTTATGAACCGTTCTAGGCAGGAAGTGGATTGTGCTTCTAGTTTGCAAATGTTTTAAAAGGCAAAAGTAAGTGTATATATGCCATTTAATTAATTTCCTGTTTTCACTTGAGTACTTTTTGATTTCACCTATCACACATTTAAAATTTATTATCTATTTTGATTATTTGTGAAATGGGGATTTCTTATTTGCTGGTGAACAAAAGTGATTCTAGTGCCTTTAGTCATATATCATAGGTGAGGTATGCAAAGAAACACCGTCTAATTAGCCTATTATTACTTCTTTCAACTTCTTTTGAACTTAGATTGAACCAAGATTACTCTCTGATGTGCTTTATGCATTGGTAGATGACAATGTGGTATAGAGGTAGCATCTCTTTTTTGGTTTTGATTTACTCATCTTGCACTACGCAAGGATTTACCAATCTTACGCAGTGTACTGTGATGACCAAATATACACTAAAAAGTGACTGAACTTCAGGTTACGCAACAGGATATTTAAATCTTTAAAACATGCTTTTTAGGAGGGTTGGAGTGTCTAATGACAGTCCTTGATATCCAGCAGCATTCAAACACAGCAGAAAATTAAATCGCTTTTCATACTGAATTTGAAGTTTGTACATTAGTTTGTATGTGTACTGAGAGCAATGGCAGAATCTCTTACCTTGTGATCTGACGTAGAATGGCCTTTCTCAGTACTATTCAGAGTAATGTACTTCCCTATCTTTCTGGCCAGTAGTGTATTGAATGGCTGTAAGATACAAGTTGAATATACTGTAGCAGAGAATGAAGGTGTGCAAATGTTTGTTGTGTTGTTTACTCCTAGGAGCAAGTGGGCTCCATTAAAGAAAGGTATGAGCACAGACTTATGTTGAAACACCTTCCTCAAGAATTCAACATCTTTCTGGATCACATTTCTAATTTAGATTACTTTACAAAGCCTGATTACCAGGTAAACATTTTTACTATTTTGTCTTTCTTATTTTTAAATAGCAGAATTTTATGCTGTTTCATCTTCAATTTCCTTTGATTTCGTTGTGTAGTCTTGGTAGTGATTATGGATTGTGCCACCACAAAGTGATTTTAATGACCACCTAGTGCCACAGAAACTTTGTGGTTCAAAGACGTCATTTTTTTCCATTTGGGAAGAATAAGGCAGTTCAGTTTCTAAAAACAATTGACAGTTGCTTTGCAGTCAGTATTCTGTTAGGATCAGGTGCTATTCTACTATCAGAGCCTCTTGTGGGAGCCCCTTAAGTTAAATCGATCATATTGTTTTCTCAGTGATAGTCATTCTGGCAGTTTTCCAAAATCTGGAGCTCAGCACCTACAATATATACAGCTAGAGCACAACTTGCAGCCGTGGTGGGTTTTAAGACTGAAGTATTGTCTACAGAGATCACCAGAAAACTAGTCATTTTAATTTGTTTAAGAGAGTATTGCCTGCTGAAATGGACAGCCTCAGCTCGGTGATAAGATGGTAGGTGCCAAGAGGATATGCTGTAGAATATGTATCTTATTCACTCAGTGTTGACCCATGATTTAACAATAAATAAAACTCAAAGACAGAACTTTGTCCTATACCAGTATGTGGAAAGCAGCAGAGGAATGCTCAGGAAAAGCAGGGAGGGAGAGACTAAGAGTATTTTCAGTCTCACAAACTGTGGGAGAAGTTGAACTGATCTAACATCACACCATGACAGGTTGTTGCTGTGTGCCTTCCCTCTGGCTCCCAGAAACATACATTCCTGTCAGCTTCCCACTTGCATTACCTGTCTGCCTCTGTGCATTTGTTAACTCACTAACTCAGCAAAACCAGAAGGAATGGTTTTCTGCTAGTGTGCAAGCTGAATTGGTTCAACTGAATAAATAAATAATTCTGACTAATTCTGGAATTGTAACTTTGATAAGAATGATTCCTGTGCTTTACTTGGTAAGCAAGTAAACTTTTTTTTTACTTCGTAAAAAAACAATAAATCAAATAATTTTTGTGAAAAATTTGAATGAAAAAATATCTTATTACATACAGAAAGTGTTCAGCATTCCTGAAAAATAAATACCTTGATTTTTTTTCCTTTTCTACTACAAATTTCAATTGAACTTATCCTATAATTTACAATTAAGTGAGGAAAATGATTAAGAAAGTTTTGAGTGTTCTGTGTGCCTAGTTATAAAGATGAATTGGATTTATTTTTTTCTTCTATGGTAAAAATTACTGATTGCAGAAATTTTGATGTTGCATAGAAAAACCTTGATTGTAGACTGGATAAATATGTTTTATTTATGTTATATATCCTTAATGATAAAATATATACCCAGGCATATTTTTGCAAAACCTTCTTCTGTGGTCAACTTGTATCTAACACAACATGTGCACTCAGGGTTTGACGTGATACCAGGACAGAGTTTCTCCATGATAGAGACAGCCCAGTAATTTACAGTCCTCTGGTTGGTCCTGGAACGTGCCTTCTGACATGGTCTTGCTCGTGTGCTTTAGACCAGAGTAGGGTGGTTTTATTTAGAGTGGTGAGAGTGCTTTACTTTCCATGGTCATTTAAGCTCTGGTCCTTCTTAACTAGTATTTGTTGTAGCAGTGCTGTTCATACCTTCAGTACATATCATTCTATTTATGGTTAGGCACTGAACAAGAATGTATATGGTCAAGAGCCCTGCTTTGAAGAGTTTACAGTCTAAAAAGTTCATGACATAGGCCCAGAATCCACACTTGATTTGGCAATGTCAGATATGTTTATTTTATTCAGGTATTTATGCACACATTGCCTCACCCTCCTGACATCATTAAGCATTTGAATTTGTATTTGCATTATAGCAGAAATTGTAGAAAAGATTTAAAGGAGAATGACCTTAAAAATTACTTCAGAGGGACTGCTTATGGTTTACAGGAAGAGGAGAATAAGGGAGAGTACATATGGGACAGAGAGTGAACTATGGCTTTGTGCAGTTCAGTAGCATTCCAGAACTGACTGGGATAGATGGCACACCAAAGGTTCTTGAGAGTAAGGATAAAATGGATACGACCACTTTATACAAGAAAAAAGATCCAAACTTCCCATCCATTTTAAGTTGCCAAAGGTTATGTGTTCTTAAAGGAGGCCAGAGAAAAATTTTCTGCATCCTAGACAGGAAGAAAGAATGAAAACTAGGGTTTTAACTTTGGGGGAAAAAAAAATATTTTTTTAGAAATGTTAGAGTAAGAGATGATGTGATATGGACACAGCCTTCCCACCAGTGACTAGAATGAGACAAAGTTTTTTTACAGGGAGAGGAAAGTAGATGCAATTTCTTTCTGTCATGGACACAATTTGTTCTAGATGATTTTTTGTAGCATAAAATTAAGGTGGAAACCTTCCATTGTGACATTTCTGTGGGATGAATGTCAGCATTAGATAAAGTAAATGATACATGGTTCTAAATGACAGAAATGTATGAATTGGCAAAGCAGTAGCCTTCCCTATATACTCATTCATTTCCTTGTTTTCTAATGGCATCACCTAATGTACTCTTTTATCTTCCTCTGCTGGAGAGCCATTGGATTCTATTCTGCAGGAATGTAGTCATGCCTCTCTGTGTGTGTGTGTGTGTGTGTGTGTCTTTCTGTCTTTTTATAGAAGCCTATGGTGTATCTTTGCCTCTCTTAGAAAAACACAGATGCGTTTGGTTTTGGTGGTTTTTTTTAATAAAACAGAATTTTGCATATCTTGACTTTGAAACCTTGGAAAGTGAGACCTGGTTAATAAAAAAAATGGTGTCCTTTTTTTTGAGAATTGTTGTCAGTCAAAATCTTAAAGAAGAGACGTGTTAAAATATTACAGGAGGACATTTCTTAATTGCTTGGTCTCTTAGACAAAAATGAAGCTTATTAATTTCTTTTCTTCATTTTTAGCTTCTCATGTCTGTGTTTGACAACAGCATGAAAACGTTTGGGGTTATTGAAAGTGACCCTTTTGACTGGGAGAAGAGTGGAACCGATGGCTCTCTGACAACAACAACAACTTCAACCACACCTCAGTTACATACTCGTCTTACTCCGGCTGCAATTGGGTATGTATGCACATTGTGGTCACTTAAAGAAACAGCTGCAGAGTACAAAGGGGAATTATCTCCATAATTTAGGGTTTTTCTGCAGGATGTTGAATAAATAGAGGAATGGAGGTTTGGGAGCATTTGAAGTATTTTCCTTTTTAGGGTTCCTGGTTTTACTATCCTGAAAGATAAGCACTGCAGTCCTAAATTTATAGCTATAAAAAATAGTAGCTCAGCATGTAAATTTGCTAGTCCATCCTTTGCTAAATCATATTTTGTGAAACTAAATGATGTGTCCTGAGTTTAACTGCCTGGAATTAAACCCATTGCTTTCTGTAAGCTTGGAATAAACTACTAGTTGCAATTTCCTTATAACATTGAAAAATGAATGGATCTTTATAGGAAATTTGGAAATAGATTTTGGTCATGTCTAAAATAATTTTTAATGTGATCATTGGGACCTTCTGTAATTAACTTGGACAAGCTGTGATGTTTAATAATACCCATACTCATCTCAGGAGTACAGAGAGAATATAAGAGGTGTTTATGGGTGAGGAGGAAGACTTTGTGCCTGTTCTAGGCCTTAAGTAGATCAACTTTTTATCTAAGTGTCACAAAGTTTGTGCCTTGGGGGTTTTGACAGTGTAGTGAGGCTGAAAAATGCCTGTAAAGGAATGACTTTTAATTGACCTGATCTTTCACTTTTTAGGAATAGCATTACTTCAGTTTCAGATACTGAGCTAAGACATAGCCCTATTTAGCCCCAAGTCAATGGGACTACAGAACTTTAATTAAAATGTAATGTCTTGTTAGCGTTATGCTTATGTTTTGATTATCAGTAATGGGACAAAATAGCACTTCGATAAGAATAGTGATTAGAACTGCGTTTAGTTTGCTGAGTGATCTCTCTTCTTCATGCATATGTTTTGTTATTCTACCAGATGTTGGGGAAAAGGAAACTATATTATGAAAGATGCCATTAATTTTTTTGAATAGAAAAATATAGGTAGAAGAGTCAGGAGTGAAGTTGAGCCTGGACATGATCTCTAACAAATTTTCTAAGAGGTCCTTTGAAAACATTCAAAAAAACAGGTTTTAAGTAATTGTTTTTTCGATTTACACCTTTTTTTATGTGCCTAAATTAAAGAAACATAACTTGTGAAAGCCAAGAAGTAGAATTTTTTATATTAAATAATTTACAAGATTGTTTCCTACAGAAGCATGCTTTTTCTTGTAATTTTTTGTTTGTTTCTTTCAATAGAGTAGAAAATAATTTTAAGAAACATAAAGTCTTGAAATTTTTACCTTTCCAATTTTTTTTTTTTTTAAACTACTTTTGTAGAATTGCCAATGCCACTCCTATCCCAGGAGATTTGCTGCGAGAAAACACAGATGAAGTGTTTCCTGATGAACAGCTCAGTGATGGAGAGAATGGTATTCCAGCTGGTGTATCACCAGAGAAACTACCTGGATCCCCTGGGCATCAGCGTCCTCAGGAAAAAGATGTTTGGGAAGAAATGGATGCAAACAGAAACAAAATAAAACTAGGCATCTGTAAGGTACTTACAAATCTGCATTGTGAAGACCAGCTTTGAACAGTTTCCTGTCCTCACAGTGCACATAAGATATAATTAATAATGCAGTCTTACTAATATTGACTAGCCAGAATGGTCTAAGAAAACAGGATTCATGGTAGAGCTAAGACATTTTATTAGAGCAATTTATATACTGGAACGAGCAGAAAAGCTTTTGGGCCTTGTGTCATTTTATCAGGTCTTTATGATGAATAGTAGATAGCTGATAATTTGAGATTCTTTGTGGTTTATTCATACTCATGTTCTTCAGACGTGACTTTGATTCTTGCTCACTGATTGAAACCGAAGCAAATTTCCTGCATCTTGCATGTGTAGAAGTTAGACACTGAATACACAAAACCCAGTTTTATGTTATTCTTCAGTCGACAGATTGGCAGTGTGATTGGCAGTATCCATTTAATTCACTTGGTGTTTTTGTCTCCATAAGATGGGATAGTTTTGTACTGATCCAAAGAGGTTCATGGGCTAGTCTTTAGAAGGGAATACTGCTTAATTTTGAAAAGTGGTCTCTGAGAAGTGGTTCCCATCTTTCTTGCTTACAGTCACAATATTTCATACTCGGACAAATGTAGCCCTGTTTCTTGATATAAAAATGTTTTGAACATGAAGACGCATTAGTACTGAAATGTTCTTTAGCTAGGAGAGCTGTCTAGTTTTGAGGTTGCTACCTCTTGTTTACTAGAAAAAAAAAATGTTGTGGGAAAGACTAAGGCATGGTGCCTATTTTCAAATGTGCTTACTTGTTTGGTTTTTTACCAAAGAGGGAGAAAGGAGATTGTTCTGATTTAAACAAAGGCAATTTCTATTAGTTACACCTGTTGAAACTAAGGATAATCCTGATTTTCCAGCTCTAAATCGTGTCCAGTTAGTATACAAGATGGAATGTGGTTGGACTAAAACCTAGTTCTAAATCACAGAAATACCTAGTAGATTTAATGTGTAACAGTATTATATGTTCCAGAGAATCATAAAGACAGCTTGGAAGCTAACCTCTTTGATAAGAGCACTTGACTGTAAAGCAGACTGAAGATGTTACCAGGTGCCAGGTTTCAGACTATTAATGAAGAAAATTTCAGAGATGGGTGTGAAATATCAGAGTAAATTTAAGTGTATTACTGGGTTTTTTAGACTCCTGTTCTCAGACCTACCCAGAACTAGTATATTACTAATATTTTATCTGTTGTAGGTATGTGCTGAAAAGCATACCTGAACTGCCTTAACGATGGCATGAACTTAAGGACCATTCCAAATACAAATTGGCTTATCACAGGCTAAAAGCCTGGATGGTATTCACCATGTAGTACCTTGTCTTCCTCTGTTTTGCTGCTCCTAGTGAGTTACATTTTTACTTTACTTTTTGCACAGGCTGCCACAGAGGAAGAAAACAGCCATGGGCCAGTGAATGGAATGCTGAATGCACCGAGTCTCGGTTCTCCAATTCGTGTTCGCTCAGAGACCACCCAGCTAGACAGAGATGTCCCGCTGGTGCGGAAGTTACGTTCAATTCACAGCTTTGAACTGGAGAAGCGTCTGACATTGGAGTCAAAGCCAGACACTGATAAATTTCTTGAGACCTGGTAAAGAAATTATTTTATTCTTATGCTTAGATCTTTTCAGGATATGTAGTTAAGATACTATCATCTTTCCTCTGTGATGAGAAAACCAGGAATGGTGCTGCTGAGTTATCCTTATGCAAGCTACAGTAAAGTATTTACTATGTTTCTAATATTGCTCAATTAATGGATTTCACCACTTGGCAGCTTTTTAAAAAAAAAATTAGCACTAATATACAGTTAAAGTCGGACTTCCACACCTGAGAATTTTTTATTTCAAGACCTGCTGGTGTAACCCTGATGTTTTTCTTCAGTGGGGTACTCTCGACAGTCAGTACAACTCATCCTAAATAAGAATGATGACATCAGGTGCTCAACAGAGGTAACATGGGGTTAGATTATATGACATGAGAAGGACAGTTTACAAGAAGTGAAGTTATGAAGTAAAGTTAGAAACCTATGTACATACAGCAGGTTCGGTTATGCCCAAAGTTGTTGCACCAACATAAAAAAAAAATCTTGATAGAAGGCAGAGGTCTTAAAATGGAATTTGAAGGTAGAGAAGAGACAGATGTTTGAGAACAGATTCAATCAATTTGCCTATGTGTAGAAAGAATAAGGGAGGTAGAATACAGTGAAATCTGACTGAAAGGCAGGGACTGTGTGGGGACAGTATAAGGCAGCTGAGATGCTGACAGTGGCAAAATCCTTCTAAATATGTCATAGCAGGGTTAGGAATTTGAATTTGTTTGATGAAGCAAGTTATGCAAAGCATAAATAAGGAATCAATCAAAATAATAACATTCTTCTTGAAAGCATCTACTACTGCTGCTGGAGACATCTGTTTTCTTCTGTTCTGCTTTGAGGCTCTGCTTTGTAGTGTAAATTAAGTACAGTGGACATCTGGTGGCAGCCTCACCATTGAGTTGGTATCCACTCATTATTCTCCCTTCTGGTAATTATATTTACAGTACAATATGATACGTTATAATTACACTTACAATATGTGCAAATTTCTAAGACCATCTGCCCATTTTTACTTGATGAGTTATTTGTCTCAAATTGTGGATCTTTCAACCATTGTAGATTGTTCTAAAATAGAACAACAGTTTTTTATATAAACCTAGTTTTCCTCTACTGAAAAAAATCAAGTGTAGCTTACATTATTTAATTAATTCTTAACTAAATCAGATATTAACTTCTTTTTTTAAGTTTGGAGAAGATGCAGAAAGACTTGAATGCTGCGGCAGAGACTCCTGTTGCTGCTGTTCCTACGCTTTCTCAAAAAACACCCATTCCTGCTCCTGTGACTGCCCGCATGGACCATGTTTGGCACTATGATGAAGAGTATCTTCCAGATGCTTCAAAGCCTGTGTCAGCTAGTTCTCCAGAACACATTGATGGTGTTATTAGCAATGGATTTGTAGCTGTCAACTTAAGCTCCTGCAGGCAGGAGGTTGATTCTAAGGAATGGGTGATAATAGATAAGGAACGGGACTTGCAGGACTTCAGGACAAATGAGGCGTTAGGGCACAAAACGACTGGAAGTCCCTCAGATGAAGAGCCAGAAGTACTACAAGTTCTAGAGGAGTCCCCTCCAGAAGAGCAGCTCAGGCCGGGTGGTTGGGCAGGAAACAGTGTGCATGCCAAGAATCAAACCTCAGGGGTGGAGATTGTTCTAGCCATGGAGTGCCATCCTGCTGCTTCCGAACAGCTTACAGATAAATTGGAACTTCTGTCCGGAGCTGCTGGACAGCTTCTTGCAGCCACCCCTACAAGTCCTATGGAAGCTCAAGCAGAAGGAGCACTCACTCCGGTAAGAGAAATGGTCACTGTTTTATTGAACCTCTCTTTATTCAGAACTATGTGATGAGATAGTAAGGGAAAAGGCAGTGAGCAAAATACAACAGTGTAGCAGAAATTCCTAGTTTTGTCAGATATGGAACTTGATTCTTGAAGAATAATCTTCCATATTCTGTTACATGAGTGTTTACATTCTCCCATGGAAGTGGCTATTAGTTCTGCAGGTATGATCCACAGAACTGGCCTCAATTAAAAAAAATAAAATAATTATATATATATATTTTTATATGTATATGAAGAAGCTCCTTATGCAGTGATTCCTTATCAGTGAGATATACACATGCAAATATATATTTATTATATTTGCAGTACATAAACATAAAATTACAATGAATATGTAAAATACTGTGCTACAGTGTCTCATGTGTTTCAGGAAAAGCCTAAATGGCTGAAATTAAAGAAAGAGTTACTTGCTCTCACCATCACTGATGTAGTGTTTTCTTTTGGAACTCCCTTTGTTTCTTCCTGTTTCTTCTGAAATTTCTAATGGTTCTTATACAGACAACTTGTTGGCTTTTATAAATTGTTGCTACTTCTCACATCCAAGTTAATTTTGCAACTACTGCTTTGCTCCCAGAATTTTCTCTTCACTAAGACAGATTGCTTTGCTTCCATTGCATCCTCTTCTTTTTGTGTTTCTCCGTCTTTTCTAAAGAATTCTCATTTGCACAGTTTTTGAACGTTTCCTTTTTTTCTCCTCTGTCACTGATTCTGAACAAAGATTTCTTTGGCTTTACCTAAGGAGGAAGTGAGATTAATGGTTAAGTGATTGGGAATTAGCTCCTGGTTTTATTTCTCCCCTTTTCTCAGTAGATACTGTGTCACCTATGATATAAAGGGCAATTCTTTCAAGCTCCTTTGAGCCAAGAAACCTGGCTGTATTTCTCCCTCACTTATCACCACTTTTTGTGAAAGTTACAGCCAGCTCATTAGAAAAAGAAACTTGTCACCAAGCACTCATTTATTATAAGGTGTGGAATATCCTTTATGGTAAAAATGAACTGCTCAATGTAATTAACTATAACTGTACAGTAAAATTTCAAATACACCTAGGTTCTCATGGAAAATGCAAAATCATGTCTTTCATACAAGATTATATTTAGGTATCATACTTTCTGAATTATGTCGTTTATAGAAGATTCTTTTTGCATGACTGAAAATACTGAACTGTGTTAAACAACAGAAGATTTTTGAGATTTAAGTTGAAATACTAGTTGCGTGAAAGTTTTTGATGGATTAGAAACTTGTAAAGGTGAAAAATTAATTTAAATTGCTCACTTGTTTCCAGCTGCACATTTTTTGTATTTTAACATTAGTTTTAGTAAAACAGACAAGAGCAACGCTTAATTCTGTACAAAATACTAATTATCAGGTGTTTTTATTTCGAAAGCCATTAAAAAATGGCTTGCAATTTTGCATGCAAATGCACTACACCACTTCATACAACCTTGGCTCCTTTTGGGGAAATAGCTATTTTACTTAAAACTGAAAGTAGTGGTCATGTAAATATAATGTACTACAGTGCAAATAATGGACAGTATTTTTATCTGGAAAGGAAAAAGCTTCTGAGCATGGGAGCAGAAATAGTTATAAACAAGGTGAATTAATTATAAGATGTATTGGAAGAAATACTGGTTGAAGTAGACATTGGGGTGAGATTATGTTTTAGTTCGGCTTTGCAAGCAGGTAAGCGATATTTGTCATGACCTCAAAAATGGGGGAAATGAATATGGTTTATATTATCCTGGAAGGGCAAGTAGTGCTGTGAGGGCAAGATAAATGGCAGGAAGGAACCTGCTGTTTTGAAGGTGAATCATGTGGAATTGGAAATATAAACTGAACTGGGAATAAAGAAAATAGAAATTATTTGGCTGATTTAGAAACTGGGAGCAGAGTGTGTCTATGTAATGTGTCTCTTCCAACTATGAGGGTAATTTGAGGTAGTCTTCCATCTATTTCATTAGCCCTTGAAAGCCAAACAAAGCCCAGGAGGATATTTGGGGGCGAGTTGTTCTTTCGGTCCTTCGTTGATGGTATTCCACTTCATAAAAGATACTTAAATATTCCTCGAGGTGGGAACCTAGCTGTTCTTATAGGTGAGTGCCCTAGTCACTTCATAAGGAGATAATGTATATATATGCCTCTTCATACAGTAGTTCTCTATTCCAGAGTTCTGGTGACCTTAGCGGGCTGTTTAGTGGAGTCCTTTTCCTTTTTCCTCAAAGCATTTACCCACCTGAAACTGTTCTTTGAGTGTAATCCTTGTTTGTGGATCAGATGTTCGTGTTCTTTAGTAATTTTATCTAGGTAGTGCTTTCTTGACAATACAAATAATGGGCAAAAGGTCATATTTTACTTTTCTGCTGATTTAATTATGTTGCACCAGTTACAAAGAGCAAGCTTGGATCCAAGAATGGAAGTTTAGGACCATAAATGAAATCACTTAAGTGTTACTAAAAGGGGTTAATAATAGGTGTTGAAATTATAGTAGTATAATAGCTTAATATAATTTCTGAAATAATTTACTCATTTCAAATGGCTTGAAACTCAAGGACATGTCAGTATTCATGGTTGTTGTGCTTATGCATATACCTCCCATATGGATTTCTAGTGACTTGCTTCAGTATCACTTAGAAGGAAGTCTAATGAATTATGTTCTTTGAGCTTATTCTGATAGGTTTGTTAAATATGCAAGCAATTACTTCAAAGGTGAATGAATAAAGTAGTTTTCCTGTTTTATGTATTTTTTTTATTTTTCATTTTTACTTTGATGATTCTTCTCTATTCTTTCTTTATTTCTTTCCGGGCTTTATTGTACTAAGTAGTAGCAAGGATGTTTCCATACAAGAAACTAAACGTCCATACACTGACCCATTTTATTTTCTCTTGAAGGAAAGAAATTGCCGGTCTGTAGTCCTTCCATTTGTAGATAAATGTTCTTCCTGAAATTGTCTGTGTACATGGACTTTTTGTAATTGATGATAATAAAATTTCTTACCTGTTTCACACAGCATTAACATTCTAATAAGAATGTAAGGTTGTAGCAGTTCAGGAAGGAAACCGGAACTAAAAAAATGAGAGAGAGAAATGTGTAAGTTATTGGCTTGGGGATGAGCAAGTTTCAGGCATAACAAAATTACAGTAAATTATGCTATCCATTATGAAAAAAACCTGCATGTAAGAGAACTAATCTTCATGTTATCAGTAACAGTTTTCCAGTTGCAATACAGATTCTGGGTGCTACCAGCAAATACCAGTTTGATCTGGCTCAGTCATGGGCAAATGGTCACGTTTCTGTTGAACTATTCAGAGCGTGTTAGGGTATATATGCTGACTTCATGCTTTCATAGTGGCTTTATGTTGATTTTGACTGCAGGAGGACAGATGGTACCTGATTTGCTGTAATACCTGCTGGTATGCAGTTAATCTGTCAAAAGAATTTGAACTGATCGGGGCTAATGGTGAATTTATACTGGAGCAGCACTTTGCATCATACAGCTCTAGTTTTCTTTTCCTTGATCTGGTACTAAAGAGCCTAAAGCTGGACTTGCTGTGGTGTTGAACCATGGCCTCATTAATTTACTGTGTTTGTATTGAATTGCAGTGAACTCCATACAATGCATGCACAAAACTTTGCAACATAATTTGTCAAGCAGATATTTCAGCAAAGAAATAATAATGGGGTTGAAGTAATTGAATACGTAACAGCTAATCCTATTTTCATCTTCAGTTTGAATTAGACAACAGTTTGCTCTGGTCACACTTGGTTGACAACCTAATACTATATATATATGTATGCATGGTTATAGAAGAGGTTTGACTGTGTGAATCTATTTATTTTTATTAAGAAATATTGTTGAAATTAGCATTTTTGTACATTGAGGTACAATTATGAACCCGCTCTTAAATTTCCATTTATATCCAAGTTCTAAGTCTTTTAATTTTCATGTACCTTCTATCCTCAGTTGCTGCTTTTATGAGACACTGGAAATACTTCCCCACCCCCACCTCCCCCACCCCCCACTTGAAAGACAGCTATGCATTATGGGAACTGAAGCTTTAGGATTGACACAATTGAAAATACTTTTCCTTGGAAACGGAAATGCTTGATAGGTGCTCCCTGTTTCCAGGGAATACAGGTTATAATTGCAAATACTATGGAAATACTAGGAAACAGAAAGTCACCTTCATGAAGCCTGCAAAAAGCTTCCATATCTCTGCTTTTCATGATCTTGTCTAAATATGCTTGGAACAAAGAATTGCAAACTGTATATAGCAATCTCATTTACAGGTATTTAGATGTGTCACCATCAGATATTTATTCAGTGCTGGAAAAGGTCTTGCAAAGAATCAACTGATTTCAGAGTTGTATGTCAAAGCTATAGGTTTATTAGAATCATCAATAACAAATTTGAAAATGTACTTTCTCCATAATTATTAGTTTGTAACACTTTGACTTTACAGTTCCTGGGGTTTTTGTTTGTTTGTCTGTTTGTTTTCCTAAATGCCTGAGTGATACAGTTAAGATGAAGCAGTTGTTCATGGGTTCTCCAGGACAGTGTTTCCTAGTTCAACCCCATATTTGGGAAATTTCATCAAAACTGTTTAGTACTAATCTTATTGATTACTTCTGTCAGCTGTGGTTCTTCATATACATGCTATAGCCATAGTTGTACAGTCACATTTGTAAAGCCTCCAATGGGTGTATATGCTAAAATAGTAATCTCAGAAAACAGTGTTGCACAGATGTGCTAAGCATTTGCAAAGACCAGTCAACAACCAACTAGTTTGTGTATGCAATGTCCTTGGAACAGACTGTGTTAGTTTATTAAATTTGCACTAGATTGTCACTAACTGACTGAAGGTAGGAGCCAGCTAGAGAAAAGATGCTTGATTTTGATACTGGATTTTTAAAAACTGGTGGAAAATGTGAAGGTTACACTTAAGATACCTCTTAAATTATCAGTATTTAGCCTGTGAGGGAGTTGTGAATATGGTCTTCTAAGAAAATGCATATAGGCAAGACATAAACAAGAATTATTGAAATATTGATTTTTAAACCTTATTTTCTTCCCCGCCATGTTGTTCTCACAGCTCAACTCATGTCATATGCTGCATTTCTCCACTCCAAGAATTTCAAGTCCCATCCTCCGCACCATGAGCCCTATAGCCTATCTATCCATCCACTCGGACCCTCTGAAAGAGGCTGGTTTACCAAGGAGTCAATCAGCTGAGAGCCACTCCTCTTCCTCCCGCTCAACTGGTCGTAGGCAGCTTCCTGTCATTCCCTGTGGCAACAAGTTCCCCCCTGTCATTCGCATCTCAAAAGCACAACTTCAGCAGGTGAATAAGCCTTGTCTTCATAAAAGCGGCTGCATTGTAGCAGTCATCTGCAAAGTTAAACATTTTCAGTTGCTCTGCGCAGTCCGGTAGTAGGCATATGCTAGTCATACTGCTATACACAACATCCTAAAAAATATTTTGAAAGATCAAGTTAGGGAACAACAATTGGTCTTGATCAGGAATAGAGTCAGGAATACCCTGTGAGGAAGATATATTGTCCCACTTAGAAGAGGCAGAATTAGAGAGGAATATTTAAAGAGATGTTATTGAGGTTATGATCTGGAGCATCTCTGGATGTTCTGGAAGATAGATTCACTTCCTCAGAGGGACTTTCTTTTGAAAAAGGATGGACTATAAAATCTAGAAAACAAGATTTTTGCTTCTTTTGAGACTAAGATTAAAATCTCTCTTTTTTTTTTTTTTATGTGTGCCTATAATCAATACCAGGTGGATTTTGAATTGGGAACACATATTAAAATTCGGACTACCTTAAATGATTTTAATGTGGGAAAAAAGGGATCTAGAGACAGTCAAATTGCTACTTTGGGAATGAACAAATAATGAATCGTTCCACTGCTTGCAGTACACAAAGCAGAGATGGCAATTATCAGGGGTCATAGCTAATGGAAAATGTCACTAGAGAAAGGGGACTTTCCATAGTTTTGTTTTCCCAGTTTCATTTCAATATGAAAAAGGTGAAGGCTTAGAATCATAATTAGAGGTAACCATAATTTGTGTATTAGTCACAAAAATATTGAGATTTACTAAGCAGCATGAGCTTGCATTGACTGGTAAAGCAGTATGATATAGCATTAATGCATAAGACCGTAACATATCATCATCATTTTACCATTAATATTTCATTTGGATTATATTTTGTGTTGCCTTTTATTTCCAATGTATTTTTCAGTATAAATATTTCTATGTGAAAGACTTTTTTTTTTTTTTTCAGTGAAGCATGCACAGGACTATTGATATTAAAAGTAATTCATCAACATTAGCTTCTTTCAGACTTCCATAGGATCAGTGGTGAGTGATAACAAGGCAATCAAAATAGCTAGTGTACTTATGTTAGCATTTTGTCTGTTAAGTCAAAAAGCAGTGTTTTTTTCCTGCAACTCCTGGCTGCTTTTTATCTGAATAAAATAGTTCTGCCCTCAATGTATGGAAATGGACAAACAGTAGCTCCCAGATGTTCATTATTGTGAACTTGATGGGATACCAAAATACCACATTCTTCATGATGATTGACTTATTGACTAGGGAAGAGGACTTAGGAGAAATTAACTCATTAAAAGTTAAGCTTCAGTATTTTTTGGTATTAGTTTGTATCCCAGGATGCAAAATGGCCTAATTTTTTTTGCCTGTATATCTACAATTTAAGTTTTCCAATCAGGTATAATTAGCAAACAGTTCACAATACTCAAAGAAAGTAGGTTGGCACAGAGGGTCTTCTGGCTTCCTTAGTACCCAACAAATGAATACAGCTGCAATATTAATAGGGGCTGCAAAGTCATATACTTTCTTGTAACATGAAAAAGAATTGGTATTGTGCCAGGTGCTGCTACTGAGTGGAGTGAGGATGATATGTAACATTCTCAGCCTCTTCTTTCTTTTTACCTGGTAAGTCCATGACTGCTGTGTTCCTTTTCAAGCTGTGTTTTTGAAAGTCCTGACTCTGTTGAGAATTTAACTTCCAGTTTTTCATTTGCTATGGAAACTACAAGCACATGATTCTTTAGTTCATTCCAACAATGAAGGCCTTGTGTACTTTATGGCTGACTGAAGAACTGAAATACTTTTGCGAGTCCTTCTCTTTTCTACAGTGCAGTAACGTTAGGTGCTTAGCAAGCTAGAAGCTCCAGCAGCATGAAAGATGAATATGCATGTTAATAACCTAAAGCTTTTCTCCAGTTAAATATTAAAAACAATTTTGATGTCATTCTATATTGCTCTGTATAAGTATTTGGTACTGTATATATTTTCATGTGTTTCCTGCTGTTTGAAATTTGATTCACCATTCATAACTAACGAACTTCCGAGGTCAGAGATCTGTGCTGTTGAATTTAATTTCACATAGTAAAAAATAAAAAATGAAACATTTGTTCCTGAAAACAAGCGAAGAGATTTTTTTTTCCTGATTGTTGATGAGTAAGGGTTCAGGAACTGTAAACCACCTTCCTCTAGTTTGAGATCAGATAGAGGAGGTCATGAAATTTCTGTATATTCTCTGCTCACTAGCGCAGAGGGGTTCTAGGATGTGGGTCTACTTTTATTTGTTCGATAAAGAGAACTCTTCTCTTGCCTTATATATGTTATGGAAGAGAATTGGAGTATTTTGATTCAACTCCCCTTAGGTATTCAACTTGCAACATAAGGAAACAGTCTGGCAGCATTAGAGCTGACAAAAACCAGAATGAATTCTTTGGCTGTAGTTGAATCTGAAGAGTGGGGCTAGAGTGCAATTAGCATCCTTTTCCTCTATAGCATGGTCAAATGGTACAGCAAATCCTTTTGAAACATAACCTTCTTTCTTTCTTTCTGTGAATTTTTCAGCCAGATGAGTTCCCTGAACTCTGCTTATTAGAGGACTGCATAGAGTATTGTGTGAGGTCAATGGAAAAGGTGATGCAAGTGCAGCAACTGCTGGCCAGGGCTGTGTATGAAGAGATTGCTTAGGTAGACATGCTAAATGTGTAACTGTGTCTTGAGAAACAATCAAAATCCGTGACCTCAGATCTTGTTCTCTGTGTTTTCTCAGTTCCAGTTCTTCAATAAGATAGCGAATACCTCTTCTGGCCACAGTGGCCATCTAGAATACTTCTAAACTGGCTGCTATACAATAAGATTCAGCCCTTAACAAAGGTGGATTCCAGTTTTGTGTGTCATTCTGGCATATTTTCCTTTTTTGATGTGTTTAATGAGACATGTACAAGGGGGCTAATTTTAATTTAATGATTCTGTGGTTATTCATTGTGTTAGGGAAGGATAATCTGAGTCACTCAGGTTGAGCAATTGGAATTAGTTAGCACTTCTACAAATATTTTCTCTTACATCTTAGTTTTCTCAAATTTCTACCTTATTGGAACATTTTAAAAATTATTTGTAGTTATATAATTATATTATTAGTTACAAAATGCTCTGAAATTTTCCCACACAAGATGCTATGGAAATGCAAGCTGCCATATTCATATTCATATCCAAGATGAGAAATAATATACTGATCTGAGTTGAAAAATTTACCTTAATTTTTAAGCATCTCACTGGAATTCAGGGACCTATGGAAGAATAAGGTAAGACTTCTTGACGTGTTCAAGGGGTATTTAGAGAAGGAATGCATATCTCTTATAATTGTCATTTTATTTTGGATGTTTTAGGTTTATGAGCCAGGAGTGCACGTAAATGTTGTAAATTTCGCCATTTTTTATGAACTAATTTTGGCAGGTTTCACTAGTCTGCAATAGCAAGAGATGAACGCTTACATTGGTTTTCACATTTAACAATCCCTTTTAGAACCACAATCAAAACCCCAAAGATGCTCCTCTCTTGTTACGGTGTTCTTTTAAACTTGAAGTTTTTATGTGCATTAGGATTGCCTTAGAACTCAGCTAGTTAAAACTCTGGTTTAGCATTGTACCTATCTGTTAAAAATGTCGGGAATGGATATATAGTCCAAAATCATCTTCAGAGTTTCAGTTTTGAGACACGGTACGTTATCAAATAGATGTGTACTGGAAGGAAAAGAGGGAAAAGCTTTTCTCTGTTCAGCGAGTCTGGTTTTTTTACTGCTGACATGGTTAACGTTGGCTGTAGCAAAAAGGGTTCTGATTTCAGGGTTTACGGAATTGTTATGCCCCCCTGTTCCCTATCCTGGTGGAAACTATTTTGAGTCAGCATGAGGTTTAAGTTAGGTTTTTCCCAAGAGGCTGCTGATACCATTTACAACATTGGGTTTTATCAAGGTAGAAATTTCAAGGAGTTAGTCCAGCTCATAGCTATGGGAGCTGCTTCATACACAGTAGATTTGATTTTTTGAAGTAGGGAAAATGTGCAGAAGTTATACCATCTCAATCATGACAGGGTAACTGTTAATAACTGCTAATTTTTCAGTACATTTTAGCCTGAAAATTAAGTTGCTGTGATGTTACAACCTTCACTTATCATCAGTGAAAGCGTTTGATAACGCTTATGACCAGATTCAAAAGCAAGCTTGGGTTGAGAATTCTTACTGTTTTCAGTTGTTACTGTTAGGTTCTTGAAAGGCAATTGACGTATGATCATTGCTACAGTGTCATTATTTTCTTCATTAGTCAGTTTCTCTGGAGTATGTGGATTTTTCATACCAAAATACATAGGATGAGCAATATCAGGAAGCATTATTTTAGAAGAAAAAAGAGGATGTCTGGAAGACACATATAAGCTCACAGGTTACTCCCATTCTTTTAAACAACAGGATTTTATATTGATAATGATGTTTCTTGAACAATTTTCATCTACACACTCTCTTTCTAATGCAAACAAGTAAAAAGTTTTATTTGTTGTTTTTATCCAAGTGGCAGAGGCAATTGCTTGATACGTTAGAAATCTAAATGCTGCCTCTGAGGCTTAATAGGGTCTTTTGTCTGAGGGAGAGAAATTCTTCAGGCGTGCTTTTTTCACATCTGCCTTTTGTATAAAGAAGAACTAAAAATCACAGCATGTTAGGTTAGGTGTTCTTTCAACAGAAACTTTCCAAGTTGTAAATTAAGGAATTAACTGTTGAGGACAAGCAGTCAGTATGAACATCTTAATTTTTTTCAAATAGTATGTTTCCTGCAGAGAACACATCCATTTTTAGTGACAGAACCCTCTTGGCCATTCTCCTTCTGCAGGTTTCCCTATCAGAAGCAGGAGAAAAGTCATAGTGAAGGTCAGGACGATAAATTGGCCTTGGTAATAGCATCCACATACACTGATCAAGTAGAAAAAAAACACTATAAAAAGTTATTAATAGTTTTAAATGTTTGTGTTTTCTGGAATCCACAGTACTTTTAAGATTCCCAAAATTCATAACCACATGGTTCATCTATTCTTGTCTGTCCTTGAAGTGGTCAATTTTTTAAAATTTCTTTTAAATGCCAATCTTTTCCCAAACATAACGTGATTTAGTACGTTTTTCTAGCATCACAATTTCATTAACATAGAATAAGTAAAGATGTTTCAGGAAAGCTAAATAGTCTGTGGGACTTCCCATGGAGAGCTGATCAACTGGGGTCAACAATTGTTTCCATGATGACAATTCATACAGTAATCTTTTTGAAATAAATAGGTGGTTACAATTCAGAGCATAATGCCCAAGGGCTAATGATTATTTCTCATGTAATTAAGGTATAATTGATCCAATTAATATACTAAATATTGTATATATATATATATTTGCAGATATTGTCTGTAATATCATCCATAAGATAATCTTTAATTAAGATATATTTCTCTCTTAAAATATTTTGTCTGCTATCATTAAAATTGCATATGATACTAGTCCAACTGGAATTAAAATCTTTATTTGGAGTTTGTGAATTTGTCAGCATCTTACCATTTTCTCCTGGTTAGATATGTTGTATTGAAGTAAAAGAGAACTTTTTACAATAGGGAAACCACTAAAATTAGGACAAGCGCTAAGTGGAGGTCTAATATTTCTAAGCTACCACTATGTAATTTTTAAACTGGTTCAAGTTTCACATCATTATTAAAACTTCTAGTATTTGGAACACTATTGCTCTCCATGAACCACAGGTAGATGTGTTTACTTATTACCTAGCTACAAATGTATAGCTGCTCTGACTGCTTCCAGGCAGCTTCTAAACACACAACATGATATATGTAGAGAGCTCACAAATTGGCTAAAGTGACACTACCTTATTGGTATATCTAATCTCAATAATACCAGGCTAGCAACTGAAACAGAATCAGAATAAACTGATAGTGTCCTTGTAGGTATTTTTAAGGAGCTTAAATACCTAACTGGCAGCATGTGTTACACTGTAAATCACTTGAGTGCTTGGATGGAATCAGCTGTGTTGTAACTACTTCATGGAACTGTGCTTTACATTTATCATCACTCCTGGTCACAGAGGCAAAACTGTGTAACATAACAGGCTGCCAAAAGTTTTAGGTATTTTGTTTTTAAACGATAGGCTGGATTCTAATTGCATCTTTGTGTCTGCAAACTTTGTAACTATAAAACAGAGGAGTGTGCAGAGGAGAGAATATATAAAAAAACATTGTAAGACAAGAGAAGGACCCTTACTATAGATAAGACTCCAGTCTGGAGGTCTGTCTTCTCTAAAGGATAGCTATTAAGCATGCTTATAAGCAGACCGAAAGCAGCTAGTTCTTTATGTGAATTACAAATACTGTTGGTGGTAGTGCACCGTGGGCTTGAGAAAACCCCTAATGTTTTCAAACAGATCCTGATGATTCTGAGGAGAGATTTTAAGAAAATTTTAATCTGGGTTTCAAGTTTGAAAGTGAAATTTTATGTGTACAGTGATTTTAATCCTGCTGGAATTAGAATTTTTATTAAAATTATACTTGCACACATGTATATGGGTTTCATCAGTTCTTCCAGTATGTTTGATTCGTCCATGGAAATTTTAGAGTTCACAGATTCTCTCCCTTGCAAGCATAACACAACTGTGGGCAATGTGCTTATATAGTACCAATCTTGTAAGTGGATAGAACTGGATTTAGTTTATTACAACATACAAATGAGTGGATTCACTGTCTGACTGGAGGATCAGAAGTCAGAAAGACTCTTAATTTTGTTGGGTTTTTTTTTTTTTAGTGTGTTGTTGGAGCTTTTTTTTAGAGGATTGCTCTTTGAATATGAAAGGTACTTTTACCTTTACAAAAAATAAAAAATATAGTGTAAATAGCAAAACTGAAGCATAAATATAACACAGCAGTAACCTAGAATTAGACACTGGCTCATAGGAGTCAGATACAAACAGAAAAAATAGACTTATTTGAAATCTGCACATGGGTATTAAGGCAGATCTTATGTATGAATTATCTGATACTTCATAATGATCCTTTATTGAAATTGATACGTTGGAGAGGAATATTCAGAATTTATCAAAGAGTAGTAGTCAGACACCACTGCTATTACGCATAAAAGCAGGTTTTATGTGATTGAGAGTCTCTGTGTATGTCTTTTTTTCATGACAAAGACTATTTACTTGGATTGAACTTGGGTTTAGAATAGAACATTTCAAATTATTTTTTCAAAGAAGATACTATGTTTAAAAAAAATAAAAAATACTGATCCTTAATAACAAGGTATAATGTGGCTTTGAAAATGAGAGTTCAGGGTCTTTCTGAGGAAGTCTGTGTTTTTATTGTTACTGAAAATCGCAGGTATTCTTTCTGCAGGGACAGGTACTAATATAGAGCTTACCTTCAAAAAGATTATTCAAAAGTAAAAATTGTTTCTAAAGTAAGAAAAATATATACTAATATGTTTCTCTCAGCTAGCTGCTAAAACGAGGTTTGCTTAAAGATGCTTACATTGTTATTAGCTATGATAATAATAGCTATGAAAATATTTTAACTGCATTTTATATATCAAAAGTGGTTGCACCATTAATTAATAAATAAATGTCATTTTGTACTTAATGTGTCCACTGTTAGAGGAGGAACCTTCTAATATGTAGTGTCTTATTTTGCTTCTTAACTGAGTACCTAAGTATACTTGAGCAGCAGAGTCCCTAAGTATACTTGAACATAACCTCTCATGGAGAACTAATTCACATCCTATTGAAGATTGTTAGATGTTTTATAAAATCTAGTTTTAGAAATGCTGAGTATATTGTGCTACTTTAAGTGTGATATGAACTCACTGGCTTTGTTACTGAAACCACCATCCTCATGGAATCAGTAGTTTCTAGCTTTCCAGAGGAAGAAGTCTCCAAGTGGCCAAGCTTCTGAAAATAGTTCTTAATCTCTGGATCTTTTGTGACTTGAGAAAATAACCATGGTAAGGTAGGAATTCAGATTTTGTAAAGACAGAAATAATAGCATGAGATGGGAAGGTGAAATAGGCTTCAGTTGCCATCTTTTCACATATCTGAACTGTGCATTAAGGCAAATTCATGCTTTCTTTGTTAGAAACAGACTGCCGCTGTGGAACTCAAGTAAAATATTACAATACCGGCCCATTTTTAATAGGAGTATATGACAGGAGTATTGTGTGAGTGTTTTGAAGTAATAGTCTGTAAGCGCTGCTGCTTCCTAGTTCTCCAACAATGTAAGTAAATTTCAAAAATATTCAACTGAATTATGTGTTATGTAGAAGAAGTTTCAAATTAAATGAGTACTTATTTTAGTCACGTTACCAGGCTAATTAGCCACTTATTACAATGGCAGTCATTCTCTAAAAGCAATTAAAGATACTGCTTTTAGAGCAATCAATATTTGCCCTATTGGATGTTTGAGGAAATGGGTTTATGCTAGACAAAAAAATCTTCCTTTACCTGGTAAGTGGTGTAGGAATAACTGAAAAGGGAAGATATCTAAAGAATACTGAAATTAAGCAATGATTAATAAGCCTTAAAGAAAGACTGTACACACAGATCTCTATATATTCTTTATCCTCACAAGATACCCATCACATTAGAGAATACGAAAACACAGTTGTCTTGTACATTCACAGCTGTGCATCTGTATTCCATCCTCTTCCCATTTCTTGTAACCTCAATATAAATCAATGCAAAAATTAACATTATAGAATAACAGAAAGAATATATCTGAAGAGCTGTGGAGAGCAACATGCTCCTCTTTTCAGATAGATATAAATAAGCCTTCATATGTTACTTCTCTTTAGTTTAGGATTGGGGCCTGTCTTGTGAATTTTTAACAACAGAAGGTAGTATCCTGGGGACTACCAGTTACTACAAATGCCTGCAATGCTTGCAGTACCATATATATGGGACTGTTGAAAGGGATACGCTATCAAAACTTAAAATAATCTCTGGTCTTATGTTCCATAACACCATGAATTGCAGCCATATATTTCCCCTCTTTATCCCCATATTAGTCTATCTGTAGAAATAGCCAATGTAGTTTAGTAAATCTATAATTAATTATAATTAACTTCTTCATGCTGTGATTTTAATTTGGGAAGGGAATTTAAGAGATACAAAGGATTAGACTCTAAAAAGTCAGTAGGAATGATAGTAGTAAGTAGGGAGGATTTTGAAAAGTAGAAGGGCTGTTCTGAACAGTAAGCTAGGGGAGTTGCCTGCAGAGATGTAAGCGTAGCAGTGGGTTATTCACATGAGAATGACACTGGCAGTAAATTACAGGACAGTGCACTAACATACCCTTTACGCTTCCATACAAACTGCAGTTCACAATTCTCTGCAGAGGCATATAGTTGTGCAAGGAAATAGAAATTAAGTGACGTAAGTAAAGAAAAACTCATGAAGTAAGAGCAAGCTGGTGAACTGGAAAGATTCAGGGAGGTTTTTTGGTATTGTAGAAGTTGCAGACTCATACTAACATTGGCCATATTCCTGGTAGGTGATAGACCTAACAATAGATAAAAAAGAGAAGCAGGGAAAAGAGAAAAGATACATGAGGTTTGTTCTCATAGATACACGAACTTTACTAAGGTAGGAAAGAAGTTCTGAAGAGTATAGGTAAAGTGTCTTCAGAATGCCAAGTAGTATAATAATGGCTTATTAATGCGAGAAGTTACAAATAATGACAGGATTAGCTGAACAACAGATCTGTACACTGTGTTTCTAAGAGGCCTGAAGTCCTGACAGCACTTGACATGCTTGCAAAAGTAACAGACTGCGTGAGGGGAGAGAAGAAGCTATTGCTGAGAGGTCAGATGTTTACCTGCTGGTATTGTAGAATAATCCATATTCACACCTTTAGATTTTTCAGACTTAGCAACTTTGCAGACAAAAACTCAATATTTCACTCCTCTGCAATTTGCTCTATATGTTCATAGAGGATTTCATCCAAGCATATCACTTGCTATTGCAGCCTGTCAAAGGTTTAAAGGGAGGAAAATTTGTCAAATGTCATAAAGGATGTCCAAGAGATATTTATGTTGTTGTTGTTGTTGTTGTTTTGTTCTTTTTCCTTCTTAACATCCCACTGACCATCTTGTAAAGTTTATTGAAGAAAATGCAGTCTAATTTCTCGTCTCGGTCAAGTGCTAATTTGACAAATCAGAAAGGAATTAAGAAATTAATTAGGGAAGGCCAAAGGATTCAAGAACATGGTGGTAATAATTCCATTCAAATGTTTTGGAGTGAAAGGAGAACATCAAATTCATTGTTCCATATATTGTCTCAGCCATTTTCAGTAATCTGCTGTATCACATAACTTCTGTTGAAGTATGGGAATTGCGATAATCTGGTAGATAGTGTTATAAACTGATTATCATAGTGAGCTGAGAGGCAGCATTTTAAATTCTATTCCCCACATTTTTCTTCTTGGATGAATTGCTCATATCACATTGTAATCTTTGTTCCTCAGGTTCAGTGTTTTACAAAAACGACATGACTAGCCATAGAAATCTCATAGGATAAGATTTTAACTAGTGGCAGAGAAAAGAAAGTATGAGGATTATTTATATTATGATGGATTTTTTAAATTTTACATATGAGGCCATGTATTGTTTGATTTGTAACTAGATATGTATTGAACAACCTTGAGATTTCCATCTCCCTGAATTAGACTAAATGATAATTTAAATTGGTGTATTTTGCATGTGTCAGGATCAGACCTCTTCAGACTCCTTGATGATGACTTCTGTCTTGCAAGGTTTCACAAACAAGAGAGTGAGAGACTATTTATGGGATTATTAAGGCTACATGTTTTGGGGTTTTTTTTGTTGTTGTTTTTTTTTTAAATTGTTTTAAGGGATTCAAAACTTCCTCCAGTCTTTTTACTTAAAATCCTACGTAGTGTGAATCATGAGGTTATCTGTAGTGGCCAGCCTTGTAAAGAAGCTGATGTTTTACTCCAAGAAATCTTACAACGAGCCTTAGGAGGATTGTCTACAAGCCTCTTCCATTTCTTCAATAATTGACTATTACATCCAAGTTCTTCCAAATGAAAGCATTTGTATCCTTGTCCATGGCAGGGGGGTTGGAACTAGGTGATCTTTAAGGTCCCTTCCAACCCAAACCGTTCTATGATTTAACAGGGTTCAGTTCTATACAAGTTCAGTTTTCTCCTACACGTTCCCAGATTTTTTTAAAAATCGGTCATGCTCTTTTGTTTCTTTCTTAAAGCTGCACCAGAATTTGTAGCGATCCTTGCATGAAAGGCACTTCTGCATGATTACGCGTTTAAATTTCTTGCATATAGGTGAAATGTCAAGCCCAACAAGGATATAATTTAATTCTTGTGCTTTGAGAAGACTACTAAGAGGTTTATTGACCATCTGAGAAAACAAACTTTTGTTTGTTAGTGAGCACAAATCAAGAAAGTGATATATGTGTTCAAAAAGCCATTTCTGAAACTGTGAACTACTCAGTAGTACTGAGTCTTTGATGATAGTCATCCAGTATCCTTTTCTTTCCTCCACTTGTTCAGTGTTTTTCTTTCACAAGTAGCTCCTGGCTGTTCTACTGTAGGGTTATTCAACAAGCTTACTCTTCTATTTCTTGGGTGTAAGGGTTAAATCTGGGTTGGCCAAAATAGGCCTGAAAGACTAGGAAATTCTCTCCCCAGATGTGGCAAAGGATATGAAGTCTCTTGAAAAATGTAAATAAATTTCAGATCAAAGTTGGTTTCACCTAACAGAGAATTGACATATGAGAGAGAGAGGTCACAAGGAAAAGAGTTTTCATATAAACATGTTTAAGCAAAGGAGTATTTAAATGCAATTGCAGCCCTTCTGGAAATATACCAAGAAGATAAATAACCTCCTAAAAGCAAATAACGAAGGTTGTCTTACCTCTGAAAATGGAGAGGACACCAGAACCATTCTATTCTAAGGGAAGCCATCCTTCTTCAGATATGTGGAACACAACTCTGTTTTTTTGATTCCTGAGTTATTTGAATTGGCAACCAGACTAGCTCATCAAGTGAAGAGTTTGGAAGAGGAAATATTTTACCAGATTTCCTTACTTTGGAGACAGCATCTGCAGCCCTGCAAAACAAGGTATTGAAACAAGCTGGAGACAGAGCTGAGTGGACAGCAAATGCCCAAGTGATCTCTCCAAAATCTGAACTTGCTTTTCCAAGGACAATATTGCATTAAAATTTCCTGAACCCACTTTTACCCAGCTTGTAATTGAGAATTTCTAAGAGATCTGATGATTTTTGTGTGACAGGCCAAAATATATTCCTCTGTCATATGAAAGCAAGTCCTTCAATGAATGATACCTGAAGAGACATTGCATCAGAGCAACTTCCTAGAGATGTATGGAAACCTATGGAATAGCTGCCCTGTTTCCTGGACCTTTTCTCCTATTTTTTCTCCATTTTTAACCCTTTTCCTTTCTGTGCAGAGTTCTTGCTAAACTGTTTTTGTTTAACACTCAAGATTTAGGCGCTAATTGACCTAATTGTGAAAAAGTGCTTTTTAAAAAAATTCGACTTCCTCTGTTCTTTCTTTAGCTGAACTGATGTGCTTGGATTCCCTCACAAGAAAGCTTTTGAAGTAAGAAGGACTTCTCTAACTCAAAAGAGAAGTAGTGTTTCTTTCAGAGGAAAGAACCCAGACTGAGAGTAAGAGGAGATGAGGAGGACTGTTCTGCCGAAACGAAGTAACTTCAGTTCGTTTCTCAATGTACCATTTTAATTCAGCAAACATGAAGGGACTGCATTGGCCCATACTTGAAAACAAATTCTTAGGGAGACAAAAAGTAGCCTCTTGCTGCAGGTCTCAGTGGTTTTTTCTGGGTTTTGTTTTTTGCTTGTTTGGGTTTTTTTCCCCCCCCTATTTCAATAAAACTCAACTTGGGGAAGATGCTACAGACAGCTTGGGTCTACTTGGGAATAACAAGAGTTCAATTATCTTACATTTCTGCTCCCCTCCCCCCCCCCGCCCCTCCTGGTGAAAAATACAACTTTCTATAGCCTAACAGCTAATCCTACTTATAAAACTAAGAAAATATTTTTCTCCAGATTTTATTCCAAATTTCTCAAAAATATGATTCCATATTTTTAAGTTAAGGTTCAAAAACTGCATTAGGTAAATTAGAGAGGTTCAGAAGTGAATAAATAATTTCTTTAACATGAACAATTGACACCTCTTTAATTCAGCTTTATGCCTGTGATTTGTGTTTCATGTTTTGTTCTAGTGAACCATTCATAATATCGGTTGAATGTTTGTGTTTCATGGAGGTAAATGTGCACCCATAATGATGGAAATTTTGTTATACAGGACTATGAAGAAAATGCAAAAAAAAAAAGAAATCAGCAAGAATTTCAATTAAGCTGTTATACTCAGATTTCCCATAAGAGTATATCTCCTTCACTGTCAGTTCCCATTTCTTATTTTGAAGAGTTGTTCTGTATTTGTAAAGTTTGAGTACACAATATAAATTTGTATGGGTCCTGACAGATGAGCTCGTTTTCTGCCACCCAGTAGTACCAATGTACTAGCTGTTGCAAAAGCCCATTAAGCTCGGCAGCATGTATAATTTCTGCAACAAGGTCAAATGAAATTTGTCTTATAACATAGCAGAGTCCTGGCAACACTGGTAATAGGCTACCACTAGTTGTCTCTTCTACCATAAGTGCATCAAGAAAGACTCTGTGTCCAAACCCAGACTCCAGTCTTCTACTTTCTGTTGAGTACAAAAAACTCAAACTGTGTTAGATTCATGAGGCTAAAGAACACCAGAGAAAAAGGACTGAACTCTCAGTCCATATAGAGAAAGATGTAAGTGTAGCACCTTGATTTTTTACTGTTTGTACCAAATGACTTGATCCAATATGTATAAACCAGACTCTAGGACTCCTCTTCACATGAGAGTATGTTCCTCCCTTGGCAGTAGAGGTAAAACTCCTCTCACTTTTGTGTGTGCTCTCTCACCCTCTGACCTCATGACTCTTGCATTTCTGGCTGTGCAGTGGCCTGACATCAAGGGGGAGGGGTAACTCCATTCTGGTTTTGTCCATGCTTGATGGGAACTGCGGGAAGTGGGCTTATGTCCCTTAGGTGAGGAGAGACATGAGTGCAGGTGTCCCACTTTCTGGACATGTGCTTTAACAATTAAGCTATGTACTAGAAGCAGCACTCATCATAACCAACTGTTTTTCAAAGGGACTCCAACTCAGTACTATATATGGGTTTTAGGAGTGCTTTAAGCATACCTATTGGATTAGACCTGTTAGGGGATTTAGATGTGTGAATATTTAGTTTGTGAATCTCTTAATGGCCTTAGGTAAGGAGATAACCTGTTCTAACCAGGTTGCTTAGTTAAAATGAGGCATAAGCTTCTATAGGGAAGGTAATAGCTAAAATTTGGGTACTCAGGAAAGTTTTTCTGGACAAAAATGTAGGTATTATGGGTATGGATGTATTTAATTAGGTAAATAAAGTTTTTTATTAATTGTTTTGTTAACACAATATCTAAATTCTGCCTAAATTAAAATTTAAGTCCATTCCTGAATCTGGAACTCACTGTGTTCTTTGTCTTCTGTACTTGTCTAAAAATATTGTTGTGTACTTGTTAAAGATTTTACGTTTATATACAACTTATTCAAAGAGTATTCAAACTAATGTAAAATAAATAAAAAGCCTACCTGTTAGGCTGGATCTCATTTCCAGGAGGGTTACTTGGTAACTGCAACATTTTCCACTGAGATTATGTTTGTTTTTACCTGTTACACATTTCTGTCTTGGCATGATAGAGTACCTTTTTTTCTAATTATCTAGATGTAAATTATGAAGTTAGGTATTATTTGAACAATGTGATTCATAGGAATCATTGTGTAATGTATCTTGAAGACATGGAATGACAAATGCTATTTAAAGAATGTTGTCTGTATAACATTCCTGAGTTTCTCACCTTTTCCTTCTCTAATTTTCCAATGCAGATAACAATACCCAGACCTTCAGTGGCATCCACACAGTCTGCTTCAGAGAGCTTTCATTATGGCCACCAGCTAGAGAAAAGAGAGCAGGATGCTCAGTCTATGGAACACACCGTGGAACTTTCCTCTCCAAAGGGAAGTTTGCCAGGTTTGGGTGTGACAGAAGACACACTTCCAGCCAGTGCCAGCAGACCAGATTTGGTACTTAATATCAGCCAAGAGGTGCTTGACAGGGAAGGAGTTGTCAAAGAACATGTCAACGACCTGGACTGTGGCCAAAAGAACCTACCTGAACAACATAGTGGGACACAGGAAGAGAAAGAACTTGAAAACATTCCTGTAGAGGAGGCTGAGAAAGAAAGGCTTCCAGTGGTTTCTGAGGACGCCATTGAAATGCTAAGCAAAGAACAGAATTCTTTGCCAGGAAACTCAAAATCTGCAGAGGAAGAACCTCTAACGAATACTGAAGCTGCTGAAGAATCAAAGCCAAGGCCCGTCTGTTTGGTGCCAAATCAGGATGAGGTTCTGAAGTCAATAGCACCTAAAACATCAGAATTTTCTCCCTCAAGACTTACCAACCCACATGCTAATAGACAGGCAAGCAAAATAGCACCAGTTCAGGAAAATGGTTTTCATTCTAATAAGGAAGAAGTCCATATCGAAGACTTGAAATGCCACCAGGTGGCTCTTACTACTTTTTTGCACCAGGAGGACAAAAAAGAGAAAAATGCTCCCAGAAATGGGGAGTTATTCCACTGCATTTCAGAAAATGAGAGTTCTCATCGATCTAAGAAGGACTTAGTTAAATCTCCTTTTGTATTTAGGCAGAGCCGAATCCCAGTGTTAGCACAAGAGATAGACTCAACATCGGAGTCCTCTTCTCCTGTTTCAGCAAAGGAAAAGCTTCTTCTAAAAAAGGCCCATCAGACAGACTTGGTCAGACTACTCATGGAAAAGAGACAGCTCAAATCTTTCCTTGGTGACCTCTCAAGTGCCTCTGATAAGTCACTGGAGGAAAAAATGGCTGCTGCTCCAGTACCATTTTGTGAGGATGATGTCTTATCCTCATTTTCTAGATTGACACTGGACTCTCATTTCAGCAAGCAGACAGAAGATAGCTCTTTATCTCCAAGTAGCCCTCAGTCCAGAAAAAGCAAGATTCCAAGGCCAGTGTCCTGGGCAACCACTGATCAAGTCACCAATTCAAGTTCAGCTCAGTTCTTTCCTCGGCCACCACCAGGAAAACCGCCTACTAGACCTGGGGTAGAAGCTAGGTAATGCAGAGAAAATAGAAAAAGGTTTTCAGGTTGAAAATGGATTTGAGCTAGACTGCAGTTACTGTGCAGCATGTAATCCTGTAGAAGTTCCATCCTTTAATTTTTTAAAAATGCTGTCCTTCAGTTCTCTGAGAAATCTTATATTTTTGAACGAATGAGGAGAGGCTGTTGCACAAGAATGAGCCTGCTTCATTGTTAAACCTTGTACATCAATAGATGTGTATTTTGAAACCTGTCAATCCATAACTAAATCTTTACACTTTTTTTTAAAGTGGGATCACTGTTCTGGAATTGTTGGTTATTCACAAACCCAGAGGAATCAATAGGATCTGTCCTATCCAGCCCTTTGAAAATTAAACACTTCTTATTGTAGACATTTTAAGTATTTGGGTTTGGAGATTCCAGACATCAGTATTTACTTAGTTAGCTATGCTCAGATCATGACTAAGTAAAAACAACTAATTAAAGGAGGGCGGAGTGAATTCTAGAAGCCACTTTTGCCAATTCTGTATACAGACAACCATGATCTAGTTTCTTCAGTGCCTACATTACCAGGATAAGGAGAATTTTGATACAGTAATGTGAAATCCTCTGAAGGAAGTTGTGGCGTGCCTTGTCATTCCTTAAAGTTATGTATAGGAGTGTATTGATGATGTGCAGGAATGGATGTACCCCTCCGAATCAGAGGCAATAAGCACTGCTCTTCACTGTGCTTCTTCCAGCACCACCAGCAAATTTCAGTTATCCTGTAAACACTTAGGTTGTTTATGTGAGTGAGTTTATGCAAATATAAATACTGTGTTGATGTGAACAGCACAGAAGCCAAAACCTAGATTCAAACACCTCTACCTTATAGCTCCAGATGTCTGGTCTGCAATATAAGCTCATCCCTAGTTTCTAGTGGTACTGTGTTTCTTTCTATATGAACTTTAGTGAATAGATGGGAACAGAAATAATCTTTCTTCGTTTCTTCTTAAGGTTACGCAGGTACAGAGTCCTAGGGAGTAGCAGCTCGGACTCAGATCTTATCTCTCGACTGGCTCAAATCCTACAGAATGGATCTCAAAGACCAAGGAGTTCTACCCAGTGTAAGAGTCCAGGATCTCCACATAGTCCAAAAACACCACCCAAAAGCCCTGTCATCCCCCGACGCAGTCCCAGTGCCTCCCCTAGGAGCTCTTCTTTACCCCGTACTGCCAGTTCTTCTCCATCCCGGGCTGGGAGACCCCATCATGATCAGAGGAGTTCCTCCCCACATCTTGGGAGGAGTAAATCACCTCCTAGCCATTCAGGCTCCTCATCTTCTAGGAGATCCTGCCAACAAGAGCACTGCTGCAACAAACCAAGCAAGAATGGTCTGAAAGGATCTGGCAGTTCCTTCCACCATTCCCCAAACACTAAGACTCCCACAGGAAAGAGCAAATCAACCACTAAGCTTAGCAGATAGGAACTGGGCCTTGACAGGTATAAAGCCTCCTCCTAAATCTGATGCATGTTGTGTCTGTGTACTGTGTATTTAAAAAAAATAATCAAAAAAAGTATATTAAAAAAACGGTGTTGAATCTGCGCTTTTTAAAGAAAGTAAGCATCATAAATGATTCATGAGAAAGCATACTGTGTAAATAAGTGGCCAGGCATTGCCTAAGAGCAGGCAGCAAGCAGATCCACAAGAGGAAAAGTAGAGGCCAGGATAAGAATGACTAGGTAGTCAAAGAGGTGCAATGCATTTAGAGTTGAAAATATCTCTATGGTGAGTGTTTTAAAAGGGTATTTATTTCTCTGTTTTTAGTTTACCTAGCTAGAAGATTTGGCCTAATTATTTAAGGCCTTACATACTGAAGGAGTATGTAAGAAAACCTGAAATGGTTATTCCCAAAATGACGTCACCACTTGGGAGATAAGTACTGCTCAAGCATGTCTTTGCAGTTTTAAAAAAGCACACAATTTAGAAGATGATGGTATTTCTACCTTGTAAGTCTCTTCTATTTTGAGCTGCATACATCTCTGAGTCACTCAGTGCTCATCTTGTCCCGTCTACCATGGCACAGATTTTTTTACCTAAGGAAGGTACCTTGCCCCTTCTTCACACTGATGACATTTTAAAATTAATATTAACACTTGCCAAGGTATTTTTATAGCTATATTTTTACTTGTTTAGTACTGATTAGGATCCAAGAAGCTAATTCTCAGTTCTATCTCATACACTTCTTTGAGAGTCATAGTAGGGGTTCTTCAAATTGTGTTTGGTAGAATTTGGAAAAGCATTCCTGTCTAGGAAATGAGAGAAAGGAGGAGATGTCTCCATTTCACTGAATGTTGCAGATTTACAAGAAATTGCAATGTAAGTTAGAAAACAAGTTAGAAAACAGAAGCACTTTTTTCCCCCTTAACTGCAAAAAGAACCCTTGTTATTGCTAGCTTTTGTTTTTCTATTAGTTAGGGATCATTTAAACAATTGATCTTACCATGCAGAGATGATTACCAACCAAGGTTTGCTTTTTTGGTCATTTGTTTTATAAAAACAGGAGAGATGAAACGGAGATGAGGAGATTGTCTACTTCATGAACTTGGTAGGTTATAGCTGACAGAAATATACTTGACATCTGTACAGAATCTGGGTAAGAATATTAGTCATCAAAGCAAAATACATAGAAAGCAATCTGAGGTACTTTTTTGTTGGATTCTTTTAATTCTTTTGCCCAATTTTTTTTTGGTAGCCAAGCTTCGTTGTCTGTGAGTAAAGTCCATGGTGTCTAATTCCTCTAATTTTGTTTGGTAGTTACTTAATAATCTCTTGTGCTCTACAGGATCTCTGTAGGGAACATAACGGTACAGTACCTTTTGGTATATTCAGAAGAGAATAGTGGGTCGGAATAGTAACACACAAGAACGCAAGCCTGAGAAAGATGCAGCCAGCTCTCCCTAATTATCCCTGTTGTGGGAACGCTGGATGTGTAGGAGACTTGTCAGTTACTGATCTGCTTGCTCTAGTCATATGCCTCTTCAGCCAGCATCTGTGCTTTTTTATTTAATCTCTGCCAAATGAATACCTTTGGATTAAAAAGGGAATATTTTGTCTCTGAGCTAACACATTCTAATGCTGCATTAAAGCTGCCCTGGAGCTGCACTGAATTTCACTTGCTTTGTCAGACTATGTTGATTTGATTCCCCCCCCCCCTTACTATGAATATGTATATTGTTTCCCATACGTAATGTAGCACAGTGTGGAACCTTAATTTCATTCAGGTTTCAAGCACTACAGATGAATGCAATAGGTAGGGTATACCTGCTTTTTCTGAAGAAACTGTACCATTGGAAAGTCCTATTCCTTTGTATTATATTGTATAATAGGGGCTATACCAATAATTGCATGTCCTCATGGTAAATTATATAATATAAATATTTATATATATATATACATATATGTACATGCTTATATAAACTCATTCTTTCTCATTTTTCATTTGTAATTTATGGACCACAGATAATACAGTTCCCTTTCTGTTAGTTCCTGAATACTTTTGGCGCTACATCTTCTATTCCCCCCCAAATTTCTGGAATGCACAAATTCTAATAGCCTTTATACCTTGATACAAGACTGAAGGACTGCTGATTTCTCAACCAGCCAATGTTTTGTCTTACAGCTTGCTTTTTTTCTTTATAATTTTGTGTGTCCATTTGCATAGGGAACGAGAACAGAGACTCAAAGGTATTATTATTTTTTATTACAAATAGGGCTTGTGGTTATTAATTTTTATTTCATAATGTAAATTCTTAATTGTTATGAATACTTGTCATATAGGAGCAGTGACAGTCAATGAATATCTAACAGATGATTGTGTCAACAACAAATTCCATCTTTTCCTTCCTGTTTTCCTCATGTTTCCCTACAGTACACCATAAAGAGAATTTGGTCCCATTGTGGTATTTTTGCCCTGGGCACTGCTGGAATTATTTGCTGAGGTGGTGTGGCAGCCTGTGGTTATTTTTCCTCCCCTCCTCCTTATTTCTGAAAAGCATTTATTGTGGTCTTGTAAGCTCATTCCTACATTAACATGGTCAGTTTTAATAGGTACCAGCTTTACGCATCCTTGCCTGAATGCTGAAGTTGAGGTGTTTATATTTTCTCTCCAGTGTAGCAGGATCCAGAAACAGGTAATTGCTTTGCAGGTGAGAAAGAATATTACACCTAAGGATTTTTTTATGTTGTCTTCAAAGTACAGACTTGTCCGTTGTTACACATTACTATGTAAAATAAATCAATGCTGTAGAAATTCACTTGTACTTGAACTACTTGCCAATGTAAAAATAGTAAACTATGCCAAAACGGAGAAAGAGATAGCAGTCATGATTGATGACCCAGGCTTCTTTCAGTGCAGAAAAAGGTAAAAGGACTGAATATCCCCAGCTGCATTTTGCTGTGGATTCAACGGGATCTAGTGAGAAAATCATGAAGATCTGAATGGAGGAGTGATTGTGAATAACTTATCCTGAGTTACCTGCTCTTCTGGAGTTTTTTATTGCTTGATACCCTTCCCGCAAAAGTTTACAGAATTGCTTACTATAGTCTAATGTAGCAGTCAGTTAATGTAGTTAGGTAATGGTCAGCTGATCAACTCATACATAAATATTAGCTTAATATTTTTAGAGGGCCTGTATAATCATCAAGAACTGAGTAAGCTTCAATATTTGAATATGCAACTGACTCTGCATAAAAACACCAATGTACATGTGTGTGGCCCTTGTGCAGAGTGAATGAATGGTTTACAGAGGGTTATCTGCAAAAAATTTTCAGGGACGGTGAAGATTTTTCTCCATTGTACAAACCGGTTACAGTTGTTATGCATAGCACACTGCAGCTTACCCAGGTATTTTAGCTGGGAAACAATGTAATTCAAGGAGCTGTTGCTTTGTCCTCTTCAAGCCTCCATTTCTTTGGAGGGCAGTGCAATGGAGCCATGACATGTAGCAGATGCAGATGCCACACACGTGTTTCCTCTTTATGGTGTTTCCTGTGTTGTGGCTGGCACTTTGGAGCATTTTTTTAGAGAAATTGAGGCATGAAGCCTTTAAACTAAAATAGAACTTGAAAAGACTGAACATTTTACGCAAACTTTTGTGCTGCAATAGTGCATGGTATAATCATGTTGCAACCTCAAAAATCTATAGTAATATTAATAAACCTCATTATTAATTACAAATGCCAATTACTAATTAAGTAAAATCCTGTTAAAAGTAGTAGAAGGTGTAATACCATAGAGCAACAATGGCAAGTTGTATGATGCTAGGCACCTATCTACTGCTTAGGCAAGGTCGGTAAGCATAGAAAATTCACTGCTCAAAGGCAGGAGCAATATGAGGTCTTAACTGCTAGTTATATACCATTATTCAGGAGGCAAACCCCTGGGGAGTGACTCGGGGCGTTCATTATAGGCACCAGCCACATCCTGTCTTGGGAAATCTGGACATATTCTTGCCTTGAAGTCTGCATGTCTGAGATCAAGCTTTCTCGCATACCTCACTAAACAGTCTTGATGTAAAGGGGAGGATCTGGTCCTATATATTTAAAAATAGCTTGAAATATTTTACATCTGAAAAAGACTTGCAAGAGCTCTATCATTTACAATTTGTAGTATTATGGTATTAACTATAGTTGGGAAAACACACAATTTTGATTTTATATATATAAATAGGCATTTGTACATAAGTGTATCTATATATACACTTATATAGATACTGTATATTATATAGAAACATGTATACATACATACATATGTGTGTATATACATATAGATAGGAACAGTCTCAGCTATTGCATCCTGTTCACTGGAATTCATTTGCCAGAGTGAACCAAGGCCTGTTTTGCTTTGATTTGCTCTGATCTCCTCTTCATCTACCATAATTTTGCTATGCCCTAATTCCGATTCTTTATCTTTTCCATATTACAAGGCCTGATCCTATAGTCCTACTTGGGCAAAACTCCCGTAAGTCCTTCTTACTGCAGTAACTTTTAGGCAATGGTTGACTATAATGCTTCTGAAAAAATATTTTCTTTTTCTCTTTGATGAGAATGTAGACAAAGCCAGACTTACAGTAGAAACTCTTTCCTGTAAACAGAACTTTTCCATAATGAACTGGACAATTTTTTGGAACACCAAGATGCATAAATTCTGATAAGAAGCGATTATTCCAATTTCTTAAAAGGGTCTAATGGCAAACTAGGGATATGTGCCTCCAATTTTTATATATATGTTTAATGAGAGAGGAGTCTTCTGAAAAGGAATAGGAGAAAAAAAGAGAGCTCAAACTCAAATTGGTTTCTCATTATAGGCCTATAATATATTAATCTTAATTTTTTCATGCAGGACTGATCCTGTGAGGTGACAAGAGCCATGCCTGTCTTCTCAATTCCAGTGAGCAAGGGGCTGCTTAGGTGTCTTTTGTTAACACCGTGATTCCCTATGGCACGTTCTCTGTATCCTTTTCCACTGCAAGGAGTGGTCAGAGAACGGTCAGCTATATTATATAAATAAAAGTCTTGACGATTATCCATGATTCCTTTCTTCATCTGGTAAAAGCTTTGGATGCTCGTTCCTATGTTTGAGACTTGTGGAACAGTGCAAAATATTTTTATTCTTTTTTTTTTTTTTTTCTTTAGCTAACCTAGTAGGCAGTGAACTGAAGGGTTTTGTTTGCTGTTTTGCTTTTGGCTCAAATGTCATTGGTTGCAATTACTGCAATTTTCAGTAACTGATAACGCTGGCAAAAGGAAGCGAGGTTCAGTGTTTTGACTACATGCAACACATAGGTCTTACATTTCTTAGCTAATACATGCAAATTGCATAAACACGCACCTCACACAAGAACACCTCAGCTGTCTGCTTGAAGCCAGTCTTCCCTACACACAACATTTGTAAAAGAGAGATGATATAAAAGTCAGCCTGGATTGTGTAATAATTGTCTGGAATTATCTTACGTTACTGTCAAATGCCAAAAAGTTTTATCACTCATTTTCCTGTGGCTTAAATAATCAGGCTTTTAAATATTAACCTTTGAGGTGTTTGGTTTTTAAGGAAAAATGCATAGGAGTGTATTGTTTTGAAGTTTAATGTATTGACTTGGCGATTACTCCAGCCATCCAGGTTTGAACACATAGGCTGATTTTACTCTCCATTGTTGGTAACACATTCTCTCTTAACAGTAGTAGTGACAAACCCAAATGTTAGCACGTCATTGATGTATTTCGCTTCTGTTTCTCCTCTACACGAAGAGCTTGGACCCTTGGGAATTCTTGCTGTTCTTGTGCAGGTGAAACTTTCATTAAAATTCATATAGGGTCTTGTTTTGTTGAGGATTTTTACCCTGTTTAGGGACTAAAGGAATAAACTCACTCTATAAATATCATATTTGCAGTTGCTATATTTTAAATTGGAAAATGCTTATTTTTTTTATTACTATTATGACATGACATGCCTTTTGATCTCTACTTTTCTGTAAGAATTACTGCTGAGAGTCAGCTTTGGCCAGGAGTACAAAGTGGTTTCTTCTAAAACAATACCACAAGTGGGTTACTTGTATGACGCCCTGAGCGTCCACAACTGTCTGTGGGAATTCAGCTGGAATTAATTTGAGTTACAGATGTTTTGTTTCCTTTTGAGATCACTTGATCTTTGACCTAACTTTTATATAAAGGAGCTGTAATAACAGCAGACCAGCTTGCTCCAAAAGATACAGTGTAATTAGTTCCGTCTGCCTGGCTTCAAATCCTTTTAAACCCTTGTCAGCTGCCTGGCAGGCAAGGTCATAAAGGTTTGACACAAGGTGAGGTGGGATTTTGGGGGCTATTTCACATCTTTTTCCTCTGACTGAAGATCTGGATTGGTTGCCTAGAAGCCTTCTCTGCATCCTCTTTACATTCCTTGGCTAGAAAGCAGGATTTGAAATTCTTCCCCAGCTTCTAACTTTCTTTCTATAGGCTCAGCCCAGAGGTGAGCTGCAGTGCTTGTACTAAGAGATGTCAATTTTCAAATGCTTTCCTATGAATATCCAAACTAGTAAACTAAGGAAATCACCAGCAATGCCTTCAGACAAGTACTGACTTTTTGTAGCTGCCAGCCAATGGCTGCTAATCTAAAATCTCTGGGCAATACCACAAAGAATGAAATCTGTGTATTAATTAAAAATACAATGTTGTCACCCTGTGAGAAATTAAGTAGTCAGTAGTAAAATCTGCAGCATGATTAAATTAAGTGGAATGCAGTTCCAAGATTGTTTGTTACCATTAAGGAAGACAAACGTTGAGTCCTTCAAATTCTCTCGCTCAGTGATTGCAGTTCTCTTCCACATCTTGGAAATCTTCTAAGCCATTCTTTTCCTTTTAATTTTGCTCAGGCACCCAAGAACATAAAGAGTTAATGCCCTTGTAATGGTCATTTGTACATAAAGTTGTAATTATTTATTTTCTCATTTGTACCATATCAAGGCTTTGTACAATGTTTTAAGTTTTGTTTTCAAATTATTTTGTATTTTATTTTTATAAACTGGTTCTAAATAAAATACTCATTCAGCATGCAAAACCTCAGTTCTTGTGTTTGTATAATGATGTAATTATTTATAAAGCTTCAGCTGATTTTTTTTCAGTATTTTTTTATTGTTGTAACCCTGTACTTTAAATGGAGAAAGTGCTTTGACAGTGATTTTTTTTTTCTGTTACAAGAAAGCGAAAAGCAAGTGTCTGTTGGTACTACTGTAATATGAGTCAGATGTTCATATTGCAAGTCAGAATGATTGGATCAATGGAAGTTTTACTGATTTAGTAGGTTCATGTGTTGTATATTAATAAGAATAGAAGAACTCAACCAGCCTCCTCAGAAACCTCCCTTTCTATTTGCTCTTGCTCTTATCCATGCTGTCTGTATTCAGCCAAACAATAAATGATTGCCACAGCCAGATCAGATCAATTTTAGTAACAATATGGTGGATTCCAGCCTTGTCATTCTGAAAAGCCAGCTGCTGCTGCTTTTTTTTTTTTTTTTTTTTTAGTTTTCCCCTTAAAAATTATAATTTCTTATTTAGTCAGAGGCCACTGTACTTGATTTCTTTGGAGGCGGTCAGGTGTCTGGATGTAGTCACTGAGCTTTTACAGCCTCTTGAGGACACCTGTCATCTTCTGTACAATACACTTAAGTGGCAGATAGCAGAGAAATAAATAAACAGAAGTTGTTACTCAATCTGAGCAGTTTATGCTATGTGGAAATGCAGTGTTAAACTACCAGTTGCTCTAGTTTCCTCCAAGATCCTTTCATTTCTCTTTCTAGTAAAACTAGCTAAAAGTAGTGTATCTTATCATCACAATTTTTATTTGCAGTTTATGTGCCTGCATGTCTTAGTCCTTGTATGCTGTGGAAAATATTGCCTGCTTTTTACGCAGCAGAACAAGGTTTTTAGGGAAGTCCAGAAGAATTGGAGAAAATTCCCTGGATCTCTTTCTTGGCATTATCACTGTTATGCCTTGTATGTAAGGCAAATTAAAAGCCAGCTCTGCCCTTGTTCAAATCATTGGCAGTATTTTCATCAAGCTTCGTGACCAGGTCATTAGCTCTTGTCATTTATAGAAATAGCCCAAATGGCTTCACACGACAGGAAACAAATTGGGAATTCATTTACTCAGTAACATTCCAAGAAAATGATGTTTAATTTTCTGTTAAGAGCAGCCAGAAATTTAATGGCATGCTTCTGGATGGTATGTGCTTTTGGTGCTCCCAACAGAACCATCATTTGATCACAGAAAGGGTGCATAAAGAAAGAGCAAGCCACCTCTTTTAATTTGAAGATGAAAATAACAAATTTGCACACTCTGTACTGGTGACAAGTAGCTCAGTAACTTTCCTTGTTTAAAACATTATGTAAATCTGGATCATACCAGAAATGGAAGAGTGGTTTTGATCTGGCTCCAGTATATGTTAGCGGTATAACTGACAGACTGTGGGGAAGAAGCAAGATTGGAACAAAGACGCTGTGGCAGATCGATGTTGAGGTCTGGTGGTTGCCTGGCCACTGAAGTGTCTTTCAGCATTGCCTGGCTTGTCATCTTCATTCGTACAGGAGATCCAATCTGCCCGCTCTGCTTTTAGGATCTTTAGGAAGCTGTGCTTCCCTGCGCTTGTACTGTAGCTGCCTCTCATTTAAATTTGTACTTGAACATGAGGAAGCTATGTAGTGCACACAAGTCAGCTCTGCCTATGTTGGGGCCCGAAAGGAGTTGTCTAGGATGGCCTCCCTCCTCTTGGGACCAACAACCAAGTTCGTGATACCCCTGGACTGAATTAAGGTGAAACGACACCAGCCAACCAGTTTAACAATTTATTAATACAAAATACAAGGCATGAGGTTAGATGCAATAACTCAATGGCAACTACTTAACTGGACAACTCAACTAGTCAAACAAGTCCCCTGCCACGTGTCTTTCACAATTTGATAGAGAGAGGAGGAGAGAGAGGGACAGGGACAGAGACAGACAAAGAAGATATCGCCACCCATGGATCTAGCGGCGTCCTGTTGGTCCTCTTGATTATTGGTGTTTTGGTGGGGCCCCCCCCCCCCCCCCGCCCAGCTCCTGATGGTACCATTTTATACAGTCTGGGTCAAGGCAACGGCACATTTACCACGTAGACTTTGGTACCCACGTGATGATCGTGTGATGTCTCCAGTCCGCTGCGCGTGCAGATGTGTTCTTAGGGGGTTGTCAGTTGTCGGGTGCCCCCACTAAGTGCCGTGACCACCAGTCGGTCTTTCATTGTGCCTGCACCGTAGAGATCGCGCCAGGGATTGCACCAGGCTGTGGGTTCTTGTCGTCTTGTGGTTTCCTCTGTACCAAGAAACGTTTAAGACAGATGACCACGCATCTGTCCCCTTTAGCCTAGAAATGCTGTAGTAAGCGAAATTCAAGAATTAACAACTGGATAAAGAACTGAAACATTGCAAGAAAGTCAGACAGGTAAGAATTGGCTGTTGCAACCTGGACAAGCTCAAACTGCTGCCCAAGAGGACCAGGGAAACTTTAGATCATGTTTTGCTAATCTACCTGGAATGTCACGGTAGCATTAATTGCTTCTTTGTCCATGAACAAAATAGAAATTGAAGGGTACCTTCTTCAGTTACAGAAAACACTGCTCGAGAGAGCCCATCTGTACTAATGGGGGAGAAATTATGCTTCCAACCGGTTAGTTTGGAAAGCTTTTAACAACATAGACTCAAAAATCAGATTTAGTGTTAGTCCTTTCCCCATTTTTAAAACCAGTAATTTATGAATACGGTAGTGATACCTGTCACCCACACCATCTCCTTTTGTTACGGTAAACCTGAAAATGAGAACCTCCTCTTCTTCAAAGCATTAATCTCAATTAGTAATGTGCTGTACATGCTTATGTGTTAATTTTGTGAGATGTTTCCGTGTTTTACTCTATCTATGATGCTGAAGGGAAACACTTGATAGCAACGTTGACTAGTTCACGTTTTATTAGGTGGCAGCTGTCAGTTTTTGAGGCGTGTGTGTGATCGGTACACCATAATGGTGTAAGGGCAGAAGTAAAATAAAGTACTTAAAAGTACATTTTCATATGGTATAGTGCTCTGCCAAAGCTGACTGCAAAAATGACGTACCTTACCTTACGATTACATGTTCTTATGCTGCTAGGAGAGGGACAATTGCATTGCCATTCTCTACGTCATTTGTATTTGCTGAATTCTTGCAGCGGGAATGCTTGTGCAAAATGACTGGAAAACTAGAGGCAGCTAGTCATTGCTGTAGGCTAAATTTATCTGTAGAATTTTAATATCGGTGATAAATGCTTAAGAAGAGGACGTGCATGATTTTTCAGGTCATCGGATAAAATTGCAGGTGAGAGGGTTTTCATTTCCCCTCCAGTATGGACACTGGACGTATGAACACAGCACTGCCGCTAGTTTTGAACTGTGCAAAGTAAAGCAATTCCAATGTATAAGCCTTAGACATACCAGCCTTAAACACATCTTAAGACTAGTGCCAGTGACAATAGTTTTCTCCTATCTGAATGTGAAAAGGAGATTTTTCTTTTTCACGTTAGGATAAAATGATTCCTTCGTGCTTGTTTCCGAGTTGACACTTAACAGGTTATTTTTTGCTCCAACTTCTCTTTCTTCTTCCTTGGATATATAGTCAAGAGAATGGAAGATTTTATTCATCTCTCTGATAGGTGAAAATGAAAGCTTCCTAAACTATGCAGGAGCATTTGTTCTGCCTGGAGCAAAGTCAGCCCCTGCTTCCTGCAATTTGTTTAACAGCAAATCTAACTTCTGTTTCATGTAAAACAATACGGAAACTTTTTTGCTCTCTGTATTTCAACTGTTGTGGTATTGATTCCAGAAGGCTTGCAAAATCTGTTGGGAGATACGGCCTGCTTATAAACCATATGGGGAAAACTTATTCCATGTCAAAACCAGGCATCACTCATCAATTACTATTTTTTGCTGTATTTCTCTGCTTTAGTCATGTGACAAGAAAGCGCCTACCCTGCTAGCCCAATAAAACAAAATGCCTTTGAGGAAAAGGTGCATTTGACAAGCTGGGAATGAACAATAGCCAGGTGGAGCAATGCTGTGCGAATTCTGAGGAGTACGTTCATGAATCAACAGCTCAGTGTCCTAAACCATTCGTAGAGTTAAGCAGGTATGTCAAACTCTTCCTGCGATGCCTTGCACAGCTTAGACTTGCTTAAAAAAAACCCAACCAACAACAACCAAGCAAACACCCCCAACACTATAATCAGAAAAAGCAAGTACTTAAAAAACCCAACTACTTCTGACATCTGTTTAATCAAAAAACTGTGCAACTTGTGTAAGACAGCTCCTGCTGGTCACCAACGATAACGTTACTTTTTTTACCCAACTCTCATGCCTTTTATTTTTCAAAAGGTCACATAAACCAAAGGATGATACAGACAAGAGTCTTAGTCAAAATAAATCTGTTTTTTTGTTTGTTTTTAAGGGAGTAAGAGGATAAAGAGAACGGAAGAAAATTATTAGCCAACTGCAACAGAGTTAACAAACAGGAGACTGGTAATTAGTGTTTAATGCCACCTATTGCGAAATGTTTCCCACTGGGAAAAATGTGGGAGGCAAGTCCACTTTGCTCCTTTGAAGTCACAAGCCGGAGCAGAACATACAACAGCACCTAACACCACAGTCACTTTACATATATTCAAGTTTTCACACATCTGCAAAGCAGAAGTAGTAGCAGCCATTTGGATGTTCTTTCTTAATGGTTCTCAGGGGGGGCCTAGGAAATTCAGAAGGACCTGGTTCTTGTGACATGGAGCTGGAGCTGCAGCTGCTGCTTCTGCTGCTGCTTCCAGCCACCTGCGCTCTACCTCTGTCCTCAGCGGGGGAGACCTGGGGGGAACCCGGGCTCAGGTACCCGGCTGTGGTCTGAGTGGAGGCGGTGGCGTACGTGGTCGGGCCAGTGTTGTTTTTCACGTAGACGTTTTTGATAGCAACAAGTGTATGCGCCATGATGCTGAGGCTGTTACTCAGCTCTTGCATGCCTTGCTGCAGCAGCCGAAGGTTGTGGTTGACACTGTCAAAGCCAGACTGGATCACCTGCATCTGGGTCTGCTGAATCTGCACGAGGTCCTCTTCAGTTATTTCACTTTGGTCTGCCTGGGACCTGCCTTTTGTTTTGGCTTTTACTTTCCCAGAGGAACCACCGCCCGATGTCCCCAAAAAAGGTAGTTGTTCCTGGCTAGGTGGAACCACTGCCATGTCCTCAGAGCTTTCTTCTGGCTCTACCACCTTCACTACTATTTCTTCTTTGAGGTTCATCTTCTCGAGACCGGATTGATGAGATGGGCCGGGATTGTCATTAAACCCTAGAGGTGATGGGGGGAGAGGAAAAGCAAAGGAGTCAGTGAGAAGCCTCACGACCTTAGCGGTCAGCGAAACGTGCGCTCATCCACTAAGGGCTAACCTTAGTCCTTGAACCAAGACTCCACAACTCCGCTGCGTTACCCTTGGTGCTTTAAGAACGCACATTATTACCTCGACAGGTGGGAAGAAAACCCCGAAGGCGCGTTCACCAGTTAAGAATATATTTACACGCTACGGCTCCCTCACCGGCCCCACCACAGAAGCCGGGTTTTAGGTTCCAAGAGACAGAGGTGGTTGCAAGCTCATTTCACGCTCCACCCTGCGCGCGGTCACCGGTCACGGCGTTACCGAAACCCTGTGACTGCGAGAAACCCCTTGGTGCGGAAGGCGGTCGTTTCCGCGCACTAAAGGGATCGATCTCTCCCCGGTACACACGAAGTGACGAACTCGCAGCGCTGTGCACGGACTGCCCAGCACTGCGCGCTGGCACGGCTTTTCGCGCTTGCTAGGCGGCGGGCAGGTACTCGAGCGGGGAGCCCGCTGCGGCCGCGGCTCAGCGCCGTTCCTCCCCCGGAGGCCGAGGTAAGCGGCTGCCGGGGCTCCCGCGGCGGGACGGGACGGGACGGGGACGCGGAGGGTGCGGGGCAAGCGCCGCTGGGGGGGGGGGGGGGGGCGGGGGGGGGTGTCGGTCCCGCAACTCACCCATCTCCCCCACGACGGCGCCGGGCAGCTCCAGCGTGTCGATGCCGCCCACGATGGGCACGGCCTCGGCGGGCAGCAGGGAGCCGTAGGCGCGGTGGTGGTGGTGGTGGTGGTGGTGGAGGTGGTGGCGGCGGCCGGGCGGCGCGGCGGTGGCGGCGGGCGGCATCTCCTCGGGGGCCAGGAGGAGGCCGAGGGCGGCGGGACCCGGCGGCCCGCAGCCCTGCGAGAGGCGGCAGAGCTTGCTGCGGTCGCGGCGCTTCAGGTCTCGCCAGCGCTTCTTCAGGTCCTCCACGTCGCGGGGGCAGGCGGCCACCGGGTTCACCTTGTGCCGGATCAGCTCCCACACCTTCCGCTTCTGGCCCGGGGAGGCGCGGCCCGGCCCCGCCGCGAACAGCAGCTGCTCGTGCTTCAGCACCTGCTCGATCAGCACTTCCGTCTCCGCCTCGTTGAAATTCGCCTTGCGCCGCTTGGGCGACTCCTCGGCCATCCTCCGCCGTCGGGGAGGGGGCCGGGGCAGCACCCCCCCACCCACCCACACACCTCCCCCACCCCCCCACCCCGGCCCCCGGCGGGCGCGGAGCCGCGGGGGGCGCCGCTGCCCCTTCCCCCGCCCCGGCCCGCGGGTGCCGCCGCCGCTAGGCCGGGCCCCGAGCCCTGCTGGGGAAGCAAATACCGCGCATGAGAGGAAAAGACGCGCACGGGCCAGCGCAGGCGCCCCGTGCCCCGCGTGTTGACATGGGGAGGGGGACCGGCCCCCGGCCCCGGCCCGCGCCGGCCACGCCCCCGCCCGCCTACCCCGGCGGGAATCCCCGCCGCCGCCCCGCCCCGCCCCGCCCCGCCCCGGCGGGGAGGGGGAGGACGCGATCACGGACGCGGGCCCGCCCGGCCGCGCGTGGCGCGCTCGCCCCCAGCCGGCGCCGGCCCGCCCCCCCCGCCGCGGGTTGTGCGCGTGCTCGGCGGCAGCAGTAGCGGCAGCGGCAAGCAGCAGCCGGGAATGGCGGCTGTTTTGGAGCTGCTGCTGCAGGAGGAGGTGGCGGTCGGCGCCGTGGTGCGGTGGCTCCGGCACGGCCCCGGCCCCGGTTCCCGCTCAGTTGAGGTAACGCGCGGCGGATCGTCCGTCCGTCCGTCCGCCCGCCCGCAGCGCCCTGGCTCCGGCGGGGCCGGGCCCGCCGCCGCGCCACCCTCCCCTGAAGCTCCCCGGGGCCGTGCGGGGAATTTTGTCCGCCCCGGCGCTGAGCCCGCGTGGGTCAACGCGCGGCCGCGGCGAGGAGCCCGTCTGCGGCCGGGAGCTGGGGCCGAGCTCCGTCTAACAGCCGGCGGCACCGCCCCCGCCCGCGGGCGGGCTCTGAGGAGAGCGGCGGGAAGGCGAGGCCGCCGCCCGGCGAGAGGCTGGCGGCGGTGTGAAAACCGTTTAAAATCGGCAGGGCTGAGCCCGCCGGGAGCTCGGCGCTGCCCGGGCCGGGCGGCCGCGGCCTCCGGCGGGCGGTGGCTGCGGGGCTGAGGCGGCGGCGGGGCGGGAGCGGCTGGTCGGGGAGCCCTGCGGCGCGATGGCGGTGCCTCGGCCCCTTGGCTGTCGGGTGCGAGCGGTAGACCGGAGGGAGGGAGGGGAGGGCAGCTGGCGCCCTGAGGAAAGGCCGTGACACGAGGGGGCGACGCTCCCCGCGCCTTTGGCGGGGAAAGTAGCGGTGAGAGGCGGACGAAGCTGTGGGCGGCCGGCGCAGTCCGCCTGCGATGCCGCCCCGCGCCCGAGCCTTGGGCCCGGCGCTCCGAGGCGCGGCTCCGTCCTGAGGGCTCGGTGCGTGGCTCTGGGCAAACGCCGCTGCGTCTCCCGACCGGTCCGCCCGTCCCGCCTGGGCGTTGAGGAGGATCTTTCAGGGCTGGGAGAGGATTCTTGCTGGGTTTGAGTAGGCCGAGTTTTGTAAGGGGATATGGCTGGCGGATTTGGGTTCCTGTGGTAATAAAAGCACTTGTAACCACAGATGGACTACGAGTGCTTGTATTTCGCTCTTAACGTAGAGGAGCAAGTTGCCTTTAAAGCATTTTCTGCCTGAGCCCTTCACAGCACGTTACCTAGTATTAATTAAAATCAAAACTCACTGCTGTCGCCCAGACGAGTTAGTCAAGTATCGCTGTCGTCCTAAACTTGCGCGGGAAGAAGGGACCAACGCTTTATGTTGTCTGGTATTTCCTAAACTGTGCCTTGCAGAAGCAGACCTGTGGAGGTTATGAAGTTTGAGGCGCTGACAGCTCAGCCAGCACGGTGTGGGTGAGGGGGTGCGGAGGCGGAAAAGTTTGCCCTTGCAAGGGAATTTACAACTGCCTTTCGCTGCTGGGAGCAGCTCAGTTGCTTCAGCGTGGGAAAGCAAGTGGGAGGCTGGCACCTGCTGACAGGTTGCTGTTACCCATCTGTGGAGGAACCGAACCTCTGTTAAGTTGCAGAGAGAAAGATGGGTGAAAGCGGGTTGTGCTCTGAAAAGCAGGAGAAACTACCTGGCCTTGTGCGTAGCACAGACTGTACTTATCTTTGTGCCTCTGCGCTAAACCCAGGGGGGGCATCTGAGGAAATGGGGGGCTACGTGTTGCTCTGGCTTTCGTGGCAGTTTCAGACTGGAGCTGGTAAGAAGTTGGGTCATCTTGACGCCTCGTGGCATTTGTGTTCTGACCTGTGTTTTTTCACCGAGTGTTAAGAGTGCTAAAGCGGTGAGCCTTGCCTGCTTGGCTTGTTATCGAGGCTGTGTTGGAGTCTCATGCTTCTCCAGGAAGCTGAACTGGTCTCACACTTTTGAATATGAATTTCAGCATAGCTATTGAGGATTGTAGGAATCCACTCACGGCCATGCTTTCACTGCCTCCTTTCGTACAAAAAAGTCCTTCAGAAATAGTGTATGCTCTCTTGACTTTTCATCTAGTGGAGGTGTGAATAGAAATGAAGAGGAATATGTGTGCTGTGATTTTAATATTAGTAAGGAATAAGTTGCTGCCTGTAAAAGCTGCTTCTGTTGTTCCAAATGTTGCTGAATCCCATCAGAGGAAACAGAAACCTGGTGCAGTGTTAGGAACAAAAGAAATTTTACCCAATGTATGAAACTTTGAACTATGCATGTAACATGAAGTCTTTTGTCTAGGTCTACCCTTGTAAGATCACCCCGGCCTGTTTAGATTTTAAAGGTGTTGAGTCTGTAGTGGGGTTTTTTGTTGTTGTTTAAGTTTCTTAAGTATAAACTTCATGTACCTTAAAGTTGCACAGTCTCTGTTTAGACCTCTGTGAGGTCTAAATTATTTAATGGAAATGGAAGGGCAGCTTTGGTCTTGTACTTGGCACTTCAGGACTCAAAGTGCCTTAACAGTTGTTACAGCACCCCTCTGTGGAAGCAGGTGGCGTTCATAGACAAACAGGGGATGGAGAGGTTGCAGGTTTTAGATTTTTCTGTTGGAATTAGCTGCTTCAGTATATGTGTCTGAAATGTTGGACTTAGGGGTGCCAGTTGCTCCAAGTTCTCCCTGGCCGTAGCTTCAGTATTACTGCTCTTTCCATGGAACAATTCCACTGTTTCCCAATCGGAGACCAAAGTGAATGACTCCATCTGAAAACTTCTGCCAAAATGGCTTGTGTGGAGACTGAGTTTTAGATCCATGACTGGCACTGAGGTTGCTTGAATTTCAGTGACCTGCTTTGACAAGTCATGTTGCTTTTTATTGTGTATTGCGATCCCACAGTTACTACTTAAATGAGACTGGGCACATGGAAAGAAAGAATCGGGTAGTACCTTTATATTAATGCTTTGTCCTCTTTCCTTGTAGGAGAACCACATCCATGACAAGCTGGTATCTCTTAGTTTGCTTCAGAAAGACTTTGTGCCTTTTCTGCTAAATTTTTTAAGGGAGCAGACCAGCCAGATCCTGACTAATGGGCCCTCTACTCCTGCTAAAACTCCTAGTTCCAAGGCCCATGGGAGCCAAAGGACAGGATCAGAAAGGAGGGCAGGCCACGCAACCAGCAGCCGAGTGCAGCTCTTCTCCCAAAGGACTTCGGTGACCACCTGCACCACGGATACCAGTTTCTCTCCTGCTGCAGCATCCAGCAGCTCCTCTTCCTTTTCTGGGTCAAACCTGTCTAGCTCTTGCAGTGACTTTCCTAGCATCGTCTCCAGCAGCAGCCCGAGCTTTGGGTACAGCCCTGTGTTTAACCATGGTGAGAAGCGGTCATCTCAGAAGGCCAGCTTGGGGAGCTTCCTCACAGCCACACCTGAAGCCCTGCCAGCGAGACGAGGCCGAAGGAAAGGCAGCAGCTCAGTCGGTGCCTCTGGCCGGCAGGTAGCTCGGGATCTGGGGCGTTCCCTTGCTGAAGAGGAAGATGGAAAGCATGACAGTGTATCATGGAGCGGAGGGAGAAGAAAGCGGAGTGAAGCGTCTCTTGTTTCTGCCAGATCCCCACCCAGCCAGCTAAATCTTAACAACTTGGAGGAGTTTCCACCCATGGGTGCTGCCTCTGGCTGGACAAAGTAAGAGCAAGTCTGCCTCGCTGTCTCATTCGGATTGTGCTGCAGGTTACTGTTCCTTGACTAGCTCATCCTGTTGTGTGCATCCACATACAGAAGATGCTGTAATAGACAATACCCGGGGGCTGGCTTCTGGGCTTCTTGGTCAGAACTGCTTTGTTATGGTCGCCATGTAGGGGAATATTGCTTCAACGGGTAGTCAGGTTTCTACTCTGTGAACTCACCCAAGATGCTTCTTTAGCCTCTCGCTTGTGATGCTGCCTGCAGCTTACCGGTGCACAGACCAGCTGTTACAAAGCTGAGCACATCGTTGTCCTTGCATGTTCTAACAAGTCAGCATTATCTTGGCTCTTCACATTTCTCATTTAACACAATAGCAATCGCTAATGAAGAGCAGTCCTGGAAGGCTCTTCAGCTTTACTGGTGCTAGTAAAAAGGCTTTTGGATTGATGTTCTGTGGCTTCTGGTAACAGATGTTAGCGTGCAGCTTCGTTTGTGCCGTGTGATCATGGACAAAATAGCTAGCTGATGTCTGTATTGTCTTTGGTCTGCAGCAAGCCCTGGTCTCCCTGGTGACTTTGGCTTAGCTTCCGGGCAGCTGTTTGTGTTGTGGTTGCTTCAGTTCTTTTCTCTTTCTCTTTGAGATTTTACTCTTTAAAATCCTCATTACCAAACATAAGGTTTTCATGTCAGCCTGTTTGCTCCATATATCAGGCACTGGTCTCTGAAAGTGGGACTTTCTAGTTGGACATGCAAAATTCCAGCTGAAAAATGATGAGTCTATGGTTCTGTACAGCAGATCCAGGTGCTGGGTCTAGATGATGCTCTAGATGATGCTTTCGCCAAGGGAGATGAGGTGTGTTTCCAGCATAGACAGTAGGTCTCTCTTCCTCAATTGCACTATGCCCAACTAGGAAAGAGGTCAGGGAGTGTTTGGAAGCCAACACTATAGCGATTTTGAGAACATCATAGCAATTAATATGTAGCAACCAGCATTTCCTTGAGAATTGTAATGCTTTATGTTCCTGTATCTCATTTCCGGTATGTCTCTTACTGTGCTACAGAGCCTTTTCCTGAAGGACAAATGTAGGTAGTTTATGCAGGAGGGTTGGGTTTCCCTAAACTTAAAGGGCCTGTGGTAACTTGGGAGCCTGGACTTTTACTGATAGACAGTGGCAGCTTGATTGTTTTTGGTTTGGTGGTGTGGTTTTTTTTTTTTGTGGTTGTGTTATAAACTGCCAGTGAATTAGTTTCTTACTAAAATGAGGCATATCCTATCCTCTCAAATTAGAAATGTTTGGAAGAGTTGTGTGGCACTGTGTTATCTGTTCTGTGGCTTGATGATTGATAATTAATTTTGCAGTACAGGTCAGCAGGCTGTTTTTAGCAGTCTGTAGCTCCACGACTTTTTATTCAGTGACCAGAATAAAATCAGCAACTATACGTACAGTTTAGAAATTCAATATCCTGACTTGGTCTCCATTTCATTTGAGCATTAGGTTCTTCTGGAAGAGTTGCGTGCATATCTGTCTTGAGACCTAATTATTTTTGTTGTTTAGCTTGATTTCAGTGGAATCGCTTCTCACTTTTTCAGCAAAAGCAAACCATCAAGGCGAATCAACCCAACTCCTGTAAGTGCTGAGCGGCCCCTCTCAAAACCAAAGATGTGCTTCACTTCTACGCCTGTCAGCCGGTCTCCAGCTGCTCGGTTTTCATCCGCGTCGAGCCTTGAGGCCTTTACCACTGTCCAGGAAGGAAACCTTCCATCAGCGATAAGCAACAGCCTTCAAGAGGAGAGGGAGATGCTGAAGAAAGAACGGTACAGTCTGAGCAGAGTGGTGATAGGCTTGTATTGATTCTCAATTCTCCTGTCTTAAGGTGGTGCCAATATCAGAGTGCAGATGATCAGAGGAATATCCAAAACAGATATTGGTGACCTTAAACTATAATTTGCCTAAAACCAAGTGTGACTCCGGTATCAGACTAGGATATTAATGCAGCTAGCCCATGTTTGTCATTTTAGAGGTGTGTTGTCTCTGAAACAATGACCCTTACTTTATCTTCAGAAGTTTAGTCAGTCCTCACTGCTTTCATAAGATTGCCTCTTTGTGGACTTGCACGTGTGGCTATCTCCTGTGCAGCTTTCCTTAGACTGCACAGGCGAAGTGAGTGGGTTTGAGCTGGTGTCATTAGGCTGTGTTTGAAGATTGCACCTGTGATGGAAGGCATAGTCTGGTTTGAAGAAAATGTGTTAGTGATGCAAATGTGGGGAAAGTGTTAATGATTTTGCAAGGTAGGCAGACTAACACAGGCTTGCAGTCAGAGAAAACAGGACGTGGGTAGCGTGAGATTCTGTTTTGAAAGTTACTACTGCAGTTGTTTATTGAAAATTACATGTGCTGGGAGATAAAGTGAATTCTAGCTTCTAATTTGGTCTCCGCTGTTCAGTTACTGTGTGACTTTCATCCTCAAATGTTATCACTGTTAGTCTGTGAGGATTGATACTTCAGAAAAAAAGCAAAGCACAGCAGTAGAGAAACTATTGTTTGTAATTGCTGACAGAACTGTTGCTGTTCTTTGTAGATTTTGTTTTTGGGGAAACTCTTCAGGATGTGTGGGTGGAATTCTTTTCCTGCTAAGCCTTGCAGTTCACTTCAGTGGGACCAGAACTGGCTGGACAAACACAGTAGAGAGTGCCTTGTGTTACTCTTTGTACCAGACCTGTAACAGAACTGCTTAGGATTCAGACCGGCCTTTGCACTTCAATGAAGCACCTATCCCAGTGTGAATTCCACCTGAAACGTCCCACTAATCCATATAAACTAAAGTAGGTGAAATAGCAGTATGTGGGCTGGAACTTGCCCTTGAGGTGATCTCATCTGACCCATCATGCTTGAGAGCTGGAAGCTGGTGGTGTGTCCTCAGTAGTGGTGGAGAGGTGAGGTACAACATTAACACAGCCTACCGCCAACTGGGTCACTTTGAGCAAGGGCAAAAGGTGAAATTCATGCTGAGGTAGGTGATGACACTGAGGCAGAAGTGAAGCAGAGTTGTCTAACTATGTTGTTGGAATCTTACCTTGGTGGGTTTACAAAGTGCTTAATAAATAATTTTCTTCACTTCTGTCAGTCAGGTGCTTATGTTCATTGTAAGGGAGATGTTATTAAATAACCTTTCTACTCCCGTTTTGGGACTAACTTGTTCTTCATCGCAGCAGTTCCACTAGAAGTAGGCCAATAGAAAAAGTTCTTTGCTGCAGTTAAAAATGTTTCCATCTTCCCCATGGCCTTTAAAGTGACTTTTAAAGATTTTACTTTTGAGACAACGTGGTAAGAGGTGGTGTGTTGTTCCAAGTGTGGACGTTCCTTTGGGATCTTTAACAATCATTTGATATTGCTGTTACTGGCTTTTTTTCTGCTTCTCATGTGTCTTACGTATGCCACTCTGCTGCTGCATTTCGGATGACCTCTGTAGGTATATTTTTTTACAATATCTCTGTATTTAACTGAGTGATCATTTTTGATTTAGACTCCAGCAATTAAAGTAGTTTGTTCCTTCTGTCATTTAACTTGCCAGTACTGGATTTCATTTGTTGTTGCATTGCCTTTCCACTTAGTGGTATTAGATCTTCTCAGGGTATCGTTAACTTACAAATATATCTGAAGGTATGGATGTGAACCTTATTTTCATAGATTTTGTAAAGTGTCTAGCCGTCAGAAATTGTACATGCAAAAATTTTGTTTAGGACCAGGTCTCTAACAGATTCCATGTCCTTAACAAATACCAGTTTAGATGAAAAGCAGTAACACAGGTTGGTTAGATAATTTGGTCAAAGTGCCACGCTATTTTAGCAGAGTTTGAATTTGAATGTGATTCTTTTTAGTCTTTTGATTGTTAGCCCCAAGATCCTTTCTCAACAAGGGAAAGATGAGTTAAATTACTATCATGCTAAAAGCAGCTTTAGACAGTGTAAATGACATGGTTATTGCAAGAATTCCTTCATGCTAGATGGCAAGAGAAGGACCTTTTCTGGCCACGTGGCTGCTGTGTTTCATCTTCAGTCACATGGTATGTTGCTGCTCTTGAATTTCAGATGCAAATTGCTGCACCAGGCATCTTCTCCTGCAGGGATATCTCTTGATCCTGGTACTCCTACTAAGCCTAGCTACACTCGCAGTGCTAGCCTTCCTGCTGAAAGCCATCTGGTGACCTGTGCAAATCCTACTAAGGTTTCCTGCAAGAAACAGTTGGAGTGTCTGGCACAGCTCTATTCATCGTGTATAGCAGGTGAAAACCCAGAAGATGTGGGACTGACCCTTCTTTGAGCTTTGAACTTGCATGTGTGTTGTGAGGGGGAAGTGAAAGTTGTGGGACAGTTACGGTGTATAAACAAATGACATTTGGAAAAATAAACTAAACCAACACAGTTATTAGAATAAATGGATACTAGGTAAAAGTTCAGGGAAGGAGGGGAACCTGATGCACTACTCTGAGCTGCGGTAGGGTGAAGTTGTATGGCCCTATCTGAAACCAGACCCTTCCCTAACACATCTTTCCCATATTGATTTACATTGTGGCTGTTCGTGGGGAGGGAGTTCTTTGCTGACTGTGCCATAGAAAAGGCATTTATCTTTTTACCTTCGTTTATTAAAGGCAGATCAATACTGAATATCCACCTTTAGTATCTCACTTCCTCTCTTCCAGAAAACCTGGTACCAAATATTTTTCTGGAGCTCTTTTTTGTTCTGCAGCTGTTGACATCTAAAGGCACTTCTACTGCAGAAGATGGCGATAGTGACCTTGAAGTCAATGAAGGAAGTAAAGGTAAGCAATGGTATTGAGGGGAAAGAATGTTACTTCCACGGAATGATAATGTGATATAGAGTAGTTGCCTTTAGCTTGAGCAGTTAGTCTTAAATTCTATAAAAGCACCTTATTACTACTCTGGGACTCATCTGAGATGCTGACAGAAATCATGCATGTATGGGAACTGCTGCTGTGGTATGATAGAGTGGGGTTGCTAGATACTGTTTGAATCTAGTTGTCTGCTATTGTGTGAGATTTGGCGTAGCTACTTGCTAACACTGACTTTCAGAGAGAAGGATGGATATGCTAAAGTCTCTCCTCCATTGGTCCTTGCAACTCAAAAGTGCTGTTGATCTGCGATGTGTTTCTTAAATTTAAGCTTGGGTTATGAGTGCACAGGATCCATCCATATAGATCCGTAATTGTTCCGTTTGCTTTTTGGCAAATTCAGACTTAAGCTTGATGCAGTTAGTACCTTGATATGGATATAAAAAACAAGAGTGGCTTTAAGATGAGACACATACACCCCCTCTAGATGCCCCAATTTGATTGACCTCTGTTTTGCCACTCTCAGATTCTTAGGGCTGAGATTAGGAACACAAAGTCTCCAGCTACAGGAACAGCAGCTGATGACTGGTTGCAGTTGGTCTACTTTTTGTCCTGGATCTGCTTACTGTTGGCCAGAATGTCAAGAAGGAATCTTTTCTTTCCCATACGGCATTGAACAATCCAGTTGCCTTTAGTATAGGAAGGATAGGGATGGGAGGATTTGTCCATTCAGGTGGCAGGGAATGGGAACTTCTGGAAACTGGATACTAGTCTGGAAGACTATTTTTGGATATGGCAGTTCCTACTTTCCTTGAGAGGTAATTGTTGGTCTTTTAGTTTGTAAGTGGTGATAGGTGCTGTTGTCTCATGTTTCTTTTTTTCCCTTAGATGCATCAGGGAGACAGCATTTCCGAAGTGTGCACAATTGTGTTTATTTTGCTGTTCAAGTCTTGGATTATCAGTATGAGTGAGTTTAGTATTTTTTTTTCCTCTGCTTGTGTCTGCAGATGTGTGTGAGATTAAGCAAGTGTGCTTGGATTTTAGAGCTTTACCACTTACAGGCATGGAGTTGTTAATTTTCTCTTAAAACATACAACTTGACCTGGATTGGGATGTCTGTGAGTTTTCCTTGCACTGATCTGTCTGCTGAACTTCAGTGTGATTATGCAAGACTGGGAAAGTCATGAGATGGGAGCAATAAAAAATGGCCCTACAGATGCCAGTAGTATTTCACACTGGGTGCCTGGGGCTTAGAACTCTACTTGGTAGGCTCATAAAAAATGAGCATAAGCATTTCTTTAGGTCTGATCATGTGTTGTTTATGTCTGTCTGGGTTTTATCCATGTTGTCTTGGCAGAATTATTTCCCATTTAGAAAAGGGGATGCTGAAGCTTTTGGCTGAAAATGAACGGATTGCATCTTTTTCTCCCGCCTTGCACGAGAGGCTCAGGCAGGCTTATGAAAGCAGCACAGCCAAGGTAAAAATTGGCAGAGCTCAACTGATGTTGCTTCAAACCTTTGTGTTGTTGCTCTTTTATTTGCGATGGCTTTGATGTTAAATCTCATTCCTTCTGCTTTTAGTATCTTGTCATGTCATCTTTGGCAAGTGTTTAAAAGCTACTTTTTTTGTTGTCAGCGGGTGAGTGAATTGCTAGGTCCAGTGATTGTTAGCTGCAAATCACTGCTGCTGGCTAGCCTTGCATTGTGCTCCAGGCCCTGACCTCAACAAGCAACTTTGACAGGGACAAGTTTTGCTTTTGAGATTCTCATCTAATAAACATGGATCCCAGAAGAATGATTGGTTAGATTTAATCTCAGAATGTAGTTTGGAAGAAGTGGATTTGTCTCATAGCTACAGACTCCTTTTAGGCAAATGAAGCTTCAGAGGAGACAATGCAGCTTGTGAAAACTGGTTTCCTGATCTAATCATCTGGGTTAGGGAGCTAAAGCTGGCTGGGAGGAATGCCTTCCTTAATGTATTTTATATCTTGTTTCATCCATCCTTTAAAAATGGAAATTAATCTTTGCAAAGAAAGTACAAGGCACTTTCTGAGACTAGGGGCTGTCAATAGCTGAGCTTTTTCGTTAAAGCTGTAAATAAAGGTCTCTTGTTACTTGAAGGGATAGGCTTTTCGAATAGGAGAAAGAAGAATAATACAGGAATTGCCAGCCACTGTCCTGCATTCTCTGGAGCCCTGTATTAAAGGTACACTTTAGCTGTTTGCAGATCATGCTTTCCACAGTGTATCAATACTGGTTGCAACCTGTTCTGCAGAGATTTCTTAGAGATGCTTCCACTCACAATGTTGAGTGATTCTGCCTCTGTAGTGTAATGTAGGTTGTAAAACTGTTGGTGTTTTCTAGCAGTTAGCAATTGGGAAATAGCTAGTGTCTGAACAACTCAACTAGTGATACTTGGTTTCCTCATTGTGTCTTTTCCTTGCTTTTTGTAGGTCTCAGACTGTTGGGTAAATTAGGGGCTTACATTAGTCTAATGGCTGCTTTTATGTTTTTAACAGGTGTCTCTCCTGCTGCCATGCTCTGTACAGTCTGTTTCTTTCCAGCCAGAAACTGACAATCGCTCTAACTTTCCCAGTGACAGAGCATTTCACATATTTAAGAAACAAAGGTAAGTTTCTTCTACTGGTACTGTATGGCTCACAAGGTATAATCTTTCCATGATTGTGAACAAAGGATATTAAGAATGTGTCATGTATGCTACATGCTGTAGAAAAATCTTGAGATTTTCACTCTAATTTAAAAAAAAAAAAAAAAAAAAGTCTTTGTCCATATTGACCACAGGAGCTAAATGCTTAATGTCTTTAGAGAAGAACAGCCTAATTCTTCAGGAGTTATTGAGACTTCTGGTAAATCCCAGTACAGTGTGTCACCCTACTGGATTGCTTCTGCATATAAATCTGGTATGCTTTTATTCTTCCTGCCACCTCCCTCCATGCTTGCAGCAACAGGGTGAGGGGAGAATGGCAAGTTGTCTTGGTCCTTTTTTCTCTCCTCTTAGGTATTATTTCATGTGGCTTATTCTTTCCTGCCTCTCAGTCTTCAGTATGTCTGGTAATGGGTGTTTTGGTCATTCCGTCAGAGCTTGGGCATAACAAGCTTAAGCACTTGCTGTCAAAGACATGGAAAATGGAAACTCGCTGAAGTACCACTAACATTAATGAGTTTTGCAAAGGTATCTGAATGCTTAGAGGCTTGAGTTATTTAATCTGAGGTAGATTCTTACTGGGGAACTTAGGAGCGATTGAATATTCAGTTGTTGTTACTTCAAATTTTGAAGAGTGGGAATTCATACCCATAAATATCTTGATTTGCAGGGATATATTTTATGAACTACTGCGTGAATGGGAGGATAACCATGAAAAAACTGGCTGGGACTTTGAAAGAGTTCTGGGCAACAAGATCAGGTAGGAGTCTTATGCAAATTCAGCTAGCTCTTTAATGTAGCTGAATTGCTGGTGCAGCATACTAGACTCAGCATCCTAAGTTCCCTGTTCTCCCTAATGGTTTTCTGTGCTAACCTGTAGGGAGCTGTGCTACTTGGAAGGTACTTTCCATGTAAACTTGCTTCTATATTTAAAAGTATCAACTGTTGTCTTAAAGAAACAAGCCAGAAGTGGCAAGGGCCTAATTTAATCAGTCTTGGTGTAGCTCTTTCCCTGTTCATAATCACAGAAAGAGCCACTCTCATGACCAGTATGTTGAGGTCTGAACATTGTCTTTGTATACACTTGTGTGTGCACTTCATGTTTTCAATGCCCCACTCCTCTTAAGCGTGGAGAAGTGTGTTAGATGTTCAAAACCTCTTAGCTCTTATAATTATTTCAGGGGGTTCTAGTGTATTGGCTCTGAAAACAAGACAACTGTGGCTCTTTCTATGGAAAGGAAGCTGTTTTATTCATTTATTGCTTTATCAAAATAGAGTATATATAAAGAAACTACTATGGTTTTGAAAGCAGTTGCCTTGTGGGTTTCTCTGTTAGTCTTAACCACCAGCATACTCGTTACATATGTGAAGGTGACTTTTCACCACAGGAGCAAAACAAGGCTGAGATTTAAACTGAGAAATTTTTCTTCTCTTTGGGTATCAGAAGTACTGCTGTTGCTGATTTCTTACTTGCATATGTGTGAACTCTCAGCTCACTGCTCTGCAAAGAGGAGAGTGGGAGCTGAGTGACTTAATTTTCTTCCTAAATAACAGCATTATTGCAGGAAAGGAAGAGTCATCTTATCTCTAGAGCTGTGTTTGCTCTGCAGGTGCTCAGGGAGAGTTTTTGTTTCCATGGTCAGTAGATGGGCCTCAGTGCTTGGGATACCTGGCTATAAAGAAGTTGTTTTTTGCAGTGGCCTTTGGAGATTGCTTTCTTAAAAGCAGTTATTTTAAGCTTTTGGTATAGTTTGAGGTTAGAACACTTTTTTGTACCACAGAGTTCCAGTCAGCATTTTGTGATGTTTTCCTTCACAGGGCCATGATGGCTCACCTGTCTGCAACCTGCAACCACAGCCATTTTGCCAGGCTCTTTCAGAAACAGCTTATCCAGGTAAATGACTTGTTTTTTTAATGAAGATACACATCAACGCTGATTTGATCCTTTCTCAGCCTGAGAAAACAAACTGTGTCTTGCAAGTTTCTTTGAGATTTTCCTACTGAAACTTTTTTGGGAGAGCCAAGTTTTTAGGATGGGAATTTCCGTTCTTTTCCAGAAATTTAAATCAGTGATAAATTACTGATGAACTCTGTGTAAATCAGGGATCAGGCACACTGAGCACATCATAAGCTGTAAAAATTCATTCTTCATGGTTATTTACTGTGACCTTCTAATTTTAGAACGGTTATAATTTTTAGAAATCTTAAGGTTGTATTTTGACATGTATCAAATGCAGAGGTTCCCAGTTATGTACATTAGCAACATGAATGTACTACCTGCAAAGAATCTCTGGTTCTTCTGTGTAACACTGCAACAGCCTCTTTTTGATACAGTATTGCTGTTGTAGTTTACAGGGGTTTTTTCACCAGTTTCAAGCATCATCTGACTTCACTGTAACTGAAGGAATGAAGAAAGAAAAGATGCTTCTGATTGGAGTATCGATATTCACTGTATTTTCTATAAATGGCTGGTTTATTGGTGGGTTCCTTGTGGATAGCAAAACAGACACATAACATCACTTTGAGTATTTGAGTATTAGGCCACACACACATTGCCGGGAAGTTGCGAGCTGTTGGAATGTTGGAATGTCTAGTGTCCAGTCTGAATTTGCATCAGTGTCCTGTCTGATGTGTGTGTTCAGGGAGATTGTGGGAAAAAGGTGAGATGGACGTTGTTGCATCAACAGGATTTAATTAGTCCTAGGTACTGTATTTCTCTTTTATATCTGTGCCTTCTTAATGAAGACTGCAGGGTTTCGCAAAGGTAACCAAAGATTTAAACTGATAGCTAGGTGTCTTCAAGGAATCTGATGTGTCTGGCTGGAAAGTGATTTGCAGAATCTTGTGTGTATTAACAATGTGCATGTAGAAAAGAACCTAGACTGAGGATTTGTGTTGAGGCCTGATAATTTGAAGGTTGGGAAGTATAACAAGATGTTCTTTTGGGGGGGGAGGATGCTCTGTTTGGAATAAATGGACATAGTAATTGTTCGCTTGATATACATAGTTAAATGTTGCTTTTTAGTATGATATCTCTCATTAAAACAGTCCTGACTTAGATGTAGGAGTATGCAGTCATCTTTTCCCTTTACTCAGTATTGGTTAGGTTACATCTGAAGTACTGTGTCCAGTTTCGGCCTCACTAGTACAAGAAAGATACAGACTTCCTAAAGCGAGTCCAGTGCAAGACCACAAAAATGATTAAGGGACTGGAGCAATTTTGTATGAGGAGAAGCTGAGAGAGCTGGGACTGTTAAACCTGGAGAAGAGAAGGCTTCGCGTTATCTTAGCACTTTGTACAAATACCTGATGGGAGGGAATGAAGAAGAGTGAGCCAGATTCTCCTCGGTAGTGTTCACTGGCAGGACATGAGGCAATGGACACAAATTGAGAAAAAGGAAATTCCATCTGAATGCAAGAAGACACTTCTTTACTGTGAGGGTGGTCAAACACTGAAACAGGTTGCCCAGAGGCATTGTCAAGTCCCAGTGGAGACATTCGAAACCAAATTGGACATGGTCCTGGGACAACCTGCTGTAGCTGACCCTGATTGAGCAAGAGGGTTGGATTAGATGATCCAGGAGGTACCTTCTAACCTTAAACAGTTCTGCAATTCTGTGATTCTTTGAGTCCTGAGTAGTATCTATATGTTTGAGGGAAGGGTGCATTAATTTTTTTAACTTTTTCAACTCTCTGGAAACTCCAGGGAAACCTGTTCTGGGAATGCATAGTGCAGTATCACAGTCCTTGGAGACTGGGCTAAAGATCCTACTGAGTGGTTTATGAAGACCATGTGAGTGATAGGTGTTCTCTGCGCACATCCAGATGTACCCTGGTAAATGTGCCTGAGTTAGATGTATAGGATTGGAATTCCATCTCTCAAGATCTCTAGGCTGTGTATGGCCAAAGTGGGTAACAAGTTGTGGCATGAGGAAAAGAGATGTTCTGTACATGAGCCTCCTGAAAAGGCCATGCTTGGATTACTTCTAAAACAAAGTCTTGTGAGGAAGAGAGAATATGTGGGGTGAGAGATGAAGTGAAATGATGCTTTATTACAAATTTTCCACCTCACTACTCTTTCTGTCTCTTGAAGATGTGTAAAGGTCCTGTTGGTGGTGGTGCAAGCTGGGGAGACACCCCAGACCAGGATGTCCTTAATATGCTGGGTTCTGATAATCTGAGCCGTCTGAAGAGGCTGCAGGAAAGATTTGTTGTTCCTCAGAGCATCAGAGGACCCTGTCCACCCCCTTCATTCCCAGGGTGCCAGCAGTTCTTCAGGGACTTCATCCTCAGCGCAGGAAGGTTAGCTGCCTGTGGTTGCTGTTTCCTTGGTGAAATGTGTGGGTGAGCGGGGAACACCAGTGTGCTGCTCTTGCAGCGGGGAGTTGTCCAGAGAGCTTGGGGCATGGTGTAACCTAGGCAGAGCATATCAGAAATGTTTTTCAGCTGCATAATACCGCACTTAGTGTTCTTGGCCCGCATGCATGCTGAACATGTTAATAATAAGCAGGTTCTGCCAGGAGCATAGAATGTTTTTGTGTGTATGTGTGCTACATTAGGCTAGACTTAGGCTTACTTATATGGTAATAATTTTCCTTCTATAAAACCATAATATCTTGTTACAGGCCATCACTGTTTCCCAGTGCCAAGGCGTGCAGTGCTGCCTAGCAAGGGCACTGGACTGGCCAAGTGTTCCTTGTGTGGTAGTGCATGAAGCTAAGGAGTTACAGGATGAAGCCAGGTTCATGGTTTTGTTCAATGAGTTTTTCACAATCCACAGCATGGAGGAGTTGTGATCTATGGGAGATTTGAATCTTAGGTTCAGTTATTTTACAGCTTCCTGCTTCGACAGATCCGTGTTATTATCCTTATGGTGGGAGTTGCTAAATAGCATGTATTCAAGAAAGTACAAAATAAGAGTTGAAAAGAAGGGGGTCAGCCAGTACTAGTCTTGTCCCTTGCTTTCTTGTCTGTCAGTCTGTTACATTGGATGTCTGCTGATGCTTGATACAACTCATGAGACAAGCTTTAAATTTTGCACTGTGTTAGTTGAGGTTTTACTGCTGTTTTCAGCCCAGTCTGACTCATCATCATCTTTTGCTGAAGTTACCAGTTCAATCAGCACCTGGTGGATAGTCTGTGCCTGAAGATACTCGAACTGAATAGCCTTACTCTGGTGGAGCATGAGCATAGCGATGGGGAAGCAGATATGGATGAACAGGTGAGCTTGTTTTTTGCAAACACATCTGGCAGGAATTGCCCTGAGCTCTTCCGGTACCCAAAGAATTACTGGCTTGATTGTGAGTTGCCTGGAGCTTTCACCACTGTATTTGCAGGACAAGAGCTTCTTCGTTTGGTTCTGTCATAACTCTGCAATTTAGTTATGGATGTCTGAGCCCCTTGCCATTTACTTGCATGCTTCAAGGTGCTTCATGGAACTGTGTCATAAGAGATGATGCACAATAGTTTGAAAAGTGAGAGCCTCTTTTTAGGTTATTAGTACCCCGTGTTAGATCAATGAAATAACTGAGTCCAGTTGTTGCACTCGGTTGCAATAGTTCTGTGTTACTTTTCCATGTAGAAGTATTTTAGCTAGAACGAATTTGTAGTCATGCCCATTCATACCTGTTCAGATGTTTCTTCACTCATCTATACCTATCAGAGGTGTCACAGCTTATATTCTATTAGCAAAGTAGCAGCCAAAGGTTCATGGAGACTTGCAGAGCAGTAATGGTATAAAGGAAGCAACATGAGGTCAGCTCTCTGCCCTCTCATTGCCTCTGAAGTTGTTAATATGAGCATGTGATTGAGCAGCTGCTTGTTTTAGAAAGCTCTTGAATTAATTTCTTCTTGCTGTAAGTGAAGCAGTGGAGGCAGAAGCAATGTAAAATGCTTGATAAATATGTATTTTGGAAACTTACCTCTATTAAAAGCAGTGATGAAGCTATGTGGTCCTTTTACATGAAGGGAGTAGAATTTTAATGTAGGTAGTTGCTTTGCCAGTTTAGGATAGCATTGCCCCAGCTTGCTTTTTTTAATTTCAGGATGAAAAGAAGCGTTTCACTGTGGTCCTCTTAAGCCTCCGACTCCTTGCCAAGTTCCTGGGGTTTCTTGTATTCTTGCCATATCGCACTGTGGAGCAACCGACTAGAGACTTGCAAGACTCTGCAGTAGCGTTAAGAAACCAAGTAAGAAACCAAACTCTTCTAAGAAATCTAACGTGGCCTTCTGCTTGACAGGCAAGCTTTCTAATCCAAGGAGGGAACAACAATAGTTATGCGTTTTGAAAGCAAGCCAGTGGTTCCTGGGATGATGTTATACTGTTCTGTGCCCCTACTGCATATTCTGGGGTTGGGAACAAAGGAAAGAAGGGTCTGTGTAAGTTAGGAAAGAGGGAGCAATGCACTGATGGTGAGGTACTCGGTTTTCTGTTACTTCTGCTAATCTGGGTCTGTCATACCAGAACTCTGACCTAGCTAAGGCAATGTGTATTTACAGTGTAAAATCCAGCTAGCAGGAATGTTTTTGTTAGTTTCGCACCAATCTCCTAGCATTGTATCATACTGAATGCAAGGAGGCAGGGGTTAGACCTTGACTCTACTTGTACATAGTCAGGCTTACAGCCTTACTTTTGAAAGTCCCATTGCGACCTCTGGTTGCCATCATAGGGTGGTTTTTACCTTTGCTCTTGTGCAAAGAAATGTTTTCAGTAGCCAGAAAGTCACCTCTTATTTGTACAGAAGATGAAATCCTAGAAAGAAATGTCAAGATATAGATAAAGTTTTTCTTTAAGTATCAAAAGATAACTTCAAGCTACTTACTTTAACTTCTGTTGTCCATTAAGACCCTGCCTGTTCTGGATGTATTGAAGCTTCTGAGACAATCTATTTGGGATCGACGTTCTATTCTCACTGTTCCTTGGATTGTGGAGTACCTTTCCCTTGTGGATCATATTGCTCCTTTCCTTGATTATTACAAGAAAGTATTTTGTCTCTTGCTGCAGGTATACAGGTAAGAGCCTGGGAAAGGATATTTGTCAAGAACTTTTCTCTGAAGGTTTGCATGCTTAGATGCGGTGCCTGGTGTTTGAGAATGCATGCTGGCCCTAGTTTGAGATTCTTATAAAAGTACTTTTTGTGTGTATGTGTGCAAATCGTGAGCACTTCTTATCTTACATAAAGCTGCGAAGGGAGCACATCCAAAACTCAGATGTTTGATTTAAATATGTGTTTTTTCATTAAGTAAATAAAATTTTTTTTAATCCCCACTCACTTACTCTACATCTGCAGCTGTGAATTTTAAACCTGAATTTGAACCTTAAACCTACAAGGTCTCCCATGCTTAAATAATTTTCTAGTTTTCTTTCCTATATACATGAGGAAAATATTAAGCACATTCTAGAGTTACTTAACACTGGCTTTGCCAGTGTAAACTTAAACCAGCATGTTATTCAAGATGCATACATACAAAAAAGTAGAGCTTGCTTTCCATTCTTTAGGCAGACAAGTAATGAATGTGTACATGGTGACAAATAGTATAATTACAAAGTGAGTGGTTGGGGATTTTTTTCCTTAATGAAAATTAAGCTACTGAAATCTAACACTTTCTCTTGCTGCTTTTGCTGCATGGCAGGTTAATGGTCCTTTCTGAAGATAAGGAGATGAATTTCCTGAACAAGCTGCTGATCCTTGCAGTTCTGGGTTGGCTTTTTCAGGTAGAGTCTCTTGTGTGCACGCAGCTCTTCCCTGAAGAAAAAGCAGGGCACAGAACTCAATAGAAAACAGTATTGAAATGAGTTAAAACACTGCAAAACAGTAGTTTGTTGTTTTGGGTATTTTTACCCTAGTTTAAAGAATTTAAAGATTTAAAATTAAAGGGTTTAAAGAATCCTCTGTATTCTAATGAAGAATTATTTTCCTGTAGTGGAATTGTGTGAAGCAACGTTTTGGTTCTTTTTTTCCAGTAGGAATTCTAATTGCTGCTCAAACGCATTCTGTACTTATAAGTCTGCATCCTTGTAAGCAAATTGACACTGATTCCTGTTAGAACTGGAAGCTCTTGTCACAAGACAGAGTGCTAGCTGGCAGCCTTGAATTACCTGGGGAATTTTTTGTCTGATAAAGGGATGGTGTGATGAACTTTTAAAATCTTTTTGTGCCTCCATTTGGAAGCAAGGTAACTGCTTAGCAGGAACCTGTTGAAAAGGTGAACGATGCTGTGTGGGGAGGATAAGGAAGGTAGCTTCTGTTATTGTGATCAAACTAAATCTTTAATTTTATGGAAAGGCTCCGCTTAGGGCAGAGAGGATCCTTAGTGCTATTTTTTGCGTGTCTGGCAGGTTGATAAGATTTTACTGTCCTATTTGTCAGAAATGGTGTAAGTTACTGACTGCTGTTTGGGTTGTAACTGCTGGGGTTTATGTTTCAGGTTCCATCAGTCCCTGAAGACTTGTTTTTTACCACTGATGTCAGGCAGGAGGGATTGATGATGGATTCTGTGACATCTGCTCAGGCTTTGGTGAGTTAGTGCAGTAGCATGTTCTCTGAATCTGTGGATGAAGGTGGACCTACCATGGCCTCAGGAGTTTAAGATTTTATCAGGAACTTGGCTTCAGTGCAGTTGCATTGAGCATATGTAGGCCAATGTATGTGATGTCCCAGTTTGTCCAAGTGCCTCAATTGCATTGCATCCTGGATTGTAAACTGTGTGTTACAGCTCTGGGGCTTTTGTCAGGCAGGAGCCATCTCACCTGCTGCAATGCCTTGCAGACTAGGTGCCAAGTTATGCTGGAGGATCAGATGCTGTTTTCGTACTCACTGATTATTGCAGTACAAGGTGAGCTGATAGAATTGTAGCTCTTCCCAGAAATAAGCAGTAATGGTGAACTCAAGAGAAATAATAAAATGGGACTTACAAGAGCAAGGTTGCTGTCTTTGGAGTCACCTGTTTTCCAGTTGCATGATAAAGGGTAACTGAACCAAAAATAACATGAGCAAGCAGAAAAGGAGGTGAGTTTATGGCATATGTGATGTTTCAGATAACTCCCAGCCATGCAAGAGAATACGTAGTATTCCTTGAAAAATGAGCACTATGTTTGCTCAGATGCAAGCATATCTTGGTCTAATTAGAAAGTTCTGTTTTGCACTGTCTTTTCAGTGGTGAAGAGAAGATGCAGAGGTCAACTGATTTAATTTTTTTTCCCCTCTCCAAATGAGTGCAGTACACACTGCCCGTGTGGATGGGGTCTGAAGTTGTTTTTCCTGCCATGCCTCTGGCTGTGCTGTGTAATGCTGGGGTGACATAACTCCACAGTGCAGTGTTCCACTGAATCTGGGTGTTGTGGTTTAACCCCAGCCAGCAACTAAGCACCACGCAGCTGCTCACCTACTGCCCCCCCCACCCAGTGGGATGGGGGAGAAAATTGGGAAAAAGAAGTAAAACTCATGGGTTGAGACAAGAACAGTTTAATAGAACAGAAAAGAAGAAACTACTAATGATAACAATAACACTAGTACAATGATAACAGTAATAAAAGGATTGGAATGTACAAATGATGCACAGTGCAATTGCTCACCACCTGCCAATCGACACCCAGGTAATCCCTGAGCGGCAGTTCCCCAGCCCCCATTTCCCCCCGTTTATATACTAGACATGGTGTCACATGGTATGGAATACACCGTTGGCCAGTTTGGGTCAGCTGCCCTGGTTGTGTCCTGTGCCATCTTCTTGTGCCCCTCCAGCTTTCTTGCTAGCTGGGCATGAGAAGCTGAAAAATCCTTGACTTTAAACATTACTTAGCAACAACTGAAAACATGAGTGTTATCAACATTCTTCTCATACTGAACTCAAAACATGGCACTGGACCAGCTGCTGGGAAGACAATCAACTCTATCCCAGCTGAAACCAGGACACTGGGTGAAGACACCTGTGGAGGTGTAATGCATAGCAGATGTACCTCATTTATTCTCCTCCATGGATAGGTTTCTCTTTTATGAGTAGCAGCTGTGGCAACAGTCCTGGTTCCCTTTGTAACTATGAGCTTTCAGCTGGGCTTTGACAGTGGATCAGAAGCAAAGGTTGAGCTACACTAACTACATGTAGAGCAGCTCATTGTGTGTTAGAGGGCTGGACTGAACACTTGGGCTGTGAAGTTTATCGTTTTACTGTGGATTTGGAATCCAGTTACTTTTATGGTTTACATGGAAAGGCAGTTCTGAAACCTGCCTGTGAGTACATGTATGGGATTTCTGACTTGCTGAAGACTTGTTTCCTTCCTGCTGTGTCCTTTCAGCATTTCATTTCTTTTCTTACCAGGACTCGGTACCCTTGGTGGATCAGCAGTTACTTTATACCTGCTGTCCCTATCTTGGTGAGTATTTTATTTATATTTGTTATATAAATAAAATGTATTAGTTGTTTTGGGGTTTTGTATGGTTTGGCTTTTTTTAGTTCATGTTTGTCCTTTGGTACTGTGAGTCCTCTTTCTTATCCCTCCTCACAACTTCAGGTCTCAGTTGTGTATGAGTCAATCTTCATAAAAAGTTGTGTTGCAGAAGCTCATGCAGCTGTGAATAGTATCTGGTGAAGCTGGGGGAGGGAGGCTATATAGTTGGGATAGTTGATCTACAGAGCTTGAATACAGAGGGACAGGGGAACTCATCCTTCACAGACTGGAAGGAAGCATCGTAAAGAGTAAGTGTACAACTTTTCTATCCGAGGTATAGGGAGAGGTGTTTGTACTGCGAGGAATGCCTTGATCCTTGAGCATATTTCTGCTGCCAGGCAGAGGGGAAGAATCCTTTTGTGCCCTGGTGCTTTATTAGATTGTTGTTTGAGGTATCTTTTTCCTGGGATCTGACTGCCATTGGTGAAATCCTTCTCTGTAGACAACAGAGTCCCAGATGGTGGGATGGTCTCTGCTTCTTGGGACTTAGCTGCTAGGAAAACTGTATGTTAAACCTGCATCATGAAAGCTTCTAGGGGTTGAACATGTCTTCAAGCTTTTCGCTAGGTATTTTCTCCTGACCCTCTTGAAATTTTGTGTAACTCTGCTTGCCTTGTTCTTCTTGTAGACTTTATAGTTCCTGCTTGCCATGCTAAAAAGGGATGCATAGAAATGACTGCTCCATGATCCTTCTGAACAAGTTCAGTGTGCCAGAGAGCTTTTCAGAAGCCTCCTTTTATCTTTGGAGCCTTGCCTTCCTTGCTATGCCCTGCCAGTTAGATGTGTGGGATGCCCCTCTGCTTTTCTGAAACTTCAGCTTTCACAGAAGCTGAGAGAATCTGCTCTGGAAACAGGACTGACAATGTGAAAGTCTTTTGAATTTTGATTTGTTCCCTTGCTTATGGGGACAATGACTGCTTTTGCCTGTTTTTCTGTCCAGGTGAGCTGCGGAAACTACTTGCCTCTTTTGTGGCTGGTAGTGGAGTAAAAAATGGTGGCTTTATAAGGAAAATCACTCCCACAGCTGCAGAGTCCTTGGCACCCAAGGCTTCTGTCACACAGCGGAAACTGCAGGTAATGAAATCAGGGAGTCACGAGGGGAAGCAGGGCAGGAGAAATTGCTTGTGTGACGGTAGAGTACATAGGGGCATCCTAATGCCAGGGAGAGAAAAGAATGGGCCTAGGCAGCAGGGAACATTGTGTTTAACAGTCGGGTACCCTTACTCCTAAGTCTTCTGTTACAGTCATGTGGCTGGGATACCATGTGGGTGTTGAAATCCAGGTAACTTCAGTAAACATTCCTGCAATTGGAACAACTAGCCTATTTCTCTGTCTGCCTCTTTTTTAACACAAAATGTTGGTATGTTTCTCATACTCTGTTTTGATTAGACCGCAGCCATGCTTTCCACCGAAAGAATGAACTGTGTAGGAGCCTACAGGATTACCAGCCTGTAATTAAAAGAGAGGATCCTTTCTTTCCAAAAACAAACCCTATGTGGTGACTCAATACTAGTAGGTGCTGTCAGAACTCTCCCGTTCCTCTGTTTACTGGGCATTTGCTTTTGTAGCACCATAAACCCTTATAATGAGCTTTGGGTTAAATGGTTAGAGGGAAATAGGGAGCAAATATTTTACAGGGGTGCTGAATGCTACAGTAGCAGAAAGTTCTACTGTAGGCAAACTGTGTGCCTTTTAGCACAATTCCAAATGGTAGTTCTGTCCATTCCTGTGTTGAGGAGAGGAGGATCTGGGTGGAGTACTCGAATCAATTGTAGCACTTTTCTCTTGAACAGGTAGAGTTGGCACAGGCCTTCTTCCACAACCAGCCTCCCTCCCTACGGAGAACAGTTGAATTTGTGGCAGAGAGGGTGGGATCCAACTGTGTTAAGCACATCAAGTAAGTGCTGGTGATGTGTTCTGTGACATAAGTAGCTTTACACTAACGAGGCAAAGAGTTGATCCTTTAAAATTGTGTGTTTGAGGGAAAGAAAGCTTCCCTTAGAGTATGCTGTATTGCGGAGCACCAAGGCTATGACAGTGTGGTCCAGCAATGTCTGATTGCCATCACAGAGGGGAGTTTGTGAAAGGATGCAGAGAGGTTTATATGACTGTGGGACACTTGGAATGTGAACATAGTGCAGAATTTTGAGACTTCGTATCTCTTTCAGAAGGTTCTTGCTAACGACAGGAAAATCACGGAAGGGAGTTCTGGAGGTTGTCTGATCCACACTCCTGCTCAAAGTAGGGCCAGCTTTCAAGTTAGGTCAGGTTGCTTGGCACCTTTTCCAGTTAAGTTGTGAAAGTCTTTAAGGATGGGTGTTCAGCAGCCTCTTAGTACCATGTTCCAATACTTAACTTTCCCAGGCTTTGTGAAAAATGTTTCCTTATATCCTATCAGAATGTCCCTTGTTCCAGCTTGTGCATGTTGCCTGTCAACCTTTAGCTGCACACTTCCTGGAAGAGTCTTGTTCTGTCTTCTCTATAACCCTTCCTTCTCCTGTCATCTTTTCTTCTTTTCCAGGCGAACTGAAACTGGCTCCCCCAGTCTCCTTGTAGGTTGTGTGCTCCAGCATCCCTGCTGTCTTAATGATTTTTTCCTTTTCTCTTGCAGTCACTCAGATTGTCAATGGCTTTCTTGTGCTGGGGTCCCAAAGCTGGACACAGTACTCCAGATGCAGCCCCACAGTGGTGAGGGAAGTGGTAACTTCCCTTGTCTTGCTGGCTGCACTGTTGCTAATGTCAGCCCAGTGTAAGGTTGGCCTTCTTTGGACAGTCTTGACTCATTTCGCTTGTCTAGTGGGAACCCCGGATCCTTTTCTGCAGAGCTGCTCCCTAGCCAGTAGAGCCCAGCCTGCACTGTCACCACCCCATTTCTCTACCTTGTCACAGTCCTTCTGAATGGCAGTCCTGCCCTCCAGCATGTCACTCATGAGGTTGCTGAGAGCTTGTACTGTCCCATTGTCCAACTGTGGGGTATCAGCCCATAAGGAATGCTGGTTTTAGTGGACTGCTGTTGACATATTTGAACATCTGACCACTATCCACTGAAGAGTATAAGGGTATTGCCACCAGAAAAGATACCTGTAACCATGTATGTTTCTATTAAAACCTAAAGGCTTTTGACTTTTTGAGTCTTAGTGCTATTTTGATATCTTCATTGCTGCTTTCTTCCTTACAAAAAAGGACAAGGAGATGGTACAGTACTGAACACAGTGTGATTAATTCTTTTTTAGCAGGGTGGTTTATAGCATTTGAGATGGGTGTCCTCCTAAATTGGGGAGAACAGCTGGTTACAGTTAGTGTGCCCCGTTTCTTGTATTGATTTCAGTCTGTCTGATTTTTTTTTTTTAATTTTTTTTTTACAGGGCAACACTGGTAGCAGAGTTGGTTCAAAGGGCTGAAGTCATGTTGCAGGATAAAGTGAAGGAGGAGGATGCTAATCATGACAAGCTGCTTGAAGAGGTGTGCGCTCATCTGTATGAGGAAGGGGCCCAGGCACTCATCAAAGGCAGAGAGTAAGGAGGAAAAGTTATTTAAACTTGTGCGTTCCCCTCTCTTCTTACTGCAGAATCTATAAGCCTAATTTGGCTTGGCCTGTCGTGCTCTGGTTTTGGTAATTATAAACCCTGACCTCTGCTCTTCTTAGGGTGACTGTCTGCTGTGCCTCCAGCCAGTTAATGCTGTATTTGTAGGAAGGAATAAAGGTGCTGTCTGTCCCTCTGCATCCAGCTCCAAACGGACATCCACTGCAGCTATTGTATTTCTCCTCTTTGGAAAACTGAGTATTGCAGCTTGTTGGCTTGTAATTGCTTTTTCCTTGTCTGGTTCTTTTGGTCTGACTTACTGCACTACAGTCTTCCAACTCATTTTGACTGTAAGAGAGCGTATGAAAGTTGCTATGGTAATGAACCTCTGAGTGTCGTCCAAGAACTTTGACTAAGCCTGTGGCACGTTTTCTTTCTTTTCTTGCAGATTTTGCAAAAAGAAAGGTCCTGAGGCGGTGAGGGTGTTATTGCCAGAAGAGACATCTGCAGCAGTATGTATTTTCACTGAAATTTCATAAAGGCCTTGACTTTAAGTCTGGACCGTTACCATTTTCCATTGCTGCTTCATTTATCCCTTAATAGCTTAGGACAAGAGAAGCTATTGATGCCCTCATGTGAGGACTGATAGCTAAGGAGAGTCATCTCTGCCAGGCTGCCTTGGCTATTCTGGCTAAAGAGATACTTTAGCTGATAGCGAACTGTTGAGACTAGAATGGTATATAAATTGCATCCATTTTGCAAGGATAATGCTTTTGTTTTAGCGCCAACTTCCCCAAGAGTTGGTGGGGTTTGTATGGGGTTGATGAGATTTGGGAAGTCAAAATGGGTCAGTCCTATTGCTCAGAGTAGCATTTCCCACAGAGGTGGTGGTCATCTGTTTAAATGTTGCATGCCGAAATTAAGTTTTTCCCTCTAGACTTCCTTCTAACTTCTCACTGACTGTGGTGCTGTGGCTGGTAGTAAATCTCCTATCACTTGTTATCCTCCCTGTAAAGGTTTTAAGTAGTGCAGAAGACATTGCAGTGGAACTGGCTACTGAGAAAGCCTGTGGCTGGCTTTCTGCCAACATTGCAGGTGAGTCTCCTTACCCTGAACTACAGCTTCTAACCTGTGTATTGTACTCTTTTTCTGAGATCAAGGGGTAGAATTTATGCCAGTGTTATGAAGTACTTGGTCCTACTCATTTTTCTTTTAGTGGGAAGCATGCAGTTGCTCTGTCCCTCCTTGTTTAGGAATAAGAGGAATGATTTCTAGCTCCAAGAACCTTCTTCAGGGATTTTTCAGGCTTGGCCCATGTAAGTGATTTTTAGTTATGGAGGCTGGTAGGATGCTGAGAATGAATGCTGTGGAAAGCTTCTTCTGAAAGTGTCATCGAGGCTGAAGTTGTCTTAGCACTTCAAACATGATACAGACAGCTGCTCTCTCAAGCAACCATATGGTCCACATGTACAGAGTGCTTCCGAAATCTTCTGTAGAACAAACACCTCTTGGACGGGGTGTGTTTTCTGCAGGCTGAAGGCAACTGTAGTCCTTTTACTCTGTAATAATGTTCTGGCAACTCTTCAGGATCTTTGAAAACCCATTGTTTCAGGAGGTTGTGCCAAGAATCTGGGAAGGAATACCCAACACCATTTGCAGCATCAGGAGTTTAGTGTTTTGGATGCTGGTCAAAACTTATTTTTGTAGAAAATAAATGGCTTTCATGGGCACAGTGGTTGAACTGGTATGATCATGCTGATTCAGCTTCCTACTTTGGCATTACTTCCTGGCTTAGCTACTGTGTTCGTTAAACCTACTGAGATATTTTGATGGAAAATGAGATGAGTTGCCAGTGGTACCTGGTGGCAATGGGTGGCTGGCTTTTATAGCTGTGGGTTAACACACTCTCTCCACCTGTGCCTCTGCCCGTTGAATATAATGGGAGCTCAGGGTGAGAGGGGTTTGAAAGTGTAAACTGTCCTTCCCTCATTCGCCATGGCCCTTGAAATGAGAGGCTAATAAGGGTAGTGTTTGGAAACAGTTGTCTGCCTTGCTGGAGGGAAAGGCTGAAGTAGACAGAATTTGTTCCCTGTTCTTTGTAGCACTCATCAAAAGAGAAGTGAGAGCAACCTTCAACAGAATGCTGAAAGTCCCAGGACTTCCCATGCCTGGAGAGGATGCTCTGGAGTTGAGAAGGGACTGCCCTCCAGGCTGTCAGCACTGTGCTCCCCTTCCCTCCCAAATCATCAACGAGATTAAGGTACCTATTGTTCACTTCCTGGCTTGCCCTAACTCCCTTTTCTTTTTTCATGTTGGTGGTTTTTTGTTTGTGGGGGTGTTTTGGGAGAGGTGTTGGTTTGTTTGTTTTTTTTAAAAGGGGATGTTCTAAGGAACTGGCTGTGAGGAGTGTTTAGGAAGCATGATGGAAAGGTCTTGTTATTTTCATCCCCCTGCTTGCTGTCAGTGTAGTTAAGAGTTCCCTGGTCAGGAGTACTATCTCAAATACAGGATTTCTGGTAGCATGGCAGTGGCCTTTTTGATATGAGTAGCATAGAAACCATAGTGTGGTGAGCGTTGTGTACAACTGTATGCTGAAGCGTCAGTATATCAACGTAGCTACTTTTTTATAGACCTGTACTTTTTATGGAGAGTCTTCTGGTCTCCATTTCGAGAAAGGATTTCCTGTTGGTCCTTCCAGTTCTGTAGAACTTGGTAGACTGTCCCATCTTATACACTGGGAATTCTACACCGAATTAAGTGTCAGATCAATCTGTATTAATCTGTTGAAAACTTTTTGCTGGTCTGCATCTGCACCTTCATTCAGCTATAATTAGGGAGAATCAGAATATCTTAAAAAGAAGATGATGGTATGGACTTAATTTCAGCCTTAGATCTAAGCAATTTTCTATTCAAGCTGGTTCAAATTACATTTTGGTCTTTCTGGCTTTGAAAAGTTCACTGTTCTCGTAAAAAATCATGCAGTTATGTAACCTTTGTGATAACCCATGAGGAAAAGCAGAATTCTAAAAAACTCACTTTTTTGCCATTATGTATTCTACTTTTTTTGCTGTTGCTTGTCTGTTTGAGCAATAATACTGGATCTCGCTGTCCTTGTATTCCCAGCAGTTGTACAAGTACACATCCTTTAACTCTTTCTTGCTTGAGCTGAAATAAAAAGAGGAGGGTAAGGTATGTGATGAAGCCAGGGGCTTTTTCTGTAAACTTGCTCTTTGAAGATATTTTTGTATGGTATCTTGAGATACAGCTTTTAAAATACTTCTTTTTCTTTTGATTTCCATCCTGGGTTTCTGATACTGGGTGGTAAATTGTTGGTGATGGAAAGTGCTACCACATGTAAAATTGGCTAAACCAGTTTTCATACCATAAGCCTATTAGCGCTCTTCATACTCAGCTTTGTCTTGAGACTGAAGTTACCTTGAGAATGTAAAAGGACCCTGGATTTCTGTAGGGCTTCTACTCTGAACTTGCTTGCTGCGCTATCAGATTTAACTGGAGCTTTCAGAGCTAGTTACTTTTAAGAAGGATGAACCGGTTGCCCTCATTGACTTTGGCTTCATAATGTTAGTGAGAACTATGGTAGAAGATCAGACTTAGGTGAGGTTGTGAAAAATTCAGCTTTAACCTTTCTTATGAAATGAGGAGGATACTAGCTGCTTTTTTTTTTTTTTTTTTAATTAATGAGGACCCAAGGACTATCTGTGAACTGCTCTGTCATAGGTCCAAAGATCTGTTTGTGGAAGTGCAGGATACTAATATGTGAATTACTGCTGTCTTTTTCATCAAGGATGTGCTCTGTGTTGCTGTGGGCCCACGGGATGAGGGTGAAGTGATTGACTACGTCTGGCTGGAGTGCTTGCTAGGAAGATTGGGTCAGACACTTCGATGCAGAAAGGTAGAAGTAGTAAAAAAGCAACAACAAAAAAAACCCTTGGACCACTTTGAGCTGTCTTCATACCTGTAAGCTTGTTAGCTTGCCTTGCCTCACAGTTGAGTTCAGTTGAATGTTTTTTGTCTGAGCCTAAATGTGAGAAAGTTGCACTGCATTTCTTTATACTGTGTAGATCTGCTTGTTAGTTAAAATTACCCTTTGTGGATCCCCTTTTCATATATGATCTTCTCTTGTCTTTCAGTCTTTAATGGTCCCCTGATTACAGCTGTGTGCTTCTTGCTGTAAATTGCCTGCTCTTTTTTGATATTTTTATCTCTTGTGAAGCCCTGTTTGTCCAGTCTGTGGTACGGGGACAAAGATACAACTTTTTTGTGTGTTTTCCAGTTCATGTGTCCCACATCAGAACAGCAGCTGGCAAAGTGCACAGTTGAGTTGGCTTCTTTGCTGGGTAAGTCAGTCATGATAAGCTATTTAAGACTGAAATCTGTTATTACAGTTCTTTTAAATCCTTAGGGCCAGAGACTTCAGTATTTAGAGCTCATGGATGTTTGATCTCTCTGGTGTCATTGAGTCTGCAGATTTTTTTCTGTCAATTTGGGTGGTTGCTCTTATTCCCTTCCACCTTCTGCAAAACAGTATTATACTGTGACTAACCATCCTTCAGATCTAGTGTTCTCATTCACCTCTCCATTGTTTGTTATTTATTGATACCTTCATTTAAATATGTAATATGTTTTCCAGTATTTCTGTCTCTGAAAAGTTGCGGCTGAGTGTTTTTTCCCTAAAAGTAAGGGCCTGTTCCCTTTAAATTATATTTTTATGGCTCTTTTTGGAGAGAATGGAAGTAACTTGTTTTCTCTGTATTGTGACTTCTGTGAGTCTTTTCAGGTTTGTGAGGTTTTTTCGTTTTGTTTGTTTGGTTTTTTTTTTTCTTTCCCTTGCTCTAATGTGCTAAATACAATGTTTTTCTCAGAAGGAGCTAGTGATCTGGATGCAGGTGTTTTCTCTGTGGACAACCTTCTAACTTCCTGGGTTTAGAAGCTTCTTAAGAAGTTTTATACATGGTTCATTCTTTCATAAATAGTTCACATCTGAATATTGTGATATGTCATTCGGGGGGGGGGGGGGGGAGCAATGTAAATCTGCCCCATTCCATTAGATCTGGTATCTTCCCCCCTCTGTATGTTTAGCTGCAGTTAAACTATGTTCAGCTTTACTTTCAGTTGTATGAAGTTATACAACTCTGCCTATAGTCAAAACAATGAACAACTATTTAATCTGTTTACAGATTTAAATGTTGTTTTACTGTGTTACTCCTCTTCTTTGGAGTAACACCTAGGTCCTTTTTCATTAAACATTAGGCTGACTTTTATTTAGTCAGTCATCTTTCAAGACTTGGGGCTATATGCCAACCAAATGGTATTCTTTATCTAAGTAGTATAAAACTGCCTATGCTTGTTTCTATAGTTTCAAAGCTCATCATTTCTCATGTTTCTAAACACCAGTCCTCTTAGGTTCACTAGTTTACGCTCACTGAGTGTTTTTACTTCAGTGATTGTTTAGATACCAGCTATGCAAAATGTGCTGTTGGACCAAGATGATGACTATAAAAGGAAAATAATGCAGCTATAGAAGTTCACCTTTCTTCCTTTTTTTTACAGTTTCAGATCACGTTCCTCTGAGTCTCGGGATCAAGTCCCAAGAGAAGAGTTCTGAGAGGCTGCGTGTAAAGAATAATCCCACCTATGGCCTTCTAAAAATGCTGCTTTCTGTCTGGAAAGAGGACTTTGGGACACCTGTTCCTGTCCATCTGATCTTCACCAAGAAGAACATTGGTTATCTTGCAGAAGTTAAGCAGCGAGAGGTAAAGCTTATTCCGATCTGTGGAACTGCCGGTTACTCACTCTGGTCTGATATATCCATGCAAGAGTTCTGCTTGCCCACACTGATGGCTTGTGTGAATGAGGCCAGCAGGATTTGGTCTGCTGTTAGCTGGCATTGTTTCTGCAGGAGTAGAGAAAAAGAGGACTGCATGCTACTTGTCAGTGTTTGATACCTGTCTGGGGCGTTGTCAGGAAGGCACAGTTTTATTTAGGAACAAATGGCAAAATGGCCCATTTGGCCTGGGAGATTATGAGGACTGACCGCATGTGACTTTGTAATTGGTTGCATTCGTTTGTCTTTTATCAGCTTTCATTATTGCACGTGTATCGGTATTATAAGATCCCCAACTAGGAAGCTGAAAATCGCCCTATTTAGTTGCAGGCTAAAACCAGCTTATTTTGGAAGGTAAGAAAAGAATTTTTCAAGCTGTTCTTGAGTACACAGGAATTAAATACTTGGTGTGTTTGGAAACTGAGAAGTAGGAATTTTGAGACTTTACTGTAGGATACAATGTATGAACTAGAGGAATTTTGTTCAGTCATTTTGGATGTTGCTCTTTGTCCTTTGTTGCCACACACAGATAAATAATGTGCTTTCTCCTTTCGTTCCTTTTCTCCACATTCTGATCCAAGAAGAAAAACATGAATTGTATAGTGATAAAGAAATGAACACAAAAATCCATTTCTTTTTGAGTTGTTGATATTTTTTTCTCTTCTGCAGTGGGATTTGTTCCTTTTCATGCTTCATGGTCTTGTAGAACATGAACTAATGAGAACTAGTGAAATAGAGAGTTGCTTGCATACCCTCGAAGAGCTCCCTTGGTCCTCAGTAAGTAATTAGATGTGCGTGTACAATAAGTGAAATAAAAAGTAAAGCTACATAAACAGTCAGTCCTCGTATAGTTCTGTTTCATGTAGGTGAAGCCCATAACCTTCCCTATCTATAGTTCCTGCTTAATGCAGCTGAGGGCCTGCCTTCCAACAAGCTTGTTACTGTTACTAGTGTTTGGCTGAAATCCATACTTGTGGGAATCCCAGCATTGCCCGTGCAGTGGAAACATTCCCAAGAAAACTGTAAATCGGTTTGGAGACCAGCTGGCTCAGTTACCAGCTCTCAGTTGTAGCCTGAATGTGTTTACTGTGCTTCAGCTGAGAATGACATGTTGGGAAGGGTCTTAACTGACCAGGTTTGCATTTAAACCTCTTTGCCTCCTACCACCAGAATGTGCTAAAGATGGACAGTATTTCAAGGCTGGTGAGCACTTGCGTATTGGAGATGTTTGACCATTTAAACTGTGGCAATGATCTTTTCCAAGAAGAGTGCGGGGATTAGAGGGGAGAGACTGAACATGTAGACCTACAGGCATTCACCTTTGCAATCAGTTTTGTAGCTTGTCTAGGTTTCTGCACTGGAAAACCATCAAGAACATGTTTAACCTTGTGAAGTTCTTTACTAGAAAAATTAACTATGCCTCTTTGTTGACATTTGTTAATAAGGGTTCTCTGGTTTGCATCTGTTTGTTACAGGATTTCTTAAAAGAACTGGAAATGCTGTCCAGGGTATTTCTGTCAGAACATCATATAGAAGAGCCCAGGACTAACCCTTGTGAGCCGACCAGACAATCTCTAGGTACCGTGACAGCACAAAGTTAGTGGAGGTGGACTCTCTGTGGACAAAAATTACTAATGAAGATGCAAATGGAATTTTTAATGTTTCTGAATGCATTGTGAGCTCTTTGGTGGGAGCATACTGCAGATAAGAGGTCACTTTGTGCAAAACCTGCACTGCTCCTTCTGTTCATGGACATTTTGCCGTGGTGACTATGCTGAAGGATTTACATCAGCAAATGGATCTCCAAGTCAAAAGTCCTTTAAGCACCTTGATTGTGGCTCAGAACAGCCATTTTTTAGACTCATAGACACTTTTTGTATTTGTGCAGCAACAGGCTGTGACCAAACCCAGGAATCGATTCAAGCGGACAAGTTACTTTGTGATCAGAGAGACAGTTTCCTGGTGGCTGTCTCTTGTCTTAAGTTAATGTGATTTCTCACGCTGTCTTTTAACAAAGACTGTACTGTTGGGGGAGGGAAAAGGTGAACCTGTATGACATGGAGATGAGCCTATATTTATTTTTCATTGTAAGCTCAATTTCAAAGGTTTGATTTTAATTTTTTTAAGACTCATTTTAAAAGTTAAACCGTATTAAATATGTACACCAGAACATTGATGGCATTATTCTTAAAGGATGTAGATGCTTAAGTGTTTTTCTATCTCTTGTTGGAAACAGAACTTGTAATTTCCTTGGGTTTTTAATAGAAATAAGGGAGAAAATAATCTGTTTATATTTTTTACTGAAGACAGTATTTTTAAGACACTTTTATAGTATGTGAACATAAATGACATCTGGCTGCTATTCACTGTTTTTGATAATCCTTCTTGCCTTGAGTTTGGGTTTTATTGGACAGGAAGTGCTGCAGCAAGAAAACTACAGCCTGGAAGAGCAGACAAAGTAGTGACAAAGCACTGTGACATCCCCTGGAGACCTGGTTTTGAAAGGAATCCTTTTCCTGGAGGACAGTAGGTGTTTTCAGCCCTTGTGGATAGATCATCACCAAGGGTGTGACCTCTAGCTCCCTCCCCCCCCCCCCCCCCCCCCCCCAAGTATTTCCTTAAACTGGGGTTTGTGGTAGGGACTGCTGGTGGCTAGCAGAGTATGATTAGGTGCTCAATAGCTGTCTCATGGGATTTTTTTTTTATTTTTTTTTTTTGCCCCCTGTAGCAGTGAGGATATTATTTCCTTTTGTCTAGGAGTGTTCTATTAGTGCAGGGTTTTTTTCAGAAAGCAAATACTGTGTTATGTAGGAACAACTTCTGGACAAAGTGAATCCCAGGGCTTTTTAGCTTGCTAATTAACTTACCTCTTCCTTGTATAAGGTGAGAAAAGGTAACATCTTGGAGTCGGTGATTTAAGAAAAAACACAAACAAACAGACCTAATGAGGTAGAACTGTGGCTTCTGTTAAAATACATCTGCTACAGAGAGAGAAACCATAGAGGAACATCAGTGTCTGAAGTGTATTGAGATTTTTTTTCTTGACTTGGTTACTAAGCGCTGCATTGAAAGATTTGGCATGTTCCATCTGTGTGCCTTATTTTAGGTTTTTTGGGTTTTTTTTCTGATGTGCTTGAAGCAGAGGGTCACTAGGAATAGGCATGCTGTCTATGCAGCAAGGACATGGTAATACAAATTGAAATAGCAAGTACACTGTATCTTAACCATACCTGCTCCCTGAGGCTGAGTATCGTGACATTTTGCTGCAGATCTCATTTGAAGTTGTTGTTTGTCCTAATAAACTTGTTTAAGTAAGTGTCCTGTTTTGTGTTCAAGCTGTTGATATATAACCTCTTTGTACTGGGGTGAAGTACAAAAAGATGCCTTGCCACAAAGCACAGGGCAGAAAAAGTATAGTGATCTCTCCTGTCCGGCCTGCTGCTGCTTTGCTTACACTGAAATATAACTATTTTGTTATATAAGGGGGGGATGGTGGAAGGGGAAGAAGCTGGAATCCATGATGGTTAAAAGGTGCTCTTGGCTCTGGAACTGACTTTATTTGGGTATTCTAAAACTGTTTGCATAGATACCATGGCCACAGCGGTTTTCATGAAATCAACATACCTGAATTATCTTTCTCTAACGCAACATGCTTGGAAATTTTTATTTAAAAGGTGACCAAGCCCCAGGAGCAGTTTGCTACGTCCGGAGAGCATAGTTGCGCCCTGTGGGGCAGAAGGCAGTCAGTTTTCCAGTGGGAACCAGCAGGTAAGGAACACCTCTGTTTCCATGTTCTTATGTCTCAGTGCAGTTACTTTAGTTCCTGGGCATCTCATGGTGCTCAGCCTTGGTTGCTCTGTAAAGCCAGACACTGGCTTTGTAACTAAACCTTAGGAACAATTGCACAGCACGCTGTTTTCTGCCTAGGGATGCTCAGCAGTGGGACCGCTCTCGGGAGGATGCTTGACTCTGCAGTCCCACTGGGGTGGCAGACTCCTCGCTGTGTGAGTGCTTCAAGCATTGTACCTGTTCCCTGTCTCCAGCTGTAGTGCTAGAGGTGCTGCAAGGAGGAGAGCAGAGCTCACAGCAAGCTAAGTCCGAGCGTGTGGCCTGCCTTCTGTCAGTCTTTCCTACTGCAAACTCTCAACTCTTAAAAGAAAATGAGGAAAAATGGCATTATATTAACTTCCTTCTGGATGTGCCGGTCAGAGGAGTTGTGTCACTGGATTCGGGAAGAAGCTTCAGCCAGTGCCTTGTTTCAAAAGAAAACAAAAAAAGCCCTTTGCTTGGACGAGGTACTGGGTCACAGAAACCAAATTTAAGCAGTGATTGGCTTCTTGAACTTGTGCCACAAATTCATGTTCCATGCACGTTCCTCATCAGGTAAGTAGGACACCTACATCCTTTATCATAAGCTAGCCTTTGTTATTTCTCCACCCAGCATAGTTCTATAGATGGGTAACTTAGCTGGAGCAAAATAACGTGGGGCACATTTTCTTGTGTAGAAAATACCATTTATTGTGGATATGAAAATAGCAATCTTGATTAAGAGCAGAGATGCAACAGTAGGTGGTACAATACAATTGGTTTGATCATCTACTGCTCAGCAGTAACTTACAGGAAGTTGGATTTTGCCCGTTGTAGATTAACAAATTAGGTATCTGCTGGGTTTTTATTTCTTCCTTCCAAACAAACCAATGCCGTACATTAACAGGTACCATAAAATGTTATATTTGCAAAAGAAAACATTCATATAAATAGGCTTTTTAGTATCAATTGAAGGTTGTATTAAAAAAAAAAGTTACATTAATTCAATACCGATAAAAATAAAACTTAGCTTTGATAGCATATAAAACACTTCAAAACAAGCATATATAAATAACTTAATTTGTAAACATAGAAAAAAATCTTATGCATATATAAAAATAAACATCTGATGCACTGTACAATAAGACATTATCCTTCATAGGCACTGGCATCATTGATCAACAGGAGTCCCCCTAGATGTTTTTCCTACAAAAACTGCTTTATCACTAGTGCCGTGTCCAAAATAAAAGGGAAAAAAAAATGAAGCACTGAGCAAATCTTTTGTGGATTATATTAAGACCTCCCCTACCTCCTCTGGAAATCCATGGAAGCAGCACTGGGGACAAAGCCAATGCACCGTGCTGCTGTTTCTGCTCATTTTTTTCTAGGGCTTTGGTGTACTACCTTGTTCACTCTTCCTTTCTTGGTTTCCACCAAAAGGTGGGGACTGTATGACAGGTTGCAAATCTGTCTTTTCACTCGGTTGCAGGAAACTTTGTGATGGGTTGCCCCATTTCCCTTGAGGGGCTATGGAAGATGCATTGACGCATGAAGTGAGTGAACCGTGCTATGACTGTTTGGCAGGCTTTTAAGAAAAGGCTGAGCCTCACCAAAAGAAAGAGAATGGTAATACATATTAGTGTTAAGATTGTAACCATGACCATCTAAAGATAAAATGAAGCAAATTTGTAAGTGAAAAGTTTTGTTATCCTACCTGGTATAGTTTAGGGGGTGGGAAAAAAGCCTTGGGCTGGTATGTCTCAAACCTGCTCTTTTCTTAAATATTATTTTTTATTTTAAAACTTAATATGTTAATAACAGGAAGTAACATAGAAGCTGAGAGCCAAAATTACACCTGTGCAAAGACATAGTAAAAGTAGATCCTGGCTCTTCAACTCAAAGGTGGGAAGTGCAGCTAACATCACGTATGCTGGGAAAATGCATCTTTTACTGAAAGTAACTGTGTGTATAAAGTAGCAGACGCTGACTCTGGTAAGGTGGCTGCTTGAATACACATCTCTCACTTGACAACTTTAAAGTGCAACAGCTTCTTGAACAATGTGGGCTTTTTTGAGCTAAAGAAAGCATATCGTAGCAGCCTTTATTGCTTAGAGAAGGTATCTAAAGTGATTCTTTACTGTTGTGCTGATGAACTAAATGATGTTATTCAGATATTTGAGTTGGTTGTGGTTTTGTTTAATTTTAGGAATGTGTGACTGAACTACGGAGTGTGTTGAACAAACATGTAAAGCCTGACAGCAGGATGGACTAAGTTCAACAGAAATACTATGAGGTAATTGAATAGGAAGAGTCTGTATTCGCTGCAGTGAGACAGCTGGTCAGGTTATGAACAAAGAGGTGTGACAAGCCTATGACCAGGCTAGGTTTTCAACTCTTAATGCATTTGGGTAAAAGTGTAGGAGGGCTGACGAGAAAAGCCACTGTGGAAAAATGCTGGAGCTACTCTTATTTGCAGGATTTAAATTCTAGAAACAAGCTGATTACTCAGTACTACTCCCTATTAATGACAAAGTGTCACTGTTTACAACTGTCAGTTTGGTTTCTTTATTTCAAAGCACCTAATTCTGCAGTGCAGTAAAACTGTGTCCTGAGGTGTGGTGGTTTCCACTAATGCTGCATAGTGTAGCGGCAATCTGAAATACCTTATACCGGCTGCAAGTAGTCAGCCAATTACATGAGAAAAAAATCTGTCCAGGGTGTAGGATGACTAGTGGATATCGTGCTGTTTTAACTTCCCTTCTCAAAGGGAAGTATAGCCAGCTAGCTAAGTTAAATGATTTATCTACACTGTTAGGAATTCTGCCTTTGATACTTATCTCAACCTTAGAAAGTGACTTTGCAACTCTACTCAAGAGCTTGTAAAAGGTCTCAAGCCATACGTGTACTGTTCTGTTTGTGGTGCATTTCACTGCTTCCATTGCCTTTTTCTCACTGCTGCCTAAACTTTTTGAAAGAAATTGATCTTTGAAGCTCCTTGGAAACTGAAATTAAATAATACACTTCTGCATGTAAGATGCTGGCTATTGTAAAGCAAAGTCTGTTCCTCTGCTCTTTATAGAGCCAGCACACCTTCCTGTTGGTCCATGGAGGTTTTCCACAGCTGTCTCCAGGAGGACAGGATCCCCATAAAACTTGCTGGGTTTCTTCTGAGCAGTGTTGGCTAAAATAAATGATCCTTTTTTCTAACTATACTTTTCTATAGTCCAGCATTAGCAGTTAGGCTCCTCAAGTGAGGCTTGATTGTGACTGTCTTAGGAGCCAGCATTTTACATTACCCTTTCAGATGCTTGTGTCTCTCTGAACTTTCAGCTGCTGTTAAGCATCCAGTTTTGAACCCAAACACTAACTAGCAAGAAAGTGTGCCAGTCGAGCAATCACCAGAGGCTGTCGCTTAGCAATGGAGCTCAGGAGCCTCGCAGGGATAGCTGGGGCACCAAGATCCACCTGCAGGAATTAGAAGAAAGGCTGCATGTTGGGGTTTGTACCTGGTTTTGAACAAAACACTTATCCAGCCTGGAATAGCTCTGATGTTGCAAGTAGGTGTTAAGCACAAAAGTAGTTTACACCCAAATGCTATCGTTACTGTGTGGTTTGTATCTTTTCCTTCCCAATACTCCATAGACATTCAAAGCACTGCTATTTGAAGTTACTTTCAGCAGGTATGACCCACGCTGCTTTTGAGTTTGAGCTTAAACACTACTCGTTTGAGACAGATACAGTGTTACTGAGAAAGTACATGCATATACTAATGTGCACTATAAAATGCATATAGTAATTCCTATAATTTAAAGATAATATTTTTATTTTATATAATAAGTTGAAAAGACTAATGCCATTTAGCTCTCAGGTGAGCACTTTAAAATAAATTATACACACATTAAGTTATTCTCTTCTGAACATTTTTAAGTATTTGGTACCACTGTCTCAAAGAGACCCTACTTTTCAGATGAGAGTGTAATAAATGGACGGCAGGATTTTCTTATTCTTAATTGGAATCCTAACTGACTTCTCTTTCTGACTGAAGTCATTAATTCTTCATACTTAACAGGTACAAAAGACTTAACAATACCTATTTCCATGCATTTTGAAAATAGTATAACCTGAGGTGGACTTCCTGTGTCCACAGCAAGGTCAAAATGCAAACAAGACTCTCCATACTGGCTCACCATGTGAAAACACAACATATACTAAAATTGCTAATAAACCTTTACAGAAGAATCTTGGTATCCAGAGGAACAGCTTTAGATGCTGGAAAAACTTGGGATCATGTCCTAGTAAGGTTCTCTCTGCATTACTGTACATCATGCTAGATAACAGTGTGAAGTGGAGGTGACCTCTATGGTCACTTTGTAAATGCCACAGAGCACAGCCAAAGGATTATAGTTTTTGTTACTTACTGGCTCTTAAGTGTTGTTACGTGTAATGGCTTTTTGCGTTCACTGTTGGACATAGAGCAAAATCTTACCTGTGCCATGTAAATAACTCTGGTGATATCTCTTCCATTCACTACATCAGGTTCCAGTATCCAAGCACTTGGCAAAATCTCCCCTCTCACCACTTCTTTACAAGGGTGAGGCATGGATGCATCGTAGACAGACTGAATAGCCAAGACCGACAAGTTCTCCTGCAAAGTGTAAAGACAACAACTTGAAAAAATGTTTATGCATACAGTAATGTTTTCTTTGTTTGCTATGAGGCATATTTCTCAGATTACTTAAAAAGGTCTTTTAATAAGAAACTATTTCTTATGTTATTTATTGAGTAATTTTTTTTTGGTCATTATCTTGCGTGTTTGTAACCAGAATATACTGTGTAACGCTTGTGTTACTGCCTAATGGGACTTGGTTGACAACTGTCATTCACAAGAAGGTTTGATACATAACCGACTTGTGTCATGTCAGCGTGGCTGTTCTTCCTCTTACGCTGTCGCTTCTGGAAATATGAGCCTGGACTTCCCTTACTTCTCTCTTTTGCCCTTGAACCATGAGTACAGAACAATTAACTCCCCTGTGCTTCAGAGAGAATATTCACTTTACCTCTTTGGCTTCTACAGTAATGCAGCAGAAATCCCGGGGTTGCTTTAGGTAACAGAGAGAGGTATCGGTCACTAAATATACTGTGGAAAAACACCCAAAAACAAAAGAAGGGGAATTAGACTTTGATAACTTGAACTTATCACTATTTTCCCCCAGCCCTTAAATCCACATGAATATTTTATTTTGACTTCTTGTTGCCTAAGAGCAAAGCTCTAGTTAAGATGCTATAATGTGTCATTAAGATGCTTTTTCGAGCCACTTACTTAAAATTAATTTTGACTTTCAAACCACTGTCTTAGCTCTGCTTCTGCAGCAAGATGGGTTTAATATGATCCTTACTTTGGAAAAGTCTTGCAAAACTGAAGTTTCCGTATTAAATAATGAAATTGTTTATTCAAACCTGAAGAAATGAAATAAGATGCCTCTAACTTTCTTCCTGGCTGACAACCTGAGCTGAGAAAGTACAAAATGATAATGGTGGCCAGTCATTTGTGTTGATACTCACCCAGCTGAATATGGCTGGTTACCTTCTTGTGTATTCGAGCTGTGTTGATAGTTCTGTCGTACAGATGCCTTTTGCCAGGATCTCTCACTAGTCCCCACACGTAGGGAAGAGGCCTCTCTATCACTCCTGCTCCCAGAAACCCATGCCTTGTTGCTGAAGGGAAGACTTTGTAGTAAACCAGCACCTCTTTTTCTGTACATTGATATCTGTCAAAGACAAATGAAAGGTATTAGCACACAAGAGGGCCAAGTACATAAAAAGGCCTCCCATTACAACGACCTGTCATAAACTTACTTCCAACCAGCTGCTGCTTGGCATGCGTAGAGATTCCTCAGGTTATGAGAGCACGCTGCCATTACCTTAGAATAAACAATGACAAACGTACAGGTAAGAGAAAGTTGTATAAGCTAGAAATTGTGTTCAGCTTTTACATGCTGCTACACTATCTTCTACTCAAAACTACTAAGCTGGCTTTACCACAAATAGTTTTACAGTGCTAGTAATCCTTAGCGAGTATTAACAGCCAGACTTGCCTGTCATATTCTCTGCTGAAGGAGCGTACATATATAAATATATATAAAACCTGTACAGTAGCCTAAACTATTGTGAGAAAATGGAAGATGGGGGGAGTGTGTATCTCCAAATGATGTTGAAGCAATTCTACCTGATCTGAAATAAGTTGGCATGCTTTCTAACTACACACTCACATCTTGTCATACACAGATATGCAAAACCTGGGCTGTAGGAATTCTTGGACACTGAAGGTGTTCAGCAGTTTCACCAGCTTCGCTCAAACCTTACAGCTAACGTGCAACAGTCACTGCTGCAGCCTGGCTCACTTTCCCCTGCCATTTAAAATTGCTCAGCGTGTCTCTTTCTAACGGACAAATAGGTAACTGACTAATTGGCAGCCTACAACAAGAAGGCTTGTCGCACCTGTTTTTGCTACAACTTCTAGTAGGAGGTATAGGAATAAGTGAAAACTGTGCTTATTTACTTACCTCAGTGGTAGCATTAGCCAGGATATGTTTGGATAAATCCTGGTATCCTTTTGTTGAAGAGGAGCTGACAGAAATAGTTAACCCATGAGTAAACCTACAGCTGATGCTACTAGAAGGAAGGGGTGGCTGAATTCTGCTGGCTTCTGCAGGAAACAAAAAAGCCATAGGGTAATAAAAAAAAAAAAAAATAAAAAGGAAACCCACTGCTATTCTGCAGCTGTAGGGACTTAAACCCTCCATTGGAGCACCCAATCCACCTGATCCTGGTGAAGGACTAGTAACATCCCTTGTCTAGACAATCTGTGTATTGGTAATTACACTGCAGTTACATCTTGCAATACTCAAGTTTAACCGTTATTACCACATATAAGCCAATAAAATAACCTAAAGAACAGGCAACGTCAGTCTTGAGGATAAAAGTAAGAACTTGCATGTACAATCCTATAGTCGTTGCAGCTTTAGCCCCCCATGCTTCCTTGGTTCATTCAAAGCATTATGCTCATATCCTCTCAGAACACTACTTTGATGTTACCACATCAAAAGACCAACTTCAGAGGCACCAAATCACCATTTACTTTTTCATGAAATTCTAAGCAAGCGCTCGCTACTGGCTGACAGTATTTTTCTGAAGTCATATAATGGGTAGGGACTTCCTCAGAATACCTAGAATCAAATTAGATTTTGTTTTGCATAAATGACAAATGTCATTAGGCTTTGGGATACAACTCAAACATAAGCAGACATATGTTTTACTTACCAAATGTTGAATCCTTCTGTAGTTGCTCTAACGCATAAAGCTGACTGTTTCTAACAGCTGAACGACCTCTTGTATCTCTTGAAAGCAAAACACTTCCAGAGGAAACCTGATTTAAGAAAGAGCAGAAGTGGGAGCTTTTAGCGTGAACTGGGAAAAATAAATTATGTTACATAACAAGTGGAATATTCATAGCAAATCTGCCTTAGAAGGTTGGAAGCTTCTCTTTATCTAAGGTAACTCCTGTGCCTTTCCCCTGGTTATGAAATGATACCTTGACTCAGAAAATTTAGCCAACCAAGTGTGAGGAGCTAACACAGGTACATACTCGAAAAAGTAACTTCAGGGAAGTTCACCTTCACACACACAAACTCCGAAGTCATTGAGGGAGGCACACTGAGAATGTCAGATTCTGGTTTATCACAAGAAAAGGCTTGTTGTTTCTAAAATATTTGGCAGATAGTGGCATTACTGACAATAGTAACACTATCTGTTTTTTATCTATGAGCTTAAAAAATACCCCACAAACCACTCAGAAAAGTGTCACCGTCCTTTGCAATTACATGGTAATGCTTCCTCTACCCCATGCCACCCCTCTGTTCTAGTGACACAAACTTGACCGGCTTGATAGCTGTGGCAGAAAGAACACGAACCATCGCAGAAAAGGTTTTTGTTCCTACATTATTTCTCTGTTATTGTTGAAGCGTCAGGAGACATTGGCCTCACAGACCAGTTGTTTCTCACCTGTCCTTCCTGGCTGCTGAGGTTACTTGCAGTATATGTAGCAGTATTACTGCTGTTGTAACCAGATGTTGGGCCAGATGAGAGGCTGAGGCTGGAGTCTGTACACAAAGTGCTTGTACTTGCAAGAGTCTTCAGCCTTGCTTCTTCCTGTAATAGGTATCCCAGTATTACAAACAAACACACACACAAAACTTACCTTGTACAACAGCTAGTCAAATCAATGATAACAGCACTGAAAGATGAAAGAGGAATAATTTAAAGAAGCCCAGTTTCTTTCAAGGCATGTTGACAGGACAAAACTGTCAACAGCCATACAGAAAGCATTAAATAAGCAGGTTCGTTTGAAAAACTGAGATATAAGCCATAAAGCAAATTGCCCTGTAAAATGTGGCAGTCAGGGAAAATGCAGCTTCTGCTGTGTTGCTCTTCACATACGAGAGTCCAGGATGTTAGGATGCTAGGATGTTTTTAAGGGGAAAAGAAGTTGAAAAAAAGATCTCTTTCCAGTCCCGTTTGTTGCTCTTTGCCTACTTCTTGAGTAGCCTGACTTAACTTGCTGGTCAAATGTAGTTGTTAAAGACTGAAGATTTTACTTTAAGCAATGTAACTACTCAATGCCAGGCCAGAAGATGAAATAAAAATTACATAAGAAAATACTGAGAACTTCGAGATTATTTATACTTTCAAGAGCAGTTTTAAGTTTGGTTTTCCAACTCAGGTGAAGTATGTCTACATTTCACAAGAAAAGTATGGCAGTAGATGTGGTAAGATCCAGCCACCCAGTGGAGGTGCCTTAATTCGAGGTGCCTTAAATGGTGCAGAGCAATGAAATGAGTGTTCACCACATTTCGCACCAGATACACACATATAAGGAGAGGAGGTCTTCAGCTACGGTCGAAGCTGCATTGTCGGGCAGTGGAAAAGTTATTGTATAAAAGTATAGTCAGAACTGGGCGGAACAGACACATCCTAAGGAGGTATCATCCTTGCATCTGGAAGACAAATGCACGCACTTGAACTGTGCAAGATGGGTAACAAAGTGCAGAAGAAAAAACCAAAACTATGGGACAAATACGCAGAAGACAACCTAAAAAGAGAAACCAAAACCCAACAACAACAAAAAAGACCTTTGTGGTTAGGTCATACTGAAATATGCAAAACTCTTCCATAGACTAGGCAGATACCCCGCAGGATGGCTGTGTAAACTCAATCCAATGAGAAAGCATTAGGAGTTTCCTGTACATACAATGTGGCTTCAGGAAGATGTAGTTGAGAAGCACTAACAGTATCAGTTCAGTATTACTGAAAATTTTTTTTAAGCACAAATTTGCATTTAATTCTTCGGGTTTTCTTACACTGATGTGTATCAAACAGGAGAATTACTTAGCCACGGAAAAATCTATTTTAAAAAAATGCATTGATGTGAATAATGCATAACGGTTTCCTCTGTAATGCTCACCTTCTGTAACTGAGAAAATATTTGTTCCCGTATACGCCTTTTTTCTTGCTCAGCTCTCTCCCGGAGTTTGTCCCTAGCTCGCGCAATTTCAGTTTTGGTTTCCTCTCGTGCCCGCTGGTAGTCTTGGAGCAACAGTTCAATGTCTGAAGGATGCTGAATGCTGCTTCTTTTTGGTTCTTGAACTCTGTAAGGATAGGTAAGTGGGGGAAAACACATAAGTTTCACACTTAAGAGTCACCTAACAAACTACCAGGAGAAAATCATCTTTCAACACACAACAGGAAAATTTGCCAGAAAAGCAATTAAAACCCACCACGTTAGCCTCCAAAAAGTTTCTCTTTGCTCACTAAAGGCTGCATGGGCATCAACCTGGGAAAATTATTCAGATTGCAAGCCCAGCTTATCACTGAGAGTACTCTGGAGATTGCACTGGTTTCTAAGTCAGCTTTCCATATGATCTAAGGTTACCTCTTTGGCATATCACGTGCAAAATAATTGTGTTGGGAAAACAACGGTCTCCTGACCTACTGCAAAGGAAGTGAAAGTCATTTTAGGGGATATAGTGGGGGATGAGAAACTCAAGTTCTAAATGGTGAAGGGTTGCAGAACTTTTTTGATATTTAACATGAAACTTAACTATTTCATGTGGCTTTTAAGTTACTGAAGAAGACAGATTGGTCTACAATGAGTCAAGACTGAATACTTGGCTGTCCCCATACATCGTACATATAATATAGACACTTGTTGAGGGCTGAAATAAACTAGACAGAAGATTTTAATGAATGTTTTCTAAAATCTGGCACATTTTTTTCCTGAAAGCACTTTCTATCCCGAAGGTGAACGCTTCTGCATTGAGAAGAATTCTTCTGCCACAGAAGTCTCAGATGTAAGAACCATTAATGTGCACCCATTGTGAACACTGTTAATGTACATCAGGCCAAAAGAGAGGTTTCTAATGCCCTACCTGGTATTTTCCACCACATCTCTTCTCAGTTGTTGCAGATATTCTCGGCGTCTGCTGGGGAGATCTAGATCCCTCTGACTTGCATCCAGTGTCTGCAACACACTCAGATGCTTTTGAGGACTCAGACTTTGGCTTCTTTGGTATCTTTGCAGCCTTTTTTCTCTTTCCTTCCTCAGAGTTTCAATAGTCCTCATGTGTCTGTCGGGGAAACACGATTAGAGCAACAAAATGCACCCTCCAAAGTTCCTTCTTCTGATTTTTTAAAACACTTAAATATTAGGTAGCTTCGTAATGTAAAATTTATAGGAATCTGATACCATACACTCTCCTTGCAAACACCCGTTTGGCCACATGCCGACAGATGATGCAGAAATTCTAAAACTTCACTGCTTTTATAACAGTAGGAAATGCATAAGAGGGACTTGGTTACTGCTTGTAATGGCCGAGAGGCAAACTGAGGACAGAGACTAATGTAGCTACTAAAGTTTTTTAGTCACAACAGCTTCCTGAATTGAGTTCTATAATCCAATCACAAGAATCTAGGATCTTGATTTTTTCGTAATTTATTTTGTATATTTATGGGGTTTTAAAATATGGGTTTGTGTATTCACACAGCAGCATTTATTCACAGCAGCTTGAATGAGACATTCCCATAAATAGGATGCATCAATTATTTTCATATTGCAATAAAACAATGAAATATATTCCCATGATCACCAGGTACACATGATCACTCTCATAGCTGCTAGAAGTTTTAGGAGTGGAGTGACACTGGATTTGAATTACACCGAATCTTATGCTTTTCCCTATTTTCTTGAAGTAACGCCAAAATTTTGTCTTCAATGCATCTCTTAACTGTATATAAAATAAGCTTATTACTATATCTCTTCACATGTAGTTCACTCTGTGTGACTAAGTGATTAAGTGCTCATTACTAAATGTTATGTACGCTGCATGAAGCGTACGTGAAGCGTGTTCAAAATACTTAACGCTACTTCAAGTAATTTACCTTTCATAAAGTTGCTGCTTCACTGGAATCGCCGCCAGGTCATCTGCAGTTCCGCTCTGAAGGACCCTCAGCAGGGCGTCTGTCTCCCCAATGCTGTAGTTGAGCTTTGCTTCCGTCAGTTCCACAGTGAGGGGATGCTGATGCAGATCCAGGTGAATGCCAGACATGATCTGAGCGCGCTCTCTCTGAAGCCTCTCGATCTCTCTGCTCCTGCTGTCACAAAGCTGCGATTTCCCTTCCATCTCTGCTGATTGCGTGCTTCTAGGTTTCTTTTCTGCCTGACTTCGTAAATCAGTCACACTGCCACTCAAGCTGAGTAACGAAGGAGGAGGGCTGCCCTTAACGCCGCACCAGTTGCTAAATTTATTGTGTATGGGTAAGTCACGGAGACTGTAGCTCCGAGGCCTGTAAGGCTTTGCAAAAGTAGTATTTTTATCGAGAGGAATTTCAGTGTCACATTCAGTTTCAGTGACAGAATCTGTATTGTCATCTTGGAAGGAGGTTTGCACATCGCTCACCTCAGAGAGTGCAGGGGGGCAGCTGTTTTCATTTTTCCAGAAGAAATCATGAAATTGTAGAGAAGATGTTTCTACCAGAGGTTCTGAGGACACACCAGCATTTGTCTTCCTTGAACAAGTGGCGCTAATTTTTTGATTAAAAAGCAAGTCAGCATTTGGAGGTGAGTAGTTATGCATCAAAGCAGTATCAGAATTACCAACATATTTTTCATGTCCAATTCCAGCTGAAGAACCTCCTCCTCCTCCTCCCCTCGTGACATACATACAACGAAGTGAACGTGCCAGTGGACTGCAGTCTCTGAGATGACCTGTTAACACTTCCCTGTGGCCCGACACCTCCAACATACTACTAGAGTGATACAGTCGTTTTGCACAAAAGGTAGTGTGGGTGTCAACCATGAGTCTATGCTGTTGCTCCAAGTCTTTTGAACTATCCTGTCCTAAAAGCTCTTTGGCTGCTTTCTTATCGGAGAAACTTCCAGATTTCTTTCTTATGGCCTTACGTTCTCTAGAAGCGCTAGATTCGCTGTCTGTTTCTGTCTGTGAAAAATTGTCCACCTGAGGTTGCATGCTGGGCTGTGGACCTGCCCTCTGCTTTCTCTGGTTGTGAGGAGGACTCGAAACATCACCAGAATATCCAAGAGGTTCCTTAATAGGGCAGACGGACTTGCTGAAAGCAGTCTGGCTTCTGGGACTCGCACTGAGAGTAAGAATAGGGGAAGAAGCCCTATCGACTAGCAGGGTGTTTTTGTAACAAAATTTTCTTTCTGCTGGAACCTCGAGTTCACTGACACTTCTTTTATCCTGAGCATAAGATGCTGGAGATTGAGAGGTGCTATTAGTAGGGCTGCTAACTACAGTGCACGAAGAACCATCTTGCCCTGAACTCAGCGAAGACGACGTGACAGGTGAAACCCTGGTGCTAGCAAAGGCAATGTTCTGCTGTGCATTTAATGATGTTTTCTGAAAATCTAAGATAGGAGTGGACATTCTGGGTAAGAGAGGCAGATGCATAAAGGAGTCTTCCAAAATGCTGTCAAGACTGTCGTGGAAGTCAGGATTGCCCAGATTTCTCATCCTTGTTCGTTCTTGTGTTCTTTCTTCAAGGAAGGGTGTTTCCTCTTTCCTTTTGGGAATCTTGCTGGCTGCATCTGCACCTATTCCTTTCCAATCAACATTTACTGCCTGAGCTGCCCTCAATTCATTTTCCATTTTTGCCTCCACTTGTTTTTCTTCATGTTTGCTTTGAGGTTCTTCCAAAAGCTCAGTTTGAGTGCCTACATCTGCTGTAGTCTGAGTGTAGGTATCTGATCTAGTAGCCTTTACAGCCTCTTCAGTTCCTCTTTGGTTCATTTTGGCATTCTGCTCATTGTCTAGAATAGTCTGTTGGGAGAGGTTTCCCAACAGCTCAGAAGTGTTCTGAAGAAGCTGCGACAGATGCATGGACAGGTTCTGCATGCTTGTCCAAGAAGAAGGTTGCTGAAATAAATCTCTGTTTGTTTCCTGCTTTCTTGCAGAAATATCTGTATAGCTTCTCTGATGCCTTCTCTGCCTTTTATACCTTCCTGTAGTTGCTGTTTGTGTTCCCTGCTCGCGTGTAATCCCTGGTAGTTTTTTGGAAGATCTTTCAGACTCGGAGGGATATAACAGTACAATTTCATCAACCTGCACTGCAGAGTTACCAGGTTGTGCAGAAGGATTTTCAAATTCAGCAGTGTTATTTTCTGGAGTAGTTTTCAATGTTTCACTGGATACGTTGCTGTACTGCTTGGTACTGTCATTTGAGTATGCAGATTGAAAGTCTTGTCTGACATTGTCCCATCCTTGAAGACCTTCAATGCTGCTTAAAGTGCTCGATAAAACTTTTGCTGTAGCATATGAACTGAGATGAGAATGAAAAGGAGAATTTTGAGAATTCAATCCATTGTCTACACTAGAACATCTCATAACTTTGCTATTTTCCAGGTTTAAAGGAATTTGATTGCAAGAGACATCACTTGCACTTCCAAAAACATACTGTTTCCAGCCAACCTTGCACAATCCGTCTTTTTGCCATGGATGAATATATGGGTTGATATCACTTGAACTAAAATGCATTGTATCTTTATTGTCTGGCAAAAACAGATCTGTTTCTGGCTGGTATCCAGCTTCTTCAACTTTCCCTTCACTACACTGAGCTACAGAACTAGTCTTTGAATGGACATTTGCTTCTGCACCCACAGAACTATGAGCTGTGTGCAGTAAGGATGATGGAGATTGACTAGTACAGTCTTTTAAAGACTGGATACTTTGGGTTCTTGCTGCAAAATTTTGTAAATTTTGGGGATCACAGTTTGCAAGCTTCTTAGTTTGTGCCATTCTTTGCTGAAATCTGGGTTTAGATTTAACCTGTAGAAAGTTCTTTGATTCCTGCTTTGAAAATCTTTCAATTCCATAAAGATCATCTTCAGTTGGTGATGGAGGCTCTACACTCATATTTAAATCTTGTAGTGATTTAGATGCAGAATATAACAAAGCATCTGCCTTAGATGAAGATTCCAAAGTATATTCTGTATCAGAGAAGACAGCAATAGCTGGGGCTGATAGTCTGTGACTTTGTAAATAAGGTCTCTGTTCGCTTTGTTTACAGCTCTTTGTATTCTGTGTAGTAGAATATGATTTTTTGCTCCTGAATTGCACCAATTTGGATTCTTGAGGAGGCAAATCACGGTTTTCTGGTAAAAACTTTACAGAGGTACTTTCATTATTCATTACAGAAAACTTCAGTCTTTCTGATCTCAGAGTCTTATTCCTCATTATAGCGTCTCCTGTTGTTGAACAATTGTCCGCATCAGCATCAGCAGCAGGGCTATCAACGCTTGAACCTGTATTATTTTTGCAAAGTAAAATCTCTGTTCTACCATCTGTATTTGTTCTGTCTGGCAGCTGTTCTACCTGTTCACCTGTAGGCACATACTGACAATTATCTTGCAGATCTGCAGGGTTTTTTTCAAAACCCAGGACAGTGTGATATAGTCGTCTGGGATCAGTGCTTCTGCTGTATGTGGGATATGTTGGAATAAATGAATTGCAGGTATGTTCAGGATCCACATCAACATCTCCTGGATACAGATTTTCCAACAGTGTAACTTCTGAGCCTGCTAATTCATTTGCAGAATTTGAGGATACATTAGTTTGCTTTTCAACAGGTTCTCTACTTAATGTTTTTCTCTGCTCTGTCTTCACTGCAAAATGTTCAGCCCCAGTATCTGAATGCAGTTCTTCCTCATTTCTGTTCAGTTGTTTTCTCCTTTGTCCCTCTTTAACAAGAACTGCCCTTCCAGTATCCCAAAAAGGTAATGATGGTAATAAAAGAGAATTATCATTTAGTACTTTCTCTATGTGTTCTGTGCAAACTTCTTGTGGTGGAACTTTACCCCAGTGGTGCTGATCAACTTTTATATCATTGTCAAATATTTTACACTTACTTCCATATACAGGTTCCCTATCTGCAGCAGAATTTTCATATGAAGTAGAGTCTGTGTCTGATACTGGACAATGCCTGTTTTCTTTTGCAAGAGAAAGTAAAATACTTCCTGAAGCACATACCGGCTCATCGAATACCACGGCCTTATCAGACTGAGTGTCTTGTATTTGCAAAACAGCAAATGGAGAATGTTTCAATATACTTGTATGTGAAATATTGTATGTGCCAGTTTCACCAGGGCCTATATCTGCAGTTAAAGAAGATTCTGCAAATGGTGTTAAGGACGGGTGATTGACACTTGCAAATGCTTGTAGAAAATCTCCTTCTTTTACAGAGCACACATCTGCAGAACTGGAGGACACCTGCTTAGTCAAAAAAGTGTCTTGAAGCGAGTCCTCAAGCTGACTAAATATTAGAGATTTTGAGTCATCAAGTAAACAAGAAGTGTCAAAAGCACTGAAGTTCTTGGAGCTTTGAAATGGTGTATCACTTGGAGGATCTTCTACAAAGTAGGACGGAAGAGACTTTGATTCTTTACTGCCAGTTTGTCCTCGGCTCTGAAAAGTAAGCGAGCCTGATTCTGGTACAGTCACACTAGAAGTGTTACTGTAGTGTTCTGAGTACTCAGGAATTTTATTTTCTTTTATGTCATTGCAATTCTGGAAAGAAACTTGAATTATTTTCTCCTTTTGATCTGTTTCTGCAACTTTTTCAGGGAGTTTATTATTCTGAGCATATGTGGCCTCTGCAACTGCAGAATTATTTTTCCTTTCATCTCCTTTTTGAGAAGCATCAGGAAAAGTTACAGATACAGTTAAATCAGTTGATTCACTTTCAAAGTATTTTGTTTCTTCAGAGAGAACAGCATCATTTTTACCTTTGTCTCCATTGCTGGCAATCAAAACATCTGCAGGTGATGCTGGACGATTCAGGAGACCAGGAGAACTTTCTGAAGTGCCTGAGTTCCTATTATAATTTAGAAACTCTGTACTATAATGTGGATTTTCCCATGGAGACTTGTTCAGGCCTTCTGAAAGGGTTGAAGTGGTCTCAGAAACAGCACTGCCCAGTTGGTCTATGCAGCACTCTTCAGAAGTCCCATGTCCCTGATTTTCTCTGGGCTCATGCTGATATCCAGCTACACCAGGAAACTTTGCATTTTTATTTTTACTGCCTGTTGTAGTATAGCTTCTGCTTAAAAATTTCTCCTTCTCATCATGCTGTGATAAACTCCCTGAGTGAAGTACTTTCTGAGTTGTATTAATATCATGAAACATTTTTTGTGAAGAAATTTCTAATAAAGAATGCTTTTTTCCACCCCCTATATCTTCCATCACTTCTCTCTCTGAAGAAGAAGGCAGGTCCGAATTATCCAAGAGCAATGAATCGGGCACAATGGCACCCTTTTCCTCTTGAGCTGTATCTTCTATGGAGTTAAGGCAGTCTTCTGATAGTTTATTAACCACTAAATCCACATTGTGTTCCTCACGAGCGTTGTTAACATCCTGAATTATATCTTCAGAAGAATCCAATTTTTCCAAGGAAAGTGAGCTTCCTTTGGCCCCTTGCTGAAGTAGAACAGTTTCAGACTCAGGACCACCTGCACTGTAGGGAGTGGAAGAGCTCTTCTCATTGACAGGTTGCCCAGATATGGCATAATCAGGTGCATTGTTGAACACAAAGGATTCTTCCTCCTGTCTGTCCTGTGTGGTCCTGGTTTGCAGAAAAGCTACATTCTTACTTTGCATTTTATCAGAAAGATATTTTTCTTCTCCCATTTTGTTGACTGTAACAGGCGTACCGACACAGACCTCACTCTCCATTAATGTTTCATAGTAAGGCAGAACAGCTCCAGTTCCAATACCATTGTTAGATGGTTTTGTATGTCCTTTCAATGCAGTGGGAACATCTTGAACAAGATGGGAATCATCACTTACGCCAAGATATAAAAGGTGATTTACAGACTGGCATGGGGAGTCTTTAAGTGAAACTTTTTGGTTTTTTTCAGTAGACTTCAGTGTTGCTGGTGGATTTTGTTGCTTGCTGCTATCTTCATTATTTCTAGAAAAGCTGGTAGACACCCACTGGCTTTCTCTTAAGAATTCATTTAATCTGCTGTCATCCTGTGTCACTTGGCAGCTGTCTTTGTTTTCAGGGAATAGATCATTCGGGGTTTGTAAAATGATCAGTTCTACCTCCTCTGTGTTTTCTACAAACATCTCCTTTTCTTTGGCTGTTTTGGCCATTTGTACTAGATTAATCAAATGCACTTTCTCCTCCTCAACTCTGGAGCCTGCTGGATCCAACTCACAAATATCAGGTCTTTTTCTAACAACACTGACATTCAAGTTTTCTGAGGTGCCATGCTCAGGATATCGCATAGAGCAACTCATATATGTATGGCTGTCCTCTTTAATATGGAGGCTTTTAAATTCTTGTTCAATTCTATATTGGTCAATACCTGTACTATCATCAACTGAATATTCACATACATCGATATCTTTCATGACTGCCTTTCTTGTATTTGTAACAGAGTCCACTGAGCCACCATCTTCACTCATTTCAGTAGGATTGTGGTATCTTGAATCATCTAACAGTATATTCTGTTCTAGTCCTGAAGCTGTCAGGTATCTTTCAGGGATCTTAAACTGATTTAAAATTTCCTCTTTGTCATCTCTGTCACAATACATCTGATGTAAAGCTGGAGACTCTTCAGTAAATAAAACATTTTCATCTGCGCGTATGACTTCTTGCCTCGTAATACTCAGCCCCTCAGTGTTTGTCATGATAATTTGTTCTTCAGTCCCAGTCACTTCACATTCAATAACCCTGTCTTCCTGGGGCACATAGTTTTGTACACAATGTTCAATTAAATTGCTAGAATTTACTTGTCCTTCATTTTCAGGTTTTGCTAAAATATTTCCTTGCCTTTCTATTGTTCTGTTCATCTGTAAAAGCCCCTCACAAGTATCTAGGAAGCCTGAAGTATTCTGAGTAGTATCTGTTGTGTGGGAACACACAGCTGAAGGAGTGGTTTGGGGAGCAACAGAAAACTCTGATGAATAAACACCTATTTCTATTTTCTCACTTTTTTCTTTTTGGCAAGAGCTGCTTGTTTCAAGTCGGCTTCCAGAATGCATGAGTGCTTTTGATTCCTGAGTATGTTCTACCCCAGGGCTGGCTACCTGCAGTTCATCTTCCTCTACCTTTTCATGTGTCAGGCACAGATTTGTATAAAACTCACACTGAACTTCACAAGCTACAATATCAATAGGTTTCTTTGGACTCTGAGAGAGACTAATGCCTTTAAAATCCTCCCCACTCCTGTCTTCAGTTACGCTTTGGACTTTGGCTACTGGGTAGTCAGGTAAACTTTCAATCTGTCTGGATTTAATTTCCAATGCACTTTTTTCTAAGTTGGTTGCACTACTGATTAATTTTGTTATTTCTTCATCAGTGTTTCCTTTTGTATTCTGACAAGGAACCATAGGTTCTTCTAGATGGGATTCTGGGTTTCTTAAAAACTTGGATTCTTTATTTATATACAGACTCTCCTCTTGAGAAACAGTAGCTGATGTATTTGTGCTGTATTCAAATACTCTTCCCGGCTCTGCGTCTACATCATCTTCAACAAGCAAGATATCCTCCAGGCAATCACTTTCCAAAAAGGCTTCTTTCTCTTCTCTTAATTCAAGTAAAGATTTTTTCTGTGTTTCTGTTTCCAAGAGAATGGTTGCATCACATTCCACAGAAATGTCAGTCGTCTTATGCGTACTGGTTTTCTGCCCTATTGCTTTTGAAGAGCATGTTGTGCAAAGGCAGCCAGAACGTACATCAGAACAGCTTCCTGTGGCGCTGACTTCCACAGTGAGATTAGATGTAGCATCGCAATCTCCTTTCACTATTGTGGCATGCTCCAATAGTTTATCATAATTTTCAGTCTCAGATGCACTTTGAAAAAGACTAGCTTTTGTTGAAGCTTTGTAAAATATGCCTGAATTGGATTCTGGGAGAAAGTCATTTGTACTCTCACAAATAGCAGCAGGGAAGGACTCAGTGTCTTTCCCATTTACATTCACTATGAGATAACTTACTTCATTTACCACTAAGCTTTCATATTTGGGTGAAAATTCTTTCTGAACTACAGCCTGAGATTTCAAGACATTGTGCTCTTTGCTTTCACTGGTTTCTTCTCTTATATTATCAATGCATAATGTAGAATTTTCTGAAATTTGTTGGGATAAGCAACTTGCCCGACTCTCTGCTAGAGCGCATTCATGGGAATAATTTTTTGAAACAGGTTTGCTTTTGAATTCATAATGATTCAGTGAAGACAAGTCTTCATCCTTTGGTTTGTATTCTTCACTGTCTTTGAATAAAGGCACCTCTGGCGCAATCTCTGCCAAGCTATCTGTGCTACTTTCCATACAGATAATCTCTTTTTGAGACATCTCTATTGGTGTCGCAGATTGGTCGTAACTTGCACTGTGAGCAACAACTAAAGGGTTACATCGATATGTTGTCTTCTGTGAGGAAAAATCTGCCTCTCTTGTTACTTCTTCTGCAGATATTTGTTCATAATCTGTTTCTTGCATTGTTTCCAAATTACTCTCCCCAGATCCGAGGAGACCTACTGTAACAGCTGACTCTGCTCTTTGCCCAGCCAATGTCTGAAGCTCGTAACTGCTTACTAGAGAGCAGTTCTTATTTGTTAAGTCACCGAGAAAGAAACCTTTATCACAACACGTTGGTATTTCCCTTCTTGGAAAAAGCTGTCTGTGGTTTCCAAATTGGACTTGTTTTCCTGCGGATGTCTGTCTTGAGGTCATATTATGAGCAAGTCCTGTAGCAGGTTCAGCAGCAGATGCACTTCCGCTGCCTGAATCTGTCATTCTTGATTTTGTCATCAAGTCACTGTAGTCATCATCGAGGTCATCTTTTTCAAAAGTTCTGAAGAAATCATCTTCTAAAGCTGTATCTACGCAGCCATTTCTCTGCTCCAAAATGTGCGTAGGCAACACAGAAATAAAAGGTGGTTTTTTCAGATTGTGACCTTTTGGCAGCTCTGGATGAGTTGTGGGGAGAGAATCCTCCTCTTTCCTAGATACCAGTGACAAGCAGTCTGTGGTGGATGTGCTTTCCAAACAGCTGAATGTTTGTGTGCATTCAGTGGTAGACCTGTAAGCAGATAATTCATTCAGTCGTTCTTGTTCAGGATGATTTGACCTTGAATGTTCATAATAATCATGCTTTGCTGAAACAGGAACAAAAGAGGAGCTTGGTCCTACTGAGCTAACAAATGAGGACGTTACATCTTGAGATTCCAAGGAGGAATTTTCATTAGAGTTTGTCCATCCTTTAAGAATCTTATTTAATGATCCACTCTCAGAAACTCTGCTTGCAGTTGTTGTTGTTTCAGGTAAAGGTACTTCTGATGTGTCAGAGGAGAAAACTGTGTTTATTTCATTTATACGATGTGATAAATGAGTAATACTGTGTATCTGCTTAGAGCCAGAAACAAAAGAAACTTCAGCAGCTGACTGCTTTAGATCATCTTTCTTCAGCCAAAGCTCTGGTTTGCTCAAAGAGCACGGTTGAGCTCCTTGAAATTCCAAATTTTCATGGGAAGAAGGTGCTGTTATTCTGGGGCTGCTGATGTCAACCTTTGAGTCACAGGAAGACCAAGCATCAGTAGTAAGCAAAGGATTTCCACTTGTGTAATAAAGTCTTCCATCAAGAGACCTCTCCTGTTCTACAAAGGAGACTTTTGTCTCCTTCAGCAACCGCTTGCAAGCATTACTGGAAGCAGGCTGTGGTTTAGTGTCCAAATAAAAGGAATTGCTCAGCTTCAGATCATAATTTGTCCCTTCTGTATCTCTGTCGCAGGTCTTGGACTCATGGTCTTCCTCAGCCTGTATAGTCGGTGATCTAGGAGTTTGTAACTTCCAAAAAATCTCTGCTGGCACTTCATCAGATGAGTCAGATTTGGATTCTTCTACTGGATCTTCTGCTGGCATCTCTTCTCCATCAGCTAAGCTGTCCAGAGAAAAACTTCTTTCAGGCTTTCCCAGTCTCCTACGAGATGCGTATGATGTCACCAAAGATGAAATATGGTGATCAGTTCTGCTTTTGTAAAGCTTAGCTGGCTCATGGTGGGCCTTTGACTTGTGAAATCGGCTTTTATTTTGCTTTTTGGCTTTATTTTCCTTTTCTACCAGAGAGTCTTGTGACATTTGACTGTCATCACTCTCAGAATCTTCTGGATTGGCAGGACATTTATTTCTCTCAAAATCTTCTTGTTTCAGTTTCTCTGTGAAAGCTTTTGCATAAGCACAGCAGAGAGAATCTACAGAATAGGAACTGTCAGTATCAGAAATCTCATTTTCATCATCCTCTTGCCAGTTCCCCAGCACATCTGTGGCTGTTTTGGACACTCCAGCACTTAGCATCTCAGCACTGTGCCACTTTTTTTCAACGTAAGAGAGTGGTGCCTGTGTGTTCATCTTAGTGAGATTTCCCACTGATGTTGCCACCATCAGAAATTCTTGCTGTTCCACTGATGATTTCTCATGACTTGGCAAGGCTGAGTTCTTGGCTGCTTGGTTTAGATGCACTGATGGTGGGTTTCCATACACTGTTTTCTTCATTTCCTTAGGAAAGTTTTCTGGAGAAGACCTGTGGCCTTTTCCATTGATATCCATTCGAGTCTTCTTATTGGATACCTGAGCTCTATTTTGTTCTAGATTGCTACTTGCAGGCTGACTTAAATCTCCTAGCACCTTTGCTTTTGTCATTCTTGTCCCTGTAATAAAGGTTTCAGGCTCATCTTTGTCCTTAAAAAGAACAGGAGAGGAGCCTTTAGAGGTGTGGTTTTGAGATCCAGCTTGCCCTGGGTTGTCATCCAACCTTTCAATTTTTTGATCATTTTGATTGATATAAGCCATGATAGATGAATCATTAGAGTCTTTTTCTGCTCCTTTTTTTTTTCCAAATGAAGATGTTCTTTGTTTTTCAGTTAGCTGCCTCTGGACTGAAAAGGAGATTCCTTCTTCATCATTAAGGTCATCACTCCCAGAAACGTCTTTACCGCTTTTGTAAAGATATTCCACAGATGACAACCTCCCTGTTGTGCTGCCTTCGCAGCATTGATCAATATTTGGTGAGGTAGATAACTTTGAGACAGTTTCCCTCTTCAACAAACAGCTGTGGAAATAAAGAAGAAATAAAGCCCAATCATTGCTTGAATAACATACTTAACAACACTTCCACATCAGTAATGTCTTGAAGTTAGGATTAACATTAGGATTAACAACACATGAAGCAACAATCTTAATGCCTTTCAAAAGCAAATTCTAGCAGAGAACCAAAATAATAATAATAATAATAAAAAATATAAATTTCTGTCAGTAACCATACAGTCCCCCAGATATCCTGAAATATGTTCTGCAGCACAAAGGATTAGCTCGATGCTATGTGGTATAGCTTGGTATTTAGTCTCTGTAGGCTCAGGTAGCTGCAAACATTAGTTAAAAATAAAGGATGGTTCTAAGTCACAGAAATCCACTTAGCTATTTCCTGCCTTCCAGACCATGCTGTGACAGACACCCTAGCACCCCAACTTTTTAGCATTGCATAGAGATATTTATTTTGAGAAAGGCTGGCTAACTTAAAAGTCCAATCCAGAGTCACCTCAATGATACAAATATTCTGAGGGAAGAGTTTAACCCTAACCAAGATATAATGATGCAGAAACTAGTATTTACCAACGGTTTGAACAAGATAAGAACAAGAGTTAAGCCAGTTCTGAAAAGCATTCACAAAGAGGTAAAAAGTACAGAAAGGCTTGAGAGAGGAATGTAAAAACCAGTGTGAAAGACCATGTCAAAGAGCTAAGCAGAGAATGCACTGTACAGATCCAAGGAAAAAGGACAAACAGCTGCAGTGTGACATAAAATATAGTAAGTTCACTGATATTGGAAGTTTGGGGATTATCTCAGTACGTTGAAAGGCATTCTGGATTATACGTTGCCACTGAAAATTCAAAATTAATTTAAATTCAAGGTAAGTGCAGAGGAATTGGCCGATGTTAACTTACCTGGGTACATGAGGCAGATGTGGGTTATAGAACAAATGCTGCCTGTGCTGCAAGGAACTCGAACCCAGTGACTTCCTTCTCTTTTGCAGTTGTTGATCTGAAGAGGACAGTACAGCAGTATTTTCATTTAGGACTTGGGATTGTTTCACACACTCTTCATTGAGCCAGCAGCTAGCTTCCAGATGCTCTAGGTTTTGCTTGGCTTCCAATAACTTCTGCTTCTTGACTATCCTTTCTAGCTGGAATTTGACCTTTTTCCGTCTTATGTTTCTTTCTGCCTTTTTTAAGGAGTATCTTCGCAAGAGCTCCAGCTGTACCAGTCTCTTCTTGTTCTGCTGTAGCAGGGAAGGGCAGATTTCTAGCCCAATGGTACTCTGCACCTCAGCCTCTGCATACAGCCTAGTCTCTGTTTGCACTGCAAACTCCCTCTGTTGCTGCTGAAGGGCAGCCAGTCGTTTATTCTCATTAATAAGCCACTGCTGGTCTGTAAACAAAACAATGATTGAAAGAAAGTAAAAATCATAGGAAAAACATTGTTCGTTACTATCTTGTTTCTTAATTTAATCAGCCTTGAGTGCTCATTTGAGAACAGAATTTCTATGCACGTAGAAAAGAGTCTTGACAAACCATTTAGAAAAAAATTCATCATTGCTGCACTTTATTGATAACAGGAAGCCTTTCCATTGGGATAAGGACTTGGGTAACAACTGCAAGATGTAAGCAGGGGCTTGGGTAATATAGCTAAGGAGACTGGTGGATAAGACCTTGTTTGTAAGCAAAAAGTAGAACACACTTCAAATGCTCAAAGATTACACTCAAATGTCACCTCAATTTAAAATATACTGGAAGCATTAAAAGGCCTGAGTTCAATTCTGTGCACTTTTCAGACATAGGATATATATTCACAGTAGTGAAGTATGACTCATTAGTTTTTTACTGTGAAATGTGCTACTACTTCTGCTATAATTATTCTGAAGTCACATGTTAAGCTTCGTATATGTTACTTAGGGAATGAATGTATGTGCACTGACAGCAGAGTTAACAAGGGAACTAGAAGAGGAAGTTGTACAGAGCTGAACAGAACCTCTGTATTAATGCAGCAGATGGAATTTCAGGCTCACACTGATGAGCCTTTGGCCAATAAATCCCTACATTTCAAGTGAAAAAATAAGCACTTGTGCAATCTTAAAATGTTACTGACTTCTCATCACAGCATTTGAGTGTTTCACAACTATTGTAAAAAAACCACATTTCTCTTTGTGCCTTTTGCTCCTATCCTTTCTTCCTTAACTTTACTGAACGAACAAAACCCACCTGCAAACTATTTTCTCTCACTTGCCTAGGCATGCTGAACATGAGGGAGCCCAGTCACGCTAAGTAACTTTGTTTACCACGGGAAATGGCAATTTTTGTGCTTGCCCTTATCGGTGGCAAGTTCAGTAAGCCTGAAGGCTAGACCTCTCTACGCTCCAGTCGGGATGTGCCTCATTTGTGAGGGCAGCTGCAGCTGCCAGCTACCAGTCCTGTGGATGGGCATGCAACCTTCAAAGTAGGTTGAAGACAAGGCTCAAGGAAGCCACCATAGAGGTACCTGCTGGACAGTTCTGCCACCCTCTCTAAACCCATCAGATGGAAACTTCCAACAAGCAACACAAACCCTGTGCAGCACCTGGCTGAGGTAGAGCAACAACCACAAATTTCCTGCCTGTTGCAACTACAGCTGCTCCAATAAGCACTTGCCAAAACAGCCTGATGTGAGCCTGCAAATTTTATACACGAGCACTTTAGCATGTAATGTACTTGAAATAAATCAAATACACTCATGGCAAGGACGCAGGTGAAGCCAACACAACCTTCAGCTATCAGGACAAACAAAATGCAAAAAAACCCTAAGCTCGTACCACCAGTTAATGCATATTTTTCATAAAATCACCACTCTACTCCATAAAGACAGTTAGCTTCTCTACTTTTGTAAATGTTCCCCATATTTCATAAATGCTAAATATGCTCACAAACTGATTAACCTAATTTGGTAATAAAACACATTAACTCTGCTTACACACTTAGTCTTCTCTAAATATTCAGAACCTGATCTTTGCAGTCAGTGGGGAAACAGTAGAGAACACAGAACACCAGGTTGATTTGTTTTTAACCCTGGCTGCAAGACTACTTTATTCCATGCAGGGGATGTGCTTAGAGGTCTTTCAGAGCGCACTGGCTTCAATCTGAGCTATGATGAACTGTAACAGTCAAAAGAAGGGGTTATTGAGATCACCACTACCAGATTGCATCTGATTGCTTGGACATGTTCTCTTAACAAAGCAGAGTTTGTTCATTTTTATGCTGCTATAAAAATACACATATTCAGCTGCACAAAGCAAACAAAAAAAATACCCTTAAGTGAAAAAGCATTGTAAAATCACAGGCAAGGTTCCTTGGCAAGTAGAGCATTTCTCAAAGGACCAAAGCTTTTCAAAGCACTCTGTCTTACTAGCAGCAACATTTTTTTTGGCTGGGCTTACCTTCAATCTGCAGTCCTTTACTGAATAAGCAACCTCTTGTTGTTTATTCAGGGGGTTAGGAATTAAGAGCTATTTATGTCTGATGTGATGAATGAGGGCTACCTGCAGCTCTGCACACCCTGGGTTGGGGCTGTGGAAATTTCCCTAACGCAAGAAATCATTAGTCCATAGGGATTGTCAGCATCACTTGCTTGGTGACTACTGATCTTGTTAAACATACTTCATGAGTGATCCCTACTACAATGAGTCTCCTGTCCCGTTTATGTTGGCAGCTCTGCACATAGCACGTGCACAGAAGTAGGAATTCTAAATCTATGGTTACTCTACAGATAAAAGGGATGCATTTTAGTTGTTATTTTAGTTAATTTTTCTTGATAACATTTTTAACTTTCCCATACAAAGCTTTTTTCTCAACTCTTTATTTCCAGATCTGTCCTCTTTAGCATGTTTCTAGCAAGCAGATTTAGCAGATAAGTTTCCCTGCAACAGAGCTGCAAACTCTAAGATGCTAATTAATCTCTGCTCACAAACTTGCCTCTGTCATGAGCTGAGACACAGAGGGTGCAGAAAAGGTGGAGAACTTTGGTGGGTTGCCAAGTGAAGAATTGTATTTGGCTGGCAAAAACTACCTGCCTAGCTAGGCTTTGGGTGAACACAGTGAAAACAGCAGAACTAGATGGATGCAAAGAACAAGTCTACAGACCCAGGAAATAAAGATATTCTGGGGGAATTCCCCTGGTTCTCTGTACTATCTACATATCTTAAGTCCATTTCTGCTACATCCCATCACCACAATTTCCTTTTAATCTCTTCATTGTGGCTGACATAATTAAAAGATAGCAGACTGCATAAGTTTGGGTCTGAGAAGCTTCCAAAAATTCCCAGAAGTTTTCTTCTTCCAGGAACCAATAGCAGGTTTTGCCAAGTGGGAACAGTGCCTTTGTAATAGGGATACTTTGCTTATCAAGAAACCTGGATCAAATCATTTGTTAAACAGCAAACTAGAGAACACTATAACCACCCAATTTCAGTGGTCAAAAACATCTCAAGGTTTGAAATGTTCCCAAATCAGTCTATAAACTCGTTAAGGGGCAGCCCAACCCCACCAAGAAATCTTGCTGAATATGTCTGCCTGCATGCAGAGCAGCACCTCTGGGGACCAGGAGCCACTGACCCTAAAAAATACCTCTCCAAATATGCTGTGGCTCTACCTTCTGTCATAGCTATTTACCATTCAAAATCTGGTCACTGATCTAGCCTTTAGTACTCTTGCATTATGCTGTAGAACTTCCTAGAAATAACTCTTATTTGAACCAAAGCACGTATCTCTTTTTTTAATCCAGTTTTGGTTTAAAACAAATTCAGCAGTGAAGAATGCAATACCACTAACTAATCATCTTTAGGGTAAATAAGACACATATCGTATTTTTAATCTTAATTTGTTGCACTTCAGTTTCTACCACAGAACATCTTCATACTATAAAAGGGTTGGGGGGGGGAGTGTTGGAAATTGTCTATATAAAACCCAGTTGAAACTCTCCTTCCCTTAACTGGGGCTGGGATTTTAGCTCTGAATTTCAGTGTCCCACCTACTTCTCAGATGTATTTTCTTTGTTTTCATTGTTTAAAACTCACATAGCAACCACAGAAAATTCAGGTTTGAGGCATGGTCTTATGCCATGGCTCTATTTTTCCTAATGAATGAAATTCATTAAAAGCATGTGAAAATGGTCTATATTGTTACAGATGACATCATCAATGAAATGCATAAAGAGAGTACCTCAACCAACACACACTGCTGTGGTGCTTGGTTCCTATCGCATCCTGTTGTTACAGCAGTTTCCCCTGAAAGCTTATGGTAGGAACTACCACATTCATCTCTATTTCAACTTCCCAGAACAACTCATTGGATGAAGCACAAGAAAAACTTACAACAGTAGACTTGGTCTACATTGCAACATGGCAGAGTTGCACTACAGATATGAGCAGAGCAAAGCTACAGAGAGGCAGGATGGGGAGCAGCTCGGGAGACAAGAGGCTCAGTGCCACAGCGGAGTTGCACGCTGGTGCTGTCTCTCCCAGCAGTGACCTGCAGAGCTAATTAAACAGTGCTGCTGGTGCACTGCAAAGGAAGCCCTTTAGTCCTGTTAATCAAAGCTTAGTAACTGTTCTCAAGGGAAAGGCAATTATAAGAGAAAACTAGTAATAAGCTATAATAAAAGTTCCACCCGTAGTATAAAGCATAACGAGGACAAAACCAGCAAGAGGATGAAAGAATGCAGCTGTGGAAGAGTTAGGTACTCACTTTCTTGGATCTGCTGGTTAATTAGTGCTTGGTCATTTTCTAGTTCCCGCTCTGCTTTGATCTGTCCTCTCAGGATCTGCTGCTGTAAATCCTCAACATAGAGCTGCTGCCGTTGAATTTGTTTTCTGTGGAAAGCTTCCTGGTCTCTCAGTTTCTGCTTGTACTCTTCATGCACAGCATTTATTTCTCTGCTGTTAGAAATGTTGACAGTGAATTTAAAACAGAAACAAATACCAAACATTTGTAATAAAACAAGTCATCTTACTAAAAAAAGACAGACAACATTTAAGATATTGTTTTTGTTCAGTAAGGGTGCATTATGACAAAAACTGGTGATGGTAAAGTGGCTGTGTATATGCATGTCATAGTAGGCTACGATCCTGTAAGTATCATAAATGTCAGCAAACATGAAAGCTCTCATGGTGAAGCAGAAAATTCCATCACCAGAAAGATAACACCAAAAAGAATTTTTAAAATACTGTCACTTTTCATTTTGCTGTAGATCTTCCAAGAATGAAATTGGGGAGGGGGGTTGGTTATATGTTATAAAATTTTATAATCACTATATAGGATATTTGTCATCTAAGTACTTCAAAGTGCTTTACAGAAGTAACAAACATTCTTCTCTGTTTTCAGATCAAAAATCTCCAACCTAGAAAGGGTTATGGACATTATTGAGATTACACTGACAGTCTCTGGCAGTACCAAGGAAGGAACTTGATCACCCAATTCTCTGTTGGATGCAACAACTATATTATGTGACTGCTTCTATATTTGAAGCAGAATTGTAATAAGAAAAGTGACTAACCTGTGAAGAACTGCCTTATAGTCCCCTCCAAGATGTTTCATTCCTGCGTGCCAAAATTTTACATGCGCACACACATAGAGTAACAATCAAAATAGTATCTATTCTTAGCATGATCCATGATAATATTCAAAATACATTAACTCCCTCAAAGGAATATATATTCTACTTGTCCACACATTATCATCAGAAGTCCTTAACATTAAAGTTATATTATATATAAAGGTGATATATGATCTTTGCCTGCTGTTTTGTTTCTAAACACCACATTATTATATGTAACCTCAGAAAATTAAATCTTTAGGTCTAGACAAAAAATTTAAAATATATTTTACTAATGAAGTAAATGATGTATTTATTATACTTTTAAAGAGAGAAAAGGTATCAAAACTGTAAAGAATCCCTGAAGGTCAAAGAAAACGAAAATATAATTTCAAAAGGAATGCTTTGGAAACATCATGTTTGTAAAATCAGTACCAATACAAGGTCACCTGTATGAAAAGAGCATTTGACCTTTGCTACATAGGAATTAATTTGACATGTCTATTTAGAACTGTAAGCATGTGTTCAAAGCAACCATTTCTACAGCAACAACTTTGATTCTGTGTGCTTGATTAGCAGACAAAACAGATGAAACAATTAAGCAGCCGAAGTCTACAAAACTTCTGGAGTACCTTTACATGGAACATATATTTCACTTTCTTAAAAAGCAGTGGGAAAGCCTTACTACATAGAAGCCTTAAGATTCTCAGTAATTTACAATATTACTGTGACTCTCACTGACCTGAGGAAAACAGAATTCAGTTTGGTTTTGATGTTTATGTAAATGTAATGCTGGTGAGAATAACTGAAAAGGAATATCTTCTGTTCAATTGTCTGGCATGGTGTGAACAGTCAGAGTACAAACTTTGCTACTGTCATCTGCTAAATAGTTTGTGTCTGTTTGGGACCCACAGGAACGAATTATAAGAATAGACAGCTCCAAGTTCTATTTGTCCTTGGTTTGACTACAAAGATGCCAACAATCCGTGATTTGTAATTTTTTCCTCTCAGATAAACTTTAATTGATCCCCAGGAAATAGGAGAGGGGTGCCTCATTTCTCATTCAGCTGAAGTAGGTTTGAATTGACACTTCACTGCAGCACTGAAACACTCGTATGGCCATTACAAATGACCAGCTGTTCAGGTATTTGTAATGCCACCAGCTACGGGGGGGACAAACTCAGAGGTTAAATCTAGACTGGTTAACTAAAGAAGAATCACTTTATGAACATAGTATTAAATCTGAAGGATCTCGTTTAGGAAAAGCTCCCATGGTTTTAATGATAACTCTGAGGGAGGCTTTCCCTGAATGTGGCTTCCAGGTTATCTTCCATATTTTCCAAGGGAAACGTAATGGAGCAGCCAAATAATCTGGAGATTAAAGGACTGATCTGAGACAAGACCTCTCTGATTTTGGAGCAGTTTTATCACCTCTGTGCTTTCATGTACTTAGGCTGCAAGGTCTTCAGGGAGAGGACTGCCTCTGGATGCTTATGCACGAAACCTAACAGAGCCCTGATGTCAGCTGAAGCCTCTTCTTGCTGATACGTTAAAACTAATAAACCTTAATAGCAATTGTAAATGTTAAGTCTCTGCATACTCTGACGATGGGGTAGTCTCTAACCTGTTTTGCTAAAAGACATATAAAAGCTCTGATTCCTATCGTGATATGAAAGTTGAAAAACATGACTCTAAATTTGCTACTGGACAGTTGCATGACCTTGGGCAAGTCACTTAGTCTGAGGCATGTGTGAAATAAGCAAAGTACATTAATCCAAGAGGAGTGATGAGGAACCATTAACATTATCAAATATCAGAAAGTCAAGTATCAGAAGAGCTGATTTCTATCATCTATCATTTTATGATTTATCATTATTAGCACCATTCTGTATGAGATTGAGGAAACTGAGTAAATCATTGCCAATAAGGCTGAAAAGCTGAGCATGATAGTAAAACAGTAGACAAAGAATTCCTGTTCTGCAACTGTTTACTAAAACTAGATAAAATAAAATTCCTCTTACAAAATGTCTCATATTCTTCCTAACCATGACTTTTAGCACTCAGCCATCCTTTCCATAAAATTGACCTATCAAAGTTCAATCTGTTTAGAAATTGAAACCCAGAACATTTAAGTACATGATACAACTCAGTGTTGCATTTCAATCCAAAGACCTCACAATGCTCACAGAGGTGGTTAGGTAACATCTGTTTACAGCTGGGAGAGGGTCAGAAGCTCTTCCCATACTTTCCAACAACGCTGAAACAATCCCACCCTCACCCCCACCCATATATTATGAAGTATCAGAGAATAAGCAGTCCAAACAAAGCAGATGGAAGTGTGTTGTTTGCTGTTCTCAGCAGCACTAGCGTATTCCCTCATGTGTGTGCTAATGGCTTTTTGCTGAACTAACATGAAACTGTAAGATCCTTTCCAACAGGCGTGTGTGTTTGCACACAGAGCAGAATACGATGCAGGCCAAGCTGATGTTATTAATCACAGCTCTATACTATGACTACACCCCAAAAAGGCAGAGCACAGATGCATACCGATACTTCGCTTTAAACCTTGGAAAAAAACCCACAGCACAGCAACCATTACAGTATTATTACTGCTTTTGTTCTGGTGATGTAGCTAGTTTGTACAATCCTCTCTCCCTAAGGTTAAAGTTTCTGTAATAAATTACTGTTGCTGAAGGTATATATACGAATTGCAGTTCTGCTCCTCTTTGCTTCATCTCCTAATTTTTAATAGTACAAAACAAAAACCAGGCAGGGCAGTAAAGACAGGTCTGAATACAGAGACTGAACATTAAACACCTTTTTATGAAGTTGCTTCTTAAAGATGGTTTTCTCAAGCGGAACAAAAAGATAATGAAAATTCATGCAGAGCCACTTACATAATACAGGTATGCTGGAAGATGTTTTTCCTCTGGCCATGAGACTACTGACTGTGAGAGCAAAATGACTGGCTGGTTTGGGATACAGATCTGTCTCTCACAGAAACTGCTGAAACCAAGAACATGAAGTAAGAATGCTCCCTTTCTGCCTTTGAACATGCTATGTCATGTCAACACACTCTTGCTGGTTTGTGGAAATAACACGACAAACTAAACTAAAAAATGAGATGATGATGGCCCAGAAAGAAAATAACAGATTCACATGCTTTGTAGCTAAATCACCTAATAGACAATTTAAAGAGCACTCAGTTTGTGTAATACATGTTTGGATGACTAAACTAAAACCATATAGCAATCCAGTTAACATAAGAATTTAGCCATACTCTGTAAAGGGTAGATGAGATCACTCATTTCTTTCATCTAAAACATCTTAAATCAGATGTACTGTTAAATTTAGACTTGAAATACAGGAATACTATGAGATACAGGTATAAAGCACAAACCAATTTTTGCTATTGCTTGTATTCCTGCCTTCCCACATAAGCAATCTATGTTTGGTATAGTTCTAGCAGAAAATAATATAACCTCAGGACAAACGTAAGACAAACAGCTTCGTTTCTGTAGGTATCAAGACATACATAAAATCTTGGTTTGGCATACTCTGGCATATAGCATATAAAAAAAGCAACCCTGCATAGAATTTCATAAAAGCATGCAGATTTCTAGGTGTACCAAATGCAGTGAGAAGTGTCAAGTTACCCCTCCTCCAAGTAAACCTTTAAAAACAGCAAGTAAAATTTCAACAAGAGAAAGACACCAACCTTAAAGATAATCACAAATTACTGAGAAAATTTTCATATTATACCAATGCTGCCGGATTGTTTTCCATCTCATTTTTCTCTCCACAAAGTTTGCATGACGCGTGCTAAATGAACCATCTGTAAATCCACATTTTTTCCAGCCTGTTTTGTCGTCAGCTCTCCGGGATCCTATTGTGCAATTCTCCTCCCCTCTTCCCCAAACACTTCTACTGCTGATGCAGAGGCTGGCGGCTGCTACAGCATAATGCAGTTTTTAGTAACTATGGCAGCAATAGCTCTGTGGTGAGGCTGAATGCCTTCTGCAACAAAACCTTAAGGCTCAAATAAAGAAACTCAAGTGAAAATAACCACTGTTGCTAAAAGCTGAAATTTGCTGATTTTCACAAAGAAAACATCAGTTAAGTTAGCAGCCCCATCCTTCTGTCCGTCTAGAGTCCCATTTTTCTTTTATAAATTACTTTTCCCAGGGGAAGAAGAGTTAATAATAAAGCAGAAAAAAAAATGTTGGCAAGGCATTTTGCACCCTTGCAAATCCCAGCACTGAGAGCAATAACAAGTCAGGGTTTCAAGCCTATCCACTGATACACATCCACCCCCACTCCATCCTCCCTCTCCACCCGTGTCCAATCCATGCCCTTTCCCGCAGGGCCTCAGAGCATCACAGAGCAGCAGGCACCACGCAGCTGCCTGGGATCGTACATCTGCTTCTGCCTAGCACAGAGGCTCAAACCTCTCCTTTCTCCCTAAACCAAAGGGAAGAGCAATGAAGGAAATACGAAGACATGGTATTATCACCTCCTCCAGCCTCAGGAAGCAATGCCACTCACACAACTGAAAGCAAAAGTTGGGGATGGTGGGCAGGAGGTGGGAACCAGAAACCAGTCAAAGCAGCCAGCAGAGTCAGAAACCTTTAGAAATAAGGGACCTTTAGCAATGTACACACAGAGTAATCCCCTCCATGGAAGTTACCATGAGAAGAAGTATCATTTGGATTTCAGATTAGCTGGTTTGCTTACAGAAAAAGCACACCTGTGCATTTTTTGTTGTTGTTGGTTGGTTGGGTTTTTTTAGCCTTTCCATGCAAAGCCTCATTTTTTTGTTTGCCTAAGCCCCCAAAACAAGGGTAAGGTGACTTACTTAAGGCAACCCTTTAAATACACTTCTAAAACAGAACTCTTTTTGGCAACAAGTCACAGGCACAAGACACAGCCACGCACTCCGGTAAAGGTCACCACTGCCTTGCTAAATTCCAGTTCAGCTGGAACTACAATCTATCACAGGTTTTGCCCTTATTATTTCAGTTATATATAGAATCAGTTAGTTCCCCTGCTAACCCACTATACATGATTCTGCTGTAAGCTGTAGAGTTGCAGTGACTGATACAGTGCATTTCTCTGTGAAATGAAATATTTGAGGGATCTTTTAGGAGATGCAAAAGAGTCCTTTAACTTGTATTTGTAGAGCACTTTGAAATTCTCAAATGAAAGCTGTAAGAACTCAGAGTACTATTTTTACAAATATTAGGTGGACACGTTAACTATACCACATGAGAATAAGGTGTATGTTCTCCAGCATCAGATGCCACATCTACGGGCACTGTTTCCTTTCCAGTTCAGTAGTATTTCATGCATTCTTATCAGATTTTTTTTCACTGGTTTAACAATGTTGGTATTTTAAAAAACAGAGAGCTTAAACATGTTCCAAGGAGCTAAAATTAATTCAGTGTACTCTTATACCACTGGAATCTAATGGAACAACTGTTTTTTCTCAAACCAGCAAGAGAACAAAATCAGGGTTTATATTTATATACAGTGTGGTATTAAGGCAATGACAGGAGCAAGAACTTCATTGTCTAGTTATTTGTGGTGACGGTATCATATGATGACTGATGCCAGTAACAAGCCAGAATTCTGTGTGTTTGCTGGCTGACAAGAAACATAGAAGTTTGAAGCGCTGGGGCTCTTCTGAGTAGGCTGTATGAACAAGCAGCCAAGTAAGAGTACAATAAATCACACCCCTTTTCAAAGTAAGTTTCATGCCTAATGTTTTCATATTTGGGTGCCACAGTAGAAATTTTTCTCTCTCATTTCTCAAAACATTTTAACATACAATTAGAGGTAGAGTTGGTAATTCAACCCATGAAAAGCAAATGGGGAAAACCATCATCACACTGACAGCATGGGAGATAAGACTGTAATTAATCAGTACCATAATATATATATGCTCATATGTTCTGAAATAAAAAATCCAGAAGAAAGCAAAGTACCATCAGTTCCTGATTAAAGAGTACTTAAGCCCATGGAAGCCAAACAATTTCTGAATTATTTTTGTGTGCAGGTGCTGTGCTTCTCTGCATGAATGAAGGATGTTCTATGCTATGACTTCTTTTTTGGATTCTTCCATAAAGCCATTTTCTTCTCACCAGAAAAGAACCCAATTTGTCCAAGGAATTTTCAATATACTAATGCGTATTCACAGTACCTACTACTGATATCAAATTTAATACATTTTAGAGTTTTTATATATTGTAAATTGGTGGCAGCTTCAGCGTAAACCCCACTCTAGTCATGGCTCTAAAATCCAGGTTGCACATGCAACAAAGATACAAACCATTTGCACAAGATCAAGTATGAAGAAAGAACATGGTTGCAGAGACTTGCCTATAACTCAGCTGCATGTACAGATTCTTGTTTCAATATGATAAAAACAAATTAAAGCTTGAAGCCTAGTTTGCATCTCTTCTGCAGGAAAAGAGTGTAGCACAAGAGAAGACAAGGCTAGAAGGGCCAAAAAATTCAGCATGATTTAGACACGTTAATATTCTTACCTTAGTTCAGGAGAACATTTGTTTTCTTTAGAGTTTCTACATTTTTGACTGCAAAAATAAAAATAGGACATCATAAAGGTGTTCAAAAAGAAGACAAGAAAACTTCACTGAAGTCTATTATACACAGACATGTTACTGTAATTTTCAGTAGAGGAGGACTCTAAGATGCAGATTGCTAGCAGCTGGGAGAGCATCAAGAACTATCAAGTCAGAGGGGACACACACACACACACAGAGCTTGCCCTGTTCTTACATTTTCCTCTAAGCACGTCCTTCTGACAGAGATAAGACTCTGTACTAGGTGGACTTTTTACTGATGAACAAGTAAGCACTTCTTGTAGTCCACTTAGTCCTGTATTACTGTTTCAAAGTACCTCGGACACACCTTTTAGTACTTGACATTGACTTTTCTTCACGAAAGCTGAACATTTGAGGGACCACTTATATCTTATTTTATTCTCATATTATAGATCTTAGGCTAGATGTCTCCATTGTAAACCCCTCCATGAGCAAAACTACTTGTCTGGACAGAAACACAGGCTTAGTGGTTACTGTAAAGGAAGGCTGAGTAGATCAATTCAGTTTACCTTTGCCAAAAAACTATTCAAGAGGAAAAAAAGACCACTGGATTATGTAAGGTGAAAGACAACTAATATTAGACATAGTTTATAGCTTATTCCTGTAAGAGATGGACATTCTTAAAAATCAAGTGAATGCAATACCATAATGCTTTTCATTTTCACTGAAGTAACCATTTGAGAGAATCTAGGTAAGTATGAGGGTAACGTTAAGCAATGTAATATGCATAGTGCTGTCCAAGTGATTAAAAAAATTGATCAACACAAACAAATCTGCTATCTGAATGTGGTCTGAAAAAAATCAATCAGAAATGTTCTTCAGTTTTGTCAGGTTAAAAAGGGGAAAACCAAGTGCAATTCTGTGCTAAACTGTTCACAATGCTCCAGGATTTCTGCAGGTTTTTCTAGGACCACCAACAAATTTCTAACAAAAGCTCCACCTCTGATGTTTATACGTATGTAAAGAACAACTTGGTATCTACTTTTGAAGGTCATTAGACAAACCCTTATTTTAAAATTCTTTGTAATTTTTACAAAGAAAATAACAGCAGTGATGTGTAAAATGTACCTCAGTAAAGAAACAAAATTAAATACCACTTTGTATAGAAAGGTATCACTGCAGTAAATGAAAAGCAAATGCAGAGATTAGATACATTAAAGAGAACACATGGAAACACAACTAGCCAAGGTGGAAAGCAAGCCACTTGACTAGAAGTATGAAGAGATGTTCAAAACAGAGATAACATTTTACGCTCATAAAAGCAAGATGAGATATTTCCTCTAGAAAGAGATAAAAGATTTCCAGTATGTTACCACACCAAAAACACTCTAGCAAGAAGCAGAACTATCAACAGATATGAATGAGAAGATGGCTGTTTCTTGCCTTTAACAGGTCAATTGAATGTGCCAGGCTGAGAGGAATTAAAAAAGAGAAAGAACCCAATTACATTTAATTCCATGATATTCTGTTTTCAATGTCATTAACTGAAACACAGGAGATATCTTAATTCATTTTCCTGATACATATTAATCGCTGTCTTCATCACACCAACCCTTCCCCTTTCCGAAAGGCTCTGCCATGAAAAGCATACACTAGACACTGTGAGTATGAGCAGCTCTTCAACATTTTGGAAGGAGTCTATGCCTTATTTACTGCTCAGTTTTAAAAAAAAAAGAGAATCACAATGGGTTTCTGAGATGAAGGGCTCAACAAGGACTTGAACTCAAGGGAATTTATGAACAAACTAACCTTCTGTTTTCCACAACAAATTAGCAGGGAAACTGAATTGGTAATAATTACCTTGGCTAAATCATATCTAGAAAAGTCCATTCTGTGCGCTGAAGTAAGAATATTGTAAAAATTACAGATTAGCTTGTAAATCAAAACAGCTATAATGCAGATGCGCAAGTGAACTGAATTAAGGCTGCCTGACAGTCTCATCTGAGGCATTTTCTTGATTGTGCATCAATAAATAATTTTTCAGGTTTGTTGCTTGGATGTCATAACACTGTATATTAGTGGCCAATGCATTTTCTCAGACACTTTTATCTGATCACTTGAAAACATGATGGGACCTATTCTATAGACAACTTAAGTTTTGTCTGAACCAAGTCCTGGTTTCAGACATCATCCCACATGAGAAATTGTTTGTTTTAAACTCACTTGTCAAGAGAAGAAAGGATATAGTGAGGAGAATGGGTGCAACTTCCATCCAAGTTGAGCCAGTCCAAAGCTCCACAACTCAGAATGGGTGGGGTTTCATTAATCTACAAAACACACAACATGAGAACGGGGGGGGGGGGGGGGGGGGGGGGGGGGCGGGAAATCACAGCAACCCAGGAACTTCCAAGTTATCATTAAAACTGCCATTGCTCACTACTGCGTGCAATGCTGCATAATACCTCCCATGTGAGTTTACAATCTCACCCTTCTGCTTAGTCTTTGATAATTTGCAAAATTGCTAAGTATTTGTTACTGAGTACTCCTCCTCTTGTAGCTTTGTTTCACTGTACTGCATATGTTTCATTAATTAAGAAATTAAGAATGAAAACAAGTGGAAGTTAAGCCCCTTATCTCAACTACAGAATTGTGTACAAAAAGACAGTTGAGTGGAAAGTATTAAATGTTACTATATGAAAACTCATTTTAAAAGGTAGATTCTTGCCAATATCAGTTGGTAATACGGTTATATCCTAAACCAGAAAATTTACATTGTCAGGTTTTTTAGTTACATATGCCAGTCATTTTAAGAATTATCTAATTTTTTTTGAAACATTATTGAACTAGCTGACCAAATAATACCTTACAGTTGTTAGTTCCTGAGATTAACATACCAAGAACTATTTTATCTATTTTTGATGTATGTAACAAGCAAGTGCTTTCAGAGTCAACAATACTCAACCATTTAATCCCATAAATTTTCCATTTCTTCTAGTATACCTCATTCAGGATGGTGAAATGACAGAGAAAGAAGATAATTCAGAAAATTATCAGATGTGGAAAGATTCTTAACTGGTCTTTTCACTGCGGCATTCTGCCTGTTTCAATCCTACTGTAGTCATGACTAGAAATAGGAAACACTAAATTATTCAAGGGATCTGCATCATCTTTCGCTAAGCACATCTGAAAGAAGCACTAGTGTCCTCCCTCAAAAGGTTTCGTGTCATTACAGACCATTAGATAGAGGAAATTAAGCAAGTGAATACAATGATGGGAAGAAATATTATCTATATCAAGCTTGCTTTTAAGAGGGAAAATAATTAGGAAAATCAATGAAGAATTAGGAGAGAAAAATAGTTTTAGAACTTACTGATCTTCTTTGTCTTAAGATAGCAGCTTCTGCTGGGTGATTGAATCTAAACTTATGAGACTTGCCAAGTACAACAAGGGCCCCTGTGAAAAAAAATTAATTTGAAATCTACAGAGCCATAATTCATCAAACAGTTGGTCCCTAGAATGTTAGCAGTTTCTTAACTCCAGTATACAGACTATAGCATAAACAAACTACTACAGAATAGTATGTTAAAAAAAAATAACATTCTGACCAACAGCTTTCTGACCATCACAGAGCAGAGAACTATTTTTAAAATTTGCCACTATGGAACAGCAGAGTTATCATTCTGTAACAACAGCATCCAAGCAAACTAATCTTGGAGACGTCTGCAAATTCAACATAACAGTAAATTCCCTGTTCATATTAAAGACGAGCATGACTTCATATCAAGAACATAACCAACCCAGTTCTGGAAACTTTTTTTTACACCTTCTTTTTATGAATCCAGATCACTGCAAGTTCCCAGAAACTGGACTGTTTTTTTTCTTTATAACAACCTGAAAATATGGGAGTCTGATCCATTTCATCTGAGCTCATTCACCATAGCCTGTGAGTCAGTGGCTACTACCCTCCACGTAAACACACTGAAAAAGTTGAAGGTCATTTCGACCGTATTACATAATTGCCAAAAAACCCCACCAGTGGTCAGCTGGCTTAGAGCCAGTCTCCACTACCTTCCACAACAGTGCCTCTGACTACAGGTCTTCCCTTTTCAGAAGGCTACAGGCTACTGCTGCCAAAAGGGGCCTTAATATTGTCGCCTATGTCTTCATTTTACTTTCTGTGGGGTACTTATTTGTCCCAGTCTGGAAGCTCTAGCCATGGATCAAACCTTGTGCTGCTAGGCAGCAGTAGGAGACTGACAGATGTATTTCTTAGATGGGCATGAGTTCCATAAATCTGTGTCTCTAAACTCCGGCGGCAAGATTATTATAATGCGGCATTCATAGAAAAAGCAAGCCTTACCTTGTGACAGACGACATGATCCAGTGACTTCACATCCATTCACAGTGCAGTGTGCGCCATGAACTGGTCGCAGTGTCACAATCCCACGGTGGTTGTCTATCATACAATGATCCCTTTCAATCCACCGTCCCTGCAAAACTACAACGTATAGATTTATCTCACCTGTTGAAGGGGTTGGGTTTGCACTATTTTCCTCACAATGAAGTACCACACACTGTTTGACACTATGACCGCATACTTCATACCTCAGAGAACTATGTCGTGTGCAGAACAAGGAGATGAAATTGTCATCTTTGATGGCTGGCCAAGTACTCAATCACAGAAAAACTTGATTAAAACCAGGGACATTGCTCTTTGAAAGTATTTGTGGTTCTGGAAAACTATACACTACTTTCCAATTTGTGAGCTGATGTGCAAACTCTTCTATTGTGCTGAATTTTCTTATTGCTATTATGTCACTTACTGTTTATATTTTACTAATCTACTGGCAGAAAATAATCAAACTTAACCAAACCTACCAGAACTACCAAAGCAGAGATTCTACAAAGTTTCCAATTTCAATATAAAGTTTCAACTTTCTACCATAATTTCTAGCTCTTGATATTGACAGTTAAAATTAAAAGCAAAAATGAAATGAAATAATAAATATTCTTAATAATTCAGATTTTATATCTAAAATAGTCTGCCAAGGTAGAGTTGAAAAGCATTTTCAATGTCTCATGATCACTTGTGCCACTAGTTTAGTATAGAAAATACCAAGATATGGACGTTGGATGAAGATATTTTTAAACTCTCATGTAGCATTTCACAAGTGGGAAGAAAATTCTGACGAGATCTCAATTAGGTCAAGACCATTGACTTTTTGACCTCTTAAACAAAACCAGAAATAACTGAAATATTTTAGCCAACTTAATTATTCTCTTCTACTTACCTTCTTCTGTAAAGAAAGCTGACAAACACAAACATTACCTAGCTATTACACATGACAAATGTAAACGTCTTGGTTTGACCTGACCATATCATAAAACAATTTGTAATATCATTCTCTTACCAATGTCTTGATCTTGGTCTGAATCACTTCTTCCAATTTTGGTTGTTCCTTCCTAGAATAAGAAAAGAACTAATTTAAAAGTCAGTTACTGGAAGTGGATTATATAGAATAATTAAAACAACTTTGGTACAGCATCTTAGCAAATACCTGAAATAAATCACCTCTGAATGACTGAATTGTTTAGAGCAAACTCTATATACTATTTTGTAATACTTCAGCCTGCTGTCTCCTGTGGCGATCCAATTACTTCTTATCTTGCAGCTATGTCAGCTTCTCTTATTATGACCCCAGTAGATGAAGTAACCCTCAGTGGATGATTTTTGGACTGTGTTTGAGATGAATATTTTTAATATGAACATACGTTCTGATGCTTTGAGCTTTTACCGTGAGACTTCTTTGCAGAAATGAGATAATTCTTTTTATAAATATCCATGCAAGAAGAAAGAAGCTGCAAAATGATTATTCAGTTAACTAGGCTTTTCAGATATAAAAGTAACAGAATTTCTATTTTTTAAGGGAACTTTGTCATAGATTATGAATTCTTCAAAGTAACTACTAAAGGAGAACTTTTTTCCAAAACTTATGACATTTATAGAAAGTCTTCTTGGTGATTATGGTATATGGGCAAGTTCCTAAACCTGAAGAGTCAATAACTTCAAAGAAAAGAACTGCCTAGGAACAAAAGTCTCCAGAACAAGCAGACTCAAACCATATTACGGGCCAGTGATGGAAGACAGACAGTATTCTTATGGTACAGTGTAAATATCAATAAAACAGCATTATTTAATCAATACTATGAGGAAAAAGCTACCAAAAAAAGCAATGAATTTACCACCTGTCTAGCATGTCCCATTACTGGTTCTATCTTTTTTCTTAGGAAAACAAAGCAAAATCATTTCCCAGCTCTGAAGAGACACTATACTTGATTATTGTAAACTGATTAGTGAATGTGCTCTAAAACGACTTTAGTGGCAACTCTTTCAGTCATATTAAAATTAATTATGGTCATTAAACTACTTAATTTTTGTATTCTAATTAGAATAAATTGAATACGCTTTCTGCTCCAAGCACATTATCACCTAGATTTAAAGATGAAGCAAGAAGTAGTAATCGGAAGCCTGAAGACTGGGAAAAGGGAAGCTGTTCATTACTATAAGATGATGCAATCATGGGTAATTATGGGTAAATCACAGTGGTTTTGTGAATTGGAGGGAAAGGGAATGATTATCATTCAGTTCCTCACAGAGCTCAGCTGTCTGAACCAACTAACGGAGCCTTCTGCTGCAAGCCCTGCTGGGACTCCCTTGCTGGAGAGGCTGAAAACTGGATGTGCCCAGTGCCCCTCCTTTGGAGCAATTATCAAGTTACATGTCAGCTTAATGGTCAGTGGCCTCAACCACAAAATATCCACCTGGCTTGGCCACAACTTGTAGAGAACTTATAATCCATATGGCCTTTGACTCACCTCATACAATCAAGTGAGTTAGCAACATGTATTTTATACAAATAAAAGTAAACCAACTCCTAAAAGGCCTCTTTATCAATTACCTTTTCTTGACTAAACAAAGAAATAGCTATTGTAATTCCAAAATAAACTTTTTTCCAATGTGCTGAAATAACTCTCTGGTAATACAATTTAATTCAGAAAAGTGTATTACAGCAGTATTGGCTCATGAAATTCACAATAGTATCCCAGTTAGTGGAGTGATTCTGGGTGAGTTTAAGTACGACTAAAAATTGCAGCTGAGAGCAAGGGTACAGATCCCATACAAGCAAACTATCTCAACCTAAAGAAGAAAATAAAACAAAAATAGCCATAACCCAGGCCCATGTCGATTTCATTTTTTTCAAATGCTATTACTGAGCTAATATTTATACTTTTCCCTAATTTAATATTTAATATTCCACCTGAAAAAGTGAGACAGATGATTCAGATGAAATGACTGCACAACTTCACCTTAATATATCGAGGTACATCTTCATATCTGCTGAAGTGGTTCTACATTGTCACCCTCTTCTGGCAGTGTTTCCTGATTAAGGGTAGCATTCCCAAGGTGCATTACAGAACCATAAAGAGTGAGACTGCTTTCCCCCTTCAGATTTAGGAGTACTCCAACTTTCAAAAAAGTTTTTGAAGTGCATCTTTTTCTTAAACAATATAAACAAATCCCATACTTTTAAGCTATGCAAAAAGGTCAGTTAAATTATAGGGAAAACATACATTTTTGTTAATGAAAGCCAGAAAAAAAGAACAGAACCTAAGAAAGAAAGGTTCTTTAAGCACAGGCACAGCATTGATTAGTGCAATTAATATTATGGAATATCAAGAGACTAAAAGAGTAACACATTGTTTATTCTACATGATCTGAAAACTGCTGCCACAACCTCTCCATAAAAGGACAAAGTAAAGTGCTGTTTTACGTCGAAGCCCTAATATGTAAGGAACCACTAATGTTTTACCTTCTTGCTGTTCAGATGAAGGTAATAGACACCAGAGTCTAAAAGGTGCAAAGCACAAAGAAAAGAAAAGGCAGCATCTAGGAGCAAAGAAACAGGGGACAAAGATGTTAGTGTGACAGAGATACTAATGACTACAGAAGGTGACCCTTCAAACTAGGGTTCTCCATTAAAATGAATATCTTTAAATTACTTCAGGTGTTGTCAAAATTAGTATTTGAAAATATTTGCTGTTTCCAAAATGGCACATAATGGAAGACATTTAAGTAGTAGCAATTACTTTTAATAAATATTTAATGTTAATGTAGGATTGAGTAATCAAGTTGCATGTTCATCAGCACTGGACATTATTACTTGGTCCCTGATTATTACTTAGTACAATTTCTTTGTGCTGGCATGAAGAAAATTAGTAAGGTTTCTCTTTCAACATGATGAACAGCAGCATGATTTCTGTTTCAAATATTTGTTGCGGCTTTTTAAAGGAAAAAAAAATCCCATGTCCCTAAACTATATCAAGTAGCACAAAACCTAGATTTGGATTAAGATATTTTATTAGTAGACAGATAGATGATTTTCAACCATATTTAACACATTTAACACATTTTTTACTAATGAGTGCATTTCTGTAGAGGTACCCATTCATCATTCCTTTTACGTTAAACAGCATCAATATTTCAGTAATTTCCATTAATTTAAACAACATTAAAAACTTAAAGTCCAGCTTAGCACTGACTTATTTTAAAAAAAAAAAAAAAAAAAAAAAATCCCCTAAAACTATTTGACCTAGCCATGTATATCATAAGCCTCAATGTGGAGTAATATATATACAATGTTATGAAACCTTCTTGGTGCCTTAAATGAACAGCTACACAGCAAAACAGTATCTACGAGGCCAGGATTTCTACCTGATCCTGGAAAATAGCCGATCAAGTGGGATCACAAGTAATTAGCATTCAAGTTACACACCTGGAATCCACTTGGCAGGCCTCATAGGGTTAAAAGAGCAATATATAGAAGTCATTGTCAAAGTGAGCTTGTGCTTGTTAAAGCTTACTTTTATCTTTGATCTACACATATACAAGTATTCTAGTCTCAAGCATACAAGTACCTAGTAAAATCTGGACCAGTATGTCTGGTATACTTTAAGCACCATCCTTTACGTTTACACATGCACACACACAGACCTGTCCTCATGCTTTATGGACAAACTACTAATGCCTAATTTGAGTATTTTGCTTATGATACATTATCAAATAGTTTGCACAAGCATTCATAAGAGGTCAACTTATTATTCCATATATGAATTCTTATCCTCCTCCATTTTCAGGTATCCTCTTTTAATTTTTTCCCCATTATCTGTGTCTTGTGGGCTGTGGCCTTTACTTTTTGATAGCTGTTGTTGTAATGCCATCTTAACCACTCTGTGTCCAAAGAAAATAAATGTTTTCACATTCAAGGGAAAAATAAGACAAGTGACCATATCTCACCCTGAGATGATACAGCACCACTCCTGTGCTGAGGATATCATCATCCATGGCCATTAGATGAGGTAAACTAGAACCTATTGTTACTCCAGCTTTTTCTTTGTTGATGTCCACACTGTATTCTTCCATAATGGCTTTCCTGTCTGTCCACTTACTTGTCCAGTCTTTGGTCAACTGCTCAATCTTAAAGAATAGGAGAGGAAACTGTTTCACTTACTAAGCAGGTTAATTTTTCTCATACATAAATTTCTTCAGAATGAACAGCATTTTTTTCCAGTTCCTGGATACAAAATTCTTTCACCACTTGCAGCGCAGGTGTATTTCTAATTACAGTACATTTCTGTGGCAACAAAAAAAATCAAGTAAAAACTGTGCTACCACCTAGTGGAGTAGGTTTAATCTATTGAAGACTCATTTCCCAATTGTCAGAAAGATATATGATCATGCTAACTAGTTATTTTGCCTGTCTTTAAGCAAAACTTAAAATTAAGATCTCCAAACCCTCTCCAGGTCACCAGTGATCAAATCTTCTTAGTAATTTGGTGACTGCACAATAATTTCCTTTAAATAAATTGGAGGAGTTTAATCTTAGAAGACAGAGGCTCTGTATAATGAACTACTGTGATATATTGAGACAGCTTTCAAACAAGGAGTAGATAGTGCAGACTTATTGATAGGCAATGGACAGTATCCAATTAAGGACATGAGACTTTAATCACAAATTGTTAGAGAGCACCCAACATGCTGACCTGGTTTTGAATGTAGTATGAGAATAATGTTGATAACACACTGATGTTTTAGTTGTTTCTAAGCAGTGTTTATACTAAGTCAAGGACTTCGCAGCTTCTCATACTGCCCTGCCAGTGGAGGCTGGGAGTGCACAAGAAACTGGGAGGGGACGCAGCTGAGGCAGCTGACCCAAATGTTCCAAAAGGGTATTCCATACCATATGATGCCATGCCCAGTATACAAACTGGGGAAGTTGGCCAGGGGACATCATGGCTCGGGGGTTGGCTGGGCATCAGTCAGCGGATAGTGAGCAACTATATTGTGCATCATTTGTTTTGTATAATCTATCTATTATTATTATTATCCCTTCCTTTTTCTGTCCTATTAAACTGTCTTTATCTCAACCCACAAGTTTTACTTTTTTTTTTTTTTTCTTATCTCGATTCTCTCCCCCATCCCACTGGGGCAGGGAGTAAGCGAGTGGCTGTGTGGTGCTTAGTTGCCAGCTGGGGTTAAACCATGACACATGCATTAAGGATGGCGGTTTCCTGCATATTCAGAGCAAACAGGAAAGAATTAGGACAAAAACATTTTCACTATCGTTTCAGAACTATGGCAATGCTATCTCCCCAGCCCAGTGAAACAGGAGAGACTTACAGCATCAAATAGATCAGACAAACCTTCATTTCATTCTGAAGAACCAGCTCGGTCAGATTTCCATCCCTGTCATCACTCCAAGAAGGACTGGAATTCCTCTGTACAAACAGCAGCCACCAAGATCTACATGTTAGTTTCCTTATTCACAACCAGTGGGCATGTTCTTACACTCTCCAGAATTTCAAGGAGATGAAATCAGGAGAAGGAAAGATAAAATACACAGACATTTGATGCTGCCTTCTAGCATCTAGCCTACACCTCTCTATCTAGCGTATGCAAGTTATTTCAAACTGGTGAAAGACTGTTAACAGAGAAATACTTCTGTGTAAATAAATCCTGTAGTTCCAGTCTCTCCCAGCAAAACATGCTCTCCATGGCATGGAAAACCAAGATGCTATTATTATTCCAAAGGAGAAAACCACAAAGAGTGTCAGCTGTATTGTGAGGGCTCACAGATGTTCACAACCTCTTTTGGGGGACAGAATGTGCAGGCAGGATGAAACCTCCAAAATACTGTTGAGCTATACCAGTTTACGTTTTGGGGATAGAGGATTGTAACAAGTCTTGCAGGGAAATTACATCAGTGATTATTATTTTGTACTGTCTTGGTGCTGCCATATCCCTACAAATAAAATTTTTCTATTTCATTATATTTTTGGACAACAAAACTATCCAACTCCATGAAAGACAGGCAAGGAAATCCTTTCTAATCATTATACAACTGCTTATACTTCAGGATTATGAATTTAATGCCAGAAAAAGTAGAAATGACAGAAATGCAATTAGCCTTATAATCATTGTGAAATCACTCAGAGAACAGTTTAATTTCCCTCCAGTTACAATAAACATGGAACAATAAACAGCTAAGATGAAAGTAAGCTACCGTAGATACCCAAAGCACCATTAGAGCTCCAGCTGGGAAGAGTTCCTACGTACCAGTTCAAAGCTCATCAGCATAGTTTTCAACCTATCAATTTCTTCTCGCAGTTCTCTGATCAGTTTTACATTTGCATCCTGAAACATTGAGACACAGATGTTGGAAAAATCATTCTTTAAAAACTTCTAGCTAAAGAAATCAATTCAGAGCTGTTCCAAGAGCCAGGAGGAAAGGAGCACAGGCACACTCACAGCAGTATTCTTTGCTCCACTCTGCCAGGCCCCTGGGATGTACTGCCTAGGGGCAGGTGGTTCCCATCTTTGATAGGTTCTCTTTTCCCATAAACTTTGTTCCATCTCTTTTCTGAACACAGACCTACCATAGTATTTGTTCCTATCATGACAATAGCTGGATACATCACTACTTTTACAGATTTACCTTCAAAATAGTCCAATCAGGTCAGAAAAATGCTCTTATTTCTGTCATGCAGAGAAGAAAATCAGGCTAGAGGACACTAAGTCAGAATGTCACCAACCATGGTATTAAAAGCCCTTGCAGCTGATACACAAAGCATTTCCAACCTGCTTGTGTGGACGCATTTATCTCACTTTCAGAGTAAGCACCACTGCACAGGCAGTTTCTGGAAACCAGCTTTTTGTAGACAGTTCAGGGAAACTCTTGAGTCAAGGGTCAACGTTTTCTGGGCTGCCAGTGACACTTTGGCTCAGGTCAATTTGCAGTGAGGGGAAGAAGGCAGCTAGCTGAAGGGATGGAGTTAAGGATCTAGCACGGGCTGTGCAAGAGAGTGATGGGCACACAAGTTGGGAGACTGAGAGTCTGTATGTAACAAGAGGCTAACCCAGGAGGACTGTGTTTACTTGCCTGTGACCTGTCACAGAGCTGAAAAATGCTGCTGCCAAAACCAAACACACTATTGCTGCTACTAGTGATGTCTAAAAACTAGTTATAGGTACTGGTAATACGGACGTAAATTAAATTTGGGAAACCTTGGATTACAAGGGTTTCCTTCTGCCCAAGATTTAAGAGAGTATCATTAGGAAAGCAAATAAATTAAGTACATCTCTACAATTCTACCCTTTTATCCACAGATAAAATCTTGATATACCCAGGCCAAATCACAAAAGAACACTACTAAAGTTATAAAGTCAACTGCTTAAAGATTAGGAAATGCTGGAATCAAGACTTTTTCTGAAACCTAAATTCAGTCCCCTTCAATGGATACACTGTGATTCAGTCCTTTAGTTACATGATCACTGTAGGATAGCAGCCTCATGCAGAATGCCAGGGGAAGAATGCTCAGTTAAAGAGCAGCAACTCAAGAGTTCTATATTTCTAGAATATGTGATCATAGATCTTGATTATTACATGCTATTTGAATTTTTCTATGAAGAAAGACAGAATTATGCATTTCCCCATGGATATTTCTATGCTGGTTCTCATCACTGTAGCATCTAAAACCTCCACAACTGCTAATCAGTCTGTTTTAACAGCACGTCTTTGATTGAGAGAGTTTACGTTTTTCCCATTTGATAAATATGGGCTGGGGGTAAGGGTGGAAAATGAGGAACAAGCACACATTGAAAGTTTGCTTTAAGCATCTGGACTAGCATTGAACAAGAATGATGTAGCAGGGGCAGCAACAGAGTTGCAGAGTTGGCAGTCCTCCAAGGCAGCACCAGAGTCTCCCCTTAATACCCTGCCACCTTTTAACTTGTGCAGCCTATGAAGGACCCCTGCACAATCAAACAGATGAATCTGCCATACGGTCAGAGTTCATACCTGGAACAGGCGTATTTTGTGCAATGTATGAAGCTGGGGTTCTATGGCAAAAATTGTTCCCATGTATTTAAAGGTTTCATAATTTTGTGTACTGAAAAGAAGACAAATTGAGACTACCTAGACTACCTTAGGCCTGGCATATTAACTTCTGAATTCTTGATTTTGCAGCCTTAGCAGAGTTCATTTAACATGCCAAAAGGAAGGGTTGCAAGGGTTATGCACTTACAGTAACAGGTTAAATAGTAACATATAATCCTAACAGATCTTTAACTCTGCCAATATTTAGGATAAAGACATAGGGTAAACATACATGTCATAAAAGTTCAAAGAGAAGGAGGATTGAAACTCAATGGACAGAGATGAAGAATGTAAAATAGGTGTGAAATTCTAAATGGTTTAAGCTGCAGGGGATCAAGGAAATTATTTCTGTAATATCCAGGCTCCTATTTAGCTCTCATTAACATGGGAAAAAGAGGTATGAATTTTATTCAAAGAGCTGATATACTGAATAAACCTTAAATAATACATGCAACAAAATGGAACAAGAATAAAAAGCAGAACTAAAGGCCTCACCTCATTCACTCTGGGCTTGTTAATAATATTTTTGGCATTTGAAGCATATCTCAAAGTACTCATGGTCTCATTGTAGCTGGAGCTGGCAGGAGAGATAGCTACAGACAGAAAACAAATAGAAAAGAAACACTATTTTAAACAGTAATCAGTTTAACCCATCAGTTTTCAAAAGGTGGATTTTTTTAGCCTTGCTTCTTTAAAAACCAAAATCAACAATATCCTTAGGGATATTTCATCAAGCTCACAGAGAATGTCTTCTCAAGATTGTATTCATAACCGAATAAACCACTTTAAATCAAAGCTATGATCTTGGAAAGACTCTTAAGCTTAACTTCATGCACAATCAGCATGCCTTTCAATTTTCTTGAGCATCCTATGAAGTATTTCTGAAAATCTTTACAAGGACAGATTCTAAGTGATATAGCTGTCTTCTCACTGCAGTAGAGATGTATTTTTAAGGGGGTAATGTAGTGCAAAATGTTAACAATGAATAGAAACCAAACTTACTAGCAATCATAATGGTCTTGGAGTTGCCCCCCAGACTGTCCTTCAGAAGCCAGGTGAGGATGGAGTCACGGTACGGGATATAAGCTGGTCGCCTGGTCCCACTGATGCTGCCTGTGGAAGGACTGTCCGCATGACTGCTCTCCCCTTCACTAGTTATGGTGTTTATGCTCTGGCAGCTGCTGAACATCTGTGAATTTTGTGCTGAAGGAGAAATACCACAGAGCTCAGGAAAGGGTTTATCTTTTTCTGTCATGGATATTTAATTTTCTTAGCTATCATTACAATTTATGAAGATGCCACATAGCTGTTCTGTTCAGTTTTTTGTTGTAAATATAGATAAACATAAGACACAGCACATGGTAAGTGAGTCCTATGTTTTTATCACTACCCTTCAATATAAAGAACTATTGTGCTCACCTAAAGTGGAGATGACAATTCCAAGTGTAACTAACGACTTGTTAATATTGGCACCTTCGGTAATTCGATCTTTACAGTAACTGGGATCAGCTCTTTCACTGTAACACAAAAGCATGGAAAAGACATTGCAAACCAAACAAAAATGCTTAATTATTAACATACAATAAATATGAAAACATTATATATTTTCCTGACATAAAAGAAAACAGAAGTTGCAAACTGCAATTAAAAAACCATATGCTTTGAAACAACCATGAGCAAAGGCCATTGGTGCAAACTACCGTTAAAGACCCATCAAAACATAAACTCAAGCCTGAACTGCGCAACCCAGTCATAGTGGTTCTGAATTAAAAAAAAACAAACCTAAACATACATTTCACAACAAGGGTAGACAGGCTCAGTGCAAAAGTCTGTATATCCCCTCAACACTACTTTCTCTGCTCAGACATGCATGGTGATTTATGTTCTTGAGAAAGAAAAATGTCCTCTTCTCCAACTGTTCTATACATCTTCAGCACAACTTCCATCTTTCTGTTCTCTGTCATATCCAGCATAACCACATGTTCCTCACTGAAATGCATAGTTAAGATCAGAGACTTAGGAACTTTTGGAACATGAACAACATAAGCAGTGAGATACGACTATTTTCTTCCACCCATGCTAGGCAGCCGTTAAGAATACATTCCTTTTTTTCTCTTTCTTTTTAAGCTCAGATTTGGTAATTCCAACAATAGCTACTGGAAAAGCCACTTAATAAGAATACAGGGTTGAATGGAATTACCTTAAATGTATGCAACAGAACAGTATTGGATCTGAGGACCCAGGAATTCCCTTCCCCAGTGAAATCCAATACCCAATACAGAAGAACAGATGACAGAGACAATATTAGCTCAGTATTCCTTGTTATCGTATAAAAAAGTCAGGCTTATTGTTAGTTTAATGAAGTTTGAAAATACTAAATTTCATCTTTTAAGGCAGTACTACCAGCATCTTTAGAGAAAATTACCTTTTTGCCCCTCAGTATATTATTACCTGCCTGCAAGGTCCACTAAATTGATCTTGCTTGCAATTTCAGAAGGGAGATTGTTTTCTAATATAGCCTGAAGAGAAAAATATAAATAAGGAAGATTATTCCTCTTAATTGATGAAAATAAAATAGATGTGCTCTCTTATTGAAACTGAGTTGTACATATGACTGTCTCACTGCCTTTCTTTGTGACTTTGACCCACTGACTATGTTCAAACCATTAACTCAACAGCTTTCTCACCCATCAGAGAAACTACCCTCTTATGCCTACTTCCTCTTGAAAAAAAACCTTTACTGCCTAGTGACTGTGAAAGGCTTCCTTGTAGATCTTGCAGAGTTATTTTCCACTAACGTATTCCAAAGGTCTTTTGTGAAACTACTGAAAAATACCCCCAAATGTTCTGTGATTACAGGATGTTAGAAGTGTGAGATAGAAAAGGTCTATTGGATCACTAAACAACTTTCCTGCCAGGGAAGGATATAATTCCTCCAGAGAAAGGGTGCATTGTCTCTGGGAGAGTACTGGGTGCCAAATGCTAAAGAGATGAGCACATCTGAAAAGCTGGACAGATACAAAATTTTGGTAAGTGTTAAACTAATGTTATACTTCGATTAAGGATCCTAAACAAGTGTAACAAAACGTAACTTCAAACATATTCACACACAATTTTCACAGCATCCTAGAAAGGGTATTGCATTTCAAAGGGCTGATGAAGACTTTAAACATTTCTTTTTACAGTGAGTGTTTGGCATCACTTCTGACTATAAGATTGCATAAAGGAACAAGAACACACTCAATAAACACTCAACACGTCAGGCAGTGTAGGAACCGTAACACATCTGCAGTGTGATTCAAAGGAAATAAGTAACAGCTTCCACCAAGAGTATTACAAACAGCACAAAACAGTGACAAGTAAACAATGCACAACACATTGAACAATGCTTCTTGAGAGTGAAAAGGAAGCTGGATTATTTTTAGCTAACCTGAGTATAGTGGATGGTGAAGATAGCATGGGATCTGCTGCTGGCATTGTGAATATGTGTAGCTGCTGTGATTCTAGAAAGAAGAACAAACCATTCAATTACAAAGGCTTATTTCCCTGTATTCAGGGAAAGCAAAAAAAACCCAACCAAATACAGCAGATAAATGAAGATGAAGGAATATGAAACTTGGAGAATACGGTAGGCTGTGTTCTTGGATCTGATCACAGTGTGTTTGGCAGAGGACCTGGAAGGGTGGAAACCAAGGATCAGTTAGAGGTGTTCTTGTCCACCAGCAGCACTCTGAAGAAATATCTTAAAGCAGCCTTACAGCACAGGTATCAGTTGTTGCATAAGGGTAGAACACAGCAGAGAACTACAACCAGCAACAGCATCGTAGAGCTCATCCCCAACACCACTGAATGTACTGGCCCGAGTACATTTTCTCTATATGGTCCCCATTTTTATTTCTTGGCACTTCAAAGGGTCCACTTCTGGGGCTCCCTTCTGTCACAGTGCTGACACAGTAGTTTTACGCTGTTAGAGGATTCCAATGAGATTAGCCAATCTACCCATATGAATACTAAATGAATACTGTAATTCACTAGCGTAGCACTTTCTTGGCTTTACCACATGCACAGACTAGTCATCCAGCTCTAGCCCTCTGACCCACTGCACTCGGGCTAGCAGGTGCCAGGCACAGGAAGACAAGGAGCAGCGGCACTCTCCCACTGTCTCTGTTACATAAACTTTTGGAAATTCTACTTTCTATGTTGTTGTTCCGATTAGACAAACCCAAAGAAAGCAGAGTTTTGCCTAGGGCAGAAGCCAGGTCACAGGTCTCTTCCTTTGTCACTCTTGTAGCTTGCCTTGAATATTGGCTACATGCGCAGCCTTTACCATCAGTTTTGCCAAGCTTACCCTCAACAACATCAGGCAATTTTAGCAGTGGAGACGACGACTGTGGAACCACGTTTTTGTTATGAGCCCAGCTGTCAGAGTACTGCAGAGACCAGTTGCACTAGAGAGCCGCAGCTGTGCGGACGACGCCGAGCGCCTGCCGCAGGAGGGCAAAGCCAGGACTCTCCTCTCTATTGCTCACTGCGTCCTACACCTCCATAGCCAAGTCAGCGGGCACCAAAAGCTACAGGCAGTCTAGTCCATCATGGTTATAAGTGAGCCTAAGCTGAGGAAGCAGGAGAACGTGAACTAGTCTCCAGACGTTGGAGGAGGAAGACAAACAGATAGGTAAGGGGCAGAAGACAGCAAACAGCTCTACAGTAGGCAGAGAATATAAAGGAACAGCACTTAAGTTAATAAAGCAAAAGAGAAATAGAAAGTGCCCCAGGATTTGGAGGAGGAAGTGTTAGTACTTGCTTCTCACCTCCAACAATACACAGGGTAACTGGAGGGCAAGTTCACATCTCAACTACTCACAACCCGTGTGAGCATTTTTATGGGAGAACGTATGTGTTAGTTTTTCATATATTCTATTTCACTGTGGCACGTGGTGTACATTTTAATATTTTTAGCTGTTGTAATAACATTATCTAGATTCGTTGGTTACACAGCACAAGAGCTATGCTTTTGGAAATTTGTATTTCCTGCATTTCAAAAATTTTATTCTTAAGCATTTGAGACTGAGTCTTGCAAAGCATTAAGATAAAAAAATAATAGCACTGAGAGTTACAACAAAAACAATGATTGCATGCTGAAAATCATCTTTGTTTATTTTATAATGGACAGGTGCAACCAGAGCAGGGCTGGAGATGGCTTGATAAAAAAACTGATAGAAAAAAAATGCCTCCAGTAAACTCTGCTTGTCATTAGTACAGCAGCTGCCCTCTCCCCCATGAAAGGCACCACCCGTGTTCAAGAGGAGCTTCCTCTCTTATCTTTCCTGTATAGTCAGACCTGGAACCATCATGCCCCATCTGCTCCTCTCCTGCCTTCAGCTGTATGGGGCAACTGCAACCTGTTCCCCACCTTTATCCCTAAAATCCTGCTGATGACCATTTGACATAACTTCCCAGACTGCAGATGTTTTAAATTAGTTTGTTTGCATTTATAATGTGCTAATAAATGCTCTGCAGAATATTTCATAAAAATAAAGACTATAGGTAAACAGGAGTTTCCTGTATATTCCAAATAAATTTTTTAAACAGTTACTCAGAAAAAGAAGTTGCTTAGTTTCATGCAAGTGACAAAATTTAAAACTTCAGCATCACAAGAACTTACACACAAAGTAATGAACCTCTGATTTAGTTTTCTCTACATCTTCTACTTCCTTAGCAATGAGACAACTGTAGGATTACACTAGTAGACAGACTGGAATTTTGTTGTTATTCTGAAAAATTCTCCTCTTACCATAGAGTTGCATCTATTGATCACTACAAGCAGAAGCATCAAAACTTAATCCTGCTGTATATTCTATGTTTATGTGATAATGCAGCTTAGTTTTTATTTACTTCCCAGCATCACTGATATTCTAAAATCTCAACCTCTCCTATGATAAGACTTAATACCAATTTTGGAACTGTGATTTGTATGTGGAGGATCCTTTCAAATATAACTCTTTTCTATCACTGTAATGGCAGTTGCATTGGTATGCAAGGCTCCCTGTCAAAAAAGTAAAAAAGTGTCTTGACTACTGAGAGCCAAAATCATTGGCTTCACTAGTGTGCCAATTCCCACAGTTCTCTCATAGCAAACGTGCATGATTTGGACTAAGAACTTTAAACAATACTTATAAAAATTAAAGCAAGTAATTATAAAACAAATATTTTTAGAAATTAAATAAAAATACACTATCTTTTCAGCAGTTTTAAATCACTAAGTTACACTAACAAGTGAGTTGAAAGCTATACAGTCTAAAGTGTCATGAGCAAGTGGAGGAGAAAAATGGAAGTCTGTTTACAGCAAAACGTTTCCCTGGCATGCATTTTTTTATCCCAGATGGTTGAATTTTGTGGATAAGTCAGCATGGGATCAGTTTTGAAGAAACAACTTCACGAGTGCTTGTAGCTCTTGCTGTGGATAATATGAGGATAGGTAACATCTTATGTGTACGTCATGTACAGGATCAGCAAATCTGATATCCTGTCACAACAAAGCATTGGCAACACTGTCAGTAAAATAAACATCAATGAAATCAACACATGGTGAAAAAAGTGTTAAAGATGGAGCTGGTTTGTTTTATAAAATACCTTTTAGCTATTCCTTCTTCTAGAAGTTCTACAACTTGCTTGTAGTCTGTAACTAAATGTTGAGTCAATCCTGCCAAAGATTTAAAAAGAGTTAAACACATATTTTTCTCAGGAAGTTTCAGTCAGTCTACCCAACAATTTACCCAACATCAGAAGCATAAGGATGTTCTGCTGCGATGCCAGTGTGTTCTACAAGTGGTCTCTCAACTACAGTAACTATTTTATTTTTTAAAAAATAAAATAAAAAATTGCAGCCCATCCTTCAGATGCAGTGACATCAGTTTAAAAAATGCCTTGTACCTTCAGAGTACAGACCTTTTTCAAATTTGTCTGCAGAACAACGGTATTTAAAAAACAGTATAACTGAAACTCCGTAAGAAATTTTCAGCTATGTCACTGCTACTAATGGGGTACAGATCCTGTAAAGAAGCTTTTTGCCATTGCTTCTGGATAATGGCTCTGTTCATGCAACTAACAGAATTAGGAACCAACCCCTGCGAATATTTATCATTTACTGAACAAGGCTTCAGCCTGCAACACTGTCTTCATGCTCTTTTCTCCCTAGAGGGTACCCAAATAATGATATGAAACGTCTGGCCTTTTCATATCTTCTGCTTTCAGGTTTTGGGTTTTTTTAATCTGATTTTATTTTTAAGGGGGAAAAAGCCCACTGAAAACAAATAAAAGAAATACTGCATTGCAGAGCCTGCTGTGTCGGAGTGGTGGTTGTGACTAACAGGCCCCCAGTGGAGGGCAGTGTACTGCTGTGCTGTAGTGGACCTGCCAGCACCTTGCAAAATGCAAATTCCAGCAGACACACAAAATCAACTTCAACAGGCTTGTATTTCACATAAATCCAGTTTAATATGCCTCATCTGCATTTTGTGGTGATGATTAGTTATCAGTTGTACTGCAGTGACTCTTAAAAAAAACACCTCAATTGAGAAGCAAGTCTTCGTCATACAGTATCTAGTAAAACACTCCATTGCAGAATGTTTTATCTCACGGCTGGAATCCAGGGCTACTTCACACACACACACACACACTTATTTAGGTTTGGTTTGTTTTATTGCAGGCCACGAAAGTGTGGATGAAGGCAGAGTACTGAAAAATGTGATTATTTGGATCAAGTAATTTATCTACTATTAGAATGTAAGTCAAGATGAATATAAAATTCAACAAGGCTGAAGTAAGTTCCTTCAGACATTGTTAGAGAGAGACTATACTTACATCATAACAGCTTGCTTAATTTCAAATGAAAGCAAAATCTAAGCCAAAGATGGGAATTTGTTTTAGTCCTTTAACAACTGATACACATAAAGAAAAAAAAAAAAAGATTTTTGGATCACCCACACTTTTAAAAACCCCCTAACTGTAATGTGCATGCATGCGCACTTGCACACACACAAAATAGAGGCTGATTTTCAAACAAAAGCATTTCTTCCGCTCTCTAGTGTCCCTTTACAATACATTAATTCCAGAAGTCATCACATTTTCCATTTGAGAAAGGGGCCCATTATTTTTCCAACAGCACTGGGATCTTCAAAGATTAGAATATGGAAAAGATCATATATTGTTTTCCCAGACCCTTTTTCAGGGTCTTATGTAACTGAATAAAAATCCAGTTATAAAATAGAGGCATGGAAGAAAGTCTTACCTACCTACATTTGCATTACTACTAGAATAGTGATTCTAGCACAGAGTTCAAAACATTTAGTTTTTCAATAAGGTAAATGAAATATTGTAAATGTCGTTTGAAAAGAAAAGACAAAGTGTTCTGTTGGCTGCTACAAAAAGAAAGGTCATTTTCAAGTCCCATAGAAAGATCAAAAAAACTTGCTCATCTAGAAATCTGCCTTGGAGTAAGAAAGGATCTCCCTCAGAAATCTCTCAGGGTAACAAAATAGATTGCATCATTTCCTGATTTAAGAGAGGCCGATTCCTTAACAGTGCAACCATCTGTGAGGGAGAAGTTTGAAACAATTCCAACCCAAAGCACTGAAACACTTTTAGCATTTTAAAGGCTACAATCTCACAGCCTTTACATGGAAAAATGATGGGCTGGAAACTATTCAAAATACCTAGTGTTCAGAGCTAGGACTTCCTGACTGGACTTGCAAATGGAAAATGCATTGTCCAGAGCACCTAAGCATCCTTAAAGGGGTTAAGTTTTCCAATTTTCCTCTCTGTCTGTTCTTCATCCACTGCTAACTGTACTCTGGATATCAACACCAACCATACAACTGACAAACTACTGGTACACCAGGGAGCCTCTGATCAAAATCAGCAGACCTTAAAATTGCTGATAGCTTGCAGGAAGTATGATGCAAATACAGATGCTAGTCCTTAACATACAGGATCTGTGGGAAACAATGGGAAATTTGTGGGCTTTGCCGATGTTCACCGTTTTTACTTCTCCCATACAGAAAATTGCCCAGAAGGAGAATACAAAACAAGCTTCCCTTCTAGTAAGCTTGCTGATAATTCTGATCTCAGCCATCCAGCTATCAGAAACAATATTGTTGCATTCTGATCCGGCACAGAGAGACACTACGTATAAAACTGCCAAAGACTACTTCAGCACCCAGCAGGCACTCCTTACAGAGATCAGCAATTCTTGATTGCAACAACATGTTACTGCAGGTGAGAAGGGCATTTTGTACCAGTGTTAAGAACCGCTTCATTTTCTTGAATTTGATGTTATTAAAATGAAGCTGACTGTACTCCTCACCTGCATTCAAAAGACCTCTGGACTTTCTCACTACTGCTTATTTTTGATGTGAGCTAATGAGTGCAGTTCCAAAAGGAGCTATGTAATCACACCTTCTTTATTAGTCCCTCTCCCTAAAAGACAGCAGGGTTGTCTCAAGTAAAGCAAACTGCTACAGTTCTTAATTGCGTAAACTGTACATAAACATATTTATTTATTAATATATATTTATATACACACATAACTAAATAAAGAACTATATCATCTGACTGTTGCCCTAAGCCACTGACTCATCAGCATGAAATCACTTCTGTTCACGTGGTCTCACAACAGCATCTAATTACACCCTATGATGCCTTCAGCAGAGAAATTACTTCATTTTTCATGCACATGATCAGTTTTTCTAAAAATGCAAATCACATTTATCATGAAAGTTAAATTTTTCTTACAGGCATAATAAAATGATATCTGGAGGCTGTCATCAGAAACAGAGGGAGAGAACCTTCTAAAATAAAGTATTCACACTGAATTTACAAATATGGCCAAAGCTGGCAAATAATATTTTACGTTAATCTTTTTCCACTATCCTTTCCTGTTATTTTCAAAACCTAATCAACTGGGAACTTTTATGGGATATTTCAGAACTCTAGCATAGAATTGTTCCATTCAATTTTTAGTTGTGTCTAAGTATAAAATCCTTATAAAAAAGGGGTAAAATTAAGTTTAAAAAAAAAAAAAAAGAAACCACTAACCAAAAAAAGCAGAACTGGAAAAGAAGTGACAGATTTGGCCTGGAAGGTTCTAGATGAAGACAAAATAGTGACAAAAGGCAAGCCAGCCCATTGGCAGAAGCTATAACTTCATTTTCTTTTAAAACAAGGAAACTCCATTATATGCAGCCAAGGAATCACTGGAGATATAAGGCCTGAGAAAAGGGATGGAAATTGCCAAGGAAGGAAGCAGTTTAAAGGCCTTTTCTTGTGTGGTGAATGAGCAGCTGCTAAAAGAAAATAATTAGTATCTGTACTCCACTAACAATTAAGTTCTTCGATAACAAGCAGGTAGAAAGAAAATCTTGGAAAGACCTCAATAAAGGCCAAATGTCTATGAATCTGCTTTTCAAAGAATGGTAAGTTTGCCATACTAATGAGACCATCAATTCATCTATTTTCCAACTCTCTTTAAACAGGATGCTGATGTGCTGGGAAAGCACAGCTGAAGTAAGCATAATGCCAGATAGTCCCTTGTGTATAGGACCACGCAAGTTCCACACTTTCCAAGTGTTTATTTCAAATTTTGAGAGGAGGAATTGGTAACAACCATTGGTTGTTAGATGTGCTATGATGGATCCTGCAGGTGCTGAGCGAATGAGAGCTGGGAATTCCAGGCTCCATTCAGTCACACAGTCAAGTCACCCCATCTATTATCACACCTTGCCTTAATCTCTATAGTGAGGATAACAATCTGACATGTAATGCTGTGATAAAGACAAAGAGAGAGAGAAAAGTGAACCAGAGATAACAAAAGGAATTCACAAAACAAACAGAGAGAACTCCATTTAAAAGCCAGAATAAATCAGTATTTGATCTGATGTGACAGGACCAATAAAATTCTGTGATATGCGTTTTGCGTACTAAATGCTTACTCCCTAGGTGTTACTACCCACTTGGTGGCCAGCCAAGCAGTTGCAGAGTCAGTGATACCAGAGGCAACTTTGGAATTCTGCCCACTAGATAAAAGGCGCACTGAAAAGAAAATATATGCCTTTACTTTCTAAGCAAACTCATTAATTTTGGAACTTGCATCAGTTTGGAAAAGGCTCTTCCTTCAGTTCTCCACTGTAAAGCTACTCTGTATGATTTTGCACTAGTGCACTGATTTTGAGAGTGTCCAGGGTTCAGCTAGGATAGAGTTCATTTTCACAAAAAGCTGGGAGGGGACACAGCTAGGATAGCTGACCCGAAGTAGACAAGGGGATATTTGATAGTCCTTTTTGGAGCCTAACGTGGGTCTCACAGGGTTGAGATAATGACAGATCTGACCAGAGCATGTCGAAACAAAATTGTTATATGCATTTCTTATATTAGTTAAATAGTCACTGGTCACAATGTTGGTTCATTTGTTCACATGGTGGTGTTATGTAAATCCTTATATGCACTATGTATTCCCTGTGGTGATGTTTATCACTTTTGGGAGAGGGATCAGGACTACCATTTTGCTGTAATGGGTAACGTCGTCTTATGATGTATCACTGGTCGTGAGGTTAAGCTGGTGTTTGTATGCAGCATTGTTGCCATGACCACACCTTGGGTGCCTTCGATCGAAATTTATTAGTAACTGCACCCAATCTATGGGGAAGAGGCGGGGCGATACTTTCTCCTGCTCTTTCACCTCCCCCTTCTCCTTCAAGCTAATTACAACAGCTTTTGAGAATTTTGAATAAGCTTGGGATGTTGAAGCCAGCATGCTCTTATTGCTATATCTTCTGAATATGTCTCAGGTCTTGTTTAGGGTTACACAAAAATTTTTTAAGAATACTATCCAGAAATCTGCCCCAAGGCTTGACAGTCATGGGTGGCATGGCATGTGGGAGAAAATGGGCAGGTATCTAGAGAACTTCTCACCTCCAATGCTTTGGAACTTCACTCCCAAACATTTACAAGACCCTGACGAAGTGCTATAATATTTGAAAGGAAAACACTGTGGCTATTCCAAAAAGGCACAACTTACTGCGCTGTGCTGGGCCCTGGCCAGTATCTACCAAACACTGCTTGATATTAAGCAGCACCCTCAGGGGAAAGGGAGGGAAAACAGACCAACAGGCACTGCGACTATTCCAGCCCTCGTGACAAGCACTGCAGCTACCCCAGCCCTGGCGACAGGCACTGCAGCTGAACCAGAGAACCAAGCCGTGCTGGTATCAGTTGCCCCTACACAGAAGAAGAAAGACAAAAAAAAAATCAGTTTGCTTAACGAGAAATGAAGGTAAACCAGGGTCATCATGAGGACAGGACGAAGAGGCAGAACCAGAGATAATCGTCTGATCCCAGTCCCTGAGTGAGCTGTGAGATGTGTGAAAGGATTTCAGCTGCTATCCAGACGAGCACATTGTTACCTGGCTGCTCCGATGCTGGGATAACAGGGCCAGTAGTTTGGAATTAAGGGGGTAGGAGACAAGCAGCTGGGATCCCTGTCTAGGGAAGGGGGCATTGACGAGGTGACTGGAAGAAAGACACAAGCCCTCAGCTTCTGGAGGTGACTTCTGTCAGACATGAAGGAAATGTACCCCTTCAAGGAAGAAGTTACATGTCACCAAGGCAAGTGGACTACCATAGAGAGAGGTATCCAATACCTGAGGGAATTAGCCATGCTGGAGATTATTTATAACGATATGGATAACGAGCAGTTACCCACAGAACCAGATGAAGTCCAATGCACACAACCCATGTGGTGGAAGTTTCTACAAAGCGCACCACCATCATATGCCAACTCCTTGGCAGTAATGACCTGGAAAGAAGGTGAGGGACAAACAGTGGATGAAATGGCTGGCCAACTCCAGCAATATGAAGGAAGTCTCTCTTCCTCCTTACAGGCCTGCATCTTGGCTGTGGAGAAACTGCCCTGGGAGTTGCAGCAATTTGGAGAGGATATGCCCTACTCCCCAACTGTACAGGCCCATATTGCAGCTATTAGGAGTAAGTGTTCCTCTGCTCAAGAGAGAAGATACAGAAGGTACACACAATGGGGTTAACCTGTGGTTTTACCTGCATGACCATGAGAGGACATGAGGAAGTGGGATGGAAAACCTGCCTCAATCCGTCACGGGTACGTGAGTTGCAAGGAAAAACAATCACAAAAGGGGATTCTTCCTGGAAAAATCCTGCTCCAGTTTCCAGTGGGCAGTTCCCCAGACAGAGTGGAATGGCTGATCTCACTTCTGATCCTCTTGAAGGGATTTCTGATTCATGTTTACAAAAAGCGAGTAACAAATACTATGACCAGGATTAGAGGGGCCCTGCCTCCAGCCAGGTGGAAGAAGGGGACAACCGGGTTTATTGGACTATGTGGATTCGATGGGTTGGCACATCAGACCCACAGGAGTATAAGGCTTTAGTGGACACCGGTACACAGTGTACCCTGGTGCCATCAAGCTATAATGGGGCAGAACCCATCTGTATTTTTGGAGTGACAGGGTGATCCCAGCAGCTAACTGTATTGGAAGCTGAAGTGAGTCTAACTGGGAATGAGCAGCTGCTGTAAGGAGTCCTATATCTCAAGTCGCAGAAACTGCTGAAGGAGAAGGTGAATCGAGCCAGTTTGTGGAAACGAAAGCCATCCAGCTAGCTTTAGACATTGCTGATAGAGGAAAATGGCCAGTGCTCTATCTCTATACTGATTCATGGATGGTGACAAATGCCCTGGGGGGGGTAACTGCAGCAATGGGAGCAGAGCAACTGGCAGCGCAAAGGCAAACCCACTTGGGCTGCCCCACTGTGGCAAGATATTGCTGCCTGGCTAGAGAAGCTGGTTGTAAAAGTACATCACTTAGATGCCCATGTACCTGAGTCAGGTCACTGAAGAACATCAAAACAAGCAGCAGGTGGATCAGGCTGCTAAGATTGAAGTAGCTCAGGTGGATTTAGACTTGCAACATAAGGGTGAATTATCTATGGCTTGGTGGGCCCATGACACCTCAGGCCATCAAGGGACAGATGCAACATATAGATGGGCTTGTGATCGAGGGGTGGACTTGACCATGGACACTATTGCACAACTTATACATGCATGTGAAACGTGCTGCAATTAAGCAAGCCAAGCGGTTAAAGTCCCTGTGGTATCGAGGGCGATGGCTGAAATATAAACATAAGGAGGTCTGTCAAATTGACTATATCACGCTCCCACCAACCCGCCAAGGCAAGCACTTGAACTTTTACATACTGTAGAAGAGGATAAAGTCCCTGTAGTGCACATAAAAAATATGTTAGGGAAGACAGTCTGGGTTACTCCTGCCTCAGGCAAAGGTAAACCCATTTGTGGGATTGCTTTTGCTCAAGGACCTGGGTGCACCTGGTGAGTGATGCAGAAGGATGGGGAATTTTGATGTGTACCTCAAGGGGATTTGATTTTGGGTGAGAATAGCCAGGGTATTAAATTGTATAATGTCAATCACTAAATAATCCTGCCACTGTGTGTCATCACTGCTGCAGTTGCTATATGCCATATCAATGATATTACAGTAAGAATCACCCAAATCAATGAAGGATGGACTTTGATGAAACCAAGCAAAGTGCAGTGGTGATGGAACTTGAACTGGCTTCAGCAATTGGCACCCAGCAACTTCCTCAAGATCATCTTCAACCTGCAGACCGTGGACATGGGCTGCACCAAATACACCAGTCACGAGCTCTGGATGCAGCACGCAAAAATCCAACATCACACACCACACACTCCATCTCTCCTGCCCTGAAAGACTGTTAGGACAGATGGAGCCCTAAAGTCATGGATTAAATGAACTCAATGGACACATTAGAGGGATGGCCCACAGACTAAGGAAATGATAGCTCTGTGTGTGTGTATACGTGTGTGTATATATATATATAACTATCTATCAAAGACAGGAAAGTGGTGGTGATTAACTGGAAAGTGTAGGATCTGGGAATGATGTAGATGGTATAGAATAAGGGGTGGATAATGTCCTGCATTTGACTAGGACAGGGTTAATTTTCACAAGAAGCTAGGAGGGGACACAGCCAGGATAGCTGACCCTAACTAGCCAAGGAGATATTCGAAACCATATGATGTCCTGCTCAGTATATATACTGGGGGAGCTGGCAGGGGGCTGGGAGGAGGGATCGTGGCTTGGGAACAGGCTGAGCATCGGGTTCTGGTGGTGAGCAATTGCATTGTGCATCACTCGATTTATATATATTCTTTTATTAGCAATTTCTTCTCCCCTCATGTTGTCCTGTTAAACTGTCCTTATCTCAACCCATGATTTTTTTTACCTTTGTCTTCTGATTCTCCTCCCCATCCCAGTGGGGATGGGGATGGGGGGTAGTGAGTGAGTGGCTGTGTGGTGCTTAGCTGACAGCTGGGCTTAAATGATGACAGATACACATGCCTTTTGTCAGTTTTTGGTCAGATAAATGGCAATATAGCAGGCAAACTTTACATCGGGAGCTAATCAATTTACAAAGTACCAATGGCCAAACTCCAATTTAAAGCTGTGTAAGACCTTAAAGTGAAGGCACCAATGAAAAGTGAAAATGAACTGGAAGTACAAAAACTGAAATGGAAAAAATACCTGTGGGGTTTTTTTAGTCTGCTGTGTCACCTGATTTGAAAGCTATGATTCACTAGAAAACATAAAGCCATCTGAAGGACTGCTGTTCCAAGTGTGAATTAAAAAGTGTATGATGTTTTTAATCATATAACGCACCTACATTACCCATCCTGTGTTTTTTTCCGTTTAATGAAGGAAAATGAAGCTTGTTGGGTTCTCACTCAGGTAATACAGATTTTAATTGCTTCACATGGCCTGGCCTGCAACATCAAACAGTTGAGTTTATCTACTTTTTTATTATTATTATTATTTTATATATATACTGCTGCCAAGGACCGAAACAGGTATGGAGGGACCTTAGGCTGATCTGGAGAACCCATTTAGAGCTGATGTTGGTGGATTTCTTGATTAAAATTTCTTTAAAACAAAAGAAAGTAAAACTCTATGGCTCACACACAACCTATGCCTGGAAAGGCAAACAGAAAAGTGCAGGATATTCACCCAGTGGAATAACAGAGACAAAGCTTTCAGTGTATGATACATGTTCATATTAACAAGCAAAATATTTGAGGAAAGTAACTCTTGAAGAGTAGAAGCAACTAGGATCACGCAAGGAACATACACAAAGATACACACAAGATCTGATGCACATTTACTTGAAATTCTGATGCTAGTTGTGACGCCCACGCTCACCTTGTACATATGGTCCTGTTTCAGGGTGTTCTCGGACTCGAAGTGTGTAAGGTTTCTTTCGGTCTGATTGTTTTAACAAATCTCGGACACGCTCATTATAGATTTCAAGAAAACTGAAAAGAAAAAAAAGAATGTTAAATATACACAATTAAAAAAAAAAAAAGAGAAAGCATATATTTAGACAATGTAGCTACCTGAATCTTACATAGATCTTTCATAATAAATTTAATCAATTCATTACTTCCATTATCTCTGTTACTGCCCCTTCCCATGCAGTGCACGTAGAAAGAACTCATAGTAGCAAATTTCTAAGAAGCAAGAGGCATTCAGTATTTTATTTGAAAAGTCATAAAATATGCTTTTTTAACACCAGGGATTTCAAATCCCCAGTTTTCCAAACATAATGCTTCATTAGATCGATGGGAACAATTAATAAGAATGGAACATAGGATTATGGCTCAAATTTAAGAGTTAAACAAACAGGAAGTAAATTTTTAATGCACTCCTATTTCAGCTGTCTATACAAAAGTGAACAGACAGCATCCCAAGAACTATAGTGAGAAGGAAAACTAAAATCAACACTTTCTCATTCTTCCTCTGTGTTCTCTCCCTTGTTGCAAAATGATATCATCTGAGAAAACAGAAACAAAATAAACTAGTCTTTACTTTGTTTGATTACAGGAACATGTTGCTGAAAGCATTCATAGCATTGCCCAAACCAGTGACACACTTACCTGACCTTTACTCTGCAAGATGCTGTCTGGTCTGAGTAATCATCCTTCCTTGAAAAGAGGCCCTGCACAAACCAGAAGTTTATGCAAATTTTAAATCCATCAAGAAAATCTAACTACTTGAACAAATGCAAGTGAAATAAAAAATAAGTACCTCACATATACGAGGTGTCAGCCCAATGGATGCCTTCAAATAATAAACAGAAAAAAAATTTAAACAATATACTTGCTATTACTCTTGCAAAACTTATTTTTAAATAAAGGCCAAGTTATAAGAAAAGGACAGAATCATAGTGCAGTATTAAAATAATAACTGTATGGTGGATTACAACACAAACTGCCCTGGAGTGTAGTTCAGAACAGCATGGCAATGCTCTACTACTCTAGCTGAAGCATCAGCACGTGAAACACTGCAGGGACTCATGTGCTGTGTAATGTCAGCTGTCTTAGCTTCAGTGCAAATGCTACTTATAGCAAAAGTCATTTTAGAGCAACTTATACAGCATCAATGAGAAGTTAGAGGCTTGAGTTAAATCAAAGAACTGTCTGATGTAAAGACACTGGACATGCCTATGTCAGAGGTGTTGCAGTCTAGATGAAGCCAGGCCAACACTGAAACTAGCTTGACTAGTAATGAATATTTTGGTTTTTCATTACTCTACTTTTATTTCTTCATGCTATGGCACTACAGAACAGGCTTGGAACAGCTTTATGTTCTAGATTTGTAAATCTGGTCTCTCAGACAGAACACGATATGGGCTGCTAGCAGTACCCAAACTAGCTGATTTAGACTTTGCCCAAATGGTCTACACAGCACTGACGTAATGGTGTGTTTTTGCGCGATGAACTGTTCCTATGACATGATTGCTCGCACTTCAGTGATTGCAGTGCCAACACACCCCGAGAAAGACTCTAAGGCTTTGGTGGAATCTGCTTGCTGAATAGCATGAAAGGCTTTTAGAAGGCAGACTTGAAATGGTGTTGGGGGAAGAAAGTCAAGTTCATCAGGTGGACCACTGTGGACAACAGTTCAGTTTATACCAAACACTTGTTTCCACCTAGTTTTGAACACTGTTTCACAGTGAATACATGTCATTAAAGATAAGATCAAAGCAGGATTCCACAGAGAAAGAAATCACTTTATAAGCCAGAAATCTCTTAGAAACACTACACCTGGACATTTCCTTGGAAATGAGGATAATTTCAAGATGTGGCCATTCTGAACTACTAAGATATTTTCAAAATAACGTAATACAAATATCCTAGTTTGTCACCTATTAACCCCAATTTTAACAATTCTTCAGGCTTTCATGGAGTTAAGCTTGATTTTGCATCAAATGAATGGAGAATCAGGTAATGATTTAACAACATTCAATTGCTGATGTCTCTGGGGAAAATAAACTTTTAAAAATCCAAACTCTTGTCAAAAGCACAAACCATGCCAAAATAGTCGTCTTCTTGTCTTTGGGGTTTGAACAATTTTTACCCTTATTTCACCTTAAAAATTGAATCCCATGGGTGTAGGAAATAATGGCCCATGCGCACAAACTGTTAAATATTTTTTTTCTTTTTTAGGGGTATGTTTCACTAACAGCCAAGAATATTTATGGATAGAGATCAAATTGCCTTGTGTTGCAGCAGAACACAGGAAATCGTCAACTGACCCCATCGATCTGAGTACCAAGATTAAAATACACTTTAAGTGGTTCCTGGTAGACAAGAATCTTAAAATGTAACTGCAGACACTATTCAAATACATTTCAAAACTGGAAGTAAAGCAAATATTAGTTTCCACAGGCCAAAGGATAACTTCTGCAACAGGTAAATGTCTGAAGTAGATACTAAAGCCTGTTACAAAAGTATTCCTGTGCATTGTATCCAGGTTTTTTGTGAAAGTAATTTGTTTTTTTGTGAAAGTAATTTAATTTCAGTAGCTCAGACTGCCAAAAAATTCCATGAGAATGAATACTTTGTATTATCTTGAGCTATACATTTCTAAAAACGAGAACCATTCAGCGATATAGTTGGGGTTTTTTGGTCCTCTAACATAGCGATAACATTCATACATAGTAAGATGAAGGTTATCTAAAATAAATATTTAAACTACACCATATTTTCTAGTACTTTTAGCTGATGCTACATTATTTATCTAAAGGTAAATGCTTGACTCTCATTTGATATATATAAATACCAAATAAAATATGTACAAGCATTCTGCTGAACAAGCGCCATAATCATAGTTTAAAAATAAAGCGATGTTTCTGCTGGACATCCCACCCTCAACCCTAAGAGTAAAACAAATGGTGTAACTCACAGGTGTTCCCATCATTGTGTAAGTTTTTCCTGAACCTGTCTGTCCATATGCAAAGAGGCAGATGTTGTATCCTCTAAATGCACCTGACAACACAGAAGTGCCAAGGTCCTGGAACACCTGAAAAGACCAAAAGAAACAAAACAGTCCATGAATAATATGCCTCCCTATAAACGCTCTGCATTACTTGTGGATCTTGCAGCTTTAATAACTCCCTGCGAACAAGGATCTTCATAGTATTTGTCTTTCTAATTCATCAGACACAGTGTTAAGTGCCCAGCATTCACTTGTTAGATCTTCCTCCAGATGGTGATATGCCAAGCATAGTGCTGACGCCAAGCAGTAGTGTTTAATTGTGCTTCCCTGCCTGCTATCTCTTATTTTATACTTAGACTGTATGAATTCTTGAGGATCTCCCCCACCCCAAGTTTTTACTGTCCTCAGCATAAATCTGACGGAAAGGCATGATCAAGGCTCTTTGACACAATGACATTAATAGGAGCATTAGGCATCAGAATTACAGGTCAAAAGCAAAGCAAAGTCTAACACATAGCCTGCAAGCAGACCTCACCCAAGCAATACTTAGATCTGACCTGTCTGGTCAGTAAGCCACACCACCAAAGGCTAAATGCTTTATTTTCTGTTCACGCCACACACAGAGTGATGAGCCACCTTCTGCTCATCGTAATGCAGAGCCAAGTACTGTTACCACCACATCAGTGTCAGCCTCTAGGGGCTTCCAAAGCTTGCGCTAGTCCCACTGTGGCTGCAAAAGTTGGACCATCACAGCCAGACTACCCATGAACAAGATCGGAACAGTCATTCCTTCTGCTTTTCCTGCTCCTTTTTTGGAGACACAGCTGCCCCACATTGTGATCATGTTCTCAGCACATAAAAGCCTTGCCATAGACCAGCTGAAAGGACACCTGGTAAGGTTTGCTAGGAAGTACATGATGGATCAAAAGGTTCCAGTAGGCAGGCTGCCAACCCCTTAGCACAGCCCTGGCTTTTCAAAAGAAATGTTACAAGTATTAATGGTTTTGCCGTTCACATAGAAAACTAGCTAGTAGAGAGAGAGATGCATATGATTTCAGTGTTTCACTGCTGTGAAACCTCCTCCAGTATGAGGTCATTTGCTTCTCCAATGGATAGATAAATGCAATAAAACTGATATAAAAATCAATAGTAAAATATATTTCATAGCTAGCACCACTTTACCAAACTGCCCAGAAAAGAGATTAAAAATCCTAAGACTTTCATTTTCAGATCATATTTCAACTGAGACAAGATGCTAACTTCTGGCTGAAGAATCAGTAACATTCCCATTCGGCAGAATTTGGCTACCCTTGCCCATATTTCTAAGGGTATGTGGCATATCACAGCATCTGCTTCATTAGGATTATCAGATCAAGGAGCTTTTCCATTCAAAGAGTAACAGAGAAAGTCATAAACAAAACACATGGACACAAATGTAATAGACAAGGATAACAAAGATAGTGACAAACTCTCCAGTCACTACTGGACAGACCATTAAGGAACTGAAGCATAACTTTGGAGAGGGCTAACCTGGACTTCATAACCAACAAGACGGGCAAAATAGGAGGAACAGGACGATTCGGCATGTTTTAGGGGGGCCTGCAGGGCTATGCAAAACTTATTAAGGAATGCTTAAAGTGAGGGGGTCAGGAAGAAGAAGGGGGTATAAAAGGGGCTGGTCCCATGTAAGCAGCAGCAGATCAGTATGCTTGCCTGACTGAGCCCTGTGCCTGATGACCACAGTCTGTCCTATTTTCTTATTAAATCCTTTCTTGATGATCTTTCCATGTAACCACGCTCTCTACCCCATGTGTGAGTGCTGTAAGGACTAGATGCCAGCAGCTGGAGCGAATTTGGGGCCAGCAATGGAGTCAGAAGACCCCAGGTGATAGGGCCATCACATCAGTGGGGCCAGCAAACAAAGCCAGTGAGAGTCTCGGTGTTGGTAGCTGGCATGGCCATGGACCTAAGGAGCACGGGAGCATGAAGTAGGAGTCTAAATGCCAGCCATTAGAGCAGGACTATGTGTCACAGGGACTACGTCCCAGCTACTAGGGGAACTGGAGCAGTGTGAGCATCGCTGTCAGCAGCTGGAAAGGGGACCGTGGGTCCCAGGGCCTGTGTTGCAGGTGCCGGCTACTGCAGTGGCTTAGGTGAAGCAAATGAGGGTCTCGGCATCAGCACCTGGAGCAGGGAAGCACCGCTCACAGGGCCTGTGTGCAAGCTACTGGCATGGAGGGTGGGGGGCAGAGAGGGGGCTAGAGTGATAACATGCATCAGCATGGGGGTGTGTAATTTGCTAGCAAACTTCAAACTGGACAAGCTGGTGAGCAGGAGGTCCAGGGTCCAGGCAGGAATATTACATGGGAGTAGAGCCTATGCTGATAGTCAAGGGATTCAGGGCAGGGGTGCTTGTGAGCATACGCATATTTGCTAGTGAGCAGCAAGCTGGGCCGTCACACAAGTAGAAGACCTGTAGAGCAGTTAAGAGGGCTCAGGGTCCAGGCAAGGTTATTCGACAGGCAGAAGGCCCGTGCTGGCATTTGAGAGATCTGCTCTCCAGCCCCGGAGAGCAAGGGGGGGTTGTTTTCACTATCAAACTTCAACCCCGATCAGTTGGATAGGAAGAAGGGGACGTGGCTGTCTATGCTTATGTTTCATGTGTGTGCTGGCAGTGTTACACGTGGGTGTTGTTGAAGGCAGTGACTTCTAGGGCCATCTGTGTAGGCAGTTGTAGCGGTGTCCTGCGTCCTCTATCCTTGTCAGTGTTTGTGGTTTTGGCATACACACTGAGACTAGCTATTGGTTGAACTTGCAAAGGGGAGAGCAGCTGCCCTGTCCATTAGGGTGGGATGGAGAGATCTCCAGGTGTCCAGGCACAGAGGGCTGGCCTCCAGGGACTGGGCAAGAGGAATCCCCAGGTCCTGGAGTCCACAGGAGGCAGTGGCCTTCTACATGCCTTCACTGTATCACGTTTATTATCGGGAACAACTTATCTAAGGTCTTGAATAATTAGATAAAAGCCAAAAGTCCAGAATATACACTGAGAGCTAGTAGTTCATTTGCTGCACATCTGGCTAGCAATTCCTCACCAAGCACAATATGCCATAAAAAGGTCAACGTTTATGGATAGGGAGGAGAAAGAAAGTAATAGTATTAGCAAAACAAATCAATGGCGCATAGTTGATGAACGAGTGAACAAATAACTGACATATTAGCATGATGGTTAAAAGTCGTGCTGAAGAGGCCAATCTACCACTTCCACCTAATAAATAAACACTGCCCAAATTAAAAAAAAAAATATTATCACAATACTTTTACAAATATCAGTATATACAGAGACATGGATACACATTATTTGCCATCACAAAGGTTTAGAATCTGTATAAAGAAGCCAGAAGTGCACAAAAAGAGAAGGGGCTTTAAGAAATTAATAGTAGAGAAGAAAGTTACTGAGAAGCACTTGGAAATGTCAATTTTAAAGTGACACCATGGAACAAAAGTGCATAGTTTAAGAGAAGACGAGAAGAGGGAAGTTTACACCCAGGGATTTTAATAGCCTGAGTGTTAGCATCAAAGAGGGCTAGGCAAAAAATTGAAAGACAGCTAAGCAAGCTATACATTCAAAGCACCAGGCAAAAGAAAGATGAAAAAACCAGAGCAACAATTACAAAGCAGTTTCTGAACACTGTAGACAAGGAGGAAGAGTTGTTTGATATGGTAAGGGGAAAAGGAAGTTTGTTTCTTCCAGTGGCAGAATGGGTTTACCACTAGAAACCTCTCTCAGAGCCATTACAAAAGTGGTGCTTCTGTTACCCACTTCAGATACAAATGTTCCTGATTCCACAACCAGAACTGAGAGAAAATTGATCCTTATAGATCAAGTACATACTGGAAATTATAAAATAAGATCATAGGCAGCACTATGTCTATGAGCCTTGCTTTCTGAGTTGTGGGAAAATGTAACTGCAGGGATTAGGCTGGGGGTTGGGTTTTCTTGGAGGTTGCTTGTAGCAGTGTTTCAACATCTGTTTTTACTTATATCCCTTCATCTATGGGAGCCCCACTTAAAAGTAATAATTGAATAAATGTATAAAACTGTGCAATTAGCCCTGTTGCTTTTATTTTTCTCAGTGGGATTCAGTGGGTCTGACTGCAACGGGATTTCTTACATGAAGAAGGCCTGCAGAAGTTGGCCCTGTATTTGTTTTAGAGTTCATTTTTATGACATTTCCGAGTCTTCCATTGCTCCCGATTTACTGTTTTTGTTTTAGTAACCTGATTGCATTTGGCCACATGTAGACAGTATGCAATGTATCCCTATCCTGTCCCAGCATAGTTCCTGCTTCTGAACTGAGAGTTGCTATTTGTTCCAGTGATTCAGCGATAGTCATGTCAAACTTCTAACTAAAGAGACTGCCACAGGTAACAGCCAGAGCTGAACAGCACACTATATTTGACCATAAGCACATTGCTGTTTTAGAGCATGGTGATAAACATAGAGGAAGCTACATGCTAAACACAATGATTGTGAAGTTTCTCCTTTCAGTAATACTGACGCACTCCCTCTAGTCTCAGTGAAGAAAGAGGTCAGCCCCATATTTACAACGTCACTATAACAGATTATTCTGTTTTAATTCAATAAAGATATTTAGGAAAGCATCTGAGCATTAACAGCAGCAATGCAAATCACTGTAACCGATGCTTGGCAGGTATCGTCAATCAATGCAGAAAGTAAGTCAAGTTCCTTGACATTGTACATCAAGCCTGTACATCAGTCTCATGAGTTCAGAAATCTGTTTAATCCCTTGGAGTAAATCTGTACACTGACCAAGGCAAAATCAGGAGCTCACAACTCCAATGAGCATGCAGGCCAATGAAGACTCACCAGTTACACCAAACTGCAACTAGTGGCTTTATATGTAATCCCCATCCTCTTGTGCTACCAGTAGAGATGCATACAAGCCTTGTACCAAATACCACAGACTGATTCTCAGCCCTGGCAGGCCACGAAGAAATTCCCTGTAATTTAAATCTGTGTCATGAACTGCATGTCATACAGCCTTTTAAAAGATGGAAGAATGGCACCCTCTTCCAAATGACTTTTGTGTTGCTGAACAGTCATTGCCTTCCTCCTGCCCACTCTGCCTGCCCTCTGCATGCCAACTTCCAGAATTCGCCTCCTCTCTGCCCTCCTGGTTTTATATTTTGCTGCTTACTATTCACTTAGATGTCAGAATCCCCCAAGACTGCAAAGCAAAATGATCATAACATAATTCTTGAGCCACCTAACCTGTTCGCCTAAAGGCCTTCCTCTTAAGGTTGTGCTCCCATGTGAATTCTCCAGTGAACATTGAACTGTCCCTCAGTAGAAGCACCATTAGGATCTCTTCCCTACCTGGTTGGCACATAAAACTTGTAGGAACCTAATATCAGAGATCTCTACCCCTCTTTCCAATTGTGTTCAGCCTAGCCAGTTTGTTCAAGAATTATTGGGAAACATGCATCAAAAACAGATAGCCACTGTAAAATTGCATTTCTTTAGAAAATCAGGATAACAGATTGCAGTTACTACCATTCAGTAGAGACTAAGATTTTACCAGCTAAATTTTCTGTGGATTCTGTCTGCTCTGGACATGCTCCAGCTCATGAGGTGAGAAGGTCTTTCACCCAGATTCCAAACTGGACTGCTGTGGGCCAGGACATGTCTAAGACAGGACACTTAAATTCAGAGCAGGAGAGAGAGAAAGTTCCTCCTGTGAGAGTGGCTCAATGATTTTCAGTAGCTGGGAACGTGAACACAGGGAGGAGGAAAGAATCTGATCTAAATTCAAGATGGCAAAAGCCAGATCTGAAGACTGACAGAGGACTGGGGAACAACTGGGTAAAATAACAACCACCAAGAACCAGTAACATTGAAAGGAAGGAATGAAAAGAGAATGAGACCGATAAGAGGCTCTGAATAAGGAGAAGAGAGTATTGGAGTCAAACTGGACAGAGGTAAGGGAGGAAAAGTGGGACTAGTATCCATTGGGAGCAACAAATCAGTGGGAAAGAGATGGAGTTTGGAAGCCAAAGTGCAGGAAAACATTGTATTGGGTTGATACGGAGGACAAAGAACAGGGACAAAAGTGTGAAAGGCAGATGTTTGTACATCTGGAGTCCAGAGAATAGGATTTTGGGGCAAACCAAATGGGATTGGACTTAAGCAGTATAAAAAACAGGACTAAGAAATGACAGGGTGCGTTATCTTGAAGTAATAGCAGCAAGGTGAGTCTGTGCCCACTTCCCTTCAGACTTATCAACATTGAATAAATTCAGGAATTTTGCATGGCTCGTTGTAAACAGAAGTGGCTTAAAACCAGCTTGTGTACTCCATATCAATTTAGAAATCTGTACTTCACATAGCAGAACCTCTTACAACAGGGATAAATGCAGCCTAGAGAAGTATCTTGATTCTATGATAGTTTCCTCATTAAGAGCTGTCCTCCTTTCTGAAGGTTCGTAATGGATCTTTGAGAGTTATTAACGGATCTAAGTAAAATAAAACAAAATCTTCACAAGTTGGCAAGCCTTTGGGATAGCAATGCTAGCAATGTCATCTGGACACTGAAGTCAGAATTTTAGAACGACTGCATTTTACTTCTAGCTCTGTTGTTGAAACTTTTGTATGACATTGTGCAACTGGTTTAACATTTTAATGGTTCAATTTTCCTACAGATAAAGTAGGACTAATGCTATGCATTAGTAGAAGATTGTGGGATGTTCTCACTGATGTTCATAAAACTCCTTGGGTTCTTAGAACACCCACAGCAATTTAAGCCAACTGTGCAAATTACTGTGCGCTCTCTCTCCACATACATTGGACTCTCTGAAAGAACATATAACACTGAAGTCCCAGTTAAGTAAAGCTCTGTTACACTTACTCTCTATTAAATACACATGGCTACTCAGACGCTTCAATTCAAATATGTTTCAAATCAGTCCTTTTTGAATTAGGCCTTGACATATTATTACAAACAAAACTGGATAACTCTGAAAGGAGTGCCATAACCCTATGATGATAATGAATGAGAATTTAAAAAATTATTTACTGAAATCCTATTAAAAGCTGATTTATACTGTTTTGTGTCTCTTCCTTCTGGTAAATTACTCTCCTTTTGTGAGGATAAATTACAATTCATTTAATTGAATATAGTCTCAATTTAGTCAGAAAAGACTCTTTGTTTCAGTGTACTACAGACAAAAAAAAAAGGAGAAATGAAGCACAGCAATGAATTTATGGCTTGTTTAAAAACAAGGGAGAGTAATTGAAATCAAAGCTTTTTTTGTGCTAATATCAGAGGCATTAGTCCAAATACCCATCAGCATCAACAGCTGCACATCATACAAAAAGTACTACAATTAATCATTCTGGACATATGTATTAACATATTTCATGATATAATGGATCAAATCATGGTTTTTGTTGATCATGAGGAAAACTAAAAAAAAAAAAAAAAAAAGGATTATTCTGGGATTCTTCCAAGTCTCATTTTTTAAATGAAACTTCAGGAAGATGAGGGTTTTCAAAGAACATGAGTTGGATATGGCTTCCTGCAGACAACATGCCATTTGGCTCAGACAACTATGTCTTCCCTGCATGGCTGCTCTACATGATCGGTGCTGTTCAGTTTGTTCCATGCAAGAATGCTTCCTTCAACAAAGCTTTGACTGGCTTTGCTATACCTTGGTGCTGCACTTGCCCTGCTGTATTTGGTCTGTTTCACATGGTGATCTGTGAAACATTCTCCAATTTATTACGTCAACTGTCCTAATAGTGAAAAAACCCATGCCTTTCTGAAGAAGTTATGAGAAGGCATTAAAGCAACTGTTATCATTCAAGGTACTTTGCTGGCAGGCTCACTAGAAAGTGGCCAGGTTACAGTTCAAATCTAACAAATTCTGAATTGTACAAGTTAGTCCTCATTACAGGACTTTCAGTACAAATGGGAGAAAGGCAAAGGTTTGGTCTAAAATGTAGTTAAAATGTCCTAATCACGTGGCTTAGGCATAACAAAATGCTGTCTAAGTTGTTGCAATATGAACTTATTCGGTGTTTAAACTGTTTTATATTAGATAAGAATCATCTACTTCAAGTATAACAAGAGATCACTTAAACATTTCAAAACCTGTTTCAATGCTCCATTAGAAGATACAAGAAATAGTTCAGAGAGTCTAAATATTTGCAGAACAGGTAAATTAAGCTGCTCAGTGTGAAATCTTACATAAGAAGTTGTGCAATTGCGTGACTGTATGTTAGAAGCATATAGAAAGATTGCAACAGGAATCCTGCCCTTAAGAAACCATAGTGGAATGTATACAAAGAAGACTTAAGTATATATTAATGTACAAGGCTTACCAACTCTTAAGCAGCAACCTAAGTTTTATGACTCAGTCGTAACACCGACAGGACTTAATTTCTGAAAATTACAGTATTAGTAAAATTTGCTCTTGTCTATACTAGAAAACCAGACCATTTTAACCAAAACATGTTTTTAAAAACAATTTAAGGTTTACAGATTTATGCGCCAGAGAATCTATCATTCAATTAAAAATATAATTGTATTCAGTTTGATCTTACCTGTTTTCTTGATGATTTTTGAAGCCATTTGTACAATTCATACACTTATACCCTTTAAAGACATATAAACTTTTTCAATCCTCTTTGGTTATACTACCAGACTGAAATATAAATAGCATTTTGGCACATCAGATATGCAATTGCTACTCAGGCAAAGTTCAAAGCCTTGGGCAGTACAAGGGCAAGCTACAACAGTTAATGCAGGAAACTTAGAAGATCCTGGCCCAGCAGTGCAGAAGAACCTTGTGATCACCAATGGCTTCAATGGTTACACCATCTTTCTAAAGCAGAGAAATTATTTCCTAAATGCATAGCCAGTGCACTGGAGTACTGGTGACTTGCTCAACATCTTTCTCCTCTTTCTGCCTCTCCCTCTCCCTCAATTAGCATAATTTCTCTCCAGGTAAGTTGTTTCAACAAACCTACAGTGCAAAATCTTGTAGTCTTACAAATTTCCACATCATCCAAAGAAAACTGCTGTTCAAGCAAAGAATAACAGACTCAAAACAAACACTCCATAAGCCTGGGCTTGGTATTAACAGCCCTGACAAATGCCTTTAAGTGTCTATTAGATGGTAGACTATTTGATCACAAGAAGTTAAAATCCTTGCCTCCCTCTTCAAATACACTGATTTTTTAAATTAACAAAGTTTTAAAATCATTTTAGGATTCTATTCTCATTCAAAATTGTTTTAAAGACAAAAAAAGTCACGCTTAAAAGATTTTATGCATCTCAAGTCTGGCACCTTGAGACTAGAGTTACAAGGTCAAGCTTACCATTGGCAATCATGCTGAAGTGAATGCTTCTGTGTGGGGTACGTGTGCCCACCTCCTATCAATTTATGCAGCTTTCCTTTTACTCCTCTGGTTTGCACACCAGGTCTTTTAATTTGGTCACTACATATTATCAGTGAGAATCAACAGGATATTTTTAGCCAGCTCTAATACATGTTGTTTAAACCTGGATTGTAGAACTTTAAAAATACAAACAAAATACTTCAGATGAAGTCTCACTACAGTGTATGTTTTCAAAATATTTATGTGAAGGACAGATTCTGAGGCCATCTAAATCCTATAAATACAATTTCATATAACCAAATAAATACATTAAAGACAAAAGAATTTTCATCTGGCATATAAGCAAAACATTAAAATGAGGACAAATTCAGGCTATAGTTGTTGTTATGTAGGGAAACTAAAAAAAAAAAAAAAAAAAAGTCATTTAGTGCAGCCTAATTATCACTATCACATTAATCCTATTTAAAATTAAAAGCTAGAAAGTTTTTCTATATATTTGCTTTGAAATCCAAATGTATTTGAGGTCAAATGAATGTGCCACTCCACAAACCACCTCTGAAACTCTATTGGAAGTGAAAAATCATGAAGTGCAAACTGCAGTCAGCTTGGAACACAAAACCGCACCAAAAACTTGCAGCTTGTGTCAGGTCACTCTTGATAAGAAATTCTGGATTTACTACCCATTTCAAAAGAAAATAAAAATTGATAAAACAGAATAAAATGAGACATGTTTTTGCATTGCTTTTTCAAGAATACTTGAGAATTTTAACCTTTCCACACAGACCATTTTTAAAATGACATATGAAAAATATTAATTGGAAATGCACCTTGCATTACTGAAAGATACAAAAATTGAAGAAATCCAAGAGATTTCAATGAAAGCATATTATTTGTCCAAAGAAACAGTGGTAACCAAGTGACAGAAGGCATTTTTTCTGCCTATTGAATGAATCTTTATAAAACCTGTTTCACACACTGGAATAGTAAAAATCTCCCTTTTTAGAAATTGGGAATATGCTTTGTCATTAGATTTGTGGGTAATAAGCAAAACAACCTTTTGCAGTACCAGGAGATTTATAACAGGGAAGCAATACTCTATGCTGATCCTTTCCCATTTGGACAGTAGAATCAGAAATCTTCTGAAGCTAAAATCTCAGCTTTCTCTTTTGCTGGCTTAAAAGTCAAAATTTATAGTGGCTTTTCTAGATCTTTCTTAAATAATGAATTTTCAAGATACTGAAAAACAACCTATTTATTAGTTGGAGTTTGTATCATATTTTATCATATTAGACCTGCATGCCTGGGTATAAATATGCATGGCAGACTGATGACAATTTTTTTTTCTGGAATGAAAACACGTATATTTTGTGCTAGTGCCAAGAAGAAATAAAATATGGCATGGAGCACATCCAGTCAGACACCATAAGTAACAGACATTTATTATTAACAGCGAAGGGTTGGGACTTTGTTATTTTACATCAAAATTTTGACTAGATATTAAAAGTGTGAAGCTTTTTTTTTTTTTTAAACATTTCGAAAAGGCATATTTATTTTTGTAACAAAAGTTTTAGCATATTCTATTTCTCCCAACTGCCTGTTTATATTATGAAGCCTTTTTTTTTTTCTTTTGTATTGCTTGACCTCTTAGTTACTATCAAATCAATGGCCTGTGGATAGCCCCTATAATCTATCACCTTTCTATGTGTCACACACAGACAGAAGTGTGTCAGCTGTCAGTTTTTCTTTTGATCCTAACAAAAAGTTGGAGAAAATTAAACTCTCCTTTAATGCATATGATTCAAACTAATTGTATTGACTATTGTAACATGAGGCTCAGTTGATATCTGTATCTTTGACTTTTCATTGAATTAGTATGTATTGAACAGGTATGCAAGTAGGACAGTTGATGACAGCAAATATATATTTTACATTGTAACTGCAATGGGATTGCTTTGTTCTGTGATAATGTCCCTCTTAGAGTTATAGGTGCTTTAATTTCAAAGATAATGGGGGCATTCTATCAGAAATGAAGTTTTGGCAATATGAATTTCCCGAGTATAAAACTTTCCTTTCTTAATCCCATCAGAACCTGAATTGCAGAAGGAAACAAAAAGTAGTTGTTTTAAACCACAGTAAATTGTCTGTTATGCTTTAGGGTTTCATAATTTGGGAAACTGAGGTTTCCCAAATCACTCAAGCCAAGTCTCAGAGTAACATAAAAAGAAAAATTTAAAAAAATCCAGTAAACCTCCAGGGACAGCAGGAACAATATTGATAAATAAGGGGTTTGTGTTGATTTTTATTTTTTTTTTTACCCTAAGTGATTTCTGGTAAATAATACTTGCATTTTGCTTAGACTACAATAAACAGGCTAGGACCAACTCTGACTGAAGTGGAAGAGAAGGGCGGAGAAAGCAGAAGAGAGGGAGCTACACCTTTGAAGAACAACAAGCTAATAGAATAGTTTATCAAATCTTATCTGTACAGTAACTGTTTCCTTATTTGCAAATGTCTGAAATGGTTAATATTTATTATTGCCATTAAGAAACTAAACTAATCTTAGAAACTTCAGAAATTTCAAGGGAGTTTATTTGGTCAAGGCAAAAAAGCCAGACAAGAATGAAAGCTTCTGGTAATTTTTAAAAAAGGTTTTGCTACTTGTTACATGCATAGTCCACAAGCATCAATATCAACCAAAAACTCACTAAAAGCAAACCACTTGTACTGTAAAACATTAGTATTCTAACATTAGCCTAAGATAAATTCCCTCAAGTTAATAACTGGGACCAAAACCAGAAGAAAATTATCTTCTTGCACAGCACAATTTTAAAATAGCCTTTAAAATACCACTGATTTAATGAAAGAGGAAAAGACTAAACTTAAGACATACAACCAACAGCTGCTTTTCACCACAGAACCACCAAATTATTTTATAAATGCTGAAAAAAACTCAACGGCTCAATTTCCATTAGAGATTTGCCACGCAAGTAAGAAAACGGAAAACTTCCTCATCAGTAAATAGCTTCAGAGCATCAAGATAATTGCAGCAGATCCAGGAATGTAATTAACTTAATGTAAAAAAGGTGCTGTTATTTAGTATACAAACAAAATTGCCCTCAACTGATAGGTCAGGAAAGTTTAAGCAACTGCATAAAACATAAGAGGCTCAGTCCTGCAGTACCTATTTGCCACCATCTCCACTATGAACTGCAGATACACAGTTATCCCGTATTTGGTATTTTCCTTACAGAATCTTGCCCGCCTTGAGTTGTTACTATTTGGGTTACGATCCAATTCTGTTTAATTAAATTGCTGCTACATCTCAGATGTAGCATGCAAGACTTGGATTTAAGGTGAAAAAATATTTCACGAAATAAAATTCTGCAGAACTGATTCCTGCCAAAATAATAAAAGCATTGGTTCCAAAACCTTCACAAAACCCCAAAGGTTAATTTAAATAAAAAAGGCAGAAAAAGGATGCAAGGAAGGAATATCTGAAAACAAATCTCGGGGTCTGTTCCCGTAATGCAAGGCTTTTTCCACATGTGTTTTCTCTTAAAAGAATATTAAAGAAGTATCAGCTGAAGGGCTTTCTGTACACAGCCAGAGAAAGCACAAGCAAAGGGAAGCACATTATGCTGATCAGCTGCACAGAACCTTCTACTGTGAGGTTAGGATTACTTCAGCAACATTACTTTTGGGGTTGAATGGGATAAGGGGGGGTGGGGGAGAAGGCATCGGTTGGCTAGTTTGGGAACATTTCTTCTCTCTTGTTAAGAGGCCGCAGCTTCACAACCAGGATTACTTCTTTTCCGCCTCTCTATCCAGCCTTTTCAGTTTCTTTTCCCAGTCAAACCGGACGCAGGGGTGTGAAAGGGACGGCTTCGCTCCAGCTCAAGAAGCTTGGCCCGTGGCAGAGGCATTTGCACCAGAACTTGAGAGACAGTTCAGTTCTTGGCTCTGCCAACAGGCTTCCTGCGTGTCCTTAAATCCCTTTGTGCTTTAATTCTCCCTGTGAGACAGAACAATGACTTCTTTGTTCATCTTATCAGCTGTAATTTTTTTTCCAGTGGAAAAACCGTCTGCTCTGTGTGGTCATGTACATATACACACTACATTTAACAGCATGAAAGTTCAATCTTGATTAAAGTATTTAGGTGGAATTGTAAAATACTAGAAAAAGTTACAGATAACATATGACAAATATATACTGTTCCTCTGGAGGGTGGGAGGAAAAACATGAGAAACACTGATGAGGCTGAGTGGTAGTTGTATATTCCTGCCATTTTATCACTGAATTATACAACCATGAAAATACACCTTATCTGTTCATCAATTAAAAAAAAAAAAAAATCTGTTTCCTTTTTCAAAAGAAAAAAACCCCTGTGCTTACCACATCAAATTTATAAATGTTCTGATAGAAATCTTGGACTTTTAAAAGTTCTGAAGTGCTCCATCACCAGGGGCACAACTCTACCCTCTCCCTCCCACCCCCCTTTTTATTTAATTGCTGGTATTCTACTGTAAACATCAACCTGAAAGATCAGATACCCATCACAAAAATACCACCTGGTATTTTCATCTACCTGTACAAAACCACATTCCTCTCGGATCCCCTTTTTCCTGCCTGACAGGGATTCCTATTGTGTTATCACTTGACTGTAAAAGAGGAATTCGAATGTAACAGCCATACAATCCAAATCCCACAGCATTTGACACTGTATCAGTATTTGGCTTAGCTCAGTCCAGCTATACTTGTCATAATAAAGCTTTCTACACAGAAAAAAACCCTGACAATTTTTGGCTTTATTAATGAATACTTTAAAATTTTCATTTTGTGCTGTACGTATTTCATGTGCCCATCAAATCAACATACACAAATCCTATCCATTAAGGACTAAATGAAACCCCTTTCATTTAGTGAATTGTGAGGCAGGTGTTAGGCTTGATAATTCTCTCCAGCAGAACAGCAATATTTGTTAGGGAGACACAGTGAAAACATCCTCCATTTTTCCTCAAAAGCTGGTAGTTACAAACTGTGGCTATTTAAGGGCAACTGCAGGAAAAGGACTGTTTGTCTTGGGGAGCTGTTTCTTTCTCTGTTCTAAACCTGTGGATCACCTGGCAGAAGTCTAACTTCAGACTTGAATCCTCTTTCTGTGCAGATGTTCTGTAAAGCAGAATTGTCACAGGTGCTCTGTTTTTCCAAGAGCCCTGTTCAATTTCTGTAAAATAGTCCTTACAGATACAGTTACTTGTACATATACAACTTCTCATGGATGTCAAAGGAAAATTTAGAGCACTAGTACAATTCTAGATCTCCTGCTTAGGCCTCAGGAATACATCCTCCTTACTTCCCAGCTAAAGAACACTCCTTGTCTGATTTTGAGCAATTCTTCCCTTGGTATGAGAACTTCTGCCATGGTACAATTGCAATAAAAGACTTTGGGGGGGTGGGGGGGGGGTGCACCAGGGGGCAGAGGAAAGTCACACTGGTCATGTGTTTAAAAAAAAAAAAAAAAACCACAACACAAAACAAAACACAAAACCAAAAAAAACATATCAAAAGTTTAGACATGCTCAAAAAAAACCCAGAGGATTTTTTGGTTATGCCTACCTTTTGCAAAAGAGTGAATGACTTTCACAGAAGGCAATGAAAGACTACTCTGTACCATCATTGTATTATCTAGCTCTTTAACACTAGATAAAATTTTCAATAAACAACCTTAGGGATACAAAGGAGAAAATTACAAGTAAAACCTGCAGGTTGTGTGTAGCTGGCTATTGAGTCCTGCTCTATCCATATGGGTGTTTGCTGGGTTGCCTGTCAGAGGAACAAATTTCATTTCTGTGCTGTTCACCTTCACCAGATGAACAGTAACACACTGACTTACACTAGTGCCAGCAATACGCAGAGAAGGAAGATTTTTCCTGAGTGAATTCTGGGCCAGACCATGCAAGAATGGAATCACAGGAGAAACTAAAAACTTGAGCTTTTCTAAAGGTCTAGCAAAGGCTAGTGTTACAGCTGGAATGTTCTCTACAGTCATACTGTTTTACTCCACCAGGACCGGAAAATGGTTTAGACATCCCACTCCCCTGGCCGAGATATTACTTCATGCCAGAAAAATAATGTAATTTGTCACTTTAGTGTTGTGATACAATCATTATCTGTGTCTGAATATCTACCAAAAGAAAAAAAAAAGGCAAAAAAACCCCCAAACCCAGCAGTTTTACTGATATCCTCTTAAAATGAGCAAAATAAATACTCTGAGAGTTGTTAGTGGCTTTTCTTTTTTATATATACTGAATTATGGTGGTCTTGCAATGAAGAGAGCAAGGAATAAATAATGGATTATAATGAAGTTATAAATATCCTGCATTTTGTCCCACCACTGCTAGCTCTTGGCTAGGATCCCAGGTCATTAGCGGATGTCTGTGATTCCATGTGAAAGGAAAGTAAAGAACAACTACATAAAATTAGTAACTTTTATTGTTTAAGGCAGCAGGCACAAATATCAATTCTCAGCTGTGTCTCTGAAAATAACTGCCCATTAATTTTGTGAGAAGACAGAGGCTGGAGAAGGAAAAAAGATTGTTCCTTGACTTTATTACAAGGGGGTGGGAGGAAATAGTGATCACAGTTTTTCAGTAACTCAGTAAGGGCTAACAATCATCTGTAATACTCAGACAGCAGCACAATGACAATATCAAGACTAGATTTCTGCTTTTTCTCCCCTTCAGCTGGAAATTGGTATTCTCTTTCCACATATCAGCTATTTCAAGTTGATATTATTGCTATTAGATCATCAGCTCTTAAAATCACTACACTGGAAAACAATTCTTAAGCCCATAAAGTATACTTTCCTAGCAATAAGTTCATTTCTTCACTTTCATACAAGAGACAGCATTGCCAGAAGAAAGTAAAAATGAAGCAAAAGAGATGACAAGACATTGAAAATACTAATTTATATCAACCATTATTTTAAAACTATCAGCAACAACTGTATTTCAACAGTACCTCAAACTGATAGGCTTCACTTCATGCTTCTGAAAGTAAATTTCCTGTATTTGGCATTGTCTAATCTGGGTGAACTTTGCAAGCACTCATGGAGTTTGCGAGTGCTTGGTCTCAAATGCATCTCAAATTTAAGTTTTTGACAATTAGGATTATGACAGCTGTTGGAAAGATACACAGTAACGGTTTCAGTAAAACGTGTCTTGAGTTCATCTACATAAACACTATAAGCTAATCAAAGAATCACTTAGGTTGGAAAAGATCTTGAAGATCATTATGTCCAACTGTAAACCGATCACTGCCAAGCCCACCACTAAACCATGTCCCTAAATGCCATGTCTACACATCTTTTAAATACCTCCAGGGATAAATAAAAAATAATAAATAAAAGCCAAACCTTCTTGAAAAACTGAAAACCCAGAAGTACTGATTTTAAGAGTTCCAATGAAAACTGACGCATAAAAAAAATATTCCCTTTAGACTTTAAAAGGCACAAAAATGCAGCAATGGAAGTTACTTGAACCCAGTTCCATTTTTAAACTGATTTTTCATTGTCCAAGCTCAGAACTTTAAAAACCAAATAAAAAGCAACTACTATAAAAATTTCCACTTTATACTCAACTGTATTATTAGCAGCATATGTAGAAAGGGGCTTCAGATTTCTTGCAATAATTTGTTTCCCTTTAAGTGTACAATAAATGTAGTTTTACCTGCCAAGGTTGGGATTGAAGAATCTGTATTTTGCATGCAGCAATCAGCAGCAGTTAAGCAAAGAAAGGAGTGGCTTACCATGCTCTCTTGTTCTGGTGCACCACTTGTTTTATCAAATTCAGCCAGTGAAAAACAAATCCTTTGACTCCAGTTGTTACAGATGTATTAAAGGAAGAACCAACTTTTAACATGATTCTATAATACAATATGGACATAAATTTTGTTTATAATTTGGGATATTAAGCAAGCTGTAGCAGTATTTTCTGTTAAGAAAGCATTTCAGGTCATCTATAAACAACTCTTTATATGTTACTGTACAAGCCAGAAACGTTGCCACTTTAAGACAGAACTCTCTATATTTAAAAGAGATTATGTCTCCATAATTGGAGAGATGAGAAGCTTTAAAGGACACATTAGTAATACACAGCAATCACTTCTACTTTTGTCTTTCACAGGAAGAAAAAAAGAAATAGATTAACGTATTTCTGCTAGTTTCAGGCAATAGACTTAGGACTACATCTGTTTTAATCATTAGAGGGGTTTTTTTCCCTGTTGATTATTTGCTTAAAATAAAGACATAAAAGTACATGCCTTCTGATAGGAAAGTTTAGCCAGCTTTTAGAATGTGTACAGAGCTAATTGCCAAATAAGCATGTTGAGAAACAGGTACTTCATCAACCCTACTTGCATACATGTGGGTTTCACCCCACACTTATACAGAGTACCAGCTATCTTCATTAAGTGCAGTTCACAAGGGAGGGATCTGCTATCACTTTTCTCACAGGCACAGAGACGTACACAGAATCACAGAGTAGTTTGGGTTGGTAGGGACCATTAAAGGTCATCTAGTCCAACCCCCCTCCAATAAGCAGGGAACAGTGATACAACAGTGACGTTTCCACTGAGTAAAGCCCTTTACAGTGATGGGACTATTTTTACGCCTGTATTTTGAAACACCTACCTGATTGCTCGGAGGACTAAATGTGCAGCTGACTTCCACAAAAAAGACGTGAAGGAAAAATCTACATACTTGTATGAATTCAAATATCACTTCAGTGTTTATTGAGAAGATCAAGAACCAGCAGTCAAATCCCCAAGCAAGTTTCTTGACTGTGGTTCAGCTCTTCAAAGATTCTTGCAGCATTAAAGTTTCATGGTTGTTTTTTTTAATTGCATAAAAAAAGAATGCTGTCTACGGTATGTCCCACAACTTTAAAAAAAAAAATAAAAAATCCTTTGGAGCTGTACAGAATCCTCAGGGAAAAAAAGTCCTTTCTAAATTTGTACTGTAGCAGTTTCCAGGAGAATCCAAAAACCAGGAGGTAATTTAAGGTCACTTACAAGTTCACGGAGAGAGCTCTTGGCATCTTAGTCTCACCAATATATTAACAACAAAGTTTGCCAGGCCTAGTGGTTGAGTAAATTGTTAATTCCGCTCTTTTGCCAGATCAGTGGCCTTTGTTCACTTCCAGCTTTCAAGTAGTGGGGGGCTACATAATAACAGTCAAATGTGCAATGAAGAGTCACAGCTCACCTAATTGGAAATGTCACATTAAAAAGGCTGCAGTTTCTTCTATTTTTGCTCACCTCGTGACAGAAATTGCTTAGGCTGGACATAACTACTTCTTTATACTGTCCTCTTCCCCACGCGCTTCATACCACACCAACCTCAAAACCAGACAAGGCATACTATGAAGATAGCTCAGTGCTTCATACTACACTTAGCTTAACTAGACAGAAAGCAAAAAGCAAGCTGGTTTGCATCAGCTGTAAAATATCTAAAAAGTAGTTGTAAAATAGCTAAGAAATAAACCAGCCCAATACTTCCATAAAGCGAAAGACACCATCAGGTATTTTCGTCCTGGTTTTGGCTGGGATAGAGTTAATTGTTTTCCTGGTAGCTGGTATAATGCTGTGTTTTGGGCTCAGTATGAGAAGAATGTTGATAACACACTGATGTTTTCAGTTGTTGCTCAGTAGTGTTTAGACTATGTCAAGGATTTTTCAGCTTCTCATGCCCAGCCAGCAAGAAGGCTGGGGGGGGGGCGGGGGGCACAAGAAGTTAGGAGGGGACACAGCCAGGAGAGCTGACCCAAACTGGCCAAAGGGGTATTCCATACCATGGGATGTCATGGCCAGTACATAAACTGGGGGGAGTTGGCCTGGGGGACAGATCGCTGCTCGGGAACTAACTGGGCATTGGACAGCTAGTGGCGAGTAATTGCATTGTGCATCGCTTGTTTTGTATATTCCAATTCTTTTAATGTTATTATTGTCGTTTTATTATTATTATCATCATTATTAGTTTCTTCCTGTCTGTCATATTAAACTGTTCCTATTTCAGCCCATGATTTTTACTTTTTTTCCCTGATTCTCTCACCCATCCCACTGGGTGGAGGGGGAGTGAGTAAGCAGCTGCGTGGTACTTAGTTGCTGGCTGGGGTTAAACCATGACAATTTTCAAAAAGAAAAACATGCAGATCTGCTAAAGATCAGAAACCAAACAGGCATCAGAACCAGGGAATTCCCATGTCCCAGTTAAGGTCACATATTTCTGTGCCATTACAAGCCTAGTAATAAACCAAATTACCAAGATGAACAAAGGCCCTTTGGCAAAATGTCAAAAAAAACTTCTTCATAATATTACGACAAGACATTTCCTGTGAAGACAATACTGTAGTTTCCCTCTCAGACATGATGCTTTCTGGGACCAAAAAACAAAAAAAATCCCTAAAAATATTCAGAGGAACACATTTGATTGTCTAAGAAAACCCGCATAATTTTACCATTAACTAATAAAACACATGAAAAGGGTTGTTTTTTCCTTTAAAATGATACAGAAGGAAGAAATTTCATCATCATTTAAAGTTCTTCCAAGATGAAGTTGCATTAAATTTTATTTATTTACAAATTAAAATTTTGTGCTATGCAGCACAACTACAATGGGCAAGAAATAAGCAAGCAATGGGCAGAGAACTGGAGGTGCAAAATAAGTGATTTACAAAGGACTGAGATGCAAGACATTTATGTATTTACACAACATTTAAGTAACTATCCAGCCTTCTACATATACTTTCCAACGTGTTCGTACAATACTCTTTAAAATGAGGTATAAATTTTATCACTTATAGTTTGCAACTTACATTGGCAGTTCCGTCCCAAAATAAGTTTATTGCATTGAGCATATCTTAAATCAATACATTTTAAATACATATCCCTTAACTCTTCTTTAATAGAACTGTCTTGTTATGATAAACTGATTCAGAAAAAGACAGGTTAATATACAACCTAAGAATGCGTGTGGAATATGATGGAATATGATACCCTAATCATCTATATTTCTACTTCCACTATTTTCTCTTTTAGATAGAGATAGTTGCATCATTGACCTAACTAGAAATTCAGTTATTAGAGAATATTGTTTCTGTTTCAAGACTACTGAATATAATGACCACATGCCAAAGTTTCTGCGTGATTTTCAGACAACTGTGCTCTTTAAGACAACCATCTACCTCCATGGGAATTCAGTTCAGTCTTCTCTCTTTTCAGGGTAATGACTTAACAGCAGAACCATTGGGTGTTTCTCACATTCAACATCTGCATAGTCTGCTCTCCTCAAAAAAAAAAAAAAAAAAAAAAAAAAAAAAAAAAAAAAAAAAGCTCCAGTTTCTGCAAATTCTTTGTCTTAAAAATGGCTGCCAGCTTTGATCAAAGCTGCACAAACAGGTCAAAGTAGCACAGTGCTCTATACAAATTAGAGCATTTCACTTTTAACACTTCATTTTTTATTAGTCCCTCGACCATTTTTAAACAGTGAAAGCCTGACTCGAAAAGGATTTTTAAAAGCTTTTTTTTTAATATATTCTACGTATATAATTGTTTCATCCAGATTTTCATTATCAAATAATTTGTCTCCCTGGGTCCTTTTCCTCATTTTTAGAAATTATCTTCTGTTAAGCTTTTATTCTAAGGTATGTAACAAGAGAAAAAAAAACAGTTAAGATTATGGCAAAATATTTTAAAATTACATTTCATGTCATTATTTTAAATGACATTAATCATTTCATTACATCAAGATGCTTCCTTACTAGCTAACTGCCGTCTTCATTTTAAATGTATTGCACATACAATTTTACAAATCAATAATACAGGTCTTCCCTTTTAAAAGGCTACCAAAAAAACTGTATTAATTTTTATTAACTGGAAAAAAAGCCATATACATGAACTGCATAGTTATTGGATTGTTGTTCAGGAAGTGTAGCATAGGCAACTTTTTGCATGCCACAAGTTTTAAGCAGGTTTATACCATATTAAACTCAACAAGAAAACACTTTACATGAAAATATTTCAGCCAAGTCTATTGAAAACATCCTCCAGCTCCTATGTGGGTTATTTCTCAAAATAAAGGTGTACATCTTGTGCTGTCTCATTAACAACATTACACAGTTGCTAACTGCACTGTAATTTGAAAGAAAATTTTCTTGATGCTTTTCAAATAAAGGTATCAGTGCTTATGCTGCTGACTGCAATAAATTTATGAGGTGTAAAAACCTTTTGGTAGATAGTAACAATACTTTTTTTATATTAGAAGGAACTTACAACTCATGTCATTCCTTCCGGAAGGAAAAGTGGGGGGACGGGTCAATTATATGTGAGCCTACTTCAGCATTTTCTGTGTTCTCAAAAAAGGTTACATAGATTACTTGCAGGCTATGCCTCTGATGGAAACGGTTACAAGGATTTACCTTGCAGCCTGAGCTTACCTAACACTTTCTTATAGCTAGGTCTTAGAAGAACAGAAAAAGGAGCTAATGAATATTCTCTTTCCTTCAAGTGACAAATTGCCTCTGTGCTCTGCCTAGCCTTTTAGTTCTTATTAATGTTTCTTAAACAAACATTTTTATTTTAAATAGCAGCCATTCACTACCTCAAATGTGTTAATTATGTCCTATTTTTGTTTAATCTCTCTTCCTGCCTCCTATTCCCATTTTCTTTAGGCAAAAAAGACAGCCTGATAACTACTTCTATATCTACAACGGTAGGAAAACCAATCATCAGGAGGATGGAACAATACAAAAGGAAGGTAGAAAACACTGTATAAATTTTCAGAGATCTCTGACATTGTACAGATATGCTAAAGAACATGTTCTCACGTTTTGGGATGTGATGTCAGGTGACTGAATCAGTGAAGAAGTGTACAAAACTGCATAGTGCAGAAGGTGTGCTGTATCGAACCATCTCCAATGGTAAATTCATCTTTAAAACAAAAGCTGCAGGGACTCTCAAAGGCTTGCCTACAGACATGTGAAAAGAATTTATACAGAGTCCAGCTGTAAGAGAGACTCCAGATTTTTTCCCAATGGTATCAAACCCAGAAAAACATTACAATGTGTGTGCTGCTAGACAACTTGTGGACAGCATATTAAAAAAAGCTCTTGATCCTTAGCATGAAGCATAGCCATTAAAACCAAGGTCCTAAACTGTGTGCAACAAATTTCAGCCCCCATAATTTAAGTCTCCACCCCTAATCCCTCTGCTGGGAACGGAACTCCGCAGCCAGCTCCCATCACAGCTTTAGGTCCGCTGCTGGTTACACACTGCAGGCTATCTTCTACCCCACAAAGATGCAGGCAGGTATAACGCCAACATAAAATGTGATTTTTTTAACACACACACACACCCCCCAAACTGGGAAGACAGAGCCAGAGAGCTATGTGTGAAAAACATTCTCTCTTCTCCAAGTGGGAACTTCCAGTCACTTGCAAAAGCACTTCAGTATCACTTCCCAAACAGTACTACAAGCACTTCTGACAGGACCGTGCAATTACAGCTGCACCACTAGCGGTTTAAACATCTCTAGCCTATACAGCACAGACCAGCCTATGTTCATACTGTCAAGCACTCTCAGACTTCATGTGGCCACATGAAAACTGCCAGTCAGGAATGGTCACAGATCCTGGAGCCTAGAAACAGATACAAGAAGTACCGGCTATCCTAGCCCAAATAGTACCAGGAACGACTCTAGCAATTTAGCAGTATAGATGACCAAGATGCAGTGCTCAGGGAATGTTTCATGGCATTAAATGGAGCCATTTTATTTACTTGTACAGATACAGCATCAGTTTCCTATGAGGAAAAAAGCATCAACTCCAGGTTGATAAAATGAGAAGCAAAAGATGACCTTCTAATATCTTGCTCTCTTTCAACTCAACATGCCAATGACATTGAGTTGTAGAAAGCCACTTACATTCATAATAAATGGAATAGAAAAAGATTACATTCCACATACTGTAATAAGCAATAAGTTTATGCAAATGACATGCAGTAGGATGTGAGACAATAAAAGCATTGTGCTGTACCAAGCTGAGTCAAACACAAAGAAATGATGTAAAAGAGGGCAATGTGAAGAGCTGGAAGCAAATTTCTACAGTCCTCTGAAACCCTTGTGTTTTCAGACTAAATGTATCTTTAAGGCACTAACAGTTCTTTTGACTTTCTGCTGAATTTGAGTTTAAGTTAAAAATATCAAAAGCTACTTAAGCTCAGGCTTTAAATTATCTCATTCTCCATATGTAGGAATCAAGAAGGTTGTGAATTTTCTGAACGTGAGCTGGAAATTCAATGTCAATTTCTTCATTTAGAGTTATGAGACACATTAAAAATAACTAAAAGATAGAACAATGTTAGCTGCCAAAAAAATTAAAAAGGAATAAGTAACAGCCTCAAATTGCGGACTAGAACATTTCCCAATCGTTACAGAAGTGAGATGATTTTTGGCTTTAAAATGCTAACTAGTTCCACCAAACCCTTTCACTTGATTGGAATTTAAAAGTAAATGCTGGAATATGAGAAAATCTTACTGCTTCAATGATAAAATCATATCAACTGTCCCTCTAGATCTTTAACATGATTCCACCTTTTACTCCTATTACAAAGCAGCTATGAGAAATGCTCTTGGTTCTAATCAAAATCAAAAGGAAAATCACAAAAAAAAGAAAAAAAATTATAATGGCAAGTAGGTTTCACATTTTGTTTAGCTAATGAAAAGGTCAGTGAATTCAGACACTCATATATTTCAAAGCAGAACTTGTGTTCTATTAGGAAACAGGTCACAACATGCAGCAATAAAAAAAATATATATATATAAGTCACTCATGAACTACTTTCAGTCATTAAGAAACAGGCTGCAACTAAGAGAATGAAAATAAGATAGACTGGAAAAGAAAATGGCCTTAGAGCACTGTTGCTTTTTAGGGCAGCACTATGACTTCACGCATGACATGCATGATGCAGGGTAGCCTGAGTTTCCCACCATCACCATCAGCAATAACATTGCCTATGTACAAGAGGGTTCTGGAGATGATGTGTGAGAGGGCGTGCAAAAGTACAAAGCCCAAGTGAGGCAAGCCAGCATGTGGGTCACAATGCCAACAGCTGAAGGACCACTTTTCTATTCTGCAAATGGAATTTGTAGATGCACCTCTTCTGTCCCAAAGGGATATGTGCTTTCAGGGCACTATATCAGGAAGCTCTTTTGATCGTATTTCCAAGCACTTTGGTTACATTTATCAGTCATGTGGCAAAATGAGTATTGTGCTCTTTACTGTGAAGGTCTGTCATGGTTTAAACCCAGCAGGTAACTAAGCACCAACCAGCTGCTCACTCACTTCCCCCCTACCCAGTGAGATGGAGGAAAGAATCAGGAGAAAGGAAAAAAAAAAAAAAAAAAAGAAGAAAAAAGTAAAACCCATGGGTTGAGATAATAACAATTTAATAGAACAGACAGGAAGAAACTAATAATGATAATAATAACAAAAATAATAAAAATAGGATTGGAATATACAAAACAAGCGATGCACAATGCAATTACTCGCCACTAGCTGTCCAATGCGCAGTTAGTTCCCGAGCAGCGATCTGTCCCCCAGGCCAACTCCCCCCAGTTTATGTACTGGCCATGACATCCCATGGTATGGAATACCCCTTTGGCCAATTTGGGAGGGGACACAGCCAGGACAGCTGACCCAACTTCTTGTGCCCCCCCAGCCTTCTTGCTGGCTGGGCATGAGAAGCTGAAAAATCCTTGACATAGTCTAAACACTACTGAGCAACAACTGAAAACATCAGTGTGTTATCAACATTCTTCTCATACTGAGCCCAAAATGCAGCATTATACCAGCTACCAGGAAAACAATTAACTCTATCCCAGCCGAAACCAGGACAAGGTCATAGCAGCTCTAATAGGCCTTGCTTCAAAAGACTGGGAATCATTACTCTGAAAGATTTTTGGCTTTTCAAATCCATCAGGAAACCTCATTCTTCCATAATGAGGGTAACAAAAAACACATTACCCATGAAGCTTTCAACATTGTTGTTCTAGGAAAAAAAAAAAAAAGTTTATCTATTCCTAAGTCTATTTGCTGTTACTCAAATCCATTTTCTGCTATCATAACAGAACACACTCAGCAAAACCTAACACAAGATAAGACATGTCTCCTTCTGTTCTTTTTCAAAGCAATTGGTTCTTTCCTGGATGTTGCTTTGTTGAAGCACAATTTAAACATACCTTGAAAGCTCTTTTATTTGAGCAAAACTTGCAAAACATTTATGGTCTCAGAAAACTTAAGCTACCAAAACAAAAAGCATTAAGCAGCCTTCCACCAGTTATTTGAGCTCCTCTTCTTTTTAGTCATATTCCAAATGAAACAAAATCCTAGAGAGGTGAACAGTTCTTTTTCAAAACCACATATGAAGTATAAATATAACCTCCCTGAAAGTATGCCTGCTTTGAATAAATAATCCCCCGCAATTTTCTATCTCTGCTTCTCCAATGCTAGCTAGAGAAGGCTTTCCTTACCCACTGAAGTCAAACACTCAGCTCTTTATGAAATAATAATAAATAAATAAAATCTATAAATATAAAGAAAACAAGGTAGGCCAAATTAATTAATTCTGGGCTGGATCCTCACAGTTCCTTAGATTCATTTTTCAGACTTGATGTTTCACATGTAGGTCTGTCACATAGGACAAGGCACATAAGAGACTGACTCTTTTCTTCATAAGAAAATCTGCCAACAATACTGTAAAGGCACACAGTATCAATGATACAGTCCATGTATACATTCCTAAAGATACATGAGTGTGCAGGAGATGGATGTCTGAAGATTCAGAATGGAAAACACTTGCAGTAACAGTATAGCAGAAGTTGAAACCTATCTTAAAGTTAATAGGTGTAATTTGAAAGCAAGTCAATCTTTACGGGCACACAAAAAAAAAAATCCAGGGAAACTTTCATTGCTATTCAGCCTCTCAGAAATATAACCTATCCAGCAAGGACTGATTCAGATGGTCCATTCCAAAACTTATTAATCAACTACTTCATGTGACAGTGATATAGCCTGGTAAAACGTACTCCAAAATACATTTGCCAATCTAAGATACAGAACAACATCTCCCCTGCTTCAGCTGAGAATGTCCTGACATTATAAAACTGAAGTTATAGAGTGAGAACCTATCCATAATAGCATGTACATCTGGGGCTAAGGAACCCTAAACTGACACTCAGAATTTTGATTTTGATGTAATGAGGCTACTGTAAATGTTTCTAGACTGAATTAGTTTTATTCATCTTCACTCTTTCTTATGCAATTTAGGAGCACTGCCAACAGAATGTGCTTTAGCAGAAAAGCCACAACTGAACAGAAATGTTAATTTTGCCTTTCACATATGAGCTCTCAAGGGCAGACTTTTTGTTGATTAAAAACAAAACAGAATTGGGAGTCAACATGCAGGTGCTCAGATCCAGCCAAAAGGATGATTCATTCAGCTTGTGTTCAAAGCCACACACATCTCTCTGAGGCATACCATCTTAGTTCACAGAAAAATATAAATTAGCTACTAATGAAGATAAATAAATAAAGCAAGCACAGATCCATAAAAAAGGGCAGGACTGGTTTTTTGCTATAATATAAAAGAACAATTGCTGTTCACACCAAACACTTCAATAAACAGTGATACAGGACACATGCATATTATTTAGGTTTTTCAGGCTTTAGCTACTTACACATGCAAGCCCAGTCTCATGGCTGCAACATGTCAGAAACACAGCACGTTTTCAGAAATAAACAAAATGGCCATGTTGAACTTGATCCCAGCTGCTGCAATAAATGAATCTCACTATTCAATGCCAGCACAGTCCTGCCCAACAAAATCTTTCATAAGACAGCTGCCTGCTAAAACCAAATAAAACCCCAAACCTGGCCCAGTCTCCTACTAAAAACCTATCAGCATCCTTCCATCCAGTGACTACAGAACTCGCAGAACAATATGATCTTGGAGACTTGGTTGAAGTTCAGACTAATTTTTCAGTAATTTCAATTCCCAAAAGACCAGTCTAACTGAAGTTATTCACAAAACATTACTAAGATTGGAGAAAAACCACTCCACGTTAAAAACTAATCTTGGATCAATCTGCTACCTTGGAAGCACCATGAATATGACCTTCCATTCTGTGTCCAGCCATGCTGTGGAAATACTTGCAGATGAACAAGGGAATCTGTTTGCAAAGCAAAAACTAAGGAATGGTCCTAGTATTACATTAAAAGAAGAAGAAAATATCACTACTTTATGAGCATGGGGGAAAGACTGTGGTGTGGTTACGCAGAGGAATTTAAACTGTGAATGTTCATCTGCAAATAAGAAATAGCAACTAACATCTGCATACATCTTATCTATATAACAGTAGGGTTTGGGTTTGTTTCTTTTTAAATACATCTCCATCACTAGAAGTTAATAAAAAAAATAAATTCATCCTTCCAAATGACCATATGCTGTCAAGTTACTTCAGAAAGTTTGCAGGTCACCAGTATCAAGTTTTTGGTTTTACTTGTAAGACATGCAAAAATCACATTTATCAATGTAACACAGATTGTAAATGTGCAGGTTGACTGCAACATGCACAACAACTGGCAACCCAAAGAACTTGTTATTCTTTTTCTTCTAAGTTGCTGAATGCACTTGCAGATCCTTTCAATATTGTTTAGCAAATTATACTGCCTGCCTATTGTAAAGAATGTGCTCTGTGTATCTAGTAAGCAACCATCAGCACCTATCAGGGAAACAGAATGAGTGTGTATGAGCACTAGCAGATTGAACAGTCAGAAAAAGTCTCATTTCATTGTCTGTGAAATAGTTTATTGATTTCCTTCAACTTGTTACCAATATTCAGCTTAATCCTTTCTCGTGCACTCCTGTTTAGGCTTCATATTTGAAATGTATCTGCATTAAATTATAGTTGCATATGAATGTATGACTATATAATTATTCCAATCAATTAACTCAATGCCTCAGTTATTTAAAACTAATTTTTGTCTCCCCAAAATACACTTTTTTTCATGTTATGCATGCTAAATTGAAAATTAACTTGACTCTTTTTTGTCTTCCAGTAAAGCCTGCTTTGAAGCTTGCAATTATTCACGATAATTCCCAGAGAAGTTTTCTGCAAAGAAATCTTGGTATAGCTGGAAAGAATGACCTTATTCGATCACAAACTGAACACAGCAGCTGTGTTGCTGGCAGAACATATATAGCATGCACTCATGGTGGTTTCCCTCTCTCCACCATAATCCATTATATACTGATCCAATTATTGCACAAAAAGCCTTTTTCTTACAGCACACTCTCCTTTTCACTTCTGTCTCACTCTGGGTTGGGGAAAAAAATCTTGTGGATGGAATGCTTACTGCTTTTCAAATATTTCATGCGAAAATGCCATTTACACCCACAGCCACCGCCTCCTTCCCCTTTCTCCCTCCTTTTACACCAAGGCAGGGGGGGACAGACACACGACATGGACGATGGGATGGGACACAGGCAGGGAGAGAAAGAGGGAACACATTGAAGGTTTTTTCAAGAGTTTTAAATTAGAGCTTTATTATGTTATAATTTTTAGAATTAAGTGCTCATGCCGGATAACAGATTTTGAATTTGTCTTGAGAATTCCAAGACAATTAAAAACTTGAATCTCAGAGGGAATGTATGGAGGCATGGAAGTGTCACAAACTCAGCTTAGAAAGTGAAGGTGTCTCAGTTCTTCAGAAGCATGACTATGTTTGCAATTAAAAAAAAAAAAAAAAAACAACCAAGGCTCAAATACAGTGACTTAGTTTGATGAAGGGGTGGAAAGTATGTTGCAATGTTTTGCTTCCAAACAATATGGTTGTGTAACTTTTCTAAACTTTTTCAATTAACATGTAAAACAAACAAACAAAACCCTCCAAAAACAAATCAAAAAACGTAGTGCCATATTGAAGATCTTGCCTATTAAAACCAACATATCTGTTTTTTCTTCTATTTGTTTTTCAGTTTCACTTTGACAAGGAGGTAAGAAAATCATCTTCCCTTCTGCTTCTTTCCGAAATTGCTTTACTTAGCTGGAAGTAGTACAAAACCCAACTATGCTGGGAAGTCAAATGTGATGAAAAGCAATTACATTACTTTAAAACAAATAAGAAATGGAAAAATCTGTTTACAGGGTTCATGTGCATTCACTCACATGAGCCATCAGTAACACCCATTTCTGCCTTCAGAGCACAGAATAAATGCCAATCTTCCCAATGAATATATTTATAAACAGTGATAGAAATTATTGGATCGTGTGTTTGAATGGAAACGAGTTCTTCCTAGCACACATTTGCAATGGACAGACAGGCAAACAGAACCTGTGCGCTTGTTATATAAAAGTTTAGAAATAAACAACCCTTAATTTAACACACTGTCTTCCTTTTGAACAGTCTTGTAAAACCCTCAATGGTTCAAATGCACAGTGGAAGCGCTGTGGTCTCACAGTTATCCTTTCACTTACATTATGAAGTCAGTGCCGAAGAACAGGGCGGGTAGGGGGTAGGAATGTCAAGAAGTTAGGAGCAGTTACTGACTGTGATGGGTTGACCCTGGCTGGACCCCAGGTGCCCACCAAAGCCATTCTATCACTTCACCTCCTCAGCTGGACAGGGAAGAGAAAAAATACAACAAAAAGCTTGCGGGTTGAGATAAGGACAGGAGAGATCATTCACTAATTACCATCATGGGCAAAACAGACTCAGCTTGGGGAAAATTAGCTCAATTTATTACAAATCAGCCAGAGTAAGGTAATGAGAAATAAAACCAAATCTCAGAACACCTTCCCCCCACCCCTCCCTTCTTTCCAGGCACAACTACCCTCCCGGATTTCTTCACCAAGCCCCCCCCAGTGGCACAAGGGGGACGGGGATGGGGTTTACGGTCATCACATGTTATTTTCTGCCGCTTCACCTCCTCAGGACGAGGGCTGATCACACTCTTCCCCTGCTCCAGCCTGGGGTCCCACCACGGGAGACAGTCCTCCACGAACTTCTCCAATGTGGGCCATTCCCACGGGCTGCAGTTCTTCACGAACTGCTCCAGCGTGGGTCCATTCCACGGTGTGCAGTCCTTCAGGAGCACACTGCTCCAGCGTGAGACCCCCACAGGGTCACAAGTCCTGCCAGAAAACCTGCTCTGTGGGTTCCTCTCTCCACAGATCCGCAGGTCCTGCCAGAAGCCTGCTCCAGTGCAGGGTTCCCACCGGGTCACAGCCTCCTTTGGGCACCCACCTGCTCCGGCGTGGGGTCCTCCCCGGGCTGCAGGCGGAGATCTGCTCCACCGTGGACCTCCCTGGACTGCAGGGGGACAGCCTGCCTCACCAGGGTCTTCACCACGGGCTGCAGGGGAATCTTCGCTCCGGCGCCTGGGGCATCTCCTCCCCCTCCTTCTTCACTGACCTTGGTGTCCACAGGGTTGTTTCTCTTACAGGTTCTCACTCCTTGCTCCGGTGGCTGTTTTTCCACGTCCCAACTTTTTTCCCTTCTTAAAAATGTTATCACAGAGGCGTTACCACTATCACTGATAGGCTCGTCCTTGGCCGGCGGCGGGTCTGTCTCAGAGCCGGCTGGTATGGGCTCTCTTGAACACAGAGGAAGCTTCCAGCAACTTCTTACAGAAGCCACCCCTGTAACCACCCCACCACCCCCACCCCCACCCCGCTACCAAAACCTTGCCACACAAAACCGATACACTGACATTCGCAGTAAGACTTGTTTTCATACCCGTACTGCTTTCTCACTGTAAAACTATCCTGATTCATTGAGATAATACTTTTCAATGTGACACATCACAGTGCAACCTCCACATACAGGGAAATCCATATAAAATATTGACACTAAGTTTTGGGTTGGTTTTGTTGGGTTTTTTTGTGATAGGCAGCCACTTCTCATCAAAAAGGCAATGTAATCTTTCAGGGAAAAAGATGCAATAGTATATCATCGCTTAGCTGTTTACAACAATCTCTGTGCGCTCTCATATTTCTTAGATTTATCTCAAAGACAGTCATCTTTTTGTTTGGCCACGGCCTTTTTGGTCAAGTGCTTTTATGATTGCATCTTAGAAGGTCCAATGAGGGTCAAAGCATTACTGAAAATTATAATATTCAGAAAGACACTGAAGGAATATTCATACCTGCATAAACCTAATACACTATGCCAAACCAAAATAAAATCCTTACCAAGTCAAGCCCAGAAGTGTGAAATTCCTTGACCAGTATGAATATAGCTTATTTCATTCTTTTGAAACCCAGAAGTAAAAATTCTAAAGTCTAAATTACGATTTCCTTTATAAACATTATCATCTCCATTTAACTGATGTACTGAAGTACAAAAACAAAGCATAAGAGCTACAAAAGTTGTTTTAAGAAAACCCAGTTGGAGATTCGGATCCCACTGAAATCAGTACAAGTTGGGCACTTAAAGACTTTTCTGGATTTCACCATCTCTACCATTCAATGACTATTACTCATGGAACATATTCCTCTTATCAAAAGAAACAGATTGCTAACATCAGCTATCTATGGCAACTGCTGTGTGTAAATACCTGCCTGTACATCCTGTGGGTCAGTCTGCCCACCACGGTTACTGTGCATGCACAATAACCGGATGGGTAGGATGGCTGGAGGGAAGCTGAGGACTCAAGCTATTACAACCAGCTACAAGAATTCCTAATGCTTGCATGTGTTCCTGTAGCCTTAAGAATACTCATGCATAATACAGTTAAGATTTTGTTTAATGGTGCTTGCATTAGATGAAGCTGAAAATTTTTTTTTTTTTTGGCAGTAGGTTTTAAATGGGCATTTACTTAAGTTTTGCAACTGTTTTAAAGTTTTTCCTTTTCTTGGTGGAGCTAAATCAGACTTGATGAAAGATTCATCAAGAGCTATTTTAGGTTTTACGAAGGAAACTCAAAAGATTGAAACAGACTGTTCTACACCAGTCAAAAATTTAAATAAGTTTAAATTTAGATGTTGCAGGACATGTTTGCTACATATTAGCTATCATATTCAACTAGCAGAACGAATCACCAAGCCTGAATCTCCCCGTAAAAATAAAAATTATAACCCTAAATATCATTACAATGTCATTATCACACAGTATTTTTACTGCAAAATGGAAACGTCAGGAATCTCTAGTAAACGGGTAATCCCATAGTTATACAATAGCCAAAGAGTGATGGTTGTCCAACATTGTCTTTGGAAAACAATCCTGAACCACACACAGCTTCCTGAAGAGATCTGCGGAGGAAGGGGGCAGGGGAGAAGGAAGCGATAGTCACTTCTACACAAAAATATCCCCTTTACTAAAGCAGGTTTTGTATAGTACCAAATTCACCTCCCCAAAAAAACTTAATACGACAATGCAAGGACACTTGGTGAAATTACTTCATTGCGTGGAAGTGGTAAAACCCAGGTACAGACAGTCAGCATTCTCCCTCTGCAAGACTGAACTAATTCTGCAGCAACACAGCACAGCAAAAAATCAAGTTTGACTCAAAAATAGCAGGAAAAGGAACATTACCAGAAGTATTAGAGTTTCTTATGGGTTTTTTTGGGGGTGGGGGTTTTTTTTTTGTTTGGTTGGTGGGGTTTTTGTTTGTTTTTAAGAATGTAACTATATCTTGACAGTGATAGTTTGGAGAACTATTCCCTCCTTCATAACCATGGAAAATGCATATAACAAATTGCAGAGTTAAGATCAGAAAAACCATGCATGCCCTTTTTCTCTTAAATGCCTATAATCTTTTTAAATTTCCTTTTGTTTCTCATTTCATATTTTGCCCATCAAATGTTCTGTCCCTGTCCTGATTTCATATTTATTTGTTACCTGTTCTTTCTCTGGTCCCACACAATTTTTTGATACTCAGTTTCTTTCTCACTGCCATGTAGCCGTAGTGCCTCGTTCATTTCTCCGTACTTAGAAGGATTTAGCACATCCTTCTTCCTTTAGTGGCTGGTAGCTCTGGTTGATTTAGCCGGTAACTCTTCCCTTAGGGTATTTCTTGATTCCTCTATTCTGTTTATGCACTAACAAATCCACTTAGGAAAAAAAAATTGTCTTTAAAAAGAGAACGTAAACTCCCTTTGGAAAGAATTGCGCATCTGTGAAAGCAGATAAAAACTTTAGCTCAATATGAATGTGAAATATTCAACTGCCCAGTGAGAAAACAAAAGCACAGGCCGAAGGATCTCAAACCGGCCACCTGAAAACCAGAGGTCACATTGTAAAATTTGGCATTCAGCTTACTTGGAAAATGAACATACTACTTGCATAGCTGAACTATTTAAAAAATCTTACCTTTTTAAAGAATTTATGTAACTTCTAAAGGAAGACTAAGAATTCAGACCACTACTATTAAACTTCTAAATTAAGCTTATAAATTACTGTGTCATCATTAGAAATACTGTATAGCTTCATGTTTCACCACAGTTAGGAGAGAAATAAAGACAACAGAACTCTGGGTCGTATCTAGTTTCTCAAATGTTTTAAATGAGAGAATAACCTTGAATAAAAGTCAAAGGCTATCCACTTGTACCTGAAACCATCTTCCAAAACCAATCACTATCCAACAGGTTATCTCTGCCAAGAAGCCTATTTTCCATACACCAACAGTGATGGGTTCTTCTTTCAGTAGTCAAACATCAACTTTGTTTTTAATTTAGCAACTTTCCTCTTTTCATGTAATGCCAATCAAGAAAGCTTGTCTATGTCGTGACAAGATAATTATTTTTTAAATTCAGCCCTAAAAAATATGTAGACAATAACACTTCTTAATAATAATTTGGTTTTGACTCTGCTTGCTCCAGCTTTTTGAAGGGAAAAGCACTTGCAGTTTCAGTGCTACTAAAAAAAAATAAAAGCATATCATCTGTCACATGGGCATTGCAGATTTTACTAAATTGCTTCAGTTCCTCTTCAGTTTACTGTATTGCAATTTTCTCTCCCCAAATTAAAGGGAGAAGATACCTTCCCTACCTTTTTTTAATTAAACCCCTCCCCCACAACAGAAGAAATACTAACATAAATATATTAGGAAAACCAAACAAGGTGGGCAACATGTATTCCCATTTTGGCAAATACAAGTAGAATACAGGTGGCAAAGAAAACACAGTTTTTATAAACAGAACAAATCTGAACTTTTCATCCAAACACTTGAAAGTACTTACACATAGGTGACTTAAACCTGTCACAACTAGCTATGAAGTATATGTTCAAAAAATATAGGGATAAAATGCATTGTGTGTAGTCATCTCTGGAATGCAAGGGACACGAACCTGAAGTGAACAATCTTAACTAACATCTGGAAGAAACCACAAGTAGTATTCAGAGAAGCAGATTTCTGTATTTAAAATCATATTTTTACCTAAACACTACGATTTGCAGTCCTCCCACTATTGTTTTATGGTGACAGAATCCTTAACAACTGAAGAAACTGTTAGGACTTCATTTTCATACGTCCATCCAGAGGACAAAAAAAAAGACAGTTTACTAAAAAGACAGCATTCTACAAAAATGAAGCTGAAGGCAGATCCTTTAATCTAGTTTTCATCCTCAACCAATACACCAATCATGTATGATAAAAGTTGGCAAGACATCTTCAAGGAAAACGTAATCTAAGGTCAGCTCATGAAAGCAAGCTTTTACTGGATGAGTGTTATTGAACCTTCTTTGGCTGCTGATAGCATCGTTGCTGTAAAGAAGCTTAGAAACGTCAAGCTCAGCACTGAAATAATGATTCAAAACATGGAATTAGTACAATAAACTTCATTCATACAGTGTAAGGGGGCAGACAAATGCACAAAAGCATGGTAAGATTGCAGTATTCCAGCAGCCCTCTTCTCAAGGGCATTTGAAGTATGCTTTACTGGTTCTACAGTCATCAAGACAGGTAAAAAGCCCAAGAAATTCACTCATGACTCCAGGCATTTCAAAGCACCAGTCCATCTTTAAACTTCTCTTTACTCATGAAAGATATCTGTCTAAGGCTCAGTAACCCAACAGTTACGTGAAGCAACACTGGATGTCCTTTTGGCCAGCATCAGGCACCAGTAAGGGAACTATGGCCTATTACTTAACTTTCTATGGCCAGGGAGTTCATGATTCCCCCTCAGTGTTTTTATTGGATAAAATTGTATTGTATGAAAACACAAAGCTCTCCACAGTGTCCGAAATACCTACTCAGCCCCAGCAAGGAAGTTGCGCTGTTTATATAGCATTTTACATTCTTTTTCAATTGCACTTGTATTTAATAACAACAAGAATAAAAATTTACACTTTGTAGCCAATATTTATATTTTCCATTTGGCAGTTCTGATAATTTTTCATACCAAGTAGAGATAAAACCAACTTGGCAGACTGTATTTATCAATATTTCATCTGCTAAACCATTTCAGCTGGAAAACCAACTGTATTATCAACAGTTCCAAGAAGCATGCTTCTAAGTGTATTATGAGAGAAACTCACAAAGAACACAAAACCAAAATAAGTAAGTAAGACAATATAAGGGGGGGGGGGGGGGGGGATGGGACAGGGATGGACAACCCCAACAGTTCAGCATTTAAAGGTTTTTTATTTGTAATCCCTAAAACGGAAGTTTATCTAGTCCTGAGTACTTTAGAAAAACAACTTTATTTTTTAAACACTACATACACTTCCCAAGTTCCCAAAACCTCTTCCACACTACTGCACCAACAAGGAAATGGAGCACAGTCTCCTATTGTTCTAGTAATTGCCAAATTTGATAGTTTTTCAAATATTGACTCCCAAAAGTAAAACAATACCGTGCTCATCACTACCAGAAACACAAATTTCACAGGCCTAGCTCAGTCTTAAGTGATACTTTCTGTGAAAAACACCACAATTATACAGGTTGAAACTTCAGGAACAGTTGTACTGACAACAGACAAAAATGACATGATACCATTCTGAAGACAAAACAGCAGTAAAATCTTATTTCAGTGCTGACATATGTGATCGCATGCATGCTTAGTGAAATCTTTGGAGAGCTTTGCTGTGCATAATATTTATTTGTAGTAGATTTAATAATTCCTTATTAACAAAAATTTGTAATTATATCCTATTTTAAAATACCGAATCTTTCAACCTTCCTTCTTAATCAGTCAAACCTTGGATCTTCAAGCTAGGAGTCACCATTAGTTATAAGAGATTTCTGATGCTTTATTAAGGAAAAGTGCTCAGAACAATATAGTATAAGTAAAATTTACTACCATTATTCAAAGATGTGATTATTTCCCTGTTGATCCTCTCAGCAGGATCACCACAACACTCTTCCTTTCACTTCAGAGCCTTCTTCCTTTAGAACCTGATCCCCCAGCCCCCACCAAAAAGAACCTCATTGCTAAGCCAGAGTCCTCAGATCATCACAATTAATGATCACTACCAAAGTTAACATATGTAATGAAAGCATGCATTAGTTGACAAAAAAGGCTATTGCAGTTCTACTGCATCTACTTAAGACAAAATGACCAAGTACTGTGGTATTACAAACAAAATAAGGAAAAGATAGGGGCAGAAAAGAAAATGAAATTTTATGTACCCTATGTCTCAATCTCTTCCTGTAGATGTGATTATAAAGGACAAAACAGGATGCAAACACAGACAAAAAGAACAGCATCTCTTACCATTTCCTGAGATGCATACTTTGGATCTTCGGGATCAACTGACCAGTAGCAGTACTCAAAGCTGAAGGCCACAATCTTTTCTCTTGAGTCCCACGTGCTATCAAGCCTACTGTCAACCTGATAACAGAAGGAAAATGACAGAAAAACCAATTCACTTTGAAGCTGACCAAAAAATAAGCATTTTAAAACTAACAGGAAGTTTATCTAGGATCTGTATTGTGGAAAAGGAATGGCAAATAGTTTATCCTCTTTATTCTATTTTCTTTGATGCTGAGAGTGAGGCAGAGACATACATGACAGACCTGCTGAAGCATTTTTGCTGAAGAATTCATTTACTACAACCAAGGTTCTCCAGGTTGTGTACAATAAACATAATTTAGTTAATCTTCACAACATCTACATACTGGCAGAAAAGCTCTACAACCGTTTTGATACTTCTCCACCATTATTCTGTTTCACTGAGAACCGCATCACAGAAATGAGGCCCCAAGTGAGAAAACAAACCCAATTTGTTGAAAATGCAGGTCTCTTTCCCTATTTCTCCTTTGCTTTGCCATGGTTGCAAGCTAATGTTTCTGTCACTGGGACTGCACACTATAAACCTAACCTTTACAGGTTATTAACAATGACAGTGAAGCCTTTCTAGCATAACAGTCAGAAATGGGGACTGAAATTAAGGGAACTGTGCAAATCTTTCTGTATAATCTTGCCCAAGTGATTTGTAATAAAACAGATACGCTTATGAACAAGGAACTACGCATTGTTGCTCTACTCATCAAAGGAGGAGAGTAACAAGTCAAAACATTACACAAAATTAACCCAATCGGTAACTTTATTGTAACCTTGACATTTGCGAAAACATAAGCAGGAAAAAAAGGTTCATTATAATTTGATACCTAAACAAACTGCTTCACTAATGGCCCCCAAAACTAGGGGTGTCAGTGCTGTCTGCCAGATTACTGGATAAAGGGCACTGTAGGCACTGAACTCTGCCACCAGCTGTGAAGTTTACAGGGAAAATTAATTTACAGGCCCATCTGACAGGTTTGGGGGTTTGGGGGTTTTTTAAACCCAGAAAGAGCAAAGCAAAATAGGACAGAAATAATTTTAGATTATCTCTGAAGTAAAGGGGTTTCATCCATTTTAAATCCTGCATGATTCTAAAGTTATCACATTGAATTAAGTATAACCAAGGTTTCCTTTAGTCAGAAATAACATCTTAACAAACCCATTGATCATCTTCAATAATACTATTTTGAACATGTCATGATTCAGAGATTTTTATGCAATTACCTTTTATTTTCTTAGGTTTTCTGCAGCAATAAGCAGAAGATAGCTTCGAGCACTGCCTTCCTATTGCAACATGTAAAAATAAAAAAAATACCCCTCCACCTCAGGAAAAGCAGCCCCTCATCACAGAGGTGATTACCTCTCTGGAGAGAAGGGGTTTGTTCTCAACTACAAAGTGCACCTAACCTACCCCAGACACAACAACATGAACATTAGTGTATAAATATTAATTTATACACTAAATTGGATTCATCAATGGCTGTCTAAATTTAGTTTATGCATAAAGCAAACTCAGTCCCTTTACAAAACTCACCAATTACAAAACCTCAAGAGAGAAAACATCCACAAGCCAGCCCTTGCGTCTCCAAATAACCCTTCTCTGCCTGCTTTGAGCAGTCAGCCCCACTGCTGTGGTTTCCCAGGTATCCCAAGGCAGCCCACAGCTCCTCTTTAAACAAATAAAATAAAAAACCCTCTAGGTCTAACAAGGCTCAGCTGGACCCTATTAGGCAGCTGCCTGACTGAGGACTCCACCTGCTGAGGGAGGCTCCCCCAGCGGGGACAGACAGCCTCAGGGGCCCAAATCCTCACAGCTGTGTCCCAGGGACCAAAGCCTTCCCGAGGACAACCACCAGAAACAGACAGCATCGCACCCGGAGGTTAAGTGTTTCTGAGAGCTTTCTCACGTGTACAAGGAATTGGCGAAAATTATTTCAGAAGGTAGTGAGAGTCTCAAACTCTGCAAATACAGCCTTTGAAAAGGAAACACACAGAAAATAAGCAACATTTTACATCCATGAGACCTCTCATACCACTAGTATTTTTCCCTCTTCTTTCTTCAGAAATGAGCACCTGAAGTCAATACAAGAATAATTGTAATGGAAAAAGGTAAATAGTTCAAATCCTTTCATTCAATTTTCACCAAGGTTTCTCTTCAAAACCTAATGTATTGTTTCTCTTGAATGAGCCATCTAGAATAACTGGGTTGCAGACATAAAGAAAAAGAAGACAAGAAATACAAAATGCATCCACCTTTGAGGATCCCCACAGTAATCTCACGGCTCATTTATTTGCCTTTTGAGCAGAATCATGTTTGACAACACAAAATTGCTTTGCTCCATTCTATTAATTTCGTGAAGGACCATGGCAGCTTTAAATAGTTCAAGAGTATAAACCAGAGGGCTGGTTCCCATGCACGCTGGCTCCAGTGCTCTCAGAGGATGACAGCTACATTCAGTTTATTCTTATAGCTCTTGGTCTTTTACCAAGGTCTAAAGCGTAGCTGAACACATTCTGCTCCATTTCATGCAAGTCAGTTGCACTCTGAGTGCAAATATGAGCAAAGGAGAGACACAGGGAAATAAATTATCCAGATGTTATTAAAAGTAAGATAAGCACAAAGTCCTAAACAATTTACTAACAGCTTTGAATGATGGCATGCAGCCAGATTGCAGAAGCTTTGACAAATATAAAATACAGAAAACACAACTACATGTTACATACCCTGTCAAAAGAAAAACCCCACCACACAAACAAACCCGGAACCAAAACAATCCTCCCCACCCTCCTTTTGCTGCAATTATTCCAGAGCTGTGCTGGTTTAAACTTCTCCCTTAATATTTCTATTAGAATGATCCAATAGCCAAGCAAACATAGAACAGCATCAGAATATCAGGATTCTTATATGAGAAAGAGAAGATGACAAAAAGCATACCTTTATATTCCTGACTTTTGCCACTTTGTCATCAACTTCTACAATCACTCTTCCTCCTTCTGCACTCTCTCTGGAAACAGAATACATTAAAAAAATCCATTTAAAATATGAAGACGCAGAAGGGTGCATGTCAAATTCGTAAAACCCAGAAATTTGTGTTTACTTTAACAAACTGCAAATTAGAGCTATAAACCAGCTACTTTTGCTTATAGACACTCTGTGACATAAAGCAGCATTTGCAGATCTGCAGCCAGGTATCTCAAGAGTTGGGGGGTGGGGGGGACGGGACACAGGACTGCAGTGATTAAACAGTTTAAAAGTGCTTGTCCTAAATACTTTGTTAGGATTTTATTTCTGATTAAGAGTTGTTTTAAATTACATTTACAAGGAAGTAGAGTGGAGTACTGGTAGACTGGCTATGCTTTGTGGAGTACTGATCCACGTCACAGACTTGCGTGCCACAAGTGTCATCGGGTCACGCTGTCTGATTTTTACCACATAATCCAAAGTGTTTGTTGTAGTCCTCAAAAAAGTACTCTTCAGAAAAGCAAAACTGTTCTGAAATGTAAGTGGGCAGGATTGTTCCCCAAGTGCAAAGGACCATGCACTCACTTATACTGTCTAAAATTCCCACTGAACACAGCTATAAGTGGCTACCACAGCCAACTTCCACTTCCAAAATGAGTCATATTAGAAAAGAATGAAAAAAGGATGTCACCAAAGCAAAAAAAAAAAAAAGCATATTTCTGGGCCAACAGCATGATAGCTGCTTGAAGTTAAGGATGTTCTTATTTATAGGTGTGTTGATTCACATCCCTCTCGATAATTATCATGCATTTTTTTATACGCAGCAAGATAGAAATGGGGATGATGATGTCAGTGGCCTACTTCTGACAGCAGAAAAATAAATCAACACTTTGGTACTGAGAAGCTAAGAACAGGAGAAAGCTTTTTTTTTCCTTTATATTTCTTCTATGGGTTTTTTTGCGCTCTGATACCGACAAATCTTGTAAGCTGCAACTTTGCCAGAAAGTTTTATTTTGATGAAGCCTAATGCCTTTGTAAAGCTGGAAGAAATTGGTTTAGAAATAGAATCAATTTTGTCCTTAGTGCAGTTTTGTCACACTTTGTTTAAAATTAAGCTGAAGGCATAGATACTGTCATTTGAGATTAGCTGTATATGTATCCCCTGATAATCAGCTGGATCAGTATCCCCAGGTCAGTTAAAAACCAGATAAGATAAAACAAGAGCTAGAAAAATTCAAACCCAGTTGACCAGTGTTCATTCATGGCCCTGTCTTTTAACAGATTTCCTTACATGTATACAGACATATTTACTCCCCCACTGATTACAATCTCCTTACACTGACAGCTCTAACTTCCAGGCAGCACATAGCATATGTCCTGCCTCTGGGGTCTCTCCTCTCCAGTTCTCAGTTTTTATCCCATGCATTCTGTACCAAAACAACATTCAAAACAATGCCTTAGGACACTTAGGACTTCCACAGAGACAATCGCTGTAGCATTTGAGCTTTACAAGCATAGAGAAGTTTTAAACTCATTTCTGAGCATAGGCTATTCCTGTTTTGCAGGTAGAGATAATTCTTTACCTTAAAGTCTCTGTGCTTCACGTTACTAATTTTGAGCACCTGCCTTGAGACAAACTGAACTTAGTACTTTCTGTAATACATACTTATACATGGCACTTCACATAGCAATACAAGCACTGCTCCCAGAGGTTTTAGTTAAGCTGTGAGCGTTCAGCAGTTCAACACCTCAGTCACTAGATCCCTGAGTTAGACCCCAGGAGAAAGAGGAACACTCACAGGAGAAAGAATTTGCATTATGCACAGCTGAGTACTGAACAGAGGCCTCATAAGGCTCCCTAAAGAACAAATGAAGGAGGAAAAGTGCCTAAGGATACAGGCTGTGAGTATTTAAGGTAGAAATTTGCAACTGATGCATTTAATCGGGACATGTGCAACTCCGTAGATGTTTTGAAAAGCAAGTGTTTTCCAACACAAGTTTGGGGACTTGCATATCCACATACAAACCTCAGCCAGGTGAGCTAATGGACAAAGCTGACAGTTGCCCTGTACAGCAGACTGGATCTAAGAGGAAGTGGGACATTCTGACAGAGAATTTCACAAGAACTTATGAACAGCAGAAGACAGACAAGCCCAGAGGGATCCTTCAGGAGGGAGCTTGCTTCAGTTATATATAGTGTTTACTCCACTGCCGCATTATGATCTTGGCTCTATCCTGCTTCTAAACCTCATGAACATTCCCTATTTTTCAGTCCTACTGTTAACGCTCCAGCCTTACCACCCCTAGTTACGTTCACTGAGTTCCTATCCTCCTCTCCCTATGCACACACATGATCTCTCCCAGGTACCTGCTATCTGTTCTGACATCTTGTCCATGGGCCCACGTTCAATTTTAGTGCCTTCAACTGCTCTGCAGGTCTCGTCTCCCTTCTCCTACTGCATTGTAGCTGGTTTTAGGCCTATCTCTCTGCTCCAGAGGTACATGATCCTACTCTCAGCAGCTCTTCCACTCCCTATCCCAAGTTCACTTGTACACTCCACAATTGAATCAGCGTTTCTTCCTGGATACCAGCTGGGGTCAGCAAACAGATATTGAGAATAAATGGGACAGAAGACCTTGGTCTCAGTTCCTATACCTGGGCATCAATTGTGACTTGGACCACACTGAGCTCAATTTATTAAGGCGGTGCTGAGTTTTTTGACTTACAGGGATGCTGCAAGCACAATTTGGTCAACACTAGAGGATATAAGCTCAGATGCACTCAGAGAAAGCAGATCCCTTAAAATTGTATCTGCTATGCTCTTACAAGTCTTCACTGAGCATGTTACAGAATTTCAGTTATTTAGAACTTGGTCAGAAATGGGTAGATTCAGATGGGGAATTAAAAAAAATGCACACCAGATTTCCAGTTTTGAATAAACTGGGAAATTAAAATAAAAAGTCACCCTAAGTTGCTCTTAAATATTTTAAAACCTAATTTTCCCTTAACCTCATCTTCTGTAGCAGCTGAGCTGTTCTGGACAAAGCTTAAAAATAATTACAAATATCTAGCCCGAGGCAGGTATTCGTGAATGGAAGAGTTCTACCCAAATGGTTGAAATCTGGCAAAACTTTTAATAGTTTTAAATACCAGGATATTCTAATTGCAGACATAAAGCAACCTCAACAACAAGCAGTGCTCTCCACCCCACCTATAATAATTACATCAAACTCACTGCCTTCAGTCCACATGCATTATATACTTACATTAAAATAAATATAAACACAGTAAAATACAAACAACACAAAATAAAATTACCACACCACCTTTTACCACAGGGTAGCAAGGATTCCTCACTACACAGACAAAAAGCTCTATGCAGCAGCTAAATAGCTTTGTTCAAGTCTTACAAGACAAGAAAGCCACCAGCAAACAGGGAGAGAACTAAAGTCTCCCCTTGCTCTGGGTGCAGATTCACAAGCACCCAGACTTTTATATTCACTGCAGGCTGTTGCCGCAAGAGGCAATTTCTCTTTGCTCTTCCAGCCTCCCACATGTGCTCCCACTTGTTTTCCTGCATCTGATCTAGCAATCACACCCCCATGCAATGACTCAGATCAGCTGTGATCAGAAAACAAACACACCAAAATAAATAAGCAATGTGCCACAGGACTCAGCCAGCCCTTCCGGAGCACTAAGCACAGTGGTCACACAGTTGCTAAGCCAAAGCAAGGGAAAAGGCAGGAACACGCCATGGTGGGAATGGAGACCTCTCCCTTCTGCAGCAGCTTACAGCCAGAGAGCATTGAGCATAAACAAAACTGGACCTGCAGCCATCCCTAGCTCTACAAACCATACATTCAACCTCCCTCTAAACATGTGTTTATGTCATGCTTCATTTAGGTACAAACCAGAGAACGTTGGGAGGAAAAGCACGGTTTAATATCTAAAGCCCAGGAGGCAAAGCAGACTCCCAGCTGTTCTAGAAGCTCTGACCTTAACTCCAGATAGCTAACGCTACAAGAGCTCTCTCAGCAAAACCTGTGTTTCTCAGTACAGTCTTACACCTACGTGCACCACAGTTTGCACGTGACTGATAAAGCAATCCTTCATCCCTAGGAATGGGTGTTCTGCTCCACAGGTATGAAAGCTGTATTCCTTGTACCAATAAAATCAACTCCAAAGTGCACTTCTCTAGTAACACATTTGACTTCTGCTGCTCAAAAAGTCACAGTGATCCTAACATTTAGTTTCCCCATTCTCCCTTCTTCCCCACTTCTTGAAAAAAATCATGCTATGTTTGGGAAATGACTCTCTCCTCCTAAATTACTGTGCATGAAAACAAGTTATCTGTACAAAGATAGAGCTGTAGAAAGACCATTTAATGGCACATGTCCCAGGAAAGACCTGGATCTTCTCAGACACAGAAAGTTTTAGAGAAATGCAGACCCAGCAATAGAACAGTGACACAAGTACAGAATGCAGTGGCAGGGCTGTAATGGGCAGCTACAAGGCAGACCTGACAGAAGCAAAGCTGCTGTGGCAGTCCAAAAAACAGGGGCAGCCCAAAGGAAATCTCCTCATATCATTAGCTGTTCTACGGCTAATCATTTCTGCAGCCAACAACGCGAAGCTAATGCAACCCCAGAGAGACAACAGACACTCTGCAAGATGTAGAAGAACGAGCCAGCAGAAAAGAATCACAGGAGGATCAAGACCCTCGAGACAGACATTTCCACTGCTTGCTGCATCTCACTGGGATGACTTTCAGAGAGAGAGTACAGAAGTGGAAGGAGGTATGCAGAGCTGGAGGAAGCAGTGGGTGGAAAGAAAGGGGGCAGTTGTTTATTTTAGACTTTATAAAATTTGCCCCATTTCTCCACCCTCTCGAATAACAGTCAGGCACTTGGAGAACAAAGGAACTGACTTTTTAAAAGTTGCCCGTTTATTTTAAAAATATGTACATGCAATTAAGCAAAAATATTGGCTTCATTAGCAGTAGTCATGTCATACTACAAAACAGCTTCTACAAAAACAGATGACCAAAGTACTCAAAGTGATCAAACATACCAAAGCCAATATATACCACTCAAGTACATGAGAAATCTTAAATAATTTTTTAAAGAACTGAATACATGTCTACTCATACAAACTTTGAAAATAACCCTGCAATGTAATCGTTGCAACTACTTATGCTTTTCTACTAATTCCTGTCACCCAAATTAAGTCCAAACCCAATCTCAGCCTGTACTGAGACAGAGGACCTCAAAAGCATTATGGCAACACTATCAATTCCTCCCCTCTTGCAGAGATTTTTTTGCTGATCTGGGCAATTGTGTAGGTTCTGATTTTTGGAGCAATTTGATCTTTTTTCTAGACTTTTCTGGGGAAAAAAAAAAAAAAAGTAGCCTTCTGTGGCTTACTGTGATGGAGAGCATTTTCACACTGCTTACAAACACAACCAAAAGCACACCTGTAGTGAGCATGGCAGGATGCCTGACAGCAGTCACTGCTGCTGTTTCCAGGATTCTGTCACTTCCCAGGATGTGACCCAAAACTATGACAGAGTATAAGTAAGGTACAACATTTACAGAACTCCCTCCGCTTGTACCTGGGACACTTTAACGGCACACCTATGCAATCACCATGCCAGCCACTGAAGTATAATCCCGAGGCAAATCTAACGCAAGGTTTTTCTTGGTCATAAAGTCTGAAGGTTTTATGGGGAAAACTTCAGGTAGTCACATTTATCTTTTCCCTTCCATTAACAGTATATTGTACAGTGTCTCTGCCTCTTGTTTATAGGTGGCCTTGGCAGAGGTATCTTTGAGAAGCTGCCATCTTTGCACCTCCTGAGCGACTGAACAATGCATGACGTATTTTCTAAGTTTTGCTAGTCTTCAGAGAACACTGTCCCAGACAAAGTGGCCTGAGGACACATCTGTTGAGACACCAAAGGTGCAATGAGAAGAGCACTAAGAGTCAGTCCATACTGCTCTATCAGAAATTGCGGAGAAGAATGTCAAAGCCTTCAGCCATTAGAGCTTCTGCACTCTACTGACAAGGTAAGGTACCTACAACCACAACTTTCCCAAACACAGCCTCCCTCCATGACACCAGCATAATCTGTATCCTTATCCCTACTGCTGTAACCTGTGAGAGTTGAGCTGCTAATAGCATGAACATCCTCACTTTGGCTAATGCAGGATTTTATTTACAAAAAAAAAGTATCAACAATCAAGTAAATTTACCTGAAGTTTGTTTTCAACGTTTCTCATTATTTAGTACTACCCAATACCATTTTGGATATTTCCCTTTAAGTCATAATTGTTTTACTGTGTCTTGCAAATAGGAGTGCACACCCAGTCAGCAATCCTCCTACCAAATTCAGAACAGATGTTTATAAATAATTTAAAAATCTATACTGAAGCCAAGTACACAGAGTTCACCAAGACAGCATGCTGCTATACTAGACATGCTGCTCAAGTTATCTTTCAAGGCTACTCACAGCTGCACAGAGCTTTCATTGGCTCTGATAACAGCTAACACAATCTGATAGTCAAAAATCACCATTCCTAGTGATCACCGTCATCCTCATGTGGTTTCCCTCATTCTTCTTTGTGAACATTATGTAGCAATAAAAGTACGAATATTTGGCGCAACAATAGACATGAGGCATTGTCAGTGCTCTTCTCAGATACAGAACTGCTCAAACAGTTAAAGTCTTTACTTGATCTTACTAGACTTTTGATATATATATTCATGAGCTAAGAGAGGAAGCACAGGATGGCCTCCTCCGGTCACACTAAGCTCTGCAATCCTGCCCATGTGATGGCAAAATACAAGAACGGTGTTTCTGTCTGCACCATCTCTGAAGCCTTGCACTGCTAGAACAAGAATGTCATGCATCTTCCTTGAGCAATCCAAATCAGAAATACTCCTGATGATCCATCAGTGTTTTGAACAGCTGTGGAATAATGATGCATTTTCTTTCATGCAGAAGCATTGAGGGGAGGAGGAAAGAGAAGAGGAAGAAGTCTTTTCATTTGTCATACCACCAGCATTTAAGGAAGCATGAAATAAGGAGGATTTAAAACAAAGCTACAGTCCAGTCAGTCCAGTTTCATCCACCCCCCCCGACTTCTCAACTGTTTACTGAGTAATGAGATAGTATAATTCACGGACTTATGCATCAAAGAAATTCTGTGCAAATACCATGATTTCCATGCAAACCAGAATTTGGATACAGTGGTCAGTTTACATTCCACAAGGACAGAACTTCAACCTGCAATCATAGTTAAATAAATGACTGTGACACCGAATGCTGTGATGCACTGTCGCATCCCTCTTGCTTGGGTACCTCTTTCATTGTATTAAAAGCAGCTACTACAGTAAACCCTTAAATTCTAAAATCAGAGGTGCAAAACTCCATTATTTTGTTTAAAATCTATGCTACAGATAGGAAGATGGCAAGAAAATTTTAGAAGTGCACTGCTTTTTAAAGTTCACATAAACCATCGGACTAAAGAGAAAGAAACTGGGGAAATCCTACCCAAAACTCACATAAATTCTCTGGGCACAGCGGTGGTGTCTCACCATGTACTGCACAAAGGTTCCACAAGACTAGCATCCAACCACTGCACCCAGGGGAGATGCTCAGTGATCTCTATGCGTGCAGACATGTCATCTTACACGTCTACAACTTCTCTCAGATAAAGTACGTGGTCTTACAGAATGAAACTACCCAGCAAAGACACGGCTCTGGCCAGGTGATTTAATGACACTATACCCCATTTTTCTTTGCTGCATACAAAAAACCTGATCCCTGCTCCAAAACATTCTGACGCTCATAAAGTATCCTTAGGACTCGGGAGGAAAAATGTTCTATGAAAATGCAAAATATTAGTTAGAAGGCTTCCAAAAGCTGGTTTTACTTTTTTTTTGTTTTAGCACACTTTTGTAGCTGCTTTTGCACTGGCAACAAGGGAAATGAAAGAAGAGACAGTTAGCTTCTTACTCTGGGAAGTAAACCGCCAGTAGCAAGCACCTTGTGCTCCTGTCTTAAATGAGTACAGGCCCAGTATTGTCACATAACATCTGCAGAAGCATCATCTTCTGTGGAATGGGTGGTGGTGGCCACTCAGGACATGCAGAGTCCTGCCCTTTTAAAGAGCTAGAAGGTCTGCCCTTTACCAGAGTTAGAAAATTTGCTTCATGCAACTGCGAGAATAATACATCTGGGAAAGGTTGCTGATGCAGTACCCTTATAAAAACACAGATGTGGCTTATGAAAACCACCTGCTAATGCCAAGTACAGATACTAAGAGAAAAGAGCAGCCACCTCAATGATAGTTTACATGAAACTCTAAATAATAGACCAGGCAAAGGAAAATAACTAATTTGAGAGAGAGGGGAAAAGATGTCAAGATAACCTTAACAATAGGCTATGTTACAAACAGGATACACAAATGTTGAAACACATTTGTTTGGAAGAGGGACCTCCTTTATAAACACAAAATTAGAATCTCAAATTTTCTTTTAAAAATCCCAGCTCTTCAGTGGAAAAAAAGCCTGAAATCATGAGCAATGCATAACCAATGCAGATTATCAGGAAGCAGCTCTTGGAGGCCTGAGACAGCTCTTTCCCACCATCAGGTACCAACCCCAAAACCCACGGCTTTTGGGACAGAGTTCAACTACCACCACCTGAAGAAAGGGACTGTCATGTAACAGAAGGACACAGAGGAACAACACTCACTCAACTATCACAGGAGATAAAAGTAGATAAAAGCCTGCCATTTCTCTAGGTGTGACAGGACAACAGCACCAAAGTGGGAAGGAATATATATATATACACACACACTAAACATATATAATTGAGAAGGGTAAGGAAAAAAGGTCAGGGTAGAAGAAAGACACTTCACTATACTATGTTCAATGGCCTGCCTTAGTCTAAACCTTGGAGTAGCACAAGAACTATGTAACAGTCCTAAGCAAGCTAAAAGGTGTTTTCTGCTCTTGCCTGTTGCATATTTTTTCCTATATTTGTACCTTTTCTTTTCACAGAGACATTCCAGTCCCTTTGAAATCAAAGACAATTTTCTCATCTTCTTCAAAGAAAGTAGTATTTTGGTTTGTATTTGAAAAATACATCCACATGGAACATATGTTGAATACCTATAAAAACCAAATTATACTCCATCCATTTTTGAGAGAATTTTTGACTGTAATATATTTGTTGTGCTAATGGAAAATATGTACAAGTTTCTAAGGAAGTATTTCCAATTATGTCCAGTTAATGGAGATAAGAGCAATATTCCATTAACAGGGAGCTAATTTATCCAACACACACTTGGGTCACAGAGCAAAGTTTAAGTCACCTCAAGGAAAGTACCCAAAGCAAGAAAAAAATCCTCACATCTACCTTTAGAAATATAAAGGAAAAAAAAGTTCTCTCCTTGCAAACACTGTTTTGGGTTTTTTTTTTCAAGAAAGTTAAATACAAACACTTTTAAAACACTATCCAAAAAGCATAGAAAAGCTAACTTAAGCAGAATTTGAAGTTGTAAACAAAAATAAACTGTACAAATACTAATGATGCCAATATCTTGTGTCATTATACACTTGCATCAAATACATTGAATTAGTGTATCACAACAACAATTTGAATAAAGTAGGGTGGTGGCTTTTTTTTTTTTAAATGTAATTGGAAAAGCTTTGAAATGTTAACCTAATTGTCTATGGCTATCCTTCCTCAGAATACATTCTTCTTAACAGTGGCATTATGAAGTTTTAAGACAGAGATACGACCACCTGAGCAGGGTTGGTTCAAAAAGTGCTTTAAAAGTGCAGCAGTGAGCAACTAGTGAAGAATAAACATTTTAAAAGGAATACGCTTAAATAATTTGTTTTGGTGGGGGTAAGAGGGAGAACAACAATAATCTCCAATCTGCTGGTGCTTTAATTTTATTTTGATACAGCACTTAACATCTGTTATGCATAAGATTCAAGGAATGTTTTCTACAAAATTTGCTACAAGTTATCACTGTTGTCAGCACTAGGCCATATTGCTGTACCTAAGTTCTTGTGGTTATACATGAGCATGTAAATAGCACAGTCTATAAAACAGCAACAAGTCTTGCAAAATAATCCTTCCTTTTACTTACCACAATGTGATTACAAAGAACAAAGAGGGTGGACCACAGCAGAGAGACTAATTAATGAAGCTGGTCCTGCAGCAGATTAATAAAGGCATACCCAGTAAAAACCAACAGTGATTTTGACTTTGCATCATTTCCAGAATGATTTTTAAAGTAATTTTATTTTTCCACAAAGCTTTCCTTTTGAATAGAAACAAATATTAAATATTTACATCATAATGCACCAATCAGCTGAGCTCCTCTCTCACCTATTCACAGCAGCTACATTCAACATGCTGCTCAGGTTAGCCTGGCACACCACGCATGTTTCTGGAAATGGTGAGAAACTTTCCCTACAATTCCCTCCCAGCCTTGGGCTTGATCACACCTGTCACTTGAGTTCTTAGGACCTTAACTCCTCCATCCCTATCCCATCCTTAAGCCTGATTACCTGCTACATCCCAATAGGAAGGCAATTAGAGGACTGTGCCATACAGAGCAGCAGTAATGAGGAAAACAACTGCTGCAGCTCAGACTGTGATAGTGAACACCTGCACAGCTGGAAGTGTGGTTCAGCTTTGCCACTTGGGACTACCAGACATTTCTTTGATGCTTACATTTGTCAGGGTGTGGAGGACAAGCTCAGGATCTCCTGAGGGGATGGGGAAATAAAGATCTGCCCAGGAGGCTTCAAGTTACAGCTTGGAAACAATGCAAAGCTGAAAAGGCAAAGGGCAGCTTTCAGGTTAATTAATCTGTTTAGCAACTCTTTCAGGTGACATGTCTATGAGGTTTGTAGAGGATGGGAGAGTTCATTTGTGAGTTATTAAAGACACCAGGAAAGACCTTTTCAAATAAGAGCTCCTTGTAAGCCTCTCCTTTTCCAGTCCACAGAGGCAGCTGAAAAGTGGAGAAGGTATTTTCAATGGCAGAATGTGTCTTCTGTTTTGCTAGGTCCTGCACAAGTAGCTCCCAAACTTCAGGGCCCATCAAAGTAAAGGTAACTTTAAACTCTCAAAAAGTGTCACAGGGCAACTTGCATGCCCTAGCATCAAGTTTTTAACTAACACCACTCTAATTTTAGAATTCGATTAAACAAACTTGCTGTGAATGATTTTAGGCCAGGCCTCAATCCACAATCGGTGAAGGAATGCTGTGGCTTGTAGTCACTGGTGCATACTAAAAAAGAGAATCTTATAGTAATGCATGAGGCTTTTCATTGTGGTCTAGAGCAGTGTTTTTTAAAATCCTTCTTTCCCGTCTTTAAGACTGGTTACGTAGCAGCTCTCCAACTACACCGTGTCAAGGGAACACATCCTGGGTACATACAAGTGAACTGAGACCAGCTGGACGCAGAGCAGAAGATGCAGTGGAAGCGGATCATGGAGGAAAAGGCATGAGGCAGCTGTGCTCCATCCTGGTCCCAGCGATACTGTCCTGGACACACTGACCACTCACCTCCCAGTGGGCCTCCCATGCACAAACACAGCCCTCCCTTCCTCCTCTCACATAACATGGGGCTGAGCAGCCACAACTCGGTACTACAGTTGTGATGGGAGACTGGAGGGACAAACATTTTTGAAACCAGCAGCACATAAAAACTAGCATTGGTTTCTGCTGGCCTACACAAATAGTAAAAGGGCATGTCTAATGCTATAGGTGTTTCTGTAGCATACAAACACCCAACACAGCTTTAAGAGAGCTGCCCAGGCACAAGGAGAGCCCTAGACACAGTACTGAAATACTTGAAGGCTAATGTACCCTCTTTCTCAGCCAGTCACACTGTTTCCAGGCCTGGAGGGTCAGATCTGCTATCACAGCATCACACCGCAGACCATGGTGTTGGCACACTCCACAGCAGAAATCAAGAAAGAAAAAGAAACAATGTTCCTAGTTCACATAGTTACATGCAAGCACTCCAAGTGTTTCCATCAACAGCTTCTGACTGACAGCCAAAAAACCCATTACACTTTCCTTACTAAAGTCTAATATCTAACAGACCAAGCATTAAGATGTCTGGAAATAAACCATGAAGGGATTTCATCAGTTCCCAGCTCCTATTTAATACCTGATTATTACCTATCACTATAGTCAGTTTATAGTACCCACTCAAGCTTCCATATTTCGTTCTGAGGGGGTAAGTTTATGTACCCAGAACAAGTATCCATGTAACCACAAAGTAACAAATCTTTTTTAGTATGTAGACTAGTAAAGGTGTAATAAAGACTTCTTTAAAACAATGTCACTGCAGGGAACATATCTGAGGGAATTTTATCCCAGGACAACTTTTTGGTGATAAAAAAATCATTTAGTCTGTTACAGGATGACTGATGACATTATGAAGAACATTGGCTACAAGATATTTAAAGTTTAGGCAAAGGAAAAACTTCTGCATTCTGTACAACTGTACTCACTTTGTAACTATCAGGGATTATTTGTGCATAGGAGCTCTCTGTCAAAGAATGCATTGTGATGGGTGCCGTACAGGCACAGAACAAAAAGACAACTCTTTCCCTTATGCTAAATAACAAGTTGCAGATGTGATTAATATGGTTTATAAAAAAATGGAACCTTTAAACAGAAAGCAGGATTTTTATGATATCCTGTATTAACACCTTTTAACATTGGAATATTCTGTGATTTTTAAGATGCAAACCCAACCTTCATCTGCCATTGTGAATTAAATGAAAAGAAGCAATGAGCAAGTCAAGTTTGTATGATGGTCTAGAAACAACCAACTAACCCTCTAGTTCTAGCTTTTACCCACAGCTTTTCTATTTTTGGGACTGTTAAAAAGCAAAGTTTAGTATTTTTGGCTGGAACTGTGATTGTACACACTACAGTACTTCAATCCAGTTGAATTTAAATTTTTCTGCAGGATTTTTTTCTTTTTAAAGCACCTAAGAGATCCTAGGAACTCTGGCAATGTGGGTACCTGTTAGAGGCGATCACGGCATGTGTGTGTAGAAAGGGTGAGAGGTTTGCGTGACCACAATATGATAGTGGTATAAGAAGCTGAACTAGAAAGAGCAGGCCCTTATCCCCACTGAGAGCTTCAGTCCTTTCAATGTCTACCAAGGTTACTTTAAGCCTTCATATATTTGGTATTTGCCCCAGAATCATTACATTTGGATAATTTTGGTCAAGGCTAGAAAGCGACTTCTCATATCAGAGCCTTCACAGAGAATATCCAATCACTTCCCCTTCCCATTTAGAAAATATAAAAATCCCTGTTGAAATGCTTTTGCTGACCTCAGCTGTAGCAACACAGTACAAGGAACAAATGGCCTATTGCCTTTGGGGTCAAATGCCACAAGACTTGTCTCTGCCTCCCCATCTCATCTGTTACACCACCACAGGTTGATTAAATGGAATTACTTAACAGTCTCTTCCCACATCACCCCCTGGGTTTCCACTCTCACCTTCGTACAAACATTTCTGCTTCAGCACCAGATTAGCTTTTCCAATGTGCAGGAGGCTGTCCGCCTTTCTGATCCTACCCTCCTCTCCAAACTACACTCCCTGCCAAACAGCTGGCCCACACTGCCTATAACGAAGGTTTTCCCGTTTATCACACCTTATCTGACAGAGTAACAGGCACCATTTAATGCTATGATGATATATACAGTGTTATGCACTATTTAATGCTATCCATTGGGGAAAAAAACATTAAGACAGAAGCAGTGCAAACTTCCTCACCAAGGAGGGTCTGGTGAGAGGGAGGATTACATCCCTGCCAATTCAGTCTTTGGCCTCTCTTCCCCAACTGCTAAGAAACACTCATGTTAACTTATGCCTACAGGAGACTCTACTAAGTCCGCTACATAATTGCAAATAGGCAGCCAAATGCTATTGTGGGAGAAACAAACATGTCATTGACTGCACAATGAAATACATCACCAAGTCGGACTTTTAAATACTTTCAATTTCCAGTCAACTCTGCAAGACTGAAACAAAAGGGTCCTATGGTCTAGATAACTTGGTATCATTACAAAACTGTCATTTAATGTTAATACCTAGCACTTGGATACTACTTTTTATTTGTAGAGAGCATAATGGCAATTTATTTAACCAGTGAATGCTAAGAATGACTAACATCTCATCAAATAATATCTCCAACACTGAAGCAACACTAAGCAATGAAAGGTTAAACTTAGCTTACTTCAATGCTGCAACTCTCCTTACAATATGCCAGTATCTGTTAAAAATCTCTTCCATTCACAGCTGGACAATGAATCAGAACTATATTACCCAAACACGTTTTTAAATTAAATTATGGACAGAGTGTTTTTTTAAATCAGTTGCCTTTGAGTTAAAGGTAAAATACATCGAAAACCTATAAATTACTTTCCACCTTTCCCTTTTCTATTTTCTATTTCCCCTTTTCTATTAAGACTAGCAGGTTTGGTTTGGGTGGGGTTTTTTATTTTCTTCAACATTCTCTGGTATCTTTTTTTGGGACCCTCCCCCACCCCCCCCCCCCGACAAATAAGAACTTAATAGTCCAAAATACGCTAGTGTACTGCTGGCTAAATGGCTAGGCTAGTTTTCTGGCCGGGCAACTCTTCAAGAATCATTTTCTCTACTACATGAAAGAGTTATTTATCACAGAAGGCCATACAGTCAGAAGACAACGTGAGGGACTCACGCTAAAAAGAAAGGCAGCGTCAAATCAAAGACTGGCCCTCAGAGCTCATGCCGCTTTTCAAACCATTTCTGCCTGAAGTGCTGTAGCATTCCTCTAACAGGAGGAGTAAATTACCAGCCACTGTAATTTTGGCTGCTTGCTTTTTCTCTTTCTTTTCCTCCCCGAATTTCCAAAGCCTGCAAGGCTTATAATTATGCATTATACCCAAACAACACCAGAGCATTGTGCTACGGGCAATTTCTTGTTTGTGGGAGTTGTCTTCCAGCCGTATCATTTAGCTTTTGGGATTTCTATTGGAGCCAAGCAAGCCGGGGAGGGAGCGGAGCTGAGCGACAACGGGAATATCCGGCTCTGCCTCCCGCTGGAAAAAAACAGCGACAACAGAAGGGGAAGGGAAGATTCCCTGACACTGGATGACAACTGTCCCATTCTGGGGAGCTCAGGAAGAGGGAAGCCAGCCTAACAGCTCCAGTGGGTGACTTTTCCATGAAAACCTTCCGAGCCATCCAGCGAGCCGCAGAGAGGAGTCCCGCCGCTCCTCGCCCCTCACCGCCAACCCCCCCAGCGCCCGCTGCCCCTCCCTCGGTCCCGGCTAAGCCACCTCACAGCGGCCACCCCGTCCCCCACGCCCGGCCACCCCTCTCAGCCGCCCCGTCCCCGCTCCGCTCCCCTCAAAACGCGCCCCGCCGCACCTTTTGCTCAGGGGCCGGACCCGCACGGCCACCTTGACGTTAGCCATGGCTCGGCTCACGCCCAGCAGCCGCGGCCGCCCGCGCCCCGGCCCCGCATCACGCCCCCGCCGCGGCGCCTCAGCGCCCGGGGCGGGGAGGAGAGGAAAGGGCGGGAAGGGGAGGGCCGGGGCCGGGCCCGGGCCCAGGGCCGGGCCCAAGCAGCCCCCGCGGGCGGGGAAGGGACGCCGCCCCCTCCCCACCACGGCTGAGAGGAGGGGTTTCGGGAAAAGTCTTCCCCAGAGCAGCGGCGCGGCGGCCTCTCCAGCACCCCAGCCGGGTTTTTCGGCCTAAGACAGGTCCGCCCGGAACAGCGGGACCTCGGGGCCCACAGACGGTGGTTTCACTCCCCCCGCAGCACCTCCAAATTGTCATTTGCGGCAGCGTAACTACCCGGATTTTAGTTAAGAGCTGAACGCCGACAGCCCGAATAGGTAGGTGGCTGCTGCCACGGAGACGCTCGCTGGGGACTCCCCCAGAAACACCGATTTGTTTCAGAAAGTCAAGAACTGCCAGTCTAACCCCGCGTACGTTTGGTCACTTTTCATCTCCTAGTAACACGCGGGCAATCGGAAAAACAGCACTGTTTGAAGCGCAGAGCACTCCACATTTAACTAATTCGACAGTAATTTAAGGAAGGCAAGTATCCCTTCCTTACCAGAGCCAAAGGAAAGCTCGCAAGTGTTTTAAACTCCTTTGAAAACCTCCAATCTTTACGCGGGTTGTATTGATGGTGTCAAATAAAATTTTGAAACTTCCCAAGAACTGGAATTGAAATCAATGTCAAACTGTTGCATTGATAAAAGTTTTGCACTTACAGCAATCTAAAAACCCCCAAAAGTTTTTTTAAAGTTGCTTTTAGAATATTGTCCCTGTCAGCTACTGACATTACTGTGAAGACGTGAGAGCAAGTAGCATTGGCATAAACAAGGTGCCGAGCTCAAGAGACAATTGCCCTTTCTTTTTTGCCAGTGCTGTTACTCATTTTTAACTGGACTTTTTCTGGTTTTGCTTTTCAAAGTACAAGAAGGTCTGAACTATACCTGAATATCATATAGGAGTGTTTTACAGACCATTTAAACAACTTCTGTTTAAATTACCTTTTAACTGTACCATTTAATTGTACTTTAGGTATAGTTCTCCTCACGAGACAATTTGCCTTAAGCTCCAGAAATGTTAAATCTAAATGAAAAAGATACCACAATACGGAAGACTTCCAGCGTGAAGTATGAGATGGATCCTTTGGACCAAACACTTTTCCCAATTCATGACCCACCACAGAGATGCTAAAATGAATACCTACAAGCTCTAAATCACCATTTACTTCGACAGACTTATCCCTTTAATCATGCTAAAGAATGAATTGGTACATCAATGGCAAATGGTATTAGCTAAACTCTACCAATAACGGACACAGTAAAAGAAGAAAATATGCTCAACTCCGGCATATGGCAGAAACTCTTATCTGTCTTCACTTCAAGGTATTATAATGAACAAACTAACTGGAAATGTTTTCATCCAACTTCTGAAAGCATTAAGTTACAACAGCTTTGATTTGCCTGACCTAAATCATCCCTGTAAGACAATGAGAGAAAGGTTAAGCCTGTGATAGATGCACAGGACGGTGATTCCAGAAGTCTGGATTCTGTTTCTTCCCATTTCACAGAACAAAGCATTTTACATTTCAGTAAAAATGCCAGCTCCTCTGCAATTGTGTGGAAGACCTGTGTTTCCACATCCGGAAGGACGGCGACATGGGACTTTGGACTCAAATCCTGCAATGACATATAGCAAACGTTCACACAAAGATCCCGTTAATGCTTATGGGACTCAAACGCCAGTTTATATTCTCAGATTCTACCTGTTGACATTCTGCTTGACTTACTACAAACTGTTTCTCAACAGTAGCAGAGAGGAACATTAGCTACACTTACATAGTATACTAGGGCTGGTTAAGCTATACACCTTGTCATCACACCCAGCAAATCATGTAGTCTACAAAGATTAAAATGGGATTTTCAGAAAATCTCAAACATAGAGTAGATCAATTACAAGTAAGTCAGATCAGAGTGTGCTCGACAAAGAACCAAAGATTTCTTCCTTAAGTTTTTTTGCAATAATCAGAAAAACTACAGTGAAATTTGCGTGGTACTGAGCCACCTAGTGGTTACTTTCAAAAAATAAAGGCCTTTTATTTTCAGAAATAGAAATCAACAGGTCTGATGTATGAAGAATTCAGGTAACACAAGTGATGCAACGGCAGAAAGGAATTCAGCCACACCACTTCGAGTTTGCTCTGTATCCTGAACACGAAACTGGACATCTTCCAAAGACAACCAACTATCCTGGTTTATAGACATCCTGCCAATGACATTTTACCAACAAGTCTTTTCACGACATAAAAGTTGCTAAGTTTGCAAACTCTTAACAATCAATGCTTTTGTCAGTCATGCTCATGGAACAAAAGTTTTTTTTTCTAAGGGGGGGCACTGAAAATAAGACAAGCAACAGTTAAGGAGAGACTGAAGAATATATTTATCACTATCATAGAAGCGTGGTTTGCAAATCCATAGCCTTGCCATGTATCAACAAGTCCATTCCTTGCTTTCCCACAAAACCACATCATAGCCATAATACACTGTAACTTTTAAACTAGTTTAATTTCTTGGTTGGAACTCCTATGGAAGAATAAGCTGGTACCTAAGACTTTCCACTGTTCTTTTAATTATAGGATTTTATAACAAAAAGCAAGAAACTGAGCTTTTGAAATCTAGTGCTTTTATTAAAGTTTTATAGTGACGTACAAAATACAGTGTATTATCAAGATGCTTACAAAAATGAAGAGAAACACTATACCAAGTGCATAAGAAATATCAAAACGAGTTTGCAATGAAGATAGAGGCTCCAGGGGAATCTTGTCCAACTACTTCAAAAAGGAACTCTGTAACAGTCTTCTCAGTAGTCTGTCTTCCTATGAGCTACTGCTCATTGTCCTTTTTTCTTTTTTTTTTTTTTCCCCTTAAATAGTGGGAGATCTGTTACATAAGAACAGAAATATAACCTACAAAGTCCCTGTTGGATTAGAGCACAACTATGTTGTAGCTTTCACAGAAGACCATAAAAAGGTAGTTCTTTGAATAGCCATCCTATTTGAGGAAAATTATTTGTTAGGTTAAAGATAAGTCAAAGTCCAATTCAGCAGTACTGCAGATGCTGTCAGAATACACTTTTTGCTGTTCTCTCCATTTCAATATTTGCTCTGCCAGCTCCTCCAACTCCATCATGAGCACCTCTGTTTTTGTCAAAGCAGTGTCCTGAAGCAGAAAAGAGTTGAATTTCATCTCTATACAACCTGTCAATCTAGCAGGACATAAAAATAACCTAAAACGACCAAACAGCATTGAATTCTTAATGCTGAAGGAGACTGAAGACTCAGTTCTTTTGCTACTCACCATATTCTTCATGACGTTCGGTATCTGAGGGATGCTTCTTACGGCCTGCACATGGCTTTCAAGCTTCTCAATGAACGTCACAGCCTCAGTCAACAACTCTACTACATACCTGTAACCAAGAATGAGCCCTCTACTCAAAAGTTGTGTAAAACAATGAGGATTTAATACTTCCAAGCTCTTATCTCTTTCCCCTATGGGTTTTTCTTAGTCCTCCTTCTCCAGTTTTATGCAAGTTCCTAACCACCCAGTTAATTTCTCTGCAATTACACTTATGACTCTCAGCAACAAGCAGGGCAGGAATTACAGAAGTGAACATGCACTTCTTCAGTAACTGGACTAGATTTTTAGACCATGAGAAGGACTGTATTTTAAAAACGTGTACCATGCATGTCTGGGAATCATTCACACACTTATTCTGATCCAAGTCACAGTGGAAGGAAGACACCAAATGCTAAAGTTAACAATTCCTACCTATGGAGAAGCATAATGAATCAAGCAGTTAACACACCTGTTTAAAACAATACATCACAAATTGTTCTGTAATCTTCAGAAGACTGACAACCTACGCAAATATTTGTAAAAATATGTATCACTATCTTTCTATGAGTTTCACAATGAGTAAACTACTAGCTTTTAGCTGAGGTTCTGCTACCATTTTTTATTTCTATTCTTATCAATGGAAAAGTGAATGGAAGCATGCCATTTTTTCTGCCTATTAGTTCAAATTAATTTGGATTCATGCAAACAAAGAACAATTATTTTCCATATGCCTACTTGTGGAAAGTAGCCTCAATAGGTAGGCTGTCTTGACATCTGGGCTTTATCAACCTCTTTCTAAGAGCCCTCTTCTCTTTCAGTATGGCTTCCAAGTGTCTGTTCATATCTTGCAAAATCTCGCATTTTTTGCCTATAAAATAAAATTGCAAAGTTGAATCTGTTGTCCTACCAAAACAAGAGCAAAATTTCTTCTGGAGAAAGACAGAAAGAAAAAGTCTGATCTATTACACTGGACAGTTTACACCCAGGAAAGATATCATTAATCAGAATGACTTTTGTTGGCTTGTATAGGACTTAACATCAGCATGCACCTCAAAGTCATAATACCTACTTTTTAGAGATACAGCTTTGTTAATTGTTTTACTTTGTCTATAGTTTTAAGTAAACTCTTGGAGATGAAACCAACTTCTTAAACTATACCATAGCACTGAAGTATTACAATATACTTCATTAGCCTAACACAGTAGTAGCAAGCTAGAATGTTTTTAAGCATCCATGAAATCGTAGTGGGAAAAGTATGAAGTAATAAAGAAATGAATACATATGCTCCCAAAATACTAAAATAAAAATCCAAGTAATTTTAGGGGCATATAGATGCAGCAGAAATACACTGAGTTACTGGAAAAGCAGCAAAGTAGCACACAGGCCAAGGGAAGCAAATCAGGTTACTGATGATCTCAGAACTGATACTCCACTGACCCTGGGGAGCTGACCACACAGACAACTTTTTTGGAGAACGAGTTACGCGTGGAGCTTCTACTGACACAGCAGAGGGTGCAAGTTCAAATAGTATGGAAACATTCTTTAGGGACTAATAAAACACCTGCCACCTCTAACAAGCTATCCAGTGGAGACAGCTGCAATAACTTCTAGAAGTGTCACATAGTCAGACGAAACATTAATCTGCTGATGAAGTCATTTAACGCTCTTGTTTTTTCTAAGGTACAACTGCACTTACCCAAGTAAAAAGGGTGCGCAATGTCTGCTGTCTCCTTCTCCAGCTGCAGAATTTCAGTTTTCAGTTTCTTCTACAACAATAACAACATAAAATGAAATGTGTTTTTAACATACTTATCCAGATATTGTTGACTCTCTTGGGGTGGGGGAGGAAGTAGAAAGGGAGAAAACGGGAGCATGGGGGAGAGCGTGTGTGTGAAAGAGAGTGAACATTTCATGAGAGCATGTTACCATGTTCTCTGGTAGGTGGGGCTTTTTTGGTCAATAGGAAAAGACTGTTTAAAAAAAAAACCCTAAACAATTTTGTGATTTATTGGGAATTTGTGCTGGAAAAGACAGGTCCTGCAATTCATTCCTAAAACACAGAAACTTACATCTCCTACAAAGCAGTTTCATAGTCTATGTTCTACTAAAGAACCTCTCACAGCCCCAAGTTTCCTCTTTCTGGCAAAGACTGGGTTGGGTTGGGTTTTTTTAGCTGTGGGAGAAGCGCTCCCAAGTGAAACTCCTAGCTTTAATTCTTTTCAATGATAAACCAGCACAAGAGCAGCAGATATCTTCCTGTGGCTGAAAGACTCGTGGTTGTTTTGGCTAGATAAGACTGAAGAAAACACAGAAGAGAATGACATATCAGTCTCTCAGGACACACAGAGAACTGTTGCTTTGCTTTTCTTGATCACTGAGGAGAGGACAAAAATAAACTGGCTTCACTCATAGCACCTTGAACATTTGTCAGAGAGAGTACTTTGTACGTGAAACCTTCCAGAATAGGAGGCTAAATAGCCACCTTACTGGGAGCTGAAAACTGTTCATTACTTCTGCCTGTCAATACTGGGTGATGCCAGCTGTTTAACTCATTCTCCCAAAAAGTAAATGGTGAATTTGTCACACTGCTTTGCAGTAAGGCTTTGTAGCTGCCAGAGCCCGCACCGTGTAACTTCATAAACACAGTTTTTGTACCAGCAAGCAAATGCTCAGAAATCATCATCATAAAATACAACCCAACAGCAGTTCAAGCAGTAGGTAATAACTGCGGTTACCTCTTTCTAACCAACAAAAGGGTCCAGATGCCTACAAAGAAACATTTTTGTGAATTACTGTCAACTACAAATTCTTATTTGTTCTTCAGTTTCTTCAGAGAACTTCAGGTAACACTTCAAAGATGCAGGTTGCTGCGTCTTTCCAGTTATAACAAAACCTTTTGTTTCATAATTTTGTTCTTTTTGTTATGACAACTCAGTCCACTGGGGAAAGAAGTGCCGCCTGTTACACAGCTAAACTGTTAAAAAACCCGCAAAACATGAAGCAACGGCACATGGCAATCCGATACCTCAACAGGTGTCGTGCATTATCTCTAAGTATTGAAGTGATAAGTGTACACTGAAACAGTAAAGGCTGTACCTCATTGATTTCAGCTTGAATGTTTGCCATTTTTTCCATCTCTGAGAATTTCACAAAGCATGGGGCTTTTCGACAGGTTAAATCCAATGTCTCCTGTGAAAGGAAAACAATGGGAAAAAAATGCAGTCAGCAGCAAGAACGTATCAGGCAAATTCTCAAGATTGGCTATTAATAGTCTACAGTTACTGTTAATCTCTTGCACGATGCAATACAGTAAGTTTCATCTGAACAACTTGTAAAACACGTGCATTATCTGGGGAAAACGAACATGAGTGAAAATAAAATTTCATAAAAGGCAGTATGAGGGCACTGCCAAGGATACTGGCTTGCACGCCGCTGGAACGCACTACAGGGCATAAGAAGCCCCTCACGTCTACGCTCCAGAAGAATACACACCAGGAGGTACGGGTATTCCTAGTGAGGAAAGCTGCCATCAGCCAAAAACGAAGGAGTTCCCACAACGAAAGGAAAAACTTCTCTGCCTTTCAAACGAACACGCACTCACGCAAACAGCAACACGGTTCAGCGCTTTCAACGCAATCTTATTTCAAGAGACGGCGGGGGAAGGCACCGAAGCGCAGGTTCGTCAACCTGACGGTGGAGCCTGAGGCACTGCTGCACCCACGAAAGCCCGGCGGCAGAAGGCAGGCGGGACACGCGGGCTCCGAGGACGGGCACAGAGGGAAGAGGAGAGCTGCGGCACAGCACCTGAGCCACGGCTTCTCCAAACCTTTACCGCAGGTAGCTGTTTTTTTATTTTGTTACGTGACTCTTGATGGCCGCCAGCTTGCGCGGTCCCCTCCGGGCCCGTTACCTGAGTCACGGCGCCCGCCGCCAGGCACCGCGCCAGCAGGGTGGCCGCCGCCGCGGGCTGCCCGGCTTCCCAGGGGCGGCGGGCGGCCTCGCCGCCGCTCCACGCCTCGCCGCCGCTGCTCCACTCCTCATCGCCGCCGTTCCACTCCTCATCGCCGCCGCTCCACTCCTCATCGCCGCCCTTGGCGCCTCGCCGCGGGCTCAGTCCCAGCGTCCTCCTCACGGACCCGGCCGCCCCGCCCGGCCTGGGTCTACCGGCCGCCCCGCCCGGCCCGGGTCTACCGGCCGCCCCGGCCCGTGATGCGAAGCTGCGGCGCTCCGCCATGCTGGGTGTCCCGGAAGCTCGGGAAGATGGCGGCATCCGCGGCCGGCGGGCAGCCGCCGTGTCGAGTGTGACAGGAAAGGGAGGGGGGGAGGGGAGGAGACTGGCGTCCGGTTCCGGGGGAGCCGGTGAGCGATTTGGGAGCGTCGGTTCGCGAAGGGCGGAGGCGGAGCGCGGGGGAGGGTGCGGGGGGCTCCGCCGGCGGCGCCCGTACAGGTGGGTTGGGCCGGGGCTGCCCTGCGGTGGCGGGGCGGGGGGCGAGGGCCAAAACCAAGCGGCCCCGGTGGGGCCGGAGCAGCCCGGGGCGGGGTTGAGGCGGGGGGGGAGCGGGGCCTGCGGCGGGTCATGGCTGGCTTCGCCCCTTGCCCAGGGTCCCGCTGAGCCGGTTCTAGCCGTCGCGGCAGGGAGTGCTGCTTCTCTGGGGCTCCTGGTCCCGGCCGTCTACGTGCTGCGTTGGGCGTTATCCCCGGCTACAAACCTGACGGTAATCCTTCGGCCTGTAACCCGGCGTAGTTTGTCCTGGGATTAAACCCTGCTGGAGTTACGGGAGGCGGATGCCGTGTGTCTGCGTCTGAAGTCACAGCAAAGGAGTCAAGTCTCTGAATGAAACAAACGTTTCCAAAAAAAAGCAAATAAAACTGCGGTACAGCAGGTCAGTGCTGGGAGATGCCGCTGAAATCACGGCCGGTCTCCATGGAGAATCTCCTGACACTACTGGGCCCTGAAAGAGGCGAAATGTGGAAAGTATGCAGTTTTTCCACTTAGTCTTAACAGCAGTTGTCGCATCATTTCAATACTCAAACTGCTGTAATGAAGGCATCTTAAGCTAGGTAAATCTTTTAAGTTCTACATTTTAGTTATGAGGGAGATGAAGATGCAGCGGTGCAACGCTTCAGTATGTTGAAATGCTTGTAGTGCTGAAGACAGTGCTCATAAAATGACTTTTTACATTTGCTTTATCACAGAGACTTTGCAGTTCTCTAGCGCAGAGTAACTGAGAGAAACTGGTTGAGACTACCACTCAAGCTCTGTACGCTTGACAGAGAACTGTTAGGATGGGAAATAGTGCATTAAAAGCCCACCTGGAGACAGCACAGAAAACTGGTGTGTTTCAGCTAACCGGAAAGGGACTTACAGAGGTAATGTAACTGTAGCAGAAATGTAGCTGTTTGTGTGCATGACTGACGCTTTTGGAAATTCCCACCTCATTGTCACAATGCACTGCATACATGTATTTCTCATAAATAGCGACATTATTTCAAGAATATTTTCTTTTCCTTTGTGCAGAGCAGATTTGTGCTTGCACTATCTTCTGATTGAGGATTGATTTATCTGACAGGGCACTTGTGTGCTTATGAGCTTAAGCTTTAGAGTGCATGTATGTTCAACAAGTACTAGTTATGATGTTGTGCTTTTTAAAAAAAGGGCTGTAAACTTGAGGGAAAAAAAATGTAAATTTTATAACCGTATCGTTACCTAGAAAGATACTCCACAATTTGCCGCGTATAGATACTTATGCTGTATTTAATTGTAGTCATATGCATAGTCCGTACAGGCTGTTCACTGGGCTGCAAGCACGTGGAAGTTTATTGTATCAGAAATTGTCTTGACTTTGACTCAACTGCAGAAAACCACAGAATGTCCTGGAACCATAAGTCGAGTAACAGTTCACAGGATAGCCAAAATAACTCTATATTGCAGTAATTTTCCAAGGCTTTTCTGAAGTATCTTCTTCCACTATACTACCTTCTGTCTTCCCTTTTCCTGTGCCAAACCGAAGGAGAATCAAAACCACTGGCCTATTGACCAGTACTTGCTGATGGTGATTGTTAGGTTTTTCTTTTTTTCAGCTCAGTGCCAAGTCCAGATTAAAGTACTACAGGATGTAAATAAGGAAAATGTTTACATAATTATTTAAAAAAGAAAGCAATAGAAACATTTCCCAGTCCTACTCTGCTAATATAGAGTTGTTAACTAGCTGTAGAATATTTTTTTAATGACAGGCATGTTTAAGAGAAACACACAAGAAGACTAAAACATAAATGAGCTTGTGTCATGATATACTTACTTCTCCCTTTTTAATTTAAATTCTTTGGACTAAAAACTACTCTTCCTAGATGTTAGACTGTCTCCTTTATATCCCTTTTCCCTTCCTCAGATGAAAAAATATTTTAAAAAATATGTATTAAGCGAATTTGCCAACTTAGTTGCACACTGTGGTGACTGGGCATTGTGATACATATGACAGTATGTAATAGCAATACAAATTTCAATTAGAATTTTAAGCTGTGTAACTTGAGCATTTGAAGTTGTAGCAACTGTTTAAATGCTGTATCTTTTTTTCTTCCCCGTAGTTTCCTGAAGATCTGCAGAAGCTAGCAAGCAACTTAAGGACAATAGACTTGTCGAACAACAAAATAGAGCTCTTGCCACCACTCATTGGAAGATTTTCCTTTTTGAAGAGCCTTGTTCTAAACAACAACAAACTGAGTATGCCTGCTAATTAATATCTCCACAGATTTTAAAAATAATAACCTGACTTTTCTGATCAGAAACTAAATTCAATGATTTAACTCTCACAGGATGTAAATGGGGAGTTTAGTCACCTAAGCTGAAACCTTTGGAATTCATGTACAGGAAAAAAACCCCAAACCCATAAATTCTTCAAAACTAGTTGCCAACTTAGTTGTATTATCAGTTTTACAATGACATGTAAGTACTTAAAACCGTAATGTTTCTGTGCTCTGACTTGTCTGATCTCAAGGTTTAACAGTGTCAGATGGTTTAGTACTTGCATAGAGAACAGGGGAAGATGATGATGAAGATCTATAGAAAATATTGCTGGCCATTCAATGGTTGTTACTGTTTCTGTTGGACAAACATCCAAATTTATGGAAAAATTAGGACGAGGTGAAGAAACTAACTTTTTTATGTGTTAATTGTCTATTATCTGCCTTTCTGAAAAACAAATGTAATTTACAAACATCTCTGACTCTATAGTGCAAATCAGGAGCGCTACAGGTTATACACATGTGTAGGTAGAATGCGGGATGAATGAATGCCAGCAGAGCTTACCTGGTGAGGCTTAAATGCTGGTATGATATGGTATGAATTACCTGAGAACTTAAGTTTGAGTAAGTTGAGTAATACCTTTAAAGGGCTGCAGCAGACCTGAAGCTGTGAATTGCGTGGAACTTCAAATGTCATAGAATACATTGGCAAAGCAGTTAGTAAGGAGTATAAGTGATTGGCTAAAATCCTCTCAGAGTAGTGTCTTCAGCCTGTGATTTGAAGGTCTGCCTTGTCTGCAGATTATTTTTAAGATATTTATGAAAGATGGTTAAAAAGCATGTGTTGTCACTGGGCTTAAGTTTCTGTGCAGGGATCTGTGCCTTCATCAGAAAATGGGGAGGAATCCTGTGAGAAATTACTGTAATATAGCACTGTTTTCCATGCAGGTTACTTGAATTAAATGGGTATGAATGTTTACTGTTCTTTAAGTCATCTCTTTGTTCTGTCATTTATTTCTAGCTGCTCTACCTGAGGAGCTGTGTAAACTGAAAAAACTGGAAACACTACACTTGAATGGCAATCACTTGAGGCAGCTACCGTCTGCATTTGGACAACTTTCAGCTCTCAAAACCTTGAGCCTTTCTGGGAACCAGCTTCGGACTGTGCCTACACAACTCTGTGGTCTTCGCCACTTGGATGTGGTAGATCTTTCCAAAAACCAGATCCAAAATGTGCCCGACACTGTGGGAGAATTGCAGGCTATCGAACTAAATTTGAATCAGAATCAGGTCTGGTAACTGAGATATTATGGGCATGTAGATTTAGGACATGGTTTATCTTGGACTTAGTGCATCCGCAGAACAGACATAATCTGAGACCATCAAAACTTTATAGCTAAAAGACATCTCCTGGACACAACAGAAATGAGGGATCATAACTAGAATGTAGGTACTGATACAGCCAACTGCCTGATCTGACTAACTAACAAATCCTGAATTTAGTCACACAGAAATTATTTGAACAGTTCTTGGGAAGGAATCTGAAAAATAGATGTGTAGATTGCCTGTCATCACAGAAGAAAAAAAAGTTACTTAGATTTTTGATCGTTATTATTGTTGCTTACACATTGTTGTTAAGTAGTTACTGTTAATGTAGTTTATATTTACATGGTAATTGTCCGTGTTAGTCTGAGACAAATCCCTTTAATCATGGATCACTAACTTTTAATCCCATTTCTCTTTGTTTTTTATTTCTACCAGATTTCACAGATCTCAGTGCAGATCTCCCACTGTCCACGCCTCAAAGTCTTGCGGTTAGAAGAAAACTGTCTAGAACTCAGCATGCTTCCTCAAAGTATCCTCAGTGATTCCCAGATCTCACTGCTTGCAGTAGAAGGCAACCTCTTTGAAATCAAGAAACTCAGAGAACTGGAAGGTTATGACAAGGTTTATGTCTTTTTTCTTTTATTTTGGTCATCTTTAAAAAAGAAGCTTCTGGTGAAGTCCTTACCCAGTACTTCCTCAGAGTACTAAGCTTGTATGCTGGTGAATAAAAGCACAGTCTATTGGTATTGTCACTGGTACTGGATTTGTAACTAACCTCTGAAAAGAATTTCAAGAGTTCTTCAAAAATTAACTTTCTCATAGGATTCAGGATCAGTATTCTTTTGAAGTTCAGTATCTTTTGAAGGGTAGCTAATGATGACCGGTGTGTGTCTTCACTTTGGGACAAAAAATAATGGATGCTTCCTATTAGGTAGCATTCTTAACTGTCTTATGTTAGTTCATCCTTAACACTTGAGATTTGACTGTTCAGCACTGTGAGGACTTTTTCTAGAACATTGATCTGAATTACAGCAGATGGCAGAAATTTTTTTTGGAGGGGGTTGTTTGTTTAAAATTAAAGCTTTAATGGTTATGTCTGGAAATGAAAATATGCTTTAGATGGAGAGCTTTTGAGTCTGAGAACAGAAGCTTAGCTGCTTTCAATAGTAATGAATCTTGTATTAATTTATGAATCTTAAATTTTTTTTGTTTTCTTTGTAGTACATGGAACGATTTACAGCTACAAAGAAGAAGTTTGCATGATCATTGTTCCGACCCTGCGTATTCCCAGTAAGAAGAATTAGTGACTGAAGCACCTGTTCACTGACTTAAACCAAGACTGATGGAGATGATCAGAGTACTCCTCTAGTAGTCTGATATGGTCTGTTAAGGCCACATTGAATAAACTTGAACTAGAGAACGTGGGTATTGAGCTGATGAACCTGCCCAGGGGCCAGTTTTGATTTTTGTGCCACTATAGCTTTTAACACAACACATGTTATCCTTTGTCAGGGCTTGTTCTTTCACAGAGAAAGGGAATGAGCATTTCAAAGTTGCCAGCTGCCTTTTGTCAGGAAGCTGGCTATTGATTTTTAGAGGATTATTTCTTCTGGAAACATTTTTCTATGATAGCACATGGAAGTTCTACCACCAAAGCAGATTTGAAACATTGTATGTCTTGCAGTAAGCACTATTCCACAGAGAAGAACTTTTACAGATGAGGTTTTAGTTTATAACCTGTGTAAGTTTTTTTATGAAGCACAAATAATTGTGGCTAAGTTGTTTTATTAACTGCTTCCGGTAAACAAATCACGGTTTGAGCATCCTTCATTTACATTTTACTGTACGGGCTTTCTTTTCCAATAAGCAAGAATTGCACTACAGTCCACTTCTGCTTGAGCTATATCAAATAAGAATTAGGTTCACCTTCAATGTATTCAGTAAAAATGTATATTGCGGGAAAATATAATATCCTTGCACTGATTCCTTGTGTACAGAGCAATGCTGAAAGTTTTAGTCATCAGCCTACTGCTTCTGCCTTATTACCAAAAGCACCTAGAAAGAACTAAAAATGTATGCAATTATGTAACTTAAACTGAAAAGGAAAATGTACTTGTTTATTTTAGTAAATAATTTTCAAAAAATCAGTTCAAGTTTATTTTGGTGTAACTGCTGCTGTTGTCACTTTAACAAGTAATACTAAGCTACTGCTGAAAGCCATCACTCAGGTACTTGGTTGCATCAGTTGTTGGCAACAGCTATACTTCTACTGCTTTGGGAATGCAGAGGATTTGAGTATGTCAACACTGTGGTAGCAATTCAATTAATAGGTACTGCACTCTCAAACCAGTGAAGTAGGAGCTGTACTAAATACAATTCCTCACAAGATAAGCATGGATGCATCTATTCCTAACGAGACCGTCTTACATTAACTACTGTTCTATACTTAGGCTTTCCTGCATGAGACAAGAAAGGCAGTTGGACAGCAAACTCCTTAAAGTTGCTGGTGTAATCATTAAACCTCCTCAACATCTCATGCCATCTGCAGTGAAGAAAAATAAAGTGACCTCTGTGCCAATCTTTTTCCTCCATGTAACAACTATAATTAAGATTAGTGATAAGTGGTTCTTTTATAAGATGCTCAGAAGAGGTATCTAGTTCTCTGACTCTGTTGCTGTCTTTCTTTCATTCTTGCATAGTAATACCTATTATAAGAGTGTTTTAGGGAACATCAGCTCCTTATTCAAAAAATGGATGTGATGCATCATTAAACAGGGAACCAGTTTTACTTAAGAACCCCCACTCCAGGTGTTACTTCACAGAAAAACTACTAACTTCCTCTAAGAAGTGGCTGACGGCAGACAATGTTTACAAGGCTACTTCATTTTGCAAGGCAGAACTAGGGAAGTGCTTTAAGAACACAACCTGCATGTTACCATAATACAAGGGCCTGTATAGTCAGAAATCTATTCAGCTTCATAGTAATAGACTCCACAGATTATGACAGGCAAATCCAGCAGTGAATAGTTTAAAGCACCAGGCTTGTTTTAAATTTTAGCTCCTTCCACCCAATACCTAAATCCTGTTTGAAGTATTAGATTTTTTTTCCTCTAGATTTGCCATGCATGAGACATCCACACAACAACCCCCCCCAGTTAGCAGATTCCCGCTTTGAACTCGCCAACTCTGACAACTAGAAAGGAGTGGTCTATCATCAGTATGTACACACTTGGCAATATTGTGTTATGGTGGGGTTTTTTTTGTTTCGGTTTTGTTTGGTTTTGTTTTTTGTTTGTTCTTTTTTTAACTGGAAATACCTGTGCTCAGACATGCTGCTTCTCTCATTTAAACATTTGTTTATCAGGATTCTTTTGTCTATTCAAAGATGTGTAAGATGAAAAGGTAGATCAGAACATTTAAAAATTATGCAGTTAGCATTGCTATAAAAAAAAATCTTAACTTTCTCAAATACTTCAAAAAGTAGTAAGTCAACATGTCTCTTATGTGATCACTAGTACACTTAGAAACCTCTCACTCATTGTTAGGTTCCTTTGCTACTTTGGAGTTATGACAGATATAAAAAATTTTTTTTAAAGGGGGACAACACCATACAAAATACTGAATGGTGCTAAGTTCGTCCTGGATTAACCAAATTTGTTCCAGAAGACTATTCCTGTTTCAATTAAAAAAAAAAAAAAAAAAAAGAATCAAACACAGTGGCTGATGTTCTCATATGCTTTAGCTCACAGCATTAAGTCACTTAGAACACTGTTCTGTACATTTCAGCACTGTATGTAATCTGTTCAGAGTTTTACATTGGGAGTTTCAGTTTTCCCTTCTCACCACACCCCCTCTACAAGTGACACTATAAAACAATTTTATTTCCATGCACAATTAAACTTGCAGCTTTTTAGTTTTGGAATTGAGGTAGAAAATGTTACCCTAGTTAACAATATAAGCCATTCATGGTTTTTTTTCAGATCTGTATCACTTGCTCTCAATTTTCCATTGCAGTAAGATACACTTTTCATCCATCTATTCAATCAACATTTAGATAGTGCACTGCTGTTTCAAGTGCAGCAAAGATGAATTGGCAACTGCAAGTCACTGCATTGTGTAAACAGCAAATTGTTTCACCATATAGCCTTCACAGAGGAAACTTCTGCAAGTCGCTGCACAAGCAGCATGCGCTGCAGTGGATACTATAGCTACCCCTGTGTTAAGAGGTTTAACTCATCTTTCATCAAAGAGTAGGGTAGCTTGAATTTACCAATTACCATCATTTAAGTGTATCCATGGGACACATGCTGCATGCTCAGAATAGTTATATATGCAGGCTGTCCCTAATTCTTTTTTTTTTTTCCTAGTTACTGGTAGAAATATACTATATGAGAAGTACTTCTTTCAAGCCACTCCCAGATACACTATTCTCTCTTACAGCTCAAAACCACTGCAAGGCAACACAAGTCTGTCTTCCCCCCAAGCATTCTGGGAATCTCAGGCTGTACTATCAGAGAAAATACAATTTAAATTGCCTCACAAGTGAATTGCATTGGCAGTAGGGTAAATTACTAGATTTCCCCTACTGGACTAAGTATTTACTAGGCATCCGTTACCGATACTTGACTGGAAAGGTTTTGGTTGGTTTTTTTTGTTTGTTTGTTTTTCTTTTCACTTAGTTCCTTTGCCATCCTGAAGCGTAGTTCCCATGTCAAAATTGCAGTCTTTCAAAGAAGAGATGGACACATTTCATAGGTTGAAGTTAGGTGATGTTGATTATGCAGGGATGAAAACTGGAGTGTTAAAAAAATCACAGTATTCCTGTCTTCCCAACCACACCCATTCCTTTGTTAGCATTAGGATTTTTGTGAGATAAAAATAGAAGGGAAACTTCCTAGTTGCATAGTAGCAGCTGGTTCTGCCAAGTTTTTCAAGGACAGGAAACTAAACAAAGACATTTCTAAGTGAAAATAGTTTTAAAACACATTCAGTTATAAAAGTATGTATTTTTTGTGCACAATATATAATTTTAACAATCAAAAGCAGAAACTGTAAACCTTCATTCTTAATAGCATTCAGAAATACAAAGACGTACAAGTGTTGATTCCATCCCATAGATATGGAAATTAAACATCTATTCTACAGACAACAGTAAGACAATCCAAGAAGCAGACTGTGTTTTTCAGTAACATAAAGGCACCAACTCCCTCATGGATTTGGCTCTTGCTGCATCAGAAAATAGTATTGATATTCCACTAGTACTCAAGCTTAGAGTCTTAGAAATTAATTTCTTCGTATGGTATTCATTGCAATATTACGATTCTGATACAGCAACCACAGCATTCTCTCAGCCAACGTGCTGATTTGTTGTTAGAGCTCAGGGAAGTCAAGAACACGGACTTGTAATGGCAAGGGAGAAAAACATTCCAATGTTTGGAATGAAAAACACTCCAATGTTTGGAATATCCAAATGCTACAGAGCAGGTTTGCACTGTTGTAAGCAAAATAAGGTAACCCCTTTAGTCTTCTGGTCCAGGAGACAATCATTATTAAATAATGCATACTTTGCTTTCACAACCAGCAGCAAATATTCCTTCAGTTAACCTGAAGTTTGTAAGAAGGAAAAAAAAAAAAGTATACAACTCCCATATGCTTTCCCATTCAAATGCTTGTCAGAAATCTACTAGGCAATGTTCTTAAAAGTACTCTTTGCTACTTGTGTTTTTAAGCACATAATCTTAATTTACTAATGGGGTAGATAATGAGCTTTTAATATTAATTACCTTTCCAACAACTACAGCCAGACAGAAGCCAACACACACTACTGAAGTATCCAGCCCCCTAAAAATGACATTACCTTATTCACATAAGGCAGTCTGCCACTGCCCTATTTACTACACACAGCAGCTCCATCCTTTGGTCAGTTTTTTGTTGTGTTGGGGTTTTTTTTGGGGTGTTGTTGTTTTTTTTTTTCTTTAAATATCTAGTTGTCCTGGGAATGAACTGAGAATACACCAGTAATACTGATTGTATTTCTACTAAAAAGAAAACAAAACACTTAACACTGTTTGTCTTGCATTTCAGTAGATTAGCGTCATCTCTCTAGCCCTGGGATTCCTTATTAATGGCTACAAGATACTTGTGGACCATCCTTTCAAAAACAACCACCCCATAATGCTATTAATTCTAATTATTCCTCCAATTAATTTGGTTTGAAGATTTTCACCATCCAACCTTGAGTATCACAGGTTATTCCAAAGCACCATTTTCACCTTTAAAACAGGTATAACATTGCTGTGTGGAGTTAGAATTGTACAGGTCACTTGCAATTTACTTGCCAAAAAAAAAAATTTCAAGAAAATCCTGGGATAAATCTGATTATATTACAGTAAAACCAAACTGGTTTTCTTCTTACCTCACCTGGTCAGAAACTCCTCTATTCTGCAACAGAACAGGAACATTTTAGTTACAAGCAACGTGAGCATGTAGACTTTCCAATTGCCAGTCCCAAAGTCTGCAATAATAAACCAGTCAGGAATCTATTTAGAACTAGTTTATTTAGAACTAGCATACAGTTCTTGAATAGGTAGTGCTTCCTCCAGACTGTGACAAAGAAGGTTCACAATAAGCTTCTCTGTTTTCAATAGGTTTAAGAAGCTCCCCCAAAGTCACTGCTGAGAGCAAACTGCACCAGATCTCAGTCATTATTTTGCACTGGAGAAAGGCATAAAATGAACTCCAGTGAAAACTGGCCAAAACAGAATCTGAATCTGGATGTGAAAAAGCTGCATGCTTTTTTCTTCCAGTTAAGATGCATTATTCTAACACTTAAAAGTTAACTTTTAGATGAGGGGCATAAAATTTTCCATCAAATAAATACTTTAGGGAGACAGTTTTATTTTCTTCTACTCACATGGGCATGGGGTTCAGATCAGGTATATATATACAAAACAAGTATTATCAGAACAATGCAGCATGATTTCCTAGTCATGGCCTCCAAACCTATGTCAATTTACAGTAAAGAAATGGAAACCTGTATATCCCTCTAGTTACCTTTACATTAAAGTTGATGTGGTTAGGAAGTGTTTTAAAGCCCTCAACCCACAAGTAGTAAGCAGTGGGCCTCTTCAATTCTGTAATCCACAAACTCAATCCCAAACAAATCATGTGGTTTGGATTGTAAAACTATGTTTAGCCTGCTAGAGATACAAGTCAGACAATATTCACCAAGTCCCTATTTTAGTGAACACACTCAATTTATGAGGTATTTCAAACAGTGCAAAGTGCCCTCTCCAACCTTCCACAACTGTGAATTCAGGTTACCCTGCTTGTTCAATTTTAATAAAGGACTGTATTTTGGGTGCAGGGGAAAAAAAAAAAAAAAAAAAAAAAAAAAAGAAAAAAGACTGGGATGGGAAATAAAACATGCAAGAATATTCTCAAAGCCATAACACTTTTAGCCCTGAGCAGTTTAAAGAAAGTGAAGGCAGATGAGTAGGAAGAAGTTATGTTGGCTGCTTTCTTGGAGTCAAGGCCATGTGTACATGAAACAATAAAAAAAAATAAAAGAAAGTTAATGCCTATAGAAAGGGTACTGCTTCATTTTTCCCAGACCCTCTTATTTCAGAATAGGAGAATTTTCACAGATTCATGAATATGGTGGCTTGCAGCTGGAGAGATAGTGTCATTGAATGACAGCAGGCTTTAATTGTCAATTAGTTTCTTGGCTCTGATGTTGGCTTGCTCAATGCGTTCCCTGTTTGTATCGGCCTGAAAGAGAGAAAGTCATAGGTCATTTGCAGACTTCATGCAAAACAATTTAAAAATTCAAATGGACATGAACTTCTGAATTGCAGGATATTAGCGTTATGGTAGACAGAAGAAAAGCAACTTGGAAGCTGGAAGTATTTTTAGCCAGCATATGCTGTCAATTTTGGCAGAAACATAATCAGGAGAAATAGTTTTCAGTCTTTAGCTAACCCTTACAACATACAGCAGCTTGCCTCAGCAAGTCAAGAAGAGCATTAACAGAACAAGGGGATAAAAATTCCCTCTCTCCAAGTGTTTAGACACCTTAAGGACCTCTACAGGCAGCTTTGTGGCTATGGACTAGAAGTAATAGTCAAAACTGGAAGTGACTTATGGGCATAAAGTCAGAATTATTTTGCTTAGTGCAAAGCCCTGGTTTTCATCCACACACCCTCCAGTGTCCTAGTGTCATAGTATGGTATCTGTAAGAAAACCACTTTATTTTATAATTGGTTTACTATTATAAAGCATCAGAAGTCAGCCACAGCATTTAGACTGAACAAATGTCAAAAGACCATTTTAGTGAAACATACGATTGGAAGCTTCGAAATAACTCCCCAATTATCCAGCCTGCAATGGGAATGAGCAGGAGGGGTAATAAGCACAAAACTAGCCTCTGCCCCCACCATGAGGAATGGAACTCCCGAGAAGCTCTGCCTGTGCCAAGTATCTGCCATTTCACACCTTCATACTGCAATGGCCTAGGAAGAGGACATCGGCAGTTCAAGCCCTTCCCTCCTCTTCTTTCCTTCCTGCCCTTTGGGTCAAGGGTTGGGGAAGGGCAGGAATCTACCACAGAAAACAGAGAATCTAACATGTTAACAACACTTTGTAAACACATTGGTCTAACTACTAGACCTTTTTCTTAAAAACTCAGTAACGTAAGCTTTTATTAGGGGTTTATTCAGACTAGGAGTCCTGCATAACACTGCAGGCTACCAAAAGTCACCCAGTCAAGCCTCTATGTTTCCCAGGTGAGTTGGAATCTTTCGTTTTTTAAAAATTAAAAATAAAAGCATCAACTTTATTCTGAAGTTAAGCTTAATACTGCTCTTTGTTTCTTTATATGATACTGTCCTTCGGAGATTTACCCTCAATGTTTTGATTTGGTTTCCACACTGTTAACTAGATTTAAAAACAGTTAGCAGCAGAAAAGGATTAATTTAAATATCCTGAGACAGGTTGCCAGTCTCAAAGCCAGGAATTGCACTTTCATTTTTATTGCTGTTTTGTAAAGCAATCCTAACTCATTTACATCATATTCTAATAGTAAGACTTGATCACCAAAATTTATGCAGACCACTAAAATGAAAGACCATCAGGCCAAAACAGGTGCTTGAAACTACCAGAAACACTACTGCTAAAACTAATTCCCACTTGCAGTCAAATCAACCAGGCAGTTTTCCATCCACTTTATAAGCTGTAAGAACTTCACACCTAATTTTAAACTCCAATTAAATTTTCTAGTGTTCTTTAAAATGTTTGACTGCTTTTACTTGATAATCACCTCAGATCTGCAGTTTCAGGGAACAGAGAAAGACAATTAAGGCATCCTCTATAAGATCACGTTGATTGGCCTTATTAATACCACAACCCCTAAATTACTAGACAAAATTGAGATGCTGACATATGTACAACCAGAATTTAGGTCAGACTAGCTCTGTATGTTTGAGAACATTCCATTCCCCTTGCTTTTAAACCTACTGGGCATTTCACGAGATCTTTGACTTCCCATTTTGTCTTAATTCTGTGATTTTACAGCAATTGGTGTTCACTTCTGCTTTTTTATATCTTTAATATACACTATTCATTAAAGCTCTCATTTCCTTTCTTAACCAGGATACCTGTAAAAGAACTTCTATTCATTTCAGAATATGGGAATTTCTAAAATAAAGCTAACTTCCTCATAAGTTGCCCTCTGAAAGAAACCCCCCCAAAACATATTTATATATACGATTCCTCTGGTTTTGGAAGCTAATCTTTAAAGCAATAAAATAAAATAAAGATGTTACTGGCTGTGACTAGCTTCATGTGCACATGAGGGCAGACCATGTCCCTGTGCACTTATAAAACCTAATATTCCAAAGTCTCCACAGCCCCAATATTAACCGTCCATGAGAATGAGGGCAATAAGTTACCTGTGTTTTATTTTACACTCAATAATTATAGTGACTTTTTAGGAATTCCAGAAGAATCTTGCTATTGTTAGAAATACCATTCCCTACCACGTACAAGATTCCCTGAAAGCAACAATCCCCCAGTTATACCTCCAATAAATGTTTGCCCTTTTGGTCCAATCAGTTTAGTTGTTTTCAGAGTAAGCAGTGACATGTGCTGTATTTTTAGGTTTCCTGACACTCTGAAGCATTTGAATTTTCAGCTACGTACCCAGATACCAAAATATATCTCTTGTTCAAAACACTGCAACCTAGAGGATGGTATAATCTTAATACATATTTACTGCAAATACAGGCAGATAGGACAGTGAGCCCATTCCTTAGAATTTCTCAGTTAACCACCTCTAAGCTGAAGGCAGAGAACACCTTTGACACTTACCTTTACATTTATCCGGTCTATTTGTTTATTCTGGGCATCAATCTCATTGCCCATATCCAAAGCCATGTTTTTCAAATTCCCAAGAATGTTTCCCACTTGAGCAAGATTTTCATCCATTTCATCTTCTCTGGCATCATTTGTTATCCTGCTCAAATAATTAAGACAAGGTTTCCAAGAATCAAGAACTTGCTTTTCCCTACTCTAAATTTACTTTAATAGAAATTGTTTGTTGCACAGTTATCTGACAAGCAGTGTATTCAAGCCAAGGTATGTTTTTCCCCTTTTAAAACCCCATGTATTCCAAGCAAGCAGCCCACCAAAAAAGGTGCTAAGCTAACCACTATTACAAAATAGCCTTAAAATTTAAAGTAACAGCTACCAGAGGAAGTTTAAGACATGAGTTTGTCTCAAATATACTTTATGACAACAGAAGTCCTTGATATTTTTAAGTCCCCCCAACAACTGAGCACTAAACTCTATAATCCTCACATTCAGAAACAGACTGATAATACAACCACCATGAAAAAGAAGTAAGTGTAAGATGAGCACTACAATACTGAAAGTGTAGGTGTCTGCCACCTCCTTTCCAAGCAGTAACAATTCCTCCAAGCAGTGGTAAAAAACTTACTATTTAGCAACTTCACTTAAAACGCATCTGAAAGTAGCTGACAACCAGTAATTTAGGATTTCTGCTTTTGAGATTGAGAAATATGAAGAAGCACACCTTGTAATATATCCACCACTTGGTCCTCCAGAAGTCTGAGGCTGCTGCTGATTTATACTTCTTGGTTGCATGGATATTACATGATCTGCTGAGTTCTCCGTTCCATCTCCCCAGGTTGCTCTGTAAGCCTTGCTAGCCTCAAAGTTCTTCGTCCTAATCCGTAAAAATAAAAAATCTGAACTGCTACATCAGAAATATGGCTTCCTGACTGAAGTTCTGTATTAATCTAGGATTTTCAGAAACAATTGTCTTGTGCCTGAAAGAGATTACATCTTGTATAGGCAAAGCCTTGTTCATACAATACAATTTCTTGTATCCGGATAGGACAGACATAACTGGGTTACTCTAGGGACAGTGATTAATTTGATCTTACCCTTTAATACAAGCACAGTCATTTCCTTAAAGTAATATACCTTACCAGAAGAGGGGAATCTTATGACAGTGACAGGAAAGCTTACACTGTCATAAGATAAAGTTGCATTTACAACAGGACTTAGTCTAGAGTCAGGATTAGTTACTTTTCAGGGAAGAAATGGGGATGAAGGAAAAAACCTCCCTCATACAAACAGCTACACTATGCAAGAGAACCATTACTGGGTTTTGTCAAACATCTGCTGCTGCCAAGTCTTTCTCTTTAAAATTAATGTTTCTCAGGTTAATTTTGATTATGAAATAACAGTGATCATGTTTAAATAGCTCCCTCATTGTGCAATTCCATTATACTAACTCCATTAAAGTGACAAACCAACTTACCATTACACTTTTACCACACCATTCAGAAGAGAAAAAAGAAAATTAAAGAAAGCACACTGACATGAAGCAAGAATCCCAGACCCACAAAAGCAAGAGGAGAAGAAAACATAACAGGGAAAATAGCTGATCTAAACTGGGGTCAGTTCTCATGAACCCTAAAGAACATATTTTGAGAATAACATTCTCATGTTCACCTTGTTTGCTGGCATTTTCAGGTTTAAGCTAGAAAATCCAGACCCCACTGCCACTTTTCTGCTTCTTTAAAAGCCTGTGAAGGGAAATCTTCACAGCGTGTTTCAGTACATCTAACTTTACAGTTAGAGGTAATCAATTCCTATATCTGTAGTGCCTTTTAGTAGCCCAGATGTTTCACATCTGAAGAGGTGTGAAATTAGCTGTAATGAAGAAGTATTCCCCTCATTCTGGCATTTATGTAATCAAAACAGGAAATAGTATTTCATAGGTCAGATCCTATGAAAAGTAATCTAGTATGAATACATCAAGGGGATGAAGTAGAATACTTTCTCAGTTCATAATGGAACTGTTGCACCCAGGACAACCCTGAAGAAACCTAAACTAGTCAATTCTAGCTCCTCGTGCATACACAGGCTTAAAGATCTCTAAGTTTACTGCAACTAGATTGAGCATTAGTATGAATGAGATTAAGATATAAAGCCACAACAGCAGGAGAGCTTTATATGCTTGGCTTTTGGATTAGCAAAGTCTTAGGTGCCAGAGGTAACCAAGGAATTTATTGAACAAGAACAAGTGGCCTGAAAACTACTTGCACATCTGAAGTAGACAACTAGAAACAGATTTGTTGCTCAAACTAAGCACAGTTAAGAACAAAGCATCTCACCACCTGTTTTTTTTAAGAGCTGTTTTTCAAATTACTACACATTCACTTTTCTTACGTTACATTTATGTAAGAGTAAGGCAATTTATACAACTTGTCAAAACAGCAAGGGCTCAAGCAGTTCAACGTTTCCACAGCTAATAGTAATTAACATTTTCTATTCACATCAGTATTACAATACATCACAGTCACAAGGCAACCTGCATGCAGACATCATGCACGTGCAAGCACAAATCCAATATAAGCATCACTTCAGACAGCTGGTTAAATGTACATCTGCACTAAGATGACTGACCTTGTCCTAAAATCCACTTTCACCAGTTAAGTGAATACAGCTTCTTATCCTAGTCTTCATTTTTAGAAAGCAAGCATCAGTGTTAGGAGAGAATAGAGAAGAAAGAATAGTAAAGACCAGCAAATAGGTAAATTGTTATTAGTACATAGATTATATTAGTGTACTGCCAGTATTTTGTGTTTTCACAAAGCTTTTATAAACAATCTAAGCCTAGGAGAAATGAGAAAAGCAATATTTAATTCAGCAAGCATTGTGATTTAGCTTTATGAAAAACATGAAAAGCTTTGGAGATAACTGGTTGACAAATAACTCTGACATTGACAGAAAAACTGATGTAATGGTTGATATATGAAAGGCATTCATGGCTCCTTCTTCATTGCCCTCTACTTCGCTAGTAGATTTTTCTGCACATTACTGCCCTTTTTGGTACACAACTCCATTTCTTTTATTGTTATCTGTATATTTTGAGTGCCACAAGAGTTCACAAATTCTAAGCTTACTTAGTGTCAATAAGCTGCTTGGCTTTGGTGAAATATACAGAAAACAAAGACCGAGTGTGTCAAAATGCTCAAAGTCCATCAGCTTGGTAAAACTAATACAAAGCAGTAAGCACACCTATCCAGAGTTCAGGACAGAACTATCTGCCTTTTCAAGGTATTAAAGCTCCAAGACTTTCAGCCTTAGAAGCCACATCCATACCTATCCTAAATGATCCTCAAAGTATTATTCTGGTGGATAAGCAGACTCAGCTACTCCAAGGAATTTTTACCTAAATTTCTGCTACCTCTCAGTTGAATAAGGTCGCTTTTGCTCACGTTAAAGAACTAAAAAAAAAACAACCAGACACATTACTCACTTCAGTGTTCACACTCTTAAAATAACTTACTTCTCCTTTACATGGAAGAACTATGATCACATCCAATTCACACAAATCAATTCGATACTTTGCTGCTTAAAGATAAAGCTAGCACACATCCAAAAAATAAGTATTGTTTTCCTTACAATACCAATTTCTGATCATTGTTTAGGCTGTTTAGGTCTTTAGAAGTACAAATCAAGTGCCATACAAAAGACCAGATTACTCTTAACTGACTTGGATATGGGAGCCATAACACTGATGTTATAAAGATACTGTGAAGCAGGTCTGCAAGCATTTATGTAGTCCTAGCAAAAGATTAAAGCTTTAACACTAATGTCTGTTCTTCCACTATCTTCCTCCCAAAAGCACAAACATTTTTTTAAATGCCTAGAGAACCAATATTACTGTCCTTCTCTGAAACAGAAGTTTTCTTGCTTTTAAGTACCACAAAGCTGCGAAAAAATTATTTCTGGAGTTAAATTTCTAACAGACAGGCACTTACATATAGCTGTTTGCAGTCCAGTTTGTTCTTATCTGTATGGACATTCATAGTATTCTACTAAATGTAAACCTTAAGGAGATTAGGGCACAATTGTGCATTATACAGCAGCTATATTTACAGTAAAAGGGGCACAATATATGGTTAGATGCAAGTAAGCTTTAGCTACTCTCATGCAATATTAAAAGGGTGCACCTCTACAAACCAAAACAGTCAACTTCCCTAGAGATTCAGCATTTTTTAATTAGCTCTTTTATTAGATACTATCTTCCAGTACAGTAGCTAGCTATTGGGAATATTCTAGAACTTCACACCTAAGTACCACTTTAACTGACCTGTTACAAGGACAGACACAGAGCCCACAACATTTGTTGAGCTCTGTCAGTGTCTTCTCAGCTTCTCTCATATCCTTATTTATCTGGTCCATGCCTTCTTCTATGCGATTTAGTTGTTCTGGAAGAGAAACAAGTAACCTGAATAAACAGATTTGGGGAAGGTGGGGGTGGCATATTAACATTTCTTTCAAGCAGGAACTTACAAGTTTCAGTTATATCTTTATACCAAGACTAATGCCTTTTTTCTTTCCTGCTTTCTGGGATTTTTTTTTTTTTTTTTTTTAATTTTTAACAAAGATATTAAGTGGTGTTTTGTTTACTACATTGAAAATATTTTCCCCTATCCTTAGAGCATCACAGTTACAGTCATACTATTGTGGAAAGGAAAGGCTTCTGTAGTAGAGTGGTATTACATTGTAACTAACATGGTCTCTCAGCTACTTTAAAACCCCTTTTAAATACTACAAACACACTGGAATAACCAATTAGCAAATCTCATTTTCACATAGGTAGTCCTTAATAAGCCTTTAGTTTCAGCAACAACTCTTGAATGATAATCCTTCTTCTTACAGTCATAAAATTGATTTTTAGCTAGAGAAGAAGAATGAAGAACTCACCTCCCTGTTCACCCAGCATGGTGATAGTTTTGGTACCGACATCCTGGGACTGCAGAAAGAAATGTATTTGCAGATATAAACCCAGATTTCAATACAGCAGTGCAAAACCAGGTCACCTCTATAGTAAATTTGATAAGCCAACCAAGTTCATAATAAAACTCTGTGCTATGAATAATTTCTGTAGCAAAGCTATGCTAAGTTTCAAATTAGATCCTATGTTAGGCTGATAATAATCTCACCTGTTACACTATCACAATTGGTCGGGGGTTTTCCGAGTTGTTTTTTTTTAAATATACATTACAACAAGATGATAAAATTTATTGTAATACTCAGATTGAACTATGACAACGTCAAGCTAAAAAAGTAAACCTAGCTATGTTTTGTTTTGAAGAGTGGCATTTAGTTCATTCTTTATCCCTACACCCTTCAACAGGGCTGACAAGGCCTTTAGTCCTGGACGCCAGAATAAAAGAAAACAAAACAAAGCCTGCAAAATCATTTTTGCAAATTCAGCAGAAGAAATCAGGAAGAAAATAGCCCATCTCTAGTTTTAGAACCAAGCAAAAGAAATCAGTAGTGAGGAATATACCACAGTACAAGTCTTTGCTGGCTCAAAGTCTTGAATCTAGCCATGGAAGTTCCACCCATGCTTTACTGTAAACTGGCAGCACAGAACTGTCTGTGGTAAGAGTCATTTAGGTTCTATGAAACACCAAACTATGATACCAAGAGAAATTATGTCAGCTTATTAGATGTTCTTAACGTTTTTTGTTTGAGAGATGCTTATTAGGCTATGCCGATTCAAATGCCTCACTGGTTACAGTACGATCTTCAGTTCCACAGCAGCCTGCTACTGTCTGGACAGTGAGTACAGGCTCTAAAGCAGTAATGATCAAACACTTTAGGGTCCGTATTAATTGGATTATTTTTTAGTGTTCTCACACTGACAATAAATTGTCTCAAGTCTTCAGCACTAAAAGTCTGGGCAATAACTTTGAAAGGCATTACTGCCTAGTCTCTGGATTCCCATTTGTCTATGGCATATCCAAATACTAGCAGAATTGTCTTGCTGAACCAGTTAAGCTTTAAGTCTACCAGAACTGACTGTCAGTCATGTTATCTTACTCCCTACCAACAGGATGACCTATATTTTTTGAAATTACAGTATCAAAAGTAAACTTTCAGTCATTTTTACACTGGGGCATGCAAGCTGTAACAGTGTAGAGGAACAGATTCCTCACACAATGTCACCTAGATAAACCTGAAATACAGATTTATTTGTTTCAAGTTATATACAAGAGTGTTAAAGAGTTTCATCATCATATTTAACTATCTTTAAAGTTGAAACTGATGAACAGATTGTAAGAAAGTACATGCAGAACTACTTTTGTTTAGAACCAACAGCAGCCCTACCCTCTACTACCCCACCCAACTGAGCCCTGCCCTCCTCCTCAAAGGAAGACATTTTCATGCTGTTCGCAGGTCAAGCGAGCTAAAAGATGAATGATATGAGAAGCAAGTGATACGGTAGCCAAAGCCATAACTGACCATCATAGAAGACTTCTTATAACTCATCTGTAACATTTGGAGATCAGGCCATTTTGTTTAAGAGGAAAACAGGTAAAAAGGATATTGATCCTTCCGTGATCTGACTTTACGTAATGTTTTTCACATTATGTTTAAGTCATTCCAACTCTACTACTGAATTAAAGCAGCAACTTCTAATAATGAAGTATGTGTCTCAAAAGTTTGAGAAAGACAAAAAAGTGAGTCAGATCACTTTGCAATAGTTAACATGCTATTTCTTATACTTTAATAAATCCCCACGGAATTCAAAAGCTTTTCCTTACCTCAACAGCCAAGCTGAGAATCCTCCTTGTGCTTTCCAAAGACTAGAAAGAGAATTTTAAAGTGAGTGTGTTAACAGTATATATCAGTGTCTGAAAGTAGTATTTACCAGTTCATTGCAGTAAGGCAACTAATATACAAAGGTTCATCAACCTGTCTATATGTAATACATGCTACAACACAGTTATAGTGGCAGAATACTAGAGTTTTTTCAGTAACTAGTAAACCCTTTGTTTTTAGTACTTGCTAGTACTTTGCTTATCCCATTGGAAGGTGATTATAAAAGAAATATATTCAAATTAATTCTAGTTAAAAGAAGTCATGAAGTATCAACATGATTAGGAATAGCGTAGGTACCCAGCCTGCACTGTCTCAGTAATCAGGACTGGGTGATCACTACTCAGTCAAGTAGGTGGCTTTACAATTCAGAAGTTTAAATTCATTCTTACTTTTAGGAGTAGTCTTCATTCCAGTATTTACCAAGTAAAGGGAGAGTTTGAAACATTCTGCTATACCCTTGCAGAATCACTACCCTAGACTGTCTTTATTTTTAAAGGACATTGTAATCTTTGCAGCTAAGTACTGTAATCCCAGATGGCTTCCTACAACATTTACCTCATCCGTGACCTGGTTGGCCCTCAGCTGAATTTCTTCAGGTGATAGTTCAGCCATGATGATGAACTATTACTTGTAAGTAATCACACTAAAGAGAATCTTCCCCCTGTAATAAGAGACAGCAGTTAAGCATCAGAATAATCCTTTTATCAGTGTTTTTAGTTGAAACTAGAAGACAGGTCAAAAAATGAAAGCCTATACATTTCATTCTGCTTAGTATAGCACCTGGTTAGGACTAGAAAGCACTAAAAGTATTATTCAGCCTATATGACATAATGAGGAGCTAAGAGAAATGCAGGAACAATCAGTATGTGAAATAGTTTCCTTTCCAAGACTTGGCTTCCTAAACATTTTTGGAAAATTCTATCTACTGTTAGTTTAAGGTAAAAAAAAAAAAAAAAGAAACAAAGTCTTAAAATAAAAAGCTTCTCCATGTTGGAAAAGCACATTGGTTTACCCAGTAATCCAGAAAAAAAATTCATTAAGGCATTTAAGTTACTAGCATAAGCTTGAAATCCCTCAAATGGAAGGGGAAGAACACTTCAACAGGTAGTCAGAAGGGGAAACACTTTCACAGACCAAGCACCTTAGAAGGATTCCAGTAACACTCTAGAAATAGTTGTTCTTACAGTATGGTGAATCTCTCAAATGCAAAATGATCTGCAAAAGTTTTAAATGGCATGTCTGCAACTCCAGCAAAGGTTTTCAAAACTACCTTTCTTATAATAAAGTTAGGATCAAGATTTTCATAACTGAAGTCCCAAGACATCATGACTTAACTTTTGCTATGATCAGGAGATATGTTTTTGCCTGAAGAGACAAGAGGAAAAAGCAAGCCCATCAATAATTGCATTCTTATCAGAGCCAGGTTTTCAGAGCTAAGAACCCGCATTTTTATTGGAGGAATGGTAATAAAGCCAGCACCCCTAGCAATGGGAAAACAGAGCTCCCAGGCTATAAAAGAATTTAATGAGATAGGAGATGAACTGAGTAATAAGAGGATTTTTTTAAAAAAGAATTTTCCCCTTAACTTTAGATTAATCCTTGCTCTTTCCCATGAGTAGCTTCCAATTAAATTCACATTATCCATTGAGACCACGCCAAATATCCTGCTTGACCAACAGAACTATGTTCCATTTTTCCCCTACAAGATCAATATTTTAGAAGGCATAACATTAGTAACTGCTCCTAGAAGGGCAAATTCATGCAGATTCACCCAGCTGTTAGCTAAAGAATGGGTGTTGTTCACCGCTCTTTGCAGGAAGTGTGCATACCTCTGAGGGTGAATTGAAATCAAGACACCTAATCCTTTATACCTAATCCCTTACAGCTGAAGTACTTCAGGATTTAGAGAATATTTCAGCAGGTCTGGTCTTTAGCACCTAACATACCTCCTCAGCCTAAGAGTATGGCTCCAAGAGGTTTATCCAAGTAGGTCTCAACAGAAGTTAGTTTTTGCCATTGCTAAAAAAACCCACACCAAAAACTCAGACATTCTCACACAAGGCCTCTAATACCTCAGTTTGAAGTACTCTAATCTCACTATATAATCACAGAGTTATCTTTTCATTCACAGGCTTAAGCTCCTTTCATGAGGTTTATTTAGAGCAGCTCAGTCCCAACTTTGAATTTGGGAATGCCCTTCAAGCTGGTTTACACAGCTACGGACCAGTAAAGCAGGGACAGGGAGTAAAGGACCTATTTTCACTGAATTAGATTAAGCATAGGAAAATGACATCAAGCTGGTTCTTTGGGTTAAGATCTCACATTTACTTAATATTCAGAAACAGGATAAAATTTCAATTATCTAGGTGCACTGAACAAGCAGTATCTGGATTACTGTAATTGTTGCAGGCTTGGCAAGCCTTTCCCTACTTTGGGTGCTATACAGTCAGGCACTTCCGCAGCTTGGAGCCATAAAACACGTCTCATCTTGGACAGCAAAAGAGATACCATGTCCCCACCCTATGAATACAACAGCTTGCCAAGAGTCCCATTGTAACTGCAGAACAGGGCCGGAAAAGCAGCTGTACTCCCAGAGTGACCTGGAGATTTCTTTTGCAGCAGCCCTGGTGTCCTGCTTCCCTTTGCAGCTGTGGTTTCAGGCTACCCAGGAGTTCACAAACCAGCATAAACACAACTGCTGGCCTTGTGTAACCCTGGCTCAGAAGCTGTATTTGAGTTACCCAAGAGCCATACTGCAGCCAACACTACACAACACAATAACAGTTTCTTTGCTTTTGAGACAAGGGCATGAAAATAATATTCTCAAACATGCATAAGAAGGATTGTTTATAAGTCTTTAATGGGTAGTAAGACTCTTACCTTTGAACAGATGTTTACAAATACATTATACTACTACCTTCATGTTGAGAAAGCACTCAAAATCTGAAGAAGAATGCATACTTTATTAGGGCAGATACTGAGTTTTGTGCTTTATACAATAATGCCAGAATGTTGTCCTGTGCCAGTAGAACCACAAGTTCATAGAGAAGCCATTGAAAAACAAGCCAGCAGTGAGACTGAAAAAGGAGAAGGAAGGAGACAGTCAGCACTTCCAACTTCCAAGCTAGTAATTCTTGGTGGTACAGTTTGGAAGGTAACATACTACTGGAAGCTGACAGTCATTAACTAATTTCAGGACTGAAGCTCACATACACTATACTAAATTCACCCTGGGCTTGACAACCACAATATTAATAAAGTCCTATGAAAGAGAATGCCATATTGAAATCTGATAGTAATTACATGAAGAGACACAACAATTACATTAAAAGCTACTTCATGTACTCTTAGCTATCAAACTATTCCCCCCAACTTTGTCCTATTTACGTTAACTCACTAAGGAACTAGCAATCCATTGACACAAATAAATCACTACTAACACACTAAAGCAGAAAGTATCTGAAGTTGTATCTGACACCAGACAATGGCTTGAAAACACAAGCACTTGCCACTGAATCTACCAGTTCTAACAGATGACAGACAAGCTTTGCTTTCCCCTAGCTTGCTCACAGCTTCCTGAACAATTCAGCTTCCAGACAGCAAGAAGTTCTATGGAAACCCCCAGCATTACTCCCACTTTTCTCCTAAATCAATGGTATTTGGTCTTAAAACTGGTAATGAATTGACCTAACACTGAAGAAATCCAGCTGCGAAATAGGAAGAAAAAAACACCTTTCTGCACAGCAGATGCCCATAATACAGAGCAAAAAAGTTACTTGCAGGATTCCTCAAAGCTGAGGTATCCATGTGCTTACCTTCTGATTCTCATATTTGGACACCTGTTGTGTTTTGCCTCTTGTGAGATGAAAACAATCTATAGTGTAGTTCATATGCTCAATTTACAGTTACTAGGATAACTGACCTATGTGGGAGGAAGCTAAATAAAACCACTCAAAACACTTGGTTAAAAGACAGTGGTCTGACAATCTTATCAAGGATAATAGGGTACAGCTACCTGCTGGTCTTTTCTGATGATTTCTTGAGGTCTTACGTCACTGAAAACAGTGACAGAACCTTTCTTTCTCTAGACTTCCCAGCAAGCTTACCTGCCTTCACTTTTCAGCCATTGCCATTAGAGCTATGCAAAACAAGATTGCATTTCCCTCTTAACAGGTTTAAGAAAACACGCTTTTTGAATTGGTTTGACTATAATGTCTGTTTAAAGCTGAATATCCCAAACTGATGCATTGTCTGTTTAAAGCTGAATATCCCAAACTGATGCATTAGACTCCAAAAAGCAGTAGTTTTATTCCCATTAGTTTATACAACCGAGTTGGCCAGCACTGCGTTTGTAAACACACACACACACACAACCTGCACAATAGCTCTGCAGAAGTAGTTAGTGCCATGAGGCGGAATAGAGAGACATTCCCTAGGCAGTAACAAAAAGACTTCTCACCACACAGCAGTTTAACATCCAAAAAAGCACACAGGAGTAATTGAGAAGAACCCAAATATTTCCAAAAAAGCCTGTTTCCAAAGATGGAGATATAAGCTTGATAGCTGCCTGTCTAATTGGAATAGCTGGAACATAGTAGGTGACTTTATTGCAAGGTATATCTAAAGAAGTTAGAACACCCAAGGTGAGGCCTTTTGTATTGAAATAATAGCTTGGCTATTCCAACAGAACACAGTATACATACATAAAGAAAGGATATTCATTCCCCCCTCTTTCTGCCTCGGAATCATAAAGCACCCACTGAGGCATCCAGCTCTTAAGTTAATGGTATATGACAAAATGATTTTCATATCCAAGACATTAAGATTCCTTAATAAAGACAACATATTCAGGGAGAAAACACCTGACATGGCTAAAGTGTTCCTGGCATGTATTTTTATTATAATGTAAGACTTGCTAAGGTAAGCATTTATTTTAATATCAATGCTCAGTGCCTTTTTTCTTTGCTTTCCTTCTCCTACCATTTTTAAAATCCTAGCCACAAAGTAACCAAAATAAAAAAGACAGCCTACAAAGAGACTTCCTAATTATATTACAACAACATTCTGCTATTTTAGTTTATTTTCCCTCTAGAGTGGTAAGTTTTAAACAAGAAACTAATGTGCCTAAATACAAAGTAGAACTCCTTTAAAGGAGGACATAATGTCAGCTGTATTTACTTTTTTTAAAGCAGAGTACTGCAGTACTTACTCCATTACCAAACCAAACTGCAAGTATTAAACACATTTCAGTGTAACTCCGCCTCTACCCCTTGCATAGGAAAACCTGACAGCTACAGAGTATGCAGAACTAAGCTTGCTACAAAAAAAACCACATTTTCTTGAAGCAATGGGCCTCATGAAACTTTCCTACCATGAAACTTAGTAGACTACAACACATTCATCATATTAACTATCACAGTCTTATAAAAAGGAAGATTCATCAAGAAACAAGAGCAGCAAGGAAATAAATGCAGGGCCTGCAAACCATTAGAATCTGTCTTTCCTGCCATGTTTTGTTTTGGAAATGGTGGGGGCAGAAAAAGTTCTTTGAAATTCCAATTCCAAACACAAGCTTTAGATAAGATGTTATCTCTTCACAAGACTACTCATATTGTGCTAAGCCATCCTATAAGCTCACTAGTATAATGCATATTAAAATTAGGATATTACAGTCCAAGCCAGTTGAGGATGGATTAGGCTTAAGTTACTTCTATCCCTTGGAAAAAGGGAACAATAAAGTAAGGGAAATAAATTTATGTCTGTACAGACATTTTTTCCATTTACTATGCATTTACTCATGGCTCCAAAAACCCTGAAAAATCTTCAATTCACTCTCCTATGTGAAGTTGTTAGGCTGGAGAAGACTGAGGAAAAGACACAGCAAAGGTGATTTTACAGAACTGTTTAAAACCTCAGGGTATTTCCTGCAAAAGAATGAGGGATATGACACACACTTTTGGGCTGACTTTACCATGGTGCCTGACCCTTTGAAAGCATAATTGGCTTAGAGATCTTAATTTGGTAAATCAACACACCCATACAGCAGCTGGAGCATTTTAGTAGGTTCTTTTTCTAACCTGAAAAAACTGGAAGGTGATACAGCTTGATGCAAGCTATGTCTGTGTTAGCAGTAGGGTGATCCCATGAGAGTACAGAGCAAACTTTCATTTGGGGAAAGCGCTGCTCACATTACCACATTTCAGATGGATCAGTCACAAATACTTAAGCAGAGTTCTGCCCCAACCCCAGCTACTGAATTGGGAGCTAACACCTGCCAAGTCATAACTTTCAAAAGACTGAGAGCAACAGAAGCAAATCTAGTGTTAGGAATACCCACAGTGATCTGATGTCTGCATGTGTAAGTCTCCAGTTTAAAATATCTGCTTGTGATCAGAAAGCTAAGACAATATAATTTTATCCAAAAGCAGCTCTCTGGCTGTATTCCCTGAAAATAGGCACATTAGAAAATTTTGGGGAAAAAACCCAACAAACACAAACCCAATATTTGAATTGACAGAGTCCCAAGGTCAAAGTACTGTTTCATGCAGCCAGCAAAAACTTAGTCATCTTTGCCACCGATCTTTCCAGAGCACACAGTAAAAAATTAACATGAAATCTTTCTTTCTTGTCTCTGTCATTGGTCTAAGATACTCCTCTGCACCACTAAGGGTTTTTCTTAGAAGTGTTTTCTTTTTCATTCAGAATTACTTGTAAACTGGATGCCAGCTATTTATGGCAACATTCAGTTTCCAATGTAAACAAGTTTCAAAAGCCATTACAACAGTGAGTGTAATGCATAGTCTTTTCAAGGTGTTTCCAATCCCAATAATCTTCTGAGGCTTATAAGACACTTCCAAGGTAATGAAAGCTCTAGTATGCAATTCACATGCTGTTTGAATATGCTTTTCTTCAGCACTAGCTGAGAAGCAATTCTAAGGCTTATTATCTCCAGAAAAGAAGAAAATTTACTTCCTTGTTTTACAACAGTCTTGGCATATTGAGGCTGTGCTACCCAAAGCACTCAAAATGCATAAGAATTTTTTGTCCTACCAATCTTTGTGATTTAAACCAACTACAGGGTACCACAAGGTCTAATAAAGTGCTTGCTCAGGTGCAATTACACAGCCGACATCTGGAAAGGACTGTAGGCAGGGAGACACTGTCAAAAGTGACAAGTTTTCTTAAGCCAGACAGGTCTATTTGCACCAGACCAATAAATTGTTCTGATTGCTTGCACTTTCACAAACCCACCTTGAATGATCATAAGATTTTTGTCCAGCATCTCTGGCTGACATGCAGCAGTTTTGTGCCTCTGACAAACTGAATGCCTTCCAGAAATTTGTCATACATTGATCACATTTGCTAAATATCATAAATTAATTCCTTACCATCTGGGGGTCCTCTATTTGAACCTAGCCCCTTGTCTACCAAGTTATGCTTCTAATCAATATCACAAACTTTTCTTCCTCCTTCACTGATAACTCCAAACTAGAAGTTAAGCACAAACTTTTCCTTTTTTTCCTGTTAAGGATATTCTGATAATATCAACAACAGACACCAAGCTGTGCCTTGGTGCCTGGTTCCCTAAATGGAGAATAAGTTAGGGGTCCACAATTTTGAGTAGGTGTTGTGGTTTAACCCCAGCCAGCAACTAAGCACCACACAGCCGCTCACTCACTTCCCCCCCCCACACCCAGTGGGATGGGCGAGAGGATCGGGAAAAGAAGTAGAACTCGTGCGTTGAGATAAGAATGGTTTAACAGAAGAGAAAAGAAGAAACTAATAATGATAACACTAATAAAATGACAACAGTAGTAATAAAAGGATTGGAATGTACAAATGATGCGCAGTGCAATAGCTCACCACCTGCCGACCGACAGCCCGCCAATCCCTGAGTGGCAATTCCCTGCCCCCACTTCCCAGTTCCTAAACTAGATGGGACATCCCATGGTATGGAATACACCGTTGGCCAGTTTGGGTCAGCTGTCCTGGCTGTGTCCCCTCCCAACTTCTTGCGCCCCTCCAGCCTTCTTGCTGGCTGGGCATGAGAAGCTGAAAAATCCTTGACTTTAGACTAAAAATTACTTACCAACAACCAAAAACATCAGAGTGTTATCAACATTCTTCTTATACCTAACTCAGAACCATAGCACTATACCAGCTACTAGGAAGACAATCAACTCTATCTCAGCTGAAACCAGGACAGTAGGAAGTAAAGTGAGAGAAGAAGAAACAAGCGTAATACTTTTGGCCATGGAAGACACTAGCTGTGAGAGCTGACGGTTAGTGTAAGATTCTCTCTTTAATGCCAAAACCATAAAGTTTTTATTAAGTTTGCCTTCTAGAATACTTTTTTTTCCTCTCTCTCAGAAGAGCTATTTCCAAGCTGTGAATGAAAACCACATGACTCCTACAAAGTGTTCCAGCAAGACTCCATGCTTATATCTTCATGTTGTTTTCCTCTTCAACAGCTAGTGGAAGGTTCTGGCAGTCAGGAATTAAATGTTGCCGAGTTGAGTGGAAAACTTTCATACATATACATCCAAGTTACTCATTTTCATAAAATAATGATACGAAAGAATCCCACCCTTTCTGTTTCCAAATAACTACATTTGACTACCTCTTAATATCAGATAAATCAGAAAGTAATACTTCTACTTTATCCTTTTAACATAATCCACTAGTAAGAATACCAAAGTATTAAACCTTAAAATCCTACAATTCCCAGTTCACTAGTTCTTTCCTTGGACATTTCATATACATACCAGGGAAGAAATTTTAAATAATAGCTACTAACCAATACATCCAAAAGTATGGTTGAGAAATGCAGTCTATGCCCCCTTTTGGGTAATTTTACCACAAAGGTAGGAAGCATGAGATGACACAACCCTGCTGTTGCAGCAACTGACTGAAAGCCAGTATCTCATGGGCTATGCTTTAAGCCATCAGCAAATTGGTACAGCCTCAAGTGATCACAGATGCTCCCTCAGTTTCTTATCTTGTAAAGCAAGTTGTTGCCTTCCCCAAAAGACAAAAAAATCATGAAACAATATTCTTAGAAAAGTGCGAACATTAGTTACGAAATTTCTGTGCATTCTTGCAAAGATAAAAAAATTAGAGAGTTTATAAATTAGATGGCTTTGTACTGAGTGTTTCTTTTTTTGTTGTTCTTTCAAATTCTTCATATCACTAACGTAGAAGGAGGTGTTTTGTTAAAACCCTTCCTTAACACAAACAGTTACCCTACTTGTTAGTCAGCTGAAATTCAGCCCAGCTAATGCTGGGTGGTACAAGGTATCAGCATCAGAATGTACTCCTCCGTATGATATGCCTACAAGATAAATGAATAAAGCATCTGTGACCCTGGGGAAAGAGGCCAGGGCCCAAGAACAAGACACTAGTCTGCATGCTTCCTGCTTTCTCTTATCAGCTTCCTGAACACACTGCACAGAGGCGATAGTGCAGAGAATAGGCGCTAGTAATGCCACCTCCTCTGTGCAGTGTGTTCAGTTCTATATTCATCTCAACAATTCAATTTTGTCCCTGGAAAAGCCTCGTGATGCCTCCTCCAAATTAGTTACTGGCCAACACAAATTAACAATCAACCCTAGATCCACATACAGACAGCGACAGATTCCATTTCTTCTTAATGACACGAACTGTGCTACATAATAAGCTACTTCAAACACTGCAGAGCAGGGGAGGTCAGGCATATAGGTTGGCTACTAGACCAACAGTAAGCAATTAATTGCTCAATTCAATGAATCAAGCAATTGACATCATAGGAGGCTTTTGCTTTGTCCCTAAACACCTTCCTACATAGCTGTTCTCTCTGCACCACACAAACAGCTTTGTTTATGAAGAATTAAAGTACCACCCAGCTGCTTAGTTCTGAACGCTGATCATCTATCTACTGCCCTTTTTAAGACAGTGAAAAAGAGGAAGGTAGCTAGAGAAGTTGCATAAAAAAATTTCCCAAGTTTCTTAAGCTCATTTGTTTAGGTTGACAAATCATGCCTGTTGTTTTGATAACCTTCATTGTATGAAGCAGAAGTAAAAGTGAAAAGAGGTGAAGGAAAAAGTGAAAAACAAAGCCGACTTCGTTAGCTTCGCAGAAGGGCCAAGGGCATCAAGCTAAGAGAAGCACAAAAGCACAGGTTACTTCTGATGGTTATCGTTTACCACGCACCACAACAGCATCTCACCCACTAGTCTAAAGGCGGCTGGGCATAACGCAAGCTGACGAACGCGTAGCAAGAGGCGGGTTTCGTCCCGTACCCCACTAACGGCTCAACTCGAGGGCTCTCACCAAGCCAGTAACAAAAATACCTGGAAACGGCGCTGACCTCCCTCGCAGGGGAGGGCCGGGCGAGGCCTCCCAGCACCGAGGGGACGCCGAGGCGGGGGCTTGGAGCGCCCTCCCGGGCCGCCCGGACCCCCACCAGGCCGCGTCCCGGTCACCCCGTTACCCTGCGCTGACTCACGGGCCCGGCAGCCGAGACAAGGCGGCACCCGCTGGGCCAGCGCGGCCGGGACCGTCCCGTCCTGTCCCGCGTAGGCCCCCACCGGCCCCCAAACCCGCCCCGCACAGGGCGCTACGCGGCAGGGAGGCGGCCACAGACCGGATCCGCCAGCCGGCTGCCCCGCCCGGGCAAGCCCGAACCGCCGTACACTTACCGGCGCCACCACTCACCTCACGGCCCACAGCCGCCGCCGCCGCCGAGCCGAGCCGAGCCACGCCGTGCTGAGCCGCCCCTTTAAGAGCCCATGTCCCGCCCGTCCCCGGTGCCGACCGCCGACCTGCGAGCCCGTCACTGCCCGTCCCCCGGAAGCGGGAACCGGCACCACCCATGGGAGGCGAGGGCTGCGCGCCACTCCCAACATGGCGGCAAAAAGCGGACCCGCCCTCGCCGCGCCACAGGCAGGGCGGCGGGAACGCCGTGTACACCCGGCCCGTGTACACCCAACATGGCGCGACGCGGGGTGCTTGTGCGCATGCGTCGGCGTCCCGCTCTTTTTCTCGGCGGTGTGCTGCCTGCCGTGTTAGCGCGCTGGCTGTGCCGTCGGGCCTCGCTAACTGTGGCTACGTCAACAAATGGCACAGTACAGAAATAACCCTATTTATATCAGTGGGGCTTTTCTCCGGGTAAGTTACCCTCTATTGGGAGGAAGCGTGCCAGCCCTTTTTCTGTCACCAGAGACGAGGGCAGAAAGCGGAAAGCTGCCGTTCGGAATCACGGACCTCATCTTTCTTAGCTGAGCTGGGTAGCCTTTCCTGAGACGTGTTCCTTCTTGGGCGTGGGTAACTTCTTCCCTGTTCAGGCTGCCGTTAGGATCCCGTGCCTGCCGTGAGGCTGCTAACTGGGAGTGCGGCTCGGAGCGTTCGCAGTACCGAGGCCCGCAAGCAGCTTAGGCGGCTCCTTGAGGCTGTACGAGGCCCCTCTTCCAGTGGAACCGCTGTGATCCTGGAACGGGGCCTTGGTTTCCCTTCTCTCCCTCTCAGGATGCTCAGAGCCCTGGCAGCGTTTGGCTTCTTGAAAAGTCCCATTGGGCTAGAGCGTGTCACGCGCTGCCCGGCCCGGGCACAAGCAGCACACGCTGTTGTCCTTCTGTCTTTCAGAGTGCTCTCGGGGCAGGTTTCCCAGACGCGGCAGGACCGGCCCAGCACGATGTCGGTGGCTTCTGGCTGCTGAGGCACCTGCGGTCTTCGGCGCCCGCTTTTTACAGCGGTAGCACGTGGCGCTACGTGTGCCCAGAGCGCTACGTTTACGGACAATAATAACGTTTATTATCGTTATCCGCAGGTAAATGCCCCCAACTGCCAGCAAGCGCCGCTGCCCTCGCGATGAATTTCGCCCCTGCCCAGGTGTCTGGCCGCCAGGACTACGTTTCCCGGCAGGCACCGCGGAGGCGCAGGCGCAGCTTCCGGCGCGCAGCGCGGCCGCCTTCCTGCCAGCGCATTGGCTGTGCCGGGCGCTTGCCCCGCCCCGCCGTGCGCCGCGGGTCTCTGTGGGGTCGGCCCGGCGCTGGTGCTGTGAGGGCGGCGGGCCCCGGGGCAGGCGGCGGCCGGGCCTGGTCGGTCCCGGCAGGGGGATGGGTTTCCGGGCCGCTGGCCTGGTGAGGGGTGTGATGTGTGAGTACCGGGGTTAGGGGGAGCAGAGGGCTGCGGGAGCTCTGTGGCGGCGGAGGGGGTGATGGGGGGTGGCTCCGGCTCCGGTTCTGGCTCTGACGGAGGGGGCGACCTAGGGAGGGGAGCGGGGCAGGCCCGGCCCGGCCTGGAGGGGCTGCAGCGGGCACCTTGCCTTGGGGCGGGCATACGTGTTGCTTTGCGTTGTGAGCATCCCTTATTGCTGCAGTGATCCCTGAACTTTGTTGTGCTGTTAAATACAAGCTTTGTTAGAGCAGGTTCTCTGTTGCAGATGTGTAGCTGTCGTGCTGTCTCTTCATACCTGCTGGAAGCCTTTCCAGGGTTGAAGTGTGGCTTTGGATACAGAGTTCCTTAGTTAACTTCCTCATAACGTACAGCTAAAAAACTGTGTCGTAGTGAAAGCAGGTATGAATGTGATGATAAATGTCTGGTAACCTGAAAGGAGTGGGACTGATAGTGTGAAGTGAGTCTTAATAGTACAATGAAATGTGAGGTATTTAAAAGTAATCATTCATTGCTGCAAGCAGGGTAGCTCCTGTGCAAACTTATATCAAGAACTGTTCAGGGGTGCTTATGAAATTCAACTTGGAAAAGTTTATGAACATTGGATAGAAACAGCATTGATGATTCAAGTTTATGCTTAAATATATTCTAGTGATAGTGCTTTGATAACAATAGTTTCATGCAAAGAGGAGATTTTCCTTTTTACCTTCTGAAGTACAGCTTTAAAGAGCTTTGTAGAACAGGTGAGTTCTGAGGTGTGACCTGAGAGAGAAGAGGATTGAGGGTTGATGGACTTTGTTTTCAGCATGAGTTCCAGGGGCTGCTTTTCCTATATCTCTGCTGGTTATTTCTGTTCTCTTGTTATTTGCTGTTTCTTGCAGTCAACCTCAATTACTGTGTTAAAGTAATTGACTGTTTTGCTGAACTGATAGATCCTAGCCTAAAAAAAAACACTTAAGCCTTCCAAAAATTTTGTTAATAGTCTTGCTGAAGTTTGAAAGTATCTCCCCATTAGCACTGCAATATTTGGGATGAATATTGTAGGTTCGAAGGGCCAGTGCAATGTGGCTTTGTAACTTCTTACCTTGGAAAATAGATTCCTATTCTGAAGTCCCTTCTATTAAAGGCAACTGTATTACTTTTTTTTTTTTTAAGTACTTGCTTGAGTTCAACTGAACTGGCAGTACAAGGCAACTGCATTTGCACCACCACGTAAGTTCCACTGATTTTTTTAGCTAAAATTTGTTAAATAGGCGCTCTATTTTAGCATTTTCAATTTCGAACAAGCCAACACACTGAGTCAATTTGGTCGCTGTGACCAAACTTTGGGTAACTTCTAGTCCATATGTCCAAAAAGTCACACATTTGAAGAGATGTCAGCTAAATGCATCTAATTTATGCAGGACTGTGATATCCAGTACAAAGAATAACCAATAACTATCCTATAAATATGTATTAAAATTGTGTAAGAGATACTAAGACTTGTAGAGAACCTCATCTACGTAAAATTAAGGTATTTTTCCACTTTATCTCATAAAGACGAAATTCATAAGACATCTGGAATCAAATTTAAATTTCATCAGAATCAAATTTTTAAACATCTGTTAATCATCTTCTGTGAACTCTGCCACCAGATGGTGTCATAAGATTTGAGACATTATCTGACTCAAGCCAGTTATAGGAAAACAAGAGGATACTATGCATTACAATAACTTCTTTGGTTTTATAAAAATACTTTTCATATTTGTAGTATAAGGGATTTTTCTCTTCTAGTCCTAGACTGGTTTACATTTTGATGCCATGTTGTCGGAGCCGCTAATATTCAGCCCTGGGACAAACTGTGCTACAGAGATGTAGGAATTAAGGCAGACCCTTGTATTTCTATTGCCTGGTTGTTAATGACTGCTGTGTTAATGTTTGGGATCTGGCACCAAAGCTCCATATGCTGAAGAGTAACCTGACTACCTTGGTTTGAGTGCCTCAACTCACTCTCCAGTGGTTCTTCATACTCTGTAGTGACTGTATGAATAGAAAAAGCTCAGTGACTGACTGGATGCTCTCTTGTGTCTATGTAGATCTTTCTTGGGGAGTCTGAGTCATTTTGCGAAGTCCAGGTACCTGCTTCTGTGGAACTGCAATAGATGGGATGTATAAAGTAGTCTGTTTTGATTTGGCTTCTGAGTCCCTGGTCTTAACTTCTAATTGGTGAAAGAGACATAGTATACATACCTGTGAAGGTTATTATGAGCTTAAATACCCTAGGAAGGGAAAAAAAGATACAGCTAAATCTTACAGAAATATGTGTAAAATTAAGTGGTGGGTATTTCTGTTATTCTTATGAGGGTCTGTTTGTTGAAGGCAAGGTTATCAGAATAAGCGTGAATTCTTTTGCAAGTCACAGAAAAATCTAAATTGGTTAGGTTATTTGTCCCACATCTTGTGGATCACTATGTTGCTTCTTAATAAGACTTTGTCTCAATCATTATCAATTATGTTGGAGGCTGTAATGGTAGTAGGGCTACAAAGACAATTCCCTTCTCCAAAGGGTGCTCGTAGGGCTCTTAGTTGGAATACTATGTCCAGTTTTGGATGTTCCATTTAGTGTTGTGGGCAATTTGGAAAGAGGAATGGCAATTTTAGTAGGCTCAGGAAATGTGGTGTTTGAGGAAAACATCTGAAGAAAAAGAGTTTGCATATGTCTAAAAATGAACAGGCAGTGTAGGGGAAAACAGAAGCTTTCCAGGTGTATGGATTTTAAGTGTCATAAATGACAGCATACAGCAATGATGCTGAAGAGCTCTCTGTTCCAATTAGGAGAGCGGATATCCCTGAATCTTCCAGTGCGTAAAAAGCTATCATAAGTAAGAGCAGTAAGTAATTTACTTTAGCTAAGGAGGAATTGTCATCTCAGTTTACAGCAAGGAAAACTTAGTTTGGGTATTAGGAAATCATTAGCATTGCTTATATGTAGGGAGTTAGAAAGATGCAGTTTGATTGTGACTTAGGGTGTGTATATTCTTCTGGTCTGTACTCCATTCTTAGATTTACTTGAAATAAAAATAGACATCAGTGACAACTCTGTGTTTATGCCAGGTGTTCCTGTGCCTGTGCTGGTCTGTTTAAGGTATTTCTCTGCGGTCTCCTTATCTCCAGTATACCTTCCCTGTATATTGTAAAAAGCCAGCCGTACTCATGGGATAGCATGCAAACAGTTTCTGTTAGATGTCTTCTAGGCTAGTTAGTGGAGTCAACTTTATTGCTTTTAACAGGAACTTAAAGAACTTTGATCTGTGAAATAACTCTTCTCTCCTTCTGGCTCAATGTCAAAACAATTGAGCACTCAGCTGCCCAGTTATAACATTTGCTGTGCATTGTTGCTGCTTCAGTGCTGAGGGGTTTAGAGTACCCTCAGTCTGTCATGGGGATGAAGTTAATCTTGGAAAGCTGGGAGGAATTTACCTTAAAAGTCTTGCTTCTGGTACAAGTATTTTAACTACTGGGCTGTAATATAGTTATCTCCTTAGCCATGTTAAAAAAAATCCACCTGTGACTATGAAGTAGTTTGTACAGTGCATGGTAGTGTGCTAGATGAATGAGAATAATGCTGTTAGTCATGACTTAACTTTAGGAAGTCCTTAAATTCCTGTCTGTTGACCTGGTTAGGCTGCAAAGATCAGCATCATAGAAGGTTAAAGTGCCTCCCACATATGCCCAGAAGTAATGTTAAGGTAATTGGTAAAAGTTATGGTTTTGTAAGGGGATGTGTAGTGATTTCAGATGCCTCAAGGGCAATGAATCTGGGAAGGAGAGAGAGTCTTTGAATATTGGTGCTTTATTCTACAAAAATTCTGCTGGAGGTGATGAAATTTGAGCATAGGTCTCTGGCTTGTTATGATGAATTACTTGTTTTGTACAACATTCTCAACAGCGGTACAGGGCTTTGATGTTTGGAGCAGTGTGTAATACAGGGAAGTGGTTTTATAGTCATAAAATTTTTCCTTAAGAAAATCTCTCTCTCTTACTAGGCTTTAATAAATCATTTAGTTAGATTAACAATCGTTAACTGCTTTGTAGCATTTGTTTATCAAAATAGGTGGTTGGATACAGCTTTCATAGGCCTATGTGGGGTTCTCCAGGTTTTCCTGTGAAAAGACCAGGCTTCTTGGCAGATTAGCAAAATAAATTGTGCTGATCATCAAACTACATATGGTCTAGCCTAGCAGTAGTTAAGTGTTTCCCAGGGCCTAAATACAATTCCCTTCCTAATTCTTCTGAGCAAGAGGCTTCTGTCCAAGTCAAAATGACTTTGTGTCCACCATTTCCTTCCATCAAACAACTAAAGATTTCATGAATGTGCTTTGTGGTGAGTTGCGTCTTTCCTCTCTGCTCTCCTGTCCTTTCTCATGTCTGTTGCAGCTGTATTACTGTTCTACAGCTCAACTAGGACGTGTGCAATCAGTTGCTGCAGGAGAGAAGTCGCTAAAGCAGGAGGAGCAACATCCCTGTGAGGAGCTGAGGAGCATGTTGCTGCAGAGCATTCTGCCACGGTGAACTTCTAGACTCCTGTTCTTGTCAAGGGTAGAGTTTCCACTGCTATCTGTAGGGACATGCAGCATTTAGGCAGGCCTTTAGACAGGCCAGCACTGCTGATCTCTCTGAGACCTCCTGAGGATTTCTAGGCAGCTGGAATGCTGGGCTGCCCGCCCCACTGCATGGCACTTGTGGCTTTATATAGTCAGTGTTCAGCCACTGATCTGTAGCAGATTTAACCTTGACGTACATTTTTAATGTATGTTATCCGGTAAGGTTGAATAACTGTGGACAAATGGATGTTGTAGCAGGAAGTAGTCTAATGCCTTATTTTCTTTGTAGACTATTTTTACTTGTGAGAAGTATTCTCCAAAAATCTCCATAGCGGACTTGCTTAAGTTAATTAAAACTGTGTGGTGTTTCCAAGCTCTGGGCAGGTGCAGGATTTGGGCAAGTTGCATTTACACCACACAGTTGTAAAATGCATCCCTTCTCTTTAAAACAAACAAATAAAAAATCACCCGCTGAACAGTTATTCTCTCAAAATAGAAAGTTGTCATATTATCTCATTTGTTTTGAAGGCTTTACATTTTGCTGTTGACATGTTTCTCTTCTATATGGTGGTGGGGTCTTTTTGGCAAAACCTTATCTTTGCTTGCAGTTTGCTTATTTTTTTTAGAGTAGCTCATTTTCCTATTAAAGTTCCATAAGTAGTTTCTTACGCTATGCAGCCATTCGGTGATTTCAGAAGCACAAACTGTTAAATCTGATAAAAGCTTGAAGGTTGTTTGGTGTTTAAAGTATGGGATTTTTTTTCTTTTGTTAGGAATCCAAATATGCCTGCATTTATGTAGAGAAAGCTCTGTTTCTGAAGTTTCTCGGTATGAAAGTTTTGTGATTGAACAGACAGTGTATGAAGAGATGAAATGCCATCACTGGCTACACAGCTCAAAGGCTGTCTGCTTTTTGTCACTGTTGCATAGTGAGAGAATACCTTGAATTTATAATGTTTTTCAAAGTACTTCATGAAGGGTCTTTTACAGTGAAATTGAAGTATTTCATTAAAGTGAGCCATGGGTTTTATAGCAGAATTTGGGAGAAAGCTAAGGATGAAGGGAGGTGGTTTATCTCTATGTAGACAGTAAGTCAAGAGGTGATCTAGAAATAGAACGTGGGTCTGTCTTCTCCCAGTCCCTGTAGCATCTACTGAATCTCTTTACAGCTGAGTCCTTGCCTCTAAGGGCTTCTCTCTGCTGAGGTGAAAGTTTCACTTTTCATAGTGACATCCAATAGCATTTGAATTCCATTAGTATTTTTAGTACTGTCATAAGTAATGCCCAGTTGATTGGGCAGTTAGCCTAAAACTCTTCCTGTAATCATGTGTAGTTACTATATGTTTTAATTAGCCAAAACAGGTGTAATGTTAGCTCTACTTGTGAAAGCTTTTTAATGTTACGTGCTAACTGGTGTCAGCAAGTCACCATACTTCACTGGGCTGCTTTTCCTGATTTAAGTCCCATGCTGCAGTTTCACCCTTGTGCTGAATGAATTCTGTAAATACTTTAGTAGTCTTAAACACAAGCCTGAGCACATGTAGGGTATTACACCACTAAACTACAAAGTAGTGCTAGTGAAGAATGTGGGGGGAGTACAGAATATTTTAATGCAAGAGGAAGTATCTGAAATTGGTGTAGTGATTAGCGCCCTTGCTTTTTAGGTGTAACTTCATATTAATCACATTAAAACAGATTTCCTATATTGGGTAGGCATCCAAACCTTTGTCACTTGTCTATAATCATGAATAATTCTTTTATATTTGTTACAGCTGCACAGATTGTGTATAAACAGTATGTTGATGATGTGCTCCTAGACTCACCTAATAACCTACTGGAAAATCATGAGGCTGAAATATCTCATTTTCTGTTTCTACTCATATTAGCTTAAACTTTCCTTAACTGCTGTCTCATATACTCTTTATATGTGGTTTCAAAGTAATTTGTTCCAAAACTTGGTATTTCTGTGTTCTGACCTTCCATGAAAGCAGGTGCTTTTGCATGCACATCACTGATATCATATGAATTTATATGCATACTCTATATGACTTAGGCTGGTACAAAGTTCTGAATGATCTTGTACCTTTCTTGGGGGTGATTTGTCAAAATAAATTGCTTTTACTAATGATTTGAGTACATCGGGTGCCCATGTGATGAAGCTAGAGAATGCATATTTAAACACTATCAGGTATTTCAGTGAGATCAAGAATGGCACCCTAGAAATGCTGGTTAGGGAACATAAAAAGATGATTGAATCTCCTGTTGTGTTTTAAGTGTGTTTGTTTCGGTATGATGATGTGGATTTTTATAGGGAAGAAACTGCTTTCTCTGTTGTCTAAAGGTGAAAGGGCTATTGCAACTCTCAGTTCCTTCACCTTTAAGCTGGACAGATGCTGGTGCATATATAACTGTACATGGACATGCAAATCTGGAGGAAAAGAGTTATTTATCAAAGAAGGACATTTTGGAATGAGAGTGCGTGTGGTTTTACTTGCTTATTTTTGTTTGTTTACAGTTGGACAGTACCACTGAATGTCAGAGCTGCTTTAACTCTAGGTAAACTGGATTTCGTAAAAATCCAGCTCTTGCCCTTTGTTCACAGCTTCTAGTCAGAGGGTTTGATGCCCCTGATAGAGAAGGTTGATGGTATTAGAATTAACTTTGTAGGGTAAGCTGTGGAGATGAGCTGTTGAAGGGCTCTTGTAGGTTAAGTTTGATGATATTAGCTAAGTTAGCGCTGAGGTTGACTAAAGTCAGATAGCAAAGCTTGGAAGGATTTGTCTTTCCGTGTGGAGATCTAAAAATGCCTAGTAGTAAAAAGATACATTTCTTTCCACTTTAGGGTGAGGAACTGCCTCTGCGAAGTCAATAAAAAATCACTATAATGCTTGATCATTCTGCATTTTAGTGTCTTTCTCTTAAAAGAAAGGGCAAAGATTATACCCTGTTACTTATGCAGACATATCTGTCTTTGTATTATAACCTAGACTGTTATGTACTTCTCTAATTTGATTGCTCTCCTTATGAATTAAACATTATGATAAAATACATATGGCATTTAATTTGACCTGCTGGTGCTTTCATTTGCGTATATATACAAGTCTTAAGTAGATCAGTGTAAAAATGTTTAATTTTCTAGTGCAAAGTTTTGAATAATATTGTACTCTTGGGACTAATTAATGAAAATCAATAGCTTTTATTAATGATTCAAATACGTAAGGTGCCATGTAGAGCGTGGTGTTACAGAATGTATCTCAAGATGCTGTCTAAATTGAGCATTTCAGTACATGCATGTCTAGTTCTTAGAGAGGTTAATGAGAAAAATACTGAATTTAAATCACTTCAGGTTTTATTTTATGGTGAATAAATGGACTGATAAACCTTGAAGACTAATGGTCTTTGATGTCATGAATGGCCTTCATTTCATTTTCATAGGGCCTTAAATATCTTCCTTGAGCTGCCCTGTGTACCAAAAAAAAGATCTTTGTTTGCCCTGCTTGGTTTCCCTAGTTCCTTAACTTCCACTCATCATCCTAGTTGAAAAGTGTTCTCTTAATCTGATTTGAGTAGCTGAGAGGATTTCTACAGATCTCTGTTTGCTTGTAGAATGAGTGCCATGTCTTGGAGGACAAGGAGCGAAATGAAAGAAAGGGAAAGGTACTTTTTATTATAGCTGTTTTAGACGACTATTCAAAACTAGCTTACCTTTTTTTGAAGAATATTGACTATGCACAAGAAACTTAAAGAAACTCAGCATAAGTGTTTTCATAAATAGTAACTTATTTTTACTTCCTTACTAAAAAAGATTAATGAAAAAAAAAAAGTAATCCTGAATGTTGGTTCTTTTAAAATTATTTTTATTTGCAGGTACGGGATAAGATCTTTCCAGAGTAATAAGCATGGTTCGAGAACGAAAATGCATATTATGTCACATTGTGTACAGCTCAAAAAAGGTAAATAATTAATGCTTTACAGCTGTTGGTAGATACCAATATGAAGATACTAATAAGAAATGTGTGTTAATACTTCCATTTTAAAATTGTGCCAAGTGTGAGGGTTTTTCTGTCTACTGGGAATATATTGATCTAGGTCTATCACAAATCAAATAATATATTTGCATGTGCTTTAGAGTATCTTTCTTGAAATGACCTGTGCAGTATGCTTGATTCTGAATGTTAAAAATATTGAGGTCTTTGAGTTTGTCATATTGTATAAAGCTACTAAAGTGAAAAGCGCTCACTCATTTAGCTATGAATTATGGTATGTTAAGTATACTGTAATGCACAATTTTTTAATTCCTTTTGGGAGGTCTGTGTTTCTGTATGGAAGGAGAATGTGGAATTATGCAGCCCAGCATGTGTTTTCATTAATGTGTCAATTTGGTGTGTACCTTTTGTGTACTGCATATCATGCAAAGCCTGCATTGAAACGGACTTTTTTAATGGACCTTCATATGTTGCTTACCCACATGGGTACCTTGCAAATGCCAATGTATTAATTCCCACAACTGTCCAACCCTGAAGATGTTTCTTTCCCTTTGCAGATGGGATTTCAAGGACTAAAGAGGATAGTGATTAGTTTCTGTTCTTTGAAGAATTCCAAACACTTTAGCTTAAACATAAAGAGAAAGTTAAATCTTCTGAAATGCTTCCTTTCACTGACTTACAAACATTCTTTCTCTTCCAGCAGCTCTCTTTCAATAGCAATTAATTATAACAGCACTGCAGATCAAAGGTGCTGTAAACCACAAACTGGTATGTTATGTACATCTCAGTTTCTGAAGCGCATCTGGCACAGTAAAATAGTACGTGATGATGAAATTACAGCTGTATCATAATACAAATACAGAGAGTCTGCTCAGATTGCACAGGAAAACTGTTTTAAGTGCTATGATTCTGGAGAGTGGTCTCAATGAGACTTTTAATAAAAATTATGATCAATAGTAATTTGTCACAAATCAGTGTGATAAGCTTTGCTACATGCACTCCTGTTTGTCTTTCTCCTGGAATTCTGCCCCCCTTCTGTTGAATTCTAATGACTCCTGTGTGTCCTTCCTCAGGAAAGGTAACATTATATGACTTCCTGAGAGTGTGACTACTTGTACTTTCATGGTCATAGAAACAGGAATGGCAACTGCTATAGCCCTACAGGAGTAGAGTACACCTTCCTGCAAGGCAGGAGAGTTCTCCAAAGTGAGCTTTTCACATATGATACACCATTTTGTTTTGTTTTGACCAATTTTACTTTTTTCCCCATGTTGAAGGAGATGGAAGAACACATGAGAAGCATGCTTCACCACAGAGAACTTGAAAACCTGAAGGGAAGGTATGAATGAGAACAATCTTGCATCATTCCTCTCTATGCATTTTATATGTCACTCTCTGGAAGAACTCATGTCCTATTTCCCATATAAGCTGAATTGCACTATTTATTTTTATGCATCACTTAGTTGCATGTCTTGTGATAAAGCTGGCAATGAACATGTTCTCTTAATGTCAAAAACTTGAGGCAAACAATGATGTGGAAGAAAGCTCTCCTGTATTTCTTGGACTGCAGTGAAATAAAATTAAAGAACATGTTTTTTAAGTCTTGGCATTTTCATGCTTGGTTTCTTGGAAGCACTAGAATTCTGCTTTTGACAGAATTATGACCACTGGTATTTTCCTTTTTAAAATGTTTTTTTAGAAGTTTTCAATGATGTAGAAACAATTATTGATCTTTTAAGCCACTTTGAGAAGACTGCTATCTTGGATGTAAAGTCTGCATCTACTCGTGGATGCCTTGTCCTCTGCCACCCTGGTCCAGTTGTTTGGTTGAGGGACCTAACCATCGTGGATGGTGTTTTCCTTCTGATTTCCTTGGTTTTATTTGCAACCTTTGGAAGCGGGAGGAGGGAGTTAAGGGGTATTCAAATATCATCGTGATAATATGGAATCAGGTTGTAACCAGAGTGCACTTAAAAGTGCTTTCAGGTGTATGGGGTTTGACGTTGAGGTAGCCAGAGGGATCAGATAGTCTGCACTTATGTATATGATCTACAAACTAATTTTTAATCATTTTGCAGCACAAATTTTATATGGAAGTGGCAAATCTCTTTTAAACATCTTTTAAAGGACTAAAGTGATCCTCTTTCAACTCTTAGAGGTGTGGGAGATCCATTTTGTCAGGACATCCATCTTGTATCCAGGGGAGAAAATCTGTAGACTACCTGTGTTTGCATGCTAGCTTTTCATTCATGTAGCTTTTATTCTGTTGTTTTGTGTAAGGTGAGAGCAGCTGTTAGGGCTCGAGTCCCCTTTTTTTAAGGAGTTAACTATTAAAGAAAGGCTGAGTGAAATTAAAACTCTCATCTGTAGTGTGATAGATACTAATGCCAATGTAGTTAAGTTGTGCCAGGTTGAATTCTAGTAAAGCTCTTAAACTGTTTTGTTTTATAATGTTTCTAAAGTAGAGGAGGTTAGAAACTTATTTCTCTTCAGTAACTTCTTATGTGAAAAGCATACATAGAGCTGCAGAGCAGCATCCATGTTTGGAGTACAAGATTGTATTACATACATGCCACAGATGAAGACATTTGTTGGAGCCAGCTGTATAGTATTTTATACTACTGTTGTGTATAATTGCTAAGTGTTGCTGTAGTTTCTCTAAATCAGCACCTTAAAATGTTTTTAGGTTAAGACTTCCAGAAAATCTGTAGCACATCTGTATGCCCACTTACATCCACTAGCATTTCAAATTCTCTCTCTAAAATAAGAAAATAACCCTAATTGCAGGACAACAAGTAAAAAGATACTGCTTACCTTGAAGTGCATATTGGCTGTCAGTAAATAACCTCTGTTGTCTAATTTCTACTTCCCTTTAATATTTGATTAAATTGTCTGGAGCTTCACAGCACATTAGTAAACTGGGAAAAGAACTTCTATCTTCAGAATCTCCATCACCAGCCTGTCTTTAGGCAGGGGTTGTGTGGACTATCAAAAATGTTAAAATATATCGGAAAGAAAATTAAATAATCTTTCCGTCTTGAAATTAAATTTGTTTTAGTGGGATTCAGAAAATCTTCAAGTTGTCCAGATTAACAAAGTTGTCTTGTGTCACATTGAGAAAATGTATGAAAGCAGCTTTTTGGAATCTATTTCATTAAGAAAACCCCAAAACCCACGCTTTGTAGTAACGATAGAGGGCATAAAAATTCCACAACCTCCTTTTTTTTTTCTTTTTTTCTTTCCTCCTGCCATTGCTATCCCTTGCTCAGCCCTATGTTTCTGGGGTTTCTTTTGTTTTGAATTCAGATACTTACTTAAAAAGAAAAGAAAACCAAAAAAAACCCAGATGATTTTGTGTTCTCTGCTGTGCCCCATACAACTGGGTCTTGGGAGCTAAGAACATTCTGAAAATGTGCCTGGGATCAAGCACATCATGCTATTTGATATCTGTCCTGTTGAGCATGAAAAGGATTTGGTCTGTTACTGAGGAGCTGGGAAGGGGTAGCTCAGAAACCAGAATGTCCTCTGCACTAGAAGCTGACTTAGGGCTTCTGGTCAACTAACTTGTAGAGCATTTCTGTTCTGGACTTTCTTCTGACAATGATTCTGAGATCAGCTTAAAATGTCATGTATTTTGGCATCTTATTTAGTTCGTTAGTTTATGACTCTTGAAGGCAACAGTAATTTCTAGAAGTTATATATTGTGTCTGCAGTGGCTTGCAAGTGATCTGACAATTCTTGGTTTTCCATTTCCATAAGACTGAAATTAAATTACTTTTTTCATCATCATTACATTTTCTATTACTAAGGTAACTGTCTTTACTACTTCTTTCGGAAGAATGCATGGAAGGTACTTGTTCTCAAAATGAATAATGAACTTCATTTTTCACTGTGCAGCAGCAACCTTGTTCTCTTACCCCACACCTCTCCTCCTTCTTCCCATTTAAGTTTAGTAGAAGTCTTTTAGGAGTCTTACAGCCTTGTAAAGCAAAAGGTACTCCAAGTAAAAAATGTGAAGCACAAACAACAGCCTCATGAGTGTGGTTTAGTTGTGTAACAGGATAATACATTAAAGTGTGTAGTATCATACTACTCAAAGTATTACTATCTTCAAATTTGACATCCTACCTGAAGTAATTTTTTAGACTTCCTGTAGGGAAGAAGTAAAGGAATGAATTGGTTCACACTTTTCTCCTTTTAAAGTTAACTTTGTAATCTCAGGGGCTAGAGTAGTTTTCTGAAACATTTTAAGGCTCTTCTCTTCTTGAAGTCTTACGCAATGTGGTATATAAGGAGAATTGGATGTCAAGTACAAAGCTTTAGCGTTTTGGTTTTTGGTTTGTTTGGGTTTTTTTATTAATTGGAAGTGAAATAATGCACTTGTACGAGGAACATTGAGTCTGCCATTTGAAGTATGCATCCAGTAAATAAAGCTCTTGGATGTTTTCATACTGAGAAAACTTTTGTCATGTGTATTTCAAACTGCTTTTGGCCTTCTTGTTGAACAACTAAGATTGTGTGGTGTTCCTGTGTGGTAGGGAAATGTGTAGGCATGATCAGCGTATGTCGTGGAATATGCTCAGTTCTGGCTGATAAAAATGGGGATGGGGAAGGAAAGAACCAAAGGAAATCTGAAATCTCTTAAGTATAACTAACTGAACTCCTAGCCAATTCATCTTCAATTAAAGCAATTGCTCATATAAAAAAATAGTGTTGATTTTTCTTTAGGTTCATATAGATTAAGAGGAGGACAGAGAAGTCTAGTCACTACCCCCTTGAGTCTTGTCTTTCCAGACTGTCAGTTGGTACAAGAGGCACAGCTTTGTAACTAGTAACTCACAAGTTAGAAGTGATAGAAATAAGTTCTTTGTCCTTAGGCCAGCTGCTAACTCACTGGCTTTTTCCAAAGTAAGTAAAACTTTGCATTTATTTAGTTAGTCTATAAATGAGGATGATGGAAGTTTTATGAAAGAATTGAAACATGGGTCTTCTGAAGGATTTGGATTGTTCTCTAAAACCCAGTTAGTACCACTGAGGTGTGTTTCCTGTTGAAATGTCCTTATGATTGAAGTGGAACGTTCCTGTTTTTCAACAGGAAGACAACTTTCTATTTGCAGTTTGCCTTGTGTGATGACCTAAGTTAAAAATTTTAGTAGCAATGCATAGCTGTGCCATTTATGAGTGTGGAGAGGATTCTTCTGATGGCATTAGTAAAATTTACTGGTTGTATTTGGGCTATCTCATTAACCCAATAAAGATAACCAAAGTACAATATATAGTATCTGGGCTTTGAATATTTATTAGTGAGTATGAAGTGTGCAAAATGAAGTACACCCCTCTCTGGAAAATACAGACTAAATTTGTAAATTACTGGCTTTGTAAATGAAATTTATCCAAGTGTTTCATCTGAAATCAGGCTGCAACATACAAAATTAAATGTAAAAAGTATAATTTTTATGAATTTGTCTAAAATAAAACCCTCTCTAGCTGTGCCTGAATGACTGCATTGGTTAAATATCTCAACTATGTTAGTAGGAAAACCACAGATTTCCAGGATAAATAAAACATAGCTGCTGACACTCCATTAACCACTCCAGTAAGGATGTTGCCTTAGTATCTTGAGTGAACGTGCATCTTTTGATCCTTGTCTCATTTTATTTTTAACTTTTCTCTAAAAACCCAAGGTTTCATGTTTGTCTTTTTCCTTTATGGATCCCATTTTTTTGACCCCAGTTATGAACTGTGTGGTGGTATTATAATGCTACTATTACAACACCTCAGTTGCAAGTGCACCATGGGGATATGCAGATCTGCTTTTATGAATTAAATGGCAGAATTGAAGAAAGCGTTGTGGAGGCAGGCAGTGAGTCATAACTTGGTCCCATTGAATTATTTGCAGTGAACTATACTCTCATTAAGTATTTTTCTGACTTTTTTGAACTGGTTAACATATTTTCCTTATTTAGGTTTGTTATTAACAATGTATTTCCTTAACAGTGGAGTATTGAAAAGATTTGTCAGGAGAACAAGTAAGGTATTTTTAGAAATCTGAATTTCTTAAAAAAAAAAAAAAAAAAAAAGAGTAAAAAAATGTTGTAACCTTAATCCAGTATTCACTGAAACATGAGTAAAGCCATTTGTCTGACACAGCTGTCAACTTCCTCCAGCTGAAATAATTTCTGTATTTTTTAAGATAAGTTCTCTAAAGTAGAAAGCAGACCTCATGCACACTTGAACCAAATAAAGTACAGCGAACTGAAGACACCCTCCCATTACTCGCTGCACTCTGAAGTCTTTGGATTCCAGGCAGCCGTCTCAGCTGTCCCAGTTTAGGTTATGTTGTATCAGGATTGGCTGTATCCATGTACTGCCTCCTCCCTTTTCTAAATTTCACTGGGGGAAGGCTCAAGGCAAGGATTAAATGTAGAAGCTGTCACCAGGCTTCCCCAGTGCAGCTGGCACCATGGATGGGCTTCAGAGCAGCTCCTGCTAGCTCTGGAAGCCTTCCACTCTGCCTCCTCGCTCACTATGTTTCCTCTGAAAAGATTTTGAGTACAACAATTCAAGAAGAATTCCTTCTCCCAGTTAACGCAGCTTTATTAACAAGTCTTTTACCTCTTGATTGTTGGAAAAAAATCTTTTAATAACTGACCATCAAAAAGCTAGACCTTGAAAGAAAAAGCCAGAGAATTCAAGTAACTTAAATATACTGAGCAAAACCTAGTTGCCTTCAACTCAAGCACATTCAGAGGAAACAAAGTAAGATCAGAGGTACCTGCCATGCCTGTTGGCAGAGTTGAAAGTCCACCCTCTGCCTCTCTTCCTAGGGACAGCAACCATGAATGCCGGGTGTGCAGGGTGACGCTGGTGGGTTTGTCAGCATATGCCAAGCACATCTCCAGCCAGCTGCACAAAGACAATGTTCATGCCCATGACAGAAAAGAGGAAGAGAAAGAAGAGGCAGAAGAAGAATACCTTGACAAAGAACTCATTCAACTAATCAAGCAAAGGAAGGAACGGAACCGGTGAGTTTTTCTTTCTCCTCTTAGGTCATAGAATTGCTTTTAACACAGTTAGGATACGCTCCTAAGGCTTAGATGCTCATGAAATGTAAACTGCCTGTAGCCAGTGTACTTGTTATGAGAACAATCCAAGAGACCTATGTGGATATTGTAGTTTCAATGTGTAAATGTCATTCTGCTGAATGTTCACGTTCTGTTGATCTGCTACTAGTAAGGAAGTGCAACTATTTTCCGTTATGGCTAAAAACAGTCACCAGTGTGGAATCTTGTGTTTTGAGAGCCCTAATGTTTTAGTATTTGATACCATTTAACTGAAAGGCTTAATAAATGTGACAGTAGTGCTAATATTGTTTGGGGTGGGGGGTGTCTATAGGAACCTGACCTTTTAGAAACTGTTGCTGAATGTGCTTTTTTATAAAACTTTTAATCTATTCTTAAAAGGAATTGGATTGTTCTGTCAGTGTCACACTGAAATCCCATAATCCTTGAATGAAATTTCTTACCTGTTTTATCTTATTGCTTACCATTAGCTAAACATAATTCTAATGGCTCGCTATGAAATAGAAGGCTGCAGAGAGTAATAAGTATTGCCTTTTATCTTCCATGTGGCTCTGCAAGTGTGCATTGCCAATATGATGTTCCAGTTGGGAATATATTGTTTGAATAAATTTATGGCATGGTGATGGTATTAAAGGGGCATATGATTTTTGAAAGAAGCTCTTGCTTGTCATAGCTAGAAGTTTCAGTTAACATCTCCAAGTGCATAAATCTGTGGCGATTATTTGGTTTTGACACCATTCTGTCATACGAGGGTGTCCCTGTACTGCACGATGGTCATGTTTTCATATTGGTCAATGTAGGTAGCAATAATGTCACTTTTCCTGGGTTTTATGGTAAAGGAGTAATGCTGTCAGTACAGTGCTATTCTGAAGCAACTAAAATCTTAGAAAATGTCTCTCTTGGTTTGGAGGGTGAAAAAAAGAAAGTACATGGATTAAGTTACTAATACAGCAAAATTGTTTCCATTAGATCATAATCTAGTTGAGTCAGCTCCTAGAGTTTACAGTATCACTTAGAGATCGTTTCTTTGAATTCTTGTCTTAGAGCTCACTTTATCTTATGCAGTAGACCATTTCCTGTTAGTAATTATTTGTGCATCTTTTAGCAAAACTGGAATGTGTTGAAAACTTAAAGGGTGGTACAATATGAATTTTCCATTTACTCAAATCCATTGTTTCTGAGCAGTAGTGTGAAAGTTTCCTGTCTTCCTTGTCCAGCGATCTGGAATGAATGTATTCCTGTGATGTCAGGAAGAAGCATTTCTATAATCAGTTTTTAGAAAAAGTTCTAAGAAAAACTTTTCACTTCGTAGAATAAATACTTAGAATGTTTAGACTGCTTACCCTGGGAATAGCTGTTGGTGTTGAGGTAGCATTTATCTTTAAACGTACATGTGATAATTTACCACGTGTTTATGGGAAGTTGCCAAGCACAAGTACTATCCAAAGGGCAGTAGTTAGTGCTTCTGGGAGGCTCATACAGACTCAGTATTGCATGCTGTGGACTGTTCCAGTCTGTTGGTTAGAACAAGAGAAAATATATTTGTATCTGAGGTACAACTTCTGTGGACATTTTATATCTGTGTTTGAACTTAAGTTTTATAAACTGAGGTATGATCTCAGGTTTTTTTTCTCCGTTAAGTAGAATAACTGCTTTTCTCAGCCTAACTTGCCTTCTATTTTGTATCAGTTCACTTTAGTTATGCCATCTAACACCAACAGAATAGTCTTCAGAAAAAATAATCATCTCGCTACTATTGAATTTTTCATCTGTCAAGATTACTGAAATTACAAAGATTATACAACAGAAAAGCTTATTTTTCATTTGTTTCTTATTAGCCCAATAACTAGTAAATAGAAAGGAATATTATCTTCTGAGTTAAACAGAAATATTTAAGAATTAGTCTATTAAACTGTCCCTGCACCAGATCAGTTGTTCTTGTAAGAGGAATTTTGAAATATCATATTTAAATAAAGGTACAACATTAGTTTTTAAGGTCAGACACTACAGAAGCCTGAACAGTAAAGCAGCTAAATAAGTTATCTGTTTCTTTTTATGGGGAAAAAAAATATAAAAAATTCTTTCCAGTGCAAATAAAACGCATGAGGATTGTGCACTGTTGGATTTCAGTGGAATGGCATCAGAATTTAGGTTATTCTCAATTGTTTTGTAGGCAAGCTGAACCAAGCTGTGCAAACCAAGAATTAGAATGTGATGATAGGAGATCACAGAGAAGGCGAGAAGAAAGATCTACTTACAAAGAAAGAGAAGCTTATGATCAGTCATCGTGGCATCATCATAATGCATCACAAAGGGACTGGAAGTGGGAAAAGGATGATTATATTAGTCCTAGACAAGGCAAATTTTCACACTCTCAGAGGAACCTTAATATAAACAGACACTCAGGTGGCCCAAGGGGACGCTCTGTGTGGCACCAAAATGTTTCAGGAAGCTCTTCAAATCGGCATAACTATGGGAATTCTGGAAATGGTTGGCATTCAAGTGGACGGGGAGGAGGAGGAACATCAAATTGGCATCACAGTGCCAGGGAGAGAAATTCTACTTGGCACTCAGAAGGAACAGGTCATTTTTCTAGCTGGAATTCCAAGAGTTATGGAGGAAACTGGAAATCTAGTCCTCATGGTGCAAATAGCTGGAATTTTGGAAGCTCAGGAGATACATATTCGGTAGAGCCAATTAAATATAATAAAGAAAGATATGTATGGCAGCGGCAGGAGAAGGACACTGATGTTCTGCCATACAGAAAAGATCGAAAAAATAAGAGTGACTTGCTTGATTTTACTAGTGATAATCTTCCTTCTGAGGGGGCGTTGGATTTTGGTACATTGAAGCAACCAGAAAGCAAAACTTCAAGAGCCAGTGGAAAAAGTGGCAGTCCTTCCAGAGATAAAACATATCGCTGGACTCCCTACCCATCCCAGAAAGCTGCAGAGCAGCAACCACGGTCTGAAGATAATGTTTCTAAAACTTCAGATAAAATGGATTCTGTATTTATACCTCTTACTGATTCATCAGTGAAAGGAAAAACTTGTGAAGCCAATGTTAGCCTTTCAAAACTTAAAAAACGGGAAGCATCTTCCCCTTCTAATGTAACCTCAGATCACCTTGATTCTTGCAAGGTAATGAAAGACTGTTCCAGTGGTGAAAAGCCTGACAAAGGTGATGGCAGAAGTAATAGGATGCCATCACTGAAATCCCCTCTTCTGAATATCACAGATACAAAATTATCTTCCCCAAAGCAGGACACAAACAGTCTCTTAAAAAATGTCAGGCTTCTGTTATCCTCAACTAATGGCGAAGAGCAGAATCATTTGAATGCACTGAACCTGGAAACAAACAGTTTCTCCTCTTATTCATCAAAGCTGCATGGTGCTTGTGCTGGTAACTTAAAAGGCAGCAAAGATGTGCTTGGTAGCAATCTTGGAGAGCCTGTTAATAACTTAACTGAAGCAGAACAAACCCCCAAAGATGTTCAGTCCAGCCATTCCTTGCAAAATGCTCCCCTAAGCTCTTGCAAGGATACAGGTGACCAGAATAGGGAAGAAACTGGGAAAGCATCACCAAAGAATGAGTTCAGACTAGATTCATTAGAAGATGTGAGTGACGATGATTTAATGGGAAGTGCGAAGTCAGAAGCAAGGGCTGAAAAGTTGGGTTCTTCCGTTAGTTCTTGTTTACCCTGTGACACTTCAGAAGGTAAACCTGCCACCTCTGAAAAGGAAGATGATGAAAAGCTGGCTGCTTCAAGTGTTGCTTCTGCTGATCTAAAAGATTCTACGTTTCAGATGGAATCCACAGTTTCTCTGTCAAGTGGTCAGGACCATTTGCATGTGGATTTGAAAACCTCCTCACAGGATGGAGAAGGGGATGAAGAGCGTGTCAAGTCACATGATCACTTTGAAATGGAAGGTTTTGAAAATCCTTCAGAGCATGAGCTGCAAAAAGGAGGAAGCCAGTCATTAGGCCTCCTTCTTCCTGATTTAAGCAAACTGGGCCTCCCTGCCTCTCTGCAAAGAGACCTGACACGACATATTAGTCTGAAGAGCAAAGCCGGGACACATCTTCCAGAGCCCAATCTCAATAACGCACGGCGCATTCGGAATGTGAGCGGCCATCGGAGAGGCGAGATTGAGAAGGAGTCAGGGCTTAAACCCACCCTCAGGCAGATTCTTAGTGCTTCCCGGCGAAATGTAAACTGGGATCAAGTCATCCAGCAGGTAACCAAGAAGAAACAGGAACTTGGCAAAGGTTTACCAAGGTTGGTATCTTTCAGATCTAACCATGCCTCTGTGTGTGTGTGTTGAGGGGGGAGGGTTGTTTTTCTCCAAATCTGAAATGAATTCCACAATCCTAATTAGGCTTCAAAATGAAGCTTGCTATACCACGATCTTTTGCATATACAAATAACTTAGAGTTTTTATGATTGCTTGCTGCTGTGGATGTCTATCCATAGATAAGTGATAGTAGTCTGCTGCTCAGAAAAATTTTGATCAGTTCATAATTGTTGCTTAATATCTGAATACGGACACTAGCAATGTATTTGCTTTTCAAGTTCTAGTAAGTGGAAGAATGTAAAAATGCAATCAGGTTGTGAATAATGCTGTGACAGTTGCTTATTTCTTCATTTATTCAGGACTATGAGAAATGCTTGCATTGCTGCAGGCAGAATAAATGCTCCCTTTTCATTTGTTAATCTTTTAATCTGATACACAGTTTGGTTTCTGACTTGGAAATCATGCTGTTGGTTCTTAGCCACTAAATCTAATTTTGTGATACACAAAAGATACTTCATTGCCAGATGAGACGGAAAGCACAGAATACCAGTGGAATGAGTTGCCAGATCTCTTAAAGCAGTACCGTACCGTGCATTTGGGGAAGTGGGAGGCTTTGTTTCTAGATTTAGCTGGCTTGTTACATGTGTATTTATTTTTCTTTTTATCTTGTTAAAGGTTTGGCATAGAAATGGTGCCTCTTGTTCAAAATGAGCAAGAGGGTCTAGAACTCGGTGAAGAATCTGATCTGTCTACTCTAGAAGGATTCCAGTGGGAAGGGATTTCCTTAGCAGTGCCTGGCTCAGCCAGAAAACGTAGCTTTTCTGAAAGCAGTGTCATTGCAGACAGAAATCCTTCTGCTTATAGCTTCTTCAGTGAACAAGCCAAAATAAAAGAAAGTGGGCAAAGGCAAATAATTGCAGCCAGCCACTCACATCACATAACATCTGGGTATGAGGCAAGCGCTGATATTGAGGCTGATATGAAACGGGAGACATCTTCTCTTCCTTTACCACCATTTATATCTGAAAGAACTGAGACTAGTGGAAGGAGACACAGCCTACAGGCCACCTCTGAGGTCACAGGCCTCACAAAACAAGACCAGGAGAGCCCAGAGAAGAGAACGCCTCTTCTTGAAAAACAAAATGTACTAGAAATCTCAGAAGAAAATCGTCCAGCTTCAAATAATGCTTCGCTTCTTGCAGTGTCTAATAACATAGATGCAGCTACAGACAGTAGCTGCACATCTGGTACTGAGCAGAATGACAGCCAAGGAATTGGAAAGAAGCGAAGAGCAACTGGAGTAAGTGTGCAATTTTGTTCAGCTTTGGTGTGCTAAAAATGTTTTTTTTCCCCTGTCAATGGTCACTTGACCTTGGAATCATCTCTGCAAGGAGGACTTTCTCCATTTGATTGTCTTGTACATTGATAGCCTCAAACTAATTTGCTTGTTTGACTTAATTTTCTTTAAGAATCTTTTCCATTTCTATTTTCCATTTTATAGTCATGCAAGACTTCTGCTTAATCTTTTTTAATTAGTAGGAATGGCAAATGTTCTTTAATTTTGATTTGGTAACTGGCATGCTGTGCTGGGAAATGAGAGCTATTAAAATATTTCTGTGGAAGTACTTGATGTTGTAGCAACAGTCTTGGTGTTTCAAAACTTTAAATGGAAGCTAGGCTGTAGTAGAAATTTGTTTTCCTTAGAATGTTCCTGGTTTTATGGTCAAGCAAGGAACGACAACCCTTTTTACAAAATTATGTACTTAAAATGATATCCTTAAATCTGAATTTATTTCATTGTCCTGTCTTGGACTTACCCAAAAGGGAAAAAAAATGTTTCTGATCAAAATCCTCAAAATGGGTTTGTTAAATTCAGACAGTGATAATTTTAATTCCTCTAGACTTTCAACTAAAACCGTAGAGCAGAAAATTTGACCCAAGTATGGCCTTAAATATCTGAGCAAGTAGAAGGCTGTCAGCTTATTTAGTATTTCTAGCTGAGATGAAAACATGGCACTCACTTTGCTGCTGTCCCTCTTTTAAGGGCAGAGGGAAGGATGAGTTATACGAGAATGTGCAAAATCAATTGTATATTCTTCTTTGTGGGTACAGGTAATGGTTGAAAAGACAGTGGATGGTTGCCTTTTTAATTTAGGCAAAATTGCTCTTGTAACTTTTGTTAATAAATGATTTTACTTGCAGGAGGGATCTTCTCCTGAAATCCCTAGTCTAGAAAGAAAGAATAAGAGAAGAAAAATCAAAGGTAAAAAGGGTAAGTGAATATCATACATATGTGCATCTAGTATAGGGGTTATAAATACCTAGTAGTATTTTGACTTGGCTAAAATGGTAGTTACTTAATGTTACTTTGGTGCTTCTTGGGCTCTTACTGAAGATCACAGGGTGGACTGCTCTCAAGTCTGCAACGCTGAAGAGTCCCATCTTAATTTGTCAGAAGTTACTTGTAAGAGAAGACTTTGTGCCTCCTTTTTTTTTTCAAAATCATCCTAGATAGTAAATGATTTTGTATCATTGGGTTCTTTCTCTCTTAAGCTGCCTTTCCTTGGCTTCTGGATTAACTGAATAATTTAAATCTTGTTTAGCTTAAATTTGCCCTTGCCTTTTAGATTATATTAATGGAAAGTGTGTATTTGTACTTCATGTACATGTATACTTCAAGAAGAGATCTTTGTGGAGGAGATTGACTTTGTTCAACTACACTAAATCAGTGCTGGCAAAGCTATGATGGAAATGGTTACTAGAGTCACGGCTGAGATTGTATGAAGAGAAATACTCAACTTTGCTCTTCTTTCATGTAGACATGGCTATTCCTGTGCGTAGATGTTCCTTTTCAGCTTCTTGTATGACTATTAATGCTTGACCTAATTTATGGGTTTTTTACATTCTGAGGTGGTAGTATTTATTGAGATACATTAAAATACATTACATGTGATATTGTCAAGTACAGTTACACTCCTATGTTTTGTTTCTTTTTCAGAACGTTCTCAGGTAGACCAGTTGTTGGCTATTTCGCTGAGGGAAGAAGAGTTAAGCAAGTCCCTGCATAGTGTGGACAGCAGTCTCCTGCAGGCAAAGGCTGCCCTGCAGGCTGCATATGTTGAGGTTCAACGGTTCCTTGTATTAAAGCAACAGGTAACAGTGGGCTTTTGAGACTCTCTGAACTAGAAGTTAGCAGCTTGAAAAACTGCCTTAAGTAGGACTGATTTAAACCATAACTGTTTTGTAGATAACCATGGAAATGAGTACACTGAGAAGTCAGAGAATCCAGATCTTGCAGGGGCTACAAGGTACGAGATACCATAAAACTACAACAGTCGAATGCTGACTTTCATATTCTTTGAACTCAGCATCTTTTAAAAATTGCATTTAACTTGAATTCACTCATGTAAAATGTACAATAAAATTGTAGTCTTTCAATATTGAAGTCTTTATTGTTCAAGTGTGATCTGTTGTCTTTGGTAGTGCCACCTAGTGGGTTTTTTACAAATTTTTCTCTTCCTTGTCTGTATTTCCCCAAGAAATAAGTTCTTGGGACCACTAAATTTTATTGTAAAATGTTAACATTTTTGTTCTGTTTGGTTTTTTTTTCCTCTCCTTTTTTTACTGTTAGAAACATATGAACCTTCTGAACTCTCAGAGCAACTTTCCTGCAGTGTCTTAAGTGACAGAAGAAATAGCAAATCTCAAATGGCAGCTGACTTAATTCCTGCAGGCTCCTTCCTGCCCCTTTTGGACACTTTGTCATCTTCCGTACCTCCGCTGGGGGCTTCCGTTCATGTAAACGTGCCATCACCATTCCAGTCTTCTGGCATCACACCTGCCACTCCTCCTGACTCATCAGTACAAGTTAAACGAGAACCTGTGTCTCCAAAAGGCTCAGAAGAAAATGTGAATTCTGTACTCCAGAGGTCTCCATGTGCTTCCCGAGCAGAAGAGGTGGAGCAGAAGGATGGTATGTGTGGCTTTTCTTTGTTTTGAGAGAACTAGCTTTAAGAAAATAAGGAAATTTTTTTTTTCCCCAGAAGAATGCAAGTTGGGTCTCAAACCTGCAGCCTGTTGTGCAGGGCTGAACTCCCATTAACTTGTGTAGGACTCTGTCAACTTAATAGTCTTAGAAACTGGGACCTTCTTTACAATACATCCAAAGGGATTCCACATTTTAAAATTGTTAAGCACATGCAAATTGTAGTCATATGCACCTATAGGTTTCTAGTTGTACTTTAAGAATAGAACAAACATGAATTTCAAGGTTACATCCTCTTAGAATAATTTAGTTAACAAAAAAACCCCAAACCTTAAAACCTCCCATGTAATTTTTGTCTTCTATTCTGCATCATTTAATGGGCATTGGTAGCTGAAAATCTGCCTACAAAGGAAAAATGCCTGCCTGAAGATCTTTATAAAAAATTATGACCAACTACATTAGAGTATTCTGTGTTCTTCTTGGGCCCTGCTGGACAAGCACAAAGAGTATGATTTATGATACTAAAAATAACAATCCATCTTCTCGTTATCTCCATCTCTCTAAATCCCACAGGGCTGGAGATGGTCATTCAGAGTTCATGCGATCTTATTTGTGATTTCAGTAGACAATTTACTCTAAGAAGGATGTTGGGCATTGTTCACTCATGTGAGGGAGTGGGACTGAGTAGGGCAGGGCTACCAAAGAAGGTATGTGTTTGCTTTTGTCAGGAGGAGTAACCACTGAATTAACTGAACTACTAACGTGAGAACTACTGCTTTGGAAAAATGAGATCTTAATGGCTACAGCTGAAATTGCTGACTCTTTATTTAGACAGTTTAAAACCCCTAAAACTCATGTGCTGTAGTCTGTGGTCAAAGATTTAAATGCCATTGGTACTTTCCACTGCAACTTGCTAACTGAAGATAAAAGCTCAAACATCCTTTCCTTTCCTAAGAGCCTGTGAAGCCAAGCAGGGTGACTCTAATGACAGTTGTTTGTCTGCTGTAACAATGTCACTGACCTAAACCTTTAACTTGGATAATTTGAGATAATAATTCATAAGCAAGATCCTTGGTACAGGTAAATATAGCCAACGCAATTTTTTTTTTCTTCTACTGAAGTGGAAAGAATGATTGGAAAAATCCATGCTGTACTACTTTTATAAGTGTATTTTTTTCTCAAGCACATAAGTGTTGGCTAAATTGAAGCTTAGACTTCTGTAAATACAAGAATTTGAAGGATTTTTTACCTTTTAGCAGTTTGCTTCAGACATAGAATTCCGTATAAATAGTGTTCTTTGTGGTTTTTTTAGTCACCATTGCATTTCCTGTATTCCACTGTGTTACATTACACACATGTAGTATTGTGAATTTTGCTTCATCTCTTTTTGGAGGATTTGATAGGGATTATGAAGCTCTGAGGGTGTACATTAAAGTAAACTTGGGGGGGGAGGGGGGAGAATCAGCTTTTGTGTTTGTTTGCATTGTTGAGATTCAGCTTGTAGGAAGCCACTGCCTTTCCCTCGCTTTCCCATTTTTATTGGTGTATGCCATTCTGTTATGTTTAAACATCAATGAAGAGAGGTGTCTTTTTTTTTTAAGGTTAGAATTGGAAAAATCAAAATAAAGATGTAGTGATCACTAGCTGCACTGGCATGAAGTGTCTTGCTTGCAGAAACTTCAGACTTTATTGATGTCTGTGCAGGCCCAGCAGAAGCCAAAGAGGTTTTTCAGTTTTCTCTCATAAAGATGAATGTTCAATGTATAGCTGTATTTATTACTTAAATAACTACTTTAAAAATGGCTTAATCACATTAGCATATTTGTCAGTTTCCTGCAAACTTATTTTTGACATATTAAAATCAAGAATGTTCTTTTGATGTTTGTTTGTCAAATTAATGTGGTTTTGGTATTGATCAACTTCCATATGTGCTACATTTAAAATGAGTGTCTGCCATCAAATGAATTTGGTAATTTGGGGGGAGAATAAGCATTTACCATCAGGTAAATGCTGTAATTTGAGGGAGAGGAATTCTCTCTGGGGGCAGACTGCTTTCTGGGCGTGGAACATCTGACTTATCAGCTGCCTTAGGAGGTCAGCTCAGCCTTGCCTTGAAGGAGCTGATTGCATTTTGTTTTCCCTAACTACCAGCAATCTCTCCCGCCTGTGGAACTGGGGGATTCTGCTGTCTTGCACTACCATGGTGATTTCCTACTTCCTTTTCTAACACATGCAGTACTCCAAGTGCTGAGAATAACTTTTGGTTTCAGAAATTTAAGTTTAAGTTGCAGGTTACTCTTACTTTCCTGTTTGTTTTGGTTTTAAGTGACCAAATTCCTTCCCTCCCCCTTCCTGCGGGAAATGAGGGATGCACGATGTTAGATGTTTATTCAGAATTTAAGGGTTTGTGTGCCTTCTTTCCAGTATAATTCAACACAGTAACTGTTCAAACCTTGTCTAAGCATTCACTTCTTCTGTACAGAGGGTTTTCTAACAGCTTGCAGCTGTGTATGACAGTTATGGGTTGGGGGAAAAACAGCTTTCCATTGATTTACTTTAAATATGATACACCCTACACTGTCAGCAAGTTCTAGTTTTATCTTGGAACTTCCCATCCGAGGAGGGTGTGGGGCAAGATGTTCATTTTTAAGGTGTCTCTAGCTGGATGCGTAATTCCAAAGCATCAAATTTGTACTGTGATGTGTTAAACAGTCCCAACGGCTTTGTCTAAGCATTGCTGTAGGTTTAATTTGCTGGTTTCTAAGAGACTGAAGCAGGGAAGTGTTTCAAATACTGCCAGCTTCCCATTGGCCTTGAGGGATCCCACCCAATAAATGCAGTGAACTTGAAACATCCTGTTCTGGATTGTAGTTATTGCAAATGCGACCAGGGAATTTTAGGGTGTGGGAAACACAGCTGTGAGATGCTGCCTGTGCTCTTAGCCTATTTCAGTTGAGAGGTTGGATTCATTTGTTCGTATTAGCTTCAAATTAAAATGACAGGGAGAGTATGTTTGCCCCATCGTTTAGTCCACCACAGATGAACTAACAAAGCTTACCCTGATGGCATACAGTGCTGCCATTCCCACGATAGAAGGTACGATGCTGCAGAGTAGATTGTGCATGACTCATCTACCTTGAATTAGGTCCAAGTAACTTGGTAGAAATAACTAATGCAGATGGGTTAAGCACAAGGTCTTCAAACTGTATCACTGAGCAGCTGAGATGTGTTAGGCATGCATTGGTTAATACCAGTCCTATGGCAGTGGTGACAGCTGGTAAGGGAGCACACGGTGAAGGGTGGTAAGTATCTTAAGCTGACAATGTAGGATTCACCAAAGGTTGTTTGTCGGAACTTTAAAAGCATATAGTCAGCCAGCAACTTGAATGATGTGCCCCATTCCTTTGCTTGTGGGTACACAGATAAACATTTTATGCCCCAGATATGTTTTTTAAAGGCTGGACAGCTGACTGAAATAGCAGATCTGCATGTGCACATAGCTTTCAACATGTAGGAATATGTACCTTACATGCAGAATTAAGTATAAACAGAAAAATGCAGGGAAAGCAATTTTGCATAAATATTTATTGCTGTAGAGATTGAATATAAAACTAGTCTGTTTTCTTCAGAAGAAACCAACCAGAAAACTTCAGTGTATCCAGTTATCTCTGCAACCATATCCCTATCAGAGCTGGCAGCTTGTTTCCAACACACTAATCAAGATGTTCACAAGCCTGCTGTGGACGTGGGAAAGGCTGGACTTCCAGAGAACCCTTCTCCTCATTCACTGTCTGTTTTCAGCAAGAGAGAAGCAAATGACACAGTGACTGAAAGCTTTTTACTGGATCAGTGTAGCACTTCTCTTCCAAAGCATTCAGTCCTTCTAGAAATGCCAATGGACAAAACCCCCAAATTGTCAGCAGAACCACCCGAGCAACAGACGGCAACCACTGTAGTCCCAGCAGAAAAAGGGAACAGGAGGAGGAGAAAGTTAAGGAAGAAGAAAACTCTGAGGGCAGCCCATGTGCCAGAGAACAGTGATACAGAACAGGATATAATTGAATCTAAGCCTGTCCGGAAACTCAAGGGTGGGAAGGTTCCTAAAGGAGAAAAAGTTACTACATCCACTTCTCCAAGACACGAGGATGGAGCTATGGCTCAAACAGCAAGAAACAAAGATGAGAATGACAGTGATGCTTCTCTGGAACTAGTGGAAGTTCCAGCACCCCAGTATGAGGTGGTTGATGTTCGTTCATCAGAGTCAGGAGATGAGAAACCGGACAGTCCCTCAAAGAGGGATTCACACAGCTCCGTGTATCAAGCAGTCCTAGAGGCGTCTTGCTCTGGTTATGATGAAGTGAGCTCTACCAGTGAGATTGGCACAAATTATAGGGATGATGGGAAAAGAAGGTAAGATTATTGTAGATCTCTCAAAAGTAAAAGCATTATACAGTTTTCATGAGGCCTCTCTTTTCTTTTTTCCTATTCAGAAAGTCTTACAACAGTAACTTCTAACTTCATTCAGGAGTGAAATAAGAGGGAAGATGAAAATTGCATTTACTTTTTTGGTCCAACAAATAAATGTGTCTTGTTACCTGCTAGTTTCTCTAATACAAGAACAAGGCTGCCCTCCACGGGAAGTTTGTTTTTGAGCTTATCTGTCACAGCCTATTTTCTACTAAGTGCAGAATTGTATTCTGGAGTATTACTTAAACTAATATTTTGTCTGAAAATGAGCATGCGAAGTCCAATCTTGCTACTCTTTATTTCTGTGTTACAGTGTGGCTGAGACACAGACTTCCATATCATCACTAAGAGGATCAAAGAACTCATCAGGTATACCTTTTAAGCTTTTCATCTGATACTTTGTGTATAGTATCTTGCAGGACTTTGAGTTAAGTCTGGATCAAACTGCTTCCAGAGGGGAATTCTGCCCTGAAGATAAAAACCTGCACTAAAAACTGAAGTGGGAAATGATGCATAGTCACTTATGTCATCTCCCTGAATGCTTTGTGCCTTGACCCCTCCACATCCCCCTGCCTTCTCCCACAGAAACACTTCTGCTCCACAGTCTCTGTAGAGCTGTAGGACAAACAATAATACAATCCTTTCGCTATTTTAAAGATCTTTCTGGACTTAATATCATATAAAGGTTTGTCTGGCGTTTTATATTACCTTCTGCCACTTACAAGCTCCAGCTGGGACCCACAATGAAATCTGACTTGAAGGTGCTGAGCCCACTAAATAGTTCTGCTCTTGAGGATGCAAACAGCAGTTGTGTATTTGCTTGAGTGTGTTCCCATAATCAAAGTACATGTGTCTCTGTCCTACAGAAGTGTCTTCGGAGCCAGGTGAGGATGAAGAACCTACAGAGGGAAACTTTGAGGGACACCTGGCTGCAGTGAATGCTATTCAGATTTTTGGGAATTTGTTGTATACCTGCTCAGCAGACAAAACTGTTTGTGCCTACAATCTGGTTGTAAGTAAGGTTGTAGGAATCGTGTTATATTAATTGCAGTCACAAAGTTGCAGTTCTGTTTTTGTAAAGCCTTACTATGTAGTTAAGGAATCAGCTGCTTTTTCACATGTGTAATTTTTTTTAATGCTATTCTTTTCTTCAAACCTCTCTTCTCTCCCTCCCCAACGCCTTCTCCCTCTGAAAGGGGTGAGGGGAGATAGATTGCTGCATGTTAGCTGTCCTACCCTACTCTGTCAGGTACAGATCCTGAGGGGCATTTTAGGCCTTTATGTTGACAGACCCTATGCTTTCCTTTCTAGAGCAGGAAGTGTGTGGCCATCTTTGAAGGACATACTTCAAAAGTGAACTGCCTCCTGGTCACTCAGACAAATGGAAAGAATGCTGCACTCTACACTGGCTCAAGTGACCACACTATCAACTGTTACAATATCAAGGTACTCAAGCTCTGCGTTGATTAACATGTACTGCATTTTTATGCCAGTGTTTATTTGCAAATATAAATGAAAAAAGCCTTTTAAACCTGTATGAGCTGGACATGAGCTCCACTTCATACCTCATTAGAGTGGAGCAGGGAAAACAAACAAACAAACAAAAAACCAACCCAGCAAACCATTAAGTTATTTACTATCTTAATATTTTGGCTAGCATGTCAGCAGAGTCTTTGCCAGAACAGCATGATGGGATCCTGAATGTTGGGAACATCAAAGTGCAGGTTGGTTGTCTGGCCATGAATATCATATTTGTCTTGCTGTATTTCTAATTTCATTGCTTATGGAAGGCACTGCTCTCTTTGTAGAGCAGCTATAGAGAGAATAGGCTATCGGTTATTCTGAGGGCAGGTGGAAGAGCAGAATGAGACTTCCTGAAGCTGGACTTTTAAGGATAAATGATAGGAAGGTTTGTCTATCCTGTGGCTTGAAGGACTAGAAAGCAAATATCTGCTTCAGGGGGCAAACTGCCAGAGTTTTTTTTACTCTTAAGCTGATGATTCATGGCAATTCGCTGTGGGGGACTTCATGGGGATTCCTCAAACTCAAGCATGTAACAAGGTGTTTTTCATATATATAGTCTGTACTCTGAACTTCTATATGCATTAGGGGTTGTGACTAAAATAAAGCTTTTATGGTTATAACTGGTTGCTGAAGTACAGTCAAGTCTCAGAGATGGGATTGAGCTGTTTAAAACCAGGATCAAACTGCCACGTAACACTAGACTTTCAGATGTTTTTCTCCACCAGCTCTGTTAGTGCAAAAAATGCAGCTTGTAGGTGAAAATCGTCATTCACTTTAGGCTTTTTTCCCTGAATTGTTTTGAGTTAATGAAAAGCTTTAAATACTTCTTCCTATTGCCAGACCAGAGAGTGCATGGAGCAGTTTAAATTGGAAGATCGAGTGCTCTGTTTACATAGTAGATGGCGGATCCTTTATGCAGGCCTTGCAAATGGCAGTGTGGTTACTTTCAGCATAAAGGTTAGTTTGTTTAAATATTGGCACCTAAAAGCCTGTTGTGATGCTCTTTCTCTCCACTTTGTGTTTCTTTCCATTCTTTCTTTTTGAGTAGTAAGTGTATTTGTAATTAAATTATTTTGGTGTAAGTGGGCACTGTTGGGCCCTTTTGGTCCTTTATTTTGTCAGTGCACAAAGCTGTCCCATCTCCCCTTCCCTCTGGTTACCTCTTAACTGCTGTGTTGCTGTCACATTTTTCCTTAAGGTTCCACCTGGCCTACCAATCATGTGTCATGAGAGTTTTCTGACACAGGTGATTATTTGTGAATCCCCCTTTCTTGCCCATCAGAGTAGTGTGAGACACTTTAATGTGTTGTTGATTTTGCCCGCTCCATTTGCGGTTATAGACTCATTCACATGTTTTCTGGCAAAGAGGCTTAATTAGCAGTCCCCGTGATATTTAAAAGTGAATACAAATCATTATTTAAATAAATTATTTTTCTGATTATTCTTTTCATAGATCCTAGACTAATTTCTCAAATTTATCCTTACAAATTTATCCATTTTTGCATTTTTCTTATAATACTATTTCCTCTCATTGTTCTAACTCAGAAGGAGGATTTACTGGACCTTTGCTACTCATGAAATATTTTTTTTTTAAAAGACAGAAAATTGAAGCCTAACATAAGGAGTTATATCCTTGATTTGGAAACTTGGTTGTTAAGATGCAGCTCTTACCACTGCTGAAATGGTGTCTTATTAAACTGAAATCAGATGCTATAACAAGTACAACACAAAAAGGATTCGGTGGTCTAGTCAGTGTCATAGCAAAGTTTTAATTCTTAAATACCATTTTTTCCTACCGCAACAGAACAACAAGCAGGTTGATACCTTTGAATGCCATGGCCCTAGAGCGGTGAGCTGTCTAGCCACAGCTCAGGAAGGAGCACGCAAGTTGTTGGTAGTGGGCTCCTATGACTGCACCATCAGTGTGCGAGATGCACGGAACGGGCTGCTTCTCAGAACCCTGGAAGGTCACAGCAAGACTATACTCTGCATGAAGGCAAGTGTCTCTGAAAATACGTTTTTGAAGAAGAATGCTTAAAATGGTGTGTTTTTTCTTTTCCTTCCTCATCTGATAGTTAGCAGATTGTGGTAGGAATTAGAGGATTTCTCTATTTTAAATGATAAAAACCGAGTAATTTGGTAGGAAAATTGTCTCTGGCTGCTGCCATATCTCATGTTCCCAGCAAAACTGTTGGGGTTGTGTTTGTAGGAGGCATGATTATTTCATGTTGTTAGAAGATTCAGGAATCTTGAAATGTGAGTTTGCCCACAGAGAGAAAGTTGGTGAGAAGATGGCAGCTAGTTTTCATGTACCCTGATTGTACAAGCCTCAGAGGAAACTGGAAAAAAAATGTAGCTCTGGAGAAGTATTCTTCTTTTTTAATAGAAGAATCACTAACACTTATTTACAGGTTTCTGGCTTCTGAGATTACAACCTGGAACATACGCTTGTCTGACTGCTTTGCTGTGACCACTATCATGTAACAGATGGGGGATGACTTCCATAAATTGAATTTGTCACTTTAGATATTATGGTGCAGTGGCATAGCCTTTTTTGTCCTGTGGACTATCCTAGTCCTGCTTGCATAGCAGCATACTGTGGTCCTTTCTTGATCCATGATGGATCTGTTAAGCTTCCTTTCTAGATTAGTACTTGTCAGGAGCACCATGTTACGTGACCAGGATGTAAGTACACAGCACAGCCAATATTTCCAGGAAACAATGGGCTTTACTGTGCATGTGCAGAGCAGCATTCTACATTCAGTTTGTTTGGTCCCTGATCTGCTGCTGAGCTGTCCCTGAGAATAGTCCATAGATAGGATGAGTTAGCCTAGTGGGCTGCAAGTTAACTGCTTCTAATATCAATTGTGAAGTGTCAAAAGTCATCATTAGGATAGCATAGTACATTTTCTATCTCTTATGTGAGGAAGTCAGTGCATGCTTTTTTTTTTATAGTCTGTTGATTTTAACTGTCAAATTTAGGAAATACTACAGTACAACTTTAAACTGAACAGTGTCTTAATGTTTTGCTTGTCCATTTCCATATCTGTTACAAAAATAAAACTTTTTTGTTTTGTAAGGTTGTGAATGATCTGGTATTCAGTGGCTCCAGTGATCAGTCTGTCCATGCCCACAACATTCACGTGAGTCTCGTGAAGTTGGAATGACTTTTGCTATTAAGGCAGTGAATTTCTGTGCTATAAAGTCAGTATTTCCAGAATTTTTGACTGACTGGTGGGGCAAATTGCTTCCAGAAAAGGAAGTCATATGATTTTGTTAATGTAACTATGTACTATAGCTAACTAAGGAGAAATGCAGAGGATACATAAACATGCTGACTCTTGTAATATCATATGCAATATCTTTTTGTCTGGGGATCTTGCTTTTGCAAATATTACTACAAACATGCTGATAATGTGGAAAGGGTTCAGAGCAAAGCAATGTGAGAGATTCTGGTGGGGGAAGAGTTTCTTTGTTACAGGAAAACTTGAGGAATGCAGCGTTCCAAGCTAGCTGGTTCAAAGGCTGTTAAACTGTTGTGAATGCTTTGTCTCTAGCCTGCCATTGTGTTCTTCTTTTACACCATCTTTCCTCTGTGCTAGCAGAAGCATTCATGTAGCTATTCGATAAGTTAGATTAAGAAACTAATCAGAGGTAAATTTTAATTGACAAAAAAAATCATGTATTTCTTTGTATTTAGCTAAATTTGCCCACTGCTCCTTGTGGCTACATAAATACTGCTGGTACTAATAGCATAGTACTAGTTGGAGGGTAGGTGGGAACATGTAACTAATGATGGAAAGAGAAGTAGATGTTTTCCATAGTGGCATGCGTTTCTGTTGTACTGGAATGGCTCTGTGTTAACATGGCAAAGAAAAGGATAAGTAGTATTTGATCACAATCTAGAAGTGCCTTCACAGGAAAAGCAAGTCTAATAAAGGGTGTTTCCATTTTTTGACTAGTAAGCATTGAAGCTAGCTACCCTATCAAGGTTAGGTAAAACTGTTTTGTTTTGTTTTATTAAAAAAACAAACATCTATTTGCCTTTCTTTTTATTGATGCAGACTGGAGAGCTGGTACGGATCTATAAAGGCCATAACCATGCAGTAACAGTTGTGAACATTCTTGGGAAAGTAATGGTGACAGCATGTCTGGATAAATTTGTTCGTGTTTATGAGCTACAGGTAAGAAAATAGATGGTCACTAATGACATTTACCTAATATGGGTTAATTAATTATTTTGAAGTCAAATAGAAGTCATCTTTGTGCTTACTGGTCTCTCCCCATCCCTCTCTTTCCTGTCACTCAGAATATATAGTTGTCTCTCCAGCCAAAATACATGGGTTTTAAAGAATATAACCTAAACCACTCCTTTAGAACCTGAGTTATCCTAAGAGAGTGTCGGCTCAGAAAAGTGGGGAAATGTTAGTTTTGTCTGCTGAAAGACCAAGTGCTTAGTTGGATGAAAAGACTCACAGAAGTCACGTGAGGAAAAGTGAGCTTTCACGGTGGCTATGAAGTTTGGAGTCCACCAGAGGAGTTTAGTTGCTACTCAGAAAACTGCTCTTGGAAGCATTGTCATTTGCATGTCTGTGAAAAATGGCTATTAACTGTCATGCTATTAAATGTCTGTTTCTGTTTCTTTCAAGTCGCATGACCGCTTGCAAGTCTATGGAGGCCACACAGATATGATCATGTGCATGACCATCCACAAGAGCATGGTAACTTCCTTCTTTTCGCTAGTCTCAAAGTGAAGGTTGTAATTTCCACAAGCATATACAAGACAGTTTAATTTTTTCAGATAATGAAATCGACCTGCTGTCTGACTAAGAACTTAGAAATGTCAGTCAAAAAATCACATTGCTGTCACAGCTTTGTATTTATGTAATATTATTGTCTGAGGAAAAATTACCTTCTAGCTTACTGTAGTCTTAAAACAGTAGTTCTGTTTACGGTGATGGTTGCAATGAAGAGTTTAGAAATAGTAAAATATTTCCTCTTTTCAAGCATCAATCCTGTTTGACTTTTGCTCAAGAGAGTCACACAGATGCTAGAGAAAAACTTCACCCATAGTCAAACCTCTAGTAACCTTTGATAGAACCTAAACAAAGGTATGCAATTGATTTAGGTGCACAGATTTCTTCACGCATCTGCCCTGCACAATAGGTTTTAGAAGCACTTCTGGATAAATAACTTGCTTAAAATAGTCATTGAAAGCAGTTATTTGCCTGCATGTGTAGGAATTTGTTTGCAAACTTTACTTCACATTGTAAAATAAGAGGTATAGTAATGATCTATAATAACGGAAGAATCAAGTGTAACAGAACTGATCTCCTACTAGTGGGAATATATACTGCCCAGGCTTCACTTCTCGTGTGAGAGAGATGGAAAGCCAAGTGCATTCAGGCTGTGTGCTTACAGTCTGAGGCTTGAACTGTCCCCCAGCAATAGTCTGTTTTGGGCATTCTCAGATGAAAGTTTTGAGATGAGAAGCTTAGTGACGAGTGAAAGATTATAATTTTCTGTAGTAGTCTTAGTAGTATAGTCTCTTACACACAGCATATTGGTTCTTATATGCTAGTGATGAATTTTCAAGAGACAAAAAGACTTGAACAAAAATAACAAATGAAATCTTCATCTTGCAGAGTTTTCTGTATTATGTGAGGACTTTTTTTAATGATGAATATCCTTTACGGGACTATAAGCGTCTGACATTTTCTTTCTAGAGGACAATTTTGTGTGGACCATTTGCCAAAAAAAGGGTTTTTTTAAGATGTCATTTTGCCTACCTTTTCAGGATCTGCATCAGTCTTCTCTTTCTGAAATTCTGGTGTTCTTCCTCATCCTTCCTCTCTATCCCTTTTTGATATACATATAACTGGTTAAGTCCTGGAAATATGTTCAACTTGATGTTTACACCTAACTTTTTTCACTTCAGTGGATAGTAACATATTTTAAAGTTTTCGAACTTTTAAACGCTTGACACTATCAATGATAGAAGTTATGGACACATGTCTTATTTGTTAGTAGGTTTTTGTAAACTATGAATGCAAATCTTAAAAGAATTAGGTTGGACCCATATTTTAAATTTAGACGCCTTGCATGTTGATATTTTATTGTTTTTCACCTAATATATTCTACATGAAGCCTCCTTCAAAATTTGACGACTTTCTTTTTTGTATTATTTCCAGCTTGCTTATCCACAAATGTTTCTTTTACAGATCTACACTGGATGTTATGATGGCAGTGTCAGAGCTGTGAGGCTTAATCTGATGCAGAATTATCGTTGCTGGGTAATGAGCAAAATGTTTTTAGCCTTCTTTGTTACAGTTTTAGACTAATTTTCTAGGGGTGGTTGCTACTTAGTCTTGGATATCTTGACCTTTAATTTATTATAATTCAATAATATTTTTTAAATGTATATGTACATTTTAAATGTAAGTATATATTACTAGTTCAGTTTTTCATGGTCTTTAGTATATGTGTATTCTTTGAGGCAAGTTGATAGTAGCATCTTAAATTCTCTTTTTTCCTGGCAATTTTTAGATAGTGACATGTAACTGTTTAAAACCAAAAACTTCAGCTGAGTGACATAGAAAAACTAATTTACTCTGCTAAGTAAATTTAATTAAATTCCCAATGACTCCATCTCAGGTGAGCTTAAATCTCCTAAAGGCTTAGTTCCTTTCTTCCTCCTGCCATTCTCACTGATGGTCCGGGCTTGGCTAGAGGCAGGAAGAATCTCTGTAAAGCTATAATTAAAGTAATAGAGACCATTGAGGATGGAAATGAAATAAGATTAAAAAGTTACAGGAGGTGACACATGTGTGAACAGTCTTCATAGAATATTGTGAAGTTGCAAGAAGAAAAGCATTAGCTAAAATTCTTTTCCCTTCCCTGGCTTATTCCGGCATGTTTTTTCTACCAGTGGCATGGATGTTCACTGATCTTTGGAGTTGTGGACCATCTGAAACAACACTTGCTAACTGACCACACCAACCCAAATTTTCAGACCCTAAAATGTCGTTGGAAGAACTGTGATGCTTTCTTTACTTCCAGGAAAGGTTCCAAGCAGGTATGTGTTTGAACTAACGTGGTTGTATTTGGTAGTATAAAGTACTTTATATCACCACAATTGTGGGACTTGATCCTATTTCTAGTGAAAAGGGTTAAATTCTTCTAGTCTTTACAGACTTAACTGCATACTGTAAGAGTCATAACAAGGCTGATAGGGTTCAGTTCAACCTGTGACAGATGAAGAGTGCAGCTAAGTATGATAACTTGAGATATGGTCAATTTAAAACAGTTTGATCCTAAAATATTACATGGAAATGATAAAATGCTTGAAATAATAGAAGAAATTCTGATAACTATACTCAAGATGTTATTAAGTTTTTGTAGGAAAAATATATTTTTAAGGTGAACAAACATCAGTCTTGAAACAGGTTTTTATCCTCTTAATTTTTATCCATCACTACCCCCCTTCATTGTTGTGGATGCTGTTGCTGTTTATTTTTCACATGGGATTGGTTTTGCTAACAATCTTTAAATAAGTAGTGCATAAATTTCTGAGTAAATGTTAGTACAAATGGGAAAAAAGATGAAGATGTAAGAGTTGGATTAAGTGGTGTGGAAGGTGTTGGGGGGTGGGTGGAAGGAGGGTGGTTACCTACAGGCGGATTGGTAAAAGTCCACATTTTACTCCTTGGCAATATAAACTACATTCCTGTTGAATGGTTGTCAAAATACACAATGGAAGGAGGTTTCTTTGAGAACTATGAAGCAGAAGTAGAATCCTTTAATTTCTCTTTAAGCGCTGGCTTTGGATATGTTTATTTGATATGCTCTTCTAGTCAGAAAGGAAGCTGGTTTTTATTTGCCTTGAATCATGTGGTATGTGAGATACTTTAATATAGGTGATTTAATAGCGTGGCATCGATTTTTTATTTTTTTTTTTTTAATTTTTTTTTATACTTTTTTTAGAAGCTTTAAGCTAATAAATGTATATTATCCAGAATGACACTTTCACTGAGGCTTCAAGACTCTCTTGCAAAGTTTTTTGTGCTTTTTTTTGTGTGCTGTTTTGGGTTTTTTTTAATTATTATTTTTAACTGACTTCTCTGGTTCTTTTCTAGGATGCTGTAGGACACATTGAAAGACATGCTGAGGATGACAGCAGGATTGACTCATGAAGCTTTTCACCTCCCACATTGGGAAGTAATTTTATATATCAGAATTATTCCAAATAACATCAATTTCTTACTCCAGTCTTTCCTTTCTTCTTTTCCCCCTTGGAATGCAAAAATGGAGTCGGGCTGAAATGCCTTGCTACAGAGACTGCAGGTTGTGTTGCACTCTGTAGAAATAAGGCTGGTCAATTAAGACTTAGCCCAAATGGAAGATACTTGCAAGTTTTTAATTAATTGACAGATAAGAATATTCCCTCCTCTTGTCTGACTTGATTTTTTTTGTTGTTGTTTTTCTGTTTGTTTTTTTGTTGTTGGGTTTGTTTTGTGTTTGTTTTTTTTAAGAAGCATAGTCTTTGGGAAGTCCAGAGGGTTGTTGAGAACTTAGATTACAATAGGTGCTGGTATTTGCAAACTCAGCTTGAAGCCTGTGAAGTGTCTAAGACTTGTCTGGGTTCATGTTGTATCCAATTTTTTTAGCTGATTTTAATAAAATTCTGCAAACCAGAGTATCACAAATTCTAGCGGTGTAACCTGAATATCCAGTGTACATTTTTACTTTCTTCATAAACGGAAAAGGTATTTTATGGAGAACTGGAATAAATAATTTTATGTTAATTGTAACTTATTTTTTATCCTTGTGTAAAAATTGCTGTAATTGGCACAATATATACAGTAACAGACTGCCCTAAACACTATACCTCCTGAGGTATTTTGTTTATTTGGAAGAAAGCAGTTATTTCTTAAGAGGTATGCCAGTAGCAGCAAAACAGCCAGAACAGTAGCTCCGCTCATGTGCTTTGCAATCTTAGTCTTTTTAAATATAGGTCCTGATGTACAGGAAATAAGTAAGTGGTGTCGGCTTTTGTTTTAGTTGAATACCAGCATAACCACTGCTGTCTTGATACAACACCATAGTTGGATTCCTGATTTTATTTGGAATCTTAGTGACTGAGTTTTGCAGTCCCATATCTTCATGGCATAGCAAACTAAAAGAAATGCAAAGGCACTGCCTAAGTTCGTCCACTTAGGTCATGTTTTGTTTCTGTTGTGAAGGGGCTTAATTGGCTTGGGCTATATCAAGTTCACAAAAACTCAACTGGAAAGAATGGAGCAGGATTTTAGAGGATTTTAAAGTCTAAAGTTCTCAAGCAGAAGCTGAGGATACAAAATGCATATCGCATGTGAAAGTCTTGTTTCTACTAAAGCACAGAAGGTACCACAGAGGAGCCAGTGCAGAGGAGAAGACTGACTGTACTTCTCAGGATTCCTCTGCAGGTGTCCCTTCGGGTGGAAAACTTTACCCATTAAGTTCAGTGAAATGTACTTATTGCCTTTTGCGATCCTCTCTCCCATAATGACACTAATTTAGCAAAGAGCTGCCTTAAACAATAAGACTAATCTAGCAAGGAGCTCTTTGTTCACTTTTGCCTGACTTGCTGGTCAGGATAAAAAAACCAGAGGTTTCCTTAAATTCTAACAGAAGTGTCAAAACTGAGCTGCTTATAAATGAAACCAGCGCTTTTCAAACAATTTGACTGTACTATTTTTACTGGGCATCTCTTTCACCACTGCTTTGAGGCTTGGTATGCCAACCATAGACCAAATAAGTTTTATAGCCTCGTTCTTTGACTATAAAGAAGCCTTTTTAGGCCAAGAAAATGACTGAGGAAAGCCCATGGATGTTCCGCTGCCATCAAATCAAGGAACTTCAGGGCCTCCTCTGAAGCACACTATTTTTGTATTGTCTTGGCGTACAAGCATAATTTCTCTGTAATTGCTTGACGTTGATGATTTTTTTGTGAGAGACAGGAGTAAAATAGCAATGAGATGCAGTAGCATCCTACTTCAGACATGGGAATCTCTGAGGTTCCAGTGCTTTTGTGGTGATTTGTTTGGGGTTTTTTATTAAGCTGTTTGTGGACAGGAAAAAACCCAATATGTGGCTCAGACGCCAGGCTATTTTTGAGGGTGTTTTGGTTTTTGTGGTGTGTGTTTGTGGTTTTTGTTTGGGGTGGGTTTTTTGGGGTTTTTTTGTTTGTGTTTTTTTTTTATTATTTCTTTCTGTGGTCTGTGGATTAAGCAATTCAAGAGAGAATCAAGTTCAGGGAAATCTCTGAGCAGTGTAAATGTTTTCTGATGCAGGCTGTATTGCTCTAAAGTCTCCAAGAGTACTTGGTTTTTTCATGACCTAAAAGCAGAAGGCTGCATAATACTTAAACCATTTCCAAAATTACTGACATTCAAGAGTTCTTCTAGGTGTTTTTTTGAACCACGATGAGGGAGCATGTAAAAATGTGGCATAAACAATGTGAACATCTCAAGTTGTCCTCCTTCACAGACTGTGCTTGAAGTGAAGGTGTGGAAGTGTGTGTCCTGAGGGCAAGCATGTGGAGTGATTGTAGCATTCTGAAAAATGGTGTTTGAGAGTAGATTTTGTTAGTTCTTCTTTGTGATTCTTCACGTTCTTTCAGCTGTTTTCAGGAACGTGTAAAGATCTTTCTCACTAGGTGTTGCAACAAACACAGTTATTACACTTTATTTGCATTCCTGATTGCTTGTTGGGTTTATCATTTCTAGTTGGTGGAAGCAGACTTCCTTTTCTTGTACTCCATGATATTTCCTTATCTGTCCTTGACAGTCCTCCCAAAAAGTCTGGACTTCTGAAATCCAGCTTTAGCAGTGGTGTCTTTTGCCACTTTGTAGGTTACTGCAGACATTGTAAGAACCTTAAAATGGTTAAGAGGCAGGAAAATAGCAAAGCTGCATGAGTGTTTATAAAATTTTGCTTCACAAATTAAAAACCATTTTAAAAATTGCTCAGGGGCTCAGACAAAAATGCTGTGTTGCTTTGTCTGAGGATATCTTAAAGGGATTTGCTATGAAGTTGTTGTGCAACTGTGGAAATCCCCAGGCTTCTCTGGAGTTTTGTGGGGAGGTATCCTATTTGTTCAGCTGGAATTTGGTGCAGCTTTCACTATTGGCCGTTCACTGCTTCCAGAGGCAATTGCAGAAGAGAGATGCCAAATTTATGTATTGGCTTGGTAGCTATTAATGAGATCCTCTCTGGTCTTGCAACTTAGGGTTTTGATTCCTGATATACCTCCAGTTGAAGAGAGTAATAACTTTGGGAAGGTGGACTCTTTGTGAAATTTAATGGAGTAATATTTGTGTGCAAAGCGGTACTGCACATCTGAAGCTTGTTTCAGGACTATTTTTGTTTTCAGTTTGTTTTTTATGCAAGTAAAAAGTTGTGGGTGGAAGACTGAGTAGAGTAAGGGTTTATTTTCTGGTTAGCTGTGTTTATTTTATTAGTCAAATGTTAAATATCGAGCTCTGGACTTGCTATGTGGCTGACTACATATGGCAGGCCCTTTGGGGGGCAAGCCACCATTTTCCTCTTAGCAGGACTGATATTGTGCCTATTAAGCTATGAGCCTCCCCAGCAGACAAAGTGCTGAGAGGCATTGTACGCTTTAATGATATAAAGAATGGGCCAGGTGCTACTGAAACCAGTTATATCATCCTCTTCAAAGGCATGAGAACTTGTTGTGCCATAGGCATACCAAGCCCTGCCCGAGCTCCAAAAGGAGTAGCATAAAATGATCACTTAAAGTTCACGTGCTGCAAAGCTTAACCTTCCCCAACCCCAATAGCCTCACATGTATTGAACTGTAAGATAATGCTAGGATTGGTCTATAGTCATTGCTCCTTTCTTCTCCAAATCACAGGGAAAAATAACAGCTAACTGGCAGTGCAAAATACTCTATGGCCTAACACTGATGCTTCTGTATGTGTAAGGGGCCGGACGGAAAAATGCTGCATCCATTGGTACAAAGATGCATTAAATATCTCAGCTTCTGCTTGCCTTCTGTCAATTACATGTGGACTGCAGACTTCAAACATGTTACCAGCACATGAGCCGACTTCTGCAAAATAGCAGGAGTTTGGCCATGCGGTGTGTTTGAAGTAGTGCAGTTCTTAATGCATATTTTCACACTGTACAATAATGCTGGATCAAGGTAAACAATAACTGAAAACTCACAATAAACTGCAGGTTCCCAGCAACAAAAATGTGGTGTTGAGAAAATATTTTCCCCTTCTTTTGTATTAAAACACAGGTACAGATGAATGTTGGGTTCAGGCTTGTGTGGTACTATCATTCAAACAGTCTAAGTTGTCCAGAGTTGCAGAATATGTAAGGAAGGATAAGGAAACGGTTACAGCTGCTGTTTGTAAAATATTTAATTGTGAAAGAGCAAACTGTGTAGATATATATTCTGTTATATACACCTGCCAGCTTCTCAAATTTCATTTTGCTGTTAAGTGTTAAACAGTCTTTTTGAAGAATGGAAGTGGAATAAAACAACATGACTGAATATTTAATAATATAAGCTGTGTAGAACATGTGCACAGATTGACCATGGTTTTCTTCTCTCACTTTGGTACAAAGCTGTGAGCATAATAATGAAACTTTACACAGCAATAGAAGAAAAAAAAGGAAGAGGAAAAAGAAAAATAAAAGTTCTTTATATTGTTATGGTTTGTCAGTCTGATTCTTCTTTGTATTGAATAGAATGATTCTTTTACAGGATTCAGTAGAACTTGACTTTGGCAGGGAAAATGGAAAGTGTCCACCCAGCTGGTGCCTCCAAGATAATGTACTGACTCCCTTGCTTCATGGCCCGTTGCAAAGGGAAGTTGGTAGTTCACTCACCAGGACTTTCAGGAGCAGTTTGAGTTGCCAGTCAAAAATCTTCATTTTGATCTGTTGACTGATAGATTTTGTTTTTCTCTTAACATCCCAACTGAGACCATCTCTGCCATATTTTTTCTATGGAAAATAATAGCTTAGTGGGGGTAACTCATGGCTGGAGCCCGGGGTTCCTAGTGTTCCAGTCATCTTAAAAATGTGGCCTGGGTTAAAATAAAAGTTGAATTTAAAGGAGAATAACTCTTTATATAAACTATAGGATTTTCTTCCTCTTTCAGAGTAAGTTATAGTGCAAGACAGCATTAAGAACTTTATAGTCAAAAGGTTTTCTATTTCTTAGTGACTTTTCTGTTAAACGTGCTACTTAACGGAATAACTTTGAGTGGGTGCTATGATTTGGTTTCACAATTTTGCTTTACAACAGTGGATTGCTTTGTTACTCTTCACCACTAGAGAGCGAAGTAGAAGGTTCTCCTCACAAAGTTTAGTCTCTTCACACCTTTTTTTTGTATATTTTTTCTATTGATTGATGATTGACCAGTTCTGATAGCCTGTCAGCCTTAAACCTGGTAATGATGGAACCTCTCAAGCTTAAGTGTGCTTTTTTTTTTTAATGCATTCAAGGAGCAAACAGGCAAGTGTTTGAGAGATTAAGCTGATTTCACACTTGCCATAAAACTCCAAAAGCTGCTGTATATTCAGGAGAATGGTGGAAGGGTGCTCAATGTTTCATCCTCCTCTGTTCTTTCAAAATAAAAAAACAAAAAACAACCCTCAAGCTTAGGCCAAAATCCAGTTGGTTTTATTTTCGGTTCAATTAAACTAATTGTTCTTGCACATTTGAATAATATTCCTAACGTGATCATGCCAACATCATGTCTGATTCTGCTACAAGTCACCTCTTACAATAAAAAAAATAGACAATATTCTCAGGAAATAGGACCCCGAGCTGTGTGTGTGTGGTGGTGGGGAAAGTGTGTGTGTATACATAAATTTGTATGTATAAGAGGTTTTCTGTCTCAGATGGAAAACAACTTTCTCAATGTTACAGAGAATGCAGTTACAATAAAAAACATTTACAATGGCCAATGTGTAATTAAGATACAATGGGGGTACTCAAAATGAGAGCACGTTGTACAGTTCTGATACTTATGCTGAGGCACTAGACCAAGCTGTACCTAGGGATTGCAGTCTGTTGTGCCTGACTTCCACGGTTCCGGCGTAGCGGAGACCCACCTCCGCAGCCGCATCTAGGACAACGTGATTGAGATGTGTAATAGTAACGTGATCTAGCATAATCTCATAGGAAACATTCAGTCACTATTGTGAAGAGGCTGAAATTACAGTATCAAAAGCAGGACAAAGAGTTAATGACTAGGTACAGGGGGGAGTAAACACCTCTGACTTTCACAGTTCAGATGCAGTCCCAGTCTTGCCTGACTTCAGGGAAGACTTTTCCAGTGTCAGCATAAGCAGAACAACGATGCATGCTCCATGTATTTACCATGCAGAAAAAGCTTAATTCAGTCATCAATAAGTTAGTCCTTGTTGCCCAAAGGAAAATGTCAGGAAGTTATAAAAGTAGTTACAGAATACGCGCACTGGTCTGCCTAATGGGGTATGGTGGTCTTTTTTTTTTCCAAAGGCTTCTTCCCATGCGCTGTTTCCCTCGGCAAGCAAAACATGTAATTAGGAAGTGGTCTTGTTTGCGCTTTGGGATGAATGGAGTCAGTTACGCAGAAGTCGAGTGTGTTCTTGATGAAGGTGGCGGCTGGCTCTGGTCTTACGCATACATCGTGAGCTGCAGCCACTGAAAGAAGAGTTAAAAATTAAAGGTTGGAAGAGCTGTTGGCATCCTCCAACAAATCGTATTGAGACACCACCCTCCCTAGTGGGAAGGCAGCTGCTTGCTGATGCTAAGTATGAAACACAGTGGCAGTGGGGAATTTTGTCTTGGGCTTCTTGCTCCTATTTATCCTTCCCTTGCAAAAAGTGGAAGAGGTTTTTTATGATCTCCTTAGCAGAAGACATGCTTTTATGTTGAAACTTCCTAAGTCATCTTAATAAGATTTTCAAAAGGTGAAGAACTATGTTAAACCTCATTAACATATAATGCCCTATCAGTATGTTTGATTTAAATTGCTTTATAAAAAAAAAAAAGTCAAAAGTTTTTTGAAGCACTTTAAAGATGATCTGAAGAGTCTGCAGCTGTGCCCTTCAGCACCAACTGGAGTCTTACAGAGCAGCTGTTGCTGGTGGATCATGGATGTTTTCCGTGTAAAATTGGTAGCGAAATTTTTAGGAGCTTTTGTGGCCTCTTACCAATTGGATGACAGTTTCAGACCAACTCTTATAGGTCCCCTTGAGAACATGTGCAATGAATAATATGATTAAAATTTAGTATTGTGACCTTGTGTTAGAAATACTGGCATAAAGCAGTTTACCTCCAGGACATTGAGCTTAATGATGCCATCTCCATCTTTATCAAAGGCGTGGAATGCCCCTAAAGCAAGGAAACAAAAATATATGGGGTAGGTTAAATTACTGTTTGTGTAAAGATGATCCTAGATAGCAAACTAAATTGTGCTCCAGTTGAGTTACGCAAACTTGTGCAGGTATTATGTGCTCGGCAAGTATTTCTGCTGTGGTTTTCCTTCGCTAGGAGAAATGCAGTGGTTTCTTTTGTGTTTGTATGAGACGGCTGCCATATTTTAGATTCCCTGAGCACATATCTTTAATTATTAATACTATATATAGGCAGCAGTGCTTTGAACAAACTTTTTTGAGTACGACAGCGTGTTTTGGGGTGAGGGGGGGGAGGCAGCGCAGTAAAACCGGGGCAGCCACTCACTGAACATGGCGTCCAGGCGGACGAAGCAGCAGATGAAGCTGTCAAAGTCGATGTTCATGTTCTTGTCGGCGTAGCGCATGGTGATGATGTCGTAGAGCTGGTTGTTCAGCCGAAACCCTGTGGAGGACCAGAAATGGGGCACAGCTGGGGCTCAGGGTGGAGGCTACTGCTGCAGCCGCTAAATAAAATGAAGGGAAGCTATAAGGAGCTTCCCTCTGTCCAGCTGCTTTCTTAAAACAGGAGTAACGTTTTGAAATTACGATTTGGGAGGGCCAAGGGCAAGTGAGTCGCCTCACACTCTAAGTACGAAGAGGAGAGGTCTACACCAAAGAGTCTGCGGCTTAGCTGAGCCTGGTAAGAGCAAACCGACGAAAACCGGGGGACAGGAATGTAGGAGGAATTTGCAATGAAAACAACACAGGTACACAGTGGCCAAAAAATAGATAAGGAGGCAACTCCTGAGCGTGGCGTTACCGACCTGTGGCACCGGCTGCTGCAGCGCACGACTGCACTTCGTAAAGGGTCTGCCGAGATTCGGGTACTGCTGGTTGTTGGCTAAATGCAAGGTCATGCTCAGCTTACGTGCTGTACGACTGAGGAATTTTTATTGCAAAATGTGTTCTTAGTTCTAGAGTCAGGGCAGGAGGTATTTAATTTTTTATTTTTTACATGGACAACTTTCCTGGCAGGAATGGAAACTTGGAAAATAAAAATGACCTGTATTTCTACTGCAGCAGGAGTCCAAATCCAGGTGTAGTTTTGCCCTTAGCAAAGGATCAAATCACTGATCTTTTGTAAAGTACAAGATAGCCATCTGTTTCTGTTCCTTGATGAACTGGTAACTGATGTGCCAAAATACTACTGAAGATGAAGTGTCACTGAAATCGTCCCATCTACGTTTCTAGTGATACCACAGATTTTCTGATTAAAGAAGTCATCTTGCTCCGTTACAGAGCGGGTAAAGACATTTGCTGGGGGAGGCCTGCTGTCCAGGGGAAGAAGCACACCAGTGTGTTTGAGACAAGAAGCAAAAAAAGTCAGAAGCCTCTCTTTGCAGGATGAATTTCATTAACTGCAAGTTTTGCAGAAATACTTTATTCTCACTGCGCAAGTAGAAGAGGAGACTGAGCCCCCAATGGCTTAGTGCCTAAGAAACATGAGCAGGACTCAAGAAATGTCCGTCCAGTTGCCTCTGATGCAAACTTGGACATTGACCTGCTCAGTGCCTGTACGCTTGGGTTGAAGTTTTTCCACTGTTCTTTGTTTGTTACTTAGACAAACATAAAAAATCCACAGCTTAAATGAGAGCAAATGTCTTCAGCACTCCCTGGTCCCCCTGAACAGCTGGACCCCAAGTGGGAGATCCTTAAGACAACGGAGCGTCATTTATCATCAAGTTGAAAGAGCTGAAGAGATCTATTTGGTTGGCAAGACAGACATACAAGGCTTGCCATTTGGATATTTGAGAACCTCTGTTGGGTGAAAGAAAAATGTTTGTAATTTCGCTAGGGTCTGTCTTTAAAAGGCACTACTATGTTCCTGATCTCACCCTGTGATACATCAAACAAAATAAAGTTTCTTCAGCTGTTGGGCACTGGACACTGGGGGATGTACCTGCATCCTTGACTGCATTGCGCATCTCGTAGCTGTTAATAGTTCCTGAATGATCCGTGTCATAATGCTTGAAGATTTTCTGGAAAAAGAAAACAAATAAATACACAACAGAAATAAAAGCTTGTGCTCCTGTTGAATGGACCCACTGACTGGATATGGGATGTGTGCCTCAGGCACTTGGAGGCTTTGCCGTTTGCCTTACGTCGCTGCTGCTGGGCCGTCTGAGTTGTGAACAGAGAGCTCCTCTCTGTCACAAAGTAAGATAATCTAGATCCATGCCCTCAGAAGCAAAAAGCTCTCCTCTAGAGACTCTTCTTGTTTGACTTGAGTTTATGCTGTTAATCCTCTCTCTTGATTGTCCTAATTAAGCTATTTGTGAGGCCTGATTCTAGTTCCCATCCTCCTCCTCCTCCTCTCAATTTGCATGCACCTGTACTGTTCTCATGGGGGAAGTCCTTATACGAGTGCTGGAGCTTCAGAGATTCAGGTTGTTTGCTTAGGCTGTGAGTAGGATGAGGAGAAACATTACTTTTCTTTTTAGAAGCTAATTTGTAATTTTTTTAGGGTTTTTGTTGTTGTCGTAGCGTACGTAGAGGGTTCTTGTTTTCCTGCACAAGCTTTTGCACTGCAGAAGCTGTGAAGAACAGTGTTGCGGATACCAGCAATACCTGCCAGCTTTTAATCTTGTCCCAGAGATGTCGAAACTCATCAAAGTTTATCTTCCCTGAGCCATCTGTCTGTGATGCAAACATTCAGGTAAAAAACCCACAATATTTTTTAAGAGAAAATTAATTAAGTCTGCAACTACTGGTGAAGGGGATGAATGTGAAACTGAGTTCAGGATCTCCTCAGCATTAAGAGAGGGCTGAGCTGTGCAGTGAAATATTTGTGGATGTTTTTGTTATTGTGCATAGTATTTTGTTTGAGGAGTGTGAAGTACTATTTGTACTTTGTGTAGAAGCAAACGTCTGGTACAGGAGAGAGGCTTGCTTCTGGAGCTATGGTAAAGTACGTGAGCAGGATGTTTTAGTGGGCTCTTTCCAAATACCTCCAAACGTGAAGCTTACCCAATGTTTTGTAAGAAAACTGAGCTTTATCGTAGAGTGAAGTTCTTTCTGCCTTGCTTAAAGTTAATTGAGAACTAAGCAAAATGTTGACTAAAGCCATTTACAAAGCTGTGTTCAGGCTCCAACCATTATGGTTATGGGTTGTAGTTACAATTTTGTTCTGGTTATGTTTGAATGCGCTTATGTTCTCTCAAAATCATGTGTTACATCAAACAGGAAAACTGAGTGATGTTGTATCAGCGGTAACCCCATATGGTATCTTGTAGTATGTTTTATTATACCCACTCTAAGACAATTTCTCTGTGTGTTGCATGCTAAACACACAGTGGAATGTATAATACATTATAAACTTAAGAGAGAAATACAGTAAGTTTGTTGGCAAGAACTGTAGTTAAATTGAGTTGGTTTATAAAAAAACTTTTGAAAAATCATGCTTTAGTACATGAGCTGGCCAGTTGCTGATACCTAGGGAAGGGTATCATACTGACTGACTTATTCTGTAGTTTTCTGGTTTGGGATATTTTCATCTGCCAACTACAGTACCGTTGAGATGACTGGAGTTAAGGTGTGCCAAATCAGGAATGCTGTGTTCTCTGACTACACCCTATAAGGTACTGTTCTGCTTCCCTGGCTTACTTACTAAATTGTGTGTGTAGTGGTGGGAAATACAACCTGAGTGGACTAGTGTGGTAGCACGCACTCCTCTTTCACCAGAAAAGGATACATCCATTAAAGCAATCATGCTGCGGCAGGATTCCAGTTCAAATCCTTCTGTCTTTAGGTCCTTATCTGAAATAAATGATCCCAGGTGAAAACAGATCATGCAAGACAGCAAGTGCTTCTTCCTCTTAGATGTAACTCTACTCAAAGTAGAAGCCAAACCTACTTCCTTCATCCAGTAAGAAATGAATGGTAAAGAAATTTGAAAAAACTCGTAAGTAATGTTATTGCTTGTGAATTAGAGATTACTTTTCTTGGCCTGTTATACACAATAAAAAACTCTGGAAAACTCTAAACTATCTTCCAGGTAACTAAGCAAGCCTAGGGTCTGTAGGCTAAAGTTTGCTAAACAGGGAGAAAAGTCTGCTTCTCCATGAGAATTTTTTTTTTATTTTTAAGGGCATTTGCAGATTGCTAGAAATGCTCTATTATCCTGTGTGGTGCTTCCAATAAACGTTTGCTTGTTTCTGTGTTATCAGTACTTGGTCACTCGTAAAGAGCATCTCTATGAAAAGTTCAGCTTGCTAAAGTCTCAGATGCAAAGTCCATGGAAGTGTAAGTAGGAAATTTTTGAGTTTGAAACCATAAATAATTTTTAGAGTGTAACTCAGGGGTGGAGGGCTACATTATACCACAGATTTCTTTCTCCAGTGTTACTGAAAAAACATGGTCAAACTCACGTTTTTTTACAACATTATTGAGAACGTTCCTGAGTTCTTCAGCGTTGATCTCCATGTCCTGGTGGAAAATGTGGTGAGAATATCATTAATTACAACATTCCTTATTAAGCAGATGATTTTATGGATGGATATGCTAAAAGTATGGTCTTTTGTCACTTTTCAGTATGGCGTATATATGCTTCAAACTAGAGAGTGTTCTAGGTCATATAAATATTAGTCCAAATCTTTCTTGAGGCTGCAGTACAAGGTAGGTCTAAAGTTACCATATAGTGCTTATTAAACTACAACTAGAAGAATAACCAGTAATTTCAAGCCACTGTATAAGGCAAAAAGCAAAATGCGAAAATCCCTGTAACCCATTTGCAGCATCTTGATTTATGCAGTTCTTTGATCTGTTTTTACTTTTAACTTCCCTCGTCAAGCACGTACTGGAGGGCATTGCATTTCTAACTTGTTTATACGTGCTATGCGAAATAGCATCTTGTGGTAGTGATAGAAGTAAAAGCTTGACTTTAAATCGGGCTCCCTCGTACACAATGGGAATAGCTTATATGTACATACGAGGACAGCTGTATACTTAATTGGATTTTGATTTGATCTTGCTTAGCTTCAGATTTCAAAGGAAATTTTAAAATTTAGTGGTTTGAATCTGTGAAGCAGTTGATGTGGGTGCTGTTGTGGCTACGCTGCTTTGATGGCAGACACAGGGATCGGTTCGCGTACTCACATCCCCTGCAATCTGTCGGAAAATATTCCTGAACTGTTGTTCCTCTTCACTCTTCTCACGAGCTTTTGCTGAAGGACGCTGAAAAGAGACAAGCAAAGAAGAGACGCGTTCTTAGCCCAGCAGGGAAGGGAAAGGGCCCGGACCGCTCGCGCACCCTTGCGCCGGGGAGCCTCTTGGTGAATCTGGAGGTCTTTGGAGGAACAGGTCATCCTCCTGTTCCTTTCCCCTTTTTTGGTTAAATGTATTCCTTGGCAAAACTGCTGAGTATTTAACTTCATCCCATTGTTCTCCTATCTCTTGGAAAGAGCCTAAAGGGTTACTTTCACTGACAGATGTTTATCTTCTAGTTTTTTTTGTTTCAAAACATTGCAAAGGAGAGGTTTGGAGCAGAAGAGGCATATCTGCTCCTAGGCTGGCCTGTAGGCTAGGAATTGACCGGAGGGACTTGGGCTTGAGAGCTCTTTGTAATGTGGGGGGTCCCTTGCTGGAGACAGAGGCAAACGATAAAAGTGAAGCTTTCTCAGACACATGCAAAGAGCAAGCCTGAGCTCTGAGGATGATACTGAAAAAGGAAACGCGCCCCTGAAATTACAGGAATTATGTGTAACAAAGTTAATTTATTGGCTTAGTTCTTATTTTTGTTTGTCTAAATGCAGAGGGAAGTTAGGATGGGTTCCCACTTTGCCACCTGCGTGCTCTGGCAGCCGTGCAGCGGAACAGCACGCTTGCTGTAAACTCGAGCCGTGCCTCCAGGTGCCGTGAGCCTGGGTGCAGGATCTGGCCATTGCATCTTGTGTCCCTCACCCACCGGCAGGCAGAAACCCTGCATTCGCTACCCTGTTTTCCTCCTCTCCGGTGGTGAGAGAAAAGAGGAGGGGTGCAGGAGCTCCTGGGTTTGCTCATCCTTTTCCCCTCCGGCCAGTGGGGACTGGTACAGGGATGCGTAACTTGTAGTGGGGGGCGGCTGTGATCGTTGCCAGGAGCTCCTGAAGCCCCTCGGGCACGGTTTATGTACGTACCGCGTCAGGGGGCTGAGCGAGAGTGGGTTGGACTGCGCTGCTGCTCGGGGGGAAGGATCTGTCACAGTGGGGATCCTTGTATGAGAGAGCAACCAAGAGTAATTTTCAAGCAATTACATCCTCCAGCACACGTGTTAAATAACTGAAGGGATGGTGTCATGCTCATTAGATCCACGTAAACCATACGCAAGTTTTGCTAAGATTCGATGTAAAGCTGTTAAGTATCTCAGACGCTTTCTCGCCCCGTTCCTGTGCTTCCCCCCGCTGCTTTCGTGCTAGCCAGACCAAGCCCTATTTCCCCCTCTGCCACTTGCTGCAGAAACCTTTTTCTCATCTATGTGGGTTTTTTCACCGTCTTTGCCAGCATCCTCATCTGCTGTCAGCTCCTTATTGCTGTTTGCTCTGTCGGAAACAAAGATGATAGGCTAGAAGAAGAAGGAAGAGAGCAAAAGAAAAATGGAAATTACACGAGAAGATGTGGAAGCAAAAATACTTGGTGACAACCATTCGGTGGTAAAGCGCATGCAGCAACAGCTCCCACCCCTGAGAGCATGACTGGAGAAGCCAGAGGTGGGAATGAAAGCAAAGGAAGAAAAAAAAGGTGGAGGAATTTCTGAAGTTACTGTTCTCCTCACGGTAAAAAAGCTGCAAAAGTTTTTTTTGCAAAATAGTGCAGTCTCTGGCTTCTAGCTTTCCTTTTCAGAAAGCCAGTAACTGTTTAAACGTGTTTGTTGTGGGTTTTTTGGGGGGTTGTTTTGTTTGGGGTTTTTGTTTGTTTGTTTTAGCAAAATAAGCCTCCCAGATTCTCAGTTCCCAGTTAAACTGATAAAATTGCTCCTCTATGAAGGACAGTAGTACTGAGAACAAACAGAATCTGAATCCTACACAGAAAAGGAGTATTTGTGTAGGAACTCGTTAGTTACGCAAAACGTTATGTTCTTTCTCTGTATTAATTCTTGAAGCGTTCAGCTGTAAGCAGCCATGTGTAACTGCTCTGGTTTAGTGCATTTAAAACAAGGAGAGCCGCTACAAGATGCGAACGTGTTGCCCTAGAGTATTAATTGCAATCGGCCTGTCTTGAGGTTAAAAATGTCCGATTACATTTTCAAGGTCCTAAATGTGTTGTGTGGAATGGAAAGCAGGATCCTGGACTTTGGTGAGCAGAAACTTCAGGAACGAGGAGAAGCTGCATTAAGCAATAGCCAATGCGAGGGCAGGTGTCTGGAGAAGGGGTGATTTTCACCAGAAAGGTTGTGTTGGGGTGCCCGTGGAGGGGCGGGCGGGAAGGGCGGTTTGAGCAACCCAGAGGATCAAGCTTTTAAAGCTGAAAAGTTTCTGTTAGCTTTTTGCCACCCCCTTGAGTGAGCGGGGTGTATGAGGCTAATGCTATGTCATTAGAATTTAGTGTAGGAAGACAAAATCTTTGCTGCCTGCAAGTGGCCTCTTATCCAGTGCCCTTCATTAACTAGATCAGTTTCTAGATGTGGAGAAAACATGATGCCAAGGATCCCTGCTCCTGCTGCATGCATTGCACGTGCTCCTTGCTTTGCTGGCACTCAGCACGTAGCGCAAGTACCCACCTTGCCCTTTTTCTTCTTCTGTACAAAAAGAGACAAAATTAAAGAAAAAAGTGGTTTTAAACAGAATTATAGATTTTACCCAGATTATGCAGAGCTGATGGTAAAGTGGTTTTTTTTCTCTTGCCCTTTCTTACATTTATTTTTCCCATTCCTATATTCATACAATTTTTTCCCATTTCCTATATTCATACAGTTTTCAAATCTCCAAAAATGAGGGAAAATGCACGCACCAAGAAGTTGCATACTGAAGGACAGAAATTGCAGAAGCCATAGCAAAACAGTGTCCCATCTCATCTGGGACTTTGTCTGCTTGAATAATATCTCTGTTGTACCTTTAGCTCTGACTATTCCTTTTGTCTTTTTCCCAACCTGTTGATGCAGTGGAGATTGGACTTTGGTGCCCACAGGTCTGTTACCTGAAGTGGCAATTAAATTCCACCAGATCTGGACAAATATTTTGTTATCATGGCAGCAAATGAAAGGGGAATACTACTGAGCAAGGTTTGATGGAGCTCAATTCTGTGCAAGAGCATTTCCTCCGATTGTTTTTCAAGATTACTTGTATTGTTAGCTGTAGTATATTCCCACAAAGATGTGTAAGACCCCAGGCTGAAGAGTTGGAGCTTGTCATGGATGCTAGTTTGAATCAGAGTGTCATTAGGATCCCTTTCCAGAAAGTATGTACTTCAAAATAAGTACTTTTTTTTCTTTATTAGATGAGATACCAGTTTCACGAACAAAGTATCTTGGAGCATAGAGCTAGGCCTCCCCTGGTAAATGAATAATCTCCATTGATGGAGGCAAAGGCAACGCTTAGCATCCCTCGTCTTTATGCCAAGAGCAGATTTCAAATCTGGCAAAACGTTTTGGTCTGACCAAATCAGAAAGTAGTGTACGTAATGTATAAAGCAAGTGTGAACAGAAGCATGTTGATGAGGAAAATATGTGGGAATTTATGCTAAGGGAGCAGTTATGTGGCTGCAAACGGTTTCCTGTTGTAGGTTTTCCTCGATGTGATGCTCCTCCTCTCCCTACCCCTATTCATGTACAGAAGAGGCCCAGGACAGTACTTACTGATGGACGCTCTGCCTCGATCATGTTTTCAACCTCCCTAGAAGAAAGCAGAAAGTAAATGAATCAGGAAAGTGACGAGTCCCAATGTTGATTGTTTCTGTAGCTGGTTTGTAAGCGGCTGCTTGAACTTTCCCGACAGCCGGTGCTGTGGGCTGGCTTCCCAGCATTACCACTGCAGGCTCTAGCCATAGGTTTTTCCCAGTTTGAGCTGTGCATCCCAAGTACCGCTTCCAGGAGGGCTGTTGCCTGGTTTACTCCTCTAAAGAAGAGCCTTGACAACACTGAACTTTGGCGGAGGGGGGTGGGGGGTAAAACAGGAGCTGTTTGGCCTAAGTAGAGTGACATTGGCTGCAATTTGCCGAGCTCTGGGAAACTAGTTGAAGAGCAGGATGGAGAGGAAATAACTACCTACCTTCTGCATTTTATTTGTGACTGAAATTAGGTCTGGTTCAATGATCTGTCTGACCAAAACTCCAGCCAGTGGCGTACAGCAATAAAAAGCAAATAAGTTCATTTTCATTATTGAAAACCGCTGACGGTATGTTTACAAAGGATATCCTGCAAGTAGTAAGCTTCTCCAAAGACAATTCAAAGCAGGCTCCTGTTAGATTACAAGGGAAGCTCAGGGAAATGAGTTTGCAGCTTGGAGTTTCTAATGAGGTTAAAATGAAAAGCAGGGTGTAGCCAACCGGGAACATGACTACAGCAGACTAGCGAGCTCACCTCCATCTTTACGGTCAGATAAATGGATTTGCAACTTACTCTGAAAGACTTCTTTTCTCTGAGAAGACCCTTAGGATGAATTCTCCCTCCTGGTGGGGTTCGTATGTTGATGGGATGATGACGTACTCGCTGGGAGGTAACCGGAAGCGCTCGGAGATTTCTCGCATGTTTATATAGGTCTTACTTCTAGCTTTGGAGGCATTGTAGAGGAAAAATTCCTTTTGCAAGTGATGCTTAGTACCATGCATCTGCAGAACAAATGAGTCAATTTGTCTTCAAGCAAGTCTTACCCGTTCCCCAGGTGGCTTGTCATGCGGGCAGTACATGGTTGGGACAGAGAACACAAATGAAGCAGCAGCTTAGCAAGCAGGGAGCTGATGAGGGCTGCTAACTGGTAACAGATATGGAGTCTGTCACCTTTAAGTCGCTAATGGCTGGGTCTAGCTGGCTTCCGAGGGCTGCTCCAGGGCCCACCTGCAGAGCCTTGGCTGACTTCTGCCGTGTAGGCGCTTTTACTTGACTGTTGTGTTGTGTGTAAACAAAGTTCAGCTACTTTCCTTGGAGGGTGGCATGGCAAGGAATGGTGTATGCAAACTCCTACATGCAGTGTGGTAAGGTGAAGGTGCTTGCAGTGGAAACGTGTCCTTGCCTGGACAAAACAAGAGTTCTGTATCTGCTAAAGAAACGTGAAAATCAAACGTTGCATTGGTTCAAATATGAACGTTAAGTCAAGAATTCTGGGCTAAGAACACTTGCAGGCTGTTTTCTGTAGAAATAACCACCTGTAAAATTGTCAGCGAAGACAACATTCAGACTGTCATCTTCATGTTTTCCAGGTAAGAAAGCAGTCAGGTGAGCTTGTTTGCAAAACTTGTGATGCCAACGATTCAGCTACCAGCAAGCTCAGAAAAACATAATCTGTGTACTTCTAACATGTTTTCTTCGATGGCTGAAAATACCATTGATTTTCCAAACAAATTCTAAGACTATAGAGAAAACTCTGTGGCTGCAGGCTATAGGCCGTTGGCGTTATTTGCAGGAGGAAACGGCAGTGAAAGTTTAGGGTGGTTCTGCGTGGAGCGCGAAGGCAAAGCGCGCTCTGATGCTGTTTCCTGCAGCCCAGGCTCGCTGAGCGACCGTGTCAGCCACGGCCAGGTCTCGCAGAGAATAGAAAAGAAGAAGAACCGAGGAACACGTGCAAGTGAGAATGGGGCGCGGGTGAGAAGGAACCAAAAATTATTGGCAAAATGTTACTAACAAACACTCAAAGCAGAAAGGTTAGCGGTTTCACTGCTGTTACGTCCCTGAGAACAAACTTCACCGGACAGTTTCCTGCTGACTTACAGACAAGCACAACAGTAACACTAGCTGTGAGTATACACCAAGATGTCAACCTGCCTCCGTTCTGCTCATACCTCTTTGGGCACCTTGGGGAGAAACAAAGAGAAGAAACAGTCAGAGCTGCTAGGCGAGTCCGCTTGTTTCTAGATCATACAGAAGGGCGTTCACATAGATTTCTGAGGGCACAGCCAGTAATTAAAATGCCCCAAGTTAGAGAAATATTCTAAGCAGTTTCTCTCTTCCTTTCTAGATTTCTTGGGATCTACATGAGGCCCACTAAGATCTGAACTAAATATGTTTGTGCAAGGGACTGAGTAAATTGACTTCATGAAGTCTATAGCAGGGACAGAGATTAATTGCTACATATGCATCTTGGATGTCTGTTTCCTTTTTTACACTATTCTGCCAATGAAACGTTTAGTTTCAGCGAGGATGAAAGGGAGATTGAAGAATGTATGGGAAAGAATATGTTAAAATCTGGCATTAAGTCACTATAAAAGCCTTAAAAGTGTGTTACTTATAGAGGGAGTAAACCCTAAGGTTACTACGGTCTGAATGGTTACAAAGCCTTGAATTTCCTTCCTTACAGGCTTCCTCTGAGTCCCTTGCAAAGTAAAAATTGCAATTCATGTAATCAGGCTGAATGATTCTGTGACTTTCTTGGTAAACGCATACTGTCAGGTTTCGTGACCATGGTGCGAAGAACAAAGTCTAGAGCTGGTACCTCGTAGATGGCAAAGCCAATGGTGTACAGGTTGGCTCCCAGCTTGCGTTCTTTTCTCCTATTTTTCTGCATCAGTGCAACGAGGAAACTGCAGACAACCTGTTCGTCCTCAGGATCATCATCTTCCTCCAGGAGCTTCAAGCGATACTGGGGATTGGTCCAAAATGTATCTGTGAAATCCCACCAACAACCCAAAGCAAACATGTAAAGCTTCAGTTTTCTAACAATACTCACGATCAGAGATAACTTTTAAGTTCCCTGCCTGTGGCTTCTGAGGAAAATGTTAAAATTGGGCTAAAAAGTATGTATTTTTTTTTTTACATGTTATGGGTTTTACATAGTTCTAACAAAACTGCACAGCCAAGGAGCATATAAAGTGAAGAACTGGCGTCTGACAAACTTCCAAAGCACCTAAAACCATCAGAAAGTGAATTCTGCAAGTGAAATCTAACTGTTAGAGTGAAATTGATCTCTTTAATCTTACTTGGGGTGAAGTATTTGAACAATGATTTATCTTTGCCAGGCCTGCCTTTTGGGTTTATGAGGTGCTGTCACAAACATAGTGATAGAAGGCTTCCAGCTACAAAATCGCGTGCCTTGTCCTCTGAGGAAGCAAAGCTGTTCCTATGGCTGAGCACCGATAGGGCTGTGGTACGACTTCGCCTGTGGGATCTAACACGGTCCCCATCAAAAAGGCTGTATCTCTCAAGACCCCTTGCTCACCTGGATAATTGCGGCAACCCCCAGCTGAGCAGCCTCTCACCCAGCGCCCTTCGTTGACTGACACAGTCCAGGTCTGGAGTTTATCGGCTTCCAGAGTATCAGGTGTGAGGTTACAGATCTCGAGTTTTGTGAAGTGCCTCATGAAATCCTCAAATGATATCCTGGAGGAATTGAGGGGAAACTGAGCCCAAAAGGATTTACGTGGTTGGGTGGTTGTCTGAAAGATCCTGGTGGGGTGGAGGAGGGTGACCAACGATACCGCCACTATTAGGGCAAGTTTGCAGTGGGAGCGCCATGATTTCCTAATGCATTTGGCCTGCTGGTTGGTCAATTTACACAGTTACAGCTCCAAACTGGGGGAAACTGGGCTGAGAGGATGGTACGTAGGAAGGGTGATGGAGCGCTCGTGGAAGCGTAGCATAATTAGGACTCTGCTGGTGGCACTCAATAAACTCTGGTGGGAGAATGAGGAGGTCACAGAGCAGGGCTTATTGGGAATACGAAGGGGAACAGGGATTACTGCAGTGGTTTTAGCAGATTGAAGTAGTGCAGTGTGATTCTTTTTTTTTTTTTTTTTTCTATAGATGCTTATCTACTAAAGAAGCACAGGCTTTTGACCGACATTCTCACCAGAACTCCCCATCCTCCACGATCTTGTGCTGCAGGCGGATTTTCTCTTCTTTGTTAATGAAGTTCCACTCTTCTGACCTTCAAAGGAGTAAACAAGTTAGATTATGATTTGCAATACAGTTTCCATGAAAATTTCTACTCTTTACTGTAAGTCTCATAGAATGGAAAGTCAGTCGTCTTGCTACATTCATAGAATTTTTCTTTGTGAGCTTTGCAGCCATTTGTTCTATTGCTACCATCCTTTCCACATGCCCAAATAAAAAAGCAGTTGCCCTACTTGTCTCTGCCTTCTCTTCAGACTTCCTCTTAGCAGCTCTCGAAAATCTGCTGAACTGTGTTAATTTTATTTAGCTTGAAGAAAAAAGTGTTTGCAGGCTCTCATTGCTGGAGTAGCTATTGAAATTTCTTTTAGTAAAACCTAATGAGAAACTTTATCCGAACTCATTCAGGTACTGACATCTTGTTTTGTCCAGTTCTTTTGTAACTTAAAAGATTTTTCTACTGTCACGTCTTGTTTTGAAAATGGACATTGCTGAACTTGCTAGACAGTAAAATCAGATTGACCGTGCCATTAGACTTGGCTCTCTCTTCATTTCCATTGAGTAAAGCCCCTCTTAACACCTCTTTTAGGTACTCTTCTTTTTACAGCTTCAGCTAAGCGCTCCACTATGATCAACTTCAAAGCGCGTGAATCAAAATGACAGCAAAGACAATTCAGATACCTCATCGTTAAAGGTTAGGGTCATGCACAAGCTGCCTAAGGGCAAATAAAATGTCAATTATTTTTTTAATTTTTTTTTTTTTTTTTCAAAATCAGGTGAAGCTCTGTTTTACTCACTTGTCACTCCAAGGTCCGTTCCATTCCACCTGCCCCCAGGGGTTTCTCAGCCTCACCAGCCGTATTTTTTCCCCTTTAAATGTTGTCTAATTGAAAGAGAACGCAACGAGAATAGACTGAGAGTAGGTTCAAAAGGAAAAGCTCTGCCTGTCAAATAGCTGATACCAGCTCCTCCAGTGATGGTGCTTTCCTGGGCCATGGCCCAGCCTGACCTGCCCGGGGTGAGTGCTGGAAGGCTGTCACACCAGGAGGTGGCCACCTGTGGTCACATTTGCCCAAGCAGTGGAATTTCCCCAGAAAGCCAAAACTTGGACAGGTTTGTTTCTCCGCAAAGCTTTCATTTACTTAAGTATAGATGGTTTTTCCTGAGCTTATAATTTGTTTTGCTTTTTTCCTCCCTCGTAGCTCTGCTGACATGCATGGTGCTGGGCGAGCGTAGACCACAGCTGGAGGGAAGGGACTGTACGTACCTCTTCCACTGCCGTGACAGAGTAGGCATGACCTTTGACGAGCCCGCAAGACATCCGGGTTTCGTACTGCATTGGCATTATGGTCTGTTAGACACAAGATAAAAACTTGTAAGAGTCATGCAAAGCTCAGCCAGCTGCTCTAAGGCAGGTAGTGCCACCCAGGGCTTTTGGAGGGAGGGTGACATTCAGGTGACAGCGTTTTTTGTCTTGTTCTCTTCTTTGTGTTTGCCAAGGTGGCCAGCTTAGTGCCCACAGAATTAATGTTGTTGGTTAGAAAGGAGTGAAGCATGAGCTAAAAAAAGGAAAAAGTTAATAATATCAATTGGAAAGGACATTTTGTGATTTACTTTTTCCCTTTGTGTAGGTTACTGCTTTTTGCACTTGGAACATGCTAGTATATAGCGTACTTAATCAAAATAATGAGGTTTTCTACTTTAGGACTATTCAGCCCTTTCTGGGATAGTATGTTCTTGTATGGCTCAGTAAGGTTATTACATTAACTGGAAACATCAGAGCAGATCAACACCTAGAAGAATACTTTCATCCTTACACATGGCTTCTATCTTACCACAATGATGTTAAACCACCCTGTATTTAATACGCTGTTCCTACTAACTTACACTATTATTTTTTTTAATTAATTTCCCATATGTTTTATTCCATTATTGTTAAAGTCCTCGTGATTGAAATTTTTTTCCAACTGACATTCAGGAAGGGCATAGCTTTCTTCAGCAGTCTGTTGCTCAGGCGTAAGTCTTGGTAAGCAACTGTTAGTGTGACTGATAGATTTTTATTTGCAAATCTCAGAATGCTGTTTATCTGGGAGATAAAGAATTGAGAGCAAGGTGCAGGTGCACAGAGTCCACTGTACTTGTAAGAGAGATCACTGAGATCAGTGGAAGGGAAGGCTCCACTACGCGCACGTGGACGATGTGTGAAACTTCCCCTCCTCCGTTATGTCTGTTACTGAGAGGTGACTGCAAGGCCCTGCCAGTAACTCTGCTATCCCTCCTTGACACGTTTGAGGTTGTGAGAAAGGCAGGGCTAGAAACAGAGAATTAGTAAGGTCGCACAGGTAGATTCTCAGCTTGCACAGGGAGGATCTCATCCAAATATTGCCTGGCTGTTGCAATTATTTTCCATTATTTCCCTTCTGCTCCTGTTTGGTTTTTGGTTTTTTTTTTCTTGCTCCTGTTTCCCTACTTTTTATGCCTATAACCTCATATCTATTTCACCTTTTCTTCATTTCTACTTGTGTTGTTGCTATCATTACTTATCAGAACCCCTTTGTCTTTTTTCTATTTAAAACCACTGACTTCTGCTTGTGCCCTGGGTCGCTTTTCTGAAGTGCCTCTGAAGCCTGCACTATCTGCCTCTTTCCGTCAAGAGTCATGATTTCTTTTCTAGCGATGGCTTAGGAGTGTGTAATAACCAGCAGCACAATGGCTGCTGGGGCAGCAGCTATAGAAAGAGAGAAACCTTCTTTCAGTAAACAGTCACTGGGGAGGAAATTCCCCCCAAAACATGGATGATTTGGGCAGCCATGCCTGCAAAACAAGACAGTCATACTGGGCTTTCCCAAAGAATTACACATTTCAGTCTTCTAGGAAGACTAAATACGGATGTCAAAAGAGGAAAAAATCAGCTCTTTCTGCTGCAAATGCAGAAGACCAGTTTGCACAACCAAAAGTTTTAGATTATGTAATTGTGGAGGGTTTTTCTGTTTTCTTTTCTCCTCTGTAAAGCAAGAGATGTAATTTCATTGTCATGGAAATGCAGCTCCCTAAAGGGCAATGCATGACAGCTGCCTGACAAAGAGAAGGAGGAGGCAACGTGTCCCTCTACAGATTTGAAAGCTTTTAAGCTTACCAATATGGGATTTTTCTTAAATGGTTTTAACATACCTCTCTTTATTTTGCTAGATACGTGGGTATGCTGGAGTTACTTTGTATTTCATCACACTTGTAAAACTCAACATGTTTTTCCGTTTCCTTGTTAGGCATTTTAAATGAGGATCTCAATGGCAGTTTCAGCAAAGCCCTCTAGTGTCAGTCACTGTGTTTGAAAGCACTGTAGTCTTTTAACACATACGTCAAATAACATCCATAAGAACAAGTCTTTAGTGTTGGGATAATTCAGTGAAGCCAAATAAGGATTTAAAAGCATGGGTGATATGTTTCTCTAACTGTCTGGAAATAAAAGCGTTCTGAAGTCAACCACTTCTGGAGACATACGAACCCAGGCTGGCCTCTCATCCGTCCCCTGGTAGTCTACAGCGGAGTGAGTCATCTGCGCATTTTCTAGGTTCTTCACCATTCGAGCAATCAGTTCCCCAATGTTGCTCCGAGGAGCTGATCCGTAGGAAAAGCCTAGGTTATCCTGGTACAGAGAAGGGGAGAAAAGTATCATGCGGAAAGATGAGGCAGGGAGAGGGAAGAGAAACGATACAGGAAAGATGAGTGGTAAAAGATAACTTCTCTTCTCCCTCATTGTGTCCATACTTATCTACAGTGGTTGATAGCACCAGTTGTCCTCCTGCCTTTAGTGCAACTTCATACTCCGTAATGGTTATTGAAACGAATTTTTTTGCTTTTAAATTTACCATGATAAATGAAGAAAATCTGACGCTATGTTGGCAATCAAAGGGTGAATTTCCTACGTGTTTGCACACTTGGTCTTTGACATGAAGATTTGTGTCTTAACAGAGTTGCAGCAGCCCCATATTAACTTCGTTTTACTGGGCGAGGGCACTGAGGGTGGGGGGTGCCAGTTTTGCTGATTGCACTCCTCTCCACCTCCGTGTTCTGCTTCTGTCCGTTTCCCTTTTGGTGCTTGCTATTTGCTAATGGGTGGTGTCTAGCGGAGATTACTCCATCTCCTAGAAATGGGTGTCTGCTATGGGGGCTAAACCAAGCAGTTCCAAAAGGTGGCAAATATTTGATTATGGATGGAAAGGTCCCTCTCCTTTGCCATTTCTTACGGCTCATCTGTAAAGTTCATATGGACTCACATCAATGGAGCTGGCCATGAGGGATCCTCTGTCAATGGCATGCTTCATGATTTTATAGATATCCTTAGGGGCATCCTTTATCTCATAGAACTCTGTGACTCCTCCAGTGAAGTCCTCCATGGCTTCGGTGGTGTTGCCTCCTTTCAAAGCCTCGTATGACCCATGGAGTCTTGAAAAGAGAAAAGAAGATTCTCTTTTACACAGATAAAGATACCTACCTGTTTTTATATCTATCTTGTGCGTGTATGAATATAGGTATGTAAACACACATACTAAAAAAACCCACAAACCATCCGTTTGGTAAACCACAAATTAAAAGTTTTAAAACATGCCACCTGCACCCATCAAAAAAACCCAACCACCAACAGCTGAGAATCAAATATAGACCTCTGGATGAGTAGCAAATCCCCCCTAGAAAATACGCTTTACCCCATCCCCAATTCTGAGGAATGAGATTCTTTGGGGGAAGGCACTGGTATGTTCAGAGCCTCTCTATGTGCTTGTTTAAGTCCTGTACGTGGTGGTTTAACCACGTCCCCAGCCAAAGCCTCAGTGGGGAGCCTGGCACGGTCCAGCAGGTTGTTTTACTTTGCATAGGCCTTTTCCAGGAGGGCACTCCAGAACTCGTTGCGCTGGGAGGACTTGGTAAAGACCAGCTGGTTGTTGTACGTCGGTAAGCAGTCATCGATGATGACGTCCACCCAGTCTCCATAGCGCCAGAACTGAATAAAGGCAAACAGAAAAAAAACCCTGGGTTGACTTGGTGCAGGGAGGGGCAGCCTGGCTGAAAAACCAGGCTAGGAGAGCAGAAATGTGGAAAATTAACTGCTTCCTAATGTGGCAAAAAGTGGTGGCCGTTGGGAGGGAGGCAGCTGTACTGAATTCCCCTGGGCAATGCGTGCGGGACAGTGAGAGGTCCCTTAGGAGAGCCAAGCGGAATGAGGAAAGCAGTCAATCTTCTCTGAATAAGCGGTTCTTCAATAACTTGTTTTTGACTTGTTTTGTGGGCCTAAAACCAGATGCTTTTGCCAGCTACCCGTGTGTCTGTGCTGGGTAGCACCGCATCTGAGCAGCGAGGCAGGAGCAGGCCCCTGTTGCTATTCCTTACGTGCAGGAGACAGCGATCTGCGAATGCTCCCCTAGTGGGTTAATGCTCCCTAATTGCCTGTGTGGGCTGGTCCTTCTGCGATTGCCCTGTTGGAAGAGTTTGGGGTGAGGCAACGCGATCCCTCTCCCTTCCCTGCTGTCGCTCACACTTCCAAAGGGTGGAGGAGCAAGAGGGAAGAGCGTGCCCAGAGCTGAGCTTTCTCTTGGCTAAATACGGTTCCATCTGCTTCCCGCTAGATGAAGGGACTCACCTGGAAGTGAAAGATGCCAGCATAGTCTTGTATAAAGGACTGGTCGTGAGGTATGACTCTACAGAGTAGTTTTTTATTCAGCGTGAGGCAAGCAATGGCAGCCAGGAACCAGCAGTCACCTGTAAACGAGCAGAAGCAGCAGACAGAATGAAGGAACAGAGCAACTAGAATCCAAGGGGAGACCTGAGATACTGCGAAGTGACACGTTAATCCTCAGCAGAGCATGCCATCGCCTTTCAGGAGAGGGCTCTTCTCCACGTGCTCTGCAGTACTTCAGCACTTCATGTATTTGTGCTCTGGAAACGCTCGTTGGCGTTATTCATGGCTAGGTACGTGCCTGTTAAGCAGATGATGTTTGCTGTAATTTAGAAAAAGCCTACAATCTGATGAGCGCTGTTACCTCTGTGAAGATTTCCCTGTCCCATGTGAATGCCTATCTGACTTCCCTCACTAGTTCCCCTTCCAAGTTTAGGACAGAGACCAGCTGAGAGAGAACTCTCTGGCAGGTGGAGCTCTGTACAGCTGAGGTTCAGTCTCTCATTTTCCTTTGCTGCTCTCAAGATAACCCGCCGTCCCAATCGTCATTCTGTGGGGCCTCTTTCCTGCTTCGTTGCTCTGGCGTGTTTTCCTCATTTCGAACCTGTGTCTGCGCTGTTGTAAACGCTTGTCCCCTTCTTTAGTGCTTTTCAGTTCCTCCTTCAGACTCTTGCACAAGTTTGCTGCCACTGTGGAAGCCTTGGGAAAGTGACCTTCTCCCGTAGTACTTCTGTGTTCAGCAAAAGATGCCTCAACCCTTAATTAAAACCTCCCAGCTGCTGCTGTAAGAGATGTTATTGGGTAAGCTTGCCTGAGCAGTGCGTATTAGTCAGGTGAGATAATTATATGAGGTAGTAAAAACTAAACCTGATTGCAGGGAGCTGTAAAAGAAATTTATTAAATTGGTGGAGTGATAAAACATATAGAAATACATATATGTATATATTTTGGAAAGTCGATCCTATACATCTAGGAGTATATTCGAAGTTACCTATTTCCCCTCAGGAAGGATGTGGGGTCCACTGTGAGTTTTCTAAACTCTCCAATGTTCAGCAGTAGTCAAAAAGGTAAAAAAATGCTATGAGTAGTTGGGGAAGGAATGGAAGACAAAAGAGAGAACATATTATGCACATAAATTCATTTGTGTCCACACCTCGGCAACTGTGAAATTCTGGTCGCCTCAAAAAGAAAGGCAGTTTTAAATAACATAAATGAAAGAAAAAGTACTGGGAAGGTGATGAGGACACTCACAAGCACAGAATAACACTTAAATGAAAAGATTAACATACATTAGGATGTATCAGCTTACGAAAAAGATCACAGAAGTTACAAAACCATGAAAGACATGGGAAAGCTGCGAGGGGACTGACTTCACAAAGCGGTGCAGGTGAGTGCCGCGTGGACAACTGTTGCAGAGGCATCACTTGTACCTAAGTAGTGGCTCTACGTATCAAAGTATCTTTGAGCATCTGTGCTTAAGGCCTTCAATATAGGGGTTGTCCTTGAGTACAAGGCACACTTAGCTGGAGGCCTTCAGAAGCTCCTGTATGGAAATAACAGGACTAAATACCTGAAAAAATACAACAGTAGCTGATTAGATTTTTCTCTCAGTCAAATAACTCCTTCTCTTTTTCTTTTATTCTTGTCTTAACTAATTTTGTCTCTCCTCAAAGCCTGAAAGAAAGGCCAAACTGTGTTTTGTAACACACTCATGATATTAGTTCATGAAAATAAAAACACCCTGCAAAGCATCTTTCACTTACAGTTCTTCCCTAGATTGCTACTAGGCAGATATCCGTGATTTGCTCTAGAGAGAGGGAATCAATAGATGTGTAGTGGTATACTGAGACAGAGGACTTCAACTGTCTCCTTGGAAGCAAAAGAAAATTAAGTGAGAGCTAAACTATGATGCAGACTCTTTCAAGTGCAGAGATGAAGTAAGAATTTCATACCTAATTCTCCTTGGCAGATATCTGTTCTGTTGGCTCCACCGATAATAAACCGTGGATTCTCACAGATTTCCTGCAAAATAAAAAAAGATGGATGAGCAGGAGGAGCATGCATTATGATGCCTGTTTGCCACAGAAATAAAGGCTGGTTTAGAACAGTGTTTTCCTGTAGGATAGTTTGTGGATATCAAAATCTCTTGCAGAGTTTTCAGCTGCAGAGTTTTACAACGAAAATGTTTTGGAATCTGGATGTTCCAGAATTCAGCCAGAGTTTTCTCCATGTATCTACAGGGTCTAATAGCTAGCCTGGGGGGCTTCCTCTGTATGAGGTGCAAACACATTAAAATGAGAAGAATAGGGAAAAATATTTTTCTATACAACAATGAAAAAAACCCAAACCACTGGAGGTGACAGGAGAACAGGTAGGTGGAAAGAACATCAGGGGACCAGATTAAAGTCTTTAAAAATGACGACAGGTTTAAGGTGTCCAATCTGCAATAACTAATAAGCTGGGGTATTAATAGGGTTGAAGAATGCATTCCATCAGGAATGAACCCAAGTAAAACCCCTCCTTAAAATTTGCCCAGGATCAGATGTTTAATACTCAGGAATAATCAATTGCTGGTTAAGATATTTTACTCTTCTCCTCGTGTTGCAGTATTTAATTGCCAATGCTGCATTCAGAAATGTATACAGGCATCATCTGTCTCTGAGGACAGGGAGGTGGTCTTTTGTCCTGCATTTAGGACAATGTACTGGATTTCTCAGTATTTATACTAGTACAGAATGGGCACAAGATGCTGTACAGGCATAAATAATTAAGGAATTGCTGTAGGGAGGGAAGGACTACAAAGGAACTACGAGCAAATTAGATGGGACTATTGCAGGGTTACACAGAACCTTTTCTACACGGGACAAAGAACCGTGGGGTATAGGAAAGCCATGGGAAGAAGTAGGTACAACCTGTCCTACAGAGACAAAAAAAGTCTCTCTTTATGCCACCTCTCATACTCAAATACTTGGTATGGTGAAGAAAAAGAAGACGCTTAACTTTTGGGCCCATTTCTTGTGAGGGTAAGGAAAGAAAGACATTGCAACTTGGGGACCACTCCCCTGAGCAGCTGCAAAGGGGGAAGAAGACAAAGTATAGTCCAGGAACCCCATCTGCTGGAAGATGGCAGAGCTGGAGCGGGAAGGAGAAAGAAGAAACAACTTGCAATTGCTTGTGTGGCAGTACCGGCAGCTGATGCTACCTCTGTGGTCTAAATCTCCTTTTCCATGTCATCAGGGTAGCCCTGGATTTTCCCAGACTCGTGTTTCAGGTCTCGTAGTTTCACTTGGCTTGAGCCCACTTTTTTGCTTCTTCACAGTAATCAGCAGAGTTGCTTTGATGTAAGTATTTGGATTAGTCATATAGTCAGATAGAGAGACCAGCTTCCGCCTCCCCCTGGCAGTCACCTTATTCTCTTCGAGGGAGTGGAGGATTTGACTTGTTATTTTGGGCCTCGGTCAGCTGTCCTGGGGTCCGGTTCTGTCAAGGCAGCTGTTTGAGATGCCTTCACGCTTTTCTCCACCCACTTGCTTTGTTGAAAGTATTCTTCCTCACATTGCTGTGGTGCTCTCCTGAAAACTAGCTGTGAGATGCCAGGTTTTTTGATTGCATTTTTTTCAACCTTTATTACTGTATTTTAGCTTGATCCTGCTCCTATTGAAGTAACGAGCTTGAAATCCAGCATGCTGCGTTTTAGATGAAGGTAGTTAGATGGCGCCTAAGTGTTTCCAAATATTAAAGGTACAGTGATAATTGATCCTTAGAGCAATTTACTGCATCTTGGGCTTGTTTGCTTTGGAGGATGGTTGGTAAAGGAAAGCAAAGGAGGGAATCACACAATTGTCATATGGACTGATTTAGCTATGAGAGAAGTGCTTTTCTTGCATTTCTTTATGGTGGCTGGGTGCGTTTAGTACACTGTGGATATGCGTTTAATGTTGTATTACTCTAGCTCATCTCCAGCTGTGCTGAGCACAGCTGAAATTAGAAGGAAAGATTTCAAGGTCTTCCAAGGCTGATGAGAAGTACCCAGTCAGCAGAGCGAGATGACCTGGTCTTCAAGATGCTGGTGGCAGGTCTGTCCTTCCACTCTTCCTGGCTGAGCAAGGGATTGCTCTTCATCCCTTGGGTCAAGTTATCGCAGAGAATCCCAATAGGCTGCACTTCACTGATAAAATTATTCATCTAGAAAGAGTCACGTCCCATCTGAGTGCCTGTCGTGGCTCAACACCAGCCAGCAATTAAGCACCCCTCAGCTGCTCGCTCACTCCCTGGCCCACCCCCACCCTGCAGTGGGATGGGGGAGAAATCGGGGAAAGAAAAGTAAAACTTGCGGATTGAGATAAAGACAGTTTAATAGGACAGAAAAGGAAGGGAAAATAATAACAATAATAATAGAATATACACAACAAATGATGCACTATACAAGTGCTCACCACCTGCTGGCTGATGCCCAGCCAAGCCCTGAGCCGTGCTGCCCCCCGACCAACTCCCCCCAGATTATATACTGGGCATGACATATTAAGTATGGGACGCCCCCTTGGTCAGTTGGGGTCAGCTGTCCTGGCTGTGTCCCCTCCCAGGTTCTTGTGCGCTCCCAGCCTCCGCTGGCAGGGCAGTATGAGAAGCTGAGACGTCCTTGACTTAGTCTGAACACTGCTTAGCAACAACTGAAACCTGGTCAGTGTGTTATCAACATTATTCTCATCCTAAATCCAAAGCGCAGCGCTATACCAGCTGTGAAGAAGAAAATTAACTTTATTCTAGCCAAAACCAGGACAGTGCCTTAGACTGCCTTGGTACTATCCAAAGGACCTTTGTGTTCACCGGGTTGATTCAGTTTGGACTGTAATTTCATTACAACGGGTCCAAGTTACAGCAAGGGAGACAGAATCCTAGGAAAAAAACCACATTAGTAGTGCATGCTGCTTTCTGGGCAGAGGGTACTTATGAGTCAGTTGGAAGGGAGCACTGGAAAATGCAAAGGCAGCATGCAACTAAAAATGGCATTTGACCTTTGTTGTATTTTCATTAGCTTTTCTTTTGTGTCAGGAGAAATCCTCCAGTCATCTTATAGTGTTGCAGCAAAAGGCATTCATTCCTTTAAAATAAACTATGGCATGCTAAGTAAATTCCCTAAACTGATCCTATCAAGTAGAGGAAGCATCTTCTTTGGCCTGCCTAGAACAATTTGTAGCCTCATGCTTCTTCTCCCTTGGCCTCTCACGGTCTAGACCACGCTATTAAATGGCTGTGCTGCAGACTTCAAGGCAGAGATTGATGTTGTCAGGCTGCAAGCTGGTTTTAGAGTTTTCAGAGTTGGATTACCCTCATCTGAAAGTCTTGCCTCAGTGACACTAAATGCTGTCTTTGCTTTGTGGTACTGCCTGCAGAGGCGCACGTTTTGCGATTACTAAATTCAGATCGCTTCACACCTGTCCAGCAGAGGATCTGAGTAGATTTCATTCTAAGAAAAATCTGCTGGTCTGCTGACTTGATTTGTATTTGTTATGAAAAGAAAGCTATTTCTGCTGGTTTTTCTTGGCTATGGAGAGGATCACCATAGGGAAGTCACTGAATCTGATGGTTAATGCTGTGACCTCCTGGCTGTGAGCAAGGAGAATGACAGTGGTGCATTTGAAAGCACAGTGTCACAGCAGAGCCTTCCTGTTAAATGTCCTAGTGTCATTAGATCCAAACAGGACTGCAACAGGACCTCTCAATACTCTGCATTATGTTATAATACAGACCTTTTCTCCACCCTCAAATATCAACGACCTCATCCCAGCTCTCTGCTGAGAGAAGCTCCCGCAGGCAGCATAGGTGTGGGAGGCTGAGGCTGCCAAGAAAGCTGAGCACAGCCCGTCACTGAGCTGGATATAACCTGGTGCAGGTGAGAACAGCTCTTTGGGCTTCTCTTACCTTCCATGGGCGAGGCAATGATTTAATATTATGCATTAACTGAGAGGAATTTTATTTCCCTTCTCCGTACCTAAACCGCGCTCATGCGTACTCTGAACAGAAACGCTGGATGGATCCTGCAGCTTTTGCTCGGGGAAACTTGCAGGGCTGTCACTTGGCTTTTGCCCGAATTGAGCATTAGGAGGTCTGCTCTGCGCATTCATGTCGTGGCATGGCAGTCACTAGCTGGGTAGAATTACAGGGGCCTTCTCACGCCCCCCATGCCAAGGCTCACAGCTGCCCTGCGTGGCAGCTGTCCTTCTGCCGGTAAGGCACAAGACCAGCCCTCGTGCCCTCGCAGCAGCAGAGGCCAGTCATTTTGGGAGGTGGCAGGGGAGGACCTGACCTCTGGGTAGCCCCGACTGCAAAAAGAAGAGCCTGTAGGGCCAGATGCCCGAGAGCGAGGGGTAGCTCTGGGGCTGGGATGCTGGGCACCTCTCACCACCTCAGTAACGAATTGCAGGAGCCTCGAAGAAAAGGTCGATCCACAGCACGGCCATCGCCGGGGGAAACGGAGAGAGCCCGGGTCCCGGCAGCCCACGCGTGGGAGGGGGATCTGCCCACGCCAGGCTCAGTGGGCACCTCGGCTCAGAGCCGGGAATTAGGGGAGCGTCAGCCACGCGTCTGAATTGCTGTGGCGTTCTCGTAAATCCCAGGCGCAAAAGTAGACTCGTAGCTTTTCCGTATGTCAGCACAGCGTGCTGAGAGCTGCAGCGAAGAAGCGCTGTTGGGCTGAGGCATGGCGCCGTCGTCAGCGCTTGGGTATAGGGTTGGGAACCGGCAAACACGTGCCCTTTAGATTAACTTTGTGATTCCTCAAATAATACTTGGGAGCTTCCGGAAAAACTTGCACTCAACGCTCCCACGTGGTTTCGTGTCATTGCAAATAATGGTCATTAAGGCCAGCATTAATCTTTCATGTATATTACATTCTCATACGTTAATCTCATGTGGCAGGGCTAGAGCTTGGGTACAAATGGATCAGGTGGCATGGCTAAGGGGACTCGGGAAGCCAGAGGCAGTGGGGAACAGGTTGCCTATTTATTTCACAGCTCGCTCTTTGTTTTAAATGAGGTCTTAGAGCACATTGATCACTTATTTGCTATTTCTGGGTGTATGTGGCAAATACAACAAGCTATAGAAATAGCAGAAAGGAATAGGGGAAAGGATCTAGAGTGAAGCCTGTATTAGGATATTCTCTCGGACTTCTGAACTGTTGGATATTTTGTTTTCTTTTAGAATACATTTTCAAGTCTGATTCAATTCAAGCTTGACCTGAATTTCGAAGTGATTAAAAATTATCACTTTATAAGACTATAGTTTATAAGCTAGTTGCTTTCTTTGCCAAAAACACGCCATTGCAGTTTAGTAAGAACAGAAGTTGTCCGTATCTTTACAGACTATTACAAAACATGGCCTGTGCAGTTGAATCTTTGAATTCTGTACTTCAATGATTGCTTTAATCTCTTAATAAAATACTCTTTAGCCCAGTATTACTACTTTATATTCATTTGACTTTATGATGTTCTGTTAACGTGTCTGTTGTGGCTCTTCATGTGTATAATGTTACCAGACAAGTCCTCCTACCAGTACTATATAACTTACAGTTTCAAAGTCCAGCGAAGCAAAGTCCTGGGTCAACCTGAGTTCAGCACCAATAGATACGGGTCTTTTGCCTCAGCACCCAAGAGAAGACTCGCTTGGCAATTGTGGTATAGATGACAAGGTAGGGGACGCATTATAAAAGGAGAAAGCATTATATGTGAGTCTCTCCTCTTTGGGGACCTGCTGGGCACAGCAGTGACCTGAATTACTGGGTTTGTTTTAAAACAAACACATTTGCAACAGGAGGCACAGGCATCTCTACAAATCAGGCCCGGTGTGTCCCTGCAGGACAGCCATCTGTGTTAGGGTCAGGACCGACTGGATCCATGATCCCACAGCATGGCAGTACCGGGCAGGCACAGACTGCAGCTCTCTGGACCTCCTGCCTCTGCTCTACCTGCAGCTGGCACCGCAGATACATCAGGAGGCTGAATGCTTGTGTCAAAAGAACACAGATAGCTTTGGTTTTGATGTTTAGGTTGTGTTTTGAGCCTTACATGTTCCCCAGCTTGTTGTTGCTACATGAGTAGTAAGAATAGAGCTTCCAAACTTATTCGTTAATGAGTGGCTTAAAGAAACATCTTTGGGATAGAGATCCTGAAGTCTGAACCTTCCCAAAACAAAGGCTTGATCTGTGCATACTCAGTAATATTAGATAAGTCTGAGGTTACACTGGGCTTTTTTAAATGTTTTGATGCTTTCTCATCTGCCCACTCGCAGTCTGTCTGCCCCAGGGTGCTGGCACTCATCCGCTGTACTGCTGTATTGCTTTCCTCTCTGTTGAAACAGGGGAAATCCCATCCCTTTACGACCGACTTGTGGCTGCATTTAACTCATTCACACACATTTCCAGGGGCTGATGCAGCCCTGGTGGTGATGAAGGAACGACAGAGCACACGTGCACAGGGCAAAGCAGATGGGGGACGCGCGTCGCTCCCTTCCCGTTGCTCGCGTTGTTATTGTGGCAGCAGCACGTGGCCTTCCTCTGCATCTCCAACACCTCCCCGCGTGAGCTCCCGGTCTTTCACTGTTCGGTTGCGTTCCTGTGGTTAGTTTTATCTATCACCACTGACTTTGCCATCGAAGCACACGTTTGGGTGTTGGGGAAGGATGGCAGATCTAGAAGAGGCAGCCAAAACCTGCCAGAGAGGGGCAGCTGGGGAAGCTCCTCAGAACCACGTCCTTGCTGCTGGGCAGAGGACAGCAGGGACCGAGGCGGTGACTCGGGGGCTGCCTTGCCGGGGGGGGAGCAGCTGCCCAGCAGGAACGACGGGGAAAGAGGAAAATTCCTCCTGTGGTAGGACGGGGAATCAATTGGGAACGGAGGAATTAGTCCTCTCCCTGTGAGAGGCTCGGGGTGGGAAAGAAGAGGAAGGCTGGCTGGGGAATGCTCACAAGACAGGAAAAAGAAATGGGATTAGTAGGCAGGATTGGGTCCTCGCTAGTGATTACAACACCCACGTTCGTGGTAAGTGGATACTATGCTAAACAACCTTTGCAAGTTGGCTAAGCAATGTTGAGAACAAACAGCTGAATAAAAGCATGTTTCAGACCATAACATGTCCTTTTATTTTCACAGATTATTTTAGTATTCCGCTGTTTTCCTAAAGTTGTAAGTGAGATAAGGTAGCGTTTAAAAATTAAGCGTCAGCAAACCCAACAACTTGTTGCAGAAGGAGGAGAATTTTTCTTTGGTAGTTTCAGACAAGAAAATCCCTAGCAAATCATGCAAGAAGAAAATTAAATTCTGTATTTCTTTTTCTACTTATTTCATTCTATCTCTTTTTTTGTTTCATTTTGGTTTATTGCATTTCAGTCATTATGTACGCACTCTCTGAGCTTCCACAGCCCTAGCTAGTTATCTTCCAGGAGAGCTCTAAGGAAATATATTTCCAGCTTATTCCCCAGACCTCCCCCGACACATGCTTTCTGCAAAAAAGTAAACTCATGGTGAATACTTCAACTTACAGAAGGTAAAAGGCACTCAGCAAACATGCTACTCACACGTGGTCTTTTCCATTCGAACTTGATGGGGATTTTCTGGCTATAGAAGAGGGAGGACTCATTCGGCGGGAAATCAGGATCTTCATAGAGAATGTTCTTCTCCAGGCACTTCTTGTGAAGCTCTTCATAGGTCTTCTCCTTTACTTTGATAATGGGCTGGTTGCGACTTATAATGGCAGAATAAATCCCCCCTGTGCCCCCACCCGCACCTTCAGTTGTAGTGCTAATAGTAGCGCTGGGAACCGACCCAGCAGCTGTCTGCTGAGCCACCGCTGCATTTATGGCGGACGGCATGGGAGTCGGGCTTAAAGCAAATGTTGAAAGAAAGCAAGATCTTGCAAACTGGAAGGAAATGCGAGGAAAGAGGAAGTTGCTGTGTAAACCGCTTTTTCTATCTGTTGAAAGTCTCCTAGTCAAATTCGCAAGCAACGAAATCCCATGCGGTTGAGCACGTTGGGCATCCTCTCAAAGGGCAGTATTTTCTTGTCAGAAATCAGAATTTATTCCTTGATGTGGAACAAGATAATCTGTTGGCTAACTCCCGTGCCTGAACTGTAGTATCTACAGCAAGTGTGTGTGCCTGCCCTGTGCGTGTTAAGTGTCCAGAATGGACAAGCTTTAACCGGTGAAATCTAAAAATAACTACAGGCAAAGAGTGAGAGAGAGGGAAAGTGAGAGGGAGGGGGTTAGTGAGATGGTGTCAGTCTTCTGCGCAGCTTGTGCCGAGGCCAGTCGTGTTCTTAGGACAGGCTCCATGTGTAGGCTGACTCCTGGTGCAAGCGGCTTGTCTTTTCCTTAAGTAGAGAGAACAGTGAAACTGGAAGCTAAACTCCTGCTGGTTTGGGAACGTACTTATGCAGTACTGCCAGCCAATAAACTAGTCCTGACACTCCTGGAGGAACTGTTGTACTTGACTTGTTGTTTCTACCCTTTGCTGCAGAAAAGTTTTATATAGAGATTTTTTACTAGTGGAGGGGATTATCTGAAGACATGCTCTTAGTGGTGAAAAAGGTAGTTATTTGATGTTACTGTGGTCAGGTCAATACCTGCCAGCTGGGTTTGGCTCCTCTAGAGAGCAGCTTGCTAGCACTGAGATTCACCTGGTGATAGCTACCTCCCATGTAAAAGGCACATTTTCATATAGGGGCAGGAAAGTTTATAAGTGGCCCAGCGTGGAAACCAGGATATTCTGTGTGTGTTAGGATATACCAATATTAAAGGAGACACCTGACTTCGCACATTTATTTTTGTCACGCTACAGTGGGAAGGTGACATTGTTTATGTGTCAAGAAAAACCCCCTAACATCTTGATTTTTCTTTGATTGGGAAGTCTTAAATCACATGATGACATCAGTGTTATTTTTGCCAGATGACACTAGTCTCTGGACTCTGGCTCATGTACACATTGCTGACCTTCTGCCCTAGTACTATGGTGTTTTCCAAAGCACTGATTACTTTTTCTTTTTCAGCCGCTTGTTTGCTTTACACATTTCAAATCAACAGTACAACAGACAATCTCTACAGCTCATTAAAAAAACGCCACTAGGGGAACTTTTAAAGGTAATATAGTTGGCAAGCTTGACCAACCTCTAGGAGTATTAATCCTCAGCCTCCTAACGGTGGCCTAAATCCTTTTCTTTATCATGAATGCAAGCCTTCTTGCACCAACTGGGCAATTGAAAAGGAGAGATTGAAGTGTTTGTGGAAATAGGAGTGCAGTTGCTTCAGGGTCAGTTGTCCAGATGCAGAATTGATGACTTCCTCATTACATTCAGATGTAAGGATTGCAGGTCTCATATTTGACATTACTTTGCAGGACAGCTTGGCAGAGCCATGTGTCACTTTCCAGGATATTTCAAGAGCAATGCAAGCAGTGAGATGCAAGGGCTTCTGACTGCACAGCTTCAGCAAAAATGCTCATTTTGGGGCCTGTGCATATGTTCGTTCTTTCATATTCTCCCTTCTTGCCCAACACACTAATCCATCTGTTGTGTCTCGTACACAGAGCTAGCTCTGTTTTGAGAAGAATGTAAGTAGCACAGGTGTGATATTTTACAAACTCCTTGTGGGCTGCTGGGGAGGATCAAGTGAAGGATTAGCAGTGGGGTTTTTTGTCTTTTTTTTTTTTTCTTGGGATGATCAGCAAGTGTCAGGGTATGACCTGCTGCTATTGTTTCAGCTAACAGTTCAGCTAGTGCCTGCATACCGAATGGCAGGTGGGCATGCACTTCTCAATTCTAACCCCATGTTGCTCTTTACAGATGTTCAAAACAGCTTCTCCTTTTCTTATTTTTTACTGGACAGATGGTTTTGTTATGTAGCTCTTTTCTGTGAGAAACAAAGACAAATGGTGTTTTTAAAGAAACACAATTTACCATAGGGAAGAATGGATGTGTTGTCTGCTACAAATGGCAAAATAAATCTTCCGTCCATTAGGAATTAAATTGCCTTTTGCAATGGAATTTCTTGCAAGCAGAAGTACTTCAATAGCTGACCTGTTCAGACAGAACAAAAGTAAACTACATGGATGATAACCTTTCTATTTAATTTTTATGAAGTTTTATCTCCAGTTGTTTTCACTCATTGAATTAATCTCCTTTTTTTGTAAAGGTATACTATGAATTTCTTTCTTCATTTACGGCATAAATATGTGGAATAGTATGTGAGTTGCTACAAATATCAACGTAAGTGATATTATTTGAAATTTATTTCCTCATATCTAAAGACACAACTGCTAAAATTTTCAATAACTAATTCCTATTGAAATCCATAGAAGTTAGGTACTTCATACCACTGAAAGTTTGACTCGTGTGTACTTACTATAGTGCAGGTATCATACTGAGGACCAGAGTATAAAAGCTAGTCATTCACTTTAAGCAGGTACCCTTGGAATAATACTTAGTAGTGATTCCCAACAGTAGAAAGAAGGTTGGAAGGAATAAGGCATATAACTTGTTTCATTATTACTTTATTTCACTTACTTTCCAACTTCAGAAATACCAGTTAAAATGTTTCATTAAAATGCTCCAGACAAGAATTATGTCCTGTCAGAAACACTGCTATGCTTAAACCTAAGAAGCAATTGTCAGTTAAAGCTTAGAAGCTGATAGAAAAATAGGGTCTGTTTCAAAAATAGGGTCTGTCTCTCTTCTCACAGATGTAAAAGATCTATTTGCTACTGTTCTACCTGGATTAACTTGTCTGCATTAAGCACAGCAGTGTTTAGACTGCCAGTTCCTGGAGTGGAAGCTCACACTGCCTGCTAGAAGGGGCTGACAAACAGCTCTGCAGAACAAAAAAGAAGGAACCTAAGGGTCTGGTAGGGAACAACCTGCGCTTGGCAGTAGGAGCGGAGTAGTCACAGTTTGCTCTCACGCTTGCTATTCCCAGAAATCTGCCCTGAAGAGGAGAAACAGCAGCAGGTGGGAATGACTGATCAAGCACGGGGAGGACTTAGTAAGAAGAGTAGAGGACAATGTAAAAATGGACTGTTACATTACCTTTGGCTGGCAAAAATGGTGACCATCCTTCTCTGTTTCCTAAGAGTTAATTTACTGATGTTTTTAGAAAGTAACTTCCTCATCTTGCTAAAAGAAAATTAAATACATTTTGCCCTTTTATATCCACAAAACCCAACTGATGGCATGTTCGGATTTGACTCAAAGCAGAACTAGCATTAAAATAACATAGTTGGCAAGTGTAGCAAATGGAAAGGGCAAACAACTTGAGCTGTGGAGCAATGGTAGCCTGTGAAAAGAGATGCCTGATGGGGAAAGGGCTGTGGGAATAGGCAGGATGTAGGGGATGTGGGAATCGGGATGTCTCCTAGTTTTGAAAGGGAAGAAAGCATCAGGACACACCAGTTCTGTTTGCAGAAATGGTGGGAAAAGGAGGCAAGGGAACATTAGGGTGAGCTGTAAGAGAATGGGGGAATAAGCATGAAGTGGGATGGCTAACTGCAGAATTAATCCCATTAAAATTAAAAATTTGCTTCATAACTACTAAGCTTAAATCTCAGCCAGATAGTAAAAACTGAGCAAGAAACTACTAAAATATGTGTAAAGGAAGCCCAATCTTGGCAAGAGTTGGAAGATGTGGTGAAGCAGAGCTCTCCGTAAGCAGAGTTGCTTCACTGGGCTGGCTTTAACCAAAGACATTCAGTCATCAAAAAATGCCAATTCTTTCCTAACAAAAGAATTATTTATTACTTTTTTTTAGTAGTACTTGCAGAGACAAGGGAGCAATACCATGGAAAATGTTTCTGCGAGTCTAGCTGCTAGCCTAAGCCACTATTGCACTCACGTAGACCTGTGCCTTTTAAAAATCCAAATACCAGTTTCAAAGCCAGCTATTGGAGAGACTTTTGCACTCCCACATTACTGTCTTTTACTATCACACAACTGACTGGCACAACCTACTCAAACCTTACCTTCAGTGACTGAACTGTTGGCTAGCCTGTTGTTTGCTTTCCTGTACAGACTGCCTAATTTTGCATTGTCATAAGGACTGGAAAGGGGAAGTGTCTGTAATCGCACTGGGTGGCTCCTTCTGTGTTTTCTCAAGGCAGCTTGCAGGCAGCGCTCTGATGATAACCTCTGTGTCTGGCATATCTACTGATCTTGCTTGTCGAACTGGCCCAGATCGGCTCTTCTTGAGTACTCCAGTCTTTGAATAGTGGGATTTCCAAATACTCACATTAAACCTCGTGCCAACAAGCCACAATCTCACCCCATTGATTTATAATATTTTGGTGGAAGTGAAGGCAGAACTCAATCTTAATGCTTAACTGAAGTTAGCCTGCAGCAGATAGTATTTAGCTTTTTTTCCCTGAAGGTACAATCCTAGTGCCATTACTGTTGCCGAATAGAAGAGCTATGCAAGTTTAAATCAGTGCTTTAAAAGAAAAATTGTAGGAAATGTTAGTTTAGGGGTGTGGGTGGGCAATACGTTCCTTGATTTGATTGGATTCAAGTGGACATTTTAAGTCCTCCCAACTTATTTCCCCTCAACCTCTCGATGAATTCTCTGAAGAAGTTGCATCTCCTTTCAGTTGATGCAAATCTCCCAGTCAGCATCAACGCTCAGGGCTAAATTTTCCAGTGTCAGCGCAGAGGTCTTCGTATTGTATGTGAAAGCCACTTCTTTTCTTTTCCCATCTGAAGAGGACAAGAGAGTTTACTATAGGATTTAAGAAAAACCCTTCTGAAACACAGTTACACATATCTCCCTCCAGTCTTTAATTCAGACTGTTGCTGCCACTGGTGGAAAGGACTGATTAAAAAAGAAGTAGTAGTCAAATCTGCCCAGTATACACAGAAGAATGCAGGAGAATTGGAAAAACTATTTATCTTTTTCTGACCTATCAAACTATGGAACTATTCAAGGTTTTTTCTAGAAAAAAAAACCCCAAACGTCATTTCAGCATAGGTTTTCCTCCAAGCACCCTAACAGTCCTTGAGACTGACAGGTGGAGGCAGAAAGTCCACATTCACATGATTCCCAAAGTGAAGGGACATGCTTGGAAAGCAGCCAGAAATAAGCCCTTTCTGTAGAAGCCACTGCCTATCCGTGTAGGATCCCTCACAACTTCTAGAGATCCCCACATAGTCAGGAACTCCAAACACTTTTGAATGAGCAAAAGAACAGGAAAGTAATTCTGGTTTTGCCTCCAAGTTTCCAGTTCTAGACTAGGCAGGCTTACAGAGCAAATGGTCCTTAAGATGAAATGCTGTCTCTGGCCATATTATGTACAGGACAAAGTTATCTGAACTTGTTAATTCTGAACTGCTTTTACTGATGTATCTATTGCCTTACAAAGCAAGTGTTCTTCAGTTCTGCATGAATATTAGTGGTGAGTAGCTGCTGGCTCCTTTTGCTAAATTCTGTCCTTGATACCAAAAAAAGTAGCAAAGAAAACTAAACAAAGATGCTCCCTATGCTGTAACACTTCCTTTACAGAACTATCAGTTTGCCACCTCTAGTGAGTGGCAGCAAAGCAACAGTTTTTTAAAAAACTACAGTAAAATAGAAGTCAATTCATTACCCTTGGAACAGGCTGTCACAAAAGTGGGCTGCTGTCCAAATCCCAGAACTATTACCCGTTCAACCACACATGTAGTGTGGTATTGTCCGCTTTCATCTCTGCGGCTGAAAAAAGAAAATTATTTCATATACATTAGTTTCTGTCTATCGGTAGAAGTTCAGCATTATACAGAGAAAGTACTACTTCAGACTCACCCTGAAAGTTCCCTATACCAGTATTCCTTTCCTCGGTTTACCTTTCTCCTGAAACAAGTCAAACTTTCTCCCATTATCAGCTGATTTTCCACTGCATAGCAGATTTCACAAAGTTAGAAGGAAAAAAGTTTGAGAAGATATTTTGTGGCAAAAAGCATAGCTTTAACAACTAGAAAAGTTCTGGATTTTTGCAAAATGGTAGTTAAAACTAAGTATAAATGTAAAGTTAATTTTAACATTTTTCAAGTAAGGTGTTTCAATCTGAGGTAGAATTATCTTCCATTTTGTAACTAGTTTAATTTTTATTAAAAAGCTCTAAAGAAACTCAAATCAAAATGAAACTTTCCATTCTGGAGTGAACAGAATGTTTCATCATTCATCTCAAAATTACTTTTTTCCAGCTGCTAGTAATTTAACAACATTTTTCTTTTCTATCCTTAGTTTTTAAGCTTTTCAGATTTTGTATCCCAGATGAGGAGATTTGAAGCATACTTTTAAATGCATTATCCATGCTAGTCTACAGTTTTGCTTGTTAAATTTTGTAGTTTTTGTACCACCTCCTGCATATTTCTGAACCCTGAAGGAATAAAGAAATGCCTGTAAAAATCACCATTTATGCACCGCACAGCCCCATGGGCAACATACCTCAATAGTAAAAGTGTTGTAATGACGTATTTACCATCTTTTCTTACAAGCAGCTATGGATATTTTTGGCTTTTAGGTTGTTTCACTTAGCCTTTGCAGATTGTGTCCCCTCATGCTTCCTTTCAAGTGCTTTTCTTCTATATTTTACTATGCTAATACATATGGTGCATTTGTTAATGACTTTTGGAGACTACATGTAATGGTGTCTGTTTGTGGTTCCCACATGGAATCACAGAATATCTCAAGTTGGAAGGGACCCATAAGGATCAAGTCCAACTCCCTGCTCCTCACGGGACTACCTAAAGTGAAATCATGTGACTAAGAGCATCGTCCAGACCCTCCTTGAACTCTGACAGGCTTGGTGCCTTGACCGCTTCCCTGGGGAGCATGTTCCAATGACCGACCGCCCTCTCAGTGAGGGAGATCTTAGAAAAAACAAACACTCTAGGTGTTGCCTATTTGCAAGTCTCCTAGTTTATCTTCTTTTGTTTCTCTGATAGGCTTTATTCTTGCTGATGACTTTCTCTGTATTTGAGTAAATCTGTAGAATCTCTAATTTGACTAGACTGAAACAATATGAGACAACTCAGTATTTCATGTGTTGCTGCCCTCAGACTTATGCAGAACATTGTTTACCTCTGCAGTTTTATGACAGATTCTGCATGCTGTGGGACTTCACTAAGCAATAGAAGACACTAATGCTTCTGCATTTGTAAGAAGGCCTCATGAACTAGAAAAGGCATTTCCAATGACAGTGCGTTGGTGGCTTTTGTCCATAAATGCTGTTACCTGGAAGAGAGAATGTTCTTGTGGAAAGTGAATTTCTGATACAGGAACTGCTTCTTGTGGAGATACTGAAATGAATGCCCATCATCTAGGTAGAGCTCACCTACGGCACAGGCCTGTGGAACACACCAGATGGAGTACAAATTAACAGCAGCTTCTAGTGCTGGACAATGAAACCAAAGATGTCTCACTATATGTTATGCTTCATAGTTTGTTTTTATTTTTCTTTAGTGACTTGTATCCCTGGAAGGCTCAAGGAGTACAGCTCTTAGAGTGCTTGAATACTTGGATGTTCTGGCTTTGTAAATTGATGTGGGTGCCAGGTGTTACCTTATTTATTAGAAAATACAGTTGTGGGAAGTTCTCTCTCTGTATCCAAGAGGAAGTTTGTGGCCTGCTCATTCTCTGCTCCTTCCTCCAAGGGACTACAGGAGGGCTGAGAAAGGTCAGAAAAACATTCTGCCTCTGCTATACTCGGTCTCACTTTGACGGAACACTGGGAGGGAGCTGGGAGCCTCTCCAAATAGGAGTGGAGGAGAGCTATTGGGCATACAGATACAGATACCATGGTGCTGACGGAACAGACATCAAGGACCTAAAAAGGTCAGATGGAGTAAAAGACAACTTTGTAAAGGGAATGTCATCTCAGAGTACCTCTGTGTCCAGGGCCACATGGAGTTCATAAGAAATATCTGTCATCCATTCAGTGGATTTTCCAGCTGTGGTCTTCAGAGGTATCACAGTGCCCCCTCGCTGGAATACAGGAATCTGTGAAAAACAAAGCCAGGGTAGAAAGGTTTGTATACTCTGAGCATATAATTTTAATTTGGAAGAAGGATAACGGCAGCTTGCTCTTATCAAAGCTCAGAAGCAAACTTTTACCACAAGTACATAAAGAAAACTATTCAACTAACAATGGGAATAATAGTAATCTTCCTGTATGTGTACAAGCGAAATATCTGCTTGGAGAAGTCACCCTTACATCATCTCCCTTTTCTCTATCACCAGGACACATCAGTGTTCCATCTAACAACAAAGGAGATGGGACTTTTCTTCTCTACAAAAGCTATTTTAGATTACATTCCTACAAGGAAATTCAAATGCCACTTTTCTGATTTTGAATGTTGATAAAACAAAAGCCTATTTGTTTGGGGGTTTTTTCTGCTCAATGGAAGTAGTATTTTAAAACAAAAACGTACATTCTCCAGCGTTACTGGGATCTTCAGAGTGCCTGGATGTTCCATTCGTTTAAATTTTCTGAAATCATACCAAATCTAGGAAATATAAAAAAAGAATGAGCATGACATATGGCAAGATCTGTTCCCTCTGCAGATGCAGTTACTCTTCTGCTTAACCTTACTGTCACTATTCCTGACAACCTATATGATGTGCAAGAAATAGCATTTACTTTTTAAATCAAATGACCTTCTGGATGGAAAGAATAAATTCTCATTCTGAGGCACAAATATAAGCTGATCTTTTCTACAGTTTGCATAACATCTTGTATGTCTTAAAGAATCTGGAAGTGCAAAACAATGAAATACCTTTATTTTTATCTAGAAATGTTGGGATCCAGAATAAGCATATTTATATTGAAGTGAAAATTAATAAAAAAGGTGCTAATAACAGGTCATGAAAAAGAGCTACATCTGAAACTTCCCATGTACAACACTTGCCAGCAGGTTTAACTGCTTTAAGTGTGCCAGGCAGCCAATTCCCACAGAGAACTTAAGAATAATATTTTTCTTAACTTGTTTGGAGAGCCTGGTCTATTTTTCTCCTTATATTGAGAAGAATTCTAAGCGTCCTCAGGTGTATTAGTGGAGTCGCAAAGCTCTGCATGGTCTCACACACTCCCCTTTGCTGCTGTCTTTCCTCTTATTTCCTCCCTAGTCTCAGGCTTTCCCTTAGGAACTATTTTCCCCAAATTCTTTCCCTTCCTCTACCTCTCAGTTGCTGCAGCCAAATGCTCTTTGTAGGAGTGGATCACAGTGCCATCCCGTGGATAAATAACTTTACTTCAGAGAGGAACTGATCTCTGTACATGTGAAAGGCTTTGCTGCACAAATCCCAGGCTACTGAGGCTTGCGTTTCCATGTTATAATTCTTCCTTCCCACAGCATCCCTCTGATTTCCTTATGAACTTTCTTCAAAGTTCCCTCTCCTTTCACATAAAAGAGAAGTTTAACCCAAGAAGAAATACATGAAAAAAGGGAATTGACAATTTAGTGAAGCTGGTTTTTGGTGTTCCATGAGAAGCAGCAAGCCTTGAGGGGAGATTTAAATTACAGGAGATCTGAGATATGTGCAGGAGCTCTTGGAAAAGCAAGAAAGTAAAGTTACTGTGAGCCAAGCATGCAAGATATCAAGATGGCAGGAAGGTTCAGAGTGGCACAGAATGGCTGGCCAGCACTTGGCACAGCAGCAGTGCTCAGCAGTTATGAGATGTGGAGCTGGAAGGTTGCTGTATAAAATACTTCTTTGGGCCGAGCAGCTTCATATTCATCCTCACCTCCTCTGACCCTGGAAGCAGAACACTCACTGTCTTGGCCTCTTGCTCCGTGACTGGATGCACCAACAAAGCATTTCCTAGAGAAAAACATAAATGTGGCTGTGATCCTCAAGGCTGCACCTCATCAGAGCAGAAGCTATGTGCTCTGGGGTTGTCAGCCTCCCATTGCCATTTTAGGGGCTTGCCTGGGCATGGCATGTGCTTAGGTTCGCTTTCTACGGGGGAAAAAAAAAGGCATATGTAGGGACCTGATGGCTGCCTGGGTCTTGTTCTGTTATGGCACTGGGATGCAGCTGGGCTGCACTGTATACCCACCAGTTTGGAGGTGCTTCTGGGTTCCTCATAGTCTAAGAGATGATTGCCTGTTTGCTCTTTGGTTGAACACAAAAATATGCTTTTCTAACCAAAAGAGTGGAAGACAGGAATGTCTTCATAAAAAAACCCAAACAACAGCCCCCCCCCCCCCCCCAAAACCAAAAAACAACAAAAAACCCCAAACCAAAAAAACCCTGCTTAAGCTTATTACACTGGGGATGGTTCTTCTTTACTCGTAAAAGAAACCAAAACACATTAATGTATATAGACTGTACGGTTCGATAAACTTCTCTCCTTGCCCACTGGTAATGCAAGCTGAACTCCCAGAGTCCTCTGAAATGCTGTGCTTCACCACACTTAGCTTTGCTGCTGTGTCCTGCCTACCTTCGTCAGACTTTTGCATGAGAAGTGAATGCCCCTTCATTTGAAAGCAGTTAGTAGGCATTCTTGAGCTCAGAGGTAACAAAAAAATGAAATGCAACATTCCATTCTCATTCTCTCTTCCTGTATAGGCTGAATGTGCTTTACACAAACATGTATCTCTTCTGTTTAATTTCTGAGAAAACTGACTTTAACAGCCAGCCATATCAGAGTAAAAAACAATCAGCTTTGGATGGTAGTTGTTTGCTACCGTCATTTCTGAAGCAGACTGTGGTCTTAACTGCTACAGTGAACTTTCATGGTTCAGGTTGAAACTGACCATGTTGTTTCAAAGTGACTAGGTGAGATTGAACTCAGTTTTTGCATCTCATATGACCCCTATTTTCAAAGTGCTGTTAAAACCAGGTCCCTTAAAGAGGTCTCCAGTTCTATATTCAGTTACAATATAATTTTTAAGTCTTGGGCAGAGTTTTTATGTTTTCTTTTCCTCATGTGATGCTCTATCACTTCGAAAATATTTAACTCAAATTCCAGAGAATAAGGAGGCAACTGCTTACCCAGCATATATTCATTTTCCACACCAAAAGTTTCTATTTTCCCTGGAAACTCTATCCAGAGAGGCCTGTAGAAAGAAAGATAGTGGGATTCAGTTAGTTTCTCCCCTCCTACCAGCCTGTTCAAGGCTTTCTGGCATTTTCAGGCTCCATTTTCTCCCTCTCTTTACAAGGTACAGCTATCAAGAACTGATGATGCCTCAAAGAAATGCTTCTGTGCCTTAAAGTACCCCTTTTGAGTCATTGGTGAGAGTTCCCAGTACAACACGGGTTAAGACACTCCAATATACCTATGGTTTGGCTTCTTGCAGCCTCACTTCTTTCCTCCTGCTCCCTTCTTGACAAACTTGCACTACACATACCTTCCTTCTACCAAAGGAGAGATGGATGAGCCTTTCTGTCACAGTCTATCAGCAATGCTGACACCTGATGAGCTAGTCCCTGCAGCACAGTCCTTCCTGTTCTCAGCAGCTCACTACTGCTTTTATAGCATGTTTCCTTCTGGTTTCAACTGAAAAACCTGCACCAGAAATGAATTTTCAGTTTTTCTCAAAAAAGGGTAGTGCAGTAACCATCTGGATACAGAACAGGAGTTATAAATTTAAAGTTTGACAGATTATGACAATAATAGCTCATTCAGAGACTGGGTCTGGGTTTCCTTACACAAAAAGCCTTGCTCACCTGCTCACTCATAGGCATCCACTTGTTCACTGTAGCCCTGCTGTTCATGTGCTTGCTAACTAGAGACATTTGCCACTCTGCTTGTCTCAGTGAGAAAAATATCATGCTTCCTTTCTAATTCTGTACCTACTGCAGCAAATTTAACAAAATCAAAGTTTTATGCTGTGTGCAGTGCACATGTCAACATAAGCTTCATTCCAAGATAAGACAGAAACCCACTATGTCAGTGCATACAATATGGGCATCTATATCTATATGCATGCAGACAGATGCTCACACTATGTCTGTAATGCAAATCATCTTAAAAACTCAAACCACTCAACCCTTGTCAAAAAGACCTTTAAGGTTTTAAAACTTAGTTGTATTTTATTTGCATAACAATAAGTAAATGTAAATGTGATGCAAAAGGACAGTTCCAGGACATCCTTAAAGACTCAGCAATACAGGGAGATTACTGGCATCCATCTCTTGCTGAAAGGATTGTTGCATTCAGTTCCGCTGAGGCACTTTCTTAGAGGTTAGAGAGCAGCAGAACGAAAGTTTATTTTCTAATTTTGTTTCTGTTCTGTATTATTAGATTCTCTACTAAAAGAAAAATTATAAGAAATACTGCAGAGATGAATGATCAAATAATCAATATGAAATAAGCTTTTATAACAGGAAAAATTCAGCAGTAACAAATATTTTCATGAGGGATAAATTGGCCTTTATGTTTTTAGGTCAGCAAGTTCAGAGTCCCGTAAGCACTGCTTTAAGTGTGGGTTGGAATATTATATAATGTTCTTTGTTGTGACAAGAAGTTTGGAGTCAACAGTACTTCAAAAACATGTTTAAAGACTGTGCAGTGTTTATTGAATTAGTGTGTTCCTGGCACCATTTGGGAAAAAAACCCAAAACATCTGATTTTCCTTTGAGAACGTTACCAAACCTTGCAGAATGCATGAAAACAGAATCTAGTAATTTTTTCTATGTTTTTTTATTTTTTAATATTTAAATAAGTAATCACAAAAGAGATGGTAATTTAACTTCCCTCCTCCAAGTAACTTCCTGAAGATAATCACTACATCTCCTGACTTATGCTCTTACCTCATAACCGGTTCAGCCGCTGTGTGTGCCCGATAGAACAGTGTGTATAAGTATGGCAGGAGGACGTAGCGCTCTCTAATGGCTTCCCTGATGATCTGGGTGTTCTTCTCCCCAAAGAGCCACGGTTCTCGCCGTTTGCTCTCCATGTTAGAATGACCTCTGAAGAAGGGCTGGTAGGCTCCAGCCTGATACCAGCGAACAAGTAATTCTGGTTCTGGATCTCCAATAAACCCTCCCACATCAGCTAGATATTGCGCAGACAAATAAAAATACACATTTTTGGAAATTATTCTGAAAAATGTGAAGTTCTCCTCTAACAAACATTCCAAGCATACAAATCCATGCATTTCACCGTGTGCTTGCGGTTCTGCTGTTGGGCAGCTGCTTGTCCAAATAATAGTGGAAAACTGGTGTAACAAGTTATCCTTTAATTAAAATCTCAAGAGAGCTTTTGGAGGCTAAGTGAGTGCCTTCCCCAGGGACAGAGGACTGTCATAGTGATGCTACGGAACACCACCTGAGGACTGCTGCTCCAAATGGGACACAAACACTACATAAGTGTTAGTAGAGAAGTGATGGTGACAGCCAGGTTATTGGCTTCTGAAACCAGACTGATCTGTGAAACTGCCTGGAAATGCGCTGGACTGTTGAGCTTTCCACCATCTGTGTTCAAGTCTATCTTGGGATACAAACTTTGTGGCACCAGTGATTTATGCATAGTGAGCAACTCCAGCTAAACACCTTACCTCCACAGAATGAAATCCCTGCCATGCTGATGGTGAGAAGCATTGGAATGGATATTTTCAAGTAACCCCACTCGGCTGTGTTGTCTCCAGTCCACACTGCCCCTGGAAATACCCAGTTTCAGCATTACACAGGAAAGTTGGGCGTATGCTTCAGTTTATGCTTGCAATTAAGGAAAAAAGACAAGAATGGTCATGAACTACTGGTGAACTGCTGTTCATTGCAACTTTTTTTCTTTATACACGCATGCTCCTGAAATATGCAAGAAAAGCAGGCAGTGGTTTGTCACGGGACACAGGTTGTTATTCTGCCCTTAACTTGTAGATACTTTGCCAGTCTCTGCTGATTTTTTAATCACTTGCACTGTTATGAGCTCACCATGTCAGTATTTCTAAGATAGCTTCTGTCCTCTCTAGACTTAACTACTACACACCAAACTTAATAGAATAAAGCAGCATAGAAGGCATCCAGCTAGTCCTTACTTACCATATTTCTGTGATCCAGCGAAGAAAGATCGTGTGAGGACAAATGGTCTCTCTTTTCCTGAAGAACGTCTGATGAGTCCTTCTGCAGTTGCCATTTGCTGAAAATCATAAATATAAAAGTCGGAAAGACAACTCTATAATCAGGATATTTTAGCCCTTCCAATGCAGGAAAATTAAGAAATCTGTACCCACAAATAATACCTATTATTAAAGCAACACTTTCTTACTAGAATATACTTGAACAAAAAAATTATTAATGTTGTGTAGTCACAGCCAATGTAATTTACGTTGTTATGGTAGAAAGGCATGGATGTTGTCACATTTTCTCGTGACCGATCACAGTGTGTATTTCAAATATAGCAACATCCAGCACAGCAAAGTTTCAGTCCTTGATGGAGGTTACAGAATACCTATTACTGTGTAAATTACCACATTAGACATACTCTATGAGAATAACTGCTGGTTTGTGTCTCCAGATACTCCACCTGGTAGAATCCATAGAGGTTGTGTACTTCCCGGTGCTCCCAGTTGTTGTAGTGCACAGCATCCTTCTGCATTGTTAGTTCTGCCCCTTTGAAGACTGAAGGTTCATTCATGTCATTCCATACAAAGAGGATATTAGTGGATCCCTATGACACAGGGTTGCAATTAGGATGTAACAGAACCATTGCTGTGACTTAGGGTGTTTATCTCTAGTGGGTGTCAGACCAGTCTGGGCTATGAGTAGAAAGAGCAGCATCAAAGGAAGACCTGGTAATTATACTCCTGTGGTCACTTGAAAGCTGCTAGTCATTCATCTCATCTCTCTTGGTGGCTCTTTCAGTCAGGGTGGCAGCCTACAAGCCCACTTGATTTTTGCCATTCTTACAAAACTCAGTAGGTACGTGCTATTCCTGCCTTCAGGTGAGGGAAAGAGGTAGGGAACAGAGAAGTATTAAAGAGCCATGAGGAAAAAATCAGAGAAGGTCGGAAGAGGAAAACTGGAGAGGGAAAGCAGCATGGGAAATGTCTACTATGCATACCCACTAGGGGAGTGGTTTCAACAACTCTACTGCAAAGCAGAACTTGGGGGTGGGGGGAGAGGAACTGGAGGTGTCCAGCAGTGCTCACCCAGACATTTTCAGCGCTAGTCTGGAGTGCTGGAAGGAAGGTCAGGGTGAAGTGACCATGAGCGATGAGAGAGCACTCCCACATCACTCCTTGTGTACTATCATGGTAGTAAAAGCTGGAACTGCAGCAGCTGTGTTAGACTACAGGTTGCTAAAATGCCTGCAGTTTGTCCATCCTACTTGCTGCAACTAAGTGAGCAGGTTCACTGGTGGTATATGGGTTCCAACTTTCTTAATGTAGACAAGTCCATGGAGAAAATCCTTCTGTGGTACTTTAGCTTATCAAGATATTTTCCTCTACATTATGACAATACAGTGTCCTGGTTTCAGCTTAGACAGAGCTAATTTTCTTTCTAGTAGCTGGTATAGTGTTATGGTTTGGATTTAATATCAGAATAACATTGATAACACACTGATAATGTTTTAGTTGTTGCTAAGCAGTGTTTAGACTAAGTCAAGGACTTTTCAGCTTCTCATGCCCAGCCAGCAAGAAGGCTGGAGGGGCACAAGAAGTTGGGAGGGGACACAGCCAGGAGAGCTGACACAAACTGGCCAAAGGGGTATTGCACACCATGTGACACCATGTCTAGTATATAAACTGGGGGGACTTGGCCTGGGGGGCAGATTGCTGCATAGGAACTAACTGGGCATTGGTCGGCAGGTGGTGAGCAATTGCATTGTGCATCACTTGTTTTCTATATTCCAATTATTTTATTATTATTATTGTAATTTTATTATTGTTATTATTTTCATTATTATTTTATTCCTTTCTGTCCTATTAAACAGTTCTTATCTCAACCCACAAGTTTTACTTTTTTTTTTTCTTCCCGATTCTCTCCCCCGCCCCACTGGGTAGGGGGAAGTGAGTGAGTAGCTGTGTGGTGCTTAGTTCCTGGCTGGGGTTAAACCACAACGTGCAGCTACAAAAGACGCCAACTTGCTTAGCCAGTAGTTTATCTTCTCCCTTTTCCCCATTTTCAGGCTTTCTGGGATATGTAGATCAGAGCAAATAAATACACACCTTGTAAGTTTTGAAGGCAAATTGATCTGCATACCATTTTCGTACTTCAGGATTGGTGAAATCCAGGTAACAAGAGGATCCTGTGGATGTGGGAGATCTCAGTTATTTACCTGATTTTAAGCATAGGCATGCATTGTCTTTGCACCTAAATACAGCACCCTAAAGCTAGGATGCTTTCCACAATGGGCAGCAACAATGTAGTCGCTATTGTTTCTGAGACAAAAGCTCAAAAGCAAATTCCAGGCTGACTTGGAACCCCTTGCTATGTTCTGCAGACCAACACATGTAGATTCCGGAGGTCTGAAGCTCAGCACCATTTAAGGATGATTGCTAGCAGTTTGAAATATGTTTGGATGTGAACAGGAAGCCAGTGAGAGACAGTATCCCTGGTTATTTTGAGCTCAAACAGGAAAGTGTTGCTGAGAAGCTGAATAACTACATACTGCCATGCTACTAGAAGTTGTAATATGTCCTTGATTTTTCCCATATTAATTTCTTTGGCAGGACTGTGGTCTTTCTGTCTGTAAAGAAGGGGGAGGACCTCCTTTGCCTCCCTGCAATAAGGCCTCGTCATGAAAAATAACATGTCAAATCACTATATTAAGATTGAATCAAAGTCTTCAGTATCAGGGTTGGTTCACATAACTTCATCCAGCCTATGTAAGCTGTGCTCACTGTGACAGACCAGACTGCATTTCTGTTACCCAAGACAAGTTGGGAAGAGGGATGGCTGTTCTGATCAACAAATCCAACTTTTTTAGTTCTAGGCACTGGAACTATCTGCAGATCCAACAGACATAACAGAGGAAGTTTTACAGCTGAGGCAATTAGAACATGACTGTACCAAAGAAACCACAAAGTATTTGAAATTATGAATATTTACAAAAAATGCAAGGAATGTAAGAATTTAATTCTACTTCCATGGGTACCAATTAAACTATTCTGCAAAATTTTTAAAATAAACAGCTTGAAATATAGAGACAGAGTGTTTTTTTACCTGGCCAACAGATGCCTTCAAAATCTTGCCCATTTCTGTCTTTCACAAAATATCCCTTGTCTTTTGCCTGTGAATACAGGGTATACGTGGGATCAATCTTAACATGGGGATCTACAATGACGACAAGCTGCCAGGATAAGAAAATAAATTGCATCATTAGCGTGAACTGTACTGAATAAAACAGTAAGAGTTCCCTTTCAATAAAAGGCAGATAATAATTTCACTTCAGGTAAAGAAGGTAGCTGTGTCATTAATTTTAGAAAGCAGTTACCAGTTCTTGTATACACTGTGCTAGACTTATGTATAATAGCTGAATTTACAAGGAGAGCATGAATTCATGCTTACCCATCTGAAATAAGGGCCAAAACCCATTGTTTCAGATAAAAGCAACTACCCCAACCCCTAAAAACACTATGTTTAATTCACTGCTGTATTCTGTGAATGCGAAAATATCTGACTTCCTTGTTTATGTCTCTGCTTAAAATAATTTGCCTTAAGACATTTAAATATATCTTAGTTTGTATAGCATACAACAGCAACAGAATTTTCTAATTTTTTTAAACATCCAGGTATTGTATTTTGCACTTACTTACTGCTGGCATTAACGACCTTGCTGTAAAACTGAGAATGTACTATAGCTCCAACTAAGAGATTATAAAACTTGAATGCTATTTCCACAGTCCCCTGTTCATTGACTTTTGGCAAAGATCAAGCATTATGCAATTCTACAACTTCTAGATATTAACTGTGTACATTTTAATACCTCCATAATACCAAGGAAAATATTTTAGCTGTAAAAGCAGAAATAAAGACTAAGTTAACAGAGTGTACATCATGCCAGGACTTCACCAGAAAGAAAAACATTTAATTTATGGCAAGTAATTGTATCAATGTAAAGGACAAACCTCAGTTAGTATAAGCAGAAAATAAAAAGTATTATCAATACAAAGAAAAGCTGAAGCAAGGATAGCAACTACCAATAATGAAAGCTCACACTAAGCAGAAAAATTTTCTACTGTGCCCATCAAGGACGGCACTGGGCTGCTTCTGTAAGATGGAGCTTCACATGGGTCAAACTTAGCCTGATGGTCAGGGTACCAAACAAACTACAAAATAATCAAATGGCACGAGGAGCTGAAATAAACAAGACAGTTTGTGTACTGGAAGCATCACCAGACCACCACACAGTCTAATTTACTCTGTTGTAGTTAATCTCTTTCCAATATATGAAGTACTTTGGTTAAATCTAGATTGGTTCACACTAGAAAGAAAATTTTCTTTCTTCCTGCTGTATTACGTACCTTGCGTTTTTTCTTCCTGAGATGTTCTTGCATCTTTCTGGGGTTCTGGAATTTCTTTTTGTCCCAAGTAAAATATTTCTTGCCATCCGTGTGCTCTATGTCCAGCCATATCACATCATAAGGAATGTCATGTTCATCAAAGCCAGCATCTACTGCCTTGACATCTTGCTCATCCTCGTAATTCCACCGGCACTGATGGTAGCCCAGAGAAAAAAGAGGGGGCAGGGCTTGAGTGCCTAGGAAGATAACACTGTTAATGCCCTTCAGGATTTTATCTAGAGACTCCAGTAAAGTTAACATGATTAATATGTATTTGTCTGGAGCTAGAGAATGCCACCCTAAGTTAAGTCTAGAGCATATTCTTCATACCAAAGTGACTCAACTCTTGAAATAACAAACATTGCAATGAGTGCAACAGCTAGAAAGAGCAGAGGGCTGTAATGATAATACAAGAGTGAGAAGGAATTTGCTGTTCCATGATGCTGAAGTGTTATTCCAGTAACCATTATAATCTTATTCTTTAATTTTTTCTAACGTAAAAATATTCTAGATTAGCTTAACTGTCACTAATGCAAACAATTAAATAGATTTTAATCAGTAGAATACAATTCCTGTGACTACTTGAACTTGAGTAGTGTAAACAGGCCCACAGGTGCTGCAGTACAAAGAGAACCATGGAATTGCAACTGTTAGGACTTTTTAAAATTAGAAAACATGTATGTATGTATGCATATCGCAAAAGGGAGCTGGGAAACTTTCCTGAGAGTGCACTTCTGCTTGGTGAGATCCTCTTGCGATCTGGCTACTTTCCTATTCCTGCTCAGCTGAACCACATTTTCTCCATAACATCTGTGCAGCAAACAATCATTGCTAACACACTAAAGAACTACCAGGGATGTTTCTGTGCTTTTAATTCTCTTTAGTACATAAAGAATTTTGCTTTCATAAAATGTTAGTCCTCTTGCCTTCATTTTTTAATCTCTTCCTGACCCTCTTGCTTCTTTCCTTTCCCGTATCTGGATGCTATCTCTGCTCCCTTCCCCAAGGGACATACTAGACAGTTACCTATCTTCTTTCTCTACTCTCCAGAATACATTACTCCATAACTTCAGTCTTTTCTCATTATAAGGCAGTCTGTCTTGCTGGTGACTGGCAGTTCTAGCCTCCTGTGACTCCTCTCTTCATCTAAGGGAGCAGTTTCAGATAGCAGTAATTATGCTGGCTTCTCAATTAGGGCCAAGTTTGACCAGCTGCAGATGCTAGGGAATACAAGGATGGAAGCCTGCCTTCAGAAATCAGCAGCCTGTGCTCTACAAACTGCAGTCTGGGAAGAACTGGTCTCCTGCACACAATGGGTCAGGTAAATATTAACCCACTCTTGGGTACAGAATGTTCCTTAGTGAATCTCATAGGTAAATGTGCCATACTGACTCCAATTATGTGAGTTAGTTAGTACCTGTCAGTTGTGCAAACTGCTTGAAGATATCAAATGCAGTTGGTCCCATCAGCAGGAAAACATCAATGATCCCACTTTCTGACATCCAGCGCACATCAGTTAGAGGCATTGCTCTCTGCTTAGCAGTCTCTGCAGCAGATCCAGATAGCATGTGCTTTGAAGGAAACCAAGGTAAAACTGAATCTCTCTCTATTAAACTTCTGTTCAATGAAGTAGCAAAGATGGGAACCCACAAAATTCACTAACACATACCTGGCAGGTACTAGGAATATACACTAAATGTTTCTTATATATCCTTCACAAACCCTTTACCTTTCATACCGCTTATACAAAATAGAGTAATAGTTAATGAAGAAAAATGGGTAATGAGGGGCAAAGAAATTAAAGCTTTTCTATAATTAAAGACTGCATTTTCTGCAGGATCTTTGAGTAATATCTATATCATAAGTAATAAAGAAAATTAATAATTTTAATCACATAATGAAGTGCTGGAATAAAGCTAGACTTTTTTTTCTCACTGTTTCAATTTTATTTATACGTTTGTGTGTCAAGACTTGAATGAGTCAATTTCCTGAACATTTTATGTTTCTTGAAGGTCAATTACATTCCACAGAAAAATGGGCCCACTAAGCAGAAATGTGTGGCAATTCCAAGACTTTAAAAACTCAGAAAAATTCCTCAAATCCAAGAGATTGTCAAGATTTTTGTCCACCCTTTTTTCTGCCTGCTATATCCACCTGTGTAGATTTTTTTCTGCTCCACCATTATCTATTCCCTCTCTGCCTTTTCCAGTGTTTTCTTTCATTACTAAATTCTGAGGAAAGTGAGCAACTCTCACCTCAGCTACTGCCTTTGTATTAATATCCACCAGCGTTTCTGAAGAGTTCAGCCAGAAGATCCCTGTAGTTCTGTTAGGCTTGTGTGCTAAGAGAAGGGGCACTGAGCCATAAATGCCTATTTTGTCATGTATCTTGTGGCCGAAGATATCCAAATTATAAAGCCGGTAGGCATCACCATCACTAGGACAAACAAACAGATGTGTTTGTTATATGTAAGCATCTTGCACTAGGCCAATTTTAGCTCTATTGCCATACCACTAAACTCGGTGAACACTCTGTATTGTGGTCTTCTGTTTAGGATCCAGAGCTGAAATGTGGACAGCCTAGAGTACTGCTTCTTTGCTTTGGTCCTAGCTATCTGAACCAAGAAACATTTTTGCTGCCAGTGAGACTACGGTTCATTTGCTCTAAGTCCTAAAATATGAATTCTGAACTCTCCCATTTTCCCATGGAGTTGCTCTTTTAAGAGTTCTGCTTAAACATGACCAATCCTGCAATTCAGAAAAAGAAACTGCACAGAAAATTGAGAGAGGACAGAAGGGGTCATTCATGAAATTGCAGAGTGGAAAGGGAAAGCAGAACAACTTATTCCACATGGACAGGGGCTATGATTCAGTTTGCTGTACCATTAAACTAAAATATACACTATATAATATACATATCTCAAGCTGTTGTCTGCATTAAATTATTAAGACAATGTTATAGCTCTCCTTTACAAAAATTATACTGCTTTCACTAGCAATCCTCCACCTTTACCTGGTGTTTTTGAGAAGAAGTGCTTCAGTGTGTTGTGGTATTCCATAAACATGGTCAAATCCATGTAAAGAGAAGTCCATGCCTACAGAACTAGGACCTGTGGGAATAACATTAAAAGAGAAGACCACAGAGTTTCACTCTCAGGCTTAGCTGAAAGCAACAGAGCAGAGCAACCTAACTGAAAAAAAAAATTAAAAAGCAGGTTTTAATAATTAGCTTTTTCATACTTGCTTTCAACTTCACTTTCATTATTACTTCTGTACTACAGAGGCAATGTTTTAAACAGATTTTATTGTATTTATTCTGATTTTGATCTGCGTAAGAAGATAAAACTAATCACTTTCATAGAAAAAAAATACATGTAATGGTGGGTCACTTTATTCTGTAGTGCAACTGCTTAAAATTATCACCTGTTTCTATCCCAGTACCTACAAGCCAAGCTTTGCAGCACAGTGGTACAGCAGGGTGGGCTTTAGAGTCAGAGCTGCCTGTTTTCTACTGCTCTTCTCTTCAGCCTTAGCCAGGGGAGTGGCACGCATAAGAGACTCTGCCAGTGATATCACCTTGGCACATTACTGAATCCAGAGCAACTTTTGGCAGGTGACGAGAGATCCTGCAGACTGACAAGCAGTGGCTTCAGGATCAGAACCTGACCGTATGGACTTTATTCCTCCAGCACAGAGAAACAGAAAAACATGATATTGGCCTAAAATAAAAGGAAGCTCTTTCAGACCTCCCTCTTCCTACTGCAGCTGCTGGGTAGTGTTGGTTGCTACGAAAGTTTGCATGATAGTGGTAAAGGACAAAGCTAGCCAATTAATATAGAATACAAGTGGACAGACAGGAGATGATCATAAATTTTGGTAATTAATGATTTCAATTGTATTTGAGCTACTGACCTACATGTTTCTACAGCCTTCTTATCCCTTAAGACTGTTCAGTATTTCCTTTTGTAGTTCCCCACTTAAAAAGAGTTTCTTTGTGACAATTATTAATGCTTACATATCATCATTTCTGGTATGTTGTGAGAATATTATGCACTGATACTAAAAAAAGAAGAAAAAGAAAATAAAGAGGAAATAATGCATTATATGCCAGTCAGCCAACGCAATAGTGTTACACTGTGTCAGAAATGGCACATGGTGAGCTGAGCTGATGAACTGAGTCACATTTAATACATTCCCTCCTGAACAGAAATCTATGAATATTTCCAGTACTTTTGTCAAATTTGTTACCCATCACTGATATCTGACAGGCAAGTTAAAAGAAAGAGCAAGCGAGACATGGATGAACATTAAGCAGCTAAACAGAAAGCAGACAGAAATATGAATGAACATAAAGCAGTAAAGCTGTTTTCAGAACTAGACTGAGACTTACCATGAGCTTTGATGTCTAAGAAACTGCCAAATTTCTCTTGCCAGAGACCTAGATCCTCTTGTTTCTCCTGGATAAACAGAAATAGCTAAGCCTAGCAAATGCAACAGCTCACACCATGTATTTCTAAGAAAAGTATGTTTATTCACATTAGATTTGTACATTGTTAACTGCTTTTTTTGCTAATTAAGTTTAATATAAATAAATCTAAAACACAATTCAGATCCTGCTGCAGGAATTTACACTGAAGAACTGACATGCTAGTGGAGCACACAAGCACTCTGTTACAGCATAAAAGTAATACCTGAGGTCTTGGATAGCATCATAGAATGATAGAATAGCCAAGGTTGGAAGGGACCTCAGAAGACCATCTGGTCCAACCTTTTGTGGGAAAGGGAGCCTAGATGAGATTATTTAGCACCCTGTCCAACTGCATTGTGAAAACCTCCAGTGATGGGAACTCTACCACATCCCCGGGAAGGTTGTTCCAGTGAATGATTGTTCTCACTGTAAAAATTGTCTTTCTTCTGAGTGTTGAAATGATTATGAAATTCAAAGAGTGCGCAGATGGAAACAAACAGGAAAACCTACAGAAACAGAAACCAATCCACTACCCTTAACAGTAAGGGTCAGCAAACAAAAAAAACTCTCCAGACTCCTGTGTGTGTAACTGACACTTTAAGCCTCCTTCAAACTTTGAGCCTTGTGCCCTGCCACTCATTGTCCTAGAATCCCCACTTTTTGCAGTGTCTTCCCTGGTTTCTTTTCTACATTCATCCCAGAATAAGCAGACATGGCCTTTTGCAGCTGTGTGTCTCCCCCAAAGCAAGAACACTCCCTGGCAGAACTCAGAGTTCAGACACAAGTATGCTGAAGGCAGCATAGCTCCTGCCATTTATAACAGGATGGTGGAGTAAGCAGCCATCTGCTCTACAGGAGGCTAAAATTGTATCATGGACATAACTCAGCCTCCTGGTACGTGCCTTTACGCACTGCCAGGACGTGGTCTTTTTTCAGAGAGAATCTTACTTCTGTATTAAGCATGAATGTATGCGGAGGCATGGTTTTGGACTGTTATAAAACAGGTCTTGTTCTTTTGAAATTCTCTTTGCAATGAACAGGGAATTTGAAAATGACCAAATATCACCACAAACCTCCTTTTTACACATCTACTCCAAATCAAAGGAGAGAACAAAAAAGAAAGAAATTCTAAATAAAAAGGCCACAGAAAAAGCATTTTTGAGTTAGATCTACCTAACTGATGCCTTCTACAGCCCTGGTAAAACAGATAAACCTTTATTCAACTATGAATTTGCAAAGTATCTCAATATGAAATACCAGGTCCTTTTTGAATTTCACTGGTAAGTGGTTAGACTATGTTTGTAAACATAGTACCAGAAGAAATGAACATGTGATTCTAATTCACTTTTCTACAAAATATTGATGCTGGAATTGCAGTAAGCATGGGTTACCTTAGAGGAATCACTTGCTGCCTCCTTGTTTTCTGCTGTAGGTTTTCTAGTGAAAGCAAATACATAGAAATAATCAGTTTATTGTTAATGTAAGGAAGGATTTCAAACAGAAAATTCATATAGCATTCTGCACTGCCTTACACATTATATAAGAGTTTTTGTGCTTGACTATTCTGAAAATTGATGTCACAGTTGAGAGCTCTAACTGGCAAATCCTTTTAATATTCAATGTCTTAAAATAACGTTCATTCCATATTTGACTTAGGTTGACTTCTTGGCCTTTCATATTTATTTCTATCCGCATCAGTGTTTTACCTGCCCAGAAGATCCTCACTTCTTAGTCATTCTCTGTTAAGGCCTCTCTGTTAATTACAATTTTTTAAATAATGCTCTCTAGGAGAGATGCTTGCTATGCTCTTTTCCTAGTCATGACATGTCCTGCATTGTGGTTTCTCACCCTTCCAGCACTTTGCAGTGGGTTGACCTGTAAAATCTTGCAGCTACACAGCACACTGTAAGTTGAACAAAACTTACTTCAAGAGCTTATATGGTGAATAAAACTTACCTAAAGAGTAAATTTAGTCATAAAAGGAGACAAAACTAATAACCTCATCATACTTCCATCACTTATTCCCAAGCAAGACAAGGGGTACCAGGATACTTTAGTGTTTTACAAAACTGGCTGTTAAATGAGGTCAGCATTTTGCACATGGCTGCTGCAAGGGATTGAAACAATCTGCAGTTAATTGATCTAGAATTTCTTTGTTAAAATATCACCATTGTACTTACTGGTATGAAGTAAAAGAGAAGACAGATTTCAATGCATAAGAGCTTCTATCACAGAAATTGCAATTCCATAGAATTGTTTCTCTTCAGCTACAGCACAATCAGTACATACTACGATGCAATAGACAGATACTGTACCTGTCACTGGGAGGTGGTCGTAAGTGCTCAAAGTATAACAACCCATTGGAATTCATGCTCAGAACAGTCTCACCCTTGGACTGTAGCTCAACCTGGAAGGGGTACGCTGTGACTTGAAGTTTGTAGTCCTCATTAACACTTGACAGCACCAAAATACCTGGCTCCTTCTGGGATATGAAGAGTCTGGCAAATGAAAAGCAAGGACATGAATCAGCAGCACAGGAAAGCCACTGTAACTAAATAACTATTTGAAACAAAAGATGGGCTGAGAATATCTGCATACATTATAAAAACCTCAAGGCTAATGTTGAGGCAAAGAATGCCAGAAATACATACTGTGTTCAGGGTTCACTGCACAGTGCAACAGGTGGCTACAGAACTGCTGTGAAAACTATCCAGAGTTTGCAGTCCTTTCACATTAACAGGTAGTGCCCTAGGTAAAAATGATGCATCGTAACAAGTATGCTATTTTCTGACTGGGTCAAATAGCCTCAAATTTCTTAAGTATATGACAAAACTTTCTCCTATGTATTTAACATGAATTTTTGAAAGTAAATCAACCACATGCATTTTTATTTTCTATTCCTGTAACAACTTTGTATTGTAGAGAGACAACTGTAGTGTAGGACAAATGAGGGAAAAAGGAAAACATTCTTGCAAATGAAGCTGTATAAGTTACTAAGGTGACAAATCACCTTCCCATCACTTACCTCTGGGTGGTAGGTTCCTTTATAAGAACATCAGGAACTTTGTATCTTGCTCTGAGAGGAGATGCCTCATCAATTTTAAGCCTGAAAATATTGCCCTCAATCTCACAAATTTCTACTTGTAGAAGAACCTGGGAGCAAACAAACAGTTAAACTGGTAGTGATAAAAAATACCAACTTACTTTTCAACTCAAATCACCAAACACTTAATGTCGGGAGAAAAAACATGCCTGCTTTCTGATTTAATGTTCTTTAGCATTGCTAGGCAACAATCATCATCCATATGAATTTACACCAGCTAACTCTACTTCTCCCCTTTGAAGAAGCAACTCTTTTTAAGTGGAGACTCTATCTTAAGCCTCTCATGTCTAGCATTTTGCAGCTCTCCCCACAAACAGCATGGAAAACAGGGGTAGCATACACTAATCTTGAAGTTTGGACAATTTCACTACTGTGCTGTCAATGTAAGAGTGGGATACTACTGAGATGTGGGCTTTTTACAAAAATGTTAGTGCTCTGTGTTCACTAGTATTCACAGTGGTGCTAACACTGATGAACTGTGTCAGAAAGATACCCGAAGAAAATGCGTAATACTGCCCTACCTGCTGTAACTTGCTATTTTATTGTTCAGAGAACTGAGAAGTCACTCTGTTCTAGCTCATACAAAATGACTCTTTTTTTCTTCCGTGGAGGATCCCTACAAAAGAAGTCCAATTTTTTTCTTTTTTTTTCCTTTCTTAATCTCTCCTCTTGTGAGACACAACACTGGCTGAAGAATTTTGGCCTGGTATCTTTTCCCTCTACCTGGAAGCCAGTCAGCCCTGTTCTCTTCAAAGGCATGAAAGAATGAAAAAGCCATAATACCAGAGGGACAGTAGGCAAGAGAGAAAAGATTCATTTGGAGTTCCAGATCCTGCTTCTTAGGAAATACTTTACATTATGCCATCTTTGTATAAACCCCCAAATAGTCTAGGAAGCCACAGAGCCTTCAGTCTTTCATCTACCTTAAAATCTAGACAAAAAATAGGCTCCTTTTTTCTGTGCTGACTGCAAAAAAGGTCAGGATTAACAAGAGAGGCAGAAAATACCTTTATGCAGAGCATCTACATAGTGTGATGTTTAGAGCATGGAAAAGAGCTGTAGTTCCAAGCTCCCATAATCTGAGGACAGGTTAGGTTGCCTGAGTAAGTCTGCTAGCTGCTACGCTATTAAATTAGAGGAACAGAAGACACCCCTCTTCCTGGCTGTCTTCTTAAATGCAAAGAAGGCTTCTTTTTCCTCCCCAAATTGCCTTTGAACAAACACAGGAATACAAAGATATGGTTAGGAGGTGCTGGAACATAGGTCTTCTTATTCCAATACAGAAAAAGAATTTATTCTTTTGGAATAGTGGAGAAAACTCTGAATTAAAAACATTTTTTTTCAGATAAAAAAAGTTCTATTCAGAGTTTTCATAAAGTCATTGAAGGTTTTTTTTAAGTTCCTTAAAATACGTGTTCTCCTTGCACAGTCTCAAGTTGTCAAATAAATACTGACCAGTAAGGACATCTTTAGGCTGATACTTTGCATCATGTCTTAAATACCTATCACCAAAGAATCTCAAAATGTGCAAGTATTATCAGATTTGTTGATAATATTCACTGCTCTTTTTGTAAGCACCCTCTTATACAAGGTGGGATCTCACCTTATGCTCTTCATGAATAATTTGGAATTTGACATTCTCATCACTTGATGTGACTGAATCCAACAATGCTCGATACAAGGATTTTCCAGGACGTAGAAGTTTCTGACGCCTGTCAAGACAGAAAATTATTTTTGGTGTCCCTAATTGTTGTGGCTTATAACCCACAGAGGGACATAATATTGTAGAAATGTTTACTTAATAATTTTGTCCTGAATTTTTTCAAATACAGTTGTTATCAGTGCTTCAAGTCACAGGGAAAAAGAAGGACTATAATTCTGAGCACACATACGTGTCTATGAATGAGATGTTAGAGGGGTTTAGTCACCCATCACCACTCTATAGGGTTTTTTTTAAAACAATAATAGACTTAATTCAAGTGTCCAACTGCATTCTCAGTTGTCCAGTTACATTCTTCTTCTTTCCATGACCCAAGAAATTTCAGCTGAATAATCTGTTTTTCATTTTCTGTCACATACTCCTGCTTGGTTGGTGACCCCTCAGTGAACAGCTTTCTACATTCTGTGGTGATGAAGCAATATATGTCTGTAATTTGTAATCTCCTGCATAGGCAATGAGGAAATTGTTTTTCAACAAGCCTGCCGACTACAGAGTTTTGACTACAGCTTTTGGCTCTGATTATATTTTTAGGACAGAGACCTTGAAACAGAGACTCTTTCAACTGTTTGTAGAATGCCCCTTTTTATGAACTATTGGAAGGTAAGTATCTTGGAGGCTACGTTAAAGGGAAGCTTCTCCATTAGTAAACTGACTTTGTTTCCTCGCAAACAGATATTGCACAAATGCGAGCAATTAGATAAAGGATTTCTTTTAAAAGCAGAGCAAAGACAGGATCCGATGCTTGCCAATGTGTGGAAACCTCCTGCTGAGAAATTAGATGTGTTAAGTTAAACCAATGACAGGCTAGAAAGGGCTGGTGTCAAAAGAGGACGAGTCCTGCTCCCACAGGCAAAACATTATTTGGGGTTTTCGGAACATAATTTCCTGCAGAACAGAACTGAGTATCTGAAATTGTAACCCAGTACGTCAGTGAGTAATTGGTGTAACACTGGGGAATCATTCCTTTCACCCAGGCAGCAAGGGATAGAAGAAAATGGAGGATGGGAGGAAAAAAAGGTGGAGGAGAGTTATCTCAGAAATGGGATAATAAGGATACCTTAGCTTAAGGTTAGCTTTAAGAGACTAATGAGCTAGAATTTAGATTTGATGCTGAATTCTGGCCAAGGTACTTGCTCAACAGGACTGTAATCATGCATGCTATTGTCAGAGACTAATGGTTTCTATTGAGAGTTCTGTTGTTTTGAACTCTGGATATTCAAGAAATGTCTACATCAAGAAAACAACCTGCGTCTGAGTGTACCTATAGTTAAAATATTGCTGGGGCTTTATCAGATGAGAGGACTGACTCTTGAATTTTAACAAAAGAGGTTTTGGATGTACGATTCCACCTTTTAAAATATGCTGATTATATTCCACAGGTGAGTGGAACACTCACTTTGTAAGATAAATCCTGAAAGTAGCAGACTTGCTGTAATTAAAAATCAATATGTAACTTCTTCCTGTATCTTTTAATATTACTAGTTTAAAAAAAAAAACAACCAAGAACCCTACACTACAGTTCTTCTCTTTACCTGTAAAAAGCAATCTGGTTGCATTCCTTAAAGGTGCTTTTGTCCACAGCCTCATCTTGGACACTAGAAAGAACAGATAAAGAAAACGTTTAAATGTGTTCACCTAACACCTGCTGAATGATCAGATGATGGGGGTCCTCCTCAAGAGGGCTAAGGATTAAAGAGAGTGCAGACGACTGTGGTGACATAAAATGTGCTGGACTTTTAACTACTGTATTTGGATATGGGAAGAATTTTACACGTTTAGTTCCATGCTAAACCATTTCCTTTTAAACTTGGATAATTCTGGCAAACAACTGAATCTGTGACTAACAGAGCTGGATTTCAGCACGAGTGAATTCTTGGGGCTTTGCATTTTGAAGCCAGATCTCTCTCTGCAGTCCTTACAGTTAAATATTATGTTCCAGTAATAAGAATGGAGAAAGAGGCAGGATTGGCAGAAAAGGAGAAACCCTGCACCCTTCCCTTCTACCTGCAGTGGGACTGATGAGGGAGGAAGGCTTCTAATGGCCCTGCTGGCAGCTCTATGCTATCTCTAGGCTTGAAGTAACTTTTAGATCTATTAGACAACGGCAAATTTTTGGCTTGCCTGAAAAAAATGGACTGCCAGTAGTGTCTATCATCAAAATACTTGCCAGAGCGTGCTGACTTCAGACACACATGGAAGAGAATAAGGTATTAGCACTGGTAGACGAAGAGCTGATGCTTAAGATTATATACATGCAACGTATAAAATGCAGACGGCAGCCGCGAAGACTCGGTCCCCACCACCGTGAACTAAATATTAATAGACCTGGATTATTATTAGAGACCTCAGAGTAACCCTATATTTAGGCAGTGTAACCCTTCCCATTTTTGCCTGAAGGTACCCATGCGCTTTCGGGTTTTTGCACCCAGTCTGTGGGACCCCGTCGCCGTCTTTAACACCCGGCAACCTGACCACCTTCCAGCCTGCGCCCGAACCATCCCGCCCGTGGTGAAACCTGCCCTCCGGCCCCCCTCAAAGCCTGCCCCTCACCCCTGGCCGGCTCCGGGCCCGGTCCCCACCCCGCCGCTCCCCGCGGAAAGCTGTGGAGCCACCCCCAGGAGCGAGGAGAGGGCCGGCCGCCGAGGAACCGCCGCCGGGCAGCGTTACCTGACTTCCCCCGGCGTGAGCGCCTCCATGGCGGAGCCGCCCCAAGCGGAGAAGGGGTGACCGCCCGGGGGGGGGGGGGCTCCTCAGAGGGAGCGGCGGCAGCCGGGGACGCTCCTCCGGTAACGGTCTCGCCTCGCTCGCGGTGAGGTGCGGAGGTCCCCGGCGCGGCGCTCCAGTCACCGGCTGCCGGCGATTGGCACCCGGGGGGGGGGCGGTGACAGGCCGGGCCCAGCCGGGGAACGGCTCCGCCTCACGACGGCCGCGTTCCTCCCCGCGGGGAGCGGAAGAGGCGCGGCCAAGACGGTGGTGGCCTCCGTGCGGCGGGATGGCGGCGGCGGTGCCGCGTTCCGGGGGGTGGCGGCCCGAGGCCGTCCTGCTGCGGCTGCTGGCGGTGCTGCTGCTGGCGGGCGCGGCGGGCGCTGGGCAGCGTTCCAAATGGCGGCTCCCAGTGCTCATGGTGAGTGCGGGGAGGGAGGGAGGGAAGGAGAGAGGCCGGCCGGGGCTGTGGCGGCGGTCGGAGCGTACGTGTGCGCGGCGGGGGTGGGAGGCCGCTGCCGCTCTGCTCGTCCTCCTTGCTGGTGGAGGGAGAGGGGAGAAGACGCCGCGGGAGGGCTGCGGCCCGTCCCGTCGGCCGTTCTGCCGACCGGCCGGGGCCGTCCCTGCTCGGGCCGCGCCTGTGTGGAGCCTGACCGCACCCGGCGCTGGTAGGAGGGCGCCGGGCCCGTCTCCCGCCCCGCTGCCGGGGCCCTCTGCCAGGCCTGAGCCCCTTTCGGCAGGTCGGCGGTGGCGACAGTGGAGAGAAGGCTGTTGCGGGAAACGGTCTGGGTGGGCGGCGGAGGGAGCGTGGCCCCTGTGAGGTCCGTGGGGAGGGAGGACGGCTTCCACGGCTGGGGCCCGGCCTCGGTGGGGCCTGTGCGGGGAGAGGGCGCCCCGCTGGCCCCCTCACCCGCTGCGGCTGGGCTGGCGGCCCCCCGCCGTCGGGCTGCCCTGTGGCCCGGCGTCGGGAAAGCTGGGCCCCTGAAACAGCGAACCGAGAGAGACGCGGGGCGCTGGGAAGGTGAGGGGATTCCCAGCGCTTCTGTTATACCGCGGGTGTTAGAAGTTGCGTGGAGGAAAGCAAAAAAGCTGTTTTGCCTCGCGTTAAGCTTGCCTTTGCCAGGCTGTGGAAGGGGGTAATGCACACTTCCTCTTGAGCTGCGGGAACAAAATTAAAGGATCACGGTCAACACTCTTGTGGATTCTTAGAACAAATTTTTTTTTTTTTGTTGGATAGTTCAGACCTTCTCATCAGCAAGAAAGTGCCAATCATTTCAACAAATGTCGATGAAGTTGATTCAGTTTTGCAGAACAAAAAGCCCCAAGCGTCTCAAGCCATCTTTAAGCGTAGGTTGAAGGGGTGGTGAAGCATGACTGGAAAATCCAGTAAGGCTGGCTCCTGATTTGGCATTCACTTTCATTGCTGTGTGGACTTAAAACTCGGAGAGGAAGATGGTGTTTACTTAAGCTTGGTGACCTTACGCCCACTAATATCTTTTCCTTTTTTTATGCCTTTGCAGGGGAAGAAGTTTAACTTTGGGAAGATACTCTTCAGCAACACCACCATTTTCCTGAGATGTAAGTGGTTATGAGATAGTAACCTGTTCTCTCTGCTGTTTGACATCCCCCCTACTTTAACATTTGGGACTCAAAACACCATCAAGTGTTTAACTTCACTGTTTGCAGTGACAGCTAATCTAGTACTGGATGAAAGCCATAGCTCTGATATTGTTGGGTGTGTTAACAGGCTTGCAGCTTCCCAATTGTGATCTGTTTAGGCTGTAGCAGAAATGAATTGTTCTGTTCAGGCCATCTGTGGAGAGGGAAAGATGGGCAATGTGAGCACCACTTCGTTTCAGATAGCAGGTAATCAAGTGTGGGATGTGCTGAGCCCTACTGTGAGGTGTGCTTTCCCTATTTAAGATATGCTAAATTCCTCCAGCTGGGAGATCTGGTGCCGAGTGGGGCAGTGGCTATTTGTATTGCAGGGTGACTGATGCCAGTGTGCAAGCGGCAGTGCTTTTTGAGGCCCTGGTCCCGTTTAGCTGGGTGCTTCTGGGAGTGGTAAGGGGATGTCATTGCACACTGTGGCAGAGCTCTCCTGAGACCTGTTTTCTTCTCCTGATCACTGTGTGACTGTGCTACAGAGCAAACATGTTTGCAGCTTTCCCGTTTGTTCTTTCTGTTTATCACTCCTTGCTGATCTGGCCAGGGCTATGGGTTATGTAGGTTACTGCTCAAAGGAGAATTTCTGTAAAATATCCTCTTATCTGTGAACATGAGGACAGCATTTAGATAGCAATGGGATGACATAGGTGACTTGTGGAAGTGACTAGCTGATTCAGAAAGGCTTGAAATCTTTTCCGTGTATTTTGAGCACTTTAAGGGGTTGTTTGCACTGGTTCTTACCCTGAAGGGGGAAGCTGTTTGACCTCCAGCTGCTAATTGGGTGGTTATCCAGGTACAGTGCCTGTGAATGGCCTTGTGCACTTGTGTCAAATGAGGAAATAAAAGTACCTTTAGAGACAATTAGTGGGATCTGTATCTTTGTCACATCAAGACTTAGTTTCTGCAGTGATTGTGCTTGGTTTTTTAACTGAGAAAATTAAGCTATCTTGAGGATTGGCTGATGCTTCTCGATGAAATTGCAATATTGCTGTGCTCTATTATGTTTAGTACTTACCTTATTGATTTACAGGTTTAATTTTGGGTACCTGCTCTTCTTGGGACAGTTTTTTGAAAGGGAGTTAGTTCAAGTGCCTCCATTAATTCCACATGAATCTGAAATAGGAGGCTAGTATTAGAGTGTTTATTAGTGAAAGTCCATCGTGTCAGGGTTAAGGTTTTTCCACTTGTCAAATGTAGCTCAAATGCTGAGTTTTGTGTCTTGCAGCAAGACAATTGCAAGTGTGCAGCTGCAGGATCAAAATGTAGAAATCTGATGCTTGGGGAAAAGGAGGAGGGGTCTGAAAGGGCATTTGGAGCTTTGGTAGGTGTTAGGCTTTCTTGTCTAAAGTTTAATAGAAATAGTGTGCTTGTACTAACGTGGCATCCAAGATATGGGTCCCCGCAGTGAAGTGTGTCGTAAGTCTAATCATGAGATTTACAGCTGAAATAACCAAGAGAAGGAAGGAACTAAGGCATGGAGAAAATAAAGTATGTTTTTTACAAGACAGGTTTGTGGCAGATCTGGCAGTAAGAATTCAATTCCCTAGCTTCTGATGTGGACTTCAACTACACTGTGCTGTCAGCCTTAAAACAGGCATCAAGCCTTAAAAGTCTTTTGTGAAGACACCTGTTTTTACATACCAGTGTGATTAAAAGATTTACATGAATTTAGATAACGAATCACTGAAAGAGGAAGGAGCAAAGGCTAGGAACTTAATTTCAGTTTCTTAGCCTAGGTGATACTTAAATTGCATCTGATACTGGGAAGCTTCAACTTTACATACTGTTTCTTATCTGCCAGTGTCCATGTGGAAACTGGCCTCTCTTTTGTTTGCTGTCTGTTGCCTCTTCCCTCTGTTCTGTGATGTTTGTGTGGACAACGTGTCCCTTCTTGCCAAACATGATTGCTCATGGGTTGTTCATGTTTTGGTGAGCGCCTGCATCTCCTCCTCTACCTCCTCTTCCTTTTTCTTTCCCCTTCTTGGTTTTTGTTTTGTTTTTTTTGGTTTTTTTTTTTTGTGTGTGGTGTATTGGTGTCTGATGCTTTCTGCTTCTGACTGGGAAGACTGCCACTGGTGTTTACTATTGTCAATTATGAATTTATTTTTATCCACGACTTAAGTGCTATTCTAGAAGGCATCTGGTTTCCTGTCTAGGATCATGCTAGAAAGCCTGCTCTTTGTAAACGAGTACAAAGACTGCATTTGAGTTGAATGTTGCTGGTATTGTTTGAAGGCTAAGGAACTTAGATTTCCATGTTGCTGAATTCAGTAAATGCCATGGGTGCCTTTTCTGTCTTTTAGAGTACTTCCTTTTCAAGGTTTCTGTAGCTCTGATGGTTGTAGATATTGGTGGATTGTTCTAGTGATGACATGTTTTACCTTTAGTTGGTGTTACTGCTGAACATAGCATTTCAATAATTTTGGTTATTTTTAATATTAAAAGGTTTTTTTTGAATCCCTCCTATTTTTTGGTAGCACTCCTTTGAGATGTTCCTCATTTGATCAATTTTATCAGAAGACTCTTTGTCTTCTAAGGATTTGCCATCTACCCATGTCACTGCAGTGCTTCTTTTGCATCTTAATTTCTTTGTTGTGCCCTCTGTAACATCTAGGGCTACATGGAGAACGTATGCTTTGTTCTCATGCTTACCGGAAGGTGTCATAAGGAAACTTTTATTTTTCAGTGACTGCATTCCAATCTTCTGCGGTTTTTTAAAATCTTTGGTATTAGAGACTCAGTTGTTGAGTTTTTAGCTCTACGTGTACTTGCTTTAGTAGTCACATGGTTTAAACTGGGATTAGTCAGTTAAGACTCCATGGCAGGGTCTTTTTTTCTAATTGCATTTTTTACCTGCAGTGGTCAATACAGAAACATTCATTAAAAGCTTTGTACATGTAACTAATTTGGGGGTGTCTACTCTGAGATGAATGTCACTTGTAAAGGTGTGGGGACTTCTTAGCCACTAGAAACATGCTGTCAACTCGAAAGACTTTTGCTGTCTGTTGACTGGCAAAACCCAAACATAATCTTGTTTATATAATCTAAAGAGCCATAAAAGGCTCTTCCAAGACTCTGAATAATTACTGCTCATTCTGTTTATCGGTGAAGCTTACCTTCTTAATGTCAAATTCTCTTCATCAGGCTTTAGTTTCAGAATGAGATTTGAAACACAAAAATCACACAATCTTTCCTGAGTTGGGAGGAAGGGGAAGTCTTGTGTTTCATTTTTCGTGCATGTTATTCTCTAATAAATCAAAGTGGAAAGTTGTCTTACTGCTGTTTTAGGTAGCATTACAGCTTTGACAGTGAGCTAATGTGTAGATGGCTTGTTTGTCTTTTGGGAGTGGAGCGGTAGATGTTGACTTGCAAAAATCTTAACCTTTTTATTTATTTTCTTGGTGATGGTATTGGTATATTTAAATTATCTGTGCAAGTTGCCCTTAGTATTAACCTGTTCCTAGTGCTCTCTACCGGCTATGTCCCCCATGTGTCTTGGAGAGGGAACTCCTTTTGTGTATTGTAATCGCTGGGAGTCACTGCTTTACTCTTGTTTGGTATTTGCAGTTGCTGAAACGTCTCTGATTGTCTTGAGAACAAGAAGTTTCCAAATGATCTTCATCTCTTTAATAGAATTGTGTAATGTTATAGTGGAATTCTGTTTTCCACATGCTTCTTTCTTTCACTGAATAGTAATGGATTACTTGAGGAAAATGTTTTTCTATTGCTTTGCTTTCAGCTTCATGTTTGAAATAAATTTAATTATGGTAGTTTGGCACAGAATGGGAGGAAAAGCGTGTCAGGTAGAAGGTGCCTTATATGCTCTTACCTGTTTTTTTTAGTTGAAGGGGATGAAAAAGCTTGTGAGCCCTCCCAGAGTTACAATGTTACTTGGTACTTAAGATATTCTGACTGCTACAATGAAGTCTTCAACTTTGGGGTAAGAACTGTGTGGAAAAGCATGGGTTGTGATTTTTAAGGATAAGCAGATATGTGGGTGAGGGCATTGGAGATGTCTCGCATGCACCCTTCTTGCTCTTTGGGCCTAAAAGACGCACTCCTCCATTGGAAGATAACAAATTTCTGGATCATTGGGAATGGAATGGAAAGGATTTGATCCATAGCTTGCTGAAATTACTGACTTTTCTGGGTTTTGGGTAAGGTGGAAGTGTTTGTCAGAATTCTTCTAAACCCAAAAGCTTAAATAAGTGCATTGAATCTAAACTGAAGTGTGTGAGTTTATGGTAGATGAAAACATTATTTACAACAACGCTTAATGAGAGAAAATAGAAAAAAAATTAGTATTTTCAAGTTTAGTCTAAATTGTGTTCTTTATGGATGCACATTGCAGATATTAGCAATTTATACAAAATGTATAGTGCTTCTATCAAATGTGGTAGAACACAACTGTGGTTTATACTGTAACACCTTTTCCATGTTTACTTAAAATATGAGTTATGACAGTTGTAACTACTAACCTAACACAGTACTGAGGTCTTTAATTTTTCATATAATGATGTACAGTTCATTTGTGTAGACTAAAGTTTATGCTGGCTGCTGCACCTCCCCTTCTGGAATACTAGGATTTATTTATTAGGTATTGATTCTTACCCAAAGTCTGTATGGGTGGGTTGGGTTTTTTTGGCCCCCATTTTTTGGCCCTCATTTTTATAGTCTTTTGTGGTCTTGATGGCCTTTATCCTATTAAATTCTGTTCAAGAGTGTGTGCAAGTTATGGGGGGAAGTTATGGTGCTCTCCAGGTCTTGCAGCTGCCTACTGAGATAAACCATTTGATATATTGGATGCTAACTGAAGTTCTCTTCTATGTTTGGCAGGATGAACAGGCAGAGTACTATTTTGGGGCTACGTCTGAAGAGCATCCGGGTTGGTCAGGATACTATGCCACGTCTTCTCTCCTCTTTCCAAATTGCTCTGAGCTCTTCAGGCCTCAGGTATGGGTAGAAACTTCACAGTTTGCTCTGTTCTCTCATAAAATATACAGAGAAGGTGGTAGTTCCTGTTAAATGTGCTAGCATCCTATGTCAGTATCGCTGTACCTTGGAAGGTACTCGTTTTTATCTGTTTATGACAAGCCAACTGCAATCAAGATTTCTTTACTTAGCTTGCTATTCAACATCTGGCCCAGCATGGAGGGGGAAAAAAAACCCCAGACCGCTGTAAAATGCAGTGCTTCTTTTTGTTTGTAGTTCTGTAGTCTGAATTTGTTTCACTTACAGAAGGCTACTGCTAGTTGACTGTTGAGTAGAAGTGTGAATCTCTGTCGGCAGAGTGAAGCTCCCACTAAATTTGGGTCAATAAAGGACTGGCACTTTCTGCTCAGATAATGTCCATTTATAATAATGGAAATGAAAGAGTGTTGAGAAGTGGGTTACTTAAGCACTGATAGCAGGTTAAAGATGAAAAATAAGTAGTGCTAAAATGTGTTTGAACCGAATTAAATTAGGAAGAGAGAAGACAATGCAAAACAGCATGTGGAAGTAAAGTGCGAACATAGGCTCTATAGTAGCTGTATATCACCAGGTGAAGCTGTGCAATCATACTAATGACAATATCAATATAACATGCTGTCTTTTTTTAATGGTATACTTACTTAACAAGTCAAGACAAATCGTGCAGTGTTGCATCTGTATGCAGCTATTCCTGATTTAGACAAAGGGTTGTGGATAGAGAAATGTCTTGTAACTATTGAACCTAGTGTTGGCAGGGGGTGCATGGGGGATGGGAAGTGGGGGGTGTTGATTTGGTTTTTTTGTTTGTTTGGTTGGTTGGGTTTTTTTTAAGAAAAAAGACATGCCTAAAGGTGACTTGAAAAGGGTTTTTAATCATCTGTTTGCACGCCTCTAATTCCTTTGATATGCAAAGATGGCTTGAAAGGTTTTTTAAAAAAATAATCTGTATGCTGCCTGATTTTCATGTTTAATAATATGACAAGTGTCAGTTCTACTTTTACTTGGTTTTATAGAAGAGATCTTATGGGTTTAGCTGTGTAATGTGAACTTGGGCATCTTAACTGAATGTTCAGGTTGGTAAAACTGGGGTTTTAAAAGACTTCGAATTTTCCTACAATTCCTTTGAAAAGTCTGCTGAAATTTTAACAAAAGATATTCCTTTCCATTACTAATTTCTGAAGTTTAACCGAAATTTCTCCTTTTGATTGTTCAGCTTTTTTTTTTTCTTGTGGTGTGGCAGTTTCAGTAGACTTCAAGTCACCATAGTTTGGGACAGTTGGCAAAATCTGGATCTCTGATATGTACCCACTTGTATTAATCTAAGTATTCAAGACTCCTTCTACAAATGGACAGTTGTTTGATTTAGAAAAATGAAAGCTCTTTAGTACAGCTGTTCAGAGAATCCTTCCTTATGATCAAGTTTACTGGAAGCTGTTCTGGTAATGTTATGTTAATAAAAAGTGCCTCTAAATGCTGTACCTTTCTTATATCTTGCAGATTTTCTATAAAGAATTTGTTCATCCCGAGCCTCTGTCACCTGAGAAACAAGAGGTAATTTTTTGCCTTCTAATGAGTGAGTGTAGGCATGGGAGAGGTAGTTATGGCATATTGATTTATCCATTTTTCTGTTTTTCTTTAAGGGCTTGAAAGATAAGAAGGAGAGTGGAGGAAATCATACAATGGTGGCAGATAAAACTGTATGTATATTGAATTTAAGCATGGCTTGGAATTCAGCAGTCTTCATTTGTTGGTTTTTTTTTTTTAATTTATATTTCTTTGTATAAGAAATTACTGGTAGCATTTACAGGAATGGTGCAATTCTCTGTTTTTTTGACACCTGGATTTTTATTTTTTTTTAGCTTGAAACTAGGTAGCACTGTGTGGAAAACCAGAAAGCACATTAACAGAAACAGAGTAACCGCTGCTTCTGTATGTGAAATATAGAACTCATACCATTCAAACTGATGGTATAAATTAAAAAATAAATTTATTTTTTCATAGTACTTTAAAGTAATCATTGATATGATCTGTATTAAGCGGTGGCTAATACTTAGAGATTACATTTGGTTTCATCTTTAACTAGTCAGTCTTTCAAAAAGTTGTACCTAACAAGTTGAGTGATACTTTTTGATTTTCAAATCTGTTATATATGTTAAGTTCAAGCCCTAACCAGGAACGATTGTCAAAATAACTTCAAATTAAATGTCCTGGATGCCAAGAAAGAAAATACATTTAACTGCCTGTGTACTTAAGGGCCATCTACCTTAAAGCTAAAGCTGTGTGTGCAATTGTGAAATAAGGAATCAATGCAGCAAGAGATGGCGATATTTTAAAGGCAAAATTGATGTATAAAAATATATATCCATTTTCTTTTAAGTTTACTATGTTTTTAACTAAGTCTTTTAATTTCAGTCAGTCAATTTGTAATATTTCTTGATACACAAAATTCTATTGGCTTTAGATCTTGTAGTCAGAAGGTTTCTTAAAAGAAATGCATGTTCTTAATACTGAAATTCTCTTGGAGAGACAGTTATAAAAACAAGTCTTTGTGGTAGTTCTGCAGTGGTCATGTGAGTGGCATACGTGTAGATAGTCTTAGTTTTAACCTTAAAACTCTTGCTAAATATTGCAGTTTCTGAGATGGCTAGAACTTCTTCAGTCGTGGAATTAACAGTTTTGTATGCTGGAACTCAAATCTCTGATTTGTTTTATGGTGCAAATATTTATCTGGGCAAGCTTCCTCTGTTAGTTCATCGGCAGGATTTGAGTCTTATAGGTATGAGAGCTGTTCCAGGGACAGCAGTAGTTTCCACAGGAAATGACTACTATGGAAATTTTTTACTTCTCAGCTACCTTTTCTGCCTTGCACTATAAAATTCAGCTCTCACCAGGGAGCTGAGTTATATGTAGCCGTGCTGTTGCCAAACAATTGATTTCAGGAGGAAAGAAGTATCTCAGTGATGGTCCTAACTTTTCTAGACTGAAAACAAGGAATAGGAGGCTTTGCTGAATTGTTTGTAGTTTTTGCCATACCTTTGAGATGGCTCTTGCAGTAAGCGAGTATTAAATTTGCAAATAAGCCCTGATCACCTCCCAGGTCTTTGAGGATTCTTCTGGATTCAAACAACTAAACTTTAAGTATTATGTCTAATAAATAGCATTCAAATTTACATATCAAATATTCATTAACAAGTTTAGGTCTGGGAAGAGAAAAACTTTGCTTTCATATGGAAGATACTACCCATGCATGGTGAGTCGACTTCTGTCTTTTTCGTGTCTTCTTGACTATGCACTGTCTACATGTAGACATTTTATTTTCAGGCAATGAATGCTGTTATCAAAACTTGGCGAGATGGGCCATATATATTTATTGTGCAAATTGGAATTACAACTGGAAAGGATTCTACTACCAAAGTTAAAAGAACGGAGAAAACACCACCTTCCCCTGATCAAAACAAGCCCTTTACAAGTAAGATAGCTGTTTATACAGTAAGCTAAAAATACAGTGCCATTTTTATATATACCACTCGAGTATATCCTGAGGTACTTTTAATATATACTGTATGGTTCAATTTCATAAGACCCTATCTTTCACTTCACATAGATGTAAATATTACCTACTACAACTCTTTCTTATCATAAGAAAATAGGTGGTTTTTAGTGTCTTGAAGATCCTAAGGCTGTTGGTCTGTCAGTTTAATGATGGAAGTGAAGAATCCCAAGCAGTTAAATTTTGAGGCTTGGTCCTGTGTTTCAAAAATGTCCAGACTGATGCAGTAATCTATTTATATTAATAAGCTCAAGTCCTATAGAATACCAAGATCATAATTGTCACCTTGAAGTTATACATAGTATATCTAACAGTGCATTGATAACCTATCCAAACCGCAGAGAAGTTTGAAAATCCCCTTAAAAAGTTAACTTATGTGTGTTTCTGAACTTTCCTGTTACACATGAATCTCCAGCACAAGTTACTTTAAGTACTGCCATGGGTTACTTGGTAATGGAGCATGTAATTTTAATTGCATGCTTTTAGCTGAGTGTGTTATGAGTCTTAACTTTCTTTGATTAAAGTGCAAGTTAGATTTAAAAGCTATGTGAAGATTTAGAATTCCTTTACGCTTGAATAAAAATCAGTTAAGTTTTATCCTGGCTTCCTCCTTTTGGTTCTTGTTCAATTTGGTTATTGGATTGTCTTTTGACAGTGACAGTAGAACTGAAGGGGCCATATGAGTATCTCTCACTTGCAGACTATCCTCTGATGATTGTAAGTAAAATAGCTTTTCTTTGATGTATAAAGTAGTCAGTTGACTTGAATCTCAAATATTCTCCTTCCATACTTTAAGAAACACAGAGACAGTGTCTCAGAAAAAATAATTTAGCAGAGTATGTTCTTTAGTTTGGGGTTTTGTTGGGGTTTTTTGGTACTAAATACAGGGTAAAGAAAACAGACATAGAGTTCAGGTGTTTGCATATGCTGCTAATGCTGTCCGTCTCTGGATTGTTTGACTTGATGCCTGTCAATTTGTAGTTCTGGAAGTTATCGGTATCGTTAGCTCTACACTGAGCAGTTCTGCTGACACTGTTTTTCTCCTTAGCTCATGTCTTAGAAATTTGCTATTCTATGCTTTTGTTTACATCTACCCTTTCATTTGTCACCGCTTGCTTTGTTCTTTTACAGCTTAATCTTCCTTCCTCCACCAGCTGTCTTCCACCCCATGAGGAGGTCTTTAATACTGCCTAACAGTGAAAGCATAATTGAACTACAAAGAGCTAATCCCCTTTTTATTCAAAGGAATTGTTGACTTGGTTGCTAGTTGCCTCTGTGGAGGAGGCTAAGAAAATAAAAGAACTTAAATATTTATGTAGTATAGACTGACTTTAGCTGGGGATCAGTAACAAGTAAGGACTCTAGCCTGACTGTATTGGCAAGAGTAGCATGTAAGTAGGAAAAGTCTCATGGCATTTCTGAAACAGATGTTTTACTTCCTGCAGAAGTAAAAAGCCTCCAGCAGCTCTATTGACATGTAATTCACTAGTGTGAATGTCCTCATGTGGCAGGTCCAGAAAAAGGTCTCTGTCTAAATGTTTCTGTAATGGAGCATGCCTAGGTCCTTACCATTTGAACTGCATGGATTAGTCAGATGTGAAAATCTGTAAGGATCAGTAGGCTGTTCTACTAAGCAAGGTATTTTCGGTTTGTGAAGGCTTCAATGGATTGTGCAGCTAACTTCAATGCGTGCTTGGTTTAAAAAAATCTACCTTCTGTAAGAGGAGACTGCTTGATTATTACTGTCCTATACTTCGGCTAAGTACTTCCTGCTATTCATTTAATATCTTACTCTCTCCTTCTTATGCCTCTTAATCTCAGTGTCCTTTTTGAAAACTTAACGTGCTCTGGTATGGTGCTGTCATTTAGAAAATTCAGCACTGAGTAGCACTGTCAAGCTATATTGTTTACCGTAGGAGACATGTACCCTGAAAGTTCTGAAGCAAGTAACACTGGACTGGGGGGGGGGGGGGGGGGCGGAAATATTGCAGAATGATAATGTTTAAATGAGAATCTGGGTTTCTTTTTCAATTCCAGATTTTTGGCTGACCTAAAGCTTGGTCAAAACCTGGGGTTTCTGAAAATTAACTTTTGAGAGAAGTTGTCAAATTATTTGAACAGAGGGATTACAACCATTGGTTGCTTACCTCTGTTCTGTGGAATGGTGTGTAAAGGTGACTTGTAAGTTTATTTGCAGAGTACTGTAAATATATGATGAAGTTAGTAATAGAAGAATATGTGAGAAGGGGCAGGGTTTCTAGTACTTTATGATTTGCCTGAGCTCTTGAGTTTTTGAAAGCTACTAGCATTTGGTATCTTCATTAAAAAAGTTGCCTGTGAATAAATTGGCAGATTGTTCTTCAAGAGAGTAATTGCTCAGAAATTCAATTACTCTGATTCCGTTTATTGGCAGTGAGAAATTAGACTGTTACTGTAAAAGAATCCAGAGAAGACAAATGAAGAAATGCTTGTTTCTAGTCACTTTTGTATATAAAAACTTCAAAAGTTGCTATACGCAGGGAGAAGATAGAATGGAATGGAACAAATTATTTTTCTTGGTCTAAGGTTCTTATTTCTTGCTTCTTTTTGTGTAATAGTTTTTCATGGTGATGTGTATTGTGTACGTATTCTTCGGGGTTCTATGGCTTGCGTGGTCAGCCTGTTACTGGCGGGATCTCCTGAGGATCCAGTTCTGGATTGGTGCTGTTATCTTCCTGGGAATGCTCGAGAAAGCAGTTTTCTATGCAGAGTTCCAGAATATCCGCTACACAGGGGAATCTGGTAGGTAGCAATTGCGGCTTGCAGTTTAATTGATGGGGCATAGCACTGATGGCTTATGCTAAATTGGGGTGACAGATGCACATTAAGTATATGATTACTTGAGGATTGTTTTAAAACAAAGAACTGGGAACCAGAGTTTCTGCATTTTTTCAATATATTGTAAATATGATCTGTGTTCTTCTAAAGCTAAAATGCTGTTGCTTTCTCTGACTCCTCAGTGTAGTGTCTTAGGGATGTAAAATGGTAGATTCTGGAGAGTATTTACTGTAGTGCTGCCCTGAAGTTTAAAATAGGACTTCTAAGTGTATCTTGTAATTTCTAACAATTGGTATTGGCCTTGGAAAGAGACTTTGAAACTCCCTGTTTAACATGGCAGCATTGCAGATGACTTTTGGTATTCAGCCCATAGCCTGATAATCCGTTTTAAGGGATTCTCTCCACATAAAACTTTGGGAGACTGTTTTTGAGTTTTTAGGATGGATGCACACAAATAAAACTGCAAGTAAAACCTCATTATGACTCTGTTAATTGGCCACATCCATTGTACAGAAGGTTTTATTGGTTGACTTGTTTGGAAGATCATCCAGGCTGATGTTATGGATAAACATTTTATGGATCATTTACTCTCCACTTCCTATGAATACAAAATTTTTCAATAGCTTTTTTTATGCTAAGTGACCTATAATTTCGAAAGCTTACTCCAGATGTAGGTAATAAAAAGATTATACACTTTAATAGCCTACTTTCTGAAAATAACTGTGTCTGCTCTCATACTACAACTGCATGCAGTAGTTAATAAAACAAATTTTATTTTAATAACCCAGCTTCCTCCTCTTTGCTTTTGGTAGTTCAAGGAGCAGTAATACTGGCAGAACTGCTTTCTGCTGTGAAGCGCTCATTGGCTCGAACTCTGGTCATCATAGTCAGCCTGGGATATGGGATAGTCAAGTGAGTAATTCTGTTACAGGTTTGTGGTGTTCTATTAAAAGGCTTTTCACTGTTGGTTTCTAATAACTTAGGGCAGTATTCATCTCCCTGTACTTCGCTACTTAAAAGGTAGGAGCTTTAGTTAAGTGCTGTAAAGGTCTAGACTTCACTAGTCAACAGAGATACGGTTCCATATGGTGATAACTCTTCTCCCATCCCTTTCTGTGCACCACTGTTGGGTAAGTTTCTGAGTCACTGTTGAGATACTCCACAGACTGGAATGGGAGTTTTATACGCCTGCCTTCTGGACAAGGAGGAGCTTGTAGAAATGGGGAAGGTCAAGAATCACTGACAGGAGAGGGGAGCTTTAGGAGGCTTTTGCTACTAAGATTGCTGCTCACCTATCTGTCCCCAGCTGTATTCAGTGGTAAAACATGCTGTGTGGTAGTGGAAGCTTCTAGCAAGTGTGGGTGTGCTGGGGGAACTAGTGAAGAAGAGGTGGACTGAAACTTGAAATGGTCGTAAAAAGCTAAACAGGTTAACTAGGAAACAGGACTGTTACCAATCTCTTCCTTAGTCATATCATACCGCAAGACCAAATGAATAGTAAGCTTCAAGCACCATAATAAAATTCTTTCTGGATCTAGAAGTGGCTTGTCACAAGGACCTTTTATTCACATGCTTCATGCCTTACATTAGACTCAAGTTGACATGATTTCACTTTTTTCTTTTTTTTTCCCTCCCCCACTTAATCTAAATTTCACTTTTTCCTACAGGCCTCGCCTTGGAGTTACTCTTCACAAAGTAGTTATGGCTGGAGCCCTTTATCTATTATTTTCTGGCATGGAAGGTGTTCTTAGAGTCACAGGGGTCAGTAATAACTACTTGAATTTTCCCATATGCTACAGATGCTACTGGCTTTATTTACTCATATGCTAAGGGAGAAGCCCAGGGCTATGCTGAAAGAAGGGAGCAGAGACAATGGAGTGGTTAAACTCTAAGACTGGATATGTGTTGTTGACAAGTATTTTAAGCTTGATGTCTTATCTATCAGGATGTAATTCTGTGTCTTTTGAAATAATTCTAGTAGTTTTCTGATTAGTCAGATGTTGTGGTTTAACCCCAGCTGGCAACTAAGCACCATGTAGCTGGTCATTCACCTCCCTTACAGTGGGATGGGGGAGAGAATCAGAAGGGTAAAAGTGAGAAAACTCGTGGGCTCAGATAAAGACAGTTTAATAGGTAAAGCAAAAGCTGTGCATGCAAGCAAAGCAAGACAAGGAATTAATTTACCACTTCCCATCAGTAGGCAGGTGTTCAGCCATCTCCAGGAAAGTAGGGCTCCATCACATGTTAACAGTTACTTGGGAAGACAAATGACATCACTCTGAATGTCCCCCCCTTCCTCCTTCTTCCCCCAGCTTTATATGCTGAGCATGACATCATATGGTCTGGAATATCCTTTTGGTCAGCTGGGGTCAGCTGTCCCACCTGCGTCCCCTCCCAACTTCTTGTGCCTCCCCAGCCTACTCACTAGTGGAGTGGTGTGAGAAGCAGAAAAGACCTTGACTCTGTGTAAGCAGTGCTCAGCAGTAATAAAAACATCTTGGTATTATCAACACTGTTTTCAGAACAAATCCAAAACATAGCCCCATACTAGCTGCTATGAAGAAAATTGATTCTATCCCAGCCAAAACCAGCACATCAGGTTTCAGACACTAAATTCTGCTTGGACCCTTTTGTCTAGTACTTCAGATTAGGCAGGGCTAGTTGCAGACAGAAATATACAGCTTGGGTCACCTGGCCATGAGTCAACCCACCCCCTCATCCTCCCCCCTGCCCCAGAAAACCTAACCAAAACAAAAAAAACCCAAACCCCAATTTTGGAGGCTGTACCTGGGGAAGTGCATGTGAGTGGTGCTGCTACTTGCTTCATTAAGAAGTGCATCTCGGGATATAGATTTCTGTTGTTCTGTTTTTGGTATTTTGGGATAAGGTATTTAACATGACATATATTTGGTACTTTTTCAGTTTTTCTATGACACTGTGGCTCTGATAGCAAACTTGGCCCTGTCCATGATTGATGCCTGTATTATTTTGTGGATATCCTTTTATAAACTGCAGAATGTTACGAACTTATTCATAGCTTACTGTTTCTGACTTACACTTAAAAGAAGTAAAAGGTGATTTGCTGGTTTCAGTTGGGACTTTGATAGTTTTTGATGTACACGCAAAGGCAATTTTTGCCACTTTCATTCAAACGCATGGTTGCCCGTAGAGCATTCAGTTTGTCCATGGATAGCGCAAAAGATTTAATTACTATATCTCTAACAAGCTGATTGCTAGTTTTCTGAAATGGAGGTGGCCGGAGCACGTAGTTGCAGTAATTGCCTCAGGAGAGGCTCCTTTTAACAGTGCTAGATTGACTTAATTTGGAAAACTTATTTCTCACCTTGCTGGTGGAGAACTGAGAACTGACAATGCAATTTTGTCAGTTCCCCTCTGTGCATTGGGCTAAACTCTTCATTCAAACCCTCTGCTTCTGTAATAAAACTCAGAAGCATTGTGGTGGAGTATTTGTGGTTTTTCATAAAATAGCCTGACCCTCCTCACTTCTTCTGTACCTTGTTTCCTTTTCAGTTTGTTCTTACTGGCTCTCTCTTTGTCTCCAGGCCCAGAATGATCTTGCCTCCTTGGCTTTTATTCCCCTGGCTTTCCTAGATACTGCCCTGTGCTGGTGGATATCCTTCACTATTTTACTTGGTGGGGTGTGTTGTTCTTCAAATTTGGGTTTTTTTTTGGGAGTCTTTTTGGCTGAACTGTGGTGGCTTTTTTGTTTTGTTTTTTGTTTTTTTTTAAATCAGCTTCAAGTATATGTTCTTTCTACTCCTGGTAAAGTTAAAAGAACCTCTGTAACCGAGTGTTCAGGTAAGCTTCTGCTACAGCCAATGCAAGGAAAACTAGGTAACCAGTAGATACCTGTGTTAGAGCAGCCCCTGAACATAGACTAGTTAAGTCTGTCTTACCAGTCTCTGAGTGTTGAAGAATGAAATTAACTTGTTCTAGTGTAGCACTTCAATGGTACTGTAGTAGTAGCCTTTGGAGAACAGACTTAGTTTATGTTTTGGGGAGAAGGTTGCTTCGCAACATCAAACCTAGAATTCTTTCTGTAAAATTTGAGCTTGTCTTGAAGTAGGTGACAAAATGGGGCAGTGTTGATTTTTTGGTGTCTTGACATATTAAACCCAAACAACCATAATCTTGTGTGACATTAGCAACTGCTGTCAAATGCTGAACTCAAAGCCATGTATAGCAAAATCCCTAAAAAGTGTTCTTAGTGAAAGTCAATCACAGAACTCTATGTGAATACCTTGCTGCCCAGCCATGACAACCCCAGTTCTCTCCTACTGTGATGTCTCTCCTAAGCACTTGTTTTGTTACTATGGAAATAAAATTGCAGACAAAAGGGTGAAGATATTTGTATGCCCTAATTGTTTTTTAAGTCCCTTCTGGTTCAGGCTTGGTTTTCCATTTATCAGAAGTACATCTGCCACTTTTCTGGAGGAATGGGTCATAGTCCAAAACAGATGCTTGGATACCATCTTTGTGCGACAAGAGTTCTGGTCTTACTTTTTGGAGGGCTAAGTGTGTGGGTGGGAGAGCTGTTGATCATAAGATCTGTGTCCAGCTTGTCCCTTCAAAGGCTTTCCTTGACTTTCCATACATATTCATCAGCTTAACTCAAACAATGAAACTGCTGAAACTTCGAAGGAATGTTGTGAAACTCTCTTTGTATCGGCACTTCACCAACACACTCATCTTGGCAGTAGCAGGTAAGCAGAAAACTATGTTAATCAAATAAGAGCACTTGCCATTTCCATATATGGCTTGATTTGACCACTAAAGGAGATTTTTGAGTTTGGTGACCTTTCTGTAAATACAATCAAAGTAACTGGTATTTCTTACACTTGACCCATTTGTCATAGTGGGTCTATACCAAGTATTATGTTGATACTTCAGAGGCAGTGGATTATTAGTCCTGATGTTAATAAGATCAGTAGTTCTATGCAGCTCCTCTAACAGAGCACTTTCATCCCTCTTAAAGCTGCTGGGGGAAAAGATTGTTATTCTATGCTGTTAACTTCACAGAAATAGTTTTTGCCAAAATCACAGCATCACTGTGCACTATGGGATTTTTAAAATGCCTGAAGAGCTGATAGCTGAAGACCAGAGTGATTCTTGGAGAAACAGTATTCTTAGTATTGTGACATATTGCCCTGTGTATTCTGGAAGAATACAGATTCAGATTCTCTTCCCATTTGTAGTAGTGGTGAACGGAACTTCAAGAATAAATCTGTTGGTACTTCCAGGTGCCTAGCTCCTCATCTGTTTGGACATGCTATCCATACAATGAGCAGAAAACTTCTAAGGACTGTGCTTTTTTTATTTAAACAAAAAATCAAGTGTATTCCTTTTTAATCAACAGGTCTGATTAAATTCCTTTCAGCATCTGGTTCTTAGTCATCATAGAACACCTTAGTGGAGGGAAGTCTGATCTTGTAAAACTGTGGTGAGAGCATAGTTTGAGCATTGGAACTCTTGTGGGTCAAGATCTGAATGCTTAGGCATTCAAGGAGATGAGATGGTTCATTTATTTCAAGGTAGGCTTTATTTGTCAACTGGTAATGAAACCATGGTTTGGAGACTAGATGAAAATAATATAAGAATAGTGAATAGGGATGAGGAGTTGGCTAAATACTTCATAATTGATTTATGCCTTGTGTCTCTGAAGAACCGAGAACAAAAAATACTGGTCTGTGCCTAAATTACTGTATAAGGTCAGTGGAGTAAATCAATCTCTTGTTTTCCAAAACTAATAAATTGCATTCTAAAAATTCACTATTTGGGTCTTTGCCCTTTGTTTAGGAAACACAGTCTTGTTAGTAGTACATTTGGATTAGCATATTTTGTAGTAATAAGCAGCTTGTTTGTTTTAATATTGCAGCATCTATTGTATTTATCATCTGGACCACCATGAAGTTCAGGCTGGTGGATTGTCAGTCGGTAAGTTTGTATTGAATGCTTTCTGCAATTGCTGTCTCTTGATAAGTTTACATTTGACAGTGTAAGAGGTGAGATTGGGCATTCTGAACAGATTTTTCTGCGGATTATGTCTAGAGTAATATACCACATGCTAAAATTCCCACTGTTGTGGGTAATGACCCTCTTTGTAAGATACCTATAGTTTACCCTTGGAAAGAGCTGAGGACATGGAGTCTCTTTCTTCACAACTTTTTCTATTTGTGCTGCTGTTTTCCTTGACAGGACTGGCAGGAGCTATGGGTGGATGATGCCATCTGGCGTTTATTGTTTTCAATGATCCTTTTTGTCATCATGATTCTGTGGAGACCATCTGCTAACAACCAAAGGTTCAGCTTTTCATACTGCTTTCTAAAAATACTGCATTTTGGGAATGCTTGTTTATCCAAAGAAATGCTGGTGGGTGATTTTAGTTGCTGTATACTGATCCATAAGGATACTAAGTAATGACTGTAGGGGCTTGAGGAAAAGTTAAGTGTAGAAAGTCACATAGATAAAATTCAGTCTGTTCCTGGTGATGAACTTATTTAAAAAAAGTGACTTAAATTTTTGATTAGGTAGTTTAGCATGGGTCTTAAAAGCAACGAACTGCACAGAATAAGCAAGTCATGTGAATGTTGGGGTAATGAATCTGTTGGGTGGCAAGAGATAACAATCTAAGATAGCTTTCATTCTTTCCCTCTTAAAGGTTTGCTTTCTCACCACTGTCTGAAGAGGAGGAGGATGATGAGCAGAAAGAGCCAATGTTAAAGGAAAGCTTTGGTAAGAGAAAAGTTTTTTTCCACCTAATTTCTCTGTTGAATAGGCAATTCTGTGGAGGGAGGTCTCTTGTTTTCTGGCAAAAAGTTCATTGCTGCTGTAAAAGCAGTCAGTGCCTCCCTGCTACCATTGATTTATGCAGTTGTAGAGGAAACATTGGCTTTATGTTTAGTGTTTACATTGCCTGTTTAATTCTGGGGTTTTCAGATGGCACTGAACACACTGCTACTGTTGTGGTTGCTTTACCATGTCCACTGGACTTTGTTTTAATAAGTATGTCAAGTGTTAGGTTTGGATCTAGTCATGATGACAAGGATCTCCTTGGATATTGTTGCTAGGCAGTGGTTTAGTCTGCAGTTCTCTTTTTTAAAATCCAGTTTAAGGATTTTCATTTATTATCTGGTCTCTGAACTCTGCAGTTTTCTTCATTTTCCATATTAGGGCCTAGTACAGGAATGTCCAGTGTAAAGACATGGATGAATATGTTTGCATATTCATGAAATTACATATGCATGAAAGAGTCCTGCTCTATGACACTAGGGTGCATCTTTCTCTCCACTCACGCCCCTCTTACTATAAAACCCTCTCTTTTTCTGCCTGCTATCTCCCTACTATGTCTATTGTAATACTACTGTTTGTAAATTGTGTAAAAGGTAGTGTGACATACCCACTGCTGCTGTCTGTCCACAGATCAGTTCTGCTGGGATATATCAGTGCTGTTTGACTTGTTCAGGAGCTGAGGAGGAGTGTGTAATCCCCTAGGTGCATTTGCCAAATCAGCTATATCTGCTTGTCTGCCAGGCTAGGAGATGCGTGTTGCCTCTCAGCTTTTAAGTCAATCAAGCAGCTTGTCAGCAGTCAGTAGGTAAAATAAATTTTGGGAGTTGCATTGTCTCAAAATGGTTGAAGTTGGAAGGGATGTCTGGAGGTCATCCTGTCCAAATCCCCTGCTTAAGCAGGGTCACTAGAACAGGTTGCCCATGACTGTGTCCAGATAGCTTTTGATTATCTCCAAGGATGGAGATTCCACTGCCTCCCTGGGCAACTATGTCTTTGAGTTCTATGCTGCTTATGTCTGGCTTAAATAAAAAGACAATAAATTTATATTTCCTAGGTAAAATTGCAAAATTGAAGAAAAACAAAGTATTCCACCTGTCAGGAAAAAATACTACAAGCCTTTCAAAGGGAGAGCATTGTCTTAATGATTAACTTGTCTGTTTTGTTCTGTCTCTTTGGATTTGATGAAATATTCTGAATGAATAGCCAACACTTTCACTTACAGTCTATGAACAATTAGGGTTCTGTTATCCCAATCTTTTTTTCCTTCTTTTGTTTTCAGAGGGAATGAAAATGAGAAGTACAAAGCAAGAACCAAATGGGAACGTGAAAGCAAACAAAGCTGTAAGTATGCCCTCCCTACTTTGAAGGATATAGATCCATCTACTCTTGTTTGGTTGCCCCCTAGTAGTAGCTCAAAAATAGGCGAAGTGTTAAGCCTATAAATGTGAGTTTCCTGCTTTGCTTCAGAGTGGGAGTGAGTCCAAGTATATGTTCACAGTACTTATGAAAAGAAGTAAATACAGTGTTTTCATCTAATTTCCTGTAAGTGCAATGGAAGCTTTAGAATTCAATCTGTTCTTCAGGAGTGTCTGCACAATCCAATATAGATAGAACTGTATAATACTGTATTCTGATAATGAGTAATACATTATTTTAACAAGTTTGTCAGGCTGAGAGGGAGGTTGAGCCATATTTTAAATAAATTAATTGCCTTCTAATTTTGAGATTTGTGATTCATTATTCAAATGGAGTACTGTGTATGTACCTACCTAAAATAAGTTGGGTGGAACATTTTTAACATATCTGCGTTTTTTCCATGTGGCTTATAAGCAGAGGTAGTTTCACATTCAGCCAGGAGGTAGAAAATATGTCTCATAATCTTTTAATGGCATTCATGAATAAATTTAAAAGGAAAGAACCTGTAGGAGTTAATTATAATAGTAGTAATATTTTTGTCGTTAACACTGTTTTTCTCAAAGGTTGCTTGCAACTGTATGCTACTTATCTGAGGATAATGTGAAACTCAAGCTTTTCTATTTTGGAGACGTGGGAGATCAGAAGGGGTCAGTTCTCCAACTTCAGAACAAGTGTTCTTGTGAATTAGAGAGTGTTCATCAGAAATGAGAAATCCTGACAATGCAGTTTAACTCACATTTGCAGAATCTAGCTTGTGCTTTTTGTAATAATTTTTCATCTATAACATCTTCTAAAGATAATGTTCTTTTGTGGGAGACTGAACTAGATTGTGTAAATAACCAAAGTGTCCTGAGGGCCTCCTTTTCCTAGTCACCATTAGACTATCACAGAGTTGACGGTAAATTATAGGTAGGGGTTTTTTTGGTTTTTTTCTTGGAATGTGTTTCCTGTAATCCAGGTATCAAGTTGAAGGTGGGTTTTTTGTTTGGGGTTTTTTGGTGGTTTTTTTGTGTTTTTTTTCAACCGACATTATAAATACATTGGTTTTTGTCAAATAGGCTGAGAAGAAAAAGGCTTGCATGTGACAGCATTTTGGGAAAACTGACTTTTGTCTTCCATTTAATTTCTGTACTTGTAGCAGGAGGATGACCTGAAGTGGGTAGAGGAGAATGTTCCTTCATCGGTGACAGATGTGTGAGTATTTTTATAGACACAGTAAAAGCAGGCTCCTTGGACACAGGAACACAAATACATTAGAATGCATTATAACTTGCATGCTGCGCTTACATGAGCAGATACTGAGTTTAGCCTGGAGTTGGCCTCTGACTTCTTAGAATGCTTCCACTTGGCTTTATGCAGTCTGTCAGACTTAGAGTTCAGGCCGCTTGAACACATGCTGACTTAAGGAACACTGTCGTGAACTGTGAAAACACAGACTGATTTGTTTGCACTTCATGAAAGTTAAAACTAAATAAATAAATCAGAAAACAAAGAACAAACAAATGCTCTCTTTCTGTTTAGTGCTCTGAAAAGTCCTTTGAATATCTTGCTGAATGTAAACCACTGAATAACGTCATTTAGTTCTCAACTTTATTTGGAATGTCTTCTGAGTCATTTTTATGCTTCTGGCAATATAGTCAGCTCTGTAGGCAGTCCATATCTATTCTGCTTTTAATAACTTACATCCTAAAAATGTCAGTGCCTGTGTCTAAATTTTTCATAGCAAAACAGAAGTTCACAGATTAATTATGTTCACAAATCTGAACAGGTAATTTTGGCAGAGGCTCTGGCTTTAAGTACAAAACTCTGCTTGAAGTTAATTAAAGACAAGAAATCAAGTGAAGCTTCAAGGGGATGAAAAAGTGCATTTTCTCAATTGAATTTGTTTTTCCCAGTTCTACTACTTACTTTTTGAAGAATGGTAGAAATTCCTTAAGAACACAAGGACTAGACTGGTATAAGTTAGGAAGGGGCACTTTGAGGTAGTCTGCTGCAGGGTTTTCTGTTCTTGAAAGTACGATCGCTGAAAAGGTATGGTGTCAGTGTACTTGTTTGACTTCTGGGATGTGTTTTTACAATGTGGTCCCATATTGTAAATGTCTTCGGTGTAGTTCAGCAGCGTTCCTGTATGAATGATGCAACTTCTTTCATGGCAACTTGGAAATTGTTCAGTTGGTAATGAGAAGCCTAGAAAAAAAGGAATTTTAAAACTGAAGGTCATTGAGGATACTCCTTGGCTCTTCCTCTTTTGTATGTCTTTCTCTAATTTCTGTCTAATTGAAAGGGCTGTCTTCATTATTGCTCTCCTGAGCCCTAAAAACCTTAAGGTGCAACATAAGGCTGAAAGTGGTTGTCAATAATATGCTGCTCTCAGTAGGTGTTCTAATTCTCCTAACTACTTTTTTTTTTTCCCCCCCACTGTAGTGCTCTTCCAGCTCTTCTGGATTCAGATGAGGTCAGTAAACAAATCTTCAGTTCAAATTAATCTTCTGACATGCCAAAGGAGTCATGACTCAGCTGTTAAGGACTTGGCATATTAGAACTGGAATCTCTGATCTTGCCGGTGCAGCAGTAAAATAATACAAGGTGGGGAAGGATAGTGGGGACAACCATGGTACAAATTCTTAGAATACAAATGTGTATTCTAAATGTGTATTCTAAAAGAAGCAGTATTTCTGCTGTGTAAGTTGGACTCCTGACTTAAAATGCATACGAGTCCGCATTTGTTGCGAATATGCAAAGCGTACCACCTTATTTCTGAATAATGTAAACCTATTAGGGGAAATGACAACATTGGGTATTTTATTTTCCAGGAAAGAATGATTACACACTTTGAAAGGTCCAAAATGGAATGAAGGAGTAGCTTTTTTTGCTCTTGGAAGCGGAGACGCCTCTTAAAGTTGCTTGGTGGAGCAAGTGCATCCTGCTGATTTGTTTCTTGATCTCAGCCTTGGAAGTTTGATGCTTTATTGTCATGAGGGCGTCCTGCTGTGGAAGTTCAGAAGGACATTATAAACCTTTTGGAAATTTGAATTTACAAAGTTGCTGCAAGTTTGGATTTTTAAGCAATTTAAATGTGTACTATTCCAGCACCTTCTGTAACTTTTCAAATATTTAATCTGTGAAACTAAAATTCCTAATGTCTGCTTGAGGAGTTTATATTTCAATGTTACAATTGACACTTAGGAGGTGAACTGCCTGTACCTTTTTGGGGGGAGGGTGGGGACAGATAGAAATAAGCACTGAAGAAACAACAGACCCATTTTCTGGTAGATAATGGCATGCTGCTGTTGTATGTCATGTGTCCAACATGAATGAAAGGTTTTTAGAGAGAAGCTCCTGTTAATGAAGAAAATGAAGATGCCAGAAAGGAAATATTTGGAAAAGTTACAGTGATATGAGTTTTTAACAAAATCAAGTGCAATTTTATTCATAACACTGTGTAAGAAAGATTTTCTATTTTAAATGCCATTGACCTATAGGTAACAGCTGCATAGAGCTAACACTTGCTGTTGTGGCACATCTCATTGCCGGCAATGTGGTGGATGCCTGGAAAAATGATTTGCCCCTACCTTCCATGTGTTGCATGATTTAATTTAAAAACAAAAAACCAAAAAACAAACCAAATGTCACCAAACCCACTCCTGCAGTGCTCCACAAGTGCTTGACTACTCATGTTAAGCAGATATTAACTAGACATTTCAGCAGAAGTTTTGTCCCTGCATATGTAACATTGTCCACCAAGAAGTCAGCACTCTTCTATGAGAAGATGGCATTGCTTTTCAGAGGCTGCAAGCACTGCTTACCTTACTTGAAAGAGGCTTTAATGGGAGTCCGCAGTGCTGGGATAGTTCTGTTCCCAGTGTCTGTTTAGAACTGCCTCCTGTGCAAGTGATTTGATGATGGGCTTTCCTGTCCCAATTGGTCCCTGTGGCCAAGAGGTACTCTGTGTTTCACAGAGATCACTGTGTTTGAAAGTTGAAGATTTCTGTCTACGTAATTGCTTTTTGTTTCTCCTTTTCAAATGAAGAAGAGCTTTTGGAACAGTGTTCTGTTTTTATTCTATGCTTGGCTGTAGAGGCTTCACTTGCAATAACTTACACATGGAAACCCATTGTGGACTGTATGACAAAAGCTCTAATTTGGGTTTATAACCTTTAACAACTGATAATTACCAGGCAAGCAGCAGCACAGCTGGACTTCTAGGGAGCTGATGTGGTGGCTGCTGCTAGAAGGGCATAGGGAGTCAGATTTTCTGGTTCTTCACTCATAGCTATGTCAGCAGAAGTGAACATGTGCCTGTACTTCATTCATTCCACTGTAAGGTCTGGTAGCTTAGCTCTAGTTCATCTGTATCAGCAATTTATGCTGAAACATGGCACTTTACAGTAGAGTAGCTGAGGCACAAGTGCATAGTATCTTCTGCTAGCTGTGCTGTGGGAGCAGCAAACCCTCAGTGGATGGGTAGAGAAAAAAGCTGTGGCTATGACACCTCAGTCTGCTTCTGCAAGAGTTGCTGGAGCTCTTCTGCCATCCCCTTTAGGCCACACATAGAGTCTTTAATTAGGAAACAGTTCAAATTTGCTATGCTTAATTGATAGAGATGAAAAAAATGTTACCTCCATGTCCTTTTGGGGAGAGGAAATTTTGTGAAATAAAGCTCCATGAAACTCGCTATTTAATGGGGGTTTTGTTTTGTTTGGGTTTTTTTTAGGTCCTGTTGTTTTGGGTTGTTTGGCAATTTTTTTGAGACAAATAGGGTAAAATGTTCTCTACTGGAAGCACAAAAGAAGTTTGTATGTACTATTTAATAAAAGCTAGGCAAAGAGTAGAAAGGCTTACATTGTCTCCTTCCACTTTCTTACTACCTGTTCTCTCACATGAGAAAGTGTCAACATCTTCACAAAGCTCCCTCACTTTAACTCTTTATTGCATAGTATTTATAAATGCAGTTATTCCCAATAGCTATTTTTTTTCTTAAGCTTGACAATAGAGGGGAAGTCTGTCATTTGAAAAGCTAATATAGATAGGGCGAATCATAAATTTCTGAACAAGAGTGAAAGATCTAAACAGTTTCCTTAATTGCATTCATATTTGACTAAAATAAATGTAGTAGCAGTGTGGTGCTTTCAGCCTACAACTACAGTGGTGTTGGGCAGTCCTCTCTGCCTTCCATCCCTTATTAACTTCCGTTAGTATTTGAAGTTGTCCAGAATGCCACGGGAAGCTTGTTGCTCCCTTAGTTAGTGGTTCTTGTTTTTCCATTCGTTAGGCAGAGTTTCTGTACCCCTGGAAGGTCGTATCTGCTTCCTAGTTTGCAGCAGGCACGTCCTGTGACTTCCTTGTTTGCACGTAGGGAGAACTTGTGTCAGAGCCCATTTCCCACAGTACCATGCAAGCTATGGCGCATACACAGCTACTGCTGCGATTAGGATTGCGGAGGAGGTGACTAAAAGCAGTAGATGAGATGTAGGTGAGGAGTGAAGGGTATGTGTGCAAGGGAGTTGCAGCAACGTGGTTTCTCCCCTGACAGCACGTTTGGTCAGATGTGTTTGTTCTACTAAGGAGATCTTGGCTTCTCCTGATTCCTTGTTTTGTTCCGTAAGATGTGTGGACTCCACAACTTGTCAGGAAAGCTTTGTCGGCAAGCTAGCTTGGTAGAATGGATGAAACCAGAAAACCTGCCGGATTGTTACCTTTAATTCTGTAGACAGGGAACACTTAATTCAAATTTATACTCCTTCTTTCAAAACAGGTATTGTAATTTTAAAACAGACCATACAGACTACTCTGAAGACTTGGTAAGCAGGAGGGAGAAAACACATCTATGCCTAGGTCTAAGATCTGTGGAAGTTTTTAGTGACTAGAATGGTGGGTAGAAATTGAATTTTCTTTAGGAAATTTGGCTATTGACTTCAGATATCTTCAACAAGCTGTTTCTAATTGAGATAATGCTCTACTTGCAGAAAAAAATGTCTGCCAGGAATTCAGAGGGAGGTTTTTTTAGAGTTCTTGTGCCTCATTAGTTCTGTGTGTGTGGATTTGTTTATTTGTGAGAGGTAGCCGTGATATTACCGATGCAGTTGTTGTAGCATGTGCACGCCATGCAGAAAGCTGAAAACAAAGTAATAGTGAAGAAGATTATGTTGATCAGCTTTTCATTAGGGTGGCAAGATGTTCCTGCTAGGAACTCTGAAGGAGGGACAGAGTAAAGAGATCACATGGGATGGTAAAGAAATGCAACAGGCTTGATAGGCACTGAGTCAGGATCATAAGACCAGGGGTAGGGATGGGTATGTTTGTGTTATTCTCTAGATGTAGGGGTTTGTGGGCTTTTTTTAATCCTCCTGTTCACTTAATGTAGCATTTTATGTTGTATGCTAAAGGAAAAGTATGCGACTTTTTAAAACTTGATGGGGCTAATGCCTCACACATAATTTGCATTCTGGTAAAAATGGATTACAGCTATTTATTTGCATGTGAAGTCCTTATTACCCGGCGTTACTGAAACTTAACGTTTCCTTTCACTAAATTGTTGCTATGACCCTCTTCTGTTTGTAGGAATCCTAGGTCGAGACCAGATACATGCCTGAGCCGTAACTCCTTTGGCAATTTGCAGTTTTGGTATCTGCGAAGGGGATGCGACTTGGCATGATTTCATGCTTTAGCAAGGTTTCATTCCTGAGCAGGAAAGAAGTTGGATGTGAGAGTATTGTGCTTGTTCTGCCATTCCTGTGCTTTGCTCTCCCAGCACAGGGCGTCCTCAGTCCCCGTTTTCTAAACCAGCCATCTCTGTTGGTGAAGGTGCTCAGAGAACTTAACACCACGTGCTTTTTTAGTTCGGTTTAGTTAGTTTAGCTCCTAGGTCAGTGGTGGTGAATGCTGTACCTCTTCACAGCCAAAGTAAATGCAACCGTAGCCGATTCTGGAAGGGACAAGGTAACAAGTAAAGATTTCCTCCTGGAGACTGAACTTCACTGGCCAAGTTCATTAAAGTAAAATTTATTTTACTGAAGTAAAAGAGATGTTTTGCTGTTCTCATCTGGTTTCCTTAGGTAATGCAGGTCAATTTTTGTCTTTGTGTACAGGGCGACTTCCCTACCTGCTCTGGTTTATGTTAGCAAAGGGCAACCAGATGCCTCTGATATTAACGTTGTGGGAAGACAAAATGAGTGTCTTGCGGTCTTATCTCCTTTTCGGAGACGTAGGAAGATGCACGAGGGTCACCTCAGGGACAGGGAGCGCGCCCGCCACGGCCGCTGGTGCTGGCCGCGCCGACCCGCGTTTGCCGTTCCTGCCTGAGCCCCCAGGAGCCTGGGCGGGCTGCTCGACGTCGGCGGGGCGAGTGCTGCTTGTGGGGGGACTGCGCTGGGACGCGGGTGCCCGGCACAGCCGTCCCGGTCCCTGATAGGGGCCCCGCGGGGGAGGCGGCCGGCGCGGCGCTGCGCTGCCCGCCCCCGGCCCGCCTGAGGGACGAGGCGAGGGCGGGAACGGGGCGGCGCCTGGGCGCGGAAGCGGCGGCGGGCCGGGCGCGGGGGCTGCCGGGAAGGGCGGGGAACTGTGGGCCGGCGGCGGCGCTTCCGTCGGGGCCGTTCCCCCAGTGCCGCCCCACCGCCGCCCAGGGCTGAGGGGAGCCTCCCGCGGTCCCTGCCTCTCCCCGGTCGGCGGGCGCTGGGGGGTAGCCGGGCCCGGAGGAGCCCCCGCCATCATGCACGACGCCTTCGAGCATGTGCCGATCTTGGAGAAACTGCCGCTGCAGATCGACTGCCTGGCGGCCTGGGGTGAGCCGGGGCGGTGGGGGGGGGCCCGCGGCGCTGCCGCCCCGCAGCCCGAGCCGCTTCTCTCTCCGATCCCGGCCGGCCGGGACGTCTCCTCAGCCGTTCTCGGGGCCTGCCCTGCGGCGGGCCGGGGGTGGCTCGGGGCCGCTGTGGGACCCCCGCCGCCTGGCAGGGCCGGGCGTGCGGGTAACGCGGCAGCGTTTCGCCGTTTTTTGGCTCGTAGCGTTGGCTTGGGTGCCTGCAGCGATGGGGGGCGGGGGGGGGGGGGGGGGGCTGCCGGGGCCGAGGTCCGGTGGCGGGGTGCCGGCGGTCGCCTGCCGCCCACAGTCCTGCCCTCCCGTCGGCAGCCCTGCTGAGGAGGAGGCTGCCATCATGTCCAGTGCTGTAACCGTGGATCGGCCAGTTTCTTCCTAAAAAAAGCGTTCCCTGTGTTTTGACTAAAATTTATCTTGGAAAGCCAGTGGTGCGTTCACGTCTTAGGTTTAGAATCTGTTTGCATGTATGGGTGGTATATAAATGTAGGTTATATTTTTGGGCATACTTGACAGTCAAGATTTTGGTCAGGTGATCGCACCGGCTGTCATAATGATAAGGCTTGGTAAGGCTTTTTGAACTGCTTGAGCAGTTCCCATCAGATGTACTAAATTGGCAATTAAAAAAAACTCCAGACACTGTGGAATGGCGACCCTTTTAATCTGTCTTAAGAACAAAATTACAACCTGAATAGTAGTGCCACGTTTAAACATGGGTTGTCTATGCTAGAGTTATGTAGTAGAGAAGATGTGAAGATAGTTTATTCCTGTGTTGAGGCTTTTATCGTCTATCTCTTTAAAAGCATTTATTTTGCTGAAGTAGCAAAAAGCCTAAACGCGCAGGCCTATGACAGTATGGTTGTGGAAAAAAGAGGTGTAATTCCCTTTCTACAACTTTCCTATCAAACAGTAGAAGAAAGGTCTTACCGGAAACAAGACTTTATTAAAACACAAGTATCTTTGGTAATGAGGTAGTACTCCTACATGTAGAAAAATATTTTTGGATGTTTCTTTCCTATATGATTTTCAGGAAGGAGGATGAATTTCTGTCATATGTCATGACCCAATAAAGATTCTATGCCTCTTGTAGGCTATAAATGCTGTAAATAGGAAGAGTCCGAAACTCTGTCACAGAGTTTGTATATAAAAAGATTCTCTTTTATAAATCTTGAATGACTGTTGGTCGTCCAAGCAATTCAAATGCTACTTAAGCAAAGCTGCCACTGTTCTTTCAGGCATAGCTGACTATTTCAGAGTTCTTATAAAAACCTGACGATTTTAAAAAAAAACCACAAACAAACCCACGTAGAACTCCTTGGTTTTCTTCCTGACAGTTCTTGCCATTGTGTAGCACAGTTCCTCTCTTGTAGGTAATAATGTCTGAAGAATAGTATATGGCCGATTTTGATTGCACAACAGTTGCAATGCTTTGCTTTTATACTTTTGTATAAACAAGTGGGATGTGATATCTAGGCTGTACGCTCTGCTTAACTACTTGATCTTTGGCCATCATCTCCTGTGGATGAAAGCTACTTCTGAGCACTTCCACCAGAGGTATGATAGGAGACGTGTGTAGTCACCACAGAAAGTCCTCTTTGGCGTTTGAAACGAGTTTTGAATTGTTCTGGTAAATGTAACTTGGCCAGGAAGGGCGGTCTTTGTTGAAACTAATTAAACTCTTTTTCTCCCCTGTCTCTGTAGAGGAATGGCTCCTTGTTGGTACCAAACAAGGGCATCTTTTGCTTTACAGGATCAAGAAAGACATAGGTAAGCTGATTTTAAGAAGGATACAAAAAGTTGGTTACATTATTTTTATTTCCTGCACTTTAAGAGGTTGTAGTGATGTTACGCAAGTATGTTTAATTGCTGATTTTTTCCTACTTAGGATTTAATGAATATTTGTGTGGGATCTTTGGTGAAAGTGTACGTACCATTTATCAGGTGTGCAAGAAAGTCCAAGTACTATCGGCTTTTTTTTTCTGTTTTAAAGTATGTTTTATATCAGCTCTCTGTATGTTTGAATTTATAGTCGGTTAGTGCAATTTTTTGTGAGTACAGTGCACAAAGCTGTGCAGAAGCAGTGCTGTGTGCTAGCTGCCAGAGGTTTGATGTATGTCTTCTGGTAATGAAGGACTGGATTAGTGAAAGTGCAGCTTTATTTAGTAGGTCCATGAGCACCAAGGGATGGGGAGGAGGGATCCCTCCTAAGTAGTTCTGTCATGTATTTACTCTTCTCCCTGCCTCTTTTACAGTCATAAGTGTTCATAGTCTATTCTAGAGATGCCAGAAATAGAACCGTTCTATTTTTGGTTTAGTTAAAATTGATTTTCACTGAACAGATTTGTATTCTGCATTATCTGCTATTACGTAGAAACCGATGTTATTGAATACAGTAATGTCATGTAGTGTGGGACAGGAAAGAAAAAACCAAACATCTATTTCCAAGATCATCAGCATCTTGGAAGGATGTTCATTTGTAGCTACTTGGATCCTAGAGACTGAATTCAACTTGCTTTTTCTGAAACTTGTAGGCCGTCTATTCCAATCAGAACATGCTAGTCTTGAGTTGCTAGTGTCTTATCTCACGTGGTAAATTTCTCCCCCTTTTTTGCATCAATGCCAGGAGAGGTTATGTCATCAGAAAGTGTCTGTAAGTCTTTATCCCTAAAACTCCTTTTAAACCCCTGTGGTGTAGTGTTTATTCCTTGTCTACTTTGCAGTGGTGTGCTCCCTAGCAATTTAAATTGCTGATATTTGATTGGTGTTGATAAAGTCTGTATGGATATCTTTGTATCTCTGGATTTCAAAATACTTAAATATAACTTTTGTAATCTAAAATTCCAGCAAGGCAAAAATGTAACTATTGATGAGGCCCTCAGATGGGTACAAGAATTGTAATTTACATTTTCACCTGACTGTGTAGAAGACCTTCTGATGCGTTTAGCTATTAAGTAAAAGATAGCACAGATATGTTAGAAGAGTCATTCTTCTGGTGTTAAGTGGCCACGTTTGCTTTCCTAATTCTTTGTAATCTATTTAGTGTAAGATATATTCAGTCATAAATTTAAGGGCAACTTCAGTTTACATACTCTTTCAAATCTTTCTGGTAGGTTGCAATAGGTTTGAAGTGACACTAGAGAAATCCAACAAGAACTTCTCAAAAAAGATTCAGCAGGTAGGAAATACCATTTTCTTGACGTGGGGATATTTTTCCAGTGTTTTCAGCGAAGAAATGAAATATCAAATGTACTTCTGGAATCTCTGCTAAGCTTAACAAAAAATTTCCCCCAAACTATAGATTCTTCTAGAGGTGGCACAGCTTGGTGTTTTTGCCCACTCTTCCCATAACAGGAATAAGCTTGGTTTGGCTGCTAAAGCAGAAAGCAAAGAATTGGAACTTAAAGGTTTATTTTTGGCTTTTATGGAAGTCCTGTTGTTTGCAGTAAATCTTCAGCTGCTCTGACTGAGAATATTTGTAAAAATGATGGTAATACCCTGACAGACTGTAATATATAACGTGACTCTCGGGTAAAATGCTATAGGAATGTGAATGTAATTCCTCTCACTTGGAATTTAATACTAAAGTAACTGATTTATCTACTGTCAATCTTGCTACTGCTTCATTTTTTTTGGAGAACTTTCGCTCATTGATTATATTGATACTCAGGAAAGCACTTACCTCAAAGATTATGCAGCCTCTTTCAGCAACAATCCACATATCCTTTAGAAGTACTTCTGTACTAGTAACATACCACTTATTATAGCATTTTTTAGCAGCTGAGGTTGCAAGCTCTATATGCTAGCTTGTGAAAACTGAGGGTAAGTGAAACAGATTGCAATAGCTCAAGGAAGGTTGTGCATAGATCACTGCCTTGCTGGTTTGAGAGTATCCAAGATGCATTTTCTTAGACTATCTATAGTCAAGCCTTGTTCAGAGGTTTAGTTTATGAATGGAGTCACTAATAGAATTCTTTCTTTCAGATTCATGTTGTTTCTCAGTTTAAAATTCTGGTCAGTCTATTAGGTAAGTGAAGAAAATATGTTAATATTTAACAAACTCTTCTCGGTGCAGTTATTTGGCTGAATGTGGCACCCTTTCCACACACTTGCATAGCAGTCTAGTTGTTGAAAAGTCATTGTGTAGGATTTAGGCTTTTTCACTTTGCAGAGGAAGCATTATGCAGCATAGATTGAGAAGCAGCTTTGCGTGTCGTAAGCCAGCTTGGAGAACAATGTATTAAGGCTAAGTTTTGTGACTGAAAAATGAAAAAATACATATGTGCACTAAAGCGTGTGTGTGTATATGTACGTATGTATAGATATAGTTTGTCTGTATTGGCATGTATATGTACATATATGCATGCATATGTGCATGCACTGTATGATAGGGTCTAAAACTTGTGTCCAAACTTGTTTGATGTATGAAACTTTGCTGTTGATGTGTTACACCAAATTCAGTTTATATGCAGATGGCGATCTTTTACCATCTTGCGGAAGATCTAAGTGTGCTTGTCTCTGTCTATTTTTGTTTAACCTTATGAACTTCCTGTGTCTTTTTTTGCTTATGTTGCTACTCCCTTTTTTATGATCTCCAAGTCCCGGCTCTTCCAGCTCCAGCATGCGTAGATTTCTGCTGCCTGCGTCCTCGTGCGTACAAAAACTTGACCATAGTACCCTCCATTTGTAACCGTTCACTTTCCACTAATTCCAGGAGCCAGTTCAAAATGGTCTTTGTTCATACAATCTTCCTTCATGAACTTGCTCTGCTCTGGCCTGCTTGCTGTCCCTTCCACTCCCACTTCCTCTGCTTGGTTAGCACCTGCTCTCAGTTCCTTCATGTAATTTACAAATGCTGGCACTAGTCTTCTTTTCGGCATTTATTGTCTTGTATTTATATGTGCCTTAGCACATTTCAGCTTTTGGGAGAACATTCCTTTGCCTTTCTTGCAGCTCTTAGTTTCGCAAGTTCTTTTTACGTAAAGATAAAATGTGGTAACTTACTTGAATTAGCAATGAGTTCTACATGTATGAAATATGGAATAATAATTGGAATTTTGTTTAAAACAGAAAATAACATTTATGTCCATGACCTATTGACGTTTCAACAAATCACTACAGTTTCCAAGGCAAAAGGTGCATCTCTCTTCACTTGTGATCTCCAGGTAAGAGGAGGAACACAACAGCACAGATGTCTTTACTGTTTGTAATAAGGATAACTTTTTTATGTTGCTGTATAGATTAGGTTTGCTAATTTTGTGTTACATGCAAGTTGGTTGTGTACTGGTGCTTTTTAAAATTAGTACCTACTGGATGTTGAAGCTTTGCTTAAGGCAACAAGTTTTAATGTAGTCACCTTAATTTTCTTCCTGTGCTTAATAAGATACCTTCCAGTGCCTGTTGTGATTGTAACCTTTAACCTCCTGATACAAAACTTAAAGGCATTTTTATCCTGTAGTAACTTTGACTGTTGTCTTTCTTGAAGGGTCCTCTTCAATGTAAAAGCCATTCCCTTCCCTTAAATTGGCAGTGTAGTAGCTCAGCGGTTCCCTTCACCAAGCATCTCCATCACTGTTTGTTACATTTTTGTTTCTGTTAAAATGTATTGGCCCAAGGAGTCCCAGGGCAGTTGTGGTAGATTCAGGCCATAAAATGGTTCCATAAGTTACAGCAATTCTCTGTACATATGCTGTGGTTTATTAAGTGACTTGTTTCTATCCAAGTGAGTTTCTCAGCCTACCTATGTCATTCAGAAGCCTTATTCATAACCAGAAGAGATGGCTTAGTGCTTTTCATCACTTTTTATCTCTTTGCTTCAAGGGAGCTTAGTGTTAAATATTTTCTAGTAAGTACTTGGGGTCTTCTAGATGTTAAAACTAGTGATGTCTTTCAAAGCATCTTTAAATCTGGTCATTCCAAAGTGCCTTGTTGTTTGTGCATACAGGCACTTAGCTTTGCTAGTATTTCTTGTCAGGAAACTTTTCCAATAGGCTAGAATATTAAACAGCTGTTAATCTTTTTGTCTGTCAGTTTAACACATTCTTTGCATTGTTCCATTTCCTCGCCTCTCCTATACTGCATAGGGCTCAAGCTGTTTATCCTAGTCTTCAGGGCTGGGCTGATAGCTTATCTGCTTATCTTCTGTTTGTGTGTGTGTGTATGTCTTTGGTGCCTTTTTTTTTTTTTTTTTTTTTTATTATTTACTTGGTGTCACAATCCCTGCCAAAGTTCATCTTAAGTATCCCACCCCTCTTCTCTCTGTGCTTCGTTGTTTAGGGCCCTTCTGGCATGGATGAACAAAGCTGCTCTTCAGCTGACAGCTTTGCTTCAGGCTGAGGATTCTTTTGGCCTTGTGTTATCTTACTTGCCTCTTAGTTTATGAGTGCCTATGAGTTAGGCCTGTCTATTTTCACAGCAGTCAGATACAGGGGAAGAGGTGCTGAGAATGTGCGTGGCAGTGCGGAAGAAGCTACAACTTTATTTTTGGAAGGACAGAGAGTTCCATGAACTACAGGTGAGTTCCATTGTTTCTGTAGTCTAGCTTGCTTCAACAGGGAGTGTACTTGCTCTTTACTGTTTGCTATGCAGTCCCTGTTACTCAGAGGCACTGCTGACTTTCAGAGTATTCACTGCAGTTGGTTCTGCAGTGATTTAACAATGAAGCAGCAAATAAAAGTTAAAATACATGGTTGAAATCACAATTAATGGCAAAAATACAATTTCATAAATTAAATCAAAGGCTGTGTTCTATATTTTAACATTCTGGTTGTTGTACACTTGAAAGTCATTGAAATGTATTAGCATGCAGCCTCTATAAATGTATACCTAACAATAACACTATGGAAGTGGGTCTACTTCTACTCGAAGTTTTCCAGGTATGTCATTAAGTGAGAAGGTAGTTACTGACAACAAGCATAGAGAACTGCACTTGTGGATACCAGAATGATAAAAGTAACCAATGGAAATGGGTGGAGCATTTTTCAGCTCTGCTGCTTTTCTAGGAAGTTACCAGCTAACTCAGAGCACACCTTTTTACTGTGCATGAATCTCGCCTTTTGGTTGAATGCTACTATTCCTTGACCAGCAGAAGTTGGGCGTGTATCTTGGGGAATACAGTGTCAACACCAGTGCTGCCTGTTACACTCTGTGTTGCCAGATTTTATTTTTGCTTTTCTCTTGTAACAGCCATTTTAACCCGTTTTCCCTGTTTTCCTCAGGGGGACTTCAGTGTACCTGATGTACCAAAGTCTATGGCCTGGTGTGAAAACTCCATCTGTGTAGGCTTCAAGAGGGACTATTACCTCATACGGGTAAGTATGGGGTTTGGAATACAGTGTTTAAGATGACTTCGGTAACAGTAGACACTATGGAGGCTCCTCCTGTGCTCAGGGATTTAGCTAACAGACATTTATGAAAAACAGCATCTGGTACTCTTGCTATATGTGGTTTTGGGAAGGGCAGTCTAAGTCTGTCCTTTTAAACTGATGTTTTGTCAGGAAGTGATCTTCTGTTTATTGCTGTTGAAACCAATATTTGAAGCTCTTGCAGAGAAAAGGTCAGTGGAAAAGATATATTTTGTTTTGGCACTGGTCTGTGTGAGTTCAGTTTGCATTTTATTTAACATATTAAGAAAGGAGATAGCTTTAAAAGGGGAAAAAAGACCAAGAATATCTTCTTATCTGGCAGATAGTGGAGCTTAACCATTTTTTCTTTTTTTGATTGCCTCGCTGAACTGTAGTCATTTTAGTTTGAAAGTCTAAACTTACTGTTGTTAATTTAGTATTACAATTTCCACTTATGCTTTATTTTACAGCTATATTTGATTCTCTTTTCTGCCTTTACAATTGGCTTCTGCTGATACTATAGGAAAATGAGATGAAGATGAGGTGCACCGCACGTATGTGCGTGTATACATGGGTGGCAACACTGATCTGTAGTTGACAGGAAAACAGCACAGTAATTTTTACAGTCACTTCAAACTGACACTGCTCACAAAAGAAGTGATGCCCTTCTGCAGCCCTCTCCTAGATGTTGATTCCCACCGTTCTAGTGATATGAGTAGTTGTAGAGCTGCTCAAGCAACCACAGCGGAGACTTGTTCTCCAAGTGTCTACTTTAGGTTGGCTCAGGTGCTTGACTGACCCATCCTTGAATGGCTTCATTTCACTAAATAGCCAGAAAAAATATACACATTTCTGTGGTATTTTCTGCTGGCTAGCTGTTGGTGATTTATAAGAATGCTTGAGCTGTAATGCAGGGGAAGGAGCAGGAACATGTAGCTGCAGTTTGAAGGAGAAGAATTCTCCATTTTGGTGGCAGTGAGTTGTTAGATCAGCTCATGAAACAGCTCTTTGGATTTATTTTTTTTTGGGGTGGGGGGCGGTCAATTCACTGGACAGCATGTGGCCACAAGAATGAGTAGCTAGGGCAAGGGAAAAATGCTAGGCAGGCTGCTAGGCTTTTAGGTTTGTTTTCTATGGGCAATGCTCACTCATGCCAGACTAAAACCATGTTAAAGTTTTGGCCTAAATGAAATCCTCTGGTTACACCAAGTACCCAAGTTTGGACACTTTAAGTGGTGTTGCTACTGGCTATCCATTTTATAAACCTGTATGGGCTATGTGCTCAGCTAGTGTTAAAGTAACAGGAGTACATAATCTCAGACACAAAAGTATTCTTTATTTCCACATGATGTATAAGCAAGATAAATTATGATATGCAGAAAATTTTATTGCTACTCTTTAAAATTGCGCTTGTCCTGTTAGTGATTTGTCTGGGTTGTAAATCTCTCTAGGGGGGGTTTTGGCTTTGGTCTTATGCAGCTTCAAAATACAGGTTATTTTGAAAAATGGATGGTTTATTTTCTTTTTTTATCCTAGGTGGATGGAAAAGGATCCATTAAAGAACTGTTTCCCACAGGGAAGCAGCTGGAACCGTTGGTAGCTCCTGTAGCAGATGGAAAAGTTGCGGTTGGCCAAGATGATCTTACAGTTGTGCTAAACGAAGAAGGGGTCTGTACTCAGAAATGTGCCTTGAATTGGACAGATATTCCTATAGCCATGGGTGAGAATTAGCAGTAAATTTTTTTAAATTTTCTTCTTTACTCCTTTGTATATGACAAAATCATTATGTTCCCAGTATTTAGAAACTAGCTGGATTGGGAGTATGACAGCTTCTAAAGCGTTTCAAGTTGTACTCTGTGGAAGGTTTCATGTGTTTATTCTTGTTTCTTCCCCTTCTTTGCTTGTAGTCTGCATGCCTGTCTTGTTCTTAGGAAATAGGCATATTGCATATCTTTTATAATGGGACAAGATTTGAGATGGAATGTAATGTATCAAAGCACTGTAGTTCTTTTGGGCACCTGAGTGCCACAGAAATTCCTTATGTTGAAAGATGAACAAAAAGCCTGATAGTAGTCTATTAGCAAATTGCTGTCAGTGTTGGGCATTGAGCTTTGTTTTTAATAAGGAAAAAAAAGGACACATTTCAAGGGGGGGAAAAAAAATAATTGAAGACAAGCCTTACATTAAGTCATGGCTGGTTTCAAGGAATACTTGAGAACAACCAACTTACATTTTTCACTTTTTTCACTAATAGAACACCAGCCTCCCTACATCATTGCTGTTCTGCCGAGGTATGTGGAGATTCGCACTTTTGAGCCCCGGCTGCTGGTACAGAGTATTGAGCTGCAGAGGCCACGCTTCATCACCTCTGGAGGGTATTGAGTATAACTGGTCATTACTTTTGTTGGGCTGTCTGGGTGTATGGTAGCACTCTGGAAAAACTGGGAGAGGAGGTGCTTTTCTAACTCCCTTGGCTTAAGCAGCAGCATTGAAGCAGTCTGTTGTTTTTTATGAGCAGATGGGTGGAGGCCATACCTTGAGGAGGAAATGATAGAGTTGAGTGTCTTTGGGAATTTCTGATTGCTGGAGATAAATTCTCCTTTCTGCTTTGCAATATTGCTCAAGTTGCCCCTGTATCTGATTGAGCCATGTGTGTGTTAACCAGGATTGTTTTTTCAGATAGGATATTGATTCTTTCTCAGTGCTGGAACTTAGGAACTGACCTTTTTGTCTTGTTTACAGCACAAATATTATATATGTGGCAAGTAATCACTTTGTTTGGCGGCTCATTCCAGTGTCAATAGCCACACAGATCCAGCAGCTTCTGCAGGACAAGCAGTTTGAGTTGGCTTTGCAGCTGGCAGTAAGTACTCAAAAACCTTTTGAGTTTGCAGTGGATGCACTTGTGCAAAAGGACACTAATGGATGTTTGCCTTCTGCTTGACTGTAGCTACTCTGGAGAGTTTAACCTCCCTACTGTCCATTTTGCACAAACTGGTAAACTGTAGCCTTTTGTGACTGAAGTTTTAGTTTTGTGCTGCTTTTTCTCCATATTGATCTATTGTAGTCTAGATTTTGGGATACCATCTTGTATGTGAAAGATTATGTCGCTTAGCTGTTTAATCGGTTACCTTCTTTTAGACTTTGAAGTCAGTTGGACTTCAAAGTCTTCAGACTGCTTGTAAATGGTTTTGCTTGGAGTTGTGTGTTTTGTTTTGTCCAATGACCAGTTTTTTTTGTAATGGTCCTCCATATTACTCCTGAAACATAATAACTTCTTAGAGATGCTGAAACAGTACTTTTAATTATATTGCTGTTACTGTTTTGGTGTTTTCTGGTTTCCGGAAACTTCCTGGAACTACATTAAAATTAATTAATTGCATTTTGTATCGCTAACTTGAAAAAAAATTTTGAAAAGGCGAATCAGTGAAGAGATAGTTGCTGTGATAGAGCGAGTATATAGATAACCAGAGGTGGCTTTCAAACCTTCCAGGTTATCTCAGTGACACAATAAGCATAGCATCTGAGAATCACCTTCAGAGGTGTCACTTTGGAAGATTATCTTTATTCTTCTTATTGTCTCCAAATGATAATACTCCTGTTATTTCTGTAGAGTGTTTCCTTCTCATTTACAAGGTCCAACAGTTTTTAATGTTTGTTAATTTGCATGTGTGTAGGAAATGAAAGATGATTCAGATAGTGAGAAGCGACAACAAATTCACCACATAAAGAACCTCTTTGCCTTCAACCTTTTCTGCCAGAAGCGCTTTGATGAATCCATGCAAGTTTTTGCCAAGCTTGGTACAGGTAAATGCTTGGGTTGGCATTGAGATACCTAGGTTAGGAGGAATTAAATGAAGCTCACGGACTATTGCAGGGGTATGTGTATGTTTGTTTTCTGCTTTGTTTTTGTTTGAGAACAGTGGTGTCTTGTGTGGACCAGTACGCTGTGAATGGCAAATAGCCTAGGCAGCTATTTAGCTTTTTTTGTGAAACTGGTTAGTATTTGATTAACTTCAGTCAATGAGTTAAATCAAATAATGAATTTGCCCTTTGTGCAGAATATATTTGTATTGTAGGCTATTTTACAATGTGCATAGCATGCTCACAGACCCTTGAAGTTGAGGGATTCAGCAGCTGCCAAAAGCCTACTTGTAGCTTGGAATGAAAAATAAGGAACATCTGTAGATTTGCTAAATTCTTGGACTCGGACCAAACTGAGGACCCTTAACCCTGTTTCCTGTTTAATGGAGCAAGCTGCTGAAGCCAGGAAAGTTTTCTGTGGTTTTGGAAGTCAAAATAGTCTCTGATGCTATTCCTCTGGTTTGTACTAGGATTATTGGAAGAACACCTGAAGGCTGGACTGTACCATAGAATAGTGCTTAAGACTGAGATTCTTTTATTGGTGACAGCATATCCCTTGTGCATTTAAACCTAGAACTTGTTTTGATGACACTTAACATCATATTTACTTTGGAAAGCTACAATAAAAAGAACGGACCGAGAACTCAAAATACTTTCAAATTAAATTAGAGGGCAGTAGTTTTGAATTTGCTTAAACTCTATGAAAATAGGTGCTCATTAGTTGCAGATGGTGCTATTCAGTTCTTGTTTCAAAAGCACAGTAAATCTTCTCTTAAAACATTGCTTGTTCCTAGAAATCCTGTCCTACTGTCAAAAGTTGTTAATGCTGGGATTCTGCAAGAAGGGCAGTAAGAGGATTATAATAATGGCTTGTTCTCCAGGTGTGCTAAGTGCACAGGTTGGAACTTGTTGTACCTGGACTTTGAAACAGTCTGTCTTCTGCTGCTTTTGCCTTGTTTTAGCTTATTTTCTGTAATAAGCAAATTTTGCTATCTGGAGCCTTGTGGACATACAAGTTGACTACAAGCAACTCCATTGGAAAGCTAAGCTTGCTCAAAGGTTACAAACATTTGAGAGTTTGCAAAATAATGTTATGAATGGTTACTAATACTAGTTGTTTTTTGCTTAGATCCCACTCACGTGATGGGTCTGTATCCTGACCTGCTGCCCACAGATTACAGGAAACAGCTACAGTATCCCAACCCCCTGCCAGGGCTCTCTGGGGCAGAGCTGGAGAAGGCACATTTAGCTCTGATAGACTACCTAACTCAAGTGAGTGCTCCTATATCTGTTTTTAGAGTAGGGTTATTCAGTTTTAGCATACTTGGTTGGTTAGCTTTGATGTGCAGGAAGCAGTACACCTACTCCAGCTCTGTCATGCTAGCCTTAATGGGCTGTCTTCATGGTTGGAAACTATGGCAGCATCTCCTGAGAAAGCAGGGGAACTGGAAGACGTGAGGTGCCTTGCAGATCTGTGGAGACATCGCATGTGACTTTTGTGAGGACTGGACAAAATTTACTTATGGACCAGATCTGAACATGAGTCCAGTATTTTATTTCTAGTAGCCTTCTGAAGAGGTCTTAAGCTCTTGATCTTTTGTTTTTGTTTGGTGACTATTGTGCAGGGCACTCTATCCAGGATACAGGTCAAAAGTGTGCATTAAAAGGTGGAACAGGAGGTAGTGGGTACTGTAACTTCCTGTCCTCTTTATTTTGTTAACTGGAATCTGATTTGTTCTATCACCATTCTTACTAGACTAAAAGGAAGCTCGTGTCTGAAGGAGGATAGTTTTTGTGCCTAGTAGTTCAAAACTGAAATTGTTTTCCAAATGTTTTAAATGTCTTCTGACCTCTCTAAAGTGTCTCTATTCAGCTTAACAGAGTTTCCTTCTGACTATTTTCTCAAGATTCTGGACATCTTGCAAAACCATAAATTTGCAAAACAAATGTGTACAACTGAATGTGGTTGGAAAGGTGATGTGTTGAATAGTTAGTAACAATAAAAATTCTTTAACAAACAATTGATTAAAACAAGTTATTAAATTGGTTTATTTAATTTAATATTTAGTCTTTTTACTTGGTGGGTTATGTTTGCTGAGGTGGGGTGGAGAAATCCATGGTCTTTTTCTGTTAAAATTTCGTTTGATGTCCTGCAGAAAAGAAGTCAGCTGGTGAAGAAGCTAAATGATTCTGATCATCAGTCCAGTACGTCACCCCTCATGGAAGGAACACCCACGATCAAATCCAAAAAGAAGCTGCTACAAATCATTGATACCACCCTTTTAAAGTGTTACCTCCATGTGAGTTCCTGCCTGACCTAGAGGCCTTTACCATACAAGCTCTGTTGGAATCTCAGGCTGAAATGTTTAAGGAGGATGATAAGGAGCTACTTCAGAAATTCTCACACAACTGTCTGTCTTTGGTCTAAAAACAATCTGTGAAACTTTGGTGTTAGCTAGTTTGCTCACTGGTCAGGAAGTAGTTTCACGGAATAAAACAGATGTGTCCATTTCTGGTTGCTGCCTCTGTCAAAAGAACGTGGCCATGCCTATTTTGAAGTTATAATGAATGCTTCCTGTGTTGCCTTGTACTGCTAAATGCAGGAGGGTACGATCTTTGCTGTCAACAATGTTTTTCAAAGCTGACCTCTATTCTTGAAGGGGAATAGCTCTGATATATTGTTTTCTTTCTGTCCCAACAAATTATGGAAATGAGAATGGGCCTTGCTCTAAGATGTTAGTGTTGTTTCTTATGCTATAAGGCTTCTTTTTTTTTCTTCTCTCCTGCAACTCGTGTTTTGTACTGTAAGCTTAGGAGGTGCACACTAGAATTATGTTTAAATACTCCCTTTTTTCTTTCAGACAAATGTAGCACTGGTGGCACCATTGCTACGTCTGGAGAACAATCACTGCCATATTGAGGAGAGTGAGCATGTACTAAAGAAGGCACACAAATATAGTGAGCTGATAATACTGTATGAGAAGAAAGGTCTGCATGAGAAAGGTAGGTATGAGGTTGGGGTGGGGAGAGGAGAAGGCATAGGAGCATTTATTCTAGTATTGAGTTAACTTGTCTTCAGTGAGCAGGCAATATTCTGAAAAGACTTTGTTTCTGGGTCTGTCTTGTGATTAAATCCATCTGTTACCCATTTGGTCTGTGTGTTGAAAACAAAACTTTGTTTTGTCTCTGGTAACAGAACAGGAAAAATTCACTTTTTTGTGGTTCAAGTTGGAGTGATATTTGTGGTACAAAGCAATGAACATTTTTGTGGTTCTGAAAGCATTACAGGTACTGGTGGATCAGTCAAAGAAAGCCAACTCACCTTTGAAGGGTCATGAGAGGACAGTGCAATATCTGCAGCATTTGGGTGAGTGTGAAGGAGAGCATTGTTTTTGTGAAGGTGTTACTCTTGTTGGGCTTAGCGGTTATTCTACTCTTCAGCAACTTTATAGAGACTGTAAAGCTAAAGGGTATCCTTGTCATCTTGTCTGGTTTCTTGCATAATGCAAACTTCAAGGAGTAGTTCATGAGCATCTTATTGAATCTTGAGTATCTTACTGGAAAAAAATCCTTATTTCTGATAAAAATTTCCATTGATAGAAAATGTGCTGTAGTATTTTGTATTTTCTTCCAGTGATGATTTGCCACCACTGACAAAAGGGAAGTCCAACTTATGGGTTAGGCTTTACAGCTGGAAGTCTAACTTCAAGTTGCTGGGGCTTGTAGTAATTCCTGAGATGAAGAATCCTATATGAAGTTTTTGTTTTCTGTGTTTAGGTAGATCTAGATCATGACCTGATGGTTATAGTTGCTCGTCACAGCATCATGGTGGGAACTTGCTTGGTTGACTATTCATTGTGAACTCCCAAGTCCTTTTTTGTTTTTGCTACTTTTAAGAACAGTGCCCTCCCATCCAATGTTATTTGTTTCTAAATGGACAACTGTTTAAAAAGTATCACACTGGTACTTTGGGAGTGAGTATTTTGAGGGGAAATACCTTTGTTCATTAGACTTACACTGTTGGCAAAGTTTGGTATTTTTTATCTATAATCATTTCTTTTAAGAACTGCTGGCTTCTGTTAGCCACATGTTTATTCAATGATAATACATTACTTAGAATGAAATTGAGACCTTTCCCATATGTGCCATGTCTGTCTCTTACACTTCTTATTCATTGGTGTCATTTGGTAATGTCACTCATCTTAGGGAAGTGTAGGTATGTTATATTCCGCAAACAGCTTTATAAAACAACTTTTAATCTTATTTAAAAAATAATTTGTCACCTTTATAAATTCATCTCGATTGACCTATGTCAGGTGTTTATTGGTTTTACTTGAGATTGATGATGTTTAAGACCTATAATTATCCAAGTTGTCTGGCATACTTTTCTAAAATTTTGGCAGCTTGGTAAATTTCTCTTAGACTTCTGGAGCTTCTCTGTTTCAGGACCTCCTGCAAATCAGTTTTCTTGTATGCTTCTTGCTGAGCTCTTTAAAACTGATAAAGGATGTTTGGGTCTGTTCACTTCAGAGTAATGAAATACAGTGGGGGCAACCTAGAACAGAATGTTAACTATTGATAATAAATGGAATGTTTGACACTAGTGTCACTTGCAGTCGTCCCGTGTCCCCCCCCCCCAAGCAGATAGCAGAAATGTAACATTGGGGGAGGGGGGGGTAATTGCACTGCCCATTCTGCCTTGATTAATTGATAAGTGTCATTTCTGGGTTTCCCTTAAATAGGATGATAAAAGCATTTCAGACTATGGGGTTTCTACAGATTTTTCCCTCTGCCCCTACTTTGGTGAGGCTTCTGTAGTTAGGAGCTTCTAATATAAGTAATAATTGGGTTGTTTTTTTTTAAATTATCTTTTAAAATTTTAGTTACGTGGGATTTATTTTTAGTTCCTTTCACTTACCTTCTGAGTGAAGTAGAAACTCTTCTTTAGTCGTCTCTTGTCTATAGGGTTTTGGGCATTTAATGAAATGTTCTTAAATGGTTCTCAGGTAATTAGAGAAAATTTCCTCCAGGCTTGTAGCTGTGGTCTTTTATCAAGTATGTATATCTGATTTGGATTTGATACTTGCCATGTGTCAACAGAGTAACCACTTATTGTTTATTGCATCAAAGCAAATATTGTTAATTCTGTGATTCACCCATGTCCATCAAAAATATACTTTATCTGTGCAGAGGCAGGCACAGGAGAACTACATATTTGATTGGGTGGTAGCTAGTTTTCTGTGTTACACCATTCTTTATCTGTTAAAATAGTGTTATGCAGAACTTCTTTCTATTAAAGCTCATATTTAAATTAGGGATTCATTGCTGAGAGAGTTTAGAAATTCAGTTTCTGCTTTAATTCTAGCAACACAAAACACCCTTGCCTGTGACCTTCAGTGTAAATCCCCATGCAGCTGACTGTTACGTGCTGAGGGAGCCAGTTGTTTTGTTTTGTGGTGTGATGCAATGTTGGCCTTTTAATATTTTGATCTATAAGCTTTGGTAGTTACTTGATGAGTTCCTCTTCTCCTTATGCCTTCTTGAGTGTTTTTGAGTAGATTGTAACTTCATGTTTGGTTTGGTTGTGATTTCAGCAATTTCATCAGTGCTTTGGAAAGGAGCTATTCTAATTAATCTCACACTTGTTTATAACGAGTTAGACTTTCTCTTCTCAGTCTCGTGTTCTAAATGAGAACTTACTCCCATGGCTTGTCCTGTCCTTTATTTAAATTTTCTCAGTGAGGCTAGCGAACCGACTACCGTACAGTGCCCTGTTAATTCAGAAAGTTAATTGAAGTTCAGTGAAATTCAGACCCTATGACCATAGTGCCATTTGCCAAGTCACTGTTTTGTTTCTGAAACTTTGAAATTGGCTCTTCTGGGGGCTGTTTTAATTGTTTTACTTCATAGCACTCACCTTTTGGTTTTTAAAATACTGCTACTATGAAGATGCTGCTTGGTTTAAATATTTAAAAAGTAACTTACTCCTGATGATATTGTGGGATGAAGAAAAGCAAACAATGACTGCCTTTTTATAGGGTTGGTGTAAGTTTTTGTTTCTTGTATGGTTGTGTTGTTGCATTGTTCGGGCAGTGAATGCCTCAGTGGCTCCGGTCAGGAGGGTAAGGGGAAAGTCATGTTTTCCTAACATGTTTTATAAACTTTGTGAACCAAATTGATGAAATGAAAGTGTTCTTTTAAAGAGGGAGATCCTAAATTTTCTTAAAAAATGGAAAGTTATTACCTGTCGTGTAGTTTCTGTGCTGGTTACTTCAGTACGATGATGCTTTACTACTTATTATGAAGTATTTGACCATTTGCTATAGAAGTCATTAGACTGGCAGGCTGGAAATGGACTGAAGGACATTACACAAGAACAGTGCTTTTTTCTACCCTAATAAAAACAAATGGTAGGGGAAGACTTTTGGAATGTGATTAAGACAACTGATCTTGGTTTTGGTCTGAATTGTTTACATTTGGTGCTGCTTAGTATTTGAGTTAATTCTTGTTTCTGTTTCAAATCACGTTTACAAAGTATGAAATGGCGGTATTAGCCTAGAATGTGTGATTTGCCTGACTTGAGTGGGGAAAAAACCAAACCAGATTCTTCCTGTAAATTAAGCTTTGCTGGCTCTGAAAGTGTCTGTTGGCGTTGTGAGTAGATAGTTCTTTAGGATTTTAATACTGAGCACTGGTGTTTTTTGTATTCCAGGTACGGAGAACTTGCACTTGGTATTTTCCTACTCTGTCTGGGTGCTAAGAGATTTTCCTGAAGATGGACTGAAGGTAGGTGTGGTTGAAACAGGCACCTTGCCACTGAGATTCTTAGTGCAGTGTATGGAATTGAGAGAACTCAATGTAAGAAGCCATGTATTAATGCTAAATCCAATTAAATGTATAATTTATATTTTCTGTGTTCAGTACTGTGGTAAGATTAGCAGTAGATGGAGCAGGACAGCCTTTCAGTTTTTCTTATGCTTTGCCATTCTTGGAATACCTTATCTTGGAATAAGTAGCTAGGACCCTTTGATACAACATTTAATGTTGTTGATGTCACACCTTTTGCACAAGAGCCTGATTGAGTATTTAAATGGCAAATGTTAATTTGCCTTTCTTATTTTCCCTTTCCGCTTTGATACAGAATTGTCTCCCTGTATTTGGGAGGTGTTGGATACTGTAAAAGAAGAGTGTTAACTAAGGCAGAAGTGGGGATGTTTGTTAATCCTGTGTGAGATAGCTTCTGAGTGCCTGAATAAGCTGCTCAGATTTTTTTATATTTCTTGTGCTTACTCTTTGGACACATGTGATGATTTGCTGGGCTTCAGTGCCTCAGAGAAAATATACTGTGGCACTTAAATTTAAAAAAAATCACCATTCTGTGAATAAAATTTTGTTTAACAGATATTTACAGAAGACCTCCCTGAAGTGGAAGCTTTGCCACGAGACAAAGTGCTCAGCTTCTTGATAGAAAATTTTAAAAGCTTGACTATTCCTTATCTGGTAAGAACTCAATCTCTACTAGTGCATTACATTCAGTATAAAATGTTATGTGTATGGCCTTAGTTCTCCAGGCGTTGGAGCCTGATGCTGCTTCAGAGAATGCTAGCTTTGCCATAAGTTGTGCAAAGAAAAAATAATTAAAATGTATGAAATCCTGAAGTCAAGCTTGGTAAAGGCAAGCATGGAACTGTTGCTTGCTTGTAACAAATTACTTCCCAGAGGAAGTGATTATAACTGAACCTGAATATGTATTTACAGGAACACATCATTCATGTCTGGGAAGAAACTGGTGCAGACTTTCACAACTGTCTGATCCAGCTGTACTGTGAGAAAGTGCAGGCCTTAATGAAAGAATATCTCAGTTCTTACCCTGCAGGTATGTTTAGCCTTTTCTGGTGGGAAGACCAGGGGCATGGGACAGCACAGGGGAGCCTTCATAGTGTATTGCTGTAAGCCTTCCCTGTTTACATCCAGAAGACATCGCAAGCAATGAAGGAACTGGAACAACAAAAGTTGTGGGTTTGTAGGGAAGTCTAGTTTATTGCCTCCCTAGAGATCTTAAGGGACCAAGTGACACTTTGTTCATGATTGAGTGGAATGGCAGCTACTGTTCCCTGAATTCTGCATGTTAAGGGTAGGGAAGAGTCTTGAATAACTGAGTCTATTGTTTAAGTGGCCACTTGATGTGTTTTAAGGAGCTGCAGTAATTTGTCAGGTGCCCCAGGATGCCAGCCCATGTAACAGGTTTCATCAGCATTTGGTTCCTTCTCATAATGATTTGTTTGTTTATCATCTTCTTTGTAGTAGTGTGGTGAAATAGTTGTGATACTGTAGTTTCTGTTGTTTTCTTCCATATAGATAAAACTCCAGTGCCTGCTGGGGAGGAAGGAGGAGACTTGGGGGATTACCGGAAAAAGCTTCTACTTTTTCTGGAGAAGTCTAGCTGGTATGAACCTAGTCGGCTAATTAGTGACTTCCCCTTTGATGGTGAGTTCAGTTTCCATAGGTCAATTAAACCCTAGCTTACTGCATTGTACAGCAAAACTTTCTTGCTTACTGTAGAATCATGGCAATTAAAAACAGAGAAGATGGCTGCTGGTGTGTACACTAACTCGTGTTTTTGCTGGTACAGTTGGGTTTGCCAGTCTCTGCAGGATTTCTGTAACTGTTGGCTTAAGACCTTGTGGTGTCTCCCATCACTTAAATATTTAGCCTAACTTTTTGGTGAGCCTGAATTGCACAACAGATGTGAAGTTTGTTGTTTCTTAAGGTTGCTTAAGAATTCATAAAATGTTACTGAGAATAGTGTGAAGTAGACTTACAGTCTCAGTGTAACTTTAACTTGTGCTCAGACTACAGTTTATAGTTCCTTCTGTTAGTCTGGTCACTAATGGAGCTTAGGTTGTCATTTCTCTGTGTAGCTATTGACTAATCCTTCATGCTATCACTAGGTCTCCTAGAAGAACGTGCTCTGCTCTTGGGTCGTATGGGGAAGCATGAGCAAGCTCTGTTTATTTATGTTCATATTTTGAAGGACACCAACATGGCTGAAAAGTAAGTTTCTCCCCCCCCCCCCCGACTTAGTTTGCTCAATGCCCTGTGGATAGGATGTGTAGTGAAATGTTGCTGTATGTGGAGCATCAATGCTGTAAGCCAGGTTTCCCTGTTTTCTTGACTTTTAGTCTCCTCCAGGCATCTGTTCATTACAGATGATGATGCCGTCCCCTTGAGGTTTACCTTTTTGTGCTGTTCTGTCATTGCACTTTAGAGTAATATGACTGTCATCAATAAGTTCTTTGTTTCCACCTCTCATTAGCTTCTGAACTTCTGTATGTTGTTTTGCTTCCTTTCTCTTTGGAGTGACATTCACTAGCCCAGATGCAAAGTTAAGCTCCTTTAGTTAGTTGAATCCTCTCTAGTAGAGATAAGGCATTTTGCTACATGTATTGTGTCAGGGAACCTTCTGAATGAATCTAAAGTACTTAGGTGAAAATAGAATTAACTGATACTAGCAGGTATATCTGAACATTAGGGCCTATTTAACATAGCTTATTTTAAAGCTATTTTCAGCAAATGCCTGTTAGAGGACATTCAACCCTGGTATGCAGTGTACACTAATGAACACCTTCTCTGTGATTCAGATAGAGTAATTAGATATATCTACACATACATTTTTATGCTATGATGTGTTGATTTGAGACATATTTTTTCCCTTTTTTTAGAAAGCTGAATTAAATTTAGTTTCTGCATTAAAGCTTTTTAAGTTGATTGGAATGGGGAGACTTGCACAAAACCTCCCTTTTCTTGGCATTGTAATGCAGAGTAAACAGTGTAATTTTGTTGTGCAACTTGATTAATTGATCAGAATAGGACGTATGGTCACCTAACTTGGATGGCTTCAGTAATCAAAACATTTAAATGATAATTTCTGTGGACTGATTCTCTGGGTTCCAAAACTGTTCCTGCATTTCACTTGATTCTTCTCTGTTCTAGCTACTGCCATAAACATTATGACAGAAACAAAGATGGCAACAAAGATGTAAGTAGCTTCATCTTTCCAGCCTTCCTTTTCAGTAAGGAGGTATTAGACTATTCACTCCATGTTAGGGACTTTTAGGGGTTTTTTATATTTATGAATTTGGGGTTTTTTTTGCTGAGAATATTACTGTATCACTGGAATTGAGCATATATGCTGTAGCTAAAGTTCTGATGGAATTCAGAAGACAAAACACTGTGTGCATATTCCACAAACATCTACAAAAAAGATAATGGTAAGAGGCAATGAAGTGTTGGTTTCTAAAGGTTATAAATGAATTGGGTAAGATAAATGAGGGAGGTGTGGTTAAAACTACTTTTATGGAAAAACTTCAGTGTAGAATTCAAGTCTTAAAAGGCCTTGGACATCATTGGTACTTTTCAGTTTTTGTTCTAAGATAAGAGCTGTCTAAGTTAGCACTTCAGAATTTTGAATGGCATGGGTACAACTTACTAGTACCATTGCTGGGTTCTACCAGCTCTGTCAATTGTGGATGTGTAGAGCGGTTTCAGAACTTTCCTTTTGTGTGCAACAGGTCTATCTGTCACTGCTTCGGATGTATCTCTCCCCACCTAGTGTTCATTGCCTGGGACCAATCAAGATGGAAGTGCTGGAGCCTCAAGCCAATCTGCAGGCTGCTCTGCAGGTTTTGGAACTACATCACAGCAAACTGGATACTACCAAGGTAAGACAAGACTTGTAAGTACTCAGTTTGTACTGTTGGCAGGTGACAGAAGGTACTGGAGTAGGCAAGTGAACAGATTGTAAGAGTGTAAAGCTAAATGTGTCAATTTCTGTTCTGTTTTGTTCTCTATTCCTTTTTTAATTTTTCCTAACTAAATATATGTTTTGCTCCAGGCGATAAACCTGCTCCCAGCAAATACCCAGATTAGTGAGATTCGAATCTTCTTAGAGAAAGTCCTTGAAGAAAATGCTCAGAAGAAACGATTTAATCAAGTGCTCAAGAATCTTCTCCATGCAGAGTTTCTGAGGGTAATTACCTGCCACCTGTCATTTATTGGGTGGTGTTTTAAAACAGATGTTCAGAATATAAATTAACTGTTCCTTATACGGAATGTGTGTCCTCTAGGTGGTGCTGTAGTGCACCTGAAATTAGTAGGTGTGCATCAAGTACGTTGAATCTCCCTTTTTCAGGAGATAGCGAGTACATTCATTTTGGTTTGGATGAGGGGTGTGTGTGTCTCTGGACTCACTGTGCTCTGGTGTGCATTGCAGGATGATCTCAGAGAGCATGGACTGGATTTCTTTCAAATAAACTAAACCAGACAATGCAGTTCAATAGTTCGCCTGAACACCCCTTAATGGTTAGAATGCCTTAGTCTGTGGACCAGACTAGTTGAAAGTAAAATCCTGCAATTCATATAGTGTGGGCGTTGGATGTTCGATACCACTTGGTCTGCTGCTTTTGTGCTGTACAGCTTGCTAAGGTAGATATAGCCACTGAAAATTAAATGTTGTGACAGTTTTCAGTTTCACCAAAGTAAAAGGAGCTGTGATGTGATATTGCTTTATAAGCAAGGGTTGGTTTTTTTTTTTTTTTTTCTTCTTTAGGTTCAGGAGGAGCGGATCTTGCATCAGCAAGTGAAGTGCATTATCACAGAGGAGAAGGTGTGCACTGTATGTAAAAAAAAGATAGGTAACAGGTGAGAGAGCATATACCTTAAAGCTTGGGAAGCTGAATCAGATATGAATCTGGTAGACTTAAAATAAGAATGTTGCAAAATTTGGAATGTGTATATACACAGAGAGAACAGCAGTATGAGGGAGGCATTTGAAGAGTGAATTACAAATTACATTGCTCAACTGGGTGGCTGGGAAAACTTCAAAGCTTTAGTCAGTGAAGTTTACTGCAAGAGTAAACTGCTTTCAACAAAGGAGAATAAAATCCCTTCAGAAACTCATAAGACTTCTCACTTCACAACTCTAGAAGGCAGAAAGTCACTTTTCATACTGAATTTGGAAAATTTTCTAAGAACACTGCCTACTACCCACTTCTTAACTAGAGTTAAGAAGGATGATGTAAAGAATCTTAAAGTAAGATATATGTGTGATAGTTTTCTATATCTGATGGCTTTGTGGTTCCCTGGCTGATTTACATTTTCTAGCCTAATTATCTTAGGACATCTAAAAGTAGAACTAATTTCAATTGATACCCAGATGCCAATAACTTTTCTTCTGTCATTCCTAGTAGGTGGTAATTATGGGTTAGTATAGCATGCAAATTTTATTTGCGCTTTTTCTTTTTTCTCTCTGAACTTCAGTGGAATCCTACATGGCTAGCTTATTCATTGTTTCTCTTGTTGATGTGAACCCTTCTGAGATATCAGTAGCATTCACAATGATAGGGAAGGCTGCTTCTTCCAAAACATTTTGATGAATGTAGGTCTAAATATACTTGTTGCTGTGCATATTGAATTTTTTGCTGTTAGTCTGTAGCGTGTAGCATCAGGATTTAAATCTGCATATGCAGTATTGTTTTGGTTGTCTAGGATTTTTCTAATGCTGTTAAGTTCAACAAGGTTTTGAAGGGCAAACATGTCAGCATCTCACCCAGTCTTTAACTTGTTACTAGTGACTTCCAAGTAAAGTATGCCTACAGAAATGAAAACAGATACTATTTTTTTAAAAACAAAACTTACAAAATCCATAGAATTGTTTTATCTCATTTTCTCAAGAATATATTCAGGCTGTAATTAAAACAAGAAAGTGTCACTTTCATGTAAGCACCTTCTTCTGATTCTGCACAACTTGGATGTTCTTGTTTGAATGGGGAAAACTGTTTATCTGCACTGACAGTTGATTTTTGTGTTCTGTCTCTTTACAGTGCGTTTGCTCGATACCCTAATGCAATAGTCGTGCATTATTTCTGCTCCAAAGAAGTCAACACATTGGACACCTGACCTTGTCATGGTTAATAATCCCAACATTCATATGAAATTCGGAACTGACTACTTAAGAAGTTGATGCCTCTGAGATTTTTGAGGCTTGTTGCTAGGTTCTCTTATACTGGCTAGAAGTCATTTGTATCTGTGGACTGACCGAATCGATCTGGTAATATTGATTTACTAGAAAATGACTTTAACCATGTTGTTATAGTGCTGGCAACTACACCAAACCTCTCAGTACTCAGATGAAGAATAGAAACTGATTTTTGTAGTGGGTTTTCTATTGCACTCCAACCTTGTGAATGAGTTGTTAGACAACTGTTGGGCGTTCACCACAAGTCAAGTTTTACTATAAAACTTACCTTCTTAGAGTGACAATGTTGTGATTTGGCCCTGTATGTAAATAGTTCTTTAAAAAAAAAAGAAAATTCCTTTAGTTTTTGCAGCTGTATCAGTGTTGCATGGAGATTACCAGGTGTTTGGCATGGAGAAGGCTTCTGTGCCTATTTCTAGACCTGGAAAACAGAATTTTACTTTCATCTCAGTAATGGGAATGTTTAAGTGCTGGCCAAAGGAATCTTTTTATTGATATTCAGTGTTATCACCTGACCTTCTGATAAGAAGTTGTTCCACAGGAGATAGTCAGACAAACAGTAGGTACCACTAGTAAGCATTTTTTTCTTTTTACTTTAGTTTGAGAGCTATAAATTGAATTAACTTGCGTGTTTTTTGCACTGAATATGGTCACTCTTAGCATGAGTGGAAGCTCAGAGATTATTCTAAGAAGTTCACATCTGCACTCAAACCAAAAAGCAAAGAACACCCTATAAAGCAACTTCTGAAGGGAGTGAACTATAGTTACTGATTAAGCTTCTAGACTACACTTGAGATTTGCATATGTAAGTTTTTTGGTCTCTGGTTCACTTTCCAGCATTGAAGTAAAATCCAGACTATTTCAACATCTCTCTGTTTTAAATGCTCTAGAACTGTGTTCTGCTCAGGCTGGTACTGTTCTTAAGTTACTCTTGGGCCAGAAGTCTTAACTACAAGAACTAGATTGTACCATACTCCTTGTAGGCTGTAATGTTTTTTGTCTAACTTATTTTTTCTAGAAACTTTAACCTATAGCAGATTGGTATGAGGGATATTAAAATGTTTGATTGGTGCAGAAAGAATCTGTGCATTGGTCATGAAAAGGCAGCAGTAGCAAATAACCCAATATTGGGCTATTTGACTCCCAACATCCTGGTCTAGCAATGCTTACAATATGTAATTATTAAATAGTATGGAGCATGGCATGTGACTACCAGATACCACCTCTTAATGAACAAGTAGATGAATAAAGCCTGTCTGCCTAAGGTGTAATTGGATCTCAGTTAACGTTACAGGTTTACTTAAGCCATTGTTATGTGAGCGTTTCTTAGTAACAGATCTGCTGTAGGCTGACAAGAGTCCTAATTCATTTTCATTTGCCAGTGTTAATAGTTTCCCTTGGTAACTGTTTGTTTTTTTCCCTTTCCACGTGTGTTTGTATTTATTGTTCATATGCCATGCATTCTGATTGGATTTCTTGGTCCAGTGTCATGCTACTTTTGTACTTGGATGTCTTGGGCACTATTGCTACTGATGTCTTTCTGCAGAGGCTGGGTAGAGGGAATCTGTGGTGTTAATGTTTTTAACCTTGTATTTCTTCTATTTGAAGAAGAGAGCCTAAAAATACTTATATTGGATTTGCACATTCTGTATAGATCTTTATATACTAGTTCAGGTACAGAGGGAAGATGGTTTGGAAGAGTTGTGTTTACAGGTCATTGAGAATGAAAGAAGGGTATTTAAAAAGGCCCTGTATTCTTTGTATACAGATATAACAATATTGCTCTGATTTTTACCTATCTTATATTTAGTACTGTTAGTCTGATTTTTATTTACCTTCATTATCTGCTACCAGGAGAGCTGCATTCGCATATGAGGGTCTTCATTGTGCTTTTACTTAAACGGTTAAGGTTGTGCCTCTGTTCACCTCCATTACATACCTTTTACAGAGATGTGGTTTGTGCTGTAACTTTTTTTGTTGGTTCTTATAATGTGGTTTGGGTTTACTAACCATACAGCAGGTTTATCTAAAGCAATAGATTGTAATAAATATTGTGAACCAGTGTGTGTGTTTCAGTCATTGTGCAGTTAAGCTTCTCTGGGCTGCTGTAGATATTTATTTATTTTAAATATATTAGTCCATACTTTCTCCTGGAAGTCAGACCCAATACAGGGGCTCCCAGTATCGCTCCTGCTTTAATATGTGTAATTCAAATGAGGCTACGTCGTATGAGAGCTGTCATCACTTCTCAACTTTGTTTTTTAAATCTACAAGTTTATAGTATGCTTGTGAATGTTCTCAAAATCCTACTAAACCCACTTTTGTATTCTCTCTTTGAATAATGTTTTTGAAAGTCTTATACCATTAAATATGTACTTATTAGAGAACACTAAAATTACTGACAATTTTTTTTGAGTGGTCATATGCTGTTTCGGGGTGAGGAGGGATGTTGAGCTCTGTGTGACCAAATCAGGAAATGCTTAGATTCACAGGTTTGCAGGTGCTTGAATTGTAGGTCATAAACTAGTCTAGTGTTGGAAGTAGAATATAGATCCTCAGTTTTCGGATTCTATAGAAATGGGAGATATCAGCACTGAAGAAGAATATTTTGTTTCCATGTTGGACAATTGAGTATATTAGTATTTCTGGAGAAGACCAACCCACCAAAAAATAAACCCAAATCAAAACCTTGATAGCATCCTTTGGAATCTCATCTCTTCTAATTATGTACTGCCTCTCAGCTCTCCTCTTAGTGCTGCGAATGGGAGCAAAAGGGGTCCCTTGTGATATCTATGCACATTTTAAGTACTATATAGTGTAGTTGGAGATGGTGTCATTTGTTCATGCTTGCTGACAACAAAATAACTGAATGAAATGTAGGTATACATCTACCTTTACCACTATGGGGATGCTAATCCAAGCAGAAGTTAAGTTACCAGGTGGGAGGCCATCTGTGTTTCCTCGTGTTTTGATGCTGTTTTGCTTGCTTGTTTTCTTAGTCTGCTAGGAAATGACAAAAATAGCTTCTCTTTGGATATTAAGTTGGCTGTCAACATTGTCTGTAGATAGCTAAAACTGCACCTAAACACTCTTTGCTAATGGATGATCTGTTGACTGTGAAACAATTAAGCATACGTTCTAAAGAGTTTTCAGTTTTTCTTGAGAGAGAAATTCAAGAGAAATTATATAAACATGAGATCCCTGTGCTGAGATTTCATTGGAAGATGAGAGAGAACTTCAGGAGAAGGCAGGTAAGCCTGATTTTAAATGCAGTTGGGCACTTGCAAGATAAAATACAGGCTTTATATACTGCCTATAATAAACTGTTTAGAATTAGTGTAGTTTCTCCATGTTAGCTTACTGTGTAAGGCTGCTTCAATTTTCTTGTAATTTATAGTTGAGCTATATTAGATTAAATATAAGTAAATCACACTCATGATTCTGCAGTTTTTTGAAGATAAATAAAACCTAACATGACAGTCCTTCACTTTGAATGCAGTGGTATGTAGAAATGCAAAGAAATTGCTTCTTCAACCCACTATCTATCTTTACCAAGCCATTTAGTACCACACAAGAGCTTTACAGCAGTTGCTGGCTGTTCTGCAATGGTATGATGTTTGCTTTTTGCCTGTGCATTGAATCTTAAGTCTGTGAATTCACTAACTGGTACTGACTTGTTTGTGTTCTAAATGTCAGTGCCTGTGCTTTTATTAATTTTCTTAAATTGTGATCTAGTGACTGACACTAATGACAGGAAATGATTAATGAATGGGACCTTGCTGAGACTGTGTCACATTCTCATGTTTGTGTGGAGCTGGTGACATCCTGCATTACTGGCTTTCATACATTCTCTGCCACTTTCTAATTGCTGAAATACTTAAGTTTGTTTTTTGGTCTGCTGCTTCAGTTTGAGCTCTTTAATAAAAAGCTCCAGACAAGCCAGCTGTCAGCAGCTGTTAATAAACTAATCACTTCCTTTACTACTTAAATATTTTTTAAGACACAGTAGATGCATTAAAAAATCTGCCCAATCTGTTGAACAATTTTTCAATAACCTTTGGTGGAAAATCAATACTGAGCTACATGGAAATGAGAATAAAAGGGGGCACATGCGCAGGCTGCTCACATCGCGAAGGGTTAGACATGGTGGTGAATCAATATTCTCTGAGGTATCCTAATGCAGACCATGTTGTGGTGTCTCTGCTCAGGCCTCCCTGAAACTTCTCACAACAGCTACAGTCAATGACAAATTTGGCTTTGCTTCAGACTTGTAAGATGGGAATTTCTTTATATTTAAAAATACTAGTTCAGGCTATGCTGAAACCCTCTGAGAGGGTTTAAAATGGTCAAAGTCCTAGATGAGGTTGCTGGAACTCTCAAAGGAAATCTGGACTGGGGGTTTTGAGGTTGTGGCTTAATCACGGAGTGGTGCTTCCTCCTACCCAGGGCTTCCCTGTTTAGTGCTACTTTGCTGCCCTTATCTTTTACCAGTATTTGAAGAACCTGCCAGCGAAGTTTTGAACTGGGTTGTTTGGCAAGCGCAGGCCACACCTCCGCTTCTCGCAGTTGGAGTGCAGCCCAGTCCTGCGCAAAACTTCAGAGCGAGCCTGTAAAGAGCACCCCTTCGCAGCCAGGCGCCTGGGGACTTCTCTGTTTTCTGTGTTTCCCTGTCAGGTTTTCTGCAGAGACGACAGGACATTTTTCCCATGTTCCATGAGGTGCTGCGGGGCCCGTTTCCACCCAGAGTGCTGCCTTTTCTGGCAGCTGTGCTTTTCCAAAGGAAGGAGAGGAAAGAGACTGGGTTTTATCACTGGCGGGTAAGACAAATTGTAGCGCTGTCTTTGAGACACCATTCCTTAGCCGATGTGTTTGGCAGTGACTTGCTGTTACTGCACGTGTGGAAAACCAGTCCTGCGCTTCTGCAGGAATTAATCAAAAAGCTTATAGTTAGGGGAAAATTTTGGATAACAAGAATGCTAATGGAGATTCCAGGTTTTTAGTAAATTCAGGGTCTGTGTAAGGCAATGCAGAGCAGGTCTCTTTCCTTAGGTTTTGGGGAGCAGAATTAAGCTCATGCCATGTACTTTGGGTGGGGGGAAGGAGAGTGCAGAATACTGCACTTCTCATCAGTAGAGACAAAATAGTGCTTATCTGTTTTCTTGCAAAATATCCTTGATTACCATTCCCTTCCTTTCTGCTCTCTAACTTATCACACAGGGCTTAATAATCTGCAGTAGACAAAGATTAACAGTGACTTCACACCCTGTTCATAATGCAGCACAACCACATTAGATAAAGTGGTTTCAATGTGTTTGTCCTTTAACTGGTGTATAATCATTCCATTGTATACGATGGCCTGGCCAATAACCTCGACTTTGAATCGCACTAAATGTTTGGGAAGGAGCCTTTCCCTGGGAGATCTGGTCTGTCATCTGATTACCTGTCCTGCTGCCCCCCACACCTCAATCTACAACTTAAAATTGAGGTGATCATTAGATGTCACAAGGTGGCTTGCTGCCTCTATGCCTGTCCACACTTCAGCTTGCTGTGTGATTAAAAATTCAACATGATCAGATCTCTAATTTTCCAGAGTTTAGCCTTAGTTTCACACTAAGTTTCACACTGTTTGTTTCTAAAGACAAACAGCAATATAAGTGGGAGCGAGTCCAGTGTTTGCCACTGCTGTTGTGATACTGAGCTACTCGTATCACCTGACTGATCATAAAACTTGCCCTCCAGAAGACCATGGTTCTTAGGACTGGGTCTGAAGTCTTCTTTCATGTCTGTGGGTGCACACTTCTGTGAGAGGAAGGAAAGTGCAAGGGGTGCCTAGGAAAGCCAGGAGTTTGCTTTTGGGTTTAAAAGCAAACTTGTGGCACTTTGACCACAAGGAAGGGAAATATGTGCAGCAGTGTTTACCTAGGAGCAGGAACAAGATGGGGAGAAAGTGCTCCTTTGTTAAACCAGACATATTTTTTTTTGAGCTACCTGATTTGCCTGGTAGCTCTGAACACAAAAGAAAATATGGCTTAGAAGTTACATTTTTATTTGCTACTGATTTTGCTATTATTGCTAACAGTTGTTAGCAGGTTTGAGTGTGTGAAAATTCAGTCTTGTACGCTCATTTAAGGATTTCAAGGTTTTTTTTGCTTCAGGTGCAGTCTCCTGAGCTCTGGAAAAGGTGATTCTGAAAAATCATTAAACTGCAAAGTAGAAACTGGTTGCATGCACCCATTGCGTATGTCGGTGTGCTGTCATGTACACTACTATAGGTAGAACTGTCGTTACTTGTTGCTCATTTCCCATACAGATTTCTTGCCTGCCTGTTCCCTGATGCATTCAGATAGAACATATCTGATATTCTCATGCTTCATTACTCTGCATGCTCATCTTGCAACATGTTATGACCTTGCTGTGCCTTGGCTAAAAGATAAGTAGAAAGGGCAGATGGGAAGGTTCTGGCATAACTGGTAGCACAGACTTGGGAGCACAGTGAAATGTCTGTTGTGTTACGTGCCCTTAAATTATGATCTGGGTGTGGAAAATGTATCCTCAGCTGTGTAATGACTGACTGCAAATCAAAGGTTGTTAGAGACCTTTGGAACGGACTTTATTTTAAACATGTAACTATATGTTGATAGATGGTGTGCAGTAAAAGAAGGATATGCTGTCTTCAGAGTGTACTGTGCTTCTTCTGCTGATGGTGTCAGATTTCCAGATGATAGTCAGGCTACATGAGTGAAGATTGCTTTGACAGCAGTGGGGGTGTGATTATGTAGCTTCATTTCTCAACAACCTGAAGAGTTGCAGCACCTTTAGGAAGTCGTTGAGAATCACATGCAATCTTGAATTTCTGTAGTCCCTTCCCCACCTTGATGAGGTAGAAAGGAGGTCAGGCTTTGCCTGAGAAACTAGTGTCAGTGACTGAACAAAACAGAGGTGATTAGGAAAGGTTTAAAAAGGAGGAAAAACTAGCATCTGAAGGATAGAGCTCATGGTGAAATTCGATGTGAAGGCATGGCTTGTTCCCAGAAACAAATGAGGGAAGGAGTATCTTCAGCACGTTGATGCTGCAAATATAAGTCCTTTAACAGTAATAATGGTATAATTGGAGTTTATTTGCACAAATTTAATTTAGCACCTGCATGTGAGATATCTTAGATAACCTGTGTAATTTTTACCCTTCACTTGTTCATCAGGGTGGATGGTACTCAGTACAAAGATGTTCAATATACTATGTATGTCTTGGTTTTATTGGGTTTTGTTCAAACCCTGTTTTGCAAAAGCTGGCAAGTATCTTAAAGTGGTAAGAAATATGGAAAACTCCAGAAGCATGTGACTTCTTAGAAACATAGTACAGTTCCATTTATCAGATAATGAATATTCAAGCAGAGTTTGACAGTTCAGGGTTCATTGGTTTCCTTGAGATCCTAGTTAGTGATATGTAGGGCCAATGTTTTTATATAATGTTTGGCGTACTGCAGCATTTTGTTGTAAGTGAAGATCCCATTGAATTCAGTTGTAGATGAATACTTAGCATATCTGAAATTAAACTCTGGTCTCAAGCCAACCATGTAGAAAATGATGAACGTGAAGTAGTGACCACTTGTGAAAAGCATTTTGAAACGGGATTTAAGAATAGAAAAGGTTCTTAGCTGGACGGAATTGTGTCATAACTGATGGAAATGAGGCAGAATCCCATTCTGTTCATGAGCCTTTCACAGCTGCTTCTGTGCAGTCTCTGCACTAAATCCTTTCAAGCTGTTTTCTCCTGTCTCCCCCCCCCCCCCCCCCCCCCCGCCCTTGTCCTTCATGATCTTCTAGGATTCAGTCAGGCTTTTTTTTCCTCTTCACATCCAGGCAATTAGATACTAGCATTACATTCCAAAAATAGCCTCCCAGAAGCTTTCAAGAGCAAGGATTACATTTTGATCTACGTTGGTAAAGTGGCATGCATGTTTATAGTGCTGATACCAATAACAGTCCAGAATGAAAAGGGATTTAAGGTTTGTCTTTTCTTGCTCAAACTGCCATGAAGTCTGTGTTCCTACAAGAAAGTGAGTTTTTTCTTCTTTGTAAACAGTGTATGCTTTCTGTGTTTTTAGACCATGCTGTTAAGATTCTCGCCATGTCTGCTATTACTCAAGCATGTATGTGCCCTTGGCAAATAGTCTTAAACTAGCCAAGTCATGATGAAAATCACTGGAGCAGCTTCAGTGTCTGCTTATCCTTCAGCAGGAATGAACTAATGAAGAAATTAAAAATTGTTCTGTAATTAGAGGAAACCCTAAATAAGGGACTTATTTTCTGAAGTCTGTGAGGAGTTATCTAAGACATCACGCGTTGCCGTGCTGAAAGGGAATTGAGTTTCCTTCTAGACTCCTTTAGTCCTCTAGTCTTCTTCCAGGACACTGAAAGTGCTGTGTATGTTCCCAAACTGACTTATTAATAAGTTTATTTTGGGCTGGCTGGTCTGAGCCATTTCTCTGGACTGATACTCATGTGGTTATAGAACAGGCATTGCAGTTGAGTTACATGCTGAGCTTGTTTCTCTCTTTTCAGTGGGAGAAGCACCCTTTCTACAACCTAACAGTAAAAGTCCTCCGAGCCAGAAACATCAAGGGTACAGATCTGTGTAAGTATTTAGTCCAGGTGCTATGAAAACAGGCTGTTTGTTGTATGCATACCTGTAACACAGGTAGCATTGTAATGGGAACTTCTTATCTACACATAGTATATTGCCTTTATGTGTGAACAAAGGCTTCTCTTATAAAGCATTATATGTATTTCAAAAGCTTGATATAAGGCCAAGCTGCAGATTAACCCTGCTACTTGCAGAACAAGATCGGGTATGTCCTGGTGATATTTTGCTTCCCTGCTCCTTTACACATCCTACTGTGGCCTATTCTGTGTTCCTTTGTCTGGGTTCAGACCTCCAGTCATGGCAAATTTCACCCTTGCTCCTGCTGAACAGTCTTCTTGCGCTAGAAGTAGCAATCTTCAATTCTAGCTTCCAAATATTTATTTTCTCAGTTGTAGTAGTGCTTTCTTTCATGTGCCTGCTATTTTGTTGATGTAATTGAAGCTTTTTAAGAGGGTAGGCGGTTGACTGATTCCAAGACAAACTGCTTTTTACCTGTTCCTGGTTTTGATAGCATGGTATATATTCCCTTTCTCTTATGCATCTGTGTTGAGTAAAGCTCTTAGGGCTGTTTGGGGCATTTGGACCTTTAAAACTCTCTTGAGATTTAATTCTTTCAGATTTAATACAGTAAGGTAGTCTGCCTGCCTCAAGTTTATATCTGGCATCCAACACTGAACTATTGGAATGCTAAATGACTGTCCGGGGAATGGAAAACCCTCCTGAAAGGCTGAGGGCTAGAATCACACTGTGAAGAGAAGTTCTTTTTATGGCCTTTCTGTTCAACTGGAGTGAAGAATGGTTCTCATACTTGCGTTGTTAAAGGGGCCTTAACTGGAAGAAGGAAGGACTCCGAGACAATTGGTTATTTTTAGGGAATGTAAACAGAAAGCTCAGCTCCTGGCCAGACTAGATGAGGGTATAGCAGTGGGGGATATTGTCTACTTGGACTTCAGTAAGGCTTTTGACACTGTCTCCCATAGTATTCTCATAGAGAAGCTGATAAATTATGGGCTAGATGAGCAGACAGGGAGTTGGATTGAAAACTGGCTGAATGGCAGAGCTTAAAGGGTGGTGATCAGTGGTACAAAGTCTAGTTGGAAGTCAGTAACTAGTGGTGTAACCTAGAGGTTCCATTCTGGGTCCCACATTGTTCAGTGTCTTCATTAATGATTTGGATGATGGGGCAAAGCGTACCCTCAGCAAGTTTGCTTATGTTACAAAACTGGCAGGAGTGACTGGTACACTGAAGGGTCATGCTGCTATTCAGCAGGTATCTCAATGGGTTGGAAAAGCAGGCTGATGGGAACCTCATGCAGTTCAACAAAAAGAAATGGAAGTCCTGCATCCAGGGAAGATCAGCTCTGTGCACCAGCGTATGCTGGGGGCTGATTGGCTGAAAAACAGCTTTGCAGAAAAGGACCTGGGAATCTTGGTGGACAGCAAGCTGACCGTAAGCCAGCGATGTGCCTTTGCTGCCAGGGAGGCTAATGGTATCCTGGGCTGCATTAGTAGGAGCATTGCCAACAGGGCAAGCGAAGTGATCCTTCCCCTCTGCTCAGCGCTGGTGGGGCTGCATCTGGAGTACTGCGCCTAGTTCTAGGCTCTCCATTAACAGAGATATTGGAGCTACCGAAAAGAGTCTTGTGAAGGGCCGCTAAGACTGTAAACAGACTGGAGCGTCTCTCACACTAGGAGAGGCTGAGAGATCTGGGACTGCTTAGCCTGCAGAACAGAAGGCTCAGGGGGATGTGTACAAGTATCTGAAAGGATGTTAAGGAAATGAAGCCAGACACTTTTAGTGGTCCCCAGTGACAGGACAAGAGGCAATGAGCCTGATACCAGCAGTCACCTTTGTTGAAAAGTTGATCTTCCACATTTCGAATAGTAGTCTCTTTTATGAAGGGCTTTGTGGTTTGGATGAAGCAGAAAAAAAGAAGTATAGGTACCTAATGTTCAATTTGCTACTGTTTGAGGAAGTGTACTTCATTAAAGGCTTTTGCTTTACAAGTCCAGCCTTAAATTTGCATGTTTCTGTGATACAATGAGATCTAGAAAATTAGGAGCTCATGGGAAAGAGTATGTTTGATTAAAGTTGTTCTGATGTCTGTCTCTACACTCTCTGCTCTAGTGTCCAAGGCAGACTGCTATGTGGAACTAAAGCTGCCCACTGCATCTCCCATAGTCTCCCGAACTCAGGTTGTTGACAACTCTGATAATCCAGAATGGAATGAAACTTTCCAGTATCGAATCCATAGTGCTGTCAAGGTAAGGAGTGCGCTTTGTGGAGCTGGTTGGGCTATCTGCATTTGTGTACTGGCTTACTTTTGATATTTCATTCAAAACCAAGGGATCTTTATTACCCTCAAAACCAGTGTTGCTTGTAAGGTGTCAGTCATCTTCCGTGGTACAAAAAACTGTACCATGCATGTCCAGTGATAACCACAGCAGTTTGTAACTGCACTCTTGTGTAAATTGCAGCTAGAATTTTCCATAAATGTCCTTGTCATGCAACTCAGGAAAGGGAAGTCATGGCACTACGTGGTAGAGTTCAAGGAAATTCCTTGCTAAAGCAGGTTTCTATTTGAGGATTGCTTCTACTTTCACAGAGTAGCAGTTGCCTTCTTGTAGCTTTACTTGCTTTACGCAACCAAGCGGCTGAGTGACAATAATGGGAACTAAATTTCAAATCACTTTGCCACTTAGTTCATTCAGTCAAGTTCCTGTGATTGAGAAAAGCAAAATTCAAACTTTTAGAGACAGTACATCTCTCTGCTGTCTGAGCATGACCTAACAGAGTATTGAAAAAGTCTTCAGATTGCCAGCATTCATTCTCAAAGTAGACATTAATGGTAGAGGGAAGGAAACTGTACTTTAAAAGGCTAGTGTTAGTATGGAACTATTGCTTTAAATAAAATCCTAGGCTTTGGAATAAGGTGATTATTAACTTTCCCACTCACTGGAGTACCTTCCCATAATGGTTGGTGACAAAGGTGGAATGGTAATTGACTTAAATGGTAAGAAAATTGCAAACTAAGCTTTAGAGTGTGTGAGCTTTTTCTTCCCTTGCAGTCTCACAAGGTCTCTGTGTGGTTACTGTTGTGAGGCTACACCTGCACAATTCTAAGTTCAGTCTTGTCTCCTTGAAAACTAGTTGCTGCAGGGCCATTTTTTGGGTGCTATATGTACTCATTGTATCTATTTCAATTAGTTTCTGCTGGACTTGCCTGCTCTGAGACAGTGCTGAGCAGGAAGTGATAGGTCGCTATAACATCCTGGACTGAATCATGCTGAAAGAATGGAAATTGCTGATGCTTCCTCAGGCAAATCTGCGCCTGTAGCTTGTGGAGAGTACTGCCACATGCATTTGGTTGGGGCCTCTCTCTAGTTGGGAAGATCAGAAAATCTTTTAGCTAAACACTATCAGCTAGGAGCTTTTTTTAAACTGTGCTGTAAGTCCTACTGGAAATAGTGAATTCTCTTCAGGAGTGGGAAAGGGGAAGGGTATTGATTAATGCATAGAGTGTCTATTGGATACAGGTACTCAGGTTTATGGAAGTGTTTCTGTCTTATCATTTGAGGCTGTTTGTTTCTGTTTGGTTTTAGAACATTCTGGAACTGACACTCTATGATAAGGATGTCCTTGTCAGCGATGAGCTCACGTCTATCGTCTTTGATGTAGGGGGCATGAAGCTGGGTCAGCCCTTGCTGCGCACTTTCAGTTTGAACCCTGAGGTTAGTCCCTGGCTTCCTTCCAGGTCAACTGTGAATAGCTGCATCTCATCATTACAGAAATCCAGCAGTACATGCTAGTTGATTTATCTGTATGTAGAAGCCAGAAAGGGAAAATGTGTCAGCAGGTGACAACAGCATATATGGTTTTACTATCATCTAAGATGTTTCTAAAATTCCTAGGGATTATTTTTGTGTGTGTCTGTTCCACAGTCTTTCAGATGCCTAACTAATGAAACTTAGGATGACTGCTTTCTTTCAGAAGGTGTTAAAACACCTTTAAAGGGAACTGAATTTTCAGGAGACTAGAGGGGGCTTAAAGTGGGCTTAAAATTAAAGGCATTTGCAGTCAGCAATCATTGTGGGGACTGCAGACTGCCTAGTTGATCATCATCAGTTCCCAGTGAAGAAGTTTATTGCTGCAAAGATTACTTCCATATTTAATAAGTCAAAAGCCTAAGAAAAGGCTATTTTCCCTGAGTTATGTTCAGTTACATTTAACCTCTGCTTCATGTGGGTGCCATGGGTGCATATTAGCTGCTCTCAGTCCCTGTCCACCTGTTTATGGACTTGCAACAAGACAGCTTGTTTTACGTAGCTAAAGCTACATCACGAGTCTGATCTTTTTTGTAACTGCTTCAAACACATTGCTGCAATAGGTCTGGATTAAAGCTGAGCTAATGATGTGTCTTCTTGAGAAATCTGGCTTCAGTGCTGTTAGTCAGTGCTGGTATAGTCAGAAGCAGACTAACTGGTATGCAGTTAGCAGGGAGGTGTTGGTCAGTGTCACAGGCACTCTAAATTATTTGTGATCATGGAAAGAGGCTTTGTAACTCCCTTGTTCCCACTAACTCTGTCCCGTTTGCTGAATGCGTAAGTCATCTTGAGCAGTATTTGTGGAACTGGAAACTTCAGCTTCAGTAAAGAGAATTACATAGATTGGCTTCTACTTGGTTATTTTAAAAGCTGCATTAGGTCTGATATCAAGCATTTACAGTATGCTGTGGTAGGGGGAAAGATGGCTGGATCAATGTCTCCCAAAGACAAAGGCAGCTATGAGTTAAGAGTACAGTCTGCTGATATAATAAATGGGAGGAAGCACAAAGCCTCATGTAGAAGCTGTTTGCAGAGATGGCACTGCAGTGGTATTTGAGCCAGAAGAGTTTTGTGGGGTTTTTTTTTGTTTGGTTTGTTGGTTTTCTTTTTCATTAGCAGGGTAGTGGATCTGAGAGCCAACTGTCACTTGTGTGCACTTGTGTCCTCAAACATAGATGTGTCTGGTCATATAGGATATGTCCAGGAGGAGAGGAATATTTAAAGAACAACAACAACAAAAGGCATAAATTTAAACTTTCCAAAATTTAACTGAAGCTTTTGTAAAAGCCACAAAAATAGTTATTATAGTTTGTAACAAGAAGAACACTTAATCTCTTGGAAAAACTTCTCATAATGATATTCAAGATAAAGGGTCACGTGTGTCCAACTTTTATTTTCAAAGGCTAATGAAGAGCTGGACGTAGAGTTTTACTTGGAGAAATGGTGAGTCTTACCTGAAGAGCTGAGTGAACTTGTGCTCTGCAGATATGTTGTCTTAGTTGTTTTTTCTGTGCAGGGTCAGTCTTGCCCATAAAAAGGCTAATGCTGTACAGTTCTCTGTGGTGTTCAAGTTGATTCACCAATGGCTGATCACAAATATGCTTAAAGCTCAAGTCACCAAAACTTTTAGGGTACCAAATAAGAAATAAAATTTTGCTGGACTTCATGGGAATGGCAGCGCTGCAAAAGAAATTAATATTTTGTGTATGAGTTACTTAGGACTGGAAAGCTTTCACAGTTAACCTTGCAATATAAACAAATGGATACTTTATCTGATAGTCTATCTAAGCTCAGCTTTTCTCTAGGTTTTCAAAATAACTGAGATGGGGAGGCCTTATAGCACATGCTTATAGTTGCAGACAAATTTTTTCTTCAGTGTTTTTCCCCTCATTGTTCTATGAAGGGAAATATACCTGGTGTCAGTCTAGTTTGCATAGATCTCTCACACCGAGGACCTTTCTCCCCCACCACTTATCCAGGCAGTTAGTTTATAAAGTAGGATGAAGCAAATTAAAAACAAAACTCATTTGCATGAAATCTCTTCCTTTCACAGCTCAGATGCCCCTACAGAGGTATTGACCAATGGAGTCCTTGTGGTGAGTACATGGAAGTCTATTACATATATGTTGGGATTTACTCCTCAAACGTAGGTTTTTAGTAGCAAGAGGATAAGAGTTGTTGAGAATTCCAATCCTGCTTCCAAATAGCTCTTACTCTCTCCCGCATCTGCCCCTCTTTTTTTAATGTGCTGGTTTAAAAAGCTTTGTCAATTTTTAAAACTTGATACCAACTCACAGAAAGGGTTGGTTTTGGGGGTTTTTTGGTGGGGAGGGGGTTGGGTTTTTTTTCCAGTAGGGCTGTTTTTAAAAGTATAAGCAAGAAATGTCTTTAGGAGGCTAGTGAGTCTTGCAGACTGTATTGAGGTTTCTAGCCTAGATGCTGGCCAGGTACAGTTCCCCTTGTTATCTTAACATGTATTATTTCTAAGCTTTTATCAGTGCCATTAGTAAGTAGGTGATGCCTTCTGTTCTCAGACTCAAGAGTTTTGGTCTTGAGGGATTAGTCTGTTCTCTTGGCGCAATCAGTCTAAGAAAATCAGTGCATTATACATTAAAAATACAGGTGTTACCACCTCTTTTCTGCCCTCAAACTAAAGGGACTGGAGCGATGTTTTTAATAAGGAGAAAAGGATGGGAAAGAGCTCATCATTGTTGAAATGTAGAGTTTTTATATTTTTTCAAGAAAAATTGGTGGCATTTAACAGCCTAGTTCTGCAAACTATTTCACATGAGAGAGTCTTTTGTGTTCCCATTTCCCATAGCAAATTAGTGTTACATTCAAGCAGTGGAGTAGTATCTTATCTTTTAGAGCAATTATGGCCAATTAAGTATCTCATCTGCTGTCCTAGAAGGGAAGCTGGCGATTGAATGGCATGAGACACTAAATTTCATGAGGACATAGACAATCCAGGACAGAAAGTCATGGCAGAATTTATGAAGTGCTTGCCTGGATCTGAACAAGTACTGAATAGGTACTCACACATGCATTAGAAAAAAAAAAAGGTAAAACAACAGAAAAAACCCAGGTGTTGAGACCTTGTAACTATGAAGTACCAGTTGCAAAAAAACCCCAGTAACTGGAATAGAAAGAGTGGTTTTGATTTTGAAACAAGCAAATAATCCCATCCTGCTAAAATAAAATTTGCTTTTTATTTGAAAGATCAAAATAATCCATAATGTTTTTTTGACAGCTTGCAGCTGTAAACCTATACCTAATATAGTAGGTGGATTAAGCTTCAATAAAGAAGTGAACTTAAAATCTCATAACCAGAGGTGGTTTCTTTTCTTCATAGGTTCATCCTTGCTTGTCTCTGCAAGGCACTGTCAACAAAGAGGAAAAAACAGGAGAGAGACAGCAAGGTAGGGCTGCCTGCAGAGTTGAAGTCAGATCTACTTTTCAGCATGTTTATTCCTTGGGAGAGGGGGGAGACTTGAGTCTCTGTCTATACAGTGCATTTTTATTTACTGACTGCAAAATTGACTTTTTAAGTTAATTTTGCTTTTATTTTTAATGCTAAATAGTATTGGGTCACATCCACTGGTACCACACAAGAGAGTTTTTGCTTGTGTTTTCATAGTCTCAGCTACACTTAACAAGTATCTGATTTTCAAAATTTATTTAAATGGCTCCTGTGGTCTAAACTTCTTATTCTAATGCACAGGGAGCTGTGAGGTCAAGATGTCTGTTCCAGGGGCATATCAGAAGCAGTTGTGTATTCCCTGGAGGCCAGGCAATGAGAAGGATTATGGAACCTCATTTGTCTTTCACGTGGATAAAGAAATGTGTCCAGAACTGCAAGTGGAGCTGGAGCAAACCATATCTGTCCTACAGGTAAGCATCTGTGCTGACTGGTACAAAGTTTACAGACTACTTTTGAATAAATACACTCTGAAACCATTACCTTTTGGTCCATGAAAGTGTCCTTAAACATAAATTGAACAGCCTTAATTTGATTATGAGAAGGCCAGGGACTTCTTTAGATGTTTAGGGATGTCAGGTTTTTGTATATTATTCAGCCACCCGTGGATGTCAAAAGCTTGCACTGGAAGCAAGTTTCTTGGGGAGAACTATATGTATGTGGTGCTAGGACCATCTATGATGAAGGTTACTAATCACTTCCAGATACACCTTTTTGATCAAACTTAACTCTGTAATGTTGTAATTGCTCAGATCAAAATTTTGTAGGCTAGAAGCCTGTCTTGAATGAATGTATTATTTTTCTGTTACGTATTAGGAATTTATGAGCAGAGATATAAGTTTTTCTCTGTCATTGCTTTTTACACGTTACTATTTTTTTTATTTTAAAAATTGAATAAAAATGTCAGACTTTGCATTGGATCTTTGACATTGGGAAAGGAGGTGAACTTGTCTTAGAAGTATATCCTTCCCAACACTTTAAAATCTGTTCAAACTTGGGGTTAAAAAAATCTGAATCTGTACATGCTTGCTACATGAAGACATCTTTGCTTTCAGCTGTTAAGATATGCTATAGCAAGTCTTTTCTGTCAGAAACTTGTAGAGCACTTGCCACTTGCAAGGGTTTATTTAGCTTTTTCTATCACTTCACAGTTTCTACAGGTACCCATGCAGTATGTGTATCCCATAGGAGTGACTGAATGTTCATTGTGGTGACTGCTCCCAGTATGGCCTGACACTAAAAATGAGAGCAAGGAAACTATTTATTCTGTAATGTTATTCATCCCCACAAGCAGTTGGGCAGCATGAATGCAGATGGTGATCTTTACTCTAGAGGCAGCTATGGAGAAGAGAACAAAAAAAGAATATGGAAGAATAGCTTTGCAGTAGAGTTGGTTGGGCAGCAAATGTGAAATGAAGAGAGAGACCTGGACTTAATTAGTCAAAAACTCAGAGTCAGGCAAGCAAAAACACAGTAGACGTCAACCATGGAGATTAGCCCAGGTGGTAAACCTCAACCAAACCACCCCTGGTAGCTAGCAGAACATACTCCTTCAAGAGCTGGCCTATAGCACAAAGCTATCCAGTATGGCCTTTCCTCTCTTATCAGAGGTAGGAGAGTGCCAGGAATATAGTAATGTTGCTTGCCCTGTACTTAACAGGAGCAAATAACATGCATTTAGGAGGAGGACAGTGGGCTTAGAGGGACATTTGAGTCAGGACAGCTGCTGTGAAATCTGTGGGTAGTTCCTTATCTGTCTTCAGTTCTTGTTGTGAGAAGGGTGACAACGTGTTGTTTCTTTAAGCTGCTCTCTCCTCCCAAGGGTTGAGGCCTGCAGTGTGTGTAAAGGCTCCAGCCCACCTGGTAGGCTGTGTAGGTTTGAGTGTGGCCCTGTGATATAAAGGGTTTTTTAATATGTCTCTCTTAAATTTAGGAATCTGCAGAAAGCTCTGTGTTAAGAGAGCTTGCCACTTGCTAATACGACATGGAAGAAAACTCAAAGATTTCCTGGCAAACTTTAATTTGCTCTGCTTGTAAAGATAATTATGGTTTTTTAATTGCATGCTCCCATTTGTTCCTAAGGCTATTATCTTATTTCCTGCTTAGTGGTATTTTTTCTGTATGTCTAACACTGTTGCCTTGTTGGTATCTTTTCCAAATCCTGATTTGAAGACAGAATGCAAGTTCACTTGTGAGTTTTCTGACACATGTCAGAACACAATGATTTTGGGAGGAAATTTTCTATTTGGAGGTAAAGATTTTTTCCTTGTGGCAGAGAGCTATATTTTAAAAAAAACCCCAAACAACCCCAAAAAAAAAAAAAAAAAAAAAAAAAAGAAGCTATTTGAGTGACACAAAAAATCCCAGCAAAGATCTGTCAAGCAGAGCACAGGATGATCTTGAAAAGCCCTAGACTTTTGGGAAAGATTTAGTTATAATGATCGTATGGATTGTTTACTGTTTTGACATATGAAAGTAATATCTAACTTTTTTCTGGAGAGCTCAAAAAACATTTTGTTCTTTATTAGGATGGTATGAACCCTCATATTGAAAAGCATACTACAGTTATGGGATTGGGGACTGTACCAGTGAATTCCCTTCCTATTGGACAAAAGGTTGATAGAATCGTTTCTCTGGGAGAGGTAATGTCAACATTTTGCACTTGTTTTAACATGCTTGGGATAACTTTTTCCCCATTGCCTATAGACATTTGGAAAGTTAAGCTGCACATGATTAGGAGTGCCATTTTCTTGGCTATCTAGAATGAAATACTGAGATTACTCAGTGCAATTCTTCTAAAAATGTTTTCATGGCTACATCTTGAAAAATAAGTATAAAGTTCATCACTTTCGCAAGCAAAAAGTCTGTTAGGGTATGAATGAAAAATACCAGAGGAGGCAAAAAGCAAGAATCTTGCAGAAGAAATAATTTTCTTCACCCTGCTCTCTGAGTAAATGTTTTTGCTTTCTGTGGAGACTATTGAAAATGTCTAAAATAGGTGCAAAGGAAAGGTGTTCCAGAGATGTAGTTTAGTGGGTGAGTGTGCTGTTCTGGTTAGTATCTAGTGATGCTGTTGATGTCTTAACCTCTAGTTAGTAGTTCCACCTATGTAATTGCTACCAATTGCAAGATGTGTTCTCTCCTTTCACAGGGACAAAGTTTGGATATGAGTTTGAAAACTGAAGAGAGGTGAGTAGGAGCCTCCAAGACCTCTAAAAATCAGGAAAGGCCTTTATTCTCATAGTGAAGGAACTGAGTGACTCTCCCTGCTCTTCTGGGAAGTTCTCTGTTCTGTCTGTTGCCTCCATTGATCTCTTGGGATACATTAGAGAAAAATACCTGGTTGTTTTTCTTCTGAAGGCTGTGACTCTTGACTTTGCAGATACTGTCTATTGAATTGGTGTCAGTCCTGCTGAAATCTAAACAAATTTTGTGTTCCTAATACTTAAACATAAAATAGCTGGTGGTGTAAATATTAATCAGCTTTCTTAGATACACGTAGTTTCCAAAATATGTGCAGTGCTGTACTGACAAATAGGAAAGGACATCTCAGTGTGTGAAGAGCTTGAACTATAAAATAGATGAAGGGTGCAAGAAAGGAGAGATAAGGAAAGAATAACACACAAAACTGAGCAGTTGGCTAGTAAGTTGGTAGGGTCATTTGGTATATAGTAATTAACTGAAGATCCTGCTCCCCTTTCACAAACTCATGGCAAGTTTATTGGCGTTCAGTTGTCCCCTTCTGCCTCTTAAGTTTCGAAATTTCTCTTTTAAAATCGTTCTTCCCCTCATTTCTCCATCCATGTCAATACAGTGATCTCAGTTGTTCCTCATGCAATCTTCTTTACCTACTGAGAATCTTTTCTTTCTTTGTGAAATTCTTGAAGCTTAATCTGAATACTGTTTGACACAACCTTTGTATTTATACATTAAGGAAGAAATACAATAGGGAGAAGTTTCATTTTTACTTCCAAAAGCTGCTGTTACAAAATAGCTGGTGTATAGACATACACTAAAACTTCATTTAACAGTTTGATCCAGTGATTCAGATCAGCACCTAGACTGTGTATTCACAGAAACTGATTTTGCCTGGTAATTACAAATCCTTGATGATTTTGGGTTTTTTTGTTTTAATTTCTACTTCAGCACTTGGGATCTTGACATACGTCTGGGTTTTGACCTCTGTAAAGAGGAGAGAGAATTTTTGGACAAAAGGAAGAAAATAGTTTCAGAGACACTGAGGAAGGCTCTTCACTTAAAAGAATCCCCTCCAAAAGATGAGGTATGGAGCACAGTGCTGTAATGAGATATGTAAAATCCTTTGTGCTTGGTTGATAATTAGGTATTGTAGGATTCTTTGCCCGTAACCAACAGAAACCATGGTTTGCATTCACCATGGTCTGAGGTAGATCCCTGTGACATTTCAGTTCTGAATTCTCAAATGTTGTTATATTTCTAAAATTCTGAGGGATATGTGTGTGTTTTGGAACACAAAAAATTGAAATTTCAGAATGTATGTACCTTCTTTAGTTGAACTCTTGTATCTTGGCCTTTGAGCTCTGAATTGTGATGGGAAAGTCTGTTTCAGAATGGTTAAACTGAAGCTCAGATCACAGGAACAGCTTCCTAATTGCTGATTTGAGGACACTGTTATAGCTAGGTAGCCTGATACCTTGCTCTGTGATCTTTGGCTGCTGTTATAAGAATTATTGCCCTTTTAATGTTCTTATGTTTATATTGTATGGCATGCAAGTAAATGTGTGATAATATACATAACAAGTTCAGTAAGTGGCTGTCCCTAAGATGACACTGCTATGTTTTATAGTAAACAATATATTTCAATTACAAAGTAGAGAAAGGAGTTCTGGTTGAAATCAAACCTGAAATTACTTGAAATGTAAATAGAAATAGAGATTTTTATCTCCTGTTTTTATAAGAATGAGACTGAAATGGGATTAGTTCTGTAATTTATTGGCAATTCAAAAGTCTGTGATTGTGACTGAGTTTGCTGCCTGCAGGTTCCAGTTGTAGCAGTACTGGGGTCTGGAGGTGGGATGAGAGCACTGACTTCGTTCTATGGCAGTCTTGCTGGGCTTCAGCAGCTGGGCCTTTTGGATGCTGCAATATATCTGTGTGGAATTTCTGGGTCTACTTGGTAAGTTACATGCAGTGTTGATTCCAGAAACTTACAGATGAATATAGTAGCGTTGATGCAAAATAAGGCCAAAACTGCATTTGTGCCATCTAGACGGACAACGAGGTCAAATATTTCATCAGTTCTCACCTGTGAGTTCTGATGGGGATCCTAAAGAGTCCAAGAGATCCATTATACTTCTAACCCATACAGCTACTGGCTAAATTTATGAATCTGCTGCTTTTGCAAGCCTGGCAGTTGAATATTAGAATGTACTACGTGAATAAAACTGCTGTGTGTTCCCTCAGAGCCCTAACTTCAAAAACTTTCCAACACCTTCCAAAATGGTGTATGCAGCTGAATAGAAGGATAGCACCAGCTTGCTCTTTGGTGGACTGGAGCAATGTGCTGAAATGTTAGACATGGCTAGAATGTTTCAGTAGTTCAGTTCTTGGAGTTTGTGGCGAAGTCGTCCCTCATAATTACACATTGTTTTCATGAAATGATTTCACTGAGGAGTTGTGCAACCTGACAGTATAATCCTCCCTTCCAGAGCTTTATGTGTTAAATTGACTCCTATGTATCTAGTTCTTCCACTAACCTTGTGATCTGGCCTGCCCCTTTTGATTCAGAAACAGACTTTCAAACAAATGTAGGCATCTGTTCACGTGGATAGCCAACAGGCCTAACCAGTTTCTCATTTAATTAGACCTGTGTTCTGATGAAGGCTATGGCCTCTATTGCTATGTGCAGTAGCACCCTTGCTGCCAGCCAGTCTCTCAGGGTTGTTATGGCCTGGAGTTAACTCATCTTTTTGAACTGGTTCATGTGTGCTAGCATATGATGCTTGAAACATCCTTGAAAGGTAGGTTAGCAATCAGGATGAAGTTGTCCTGTAGGTGTCAGGGTTTTCAGCATGTTTCAGAATTCAGAAATCCATTATTATGGTCTCTTTTCTCTTCACGATGTTTTGTGTTTTAGCTAGACTTCTTAAGCTTTTAGTTTGGTGCTGCAGCACTAATTATAACTAGCTAAAATTGTTTACACAAGGGTCATTATTACTGATGACGTTAATATAAGCATTTTCAGGTGTTTATCGACATTATATCAAGACCCTGACTGGTCACAGAAAGACCTTCAAGATGCAATCAGAAGAGCTCAGGGTACTGTGTCCAGCAGCAAAGCAGGGGCATTTTCCCCAGAACGACTGAAATACTATTTCCAGGAGCTGAATGCAATGGAGATTAGTGGACGGAAAGTTTCCTTTACAGATTTGTGGGGCCTTATTGTGGAATATTTCCTACAACAGAAGGTAAAAGAATTCACGTTTGGAAGTGTATTGCTGATTGTCTTCCAGGTGGGAGCTCTGCCCATCCACATGTTTTGTGTCAAGAAACCAATTACTCTCTACCTTTGTGAACTGTTCTGGAATAGGTGGTGTGGAATAAACATAGGGAGTTCTCATCTCTTTCTGTCCTGGGGTTCCCAGCACCCTTCTTTAGTAAAGAATTATGAAGTCGTATAGATCAGTCATATAGAAAAATGTAGTGTTTATTTGGAATGACTGTTACTAAATTAATAGCTTCTTTACTGGGCAGGTTAAGCCTGAGAGAATGATGTTGGTTTAGCAAAATGGAATTACTGTGCAGTATTTGCTATGCTAATCAAAGTCGGAAATCAGAGGGGTAACTAGTTTATTAATAACACTAGACATTCTAAATATGCAACTGCATAAATATTCTGGCAAAATCTAACCATATGCATGGACAGAGGGAGGAAAAGGGACTTTGACTCAGTAGCACTATTAATCAGAAATGCTAAGCAACAGCTTCAAACTATCGAAGTATGGACACAGAACTTACCTGAGTAAAGTGTGCGTTTCCTTCCTTGCTTGGACCAGGAAGATCCATCAAAGCTGTCTGATCAGCAAGCAGCAGTGAAATGGGCCCAGAACCCCTATCCTATCTATGCAGCTGTCAATGTGAGACCCAATATTAGCAGTGGTGACTTTGCAGGTATGAACATGGCAAACTTATTTGTGTCTGCTAAAATTCATAAATTCCTTTCACCTATCCAGTTCCTTGCGTAGTGAGTGGCTGCCAACAGGAAACATGGCTTAAGCAGCAGCTGGTATTGCAACAGGCAATAGGATACTGCTTGGCAGAATGCTATCCTGATTGCAAATGTCTTCATGGTGGCCGTAACAGAGAAGTGAGGTTCAACTCTGCTGGCCACTCCGCATGTTTTTCTAGAAAATGCCTGAAATTTTCAGGAACTGAGAGGGAAGATTCTTACAATACGTGAGTCTGTGCCTGATCAGAGGATTGGAGTCCTTGGTAATTAGGTGACCTACTTTCTTTTATAGTCTCAGATAATCAATTTGTATAGGATTCACGTAAAATGATGGGTTGGCAACCTTGTAGCATGCATCATCAAAATTGTGGTTTTTAGCAGCCTGGGTTCTTGCTGGTTATACAATTACAGTAAAAAAGATTAAGGCCAGTCCTATTCCAAGTCACTTGAAACTTTAAATATGATGCAACAAGTGAGGGTAGATACAGTGAGACAGGAACAGAAACGCTTGTGTCCCATCTGTGTACCACTATGGGACTTTTGTTTGTTTTGCTCTGGACAAGTGTGCGTGTATGACAGTGAATTTGATTTGTAAATATTTGTGGAAAGCTTTCAAGCATGAGGGGACACTTTGATAAGCAGACAGTGAAGTCTGACACAGTGGGTCAATTGAGTTTTCAAGTCAGTACTGTAGTAGTTGCTGAGACATGGTAAATAGCATGAAGAAAGGCTGAGAAAAGTGAATTAGCTTCCATTTGTGATGGAAAAGGGAGCCATCAGAATGGTTTAAAGTGGAAGTAAAATAGGTTATTTCTGCAGTAACAAAGTCAAGATGGAGCAAGATGGGATTTTAATTTTTTTTTTCCAAAAAGCAGGAAGAAAGGAGTTTGTATTAGTCAATGAAAATCTGTAGAAGAGTTATTAATCGTGTAAGATAGAGGATCACTGAGAAGAGTGGCAGGGAAATCCATAGTGAAGGTGAAAAGCAGAGGGAGACTCCCTTCTGTCACCCTTGTGTGAACAGAAATCAAATCAGTATTTTCACCTACGTTTACTCTGAGATTAATAAATATCCTATTGGCTTGTTCTTAGAATGGTGCGAGTTCACTCCCTATGAAGTTGGATTTCGCAAATATGGAGCTTTTGTCCGAACAGAGAACTTTGACAGTGAGTTCTTCATGGGACGGCTTGTCCAGAAACGTCCAGAGCCTAGGATTTGTTTTCTACAAGGTATGATCTTACAGTAATGAATAAAATGGGGAGATGGAAAGGAGCTATGCTGCTTTTGGGGCTCATCAACATAAACCCATGCCTTTTTGTTCCTTCCTAAAGAATTTGAAGAAGGGAAAAATGTAAAATCTTTCTCCAAAGGTTTAGGTGTATGTTCAAAGTATTACAGTCTGGTGTCCTGAGTCTGCAAGAAGACTCTTTTTATGAGCTGCCTGTCAAAAACTTCTGCTTTAGGTCTTCCCGTTCTCTTGCCATCTTTCCCTTGCTGATAGAAGAGATTTTCTCTTGGAGAAGTTTCTGCATTGTATTATTACATCAGAATTTGTCACATGATTAACTCAAAGGTTTAAACTCAAACATTACCTGTTAGGATAGTAGGGATCAAGTGACAGCCCTCTCCCATGATGAATGGCAGCTGAATTATAGGCCTTTTGGTTACACTGTGAAAAGCCTTTTGAGTATTAAATTCTTCCGTGTTTCTCCTGCAGGAATGTGGGGCAGTGCCTTTGCTGCAAGCTTGGATGATATCTGCCTGAAGGTGGTTGGTATAGGGCTGGGCTTTCTAGATTCGTTCAAAGATGTTATCAAAGTTGTAGGTAAGAACATGCATTAAAATAATAGGATTTTTCAAAAGATTCCTGTTTTTTGAACGATCCTACAAATAGTATGACTCAAAAATGTGCTGTATTTTCAAAATCAGCATAAAGGATGGATTTGGACAGATCTCTCTTGTACTGTATTATTCCCTTCCATCACACATATAGCGAAGAGAGCAATTATAGTTTTCCAGTACACTTTCTCTTCCTCCCTTTTTAAAATTTTGTATCTGACTTTGACTATAAATTTGGGCTAGTTCTGGGAGCTGACTCAAACACATATTGCAAGTGCAGGGTTTGTAGTCATGAGAAGAGGAAGAACAGAAACTGGACTGCTAAGTAGGAGGATGGAAAACAGGTTTTCAAATCCCTCCTTGGCCTGATTTTTGTAAACTTGGATAAGCTGGTTCTATGTTTATGCGTTTTTCTCCGTTTGTACAATGCCTCCCTAGCAGTGAAAAGGAAGTGTATTAAAGGCTGAGAGTTACTCAGGTGCATAGTTATAGCCTTATAGTAAGTAGCAGGGGGAGATATTTTTTTTATCTGCTTTTGCAGCCCCAGTTTTTCCACCCATGCTTTTGTTGTTGTAACTATAAATGCTACTGTGTGTGGATGACTGTTGTTGTTTTGTAAGATGGAAGTTGTCATCACTTGGTAACGAGGATTTCTTTGTGTGGGTTTGAAATGCATATGGACAATGATTTGTGTGTAATGCTATTCCCTTTAAACAGGGCAGGTAAATTATCCAGCTATAGAATATGCAGCTCATTTAAATTTCATTACAATACTTTTTTTATTAGAGGACAAACTCAGCCTTAGGACAACTGGTTAAATATTGTAGAAAAAAAGTCTGATTGAAATGTTGGAGCTGGACAAATGTTTTCTGTGTGTTCTGCATCCTTCTGTGGCTTCTGCAGATGACTGCCGAAGATTCCATTTCCGAGATCCAACATGGCTGAAGACTCGCTTGGTTATACCTGGGGGCCCCTTGTTACAAATTTTTCAGGATTTCTTCAAGTCCCGGGTCACATGTGGAGAAACCTTCAACTTCATGCGGGGATTGTATCTTCATAAAGATTATGTTAACATCAAGAAATTTGTGGCTTGGAGAGGTAAATGAGTCTATATGTATCTGGGATGTAAAATAGCATGTTAATGTTCTGTAACAGTCAATGTTACAGAACGTAAGTGAGCTTGACTTTGTTCCACTGAAGTCAGGGAATTTACCCCTTCTTACACTGTAGCAAAAAATTTGATCCACTATTTGTGTTGTGGCATATAAGGCAACCTCATCATCAGACTTTACAGGTCAGTCTCAGATGAATGTGCATGTTGGAATGTCTTTTTTCTTCTTATAGCCCTAGCATAAGCTTTGTTTGTTGCTTGTTACTGAGAGGTGTGTAATGATTCGTTATAGTTACTTGTGTTACTTGGAGTGTCTTCTAGGCACTCATCTGGATGCATTTCCCAACCAGCTGACCCCCATGGAAGAAAGCTTGTATTTAGTGGATGGTGGCTTTTCTATCAACTCTCCCTTTCCTTTGGTACTTCAGCCAGAGAGGGATGTGGATGTTATCTTGTCATTCAATTTTTCCTGGGAAGCTCCCTTTGAGGTAAGAGATGTAGCTGAGCATTATTACATAAAGATAAAAGCACAGAATCATATTCACAACAGCAGCAGATCAGTTGATGTTGAATACAAACACTAATGAAAGAATGCATTAAAATAAATCCTTACCTTTTTCAAATATTATTGTACTATTTTTTTTTTACTGTGAATGTCATGAGGAGATGGAAAGTGACAACTGTAGTAAGATTCAAAACCTTTCAGAAGCCTGGATAGATTGTTATCTAAAATAAGAATATTTGCTTGGCTCGTATGATCCTTGTTACTTAGATGTATGCTTCTAATGGAAAAGTGGCTATTGGTGATTTTCTTCACGAAAACAAGTTATTTCCTTTCTATACAAGTGTTTATGTTTAAGTGCAGAAAAGTCAAAGTGAATATATTTAGAGTAACAAAACATAAAAAGTCACAGCTGCAAACTGTTGATGTTTGGTAGCAGTTCTCAGTTCTGCTCTTCAGTCTTCTTCTGTATCACCAGCCAGAAAAATTGTTTCTGCCAATTTGAAGTTGGATTTCTGTCACTTTTTTTTGTGAAGGTCTATCACCCTTTGAGAATTGTAGTTAGATGATCTTAGAGGTGTTGTTGATACTCTATCGAAATTATTTTTGTTCTTTGACAACAGGTTTTAGAGCTGACTCAGAAATACTGTGAGGAGCGGGAAATTCCTTTTCCAAAAATCAAATTGAGTGAGGAAGATGAAAAGAAGCCAAAAGAGTGTTACTTGTTTGTGGATGATGATAATCCAAAGGCTCCAATTGTGCTCCATTTCCCATTGGTGAATGACACCTTCCAGAAATACAAAGCTCCAGGTAAGGGAGCTGTATCTTAAAGAGCTATTTTTACAATTGTTTGGGTGTGTTGATGGGGAAAATTCAGTGGGCTCAGTGTCCCTCCTTTCATTCTTCTTAGTATTACCCTGTATTTATTAAATTGTTACTTTCATTTAAGGTGGAATTAGCTTCTGCTAGTTTTTGTGGAAGGAAGAGTGGGAGAAGAGGCTGACAATAAAAAAAAAAAACGACAACAAAACAATCTAAAGGCTGAAAGAATCAAAATTAGGCAATATTTTTGCTTCTTTCTGAACCTTTCTGCCCTGATACCTGATTTTGTTACTTTCAGTTACTCTGAATATACATGAAAGCACTACAAATCAGATTAAATAAGTTCATTTCTTTATTGGATATGAATAAACCACTAAGAAGCAAAGTGTTGGGGACCAATCCGTATGTCAGATCATGTAACTCAGTGATAAGTGGCCTGTGCCCTTGTAGTGTAAGGTCAAGTGATAAATGATCCTTGCTTCATTTAATGTGATCTGTATAGACAGTAAGGCCCACCTCAGTCTATCCAGTAAGAGCACTGGAATGAAAGATAGAGCTATACCTTTAAGAGGAGACAGACAAAATTCAACGTCCTATTTCTCCCATGCTGGGAGGAAACAGCATCCTGAAGAAAACCTTTGGAATACCTAGAAATGAATGTGCAGGACTGACGCAGGCAAGGGAAATGTAAAGGACTCTCTAATGCTATCTATATTAATACTATAATGTTTGCCAGGCCCTGGCTGCATTTACTTATCAATGGTGAAGAGTTTCAAAGTATTTGGCTTGAATATGGCTCAAGACTACTATTTCTAGAATAGCAACAAGCAAAAGTGTTTTTAGCAAATTACTTTAACGTTCATCTTTCAAGATTGGTATTTATAAATTTAAGTGACAGGGTGCTAAAAACACGAGTTACCATATTTTGAAGAGTATATATACTACCCTCCTAAGGTCAGTTGAACTCAGGGTGTTAGTGTTTTTTATTTTAGTGTAGAACAGTACTTCCAGAAGAGATGAGCTTTGTATTTCCTGTTTTGAGCATGATAATCATGGATGTCCTAAACAATTTACCACAATGAAAATGTATTTTAGTCCTGTATTTTGGAGTCTAGTGGAAGTAGAAAGAGTAATAATACTGTACCTTCAGCTTCCAAGCATTTTGGATCCTGAAGGAGCTGAAATCTCTGAGGAGCAGCTTTGCGGAAAAAGTTAAGGTTCAACAGTTATCTGTGGTATCCTCCTTGCAGAATCCAACTAAAATGAGCCTACTACAGCTGCTTGTTTTCTGTGGTTTGGTTTTTTCTTCTGGCTTTTTTTTTTTTTTTCCTTGCTGCAGGAGTTAAACGTGAGTCAGAAGAAGAGAAATCCTTTGGTGACTTTGTCATTGAGTCAAAAGATTCTCCATACCGTACACTAAATTTCACCTTTGAGCCGTACGATTTCATCAGGTTGGTGGAAGTGAATCGCTACAATGTTCTGAACAGCAAGGACACTCTCTTCAAAACCCTAAACTTGGCTCTGCAAAGGAGAAAGTTGAAGAAAGTCATCAATATGTCCAATACATAAGCAGCTTCCACAGCTTGAGGATACAGCCAGGCTGCAGTGTACAAAAGTCGTGTGGTTCAAGACAGAATACCAAAAACTAATAGCTGGAAACTGTCTTGTGAAGGGAGTAGCACATGTGACACTGAAAATCCAGATAACGGATGCTCTTAACAAAAACTCAAGGGATGTACAGTACAACATGGATGTTGCTTTGTCATGTGGGGCAGAGTAGGGAATTATCTAGGCCAGTATCTCATCTTAACTGGCTGGTACCAGATGACTAGGGAGGTCTATTCAAACAGTTCAAGCACCTGGAGAATAATCTTCCAAACTCCTCGGAGTGAAGCACCTCTTTTTGTCAAAGGTCTGGCAGCGTTCAAGGAAACACTGATTTCTCCTATACCTTTATCTCTCTTGCTTTTTGAACCTCCGTCCACGAACTTTCACAATTTACATCATCTGGCAAGGAACTCCACCAATTGTAACTATGTATGGAGAGAGGAAATGTCTCCTTTTGTTTTCAGTGTGCTACTGGCTGATGCCCATGTACTCTCAAGACTGAACGGTCAATATCTGCTTTCCATTTTTGCCATTCATGGTTTCAAAGATCTCTGTGATATTTGCTTCCTACCCTTCTCAAGGATTGTAATGGCTTTTAGTCTCCCAGAAGTTCAATACAGAGTACCTTACTTTTGTAACCATTTGTTTTTGAGGAAATAATAGTTCCCTTTTTTATATTTAACAATTAAAGACACCTCATGGGATTGTGTTGCTTCTTCCTACAGTTTGATCATCACGAGCTGATGAAACTTTAAAAATGCTGCAAGTCTCATCTTTCTCTTTCTGTGTAAGAGGAAGGAAGGCTCCTTTGATGAGTCTGAATTAGGTATTTTTTCCTTACACTTGGGTTTGCAATTCAGCCAGACCTTTGTTCAAGGAATTTCTGTGTGTGTCTATATATTTTAAAAACATGAATATTCAAGGTACGCACACCGTTTGAATGTGAATGAATAAAATGTCAGATGCTGCTATGCTATGGGATGGAATTCACCTCACTTTGCAGAAAGCTCAGAGAAAAGTACTGAATTATGCAGTTGGAAAATATGTGATACAAAAGGGTGGCGAACAAACACTGTTTACTTTTGTGGCTTTTACGTTGAGCTGAATGTACTGATTCTGTGTCTGAAAACTGGAGCCAGGAAATTTTTCTCTTCTGAAATGATGTAAAGGCATATAAGCGGGTATGGTTCTTGATATGTTTTAAATGTGTTTTAATAAACATTAGTTTTGCTAACGTGCTTTTCACAATTTTTCTTATGAACACTTGTCTTGATATATTTTTCCTTATTCCAATAAAAAGTAAGCAAAAATGTCAATGTAGTACTATATTGCATAGTTTCTTTTATTACGTCAGGGTACCTGACAGTGGGAAAGTGACTTACTAAGTCCATCTCGGACTGGTGCTGCACTGCAGTATAAAGTAATCTCTTCTCTTTGAGGAAGCGTGGCTCAAAACTGAGTTCTTTAGATGCATTTGAACCAGTGACTTCATCTGGGTGATTAAACTTCCTCGATATCTGGCAGGATGTATTCTTTATGTCCTTAGCACTTATTTACTTAAACTGAAATAAGAGAAACAGTCAATATTATAATTTTTCTTTATAACTGGTGCTGCATAGCTACCTGCTTTGTAGGATTTGGACATCTGTCATATTTGCTGACTGACTTTTGTATATTTTTCCATATAAGATTTTCAAGCATTATTGTCTCAGCTGCCTTTCAGCCTGCCACCATGCCATGCCTTTGAATGTTTGTTTGTAGTAGGATGGGAGTTTCCTTTGTTCCTATTGAGTTGTTATTCTTTCTTTTTTTTTTTTTTTTTCTGATGTGAATCTGAGTTGAACTGCATGGTTTGATTTACTTCTTTCTTGGTTTTGAGGTCCTTTCCTAATTGGAGATGCTTGGACACTGTGGAGATACTGGTATTTAGATACCAGCATACAAATGGAAAGTGGAATGTTTTTCACCAAAAACTGTATCTACTCAAATTTGCTAAGCATATATAATGGAGTCTTTTAAGGCACAGCTTCTCTATAAGTTCTTCCACAGTGGCAGGGCTTCTTTGTTGGAACAAGATATGGGACCTAATAGTTAATTTTAATTTCCTGCCCTGGTGTGTAAGTAGCCTTCTCTTACGGGTTTGTGTGACGGGGTTTTTTGGTAGCGGGGGCCGCAGGGCCGGCTCCTGTGAGAAGCTGCCGGAACCTTCCCCGGCTCCAAGTCGGACCCGCCTTTGGCCGAGGCCGAGCCCATCAGTGGCAGCGGTAGCGCCTCTGGGAGAATGGATTTAAGAGGGGGGGAACCTGCAGTGAGTAGTGGGGTTGGAATGTGAGAGGAACCCCTCTGCAGACACCGAGGTCAGCGAGGAAGGCAGGGGAGGAGGGGCTGCCCCTGCAGCCTGTGGTGAGGCGGCAGGCTGCCCCCCCCAGCCCATGGAGGGGAACGGGGGAGCAGATGCCCACCTACAGCCCGGGGAGGAGGACACCAGAGCAGGGGGATGACCCCCAAGATGGCCGCGACTCCATGGGGAAGCCCGCGCTGGAGCAGCCTGTGACTGAAGATCGGCCTCCAGAAAGGACCCCCACCAGGGAAGTTTGTGAGGAACTGTGGCCTGCGGAAAGGCCTCATGTTGGAGCAGTTCATGGAGGACTGTCTCCTGTGGGAGGGATCCCATGGTGGAGCAGGGGATGAGTGAGGAGTCCTGCCCCTGAGGAGGAAGGAGCGGCAGAGACAGCGTGTGAGGAACTGACCCCAACCCCTGTCCCCTGTCCCCCTGCGACACCCGAGGGGAGGAGGGAGAGAACCGGGAGTGGGGCTGAGGTGGGAAGGAGGGAGGGGTGGGGGGAAGGTGTTCAAAGATTTGGTTTTGCTTCTTATTATCCTGTTGTGATTTAATTGGTAGTAAATTAAATTGATTTTGTTTTTTCACCAAGTTGAGCCTGTCTTTCGCCTGTGACCATAAGTGGGGAGTGATCCCTCTCAGTCCTTATCTTGACCCACGAGCCTTTCTTTATATTTTCTCCTCATCCCACTGTGGCCAGCGGGGGGAGGAGTGAGCGAGCGGCTGTGTGGTGCTTTGTTACCGGCTGGGTTTAAACCACAACACCACTTCATTTGGTGTCCTGCAGGACGTAAACTCCATGGTGCTCCAAATTAGTTCTACTTGCCAAATTTCCTTCTCTTGCCCAGATGTAGAACAGGAGGTGGTGTCCTTGTTGTAGTCTTTGCTATGTTGTAATTGTGGCTTTTGATTTTAGACAGACAAAATTCATCATGAGGTTCTGGGAAATGTTTTGTGGCTCTACTTTTTGTGGTGGTTTAGGGAAAGGGAAGTTCATGTATCCTTTCTTGATTATTCTGTCACTGTCTGCAGCTGGTGGATTTGATAACTCATGAATCCCTTTCAGTCTTTTTTTATAATAATGCAGGGTCTATTGAAACACTTTTAATGAATTAAGTGTTTCATAAAAAGCTTATCATAGAAGAATTTCTGTATTCCACTATTAAATGCGTTTATATATGTGTACAGGCACATACAGTGGAAGATTGCTGGATAATGGAGAAAAAACCCCACAACAAATATTTTATTGACTCAGTGTTATTGGTGAAGGGAACAGTGTTCTTGGCGACTGACAGAAGTGGGGCTTCACCAACAGATGGCCAGACCCAATATAAAGACATGTTTGAGCAGTGACTGTCTGGAAAATCCAACGGTACCTGAGGTTATGAACTATGTATTGAGGTGACACATGTATGTCTCTGAAGGGAAAGGAGAAGAAATATAAGAGTTGGATGTGGAATTTTTCTTGGCAGAAAGGTGAGGAGCGTGCCAAGTGCTGCTGAATGTAAATTTATTTATGACCTAATTTTTTGAAATTCATGGTGGTACTACTAAGCTTGCTTGCTATCTGAAGGAATGTGGTCATGCATATCCCTGTGCTGCTCCTTCCTAAGCATAAAGATGTAATTAAAGCACTGCTGTGAGGAGTTGTGGTTCTTGTGGTTTGAGGAGCAGATTAGTGCATTTGAAAATGTTTCTTTACCTATTCCAGTATTTACATAGAATATCTCTAATATTCTTCCTCCACTTCTGACTTATGGTGAAACAGTAGCAGAGCTTAGTGAAGTTGCACAAAAGCATGAGATTGCTCCTTTAAATCATGAAAACATTCTTTATTGCTTGAAGGAATATTGATGACTCCTTTTTCTGTGAGACTATACCTTCTGACTGTGGATTTCCCAAATATCAAACTGGGAAGGGGAAGATCGCCACAATGGTATCAAACCTCATTTCTATTGACCCTTCATTTTCACAGCACAGATGCCCCCCACTAAGGCCATCACCACGGGTGTTTTGGTGGTGGTGAGTGAAACTTTGTCTTGAAAGTGATTGGATTGTACAGTCCGTGATTTAGCACTGACACGCATACCTGCATGCTCTTCCATACTCATCACGTTTTTCAAATGCATGAAAGGGAGATCGTGCTCTCTCACATGACACTGCAATGAGTCTCCACCCGCTCCTCAACAAGACATCACCTGCTGTATTTATAATCTTAAAATATCATAAGGCAAGACCTTGAGCTACAGGAACAGTAACTTCATTAGCCTGTTGCGAGAGTAGGCTGCCATAAAATGATATTTATTACTATCCGATTTCCTGCAAATGTCTGAGCAAATCTCTCTGAACTGAACTGTGTCTGACAGAAGAATCTTTCAATTTCAGGGCAAAATATGTCAGTTAGAATTGGGATTAGTAATACAGGAGAGACCTGGGAAACATTATGTTACAAACTATAAGCCTTGGAAATTACTAACTACAAGCTTTGTCGTGTACTGCATCTTCCCTGCTGTAGTTTTGTGGGTGTGTAATCATGCCTGTGATTTTGACTTATTGGACTTTATCCACAATTGCAGTTAAGCTCGGCAGTGCTGTTGGTGTGTGTGTGGGGGGTTTGTTTGGGGTTTGTTTGTTTGTTTTGTGAACTAGTTATTGGGTTGCTGACCATCACATTTAAGTCAGCTCAGGTCTGCTAAGAGTTGTATAATGTCCTACAAACCAGAAATTGTGATGAGAATTCCACAGAGACTATGATTCATGCTTCATGTAGTTTCAACCAAGGGTGTTGATGTAAATATCAGGCTGAGTTTACCTTAAGGGTAAATGTGTAGACCTGCAAAGCGTGATTAAGTAGGTGTGATAACTCAGAGGAGTTGTTCAGAAAATTATGGATGAAAATTCAGTCCTCTTCTTTTTTGGGGGGGAAAAAAAAGAAAAAAAAGTCCTGCAATATCATGGGTAACTAAATTTTATGTGCAACCTTCAGCTTTAAAACAAACAAAAAGAATCATTACATAATCCCAATTGGGAGGGGCGGGGACGGGAATCTTATGAAAGGCTAATTATAGTTACTGGTCCTGCCAAACCTGACCACCACAAATATTTCCTTCTGCTTTGTAACAAGTGGAAATTACAGTAGGTTTCTGCAACATTGCTGTGAGGTTAACCAATCTCTATACCTTTGCAATACATTCTTTTCTATCTCCAGTGCTAAGGGTTCCTATTGCAAAGCAGGTATATGCATATAAACCTAAACTGTAATGCAACCATTGTACAACTATAGCATTGTTACGCCCTCCTCAGAGTTTGTAGACTCATTGCAGGCATATCCATATTTTAAATGCAGGGGATTTAAATTTTCAGGCATATTTTAAATGTGGGTATGTTTTTCCTTTAGCATTCCACCACACAGCCGGTCACTAACACTGTAGAGCAATGGAGTTCCCCTGCTGTTAAGATTATTTCCCAACTCACCGTGGATTATTTTTTTAGTTTTTGCTGCTAGGAAATCAAGGAAGTTGAAAAGCAGAGCTGGAAATGAGAAGCTGGGGAGTAGCTTCAGAGTGGATGGGACTGTATTTTACAAGTGCTTCGTGAATGCTTTGTCTGCAAAGGTTAGCCTGTGTTTTCTAATGAGGTATTCTAGAAAATGACACCTGGACGGCTGCATTCATTACTCCATTGTGAAACACAGCAAGTTTAAGCGTGTTTTATCTGTGGATTTCACCTTGTCCTTTACTGTGGATCCATTACTGGAATCTGCATAATGATGCATATGATGCTTTAAGGAAAATATTACACCATAGGTTCATTTAAAATGTGTCAACAGCATTAAAGCACTGTGTCAGAAAGAAATGAGGGGAAAAAAAAATCAGAAAAACATGTATTCTGGTTTAACTGATACCAGATGTCACATACCTAGGGTTACATGCAGAGGTCTGTGTCCTGTGGCATTCACAGTACACACCAGGAAATGGAAGTCGGCTCCATTCAATTAGCAGCTGATTCAGGTTGTCTACCACAGTTTGCTGTCTGTTTTCTATCCAACTGTTGTGGGATATTTATTCTTTGGTCAGGTGTTGGGGGCAAAATCCCCTACCTCTCTACTTAACTGTCAGAGAACCAGGTATCTGCTGCTGATTGAAATGTAATTATTCTAGAGGCATAATTGTGTTTTGCTTTCATAGAGGTGTTGAATTCAAGGGTATGTGTTTTCAGTGACTGGAGGACTGCTTTGGTGTTTTTATTTTTTACCCATTTGAGTCAGTACTCATATTTAGTAGAAGCACCGTGAAGTTCTAATATCCTTTAAAAGGTGCATTCTTTAGCAAATCCTCCAACTTTTAAGGTATTTCTCATGGTGCTCAGAAGACATGGAAATGCTAGGAGAAATTAATATTGGGCTGTCAATAGAAATAACAATAACCAGTTATATTTTTCTTTCCTATATTACTGTATTTCTGGAAATATGCACAAGCAGTGTAGGAAGTCAAAAGTATTTATGGTTCCTGCTAAGTTCTGAGTGGCACAAAAGTACATATGCTTAATGCAGTTATCAGTCAGCTGTACACTTACCCTCTGTCTTTTACCTTAATACCTGATTTTTGCCCCTTGCTTTATACTACTGACCCTGACTGAGAGACCAATGTGAAATCCCCAAGCTGTGTTGTGCCAGTATCCCAAGAAGCCTTATTATGTGGACACTGTTTCCCTTAAGAATCCAGATAGGATTAATTTGAAAGAAATACCCAAGAAATTGTAACTTTTTTCCTCTCTTTTTTTCCTGGCTTTTTTTAAGGCATCAAGACTTATGAGATCCTATTCCCTGTGCATGTGTATTCTACTCTAATATTTTTTAACCTGTGGCTGATCCCAACTGAATTCGACTTATTTATCAAAGACAAATCCTTTGAAGTCCTGTGGAAATAGATAGCTGGGTAGGGGATTGAGATTTTTATTAATGCCCCCCTTGCTGATGATGACCCACCCCCAAGGAGAACATTAAGGTATGTCTTTGCAATGTTCTGAAATACTGGTGAATCCACTGATTTTTTTTTTTTTTTTTTTTTTTTTTAGCCCAATAATAATGAAATTACTTCATTGATCCTATAAGTAATTCAGTGGGATTTCTGAGGCCCACGTAAATGCTTGTTGTTTCTGTGTGCTCTTTCTCTTCCTCCAATCAGCCCTTAGGTGGCACTCTCAGAGGAGAGTACAGCAGCTGTGTATCTACACCTGATCTTCACTCTCAATACCATCCCAGAGATGCTGCTTTCTGTTTGGAGGTCTGACACTTCTGCTTGTCCAGAGCATCTAATCCAGATGCTCCTCCTATGACAAATACTGTTTGTATTCTTCAGTTCTGTAAAACTCAAGTATTTGGGGATCAAAGAGTGGAGGTTTACATCATGGAAGAATTATTAAAAAAAAAAATGTAGTCAGATGTCACACTGACTTCGTTAAGCAAATTCTGGTTGAGCTGGGGCTGAAGTGTGATAATCCTTTTAACAAATGAAGAAAACAGGCACTTTTGAAATTGAATGAGCTCATTAGTCTAAAGTACCACTCTATAAATTACATAGTAATGGCAAAATGTCATTATCTGTTAAGATCCCATAGGAATTTATGAATATAGTAAACACTAATTATTGCTTGGTGGAATCGTGGGAAGAACTCTGTGGCATTTTTTTAAATTCTTCATGGCTTTTGCTTTTTTTTGCAAGGGAGAATTGCAGGACCACCTGAGTTTATCTGAGTATCTGCATTTTTTTCCTTAAGTCCTCCTCTTATGGCACCTATTCCACTGTGGTAAAATTTAAATTGGTCTAATAAATCAAAGCGTCTCTTTTAAAGAATTATTCTAGGATGGGGACGGTGATGGAGACAGCCATCCATGGCTTCTCTTATCTGGACGGTTGAAATCTCTTTATTCCCTTGCATAGTGAAGATAGGTACAGACCAACTCTCTGAATACTGTGCTAGTGACTGTCTGCTTTCCTGACTGGCAGCTGGACTTGCTCCCTGATCAGCTGACACCTTCAGAAGACAAACTCTGCCTTGTTGGTGCTGTATATTTCACCAAGGACCATCACCCCCTGCTCCTGAAGGAGGAGAGAAACATGAGCACTATCTTGTCCTTTTGCTGACTCCCTGAGCACAGCTTTTGAGGTTATTCTTTTTAAAATATCTTTCCACTAAGCAGCCATTTTATAAAGCACTGTCTGTAACAGTCACAAGCAGAGGTGCTGTCAAGACTGATGCCAGCTGTGCAGCCACTTTGAAGTCTGAAACTTTGCTAATAGGACTGTTTTCTTCTCCCTTTTGTAGGAGTGGAGCATGGTTCTGCTGGTGTGGGCAGAAGAAGTGGTACCTCTCATTGGCTGCTGCTCTTCATATAAGTAGGTGAATATGATGCACTGTAAATATGATTTTGACAAACAGCTTCTTGTAAGTAACTACAATATCCAGAATAACAGACAAGTTTCTGCAGGCTCTTTTCATGGCCTTTGAATGAAAGAAATGTAGCAATAACTGAAATAAGTACTAGAAGAATTGAATCTTCCTGAGTGATGTATTTTCTTCATTCTGACCCTAAAGCAGAAAGGTTTGGGGGATGTGATATATCATTTCACACCAGATACGAATAAAAAACTTCTACAATTTAAAACTTTTTTTTTTTCTCTATTTTACACGGTATATCTAAGGTTGGCTATCAAGCCAAAACATTATTGATGCTTATTATTTCAGAGCAGTTGTCTTTTCATTAGATATCTTATGTAGATCTTATCTAGATTACTCTTAAATACTGTCACCTGGAGAAATCTTCAGTGCTAGGGAGCATCTGTTCTCAAGTCAAACGGATAAACCTGACTCTCCAAGTGTGTTGAGTTAAGACACTCTCCAGTCATGAGGTCTGTCTTTGCTTGAGAGTAAAGTATTCCAAGGTAGCTGTTGCTCTGAGACTGGCTGGGTATTGCTTTGCTTGTGGTAGATGGTGAGTGATTGCATTTGCATCAGTTGTTTATTTTCCTCTTTCCTTCACTTATTAAACTGTTTGTATTTCAACCCAACAGTTTTCTTGATTTTTCTTTTTGTATTCTCTCAGCTGTACTGCTGCTGGGTGGAGAGTGTGTGAGCAGTAGTGTGGCTGCTTAGCTGCTGGCTCGAGTCAACCCACCACAGTTTATTATAGTTATGTTGATGTATCCCTTCACACATTCATTTGTAAGTCAGGTAAGAGCAACAAATCCATAGGCTGCAGGCTAGGCCTTATGCTTAATTTTCTTTGGGATTTATCTATAGCAGTCTAAATGTTCCAAGCCAGTGACACTTCTTTATATGCATGGTGGAGTTCATATCAGGCCTGCCTGAGTATTGCTGCTGGATTCAGTCTTGCTTACAAGGTCAACTGAAAGAAGACCCCAATCAGGCTTACATCCATAGAATCACAGAGTCATTTAGGCTGGAAAAGTCCTTTAAGATCAAGTCCAATTGTAAACCTAGCACTGTGAAGTCCACCGCTAAAACGTGTCCCTACCTCCAGGGATAGTGACTCTACCACTTCCCTGGGCAGTCTGTTCCAATGCTTGATAACCCTTCTGGTGAAGAAATTTTTCCTAATATCCAATTGAAAGCTCCCCTGGTGCAACTTGAGGCCATTTCATGTCATCCTATCACTTGTTACTTGGGAGAAAAGACCAACACTCTTGCTACAACCTCCCTTCAGGTAGTTGTAGAGAGCAATAAGTTTTCCTAGTTCTCCAGCCTAAACAGCCCCAGCTCCCTCAGCTGCTCCTCATTAAGACTTGTGCTCCAGGCCCCTCACCAACTTGGTTGCCCTTCTCTGGACACTCTCCAGCAACTCAATGTCTTTCCTGTAGTGAGGGGCCCAAAACTGAACACAGTATTCGAGATGCTGCCTCACCAGTGCCGAGTAGAGGGGGATGATCACTCCCTGCTCCTGCTGGGCACACTATTTCTGATACAGGCCAGGATGCCATTGGTCGTCTTGGCCACCTGGGCACACTGCAGGCCATGCATAAATAAGAGTCCAGATAAAGTATATCAATAGTTAGGTCGCTGTTAGTGGGCTTTTTAAAACACTTTATAGATGCTGCTGCTGCACACCTACTAGCTGCCCTGCTTTGCTGTACTGTGTACAAATGCTTTCCAAAATAGAAATGGGGGAGGGAAGCAAGCTTCTAGTTGTAGGTAAATAACTGAAGTGTCAGAGTGGTGTAGGATGATAATCGTAGTCACTGGAGAGAGCTGGGCACTTCCAAAGAGCAGTTCAGCTCTTAGGTGCTACCAGAGAACACTTTAACCTCTTTCTTTTCATTAACTATTGATGGTGACTCAGCTGTGATTACAAACTTATACTCAATACTTACTTCTGTCCTCTCATGTCTTTGTAGGAAAAGCCCACAGCTGTAATGCAAAACGTAATACAAGTGAGTGTCAGTAAAGAACAAGCACTGAAGATGTCTTGAGGTCTTGTCTTCTTTTGCTTTCGGAGCGTGATAAATTCCATTGCCCGGAGGCTGTTAGCCCATGTGCAAAATTGCATGCTTGACTGGTGGTGTAGATCCCACCTTAGAGCCTCTAATGTGGGACCACCCTGACTCCTATGAGTTAGTGATAAATAGGTGATACCTTCTGGTCTGATCTGGAGATGCCGGTAGATCCTGGGTGCTGTGACTTAGCATTCCCTCAGTGGTGAATGGGGTGACTCCAGTAGTGCTGTTTGAGATGAAGGTGCTCCTGTGTGATTCAGTCCTTGGGAACTGTCTCCTCAGCAATAACACAAAGGAGCTTGTGTATTTGTTGTCATTGTCACTTGTGTCAACTCACCTCTGGTTGTGTTGAAGTACTTACAAAATAACCTGAGAAAATTGATGCAAATGATTGGTAAATAAGGCATAAATTGGTGATGTGAGTGTGATTATTTTTTTCTGGTCATACTGAATCATGTATTAGAAAAAAACTTTAATTCTAGCAGGATATGAACACAATTGTGCAACTTATGTGCAACAGACAATATTGTCAAACAGGTTATTTGTTATTGTCCCACAAGAAAGACGTTTCCCATGGTCTTCTCTGTATTATCAAAGCAGGAAATGTAGCTTATTGTCTCTTGTTCTTCATCTTACACAAATGCTTTAAACAGATGCTCTGAAAATTACATGAAGACTTAATTTCTTATGGATTTCAATCGCTGTCACTTCAGGTTTTGTCAGAATGAAAAATCTGACAATTTTAATGTGAATGTTTAAATATTTTGGGGAAAAAAATCATATGTAGTTATTTGCATTAAAGCTTATATGGGTTTCTAACATAATTTAATTGAAAGCAGCACTTTCACTAAAAGATGTTTCAGTAACAAAAGCTCCTCCTGGCTCTGCTTACCCTGTAACATTCCTTATGTGACAGAAACAAGAGAGAAGAAAAGCTACAAGCTGTTTTCTTTAACTATTTGCCAGAGCCCATGACAGCCAGCCTCAACGTTGTGGCTGTAATTTGTAGTGAACTTGGCAAAAACACTTACAGTTGCACATCTGTTGGGAGAAGCCGGTGGGAGCTGGAATGCTGCTGTTTGCATGTTCAGGTCACTCCACTTGGTGCTGCCAAAGCACAGGTGTGACTTTTAGGATTAGAGAAAGTAACAGTGGATATCAGTAGTTGCAATATTCTGTTAAGTATTTCCTAGTTTGTGAGGGTTGCAACTGCCTCAGGATATCCCGTGGTGTGTGGTTGTTTAACCCTTACAGTGGAGGATAACTATTTTACTTTAGAATTAGTCTACGATAATATGTTCCACCCATCTCCTCCTTTCCACTAATCACTGTCGTGTTTAAAAAAAAATAAAAAATCTTTATGAGGCACAGAACAAGTGCATAATTTGTGCTTTTGAAATCTGTGGGAGGTGGAGCTATGAGTCAATCTATAGAGCTCTTCTTCCCTGCCTCAGTTGCTTGGAAAATAGTGTGGTCCAGGAGCACCTGCCAGCTGTGAGACATACAGACTGGACCATTATAGTGTTGCCTTTTATGAAACAGAGATACTAATGGGATCGTCAGCCTATTCGCCTTTGGTAAGAGCAAATCAGCAGTGGGGCAGGAGGATCTGTGTGGGTATCTTGGTTGAGATTCATCAAAAGCAAATGCTTGGGGGATTTTGATCCTTAAATGTCAAATGGGTCTGCAGTGGGCAGGTTTATTAGTAAGAGCAGCAGATAAATGATCTTGGTGAGATAGAGATGTACATATCCCATCGTGAAGAGGAGAAATGGTAGGACCCCCTGCTATCGCTGTGGTAAATATGAGTAGAAACTGAAAACTGGGAATTGTTGACTGCTGGGTTTCATCACTGGCTCCTCTCTTGGCTCCTTGTCCCCAGGACTGGTTTGTCCGAGCAAACCCACACAGGAAGATTGGAATCAGGAGGAGGAATCGTGAAAGGCCGCACAGCACTGAAGACGAGGTACTGTACAGAGGGCAGCTTCTTAGTTGCAGGGAGAGGGCTGCGGGATATGAACAATGGCCATGCTGCCTGCAGTCTTCCCTCAGCCTTTCCCATCTGTCCCTAAGCTTAACTGTTATTGTGAGAGGTGATACTTTTTAACGGTTAATTAAGGGAATATTTGTTTCTTGTGTGAGTGTGCTCTCTAGAGTGGAAAACATTCACTATGACTTAGGGGTTGGGAAGGTGATGAACTTGTGGTTTAGATGCTGGGCAAGGAACTGGGAGAGCTGGATTTTAGTCTTGATTTTACTGTGACATCACTATATGATGGTAGTCATACCTCATAACACCCAAGGCTCAGCCTTCAAATTGTTTTTCCTTTGCTTTATGGAGGCAGATCAACAGATGAAATGGATTATTCAGTGTCTGCCACTTAAAATAATTCTGAACACTAATTTTTATGAAATTGAACTGGTAAAAGGTGTTGGAAGGTTCTGAATGTGGTACATACTGGATATGTAACAAATTATTCCCTGTTCTGAGTAATGGCTGGTTGAAGCGACGTTAAATGATAACTTTCAAAAAAATTAAAAATTGTATGACGTGGGTTTTTTTCCCCCTGAGTTTCCTGAATCTGCTCCCTAGCTGTATTCAGTGCAGAAGCAAGAGGCTAACTCTTTGCTAGATCTGGGAGAGCAGCAAACTCGCTACCTGCTAGCACTATGGAATAATAATTGGCTTTGTGTCTGCATATTTTCTTAGTACTTCAGTCATCTCATGAATAAGTTTTTTCCAAACTCCTGAATATGGCTGGAATTAAAGCTAAGGATGAAAAATTAATCCTTTCAGATGAAAAGTTGAACTTTTAGCAATTCAGATCATCTACTTCTGTCATTCTTTCTATTTCCAGAAACATTGCTGCCAAAAATTCTGCTGAGGTTGATGGGTTTCTTCCAAACCTGCTGGTTTTGTTCAAATGACACTTTCTGAGAGAAAACTATTGCATTGAGAATTTTTCCAGTGAGCTGTAAATAGCATCTAGTCTGGTGATTTACTGCTTTCTAGATGGTTAATCTGCTCCTTTCAGGACACTGGCATATCAAAATAAGAGGTACACAAGGAGGTCCTAGGGAGACAGTTTCTCAGAAATCATGATGCCTTGAAGATTTAATTGCTCCTTTCAATTTAATTAATGGAGCTACTGCTTCTGTATGTAGTATTTTACTTTTGGTGTTCTTCAAGACTGTCTTGTTTTTCCTGTAACCAAGTATAGGGTTGTGTGTAGCTGTGATGGGGACTGGAGAGAGAAAGCCAGAAATGGATAGGGTTGTGGAGCCTTCAAGCTGTTCCCCTGTAGAGCCCTATGTTATGGGATGTCTATATATTGCTATACCTCAGTGCTTCTCCTTGGTAAATCAATCAGGTCAGCCTAGTGTTTTTCCATGTGAACATATTTTTAAAATTATTATGCAAAAGTCCTGAATAAGCCAGGGCATTCTGAATCAACTATTTGTGCTCTTTGGGGTTTTTGTTTGTTTATTTTTTGGTTTTTGTGTATGTGCATTCATAGGCAATTACAACTTTTATTCTTGCTTCTTTGTGTTTAATTGCATAATCTAACACACTGGCAATTTTATTCTTACCCTGTCAAATCTTTAATTTGATTTGTGTTTGCAACTTTCCATTTTCATACATTGTTCAGTGATTTGTGCCTTCTTCAGTTCTGTTTTTCCTCTAGCTCCTGGTTTATGTACGTATATCAGTTCTGCAGTTGTGGTAATGTGGTTTCATTTTGATTAATGTAGACCCTAGCTATGGATGACAAGTTATCTTTACTCAGTGTCACACAGAGGAAAAAAAACCAAACAGCTGCCTCTGCCTTATGTCAAGTTTGCACTGAAATGCTAGAGCTGCCTTATGGGCAGCTGCACCTATGTGTGAAATGGAAGAATGCTTACCCCAAGCCTCTGATTTCAGACTTTCTCCTGCTGGTATAACTGAAGAGCTCTGGAGTCCCATACTGGGCTGTTTGCTTCTAGAACCATTCTCTTCTTCTTTTAGTCATTTATATCCTTTTAAGGTCAGGTATTTTGGTATGGTGGAGGATGTGATGGTGTTATGTATCCCACAGCCAGACTGACCAGTAGCAGTGATATCTTGACCGGGGCATTATAAAATGGAGGGTATCTGTCCTGTTCTGCAGTAGTTACGTGGCAGATGGGCAGCAGTACCTGCCGGAGGAAGGAGGGCATCCCATGGTCCCCATGCTGGCACACCAGGAAATGCTGTGCTGTAATCTGTTGCACTCAGCCTGAAATTTGAGGAGCAAACTCTGTAGTTTGAAGGTAGCTGGATTTTACAGGGGCAATTATGTAATGACTATTTGTATGAAAACTCTTGTGATATTTCTTACTGTACCCTGAATCAAAACTTAATCTCCAAACCCTAAATCTTTAGAAAACTTAATCTTAAGCACAGCTGGAATCTGACATTACATGGTGTCAAATGACAAGAAAGAATTTCTTCACAGAAATTGTCTCAAATAATTAAAATGGAAACATATTCATTGCATTAATGAGAGAATGGCCTTTGCTATGCTATCAGATAGGCTGTCTTAGTTATAGCTGAGTTATTTGCTAATAATTAAGGTATTTTTCTCATTGTTCTGCAGCCAGAAGTGCCTCAGTTGTGCTGGCTTACTGTAAAAATTATAAGCATGAGAAATCTCCACAAAGCAGATCTGTGTAAGTATCACTGGTGGCATGTTTATAGGCTAGCAAGGAAATCACTGTCACCTGAATTTAGTATTCTTCTACACCTGTTGCTTGGATTACAGTAATGTCTCAGGTTTTTTGGCCGAAGAAGTTGTATCTATTTTCATTTTTGTTCCGACTCAATTAAAATAATTTAGAAAACAATTAACAATAGAAATTAAATAGAATAGAAATTCTATCTTGGGAAAGAAGGCATCATTCCCTTCACTGGCTGCTCTGTGGTATTTCCCTTTCTGCTAACTCTTCACTGCCCCTTTATCCACAGGTTGCCCATTTCCCTTCTGAAAGGGGGCACCTTTATGAAGGATGCAGGAAAAATCAGTAGTTGTGTTGGGTGCTGCTGTGTTTCTGTTTTCATTGCTATATCACTGTGGATGACTTGTGCATTACAATTAGAAACAGGTAAAAAAATCCCCCAAACTAAATTCTTCATGTTTTTGAAAAAGAGAAGTTTCAGGAAGTGAAGTCATAAATGAATTTGCTTGGAGCTTCACAAATATTTGAAAGTAGAAGTAAAAAACCAGAAGAGCTGGCATACTTCAGCACTGTTGAAATTGAATATTTTGTCTATTGTTATCAAATAGAATTAGTGATTTAAAATTGACCTTTGTTTGGAATTGACATAAATGTAGATAGAAAAGTTAAATAACTCTAAACCCAGAATGTTTTCCTTTGGGTGTAATGAAATATTTAGGACTCCTCAGATGTTAATCTTTTTTCCCCCTGACTGGGCAAAAGAAATAATAAAAAAATACTGCTGTACTAATTATGCATCTTTTTCTTAACACAGTGAGCCAAACTGATTGCTATGTCAAGCTGTGGCTGCCAACAGCTTCATGTCAGGAAGCCCGGACAAGAACTGTACGCAACTGCAGAAACCCTGTCTGGAATGAAACTTTCCACTTCATGATACAAAGTGAAGTAAAGGTAGAATCTGCAGCTGTGGTAGTGAGCAGACACTTTCTAAAGGGAACATCTTCACCTGCTGCGTGCAGACTCTTTAGAGAGCCTTGAGGCTCATGTAGGGGCTTGAACTCGTGTATACTGAGGAACAGGATGGTAACAGAAAGATAGTGAAAGCGTCAAGAGACATCATGAGAGATGCTGTTTCCTACCAGCAAGTAAATAAGCAAGCCTTGGTATGGATTCTCTGGTGCCCTGACTGGTCTCTGTCATCTTCTAAGCACTAGAACCCCATGAATTGGATGGGAGGTTTTATAAACCATTTAGAGGATTAGTTACATTTTCTTACATGCAACTGTGAAGGCGTTTTTGCTGTATGTTGCTGTGAGCTTGTAATACCTGCTTTATACAGTAACAGAGATGCAGTTTGTAAATTATAAAAGGTACCATAACTTAATACTGGTTTTGAAAAATTAAAAGTATCTTTTAATACTAACTGTTCCATCATTGAACAGGCATATTTTCAAAAGCCTAATAGGCTATAAGAAAGCAAACTGTACATTTGACATACAGACTTAAAACAGAACCATGCCTATCCCCTGCTTTGAATAAGTATAAACTCAGAGGATTGTGGATCATTTGGAATAAAGTTGAATGCTTCTTTCTGTCCCAGAACAGTTGTAAAAAAACTGTTAAAATGTTTGTAGAGTTAGCAGAAATAGATTAGCAGTCAGTGCAAGTGATGCACAATCTAGATATGGGGGGTCAGCTTCCCTATGTCTTAATAATGCTGCATCTTCTCATGCTGCCATGGGTGATCTGAGCCCTGAGGAATTGCAAGGGCAGTCACTACAATTTAAATCTTGTTAAAAGGGTTTGTTAATATGCTTTATCTTCCATTTGTAAAGGGCTAAGAGTTTGCTCTCTACTAGTATTTTCTGCTGATATGCCAGAATTTCTCAAGGTAGTAATTTTGAATCCATAAAGGACCTGATGAACAGCATGTGTAATCTCTACCCTGCCCAGTGCATGTTACTATCATGCATGTCACTTATGCTGCCTTTCTTTTGAGCTCTTGTTCATTGCCAAATCAGGTGATTTACCTCTTCTGGGGTTAGTCCTTGACTTCGCAATCTGAGCTACAGGAGCTGTGAACTGTTGCAGGAGTCTGTCTACATTGAACAATGCAAGGGCTGCATGCTCTTGCTAGACCTTTCTTTTGGCCTCAGTAATCCCAGTATACAGCATTTATATGCATCTCTGCCTTTGTCCTCAGAACATCCTGGAGCTGACAGTCTGTGATGAGGATACTTTTACACCAGATGACCAGCTTTTGACTGTTCGCTTTGATGTTGCTAAAATCCAACTTGGAGAAAAAGTTCACCTGAATTTTCTGTTGAATCCAAAGGTGAGAAATGAAAAGATGAGTGAAAATAAGAGGATAGATAAAATACTCTTGGTCAGAATTTTGTCCCAAGTTACTACCTATATTAAACGTTAGAGTTGTTCTCTCACACAAAAGCTTTGTTAAAAGGACCTTATTAAAGCACAGAGTTAAATGCTTAGGGTTTAGGAGGGATAACAGTCTCCCCTCTTGTTGTGATTGCAATCAGATGCAAAATGGCTTTCCTGTTCTGAATTTTTTTTGATATTTCAAAATGTCTTTTGAGAAAAAAAAAAGAGAGAGCAAGAGTAAAAAATGAAGAAACTGATGGTTAGACATCTTCTCGCTGTTGTAGGAGACTAACCGAGCAGGGATGGGAATAAACCTGGCCCCTTTTCTGGGCATCTGCCCTGACCCTTTGGCTAGTAGCTCACTAGGGGTACCTCCTCTCAGCTTCACCAGTGGTTTTGTCCTGTGCTTTCAGGCAGTATGCTTGGTAAATGATTATATATTCTCATGAAAATATCTCAGAATTTTTTCCACCTTCTGATAAACAACAACTTTATTATTATTATTTAGTTAGTTATTTATTTTTAAATTCTCAGCAAGTCTGTTTATGATCTTTTTTTACAGGGTTACAAATGTCTTTTAGGGTGGCTGAGCCAGCAGAGTGGATAGGGCTTGATGAATGAGAATCTCCTCAATATTTTATTATTTTCTTCTAGGTCAGTGTGTGACCTAGGAGTTTTATTTGCTGCATATGTCTCAAAAGAATGCCCTTTTTACAAGGGCATGTAGTGATATGAGAGGGGATAATGGCTTTAAATCTACGCTCTTTCAGTTTAGATTAGATGTAAGGAAGTAGTTCTTCACTGTGAGGGTGGTGAGACAATGGAACAGGTTGTGCAGAGAAGATGTGGATGCCCCATCCCTGGAAGTGTTCAAGACCAGGTTGGATGGGACTTCAAGCAACCTGGTCTAGTGGAAGGTGTCCCTGCCCATGGCAGCGGGGTTGGAAGTAGATAATGTTTAAGGTCCTTTCCAACCCAAACCATTCTATGATTCTATGAATATTGTGTTTGGTTGTATTAAAGAGGGGATAAAGAGTTTCTTCTGAAATGTTTGGTTGGTGAACTGGCTGAGAGGACAGGTGGAGAAATCACACCCATCCTTTAAGAGAGCAAAATACATACTCGGCTTACTTTCTGCAAAATGTAACACCACCTCTGCTTGGAGGCTGTGTAGTAATGAGACTTCAGAGCTTTTTCACACTTCGCTAAGGGCTTGAGTTTACAATTCCTAGGAATGGCATGTGCTCTGTTTGTTTCTAGACTGCTGTCCCAGGCTGTCCGGAAAACACTCTTTCCTGTTTTTTTTTTTAATTACTGTTGCTTTGGAGAGTGTTTATTAACTATTTTTCTGGAAAGCTGATCCTTACTAAGGATTTCAGTATACCTGCTCCAGCTGGCTATGGCCTTCCTTAGAAAAAGCCTCATGTAACTGAGATCATTTGAGGTGTGAATCAAGCTGTGAGTTTGCTCTGAGGCATGTGCAGAGTTCGCTTAACCGTTGGTTTAGCAAGGTAGAAGTTGGGGAGATAAGACAAAGTGAGCTGTGTCTCAGGAATGTCTTGGTCATGCTGTCCTTATTCAGATCACGACTCCTACTCAGGTGCCCATGAGGCATCACAGATTATGGTCTGTACATGGATTTTTAGAACACTTAGGGTTAGTTTTGTTTGGTTTTTTTTAAAAAAGTGACTTATTAATGGAACATGCTGGGCAACCTTAATAATAGGCCGTACAGCCACCTCTGCCCGTAATGATTTCTTTCATCTACCAAGATATTTCAAAAAGAGGGCTGAGGAGGCTGGATGGGTAATGTCAGAGCATCACAGTTGCTTCCTGCTGTGTGTCTTGCTCATGGTGTGGTCTAACAAGTCTTCCCATTGCTTTGCTCCAGGTTTTTCACCCACAAAAATGTGAATGGGATTTAATAGAAATATAATTTGTGTGAGTGTGTGTACAACAGCATAAGAAGGATGGGAATGTAAGGCAAGCACAATTAGTCAGATGTTACAAGCCAGGGTCTCCTGAACATTATTTCTGCTGTTCTTTGGATAAAGTTGGAACAGTCAGTCAGTGAGTTTGGATAGTACAGACTGGTCACAATCTGGTGCTTGATAAAGTCTGTCTTGCATCTCTGTAAGGCAACTGCTTTCTAAAATCCATCCCTCAGCCTTCTGTTACAAACTGTTGCAATCACTCTGATTCACATGAAATGCGTAGGCTTTGGGAGAAATAAACAAGCAGAACCATGTGCTGCTGAGCTAACATGCCACAGATCCAGCCCTCAGAGAAGCGACCTGAGCTGTCCTTTTTACTGCCATGAACTAGTATATACAAAAATACTCTTTTCACCTTTACTGCAGTGATGGTTTTACCTTGGCAGCTATATTATCAGACCTGGCACGGTTTTCACACTCTCCTTGCATAGTTAAAGTACGCTGTACAGCCAGACAGAAGAGATATTTGGCAGTAAAAGTTAGTTCTTCTGAATATGAATGAAAAATTTTACCATCGCTTGTCAGAAGGAGATTTATATCTTCCACTAATTAGTGTTTTCCTCCCTGTGGGTGATATAGAAGATCTCTCTGACATATGTTTTTGTGTGGTATTTCCTGGATTGGTTGTGTCCCACACAGGCTGATCCAGCAAATGGCTGCAGTAACATTATTCAGTCCCTCTTATGTTGTTGGCGTGTTACTCTCTTCTGTTGCTGTTTCCTGCTCTTATGCTCTTCCCCCATTTTCATCTTGATTTGGCCCTTGTGAGCTCTTTCCCTCATTCCCCTTCACAGCTTCAGTCTTTCCTCTTCTCTCTTCTTCACCCTGGCAATTTTAATTTTCCAAGTTGGCCTCTTCTCCCACAATTTTTTTTATGTTTAGTCACCATACTCTGCAGATTCTTTTTTTTTTAACCCAGACATGCTCACCACCTAGGTCCATTTATTGTCAAGTATGTTCTCCTGCATCATTCACCTGTTATACCTTCCGTCCTTGGCATTGATTGACCCATGTCTCATCCTACTAATAAATGAATAACAGGACTTTTACCCCCTATTCCATGATACTTGCTTTCCTCTTCCCCTTGGGGGGACAGTTGGTTTGTAAACAGTAGAGTGGTGAAGAGACTTGAAATGAAACGGCAGCCAAAGAAGGCTCCATCCATTTACATTATGATGCAGAGGGTGTGGGAATAGCAAAACCTTGAAAACCTTGCAAGGGAGGGTTATACAAAATCATCAGAGCTCTATCAAAGGAAAAAGTTTATGCGTTCATTTTCCTTAAATGAAAAATAAATCTTATTTTCAGAATCAGGAAGAACTAGAAGTGGAATTTCTACTGGAAAACATGTGAGTAAAGCCTAAATGTTATAGAATTTGTCATCAAAAAACTTTGCATTTTAGAGAAAGTGGTAATGCAGCACTGGGGAAGTGGCTCCATGAATCTGTGCCTAGACATCCCATCTCAGCAGCTTCCCCATGGTTGCTTTTCTCTCCTGAATCTGGTGAAATCCTTTCTTGAGTGACAGTCTCAATTACTATTTATAGCTGAGGGTGGGTGTTTATTTTGTAATTCAGCCTAAGAAGAGATGATGCTCATCAAGGAAGGTAAGAAAGAGGGAGTGTCCCTAGGAACTATGGGACTGCGACCTGGCAGTGAGCATGAGACAGAGGTGAAAGAAGTACTGATGGCACTTGGCAGCTAGAAAAACTGAGCTCAGAGATCTGTTTTCATTTAAAAGATTATTGCTCATATACCCACTCTTAAATAAACCTCTTTCCTTTTCAGTCCAGGTGTATCTGAGAACATCATTACTAACGGCGTACTAGTGGTAATTGTTTCATTTTTTTATGCTTATGTTCTTATGTAGGGCAGAACTGAAGGATGTAGTTGGAAAAACTATGTCTTTAGGCATAGCTTTTAGTCTTTTTCAGACGAGACACAGGTGTGGTTGTAAAGTTTTGAACTTGACCATGCTTGTAGTGCGTTCTATGTTGGGAGAGGCTTGGACCAGCACTCTGCCACAGTGCCAGTGAGCTGCTCACTGATGAAATGGCAGTAAATAAGGAAACCTGGGAAGGGACTGAATCCAGTGTCACTGCAGAGTTCATTACTGAATGTCTACCTTGGAGCCGAAGGCTCTTGTCACACCATGTCTGAAGTACTGTGCTGCTACTTCCTCCTATGCAGCACTCTCTTGGGAAGTTTCAGCTTCATCCCAGAGGTACTGAAGTAGAGGCCTGTTGTCCAGTTGTTTTGCAGAATTGTATCCTTCAGCTCACTCTTCTGTAGACAAAAGTTAAAGCGTGGCCTAGATGGGGAGAAAAATTTCTTGTGTTAACTGTTGGGGATTGAATGGTATTTAAATGTAATGGGCCAGATCCCCACCTATCTTAGCTCCCTTGAACACAGTATTGCTTGCATGATTTATACAAGAGAATCAACCTCTGTAATTTCTTCATGTTCACAGGACATCATGGCCAAGCCTGGTGTTTCTACAGGACCCCTAGATCTTCAGGGAGGATCCTGAACTGTTTCTGTGACCAGTGATTTTATTGCTTATCTCTTCCAGTCTCGTGAAGTTTCCTGTTTGGAAGTACATGTGAATGAAACAAAAATGAAGAGATCTTACACAAGTGAGGTTACTGACATAAATCATTTGTCACTGCTTTTGTGCTATGGGAGAAGCAGCTATATTTAGATAAATATTTGGTCTGCTTTAGTCTCTATTTGTATCAGGGCTGCTTGGGGATTGATTGAGGTGTTTCCTGAATTACCTACTTGCTAATAGTGAGAATCCTCTGGAGGTGGTGTGACTGTGTAGCTTAAGGGAAACTGTGGAGGTGGCTGGGAGACTCAGAAACATCACTGCAGTGTGATGGAACTGGAATACCTGTGATGAGAACAGAAAATAAAAGAGGGGAGACACAACTATCAGGAGTGGAAAGACTACGGTGGAAACTCAGGGGGTGTGAAAGCTGCTTGTGGCATCCACTGGTCTAACATGCTCTCCATTGCTTGGCAGGGGAGAGGTTGCAATGCTGCACCAGCCTTTTGCTGCTTATTTGGTGGCCCTTGTTCACGCTGATTACGGGGGAGAAAAAACATTGTGGCCCAGATTAATGTTGACTGCACTAAGGCTGAAACTTTACTTGAGGCTTTTTTATTTGTTATTTTTCAGGGCTAGATGCAGTTAACATTTTACTGTGGTTTGTTTCTTGTTCTTAGGGAGAGATTTCACATTCACAGTGAAAGGATCCTATGAAGAAACCCAGGACGTTTCCAAAGGTCCTGGCTGCAGACAGGGAAGCAGTGAAACCACCATGTTCCATTACATCAAGCACAGTCAACCCAGACTGCACATGATGCTGCCAAAGGAGTGTTTTTTCTGTGGTGTATGTTTTGCTTGTGGACGGTGATAATAGCTAAAGTAACTTTTGGGAGAAGCATGATGAATTAGCCATACTCTGGTAGGTTTGTACTTATGGGTTGTAAATAATTTTCTCCTTATAACAATTTTTTTCCCACTTTAATTCAGCATGGCTCATCTAGGAGGGAAATGGATGTAACTAGTCCCCTGGCTGTGCCTCTTCATTCTCTGGACTTGGGAAAGAAAGTGACACTGATGAGAGTGAGTAACCTTTGACAGCATTTGGAATTATTTCAGCAAGTGTAAGCTGTATCTATGTGACACCTGGTCCATTATTAATTTGGTTATTAAATGCGTACTAGCTGAGTTATATATATGTTCAGCTCTGCATACACTTGAAAGTATAACTATTATTTAGGGAAAAAGTAGCATATTCAGAATTGCTGATTGCTTTAAAAGTATTTTAAAAGCAGGATCTTAGTGATGATTCTGTGCTGAAGGCCTGAGAAGAGAACAAAGATTTATCATTAGACTATGTATCTGAATAATTGTTAATACTGTAAAACTTGCTTTTGCAAACTTTCAATTCTGTCTAAAATTCATGGTGTTTTCATTCTTGATTCTCAGGGTGAATCTTATGAGGTGTCTGTGAAGGAAGCAGATGGGTAAATCTTTTATTTCTTTTGAATGATTACTTTGGCCATCTTCTATCCTTTCATAGTATCTTCTTTAGATGAAAGCAAGCTACAGCTTAAACTAGCTCATTTTGAAACAAGGAATAAAGATTGTAATTGGTTAAAGAAGACTAAAATATAGGGAAAGGTTAATAATATGATGCACGCTTTTAAATTGCTTGGTAAGAGTTTAGCATAGAATAGGTGGTACGTAGTCATGGGGTATAACCAGTCACAGTGTTTTTCCTAATGTGGATGCTTCTTAATTTTGATATTAAGAATCGCTCTGTTTTTTAACCTTTATCTGTCACACACACGCTTATGTGTAACATTTCTAACGTGTTTCTAACACCATTATGCATCTACCAGTCCTCTGAAGGTCGTTTTTCAATGAAACACGTGGAAAGTAAGTAATTTATTGACTGGCTTGCAGTGATTTTTCCAAAGGGCAACATTACCCCCTACTGATTAGTTAGCCACATTGCAAGCACTAACTGCAGACAGAGATAAATCAGAGGTTTTTACTGAATATTAATTACAAGTCACAGAAGGGATGAAATAACCTTTTGGCTGAAAACCCCCTGAAACAGTAGCCCTGTGAAAATAGAAGTTCCAGAATTAATGATGCACATGATGTTCATAATCATGTACAGATATGAAGGGATACGCTTGAGACATTTTCTGACTCAAGTATTTACAGCACAAGCTCTTAGTAGAGATAAGCCTAACATGGTATTAGGGTAAGTTTGCCTAAAGCATGTTAAGTTTAAGTAACTGCTTAGGCCCCTCTGCTCTTCAGGAAACACATACTTAGCAAGAGAACGTGAAGAGGTGTCCAAATTGTAGCGCTTTATGTGAAACAGCTTGAATTCAGTTATGTTCCTTGTTTTTCATCAGCAGAGAATTTGATTCATTTAACATCCTCATGGTTGTGTGAAATAGTTCAGGACGTGATTCTGGTCTAAAATCTCCACAGCAAGGCAAAACTACAGGGCCTGTGATATCCATATACCTGCTTTCATTTGCATAGGGGAACCTTCATGTGCATGGATGTAGCCTTTCTTTAAACTGGTTTATTGTTGTTGCTGGTTTTGCTTGATGACTCAGGCTGTAGCTCTAGAAATGGCTTACAGGTAACATGTTCTGTTCTTATGCTCTAGTTGCAAGAATTTAGATTTGCGTTTGGGGTTTGATCTATGTGCAGAGGAGCATGATTTCATCTGTAAAAGGAAGAAGGTGGTTGCTGCTGCTCTGAAAAATGTTCTTCATTTAGATGAAGACCTGCAGGTGGATGAGGTATGTGGGAACAGCATCTTGGGAACTTGAAATATTCTGTACCACTTCGAATGAAGTGGATGTGATGTACTTGCATGACTACCCATAGAGGTCCTCCACATCTTCTAGACCGAAATGTATAGGCCATCATATGTACTTAAGACCATATCCAAGGTTTTTTGGCAGAGGAAAGAGGAAGTGTCAGGAGGTCAGTTATAGCTCCTTTATTCTCTGCTAACCTCCATCCTCACTCAGGGGCACCCAAAGAACGTATTTATTGAGATGAACATGTGTATAACTGTCATGGTTTAACCCCAGCCAGCAACTAAGCACCACGCAGCCGCTCACTCACTCCCCCGCCACCCAGTGGGATTGGGGAGAAAATCGGGAAAAGAAGTAAAACTCGTGGGTTGAGATAAGAATGGTTTAATAGAACAGAAAAGAAGAAACTAATAATGGTAATGATAACACTAATAAAATGACAACAGCAATAATAAAAGGATTGGAATGTACAAATGATGCACAGTGCAATTGCTCACCACCCCTCGATTGTCACCCAGTTAGTCCCCGAGCAGCAATCCCCTGCCCCCACTCCCCCGAGTTTCTATACTAGATGTGGCATCCCATGGTATGGCATACCCCATTGGCCAGTTTGGGTCAGCTGCCCCGGCTGTGTCCTGTGCCAACTTCTTGTGCCCCTCCAGCTTTCTTGCTGGCTGGGCATGAGAAGCTGAAAAATCCTTGACTATGGTCTAAACACTACTTAGCAACAACTGAAAACATCAGCGTTATCAACATTCTTCTCATACTGAACTCAAAACATAGCACTGTACCAGCTACTAGGAAGACAATTAACTCTATCCCAGCTGAAACCAGGACAATAACCAAACTTGGTGAAGTTTGGTTGCTTGGGCTGAGACCGTTTCTCCTCAGTTTGGGACCCCTCCCCTTCTCTGCTGCTACACAGCGCTCACAGAGGAAGGCTGCAGCTCTCCCTTAGCACACTGGTACAGCAGCATCCGTCTTGTATGTTTTTCGCGGTGTTACCTCTTGCTTTCTCCTCTCCTGGGGATCCCTGGACTCAGAGGTAGCTGCTCTGTTATTGGAGGACAGTAATCTGTTATGGGGCTGTGGTGCTCGGAGCAAGAGTCAGGGAGGGACTCTTCTGCAACTGGGAGAATGTGCCTGTGTAGGATTTCCTCCACTGCTCTCTTCAGCTCCCAGGACAGCGTTTTTTAACTAAGTCAAAGTGCTCATGAACTTAAGTAGAATAGGACTTGTTATTAAATGAGAATAAAGTGTTATTGAGTCACATTAAAATACAAAAAACAAAACCCCCAAGTAGATGATAAAATACAATGAAGACAAGATTAAAGGTCATGGCAAGATACGTTCCTAAAACTGAATAAATATGTTGTCTCAGTTTTGGTAAGTGCTACCTATGGGACAAAGGGAGGATGGCTAACAGACTTGCTGCATCCTTGAGGAAAGTAAGACCAAATTACATATAGCATTTATGTCAGGGGAAGGGGAGGTAATCTGTGTAACAAAGAGGAAGTTAAAATAAATCTATAAAGCTTGGCACCATCTGCCTGGAGAATAGCAAATGTTGTATATAAACTTAGAGGAAGAAAAAATTATGCAGGCAGCTTTTGCTCTGCTCCTCTGCCCTCAGTTATACTCAGGATTTTAAAATGTGTTTTGAGGGAAAGATGTGAGGAAAAAGGAAAAATGGGAAACATACAGAAAAGACTTTACAAATCTGAAAATAGATTATGCCATACAAGAGCCATACTTACAGCTTCTGATTTACCAAAGCATTACTGATGAGGAAGATGCTTTCAGCATATGCTAAGTCCAACCAAAGTTTACACAACTCAGACACACACCTAAGCGCTGCCATGAAGAGGGTGAATTGAATCCAAACCTACCTGAATCAGGGTGTTGCTATTACTTTTTCTGCATGCCCATCACTTCCCTATTTCATCTGGTGATGAACAAATCTGTGCCTTTGTGTGTTGAGCAGGTGCCAGTGGTGGCAGTCGTGACCACCGCAGGGGGCGTGCGGTCCATGACGGCTATGTGTGGCAGTCTTCTGGCTCTCCAGGAGTTAGGTGTTTTGGACTGTGTCTCATACATCAGTGGTTTATCTGCCACAACATGGTAAGGAGAGCTGGGCTTGTGCTTGCTGTTTTTGTTAGCAGGGTGATAACCTGGTGAAGCATAGTGCCTTGCTGGTGAATTTTACTCAGTGTGATGCTGGGGCTTGGCTTCCTTCTGGTGCTCACCCATTTCATGGGACCACTCAGTGCTGTAGCCCTTATTTCTTCTAGCTACAAGAAACAAATTGAGTGAGAACTACTGCATTTCTATAATTGTACTGAAGTATTTACAGAAACTAAAAGAAAAGTGCACAACCCAGGATGGTTTACCTGTATCTCCTTGCAGTTCAGTGTAGGTGACAAACCCACCTGCAGCTGTTCTGTGGCTCGGATACATGCCTTTCTGCCATGCCATACAGTATGATCTCTCCTGGGGGCTGCACTTGCTTCTGTCATAAACTTGGTGCCTGATGCAGAGAATGGGTGGGAAAAGTGGTTATTTTTTGATGAAAATTCTGTATGACTCAGCTCCATTTCTCCTTCCCCAATTACCTGACAGAAAAGATTCCTACGTTAAGATGGGGGGTAGAGGTGTCTTTGTGTTTCAGTTTGAATGAAAAGTGGTTATTTATGGCTATGAACAAGGGACTGAATAGGGCCTGCTAGGCCAAAAAGCTGGCATTTTCTTGGGAATGTGAGAAATGAGGATTGCTTCCTGGGGGAGAAGTAAACTTTTTGATTGCCAGTGCAGACAAATGAGATGTTAATCATGAGTCAGAGAAGATGCTGCAGAGGTGCAAGAGAAGCAATGTAGCTGGAGACCTGGGGTCTTGAATCTTTGAAAGGATGCAGACCCGATACCCGAGCATGCTTGAGTGCAATGAGAAAAAGAAAAGTAGGAAAATATTGTTTTCCCTTCCTTTATGTATCTCTTGGGTTATCTAGTTGCATGTAATACTTCAGAAATCCTCTTGTAATTACATTTGTCTGGCTCCACTCTTAAATGGATCTGAAAAGGAGAATTCAAAAGAAAAGCCCTGTGAAACAGGGAGTGTCATGCACACAATTTTGACTGCCTTGCATGACTAGCAGGGGTCTAGGGCTTTAAAGTGTTTTGCCTCTGGAGGGCTGCTCTAAAAAGATCCATGAGACAGAACTAGAACAAGTGGGTTGGGGGATGAGAAGGGATGACTGGAATCTGCCTGAACTCTGGGAACTGAAATCTCAAGCAGACTGGCCCTGTGTGTGCCAAGAGTCTGAGGTGACCCGCCTGCTGCATGCCCAAGGAGGGGAGCTCTTGCACTTGTCCAGGGCAATGTTTGCTGCTAAACTCCTGCTTAACATTTCACACCGTGTCTGAAACAGCTGAGGGAGCTAGCCTCAGACAGAAGCTGTGGCTTGAACCTGGACAATCAAAGGCTAATTCTAGTATAACTGTGTTAAGTTATGGATGTTGCTTTATTACTCTTTTGATTCTGAGAAGAAACAAGCTAGGATGATTTTGAATGTATTGCTACAGCAAAAATATTGTTTTATAGTCTAAATTCTGCCTGGGCTTTGAACTGCTCTTCCAAGGTAAAAGTTGGAGGGTAAGAGCCTTGTGTATCCTGAAACAAAAAGCTTACGTGAGGTATAAGCCTATGAATTGTCATGTACCCAGTGATGAACCACAGTATGTTTCTTTTTACCAGGACCATGGCAAAGTTATATGAAGATGCAAATTGGTCACACAATGATCTCAGAGGGCCAATTGGTGATATCAGGAAACATGTGATCAAGAGCAAGCTGCACTGTTTCTCGTTGGATCATATGAAATACTATGAAAAGGAGCTTTGTGAAAGAAAGCAAGAGGGGCACAAGCTGTCCTTTACAGATTTATGGGGACTCTTCATTGACTGTATGCTACATCATCAGGTATTGTATATCTGTCCCTTATTCTAGAGGATTTCTAACTTTTCATGTCTAAAGTTATGGATTTAGTTATAGGAAAGACCCTCAAAAATTCTGAGGGATCTTTCTTTGGCTTTTTAGAAGAAAAATCACACAGCCTAAAATGCAAGCATATAGGGGAAATTTCTGGGCATTTAAAAAGTCAAGATGTTAATGAAACTGATTTTCCATCTTCAATTTCAGATCAAATGAGCATTCTAGTAACATGCAGAGGAGAGGTGGTTCTGACAGAGCTAAGTTCAGGCGTAGGAATATACAGCCAGTAAACAAAGCTGTATTGAATGAAGTGGGCCCTGGTTGGCTTTTATGTGCAGCACCTCCAAGGTAGCTAAATATCTTTATCTTCCCTTAAAGCAAGTCATATCCTAGTGACTGCACAGACAAGTTTATCACATTTCTGCTGTACCTGCCATTCCAAAATCCCTGGATGCATCAGTCATAATGCTTTGGCAAAGTTTGATAACAGATAATGCATGAACACATTTGTGTGGTCAAACAACTGAAGTACACAGAACAAAAATCTGCTGAGGTTTAGGAGCCGTTTCATTGATAGTCCATGCTTAGATACTGTTTTAAGTCCATGCATCACGTTCCTCTTTTACAGTGACTTCTGTTCTTTATAAACAGGAAAGTACTCACAAACTCTCTGATCAGCAACTGGCAGTAAATCAGGGGCAGAATCCACTGCCCGTATACCTGTCCCTCAATGTCAAGGATGACTTTAGCACTCTGGATTTTAAAGGTAATGATTATTATATACACTTTCATAAATCTAAGGAGTTTCCTTTTAATGCTGGGTGAATACCGAAAGCTTTTACCCTATGTCCAAGCTAATAAATCTTTAAAATAATTTCTTTTTCCCCTGTCTTCACACCTGGGTTCTGACTTGGATGAAAAACATGCATCCTAATACTATGGTATGGAGATACCTGTGCAAAGACACTGCCCTGTGAGGGGCAGAGATGTCTTTTGCTGGCAGCCTTGAGAGCCATCACCACTGCTCTTTCTCACTCTCATCCCCACCTACTCCTCACAGCCTCTTTCAGCTGCTGGGGTTCCTGCCCAGGCACCAGTAGTCCAAGAGAGTTGTGAAGAGCTGGGGGAGGAGGGCAAGGATGGGAGGAGAAGGGAAGATGTGGAGGGGGCTGAGAGGCGAAGGAAGCTCCCAGCAGCCAGGAGGGATCTGAGGAGGGGCAGTGCTCTGTGCTCTGATCAGTGATGCTGATCACTAACTATTTCCATGGTGTTTTCTGGCCCTACCGAAGCAGGAGGTCCTGCAACTGAGCACGATCACCTGCACAGTCTGCAGTCCCAGTGTGTTCAGCCAAGGTTTGGGTGGGTTTTGGTCAGAGTTTTTTTACCTTCACAAGGCAGTGATTATCAGAGTCTGAGAATGAATGGTAGCTGGTGTCATTGCTGACTCAGAAGAACTAAAACCACCACATCTTATGTAGGGCCTTAGCAGTCAATGGACTTTAAGCCCCAATTTTTTCTTCCTAGTACAGAAATGGACCTGAACCCCAAGATGGATGGATTTTCACAGTGTTAGTGGAGGAAGTAAATTTAGCTTTTGCATTCACCAATCTAACATGCAATGCATTGAAGGGCACCTGTTTGTTTCAAAACATGGTGATTTGAACTGCCTGTCACCAACATGCTGAAGCTACAGGCCTTGTTATTCCAGCACTGGATTCTCTAAGCTGTTACTTTTACATGTGTTCAGGTGGCTGCAATAAGTCCTTCTTGATGCCTTATTTGCAGAGTGGGTGGAGTTCACACCTTATGAGGTGGGTTTCCTGAAATATGGGGCCTTTGTTCGTTCAGAGGATTTTGGTAGTGAGTTCTTCATGGGTCACCTGATGAAGAAGATCCCAGAGTCCCGCATCTGCTTCTTGGAAGGTGATTTACTATCTCAGAAAACATCACCTTTATAACCACATAGTTGACTACACAGACCTGGCATATAATAACTACTGGTCTGCAAGGAGCAATACCAGTACACCAAATAATGTATCTGATGCAGTCATTTTAAATCTCAAATGAACTGGCCAAAAGTAACAAAAGAAGAAGCAAATTCTTGAGACAAATGCAGTTAATTTGCTGAACTGCTTAGGTTAGATCAAAACAGAGCACAAACATTAGAACTGATCTTTTGAAGTATTAAAATCACAGTCTGACTTGTATAAACAGCCAAGTTTCTAAAATGGCCTAGTCATAAGCCAGACATGATGTGGAATGGCATGGCATTTGATATTCATACTAAAATTTGTAATATTTCATAACTAAAACAGTGCTAACTTAAACAACCACAGAGACCAAATCCACAGATTGTCACAGCTGTGCTCTAAAAATTCAAAGTAGTATTAAGTGTGGCTTTTTTTTTTTTTTTCTAAACTTCCAAGGCACATGGAGTAATATATTTTCCCAGAATTTTATGGATGCTGTCTACCTCTCGGGTCATTCAGAGGACTTCTGGCACAGATGGACCCGAGGCACTGAGCATGACATTGGTTAGTTATTTGGGTTACTTTTTACTTGCATCTGCATTGTCTTCACACCTCTCTGAATTGTGAAACCTGACATTTGGTAAAGGGTTTGGTTTTGTGTACTGTTTCTCGGTTAGGGGACACCAGGCCTTTGGGAATGAAAGAAAACCAGGAGAGAAACAGTTGTGCTGGAAAACAGGAAAAAACATTGTGCTGCTCACTATGCAACATCCCTGGGGAGTTTTGTTAGTCACAAGAGGGTTATCATGAGTCCTTTGGGGAGGGAGAGGCCAGACGGGGAACAACATGATGATGCTGTGGCTCTGAAACCCACCTCTGCCTAGAATAGTCTGTATGTTGATGTGTGCACTCCATCACAAATGGGGCCGTGGTGGTTTGGCTGCCCAGCCCCTATTTCTTTGTTATTATTAGTATCAGAAAAACACTCTAAACAAAGGCAGACACATACCCTCTTATTCTTCCTACAGAGGAACACCCTGCTCTGCCCAAGAAGCCTCATGAACAGACAACTTGCTTATCCATTCCCAAAGGTTGTCTTTCAAATACTCTTCGAGAAATGATGACTGGACGGCCAGTGGTTTCAACTTACCATAATTTCCTCAAGGGCTTGCAGCTACATAACAAGTATTTAGAGAATGAGAGCTTCTGCATGTGGAAAGGTAATAGTAAATTATTTTAGATGCATCTTTGAAGGTGATTTGAGTGCTGATACTTGCCAAGGACAAGTATTTGATAAGCTTTAGCACAAAGGCAAATTTTGATTAAAATTATTTGATTAATATGTCCGTGGAATGCGTTTTGCTGAGCCCCAGATGATTTACTGCTGGTCTTGTTTCTGTCTTGGAGAAGCCACAGCAGGCTTGCTTGAATTCTGTTCTTCCTACAGTAAAATGACTTACAGCTTTGACTGAAGCTAAACAGCCACAAATTTACACCAGTTGAAAAAGCAGCTTAATGTATCACTTTGGATGAGGCTGAGTCTCAGAACCGTTCCCTCTTTCTGATCTCAGAGTTGAGCTATAGATGCTAAAACTGTGTCAAAGACAAATAGTTAAATGTGGACTTTTTGTCAAAGGCTAATGTAAGTGTGGGCTGTCCTTTCTTTCCTTGTTATGCTGATTTGGGAAAAAAAGACTTGCTCCTGCAGTAATTAATCAGTAATATAAGTTTTTGACTTTCAGACACAGTGCTGGATTCTTCTCCCAATCAGCTGAATGAAATGGGTGACTACCTCAAGCTAGTAGATACAGCTTTCTTCATCAACACCAGCTGCCCACCCATTCTGAGGCCAGAGAGGAAAGTGGATGTCATTTTGCATTTAAATTACAGCGGAGGATCACAGACTCTGGTGATGTTTTGAAGTAGTGATTCTTTATCTGTATGATTCCAGCAGCTGAATTACCACATTTCTCTTTTTTTCAGAAAATGGTCTGGTTTTTATTAAGTTAAATGATCATATCAGTGATACTATTCAACTGTAATGTCACTGTCTTTATCTGGGGTATTTTCAGTAGCTTTCTAGAACACACACGTGGACACAGACATATAGAAGATAACCTGTTCTGTGTATCTGCAGATTTGTCATTGTGGTACCAAGTTCCTCAATAGTTAGTTAAATAACTTCTACAACGTAATTAGTTAATACAAAATTTTGCTATTTTTTAATGAAAATTTGGTATTTTTCTTTTTTGTTTGACTCTTGGTGTTTGCATAAGTTTCAGTCAAGTTTTTGTTTTTCTGTGTTTGAAGAAATATTGAGGGGTGTATATGATTGAAATTAATGTAAATTATTTCTAGGAGGACATGAGGACATTGATTGTTAGGTGTACTGAATGCAAACACTCAAGACCCTGTGATGTGAGATACCATACGTAATCAAAATTTTCTGATCCAAATCCTCTACTATGCCCACTAAATCACAAAAATTATCTGCATTTCATATAAATTTCAGAAAACAGTAATCTTGCTTTAAAAAGGTACAGTGTTAGCAAATCAACCGAATTTCTGTTACTGAGGGTATATTAAAATCAAGAGGGGATGCTTGTTCCAGTGCACAGTTAGCCTTATTTGTAAACATATAAATCAATCACAGGTTGCCTAGCGCAGTAAAATATCAATGATAGGGCTTGGTAGCCTTATTTCAACCTCTGTTTGTGTTGCAATGCTCCTTTTTGTTGAACCAGCCACTGGACCTATTCTCAGAGTACTGTTTGGAGCATGGGATCCCATTCCCAAGCACCAACCTGAGCCAGGAAGACCGGGAACATCTGAAGGAATGCTATGTGTTTGAGGACAGCTTAGAGGCACCAATCTTGGCCTATTTCCCACTGGTGTGTGATACCTTCCAAAAATATAAGACACCGAGTAAGTTAACAGCATTAATCAATTTTTTTTTTTTTGTTAGGTTTTCACATCCAGTTATTCATTGAATTTGTTCCTCTTCTAAAACAAGAGACTGGCAAGCTTGTCAGTTGGCTCAGTTAACATGTTCCCAGTCCTGTTGTGATGGATATAGTGTTGGCCAACTAATCAGGGATTGAACTGAAGAGTTTCAAAATTAAAAGCATGAATATCTGTAGCTTGAGGCAAAACCCCTTATCTGACATGTGGGACAGTTTGTGTTCCTTTGATAACAAAGGACTGGAGGATCTACTAAGTTATATCCACTGGTAGCTAACACTGTCACTTGCAGTCTTGTAATGAGATACTGTGTTTGTTTTGTTAAAAAAGGTAGAATCCTCTTGTTAATTTGTTTACATGAAAAAACAATGAGACTAGAAAGTGCTGAAAACATACAATGAAGCAAAGGATTTGCCAGGGTAACAAGCTGCTTTGGTATCTGTCACTTTTTAAAAAGTTGCCAGATTATTTTCTTTAGTTCAGCAATAGAATAAGTAGTGATTTGTTTGTTTCACCAAAAAAACTACCTGGCAAATTAATTTTCAGTTTACAAATACTTTTGCCTGCTTCAGCTCCAGTTTTCTTGCTTTCCTCAAAAACTGACGAAAAATCCATGTACCAGCTTACTGGAAAAGATCTCATGTAGTTCATAATCTTATTTGTCCTGCTGCATGTGCTTAAAATCTCAGCCACCTAAGGGGGAGAATTCCCAACACAGAAGCTTCCTGGTGTCATTTTCTACCAGTTGGTAGATAAGGAGCTGTCAGCTCAGCATCCAATGGAAAAGTTAAAAATACAAAACTCCAAATCTGCAGAAGTGAAATATTCTGATGGAAAACTTTAATTTAGAGAGGAAAGCATTTTGCATGGAAAAGTTGTTCTGCCAGTCAATTCTGGATCAGCTGTGACTGTACTCAAGCAGAGAAGTAGCGGATTTTATTAGTGCAGCAGACGTAGTATCTATACAGTAATTAAATCTTGAACCATTATCCTCAGAGAATTCAGTTTCTTGTGGCTGTTACTGTGCATTTTGCATTGCCTGGTAGGAGTCTTCCACCTCAGTAACATTGCTGTGTTGAACTTCGCTATGTTCTTACTTCAGATGTGGAACGCAGTCCCACAGAGATGGAGCAGGGAAGAGTAGATGTGTCCAACTGTACTGCTCCCTATGGCACTGGTCTGCTTACATATACTGAAGAGAATTTCAACAAGTTGCTGAACCTGTGCAGATACAACATCCTGAATAATAAATGTTTAATTCTTCAGGCTTTGCGAACTGCAGTGGAACGAAAGAAGCAATTTAAAAACTGTTCTTTACCTCGGTCATCTAAACTCTCTTAAAAATATTTTGATGAATCTCATCAAAAGGAGATATACAAATGTTTTGATAATGGACTAACATATATTCAGGAAACATGAATCCATACAGAATGAACATCCACGTTAGCTTGTTAAAGAACATTATGTATTTTATTCAGTACTGTCTGTGAGGACTAATGCTGGTTCTGGCATTTAAGTCATTGTCAAATCATGATTACTTTAAAAAATTCTCTTCACTGTTTTAGGGAATGGAAAGGCAGTTGTAGAGCTATAGGGTCTTATTTGGATATACAGTCATATAAGAATGAGATTTCAACCTCATAAAAGTCTGTGCCAGATTTGGATGCAAATCTTGGTGGTATGTGGTGTTTGAACCAGAGACCAAAGCAAAGACCAAGCAAAGCCTTGCCTTGTTCACTGAGTCTACATTTTTGATTGTCTACACCAGAGTGATCAACATACAACACACTGATTTTTCTGCCAACTGTCTAATAAAAATCATCTGACAGCATCTTTTTTAGCTGAACTTCTCTCTGAACTATTGCCTACCAAGTAGATTTTGAAGCTGAGGATAGCAGCTAAAGCTTCAAATCCTACACTTAATGGGTTTGGAAAAATAGTTTTAACAGCCTAGCCTTTGGCCATAACCATGTCTTCATTTATTAATCTGCTGCAAGCTCACAGATGTTTGTGGTGGCAACAAAATTTGTGATACCAACTCCTTTGACTTCTGCAATGTTATGATGGTTAGTGTGTAGCTGCTGCTACAGTTTTATTCCCACTGCCATCCAAAACACAGACAGGAGTGTTCACGAGATTTTCATACTCATTTTAGATAAATACTTGTTTAAGAAAATATATTTAACTGGTCATTCTTAGATCTTATTTTCTCCTGTATATATTAATATAAATACAGTGTAATAGCTACCTTTCAAATACTAAGTACCCATGCATAATCTTATTAAAAATAAAAGTCTCATAGATGCAATCATTGAAGTATGGGGTTTTTTATTAAGTTCTGTGGACTCAGCTCAGCTAGTGAGTTGATCTGGGAAAAAGTGCTTCTGATACAGAGACATCAAATATTAAGGGAACAAAGGCATCCTTTGAGGAAGGAGGAAAGAAAAGCTGCCAGTTCAACAGTGGAAGATGAAGAATGGAAGGAAGCTCTGCTTTTAAGAGCGCAGATGACTGGGATGATGATGAGAGGCTTACAAGTCCAAATACTGACATTTGCAAACACCAAGGTGTTTATTCAGTAACAACAGAGTGCAGCACTTGGCTAGCACTGTAAATGTGTCTATATTCTCATCAGTCTTTTCTGTTCCCCTTTGCAGTCATCTCATTCATTACACTGATGTGAGTATAAAAAAAAAAAAAAAAAGTGCATCCATCTGTATGCTGGCAGTATGCCCACATTACCCTGGGAGTGTGGCACCCTGTGTCTTCGTCTCATGTGCCATGGTCAGAAGGTAGTGCTCTCTGTCATCCAGTCTTACAGAACTCTGTTCATTAAGCAGGAAATAACAACATCATACTGTGTTACCTCTGAGACAGTCCTTTTTCTGTGCATTAGTTTAATTAACAGGAGATAATGCTAGCAGGTATCTCCTGTCAAGCTTTGCTGCAATATGAATCAAACCAATAAATTTTCCCTTTGTAAGAGGAAATTGTCGGCAGTAACCTTTGCATCTCTTTTTCACAGATCTAAGGTAGTCAAGCCCAACAACTATTTTCTTTTTCTCAGTTACTGATAAATCTTTTGTTTTCAACTCTGCCCTCTTAACCAGAAAGCCAGTTTTTCGCATTCTTTTTTTACACTTTCTTAGGATAATTTGATGTTATGTCTCACCAGTGAGGTGGCAATATTTTCTGTGAGCAAAGAAGAAAAGGAAGATGTTGCTCTGACAGCTTAGTTGTGTTCATAAGTTTATTTTTAAACAATAATGAAATGAGGTTTTAAAATTTTGATTAAAATTTTTTTGCTAAGTATTTTTAAAGTATTTTAAAGATTTTCAAGATTCATTTTTACAGCACCAGGAAGATGTAACAGAGGAGTGCAGTTTGTGCCTGGTGTGTTCCACCGACTGGTTTTTGGTGGTTGCAACACTTGGCACTGGGCTTTCAGCTTTACTCACCCAAGGTGTGGTGATAATGTGTTTTTGGCAGCAGACCCAGAAAATTAGGGTGGCTTAGAATGAGCTAAGGAAAGGGAGTCCATTTTAAGAAATCTGGGCCTGTTGAGCAAGCCACTGAAAAATCTTAGGCTGCCCAAATTGTCTAGCTTAGCAGCTCAATATTTTGATTTGAAGGAAAGTCAGACAAGTGCTGGTGTTTGAGTTGGGACCTGGCTCCAAGAAGCTGATACTGATGAGGCTAACACTTTCCCTGGGCTCGCCAAGCTCGGTGGTCTTACCTTGGTGTTCTGTAAATTTTATCCACAACGGGCTCATTTGGTTTTTTGTCTGGGGAAGGAAAGGCTTCTTTTTCTGTCCTATTAAAACCTGTTCATGCTGTTTGCATTGCAGCAATACTTCAGAGTCCTGCCTGTGATGTGATGGTGAAAGGCAGTGTAAAAGGACAGGGGAAGAGACGTTTTTTCCAGTGGTTTGCGAGCTACTAATAAAAAATAACAAAGGAGAGATGTTCAGTGTCACTAGTGCTATTTTTTTAAGGAAGGAGCTGAGGCTCAGTGACATATCGGCTGCATTTTTCAAAGTGATTCAGCATTGGCATAATTGTTCTATTTAAGATCCAGGTAGGTCAACAACAATTTCTTTCTTTGAAAACACTTGTTTGTGACCTGTCACACAAGCTCTGCTAAATGCAATGGCACGATCCTGTAAGTAATTAGCTGTGAATCTTTACAGCTTCTGTTAGGACTCAGACATCTCTCAGGCTGACTGTAGATGAAGTTGCCCCTTTAATTAGCTGGTGACATGAGGTGACTTCCTGATATTCTGAGAATTGGTTCAGATTCAAATTGGCTCTAGATTTCCCTGTAAAGGTCCTGGGCTATGTGTCTTGCCATGTTTATGCCAAAGGAATTACTGGCTAATTAGCTGACACAGGCTGGTGCTGGTATTCCTTACGTCTGTGGTCTGATGGGGTTAGGAAAGAGAAAAAGCTACTGGAACAGTGTCTGAAGTGTCGAATGAACCTGAAAAGGTCAGGCGACCTCCGACTGTTCCTGCAATGGTAAAGAGAGATGCTGCTGGATGCTCAGATCTACAGAGCACAGGGAGAAGCAGAGATAAAGGTTGCGAGCTACTGCTTTTTGGGACAAGGATTTGGGTTTGAAACTCAGTTGCAACAAAACTGAAGGCAGGATTGCATATATTGGAAACAGCCAGGCCAATACTTTACTGATGAAATTTGGATGGCAAAACTGCCCAATTGCTTCTGGTGAGTAAGTAGGAGAAGCGAGATTTTATCTCTCCAAAACATATCAAAGGCGTGGGGAATTGTTTTAATCAAGTTTCTTAATAGTCTTTTGAAGGCAGAAGTCCTCTTTCATATATGTCATAATTGGAATAGTGCCTTAAGCAAAAATATAATCCCCTCTGCCCTGATCATCTAGTGTAATCTCTCTCTCCAGTGACTGATTTTTGTACCTTTCATTCTCAGGAACTTAAATTCAGATTCAGATTGAAGGTCTCTCCTACTTAAAAACTGATGATACAAAAATTTTCAGACTTTTTTCTCTAACCCGTGCCCCCTGTTGCCTTCCCAACAATGTTTTCTCAGGAAGTTCTTTTTTTGGATCTTCTGTGATTTTATTTTTTTTTACCTTATGTGATACAAAACATCAAGGATATTGTAGAGTATTAAAGGACAGGTATATTGAAGATGTTGTATGTATAAACATGAAAAGTAATGTGAAAGATATATATATTTTTATGCCAGACAGTTGTTTTAAATTAGTGGCAGGCCAAAAAGTATCTAGCCAAAGCTGAATTTTTCAGAGACAGAAATCTGATACCACGGGGAAGGAAGTGACACTTTTCATCCATGGTAATTATTCTTATGTGCAGAGATTACTGAGCTTAGGTCCATTGTGTAACTGGAATTTGACTTGGACTGCTTGCTTTCTTGTTTGGTTGGCAGGGTGAGGTCTATGTAGGTTTTGTAGCTTACAGAATTGGTTTTTAATAAAAAACAGAAATGAAAAAGGAAAACAAACTGAAAGGCTAGAGCTGGGGAAAGTCCCCAACTATAGATCTGACACTATATTTGTTTATTTGTTAATTTGCTTTATTTGGTAATACTGACTATTTCTTTTCCAACGTGACATCATTTTGTAACACCTCTAGCATGTTTTTGGTTATTTACACTTCTTGTTACCTTTAAGGTGTTTAAATGATGACCAACTTCCGTTGTTATCCCAAAGGTGGTACAAGGATACTTTTCTCTTGCAATAACATGAAAACCCCCATTAGTCATACATTTCTGTAGTCCTGGATTATCAGAAGGTGATGAAGTGGTATATAAGGTAATTGTGCGATATTGGATGCAGCTGTTATTGCTACATGCAACCTACTGCACTTAGATATACAATTACCTGAATATCATGTTGGGGAAACTAGTGCTTGCAACAAGGTAGTTTAGATTAAGTGTAAATGCCTCAGATCAGCAAGATATTTATATTTGCTCCACTTTGCCTTAATTAAGACACAGATACAAAATCATGTGCATGTAAATGAGCACTACAAAGTAGATGGAGAGCAGAGGAAAATTGTACTTTCCTTTTTACTTTCCTTGTTACTGCTCAGAGCTTTAAAGAGACTGCTGTGTGTTCCCTCATCAGTAACACAGTCTCTCTAGTGTTTAGAAAGCAAAGAAAGAATGTAATTAACATGTATACGAAGATCACTACCTGTTTCAAATTATTTACTCTGGAAATGTGATTGCTAAAAAGAGCCAATATATGGCTCTTTAGACTTTTGGTAACTTCATCTGTGAATTTACTTACTGCATGCTTGATGGTTGCCTTTGAAATTCTCCTTGAACTGGGGAAGAACTAAGGAAAAGTGCAAAAAACCCAACATCATACTTAACCTTTGAAGTAACAGTCTTTCTGAAATCATAATCCTAGGGATATATTTCTACCTTTAAAATGCCAGTGGGAAAAACTACAAAATCACAATTTATTTTGAACCAGATTGTGTAGTCCTTATGGGCACCAGTGAATAATCCATCAATAGTTAAAATTTTCTCAGTGATGACAAGGACTTGCTGTTATGGGTGTTATGAGCATTCAGCACTTAGTTCTATCATGAACTTATTGCATAGATGAAAAACTGTTGAGATCATGATTCTTGACTTGCACAAAGCTTTTAAAGATACTATATTCCAAAGCCGCCTTGTGTGGCTTGGACAAGCAGCGGTTAAGAGAAGACAATGTCACCTACAAAAAGTGGTCATGAGCAGGAGAGGAAGAATTATTTCTGAACATGTTTTGGGTATGGTAATGAAGACATTATTTTGAGAAAGGGAAGACATAATCTGAACATCAGGAAACCATTCAGCGGGCAAGATGCACTGACTCTGGAATAATGTTCTAAATTGTGAAGTGGTATCTCATTTGTGGATCTTAAAAGTGACATGGGTAAAAGTATGTAATGTCAGGGAGTCTTGTATTGGCTGTGAAACAGCTGGGATGGTAAAAATGTATATAGGTATATATATCTGCTGGGACAACTCGGGAAAGTTGAGCTGGATAACCTACCCTCTTTCCTTTGATAGAGGATGTTTTACAGACATTTTTAATGAAAGCATATTCCCACTTTAAATTTTAATATTGGAATTTCTCCAGGGAAGTATTCTTCTTTCAAAAGCTGGAAAGGCTGGTTTTACGACAGTGTGAGTAAGTGATTCTCAGCTGTGACCTCTCCACCTAAATTTGTTCTTAAGTATTTAACACAGATATGAAGTAGTAAAGACAGAAGTTAAGGGAGATATTTTGTCTTTAGGGTAGAGATGCTCATGTCCATTGGAAATATCTTTTGGTTGTTCTTTCAAGGAGCTTTACAGATGCTTCAGGTTCGTATTTATAAGCCATTTGCCTTTGATTCCATATATATTGAGAAGGCTGTGCAAAGTATGACTATGGAGTGAGCAGCAGGCTATTAAATGCTTTAGATGGAAACCACCAGATAGTACCACTGCACATTTTGGATAAGACCTTCTGAACAGTCATTACATGTATCTCAGAGACATCAACGTAGAAGGAAGTGACTTGCATGTAAAGAGGATTTGACTCTAGCAATGTTCCTTGGACAACACCTCCTCTCTTCCTTTATTGAAGAATTGTTTTGATACTGATCTCCATGGCACAGGGTTGTGCATTTAGGTGGCAATCACTGCAGTTTGCAAGGTTACTTTCTTTACCTGCATGAAGTGAATTATTCATCAATATGAATAAGATCGATCTAAAAATAAACACTTGGGTCTCGTGATGCAGGAGTGAGTATGAGCCGCCTCCTGTCATCAAGCAGAGAGGCCGGAAAAAGTGTGGCAGAGCTGGAGTCTTACCTTGCAAGCTCCAAAATCTACCAGCCTGCAGATAGATGTTAATTTAGGGCTAGTATAATACAGTGCTTTTACAGGCAGTGAGTCACTGCGCACCAGAGCGAAGAGGAATCAGGGAGGGTTTGCTGTGGGGTGCCTGCTGGACCCGCTGTGAGAGCGAGCACACACAAGATCCCTTTGAAGTAAGCTCTGAGGATGGGTAGACTGCTGTGCTCCCTGGGCCCACGCAGGAGAGCACAACCCTCTTTCCTGCCTCACCCTTCCACCCCCAAGTTTCACCTACTGCTTATACTTCTTCCTTTCCCTCTCATTGCATTTAAAATCAAACTGCAAGATTTCTGGACATGGATTCACTTTTTTCTAGATATCCACTACATATCCAGGCAAAGAACACTGAGCATATGGCAAGGTCACTGAGTGTAGCACAGATGCCCAAAGTAGCTTCAGGGGAGCATGGGACCTGCAATCACTTGTGGCACTGCAATGGGGTCGCTTACCTTGCTGAACTGTGTGGGGCTATGGGAAGACTGCTAAAGGTACTTGAGTTCATGGGTTGGAAAGAAGCTGTTGAGATCTCTCTCCACTACCTTGCAGTATGATGGTGGCAGTGTAGAGATACTCCGAGAGCTGTGATTTAGTTAGTCGCAAGTGCTTTGCTTGGGGGTTGGGGCTGTTGCATAAATGCAAAACTTGTTGCAAAAAACGCAGAAAAGGGGCTTCAGTGTGTCCCCCTCAACATCACAGTAGGTAGAAAAGAAATCACTCTTCCTCTGCTGACTCAATTGAGGTGTCCTAATAGGCTGCAGGAAGCAGGGAGGGGACTGCCTAATGACTGGAAATAATAGAGGGGTGGGGCGGGAGAGCCTCATCATAAAATCCCTATTCCTCCACCCCTAATCTGCATGAGGAGCTCCTGCCAGCTGTACGACTCTGTGTCTATTAACGTTGGACTTATATGCATCTGGGACTGCAATGGGATCAAATTTAAGTTCAAATGAGGTAAGCAGAAGAAGCAATAGCAAGCATAAAGTGGGTAAAATTATCTGATATTTCAGTTAAGTTGAGCACAGTGGAGAAGCTGCTGTTTGACATGTACGGGAAATCCATGGAAAGCGAGTTTGCTGTTCCTCAGATCTCGTGGTTGCAAGGATGGTTTTCCTAGTTTAGCTTTCTACAGAACCTCATGGCATGTCTGCATTTTCAAGCTATGTTTTAGGGCAAACAATGTTACTTATTCTGCTTCCTTAAAAAAAGGCTTCATGTCTAGGAAATAAGCTGGTACAGAGTTGTGATGGGTTTGGTGGTCAGTAAAGCACCTAATAGGTGTCATTAATGAGCATAGCTCTAAGTATGGCTTTGAATGTGAGATGTTTTTATATGCCAGCCTAAAATAAGAGTTTAACATGTAGCTTAGTTTTCTTAACTTTGCCTTGTGTTGTTTTTCCTAGACTTTTACGGGCACCTCAGCACCAGCGGTGAGAACGGTAGGTAGTAATTAGCTGGCCCTTCATTAAATGCTGTCCAGTGCTGAATGTAGATCACCAGAAAAAATGTTAGGAATTCAATGGCTCAGGGGAAAACTGTACTGCAATATTTACTGAAACCTGAAAAGCTGAGCTGTGACTTCAACTCTGTGGATGAATGATTGCCTTGGTTTTCAGTAAACTCTGAATAGTCTGGCTTCTGTTGGTGTCTGGTCTGATGCTTATGATGCTGTGAGTAGGTGTTGCACTGTATCTGGGCTGGTTTGTACTACACCTATATTAATTTTTTAATTCCTTCCTTTTTTTTGTGTTTGATTTCTTTGGATGAAACAGCCACTTGTCTTATACATTACTCCTTCATAAGAAGACTCTGTTTAAATGGGTCTTTCAGTTGTTTTTAGTGCTCTAGTATTCCTTGTAGGCTTTCTTTGTGCTGTAATAATCTGTCATAGAGCTTGCAATTCTTTGTGTAACAGTGTTTAAAAATACAGTGTAAGAACAGGTGAAACTGTAGAATAAATATGTTGTGTTCAGCCTCCTGACAAGCCCAATCTCGTCAGCCCAGTGGGAGTGGGAGCAGTGCCCAAACTTCTCTGATAGCAAAAAAAGAGCAATAAGGAGCTTTGTAAAGGCTGAACGGAGGATGAATTCTTTGCACAGGCAAATGAAAACTCCCTGGGCAATTAGCAGATGTTCATGTTAACAGGCATTAGCATAAAGGAAAATAATCAGATAAGCTGCTATGAGCTATCGAATGGGAACAATGGCAGGGGCAACAGGAGGCGGCTGTCTTCAGAGTCTTGCAATGGGTTTGGGGCTGCCAATATCAGTTGCAACTCTCTGGGGATCTTTAGTTGGAAAGATCAGCTCTTGCACCTGCTTCAGTGACCTGGGGGCTTCCCAGCCTGGTTTGTTTTGGGCTTTGGTTCCACGTGGGGGGTTGCAGTGATACAGAGATTCTCCCAAATGATGGTAAATTTGGTCTGCCTCATGAGGGTTTGCTGTTACTGGTAGCGTCTGTTGCCTGATTGTGCTTGAGCGCCACTTACTTTCTCTGTTCAAAGTGAAATGCTGTGGTAAAGCAGAGACTTTGCAGAATTTCTTCAAAAAGTAGCTTTTTAAAAATGATGTTTAGGCCTCTGTATACAGTCTCGCAGCCCTAAGGAAGTATGCTAGGATCATAGAAATTGTTAATTTTAGTCCTGTAAACTTAGCCTGTGTTTACAGGATCAAGCTGGTTTTTTTTTTTTATCCTCAGTGCTTTTTACATAGTTAGTAGGTCTCTAGGTATGAGACATTTACAGTTCAGTGGCTTTAGATTGTGCCTTTTGTCTCTAGGGTATTTAAGGTGGCAGAACTGACCTGAATATAGTACATAAAATTTAGAGTAGGACCCAGAGACCCTTTTTTCTGCCCTGACTCTTCGAGGCTCACAGAGGCAAAAATCAGGAAGGATCTGAGCTGCTTTTTTCTTTTTTTTTCCTATGAAAGTTGGTATTCGTGATGATAAATATATCAGCATATTATATCTGAGTTGTTTTTTGTTGCTCAATGGCTCAGTTAAGGAAATTAGCTTCCATTATCAGAATTAGTTTCAGGGCAACCCATGGGATGTGTGTGATTTAAACTTCAGTGGCCATTTAAATTAAATGGAATATGTAAAAAATTTGGTGAGAAAATGTTGGTAGTGCCCTTAAGCTGACAGGCAAAAAAGTAATACTTTTTAGATTACTCAAATTGCTGTATCATAAAAAAAATACTATAGGTTAGCATGGTCTTGAGAAAAAGCCATGTTGAACTGTGGAAATGTGTGACTTGGTTTCTCTTCTAAGATTTGGATTTATTCAAACACGCAAGTCCAGCTGTGGAGCTGCAAAGAGGAAGAGAAGAAAAATCACATGAAAATGGCGGTCTGAAGCCACACAAGTTTTACATAGCTCTTGGAAAGAAACAGGCCTTGAGTCACCACTGCTCCATTTGTTTTTATCCTGGAACAACCCCAGTGACTTCTACTGACTTAATAAGACCCAACTATGGGATATTTTAAAATGGGTGAAATAAATACAAAACATGTAGTACAAGGAAAAGTGTTTCATATGCATTTGACCTTGCCTGAGGTGGTAGACATAGTAACATAATGAAATCCTGCCTGCCCTTGAGGCTCCAAAACTCTTTGAAGTTAAAAGGTGCCACATACCTGAGTCAGGTCAGAAGCAAGGCACTGATCTGTGTTTTAAAGTCCTGCCACTCTTTCTGAAAGGGCTGTTTTTCTTTGTTGGTCTTCATAGTTTTTAAAGTAGTGGTGAGATTTCTGTTCCTTTTTGAAAAGAAAACTAAGGGAAGGTGCTCTGCTCCAAATAGATCCGACATGCTGTTTTACTTCGATAACTGCCTTTTCTCTTGATGTAACTTGGGAACGTTGTATGTGTTTCACTCTAGTCTCCTCAAGAAAAAAATTCCATAAAAGACTTTTAAGCTTGGAATTTTGCTGAAATAGAGCAGTTTTAGAGCCCAGTTATGTAACTCTTAGTCACATGGATGAACACTCGCATATATGAACACTTCTATTGACTTCCCTGGCACTAGATATGTAAGGATTGCGCAAGTGTGCCACAGGACTTAATTGGACTTTTATCTGACGTAGGATAGTGTGACCAAGTCCTGCGTTTGCAATCTCATATATTTAAGTAGTTTCAACAGTGATTATTAAAATGCCTGGCTTGTGTTTCCGGTTTATGAGGTAACAACCATGTCTCAGACAAATAAATACAGAAGCTGAAAGTCGAAGTGTGCGTAATAACTGACCCGGGAGGCTTCTGGCCTTGGAACTTAGCCAGCCTTCGATATGGTCATCATCATGTTAAAGGGAAAGATGTGGAAGTCATTATCCAGTTTAAGATATGCCCCCCAGTAGTTTTTCTGTGTGACTTTAAGTTGCTGACAACTAGGCTTGATAAAGCATTCAGGCATTTAAAAGTTAGGAGCTATAAGGTCTGACTTCCAAGTCTCTAGGATGGGAACGGACTCTACAACCCAGAGTGAAGCAGTGCGGATCGATTCAATATGTTTGGAGAGTTAGATACACCAGAATGGGAATTGTAACAGCTGAGCAGGGAACCGCATAAATAGGTCCATCCAGCTAACAGGGACAGCTGAGCACAGAAACACCCTTCTTAGATCCTATCTCTGTGTGCCACTTAGGGCTGCAGGGAGATAACCACTTTCCACTGGAGATGCACAAAATAGAGGTCTAGATGCTTGTTTTCAAAGAGCTGAACAAAGGTTATTCCTCTAAAATGGTGTCAAGCCTAGTGGTTATAGCACTTCCCTGGGACGTGGAACTTCTGCTCAAGTCCGTTCTTCTGTATTCAAGGGATGCAAGCCCCATCCTTCCTGGGTAAAAAGATATGCTCCACCTCTTCTGCTGAAATAGCACTGCTGAGTACAAAAACATTTAGGGTGTATTGGGTGAGAAAGCAGGGACCAAGCATAAACATAACAAACATGTCAGTAGATTTGGTAGGGATAGACAAGCCTTGGCTGTTGGTCCCTGTGCCTAGGAGTGCTTCTTTTTACCCAATTCTATGTAATGCATATAGAAAAGTAGTTCCGGCAGTTCAACTCTATAGTCTGGGCATGGCGTGTTTTGGTTGCTTTTGATTGGAGACTGTAATCTTCCCCTGCTCCCCACCCCCATCCCCCTGCCAATAACTAGGTTTTTTTCTTTCAAGGTGTATCTGTCCAAGTTCTCCTTTGTGGCCAAGTTTGGGATAATGCAGCAGGCAGAGGTGTGATATACTCTTTGAGACAGCTGAAAAGTCCCACAGCTGACAGTTCAAGTGCTTGCAAACTGCATCATAAAACTGTGCCCTCTGCTAGAGTCTGGACAGGTTAAGATAATGTAGAACAAATGTGCCCGTATCAGTGACTGCTCTGACCCTCCTGCTGCTGTCTCCCTGACCTTCAACTCCACATCTTCAGGCCCCTTGCCGACCGAAGGGGAAGTGCAAGAGGAGATGGTGGGGATTACCCAGGCATATCTTGGAGGCTGTTCTTCATATCTGCTGCATTTTCAGAGGTGCTGAGGTTTTCGTTGGTGAGGACAAGGACCTGCTTTGTTACATTGTGTTAGTGTCCAATGTCATGTCATGGTCCCAGTTGCTCAACAGTTTGTCAAAGCATTGTGAAACACTTCAGGAAAAGCCTTGTGCTACAGCTGGAAAGACAAATCATCTGGCAAAATGTATAGCATGTATGAAGGAAACAGTAGAAAGGTACGTTTTATTAGTTAACATCAGTACATTGTCTTTACTTTAGCTGCTTATGATTAATACAGGCACTTCAGATACAAAGTAATAAAACCAGGTGTTTGTGCTAGGACACTGTATTAACTTTACTAGGGCATAGTATGAACGCGGGAGTGAGAGGGTTTATGGGTAGAGTTAGTATCTATTCTTACCAACTGGTATAGATAGAAAGATTAGGCAAGTTTTTGGGCACAAACCACCTGTTTCTGTTCTAAAACAAAATCAGTAGACACAAAGCTAAATACCAATTTTAAGCAAGTGTTGAGAGAAATTGTATCTGTACATACATTGGTTTTGAAAGGAAGGATGGTGATTATGAAACAGAGGAGATGTTAGTGTGGGAGAAAAGAGAAAGAGGTTAAGTAGTCATCTCCAAGGTGAAATAGGGAAAGAGTTAATTTATAGCCTGAGGAATATGAAGGCATATTGGTATGAGCCATGGAAGTTTTAAGGTATTATAGCATTAATATATCTGAGGCCAAGGTGTCTGATATCTAGTGGAGTTGTGAGTTAATTCCCAAGATCATCTCTGGAAAGAGTTTTGTAGCTTTCTGCTGGGGATCAAGGCTGAAGATCAGAGATGGATCAGAGTCTTCATGAGAAGTGTGTTGTCACTGTCAGTTGCATTCTGGCCTTTTAGGCTGTGCGTGGGAGCTTGTGCTGGTGCAGCCACTTTTGCTGGTGCATGGTGGTCGCTTAGCTCTACTTGCGAAGCTACTGTGACAGTGTTTGGCGTCCCAGAGACAGTCTGTTCTATTGCAGGCAGTCTTGTGTAAGAGGTGAGGACAACCACGCGTGTGCTGTGGGGGTGTTTATTGTGATAATAATGGAGTGCTGTTAGAAGTGATCTTTATCAAATCAAACTCTCAACACCTTTTCTCAACTCATATGTAGTTTTGAAACCTGTTGCTTCTATTTCAGACCTGAAAAGGGTTCTGTGCCAAAAATTTTGTAGTTTTTCCAACTGCTGCAGTTGGTTTTTGTAAATTATATTGGCTCAACCTTAAAAACCTCGTTTTATCTACGTCCTTAGAACCTTAGGGTTACGGTAGTCTGTGACTATAGACGATAATATTAATGTCATTGTCATATTTTTTCTATTTTCTATTTTTGAATTGTTGTGCAGAGACCAGTATCTCCTTTCAACTTGCTCACCGTAAAAATACTAAGAGTGAGGAATGCCCGGAAGGCAGACTTGCGTGAGTACTTCTATTGTTGGATGTTTCTTACAATTCTTTAAAGTAAAGAAAATATTTGGTCAATGTCACTGTTCTTGAATTGTGTAGAAGTAAAAAGATAGGTTGCTGCAAGTTTGCAAGAATCATTTTTATTGTGATACTGAAATGTTGCTTTCTGCTCTTAAGTGTAAAGAGACTAACTCAAGCAAGGTGATGCATTTGATCTTTCTTTTGTACCTCTGTGTATAAGATGTATTTCTGACCCTTGTGACATCAGACTTAGCTGCTGATCAGAAGGCTGCTCTTTAAATGATGAAAATTCTTGTACTTTTAAGTAAGAAACCTGAGTATTCCCTACAGAATTTCTGGACAGAAGAAAGGACAGGACTGGTGATGCAAATGTAAAATCAGCAGTAGTAGGAAAACCTATGAAAATAACAGAAGTACAAGCAAAAACATTCTATTCTACAGAATTTATAAATATGCAAGAAGAGATGATAATACCTAGTATGTCCGGGAATTTATTTAGCCTAGAGAACGGAGCAATTTAAAAGTCAGAAAAAATTAAACAGAGCACTACTGTGAGAGTTTTAAAGGAGTTTTAAGTGAGGGATAGAGAGGGGAAGCAGGAAAAGGATACCTAGAATAGAGACTACAAGAGAAAAATGTCATAGCCAGATCACAGAACAAGACTTAATAGTGAGAAGAGCCCAAGACAGAAGAAATCTCTGCAGTAGGGAAGTCTACAGAGTCTGGTGGTACCCAACTGTGGAAGCCCTGTAAGGATTCACCTCTGTCTCTGCAGACTAGCGGGCATCGGCTTGTTGAACCAGACAGCGTGGCAGCAAATTTAAAAAGAAAATCCTCAGTGGGAGAATGAGAATTGCAATAGGTGGAATGAATGGTTTGTTCACTGTCCAGATGTGGCACTGACTCACCCAGGGGAGGGACTGGTTTAATTTGGAATTTTCCAGTTCATGGAGGATCTTCTTCACAGCTTCTGTTCCACAGATGTGGGTCCTCAGTAACCTACCCTCCTGGGTGCACTGAGGCTTGTTCAGGTGCCTTTCAAAATGCAATTAAGCCACTGAGTTACTTTCATGGGAAAATTTAAATGGTGAAACATCTGTTTAAAGAAGTTGGAAAGGCATGAAAGAAAAAGGTGAAATAAAGACAAAGAGAATAAGAAAATTCAAATCTAAAGACCACAAGAATAAAATAGAAAGATGTAAAACAAAGAGGAAAAGTCCACAATATGTTCCCCAAAATCTTGCTGAACATGGCTTAAAATTAATTTTCATTTGGTACACTCAGAATTTCATGCAGCACGTCAGAGTTTCTAGGGAAATCAGCTGTAAATTTTAGTTAACCTGCTATATATTTTGAGATTTTAACTAGTGTGATGGGTCAGGAGCAGAAGGAAAACTTACCTGAGGTTGGATTTGGTGGTTTCTGGCAGGAGAGATGTGGTTGGAACACGTGGAAGTTGTGCTTAACAACAACAGTATTTTTGAATGAATGATAACTATCAGGGAACAAATCTTTGCTGTGCTTACTTGTGGTATGCTGGGTTACTTCTGCATCTTCCGCAAGTAATACTACTCTGCTTATGTATCTTTTTCCTTTTGTTTTTCAGCTTTAAAAAATCTTCTATGATTTACTGCTTATGTCTTAATATTTTTTTACTCTAGAAATGACAGCTGATCAAACTGCTCTGTTTTATGAAATTTACTTTGTCATTTTGAAAAAGGGACTTTGTTCATTAGACAAAGTGAGAGCACCTTGTAAGATCTAAAGTTCTGGGTTTCCTATTTTTATGTACAGAAGCACACACGTTGTGGGCTTATAGTTGTATGCAAGAGTTTTTATTTAACAAAACCCAGATGTTCAAATGCCTAAGTCGTGATTTGCACCAACCAAATATTTGATCTGACCAGGCAGTCACTGCAATTGCGTCTGCAAACCTGCTTGCACAATTGCGTGTGCATTTGTGTACTCCAGCAGGTCACCTGCTTATGCTTCAATTCATTGTGGCTGTCCTCAGGAGCAACTTGCTCACAGTCACTCCTTACCACAGTGAATCGTACAGTCTTCGTGAAGCCTGTTGGCATGTCTGCCGCATCATATCGCTTTATGACACTGTATTTTGGACTCAAGAACAGATGAATATCATATGTTTACTCCCTTGAGATGGCCCCAATTCAGAACCTGGGCATCCCAAGGATTTGTTTAGAGTACATCTGGTAGAGAGATTTGAAAACTTTTCAGCAAGAGTATTTTCTCAGTAGAAAATTTGTTTTCTGAAGAAACTCAAATTATGGTGGAAAACCTGTTCATTTTTTTTTTTTTGTCTGCAGTGGGAAGGATATTTCAGGCAGTCTTTACTTTTTCTGAGGCATTAAAAAGGCAAACATTTCAGTTAGTTTTCCTTGAAACCTCAGTATTTTCAAGTATGGGAAAATATTTCTTTTCTACCTGTTTGTAATGGTAACAGTATGCTGCTTGTTATAATTCTGAGTTAACATTTATTTCCTTCACTTTAGTTTTCCTTTTTTTCTGAGAAAACATTGGTGTTCCCCATGTCAATACTTGGTGGGGGGTTTTTTTCTTATTCTCTCATTAGTGAAGTGTTTGTGTTTGTGTTTACTGAAGTGAATCTTTCTTCTTGATCTTTGATTCTCATGATCCCATTTACTTCACCAGTGAAAAATAAATATGATTTAAAAGTATTTCTCCCTCCTGTTGTTCCAGAACAAGATAATTTTAATAGATTTGGGTATAGGCCTGGAAATCTAGGCTGTGTTTTTGACCCTGACACTGACTGCATTGTGGGATCTTGGGAAGTCATTCAAGTTTTTTCAATGTACTTATTTGTTTAATCCTTACATTGCCACTGTGAAGTAATTCGTCAGTGTGTCTCTAGCCCTTTGAAAATGGAAACTGTAGCATTAATCACCATTAACCATTTACATTTTCATCTGCCTACACTTGTGCCTCTGCTGAACATCTGATCTGTCATGCTCTTCTGATCAGGTTTGGCTAAGGTCGCTTTTTGGATATGCTTTCCTTCCCACAGTCATTATCAAGGTTTTGCTGATTGTGATAGCATGGTTAACTACATAATAAAAGCACAGCTTGGGAAAAATATGGCTGGTAGAAAAACCTAAATCTGTAGTTGTTATTGAAAGATAAAGAGGAAATACATGAAGAAAATTGTACTTAATATGGTATAACACCACTGTTACAGGTTTAAAGCATGATGCAGAGATTGACTATGAGTCGAATTATTTGACTTGTGAGTCTTCTGACTCACAAGGTTGCTGTAAGAACCAGATGGCTGCTCGAGCATTGCTAATGTGAAATAGGGAGAATATGTGTTGCATTATAGGTACTGTATCAAGCTTCTGCAAGTCTCACTCCCTGGCCGTTCTCCCTTCAAACATGGAAGGTCAGAATATGGAAGGAGCTGATGTCTTTGGTGGCACTCATGGCTTCCTTCCCAAGACATGAGTGACAGCAAGATTTTTCCAGTCTGCAGATAGAATAGTAAGAAGGAATAGAATCAGCAGTAATTTAACTGTGGTACTGAAACTAATTTTGTTTTCCAGAAGGATTGCTGAGAACAATGCAACTTCTAAAAATTTTGTCAAATATATGAATGAATATGAAATTAGCACATTCTGATTTGTGATAAGGAAATTAAACTTTTCATCTTTGATGGGAGAACACTTTTTGGCAAAAAAAAATCTGTTGTTCTTCATTTAAGCCAGCACTTTGATAAAGGCTTTCAGTTAGTTAAGGTACTAAATCCATGGAGGAAATGCTAGAAAACAAGTGTCTCTGCAGCCCAGATTGAAGGTTGTGAGGTGTATTGCCTGAGCAACAGAGGAACCATCCTAGAGCTGGTGTGAGTGCATGTGGCAGTGGGCATATACTGGTAGATATTCTCATGTTTTGGCAACATTACCCTGCCCCAGTCATTTGGATAGTCATGAATATAAAGCTCAATGTAGCATGGATAGGTGTGCATGCACTGCATGTGGAGTGCAGTGCTATTTCAAATATAAAGTAAAGTTTTAAAAGAAAAGTAAGTCTGACTAAAAGTAAAAAAGTGGGAATGAGCATGGCAAATGTGTGAGGAGGTTTCTGTTTTCCCGTGAGTGTTTAATTGTGTTATTTACTCCTTACCTCACCCTGTATATTTTAGGAAGAAAGCCCCTACTGTGTTACCTTTGTCTTATTAGGGTTAAATGTGCACAGTGCAGTAATTCTTTCTCTGGATACATTATCACTCTGCTCATCTTGTTATACAGTCACCCTTTCAGACTGTTATGTGACACTGTGGCTTCCTACTGCCTCAACCGAGAAGGTACGGACCAGGACCATCAGGAACAGCAAAAACCCTGTCTGGAATGAAGCTTTCTGCTATAAGATCGACCGCCGTGTCAAGGTAGTGAAAATACACAGTTTTCACCATTTGCTGTTTGCAGATAGGCAGTAGGTTATGCAGAGCTACATTAAACCAATAAGTATATAGCTAGTTTCTAAACCCTGGAGGTGCTAAAGATTCCTCAGAAAAAACTCTGTTGCTTACATCCTCCTTGGTATTGTTCTGTTCCAGCTATTTGCTACTTAAATATCTACTATATACTGAAGCAGTGAGAAGCAATTAAATGCCCTGCAGAATATGGCCCTATTATCCTATTTTCCTGATCTTGATACATGCAAGTGAAACCCAAGATAAAGATGACAGAAATAACAGTAAGATCAGTTAGTTCTAGGTATGGTGGACAGGAAATCCTTTAAAAGTTCTTTATGTATGTGTGCCTGTTTTATACACTTAGAGCCAAAAGCCATAAACTAAATGTAGAAACATTTAACATAGTTATTTATCACAAATTCATGAATGTTCTGCATGACCTGCTTGTCTTGTTTCATTTCCCCAGGCAGACAAGCCTGCTTCTTTGTGTATGTATGTCCTGGTTTAACCCCAGCTGGCAACTAAGCACCACAGCTGCTCACTCCCTCCTTCCCACCCAGTGGGATGGGGGAGAGAATGAGGAAAAAAAAAAAAAAAAAAGAAAAGTAAAACTTGTGGGTTGAGATAAGAACAGTTTAATAGAACAGAAAGGAAGAAACTAATAATGATAATAATAACACTAATAAAATGATGATGATGATAATAATAATAATAAAAGGATTGGAATATACAAGTGATGGACATTGCAATTGCTCACCACCCGCTGACCGATGCCCAGTTAGCTCCCAAGCAGTGATCCCCCCACGCCAACTCCCGCCAGTTTATAGGGTGAGAGGAAATGGCATCAAGTTGTGCCAGGGGAGGTTTAGATTGGGTATTAGAAAAAAATTCTATACTGAAAGGTTTGTCAGGCATTGGAACAAGCTGCCCAGGGAAGTGGTGGAGCCACCATCCCTGGAGGTGTTCAAAAAACCGTGTAGACGTGGCACTTCAGGACATGGTTTAGTGGGCATGTGGTATTGGGTTGACAGTTGGACTTGATGATCTTAGAGGTCTTTTCCAACCTTAATGATTCTATATATATTCTATATACTGGGCACGATGTCACATGGTATGGATTACGCCTTCGGCCAGTCTGAGTCAGCTGCCCTGGCTGTGTCCCCACCCAATTTCTTGTGCCCCTCCAGCTTTCTTGCTGGCTGGGCATGAGAAGCTGAAAAATCCTTGACTTAGTCTAAACACTACTTAGCAACAACTGAAAGCAACAGTGTGTTATCAACATTCTTCTCATACTGAACCCAAAACATAGCACTGTACCAGCTACTAGAAAGAAAATTAACTCCGTCCCAGCCGAAACCAGGACAATCAGTAATGTGAAGTCTAATACTCCCAAATCTCTTTCCCTTCTCTGTTTCTCTTTCTCCTTCTTCTCCTAAAACTGGAGGGGGGATGGAGGAAAACCTAGTCTTGAGATTTTCCCACCTTATGGAGCTCCTAGTTATAGAAATAACTCCATGATATTCTTAACATCTTTTTGCAGAATGTGCTGGAGCTAAAGGTGTGTGATGAAGACACGATCACCAGGGATGACGAACTCTGCACAGTTCTCTTTGACATAGATAAACTCACTGTAGGACGTACTGTGCGAGTAAAGTTTCAGCTGAATCCACAGGTGAGCAACGGAATTGGGGAGAACAAAAGCAAATTCTTTCCTTCCACCTAACTATATCCTTTTACAGTGTTTCATTATAGGAAAAATCTACTTAAACTTTATTTTGCTGTTATTATAAGAAAGACTTAAAATCCCTGTATGAGTGCTCCATGCTAGTTTTTGTTAAGAACAAATCTCTGTGCTAAAAATCTATGATGGAACTAGGTAGGTAGAACTAACTACCCGGTGCCTTAATTCTGAATTTTTCTGGCATGTTTGTTAGCTTTTGGTAAAAGATCTGAATTTTCAGCCACTTTAAACTGTGATATTATTAAAGCAGCTGATTCTTTTTGTGTTGGGAATCAAAATCTGGAAAATGGCTGTTTTAGCAGTATAGCAGCAGTTCCTACATCTGCATGCTTATATTGCATTTAGATTTCAAAAAACTAGTTTTAGCAACTGCTTTTTCAGTATCTTAAAATTCAGTACCTTCAGTTGGCACCACGGGGCAGAGGGGTGTTCATATTCTTATGTTCTGGGAATTTTCCTAAGTGCTATTCTAAATATATATTTTACAAATTATATGTAACTTGTATGATGAAAGCTATGAAGAAAGATAAGTAATATACCTTTCTTTCTTTTTTTCCCCTCTCTTCAGTCCCGTGAGGAGCTGGAGGTGGAGTTCACATTGCAGAACACGTGAGTAGAGTCCTAAATTCTAAATAAACTGTTGTATTCAATATAAAAATAGTCTGGAAAGCTGGTTCATATGTGACAGTGCTTCTTAAACCTATAGTCTCTGAAAGCAGTATCTAGATGTTTTAATTCAAGTCTAGTAAATCGGAATTTCAGAATACATATTTTTAGATTTTAAAAATCCAAAATTGTAATTTTTGCCCTGTTTGACTGCTGCCTCTGGGGCACCAACTTCCTTCTGTTCTCTTTTTGTCATTGAATCAATACACAAGGAAGCATGAGAACAATTATGATATTCAGGAAGTTTTGACCCTTAGAAGAAGGAGTGCCAAGCCTAAATGTCTTGTGTCCCCCCTTCGTGGGGAATCTGGCTTTTCAAATCCACAGCATTATAAAATGCTCTCTTGTAAGTTGGTCTGTTTAGCTCATCTGGCTACACATGAGGAGCTGTGGTAGGCTTGAGTATCAGCTCCAGAGGGGAGAGGAACTAAATATTCTCCATAAAGTAAGGAGCAAAGATCACTGTGGGAGGCTGAGGACTAAGGAACCAGGAAAACTGGAGGAGCAACACTAGCTTCACTTGGTAGGCTTGAAAGCTGTTGGTGGAATTTGACTGTTTAGGCGACATGTTTTCTTCCGGCAGTTCATGCCATGGAGAAATCTGGGAGTCTGTTGCTCTAACTGGAGAGGGAGTGTGATGCAGGATCATGGGTATTCTAGTCTGTCTCCATAATATGCTTTATGACTCTAAGGAAGTTACTTGAAAGGATTTCTGTTACCAATTTGATCCATGTTATTGGACTGAAAGTGTTGTTAAAACAACCTTAGAGAAGGGATGGTATCGCTGGGACCTTCTCAAGACATTCAGGTCACTTCAGGAGGCCTAGCAGGATAATATGTTGGTGGAGGCTTTTAATAACACGTTTATTCCTGGCAGAAAGGGAAATTGGGACTTGCTGGAGAAAGGGCAGTAGCACAGTGTTATGAGTGGAGAAGGAAAGATCTCTCAGTGTTCACAAGCAAAAAAGTCATCAGAGATAAAGCAGTCCCGGAATCTCCTATGACAACTCATGGAGACTCACCAGGGTGGATTGTTCGTTGTTTACTGTGCACCAAAACTGGCAGAAAGCCCAGCAACAGCAAGACAAATGGTGCTTATCACAGCTTAGGAGTGTCACGACATCAGTAACGGCAATGGGGAAGGAAGCTCCAGTAGACGTCCCAAATGTTGTGTCTAGGGTCTTCCTTTGCAAGTTAGAGGATGGCTTATGGAGTTGGCACATAGAATCATATTCTTGATAATCCTATCTTTTTGATGAAGGAGGTCCAGATAGGTTGTCTGACTTGGGTGTTGTGCACGAGGGGTTTGCATATGGGGGCAGAGGCTGGAATTCATCTCGGAGCATGTGCGCACCAGCTCTGTGTCAAACTCTTCTCTTGTACTAATTGCCTTTTCCTGGAGACATGTTCAATAGATAAAGTCAGAAATTTAGCAGTTTCTGCAGGTGCTGTCTGAGTAGGAATCCTACTGGTTGGAAGATGATGGTTGGGACTGTACAAATAAAAAGGACCCTTGGCAGTCCCAAGGAAGAGGTTTTAAAAAGAATCACAGTCATGGCTCAGTTGCTACAGCAAGAACACCTCTGATCCACTTTTTTTCATTCATAGTGTGGTAGCTGAGTGACCAATGTAATAGTTGTACCTTGAAGAACTCCGCATGCAAAGGGAAGAAATTGCTGCATCATAAGTCAGGGAGAGTCCCTATGAGGTCCCAACAAGACTGAGAAAAGGGAAGATGCTTCTCTGGGAAAATGGGCTTCTTGTCGGAAGGTGGATAAACATTTCCCCTACTATCCCTCATTTGCATTTCTTGCATATGCGTGGTGGTCACTGTTCTGTCCATCAGTTGAGCCTGGAATAAAGGTGTAAGCACACCTGAATTGATTAAATATCGTGACCTTGGTAGGATATTGAGAGGGGTTTTTTTCCCCTCAATGTAGAAAAGTATGATGTCAGGAGTAATTAATGAAAGGGTTTGTGCACTAAAATTGGAGACAATAGATCACGTTACCTGTGATAAACTGAAGAGCCATGAAAAGGTCTGAAAGACTGAACTGAAGTAGCTAAGATGGGTCACCAGAAAGCTATGGACCAAACTGACCTCTCCTGTGTGGAACAAGCTCAGCAGGTTTTGGCAAGGGTTTTTGGCTTTGCTGAATGTGAGAAGTGTTTTCAGAGGGGGAGAGCCAACCATAGTGCTAAGAAGTACAGCTAAGCATGTGGGACAGTTTCTACAAATCTGGTATTGTGATGGGAACAATGAGAACATACTTTTTTGAGGTAAATATGGCAGTTTATCTCTGAAATTAATGATTATTCCCACCAGCACATTTGTCTGACACTATTAATCTGAAGTACTTTTTCATTCCTTCTCCATCTTCATTCCAGACTTTACCAATTGCAAAATTTACTATATTAGCTTGTTTTTTCTTTCCAGCATTTCAGATGAAAAATATCACACATGAAGGGTAACCCCAGGCCAAGAAAATTGCCTGGGTTGCACCTACGATAGTGGCTTTGTCACTCCTATTTTTGTTTGCCTATTGACCTCACTGCAAAAATTGTGTTTTGTGTTACTTTCACCAAAGAACATTGTAAAAATTCTCTCATGTGCTGGTGAGCTGGATGAAATTGGTTCCTCTTATCTTTTATTTAAAATGGAAGAAAACCTTCATTTTGGTAGCTTGGTTTCCACAACTGCAAGATTAATACCCTCTCTAGTTTTGCCTCACTCTTACGCCACTCCTGCAGTACCTGAAAATGCTCACCTCTCTGCTGCCACTACCCGTGGCAGACACAGAGCCAGACGTTTGATCCTAACGACACAGAGAGGAAGGCATGCTCCTTCCTCCAAGTGCCTTTTCACCAGCAACTGAGCCAAGGGATTGCAAACGTCCGCCCAATATTTTATGGGCCCATAACACGAGCCCAGCTGGCATGAGAGCTGCTGCCCTCGAGCAGCAGTGACAGACAAGGTAAGGTCGTTGTAAACAGGTTGCTGATTTGTGCACTTTAGTGCTTTTTGTGTTATTTTCTGGTGATTATCAGTGGTGATGTGTGCTTTCTCCCCTGTGTTTCCACGGGTAGGGTCCAGCATGAGCATGAGCCTGTACGAGTTGCTACAGGGACGGGGTCCCGCTGGACTAGGTGGCTTCGCTCGCTCAACATCCCCCTCCCCTCCGACTTCTACTGAAGCCCACACCTGATACTGAGGGGCCACAAGGAGACTTCTGATGAACTAAAAGGTACTTTGTGTTTCCAAGGAGAGGTCTGAGGGCCCCAGGGTATTTGCTGGGTCTGCTGATCTTTTTTGGCCTCTTCCTATCTTTCAGATGTCCCAGGTTGAGGAGGTGCATCTCAAACAACTCTTAGAAGAATGAAGGACCACTCTTACACAACCTTTCATCTCAGCTCCCCCTCTCTTTTCTTTTTTTTTTCAAATGTGAAAGACAATGTTTAAAACAAAGCCCACTTAACACAAATAAATGTAAATAGGTGTTCAAAAAGTTGTATAAAAGTTAAATATTAATTACTGAAATATGGCAAAAGCATGATTTTTAGAAAATAAAAGCCTTTTTTTTCTTTCTGTAGTTCTGCTGTGTTATTTTGAGAAATTTCCCCCATATGTGTGGGGACCAGCAGATCTTGCTAGCCATTCAGTTTGGGCACTGCTGAGGAAACTCTCAGAGTAGGCTGAGTCTCCATCCACTGGGGGCCAAGTCTACTGTTTGTATTTGTGTTCATGGCAGGAAGTCACAGGGCCCCAGGGAGCACTGAAAGCAAAAGTTTTAAGTTGAGAAAGATGACAACCAAAGAATCTCTGAGGTGAATACAGTTTATTTTATTGAAATAGTACCATCCCCCATGCTTCTCTTGGGTTGTCAGAAAGATCAGAAAAGTAGCCTGCACCATGTGGAAGCTACTAAAAGAAGGGAAACCTGGATCTGACATGAAAGATTTAAAATTTTGTAGATAGGTATCAAAAAAATCCAGATTCTCTGGTGAAAAGGAGCACAGTAGTCTGCCACCTTCTCCTTTTTATATCATGCCTGACTTACAATGATATGGGCAATGCTATATGGGAAGTTACAGTCACACAGATTCTCATATTACAGTTCACATTTAGAGCAGTTTGATGGGTACCAGGTGTTGGGAAGTGATCCCCAAGCTCATGGAGTCCACTGCAGTCTTAGGTACCCCTTCAATAGACATTTAGTGGAGAAGGATGCCCACGGTCTCAGTTCCTGGCTTCCCCTGCCACAGCCCATAATATGCTCCCAATTCTCATAGTAAAACTGAGCTCTGCATTAAAAAAGGCCACAAATCACAAACTGTGATGGAGGACAGGAGTGTTAGTATGTGTAATGAGGGCTGTCTAATAGCAGGCTGGTTGTTAGGGAAATTACCAGCTGGTCCTGAGAAGTAGACATTATTCAGTGCTCCAAAGATAGGCAAAATATTCAAAGTTCCCTGCCAACCTGAACAGTAAGAGCTCTTCTGCACCCAGCTCAGCTGTGTTTCTAGCCACAGCTGATCTCCAAACTTCAGAGAAAGGTGAGTGTCTTTGCTTTCCCTAAAACAAGTGTAAGGATCACCAGGTTAAAAAAAAAATCAAAAAATTAAAAACATTTCTCGTGCTGTGACCAACAGAAGCCTTGAAATTTGGGATATAAAAGTTGGAAGTGCAGTGTGGAGAGTAACCAACAAGGGACAGCAGCTGGGCTTCCTTACAGCAGTGACCACAGAGGTGACACCCCAAGAGGGACATCTCAGTTGTCAGTGCTTGATGCCTGTGTTGTCCCGATTCTTCCCAGGAGCCTTCCAAGCCATCCTGTCCAACAGTGCAGGTTCTTCCACCCTGCTTGAAGGTCATGTCTTGGACCTCCTAAGCATCAGCCTAACTTAATACTTTGCTGATACCAATACCTCAATAATACTACACTCTACTGGATATTTACTTCCATAGAGAGACATCTTTTCCTGTCTTTCCACCTTCATTTCACTAGGCTATGCAGGCTGAGATCTTTTAATATCCACCATGCTGTTTCTCTGCTTTCCTTAATTTTTTTAACGAAGTATTTGAGGATGGTGACACCATATGTCATGTAATGTTACAACTATTTGACTACAAAATAGTAATTAAGTGCAAAAGTTTGTGTCTGCAACAAAACTTGAGTGGTACTTAAAACCATTCCCCTGCACGCAGTCAGAAACACTGAGTATTTTTTGCCCATTCCTGACCAATGTTCCTTGAACTCTTTTAAAATACACTTTCAAAAAAAGGTCCTACAAAATTCTTAAGTAATTTTTTTTTTTTTCTCTAGTGTATAACTGGGGTGTTTTTTGGTTGGTGGTGTTTGGTTTTTTGGTGTTTTTTTTTGTTTGTTTTTTTTTTTTTTTTTTTTACTGTTTTGCACTATATTTAGCCAATTGATATTTTTCTCTTTAAGGAAAATACTGAGTTGGAAATGAAACTTTAAACTGTTGATGAGCTTTGAAATTCTGGGAGAATTCTTTGTCATGGGAAATTTTACAAAGCTATTTTCATGTGTGTTTATACTGAAATCTAATAGGTGTGATAAACCTTGTCTTAAAATGGATAACAACAATGTAATTCATCTGATTTTAAATGAAGCATATCGCCTGGTTTCAGCTGAGATGAAACATGTATCTCAACTATGTAACTACGTGAGACTACAGAGTGTATAATCCATAGCTTGTAAAATCTGAATAAACAGTTCATACTGTCTGCAGCAGGTTGAGGAGTCAATCGTTATAATTTTATGTATGTATGTGTGTTCCCTTTGGACTAATCTGTGTTACTGAGATACTGTATGAATTTACATCTGCAATTTAATAAAATGATAAATTATAAGATATCCATAATGAGACATGGCCTGATTTTTCTGAGGGAAAAATATTTAAGAATATAAAAATTGACATCTGAAGTATATCTACCCACTTCTGCCCTGAGATGGGTAAGTGGAAACACATCTACACATATAGTGATATATTGAAATCTCATGTGCATTTTGTAAATCACTTTAGAGAGGTAAGTACAATTTCTTCTGCTGTTATGGTAATTTTTGGATAATTGTGGAATACTAGACAAGTGTATTAGTTTTTCAAGTACAAAACCTTGGTTCTAACTGTGTAATGATCAAAACAATCAAAATGGACATAACAGCCTCCAGCTTTCCTCAAACTCAGTATCTGACATATCAGAATTCATACCAAAGCAAGTATGAAAAACCACAGGAATAGAAGCCCAGCTTCATGTACTGTCATGGGTGGATGGAAAAACTTGTAACTCAGCTCGTTGTCTAGGACCACACTTGATAAAAGCTTTGAGGTATTTTTGAGTGAGAATGTTAAAGTCAGAAATGTCAAAGTTAATGGGGGAAAAATAAGTAATGTGTTAAGTCATATTTATCTGAGTATACTTAAATACTATCTGAGTATACTTAAATATTTATCTGAGTTGTCCCACTCATGACATTGTATTTTCCATTTTATTTTTCAGTCTGGACTATCCTGATGGCATTATTACTAATGGAGTTCTAGTGGTAATGTATATTTCTTACAATCTTTCCTGTGTCTGCATAACAAGAGTTTGTATTTTTAACACTGGAAACTTTGAGCTGTGTCCCAAAGCCAGTGCTATCATCCACACTGTCCTACTGAGAAAAAGGATCTGCTGTTGTCACTAAGGATCACTGTTTTCCCATCGCTCCAGTGCAGAGCCACCTCTGCAAAGCCATGCTGTGAAGCTGCTGTCAGCATGCATGTGCCACCTCCTTTCTTCTATAAACCTGGATTTCCTACCCATTATTGCCACATTATGCTCAGAACTATCAGGGGTTAATGAAGAAAGTGATGAAATACTCATAAGAAGAGTCCCATATCTCAATACAGCTATTATTTTGAATAGGTCTTACCATCTTTACTTAATTGTCTCTCCAATTTCAAGCAGTTCATAAGTTGCTTCTCTTTATTTTCAAACTTAGAAAAAATACCACTCACTATTGTACTCATGTTATCTGAAGACATAGTAATAGATAATAATTATGTTGCTCATTGATCAACTAGAGGGTTTGGCTGAGAACAGTATGAAGCAATGGCAATGACATTGACAGTTTTTTCAATCGTCATTTATCGTCTCTTGCTACAGGCACGTGAGGTTTCCTGTTTGGAGGTTAGAGTGGATACGGGGAAGATGAAGCAGCAATCCACAAGTGAGGTTATTGCTTCATTAACCTATTGTTTTTGTGTTGTGATACAGTCATTATAACAGATGTTGAAAAATTAATAATCTGTTGTGCATGTTACTCTAGGTGTGTTTCATAATACCTGGTTTTGCCATGCCCTACCTTGCAGAAAGATTGTATCTGTCAAAATTCAAGTTAGTCAAGTATTTAGTTCCAAGGCAAATCTTAAATTGGTTCTGAAAGAGGGTGTTTTTTTTTTTTGGTTGCTTGAGCAAAAATAATAAACTTAAGCTCTTAAGTTTAAATGTAAAATTTTATCAATGGGGTCTGCACAAAACGCAAAACACCACCAAATCAGGACTTTGCCTGTAAAATGTAACAGGACTCTTCACTAGTCTTTAAGTTCATTCAAATAAACAGTAGCTTGTGTAAAGCTACTTATGGGGCATATTGTAAAAAAAATTGTGGCTGTTTTGAGATAATTCATGAATGGAAAATTGACCTTTATGAAGAAAATTGTAGCAATGGCTGAGTTACATTGTAAGAAGTTTCAGACTGAAATGTAATGTGGGGAGGAGAGGTTTGTGACCTAAAATTATATGTATCTTGCCCCTGATCTTGCAAGAGAACAGCATACAATCTCTCTGTAAACGTAAAGGCTTTTCTGTACAAGGAACACAGCCTTTGGGTTGACAGGTTGTTTCAGTTTTGGTGACACAAGGGCACATGTCAAGTAGTCTGCTTGATTTTTGGGGTTGAATCATTTGAGTATTGTAGCAGACCCAACATACAATAAAATGTATACAATGAACCAGAACAGACTGACATCAAATAAATGACTCTCTTATTCAATATGAATAATCCAAAAAGCCTTTAAACTGATACTTCTTTAAATCTAAATCTTGGTTTATTTATTTATGGAAATCACATACCAAATAGCACACTACAGTATTTAAAAAATATGTGATTTCTGTATATTAATAATTTATACAAACCCACTGAGATGTTTTATATCAGTTTTCAATCTGTTTTAGCCACCCAAAGTCTACTTAATCATTGTGGTGTAAGGAAAATTGGACAAAAAGCATGGAAGTGGATTTCATTAGTTATGTGTGTTTGCTCAGAATAGTTAAAATTCTCTTTGTTTTCTGTCTCCATGTTTAGACCAGGAGCTTACATTTACAGTGAAAGGATCCCATGAAGGAAGCCAGAAGGTTTTGCTGGACTCTGACCCTAGCCTTAGGATCATCATATTTCACTGCGTCATAAATGACCAGACAAGACTGGATATCACATTACCAGAAGAGGTATGTTCCCCTTCTGGATGTTATCATTAACCTTAATGAAATTAGAAAAAGAAATTAATGTAACCAGTGAACTGAACTAGCCCTCTTAGTAGAAGTTCTGGAGATGACAAACCTTTCATGTGTGCATCCCTACCACTTTTTACATTATTTCAGCTGGCAGAGAAAAACGAAACGGAGAGATCTGGGGTCCTTTCTTTCCCTTTGAATTCACTCCCTTTGCAGAAGGAAATAATAGTAGAAGAGGTGAGTGCTGTGAACCTTTTGAAATAAATATTTTCAAAATGTATTTAATGCTGTCCTGCTAGAAATAAAGTTACCAAGTAAACAAAATCACTGTGTAAAATTGTACAGCTATTTATTGAAAACATTAAAAAAAATTAAGACTGTCATATTCACTTTTAAGGAAGCTGGTGTTAACAATAATTATAATAATATGAAAATCATTGCAAACCTGCATCCCAAAATTAGAATTAAGTGGTTTCAAGGAACAAAAATGACTGTCATATGCACATACATTCAAAAATTTCTTTTTGGGTATTGTGGTAATTGCAGAGTGGCTAGGAATTAAAAAAACCCCACCATCCAGAACACAAGCTTAATTCAGATCTTAACATGTCTAAATATTGATATTAAGAGTGTTTTGTATGTAATTTTTTTTCTTTTTTCTAAAATAAGGTTACTTGTCTCATTCTTGTTGCTCCTTCTAACTGTGCACAATGTGAGCTGGTGTAATGTGCAAGCTTGTGGCACACTAGCTGCCCCAAACAGATTGGCTTGTTAGATAAGAGAGAATTTGATTCTAGAGCAGGGAGTGAGACTTTGGTTAATTGTACCAAAATAACATCCTTAGCTACATGAATTACTATTTGAGAACCTCCTCTCTTACTGAGTGAGCATTGCCTGAGCTTGAAGGAAAGAAATGTTTTAAAATTTGGTGGTAACTAGCTTCATTTTCTGGACTTCTAGGATCATTCCTTTCACTTGTGCTTGACAGCGAGAAAATGGTAAGATAGCCTCTTTTTGTCCTATCATCCAGGATTACTGTAAACTAGTTATCTAGGTTTTTTTCTATGATAGGTGGAGAGATGAACACATGCCGCGTGAGTGCTTTGTCCTGTACTCACGTGGTGCCTGAGGTAAGTGCATGTCTGCTGCAGTTACAAGATCATGCAGTTCCATATGAGTTTATGAGCCTTGGTAGGTTTCTTCAGAGTAACTTAGCCTATTTTATGATTACTATTCTCAGACATGAGTAAAACTGCAGTACTTGCATATTAATTTTGCTGCACATTTATGCCAGTAGTCAGATCTGCATGATGACTGAAATAAACTCCCTCTTTAACTTTGCAAAGTCACCAAAACATAGGGCAGCCTGGCTTCTTCCCCTTCTGCTTCACTGAGCAGAATGGGAGCTGAAACCTGACCAGCTGCACCTCTGTCAACCCACTCGCAGGGACAGAATTGCCCCGGTGATAGCTAAAATTGAAGACAGTGAGGTTTTATGGTACAGCTGAAAACTTCTTATGGTTCACAGCATCCTTAATATTGGGTGATATACAGAAGGGAAGCAAGGTGGATTTTCAGAGCATGGGAGCACTTTGTGTAAATGAAATTCAGAGCATGGGAAGAAGAACTACCTACTCAACCTCAGCCCATAGCAAAATGTATTGAAATGTAAATCTAACATAGAGATTTATAGAGAGAGCAAGAGAAATGTTAATCTAGCACTAAAAAAGCTGTTTGTTTCCATAAGGTCAATCAGTTGACGTTATTCTGTTTTAAAAATTACACTGTGATATACCAGATTTGCTGGAGAAGAGAAGTTACTAACATTAACCCTTGAAACATTCGTGTTTGTGAAATATTGGTGAAAGTAATGTTCAGGATAGAGTTTACAGCCACCAGAGTGCGATGTGACCCAGAAGATTTGGTCAATATTGAGTGCTCTTCTCAGTAAGAAGTGTGTTTGTCGTGTTGTAGGCACAAAATATTAGCTGCCCTTTGATTGGTTTTGTACCTTTTTTTCTGCAAATTTTTTGGCTTGTGCTTCACTTTTCTCAAGGGAGAAAATTCAATATGGCTCCCCACATGGAAAAAAATGATGGATATTCTTATGTATTTGCAGGATGAAGCTTGCAAATGCTTATCTAGAAATCTGTTCAGCACACAGGTGAAAGGCTGGATTTCACAGGACAGAGGCTGAGTAGGGGATGATGCTTGCTCTGCAGTTCAAGCTCCATCACACAGCTCATTAGGACCTTCGCTTTGAATACTGTTAGTGAGCTGCCAAAACCTGAGAACAGGTGATGGTGGCATCACTTGAGTTTTCCAGGATGTCATGGTGATAAAAAGGAATGGGTACAGAAAAAATTACTCCTGAAATTACCCCTTTTGGTGATCTTTCCCTTACTTGTGTGTCTTGTCTTTGTGCCTGTGTTCACAAGAAATCTAAAGTACCTTGGAAACTCCTCTTCGTTGTCACTACTATTCCCTGCTGGCAATAGAAATGCTCCTTTTTCTTCTGTTCCTTGACCAGTATTCAGACTTGGAAATAGCCTGTTTTACAGATGATTTGTAGAGTTTACCGACTACCTGCCCTATAGGTCTTGAAATCAGCTATAAATGACATGTGCATTGATTTGTCCCATTGTCTATTCCAGCTCAGGAGAACTGGATGTGCGCTTGGGGTTTAGCCTGTGCACGGAAGAGCAGGACTTCCTGCAGAAAAGGAAGAAATATGTTGCAGCTGCTCTGAAAAAGATTCTTCATTTGGAGGAGGATCTGAAAGAGCATGAGGCAAGCCATTGCAGTCCCTGGTAGCAACTCCTCTCCAGGGATCAGGGCCTGGCTCACAAACTGAAACCACAAATGAAAAACCAGTTTGTTTAATCCTGCTATTCTGGGGCAGGCCTGGCCACCTAGGGCAAGAGATGAGCAAGAGAAGCAGTAGCTAGTTCATGCAGCAGAGCGGGGAAAGCGGGATAATGCCCTTACAGCCCCCAAAACTTCTCAACAGCTCCTCAATTCAACCCATTCCTGTTTATTCTTGATATTGCTCATGGGTCTGAGGAGGAAAATTTATAGCAGGCAGACATGGAACAGCTGGGAGATGCTGCCTGGGAAATAGTGTGCCTTAGCTAGGTAACAGAGGCAAGGTGGTGGTCGTAGCATTTGTAAAGGATTTTGAGGGCAGAAAGCAAAATTTTCACACAGATATATGAATAAAAATACTTTGGGTGGTTTCTGCAGCAGAAAAGGTGTATTGTTGGGAAAACTGACTACTAGAATAAAACCATCAAGCTGGAAGAGTGAATCCTACAGCATCGTTGAGTTGTATAGATTAAGTAGCTGACTGAAGTGTAGCTTTATCGCTGTAGCTGGCTGCTCCTGCCTCCACAATTCAGTCATAAGTTTTGTAACTGCTTATGCCTAACTGGGTTGTTGAAAATCAGAAAAGTACAAACATACCAACAACAAGAATCCTCTTTGGCTTACAACTGAAGGAAATAGTGCTGTGGACAGGTTACAGAGTTAAAAAAAGTCATATTTTGGATTTCAAGAGCAGAGAATAATATAGGAAATAAAGTTTTCAAGAAAGCTGGGAAGAATATTTTTACATAGCTGTCTAAGAGTTTCCTGACACAGGGAAAAATGGTTCAGGTGGTATAACCAAAATGGTAAGACCAAAGCTGTTTTTTGAAAAGGTGTAATTATTCTGGCTCTGTCATTCATGTGTTTAACTTCAAAATCGTGGAAAAAATCCCCTCTGCTTTGTTAACTGACTTACATTTGAACTGAAAAAATAAATAAATCATTAGAATTTTAATTTATAATGAAAAAGGTTAGAAAATGTAAAAACCAAAATATAACTTTTTTGAAATTATTCTAATTTTAGTTAGATGATCAGATTTTTCCTCATTATTATTTTATAAAGTTTCCTAGATTTTAAGTTCTTATTGAGTTTAGGGTAGGAAGAACAGCTCTTCTGGGTTTTTGCATGTTTTTTTCGGGGGGAGGTGTGAGGGGTTTTTTTATTTCATAGAATGGGAGAAATATTTTCTTCAAACTGTCTTCATTGACTTTAGAACAGCAAATCGCTTGATGAAATTAGAAGCTAGTACTTGAAAGGTATAAATAGACATTTTCCATAGGGCATGTAAGCATCCACACAACGCAAGATGCTAACGGAAGCAAAGGGTGTACTAGATCAGGAAAAGATTAAGAGAAGAATAGTCTGTCTCTTGAATTACACTTGGACCTTGGAGGGGGGGAAGCCCTATCGATGATTGTGCTTCAGGACATATAGTAATTAGTGGCCTGAGGCCAGAAGGCTCTGGCTATTGTGCGGTCTGGCTGATTACAGGGTGCTGTGCGTTCTTCTGAGGCACCGGTCATTGTTAGAGGCAGAATCACAGATCCCGAATCTGCTCTGGCATGGTAAATCCTGTCTTTTCTATGACGACTTCTAATAATACACGTTCAGAAGAATTCCAGGGTGATGAGGTTGATTCCAATTATATATTAAGTAAACAGCCTTCCCCCCCCCCCCCCCGCCCCCCGCCAATCTGAGTGGGTAGGACATAAGCCTTCCTTCTCCCATCAGTCAGGTGGCGGCAATAGCAGCCTTTTGCAACAATCACATCCTTTTTGTGCAAAATAATGTCGCTGCTTGTGTCGGTGCCTGTAACCTGTTACCTGATTTCTGCAGTAAGGAGGAGTGCTTGCCTCTAATCCGTGCATGGCTTTCTTTCCTTCTGCCTTGCTGTGTTGAACAGGTGCCGGTGGTGGCCATCACAACAACTGGGGGAGGGACGAGATCACTGACAGCGATGTATGGCAGCCTGCTCGGTCTCCAGAAACTCAATCTGTTAGACTGCGTTTCCTACATCGGTGGCTTATCGGGTACCACATGGTGAGAATGACCCAGACAGGGTTTATGTTTGTACTTTCTGCTCAATCGTGTTGACTATTTGTACAGCACCATCAGCTTATATGGCACTTAGTAAAGCAAAAGTATTTCCATTTTCCCCACAATCTCCTCTGTGTCCACCTAGAGCAAAGAAACAAAACATACTGAGTAAGAGATCAACTGTCACATTCATCAGCTGCTTTTGTCACCACATGGACACAGTCTATGCCTGATATTTTCATGTAAATGCTCTATTCCCTTTTCATATTTTATCAATTATACTTCAGACTGAACGCAACGAATTTGTCTTTAGACTGGAAATTGAAGAAAGATGGGAAGAAGAATTTATGCCTGCCATTTGCTGGTTATTCTCACTTCCATTTTGGATTTAGAGTGCATCTCCCTCTGGTAAAAGATGTATTTGGGGCTAGTGGAATTAATATTGTCGCATACAGTCCAACAAATGACACCAAGTTACTGACCTCGGAGAGACTGCAGCTATGGTTGCTCATTATAAAGTGCTCTCTTCTCCCAGTGGGCATACAACAGATGATGTCATACTTAAAATAACTTAAGTATTTAATCAAGTGGGTTCTAGGTAGCTCCACTCCTCTACAGGTGGTTGGAAGTGGAGAAGTTTTTTGCACTGAATTGTGTGTCAGTCCATTATATAAGCCCAAACATTAATGGCAGGTTTGTCTAAGTATTTGCCAAAATTTGAACTTTTCCGTATGTATGTGGAGATCTGAATGTACCTGTCTGTGTTATAATTTCAAGGAGACGATTAAGAATGGCTGTACCAGGACATGCCCAAGACCCAAGAACCGCCCAGTTCTCTTGCTGGCAGGAGGCATTCGCAGATACTTGGGAGCAAATGTAGGACGAGAGCAAACTAGTAGTGACTGCTCCATAGAATACTCCCCACCTTCCAAGAAACTGAGTTTCTGAGGACTGGTGGAATCTTTGTATTTAATAGCCTTGAATTTCTCAGATCGTTTTTGAGCCCACATAAACTTCTATCATCAAACCCAGGAAAGCTTGGAGGTTTTGTTTGATCTTGAAATTAGAGTATTTTAGGTGTGTTTAATTTTTAGTTGTGAGCCCCATAAAAATTAAGAAACAAGCAAACAGGTTGCACAAAAGTTCTCTGAAGCCAAACCGCAGCATTACTCCTCTTTCATTATTTTCTTCTAATGTTTCTTCAGGACAATGGCAAACTTATATGAGGATGCTAATTGGTCACAAAAATATCTGGAGGACGCAATCAAGGAAGCTCGCAAGCAAGTAACCAAATCCAAGATCTGCTGTTTTTCTTTGGATTGTCTGAAGTACTATTATAATGACCTGATGGAGAGAATTAAAGAAGGACGTAACACTTCTTTCATAGACCTTTGGGGGCTTGTCATTGAATCCATGCTACATGATAAGGTATTACTCCTTTTTTTTCCAGAAACCTGATGAACTTCCATAGCTATAAAGGAGAAGAAAATAAATCCTGGGATGCCATTCAGTACTACTAATGCAAATAATTAGTTTAGTGGTTGATTAAATTCTGTATATTCAGATCCATTATTAAAACACTACTCTTTCTTTAAAGTGAGGTTGACCTTGAACTGAAGGAGTCATGGCATTGCAAAGGTGTTCTTTCTTCTTAAAGAAAGTAAAAACCTGAGAAAGAACTATTTTGAAATGTGAACTAATCACTTTTGACATTTGATATTCTGACAAGAAGAAGCACTTAAAAATTTCAAATAATTTACTTCACCAGCATAAATGAAGATATGCATTTATAAAGTAACTTAGCTATATACTGCATAAGGAGATGATGCAAATAGCAGGAAAGACCATTCTTTAAATATGTTATTAACTTTTAAGAAAGAGTGTTAGAAATTTTGGTACTTTAAAAAGAGTATAACTTAAGTAGTTTTCTTCTGGTTTATGTTTATACAAGGAAGTTTTAAACTCTCACGTGCAATAGAATATGTTCTTGCCTATGAATATACTTGCAAAATATCTTAAAATATGATCAATTCTGTTTGCTGAGATCCAGCCAAGGAAAGTACCTTACCTTTCACTTAGCTACATATTTCTTCCCAGGAATGTTTTTTTTTTTCCTTGCTGAATCTACCATTAACCTCTCTGCATATCTCAAATCTGAGAACCCACATAGGGTGTAGGTTCTTCTTATGGGATACTTGCCAAGTTTGGAATATCCCATGGCAGATATTTCTGAACAATCCAGTGAGCTGAGAATGGGAAGGAGAACCTGGAGAAAGCTGATAATTCACATTATATTATTTGAAGTGCAAGTTGGTTTTCACCTCATTCCATTAACCGTTTTTAATCAAAACCAGAAAGACGAGCATAGACTCTCAGACCAACGGCAGGCAGTGGATAACGGTCAGAACCCGTTGCCCATCTATGTGGCCATCAACCTCAAGTCCAACTATAGTGCTCAGGCATTCAGAGGTAATGGTTATGATTTAGATTTCTTAACACCTTTATAGTTTAAGTAATCTGAACTAAAACTAAATGCATGTAATCAGCTTTAATAATACAATAGTTCTTCCATTCTAATTGGAAAAAAACCCCCTTTTAAAATTTCGGATAATAGTGACTAACACTTAAAAATAAAAAATCCAAACATGTTTAGTCTTTAGAATTTGAGTTCTCTACATTGCCAGGAGTGAGAATATAGTTATACCACTGAAGATGCCTAACTCAAAATTTATCCTGGTCACAAAAACCTTGTAATGAAACTAATTGTTATGATGGTTCCACATGGTCTTATTTTGAACAATTAAAGGGAAAACTTTGAAATTCTGGGTACAGTGGCAGGAAAATCACTGCTTCCTCTACTATTAATTTCCACAGTATTTGTTTAATGTGTGCAGCTGAGTACATAACACCAAGTGAATGCTAAGCTTTCTGTCACTGGTGCCCTACAGGGAACAAGTTATACACGAGCAATGCATCCTTTTGGGTAAGATTAACTGCAGGGAATGCTTATGGTTTTATTCAGACCAGGGCTTCTCTACTGGAGATTGCTGTATCACAGCCTGGGACTGCCCTCCCTTGATGTGAAAGGACCTTATGGCATTAGTACTGCAGGCAATATAGATACAGCTGTAGCTGGTGAATGGCATATTACGAACTAGCCAGTGTCTTTCTTATGATTTTTTCCTGCTCTCTAGTAGTCTTCTGTTTAGCAATAGTTAAGATATTGCCTTTTCATGATCTGCCTGCTGTTGCCGTAGAGTGGCTGGAGTTCACTCCTTATGAAGTCAGTCTCCTGAAATACGGAGCATCTATTCGCGCAGAACATTTTGGAAGTGAATTCTTTATGGGAAGGATGGTGAAGAGGCTCTCAGAGACTCGGATCTGCTATATGCAAGGTGACTATCGCCTAGAGGGAAAGGTGGCCTACTTGAGAGGCAGCTGGCACGAGTGAGTATGTGGTCTGTAGTGTACAGCACTGGGAAGACACCAGCAAACAGGTTGAGCAGGTGTGAGTTTGCATTAGCAAGGACATACTTGGGAAGTAAGCCCATGAAGATATCCATCCAGACAGAAAGGAAGTATCCAAGGGGAAGGACTGAAGGTATGTATCAATTAAAATTCTTCCAAGACTACTCCATCAATCAGTTCCTATTCTCTCTTTCTCTTTACAGGCATGTGGAGTAGTATATTTTCCATAGATGTGATGTATGTCTGGAATTTGGCTACTGATTCAGAGGACTTCTGGAGTAGATGGACCAGAGACAGAGTAAAAGATATTGGTGAGATGTTCTTGTGGTTTTTTTACCACCAGTATATATTGTTTATATTCTATGAAGGGGTCTAATGCCTAAAGAGATGCTGCCGAAGTCAGACAGAAAGAGATGAGGAAAGCAAAGCAGAGATGTCAGCTAAGAAATTTTTCTGCTTGATTTAGAAGAACTAAACCGTGCTTCTTTGGCAAAGCTTTGGCAAAGGTGTGCCTTTTTCTAAAGGCACAAAACCAGTCTCCAGCAGACGTAAAAATCATGTTGTATTTAGAACACATCTTAAGATTGTTAAGTTAGGATATGGTCCTCCTTGGCCACTAATACCGTCAGTAGAGACAACAGCTCTTGCAGAGGGCTGTTTTCTCCACTAAACTGCCTGTGGAGAAAGCTCGCTCTTGCTGTTAATTGCCCAGGGAACCTGGAGTGACTGGCCTCCTAACTTAGCTAATGTTTGCAGCAGGGTGATGTTCACCTGCATTTTGAAGGTGTCCTCTTCAAAGGCTGGTGTTGCCCTCCTGTATGTTTTGGGAGCCGGCTCTTCCCTCCACCACACGCTGCAATAGAATTGGGCATCATTCGAGGAAGCCTAGAGTGGGAGGTGGTGCTTACTGCCTGGCAGCTTGATAACTGCAGATACCTGTCATTTAATTCACTGTCTAATGCTGAGTTTTATTTGGTAGCATAGACTTTAAGGGCTTATAACTATGTTTGATTTACCTTTGGGCTGGGGGATGGTGACAACTGTGGTTATTAGTTACTCCATTTTTTAAAAATATTGATCATTTCAGAAAACCGTCCTAAACTTAGAACTTCTTTCCTTCTTGCAGAGGAAGAACCCTTTCTGTCCATGAATCCCTACGAGGTAGACACATGTCTATTCACTCCCTCAAGTGCCCTCTCCTGTGCTCTGCGAGATGTCTTAACAGGACGCCCAACCATTGCACAGTATCCCAATTTTATCAGAGGCTTCCAGCTGCATAGCAAGTACCTGGAGAGTGAAGAATTTTCTACCTGGAAAGGCACAGTAACGCTGCATGTTTTTCAGTAACATTTTGAGGAGGTTTAGGTTTGGGAATTCATTTAGGTTGTCCAACAAGGAGGAAGAAACAAGACTGACTTCTGAAATTCCACTTCTCCCTTCCACAAATGGAAGACATGGAAGCCAGATTTGAACAGCATTTCATTTTTTAGGGGTGGTCGGGGCGGGGGGATGAGGGGTGAAACTGAATTTGTTTGTTTGGGGATTGTGTTCCAGTGGACAAGGTGAGCTCAGCCTGAGGAGGCAGGAGGGATCTTCTTAGGGCCAAAGCTGCTCGAGTTGTCAGGGAAGAAAGGAAAAAGCTGTAGTGTGTCACTTACTCCTGTAAATCAGTGCTTCTAGTGAGTCAAAGGAAGGCATGGAAAATTCTCCATCCTTCCCTCTTTAACTTTCTGCAGAGGAGCAGTCAGTCTCGCTTTTATTTGTTGGAATGAGAAATGTTTGTGTTTCAGACACAGTGATAGACTCCCTTCCAAATAAACTGATGGAAACAGCAAATGATGAGCTCTCCCTGGTTGATACTGGTTTTTTCATCAATACCAGCTACCCACCGCTTTTGAGATTGAAGAGGGAGGTGGATGTCATCTTGCATTTGAATTACAGTGGAGGGTCCCAGACACTGGTAAGGAAAGCCATGGTATCTGAGATCTTTTTCCTTCATGGTCTTTTAGTCTCTAGCACTTGTCAGTTAAACCAACTAACTTTACAGTACTGGAATGGGAATTAGATGATTACTATCTGATTTATTATTTAGATTATTAGGTGGTTTATTTCTCGGTAACTAAGAAGGATATTAGAAGACAGTGATGGAAGGAGGCATTTTAAAATCATCAAGGTCTTCACTGCAGTGGATCAAAGAGTTTTTGAGGAGCTGACTGAGGAGCTTTCTGGAGCTCTAATGCTGGTTTTGTTTTTCTTTGAACTGAGCATGTTACAGAGGCAATGGAAAGTCCTGGCAATATTTTAACAGATTAAATGGTAAACCCTATGTGTTTCTGTGCCTGTTTATCTCATATCAGTCTTAGGGAAATGTACTGGCTGATGCTGGACTTGATTAATAACGAAAATATAATTAGCATTGCATGTATAATGAGAATAATATAAAAGTAAACATCGGCATGTAGTAAATATAGCTGTTAAAGTTTTTTTTCATGAGGTCATAAGGTATGTTGATAAATGTATTTCTTAATAGGGAGTCATTATCAAGCAATACACAGAGGACAGAAAGATTGGGAAAGCGATAACTAATGAAGAAGTCAAGGAAATGACACAGAATAATCTGGACTGATGTGGTCCTTCTCCATTCCTGTAGATTCTTTGCCTTCCCCCTCTGAACCTGTTTCATTGGAATTAACAAATCAGTCCTGTGGCTTTTGGCTCCATTTTCAAGCTCAAAGAAAGTGACTGTTTTATTATTTTGCCTAAAGCAATGCAGAAAATAAAATAAGCTGTAATGTCTGGTGTGGTTATAGCTGTTTCCGTCTGAAACTTAACATCTTGCAGGAAGATTCAAGCCTTAGAATATTCATGTTAGCTGCTGGAGTTTAAAAACTCCAGGTCTCTGGACCTTTTTTGAATTTTGATTCTTTGTATTAATTTTATTTATTTTATTCATTCATCCAGCCTCTGGATCAGATTGCAAAGTACATCTCGGGGCAAGGAATTCCATTTCCCAAAATTGAGATAAGTGAGGAAGACAGGGAAAACTTGAAGGAATGCTACGTGTTTGAAGATGCTGACAGTCCACAAGCTCCAACAGTGCTTTTTTTCCCCCTAGTAAATGACACCTTCAAGAAATATAAAGCTCCTGGTGAGTCATCTGTTGCTAGAAATTTTAATAAAAAGTCACTTGCCTAGTGTGTCCTCTCCATATCTAATGTCTCACTGTCATCTCTGACTTTCTTTCCAATGCTGGCATTACCAGTCTCATCACTGACAAAAATAACTGGTCTGTGTCAGTATGTCTGAACTATGTGAACTCCAGAAGCTTTCCTAATACATTTGAGATCAAAATAGGGATTTCATCCGTAGGACTTACTAGAGATAGTATGAAGGTAAAACTCCCCAAATACATACAGCATAGGTGGTAGGTCCTCATCACAGTATGTTTTATTCTACAGATGTGGACTTGCTGTGTGCTGCTGCTTGCAAACAAAGATGGAGGGAAAACCTTCCGGAGATTCTGATGGTAGCCCATTCATCTGGGTTTTGTTCACATATTTAAAAGTAATCTCCCAGACTGAGGACTAAGCGGACAGAGATCTTTGTTTTTAATATGAACTATGTCCTCTGAGTGCCATCATTTCTCCTAAACTTTCAGTGAGAGGGTTGTTATTTCAACCAGTACAAGAGTATCTTATTTTCCTTTTGCTTGCAATTTTCTAGTTTGGGTAACAAAGACTTTATGTTGTCCAAGGAGTGGTATCCAAGCGCTGCTGCTGATAATCAATGTTGTTCTCATTTCCAGCTGTTTGGGTTTACATAATTTTTTGGACAGAGGCTTGATCCAGAGGCTGAAGTCTACAATGCTGCTAGACTACTTTTATGTCCCTCTGGCAAATCATATCTTTCCCTCCAAATCTCCCTTTTCTACATGTAATTATTTAAATGACTGATATGAGCCACATACTGCAGTAAAACCTTATTGGTGCATCTCCTTGCGGTTTGTCCCTCAGGTGTGGAAAGGAGTCCTGAAGAGATGGCTGAAGGCAAAGTTGATGTCTCCAGCATCCTCTCCCCATTTACGACAAGGGAGGTGTGTTTCAGTGAAGAGAATTTTGACAAACTGGTGAAACTGACTGATTACAATGTCCTGAATAACGAGAAGTTGATTATTCAGGCCTTGCGCTTGGCAGTAGCACGGAGGAAGCAACGGAATTATTAGCCACCGCTCACTAGCTTCAACCTTCCACGTGATATTTCTTGGGTTGTCTATTATGTGGTGAGATCAAGATGTTTGATACTTGCCAGTGATACTTGCAGTAGAAATCCCATCATCCTGAGGACATGCTGGACTCCATCCCATTTACATGACTGTTCAGATGAACAGATTGGAATTTATCAGAGATTTAATCCAAAACAAACTTCAAAGCGGCAAATTTGTGTTTAGTTTTGTTACCTTGTTACTTTACCAATTGATATATATATATTCCGTATAAATTAATATGGTGTTGTGTAAGATAATAGTGAAACATGTAGCACATTAAAATGTGAATCAAAGCAGTATTTGTATGTTTTTTTTCTGTCTGGCAGAACAGCAATCCCTTGAACTGGAATTTCTCTGGTAAATAGCTAATCCATTTTATTGGTCTTGCTTAGCTTGATTATTAAAGGTTGTCATCTCTGATTAGATTTTCTGTCCACTATGAGGTTTTTATTTAACTGGCTTTCTTCACTAATCTTTGAAAATAAGTTTCTTAAGTTACTATCAGGGTTGTAAAAATCTATACAGTTTTCACCATCAATAAAAAATACCCCTGAATCAGGTCATCTTTGTTTCAGGTGGTCAAACGAGTCCTCTGAGCTGCTAATTCACAGAACCACCTACATTCGTCCTAAGTAGTAGTCACGTTGCCCAATTTTCCTTTCATTTTCTCTTGGAGTTGCTGCTGACTGTCCTGTCTCACTCATCTTCACCTGCCTTGACTGTTCCTGAAGGATGGCCTTGCAATTTCTCCCAGTATTTCATAAGATGGGAAGTGGCTGCTAGCTGTTTGCATTGGATAGGGCAGTGCAAGAGAGCCTTTTGAGATCCCTTCCAGACATGTTTTTTGCAACTGTTCGACACTTTCCTGCAAATGGTCTTTTGCAGGGATTGTCCTGAGAGGGTGGTTCCTCATCATCACAAATCCTAGAGGTCTTCTGGGGGAAGGTAGCTGCCAAAGGTTCTCTTCTCGCAGCTCTGCAACAGGCAGATCGCAAGCTCAGTCTTTCACAATAGCAGCCTTGCACCGTGGAGCTGTGATAGATGAAGAGACTGGTCACAACAGCTCCGAAAATGCTTGGGATTATCTTCCTTTTGATAATAAAAGGCTCCTACTGTTGCAATGAACCTTCAGACTGAGTCACCAGGGTAGAATCGGTGTTGAGATCAGGAGAGTCTTGATTACGCTCAGAAGTGGCGAATTTGCTTGTATGGAACAAAGTTCTAGGAAATGGATAGGAGAAAAAGATTCACTCCTATGGAAAAAACAGCTGGTGGTGCATCTTAGAGCAATTTTGGGTGGTGGAAGAGGAGGAATGGGCCATGTTTTTCACCTATGAGCACGTTCATTGTGTTTGTGCACCTGAAACACCTGAAAGGGCACGGTGTAACTCTGTTTTCAGGTACAGTGTTGCACATTTAAACCTAGATTATTAGCCCTCCAAGTGTGTGGCAGCTGTAACTGTGGTTTAACTCCAGAACACTAGAAAATCAGCTCATGGGATCCCTCTGGGTCTTCTCCAGAGATATCTTTGGGTTTACTCCCATGGTTTCTAAGATCTTTTTGCTGGAAATGAAACAGAGCAGGATGGAAGAGGTTTCAGTCTGTTTTACAGGGGAAACTTACTTAACAACAGCACGGAAAAAAGCCAGATAGGTGCATGACGCAGCCTAAGCCTGATTAACCCTGCTTTTCATCAGGGTTAATTAGTCCATCTTCATCTCCGTGACTAATTACAGTACTGACATAGGTGTGCTGCATCCCAAGTCAGCCTTGGGGTATCTCTGCATTGTGTCCTGCTGGCTGATAAAAAAGCTGCCTTTCCCTCTCTGAGGGAGTTCCTCCTACTCTCAAGATCATTCTGCAGCTCTTTCTTTCAGCTTCCCCCAATGTTTCAATATCCTCTTTCTGAAACAGCAGGGCACCAATTGTGATTTTTTTTAATTTTTTTTTAAAATTTCCAGATCATTGATAAAAACATGCAATAGGCTTATAACTGTTTGCAATCTCTCTAGGAATATTTTCCTTTGGGGTTACCCTCCTTGGACTACTGCTTTTTGTGATCTGTTATCCATCCTTAATGTGTTTAAAGTTCACGTGACATTTGTTGCATCTAGTTCTTAAGTTAGAGTGTCTTAAAATGCCAAATGTTTTAGGAAATTCAAATTCTATCATGTCTGTGAAGTTACCTTTATCGATCAGTTCTCAATTCATTGCAAAGTGAAATGAGATTATTTTGAATTTGATTTCTCTGCTAAATTTCATAATAGCAAGGGTGAGGTTTTTTAAAAAAAATCTCTCATCTTTTTTTACTTCTTGTGTACTCACTTCACGTACACCCTCACTGAGACAGGGGCCACCTCACATGGTGTGCAGCGCCCTGGACAGTGAAGCCTTATAAATGTGAGGACATAAAGAATACATGAGAACATAAAGAATAATTAACATTAATCTCAACGTTAATTTCACCCTCCCAAATGTATTGTCTTGGAGAACATTCACTCAAGCACCTTAATTCAGATGTACAAAGTAACAAAATTTCTGAGAAAGTGAGTGACCTTTTAAAGCTTTGCCTTTACAAGGGAAACTCTCTTACAGTTTCAACAGGTGAGTTGGGAATTGTTTCACACAATATTTGTCACTGCAATATCTGCTTGGCTGAAAGACAGCTCACTGCTTGGGCCGAGCAAAATGGAAAGTGAGATGGGGATTAAAAAAATTCTTTCAGATGCGTCTTTAAGGAAAGACCCACCTACTCCCTATCGGCAATAAAAAGCTACAAGAAGTCTTTTGTATGCACATCAGTTTGTTCGGAAGTCCTTGGCCGAAGAAGTCCTCGTTGCCCGCTTCTGGGCAGCCAGCTGGACCCTGGCTTGGGTCAGCCACCTCCGCACGGGGGGCTGCAGTGGGAGAGCCCTCCGGCGTGCAAAAGCACCGTGGCCTCCTCAAGAAGTGATGGGGATGCTTAAAAGTATAAAACATTTGCTCAGTGCCCATAACTGTGAAGGGAAGACCCCTTTCGGGTCTCGATGTCCCTCTAAGTACAGCTGCAAAGGCCATCCTTCTGCAGTGCCGGAGCCTGGGTGTCTGCGCCTCGGTGCAGGGCTGCAGCACGCACTCACCTCCAGGGCAGCGAGGAGGAGGAGGAGGAAGGAGGAGGAGGAGGAGGAGTTGGGGATTGCTCAAGTGGTGGTGGAGGGGTGAGGCGGCGTTGAGTCAGGCACTAACACACCTGCCTGCCTGCTCCCGGCAGCTTAAAGCACGAGAAGCTGCCTGGCTGAGAGTCTCCCGTACCCATCCGCTGCCACGCTTCGCACCTGGGTCGGACGCAGAAAAGACCACGATGGGGCTGTTCTACAGTAAGAGCCAGGTAAGAAGAGGAAAGAGGAGGCTCTGTGATGAGCTGTGCAGGCAGGCCCTTGGCGGCAGAGGGGACCTGCTGTAGGAGGTGGTGTTCTACCTCCTGTATCTTCAGTGCTGAGATTTCTTCTTCAGCACCAAGGCTGTGAGAGCAAGGCAGGGCTTCTGCCTGGCGTTTGTGCCTACTTTGTGTTTTGGCCTTCAGGAATGCAAGGACTTTAATGCTGCAGTAATTTAACTATTTTGAAAATTCCCAATTAAAAAAAGAAATGTTTTTGTACATTGGCATTGTCTTTTGCTTCCATTCTGTTGGGCTAGGCAAAACAACCTGCTGAGAAAAAATAAGGAGGTATCACTAATGTCAATGGGTACATGGGGAAAGCCAGGAAACTAATATTTTGTGTGGGGTTACATATAGCTCTTCTAAAAATTGTGGCAGTTTTGGGGCATAAGGCAATGAATGGTGACACGTTGTTATATATCAAGCTACATATTCGTTGCAGTGATATTCCCTGCTCTATAGGTAGTGTGCGTGACCTGTTTCTTATATGTGTTTGTTGCATCACTACATTTTGCTCTTCCATTTTTCCTCCTCTTTGTTGCTGGTTGGATTTTTTTGTGGTTTTGAGGTTTCTTGGTTGGTTTTGGTGAGGGTTTTTTTTTGTCATTTAGAGCATTAAATGTGCAGTTTTTCCTCCTTGTATTCCTTTAAAAAGACAATTATCTAGGGAAAAAGTACCTCACCTTCAGTACCTGTACTTTTGATTAAATACCATGTTTGTCTGATCCTTGCTTAGGATGAGAGAGGATGACAATCAAACCAGTTTCCTGGCAGGTTTGTTAAACGTCTTTTGATAACCACTTAGGTTTAGGTGGTTTCCCAAGATTTCCATTGATACCTTCCTGTGACCTTTGCTTAAAGGAAGATTGGATGAGCTGAATTATTCAGAGAGAAATAATTACAGAGTTGTTGCTTTCACTCCCCCCTTCTGAGAAGGCAGGGAGATAGCTCTCTAGAAGACACTTTTCAGGTCCTCATTGCGTGAGAGCCAGCACTGCTCTACGTCAAACATAACAATGGAGTTACATGGCTATAAACCAGCTGACGAGCAGCATCGTTACACCATGATATCGTTACTAATTCCTGCCCTGCTAGATTGTCTGCTGTTTGTTGTGAAATATAGTGGATATATATGACATCCTTTGAATTTGCACAGACCAAGATGTGTGTCAGCTGTATTAATAACACAGCAAGGCTCACTATCATATGTTTCTCTGTGATTAGGTTGTAAAAGTCAGAGACCTCGAGTTGAGGGTTACCACAAGTTTCCTCAGAATGGAAAATGGAGGACATCAGAGGTTTGTTCTGTGATTGAATGTACATTTTGGGTCTCTGGCCACACCTGGCTGCAAACCTTCTGGGAAGAAGGGAAAGATCATGCACAAGGAAGAACCTCAGTTCAGGAATGTTTTGGATGGTTGGAACTGAAACACTTAATTCAATGCTATCTCTGACTGTGCTCCTGTTCTTTATCTCTGAATTCTCATCCCATGCATTTTGTATGCTGTTCAACAGACAGAACCATCTCCATGCAACTTGCTCACCGTAAAAATCATACGGATGAAAAATGCCAGGAAAGCAGACTTGCGTGAGTATCTTTGCTATATCCCTGGAGCATCCACATGCTTGTAAAACTACTCGGAATATAACCAAGTGTCACAAACACTACCAAGTACTTATAAAAGGAGAGAGAGAGAGAAGATGCGTGACTGTGGTATGCTGAAGATGAGGTAGCATAGTTAGAAGATATTGTTTATTCTTCTGTCTTTGCCAGTGTAACACTGAAGTCTAGCCACCAGCTGTAGTTCGGATCATGTTTGCACAGAATGCATAAAATGTTTTACAGCTGAATCTGCAAAGAAAGCGTGTTTTATTCACAGGGAAGGCTGCAATAAGAAGTTTAGATAAGGCACTTCTTTCTGTGGTTCCTTCTTATAATAATGTCCACCCTGTGCACCCCTGCACCTACCACAGAATATTTTATGTGAGCTGAGGAGTGGACACTTGACATCTCCCATGGACTGTCAAATTTGATTCAGCGAGAGGAACAGCTGTGTTTCAAAACTTAGTTGAGGGCTCATACCGTTAGCTTTTCTATTCTTAACTATTTTTACAAAATCACCAGGAATGATAGTTATGGAAAAGTTTATTAATGCTCCATAAATATATGAACTGCAAAGCACTAGAAAAAAAGGCGTGAATGACAATCATCTCCTATCTGAGGAGATGACTGATTGTCTTGCATTTATTCATTTATACAGACAAGAAGGTCTGAATCCAGAAAGGTCTGAAACCAGACCAAGCTAAATTTGTTCAGGAAAAATGATGCAAGACAAGACACCTGTCTGGGCCTTTCCAAAGTAATTTATTTTGAGTTCTGCTATAGTTTCTCTAGAGACCAAAGGTATATGAAGAAGATTTTCTCACTCTAATTTTAATCGAAGAAAAGTAAGATACTTTCTAGTTGCTGAATGTATGGGGAAGCAAACTCTGTAGGAACCTTCCCATTGGACTACTATTAAAGTGCGGAAAGGAGATATGAAGCTCAGATATAGGCTGGAGACAAATCCCTTGCTACAGCTAAAACCTATTTGAACATACAAATGTGCACTCTGAACTGAAAGAGGTGTGGAAAACTATAGTCCTTAGATATCTCCCAAATAATCATGTTCTATTAAACCATCTGCATGATAATGAGCTTACCAATCTTCCTCTACACCTTTTTCTCATCTAGGTCAACGCTTCTTATTTTTGTCTTGAAACTATTTTTATTCTGAAGGGAGTTTCCTATGTTTTGATGCTGTCTTTCCCAATACTAGAAAATTTCTAGGGCAAGGGACAGGTGCTGAAGTGCTCAGGCATTTCTGCTTCCCAGTCCAAGACACATCCCACCAGCCTGTAAAGCTTATTAAAGGAGCAGTCTGAATGCCAGAGGTGCTTTTGGAGCGCGGCACAGGGTCTGGAGCAGCAGTAAAGCCACAGCACGGGCTTTCCAGGCTGAGGCTGTTCTGCCTTGCACTGTGTGAAGCGTATACTGGCTGTTGCCCACAAAACAGAATGACGGACGTTCACCACCAACATGGCCAAGCTATCATCTGTTTGAAATGGTAGTATCAGTCAAAATATTGAGGGGAAAAAATTTTGCACAAACAAAACAAAAACAATATTTGCAAAAGGTGAATGCTTTGCTTATTGGGTACTTCCATCATGTAGGAAAAGAAAATCACACCAGTCATGGCACTGCCTTGCTTACGCTTAATTGTTGAATCTGTTTTTGATTGACAGCTGCTTAATTCCAGTAAGATTTGATTTTGCTGAGTGTAAAATTTGTCCATTGCATTTATCAGAAAGATCTGCTTTTAAACCATTTCAGGACATAGTTTTCTATGTAGCCAGACTTGTAGAAGTCACATATTTCAATGGCCTCCAGAAGGTCTCCCAACCTGGTGCCTCAGGTTAACTTTATTATTTGTCTATCTGCTCCATTTTCCAGGTAATGGAGATGGGAAAATTAATCCATAACAATAGACTCTCAAAATCTCACTAACATCTCCCATGGAATAGATAATACAAGAACTTTAATAGAAGTTCAGTGCATAAGATAGTATTTTTATCTAAGACAATTTGAATTGTTTAATTCTGCTTTTTAAACGCTAAGTCTTTTCAGTGTGCCCTTGTGCTATTCTGTCTTTTCTTCTGTGTAAATTATAACACTAATTTCCACTTGTGTTTTGATGCATAGCTGATATCATTGATACCACCTGTGAATTCAGTGCCTTGTTTGTGTTCTCCACATTCCCCCTTCCCACTGAGCACACCCACATCCCCATCAGGCTCACTGGGGCTCTTGATATTCCTGGACCTGTGAACACTTGCCAGTTCCCAGATTTGGGTGTGTGTCCCATCTGCATCCTGACTCCCTAATGGGGTGAGACTTGGATGTGCACCAATCCAACCCACCCTTAAAAACAGGGCTTTCGCTGCAGAGAATTTCAAATTTCAAGCTTGGCCTCTCACAGTCCTTGAACAACCGCCATAATTCCAGAAAAAAACAGAAGGACATGTCTTTTCACAGCACGTGGTTCAGCTTGGGAACTCCCCACGGCAGGAGATCATGGATGCCAAAAGTTTACGTGGATTCCAGGTGGAGACTGGACAATTTCATAGAACAAAAAACCAGTGAAGGTTGGCTTAGGAAGTCTCTGAACCTTAAATTGTGAGGGCTGGCCATCTTATACTCTTCCTTAGACACCCACTACTAAATGTGAGGCATATTCTCCTCTGGCACTGATGTCCATCCCTAACAAGACGTACAATCCTTCCCCGAAAAAAGACAAAGGGGTTAAAGAACAAGATACTGGAGAGAAACAAAACCATTAAGTGGGATTAACAAACGAAGAAGGAAACAGTGTTAAGGGTTAAACAAAAAGGTAAAAATAGGCAACTAGATGGGAACACTGAACTGAGCAATTTTAAGCCATCATTCCTTGCTTCCTGAAAACATCCAAGAGCCCTCAGTGGACACTGGCTGTGTGCCCTGGGCTAAATGGACCTTGACTGGTGTAGAGTTAAAAATATTCTTCAGCATTTTCTTAGTAAGAAAATGGTATTTTTGAAACTTTTATGGCTTTTTTTTTTTTTTTTTTTAAATCAGGCTTGTTAATCTTGGAAAATTCCAAGTTTTGGACACTTTTTATATAAGGCTTATATTATTTTGGGTACAATATGTACAAAAATTATTAAGTATGTTTTACATTTTTATAAAACCCCCACATTTTATGGCATTGAAGTAGCAGTTCTGCCATATATTAGATCAATTAATGTAATGGCCATTGAGATCCTGAAAACAAACATAGCCAGTGAAATACATTATTGTTTAAGGAACTATGGTTCAATGTGATACTTATTGCAGGAACCCACAGATTTCCTCCAGTGTTTTGTTCTTGCACTGTTGTTATTGTTTCATTGTTATTTATTACTTACTTCACCATTTAAACAGTTGCAGTTATGTACCAACAGCCTATTGCTCTAGATGCTGCTTGAAATCTTGTTATAAAATAAAAGCATGTGGACTGATAAAGCCCGACAAGGGAGAAAATGGGGAAAAAAAGTAAGGTTATTTAGCAACATCTCAGCAAAGGGATGTTTTAAGGAGGGATGTAAATGAGACTAGTGATACTATTTTAGGGATGCGTGTAGGGTGCTCCACCCAATGTGAAGGGCAGGGTGGGAGAAAATGTGAAAGCTTTTTATTGAAGTTTAGCTATTAGGAGATTAATGTTGAATGCTCCCTGGAGGCAGGAACTGATCTCCCAGGACTAAATTAATTCTTATAGTCTAACTGTGAAGGGCCTTGAGAAGGAAGGTGTTTACTTTCACAGAAGTAACCCACATTCTTATTTAAAAAAGCATGTTAAAAGTTCCAATTATCTAAATTATCTAATATTCTGCACTCTAGAAAACAGCAATGCCTGCCTGTCCACCCACCCTCAGCCAAATCTCTGCTCAGCTCCACAATGTGGGAGGAAGAAGAAAAATGCTTTTCTCAGCTGGTGGGGATAGTTTGTGTTTTGTGACATGGATAGGTCCAAGTGAGGGGAGACATCATCAAGGGGATGATCTGGGCAAACAGTGTTTGAGGCCACATTCTTGGTTTGGATCCCTTCCGCGCAGTAAGAAAAACTATACTGTAACAGTCATGAAAAAAATCTACCCCCTAGAAATAGCCTCAATGCGAGCGCTTAAAGGCAGCCCAAGAAGAGGAGGAGGATGTCTCGGTTTCTGCCCAGGTTACAGGGGGGCAGGAGGTTGCGTCTGTTAGCATCCAAAAAGGAGGTAGAAGTAAAATGAAAAATTTTTGGTTTAGCCCCGTTTGAATTCGAGCTGTCTATGAGACAGGTGAGATTTTAGCTCAAGCCAGAACAGCTGGTGCTCTGCTCTTGTCTGGGATGCAGCATGGTGCTGGGGCTATGGTGTTTCTGAGCACGGGTCACGTCGCTGTAATGCTTTCTAATGGCAAAGCACAATTAAGATCCAGTCCTGCTGCTACCCTGGAAGATAATTAGAAACTTAGTGTAATAACTGGACGAAGAGACCGTGCTGTCATAAATACCTGCTGCCACGCCTGCTTTTGGCAGGATATTGCCCCACGGTGATACCACGGCTGCCACTCCAGGCATGTTTGACGGCTGCTCATGTGTCACGGTCCAGGGGAGGGACACAACAGGTTGCTGCTGTGAAGCTCTGATGTGTGTACCACGTCTGAGCGTAATCGCCGTCGTTAGGTGGTGGTTAGGCTTACGTACCAGGGTAACGATGCTTTGCTTGCACGTGGCTGGCAATGGGACCCTTGTACGTATACGTGAAGAGGCGCTTGATACAAGGCAATGGGATATCGCGGCGTGACCGACCGGCTCGGGCAGAGGATACGCTGTGGAGCGCCGGTTCTCACAGCTACTTGTGCCTGGAGCTGGTCGGGCAGAATACAGGCCCGAGGTATTCGAGAGGTGTAAAAAAGGTTCCTGGGAGTTGTGCGTGCCTCTCATAACACCTGGAAAATACTTGATGAACAAGAGGCAAGTAGGTTTCAGAGGACACCGCTGAAGTACAAAAGGCATCACCAAACACGTTTGCAGATGGGAAGAGGGAAGCAGGCTTGTTTAGCGGCTTTGTCAGAAGCCCCCCCAGAGAAAGTCAGAGATCTGAAATGAGAAGTCAGAGCTCTGCCGTCTGACAAGAAGTTATTTCTTAAAGGTGTATGATACAGTGCAGTAGCAGAAAGTGAACATCTGCAGAAAAGAAAAAATTGGTGGACTTTCGAAGTAATACTTTGTTCTTTGCCACAAGCCTAGTCAGAGCATGTATTGCTATTTGGGAAACGTCAATGAAATAAAGTTTGGATTGCCCGCAAATTTCTGGACTCAGGTCCTTCTGATCTTCTTCCTAGTGGGGACAAGAGCTGGCAGCAGTCTGTGCTAATACCAACCTGGACTTCCCAAGAGCCTAAAAGGATTTTCACATGGACATTTCCTGTATATACACAAAAGTTTAGAGTGATTAGGACTGTTAGAAATTCAGGTGATTTCTATGAGTTTTGATTTGATTTTATTTTTTTTTAGAATTTATATCCTTGTATATGCCAAAACTACCTTAATCAGTCAAAGTTACTCTTTTGTTTTGTTCAGAGGTACTCAAAGAAAGATGACTTAAATCTCAGGGGAGTCAGGAAAAAAACCAAACAGCTGGCTTTGTTAATTCTTCAGTTACATAGAGAGTGTGATAAAAGGAGGAGTCAATCACTCTGTGTTTCCCAAAGTCAGGTCTACCAGTAACGCTAGGTGGGACAAGACTAAGTCTAGTCAGATGAAGGTGTGTCTGCTATGCAATGGCAGGAATGCTCTAGTAGGTGGTGTTACAAAGAGAGGAAGTATAATCCTAATGATGGGGTTGGCATTTATGGGCAATACTCCCCCATGCTATCTTTGGCACTCGTGTGCGTGGTTGTCCCTAACTAACAGATTGTATTCTGTGGGGTGATCATCCCTGACTTTTGAGTGTGGGTCCACAGGATTGTTAATCTCGTGACTCATGTTTGCCTTTTATTTCTTAATAACTATGACAAAACGTATTTGCAGGCAGATTATTCTGACCTCAGAATGAAAGTGCTTGTTGATGATGTAAGCACTGCAGACTGCTGTTAACCACTGTTTCATACTGAAGCTTTGGTGCTGAACATCCCTCACCTACAATGGAGCTCAGGTGGGAGTCCAAACTTTATAACAGGCCTCTTCATCTGGGAAAGGAAAATGAAAATACTAAAGCTGCCCTCCCTACAGCTGGAAATATTAAAATTCATAGGTGAACTTTATGACCTGAATACACCTCTAATTGAAACAGCAAAGCCAAAGCAATGCAATCTTGTGCAAAGCAGCAATGTGACCTCGCTCTGTGCTGGGAAGCGCAGACAAGCTTTCACCTGCCCATCGAGTGTTGCAAATACCCTTATCCCTCTCTGGCTGAGGCACAGAGATGCAGGTGAAAGCAGTGGCATTAAGCAAGATTTTTTTATACAGCTTTACTGGCAAAAACTATCCTTCAGGACAGCTGCTTCTCAAACCAAATGTTACACCGTCAGTCTGTTCAACATTTCAACACCTTTCTCACATGTGCTCATTTTAATCCACTTCAGAGGATTAAATGCAATTAATCTTTTCCACAGATATTAATTTAGTTTTCTTGAAAATTTTTTCTTGAATTTTTTTCCTTGAAAAGCTCTGTTGTTGAGCTCTGTGGTGTATGTGTGTGTTCCCTTCTTTAACTTTCCAAAAGGGAAGAAGGCAGACTTTAGTCAAATGCCATGGTGGAAGACCTGCCTTCTGTGACAGCGATGGGCTTCTTGGGAACCTTCAGTGAAATGAGCTCCTGTCGCCACTGCGTTGGCAGCCAGATGTGCTAGAGAAAAGAAAGGTTGCTCCAAAAGTAGACAAGACAGAACTTACAGCCAGAGCTACCCCAGTAACATTAAAGCATGTCCATGCCTACCTGTGGAAGCCCACTCTGTATGAGCTGGGCTCTGTCTGTCCAGCAGCCCACATCACAGCTCTTAACGTGATCTGCTCTGTGTTGCTGACAGGCAGCTGAACCATCAGCGGTGCCCAGCCCTCTGAGGCTCTGGTGTGTGCATGCCCCTGTGCGTATGGATGGCTCGTCAGCGTCAAAACCTTTGAAGTCTGATATATATAGATAGTCTGGATGTGTATTTCTCCAAAAAGGAATGCAATGTAACTGCATATTTTGAATGTTTATTGTTTTTCCAGCAATTAAAAGAAGTAGTCCTCAAGAAGAGCAAACTGCCAGGCTTTCACAAAGAGTAAAGCAAACCGGTTGCCTAGACTGGCTTGATAGCACCTTAGCTAGCATGCTGGCCTACGTTCTGCATATTGTCCTGTGTACAGAGCTTAAAAATTCATACACTGCAACACCTTATGGGGTACTAGATGTGTTTCCTTGGTCCATTGCTTTCATGCTTTCCTTTTTGTCAACAGTAACCCAGTCGGACTGCTACGTGAGCCTAAGCTTGCCAACAGCATCTGTGCAGCATTTCCGCACCAAAACGGTCCAGAACAGCAAGAACCCGACATGGAACGAAACCTTCCACTTCACGATTCAGAGCCAGGTTAAGGTAGGAATGGCGGCTAGCCCCAACAGGTATTCTTACCAGATGTCAAACCTACCGTATAGCCTTTGCACACTGCGGGTCTCTCTGAGTTCCCTTACAAAGTATTCGTACTCTTTTATGTAGTTATTTAACTTTCAGTGGTTGGATAAGACTGTATCGTCCTGAATAGTCAATTGTCTGTAGAGCACACCTGCAAAATTTCCATTTTACTGTTGCCTTTGCTTTCATTCTCAAACTTCTTTCCTAAATTCCTTTAGCTAACATGAAATATCTGTGGCATCTGATGTTTGTTAAACCTTATACATTCTAATTTTTTTTGATTCCAGAACATTCTGGAGCTGAAAGTTTGTGATGAGGACAACATAACTGAAGATGACCATCTCCTTACTGTATTCTTTGATGTCTCCAAAATCCAGCTTGGAGAAAACATTCAGCTGTGTTTCCAGCTGAATCCACAGGTATGGAAAAAAATTCAAGGACAAAGCTAAGGTGATGTGGTCAGGTGAGAATGTCGTTATCTCAATCTTTCTTCTTGTGTGTCCCATATACAAGCCTTTCTTATTGCCCATTAGCCACCTGAGGATGTCCAACTGTTTCAGGGGTTGATACCCAGTGTCGCTTCTGTAATTACTGCAAATGTGGGGTGCTGCTTCTACAGCAGGTGGCCAACATTATTGGACTTGATTGTGCGGTTGCTGTCCTTGATGTCAAAATATGGAGAATTTACTCCAACAGTTTTGGGCAACCCTTTGCAGTTGGAGGTGGTGCTTCTGAGCTGTGCGTTATGCTTTGCTAATATAAAAGTAGTGATCTGCAGTCATAAGCTGCAAACCCTATTTTCATAAGTGAGTTTTTCAGCAAGTCTTTATTTCATAAAGTTGAGACAACTTTATACTGAAGTTTTCAGGACAGTTTTTTAAGCCCAGAAATACTTTACTTCAGTGAGTGCTGATTTGATTTGATACCTGTTTTGGAAAGGCTGGCTCTCCGTCCTGTGTTTTCCTTAGCACTCACACTATGGGCCAACAAGATGATGTGAGGTGCACCAAAACCTGCGAAGGAGGAAGGAAGTCTCAGGGGAAGGGAATTACAAAAGACAAAGATGAAGACTGAGCATGCAATGAGGCTAAGTGTGCAGACTCCACCAAACCAAAGTACACCCTCCAGAACACCCTGGACTTCATACGCCCAAGCGTGCCACCATATTAAGGTGCCACCAGGCCCATCTGCACAGGCTGTGGGTGAGGGCTGGGAGAGGGGCAGGATGATTTGGATGCACCAGAGAAATCCAGCCTCGCTCATGCTGAGGATCAGTGGGGAGTGCTGAGAGCTTGTGGGAGAGGAAGGGAAAGGGGATTGCAGGTGGCCTGTGAAACAGTGAGGGGTGAACCTATGACTGCAGAAAGGGGGAGCAACCACCAGAGGCCCTGCACTATGTATTACATTTGGCCCGCAAGGTCTAAAGTAGGAGTCTGCTAAAATAACGGGTATGACATTAGAAGCATGTGATGCTAGAATTATAGAAGTAGGACATGAAGAGAATCAAATTTGTTGCATGCACGGTAACAAAAGGTGGACGCTGGCTTACAGATTCCCCTGAAGAGAACAGATTCCTGTAGGGTATCTCTCTTCACAGGAGAATCGACCTGCTGTGACTGCATTCATTTTCTTTCACAGGGAAAAGAGGAGCTGGAGGTTGAATTCACAATGGAGAGCAGGTGCGTAAGGTCAAACAGGGGATCAATAGAAATGTAAGCCAGAGGCAAAATGTTACTGACACAAAACATCTGTTTTACACTGGCAACCCCTAACACTGTCACCATCTGAATAAAGCAGAGGGGGGCTTTGGGTGTTCAGGAAATGCTTGTGTAGGGTATTTAATGGAGAAGGGGTGCATGACAGTGCATGATGTGCGTGCATCTACGCTGGGCATCCAGGCACGCGGAGAAGCTAGCACAGATGCGAATGGGAGGATAGAGATGTCCCTGAGGGCTGCTGCTCCCCAGGCTGCAAGGGGCATTCGGCACAGGGGGAGAGTTTTGAGTTTCAAATCCCTCTTGCTCCTGATACTTGGAATTTGTTTCAGTTGTGGGAATAGGTTAGAAAAATTTTTTTACTGTGTTTCCATATTGACTGTACAGTTTATAGAGAGAATGGGTGTGTAAATCAGTTCTAGTGCTGCTGTTGATTTTTAAGGTAAATGGTAGTATTATTTCCTTTGTTGTTATGGCACGTTGGATGAATTTACCAGTGTTTCAGCTCTGATCCCCCAGGTTTGAACTGAGCAATATGGCACAATAATGCATTTATGCCATCCCTGCGTAAATTTGCTTCAATGTGTCAGAAACGATCCTGTCTGATAGTGAGGAGCTCCTCTGTTCAGCAGATCTCCATAAACAGTTTAAAGTTCAGACTCAAGCCTGTGAGAGGCAAATTGGATTGAATACCCAGCTAGAATTTCTGATGCTCTTTGTGCATGCTGCCTGTCCAAAGATGGACTTTTAAAGATAAAGATAATGAATTAATGATTAAAGAAGAGTTAAAAACAAACAAACAAACAAACAAAAAAAACAAACAGAAAAAAGAAAGTGTTTTTGAATTGATTGTTTTCCATTTTGTCTTTCAGTCCGGATCCTCCTGAAAACATTGTTACTAATGGAGTTTTAGTGGTAATGTTAATTTCATAATCCTTTCCCTGCCATATAGCAATGCTTATTGCAAAGCTAGTATTAAGGGTACCAGGCAGTTGGTCCATACAGCATCAGCCAAGAGGCAGGCTAAAGCCGGTGTCAGCATTGGCTTTCTCACGCAGTCCCTGCCAGTGACTTACGCTGCCAGAGGCTGCAGCTGCCAAAGCTGCGAGCTGCAGCCAGCGCTCGCCTCTGCCCAAACCCAGCTGGGCTTGGACGGACAACATCCCTCCGTCCGCCCCGGGAGAGCTGGGCTGAGCACCCTGCCCGGGGAGCCTTCCCTTGTGGCTGATCCTGCCCCAGGCCCTCGAGGGGCTGCTTCTCTCAGTGGGAGCCAGCAGATCCCTTCTTTTTCCTCATCTCTACACGATCTGTTATTTCCCATGTGGAAGCCCAATGCCACCTCCCTAGGCTTGGTAAGGGGGTTACAGACTGGCACCATCTCTCCCCCCCAAGCCCCCCCCCGTGCCTTGCACATGCCTGAGGGGCTGGCCAAGGCAGAGCTCTGCTGACAGTGAACCCCTTTTTCTCTTTCCCTGGTTGTCTCCTACAGTCCCGTGAAGTTTCCTGTTTGGAGGTGCAGGTGGACGGCGGGAGGCTGAGGAAGGACAGTACAGGTGAGCCTTTCGCCGTCTTACGGAGCAAACCTGGCTGCCACTTTATGGAAAAAGCACTCAGTGTTTTACACTTGAACACCCTGGTTTAAAGTTATTTAAGATGCAAGACAAAATCTCACTGATGCCAGTGGCCTGTGGAGGGGGCTTTAGTTGGGAAAAAATATACGTATTATTGCAGAATATGGTGTGAAGAGCATGTGGTTTGGTTTCCCCACAAAATACTTTCCTTTTTAATAACATCTTTTCAGATGCTTATAATTTTCCAAAATATTTGTCCAGGGAACTGAATTTTTTTTGAGTCCTAAACTGGAGCTAACTCCTATTGTTTCCTGATTCAGAGACAAAGAAAATGGGCAGGTGAGGACTGGGCCTCTTTTATCAATTCAACTTCTTAAAATTTCTTTAGGCATAAAAATATAAAACATGCCACTAGGTGAAACACAAGACACACAGTGTATTACCGAAGACATTTGTTGCAGATTTTAAGCAGCGCATCACTACTATGTTGAGTCCATGCTCGTGGACCTGTGTATCTCCCACACAATTTTTAAAACATCTCACTGACATTTCCTGGTGGCCCCAATCCAGCAAACTGCTTAAGCATGTAGATGATCCAGCTGAGCTCAGTTGTCACAGTGAAGAAATTTGCTAGATGTGGCTGAAAATGCTTGAGTGGGATAATTCTTTTAAAAGCTGATTACACACCTTTGAGTGTGTGGATTTACAGAGTGTATTTCACCTTGAACCTGGGTTGCTTCTGTTCTATATAAAGACCATTTGATGCTTATTATATGAAGGCCAAAAACCACCAGATGTTATTTCTGTAAGTGCTAGAAATTATTTCAAAAGAAATATTACAAGTTGAAGTAAAGGGAAACATGATAGAGGGACTGAGATTTTACTGGTTCCAAAGAGAACTGTGCTCTGCTACCAAAAAAAAAAGTTTCTCCCCAAAGTCTGAAATTTTCAAAATACCTTATTATTATACCAGAATAATATTTTAGTACCACATAGTGTCTTAGTGCTGAGGTATTTTGAAAATTTCAGACTTTCAGGAGAGAGTGCTTTTCTCCCCTCAGACTGTTAGCTGTGAGTCATTATCTAATGAATAGAGCACTAGTCTCAGCAATCACAGTATAGATGGAAGTGCAGTGGTACTGTAGCAACAGTTACTATACGGCACATTCTGTACACAAGCTCTAAAGCTAAAACCCAAAGGCTCAGGTAAGTGAGTCTATTTATTTATCCTATAATTGGAGTATCAAAATGAAGGTTATTACTTAAGAAAAGCATATATTACATTACTGTGCAAACAAATTCTCCACATTTTTTTGAAGACCTTAAGTTTGAAAATCCTTTGCTTCAGAGAGAAAGTTTGCATTAACTGTGGAGGGGTCGTATGAAGGAACCCAGACCCACACGCTGAGCTCCTGCCTCTGCCCGACCTCCCCGACCAGGTTCCACTACATCAAGTATCATCAGTCGGCACTCACTGTGGCTCTACCGCGGCGGAGGCGGCTCAGCAGGGTATGTGATCACCACTAATGTGTAGCTGGCTCTTTGCTGTCTACTTCTTTGGGGACCTCTAAGACCTGAGTGTGTGTGCAGGTCTGCGTATGCAGGGAATTGGTAAGTGCATGTATGTAAGTGAGGCTGGGGAGACTGCTTTTACCTCTTTTTTCCCCATTTTTGTATAAGAGTTAACTGTCATTATTCTTTTTTACCCTTTTTTTTCAGTCTATATCAAGTCAAAATGAAAGGGATATGAACGAGTCTGTGACTCTAGCTCTGAACTTGCTTCCTATACAAGAGAAAATAACAATAGCAGAGGTGAGAACAAGTCTTTCTTAATAAAAACCAGCCCAACACACATTCAATTTGGTGGGTGATGAGAGTCTTACAGCTCAGTGATTCAGTTCCTGTCAGGCACCATGCATGCTACAGTGTAAGGTGTGAATGACAGTCACTCTGCAACTATGTGATATTTATTTTTTTTCTTTTGTTCTGCATGTGGTTCCAGGCATGCCATTCAACCTTGTTCTGAGTTTACATTAGTTTCCTCAGGACATATCTAATAAGTTCATCAACCTAGTATGTGAGTTAACAGTAATGGATATGACAATTAAGACTTATATTTGCAAAGGGAGAGCCTGAGGCGGAAGATAAAACAGAGAACATCCATATGCCTGTGGTTCAGATGCCCAGCTTTCAATGACCTTCCCAGAAAATGAAGGTTAAACTAGATGTTCAGCTATGAAAAGCTGAGGGGCCCCAAGCCCACCTGGCATGGGTGAATGGCCCGCTTCTATTCAACCCAGACTGTACTGGAGCTTATTATATCTCTCACAACTCAGACCATTGCTGGCCAGATTCTGCAGCTGTGTTGCTGACTGCAAAGATAGTGAAACTCAGCCCGTAGATGCAGTGGGGGAGGAAGGCACAGGATTAATGACCTGAGCATGCTTACACTGTTTGTATTGCGATTTTCAGGACAGGACAATTGACTTGTACACAAAGGCAAATGAATGGTAAGTGAGTCTCCAGCAAGACCTGATCCTGTAACTGGGAGACATTTGCACCTACGCAAAGCTCAGTTGAAAACAGCAGGGGTCCATGCAGGCTCAGTTGTAAGCAGAGGTGTGCTCATCTTTGGGTTGCAGACTTTTGTTTGCCAGGTTTTCCTTTTTCAGTGATGGAGACTTAAACCATGGGTCCCCTTTCCTCCAAGTTTCCCAGCTGTTAGTGCAGCTCAGTAAGTAGATCTCAATTTGTGTGCAATTATGCCCACAGCTGGAATAAACAGCTCCACAAAGAAATCGTATTTCTGTATTATACAAACAAAATAACACCAAGGCATGATAGCTGTTTCCCTAATCAACTGCAGTGCCTGTTGACAGAGGTTATCTAGTTACAGGCACATATGGCGGCACTACTGAAACTTGAAAAATGAATTCTATCATAGAATCATAGAATGATTTGGGTTGGAAGGGACCTTAAAGAGCATCTAGTTCCAACCCCCCCTCCTATGGGCAGGGACACCTTCCACTAGACCAGGTTGCTCAAAGCCCCGTCCAACCTGGCCTTGAACAGTTCCAGGGATGGGGCATCCACAGCTGCTCTGGGCAGCCTGTTCCAGTGTCTCACCACCCTCACAGTAAATAATTTTTTATAACATCTAATCTAAATCTACCCTCTTTCAGTTTAAAACCGTTACCCCTTGTCCTATCACTACACTTCCTGATAAAGAGTCCCTCCCCATCTTTCCTGTAGGCCCTTTTTAAGTATTGGAAGGCCACTATAAGGTCTCCCCAGAGCCTTCGTATATGCAAATACAACCAGAAGTGTGTTGTAGGAACCTTGTTACCATACCGGGACAGTATGTCATGTTCTGCTCTGCCTTCCCATTTGCATTCTTGTTAGCAGCTACAGGAATTAGCAGAGGCCTGCCTGTGGTGTTGCTCCTTCTCATTTATTACATGATACTGTCCACAAACTTGTCCGTAAACACACATAAGCATAGCTGGAGTTGACCACTGTGAATAATAATATAATAATATTTGTGCCCTGGTCTCAGGACTCAGGGTCTGTGTTTCAGGCCAAGAAACCTGGATGCCCGCCTAGGGTTTGACCTGTGCACTGAAGAACAGGATTTCCTGCAAAATCGGAGGAAGGTAGTTGCTGCTGCACTGAAGGAGGTTCTTCATCTGGAGGAAGATCTGCAAGACCATGAGGTAATCAGGAAAGGCACCGCTGGGGGATTTTTGCCTCTCTTTTCCCCTCAAGGGAATGAGGAATGATTTCTCATCTCCAACCAGATGAGGAGTGAGGACCTCAGTCAGCAGCTTCTCCTCCAGGGTACTGTTTGCAGTCAAAGTGATCTCAGCCGGAGAGCTCAACAGCCTGTCTGGATGAGCAAAGTCTCTATTTCCACTTGGCTTTCAAATGAATCATTTGAAGGAGCTTCAAACCAATGAGTTTGGTCCGTGTTTCTTAAAAACCCTTCCTGAAGTGCCCAAATCTTCTAGTATATCCCACAGGGATGTCCAGCAACTTGTATTTATGACTCATGGAGCAGTGTTGTTTTATCTCCATTCTATGTGTTTTATTTTACTAGTGTCTGGATGTTGCTTTTGCATGTCTGTCATCTTTTGACATGGATGTACCTTAATATTGCTTTCCCACTTGTGCTTTCTGCCCTTCTTTGTGTTGAACAGGTGCCCATAGTGGCTGTGACCACAGCAGGATGTGGGATAAGAGCACTCACTGCCATGTATGGCAGCATTTTGGGTCTTCAAAAGTTGCGTGTTCTGGATTGCATTTCATACATCAGTGGCTCGTCAGGCACAACATGGTGAGGAGTCATTTTGATACTGTTTTTTGGATCTTGTTGTGTCAAGCAAAAGCCATGCTTTGTCTAGGGTTTTAGTTCTCAGCGAGGGTAAAAAGGGTCTATTGAGTTATTGCTTCCATCTTTGGTCTATGAATGCCAGGGTCACCCATGAAAGGCCTATTGTGCATCATACATTTGGTGTCACTGAAGTAACTTATCCCTAACCAAAAGAGAAGACTTTATTGGAAGTGCAAACATCCTTAATCCTATGCAAAGTGATCCTTTATGGTTATTTACTGTTGGACAGAAACAGCATAGACAGCTGGTGAAGCTGCTTGTGTTGGATCCCAAATCAAGTGACTTTTGACTGATTGCCTTTGGACTTGCATTTCTGTTCAAAGAGGAGCGTAACCTAAAGATAAAATAATAAATGCCCAAAGCTCTGTGAAGTATATCCTCTGAGTTTCAAAAGCATCTTTGTCACTTCTTTCCGCTTTCCACCATGTTTCCTGCCTGCAGGACAATGACAAAACTGTATGAAGATGCTGATTGGTCACGTAAGGATCTTGGAGAAATAATTATTGAAGCTCGGAAGCAAGCAGCCAAGTGCAAGATGGGGGCTTTTTGCTTGAGAAGTTTGAGGAATTATTACAGAGAGCTGAGCCAAAGGACCCAAGCAGGACATAAAACATCTTTTATTGATCTGTGGGGGCTCATGATTGAATCCATGTTAAATGATGGGGTAATGTCTATACATCTTTCTTCTCATAAAGTTGGTGACTTGATCTTTATGACTATGATGACAAATTAAAACCCTAGGAAGAGACACCTGACCAATAACAGTGTACTTGGTATGTAGGCAGAACACCACTTACTTACATTCATAACTTGGAGACGTAGTGAATGTCTATGCTGGAGTCTAAAGTGCGATTGAATGTAGCATAGAAATGCTCAGACTAGCTCTAAAGTAACCAGCATGCTAATTAACACTGCAGTGGTCCAAGAAATTTTTGAGGTTCTTAGGTGTTTTTTTATGGTCCCATGCTTTTATGTCTCCACTGCTGCAACATTTACACAAGCTGCAGTCATACCTTGAATGTACTGCACATATACCCCATATGTAGTTACTGCACTTTGTGATTTAGTGATGAGAAAGTATATTGATCCAGAGCTCCCGAGACATCTTAGTTACAGAAACTGTGATTTTGTAGGTGCCTTTTGGCTACTTTGGATTGGATCTCTCAGGACCTCCTGTTCCTAATTTTGTTGTAATGACAAGCAAAACTTTCAATGTAAACTAGCAGACTGATGATAGCTGGAGAAAAAGCTAATTTATCTTAAAATCCTATAAACATGGTCTATATTTTGTCTAGGTGACACAGATAATATGAAATACTCTAATTTCATATCATATTTCACATTGCGTTTCTGGCCTCAGTGCTACATAGCAAAATTTGCTAGAGTTTAATTTGGCTGAAGTACACTCAAAATCTCTACTTCATGTATAAAATAAGTTCTTGATATTGGACAGCTCAAGGATTTTTCCACTGTGGATGATAACTTTCAATAGAGTTTTCAAAAAAGATCTTGACTAGAAGGGTCGTTAACGTGCTGCCTTGAAGAACTCATATGTTTAACAGATGAACTATGTGATAAAAGCTGAATTACCCAGATCTGCCCTATTTTTTCACTTACATTTAGTGATGCAAAGTTAGAATAGCATGTGAAGCAACTCATTACTGTTGTTGTATACTGACTGTAGAACATGGCTGGTTATCCTAACAACAGTTATTCCTGTTCCCATGATTTTCTTGCCCTCTGTTATTCAAGCACATGGAAGTAACTTTAGAAGGAAATTCAGGAAAACGATATCCCATATTCAGACTTTGTAAGCTGATGTCTTTAAGGAACTGTTTATCAGCTAACCATTATTTTACTTTTTTTTTCCTCCCCAAATCCAGAAATGCCACCACAGACTTTCTGATCAACGTCAGGCAGTGAATCAGGGTCAGAACCCACTGCCCATCTACCTTGCCCTCAATGTCAAGGACAAAGTTGCCACCAAAGATTTTAGAGGTAATGTTTCAATTCTGGAAAAGAGCTGTGGTTTTGCGTGGGGATACAGTAAATAATGACAAATTGCTTTAAATTCTCACTTCCAGACAGGAGAAGTCCTGTTCAGATATGTAAAGAGTAACTGGGCAGCCACAGGCTGGACAGCAACAGTTCAGTATTTTGTAAGATCTCCTAGCATGTAAACGTGCATATTCAGACATTAACTTCAGACTAATAACACGACACAGATCTGTGACACTGTCTCAGAAATGCTATGAATTCTTAAAGAAAGCGATTCACTAGAGCTTTAAGGTTGCTTAAAATATGTTTTTCATGATTGGCTAAAGGCATTAAAAGCAGTAGAAGTCAATCCATGTTCTAGTCCACCTTCCACGAGAAAACTTCCCACTTGCTAGATAAAAAGAGAGCAGAATTTAAGTTTTCCTTTAGCCCTGACATTGCTCTTTCACAAACCTGCAGACACTAGGACAGCTGGTTCAGTAGTGGCTGTCAGTCAGCAGGGTTCATTCAGGGCACATGCTAAGCCAGCTTGCCTGAGGGGGCTGACGCCTGACACATTTATTCCACATCTGGCAACTTGACTGTTTTCAGTAGCGGAGCTAACGTTGTTGGTGCGTGTGTTGGCAGAGTGGGTGGAGTTCACGCCGTATGAGGTGGGCTTCCTGAAGTACGGTGCCTTCATTCGTGCGGAGGATTTTGGCAGCGAGTTCTTCATGGGTCGCCTGATGAAGAAGCTCCCTGAGTCCCGGATCTGCTTCATGCAAGGTGACTCACCAGCCTGGGGGAGTGACAAGATTTTCAAACACTAATGATTCTGGAAATTAGTCCCCAGAAACCTGTTCTGCATTTGGCAGCAGAGGTACTGGCTCAGTCAGCTTGAAATTCAGTCTGTCTCCTGAGACTTACTCAACTGCCCTTGCTAGCAAAGGTGGTTTTACCATTTGTATGAAGATAAAATGAACCTAAAATGACAAATAAGTTGTTATATACCTTTGCGAGTGCTTTTGAAGCATCACCATATTCCCCGTAGCTTGCAAAACATTTTGAAAGTTGGAAATCTATGAGACTTTGTGGAAGCTGGAGGAAAAGTTGAGAAGAAATAAACAGGGCAAGAAAGAGGGGAATCAGGGAAGGAGTTGGCTGAAAATATTTCTTTATCGAAGGAAAAAGGAAATGAAAAATAGGAAAAGGATAATGTAAAATTTCTAAAAAAAAAAAAAGTTCCAGGTAAAACATAGCAGAAGGGAAAATACTTTGAAATTTATTCTGAAATAAGTTTGCCTTCTGAGTCAGCTCTACCACTGAAATAGATGTGTGGACTTATGCAAAAACTACATAGAAATACGAAAAGTTGAAGAGCTGTGCAAGGAGCAGAAGGCAGTTTTTAAAAGAACTTCCTTGTGTTTACCTCAGCACTACTTATTATACCTCTCCCACTTCCTAGGAATGTGGAGTAGTATCTTCTCTAAAAACCTCTTGGATGCCTGGCACGCAGCTGACAATTCAGAGGACTTCTGGCGCAGGTGGACCCAAGACAGAGTGACTGAAATAGGTAAATCTCAAGTACCCTTTGACTTATAGCCTCCTTCCTCCAGGCCCCTCTGATAGGGTAACTGCACTCACATTTTTTGAGGTTTTTTGTCATCCTGGTTCTCTCAGCTTTGGGGTATGGAAGGCACCAGGACAATCAAGGGATTTGATTTTACTGAATAGCCAGTGCTTTGCTTAAATAGTGAGATTGTTATTAGAAGGAAAGGCACCATCAGACAGACCTTGATGGAAAAGAGATAGGAGATGGATACATAAGGTGGTCCTTAAAGTGTTGTGTTTTAAAGGCTGGAAAGAAGAACTTCTGTCAAAGCCTCATGTCAGCTATTTGTTAGCCAGAGGGAAGCTTGAGTGTTTCCTTTCCAATATCTACTCATCCTACACAGTGCATCCCTCCCTCAAAATCTGACTGAACTGAAAGATTTAGTAGAGGTCAAAGGAAGTCAATGTAGTGGAGCTCTAGTACACCAGCTGAGAGAGGCAGCTCTGTACTGAAAGACCATTCCTTGAAAATACTCATGAGCATCTTCATGTTAAAATTCAAGCAAAGTCAGTGATTTCATAGTGAACAGACTTGGGTCACATTTCTGTGGGCTATGTTTTTGGAAAAAAATCCTGAACTCTTATGTTTGGGTTTATATAAATAATTTGCAAGTTTGAGTTGAATTCACCAGGCCAGACCTGAACCAAATGGAACAAAGTCTTTTTTTTAAAAGTAAAAATGTTTAGTTTAAAAATAAAAAGTTAAAATTTTTCTATTCTTTTCAAAACAAGCTTTGAATTTCATAGTTAACCTAAATCTAAAACCAGTAATCCCCTCAAATGTATAAATAAAATTATTTTCCCCTGTTTTGTTTGCTTGGAAGAGTGAATTACTTTAACCTGTTCCAAAATCATGTTGCTCTATGAGAAAAATGCTCCTTTAGTCAGATGTAGCCAATTGAGGTTAAGAAAACAATAGTAATTTTATATTTTTTGTCAAGAAATTAACCAGAACTCACAGCATGCCATAGGGAAAATTAACTCAATGCTGAAAGCTGTGAACACACAATTACTATTGGTACAGAATAGTCGCTGACCCTTTCTCCTTTTTGCACCAAGCCACCTCTAAATTGTGGTTATAATTCAACTGCATGTCATTTATGCTATGTATCTCTAGAGGAACAACCAGACTTGACCGAGAAGCCATACGAGATGGCTACATGCATGTTCACTCCTACGAGTGGCCTCTCCACGGCTCTCCGGGATATCCTGACGGACCGCCCTGCTGTCTCCAAGTACCACAACTTCCTGAGGGGCTTCCAGATGCACAACGAATACATCCAGCAGGAGCATTTCACAAAATGGAAAGGTGTGGACAGCACTTCTGCCTACGCGCCTCAGCGATCATCAGGGTGGGCGCAGGGGCTGGGATTTATCGAGGGGCATTTGTACGTCCTGAAGAGAATGGAGTGGGTTTTGTGGTTAGCTGATAGTGCTTGCTGAGAGGAGAGGAGGGAGAACTAACTAACTTCTCACATCTTTCACTTCCAGTAACACAACTGTTCAATTTCTGGGTTGTTCAGCACTGAAAGTCCTCAATGGGATGAAAACTGCTGGGGTGGGGCTTTGCACATACGGAACACCTGCCTAGGTTTTGGTGTAGTTCATGGGTGTGGAAACACCAACAAAACGTGAATGGAGAGGCTGAAGAGAGATTTAGGATTGCTGCACGCTATCTTAAAGCAAAGGGAATATATGGAAGGGAAGCTTGCCTTCCTTTTGCTTTCTGACTTGACAGATGTCTTTCTGCAGTGTGCTAATAGCTCTGAATCTTTTACTCTTTAGACACTTTGCTAGACACCTCTCCTAATGACCTGAGAGGCAACTCAGAGCACCTGGAGTTGGTGGATGCAGCTTTCTTCTTTGAAACCAGCTGCCCACCCCTTATGAGACCAGAGCGGAAAGTGGATGTCATCATACACTTAAATTACACCGGTGGCTCACAGACCTTGGTGAGACGTCTCAAAACTCTCTTTATTTAGTAACAGCTTTTCTTTTGCTTTCCACAAGTTTCAGACAGGTGTCTGTAAAACATGGAACTTAGTGGAATTTAGTAACATGGTGTTTCCAAACCTTAGAAGAAGAATGGAAATTCGCAGAAGGGAAAATATCTGTTTTTCTCAAACTGCTTTTGAAATACCCCTAAGTGCTTCACCAATGAAATACAGAGTGGCACAGTGAAGTTATGATGGTTGAGCTGCAACTTCTATTACAATTATATGTAAGATTTAATAGCACAAATATAGCTGGGAAAACTTTGTGATTCAGATGCTGAATTTAATCTGCATTTTCTTTAACATATAAGATATTATTTGTCTTTATTTTAATGTGTGATTTTCTAGCTGTCCAAGAACAACCTACTGAGTGAAGAATTTAATCTCTATTTTTATCTCCTTTAATAAATACAATTTTTTTCCTTAAATAGTGGGCTTGAAGCAAGACATCAAATGCATTTACTATGTTTGCAGAAATCTGATTTGGTTAAAATGTTTATATAGATTTTGAAAGTAGTATTCACCACATAAAAAGACAGATTTAGACTTCCAAATATAGACTCATAACTGTAAACCTGTCCCTGAAGGGCACCACAGAAAATACAAAGTTCACTGGTTGAGGCTCTGTCATTTTTTTCAAGTGGAAGATACTTTAATGCTGCTCTTACACTGTAATGCCACATGAAAAAATATTTGTCTCTGTACTGCAGCTGAAAAAGAGCATATGTAATAACTTGTATTACATTTCTTCCTTGTACTCTGAAGTCTTTTGAAAATATTTAATTCAAACTGAGGTGGTACTTCAGTGTTTTGTTAGATAATTTAACATAGTTGATCATCATAAATGAGCCTTCTGATGAATGCTTGTAGTGCTATATTTTGAGGTCTAAAATATGTTAGCTTGAAATCTCATATTATTTCTGAAATTCAAAGTTATAGAAATGGGTAAGTTGTTCTCAAAACCCTGCTAAGGTCTACTGAGGTCAACTCACAAGTAATACTGCAATATAAACAGATAATGTGACTGTGAATCTTACTGTCTTGGATCACAAATTTAGTTTTTAGATCTACATTTTTCTGACTTAGTTCTCCTTTAATCAATGATGCTCTATAACATGCATTGAATTGATCTGTTGTGTTTCTAAATCATGTTCCCTTCTTAGAGATGTGCCTTGGTACCTATTCAAACCCTCTTTACCATTCTGATATTAGGTTTTTTCCTGTAAGACTATTTCCAATTAGCTCCTCGGGCAAGAGAAAAACAGTCCCTGGGGCTGCAGGTGCTCACATCATTGCTGGCTGTCCAGTGGTAGCAGTCTATTTTGTGCAACTTGGCATGAATTACAAGGCTTCAGCAGCAGCCTGATCTTGGGTATCTTTTCTATTCCTTATGCTGCTGTTGTTGGGCCATGACCAGCCCCTGGAGCAGGCTTGCAGATACTTCTCAGAGCAGGGAATTCCGTTTCCCAGCATTGGGCTGAAGGATGATGAGAAGAACCTGAAAGAGTGCTATATGTTTGATGGTGCAGACACCCCAGGAGCTCCTCTGCTGCTTTATTTTCCATTAGTGAATGACACCTTCCAAAGATATGTAGCACCTGGTAAGTTAACAGTGCCTATCTAAATTTATTGACCTAATGAACTTTCTCACTCCCTGGGTATTTTTTCCTCATCTCAATACAAAAATCCTTTGTCTGTCTGCCTGTTCCTACTAGCAAATACATTGCAAAATGGGATGACACAAACTGTTTGCAAAATCAGGTGAAGCCACTGTGCTTTCTAATTGGGCTGTTTAATGTATTGATTGTATATGCTGGAAAATCAAAGCAATAGTACCTAAACTAATACAGTCACTGTGTCCTTTTGGGCTAGTATTTGAGATGCAGGCTTTGTTTTTATGACGATTTCCAAGGTTACTAATATTCTGCTTCCTCCTGTACTATATATCTCTTTATTCCTTTTACCTTTACAGTATGTATTCTATGCAAGAACCTTCAGGGTAAGACTTAAGCACCTGTGACCACATAAAATGACGTGCCATGAGCTGGCCAGTAGAAGGTGCTGTTTGCAATGGAATGATGTTTAGTGACACTATTTCTTTTAATTCCAATAGACTTTGTTCAGAAGTAGATTTTTCAGAGATTATAGCACTTGTCTTCATAGCAATTGCATCTGTGACCTCTCTAAATTATTCTTGACATAGTCTATCAGAGTACTGTAACTCCCGGGGACTACACAAACACCTTCCCTTTTTCCCTTGACAGGCATGTCACGTAGTGCTGCTGAAATGGAACAGGGCAAGGTTGATATCTCCAGTTTCTGCTCTCCATACTCAACGAGGGAGGTCTCGCTGAAAGCAGAAGATTTCAACAAGCTCCTGAAGCTTACTAATTACAACATCATGAACAATGAGAACATGATTCTTCAGGCCTTGCGCATGGCTGTGGCACGGAAGAAACAAGCTCCGAGCCAGCCAATATCACAAGCACAGTCCTCTGCTTAAACAGCATTTTTCTTTCCCTTACTAAGTATTTACCATCAGAGCACATATGCGATAGCTACTTCGCTGTTCTTGGCAGGTGCCATCTCTAACTAAGTAACCTTCTCAAAAAAATAAAACTCAAAGTATTTGTTTCAAAGCCACATGGTTTGGTTTACTAAGCAGTAGTTGCTTTTTGATCTGGAGTTGTGATATCAAACACAGCAGTCTATGTTGTTAACACTATCTCACTGTGATGATCAAGAGGCAAAGGTTCAGCTGCGTGTGATAGGGAAATAGTTTTAGCTCTCTAGCTCTAATATTTTATCGTCTTGGTAGCTAGTCACTGGTTTTTTTTTCACCTGCAAAATATTCTGGCATTTCTTTGGGACCATTAATAGCAAATCCATAAAGTCCTCTTCAGACACAGAAGGTGGTGATCATGCAGTATCAATTTAAATCATATTATTGGTTTTAGTAACTTAAATTAAATGGTGTTCTACCTCTTAAGGCTTTTGTTTCCCAGGTGCTTTTTTGCCATGAACTGTTATGAAATATATATATTTTATGAAGGATATTTGATTTTTCAAACTTGTGCTGGATAACAGATGTATGGATGGGTGGACTTTTAGGTCTTTGAGGACATCTATTCTTATCAATTAAATCAAACTTATGAATTTGTTTTGAAGCACCATTGCCATTTCCTCTCACAATCAATGGCGTTCTCTCTCAGATCATGTGTGTGTGCTGCAGTTGCCTCCCCCAAATGCAATTTTGCTGCAGCATTATCTGGAGCTTGTAGTGAATTGAAATATTACTGAAACAGATAGCACATGAGGGTGATTGCAGGATGTATGGTGATTGCATACAGACAATCACACTGGAGAAATGGAGTAAGACACCAATATTCTGTTCACTGCATCACAGTTGTTAAACAGCCATAAAATGTAAAATATAGCTGCTAGGTATGCTAGTACAAATTAAGATGATATGATTGCCACAGCCTAACTAGTTATTTGACAAGTACATTGAAGTGCGGTGGCTGAGGGGGAAAAAGCTGATTTATACACACATAGCACAAAAACATAACAGTTCTCAAACCCCAGTGCTGTGGCCAGAAAAACAGAAGAAGAAATGCTTATCCTGGGAATACACAAAATGATGCATGCACACATCTGATAAAGCACATAATGAGCAATCTACTAACAAAAAGCAGCACTCCTCTTCAAGCTGTACAGGAGAACAGTTTGTAATACAGAAAACAATTGTGTGTCATTCCCAAGAAGCAAGAGTCTTGGCCACCAAAGCATGGATATTGATCAACCATCACTACATACCTGAATGTGGATATATAGCAGAATAAATATCTTGCATTTCTTCCTCTTCAGCTAATGAGACATTTTGTAAGTAAATCCTCTGTCCCTTTCTCCAGTTTTTCAGATGTCAGGACAAAATATTAACTGTTTAGATAAAAAAACCCAAAAAAACCTAGCTGTTTTGAGGAGAAGCAAATCTACTCAAACACACTAAAGGCCAAGAAAGGTTCAGCAGAGAAAGCCATGAAGCTTCTGATTCTAGTGTGAATTTTTCCTCAGAGGTGAGTTACTGGAGAAAGACAGGTGGTCTTTTCTAGAACTGGAGCTGGTTAAGAAGTTGGCTTTTGCTGTCCTTTTGGTCACAGTCCCACAGAAGCATTGTGAAAGAAAGGCAAGTGCCGGCAGCTGGGAGTTTGTCAAAGGCCAGCCAGGATTAGACTTAAAGGAGTCCCTCAGCTCCTTGTGTAACCTGGCCTAAAAAAAGTAGGCAAGAGCCATAGACAAGTCTTTTCTCTCAACAAATTTCCCAACAAGGTACATATAGGCAATTTCAACCTTATCTTCTAAAATCCTGTCCGCTGTTTTACCTGACCAGCCACTGATGAGCTCAAAATAAAGTACTCAAACTGTCAAAATAGGCATCGTGACTGAATCCTTAACACCTGCCAGGCAGGGTGTCATCATATTTCTGAGAGTCCTCCTGTTATTGCAAAGATCTGGGTATTGCATCAGCTTTGCAGTCTGTGGGCTCCCTGAGGTACTCTGGTTCAGTTTCACTTTTCAGCTGTTGGCCCTCATTGGGGATTTTTTTGTCCAGATTAGATACTGTGGTTAACTTTGCCTGTAGACTTTCTGATAGCAAATGGTGAACACCTGCTCCTTCCTGGTTTTATCTGCCCCAGACTGGCCAGAAAACACGTATTCCTGAGACAAGGGAAACAGTTCTCTGAGGATCCCTCCTACAGCCTGCTCCACCTTCTCCATGTCCCTTGTCAGAATTTGTTATGCACCCTAAAAGCTCAGATAATCTGAATCGAAACAGAAATAGTAGTTTCTCAGACATTGCCACAATGTTTTTTGTTAGTGGGTTCTCCATTTGCTATATGTTCACACTACACGTCTTGTCCCAGGTGCCTGTGCTGGGACTACTACCACGTCCTTGTTACGGGTTTGTGTGGTGGGGTTTTGGTAGCGGGGGCGGGGGCCGCAGGGCCGGCTCCTGTGAGAAGCTGCCGGAACCTTCCCCGGCTCCAAGTCGGACCCGCCGCTGGCCCAGGCCGAGCCCATCAGTGGCAGCGGTAGAGCCTCTGGGAGAACACATTTAAGAGGGGGGGAACCTGCAGTGAGTAGTGGGGTTGGAATGTGAGAGGAACCCCTCTGCAGACACCGAGGTCAGCGAGGAAGGAGGAGGGTGAGGGGCTGCCCCTGCAGCCCGCGGTGAGGCGGCAGGCTGTCCCCCACAGCCCACAGAGGGGAGCGGGGGAGCAGATGCCCACCTACAGCCCGGGGAGGAGGACACCAGAGCAGGGGGATGACCCCCAAGATGGCCGCGACTCCATGGGGAAGCCCGCGCTGGAGCAGCCCGTGACTGAAGATCGGCCTCCAGAAAGGACCCCCGCCAGGGAAGGAACTGCAGCCCGTGGAAAGGACTCATGCTGGAGCAGTTCATGGAGGACTGTCTCCTGTGGGAGGGACCCCACGGTGGAGCAGGGGAAGAGTGAGGAGTCCTGCCCCTGAGGAAGAAGGAGCGGCAGAGGCAGCGTGTGAGGAACTGACCCCAACCCCCATTCCCCGTCCTCCTGAGCTGCTGGGGGGAGGAGGGAGAGAAAATGGGGAGTGGAATTGAGCTGGGAATGAGGGAGGGGTGGGGGGAAGGTGTTCTAAGGTTCGGGTTTACTTCTCATTATCCTTGTTTTGTTTTGATTTGTAGTAAATGAAATTGACTTTGTTTTTTCCCCAAGTTGAGCCTGTCTTTTGCCCGTGACCATAAGTGGGGAGTGATCCCTCTCAGTCCTTATCTTGACCCACGAGCCTTTCTTTATATTTTCTCCTCATCTCACTGTGGCCAGCGGGGGGAGGAGTGAGCGAGCGGCTGCGTGGTGCTTTGTTACCGGCTGGGTTTAAACCACGACAGTCCTATTCTAGCACAGGCACCTACCTGACTGCCAGTGTCTGGGATGGCCTCCCTCCAGCTCCATGCTCTGCAGCACTTGCTGTGGAGGAAACTCCTGCAGAATGTACCCCTTGGGTAGGGGAGGTGAGTGTATAGTATCATCTCCTGCAGCTCTGAAGTGGTCATTTCATATCAGACATCTGGGCATATTAGTATCTGGACCTGTGCAAGGGCTATTCACCTGCGTATCTGCTGCTGCACAGTTTTCTGCCAGAAAATGGAAAAGATGGGTGTCATCATAAGTTGATGACACTGCATTATGTTTAAAACATCTAGATGCTAGCATTTAAGATAAATCAATGTATGCTCTAATTTGGAGGAGAACTTTTTGTCTTGGTTTACTCAGAAGTTTTGTGTTTGTGGAAGGGTTCGGAAAGCACAAAAACATATATCCACCTGACAAGTATATGAATGAAATTGGGGAGCCATCTACCAGCAAGCAACTCAGCCCCCTTTACCTCCAAAAAAAGGAAAATGAATAAAATTTGGTTGAAATAGAAGGTCTTTTAAAGTTGTTCCATCTACAATACTTTTGGTTGTTATTTGGGGTGCTGTAGAGCTCTGTTTTCCTCCAGCCAAGGAAGCTGCTGTTATCCCAAGTGTAGCTGCTATTATCTTCTCTGATTTGTGCACTGCTGCCAAGTCATAGGTATCCATGGGTAAGTGCTGTGTGTTATCACTCCCTTATCTTGAGTTGCTAATAACTCTTGGCACCTTGGTGTGTACAGCCTTCCCCCAACATGCACCACTGGTGTTTAGCTATCAAACTCAGCAAATCCCCTCCCTTTCTATCTTCATACTTTCCCTTTCAGGCAGTAAGGAAGGTGGGGCATGGATAAGCCACTTACTCCTCAGCAGGTGCCTCCTTGAAGTTTGCAGAGGTACTTTGTGAGTCACGGCCAGCTGTTGCCTCTAACAGTGAAGTGGCATCCCCATCTGACTTGTACGCGGCTGGGAGCACGATGGGCTCATACTGGAGTGCTCATGAGGTAAGAGCGTGAAAATTCAGACTGTAATTCATTAGAAGCTGAAGATGACCTGAGGTGCGTTTGTGACTGGGATTCTGGTGCCTAGAAGAGGAATTGGGAGCTGTTAGTCCCAAATTCATGTATGTATTTACTTATTTATGTCAGGATGACTGATAGCTGATGTTGGCTGCCCTGTGGAGGCACTTTTGGTAATGAAGTTCAGCCACAGTGGGTGATTCATGTGGAGGCTGGGAAGGAGTCTGAGGTGCCTCACAGGATCTTGCTGTGGATTTAGACTGAATCTGTGGTTTGATGCAAGGATTATGTAAATTGAGCTCTTCCACAGCACAGCATCTGCCAGCTATGAGTGTAGTCATATGCTGTGCCCAGATAGCTGTGCTAGCAGCCACCTGGTAGTGGTGTACACAGGACGGTCACTGACTAAAGACAGTGATTAATCATGGACACAAAGATGGTCCTAGTTTGATATCTGTGCATGACTGAGATCCAAGAAAATCTTGATCTGCCTTTGTCCATAATCGCTGAGAATATTTTTTTATTATTATTACTGTTTTTGTGGAACATAACCGGGAGGGAAAGCCCTAAAACTGCCTGTTGGGCTCCAGGGAGTCAACATATTTGTTCTCAGCTCTGAAATTAACCTGCTGTTTGACTATGAGCAACTTATTTAATCATTCTGTGCCCTGCTTCCCCTGTTGTAAAATGGAGATTATAGAGCACCTCTCTATAACACAGATGTATGTTAGCATAAGTGTGCATTAATACTGGGAGACCTCAAACGTGGGATCCCCATGGCTTAAGAAATAAAAAGTGTGAATGTCTAAGCAAACCGGTTTAAAAAACACTAAGGATCTACAGTTTCATCTTTTTGAAAGGAGGGGAGAGTAATGAACAGAGTCTGGCAATGGTCTTTGTGTGGAAAGTACGTGTACGAAGCAAGGAATGGGGCAGTCATCTGTGATCTTCCCCTTGCCCTTAACTACTGAAACAACCTCACAAGAAGGGCAAAGGCAGAGGCTTCTTGGTGTGTGTGTGTGTCAGGGGGAGCAGGAGAATTATTCCATCCAGAACCTGAATCCAGACAGAAGACATGAAAGCATGCACTTCTGTTTTGGAGTGAGACTTAAAATAGAGACCAAGGTCAGTTTATCATAATTCAAGAGTGATAGAGGAGTTTGTACCCAACTTCTCAGCTGGGTCAATTCCTAACTGGCAAAAGGAGTGACGTAATCCCCCTAAAGGGATTTAATGGAGTCATTTTGCTAGCAGAGAGTGGGAGAAGGGATTAGATAATGACTTCCAGTGAAGCAATAGCTAAAGTTTCAGTTTATAAAATTTGCAAGAATTAATAATTTGTTTGGGTTCTGTCTAGTTATTTGTCTTTCCTTCTGTGCTTGATGTTTCAGTTAATGATCCTTTTTGCAAATACCCAGCATCTGGTTTGTGTGGGGAAGTTTCATTAACATCTCTTCCTAAGCTGTTTTCTTTCGTGTAGGTTCTGCTGCATTTGTGCTGGTGGTGCCTCACTCACTGAACAGTTTCATTTTCCTCTGGGACAATTTTACCATGGATTGTTTCTGTTTCCTAGCAGTTCTTTGTATCCCCTCATTTTCCTCTTCCTGACTGCAATAGCTGAACACCTCACAACTTTTCATGTATTTGCTCTTCACCATTTCTGGGAAAAGTTCCTGATAAAGATTTTAAATGGAAACTTGCTATTTTTACTAAGTAAAATTATTTGAAGAAAATATCTGCTCTCTGTGTGAAATTTCAACTCTTCAGGAGAATTAAACTTATTTTATCTTTGTATACAGATGTTTAACAGAGGTGCTTCTCATGCATGCTCACTCTTTGCTAGCTTATTTTTCCAGCTTAATTTTTGATAAAGATTCCTTTTACATTAAAATGTTCTGTCGTGTAATGCAAGTTTTCATTTTATTTAAAACCATTTCACCATGTTATCTATTTTACTATGTTACCCGTTTTACTGTTATTTCTTCCATCAATGACATATATACACAGAGGAATATTTCTTCTTTTTCTTCCTCTTTTCTTTTACCTCCACATAGACATGGTTTTAACTTCCATAGCAGTGCAAGTAGTTCATCTTCCGATTTTGCTGCATGGCTTTGAAAATTGCAACACGCATTTATGGGAGCATAAACAATTTAATGTTAATGCAGGTAATAACTTTGTAATTTTTTCTGCAGAGTGAAGAATGCCCATGCTGCTCACTCTCTGTGAAAATCATAAGAATGAAAAATCTGAGAAAGGCAGATCTGTGTGAGTATCACAGTCTTTCCTTGTGGTTCCCAGTAATTCAGTTCTGAAAGCAGAGAATATAAACAAGCACTGTAACTTGTATCTGTGTATAAGTGTCACCATAGTTTCAAATATTGATGCATATTTGAATTTGGACTATTCTTAGAATACAGTTTTGTATAAACAATATCTTTCAGTTTATAGTATGTTACTATTAATGGAAATATCAAAGGTCTACTGTGGTTTACTGTAAAGCATCTTCACTGCTAACAAGCTTCAGAGCCAGTTTTGCTGAACAAATTCAGCTGTTAATTCTCAGTTGCAGTTTTTGATGCACTGAGATTCAGGATGCACCTCTGCTTCTCGACAAAAATGCCAGCACTGATGTCAAGTGGCTGCCAGAGCCTGTGCTGTAACATGGGAGCTTTAGTATCATCTTTTGTACCTGTCTGTTTTTTGCAGTCAGCAGAAATACATGCAGGCACCTCTTAATTTCTTTTTGCTTAAAAAAAAAAGAAAGAGGAGCATTATATGTCTTGTTGTCAAACAACTTTTTTTCTGTCAAATGTTTACTGAAATGTGTTCAAAATACCAGACTTTCAAGACAAAACCAGTACCATTGAAATGTTTCTGGGGACTTGGTGGAATGGGTGGAAGTGGAAGTGAAGAGAGAAAAAATTTCAGCAGTTACTCAGGTGGGAGAAAGCAAGCTGAAGGTCAACTCAAATATCTGCCTCAGAGAGAAAGAACAAACCAGGAGTGCAATGGAAAGGAAGTGAATATGAACCTTGCATATTAAATAAGACCAAGTGAACTCAGCAAGAGTATTTGCCTCCATGGAGATTATTATTCAATTTTTTGCATTTCTGCTGTTAAGCCTAGCGTAGGAATATTGTCTTTTCTTGAAAAGATCTTTAGAGAAGAATGAAAAGATTGTTCAGTTACCTCTCTGTCTTTTTAATCTCAGTTGAACTATTTTCTGGCATAAATGATACCAGCCCAAGGGAATGCCTAAGTTGCCCTGACAGCCAATAGCATCAAGATAACCACCTACAGAACTGATAAACAAATATCTGCCTCTGGCCTTAAAATCAAATCGGGGATGTTTATTAGTTTCTCAGCATTTTGTAATGATTGGAAATGACAGCCTTTACATTGTTAAGGACCAAAGAACTTCCAGAAATCCATAGCTATTTATCTTAGCTCTTTATCTTTTATTAGTCTTTATCCTGTATCTTCATTTTGAGCAGATGTTTGACTGCTTGGTTGCAGGTATGAAGCTATATCACTGGAGAATTACTTCCAAAGCCAAATGTGGACAAAGGTCTTTGCTGGCAAGAGCCAGAAGAAGCAGTGCTAGGTGCAAGGGTCTGAGAGAGCAGCCTTGTCCATTCCCCATCCCAGTTCCCTTTCTTATTTGTGCAACAGAGCACCACATTTTGTTTTCCCTCTGAGAATCAGGAGCAAGTTACCTTTCTGCAGATATTTACTTTCCCAGGATTAGTCTTTGCTCAAAAGTGATTTTTTTTAATATTTTTTGTGGGAATGTATTTGTAATGTAATTAATGTATTTATTCAAATATTTGTAAATATTTGAAATATATTTGGCTCAAAATATATTTTAGGAAAAGATTATATTTCCCACTCATATTTATTTGTTTTAATCACTATTTCTATACAGTTCAAAGTTGTTAAGAGAGACAGGGGTGAGGACAGAGAGTTGAAAGAAATAATTCAAACTGCAAAGAGCCATTGGTGCTTTGTTGGAGTCAGAGCCTGATTAGACCAAGCTGTAGTTTTTGGAAGACTGCATGTTAAAGATCAATGTGCTTTGCTTTTCTTCAGCTGTGGCACTCTACAGCTAAAGGATCCTCCTTGTGCAGAGGGACTGCTACCCACAACCCAGTGCCTGTGCCTCCTTAGATCTTGCATGTCATATAATATAGGACTTGTTTTTTTATTATAGGACAGCTGTGGCAATCATCTGTAATCATGACCTCCTGGCCTTTCCCCTTTGTGTCAGACAAAAGGTTGTATTTGTACGTGGTGTGAGCATAATAACAATAATCAGGCTAGTAATGTGTGTTGAAATCTGATAGGAATAAGGCTTACTCAAGAATCAGAAGGATTTGCTCCTACATTATGTAGGTTATGTGGCAACTACAGAATAGTACATATCATTCACAAGATACAGCTGTTGCAATTTCTGGACATGTTTGAGTTTGGCTGAATTTTCCCTGTCAAAAGTTGTAACAATTGTGATACCAGACCAGTCCAAAGTTTCATCTGGATCAACAGTATGTCCCCAGAACTGGCCTATAATAAATGTTTTGGGGCCAGACAAGCATTGAAGCATGCTTTTCCCTGCCCCACTCTTCCAAGAGATCTGTGGTTCATGAGGGTTGAGGCTCAGAGATCTGGCTCCTGAGTCAAAAGTAGTGTTTGCATTTAATAGCCATACCCAAAATGCTTGGCACTTGGAGGCCACTAAGGGATTTTACTTTGATATTTTTCAGCTCAGTTTGCACTGGACAGGAACCCAGATGCTCTTTTTCAGTGTCATAGGAAAACACCAGGTCCAGTTTCAGGATGTTATTCTTGGGGAGGTCTATATACTTATATTGCTGATTAAATAGTTATGGACATTTCTTTTTTCTCTTTGCCTTGCATGGGCAGCAGAAATGCCTACTTGAGAAAAGCTGGTCCTTTTCAGGCTGGCCTGAAAAGGCCTTTTCTGCATCTTACACAAAGACAAATGCCCCTCTCTCTCTATTCCAAAAATGGCAGAAAACTTACTAACAGCTGCATGACTGCAGCTGTCTCTTGCTTTAAAACTGCGAAAGCTTTGTGGCTGCTACAAGCCTTCATAAACACATCCACCATTTATGCAAAATCTGGATTGACTGCCTGGATGGTGCTATTTCTCTGCAACTGTATAGGATAGTATGTGGAGATGTTGGAGAGAAGTGTTTTAGTTGCCCATGGTCTGAGCATAGATCATCCAGTAGGGCTAGCTTGAGGCACTGGCAAAACAGGGAGCCATTGGCAGCATGAGGAGCAAGAGTCACAAGCTGAGGTGCCTGGGCTCTCCATGTTTCTGCACCCTCATTGCAGTGCACAGGGACACAAGAACAGCTGTGCTGGATGGGACCAAAGGTCTCTCCTGCTGTGTGGGGAGGAGTATGAGAGTAGAGTGAAAGTATATAGAGTGCTCTGCAAAATGTGCTCTCCTAGCCTTTGATTGCTTCAGAGTTGGTAACTTCCCAGGCCAAATACAGTTTTTCTATGAATGCAGCAACACCTCCAGTCTGCTCCTGAACCCACATGAACTCTATGCATCAACAACAGCCTCTGGTTTCCATGTCACAGAAACCTTTGCTGCAATCTCAATGCCTCATCCTTGTAGTGGCAAAAATCAGTTTTGCCTTCACTGCTGAAAGGCCTTGAATTTGTTCTGCCATCCAGTGACTTCCAATGATCTTCCCTTCCTTTCCCTGTCAGCTGACGTAGTGGAGATTGACTTTTAGAAGGCTTCCCACATGTGGGAAGGGATCAGCTGTTGCAAAACTCTTGGTTTTCCAAGGGCTGGTTGACCAGCCATGATCGCTGGAAGAGGGCATAGCTTTCAAGTCCCCCCACCCATTTCTTCACAGAAGCCTTTGAAGGCCCCTTGAAGCTACCTTTATGCAGTGCTCTGCATTTCCACCGTCTAACCATGGGAGAGTTTGTTTCTGGAGAGGCTTCTCTGTTGGCCAAGTACCACTGCATTTCACCCTCTGTGTGCTGATTACAACAGGAACTAGACCCACGCGGTGTAAATTCCCCGGCGTAGATCTTGTTTTCAGTGTGACTGCCCAGACATGCCTTGCTGTGCATGGTCCTGTGGGAGCACACCCGGCACTCGCTGTTCCCAAAGGCTGCCGCTGCAGTCACAGCAGGGCACAGGCTGCCTCGCACAGCTGGTTTAGCATGGCCCTTTTCTCAGTGGCAGGGTTCACTGATTTTCCAGGAGGGAAAATAAATATCTTCTACACTGCAAATTGATACCTGTGGGAGAGAAACCTGCTTGTTTCATGGGCCACAAGTGAAATAAAAAATAACATCTTCTACATACATATATTTCACAGAAATATTCCCTTCAGGAGACAAAAAATGTCTTTAAAAATGCTGGCTTGCCCTACTTTGTATTTAGCAAAGTCCAAGGCTCCAGAAATCTTTTCTGGGAATGGCCTACAGCTCCTTTTTTTTTTTAATGTGACAAGCTAATCTCAATGAGCATTCTTATTAGGTAAAGCTTTAGGCTTTTCTTTAACCATAGTATTAAATCTGTGTCTTGTTAAATCTGAGCCTTGTTGCTATGTAATTTCATAGCAAACTCAAATACTACACTGACCATTGATTTTAAAAGTTGGAAGGCAGTACTACTAATGTTTTTCCTTGTATCATCGAAATCCCATGTAACACCATCATAATAATGAAATCCCTTTCATTGCCATGTTCTCTGAAGGAAGCTGTTATGTGCGGAAAGGACTGATTGAAGGCGTGCACACATCTTGGACTGCAGCACTGGTGCGAGGGTGCATCAGCAGTCTTTGTGCAAAGAGGGCAGGCAGGTAGCACGGGCAGTGCCAGCAGGCAGCTGCCTGGGCCAGCCAGTGCTAATGGCACGTTTGCTTTAGAGTGGTATCGCTTCCCTGTCAAAATGAGTGGTCACTGACTTTTGCCGTGATTGCGAGAAACCCTGGGACATGGTCCTTTGAAAGAGAGTACTGGTGTCTTTTCAGGGCATCTTGTCTAAGTTCCTGATGCTGCTGGCTGCTCAGACAGGCTGCCGGTGCGTTAATGGACAGAAATCCTAAAAGAAGCCCAGGACAAATGCTCAGCAATGGGAATCTGCACAAGGACAGAGAAGTAGTTACGTGGATAGCTGCCAAGTTGCAACAAGGCCTGTAAACAAGGATTTCCTAACTGGTTAAGAAACTGAAACAAACAGGTATAAAAGCAACTGTTAATCGCCAGAAGCTCCTCCCTGTGATGTCATATCCTGAAGCAGGGCTTTTCTTACTGTAATTGTGAGCTGAGTAGATCAAGATCAAGATCTAATTGCATAACTGCTAAGGTACCTGTCAAAATGGAGCCCTGGTCCTGACTGATGTTTATAATAACAAAGTCGTAACCACAGTTAATAATATGAGTAACAAATGAATGGATAATCTCAGTGAATATTATGTGAATCAACTTCACAGCTGCAGTTCTTAACAACCTTTGTTCCTTTCTATTCAATCTTCCTTTTAGTTTCATCTACTCATGTTATCCAGGTCTGCTCCCACTCTTCCTCGGTTCATTGCTACCACCTAAACACATGCAAAAAACTAGTTTCCCTCAGGTTACCCATTTTATGTTCTCTAGCCTAAGAGATTATTTCCAGGTTTTTCCCTTTCTCAAGTCTTTGATGGCCGTGATGGAGTGTAGTGTATAGAGCATAGTGTATATTGTATTGTATGCAATTGTATTGCATTGTATACATGGCAAGAAGTGTGGAGATGAAAAACCTGCTTTGTGCCTTGATAGCAACGTAAGCTGCCACTAAAAAGGACAATGCTATGTATAATCAAGGAGCTCATTAATATGTTATTTGTTTAGTGTTCTTGGTCAGGGCACCTCCCTACAGCTGTGGAGATAATTGCATCTCTACTGCTGGGTATCAATGGATTGTATGTAGGTACACATCCATCTTCTTGCAGTCATGCTGGCTTCTGTGGACTTCTGTGTGCAAGAACAGAAAGCTGTTCTGGCAGTTAAAGGTATTATGTGCAATGTTCCCTCATGACTTCCTTCAGATTCTTGGTGTAACCTTGGAGAAGATGAGATTCCTCAAAACCTCAGTTCCTCATCTCTAAAGCAAGGACCTCAGCGAAGGCATTAGGAGCCTCACAGGGGCATTAGGAGGATGAACCGATTACCAGCTGAAGCACTGGTAAAATGAGTAAAGAACCTTAGGTAAATGTTAAGCTCATCTCTGTCTCAAAGGCAAAGGTGAGAGCAGCTACCATGCTCTAATACCGTACCAGCACAGGTGGTATTGCAGTTGTCCTTCATTGATCTTTAAAGCCTTTTATGATGGTACTACATGTTCCTAGTAGACTTCATTATCCTCTTGTTTAGAGGAGGCTTCTAGTTAACAAGTGGTTGAAACAGCTTTTCAAATGTTTTATAATTTTTTAAGATGTCAAAACCTGTTTTAAAACAGGTTTGAAAAGGGTGGAGGCAATGGAAATGAACAAGGGAGAAGCTTGGGTGGAGAAATGAGGCTGGAATGAGTAGGTGACAATGGCAGCAATGTAGAACCTTTTAAGAGGACACAGGTCCATGCAGCGATTCTTGACCCTTTACTCCTCCTCTGCCATTTGGCTTGCAGAGTTAAAAGGCAGTGGCAGACTGTGCTCAGGTTGTGACTTTCTGGTTTGCACTCAGAAATTTCCAGCAGACCTGGATGGATGCTTCTGCGAGACCTGGGACGTGTTTCATGAAGTGCTGCGCTAATAAATAACAGCACAAGATTAGCATGCAGTTTCTTTCAAACATATGTAAGCAACTTCAGCAGTTGTGAACAGATAATGATGATGAAGTATGTGCTTTTGATTTCTGAATAGGCTTTCTATATTTACAAATTTCCTTGGGCTGAACTGTGCAACACCTTCTCATCGCTTAGGAAAGTAAATTAAGGATTGCCTTTTCCCATGCTTACAGTTTCCCACATCTTCTTAAAAGTTATGGTACCTTGGAGTTTTTGATCATCCTTGATAGGGACCATATTTTACTCTATATCCTGCTTACTGTTGCACAATGATGTATTGAGTTTAAGACCAAAGTATACTTTGCTTGACACTGAACAGTAACCACAAATTGAGTACCAGCAGATCTGTGTTTACAGTGCTATATTAGTTGTTGTAATTTGGACATCCAAAGAAGTACATAAATAATATGAAGATTGATAACAGACATTTACTTATTGCAGGAATCTCTTCAAGATTTTTGAGGTATTCCTTTGATGAGGAGAAGGTGGTACAACTTCTCATCTTCAGTATTTTATTGTGAAAAATACATTTAAATGCATTTTTGTTTATTGATTCCCAATAGATTTTCTTATACACTGTTAAAGAACCTCCAGAATCTGTTCTAGTTCTGTGCTGGTTGTTCTGGTTTCATCAAGACAGCAGTAACTGCAGTTCATCCAGTTATGCATTAAGCAGTGTGACTGATATCCGTAATCAATGATTCATTCTTTCCTGTATTCTCTAAGCAGAGACCTGTTTTGTTTTATGCATCTGTGCTCTCTCAGTGTTCTTTCACACACATCTAGATTAGTGCTGCTGAGGTGAGCTGTACGCTAAAAGCACTATGTGATAAGGCCTGTGGTATGTCTTAGTTCTGGTGAAGGTTTATTCTGAAGACTCAGAGTAGTGCCTGGGAAAGCCTTGCCCACAGCTGAGATTTATAGAGCTTGAGGACCTTTATCAGTGATGGTCTCCAGAGAGGTGCTTCAGGCAACCTTTTTGCTGAACTGAGGACATTGATTACTTGTAGATAAGGACCAAGAACCAGGATGTGATTTGCTATTACGTGCGAGGCCAATGTAGAGCGGCTAGATTTAACATGGCTGTGATATCCACAATTGCTGAAAGGATGTGTGACAGTGTTGACGTGAGACTATGGCTTCTCTCTTGGGCACTCTGTATGACTCTGTCCTTAGCAGGAGCCAATAAAGTAGTGCTGCAGTAGTAGCCAGTGAAGGTTAAAGGTAAGATTCACTCACAAATTTTGGTGCTGGTGCTTGCATCATATTCTGCTATTAAATTGGCAATCTTTTTGAATGTCTGCCTGGCAAAGGTATTCATCTTTTCCTATTTGTTTAGAACCAGTCTTAACTACCCTTTTTTAAAGAGTCCCCTTTCAGCTCAACAGTGAAAACTAGACAAAATGGGTCTTGGGTATAAATGTTCCTTGCAAGTCAGATGTATCTATTCTTAATGCTTTCATTCATTATTACTCACAGGAAGGTTGCTGTAGACTGCTAGATCTGTTGGGAGTCCTGGAGAACTCCAGACAGAATATGAGCTCATTTAATTTCACTGTGTAAATAGGATTAGTTGTGGTCTTGTGGTAAAAGACAGTCTGGAGGCTGTGTGTTTATCTGTGGCTTACTTTGATGTGAAGAAACTGGTGGTGACATCTTTCTAGAAAGACGTATAAAATGTGAAGACTTGGCTGCCAAAAGCAAAGTGCATCTTGACAACGCATCCAAGTCATAGTATTTATGTCATGATGAACTGGTGCTGCAGTGTAAACTTTTAATCCAGGCTGAATGAACTCTCTCCTTAACAAATAAACCAAAATAATCAAACTGTAATCCTCACTTGTGTGTTGTGCCCTGTAGGTCCAAAATTTAATTCACAAAATGGTGACTGACATTTATAGACTTTGGGCTGAATTCTCAGGCACACAAAGACCTATTTACATTGTGGTGTAAACACTTTTGCTTCCAGTGAGTTGTCCTGGTATTTTATGGATTTTTTCTTACCAAATTAATTCATCAGCATCGATGTGTTTACCTTCATATTGGCTGCTGCAAACGATTCTGTGAGGGAAAGAGGTGACTTATTGCACCCTACTTTTGTTACTTAGTTATAATGATATGCTTTTTTATTTCCATGCTGTTTTCTTAGGCATAACTCTTCTAAAAAACAGAACATCTACAGGTATCTATTTTTATTTATGTGTACAGAATCTACAGTAAATTCCTACAGATTATCAGTGCTAGCTTCTTCCTGTAAGTGAGACTTTGGGATATTTTTAACCTCACTCATCATATTTGCAAACACTTTCTGGTTTTCAGATACCCAGCAAAAGGACAACACCTCGTGCCAGTCAGCTGACCTTGTTCTTGCTATCATCTTGAGCTACAGCTTTTTGGTAGCTTCCCATTCAGTACCAAATCTTACCTGAAAGAAAAGATATCTGGGAGAAGTGTCCCTGCCATAGAGTTTATTTATTCAGTAGCAAAGTTTTGCATTCAAAACTCTGAGTCTCAATTGAAAAATTTAAATTGGTATTACTGCTGCAGTGCACTGTCAGTGCTGCAGCTTAGTGTCAGTTCCTGCACAAGATTACATCGCCCATGATGTACTGCTCTTGCTTTTTCAGAAAAATCCTGGAGGAGAATACAAGAAAAAGTACCATTACTACATATTTTTATAAAGCACGTCAGAGGCATTTCTGAGTCAAAATAATGATGTTTAAGGCAAAAAAAATTAGTTTCACCAAAATGTTAAAAACATTTTTGTTTCTATTCCCTTACTGAGTGAATAAAGAAAATGTGAGTGTTGTTTTGTTGGTTCAGCTGCTTCTGGTGTTGATTTTGTTCCCACTTCTGTTTTTCAAATCCGAGGCACTTCTGTGTACTGCTTGCAGCCTGTTTCCAATTCTGTTTCCATGATGTTTCCCTCTGATAATGGTTTCTTCAGATGCACAGCCGTTCTAACTACCCACTGCATCAACAGTGTAGATGCCTGGCCAAGACTTAATTTTCAGCTAGTTTCTTTTTAAATGGAAGTGAAAGAACTTTCAAAAAAATAATTTTTCAGTGATAGATGTGAGATTGCATCACATATCACTGCAAGAGGGTCTGAGGTGGAACAAAGGAATGTGACCTCTTAATAGTATCTCTTAGCAAAAATATACAGCTTTTTGGTTCCTACTGGCTGACAGTCTGAAAGTGGGAAGAGTGAAATAGTGGCAATGCTTATGAAAAGTCTAAAAATTGGTGTACCTATGGAAATACATGATTTCTAGTTCCACTTTGCCAAAAGAGAGCATATGTAAGGGTGATCTAATGACATCTGTGCTTCTGTTAGCATGTACAAATCTTGCAAGAACAGCTGCATGTACCCAAAATGCCATTTAGACGATATAATTTATCCCCTCTTGCTTCATGGAAGAGTTGGGGAGGATGGGAGAAGTTGTAACACAACTGTCTGTGGGCTTCTCTGCATTATATTTTGTTGCTTTTTGTATCGTTTCCTTTTGATGATTATATTGGGATGGTACACGGAGGCTCTAGGTATGGATTTAGGCCTTGTTACTTGGACACTGTACGTGTTTGGAAAGGAAAGGTGGCAACTTTTCCAATGAACTTAACAGTCTTACTTTATACATGTCAAAGAAGGAGGCTTGGAGTTGTTTTGGAGACAGTGCCCAGATATCTGGGAATCGATCTCGTGGGCTGGTGTACAATATAAGGATGTCCTATCACTTCCTTCCCTGACAGTCAAGGCTGGCAGGGAGACTGGTTAGTTGGTTTCCATGCAGTGTAATTGACATGACATGATTATCCTGTTTATTGCCTTCCAGCGTAAACATGGGGATCACGTGGCAGCAATTCCATATGACACCTTGTACGTTCACCTAGGCTGGTCCTCTTCTGAAGCAGGATCAAGTTTACCTTGTCTGTCACTCTTTGATACATATCTGGGTACCAATATCCTCTGAAATGAGTTACCTAGAAAATTTATAACTCTTAGAGCTGGAGCAGTTTTCCTAATATTTGTCTTTGTTTATTTCCCTCTGGCCATGCAGAGCCACAGATCATTGTGCTCTTTGTATCAATCATTTGGACATTACAGAACTATTACCATGTTATTTGACAGTTTTTGTTGGTTTTTTTTAGGTAGCAAACTCACTTCTTTCAGCTCTTTCTCATATGCCAGGCTAAGTCAATCTTCTTCAATCTGAACATGTTTAATTTTAGTAGCTGGTAACAGTTAAGGCCTTTTATGGTGGAGGGAGGAAGAGAGTGGAAGAGAACCCCAACATGGAAGATACTGAGCATCCACTTGTTCCTGTCCAGGGCTGGGAGCGTATGCAAAGACATCTCAGTGCTAAATTTCATCACCTCCATGTACTTTTAATATTGTGTATTTGGGATCTGGTCCAAAATTTATCTAAATCTGCGTTGTATGTATAAGTTATCAGATAAGTCCTGCAACATTATAGTTCTGGTGCATAATTTGTTATTCTTCATGCAGTGGCCTGGCTGTAATTGCTTATTTTCAGTTTCAAATATCTTTGTCTCTATCTGCATTCTTGTCTTGGGCTATGTTGAGGCTGAGGCCTCGCTGGTTGCTAACTGAGCTGGTGTTACATGGGGATCATCAGGTTGTGGGACTTTGTTTTTGCTCTTGTTAAGGGTGAACAGCCTTGCTAAAGACTGGACTAACTTCTTAAGTTGGCTATAGGTCTATGAATGAGAATGAAAGACTGAACAGAGGTCCCACCACAGCTCTATCTAGATACAGGATTATAAGTCACAAGATTAGACCTTCTTTGATACTCTGAAAATATAGAATGCCTGCCTTCTAAATCAGGATTCATAGCTAGTATGTACAACAAAGAGATATCCCAGACCATAAATGAACAAATTCCCTAAAACACACATATATCAGTAGTCCATAAGTGATGGATAGAGTTGCTGAAGAAAAATATATTCTCACTCTTACCTGTTTCTCTGACACCATCTGAAGAAGTAACTATGCAAAGTTAATATTGTCTTTTTCAACCGTTAAAAATCAATGGAAGAATTGTAGAAAATATTGTGTGGGAGAGAGCTAAAGAAACCATTTTATCACCTCCTTTACCAATAAATTGTTATGTACAGGTACATTGCACATATTCTGCATTTTAAAATTGCAGTAATAAGTCTAAAAATACCCTAATATTACTTACAAGAATTATAGACTTCTGCATTTGCGATGTTAAAATAATTTCTTCCCTGCTAGGGACAGTAAGGGGGAAGCTATCAAATGCATGCTGAAAAACTGGAAGTTGTTTCATGTTTAAACAGTTTCAGAAGCCTTGAAAGATAAATCATAAATCATACATAAGCTGATTGCACAAATTTCTTTAAGCAACACCTATTCATTGCCACATGGGTTACACCACAAGTTTAAAGAAAGTGTGGTATGAGAACCAAGAGACTGGTAGAGAAAGAATAACATAAGTACTGATAAGGCACTCTCTTCTTGTGGGTCATGTGGAAATATTATTAACAGTAGTTATTTTTTGTATAATGCTTTTAATCATGGGATGTCAAAGCAGATTATAAGAGAGGAAAGGATCGTTATCACTGTTTTATTGATGGGGAAATGCAGATAGAGAAGCAAGATAAATGTAAATGGAAGCAATTGCCCAGAGTGACTTAGCAACCTGGAGCAGAGCTGGGACTGGAGCCAACATGTCATGAGACCTTTTCCAGCAGGTTACCCACTTGATCATGCTGCCTCTCGGCCTGTATCCCCCAGTACCAAACTGCCTGTTATTACACCCAAGTCTGACCTGTTACTGTGATTACCAAAGAACTTCTTAGGGCTGGAGACAGTAGAGACACCTATAGTTGCCCAACAGATAAAAGAAATGTCCGTTGTCTAAAAATAAGTGCAAACAGTGTACAGGACTGAAGGACAGCAGATTTGCTCCAAATGGGAGGGCTGGAAAGGGTGAACGACAGTGTAGAGAGGGCGAGTCCCACCACTCTTCACTGTATTTTCAGGGTCTCAGCTTATTACCACAGGTTCATGAGGCATCAACTCTTCTATGCACTTAGGAGCAGATGCCCAGCACTGCTCCCTGCTAAGAAAACCAGCATCTTCTTAGCAGTACCAAAGAGAATCCTAACCACCAAATACTCTACATCCATCAGGTTAGCACACAAAAGGAAAGTTAGTTGCACAGACATATGAGTACCCAACCTGCCTCTCACCCAAAAACTCTGGCAATCCCCAAAAGACAACTTGTCAACACCCTGTGGCAATGCCCAGCATATGTGTGGTACCTCCCGGCCGGGAGTCGGTTTGTCCCAGCTGGGGGCAGTTCCTGGGAGCCCAACCCAAAGCAGCCCCCATGTATTATGAAGATTTAATGCCATACTTGTAGCTAACTGTGCAACCTTGTGTTACGTTAACAGCTTTCTCAGAAATTAGAAGTTTCTTCACTATCAAAGCTCAGTGTTTAAATCAGTAAGGTGAAAGTGCATTGCTATTTTTGCATATTTGTTGACAGTGAAGAGATGTGATTGCATGTTGGGTGAGACACTTGGCTCATTACATGGACTGGGCTACAGCTGTATGAGGGCAGCAGACCAGAAGGGGAAGATCCTTTGTACCCAGACCATCTTTAGCTCTTCTGTTCCCTCTCAAGAGCAAAGGACAAAGTTAGACCCCTGTCTAAATGCTCAAAGAGATAAATAAGTACCCTTTAAAAGTTCCCTTAAAATGTAAACCTTTTTCTTCCCCGTCTCAGAAATCTGTTGATTTGCAACAGGGGACATACCAATAATGGGTTTTGTTAAGTAAAACTAGCTCTGCATATTTTTTTCTTACCAGTTGTCTTTATTGCCATAGCTTTTTTGATTTTCCATTAATGACCAGAGCTCTGACCTGCAGGAGGGAACAAATAGTAGCGAGTGCTATTGAATAAGGACCTGTAAGAAAAGCAATAGAACAATATCTCCTTTTTGCAGCTTGCGGTCTATACAGTGCTATAAGGCTATGCTCCAAGATACTTATATTCATTTGTTATTTACAATATACCTTTTCAAATACAGTTAGTCAAACGGATTGCTATGTAAGCCTGTCTTTGCCCACTGCTTCCCCTGAGACTGTCCGGACCAAAACCGTCAGGAACTGCAAAGACCCAGTGTGGAATGAAACATTTTGCTTCAGGATCCAGAGCCAAGTAAAAGTAAGACGCAGAGTGCATTTGTTTTTCTTTTGGGGTGGGGATCTCATTGCGTGATTGATACGTAGGGTACCATAAAAATAAATGTGTGAGGGACTACAAGGATATGGGTAAGGGGATGTGGTATAGCATGCAGCAGCAAAATTAAATTTTGTTTTCTGATATATAAAAGATAGCCAAGATATTTCACAACTATTCATATAATGTTCTATCACTTTTCACTTTTTCATCTTTTTTTTTTAAATCACTGCTTTTCAAGAGTAAACGTGAAAATTTCAGAGTAAATTGAACAGCATAAAAGACATGTATGAGCTAAGTGGTGGAATCACTACCATGCTGTACTTTTTTAGTATTCCTTTGGAATAACCTGCAATAAAAAAAATTCACAAAACAACAGTTAAAGTTTGCAAAAGAATACCAGCTGAGCTTTTGCCATGATGATAAATGTTAGAGCTTAAGAAGATTTGCAAGTCCCACTATACACTCCCTCCAAAAGGCAGCATCAACTTCAGAGTCTAGGAGTCTACAAAGATCAATGATAGGCCAAGTAAGCCAAGGTTACTACACACCTGGGGCAATCAAACTCTGCTTTACAACTTGCACCCTTAATTTCCTAGTGCTGATGGCCTAGTGGGACAAGAACATTTCTGCCAAGTGCCAAATCAGCAGGCCAGTCCCCCGGCTCTCTTGAGCATCAATAAACTCCTCCAAAGGAGCATTCAGAATAGTTCAAAGTGTTGCTACACCACAGGGTCTCCAGTGAACAATCCCTCTTGCCTTTGTCTGCAAAAGTTGCCAATGATACAAGTTCTCAGGCTTCCTTCTGCAGAGTTAGGTGGTAATGGGTCATGTTTGGTATAGTTTTCAGCTTTAACATGCCTGTCCATCTGTGGCCTACATCCAGTCCTTTCCCTGCAGAGCTAAAAAAATTCCGGCTTCTTTCAAAACACTGGTGAGGCACAATTTCACTGAGCCCTGCAGGTTTATCAGGGAGGCGAAAGGCAAGGGACAAACATTGCAGCATGGAAACACCCACTGATCTGCAACTCTTGCACCAGAGCACCTGCTCCTTGCAATGGTTTGTGCCTGACAGGTCTTTCAAAACTGCAATACCACATGTAACAGCTGAAAAAAATGTCTTGGCCACAGGAAGCTGCTTGATCTAATCCTTCATGGAGTAGTATTTGGGAAGACCTTACATTTACTTTGCAGTAAGTTTGCAGCAGGAGACAAGAGATGTGGCATTAGCACAAATAATTTTCAGCATGTGACAAGAGCAGTGTGGCAGTGGTCGTTGTGGCTTCAGTGTGGGCTGCACAGAATGTGTCCTGGGGGTTTGGGACAACCAAAGCTCTCTGGCATGTCTGTCACTGCTGCCTTGTAGCTCTCTGGGCTCAACAGACTAGGTTAAGGCTCTCAGAGGTTTCTCTGCATACGCTGCAATTGCTCTTCTCATTACTCTCTGAGCAGAGCCAGAGTCTGCTGGTCTGGTTATTTTCTCCTTGCCTGTCTTGTGTATCGTTGAGGTATTCATTTTCCTAAATCATGGGAGCCAGAGCTCAGTAAAATCCTATAATACACTCTCACTATGGAGGAAAAAAACTTGTTTGGGTATATTGGGCTGGTTCCCATCAGGAAGGGGAGTGTTTACTGAAAGGCATCTGTTGATGAACATCTGATGAAGCACAGTGGGCGAGGAAGGGCTTCCTGGGCTGGTGCTGTGGGCAGCGCTTCCCCAGCTCCAGGGTGGCCACCCTGCCAGGAGCTGGTGGCACACAGCCCCCCCCCCCCCCCCAAGGGCTGGCTCTGCTTGGTGCCTGGCTTCCAGTGATGCTGCCCTCATATCCTCTGTCAGGAGCGGATAGAAACAATGAACTGCCCAGAGAGCCTCTGCTGCTTCCCACACAGCACCCCAGTGGTGCAGCTGGAGATCTCGCTTAGCCAGCCAGCCCGCCCCTGTGCATGCCCCTCCTGGCTAGCTGAGAGTACCTGAGGGACTTCAAATGAGTCGGCCACTAAGAAAATAAGTCAGCCATTTTAGCCAAATAAGGGCAGTCTGCTGCAGTATCACAGCTAGGAAATCTGACCTGCTCTTCAGTGGAAGCCTGCCTTCTACGAATGGCAAATAATTGCTTTTAAGCATATCCCCTCCATTGCCTCCCATAATCCTTTACAGGCTCTTTATGGCTGGCCTGTAAACCAATATATATTTGTATATTCAATCACTTATCAAATTTAGTTATGGACCTTCCTGTGATTCATTAAGAACTTATAAGGCAACAAAGCTCACATGCTCACTGTTTTTTGTACATGTGTTTGTGTGTCTGTAATAACGATCAAACCTCTTAGCAAGTGTCAGTTAAATCTGATAGATAAGTAAGAATCTCTGAGATAAGAGGTCCCTGTAATTGAGCATCTGAATATGTGGAGAGAGGCCTGAATTGTTTCCCCACTGAGAAAACAGCCATTAAAGTTAATTTGCTCAGCACTCTGGGAGGCACCTCTGAGCCAGCCCATGTGCAGCTACCAACCAGGCACAGCAGGGGCTGTTACCCCTTGTGTCCATCCAAACAGGCAGGTGACAGAGGAGGGAGAGGAGGAGATTTGTGCAGGGGAAGGAAGAAAGAGGAGATTGAGAGGTGTACGATATAATCTGATGGAAATTGGCTTTTTTTCTGGTGCTTTCTGTGCGTCTTGTCACCAATTTAACAAAAACATATCAGTTTCTGTAGTTTCTGTGGTAATTACCTCCATGTGATCTGTTTAATAATTTACAGGATATAATTATGCAGCCATGCAGTAGTTATAAGGTGCTTCATTAATGTATTTTAATCACTGCTTATATCCAAGGATTTATTTTCTTTCACCAATAGCAATAAAGTCCTGACTGCTAGATGGTTTCCTACAATTCAGGGAAAAGTGATGACCTCAAACCAAATCAGAGGTCAAGCATGTTTTTCAATATGGGAGCTACATATTCAATGATTCTACTAGCCTTTGTCATTTAAATTACTCTGGAGGGGAAATTGGCAACAAACCCAACTATGTTAGGTTCAGAACATCTTTCTTCAGCTCTGTGTTGATGAAAAGGTTTTGCATGCTCTCTCACTTCTCCCCATCCTTTCTCTGTCTTTCTTAACATGCTGAGCACATCTTCTTGTACCTCCATAAGGTCTCAAGATAGAGATGTTTCTAATCCTGTACCTCTGTTCACAGAATATTCTTGAGCTGAAAGTCTATGATGAAAATGCAGCCACTAAAGATGACCTCCTCTTCACGGTCCTTTTTGATGTTGCTAAAATTCATCTTGGAGAAATTGTTCACTTGACTTTTCAGCTAAATCCAAAGGTGAGGAATAAAACTGTCTTGGCCACAGGAAGGAAATACCTTTTTGATGTTGCCTCCTAAATAACTTTTTGTAAGCAGTTGTAGGCAGGAGGGTTTGTTTCCTATTGGTTTGTGCTTCATGTATCCTGTAAAATACCTTCCAAACCTTGCTCAGCAAAGTGGACAAGGTTTACCTCCCTACCTTGGACATAATCCTGAAGGTTTTTATTACCTCCTCAAAACTCAGACACCAGAGTTTCCTTTTCCCCCCTCTTTCTTGACTCTGTTGCTCAAATAGGTGTTTTTGGAGATAAAAGACTTAATCACCATTGCACACAGTTTCTCTGTTAGAATTTCTTTTTGTGGGACCAGCACTTATGAGTTTGGGCATATTCTGGCACAGATGTTGGAGTATTCACTTAAAAACTGATACCTTGTCCTGTAATTCTATGTATACCTGAATATAACACAAAGATCCATGCTGAGGTGCTAAAAACCATTGATGGTCAATTACTGTAACTTCTCATTACTTCAGTGTGCCTGAACGCATACATGATGACTTCAACATGGGATCTGGATGTCCCATTTAGATACTTTTACAGATTTGCTGTTTCACTGACTTTTCTTACAGGCTATATATTGGTATTCAGCTCTACGGTGATATCGGCAGGCAGTCTATATTAACTTGTCTAGTGACTGGTCAATGTATTGTCCATGTTACAGGAGTCCTTTTGATCAGAACTGAGAATGCCCTCTGCTATCCAACAGTTTCAGTCTCCTGATAAAGTTACCCAGAAAAAACAAGGCTTTAGATAGTTTTAAGCCAACAGTTATTGCAGGCTTAGGACTGGGGATTGCCTATGTGACCATTTTACTCTGCCTCACTACTGAATGGACAAATGCAGTCACCCTGGGGACTGATGGTTAATGAAAGAGGGAAAATACTTTCCAAAATCACTCCAACTCGATTGCTTTCACTCATCTGAGAGTACCCGAGAACAGGAAGGAGATTTGATTTTAAGAGCTGTTTCAGGAGCCAGAATAATCATTGACAACCATAGCTAGTGAGAAAGAAAATTAATTCAAATGCTTATAATGAATTAATCTTTTACAGACACAAGAGATGCTGGAGGTTGAGTTTGCATCAGAGAGCATGTGAGTAAAACCCGTACAGGACCAAACAACTGTCCTTTGCCAAAGCAGGCAGTCAAACACATGGTAGCATTTAGGATAATGTAGTTTAAAACGCTCAGCATCACAGCAACAGCTGGTGTTTATCTAGTCAGCTGCATATTGGCTAAAGCACTGTGTTCCTTATCTTACCAAGAATCATCCTGGATACTACTGTATCCCATTATTTGCTGGAAGAGGGAGAAGGATAATAAGAACTGCAGCCACTGTGCTTATTACTACTATTGTTTACCATTATCATTAAAAAAATAAGGAAGACATTTCAGATGTCTCCCAAAATGAGAAATCAGTGACATATTTGAGACTATGCTGGACAAGGCAACCTTTAAGGAAAGTGTTATTACTTGGTGTTCATTTAAGGATGTATTTAGGTCATATTAGTTCTGATTGCATTTTTTGTCCCTCTCTTCCAGTCCAGTCCCTCCTGAAAAGCTTGTCACTAATGGTGTATTAGTGGTAATTTTAAACTATTTTTCTTCCGTGTTTGTTTTCAACCTAGTGATGGGAGTGGTGAATCTGGCAGGTGCCCCAACAGCTCACTGCAGGCAGGGCTGAAGGGGAGGGAGGTGGGGGGTGGGACACTGGCAGCCATCCTGTTGTGCTGCTCCCTGTGCAAGGTTGTGTTAGGAAAGAGGAATGCAGCCATTGGGGATACCCAGAGCCCTGTTCACCACCACCAGCTGACAGCAAGCCTCTTGACAAAGCCTAAAGTGCTCTTTCATTGACTTACTGCCTCTGGGGACTTCTCTTGCGACCCCCTCATGGCCATCCTGTTTTCCCCACCTCCATAGGATGATATGGAAGTTGCTTTCTCGACTGCCCCTAACTCACTATTTAGAGGAGGGCTAAAGCAGGGCTGCAAGGACAGCCCTGTGATTTGGCTGGCCCATCAGTCTGCCCTTGGGAGGCCTCAGCACGCTCCCATTCCCTCCCCTGTTATTTCCCTTCCCAGCCCCAGCCCCATGGATGGACCACAGCACCACAGCCATTTTTCTTTCAGCTGAAACCTGGCACATCTTCAGTGTGCCAAGGTCTTTCTCTTATCAGCCTAACAAACACAGGGTGGACAGTTTTCCAGACCCCAGGGATCCAGGTGAGCAGAGACAGGTAGCAGTGAGGTGACTTAGATATGGCATGTTTTGTATACTTAATTCTCTCATTGTTCGTCCCTGCTACAGTCTCGTGAAATTTCCTGCTTGGAAGTCCTGGTGGACAAAAGACAGACGAAGAAAGAACTTTCAGGTTAGACTTTAAACTAGAAACAAAAAAATCTTATGCTATGGTAAACTGAAAATTTATCTTTTTTTTTTTTTTTTTTTTTGGTCATTTTCTTATCTGGTAATTTTCCGACCTTGTTCTTACGATTAGAGCACAGGAACTGGATGGTTAGGAGTATATACAGGATCATAGATCCAACAATTATAGTGTGTCTATGCTAACTAACTATAAAAACTAGATTTTGAAATCAAAGTGAATGATTAGAGTGATAATGAATCTTATTAGTGCTGTAAAATAGAAGTATATATTTCTATCTCAATAATTTACATTTTGCCCAATTTGCCGGTATGTCTGAGTTTTTAAAACAGCTACTGCTAGTTTATAAGCTCTTTGTTTTCTTTTCTTTTCTTTTCTTTTTTTTTTTCTTCTTCCTGTAATGGTCCATGGTTGCATAAATAGATCCTGGGACCTTTTAAGCATTGTTGAATTTTTTGCATAAAAAAATGGCAACTTCTGAATGACCATTTAGTGTTCTGTTTCTGAAATCATAGTTACTAACTTCTCTGTATGGTTTTCATTTTTTTCTTTTAGAAAAAGACTTCTTGTTTTCAGTGAAGGGATCCTACGAAGAGAGCCAGACCCTGTCGCTGGGCTCTTCCTGGCAAGCTGCAAAGCCCCTGGACTTCCATTACCTCAAGTACAGCCTGTCAGAGCTGCGCATGGCTCTAGCAGAGAAGCCTCATTTCTGCTCGGTATGTGATTATTAGCTTGAGTAAGCACAGTAAACTCATGGTTTTCCGTACCTGACTGAGGCAATTGGAAAGAATTTGTATTTTTATTTAAAAGCCATCTTTCATGATCTTCTGCTCTGGAAAAGCACTGTACCCCCTAAGACACCAGAATATTAGATGGCAACTTGGAAACTGCTGGACAGTGACCCCATTTGAAAAAAATAAGTTGGTGACAGTGCTTTTTTGTGGTATATACATTAAATATTTTTCTACATTATAATTTATTTTTCAGTGTATCTCAGGTGAAGAGAAAAAAGACTGCCATGCATCCCTCGCTATTCCTCTGGATTCACTTCCCTTCAAGGAGAAAGTAGCAGTAGCAAAGGTGATTGATACCAACTTTTTAGAATAAATGTGAAGCTATGGACCAAAGATCAATGGGCATGAGTTAATTAGATCAGTGTGAAGTAGGGGTTTAGATATATAACTTATAGGGCCCTTACATTCCTAATAGAGATAGTTACGGACCTGTGCATTTTCATATGAACCAAGCAGAACTAAAAACCACAGCCAAACATTTGGCAGACGGATTTCTGTAACGGACTGGGGGACTCATGCAGGTCAGAACAAATGCAAACTATGAGGCAAGATGCATCACACTGGCAGAGCTGGTGCTGGTTATTACTGTATGCTGCTCTTTGTATCTTTAGTATAAAACAATGTAAAGAAAGGAAAAAAAAGGGAAGGGAAAGGGTAAGGGGAAAGGGAAGGCAAGGGCCAGTGCTTATATTGTGTTTTTTTTTTCTAGGATGAAACAATCAGTTTACATGTAAAGTCAAATGACTGGTAAGAAATTCTGTCTTTAGGTTTTGTGGTTGTGAAAAAAAGATGCTGGCCAGCTTTTTTGCCTTCTTAGCTTTTTCTGTAACTAAGGGAGAAAATATTTAGTCAGTGATTATATTTACCCCTGTTTACCCCATGTTAGTTACCCATGTCCAGGAGCTGAACATTGTCAACTGTGCTGGGTGAAATTTCCTGTTATGCTACTATGCAGAAGTTCAGTTTGCATGGGGAGAATAATCTTTTCTGGCTGCAAAATCCATGGAGCTACAAGTTTAGAAAAATATGTATTTATACCTCACTTTCCTTACTTTTAAAGAATCCAGAGTATTTATAAAACCCAGAGGTCTTTAGGCAACAAACTCTAAATATTCCACTGTTTACAGTATCTGCATATGGATTGCAGTATTTATGTTAGACACTTCTTGAAAATCAATGTAGCAATAAAAAATATTTGGTTTTTTTCTGTAATATTTTACAACTTTTTAACTTTCTCAGCCTTTTCTCTACCTTGTCTATACTATCTGTGATGTGCTTTTGTGGGGCCACAATAGCAGTTTTTCTAAGCCTAATAGTAGAGTTTGTGACTTGTAAGCATGGGCCCAGACATTAATTGTAAGTGATCATGCACATTCTATTTAACCCTGGACTTTGTTTGAGGTTAAGAAACGTAGATGTTCGCTTGGATTTTGATCTGTGTATGGAGGAGAAAAATTTCCTGCAGAAACGGAGGAAGTTTGTGGCTTCTGCTCTGAAAAAAGCACTTCATTTAGAGCAAGACCTACAAGACCATGAGGTATGGGAAGCACCACAGAGACTGGACTGTGCTGTGTAACAGGAGTGTGTTATGATTGTAGCTGTTCGCATATTGTTCCTTAACCAGCCCTGATGTATCCAGTGCCCCATGTAAAGCATTGAGAAATGTTTAGATGAAACAATGTGAGAGCACGGATAGTATCAAACCCACTTGTTACACATTTGTTCAGAAAAGAGAATGCCATAAATCAGCATTTTTTCCCTGCCTTATTTCTTTTTCATCCATGAACTATAGACCTGGCTAGTCCTACTCTCTTAGCTCAGTCACCAGGGCCCCAGAAGGTATTTTATATTACCTGATTTTGGAGGGGGAAAACCTAACAGTTAAAGCGATATGTAACGCTGATGAGAATGTGTCCTATCACAGACTCTCTTCTCTGGTGCTCATCATCTCATCTGTATTGTCACTCTAACAGCACAAAGACATCCAACATCTTTCTCTCATCTGTTTGACTGAGTTAGGGTTTGTATTTATCCATGCCCATGCTGGCATGATGATGGTTGGTGCTTTAGGGACAGAACATGATCTGTGATCAGGCACTTCAGAAATGAAGAAGTTTTCATTTTGAGAGGGGTTTTTTCACCTGTGCCTTTCCCTTTGTCCAGGACAGCTGGACCAAAGGCATATTAAACGTTATGACAGAATGGCTTTGGATGCTACAAATGATGTCCCTGATCACAAAATTATCACATCAGTATACTGTTTCTCATTAACACACTAGTTTCAGTGGAAAAAAGCAGTTTCTTAAGTATAAGAAGTTTTTAGGGAAAGTACTTCTAACTACTAATTTCAGATTTTCCAACAAGAGACTGTTTTCTCACAGTCAGGTAAACCCGAATCAGAATACTTTGCTTTGACCTGAAATGCTTGGTTTGAATCAAGTCACTGCTGAGTATTTCCTTGATGCAATTGCCTGGAAATGTGTATGGGAAATGTCACTTGGCTCCTCTTCACTCAGTGGGTTTCTTGGAGGAATTTGTCTTCCTGTAACGCAGTTTAGATTTCCATGCAATTAGTCTTTGTGGTTCATCACTGCAATTATATATGCTAGGTACTTTATAGGAAATGTAATCTAGTCATTATACTTGACTTACAAGAGAGGATGAGCTCTGCTTGTTCTCAAAATAGAGCTCTCATGAGATGATGTTCTGCTAAGGAAAATGCACTCTAATATTGAAATGCCTTGAAACAAAAAGTTTTGCATGTCACAATTTAGAATCAAAATTGATTGATTTTGATTAAAAAAAGTGAAAATTAGCTAATTATCAAATCTTTCTTTTTTATTATTATTTTTCTGTGCAAAATCCCAGGTTTTCATCTTTTTCTCCCCTGCTTGTGGAAATGTTGACATTTCTTGTGAGACAGAAATGCTCCAATTCATTCAGCTCTGATCACATGTGCTGGTAAACTAAGTTGTTGCTTACCATTGCTGTGTTGATGTTTAAACAGATACCAGTTGTAGCAGTCATGACAACAGGAGGTGGCACCCGGGCACTGACATCTCTGTTAGGCAATCTGTTGGGTCTTCAGAAGCTGGATCTCTTAGATGCTATTTCATACATCACTGGATCATCTGGTTCAACATGGTAAGGAGATCCTGAACAAAGATATCATTCGTCACCTCTATAGTCTGCTGTGTGAGAGATTTATTCGCTTTGTTTTGGTAAAGGAAGGTGTACTACTTCAGTCTCAAGCTTTTTTATCGCTGCATTAGGAACACATAGCCTGAGCCAGCATATGACCTAGGCACTGCTTACAGGGAAGAACATTTTCTTTGACTCTTTGTTTCATCTCTAGGATCTTTCCTAGTGAGTGACCTTGGTGCAAATCACTGCCTTGTGCATAAATCTACATAGCATGGAGGGGCTTTTTGCAAGTCCTCAGGTTTCACTAGTGATTTGGGGGGTCCTCTAAATCAAAAAAATCTTTTCTTTTCAATAATGAACTCAGTCCAAAAGATGTTTTTAATGAACCTCAGCTAGTTCATTTGGTGTGGTCCTTAAATCCAAGTCTAAAATGTGAAAGCGCCTTAAGCATATGACAACATACTTCCTTTCTTTTCCCCAGGACCTTGTCACATTTGTATCAGAGTGCTGACTGGTCACGCAAGGATCTGTCCAGACCAATTGGTGAAGTCCGCAGGCATATGACCAAGTGCAAGCTAAGCTGCTTTTCCCTGGAGAGCTTTAAGTACTATGAGAAGGAGCTAAAACTGCGGAAGCGAGAGGGATACCAAATCTCTAGCATTGATTTCTGGGGACTTCTGCTGGAAAAAGCATTAAGTGATGGGGTAACATGTTTATGTTTTCCCTAATAGTTATTGAATACTGTTGCATGGAAAATGAAGCTCCAGGGACAGATGCTAGCCTGAGAGCATGCCAGCATTATCCAGCAAAGGATTTCTGCTGACTAACAAAGGGGGTTTGTCCCCACATATCTCTCAACACATAATTAGCAGCCCAAGGGGTATTCTGTAGAGCAGAAACCTGTCTCCTTCTACCAGTATGAGTATCTGAGCACCTAACAGCAGAGTCCTGCCCTTGGTTTCTTTTGCTCTGTTCCTCCCTGTGAGAAATTAAATAATCCTTGTAAAGTGGATGCGTTTACGGGGAAGAACAAGAAACCATTGTACCACAAAGTGTCCTGCTGCTCACCTGTAATTATGCTTATGTGGATGTGTAAATGTTTAGACTGCTCCTTGGTTAAAAAAATGTCTGGACACAACATGAGTGGAGAGAATAAGAAAATGAAGATGAGAACAGGTATTTGTTTTGCTGTAATCTTGCATGCCCATACACCATGCCAAGAAGGTCCCTTGGTTTTGCTCTTTCTCTGTTTCTGGTCAATTCGCAGAAAAACAACCACAAACTCTCAGATGAGCGACAGGCATTGAGTCAGGGTCAGAATCCCCTACCTATCTACATGATCCTCAACATCAAAGAAGACTACAGCCTTTCAGAGTTCAAAGGTGATGGCAAAACTGAGCTGTATCTAGACTCGGTTGGTGTTCAAATGATCTCTATTATCAGTTATTGCATGTCCTTCAACCCCTTGCACTGCTGAAGCATAACATTCATAAACAGTTCCTTTTCCTCCTTAACTTCCTCTTCCTTTTCCATTTCTAGACTTTGTGCCTAGGCTCTGAGAGGAACCCCTTTTTTATGGGGCAGGAGAAATCTGGGTGAGGTGCTTAAGGACAGCCAAGGTACTCACAAGCCTTAGCTCCACATGTGGGGAAAATTAGGCTGACTCCTTTTGGTATAAACTTCACTTATGTCCTATCTGGAGAGGCTTGTTGGAAAGTTCGGAATGGACAAGTTCAGGGAAACGTTACGAGTGGCTGAAGCTAGCTGAATGATAATAACTCCTTACCCTGAGGAAGGCCGCTCTGTGATCACCCTGCTGATAGGCTTTGTCCTGCAGCTGCTTCCTTGTCATTTCAGAGCCCTTCCTGCAGGGAGGTAGGGATAGGACTGAGATTTAAAAGTTCATTTTGTGCCTCTGCAGAATGGGTGGAGTTCACCCCTTATGAGGTTGGGTTCTTAAAATACGGTGCCTTCATTCGTGCAGAGGATTTTGGCAGCAAGTTCTTCATGGGTCGCCTGATGAAAAAGCTCCCCGAATCCCGCATCTGTTTCATGAAAGGTAATGTGCTCCATTGCAAAAATTTGAATTGCATAAAAATGTACTTTAATATAATATAGACTCTGCATATTGCAACCAGTGCCCTGCAACATGCAGGACTGAAGCAAAGTGTACAACATGTTTGTTCTCACCTCTGGCTGAATTCCTTAGACACTGGAGATGGGCTAAAAAATACAGGAAATTTCAAATAACACTATTCACTGTTGCTTTTGTCTTGAATGGTAACTCTCATGTCTGAAGTTTCAGGGCTGCTTAAAGAGGTTAGGTGTGTTTTGAACCAATCAGCAGCAGAGTTCCATGTGGAAAACCTTTGTATTTTGAAAATGGAATCTTAAAACCAAATTTGTCTATGAATGGCATGATTTTATAACAAAAAGCAATGTTGTTACTGAGTTATTTATAAAATATGGCAATTTTGAGTAGTTTTCTGAACTGTTACTGATATTTTTGCAAGTTTAATAGTATTCTAAATCCTTTGTAATTTTGCTAGCATGATTAAATCAGTGAGTTTTGCTATCCTTATTTCAGTAAAGTGGGTAGCTCCTAGTAATGCATGAAAGCTTCGCAGTTTTTATGCAATTCTTGTTTTAATTTTGCGTAATGATAGAATGCTCTACCATACCCCTTTGTATGCTGGTTCTCTGGCGTGAAGTTGTCTGCAGAAGAGTCCATCTGCTCTTAAATCCTGAACAACAGATGTGTTACATGTAAATAAGCACAACACACAACAGGACAGCAACAGCAAAGATACCAGTAAGAAGGGGTTTACTTAGGAACCGAAAAATCCATACAACCAGCCATACCATGTGGTATTCCTTATTTGGTAGGCAGAAAAGTTGCACACCTTGATGTACGATGCAGGAATCCAGAGTCATATTGGTTCAATCATGAGAAAATACCTGCACATGAGTAACAGAATATTATGCTTAGCCACACAGACACTAAATCTCAGAGCTTTAATAGCTATGCTTAGAGCTTTTAGTGATGTCATGAGTTAAGAAAAGAGATGTTGCAGGGAAAAGACTCAGAAGATAACACAGGATCGAAGAGTACAAATAGGTCTGAAAAGGGGAGGACAAATTCATGGAAGGTAGTCCCACTGATGGCTCAGAAACACAGTAGTTCAGATGCAGCCACCAGCACTAGAAGCGCTGAATCCAGAACCTTGAGATGCTGGAGAGTATACTGGAGAAGAGATCCCTTCATACTTTCAATTTTCTTGTATTCTTCTATTAAGCACTCTGTGCTGACTGTCAGAGGTAGGAGGTAGATTACAGAGTTAGGTGGGGCTACAGAGCCGCCTTCTGAGAACATTGTGCCTCCGTTGCAGTTTCACAATTCCAGTGGTGTAGTGTGTTCATACCCGAGGTGGCCAGGTAGCAAGGGCACCCAACACATCCAGTCTTGGCTGAACTCTGTGTTCTCAACCTCAGCACCTGAATTAGGCTGGTGACCCCACAGCCGTAGGTGTATCTTTAGAAAGGATAGAGTGGAGAGTTAAAGCGATGTTGCCATCTAGCGATAAAACATGTAATGCCCTCTTGAGTTGTGATTAAAATGTACTATTAGTTACAGCGTGATAGTTTAAGGATAAAAGCAAGGGGTCATTTGCAGGGAGAGGTAAAGCCTTTTATAAGAGCAATGGCTAGAGCTGGAAAGACTGGATGAGCTTATGGGGATACAAAAGACCGTCAGGTTTCCAGAAGAAAGGTTGGGGTGCATGAAAACTTGTCCGCTATTTTCTACTCTGTCAGCCTAGTAAAAGATACCATCTCTTCTCATAGTTCTTACTTCAGCAAATATAAGCACCATTAAAATTCAGTGCAAGAGGTTAGGGAAACATTGCTACATAATTATGACCAAGTTTTTAGGGGGACAACAGTGTTTGGAAGATATTAAAATGCACGAGCAGTGTGTAACTCCTGGGGCTATAGTGGAGCCAGAAGGGTTACAGAGTGAGAAGGCACCAAGTGAAGACAGGAGAAATGAGGAGTTGCCCTCTCACAGCAGGCCTGGACAGAAGCTTCTCAAGCTGCAGGGAGAAGAAGTTGTGTTGATGGAAACTGGCCGGTAATTATCTGCAAATGAAATCTGGTTGCCAGCTAAGCGTAGAGCCAGAAAGCCCCTATCTGATTTCTTAATTATGTATTCCTAACATTTCTCAAGCAAGTCCATTCTCAAAGGGACTTCCTGTGAAGCAGAAGACCCTTGGCATCTTGTCACACTCCACAAACAAGCCAGGTTTAAAAGAGAATTGTAGTTCTGTTGCTAATTTATGGAATACCTAATTATTGTATTGTGCAATTCAAATTATTGCATCCTTTATGATGTATGGCTTTTGCAAAGCTTTCACTGGTGGAGATTTTCAAGGCAAAGCTCAGCTGTGCCTTCTCTGGCAGAGTTCTTCTCATGGCCTGTGGCAGAGCTGTGGAGGAAGAAATACTTTTCAAGATCCAAGAGGCTTTTGGAGATTTCTGCACAGGGGAGGCATTTTTAGATGTTCTTTTAAGTGGGAGGGCAAAAGTGGAAGAAGGACTCTGGGGATGAGATAACAACGAGAGGGAGAGGAGGCTCACTCAGGAGAACTTGTGGCAAGAGAAATCTTACAAGGGACAGTGAAGATGTCTTGTTTTAGAGGACTGCTCTGCAGACTGTCTGGAATTGTGCTCTAACCACTTCAATCTTGTCTGTTCAGGAGCAGCCTCCAAACCTTTAACTAAATATACGGTTGTATATGACATACTTTTCAGACCAAACCCTTATTTTATGGGAAATGGTGTGGTTTTACTCTCTGATGACAGTTGCTTATAGGACAGAAAATGTTGGTTTGCAGTGTATTGGTGATAGCTGTATGTGACAACGAATTACAGTGGCTGAAGGCCTGGCATGATGTTTAAAACTGTTTAGGTTCCTCTTTGAGGGCAGAATGTCAGTTGCCACAAAAGAACTTCATACAGTTTTTGCTGAGAGTTTGGAAACCCTGAGGCTTTCGGATACCCTGTGCAAAGCTGAAAAGTTATTTTTTTAAAGGGATATTTTCCATTAAAATGTTTCCAAAGCAGTTTCCCTGTTCTTTACCATTGCACAGGCCTGTGGAGCAATGTTTTTTCCTACAACCTTTTGGATGCCTGTCAGTCGTCAGATCCTACAGAAAGGTCCTCACTGAGGTGTACCCAACACAGGACTGTTGATGTTGGTTGGTTACGTTTCTGTTTCTACTTTACCTGTTGTCTTATAAATCTTTAAATGAATGTTACGTTCAGATGCATATAGTGTGAAATCTTTGTGAAGGCTTTTTGAATCTTAAAACTGAGGCCAATGCTGCACTGTTGTGGGGTTTTTTTCCCCCTGAGATGTCATGTTGCCAGCAATATCTCATTAGCTTTCCTCTCTGAATTCATGCATAGCAACATTATTTGCATTAGTTTCCCTTGGACTGAATTTATGCAAGTGATGATTTGCCACCAAATATCAAACTACTGAAGTTCTTTAATAGATTGTTGCCAGGGGCCTTTCAGTTTTGTAACAAATATCTCAGTGCTGTGTTCCGTCTGCCTTGGCAGATGGTACTTTTTGTATGTTGTTGTTGAAGACATGGTTATATCAATTATGTGGAACTCCATTTCAATTTTCTTTGATCTTGTAAACCTGTGTTCTCTTTAGACGTGTTGGCTGTCCTTTCTTTGTTCAAATGTGGTTAGCAAGTTTGGTTTATGAGCTTTTCATTGCTTTCTCCATGGAAGTGTCGTAGAACCCTGAGCTCAATAAATGCTTGTGCTAGAAAGTCATTGGCCCCCTTTCCCAATCTCGTGAGGTGCCATTTAGCACAACCCTTTTTCTCTGCTCTTTTCTGTGTGTCTGAGTCTCCTGACAGCACTCTTTTTTTGCAAAGCTGGTTTGGACTAATTTTGAAAGAAACTGGTCCAGATTCTCAGCATACCCTGACCTTCACACAGGGAATCCACCTATGACTTCTGTCAAGCAGTAGATCACTTTTTCCAGCTTTAGGAAGTTTGTTGCCGCTCTGACTTTGTTTTTAATGGAATATGTTTTACTGAAGATTGATTTTCTTCTTGTTCCTACTTTGACATTGACTGTATGTTGCCATGTCTTATTAGGATCTTCTTTCCTCTAGGTAATATTAGATGCCTTTTGGTATTTTAACTATTGCAAAGAACTGTATCAAAACAAAAACTTGTTCATCTCCTCTACCCTTCAGAAGGAGATGAGCCTTCCTCACCAGCCAGGAGTAATGAGTTGGAGACTTACTTAGTCACCCCTGAATGTGGCATCATGGGCATCATTCGGCAGGTCCTGACTGAGCGGGTGATGGTTTCAAAGTTCTACAACTTCCTGAAGGGGTTCCAGGTGCACAATGAATACCTTCAGAGCACAAGCTTCTGTATGTGGAAAGGTAAACATCCCTGAATATTTTTTTTTTTTTTCTGCTTAGATGGTCAGTGTTTACATCAGTGAAGAGAAGGCAGAGGATGAACAGGGTTTATTTTTCACTCTGGAAACAAAAATTTCAAGATAACTAGTTAAATTTCATCCAGTCAAGTCATCTCCAAGAAGTCACTTGACTCCAGGGAATGGCAACTACTGCTCATTGGGGACAGAAGCAGAGCAGCATGAGATGTGAAGGAGCTCTGTCTTTTTACCTTGGACAGGTCTTTCTTTTCTGTGTCAAGGCTGAGCTTCTGTAGTGTAGCAGGGTCCTGGAAAGCAAAAGTAATGGGGAGACAAGAGGCTTTTTTTTTTTTTTTTCCTCCCTTATTAGCCAAACAACAGATATATTACTTCTTTAGTGAATCACTCATCATAACAAATACTTCCTTTTAGATACTGTACTAGAGAATTTCCCCAACCAGCTGACAGAAACGGCAGAGTTCATGTGCCTGGCAGACACGGCGGGATACATCGATATCAGCTACCCGCCGCTGATGAGGCCGGAGAGGAAAGTGGATGTTGTCCTACACTTAAACTATTCTTCTGGATCACAAACATCGGTGTGGTGACCACCCTCTCTTCTTTTATAACTGCTGTCTTTTAGCCATTTTAGCCCCCTTTAACTCCTAAGGAGTCAGAATAATTTATGTAGAAGAAACTGATTTTGGGAGAAAAAGATTCTTGGTGTACAGCTCCCATTTTGTAGATGCCTAGGTCTCTCAGTGATGCTGGTATACCATGGAAAATCCCCCAAGGAGAACAGAAGTAGTATCAGTTTCCTAAATCTTTTATTTTAATTAACCCTTTGATAGGTGAATGCTATCTTCTAGACCTGTGTGCTCCTGGGATCTTGATATGGCTATTGAGGCTACACTCTGTATGGAGTGTTTCTTTGGAACTAGTACCACCACTGATGAACTTGTTTTGTTTGTCTTGCGATATCTGTCTAAAGACATCCACATGCAGTTGAGTTAGAAGTAATTTGTCCAGTTGTCTTTAGAACAGTAACTGGATATTTTTTTATTGTTGTTCTAAACTGTGGAGAAAAATTGTCCTTTGATACCATATCTGCTGCTTCAAATATCAGCTAATAACCTGGTCTATAATTCCTGTTACTAGATATGGATAACACAGAAGTTCTTGAAGACTAAAATATTCATATGTGCCAACCAGATTCAGGAACAAAAATCCTATTTTCAGAAATTACTTTCACACCCACAAGATTAAATTAACATTTCAGTCAAGATGATGTTTGCTCCCAGATACCTACGTCACTTTTGACAACCGTCTTAAGGCATCTAAGACAGTTAGAGGTTTTTAAATGTTTCATGTATGAACAAAATGTTTGTACCTTTGCGAATTTGTATTTTAAAAACGTACCATTTCAGATTCCTGTCCATTCTGCTCATTTCAGGGTTTTCTCCAGTAAGGGGCATGTTTCTGTGTCCTAAGCAGTTAGGCCACCCTTGCCCACAGCCATGAACATCTTATTTATCTTGCAGATAAAGGCTGAGGAGGAGAAGGAAGTAAGACAACAATCAGGAGTGCAAGTTGGAGGCTGGGTCTTGAACTGTTGTTCTGTTAATAACTAGTACTTAATATCTCATGCAAGAGACAAAGGCTAGAAGAAATACTGACAGTGAATGCTGCTCCCAGGTGTTTGTGAAGGGCCTGTGATGGATGCATTGTGCATTAGGAAAAGTTGGGCAGTAGCAGAATTTCTGACCTTTTTTTCTGTCTGAATGCAGCCTTTGGAAGAAGCCTCCAAGTACTTCCTAAAGCAGGGAATCCCATTTCCCAAAGTCCACCTGAGTGAAGAAGAAAAGAAAAATCTAAAGGAGTGCTACATCTTCGAAGACACAGAGACCCCAGAGGCACCAACAGTGGTGTTTTTCCCGCTGGTGAATGACACCTTCAGAAAATACAAAGAGCCTGGTAAGCTGTGGGACAGAGATGGTCCTCTCGCCACCTGGTCACCCTTTGGCTGTGTCAGGATGGGAGACATGGTCAAGCATGGTCCCCTTCCTCCTCTGCTGTGGCTCCCATGGGAGAGGAATGTGGGTGTCAAGGTAGCGAGGAGCAACATTGTGCCCCAGCTGGAAAGTGGGACATGGGACCACATCTATACCCCATCGATGACCTTTCTTTATTTGTCAGGTGTGGAGCGCAGCCCTGCTGAGATGGCGCAGGGCAATGTGGACGTTTCCAGCATTTTTTCCCCATATTGCTTAAACAGCTTTACCTACACAGAGGAAGAGTTCGACAAGCTGGTAGATCTGACCAGCTACAACATTCAGAACAACAAACATCTGATCCTTCAGGCTTTGAATTCAGCCATAGAGCAGAAACGACAACAGAAAAAATAAACACTGTCCTGAGTTTCAGAAAGACACCATATAATTTTTTTTTTTCCCTGCAGAAGAATCAAGACCTGTTTGTGAATGAGCACAATGGTCTTGGGAAAGTGCAAAGACTTGTCACAGCCTGTGGTTCCTCTCCACCACGTGGTGACCCTAGATAAACCAATTGAACAAAATAATGGTTAGTCTCATGCTTTATGTTGGATTTCACTGCTGGTGAACATTTTTTTCATGTATATACGTGTATATGCAGTAAATCAAAGGTTAGGAAATACGGACGTTGTTGACAAGTTTTTTAAATGCATGAATGTGGGACAGCAATACAAATTCTTTAAAAATTTACTACACTAGTAGAAGGTATATGTGAAGTGAAGACAAATAAGCTACAGATATTTAATTTATTCCAAATCTAGTGCAACAGAAAAATATGTAATAAATATGGACAATTTCAAAGAAAAAGAGAAAACTCTATTTTCTTACAGTGTCAGCAAGAAATTTTATTAGAAATAACATGCAAAACTAAACATAAAAGATGCAGAAAATCTGAGATTTCACATGGAAAATACACATTTTCTATATTTCTGAATTTACAAGTTTTATTGTAATATTTAGGAATATTTTATTATTAGCAATATTTAGGTTTGGAATATCCCCTGGAAGTGACCGTTTCAAATGCTGTTGTGAGTCAGGATAGGCTCTTCTGGTGTTTGTAAGTACCTAACCTGGGGTTGTGCTTTTCACTGGACACTCATTGTATTTAGAGGATCCAGCTCAGCATCCACATCCCATTAATTTTAACAGGTTTAATAGTATTTCTTGTTATTATAGGATGGGATGCTGTGAGAATAAAAACATCAAAACCTGAAAGACATTCAGATTTTGTGGTAGGAAGGCATGCTAAGTGCTTTACACTGATATCCATGAGTAATTCATGGGTAATTGCATAACTTTGTCAGTCCCTGACTGTATACAAGCAACACAGGCTCTGTGCAACTACTATAAATAGTACAAGGCAATTTGTTCAAACTGCTTACTTTTGAGATGAAGATCAAAATAATTATTTGCTTTATGAAGGATTTTAATAATGCAAATACTCTGTAAATCTGTTTCATTACAACAAAGATACTAATCTAAAAAAAGATAATGCTTCAGTCAGTATCAGCTGCACTTAATTGCTTCAAATTTAAATGAAACACAGTGACTTGTCTGTGCTGAAGTAACATGCATTGGCAAACACAGAGCTATGAATAATGAATCATAGCTAAAATAGAAAATAAATCCTTAATTCAAAATGAAATATGAACCTCTAAAGGGCTGAAAATTTCTATTCCCTCTTGCTGTCATCATCTGTCTCTCTCTCTTCCTTCAAGCATTCCTTTATGCCTTGTTTTCCTCTAGCCTTTGTCTTTAGTCTCCCACATTCACCTCTGATGACCTTAGCCCCCTTAGGGATGGTGTGTCCTTGCCCCAGCTTCTTTTCAGGCCCTCACACCTCCATCCAATTTGCAGCCCTGGTTCAAACCTCCAGTGTGCTGAAATGGCTGTTTACTTGCTGGTGCTCATCAAGGGCTCCTCTCTTTGTAATCTCTGCTGCTGAGTCATGCAGTCCCTTTCGGCATTGCCTCTCCTCTGCCCCAGCTCTAACTCCCTCTTGGGCTTCCCTGTTGATCATTATGGCAAACCCATTTGGGGTGACACATGTGTTTGCTACTTCTCCCACCTGCCCATCTTCCAGCTGGGGTTTTGGGCATCTCCATGAGCTGCAAATGGAGTTCCCACCCCTGCCATCCAAGTCCTTTGATGACACCAAATTTCAAGAATCCTGCCTCTCTCTTTCCATCCCTGCCATTAACTATACCCCTTTTCTACTCTTGCTGTGTTTTTGTTTGTTGGTTTAACACAGGGAAGTCATTTATTCCCAGAGTGCCACTAGGGCATGCTCTGCTGTACCTGCCAGGGGCTGAGCCCATCGCACCTCCTGATAGTCTGGCCAGGCCCACACAATAGCTCCTAGTGGTGCCTTCAGTATGGGTAAAGCTCTTGGACAAGAACTGGGTCTTCCTGTCAGTTGTCTCCTTGCAATCCTCAGACATCCACGACTTTCTTCTTTCAGATACACCCACAGCCACCTGAGTCCCACAGCAAGGTCCTTGCTGTTACCCTGAAAATACCTAAACATCCTGCATTGCTGTAGACCCTGAAAAAGGTCTGGCTTAATCCTCCATCCAGCCATCCTTTTCCTGGGGCACTGGAGGCCTTCACCCAGAGATGTGTAACAAGCCCATCAGTAATGCTCTTGAGTTGAGGGGAAGGACACCAGCCCCACTGTGCCATCTGCAGTTGGTTTCTTCCTCTCTGAGATATTGTAGAGGTGTCTCCAGGTGACTGCTCTTCATCAGTGGCCTGTTCTCCTGACTCTCATCTAATCAGCCCTCCTGGTCTGTGTTTAGTAAGGGTGTTTCGTTTGTGACTTAGGGGGTTGGTTAATTTGTTGGGCTCAGCTTGCTTTTTATCACTAAATTTATTAATTAATTGCACAGAACACTCGCAGAAGATCCTGGCTGTCAGTTCTTGCACGCCAGCGTGAAGGCTTTGTGTGGCTTTGTCTTCTGGCGTTTTTTGTTCTGGGTCAGCTGCTAATAGGGTATGTTTCCCGTGCTCAGCCTCTGGGCTGTACTGAGGCATTGAAAGAATGTAGGTAACAGCTGCAGATGTGGGCATTTAAAAGCTCTTTTGGTTTTGAGGGTTGGGAGTGTCCCTTTTTTTACAGGAAGTAGGAGTAATTTCATGGAATTTTCCCTTCAAAGGAGGAAACAAACTAGGGGGGGAGAAGCATTGCAAAAATCCAGGCCCATGCTGTATCACAGTGTTAGCGCCGACAGGAATTAGCATGATTTTTCCTAAATGTTTTAAAAGACAGATCTCTTGGTAGCTGTGGTAATAGGAACTACAAACACTATCATAATGACCTCCTTAATTGTAATTAATATGTTCTGCATCTTTTCTGTGTCTGGCTTCTGCTTCTTACCTATTCATTATCTGTAGGTAAGTGAAGGGATTAGCATGCAATTGGACCTTTGCCCCAGCCCTTCCGATTATCACAAAGGTGCATAAGAACTGGGCAGCTCAGTGAAATGATTCAGCCTGTAGGAACCTAAGGAAAGCAGCAGTGGGATTTTTTAACCCCTCACGAGGCATGTGAGTACTCGAGCAGTCCTGTCAGGTGAGTGCCACCGAAGAAGTAGAAGCTAATGGGATGGTTGGCAGCACCATTTTATGCTGTTCTGTAGCCCAAAGAGTGATCAAACAAAAGATAATTGCAAATAGCCTGAGTGATGTGAGCTATTCGTTTATGAGACTACACGTTGCACCACATGAGTGATGGGAAATGTGTCTGCTACACCGGGTACAAGAGAATGTGGGTGATAGAGCAGGACTCCCTTCTGAGAAACCCTGTGCCAAAGACTGTTCAAATGTAAAGCTCTGCTGTGTATGTGTGATATCCCACTATCTCACTAGAGTGACAATGCTGCAGAGGAGGCCATCAGGGCCTCATTTCCAGCAGGGCTGGTTTCCTCATGCCCTGATAATGGTATGCTGGTCAACAGGCAGCAATGGGTGAGAGCTGTGTGTCTTTCATGACATTGAACTTTTGTACCTTTGAGCTCCTCCTGAAAGTCTGTCTGTTGCAGGGTTTCCACTGAAGCCCAGCACACCTGCAGCATTCATAAAGCATTTCCCCAGCAGTCTTCCCACCCCTCCAGGTCTTCATATCAAAACTCTGGGATGTCTTGTCATGTCTGCAGTTTCTTCCTCCTTGGGTCCTGAGGTCTCCTTTGCACTCCCTTCAACCCACTATTGCTTATCCCCTTTTCTCTGTGCAGTTGGGTGTCTCACCCAGATGTCATGGCCTGATCCCAGCTGCCCTAATGCTTGTAGTATTCATGCTTGTTCCAAATATGACACCTCCATCATTCAGATTTGAAGCTTCTGGAGGTACCATTACAGTATGGAGGAGATATGTGAGACAAAAGGGAAAAATTAAGAAAACAGGTGGTATAAAAAGCAAGGGAGGGAGAAAGGAAAAAAAATTATAATACTGGAATAAAAGTGAAAAAGGGAATTATAGCTATGTGGTATTGAGATGGACAAAGGAAGGAAATGGATGTTTTGGAAAGCCAAGAAGGCAATGGTAAAGAAAAGATGGCAGGGAATGGAAAGAAGAAGAGAAAGAGGAAATCAGGAACAAAAAGGTGGTGGAGACAAACATTTTAAATGGAGATAAAAGTATATCCCTCTTCTAGTTTCTTCAAAGAAGTCTTGACAGGCAGTTCCATTAAAAAGAATAGCAACTGAAAAACCCTAATCCAGAAAATGTGATAGCATTAAATGCTACTGCTGAGATTCTGACCACTCTGGGCTTACAGACACCTAATATGCATACTGTGAGTGCTTTCTAGCTCCCAGCTCTCTCTTCTTTTCTCTGCCCTTAAACACTGTGAAAAAATGGTCTTTTGGCCCATAGCAATATGACTTTTCCTGCCAGCTGCTGCTTATTGCACCCTTTTCTCTCTCAGCTAATAATCTGTAAATACACGAAATGTTTTCTCCCCCCCTATTTCCTTTCTTCTGCTGAGGTAATGGAGCATCCTTAGAGGCTGATAACCATCAGCTAAGGAGCTGCAAGTTTCTACATATATTAATACACACTTCTAAATCTTGAGCAATTGATAGTTGCTTCTTTAATTTTGCAATTTCTGCTACTCAGCTAGTTGACATCCAAAATTGTTCCAGCCAGTCTTGAAAGTAAGCCATGCTCCAAATACCTCCTTGAGCTGCAGTTGTTTTGGTTTGGTATCTACTTTATAAACATATGACGTAGTTTACTTTAGAGATTTAACAGATGATATGATATGATATCCTCAGATTTCTTACAGATTAAATGTTTTGGTCCCATGTGCAGAAGAGTATTGAGAAAATCCTTTATAGGCCCTTAACAAATATCTTTTCTGGTCACTTTTAAGCTCTGGTCCATGACAGCTGCTGGTACAGGAGCTGATGGCCTGTAAAACACAGGTGGTTTGGGGCACAGGAGGAAGCACCATACTGGTCATACTGCCCTTGTGCTGGTTTCCAGCTTGTGAGCAGATGACAAACTTTCACGTAGCCTGCAGAAGTGTGGCGGGTGAACAGTGATTCAGAAAACTGGGAACCACTCTTCTAGTTTACTGTACTCCTGGGAAAGTTTCTCCAAGTACAGAAAATGTCCCACAGCAACACAACTCCAGGCACAGAAGACTTTCTTAGTGTACAGGTAACCACTGAGGACTGTATGTTTGCAACATGCATAAAATCTGAGAGACATGAAATGGACCATAAATCTCCAATTAGGCTGCTCTAAGACCGGTATGGTAAGTGCTGGGCTTTATCTGGTGCATCAGTAACTATAACATGAAAGAAACACAAGTATTTAACTGTGAGTGCAGTGAGATAAAAAGTCATTAATGATGCCAGTCTCTCTACTGGGAAAGTAATGCCTTTCAGTTTCAGAGCTGTGTTATATGCTAGTTGCATACGAATGCTGATAGATATAGGTAATGGATATAAAGTGCCATACTTTTCTCAGTATGATTGTCACGTCCTAACAGGAATATATTCTAGTACTTTTAAACTCTGGTTAAAGAGTAAGACAGGGTAAGATGACAGACAGTACTGTCCCTGCTTCCTCTGAGTTTCCTCTCCTGTTCCACATCTCCTTACTTCACTAACTGCACAAGTGATGGTCTAGGACACTGCTCCTTCTGTGGGAAGAGGATGCAGCTGAGCCAGAATGCCAATCTGACTCTGCTCTCCAATACTGTTTTTTATAGAGAAGTATCTATATGTCTGAGAGAAGTGAGGTGGTCTCTGCCAGTCCTGGTTGCGTTTCCAGCTTGCCAGAATAACCCCAGGCTCATTTTGCCTGGCCTGTTCAAAGGCTAGGCAAGCATATAGTGTTGCAAGGTGTTTAGGGGGACACTGATTATCAGCACTTTTGGTCCAGTCCAAGACTGTGATAAAAGGAATCACAAAGCTATATTTGAACATGTTGAAAAATTTTAAGTTTGTCAGGGAGCTCCATTTCTCCACAGCCTTTCTCTGCAGTCAGGCGTGACACAGGTACCTTTGCCAAGTCATTGATGCTTCTACAAACTGGGTTGTAGTGTTAGTAAGAAACCTAAGTATTTAGAGGAAGTATGAGGTCTAGCAAACACTAAAGGATGAGAGTAGTGTGCTGTTTGCTGCCAGGGCAACTACAGTTAGATCTTTGAAGCAGATAGTTTATGTTGCTTCATCTGTCCTTAAATTACTGAAATACGGAATGTAAAGAAATAAAATCATTCCACTTGGGAGCCTCTGCTTTTCTTCTACAAATTGAGACCATCCAGTTTTGTACATTCAGATTTTAAATTAGATAACACTGGTTCAGTTCTTAATGAAATCCTCAGAGTTTTCTTTCTTTATGGCGTTCCCTGTGGAGTCACTCAGGTGGGAGCAGAATACCTTGATTTAGCTGAAGGCTGTACAGATCATTCCAGATGGCTGAGTGTGCGTATAATGGGGAATTAACTCTGCAGACATGGAAGTCTGTACACAGAATCAGCCTGTTCTTTTCCATGGGTTTCCTTGCGGACAGGAAATCTCAACTTTCTTAAGATTTGTCAACTTTAGAGGGGTTTCTAGGTGAATATTATCACTTATGCTAATGGTCTCCCAAACTAATCAGCCTCGGGAAAGGTGGCCTGCTCTAATGACAAGTGTACTGGTATTTTTAGTGTCCCATGGCAGGTCTTCTAAGGTCAGACAGGTCTTCTTTTCTGATGAGGCTAAAAAACCAAAGATGAGTGATTGCTCTCTAAATTAAGCTGCAAGAGGAGTCCTCCAGGATGCAGCTCAGGGTGTCCGTGACCTGAGGCCAAAAGATGCTCTTGTACTTCATGTGTGGGCAGAGCTACTTTTCATGCTGGAAATGCAGATGCTATGACACAGCCTACTGTTACTGGGGCTGCTAGTTTGTTATTCATTTGTTTTTCTGTGTTTGAAGATGGTAATTTCCACTGGGTATGCCTGGAGATGTTCATGTGCTCTTTTGTTCATGCTCTTTGGTTGAACAAAATCTCTGTAAAACAAAACTAATAAAACTAGAAACCACTGGATAGTATGTTCCATTCATCTTGACATGAGTTTCCTGCAGTTGCCGTGTAAAGTTCAGTTGCCTTTCCCTGGAAAAATGTATGAAAGCATAATTCTTATCTGCTTTGCACAGCTATTATATATTCCCTTGCTTTTTTTGTCAAATTTAGGGTACTGCCAGGTGCACTAGTAGTCCTAGGTAACGCTTGTAGCCATAGGCATTGACGTCAGGGTCTCTGCTAACCCCTGCAAATGTCCACCTCCTCCTCCCCTGCCGTCCTCTCACACACAGTCTGGTGCTGCTGCTCGATGCCGCTCACTCACCTCCCCTACCTACAGCTCTCCTCTGCAAACCAAAGACCCGGCCCTGTGCCCACACCTTGGCCTTCTTCCCCCGGGAAGAAGAAACGGGAGCAGCCCCAGAGGAGCGGGGACCCCACGGTCCACCCAGTAACTGTCAGGTGGCGGGGGTGGCCCTTCCCGGGGGGTTACTGTGTGGCGCAGGGCACTGAGTTTGCGTTCCCCCACCTACAGGGAGGCCTTGACCCAAGCGGACAGGTGGGTGCCTGCACGCAGGCAGGTCACTGGTAGTTATTTACACACAGAGGCTTTTTCCAGGGCTCAGTTTGTCCCCCCACAGGAGCTGCTGCCGCTCTCTGCTCGGGGCCGTCCCCATGCCGCAGGTGGGGAAGAGCTGGGTTTGAAGGAGCAGGCTTCAGCCGTGGTGCTTCTCCTCGGCTTGGCAGGACGGCCTGGGACACTGCTCACCACAGAAAATGGTGGCAGCCGTGGCAGGACCCAAAGGAGCGAGGCCAGGCTGGGAGAGGTTCCCAGCCAGAGGAAGGTACCGCATCCCTTTTGGCTGTTGCGCTTGCCCTGTAAGATCCTTCCCCGGAGCAGTCATCCTTGGCGTTTTACCGTCTTCGGCAATGGGAGGGGAGTCCTTTACTTATAGAGATGAGATGGGTGGGGCCTCAGGTCATTTTATAAAATAACTTGTCATTGACTCCTACAGGAGTAAATCCTGCAAACATGTCTCAGGAAGTGCTGCCCGTGGAGGTGCCAGAAACACTCTATTACTTGAATCCAGGGAAGACCATGATGCTGTCAAATGCAAAAGCACTACAGGTAAGAAAATGGCTTTAAAAGTTTGCTTAAAGGTCCACTGCATTTGACACGCGTGTGACAGTGAGCAAAATCCTGCTTTGTGAGCGTGTTTATATACAAACTACTGTACAAACTTACTGTCTGATGGGACTGGGCGGCAATGTCTCTGCCTGAAGGAGTTTAAGGTGACGTGTGGTTTTCGTGGCTATCAGTGGCAAAATTCCTCCTGACTCTGCTGGAACCGAAGATCTCAGCTTCATAGGGAAAATGAGAGAAGTCAGCGTAGCAAGGGAATAGAAAAAGAAGAGAAAGTGGGAAAAATGAACAGGGAAGGGAACAATTTTATGGGACTGAATTATCAGCCTGAATCCAGACCCAGACTTAAAGAATCTTTTTTCTTCCATAATTAAATGCTACTTTTATTAAAAACTTAATATTTCTGTATCAATAGCAAAATTTTGACATGCATATTAATGTGACAACCCCATTTTATGTTATTGGAAAAAGGATAAGGACAGGATAAAGACTAAGGATAGGGAATTGAATTTTATTTCCACATTCCCATTTTTTGTTCTGAATTTTCCGTTTTGCTTTGCATTCTCTGGGTCATTTCAAGATTTGCATTTAATTTTAACTGGAGTATGTTATACATTGTTCTTGTGCTCTTTGGCTGGATGAAGGCACATTGTTTCAGGAAGTACTCTGGAAACAGAAACAGAATACTTTTGACATTTTTTATAGGTACTGTCTTTTAATGGTGTTTTCCTACAAAGCATTTCAAAAGGGGGCACCCTATGTTGTAGAAGTATTCTGGAACTTCTGTTTCCTGAAAAAATTGAAATGTTACATTTAAAATTTTGCAATTGCAATGTGTTTCATGGTCTGGGCTCAAACCCAGAGAAGAGATTCTGGGATTTTCTTAAAATTGAGATTTAATACTCCCGAGAGCAGGAGCAGATTGTCAAAAGCTCGCATTTGAAACAAAAAGCAAACCTTTATTCTCAGAATAAATGCAGAAGCACCTTTTGGGTATCTCACAGCTGAAATGGCTCTTTCTTCATTGACTTGTTGAAAGGGTACCCCTGACGTGGATTTTGTACCAGTGTGTGCCAAACCACATGGTGGTCTGTTCGTTATGCTGAGCGCTGTGATACAGCTGGGTGTAATCAACAGCTGTTCTAACTGGGGTTTCAGCATAAATTATTGCAAGTAGGAATTAATTATCTACCCTGATAATCCCGCTGTTGTTGGTTTAATGTTATAATTTATCATTCTTTCTTTCTTCAGGATGAAGACTCAGACATTGATTCTTTGGGACGTGGTGAACCGCAAGAAGAAAATGAAGGAAGTACTGTACCAGACAAAGGTGATTTCAAGGTATTATGAGCAAGAGAATTTCAAACCAAAGTGGGCTGAGAGTTTTGGTTTGCTCGAAAAGGGAGAAGGCTCAGGTAGATAAATAATGATGGCAGCAGTTTGAATGTTACAAGGGAAACACCCTTAAGTTTATCGTTTGGATCATTTCGTTCTACTTATGTTTATGATTTTCTGAATTGCTTGTTGTATTTCTCTGTTATGTTTTATTGGGAGCATGGAGAATATCTACTGTTTTAATCCCTCAGTTACTTGTAAAAAAAATCCATTAGAGGGCTTTCTGTTCCACAATGCTTTTTGTCACTAGAAGGGCCAAAAGTAACAGTGATGCATGTTCTGCTGTAATGGCTTTGGCAGTGCAATCTCTATCCTAGCAATTTATGGGCAAATCCTGGATTATTGAACCCTCATTTTTCACCACTTCTGTGCTCCATCACAAAAAAACTGTAATGGGGGATTCTGTAAAAGGATTGATGCTTGAATGTGCCAGCGCTATTTCTTGTATTAGAAGACCAGTCATAGGTTTATTCTTGTTAGAAATTACTGATTTTGGTAGGGTTTCTCATTCTGCCACTTCGCTATCTGTGCAGTAAGTACAGGCATTGTTTTCTATCTGTCAGGATTACAGAAGTTAAATGTGACTCATACAACAATGTTGTCCCAAGAAGTGTCTGCTTCTGAGGCAGATACTTCTATGGAAATTTGCATTATAAACCATGCAGACAAGTTGTACTGAGACAAAATGAAGCTGAAAAGGTGCTTTATCTGGAAGTTGAACTAATACTGTAAACAGGCAGACAGGTGAGCTATGTGATAAGCTAATTAACAGGTAGTCCTGGTACAATTTAGGCACTGAGAAATTAGAACTAATTCTTATTCACATCCACAGTATTTTTACTTTTTCACATACACTTTTCAAAGTTTAGCTTTTGTGTTTGCCCAGTATTAGGATTTTTACTAAAAAAAAATAAAAAATCAGTGGCATTAGAAGATTATACTGTATTTTCTCATGATATATTCTATCAGTCTTGGGTCTTTGTGGCATTTCATCCTGCAAATATTTAGCTTAAAATGTCTGGTATCTCCAGCCTGTGGAGATAATGAAATTCTGGACCATGTATAGGGTGAAGAATTTTGTAGATAGTAAAAACAGGCTGAAAAACAACTAATTGATCAGTCTGTGATATAATATCTGCTCCTTACAAGGGGTAAGGAACCTAAAATCATGATGAGAAAAAACAAAAAGATTTGAACTCCTGGGTTATAATTACCTATGATAATTATACATATGACAGGTAACTTCTTGTCTCCATTTCTTAATCCCACACAGTGATGTGTTTGTTTTTCCATTATCTGCTCAGGATAGAGGCTTAGATCAAAGACATTTAAGGGTCGTGAAATTTCAGGAGTGTAGGTGTGATGGTAGTGGACCAAGAGAATCATCTTATGTATATGGGACCATAACCTTCTTCTAGGCCGCTATATTGCCCCTGTCTCTCACTGAAGGATTATTTTTCACATTTCAAAATTCCAAAAATTCATGAAAATCCATTGCTGATGGACTGAGTTGTCTTTCTTGCATCTGGTTACATAGTCAGTTTTTTTGTCTTTGATCAGAACATAGCAGTCTATCCTATGCACGTGCATGATCATGACTTGATTACCACAGCATATCCTGTGTTTATGTGAAGGATGCTCTCATCTTTTGCTCAGTTTTTCTCAAATGTAAATTTTTCATCACTGAAACTACCAGAAGACTTACAGATGAAGGTCTCTGCTAAGAGGGATCATCTGTTAGAAACATACTGCATCATATCCCAGCAACTGCATGTGCCTTTACGCCAACACGCTGGTTTAATTTGCATTAAGAAATCTGTATTATTCAGGCCTTGGCTGGTACTTTGCCCCATGCTAAACAGCAAGCAGAGCCAGCTCTGGTATTTCAGACATCAGTGCTTATATTAAATTATTTAAGGATTGCAGCAGGTCTCATACAATAATTAGTGTGAGGGACAGGGAGGGGAAAAAATGGATGCATAGTTCTGAATTCAGCATGAGCCGTGTCTTAACAGGTTAAGATGCCTCATACCTCAGGTCAAGTGGTACCTCATTTACCTGCCAGGCAAAGGCTCCTTGTTCTTGCAGGGTTTGTGCAGCTGGGAGAACCACAGCCCTTTAACAGAAGAGGGGCAGGTTAAACTCACCCTTGTGCAGAGCAGGAGCTCTGGCTTCTGCTGGGTTTTGGAAGCTGGAAGCAGCTCCTGAGATCATGAAAAGAGTGGGGACCTGCCACACTGCATGGTGAGGTTAGGAGGAGGTTGCAGCTGCTGCCTCTAATACAGGTGGGACTCCGTCATGTGAACCAGGAGCTGAGACAGGCAGGAGGGCTGGGTCTCTGCTGGTGCCAGGCATGGGGTCCCTGTCTTCCACAAGGGCAGGAGCTTGCTGTTAGGAGCAGCTCCAGCCCTAGGCTCAGCAGCAACTGGAAAGGAAGGAGGCAACAACCCCTGAGCCACCCCCAGCCCCATGGTGCTTGCAGGAACGTGGTACTAGTAGTGGCTCTGCTCAGCTGCAGAAGCTGTTCTGAGCCCAAGCACCTCCCCTGCCACCCCAAGTGGTGGTATGGGGACGCCTGAAATACAGACTGCTGAAATGAAAAGTTCCAGCATGCCTCCCACTTCAAAAATGAACCTTGCAAAGTCAAAGGAGGCCACTTTCCATCAGCTTGTAACTTTGAAATATGGTTTCTCTTATCCATAGTTGACATAAAAAATGTAAAACGTCTGTGTCTGAGATAGACCTCTAGATTCCCTAGAGAATCAGTAGTCAGAAATAGAGATTTTCAGACTGTGATGCGTGTCCTGTGGTAATGTCCACCTTAGAATGAGACTCCAGAAATGCCTAACAGCTGTCAGGTGTAAACACCTATTTTACAGCTATCTGGAATTAGGTGTGATGAGTCTCAACCCTCAGATGGTTAATGCTCAGTCTAGTTTCTTTCTCTCATATTTGTTCTGGTTGGGAAGGGCAAAGCAGTGTAAGAGGGCTCAGTCTTTTCATGGATGGACTATCCTATTCCCCTGGCTACAGTTCTATATATGGAAATAATTTTGAACATGCAGTTGAATGCTCTGTGTTTTCAAATGGGCCTATTTTTCAAAATCAGAAAAAATCTGGTTGTTAACCATCTGGAAACACTAAAAAATGGAGGACAATGTTAACAGTACTGGAAGGGCTATGTAACTAGCCTGTGTTATCAGTCAAATAATAAATCTCTGCAGAAGTTGGGGGTCACTGTGCATTGAGAGTATCCATGTTGTGTTGATCAATATTTGAAGTTCTGCTTTTTGGAAATGTGTTTCAAGCACAGTATCGTGCACAGTCTTATTCCTCAAAAGTGTTCTGAGTCCCATGGCAGGTATGTGTATGAGGAAGCAATGATCTGAAGGACACCATTCTTGCGGTCTTGCATATACCCGTCATGCTCCTGTGGACGCAGATAAACTTTTCCCGCTGAAACCAGGGTTACTGTGGCCATATGCATGAAAAGGGTGTTTCCATCCAGCTGTGGGAGTTTTTAGTTCACTGATATCCAACCAAGACTTCTGCTAATTCTGGTGAAAAAGTGGTCTGATTAGAAGAAGTTAGGTTACTAATAAAAAACATGAAACACATGGCTTGTGAAAAGCAGCCGGTGGCAGCAGTGGTCCTCAGCACCCCACAGCTCCCCAGCTGTGGATGGAGGTGCCACAGCCCCAGTGCCTGGAGGAGGTGAAGGAAGGAAGGAATTGGAGCGGCTGCTTTTCCAACATGGAGCCTAGGTTTGTCGAGAACGAGGAAGAGCTTCAGAGACACGGCCAACTGCAGCAGCCAACCGTCCTCAGAGCAGGCAATGTGCCGCAGTGGGGTCCTCTGGCACATCCCACAGCAGTGGGAAATAGGCTTTAGCAGGCAGGAGTAGGGCTTGGCTGAGTGATGTTCACAGCCTGAAGCATCCCAATTACAACTGTAAAAAACTTGAGGATACACATTCTCTAAGAAGACCTGACTCTCAGACAGCTCAAGATGGGCACTTCTTCACACACCACCAGCTCTAGATGCATCGTCAGCAGCAAAGTATTTTAGTTCTTTTGATTTGGTTCCTGGCTACCATGTAGTTAAATTAGCATCTGGAGATGAAGAAAGGAATGCCCTGGTGACATCCTGTGAGTGATTTCATCTCAGCAGAATGTTTCTCCAGGCCAGGAATGCAGGGGGACCTAAGCCAAGGCAGGGAAGCTATCTTTGCCAGGAAAGGCTTGCTGTGCCAGTAGATGAAATAGAAACGGATAGAGGCATTATTATTGGGTGACTGCAGGAAAAATGTGTGAGTGGAAGGGAAGCTCTTTTCATGGTTTTCATAGATAACACATTTTTTTTCAGGTTGGTCTGTAGAAATGGCCTTTTTCAGTGTTGAAAAACTAAATTGATTGTCCTCAAGGTATTTTTGAACCTCGTCTGATCCTTGCAGGATGGCTTGTGGAATAGCATGCAGTGCAGTTGCACTGAAACAAGTAATGGTACCAGCACACTGTGGCACATAATTTTCTCTGCTTCCCCATCACAGTTTTTCATCCAACATGACAAAGGCCACCTCCTCACAAGAGCAGATGGAAGGCATTCCACACTTCATGTAGAAAAGCAACAGCTGAGCACCTGCTGGGAGGACAGCTGCTTTTTCGTGATGATACAGTTTTCATCACACACACTGAAGATGAATTTCAGGATCTCTGCATTATTTTTCTGTTAATTTATGATTGCTTTGGAATAAATACCAATCTAAAAAGAGCAACAATCAAGACTGAGAATGTGTTGGCTGCTCCTGGAGATTCAGGAGTAAATTCTCCACTCTGGATCAGTCTTGTTGGGTGACTGCTTTCTGTTTTGGGAAGGCAGCTACAATGTTCTGCTACCTGATTGAACTTCTATGGTAAAAAAAGGAGCTAATACTGAAAACCAAAATATGCATTGACCCAACACACATTTGACTGTACTGTTGAGGAATTGTGAGACTGGGGTAGTCTGCAGTAGGCATGACAGAGTGGTGAATGTCCGTACCATTGATATCACAAGCTGGGAAGATGCTGCTAGCAATAGCCCCTGCTGGAAGAGTCTGTTAGATGATGAAGCCTAGAAGCTGAAGAAAGGTACTGAGAGTAAAGCAAGTAAAAAAAGGTGAGGAAGAATAGCCGTCTTCTCGTCCCATTGACTTGTCTTATTAAGGAGTACGGTCATTTTGGAGCTCCACAGCCACTTGTGATGTATTATACAGCTAAACTAGTGGAGTAATTTACAGCAGTGCTTTTCAAGATGGATGCATGCCACACATACCTACATCTGGATATAAGCGTGGCTTTAAAGAGTGCTGGGATAGACCTACAGAGGTACAAATCTGCCAGGAATGCAGACAGCCTGCATCACCAGAGCGCTCATGACAGAGAAATTTCTGTTTTCAAATTCTCACTCACCCGGGTGAGAGAAAGTTGGAATCATTCACATGACAGAAGAATCCTCTACTTCCACAAAAATGGTAACTTGGTGCCAAGTATCATGCCATGTTATTCTTTTTTTTACAGGAAGTGGTGGAAAATTGGAAGAAGAGACTATGCGGTCTGCTCTGCATTTGACGGAGCTGTTGTTTGGAAAATCCCAGTAAAGCTTCATTTCCCTGGGAGTACAGAGAAACTAGCAGTGTACATCCTGCTCGTGTACTGGCACCACAGTGTGTTAGATTGCATGCAGCTGTGTGATACACGTGTGTACATGAAGCACACAAGCACAATTTGGGAAGAACTGAACTGAAGACAAGCCAACAGATTGACAATCAATGAAACAAAACAGTCACAGAGTGACTACATTAGTCTTGATTTTATCAAAAGCAAAGCTACCATGTGACAGCACTAAATGCTGAGGAAACCTCTCTGTATGTGGAACACCATGACATAGCAGCAGCCTTTTTTTTTTGTTGAAGGGATCATAATAGGTTTTAAGTAAACAGAATAACAGAGCTTCTATCCTTTGCTTTATGCATGCATAGCTGCTATTTTCTTTGTTTGTATAACTAGACCCTAGTACATCATGTTATGGTTGTCACAGTTGCTATTTAAATACATTTCTTTTGTTTAATATGTTACTGGAATTAATTAAAATAGCAAATCCTCCTGGGAGCAGTAGAATTAACAAGGCCTGATCACCAGGTGATTTCTGCTCTCCCTGTTGCCTTTGCTACCACCACCGGCAGGAGCCAGGGGCTGCCAGGATGGCTAATGCTTGGCTGCTGCCTCTTCCTTGAGTAACTGGCTGGTGGCATCTGCCTCTCCTCCAGTGCAAGCACAGGTCCTGATTTCTGTAGCTTCCGTGAAGCCACTGATATTTTTTGTGAAACTTCAGTAAGTCTTTCTGTGAAAGCCGCATCACTGAGAATTGATCTCCCTATGCCAGATGGGGAAATTTGGCTAACACATTAGAAAGTCATTACATGGGAACCAGGAGACAGGTGATCAGATGGCAGAAACCCTGTAATAATCATTAAAAAACCCCAACCCACCATACTTCCTTAATGTCTCCTATCTAAGAATCTCAAACTGCTTTGCAAATATTGAATCCATCGGTTCTCACTCAAGCAATGCCATTTGCCTGAGGAAGCGTAGCTGGAGCTGATCCAGGAGCTGGCAGTGCCTTGCGCAATCTCTGGAGATAAATGGCTGCAAGAATTGCCCCGTGCTTATACAGATCCTCCTGAACAATGAGTTTCTGCCTTCTAGGGCATATGCTGAGGTGCCCAAGCTCATTCCTAACATGTGAGTGTGGTGATCCACCTTTGCTAATTACCCACCTGAGAAGAAGGGTTAATTAACTGGGTGGAGAACTGTATTAATATGGTTATACTGTTTCTGAAATGTGAACCGGTGTCCTTATCCCTCCATCAGTTGTTGTTTGCAAATTTTGTAAGTTCTGTTAGGCTTTTTCTCCTTTGAGAACACTTGAAATAGAAGGTGGATGGATTGCTGAGGGTGCATTTCATGAAGTACTAAAAAAGGAAGAAAACTAAGAATTCTTGAGGTACATATAGGAGGGGTGAAAGCAGGAACCCTTTTAAGATCTTAGCAAAAACATTTTAACATAACATGATGTGTTAAGAGAGAGAAAAGAGGATTTTAAACACACATTGAAAAAGTAATTTCTTGTGACAAAGGAGGCCTAATTGTCTTCCCATGTGAAAATAAGGTCCTTTTTGCTCTGTTCTCTTAAAAAAAAAAAATTGGCAACATTACACATATTGTTTTAAGTGAGGTTCTTCCAGCTCTTTATCTGCCTTAACATCTATTTTGTCTGCTTGTTTATAGTCATTCTAGGAAGTCTCTGAAGTGCTATAGAAATAGAAGGATGCTCCTAAATGAGAGGAAATCAGTTGATAAAAATAACAGTTGTCGAAAAGAATGATTTGGAGGGCTCTGCTGTAACCACTTATGCAGGTGGAAATGTTTCTAGGAGTGTGAGGAAATGACCATGTGTCACAGCCAAAGGAAATGCCAATTTATTTATTGGCTTTGTCAGAGTAGCCTTCTGCCTATAGGTCTGAGCCAGCAACAGCTTTATGGAATGAACCAGCAGGAAATCACCTTCCTTGGATGAAGGAAATCACATTATCCTCTAATAATAAATAGGAAGAGGTCCCTGCAGTCACAAAATCTGGAGAGATTTGTTTTATAGAAGGTTATGGCTGAGACATTCAAACGGACCAAAGGAAGTTAAGCACTTTCAATCTTAAGGTTTTTTTGGAGGGGGATATTTTTCTTTATTTTTCCCCAATGGCAACCCCTACCTAATTTCTTCCCCCTAAATCCTCTGGAAACAATTCTCAGCCATTGGTTTATCTCATAGTTGTGATTTACAAAAACTCAGGTTATTGTTACTGGTTTTTCCTCTACAATTGTAAAGGGAAAAAAGAGAAATCTATGTTTTTGAAGCAGAAAGGAAAACACCTCTCTGAAAGTGGTACTTTGGGTTTATCCTGTGAGAGTCAGCAAAAACAGATATTCTCCACAGTGCTCTTTTCTATGCAATGGGACCTCATGGGTGGTTACTAAGGGGATTGACTGTAACTTTGAGTAAGACTGCCAGTATTTTGACAACTCCATCACGGTGTTTGTCTCTGTTCAGAAGACTTATTGTAGCTATATTGTAGAGCTGAAGTCTGCAATTTCAGAGCAAAGGGGTTTGCAAGCATCTCACACGCAGTATCAGTTGACAGGGTTTTGTCCCTTTCTGTTCTGCTGTGATAAGCAATCCAGACTCTCAGAGTAACACAGCAAAAAGACAGTGCAATATATAAAATATTAAAATAAGACTTCTTTAATGCAGAAGCTTATGTTGCAGATTTTCACCTGTGGAATAGTGAGATGGTTGACACATTTTTTACCAACTGTATTATTGTTTTGTAGGACTTGGTTAGTTTGCTCATTTGATACTTTTCCGCACTGAAGGCTTATTCATACTCTGTTTTGTACTGTTCTTCTCCAGATAGAATCCTCTCCCTGCTACCTGCTGACCGTAAGGATCATCCGAATGAGAAACCTCCAGCGAGTGGACACCTGTAAGTATCTCCATTCTTAGTGGTCTCTCAGGGTACAGGCAACAAGTTCTCTTTTATAATTGTATAGTAACCTTTTCCAAGTGTTTCTGAAACAACCCAGTGCTTATGTAAACTAATTGTTATAAACCAGGTCAGCCCTTGCTGCTGGTTCATTGAATGTTATTCTTGTGCTTTCTGGTTGGTTTTAAGACTTGAATGTGTTTTTGAGGATAAGAACTTTCTCCCAAAGAAAGGAGACTTTCTGACACAGATAGATGAAAAAGATGCATCCCATATTCTCAAAAGCAGGGGGTAATTTTGCCTTTGGGTTGTAGCACCTTGGAAACTGCGGCTGGAAGGAGCAAACTTTTTCACACCCAGCCCCCCCTCCTCCCCCAGTCTTAGTTCTGAAACAGATGAAATGAACAAGAAAAAACTTTCTAAAATCATTACCACCAGGCTAATGCCATTATTAATTACCCTGAAATGACTGTCAAAAAACGTGCTGACTGAGAGCCGGATGCCTTGTCCCTTCTAATGCTCTTGCAGCAGTCTTGCAGTTGTGCAAGAGTGTGAGTCACACGGCAGGAAAGTGGTGGGAAGTGAGGGAGCAGGAAAGAAAAATACCACTGTTTAGTTAAAGGACATGGACTATCCACATGTGCAGTGAGGAGAGGCATTTCACACAAAATAGACAAATTAACAGTTAATTTTGTTTGAATCAATACAGCTACATGACCACATGTGAAAGGATGCTGAAACTAGCTCTAGGGTGACAGTGGAAGGGAAAGGGTGTAATCCTGCTGTCTCTCTTGATACTCCTGTTTCACTGTGAGCGGCAGCGATCAGCACTATAGTTTCTTGCACAGGAAGAGCCAGGGAAGATGTTCTGAAAGACGAATATCTGGATTTACCACGCAGTACCTTTTCCATCTTACCCTGTGGTTGTCACATGTATTTCTGGACGGTATATCATAGGACTTCCCTGTGTCACAGCTCTGAGTGAGGGATGTACTAGCCATATCTTAAGCCATATCATTGGGTCTCTGCACCTGCACCTCCTTCTTGGTCCATGGCTGTGGCACATGTGTGATGATGCAATAACACAGACGAGTTTCATCAAGGACACATCTCAGATCTTCCGTGTGTCAGACAGCAAGACAAAATCACAAATAACTACGTTGTAGAAAGAGATTGTGCAACCAGAACTGAAGCAATATTTTGCATTAAATACACAGCTGACTAGTTTGCCTGCATCTGCTCATATAATTAAGGATTGTTTGATATGCTTTTTATCTCAAAGTACAGTTAAGATACAAGAATGACAAATCGCATCAGTAGAACAGAGTACTTTGCCAGCGAAACAGCCAATAGTCATTGATCTCCAATGATAAACCTAAAGTCATGCAGTAGTCATACAGAATTACTTTAAAAACAATTAAAAATCAGTATCACTACTTCTAGGATCTCCAAACATATTCAAATACCTATTTTTGCAGTTTCAAAATTCTTCAGAGCATTATTATCTGCATAAAATTTCCCAGTATAAAAAAAAAAAAAAACCAACAAAAAATCCCAAACAAACAGCTATACAGAATCAAACTGATGTTCATACAGTTCTCTGAGGGGGATGTATTTGGTAAGACCACTGCAAAACCCTCTGACACTTGAGGAAATGGAGTAACAAAAGAAGCTGTAGAAAGGCACTAACTATGATGACAGATCTGAAAAAACTTTTACATCCAGAGGGACTAAATAGGCTACAGGCCTTAAGAGTGGAAGGGAAATTATTGAGGAGGACATGGAAGCTGTCTCTACAAAAAAGAATAAGAGAAAGTGAATAACGAGTCATTTTTCACCATTTTCCGCAATGCGAGAATAAAGGAGCACCCAATAATACTATCAAACAGGAAGTTTAAAACAAATAGGACTACACAAGTAAACTGTGGAACTCATTGTCATGGGAATGTATGGATGTTAAAATATATCTGTTTAAAAAGAGATTATTTGTGGAGCATAAGTTTGGCAAGGGTTATTAAACGCGGTACTCCCAATGCAAACTCTGGTTTGGGAACTCCTTACTCTGGCATTGCCTGAATGATTCAGGGTGGATCAGCTGCAGTACTACTCTAGAATTAGCTTGTTTCTACTACTCTGGAACAAGGTTTAGCAGGGCTGTTACCTGGCAGTGAAATGATTAAGAATTTCTTTTTTAATGTGAAAAAGCCTAATGTTTTTTCTTCTGTCTCACCCTTGGGAAAAAGCTAAACTCTTCCAGATGAGACTTTCCCAAAATGCCCACTCCAAGACAGACATGCTTCCTGGAAATGCATAGGCTGAATACTGGAATTTTACCAGTAGTCAGCAGTTAGAAGTGGTGTCTTAAGACAGAAGGAGAGCAGTCTTAAATATAGGTCTTAAATCAACTCTCTACAAATGAAATAGACAAGCAACTTCCTTTGCAAGGAAAAGGTGCAGATGAGAAACTGTTCCTCCTTCAGAGAGATAGTAATGTGCCTAAGCAAGGCAAAATGTACAAGGCAGCCAGACTGGCCAGGCTGACTAGATACACCCTTACTGGGGAGATGTTTGGTGTGAGCCAATGTTTTCAATGTTAGCAGTCAGTCTCCTGGCAGCCTGCTGCAACATGCATCATCTGTGCAGTGCATTGTTTCTGCATTGTTTATGAAGACAAGAGAAGAGAATATTTTAGTTGGAAGGGACCTACAACAATCATCTAGTCCAACTGCCTGACCAGTTCAGGGCTGACCAAGTTAAAGCATATTATTAAGGGCATTATCCAAATGCCTCTTAAACACTGACAGGCTTGGGACATCAACCACCTCTCTAGGAAGCCTGTTCCAGTGTTTGACCACCCTCTTGGAAAAGAAATGCTTCCTTGTGTCCAGTCTAAACCTCCCCTGGTACAGCTCTGAACTGTTTCCACGTGTCCTGTCACTGGATACCAGGGAGAAGAGCTCAGCACCTCCCTCTCCACTTCACTTCCTCAGGAAGCTGTAGAGAGCAATGAGGTCGCCCCTCAGCCTCCTTTTCTCCAAACTAGACAAACCCAAAGTCCTCAGCTGCTCCTCACAGGACATGCCTTCCATTCACCAGCTTTGTTAGTTACCTTTTGCAGTACGTGATATCTGATCATTTTATTGTTAAGAACTGTGTAAGAGAGAGTTTCAAGGTGCTGAAGTATTTTGTGTAACCTGCATGAAGAAACATTGCATTCCCCAGGCACACAGTACAACGCATTTTTGGCTGTAGCCATTTAAGATATACTTTAATTTACGTGCCTTTGAGAAATGGGATGGAATATTCTTCACTAATCTTCTCCCAGTTCATTTCTGAAGAGAGACTTGGTCCCTCTCTTCCTGAAGGTGGCACTTAGTTAAGAACCAATGTCTAATTCAATGAGCTCCTTCTGGAGGAAGCTTCTGCCACCTCCTACAACAGGGGTAGTTCTGCAGCTGCTTTCACAAACCCTCACCATGAAAAACACTGAAGGGAAGGCAGAGATGGAGACTTTTTACAGTTGTTCTCAAAAGGTGGAGGAGGCTCCCATCAGACAGCAGCTGAAGGTTAGTGTGTGTGTGCATGCACACATAGCACAGGAACACTTGTTCGCTGAGAAACTGAAGAAAGTGGCTGCCTAGAAGAGGAAGTTCTCACTCTCCTTTTTTACACGCAACACCGCTGTTTTCTGTAACTCATGAAAGAAACAACAGAAGCCACCTCCTGTTCTAGGTCATCTTATGATATGTGCTTTTTCCCTCTCAGAAGGATATCTTGGAAAGAGCTACATTACATCAGGCCCTTCTGTCTTTAAATAACTCATACTTGCTCTTGGTACCACACAGTAACTTTTCCAGTGTCATGCAGCACCACTGACTTTGCCACATGAACAATTGGTTTGTCTCTTTCCCTACCCAGTAAGCCAGGCTGATTGCTACGTGTCGTTATGGCTGCCGACTGCGACACGTGAAAAGTCCCGCACTAAAACTGTGAGAAACAACAACAATCCTGTGTGGAACGAAACCTTCTACTTCAGGATCCAGAGTCAGGTCAAGGTAAGGAGCCAAAGTTGTCTGCTTGAAGCAGCCTGAAGATTTTGTGTGTGGTGGGTCCTGTCTATCTCCTGAACTGTGCCCAGGAATTGTTTTAAGACATGGCACATGATAAGGGACTGTTCAAGTTGTTTAACAGCAGAGATGACTGAGTTCCCATGCCTGTTCAGTGGTGCTGTTTAGGAGGGCCAGAAACTGAGCTCAGTGTTGACGTTTTAGGGAAACTAGAGACTCATATGAATCAGTGCAAGATGGATACAGAATTTGGGAGTTAACTAAGCTGTTGTGTAGGTATAGCCAATGTATTACTCATGTTACAGCAGTTAAACTGAATCAGGGAGGAACGAATATTTGATTTACAGTATGTTTTTCCAAAGGGGCATGATACTTCATTTCTCCACTTTTCTTCTCAGGCACATCCCCAACACTCCTTATTCCCTAGGGCTAATGATGTCCAGCCTACAGAAACTATAAAAACCCCTTCTCCCTCTTTTTCCAGAACGTGCTGGAGCTGACAGTGTATGATGAGGATTTTGCTACTCCGGATGACCATCTCCTCTGTGCACTCTTTGATACCGCTAAACTTCCATTTGAAAGAACAGTGGTCCTGTATTTTAAGCCCAGCCCGAAGGTGAGAGCAAAAAATAAAGCAACTAAGAAACCAGTGGAGAGTTATACAACACTTTCAAAATCTTGGGGTGAGATTTCTGAATCTGCCATGGATGACTTATTCCAATAATGGGTACATGAATTGCCATTCAAAATATAAACACAAAAAATGTAGTAAAAAATCTGGATTTGAGAGCCTGAGTCCTTCCTCCCAGTATGTTTAGAAATTATTAACGAGCATATGACTGAAACAGTGCAGTAGGTAGGGGAGGGATCAGACTGTGAACTATCTCTGAGCAACACCGAGGCTGCACAGCCATTGCAGGGTGAATAATTTGTAATTTTTTCTCTTCCATGTAATTCATAGCTACTAACCCCTGTCCCTTTGATTTTATCTACTTTCACCCTAAAGGCAAAGCTGAAGTTTCCCCTGTGTGTATCCCAGCTTTGTCCTCTGCAGTGATGCCTCAGCTAGGGCTGAGCCTGCTGACTCATCTATCAGAATTAGTGCAGTTTTGGAGCTCTGAATGACTGATTTACCCTGTTTCTCAGTTTCCCATCTATAAAATGGGAAAAAGAGTCTTGATTCCCTTTGAGATCTATGGATGAGATCAGTGAAATATCTCGCATGCAACTTCTTGCTACCATATACAGATTGCTTCTGGTACCCAAACTAGGTCACTCACAACTAGCTCATACATATCAACACTGCCTTACAGGGGGTTGCATAACTGTAATTCTGAATCACTCAATAATACCAGACTCTGTTTATTATGTTAAAGTGATGGGTGGAAACTATCTTTAACTTCCAAGCTAATAGCAAGGACAGTAAGTCATGGCAGGACATAGTTAGGAATAGTTAGGAGAAAAAGGTAGAATTCAGAAGAAAAAGCAAGTTGCAAATTGTCTTTCTGCAGCAGCTTCAGACTAAGAGATAGAAGTACAGGTTGTTTTGATGATACCTTGAAGAAGGAAGGAGGTGAGGAAGGAATTGTTAAACTATCTGGTTTGAAATGGTATTTCAGACCTTCCACTCTGAAATGTTTATCACAGGCTGTGCATTGCAACTCCAATATTGCATACCAGGGACCTGGGTTTAGACAAGGGAGAAAGCACTATGTAGCTACTTCATTTAATTTCTTGTTCTTGCTTTCAGGCCAAGGAGGAGCTAGAGGTTGAATTCAAATTGGAAGCCGCGTAAGTGATATACAGATTATTTAAAAAATGCAAAAATCATTAAATGCTAAAACGAAGACATAGCATTAGAAGTCATGCTTTGTGGGATTTCTGTAAAAAAAGTGCCAGACTTCTCCTGCATCATTACTGCAGTCTCAGACACCCTGCTGATACCTCCAGTCAGCTTGTTCTGTAGTTTAGTTGCTTTCAAAGATGCACCTCCCAGCATTGTCTCTTCTACCTACAATGTTGGATTAGTCTACCTAGGGACATCTCAGAAGACTTTCTGAGTGTGTGTGCATGAGCTTGTGTGTGCATTCATATCTAGCAATCTTTCCATGCCTGTTTCAGCTTATGCATTGGACAGACTCCTAATGTTGAACCATCCTGGTTAGGATTCTAGTCTATCTCTGACTCCTTCGATTTTCCCTTGCAACACTGTTTTGGTCCTAGTAATTCTATTTTCTTTCTCTCAAACACAATGACAATGTGCAGGGCTTTTCCTCCAGCATGGTCAGCCTGCCGTCCACATGAATCAGTGTTTTTGTCTCTGTGTTGTCACAAGGTAAATAAGGCACGGCAGAAATAAAGTGACCAGCCTAAGGTCAGCCCTTGAACTAGTGGGGAGCCAAGACCAGAATTCAAGTCACTCCACACCATCTCCTGACTTCACCTGAATGATCTGGAAAGCTTTTTTTTCCCATGTAGCTGGTACCTACCACCCTGTGCCCCTTTGATTGTATTTGCATACTATCAAATACATGGAACTGGGCTTCCCAACAGGGATATGCTGGCATATTAGCATGTTACCGCTGAAGTACGTGTACTTTACATGTTACAGTGAGGAGAAGAATTTGACTGCCTAGCCGCAGATTCCATTTTAGATGATCACGAGATTGCATTACAAAAAAGTAGCCATGATACACATTGCTCAGCTATGGTACAGAGGCAAGTCCCCTCAGAGCAGTGCTCAGTCCAAGCAGCCATGGAAAGGAGTGTGTTACATATCTCTGCTGGGGTCCCTCTGGCCATCCTTCTTCTAAATGGGGAGAAAAGGCAACATCCTGGGGAGGGATGAGTAGGCGTTTGTTTGATCTAAAAAAATTCTTGTTTTTCATTTTGTTTCCCAGTTCTGGTCCTCGTGAAGCCATTGCTACCAATGGAGTCCTGGTGGTACGTGTCTTTTTCCCAAGAAATTTTCTATAAGTGTTTCATTAATATAAAGGGAAGGAAGGGTAAGGGTTAGACAAGCCAGTAGGCCGGTTCTTTCTCTTTCTTCCCTCTTTGGTATTTAGATACTTTGAGAATGGGATATTTTTTTGCCCTGTTCATTGGTGATATCCTATTATTTCCCATTTGTCCTATATTTCGACACACTACACACATGCGTGCACGCAGAGAGCTTTCCTCTGGTATCAGTATTCCTTCAAAAAATGTACTGCTGTCTATCAAAGCACACTGATAAAAAGACTGTGAAGCCACTTGCTAATAACCTACCCAGCCCTTTCCTCCCCTGGGAGATGAGCCATGCCTGGTGGGTAAACTCAACACTAAGTATTGACCTATCGTAATCACATTAAGTGAAAGAAGAGTGAACACCATAAAAAAACCCAACCCAAAATGTTAATAGCAATGCTTCTTCAGAAAACCCTTTCTACTACTGACTCTTGATGTCTCAGCAATGTATCTTTCATTTATGTTTTTCCCAGTTTAACCCTTTGTATCTATGCTACTATCCTGCAAATGGTCCTGATTTTCTTCCTTTGTATCTTCCTCTTACTGTGCCCAGTCGTATGTCATTGTCACAGGAGGGATGCTCTACAACTCCCGCCAAAGCTTTTCATTTTCTTAGTCAGTGGCTGCTGGGCAAAAGGACAGAAATGCCAGGGAATTAGGCACTTCAGGGAACTAGACATGTCCAAAAGCTGAGTGATTCACAGCTCCCCGTAACGAGATTGAGATGTGATGATCTTTCTCACAGATTCTTATTCTCTTTTACAGTGTCGTGAACTTTGCTGTTTGGAAGTTGAAGTGGCGGAGAAGATGCAGCAAAAATCAAGTAGGGTTATTTCTTTCTTATCTATTTACCAATAACTGCATGCTTACTGATGAGAGGATGCCCCTTTCATATAATGTATTAGTGGAATAAATAGTATTTACAGTATTCAGTGCAGTTAGCAACAGGTAAACACATTAGGTTGTTATTGATTTCAATGACTGCATCTTGTACTCCCTTAAGTATATGTAAATAAAGTCTATTAGACCTGCATTAATGTTGAAATCCCATTTCTATATAACATTGAGAACATTCAGAGCACCCTTTCTATGAAAATATCATCTGCTTTGCTCCTTTCCCTTCGCTGTCAGTACTCCCTTCAGAGCACTTTCCACTAGACAAAGCTGTGGTCCAAACTCTACAGCTCTGCTACCTGCACCCCACCTTTAATCAAGCCAGCACAATTTTCTGGTTAAATCATAGTGATATTTCTCATGGCCTTTTTTCCCCTTTTTTAGAGAAAGAGCTTTCCCTCACTGTGAAGGGCTCCTTTGAGGGGACGCAGGATATTACCCTGGGCCCTGACGGAGTGGCCAGCCCGTCGGGTCCCACAAAGTTCCACTACATCAAGTATGCGGAGCCAACACTGGACGTCATGTTACCGAAGAAGAGGCACTACCACCCTGTATGTTGGAAGTGACCGTAATGATGAACTGACCATGCCTGCCCCTCCAGAGAGTGGCAGGAGCAGGGAGAGGGTAAACCCATTACTGTTCTTGTCCTAAAGCATGTTGTTTTCCTAGTGGACCTGTAGGTACAGTACGGAGACGGGCTCCCCGGTTGTGATGCTGAATTCACTGCCCATGGGAAGGAAAACAACCATTGCAGAGGTGAGCATCGCTTCCAGCTGTTAGGAGTAAAATGTCACTCAGGTAGAAACCATTCCCCATAATATTGTCCCAGCTGGCTGCTAAGAGGGTCAGAAATGTTCTGATTTTTTCTCAGACCTTGAACAAACAGGAGCTTTGTTTCTCCAGCTGTTTTGTCCACAGAAGCAGGTTGTGCCTCCATTAGTCTCCATTATGTGCCAGTAGTGGATACAGAGACCAACAAGGATGTCAGAAAATGTGGTGATTCCTTCAGTACATCTCTCCCTGCGTACCGAAAGACTCACTGACCCCTCCTTTGCTTAGGCTCCAAACTGAAAGTTGCTCCTTGGACACAAGCTAGGAAAAAGTCAATAAACCTGCTCTTAGTGAGCCATGTGCTTCAAAGGACAATATATTGAAATACATTGGAACTATTAGACGAAGCATATGGATTTTAAAGAATGTAATGAGAATATTGCTTGAAATAGATGTATGTGCTGTATAATTTTGAATGAAATTAATAGAAGAAAAAGATCCTTACTATAAAAAAATGTGTTTCTGCCAAGAAACATCTACAGAAGTCCAGATTATTAGGGATAATCTTATCCAAATATTAATTGTTACGTTGTGAAGAAGTAGGAGAACATCGGGTTCCAGGGCCATTAAAACATCCTTTCAGAACAGAGCACTTTTTGTCAGTTAATATGAAAGATGCGATAACAATTTTAAGACAGGATGAAGTCTTGGCAGAAGCAAATGCAGACTTGCAGTCTCTTCACTGTGAGAATGTGGCCAGGATGTCAAAGACCTGCTGTGTTTTAGAGCATAAAGAACGGGAAACGTACCAAAAAAAAAGATATTTCAGGATGCTGCAGAAAGCCTGTGAATAACATGGGAAATGGGACCGGCTGCATGAGTCTCAGGAACCTCCTATACCAAGATTGTTAATGGTTTCTGCAACCTGGAAGCATTTGGGATCTGTTGGTAGGGATGTTCTACTAAGGAAAAGTTAAGCTTTTGGAAATATATGCCGAGATCTCAGACATTTAACTTTGTGATTGCTAGACCTTGCTGGGGTCTAAATCAAGCTCTGACCCCAAGACAGAAAGGGAGAAAAGAAATTTTAAAATGAAAATTGAAAAAATACAGTATACATTCTTGTTTTCCAGGAGAAAAGATTTGACTTGAATGTGACAGCACAAAGCTGGTAAGAGATCTGCTTCTGTTCCTAAAGACTTGAGTTATTGATTTAGATATTGTTTTAGCCACATGGAAATTACACAAGCTGGCATTCTTAGTCTGAAAACTAGAATGTGCTTTTAATAAAACATAAAATACATGTACAGTATATGATACATAATTAGCCTTAGGAATATTTGGCTTTAATCAATACATGTTGATAAACATGTATTTATTTTAGCATTATCCCTTCCCTTCTGACCACAGAATATTATTTTTGATCAACGTCAGTCTCTGAAATTCACAAAAAGAACAAAAAAGCAGAACAGACAGGAGTAAACATTAAACTTCATCAGAATTTATGAACTTTTTTTTTTCTTAACTGGCAATACACAGTAGCAATAACTTTGTATTCTGTGAAGTCCAGTTATACTGTATATTGAGTAGAAATTAAGGCAGACAATGTGGCTAGTGATTTGACATTTATAGACATGCTCCTTAATATTCATCAGTAAACACGAAGATGTTTCATGTTATCCGTAGCTATATGTAACACACACAACCGAGCAAACTGATCTTTTCGTGTGTGTGCCTGATGAGGAAATAAAAGGGAAAGATAACTTAATTTTTAATTCAAACAGAGCTTTCTATCATTCATTTCAGAAAGGCCAGTGATTAATGACAGCAGGAAAACCAGTGTTATTCCAGGACAGGAAAAATGCTTCCCTCTTGCTTATTTTACTTCCAGAGAACTTTAAAAGCAGTTTGTATCTTGATTTACAATGAAAACTGGCTTTTGAAGCTCCACCTAACTCCATTTCCCTTGCGTGTCTTCATTTACAAATACAGATGTAATAATTTGGCTGATTTTATGCAAATCCGATGGTGGAGAAATCTCATAAATAAATTTCACTACTAGTTTCATTAAAATTATGGACCCAGTAGAAGAGAGAAGTTCTGTCACTGAAAGAAAAAGCAAAACCCTGCCATTTTACAATGCCCGGCCAGGGCTAGCTGGCCAGCCAGGGAGTCCACGGGTAGCTCTGGCCTGAAGACACCATGCCAGATCTCTTGCCCATTGAAGTCTTGTAGGCACGGGGCAAGAAGTGACAAGAGGGACGAGGTTAGTGAGCAGAAGAGCACAAAAGCCCAGGGTAATAAGCTATAACTACAACAGTGGGGTTTTAAGGAATAACTTATTAAATTTCAAAATTGATGCAAAAGAATTCTTCCTCTGAGAAATATTATGGTTTACAACTTTTGAGTCAAGGTTGACGTGAAATACAACTGCCAGCGTTGACCTGTGAGACAGCTTGTGCAAGTGCAGACAGATCAGAGCAGTGGGGGTGAAATCCCACCCCACTAAACTCAGTGACCCATCTCCATCCATCCAGGGGCTGGATGTCACCAAGGTCATGCCTCCAGCGAGCAGGGTTACCCGGCCACCCGTGCCTGGCAGGTGGGTGGATGGGTTTCCTCCCCAGCGGTGCTCACCGCTAGAGGGGGATGTGTTCCCACTCGAGTTCCTCAACACAAGAATTTTCCTTCACCTTGGAACCCTCAACATTTGAAAATCGGGGTTTATTTTGCATTTAGAATGAGAAAATATCCCATGAAATAGGAAAAAATACACACACTTTGGACCATTTCCACGGATTTTCTAAACTTGTAATTCTTTTAGTTTTAGAATATTCATTTAAATGTTTTGTTTCATTTGTAAATACTGTATATTGTTTCTTCATCAATTAGTAGTAGCATGGTATAATGCCACTGGTTAAGCTTACTAAACGAAATAAGTTTTCTTACTTTTAAAAGTAGTCTGAATATTCTTGTTCCTGTCACATTGCCTCACCGTGTTTGAAGGGAAGGGTGCTGTAAATTATCTTTGATTGAAGTCCTAAGATCGATATGGGTGTGTTAATATGTAAAATATGTGCCTGTTTTTATCTTAGTAATTGTTCATGCCACCAAGACCTGGACATGCGCTTTGGGTTTGACTTATGTTCAGAGGAGATGGCTTTCCTGGGGAAAAGAAAGAGATATGTAGCAAGTGCCCTGAAAAATGTTTTTCACCTACAACAGGATCTGCAGGATCGTGAAGTACGTGTGTGTTGGGGAGGTAGATATTGAATTTCTAGTGCCTTCAGGTACTCTTCTGGATGAGTGGTCAGCAAAATGGGCCACATGTATCTGTTGTGCAGGTACCAGCTTGTCCATGTGTCTTAAGTACATTTGCTTCTGCTGCCAAGGTTTGTTATTGTGAGAAACACTAGTTGCAGTAATTGTGTCCTTCACGACTGCCAATTTGGAATTTGTCAGATCTGAGGTGTGTTCATCCCTGCCATCCTATGCTGTAACTGGCTTGGTTCAGAAATACTGTATGCAGATTAAATACATTACATAGCAAAGATTTCTTCCCCTGTTCAAGTTTTGTCATTTTGTGAGAGTTCAGGATAAACATCTCTGAGTGCTTCTTATAATATCTTCCCTTTCTTGCAGTTTTGAAATTCCTTAAAATAAATACAATTTACTTCAAAGTAACTTCACGATACTGAAGCATAACAGCATTGATGAGCGTAGCTTAACAACACTGGCTGTGAACTGGGTGTATTTCTTCATGGGGTTGGTATGTGGATTTTCATACAGTAGTAGTAGATGTGTGAAATAAGAAAAAAGTGGCAAAGGAGTAGGACGTATAGAGAAAATACATTGTTTCCTCCACAGAAAGGTTTCTTCTTGTTCATCATTTGTGCCCCTATTTGCCCTAGAGATGGGCAAGAACCCAGGTTTGGGTTAATCTCTGAACCCATGTTTATCCAAAGGGAAAAGCAGCAGTAGCAGTCATTGCTTGGTTTTGGAGCCTTTCCTTCTGAAAAGGGACCCGAGCTCTTAGATCAGGATCTGGGCTGGGTGTGGTGGCTAGATCCCATTGCAGTCTGGGATGCGATGTTGAATGCTGTTGATGTGAATGTCCCATCCTCCTCTGCCCAACAGGTCCCCGTTGTGGCTATCATCACGACAGGCGGAGGACTGAAGTCAATGACAGGACTATATGGCAGCCTCATGGGACTGAAGAAATTGAATCTCCTGGACTGTGTAACATACATCAGCGGGCTGTCCGGCACCACGTGGTAAGCCAGCTTGTGCAGAAGTCTTGACCAGGCCTTTTGAGGGTGACGCTGCTGCAGAGGGGAGCTTCTGAAAGCAGACAAGATCAGATTTTCTTCAAACATCATAGAAACAAAAAGTTTCTCAGTAACAGGCCATTAAATATTAGCTTGATCTGATATGCCGATTTTTTATTAGCAATTCTTTACTGTGCTTTTCAACTCTACATTTGCAGCAGTTAAATGTGTATATGACAATTATACCTGTCAAAATGGTTTCTAAGTAGTTATTGTGGATGTAACTGTGGATGCCCATAGCATCATGTATCTTCCTCTCTCCGCTGATGTCCCGGTTGTTGTTCCCATTAACTTCTGAAACTGGCTCTGCTTTCTAACTGGTCACACAAAGAAAACTGCAGGACAGTGCACACTTACCCCTGCAACCTGTCAGTTTGGGAAGGGACTAAGTTCCCCTGGGCAGCATTATTTCCTGTTCACAGGATGTACGACTGCCGAACATCTGACAGCCCTACATAGGGAACGTAGGTAAAATAGAGGATGGTGTTAAAATAAAGCATAGTGATACCATAAGATTAACAGTAAGTGATACAAAGCCAAGAGAGCAGCTGGTGTGAACTGATCTGTGGTTCAAAAAGAAACCAAAAACAAGCAAAGAAAATTTATGATAATTTTCTGCTCAATTTGTGCTTCAGACTTGTACCTATGTTCACACCTGGCAATTTTATCTCTTAAGCTGCTGCCAGTTCTGTTTAAAAAAAAAAAAAGAAAAATAAAAGAACATAGAAAAAAACCCTTATCCTTCAGGGCCATCTTTAAAACAGTCATAGAAACTCTGGAGTGTTCCTTCTGCTGGATGGAGCGGCAGAACGAGAGTATGTATGAGCAGAAGTGCATCCCTAAATGTAAACCTCTGCCCCCAAAGGCACAAAATTTCAAGTCTTTTTCTGCTCCTTTTGACTTTTGCTGTCTGTATTATCTTTCTCCAGGACCATGGCCAACTTATACAGAGATGCCTACTGGTCGCAGAAGGACCTAGACTCGCATATTGGTGAAGCCCGGAAACAAGCAACCAAATGCAAGATGGGCTGTTTCTCTATGGATCGCATGAAGTACTACAACAAGCAGCTTTGTCAGCGGAAAGAAGAGGGATACAGGACATCATTTATAGATCTTTGGGGGCTCATGATTGAGTACTTACTAAATGATGGGGTATGATGTATATTCCATTTCTTAGAGAAGCATGTATTTTTCTCTTAGTGAATGGAGAGGAAACTAGCCCATCATTTGAGAGAATGTCCCTCAAAATAGAGTGGAGTTCTCCATGTCAACAAACTCTCAGATTTTTTAATTTCCTTTAATGGTCTGCCTAGGGAGAAATGCATCCTATATGTTAATAAATTAGGTTGTGGATGCAGCCATTTGAACTCTGGCTGGTATTTAAATAGAAGCAGAGGCAATCTCGGGCAGTCTGCCTAAGATGCAGATTATGCATGCAAAAATTGTTCAAGATGCAAAGCAGAGTAATCTCGACAGTGTGAAAATGATCTGAAGCAAGCATGAAACAGCTAGAGTCCTTGGTGATTTGCATCCACTGGCAGGTAACTTGATCTGCAGGTACGCTAGAGGCAGGTGCATATTTTACTTTTGCTGAGAAGGACTGCTCAGTCAGTAGCTGGTTTAAGTGATATTAATTTTTACAAGCAATAACAAAGTTGCTTTTCTATTATTTGAAGTGGTTTCTACCCCTACAGTACAGCAGTCCACTCCCTCTTCTCTTCAGCTGGACCACAGTTCAAGGATGTGTGCTTTGGCACTTGCCAAGCGGGAAGGGACGAGTGGTTGAGGATTGAACAGAAATGTCCTCCAGTGGGAACAGAAATGCTGCAGTCATTCAGCCTTTCATTTGGGTTTATTTATTTATTTTTATATAAGTACATATATATTATCATATATATGTAAACAGAAAATAAATACATACAGAGAGGAGTACTAAACAAAGGTATAAGCTGAATAGCTGCCTCTCTTTTAATATCACCTGGATGAGGTCGTCCTCACAATCTAGACAAACATCTTTCCCTTAAGCAGCGCTGACTATTGCTATGTAACCATTAACCTCTCCCTAATCTGTCAGAACTAGCTCCTCTTAAATTTGTCAGCAGTTCATGAGATTTTGTGTTTTTTACAAACCTCTTTAATGAGAATATGCTTTTCCAGAAAAGAAGGGAAGCTGGGTGGGATGCAAATAATTTGCTACCAAATTCCAGTCCCCTTGCAACACTGGACTGTGATAGCTGTTGTGCACTAAGAAAGGAAACTCAATGCCGACATGCTCAACGGCTGCCTTCAGCCCCAGGAGAGCAACGACTGCTCACTACGCTCCTCATCCTGAGGGGCAGCTTGCCCTTTCTCCTACTTGCCAGGCCGGTGCTTTCTAGTACATACAGACATGCATGCAGAAGTAGTTTTCCCTCTCTGCACCTTTTTGTGAACCCGTGCACAAAGTCAAGCTGGACCCTGGGAGACTGGTTTGTCACCCGTGGGTGGGTGCCTGCAACACTCTGTGCAATGGACCTGCCATGGCACGTCCTGCATGCTGAGGGCAGAGCCACCCGGCTCCTCCAGCACTGGGGCCATCGACCATGCGTTGTTTCCATCTCTTCTCACAAAACTGTTTTTCTTCAAAACCAGAAAGACCCCCACAAACTTTCAGAGCAGCAAGAAGCACTGTGTGACGGCCAGAACCCACTGCCCATCTATGTGTCGGTCAGTGTCCGGGACAGCTACAGCACCAATGATTTCAAAGGTAAGGATGATGTTTCAGATCCTGCGGGACTAAAACTGGCAGCTGAATTCCTGTGATTCACTCTTCTCTGCTGGGCAGCACTTGGAGAAAACAGTCCTTGTGTGTTACTTGCTTTCTGGAGAAATAACCTTTACCTCCATGCCTTACAGTTTTAATACAAGAGCTTTTTGAGATCAGCATTTCACTGTCTAGACATACACAGTTGAAATCCTGCCAGAAAGGCCATTTTTGAAATATTATCTGATCCACCTAGAATAAGAAGTACTGGAATTTTCCAGGAATTAAATACTGCTTTTTGTCAATGCCCTGTTATAGTTTCAATATGAAGAAAGACCACATAGTTATGATACAGTTTGGGAAAGCATGCAACCTACTCCCAACTGATACTTTTGCTTTGCTCATTGTTTTGGTAATTTTTTTTTCCATGAGGAGAAGCAGCTGGAGGAGGAGAAGAGGCGGAGAAGAAATTCAGATCGAATTTTTTATGGTTGAGGTGAAAAGATGAACCACTTCTGAGTGAAAAGGAAATTATGGTCCATAATCTTTCTGTCCCAGTCTTTGCTCACACTGCAGTTATATCAGAAAACTGCACTTCACTTGGACAGGATATGAGAAAGTCAAAGACTAGTTCTGTCTTCCTTAGTAACACACAAACAGAGTATAATTGGCCTCTTACAAAAACCCTCCCTTCTGAAGAGCAGAGTACCTGTCTTTGTACATAACCGATTTATTCAACAGAAGTTAAATTATCTGTATTGATAACATTGGAAGCATTTTCGCCTAGATGTGGCATACGCAAGGGCAGAGTGAAACCTTGCGCACGCAGGAGAACCCTGGACTGGTGCGTGCATATGGGGTGTGTACGAGCTGGAGCCTTCCCGTGCTTGTGCCACCGGCAGCACCGCCATGAGCAGCGTAACTGCTCCTGCCTCCCCATCGTCACAGTGTCTGAGCTCAGCTGCCTGGCCCTGCAGGAGGTCACGGATAAGCAAGGCTTTGCCAAGGCAGCGTAGCAAACAGGAGTCAGACCAATGTGTGCCCCTCTCTCCACACGCGGCTGAGAGCCCTCTAAGTGTCCCGTTGTGGCTGTATTGCAGAGTGGGTGGAGTTCACCCCCTACGAGGTGGGACTTCTGAAGTATGGCGCGTTCATTCGCACAGAGCATTTCGGAAGCGAGTTCTTCATGGGACGCTTGTTAAAAAAACTCCCCGAATCCCGGATCTGCTACCTTCAAGGTGATGTATTGCGTTGTCTTGGCACAGAGGCACTTTGGAGGGGTGCAATGCTGTTAACCAAAGGGTAGATGTTTCTGGTCTAACACACTGAATGCTGCTATGATATCACCTGCTGGGAAATGGCAGTGTGTGTGGGGGGGTCGTTTGTTCAAAAGAATACAGTAAAAAAATCCCACATCTTCAGTTTCTTGTCACTGTCTTGGTCCGCGAAAACTTTTTAATGTTGTCTGCTATAGATGGAATAGATAAAGCTCCTTAATTCTTTCATTGTAAGGAAGTTTCCACTTCTTTGGTTATGCTTCCAATTTGTGTCTGAATGTACTCCAACTTAAGAAAATTTTGAGACAGCAGGAAACCTGCAGCTGTGCTTCCACTGCGAGGTTTAACTTCAACTCCATGTAGAGAATTCCGTCTACTAAAGATGCAGGCTGCCCAGGATGAAAAATGAGACCAGAAGTGAAGGGTCTCTGAATCTCTCTGGTCAGTCCCTGACTTGTACTGATGGGTGTTTGTAAAAGTAATAATATCCCTTTACCGAGGAGTCTGAATCACTGGCAGGTGAACACAGAGCAGTGTGAGTTCGATTTCAGTCATCTCTTCTTATACTCCTGCTGCTTAGAAGCTCCTTGGTTTCAGTAAACATGCTGTGATATTAAATAGTCCATAATCCCAAGGAGTATCATTAAAATAATACCTCCTGGGCTGGCCCTTTTTACCTGGTCCACTACTGGGAAATTAATTTTCTACATACTGTACTGGTGTATGCTGTACTGGTATCTTGTGCCTCACTGAAAATGAAGAAGTCCAATTGTGGTAGACTAATTAGAACACATATTTAAATTTACAATGGCAGGTGAAATGGTGGCATTGTGTTTTGTCAACAAAGCCACCAGCACCCCTGCGGGGAGGCAGAGAGGGGCAGTCCTGGGTGGAAAAAAGAGTGCACAGTGGAGCAGGAGGCCACTGTGTCTGTGAGCTTTTACATGCTGCAGTGTGAGATTTTCTCTTACAAACCAAATGGCTGAAAAGTCAGTTCATCCCACTGTGAAATAATACAGGGCACGTGAAAGCTGATTGAAGTGTGTGCAGAAAAAGAAGCTGGAGTAAGGAAGACAGGGATGGAAAGGATGTTTTTATGATGTCTGTATTATGTGAGCTCTTATTTCACTTCTTAAGTGAGTGGTTTTTTTCCTTTTACTTCTCTCCCATTCTCCTCTCTCTTTACCATGTGTCAGAGCCATGTGGTAGGTTAGGCACAGAACTGATGGCAGCACGACCTGATCCAGTGCCGCAGAAAGTTAAGAGGAATTTAACAGCCCAAAAGTTTAGAAATATTTGAATTAAGACCATTCAGAAATTAATCCAGGAGGTTAAAATAGAAGGACAAAGGCAGTTTCTTGTTAGAATGTGTCCTTGTGTTCACTAATTTCTTTTACAGGTATGTGGAGCAGTATATTTTCTGTGAACCTATTACAAATATGGGGACTATCCCACAGTTCAGAGGACTTCTGGACGAGGTGGACACAAGACAGAATAGAAGAAGTTGGTGAGAAATTGTTAAGCCTTTCACTTATGGTCACTTAGTCTTCTGGATGCCTTTTGGCATCATCCTGTCAACTATGTTGAAGCCAGCATCATAGGATCCTCCCAAGAGATAGCAACTTCCCCTCCCACCGTAAAGACTGAGAGGAAGAGGCTAATCAGGGAAATGCTGCTGTAATTACCAAAGTTACTAAAACCCTACTGATTAAAAGGCTCTGTCCTTAAGAGGAATTTTTACAGGGGTCATGCATTTCTCAGGAAGTGTTTTGGCATTGCTCATTCATACTCAGCCATACAGAACCAAGAACCAGTGGCAGAGAATAAAGTTATTTTTACTGCCTGTGCAGAGAATAAACCTGAATATCAATTGGTTAATCAATATTTCCTGGGTTTATATTGTATTACTCGGTACAGTAATTACCGCACTGGATTCATCTTGGCACAAAGATAAATGAGGCCCAGAGGGTATTTTCTGAAGCAATACAGAAACCATGGTTTTATTGCTAAATCATTTAATATGATAGTAACTATAATTACAGACATCCTGAAAATAAAGAAATGCATCTGTGCAATCATGGAAACCACCAAGCCTCTCCTGCTGCATTGTCAGCCACTTGGTCCAGCAAAGCAGGTTGTGATTTCAAAATACCACACCTTGTGCCGTTTCTACTTTTCACCCACATATGTGGTCATGTAGTCACCCTGAAAACTACTTGTAGTTTCTAAATACGAATGTATGCCCCATGTTTCCCTGGGATGCTCTCACTGTACTGATTAAGCATATGGTCATGTAGCCACGAGTGATTATTGGGTAGAAGTTGTCACTGTTGCAATAGTCCCTGTGGTGCCCTGTTGTTGCCCATCTGACTGAGTGGGAGCATACGATTCAGCCCCATATTCTCCATGCTTGCCTCTGTTTCATGATATCTTCCTGTGAGGATATGTAACTTTCTGACAGGACATTCTCTGAATTGCTTAGTTCCCTTAAGGTGTCCCTTTTTCAGGACTAAAGACTGCTTCTGATGAACTGTCTTCAGGTCAAAGCTAAAGACCATCAGAAATGAACATCAATCAACACACAGTTCACCAGTCTTTCTCCCCTCCTCTAGATGAAGACCCAGTGTTGCCTACGAGACCCCACGAGCTGAGGACTCGCATGTACACTCCTCCTGGCCCCCTGTCCAGTGCCCTTCGGGGAGCATTGACTGACCGCTTCTCCGTTGCCCAGCACCACAATTTCCTAAAGGGCTACCAGCTGCATAACAACTACCTGGAGAACAAGCACTTCTGTCGATGGAAAGGTAGTGGAGACTAATATTTAACAGGCAACAGGTGGTTTTGGGGTGGGGAATTTAGGAAAGAACCCTGTCAGGCTCGGCAGGGGAAAAAAAAAAATCTCCTGAAAGGACATTTCTTTTCTGAATGGAGAGAAGAGACTAAGACTGCACTGTTGCCAGGTATTTAAGACTGGTTTTAAATGTAAGCATGTGTTTATGTGGTTTAGCTGAGATCTCTGTGGTCCAGACTGAAAGGGTAGGCTTGCAGCCCACAGAACCAAATTTAAAGAAACAAAGAGCAGAGTGAACATGGGAGAAAGCTTAACTTGGCAAGACTGTGCCTCTAACTTCAGATGCAACTGGAATATCCCAGAAAATATGATCTACAAGAGAAAGCTGCAAGGGAATGGGGCTTTGTAGCCCAAAGGATAGGGAACTGAGGGGGAGGCATAAATCCAAATGTAAAAAGGGATGGGAATATTTTGTTCTCCAAATCAGTGATGGACAAAAGATGAAACAATGATGGAAATGAAGCAAGGCAGATTTAGGTTAAGTATTAGAAGTAGCTTACTGGCACTAATGAGTATGACAAGTCACTGGAATATATTGCCTGGAATCTCAACATAGAAGATTTTTCAGAACAGAAGCTTAGGTGGCATTTTGCAGACCTTCCCACACCTATTTGACAACCCAGTAGTGTGGCAATTAAATTAAACCAGGCCTCTGGGACAGTCAGTTCCACCTTGAATTTCTTTTTCCAGTCAAAATACCTACAGATCATTTCTTATTCCAAGAAATATTTTCCTTTTAGACACTGTGTTAGACTCACGTCCCAACCAGCTGATGCAAAATTCTGATCACCTGGGCATGATAGACGCTGGATTTTTCATCAATACCAGCAGTCCACCACTTTTAAGGCCACAGAGGGAAGTGGATGTCATCATATATTTAAGTTATACTACTGGATCTCATATATCGGTGAGGAGGATCTTGTTCCTGTGTGTTGTCTCTCCTTTTGCTTGTAAACGTCCAGCCTGTAGCACCTAGAACTGCTAGTTATTTTAGCTGTTCAGTTTTTAACTACTGCATTCCCCTACCTTTTTCACTGTAGTGATTAATATCATTCCTATTTCTTCCTGCCACTCCTGGAATCTCTCTTGCTGGTTTATAAATATGTTGAATTATTCAAGAGGACATCAGCATGGTCTCTTTCAGAATGCTGGGAAGAGCCTCTTCTGCTTTATGCTGAATCAAGCAGGTTTCCAGACTCTGCACAGCAATATGCATAAAGATGAAGAAGTGATTTCTCCTGACTTAAGTTACAATATAAAAGGGTTTAAGTGGATAGTCAGAGGCAGATCGTTCCTGGGTTGACAAATAAGATGCTACTAGGAAAATTCAATGACAAGCACCTTCCTGCAGAAACTCCAGTTTCATGGAAATAAAGTTAATTAGCTGTCTATAAGGCCTTGCAGAAAAGAAATTTTGGTCTTTATATCTCAGAAACTGAGGTTAGTTAGAAACTTGCTATTAAGTATCTTGGCCAACTTAAGTGGAATTATTTTTTGTGAATGAGAACATGTGTGCTGCTATTAATAAGCCATATGATGCATGAGACACACATGTAATGAAGTTTCATTTCAGCCTCATACATTGCCTAGATTAATTTTATGAAGAAAGGCTGATGCAATTTTAAGCACTTTCGTAGAAACTGTTTCCTATTTGATAGCGTCCAATGTTAGGTGGTGCAGAGTAAATAATACAGTACATAGTAGGACATGATATTGTATTAAACATTTCAGGGAAAAGGTACAGTATAGCCTAGTACTTCAGACTTTCTCAGTAAAATATCAATCTCGGTTAACACGGTGGCTATAGTGCCTGCACAGGCAGAGACATAATTGCACATTCAAACTCAACTGTCTTATCTTCTGGCTTCCAAGCACGTAATAAGATACCTTAAACATTTCTTGCTGTGGTTTTCTTTTCTAATTAATTCTATACAATACATTAAACACAGGTTCTTTCATTTACTAAAACTACATGCTTTACCTTAAACTTCTGCAAACTGCTTCCATTTTTTAAAAAGCAGAGTCCTGGATAAATTCTCTAACTCTGAAATTGTGTTTACAGCTTTTGATTAGCATTCTGGTTACTATGTGTGGTAACTATATGTAGAGTAACCCTTGATAAGAAGGAGCTCACCCTATGGATCTGAGTCACTAAACCTTAATACTAGATAAGTGTTTGGGGGCTTTAAGACAGCTGAACTGAGTTCCAATGCTGACTATTTCTGTGATAATCCAGTCTCTAGATAAGGCGTACAAATACTACTCAGAGCAGAAAATCCCATTCCCCAAAATTTCTTTGACTGATGAAGATAAGAAAAATCTGAAGGAGTGCTACCTCTTCCAAGATTCAGATTTGCCAGGATGTCCGATCGTGATTTTTCTTCCGCTTGTGAATGATACCTTCCAAGAGTACAAAGCACCTGGTAAGTTACAAGTGATGGCAAAGCATTAAACAAAAGACACCACTACCTGCTTCCCTGACTCAGACAGAGCCTTTTTCTCTGCTGATGGCTATCTTTGCTGGCTGGGTTCATGGTGGAGCACTTTAGCTAATTAAAATTGTTTTCCCCATCCCTGCCAAAGCTACTACCTTCATTCATGTCATCCTTGTGGCCCTAAGAGAGGACAGACACAGCCCTTGTCTTCCAGATGGTGTTTACCTTCATGTCCCTCCCATTTGTGATATAAAGTGTTGCTAGCTAATTGTAAATTTTTTTTCCTGGAAAAGTATAGCTGTCTCAGATTATTTTCCCCTGCATATATTGTCTGTTGTCCAGGGATTTCATTCTACACTTGAGGCGGCATAGTGTCATGTATGAACAGGGCGGGAGCAAGAACCTAGATTTCAGGCTGAACTCCTGCAATGTCAAGATCATTGTGTCTCCTTTTGGTACAGCATCAGCCCAGGGGTCATTTTGCTCACTGTGTTGTGCTTGGGGCCTGTCATTCTTCTTCTGCCAGGCCACCTGCTTTGTATTCCTCTCCTTTACTACCAGTTACTAGGATGCATTTCCTTTGCTCCTTGGTAGCAGGGGGGTAAAGTCTAAAATTCTGCTTTTGTGGAGTTGGGGAGATGCAAGAAATGGAAAGGCAGAGATGGATCCTTGTGGCAGGCCCCCTGAGACTGCATTCAGGATTACAGGGACTTTAAGTTTCCATATATTTCTATTATTCCCTTCTCACTTAAATTCTGTTCTGTTACTAGCAACTTGCCTCCCTCAGCTGGGGTTCATAGAGGTTCCAACTGCTCAGGATAAGACCTGCAGTGCACCTGCAGTGGCTATTGGAGTGCCCTTTCAGGCTGATACCCTTGACTGATCCATGGCTTTAATGAGACAGATGTTTAGGAGTAAGCTGTAGATGACCATTACAATGCCATCCCTCACCTCTCCCTTCTGCCCTCATCATTTCAGTCACCCAACATTCTCTTGACTAGGGGTGGGGGTACATGACCTGCATTATTCATTCATTGAAACCCTATTAATCTTCTTCCGGAGAAAAGTCCCCCTCTTTGGGCTGCTGTGGACAGCTTGTCACTGACTGAGATAAACACCACGTCACAGCAGCAACTTCCTTTTCTCTCCAGGTGTCAAGCGCTGTTGCTCAGAGATGGAGGAAGGACAACTTGATTTGACCAGTCGCTTTTCCCCCTACTGCATGTTCTCGGTCAGGTATACCGATGAGAATTACCGCCGGCTGCTGAACCTCAGTGAATACAACATCCTGAACAACTCACGGATGATTATGCAGGCCTTGCAGATAGCGATGCAAAGGAGGATGCAAAACATGTGCTAATCACCCATCCAACTGCCCCTATCTTCTGTCATGCTCTAGGACACAGAAGGGACATAGCTTTTTGAACACTGGCCGTTCTGCACTACAGAAAGAAACTAGCCCAGGTGGCTCAGTGGTTTGTTGGGGTTTTTTTCCATTCCCAAGAAATGGCCTCTATAGGCAAAGACAATGCCTGGGAAATTTTTACATATGCTTTGTTCCCTAAATTAAGGTTGTCTGTAGAACACTCTTTACTGAAATACTTGTTAGATTTTAAAAATAGTGTTATTTTAAGCCTAACTTATTATAATGTATGACATATAGAAAAATCATTTTTTACCACCACAGTGCTACAGTAATGCAACCCAGCCAACACACCTACAGGCCGTAAGAAAGGGGTATAAACTTCTGCTCCCCACAATTCTTCTTCGTGGAACACAAGGTGCATGCAACCCTGGAAAATGAAGAAAACCTGAGACACGACTGGAAGCTGGTATTGGATCCCTGGGTCAACTCAGTTTTGCAGGTGTCCTGAAGAGCAGCTGCAGAGGTTGGAAATGTAAGAGGGACAAGTGTGTGCACACAGCCAGCCCCATGAATTGCATCCACCTCCTGGGGTCTCTTGGGCTGTGAATGAATCATATGTAGATGGAAAGGAACAATTTAGGAGGAAATGGCGTAAGGTTTTTCAAGTAAAAATTTTTTTAAAGTGAAAGGTGTAATTTGGGCACATCAAAATTTCCTGTGAATTTATGTCAGTTTTGATTGTTGTGACAGTATATAAAAAAGTCAGCATTTTATTTTGACACTTTCAAAATAAAACACCCTGGATTTTTTTCTCCCAGTTGAGTTACTTCTTATATTAAACTTCCTTTCTTAAATTATAAAGTGCCTGAAATGAAAATATTTTACTTCTGTTAGACAATGAACACTTTGTTGTTTTACTCAATGCAATTTGTTTCAACAGTTTAGGACATATGCTCATCAGCAAAAATGCTTATTTGTTTAGTTCTGCCTGTTCAATCTGTGCAGATAAAGAGGAGTGAGTTAGTAGTTTGCAACAACTAAGACCATCTTAAAACAATCTGAACAGACCCTCCGTGGGATCTAGCATAAATCCACCAATAACATTTGTTGTGGGTTTGCATTTTTAAACTTTGTCCATTTTCCCTTTTATGGAAAATATCTTTTCTGGACTGCTGAAAGTGCTGAGGGTGAGCTGTAAAAATTATAAATCCATAACAAGCTTTGCATTCCAGGAGCAAGTCAAACTAAAAATACTTTTTTATTATTAATAAGTTTTGTGGCCTAATGACAAATAGGAAAATTTGGAACAAAGAGTCTATTCAGTGAAAAAAAAATAATCTATCAACTAGATGTCATAATCTAGGGCTAAAATAAACCAGGGAAAATGCTTGGGTGAGTTGAAACATTTCATGTTAATATTTTACAAAACGTCTTTGTTTTGAAACATAGCTTCTTTTTAATAGACCACCTACCTCATCAGCCCAGGGAACCCAACCTGAAAATAACAGGTTTCATTTACAGCCAAATAACATGTTTGGCTTGGTGCAAAATGGCACTCTGAGGATTTTCATTTTGGCAAGAAACAATGACAAATTATCTTTACAAAGTGGTTCACAATGACTTTTGCTGATATTTTTGGCATTTATGATGTCAAACCAAAGCCTACTTTTTTGTGCAACTGTAGCCTAATGTTACAAGCCTAAAGATCAGAGCATAAATAGTAACATTTGAAACTCTTTATATTTTAAGTGAATATGCAATTCTGCTGTTTGGTTGGGTTTTTTTTGTTCTATAGTAGTTTCACCAGTCATAATCAGAAATACGGTGCTATGTTAACCCTGGGAATTGCCTCCATTTGAACCTGAAATCCCTGGTGTGAAAAACTAAACACAGGTTTTGGCCATAATCTCATGCCACCTCCAGCTCTGAAGAAATGTTATTTACATACAGATATTTCTTGTATACAATACCGGACAATAAAGGCTTGTTTGCAAAATGAATATTCTGCCTTGCTCCACATATTCAGGCATTTCAGTAATATGCTTCACGTTCACAGTATGTTCCTTGTTCCAGGAAAACAAAACTTGTTGTTATCTTTGCAAAGAGCATAAGATTATACCAAATATTTGCTGTGAGCATTGTGGATAAAGGAATGTCTCAGAGACAGATTGCAGGGGTACAAAGCGAGCCATGGTCCCTCCCTCCCACGAGGGCTGTCTCTGATGTGGATTGCAAATGTTATTTGTGAAAATGAGAGGGTTTTGGCCATTGGCACTGTGGGAGTGACAGCCTCAGAGCCCCAGTCCTGGTGAACAGTCTGGTCTATAGCTTAGCCCTTCAAGGAGATGTTGTAATAAAGTACTGCCTTTAACTATGACTGAAAGATGCCGATGTTGCCAAGGGGTTTCTATGACCTAATGAAAAATGCATTTCATCAAGCTACATCATTGCAGCTGGCACATGGAGGAAACATGCCATGTATGTAGACACAACTCTTTCTGATGTTGTGAAATAACATAGCCTACAGCAAAAATTTATTCTACCAAGTTGACCGTGATGACTGTTGACATTATTTTGCATGGGAATGCTCAAAGGGGAACTGTGCTCACTGGTAGCAACGTTTAACCAGTAAGCTCAAGAACACACAGGGAATGGGTAACTTTGTGCTCATAAACAGTGTACGAGGAGAGCAGGGAAGCCAAAGGATTCCCTTGCCCCAGAGATTTTAATTTGTTATGACCTGCGGAAGATACAACAGCTTTTGGCTGCCCTTTTTAATCCTGTTCCAGTAAGTTGGGACCCATGCCGGTTTCGATGGCACAGGGCTCCGTTGGGTGCTCACAGAGGCAGGTGCAGGTGTCTTGCTGTGGCGGTGGCTTCGCAGGCGTGCTGGGGATGGTGCAGAGGCTGGTGTGCAGCGGTGCTGAGTTTTGCCTCTGGCTGGCAGGGTTTATTGGGTCTGACATAGGTGCTTAAATGCAGCTAGATTACAGCCAGAATCAGCCTGAGCTGGAAAGTGGTGCAGAAGTATTCACAGGGGGTGGAGCTAAGCTAAGGAAACTCATTGCTTCAGGACTCTTCATCTAAACAAAAGTAATAATAACGAGCCATAGGAAAGAAGGGGGAAAGGATACAACAACTTGAGGAGAGACCCAGCCCTGCTGGACCAAGGCTGAGTAGATACAAACCACCATAAGAGCATGTCTGCTCTGCACACCTAGACCTGGGATTGGAGCGATGTGTGGTACAGAAAGCCTTAAACTGGCTTTTGCAAGAACCAATTTAGTTTGAGTGCAATAGTGTTGTCCCTTTTTTTTCATTAGCTGTTTTATCCTATCTCCTTCCTGTCACAGAGAACCTAAATCCAATTAATGTGCTGTTGCTGCATCTTATTGCAGAGTATGTATTTCTGTAGGCTTTGAGGTCTTGCTAAGTGGAAAATTCAGTGCTCACATAAAAGGGCATACTTCTCTTAGCTTTAGTTATAGACCTGCCATTGGCCACTATTGGGCAAAGTGACTCAAACAGCATACTTCCACCTGCTGTACAGGCAAAGGTATTTTTTCCTACTTATGTGACCACAGGATTCACCTTCCTAGCATAAGAAAATGGGAGGGGAATAACTACGTTTAAGAAATCAGGCAGAGGTGGGGCTCTGAGTCAGTTTATAAAACAGTTGCTCACCTGTATAAGACATTTAAACTATTGGTGTCTGTGGAAGCTGGGAGATGTGAAATTGCATTGCCACAGATAAGGCTGGACGTGTATATGACAGTGACCACAATGGAGCAAGATGGCATTTTGTCTCAGGTAAGAAGAGTGCAGAGCAAAGCAAGGCATCTGGGATCTCAGCTGGTTATGCTGCACATAGTGCAAAGGTGGTGCTACTTTCTTGACCTACCATTGACTATAAATGACTCTGTGTGGGATGAAGAAAGTCAGTGCCTCAAGAACTCATTATCAAAATCTAAAAAATGATAGCAAAAAAAAAAAAAAGGAAGTGAAAACTACTTGAGGAGTAAAAGTTTATTTACAAAGGGAGCATTTTGTATATTTAGGGGCTTTTTTCATTTTAGAGACATGATACAGAATAAGTATTAAATAGTATGGAAATGTGCTTCAAGGTGAAAGATCAATGACGGGGTGTGTTGACAGGAGACAGGTATGCTGTTCCTTTAACAGCCAGGGCCAGGAGCTGCCTTCCCTCCCGTGTGTCATGCAAAGGGTGGACCTTTTGGTGGCTGCTACACCTCTGCTGGGGCTTACTGGGACAAGCACGGCGCAGGCAGCGGCACCGGGCACAGCAGGAAACACCTTCTACCTGCCCTCATACCTGCCAAGGCTCTACGGCCAGCACGGACCATGGGCTCCCATCCGCTGCTGTTCTGCAGTTCTCACTTCCCTATGGGGATTGCTTTTAAGAGACAGGATGGTTTTTCCGGGGGTAACGTCGGCACTTCTTGTTGCAGGAGCTGATCACTCAAACCACTCGGCTAAGAGAAGGAATTATGCGGCTGAATTCTGATGGGGAGCAGTCGACTCCTGTTACAAAGGTACTGCAAAGGAGAATTTCAAAAGAAAGCTGTAAAGGAGACTTTCCTTCTGGGTGGAGCCTGGGTGAGAACAGACAAAGTTTAGCCTCTGCCAAACAGTCTAATTAGCTGCCATAACCCATCCAGCTTCCTCCATGAAACACTGTCCCGCTTATCGTTTTGATCACTTCACTTAGGCAGTCTTGCTTCATGTTAAAGTCCTAGTGCTGTTTTCTATCCTTGGCACATGGGAAATGAACCCTGTTTTAACAAGGCTAATATCTTTAAAAGGATGGGTTGGAATAGGCTTTCTGCTACATATGTCTTACTAAAGCACAAGGGCAAATTTACTGCCAGTGTAGGTGGTAATAGCTGTGAAATCGTGCCACTTACTCCCTCAAAGAGTATGGCACAATCTTGAAGTGGATTTTCAATGCCTGATTTCCTGGATTAACCTAATAGTTTTCCAGGAGACTTCAGACATGTTATATGAAATCTTTCCTCTAGGAAATGAGAGGACCAGATGTGGTGAAAAAGTTTTTTTGACCTTGTTCTCTGTAGTTTGAGGCCACTTAGTAATAATTAGGAACTCTCCCTTGTTCTGTTTCAAGCTGAGTTAAGCTGCTGAGCAGCAAGTGTTGTGCTTACAGTTTAAGGAATTGCCACCCCTTTCTGTTGATTAGTTGAATGGAAAACCCAAAGATGAGAAAATACTCCCTGAAACACAACTCTTTACACTGCAGGGATCACGGCAGCTTCAGAAGAACGAACCAAACCTCTCAAAGTTTTTAGGCAAAACTCACACCACTGATGGGATTTTGGCCATTTGTTATTTGTACCTCCGTGATGGCTAAGCCAAGGCTCCCTGGTTATGACAGGGCACATCCACATGCCTGAGTACTTTGTTCAATCTGCACTCCTTCCCTGGCTCTTTGGGATCACCATGAGCCACGAAGGCAGCTCCAGGGGAGCCGATCCCTGAAACTGGGTTGAGCCCTTCCAGGAAAGTGCCTTCTCCAAAGCCAGCCACTGGCAGCACTAGTTACTGGCTCTGTAATTACTGAACACTTTCCACCTGTACCTGCCTTATTTCTGTGCCTTAGGAGTTAGGTTTTAGACACAAATGCAAGTGCCTTTGGAGGTCTTACCCACAGCTACTCTTTGGACTCTTAGCGGTGGTTTGACATCCTTGATTTGCACACACGGTTACCTGCTGTGCAGCTGAACAGCACAAGTGTCGTTGGTGCCTTTTCCTAGAACAGGGTGCTTTGGTTACCTGGAGGCTAATTTTACCTGTTTCTTCATTAGCCTACTGGCTAACTGCCCCCAATCTCAACAACATATATTCATTAGCCCCCCAGCTGCATGCATTAATACACTCAGGTTAACCATTGAGAAAGACATCACATGGACATATATATTCCATCGAGACTATGAATATCAATACACTTCACTATTTATGGACAGCAAGCATGGCACATTATTAACACAGTACATACCAAATTGTTTTGCTCAGGCCAACTAGAGCAAAAGTCCTGCTCTCCTTTCCAGCAGTACCTGTGTCACACATCCGTCTCAGTGGGACTACTGAGGTCAGTGTTACGCAAATGCCACTTCAGGACTGGCAATGGTCTTTTTATAGTCATTTTGCAGTATAGATGGAGTGAGCAGGAGGTATCACTATCTGTCTGTGGGCCTGTAGTTGCACTAAACACCTTTTCCATTTTAGAACTTTTGGAGCAAAATTTTCCTGCTGATTTATATTCCAACATATTGTGTCTTTCCCACCTTTCTGTGACTGTAGAAATAAAAGGTTAGGTGGAAATGGAGATTAATGGTATTTATTTGTTTATTTTATGGTAAAAGGAAAAGGGATATGGACTTGTGTTTGGGGTCCGACGTGAGACCAGAACAGCGATATGAGAGACTAAGAAGTCAAGCATGAGGTCTTAATGTCAGAGACATGGGCTAATATGAAAGAGGGAAGCCAAAGGGAACAAACAAGAATTTCTTATCAGGTGTAAAACACTGAGTTTGCACTTCTTATCCAAAACAGTGCAAAGAAACTCCAGCCATGCAGAGTTTACATAGTTCAAAACTAGAGAAAAACTTCTCACAAGAAAAAGTCAGAGGTGAACTCAGCTCAAGAGGGGCAGTTGTGTCCCTGTAAATGATATTTGGGTATTTCTCTCTCTTGATCATTTCTATCTTCTAAATATGCTATCTACCTTTAGTATTCATTCCTGTCTTTTGTATGGCCTTTTTTTCCCCCACAGATAGAATCATCTCTGTGTTACTTACTGACTGTAAGAGTCATAAGAGCAAGAAATATCCACCAGGCAGATGTCTGTAAGTATCTGTAGTGCTCTGTACGCTCCCCTTAACCTTCATGGGTTACTAGCTAGTCCTGCTACATGAAAAAGTGCTTTCTAGATTTCTTCCATGGATGGAGAAAATCCTCTCACTGGCATGCTGGTTCCAGCAATGAACACAGTGTGTTGGTTTTCTTTGCATCAACCCTGTTCTGTGCGGAGGTAACTCTGTAAGGTCACAGCTGTACCTACGGCACATATTTCTCTGCATCACCAAAGGGAACAGGGAAAGCTCTGCAGTCTGTTGAAAGCAAGATATGTGGAAAGATCTCCTGTATTTTCCTCTGGAGTATATTTATGTAGCAAATACCACACAAACAGATTGGGATAATGGAGCAAATACTGAAAATGGAGTAGCCTTATCTCAAATTTAGCTTGTACTGAAAGCTTTCTCAAGGCTAAATAATCCAAATTACCATACCCTGATTCCCTGTGTAACAGCTTTCACAGATAAAACCCCATTAGGTGGTGTTACATTTTGTAGGTTCACTTCTGATGGCCTGCAACTGAAATATAATAGAAGATTGTAGTTTTACTTATGCAGAAATCAAGAAGCATTTTTTTCCCCTATGTTTTGGGCTTTTAAAAAATTTTCTGTCTGGCTAAAATAGAAGTTATCGCTGTGTTTCCTTAACGCTTGCAGACATAGGGTGCTGTGGTTGTACTGAATTATTTCATCCTGGGCTAAACTGATTGCCTGATGACATAGGAGAAGAAACCCCTTTGGTTTTAATGCATTTATTATATGTCTAACCATATTTATTCAGAGAAGAGTCGTGCCCCTCTTCTTTTTTCTCCATTCCTATTACCTAAATTGTAATGTTTATGTTGGACAAATATGTCATCATTATCACAGTGTCTCTCTGAAAGCAAAGCTTCGTGTTGTTCAATTAATTCTTTCTTCCAGAGCAAATCCTCATTTTAATTGTGTTTGTGTTTTTTAACATACAGTAAGCCAGACTGACTGCTATGTGAGCCTGTGGCTGCCAACTGCTTCAACTGACAAATTTCAGACTAAACCCATCAAGAATTGCAAAGATCCAGTCTGGAATGAAACCTTCTACTTCAGGATACAGAGTCAGGTCAAGGTACTGAGCTGGGACTTCCCTGTTAACCACAACCTAGGGAGCAACTGCCAGGTTTTATCCTTTTGCAAAGGGGACATAAGTAATTTTCTCAAGAGGCAAGGAAAGATGCAGAAAGATGTGAGAATAACATAGTTTTATGACAGTTTTCCATGCCATGAAAGACAAATATCTCTCAGCCATGGGTAGAATACGACCTTTGAGATGTCTGTGATTTCCTCTCATTCCTCCTTGTAGGCAGATGCCTACATAGAGTTGATTCCCCTCTGCCTCCTTCCTTTCCTGCTCTTTTTCTTTACACCCTCCCACTCCTCACAACAGCTGACTAAAACAGCTGTCCCCAGGATCTCCTGCTTTGAATGAAACCTGACACATTTCTAAAGTCTTTCCCTTCCCTTCCCAGAATGTGCTGGAGCTAGCACTCTATGATAAGGACATGGCTACTCAAGATGACCACCTCTTCACGGTGTACTTCGATATAGCCAAACTTTCCCTGGGAGAGCAAGTCTTCATGCACTTCAAGTGTGATTCACAGGTGAGGTCTGAAATAAGAAATGGAATAGGTTGGAAAGAACGTGTTTGTCTGCTTTTCTGTCTAAAATGTTATTTGCAAAATCTTTTTTTACTTCTTGTGTATGGATTGCCTAGACACATGAAAGGGAGTTGTTTTTCACTCTGACACGGGAAAGCCTCTTCTCACCTGGATCTGTAGGCACACTGAAGGGTTTGGTATTGGCCACAGAGCCTCACAAACTTCAGGTGTCTTCGCAAAATTGTCACTTTGCTGAGTCTGCCCCCATCGAGGATTGAGGATCGAGGACTGTATCCGCACCAGTACATGATGCTTTTTGTCAAAACTTGTTACTTAACCTAGTAATTAGGAAGTAATAACTCTGTGATAAGAACCAAGTGTCAAACCAGACTAGTTGCTAATTATGAACTGTGGCATGGGTGTTTAAATAAGGTGCCTAAGTCATGCCACTCCACTTGGCAACAAGAAATACTCCAATTTTGAATGTCCAGGGAGACTCTGAAAGTTGTACATCCCACCTCCCAGTATGCTCTGTCCATCCCTCTCCTTTTCCAGTTCCCTCCCAGTCTCTTGTGCATCTGTCATGCACCATTCCGTTGATTAATTACCTTATATACACACTCCCAAACTCCACTCCGCAGTTTGTTGCCTTGAAATGCCTTATTTGACCATTTCTTTCTCTACAAAATACCAGAGGAGCAGTGTGTGGACTTCCAGTAGCCCTTGGTAAAATAGAAACATTTGGCTAGTTGTAACCCAGCTCATTACTGTCTGGGTGGTTACAGGTGCCATATCCAAGCCTTTCATTACTGCGTTTGCACAGCTACAGTAGTAAGAGCTCATACTCTTCAGGCCTTCGTAAATTTTTTTTTGTCCTGTATTAATAACTTTTGGGTGTCTTTAGTGCAATAGGTAGTTTGAGCAACTAAGCAACCTACAGCGTGATCTCACTTCTCTGTTCATCATCCCTTCTGTCCCCACCTTTGTTTTCCTCTGTCCTGTGCTTTCTTCCTCCTAGGGATTATACTCTTCTCCACCACCCCATAGATCAGGCCTTAATGTCAGATTTACCTCTGCCCCAGTGCCCTCAACATGTTGCCAAACGAAGTGGTTGTCCTCTTCCACACCTGCTTTGCATGTCACCATTTCCACTCCTTACACCAGAAGGCTTTGGCTGCTCCCCTTAGCAGACCCTCTTTCTCTGGCTGGCAGACAGCACCTCTGCCTGGCTCTGTCCCTTGTGTCCCAGCAGAAGCAGGCCAGCCAACTACTTTCTTTGTTAAAAACTGCTATCACAGCCATCCAGAAACTTCCTATCGATAAAGAACCTTGAGGCTCAAGACACACAGATGTGAGGCAGTGCAGGCCTCTGTTTTACATGCTCTGCCAGTTGCAAATAGTGCTTACATACCTACATTGTGAGAGTGAGAACTTGCATTATGAGAACTGCCTGTAGACTAGTGCCAAAAACATTTTTCTTTCTTTGTTTTCCAGAGACAAGAGGAGCTAGAGGTGGGATTTGCATTGGATAATATGTGAGTAAATGTGAAATGCAACATAATCTGCAGCAAAAAGAAACAGCAATTCAGAGGCATGAAATAATCTAGCCTAATTGTCCAGTGTACATCATTCCTTGATGATGCTGATGACGAACACTATTTCCTGAGGAATCTGTGCTATGAGCTGTGTGACGAATTGGAGTGTGCCAGGATGACCTCCTATGAACTTCAGGCGGACAGGGAGAACACCCTAAAACCTTTTCTTTGCCCAGTGTAATGAATACTGTTTAAGACGAGAATACTGGGACTGCTGTTTTGTTACATGTTTGTCTTTAAGATCAGCTGGGAGGTTCACCTCCCTTCAAAGCACAACATGGAATAACGCACCGGATTTCTGATCTAGAGCCCTTTCTGTCCCATCCTCTGACAAACTGCAATTTTTAACAGACTGGATTCCGTGAAACCATCTGTAGCCTCAGCTTGGGGCTCACCATAAAATCACTGCATGGTTTGGGCCTGCAGTACCTTTTTTTTGTTTCCCCCTGAGCTCCAGGACTGGACGAGCCGGTAGGATGACAACTGTGCCTTGACAGTGTTGAGTGAGGAAACTTGTATCACAAGTCTCCTGGGACTTCTCTTTCAAATCCAATACACAGCTAAAAATAAGCAAGAGGAAAATCAGGAGAGGGGTGTGTCTCATGAATTAAACTGTAATTATACCGAGTTATTAAAAAATGTATTTTTCTTTCTGTTTCCTAGCTCAGGCCCTCCTGAAACCATCATTACTAATGGAGTACTAGTGGTGAGTGTTATGTTTTGTCATCTTTCTTGTCGTGTTGCCACACTTGTTTCACTTGACTCACAGTCCTCAGGCCAACATACCCTTGGACTGAGCAAAGCCAGCACTGAAACACTGTGATTTCCCACTTCATCATCTGCCTCACGACATATCCTCGTGGATGGCACCTGTGGAGAGGCTGCAGTTGGAACAGCAGGGAGGTTCCCCCATGCTAGCATCTCTCTGGGGTTGCAAAGGCAATGCATAGAAGTGGTTTAGGTCTGAGACATTGGCGCAGCAGTGGACTCTCCCTTGGACATCACTCCTCCCAAATTCCTGTATTGCCAAAGCAGTGGGGTTTCTCCTGTCCCAGGCACATGTCATTTCCTGCATTCATAAATGCGCTTTTTACACAGGGACTTCCTGGCCATGCCATTTGCTCATGTATTAGCTTTGTTTCCTCATTATTTTTGTTTAAATCAGTCCTCTGCATCTCTGTCAGCATCCTGGGAGTGCTGTTTTTCACTTTGCCCTTACCTTCTCCCTTCTGCAAGCCCTGTTCATCCACGCTGCACCCCCAGCCTTGCCCTGGCTGCATCCAATTTCTCAGAGACTCCTCCTGTTCCAGCCAGAATCTGAAATCGAGGTCATGGTTGAGAGAAAATGTTTTCCTCAGGACGAAGTGCACTGCCTGTATAGCATTCATATCATCATCAGTAGGAGCTTAGACTAGGAGACAGAAACTCAGGCTGGAAAATTCCCTGCCATGAGGTATTTTATTGTTCGTGTCTCTTACAGTCTCGCAAAATCTGCAGCTTGGAAGTTCAGGTTGTTGAGAAGAAGAAGAAGAAGAAGAAGAAATCTTTATCAAGTGAGGTTATTTCTCCATTAGCTATTTTTAAATCTTGATGTGCTAATACTATGAAGGCAATTGGCTTAACGTAAGAATGGAAAAATACCCAATAAATCCAAAACATGAGGACAGCCTTGTGATATACTCTGTAAGAACCTTTGTTTCCAATTTTGATGAGAAAACTACTCTGTGTCTGCTTTTGTGCCACTTCCTTAGAGAAAGAATTCTCCTTTAAAGTGCAAGGCTCTTATGAGGGCACCCAAGACATTATGCTGGGATCGGATCTGGTCTTCAGCTCCTCCTCTCCTGCCAAATTTCACTATGCCAGATACAAGCAGCCAACGCTGGATGTTACGCTACCAAGGAAGAAACAACCTCCCTCCTTTGTATGTTATAACTAGACTTTATAAAACATAATAGTGGCATGTAAAGTAACATGCACCATAAAGAGTAACATTAATTTGCATTGTGGAAAGAGACTAACACTCCTTACAATATAAACTTGAATATATTTGTATTTTTTCAGCACTCCTGTGTGTGTGATACAGGCCCTGCAAACATGGAACTTCATTCCCTTCCAAGTGGAAAAAACATGATCTTAGCAGAGGTGAGTACCTGCTCTTTTGTGGGAGAGGTTGAGAAAGCTGAGCGTGGAACTCTGTACCCCCCTGACGATTACGAGGGTACTCTCTGACGATCAAAGCCTGTGACAAAAAAATGTCACAATCTAACAGTGGTAGGTCTTTAGGTGATAAGGCCAGGTTGTGCCTTGTTCTCTTTGAATGGGTATGGAAACACAGGGGATCTCGTTACTCCATCCTGATCTTATTTCATGCTAAACATGTGCTAAACACACACCAGTGGGGCACCTGGCCGAACTGAGGTAGCGCCAGTCTTTTGCTGATGCTCACTACGCTTTGCAAAGCACTGTTAGATTCATGGTTAAAAAAAAATCCATAGAGAACGAAAGGATCATGGCTGTTGTGGGGTGTAAGCCACAGAAAGGGAGGAGCAAATGCTGCGGTGTAGAATAGTAGTGTGGTTGCAGCCTGGCTGGCTGCCTAAGAGAGGTAATGTTAGTAGAGGTGGGTAAGGTATATATTATCATTACTTTCCTCTGTAAACAGCAGTTGTCCTCAGATGTTACATTCACTACAGAACACTGGGAATTACTGAACAACTTCCCTGACAATAAACCAGTGCAGTCAATTCACATACGTTGCTGGATTATCCAGAGTTCCCGATCTGTACCCACATTGCCAGGACAGCACAGGCTAAAATTCCTCCTGGGGCTGCAGGGGAGGAGTACTAAAGCAGGTTGTCATGCTTAACATTGTTCACATTCTTGCTTTCCAGGATAAAAGGTTTGATTTATATGTGAAGGCAGAAGACTGGTAAGAGACTTGGCTGCTCTTGGAGGCTAACTCATCCTTAGCTGAACTCATCTCACCCTTGGCTCTTTACTGGGGAGGAGGCACTCACAGTAGGATAGTAGGTTGTATGACCAAGTGATGTGGAATTCACATGAGCTGAAAGCAAACTATATGTGTAAAGTTAACAGCAGGTGTAGATAATCCATAATGAGACATGAATAAAGAAAAGATGCATAAAATAAAATAAATAATATTACAAGCTGGTTAAGCTAGTCAGCATTATGCTCAGCACCGTCTGTAACCTTTTCTTTAACACTGTGTAAGAGTGCAGCTGATCACCTCGTACTGTTGATCATGAAGTACGTAAACTTTGCTGCCTACTTCAAGGCAAATGTGAAAAGTTTTTCTTAGAGCTCTCAGTGCAGGCTAAAGTATGAGAGAATCCAGACAGCAGATGCCTCAGAAATTATCTGCAGGAATGTCTTTCCTTAGGTTTTCTTTTGATAAATGCTTAGAAATTTAGCAGTTCCCTTTTTCTATCTTTCTTTCATGCAGCATTGTATACCTGCTTGGGAGTGTAGGAAAGGCTTCTCCTGTAAAAGCGGTACTTTGTGGATCTGGTTTATTTCCTTGTATTGGAAACTCTGAGCTTGTCTACCAATAATAAAACGGAATATTCCTTTTTCCTGATCTCTGCTCCAGCCCAGACCAACTGGATGTGCGTTTAGGGTTTGACCTCTGCATGCAGGAGCAAGACTTTATCTGCAAAAGGCGGAATTATGTTGCTCCTGCTCTGAAGAAGGTCCTGCAGCTGGAACAGGATCTGCAGGACCATGAGGTCTGTAGGGCAAACATTCAAAATATATAATGAGTGCTTAGCAGTGGGGGCATAACAGCATAATATGACCTCTTCTTCCCAGTAAAATTTTTTCTGATCTTTTCTCACCTTTAAATTTTTGTACACTTCCAATACTGCCCCATACCTCTAATCCTACCCTGTTGTTTGTGTCCTTTGCAGTCGCTATCCTGAGTTTAACTAACTCCTCTCCTGCTACACCTTCATTGCAAGCCAGGCTAGATATTCCTTATACAGAAATGGCTTCTTCCACAGTCTTTACCCTATGGTTGTTATCCTTGTCGATAATCCTTCCTCCTCTCTTTGACCTGTGAGATTTCTTTTTAATTCCTGCCTTTACAACTGATTTTTTTCTCTCTTACTCTCTCTTTTGGTTTGAATGAATGCATTTTCATTTGTTTTTTACCAAACATCTGTGTTGAACATGTCAGAGACAAGTGTCAGTTATCTAAGCAAAAATTGTCATTACTTTTATTCCTGTTCTCCTTTATGAAATAAACGGTAGCCTATATTTCAGTAGAAATCATTTGGAAAGAATTCTGTGTCCTGACACGTGTGGTGCTGTCAGGCTTTGTGTAGCAGGAGGTTTCTGCTGAGAGCCTCAGCCAGCTGTAGCCCGCTGTCTGACGCCAGCCCTTTCTGTTTGTGTGCTGCACAGACCCCGGTGGTGGCCATCATGACTACGGGAGGAGGGATGAGATCTTTGACCGCCCTGTATGGCAGCCTGCGGGGGCTCAAGAAACTCAATGTCTTGGACTGTGCCACGTACCTGACTGGCTTGTCTGGTACTACATGGTAAGTAAGACTGGGCAGCTCTTGGCTGCGGTCTTTCTGATGACACCAATGCGCTGAAGCAGGCTGGGGCTGACGTGCATGCAGCAGTCTACCTATAACACCTTTGCAGCAGTCCTCTTTTTTTGATCTTCTTCCAAAATTAACAGATTAACGTCTTTTCATGGGAGAAAGTCACATAACGTGCAACAACATTAAAACAAGTGTTTTCTAAGGACAGCTTATGGAAAATTTCTCAAGCCATTTTGTCATGGATAATGACTGTGACTTCAAAGGGACCATGATAGTTTCTTGGGGAACTGAAGATGGGAAAACTTTGCTTAATTTCAAATCAAGAACTTAAAAAATAGAAACATAAAATGTAGCCATTGCCTACTTCAAACCTTAGTGTGGTTTTCTTCCATCTTCAATATATATTTCCTCTTCCTAGGACGATGTCAAACTTGTACAGAGATGCTGACTGGTCACAAAAGGATCTTGACAAGCAAATCAGCGAGGCTCGAAAACATATGACAAAATGCAAAATAAATTCCCTTTCCTTGGAGTATTTGAAGTATTACAAAAAGCAGCTGTGTCAACGGAAAAGAGAGGGCCGCAAAACATCTTTTATAGATCTCTGGGGGCTTGTCCTGGAATCTTTGTTGCATGATGGGGTACAGTATGTCATAAAGCAGCGTTTACAGTGGCTTGCAATTTTCTGAAAATTAATTTCTGGAGAAGATATTTTCCTGTTTGTTCTGAGACAAGTAGTTTGCTATGAGACTGTGTGTATGCAAATACACAGACATTTCCAAAACATTTAGTGGCAGTCTTTTAGATACCCAACCACTGTGGAAGTCAGCATTATTGCTTGTGAGATTTTGGATATCTTTTTCTGAGAAAACCCCAAGCTTAACATTTTGAAAAACTATTATATTTTAAGGGTTTTTTTAATATATATTCTGCAGGTGTTTCATTCAGAAATAGCAAATTTACAGACATTATCAATGCTCATGAGAGGTAATAACAAAAGGACGTGCAGACTTTTGAAATATGTGGGAGGTCTTACATAAATTTGCAGCATAACACGTTAAGCTGGTTTATACCAAAAGTATTGCTTTCTGCTCTTCATAATTTCCTTCCATTTTCATCCTAATGGGCTGTCAAATAATCTGGCATCAGATTGGATGCCTGTAGATATTTCAGTAACAGAATGCTCACAGGAATTCTGAAAAATATGGAACATTTCAGAATTTAAGCCCAGCACGCATTATACATTAGAGGCAGAAATATTTCTGCCCTACAAGCTTAGATGCAGAGAAAACATTCCTGTGCTAATTTTCATCTCAGTGTAACTGTATTTCTGGAATCACAGAAAGACAACCATAGACTCTCTGATCAGCAACGGGCCATTGATCGTGGTCAGAACCCATTGCCTATCTATACTGCAGTCAATGTCAAGAACAACTACAGCACTCTGGATTTCAAAGGTAATTGTGAGACTTCTGAGAATCATTTGTCTTTATGTTTAAGCTAGTAAATCATGGGACAGTCTTTATAGATAGTCTAAAAAAAGCCCTCTCATTTAAAGACCAGAACCTCAGCTGATGTCTATTCATATAATGTCCTTGTAGTCAGGTGAAAGTTTGACTGCCTATGCAACAGACTCAAAAATATTCCAAAGATTGAGAAGTCTTGTACCATGCTTATAACTCACTGATATTGGTCTGAAATATTAGACTTAAATGCAGAAATTATTTTAATTTTTATCTCCTTTCATTCCCATGATAGCAACATAATTTTAATCTACAGCTAAGGGGCTGTAGTAAAACATTGTTCTTTTCTTTGTGTTCCTTTTCACAGAATGGGTGGAGTTCACCCCTTATGAGGTGGGATTGCAAAAATATGGAGCTTTTGTTCGTGCTGAGGATTTTGGCAGTGAGTTCTTCATGGGTCGGTTGATGAAGAAGGTCCCTGAATCCCGGATCTGCTTCTTAGAAGGTAAGCTGTTAAAAACATTGGAATAAGTTTTGTTTTGTTTTTGTTTGTTTGGGTTTTTTTAATTATGAGGTATATAAACTAAGCACTGATAAAACACTGGTGCATGACTGACAGGGCAGTTTCACTGCAGAGGATAAATATCTCATTGCTGAATTAATACTTGCTATAATGGATTCAGCTTACTCTAAAAAAGAAAATTCATAATGATAGACAAATGGTTATTTTCTCTTTTAAAGCTACTTTGGAATAAAAACATAGTATCACTTCCAGTCCAACAATAAAATTCAGGTCTGTGGGACTCCACAGTTCTGCTCATGCTACTCCAGAAGGGTGAACTCCAGAGCCTCTTGCCTGTCTCACAGGTAGTCAGTAATTTGTGTGCTTCCTATAGAGATTTAACATGAGCCTTCATGCGGATCCTCCGCTGCATCAGGGTGTGTTTGGGCATGCCAGGTCCCCCCAGCTCCAGAGAGTCTTCTGCTTTGGCCACACATCACTGGCTCCAGTTTCCACATTGTCTGGGCAAGCCTTGGGGGTGAGAAGAGCATAGTCATAGCCAGAAGCATTTTTGCTGTTGACTGAAGTAGGGCATGGATACATGTTTTCCAGACAAAGAGACAAGCTGTCAACTTGTGAGTGGTTCGAGGTGCAAACTTCTCTTCAGCTGGCCACTTCACTTAGAGTGAGGGAGACGCTGTACTATTTTAGCCTAAGCCTATGCTGGATGTGCATACATTTGCACATCCTGAACCAAAAAAATAGTGAGAACTTGTGCCCTAAGGGATAACCAAAGAAATTTTTTCTCAAGTTCAAAAACCCATGGTCAAAACTGATCCCTTGATGTGCTAACAGCCTTATTCTCAAAAAAGGAAGTCTACAAATGCAGAGGCTGTAAGATCACGTTGTAGTTAGACCCTTATCAATATAATTCCCCACCAAATATCTCAGATTGCAAACTTTCATCCTTTCTTTTTATACAAGCCTTGTGATACTTGGGTATTTTCTGAAAACCCAAGGTCCTTAGGTCATGTTAATTCACAAAAATCTCACCATTCGTTAAAATATATATCCAGCCCTAAGTACCATAAGACAACAACTGGATACCAAAATAAGGTTTAAAAACCAGCAGTCAAATAAAAATGACACATCATCCATTTAAAACAAACTAAAGAAAAGCACAAACCTTGTGAATCTCATCTCATGAGAACAGTTTTGTGATCCATGATGTGTGAATGTTTGAGTTAGAAAGCTCTTTCCTTTTACAGGCATGTGGAGTAGTTTATTTTCATTAAATGTGTTATATATCTGGAATTCATCCCATTCATCAGAAGATTTCTGGCACAGGTGGACCCGGGACAAAATCGACAATATAGGTAAATTATCATACTTCTTCCTTACTGTGTATTTATTGTTAGATAGAGTTAATGTCAGATAAACCATCACACCCATCTGCTATGTGAGATGTGCACAGTGTATCTGGCATTTTTTGGAGTGTTTCTTCAAAGGCCACATTGCCTTTCTGGAAGGAATTGGACTCAAAGTCTCATACTGCAAAACATAATTGGGTAATTTAAAAATCTCCAGTCTTGTGATCTATGTGCTCACTGAGGGCTCAACACTGATGTTAGCAGAGGACTAAAATGTTCAGGAATAATAAGATTGATTTGTAAATGATTAATAAAGCAAAAAGATTTTGACTACATAAAGTAGGAACTACTGTAATACAAATAAGTACAACACTTATCCTTTTCCAAAGCCTGCACTCAGTCTGTTCCACAAGTGTGCATATGTCTGGTGCAGACTTTTATGGCTGCCTGATAGTGTGCAGGTTTTTTTTCTAAGTCTGGACTGTGTAAAGAAATGGTATTTGGCTGGTAAGAGTGGGGTTTTATTTTCTTTTTCATTTGGTCTCTTGCGCTCATCGAGTCTTTTATCCTAGGCCTTTTAAATAAATAAAACACTGATTTTTATTACTTACCTTGACATCTTGGGCAATGACCTTGCTGTAGGCAGGTAGAATTTAACAGCCTTTCCCCATGCAGAGGAGGAACCCCTCCTACCGCTGAAGCCCCACGAGCTGAGGACTCGCCTGTTCACCCCTCCCGGCCCCCTCAGCAGCGCTCTCCGTGGCGCTCTCACCGACCGCCCCTGTGTTGCTCAGGAGCACAACTTCCTAAAGGGTTTCCAGATGCATAATGACTACCTGGAGAACAAGCACTTCTGCAGATGGAAAGGTAAGAGAAGACCTGTGTGCCTGGGGAGAGGATAAAAAAGCAGAACTAAATGAAACCCCAGATTTGATATTAAACCCTATCTCCAAGGTGAAAGGCCATGTTTGGGCAGAATCACTATTAGACCAATCGGTTGTGGCACAGTGGGATGTAGCATGGTGTGGTGTTGAGCTCCATGCCAATGGTTTGCTGGTGGCACACACCTCCTGAGGCAGGGGCACCGGGTCCTGATGGTGGTTTTCCCTTTGTTTGAAGACATACTCGGTCGGGAGGGACAAGAAACCCCCTTCATGAATGTTGCCGTTGCAGGTTGAAACTGCACGTGGCTGGAGTTGGGAGGGCACAAGAGAAGGGATACAGTGAATCTCCCTTCCCTGAAGACAGAAACCAGTTAGGGCTCTTGTGGTCATGGTGTAAGAGTGGAAAACAGGCTAACCAGTTTTGCACTACTGCACTTACAGCAAGAAAAATCTTTCCTTTTAGATACTGTGTTAGACACATTTCCCAACGAGCTGACACAGTCAGAGGAATTCCTGTCTCTGGTAGATACAGGATTTTTCATCAATACAAGCATCATGCCACTTTTAAAACCAGAGAGAAAGGTGGACGTCATCCTGCATTTAAATTACAGTGCAGGATCACAGATACAGGTGAGAGGAATTGAAGCAGTCTCTGTTTCTTCTTCAACAGCTGTATGCCTGTAAGTTTTTAACACTTAAGTGCTTTCTCTATTGTTCCTACTAGAAGCCTTAACCACTAGCATTTTTAGCTTAATGCTGCAGTGTGATACTTCATTTATAGGCTGTACATATTCTCATATTTTTTTCTTGTACGATACAAAAGTTTAGTGCTAAGAACTCAGGGAAAACAAAACCCTTCTCTCCAATGATGTAGTGATTTCCAATAGGGGTTTCAGAGCTTTCACATAGCTAGCTTGGAAAATGCCCCCTTTGTTACTGGACTCCAAGAAATCCTGCACCCTGATATCCTCTTTAAGTCTTAGTGCTGTTCTGTTCATTGACCCAGGCTCTGGACCAGACCTGCAAGTACTGCTCAGAGCAAGGAATCCTTTTTCCCAGGGTGGACTTGAGTGAAAAAGACAGGAAAAACCTGAAGGAGTGTTACCTCTTTGATGGTGCTGAGACTCCAGGAGCACCAGTACTGCTATTTTTCCCACTGATTAATGATACCTTTCAGAAATACAAAGCACCAGGTAAGTAATCAAACATGTTAAAAAAAGGTTGACATCATGGCCAGCCTGTTAAAGGGACTATATTTAATACACCAACCCTTGAACTTCACTGTTGGCTCATTTCAATACATCAAACCTCTCTGTTGCCTAAAGTTACTTTTTTTTACCAGCTCAGATTTGATGCCGTGGCTGTGCTGTTTCATTCTCTAAGATAGTTTGCAGGTAACTTCAATGTATCTTCGTGAGCCACAGGTACAGCTCAGAACTGCAGTGTAGACCCACGTAAGAGGAATAATCATAATTTTTCTCCCCTCATCATGTGAAGCCGCTAATATCCACCTGAGCCAGGGACTGAGCTGTCAGTCTGAAACAGAATTATTTGTTTAAAAAAATTTTTAAACTCGCAAGAATAATTTAGATTATGAACTCTTGCTGTGGAGAGACATCTCCTTTCCCTGCTCTGTTAAGAGTTTGCTTGCTTCTGACCAGAGTAACTCCCATCTCTCAGCAGTGATTTGTCACACCTTCCTCCTAGGTCAGAAGCGCTTAGAATCAGAGATGGAAGATGGCAAAGTTGATCTCTATGGCCACTGTTCCCCTTATTCAACATATTCAATTCAATACACTGAGAAAGCATATGACCGTCTGGTTCAGCTGGGTGAATACAACATCCTGAATAACGAAGACCTCATTATGCAGGCCTTGCACACAGCAGTGGCACGGAAAAGGCAGAAAAAGAAATAACGTCAGACAAGGGACTATGCTTTTGTGACCCTTAACCTGCCGAGAGACTGAAGCTCCCTTAGGATCAGTCCGCAGGCTTCAAAGGATTCCTGCTCAACCCCACTGAATGGCAATCTCAGATGAACAAAGAAGAGACTGAAAAGAAACTTTTCTCCAAAGAATTTCACTGTAGCAATTCATTGCAATTCAGCTACAACAGTGGAGTACAAGTCCCACATGGAATAAGGTGCTAAGATGATAATGAGCATGGTGCTAGTTGCCTTGAGAAAGAGTTTGAAATGTTTAAGTCCAACGGGTTCAGGGCAGACCACATTAAAAGCATATTTTATTAACTTGGCTTTTATTTTGTGTTTGTGAGGTGGTGGTGAGGCAAGCAGCAACCTGTGGGCTAGGTTTGTGACTGGGATCATGGCACATTGTAGGGAAGAATTTAGAGAAAGAAAGGCACGTGTCATATGGCATCCTGTGGGCATAGATCACCTCCAAGGGAGGCTTTGGACAGAGGCAGAGGAGACGCAGGCCATGGGTACCAAATCACCCAAGAAGGCAAAAGAGTCTTGATAAAGTTCTCCACTGCTTGACCGCCAAGCTCCTCTGTGTGCTTCCTCACTGCTTCTTGGCTACCCATCCTCCTTCCCACCCCCGGTGTGAGTGGGTAGTAGTGTAGTAACTAGAAATACAAGCTGAACAGAACAACACTCTGCTGGCTTTAAACCCCCTCAGAACAAGAGCAAGGATGTGCAGGCCCTTGAATTCATCAATTCCGCCTGTGCTTGCTGTTGGCTGGGTCTTGCACGAGCTCAGCACCTGCAGAATTAGGAGGCACCCACATGGGGGACAAAGGGCTTTATATGGTCTCAGTGCAAGAAGAAAGATTTTGTGTTTTGCAGTAGGGCATCTAAAGAGGATATCCTGCTCCGGGAATGTTATTTTTCCCCTCTTGAGATAGCAAAAATTTATTTTAACTGTAATGTTGCTGTGAGCCTTGTGCCAGCTGTGAAGAAGACAAGAAAGGTGCAGACCTACGGAGATCCCTGGAAACTCTGGGAAGGTTTGCTATAGCAAGTACAGCCTTCTGCATGGCAGGCTGCTGCAGGAGGATCTGTGCCTCCTGAGCTGAATTTTTCTTGGACTGGCTCTGCACCAAATCCAGCACAGACATGCACATACATGGCATAATTCACCCATTTGGGCCAAATGTGCTGTGATGAGAGGTTGTCTAACCTAGGCTTCTGTCACTGTTCCCAGGGACGAGACAGGAGAGTGCTTTGCTTGCATCCATAGCAAAGATCCTCCAGCTCCTCTTGCATCCCTCTCACTGCCCAATTTGTCCCCTAGGGTTAAGATTCCTTACTTGTTCATTGAAAAAAAGCTTATTTTGATTAAGTTCATTGCGGGTAACCCATGGCCTAGGTTGAATTAATAACATAAAACAAAGTAATACTTTACAGACCAAATGAGTTTCTCCCAGAGCATTCACTTCTCAGTTACTACCAGACAGTATAAATTCCCTAATTCTTTGTGGCATCTATGTTATTAACTGAAGTAATATTGAAAGCAATAATATAAATAGGACCATCCTATTTTTACAGCATGTAACCAGTATCTCAAAGTAAGTAAAGCCTACTCAATATATGCGTGCATTTCTTTTTTTTTATGCTGTAGTTATTTTAGAAGGTTAGGTTGGAAGATGAAGCTTAAGTTGTATTGAGTTTCTCAGTGTACGTAACAGCACAGCATGTACAATTTGTAGCCTACTAAAACCACCTGTGATTACATTTCAGTGTTAAAATTCTTTGCATTGCAGAAGGAATAGAATAGAATATTTCAGTTGGAAGGGACCTACAATAATCAACTAGTCCAACTGCCTGACCAGTTCAGGGCTGACCAAATTAAAGCATGTTATTAAGGGCATTGTCCAAATGCCTCTTAAACACTGACAGGCTTGGGGCATTGACCACCTCTCTAGGAAGCCTGTGTTTGACCACCCTCTTGGTAAAGAAATGCTTCCTAATGTCCAGTCTAAACCTCCCCTGGTGCAGCTTTGAACCATTCCCACGTGTCCTGTCACTGGATACCAGGGAGAAGAGCTCAGCACCTCCCTCTCCACTTCGCCTCCTCAGGAAGCTGTAAAGAGCAATGAGGTTGCCCCTCAGCCTCCTTTTCTCCAAACTAGACAAACTCAAAGTCCTCAGCCGCTCCTCATAGGACATTCCTTCCAGCACTTTCACCAGCTTTGTTGCCCTTCTCTGGACGTGTTCAAGGACCTTCACATCCTTCTTAAGTTGAGGCGCCCAGAAGTGCATGCAGTCCTCAAGGTGAGGCCACACCAACACTGAATACAGCAGGATAATCCCCTCTTTTGACTGGCTGGTTATGCCGTGTTTGATGCATCCCAGGGTGGGGTTTGCCCTCTGGGCTGCCAGGGCACACTGCTCCCTCCTTTTGAGCCTGCTGTCAACCAGCACACCCAGATCCCTTTCTCAAGGGCTGCTCTCCAGCCACTCTTCTTCCAATTCGTATTTGTGCCTGGTGTACAGGATTCTGTATTGGGTTTATATGGTGAGGTTTTGGTAGCAGGATGGGGTGCTGCTAGGGTGACCTCTGTGGCTTCCAGCCACATTTCAAGGCTCATGTGCAGGATTTTATCTCTACTTTCCAAATGAGTAGATAAAGGTAACCACAGTGTGCTTGGCTAAGTCATGTCACTCTGAAGCTTTAAATAGCATCATCAGAGCCTGGTGGAAGGAGCAGGACACAGTGTTTCTGTAATGACACACCAGCCAAGGACAAAAGTGCTCTGTGCAGCTCCCTATTTTAAAATACAGGGGAGAAGGAGTGTCAGGGGAGATATCTGTGAAATGCCTGCCTTGTTCCTGTAAAGGAGCTCTCTGGATATAGTCACACTTTTATTTCTGTACTGCTGAAAAGTTATAGCTTTAACAGTGTGGTTTGTCCAGGGTAGATTCTCAGAAGATAGTTATTGTGGATTATGAATAGGTTCTGGCTCTCAGCTCTCCTTCACTTTGCATTTATCCTTCCAGAATGAAGCTCTGAGAGTTGGTCTTCTTGTACTGTGGTGGTTTAAGCCCAGCTGGCAACAAAGCACCATGAGACTGCTCACTCACTCCCCCATCCCCCCCCCCCGGTGGGATGAGGAGAAAATATTATAAAGAAAAGTTCATGGATCAAGACAAGGATGGGGAGGGATCACTCACCATTTATGGTCACTGGCAAAACCCAGACTCAAAGTGGGGAAAAAGAAAATCAATTCAATTTACCACCAATCAAATCAAAACAAGGATAATGAGAAGTAAACCCGAACCTTAGAACACCTTCCCCCCACCCCTCCCTCATTCCCAGCTCAATTCCACTCCCCATTTTCTCTTCCTCCTCCCCCCAGCAGCGCAGGGGGACGGGGAATGGGGGTTGGGGTCAGTTCCTCACACGCTGTCTCTGCCGCTCCTTCCTCCTCACTGGCAGGACTCCTCACTCTTCTCCTGCTCCACCATGGGGTCTCTCCCACAGGAGACAGCCCTCCATGAACTGCTCCAGCATGAGTCCTTCCCACGGGCTGCAGTTCTTCACAAACCGCTCCAGCGTGGGTCCTTTCCACAGGCTGCAGTCCTTCAGTCACAGACTGCTCCAGCGCGGGTTTCCCCATGGAGTGACGGCCATCTTGGGGGCACCCACCCTCTCTGGTGTCCTCCTCCCTGGGCTGCAGGTGGGCCTTTGCTCCCCCGCTCCCCTCTGTGGCCTGCCGTCTCACCACAGGCTGCAGGGGCATCCCCTCTTCTTCACTGACCTTGCTGTCTGCACAGGGGTTTCTCTCACATCCCACTCCTCTCTCCACTGCAGGTTTCCCTTTTTAAATCCGTTCTCCCAGAGGTGCTACCACCATTGCTGATGGGCTCGGCCTGGGCCAGCGGTGGGTCTGACTCGGAGCCGGGGAAGGTTCCGGCAGCTTCTCACAGGAGCCGGCCCTGCAGCCCCCACCCCCACTACCAAAAAACCCCGCCACACAAACCCAAAACATGTAGTCAGCCTGGAGAGATTTTCTCATGACCAGTTCGCTTTCTTTGCACAGTCAGTGTGAAGGTCTCAAGGGATGGTTCTTATAGCTACAAACAGGTCAGATGTAATTTCCTCACAGAGTATCACTAGTGCTTCCAGCTTCAGCCGTTCACACGTCAGTGGGGAGCTGGGTATCTCCCATGGGGTTTTGTGCTTGCCTTTTCTTTTAGGATGTCCCCCAAATGGATAGGCTGTTTTAAATGACTGTGGTCATTTGCAAGATGTCTCATTTTAGACATTTTCTGGGGCATGGTTTTGCTCACTCAGGCCTCACTCAAGATTCAACAAGCTTGAAGGAAGCTTTTTACACCTTTCACATGTGAAACCAAACCAGGAGGTTCAATAAGGAACAGCAGTAGGCTGCAGTAAATAAGACTGGAAGGTCTTAGGAGAGGTAAAGAAGGCCTGTGAAACTCTTGGAGGTTAAAGCTAAGCCTGGAGGGATATTTAGGTTGTTTGCATCCTTTGCCTTCACAGTCCTTGTTTGCAAGTACATAACGATAAGCCTTTAGCAAACCACTGAGGGACGGTTTTCTGGGGCATGCTTCTCCCACTGTTGGTTTCTAAATGGTCCTACCAGATTGCTGTTCTTTAATAAGTCCATTTTATAACACTGTACAGAGCTCTTGAATTGTTTAGGTCTGGTTAGCTCCTATTATGCTGTGGAAGAACAAAATAAAACAGCGAATACAGTTTTGTATTTGTACTAGATTATTCATCTAATTTCTTCCCATAGACTTATAAAAGCCAGAAGTACCATCAGATCACCTTGTTAGACCTGTTAGATGTCACACCTGTTACCTGCCATACTGTTACTTAAATGTTAATCCTTGTCACCTGTGGCTGACCAAAGTCTATCTTGAAGAAAAAAGACCCCTCTTTTAAAGATAGCAGGAATGGTGAAGTCACCACATTTCATGGAAGTATGTTCTAGTGGGTGATCATCTTCCAGCAATAAGTACACACCTTGTTTCCAGCTTCATTTAGTTTGGCCAGAGCCCAGATATTAGTTCTTGTTAAACATTTTCCTAGTAACTTAAAAGCCATTGCATAAACACTGTTTCTTCAGTAGGGGCGATTTTATAAAATATACCAAGGTTACATGTCAAAACAGTAGATTCAGCCCTTCAAGTTCTCATTATAAAAAAAGCTTTATTTGTATATCCAGCTGTATCTTTGTTCTTGCACTCTCTCCAACTCTTCATTGTCCCTTTTTCAAATGCAGACTCCAGTACCCTTCCCACTATTTCTATACACTGAGATGAACATTGCCTTGTTATTCTTATATTCTTACTTATAAATGACTTCCCACTTTCTCTATACAGAATCCACTTGTCCTTATTTGCCATTAGAGACTTCAGCTGAGTTGTTCGTCTTCCATAAATAAGCTGGTGAGTTAGCGTTTTCCACACTACAGTCCTCCCTTTCGTAAGGGGGAGTAAATCATAACATATATTTGTAGTTCCTTTAACCATAACTTCACACTTCAGTGTGTTCGAATTAGCTGTGGTTAATCAGGCCAGTTTATCAAGCAGGTCAGATCATTCTGTATGATTGCTCTGTCCTCAGTATTACCTAGCACTCCATCAATCATTGTTCTACTGCAAATCTGGCCAGTCAGGATGTCATGTTTATTTCCAAATCACTTGTGAAAATGTTGAATAGAGTTTGAGACTGGTAAACTCTTAAAAATTCCTCAGAATAAAACTTTTTTCAGTGATGTTTCTCACTGAGGACTAATTCTGAAATCAGTTAGCTAGCAAATTCTTAACCTTAGTAATATATCCTTTTTTTCAAACTTTGCATAACAAAATCTTACTATCTTTGCACAAGTAAAAAACCCTGCAATTGCAGGGTAGAACAAAGTAAGTTTCTTCACATTAAAAACCCTGTTATTTTATACTGACTGACTTCCAGAAGGTAGCTCAGAACTTACCAAAACTGCTCATCACCTTAGAGGGAACCTCTGGCTAATGCTAATCCCAGAAAGATTTCTTTTCCATGCAGTCATCTTGCATCACCATTTTACTATCCCATGTACCTTACTAGTGGAACGCCCTGTAATTGCTTTGACATCCTTCACAGCTTTATTGCACTCTGGTCACTGAAAGACAGCTCCACTACCCTGGTTTGCAAGATCAATGCACCCATAGGAACAGCACACTGCAGTTTTGGCAGTACACTGGCATCACCTCTACTACATGCCTAAGATAAGGAAATTAAAGAAGAATTTCTGTGCATAATCCAAATATAAGTAAGACTTTTACAAAGCTTAATAGAAATAAATTTAAATTTATTAAAAAAAAAACAACACCCCCCCCCCCTCCCAATTATATCTGCCTTTATTAAGATCAGCTCCCAACAGTTTTCCTGTCCTTTTTTCCTGTCCTTTTATTTCCCAGCTATACAGTTCTTAAACACTTTACCAAACCATATGGCTAGGCCATATTGTTCATATTTAAGTCAGGTAGGTCCCTTATTTCTGCCTTCATGGAAAGTGTTTCAGACATCATTTTTACTCCAAATCTCCACAGGTGTTTTTATACATATAAAAATACATGCACACACACACATACATATGTGGAATTTGACTGGGTGGAACCATCTGCTGTCCAGACAGTAAATTGTACTAGTTAATGACTGTCCTAAGGCTAACTAATCACACGTCATCAATCTTTTTTTGGGGGAAAACACTCCCTTGTGTGGTGGAGTGCAGTTTTCAGTATATAATTAATTGCTTTGTGTGCTGAAACTTGTATTTAATATAAACATGCATACATTAACAAATGCTGTACAAAACATATGAAACATAAATGAGAAGAATGTATGTAACTCGAAACTAACTCTTGACTTAAAATAGGTATTGGTATTAACTACTTCAGGGATGATGGATCATTTTATGTGTATGACTACCAGCCCACATTTCGAGTAATAGCAAGAGAACCAAGAGTGGTAACACATGATAACTGATTTTTAATTAATCAGATATGTGTCCCAATGGCAGCCCAGGTAACCAATCTACTGACACCTTACCACATCCCTCCTGCTACTTTTGAAAATTGACATGATATTTACTTTCTTTCAACTTTCTGCAGTTCTGCAGTATCCCAAGAATTAATACGGCTGAACCATAGACAGTCAAGAATGCTCCTAGACTATGCTTTTGGAACTAATTGGTAAGAATGATCTCTGTTCTGCCTTAATATGTGTTGTATGGCTATGTGTTCTGAAACAGTTCATAATATTTCTCTTTCCCAACATAGAACACAAGTGTTTTATCAGCATGCCTGCTTTAGCTGCATCATTAGTAATTATTTTGCTATCTCTATGAAGTAGTAAATATAGATCTTTGACAGGATTTTGCTTTCTCCTCATATACATTTCCTATATACTTGCATATATACATATGTGTATATATATGCTTCCAATTGTCACCCCTGGAAACCACGTTTTTTCTATATTCTGTGAGTTTTGGTTTAAGTTGAAAGTACCATATTTTCCATCTTCCCATGTACTGTATATTGTTTTTTCACATCCAGCTGCTGCCTTCTTATCACCTCTGAAAGAGGGCAGACTTTCAGCCAAAATTGTGAAATTGGGATAACTCATATCATACCACTGAGAATTCCTCAACTGCAGCAGAAACAGATAGTTATGCCTCCAGAGACATCTTTTAGCCCACCCTGACTTTTCCTACTGGTTTTTAGCATGAAGCTGCAATGCTGAGCCTCCAAAGCAGTAGGAATTTCTCTTTGTCAATCACACAAATTTTTTACCAACAGCTAGTCTGAACTTATCATTGTCTTGGACTTCTGGAAATACATGGAATAACTAATTTTCCTTTCATGTCATATCTGTGCAATGTAATGTAATTGAGTAGGTTTTATTCATTACAACACATAGGGTCAAAATATGAAAAAACATGTGAGAGTTGCATGCAATAGCTGTTTAGACAGGTTTCCACATGCTTTAGTAACATGTGGCTCCCTTACATTTAGTATAATGGATATTCAGCAATGTTTGCTTCTACAAATTTGTCTTTCTTTAATCTGTGTTTTCTTGACCTGACTTAAGAGTCACGCTTGTCTTTGATGTCTGTGAGTTTTAGCACAGTATCATGTTGCAATGATGATTTAATTTAGCATGTAATAGGATGTACTTACAGAGTTGCCTATCTTGATCTCCTGGAGAATGTTTCTTTCCTTATGCATTTCTGAAACACTTCCTTAAGATGTTTTGCAATTGTTTCTTTAAAGTCTTTCCATGTGGAGCTGTTAACAAAGTTTAATCTTCGTGATCAGCCCTTTTGTGAGTAGGTGGCCACACTAGATTCCTGCACAGGTTTGTATTTTGTTCAGCAGGAGCATATGGAATGATAGCTGGATTCTTGCCTACCAGCCCAAAATTCTCCCATACTGGGCTCTCCAGACAATTGTGAAGCCTTTTGGGACTCCCTGAGAAATGACTTTGTTTTGTTAGCAGCCATGTAGAGTCATGCATGTAGCATCACTGAGGCCACATCCCACGGGCAGCTGGCACAAGGCATGGATGATAGCTCAGTCTCAGACAGTGCAAAATGCAGGTTTGTGGGGTGTCCATGTGACTCCCAACAGAGCCTGGGTTTGTTAAGCACTGCTTTCATGATCCACCAGGTGCCCTGGAAAGGCTGTCACTGCATCCTCCCAGTGACAACACACTGTATATAGGACAAGATACGCTGCCATGCACACCTCTTCAGATTGCACAACGGGTCACAAGGCTTGAAATCAACATGGCAATGGGAACATGGCTTCTGTAAATGTGGAGAGATACTGGATGCAAGAGCTTCTGCAACAGCCGGGGCTTTCTCATGCAAGAGGCAACAGGAATTTCAGCACTGCAAGACTAGCTGGAGTGAGTGCATCACCTAAGCCTGTGCTTCCTCTTCAGCCTGCACAGTACCTGGCAGCCTTTCCTCAGTTGGGTACGGCTTCCCTAAGGAACTCCCTTTCCCATAGCTTGTATTTTGTCACCAGGGCTTTCATACTGGAGGCAGTCACCTGCCCCAGGTTGTGGAGGAGAAGGGAGCTGCATCTTTTGGGGCAGAATCTCTTGGCTGTTTCTGTCCCTCTTGGTTAAATTAGGAGGGAGAGACTTCATTCTCTTGCAGTACTGCATCGGATGTGGGCTCTGGTCTCACAGTGTGCTGTCCAATCCTCTTCCGTAACGTAGAAAATGACACAAAAGTTAGGAATTTCATCATACCAAAACCTGAGCCATTGTCACGTTGAGAAAAGCAGTCTCCTCATGTCTGCTGAAACACTCTGGCAATGCCTCTCCTGGCTGAAAAAGCAATGCACACAGAAAGGTGCAATGCTTGCTTTTACACTGAGGAAGTAAAAGGGATCCTGCTTAGCAATGGAGAAGACTTTGAGGAACTGTCAGAATCAGTGGCAAACCTGTCACCTGCTTTGGGGTCCCCTGATCCTGCCTGGGACTTTCAAATAACAGTCCTCACGGGAAACCACATTTCTCTCTCTATAGTCAGCGAATGCACTCTGGTGACCAACTGTTTTATGCATGGACTGGATTCTTGTAATGCCCTTTATCCCTTGGAGCTAGCTGCAATGAAATGAACACTGGAAATTTAAAGTTGACAACAGCATATGATGTCCCATAGGTTAGACAAGAAAAGGAAACTTGAAGGCATACCCCATCTTGCTGATTTTATTAAGATACCAAGATACTGTTAACTTACTACAGCTGAAAAGGTTTAGAAGCCAGTTATTTCAGGATAAATTGCTTTAGCAGTCCCAATGTCTCTTAGCGTCTGATGGCAGACTAACGGTGAGGCTGGTACAAACCAGGATCCTATGCAGGGCATGCCTTACAAAAAGAAAGACTCATTTAAGAACTTACTTTATATATAAGCTCAGTAATAAGGTATTGCACTTATGCACATGCACAGGTCTCCTAGAAATCAGATCTATCAAAAGAGAGATTATGTTCTATGTAAGAATAAACAGACCAAATAAGCTTGCAAATCTGAGCTACTGGCAGTATTTATCTGGGACATTAAGTACTTCTTGGACTGTTTCTGAAATATTTTCTGAATTTAAGTTTCCTCTGAGTTTGGGCAAAGTTAGTATATATGTAACAGCAAATATCTATCTTATCTGTACTCAGGTGCTTATGAAGCAGCTGCTGAACTTCCACAGATTGCAACCTGGGGTTTCACGGAAAACCCAACTTCCTATTTCTCCCTTAATACGCCTGGGCACGCACTACCACTGCACAGCCTGTGCTTTATGAACAGCAGTCCCAAGTCAAGCTGTCCCGTTCATGATCACAGGGGTCTTAGGTGATCCTGAACGGAACATGGCAGGAAGTTATCCTGGTTATCACAAAACCTCTTATTTGTTATTTGAATGAATCCATGAGAGGATTTTTCATTTATATGCTAATAGAGCTTTTGCCCAAGGGTGTTTTGCAGCTTCACATTGCGACAGGGTGAATCACGTGTTAACAACACAACCAAGTTCCTCAATGTCAAGTTCCCTCAGCATCAGTAACTTTGGAAATAAGTGATTAAAGAGGATATACTGATTACTCAGAGTGGGATTCACCTCACCTACCTTCAGCCGTGCAGAAGTTAGGTGTCAAGTATGACCTGGACATTTAGGCTTCTGCAGAAGAATCCAACATAAAGGGGCTTAGTCACTACCTGCAGTTGCCATGCCTGCTTTTTCCTCATTCAGTACACAGGGAACAGTGGCAACCGACTTCAAATAGAAGTCTAAATTTTATATGATTTAATTTGGGTGAGGTCAAGCCTACCCAAGTGCCTGCCTTGTGAAAAAGCCTTGTTTGCCTCAAAAGGAATAGTGCTTCATAGCAAAAAGCAATTTGAACTTTGAACTAATTTAGGAAATTCAATACCAGTGTCAGCTTTGAGTCAAAGGTACCTTTGGCTGTCTCTGACTTGAGCTTAAAAAACAGGTATTTCATATCAGGAAAGCTTGAGTCAGGAAAGAAGAGTTAGTTGTTAGGCAACAAGCAACTCTTAGTCATCTTCCTAGGGGATGGCGGAGGCTTTTTCCCCTACCTCATTTCCTTTTGTCTGAAAACCAAAGGTGCAATATGACACACGTAAATGAAAACCGGCTCTTATGCAAAAACCTCACACCCATTAGCTTCCATACATTGCAGAAACAAGACCTGGAGCTGATAATCTTCACGGGGCACAATTACAAAGAAATTATAGCTAACGTTCTCATTCCTCTGTTGCAGTACCGCACCTCTTCTAGACTCTTCAATCAAGGGTACAGATAAGCTGTAGAAGAAGGAATAGAAAATGTGTGTGCTTTTGTGTGTGCAGTTACTTTTCTCTAAACTGTTTCTGGTCACCATTTTTACCAAAAAAAAGCAGATTCTAAAATTTTTTTACAGAAGTGCAAATGCTCATACTAAGCAAAGCATCAGCCAAAGTGGGGGAGAGGCTGACTTTTTTAAAAAGATCTTTTGCCTATTGCTCTAGTTTATGTAATTCTGGTTTCAGTTAAACAGTTCCTGTTCCATCAAAAAGTTTCAATACGATGAAGGTGAGAAAGGAAGCTCACAGCAAACCTTTCCCTTGCACGATGTGAGAAAATAAATGTGCTTATTTAATTAAAAAAAAAAAAGGAAAGAAAATGTAGGCATTAAATTAAACCTTTGCAAATAAAATTTGCAAGGATGGAATACTCCAGGTAAGATGATCAAATTGTCTTAACTTGTTCTCCTTGTAACACCAGCTTTTCATACTGATTCCTCTGTGCATATAAGAAAAGTATGTAATGAGACTGCTAGAAGTGATTTGGTTTGTGTCTAGTTTCTGTCAGTCAGGGTTCTTGTACAACACTCATTGACACAGTCTGAGTGGCTGTGATTTCATACTTGTACAGGTCTCTAATAGGAAGCACCATGCTTTGTCATCCCATTAATCTCAAGACCTTTCATAAGCACTACTTTTAATCATTTGGGAGGACTTTCAATACAAATGTATGTGTGCCTAATAATGCTTGCATAATGGATTAGAAAATTTAATCACTGAGCTTCCTAGAGGTGTGCTGAACACAAACATCACTCAGCTTCCTAGAGGTGTGCTGAACACATGCAGATCCTCATTAGATTAAAAAAAAAAACCAAAACAAACCAACATAAAATGTACAGGATCAGTCAATTAAATTCCAATAATCTGCTAGTAATGCCCAGCTGGCTGGTGATTTGAATAAAGTTGCTCAGAAATCTGAATGGGTTTTGCACCAGAAAATGACAGCTCTGAACTGGGGGGCAGTGGTGGTGGTGGTGGTGGTCTAAAATCTCCTAAAACATGAAATTATTTCAGTTTGTTGAAATGTTTCATGATTTTTCAAGGTGAAATGTTTGAATCTCAATTGATTTTGTTAAGATGCAAACTGTATTAAATGTAAAGCCCAGAAATCAGTAAAACATTTCAAATGGAAAAGTGATACATTGTGTTTTAGGAAGCACAGAAACATTGCTTTTCAAATTTCTCCCTCCTTTCATTTTTCTGAAGTAGAACACTGCAATAAAAACAAACACATATGCACAAATTATAATGCAACAGCACTTCTCAGGGAAAAATATTCCTTCAGAAGAATTCTTAGCATCTTCTTACTTAAATGTCTTCCTTCTAATGATCATCCCCATCTTTTTTCTTTTCTTTTTTTTTTTTTTTTTTTTTATTATGGAGGCAATAGTGCATGGAATTCAGGGTCTTTGCATGGAGACAATAGGTAGATGTGTCTATTAGGCTATTATTGTCACCGCTTTTAGATTACTGCTGCAAGTTTACCTCTTGTAGATGATCTCTATCAGATCATCAATCAGGTTATTGCTGTTACTACATTTCCATGAGCCCCCAGGTGGGAATAATTTGGTCTCTCAGCATGCTCTACTCAGTCACAAGACCTGCAGATATGAACGTTCACAACTTACAACAGACATGCTCTTTGGACAAGTAATGGGGGTGGGAAATTTTCCAGTTTCAGAAATCATGGAAGGGTGGAGCTCTGACTCAATGTAATAAAACACCTGTTGCAACTTCTGACACTCTTCAAGGCTGTAAATTTGTTTCAGGAGGCACTGGCAACTGTGGAGTCTAATATTCAGGTGCCATTCACAGCACCTGCTTTTAATGCAGCAGCGATCGCAATGGCTTCAACCTCTGCCTTTGCTCAGGTAAGTGGAAAACAGAACAAGCCTGGCAGAAGTCTCCGAGTATTTGATTTAGATTTTTCACCAGACTATAAGCAGGTCAAGTCCACTGATACCTGTAGGACAGAAATCTCCAAGAAAACAAGATTGTCCTTCCTTGACTATTTGCAGCTACGAGGACCTGGAGTCAATATCTTTCCATGTAGCAGAGAAACAGCTGATGTTTTCCTGGCACATTCGTTTTATCCACCATAAACAGTGAGGAGGTGTGAATTGCTTGCTCCACATTGCAATTCCACATTGAGGAGTTTAAATAAGTAGAAAAATTGGTCTTTACTCTCTTTTTCATCCCTTATTCTCTCTCCCTCAATAGCATTCAAGCAGCAAATCAAGCCCCTTGGAAAATGAAGAAAGAAAATGGATGATGCATTACCTAGCCCCAAGAGACATTGATGTTAAGGTACCAACTTCAGCAAACTAAAAATAGGTGGGACTAAACCAATATTTTTTTGAGAAGGGTAGGATCTTTTTTTTTTTTCCAAATCTGATTATTAAAGATTCATATGCTTATTTAGAAATAGGAATATTTCACAAAAGAAAATTTTCTTAAGGTGAAACATCTGCATTCCATTATTTTTTTTATTCCATTCCTTTATTTACATAAATTGTGTTATTTTCATGGTTTTATTCCTTAGAGAAATTCCTTAGGGAAAATGTTGTCAATTTGCTGTTAAAATGGGCCTTCTTTTAATACTATCTATCACTATTGACATTAATGGAGTTTTAGCCCAGTATGAAAGGAGAAAGTTGCCAGTGTTGGAAAGTCAGAGTATGGTTGTTGGTGATCCTTTGGGTTTTGGTAATTAATGCCAATTTCCAGAACAAATGCCCACTTTGATCACTGTGCAACTCTTCACAAGAAAAGCACAACAACTCTAGCAACTTTTGCAGGGCCCGTGACAGAGATATATTTGCATCAAACACATACCAGCTGTATCAGTCATGATTTTTGTCTCCACTCTCAGTTAGCCTGCAGATGACTATGCATTGTGTCAAGCTGCCTCAAAGTAAAAACAGGGGGGCTCCAAACAAAAAGCTAACTTACTTTTGATGTTATCTTAAATGGTGTTTGATTCAAGTATCTATAGCTCATAGGAAACCTGTAGGTTTAATTTCTTTTTTGTGCAACCAGACTTCCAAATCAATAGAAAACTACAAACGTTGTTTTGCTTATGTATGTCACAACTTTATCAAACTGATTGATCAAAGTGATTTCTTGTTAGTAGCAATCTGGCAGCTCTTCAGATAGTTTGTCACCCTTTTTGTACACTAATTTCTATCAGTGGGGTGTGAAATGATGTAAATGGTGAAGTAGCATAACAAAAACTGACATGCTGTTTAGGTGTTCATAATTTGCTCTGTGTGTGTGCTAAAGCTCAGCAAGGGAATGTGCTAAAGCAGGAAAAGCAACTATTAAACAGTGCAATGACTGGATCTCTGTAGCATTTTTGTAATGATTTACTGTATTTATACTGAAGCTGTGTTCTGGTTCAGAATATCCATGGCTAAAAGCATCCAATCCTTCTTCACCGCTAAGGTAGTTACATGTATATAAAGCTTGTTAGAATCCAGCACATGTTTTTGAATGTATGTAAAGTAACATAAAATGATCCTGTGGCCATAAACCCATGCATATAGGGGCTATGGGACCCTTTCCACAGCTTTAATTCATTGTTCTTGTCATAATTTCTCCTTATCAAACGAACCTCTGAAAGTTCTGTTTGCTATCCATAGGTGTTTAACTACTAAGATGTTCTCAGACACCCTTTGTTTGCCTCCTGCCTTTTGAATAGATTTTCTCTCCTCTGTAATAAAGCTTGGCAGAAAATTGGCATTAAAGGCACAGACTTGTGCAAGCTGGCCAATTCCTGCCTCTTACTGGCATTGGGTTTCCTGGGCAGCTTTCAGTAATGCGCTTGATTTTTTGCAAGCCATAACTTGCCATCTGCAACAGAAGGATAATCCTTACAAGAACAAGTAAACAGGTGCAAAGCTTTCCTTAATGCTAATGCTCAAATATTTGCCCAAGTACTTGCTTCAATTTGAGAGGACTTTGGGTAGCTGTGTGATCAACTGACTAGTTACTGGATTGGGTTTAGGAAAACATGCCCAGGGGCTGCACATGGAATTTAGCTGTGTTGCCTACCTACAGTGTAAATCCAAGTATGCCCCACTGCTAAATTTTCAGGAAAACGTAACAACTTTGTGAAACCTCTTTCATATTTTAAAATGGATAGGAGCATCAAGACAACATCTCTTTAGCTATTTCAGGGAGTCCTGAGTTGACAGTTTGTCTTCTAGCACCCTACACATGAATACAGGAAAGGTGAAACATACTAAAAGAAGATCATAAATAGCTGTGAGTAAGGTAGCCCATAATTACATTAAATCTAGAAAATTTATCACTGGATATTATTTGTTAGTGCATTGCCTTATAGAGAATAATTTGTTATTTCCAAAATGGAAAAAAAAACTAATGGTATTTTCCTTGGCAAATTATCAGCTTAAAAAATAGTTGTTGGCTCATCATCTGTGAATGCACTAAAAACTTATAAACAGTAATGCAAACAGCAAGAAACTAGTAAGCATAATCTCAGCTCAAGATTAGTAGTATTAACACAGGACTGGGAGGCTCACCAAAGTATTCTGCTGGACACAAAATCTGAAACCAGAGAAGAACTAGGAGAATTTTAATCAGTTTTTGATTTATGCAAGTGATACACATAAAATGATGTACATTCCTTAACAGTTTGCTGCAAAACTAGAAAAAGCCACGACGTTATCAAGCGCCCTGTCTCCCTTCCCTCTTAAAAAAAGTATCTGTGATTGAAGTGTGTCATGTAAGGTTACCTTTTTCAGGGGTAACAATGAGCCTTTAAGGAAGGCTGTTCTCTGACCATCACACTGTCATTGCAGCGATAAGTTCAGAGGTTCAGGGTACACAGATTTATCTTTATTAGAGGGGACTGCAAGAGGATTTGCTCACCTCTGTACTGTGGATTCTCAAACTTTAGTAACACTTTCCTTATTCTAGGTATCAGGAGTTACTCCTGGCTTAATATGGAATGCAAATTTTGTGCTGAAACTGGCTGTTTATGATAATTAGTCACTCATGGATAGTTGTTTGCATTACCAACTCCCTGAACTAACCATTTTTTTAATGGAATACAAGTGATAATCAGCAGCAGCAACACACTTGCTTTTTAGTTTATTAGCGTTGTTCAATGTCTTATTGCAATGAAATGATGACTAGAGGGAAAAGTTGTTTAGTTGCATGACTTCCATTGATGGCACCAGGGACTTAAGCTTCGGTTATAAGAAGATGTTATTTTGCTCTTTGAATTTTCTGGAGTAGGTTTCATGTCTGGAATTTGGCCACCAGAAAAGCATTATATGAAGTAATTTTTCATTAACTGCCTCCTCTAAGGAGGATAAGTCTCCTTTTCATTTGTCTCAGAGATTTGCTTTATAGTTAATAGTTCCCTTAATAGTTAGCAGTTCTCTTCAAAAGCATTGGTGTCTCAAATGATGATGTTGATCACTGAATATTGTTCCTCCTTTGATGCCCAAGGAGAGGATGAAAATGTTTTCTAGAACAGATTGGTTTTTCTTCTGAAGGACTTTGATTTGCACAATATGGCCATCTGAGTGTTACACTGAGAGAAAGCGAGAGGGGTTCAGAGTACAGATTGGTTCTGAGTGCTGTGAAAACCCTTTCCTAACTGGTAAAAATGTTGAGAATATGGAGACAAAACTAGCATTTTCATTATTCCTTTGAATTTAAAGTCATCATTACTCTTGGGGACAGGCTAATACCAGCAGGGATTTTGCTAGGAAACCATGCTGACCCAATGAATAGACCCAGGGAGCAAGGCTTAGGCTAAGGGAAGCTCAGCCATGACTTGCCTGGCTGCATGTTCTCTGCCACCAAACACACTTACTGAATGCATCTCTCAGGTTCACATCACTAGCTCTTTCCTCTGTTCTTAATTCCTTGAGTGTCTTTTTCCATTCTTTCTCTTGTGTCTTTGTTCCATGACTGAATGCTGGGTGTGCTCTGGCTGACATAGCCTGTATCTCACAGGACTCAGTTTTCTCAGGCAATACAGTGAGATTTTTCTCCTGGTACACAGAGTTCCCATGTACAGCTCACTGGCTTTTCTCTTACACAGCCCCTGCTCAGAGCTCTCCTCCTGGAGGTGAGAAATAATTCTTGCTTCTCATTCAATCAAATTTCTAATCTGTACATTATGGCTGATTGGGTACTCTCCCCTATTGTTCCCTTGGCAAGCTCTTCAAATTTAACTAAACTCCTGCTTTTTACACCAAGACATCTTCATGTGGCACCAAATATCCCCATCCACTTTCTCACCATGATTCCACATGAAATTAGGTGTTTGAACCCTTGCGTAACCTTTGACGCTATCTAATCTGTGTAGCATCTTGCTGTTCTTCGTGGAAACCATACATGGGTATGTTCTATTGTTTCAGGGTTTGTGTTTTTTTTTCCTTCCTAATACAGCCCTCCCATACTCTAAGTCTCTTATCAGTTTGTCTTCATTTGCATGCAAAGTATGAGGTTCTTGTGATACATTCTTCACATAACCTGTACTCTAGTCTGCTGCAATGGCACTCGGGAATGAGCGCACAGCCAGTGGCTTGGTGTAAACGTGTCTTTGCAGAACCCACGCTTGTTTCTCTTTCTGTCACTCTACCTCTTAAAAAGTCACGGTAGTTCATGCACATCTCTGACAATCTTTAAAAATACATGTTCCAAAGTGCTGGCTGAAGGACTGATGCCATTAAAGAAGGCTAAGAGAGCACCAACACTAAATGTGATTCCTTTAACTCTTTCCTTTATTTCCCCTGAGATATGCCTGCTGAAGTTTTTATGTTTCTCTAATTTAAGTACTATTTTTGACAAAGGTATACAAACAAATGAACACACCCAATGAGTGTTTGTTCTTTAAGAACAAAACAGGTTGAGGTAAGAAGACATGGAGTTATTCTTTGGCGATGAAAAAAGAATGGTCTAACAATAATGGTTGAAACAATAATGTGGAGCTGGCTCAGCCCAGATCCTGATAATGCTGAGATCTTGGCTCCCCTGTTTGGAACAAACAGCCCTATAAAATATCCTGTGCCCTACATATGATTTTAAGCAACAGTGATTAACTTCCTATTTAGTTTTGGAATACACCCACCCAGAAGCCAAGATCTTCTACTCCTTATAGCCTGATAAAGAGAATGCGTTTGTTCAGCACGTAACAGCCGTCTTGTTATGGGTGTGCTGCTGCTTTACCTCACAGCAAAAAGTATTAGCGTTTTAACTAGTCCACTTACTGAAAATATTTTGACATTATGATTCCTGATTATAAGCTTGAGCTCATGGGAAAAGCTTTATGGTTAACTGGTTAACTTTTATTTTAATATGCCTTTAAATTACCCAGCATTTTCTGAAAAACTCATTCTTGCCATTTCATTGGATAATTTTATAGCTTGAGAATTACTGCAATTTTTTTGCAAATTCCTTTTATGACCTTCATGTCTGTCTTCCTCATAGAGATGGGAGGTTAAGCTAGATTTTGTCATGATGAATTCCCCGTGGTTCAATGCTTTACACACTTCAGCTGATGTACTGTCTTGTCTCACTGATTTCCTATACTTTGACCTTTTCAGCAGTCTTTGACTTTTGTCACAGTAGCAGCACCTGTGAACGTGCTTTCTCTTATTTCACTCCAGAGTTTCTCCCTGTTATTTTAATTGATGTTTCTCAGAAAATAGATAACATTGCCTAATTATTTCATCACCTTCCACCAGCACTCCTCCATTTTCACTTCAGATAATCTTTTCAAACTTTTAGTCACTACCTTTCACAACAGCTTCTTACTTTGGCCGCCTTTTGTTGTTGTTGTTATTGTTGTTTTGTGAGGTGACTTTAGTAAGAATTACTGATCTATTTGCCTTCTGCCATTACCTCAACTCCTCCCTGAACTCTTCCTGAATATGAGTGACTACCATCAGGCCTCCACATCACTGAAGTGGCCCCTATTGCTTGACCCTGATACATACTATGCCTTCAGTATTATTTGGCTGAATATCTTTTTGCAAATCTACAAGTGTCATCATAATTGGTTTGGTCATTTTATAATTTCCACAGACCCTTGCTATTAGAACTGCAAACTAACACTTCCCTATTCCCAAATCTACCTCATTTTAATGCTATAACATTTTGGTTTTATTGATACTTTACTCAGAATTCCTTCAAAAAATAATTATTATTCCATAACCTTAATCTCTCAAGGTCACTTTTTAATATATATGTTATACTATTTATATCTTCTCCTCTCATTGGAGGTAGCCAATACAGAATCTGCTGATAACATCTTTGTATGCAGTCAGCCCTCAGGTTTTGACAGACTTTGAAAGAGTTTTTTCTTTCTTGTGCAGACCCTTCTCCTCTGGCATTCACTGCAGTCTTGCTGTGTTACCCCAACTATCTAATAAGACCTGTTCCTATTATAATCACACATCAGCTTGGGAATTATTACTCAATATAGTCTGAAATTTCTGAAATTCTTCCTTTTCTTCTGCTTCTATTCCTAAACTATGATACAGGTAGTCATCCGCGGTGCTGATTCACCCTTTTCATTCAGTCTCTTGTGTACAACCATGGTGCAACTCTCTTTCCTTTCTATAAATTTCAGCTATTTTGACAAATCTTCCACAAATGTTCCCACAGTCAGGGAATCCAGACAGCTATCTGTGCTGCAGCCATAGCAAGCTTTGCCCATTTTCTGCATCTTTCTGCTGGTACCCTAGTTGCTCTAGCTGCTGCTGCTGGACATGATGGACATGTTCTCTGAAGATGTAAAAATCCCTAAAGCACATGTGATTGTCAAAACTTTTACAGACCTGGCTGGTGAAGCCTAGCATCTTCAACAAGGAATTGGAGATAGCCTTCTTTGAGATGGATTGTAGTCAAAACCATGTACTTTGTTATACTACTCCATGTCTATCAATCAGCTAACCACATTGGGTAAGGAAAACTTCTGTTCCCACAAAGTAAGCTAGGAATGTTTGTCCAAAGCTGTGTATTGCCCTCGTGGCCTGAGACATTCCCTAAGGTGCTAATGCTAATCCTTAGACACCCTTCCATCATGAAAATGATTCTTTTAAAAACAAGTGAGAAAACCTAAAAAGGTCCTTTTTTTTTTCAACCAAAATTGGAGCATTTCTGATTTGTGATTCACCGAATTTTGTGTTATCATATTGGATGCTGATGACTACATGTATGATTTAATGTAGCTGGCTAACTGAACTTTCTCAGCTTATTTACCTCCTATCTCCACTTTCCTATTCATCCTCTCCTTCCACACATTCTGTTTGTATGCTTCGGTGACTGCAGACTTTAGGGGCTGATTAGGTTTGTGTAAAAAGTGCATTTTGTTGCCTATTGTATTTTTGCTGTGATGCCAACTGGAAGAGATGGCTTCAGCAGAACCTGGGTTCCTTTCAGTGTTTGGTTATCATTACAATAAATACATGTATCCCAAACTTTAAAGCACATCTCCTTTGTTATTTTTTTCAGCAGGAGGAAATGTCACCTTACTCCCTGCTCACTGTAAGAATCATAAAGTTGAGAAATGCTCATCAGGCAGATTTTTGTAAGTACCAGATTTTCTTACTGACATTATACAGTTCTAAAATTACTGGATCCGCCCCTGCTTGTGCTAGCCACTGCACAAATGCAAAACACACAAATCATACGAGCTAAGAAATCACAATCAAAGCCAATGTCTGCCACAGAGTATCTATTTACAATTTCAAAGGTTCTCTGTTGTTTGGGGTTTAAGAATTCAGCAACAGGTCAATGCCAGGTAGGAAGTGACTAAATCTTTAAGACTTTCATCAGTCAGCAAAGCACAGACAAGTTGGCTATTTCAGAGGTGTGAAAATATCCTAACACCAGTTTTAATACCAAGGTGTTCATATCTCATGTCTATAACAAATACATAGACTACAAGGCTGAAATCTTTACACATCAGTTGCCCATAATTCTTTGCTCTAAAGAGCCCTACTGCATCTCAGAAGTTCAGTGAGATGTATAGTGTACATACCCTGAGCCAGCCATGTTGTTATGGATGTTTCTGACTCTTGCCCCCCACTGAAAGTTGTGTAACCGAAATCTTTTGGGGACTGTAGTACATGGTATATTAGAGCTTACATGCAAAGTGTTCTGAAAATGTGTGGCATTTGGCCAGCCCTTACCTGGTGCTCCACTTCTACAGAGGTTTTTCTCTGGAGAATTTTCTCCTGCCATTCCTACATGTGCCTCATGAATTTGGCAGGTCAGTAATAACCACAGTTTTGCATATTCCTTTACTATACTGTTCTTCTTCCTTTCACTGTGCGTTTTCTTTCCTTTTTGGGAGATTGTGATGAAGTTCACTAGTACCACAGCATCTCCACTACCCAACGTTTCACATAACATGTTACCCCTCTCCTCTGTCTTCCCACTTTTTAATATTTTTAGTACATCTAGAGAATCCATCAAAGTGAAAAGTCATTTACAATTGCTGTTTACACAGACCAAGAGGCAATCCTTTAGCTATGGTACTCCAAAATGTGGTGGCTTAGGTGTAGTTACCAAAGTTATCGGAGGAAATGGCTGTACACTGCATGTCAAGGACTCTCAGATTGTCTTGATACACTACCTGAAGTTAGAAACTCAGACAATGATGGGCACAACATTTCCAAAGATAAAAGATGAGGTGCCCCACACTGCCAGTGAAGCAGCAAGCTCCGCTCCAGATTACTTTGGCCAGGAAAACCTAACAGGTTTTGCTTCAGAATGCTACTTTGGACTAGACTCCTCGCTAGCGGACAAGCAGCTCTAAAGATCCATCTTTCTGTGAGCCAGTAAGTCATCAGACAGACTTTGAGGAAGGCTAAGGACGTGGCAGGATATCTTCTTGTTTTCTCCATGTAAGCATTCCTTGACTTCCACTGGATAATTCAGAGATGGCAACATTTTCACCCCAAATGCTACCATTTGTTTTTATCTTCATCTTCTGATGGAACAATAATCTACAAAGAAAATTCCTCAATCACCTTTTTGTATTCCAATCACTTTGGTGCTTCAAGAACATAGATGTCTCCATTGTCAATTTTCCAACCAAATGGAGAGAAGTGTTTAGTTCACATGTTCTGTAATACTGGGTTGCAGACAATAGAAGAAATATCATAGGATAGCAAAGAAGGTCAAATTAATTTCTATTCTTTTTCACAGCTGTGAAACACTGCACATACGTGCAAGACCTTACCTTCATTCCTTTGAAGTGCTGATTTAATTTCTTTTACTATCACCTTTGATCTAGAATGGAAATTGAATGACAAGATAAGAATCATGATTCACCGGCTTAGGCAAAGGGATTGCACAAAGTAAAATGATGCTGCATTCTCAGAAAATAGTGTTACTGTTATGATCTTGTCCTCCATCCTGAGGACAGTGGGATTTTAGAAGAATTCTTCCATAATGAGATGCAGACATTTGGAAAATTCCCATTGTCACCAAAATGTACATTTCTGGAGTAGGGACCAAGATATGTGGGCTCAGTTTTTAGCTCTGCCAACAGACTTGTGTGAGTTTAGGCAAGTGACCCAAACACTCTGTGCCTCTGTTGCCCCATCTATAAAACATGGATAACAGAATATCTTCTTCCACACATTTTCTCTCTTGTCTATTTAGATGATGTGCTTATTTTGAAAGGAGTTGTCTCTTACTATGTGTAGAGGGATCCTAATTTAAGAAGCGAGGTAAGTTCTGGAAACAGTGAGAAGTGTCTTCAGATTCTTTTGTTAGTTACCAGTAAACAAGATTTGGGGACCAGTAGGTGAAGAAAAGGATGTCTTTCTCTCCTTTCTGTTAGTAATTCCCCAGGTACATTGTGACTTTGGGCCTGTTTCTTAAGGATGTCATACCATAATAGAGCACAGTAAACCACCATGCCATTGAACAAGGAAGATAAAATATTTAATAGCTCTGTTGACTGACCAGCAACCTGCCTGTGCTCTCAAAGAAGCTGGTCTCCCAGGAAAAACAGTGTGATACCAAGTGATTTAAATACTTCATTACTATGCAAAAAGGTATCTTGTAATTTTTAAGTGCTTGATTTTGCACTGATACCAATGTCCTTTTAGCTTAATGTTTTGGTTTTGACACTTGAAAGTATTTGAAGTATCAGAAAACTAGAATAGTTACACATGCTAACGTGTGCTGATGACAATTAGAAAATTATGTTTACCTAGCCTTGTCTCAGCAATATGATCTTTTCCCCTGAAAATGGATTGTAAGCAGCTGATACAGGTGCAGCTGATACAGATGCTATCTGACTAAGATATTGGTGGAAGGCTGACAATTTTTGTGATAACATATTTCAGATTTCCCTAGATTTTCATCTTCCAAGTATCAAATCCAGGAAGAAGCCACCTTTCCAACCAAGTGCAGCAGCTTCTATGACTTGCTTTTTGTGCCCACATGCTGGCTTCCCATCTTTTCTAAGCATGTGGTTATCTGCTCGCTTGAGTTTCTGTTCACCTCCACTTGGCTAAAACATGCTCCATTTCCCTGATTTTCAATCCATTTGTTGCAAGTGCAGTCACACCAGGTCCTTTGGCCATTAGAGTCCTTATTTTTTTCCCTGACTTACTTGCCAAATCCTGGCTTCAGTGAATGGCGCTTTCTATATACTTCCACTGACATTCCTCACTATTGAGTGCACCCAGCTTCCCTTGGCTGTTTTTTAAACATGTACCTCAAGACCTGTGGGATGTGTGTTTTGCAAGACTGGGATGGAGTCCCAGCTTATCCTGAAATCTGATGTTACACCTTTGCCTGTAGACAACACTTGCTGGTGGAGCTTGCCAATAATTGCATAAGTTTTCACACAAAGAAAAAAATTAAAAGAAAAAGAAAGCACCCTGCTCCTCCTCAATGGATCAATTAGCCCTTTTCTTACAGTCGCTCCACCACTTTTGCGGGCTCCTCTATACTTAGATAATGTTCAACTCTGACATCTGCTTCATACTTCATACAACTGGTTTCTGTCTTATCGTATGCAAATGCTCTTGGCAGACCTGAGCTAATTAGTTTTCACTGTGTTTCTAACTGAACCTTATGCCAATTCGTAATCATGGGTCAGACTCAAACACACATTTCTGGCACTCCCTGATCTCACTGTGGGCACTAGAGAGGCGGGCGCCCAGATAAAATCACTTACACTCATCCTGCTGCTCTGCAGGCGCCGGGTGTCATCGCTAGGCTCCAACACCCGTATGCAGTTAGGCTGGGGAGGCGGTGGGCATGCTAGAAAGGAAGTTTATTGGGCTTTTACAGTCTGGCACCTACTTTGCGGTGGTGTTCCCCTCCTCAGTCCGAGACTGCAGACAGCTTTGGGTAAAAGAATGACTTGTTTGGTCATTGGTGTGTTCATTTGCTCCTCTTCAGCTGGAGATTAGTGCCAGAGGCTTTTACAAAAGCTCGTGTTTCCTGACTCTGTTAATGGTGTCAGTTGTCTTAGAGAATTCCCTATGTGTAGAAGGAATTTCTGGTCAGGATGAGGTGGCGGGGAAAATGGTGTATTAGCTCCTTTCCTTGCTTCTAACACCCTTTCCAGTTACTCTGTTTCCCAAAAGGATGAGAAAGGAGCCAGGTGATGGGAGAGGATGACCATGGTGGCACAGGCTTTCCAACATCTTCCAGGTGCTCTCCTTCAATAAATGAGTTATTGGGTGGCTACACAGAGCCGCACCAAGTTCCCAGCCTGGCCCACCTTTACTATCATTAGCGTTTACTTGCTGTTTGATTGCAGCCCCTAAAGCCCACAGCCAGCGCTGACACCCTTACCCCAATCCCATGGACAAACAGATGATCAGTGAGGGGATCTGGCACACCTGAAGCCCAAGCACAGAGAGAGGGGAATTGCCCTGAGGCACCGAGAGTGGAAGCAGACCTCTCCCAGGTCCTCAGGCAATGCTGGTGACACAGACCCGCAGCGATGTGGCCGTCCCTGCTACAATTTAGTACAATATGAAAGAGCGAAACTCTCTTGGACTCCACTGGGTCTTGCATAACGCTGAAGACCTGAGTAAAGAGGTCTCTGTGACAGAGTGCTCTCTGAAACCCTGGCAGCCTACGCAGGTACCAGTTGACACCACGTACCAAGAGCTGACCTTTGCTACTGGAGAGCATTTGGGCTTGTTAATGCATCAGGGGTGAAGAGGGCAGGTGTCAGGTCTGGTTGACCTGGGTGTTTGCAACACTCTGCCTGGACTGCAGAGGTGAATTTGAGCTGTGTGTCCCAGTGAGAATTTACTTGGAATGAATTTCAGGCTGACAGGTGCTTTCATCCCAGAAAGAGTAACTTCTCTGATAGGTGTTGTTCTGCCAGTTCAAGAGGCTGTAGGTAGGGGGATCCCTGGGTTGCAGCTGCCAGAGCTGCAGTAGGACAAGGCAAAACCTTAGGGGGGTTGAAATGTGACTGTGCTTATCAGGTATATTCTCTAACTATAGAAATCGGGTGCATGTGGAAGCGGTCTTGGCTGTGGAAGGAAACCTGTTGGTCTTAGCTGGGAGGTCAGAACAATAATGCCTCTCCCTTTGCCCTTCCTTTTGTTGTTGGATTTTCCTTTTGGTTTTCATCTTTGTGTGAAGAAAGACCTTGCATATTTATCAAAGAGGAGCTCAGAGCTCCTCTCCCAGCTTATGAAATTATTTTATGGAAGCTCTTAATTTATCCATTTAAAGAAATAAGTCAGTTCTGGGGCAATACACCTGGAGTTTTTGCAAATCAGAGCAGTTCTCCAGAGATATCAGGGGTTATTTTTGCCATGGAAAATAAATTCAATCAAATTAGTGAGAATACACTTAGTGTAGGTGATACTTACAGCCCTGCCCCAAGGATGCAAGTGGTGCCAGCGGTTCAGGAGGTAGAGGTGACCTAGGGTGTGAAAGCTTTGCTCTGTGACTGCAGCAGGTACTGCAGCCAATGAATCTGTGCTCCAGGGAGCAAATCCTACTTTGCCACAAAACTTAAATGGCTGGACTGGGTGGAGGGGTCATTCACACATTCCTGGTATAGGATATCACTGATTAAGTACAGTAGATCTATGAGCTTTTGTTATTTCCATAAGCAAGCTACAGAGAGTAATATTACGCTTACAGATGAGTGTTGCATGTGGATTCTTGTAGAGGACTGAGTTCAGTTCAAATCAGCTCTCAGACAGGCAGCAGTTGGAGGTAACTTCTTAATATTGTTTGCATCATACTATGCTGGTGAGGGAAAATGTCCCTGGAGACCACGTCTATTGATTGAGAAAATGGGAGTGGCTCTCCTCCTCCTTTTAGGTGAACTGTAGTAAACTAGGATTCAAGGAGAACCTGTCTGTGCAGGTGGAGAGGAATTCACTAGGAGAAAATTATTTCTTTTTTTTGGTGTTATGAAATGCAGTAACAGGACAGATGAGTTTTATAGTTTACGTTCATTGTTCTTACGAGACTAGTTTTTCTTGTATGCTTGGGTTTTCAGTGCTGTAATTTTCTTCTTTCTTGTGATGGAGATGAATGCTTTTAGAACGTGATGGTTCATTTCAGGATCATGTCACAGGACTGTACTCTCACAGAGCAGCAAATAGCTGGCTGCAGTTCTGAACTTTTCCATTCAGTCCTAAATTTTTAGCCTATCTTTAGCTTGAAGACAGAGATAAGAAACAGTCCCACCAACACACAAATGCAATTGAATCTAAAGTTAAAAATTGGAAAAGGATAGCAGGGTCACTTAGTGCTTACTTCCAAAGAGACTGTGAGTTCAGATGTCTCAGCATCCACATGGGGTGACTTTATGTCATCAGGGAATGAAGTTGCAACACGTGCACTGAAGTAAGGGCCTGGCATGGCATGAAATTGTTAATGATGCCCCGCTATTGCATTAAAATTGGAGCATGAAGAAAATGCAAATACAATTTCTCCCAGGTAGCAATGAATAAACCGGAAGATTTTCAGTAGGTCTCTTGTATGCTTTTTTGGGGGATGAGAGGGAGCAAAAAAAGCTGGTTAGTTATTCCAAGTGCTCCCATGTAATGAGGGTATCATAGTCTTCATAGTATTCAGCAGACATCCAAATACCTGTTACTTTTTATTTGTCCCACTGTTCACCTCACAGCTTAGCCTGGCTTCAAGTGAACTGCTACTTCTACAGAAATACATAAGCTCAGTTAGAGTCACAGCATGGGGAATAGCTGATACTGTCTGTACAATTCAAGGAAAATAGAGAAAATCACAGGAATTTTATGGGAAACAATAACCTCTGCCCATCAGTGGGGACTGTAGATGAATTGCGGCAAAACCACATATGATATATTCCCCTTTCTCCATGGGAGGAAGATGTGCTTTGTCCTAGTGGTTTCACCTCACCTCATCTTCAAGGCCAAATTTGCACTCAGTAGTTACTAACAATTATATGTAATTTGTCTGTGACCAGCTAGCCTTGATATTGCAGAATCACACAGAGTGGCTGAGGTGTGAAGACACCTCTGGAGATCATCCAGTCCAGTCCCCTGCTCAAAGCAGGGTCAGCTACAGCAGGTTGCTCAGAGCCATGTCCAGTTGGGTTTTGAACATCTCCAAGGATAGAGACTTCACAACCTCCTTTGGGCAACCTGTGCTAGTCTTTGATCACCCTCATGGTAAAAAAAAAAAAAAAAAAAAAAAAAAAAAAAAAAAAAAACCAACTTCATGTTTAAATGGGATTTCCTGTGTTTTGGTTTGTGTCTATTGCCTCTTACCTTTCACTGGGCACTACTGAGAAGAGTCTGACACTGACTTCTTTGTTTCCCTCTCCCCTGCTCCCAATCAGGTATTGATATGCATTGATAGATCCCCCTGAGCATTCTCTACTCCAGGGTGAAAAGTCCCAGCTCCCTCACTTTCTCCCCATATGGCAGATGCTCCAATCCCATCTTCTTTGTGGATTTTTTCTAGGCTCACTCAAGTACACCCTTAACTCTCTTGTACTGGGGAACCCAGAAATGTGGCCTTGCCAGTGCTGAGTCGAGAGGAAGGATCACCGTCCACCTCCTAATACAGCCCAGGAGGCTGCTGGCCTTGTTTCCCACAAGGGCACATTGTTGGCTCGTGTTTAACCTGGTGTCCACCAAAATGCACAGGTCTTTCTCTGCAGAGCTGCTTTTCCCGCTGGCCAGCACCCAGCCTGTCCTGGTGCATGGGATTATTCCTCCTCATGTGTAGGACTTAGCATTTCCCTTGCTGAACTTCACGAGGCTCCTGTCAGCCCAGTTCTCTAGCCTGTCCAGGTCCCTCTGAATGGCAGAACAGACGTCTGGTGTGTCAACCACTCCTCCAAGTTTTGTACCACCTGCAAACTTGCTGAAGGTGTGTTCTGTTCCACCACCCACATTGTTAATAAAAAGATGTTAAACAGCATTGGGCCCCAGTATCAGCCCCTGAGGTACACCACTAGTAACTGGCCTCCATCCTGGACTTTGTGCTGCTGATCACAATCCTTTGAGCCTGGCAGTTCAGCCAGTTGTTTCTACCTCACTGTCCATTTATCTAGCCTGTACTTCATCAGTTTGACAAAGAATTGTCAATAGCTTATTTTCAGTAAGTATTTGTGAAAGCAACACACATATGGAAAAATAATTTTAGAAAGTAGCCTCATGAAAATGTTTTGTCAAAGAAAACACTCCAGAAAATCAGTAAATTCCAGATGAAACAGTAACAAAAGACATTCATTCATGCTTGGCTCAGGGTTTTAGCACTGCCAGCTTTCTCAGTTCTATCACAAATCTTGTTTTATACACTGTGTAGTTGAAAGCTGGAATTTTAAAAAGAATAGAGCATTTTGGTTTTCATTAAGAATCAAAAAGGAAAAGAACTGGCCTTTGCAACTACAGCAAAAATACAGAAATGTGTCGTTCCTGTACCCTGCCATGGCCAGAAACCAAAAAGGAGAGAAATTACGTCTCAGATCAGTTTAACATTTCTGAATTATGTCCCATCTCAGCCACTTTGGTGATTTTGGGGACACTGGACTCGTGTTTTTGTAACACTTGAGATTGGCAATGATAAGTGTGTTAATGAAAGGTGGGATGGTCTAGACCGCCTGAAGCCACATTTGGTTCTTTGCTTTTGTACAGGCTTCCTATGTGCTCTTGAGAAACTATAGATACCAGCAATACTACTCATCAGGACAAGTATGTCATAGCTCAGCCAGCTGTCAGACAGCACAGTGAGGGGAAATATTTCAGTTATCAAATAGATGGGTAATCCCAGCCCTCCTGTACATTGTAAATTGAATATTACACTGGTAATCACCAAAGTCAATACGTTATCCTGTCACTTCAATTATGTAAAAATCTGAGATGCTGAAATGTTGTCTGTGGAAATAATTTCAAAGACAGAAAGGCAACCTACATCCTTTATGAGGGAAAAGTCCCGGCAGTGTCAAGAAGTTCCTTCAGATTCAGCGTGAAGAGTTACCTGGTACTATCCCTGCTTTACAGGCATCGTCCTCTGGGGATGTCCCAGTCACAGAGCCTCTGGATTTCAGGCAACACTTTATATTTAGGCAAAATCTCCCAAAGCAATGTATCTGATACCATGAGCAAAAACACCAGGATGAACTTTTTTAATCTTGAGGAACTGACTCAAGACCTGTGCCGTGCTCACAGATAGTAAATTTTGTCTCTCTGCTTATGAAGTAGTTACCTCTATTGACTGCCATGGGACCAGACTTCTCCCCTTCTCCTTTTTTCTCACCAAAGCCTGTGTTTATACAACAGGATGGATCAGCCCTTCCAGCTGCCGCTGGAAAAGTTCCTGTCCAAGGTCTGGGAATCAGTTTGGTGTTTGCTTGGTTCATGCTCTATAGGAAATGATACCTTATAGTAAGTGCAGGCTTACTCCCTTCATCCACAAGATCCAAATTCTTTCTGCTGCTTTGTTTTTCATGGGAAGAGATGTGGAGTAGGAAATAGCTTCCAGGTCTTTTAGGCATCAGCAAACACTGGGAAAAGGCTCCAGCTACCTATTGACCTCCTGAAAAAGCAACTGTACTGCTGGTAGGCCTCTTCCTTCCTACCCCACCTAAGGACACAATGCTCTAGGTAGCTGGAATAATTAATTTTCCATCGTGAAGCATTAATAACCAGGTATGCCAGATATTTATTGTCTCAATCAGACTCAGACCTGATTCTTTTAAGATTTCTCACAAAGTTAAATTGACAAAAGACAATTTATACCCAATCTATCTCAGGGTCTGAAGCTCACTCTCTGCTGCATGGGTTGCAGTTTCTCCTCCCACCAAATTTGCAGAGAGCTGAAAAAATGTTGATAAGAAGCAATATAAGACTCCTGGCTATACATGTTATTCTATCCACTGGCTAGGCCTGTATTTTTTTTTAAATGTGTAGGATTGTGCACAGTTATTTGCATACGCTGCTTATTAAAAACAGTGTTGTGATGAGCAACAAATTAATTTTATCCAGCTGTGTGATTTCTATCCTCCTGGTTTGGCCAATATATATCAGAAAGAACTGGCCATCTCTCATCCATGTTCAAGCTACAGAGCGTTTAAATGCCTCCACTTCTCGTGACATGATTCAACCACCAGATATTTTGTGCCTATGTTTCTGTAGTAAGCCAATCTGATTGCTACGTGAGCCTCTGGTTGCCAACTGCTTCAGATGAAAAATTTCACACCAAAACCATCAAAGACTGCAGAAATCCTGTGTGGAATGAAACTTTCTACTTCCGGATACAGAGAAAAGTCAAGGTACACAAACCAAAAACTCTCTTCTTCATCTCATCTCTATGCACCTTCTTTCAGTTTAGCCCAGAACAGGATGTCATGTCTTCTAATGCCTATCCGAATTTACTTAAAATTCCCCTAGCAAGCTGGAGCAAAACAATTTTGGCTTTTGCTGGAATCCACTTCTCTCCTAACAGATAGTTATTATTTCTATATCAGTAATATGAGTCTGACCTCCTTGTAGAAGGCTGACTGGACCAATGACAGAGTGACAACACAGAGAAACTATGAAGTGAAAATATAAAGCAACACTATAACAGAAAAACACATCTTTTCCCTGAGAGGGCATATCAATGCCAGGAAGCTGCTAAATCCTAGTATGATTAAGATCTTTACTCAGTTTGCTGCTGATAATTACACTACACTCAAATACCTATGAACAGGTGGCTGAAAGTGGAAAGCCCAAGGATGTAGAAAGGTAGTTATTGATATGAAGTGACCTCTATTGCCCCTGTTGATAAGGGACAATATACGACTTCTGGCTATCCACATTGCTTCCTAAAAAGATTGCATTTTTTTGTGAGAGCTACTTAAAAGCATAAAAGGTGACCCAAGAGAAATCTCAGTTCAGCCTTAACTGATAAGATTAGAAGTTGTTTCTTATAAAGCAGATTACACTCATTTTCTTACTCTTCCTTGTGACACTTCATCATCAATACTTTTATATTTCCTCTCTGTAAAGCAGGTGCTGAACCTGGAAGAGCTGCAAAATGTCATGCTTCTTCAGTACATGATAATGAATTGGACATTTTTAATTTCTTTTCCCAGAATATTCTGGAAATTACTGTTTCTGATGATGACATCATTCATGATGATGACCATGCAATTGTGCTTTTTGACGTAGCTAAAATCCCCCTTGGGGAAAGAGTGTTTATGGCACTCCCACTAAATCCACAGGTAAGAGCTCAGTCAGACATTTAGTACATCTTGATGTCCATTCTCTTCCCTCTAGTTAAAGAGGTGTTCTGTCTCTTCTGTCTTTTACCACCAGGATCAGCTTGGTGGTAAAAACGTAACAAAATTTATGAAAATCTTGGAAACTGTACACCAGTGACAAAATAGATGGCTGTCTCAAATTCCTGTTGGTTTCCTCTGGCAGACATCATGGCCAAATTCCCAAGCCCCAGAGTACATGTAATTTGAGGCAAGCTTTGCACTTTTAATAATCTGACAGAAGATGACAGAGTTTATCTAATACTCACAAAGATTGTAAAAAGAAAGACAATACAAGGACAGGAAAATGGCTTGTTTCCACAATATTTTACTGAACACTAAGTCTTAGCATATCGTGTTCAGCACATGGAAGCTGGCAAGGAAGAAAGTGTGAAAAATAAAGGTTTACTAGGGAGACTTGTAAGGACCAAACACCCTTTGTTCTGCTAGTACAATTGAGATCTTCTTTTCCTTGGGGAAGAAAAAGCTGCTTCTGTCCTCTAATGCTGACAGTAGCAAGCACGAAACAGAATATTGTTACTTATTAAAGCATAAAGGAAACTGTGCTTCCAAAAATGAAGGTCACTTTGCAAACCTCTGTACATGCTAATAGAGACTGCTTCATTTTTTTCCTTTCTTTTATTTTCAGAGGAGGGAGGAGCTGGAAGTTGAGTTTGTATTGGAGAGCATGTGAGTAAAACCCTATTATTACAGGAGCAGCAGCTTGGAGTGGTGCATCAGTGCAGGGAAACCTTCTGTACACCCAGTATCATCTTAATAGCCAGATTCACCCTTTTTCCAAACTTAATGTGTGCATCAGCAAATAATTGTAAGAAAGGAAAATGCCATGATGTGGAGAATGAGTTCAGAATTTTAATTCTGTGACTTTCTCTTACAATTTATATATTACATACATAGTTCAGAGTTGGTTTTCTGGGGCTGGTAAATCCCACTGCAGTAACTGTAGATTTTCTGGAGAGCATTCTCTGGGCAGCTCATGGCTGAGGAGAATGTCGCTACCCAATCTGTGACATATCTGTGCTATTAAGGCTGTTACAAACGCTTTCCAGGTGCCTTATTGCAATTGAATCATTTCTGCTAGGTAGTTATGTGGCATTTAGTGAAAAGGGAGCACACTTCCAGAAACAACAGGAAGGAGCAAAAAAAAAAACAAAACTGAGAGAAAAATGTGTCCTGTTCAGGACAGTATCCAGATATTATATTGTTTATAAAATACGTATTATTTGTTCTTGTTTTCTAGCCGGAGTCCTCCTGAAACCATCATCACAAATGGGGCAATAGTGGTAAAATATCATTTGCTCTGTTCTCTTGTGTCCTTTCCCAGATCTTTCCTTACCTTAGCTGACTATGATGGCAGTGAGCGAAACATTGCAAGTCTTCATTCTTTAGTGACACTTTTTCTCTTAGGAGCTTTATCTTTGAGGAGGCCAGCATGATCTTAAAGGAGCCTTCAGAATGCTATTATCTTCCTCGGTTTTGTCTGCATCCATTGAAAATTACAATGTGCTTAGCATAGCACCATCTTCCCGCATGACAATGATGTTAATTCTCACTTTCACTGGATCTGGCAGAAGTCTCCAACACAGCTGGCCCCCACATTCAAGCAATGACCCTTGCTACAATGACCTTTCCAACATCTGCCAGCACTGGTGGTGAGATGTCTGGAAGAGTAATCTAATTCTCTGTCCCCATCACATCTGTTCTAGTGTCGTGAAGTAGCCTGCTTGGAAGTTCACTTGGACAGAAGGATGAAGAAGAAGCATTTTTCAGGTAAGCTTATGAATTCTTTAACTGAGTATTAGTGATTTTACCCTCTCTAACAATGCCTAGAAATTGCATCATCCAAATATTAAGGCTTTAGTTGACCACATCTAAGGCGATTTGTAAAAACTTTGCAGTAGGGAATGCCACCAGTTCTGCAGCAGGTGTAGGTTCAGGCTTCTGACTTCACAGGGAGCCCTGTGCCAGACTAGAAACAACATCAGATGCTTGTACAGAAGGTATCTAAACCCCAGGCTGAGATCCTGAAAACCTCTGCTGTAGTACTGCTAACCCCTGAAGAAGCTTACTTCCTTAGGTGTCATAGTCCATGGCCGTAACTTTCCTCAGGATCTCTGACAGTTCAACTTCTGCATATGCACAGAAACACCTCATTTTTTGCAGGGGTTAGCCACTCAGCAGCTGGCTCCTGCCTGACCCTGATCAACATCCAGAATCTAGAAGTTCCTCTGCCCACATCCCCTGAGGGGCTGGATCTGGTAGGCAATCTCAGAGCATGCGTAACACACACCAGCAGGATTAGCTGATCTCTTGAAATAAATAGGGTCATCTGCTGCAGAGTCAGATCTTATTTTAGGGGACTGAGAACTTTTCTTGCTCATTATTTGGCCTGGGATGAGGATGATTTACAATGCAAAGTACCTGGTTGCGTTCACTGTGTCATGATGCAACAGCAATAGAAATGCAGCAGTCTAAAATTCAGTGCTATTCACATCACACTCCCATCCAGCTTCTTGCTCAGCCCATTATACAGATACAACCACCTGTAATGTTTGGGTCTTGGATGACTTTCAGAAGACAGCTTTCTAAATCAAAAGGAAAAGGAGAAGGGGTTTGTTTAAAACTACTTTTGTTTCTTTTTTTCCCTTTCTCTCTTTTCTGCAATTAGAAGTAACTTTTTGTGTGCATTTTATCTCATTGGTTTAGAGAATGAGCTAACGTTTACAGTGAGAGGATCCTTTGAAGAAACCCAGAGAGTTTCAGTTGGCTGTGACTCCGGCTCCCCAGTCCCAGATCCCACTTTCTTCCACTATGCCAAATACAAGCAACCTTCCCTGGATGTTTCACTCACAAAGAAGAGGAAGCTTCCCACCTTTGTACGTTACCCTAGAATATGGTAGACAACACAGACAGTCCTATGATCTGACCTTTACGTGTGAGTAAGCAGCAAGAGGAGAATATTTCTGTCTTAACCAAAAAGTACTCTGTGCTCCTTTTCAGTGTGCTTGCGTGTCATGCGGAGCAAGAAGAAGAGTCCCTCTGACTCTCCCTCTCAAGTCGCTCCCCTCTGAGCAGGAAGTAGTAGGTGAGGTAAGTGTCTGCTTTTAAAATTGTTGCTTTTAAAAGCTTTTCAAGCTTTTGCTTTTTAAAATTGCTGCTGGTTCCCAGGAAGCAGAAACTGAAGAGCACCTCTCTTTATACAGAGCCAGTTGTTTTCTAACCTCCCTTGAATCTAGGGTGATGCATAATGAAGTAAATTATTTGGAGCAAAATAAAATGGGAAATCCAGGGGAGAAGGAGGAAGAAGAAAAATGTCTAAGCTGTTGCTCATGCTCCTTCTATTGTCCATGTCCTTGGCCAGGCTGGAGGTCACTGGGTGCCACAGGGACAGGGGGGTGAGGCTGCAGCCTGGCACACTGCCATGGGAGGAAAACCCGTGCCACAGTTAAGGGTGCTTAGCCTCTTTGGCTTCCCCTTGTATCTCACATTGTTTTGTGAGAGGCTTTACTTTCAAGACCCGTGTTTAATGGTGGTCCCTTCCAGGGAAGTGAGGTGTAGCACTGAAGCTCTTCTGCTATTTATTTGTGTAGCTAAGGAGTACCAGCGCAAGCTACACCTGAGTTTCACAGCAGAGAGAAGATGCAGACTATAAATGATAATACCAAAGCCTTAATTTATTAAATTGCTGCACATCTCTGGATACTAATGAAACATTGAGAGGACAGTCTCTCTCTTGATCTCAGTTCACCGGGGTTCAGAGCTTTCTAGGTATAATGATGACCCAAAAGAGCTATGTCTCATTCTGAGTGGGGGAAAAGGACTGTTCTAAACAATATATCAATATTGGTAATTTTACCTTTTTAAAATTTCAGCACAGAAAATTTGATTTGCGCTTTAAGGTGAAAAAATGGTAAGATACCTTATTTATCTTCCTTCTGTGTCTTTCCCCTTGGTTCTTTGAATTTGGATAGTTGTCAATCAAGTTCCAATCCCTTTGTTGCAGCCTGCATCCTGAATGCTGGCTTATCCTCCTTTCAGACTACAAAATAAAATGGACTTGGTACACAATATGGAGATTTTCAGCGGCCCTGAGTTTATGTAATGGGACTATACAGTGAGTTAAGAAAAGGTTTTATAAAGAACACACCAATTTTCTATTGATATTTTGCTGCAATCAAAATAATGTGCTAAGGGCCACTGTAGACACTCTTTGATACACTGTTGACACTCTTTGTAAGTCTGCAACTTATTGCCAAATGCAGATTTTCAATAAAAGCAGCATTTCAAAACTAATTGAAAGAAATCTTTCTATTTCCCAAGGTCAGAGGAAAAAACTAAAAGACCAAAGTCAGCATGCCTGGCCATTCTAGGATATGAAGAAATTGAAGTAATAAATGTGCCTGTATTTATTTTTTTAATGTCTCCTCAAAGAGATAAATGCAAATTAACTCAATCATGTGATTGCTTATTTCTAAACCAAGGAAACACATTGTGTATTTTGAGATATGGTTAAGGCCTTAGTAAAATATGTAAGATGAATATGTTACATTATGTAACATATTGTAAGGGAAGTCCTCTTCCCTTACAAAAGCAGATGCATCTTCTGTCATGCTGTAAATATGCTATGAGACATACATGCTGTTCACAGCTCTCATTTAAAAACTTCTTCCTTACCACATCCAAGAAAGATTTTCATAGCAGCTTCCAACCTGCAACTGTAGTGCTTATAAATATCCATAAATGACTATATACACCCCCAAAAAACCCCATCTGAACACAAAAGTCCACAACTTCAGTCCACGATTCACAGGTATCAGTGGAAGTTTGTGCGACTTCTAAAAAGCCACTTTTAAAACACCGCCCTCTGCAGGCTTTTGGGTTTATGTTTCAAAGGGAACAATTCTGTTACTTGTAGCTATGTTTAATTTCAGGCATCTTTGGCAAGGAGAAAAAAAAAAAACCAAAACCTCTTAGTTCGAAGGAAGATGTACTGTTGTTCTCCAGGAGCAAACTAAAACATTTCATCTCTTCCTGCTTTGCTTTATATAGACCTGATGGTGAAGGCATGTCTATTTATGAAGCAGAAGCAATTAAAATTCTGAATCAGACTATAAACGTGATGTGAGATACCTGATCTTCTGTTCCAGCCAGGACGACCTAGACATACGCCTGGGCTTTGACCTGTGTGCCCAGGAACAGGATTTCATTCACAAGAGGAAGAAGGTGGTTGCAGCTGCTCTGAAGGACATTCTCCAGCTGGAGGAGGACTTGCAGGATGATGAGGTATCTGAGGCATAATTATTCTCTATTTTCTCCACAGCTGAGTGTCAAAATTTGTGTTCAACTCCCATTTTCCTGGAAAGAGTGTAAAGTTTCATGTGCAAGCTATGGCTGACTTCTTTCCTCTGTTCTAGGGAAGAAATGGGTACTCACAGGAAACATTAATAGAAAACCTGTAGCCCTGTTGCTACAGGACATAGCTTTGTGTTCAGTAGCAGTTGAAACAATAATGCAGAGAAGGACTAGGTGCTCTCAGCACCAAAGCCAAAGCTTCTTTTAGGCCCCACAGTCATCTCAACCAGACCTAAACCATTGATTCAGCACTTCTTTCCCTCACAGTTGAGACTGGACTTTATTTTGCTGTGCCTTTTGTGTTGGCATTTAGGCTCCCATTGTGTGAGCACAGCATGCTGCCAGTCTGACTTCATCATCTTCTGCAGCTAGAGTGTGTGCTTGCTTGGCAAATGGGAACGATACCAGAGGGTCTAAGGCAGGGAAAAATCAGGTTTCTCTTTTTTAATTATACTTCCACAACTGCAGTGTGAAGCCTCAACTCAGATGCAGAGATGACAGATTTTCCTCAGTTTGCCCTAAACTGAGCTCAGCAGGTTTTTTGCACAGCTAAACTTTTCACACACAAGACCTTGCCTTTAAATGCCAGCACTGAGCCGTGGGCCATTTCCTTCCCCTCAGATGTAGAGGCAGCCGTACTTCCCAGCAGAAAAATCTCCCTAGAGTCTCCTGATTTACACAAGAGATTAATTCACCCCAATGCATGGTAGCTATCTTTACTGTTAACAGAGCCAATTCATATTTACAGATTAATCCTTCCTCTGAGACTACCAGACCCTGGATTTCTCTGTCATCACAGACAGAAGTAATTGCAGCTAACTTGCATACCTAGTATTGTATGTATATATCTGGTAGGTGGAGTGAGCATGGTTTCTCTTTCCCTCTAGCAACTGTAAAAGGGGATGGTGTCACCCCTCTCAGGGGTCCTGAACTGGTCTGTGCTCTTAAACCCACCAGTCATGATACATCTACTATGGCCTGTGAAATAACTATACAATAGTAGAAACTGGCTTTAGCAAATTTCAGTAACAGAGAGGTAATTACTACTCACTGGGAAACTGTGAGACAGCACCTATATTTTCTGGTCTATTGCATCTGGTAAAAATCTGGTTCAGATGGCAGGAGGTACCATTCACTCTAGCTTTTTGCTTGTCTGTGTTATTGGTTTTGCAATAGAGCACTGAAAACGTGATGTCTGAGATGATGGATTTTCATGTCCTAACGCACAGCTGCTTGGCAGAGGAAACATGAAGTATTCCTTACTTCTTCTATGCCCCATTATTAATTCAGATTTTAATTCTCCTTGCAGACCGGTGGCATGCAGGATCTTTATTATTATTTATCAGTACTGTAACTTTCTCTTATCTAGTCAAAGATGTCTTCCTCCCTTTTCAGACCATGTCACTAAATGCATGCATTTTGGGATTGAACAGGTACCTGTGGTGGCAATCATGACAACAGGTGGTGGAACCAGAGCTCTGACGGCCATGTATGCTCACCTTCTCAGTGTGCAGGAGCTGAATGTCTTGGACTGTGTCTCATATATCACTGGTTTATCCGGCACAACATGGTAAGACCAACGTAAGCAGCCTTCATAGGAATTTTCTGTATGTGACGTTAAGAAGTGATGTGAAGAATTGTATCATCTTTACTATCAAGAAAGGGCTTTCTTTCCTGCTGCTGCTTTTTCTTTTTTACTTCAGTGGGTATTTCTCCACATTTGGAATTAATTCAGTCTTGATTAAATACACAGATGGTACCACACACATATGTGGTTTTTCATGTGACTCAAGGCATGATACACAAACCTCCGTAACTTCCCAAAGCTCTGCTTCAGAACTCACACTTTTCCGTCTGTTTTTTTGTTGGTTTTTGTTGGTTTTTTTTAGGACCATGTCAAACTTGTATGAAGATCCTGACTGGTCCCAAAAGGATCTTAAGGAAACACTCAAAGATGTCCGAAAGCATGTGCTCAAAAATAAGTTCTTTACTTGTTTTGCCCCCGATCGCCTGAAATACTACTTGAAAGAGTTGTGCCAGAGGAAACAGGAAGGACATCAAATATGTTTCACAGATCTATGGGGACTCATCATTGAAACCATGTTACATGAAAAGGTACAATAGCAGCACCCTTCTCCTCAGATTTGAATATTTAGTGAATATAGCAGAGAGGGCAGACAGTAGATCAAAAAATAGTTGAGACTGGAAGGGACCTCTGGAGGTTGTCTTGTCCAACAGCCCTGTTCAAGCAGCATAAGCTAGAGCCGGCTGCCCTGAACCATGGGCTTTTGAATATCTCCACAGGTGAAGACTCCGCAACTTCTCTGGGCAACATATGCCAGTGTTTGACCATCCTTATGGAAAAGGAGTTTTTTTGCTTGCTTGTTTGTTTGTTTGTTTTTTCAGATAGATGCCTAAAGCATGTGCCTTGGCAGTATAATTATTTGTGTTTATTGGCTGTATTATGCAGATCTTAGCATCATACCTGGTGCAGAAAGGGTGGGAATAAAGAAAAATAATGGGAAACTTATAGTATTAACAACTTCAAAGCTAATTGGCATGTAAATATTGAAATGAAAATCCTGCTGTTCTTTTAAAATTGCTGCACAGTGTGACAAGGCAAAGAAAAATCACAAACCTAAAGACAGTATCTCTGAGTTGTTACAGGATTACGTCACCCTGTAAACATTTCCACCAAAAGGCAATGTTCAGGCTCTATTTTAGTATTTGTGAGTATTTCCGTTCCAATAGGCCATTTATACTTAAGAAAGAGAAAACACAGCCCCTGTAATACGATTAACCCCATGGACATCCCAATTTCTACTGCCTGAGTGCAGCACAGTGGAAGACACTCCCTTGCGGTGGGCTCAGCGGGGAGCCGTGGGTGTCCTTGCAGTGCCACAGACCTGACCCCTGACCGCACAGCCCAAGGGAAGCCCGGTGGCATGGCTGTCCTTCCAAGGGCTGCCCTGGTGAGGAGGAGCACCTGTGGCTCCCCTTCAAGGAGGATCTGAACTCAGCACCCTCTCAAACCTTCGTACTGCTCCAAACCATCCTGCCCTTTCCACCCTGCCTGAGTATGCGAGGTGCTCTGCAGCAGAAGCAGTAAGAGTCAAGGCTCGCTGAGCATTACCGCTGTCTGAGCCTTGGCTGTGTTACATGTCTGAGGAAAAGATGATTTTCTGGGCAGTCAGGGAAGGGGTTACTCTTTCTGAATGAAATATTTCCTGCCAAGAGTGCTTTTCAAATATTTCCAGACATTTTTCTGAAACAAATAATGTCAATAACAACATTTTCTTCCCACCATTGAAATCTCAGATTTTCTTCCCCATATGAACTTAATTTAGGACTATTTGTGTGCTGAAGTGCTGAGGCAGGGGAGGGTCAGAGGTAGGGATGACAGCACCTTTCTGAACTAAACCGGTGGGGAACATCCTGGTTGGAGTCTGGTATGCACTGTGTTGTCAGAGCCCAGGCTCAGATGAAGTGGGAGGTTCTTTGTGTCATCTAACCATCCTCAGCTACTGTCCTTCTTCAAAACAGGAGGAGTCCTATAAACTCACAGATCAGCAGCAGGCACTAAACCAGGGTCAAAATCCCATGCCCATCTACCTCTCCCTCAATGTGAAGGATAAAATCAGCGACCAGGATTTTAGAGGTAATAATACTCCAGAATTGCATTTAACATTTAATCTCAATAGGGGTCAATTTAGGATTAGGTAAAGAAATCAGTTCAGTGCACAGATACTCTAAAAGGCCAATTCACCTAAGAGTAGAAATTTAGTAGTTAAATTTTTGAAGGCCTTAGTGTATTGAGCTGTATTCGGGATCAAAAGTAGGATGCTGGAGGACATTATCACGAGATTACCTGCTCTGCATTTCTGTAGAAAGGTTCAGAAATCTGAAGTTTGGAGAGAAATTTAGACGTAAGAGGACAATTCATTCTTCATATTCACCACTGTGAAATGTACAGTGAATAAATGTCTGCTTGCAAAGTGTGTTAGAAACCAGTCTGCCTTAACCTGGCCAATATCATATGTTTTATTCAACTGATTTGTGCCTCTGCTGCTGTAATCAGTCTCTCTGTGCCTTTTCTTTCAGAATGGGTGGAATTCACCCCTTATGAGGTAGGATTCCCGAAATATGGGGCCTTCATTCGTGCAGAAGATTTTGGTAGTGAATTCTTCATGGGTCGCCTGATGAAGAAAATCCCAGAATCCAGAATCTGCTTTTTGGAAGGTGATTTGTTGCTCTGTGGAAATGTAATGTAATATAATATAATCTACTCCTGCACAAACCCCTCTTCTGAAATGATGCAGTTAGTATATTTTTTTTGTCTGCCAGGAGCAGTCTATGGTAAAATATTAGAACTGATAACAGGTCACTCTCTGCAGGATTTTTTATTTTCTCTGCAATTTTATTCAGCTGGACAGATTTATTTAATTTCATAGGTAGTTATGCTTACTGACATGAGGCCCTCGCAATACTGATATGTCTTTGTCAGCCACAAAAGTTGTGTAACGTTGCCGCTAAGTTAAAGCATCAGTCTCTTCTGCAACACAAGTCTCTAAAATACAGCCTTTTATCTACAATGTTCCTGCTGCAGCTAACCCTGATTAATCCTCCAGGATAATGCTTCCATTTCAGAGTGCAAATAGGTCATAATATTTACCTTTTTTCCCTCTTGCATAAAAACAGTAAAAGCAGTAAGGAAATATTTTTTCCCTTCGTGAAAGCAATCTCTTGCCTCATTGCTCTTCCTACTTCCACCAATTGCATAAAGGAAGTTTCAGGGGTTTTTTGAGAAGTTAAAACTGTCTGCTTGTGTGAAGATTTCACTACAGCTAGCGATGAGGTGTAAGAAAGCAAATCAGAATCTCTCTGTCCCTGGCTGCAATGTCAAACAAGGTACCCAGGTCTCCCCTTCTGTGGTCATTACTGCCAGCAGGTCACCAGACCCCTTCCTACACCTCCCACCTTGGCACTTTCTTCCGCCTTTCTCTAGAGCGATGCTGGGACATTTCTGCCTCTGTTCCCTGCCCATGACCCAGCATCCCCTCATTCAGGCAGTGTTACTTACTCCAGTGACACAGTTATTTGACAGGTTTACAGCAAATTCCTTTGAACCCCAGCCCCTGAACAGAGCAGGGACTGGCTACATAGGTCTTGCAGCTCTTTCCTGCAAGGCCAAGCCCTTCCCTCTGACTGCAGGCTGGCAGTGCTGGGTCAGGCAATCACCAGGCTGCTCTGGTGCAGCCTCTTCTATCCATCACTCAGTTCCTCCCAAGAGCGCCAGGGTTAGTTCTGCAGTTTGGAGGGTTCAGGAAGGCACAGTTGAGCACCTGGCACATTTAACCATACCAGGTAATGGTGTTTTATCAACCTGAAAGGCTGCAGATTGGTGGCAGTCTGGACTGCCATCAACTTCGCTACATCTGCTAGTAGAGGAACTTGAAAATTTAACCCACATATGCCCTAAACCCTAAAAAATCAGAAGGCAAATCAAAAGACTCATACATTTACGCTTTCTATTTTCAAAACTTTTAAGTCAGCTTCCTCATTCTAAGGGATATTAGTGTATGAATCTTGAATGTTTTGTGGTTGACAGTCCTGCATGATAACTGCATACCTGTAACAGGATTGCACTAGAAATAAATCAAACCTTTAGAATTACAAATCCTGGGAAATTGGGGAATGACAAACTTTGAGAACAGGTGGAAAATATTAAAATGAACTTGACAAAATGTTATTTGCCACATAACAAAAATGAGTGTGTTAGCAGATACACTGGAAATGCTACCAGCCCTCTTACTAAATGTCAATAAAATAGATTCTTTACGTACATTATGGATTCATATACCGATTTATAAAGACAGTCCCTTTTATTTGTACACTAAGAAAACATAATGAATAAAGTTTGCTAGAGAATGCAAAAGGTACTGAAAGTCATTGTGAATGAAAATGCTTCCAGGTCTCTACTGGTTTACTTTCTGTCATATATATCCCATGCCACAGGGATCTGGAGCAGTGTATTTTCCTTGAATCTTATGGATGCTTGGTATATATCTGTTCATTCAGAAGACTTCTGGCACAAATGGACCCGAGACAAAATTACTGACATAGGTGGGTTATTCTTATGCCATTATGTTATTTTTTCTCTCTCTCTCTTTTTACCCTCTGTGCTGCTATCCTCTCACCAATTTTTCAAAGCCAATTTGGATTTCCCTCCTCAGGGGTTCCTGTAATCCACATGGAACCTAGGAGGAAATTCATGCTGTGTATCACAGGATGGCAATTATTTGAGTTATGTGAGAAAAGAATCCATGGGATCTGTCACAGGAGAAAAAAGAGAGAATGGCCCTCATATGAACTATTTTCAGGACACAAGGGTAAAACTGGAGAAAAATACCCCTGTAGAGTAGGAGAGGCTGGAAGCCTCCCCTAGCAATCCACAGTCTTCTAGTTCCTCTCTTGGATGTTGGAGTATGGCATGAGGCTTCACAGAAACAAGAGCAAACACCATCCTTGCATCTCTGGGGTCTACAAAACATGGATACAAATTTCAGTACTATTAGAAGTCATTCCAAACTAGTCATAAGGATGAGATTTGCAAAACATGCTACCAAGTTAAGAAAGATCTGCAGGGTGGGATTTCAAGGAGAAATACAAAAGACAGACATACTACAGAGAAAAAAGATGAGAAGGAAGAGAAATTTAGGAGAAAGAGTGATTTATTTTATCTTCTTGCACTTATAAGGTGTAGTTTCTGGTTGTTAAAACAAGGAGCTTGCATTTGCTAGTGAGGAACATTAATTATGTTTGTGTGGCTGAGACATTGTTATTGTGTGGCTTTTTATGTGCGTGGCTGAGAGAGAAACTGTAACATGGAGTAGCAAAGGAAGACAGGGTAAGCGCAGGATATTGTAGTGGATAAAAATCATAGAAAAGCACAGAAATTTATAGTAGGTGAGACGGACTCTTTTGCAGTACAAACAAGGCCTTTACCACTGTGGAGTGAGAAAAAGAAACATATTTTTCAAAGGTTATCTGCAAAACTGTGAGATTTGTGGAGATCCTAAAAATAAAAAAAGAAGTCCAAGTTTTGCCAAACATGTTAAAACAAATGATGATTGAACAGTTTGACATCAACAATGAAACCACATACAAGAACTGTTATTTGTTCTTCTGCAGATGATGAAACCCTATTCCCTACAAGACCAAATGAACTGGATACTCGAGTGGTTTGTCCCACTGACAGCTTTTCAGACATTTTCCGAGATGTTGCCACGTTACGTCCAGCAGCTTCAGAAATCCATAACTTCCTGAAGGGCTTCCAGATGAACAACAACTACCTAGAGAGCGAGTTTTCCAAATGGAAAGGTATGGCAATAGCACCCTGCTCTTAGTCGTATTTTCAACCATCCTTGTGAAAAAGAAACAATGCTTAAGAGATTATCAATCTGATTGCCTTTTTGTTCTGTTCCCATCCTCTGATAATATTTGAAACTGTTTGTCACTGAAAGCTGAAATTATGTAGCAGGTGAGGCTTCAAAACTAAGTTCTTAAAAATTTCATGAAGTCTGGCAACTGATAGATGAAAAAGATCCTGATTAGTCAACCAGCGCATGTCTACTGATGGACCAGCCAGCCAGCCTGCACACTTGTTGCATGGCACTGGTGCCATCATATGCTGTCTCTTGCCCAGCCAATACTCAAGGAATGTGGGTGGGAGCCCTGTTTCATGTTACCTTTTTACTTGTAAGTAAGATATAACCTCTGTAACAGTATTCCCTGTTACCCAGTTTGGGAATTTGTGTTCAGTCTAGTACCAGATCTTCCATGTACCTTAGTAGCTGTGCCCCTGCTCTCGTAGTGTGCAAGGCACCAATCATCTTTAACCTTCAGCATGTTGAGACAGTGAGGTGCCACTTTAATTTTTTACATATTAAAAGAAAAAAACAAAAAACCCTGACCTAACCAGTATCACACACAAAACCAGGGGATGGAATTAACTCTGTTCTCCTGAGCCCTGAGTTAATCCTTCTTAATTAGAGGAAAGCCAAAGAAATTGCAGACTAAATAGTGAAAAGAGGAAGTCAGATGAGGAACTGAGAAACAACTGAACTGCAGCTATCAGCTCTATAGGTAGGTCTAAGACCCAAGAAAAGCTGAATTCCCTTTTTGTTAACAATTGCCTTTCCTCAGCACCTCTCTTGCATCAAGCATCTCCTCTGAAAAAAATGGGTTTTTTTTTCTAGACTGTGAGCTTGACTCTCAGCCCAACCACCTGACAGCAGGAACAGACTACCTCATCCTGATAGATACTGCATTTGCCTTTGCTACCAGTTACCCACCCCTTATGAGACCGGAAAGGAAAGTGGATGTCATTTTGCATTTCAACTACAGTTCAGGTTCCCAGACAGGGGTGAGCCTTGTACATTCTTTTTTACTGATTTCTCTGTTTCGTCACTGAGTTCCCAGAATGGCTGATCCTCTACTCATAGAAACTTTTTTCCCCCAGTATCTGGGAAGTTTAAATAAGCTAACAGTTTACCAGGGTCACATATCTTTATTGAACAGTACAAGTGTTATCAGGAAGTAAGAATTTAGTAAACTGAATCTGCCCATTTTTATGTGTAAATGTGTTTTAGCCGATTTGAAGGCAGTCAGATGTAGAATGAATGAAGCAAATTGCATTTTAAAATTGTCTAAGACTTCCCAATGCAATCATACATGTTCTTATGCATGAGAAAACGTACATTCAGGACAATACAACTGTAACAATAGCAGGGTTTGATGCAGAAGACCAGATATGCAAATAAATGCAAGAATAGTTCGTATTTAGGAACTTTAAATTCCTTAGGAATAAAAAGTTGTCTAAGGGCAGCATTTTTAATATCCAAATGTGGGACATAGGTTTTCAAAGACAGGCATGTGGACCCAGATCCATCCCACTTAACCCTGGCCTTCCCAGTCTTGGCTCCATATACAGTCTACAACTAAGTTGGATATGTGCCACAGTCAGAACTTCGCCCTTACCCCACAAACTGAAATTGGGTTTTGGTCAAATTCAAAGTGCTTCCTGTATGTTCTGATGTTTTCTTTTGTTGTGTTTTCCTATTGTGGCAACCAGCCTCTGAAAGAAGCCTCTAAATACTTTGCAAAACAGGGAATTCCTTTCCCTACAAAGGTGCCAGATGATCAGGAAACCCCACATGTGAAGGAATGCTATATTGTTGGTGACAAGGAGAGCCCAGAAACACCTATTGTGATATTTTTCCCTCTAGTAAATGATACCTTCAGGGACTACAAAGCACCTGGTAAGTTTACAGTTACCCATCACATTAACAGAGGCAGCAGCCATGTTCTTTCTTTTTTTTACTGTGCAATATCTGTTCTTCAGATCATGCTTCAAACACAGATGCAGACTCCCTTTGCTTAGACCTGAACCATCTCAGGAAGCCTAAAATATGTAACTTTTCCTGGACAGTAGAGCAGCAGCTGGGATCAGTCTTTGGCCATATACCCTTCTTCATATTTTTGGGGGTGCTTTTCATAGGTAGATTATGGAGTTTACCGATGAAGTATATTTGGTTTATCTCCTGTGGCAGAAATTAGCAGGGTTATTTCCTCTCATACTCGTCGTCCTTTCATATTAGAGAACACTCTGGGGAATCTAAGGATTTCATCATTTAAAATAATTGCCAGGCTTACATTTAGGCAGATAACCTTGAAAACAAAACTGTGAACTAGCGAAGTGATGAAAATATAATACTGAGCCACACTGAAGTGATGAAAATACAACACTGAGTCATGCTGACAGTTTCTGTTCACTTCAGTGAGTCCTACTTTGAAATTTAAGAAGAGTTTCAATAGCAACATTGCCAGTCACTTCAAAACAGATGAATTCTAAGTCCTGGTACCATATCCCACAATGCCATACTACCTCTGTCAGTGCCAAAAGTCTCAGTTACTCATTCTCCAGATGATAAAATTCCTAACTCATGCTGTGAGAACACTTTTATTTTTCAATCACTTCAAAGCCCCACAGTATACTGAAACCCAAAAGTTCTAGGCTGGTATATAGTACATTAAATTTAATAACAAAACACAAGCAGAAACTATTCTCCCAGTTGTATTAATTCTTTTCTTTTTTTTTTTTTTTATTTTTGAAGCAAGTAATAAAAAATCATACACTACTTTTGCTTTGTAGATATTCTGGATTGAGTTCATTGCATATTTGAGGTATACAACTGGGGATTTGAACAGGATTCAAATAGTCAAGGGTATTTACGCAGATACACACACCATTCTATTCCAGCTGTTATCACAGATCAGATAACTGAAAGGTTGGTTCCTGCAGTTGCCCTTTGTAGAAAGAATTAGAGACAGGAGAGAAGGAGAAAGAACTAGAACAGGAACTGAGAATTGGCTTCTGTACTACTCTTCTGCAGTGCTCTGTGAGGGAGTTTGCCTCCCTTCTCCCCCTCAATAATTTACAGAACCCAGGAATGTTGTGCCTAATTCAGTTATCTAGTATCAGGTGTACACAGATGATGTGCAGGTGCTACATGTCAACATAAATTATCAGAGAATCTAAAAAGGGGTGTTACTAGGTATGTAGAAGATGTATATGAAGATCTGCATGATACCTGGATATTACATACACTTGAGGCAAGCCTGTGTTGCCCAACCGGTTCAGCTGGTAGCTGCAAGCTGAGACTAAATGGAGAGAGAAAGGGTCCTTGTCCAGCCCCCACAGGTGAAGTGTCAGCTGAGCTGACATGGAAGGGTTCAGCCCACGCAGTTTTTTGGGAGTGCTGCCACCTCGCAGCTGAGACCTGACCTCCACAGCGGCAGGATGGATGCTGCAGAAAGTCCTGGGAGGCTGTGAATGGATGTCTGCCCTTTGTTAGTGACAGGCAGAGATCAGCTTAATTTATAGTGCTTCAGTACCATGCCCTAGCCCAGATCTAAATTGTATAGCATGTGAAGTATTAGTTCAATCACATGAACGGGCAGTTTTCCCATAGCCAGCTCATCCATCAGCTTGTTCAGCAAAGGGAATTTAAAGCCTGAGTGCTAAATGAGTAAAACTGACGTATTCAAATTGGGTTACTTCTGCACTGGTTAGACTATTCCATGATCAAGTAGAAAGGGGATTCTCTGTGTGAGGCTTAGACTGCTTCACTGGAGTGGTACCAGTTCCTTTTAACTCTCTCCGCAAAGCCAGGAGGAGCACATCTTTCAGACTTGGAGAGACTCTTCGAGGAAAACCTGAACCCTTTGATCAATGTCGTTAGATCAATGTTGTTAGAGAAGATTTCCCAAATGCATGTGGTCCTGTCAGTAGGAGACATGCTGACTTTTCCCAATGCCTGCTCCCCTGCTTTGGTACAGGTGTTGCAGGTATCTGAAACTGTGGAGGGTGATTGTTCGCTATGGTAGCACCCTCTTGCCAATGTGACAGTCTCACTGGAAGCTGACAGAAAAATTCTCTTGTCTCTGACGCTTTCTAATCTGTGATGAGGAGAGATCAAGCATTATATTTCCTGCCTGTGTTAACCTGTGTTATCTATCCCCGACAGTATTATCTATCATTTCTGGGTTATTACTGCTCTCTTTCCTTCATGCCAGCCGTTAGAAAACCAAGGCGTCCATGGGAATGATGGGGAAGGAAAAAAATACGTGTGAGCCCTCATGTCAGGTGTACAGGTTAGCACACAGCAGTGGATCTCCACATCTTCAGGTCTCTGGCCCAGGGGTGGGATCCTCAGCTGTCCTTTAGGAGTCAAAGGCACATACTGGAGTCCAGGAATCTGCAGAATGTAACCAAATTAGTTGACCCTCCTCCCTTTCAAGAACCTGTTTGTTCTACGTACTAACAGGTAGATAGATATAAGTTCAGCCTGCCCATATGCTGTGTCCCATCAGTGCAGAGTTGAGCAAAAACTAATATGGCCAAGTGGGCTTCTTGCACTCCCTGAGTGCAGGCAGAGAGTGCTCACTTTTGCTGAGTTCAGGAAAGGCAGGTTTGCCTACTCCGCATTGAGTATATCATGTAAAACACACCCTCAGCTCAGAGGGTGCATGTTGCATCTACTGAGTTTAGTGTACAGATGTATTTCCACCAACTCAGTAAGTGGCGGTGTGTCTAAAACAACAGCTAAATCAAAACCACTCATGGTGTCACTGTCCAAAGCAGATGGCCGGGTCCAAGCTGAGATTAGCTATTATTTTGAATCACAGGTGGCTTATGAAGGTCCTAGCAAAACAAGTCAGGAGATGTGTTTTACATCTTCCGCATCTATGAATTTGTTGAGATTTGTGATTCCCAGGATAAGCTTTGGATATTTTTTTGCCCTGTACCAACAACCTGCTGTGGAGGTCCTTGTGAATATTTACCCTGTCATAGCCTGCAAATAAAGTTCTGCATTAGCTTTGAATCTGTTTTCTACTGTCAAATGAATTAAAATAAATAAGTTTATTGAATTTGTCTTGAGATCATAAGATATGACAGATCTAATATTTCCAGAGACGACACTTGTGGGACTACCTGCCTAATTGTTTTGCCTGGGTCTGTGATATATATGTTGATTATCCTGCGGTGATGAAATGGGCATGAAAAGTTCTTTCAGTGTCCCTGCCAAATCTTAGTGATTCAGGGAATATCAGGGTCACTCTCACTGTTGAGGTTATATAAAGCCTGTAGTTTTTTATAGTAGTAGGTAACTCAAGGAAATTACTGTAAATATTTGCACTGTCTGCTTCCGGGATATGTCCAGACAATGACTCTGTGAAGTCTCTCAGTTTAGATAATAGCATCTGATTGTTTAGGTCTGTTTTCTGTATTTTTTGATAATTCTTCCCAGTAGGAACCAAGACTTGATGTAGCAGATTGTACTAGGTTGTGCTGGGTGAAAGAATATCTGTCAGGTCGCTGAAAACGCAGGTGTGCTTTTGGAAAGCTTGGGTCACTGAAATACATGGATTTTCAGCAGCCTATTTCTGGAGGCATGAAAGCATAGTAATGAGGGAAATAACACGAGGTAGAGTCAAAGCTGGAAGGCACAGGAAGTGGCAGTGGCTTCAGGCCCATCACCTGGAAAGAAACCATGCTGTCATGAGGTCCTTGCTGCTGTTGTCTGCTTTGGGAGAAGGGGATGAAAGAGAGGAAGAGTAGTTGTCATTTACTTTCACCTTGGCTAGAAGCGTAGGGTGCTCCGATGGCTGGGAGACAGCTGCAAGGCAGAGGCTGGGGCTGGGAAAGGGTTAGCGCTGAGAGGGACCTGGGGACCATGTTGATAGCTCACTCCAGAGGTAAAGGAGGGATTTTCACCCTCCTGTGCTCAAAAGACGAACTACTCTACTTGTTTTGGCATTTCCAAGAGTACTCAGGACAACCCCGACTTGCCTCACCACCACCAGCTTCTCCAGCCCCTGTTGCCAACCAGATATCCCAGCAATAAAATGCCTGTGGAGGGAAAATTTTGGGTTGTGATCCACTATGTGTGCGTGCCTGAGAAACACCCAGACCCTAATTACTTTTTGCTAATTAACCAAGTCATTATTTGTGCCTTAGGTGTGAAACGTAGTCCCTCAGAGCTGGCAGAGGGTGATGTTGATGTTGCCAATACCTGTGGTCCATATTACATAAACAATCTGAGTTATTCAGAGGAAGATTTTGACAAACTGGTGAACCTAAGTTACTACAACGTCCAGAACAATAAAGATTTGATTCTTCAGGCCTTGCGCACTGCCGTGGAGCGGAAAAAGCAGCATAAGAAAGAGCAACCACTGCAAAAACCTCCCGATGGGGATGGTATGTGTGTGCCTGATAGAGAGGGAACCCAGCATTTGGCTGACTGCCCAGCACTAGGGATATGAAATAAAATAGCTCTGAGTCCTGTTAACGAAGAAGAAAAGGAATTTGATTACGAAGTGAAGAAAAGCCAAAGAATGCTAAGAATAGCACTTCATTTGTCATCGAAAATGCTAAAGCCTGGCTGTCAGTGAAGGGAATAAACACAAAAACCCAGAGCTCTTCCTTAATGAATTAATGTGCTTCCCTCGTTGGCAACCTCAGGAGCGTGGCTAGGTGAGGTTGTGTTCTGCTTGTGCTTGCAGAAGTGACCTTTCAAGCCAAGACCAAAACGCATGGACAAGGAAGTGTGAGGAAGTTTACATTGACCATGTTTGTGCTCTACCTGTGCTATAAAAAGAGAGGATTGTCAGTCTAGAAATGCAGCAGAGAACAAAATCCATTGTCTCTAAAACAAAACCAAGAATCCCATTTGTGAACTAAGGAGTCTTTATGTGAATGTAAATAAGTATTAGACTTTATATAATAAAACACTTTTTTTGGAGTTAGTTACAGCAAATAAACATTTTTCACAGCAAATACATGTTAAAACCATTTCTTTTAGGTGCTTCTTTCTCTACTAGCCAGACAATTAAAGACAACATGCTGACTTATTTCATAGCTGCTGAAAAATTATTGAAGAAGAAATTATACCTGCTCCAGACCCAGAGGTGAACTGCCCCAGGATCCTGGGGACCCCTTGAGTTTAGGATTGCATTTAAGAACCACCTCTACAAGAACTAACTCCTGATAATTTATTTTATTAAGATGGATTTAAGTGTTATTGATACATACCAAAGGTTTAAAGCTTCAAACTTTTTGAGACTATTACAGCTGAAAAGACACCAGAAACACAGACAAAGCAGATCTAAAATTGTATATGTAATATCACTTGCCCAAATGCGATTTTTTTAACTTGCCATAGAGTATTGCAACTGCAGTTAACAGAACATTAACTTTCAACTTTCTGATGCTTTGGTCATCACATTAACATGGCTCTTTTCAGGTAAGCGGTCTGTTTTTTTGACAGATGGAATCCCAAGACTCTGTTTATTCTTTTTCTAAATTAACTTTTATTCAATGCTATTGATTTATTTATTAGACATATCTACAAGCCCAGGTTTCCTACAGGCTTCCCTGCTCCTCAGTTCTGCTGTATTATCTTTTGTCAAGAGATCCTGTTATTGTGGGCAGAAAATGGAAGCCTTGCAAATCCCTTTGCTCTCAAGGTCGAGGGTCTCCTCCTAGGTGGTGCACAGAAACATAATCCTTCTGTTTACCACTTAGGTCAGTGAACACTTACTTACCTGTGGTGTACACTACAGGAGCCCATACAGCTCCCGTCTGGGCTATATGCCCAGGGTTTACCTCCCACAGAGACATGAGAGCAAAGGTGGCAGTCATGCTGATGCATGCTGGATCTCATCGCAATATGTGATGGGATGTAGCCAGAGGGCACAGCCAGACCTGAGAATTTGGAAGCACTCCCAGGTTCTCGTATACAGTTAAGAGCTGTATTGTCTGAAGGGCAAAAATTATCCCACTAACAGCAGGAAGCTTCTAGGCAGGAAGTCTGAAGACAAGCAGAACAAGGTGTGTGAATGCAAACACTTCCCTGCCCTTCCGGCAGCTTTCCACCAGCCACGAAGGGGTCATGGAGAACAATGAACACTTTACCCCACTTCAAAAAGCTTACGTGAAATAATTATTTCGTACCTCTGAGCTCTCTATATTCAACAAGAACACAGAGGAAAATGTCAGGGCTGATCAAAGAGGTGGAATAGCTTCCACACAAGGGGTGAATAGATAAGCAATCTGCAACCTAGAAAAAGGACAACAGGAGTGAAAAGCAGAGAAGAGAGATCTACGAAATCTGGAGTGCCCCATGAGAGATGAACAGGGAGTGACTGAGCACTTCTAATACAAGACCTGGAGGGGATCAGACAAAACTAGCAAGCAGCAGGTTCAAAGTTAACAAGGTAAGGTAGTTCTGTAATTAAGTTACAGACCTCCTTGACCACGGATGTTATTGTTGACAGAAGCTTATGTATCCAAAAAAACCGGATTGCTGCATTCAATGGAAAATTTTTGAGGACTAAAAACCAGAAAGGTTCTGCATCTGCCTCAGTCCTGCACTGAATCATCAATTCCCAGAGGCTGGGAGGACAGTCTGAGACAGTATTGTACCTGCCCTCTTTCTATGATGTTCTCCAGTCACTAAATACTGGATGCACCAAAGAAAGTGGGAAATCTGTCTCACCCCAGACTGCAGTACTTAGGTTTTCCACAGCTCAGATATTTTGGCAGATAATAAATGATCAGGAGTAGTCAGAACTCCTAAAGATGTGGTGAGACTACACTCATTTAAAAGAAATTACTGAAGTAACACGGAGAAGATGTAAGTAACTGTAAGGATAACTTAATTAGCTATAGACTAACCTATGGGGAAAAGTCATGAAAATGAGAAGAAAAGAAAACCAAACTGTAAAAATGGGTTTGTAAAAAATGAGGAAGCCAGTCAGCAAGACCCTACATGAAATGGTATAAAATCTTTAGACTCAGCATGGAAATTGCAGCAAAAGAGTTGCAAAACACATGCACAGCCCTAAATAAAGTGTGAAGCAAGTAGCCAAGAAAAGGCAGACTGGTTAAATGCTCAGGACTGAGCATTGTTAAAGCCTAACATCTGTTCTTTGAGGAAGAGCATGTGGAGGAGGGAGATGGAAAGGGCACATCTAAACCTGCTGATGTATTTAGAAAAGAGCTGGAGCGTATAGAGAAAATGTGGTATTCAAGAGGCAAATTAGGAGGAAGAAAGGTACACAGCTAAAAATGTGAATCAGTAGATGTGCTGGCCCAGCAAAAAGGGATTTAAATAAGAATGCTGCAAAGGAGCCAAGGCCATAAGTGTGTAACACAAAAGATACACTTCTAACATAATGTTTACACAAAGACTCAGGAAAAAATCCCCCTCCTCTTTTTTTTTTTTTTTTAACTGGGAGCCCAAGCATTTGTTTTCCAAGTAGTGAGCGAGCACAGACAAACTTTTATGTCAGAGAAAAGAATGACTCATTTTTCCTGCTTTCTTCTATGTTTGGTATTGGTACCACATTGTGAATGTGGTATTGTATTCCATTAAAATCTCTTGTAAAATCAATAGAAAAGGTGATCCTCCCGTGTGGCTTAACACAGTATCAAGACCTAAGCTTAAAGCTAGCGGCCGTATCTGCGACACACGTCCCACAGCAAAATTTCAGTGTTCCACCAAGAATTTTCACTGCCTTCAAAACGGTTGCCTCACGCCGTAGCTAACCCCGGCGGCGCTTAGTCACACACTTCTCTGGCGTCCAAAGTCAGCACCCATCACCAGAAAAACACGAAAAGCATTCGGGCGCTTCTGTCTCCAGACCGGAGCTGTCAGAGGGCTTCTGGATTTCACTGCAAGGCGCCGAAATTTTAGCGTGGAGGAGCAGCAGGTACAATGAACCTCCTGAGGCGGATTTGTGGCCCCAAAAAAACCCCCAACCAACCCCCTTCTGATTCTGAAAAAATAACAACATCCCCCCTCAGAAACAAGCCCACCCCCAAACCCACCCGACGCCAAGGGGGTTTACCTCAGGGAGACGGGCGCTGCCCGGCCCCGCCCCTCCCTCAGCCGGGCCCGCGCAGCGCTACTGGCTCCGCCCCCGCGCCGGGGCCGGGACCGCCCCCCACTCCCTCTCCTCCTCCCCCCCCCCCGCCCCTTGCGGCGGCTGCTAGAGCGGGGCGCTGGCGGTCGGTCGGTCGAGCAGTGCGGCGGGATGTTCAGCTGGCTGGGGAAGCAGGGCGGCGGGCGGGAGCGCGGAGGCGGCGGCGACGTGGTCCAGACGGTGACGGGGGGGCTGCGGGACCTCTACCTCCGCAAGCTGCTGCCGCTGGAGGAACACTACCGCTTCCATGACTTCCACTCGCCCGCCCTGGAGGAGGCCGACTTCGAGAACAAGCCCATGGTGCTGCTGGTGGGGCAGTACAGCACCGGCAAGACCACCTTCATCCGGTAGGCGACCCCCCCCTCCCCCCCGGTGTTTGCGCCCTTCCTTCTCCTCAGGCCGCCGCCGCAACCGCGCCCGGCCCCGCTCGGGGAACGCCGGCCGGCGCCCCGCCCGCCTCGCCGCCCGCTCCCTGATCCTCCCTCGCCTCATGCCCGGGGCCTTTCTGCTGCGCGACAAAAGACCTGCTACGCGCTCGCAGCCCGCCCGCGGAGCGGGGAGCGCCCGTCCCGCTGGAAGGCGGCTAACGGCTCCGCAGCGGGGGGCGGCAGGGCTGGCGGCGGGCTGCTGCCGGCGGGCCGGGGTCGGCGGGAGGCGGCCGGCGTCCTTCCCGAGGAGCGGGGCTTATCCCGGAGCCCCCCAGGCTGTGTCGAGGGTGGGTGCCGCTCCCGGGTCGGTTACATGGTCTGCGGGTCGCCTGCCAGCTTCCCGTTCGAGAATATTATCTCGATTTCACGTTCTGCTGAGAAAGTGTAACCTCCTTGTCTACTTCCTCTTAGCTTTTCTTTTTTCTTTCTTTCTTTTCTTAATCTCTAAATTATTTCAACCGGCATGGCTGCATCGGCCGTCACAGACCATTTAAACTGACCTCCCCTTCTTTCCCGAAAGTAGCTTGATGCATAGCTTGGATGTGAAGATCAGAGAGAAATGCAACGACACTTTTATGAAGGCAGAAAACACGCGGTATCTGGAAAGTCCTGGGGTTTTTTCCCCGAACTCTGGTGGTCAATTGCGTTGAACAAGCAATATCACTAATAGGGCAGCTTAACAATGTTGCTGCTGTTGTAGTATTTTCTGTCTTTCCTGTCTTCCTTATTGCTAAGTTTGTTAGCGATTTTTAGGAAGCTGAAGTGTGCCTTGGGTATTATGAGCTTGTGAATATTTTGCATACGTTTGAGTCTGTTTGCCTCTCACATGCCCCTTACAGATCAGTCTAAAGTTATACAAAACTCTCCAAAAGACACTGAGTGGTCACTTAGATCAAATTTTGACCTACTTATTATGTCTGAATTTCATTACAGTACTTCTGTAAACTTTACAAATGTTTCTCTTTCGGTTCCAAAGGTTACCAGCAGCCTTACCATACCACTGTTTTCTTTTTATGGTGTAAAAGACCTACCTCCCTCTTCAATCGAAGAGCAATGTTTGCCTTTACTCATCTGAGAGCTTTTCAGATGTTTACAGAGCTAATCATGTTTCATTTCTGGTCTTACGACTAGGTTCTTGGAAGCTTGAAGTTGAACCTGCTTTTTTACAGATGATGACTGAATTCCTGCAAACGCTTAAAGTGGTTTTGCTCAGAGGAACGTTTTAAAAAATAACAATAGGGCTATAATTAAAAGAAGAGAAACTTAGTTTCGGGATCCCCAAAGGTAGTCACAGGAAAGCCTGTGTTTGTGGGGAGGGTGATGTGAGTTTTCCTAACATTTCTCTAGTCATGCTGATTAATTTTCTTCTTTAAAATTACAATTGCTTTGTTAGTCTGTATCTATTTCCAGAGGAGTGTTGTTACCTGGCTTATGGACAGGGGACGATGAGAGCATGGGTAATACGGAGACAGAACAGTTCCAAATACATATGTACCAGAACCTGTTCTGCCCGTCAGCTGAGTTGCTGTGTCATTTGCAATTCACAGGAAACTTTTTGCTTCTCCTGTAAGAGTTTGCTGTGGATGACAACACACGTTCTTGATTTAGGGACATTCAACTTCTCTGTCCTTTACAGTTGCCCATATTTGACGGGAGTGCAAGTCAATATTGCACTTGGAAACATTGATATTCCTTGCAGTGCCTTAGATGTATTTCTGGTACCGTTGCTTTGTGAGTAACTTACCACCTTAACCATAAAACACTGAGCAATAGGGTTGACTGATGCTAATGTATGGTCTGAATGAGAAAAGTAGTATCATTTATTACAGCTATTTCCAGCTTTTTCTTTTTTTTTTTTTTAGCATTGATCACTGCTGGGTGGAGATGTCCAGACAAATTTGACAGAGATAAAGTTTTCAAAGATGTTTTCTCCTGAGTTTTATTAAAATATCTGACTCAATGGAGGAGGTGACTTCTACTGTGATGCACCTTTCTCTTTGCCCACTTACTCCTTTCTCCTGTCCCCATTTTAGGTAGATTGCAAAGTGGAGAAGACAGGAATTGACTGTGGAGCCGCAGTCAGTAATAGAACAGCTGTTACTGCTTCTAAAGGACCACAGTCTGACCTCACCACGATGAACATTCATTACATCAGTGTTTGCTGTAGAATAGATAATAATTGGCAGAATCAGCATGAGAAAATGCTCCGTTCAAGGTGGGCAGCAACTTAGACAATAGTGTCACAGTGACTGTTACTCAAAATCCAATTTAGAGGAGAAAAAGAAAAGCAAAGAGGAGAAGTGCTTGTATGCTGAAGACTTAGAAGACATGGGAAAATATTATATTATCCAGGTCAGCCACAAATAAATTTACCCTCTGATAGGCTGAATTTCCCATGGAAAAAATGTCATGCACTCTTAAGATTGTTATAATTCTGCGTTTATATAGATAGTTTTTCTTAGGATTTAGACTACAGTTGTTTGGTTGTTTTTTTCCCCACTAGTCTTTTAACAAGCAAACATTATTTTAAAACTTAATTAAAGCTGCTTTTTGTTCCACATTTCTCCATTTCATAGGCAGGAGGGCATACTAGATCTACTGAAGTGTTTACTGTTAGGTTTATATGTGAACATAACAATTCTGTTTAGCTGACAAATACTCATTTGGGATTTACTTTGATTTAGACATTTTCGTGAGAGCTCCACATTTTCATACCTCTGACACATCCACATCCACCTAGTTCCTTCCACTAAGCCTTCATGGAAAACAGTGATCCAGCAATGACTGAGTGTCCCTGGGGAGTAAGATAACCAAACAAATGCTTCCAGGTCTCTTAACAGCTCTTCTGATTTTTCACTTGATGCTGTTTATCCTCTTTGCACTTGGAACAATGCAGTGAAACTGGCCAGTTTTGCTAAGGTGTAGTGTTGTGATACTGTTTTATTCAAGTGTTTATTCACGTATCTGGCAATGCTGACAGTTCAAACAAATATATCCAGGCCCAATGTTAATACTTGTCTGATTGTTTTTAGTGGGGTGGGAGGATGGGTGAGGGCCAAATGCTTATCTTGCTGCTTCTGTAATTATCTCAATTTCTCCTGGCTGCTTTAGAGAAAGAAGTGGGGAAAGGAGGGACAGGAGAGGAAAATTGTAGTGTATGAAAAAGAGATAGGAGCTGGTCAGTGCAAGATTGTAGCTGCTGACCTTTTTCTTTCCTTCTGACAATGAATTAAACTTCTAGTCTAATAGTGGTTAATTTGTTAATAGCTTTTCCATTTTAAAAGTGTAAGAGACTGACTTTTTTTTTTTAAAGAACTTATCAAGATGAGGAAAAACAAAACTAAATTCCTCAGCTTGCCAGGCTGGGCTTTTACTTTGCTCAGAGGTATTACTCAGAGGTTAAAATGGTAAACTTCCTTCTATTTAACTCAGCCAGAGCTGGATTTTGTGAAAGCACCCTTTTGTATGCATAATATCTGGAGTCTGCAAGTAGTGTGCAATTGCTTGTGCGGCAAGAATGGACTGCATCTTTCTTCAGGGGGGAAAAGGTCCCTCTTAATTTCTTTGGGTGAAAGCTGGAACTTTAGCTTTACATGAAAGTAAAGCTCTACAGCTCTACATGAAAGTCTTACTTGAGTTATTTGGAGCAGAATTCTTACACTAAAGAAAACACCTGCTAGTTTTGTTGTATTTAAAAAAAAACCCCAAAAGTGTGGAGGATTTGGTGGAGTACGGAGGTGAGCAGCCTTATGAAAGGAGACTTGAGTTTGTCTCCCAATGCGTCACAGGGTATTCCTGCTCAATGCTGCTCTGTCCAGCTTACCTGCGTTTGTGTGTTACTATGGCTTAGCTGAAGCATTTAGACTTCAGATGATTATCAGTATCCGCAACTGTGAGTAATCTTTGCTATCTCTGGAACTTTGTAAACCAGTTTCCCATAGTTGGGCTATACATCTTGCAAAGGAACATAGATGAATGTTTATTGGCAAAGCAGAAAGGTTATAGCCCAGGTAAAAACAAAGGGAGAAGAGTCAACAGGATGTCTGTTGTTTGATCTAGACTGTCTTTGGGACGCTCGCTATTTTTAAGCATTCTTCCTGTGAACCTTTTTGAACGCCCTCTCTGCTGAAAATTCCTGAGAAGGGCATGCGGTTGCGGATGCTAAAAATGCAGGTATTTTCCTGTGTTAATATAGCATAGTGTACAAAAACATTTGCAGCTTTTCACTTTACAAGAAGACTGTTCATCTCTTTTGTGTACCTAAGTGAAACTGTATTTTCATGCTGGGAGGAAGTGTGATATAGCTTGTACAGCCAGTGCTGAGGAATTAGGGTTTATTTTAGTCTGTACTGATTGTTGATGTGGAGCTGTGAGCCAGTCCTAATGGAAAAGACCTGCCTTGGAAAGTGTTTCCGGTCCTGAATAGCTGTACCAGGCTCAGCACTGTGACTGTTGGGTGGGACTTAGTATTTGGAAGGAGATCTTGCCTTCCTGGATTGTTATCACTAGAAAAATCTGTTTTTTAAAGCTGCATCTGTGAAGTTAACTTAGAAGTATCATTGCAGTTCAGTAGCACTTTATTCTTGTTTAGTCATTTCAATAAGCAGCTAATCTGAATTTGCACTGTTGAGTTCCAAGCTGAGAATACAGATGTTGGAAATCCTGAAAGGTGCTCCGTACTTCTCTTTGTAAATTCTGCAAGCGTTACATGTGCAGCAATGAGCAGGCAGTGAGATTACTTTTTTTGGTCATCTAAAAGACCACCACCGCTGAACGTCCATAACCATGCCTGGCAGGTTCATGAGCTTATCATGGATAGCAATTATCCTGCTACCCTGGAGGTGTCTTACCCTGCATTCAGATCCCATTGTGTAGTTTTCTGTGACCTGGGATCTGGGACTTCTCTCGTGTGCATCTGATTCAGTACAATGTTCTTTACTGCTGTCTGGAAGCTTCTTGTATGTTTTGCCACCTTAGGAATTGCTGCCTCTGTCAGCAGAAGTCTGGGAGTGACAATTCATATCAAGAGAAGAACTTAGTGAGGAGTCTCATAGAGATCCTTTCTTTTTTTAAAAAAAGGGCAAGGAGTAAAAGCAAAATAGAGAGACTTTGAAGTAGAATGTTTTACTGCGGCAAGTTCAAAATCTTATTTTAGAAGTTCAAAGTATAATTGATCTTTCAAAATCATTGCTGTAGATAAGTCCAGTATGGCTTCAGTGGAAATGGTAGTGGCTCTTGTGAGTTACCCTTTGCATCCTCTTTTAGAGGGCTCTAGTCTGCAATGGTGTTCCATGAGGAGGCAGGAATACAATTCTGTGGTTTAGGTGTTTAGCTGTTTGCTACACACTTGAAAGTCCTGGGTTTCCATGCATGAAGTGTTCAACTGCTGAGCTATCAAAGGAGTTTTGTCCTCCTTTTGATACATGATCTACTTTGTAAAGATGAGGGATCTGCTGCATTGTACACTCTGCATGGGCAGAGAAGTTTTGCGTGTTGGGGGTTTTTGTTGCTTTTGGAGAGGGGTTAGTTTTATTTCCCTGTTACTGTGCATTAGGTACAGCTTAATTCTAGAAGTAGAACAAACTGACTCTGGCATGTTCTGTCATGACTGTTCTTGTGTTCCTCCTTTCCCACAGTTTTTAGCATTGGCATTTTTTTCATTTGTTTGTTTAGAAGCAGAAAGCTGCAGGAAATGTCATGTAAATAACTGTTCTATGCTTTAAACCCCCCAGATCATAAATTGAGCTGATTGGAGCCAGTTTGCTAAGGCTAGTAGAAAAAGATTTTTGAAATGTGTATATAGTATGTATTTGTTCCTTAAATTCAGCTTCTGTGCACTGATCTATAAAATCAGTGAGTATTTGGGTATTGAATTTAAAGACAGAGATTGTTCAGCAAGTACAGATACTTTGTAGAATGTTTTTTGCAGCAAAAGCAGCCTTCAAGTCCTCTCAAATATTTGTTTATGAAATTGTATTGGGTTTGTGTAGCAAGGTTTTGGTAGTGGAGGGGCTATAGGGCTGGCTTCTGTGAGAAGCTACTAGAAGCTTCCCCTATGTCTGACAGAGCCAATGCCAGCCGGCTCCAAGTCAGACCTGACGCTGGCCAAGGCCGAGCCCGAGCCCATCAGTGACAGTTGTAGTGCCGCTGGGAGAACAGATATAAGAGGGGAAAAAGTTGCTGTGTAACAAGATACTGCAGCCAGCTGAGAGGAGTGAGAACATGTGAGGAAAAAAACCCTGCAGACACCCAGGTCAGTGAAGAAGGAGGGGCAGGAGGTGCCCCAGGCGCCGGAGCAGAGATTCTCTTACAGCCCGTGGTGAAGACCATGGTGAGGCAGGCTGTCCCCCTGCAGCCCATGGAGGTCCATGGTGGAGCAGGTATCCACCTGCAGCCTGGGGAGGACCCCACGCCGGAGCAGGTGGGTTCCCAAAGGAGGCTGTGACCCTGTGGGAAGTCCGTGCTGGAGCAGGTTCCTGGCAGGACCTGCGGATCTGTGGAGAGAGGAACTCACGCTGGAACAGGTTTTCTGGCAGGACTTGCGACCCCACAGGGGACCCGCGCCGGAGCAGTCTGTGCCGGAAGGACTGCAGCCCATGAAAGGGACCCATGCTGGAGAAGTCTATGGAGGACTGTCTCCCATGGGAAGGACCCCACGCTGGAGCAGGGGAAGAGTGAGGAGTCCTCCCCCTGAGGAGGAAGGAGCAGCAGAGACAAGGTGTGACGAACTGACCCCAACCCTCGTTCCCCTTCCCCCTGTGCTTCTGGGGTTGGAGGAGGGAGAGAAAATGGGGAGTGGAGTTGAACCCGGGAAGAAGGAAGGGGTGGAGGGAAGGTGTTCTAAGATTTAGTCTTTATTTCTCATTACCCTACTCTGATTTGATTGGTAATAAATTAATTTCCCCAAGTTGAGTCTGTTTTGCCTGTGACAGTAATTAGTGAGTGATCTCTCCCTGCCCTTATCTCAACCCACGAGCCTTTTGTTATATTTTCTCTCCCCTGTCCTGCTGAGGAGGGCAGCGATAGAGCAGCTTTGGTGGGCACCTGGTGTCCAGTCAGGGTCAACCCACCACTAGCAGAACAGGCATAGTGCTGTTGGATTAAGGGCCAGAAAAAAACTATTATCTAAAGACCAATGTTAATATAGAAGTGCTTAAACCTAACTAGTGCTGTCATTGGATATAGGACCATCACCTGTGCCTGAAGAACTCTCACTTAAATCCAGCTTTGATTATGTAAAAAAGTTTAATTGTAGTTGGTTTAAAATTGTGGGGGTTTTTAAGAACTCCAGGGTGACATGGAACCCAGGGAATTAATAATTATGAGATGACTCGAGTTGATTGGAGAATTTTAATGCTCCTGTAATGTCAAATTACAGCACACTTGAAAACAGTTTGGTCTTAAGGTTGAGGTGAATGTTTTCAAGATGATGCTGTTGTAAATGAGGACAGTACCATTCATGCTTTAAAGTTAAGCAGGGTTGTCTGCTTCTGGTTTTGAAAAGTGGCAGCTGTCATAGTGTAGGCCAGAGGAACATTGTAAGCTGGAGGCTTGCTTGATAGGCTTGGGGCTTCTCTTGCTTCTCACTTGCTGCCCAGGAAGGGGTGCAGACAGGCTTTTTCTGTAAATGCATGCTCTGCTTCCATTAAGTTTTAGCATTTGAATACGTACATCCTTCGTTTGAGACCTTCTTGTCTGGAAAGTCAAGACTTGGTGTATCAGAATTGGTCCATTGAGTATGTGCTTTCTGCATCTCTTGAGTGGATTACTAAAAGGAAGATGCAAGATGGTGTTGGCTGGTACAGCACTGCCTCTCAGAAGTACGTTACTGTTAGGCCTCAAGTTCTGCAGGTCTGACTTAGTTAACCGTTACTTTTTGATTTGCAGGTCAAAAGAAAAAAGTCCTTTCCTCACTCCCAAACAGTTGTAACTGTATTGTCTCATAACTGTGTTATCTCTGCCTGTGGTAAGATGAGTTAAAGTTAGTAAAATCATACTGAGTTTATCGAAGGGTTAGATCTGTCAGCAGACTGACACTGCTCATGTGCTGTTTCAGACTGCTCTCTTTTAGTGTATAGGCTTGAAAATACACGCAAAAGCAGCAATGTCTTGTGGTGTAACCTACAGCACTGGGATTGTTGGAAGAAACATCCATTTGAGTGGTTCAGGTGCTGTTGTTGAGGGAATACTTCCACCCTGTTTTTGTAAGGGGATTTACTTTATCCTTTTACCTAGTTTTTGTGAAAAACTAGAATTCAGTTGTAGTTTCTTTTTGGTTTTTTTCCCTCCCTAGTTAATAGAAATAATGAAATGCAGGAAAAAATGTAATTTTATTATTCTAGAGCATGAAGATCCTTGGGAATTTTCAAGCAAATTATAGGTATTTGCTTTTGTTTTCATTCCCAGTCATTCATTCTGTTACTTTATGTATTCTCCATCTTTAGATACCTGCTTGAACAAGACTTTCCAGGCATGCGGATTGGTCCAGAGCCTACCACGGATTCTTTTATTGCTGTGATGTATGGAGATTCAGAGGGAAATATTCCGGGAAATGCCCTAGTTGTTGATCCTAAGAAGCCGTTCCGCAAACTCAGCCGCTTTGGAAATGCTTTTCTGAACAGGTGAGATCCATTTGCTTGTTGTCTTTTGATTTTTATCTTTAAATTTCTACTTGATATCACCTTCAAGCATCAGTGGTTTTTTTACTAAGTTTTTTTCTGCTGTACTTGTTTTGAACAGCATGGAATAAATATTCAAATACAGGCTGGAGCAGTGGTTCTTTAAGTAAATTAAAAAAAAGCAGTATTAGGTAGGGTTGTACTAGCATAGAGCTGTGTAAAACTTAAAAAAAATTAAAAAGGTAAGGAGTGTTTATATATATATTCAGTTATCAGAACAGAAAATCATTGTTAAAACCAGTTCACAGAGAACTGCTGAAATGCTCCACCAGATAACTTGTTTGTAAGGCATTATGCCAGTTGGAACTCAAGATCAGTTTGGGCACAAATCTCCCTACTCAGTGAAACTGATAGGTTAGTACTATTATTGAAAACTACCATCCAAAAAAGGAAAAGATCTTTTCCCTTTGATGCTGTCTTGTTCCTTTATGCTGGTCTCACCTGAGGTCTTGGTATAGCTCTTTAAAGTTGTGAGTTGCTGGGATATGTGAAAAGGTCTACAAGAATGGATAATATTTGATTTTGCCTCCTGGATAAAGTACATATTCAAGGTGTTAAGTGTTTAACTAGCTCGTCTTCAAGCAGTCCTGTAGACTAGGATGACAACGTTAGCTTCTGGATGGCTGCTGGGTATTGGCAAAAAAGGGGAAAGTTGTTCAGAGGCTGTGAGTATTGTCATGGGTAACTTAAGCAGCAGACTGAATCATAGAATTGTTTAGGTTGTAAAAGACCTTTAAGATTATGAAGTCCAACTGTAAATATTTCCAGTTAAAAGTTATTAATAACTTTGTTCATGTTGTGTGAGCAATCACATTGTTTTCTTCCTGTATTTGATGGTGGCTTGACATGGAGGCTTGGTTTTGCAAGCCCATTAATCTAAATTGGTTCTCTTCTAACAATAAACCTTCCTGTTTGGCTGATAAAAACTGGCTTATGTGTTAAAAGTTCATCATGTACAGTCTTATCTCTCACTGTGCTTATTCACTGAAGAACATTTATAGCTGCTTATAGTTGGCTTGGCTATCACTTTGCTGAGAGATAAGAATATGTGCTCTGGGAAGCTGCAGTCAAGTCCCATTTTAAATAACAATTTTGTGGTCCAGGACCCCTTTCTGTGAGATTATTGGCTAAGTCTTGTCTTCTATATCACTGTTCTAGTGCTCTCTATGAAAAGTTAATATAATTGTACTGTAAACAGTATTTTGCACAATATTAAAATACTCACACAGAACATGGAGTAATAGTAAATGTTTGTTTGGATTAATGGGTTACATAATTTTTTGGCTAAATCATCTGTCTAGCTAGTTGTGTCAGGTCCTGAATCTTAGGCAAGCAAGATTATTTGCTAGCTAAAAAGATGTATGTTCAAAGTAACCGACTAAATTATTCCAGTTCTTCTGGTGACTGTGGTATTGTTATATTGCAGTGCTGTAAGCAACTGTATCTTCCCCGATATTCACATTTGCTCTTTAGTTTTGCAGCAGAGGTCTAGGTGCTTAGCACCTAGCACCATCCTTGGCCTGCCACTATGATCATAGTGCTGCTTTTCCAATACTGTCCACTCACTTCCCTTTCCTACTTTACTTAGTTGAAAATGTCGTAGGCTTTATTTCAGTATCTTTGAGTAACTTCTCCCTGTCATCTTTACCTGTGATCATACTATGTATTTTGCTTTGCCTTCTCTCATTTGCCATACTGGCAGTAACAATGCTTTATACCCAACATTACATTTTTCACTCCTGTCTTAATATATTTCTCTATACTCCTCTCCCTCACCCCTGCTTTATTTTTTGAATGATTTCACAATCATAGTGTTTTGCTTTGTGGAAAAACTTAAGGTATTACTTTTACAAGGCTATGGTCGCTTAGGCTGTGAAGTCAAGTGCCCTTTTCATCTAAATGTGACATGAAAGGAAACAGTGACTGAGGTAATGGAGAAACTAAAACAAGAGGACAGTAGCACAATCGAGGCTTGTACTTACTAATTAGCCGCATTAATTTATTGATGTTACCTTGCCTCTTTTTTCCATGACCCCTTCTTATTTCCCCCTGTATCTCACTGCTTGTGATAGATGTCTCTGTAAGGCTCCTGAGTGTAGAAACTTGTCTGTTATTTCTCCTGTGTACTTTTAAGGAAAGTTGGGGGAGAAGGGGATGGGGACAGGACATAGAGTGCCCTTGGATGCTGGTTAAAATAAGTGAGGAAAGAATATTGCAGTATACCAGCAGATCACGGAAATAAATTGGTCCTGCTGAGACGAAACATGAGGTCCTGCTCTATTCTAATGGGTATTTGAATGCACACAAAAAGGAGTGTAAATTCTTACTAGATTCTTTGAGTTGTCCAAATTTAATCTAAAAAAAAAATAATCATGTGGTTACAAAGTTGTTTTCATTTTTGCAAACAATGTAACTTATTTTTGCAAGGATAGTCTAACATTGCTGGTTTTCTTTACCAATAGTTTTACAGTAATATGAAAAACATGACGGTATCAAAGGTCTAATGTGTCACAAGCAGTTACAGTCACCTCATTTGCACAACTGGTTTTTTATAAAGCTTTTTTTTGTGAAGGTCTGTTGTCATTAAAGTAGATAGTATGTAGTTTTGCTTTTTGAGGCAGAACTTAAAAAATCACACTTCTTACAGGTCATGTAAGAAATAGTGGTCCAGAGCCAAATCTTAGTGTCAAAAAGAGATACTTGGATACAATTAGCATTATAGTTTTAAGTTGTCTGAAATATTAGTTTTATGTAAGATTTTTAACCCATCTGTTGTCTTTAGATTATGTATATATTCTAAAAGCTGCAGCCAGTTAATTCTGAGTTTATCCTTCTATTTCATATTCTTTTCCTATATACTTTCCTTCTCCCTTTGCCACTAATGAGTGCTGTGAAGACTTCAATGTCTTTCCATTTCTGAGGCCTGTAGTTCTCTATTTTCTTGCACAGCCTTTTCCAGCTGTCCCAGTTTGGGTGATGCCTAAGTGAAAATACTGCTGTATTGTTCAGCTGAAATAATGGTGCCTGTTGTCTTGTACGGTAGGCCTAGAAAGATCTCAGTGATACCAAAAAAGTGCTGGGCTTTCTAATAGTGATTAAAAAAAAAAAAAAAAAAAACCAAACAAAATTTAGTCTTTACACTGTTCCAAATTTATGAAAGCTACTTCATGTTGTACATACTAGTGATGTATATTTTTGTAACGGTTGACATGGTTAAATGCGTTTTCCTTGTTGCTTATGCATGTCCACTATGCTTCCACAAAATGTGTTTGCTTTAACATAGTGTCTCCTTTAGGTTTTGGAAAGTTCAAAAAATGTTACTTTATTCAATAGCACCTCACTGCCCTTTCAAATGCATCTCTTAAAAAGATTAGCCTTAGTGGAAAAGTTTGCTTCAGGATTTGCAGTATTTTCTACACCTGATGTTCCACTAAAAAACCCACCACCACCACCACCACCCCCCCCCCCCCCCCCAAAAAAGAAAGGTAGTGCTGTTTACATACCCTAAGGTTTTATCAGGCCAAGGTGGCTGCTGTTTCCTTATTCCCCTCTTGGGTTTCAGTGAGGGGCATAGCTGATGCTGCCGTTTCTGTTGTACCCAAAAAGAGATGCTGTGTGCTTTTGTTACAGACTTGTTACTACAAGGACACCTGAAAAACAAGGTGAAGTGAGGTGTAAAGATTTTTTTTTCTTTCTGATTTCCTTTGAATGATCTGAATTATTATCTGTCCAAAAATAGCTTCCAAATTTTGATATATCTTACCTTTTGTGTGATATTTGACTGCCTGAATTCATCTTAACTCAGATTATCTTTGATCTTAAAGTTCTTGTTTGACCTTGGTACGGTTAAAATTTGCTGTCAGTGATACCCTGTTTCTTGAGGTAGTGTGCCTTCTAAAGCGATGGGTTAACACAGGGCAGCTCTCCTATGGCCTGAGCCTGCAGCTTAACTCTGTGCTGGGCTGCCTCCCAGAGAATGGCTGCCAAGCTCTGCAGATTCACAGGAGGGCAGGTTACACTGTCTGCTTGCGAGTATGTCTTCAGCTGCTACCCCTTAAGAAGATTAAACTCTTATGCAAATCTCTTAAAGGCAGTTTATGATGAAGGGAGGTGAAGTTCTTCAGTCCTGCACTGTCCCAGAAGCATCAGGGTAGTTTGGATTTAACACACAAAGTGGTTTTTGCATAACTCTCAGAGGCCTCGTGAATTATTTATTTTTCATAATACCACCATTGAATTTGTCTGCCATCGCAGAGGCAGGAGATTATTGTTTAGAGCCCGCTGTGTGTAATTTGAACTATTGATTCTGGCAGTGTTAAAGCTTTTGCTCGGTTTGTGGGAGAAATACTGTTGTTTTCCAGTCCTCTCCAAGCCCCACCTAAGGAGGGTGGTAGTTTAGAGACAGGGACTGTTCAAATGCTGCCAGACCAGGTCAGGGGGTTACTTGCCAGTAACTGGAATATAAACGTGTTGTCAGTATGGCTTTCTGCCTGCTCCCCTTTTCTTTTGAATCTCTTTGAATTTGGGGAAATGTTGGAGTATGTGAAGTATTGTTTATTATGTATGCTAGTTTTACTCCTAGCAAAATGTTTGTTTTATACAGTCTTTTTAACATTGCATGTATGGCCCATGTTGTCAGCTCTTGCACTGATAAAATTCCAAATTTTGCTTAGATATATATATGGTTTTATAAGGTTTTCTAGTGGTTTTTTTTTTAATAGCTCTCTTTACATTTTGTTTTCTTGAACATGTGTGGTTGCCAGACATAGGGGTCCATTAGGGCTTAAGAAACTTTTTTGTTAAAAATCTCACTCAAGTCTTTCTAAAAGCAGATATATGAAGGGGAGCTCTCAAGGGACAATGTACATGTGAGCTAGAGCTATTGTTAATGTTTTTTCTCTCCTCCTTTCCCGCAGGTTCATGTGTTCTCAGTTACCTAACCAGGTACTGAAGAGCATCAGTATCATTGACAGCCCTGGCATTCTCTCTGGAGAGAAGCAGCGCATCAGCAGAGGTGAGTTGCAGGACTTGAAAATAACCAAGCTTATTAACTATTTTTGCTGTACTGGACAAGTCATTATCCTAATCTGTTTGAGGCCTGCTTTAGTGGTTTTGAGTGGTGGTGTGTCCCAAACTTTCTTACTACAAGTCCTGTTAAACCCATGTTTTAAGGCTGGAAGTAGGGTTTGGAATTTTCTCTCTTGAAAACTGGTGGGGCTGGGATTGCTATCATCCTGCTGCTATGGCTGCAAATGGCTATGGTTGCACGGTCTGTTGACTAATTAGTGCTTTGTCGCTCCTGAGAAAAAACCTTATTTCCATCATTTAATTGCTTTCCACAAAGTAAGAATGAATAGACTCATATATACTATTGAAGTTCATGAATGAAGAAATGTTTCATAATAGCTACAGCTCTTCAAGCTGGTCATGTTGAAAAACTGAGGGGTTTGGGCTATAAATAAGGTGCTTTTATTGTAGGCACAGCTGCTAGTGTTGCTTCTTAAGGTTGCTCAGTCATATCATAATATAATTTTTAGTCTAAAGAGTTAAGGTAGCAGGAAGAAGAGGGAATGAGTATTTTTTTTAATAAAATGAAAATTCTGTGAAGAACTTAACCTTGTTTTTAACATGCTGTTTAAGAAAATTAGCCTGTCCTTGAGAAACTATTAAACCAGCATCATGTAAATAACTTTCTTCCTTGTTTCCTTCAGCTGCATTTAAGTGCATGTCAGAGGTTTCTGTGGAGTTGCAAATGGTAGTGATCCAGTGTGTGGCTTATGCTGCCCTCTGTTTTCAGACCTTTGCTTAAGAAATGGAAACTTGGGAGGGGGAAGTAATCAGTTCTTTAACGTACCACATCTGGCATTTTCTGAGGAAATCCTGGAATGAGCACAATTTATGCCAGCTGTGCAACCATAGTTTTATCTTTACATTGCAGTGACAGAATAAGAGATTAATTTAAGACTGTGATCTAAACTATGCTTTCTTAGTAAACTGGTCTACTAGATGTTTCTGGATTCTTTGTTTAGTGTCTGAATGTGGTTTTTGTCCTCTTTATTGCTCATATAGTCATGTAAAGCATTCATCATGGGGTGAGCTGTCTTTTCCTGTATGTGATATATTGGTGAACTAGCAGAGATGAACAGCAATGAGTGCTCTACCTCTGTGCAAGCAAAGGCTTGAATGTTGCCAAACCAGATGAGTAAAACAAATACTGCAAGCTGGCACTCTTATTTCTAGGCAGAAATTACCACATGTGTAACTAACCATCTTTAATCTTCTCATAAGATGTCCACAAAATATTTAAGTCTCAGTTTACACAGAGTCTGATAAAATCAGAGATGGTCTTAAATCTCCTACTTCTGCTTCTTTGTTATGGATTCTAGCTCCCTTTTTCCTCCACCAAGAAAAATCAGGCTCATCTTTTTCCCTCTCTGCTTCTTAAATCAAGGGAAGATGATGCTTGGCAACATTCAAGTATCTGCCGCCACTTCTATAACAGTGTGGAAGCAAACATGAAATAAGCAGGAAACAAGAACATGATATTAATATGTCACTGAAAAAGTAAGCAATTGTATGACAAAATTTGACACCATTAGGGATTGCTGTGGAAGTTAGTCCCAGACTTACCATGTGGGATAGTTGTGTTTCACTTTAGGTTATATTTCACTGGTAGTCCTGTGTTTGTTGAAGGACCATGGCTCTTCACTGCCATCTAGAATTGCTCTTGTAACTTGTGACTGTTTTTCTTCTGTTGCTCAGAATTCTTGATGGTATGTGCCTTGTCAATTGCTTTTATGGCCTAGCTGGCCTGCCCTTTGATATGGTAGACTTTCACCTAAGCTGACAGTGCTGAGTCATAACATCTAACTCTTACCTGTTTTGCAGGCTTTAACTTGACTAGTTTGCATTTAATGAATTTTCTTTCAGTGTGTGAAAGATTGTCTTGAATGCTTGGCATAGTTCTTTTATCACAAATGTGGTTCTCCTGTATGCAGTTTAATCAGTGTGGTTGTACTCTAAATAAGGTTTGGGGAGTCAGTTTTAGAGTGCTGTTCTCTCTGTGCCCCAGGTTTGCAGGGCATCTGCTGCCAAGGTTTAAGGTTTCATATACTTAGGCATCAGATGCATACATGAAGTACCTACAGGTCACTGTATGACCTATTGCACATGCTTATGATTAGGCAATACGGCACTCACCCGTGTCCGAAATACTGCATAGTCAGATACATTTCCTCTGTATGACTTTTGGGTTGCTTATGCAGTTTTCATACAGGTGGTTTTGTGGAGGTGGAGTACAAACTTGACTTGTCCTGTGGTGCTGGACATAGCAAACCTGTCTGACCTGCTTCCTGCAGGAGTTGGACTCACTTTGATGTATTATGCTACAAGTCTAATTTAGCACATTTTGAAGTCTGAGTTGCTTAGATTACTTTTTAAATCACTGTGTGCCAATGTGACCAGGATTCTACAAGGTGTTTTCTGCTGTCCCTAAATGCGTCTCTGTTGGAGAAGGTTCTGTTTGTACACCTTCAGACCAACAAAGGTTTTCTCCTACAAAATGTGTGTTGTTACCTCTTAATTTCACTGGCTGCTGCTCACTGAAAAAGGTTGCAGCTGGTATGCTTCACTATGGGAACTGCCATTTGCTTTCACTGTGAAGGTGATAACAGACTTAAACATAGGGATGCTTTTCTGTGCTTGCCAGGAAAGCCTAAATACACAGGGTGATTCTTCAGAATTCGTTTTCTGACAATTTCACAATTTTGTATTTCAAAATTTTATAGTTCAGCAAATTTTTTAGGCTTTTGGTTTCTTTCTGTTTATGTCTTAAACTTTTGTTTTCCTTATTCCTTATTCCTCTTGCTGCTATTTTCTAAATAATATATACAAGATGAGATTTTTCATAATTTGGTAATGGAATATGACACTTAATAACACCTGATAAGTATTCTTAGATGATTTCTATTCTGCAAATTGTTGGTGTCTGTTCATATCCGAGTTTTTAAATTAGCTTTCTAGAAGTTTAGCTTGTTTCTAACATTGGTGAGCAGCAATTTTTCTTATTGGTGATGTTTTAATGTGTTTGATGGAGGAATAACATTACAGGACCTCAGTGTAAAACCTTCACTTTTTGCTGTTGGTGTTTTTTTCCATCTTCCCATGAGTAACTGCTTAACTATGAATGGATGTAACACCTGCATAATGATAGAGTTTGACAGGTATCACTAGGAGTAGGGTGTAGCAAAGCCATCAAATGTTAACTTCCAGTTTTAAAATGCAGGAAAACAGTAAAGGGACTATGTAAAAATACAGGATATACACTACTTATCAGCATGTTTTATTTATAACTCTGGAAAGCACCCAGGCCATGGGTAAAGGAGCTGATTGCTTTCTGAAGGGTCAAAAATACACACAGAGCGCAACATTCAAAGCTGTCTTTCTTGACACACCTTTCCCGCTCCTGTTGTCGGCAGAAGGATGTGCCAGAAGCTTCCTGCCTGTCAGTTCAGGGGCTGCGTAAGTGGCTGGAGGAGAATGCGCAGACGTGTGCCAGCATTGTCTCCCGTCAGACAATGCCCGTCCCTGTGCCGCTTCTGCAGCATCACTGGTGACGTTCACAAAGCCCGTGTCAGACAGAAATGTGCGTGTGGTCTGCAATATTTGGAAGGAACAATGAGAGGAGGAAGGAGAAGCAATGTTTGGCAGGGTATGGGGAGGAGCCCCTTTTAGAAAGGGACGGGGGGGTGGTGGTAATCATGAACCGTGAGTGGCATGAAGGCAAGGGTTTCAAGTACGGGAGAAGAGCTCAGAGGAGAATGGAGGATATTGGTTAGCTTACATTTTTGGAACTGGAGTTACTTAAATACAGGTAACTTTCTCAGTTCAATCTGGCTTGTGAAAATGCAGTCAGGGATTAAGTTAGGTGATGTGTATAGTTGCAGCGTTGTGTCAGGCTTTCCCTTGCAGTGAGACACTGTACGTTGCCCTTAGGATTAGTCCAGCAATGGGAGTGCAGTAAGAGTGTTGTCCGGGGTGCTGGATTGAGACAGGCTTTTTTCGTTAACATAACTGGAAACTTCCACCCTGGACAGCAAAAAGTGCACATTTCTATGTGGGACTGAGCTCAATTTGAAAGACTGGGCAGTTTAGATGCTCACCTGTGGCAAAACATTAGAAGAACAGCAGATTGGGCAGGAGGGAAAGGCTGCTCCTATCCAAATTGTGTTGTAGCCTTGGTTTTGGTACTTGGACAGCAATGGCAGGTGGGATCACTCCGGCACCCTGCCTGCCCCTGATTCATCTGGTAAGTGGGTACTCTTCTCTGAGCTTGGAGGCTCCTCATAGCAGCCTTCATCTGAGAGGTGCCTCTTCTGCTGCACCAGCAGTGCCAGCCCCAGGGGTGGAAGAACTGGACACTCGGCCTGTCTGTGCTCAAAGAGGATGGGTGCAGCCCATCAAGCCTCCCTGATTGTTTTCTGAATTGCAAAAGCTTTGGGAGATGGTATTAGGGCAAGTCAGAAATTATTTACCTTGGGCCCACAAGGGAAAGCCTACCATGTGTTCAAATCTTCATCACTAGCTGGCACAAAAAATTGACCCATGCTCGTACTGTACGATTGCACAGCTGTGTCTTTGAGTATGGCTGGTGGCTGTCATGCATGGGGCTGGTGCTTTGCCCAGTGCTAATGACACATGAGAGCTCACGATCATTCTTCCCATCAGTGTTTCCAGGACTGGTAACCCCATGCAGTTTCTCTCTTCTATATTGTTTCATTTTGTTCTCCTCTGTGGTCTCTGCTCAGCCCCTTACTGATGCCCAACAGTTATGCCTCTGTTGGAGGCACCAACTCTCTCCTTCCCTGCAGCTTGGGATGAGCTCAAGAGCTCTGTACTGCTGCTGGTGGATCACTGCTCCCTCTGTTCCATAGCTGGGTACAAGGGTGACTTGTGACTTTCTAATATGCATTGCAAGTAGATGTTGTACCTGGTGAGACATAGATCCTCAGGCTGGATATAATTGCTGACATGAGTCATTGGGAACAAACCTTTGAAGAATTAGCAACAGTAGAGCAGCAAGAAGCTGAGAAGTATCAACACCAAATTTTTTTGGTCAAGTTTTCCAAACTGATCAGTGTTCACCTAGTATTGCTCAACTTTGAAAGTCCTAATCCACGCACAGGTACTGTATGTGACAGAATCCTAAATGCGTTGTGTCTCAGTGCTGGAATATTTAACCATATATTACTTCTCTGTAGTTCAGATATACTCTAATGTGTAACCACTAAGTCTGTATATAAAATAGGTTCACTTCTAATGACAAATTTTAATTAAAATAAACAATTTTTTCAGATTTTTTTTGAGGTCTTTTTCTTACCCGTTTTCAACAAGTCGACTTTTCTTTTTCAAAGCAAATGCCTCATTAATATTTAATTCATATTTAAAATAAATTTATTGTTAGTTAACGTAGACTGGTTGACTGTACAATTGTTTTTACAGTTCAAAATGCATCAAATGTGTGGTGGGAATTTATATATTTAACCAGCCTTATAAGTCACTTTCTCACATATCCATTTGTGGAAAACTTTCATCTCGGTGTTCAGCCCTTCAGGAACTGGTCACAGGAAAGAACCTGTGAAAGTACCAGAGCAGCATTATCTGGAAAGGGGATGGATTTTGCGTTCCTTACAAAGCAATCCTTTTAATAGGAAAGATTATGATGTTTTTTTTTTTTGTATAGCAAGTTAATGAGTCTGACCTGCATCCTTTTGGATCCTAATAACACCTTTTTAACATAGCCCTCTCCTTTCAGTTTGAGGTGTCTGTGCTGGATTTTTAGTGAAGCTTTATGATTTGGGGGGGGGGGAGACACGTAACTGGGGACACTTTCTTACTATTAACTAGAATTCCTGGATTTCATTTCAGATGCTATTTGTAATTTTTAAACAAAAGACTTAAGACTGAGTTCTTTCCTGTGTTGCTAAACATGCATAAGTATGCTCAATGACAAACCTGGAGTTCACTGTTTTTTCTTATTACTTTCATGTTGTCTGCTTTTCTTGATGTTGGCCCTAGTCAGGTTCTGCTGAAAAGCAACTAAAGTTAATTTGCTTTTGGGTTTCCTGTTAAAGACCACCAACTTGAAGGTATAATGAATAATGACTTGACTGAACCAGCATTGTTTTAAGAAAAGCTAAGCAACTTTACAATGTCTCCATACCCTTTTATTTATACTGTTTAAAAGATGCTAGGGAGAATGAGGAAAGGTGCTTGTATCTGGACCAGGTGTATGAAGTGTTTGGATAATTGGCTCATGTATGAGTAGTCTAAGTGGGTTTTCTTTGCTGAGGGATTGGCGGTTTAAAGGCTTATCTTGCACAGCTGAGAAATGACCAAAGACAGCCTGGAGGGCTCACTGGTGGTAACTGAGCTTTCTTTGCTGTTGGCATTTAAATATGTGCTGCTGGGAGCAAAACTGTTGATTCTGTTTGGTTTACTTATGCCAGTCCTTGCATTTTGACTGCTCCCTCTTTCAGCTCTGATTTCTTTCTGAGAGGAAGAGGAGGGGTGGGATGTCAGCTCCCAGCTCATACATTGCTGTTCCTTACTCAAACAAAATGAGTCACATCCATGCCAAGCCCAATGACACATCACTAGTGGTGATTCTCTGCGGATTAAATGTGTCACTTCTGAATAAGAAGTTCCTGAATACTGTTTGTTGTGTGGATTATGTACCAGCTGCACTTATAAAAGTGTTCAGACAGGTGCTATGAAAACGTCTTCCTTTAAGAACATCAAAAAATTTGTTTGAGATTATCAGAAAGGTCACTGCTTGTGTTCTGTAACCTGTCACGTCCCCAAAGCCATCAGCAATGCCAGCACATTACTTGTAAATTGTATCTCTGAGTCTGCTGTGGCCGAAATAACCAACTGTTGCAATGCAAGGAGAGATGAGTTTAGAGATGGTTTTAAAATCCAAATATTTTTCATTGCTGACCTATGCCGGAGTGCTGCACTAACATTCCTTGTTAGTACAGATAGGCAGTGCTACAAAAGTGGCTGGTGTTCACAGTGACGAAGAGAGCTTGTGATAAGAGCCCCACAGACCTGCTTAGCTTGGGTGCTCTACAGGAACCAGAACTCCTGAGAAGAGGCAGACATGGGCCTGAGATGGTAACTGACAGCAGCACAAAAGAGAATGACCTAAGAGATGGATAGTAAGGTTGAAGGAAGGGCAGTGATAAGAACAAAAGGCAGTAATAGTCAGACCGGTCTAAGGAAATGCAGGGTACAGTTGTCCTGACCTCATAGTCCACAGACGCTCTCCTACAGGTGGTTCATCTCCTCTTTTCCCCCAGGCAGATGCTATGATCCCCTTGTTGTCTATCCCCAGCCCTGCCTTCTCTGAGACTCGCTTTTCTGAATGGTAGAACTGTAATAGTGTATTCTTCCTTCAGGCTACGACTTCTGCCAAGTTCTCCAGTGGTTTGCTGAGAGGGTTGACCGCATCATCCTACTTTTTGATGCCCATAAGCTGGATATATCTGATGAGTTTTCAGAAGCTATTAAGTCATTCCGGGGCCAGGATGACAAGATTCGAGTAGTGCTTAATAAGGCTGACCAAGTGGACACACAGCAGCTGATGAGGGTCTACGGTGCTCTCATGTGGTCCCTGGGAAAGGTGATCAACACTCCAGAAGTGCTGCGGGTGTACATTGGCTCCTTCTGGGCCCATCCTCTCCGAAACACAGAGAATCGGAGACTCTTTGAAGCCGAGGCACAAGATCTTTTCAAGGATATCCAGAGTCTCCCGCAGAAGGCGGCTGTGCGGAAACTCAATGATCTCATTAAGAGGGCAAGACTTGCAAAGGTAAGAAAAGATAAAAAAACCTATATTAATTGAATGAGCGGTCTCTTCGGTATGTCCTTTCTAAGCCTTCCCAATCTTTCTCTACCTATAAACAGTGTGTTTTTCAGCAAATGGATTGAATTGTCAGTTTTTCAAGCAAGAGGTAGCCACTCAGGATATAGAAGCAAGTAGGAAGAAATTGAGACTTGTGCTTGGATGTCTCCCTAACTTTAGAGAAGGGTTTTGATGGGTTTTTTAGGGCATTAAAGCTATTGTTTGCTTGGTATGGGAATGATTTTTTTAATTTCTTTTACACTCTGCAGCCAGGCAATCTTAATGTTACTTTTGGGAGATAAACCTTTTTTCTTTTTTTTTTTTTGTTTAATTTTTTATTTAATGGTAGTTGTTATGTAAAGAACACTTGAAAAAAAAAAAAAGGGGGGGAGGTGAAAAAACACAACCAAAGCTATCCACATGCAACCTTCCATATGCTTTTTTGCATATTAATGCCTTAATGCATACTATCAATCAGCTGCAGTGGAAAAACACTTTGACTAAATGCATTTGTTACACCCTAGAATACAAGATTGATTAAAAGCCTCACTCTTGGTGAAGCACAGATACTAATGAATTGGAGAGATGCTTGTGCATTAGATTGAAAATCTTGAGCCTCTCCAATTGTATACAGACTTTGTGTCATCATATCCAGAAAAAAACATGCCTGTCTCATTATCCAGGAACATGAGTTACCTGCCCCACTGTAGGTAGCCCCTGTCACCATTCCCCTTGTTTTCAGCTCTGGAGGAGTACATTCATTGTGTACAAATTACAGTCACTAACTAGTGTGCATGGGCAGGCTGTGTGTGACAGTGCTGTGACTGTCTACAGCTGACTCTTGAAAACCTTTAATTTTTTTTTTTTATAGGTCTCTAGTTATCTTTGATGAATGAGTGGATGTCACTGTAAAGCTTGGTGAATTATCACCAAGTTTTAATTACCCATTTGTAAAACCTTCCGGTTATATTTTACACTAATCTTCAGACTACCTGCTTAACAATACTAGCTTCATCTGTCCTTTCTTCTCACAGCCTGACTAGAATAAGCTTTGGCTGCAGTCTGAAGTATTGCTTTGCCTGTTTCTCTGATTCTGCAGTGAGTTTCTTTTATTGTAGCACTGCAGCTGCTGTAAGAATAACAGTTAAATGCACTGCTAAGCTTCTCTTTGTTTTGAAAAGCTCAAGATCAAAATGAAAATTGATGATTCAAGAATTACAATTTATCATTTGGAAAATTGGAAAAGAAGGAAAACTAACCTCAGAAATACTTGGGGAGAAAGCTGGTGGTACTGGAGAGAAATTCTAATTTCCTATGCAGTTATCAACCAGAACATCAGTTGAGTTAATGCAGTTGGAATACATTTTCCTGTGAACTTGTAAGCAAAAATGAAGAGGACTTGCACTTACATTTATAAAAAAATAGTCGTAGGGGGATGTATACCACTTCCTATGCTGGCTTGCTTAATTCTCTGAATATAATGACACACTTAAAGGGTTGTGAGTGGGGTGTTTTTTTGTGACCTGAGCTTTAGGGCACCCCATAGCAGTTGCTTCCTTGAAAATTCCATTTAAACTCACATTCCTGATGATGTTGTGTTAAAAGTTGCTATGATCTCAATCTGTTTTGTCGATCTTGTTGGCACCTTTTTGCTTTCATTTGTTACAACTGTTTTGGAAGTGGAAAAGTGTCAGATGGATTGTCTTTAGGTGTTTCTATGTAATGTAAAATAAAAATGGTTAAAGGTGAATATAAAATACTATGCTCATAAGGCATGTTAATTAGACAGCTATTGAAGGGGAATAAACTGTTTATCTGCAGGAAAGCAACAATGTAATATTTCCAGTGTTGTCTTTCTATCGTCCAAACTGAACCTAAAGTACTGACACTCAAAAATCATTTTTTACAGCATTGCATGATATTTTTTTGTCCTATTTCATGCCATTCTGTTTTTAATCTCTTCTAAAGCATGTACAGTAACAAACCCCAAAAGCAAACTGTTAACTTGCTGTCAAATTTGGGCATTAGGCTTTTATCTTTTTCTTTTTCCTTTTTTTTTTTTTAAAGTTCTGTGACTCACTATACCATTTTGAAGATGGCAACTGTTCTTATCTACAAGAAACACATGTGCATACTGGCAGACCTTAGGCTACTTAGCATACACATGTGAAGCCGTTAGTGCTTCTGAACTATAAACACACTTTTCTGGTTTCACTCAAAGTATTATTTTGAACATTAGATCCATAAAATTACTTACAATTACTTATAAACTCTCTTAGAGATATCTTTGTTGAATCAGTTCTGTCGTTCTGGAGAAAAACTCATACCTACCCTGTTACAAAAATTTCATGGTTTTATGGAGAAACCCTGCTTCTTTATGCTGGGTTGTGTTTTTTTTTCTCTTCTGTAGAAATCTAAATTTATCTGCAGTTAAAATGCATGCACTTATTTTAGGTATGAGGAAGTGATGTGTGAAAGTTGTGATCGTAAGACGTGCAAATAAAAACTGGTTACACCATTTTTCTTTAAAAACAAAGAAATTTTTTTCTTCCAGTTTGCAGTAAGCCTCCTAAATAAGTAAGGAAAAGAATGGGAGAGCACTATACAGATTGTGTAAAGTTTGTACAGAATACTGTAAGGCACATTCTGTCATGTTTTGGTAGGTATTAAGTATTATACCACATCTATGTAATCCATTTTTCCTACTGATGCTTTTTTGTGGTAGTCTGTCTTTCCCCAGTCTTCAAAATTTCAGCTTTTTACGGCTCAATGGTTTGATAGACATTCTTATTTTTAACCTTTTTTTCTGTGTGTGTGAAAATTGTAAGTAACTTCTGGTTTGGAAACAGCTGCATCCTTTTTTAATGAAGAAGGACCTCAGTTCTGTAAAGATTTATCCTGCTGTGGGGGTCATTTGACTTCAGTGGTCCTGGCCAGGTCAGAGCTTAGGAAAGCAGTTTCATTATGTCAAGTTGTGATAGATGCGTGCTGCTTCTAAAAGAAGGCTGCCCTTGTGCTTCCCTCTCTTGTGCAGAACGAGTGTCAGTGTCCACACAATGAAGTGGGTAAGTCAACTCGCCTCAGTTAAGAAGTGAGTCCGTTTCTGTCCTGGACCAGATCACTTGCTGTGTGGCTAAACAGATCCTTTTTGTGGTGAAAGGTGGTGGGAGGGTGGTAAAGGTGAAGAGGTGGAAGGTTCAGGGTAAGGGTGGAAGGGAGGGTGCATGGGCAGGATGGATGTTTTGATGGCAGTGCTGGGTTATCTTGATCATGGCAGATGGGAAACTCAAAGAGCTCTGCAAGTATCAATGTATTTTAGGACTTGTCATCCTAAATTAACGTCTTTCCTTATATGCTGGAAAGGCTCTACTTTTCTCCCTAAGGCTTCACAAGGCAGCCAACGGCATGCTGTTCTTATAGTATACTGACTGCTCTGTCGTCCTCTGGTGGCTGCATAAATACAGACTATAGGTCCTCGCTTTTCTGGGAGTGAATAGGTAGGAATGCAGTGTCACTTCAACTAGATAGCCCTGCCGCTTAGCATACTTGGATTACTTGAAGTGTTATCCCATTGCTTCTCACAATAACTGGTGAGACAAATGGAGTTACAAATCTCTACCACTGAGGCAGGTGGACCAGTATGGCTGGCACTGCGTATGATCACTGCATGTGGTGTTAGGATGTGATTTTGGGGCCTTGCTTTTTCTCTCACTGTTGGTACTGATAGAATGCTGTACCATGCTTCTCCTTAAGCTGCAAGTGTGCATCTGTATTTCTTTTAAATGTGTTTGCTTGCTCTCTGCCCTTCACAGGAATGCTGAAAGCAGCAAAACTAGTTGATAACTGTTCACGTAAATGTCAAGTTTCAGAAACAATTGTTGATAATATCGTATCCTTGAGCTGACTTCAGGAAACATATTATTTCTGTTTCTTTTTACGACCTGCATGAAGAACACTAATGCTAAGTGTAGATAAACAGTAGTCTTGATTTCAGTTTTGCTTCTTTTTAGGTTCATGCTTATATCATCAGCTATCTGAAAAAAGAAATGCCCTCCGTATTTGGAAAAGAGAACAAGAAGAAGGAACTGATCAGCAGATTACCAGAGATCTACACCCAGCTACAAAGGGAGTACCATATCTCTGCAGGGGACTTCCCTGAAGTCAAGAAAATGCAGGTAGGATGATAGATTACAGTTCCACTGAAATAAAACTCTTTCCAAATTGGAAAAGGTAGGACAGAGTATCTCAGCATTACAGTTTAGGGTCTTCAGCAATACAGCAGCTGATGTGACAATCAATCATGTGTCTGTTATGGGGTTAGCATGACTTGGAAGCAGTGCAGAACAAAAAAAAATTGGTAACTTGGACTGTAGAAATTGCCATAAAGAATCAGACCTTCTGTCCTTTTAGTAAATATTGGGTCCCTCATGGCAAATAGTACCAAAGGTTTTGTGCAAATAAAATGGTAGTGAACGCTTACGGGTTAAGCTGGTTCTTGTTTTGGGTATTTATATCACTTTTGTAATGCTATCGTATACTTGTGTAGGTGATATCCTTAGTCATGTATTAATAATTTTCAACCTACTCTATTCTTGCTCTTACTGATACTGTTTCCCAGTGAGATGTAAAGGCAATGTGCTATCTGAAAAGTCCAATTTAAAACCTATCTCTTAGGAAAATGGTGCCTTTCAGTTTTTTCCTGTCCTTTTGAGTTTGAATTCCATGAAGAAGAGATCAAAGTTCTCAATTTATACTCTTATTGTTAATTTTTAAATACCTTTTTTCTCTTGTTCCTCTTTTGAACTTTATACAATCTCACTGCCAACTTTCTGTCACTTTCTCACCTTTTTATTTCTGTCCTCTGATTTGAGGTGAGTTGTTTAGAGAGTATCCTAGGGAAGAACAGCTAATGTTGTGTTAGCAATGCTTTTCAATTTATTCCTCAAGCCTCAATTTGCAACTTTTGGATCTGAGATCATAGGCTTCTTAAATGGCCTTTGAATTAGAAGATAATTCATCTTGGAAGCTGAAGGACATGAGATCAGGAGCATGCAGTTTGGTCTGACCATGGGCTAGTCATGAGTGTGATGGAGGATGTTTTCCAGATTGACACTTGAATATCATGCTGACAATTTATGTGGTACACTTACACTGCCAATCATAAAGGGTAATGACTGGCTGATTAACCTATCTATAGAGGTGCACAAGTTTTTTATGAACTAAAATATTTAACCCAGGAATCAATTATTGGCATGAGACAGTAAATAACAGATGAAGCACAAGATCTATTTCAGCTAGGTTTTCACAGGCAGGATTGTTGGAAGGGTTTTACGAGTTAGGCTTTAAAAGGGGGTTGTGTAGAAAAAGTTGACTCTTTCTTTCCTTGCCACTATTGTTGGTGATGCGAAATGAGAGAATGAGAGGTGATCATTTGTCAGTTTGAACAGAAACAAAATTTGAACGGAACTTTTTCAAACTCATCGTGCATGTCGCTAAGCCTCAGCAGCAGATGGCAGCAAATATATACATGAGAGATAAGTCACTTCTGTAATGAGGAGCAAAATTGTGACAAAACAAAATTGTGCCAAAACAGATAGAAGGTTTGACCTTTGCTTTCTAAGATTTATTGCATATCATAAATTTATACTGATCGGTTGCGGTAAATCAGGTGATTGTGTATAAATGTCACCTGAACAGAGTGATGGTTGTTGTTTGGCAAGAAATCCAAAGTTCTACGTGCGTGGCCAAAGCCACTTGCCTGGTCTTCAGGTTTCTTGGGTTTGTATCATTATAGTTCTGATGTGTATGGGAGCAGCTCCCTGAGGTGATAGGTGTGATTTGTTAAAGCAGTTTAACACATTTTGAGAGGAGTTTGGGGGTGTGTTATTTGGGTTTTTTTTAAGTTTCCACTGTAACTCTCTCTTCCTGGCTAGCATTTTGCATGTAGAAATCATTTAATAATTGCCTAAGCATTTTTTAATTTTCCAATGTTGTGGTGTAAAACATGCTGGAGCTTGTGTTGGAATAGCACCACTATTAAGCATCTCACTGAGGTTAGTAGGCATTTATGTACAAGACGAAAACTCGTCAGGGACCAAATGGCTTCATGAGGTCTGGCAGCACTTCTACAAAAATGCTGCTGCTGTTATCCCAACTCAGTTTTTCTTTATTGGTAAAGGACACTTCTTCATGACCTACCCACAAACAAGAAGTTTAATCTCTAAAATCAGATCAGTCCTGCAAACTCTTGGATTTATTTTTAACTTTAAACACTTGTGTAAATGCTAGCAGGACTGAGGACCTACTTGCATGCTTTCTCTGATGTTTGGAAGAAAATCACCAAATGGAAAGTTGTTGGGTAACATTCATCAACTGCCATGTTTTTATGCATTGACATTTTGAAAATTGTATTGTAAATTAATAGATGAGCTCCTACACTGTTGTGAAATTGTCTTAGTGTGTTTGATCAATATATTGGGTGTATGGTACATACTTGTCTGCTTTGATTCTCCTTCAAGAGGAGTTTCAGTTATGGAATTTGCTTCAAAAGATATGAGACTAATTTGAAGCCCAGTCTTTAACCTCTTCAATGTGTTGGAAATGTTTCTAACTACTGTCACTGAAACCTTTGTTATTGACAGGAGCTGTTGGAGACCTGTGACTTCACTAAATTTCATTCTTTGAAACCAAAGCTAATTGAAGCTGTGGATAACATGCTGGCCAACAAAATTGCCTCCCTGATGAGCCTGATCAGACAGGAAGAGATCAACATGCCCACAGAGGTCGTACAAGGTGGAGCATTTGATGGCACCATGGCAGGACCTTTTGGCCACGGATATGGAGAAGGTGCTAAGGAAGGAGCTGATGAAGATGAATGGGTTGTTGCCAAAGATAAACCTGCTTATGATGAGATTTTCTACACTCTGTCACCAATCAATGGTAAAATATCTGGGATTAGTGCAAAGAAGGAGATGGTGACTTCTAAACTACCCAACAGTGTCCTGGGGAAGATCTGGAAACTTTCAGACTGTGATGGTGATGGGATGTTGGATGATGAGGAGTTTGCATTAGCAAAACATCTGATCAAGATTAAACTGGATGGATATGAACTGCCTGGCACGCTACCTTCCCACCTGGTGCCACCATCTCACAGGAAACCTTTCCAGACAGCAGAGTGAAAAACACAAGGAGAAGAATAAGGATTTTGGAAATCTTTCAACAAATGTGTTGAAACCACCAAAATTTGAAATTAGGCTTAGATCCTTTAAACATCACAGCACATTTCACGCAAGTTATTGAAATTAGAAGCATGGTAGCAGGGAAGCATTTGTGTAGCTGTCCCTGCTGACCTTCACTCAGACATGCTTATCACAAGTGCCTTGTATAGATCTATCGTAAGGTGAAAATGTTTTTGTAAGTCCTGCTTCCATGTCTTGCTGCCTTTACAACCATAAAGCAGAAAAGACCATGTATAAAAATCACTGACCTTCACCAAACCTAAATACTTAGCAACGTAAGTTTCTCCAAACTATTAAATAGTGTAAGGAAGCTCTAAATGTTAAATTCACCTGCTTGTGCAAGGAACGTTTTCTAAGCGAAAAACATACTTTAGGCATCAAGTGAATGTCAGCATCTCTATAGTTTAAGAAAAGGCTGATATAAAAGGAAATTTTATTTTTGTTCTTTTTATTATTTAATAGGAGGGTAGAAAAAGAGAGAAGAGTAATGGGGAGAGTCTTTTAAGTCCTCAGAATGTGACCAGACTCATTTTAAAACTTTACTGATTATAGCTAGAACTGCAAAATATTAAAATGATTCTTTCAATCTGTCATCATTGTGTCTTGTTACCTGAAGAAATGCTTCTTCAATTTTATACAGCACTATATACTTCGTATTATCATTAGAAGAGCTGAATCTTCTTTGGTCCTTGGATCTGGAGTTTCTCTTGAGGTTTCAGTTTAGCTGCTCTGCAGACAATAAATTCCTGAATTGTTCAAAGTGACAGCAGAATGTTTTCATAAGGTAAAAAAATAATAATCACTTTTCCATTGAAACCAAGCCTCACTTTCTGTTCAGAAGAGGTGCATTGCTTAAAGTCACCCTCTTTAAAGTGCATCAGATTGTCTTGGGAAATTTTCATTGGTATTTAATTTCTATTTACAGGTAATTATACAGTTATGTGTATATATTTTTATATATATAATATTTTAAAGAAAAGTTTTTAGCTTTCTTTTGCCAACATGTAGCTGACAACCACAAAAGAGAGATTCGATTCCTATGGTGGCAGATTTGAAAGTTGGGGAGGCTAACAGGAATCTTTATATTGATTGTATAAATGATAGATGGGTCCCTCCAGATATTATTCCTTTATTGAAAACAATCTGTGAAAGGAATGGACACTTAATAAACATTCATTTTTCTAACAACACAATCAAAGTTGAACGTATCGGCTGCTTACAACTGTTTTTTGTCAGTACCTTAATGCTTTGGCCCTGCGAACCTGAGTCTTTTGAGGAGGCCCAGTTCTTTTCTAAAATCAAACTTGGGAGTCAGTTTTGCTCTATGCCGGTGAGCAGGAATTGACTTGTTTTCTGTTTGTAGTGTGAAATACCCTATACATCAAAGGTACTGTAGTTTTGAGCACTTTTGAGTCTCAGTAAGTGGTAGCAGTAGTGCCTTCTGAGACAGAGCAAGCCAAAAAATGTTTTAGCATCCTTGCAGTAATGGAGGGGAGGGAAGTAGTTTGGGTATTGTCTCCCAGCTAAGATTTTAGTCACATTTACATGTTCAGATTTGTAGGTGACCTAAGAGCAGCCTCAGCTTCTTTTTTTAAATTGTACATTTGTAGGTTGTCAGTCAGGTTTAATACTTCAGATCTTCTGGACCGCTTATCTTTTTGCATCTGTCCTATTTTGATGTGAAATTACCATTAACTTTGCCAGGGCTTTACCATGGGAAAACAATGAAGCTATTTTAAGTAATGACAGAATACCTTTACCTTGCCAGGCTTCCGGGCCTTTATCAAGGATATCCTGGCATAGTTAAATTGTTCTTGAGGACTTGCTTTTTTTGAATTCTTAGGTTTTTCTCTTATCATTCAAACATACCAACTTTAATTTTGTTAGACCTAAATTAGGAGCCAAATTAGCCTTAGTGCATCTCTGTGCACTTTAGTAGAGCTGTGAAACTTGACCATGAATTTATCTGTGTGACTGTACATCTGCAGAGTAACTGAATTTTCTGTGTAATTTATTTCTGATTCAACAGGAAGTAGCCTATAGACATTGCAGGAGTTGTTAAAAACAGGCTGCAGAAGTAGTAATGTATGTTTGTTTGTGTGTAGTGTCTGCAGTCAGTAACGAATTCATACACTAATGACCAACCTGACTAGCTTAGTAAGGAAAGACACCAGGAGAAAGCAAGCAAGCAAGCTTGTGTATTGTGACTGCTGTAGTGTGGGCAAAGCTGAGAAGATACGGGAAGTTGCTGGTCTTCTGACTCTGCCTTACCTTGCTCTTCAGCAGCACAGGGTTCCAGGGGTGAGTTCCCACTGTGTATAGCTTCCAAGGGTGATGCTCCACATGCATTGGAGCTGTGTGATCCCATGCCAGTAGAAATATCCTCCTTCTGAGAGAGGAACAGGATAGTTTCTCAGTGATTTTGTTTTATTTTTCTAGCATTTTTTGTAGTAAAATGGAGAACACAACCTTTTCTTCAGTCCCTGTGACGGTGTGCTAACTTGGGCTTAGGGGAGACAAACTAAAATCCATCATTTTGGTAAGTTAAAATACTTTGTCTAGATGGGGTTGAAAGGTTTTGCTTTGTTTTCCTGGAGAATTTGGAAGGGGAATGCACTAAAGCATGTATAGGAGTAGAGGTTGATTTTTCTCTGTTCATCTGGAGGAATAGAAGTGTTTCACGATTGGCATGCAGAGCTACATGCATAAATGTGTTTCTAGATGTGTGGTGCAGTGCACTAGCATCGTACTTTGATAAGATTAAAGTACATTTCACGTGGACTTCAAACAGCAGTTTCTTGCACAGCTAAACTGATATAGTAGGTTGCTGTTGCTTAGGGCAAGGAATCTTTTCTCACTACCTCCTCACATACCTGTGGGTGTACTCAGTTTGCCTTGCTGGCTTTCTGGCTTGTCAGATCCTGCAAGACCATTCAGTTAGTTAAACCAGCCACACACAACAGTTTGGGTAATGTTCTGTGGAGTTAGTGCGTCCGTGTGTTAGGAGCATGAGAAGTGAGCAGGATTACCTTCTCTGATGAAATTGTGCTCTAAATAGTTACTGGGAACAGCAGTAAGAGGTAACCTTTGGTATTCAGTTTGATGTTACTCATCTCTGCTGAAGACCAAGATGTCAAATTTGTTGGCCATTTTATGCCTAGGATTTTGATTACATTTGCTGCGAGGCCATTCAAAACTGTCAGTAATTCATCCTGTTAAATCGGTGTCCCCTGGTGTAGTCTGCTGCCAGAAACCAAAGTAGAGACTGCTACTTTTACCTCTTCTTCAACTATTCCACAACACAGTTTTAGTTCCCAACCCTAGTTCTGTTCCCACAGAAATTATTTAGAGTTTTGTTGTAGATTGGAACAGAAAATGTGGGGCTACTGCTCATAACCACACTACAGGACAGCAAGAGCCTTTCAAAGCTGCGACAGCTTGAAAATGGTGAGTTTACAAAGATAATTTTTTCTAGGTCAGGGTGAGGTCCCAGTTGTTAGTTGGGGATGGTGTGGATTTGTGTGGAACCTGGTCTCAAAGCAGAAGTATCTGGTCCCTGATTTTCAACGATGTTGTTCATCCCCAGTACTTGAAATGTGCTGTCTTTCTTCTTACTCCCTTCCCTTCACGACATGCATTCACTTTGCTGGCTCTTTGTGGTGTTGGAATTCAAGCAGAGTTTGAAGCGTATGGTTTGATGGGTGTGTGTAACTTAGCACTGAATGAACAGACATGAACTTTGTTTTTTACTTTACATACCTTTTCTAATATTTTTGTTAAATACTGTGTTTTCACTTCAGAGGCACTCTGATTTTTGAGGGAAGGCTTGATCTGTGCAGTATGTTTCAGTTTTTCCAACTAGGCAAACAAAGTTGTAAGTTCATTACGGTTGCACTTTTACTACACAATAAATTCCTTGCAGATACTGTAATATATTTTAATATGCTTTGTAATCATTTTTAGAAAGTGGTGATAAAAATTGCTGATTTAATAAACTAATATTGAACTACTTGAGATTTTCGTTTGTGAGCATCTTTCTGGAAGGTAATCCTTCAGTGAGTAGAATCTTGTAATCCTGCTACTTAAGGCTCATGGGCATAGTAGCTATTTGGCAAGCTGCTTATTTTCCCATCTCAGTTTATGTATCCGTAATAGGTTATGGCTATTTCTCTTCTATGTCCTTGAACTTGTTGCTGAAATTACTGCCCACACCAAGGCTTGACTCCAGAATTAAATTTGTATTTAAAAAGAAAAAAAAAAAAAAAAAAAAAAAAAAAAAGCAAAAAAAAAAAAAAAAAAACCTCCAGCACCTAATTAGCTTTTTATTGCAGAACATAATTTTGGAGTTTCTTAATGTCAAAGCATGGAAATTTCTTAAAGTCCAAGTATGGAAGATAAATCAAAAAGTTCCTGTGTGGTTTGAAAGCTTGGAACTCCAGATGAGATGCATGTCAAGAGTAGATTAAATAGAAGTTTAGCAATAAGTACTTTTTTGATATGTTTGTCCCAAAAAATCCAAGAGCATCTTCCACACTGTGTGCTACCTACTACTTAAAAAATAACCAATTGTATCAATAGAACATTCATTCTAATATTGTGCTTCAGTTAATTCCTCCTTCCCTTCTCCTGTATACACACAACTTCTTTGAAGCATCTCCAAAGACACATCTGTGCCACCAGGATGCTACAGTTTAGCTACTGTTCCTACTAGCATCAAATTGTAAGTTGCTGCAAATGTAAAGGGGTTTGTGTGTAGCAGTGTTAGCAGGCTAGGCTGTTACACTCGTGGTGGTCATGCAAGTGTTTCATGCACAAACAGTATGTTGTGGGTTACTGGAGGCTATGGTACTTTTGAATTTCAGTGGCTTGTTTGAATTGTTCCTTATAAAAGTTAGCAATAGTCTGGAAAAGATGAGGTTTTAATGTGGTTTGGAGGTGGGGGTTTGTGGGTTTTTTTGGTAGAATGGTGTTTTATATACTCCACATACAAGACATATCACACTTCAAAAAATTTACAGCACCCTTCATAGTTAGATGTCCTGCACTAATCCACAGTTTATATTTGGACAACGAGAAAGGTGGATGAGTATCTACACTACCAGTTCGACACGAAGTTTTGCAGTAGTTGTTACTTCTAATACTTGGCACCCTTAAACTGTGAAACATTTCTATTTATGCCTACTGTACTATTTAGATTCTCCAAACCTTGTTTTTGGCTCCCATGTTTGGTGTATTTGTAAGGGCTTTGGAGCAGACACTGTTCTGAGCTTCTCTGATCCAAGGCTCTATCATGCTGCAAGTACTAACTGTGAGTGCAGAGGACCTTTTAGAAAACTTGGCTCTTGGGCTCGCCTGCCTGACTTGGGTAGGAAACCTCAGGAGAAAGAGTTGGCTGCTTTGCCCTGCTTAGATAGATGAACAAACATCTGCTGAAGGTGCCTCCCTTCACACAGGATTCATGGCAATGAGCTGTCTTCTGGAAATAAATGCCCAAACCCAGCAAACACCTGTTGTGAAACAACAGAAACTAGAAACTTGTTAATGCCAGGTCTGGCTTGTTCTCCCACCTGTTCTTTTCTCTGAGACAGAGCTTGTCTGTGTTCTTTCCAAGGTGTTGCTAGCATGGCAACCCATATTCCACTTCAGTCTGGAGCTCTGAAGATGTCACTGTAGTGAAAGTAGCTCTTTTACATGGTTGGTACGTATCTCTCACCAGATGCTGTATTTCAGATGCACTGTAAGATTTATCATAGAATAACTTAGGTTGGAAAAGACCTTCAAGATCATCGAGTCCAACCATCAACCATGCCCACTAAACCATGTCCTGAAGTACCCCGTCCACTCGCTTTTTTAATATCTCCAGGGATGGTGACTCAACCACTTCCCTGGGCAGCCCATGCCCATGTTTCACAAACCTCTCAGTAAAAAAATTTTTCCTAATATCTAACCTAAATCTCCCTTGCCTCAACTTGAGGCCATTTCCTCTTGTCCTATCTCCAGCCACCTGAAAGAAGAGACCAACACCCACCTCACTACAACCCCCTTTCAGGTAGTTGTAGAGAGCGATAAGGTCTCCCCTCAGCTTCCTCTTTTCTAGACTAAACAGCCCCAGTTCCCTCAGCCGCTCCTCGTAAGACTTGTGCTCCAGGCCCCTCACCAGCTTTGTTGCCCTTCTCTGGACACGCTCCAGCACCTCCATGTCTTTCCTGTGGTGAGGGGCCCAAAACTGAACACAGGACTTGAGGTGCGGCCTCACCAGTGCCCAGTACAGGGGAACAACCACCTTCCTGCTCTTGCTGGCCACACTCTTTCTGATACAGGCCAGGATGCTGTTGGCCTTCTCGGCCACCTGGGCACACTGCTGGCTCATATTCAGCCGGCTGTCAACCAGCACCCCCAGGTCTTTCTCTGCCGGGCAGCTTTCCAACCACTCTTTCCCAAGCCTGTAGCACTGCATGGGGTTGCTGTGACCAAAGTGGAGGACCTGGCACTTGGCCTTGTTGAACTTCATACGATGGCCTCAGCCCATCGATCCAGCCTGTCCAAATCCCTCTGTAGAGCCTCCCTACCCTCAAGCAGATCGACCCTCCTGCTCAACCTGGTGTTGTCTGCAAGCTTGCTGAGGATGCACTCAATCCCCTCATCCAAATCATTGATAAAGATATTAAACAGAACAGGGCCCAACGCTGAGCCCTGGCACTTGTGACCTGCCGCCAACTGGATTTCACCCTATTCACCACAACCCTCTGGGCTCGGCCATCCAGCCAGTTTTTCACCCAGTGAAGAGTACACTTATCCAGGCCACGAGATGCCAGTTTCTCAAGAAGTACGCCATGAGAGACAGTGTCAAAGGCCTTGCTAAAGTCAAGGAAGAGAACATCCACAGCCTTTCCCTCACCCACTAGGCGGGTCACCTGGTCATAGAAGGAGATCGGGTTGGTCAAGCAGGACCTGCCTTTCGTAAACCCATGCTGACTGGGCCTGATCCCCTTCTTATCCTGGACTTGCCATGTGAGTGCTCTCAAGACAAACCGTTCCATAATCTTCCCTGGTACCGAGGTCAGGCTGACAGGCCTGTAGTTCCCCGGATCCTCCCTGCGACCCTTCTTGTAAATGGGTGTCACGTTGGCAAGCCTCCAGTCCTCTGGGACTTCCCCCATTGACCAGGATTGCTGATAGATAATGGAGAGCAGCTTGGGAAGCACCTCTGCCAGTTCCCTCAGTACTCTTGGATGGATCCCATCAGGTCCCATAGTTTTCTGAGTGTCCAGATGGCGTAGTAGGTTCCTAACTCTTTCCTCCTGGATTGAGGGGGGGTATGTTATGCTCTTCATCCTTATCTTCCAGCTCAAGGGGTGGAGTGCCCTGAGGATGACTGGACTCACTATTAAAGACTGAGGCAAAGAAGGCATTAAGTACCTCGGCCTTTTCCTCATCACTGGTTGCTATGTTCCCTTCTGTATCCATTAAAGGAAAGATATTCTCCTTGGGATTCTTTTTACTGTTAACATATTTGTAAAAACATTTTTTGTTGTCCCTTACGATAGTGGCCAGATTTAGTTCTAGCTCAGCTTTTGCCTTTCTAACTTTCTCTCTGTATGATCTAACAAGATCCCTGTACTCCTCCCAAGTTGCCTGCCCTTTCCTCCAGAGATGATAAACTCTCCTTTTTTTCTTGAGTCCTAGCAAAAGCTAGGAAAATGACCCATTCAGCCAGGCCGGTCATTTTCCTCGGTGGTTTGACTTGTGGCACATAGGAATAGCCTGGTCCTGAGCCATTAAGATTTCCTTCTTAAAGAATGTCCATCCCTCCTGGACCCCTTTGCCCTTCAGGACCGTCTGCCAAGGGACTCTCTGAACCAGTGCCTCAAAGAGGCCAAAGTTTGCCCTCCAGAAGTCCATAGTGGTGGTTTTGCTGACCACCTTCCTTGCCTCACCAAGAATTGAAAATTCTATCATTTCACGGTTGCTAAGCCTAAGGCGGCCTCCGACCATCACACCTCCCACCAGTCCTTCCCTGTTCATAAATGACAGATCTAGCAAGGCTCCTCCCCTGGTTGGCTCACCCACCAGCTGCGTCAGGAAGTTATCTTCCACGCACTCCAGGAACCTCCTAGATTGTCTACTCGCTGCTGTGTTGTATTTCCAGCAGATGCCTGGAAAGTTGAAGTCCCCCACGAGAACAAGGGCACACAATTCTGAGACTACTGCCAGCCGCTTGTAGAATAATTCATCCATCTCTTCAACCTGGTCGGGCAGTCTATAGCAGACTCCCAGCACAGTATCTGTCTTATTGGCTTTCCCTCTCATCCTCACCCATAAGTACTCCACCTTGTCATCAGAATAATCAGAGGTCTGAACCAGACCAAGGAGTTTCCTGGTAATGTCTTTTACCTGGGCTCCAGGGAGGCAGCAGACTTCCTTGTGGGATGGGTCAGGTCTGCATATTGGACCCTCTGTCCCTCTCAGAAGGGAGTCACCTACAACAATTCCCCTCCTTTTTCTTTTTTCAGAGGATGTGAGAATGCGTGGGGCTGCCCGACTGGGCCTAGGCACCTCCCTAGATAGGACTTCATCTACACCCTGATCTTCACTGGCCTGGTCCTCAAGCTCCAGAGCCCCATACCTGTTGTGTCGGGGCAACTGGGAAGGTGAGGGAGACCGGGAGCGGATTCACCTGCCTCCCCAAGCAGGGACCTGTATCCATTCCCCTCCATCTCTTAGGTCCCCTCCTGCCTGGTGGCAGGAGGTCAGGGGAACCTCCGCTTCTTGCAGAGTCTCCGTCTACTGCCTCTGCCTCAGGGATGGTAGGGTATGGGCCCACCAATCTATCTCCCTCTCACAGTCGCTGATAATCCTCAACCTTTCCACTGCCTCCTTCAGCTCTGCCACCAGGCTGAGCAGGTCACTCACCTGGTCTCACCTCATACAAGAGGTGTCCCCGCTGACCTCCAGCATTTGTGATAGACTCAGGCACTCCCTGCAGCCAGAGACCTGGACAGCTGCATGTTTACATGGGACCTCTGTCTGTGTTGCCATATTTTTCCTAACAATAGCTTTCACCCAATTTCTATGTATGATTGTAATTTTTAAAACATTTTAAACAAGAAACTGTTGAAAGATGCTGCTCATGCTTAGTTATTTCCTTTTGGGATAATTTTGTGTTTTTTCTCAAAATGCATTCACGTCTAGTCTGAAATTAAGAAATTAACCAACAGTGTAACTATAACCAGTAAGTTCAGGGCTGGGCAATTTTAGTCTACATTGAAGAGTAATTGCAATTTGTTTTCATTTTGAACTACCCTGTCTTATCTCTCGTCTGCTAAAATTTGCACTCCTAATGTTAACTGTTTATACAATGCTGTGCCTTTTGCCAGCTACTTTCAAACATTCCACATGACTGGGTGGCCTTCACAATGAAACCGGGATGGCTGCGCTGGGAGGGAGCTGTGACTGTAATCAGTAATCTGCTGATTGGGGCAGTAGGGGACCAAAACCTGAGTGCACACCATGGCGTACACCTTCCCTGGGGGTAGGGTTCAGTGCTCTGGCACTAAGGGTGCTGGGAGCCAATCTGCATGTAAGTCTTACAATTTTTCTTCATTAATAAATAGAGCTAAATGCTTTATCCCTCTGATACACACACAACCCCCTAAAATGCAGCTGTAAAGGAGAAGTTTTGCACTCATGCGGTGGCCATCTTAGTAGCAATGAATAAAAATTAAAACATCTGAACCAGATGATAAAAATACACTAGTTAGATCTGGCATTGCCAATGCAGCAACTTCTAAGGCCCATTTTCAGTTTGATGTTCAAAATATTAAGGCTATTCTGTCACTTGAAACCCTTTATCTATGTTTGTATGAAATGGAAAGAGAATTAAAGTCCTCCGTCCCATGTGTTCATCCTGCAAAGCCTTTGAAGCTATTATGTTACTATTTGAGGTTCAGAAACAGAAGGAAAACTTCAAGATAATATAAACAGCTCCAAGGAGAAAATGTCTTTAATTCATGACTGAACAAGCAAATGTATATTTTCTGTTTCAAAAAGATGACTGAACTTCTTCATGCCAGGAAAAATAAATTCATCTGATTTTGCTTTAAGCTGTCCTCTTTTTTTCAACTGCAGCAAGGGGCTCCGGTTCCTTTGGATGATGTAATTCGACTGTTCTGCTTGAATTCTGCTCCCTGTTGATGTCACGTTGCCGCTAGCCAACTATTCAAAGAGAAAAGCAACTTCTAGTTTAGACTAGAGCATGGGGAGGCTGAGGTTTATAACAACCCAGCATCCTGGGATGCCGCTTTAGATCCTCCCAAGCAGAGCTCAGCTTTGAGAGGAGCTGGGGCTCTATCCACTGGGGACCCCCCTGCCCACGGGTGGGTGGCGCCCCAGGGCAGCTGGTGACAGCGGCGCTGGGAAGGCAGGTATGCGGGGGGCGAAGGGGGGGGTGCCTGAGGGTGGTGAGCTGGAGCCACTCGGGGAGAGAAGCGGAGAGAAGTATTTGTCTTCTGGGTTCCGCTGAGAGGCCTGTGAAAGCATGGGATCTGTGCAGGCTGGCAGCTGGAGGTCTCCATGCCGCTCCTAAGCTGCTTTTGACTAACTCCCCAACTTTTCTTCAGCCCTAGTATCCAAAATGAGCGAACAGTTTCTTGCAATAATTGCTGCCTGCTGCTCTCTGGTGTTCTCGGCATCGAAAGCATAGCTCCTCTGTGCCACCATGAGGTCTAAGATTTGCTGCAATTCCAGATGTGGTTAGGAAATATTCTGGGGTCATGGTTTATCTCACCTGTGTCCAGACTGCCTTGATGGGACTGAACATCAGCTGTCTGCTGGAGCTGGGGAGGGTGGAAGAGGGGAGAGCTACCTGTGGGACCCAGGCAGGGGGCTAGTTTCTGTGCTTGCTTAGCACACTGGGGGCCACAAGAACACGGCCCTGAGAGTGGGCTGCCTTCCTGCTCTACAGATTCAAGGCACAGATGTTTGTTGTTTTGAGACTTACATGTGGAAGCAACATGGTTGGAGACACAGTGTGGGGTAGAGGGCCGAGCTGTCATGCATGTGTTTGCACTTAACGTACTTGTTTTCTTTGAGATTTGGGGAACCTTCTCCTTAGCAGAGATCAGACGGGATTTTCACATACCTTAAGGAACATGTGTGTGCGAAGCATATGTAATGGAGGGTGATGGGCTGTGCCAAACCTTTCACCTGAGCCACGTGAATAAACTCAGTCGTCTGTAAGAGCAGGCAGGAGTATGTCCATGTGGCTTTTAAATCGGAGCTGTCTTTGCTCCGTGGCAGCTCAGAGGATGGATGTAGTAGCTTGGTACAATGAAGGGCTCTTTTAGTTACAGGACTGCCAGCTGTGAACGGCCTTCTGTAGGGACACTTGGGCACATGAAGGCATCTGTACCCACCTGCGCGAGAGTCTTCCCCTCTGACAGACTCCTCCATCCCGGTGGGCGAGGGCGATGACAGGGGGAAGCCAGTGCCGCTGCCTGGAGAGTGGGGCCAGGGAGGCCTCCACAGGACCAGGGCTCTGCTGTCCTGGGAAAGCTCGTGGCGATCAGCCCTCACTCAGGTCAGGGGTGGGAGTGGGAGCAGCAAACTCTGCATCTGCAACCCTCTGTGGGTCCTGTGACTGTTGCTTCTACGCTCTTTGCGACAGGGAGATTAAACGTTTCTTCCAGTCTTAGAGAGGAGCTGGAAATTCACATTCCTGTTGTGGGAGGAGAAGGATTATATTTCAAAAAAACAAATACAATTTCAAACAGGTAGAAAGGAAGCGTCACATCCCTCTTTGTTTTATATGGTGTTGCCAGGAGTGGAATTGCAGTGGGAGAAGGGCTGGGGGCAGAGGAGCTTTGGAGCTGCAAGCCAGGCTGCTTGGGCGTGAGGTCTGTTTGATCTCCACGGTCTCGGTTTCCCTCGTAAGCAGAACAAGGTTGTGGGCAGATAAGAAAGGGTGCTAAAAAACCCAAACCTAACACATCTTACATGGCTGCTACTTTACAGAAGGGAATCCCACATCAGGGTCCTTCCAGTTAAGAAACAAGAAAACGCTGCTGCCGTCATGGAAAACCACTTCAGATTGAAAACAGGGCAAGGAGAGGGTGCTCCTTGGGCCCTTTTCCTTCCCGAGGTCAGTGGTAAGGCTCCCCTTCTCTGTGAAGGCAGCAAGAGAGGGCCTGTAATTAGCCCGGAGGGGTGATTTTTTTCCTGGTCCCTCCAGGAAACTGCACACAAATATCGTGCCACTCCTCTCACCTTTTTAGGATATAAAGAACTGAGGAAATGGCTTTATTTATTGGTGTCACATATGTCCACCATTTTAACTTTGAACTGTAGATAGATACTATAAATGGAGATAGGTATTCAGGAGTTAGTGAAATTTTATACCAGATCTTTGATTGCCTTGTATCATCATAAAAAGCAAAGCCAGTGTTTCACACGTTTAATTGTTTAGATAATAATTAACTTGCAATAGGGATAAATTCCTGTATCCAGGGCCAATTCAACTACCAGTCCTCTGCCTTTTGTTTGATAGGAGCAAGGACATTTTCTGAACACATACAGCCTAGCCAACCTGTACCAGATTTAAGCCAACAGCCTATAATCCTACCTTTGGAAGAATGTAGGTATAACTAGAAGCAAGACAGAAAAGAGAAGACTGGAATTACAACTAGGCAATGATCTTACAGAAGTGATGTAAACAGTTGCTGAATTTATATCCCTTTCCTCCTGTCATCATATTCCCATTTAATCATCACGAAGAATTACATTGTATTAGTTTGCTGGTGAACACAAGTCCAGGAATCTGGAGGGAATATTTTGAGTAATACCTGTAACGTATGTATTAAATTATTTATTTTTAGCTGTCTTACATGATACTATGTACAACATTTCTCTAGGGTGTGTGTGCAGATACAGATTTTGTTGATCAAGTTATATCTGCACTGAGTTTTGGAGGGTTTGTTCCTTTCTTCTTATGTGTTTCCTCCTGTCACTTTTGGATACTGACTAAACTACACTTGCCAGAAGGGAAAAGCCTGTTACTGCCTTACCTCATCTCTGAGCTGGACATCTTCACTTACAGCTTCTGATTTCAGATGCCTGCCCATTTTCTAGCAGTGATTCCCAGCAGCAACATTCTGGTTCCTGGCAATGATGCCAGGTCAATGTGTTCGGTGCTTGCGTGACCTTCTAAGTGACAGTTATATAAGTCACTGTTATATAGGTTACCAGAATTATTTTCACTTTTGTTATTAATGAGAAATCCATCAACAGTAAATTTTGGAAGCAGCTGGCACTGCCAGCTTGATCCCAGTTTGCCTGTCAGCAGCAGGTATCTGTGCACGAGTTTCCTCAACACAGGGACTGGCAATTCTTTTGCTGTATCCCAATTTAACCACTTGGGAATTGGTCTTATCTTTGTACCCTCTGCTGTGCTTTCATTTTCAGACTCCATTGTCGAGTTCAATTTCCCAAGTAAAAATTCCTTTAGAAAAGCAGTCTGTGATCAGTCAAAGCCTTCAGTACAACTGAGAAAGGTGCTCTTTACCAAAGCATCGGTATGGTGGATGACTATTTTCACTGCTTTATAGCAATTTTGGTGCCGTTCATACATGATTTTTGAGCATAAGAATCGGACAAGGCCTGTGACAACCTTTACTCATTGTGTTCTGATGGGTTATTTCCTTCAGATCAGATGAAAGGTTCATAGGTAGATCATAAATACTTGGTCTCTGTTCCCGAATTCAAAGGTCGCTTTGCATGAAAACAGTGAGCTGAACTAGGAATAGGAGCGCATCTACAACTGAAAGTCATTTTCCAGAATGACCGCCTGCTGAATGTCAGAGAGGAGTTCCTCCAAACCTGAGTATGTCCTTTTTTTTAATGTTCTTTGATCTTTTTTTTCTGTAATGTATCATTATAGCCAGATTTGGTTCTTAGCAGTGCCTTTGCATCCTGCAAAGGCAGATAATCTATTACAGGTCTGTCTTCGGGTAATCACCTACCAATACAGAGAGCATTTCTAACTTAATTTAATAAAACAGGTGAGCTGTTGTGTGAGACAGTAGCTCAACAAATAAGCTTCCTTTGCACCTAAACAAAATCAGTTTGGTCATTGTTCAGGGTGGCTGCAGTGCTTGAATAACAACCCTTTTAAAAAAAAGGAGCCCACAGACATTCTGAAAACCATTTGGCAAATTCAGAAATGGCATTATGATATGGGTTAACTATATGGGGTTTATTACATGGGAGTGAGTTAATATCACCCCTCTGGCAGGGAAAGGCAATTCTTTGAATATCTGCTGTCCCCATAGAGAAAGTAGGCAGTGCTGAACTAGCCTAAAAGATAAGAAAATATTGTGAGAATCTTCTTAATAGTTTTATTTCAAACTTTGCTAAGTTCTTATTTTTATAAGGCTTTCATCTATGGTTGTCATCCTTCCCTGTGTTGTCGCTGAACTCTCAGGCTTCAATGCTGTCCCTGTTTTGCAGAAGTCAAGCACTGGGGGTTAAGAAACAGCTGCCAAAAAAAAAAAAAAAAAAAAAGGCAGTAACAAATCATTGCTTCTGCACTTCTTGCACCTTTTCATCTTGTAAAATGGCAAAATTCTTCATATTTATTAGAGCACAGAAAAGTATCAGGCAAGCAACTTTCCATTTGCAGTGGCTGCTGTTGCTAGTTCCACATTGCTGTCTTCTCACACAAGGACAGATAATGTTTTCTTTCAGTAATTTATGTTTTATGAATTAGAAGGCCACAGAGCCCAGAAGAGCTCAGAACTGGGCCTTCACAAAATGGACACAGAATATTTGGGAAGCAGGTCACCCTGCTCCACAACTCCGCAGTTTGTCAGAGGTTTTAATTTTTCATTCCCTTCTCTCTTTGCAGTGGGTTGACAGCAGCAGACACCTCTCTCCTCTTCCACCACTACAACAGGTTTCTTGGTTTTGCAGCTAGGCTGATATCCAGGTAATACTTATAATTATGGCAATAGTCCAAGCAGATGATGTTTGGTCACTAAAGGTATCTGTAGCTATGGATCTTACACTGATTTTTTTATTATTATTATTTTTTTTTAAGTGATTCTCTTGCCTTCATAACAGCAAGGTCACTGCTGTTACAGATTTATACCATAAGCCAAATGACTCTAGAAGAGTTGTTCAGTTGAGCTTAAATCCGGTTTATGGTGTTGCAGACCCTAAAGGGAAGACTGCTTCTTTCTAATATTCATAAATGTTCAGCTTGGATGCTGTATTGAATTACAAGCCTGATATTTCACTGATATGGATGAGGCAGAGAAGTCTGTGACAGCCTGAGGAAGAGGAATAACGCTTCCTGACTCCCAGTCTAGGACCTTGTCCATGTGATTATGGACCTGTGTCACATCCTTACAATGACAGATATGCAAAAACTGAACTCATGAAAGAACCAAGTTAGTTCCACTTCCTTTCTAAACAGCTATTTGATTTCTGTTGGAACTACTGTGGTCTGAAGGCCAACAGCAGCATCTCAACCAGTCCTCAGAGAACATAACACACTTTCAAGCACTTCATTGGAGTGATTTGCAGATGCCTTTTTCTGACAGGGTCTAAGATCAGTTCTCTGTCATATGCTTCCAGCACACCCAAGAAAGTTATTGACAGCTTTCAGATTATGGTGCTCCTCATGGGATCAAGTGATTTGGGAGACACTGAAAGAAAGAAAGTAAATCTGCACAGATACTTATCACATTTTCATCCTGAAACTACAGATGCATTTTAAAAGGGAGAAGTAAATTAAGTTAAAAATAAAGTCGAGTGAAATTAAAGTGCAAAGTACAAGCAAAAGGAAATTACAGTAATATACTGGGCAGGGTATTGAAACTCGTACTTCTTGGGGCTGGGTTCCATACATATACTGGGCACGTTATTGCTTTTTGTAGCTGGCCGGGCAGATCTCTTCAGCACTGAGCACCTCACTGGAGTTTCTGACTTCCTAGGTGACCATGGGTACCGAATATGAAAAAGATCACATCAAAAAGCTGCAGGAGCAGCGTATGTCCATGCAAAAGAAAACCTTCACCAACTGGATGAACAATATCTTCTTCAGGAATAATGTAGGTAGCTCCATCAATTTCGGGATTTTTTTCTGGCTTTTATTTACTTTATTTCACCCACTGCATTCTTTTTTTTATATTATTATTTACACATTTTTGCTGAGTGTTGTCATTACACATACATGCAAGCAAGAAAGGCTTTGATTAACCAGAATGCTCCAGCCTGTATCTTTTACCTTACATCTGTCCCCATCGCCCATGTTACCATTCTTCCCTGAAACTGGGGTTCAGTTTGGTTGACTACATAACCCTGTCATATTGTGATGTCCACTGTAACTTGGTGATCATCTCAGAGGAAGATCTTTATTTGCTCTTCTTTTTCCTGTAAGTAAAGTATCTGCAGATGTCTGGATTTCCCCAAACAATGCTCAATTCTTAATTGCAGAGCCAAAATTTAAGACTTTCTGCTTTGTCTAATCAGTCCAGCTTGAGCTGCTGCTCAATGGCTCTGAAAAAGTTGCCTTAAGTCTAGCAGTTTCAGGCATACTACCATGCAAATACAGACCAGCTTGTTTTCAGTAAGTCTCAGACTTCCAAAAAACTTCAGAGCTAGTGTACAGTTGATTTGTGTGTGCAAGGTAATTCCACCATATTCCAAAAGTCTCCAGACTTACTGCAGATAAACTCACTTCAGGCACTAAGGATGTAGCTGTGTCACAGTAGGGTATTACATGATCCAAAACCAATTCCCTTTTCTAGAGTCTGTAATTGATATTAATGAAAATGGACCTTGATGCCACCAAGCAGGACCAGGCCTCTTGGTTCCATTCTAGCTCATCACTGTTATATGATGTTTCAGTACTAGATGCAATTTTTTCAGTGTAATGTTTTAAGCTGGTGATTGGTGCAAAGGCAGCCTAAGAGCACAAACTTTAAAATTTATTTTTCTTACCATGAGAGAACTGCAAAACACATTCTCATTTTGCCACCTGCAGAAGGGTAGGTTTTTATGGTGTAGAAAATTATTTCTGTTTAGCTACAGATAAATACATATACTTTCTCATTTTAAAGCTACCTTCAAGTTCAAAGATTAAAATGTCAGTCTTAACTTCCTGCACAGTACTTGTTCATGTATCATAAAAGCATGGGGAAAAAAGCCTGTGAGAGCTTTCCAAACCATATACGGTAAGAAATCATGCAGAGACTGACCGCTTATCTAGGTCTTCTCAGCAATGTAGTCTCAGCTTTTCAACACACACTTCAACTTGATTGGATCATACTACAGGACACTGCAGTATTCTTAGTTGCACTGTTGACTACTTTAAGTCTAGCACTAAGGATGCTATTAGATTGAATTAGTTAAGCAATCTGTGATTGGTATCTTTATGAGAAGAATGATGCAACAAAGCTATTAAAACTATTGCTGGGTAAGTCATAAAGCAGATATATGAAGGCTTTGTCTTTACAAATATAAATGGAACTATTCTTCACTTATAGAGTGACACAGAACTTTTTTTTATGGTAATATACTGTAGGCAGAATTTTAAGTTTATTTAATATGCAAAAAGAAATAAAGTTGGCAACTAAACAAGGAGTTTTTCATGGAGATAATCAGTCAGAGAAAGTTGTGAATTCTTGTTCCACACACAGTACAGACTTACAGTCTTTCTGAGTTGCTTTTACACTTTCAGTGTTTTCTTCTTTCTCTGGATAAAAAATATCTGTTAAACTGATTAATAATTGGTCAAGAATGAAAAAGCGCATGTCTGTTACTTGTCCTTTTTTTCCCCTACATGTAACTATTCTCTGAATTAAAAAAGCTACTACTTAACTTCAGACTATTTTTTTTTTTTCTGAAGACAAAAAGATTATTTACTGTGATTTCAGAATCACAGTAAATTATTGTTGGGTGTGTGGTATGGTTTTAATGTCACTTCTTGATGGCTAGTGGCATAAGGCCAAAAGGAAACGCCCAAGGCAAGTTCTTGTTAGGTCAGAGTACACACTATGTCATGTTGTATCACCTAAGCACTGCGTGACCTCACTACTGGCAGCAATGAAATACATTTTTGTAAAAGATCTTAATCTTTTGCTTAGTGTGAGTCTCTGGCTAAAAATAGAGAGACTTTGGGTGGTAGCACAGGTCTAAGCAGGATGTAACAGACTTGGCTGAGACTGTAGAGTAAAACCAGAGTCATTGAATGGGATTATCAGCTCAATTTTAAAATGAAATGCATTGCTCAGAATAAAAAGTTGAAAAGATTCATTTGAACTGAAATAAAAAATGTCAGCACTGCCAAAATGTTTGATTTTGAAAATGTTGACTTTTTTTTATCTTTCAAAATCTCCTGCTTTTTTCTTTATTTGCGCAGTTGTGAGTTGTTGGGTTTTTTACTTCAGCCTACTTTCATAAATAATGTCAGTCCTCCTGCAAATCCATTTTTTGTGAATTAAGATTAATCACTTTTTGCATATATGCACTGACTTACAGAAGACTCAGTGAAACAGCAAGAAAGTGCTGTTTGTTTAGTATTGGAAGTAGAGGGTTCTGTGGGCCATGTGTTCAGCCAGAGCCTGTATTGTCTGACTGGTCTTTGCAGGTAAAGGTTGTGATAGAAGATATTTACACAGACTTGAAGGATGGCATCTCTCTCATGCAACTCCTGGAGCTGCTCTCTGGAGAAGCTTTGCCCAGACCAAACCGGGGAAAGATGAGAGTGCATTTTCTAGAGAACAATAGCAAAGCCATCACATTTCTGAAATCCAAGGTCAGTTAACATTGCTATTAGAGATTGCAACATCTTATGTATGTTACTAATTATAGTATTATGTTCTTTATAATTTTCCCCTCTAATACACAACAAGATATTCTTTGAAGACAGGCCAGGGGTTTTATTAAAAGAAAAAAAAGTAATCAGATTTGAATTTCTTTGTTATTTGAGTAACATGACTTAGAAAGAGCTAATGCTCCCCCAGAACAAGTCACACCTAAATGAAAATGTACTGCATTTCTATATCTTTCTAGATGCTATGTTTTCCCAGATGTTGGGGGAGAGCAAACACCATTAGGCAAAGGTTGAAGCTAGCTGGTATAAAAATGGATATTTTTAGATCTCTGATTCTAACAGTTGCAAGTCATTGCAGTGGTTTTATTTATTGCAGTTGTGCATCCTCATTTCAGCTACAAAGTAGTATGTAAGGGGTTTTTTTCTTTTCCAAGCAAGCCTTTTACTGTAGACCTCTCTGGAAAATCATCACGCAAAACTCTGTGCTATGAATTCCAAAGGAGCAGAAGGGTTTCATTGCAGTAGACGTGGGAAATTATATAATGTCTGGATTTTTGCTAATTACAAAACAAATGCAATACAGCACAGGGCTCCATCTAAAACATGCCTGCTAAGGGTACGCACCGTGTAAGGCCCAGTGGTACGTGCACATCCAGGCTCTGCCAGCTGGACCACCCAACCATCACTTGTCATATGAGTCCAGCCTCCAGAGAGGGGATCATGCAGATAGCAGGAGCCAGTATAGTGTGCTCAGAATTCTTGAAGAGATACTGCCTTGTTGGCATGAACTACAACCTGCTTGCTGCTCAAGTAATAGTGGAGAAGACAGTCATGGCTTGTTCAGTAGGATGTCTGTACTGTTTGGTGAGCCCAGAAGCTGACTAGCTGGCTGGAGACCAGACAAAGGAGATGGTCTCTGAGTTTGCCCTGCCATCACTTCTTTGGAGGAAAGGAGCACTGAATTGTGTTTCTTTCCTCTCCTTAACCACCGGTTTTCAAAACCCATAGAGGAACTTCAAATCTTTGAGACCACCATCCCTTTGCCAGGCTTTTGCTGAAACTCATCCTTGGTGCATGTGAGAGCTAGGGTGAACATGGGAGCTCGCAGGTATACAGAAAAATGAAGATATCACCTAAAACCAGTTTCCTTAAGAAAACAGCCTGAACACCCTCTTTGATAACAGCTTGTAACACAGATATCTCCTTCAGAGAGCTCGACATGAGTACTTCTATGCTGAATGGATATTGCTTTATTAGCAGGTACAAGTAAAAGTGATTGGTCCTGAGAATATCGTAGATGGTGACAGAACCTTAATCCTGGGACTTATCTGGATCATTATACTTCGATTTCAGATTTCATCTATCAAACTTGATAAGGTAAAACAGCGTCTTTGTCTTTTTGCCTGATAAGAGTGTTTCAGAGACTTTGTAGGGCTTCAGGCTGGCAAGACCCATTTTGATGATGTTTCCCAACCATTTTGATCATGTAGATCTTATAATATTACCCAGTTACTCAACCAACAATCTCTAAAAGCAATTGAATCAATTTTATATTTTCTCAAAGAGACAGAAAACAGTAACTTGGAGACAGATAGGATAATCATGTTCCTCACTCTCTTCCATAAACTTTTGACTGGCTTTTGGCTCCAGGAAGAATTTCTCTGAAGACAGTTCTCTCTAGATTTGAACTGCATGCTGCTCCTTTGCTCTTTCCCTGAAGAAAAGTATTCTTTTTAAAATTACATAACATGTACTCTGAGTACATGAAAGATAAGATTCTACAAAGGTATTATTAAATCAAAGTTAGTAATTTCTAACATTAGACCTGGATACATTATATTTTGTTTCTGAGTTCTAGTTCACAGATAAGGAAGCAGATAAACTGAGCTTTGCTTTCCACTTGATTTCTACAAACTTTGCAGAAAAGAAATATATTAAAACTCCTTAACACCTGCATTTCATGTTATAATTTCTGAGTTCGTTCAATTCACTTTTACTTTAAAAAAAACTTCTACTTTCATGTGAAATCTTTCTACCTTCATGGCAGATACAATCTGCAAGTCATGACTTTGAGGGGATTTGTGAATAGGGCAGAAATAATACAAAGTGATCTTTGGGAACATAAGTGTAAACCCACTGATGCTACTTCCATATATTGTTCACCCTGATTTTTCTTTCCCCTTCTCGCTTCACAGGAAGAATTTGGAGGCAAAGCTGATGTTCTATTTGCCAATGAAGCCTTATTACTCTGGTGTCAGCATAAAACTGCCAGCTATTCCAATGTGAATGTGAAGGATTTCTCCAAAAGCTGGAGTGATGGGCTGGCCTTCAATGCACTCATACATGCTCACAGGTAAGATCTGATGGGTCAGTTCAGGAGGAGTTGCTCATTGCTGTTTCTAGCTCCGGCACAAGTTGTTCCAGGGTCTGAATTACAAGTATTTGTCAAGAAACTGTCAAATTCTCTCTTTGCCCTTTCTCACTGGAGACTCCTTTCTTAAATGGATATTCTCTCTCTGAGGAAGGAAGGACCAAAAGCTCCTGCTTGGTAGTTCCTTTAGTTGGGCATAAAATCGAATTTCCAAGGGAATATCACACATCTGAACAAAGTTGCCCATTATTTGGTCTTAGCCCCTCAGTCACGTTCCCATTGCTCTTTTTCAAAAGTTATTATTTTAGAGACTGGTTCTGTTGTATGAACTTTGTGAACATGTATACCTTCTGGTTCAGTTGTAACCGAATAACCAACCTCTCAGACTCTTTCTTTCTCCCTTCTCTGGCCCTCTGAAAAAGTGTGAAGAAAACAGCCCAAGGCAGTAGAGAGAAACCACCTGGGACAACCTTGAACATTTCTTCTCCCATTAACATCTTCTGGCAGCATACCATGGTGGGATCCTGTAACTTTCCCAGCTGGGATTCACCTCCCTTTTCAGAATTGCCTCTCTAGTGGGCTTTGGTTTTCACCCACCAGTGAAGAGGCAAAAGAAGTGAAGGACAGAGATTTGCTGGGGCTGGTACTTCAATTTCATAAGGGACAATTTTCTTCCTGCTACATAGGCAAGGGGCAATGCTCTTGAATGAGGCTCAGGGTCAGACAGAGTAATTTTAGCATTAATGTCACATTCCTTAGTCTTACAAACAGTTTATTGTTTATAATCTGGAAGAATTTATGACACACATAAATCTTCCTTTCCACGCTTTGTTCTTCTCCTTGCCCAGGCCTGATCTTATCAACTATAGCTTACTGCGGCAAGACCAGCCCATCAAAAACCTGAACAACGCCTTTGATGTTGCTGAGAAAGAGCTAGGAATCAGCAAACTGCTTGATGCTGAGGATGTGGCTGTACCCTACCCAGATGAGAGATCCATCATGACTTATGTGTCACTCTATTACCACTACTTCTCCAGACTTAGACAAGGCCAGACAATACAAAAGCGACTTGCCAAAGTAAGTGCATTGCTATCTTCAGAAGTTAAAAGTTAAATACGTAAAGCTAAATTTATGTTGGAAATGTTTTGGATTTTTTTGTCCAAGTTCAGCTTCCAGGACATTTGAACTGAATCAAATGGCACAGCCAGTTGAAATAGCTTTTATTGTCACTTGAATCTTGAGAAGTGTCTGTAGACTCTCTGATCTCTAAAGGGGACTGCATTTATCTCACTGAAAATGAATCCCTTTTTGACCTCACAGCTTCTGTTTGAGAACTGATGGGGCTCCAAGGGGGCTTGAGGCATACAGATCTCATCAGTCTTGGGAGGATTACTGCTAGGCAAAAGCAGACCTAGTCAACAATTTTCTGATTGAATAGGAAAGGTGATCCCTTATTCTATGAGACTACTTTGGATTTTTATTTTCTGTGAAAATCCTCATCCTTTCTTCATAACTTCTTAGTCAGGTGCAAAGTGCAAAATGGGGCCAGGGGGGAAAGACATGAAAAACAAGGGAGTACAAAAGAAGGGGAAACACTCCTGGGGGGCACGGGAGAGACCCAAAGCTAAAAAAATTTTTTTCAGTTTCCACATATATTTTGTCTCGCATACAATCATGACTTATATTAAAAACTACTTGCATCCTGTTGATGGAAAACTGAAGCAATGTTGTAATTGTTCCACTGAAGACCACTTTCCTTAGGGGGAATTTCTTTTCAACATTCAGAATAATCTATTCTGGCTTTGTCAAAGATACAAAACAAATAGCCCACAGAAAACGTACACACCCAGGATGTGTTCTAAGTGAACATCTGGACTCAGGGAACTGCCTGTGCAGTTGAGAGGGGGAATATATTGCTCAATGGGAAGCACAAAAATCCAAACTAAGCCTTCCCTGGTGGTGGCAAGGTGAAAAGCTGTTGCAAAGCAGGGCTTGCTCAGCTAACAAAGTAGTCTGGGAGAAGAACAAGATGATCCCAAAACATGTATAACAGTGACATTCTCTGAAGAGAAGAAGCATTAGATAGCAGGACCTGGAATTCAGTCAAAGACTCAGCATCAGTAAGGCAAGTGGGCAGTAGGATTTGACTGGTCTACACGTGAGTTGCTGGATTTTGGCCAGGAGACATTATTTTTCTTCTGATAAACCTGAAATAGTCCTTGAGTCAGCAAACATGGATTAGAGGAACTACAAGGATCGAATAGGCCATAACTTCTACATTATGGGAAAAACCAGAAAGAGTATTTCTCACTCTGTCCTTCTTCAGTTCTTGTTGTACTCCACTGTCTTTTCAATTTTGTATGGGTATATTTATTCTTTCTTTTCTCTCTTTCCACTTACCTTCTTTTTCTCTCTTTGCCTCCTACCCTATTTTTAGCCTGTCTCTAATATTGCATTCCTGTCTTCCTGCATCTCTGACACACACAGACATTCAGAAGGACAACAAAACAGATGTTAATCTCTTCATGTCCTTAGTCCCCTCAAATAGGCAGCTCTGAATTTACTAATAGGATTGGGGAGGGAAGCCTGAATGTGTCAAGGAAGCCTTTGAGTTCAGACTAAGTGTGTGACCAGGATGGCAGAGAGAATCAGCTTGCGGAGGTAAATCTCCTTTCCCCCTCCCATGTTGAGATGACCATGCATTTGCTAGGATCTTTCAGCGAGAACTGGGTACGATGGCAGAAAATACAGAAGGGAGCCCTGATGTCACGGGCTGCTTTTCCTGCACTAAAGGTCGGTGCTGTTTTACTCCTCTTCCAACACTGTGACACTTATTCATTGCCAAGTGCGCTTTCTGGTAGGTAAAAGCAGATTACCACTTGCAGGGATTGGGTCTTTGCTCAGTGCCACCTCCCTTACTAATCTGCCTGGCTGGAGCAGGCGGGCTCAGGGGAATGATAGCGGCAGACAACGTTGTTCAGCATTAAACCTGACATCTGCAGGAGGGCTACTAAGTTAGGGCAAGGAAAAAAAATATAATACAAAGTAAAAAGGCAAACATGGAAAAAAAATGTAAATTGGAAAGAAAGGATGATTTCATTCTAACACTTCTTATTTTGTCATGGATTTCATTCTAAATGTTTGTTCCAGTGTTTACCTGAACTTGAAATAGAGGCAGGTCAGACCACAAATGAAACAGATAAATGTCCTGGACTTGGAAAATTAGTAATTATTTATCTGTGTTTTATGGAAGGTTATTCTAGGATTTCACCTGGCCTCAGATGTGACAGCTATCACCACGTTGGTATAAAATATGATGATTGTGGCAACCTGCTTGTTAAATACTATTCTCCTGACACACGTTCAACTATTTGAATCCTAAGCTTGGTTTATGAAGACGTTTTCTTTTCTGTTCACCCACCTTGCTTCATTCCGCTTCTTATGTGGCTTGTAACTTCATATTCCCATCACAGATCGTGTTCTTCCTGAAGGAGATAGATGACTTGAAGCTTCTATATGAGCAGATGGTCTCTGACCTCCTGAAATGGATTAAACAGAAGGTGAAAGAACTGGATGACCGTCACTTCCCCAACTCTCTTCAGGAAATGTGGCTCTTCATGGCCAACTTCAAGACCTTCCGCACAGTGGAGAAACCCCCCAAATATCAAGAGAAGGGCATGATTGAAGCTCATCTCTTCAACATCAGGACCAAGCAGAGAGCCAACAACCAACGGCCATACTTGCCCCCAGAGGGGAGGACACTGCAGGATGTGGAAAAGCACTGGATTATCCTGGAAAAGGCAGAGCACAACCGGGGAAAAGCACTGCAAGAGGAGATGCTGAGGCTAGAAAGGCTGGAACAGTTAGCCCAGAGGTTCCTGAAGAAGGCAGCCCTGCGCGAGTCCTACTTGGAAGACATGAGGAAAGTGATTGGGAAGCAGGACTTCTGGCCGGAGAGCGCAGACAGGATGGAAGCTGCCAGTAAGAAGCTGGAAGCCATTGTGGCAGATGTACTCCCCAGGAGGGAACGCTTCACAGCTTTGGACGAAATGGCCACAGTCATCAGCCAGGAGAACTATCACGGCAAAGATCAAATCATGAAGAAGTGAGTGACGGTCATGAGACAGTGTAGTGATGGAGGTTGTAATTGGTCGAAATTCTGTGGTGTGGTGGAAGAAAATGAATTGTAGCTATGAATCGTAGCTCTGCTCCTCATGAATAGAACCAGCAGGAATTTCTTCTACCTGTGAACAGTTTTAACAGATAGGACAAATGCTTCATCTTCTTTAAAATTTTAATTTTTTTTCTTGAATGGTCAAAACCTGAGACTGATTTCTGGTGAAAAATAGTTTTAAGATATTTTGATTATATATGAAAATACTTGTTCTGCCAAAAATTCTATCTTCCATCAAAAATGCTTACAGGGTTAATTTTTTTTCCAAATCAACACATTTCTTTTTCAGTGTGTAGTTTGGGGAGATACAGACTAGTTAAGGCACAAAGTCTTCTCAGATTGATTCCAGTTTGGAGCAAATCTTGAGAAATTATGACTTCTCTGATTATCAATATAGCCTGATTTGGGAATGGCTAAGAATGCCATAGAAATAGCTTCTCTTGTGGTATTTCAATGCTTTTCTAAGTTCAGACAAATCAGAAACCTGTGGGAAAAGTAAGAAAAACAGTTATAAAAGAGTAAACCAAACTCTTTATGAGATCAGATTGTGACTCATGATATGGTTTAGATTAATTTTTTACTTTAAGCAGCCATTTAAAGATGACTACTTTTTTTCCCAAGCCTTTCCATTCTATCAAATGAAAGCAATGTAGGGTGTCAGGTATGAGGATCCATACAAAACAATGTCTAAATTAATAAAAGTCAATGACAGTTGATGTGCTAGTCAAAATTCCTCTCCATGATCATGCTAATTGGAGAACAACATTGCTTTGACCTGTTTTGTGGTCGTGGTCTGTCCTCTTGCACTAGTGGCAAGAGTTGTGTGTGTTCCTTTAGCTCCCCTAAACCTGCAAGCACTGGGAATCTCCCAGTGCTGCCCAAAGCCTTTGGCCCAAATCGGTCATTTCTCTCCCTTCCTTTGTAGGCAAAACAGCATTTCAAAGCAATGGCAGGATCTTCTGGATCAGCTGCAGAGACGACAACAGTGCCTGGGTACAATGCAGGAAATTCTGGTCCTTCTGAGGGACATCGATGCCATTACAGAGGAGCTGAAAGAGCTGCAGGTACTGAGCCCTCTCCACCAGCACACAGCTTGCACTGCTACCAGTGTGTGTCCCTAACCCCCCCGCCATGTTCTAAGGACTCCCTGGTGCCAACAGAGGATAAGTCTATCACCTATGGGAAAAATACACCATTTTTACTTAGATGCCTGACTGTGCATTTCAGTTCATCATTGCAGGTAACTACATGAGAAAAAACAGGCTTTGCTACAGGGCCTCTCCCTAATCAGAAAGCCAGGTATCGTATTACAGGGAGTGCATTACAGGTTCAAGTTATGGAGTAAAATAAAGATGGGAAATAATATCACTTAAATTTAGAAGTGTAAAAGCAAAAGGGGAATAAAACATCCTCCTGTTCCCACTCCACATAATTCTTCTTAATTACCTTCTGAAAGTACTCCAGTGATTATACAGGTGGGGACTAGCTCAGCCATATGTCTGGCTTTCAAGTATCTAAACTTGTGAGAGAGAAAAGTTCCATTGTAAATGCACAGTGATTGCTTTTAGCAAGAATTTCCAAGTGTTACCAGAATGCCAGAGCCCAAAGTCTTCTCTTTAGCATAGGAAATAACTGGTTTCGTATTGATTTTGTAATGGCAGGAAGTATATATACATTCTTTGCTCTTGCCTTGTCTTATTTAAAGGCAAAAAATCCTTACGACTACAGGTTGCCTTGTACCTGAATTGAAAGAGTCAACATGTTATATGACGTTGTGAATTTCAAATTAAAGATAAGAGCTATCTGTAAGTTATGAATCTTTCTGTCCTAGTGTTAGCAAGCAAAGAACACCTAATGGTGGTAATGTTGGAACCGGGATAGCCTGAGTATATGGGAGAAGATTGGTAATGAAAGATAACATCCTACAATAGAATTAATAATGGTATACATTGATAACAATTAGAAAGAAGACAGACTTTTAAGCACTTGCTACCTTCATCAGCCACCAATTAAATGCTATGAAATACTTAGTTTCATTATTTAGATAGCAAAGGCAAGTAAGTTCCTGAAACAAAGAAACATTGCAGTCCAATCATACCATGAAATGGGGTATTGTAGAATTCTCCAAACACAGACTGTGAATCAGTCTGCCTACAGATGGGTGTATAGCAAAGGGCTATTCCTTGCACCTATGAATTCTGAGACCTTGAGTGATTAATCAGTAAAAATAACTTAGATGTGAAAACAGGTGCGTATTTGAAGAGACCATTACTTGCACTGCAGTAGGTAGAAACTCTGGATTGTTGCCATTAGCTTGTGAAATTGAAAGAAAAGTATGATTGCTCTAATTAGGCAGCTTTTCAGCTTTACCTAGCTGATACCATTCTTTCACATTTAGAAGCTATGAGAGTCAACAGGAACCTTTCAACTGATTTCTTTGTACTAAGCCCCTGGATGCATTCTCTGCCAATGCCTTTTGTTTTGTTTGCAGGTGCTAGTGAATTCCCAGGACTGTGGGAAGCAGCTCCTGGAAGTAGTAGATTTGTTGCAGAAGCACAACTTGGTTGACTCGCAGATCTCTTCCTATGATGATAGATTGACACACATCACCCGGAGGACAGCAGAAATCAGCAAGGACAGCACAGTTAAACCAGAAGTGCTTTATGCAAAAGTTCAGATGCTTCGTCAGCTGTATCAGAACCTTACAGCTCTGAGCAAGTCACGGTAGGGCTGTGCTTATGGCTCTGTTCTTCCTGATTAGGATGGCCAGCCACTCCCTTAATCAGAAGAAACACCTTCCCAGCATTTGAAATTTTTCATTTCTCCATTTATAGAGACATAACACAAGCAACTTGAGTGTCTTGATTGCCGTTGACTGAAAGAGATCACTCACTTTCATAGATGAATAGCTTCATTCTCAGCATTTATTATGACTTGCTGTATGTGAAGTCTGAATAGCATGTGGATATCTCCTCATCTCTCAGAGGAAAAGGGAAATGTAATTTTGTGTCCTTTGTCTTCTTCCATAAATAAACTAGTCTATGACAAAGAGAAATTAAAGACATTCAAATTCTGGATTTTCTAAATTCTTCTTTGATTAGGCTACCATTGTCTCCATGGGATCCTAATTGTGACTGAGATATACTGTTTGTTTCTTTGTTTCAGAAAATCTCAACTAGAAGAGGCTTTGAAGCTTTTTGAATTCTTCCGTGACTGCAAAGAGGAAGAATCGTGGATCTCTGAAAAATGGAAGCTAGCAAGAACGACAACATTAGGGAAAGATGTCAGCCAGATTACAGCCTCTATTCAGAAGCATAAGGTATCTTACTTTGCTGGTGGTGCCTTGTCTTTGTATTATAGCAAGATCTTAGAACATCTATGTCCTTCAGTTCAGTCAGTGCAGCACTTACAAGCAAGCTGTCAACCGCTTGTTATCTCAAGTGCCATGACTACTGTTTGGAACTTTAAAAAAAAGTATAGGGTAGGGATTTTTTCCCAAGAGGGGAAAGAAAGGGTAGAGAAGGAACATGCTTCATACTAGACTAGAAGTGCAGCTTCTAGTGAAGATACTGGGCTCTGTATTAGCTCACTTTAGATGGGAGGGAGAAAAGGTTGCTAGCTTTTGTTTTTCCCACCTACGTTTGCTGGCCAAGAGAGATGTTGGGGGGGTAAGAGATGGTGAAAAGAAGATAGATATCAGCAGGCAGGATGGATAACATTGTGTGAGCTTACAAATCTGTTACCACATTCACTAAGAGCTTGCTGTGGACTAATATCAGAAGTTTAGCTATATGACCTACTGCCTTCTTATGGCAAAGAATCACTGTGAACAAATGAAGAGACCTGTGGACTTGAGAAAAAGTGAAACAGGAGCCTCTTCTGTAATTTTAATATACATTTGTGTGCATCTGTTTGTGTATTTGTTGCTTCTGGAAGGTATAAGACTGCTGAATTGGTGGATGACAAACAAGTATCTCCTTCAGAGAAGACTGCATAACAATCTTCACATTAAAGGCAAAAAGTAGGACAGTAACTTGTGTGTGTGGAGCCAAGGGGCAATCATCTCAGGGCTCAGGGAGAAGTCATAGGCGTGGATAAGACACAAGGCTCTTGGAAACATATGTATTACAGTGGTGGAGAATAGGAGCTCCTCTTCGCTCTCAGCTGGTGGGGAGTGAGTTGTGCTGACATGTCTCCTATCCTTCCGCTAGGCTCTCGAAGCAGAGTGCAATTCCCACAGGGCCGTATGTGCAGATGTGATGAGGAGGGGCTGGGAGCTGAGCCAGAAGAACCTTGTGCGCCAGGAGGACATTCTGAGGCAGACGGACAACCTCCAGAAGTTGTGGCAGCAGCTCCAAGATGAGGTGGCTGATCGCAAAAGCCGCCTGCAGGCAGCAGCCCTCATCAAACAGGTAAGCAGGGCTCTCTCTGCTGTGGTGTCTGGTATAGGGGACACAGATGTGGCTCAGTTCTGCCCCATGCCCCCACATGCAGGGCAACAGTGGCCGGATGCCTTCAAGTGTTGTCTTCAAAAAGATCTCTGGCAGCAAAGTCTCAACCCTCCTGCAAGCCAGCCAGGCAGAAGATCTGAGCAGCTGGGAGTTGCTCTAAGTTAAAAATGCTAAAGGAAATAGCTCACATAATAGTGCTGATGCAGTCTTTTTTGAGGGTGGGATGTAGGTAGCTGTGTGACATTTTTCTACCCTGAAAAAAACCCACCCAAAACCAACAACAAAAGAAACATGCCGTAAGACTTGGATCAACCATGAACTTCCCAAAGCCAGGGAAATATTTGACCCTGCCATTCTGATCTACACTTTTACACCTACATTCACACATATGCAAATAAAGAGCTCTTATAAAAGCAGCATTCACAAATCACATAACATTATCTCAGGTATTCTTATTCTCCCTTTCCTAAGTTTTTTGCTCAGTCTTTTGTTCCCATGAGACACTTGAACAAAACTTAACAGCTTTGTTATTGACAGAGTCTAAATTACCTCTTCTGCCTAGTAAGTTTAACATCATTTCCTTCACTACTATGGGTTTTCTTTTTTTTTCTGTTGTACTTTTATTCTGTACCTCAAAATCTTGTTTTGCTTTTTTACAACCATATCCAGGCAGACTGCAAATTCTGGAAAAAAAGGAGAAAGCTTTTGTTGTAGACCGAGTTCATTGTTCGTTGTTGGACCATTCCTTAGAACCTTTAGAAAATATCTGTTGGAATTACACGGTGCCTACCAACATTGTACATTTTGGGTTCCTTTTACTGCTGCTATTAAGCACCATAAAGTTTTAGTCAGTTAGGAGGTTTTCAAGAGTTATATAGGCAATCCTTGAATCTGTTTACTAACTGTGATTCTGTGAATTATCTGTGCTTGATATGATCATGAAATACATCACAGATTTAGAGCTAGCTTGTTCATAGTTTTCACAACACCTTAAAGTAACCTTATAGCTACAGATCTAATGGCATTTGTCCTTATTCATAATTTTCAAAAGAGGAAGGAGCTGGATATAATATCTTCAGGATGAAACCAAGTATTTTCTTCCCTGTGTTCCTTCAGTACTTTGCTGACATCGATGAAGCAAATTCATGGTTGCGAGAAAGGCAGCCTCTTCTGGCCAGCAAGGACTATGGAAAAGACGAATCGAGTGCTGAAGCGCTGTTGCATCGTCACTTGCGCCTGGAGAAGGAGATTGCAGCCTACTCCTCTGAGATGAGACGCCTGAAAGAGCAGGCTGACATTGCAGCAGAGCAAGCTCCAGCTGCAGTAAGTAGACAAAGGGTTGTGTCACATTTTGTTGAATATTGTAAATGAAATGGTTTTTTTTTAATTATGTAAAATACTTTTATTTTGCCAGAATAGAATATTCTAAATGACATAAACAAAAGCATTTTTTTAATTTAGAAGAAATTTTTAATTAGAATTGAGGCAAACTTTTAGATTACAAAGTTGTTCATTGGCCATTCATAGCCCACCTAGTTAGTGTTCTGTGAAATGCTAGAAATACATTCATCTACATTAGTTCCCTCTACTGCTCCTCACAAAAACCTTCTCACTCTTTATTCTTATAACCTTACTAATGTCAAGCAGACATTTAATCTAAACATCTTTACAAATTCTTTCTGCATCTTAATGTAGTGATGAACCATCCCACAGCTCCAGGAGAAATTCATACCATCCCAGGATGGATGTTTAAGGCACATGGGATGAAGTCAACCTCTGCAGATGCCCCTCGTTTTTCACTGACTAGAAAGGGAACTTTTGACCTGAGATCAGCTCATTTGACAACAGAAATCAGGGGAGATGAATGACACATTTCATAGCTTGCTTATTTCAGACTTCTATGATCACTCAATGTTTAGCCAAACCAGTTTGAGAGCTACGAGCACCACTTTAGGTCTTTCCTTTACCTCATCATTCCAACATTAATTTTTATTAGAACAAAAATTGTATTGCTTTGTTATTAAACATGAAAAAGCATGTGACAAGATGGTATTGATGTGCAAATAAAAGCATTTATTCACTAGGACACTCGTAGGCTTTGAAACTGGAAATGTTCAGGTACTAAAACACCACCACAAACAGAACTGTGAGCACAGTCAATTGCTTGGTTTGATGGCAATTTTAAAAAATTTTTTAAAAATAACCCTAACTTTGATGTGGGCACACAATGAGAATCTTTACTGAATCAAAATATTTTAAAATGATCTAAATGAAACTTTTTCTTTTAAACAAAACTAAAATTTTTTCAGTTATTTGGTTCATTCTTTCAGAATAAAACAAAGGAAACAGATTCAAACAAATACTGGAAATGTTTTGTTTAAAGGGTCAGGATGCTGCAATTTGAAATAGCAAGTCAAAATTTTCTTTCCATGTGAAATTTTTATCCAATCAGAAATACTCTTCCATTGATTCTGTTAAATTTTACTTAACAGACAGTGAAGACGGAAGCCCCCAGTGACTTAAATCAAAAGACAGCTAAGCTACCATTCGGTCGAACCTGGACAACATCTGAAACTGCGTTCCCTGGAACCTCCAGCCCAGATGTTCATTTTCTTCCAGAGAACATCTGGAAGACCCAAGATGAAATAGATTCACTTTACGAAAATCTACAGAGCATGGCTGAGGTATAGTATCCCCTCCAGTGGGATAGTCAAGTCCAAAGCAATGCGAAGTGAGGTTAAGTGCTGTGCTGGCTTCTGCTTTTCAGTTTAATAATGTGCCTCAATCCTGTGAAGTCCCGTGGGACTTCAAGGCTTGAGAGTATCATTGATTATCATTGAAGTTTTGTATCAAAACACAATTTATACTGGCAAACTTCCTATTTACATTCTAGTGTTTCTACTTTAAGAAGAGCAGATTCTTTTGTATAATTTCCCCCCACCCCCCCTAATGTTTGCTTGCTGCAGCTCCTAAATCTTTGGGCTCTCTTACCTGCTACCAGAAAAAATAAAGGACCATAATCTACATTCTCCGTTTATTACTTTTCACTCCCACCTGCCACAATCCTGCCCTAAAAAAACAACAAAAACATCTCATTTTACATATTCCTGAGATTACTGAGGTAAATCTTCAGTCAGCAGTAGTAAGCAGTACAGCAGCGTTGCTGCCAGTCAGGGGCTGAGCAATCTCCAACTGCTTCTTTTAGGCTTTTAAACCACTGTTGCTCTGGGAAGAAGTATTGTGATCTTAAGGCAACATGTTCTGTTCTCTTTCAGCAGTGTCTGGCAAAACTACCTAGCTACCACCTGTGTACTGTAGTTTAAATGCAAGGATTTTTTTTTTTCCTTCAAGCAGCAAGGAGTTATTGCAACAATACTTAACTCTTCACCTGTTTCACAGGACAGAAAAAAGGCTCTGGAGGACATGATTGGATATTACCGCTTCTGTAGCTCTTGCAAAGAATTTCAGTCATGGATGAAAGATAAAGAGAACATTTTCCGGACTCTTCAGCCTCAAGCAGACAATGTAGAGGTCATGCAGCAGAAATATCAGGTACCTCTTTACCCTGCTCACAGATGACATCTTTTAAATCAGATTGATCTTGGGAAAATAGATGAAGTTGAGAAATGAAGTTTTGAGGGTCCATTAATTCATTTCAACTTAGAGAGTCATGCATAGATCAGATGCTTCTATTGTATAAACTGCCAAGTTCATTGAAGCTGATGTAATTATGTCCCTTTAACTTCTCCTGTCGGCATGGAATTGTGTACAAATATCATGGTATAAGAGGACTCTGTTTGTCGTTTGTCTTAACCCACTTGAAGAAGAATGCCAGATGATGAAAAAATCCTGCAGTGCACTTGCATCCCGGTGGAGTGGGACATACGTGCATAGGCAGAGCGTACACACCAGGGGAGGTCAGGAGGGCTATAGGGGAACTGCATGTGCCGGTGTGTATGGTGGCCAGCAGACATGTAAATGGAGAAGCCAACTCTGAAAGTCGGACATGAGTGGATAGGACAGATTATTGAGAATCGTGTCCACAGAAATGGAAAAACCTCAAGTTCTGCATTCTTGTATATTTTCTGTTTTAGAGCTTTTTAATGGAACTGGCTGCAGGCAAAAGCCAGCTGGGAGATATTGAAAACTTAGCCGTTAAATATGGAAAGATCAGTATCAGCAAATATTCTGAGATCCAGATTTGGCTGAAAGACATCAACAGCAGGTAAAGGTGCTACCAATAAAACAGGGGATTATCTCATGGGGGCAATTGGGGAGCTGACCTTTCACACCCGATCTAGACTACACTGAGAGATTACACATCTGAGAGATTTTTAACTCCCAGAAATGGCCTGAGGGGAGGTTTTTATGTGTGGCTGAATTTTGCTGTATTCAGGGGCGACTGTTGCCACCAGACAGAGACTGGGGCCTGGGCTGGGCCTCGCAGCCGGGGCCTGTCCCACTGCCCCAGCCAGGGAAAAGGGCAGGTGGGAGGGCCGCCCGTAGTCCCCATGGCCCGACTAGTCTGTGGCGAGGGGCCGGGGCTGCAACCTGGCCGGGAAGCCTGTTTTTGGTGTGAGGCCTGGGCCTGGGCCAGACTGTCAAGGTGCAGCGAGGGTTGCCTGCTCCCTTTGGGATGGGGAGTCAGCATGGGCAGAGGGGCCTCAGCGTGCAGGGCCTGTCCCACAGGGAGGCGAGCAGGGCAGGCCTGGGATGGCAGCCAGGGCCAGAGTTGAGTCCCAATCCTCAGAGCTGCCTGGCAGCCTATCCCCACTGTCACCAGTGGGAAGGGGCAGCCTCAGCTGCACTGGCTCTAGGCTGGCCCTGAGGCTGGCGTCATGCCTCCAGGGCTGGGGGGTGCTTCTAGACCTCTGACACCGAGATACTTAAACTGCAGCAATTCCTGTACGTGTGTTAAAGCACAACATGAATTTACCCACAGGTGGTGGCGATGGATTCAGAGCAGTTTTCTCTGTACTGCACTGCAGCAGCTGATTTGCTTACTTGAACATCAGGGTGAGGGTGCCCTTCACAAATATTGAAAGGAACTCAAATCCTGTTTGACTTCACAAAGTATGTTTAGTACCTGTTGTGTACATTCACTTGGTACCACACCACCCAGCTGGAAATAAGAGGCACAGCTGGGTCCTGATTTTGACTACTGTTGTTTATTGGCATCGTGTCCAGTGTGTTCTGGTCAGCTGAGCAGGGTCCCCTTGCTTGAAATGGCACTGAGATGAACTTTTGAGGTTGCAGGGGCGTGCTACTGTTCACCCCTTTAGCCCACTTAAGTCCTGATGAAATCTTTATACAAGACTTTTTCTGAATAGAAAAGGGATATAGCTCGTGTATAATGAAGGCTGTAAATTGAATCTGCTCTCTAGGTGAAGGTAAGTTTTGGGGTAGTGCCTGAGGCTAGATGCAAGTAATCGGGTTCTCTCTCTCCAAGGTGGGAACGCATGGAAGCTCTGAAGGACGAGAAGGGCTCTGAGCTGATTGGGGTGGCTGATGTGAGGACATTTCTTCAGGACTGTCAGAGCATAGGAGTGCTACTGCAAGACAAGATGGTCCAACTCAGGGATCTGGAACCAGGGAACTCACCTGCTGGGCTGGAGTCAGACAAGCGCAAACTGTCTACAGTTGAGAGAGAGGTCCTGGTGATAGAGAGGAAAATTGAATACTTGAGGAGTGTTGCAAAATCGTAAGGAACCTGCTTTTTGTTTCCTTATTCTTTGCTAGTTCTCTAAGATAATATTGTAAATTATGGCTGTAAAGAGAACGAGCAGCTTGTGAAGTTTCTCTCTAAGTTTCTCTTTCTAGCAACCAGAAGAGCTTACTTGCCTGCTGGATTGAGATCATCTCTCTGGAGTACAGTTGGGTGATTGGTGAAGTGATTGCTTCCAAACTTCACTGTTGTAGGAGGATAAATACTACAGAATGTTTGTGGCTCTAACAAGTTATGTCTACTAATGGGAGTTACTTCCACATTTTGATACCCTTGGTATCATTTAGGTCCTGAAAGAGGGTAATCAGGGGAAGCAAGGATGAAGGAAGAAAAATAGCAGAGAATTGTGCACAGGAGTTTGAATTTGAAATATGAATTTAAAGGTTTTTACTTCTTTAAGCTCTCTGTACATTCACGATGAGAATAATTCATTGAACCACAAAAGTGTTACCAGAGTCTTTCACAGGAATGCACTTTCTGCAGTACACCATATTCACACCAATATTTCTTGCTAGTGTGGAGTATTTGTTGCCTTAGCTGACTTTCTTTTTAATGGAAGTGTAAATATCCAAATCCATTCCTTCTAAAGAGTATTGATTCAGGCTCTAAATGCCTGAAATAGTCATCTAATTGAATGTATTTGATTTCCTTTGTAGGATTAAGGACACCAACCCTGCAGAGAGCAAAGTCATCACTGAGCAGGTGGAGAACATGGAGAGGCTTCTGGCAAAGCTCAAGCTGGAGATCCAAAAGAAGCGGGACATTCTGCAGTGGGCCCAAAATCAACAGTCCTTCCTGCAAGACACCCGTAGGCTCCTGCTGTGGGCAGAAGGCATTCGGGAGAAACTGAGCAGTGAAGAAATGGGTGTGGATGTGGCTTCTGCAGAGCAATTGCTGAAGGAACATCAGGACCTGCTGAAAGAAATTAGGTCTCAGAAAGAAAGGTAGAGAGATTCTGTTTGGGTGGGCAGAGTGGGGTGATATGACAACAGTACTGTGAAGATGAAATATGTCTATCGTGTACATAAATTGTGTATGAAAGTGATGCTGAGAGTTTATTCAAATGCTCTTGAAGCTTAGTGTCAAGAGGACACTGCAGAACACAAAATCCAGTTAGCTTTTGCATACTTACCCTGATGGCTGACAGAAGGGAAAGGAAGAGCTGTACATTTGGAGTAGTATTCCACAAGCTCTCCTGACACTCGGATAGTGCCATCTACACTTTATTTCGGTTCCCTCAGTCCTTCCCTTCTCAGGCCTTATGTTTCCAGTTGCCATCATCTTCAGTTCTCCTTCTGCACTGTTATGAAGTTCCAGATACTGAGTTGGCCCTCCTCTCCCTTTTAATGGGAAAGCCTGCTTGTTTGGGCTTTCAATCCAAATGGAAAAATCTCACCTACTGCCTCCGGCATGTATCCCTGAGCAACCAACCAGCTGTACTTTGTAGTGCACAACCATGGCTAGCAGAAAAAGAGTGAAAGGGAGGGAGGGAAGCTTAATGTCTAGGCAATGGCAAGAGAGCAAAGAGCTGTGATGAAAGAGAATTCATATATACCCTTCTGCAGTGAGGTCTCACTTTTCTTTTTGACTCTGGGAAGATTTGTGCAGCTGGAAGAGCTAGGGCGCAAAGTAATCCATGAACAACCCAGTAATGGCAGGACCACAGATGTCCACCAGTCCATGGAGAGGCTTGCCAAGGAGAACAAAGAGCTGGAGAAAATGTGGGAACAACGACGGAAAAAGCTGCAGGACGGCCTGGAATTGCAGAAGTTTAATAGGGAGGGAGACCGTATCAATGCAGCCCTCTCTGGCCATGAGGCCTTCCTCCGGGGGGATGACCTTGGGGTATGTACAGCAGCTGATTTTGTTTTCTCCTACTTTGTCTCCCCATCCAGGGAGTAGCAACAATTTTCTTAATTAGATCAGTTTCCTAATTCTTATGTTCATGGCATTTTAATGCTTGAAAACTAGACTTTAAGGTTCTTATTAATGTTCTTATGTTCTTACTCAATGAGAACGAAGCTTAACGTCTCTCAAAAAAAATCTTAAAAACAGCTAGAGTTGTGATTTGTTGCTGTGTTTGTACATGTCAGATGGTTTATATACAATTGACAGCTCAGTTTGGTGGCTAGCCATTAAAAAAAAGGGTTCGGCTTGACCATAATAAATTAATTTTTTTTTTGTGAAGTAAAAACCTGACTTTAAAAAAATAAAGCCGTTTCTTTCCATTGAGTATTTTAAGAACATTAAAGTAAATGAAGGGAAAAAACAAATGCAGGCACTATTCACAAGATCAGTGAAGGTGGAGGCTGTGTTATCTCTCCACCTTTTATGTTTTCAGCTGAAACTGAAACCTCAAAACTTTTGGGCCAGCTTAGTGGAATAAAGTTTTACTTAGTTGCAGCCTTTCGTATTGCACGTACCTAGATGTGCCAGAGTGCTGGCATAAATTCAGAATGCAGATTTTCTTAAAAGGTGAAAATGGAACCATAATGGAAACATAAAACTGAAGAACCAGATATGATACAAACCTAAACACCTGCTGCTTGTTTGCAGCCCTGAACATTGTTAGGCATATGCAAAATATACACTATATCTCCTGTCTGAAAGGGAAAGGGGAAAATATGGTCCAAATTTTTTCTCGTTGCTACAGAAACAACATATGACCAAGAAAACACTTGATTTCATTTTCTTCCTTAAATGCAGGACCACGTAGATGCTGTTCGAAGCCTGCTGAAGCAACATCAGGAATTTGAACAACTGCTGATGGCACTGAAGAGAAGAGTTGAGGCACTTAATGAAAATGGGGTGAACCTAACAGAGAGCAGGCACTTTGCATCACACGTGTGAGTCCAAACTTCTTCCTTTTTTATTTAGCTTTAATAAACAATCCACTGTGATTAGGGTGAGATGAAAAACTTTCTCTGAGCCAGGATTTAGCTGACCTCCAAACTGTGATCTGCTGGATGGGGGTGGGTGGGTGGATTTTTTCAAAAAAATACAGACTTCCTGTGCTCTCAGGACAAATAAGTGTAATGCTTTAGGTTAAAAGTGGCATTTGACAGAATGCTAGAATAATTTGTCTTGTATCATAAATTATATATAGTGTTAAAATGTCTTTAATGTAAACTCATTAAATGCTTACATAAAACAAATATTCCTTCATTTATCAGTATGACATATTAGAATTAATGTTTGCTGTTAAAAAGTTACAGAAGACTTCACAAGGAAATAACTCATCAGAAGCAGCTCCTTCATGGTTTCGTTGAAGCTGAACCATCATCTCCAATTCCTTTACTGTGCTAGAGCCACTATGATCTAGTAAGGGGACCTCTGCATAAACAAGAATTAGAAATATAGGGTCAGAATGGACCTCTTGGGTCGAAAAGACCGTGTTCTTGTGATCACAGTCATAATGTCTTGAAAATTCCCTCCACAAATTTATAAAACTGATCTTAAAATCTGATTTCTTGCCAGTACTACTACCATTAAAAGTCCATTCCAGAGCCTCATCACACTTACATCACAGAGAAAATTATTAGTTAAGGTGGAATATTTGGGAAAGAGAAAGGTCTGGTTCTTTTAGTCACATGTACGTGACTGCAATTCACTAATGTAACGCAGCCATACAAGAGTAAAATCCAGAGCAGCTGGCAAGCAATAGCTGCTTTCCAGGTGAGCCCAGCATGGTTATAGGACAGGGCTGTATATCCCTTCGTCCTGTCAACAGAGGTGTTGAACTAGATTCCATTTATATCATAGTCATGACTACAGTACAACCAAGGGGAACTAATATGACTAGCACTGCATTGGACTTCCTGTTTTTCTTCATAGTATTGAAGAGAGAATGGTCGCTCTCCAGCGAAGGTGGGAGCGGCTGATACAAAGCAATGCCAAGAGAAAACAGAGGTTGTTGGATTCCCTACAGCTGCAGGTAAAAGGACTGATACTGCAGATTTGGTCAGGCATGTGTGAAATAATTTTACCATTTCTCTTAATATGGGACAAATCTCAAACTGCTGAGCATTCCTACTGCAGCTTACTTTCTCTTTGGCTGTAAGACAGAGAATTTCACTTTCCAGGGAGCAGGTGATGCATTGGTGATAACTGTTACAAAGCCATAACCATAGCAAAATACCAAAACAAAAATGGAGATGAGTGAAAAAAAATGGAATGAAAGTATCAACAGAATATTTTGTCTACTGGATAAGTTTATTCTGTTCATTACTTATTATTGTTCTGGGCCTTAATAATTTGTCACAGTAACTTACAGTAACTGTACTTTTGGCACCAAATTTAGCTTCCAGTGCTGAGATACAAACTTATACTGGAGGACTGGACCACCTATGGTTAAAATATTCTGTCAAAAATGCAAGCCTTCACTGACAATTAAAGGCACAGATTAGTAAAAGTGGTAAAAAAGGGACTAGGAGATATTACTTGTCAATGGTTCAAGATCATACCTCTTCAATTAAGAGTGTTGATTATGTAGAACAACTTCAACATGAAAATATATCACACTTCCTAACTGTTAGAAAAAAAAAATCAGGGCTTGATCCTAACAGCAAGGATGCACTGCAAACCCACACAGAATCAGAAGTTAAATTAATTTAATCCTATTTGTTTCTGTAAGGAGTTTAATCGTGATGCCGCTGAGCTTTTGATATGGATAGAAGAGAAGTACAGGATTGCATCAGATGAATCCTATCGTGATCCAACAAATGTTCTACGCAAACTGAAGTGGCATGAGGCTGCAGAGAAGGAAATGATGGCTAATGAGGAGCACTTTGCAACACTGATAAAGGTGATGGCAGTTTTGGAGCTAAGGCTTCCATTTTGTCCCAAACTTCATAGATGCTGGTCTGCTCAAAAAAATGATGTGCTGTGTTTCTCCAGAAAGGAAATCAGCTGATTCAAGACAAACATTATGCTGCAGTTTCTATCCAGGAGAAGATGTCAGAGCTTCAAAAGAAGTGGAAAGAATTGTATGGCAAAATGATAGAGCGAGGTGACAAGCTGAGACAAGCTGGGCAGCAAGAACAGCTCATGGAACTGCTCCAGGTCAGGAGGTGATGGGGAACAGAGGGAAGGAATGGCCTAGGAGCCTGGTTCTTCTGTTGTGTGGTCCTCACGAAAAAGAACAGAATACCATCCAGATAAAAGTGTATTTTAAGGTGCCCATTTTGTCTACAGTCTCAGGATAGAAAACCCAATGTAACGCTGACGAGGCTCACTCCAAAGCTGTGAGCAAGTCAACAGTGCCAGCACAGCACCAAGACACAAAGCTCCTGAACTCATGCTCTGCACTGCATCTGTGTGGCCATCCTGTATTGGGAAGACAATCAAAACTCCCTGTATGGGTCAGTGCTGTGCAGACATAACTGCTTGCTTGGAGTCAGTTCGGGGGTTGGAGGCATGGCACTGTGTTAAGTACATTGCCAGCCAGGCAAATAGTATAAGAGGAACAATGTGCTGTGAAGCTGTTTCAATACCAGTATGTCACGGAACTGCTGTTGTGTTGTAGCTACAATCTGAAGCCTTTGAAGATTGTTTTGTATCATGTCACTGAAGATAGTTCAAAGAGACTGTTTTTAATGATGTGCTTTAGTGTCTCAGAGAGAAGAGTACTCCAAAACAGTGTGCAAAACAAAATGTTCTCAGGAGGTGCCTCTTAGAGACACCTGGCCATCATGTTACAAAGAAAGGACATATGGATTTAAGAACTGTGTCCAGAAAATGGTCGTGGGAGGGGCTGAGTGAGAGAAAGTTATGTTGGAAGGCCAGTACAAGTGTGCTGTAATCCTTCCTGGCAGGATGCCAAAAAGAAGATAGAGAAAATTGAGAAAGTTCTTCAGGAATGTGAGACAGGCCATGATTTGCGCTCCAGCCGTGATCTACTCAAGCAGCACAGACAGCTGGAAAATGAGACACGTGAGCTGGCAGAGAAGATGAACTCTATTGTATCTCATGCGAGGAAAATGGCTACCAATCACTTTGACTCCCAGAGGATTCTGGATGAAACACAGAAATATCTGAAAAGGTGAGGTGTCACTCTCTTTTTGTCTCCACACCTTGTGACAAATAGCATTTTTTGATCTCCCTTCTAGAAAATGTCTTTTCGTTTATTAAGTTTAACCCATATTCAGGAATGATTTCTCCTCCCAGTTGTACCACAAGTGTGCTTTGATCTGCACCTACACAGCTGCATGTTGACCCACCTCAACCTTTATTACTGGACCTTGCTCCTTGCCTGTTGCCCTCCACCTCTAGTCCTTTGCTTATCTACAGGTCTCCCACTGCTTTCTAAGAGGTGCAGTGATCCAGCATTTAATACTTTCTAAGAGGTGCAGTGATCCAGCATTTAATACTGTCTAGTTCCTTAAAACATCACAGGACAAGCCTACAACTTCAAAAGCGCAATCACTTCCTCTGCTTATGTTTAGTGTTATTGTATAAGTCTACGTCCCAAAAGTGGCCTTCTGGAAAAGAGATTCTTGTATGTGCAGCCAGCACATTGAAATTTAATTCCAAAGAAGTGTCCAGTGTTTTTTAATCTTCACAGTGGTATCATAGCCTAATTTCCTTGGCAGAATCAGGATAAAGCTTTGTTTTAACATATATTTAATGGATGACCCCTAGGTTTGAGTCTTTGCAAGCACCTCTTGATGAGAGGCGTAAGTTGCTGGAAGCTGCAGTGGATCTCTATGAGTTCTACCATTATCATGACATGGAACTGAACTGGATTAATGAGCGATTGCCTATTGCCCATTCCACCAACCGTGGGAAGTCCTTGGATGTGGCTCGAAGCCTGTTGCAAAAACACAAGGTAACTTGTTTAATCAAGGGTGTTATATTGGCACATTGCATTTCACCTCAGGCTGCAAACCAGCACCTGCACACTTCTCCTTTACCTTCAGGAAGGCTGTTGCAAGCAAAATATATTGCCACACTTTCAATGAGTACATTCACTGATTCCAGCACTGGCCCAGCTAAAATGGTTCCAGTGGATTGAGACAAGTCAGCAATGTGTGATGATTTTCACAGCAAACGTGAAATTCCTATGGGAACTGCAAAAATTGTCATATATTGCAGTATTATTATTATTATGAGAAGTTTTGTAGCTCTTCCCATTAAAAGTGACTAAAAAGTTAGCATACCTCACACTAAATAGAAAAAAAAAATGAGGGTTTTGCTTTGTGGGTTGATCTGGCTTGAATATTTTGGCTGTTACATGCTCATTCTATTTTAGTTCTATACTTACTGCTTCATTATACATGCAGTCTTGAGGTATGTGCATGCTAGATCCTCTAGGAAAGCATAAAACAGCCATTTAATGTTTATTTTAGTTCTGTACTGCTTGTAAAATGGTTTGAACAAGTCACAGTCAATATATTTATAAAGACAAGTTAACACTGATTTCTGGAGAGTTTGATTCTTTGTAGCTGTTCCTCACAGCCAGAAGGGCACCTTAGAGCTACCCTGCACCACAGGCAACACTGGATTTTGCAGCACCTGGCTTGCAGGTTCCATGAGAAGGGTTGTAACACCAGTAGGGAGGCTTTATGCAGCAGGAGTGTAATGATTTTCATGGTACTGTTGTCAATGTCTCTCTTCCCATCATCCTCCAGCCCATTCATCTTCTGGGATATTTTATTTTCCCATCAGCAGCTCAACACTCTTTTCTGAATCCCCCAGCTTTGTGTCTCATCCTTTGGCCTGCTCCATCTCCCAGATCTCCCTGGCTGCTGGGCAGGGGAAGAGGCAGGTGCATGGTAAGGAGAAGGGGCAGGATCAGGCCAGACGACCAGGCTGAGGACTTCAGTGAACAATGCTGAGGGTGTAGGGAAGTTAAGTGATGTCTGCTGCCACCTTACAGACTCTTATCTCCGCCCTCAATGGCAGCACCAAGAGCCGAACATTATACAAGTGGGGCAGGGACCAGTGGCTGAGGCTGCAGCTGATCTTAGAAACAGGCAGTCCTTCTGTCCACTGGCTATACTCTGGCCACCATCACCAGCTGCCAGTTTTGCTTAGGACTAAGAGCACATAGAATTTCTTTGTCCTCACATATCCTTCCTTTATTCCTATTTTTTCTTTTATCTCATTCCCAGGAACTACAGGCAGAAGTGAATGCCCACAAACAGCAAGTCCAGCGGGTCCTGGATAAAGGAAAGACAATGGTTGTAGGCCAGCACCCATCAGCTCAGAAAATAAGTGAGAAATGCCGGGAGCTTGTGACTGCCTGGCAGGGCTTGGAGAAGGCCTGTGAGGAAAGGATGAAGCAGCTGCAGCACTCAGTTGGCTTCCAGGAGGTACAAATTACAGCAAAGTGCTTACACGGTAGCTTCTTCAGACAAACAAGAAGACCAAAGTTTTAAAGTGAATAACAAAACAGCTTTGCTAGGACTGGTATTCACTTCAGTTGCTTGAGGCCAGACTCGTGGGAATAGAGGGCTGGGTCGCATAGCTGAATGCAGCCCCCAGTTTAGAGCTGCTGCTCTAGAGGTTTGCCTTAGGCTCTGTACCCATCCCTTATGGTTGTGTGTAGAACACACATTTCTCCTAGTAGTAGCTCCTTTCTCAATACCTTTATACAGCCTCAGGATTTGACCTAAGTAATGCAATGGATTCTGAACTGGCCCTTCATACTGGAGAATTATAATAAGGAAAACAGACAAGAAGGGATCTCTTGTGCCATCCAATCCTTAACTGTTCCAGGCAACAATGTTTCAGGCAACAAAATGAGGAACTGATAACACTCTTTCACTCTGAGAGTGAGTTAGGACTTTTGACCCTATTATTTTCAACAGGAAACTGGACCTTTATGTTTAGCCTGTTTAAATAAAAATATTGCATGCAAATATTTGTCTCGATAACCCAAATTTTCTGTCATCAGTGGGTCATGTAGGAGTGCAGTTATTCAGATAACACATGCAGTTTTGTAGACATAAACAGCATTTGCAGAGTTCATGGGCCCACCTAAAGTATGTTCCCTGGAGAATTTGAACATCTGTCTCTCATTTCCTCCATCTATCAAAATAGCTGTCCGTACTATAAGCTTTATGAAGCCTGATTCTTATAGGTGATTTGAACTCAGGAAGGGGAAGGAGAAATACCACACTGATATTATACAGTAAGCCTCTACCCTGAGTGAATAAGGTAAAGGAATAGTCAAGTAAGGATAGTGATGTGAAGAAAGAAAAGTGAGACAACCTGAAACTTACTGCCAGAGCTTTGAAGCCTGGAGAATACCTTAGTTATCCTTCACTGAAGTCTTCTATCTGTGGCCTCCTTCACCTTTGTATGATTTGACAGAACAGTGTGGAATAGTAGTTCTTGGGATTAAATATTCTTTATTTGTTATTTATTAAAACATTGCAGTACATCTTACAGTGCACCCCCCATTTGGAATTTATTAGGTCAAAAAAACATCATGAGTATTTTGAAAATTGAGGTAGAAACTAATTTGCTTTCCCTTTAACTGATAGTTTTTAATGAACACTTCAGACCTGGAGGCTTGGATTGCAGAAAAACATCCACTTGTGACAAGCAAGGACTATGGTAAGGATGAAGATGGAACACTGAAACTCCTCAAGAAACATAAGGTATTTCTCTGCTTAAATTCTGTACGCTGGCCTGATCTTCTTGTTTGTCTGCAGTTGTAAAATTTTCTATCTATCTCATTGGTACTTAAGTGTCCAAGATATTTCACATTGATGTATGTCTACATGTGAATGGACTGATAGAAGAGATCAATGCAGCTTACTAATATGGTTGGAAAAAAATGTAGTTTGAGGAAAAATGAGAATGGTGAATATTGTCATCTTATTTTTGTGAGGCCAAAACTGACTATGATCTGCTATCTGCTTTTCAGTGTCAAAAAATGCATGCAGAAGCCAGATAGAGTATGATTCCAGGAATACTTTTCTCTGCTTAATAATGTATCAGGAATTTCTAATTGTCTTTACTCACCTAATTTGTTTGAAGTTATGTACAGTTTTTTCAAAAAAAAATATCGCTAGAAAACTATCTAAAATTGATGAAGTCTTGGAAATGTCACATGCTTCCAGAAATTTTTCTCCTCTTCTAATTTCTCAATTATTACACCTTAGGCTGGTGTAAAAGTTCAAACAGTGGATATCTTGGACAACTGGCTCTCAATCCTCTTTTCTCTGCCAGGCACTGGAGCATGAGATTGCAATTTACCAAAATTTGATGAAAGGACTGAGTGAAAGTGCCCAAACTCTTCCTGTTGTGGGCTCCATCCAGTACGTTGAGGTTGATGCACCAAAGGAACGAGTAAATTCAAGACTCCAGGAGCTGCAGGAACTAGCAGCAGCAAGGTATAAACTAGAACTGCCCCTTGGATCCTAGGTTTGATTCAAACCCACTGACATCGATAAGGGATATCTCCCAGTGCATCACTGGAATTTAGATCATATCCATTATCTCCTCTATTTTCAATTGCATGTAGGAAATTGCTTGCTTCTTTCTATATTAGAATTCTGTGCACCTATGAGCTTTTCTTTATTGCTAAGCAAGAACTCTACATTTTATTCAGGGAGTTTTACTACATATTAAGGATTTGAAGCCCACAAATTTACCCTTCATCATCCTCCCTTAAGGGCACTTGAGATGCCGGATTCTGACTTGTCTTTGTGGTATTTGGAATCTGCTATCAAAAGGAAAAAAATAGTTTAAAAGATTTCCTTGGCATTGCTTGAAAATTACTTAGTTCATTACATAGCAGAAGGGAGAAATTACAGTTCCACTTGTCTTTATGCCCAGTGGCTGTGCTAATATAGGAAGGGTCTTATTCTTGAATGAGTGATTTACTTCTCATTTCACTTCCTTTCTGTTATTGTTACAGTAAGATGTTTACAAAAGGACAGTTTTCTTGTACACAGAGTTTTTAAACACTTCTGGTTTGTTGTCAGGAAGGAACAAATGTCTGAATACTTTAGGTTTTTCCTCCACAAAAATTTCACTCAGAAAAGGAATAGGGCTCTGCAAACAGAATAACAATAAATGAGACTGAATACTAGAATAATTAAGCCTAAAGGAAATGCTGATATTTTGCCTTTTGTTTCTATTCTTGTTTACAATTAAAAAAGTAAAAGCATCAATAGAAAATCCTGTGAATGAAAAGTTCAGGAAAAGAAATAGTCTGTCTAGAAACATCAAAACCTTTGTGTGTGTTGAACACAGAAATGTTTTCTGTTCATTCATGCTTAATGTTAACCTGGGTCTCATGGTGCCTTATTGGTGCTCTAGTTTGTACCTCTGATCTGCATTCTCCTTGGTGGGCTGGACTCTCTCAGCAGGCTACATCCCTTGTGATGAGCATTTGTGATTAAACAGGGAAGCCAGGTTCATCTTTCCTGAAATGTTTGCACAATGGCCAGACAGCGTTAGCAGAGGGAAACTCGATATTTTCTTTACTGTGGAAGGCCTGCAACATGTCAGGCTGTATTATAAGATACTCTAGACAATCAGAAATACACAGCAGGTTGCAGCAATTTTGCTGAATGGGCAATATGAGCAGAATAGCATAAAATGGCTTTCATAGCATTTGCCTTCCTGATGCACCATCTTCAGTTAGAAAGATTTCCTTTTCATTTTCATAAGTACTACAATTATCTTTAGAAAGACAGATCAGGACAGATCTGGAAAAAAATGAAGGGTATTCTCATGAGAAGAAAAAAAAAACAGACCACAAAAAGCACAAACCAGAGAGAGAGCTCAGCTAGGCACAGTGTTCTTCTGGGAAACTCAGCCAATGAGTCTGACCTGGCCGACAGCTGTCATCCTACAAACATAATTTCCAATCTTGAGAAATAAAGTCAGTTCTTTCATTAAAGAGAATTAGTCTTGATGGTGAGAGGTTTGGGGGATTAATACAAAGATAGTTACTGATTGCCCTCCTCTTATATTCCCTTGGTCTAATTGTATTGTCTTGTCTCCTTCCCCCAACAGAGGGAAGAAGCTGGATGAGACTCTTGTCTTACATGAGTTTCTACGAGAATATGAAGATCTGCAAGACTGGATCACTCAGCAGAAACAAACAGCCAGCTCTGAAGACTATGGAAATGATTATGAACATATCTTGGTGAGTTTTTTGAGTAACAGATCAATAAAACTGTATGTAGTGAGACTGTAAACAGATTCTAAGGTTGTTGTGAAAACTTATAAAATAGAGTAAAAAGTAAGTATAAATAACTGGTAGACTGGAAGAGAAAAGGGTGAAGATTGGGTGGGAAGCATTGACTTGTTGTGACAGGCAGGCAGCATTGCCATGGGGGCTGAGCTGCATGAAACAACAGCATGCCAGAATGTCTACACATTCAGAGAGCAGCTCCTTTCTATTTTTTAATAACCAGATATTTCAGTGTGGTGTCCATTAAGGATTTTTTTCATCATAAATGCTGCTGTACAGACATCTACAGCTATACCTCTTCACATGGCACAGAAACTAATCTAATGTGAGCCTGTTAGAAATCAATAGCCATTCAGAATCCTCATTTTTGTAATTTATTTCAAAATATCTTGTGTCCTAAATCTTAAAATCAGACTACATTACCCAACTATAGTACTGAATACACATGTGCATTCATGAAGTGCAAACATATAATTTAATAATTTAAATTCATTGTACATTGAATTATTGTTTTTATCCCTGGCAATAATGTTTCTGCCTCCCATCTGCATCGCAAACCTCATGTTTTGCTAATAGTTTGTAGGTCCTCATGGTCTTTGGGGGTAAAATCCAGTCATTCTCTGCATTTTCTCCATCTCCAAATATGATCAGTTTATTACCTGTCTTTTGGCTGTGCTCTGATAGCTGAGAAGGTATGTTTGTGAAAATAGAGCACTCAGAATGCTTTTTTTGTTATTGTTTTTCCTTCAAAAGCAACTTTGTGCCAAATATGACACGTTCCGACACCAGTTGGAAGCAGCTGGGAAAAGAGTTGTGGCTTGCCAGCAGCTGGCAGACAACTTGCTGAACTGTGGGCATTCTGAGTCCCGGGAAATTCGACAGAAGCAAAAAGAGCTAAGGTAGGAGTCTTGTGTTATCTCTCTAATGCTTTGTCCTTTCAATTTACTCTCGAGGAGGAGGAAGTGAGAAGGAATTAGAAAAGGATAAGGCATGTCCTCCCAATTCTCTAATTGCAAAGTATGCAGTTTGCTCACTGATACGGAGCTGCTGCCATGCCTCATTTGAAAACAGATTACTATAAGGCAGACATTACCTGGTTGCTGATTTGGCTTCTTGTAAATTGCATGAGAAGTGCTTTACAAGTAAGGGGTGAGTGAATTTCCTTTGCTCTTTGAAACAGGATCACCTAACTGAAAGGCTAGGAGTTTAGTTGCTTCTTTATTGCTTCTGATATTTGAATTTGAATCCCATGACTGATCTGCAGAACAACATTAAGATGTTCTGAGCTTTTTATGTCTGGCATTGGTCCAAACTGGCCCAAAAGAGAAGCATGAGGGAATAGTAGAGTCTGATTCAGTCGTCAAAGTCCTGCATATAAAACCTGAAAAGCATATTGGAGAGGGGCACCCTTATATAGGACCATCTATTTAAGTGCCTGGAGCACAGAGGAAGGCATGGACAGAGTAGGGTGAGACACATGCTGCCCCTCAGAGAATCACTCTAACAGAATTTAATGGCAGGAATTAAAAACAAAGTAAGAGGAGGTCTTCAGACTGTTAATCTTCTTTACTCCTAGTTTAAATGTTTTACATGGTTCTTTTCCCCATCCTCCCTTGCAGGAACTCCTGGGAGGAGCTGTTGGAAATCACCAGATTACGAGGTGAGCGGCTGAGAGATGCTGAGGAGATTCACAAGTGTTACCAAGATCTGACAGATGCTCTAGCCCATATTAAGGTAAAAAATAAGGGGAAAGTCTCACGCAATACAAACTTCATTTCAGCTTAATTTGTGGAGTATTCTTATGATTCTCAGTGTGCTTGCTGCTGACTTAAAAAAAAAAAATCTCAGTAAGAAACATGTGTGATTACTCAAAGTGTTAAAAAAAAAATAAACTCATGGGTAATCCTTAGATGCCTGACTGGTCACCTTATGAGAACCATTGGTGAAACCAGGTGCACCTAGAGTTGCTGATCTGTGGGACAAGCTGAGAAGACCAGGGCTGCATATAGTAATTTTGTTTGCAGTCATCAGCCTTAAGAAACTGTTTACTGCCTCACTGTGGTGGTTCTGTGTACACCATTGTAGCTGTATGTGCTGAAGAAAGAACTGTCTTGTGAAAAAGGCGTTTGTCTGGATTACAGTGATTGTTAGCCTGGAAGGCTGTCAGGCAATCATGTGACCTGATGTGAAAAGTTGGGCCAAAAATATTTTCCTCTCATTTCAGTGCCCTGTACTGGCAATAATTTCAAACAGTCCCAGTGTGAAAACTGGGGGGAAAAGTCCCAATGAAAATCTTCAGCCTTCTGTTTTATCTGTGCATCCTGAAGAATTTCACAGAGAAACAACATCCTTGCTGTAATGAGAGGTGTGGTTTCCCTAATGCAGATGTGTACAGGAGGCAGTGATCCAACAGAGCTTCCACTGTTTGCAGGGCAGCAGGGCTTTGTTAGGTTATGTGCAGTAGATTTTCTACTTGCTTGTGCTGGCAGAAGCTGCCCTATTCAACTATGTTATTACTGTTTCCTTTCCCTGTGGTGAATGGAAAGTCAAATTCGTAATATTTCACCATATACCAGCTGGGGCTTTCAGAACCTGGTGTAAATTTAACTTCAGCGATGAAGTAGTTAATTCTGTGGCAGGGACAAGTGATAGTTCAGAAACACTTCACAGACCAGCTGTTGGTTTATCCCCATGCTAAGTTTGGTCTAGGCAATCAGTACACACTTCTAGCATCACGTCTTGTTAATAAGCTTCATTACTGAGAGGGACAGCAATTCAGTGATCTTGCCTATCCCTTACTGTGTACCCTGGTCAGATGTCTACCAGGGAAAGCCATTTCTTATAGGAACAGAGTACTACAAGATCTTGCTTAAGTCACCAACTCCAGTGCCATCATAGCATAGACAACTACAACATGCAACTTCTTTTACAGCACCTTACCTAGATGCATTGTTGGTACCCCAAACCAGCCTGTGAATCTGTTACAGAAATGCACTTCCCCAATGGTTAGAAATGTTCTGCTAATTTTCACCTAAATTGACCTGGAGCAAGTTTCTAATCATTTTAGTCTAGCAACAGTGGTGTCCTCCAGCTGAAGCACCTTTTCTTTTTGCTTGCTGTGTTCTCAGTGCATATCTATGTAACATCCCCTCAGAATCTTTGTTGAGCTAAATAAATGTTAAGTCTCCTTTTATGTGATGGTCTCTCCATTTCTCTCATCTTTACAGTACTTTTTCCTGAGCATGTGTAACTAAATTTTTATCTAAAGCTGGTTCACATATAGACCACCTGTATCCCAAAGAATGGCCTAAAACTGTTGGTTGTCAATGCTACTTTAACAATTCACTATGTCACTGCAGTAGCTATTCAAGATTGATTCCCAACACAAAGCCTGCAAGACTTTCTCCTGTATTGTCTGATCAAAGAAAGACTTGAAGCTTCATCTCTCACAGTCTGGTTGGATAGCTTAATCACTAAGATACTTAGAAGTGAGTTACTAGGAAAGATGTACTAGGACAGATTTTTCCAGCTTCTTTTTACCTGTCATAGTTGAGTAACCCAGGATGTCCTAACTGTGCAGTATGAGTTACACTACACAAAATGACTAAAATAGGCTTGTAATGTGTTTTACTTGGACGTAGAAAGCGGCAAAGCTTTTTCTGATTTCTTCCTCCTAGGAGAAGTCCAAAAGTATTCCAGATGACGTTGCTAAGGACATGAGAGGTGTACAAACTCAGCTCCGGAACCATGTGGCCCTGGAGCATGAGCTTTCTGGGAATGAGCAGCAGGTAATGAAAGTAATTTGTGGTCTTTAATGTGTAACCAAAATTCAAGTTTCCAAGACAGTCATAGTAATAATTTAGTGTTGTGAACAAAATTATTACAGGCTCTCTGTGAGGGACTGGAAATCTCTAATAATCTTCCTTAGTCTTCTGCTTTTTCAATATGTTCAAGGTTTGATGGCAGTGATAAAGTAGGTAATTTAAAACCTTACAAAAAAGGGACGTATTATAACAAGCACTGACTATTGAAGTGATTCATAGGGATATTTTTGATCACTGTTTTTGAAAAGTATGATTATACCAGGCTTTATAATATGCTTACTGTCTCCTTCAAAGTGTTCCAGGTGATTACAAGGAAAAATCCAGAATCTGTTCTGTTTGCAGAGAAACTGAATATTCCTTGAACATAAAATGCAGTAATTGACTATAGAGGATTACAGAAGGAAGGATGGGGCAGCAGTCTGGAATTTTCAACAAGTTGAGAGGGGTAGGAATCAGACTGTGAGAAAGAAGGATAAGGCTCATTATACAAACTTGTGAAAAGTTTCAGCTCATGAGAACAGCTTCCTTGTATATAGGAGATTTGTTTGGCTTCAACTAGACCAATAAAATTAGTATGAGTTTTCTCTTCATCCCTTTGTTTAGTAAATGTGATGGTATAGTTAACACAGCTTGTGCTATCTTGAGATTACTGAAGTAGTTATTCCAGTATTATTTATCAGTGGCCTCGTGTCTTGGCCTTGTGGCAGTTTAACACTAGAATTGATCCTACCAGCTGCTTATTACTTTTAAAGGCAAAAGAGTATGAGATATGCGTGAAGGGAATGTAGTCACAGTTAATCTATATGGTCATTGAGGAAAACAAGGTATGGTTAGCTATTATTTGCATTACTCATGTAATAAATGATATAATAAAAAGAGAAATGAAATCTGCCTGCATATCTGAAAAATCACTGTTGTGATGAGCCTTAGCAAACACTGGGTGTCACTGTTATTCCATAGAACTGAAATTAGGGAAGCTTTTGTTTAGCCTGAGAAAAGTTAGGTCAGAATATGTTGTTTGAATTGTAGTTTCATGTACAATTAACATAGCCCTTATCATAACTTTTCTGATATTAGCTGAATCTTTATGACTCTCTCTTTCCTACGCTATTCTTTTGTCCCTGTGTATAGCTGCAGGAGCTGATCCACTCTGCTGATCGTGTGCTGACACATTGCTCGAAGAAGCAGGTAGAAGACCTGAAAGCAAAGCAGCAGGCAATAGTGACCAACTGGAAGGCCCTGAAGTCTAAAGTGGAACTGCGCAAGAAACTTCTGGAACGAGCATACAAGCTTTACCAGTTTCAGGCACATGTAAGCACTTCTGCCTTCTGCCCATTGGTACACAGGGGTAAGGTGCCTTCGGTGTGTGTGAATCACAGGTGTACTTCCAAGCTGCAAAGGTTCATGTAAAAGGCTGCAGGCGCTATCCGTGTTACTAATCAAGTATTAAAGTGCTTGTAGCTATTTAGAAAGGTGTTAGAGGATCATGATCTTTTACCTTCTGTAGGAAGGAAAGCTTGTATCCACCTGTGTATGGGATAGATAGCTGTCAAAACAGGTCATCATTTCTTAAGAGTAGCAGTAGTCTTTTCAAAGACACTGCAATTCCCACTGAGTAAAAGTGATAAAAATAGATGTTAAACTCCCATTTATAATGGCTAAATTTTGTTCTCTTTCGCTCAGGGCATGCAATAACCCTCAGTTAACTTACTTCATGGTATGTATCAAATACAACTCACTGGTCTTTGCAGTAACCTCTCAAGCTGCTTAAACAGTGACATGTGTATATCAGCATAATATCACCTGCAAGGCACAGTAGCTTTGTCTCTGAAGAACTCAGTAGGTCACTGAGCTATGGTTTGCCACGGAGTACTTTGCGAATGTCAGTGAGGGCACTTGAGCTATACCACTGCAAATGAGTAGATTATTGCTGCAAGTACTGCAGTAGCAGGTACTAAACCAACAAGGGTCCCCCCTTTTATCGTGAAGGAATTTACTAATGTAGATTTCTAGAATACCTTTACATTCTTTGTATTCCTGAACTGTTCCAGATGTAACCTCAGTGTCAATTAAAGATACCTCTGGTAGTTCACATTCTGTTTCCGTGTTTGCTGGGGAGCAGAGAATATCCAGGGTATGCTCACCTGGAAAAAACCTTCCCACAAGTTTGTCTTAAGGTTGTAAGCTGGGATCAAGACTGCAATAGAGTGTACATGAAGCATTTGTGTTAGCAGGAGAGGTTTCTGCACATTAGGGTAATCGACTTTGAGCGTCAAACCAGCATTACCTGTCATATTGCATCAAAAATATACTGTAGAGTTAGAGATAACGGATGCTTATGGCGCTTTGGTTTTTTGTGGGTTTGGTTGGTTTGGTTTTTAACTGTTAAGAATCCATTATCTTGTGTAGAATTGTTGATGGGGAAATAAAATGAATTAGAGTATGACTGAAGGAAAATTAAAGTGGCTCTACTGATGTAGGTGAAAGATCATTTGTCCGCTGTCTTTCTGACAATATCTAGGAATGATAGTAAGAACAAGGCAAACTCCTTCTAGTATGTATTCTTGTAACAGATATTAGATTCTTCAAGTCTTCAGCCTCAGGGCATCTTCATCAGGAGATGGATCTGATGGATTTATCCATTAAAACATAGTCACTCAGAGTTCACTTTGTTATTGATTTGTTTCATAACTTATGTAATAAATTTAGTTATTGACTTCAGATAGAAAATGTCCTGCTGGTGGGGAAGATTTTTTCTTTTTACTGCTGGAACCATAAAAAATTACCTTTGGCTTTAGTTTTGTCTGAAATCTGTGATGCATCCTGTGATCTGAATGGCAAATCTAGAGCCGATTTCTTACTCTGGTACTGTGTCCTTTCATCTGCATTGGTTAGTTTACAAGCAATGAACACCTTAAAAATATATAAATCTGTCAGTGCTTAATAGAGCGTTCACAGTCATTAAGGTGCTTTCTTAACATCATAAAACAAATGACAAAGCCAGGTGACTGTATTCTCAGTGACGTGCCTAGATGGGATTATGCTTCAGGCATCTCCCTGTCTCTTTGATATCAGTCCACAGGCAAGAAGTATTCCCGATCCTCTCATTTTTCACTTCCTTTCCTGACAATAATTCATGAAGAAGTGAAGAGCTGGTTCTGCAAATTCAGTAAGCCAGTCTTTCTGCCCAGATGGGACAAGGCGGGGTTATACAGCCATGTCTAATGACTGTAAGAATCTCAGTAGCTCTAGGGTAGGTTAGAGCAGCTTTGCTGCAGAACATCCCCCAAACTGCTGAATGCAAAGAGGCAACTTTTCTCCCTTTCTTCTTTCAGCCATGCCAAGAGGTTCACAAACTTAATGCTAGTCTCAGCTGTTCAGTGTACTTTTTTCATTAGTAATGTTCATATGCAGTCCATGGGGCTTTTTCATCATGAAATTGTACCTAGATTAAGAAAGGAAACAAAAACAAATCAGCCTTTCCATGAAATGAGACTGCAGCACAATCATCTAGTGTATCTTCTTGCATCCCATCAAGTATGATTTTAGTCTGATTAAATAGCAGAGCTGGCCCTAACTGACAACACACAGTAACAGCAGAGGGCTCCAAATCCTCCAAGAAACTCGGTCAAGGAAGAGGAATTTAGACGTAGACTCAAAAGTATTTCTGAATGATCTGAGGTTCTTGTTCTGAAGTTTGGGCTAGCATCTGCATGGTCTCTGTCAGGATCTGCTTAGGAGTTTCCTGCAGTCTGATGCCTGGTCTATCCTTTAATGTTGCTGGCAGTGGCAGCCCAATAACCTCTTATTGGCTCTTCACTTGTTCCATTGCATTAAATATCCTGAGATTTATGGATTTTTTCCTAATGCTTAGCTTAAAATCTCAGGGAGTCTTAGACATTTGCAGTGCCAAGTGCAATGTCAGTGTCTACAGTGACTTCCAGCTGTGTGTGAATTAGTTCTGCAAATCAAAATTACACCACAGTCCTTTTAAAGAGTCATTTAGTAGCTGTGTTCACTGGCTTTAATAAAAGAGTATCTTGGCTTTAAAGCCTAATCTCTTAGGACCCCAAATTGGCCAATTTCAATTTTGTGGTGCTTTTCTGAAAATATTTTTTCCTGGCTAGATGGTTCACAAGCCAGCTTTAAGCTGTACAAAATTTTGATGATATGGATAAAAATCCAGGGGTAAAATAGAATGGGAAAGAAGTTATTTCCATTACATTCTTCCATTCAGTGGAAAAGCCAGCAACCATTCATAAGAGAAAATTTTTAGTTCTCTGCAGTAAAAGGGCATTTTTCTTTAGCACTTACTATACATAACAGTCTTTTAAAATACACTTAAAAACTAAAGGGCCATTTACCACCTCAGAATTGAATCAGCTAATCCAAACACAATTAAACTATAGCAAAAGTTAATCATCTCATATAATCCCCAGTACAGTCCCTTGCAGTCCTATTTTTTACCAACTGACACATAAAAGCAAAACACCTATTACAGATTCAAATGAGATGCCTAAAGTGGAGTGGTGAAGGTGCAGAATCAAATGCAAAAAAGACATACAGAAAATGTCAACTTATTTTTACTTGCACAAGTTTCTTCTGTAACAGTCAGAAAATAAGATTTGTTTAGAGATTTGTTTTAGAATTTTCTTGCTCATAATTGCCTCAACTGAATGCTTCAGAAATTTTAAGATATTATAAACATGTTTATTGGTTCATCAGATTTTAAAAATAAACTAGCATTATATCCTTGCTCCTTTCAGAATTGTGTTTCTGTGCCAATCTCAGTCATAGAGTTCCACAAATCAAGAGCTGAATCTGCATACCTGATATGCTTAAGCCATTTTTTCTGACCTGCAATTTAACTTTTTCCACCTCTATTAGAGTGAGTGCATTTGGTTTTCACCTGAAAATTCTCACTGTCATTTTAGAATATGTGTACAACATAAGTTTTGAATGGACTTGTATTAGCCAAAGCTAGGTCACAGAAAAGTAGAATGATATAGTTTCATCCTCTGTGAAGGAGTAACACCAGAAAACACTTAAGGAATGATGGACTAAAAGGCAGTTAAATGATATCATGTTGTTATTGATGTGATATGACACAGTTTGATTATGATTATGATATTACAAAACATGTATGATTTAACAGAGTATGTAGAAATTCCTGCAGTAATGTTATCCACCCTTGTTAAAATTCATAGAAGTACTCTAAGCCCTAATGAAATTTTTTCTTTTTTATCTGTGATTTTATTACCTATTATTCATTTAAAGTTGAACAGTCAGCCTATGATTTTCCTGCCTGATAACCCAAGCTTGAGCTCTAACCTCAACTTTCACATTTTCTTGGGTTCCAGGTGTGGGACTATTTCTTATGGACAGCAGAAATCATAAGGGAAATGAGAGCCAAGGAGACTATTCGGGACATATCTACTAGCAGCCTGAGACTTACTCAGCATCAACAGCTACTGGCAGAGATTGAAGCACGAGAAGAGAAATACAGTCATGTTGTACAGCTAGGACAGTCACTCTTACAAGATGAGGAAATAGGATCAAAAGAGGTAACTGAAACTCATTTGAGTTGTCACACACATTCAGCTGCCTAACACCATTGTAACTATCATTCTATACTATATCAGGCTGTAAGCATACAAATGCCTGTGTACACTCACCCATTATCCATATGCATGACCTACATTTGCCTCAGTGTATGACCTAGTTTGGGCACAAAAATATCTGTTCCATTTCTTATTTCAGCAGTAGATGAGTGCTGGCATCTCCCGAGGGCCCACTGCAGCAAGATGGGGCTTATTCAAGAAGTTCACTATGTTCTGAGCAATGGAGATAATTCTACCCACTTCCCAAACTGTTTTTTCACACAAGTACTATGCTTCAAGTTACAGTACTGTATCCATACCAGACCAGACTGGACAAAAACCTGTCAACCAAAGAATGAAAACACTCAAACATATGAGAGAGTTTAAAGATGAATCGAAACATTTTCTGTAGTAATGAATTAAGCTGGTATATTTAACTCCTGGAAATGAAAGATGGAAATCAAAATGTCAGTTTACTCAAGACAAATAGCTTCTAAAATTCTCACAGCATTATTTCTTTTCCAGTACCTACTAGTTTACTTCTCCCTGACAATTCATTAACATGTTTCTTGAATACCTTCAGAAAACTGCAGAGTTCATGCAAATTACTCTCCTGTCTGACCAAGCTATTTCCTGAAAATTTGTTGAATATTGCAATGTATTACTATAGTAACTAGAAATGTCCCTGATTGTAAAGTCCTTGGCCTGTAGAAAAATGTAGGAAAAAATCATTTATAGAAGGCCTGTGGGTGTACAAAGTTTGGAAGCAGAAATTACATGAAGTCTAACATTGAGGCATGTATTCACTGATTAGGAGAATATGCTATGTTAATAACTTATTTAAGCATCTGTCCTATCCCAATTTGAAGTGCTATAATTACTCTTTTATGACTAAAGATAATGGAGAATTAGGATTTGGTTCTAGAAGGTACACTTGAGAACAGTTACCTACCTTTGCTCTTGGCTTGGACTGCTCTATATGCTGTAAGAAGCACTCCTCCATTCCTGAAATGAGGCACTTCTGATTATCTATCTGCCCAAAAATAAATGCTAGAATTTGTTCTACTTTTTTCTGTTTGATAATTTTGTTGCAATTTAAAGTGCTTATCCACTACTCCACTTAATCCTTCCTCCTCCCACCTTACCCTGGTCCATGGGCTATATAGATCAACTTGAGTTTTTCATTGGAAATTGTGTTCAGATTCAGCAGAAGCTACAGGCTCTGTTGGAAGAGAAGGAAAATGTATACAATGAATGGAAACAGAAGAAGGAGTGGCTGGAGAAAACACACCAAGAACAAATGTTCTACAAGGATTGGGATCACCTGGACATGCTCCTGAACTCACAGGAGGTTAGTGAATTATAAACGTGAAATAAGCAGTTAAACTCTTTGAGAGTTTGAACTCTTCCAAACTAAAACGGGCACTACTGTTCACCTACAACTTAAAATCCTTCGGTCTACGTATAGACAAGACACTTTATTGTTATTGTTTGCACTGTGGTATCACTTAGAGACTGTAGCAATGTACAAGACTCCCCTTTCTTATGGGGCTTAGGTGAGGAACCAGAAACAAAAAGTTGATCCTTGCCTGAAAGATCATTCATTGCAAATAAACACAAGAGCTAACAGATGAAAGTCACAACAGAAGAGGGAGACAACAGTCCAGTATTAATCTGCTTTACAAGCAGATGTCAGCATACCAACTGTTTAACCACTGGCAAATTGTTTTATAGGCTCCAGAGAGAAGGGAAATTGTAAAGAGGGTTTGAAAGAGGACAGGGAGATTACTTTGCAGGTGTTGCTGGAAACCTCACCCCAGGCTAAGGGTTAGTGCTGGGGAAATTCAGCTAGTGGAAAATGGATGTTGGCAGTGTGAGTTAATCCAGCTAAAGGAATTTTGACTTCTCAGTTCTGCAAGGGAGTTGATAGCAGTGTGGAGAACAACTATGAAGGAATTTGATTGTAAGGAATATTAGTTTCTGTTTGATGCAGTAGAGAAAGATGAGTTAGTGAAAAAAGCCTCTCATGAAAAGAGGGCTGATACAGTTAATGCAAAGAGACAGAAGGATGTTCTTATTATCATCCTGTTGCAGTTCTTGAAATAGATTTTTTTTTTTTTCACCAATATTAAATTATCTTTTGTCTTTCTTGCACTTTCCTGATTCATGGAACTATTTAAAACGGTTCCAGCTTGAGGTTTGACATTTGCTATTACAAAACTGAGTGCAGAATTTAGATGTCTTTTCTAGTCACTCTGTGCAAATTCATGGATTGATAGCTTGCTGTAACTGTGCTGATACTTGGCATGCAAACCACATTAATGTGTTGAAGGTTGCAAAACTGAAGAGTTGAAATGAAGCTGAAGGTTGTTGTACCCCTGGGTGATTTCTTATTAAGGAAAAATAATTCTTCATTCTCCGGGACCACTGGCAGCATAATATAATGGGTCTCGGTTTGTGCTGAGCTCTGTTTTCTGCCAGTGCTTTGCCATCGGCACTAAATCTTTTTTTTGGACTGACCCTGAGCTGTGCCATGCAGTGATACTTAACCCTTTGGGATACATGGGCTCAAAGCCTTCTGCTAGTCATTCCCTGAAGGAAATCCATATCTTCATAATTCCCTACAACTGGCACCCTTGGCAAGTATGGCCTGCATTCTGAGTTTGTGCCGAAACATGAAACTGAAAGAGTTTCACCTAGGTTCAGGTTTCTGGAGTAAAATATTATATAGTTCTGCCCATTATTTTTTTTGTTTGTTGCTTAACTAGCAAATGGCACAATTTGCATTATATCTATCTCAATTCCCTACCAAGCAGTGATACCTCATTGCTAAGCTCCTGAACGAGTTAGCATCATCAGGGAACATATAATCTCTGTACAAAATTTTGGCCACTGTATTCTTTCTCTTTTCATGAAATGCAGATCAGCCAACATGCAGAGGCACTGTGACTAAGGCATCGGCTTTGCTGTATATACCTCAGAGGTAAATGCGTAGGAAGTTACTATGGGTGAGAGTTTCTTCTTGCCCCTCAGTCATGAGTCCTGGTTGCAAAAGACTATATTACTCTTACATGAAAGGGGTTGCACCTGGCATTTTTGGTATTCCCCCAGCACATTCTGTACAGGTAAACTGCACTTCTTATAATTCTTTATTCAGATGAATTTAGCATTGCCATATGCTGTGAGGTAGACTGCCACAAAAGGGGTGGGTGTTCATCACAGACTGGCTAAATTCTCTTGGTAGGATCAGTCACAGTACCTGCCTCCTACCACAAGTTTCTTCAGCCAAAGCAAAGCCTGAGCATGAAGACTGTGACCTTGAGGGCTATGAAGGGAAAGATTCTATTATCAGAATCTTTTTCTTGTAGTATTTTCTCTATGCATTTCCAAGGAGCCTGGTACTTAGTTGTTCTCACTGTGACTAAGTGTTCAGAAGGTGGAACAGTAAAGTGTGGACACTCAGCTGTCCCTCCCACCACCCCATCGCACAGATGACATTTTACAGTCAGGGAGAATGACAAGAAAATAAGGAGTTGGTCTCATCCATGCCAGTACAGGGAATGAGGGAGCTACAGTCATCACGTGCTCTTATGTTCCCTCTACCACCCTCTGCATTTGGTTTTTTGTTTGTTTGTGGTTTTTTTTTTTTTTAAAGAACACTCAGGTTGAAAAGAACACTCTAGCTGTGGAAAGAAGATTCATAAACTTCTTGTTTCTCATTTTTGCTTATATTTAATCCTTAGAAGATTACTAATTGAAGAACTGTTCCTTTTGTGAGAGGTCTGTGCATATAAGAATTACAGCTGCATGCTCACAGAGTTACTGTTATAAAATAGAAAAGTAGGTCAAGTGGTGTGATCGTGTAGACAAATACCTTTGATATTACAGTCAGTGACCAAGTATCTACCTGCAATATACCAGGGAAATTACAGAACGCCATGGATTTCTAAATCTGTAATCTGGATATCACAGTCAGCTATATGTCTCCTCCTTCACTGACACAGTCCCTACCATCACCAGGTTACCACAATGCCTAGAAGAGACTGTTATGGATTAGTGCTCAGATTTAATCCAGGAAATGTTTAAGTGCTGTTAGGTGGGAAGAAGAGATGCTGAATTTGTTCATATCCAAGGATGCAAACAAACAGACCCTCAATGAGCTGTGAGCATTCAGGAGCTGTGAGCATTCTCACTACTCTGGATGTACTAATGAGGACAATACTGTGAACAGCTTTGGTTTCAGGAATTACTAGCTTTCCTCCATCATAATGACTCATTCCTGTGTTGTCCATTGTTGTCATCTTGGTTTTAAGCTGTCACTGAGCACAAGTACCACGGAGAAAAGGCAGCTACCCAGGAACATCAGCTAGCCTTAGAGCTAAAGGGTATTGGTGAAAGCACATCTCAGCTGTACTTTACAAATTCCACTGCTACCTGCTCATTTTAAATCATATTTTGCTGTCTTTAAGTCAGTTTTACTGATCTGAGGCCTGGCAATGTCAGCAATCGCCTCAAAGTCGTGAGTAATGTCAGTCCATAGTGAGTATAAATAAAGAGTGATGCAGGTTCAGGCTATTATGCTGCTGAGAAGACAGAGACTATAGGTGTTTACATATGAAATAAGCTGTATCTTTGAAGAATTTATGGGATGATATTACTAAAGAAAACAAACCATTTCAAGAAGAGGCTCATTTGCTGCCATTCACGGAAGAACAGGAAGGAATTTACTTTTTTACTGAATTCTAGCCCTTCCTTAATATACGGTGCATCAGCCTGGCCCTGAATAGACATGGCAACATTGTTTTGATTCCTCTACAGCTGGAATTCCTGTATTCCCAGAATACCCCCCATTGCTTTTGTTCTCTCATCTCTAAGTGGGATCATTCTTCAAACGGGTTATTCCTGTGCCACAGGACTCCCATACAAATGAGGGATAAATAGCAAGAACTGCAAAGCTGTCTTTTGCAGCTGCCACCATCTGCCTTATGAATCAGTATATACTATTGGACAGTTAACTGAGATTTGTTAGTCACTATTTGGATTTTACTTCTCTGCATTTGACGAAAAATTGGAAGATGAATCTATTCCTTTTGGATGGAGCTCTGTTACTACTACATGGAGTTAAAATGTGGCTGCATAGTGACACAGACTCTGCTCCCTAGGGAGACAGGCAGGACAGTAGGAAAGCAGTCCTTTCAAACGCATTTTCAAAAAGTCTTCAGCCAAGGCATCAATTGAAGACTCTCAAACCACTTTCCCAATGGGGATTTTGTAATTTGCTGCTTTCAGAAAGGACAAAAGCAAACACACATTCAAAAAGGATTCCTATCAGGCAAACAAATATAAGCAATCTCTCCACCCTTTGTGTTTCTCCTGACTTTTGTGTTTGAAGCAAAACTCAGTCATGTGCATTTCACTTTGCACATCTGCAAAATATGTGTGTAAGAAAGCTGCTTCTGCCACTCCATAATTTTTGGATCCTATTTTCCCAGTACTTCATATGCCTTAGACCAAGTCTCTACCCTAGCAGCAAGGAGCAGGGGAAGGAAGAAGGCAACACAGTGTTTTAAACTAAGAACTACTACTGAGAACTGCGCTCTCATTTGCTGTCTCTGCCAGTGTGACAGGTTTGACTTTATGCCAGCATCTTATATTACATCCAAGTTACTTAAACTTTCGAAGGATTTCTGCAGAATTTAGTCTAGGATTGTTCTATGCTAAAGAAAATAGAGCACATGTGGAGAAAATTAGGCAACCATCTATCTTTTTACCTTTTTTTTTATTATGAATTCAGTTGTGCCACTGCATGGAACTGTTGTAGGAAAGTCTTCTAAGACCTGTGAACTGAGATCTTACCATTGGGAGTACAGACAAGCAACCGCTGAAAAAGAGAAAGAAGAAAAAAAATCCTTTTTGCTTTGAGCAGAAGCAGTGTCCAGTACGCTCTTCTCCGTTCTAACCTTTTCACAGCAGCAGATGCATTGCTCAGGTTAGCTGCTTTCCTTTTTTTCACAGATGAAGTAACAACGAATTTGCAGGCTGTCTCTGGCAGGCGTTTTTGGCTCCCTCCTACTCTGTCTGCAGTCTCACTGTCAGAACGCTCAGGGAGCAGAGCCTCATGCTCCGTAATTTATCTTCCTGCCCATCCCACACTCATATCACTTTGCGGACGTGACAGGCGGTGGTAGCAGTATTAGAAGAGCTGTGCATTTTTATTTTGAATGTGGATTTTTTTAGTTTATGAATTTTTTCCTGGAGAATGTCTATTCATCTCTCATTCCTTTGCTTCAGAGGAAGAATGGAAATTTCCAGTGCCAAAGGAAAAAGGATTAGGAGTTGGTTTTAAAAACAGGAGAAAGGCAAGCTTCTGTGGCTTTGGTTTTTGCATCGTTTAGGACTAAGCTTCAGAATGTCATGCAGGGACCATCGCTGCAAATTTTCATCTGAAACCTATGTCTCCACTGTGGAAGTGATGCTGTCTTCCAGCAGAATGACCCCACCTCCTCCTTTTGAATCTGCTGTGCGGGACAGGCCTTTTCAAAAGATGCCAGCATCAGCATGGCATCCTCCCACTGGTCAATCAGTTGCAGAGCTTCCTCCAGGAACTGCCAGCTCACCACCAAGCAGTGTGTCTTCTGGAGCTTACTGTTCAAGGCTAGATGTCATCCTGGCACACACAGACCAGAGGAAAGGTTTTGGGAGCACTAGTCACTGTGTCAATGCTGATGAGACATCCAAGTGTTCCAGTCCTCCCAGGGACCCTCGGGGCCATGGATATGAGGGTTCTGGCACTTGGTCAACATCCGCATCTTACAGGCAAAATCCAGAAAGAGAAAAAAGTGTTCATCGTATTTCTTCTGAAAAAAGCAATCCCTTGAAGCTTGCCATATCTTTGCCTTCTGATGTCCTTTCCTGCAAAGCTCCACCAAGCTGGACGTCACGCCTAGATGTTGATCTGTCTGCTATTCCAGCTGTTTCTACAGTCTGCAGCAAAAATCTGCATGCATCCCTGGAACCTTGTGATTCTCCACCACCCCAACAAGGCTGTAGCCAGTGCAATGTCCAAATGCCAGATCTCCATGCTTCAATGAAGCTTTACATTTCAACTTGCAGCTTGACGATAAAGCCTCTCCGAGCAGATTCCCATGGAAGCAGTCATGCTCATTCAAGTCTGCTTATGCCACAGTTAGAGAAGGTGCCTGAAACTTCGGCTGGTCTTCCAACAGGATCCCAGAAACCAAAACAAGGCTTCCCTTCAGGTGGGTCTCCAGGCCTTGAAATCACAAGATTTCATGTGACTTCCTCTAAGTATCCTGGCCTTCCCCAGCAGACTGTCTCCAGAGATATATGGCTGTCACCAGCTGTGCTGACTGGAAGAGGAAATTCAGCTAGAGGGAATGAGGTCACGAGCAAGGATTTAAATCCAGAGCTGATTGTCTTTCAGAACCACCCTTCATCTAGGCCAGAGTTTAGGAAGACTCCATGTGATGGTCTAACACCTGCTCACCACAAGGTTTCCAAAATCACCCTGATACTTGCCACCCCTTGGACTGCTATGCCTATCCAGGTGGTAAGAGAATTTAGAAGAAGCCCAAGTCCAACAATCTTTATCAAAACACATGATTCAGATATAGCTGGTCCACCCTTTCACCCTGTGGAGATTGGGGCTGGCCTCTCTTTGTCAGTGAATCCAGTTTGCTGCTCAGGATTGCTTTCTAGCCATTGGGCAAGACCTGGTTTGAGACCTCCCCAGGAAACACGCACTCTAAAAAGTGTATGCCCTGACAACCTTTTGACAAACATACCAGCTCACACTACATCTTCAACTCACAGAGACACAGAGGGTGCATGGTGTCCATCTATCGCTGTCAACATTGCATCCTTTGGATCTGGGAGGAGAGTAGTGAAGATTTCCATTCCATTCTAGGAACATTTGCGAACAGAAGTTTTAAGTTGTGTTAATCAAGCCATATGGATTTCTTTTTGTATGCTTCATGCTATGTTGCCACTCCCTACAGATGACTTATGGGACAATCAGAAAGCTACTTGTGTTCTGCTGTCACCGAGGCTGCAGCTACAGCTTGATCCATCCTAAATGAAGCTGAGCACTCTGATCTGATTGAGCACTTAACAAATGTTTCATTTTAACCATTAGAGTACTATTGTCAACATGACATGCTCAATGCTCTGCATGTTTCTTACAGATTTTGCATAATTGGGTCATAGTGCTCAGCACTTTGAAGGTTCAATACTTCAGAGCCAAGAACTGGTTTTCTTCTCTGCTAATTGGTCTGGGACAAATCCTCAGTGTACTTTTTCTTAGTTTTTTCTGTTTCACTGTTTTCATTTTCTTGTCAGATTATGCTATATTTCTAAATAGTTAATTCCTGGTTTTGTAACTTTTCAAAGTAATACTTGTTTTCAAAACACAAAATATTTAAGTGTGTAGGAAGAAATCACTTTTATCCCCACCCTTAGAAAAAGAGAGGTACCACCCTTTCCTGAGGGAAGTGAAGGGAATTTAGTCTCCATAGCATTCAAATTTGGATATCCCAGCAAAGTTTCTAGCAGTGAAACTCTGGGGATTTTAAGGGAATTTAGTCTGCCTTCAGTCGAACGTTTCATAAGTAAATATTTTAATGATGATGTTGTATGGGCATAGGATTCTGGTCTAACACCTACTACTTACAGGATAGGGGTTGAGCTTGTGAATTTTGAAGGAGGAGGGATAGGTGGGAGGAAGGGATTGTAGCAGTTACGGGAAAACAAACACTGACTTCTCTCTGTGTTTTTCCCATATACATTTTCAATGTCAGGTAATTATGTTCTTATGCTGATGAGACAGCATGCAGTGGGAGGGGAGAAGGAAATTTTAAATACATTTAACATCAGAATTTTGCATCTAGATCGTGAGGTCAGAAGCCAATAATACAGTGATGTCGCTATGATAGAAAAGGTGTATGTTTTTGTTTTGTTTTGTTCTGTTTTGTTTTTATAATCATCTTCAGTGTGTTTTATTCCACTTACGGTTATAGTATGATACCTTGTTATGACTTCTACTGAAGTGAAGCATGGTACGACATATTTGTGAAACATATATAGTCATGGTATTAAGCACATTAATTTACTTCGCTAAAACAAATTTAAACATTTTTTTCATTAATTCTTTTTTTGTGTTTAATTTTATCAGAAGTAAGTCAAATCAAACCTTGTTGTTATCTATATGGGCAGAGAGTTTGGACTTGATTACATGCTTTAAGTGAAGGCATTTAAAATTGGGAGTAATTCTGGCTTTTAGTACATGCTTTGAGCTGAAAGATTTTCAGTGGAGTTCCAGCAATCTCAGCAGCAAGCCCAGGGCAGGCAGTGAGGGGCAAAATCTGTGAAGCTTGTTATACTGTGAAAAGCAGAAGCAGAAGAAGGGGGTGGATCCTCACAAATACTTTAAAAAGTTTTTGTTTTAGAGAAATAAGAATGACGCTTCTTGGAAGACAAATTTCTTTTGGGGCTGTGTCAGCTTCCAGTGTGTATGAAAGTGAAGTTGTGGCATCCAGAAAGCATAGTTATCCTAATGACTAAAATGTTTCATTCAATATTTCTCCAAAAGCTAGAGCTGGCCTGTGCTGTCACATAAGTGTGCGTATAGTACTATTTTATTTAAAATGAATATTTATTTTTTTTTAAATTGGACTTTGCATTTAGTTCTGCATTAACTTGTATGTAAGAGGTCTTATGACAGTGTGGCTAAATCTATGCAATGAGCACAGAAATAGCGAAAAACTCTGATTAAGCAGGGTTAAAACCTCCATTTCTGTGCTTTGCATTGTTAATAACTTGGCTATTTGTAATATGCTCCATTTCAAATCTCAAAAAGGGCCAAGTCCATTTTGTGGTTTTAAGTGTCTTTGCAAGTCTTCACTTAAAAACAAGGCCATTATATAGCTAGTAGTCAAGTCTTTGGTGCTTTTTGTGGCTGAGCATTAAATTCCTGATGATGGGCCATGATTCATAACAGAAACAGACTTGAAAGAAAGTTTATACCTGCTGTGTTCTGTGAGAGACCCTGGTAGGTTACCTGAGGAGAGCTATTCAGTGTTTTGTATTTGAAATGAACACATCTCATTCGAAGCAGGAGTTTGGGGACCTGTCTAAAAATATGCCAGAAAGTGATGTGATTGGCCACAGGCCAGCACTGTGGTGTGAGAGCCAGTTTCCATTCTGCTTTCAGATTGGTATAACAAATGCTTAAATGAAAAAAATGTTGCGGTTCTGATTCTAGCAATTGCTGTCATAAGATTTCTGTTTAAAAGATGAATGGAAAGTTTTTACCTCACCAGCTTTCCAAGTAGCACTGTTAGTGTTACTAGGGCTGCTTTCTTCTAAGTGTATTGCTGTTGCCCCTCCTGCAATGTACGCAGCTAGTTTTCTTTTGCACCAATTTTCTTTTGTGCACCAGTTTTCTTTCTCAGTATTAAAACCTGGCTTCCCAAGAGCATTTGCATGGGCTTTTACTTGGAGGACCTGGTCCAAAGCTTTCAGAAATCAGGAGGACTTTTTCCCACTGCTGTAACAGCTGAAGGAATGGGGCTTTGAATGCTTAGTGTTATTTGTGTGTAGTGATTTTCAGTGGGAGCAAGGCACTGAGCACTCCAGTGGCAGCTGCTTATGACTCACCATCCTACACCCCTGCTCTCAGATGTCTCTGTTCTTTTTCCAAAGAAAGTAACCATCTTTACCAGTACATGTTCCTTGCTTTTTTCTTCCACCACAGATATATGGGCAGGAAAACTAATGTCTAACCATTTCTTCAAGTATCACAGAGTTTGCAGTTTCACTGCTAATGGTTACTAAATAAAGGTCCTGGAGTGATATGTGGAAAATTATGGGAATTTTCTGTTTCCTCAGGTAAATCTTTTTTGACCAAAACTGGTAGATAATCCACAAAATATGACAGAGAAGCTACAGTGCTTTTAAAAGCAGTATTTAAAACACCAAAACAGAGATGCAGCATGTGGCTGTATGTGTACCCCGAACAGGAGTGAGTTAGATTCAGCCAATAACTTTTTATTTTAGTGTTAGTAACAGCAGTGCAAATATGGATGGTAATTATAAGTGGTTTAACAAAGCATTACAGTAGACAGACATGGAGCCCACATGTGTGGACATCTTTCTCTACAAGAGCTGACCAAATCCAAAAACACTCTAAAAAAAAAATCTGTCGTATTTCATACACTTGATGAGTAGGATAGATCAAAGGATTAAAGTTTGAATGGCAAAATATCTGCCTTCTGATGGGGGTTGTATTTAACATACAGAGGCATTAATGTTAATGTATTTCTTTAGGCATCCTGGTGATTTATGGGCCAGACTTATTAAAAACTTAGGCCTGTTGTACAGTGGCCTTCCCCTCTTCTTGACAGTGATTACTGTGTTGGGGCTTATTCACCTTTCTTCTGATACTTGGCATGGATTAGTACAGAGCAGTCTGAACATCTGGCCTAGGCATGATATTCTTCTGTGCATTTTTCTGTACGTGCAAAATATTCCCTTCATTAACTCCCCCAAAATGAACCAGAAAGTCAGGCCAAGTCTGGCTGTCAATCCTCTTAGCCACAGCTGCCAAAGAGGGCTGAGTGGCGGCGGCAGCAGCAGCAAGGTCTATCGGCAGGCTGGAGATCAAGGTGACAAAGCGAGGTAATGACTGAAATCTGGGGGCTGCCCAGGAGGACCAGGGCAGGGCTCAAACCTCCCCTCAGTGCAGCTCAGGCAAGGCTGGGGCCAGGGCTGAGCCTCCGAGGGACCCCCAGGTGGAGCAGAGGGGCCGGGCAGGGCTGCCAGAGCCTGTTAGTGCACTCAGACCCTGAGAAGGTGGTGTGGATCCCTCTGTACATAACACATGCCTGGGAAACCTCTCCTTCAGAAGATGCCCTGTGGCATTAAACAGTCATCCAATATTTCTGTGCAGACAATGAACATCACGGCTGGTTTTCTAAAGTAGCTGCCAAAGAGTATCTTTTCTCTCCTATAAAAGAAACCCTGTAAACCGCTACAGAACTGCAATGTTTTGCAAAGCAAGAGAGACCTCTCTAGATGTTATTCTTCCTGTGCATGTCTAGGGTCTTAAGGCACAGATTTACCGTGTTCTTTACTGACCCTCATCTGAAACTAATAGCAGTTGTGTTGTTTCACTAATTCTATTCTGTTTCTTCCCTGCCTCTTAATTCTTTCACGTTATATCACTGATGTCAAATTCTTCATCCATCTCTGCTAATTGCACTTTACCCAGGTAGAGTTACTGGTTGGAATTTCTCATCCTTATCCAAATAATTATGATTCCATGAGCTTACAAAAATGGATTACACAGTGCTATGTCCCAGCCGATAAATGCAGTCCCTTGTAGCAGCCTGAACTCCAAAAGTCTGTCCAGTCATATTCACTCCACTCTGAACCTTGTCCACAGGTAATTTTTGATTACGTCCCATCAGAGCCTCTGACTGGGGTTTTTGTCCTGCTGTTGTCTTGTCATTGAATAAGGGAAGAAACTGTGGGCAACTAAATCCACTGGAAATGAAAAAATTCCTACTGGCCTGCAGAATTTTTTTGTTGATAATAAGATAACTACATTGTTTATTCTTTTGCATTTGGCAAAACTGAATGTAACAGAATGCATGAGAGAAGTAATTGGGCAGTCTGTTTTCTTAACACCAGAAAAGAATCAAGAAATACTGTGGTCCCTTAGAGATGTATGTTGATTAGTTAGAAAAGGTCCTCACAGTGAATAGTTTAAGTGAATAGTGCAGAAGTCAGCTTCCTTCAAACTGCATTTGTTATTCTAGACTAAGGTCTTTCTGCATCAGAGACTGACAGGACAGACAGTTAATAAAATTACTGCAGGCAAGTTGGAAACATGGCCTGAAAAAATAACAGATGTAATACACTTGGTACAGATGCAAGCTATGACATTTTTTGGGAATAATCAGCTGCATAAATACAGGATGGGGACAAGGTGGTCTGATCGCAGTTCTTCTGAAAAGTTCCTGGAAGCTTATAGTAGATTGCAAGGTGAACGTGAGCTCATGGTATTGTGTAAAAGATAAGCACTGTACACAGATACATGCAGAAGATTACAGCTTGAAAGGCATATATAAGCTCCCTGCTGTCTTCACTACCTTCACTCTGGCAGCCTTATTGCTTATTGCCACTTATTGCATCAAGTATTAGGAACCCCATTTCAAAAATTTTTGGAAATGGAGAAAACCCAGAGGAGAGCAATAAGAATAATCAGGGTCAAGAAGACACAGCCTTTGTGGAATAATTGATTAGATTAGGTTTTAGCCTAGAGAAGACAGAAATCCCACTGTGCAAAAAGCCTACAAACACGTCCAAGGCTGAGCAAATATAAAGTGAATTATCTCTTTAGAGTGATGAAAAGGGCAGTATGTAATGAGGTGAAGTGTTAGCAATGCATTTTCAGGCTAGATATTTGGACAATCTTGCTAATGGCAAAGGTAATGGAGCACTGAAATAAATTGCCCAGGGAAGCTGCTAAGTCTGTGTTATTGGAAGTCTTCTAAGAAGGAATCATACAGACATCTGTCAGACATGACAGTGTTGATCTTGCTTTGGATTACAAGGACGGGTTAGACCTCTGCAATTCACTGCCAGCCTTGTGACTTAGTGATTGCAATAAGCAGTGATAGGTCACTTTCCTTAGCTGGGCCTGTTAATGTTTTTCTTGCTCAAGACCATGAAGCTCTGCTATTTAATTTCCAGTTTCAGTTGCCCCCTGTTTCTTTTTTTTCCTCTCAAGTGTACTCTCAACTGCAGAGTTAATACCTCTTCTCACATTTATGAGTTGGGTTTATGTGATAATTGATCCATTGAGCTATTAAACTTTTTTTTTATAGATTTATTTGAAAAGCAGTGACCTCGGAAGCTCTGTAGATGAAGTAGAGCAACTGATAAGGAAACATGAGGCTTTTGAGAAGCTTCTGGCATCACAGGATGAGAAGGTACAAAAATCAACAACAAATGTTCTACCAACCCCTGAGCTAGAATGATTATTTATTTATTTATTTTAATATGGCGACACATTAAATTGCTGACAGCTGTGATATGCCTGATATGCTTGAACCAAAGAGAAAATGGGGAAGCTTAGTGAAATAAGAGGCAGCGCAGCGGGGAACAAGTGTTATACACTCCATGCCCAAGTCCTGCCTATATTGTCTTGCAGTAGACAGGAAAACTTCTTAGTAGGTTGAATAGTGGGATTTAGCAGAAGTAATATTTAAAGCAAGCCATATTGGGTGTTATGGATATCAGAAGTTTCTGCTTTTTTCAGAAAAAGAATCTGTGTCTTTTAAAGCAAGTAAAATACAGTAAGTCAGAGGGGATGACTTGTCTAATTATTTAAATATACATTTGGTATACAATGTCTGTACCAAATTGGCTAGCCTCTTTGCATCTTTGGAACAGATGCTGAATTGCTCACCTGCATGTAAAGGAATCTGCCTGGCTGGTGGCCACTGCTGTAATTCATCCAGACTAGGGCTAAATTCAAACCTGGGGCTGTGCCTGGGTTCCCCAGAAGGAATGAGCTCCCAGAACCCATGCCAGCTCCCTGCCAGACTGACTGCTCATGTTGAGACCTACCTTCCAACACCTGATTTCCACAAAGCAATAAAACCTGAGCACTCATGGGTGTCAGGCTTGCTCCATGATTCCTTGCACTGGATGATCAGTGGTATAGGGACTCCTGGAGCTACAGCTTTAATTCATTTAAGTAACCAGGGTGCACTACAAAGACCAATGACAAGGATGTCATAGATGTAACACAGTATAGGGAGAGGGTGGGGGGAATGCTGGTTAACTTGTCCCTGCTATTCTTGGTTCATTCCAGAAAAAAGGAGAATCTTTTAGGTATGGAAAGGAGCCTGGGTTTTGTTTATTTCATACCACTTGGAAGCATAGAAGTGATTTCAGATTTGTTGCCTCCACAGATGATGTCTCTTGAAGAACAGGCAAGCAGGCTAGAAAAGGTTGGTGGACTGGAAGGGCTAAAGATCCAGCAAAAACTGAATGCCATTCGGGAGAGGAAGCAGCAGATCAAGGATCTATCCCAGAGTAGAAGAGAGAAGTTGCAGACCACCCTTCTTCTGGCACTTTTCTACCAGAACTTGGAAGAGGTAAGAGGGTTTTAGACTAGGACAGGGGTGGAAGGCAGAGGAGCTGCCTACCTCTGTTGGATGAAGTGCTTGCCTCTGCCAGAGATTAGGTGGAATGATAATCTACTCTGGTATGGCAACTCCTGCCACACTCATGCAAAGGGGTGCTCCAATGCCATCGCTGTCACTATGCCATCATTGTGGCATTGTGCCCATTACAGCTGCCTTACACATCAGGAGCTCTGCTGAAATAAAAACTAATAAAAGGAAAACTGCCAACTACCACCTTATTTTTCCTTTGGCGGGGAAAAAAAAGATATTTCAAATCAGGGTGAATATAAAGTGGAAAGCATTATGGCAAGGGTGCCAAGCTTTACTAGTGGGTGTTCACTGAAGGCCTTCAAAACAGCACTGTAACCTAGAATAGCTCTTCAGCTACTGTAGACTGCTCTCTGCAGAATGTGTTTGTCTCTGTCTCCTGTTCTGGCCTTAATCCTGTAACTGAGTAGCTCTGCTCCTGGCACTACTGTTAGAAAGACATACTAGGTCAGTCTTTCAAAGGGCAGCACAACATGTGTGACTGAAAAATGTCCTAGCATCCAGTGTGCTAGCATAAACAACAGCACACAGGCCCAGAGGGACATTTGCAAACACTCTTGCTGGTCTGGCATGCACCCCTTCTGCTGCTGCATCCCATGGATTATCCTCCATGGTTTAAAGAAAAACTGCAGGTCCTTGTCACCTCCCAGCCCATGAAAAAAGACACACGTCCTGAAACAGGTCAAATTATGATTGTCACCAAAGGAGAATGAATGCCTGTAACACAGCTGCTGATGACAACCAGATTATTTTGGGTTTAGAAAAAGAGTAATCTAAGGAATAAATGGCTGCTAAAATTCCATTTACAGCACAATATATTTGGAACTTACCACCACCACAATAGTCAGACATTTAAATACCCTCTTCTTTGGCTACACTAAAAAGCCAGAGCTGTATGCTGTTTTTTTAAAAACCACCAGTAATGGCCAGTCCACCTTGTGGACTAGCAGAGGGGAGTGGATGGAGTGGACAGTGCATTGTACAGGGCTAATATTTTCAAAAGAGCAATGTAGTGTTGATGGAAAGGTCACATAACTGCCAACATCCTCTCTGGTAGAGAAACTGTCAATGCCCTCCTAGAGATACAATCAACCCATTAGGTAGGAATACTTCTGCATTTCCTCCCACCACTCTGTAATTTCAAATCAGTGCTTCGGCTGGGCTCCCCCTTCATTCTTGAATTACACACTTATAGCAGAGGATCTGGCCCTGTATAGTGAGGAACATTTCCCTTTTCTCATCCACTTTCTCCACATAAATTCAGCCAGGAGTTCTATAGGGAGTTTTTGCTCTCAAACTACCTGCTCATTTACCTCACCAATCTAAATTCATTGCCTACTGCTGTAGAATGTGAATGCCACCAAGGAATTAAAAAAGGAAAAAAAACCCCAAACTTATAGTAATATCTCTCTTCCTCTTTGTTGGGTAGAATGGAATGTTTAATTTGATTTTAATGATGTTCTGGGTGTGTAGGAGTTCATATATGAGAATAGTCCCCAAAGGGAAGTTAAATTGCAGAGATGAGTTTTGAGTTTAGCTGTGAAATCAATGACGTCATTGCTTATTCTTACTTATTAGGAGAACAAGACCCATAGCTCAGGTCCCATTCCCCTGAAAACTCTCCCTCCTGCAATCATCTTAAGTCATTTCTATTGATTAAACAGAATTTTTTGTGTCAGCAGAAAATAGTGATCACTGTCATCATTAAAAGTCTCCTAATTATTCTCTAGAAGCAATTACACAGATTGCTACACACGTTAGTACAAAGACAACACAGTCTGTAATTACTGATGAGAGGATGGAGAGCTCAACATCATATGGTCTGCCTAGAAGGGTAGCTGCTGCAGTTTGTACCCTTTTCAGAGCATAGGACTTTGGTTTTTTCTGCACAAAACCTGCAATGACTAACTCAAGAGATCACATGCAGCTCCTAAAATAGGACACACTCTCCTACAGTAGAAATAGGGCGCTTTTCTAGTTCCAAAGAAGTGAGAGAGACTATCCTATTGTCACAAAGTCTGTACCTCAATGTTAACATGGAAGGCAAATGAGCAGGTTGCTACCTAGAAATAAGTGTATTTATTTAAGTTATTGCCAAGGAAAGTTCATAAAGTTGAAAGTTTTGACTTTTAAAGCTGGGTCTGAGTTTTAACACTGACTTTGAAACTTGCTCATTGTTTTAGTGGCATTTAACTTCCTTTCCCTTTCACACTCTATACAAGAGAATGAAAAGACATTTACTTATTTATCTCAGCAGAGTGAGAGAGATAATTAGTTGTTATCTCTATATGTCTGGGACTCGCACATGCCTTTATATGTTTTAAATATTTCTGTATTAAGGATCAGTGTATTTTACAAAGAGTTTGTGTACTTGAGGTTACAGTAGTAACTGATATTTTGAAAATGTAGGTTTCTAAATTGATAGTGCCCACATATTTTATGAGTCTCATAGAAATAAGACTGTTCCCACGTGCCTACACTGAGCATAACACTAGTCTTGCTGTTGTCTTTGATAAAGTGAAAATGCCTGTCCAGACAACCGTAAGTCTTTCCACAGAAAGATCTTGGGACAACAGATCAGCCTTGCTTCACATCTGAATGTGGACATGGGGCCAGGAGAAGGATCTCTCACTCTCTAGAGCCATCCTAAGTAAGCCTAAAATAAACCAAGCCACTAAGAGTGCAGATGTGGTTGTGGTGGTTTTTTTTAAATGGCTTGGTTCAGTCTTTCATTAAGCCATTGCTTATTATTAAAAAGTAGGAGAGAAATTGCCCTTAAGTGGCTATATTCAGGAGATTCATTTGTTTCTCATCCTAACTGTATGGATGAGCCTCTCCCATTCAAATGAGAAGTCAGTTAAGTGACGTTAAAACTTTAATGTGTGGCTGGGTAATGGGAGAAAGCCCTATGTTGTGAGGAGGGTGTCAGAAATGAAAACAGCAGATGACAGTGTGCTGTCCTGGGCAACCTTGACATGAGGCTCCTTTTTGAGTTTCTAACTGTGCTTTGGAGGGGAACAGTTTCTGGAGAGCACGCTACTAGTGAAAGCTATTTTTATTATTGTTTATAGAATTTCAGCAGCTGAAACAACACTTCAAATCATTAATTAACTGAGAAAATCCTCCAGTTGTCAAGTCTTGTGTAGCTTAGTTCCACAAGGACAGCCAAGATGCTTTGAAACTGATAAAGCTGGCTTCAATCTGCTGTTCTTGTGTTGTCAAAACATTAGGTTACTTCAGTGGTCTGAGGACAACAGGATCAGTTACAACATTTGTCAGGTGTTCAATTCTCAATGTTTTGATGGATAGAAAATATTTCCTTCAGTGCTAAGGGCTAAAGTTCAGCAGACTTCAAAGAAAATTGTGTAAAACTCACTATAGTATTGTCCAATTTATTCTGCATAGATTTAAATCCCTTAAAAAACAATTTCCTAAGAGAAACACATAACCCTTGCTTTGATAGTCCTCATGATTCACCTGCTTGTCTGAATCTGGTGTTCCTGACTAGCCCATTTTGAATTTTATGAAGTGTAAAAGCCAATAGAGTTCTATTTTCTTTCAAATAATCTGACTAGTGCTTGGTCCCATCAGTAAGGCTTTATTTGCTTTGCATCTTCCATTTAGGTCTCACAACATTGTTGAGATCAGGAAATGTTAGTGCTGTTTTATAGGTGAGACACAGAATTCTTAAGAATCTTAATCCAGTTTACAGGTAGGTCAATGACAGAGATAGGAGATGAAACTCAGAGCCCTAAATCCAAGGCTCAGCTGTCATAATCTTGTTTTAAATATGTCCACCATGTCAAGGCTACATATCTGCTCAAGGATTCTCTGTATCTAATCTAGAAGATCATATAAGCTCTTTATGGCTTGTGATAAAATTTGGGGTATTCAAGGAGTTTCTCATTATTCTTGTGGTCAGCTAAAAAATACTTTCATTCCTATCTGCTTTTATTTCTTAGCAAGTAGAATAGTTCAGAAACTAGAGAACCACTTTCAGGTCCCAGCTCAACCTACCTAGCCCAGGCATTAGACACTTGCATAGAACAATGATGTGTCTTGGGAGGAGGCCACAGGACAGCTGTAGTTGTCCTGCTAACTCTGATGCCTCACACTGCTGCAGGCAGAAGACTGGATCAGTGAGCGCATGCAGAAGCTAGAGGATCCTTCCATACAAGACCCTAGCAATCTGCACGACAAAATGAAGCTGCTGCAGAAACATCAGGTCTTTGAGGCAGAGATTCTAGCAAATGAAGAAATCATCACAGCTGTTAATAAGGTAAGTCCCTCACTTTGCTAGTGTTTTTACAGATCGTTGCTGGTTATCCAAAGGACAGATAGATGAAATGAAAAGGAAGGGTAGATTCTTCACCACTCCTATATCAATTATCCTACTTGTGTGACAAGAACCCAGTTGCCATGCCATGGAAATGTAATGCTGTTAATTTACAAGAGAGAGATTTGTTAATTGCTCTATCTGGGGAACTTCCATCTTTCCTTATTGCCCAAATAGGAAGATACCACTGACTTGTTCCTTGCCTGGGGTGATTACTGCTACAAAAGGTAAACAGGATTTCACGCCCAATTTGTGAACATTCTTGTTGAAACTGGGTGAATCATATGGCTGAAGGGTGCAATCATCTGTAATACCTCTCTTGGTGCTTCTACTCCATGAATGTCATTCTTGCCGGGGAAATATTCAAATCCTAGTGTTCTTGATTCCCTCCAGATGTAAAAGCTTTCCAGTTGAGCTGTATCATTTGGGCAGTAAGAATTTATATTTGTAATTTATTGTGCAGTCCAAGTTAGGAAAGTGAGAGATGACCTACAAAGGTCATGTAACTTGGTATTCACATTAAGAATTAGTAGCAACCTTCATTTCTAATTTCTTCTCCTAAATTTGAAGAAAGGAGAAGCCCTGGTATCAAAAGGTCACCCAAAATCAGGAGAGATCCGTCGTCGAGTTCGCATGCTTCAGGAGTGTTGGGAGAAGTTGAAGAGAGCTGTTGCTGCTCGTGGAAAGATGCTGGAGGACAGCCGGGACTTCCTGGAATTTCTCCAGAAGGTGGACCAGGTGGAAGCCTGGATCAGGGAGAAGGTAAATGGATTCTAGTATTTAACCTGAGCAGCATACTAGAGGCTTGCTGTTTAGCAGTGATCTTCTGATAAATGTGTCATCTTCCAGGATACTTTCTTAGTGGCTTTTGCCTGGCAGAATCATGACATGTTCTACAAACAATATGGAAGGAATGATTCAACAAATTCTAAAAATTTTATGGAGTGTTTCTGTGCCAGAGTCAGTTGGACAGTATTACCACATGTTATTACATAAAATGCGCACCTAAAGAGGTTGTGATTATTGGTGGTGTTCTCGTGGGTCTCTGTCAAGAAAGAAATGAAAGCAGACTAGAATGGAAGAGACTTGAAGCATTTGGCAACTGGCGCTCACTCTCATTGTGTATCAAATCTGAAAGTTTCTCTTTGTAAGAATGAAAGTAGAGCCACTTGATCAACTAAGTTTTCATTCAGAGGTTGCTTCCATCATCAGTAATAGACTGGAGAGAGAGCTGGGACTCAGTGTCATCATTATCTAAATATCAAAGAGACTACTTCAGAAGCTGTAGGTCACTGATTTACAGACACATCACAGAACTTATCGCATCAGCATAAGCATTGGGACGTACTGTGTTCTTGTACTCTTAGCCTGAATGTTTGCCTGTCTGCTGCTTATTTCACCAGGAAGTCATGATTAATGTAGGTGATGTGGGAAATGACTATGAACACTGCCTGCAGCTCATGAAGAAGCTGAATGAGTTCCGTGGAGCAACATCAGGGGTAAGAGGTATTTTCCATGCGCATTCCTTGTGTGGCTGGAAGCAGCTGTTAACTTTCCAGCCCAGCAGTATATCTGGGTAACAAATACAGTTCCAATACCCTGAAGAGGTGAAAGATCAGGGGGTAGGAAGCATTGCCACTTTATAAGCCATTAAAAAGAGAATTTTCCCTCATCGTGCCTTCTGCCTTGATGATGTCTAAACAGCTGTCAAGCACTCGTGACACAACCTAAAATTTTGGATTGAATTACATGTCTGGAAAGCTGTCTCTGTGAGCCTGAGTTTCTGCAGATTTCCAGTTTGGTTCATGCAGTCACAAGGTCACAGTGAGTTCCATCCAAAAGTGGATTAAAAATGGTTGTTTCAGCCATGTTTGTTTGAATCTGAAAGTTGATATAAACGTTCCATGAACAAGCCCATAAAAAAAATTTGACCACTTTCTTCATTTCCCTCCTTTATTTCTCCCTTCCCCTTCTCCTGAGGAACAGCCAAGTTTCTCACATTCCTTTATCCAAATGAAGCCCATATATTTGGGGGCCTTTGTTTATAGAACACAGGTGTTTATTCATAAATCATAATGTTAATAATCAGACATTTAGTAAAATAAAGGAGTGCTTTACACTTTGCATAGCAGCCATGTGACAAGACAGCTGTACAGCTCACCTTTCTGTGCTGGGATCTCTGACCCTCTTTTGTGGTTCTGAGTCATGCCAGCTGCCTCTCTTGCCTCCAGTCAGATGTGTTAACCTGGGCACCAAACCTCGGGAATTCTGGGGAACAGACCCTGCCACAACAAGGGCCACCTTGTGATGTGCTTCAGCCTCCACCATGAGAGCTGTGCGGTCATACATTGAGGGGATGCATTTGCAGCAGCCTCTTGTTCGCTCTGTTTGTGTGAACTGCTACAGATATGGACTAACAGGTCTGAGTATCATGCAGGAAAGATTACTGTGCTGATTTGCTAGTCTGGAAGCTGTGAGGAAGGTCTGGAAACAGGTGTATTAGACCTTTGTGAGTGAGGTTTACTCTAACTTTGTCTCCTAATATTTGTTATCCTTTGTTTGCCTGTTACCTTGTTGCCAAGTCCTGTTATGGCAGCTCCCATTTTCTGTTTCTGTTGCCTAATAGGAGAAGGAGACAATCCACTTCTATGCAAAGTAACAGTATAGATATGCCTGACACCTGAGAGGAAACCCTGAGCTCCCCTTTGAGAGCCCAGCAGAATTTCCTGGGACAGTGCATTAGTACTGGATTTGGGTAGAGAGCCAAAATACTCAGCTTCAGCACCAGGGAATTAGTGAAGAGTCCTCCATTGGCCCTTCAGTCCTCACCAGCTGAACTGTGAGCTAAGGGGAGTTAAGGGATGGAACAAGGGCTCTGTGACAGGCTCTACCAGCTAAAAGAAGGATGTTGCAAGAGGCAGAAACAACCTAGTGTCCCAGTCAGTATAAGACTCTGAATAGGAAAGTCTTTCCATAAACTAAGGTAGATTTTATGTGCCATAAGAAACTTTTGGCCTTAGATTCTATCAGCTTGTAGCCAATGCTCCTATACCACTCTGAACATGACTCCCGCAGAAAAAGGCTGGGACAACTATACCCTCATAGCTGATGCTTAGTTATACAGTACTTCACAGGGTAATACAAACAGAAGCAGGCTGGTCCTGGCACAGTGTATGCATCCATCCAGTCTAAGTTTTCCCACTAGACAAATCTGAGATCAGGGGAGGGAGAGATCATCCTGCATTGATGGCTGCCAGATTTTCTGCTCATATTCTGTCACATTGTGCTGCTATTATTTACCAGGAGTTTGTGCTGCTAGTATTTACCAGTGGGTTTCTGAAGAATATCTGGCTGTCTACAGATTTCTCTTGTTTACTTTATGGCTGCGTGTAATAGTAAAGCACATATGGAAGCATGCACATTGGTATGGATATAGCATAAATAAAATACAAATGGAGTCAATACTTCTATTAACAGTGTGCTGGCATCTTGCAGCTGTGCTTCTACTATACCAGTGATTAATGTCTCCCTGCTAAGCTTGTGATTTACTGGTCTAAGAAAAATAGAGAATGTTTTTGAATCTCGGAGCAGTGTTCATTTTTGGCCATCTGTCATGCTCCAAAAGAACAATTATCCCACTATAGTCCAGATTATATGTGCCATGTGCAAATATTACCCTTTCTGTGGTGTGTACATGGGAAGAAAGTTGCCTCGAAGACTTAGCATACCTTTTAAAATGCAGAGATGTTGCTTTAGAAGAAAACTCAATGGCATGGGTTGTCTGGGTTTCTCAAGGCTCTATGGATTTTAAGCCTGTTGTCCACAGTACAGCGTCACTTCTGGACAGAAGCCTATCTAGAAAAAAACAGCGAGTAGGCCTAGGAGCCATAATTCACTACCTGTTTGACAAGAGGAATAATCTGCTACACGTCATCTGTTCCACAGCAGCCACCTATGTAACCAGCAACTGCACCTATGTCTCTTCAATAAATGAGCCCCTGCTGGAATGCATGGCTTAGAAATGGAGCTCTGAGGGTTATCATCTAGACCTAGATCATTGTTGTACCTACAGTCATTAAAGTTCTTTCTTGCCTTTACTGTCCTCTCGTCAGGGACTGGTAACGCTAGCAGTTATAGTAGAGCAAACCCCATGTGTCTGAAATGCTTGGCAGTGAGTTAAAACCCTCGCTTGTTGCTGTTATTGTTGTTTTTCATGTCTCAGTGGAAAACTCAGTCACAAGCATTTCAAACACATACCTTTGGTTTTTTCTCACTTTACAGGAGACAACAGTGGATGATGCTCACATCAGGGCTATCAATGCCCTAGCCATGAAACTGGAGAGACAGAACAAGGAAGAAACAAAGACAATATATGAGCGTCGGAAGCAGCTCAATGAGAAGTGAGTATGCTTTTAAAGCTACTGTGTAAAGCAAAAACAAGAAGCAAAGATTAGATGTCTTGGGTTGGGATAATGGGAGGAATTACGACATATATTTTCTTCTTTAACATCATGACTACAAAACATCACACGCTGGATTTGCCTTTCAAGACTCTCAGAGCAGTTAGCCACAAGGATTACTAGCGCAGCAGGGCCCAAGTCATGTTTCTAGCCTTGGAGGCAAATATGCTGTTTCACAGCACTTTACACACTAGATCCATGAAGCTAAGACACTTCCATCTGTTCATATAGTTGTCCTGGTGAAGTGCATATTGCTTTTGCTACTTCACAGCCCACTAGCTAAGAACCAAAGCATGAAGATAGGGATTGTAAGGTTATTGAGAGTTTAAGGAAACCAGATCAGTACTTTTTAGCTTTTAACCCCCATGCCATCCTGAAAACTTGGAATAAATATAAACACATAATCCTGTCAGGCTAATGCTTTCTCTCTGTGATGTGTTCCCTATTGTGGGGAATTGGGGATCTGTACATAAAGTAGTTCAGAAATTCCGTCTTTACTTAGATCTGAGAATCATGAAACTCAGTTGCGGATATCCTCACCTCTGAAATACACCTCTAAAATATTCTTTTCAATATAAGGTGGAACAGTTTCCATGGTAACCTGAATGCATACAGGAAGAAGTTAGAGGGAGCCCTAGAGACTCATGCCTTAATCAGAGAAATTGATGACATCACAGAGAGAATTACCGAGAAGGTGAGTTCTCAGATTTTGATTAATCAAAGTGGTAATATGTTCTATTTTGCCAACAATGATAAACCCAGGCATGCCCATTGCTAGAGAGATACTGAGTATCCAGCAGTTACCTTTGATAGTTATCTGTATATCAAGTTTGTAGGAAGGCTGAAATGTCATTAAACATTTTACAGATTACCAATTCTAAGGCATTCATGGTTAAAAAGGTACATTTGAAATGTACTGTAAGAAATTACAGATTAGAGTCTGCAATAAAAGGGGATGCTGTCTTTACCTAATGAGAAGTTACAGAGAAGATGAATCTGGACTCTTCTTGGAGGTTAATAGTGAAACAGTGGGAGTCAGTGGGTACAAGTTGCAACCAGAAAAGTTCCAAAAATGTGTAAAGTGAAAAAAATCACGGTGAGAGTGATCAAACTCTGGAACAGGTTACCCAGAGAGACTGTGGATTCTCTGTCCTTGGAAACAGTCAGATCTCAACTAGATCAGACACTGAGAAATCTGATCTAAAGTGGGCCTGTTTTGGGCAGGGGTTGGACTAGATGATATTCAGAGGTCCCTTCCAATCTAAATTATTCTGTGATTTTATGATTCTAATTAATGATCTGTAGTCAAATAGTATTGCTTATTAAATAGTACTTTTAGTATTGGGTGACTAGTTGCTATATCCAAAGTAGTCATCCATGGTTTCTTCCACAGTCAGTAGAAAGAAGCAGGTATTTCTAGAGCCCAGTGCATCTGACCTATTTTAGAAGTCATCTTGAGAATAAGATAAATCATGCTCCAGCAGTGACTCCTTCTTTCCACTCACTAACTGTAAGGAGAATTAGAGAAGTAATTAAGCTGCAGCATCTTTACATTTGTAGACATCTCCACATGGTCTAGTAAATCCTTCCACAAGAAAGGAACACAGCAAAATGCAGTAAATCTAAGGATGCAGGATACAAATCTAAGAAGCTAAGGGACTGGTGTCTATTTTTTGCTGTGTTACTGACATGAGCATCCATCTCCTTCAGACAGTGCTGAGCCAAGTTAGTTCTGAATACCAAAAGTCAGTTAGCTGATCTACCATAGAGCTTTTTCTGAATTACCTACTTAGCTTGAATATAGCAGCTTCTAGTGTTCAGAATTCAAAGTTAGTTCATTTAACACTAGCTTGCATATTTCTCCCTGCTATGCAATGCAGACATATTAAATATCCAACTTTGAACATTTGTATAAAAGTCTTATTCATTCAGAAAATGGAGGTAAAAATGCCTATCCTGTATTATAATTTTGAGATTAATAGAAGAAAAAGGCTACATAAAAACTAATTATTTCATCCACATAACTAATGATATTAATTTAATTATAAGTTACTAGGCAGATACATAGTGGTACTACTTAAGGTTACAAGGCTGTTGGTTTGAAAATTTTATAGCAACTTTTACAAATGTATTCCTTCATTGTATGGGATTTCATTTCTGGTAGGATTCTGAGGGTCAATTTTATTTTCCATATTTTTGTAAAACACACTTGAAAACTTCTGTGCCGCAATTTAATGGGAAATATTTGCCTGTTTTGGAATATGGAAAAAAGGGGAAAAGAAAGATTGAGAAATGCAAGGAAAGCATTGCTTGCTTTGTTTTATATGTGAATGGCCGGAGACACCTTAGGTAGGATAGCGACTGCTCAAAGAGTTGTAAATTCTTGTTCCATCTCTGTAAGGAGTGCAGACAAGGTGCCCCATTGATTTTTAAAAAGACAATAAGAACATTCACATGGCAATACAAAGAAGTGAAGGAGGAGACTATTTGAAAAAATTAAGTTATGATCCTTTTGCTTTTTGTTATCTTCACCATTTGCACATCCTACTGCCCCCTCCAGAGTGTACTGATACAAGCACTGGATTTTGGGAAAGATGTGGAAAGTGTGGAAAATCTGATTCGAAGGCATGAAGAGATGGAGAGAGAAATCAGTGTTATTAAGTCCAAAATGGAGGTAAGAAATGGGGAATTACAGAGGATACTGTTCATTTTTGCACCTTGGAAACATGGTGCAAAGTTCAGTGTGACTCTTCAGATTCATTAGTATGAATTGCACTGCAATACAAATGCAGCACGGATTTCTTCTCCGTAAAATACTGCACTGCTTAAACCTGCTTCATTGTATCAAATGTTACTCTTCCTGATGCACCAAATCTAAGAAGAGAAGTCACTTTTTAACACATTAACTGATTTTCTGGACCTCACCTACAAGCCAAATTAAACTGCCCTATTTATATCTTTTGGAAAGTGTGGAATCCTAATTTAACTCTCCATCTTTCCCCCACTTTCTGTACTGACTTGAACCAAAATCATTACTTTAGTTCTGTTTAGAACTAAAATGCAAAACCCACAGTGCATGTAGTTTTCTGACATAGACATCAAAACCAGAAATCTTGCGTGATAATTGCCTGCCTGATCAGCTCTGGCTTTTGTAAAATGGCCGATTTGCATCATTGAGGACTAATCTTGAGCATTAAATATGGGTCTGAGCTCCAATATAATGGCATATTTTTAATAAAAAGAAATGGTTTCAGCTAAACTGCAGTAGTAGGAATCCTATGACAACTTCCCACCCTTTTCACTGTTGGCCAGTGTTAAGCCTTTTCATAGAGAATACATTTTTGCAAACTTTCTCTAAACTTTTTCTTCACAACAGTAGGCAAATGGTGACAATATGTGTGATACATTCACATATTGTGACTTCGTTAGCTAATTCTCGTATGAAACATGAGTGATTACTAGTTAGCATTCCACAGATTGCATTAGCAATGCCGTAAGGGGAACTGCTGTGTGGAAACAGAAAGATGAGCAAGGTTTGGTTTTGGCAATTTTTTTGATGCTACCACAAATACCATGTACGAAGTATAATATCTGTGCTTTTCTTATGGATTAAAACCAGACTGGCATACTCTCCTTTCTGCAAATTCAAAATTCTTGATTTTCATCAATTTGATGGAGTTTTACAAGAAAGATACCAACTTTAAAACCTGGGTTGGTGAGTGTTCATTGCTGTTTATCAGGCTGTCTTAAAGAAAACAGCATCAACTAGAAGTTTGCACTGAAAGTAGTGTTTTGATGCTGCTGCTAGCTGAAAGAGATACAAACAATTTTTGAGTCTTCTGCTGAATGGCAAATCTGGTTGCTTCTGTATACTGCCATATTTTCATGGCTTTTGTCACCCGTCTTAGTTTTAAGCTAATAGAGGTTACAATTAGCATTTCATTTTCCTGTATGTTTGTCCCTATTCTGCATAACAACTTTCTTAATTGTAAATTAACTTTTGTGCGTGTAAAGCAACAGACACATCTCTTTCTTCACCTGGATGATTGGTCACAAATGCACATGTATTTTTTGTGTATATAACAAGTCCCTTTGTATATTTTGTTATTGTAATTTAAGTCCCTGCTTTTGAAAACTAGAATGTTAAAATGAACTACTTTTCCTGAAAGGCAAACTCAGGAATGAATATAAACATTTGGCATAAATTCGCCCCACTATAAATCTCTTTCCAGCCATTGGAATTGGAATCTTTCCGCCTTTCCACAAGGAATCCATCCATAAATGACAAACTGACTATGAAGCAACAGGAGATGAAAAACAACTGGCTACGGCTCCAGGGACAAGCCAAACAAAGGTAAAGACTTCTAGTGGTCTGAATATCTCTCAGTAGGAGCAAAGCTGCTCCCTGGGGTCTCAAATCTTCTTGCCGGGGGCCTTTTGAAAGTTTTTGAGCATCCTTTACAAAGTTTATATAGGCAGCTAAGACACCTGCATTGCAACAAGTGTGGCTTGGTACAAGCAAAGTTCCACTGAAATGACTTTGGGAAAACTAATACAATTAGTTTGTGTTTATTTCATATTTTATAGTTTATCCCACTAAATAATGTTACTAAAATGCCTCCAGATTACCAAATTAAATCTGTCATGAAGCCTTTGTGAAAGACTTATTTTTGGACAGTTCTAGATTATTTTTTTTTTTCTTGAATCTTTCCAAAACAAGAAAGGCTGAGGCCTAAGCTGTAATCATTGCTGGAAGCAACACCTATGAAGGCTTTTTTACCTTTCTTTTCCTAATGAGCTGATGTAGAAAATAAGGTAAGCATGTTGTCTTCAAGGCAGTGTGCATCTTCTGTGACTTTGGTTTAACATGAGGACTGTTTAGGAACTGTAAGGGAAAGCTAGGAGGCTTGAATTCACTTCATTTGGCTTCTCCTAGGATACTTTCCTCTGCAAATGGGGAGGGAGAGGCAACTAGATATTGTGTTGGATAATGCTGAACTGCAAATTGTGTGGCAGGAAAGAGAAGCTGGCAGCCTCGTATCAGTTGCAGAAGTTTAACTTGGAGATGAAGGAGATGCTAGATTGGATCCAAAACATCAGAGGTGTAATGGAAGCAGGGAGGCTTCCTAAAAGCGCAAATGAAGCGGAAAGCATGATTGAGGAGCATCAGGAGAGAAAGGCAAGTATCATCATTGCTGCCAATTGAACGTACTGGGAATCTTTGCCAGGGGAATTAATTGCTGCAGACACAGCAGAATTTTGTTGCATGTGTCTGTCAACAACATGGTGAAAAGACTGTTTTCAATAACAGGCTATGGACAGAAGTCACCTACGTATTGACAGAACTCTATCCCATGAGCTGTTTGGCAGCTCATGTCTCTGCAAAAATTTTCAGAAAGCCCCATTAGCTCTCACCTGTACTGCTGTTCAACACTGTAGATAAAAAGCTGGTTCAGTATCAGAACATGCTCACTGCCAATCTCTCTATTCAGATTGCGAAAAAGTTAATGCCAGTTAATTCTAGCTTTGAGTTAGATTTTGTCATGCAAACTCCATTTGCCTGAAAGGAAAATAAAAACAGCAGTTTGTCTCACACAGGGCAGTAAATGACCATTGGACAGTACTACACATACAGTTCTGAAACTCTTCATATCCCAGTACTAATTACCACACAATCTCTTGGTGGCTAATTTGGCTAATATTTTTGGTGGATTTTCTAAAAGGAGTGATATTGTCAATGAACCTGAGAAAAAAGTTACATTTTACTTTTTCCCAAGTGTCATAGCTATCTTTCAGCTGTTGTGTTACTTTTTCTTTGTAGTTATGTTACTAAAAATCATGTTCCCAGAATCATGACTAATATCCAGTGCTTGGTGGGTACCACTATTAGCATGAATAGTTTGTAGATTCTGATTAATTTTCTAGACTTGAATTTAGTATGAAGTACCTGAAGTCCCCTCCTTTTTCAGAGTCTTCCATTTTAACAATGCTTTCTCATGTCACAGACTTAACAATGTTTTTTCTAATAATTCTTTGTCACAGTAGAAATACCCCAAACTACTGATGTAGCATACTCCAAATTTAGATGGTAGCAAGATCTAAGTCTTTAATATCTGTTGGTAAAGGAATCCAAAAGGCTCTAAGGAGATAGTCACACAGGAAAGGAGGAATCCAGGCATTATGTTCTTTTGTATTGAGTTGACTAAACTAAAAATATAGACAAGACAAGAAAAATGGAGGGGTTTTTTTCATTCAGCCCAGTGGCTCATACATACCAAAGTCCTTAGGAGAGAATAGAGTTGAACACAAGGTGCTAATCTGAATTAAAATATAGAATGGCTATCTTACAGCTGTGTTATCTATGATGGGACAAAACCACTCCCCCCAAAAAGCCCTAAAAACAGCAGTTCTAATTTCAGACATTTAATAGTACATGCCATAGTTTTTAAGGTGGTTTATATGTTAATAAATGGTATTATTTCAGCACATGTTTATTTTTATTTTCAAATTGTTTACATTAGGAATTCCACATTCGGTTTACAGTGGTCATAGTTGCTTGTAATATTTTCACCTTCAGGATTCAGTATATAGATATAACTCACTTCTCAGACCAAGTGAAAAGTTAAATGTATTTCATTTTAACACCACAAAATAAAGTAAAACCTTGTTTGGCAGGGGAAGAAAAATTCTAGGCACTGTTTCTCATAAGAACCACCTTTTTGGGAAGATTGGAGGGCATATGGTATTGTGGATGTTCAGAACTGTGTTCATTTATATCTAAGCATTTTCTAATCTGTTTCTATTTTAATCCCAGATTTGATTTGTAAGAGACCAGTTGTTATTAGAGCAATAAAGTAATTTATTGTCCACATTTATTTTCTTTTATGCAATTCTATGCTCTTTCAGTAACTTATCTCAAAGATGAATGATTTTCCATACAAATATTAGTGTTGGAAAGTTACAGCCCATATTCTTCCCCTTAAGGCTTGTATTCTGAATAACTGGCATTCTGTAAACCCTTGACATCAACCTTAGTGATATATTTTAGGAGGAGATTGAAGCACGAGTGGAAAGAATCAACTCTCTCAGTAACTGTGGTCAAGAACTTGCCAATTCTGGTCACTATGCAACTCCTGAGATTCACCAGTCCCTCTCCAGACTACAGCAAGCCTGGTCTGAATTGATCCAAGCATGGCAGGAGCAATATATAAAATTGTTTCAGGCACAAGATTTACAGGTGAGTAGAAAAACATTCAACAAAGAATGCACATACCACTGACGACTTTCCTCGGTATAAACAGCAAATTTGTAAGATGGTATAATGGAAGATATGCTAATAATACCCAGTGTTTAATGTATATTTCACCAGTCCCCAGAAGGCATGATGAGGGCCAAGCACATTCAGTGGTGACAGGACTTTTTAGAAATTGTACCTTTACAAATCAAAGAAATTTCTGTGGAATATATGCTCATATGTTTTTCAAAGGCTATAAAACATAGCAAAATTTGGTCAAACTCTCAGGCAACTGGCAAAAGGCACATACTTAAAATGGAAAATCACTACTCTACCAAATTCTATAACCTCCCCCCAAAAAACATGGAGGCAGGCAAGTAATTAAAAAAAAAAAATTATCTGAAGAAAAATTCAGCACAGACAGAAAACTGTATTTTTCCCTGGCTTTTTTTTTTCTGCGAAAAGAACTCTTTTGGCTGCAGTTTTCCAGAAATACTTCCCTCTAACAGTCATCTCACTTACAAAATTTCTGCTCAAATAGCTTATTGGCAACAGTTAGATATAACTGAAATGGGGATTTTACAATGGGGAATGTCAAGTACCTTAAATAACAGCTGGTGCTACTAGTCCCATCTAAAAAGCTTCATACATATATAAGAACTTAAACCATATGGTAAGGGCTGCTTTCATGCTTCTTTATGTATTACATTCTACTTATTTCAGGTCATGTTACCGTCCTTTTTATTGGCCAGTTACCTTACACAGCACTCTTTACAATATTAGCAAACAAGCTACAAGTACTTGTATTGTACCCTATGTCTTAGACAAAAAGAAATAATCATATTATCAAGGAGAAAGTTACAGTAATAATTGTTACGCATGTGGGTTTTGTAGAATCTAATGCTTATTGCCATCTAGTGCTATGCAGTTAATTTCTTGAATAGCCCTGGAAGTTTGTTTTTTTTATAGCATACTCTACCAAAGTCAGGTTTGTCTCTGTTTTACACCGTGTTTATGACTGCTTTTTTTCCCTATACAGAAATTCTATGGCTATGTGGAACAGACTGAGAGCTGGCTCAGCAGCAAAGAGGCTTTCCTAGCTAATGAGGACTTAGGGGTAGGTGCTCCAAGAAATTACAATTTTGTCTGCAATCAGTCTGGAGAAAAGGGAGCTGCGAAGTATGATGATGTGTTCTGAACCTTCCTGTGATATTTCTCCTTCTGAAGTTACTGCTCCGTCTTGTTGACAGTTTAAGATCAGGTTTCTTTCCTTGACACTTTACACAGGATAGGATTTTCAGTCCCAACAGTAACAAAACAGTCCAACTACTCTGATTATAGCAGGAAAATGAGACTGCATCTCTCTAACTGGTCATATCTGACCAAATACATTTGCCAGCAGTGTGCAAGTCATCACTGCTGTCACTGCTGACACACCCACTGTAGCTTTAAGTTGCCTACCTCAGGTACCAGTAACACTACAATAACTGAAACCGCAGGTTGATGTGTGGGTTGCAAAAGCTATGCAGGATGCTGGATATACATTCTGATGCTTAGCTTACCCTGCACCACATATAGGTAGTGCTACCAAATTAGTTGTCTACAGGAACTACGATTACATCTCAGAGTTCAATGTAGACATAATTGGTACAAATGGTATGAAAAACATATAATGCTAGTGGCTGGTATCTGTCTCTGTAATTTTCAGCCTGGAGGTGTGTATTTACAGTCCCTCCATTGAATTATATGAGACTTAGAAGGAGCCACCCATTTTCCAGTCATATTTAGCTCAGCAGTACAGAAAATGCTCCGTGAGTACTTTCCCTTCCAATGACTCATGTAAGCACCCAGAAGTTCAGATTTTTTTATGACCCATTTTATACCAGCTTTATCACTTCCTTTAGAATAGTGGGAAAGCAGTGTTTATTGCGGTAACAACATTTTGCCACTGATTCTAAAATTAAAAGTGCAGAGGGGTGCTGAAAAGAGAACTCTGAGTCAGTAAGCTTGGGATTCACAAATGTTAGAAGTCAAATTCCATGTTTCTCTCCAGATTAACTGTAATGTCAGACGCCAGTCCTCAGATTCAAATCTGGATCTGAGCTCTTACAAATTCTAGGGGTTGAAACCGAGGCTCTAAGTTTAATCTCTTTCTGCGACATATTTGTTCACTTAACTCTGATCTCAGTTTGGCATCCCTCATTTGCTTCCAAAATAGCATCTGTCTTAAGGTTGATTTATGATTAGGAGCTGATGCTTTAACTCTTGAGAAGTGATATGTTCTATGCAGCAACAACAATATGCAGGAGAAGCTAAGCACCCAGCAGTTAATTCAGGTTTGACCCTGAAATAATGGCCTCAGACGATGCATAGAACATTATTTAGGCCCCAAGTCTCAGAATCAATGCCAATAAATTTCAAAGATGTATAAATTTTCTTGACAGATTTCAGATGTGGGGTAAATGCCATTTAGCTTCTGGATTATCAGTGTTGTGGATGGAAAAACTCTGACTGAAAGCAACTTCCCTTTGTTGAATTCTATCCAGGACTCACTGTCCAGTGTGGAGAGCCTACAGCGGAAACACACACAGTTTGAAAAAGCCCTGGAAGCTCAGATGGAGAAAATTGATGAGATGGCTTCATTTGCTCAGCAGCTAATGCAGAACAAGCATTATGACTCGGACAACATCACCAACAGATGCCAGGCTGTTCTGAGGAGGTGAAGTCAAACCCTTCCTATGTCAGCCACCCATCTCTTTTGCAATGAGACTCTCCCCATGTGACTCATATCTTTAAATGATTTAAGAGAACCATAAACTGGTTTGCATTTACTCAGCTTTGCACTTTGCACTGTGATCTTGCCAAACGGGCCTGAGTCTAGTCAATATTTCATTAGGAGGTTTCCAAAATACAGTTAAGTGGAGGGGGAGCAGGATTCAGAAAAAGGCAGTTTTCCTGTAATTCTGTATTCTGGCCTGTCCTGAGGGACAGTGCTGCAAATAAAATGCAGAGGCTTGCTGTACCATTAAATACTTAATTATGATTAAATAACATCAAAAAAGGTCATTTGCTACACAACTGCTTTTTCACTGCTCTAATGGGGTTGATCTTAAAGCCCTGCTCAAATTATCTATTAGGGCATTTGCAATTTTTCTGATCAGACCTTGCCCTTTAATGTGAATTATTTTATTTCTCCTAGCACTTTGCATATTGTTCATCTTAAATGCAGACAGTAGAAGCAGTTGTGTTCACTGCCACATGTACATCTTTTCGTGGTAGGTGAAAAGATATACGTAAAATTTATGAAGAGAGATTGGGGATCCCTTACAATTAAAGTGAACATTAGTTTATCAATATGATCAAACTATCTCATGACTGCACTAACATGAATAAAGTGCTGCAGGCCCACATTTGGAAAAAGATGAAAGGATGGTGTAGTTTTGGTTTACCACTGACAAATACCATCATACTCACAGGCTTTCCATATAAGAAACATGCTGTGTTTATGTTCTCTTGTACCCTGAAAGGCAATAATGGTGATTCCTAGAACAGTTATCATATATATAGACTTTATGTGTACTTTAAACATATCTGTCTGCTAGTAATCCTTCCTATAGTGTCCTGAGCATCTTCTCTGACAGTCCAAATCATGGTAGGCTGCATATTATGGACATTTCTCTCCCAGAGAATGGAGGGTAGATCACATGTGGTTTAGAGGTGAAAATCAAAAACCCTTATCCTATCTAATTCACTCTGTGGCTTTTACCTCACACATCTGTCTTCATCTCAGAAAAGAGAAACTGCTGGAGAATGCTGCTGCTCGCAGACATCTGCTAGAGGAATCAAGGCTTCTGCAGAAGTTACTGAAGAATTCCTTTGAGGTACAATTACACAAGATTCATGGTATTCCGGTTTCTTAAAACATACTGCGCTGCATAGATCTGAATCCCTGAAGGGATTTACTGTGAGAAGAATCAAGGAACTGAGTCTGGAATGAGATGATATTGGGAAAGATGAGGATAAGGGCGAAGGGATATTTTTCAGCTTTCAAGTCACAGCTTCCCTCCAGTCACAAGATGAAAGATCTACTGTGCATTGGACACCAGCAAAATCCAGAAGAAATAAATGCATTACAAGGGAATGTGCTACCATTTTAAAATTCATGGGAAAACACAAAACAGTTCAGTTCTTGTGAGATACTGACAGCAGATTAGAAATAGGGAGATAATTGCTCTTTCTCCCCCATGCACACAGATGTACACACACACGTGCCCATGCACTTTCTCACTTCATGGGGACTATCTCATAGACGCAGCCCCCTTTCCAGGTAACAGTGCTGGTAGACAGAGGTATAGGGGTGACTTCATTATGAAAGACAGGAGAGGATTAGGGAAACAGAATCTCAGAAGGACAACTCATTTGTGTCCCCACTCACTAGTCCCATGTTTTATAGATATTAGAGAAGAGCCTGGCAGGTTAGAGTTGAAGAAACACTGAAGGTTTTCTCTACTTCTGTTCTTTCCTCCCCAAAGGTGGCTGCCTGGATCAATGAGAAGAACAGCATTGCCCAGGATGATAGCTGGAAGGATCCAAGCAATCTGCAGACCAAACTGCAGAAGCACCAGACTTTCCAAGCAGAGATCATGGCCAATAGAAATCGTCTGGACTCCATCAGATCTGTGAGAGAAGCAGGGTTGATGGCAAGGGTGGACAACTGGCATGAAAGACTCTGCAGACAGTCTGAGTTACAGTGATCTCAAACAAGCGAGGGGGGATCACTGTCCCCTCACTGACATCGTTCACCTTGTCTCTGAGGGGACTGGGAAGCTTAGTCTTTTAGTCCATCAAGAACTTTGTCCATCAGTTTCTTTCAACTTCTTTTTTATTGTGTACTGTGAACTTACTGTCTATATTCACTGTGAATGTAATGGAAAGAGATGGGTGCTTTCAATGAAAGCAATCCACTGACTTCAGGGACTTCTCTCTGGGGTGATGCCACTTTAGAGGTACACCTGTTTATTTCCAGCAGGACACCTAGCTGATTGGATGCACAACTTCAAAAGTCAAATAAGATTTATCCAACAAAAAAGATCAAGAAGAGTTTTCAAGTGTTGCATTTGCAGAGACATGCTAGTAGGAGAGATATGAGGGAAGTCTGACAAGCTTTGTCAGATACTTGGCAGAAGCTGTGATCAGATGATGAGTTTGGAAGGACAGACTGTTACATGTTTATTAACCTTATTTTCAGCACAGGGCTTACTAGCTGTATTTTGCAATAGATAACTAAGTGTTAAAGGTAGATTCCCTCCTCAGACTCACTCGCATCCAGTATTGTAGAACCCTTTTCTTTCTTTCTTTCTTTTTTTTTTTGTTTTTTTTTTTAAACTTTTAAGTCCCCTGTGTGCAGACACAGCAGAGGGGGTTAAAGGGTGGAGTTACAATTCTCTCTAAACTAATCTGTTTTTAAAGAGTTGTTTGCACAATCTCTTTCTCACAATTTCTTGATGTCCTGTCTTTTTTGTTGGAAATAGCCTTAGTAGTTGCTTTTTAGAAGAAAATTAACATCTGATGTCCTGGTATAGCATCTTTTTCTTGCTGTGCCTCCTCTTCCCTATTCCAAAATGTAGAAACAGCTCAGTTTAGCTTTCTAAACCAAATTTGGTCCCAGCTTAAGGATATACCTACACACTCTTATACCTGATGGAGGTCTTGCTGTGCCCCCTCTACCTGTTCTTCTGCCAACCTGTTAATCATCTGCAGCTCAAGATTTAGAAATGCAGATAGACTTTTATTACATAATATAGTGGTACAATGGTACATGGTTAAGAGGGTTTATCATCTCATACAGTGGTTCACTTGTATGAGAGAGTTCTCGCTTAACATTCAAGGAAGTGAATAAAAAAGGACAGGTGGCTGGGCAATTTCAAACAGTGATCACAGAATGTGGGACATCACAGAAAAAACTGAGTGCTTGCAAACTAGGCTCCCTGCCAGCTTTTAGGCAATGTAGCTGTTGTGTAATGAAGATTCTCTTTACTCTTTGTCTTCTAATATTGTCTTCTAGCATTTAAAATAGTTTTAGAGGCCAGAAAAACAGGAAAATCAGTCTCTACCCTAGTTTCAATAAGTATTTTGCTTTTATCTGTTTTTTCTTTGTCTCTGCAGCCTCTATCTGTTACATCAGGAGGTGATGGCTATGGCCTGCCCCTTACAGAGCAGTGCCAGTAGACTTTATTTATGGAGGCAAAAGTGATATATTCTGCTGCATTCAGCAAAGGAAGAAAACTTTGACTGTTCTCTCTGCTACAGGAAGGGGAAAAGATGCTCCGTGAGAGGCACTATGCCCCTGAAGCCATTCAGTCCAGACTACAAGAAATGGAAGAGCTATGGGAGGAACTGCTAGCAAGTTGCCAGGATAAACAGGCCAAGCTGCAGGATGCTTACAAGGTAATACAGGGATGCCAGTGGTTGGGTCTTGGTGTCATTTCCAGAGATAGCATGGCTGCCTGGCTACACATCTCATCTACGAGTGTGTCACTTGATATAATCAGACCTGATTCCTCAAGACCATTAGAGCAAAGAATCTAATAAGTGTGGATTGATTGAATGGAATCAGTGGGAGAATTGGAGATCCCTACGAAGGGAGAAGGATTTGTAGGCTGAGTTCCCTTCTGCTTTCTGCTGCTGGTTTAGATTAGGATTCCAGAGAGGGATACTGAGGGAAAATGTGTTCACTCATATATGTCAACTCTCTGCATCTGTCCCTATGGCATCTTTTCTACAACACATTGAGAAAGAAGCCCATGGCTGCTTTTCATACTCTCAGCTCCAGGCACATGACTTCTCATGACTATGAGTTTTGCATGGGCTATCAGAGACTCTATGGGTATAAAATAGAGCTCTCCTTTTAAATGGCTTCCTTTTAAGGTACTGTGTCCCTCATTTGTATTTGTGCAACACAAGTAAGATTAGTTCTTGATATTCTCTGCATCTGTTCTTGCGTTCACTCTGACTGAATTCTCTTCTTCATTTGGACAGCCATCATATCTGGGAAAAGTTCACTGAGCAGTGGGAAGCTTCTCCATGTTTGTGTGTAATTCCTACTGAAAGTGGCCAAAATTTTTATATCATATTGTCTGTCCTAAAGGTTTGAATGACCTTTTCTTGTCGCTTGTCCTCAGGGCCTTCATTTTCAGCGAAGTGTAGAGGATATGGAGAAATGGTTGGAAGATGTGGAAAATGAGTTGAAAGCACCATATAGTAACAATGATCTGGTGGTTTTGAACAGTCACCTGAAGAAACAAGAGGAACTGGAGGAAGATATTGCTGGCCATAGGGACCGGCTGCAAGAGCTCGTGGTCACAGCTCAGCAATTCCGGAAGGAGAAACATTTCCTTGCTGATGAACTAGAAGAGAGAGTGGATCAAGTAGTGCAGAGGTGTGAGAGTGCCTGGCCTGCCTCCTGCCATCTTTTTCCTACTTTTATCAGCCTTTTTCTTCCCTGCATATTTTTTTTCTTCTCTGCATCATTCTAAAAAGAACATTTTGCATTCATTCCTTATTAATCTGTGGTCCTTATTGGGTTCCCTTTAAAACCTGCAGATACAAAAGTCTACGTGATCCTCTGCAGGAGAGACGTGGAAGTCTGGAGGCAAGCAGACTTCAGTACCAGTTCTTCCGAGATGTTGATGAGGAGTTGGCCTGGGTTCGTGAGAAGTTCCCCATGGCTTCCTCCAGGGATTATGGCCAATCCCTGGCAACTGTTCAAAGTCTACAAGAAAAGCACCAGGTAAAGTCATGTGAGAACCATTGTCAGTCTTTAGAATCAAAGAGAGAACACGGAATTCAATTTGCCTCAGGCAAACTTCATCTGCTGTGCTTTGGCTACAGGGGTCATGATGCCAGGGATTACTCTTATCCTTTTCCTATAATAATGACATTTTTTGAAGGATATGTCCATGACTTGGCAACATGTGGGATTCCATGCTGCTTATCATTGCAATGGTGTAGGTACCACACCATATGCTTTTCTGCAGACACATTGGCTCTTTCTGTGAACTGAGTTCGAAACCTGGCCTTTGCAGTACAAAATAGATTTTACAAACTGTTGTGCATGCTGTCATAGCTTCCTTGGGCAACAGATGCCCTAACAACTATACTTCAAAACTCAGTAAGTACATCCAAGCAAGCTCATTGCTCAGATGTCTCAGGAAAACATCTTTCCCCAAAACTCTTTCTACTCTGGAGGGAGGGAGTTAACAGGATAGCATGATGATCCTTGTCCGACCTTCATTCCAGTGGTAGCTTTCAAGATAGCTGTTGAATTGTTTCACAAGGTTCAGATGGGCCATCAAAGAAAGGAGTGCCTGGAACACTGTCATCTCAAATACCAATAAAACAGCAGCTGCCTTCTGAATTGTTTTTTAATAAGGAGCAAACACAGGGTGGAAGGAAAAAAACCCAACCACCTGCTAAAAGTTTCCAGCTATTGGTATTTAATGTTAGCAAATGACAGCCCATTTAAGTGCCAGGTCAATGTCTCTGGGGAAAATCTATGCAATCTGCAATAGGGCTGGGAAAGACAGAAGATCTTATAAAGTGGGAGTGTGTGAGATATATATGCATACAGAGATGGAAGGCCCAAGCATTTGGTGCAATCTGCATGTCTACAAATAAAAGTCCAAACTTACAAAAAATTTGAAATGTCCCCAGGATAAAAAGTCAAGACTGCTACAGGTGACATACTAGGACAGGGATGAAGTCTCTTAAAAAGTTGATTTATCCTAGGTGTACTCACAATTTAATGAAGAATTGTAAAATGTTTTTAAATGCATCTTCCAGAATATTCCTGAGTAAGACCCATGGGTATATCCCGAATAGTTTGTACCTTCTTAGTATTCTGTGCAATTCTCTTATTGTAAAAATTCTGTATTTAAGGAAGATGAAGTTGTTGACTTTGAGATTAGACAGTAAGAACGAAAAACTTGTTTCATCATGTTTAAAAGTATAAATGTTGTTATGTGTGCAATTACTCCTAAAAATTATGAGCTGATTGACATGGTAGGGAAGTAATTAGGTTCACAAAAGAAAGGAATTCCTGAGCTGAATTAATCTGAGACAATATTTGGGATAACTGAAGGAACAGTGGAGATACTGCTTTAGGCTACAATTATCTTTGTGTTAATTGGACAGGTCTCAAAATATTTCAGTGAACTGTGGGAATGGAAGATACAGACCATAACACCAGTGCATAATAAAATACCAATTCTTCCTGCCATTTTGCTTCTTATTCTCCTGGAAGCAGGATTAAAATATAAGCTTTGAATTCTCAATCTTTTTGTAGCTAGAGTCTCTACACTTTTTTTTAATGTTGGCTTACAGGCAAACAAATGTCAGAGGTAACATAACAGTCAAGAATTAAATATACAGTTAGTTCCACCCTCTATTGTTTGTCTTAATGAGCCAGATTTGCAAAATGTGGTCCTTGGTTTGTTACCAAAAAAGAGATTGTGCGTGAAATGTATCAACCTTAAAAAAAAAAAAAATTAACAAAAAAAAACCAAACTAACCACCCCCACCCCCCCAAAAAAAAAACAACAAAAAACCCCTGTCTTGCAAAACTATATTTACACACAAATATAATGTGCGTACACACAGCTGCTTGGTTTGGAACAGTTTCACTCCCTTACTCACTCCCCTTTTTTTTAAATTCCTGTGGTTATAAATGAAGTACTGTGAATACATGTTCCTAAATGTTCAACTGCAAAGTTGTTCTTCATGCTGCTAGCTTATTATTAATAGACAGTACAAGATGTTTTATAATCTTTGCCACTGGATTCCATTCTGCTGGGGTCAGATATGGTGTCAATTTTCAACAACATAGTGGCTGTCTTGAAATTAATAGGGGGAAGTTAAAGGCAAGATTAGAATCAGAGTTCTTTTCCAGCCAAGTCTGATACTTAAGTTGAAAAAGCAGCTCCCCTCCTCAGAGAGGGTGTCTCTTCTACCTTAACTGAGCACTGCAGTCTAACTCTGGAACTGCATGTTTCATAGCTGTGAAAATAAACAGAACAATTGTAAAATTGTGCTCAAGGTGCTCAGGCATAGTTAGCTGTGGAATGCACATCCGCCTACAGACAAATTGACAGCATGGTCCTTGCCCACCCAGGCAAATATCATATGAGGGGGTATATGGAGGTATGCATATGGTTTTAAGATCTACCAGTCTTTAAAAATTGATTTCAAGTAAAGTCTTTCAGAACTGCTTCAGGTAGTTTTCTTCTCTCCTTGTCCTCTTGGCTGCCTTGGTAGTATGTGTACCCACAGCATTTGCAATGGCTGTTATGCAAAGCTGCATCTTCTACAAAGGTATTGGCAAGTGATAAATATTGATGAGCAGGTAAATTGATTGTTCTTCCCTATACTCATTTTAATTCAAGAAACACCATGTAATGGGGTGGAAGTGGCTATATTTCAGTGAAATCTACAGATAAGAGGTTTGTGGTTAGAACCTCTTCCCTCCACACTCTGAGGTGAATACACACCAAGGTCCAATCTTCATGGCTATATTTGATTTCTATAATCACTCCTTCACCCCAAAAAACTCCTCCACACCACTTTGAGCATTCACTCAGACTTTGTATCTCTGACACATCTTTGTGTATAGAAAACAAATTTATAATGGAGTTACATGACTATGCTATCTGGTATAAAAATCTCCACAGCTTTTATTTTTGGTCTGTCATTTCACTTTTTACTCTTTCCAGAATTTGGAGAATGAGATAAGCAGTCGGGATGCTTTGACTAAAGCAGTGCTCAGTACAGGGCAGAAACTGGTGAGGGGAGGCCACTCAGCCTCTCGCAAGATTATGGAGCATCTGAAGGAGCTTGAGACTTCTGTAGAAACCTTGAAGGCAGAGGCTCAAGAGAGGAGACAGCGGCTTATGCAGTCATATGAGTCCCATCTGTTCCTGAATGAGGTAAAGATGGTTCATAAGAGATTTATTTTGGTCTTTCCTTGCTTAAAAGAATCTATACCTATATTGTTGAATGGATGCAAGTGCTGAGATAGGAGCAGAATTCATACCGTCCTGATTTTTCATATCTGATAAATATGGATGCAGTGAAGAAATAACAGTTACTTTTCCAACTGCAGTGAGGGATAAACATGTAACCATAATTACTGGGTTCAGGGTACACATTTTTTTGAATAGTATCTGCTAGACCGCATTACAGGAAGGCACCTAAGCTGCTCTGTGTTTTCACTGATGTGTCTCTTTGGGTACCACTGCTTTCCCGTTTTGTCTTGACCTAAATCACAGCTGCGTTCAGGCTCATCCTTGTATTTTGTACAGCTACTGGAGGTGGAGGCATGGCTGGCAGAGAGGAGCTTCATTCTGGAGACCTCTGATTATGGGAAGAATGAAGAATCCACGCAAGCTTTACTTCGTAAACTTGAAGCTACCAAGTTGGACATGGATGGTTTCAGGCCCCGGATCGAGAAAGTACAGGAGACAGGTGCCAGCTTGATAAACAAAGACAGCCCAGAGAGGTAGGAAAATGAAAACAGGTTTCTGTTCCAGGTCTAACAGAAATGCCCAGAGAAGGCAAATACAGAAAAGTTCAACCTTCAGTAGCTGTTTGATGGCTCATTCAGAAATATGACTGCAAGCGACATCAATCCTTCCTTCACCAACGTCACACACACTCAACTGCCCAAAGGCTTGATGATTTTTTTAATGTTTTCATGAGACTTGTTAACGACAGGCCAATTAGTGCAGATCAGCTTCTTTGTCCATTGTCTATTCCCAGGAACTGTCACCTAGTTCTCATTTACCATAAAGCTTCAAAAAACACTGTGCTTGGGAAAGGAAACAGACCGTCTTGACAGTTCACTGTTTTTCATTGCCAGTTTGCTTTTATATCTGGGGAGGAGGAAGGAGAAAGAGCAGCCATTCATATGAGATACTTTAATTTCCTGAACTAGCTGGTTTTAAGGGCTTGGCATAGCTCACTCTATGATGTCTGGCTTATTCTGTATTTTGAAGGTGTTGCAAATTCAACCTGTCAGAAAAGACAATGTTCAAAAAGAACAGTAAAACAAAGACATACCTTCTGATTCTTGTTCTTTGCAGTCCAGCCATACTTTCAAAGCTCCAGGGGATCCTAGCAGACTATCAGTCTCTCCTACGGAAGGCTGAGACCCAGAGAAAACGCCTGCAAGAACAATTCCAGCTCTATCAGTTTGAAAGAGAATTCCAGCTGGTGGATGCATGGCTTTCCAGTAAACAGTCTGTAGCAGAGTCCGATGACTATGGACAGGACTTAGATGATGTTGAGGTAAAAGAAAATGAAAGGTATCATATGTATTGTGTGGCAAAGCAGGAATGTATTTGCTGCAAGTGTAGCTGCTGACAGTGAAGTATGTTACAGTCACAAAAACTAAGTTAATCTCTGCAGCAAGAACTCGTACTGGTTTCTGTCTGCTTATACAGGGCTCTCTGAGGTAGCATCCTCTGACAGAAAAAATAGGTGCATCAGAAAGTTAGCTCTTTCTTGGGATAAGGTAATGTCAGCACACCTGGCGCTGCTGACCCTGATTATAAATTTGACAGGGCCTAAAAATTTTGATGTGACCAGGGCCATGGTCTTGTAACAATTTCAGTGGAAACCACTGGGATGCAGCGTTCACACCTCTGGCTGCTGATTTCAAGGATAAAATTCTCCTCAGGGCACACAGTGCAGAGAGGTATAATTCCTGGTGTCCACTCTACAACCGCTGCATATGTGGACAGCCTACCAGTTATGTTTCTTAGCTTTTGATCTGGGCGGCATCTGTTTGTCAGGATGTGGGTGATTTTTCTCTGTGGCATAAGTTGTTAAATGATGAAGAAAATAGATGCCGCCTTCTGACTCCAAATCATCTGGGTTTACCAAGTCATTTGCACTTGTAGACTGCAATACATAGCTTTTGTGTTATACAGTACAGAGAAAGTGATTCATTCTGCCTCTCTCATAGAGGTAGGCAGAAATTCTTACATCTAAATCTGTGTTCCCATTTATTCCATAGGTGCTGGAGAAAAAGTTTAAAGATTTTGTAAATGAGGTGAAACCTCTGGGACATTCCAAAGTTGTCTTCTTAAATGAGTTGGCATCTAAACTAGAGAAGGATGGCCACAGCAAGATGGACATTATTCAGAAGAGAACAAAGCAAATCAATGAGACATGGGAGAAACTCTGCCATGCCATCCATGCAAGGACAGAGGTAAGAAATACATGAAAAACTGGAGCACTGAATTCCCTGCAGTTTTCCATGTCTTTCCTTTCCCAAACCAGTGCATTGCTCTTGTTGGAACACAAGGTTTATAAGAGCAATGGGTGTATTCTGTTCCATTCTTTCTTGATCTATTTCCCTTTATAGCCACTGCTTACCCTACTGTTCCTGGCAAGGCTTATACTTGAAAGATATTTATCAGCCTAGCGTAATTCTGTTTTCCTTAATTCACTGCTAGCTCTGGTTTCTTGAAAAACTAAGCCAATCTAATGGTTTACCACCACTAACAGGACGCCAGCTCTGGCACTTGTTGGACTCTTTATTGAACTACTTCAGCTCATTAAACAAGATGAAAACTCTCCAGATTTCTTTGCTGAGTTAGTTACTTGAAGTCAAAGAAGGGTTATGGGAGAGAAGGTGATAGAGGACATAGAGCCAAATCCTCTACCTTTTGGCAGCAGTTAGCTGTTAAATTAGCTCACCCCATCTTGTGAAACTGCAGTCACAGATGTGTTTGGAAAAGCAGAGAGGACATATAGAACTCAACATTTTTGTTTGCTTTAAGGAGAATGTAAAATGTCAGATATCCTCAACTCTTTCTTTCACTGCCGTTACATATGCATTTTGCTCATGAAGTAGCTCAAGCCCACTATTGTCTGTTAGCAGCAGTAAATGCATGACAATTGTTAATTTATTTGTTAATTTAATTGTTAATTTAATTTTAATTTAATTGTTTGAATGTAAAATGGTATTAGAACATTTTTTAATCCTCTCATTTCAGAAAACTTAATTTTCACTTAACTCCTCTTATTTTCACTTTTTGCAGTGTAGGCCTCTACTCCAAGGAAGTTTTTTAGGACACTTTCTGTGGTCAAGTGAGCTACCTTTAGAGGGCAAGTCGTGCTCTCTATCTTGATCATTCTTCTTATGTGGAGATAAATTGCTCTTTGAGACATCTGTGTCTTTCCATTGACGAAGAGAACTTGGGGAAATTAGGTTAGCTTGAACACTTTCAGGTGACTTAATTGGGAAGGTATTTCACTCCCATTCTTGTTCAGTCTGTACTGCATTAGGACATATCAGGGTTGCCTTCTTTTGTTCTGCAGACATGATAGTATTACCATTAAATTATTTCTTTACTCCAGAATCTAAGAGCAGCCCATCAAGTTCACCAGTATGATCATGATGTGGATGAAGTAAAGGGCTGGATGCAGGAGAAAGAGGCAGTGGTGGATATAGAAGATTATGGCTATGATCTTCCAGGTGTACAGACACTTCTCAGCCAGCTTGAGGGAGTAGAGGTAAGAGGATCTGTCATGAAGCAGTGGCAGAAAAGCATAAATGGCAAAAATAAAAGGAGACTGATGCTTGATTTGAAATCCTCTCAAGTGCCTTGTTTGCAGGCCAGCAAAAGATAAATTTATTGCACCCTGAAATATTCTTTGTCCTTCATAGAAGGCAGCCTTTTCCTCCTGTTTTTAACATTGTGATATATTATTAATGGTTTTGCTTCTAAGGATGAGCTTCTCTTCTAAAATCTATTCCAAAGTGTTATTATAATTTCAAAGGTGTCACCTGAACTACAAGAGACTTCAGCTCCACACTTATCAAAATAATCAGTGTCTCACATCTAAAGAAGCTTCTTTGATGCTTGATGATGAATGTTAAAAGGTATTAGGAGGAAACTGAGAGGAAAAGCCTTGACAGAGTCATATTTCCAGCCTCTCTGCAGCCAGTGGCTAGAAAAGCAACTACCTTTAAAATCAGCTTTTGATAGATGTAAGTAGTGACTTGGTCTTACAACCTATTCTGTCTCTGTTCCAGAGAGATCTAGGAGCCATCATGAAAGAGCTGGAACGGATTCGGGGAGAGGCTTGGCATCTCAGCCGCACATACCCTCAAGTCAAAGAAAACATCATGGAGAGACTCACAGATGTGGATGAGTGCTGGGAAAACCTGGACAAGAAGTTTCTGGAGAGGAAGGCAAGACTAAGCCAGGCAGAACAAGTCCAGCTCTACTTCAATGACTGCAGGGAGTTGATGTATGTGTTGGCCCCCTGAGTTTGGCAGTGGGCCTTATTTATTGTCTTTCCCATATAGGATTTTCTAAATTACACCTGTTAGTTATTTTATTCCTGTCCAGGTGCTCTGCAGCTTGCTCGCAAATCTCTTTGAATAATAATACATGGCATCTTCTCAACAGCACTTCACAGAATTTACTACACATTAGAGGTGACCGTGGCACTCCACCTCAGCACAGTATCCATGACAAACCCACATTTTTTAGACTATTTCTTAGATGGTCTTGGAGTATTCAGTCACTCTAGATAGATTTGGTAGTCTGACCATTCCAATGGAAAATACTGTTGATTCTGTAGGAAGATGGGGGAGTCTCTGCTAGATAGTCAAGTAATTTGTACACCTGTACAGACACTAGTGCCCATTTTTCTCAGAGTCAAAGCAACTACATTAAAGATAACCTTCTAGAATAGGTTAGCACTTGCTCAAGTGCTGAAAGTGTTTTGCACACATGTATTTAATGCCATTGCCCATATGCACACACTCCTCTGCCCATTCTTATTAGGGGTCAGTTTTTGGAAGAATTAAATTGCTGGGAAATGCCATGATTTTTTTTTTCCTTTTTTAATCTGAATTAGAACAAAATGCTGAGTGTTTAAACCATCTACAAAACATATTTTTTAAAAAAGGTATGTTGAGCTAAACGTCTCATTTTGTTTAAATCAATCATGCCCAAATATCTATTAGCAGAGGTCTAATGTAAAAATTGAAATAGCTAATGGAAATATGCTATACTCAAAGTGGCAGAGCAACATTAAAATACTATATTTTGTCATTTTAATGTCATTTTCATCAAAATTGATACATTTTTTATGGAAATTGTGTTTTTTAAACAGTATTTTTCACAGAAGTATGGACATTTTAAATTCAGTGTAGTTAATCAAAGAGTTAGTCCATGACAGGGGTAGAAATACAAAGACAGTGAAGTGGTTACCACTGACTGTTGGACAGTTACTATGCTAAGGGATAGACCCTGAGCTCAGGTAAATCAAGATGCATTGGTTTATCCCAGTTGAGGCTCATGGAGTAGAAAACTTTCCTTTAAAAAGCATCTGTCAATATGCTTCTTTGCATGAGTGCTCTGTATGTATATGAAGTACTTTCATGTATGGTGATAAGATTAAATGGACATCTGAAAGTCTGTGTCCCTGTACCATGTATAAAAGTACTGCGAATGTGTGCAGCCTAGGCATTTGCAGTTACAGTTCCATCTGAGGATTTGAATGTGCAGTGCTTCAGTATGTATAGATGATGCAGCTGCCTTTCTAACAGGCTATTGAAACAGCACTGGGAATATTGTATCAGGTTACAAAAATCCATAGATGCGTGAGTGAACTTTCATGAATGTGTTTTTGTATTCATATCTTTCATAAGCAAACAGAAGTCTGTATACTTGTAACCACAGCCACGAGATGTGTGCATTCCTGAGCATCCAACAGATTCCGATTCCTTCCCTTTTTACCCTTTTGACTCTATTCTTTAGGGCCTGGGCCAATGAGATGCATGCACTAGTGATATCTGAGGAACTGGCAAATGATGTCCTGGGAGCTGAACTGCTTATCAAGCGTCATGAGGAATACAAGCGTGAGATAGAGAAGCAGTGGCTAAAATATGAAGAAATGCAGCGGGCAGGAGGTGACCTGATGAAGAACAGACATTTCATGTCTGTGGAGGTGTGTTGATGAGTTAAATATTTTACAAACAAGAGTGAACAAAGACGACATCAAACAGGCAGGAGTTGCAGCTTTGTCTCTCTTTCAAAACAGAACTAAACAGGACAATCGGGTTCTCTATTATTAAAACCTGCAGACTTTATGTGACATGTAGAAAAAGAAAACACCCTTTGAAGTTCTTACTCCTCTAGAAACTGATTTTGAAGCTGTCCACAAAAGAATAACTACTGGACTGATGATGGCTATGTGGGGGGGTAGGGAGGTATCACTACTCCATAGAAAAGATGTGCCACATAAATGAGATGTTAGCATTTGACTACACAAGACCTAGGATAAAATACATCACAATGCAATCAACTATAGGATGGACTGATGTCCCTGAGCACACCAGAAGAAATGTAATTCTTCAGAGATGTTACAGAGCAAAGGGGCAAGAATGTTAACATTTCTGTGATCTTGTTATCTAGTACATTTAGACTTTGACCTTTGCAGTGGTCCCAACCTTGTCTTAATACCGTCTGTAGATCCAGAGATCACATTGTCAAAAACGTCTTCAGAATTTATCCAAGATTACATTACTTCTGTTGTAGAAAGAAGTAGAGAACTTTCCGCAGTTTAAGGCTCTCCATTGTTGCCTTGCCATAAATGGATGTATTTGTTGAATCTTCTGGTTCTCACTAGTTCTATAACACAAAATGCCTTGGTATAAAGTTTCGTCATGGGAAAGCATATAGCAGAATATTGGTCATACAGTATGTGGAATATGCATACAATTATAATATATAGCTATACAACATACAGGCTAAATGAATTCAAGGAAGAAAAATGAGGACTCAGGCATCTTTTCTAAACTATGTTAACACCACAAAGTTATCTAGAGGTCATTTTCTGGATCATGAGGGCAGACTACTGCTAGTTGGCTGTCACATGAAATTCTGATTAGATTTTGCACCTCCTGGCATTGCAAATGTTATTTTCCTAGATTGAAGAAAAACTGTTAGAGCTGTCAGAACTGATGAAGAAGGTAAAGGAGAGCTGGGACATGAGGAAAGAGTTATATGAAGAAAACTGGGAGATTCAATTGCTCCGCAGAGAGCTAGAACAAGCAGAAGCATGGCTGGCTGCCAAGGAGAGCTTTCTTTCAGATCCTAGCTATGGGGTGAGTAAAGACAGCACAATACCATTGAGAAGCCTCTTAGCATATACAGAATGCTTGGAGCATGTATCGGCTCAGGCCTAAAGTTAATCACAACCTAAACAGTAATGCACCCTTGAGATTACAAAGGGCAAGAGCTCTGACCTCTTACAGAAGTAAGCCCAGGCAGTTGCTGCTTTTTACATGGTGATTGGCTCCAGGAGGTGGTGGCTTCCAGGGGGTGGTAGAAGACTGGGGAGAATTCCAGACCATTTTTTCACATAAATAAGATAACTCACAGAGGGTTCAATCTTCCCTGTCATGCTGAGAGTCTGTTTTGAAAGGAAAAAGGGGTTTTCCCCACTTCGTGTTGCGTGGTAGAATGTTTTGCACAGGTGGCTTGATAGCTAGCTTGTAAATCCCTATTTAAACACCCGCATCCATAGTTTTGGTTTTTTTCTCATTGTTGACTGTCTTCTGATAGTTTATAAGATGGGAAAACAAAATAAACCCAGGTATTGAAAACTAAGCCAAAAGCAAGACAGGTTTAAGATGCATCTATTGTAGGGCAGGAATAAACTGTGTGGCTGGCACATGCTGGAATCCACGTACTTAATCTGTATGTAAACAGTTATAGTTGGAAGCCATGGGTACCACATGGCTTCGCAGAAAAAAGAAGGTTGTTATTTGAGCTTTTTTTCATGTACAGCAGACAGACTGCAAGGTACGGACCTTCTTTTTAAGTGTAAATTAAGATTTTTCACACACTACCGGGGGTTTAGACATTCAATTACAAAAATTTCAGAATCATCATTTGGCTAAATAGAATGGGATGAAAATCTTAGCTATTATTGCTTCTGATAGACCTGATTTTGGACTTCCATATCTGATAATTTTTCCATTCAGGATTCAGTGTCTGAAGTAGAGGAATTACTGAAGAAACATCGTGATTTTGAGAAGATGCTTGCAGCTCAGGAGGAGAAATTTGCTCAGCTCAGCAGGAAAACTAAGGTGAGAAGTAGAAGGTTGATGAGCTGTGTATGAATCAGGATGATGAGGATCCTTGAATGTCTGGGCCTCAGTCACTCCATAGAAGAAAGAACTCCTGTGCTGAGGTGGAGTAAATGAGTGACCAAAGCTGAGAAACTGCAGATAGAGCAGCTGAGAATGAGACCTGTATGTAGACCAAAAGAGTCCAACTAGCTTGCAAAAGCTCTAGAGTAGAAGTGGAAGCTTGCTTCTGCCAGAAGCAGCAAAAAGGGTGTGTAGTGCACATTGCTGTGGGAGAAACAGAGTGATGCTACACAGATAGAGAGATTTTGATTCATTCAGTATTTGAGGAGGGACCTGCAGCCACCTGACAGTGCTGGAGGATAGCAAAGGGGTGAAAATAAAGGGAGACCTAGGCAGAGATAGGCCTTTTTCCTTCTGACATCAGAGTTCTACAATGGATTGTATTAAGTACCAAAAATATTCAGTCAGCCTCTCAGATCCTGTTTCAATGGTTTTAAATTATTTTCCTGACATAACCAGCAAAACATAGCTTTTGTGTTTGGCATTAGGCTAAAAATTAGCTTAGCTGAGTCTGCCTTTTGTTCAGTGATTTGCAAATTGACTAAATGAAGGGACAAAGGTCCTCCACTCTAAAATTTTTTGTGAGAACACCCCTGGATACTTACTGTTCCTACAGCAAACTTAAAGAAGCAGTGTCACAGAAAAGAAGCATAGTTTCTCTAGAGCTTATTGAAGACTCAGCTTCTAGGGAACTTAGCAAGGGCAGGATTCACTGTATTTGAGATTAACTACCATCAGTATTCATGGCTCAGCACATAGCAATTAAGTTCAGTTCGAATTCTAAGAATGCCAATGGAGGTAGAGGCCATAAAATTCAATGCCAGGAGAGAGTGTATTTGAAAAACTATTCCTGCTTAAAATGAACAAAAAAATAGTAGGTAAATACCCATGAGTGCAATGAAGGTAATTTTTAAAAGTGTAATACTTTTGTCCTACAGAGGGAGAAGAATCTTCAGAAACAAGTGGACACAGAAGAGAGTGAGCAGAAGGATAAAGGCAAAGTTGTACGGGTTCCCTCTCTGAAAAGAAAAACATCTGACAAAAGGAATGCACCACCAAAATTGACAGAGATAAAGAGAACAACACAACTGCCATCTGTGCCCTTACCCAGCCTGTCCTGGAGGGCCCCACTTGAAACTATTTTCTCCCCCATTGAAAAGTCTTCATCAACATTCCAACAATTAATTGCTGGGGGAGTCCCAGAAGTGCCGAGCAGCAACAAAACAGAAATGAAAGCTGAGAGGAGGCTCAGTGAGATTATCACTCCACCTACATCAAAGACAGTGGGCCCACGAGCCACATCTTTGGAAAGTCACAGTCCTTTAAGCTCTCCTTTATCTCCTACTCCCATAAACCAGCAATGCAGCAGCAGTTTGTCAGAATCGTATGCCACAGGCCTTTTATCACCTCAGGAAAAAAGTGCTAGAGGGTCCTCTTTCTCCAACCTGCAGACAAAACTAATGGCAACTCCACCTGACCCTGGCCAAAAGTCACTAGATAAATCACCAAATTTACTGCTGTCTAACTCCTCTCGGGAGAGATTAGAGAATATATCTTCGGTAAGTCCCAGGGATTCCTGGCTCTCTCCTCACAAAACTGCTATCCTGTTCTAGTTAAAGTAAGAAATGCAGGAAGTTCTGTATGAAAGTCACAGAGAGCACTATACAGTGGGCATTTCAGTGGGATACACTCATGGATCCAAACACAAAGAGGCATTTTATGTGCCTTTGCAGTTGATACACTTCCCAAAAAGATAGTTCACATAAGCAGCAATGTATAGCTTAAAAGAATTTTTAATTTGCTCAGCTTTATAGCCTAGGTCTTGACAACTGTATTGGTTTCTGGTTTTCTTTCCCAAACTAGAGGTTATTTATGCTGCTGAATACTCAGCAGAACACTTAACAAGAGCCAGGAGATGCTGTCTCACAAAGAGGCAAGACTGCTGATTTACCCATATCCTCCAGGTGAGGTGGTGGTGCTTTAGTGTCCACTGAGTTTAGAAGTCAGAGAGAGGCAGGACTTAGTGGCACCCTTGCCAAAGAGCTTACCTGGTGCAAGACTAAAACCAGCAACTCCTGTTTGCTCACCCTGGCAGGAAATGCACTGTTAACTCATGGACAGGTAAAAATTGTTCCCTTCCCCTCTTGCACTTTGAGAAGAATGTGTTTGTCACATACCCAAGTGTACCAGTACAACACTATACATTGGTCTAACTCAGTATTATTGCAGGTGTGGTATAAATAACTACAGCAATTTAAGTTGCAAACTGTAATTAATAATATTAAAAAATTAATTAATTAATACATCATGATAGAGCAAATTCCATGAGCAAATTGTTCTAGAAAGATGTGAATTCTTTTTGTTTAGGTAGTATATCAGGGATGTGACTGCAGCCTAGAAAGGATTTCTAGCTGTGCTGTGAATATAAAGGCTAGAGGCAGTAGAGACCAGTTCCTTTGTGTGGAATTTATCTAGAAAGACCTCCAGAAATTATAACGTATGTTTAAGGGTCATTTTAAAGTTAAACAGCAATGTTCTTGTGTGTCTCAGGTTTCTGCAAATCTCCAGCACATGGAGGGATTCCTAGAAAAGAGAGACCAGCTCCTTCCCGGAAGACAACAGGTAGAAACAAATGCCATCACTCTGCCTTAATTCATCTTTCCTTGAGTTATAGTACAGATCTGGTCTGACTTGTTCTTGCTGAAGAGGAGCTCAGGACTGTGGGTTTAATTCAGTTACCACTAAAATGCATGAAGAAGTGATGGGAATCATGCAGAACAGGGTCTGTCTACATTTAATGGATCTATGAACCAAAGCCTAGTCTGTATGAACACATTAATTGTGTTCCCCTAATTATAAATACAGGTTTCAATATATCAACAGAATTGGGGAAAAAACAGAATCAATATTTAAAAAAAAATTAAAATACAAGCTTCAAGACCCTGTATCAGCCTGTGATTGTTTGTCGGCAGAGGAAGCCCTCACTTCCATGCTCCCAATGCTTGTAATTTCTAACTGTGCCAGAAGAGAATTAAGGATCCCATTTCTCTTTGAAGAAGTGGTTTGTTTAATCTAGGGCTGAATGAAGCTGAGGTATTGCATGTAAACAAGTTGTCTTGGATTGTTTGTCCCATAGAATATTTCCTCTGAAACTTTTAACTTGAAAGACCTCTTTAAAAAATTGAATCTGGTATGGACTCCATCTTCTGGGAGAGAAATTTATTTTTCCTCTCTTCTGGATACACTGAACTTAGTCTGCTGTGATACTGAACTTACATATTACCAAACAAGAAAAACTATGACTTATCTTCCTTAGGACATTTTCATTCCTTTTCCCTGAATGACCAAATTGTCAGCTTGATTCACTGGCATAACAAAATAAGAATATAGAGAAATAATAGGATCCTTCATCCAGAAGGGTCTCATGGCAGTATGCTAACCTTTCGGTGGTACATTGTTGGGGTAGAAAATAGCAGCTACTTTTGCATAGTGTTTAGTAGCATTCCACTGGGGTTAGTTTAGGAAATTAAGATGAATTCAGCAGCCACATTAGATTGAAACCACACACTTAACAAAACCAGACTGTGACTAGCAGGCAAAGAAAGCAGGCAAGCTGGGAAAAAAGTGGAGCTTTTAGTGGCCAAAAATAGACATAACTTTGATTACTCACCTTCTCTCAAAGATGTTGCTGACCACAACATGGTGCAGAGCTTGCTTGCACCAGGTTATGTCATTTGTTCAGTCCTAACTCAGAGGGAGACCCTCCCTGAATCACCCACACCAGAAACTACAGCAGGTTCTGGTTTTGTAGGAGATAATCATGACTAAGAGAGCTTCTGTGATCATAATATGGACAGCTCCTGACTTCCTGTGGAAGTTGCACATGAAAGATTTCATGGCTCCAATAAAATACATAGCTAATAATTGGATTTTATTACCATTTCTATTCATGTAGCCAGGCTCAAGGTCTTGGAAATCCTTCTACGTAAAACTCAATGGATTAAAGCTTGAGTTCTATAATGATGAAAAAGAAGCATCTAAGGTAATTTGGGTTTTGAATCTTTCTGATAATCTCTGTGTTTACCTATTTAAAAATGCATTTAAAAGAAAATAGTTACAATTGCTTTGGTTTGGGGCTGGAGTAATCAGTTCTCTTTCAAATGTAAGCTGAGTGAAAATTCAACAATTGTTCAACTGATACCAACTATAAGACAGAATAATAAGCTTTCCAAAATTTTCAAACATATTCCTTAAAAGAAGTGTCTTATTCAAGAATTGTCTTCAAGATATAATGCAATAGTTCATTGTTCTTCTGTGGTTCTTCCTATTCAGTGAGCCTAGTTATAAAGTTAGAAGCAGAAAAAAATAGTATGGAAGTGTAGTCAGCCTGTGGGTTGGTATGGAATTGAATCCTAGCGGAAAAGATGCAGACGACATTTTGTTTTAATTTCATCCTCCTTCAGAATGTATCCACACTCCTGTCTCTCAGCGTTCCTGGTGCCAAATGTGAGAGGCTGGTAAATTACATCAGGAAAGAGAACGCCTTCAGGTTGCGGTAAGTCTTATGGAGAAGTGCAGTAATAAAAGCCTCCACAGCTAACTGTACAGTTGTATTTCCCTGCAGTAATCTAAGACTGTATGTTGTTAGGAGGCGTAACTGAAATGTCTTACAGTGCTTGCCCCACTCACAAGAACAGAAGGTATAAGGCAAGACTAACTAGAATTCACTGTCTCCTATCCTTACGCACAGGCTGAGAGATGGGGCAGAGTATTTCTTCGCAGCACCTTCTCAGACGCTGATGGAGGACTGGCTGCGATCACTGCAGAATAATATAGGTACATTCTCACTTCCTTCAAGAATGAACTGTGGTTTTAGCAAGTGATGGTGAGAGAAAGAGAAGAGAATAAGAAGTTGTCCTTAGTCTGGGGCATTTTGAGCTGTCCTTTTTAACTCTGTTAGACAGCAGTACACAAGTCACCTGCCACCTTGCAATGTAATGACCTGGCACGAGAATGCCCAGGGTGGCTTGCAAAGCAGCATTTCAGTTGTACTGTGGTCAGCATCAGGTTATTCCCAGGGAGGGGTCCTGCCCAAGGGCTGTATTCATCCTTTTATTAAGGAGTTGCTTTGGATCTTGATAAACAGCTTTTCTTCTGAATCTAGATCTCTTTCTGGACAACTCACTAGGCGGTGTCATACTGGAAAGGAAGCCAGAGCACAGTTATAAAAATGATGTTCAGAGAAAATTGTTACGGAGCCAGAAATGGCAAACTCTGCCTCTAACACTGCTTCAGAAGGTTTTTATTTGTGTTCTTTGACTCTGCAGGACACAGTAGCAGATCACATTCCACAGTGATGGTGCAGTCTTTCACTCCAAACACAGAGACCTCCCAGACAAGACTGTGGGACTTTCCAGACAGAGACTCTGCTGAAAGACTACCCAGCAAAAGCTCACTCCTGAGGTAGGGGCTCTGTGCCACAAGGCTGAACAGACGTCAGTGCTGTTTGTGCTCAGGCACTAGTAATCTCCAAAGGGAGATTGCCCTGAGGTCAAGAAGTGCCGCTCCTCTGTCACTAATGTCACAGAAATAGCGTAGCCACCAGGACTAGGGAAGTGCCCTGTACTTGGCACTGGTAAGGACACACCTCAAATACTGTGTTCAGTTTTGGGCCCCTCACTACAAGAATGAAATTGAGGTGCTGGAGCGTGTCCAAAGAAGAGCAACAAAGCTCATGAAGAGTCTAGAGCACAAGTCTTATGAGGAGCGGCTGAGGCAACTGGCGTTGTTTAGCCTGGAGAAAAGGAGGCTCAGGGGAGACCTTATCACTCTCTACAACTACCTGAAAGGAGGTTGTAGTGAGGTAGGTGTCAATCTCTTCTCCCAAGTAACAAGAGGAAATGGCCTCAAGTTGTGCCAGGGGAGGTTTAGATTGGATATTAGGAAAGATTTCTTCACCAAAAGGGTTGTCAAGCATTGGAACAGGCTGCCCAGGGAAGTGGTTGAGTTACCATCCCTGGAGGTATTTAAAAGATGTGTAGATGTGGTGCTTAGGGACATTGTTTAGTGGTGGACTTGGCAGTGCTAGGTTAATAGTTGGACTCAGTGATCTTAAAGGTCTTTTTCAACCTAATCAATTCTATGATTCTAACCCAGTAAAATACAGTATTCTTGAGTATGACCCTGCCTCAATTAATTTGTGCCATTTATGATGTGCTACAGCCAGTTTTTAAATACGGGCCTCACTATAGTCAGCCATATCTTGTCTGTGGTTCCTGACTTAAAATTGGGACACCCAGAGGAATTCTTGTATCACCTATTATAGGCACCAAAGTTACTAAAATAAAGCATCTGATCTGAAGACTGGGTTACCTGTATGCTCAACGGAGAGAGACAGATGAGGGAATCAGAGCAGGAGTCTACAACAGGTGCTTTGGATTTTCCTCTGAACATTGTCTCCAGCAGGGTCTGAAAGGAACCCAGCCTTCTAATTTAAGGAGCCAAACCAGTTGTTTAAAGTTGCACTGTTTGAATACTTTCCTCAAAGGCTGTTTTGAGAATCCAAACACAGGCATGGAAAACACAGCTACAGCCAAATTCAGAAATTTGGCCTGTAGTATAAATCAATTTCTGTTGCACTTGGAGTCTGTAAAATCTTACAGTCTATGATGTGAAATCCTAGTCCCTCTGCCTGGTAGATTTTTGTTGCTGTGCTAGATGCCTAACAAGTTCTTACATATACAGAGCAACTTAAACTTCTCTAGATTGTACCTGATTTTCTGGTGATGCATGTTGTTGATAGGAGAACACCTTCCTTCAAAATCAAACTGGAGAGACAGTCTGCAGAATTTTCCAGAGACTGTAAGGAAGATGGGACCGCAGTGACACAAGCCTCCACCACCACCCTAAACCTAGAACAAAGTGGTAATAAAAAAAACCTGCTTCCATCTCTACTAGAAGCAGGAAGAGAAAAATGACACTTGCCTCAATGAACACCAGACACTTAACGATTATGTCTTAACCCAGCCCTCTGGAAATGTACTGATATATTTTAAGTTAATCACTACCCTTGGGACTTATTTTAATTATGTATTAAATCTAGTAAACCCATTAAATATTATTAAACAGGACTGCATCTGGTATACTTTTGTGTATAAGATGACTCTGTGATTCGTCATATCACCTAAGTGATATCTACTCCAAGTTACCTAATGGAAGAGTAGAGGGACCTTTAAGCCACACAGCTCAAGTGAAGTGAGCACTGAGCAGAGCACAAGGTGCAAGATGTGAGTGAACAGCAGCCACCTGCAAGTAGCTTTGCAGGTATTCATGGATAAGATTTAAGAGGGCTGGGCAGCCTGTACACTGCAGAAGCAGGAGACTCAAAGGGAACATCTGTTATATAATTCCTACAGTGTTTTGTAGTCTCCACAGTCTTTCATTTTTACAACACATTAACCAACAATTCCCTAGCTATTTGCCAATTCTTTCTGGATGAGGTTACCAGGAAAAAAAGTCCTGCAGTGTTACTCATTTTTAATGGAATCTGAAACTAAAATAGTACATGAACAATCAGTCTCTCAGTGCAAAAGGAGAGGAAAAGCAGGATACCAAGGAGGAAGTCTAGTCCCCAGACCACTGCTCTCAGAAAGACCAAAAACTAGGTTCATTAACAAGAGCCTATTGGGAAGCTAAACTGAGTAGAAATTATATAATAGTCCTTGAGGGGAAGTATGGGGGAAGGAAAAAAACATGTCCTATAGTATGTTATCCATATGAAGTCTCAACTTGTTCTCATTAAACTATTGGCCTTTTTCACTCTTCTGAATTCCTGTAGCTGAACATTGTGTCAGGTGCACACAAATTACCAAATTATCCCCACAGTGCATGCAGCAAAGTCCCAGCATGCAGCAGCAGCAGCGCAATAAAGACAGGTGACCACATCAGTAGCAGTCTGTTCTTTTTGGCAAGTAGTATAACGTTTACTTTGAAAAGATACCGCTCCTTGAGCCAAACACGGAACTGGTGGGATGGGACCTCTGGAGGGCTGTACTCAAAGCCAAATAATCATCAACACTAGATCAGAACAGGTATGCTTTTGTGTTGACAAGCCTTAAAAACCCTCTGAGGATGGCAGTTCCACAGTCTCTCTGGGTGACCTGTTTAGTGCTGCTCTACTCTGAGTGAATATTTTCCCAAAGTTTGGTATGAACATTCCAACACACCCTAGGATACTCCATTTCTCACCAGCTGATGTCTAGAAGTCAAGCCATTAATTGTTGCCATTGTACAAGGCATCTCAGCCAGTCTTCAGTCTTTTTATCCAGCAAGACTTCCAAAACTTCCAAATGAGAATGCTCTTGGAGACAATGGACAAGCCTTACTAAAGCTGAAGTATATTACATCTACTTTTTTCCACGTGACCATATACCCAGTGATTTCACAATGAAGGGCAATTACATGGTCCAAGCCTGATCACCCCTTCGTAAATCCATGCTGAATGTTCCTGATTGCCACCTTGTCCTTCATGTGCTTGGAATGAAGTCCAGGAGGACTCGCTGCATGATCTCACCAGTGGCTCTGGTGAGCCTGATTGGCCTCGTATACGGTTTATCAGATCCTTTCGTGCCTTCACATTAGGCTGTATCCCATCATGAAAGCCCTCTTCCAGCCAGCATAATGCTTCCTAGCTAATAGAGCAGCAGTCTCAGAGTCACACAGCCTGATAGCAGAGCGCTTTACTGAACACCTAGCTTCTCTAAGTAGACCCTCATCTGTTGCTTCCCCAATATTGGATCTCCCAGCTCCTTCCCTAACCATGCTGGTACACACAAAGGCCTGGGGCCAGGCTTTACCTATGAGTACTGAGAAGGAAAAGAAGAGGAAAAAAAGAAGTATGGAATACTTCAGCCTTTTCCATATTGTCCATCACTAGGTTTTCTCCTCCATTTGCCTCCCTAGTGGCCCCACAATTGCTCTGAACTTCTATGTCACTGCTATCTACCTGGTTGAAGAGCAAAGACTGGCTAAATGAACTTTAGCAATTCCTGCAACATCACAAATCTGGGCTCTGGACAAGGAGCAAAGGGTCCAGGACAAAAAGTCTGGCCACCTGTCTGGTGCCTCTGTCCCACACAAGAGGCAATCTCCTACCACTAATGCTCTTTGATTCCTCTTCATATGTCAAATAAGAAACCTGAATCTAAGTGATGAAGACCACTCCGAGACTTCGCCGACTTGTGCTGTGAGGGTCCCCATTCACTTTCCAGTTGGCCGGACTGACTGTTAGTCTCCAGGCTACCTCAGCACAGTTCTAGCAGTCAAAGAAGAGATAAAGAATTGGAACAAGTTAGAATGAGAACTTGGGCAATAAAGCTATGAAATTGCTGGATTTAGTGGATAGGTACATAAAACTGAATCTTTTTTTACAGGGGACTAGACAGAACCTTCTTGATGGGCAGACATGTGCACGCCTGCACACACGTGTACTTGGGTGAGGAGACATGGTCCAAACTCATCACCCCAACAGCGCTGCTGTATTACTAGTTCCTCTTTAGTGGCTAAGACTGAGGACCAGAGTGTAAAGATGAGGCCCCACACTAGGTCGCTGACCCCACTTAAAGACGTTACGGTGCCTGACAGAATTGTAGAGACACAAATGGAATTTTAAGAAGTATTTAAGAAGTTTTTTACTGTGAAATAAGAACATGCCCTGCAGGGATTTTTCTGGATAAAAGAGTTTCATTCCTTTCACAACACTTTGTTGCATTGGAAACTAGATGGCAGGTCAAAAGTATATATCAAGAGAGGGGAATGATCATCTAATCACAACAGAAGCAATTTGCAGAAAAGGGTTGTCACCATTTTCAGAAACTGAACTGTAACAATCCAGGTGGCCAGAGCTGCAGGCCTCTGAAAGATTTCAGTCTTTAAATTGTTTGAGCTTGATACTGACAAATGAGTGGAATTAGATGCTGTCAGGTCTGTACCTCTCTCCCAGGGATTGTCAGTCACACTAAACTGCATTACTGTGGTCTTAGATGAGACCGGACTAAGAATAACTGCAACCTGATCCCCAGTCTCCACAGAGGAAAGATAATTGCATTTAACGCTTTGTCCCGTATTACGATGTCTTCATGCTCTATTTTTGCCTTGAGGTGCTGATGTAAAGGATCCATGGCTGTGCACAGTTAGGGCAGCTTCGGCATAACAGATTTGTTTATAGTGTGCTGAATGGCACTCTGCGAAGTCACAGCGACTGAATGTAAGGAGCGACCTCACTCTATGATCTAACAAAAAATCCCTTGGCAGCCACCTGAGTGTCACTCCTGGGAAGAAGGCAAGTGAAAGAGCAGTTATTTCCTAATAAAATGAACTTTTCAGGGTTTGCCAGATTCTTGCAGGGAAGATGTTCAACCTTTGAAAAGTGATTCACACATTAAAAATGCAAAAGGCTATGGGATTAAATTATTGAGTGTAAGCCTGTCTTTCTGCACCTGCCGATGTATCAATGATGTACTTTATGCTATGCCACTGTAAATCGTTACCAACAATGTAAAAAAAAAAAGGAAATTATCATCAGATCTGGGTGGGCTGTAATTTTGGTGGTTAGAAAGCATGATTTTACGAAGAAAAAGGCACGTTTGCAAAATTTTTTTTGCTAAGCTATAAATAGTCAATTTTCAAAGGTAGTTTCTGCAACTGTTTCAAAGGGGTTGCATCTAACCCTATAATGGGCAAATAAAGAGGTAAACAGTTCCTTTGCAATTTGCCAGAGGGATGAGAGGGGGAGGGCTTGAAAAAAGTAGCTCATGAGATGGAAGCCTGTCATTATTAGATGTAAGCATTTATCACATTATTGCAAATATGTTATTTGAAGAATGAGTAGGGTTTGGGTTTCCAGGCATCCACACCCACAGGTAAGCTGGGGCTCACCAGGCATTACAGGGGCAATGCCTTAAAGCATTTTACATTGTAGTGTAGGTGTCTCAATGTTTTTCCTAATAGGAGAAATGTAGTGGCCTGCTGACCTCATCAGCTGGACTGCCCAGGCCTTTGTGCTTTTACTACGTCTGGCTTCCCAAAGCAGAAGTCTCATGTGCCGTGTGATCCCAAATGAGGACTCCATCCACCTCCGCGCAGCTCTTGTTGCCTCATCCCCACCCACCTACATGTCAAGTCCCGTGTCCTTCCCGGCACGCTTAAGTCCTGGCACTGTGGGGTGCACCGAGGAGGCAGCTTAGGTGGCTCAAGCCATTGCTTCCCGCAAGGCATAAGCTGCCGTTGCTCAATAAGACTTTAATAACTGCCAACAGTAACTGTTGAAAGTGTGGCTCTTAAGCTGGGGTGCGTGTGTGACATTTCGACATTGTTTATCCCAGAGAAGCTTTCCCAGCAGAAACCCCAAATTGGCTGCGAGGAGGTATACACGCTGTACTGTACAGCAACAGCAGGAGGACCTCCCTCGAGACGCATTGGCAAGAAGGGGATAGTGTGCTCAAAAATAAAATTACCAGACTTTTATTTTGACCATATATCTTCCGGCAGCGCTGGCTGCCAGGAACCGGCTAGGAACAAACTGAAAGAATGTCACGTAGTTTTATCTCAGGCACTGAGATCAGTTTGGCTTTCCAGTCTTAACTTGATTGTGCTCTGTGCTTGGATACTTAATTCTTTCCTTCTCCCTCCTGCAGATAACTCTTTTACCTTCAGGAAATGGTTTGTAACCCATGAATGTGGATTATATTTTCTGTTAACAATGTCATTATCATTATTAAAACCGCTGCTTCCATATGCCCATGGGTCTTTTAAGGTTCTGCCTGGATTTGTCACACTGCAATATATACTGGTCGGTAGTTTAGCATTACATACAATTACAGTTTTATGCTACTTGCAGTACTCATATCAATTAATTAGTTGTCAATGCTTGAAGCAAAAGATAAAATCTTTGCCCAAAGTGCCTTGCTGCCTGAACAGAATACATTGGCATTAGCATTAAGAGACCTGGCCACGTAGGACGATACCTAAACTATTCCACATCAGGACTATAATATGAAGATGCCTGCTGTTTCCTGAGGGAGGACTCTTGCCTACTTCTCCTCTCCTCTGGTACCAAGCAGTAAATTATTCTAAGGCTTTAGGAAAACCCTTGCATCCTGAAATATGGGATATCATAGAAGTGCAGCGGGTTAAATGTTCATTACACCTTTCAAGAAGGAAAATCTGGGCTAGATATATATGACTGCTCCAGTCCTGAGCTCCCACAAAAAGAAAATTCATGGTAACTGTTGGTCTGGGAGGGTGAAACCCAGGACACGCAGATTTTGTTCTTCCAAGGACTCTGAGCAAGCGACATGAAGAAACTCATGGAGTTGCCAAGCAAGCGTGTGTGTCCCCACCCCATAACCCAAACCAATCCCCTATCTACCTAGTATAATTCAATGTCTATGAATATCATGCTTTTCCCCAGAACACCTTTAAATGCCTTAAGCTTTCCTACTTCCCCAGGGAAGATCTGCAAGCACAGCAGTGAGTTCTGCTGACCACCCCGATGCCCTAATTTCTGCCCAGGCCCAGCCCGTGCGTGTCCCTGGAGGACTGTACGTGGCACAGGGCAATCCTGACACACGTTACCAGCGTTAGCCAAAAGAATTTGGCACCCAAAGCAATTAAAAATGATGATAGGGACAATTTAGCAGGATTATTTGTTTGTACACTGCAGGTTAGACAGGTTTACTTGTTTTGGGAAGTGGAGGTTTTGACCTGAAATGCATGTTACACCACAAAAGAAATATTTGTCCATACACTGGGGCTGCTGAAGGTTATTTTTCTCTTAAGAGAATTGGTGCATTAGCAACATGCTATACCTGGAAATTTTTAGCAGCTGTGGACAGCCTCCTGTCTCTTCAAGAGGGGAAAACTCAGTGATTGCTGCGGTTTTAGAAATGTAGCTCCTCCCCACGAGCAGAGACACAACTGCCAGTGCTCTTCCAGGGAGAAGTCCAAGCCTGGAAGAAGAAAAGCATTCAGTACAGGGCTGCTGGTGGCTCTGTGTTTTCTCTCACTGTGCCTCAGCCTGGATATGCAAGAGGATTCAGCTGGGATTCTCATCATCATGTACTTTAAATCCTTATGCCTAAGAGGTATAACAATATAAGGAAAGCGGCAGGATGCGATTAAAGCTGGGCATGCATTTTTGTCCAGAGACAAACACTCTCACGTCTGGAGGTCCACCCCCTGCAGTGGGCTCGTAGACAGCAGTTTCAGCTCTGATTCTGAATTCTCTTTTTTCAGCAGTCAGGATGAAGCAGAGCAGATCCAAAAGGGGAAGAAAGAGACTCTTGGTGCAACTCAAAAATAACATGGCACTGAGACTGTTCACCTGAGACACAGACTCAAGTCCTGCCACGCCAGACTGAGCCCAGGCTCCCGAGGCTAACGAAGGAGCGATCAGATGAACCCTCCAGCATGGGACCTGTTTAGCCCTTTTTTTTTTTTGCTTAAATACCTATCTACTCATGCAAGCATTTGGATTTTAGACTTCACTTGTTAAGCTATAGTGCAAATCATGAAGAAGAATATCTTTTTTTCCCCTACTTATCTCTGTTTCTGAGCCAAAGAAAAGTTACCTAGCATGAAGCTGGGGAGAAATTGCATTTTTTCGCCTAGGACAGCATAGCGGCTGGGGGCTCTCGCCTGACAGGTGGAAGCTAAAGCTTCAAGTCCTTAACAACTCCTCTGACAAGGACATCAGCCTTGGTCCTTTTTTAGTCAGACTGAAGCATGACTTTTGCTTGTTGCTTGCAGTCTTCTCTGCATTGACTAGTTTTCCAGTGGGAGGGATGGAGAGTGTGTAACACTGAGTTTATGTAAATATTTTATGGGTACATGCAACTTCTAGAGTTTAAATTTGTGTTCAGACTGATTCAGATCATTCACTCAACATCAAAGTGATCTAATAATTTACTTTTTTTTTGGCTAGTCCAGTTCTTTCATCTGCTGTACCTCTGCTGGAGCCACTGCCTGTCACAAAAAATACAGCAAATGAAAGTAAGTAGTGGGAAACTGGTGTGTTTTCCTTTACTGATAATTTTTAACTGCTTTTACAACAAAATAAAAAACTTTTTTTTTTTTAAACTTGGGTATTTTAAACTCACTGTTTAATTGATAACAGTAAAGTTCAGTGAAAGGCAGACTTCTGTACACATTTAAATCAAACCACCAAGAGGCAAAATAAAGCTGTGCCTTGGCTGTGGCTCAGTACAGCTGCCTTCCTGCCCTGCCTTGTGCCATTCCACTGAAGAGGGTTTTACTGCAGGAAGTAGATTTTGTTCCACTTCTTTTTTCCAGGCCTTCAATGCCTTTGTAAACCAGAATATCCTTTCTCTGATTTTTTTCCACTCAATCTTGAAACCATAAATGCCCTACAAAGTGCTCAGCAGGCATCTAGCATATGTAGTGCTACTACAACTGGGAAAAACGTAGTCTTGTGTTTAAGCGCATAAAGACTGTCATGGGTCTGGTGCTCCTTTGCAATATTTTATTTTTAATTAATATATTATTAAACAGTTAAAAGACACAAGCAAGCAATTTCTATAAAGAGTAGCTAACAGTTATAAGAACAAACTTTTGCTTCCTTTGTGTTTGGCAGCAGATAGCAAGCCCTGTATTGGGGGGGGGGGGTGGTCCAGCAAAACGTTCATCTGAGAGCAGTGATCTGGGGTGCATTTCAGATGACGAGGTTTTTGCGCACATGCATTCATCTTCAGTGGTGAAGTAAACATAACGCCAGAACAGCAAGGCCCAGTTTATAAGCATGCCATGTGCCTTTTCACACATGCCTTTTTATGGTGAGATGCAGAGAGACAGCTTTCTCCTCACAGTGCCTGCTTTGGTTTTCATGCACTCCGCTCAAACAGCCATTCGACAGCGTGTGGCACAAGGCCAGGCAAGACTGGGGACAAGGAAGAAACACGCAACCTTTGGGGAACAACCATACACCCTTCGGGGAACAAACACACGACATTTCAGTGGTCCATTCCCTTAGACTCCACGTACACCCTAAAGGAAACAAGGACCAGGGAGCAGACCTGAGCGCAGGTCGCTGATCAGCCGTACGTCGCTGCAGCTATGCCCTACAGTTTTGTGGGTTTGGGGCTGTGCAAATTAGCATGCTCTGAACCAGAGCCTAAGGGCGCTTTGGGGGACAGCATGCGCCAGCCACCGCTTCCCAACAAGCTGCATGGATAAGACTGGATAAGCACGGATAAGGTGTGGGTCCCTCCACCCTGCAGAGTCCTCCAGCAGCCTCTGCCCTCACAAATGCCCTCCAGGTCCTCCTGCCACCCCGTCAGACCAGCGACACACTCCCTCAATGTCACGCTACAAAACCAATCAAAACAACAACAAAAAAACCCACTCGGACGGGCAATGATACAGCCCTCACATAATTTCAGGTTCTGAAATGCAAAAATATATTAAAAAAAACCTATTATCATTTAAGGCTACAGAGGTACCACGTGGGGCCCCAAGGAGATCAAGGGGTAGATGCTTGTCTGAGCCTCTGGGCTGCAAGATTAAACAGCAGTCCCTGGCTCTACTTTAAGTGTTGGCACAACCTTGGGTGACAGTTCTCCTGGCAAAGGGAGAGTCACACCACCTTCCCACCTCCCTCCCTACCCACAGCTCCCTCCCTCACTCTATAACAGGGTTTAACAGTCCCTCAGAAAAGTTATTCTCCACTGACTATGGGTTACCTGAAACCCCTGTGGGATTTTTGGCTCTTTCACATTTTAGTGGGCATTTCTGTTTGCATTAGCAGCACTATGAATGCATCAAGCACGCCCCAGTTATCAGTCTGTGGGGCATTTAGAGACACCCGATTTTCTCAGCGCAGCTGAGCTGACTCGCTGATGGGCACGTGCTGCCAAGATTCACGAGGGTTTCGGATCACTCACTGTAGCCCACGAACAAAACAGGAATATCTTTTTGCAGCAGCAGAGCATAAAAAATAGGTACATGAGGTAAAACAGTGTTCCTATTTACAATATGGATGATATGTAAACGAAAGGCAATTCCGTAACATCATTGGTGGTCTTGTTCCTGACGAATCTGCTGTATCTCGGCGGGGGGTGCCCTGAATCTCTGTTCCTGAAGGCGAAGTCTTCCAGCTTCAGTTAGATATTGGTTTAGAAAGGTCAAATCGACCTAAATTGGTCAAAAGAAATGCCAGTCTGTTGCAGAGAACACCAGTATCCCTGACTGAACTGCGTCCTTTAACCACTGCAGCAGAAAAGCTGCTATCGGCTGCTATTATTGAGACTCCCCACGAGCTGTTGAGCCCCCAGCCCTCTCCTCCAGCTCAGCCCTTTGCACCTCCTGTGTAATAGCTTAATTCTGGCAGACACAAGCAATAATTTGATGCCCCAAGCGCACCAAAGCAGTAAGGGCACGGAGATGGGCGGCATCACTCACTCCTTGTCCATCCTTTCTGCTCCTGCTGCCCGGCCAAGGTGAGCAGGGGCTCAAACACCCACTGGCTATGGGGCCACGCAGTGGACCCCAGGTGAATCAGGGTGTACCAGGCCACGGGACGTGGGAGCACACAGCCTCTTCACAGCCCTGCTGGAATCAGTTTTTGTTCTGTGCAAGCAGGTTATAAGAAGGGGTTTCCTCACAGGACCAGCCAGAGGAGCATGAAAACGATGCACACAGCCGCGTGTGCTTGTATGTGCATGTACCTGCACCACTGCATTCTGTGCCAGGACGTGCCGCTCTCCTGCACGAAGGTAGCAGATCCTGCTGGTAGGACTCTCTCTTTTGAGATAGCACCCTGCTGCCATCTCACCTTTCAACTCAAAATGGCTCTCTATTTTTTCCTTGCAGCCGGTATCCGATTAGTTCTTATCTCCTCATGGTCTGAATTCAGTCGTACAGTTGCATTCCAGCTGTTAAGACTCCTCGGGTTTTGCATGGTATTCCTTAGCTCAGTAAATAAGCATCGTACAAGGAATATTGCTGGAGCTTATTCGTTGCCATTGCTTGCAGCAGCAGAAGCATTTAGTAGATGCATGGTTCAGGCAAAGAAGCCTTTTGTAAATGCTCTCCCTCTGAGCTTGAATACTGTCTGCATATACCAAAAAGGCAGACCCCTGTTTCTCTTTCTCTGTCTAATTTTGGATTTCAAGTAAAATTCTAGATATCAAGTAAATTTCCAACACAGAAGAAATGTATACGATTTTCCTTGGTGGTCCCGATGAATATGCTGTGTTTGAATTAAATAAGCCAGAAGCAGGTCCAAATCCTTCAGTGTTAGGGAGTCTGGAAACTTCTCTGACCTCTGTGGAGCTCTGTTTCGTATTGCTCAGCTTCCTTCCTTACCATCTTTTTAATATAGTGGAGGGCTATAAAGATGTTCCAAGCTTCTAGTTCAAGGCAAAGTCTCTCACTGCACTCCAAAGCAAATGAATACCAGGCATCATTTTTCCAAGTATTTCCCCCCAGCAAGGAGGTGTAATAAAGAATTTCCTTTTTTTATTTGTGCTCTATTTTAATGTAGCACCTATTAAAAATACCTTGCTTATGAAGTTAGGGATAGAAGACTGTAAAGGGAAAAAATCTTCTGGGTGTGAAAATACAATGGCTACGCACTCTGTTAGTGAGTTATGTTATCCTACATTCAGTTTACATACGTAAGGAGCACCAGCTTATGTCTTGGTCATGATTATTAAACTAAATGTACTTGTAATTATTCCCCTCGAGTTTTTGGTATCAAAAGCTTGTTTCAGGCTTAAAGCATTTAAAGCAGAAAGGTACTACCTGTATAAATCAATATAATCACTCATATCTTATGCAGAATTTTTTCTCCAGCCAATGCTCAAAAGAACTGTACTCGTTCTCTGCAGCTAATGTCCTCTCTCTTTGAAATGTAACTGCCCACCTCGTGGCAGTCTGGTGCAGCATTTCTGTGCCAAACTCTTGCAGGGGAATGGAAAAAAAGAATAATTTCTAAATCAGCAAGGGGAATCAGCCAGACAGAATGCAATTGTCCACATTGCAGTCTGGCTGTTGTTCACAGATATATATGACTCTTTGGCCTGACTTCAAAGCTGAGCCCACCAATTCAGTGCAAATTCTAGTTGCTCAGCCTATCTGAAAATCTGGACGTTACTGAATGCAAATGGCCAGGACTTGGTTTGTAACAAAGCATTGAAAAGACACCAACAATGGGCTCAGGATTGAGGGGGCAGGCGCATATGAAGTACTATCACTATCACTATCACCACCACCATATTCTATAACACCAGGGAGATCCCAGAAGGTCTCTGCTAACCAGGACCATAATTTCTTAGCAAGTAAGACGACAGTGTGAGGCTCTCGTGGTCTGAAAACTTGGGGGGAGGAGATTAAATAAACCCTTTTGAAAGCTAGGAACTTGAACAAGGCAAGATGAGAAATGTACAGGTTTCCTCAGTTTCCTGCAAATAATGACCACTGTGATGTGTTGTAATGTGACTGTGACATGTTATAACGCAACTGTGATGTGTTGTAATGTGATTGTCATAGCCTTCAGTGGGGAACACTGCAAAAACCCAGCCTAGGGGTATCCAGCTCCAGAATGGCTGGGGAGATTCCCAGTCCTGCTGCTTCTCCTCCGTTCTACAGCACTCCGGATTGCCTGGAGGAGCAGGTCTTTGTTATTGAGGATGTTGTATTTGCTCAGGTTCACAAGTTTGTCAAAATTTTCAGAGGAGTAGATTAGCCTAATGAGGTAATAGGGTGAGCAGTTGTTCTCCAGATTTACTTTGCCCTCTTCCATCTCTGAGAGACAGCGCTTTACTCCTGCAGAGAAAGACAAAAGCCACCACAGTGAGCTAAATCTGGAGCACAAAACACATGGTGTTGGAGGGGACTGATCTACTTGGCAGAACCCACTGTTTAAAACAGCCTCCAGGAAAGACTGCACCCCTCCACAGCTTGAAAGAGACACTCCTGGTCAGCTTTCCCAGCCACTCCTCCTTCCCCCTCCTGCTAAAGCTCAGACCTGGAAATCCCTCAGCAGGGCTGGCAGGATTCGTCCTGCCCCTGCAGACAGTCATTCATTCCTGGGCAGCGTGCCCCTGGGTCCGTCCTTTCCCAAACCCTGTAAGTCTGACTCTCAGTCAAGCCACACACCTGGAACACCTTTCAAAATCCACGATCAGACCTCGATTAGTGGTGATGAGAACACATCTGCCAGCTAGAGCGAGTGGACAACCTAGTACATACAAGGAGGCCTTGTGATGTTAACCACGCGGGATCGCCTGTTGCAGAGTGCAGAGGGAACAGAGCACCCCACATCAGCCCCTCATCCTTCAACTCAGTCTCAGGTTAACCCAGCCTCTTGGAGTTGCCAACATCCATCCTCCCTCTTAGGTCAATCTTTTTGCTTAAAAGGACACCCTAATCACCTCCACCAGGGACAGCAGCAGCCTCATATTTATGCTTCTACAAAATGTTTAGAGTTACTTTTTTTCTCTTGTTTTTTACCTATCTCTTTGCAGTCTGAACCAAATGTGCCCAAACCACACATGTATTGTGAGATGGCTGTCAGCAGGGCTACAAACACACTGCTGAGATATTCCTTATGATGTCTACCAGAACTGCATGAAAATGACACAAGAATTTTGTTTGAGACATAGAAAGTTTTAGTCTAACCTAGTGGTTTCTGGGCAGTGTGATCTCATGGTGCTGGGCACAGGCTGTCACTAGAATTGGCTGTATTAAAAATGTCCACGTTTTGCTTCACTGAGCCTCCCAATATTCACAGCCATATTATCTGTGCTATCCACATCCAGATACAGCTGCATCTGCCTCAAGCACAGAAAAAACACAGTCTATAGTTGCATTGAAAATGGGCACTTCACAAGCTGATTCTCTTTTCTAGAATTTAAATAGTTAAAAGCAAGAAAAATAAGTACCCACATTCCACAAGGTGTCTCTCAGCCATCTAGAAATGAAAAGCTCTACTGTTAAACTTGAAATCCACGCAAGCAGGTTGCCAAGTACCCTCCTCCCCCAACCACCCACATCAGTTGCTGGCTGTCAGCTTGACTGATGAGTCACCGGCTGCTCAGAACATGCAGGTGAGCATCGCAGCTCTCGAATTTGGGCCTGGAGCGCTGAGAAGCTGCAGCAGCTGCTTCGCTCTGCGTAATCTCATCCATCTTTCATTCAGAGAGACTCTGAAACACTCCCCTATTTTACCTACTAGCCACTGCTCGATGGCCGTATCGCACTATGCATTTTGGGCCATCTCCAGCCTCCACCAAACAAGCCTAGTTCCCTCTACTGGGTATCTCTTCTGTTCATCCATAGAGTTTCTAAGCGTTATTTTATTGGTGTATCTCTTACTGCACATATTCTCTGAGCATTGGTGAACATCATAACAGAAAAGGAGCTTTACTTAACCTGTTTTGCTGCTGTTCATAACCTTCCCCAAATGCTCCCTCAGAGACATCCATTTTGCTGTGGTCCCAATACCACAATATAACGCTCTGTCTGCTGTGCTGAGCGAGGGAGAGCAGAAGTTCCTCGTGGCCTGATAGCTCAAAAGGTGTTGTGTGAGATACTGCAGGGTTCATTGCTGTAAGAGCTCCAGCACAGAGGAAGGTCTCAGGTTAAGGAAGTCAGACAGCAGAGGCACCAACAAGATACTGCCTGTCTGATGTTTGCAGAGTATCCCACAAGCTGCGGGAAAAAAACCTAGTCTATCCTGGGGGTCTCTTGTACTGATGTGGCCTTTGCTGCTTCAGGCCTGCACTCAAAGACAACACCTGAGGGCAGATCCCCCTGTCCAGGGTCTGCTGGGTCTCCACACAGGACCAACCCGACTGTATATGTTCCCACGGCAAAGCCATGGTTGTTGTTGAATCCCCTGGAGAAAGGGAGGAAGGATATGAGCTGTGTTACCTGGGACACTTAGGGTCTTGCTGTCTGTTAATCGTGTGCACAGAGCTGCCAAACTCATGCGCAAAGCTTTTCAGCAAGTACAGGACAAGGCCCTTCTCTGTGAGCTAATGCAGGGTTTCCCTTGTGTGCACCACAGACTAACAGAGCTTTTCTGGCAGCTTTTTCTATTCACTGTCTTTTAATAAAGGAAGTAACCTCCTTCTCCCACAATGCTTGTAACAACACCATATAATGCCTTGGCTGAGGTAGGACAATCAGTAACTTTTATGCTTCTTACAATTATGCCAACTAAACATTGCATCCCCTCCACCTCCTACTATTTAATGTTCTGAACATGTTCGCAACAGAATTGCTTGACCCAGCTGTTAGCAGCCATGTGCCTGTTCCTTCTGCTCTGACTCCTGGGCCACAAACATCATTCTTATTACGGCTGGAAAGACTTGCTAATTCTCTCCATCTAGATGGTGGTTGGCACAAAGGCAGGAGAGTATGGGAGAAGCAACCAGCGCCCAGCTGCTTGCTCACTGCTAGGTCTTAAATTGATAGGGGGAAGCTGAGGGAAGAAGCAGTTGGCAGATGTTCTCAGTCTCTTCTAGATCGAGGAGGAATTCTGGCCCTATGTTTTCCCCAACATCTTACCACTGCAAGCGCTGCTTTCTGCAGTATGCCTTGCAGTGTGAGTTGCGGCTTAAAGCCTTGTTCTGTCCTGTGTCTTAACATCACTGAGTCCGCTGTGGTTTGCTAACCTGCCTCTTGAGCGGTACGTGGAGGCAAATCAGTAGAGACATGGACCTGCCTCAGCTACCTCTGTCACATCATGGTTTACTGGATGAGAGAAACAGTTTCACTCTGTATATGGGGAACGTAATCCCAGTTTTGGTGAGAAGGTTAACGTGATGAGGTTAACAGGAAAAGACTTGACAGCTCCTCCTCTGCCATGGTGGAAATTCATGCACTTTGAGCTGAATGCAGTAACCTAAACCTGGCCTGACAGGTGAGTGGGCATGCTCATTCATAGCTCAATGGAAGAGGCAAATATACATGTATGACTGTGATGGGTAGGAGACAGGAGGGTCTCACTCACACAAAGGCTGTGCCCTTGCTTAAAATTATTGCTACAAAGGACAAATAAGATCCATGCTGTGGAAAGACAAATGGCCCGAACTCAACTAGAAAGTATAGTTTTGTTGACTGAACTTACCAGGCTCCTTGAATTCCTTAAAGGTGTCATTCACCAGGGGGAAATGGATTACTATGGGTGCTCTGGGGTCCTCCGCATCCGAAAACACATAACATTCCTTTGGGTTCTTCTCTTCTTCTTTACTTATCTCCACTTTGGGGAATGGGATTTTCTGTATCTTGCAATATTTGTATGTCATCTCTAATTGCTGTGGACACAGAATGTCATTGCCTTAAAGCTAACGCTAAGACAAGAATCAGGTTTACTGAGGTACCACAGAAATACTGTGGCAACTTAATTCAGTCCCTAGAATCACTCTGCAATGAATGTGTAGTCCAAAGTAGCCACAGTATAACCCTACTTTCTGCCACCACTCCCCACAAGTCGGAAGATGCTTCTTGTCACCCTATAATGTTTTTTACAGCTAGAGGGAATGACCAAAAGCCACCCTTAGAATTTGTCATGAGGACAGACCAGGAGAGATCAAGGTCATATATCCAGCAACCGTTACTGCAATTCCCTGAGGATCCTAGGAAGTGCATGCTGCAATCCACTACAGAGAAGAGAGCCAAACGGTTTCTATAGTTCTGGTCTTGAAGGAAGTTTCTTTCCTCACGGTGACTGGTTTGCTCTTGAGTGTACGATCAAGACTTAGCCACTTACTTCAAAGTTTTAATAACACAAGAAGAGTTTTACCAGGGCTGCAAGGAATGAAGCATGTTAATCTCACCTTGAACACATTCCCCAAACCATAATCAAGTGAAATAATGACATCTACATTCCTCTCTGGCTTGAAAAGTGCCGCACCACTGGTGTTGATGAAATAGCCAACATCTATCAGGCAAAGATATTTCTGCAGCGGTGTAAGATTGTTAGGGAAAGAGTCCAGCACGGTGTCTGAAAAACATTTTGAATAGAGTTAGCGGTGCATCAGCAGGAAAGGAGGAGTCAGTAATTCTGTCTGTGCTACGTGTTAAGGGCAGCCCCTTGGTTGCCCTCAAGACCAGGCTCACCTCCCTCCACAACGCGAGCCCACAAACGTGGCCTCAGGAGCGCGCCCTCCAATCTGCACGTCTGAGCAATGCCGGCCTGTTACCACACTCCCCCCGGCACACTCACAAAGGCAGGCCGAGAGGCAGCCAGGCAGAGGGCAGGTGAGAGACAGACTCCACTGGCCTCACAGCTGCTCTGGGCAGTGATTTTCCACAGAATACAGACTTTAGCCGACTTTTTTTCCCCTAAGAACTGGGAAAAATGCAAACAACAAGAACAGTTTCACCAGTGTAGCAACAAATCTAACAAATGCAGTACATCACTGCACTTTCGCGTTGCTCTCTTTTTGCTTTTGCAGTCTCAGGACTAGGCTCCTCTCCCAGGGTGAAAAATTTGACTTCAACCCGCTTTCAGTGATCCCTCATATAAATTATCTTAGCCATGCTGCAAAAAAATACCACATCATGCACACAGCATCCCCTACAAACAGCTTAAAATTGCTTGAATTAATTAAACCACACATTAACACCAACAGGAGCCAAAAGGGGATTATACCAACTGGCAAGCTGAGATTTAAAGACAGTTTCTGATAGCTAGGCTCTTATTTCTCTGCTAGCAACCCCACCGGCCTGCCCTGTAGACAGCAAGTCCACTATTGTTCCCCTGGTACCATTTCCAGTTCCGTGGAATAAGAAACATTTTGCCATGGTTTTAAATATCAAAATAGTGGTTTAAGAGTGTTCCTCAAGTTCACAAAATGAGGTAGCAAAGTCCAGAGCAGAACCCTTAAGCCTTAAATCATTTGTGCTTAGGTATTTTAAGAAACTGTTGAACACAGAAATACTGCAGGTAAGTTCCAGTATTTCACTTCTTTCAATCTCTCTGCCTCCTTGACCTCGTTCTGTAGTGTTGATTTAAACCGTGCAGAATAACTTTAGCTTGTTCCATAGCCTGGAATGTTTGACAGCAGCTTGAAGTAATAACTTATATTTTTTCCATTCCCTCACTGTCAGGTCTTTACAAAATTATTTGCTTATTTTAGCATTCATGGCTGCTGGGAATTCACAGATTCTGCTGTAATGAGAGACATTTTTCTTGCAATCCCTCACAGAAGAAACAGAGCATACTTTTTAGTTTTACTTGGCCTGGTGAACATTTTCAGTTGAAATTCCATTACTCCCATTTTCTTATCATGGAGATGGAACTGTGAAGCATTTATTCATGTCTGGATATGTGAATTAGAAGTAGGTATTTCTTTGGGAGAGGCTCTTCTTCCATCCTACACCCAAAAAGGGACTTTGAAAAAAGTCCTGCCTCGGGAATTCCCTTGAAAGCGTGAACCCTACTGTAAATGCATTACACTAATTCGAGGCTACGAGTTCTCACATTTCTCACCATGAAAATTAGGCTTTTCACATGGCATTTAAAGTCTTGGTTTAATGTGTCAGTTAACCTGAGCTGCAGGGAAGCCTTTAAAACACAGATATATTCTGGAGGCTTCACCTACCATGAGACTATCATTTCTGCTCACTGAACTGTCATCTCCTCTTGCTCCTAGAAGATGGATCCATACCTGGTTTTAGCTTCATCTTATGCAGGCAGCCAAAAGAGGATACAAAATCTGCTAATTTTTCCCACTCCAGACTTCATGCTTTCCACTTATTTTACTTTATTTGTAGAATATCTACCCTGAGTTAGTCTTTAGCGTCCCTATGCTCTCTTCCTCCAAATCCTCCTTGAAATCTGCTTCTACACATTTGCCTTTATAAAATTGCTATTCAACAAATGTAAGGAAAATTCTTTTTTTAACATTTACAGACTGACAATCTTATCCTTCATCCACCTTCTTAAGCTACTTGCTTGCTCCTTCTCTCACCCACCCTTCTTATGCTACTTGTTTTCTCCTTCTCTCACTTGTTTTCTTAGAGCAGACTTTTTTAGGACATGGACTTTTTGCTTAATGGACATTTTGAAAGCACTTAGCACACTCTGGGCTCTGCCTCAGTCCACAAAAAAGCCCTACTGTCTCTTGCCACTGTCAGCAAATCATGTAGCAATGGCAACCAGGGACAAAAAGTGTTGTAACTTGAATGAAACAGGGGACAGAAAACACAAGTTGCCAAAGAGAAGGACTGAGAGGAGGCAGAGAACACATGTTTTCTTGCTGAGGTCAGATTAACCTTAATAATGTGGGGTTCTCCCACACTGCTCCCTGCTCATGGAATAAATGAGGACACTGGGATTATGGGAAGATTTGCGATGCACAAAACCTCAGCTCCATCACCTTGCTATCATTTCACAGATTGTTTCATAGGTTTTGAGGTAAAACTGTTACAACTGTTTACTTTGCCTGCCTGCAGAGCACAGTCCATAGAAAATTGCTGTTCAATTTATACATCAAGTCTACACATTCTGTTTGTTTAATATATACAGTCTAAACCTATGTGGCTTTAGCTCTCTGTTGCTGGCTCTTGGTAGTTCTGTTTCTGAAGGGTTAAAGAGAGGTCTCTGGATGGATAAGTCATCAGGCAGAAATACCACACATATGGCATCCTTCATCTTCTTCCTTCATCTGATCCACATAATAAGCTGCTATTTTATGCTTCCGGTGTTGCCTTTGTTTCTTGACCTCAGAAGATTCTACCCTTTCTGAATCTTTTGACTACTGTACCTATGCAGAGCGACAAACTTCCTGTAAAAGAGCATGCTTTGACAAAAATTACAGATATCTTCAGGAGGTGAAAGAGTGGCCCATAGACTAGTTCATTTTAACGTGTTAGCCTAAAGAAACAGACACCATGAACACAGTTCCATCTCAACAGATTTCCAAACCCTGAGAAAACATCTCTAAATGTGAGATTTCCAAAATCTAAAAAAAAAAAAAAAATTTCTGAGATGTTACCTGCACACTGCAGCTAACTCTTTGTTGCAGTTACCTTTCCATTCAATAAATTTTTTCTGATGGATATAATCCTTATGAAATTCTAAGCCTCTCAGGAAGTTATAAGACTTTCCCAGTAGTGGACGGTTGGTCATAATGTCCTGAAACATTTCATACAATTTCCCTGACAGACAAGACGGAGGCTCGATGATAGTGACATCATCCTCAGGGGAATGTTTGTCTGAAATAGAGAAGGAAACGTGAGAAAAAACATCAGCAATCTGTTCTGCCAGGCACCTTTACTGGCTAGCTGCCCTTGCTGTCTTCCTGTGGGTCCCTCCCATCCCTGTTTCTTGCAGACTGCCTGAAAACATACGCACATGACCAATCCCATTTAAACAAAGATATATTTGGTTTTGTTTAAAGCAAGTGCAGCTTTTGTCTTTTACTCTTTCAAATGACACACCGGCTTTGTACTTTTGCCTACAAGTAAAAGCCACCCTTCTCATTTGCAGTCATGGGAGGAGCCATTTAACAGACCATGAGAAAATCTTAAATGAAAAACATTTGTAACTAGCATGAAGTGTGCCTCTGGGTTTAAAATAAAATAAAATAAAATTAGATGAGATGAGATGAAAACATCACATAGTGATGATTCTGATACAGGTGAAAAATCACACTGGCAGATCCACAGTGAGGCAACACAACATGCAGCAATTTAGGGAGAACATGTGAGAGATTATTCACAGACAGTATCAATAGTGTATCGTAATCCTTTCCTGAATAGGAAGCACTGTCTGGTCAAAACCAAATACTGATTTTGAAACTCTTACCTATATCTACCATATCTTTGGCCCATCGTTCCCAGAATTCATTTGAATTTGAGGACCAGTACAAGCCATCCAGCAAATTCCTTGTAAAGATGTTTGTCCAAAGACCTGCAAGTCAAACCACATGGGAAAAATACTGCACCACCACATGTTGACCACCAACTATTACAAGTATCCATGCTACGTATTATTGGCCCACGTGAACTGGCCCTGTCATGACACAGCTTAAGCAGTAGGTCTCACAGAGTTCAAACATAATGGTGTCAGCAGTTCAGTGCTCTTTCTCAAGAGATAACTACACACAGACCATTCACTGTATAGTACAGAGTAACAAAATAAGAGGTATCAGTCACCCAAATGATGTTTTAGAGTGTTTACTGTGTACTTGTGAAAGAAAGCAGGCTTTGAAAGCATGGTGAAGCCAAATAAGCATGAGGCCCTTCTTTAAACTGATTTATTCTTTAAATTGATCTAAGACCCACTTTTTCCTTTCAGGCATGTTTTGTTTCTGTGCAGTTCAACTGGTCCAGGATCAAAATAGAATTGGCTCCATATGTGAGTCTGCTTTTGGAAAAGAAAGAACTATCCTTTGTCATTAAGACCCATGCCAGGTACTCGCACGAGGAACAAATTCAATCTCTAGCAGACTTCACAGTGAGAGAAACACAATTTTTGTCTCCACTGGACCCTTGTTTTTGGTATCAAAAATGGCTAAAATTCTGACAAGGAACTAAAATCTGCCTGGGGCAGACTGATGCCTCTGACCAGCTGCTTTTCCCCTTTTCTTCATCTTTAGAGGCAGAACAGCCAGTCAAAGCAGTTGTTGGAGGTTAAAAGGGCTTCCTTCATCCTTGTAGGCAGGGAAGATTAGTGACACCATTCTCAACCCACAAAGCTCAGATGGTTCTCACCTTTGTGGGTTGTTCTAGATGAGTTATATTTTATTTTTAGCTCCTTCCAATTCTACCCCAGCTATGCGTTATCTAGAAATGTAGTTGATGAAGTTGAAGAGTTGATGACTGGCCAGGGAAGAAAGCCTTATTATTTCCTCAACTTGCCTTCTCCACCTTCTTGTTTGGTTCAGAAAATGGGAAGGGGAACCATGCTGCAACTTTCCCAAATCTGCCCAGGTTAAAAGGGAGGACAGGAGGAAAGGAGCTTTACAAAGAGCAGAAGTGTACAAAAGGGGTAAAAAGCCCATTGAATGAAGACCTAGAGCAGACCTGCTGGCAAGGAGTGTTGTATACACACCAGTGGCTAGCTAGTACCATGCTTTCTACCATGTTGTGATTAACTATATTGCACTGCTAGGTCACCTTCCAGATAGCAGATCCGAGATTCTGGCAGCTTCTTCACTCGCCTTCCCATGAAAAATTCACTGTCAAAATATTCTGAACGAATGGAGGCTCCGTATTTTGGTATGGCCACCTCGTAAGGAGAGAACTCTGCCCACTCTACAAAAGAATTGACACATGGCATGTTTACTGTAATAAGAATAAGAAAACAAAACCTTCCCCTGTGGATAAAGCTATCCACAAGCTCCATGGATCTTGCTTGTCTCAGCAGCTCTGTACTATCAGTAGCTTTGTATTGCAAACTACACTGTCTAGTTCCATACAAACTGAGAGATGATTTGCATACAAAAGGAAATAGCTTTTTCACATCAGAAAGAGTCTAACATTAGCTTCAAAAGCTTGGCTATATATTTCTACTTAAAGATTCTAGGATCCCACTTACCTCTCTGAATCAAGAGCATCAAATGTACAACATGGAAGTGATCCAACCTGCAAGGAATGATTAGCAAGAAACCTCTACTAACCCAAACCCATCAGTCTACGTGATATAATAAAGCAGCCTGAAGACACATCAGCTCCAAACTAGAAAGTATCACAGCGTGGGCATGGCTGTGCAGTTTCCTGATTCAAGCTGTACTGCACAGCTATTGCAGTAGAACAGTAGCTATAAATCTAACCAACTGTAAGTACTACCTGTTTTTTCTTTCCAGTATCTGCTCATTTTAAAATCTTTTGTTGAATGTAGGCTTTTTGTCCATTTAAAGGGTGTCATATCACCCCCATCATAGCAATCATACTGCATTCTATTTTCATACCCTCATCACAGTAGTATTTAGGGAAGTGACAATTACATTTCACAGCACTTCCACAAACTAAGGAACCATCAAAGCCGTTTCATAGGTGTGGAACTGAGGCAGAAAAAGATCACATGATTTGCCCCCACTCACTCACAATGTCTGTGGCAAAACTAGAACTTCAGCCCAGACCTTCAGAAATGCCCTGTTCATGCCTGAGGATGTTATCCAGCAGGTCTGCTCTTTCTAATCAACATGCAGACAAACGTTTTATTAAAAGATGAATACTGAGTCAGGGCAAGCAGCAGATGTATTCCCCTTTTATTCTCCACACACAGGCACCCTCCCTCCAAATTCTCTTTAGTGCCTGTTCAGAGTCAGAAGAAACTCTAGGAATACTTACCTCTAAATTCGAAAGTACTGAACTTTTCCTCTTTCACATTGAGGACTGCATAGAAAGGCAATGGGTTTTGTCCATGCTCCAATGCCTTGCGCTGGTCTGTGAGTTTGTACTTTCTTGGCTAGTCAAAGAGATAAAAAAAATCACAGGAAAACTCTGGAAAAGCATAAGGCAAAAGCACTGACACAATCTACCTGAGTACAGATAGATAACAGATGTTTTACAACCTAAAGGAATCTGAGAGTCACATTTTTATGAGAGAACTGTTCCTTCATGTTCCTGCACTTTCCTTCCTGGTTGCCTTTTTGATACCTAGTAACCTCTCCATTAATATCTAAGTGCCTTGATTGCCTGCATCCCACAGATCTTTACTAAGGCTGAGACTAACGTTCACATGAGGACAGATTACTTTAGCTCTTAAGTGTCCAACTAGAAACAGACTTTAAAAGACATGAATTTTCAGGGGGGGGTTGCTCAGTTCTTTCTGAAAGTTTGCCTACTGAAGTTGCTAGCTGTTGGGCACCCTAGTACAGAGGCAGCTTCAAACCGTTAGCTATGCTGGAAAATCCTGGCTACAAGATCCTCTGTCATTGTTTACAAATCACACTGGGATGCCTCAGTCACTTTGGATTTGTTCCACACATTACTTCATGCCCTCAAAGAGTAAAGTGCTAAAGAAAATGAGTGGATGTTTCCCAGATGTGTGGCAGGACCATGTACATACCCGTTCATGTAAGAACATTTCCTGAACAAGTGACCACAGAGTTGTAAAAGATGACACATGTCCTGCTTTTGCCCTTTCAGCGAGTTCCTTGTGATAATACTTGAGATGCTCTACAGACATAAGGTTGAGCTTGCATTTTGTCACTTGTTCTTTTACTGCCTTAAGTGGCCCCTCCAGAGTCTTCTGTGACCAGTCGGCATGCTCATACAGGTCTGCTAGGGTCCTAAAGAACAGAAATGTGGGAAAATCATCCATTTATTTGGATGGTTTTGGAAAATTACTATATTTACCCAACCACTTTCATCAAAGAAGAGAAACAGCAAGACTAAACTGAAGTTATGATCGAGAGCCAACAGTAATAGGGGGAATTACATTCACTTATTTACAACGTCAGACTCTGAAAGCAATGCATCTCTCTCACTGCGTGGAAATGTAGCGTCACAGTCATTCCAAATACAAATCTCATTTTCTATACGCACCATGTCGAGCCAGAAGCCCCAGTGATATAGGTAACACAGTCCAACAGATGTAGCTTCTGAAGAGCTAAAAGGTGCCCAAACATAGCTGACATTGCTCTGAGGCCTCCGCCTGTTGCCATAACAGCTATTACTGGGACCTGTTCAAAACATAAGTATTATCTTCAAAAAGTTACTCACTTGCCTACTTGGAAAAGTCTAATTACAGCTCTTATAATTTCCTCAGCGGACTTCATTGGAGGACAATGAAATTACTTCAACATTCAGCCAGTCTTTACCTGTACTCTCTTTAAATTAACCTCCAGATACTCAGTGGGTTCCCTTAACCCCAAAGCTTGGGTAAGTTTGAACATGCAGTGATTTTAACTTTCCTTCCTCCCCTTGTTCTTTATAATTGGAATTGCAATGATTAATAACAGATAATTATATGATTTTGTTATAAATAACAAAAATTGTAATAAATGTAATTAAGACTGGATTCAAGAAAGTCCTGAGCAGTGTTAAAAAAAATATATTAAGCAAACAAAATGACTCTTTGGACAGCATCCATTCAACAAATACAATTCCAGCAAGAAAATAAACGTTCACTTCAAAATTCACCCTGAATCTTGGCAACAAAACATATTTCAGCAGGAGCTTGTAATAAAACGTTCTTTCTCCACCCTGAGTAATTCTGACTTTTTGTAAAAAGTGTTTAAAAATGAAAAAAAAAAAGGTAAGCCTAAAGAAGGGACATTACAATGATTTCATAAATATCTATTTGAGGTGAATTTTAAATACTCCTGTTTTCTTACTTGGTTTGGGTTGTCTGGCTAGGCTGTGTCCAACACAATGTACCAATGCCTTATATCTTGCTGACCTGCTACATCACACTGTTGGAAATGCTGACTTTGAAGAGTGGTATATTATGTCCTTGGGAATTTGACCCATTGAAAAGAATGGAAGCATGAATAGCTGAGCTGAAATTTTAGATGATTATGGGGTATGCCACATGGAGAACTTCTGTCCTGCTGCCATTCAAATCAATGGGTTTGTCATCAACATGCAAAAACTACTAGAAATTTTGTGGGGAGTTATGCCGATCCTAATTCAATAGACCCACACCCCATGCTTGGATTCCAACTCACAGACCTCACGTCCATGTAGATCTCTTTCCAGATGAAGAACCCTTTTCAGGGCACCGGCAACCACTCTCTTCCTTTTTTGCAAGAATTCTTGCTCTTCTCGGCACAGATCATACCCTAAGCGCACATCTAGTTTTTCTGTGCTGAAACATAAATAAATTCAGAGGCACAGGATTGGTGTTTAAAATGTATATGGGTCTATTTTCAGCAACTGCAGTCTACTAAATATCATAAAAAAATCATGATTCACTGTTCAGATTTAGAGACAGAAATGCAGCTTCCAGTTTCAAAGAAACTGCTTTGCTTCTACATGGTCTCTTTATTTTCTGATGTTTCAGTGTATGTTTTACTGCCATCTAAGGATAGCAAATATGAAAAAAAGAAAGGCTTCTTTGTGTCTTTAAGTAGCTTTGTAAGCTGAATCCTTTCTATTTCTGTTTCATATCATTTCTGAGCAAAGGCTGACTTGAACCTAACAAAATCTTTCATGGGGATTTGTACCACAGATTTATACAGAAACAGTACAATGAAAAATATATTCAAATCATTTTGGTCTATTTGTTGTCTGTCTCATTATCTTACAGTGTAACATTTCATCTTCCCTAGCTTGTACTTCTTTCTATTGATATCACCAGAGCCACAAATCTATTTTCTTAGGAATACCTGCGTGGTTTGAGTAATGTATGGACTCTGGATGTTTTGCTTATTTCAAATTCCCTTTTCCCTCTGTCTTCTTCCTGCTTCTGTGTCCCTTTTGAAGAAGCCTCCAATCTCAGTCTTTAGTTCTTTGATGCAAAGGACACTCAGTGACTAAGTTGCTCACTGTTTGAAATTATCATAATTTTTATTTTTTTTTGCATCTTGCCATGACTATTTTGCCCCAAGGACACTTAACTTTGATCTGTTCTGGTGACTCTTTAATGTTGAATGAACTATTCTTATATTTTGACCCTAGTCTTGTGCATTCCTTGTATCTAAATAAAGGATACTCCGTTCTAGAATTCACAGTTCAAAGAGCAATAAAACCTTTAGAGAAAAACAGTCCCTTACCAATCATTTAGTTGGAGGTACAACTGCAGTGGCACATTCTGTAAACAAAGAAATGAGAGCAGGAACATGAATGACTGGGGGAAAAAAGAGGCCTGAAATCCAGATTTTCAGTGTGTCCTGGAATGCCCCACCACTACCACTCTGCATACAGTTTTTTGGAAAGCTGTAGCTGGAAAGAGAAGGAAAGCAACTAAACACCAAACATATTCTACAGAGAAGCAAAAGAGGCAGGAGGAGTCAAAGTGGCTAGATGAACGGGCTGTGAAACAGGATTTCTTCCTCACTGTGAATATACCTCTATGAACCATCCTAACCCAGCAGCAGTATCACATTGCCACCTTCCTATTCTTGAGGATGAAGAGCAGCACCCAGATAAAGACAGTGATAGAAGAGGAAATACAAGTCACCACATCCTTCCAAAAAGCTACTGGAGGTAAAAGAGAGTCCAAACAGAGGGGTGGGGAATCACTAGTGGCGAAACAGACATTTATTCTCCCTTCCCTTTAGGGGAAAGGCTGCCAAGAAATTCTTCTCCTCTTATTTTTGCCTTTCGTTTGTTGCAAGGTCTGGGAAAGCATGTCTGGCTATTGTTAACAGATTCACCTGGCCACACAGCAGCATTACTACTGCTTTTAAAGCACCTTAGAGTTGTATCTCTCCAGCAGTTACCATCATGACTGTACACATAGAAGAATGTGACAGACTTGTTCTCTGAGGGTAAGATTCAACTCATCTAACTTTAGCCATCTAAAATTCAGATATATAGACTGAGCTACGGACTCGATAAAGAGCAGTGGGGCATCCCAAAGCCTTGCTAGGGGTATTGAATAATTTCCTTTAATTGTGTAAGGACAGCAAAGTTGGTCTGAAATGCATCTAAAACTGGCTAGGATGAATTCCCAATTATTGATTTTATTGACAGAAAATTGGTATTTCTCTGAGAAAACTAACCTTATTCACAGAAAACTTGTATTTGTACAAAATTCTCACTCAGACTTCCTAAATGAATTCTTTTTTAGAAAAACCTTATGGTGTTAAATACTGAGGGTTACTCTACTGCTCTCTCCAAAAGATCATATAAATGGTGAAGCACTTACATGTCTTACAGGGAGTGTTATTTTCACTTTATGTCCAACAGGAAGAAATTTCAGTGGTACTGTTAAGGTGTCACTTAAATTACTATTGTCATCTTCCTTATCAGAAACTTTCTACAGAGAACAAAAAACATGGTTTTTATTCACAGAATAGGAACAATCCAGTTCTTTACTGTTTTGGTGACACTGGAAATAAGCAAGCAGTATGAACAGTGGTATTGTATTGTGCCCATTACCTGCAGCCTGACTTTTAGAACTGGCTCCCAAGCCTTCACGCAATGGAAGTAGAAAGTATCTGTGTCGTCTGTTGTTTTCTGTGTTCCCTCATGAGATGCAGACACCGTAAGCACAAGATTTTTACCCTCTAGTGAAAACAGATTTGTTTAGAGAATAATACCACTGTTCAGGCAAAATAGCTAAAAAAGTTGGCAAACTTTCCACTGGAGTCATTCTCTGTGATGACTCCTTTGTGAGCTGCCACACTGGCAAGTGTCCTACAGCACAGGAACTGGTACTCCTTCCTTTACCCCATAGCTTGGAGTGCTCCCAGAGTCAGCACTCTCTCATACTTCCACCAGCAAAGTTTACTGTGTCCAAACTTGATAGCTTCAAGGAAAAGACACAGAGATCAGCGTTACAACTGGAGGCAGTTCAGGGACTTTTACTGCATTGCATTTTCTTAGTCGTCTCTGCATCCTGAAGTGCCTCCATCTGGGTCTGAATGACTATGGTAGGGTTGATTTGGTCATGTCCTCACTTCACAGAGAAATTGGCATACCTTTCAAATATTTCCTGCTTTCGTTAATGTCCAATTGCACTTCCAAGCAGCAAACCTCACGGGACTGTAAAAGACAAGAGTGGTGGTGTGAGGATAGCAAATGCCACATCTGAAGCAAATAATAAAACATCATGCAGACAACCACTACCTATAATACAGAGCCAACTAAATTGGTCTCAGTGCTGGAAGCAATCCAGTTGCACAAGAGTAAATTCAGAGCTCATTATCCCAGGACAGTAGCCCAGCTACACTGCTTCAGAACTAGCTTGTCCATACAGTGGTGCATTGTCAGAGGTTGTTATACCCATTCAAGTTATCCCAAAATCAGGAAACTGTACAACACACTGTTGCCCAAACAGCTCCACATATATCTGATAATTATTTAGGAAGGGTGGGGGAAAACATCTGATGATGAGTTTCTGTGTATTGTGGCAGTGATTAGTCTACAAAGCATCTTCTTGCTGGTTCTGATGTAGGGAGATCATGGATTTATTCCACGCTACCCTCCACCTGAGTCATTCTAGTTCACCTTTAATAACTTATTCCAGGACAGTTTTCCAAGCCATTTCAGGAACAACGCATGCCAATCATTACAGCTCTTATGCCTCACACAGAAAATGAGGGGGAAAGAACAGAATGTGTGTTACTTTGCCTCAGGGGTACTGAAGGCTAGCATCTGGAAATCATGTGCAGGCTTGGAGTGGTTGGCATGAAGTACTTTGTACTCCTTAGCTGCAGGGCCAGCCCAAGGAGATAGGTAATGTACCACATGCTGACTAATAACAAAAGAGGACTCTGTGTTTCAACGACTAAAATAACTCTTTATTAAAAAACTCATTTCCCAAAAAGCTGTTACATTAGATAACCTTCCCGTCCTAAGTGCACTGAATACTTACTACTGCCTTCTACAGACTCATCCGTTTTATAACCTTTGTTTTTCTTGCCAAGTGCCATACTGTACTACATGAAACACAAGAGTTTTCACTTTGAACACCAACATATATGGGGTTCTGCAACATCAACAAACCACAGCTGGGCAAAATATTGACATCTGTAATACCTGAGGACTTCAAGAAACACAATTTCTATTTTTGCATGGAGAGGGCAACAGTTAAGCCATAACAAATGGGAATTGTCACACATCTTTCACTTTGTAATAGACACCATGCTCTTATCTATCATAGTAGATTCTGTTCTCTCTATAAAATGTCAGATGGCTGGGGGGAAGAGGAGAGAATCAAAATGAAGGAAAAGTCACTCCAAGCTAAATTCGTATGTGAACCTTACCACTAGGACATCATTGGTAATGAGGTGCTCTGGAGGGCCAGGACTGAAAAGACAGAATCAACAAACAAACAAACAAAAGCTGTATGAGCATCTGGTATTTTTTTAAAAATAGCAGTTTTATGACCTTTCCTGCTTAAAACTGAATATAGTTATGTTAGTATCAAAATCTTTTTTCTAAAAGGGGTAATACACAATCACCTGCTATGCACATGAACCAAAATGTAGTAGCCAAACAAGAAGAAAAGCAGGAGAGCCCATAAAAATACCAGTGCTTGAAACTCTATGCTAAGATACAGCAGAACAAAGAATTATTGGTCTATGTGGAATCATGTCCTGCTATTAACAAATGACCATATGACTTGAGGAAAGCAGAGACTACTATTAGTGTATTCTGCAAATACTTATTAGGAAGGACATTTCTGACTGTTCCATATTATAATTTACAACTGATCACAAATGAACGGCAAATAAGAATTAGCTCCCACTGTGCTATATGTATGACTGGAAAACACAGAGGTAAGTAATAGGAAGTCTTTGTCCCAGACATTTTACCTTGTAAGACATAGGTCTGTCACTGAATGGATGTAGTTATTTAACACTGAGTAACCTACAGAGTCTATTAACAGCATCTCTCATTAAGGCCAATACTCCAACATCACCATGTTACACACATTCATAAGTGCTTTCATATATCTGAAAGGACGATTAAAGTTATGTAGTATGTAATCTCTGACTTTCTGCAAAGTCCAGGGTATCAAGCACCACTTCCAGCCTTAAAACTTCTATTTCAGCTGTAGAATGTATTTAAATGTGAATAACTAGGCTTGACTTCCAAGGATGGAGAATCCCCCACACGCCTTATAACTTGAATGGTGAAAGATGTTCTCTTATTTCTAGTCTGAATCTACTCAGTCCAGTTTCCAGGCACTGTATCTCATTCTGTCCTTTTTATATATCTGGATGTGGCTGCTTCCACATTTGCAAGAGATGCTCATACCATCTCTTAAGGCATCTCTCATATATCAATTAAACAGATTTTCTTGAGTTTCACTGTGGGAGAAATTAACCAAGAACACCAGTGATGATGTTCTGCAGCTTTTCCCTGTTTAAAAATAAGAAGCCTTATTTACAGTTCCTTCTTCAAATCATGCAGTTAGTCAGTTTTGACTGGACTATACTTCTTCTTTTGGTAATGCGAAGCTCAAATATGCCAGAACATGTAGTTTAGGGGGGGGTTTCAACCAAACTTGTGATAGCATTTAAAAGAGAGATGAAGTTTATCTTATGGGATTTGTTCTCCTCCAGACAATGTTGATTACCACTTTGAAGGGGATGGTCTTAATTTTATTGTTTGTTGATTATATGTTTTTTCAGTTTAACTAAGCTATGGCCTAATGGGTGACTTTTCTAATACCGTCTGTGTAACTCTATGTATATATCATGATAATAATACAAGACAAGTTTTCTGGTCTTTTAGAAACACCACAGTGTTCTAGGCACTGTTCAATTAATATTAACAACTTGAAGAGCATCTCTGTTAAGTTTTACATGTATCTTGTGTACAAGGTATCAAATCGTGCCAATGTTACTACATTTCCACTATCAGGATAAACATGTCAAACAGAATGTAAGATTTGTATAAAATACACTGAAAGACAGAATTAGCTGAGGAAGTTAAGGTAACAAAAAGTTTGAAAATGTAATTTTGTCTCACTGCTGGGAAGAAAAGCTGAAAGAAGTTCCTCTTTTTCTGAGATATTATTAGTCCCTGGCAGATCTATACCTTTCAGCTTTGGAATTTTACTCACATTCTTTCCATCCAGAATTCTACTTCCAAACTTTCCCATTTCTTAGTGCACCTCTCTTTCTAAAAAGAAAAAGGTAAAATAAATATGGATTATTGGAGGCTGCAAGAATTCGGCAGTGTAGGCACACCTAAAAAGCACTTCCATGGCTGACATCTCTTCTGCTAATGTTACCAAAAAAAGCTGTGTTACCTCTTTCCAAAGCTGAGATTGCAATGGAAACCACAGGCTTGCAAAAGGCACATAAGATTATTATCCTCCCATTGTGGGCTGTGTGATAGAATTATATGTATTTCCAAAGATACAAATGGAGAGGGAAAGCTTGACTGAAACAGAAATATAATGGCTTTCTGCAAAGATGGTGTGCACAGGGGAAAGGCATTGAAGCCCAGCAACAAATGTGACTAATGCCAGTGTTATTTCCATCTACAAACCATTTAAATCACATTCACACTGAATCCAGCAGAGATGAAGTACGCAAAAGTACTCTGGACTGAGGTGGTTATTGAATCATTTTATTTCCCAGTGACTCACCCACTGGCTGAGAAGTGCATGGCACCAGCCTGCAGAGTCACAAGGAAGATCCATGTTAACAGCTTTCAGCATTTGGGAAGTAGCAGTTCTTTTGGGCATGGACTGTCTCCTTCCTGCAATGAGCATGCAGCAATACCTCAGCCACAGCTCAGACAAGCCCAGGAGCTGTCACAGACCTACCCCAGCTTTGTTCTCTGGACAACTCTCTTTCATGGGCTCCTTAAGAGAATACCAAAGATGTTAGCAGAACAGGCATCCCTTTACTATGGGCTAGAGAAATCTGAATCACCTAGAAGGAAACCCAGCATGAACACCAACAGAAGAAGCCCAAAAGAATCATTTAATTCAGGTGGTGAGTGGATTGTCTTCACATTTGTAATAAAAAGTTGCCATTTAGGAGGAAATGCCCTCTAACTGTGGCAAAAGTGGAATAAAGCCAAAAGGTTAGGAAGTTATTTATTTGGATTATAAAAGATATAAATGACTATTTACAGATGCTCCCTGTTAAGATACTTTGCCCCCACAGAGACAGTGGGCATAAGAGAGAAGCTGCTTCATTTTCTGAATCTGTGAAGAGAGATTAATGGAGTCACAAAAATCCAGCACAACGATATCTGTTTTGATGAGATATTGATAACAATATATAAGGATATCTGTTTATGCAGACCCAAAACCCACTTAACATGGAAGCCAATGTGGACAATGAGGTCTTGCCGATCTCTCCCTCTATTTTCAGTCCTTACCTCTGATTTTAAAGCAAAAGTCTCACGGAGTGTCTCCCCGGGTCTGATTCTAGCAACATTAAAAAGAACTGTGAACTGCATATCATCTTTGGTGAGAGGATCTTCATCACACACTGCCAATTCTAAAATGTTCTGGTAGTTGAAGAAAATAAATAAGAACTCTTACTGAGCCGCTATTACACAGGAACAAAAAAGTGGTTATAGACTTTTGCAGCTGCTTGACTAGCACAGTGGTAAGAGTAAAGAAACATGTGCTTTCCTTCAGGAGTTTGCTAACATGAACACCATCATTAAACCCAACCTTGGAAAACTTATCATGAAACAGAAGACAACTACCTATAACAGAGAGCTCCCACTATCCTGAGACAGAAAAGATGTCAGTGCTCTGCACCACACTGATAACCTGTCCAAAGAACACACTCAGTTTCTTCATCCCCAAAGTTCTCTTAGCTACACAGCTTAGGGGCAGGATTGAATTTGCTGCCTACACCACAGCAACTCCACTACCCATCCCTTACAACCAGTGGAGGGAAAGCTCTTTCTAAATTAACTATCCAAAATAGCCCAGATGAAGCATACTACAGCAGTACTTACTTCTCTCAGGTGACAACAAATGGAATCTGGACTAGCTCAGATGTAGGCATTTGTATCATTGATGTCTATAACTAGCTGAGGGGAACACTACTGCACATGTCTACCGTTTTGTGCTAACCAGTCAGTTGCAAATACTGTTACACAAGCATTTTCTTAAGTTATTTAGCACAGTTGATTGACAGGGTGTCAACTGAGGATTCCCAGCTATTCAAAATAGTGACATTTCTATTTTTTTACTACCTCAACTTCTCTCTGGATCCTAAAGTAGAAAGTCTCATTCCAGACAGGGTTGTCAGAATTCTTGATGGTTTTGGTCTGAAGCTTTCCATTCAAAGCAGATGGCAGCCACAAGCGTACATAGCAGTCTGATGCAGTCACTGCAGCAAAGAAAAATGAAAAACCTGATGCCAGTGTTATAGATGAAAAGTAGGGCAAGGCCATGATTCTGGGGACTAATAAATACTACTACGTTTTCTTAAATAAGTAAAGAGACCATCAGTTGGAAGCAACCAAGGAAAACCATCTAATTCCGGGGTAACTACAAATTGCAAATGTACACATGCACACAATAAGTACATTAAGAGCCGTGTTTCCCATATGAAGAAAAAGAGGTATAAAAGATCCCACTGACCATTCATCGGGCATATTCCTTACAATTCCAGTCAACGATGTTAAAAAAGTTTAACTGAAACTAGAGCTAGTTTCAAAAAGGGCTGTTAGGATGATTAGAGGAAAGGAGACCACATATTACAGAGAAGATCAGAGGAGACGGGCTTGCTCAGTCTAGCAATGCAAATATGCGGAGGGGAAATGATGGCTGTCTAGAAGGGTTAGGTACTAGGGAAGAAGATCTGTTGCAGCTAAAGGCTGGTGTGGGCCCAAGAACACGAGGGCATGAGCAAGTCAGAAATCTTCATCTCACTTCCAGCCTACATCCACTCCTTATGGTTAGTGCAGTCAGTGCCTTGAGCAGCCGTCCTTTGGGAAGAGCCGGGATGGGAAAGCACATTTACTTTGTGAAGCTTGACAACGGTGTGAAAGGAAATCTCCAAGGTGATGTCTTTCAGAGCTGGAGTCTGGACTTGACTGAAGATGTCTACTGCAGCCCGAGAGGCCTAAATACTTCAGACTGGTATCAAGCAGAGAATAACATTGCCCCGCAAGGTTTTGGCAGGAAAGTGGAACTGTCCCTTCAATAGAGTAGATAGAAGAGATCATTGAAACTCAGAAATACAGGCCTTGTCACACTACCACCTTTCTAGTGTCCACCTCTGGATGTTGCTACGTGGCCTTTGCCACAGGAATACCAGAAGCCCTTCAGCAGACAGTTACTCAACTAACAGGGGATTCACTCCCTCTGGTCTCCTTCATGTCCGGGCTTGGCCAAGGTTGTGCTCGGCCCTGCATGGCCAGATGTGAATGGTCCCAGCTGTAACTCAAGTAACTCACTGCAAAGGGACACTTTTTTGACTGAACATGTCATTTTTCACTAGAGGAGTACACAGGCCAGAGGTTTCAAGAGTGTGAGAAAAGGCAGCTCATAGTCTCCGTCCTGACTGAGGAACCCATGGGACACCTGCAAAAATGGCAGCTGAATGGTTGGTCCATAGTACACCTTGAGAAGGAGCCATAGGAGGCTGTGAGGGTGAGATAATGAGTTAAAGAAAGTTGAATACAAAAGTACACAGAAAAGTCTGTTTTGCCTGCATGTTCAGCATGTGCTTGGGGCTGGATCTGCAGAAGCCCTCCTTAACCAGAATCTATCAGTATAATTTAACATGACCCGTCATCTGAGAACAGCAAATACCCCGAATGATACTGTATTTTAGAAGGCTTCAAATTCTCTAATTTACCTTGGATTATTGTGTATAATTCATACATTTCCATAAAAGGTCCCTAAATACGTGGCCTGTATGGCAAAATTCCAGTCCTTTATATGACTTATACAAATTATAAACATCAAACCCAAACAACTCCAAGCAGATTTACAGATTGCAGCGTCCTCACAAGGTCTACCTTCCCTTGTTGGCCCAGGAAATTCATCTGGGAGTCTTGGTTTTTACCAGTTCCCTGAAATGCCACTAGATATTTCCTCCAATCTAATGATACCTCAGGCATTTGATCTAATTATAGCCCTGGCATTAGTACTTCTATTGCTGTGCTTTGTGTACGCTGCTTGTATACCTTCAGAACTTAGGAACATTGCTCACTGTGTAAACTCTGGGGGTGACTAAAAACACAATCAAAACATAACTCACACAGGTCTCTTGATTTGATGTTCTTAGCTTGTATGATTCTTACAGAAAGCATGTGGATGGGGCAAATCTTCATCTGCAGAGAAAACAAATGCAATTAGTTTTATCAGCTCAGAATACAAAAACAATATGTATTTTGAACAGTACAGGGGACAGTCTGGCCTTCTGTTTGTCTGTTTGAAGTGAGGCGACCACCCTCCAGTGGAAGTACACCACACTAAGGTGATAGCACGACTGCACACTGGGCTATTTGCTAAGTAGCTTGAGTAAGTGAAGACAGAGAAAGAAAACAGAGACTCAGACGATGGTATGGAAAGCTTTTGTAGTCACCCTAGTGGTGCCTATTTTCATACAACCTGATGCATGCATGGCCATGGTGATGGTTGTACTGCCAATCTGCTGGGGGTCCTGTGCCACAGGCAGGTCAAAACTTGGCCTTTGGAAGGCAATACTAGGAACTTGTGGCTGCCTGGCTGGGTCCTGGTACAGCACTGACACTAGGCCAGGACATGGTAGTTGCTAAAGTGCTCTAAAAATTTCTGACTGTGTATCCCAGCTAGGACTAAATTTTCATGACACTCATAAGTAGGCCAAGCTCACCAAAAGGCATCTAGAGGAATGCACTACTGACTTCAAATGAATGGACCGTAGACCCAGCAGAGACCCTTCAGGTGATGAAAAAAAGTGCTTTGGAGGCATAATATCACAGAATCCCACATTGTTAGGTGTCTTGAAAATACCTAATGGGTATGGAACCACTTCCCTTCCAGGCATGAGATTCATTTCTATCATAGGCAAGCTATCATTGTAACACTTATTTCAAGTCACTTGTTCCTAACGCTAACAAAGAATTAAGCTTCCCAACCTGAGCTGGTCAGAAAGTATTTGCCATTTTCAAAAGACATTCTGATTAGTCTGAATGAACATACATACACAGACATGTGACAATCTTAATACTAAAAGCGGGCAAATATTTCCTTCTTTTTTCAAATTGGAACATTTAAATTTCTTTTCAATTTTCTGTTGAGTGTTTCATCTATTTTTTTGCATATTAGCATGGCTTGTCAGCAATAATAAGCAATAATAACATACAGTCCTGCTACCACTAATTAAAACAAACAGGGCCACACCGTGTTGGAACTGTTTCATTAGTTTGAATAGCAGCTTGAACTATACACTGACTGAAACATCGTATCTATTTGTCTAAACGAGAGTACCCCATTACACTGCAACAAAATAATTTAACAATTGTATTTTGAAAGTTAGCACTGTGATTAATTTTCCTGACACTGAAATGATTAACTTTGGAGGTACAAAGAGCTGGGGAAAGAGGAACTTGCTATGGAAGGACTCACTCACTACAGTTAATCTGAAATTCTTTTAAAATGGGTTGGAGGCTATTGGACATGTTTATTAGAGATGAAAATAACCTTCATTCAGTTTCATTCAGTTTTGTTTAGAGGTAAATTATGTTACATCAAATGGTTACCATTTGAACTGTGAATTGGCACGTTCAAATAAAGGCTTAATATTAAATTTAATGATGTCACTTTAAAAATTACATCCTTTAAAATGCAGATTAATATTCAAGAGTCACTCTGAGCAGAGAAACCCTGTTGTTAAACCTACAAAATCGCAGATTACTCTGTTTCTTGGCCTCTTAATGGTTGATTGAAACACTTTTTGTATATAAATGCAAGACACATTTGTTCTTGTGTGACAAGAACTGTTTCTATTATGTTTTCCTCCAATTTGAAACTGATGTATTTAAAAGGTTCTGAGTTTAATGCACTATGGACATTACAAGTTCCAGTTGGGACACTTCCATATTATTCCAGTTGCCCACTGAAAGAATCCAACTTTAATTTTCCTGTGCAAATAGTTATTTAACATAGAAGTACCAACTGGAACACTCAGTCAGCATTCCTAGTGGGTTTCATTAACATGAAATATTGGATTATGTAGCCAATTACAGAGCTGACTGTTTTTAATTAATATGTTAATTCGGTGTTATTTTGTAATCAACTTCCCCCTTGCTCAACAGAAGCCCAAACAATTCTCAGAGTCTGCATTCACTGGAGAAGCAGATCTTGGTATACAATTTGCTTTGAACATTTTGTGATGAAAATTTCCTAATTGCTTATAAAAATGGTGCATTTGCACTTCATCATCAGAGTACTCTCAGCTGTGATAGGTGTCATGTTTTCTTCCTCTCCCACTAGCACCAGAGAGCCTCACTCCTCCTCCCTTCCCCTTTCAACAGCAATCAATTCCCTTAAACACGTCAACATCTGCCCGCCAAAGCAAACATCATCCAAGGTGACTGTTCACTACTTCTAATTTTGTGGAGCTTAGTCCTTGTCTTGTTGCAGGGTAAAAGATAAACAGGTTCAGATGGGTAAATGTGGCCATAATAAACCCTATGAGCTGTGCAAATCCCCAGGGGAAGCCAGAAGCCATCCTGCTCCCAAGACTGCAGCTCCTCCAGCCTATGATAACCATTCAGAATTGGGCTAATTCTTTTTTTCATCAGAAAAAAGTGGAGCTAATTTTCTTCTACAATGGTCCAGAGCAGACTATTAAGGTCTGATTCACGTGGTCTAAAATAACATCCTTGCCCAAAAGTGCTGGCACTCCAGAATACCCTTCTAGAAAAAATAATTATGGTTAGAGATACCATTTGCTATTCTCATAACATGAAAAACAATGTGTAATTTCATGATTAATGCAAATTGTTAAGCACAGACACCGTATCCAGACAGCTCTTGACAGTCTCACAGCTGTACTAGTCTTGCTCCTTTTAGCTCACTTCCTTGGGAGAAACAGTTTCCTGCATAGACACACAGAGAGTAACAAAACCCCTCTGTAAATATCCAGAGTCAAAGGTAGCTTTCCCAGAAGCACATCATTGTATTTTTGCTGGAAAATTAGTAGTGCCACATTGAGGCCAATGACAGACTGCAGGATTCAGCTACCTGTGTATGTTTGCATCCCAGACAATAACACTTCAGACCAATAAATAGTAGCACGTCCAGAGTCCCAGAGAGTAGGCTAAGAAATGAAAAACAAACAAACAAACAAAAAAAAACAAAAACAACAAAACAAAAAAAACAACCAAACCCCCAAACCAAATTTCTTTTCACTTGACAGCAGTTAGCAGTAAACTACATTTCTGTACTCTCAAAGCAAGTGTTGGGGGAGCCATTTCAGGTCTAAAATACAGAAAAGTCAATAAACAGGAGATAAAATTAGCATGTCAGAGTTGCCACAGCTGTGTCAAACCTTAACAAACTGAAAATTCACATCTGTTGCCAACATCTCATTGATTGTAATAATACACATCTGCTGGCCTACTGTCTGGCTTCCAGAGAATAGTCATATGCCAGTCAGCTTCAGGAGGACACATAATTCTCCCATTTACAGGCAGTTAGTCACTTCAAGGTTTCATCCCCAAAAGACAATTTTGAGGGCATGAAATCTTCTCAAAGCTCATTAATATGGAGCCTACCAAGACAGTTTTTGGATGGCAGTGAAAGAAGAAAAACCTACCAACAGCTCATATCTTTGATTTAGCTCTTTATTGCCCCTCCACGCTGCTCCTAGAACAAGATCTCACGGCAACCTTCCCTAGAAAGGGACCCTAGGAGGTAGTTTCTGCAGGGCCTGGCAATCTGGGAACCTCCTCCCATCACCACCTCTTTTTATTTTTCTTTTCTTTTCTTTTTTTTTTTAAAGTCCTTGTTTTGCACATGTTGGAAGGCTGATTGGAATCTTAGCATTTCTCTCCCCTTGCACCAAACCTAAGCAGTTCTCTGAGCGGAGTTATCACCATGGGATAACACCAAGTTATATGAAGATTTATATAAGTTTGCTCTCTGTCTTTTGACATTCTGTAAACAGCTGTAGGACTTATCATTCAGCTTTACCAATTTCTTTCAGACATGAATAATTACTTCCTTTCATGGATTACTTTTTCTTTTTCCAGTGGTGTACTAGAAGCTGTACAATATCTTATGTACAATATCTCATGTACAATATCTCACATCAACTGTAATCACTTGGCATATTCTTAACATTTATTTTACCTTAGATACTGAGGATTTGGTTCAACCACAACTTGGCAATTTATGAAATTAACGTTAAAGTTATAAACCTATAAACTATAAAAAAGCTTCATGACCAGCCTGGTTCCAAGCGCTCTCTTCCACATAGATTCTTTAACACCTAATATGGGCTGAATTTACTAGCCCCTCCATCAGTGAGAATACTGCTAGCAATTTGTCCTTCTAACCAGCTACCTATTTTCATTAAAATTAGAGGAATGCAAAGTTCTGGTGGGAAAAGCGACGGACTAAAGAAATATGCAAAACCAGGAGCGGGAATAGAAGGAGAGAACATGACCCTGAAAGCCTCATTTTCCTTGGGAATCACAATTATCCAATATCTTATCATTCAAGGTTGAACAGTTAGTGAGTAAATCTAATTTTCCTTACAAACATTTACTGTAATTTCATGTTATCACTGATGGATCATTTCAAGAGTCATTGTGGATTTGGGATGCATCCCCTGTTCATATTCTGTCAGTTACCTCTTTACACATATGAGTGGGTCCCTCAAGCTTTGTATTAACAGAACCACTGAGTATTTTACCACATAAAAATTATTCTGTAGTTCACAAAATAAAACTGCTAAAAAGTAATTATTTTTGTCTGAGCAGAAGAAAAGACCCTGCTATGAATATCAAAAACACTGCCAGCAAGTTGTAAATTAATATTGTCCATCACTTCTGTGCCAATTTGGTAGCTTTTTTAAACAGCACAAAATTAACTGGGAGACCTTTAGTAGGTCTTCCTAGATAGTCCAAAGCATCCACACTTTTCTAAACAACTTGCTTTTTTTAATATAAATATAAAAGAAAAAACCCACACAAAATCCCTGTTCTGATTTCTGTATCTGTTTACCAATTTACACGTACTGAAAAATGCATTTGCTGACAGACTAGCAGAGCTACCTGCAGTATTGAATGAATCTCCATCCTTGGGAATAGAAGCTTTCTGACCTGAAGCTATGCTTGTACTCTATACTCATGGAACAGCAGCTGCAGCATTAGGGTGAAATGCAAGAACTTTTGCTGTCATTGAGACTTTCTAGATAAAATTATACCTAAGCTATCTATTCATCTATTAGATCCAGAATTTTCTTATTAGATATAACATTGATATTTAAAATTGATAGATAATATTTATATCTAAGATAGATAGCTCTGGATCTAACAGGTAGGTAGATTAGATACAAATTTTATCCAGAAAGTACATTACATTTACAATTTATATTCTTTGCCCTGAGCATCCAATGTTTGATTGTTTTTAATCTATCAATTGAGCTATCGGCTCAAGCTACTGGTATTTTCCTGAATCTTTTAACTTCACCTGCAAATATTGCCACGGCACAAGTACAGTAAGTATTCTTTATTCTTAATGATTCTCTATAAGCCATAGCATGTAGCATTGTTTCTCATTATATTTAAAACCTATGAGTGTCCATATTTCTTTTATTTGCTGTAAAATTTGACATAGGATTTGATACATAAAGAACGGTTAGTTGTAAGTAATTCATATCTTGCATTTCAGAACTGCATCCATTACTTTTTAAAGATATACATAAGAAAATAACTCTCAGCTAATAATTCTGTTGATTTATACTAAAAACTATCAGTTAAAATCTCTGAATGGAACTTACTATTAGAAAACTCAAGTCCAGACATGAAACACTTCCACTAGAATCGCAGGCGCTGTAAACATTATATTAAAGATAGCTAAATCAGCCAAAAAGCTCAGTAGAGTTCTCCCCTGCAGCTAAAGTAATATAAATTATGCTTCGTTGCTAGAAAAAGCTGTTGGTTGTTTTCAGCTGGGGCAAGCAACGAACATGTGCTATCCTGAGAAAAGCATGCAGTGGGGCTAACGCACTTTCATTTTACAGTGAGGTAACCTCATCAAGGCCAGCCCTCTCTTCCTTCCTGGTGTTCACTCCAGCATGTACACCTCACGATAAAAGAAAAGGGCCACATTTTCGCTGTGCTTTTGCTGAAGTTCGCTCACATATTACTGTGAGGTAAAAGGGGAAAACGGTAAATTTGCAATGTTCGAGATGACCCTGCCGCATCGCACCAGCAGCAGTTTGTCTCTGCATCTCAGCAGATGCAAAGAGGAGGGAATTTGCTCATGAGAACTGGGGCAGGGAGGTCCCAAGAGCAAGGTGCTGGGCCACAGCAAAGCGCGGAGCTGCAATTCTCTTACCTTGGCTGGTGGGCTCCCCATGACACGCAAGATGGCGACAGCAACAGAAAATCCAATTTGGGGAACGGATCTGTCAGCTGACAAACACGCTTACAGCTTGTTGCTGCTGAAATAACCTGAAGGACCCATATAATTTATACAGGCGCTGAGCTCCACCCTCTGCCTCCTCTGTGAAGAGAAGAGTCTGCCCACGTCTTAGAGGGAAAGATCTGCAATGTCAGAGGTGAGAGGAAAGCTGCAGTTACCACATCTTTGCCTGTCGCTTTATTACGTCTCACAATTTGTTATTGACCCAATATTGACCTGCCAGGTTTTTGGGTGGATTCTGCCGTGTTCAGCGAGTCTTCCTTCACTCCCCATCTCTTCCATCTGCCTAGTCAGTAGCTGAATTTTCAGCAGCTTTTAAGTTCTTCCACAAAATACTCCATTTAAAAAAAAATCAAAGGGAGGGGATAGCTGAATCTCTTCTATTGAAATTTCTGGTGGGAGACCAACCCACTTCTGAATGCTCTTTTCAACTCTTCCTACAATAGGGACTTGTTCTAATATGTTATTGGGAATCTTTCTGCCACCCAGTAAATCAAGTCTCCTTACTTTGACGTACCTACTGGATGATTACCTGGCCAATGCAGAGATGCTGGTGAAATTGAGATAAATATTGGTAGGGAAAGGGAAAGCTGCATACCTTCTGGGCTTTTCCCTTCTACACACTTCTTATAAGAAGAACATGACAACTTGACATCTCCCAGCTTCTTAGCATCAGCTTCCCCCCATCAGCTGGCTGGTGACAGTGGTGGGTCCTAAGGCATCCTCTGGAGATGGCACAGGGATGGCTTCCTCCACCTCTCCCATGCCTACTGTGGACCGCTGACAGACAATTCATGGGGTGCCTGTCAGGACATTGCTCCAGGCAATCTATTCTGGCTGTACCTCAATCCACACTTGCAACTTCATGTTGGATGTCGTGTAGACACAGACTTGGAAAAGGCCTGTGGAGGCCACTGTAATTTTGCAGTAAGATACTGTGGGACAGTAATATCAGATAGGACCAAGGCTCACCAGACAACCAGTAGACACCTTACACTGATAAAAAGGAAGAGTGTCAAGAGTTAATTTTCATTAAATAGTAGTTATGAGTTTGGCTTTGCAAGAGAAGAAAAAAATTAAATGAAATGTAATCACAATAATTGTTTAGGAAAATAGGTTTACCTGAAAACTTTGGGTTTAGATTCTTCCTGAAACTCAGATGATGCACACTGTGGATCACTTTTAAACCACTTTTTAAAGTATTTTCCACAAAAAAACTGTCACCAATTGAATGAACATCAGTTCTAGTCACATGATCCTGGGCTTATGCAAGTGACAACCAACAGCTCAAACTGACATTTCTCAAAGGCTCTGCCGTGGCTGGCAATGCAGCCACCATGCTAGCAGTGAGGACTGGATGCAGGCTTACCCAAGCAGCAGGGTGAGAACTTGAGTGCTTAGTTAGGTTGCCATTCTTGCAATACTAAAAAGAAAGATATCTCAAATAAAGGTCCATTGCGTATGTGCAGCAAATCAAAGGACTGCTAAAAAACTCCCAGGAAAATAAGCCAAACTCATCAGAAAGCAATCTAGGGTTCAGAGCAATTACCCATGCAAGTCTTGTGCTCCTGCAGTAACATTGTTTTGACAGCCTTACTTGGGCATTTTTACAGGAGCAGTCAAGACTGCAGTGCAAGCACCCTTCTTTGTGCTTCCTTGGACACAGGAGTCTGTAGCATCCCCTTTCCAAAGATAAGAAAAAAAAGCAGAGAAAAAGGAAAAAAACCTCATATTCAGAGCAATTTTGGTTTTCCTCCTTTATATTGCTGTAGCAGCTTTGATCACATGTTCTGCTGCTGTAGGGAACTGAGAGACCAAAATAGTAGGCTGACAAATTTACCTCCTAAAGAGAAGGCAAATGGAAAAACAGCCAGAGGAAAAAGAACTCCACTCAAAGAGGGGTATGTCTGCCTGGAAACAGAGCAACACATTAAAAACAGAACAGCTGCAGCAGGGAGACCCAGGTCTTAATGGAACAGGAAAGAAGAAAAAAAGCCCCCAGCATGTCTTCACATCAAGGTGCAAAAGATATTTCAGAGAGCTATGGAGCTAATTTTTCCAATAGCCCCTCCAAGAAGTTAATGTTTCCAGTAAATCAGCATGGCCAAAATACATAAAACACTTTATGTTGCTTGTCAACAGGCACGCTGACAAGTACCACGTCCATTTCCTTCTGGACATGAGGGAGATGGGCTACATGATGTCAGGCCTTACTACAGACACAAAAAAAAGTACAGCATGGGGAAAGTGAGACAAAGAAAGTCAGCTGCATAAAGAAGGAAGGAGAAAACTAGACAGTTCAATAAAGTAAAGAGAGCACAGCACAATGCATTAGTGAACTAGCTAAATAATAGACAATATCTTCCAAGGGGATACAGAAAGTCTTTCCCCTCCCCTTTTTAGAGGGAGGACATAGTCATGCCAGGCTTATACTAGTGGAGTTGGATTCGGAAAATATAACACTATCTGCAGTTTTAGTTTGCAAAAGGCTGTTCAGGAGACAAAGAGAAGAGGGATTCTAGAAAGATTTTACGGGTTAATTAAGCTGGTCTCATTCCACCTTCATGACTGAATCTTATTTCTTTTCTGAATTAATATTAAGAAAGTAATTGGAAATAAGCCATGGGGGGGGGGGGGGGGGGGGGGAAGAGAGAGAAAAAGACATATCAAATTACACTGAGGTTAAATTGCTTCATACGCTACGTGTTGGCACTCAGATAATGGACACAAAATACTACGTGAAACAGAATCAGAATGGAAGGAATGCAAGCCTATGGTCCTCCCAGTATGCAAGAAATTAAAGTTAATGAATACAGTGTTCAGCTTCATGCAGCTCACCCAGTGGGCTGCTCACTAACAGCCCCTTGCAAGAAGCTGCTCAGAGTCACAGCTGAGCTGCCAGAAACCAAGCAGCAGAGTGGTAGCAACTCTAAATGGCTGTGATTTGGATCATCCTACTGCTGGCATAAACTTAAAAGCTAACTGGGACAGAACTTAAAACAGGTACTGAAGACTCATTTAGTGGAGTTCGTTATTCACCCCAGCAATAGCAACAGCGCAGCAAAATTTCACACAAACATGTCTCAGCTTTGGTGTACAAAAAACTGCCCTCAGTGAAGCACCATCTTCATACTCCTTCCATGCTTGATCCTGACAGCTTCACAAGCAAGGATGGCAATTACTGAAACACTCTCCTATAAATATGAATCTCCCATGATTTTGTTTGAGAACATTTGTTTATTCATCCCATGAAAGCTGTTAAGTAGAGATAAATGATGGATCTTCCCAGGGCTAGGTGCAGCTACACCATTGAGGAGATGGAGGTGGAAGACAGTGCAGCATTGTGGAGACTTCTTGTTGTGCCAGACAGTGACAATGGGAGATGACAGTTGCTTTACCTTTGCCTCATAAATCGGTTTGTACCTTGTTCAGTTCAGTGGCTAGGTTAGAAAAATTATAGTAATCTGAGAAAATAATTGTCTATACTCAAATTCAAACCAAAAATTTTCAAAATGTTCTCAGCTAATCCCCAAACTATTTTTTTTCATATTTGGGTTATTTAACCACTGTAAAAAAAAATTTCTAAAAATGTATTAAAATATATCTCCATTTTTCAATTCAACTTTGCCATGTGAAACTAGAAGCTATAAAGCATAGCTTCAGAAACACCAGATCTGGGGACCTTTCAAAACTGTAGTATTTCATTTTGAAATAAAAGCTTCCTAATTTTTCACTGTTCACCACCACCACCCCCATTCTTTGTGAGTAAAACAACACAGCTAGTTTGAAATTATTTTAGATCTTTGAATGCTTTCCAAACATCCGTTTTCAGCACACTTGTTTTTAATTAGAACAAAATACCAAGTCCTCTATGTGAGTAGCAGGTGATAGCAGCATTTGTAAATGAACCATCCTTCTGGCAACAAGATTGAAACCTGTTTCAGAAAAGTAAAAGGTGCTATATCCTCTTACCTATCTCCTAAACCACTGCAATCTTAAATAAAGATATCATACAGCAAAGCCAGTATCACTGGCTCTTTTTCCTGGCCAGAGCGAGAGAGCTGCTAATTTCCTTAGATACTTTGCAGGTGTGGTTGTAAATATGGCAAGATAGTGATCTTTGCAGCTTCAAGATGGGAGGAAGCTGCTTATTACTTACCTGGGGTATCTGAGGACTGGAGTGTTATCTTTCCAAGACACGTCAATGTAAAGCCACACATTGAAACCCTCTGTGTTTATGTTTAGAAATTGTTCTTTTATTTTAAACCAAGTGATTGCACAGCATCTAATTGAAATAATTGAGTAAGATATTTCAATGTCATTCCACTCGAGCCAGTTTCTGAGACCTTTATCTTCAGATCTTATTCAAGCAGTCTGACACTGATGTCAGTATGAAATTGCTTGAGTAAAGACCTCAGAAGAGTTAGGTAAGTATTACACTTCACCACTTGGCTGACAGGAAGCCTTGACTTATGGTTATGGTATTTACCTTCAAATTATCAAGAGAAGGGTTTCTTTCTTAGTTGCCACCAACCTCTTGTATTTTTTTAATAGTGACATTTTTACAAGAAAGCAAGTCTTGTTTTCTCCTACTGTTTTTCACTCTCTGTGACTGAAGTTCTTTGGGGCAAGACCTACTAAGGAAATGTTTGCTACTGAATGTTATTATACTGGGCAAAAGTAATTAAAAAACAAAGGTTACTGTGATTGTATGACACACATAGCAGTATTTCCTTTCTAATCCTGTTGCTGTGTCAAATCCTCTTTCAGCCCTGTACGTGATTTTATTCAAGGCTCTACCTTTACCTAAGCACAGCCCTTAGATGTTGGCTCAGAAAGGGATAAAAGATATACAAGGATTTATTTCAAATAACATGCAAGTAATTAAGGGTTTCATTCATTCATTCATTCCTAGCAGTAATTTATCCTCTAAGTAGCCCTCCAAAATTAACAGGACTAAAGACAGTAGCAGGTATCTTCACTATGTTATTCTGTAGGTGAGTATAGTTAATCGGTAGGCTTTTTAAATAAAGCTAGCATCAGCCAACCTATGTCCTAGTTTACATAATCTGGAAGTCTTTAGTGAAGTGTAAATGAAAGAAAACCACTCATCTGAGCATAGAGACAGGGCAAAGAAATACAGAAACAGCCAATTCAGAGTGAACTGAATACATCCAAGTATATCACCAGTAGCTTTGGAAGTACCTGCAAAGTATGCCTTTGTAGCAGGCAAAGAAGAAGTGAATACTGGCACAGAATCCTTGGTAAATATCTGCAAATGCTCAAGTCTTAAAAATAGCTGAGGGTGAAGTTTCATGTTGCAGCAAAACTCATCTAAGAGCTAGTTGTCACTAAAGAGAAGGTCTTCCTCCCATCCCAGTCCCAAGCTTAGAGAGTTCTGCCCCTACCCCACAGTATTGGCTCTGGTACTCTTCTGGCCAAATGCAGAGCTCATTTGAGGAGCTGAAGCAATAGAAAATGTCTCTTTTCCTTTTTTCCGAGGAATTTCCAGGACTGCCCTTCTTTAGTGGCATGTAGCCATTACCTCAGCTTACTAGAACATAGAAACTCGCCTTGTGTTCAGTAGTGGGAATGTGACCATGGGCAAATGGCATTGTCCATAAGAGCTGCCTAAAGCATCAAGACTCATAGGAAAATGAGTATCAGAGGTGGAAAAGACATCAGACAATTCAGTGCACATCCCTGTGAGCAGATCATTACAATCCATTGACCCCCAATACCAGAAAGTCATGGGGCTTTTTACTGCCTCTTTATACAGCTCTTGTAAGGTTATCGCAAGGTTGTCAAAATTGAAAACTAAATTTTTCCCTTCCTCCACTTGTGTTCATCATTGTATCTGTTGTTTGTTTTTCTTTTGTAATACAAAATCTCTAGATATCAACCAAGCTATGGGAACAATTTAAAGCAGAATAACCAGAGTTTGACTTAGCCATTACAGCTATTATGAGTTATGAGCCTTGCAAGCTTATTTACAGCAATTAAGAACGCTGTGACTCACTCCTGGCGGACTGTAACCTCTGACAGCAGAAGACTACTTCATGAGGACTTCATGGGTTCTACAGAGTCATGAGGATTTTAATGCAAAACCTCCTTCTGCATTGATACGTATCCCTATAGAAAATATTTCTGATGAGAAAAATTTCTTGTTTAGGTATGTGTTTGTTCTTCTAGTCCATTTGTACCATTCTTGTGACAAAAAGAAGTCAGAAAGTTTTCCTTATAGTGCGACTGGGAATTCACCTTGCTGAGAGCACTCTCAGCTTTATTCCAGCAGTATGAAAGCAGCTTTCTGTCACCTGCTCCCCTTAACCTAGTATAGAAGGCAGACAAGTGTGAGCAGATAGCCTGGCACTTGAAACACACTGAGCGTCTCAGTTGGTATCAGGAAAGCTAGTCTAACCTGTGCCAAGGCAGAGTCATCCATGGGGCCTGATAATATCTCTGAATGTCTCTATGCATGCATATTAGGTCTGGTTTAATTCTTCTGTTTCAGCAGCACATAAAACATAACACTGGACTGCAATTTTAAATGCTTTCATTCTAGTAGAAAACAGATTTTTCACAGGCAGAGATCTGTTTTAACCTCTTAATTCATATAATACCTTGAGACTTCTGAAGCTCCTAAGATTTTTGTACAATGCTTCTTGAAACCTGAAAACCCAGAATAGAAACTCATACCAAAGCCAATAGAAATTTATAGCCTTCAGCATCTCAATGAACTATGATGTTTTTAACCTTAGGCCTCCAACATTCATGGTTTATGTGGCAGGTGAGACATGATATGGCCAACAAGGCAGAAAATTTCTGTGTAGGTCATGAGAGGCATTGAGTCTGTTCAGAGAGGAACATTAAAATAAGCTACCTACACTGACTCCTTTGCCAGAAGATCCAGATCTATGTGCCAAAGGTCCAAAATTAGGTCTCCTGGGCCTAACCAGGGAGGGTTTGGGCTAGAGGAGATGCACTCACTCAGAGACTCTAGCTTCCAGGGGTAGAGATCTGATGGAAGACTAGATTTCAGATGGTGACCTCTCCCATAAATACCTCCAGGAATCAAGCCTCGCCCACAGCCTGCCAGTGCAGCGGAGCACAAACCAGCAATGGTGCCTACTCTTCCAACATGTGCAATTTGTACTCTGCAATCTTTCCCCACACAATAGATACATTGCAAAGCAGCAGAGACCCTCACCTTGTATGATTCAAATCCACTAATCGTTGGTCTTCCCTACTGTGTATTCACGCACATACCGAATGCATTTGTCAGCCAAGTACTAGCAAGCAAGCCCTAAACCGCAAAAAGGTAAAACGTCCCGTGACTTACCTGCACCAGTGCTGGGAACTGGAATGTTCACCCCACAGAGGAAATCATGTTGGCACACCTCCTCTCACCCTTTCCAAAAAGGTTTTGCTCACATATATAAGAAAGATTTTGAAACATTTCTGGTCTGATGCCTCAGTTCATGTGCCAGGACACTGCCTACATAGCTGTTTTGCTACGACATGGTTGGCTAGGCAGTCACCTGGGCAGGCTAGGTGCTTCAAAGCTAAGAGATCTAGAACGCTCAAAGGCAACAGCTGAAGGATATCTAATGGACAGCTCATTCAACTGCTGACCAGCCTAGGGGGTAGCCCCTGGTAACTGGGAGAAGCCAGCAGTGTCATGGCATCACAGAATGGTGGGTAGCCAGTAGAACAGGCCAGGTGGGTCCACAAGGTTTACAACAGTATGACGACTTTCCAAGCAGGTTTCCATGAAGCTGGAGAACCAGCCAACCCAGCAATACAGAATCCAATCAACATTTTCAAAAGGAGAAGCGTTGCATCAGAAAACTTATGATCAGCTCTATTCATCAGACATCACTTCCTCATGTATGCTAAAACTGTGAATGGGAAGTACCTGACTGCTGCTAACACACCTCATATTTCTTCCTCCTCCTCAGACTTGATACACAAACAGCTGACAACATGGACAGATATGTGGAACATGGAATGCCTTGTGCAACAACTGCATGCTCTTGCTTACAGGAAAAAGAGGAGAGAGGAAATGAGAATTAAAATGGTAATGTACCCCCTGCTCTATTTGAATACTCCTTGGCTCTGTCATAAGTTCTCTGCACATCTTAGGCAACTTAGCAGGCAATTTGTAGCGTAAAACGAAAGTAGCAACAGACAGTTCACCTTAGATCAGGGAAACTGGAGCAACTCGGAGGAAAGACAAACTAGAAATGCAAAGAAAAGTTATCATGATTCTATTGTTACAGAATATTTCTGGCCCTTCCTCCAAATAATCATCATTTGAAAACATCCCTTTTAGACACCTTCCATTAATGAACCCAAACATTGTACACTGACACCGTCAATGTTCGGAGAACCTAGTGTATTCCCCGCCAAGTGTCTGTATCATGGGAGACATCATGTTACACCTGGTCCAGAGAACACCAAAACATCCAGCAGCCATAGCATGGGTCAGAAATGTGTCCCACCCTCTGAATTCATACTTGAAGATGCTTCTCGTTCCATATAGGACACTGTCTAGTCTTATGTGGCTCTGAATCAAATTAAATGAATGGTTGTATTACATTATTAAAGATGCAGCTAAATGCTGTTCGCTTGTCCCCAGCAAAACATCCTTCAATTCTGTGGGGAATAACCTGGGAGTCAGAAAACTAATTAATGGTTTCACTCGGTACCACGGACAGTCTGTAACAAGTAGTGAGCAGGGCAGCTTAATTTTCATTCAATATACTCATGTACTAGGAAGTCTATATTAATAACTTCAACAGAATATATTATGAATATATTACGGTATCCATTGCAAAACCAAGAAACAAAGATACTGTAAAGCTATTTGATGCTTTCCGAAATGGGAACAGATCTTAATAACTGTCTATTAGCAACTCCTTTTATACCTAACATATTGAAAGAACTGTACAGATGAACAAATGCCAATCCATTTCAGCCTCTAGAGACAGGAACACCTATTTGATTTCTTAATTTGAGTTCTGGTTGTGATCATTCAAGCTTTAATTCCTTCCTTCTGACATACATAGTCATCACCATTATGTGGTCTGTCTGTGTCAGGACAGTGTCTAACACAAAACATACTGACAACAGAGCATCTTGGGGTTTTTACTGCTACCTGTGTGGTGCCGAGCACGAGTAAAATCCTCACCTCTTACACTACACTCCAGATTACTGAAGGGAGCCAGTCAAAATCCAACCTACAGTAAAACTCCGAAAGTTCAAAGTTCTCTGTTTGCTGTTGGAAAAAGATGTGCTGAAAAGATTCAGATATCTTCCTGATCTGCAGCTACGGGTAATTCATTAGTAGGTTTTGTGCTTAGACAATACCAGCTTTTCTGCTATCCATTTAGTACCTATCTCATGCATTCGAAAAGTCAAAAGCTTTGATCCTCTCAGACACTCGCACATGCTCCTCTCAGGAATAGTCTAGCTGATATTAATAGGATAATTCACAGTCAAAGTGCCACCTCAGGTGCACAAGTGTTTGATGAATTGGAGCACAACCAAACAACAGACAAAGGAATATGCACAAAATATTAGCCCAGTCTCTCCTCTCTGCTCCCCATGAAAACCAAACATATCACATTTTATTCATAGGCTTAATTATTGTTTAACTCCTGTCCTTTTGCCTCTATTTTCTCATTTGTGTTGGTGTTTGCATTGGTGTTCACATAATTATTTAGATTGCTGGGTTTTTTTCTGAGTGAGGTCTGCAGCTTATCTGGGAACTTTTATCACTTTTAGCAAAATGGGGCTCACTTCTCTGTTGACTTTTTGCAGTGCCACAGTACCATAAATGACAATAAATTCTATTTCTGATCCTTGAAACTTGTGTTATAGCTAAACTATGTATTTTCCCTCCTACACCTTCCTTTCACATTGTGACTTCTGGCTTTTCTCAGCCCCCACACCACATTTCCTTCCCACATGATAGCTAAATTTAAATCAAACCTGGATGATTGTCTATAATGTGCAGCTCAATCGGAGATTAGGAACTTGATTCAGGAATTACTGAAAAAAATGCATGCACTGTGTAGATCACACTAAATAACCGTAGCTGGCCTTAGCTTTAAAAATCTTTTTCTTCCATGCATCAAGCTTTTCTTTACATTTCAAATATATATTAGAAGCCTGTAGTTGACTAATATCCATAGGCAGTATGATAGTCTATGTGCTTTATAAAAAGGTTCACATGAAGAGACAAGCTGTTCCCATTATTTCAAGGAGACTTGCTCTGTAGTCTAATAGTGTTAGAAACTAAACTCCATTGGCACTGATATATAGTGTACCTCTTCCAACAAATATGGAGTAACAGAGCTTCCTAGAAAATACATTGCACAGGACAACATATGAAAGCTTTCTCAGAAGGAGCCTTGGTTCCAGGGCCCGGGGTTCATAAACCCACAAGGAGAGGAAACACACATCCTTCCCCTTCTTCACAACTTTCTTCCCTGAGCAAACATTTTGAAGGCAGTTCCTGGAGACAGATCTTGAGGGATTTCCTCAGCCAGTTTCCATTTCTTATCGTATTCCTCTAGCAGAGGCACCAGCCCTTCATTTGCATCTCATCTGTGTCAGTGGGTTTCAGCTTTTCCTGTTTATAGTTTATATACCATCACGGTAGCAGTGCCATTAGGATAATTATAGTTATGATAGAACTCCCTTGCACACTACCAAGAGACATTTTGTGTCTAGATAATGAGGTCAGCAATTTCCAAGATTCGCGGAACAAGGACAAATTGTTCTGGCAACATGCCTGATTTACTCCCAAGTTTGTTTGTACCACCTTCTCATACACTAGACCCCATCTGCTTTTCTGCATTACTGCATTACTGTTCAATGCTTCAGGCTCTTCTTCCCCCAGGACGAACCATATCATGTTTTACTCTCTGAAGAAGCTCCCATACTAAGGGCCACCACCAGCACAAAGGCCAATGGAGAATTTTTCCACTTAAGATAATTAAAGAAGCAATGGTGAGAGGGAAAGGGGAGGAATCATAGCCCAAAATCATATTCAAGTAAGCGTTCCTAAATAAACATCATTGATCATACTTCTAGGCTGTTGTTACATTGCAAGTAACAAGCAGAAACTCAACTTAATCTGCTACTCACAAATGTTTTCTGGTCTTCTGAACCAACCCTGTATGCTCTCGTTGTCTCTTCAAGGGAGTCGCATACTCTAAGGTACCTCTGCTCTACTCTAGCCTGTGAGATCCAACAGTCCAGAGTTTATTGAGCGCTTAGTCTCATGTCACATTCAAGACCAGACTAACACAGCCATTTCCACAGTTCATACTATTGCACCAAAATTCATACCGAGGCACCAGAATTTTCACAGACCCATGCTTTGTAGACCTAATAATGCTAAATATGACTTGACTGTGCACTTAAATTAAAGATATGGCCATCAAAACAGGTATATTACAAGTGAACTCCTGGCCCAAACAAAATCCGTAGCAAAACTATCACTAAGAAATACAGATCTTAAAACAGCGCTATCATTCTCAGCAGCTATGCAGGGAGTAAGCTTCATACAAAGCACAACAGCTGACTTAGGAAAAGCATTGCAACTACCTAATGTCCTAGCAATCAAAACAAAGCACCTTGCACTCTACATGGGTGGTCAGTAATTTCCAGATATTTATCCTTTCTATGAAATCTGAATCTAACCTACGCAGGCTATCGGGATGTTAGCATAAGGCCTGGCTGCTCTAGGCTCACTTACCATTTTACAGAAGAAACAGTGCACACCGACACTTACTACAGATTTTGCAATCTTTCAATACGCCCTGAGCCAGATATCATCTTCTTGGCTAAGGCTCATACTATATCTGTACACAACTATTTGTCTCAGTGTTGCTATAGCTGTACATTACGAAACTCCTTAAACACCCAATACATCAGCTTTTGGCACAGCTCTCTTGAGGCAGGTGTGTTGTGCAAAGCATTCTTCAGGACTAGCAGGGATTAAATGGCATTTTGTGGCTCCCAGGAGCTGCAGTTTATATTGCTCTGAGCTCCATAAGGCCAAGTTTCCTCTGCTCAGCAGAGCCAAAGGAAGTTGTGCATTCAGATATAAAAAGACAGAAAGAGAAGAGAAGAAGGACTATGACTAAAGTGTAGGATGAGTCCAGCACCACTGAATTTTTAAATCTCTGACTTGCAACAATTTAAGTTAAAGCTTTCCACATAATCATGCTCCCAAATGCAGACATCTGGAGAACAAGCGCTTCTGGGCTAAAAATATTTGTGAAGTATTTCAGGAAGGTACAAGAAGCCAGGAAACAGATGCTTTGTACAAAATATCTTCCTGAAACACTCCTACAGTGAAGCTTCCGTGACCTTGCCATTTTTGCTGAAGCATCTCCTTAGATAATATCACATGGTTGGGATACTTTGAAAACTTGGAATTGCTAAAGGCTTTATTGATAGAGGTTTTGCTGCCTTAAGACACAGTGACACCATGTGGCCAATTGCCTAGCCCAGAAACGACATGCTAATGGAAAGGGCAGTGTACAATTTTCTCATTTTTCTTTTGCTTTATTAAATTTAGCTTATGGGTGCTCAGATGCAACTGTATTGACTGGTGTGAGTAAACTTGGATAGAACAATTGTCATCTGAGCAGGTATACAAAACCAAAGCCAATGACCATTTGGGATTTCAGCATATGTTCAGAAGTCCCATGTTTGCAAAAGTGCTCTCTGAAAACATGCCTGTAAGTTCAGCAAGTAAATACCCATAAACACAGTTTGCACGTATGCCAAAACATCATATTCACTTGGTAGATATGATTCTACATTCTTCTCAAAAAAGTGCACCTGGAAGATGTACCTAACTATCTAGGGTTTAATTCTGCAGTAATATCACCAAAAAAATTGCAATTAATTTTGAAAATGGGTAGATTTTTGCCTTGCTCTCATGGCTTGTTTTCCTTCCAAGTATATGCAGATACCTCCATTTATTTTTACAGACATTCCTGAGGAAAATATTTGAATTCATAAGTTGGAATATTGCTACTAGGAATGTTCTCAGTAGTTGTTATCACTCTGTGTTACATAATATGGTGGCTGATGTGATGAATCATTTTTTCCAAATCAAGTACTGTACATTCAAAAGGTACAGCTCATGAAGAATGAGCAGATCTCTTGAAAGAGACAGAGACAGGCAGGCAAACAGGCAGACAAATACTGAATACAGATTACCTACATACTCCTCAAACAGAAAGAGAAAAATATATTAAATAAGCTCTTCACAGAGAATATATTCGCTCAGTACTACTATAAAAAATTAATGTTCAGTAAGAAATGTGTATTTTGAGGCAGGGTTCAGAATATCTTGCTCTCAAGAGCAGAAAGGAAGGGAAAATATAACAAACATGACTCTCAGTTGCATAGGCTTTGCAAAGTCAATGTACCATAAATGTTGCTTTTTTTATTGATTAGTTAGATAACATGCTCATGTAATTTTTTGTTCAGTATTGAACTCCAGGTAAGCAATTTATTTCAACACTATCACAGTGCACCTGAATTTAAATTAAATAAGTTAGTTTGAAAAATGCTGTAACAGGATTTTCACCTACATACATAATAGTTTCACCTATATACATAGTAGTTTAGAGCCTGGGAAGCACCAGCGAGTTAGACACAGGACTCTGATTATTCAAAATAGGAGTTTGAGTTGAGGAAGATTAATGACCTGATCCCTCAAGTTTTGTCACCCTGACTAGTGAGATTATGCTGCCATCTTGTGACCTGTTAATTTTACTTTACTACAGTGACAGCAATTTTTCCCCTAGACTAGGAGGACAGTGTGCATGTGTCCCTGGTATACAAGTGCAGTGACCATGCTTTGAGCAGCTCAGTCCTCTTTTATATTCAGACCCATGTTTTCTCTCCTTAGCTTTCTTACCTGTGACTCATAAACTGCACCCTTCAATGTCATTGTCATTGCTAATGGAAGTGCTGTCCATGGACAGGCCTGGGTAGGGACTGGAGGCAGCCCTGCAGAGGAGGTGAAACCCATAGTTTAAAGGAGCAGAATTTTGCAATAAAGGCTACAGAATGCTCCCCTGCTGCCAAGAGAATCATCCATACTGGAAAGCAAAACACACACTTAGCCAGCATTTGAATATGACAGTATACACTGAAAAAAGACATACCCTTTACAGCTGGGAAGAAGAATGATTATAAATTATTATACGGTTTTGCACATTGATGATAAAATTTTCCTCTCCATCTTCCCAAGTGTAAAGCTTGTATATTTATGGTAGAATTTTTCTGCCTTGAAAAAGAAATGTGTTACAACTGGCTGTATTCTGAATCAAAATGGGGTTGTTCCATCTCGTCAAATTAAATAAAACAGCTGTATGTCAAAGTGGTTATGCTGTTCCCTTGAAACAATACAGACTTCAGTTGCAGTGACTGCTTGCATAGCATTTTGGAATACCGGGAAAAAGCTTAGTATGGTTGCAATCACATTGAAAAGCAAGCTGGGAACCCCTCTGCTAGTAACCCCACGTTCCTTCCTTCTACCTCAACTACATGTGCTCCCATCAGTGTTTACTCCCAAGACACTTCAGAAGTGAAGACATACAAACAAACGTTGAAATGCTGACAATCTGAAATGCATGTCCAAGGAAGGAACAGGGACATACCAGGTACAAGCAGGCTTGAGAGCTCTGAGCTAACAAGGCAGCTGCTCTGAGCTTGGATACATATTTGGGAGAGCCCAGAGGAAGGCATGTATAGCTAAAAGGTTCCCTCAACATGTCTGACTGGAGACAAATATCAGTCCTCCTTCACTACCAAAACCTCAACCACCATTATACACCCAAATCATTGAAGTATTTTCTCCCTAATCCTTGTATGCTAAAGTAAACCAAAGCATCCTGCACTTAGACTCTGGTTAGAATTTCCAAGGTATACTGTATTTTCTTCAGGATATGGCATAGCAGAATGAGGGTTCCCAGCTAGCAATTGAAGGTTATGTTTGCCTGTTCCCTGTTTTTGAGGAGGCTAATTGCATTGCATTGATTGTATAAATGGAACCTCAAATCTTATGACAGTGGGGACTTTATACTTTCTTATAATACTAAAATATTCAGAGAAATACACAGCCAGTTGAACTATCTCTGTGAGACTTAGCAGTGTATTTCAACAATCATAATAACTATTACTGCTGTGGCTGTGCAAAGCTCTAGGCAGATTTACAGCTAATCCATTTGCAAAGTTAAGTCAAGAAAAAATTGAAGAGTGTGAAGTCATGTGGCTGCAGTCACTCAGGCATAGACCTTCCTTAACATCAGCATTTGTTCCTTCAGAGGATGAGGAAGGTGTCTCAAGTTTTTTTTCTTTCCAACATTCCTGACAGCAAAGCAAGTTGTCAGGGGAGACATTTGGTATAGTCACATCAGGAGAAGAGTCCTTCACACTGTGCTGCATGTTAGCAGCGACTCATCTGACACGGCACAGCATAGCGCAGGAGAGATGCCGCAGCTTGCATAGCTGATGTGCCTGAGATCCAGGAGAATGGAAGGGTAAGGGCCAACTGCAAAAGGCTAAACCTACTGTGTGAGATCCAACTGCGATATCTGAGCCTTCTGAAAAGGCTCAGAAAGGACGTGTATACTACTGTTTCTGCAACTGTAAATGCTTTTTACTCTGGAGACCCACATTCCGATCCCCTCTTCAGAGCTGGAAGAAAATTCCAGTTCTCGTGACAAACTGCTACACCTCATTTGCAAAAACACAATATACTATTTAAGCAAGCAGTAGAAGAACTAGATCATCTCATATCAAATCTTATCTTTAATATGCCATATCCAAGTGAGAGAATGGAGTTCATTCTTTTTGCTTCCTTTCCAGCAAGCACCAACTGATATAATGAAATATGCATCATCAACCGGACATCATTTCTAGCCTGCTGGAGCTAAAAGCAGATCTTGATGACTATCTGGGGAACAAATATTCCTTTCAGCAGCACATACCTGGAGCTGATATACTCTTATATATGTAAGTATAAATATGCTTCTACTGATCTTTGCCTGTCCCCTATCTTTCATTACTGCCTCCTTTACAGCCACCTTCTTCCACAGCCGAGAAAGTATTTAATCTTTCTGCTGGGTTTGGATGAAGTGTATTCTTGCACAAAAGGTCAACCGAAGGCAATGTATCAGTGAAACTCCAGAACAGCCTTCAGACTACAACCAGAATGGAGTTTCAATGGCAATCAATCATTACACCTAATCTCTGCACAGATAAATGCTCTAGCCCCAGTCTCTAAGCCCCCACTGCTCCATTACTGACTTCACACCTATCCAGTAAATCATGATTCTAGAATATGGAAAGAGGAAAAATGAATCTCTGTACTCACTTGGCTTTCATTTCTGTAAGATGCTGATCACTCTGGCACCAATCTAATGTTTGTGGATGTGTAAAGTCCCATTGATTTCAATTGGAAGCCTTTCAGGATGTGTGACATCTGGTCTCATAGTACTCTCGTGGTCAAAAATCCTGGAGACAGTGTTCAGGACTCCACCTGGTGAGCTGAAACATTAAGTCTTTAGAACAGACAGATACTGCTAAAGAGACTGCTCCTTTCCTCTGAAAGGGGTAGAAGATCCACTTATGAGAGCAGAAGGTAAAACCTCTGAAAACCTCTATGATTCCAGACTAATGTTCAGGGATTGCTGGTGGTTTTTGTGGGACTGTAGAAAGCCAAGGATACATTGGGCATCCATAGCTAGCAAGGACACATCCTCTCTCTCAGGCAAACTTAATCCACCTATGGAAATGGACAGTCATGTGTTAATGATAAAGGTAAGAAAGGGTCCTCCTTCCGTGCAGGAATCCTTGCCATGGCAGCATTTGCATCTCCATACTCATAAGCCCAGCTCCAGACATACAGGTATTTCATTTTTAGATAAAATCTACCTCTGCAACAAGAGTTTGTGCTGGGCCTATCATTTCTTCCTCATTTCACAAGGAGGGCTTAAGAGGTGGCATAAGCACTGAGTGAGTCCCTCTGCCCTGAAGCAAATATCATCTTTAAGTCCTCCTAATTTATAATCTCCTCTCTGTTACAGTAATACACCAGGGTCTCCCTTCCCTGATACAGTCAGCTCACAGAATGGATTCAGGTTGCAGCAGCAGTCCAAACAGCCAGTGGACTCACAACAACGTAAGTTCATACTAGTGTTACAGAATTATGTTGTAGTGAGAGCCTGCTAACTGGACTAAAGCCGGAGACCTGATAATACCTTTCCTTTCAACCTACTTCAACACAATAATCTGATCATCTGTATTATAATAAGAGATACAGAACTCATTTTACGAACTTTGTCAACAATGAGAGCTCAGAATAAAGCTGGCATTGATCTTATGAGAACATGAGGAAAGAAAGAAAAGCAGAATTCAGAAAACCTAACAGAGTGAAACAGGCTAAAATAGGAGTAAAATAAAACAAAGGACCAAGGACAAAGGAGGGATAAACAGCAGAAGCTCAGGCCTCTAGCTGCCCTGGGGGTAACAGCAGAAGAGCATGGTGGTTTGGTCTCTGGCTCTTCCCTGAAAGTGGAGGTAGGTACATGCTGTGCCTGCTGTTTCTGCTGTGCCTGCAGGAAGTCAGACCTGAGGGTGCTGCGGAATTGCCAGCCAAGCAAACAATGTCATGAGATCTAAGCTCACCAAAGCATCTCTTGTTTCAGTGAAACATTTTTTAGATAATGAATGGCTTTTGAGAAACCAGAGCTTTGCTTTTCTTTTTATCTCTTTTTCTGCTGAAAACCCTGTTTGGAGGCACATGACCTGATACTACCATTTTCAGAGGCATGAAAAGATTGAAAGCATGCTTAAACATGTTTTCAGTTTTTACACTTCTTTAATGAAAACCTAAAACACATGAAGAAAAATCTCACTGTGATGAAAGCATTCCTGATTGTCTCCACATGGAACCTTGCACTGAAGAACTGGGGACCACAGCAAGAAGGAACCATCCTTGCAGGCCATAGACACTCATCTGCTCCCAGAAGAACTAAATTTCTTATACTAAGTCACCTTCCAGCTAGCATCTACTTGACTCTGTGGTCTGTTCGTGCGGTGACCCTCAGAAAAATCACTATTCTTTACATGTAGCAGGAGGCTCTGTCTTTCAGGAACACCACCTCATAAGGAGAATTTTGTACCATTCTACAGACAGAATAACAGGAAAGCAGCTGAGACATGCACAGGCATTAGTCAAGACATGACTGTATGTACAAGGATTTAGCCTGAACAGCTGGCTAGGAGGTCATAAAAGAAATGTGGTTTACTACGTGAGTGCTAGATGAAATGACCCTGTTGCCAAACTTGGCTCAGAGATGGAACAGCCGCAGAGCATACATAGGATTTATGAGACTAACCTCTGGATTTCTTCCTGAGCCCAGGAAATTGCATTCTTTTGAGGTCTGGACTGATGTTCATTGACAATGCAAAATTATGCTCTTCTGCAGGAGAAGAAAAGCAAAGCAGAAGCGCTGGAAAGCCAAGTAGCCTTATGTGGACAACTGAAAGGAATGAAGAAGGATAATAAATTACTCTTAAAAAATTCTACTCTCCTCTTCAACCCAGAGGAAGGGAGAACTTGCACATGCAAAGGACACGGAGCAGATGACTCCTCCATGTTGTTAAAAATTCAAGCTACTTTTCTTAAATTTGTGAATTGAAAGGCAGAGTTACCTGCCTCAGCCCATTATCACCCTGTGTGTGGTGTCTGTTATATGGCTAATCAGGCAGACACAAATTATAAAAATACCCAGAAAGCAAATGGAATAAGCAGAAAATGAAGTGGACAGAGAAGATAGCTCTGGCCTGACTATGACGGAACTCTCTCTGCTTAGGAACTACTAGGCACTAGCACCTTCCAGAATCAAAGCTTTTTCTCAGGCCTCAGAAGATAAAGAAGCCAGGTACAGAGATGAATGGCATTGGCTTTTTCCAAGCAGTTCTTTTGCTAGTGGACAGTGGTTCTTAAGCTACGTAGTTGCCAGAGGCAACTAAAAGAAAAAGAAAAAAAGTTAATGTTTATCTCTGGTTTTCCTTCCCTCTCTTCTAGGCATAATATGCCAGATGAATCAAGGGAAATACAGACAGGGCACAGAATGAGCCATGTATCCTAAAACAGTTAAATTACCAAAAGACTAACACCACATTATATGATGTGTAAGGTGATGGTTGATAAAAGAAAGCTTTCATCTCTTGAAAAAAATACCAAGATTTCAAAACTTATTGGTCTAATGTGGAATAAAAGTCAAGACTTTCTTCTTAACCCACCATAACCACCCATGTACCGATAATCAACAACCTGCTGATCAGAACACTAGTCTGGGAAATGGGAGAACCTAATCAAGCACAGCCAAGATACGAGCCTCAACTTCCTAATCCCCATGGAGAGCCCCAACTTTTAGTTTAACAGCTATTTCAAGGAGACTTTTACTACCTTTCTTTAAGAGGATAAAACAAAGTTATGTAACTAAGTGCTAATCCTTTCCCCAGTGGGAAAAAAAAAAAGATTTTTTTAAAATACCTTTCTAGCAGTTAGAGAACAAAGGACCATGTTATTTTTACGTCTGATTTTAGTGACTGAGTGGAATCAACAAGAAATGAAGTAGAATTTTCCTTGGTTTCTACATCAACCTCAAAGTGAGAGATCTTGAGAAAATTTCTGTAACCTGTCACTAGAGCTTCAGTGATGGAAAGCAGTTATTACGTCTTCATAAAAGCACTAGTTGTCAGTGTCCCAAGACAATAACTGTACTAATAATAACTGATTGCAAAACCACTTAGTTATGAAAGTATACAAAATACAGATTTCAGTGACTTGTTTCTTAGTAGGTATTGTGTCCTGTGGTAGCCAGTGATACTGTCATTCATTGTCTTACAGAGAAAAATTGCATTCACCTTGTGGCTAAGCAATTGGCGTCTCGTAACCATGCTTATTCTACTAATCCTGGAGGAGGAACTGTATGCTTGCTTCTGGCACTGCACAGTGAAACCAACCATCTGGTCGGGACCTGAGCCATCTTGCTTTCACTTGCATGTGTATGTCTTCTGGCAGAAGGACATTTCTGCTGGGAACCCTACATTCTACAAAAACATACAAGTAATTACAAAACAGATTTTTTTAATCTTCTGTTTTTCCTTTTCTTTCCAATCCATTTCTCCCCTCCTTTCCAACACACATTTATATACACCCATACCTGTCCACACACACACACTTACATACTTCCTTTTATGAAGGGGAGAAATTTAAGCATTGATACTCCTTGAATGCACTTTTTTTCTTTCTTTTCTTTAGAAATGTGCAATTTATACCTCTATTTTAGTTGGTTTTTTATTTTGCCTAGCTGGGTTATGATTTTGATTTTGGTTATTGCACATACTGAAATTCCACTGCATGTACTGGACTGGAGTGAAATATTTCTACATATTTTCCCATCATAAAATAGAAACTAGTAAAAAACCACTTGTGAGACAGTAGCAGGCAACAAGGCTCGTAATGGATCACTTCTAAAAAGCTACCATGTTTGAGCTGCACCATATTTTCTTCCACAGAGCTGAAGGATGATGATAAAATGTTGATGATAAGAAGTATTGGAAATCATTTGCAGGAGTGTAAGATGCAATAAAACAGTGACTACAGGCTGAAGGAGCTTTCACTGATCACAAGAACTATGAACAAACCTCTGAAGTAACTGAGATTGAGAAGAATAAGAAGTCTTACAGGAGCAGTGACAGGAATATTACCACAGCAGTCATAATCAAATTTTTTATGGACATATTTTAACAAAACTACTTTCATGGTGAGTTTTGATTTAAAAGGCAAAAACCCTGTCACCAATAAAATCTGGGCATGTTTGAAATAACTACCTTCCCTCTTCTATGAGGATGCTTCTGACATGCTCCTGACACATCAAATGCACAGATTCTTATGCAGGATACTCTTTTGCCCTTTCTCCTTCCCTTTTCTTATAAGGCAATGGAAGTCATTTATAGGGAGACTCGGACTGTAGTATCTAGTCTGATGAGAAGGGCAGAAATAAGCCAGTACACAAAATGAAGCGTCAGTCCGAAGTCAGTCTCACATCCAGTTTTCTCAAGCATCACCTTTTTGCACTGTTCCAGTACAAGCCAACTAAAACTGCACTATGACGGGGTTTCATGCAGCTGTTAAAAATCTCTCATTACTTCAAAGCAAGGGTTGGGTTTTGCTCTGTAGCAATATGCATACAACACCACTGACAGCTTTGGATGGAAGATGAGTTGTCGGAGGCATATACAAGTTCACCCACTGCCACTTGCCAACTGCTTCTCCTGGATTTGTAAATCTTCAGTGGGGAACAACAAACAGCACAACATAAAAGTAAGAACCGGTGTCTCCACAGGAGCTACAGTTCATTAATCAACAAACCTCTTCCACCCCTTAGCTGGACTTTGACTTGCACCTACAGTACTCACAGTATTCACTCATTAAAACCATCCTAAAGATATCTTTAAGATCCCCAAGTGCTCTATGGAATTACTTGCCTGCTACATCAAGGGTAGCATCTTTTCAAAACTCTACTAGTTCCTCTCAGACTGGAATATGTTTCTCAATGAAAAGAAAAAAAAAACAACAAAAAAAAGAAAATAATCAGTTCCAGTATATACTTTCTTCTAAGAGAGGAACCTTTCCTGAACACCTATCTCAACAGAACTGACTGGAACTGTGTCATTCGCTGCCTGGTTAAATTTATCCCTCAGTTTCTATGAGAGATGATGCCCAAGGCACATATACATTCCAGAAGACAGGAGGAGACACTGCATCTCCTCCTGAAGTATTCATACATTTGTTAAAGGAAATCATAGGCTCCTGTACCTGTTCTTCTGACTGTGGATATAATGCATGAGTGGTGTATACCATTTAAAAGGATAAACAAACGAGTTTAATGCCTCGTGAACCAGCCTTTCTATTTCAGGTAAGTGCACTTCATGCCATGTCTTAGAATCTCAAAAAATTGGAAAGGGCCCTCAAGGTCATCTCATCCAAACATCTGACCAAAGCAGGACTAACTTCCAAAGTTGGATCATGTTGCTCTTTTTTTTTTTCAGTCAAAAATGTTTACAGACAGTGATTCCACAACCTCTTTGGGGACCTCTTCTACTATTCACTCTCACTGCAAAGAATTTTTTTCTGTTGTTTCCCAATCTTCCCGTGTTGCAAACTGTGACTGCTATGTGTTGTTCTTGCACTGCACATTTCCTGCTACTAGAATAGAACATACTCAGTTTGTATCACTTTTTTTAGCCGGAACATTTTTCTTCTTCAGTAGTGTCTCAGCTGGTGTCAGTGGCTTAATTAGTTGAACTCGTCTTAAGGCCTGACTGTTTTGCCTACCTGCAGATGCAAGATAACCCACAAACTGAAAGTAGCAGCTCTCTAATCACCCTCCTCACCAGAACAGCTGTGAGTGTTTACCAGCCACCATGTCTCTAGCATGCAAATTACTGAATAAAAGATGATCAGATACTCAGCAGGACTCTCTAGGGTACCTGACCCTTCTTATTTAAAGCCTTGAACACTGTCACAATAATCAGTCACCAATACACACTCCAGCACAGCCTGTTTCATATGTTTGTTTAGTTTATAAGCATGGACCTGTAAGTAGGATTTTATTCTTGATCCTGAACATAAAGAGAAGGATAGCATGTGACTGTGTTGTTGACTTATAATCCATCCTATAGAAAATAGTCAGGAATGTTACGAAGGCTATCAGAATATTGAAAGGCTTCAGATGGCTTTACAGTGTTAACGTTTACCTACCTCATACTACAAACAGGAATATGAATATTCACCATAAAGCTGCAGCCATATATAGTTTGATAGGTACACCCAAAGATTTTTTTAAATTGCATCTGCATACATTTTAAGAAAGGAAACCATGGAGTTATTCAGAACAGTCCAATTGAGAGAAGAATCCCCCCATATGAATTGCCACTTAAAAACTTGTCTTGCAAGATGAAAAAACACCCTTAAAAGCAAATAAGGGCCTTCCAAACATACCTTTCACTGGAAAATAACATTGTCATGCTCCACTTTCCAACAAACATTCCACTGGAACATCCCTGAAGCTAAAGCAGCGTGCTCTCTCTTCAGTCCATCAGCAGCAGCCCAGAGCTGCATGCCAGGGATTTAAGAAAGGGTTTACTGAGAGCTGGTGCCCACTTGTAACAATCAGGTCTCTGTCAAGTGAGAAAGATACAAAACATAATTAATTTTTCCTCCTTTAGACATTGCTACTTCTGTCACAAGTAAGGGAAATGCCCTAAGTGCTGCAGGGCTATGGTACTGCATTGAAAGACCATGGCTCACTCCTGACTTTTAAATGCTACATGATCTCTGTACAGTTCAGCAGCTCCTAACCCATTTTGATGTCCAAAACTGAAAAAGATTATTCCTCTTGTGCACACCTCATGTAGAAATTTCTGCCTCCAAGAATATCAGCATCAGGTATGTTACCCTGGAAAGAAGAAAGACACATAGATTAAATCCCTGACGTAACTGACAGACAATATATGACTGTTTCTACATTAGAAGATAATTTCCCCTTTAAACAGTCACAGTCTGCTGAGCTTTTTCAGGTTACATTCAGAGAGATGTTAACGCTTACTCATGGTGTGTTTTATCCAGGTAAGGAAAAACTCCTAATCCACACAAGAAAGCAAATGATGGTGCATCTTAAGGAAAATCTCTTCTTCTACTTTGCTTGTTTGCTTTCTTTACTAATCACTGCATGATTACTGCATTTGCTAACCACTCATGACCACTGCACATGAGCAAGCCCTATTTTCTCCTTCTCAGTTGCTGAGGTATCTTTTCATTTATTGCCTTGCAGTGGAGTGTAGAATTTAGGAACAAGGAGGGGGTATGTGCCAGAGCATGAATACAGGGAGGTGGCTGGAATGCACCTTGTCCATTGAAGGACTTGATATATAACTCCTAGAAACCTGAAATAGGACTCTGTTAAAAGAATAACCAAACTCATGGCAAATGTCTTTTAAAGATAAGACTGATTTCTCTGCTTCAGCCCAGCAGACCATCTACCCCAGCATACTGGCTCTGCCAAATGTCAAAGAAGAGGTCCACAGGAGAATGCAAGAACAGGACCAGTTTGTTGTAATTCTCCAGAATACTCTTCCAGAATCTTGTAATCTGTGGTTCTGGGACTCTGAAAGGCAGAGGTAGTGTCTTTGAATTTAGTTAATCTTGATAGATTCCTCCTACATACATTTGTCCAATGCTTTTCTACTGCATCTAATCAGTACCTTGTATACTTAGATGGTAAATCATTGTGGAGTGGGCTTGTTTGTGTGGCATCAATCAGGGTGCAGCCCATTCTCATGAACAAAGATGCTTTGAAGACCAATGGGAAACATGGCTGACATGGTTGAAGCAAATGATAAATATATTTTATCTATTTGCAGATTTAAATCTAGTATTAGCAACATTCTGTCAGTAGCACAAAGGATCAGTATAGTAGATGAGTATTCATGTCACAATCAGTGCCTGGCAGGGAACTGCTGACGGTCAGCAGGCCAAATGCACTGAGTCCAGCTCATACAGACATTCTCAAATTCTGCACAGTGTCAAGGTGTAACTTCTAAGCCACTGCTTAATGCTTGAATTTTTAGGCTTAGCATCCAGAATTCATAAACAAATGCAGCTTAATCAGTGCATGGATTTATCAATGTAACATCAACCTAATCTGTATAGGAGATTCTCACAAAGAACCAGATCAGATTGAAAGATTTGCCCTTTCATCTTACCCCAAGCCAAACTGCATCACTTCCATACATCACTGTGTACAAATTGCACCTCTGTACTTTTGATGTCACACAGGGAGGTAACCTCCAAATCACAGATGTGTCCCATTTTGCAAGTTCTATCACCAGAAATTGGAAGTTGAGCAGGCTGGGTTTGAACAAGAACACTCTCCAGATACCTGTGTTCTGCTAGTGTGATGCTAATGGCTTTTCCCAGTGTTTTGTTCCTGTTCAGTCATAGCAGTTGGTCTACTTGGCCAACACTTGGCTCTGTACCCAGTCTTGGCTGTTCTGTGGCCTACCAGCTCCCTTACAGACAGACATGGTCAAACTAGCTGATTGTTGCAGATCCTACTTTTAACCAGGCATAACCAAAGCAGTGTCACTTGCATTCCTTTCAGTAAGAGCAAACTCAACTCAAAATGAACAACACGGAAACAAGAGCCACCTCCAGGCTCCCTTGGTATAATTCTAAAAAACTAAACACTAAACTAGAGCAAAACTTAAACTAAAAAAAATACTTCAAGTATTAGCCCAGTCTGAATGACCCATGTGAACGGCCTATCACTCTCCTAATCTCACTTTTTGCTACTGAGGTGCCACACATGGTGCACCTTTCCAGTGTTCTTCATCGCATACAAAACATGCTGAACACAATCATTAGCCACTATAAATATACTGCAACGTGTCCCACTCTCAGTGCTAGTAGCAGAGCATCCCCTGTAGCTTTACAGCTCTTAGACTGACAGACATGTTTCATTGTACCTAATCTACCACTGCAGAGTTGTCCTTCCGATTAACCTAAAGGTAGTTTGCCAGAAACAAAACCAGTTTGAGGTAATTTCTCAACACGACAATGTCATATCATCTGGTCTTCACCAGTCAAAGCATCATGGTTCCTCATTGCCAGTGTTATCATACGGCTGCCTGGCTTTGGCCTTACATATTGCTGAGTGTGCTCCTCCTCCACCAGCAGATCATGCAAAGTGTCGGGGTGACCTGGAATTGGAATGGCCCAGGTCACAGCCAGCGGGACAGGAGCAAGACTGTGCAAAAGGTAGAGAAAAAAGAGAAAGCAGACATTATGCCCTCAAGGTGAGGGTACAGATGGCCATAGAATAAGATTCCTAGAAGGCATGGAAGTTCAGAGTTGCCCCTGCACGTTGCTGATCTAAATGGAGCCTAGGAGGTCTTAGCTTTACAGGGAGTGGTATGCAGACTGCCAGGGAAATAGTAAGTGCTCTTATAATTGAAGGCAGAGATAGGCACATGCTCTGTTCCTATGCAGGACATCTCCCTTGAACCATCTATCCAGCTTGCCTCCTATCTGAAACTCATATTTCACAATTTTCTCTCCACTGCCAAATACCTTACTCTTTCAGGACAAGTTCCATTGTAAACAGGGGCAGCACACAATGAGCCACCAAACATTCACTTCATTGTATACAGAAACGGATCATAATTTAGAATCAGCTGGACTAGTTATTACAAACATAACTAAAAACTCTGCTCAGAGTTACTCAATTATCTTGGTTTGGCATAAGGCCACACTGATGCTGAAAGGCACAGTATCGCTCACCCCTGCTTCTCCTGATAACCCCATGCACATTCCTGCTACTTTCTCTGATCCAGCTGAACATTTTAATCTTCTTTTGTGTTTTGGGTTGGGGTCTTTTTTCCACAGGATTACCTCTCAGTTAGATTAGCACGCAGGAAAAAGTCATGACTGTCCTTTGGGCAGCAAGGTATTCTTAGAATAGTTAAACTGGAGCATAAACCCATACCTTTCACTAAAGTGACCTTAATGCAGACATAAATTTACAGTCTAAATGCAAGATGTTAAATGTTCAGTGGCTTAAGTCACTGAAAAGATACAAGCCTAAATTAACAGAATGTAACTCATTTAATTATTTTTCTCTAAGTGCTATCTAGAGTCAGGGCCCAGGCATTTTTAGGTTTAATGTAAATTTTGCATGGACAACTTTTTAAGACTATGAAAAACAATGAGTTTTAGCATTTCTATTTTTTGTCCTGGACAATGACAAATGGCAGTGATATTTTGCAGTAAATGCTGCAAGGAGCAGTATTTCATCAGAAACATTAATTTTCCTTCTAGCCAAACGTCAAATGAAGTATCACCTTCTCTGTGCTTAATACAACGTTTGGCTCAGATTCCATTTCTGAATGACATGTATGGAGCATTAAAAAGTGCAGAATAGTGATTTTTTTTCTGAAATGGTAGAATTATAAATTTCTTAGCAAAATACTAATATAGCAAAATTTTTTAGTATTTTTATTTTGTCGTTAAATGTTGGTCTTATCCCACGGCTTGATAACAAATGATCTGGTAATGTATTAGAGAACTGAGTAAGTTCTGAATTAAAAAAATAAAAATCATCCTCAGACTTCCAAATACACACAGGAAACAGGAACAGGGAATGGAGAAAGGTCACTTCTAAATTACACTGCACAATGCGTATTCTCATCTTTCACTTCATTCCTTCTGTCCTGTGGCCGTGAAACAACCTTGCTTGCAGAAGCCATCCGGAGACACTCCTTCTCCTGGGTAAGAAGCTACTAGTGTTACAGGAGCACATTTGCACTGAAATCTCCTTGTTCGGCACAGTCTATAGTAAAATTCCACTGAAGCCTCAAATACCCACTACTTCTGGAGAGGCACAGTGCTCAATGTATAGCTACTTTCTCAACAATGTTTCATGTCTTCTGTACCCGTGGTTCACTCTTCTCTAATAAAGGCATTTTGACTATTTTCATTCTGCAGTTTCCTCCAAGTTATACTGTACATGTATCAAAATGCTTCGGGATCAGCTTTAGCTTGTGTTCAATTCAATACTTGACTGGACCTGGTACTTCTAGGTCTCTGGTAAAGAACATCAAGAACTTCTTCCGCAGCTATACACAGCCTAACAACACACATGGCAAAGTATGGGGAAAGAACCCGTAAGCTTTTTCAAGAAGCCTTGAGAAGTACAGAGGACATCATTGCTCCACGCAGTGCCCAAATGTTTCCAGTTAGGAGTCCCTGGAGCTTTTCATGAGGGCTTACTGAGTAGGCAGGACAGCAGGATGGAGCTATGTGAAGAGCATACCTGCAATTGTGATACAGAAAGCCCACAATGAAAAGGATAAGATGGGTCCAAAGGTCTCACAGTGTGCAAATAGCCTGTGGCCTGCTTCAGGGATGCCTAATTTAAAATAATAAGCTATATATGCTTCATATAACTCAGATGGCATTCACCCAGATTATCTTAGGTTCATGGGGTCTGGGCAGTAAAGCTAAAGTAGAGTTTAGAGACATTCCAGTCAAGGACATGCTTTTTCACACCAGTCCTCTTCTTTTTGGGGTAGTCTCCTTTCTACGTAGAGAGATCAGAAGCTGAACCAGAGCAAAGAAGGAAAAAATTTAAGAATGCACTGGCAAACCAGCAATCTCTATTGTTGCCTGATTCCAAATTAGCTAGGGAAATCATCCTGCCCCAAAAGAGCACTGCAAGATGGACTGTTTGCTTATAATAAATTTGTTCATAGCAGCTTACATGTGGGGACATTGTTTCTCAGTTTCTTAAGAGACTTGTCACAACTTTTCTTATTATCATTCTTACAATAGAAATGTAGGCCAAAGTGCTAAACAAAGGGATGATTGATGTTAGCATCAAGCCAAGATCTTCCAGTTCAAGCTAGTACTTTGATGCTCTATTTTATCTGAAGCACTTTTCAATTACAAGCAGATTGTAAGAATAGCTTTCCCCATCCAATTTTTGTTAGTTTTTTTCAGTCACACTTGGCATAGGCTCTCTTTTGCAGCTAAAGGTCAATTATCTTTAATTAAATAATAATTTTCACATTGGTCTTGAATAACATTGTCTGTACTCTGTAAGCCTGGACAAACTATATAAAGTGCCCTGACGCTACAGGCTGCAATTGGTAGAATTTTTGCCACTAACTTGGAAAAAAATGCGAGCTTAGCCCCATTTGTCTAAATCATCTCTTCAGCAGAAGAAACATTAAGTAGTCTAAGTCTTCAGCAAAATGCTGAAGAGCCTGCTTAACAACATACACAACCATTTTATTGAAGTTAGGCCATTTCCAATTATTTTATATTAGTCTCCCTCCAATTTCCAGTTTCTATTTCCTGAAGGTAAGTTTCAAACTTGAGTTTAATTTTAAAAGGCCAGCTGACTTATAAAGAATTCCCACTGCAACTGAGTTGGCTGGCCTGTTTGTATATGCCTGTATATATGTATGCCTGTATATTTTCCTGTTTGTATATGCCACAGAGCTGCTCAGCTAAATCAGCTTTTTCAGTCTTTCTTGCCAGCTGCCATCCAAGTGATAAAATAAAGGGCTTTTAACTGGGTAGCAAAGCTTTCATTCCAGAGCAACAAAACAAGGACCTATGTGCTATTGTCATCAGTGGAGTCATCAGTCAGCTCCCTTCATCCTCTAGTTTCAACACTGTTTTCCTTGAACCTGGTTGCTGAATGTGACAACATAACAGACTGTATGAAAGCATCACTGATGATACTGTTGATTTACTGATGGAAAGTACTTTTCCTTCCAATGGTAGTTTCCTATAGATAATGTATTTCCTCAGAAGCTCACAATTTTGTAATTCAAAGTATAGCTCTGTAAACTGCCCACTGAAGGCTGAGAAAGTTGTCTTTCCCTCAGAAGGAATTAAAATAGGTGTAAGTTATCCCACAGGCTGGAGAACAACACACTGCACTGCATAAGCCTCACTGCATTCAGTAAAAACAAATGAAAATTACTCGTACCACAGAGAAACTCACAGCCTAGTGCCAAGTCTGAGGAAAATGTGGATTGAAAACCCAGGTTTTTTTGACTGCTTCAATAAAATAGGAAAATGAGGGAAAATAAAATGTCCCTTATTCAGATTGAACTGCTTAAATGCATTTGAATTCACTTGTTGCTACATGTCGCTCTTCTGCCAGGTCCTACCCACTGACTAAACATCTGGAACAGTCCATGCAGGACATCATAGATACACAGGGGACGAACAGAAATGAAGAAGAGGTAATAGCATAAAACTTGATGGATGACCAGTACAGGTGAGCAGGAGGGAGACCTCCCCACTCCAACCGCTCACACTGTGAGCTAAGTGGTACCCATCTAGCATTCTGAGGAAAGGCTGGGGCAGGAAAATTGGAAGTACCTGAAGGGGTGGGTACACTCTGCATTGGATGTGTTGTGTTGTGTGAGTGAGTCTACAGCCCTCTGAAGCGCAACATGCTCGTTTTGAGTAGCCATTGCTCCCTGAAACAAGAAAACTGGGAGCATGGTTCTGCCCTCAGAAGGGTCCAGGCTCCTGCAGGGCTCACGTCTCAGCAGGAATTGGAAACCAGGCACTACTGCCCTCTTAAAGGCAAGATTTTGCTGCCTCAGTGAAAGGCAGAGACCTCCAGCTCCTGCTTGCTTCTGTGGTCAGAATGGGAGCCTTGACTGCTCCAGGAGGCAAAATCTGCTCAGGCAATGTCATTTGATATCTAGAAAATGCCATCAAGCTGCTGTTTGCCACTATCCCACAAAAGCATGAAGTAGATCACAGCCGTCCTTGGCAGGTTTGGACCTCAGTAAAGGATGAGATAATGCACATTCTCCCCAGAAGGCAAGGTCAGTCCTCTCACAAGAGTGGCATTTCCTAGCTGTCACTGAGCCCACAGCTGTCTGCTATAGGGGCAAGACCACCGAGACAGCCCACTCCACAGGGCTCCTGGAAACTCAGCAGCGGCAGTGGCTTTATTCATCCTCCCCAAAATGGGGAAAAACTGACTTTCAACATTCAAAAGCAGACACTTAGCACATCTATATCACCCCCATCTTGAGCACTGTGCGGACCCCCTACTGCAAACTTCACAACTCCTCTTACCAACAGGAGGTAAGGACTTCTGTATATAAACATTCCAGCCAGGTGAAGTGACAGCTTGTGACTACACCAGGATTGACCCTACGTATTTATAGGCATAAAGACAGTCGAAGGCTTCATTGAGATAATTTCAAGTAAACTGTGCATACACACATCCACATTGCATTTATTGAGCAGTACAGTGGAAACTTGACCCTGATACGTAACTTATCTGGAGTCAGCAGGAGATACAACCAGTGTAACTTGGGTAAGATTCGCTTCTTCTGTTTTTTGAGGTACCAGGAAAAAAAAGTTATCACTGCACTTCAGAATAAGTTGGAAGGGTGTCTTTACTTTGTTGAGATCAGAACTGCTGCAACCTTTTTACTAAGGAATGTGAGAAAATTATTTACCAAGAGGAAAGGCGAGTGTGCTAATGTGTTGTGCCAAGAAAGTGCTGTTTACATCTAGGTTGGTTAAAGGTGCAAGACTAAACAATTCAATGAAAAACTCCTCCTGTGACAGTATTCCCTGCTACGAAAGGAGATGGTTGGAGATTGAGGGCAAAGATAGCTCAGTATAAACACAATCCACATGATGGGATGCTGGTTTTTTCTCAGATGACTACAGTACACACGCAGATCAGATGGTGCCAATCTACAGTGCAGCTGGGGCCAGAAGACAACTAAAATCCAACTAAAACATGAAAAATTGTTTGGGGAATGAAACAACTATGCAACAGTGGGGTTTAGAGGAAGGCAGGCCAGGAAACTTTTGATGAGTTTCCAAGATTCAGTGAGAGCTGAAATACCAAACCTGGTCAGCATCTTTGACAGCTTCCACTACAGCTTGCTCTTAGGGATGTCTGAGTCCATCAAGTGTTGCCAGAAAAAGGCCTGTATCCTGCGCCATGCATCTTCTTGGGCTTTCGCATGCTCCCTCCACTGCCCTCCCCAATGCACAAACATTCCAAGCACTCTGTGGATCGAAGCCTGGCACAGAGGCAAGTATGGCGGCTCCAAGAGGTGCCCTGCTCCAGAATAGGAGCAAAATTCCACTTCCCGTCCATGCTGCTGAAGGCGCTGAACAGCATCCTGGCAATAGAGGTCACTTTTCCAGTTCCTGTCATCCAGTCCAGACAGGAAGAGGAACTTGGCCAAGGACCTCTCCACAGGAATGCGACAATCCCAAGTTGCTGGGTCCCTGTGATCATGTAGGACATCTGAAAAATCTACTAGGCCAGACTCGTCACTGGTCTTCATCCTCCCCAAATCATATGGGTGGGCAGGAACAGTGAAGCCATCCCCCCGCAGGGGAATGAAAGAATTAAAACCACTTCCAGATATGCTGACAGCTGCCTTGACGCCAGGTAGAAATGTGGCCATGGAAAGGGCTAGATCAGCTCCTTTAGACAAGCCCAAAACGCCAATTCCAGTACCTTTCACCTGAAACACAGTTATGAAAACAACTATTATCAACCACTCCTCGCTTCCTGGGCTGACATAACATCTCCAGTTCTGCTTCCTCACTCCTCATCCAACTAAGACCACCCATATTTTACCCCTTCCCTCTCTCTGTTCAGGTTATGTCACTCCCATATCCATCCCTTTGCTGAGCCTCCACAAGAGCGACTATGAATTCTGCAGCTCCCCAACATTTCTCCTCCTGTAACACTTTTTCTTCCTGGTGACCTCTGTAGACAAAGCCACTTTGCTCCCTCCACATCTTGGCTAGACACTTGCTCTCGGTATTTTATCTTTTACTGCTCCTGTCTCCAAACCCCCTCGATCTTCCCTCCTCAGGCTCCCTTTGGAAAACCACATTTTCATGGGTTTCACGGGTTTACTTGCATTGATTTTTTTTCATGCCATTGTTTTTTGATACTCTTCTATAGCTGACCTGTTATCTTCTGTTTTGCCTTGGAACACACAAGGTTAATTACACCTGAGGCTGAGTAAGCCCAATAACTGTTTAAATCAACTTATTTGTAGTGAAGGCTCTTCACACCAAATTAATTTTGTAATGTGTGTCTTGTAAGATACTCTGGAAGTTTCAGAGCTCTATGAGGAACAAGACAAACAAGCAATGCTGAATTCTGCTCTCACACCGGCTACATTCCTCATATCCACGTGCTAGAAAATAAGTCACTTTGTGAAATGAATACCACATTAAGTAGCATTCCATTCAAAGTTTAAATGCTACTTGAGTTCTTTTGGTCTCTTTCTCTTGGTATGATTATATATTGCTATAAATCATCTTTCTCAACTTGTTCAAATACAGCCCCAGCTTCTTAAGACATGGCACACTCACCAGTGCTACGACTGTAAGGGATTCTGTTGTTAAAGTGTTTTATTACTGTCTTGTGAAACTTATTCAGAATCAAAAGCTTGAAACATCTCAGAAATAGTAGAAAAAGTCAATGGATTTTTTTCCCTTCTAAAATCTTGAAAGATGCAAAAATAGGGGAAAAAAATTTAACATTTCCTGCTTAAGCAGTTTCGTGCTTCTAGTCCAGGAACTGCTCTGATTTAGTCTTAAACAAACACTGGTTTACACAACAGTTTATGGACTGTTATAAGATGGTGTGCAAAACCAGCTATCCAACTACTTGCAAAATATGAGTTGAGGCACATGCTTTTCCATCTCTCAGATCATGCTGTCTTTCAGACAATGCTGTCTCCTTATAACACCTCAGAAACTTAGTTGCGTTCAGTGACATATAGCATTCCAATTAGAAAACTGGTAAATAGTTTCCAACAGGAAGAGCACCATAGTTTGTCTCTTACCTGCTGCTGCTTCCGCAAGAAGTTCACAGCTTCCTCAAAATAGCCCAGTTCAAGAATCTCTGGCATAGCAGGGAGATCTTCAAAGGCCATGTAAGCAAGAGCCAGAGTCACAAAGCCTCTGCTAGCCAAGAGACTTGCTCTGTATTCAACAAGACCTCCTCCAGATCCATACAAATCGATAAGTCCAGGGAATGGACCCGGTCCTGCAATGAAAGGGGGGTGTGTGTGTGTATATATATATATATATATATATGTGTATATATATATATATGTGCTCAAAGGGAAAAGTTTCTAGTTGTCCCTTCAGTAGTGCCCCCTCAGGACACACACAATCACTGTAAAGACACTAATTTGGATATTTCTTCTCTCTCCTAGGAACTTATCATAGGAAGTTCACATGTTGGGCATCCTTCTCCCACCATGAATTTCAGCTGACATTGGCCTAGATATTCTCAGGCCATTGGGGATCGATGAACAAACAGTACAGCCACATGAGCTTCTTTAACAACTGTGCTAGCAGGTATTCCAGGGAGGGAATGCTCAGATTATGAATTGTACCCACAAATGCCAGCGCTGACTTACGCCAATTCAGGCTTCAGTATGATCTGGGTAATTACCCCTGGGCTTCTCAGTTCTCCTCCTGCAGCCACAGGACCTTCCTTTCCTGCTGCTGCTCTGCCCATTCTTATAGCCAGACTTCCCTTACAAGATTTGGTGTCACAGCAGCTGCAAGGGACTTTTTATTCATTACAGAGCAAGATATTCATGTTTAAGTACTGCTCAAGGAACATAAACAGCTCAGGGCTCAGAGCAGCTTTACACAGGACTCAGCCTCAGCACCATCTCTGTATGGAGCTGTGGAATATGACGCCTATTTAAAGACCTTGCTCTTCTCATTTGTCTCCCATCTTCCTAAGTATCCTGTGCAGTCAAGCTGCTCAACCAGGTAGAGACTTCTTTCTTTGGCTTTTCCTTGGCCAAAGAGAGAGACAGAGAGACAAGTCCAGAGCCTGCAAGAAGATCTGTCGCAGCTGTTAGAGCAGCCTAGGCTGGCTGCAGCCCGAGTCCAGTGCTCCCACCATGCCTCGTCATTCCTCACTCCACGGCCAGACCTGTCCCATCTCACAGCTCTGCCAAAACCAGAGGCCTCTTTGTCCTGTCAGCTAAACAGAGGAGCTAAGAAATAAACACATTTTTCCCCAGAGGTCTCACCACAGGAGCGGTCCTGACCCCCCTCAGCTAGAACAAAGAGGAGACATGCCCTCCCTACACCCTCCCGCCTTGGCACTTGACCTGCCTGGGCAACATCTGCTCCTCCCTGCTCAGCTGTGAGGATCCAAGTATCTGGACCAAGCACAGGCTGAGGCAACCATCAGCTGAGGCTTTGCTCTGGGTTGCCAAGTGCAGCCAGGGGCCACAGGGCAGAGTACGCTGTGTAAGTCACACCTGGAAAACCAGAACAGAATTAAAACTCACCAGGAGGGAGGAAGAGGGTTGCTTTCAGGTTACCTTCTCTGACTGAAATCCTCTTCACCCCCTCTCCTAAAAACCATCGTTCATTGGTGCATTTTCCCAGCAAGCGGCTCATGTCCCCGTGGCCCTCATACACTTCCAAGTCCACACAGAAAGGGGTTAGGACGTTCCTCTTCGCCAGCCGCTTATAGGGTGCTTTAGACTGCAGAGACCACAGCAGCCCCATTGGCTCCACTCCCGAATAGCTGCCCCCCAGCGCTGGGTAGCAGCTAAGGTCAAGCTCCCCGCTGCTCCCAGCTCTGTAGTGAGCATGGGCTTGGAAAAGCTCCCCGCTCTCGTCCACCAGGCTGGCTTGGAGGGTGACCGCTTGCTGCGGCAGGAGACCCACCACACGGATCTGCACGGGGTCATCGAACAGACAGCGGGGGGAAGGCAGAACCATCACCTGCACCGCCATCCCGGCTCTGCCGGCGGAGAGAGGAGCTGCCCTTTTTTTGTGGAGAGGCACAGGCTGCGTGAAACAGGACCGTCGGGAGCCTGTCGCTTCTCAGGCTTCAAATCTCTGCCCAAAGTCCAAGAGGAACCACCGTGACTACTTCCTTCAGTCAGCAGGCACGGGCTGCTGGGAGGCGTAGTTCGGAGCACGCCTCTCTCCAGACACTCGGCTCAGCGGTGGTACAGCAACACCATCTACTCGCACAGGCACAGGACGGCATCTGTTCCCAGCGTGCGGTCTTACTTTTGATTACAGAGAGAGACCGAATTAAAAACCCCAAAGTGACAGAAAGAGACATTCAAATCACCTTCCCCCCCCTACTCTGGGAAAGTCCGGATTTGACTGCAGAACTGCCTCAGGCGCCTTTGCCAAGGTACAGTGAATACAAACAAGCTGGAAAGACCGAAGTAACATGACATCTTAATCTAGCAGTGAAACAAAGCCTGACCCTAATCCCTCCTGAGTTTTCAGCAATTTTTGGACAAGTACCACAAGGTAAAATGGTGCTTTATGCTTTAACTAAGTTTCTTTAAAAAACAAAACAAACAGACAAGGTAAAAGAATTATTCTATTTTTCTTCACAATAATCAATCTTGCTAAAGGGTATCTGCGTTTTCCTAAGTAATATATGGAAAATAAATTTCACCCCATATTGCTAATGTTTCTAAGGAACTGTTTGAAGATTTGATGATAAATACCAGCTTTTGGTTTTGATAAAAACGCTACTACATTTCTGCAATGTTCATGTATTTAGTAGCCTTCTAGTCCTACCCTGCAGGTCTCAGACACATGAGTAGTCTCATCCTGTTCTGTGGAAATAGAAATAGGAATTAAGGCTGCAGAAATAGGCTCCCAGTTCACACAACTCGCCTGACCATGTGTTAGGCAGCAATTAATGGCAAAGCAATGAAACAATCAATGAGCCTACAGAGCTCCAGAATCACGTCATGCCACAAGACCACAGATGACATGCAGATTGACTGCAGATCTGGCAAAGCAACTCTAAAATCACCACTCAGGATGTAAAAGAATGTGGCTACATTTAAATACAACAGTGGAAACAAATAAACCCCAGCAATAAAAAAATGTAGCTTAACGTGGAAAATAGCCAGTGCTGACTTTTGCATGTCCTCCTAGATGTCCTCCACCCATCACATCATTTGAAAAAAAGTAAGGAATTGGTACAGAAATAAGCTTTTAAACTGACCTTTTATTGCAGAAGTTGCAATTTCTCACCACCAAAACACCACAGTCACTGAACTTAGTGAATTACAACTGGACAGGATTTTCACCTTAAGCAGATTGCATGTGTTGGACTGATACAGCCTGAAGCACAGGTGGGTGACAGAGCAGATTATTCCTTGTCCACGTGGGTTGTCCACTTGGGTTGTTAAGGAAACAATCTGTAGATCTGAACAAACAGTCACGGCTTCTGTTTTGGGATTTCCAAAACCTGGATTGTCTCCCTTCAAATTTTATTTTGCTCACTGTCACTGAGGCAACACGCAAAGACCTAAAAATGCTATTATCAAACCTTCTACTTACAAGCCAAAAACTCTGGCCAATCGATCTGGACTCTGGAATCAAGCAAAATAGCCATGATCTGTTTGACAGACATTGTTGAGGACAATTTAATGTTCGGTTCTTTTCACTTCAGTCATGTTTGTACTCCAGTCACAGGTGCTGATGATTGTATCACATCAGAGAGAATCACAAGCTCGAGTCTCCCGCCTCTGCTATAACACCTTCACAGTTTTTGTGAGACAATCTAATAGTTGATAATAGCTGTACTTAAGGTCATATTCCATGTCATACCAATAATTCACTGCGGAGACAAGAAAAAGGAAAAACATTTCTAAGGCTAGAATGTAATGACTTACAAACATGTTCATAGACTGTTTTACACAGTTCAGCTAGTACAGGCTTTTCCTTATTAGTGACCGAACTTTGAAACAAGCACATCTTTGACTACAGCCAAAAATAACGTAAGCAAACATTAGAATTCTTTAACACTGCTGCCAATGCAAATCTGTCTTAATCCAAGCCAACTGCTCTCCAGACTCTATACTGGGGACTCCTTGGAGCAGAAGACGGCAAAACGTTTAGGAACAGAAAATGTATGCTTCTATTTAGACCAAAAATAACAAATATGCTGCAAAGTTTAATATCTGGATAGGAACCTCTCTTCCTCGGAGCGTGTAAAGGACTACTTCACAAGGTCATCAATTAGACAATGCTTTAATTCTGCTTCTCATTTTAATTTTGGTGTACACCTCCTAGAAAAAAGAAGCCAAGCAGTACAGTATTGTACCAATGGTTCTTGGAAGAGGATATACTCTAGCTTCAGACATTCACTGGACCAGACCCAGAGAAGATTGATTTTTCAAGTGGATACAGACTGTAGTACAGTTAACAGACTAAAGGCCAAATAAACTCATCAGCTCTTCCGCATTTCTGCTAGACAGAGAAAGAGAGAGTGGCTGGGGCCTTGCAACTGGAAACAACTCTACTTTTTCAAAAATATATTTAAGGACTGCTGCAGCAGTACTGGGAAAAGAGAATCAGAAATACTGCTTTACTGCTAGCTTGTCTTTCTATCACAGTATCAAAAATACTGAAAAAAAAGAGCTTGCAATATTTGCAGTGTTGCACAAACACTAATGTTACGTTGTTCCAAATACTGTGTTTACTCTTACTGCACAGACAGGATAAAGGGTAAAGGACAGCAAAAAACTCTTCCTCAAACCTTGCAAAACTTACATGACATAACAATAATACTTTGCACCACCCCCACCCCTCCACCTGCACCAAATGAGCAATGCTTGAAATTCTGGAACTCTCTTGGGGAAGGAAAAAAAAAAGAGATTATGATCGACCATACAAAGGAGATAACAAGACTCTTGGTAAGTGCAGGGAAACAGTAACACAAGCATAGGCTTATTAGCAAGGTAAGAGACTGGGTCAGAGCAGATTCCAGCTCGCATGACAACAGAGTATCTTCCATGTTGTGTCTACATCCATGCCTAAAACTTGTACACTTTCTGGTTTCCTTTTCTTCCCCCAGATCCTTTTTTGCTGATGTGATAACGGTACACACAACTTGCAGTTTCTTTGTGAAAGGTATGCAGATGACCAATTTGCAGTTAGCAAGCTAGGCAGACAAACTACTTAGCTCCATGTCATAAACTGGATCATGATCACTGAATTAGCTATCCTTCTCCAGACTTGACAACTAGAAAGACTTTTTCTTCTGCTACATCCCTAGCAATTGTCAACAATGCTACGAATTAGAAGCAAAACAGACTGCAAGGAGGTATCCCCATGCCATCTGCCAAGATTGTTATTTCCTCCTGAGGAGAGGTAGATGATCTTAAATGGACCTTTGGTCCCCATTACGCTTTGCTGTGGGATATCTAGCGGCACACCCTCCACAGTTCAAAAACATATCTGGAAATACTGTGTTTTTTACCTGCTATACAGCCATGTGATTGCTGAACATGATGGAACCAGAGAGAAGGTAGGTATAACATCTCACCAGCTTTCACTGTACACTGCAAAGGTTTTGCCTTAGCATACTCTGGATATTGTTCCAGATTTGGGTTCAAGGGGTCCAGGGGGATCCAGGGCACCTAAAAGCAAAAGAGTATGTATATGGTACTGAGCCTGGCAAAAAATTCCAGCAAGCTTCCAGAAAAACAACTGATAACTAAACTTACTAGGTTACAAAACATGTATTTTGCCCAGCAAAACATGTACAGCTACACAGCTTTCCACATTCAACTGGGAATAGGTCAAGGATACAAAAATTTGCCTCCTTCAGTGAAGCATTTCTGATTAGGGAAAAGGTGCTAAAAGTCAGCCATGAAATTTCAGTCTTGTGGCATACTTTCAAAACACCTCCAGCCCCTTAAGTCACTTGTTCCTTCTACATTCAGTACTTGAGTATTTTATCTGCACCACTCTTTTTAGAAACTCTTTTCTTCTTTAAAGCTCTCTGGTCTAATTTTATTCCCAGCAGCTAAACCCCCTGCTTCCTGCTGGGAAATCCCTCTTGCCTGCATTCATTTCTTCTATGCCCTACAAAGTTATAAACCTCAGCACTCCACCTTACTGCACTACAGGAATGTTCCTGTGAGATTCCACGAGTGCCACTCTGGAAACAGAGAAAAAGCCCCAGCTCAAGTTCAGCTGTAGTCACATTGCAGAGACAAAAGGGGAGAGATTAGATACAAAAGGCTACTGAGTTTTTGTAAAGTGCCTCCAGATCTATACATTTTAATGAAATGAATATTGCTACTACTAAGAAAACACAATTTATTCATTGAGACAGATATGTTTTATTGCACTGGGTGATACTGCTGTAGAGCAAAATCTAGCCCTCAATAGAGGGCAAAAAGAAAGTGAATGCACAGGAGTCTATTTCGGTCTTACTGAAATCAATTCCTTTATTGTTGATTAATTTAAAAGTCCTTTACTGGATTTATTTAAGTTTGGTGCAGGAAAGACAGTTTATTACAACAATAGTTTCAGGTGTGCAGTAAAAAAATCTTTTCTGGAAGCTGGGCATCCTTTGCGTATAGTAAAATACAAGTGAAATATCTGGGCATTCTCTTTCCAGTTATGAAGGATTTCTAAATATCAATCAATATGCTCAGTTTGAGGGCTCAGCAGTGTCCAAAACTATCTTTACTGCACTGATTGTGTTCTTTATATGCTTTTTACCTTATCTGCACTCTTCTCATCCACAATTTCAAATGAGCCATCTTCTGACACCTGGTAGGTTGCTGGCTGATAGAGCTCTGGAACCACAGAAAGAATTAAATGACACAACTCAGCAGAACTCAGAGAAACTAATCACAGGGCATTTCACATTTTCACCAAGTAAAAGAAAAATTAAGACAAAACCATTTTCAACTTACTGTCTTCACTGTCCTTCCCTTTGTCCATTGCAATTTCTACCCAGTTTCTTAAATTTTTTATTATTTTTTTTAAGTCAGCCTGAAGACTGAACTGCCTTCCTGTTTGGAATTCCAACCTTCTTTCTTCACAGGAATTTTTCTCCTCAAAACCCATTTTACTTCTGGTCCTATTTTGTTCCAGTAACTGTCTTGTTTTCCTTTCAGAAGTCATAAATGCATCCCTGACTTACACATCATTCTATATTCTGGCGTTTCTTATTATGTCAGTCTAGCAAGATAGCACTCACAAGAGTTACTAGTTATCCAATAGGGCTCATCAACTGCTTTGGATACCGCAGGTTGCTTTTCTTTCACTGCTTCAGCACATGTGGTTTTCTAAGCTCTCCCTTGAGAGAGTTTCTCTCCATTAACCTGATGTTCAAAAGATGGAGTCATCTTTTTACTACACACTATAAAATGTACGCATTATCTCTGTTCTATGGTTTAACAGTAACTTGTTTTACAAAGTATGACTCATATGACATACATGTATTTCATATATTCACATACATATGACACCACCTCTCCTATGAAGAAAGGCTGAGACAGATGGGGTTGTTCAGCCAGGAGAATAGAAGGCTCTGGAGAAACCTTACTGCAGCCTTTCAATATATTAAGGCAGCTTATAAGAAAGACAGAGGAAGACTTCTTACCAAGGCTTGTCGTGACACAACAAGGAGCAATGGTTTCAAACTGAGAGAGGGTAGATTGAGATTGGATAGAAGGAAGAATTTTTTGATGAGGGTCATGAGGCACTGGAACAGGTTGCCCAGAGAAGTTGTGGATGCCCCATCACTGGAAGTGTTCAAGGTCAGGTTGGATGGAGCTTTGAGCAACCTGGTCTAGTGTATGGCATGGGGAATGGACTAGATGATCTTCAAGGTCTCTTCCAACCCAAACCATTCTACGATTCTGTGATTTTAAGGTTGTAAACAAAATAAAACCAGTATAAACAAAATACTGTAGCAGTGCACATATCTAGGCAAAAATGTACCAGTGTCATATAGCACTCTGCATTCACTTAATCTGATGGTTTGAAAGTCAAGGAATGGGAAAATAAAATCTTATTTTATGAGGCATAAAGCTAAGCTGTCCATCTTCTAGATGACACTGCAACATAACAAACTACTACTGTGCACACAGGAAAGCAACATAAAGAAACAGAAAACAGGCAGTGTGAAGTAATGCTGCCATAAGAATCTCTTTTTTCATTTCTCCAGTTTTCAGAGATTAAGTAGTAACTTGAATATTTCATTAAATTACAACTTATTTTTCAGCTTCCTGGTTTTTTTCCTAGAGAAAAGAATGAGCAGGCAGAATACAAACCTGTTAAACACCAAAGACGACATGCTACAATACTGACAAGTTACTTAAATAATTTAAATATTCTAAAGCTGAAGAGACTGCTGTGAGTATCAGTGAACCTATTACCTTACAGTACAGGAAAACCTGACCTCAGAATAATGTTTTTATTACAAACTATCTTCAGCACAAATGAGAAGAGATTTCTGTTCACACTGGAAAGCGTAACACTGCATAAACATCAAAATGTTATCTCTGCTTCCGTTTTCATATTTTTCAATATTTTAGTCTCTCCTCCTTCCAACCTCCAGACAAAATGCATAGTAAACTATGTACCATATGGGATGAAGGGACGGTCACTTGGTGGATGCAGTAGAAAATGTTTCTCTCCAGATATCACACAGTACAAGTTCTCATAATGATCTTTATGTACTAGGATTGAGAAAAAAAGAGATGTGGAGAAAGAGAGAAAAACAGTGTTATTTCCTTTTCTACACCAGAAACTATAGTAAACTGAAAGTATCAGCTTGTCCTCTTATTACCAGACTGCTTCCTCCTCTTGCAGGCAGTAGGAAATTAACAATATAATGTTGTAGCAAATGTATTCAAGGAAGCAAACTGTCAGTGCCTTGCCTGACACAATGGCAGGTAGATGCACCAAGAGACACAGCAGCAAGAGGCTGTAGAAGTGCAGGAGAAAGAATGCAAAAAAGCATGCTGAAGTAGAATTGCCTTGTCAGAAAAAACACACAGTCCTACTGAGCTGCTAACTCAAAGCAAGTCTGCTTAAACCTGTACTGAAAGCACACAGAAGACCTACAGCGCCATACAATACGTACGAGATGTCACAGCAGCTGATTCCCCAAGCCAGAAATTCACAGCATCAGGCTTCTTCCCTGTATGGTTAGGGAACAGAGAAATGTTGTCAACAAAAAAAGAATTCGAAGTGTCATATTTAAAAGTTTCAAATAATTTTCTGCCAATTTCTGCCAAATTCTATCCTTTAACTTCCTTCATAACTATGACAGGTTGCATTGCAAATAGCACTCTGCGAGCAACAGCAACCTCCTCCTACACTGGAAGCCACTGTAGTGCCCATCAGACTTCATGACATAGTATTATCCATCCCCAAATCAACGGTTACAACCCTTTGTTTCCATATTCTGTATCCCAAGACTTAGCTCACAGAGAAACTGCAGCACGTCTACATACAGTTGCAAAAAGAAGGTGAGATCACAATAAATCACTGACATTTTAAGGAAAGACATGCTGTAAAATCGAAACCAAGTGAAACAGGACAGCGTTTAACTAGAAACAAACATCTGTAATTTTACCAAAGTGGGTGGGGGCTGTGTGCTGGTTCGCTCGTTTGTTATCCTACCTTTGGTAGCAACAGCATGAATCTGAGTTGAAACATGACTCTAAATCAGAGAAAAGCCACTTTATGAAAAGAAGTGCTATATGGCACTATCACCACATTGTTTCAGTTGTGATGGTCCCAATGCACATCCAAGATACTTATTATGGAGTAATCCAACCCCAAAACCTGGACTACTCTATTAAGTATTTTACCACTTCTACTTTCTAAGGGGACGAAACCAAACTGAGCTGTGGCATCCAGAAATGGAACAAACATTCACCATGTACCCAGCATGATTGCTTTAAAGCTCCATACAAAATATTTACTGAACACAGGAGAAACAGAACGCTTACCAAGTGCCTCACTCATCCATGGTATGTCAGGCTGCACATCACAGACAAGTTCAGGGAACTCCTTGGTGAGGTTTGAGCACTGCTTCTGCACATAGAATACGTTGGGAGAGGTCACTTTCTTCTCCACAATGTCCAAAAAGTCCGTGAAAGGCATTTGGCGCTCCTCTGGCATGACAAAACGGTCCTGAAACACGGCATCTGCATAACCATTTGGTGTTACTGCCACACTCACCACCTTGGGACCTACCACCTCCCTGCAAAATAAATCAAAGGTTTACAGCCAGACTTGCAATTGCTCCATATATTGGACACCAGTTACTTCAAAAACACCATGTTTCATGGGCAGCAAACATAAGAAGCCTGGCTTTCTACAAATGGGTGTCTCAACTACATTTTCTACTCTCTGGTAAGGACTCTGGCATTCTGCTCTGATTGCTGCCTGTGGTCAAGGCTACCATAGTATCTTTTGCCTCTCTAAATTCTCTTGTATCTAACAGGCGAGTTCACAAAGGAGCTCCTTTTCCCTCCGTGCAGAGGGCCCTCTTCAGCCACTTCTTTTCACGAGTCATGGCAGAGCTTGGTATTTTTGGGACCACTCCCCAGCCAAAGCTGCGTGGCCATATGTTCAAAAGCAACGGAGGAGGGAGAAAGGGCAGGTGGAGACTGACAGACACACACACATTGTGAGGCTAACAGCCCTTATTTCTGTGAGAAAGTTAATTTTAAACCCATAGATTTTAGGTCTAACCAGAAATACCCTCTCAAAAAAGAGCTTTTTAAAGGAAAAAAATCATTGTTAAAATGCTCATCATTTGGTTCTTTTCCTAGAAAACAAGGTGTACTCAGCCACAAACAAGTCAGTCTGTCCTTTATGGCGCTACAGCCCCACTCCAACTGGGAGGCTACAGGGTGGACCACTGGCCAGAGCACCGCGATCAGACTGGGTTTTGATAGCCGAAGTCTGTTGGCTGCACCCCGTCAGCACACCCACCCTCCTGACTTCATCGGAACTGGTGAGGACAGTAGGTTCGCAGGAAGAAATTTACACATGAGTTTGGCAAGACTGAACACCTTAATACAGAAGCACGGAGGAACCTGGGCTTATCTTATGGATAAAAGCAAAGATCAACCGAGGGCCTTTTACTGAGGTCAACCGAAACTGACCCCCAGTGCTGCTCCAAAGCTCGTTCATACCTGAGGTACGCTGAGGTCCATTTCCTCAGAGCGGGCCAGTGGCTGATGGCATTCTGAATTATACAGGGTTTATTCGGACTCACCCATTCTCGATAAAACTCCAGCGGGGACGGAGGCCTGTCAAGATAGGGTATGGACTCTGTCCACCCCAGCTCTGTCCAGGCAAACGACAAACAGCGTTACTCGGCATCCTGAGAGAAGCACCTTCTGCTAGCAAACTTAACTGGCTTCCAACCTCATGCCACAGCTGCTCGACAGAAAGCCGGCGGTGTGCCCCCGGCTCCAGAAATCTCTCCGTTAAAACCTGGAGGCTGTTAGGGAGGGTTTCAATGTCAGACTGGTACCTCAGGCCCTCGCCCTGACACCCTCCTGCTGTCGGCCACAGCTCCACAGAAGAGTGGGCACGACGTACGTTACAGGAGATGTGCCTCCGATACAGGGACGATACCACAGGAGGATTTTTAGAGGCCGGAATAGTGCTTTGGTTTGCTATTTTTAGGAAGACAACCTAAAAGGGCCGTTTTCCTCGAGTTTGGTTTTCTTCTTGCATCGGCCCTTCTGCTGCTGCTTCACCTTGGAAGCATTCGGCCGAAAACAAGGTAGGAGCCTGGATGCTCCCCTTCAACCCACGCAGGTGCCATTTGCGGCTGCTGCGGCCCACCCGGCACGCCGAGCCAGCCGGAGACCGAATTTTCCCCTCCCACAGGGCGGGCAGGGGCCCCCGCAGAGCGCGGGGGGAGGCGGCGGAGCCCGGCCCAGGCCCCAGCGCCCTCCGCTCCCGCCACAGGCGGGCCCTCCCCGCTCCCGGCCCCGGCCCGCCCTCTCCCCGCTCACCGCGGGCCTCCCGCGGGAAGGCGGCCAGGCAGCCCCTGACGGCTCGGAGCGCCGCGGCCTCCACCATGTCCCGACAGCCGGGCCCCGGGCGGAGAGGAGCGGGCCCCAGCCCGGCCCCGGAGGAGGAGGTGCCGCCCGCCTCCTGCCTCCGCCTCCCCCCCGGCCCCGGGCCAGGACTATGAAATGGCGGGGCCTCTTAGGGAGTGGGTCGCGCAGCTCAGCCGCAGGCTGGGTAACAAATGATCACATTTTTATTGAAACAGTTTAAGACACGGAGTACAAATGAATACAGAGTTAAAAACAGCTCCCCGGAGGGGGGGGGGGGGGAGCCTCACAGTGCAAAAAAACCCAACAAACGATTTTTATTATTGTTTTTTTCCCAAATAATTATAAAAAAAAAAAAGATATTTTAAGGGATTATTTTACCTAAAGCCAAAAGTATGAAAACACACATTTATAAATAAAGCAAGGGGAGATTTTTGTTTTGTTTTTGTTTTTTTGAACGGGTGAAGGAAAAGGGTAGTGTTGGAGAACACAGGTAAAGAGGTGCCTGCCTGGTGCCCAGGGCACAGGTAAGACATGCAGAGTGGACATGGCTTATTCCTAACGCTGCCGCCCCATGCATCTCCCCCTCCACGCTTTACAGCGGGTTACCCATACCAATACAGTCCCAGCCACCCCCATGTTATTTACACACACGATCTGAAATATGGGACATGCTGGTCTTATCCATAGAAGGAAGCACCTGCTCACTCAGGGCCCGCTAGAAGACCTGTCTATTGTTTTAATGAGGTTTTTGTCATTTAGTATCCTGGATGCTACACATCCAACGAGGTGAGGTGGGGGGAGACACCATATACATGCATGAATTTACCAATGCTGTTTAAATACCTGTATTTCATTTTTTTCTTATATATAATTATATACATATTCTTTCTTTTAAAAAAATTAAGTTTGTATGTTTCTACTCCCAGAAAGAAACGTCCCAATACCTCTGAGTCGTGATGAAGTCTGCAAAATGGGGGACTGGGGAGGGGCTGCTGTAAGGCCTGCCCCAACCATCGCCTGGGAGGTCCCGTGGAGAGGACAACCTGAGAGAGGAGGTGGAAGAAACGCAGACTCCCATACGCACAGCTCCTGGGTGCTACTGAGGGATGCAGAGGAGGAAGGGGTTACCTGCCTGCAGCAGGAAATAAAACTGAAAGATTGCTGCCCTTCCTGCTGCACCAGTTCAAGGCAGCCCAAGAATGAACCCAGGGGTCCCACCGGCAAAGTAATACTATTTACAAGATGGAAAGAAAAACCCCAACAACTGTTCTCATTTTGACCAGGAGTGTTGGGTTGGAGGGGACAAAATGTATGTAAAGAGGATAGGTAGGTCCAAATTGTTTTTTCAGGCTTTATGTTAAACAACTTGCCTTAATGCAGATACCTGGTTGTGCCTATGCTAACACCCACACAAACCAGTAAGAGGGATCACAAACCAGTAAGAGGGATAGACTCAAGTTTATTACCTCCTCCCACAAGCCTCTTCACTTCCCAGGCAGTTACCGTTCTGTATTTCTCCACCTGGCCCAATGGACAGCCTGTGGTGAAACATATTCACAAGGTGCAACAAAAGGTAACACATTTACGCTCTCTTTGTTCTGTAAACTAGAATTTTTAGGAATATTTCCTATTGCCAGCAATAGGAAGTTAGCAGGGAAGAATCGGTTGGATCAGTCTCAAATTATAAAGAGCAACACTATCTCCTCACCCCTCTCAGCAACAAACTTGTGGCACCAGTATCTCCTTTACTGGCCTTCTGCTACTCAATCTGTAACATCCAAGCCTTGCGCAAACAGCTGATGACTTTGCCATTTAAGAAAAAAATAGTTGCTTAGAGGACAGCAAGCGAAGAAACAAGAGGCCCAACAGGATGTATTTAAAAACAAACACTTTCCAATTCATTCTTCAATTACAGATCACCATCTCAGTCCTAAATCTACTTTCCTGAAGCCTTTCTGTACTGTATCTTTCACAGGTATTGGCCAAATGGTGTTCCTCAGGCCAAGACCATCTCTACCTCTTGAGTGTCCTACATATACTATTCTAATTTATTTTAAACTACACAACCATCCTCCAGCTGATCTACTTGCCTGACACTTCTCTTACCAGCATTCTGATCAGATTTTACCTCTGGTTTCCTGCATGCAGCCAAGCAAAATTCATTCCAGGAAGCAAATCCCCCTCTGATCAGCTTAAAAATCAGATTTGCTTCACGCAACTCATTTCCAAGGAGCTTTGTTTCATACCTCTATGCCAGCTTCACTCGTTGTTGCTCTTTACCTTAATGGGAATTTCATTCTTGCCACTGGCTCTTCTGTAGCATCTCTTACCCTTTTTGTCACTACCTCAAGGTTTAAATAATAAAATGGACTAAAATTGCACAGGGAAGTAATATAAAGGACCCTCAAACCGTTATCGCCAGTACCAAAAAATACCTGGGTTGAAGGGACTGCTATTTTACCTGAGTGTCTTGTGTCCCCAGTACAGCAAGGAATTTCCTGTATACTAGGACGTATGTTCACAGTCTGAAAGTGGAGGAAACTAATCGCCTCAAAAGCAAGCTTGACCCACACTAAGTCCATCACAGACCCAACATGACTGCCTTCATACATTCCACTCGTGGCATCTCCAGCACACCTCTTCACTCAAGGAAACTGCCAGAAATTTTGCCTCTGGTTTTCACAACTTGCCTTCCTTTGCAAAACCTGGCTGTGCAAGAGAAGCTGCCCATGGGACCAAGCACACCAGCTGATTCAGCACAGTGCAATGCTGAGACAGAACTAGAAAATAACACTTTTAAAGTTTCAGTACAAGCCCATGGAAGTAAAGGTCAGGAAGGACACCTGAAACATGATTAGCCAGATTTAAATTACGGGCAGAAGTAGCTGGAAAACTCTCAAAGTGCTCCCCATACTGCGAAGTCCTGAAGGACTCGGCAGTGGCGATCAGCCAGCAAACCTGTTGGGGGAGAGTGAGAACTGCAGATTATTCAGCCCTGGAGTTATTTGGAAGAAATAGGTCATCCTACACCAGTCTGGACAGCCAGGTAGAAAAAAGGCTGCACTGCAGATCTCCAGTCACAGAAAGCCAGAGAAGTTAACAAACCACATTTCCGAGTGCCACGGGGTTTCAAAGAGATGACAGCCAGGACAGTAAAATGAAAGAAAACTGCTTCAAGCCTGTAACCTGTGGAACCAAGTGATGCAGTCTGGCTGCCTTTGAGTGACTTCCACAGATGCTAGCAGTCTCCCTCCCACCAAAAGCTTGTTGCTTGCATTAGTTTTATAAACTGGGATTACACTGCTCTGCCTTAAAGTAAATACAAGACAGAGACTGGAGATGGAGGAAGAAATAAAGCATTTTGTGTATCTGTCCCTGTTGTGGAAAGGAGTGGGAGTAAGGGGGAAGGTGCTGAAGAATTTCATTGGTTTGAACTTTTTTTTTTCTTAGCTTATCATTGACCAAGTAAACATCACTGGACAGTTTTAAGCCACAACAAACACAAGTTAGCATGGGCTTAGAGAAGCTCCACAGGGTGAGAAGAGTATTGCACACACAAATGCAAGAAGGGAAGATTTTCTGTTTCTCAGACCAGAAATTAATAAAAAGCAAAGAGGCTGGGGGCGGGTGAAATGGTGGTAATCACATCCCAAAATATCTTGTTCGAAGTTCTTGGAAAACCATTTTCTGTGGGTAGCTGAAATAGCTTGACAAAAGGTAAGAGAATCCCAGCCTTCTTGGGATGTAAATATTCTGGTTTCCTGGAAAAGCAAGAAGGAAACATTTTCCTGTCACAGTGAAATGAACAAATGACATGGATGAGCCATTGCACTGAAGATCTCTCAAATCCAGAGTTACGCTGTAAGAGATGGAAACCAGCTTTTCCGTGTCACTTCTTGACCAATAAATCATCACCCCAAATTTCCCCGTCATGGTAACAGCAAAGTCAATATCCATTTCCTAATCATGAAAGGTGGCTGAAACAAACTCTCATATTTGTATCTAAATCCCATTTTTAAAATATCTGCAGAAACCCCAGTCTGAAGTATCAGTATAACGTCAAATTCCAGATTAAAAATACCACTACTGAATTCATTAAGCAATCTCCAAAGTATGGTCCAAGGGTTGCAGAGCCTTCCCCCAGAGGTGAATGCAGATAAAATACAGTGTGGGGACTGTCTTGAAATAAGAGAAAAGCAGACAGGGTTGTCATGACAACAGTAGGATTACTCCAGGTAACAAAACTAAGGCAGGAAAAGAAAGAACAGCGAGACAAGATTTAAGCAGAAAACAGTTCATTAATTGCACAGATACTCCAGCCTGTCTCCCTGTTGGGGGTTTATAGTACAGAGATTGTTTCTCGCTGGGATATGGCAAAGGGATTGACAGTTTTTGTTAAAGGACAAAGATAATAGCCACAAACGTGACATAGAGCAACAGTCAGAAAAATAAATTAATAAATAAACCCATAAAAAGTCTGCTTCTTGATTCTCATGAAGCCTTGGAGAGGAGGGGATTGGCTTCACTTGGACTCCTTTGTTTTTAGTCAGCAGTTCAGAATTTCTCAGATAAACTGGATTTTCTTTGTTTCTTTAGGTGCCAAATACCCTGACCTCCTGGCTATGAAGAAATTTCAAGGCAATTTCTCCAAACTCCTCTTTCAAGACTTTGTCTAGAGACAGGAATTTGAAGACCATTGGGGAAAAAATATTAAAATTGTGGCCAGCACACTGCTAGGAATTAGAGCAAGTCCGTTGTAGGGGCCTGAGAAAATCAATTTATAAAGGTCTCCCCACCAGCCTTGGACCAGTGTGATGATAGCATCGGTCTGAAGCTCTCTCTGTGGTCCTCTTCTTGGGATTATTTCTGTGTATTCGCAAACACCTGAAAGCCACCCCTCTTAGAGTTTTTTGTCCATGCGTCGTTCCACAGCTTGTAGCAATAGCTCTGAGTACTGTTCCAGCAAAGCTAGTGTCTGCTCATCTCCCAGACTCTTGGGACTCGGTAGATTGGCACCACATCCCTCATTCAGTGGGCTAGTGGTATCCTGTGGCTTCGCCAGTACCTCCTTAACCTTTGGAAGCTCTTCCTCATCCTTCAGAGAGTCCAATTCTTTCTTCATTGAGGAGAACGTTTCTGTCAGGAGGCCTGCTATTTTATCTTTGTCAGTAGAAGACTCCATATCATTTAACACCTGAAAATAGAGAGGGAAAAGAAAAAAAAAGAATGCATTGGGGTTTAGGTAGAGCAGTGTCAGCCCTTTAGGGAAGTGAAGCCACGAAGATCTGCAGACCACTCAAGTGTCCTTTTCTTCAACATTCAAGGCTGCCAATTTAGTCATGCAGCAGGGCATGCATCCAATACTGCTAGTCACACAAAATACAGAGGCATTACTCCAAGAGGATAGAGATGGGAAGCACATTTTTGGATAGCGTTCCCCTTATACTGGGCCTAAGGAGGTGCTATGTTTCCCAGCTGCAGCACAGGCCCACAGTCTCCTTTTCTTCCTGTCTGCCAGATGCAGCTGGTCACAGAACACGGCAAGGTCAGAGAGCTAATGCAAGCGCTAAGGCCAGAGCTGCAGAGGACCAAATGGCAGAAGCTCGCTGTGGAACTTTCATGCTCATTACAGGAGCCTTGACAGATAAGTGCTAAGAGAAGAAACGAAGAGCTGTTATATCGCTCTGCATGTAACTCTGGTCTGGCAGCGAGAGGGACAGGCGAGGGGTTGCATGTTCCCTCTCACAGCTGCATTCCCATGGTATCTCACATTTGCTAATCCTTTTCCCAGACATCAAAGACAGAGAACAGATGGGCATAATAAAACCTAGAGCTCCTATAATATTTCATATCTCTGATGCACTGTATAAATATTAACTAACTCCCTAATACCCCTTTGAAAAAGAGCATACTGTTATCTTCAGTTTACAGATAGGCTAAACAGACTGAAAAGTGAATTGATTTATTCAGAGTACAATAGCAAGCCATTCAAAAATCCAAAAGTTGGACATCAGGAGTTCCTGCCTCCCCAGTTCAAGCTTAAGGTGCAGTCAAGTGGACAACCAGGCAGCTTGTGTCACTGAACACCCACTCAAGAAAACACCTTGAGTCAGTAAGCACATACGTTCAGTGCTCGTAGGCTGTAAAGCCAACCTACTGTAACAGAGCCCATGTCTGAGGTCACTCACCATGCGGTAAAGATGAATGGCTTTGCGCATGCTGTCCTGGAGCTCGGATACCACGTGCTCACACTGCTCTACACTGATGCACGATTCTGAAGGGGAGGAAAAAATAAAAACCCAAACTAAGGCACAGACACACTCCAATATCCGCAATCTCACAGTTGGGTAAGAAAACTTTTTTTTTTAATTATATATTTGAAAGACCATGTGCACACACTTCTCATTCAATTTTTAGGGCTGGTTTGAGCCAATCATTAAACAGGTAAGTTCTACATGAGCTTTCCTTCATACTACCTAGAGATGCTGCTTATTTCAAACATTCCTATTTTTCCAGTCTTTAGCGTCTCCAAAGTCAGCAATGGTTTTTCTCAGGTTGGCATGGGTAATCTGTGACTATCCTTGACTGTAACAAAAATGTGCATTCTCAATTATAATTAAAGTCAAGTTTGAATGAAGGTTTCCAGTGGCAAAAGGAACTGATCTGAGGAACCTCTAATTTAGCTTCCACCTAGTCAGAAATCTACATGCTCCCCCTCATGTATCCTTCTGCACAATGTACAACTATGCACTGAGGATGAAGGATTATTCTGAACTATTACAGTGTTGTCTAGTGAGGACTGAGGTCCAGAGGAGGGTTGACAAACAAACTCAGTCACAACAGAAACACATTTCTGAGCAACCCAAGATACGCACTGCCGATACACCATAATTTGAAAACAAAAAATAAAAGCAAGCAACTGAAGGACACCATCTTCTGCCTGCCCCCACCAGATATTATCTCCAAAGCATGAGAGTTGAAGGCCTGCAATGGTTTAACAAAATAAACACTTTCATGAGTTAGACATAAACCATGAACAAAGACATAGACACACACACAGTCTGCAGTTATCTTCAATTTGCAAAGGCCTGGACAAAGTCCATTCGACTTCCTTTAGTTACCTAAAACCAAAACTTGGTCACATTAGCACTATTATTTCTGCAATTCTAAGAACATTATCTTTGAACAGGCTGGAGGGGACCTTAGCTAATTTTATGAATACATCTAGATGATGTATAAACAAATACAGCTAGAAAAACATCTATTTATACATAAAGAAACACATCTAGAAGAACAAAGGGGCATGAACAAATCCTTCCATCTGCACTTTTTGTTCCCAAATCACCCAACCTTGTAGAGTTTGAGTACAGTGGGCTTCAGTGTAGTCCCAGATTCTTGCCTTTTTTTTTTTTCTTCTTTTTTTTTTTTTTTTGTTGTTTTTTTGCTGCCCCCCTCCCCCCCTCTTTTTGTTTTAAACCCAGTTGTTTCTTCTCATGATTGTTTCTGGAATTCTCCTCTGATTATGCTTTTTATGCTGGCCTCCAGCTCTGTGAGCTGCCAGTCTGGAGAAAGGTCACAAACATAACATAAATGCTTGAGTAACAGGCATTTTCTGCCTCTCGGGTGTGCAGAGCAGAGCTCTTCAAGAAACCAGCAGAGAATATTAAACACAGCAACAGTATTAAGCACATCTGCAGCATTTTAACTGTAGATGTCAAAATGCTTTAACAAAAACGATTAAGTCTCTTTATCTGCAGCTGTTATATAGGCAGGAAAATGCAAGGACAGAAAAATTAAGTAGAAACCCAAAGTCACAGAGCAAGTCAGAAGTAGAACAGGTCTCTGTCAACCCTACAGTTCTAATCTAAACTGCCACACTGTGGTCCATAGAAGCCACAGTAAATTGTTCACAGCAATAGCCAACTTGGATCTAAACAGCTTTTTCAGCATCTACTACTAAAAATTTGGGAAACATGGTCTGCAAGAAGCTGAAGGCTGACACGTGTCTGCTGAGAAAAAAAAAATTGGGGATCCACTGTGCTAAATCATCCTAACTTGCTAAAGGATGCTGCTAAATATTCTGTCAGGGTGTGCTATGTATTGGGAGCTACTTTAAAAAAACAAAACCAAACAAAACAAAAAACCCCCCCCAAAACCAAACACTGCTGAAAAAAAATTGTTCTTTCTCTGCACGAATTCTGCAAACAAAGATTCCTAGCAATTGACCAAAAAACATGTGATATGTAACTTGATTCCCAAGTCTAGAAGAGAAAACTCAGCCCAAAGAGTACAGTCAACTGGACTGTTACTTCTCTGCTGTAGAATGTGATTCCACAGCTCAAGGCTGCATCTGCTGTTGGAGGAAACCTCACACCTGTGGAGGTAGGGTTTGAAGGTTTCAGACGCGCTCCCTGTCCTACAGAGCAGCTACCCTGTGACATAAGGACAGCAGGTCCCACAGACAGAACACCACACTTCCTGGTTTACATAGGAATGCTTCAATCTTAGGGTGCTTGATTCCTCTAGAAATGAAAAAAGAAAAATAACAGTGCATCAAAACCAGGTTACCCCTCTGCAGTGCTTTGGTGCAGAAATAGTGTGCTTAACCATTGCAATGAACAGTGGAGCAACCTGGCACCACATAAAGTAATTGATCAGAGGATTACAGAGGTGTCCCTTCTCAGATATGAATAAGAACAATCATAGCAAAAGGGATTAAAAACCATGCACTGCATAGCTCCCTGAAGGTACAAGGTACCAGTGCAGTGGCTAACATCCAGCTTCCTACTGCATGACTCAGCTGAGTATTTCAGGAAGGCATATTTCCTTTCAGGTTGTGACACAAAAAACAAACCTCTGCAGGTTTTAGTCCCACAGCAGGTGCTGTGGGACTAAACTGTGTCTTCTCTGCCACTGGAGGTTTTCCTGCCTTGGAGGGCAGGATTTTTGCTTCAGTTTGAAGTTACCTGCTAGTTTTCATTTGATTGAAGTACCTTAAACCAGTGCCTGCAACAGATCCGAGAGCTGTTTTCAGCAGGTAAAAGTTTCCCATCTCATATCTTTTTTTCCAAACTAGAGATAATTCAAAAATTAATCCATGCTCTTTATGCTCAAACCCAAAGGATAGGCCTGCACACGCACTGCATACCCAGTTTGCAGACATGTCCTCAAGGCAGTGATAGCAGTACAGAGACTTTCTCACTCTCACAGGTGGCTACAGCAAGGAACTCACCTTGATCAAGCCTCATCTCATGCGAGAAAACTGTACGCAAACCCTTCTGGACCTTGCACACTTGCACATTAACAAAGTAAGGCCTGAGCCACCTGGCATAACTTCACTGTCACTATTATCTGTGCTTGCTAGGTTCAGCTAGCACACGTTGGCCTGCACCTTCATCTGCTGGTCAGACATGCTCTGAGAGGGGCACGGGTGACGTAACCTACATACTCATGAGGATTGCCAGCACGTCAGCTTTTAGAATTGACCAGAAAAAGGTTTGAGCCCCTACAGGTAATTGTACGACTGAAAACATAAAGAGTGCTGAGGTCTACAAAACATTCAGCTAAAAAGGACCTTCAGACATAAGACCCAGAGGAAATGGAAATTAAAGACTGAGAAAAAGATGTCAGGTTGAAGAAGTGTCTCACCATTGAGGGGATGGCTTATGGAACGAGACAGGTGCAGACAGGACGAGACAGGCCAGAAGCTGGACGTAAAGAAATGTGATGGGATCGTGAGGCGGTTCACAAAGACAGGAGACAGAAGGGGGAAGATAAGAGATGGGTATCCATGCACACCTGAGACCTGTGCCGAGGCAGTTATAGATGTAGGAGACCTCGGCCTGATGGGGTCTAGTGGGCAAAGTCCAGGTTGGTTGTCTAGCACACAGGCGATGCCGGTGATCCTCTCCCTGCACCTGGGCAGTGTGCCCTCAGGACACCTGAGGTGCTGGCCCTCTGACAACTCCCTCAGTTTTGGATTAGTGACCCCTGGCTCATCCTGGCAACCTGTCCTTGAGACTGGACTCTCCACTAGGCTCTCCTTAGCAAGTCCTGTTGGGATCTCTCTACCAGGAACCAGAGACCCAGCAGTTTGATTCTCCCTCTTGGAGGCTCGGACCTCAGGAAAAGAGGGTTTCTTTTTACAGGCCCCAGCAGGTGACTGTGGAGACTGTGGCTCAAGCAGGCTTTTTGCTTTGGTAGTGGGTGAGAAAGAGGCCAGTGTGGGTCTATCAGGCAATGGCTTGGGAATGTCAAGAATCAGATGTGCTCGGTTTGATGATGCCAACTTGCTGTGAAAGGACTTGGGAGATGAGCAGTTTACAACTGGCTGAAGTGCTGGCTTCACTGGAACATTTTCTTTCACTGGTAGCTTAATCTTCTCAGCATCTGCTGTGGAACTAAACTGTGTTTTCTCTGCCACTGGAGGGCTAGTCCTCCCATCAGTCAACATTTCGGTGGAGTAACCAAGGTACAGATTTTCCCCTACAGATATGCTCCTTGACATCTTAGCCCGGAAGCTGGTTGTGGGGTTCATGTAGGACTTTGGTTTTGCAGCCCTGATATCTTTGGCCAGCAGAGAACCAGATCCATCCATCTTCAACATACTGGCTGATAACACCCTGCAACTGTTAGGTCTGGGATCCTTCTCAACCACCAAAAGAGTCTGAGGACGCTGCTTGGCAGAGGATATCACTCCAGGGCCCTTATCTGTGAAAATTAAACAGACAAACATACCAAAAATAGACAAGAGCCTGCACTGAATTCCAAAATCGGAAAGTAACAGAGCTGTTCCAGCCTAAGTGCCTCAGCTCAGCCCCTGGGAGAGGTATACAGAACCACTACTTCAGGTTAATATCACCAAGCCTCAACAGCTTTCTTTTTTGTCAATCCCTCATCCTGCTCGCATACTGTTGCTTACCTGATGAGAGAGACTTGTTCTTAAAGTGTATGGCCATAAGACCTCAGACCACTGTGACCGTTAACTACGAGGCCAGAGGAAGCAGGCAAAAACTTATATACGATGTTGCAGTGATAAGGTTTGGGTTTTTTTTTTTAAAACAGAGTGCTTATTGATGGTTCATGAGTTGATTGTTTCAAAACTGGAATTCTTTCACACTGAGGGCATGGATAGCGTAAGCTCCCAGTTACTGTCTCCTTTTTCACCTCTTCCTCTCCTTCCCACCCTGGAGAGCTTCAGTCTTGGCCTGGAGCAACCACGCAGGGCAAGAGAGAATTTCTTTGCAAATAGTTCATTTCGCCCTTGGTATTGCTCCTCCCACAGCTGCCAGACAAGTATCAGAGACTGATAATTAGAAGACCAGCATCTGCATTAGAAATTAAAAATATTTTTCCTTGACAGGCTAAGAGTTAGAAGACAGGCAAAGCCTGCAGCTTAGAAAGCAGAAAGACAGAAGCTTAATTTAAATCTCAACTCAAGCTCAAATCTCCCCATTTCATTCTTAGGTTTATACCATCATTCCAACCTGTGTCCTTACCCTCATGAATGAGGTCGTGAACTGACTGCGCCTTTCTCATCACTGCATTCACAGGGCCTTCTGGAAAGGATGCAATAACCCGTCCAGGAGCCATACCAACTCTGCCGGCCTCCAAAGCTGATCTGCGTTTTTTCTGCATGTAAACAGCCCGATTTGAATTTACACTCTCCAGGAGCTGGCTGTTCTCCAGTGCATCACCTGGATGGCTGCTGCCATTTTTCAACAGGTCTTGTGTAAACCGATTGTTCTGGGTTGGTGGCTCAATAGGCTTTGAATCCAGTATCAGATTTGACGAAGAGAGTGACAATCGTCTAGAGAACATGACAAAGAAATCCTAGTTAAAATAAGTAAGTATGTTGCCCTGGACAAACAGGCACACACATTAAACCAGTTTCTCTGGGATAAAGAGCCCTTCCCTATCTGGATTTTTTTAAGTCAAAATGCCCTAGGCTGTTACCACTTCATTCCACTCATCCCTAGAAGCACTGGTCTTCAGGCATTTGACCTTAGGCTGCACGATCACAAACAGCATTGGGTCACTGTTTTCAGGAAGGACACTGTAAAAGGTGAAGGCAAAAGAGAAGGAAAAATTCCAGGCAGAGGGAAGACTAGGCAAAGTCAGGTCAGGGTTTTTCTCTCAGCTCACCTTGCTAGCAATGAAATCTTTTCAATTCTAAGATATCCTAAGAGAAAGTAATTATACTTTCCTAACATTATAAAAGCATAACTACTAGGAAAGCTGGTCAATATCTTCAAGAGGAAAGCCTAATATCCTCTTCCTCTCAACTCCAGACAAACACAATAGACTTACTTCAGAAAGGAGGTAACTTTCAATCTGGCATGTTTGAACAGCTGAACAGATGAAAAGCCCAGAGGTTTTCATAACCTAAAACTACCTCCTTTTGTTACATCTCTAGAGCACCAGTGACTTCCTTCACTCACCAATGCAACTCTCCAGAAGCTTACACAATAGCTAACCACTGGCTTTCTTCCCAAACATATGGTCCCAACGCGAGACAGTCTAAGAGGCACTCCTGACAGCAGCAACAGTAGCTGAATACAGCAATAACAAAAAAATTTCCCTAACATGGTGAATCTAGACACAGCTGGTGAACCACAGAAGATGTACCCAAATCTGCTCAGTCCTATACAATTAAACTAATTTGAGCTGAGATTTCAGGTTGTCATTTTAGAAGAATACAGGAGCATTTGTTTGTTTTAAACATTTATGAACCCAAATCAACAAAAGTATTTACCCCATTTTTTTTCTTTGTTTGTTTTGTTGGGAGTTTTTTTAAACAACAAGGGAAACAGCTTAGAGAGGCCTTTTGGGGTGTTTTAGGGTTGAGGGTTTTTTGGAAGAATAGTATCCCCATGGGGCTTTGTATGAGACACCAGAGCACCCTGTGAAGGCATGGGACTGAGAAACAAAGCTGACTAAGAAAGCACTGTAAAACAAAGGAAAAGTTGACAAGCCTACTTTCATTGTCCAAGCTGAATGAAATGCAAAAGAATAAATAGAGCATAAACAGTGAAGAGTAAATTAGATGATTAGCGATTCCTCCAACTTAACCAATCAAGGCATTAATCATGAAACAAATAAGCACACTGTTGAAAGAGGAAAAAGAACAAAACAACAGCGTTGCTTTAGTAAGAAAGAGAACAGTTAAAGTGACACAGGATGGCCTGTCCAAATCACAAGAGTCTGCAACCAGCCTGCCAGGTGCTATGCTAACACTTTGCTGTGCCTAGGCACACCAAGGCCAGAAGTTTGCTCAACTGTTTTGACCCGGGGCCTAGCATGAGACCTACTCACATTAGTAAAAATAGACAGACAGAAACACTCAGAACAAGCAAAGCCATACCTGAGAGCCGGGGACTGGGAAAGAAAGCGAGAGGAAATGCTGAGGTTCTCAGTTCTTTCCAGATTCCTACATGAGCCACCTAGAAATTTTGGTTAAAGGGGAGAGAAAAAGGGAACAGTTTAGTTACAGAACAAACATTCTGACACATGCATTTTCTTATCGCAGAGACTATCAAATGTTCCCCCATATCCAAGGGGATTTTTTGAGCTAAACCACAGAGAATGAAATAATTTCATTGCCTTTGCCTTTTCTGTTCTACTTAGATTACTCTGCCTTAAACTGCTACTCTCCCTAAGGGTATGCCTCCTCCTTTTTTGCTTCCCTTTGTGTCCTATCCTGGCTGTAGGACTGTGAGGCACTGTCATCAAGCAGAAAACAAACCAATCAAAGGAGGAAAAAAAAGAAAAAAAAAGAAAACGAAAGCTCGCATAGATATTGCTGCCTGAAACCAGTATAAATTCTAAAAAGATACGCTTTGTTCTGGAGTTGGTCGATAAAGACTAACCAGCTCCTTTGCCACTCTGATGTCTCCTCTTATTCTCTCCCTCCACCCAGCATTTCAGCCTTTTCTTTTGTGACATTTGTTATGCCTTAATATACCACTAGAGGCCACTACACGTCACCTATGGGGGGGGGGGGGGGGGGGGGCGGGCGGCGGTGGTGGTGAACACACAGTTAATACCTTCATATACGGCAGGAAAAACTAGTCCGGGAACAAGAGAATGGCTCTTCAAGATTCCAGGGACAATACTTAACCCAAACTGACACAAACCCCAATCTCGACCACGCAGACTTACACACAATGGATTTAACAGATGTCACTCTTCTTTAGGCCTCTCTACATTGGTTCCCCTTTTTTGCCCCCTCATACACACAGCCCCACAAAAGCCTAGCAGAACTGGTAACCTGGTTTGATTTATACAGGGAGTGACCTCACAAAGTCCCACCACTGAGCAGAGAGCTGTACCTTTTCCATCAGTGCTGCCCAGGGTCCCAAAATGCTGCTTGAGGAACTTTTCCTGATCGGGTGTCCGGGGGATTTCTCCCTCTGGCATGCTAGTACCCACGTCCTCCTCTCCTTCCTCGCCCTCCAGGTCTGAGATGCCATCCACACTTAGGGGCTCAGTGCTTTCAGAATCTGGGAAAAGGCAAAAAAAACCCCAACAATGCTGTAATAGCATAATCACATTAACATTAGCCAGGTTAAAAAAAAATATTCAAAGATGCTAAATTGAACCTAGAATGTTAAAGCAGAAGTTGGTCAGAATTAAGTGTAATTCTCTAATCTACCATATCCCACAAACAGCACAGCCTATGGGATAATCAATTCTAAACCTGCCTCCTTACATAGCAAGGTAAAAGAAAGCCAAAGACACACAAGGAAAGTGCACTTCAACCAACTCCTGCTTCTACAGTGGCTTTACTGAAGTGCCTGTTCCAATGCACCTGAATCTTTACAGCAATACTAGCGAGACTAATAGGAGTGTGACTTCAGTTTGGCTCATGAAGAAGTTCCAAGTATTAGAGATCAGGATAGCAAATGATAAACATGGCACAGAACTACCCCAGCAAGTTTCTGCAGTATTCCACGTCACATATAAATACATTTATAATGTCTTTGCATCTTACCTTCATTTGGATGGTCTGGGCTGGACAGACGACTGCTGCTGTAATCTACAGAGCAGGCACTGTCAGGACTGTGTTTGTCTGGGCATCCATTACTGTGATAACCTCTACTTAGCTTCCCATGGGGCAATGCTTTTACCTGGAACTCACTACAAGACAGGAAAGATACAGCACTAGAAGATATATTTGGTTTACATGTAAAGAAGCACATTCTAACTTTAATAAGGCCTTACCTGTGTTAGTAACACCTTTGTTTACAAAAGTAAGGCTTTAAAAAGAAGTTGATTTCTCTCATCATTATACAGTACATTTTTTGCATTTCATTAAGCTTGGACAGTGAAGTCTCAAGGGGACTGTCTAACTTTTGGGCATTGTTGGTTTCCCATGATTACCAGGCACCAGCACAGCACTGCCCTGGCTTGATTTCCACCACAGGTGAGGAACAAATGTAAAGGTCTATGTAGTGAAAAGGGGACTAAAACCAGGCCTATACCTGCATGATAGAAACCCCAATTTGCCATAGATTTGAGCCCTAATATGTATTTTTATCCATGTTTATGACCTGCTTCTTTGGGTAACTTCTGTGTTGCAAAACAGAGAAGATTCTGGGTTTGAGCAAGACTAATTTACTGAAGAATGTCATACCAAAATACAATACTGTAGCACAGGATTCCTGATTTCTGTTGCAATTTCACAAGTCTTATTTTGTTAAATGACATCAGCACCGTTCTTTTGTCTGAGGCCTGAGGACTTCAGTTTTCCACTTTATGACATACTTTGGTTTCAGATGTACTCCAATGCAAGGTAGGATGCAGAAGTCACTCAATGAAACTGAACGGCAATTACCCCTGGCAGACTGCAAACTCCGTATACTTTGAGATGTGTCCGGTCTGTATCCAACATCACCAGAGGGCCTCCCTTTCTTACATGATGGAGCAGCACATGGGTCTGCTCTGTCCATATGTTATCATAATAAGATTAAAAGTATAAATAAATAGAAACTGGACGAAATCTAACAGCTTCAGCTGTAAAATCCTGGCATGCACTCTTGGATAAAAGTACGTCTAAAGCTATCAGCCCACTCTTTGTAACAGAGTAGGAGGAGACAGAGGACATTAAACAGCTATTAGCATCAGGTTAAGAGGGGAAGGGAAGAATAAAATTCAGGAAAGGAAAAAAATGAAGCACAGAATGAAACAGAAAATTAAGTGAGGTAAAACCAAAACAGAAGAAACAGCAGAGGAGGAAAAAAGGTCTCCACTGCCTCCAGTGTCCTTTTCAATTCCATCTATCTCATGCGAGCCATTCTATTTCCCACATTTCACTGCCACATATACATCACTGCTGGATGGTTTTCCAGCTTCCAAGTTTTCCCTTGCTTATTTCAACCCAGAAAAGGGAGAAAGCAAATAGGCTACTCCCAAGTTGTTTATTCAACAAAAAAACTTGGAGGAGGATGCTAATGTGCAGTTTCCTCAGAGGAAAGATTATTTTAATAGTGCCACCTTAGTTTCAGATTCCTTTAGCATCAGACTGGCATAAAACTCTCAACTACATGCCTGACATCAATCAGGCAGTACGTCAGTCAACTCATCCAAGTTGCCACATAAGCTGCAAGCAAACTAAAACAAAAATGTCTAAGCCATGCACAGCAGAGAGCTTATTTTTAACCTGCTAGAGTCTGTGGGATGGATTTCATCTTGCTCAGGGTAGATTACACACTCCTCACTCTCAGAAGGTTCCAGTTCCTGAGAGAAAATCCCCTCTTCACAGGACACAAGCCGAATCACTTGGGGTCGCACACAAGACTGGTTATCTTGGGGAGGTATTGAGCTGCCAACCTGATTTAAAAAGAAAGAAAACTAGGTATTACCAGTTTTTTCCCTTAAGACAGCAAGTGCTGTACAGAGCTAGGAAGTATGCATTACAGCACAGAGTATGATCAGAAATCAGAGATCAGAAAACACAGCACTCCTATGTCTTTTCTGTTTCTTATTTACTGAACCTGACAGACTACTGCTGCAGTTTCCTATTTTGTTTCCTGTTTGCAATCCCCTAAAATTCTCTGGTAAAGTACTGGACTCCCTATCCCTCTATGACCACACATGTAAGCCATGTGGCAGCAGGTTCTTACATTACCTTCTACAGGCTGATCAGACATAGTTTAGAGAAGTCTGTGGTCCACAGCTGAAAAACACTGATTTACTGCACACAACAAGCCTGATTCTCTTCTCAGTCATGCAGTTATAAAGGAAGGAAAAACTCTAATGAAGTTAGGCACCAGGACAGACTGCCATTGGAAAACAGGCATTATCTTTCTGAGGTATAAGCACACATTACTTGACGTGGCCCATCAATACAAAGATTAAAGAGAACTCAATAATCTAGCACAGCCCACAACTAATAGCATCATATGAGCCACATTTCAGTGGCTACTGGAGTCAAGAAACTGCACCGCAGCACAGTGAGCTAACAGGTAATCATGCACACATCTGTAATTCTGAGCTCAGCTTCTCAGCTTGTTTTTACCATAAATAATCAAAGAGCTAAAAGAAAACATGAGGTCTTCCCTGTCATTGGAAAGAAACCTTGATCCCATATGGGCTTTAAGATGGCAGAGTCATGCATTGCAGGAGTACTAACTAAAAAAGAGTTATCTAAACAAGTTTCTCAAAGGCATTTAGAGCCACCTCTAAATATTCATATATAGAATTCATATATAGAATATATAAATTCATATATAAATTCATATATAGAATGGCATCAGGTAGTAATAAATGTAGGTAATAATAAACAGAGGCAGGACAGATGCACTCAGAGTAGATTCACTTCTACAAAGTAGTACTGCCCTTACTTTGTTGATGTGCACAGGAAGATCTGCCTGGTCTTCTCTGTCGTCCCCATTGCTGTTTTGAGACAGCGAGTCTCGACTTGGAGAACGGGAAACAGAGAAAGACTCCAACTGACGCAAGTCAAGCATGGATTTCACAGTCATCTCTATGTTGCTAGTTGGCTGGGACCAGCGCCCACGTTGCCGGGGCATCTTGCTCATTGGTGCCTCTGAGTGTTGGATTGCTGCTATCTCTTTGGCCTGAAGGAAATTGAAAAAAAGATAGGGACTGAATTCTCCTGATGGAAAAACAGGAAAGAAAACACAAGACCCACAGAAAAACACAATTATTTCCATCTCCATAGAAGCCTCAAAGCTGTCTGTAAGACAGTTTAAAATTCCTCCCTTAATCATAAAGCATCATGTAAAGATAATACTTTTGTTGCTGCTTCTTGCATAACTGAACATTTAAATGCCTCACTCGGATCCAATTATATGATCAGCTTCAGCACCACATGAGATTCAGGCCAGAAATGAAGGGGCAAAAGCATAACATCTGATGGAAAGATATTGATGTAAAAAGTGAAACTGTCTCTTAAAGTAGGGTCTATTTTCCCATCCCCAAGTCATTCTTCACAGAGAGGCTTCTCAAAGGTTTCCCACTGCAGCTGCACCTTTCCCACCAGTGCGAATGAAGCTTTTAATCTCCATGGGAATTTCTTTTCCAGTTTCCCTAGGACAAGAAATACAATTTGAAGGTTTAGTAACTCACCCTCCTCATTTCCCAATGGGAAAGGCTTCTTGAAAGGGTAAGGTCTGGATCTGGAAAGGGAAAAAGATATATACCCAGTTGACATTCTTGGCCAGTAGTTCAGCTGTTTCAAGACCTCTTATCTCATCTTTCCTCAAAGGCAGCATTCCTACACCTTTTAAACTAGCAGACCACTGCCAACACATGCTTTCCCACAGAATACCAAATCGTTCTATCAAAATCTTAATGGAGACATACTGCTTTATATAAGATTTTCACTGACTCAGCAGACCCATTGCAGAACACTTGGCACAGTGCAGTGGGCTACCAATGGCTTGGGGAAAAAACCCTGCTCCAATACACTGTAGCATCTGTGGTAAAAATGCCTCAAATTAGTAATGGCAATCTCTACTGTAAGTTTTATCAGACATCTCTAGAATTCTCTGTGAGATCTCTTTTGGCTTCTGTGGACGTCTAATAGCTTGTAGACCCAAGCCCAGGACATTAATTCAAAATTTGTTTGGCTAGTTGGAACTAGCAATTTAACAACTGAATTTTTAATGAAAGAACTCTGAAATGTACCCCTCTTCAGATGCAGGAATGGGCAACTCCACATTACCATTGATGTTGATCCATCTGTTTCTGTCTTGGTCTTTCTCTTTCTGCCCATATCTTGTTATCCCTAAGTCAGGGTCTCTCAGTTTCTTCCCACTTCACATTCCTACCATTTTTCCTCCATCTCTGCCCATGCTCCTCTCCCATTTATACCTGAGTCTCTCTCAGTGTTGCAGTTGGACTGAATATGGAAAGACTGCAGCCCACGTAACTCATCTTCATCATTCCCTTCGTCTTCACCATCCTTGTCGCTGTCTGATGAGAGTGCAGGCACAGAGGACAGGGCAGAGATGGACTCGTGCCTGAGAGGCAGGAATGGGAAGGAGTATTATGGTCTATCTCAAGAATTGCCCACCATTTCAATCCTTACACCAGGCAGTTCTCCACCTTATCTCCATTCACACTCAGCAGGCTGCCTCAACTCTCCCGAACAGCCCTCACTCTAGCAAAACCCATCTCTGAGAAAAAGGGCAAGTCAAACCCTGCACAAAGGTGCGTAAAGCCTTCCACAGCAATTGCCTCATACGTGTGGAAGGATGACAGAAATCATAACAGAAGTAAACAAGTCTGAGAAAGTCAAGTGGAATGAAACTTGGCCTTCCATTTCAGACCCTGCCAATTGATGAGGTCAAGATGGTAGAGCGTATTCGAAAGGCAAATATTTTTCCCACCCTTCGGCATTTCCTCTCTGGAACTGTTTTACACATCAAAAATGTCACAGAAATACTCCCTGTTTGATAGCAGTTGGGTATATGGCAAATTATCACATAAGAGACAGGTTCATATCAAGGACTGCACCACGCGGATCCTGAAGGCACAGCCCACACACCGTAAGAGCACCGTGCTGCCTTTTTTAGGCTTCAGGCACAAGGAATAATGTAAAACATATTTTGGGAAGATCTTTAATCAAAGTACATCAGACAAGTGTTTCCACACAGACCTCAGAGGCACTCCCGGCACAGAATTCCCCAATACCAATCAAGGACGCTTACATCAAACTCTTTCTTCTCCTCTTCTCCTTCCTCCCCTCACCCCCCTTCAGTCAACAGAACCAAATGAACTAACCAACTTTGGACAATAATTGAACAAATGAAGAATCCCTAACAAATAAATTTGAGTAGCGCCCACTCCATGGCCTTGAGCTAGAGTGCCAAACTCATCATTAGTGACATTTATAGGATATCACTAGTGGGCGTTGAGTGCCAAGCATTATTCATGAAATAAAAATAGCTCATCCACCAAATACAGAGCAGCCTGGCATGGGACCAACTTCGCCTGCAGCTGACAGATAGCACGCTGTATTGAAACATGGTAAGAAGTACCTAAGGTATTTTAATCTTTTCCCATATAGTGGCAGAACATTTATTTCCATTTTATTAGGAGTGGCTGAGTAAGAACTACCCAACCCTTTCAGATGAGCTTTGAGGTGTTCTGGCAAAAAGAAGAGTGAAACTGACTGTAGTCTGCAGAGTCCCCCAGTGAAACAGTTTCATGTTGACTGTCTTCATCTACTTTTGACATTTTTCAGTCTCTTCATCTTTTTGACTGTCTCCTTGGGCATCCACCTTGTCACTCTCAAGTTCTTCTGTCGAAGCAGGTATCTCAACAAAGTTCAAGCACTACAGTATGTTTGATGTTATGCCATATTTCATACTATGAGGTACTTATATATGGTAGGCAATATTAACTTTGTATCAGTAACTTTGATAGCATCCTTCTGCTTGTAATCATCATGGTTAGTTGAGAAGTTTATTGAGGAAGAAGGCCTGGATTACTAGACATTTTAACATCTAACTTGTCGAATACCTCACCATGATGAGGTGATATGGCGAGGCAAGGTTATGTGTTAGCTAAACTCCTGCATGTACTGTCATTGGTGTAAATGGAGAAGGGAGGATTGCTATCAATGTGTTTTATGCTACAAATAAAGATGGCCTTTGTCCATCAGATGATGACTGACAAAATTAGTAAGGGGGGAAAAGGTATGTTCCAATATCGTCAATGCGGCTGAGTAAGAGAATGCAAAACATATTTTGGAAGTCAGATGGGAGTCTTCTCATACCTCACAGGAAGTGCCAAACAAATTGTGAGTTTGATACAATTGTAAGGTTACCTTGCATTATCCCAGCAAAAATTCATGCCCCCCTTCCACATTCTCCTTTGTACAACTCAAATATGCTTTTCAGACCCAGTCCTGTGACTTGAAAGGAGATAACTGAATGGGGTTTTCAAAAGGATCTTAGGCCCACTGACTTGAAACTGAGATACTCCTGAAAATGAAATCTAGGTTTAAAAGGTCTTGAGTGTTTTAACTGTTGTGCTTGCCCAAGTTAATCCCTCAATTTGGACTTCACTACTTCCTCCTTTCTTTCCCTGCCTTCTTCCATGTACTTTGGATTTTATTCTAAGCCCCTCTGTTGCGCACATCTCTTCAACACTCTTCCTCAGTTCTTGTTCGTGCTTAGATGGAAGTCAGAGTAACGTAGGATGAGGTTTCAAGCATGAGAGTTGCTTCCAAATAAGGACCACACTAGAGCATTTTGAAAGCAAAGGAGTAAGACTTCTGGGTTTTCCTGAATTCCTGCTGAGAGCAGGTTCAGCCAAACCCCAACAAAGTATCATTATACCAGAATGAATGTTTCAGAGTAGCTATTCCAGAATAGCATGTACAGACATGTCCAATTCTCATGATACATGTGACTCACTTAGAGCAAGGGTTTTAATTGTCCTTGCTCTTGTCTTTTTCCTTGGCTGAGGTACTGTCCCATTCTAGCACTGTGCCTGGATCTTGCTCTGTACGGATGGGCAGAGTCAGTTGCACTTCAGCTCCTAGTTTCTGAAGTGTCTGCCAGGATGGGATCAATGGCAGGGAAGGACCTTCAGTTAGAAAGTCTTCAGGACACATATACAGACTTAAAAGTGCCATATGTCTTTATGGAGTTCTAGTATTAAGACATCTGATATTAGGTACTCTGTGTTCTTTTGCATGTCCTGAATGCAACCCTTCTTTCTTTTCTTAAAACAGACAAGAATGGCAACTATCCATTTAAAGAGGTATTCTGTCAGCTTTCCCACTCTGATCTTGTGCTACTTAAACCCTCAGCTTTAGGGGCATATTTATGAAACTGTAACATCCTATGTGGTAGGGATCACTAGCAGATTGCCCTGCCCCGTGCCCAAATGCCTAAGGGTTTTAAAAAGAAAGTTACCCTGCTTTTCCCCACAGAAAGGTCAGAGTATTGCCGACTTCAGTTTCCCTGGTGTTATATAATTGCAGTAGTTCAGCACAGACCCAGGCACCACTTCTGATCTGGCATCAAAAGCCTGCCCCATTCTGAGCCCTAGAAACCACACAGCTTTCCTGGACTGGACTAAAGGCTCACTGACAGTTTGATAAGGAGTTCTTCTTTCCAAATATATCTGATGGCACGCAGTACTTCTTCAGCATACATATATAAGTTTTAGACAACTTAATTTGGATAACATTTCTTTCTCCTGCTATTTATACTAGAACTTCAATGAAAGTCACAGAAAAAGTGACTTTTAAAATTGAAATTAAAAAATCTAAATACTCAACTAAAACATTACTATAAGCCCTGCAAACATTCCACAGTAAAATCAATTTAAAACTTCCCTTCCAAGAATTTGAGACAAGCTTTTCTAAACAATAAATGCATGCTTAGATCAAAATCAAAACCCTATTAAAAGGCCTTTACATGATTCCCTCTCTGAAAATATAAATGCCTCAAAACCAAAATGTACCAGCAATATCAGCTGAGTACAAGTTCTATTATTCCGAACAACCAAAGCTCCTCATGTTCAGCAGATGAGAGAAAAGCACACATCTGCAATTATCACAACCAGAGGCAGAACTGAAAGCTCTCAGGGGCACAATGGAGAATGGTGGGTCATACAGGCCAGATTAGTTCCAAAATAATCCAATGTCCCATAAAGGTGAGTCAGAGAAATCTTTCAGAGGAGACACTTTAGTCCTTCTAGAAGTTTTTGGAGGGACTGAAAAGGCTGGGATTCTTCCGTTTGGAGAGAAGGTTGGATAGAGAGAGGTTATGATAAAGGTTTACAAAACCATGGGGACTACAGTTAGCTGGATGCAGAATGACAGTTCACCAAAGCTCACAATATTCAGAAGCAGGGAGCTTTCAACAGAAGTAGCAGGAGTGTGGTTTAACAGAGACAAAAAAAGCCCTTCTTTCCACAGAGAGCAGTGAACTCCAGGAACTTGTCACCAAAGGAGGGTGCAGAGGCAGACAATATTATGAAGTTCAAAAAGGATTTATACAAACTTATTGGACAATGGGTCCGTGACCAAATACTAAAGGGAACAGGTAGAGGTGTACCTCCTAACACCCCTGATATAACAATTGAGCATGAGGCAAATGGACCACAAATGTTCATATAGCAAGGCTCACACAGTGTCTCACTAAATAGCATCTTCCATTGCCACTGTCACAGGCAGAATACTGGGCTTCATGGAGCACTGGTTTGACCCAGAAAGGCATCTTCTGTGTGTTTACATGCCAGATGTTATTGACCTGGGCCAATCTCTGCCCTGCCAGTCACAGCTGGATAGAGACAGCACTGTCCTGATTTGGAAATCTTCAGCTCCCCACTGCCTCCTCAAGTCGGTTTTGTTTCCTCAGGATTATTTTGATTATTTATCCTGTCAGACACTCATACTATGGCACTAGCAGAATGCATTACTTCCCCCACCAAATTCTAGCAGTACTGTTCTAGAGAAAATCTACTAGAACAAATGGCATATCACCATGCAGGGAGTTTTTTTATACTACTGTGAGTCCTTTTGAGACAACAGTTTTACACCACAAGGTGCAACCCAACTCTCCACCGCAACCTACACAGACAGACTTTGGAAACACATCCAGAACAGGTACAGGGCATCTAGAAAAACAATCTTACTCAAGTTCATTAGTTTTCCTTCTCCCACCTCAGTAATGCTGGTCCAATAGGCTCTTCCTCCATATTCAGTCCCAATCCAAAATGCTCTGGAGTTATGTCTTTGCTGATCTCCAGTTACCACAGTGGTTGATCAAAACTGAAAACAAGCTTTCAAAGCTGACCAAACAAGTAGATTCCAGGCTTGCAAAGAGGTTACAAAACAAGTTTAATAAAGTTCTGGGCTTGGCGTGGCACTAACACCGCCCTTCAGCAAGCGTCTGTGACGGAAACAAGTATCACCTAATGCGGAAGAGGACTGGGATTATCTGTCACAGGCTGAGCCTTGGTAGGGTAAGGCTGCAGCTGCTGGAATAATGGAGAGTCTGCTATAAAAAGCACATTGCTCGACAGCTCCAGAATTTTGGCTAGAAAAAAGGCTTCCTGAGTTCTCCCAGCATCATTACTGAAAGCATTTATTAGACAAGACTTGTTTCAAGAATGAGCAGATCAAGACTTTTCCAAATGAAACTATGCAGACAGACTTGTTTCAACATTACTTGCTCCCAAAGGGAGTAGGAAGGTCTTTGTGATACTCAACATAACAACCAGTGTGGTAAGTCTTCCAGTGTTTTGGCACTTTTATATCCAGAACTCAATCTGTAGTTATTTGAAGGAGCAAAATTGTGGCACATAGCATCAAAAATCTGTGTTTATCTTTTTTTCTCCACTTTGATCCCACATCAGCTCAGTCACAACTCTCTCCTGCATTGCTTACCGTCAAATTAGTCTCAGCTACTTACTAACTACAGAGAAACCAAATACCTTACACTAAAAATCCATAATCCCCTGTCACTCTTGTTCTGTTTAAAAACAGGGTCTGCATTTAAGCACCACTTTTTAAAGAAAGGTCACCAGATAAATTTAGATCTATTCAGTTTGTAGGCTGTGGTAGTTTGTTTTTAGATATGTTGTTTACCAAGTAAAAAATAATGATTCAGCTGCCAAGAACTTTTCCCACGGAAATTATTTTTATATTTATTATTTATATTACAATTATTTTTAGGTGACCTTTTTCAAAGCCTCCAGGAAATAGTTATGATCAATATGGCAAACTCATACAGCTCACAGGTATACTTCAGTACTGACACTGCAGAAAACAGCAGTTAAATTGCATTCAGCCTAGATCCAGAGAACTTTATTCATGAAGGAGCAAGGCTGCCCTGGTGGGATGCTGCGTACCAGCCTCAGTGTTGCTAGGTAAACTGCTTATTAAAGTTTCTGACCACATCATTAAACTAAATTAAGACACAAGGGGCATTGCATACACATTGTAATCAGTGAAGCAACACTAAGCAAGACTGTCTTGAAAATCACAGTCAGGCTTCTATATCGAAAGGGGAGCACAAAAACCATGGCAAATCCAACAGGAGAATAAGAGAACTTTTGGAAGACACTGTCAGTGAAGACAGCAGAAACCTTACAGTTGATTCCCAGTGCCACACTTTTCACATGAAACCCTACAAAGCCAGCCACCTCTTCTCAGTCTACTCTGCTCACCTCATGAGTCCAGCTGTCTTGTGTGGAGGAGACTTTTCTGCCTGCTTCCCTCTCTGCTTCATGTCAGACAGTCGCTGCCGCATGTTGATGGTCATCTCTGAGCTCAGACGCCAGATGAAGATACAGCTGAAAGAGGGAAAGGCGAGGCTGGGGTCAAGTCTCCATTCAGTTTATTGACATTATCAATTCCCACTGCAGCGACAAACAAGAGCCCTTCTGTGGCAGGGAGAGACAGATGCAGAAACAACTCCACAGAAACTCAATCCCGTCACAAGCCTCATGACAAAAGCGTAAAACCTGCTTGGCAAAGACTCCCTGTGGGCGAGAGCAACTGCAGAGGTATTTGCACAGACTCATCTTTGATCCTATACCTTTATTTGATGATCTGACCAGCTGCTGAAGGAAATGACATAACAAGTCCCTCCACGGTCAGCAGGATAAGTGGAGCCTACAGATGTCCTTTGCATCCTCTAACAGCAGCTAAGCCTCAGCCTCTGATTGCAACTACTCCTATGGGCAAGGCCTTCCTAATGCCTGCCATCCCATGGAGTCTCCGTGGTATAATAACCGTTAAGCTTATGTGGCAGTACTTTTTGCAGTCAGGGTGCTCGTAATATTTTACTTGAAGTCCCTCCAGAAAACTTCTAAGGAATTTGATTGAATTTGGTCAATGGATTCAAAAACATTTGAGAGAGGGAAACAAACACTGTGATCTCATTGGTCTCATTTTCTTCAGAAATCTGGCTTAAAGAAAAAAAAAAAATTCCTCATCACTCACAGTATTCCTTATGAGAATACTGTATCTCATCTTCAGCTACTAGAAAGTAAAATCACCAGCATTTTCTCTGAAATTTAACCTCAGTGCTAACTAATTCTTTTCATCTCACCCATCTTTCCTGTCTAGCTGGTATACTTACAGCGATGTAGAAACAGAGGTGGTGCTTTTGCTATCACTTATAGAATCCCTCACCCTACTTTGGAATCCAAAGAGGATTTAATCCAGTTCTTCAAGACCCATGAGTGCCACCATGCTCATGGGTACCCCAATTCATGAAGAAGTTTTCAATGAGGGCCTTTCCCCTCTTCCTTGCTGGTCTCTAAAAATCCATTTGCTCTGCCATTTTGAACAATAACCATGAACTCTGGTCTCTCTGACCTGAGGCGAATGCCAAAAGCACCAGGATCCTGAGTGCCTGCATCTTCTCCATTTTTTTTCCTCTCATGAGAAAACATTATAGAAGTTTTTTATTTCCATACCACACAAAAAGAAAACAGAAACCCCACTTTGCAGACTGTGAAGATTGTAATGAAAAACTAAAAATTCCCTTCTTGCCCCCAGTGCCACTCCCTTTGTGACAAAGCTCAGGAGTGTCACTCCCAGCTACTAAGGTCACACACAGATGCTTCCCATCAACAGTGAACACACTGTCATCCTCCCACCCCAGATTTTCAGCCAGGAGAAAGTAGTGAGGCACTACATCTGGAAACTGTGGCAACCTGGGGCAGCCAGCTGCTTCCCCTCAAGCAGCAGCTCCCTCAAATGTAACTGCAACCATAATCTGCTGCTGAGAAAAATACCGAAAAGCAGGAAAAAAACTTCAGAAAGCAAATCTGGCTTGTTCATTTATCCCACCCCCACAGCTATCAAACCTAGAGATAAGCAGCAAACAGTATGAACTTGAAAATACATTAGCATTCAACACAAAGCTCTACAGAAGCATACTCCCACCTACCCCTTTTGCTGCTTTTTTTCCCCCTTGCAGTACTTTTCTCACATGGGTCTCCCAGTCCTTGTGCTCTTCCACATCACCATTTTTCTTTCTATTCTGTTTTATTCTTTGCACATGCTGCTGTGTATGAACAGACTATTCTCCCTGTTCTCCCTTGAAAAACATGCTTTCTCATCTCCTTACAGCAAAGATCTTCATTAAGCCTTTCCTCACTTCTCATCCACCTCCTCCACACCTTTAGAGAAGAAAATTACCTTTTCGCTCATGGTAATAATTAACGAGGGAACACTGCACTAAATTACAAGGATCACTGGGGACCTCCAACCTTCCATGTTCCTGGAATTTATCAGAAATCCACAACCAAAGGACTCTCTTTTCTGCAACTTTTCCCCTAATCTATTTACACACATGAAAGGTAAAGAAAGAGGAAAACTAAATTATTTACTTTTTACTGACAGACAGAAATAACCAATTGATGCAATTTAAGGTGATATATTACAAGTTCTGTAACAATGCACCCACTAAGACTCTTTTTCTGGTTCAACTGTGTTTTATTAATAGAAAAGAGAAAGAAAGAAAGAGAATCTGTGTTGCTGTGGCCTTGAAATAGCACTCCAGGAACCATCTTCCTCAAAGGAAAAATTTTATTCGGTTCAGCCGATTTAAGCATTCACTGATTCCAGAAGTAGTGGGTCCACTCACCTCTACAATCATCATATTAGGCATATATTCTCCTTTTCCCCTTCGGCTCAGTCTGGTGATTACTTAAACTTTTGGTGAGCTGATTTAGCTCACTAAATCAGCAGAAAACTCAGCTGGGAAGGTGCTCATGTAGTGACCTGAATCAGATTAATGAAGGGTCAGCGCACCGCAGCTGATTTAGGGGAGTGGGGAAGAGGACTGTATGGACAGGAGCGAAGAGTGAGGACAGGCCTGTCCCTCTTGCTGCTAGACAGGTTCATTCACCTGGTGAAACCTCACCAACAGAAGTACTGTAAGACAAAGTTTTGGCAGCACTGGTCAGAATATCAAAAGCTGCCTTACATTACAGACCTGAAGGCTGGTAAGGCAACAAGCCACATCCCTGTCTCCTTTCCAGCAGGGAATAGTACCTACCCTCAGAAAACCACAAAGTACTTCACATGGGCGTCTCATTCCATGGAAGGATAATATAAGCTCTGTAAGCTTTGCCAACAACACACATTTAGGATTCAGAAAGCTCTGAGGTTTATTTGGAATTCATAAAACATCCCTCATTTAAAAAAAATTCTACCTTCCTTCAGGACACACATTAAATCCAGTGTAAGATGGCATGAGCTGATATCACAGACAAGCAAACCCCTCTTACCTGTCACCAGAAACAGAGATCAGATGTTTGCAGTCATTACTGAATTTCATCCCGGTTACAATCTCTGTGTGAAATAAAGCACAAGAAAAAAAAAAAACAAAACAAACCTTCCCTGAATTATTCCAATGGGCAGAAGAGATCATTAGCCAAATAGCCTATCTGTGCTCGGTAACTCAAATTCTGATTAAAGCCAACACACTTCACAGATCAATACACCCCCATTACCATAACCATTTAACAAAGAATCTAGGCTTGACATGGAAGGGGTAGCCCACAGCAAAATGAGCAGGAAGACTGAAAATTTCTTTTTGCCTATAACAGAATAGACCCTCCATGGTAGGAGCTGAGGGTATGTCATAATGAAACATAATATACACTGAAAAAACACAGACTACCTTATAGGCTATTAGAAGACCTGTGTAAACAAATACATGGCCTGACAGGCGTGTATATGCTCGCGTTTTGCAATTGTCATGGTTTAACCCCAGCCAGCAACTAAGTACCACGCAGCCGCTCACTCACTTCCCCCATCCAGTGGGATGGGGGAGGAAATCGGGAAAAAAAGTAAAACTCCTGGGTTGAGATAAGAACGGTTTAATAGAACAGAAAAGAAGAAACTATAATGATAATGATAACACTAATAAAATGACAACAGTAGTAATAAAAGGATTGGAATGTACAAATGATGCACAGGGCAATAGCTCACCACCCGCCGACCAACACCCCGCCAGTCCCCAAGCAGCGATTCCCTGCCCCTCCCCCCCCCCACTTCCCAGTTCCTAAACTAGATGGGATGTCCCATGGTATGGAATACACCGTTGGCCAGTTTGGGTCAGGTGCCCTGGCTGTGTCCTGTGCCAACTTCTTGTGCCCTGGCTGGGCACGAGAAGCTGAAAAATCCTTGACTATAGTCTAAACAACACTGAGCAACAACTGAAAACATCAGTGTTATCAACATTCTTTGCATGCTGAACTCAAAACATAGCACTGTACCAGCTACTAGAAAGACAGTTAGCTCTATCCCAGCTGAAACCAGGACAGCAATGCAAAATGCAGTCTGAAAAAAGTTGAAACTGCAGTGAAATAAGCTATGACAACTTCATCCAACTGTAACCTACTCCAAAATACCCATTGGGTAAACTTTGGTGGGAAGGAACCTTCAGAAAGCTCTGACAAGTCTCAGACCCTACTATATAATCAGCAGCAGAAAAAAATGCATTTTCAGAAGTTCACATGCCTTACCTGAATGTCCATACATGGTTGCAACACACTCGCCAGAATAGAAATCAAAGATGGAGAGGTTCTTGTCAGAACAACTGGTTGCAATATAAAGACCAGAGGGATCCGTTTGCACCTGGTTTAGGAGATAAGAGGTGGAAAGACCTGGTGAGAAAGTGCCTTCAGACTGCATGAAAATGGTCCAGAATACCCAAGACAGTCATAGTAGTTAACAGAATAAAATGCAAGTAGGTCCTACAGGACTCCAAATGAGTACCACAGGCTATCCAGCACCCTGGGACAAATCTTCAACCTGACTAAACTATTAAAACTATCTCCAACCTAATCAGAGACTAAAGGTGCTTACATTAAATGCCTTCATGATTGTGAAGGCACCACCACCAATGGACAGACTTATACCTCTCCTACCTCCTTTTAACCACTGGGGTCTTACTTTCTTCTATTTTAAGATAAAAACAAAACAAACAAACAACCACACACAGATGCCAACCTCCCACCCCCGCCCTCCAAAAATAATCAGAACTGACAGAGTTAAGTGAAATATTAAGTGTCCAATCTTGAGGAGAGAAACCAAAAAAAAAAAAAAACCTCAACACTGCTAAGAAATTATCTTTGATAATGATGCTGTCAAATCTCCAGCATTTGCAACTCCCATTTTTGGGGTTTGTTTTTTCTTTCTTTTTCATATACACTCATTTGTTGTTTTATTTGGATCAAATATAAAACTCCCTCCAAATGCCTCTAGGTTTAAGGCAGCATTACACAGCAAATACAACTGCTGTCACCAAATGTCCTGCTTTGTCTTTTGTAGAACTTTAAGGAACTGAGAGGAACTGTTTTTTGACGGAGACAGGGTATTTAAATAATGATAACTTCTTTTGGTTATGTTTATTTTGTTGCTGTATCTTTTGCTTCCAATATCACTGTTTGGGTTCTACTTGTTTAACTGCAATGTATATTATGATCTCAGAATAACATGCGAAGACAGTTTAAATTCCAGAGACAATCATAATCCCTTGGTTACATAATTGTCCTAAAAATGAACAAAGCAACATTAAAAATAATTGAGATTCCTGACTTGAACTACACATGAAAAAAACCCCAAAACATAAAGGATATTAAAACCAAAAAATCCAGCTCCCAGCAACATTTCATGGTTCGTGGTCTGAGAAAGACATAATCAAGCACCTGAGCTTACCAGCAATAAAGTGTAGCATCAGTTTTTCATTTTCATTACTCTGGCTTACAAAAAAACTTTGTAGGAATCATAATAGGCAAAGAGAAAGAGAACTTCTCTTTCTCTGTAAAACGGAATAGGTGGCACTGAACAAAGCTCTTTGCTTTCCTCTCCCTTTTTACCCAGTTATTTCAACATATCAGTAATGGACTAGACTATTTCAGTTGGAAGGGACCTACAACAATCATCTAGTCCAACTGCCTGACCAATTCAGGGCTGACCAAGTTAAAGCATGTTATTAAGGGCATTATCCAAATGCCTCTTAAACACCGACAGGCTTGGGGCATCCACCACCTCTCTAGGAAGCCTGTTCCAGTGTTTGACCGCCCTCTCGGTAAAGAAATGCTTCCTAATGTCCAGTCTAAACCTCCCCGGTACAGCTCTGAACTGTTCCCACATGTCCTGTCACTGGATACCAGGGAGAAGAGCTCAGCACCTCCCTCTCCACTTCCCCTCCTCAGGAAGCTGTAGAGAGCAACGAGGTCGCCCCTCAGCCTCCTTTTCTCCAAACTAGACAAGCCCAAAGCCCTCAGCCGCTCCTCATAGGACACACCTCCCAGCCCTTAATAATAATACTGCTGGCCTGTGCAGCTGAACAGGAATATTTGGTTTAAAAAGTAGAAAAATTATCAGTGAAAACAAATACAATGAAGAAGCTTGTTTGGCAACTTGAGAGATATTTTGGTTGTATTAATTGGTCTTCCCTCTTTGAAGACAAGAAGACAATTCTTCCACATCCCAAAGTGCTGTCATCACTCTTAACGCTGAATCTTGAATGCACCTGGTTTACCAGGGAAAACCCAGGGAAGTGGCAGAAGCAGGCATGCTACCCTACCCCAAGGCCTAGATGCACTCAGCAGGTGGGAAACATGAACAAACTCTCTCTAAGCACTACCAGGCTTGTCCAGCACTCCAAGACACAAAGAATATGGGCTTTTCAGGGCAGATGCTACTTAATTTCATCAACTCTTAAAGAGTTTCACTTGTATTTGCCCTCTGGAAACCACAAATTTCTCAAACACTGATCAACAGGCAGCTCCACCTTAAAAAGCCTAACAAAAGTAGTCAAGAAAGCCAGAATGAGCTCTCTAAAGCAGAAAGTAAAGGATTAAAGTAATGGACTAAATCATCGCCTGACAGATATTGGTGCAGTTCTACTTGCTTTTACAACATGGGCCTGTGCCTCACTTCAGAAACAGGACAGAGAGAGAAGTTATACATCAACTTCATCATTCACTGACTCTTTTTACTGTTTTAGCCTGATGGAACCCAAATACATTACCAGCCCTTAAGGATGGAGGTAGGAAAAAGCAGTAGCAGGATAAGGGACAAAGTATGGATATGGAGCAAGCAAAAAAAAAAAGTTACTGTGTTCAGATTTGTATTTCATTTTCTTAGCCCTGAGCTGCATTCAGAAGAGCTGGAAAAAAGGAAAAGGGAAGAAAGAAAGAAAACAGCTTACTTTGATGAGGGTTCCATCTTCACCTTGGGATCCTTTGTAAAGCTTCTTCTGCTTCCCACTGCTTATGTTGAAAACCCTGAGGGGGATGACATAAGACAACATCACTCATTTTGCCCAGGTACTGCTCTGTGGATCTTGTCATCAGGATCCTTGTCTCTTTCTGTTCCTTGTTCCACATGAGATACAGGGAGCAGGGCCAAGCCACAGGAAGTGGAGAAATGACTTCTATGAACTATAACCACCAATCATTTAAATGGTTCAAGAACCTCAAAAGTAATGTAGAGGCCCAAGACTGGATGATACAATATTAAGCAGATTATTTGAATTAAAATTGAGGCTTGATTCTCAAGCCAATAATCAAAACCACGTATAGCATCATGGCACTGAAGGAGATCAAATGGGAAGGAGAAAACCTTGCCATGCCTTGTAATGGCTAATGGTTATGTAGCAGGAATAGCTCTTAATAAACTTCAGTCAGTCCTCCCTGCTATGAAAATACCTGTGGCTCCTTCATACTAAAGGAAAGGGTTAAGAGAGCAAGACCCTTTATTTACATTAGAATACAAAACAAAATTACATTCAGTAGTGGTATTTAGCTACGACCAAAACTCTTGGCCTCTCACCCAGATACAAGACGAGACATACAACTACAGAGTGTCTCCTTTGCTTTGAAGGTAGAAGCAAACATTGAAGAAATGGATAAAGAAGGAGCAGAGAATGGATTCCACTTGTCCTAAGACAGTCACACCTAGCTCAGTTTTAGGTTCCTACAGTCCCAGATATTCCACAGGACCTCACAGCTTCTCACTGGACATACCTTTAAAAGCAAAAATTACCACAGTGCTGAAGTTCTTGCCCCACAGCTCAATGATGAGCCAAGGAAGGCACACTTGCTTTCCCAACAGAAAGGCTTTGCTCTGCAGAGCATCCCAGCGAGAAGCCAAGAGTCCCATGGGCACTTGCATATATCCACAACTTTTATCAGTGAGGGAAAAGGCAGAGTTCAGCCTCACAGAGTGTTAGGTGAAGCCTCAGATCTGTCTGAAAATGCTGTGTCAAAGAACCTAGAGGAACAATGACGGAGATGGGGCCGCCTTGGCCAGCTCATTTATTACTGCAAAAATATTTTCGAGACAAGAAGTAAACTAACCTGATGTTACGATCCTGGCATCCAATAGCTGCATATTTCCAGCTGGGGTCCACATCCATGTCATATAGAGTGGTCTTCCTAACAATGTGATGTGTTCGGGTAAACTGAACCCCTTCTCCTGTCTAAGCATGTGGGTAAAGACTGTGTCAAAATCAAGTAGTTAACCCATTATTAAAAACTTCTAAATACAGATGAGTCTTCTCACATAGGTAGCACAAACCATCCCTTCCCACTAATCAGGTCTGCTGGGAGCAGCTGGGACTGGAGGCACAATGAACTCCCCTTCAGCCCATACTCTTTCACCACTCCTCACAATAGCCCTGGCAGCAAAAGAAAAGCAGATATCCTAACGGTTTTCTACTTTGCATCTTGCTGAGAGAGGTCAGGCTGCGAGCAGTTGCATGCTTCACAGAACTAGTTCTCCAAATCTAATCTCTTGCACTGAGTCAGTGGGAGACACTGAGGCTGAAATAGCAACCAGCTCATACAGAAACTCTAATCTCACTCTTTAAAGTAGTTCCTTTGTAGAGAGATTATTAAAAAACCTGAACAAAAAGCTGTAACAAGGTTACCTTCTGCGCAGTGCGGAAATAGATGCTCTTGTCTGCCCCACAGCTTATCATTCGCACTTTCCCATCATTGGCTGTAACAAAAAGGCAGGAGCCGATCAAAAGATAAACACACAGATACAAGGTGGAGGAAATGTTTCAATTTATACTGCTGCTCATTTATTCCAGTCCGGATTAGCTAAGACTGACTCCTACCTAAGCAGCAGGATGCTGCAGCAAAACAGAAGCCCCTTCTCAGGGACAGTATTTGTTAACGTTCAGAGTGCATAAGGCCTTAATACAGAGGCTTTACAAAACAGATTAGGATGTAATTCTGTCTTCTCCCTCAACAGTATGCTCACATGCTTATTCTCTATGTGCCACAGCACTCTGGCAGTATGACAAGTTCACACTCAGTATGAGCTGAAAACAGGCAATAGGCACTTTTCAGTCCTCAAAATCAGTCACATGTTTCTTGCTGCCCTTTCTTACTGCAGGGTCAGGCTTCCCTTCTTCTCTTAGCACTCTTTTGTAACCAATCTGCTCCTTCAGCAAAACAACACCTGATAAAATTCCATAATGAAAATGGATCCAACATCACACAAGTCCACTTGAACTGCACCCACTTAGAGCACGACTGCACTTAGCTCACAGACTAGCACAAAGGCCTTCGATGCCAAGCCTTGAGTGCAGTTCCCTCATCTCCTAGGAGTTTAGCTGGCTGCATTCAAGGCCAGCTCACTGGTAAGACAGACCTGTCAGATAAACTTTTGCCCGCCTTAGAGCTCCTTGAGGAAAATCTTGAAAAAGCCTCACAGCAGCTTCAGGGAGCCTCTGCTACGAAGCTTCAGCAAGGTCCCTTCACTTGGGAGCTACTTTCAAGCTGAGGTTCTCATCCTTGAACCCCAACTGAGCTACACTGCAGCAGCAGCAGCATTGCAGCCACACCTGTGCCTGATCACATACCCTACTGATCTGAATCCTGACCCTAACCCATGGACTCAGCTTCCTGATTTGAACTTGAACCTGCCTTGCTGCTATGGGCTTGCCTGGCAGGCACTGAAATGTGGCTGACCCTGCTCACTGTCTCCAGACTGATCCTGACCATGAATTGCTGACGTGTCTTATCACTATGGATTTGTCTGGTGATCTGGACTACTGGCTGGATCTAGTTACTGTCACTGGACTTCATCTGTTCCACCTTGTTCAGGTACTGTGGGACTTTCCCGTTGCCAGTTAGGCCACTACCTTTGCCTGCCTTCCTGCCACCCTTGGCAGAGCAGCCAACCCTTGTTGTTCCCCAACAATAACACAATACACCACACTGATGTCTGACCATCAGTAGTAACTGAGTGCTAGGGATGCAATGTGCTCCATTACCATAAATGCAAAGTCTTATGCTGGTTTGCAATGACAAATTTACTTGTGACTAGTTAAGCCCAAAATGGTTTTTGTGGGTTTGGGGATTTTTTTGGAGGATGACTGTTCCACAGTTCCCCTCACAAAGAATAGTGTGTAGCCACCTGACATCAGTTAAAGGGTGTAAATCATTACAGAAAACAGCTTTCCAAAGAAATGCTGAGGACTTCAATCACGGGTTTTTTGAGTGGGGAGTAAGAAGAGGAGAAAATAAACAAAAGGGAAAAGAAGGCAAGTATCATCATACGTCAAGTCCTGTTAGGACTGCAGCTACAGAAGATGACAAAAAAGCAGCTGCAGATTCAGCCTGGCCTAACCCAGTGTTTAAGTAGTTAAAATTACTTTACAGCTACAATGGGACAACAGCAGTGCTCAAATCTAGCTTTGGAGGGAGGCTGCGATTCTCTACCTGCAAACTTCACAGCAGTGATGGAAGAAGAATGTTCATCCAGAGTCTGCTGCAGGCTGTAGTCCTTTCCAGCATCCAAGACATGAATCAATCTATCCCGACTGGCAGAGGCTAAGAGCTTTAAGCCTGTCAGAAAGTTAAGAGTGCAAGACCATTACTAAAAAGTCATTTGCTCTTCCAGTTACTATTTTAAAACAGCTTCTCAAGTCATCTTAGGGACAAAACATACTGTAGCTAACGGCATGGATGGACACAAAGGAACGCCCCTGGATTTCACACTATAACAACAGATAGAACAAGTTGCAGTCTCAACCTACTATATTGCAAGGAAAAGTATGAGGAAGAAGCCTTTTTTGAAGTCTAGCTCAACTGGCCCAACGCTACAAGTCTGCTCTGAAATCCAGAAGTAGCTCACCACTGAAAGTTCTGATGTACCATGGCTGGACATTCTGACTTGTTCAACACTACATTCACATGCAAAAGGGAAGAAGCTCAACTGCGTTTACCTGTGTCAGGTTTGGAGTACTCCAGACATAGGATCTCAGAGTCATGGGCTTCCACCTTCAGCATTTCCCTCAGGGACTGCAACTCATATATCCTAAGACACAACATGGCTGATTTCAGTATGTTTAATAATATCAGCAAGACCAGGTTCTGATTGTCATGCCTGCACAGCTCACAGTCTGCACAAGAAGCTCTATGGGATTACCTGAGAGTGCCTATTCTGTCCCCTGAGGCCAGGTGCTCCCCACTGGGACTCACACAGACAGTGCGTATCCCCACCTTCGTATCCATCACTTGGGCATCAGCTTTGTCTGCACTTCCTGCTGAGTTGTAATCAGTGTCCAGAAGTACCTGAGTGTTGTCATCTACATAGATGATTTTCATCAAGTCCTAGGGAATACAATACACCCAGAAATATTAACTGTTTACAAAATATTAAAGTGAAGCATCTGCCTTAGAAACTGGGCTCCTGGGCAACATATACACTTCATTGGCAGTAATGCTGTAATTGTTAGGATCTTTTAGCTAGGAGCAAGCACTCAGCCCCTTCATATTGTAGTATAAAAGTTTCACAGTTGTGTCTCACTATCACCCTTTGCAAAAGATTCCCCTTCAAGCTAGAAACTAACAGCATCGCTCACACAATAGACAAGCTCTGGAATTTGTGATTACAGTGTAGCAGGGGACACAGCAGGAATCTGAAAAACTTCTAGGGATCATACAAGTCAACCCATGCCTTTTGAGAACTGACAGAAAAAGCAGGAGCTTTTTCCACCATGAGCAGATTGCTGAGAACGGGCAGGTCAGGGCTGCTATGCCCATGGATCTTCCAACACAACTGAGAACGGAAGCAAATACCCATATGTAATCACTGTTGTGTATGAGTATCCTCCCTCTTATATAGATGAAGCGAGTGTAAACTGTTTCTCATTCAATTCTCCCAAACCTCTGCCTCATTTAATGCACCTTTCTAAGCAAATCTTAAGAGTGGTTACACTTTACAGAGATGGAGAAAAAGAGAACGAGCTCTCCTGAAGCACATGGTATGAGCCATTTTGGAAGAGACTAAGCTTGGCAAATCCTTGGGTGGTTTATGGAAAAAGCAATAGTCCCCAGGACCATTTCAGACAAACTGTCTTTCTAGCTCATACCCCCTTCATGTTTCTTCAGGTTCATAGATTTTACCAGATTGTTCTCTCTTTACAGAGAAGCTTGCGTTGACTTAGAGATCCAAAGAACTTTGGGCCTTAACTTGGGAATACCTGTGCATGAGGAAAAACAACCGCAAGGGCAAGGAGGTGATCAAAACCTAGGATCTTACATTGCTGAGGATGTTGCGGTGCAGGGCTGTGCCATGAATGTTGGAGCTCTCGGTGTTCCACAGACGAATGGTGTTGTCAGATGAGCAGGTGATGAAGGAACCAGGGGGGAGGCATGACTGATTGTTGTCCTTCACCTCTGGATACATCTAAGGACAGGTAAAAATCAACGGCTGAATGAGACTGCCTGGCACCTGGCATCCTAGACACTGGTAGCAAGTTTCAAAACAAAATGAGATAAAAGGGCCATGCTCTATGTTTTGTAAAGGCGAGAGCCAGCCAGTTCTAATGAAAACCTGTTTGCAGACCAGAGCTTCGTATTCACTTCAAACAAATGCTCATTTCCCTGAACGTAGAACATCTCCTTAAGAAGCGTGCAACTAGCCAGCATCCTTTGTTTCTAATAGTGCAAAGAGAGCACATCAAAGAGCACGCAGCGACGACCATGCAACAACCTTGCACTGCTGTTTGCAACTTTCGACTACTACTGTCAATTTATAATCCAGAAGGAAATGGTGAGATGCAATTAATAAATAATAACAAAAAGAGTCCTCAACCTCTTCCCACTTCCTTTCCACTTCCCTCTTTCCTGACCACTGTTGGACATATTTCAAAATATTAGCAATTACATTGTTTCCTACACCTCCTTTCCTTCCCTCTGTCCCTCTGAGGGAAAGCCAACTAGACAGACTAGAAGATGACAGCCACTTGAGAGGCTAATTCTGGATGTCCTGGTAAATAGGTTGAGAAGGATCAGAGTTGAGATCTTATCACTTGTTTCATTCCTTTGACTTCGGAGCACTTGCTCACCACAGACCTCAAATAATTTTATTTGAGGTCAGCAGTAAACTCTTGTACGTTTTGTGAAAGGAGACCCTGCGTTCAGCTTTGTCCAGTTCTGCTCCTTCTCCCACCTCTCACCTTTCAATGGTTAGATTTTTTTTCCAGCAACACACTGCATCTAATGCATTTGGTCAGCCATTGCTGTGCAGCCAAAGAACTGTTCCCAGCTCCAACTCAAGCCCTGTAGCAACCACACTAACCACAGGACGAAATCTGAGTCAATTCTTTCTCTCTGCAGTAAGTGCCTGCATTCAAATTTGGCAGCTCTTCAGATGACTTCCTCAGCTGCAACTTGCAATCCAAAACTTGTGTCTGCAGACAACATACCTCAATATTCCACACGCAGGAAGAGTGGTACAAAGCAGAGTACACCTTGCCCACTTTCTTCGGGTCTTTGACATCCCACACATACAGGCTGTGGTCATTGTATACACAGGAAAGCCACTGGTTGGTGGGGTCAAAAGTCAAGGCAATCGTGTCTGGATACTTCGCATCAGCCATACCAGAGAAAAGACGACTGCACAAAGAGAGAACAACAGCCTGGTTAACTTGCGCTCTCTTGGAGTGAGAGCAAGGATGTGAAGCATGAGAGCTCAGATTCTCCCCCAGGGCACTGGCAAGGTGAACAATACACGGTGGCGTATATAGGCAGACAGAGTAGCTGGCTGGGAAGACCTGTCTCTTGAACAACCAGAGTCCCAAAAGAATCCTGAAAGTCCCATGGCAAAAGTCATTCTCCTTGCCATCCAACTCAGAGTCCCACCACAGACAGGCGACCGACTTTCCCTGAAGAAGGCCCAAACACGACACTTGATCATCACTGTGGATCATCACCATTTACCCTTACATATCTAGGTGGTAAAATCCAAGTCAAATAATCTCAAAACAAAGGGGAGGGGGAGGATCATCTTTTGGTGGGTACTATATTTTGTTTAGTGATTGCAGGAACTGCTCTTTTGTAGGACCAAGCAGAAGAGTAAGTACTGCACCCAACAGTGCAGCTGAACACCAGCTGACAGGAGAACACCAGCACAAGGGACAAAGGAACGATTCATTTCAGCGGCCGCTTGTCTGACATGCTTCCCTTCCACCCCTGCCCCACACACAGGCCAGCTTGGTGCTGCTCGCAGGAGCTCATGAGACAGGCACAGTCCTTTCAAGATAGGCAAGCTCTCTGATGCAAACTTAAAACCAGAGGAATTCTGCAGAACAAGAAAACGCCTCTTTCCCTAGGTTAGACCAAGATCATGCCTTGTGAACCCTGTATCTCCTCTAGAGGGGTCCTGCTGCTATGCATGTAAAGAAGGAGCTTCTCCCTTGACCTGAGGTGAACACAGCCATCCCACAATGATGTTAATGATATTGAATAAGGTAATCATAGCCAGAGTGCCAGGGTGTTGAGAGCAGGTAATTTAAAAGGACGGATGGAGATGCTGGGATGAGGGCCAAAGTGCATGTAGCACACCACACAGTTGGAGCCCTGCTTCTGCAAGTGCACAGCTTTGAGGGCTAGAAGAGTGCAGCCCAGATCCTATAGAAAAATCAAGTCATTGATACAGTTGTGGGCAGTTCATTGTGGGCAACTGGCATCCCACAGAGAGACTCTGGCATGCATGGGAACATAAGGAGTCCTGTGTTTTCAAGCTTGTTTGGAAGTCATTAAAAAAAAAAAAAAATTGTTAAGATTGTAATCAGAGCTACAAATGCATGTTTAAGAATCACATTAATATTTCTGCTCAACTGATGCATGACAGCAGCAGAGAGTATTTTTAAAGGGTCCATGTATACAATTGCTTGACTTTAGCACTACCGGCAACTGGTAACATTTTAAATTGAGAGAGTTCCTTCTTCAGCTCCCTTACTGGAATATCATTATCTCCCACTGACCTTCTGGAGGGGGACTATACAGCGCACTGTTTAAACCTTTACCTCAAGGTCCCAAGAAAAGTTTAGAGAAAAACCTGTTGACACATGAAAAAAACAAAACAAAACAAAAACCACCAAACCCATGAACCCAAAAAAAGAGTATGTATCTGTAGACATGGGAACTCCAGATATCCAGTGGAATGATGGCTGGTAGATTCATACACCTTTGGATTTCTTTCCCCACTAGTGACAGAAGTGAAAGAGGGTAACAGAAGAAGACTGGGAAAGCCTCCAACCAGGACTGGCAAACAGCAACACATGAAGCATTTTCTCTAGCATAAGCCTCCGCAAGCTGGCAGACAGAACTGTATGGAAATCACATTACCCACCTCAGAAGGTGAGAAACAGAGAGCCAAGGCAGAAGATACTGGAGCAAGGAAAACAAGACAACAGAATGCACAAGATTGAGGGAGGAGAAAGACTACAGACAACAGTAAATTTGGGTCTATAAAAGATCACAAGGAAGCCTTTGAAAAAATGACCCATCAGAACCTGGGCATCCCTCAGCAACATCATTATATTGCTACGGAGGAAAGTCTTCAGCCCTTACCCATGATAAGCAAAGGACTTGCCATGGTACAGGAACAATTGGAGTGTGCCACAGCATCCTGTGCCCACTGCCTACTTGCTCATAGCAACCAATTTCAAAAGGCCACCAGACCCGAACAATCCCAGGGAGATGAGGAGGAAGATATGCTGTGTAAGTCCAGCGACCAGGTTTGGGCTGTAGCCCAGTCACACAAGGCAAGGCTGTAACAGTTCAGGAAAATCTGCAACAGGCTGCCAACTTTAATCCATAAAAAGAGCACAGTCCACATGACAAAGGTCTGGGGAACAGTTCTAACCCCCCACAAGCCTCCCTTGCTCCCTTCCACCCTCTCCATGGTACCTGGCCTCAGTCACACTCGCGATGTCTGTTCCCAGGAAGTGCGGCTTCGGCAGCGTGGTGACAAAGTGAAGGTTCAGAGGGTTAAAAATCCGCACAGTGCCGTCAGCGCAGCCACAGAAGATGTAGTCATGATTCACAGAGATGCAGTTTGCCACAGTGGTCTGAGGAGAACACAGCACACAAGAAGGTGAATAAGCATGGGCTCTCACTTCAAAGGTCACCCAACACATGACAGGGAGAATAGCAAATTGACAGACAAAGGAGTCATGGTCGGAAGAGCTGAAGTGAAGTCGAGCCCTGGGAGTAAGGAAAAGCCTAAAAATCCATTTTTCCTTTCTGAAGAGTTTCCCGGCCAAGGTCCATTGCAGATTCCAAGTGGTTAAGGAAAGAGCCCAGTTCCTCTGTCACCCACTGTGGTGGGAGGTCAGCAGAGCTACACATTTGCTCCAGCTGAGTCTTACTCTGAACATGGTTTTTGTTCCTCTGTGACATTCAGCACCACTGGCAGGCAAGCAGCACCTCACCCTGTACTAGCATGCCAATACATTACCTGTCACAAGGTGATAAGAAAAGCAAAAAAAATGGATTTTCTTCCCCTCCCATTGGGATCCATACAAATGGCAGAAAATGGTACAAAATGGAGCGTGGTGATAAGGGGATGGGTTCAATGTAAAATTTGTTTTCCAACTTACTGTGAAGCTGTCTGTATTCTGAGCGAGAGTGAAAGGCAGATTTTAGAGAGGAAAGGAAAGAAAAGAAGAGGCATTTCACTTGAGTGAAAGCGTGGAAAGATTTTTCCCTTCATTTTAATACACTAGATCCTTTCAGGCGGGCATCTTACATTCAATTGAAAGGAAAATAAGCTTAATCAAATTCTTAACTATGGTCCAACCTGGTGTTTAGAATAGCCAAACCAAATAGTACATTGGGAACCTGCATTTGAGATGCACAAGCCAAGTAAGACAACACAGAGTGGGTAGAAATCAGAATCCTTCTAAAACTCATACCTGTCCAGGCCAAGCCAGGAGGGACACCACAGGGGTTGCCAAAACTACATAAGGACACTGCTTTGCCAGAAGAGCAATAGCTGTAATGCTGAGGCTTAAGAATGAAAGAGCCTCAGTGATTAATAAAATCCCTTTGCCAAGACGCAACACTATTTTTGCCTGGCCTTCTAGACTAAGTCACAAAGTGGCAGAGGCCCAATGACTTTCACTGCTGGTGGTCAGCTTGCACTCCAAGTGCCCCTATTGTTTGTTGTCCCTGCTCTGCTTCAGCAGACACAAATATTGCAGGACAGGAGGATGTAAAACTCACCCTCAGCTCCACCCACTTGTCTAGCAGCCTTTTTTCATTGAATTCACAGAGCAGGCCTGAGGATGTGATACAAAAGGTGCTGTCAGCTTTTTTGCCCCTTCCACAAGCCACGTCTGCAAAGAAGTTGTTCCTCAGTTCTCCAAGCAATCCCGAGCGACCTAGCAAGGGGACTGTGGCATTGACCTACCAATAAAAAACAGTTTGTTAGAAATAGAGCGCGGCACTCCAGGCAGGCAGACATCTTTTAGAACATCGAGCCTTGAGCGCTGAAGTACCTCAAAGAAAGAGAGCTGCAAACAGCCTACAAGGAGAGGTAGTGACATGTTTTACTTGCTGCAGACCCACTGGTTGCACAGTGTATTGGAACCATCAGTATTAGCATATCAGTGGAACAGAACACTATTAGTGCCACCAAAACTGCGCATCCAAACACATGACCCAGAGACAGCAGATCGATTACTGGAAGAACAACCCTTCCATGATCAATCTGTGATTTATACCAAATACCAAAGCAGGGTCCAAGCACGAATTAGGAACATGTGTTCATGAGTACCAGAAAAATTATCATACGTGGATTCTGTCTCCCAGAGAGGAACAGAACAGCTAAAAGTTTAAACACTTCAGTTGACGCTTCAAAATAACACTCACAATCTTTTGAGATGTTCATACCAACATCACACAGCTCTCCACACCTCTGTGCTCCAAGGAGTTCAATGACTGCAGCTCTTTTCTAGTTTTTTTTGTCCTCAGGTACACGTGACTACCGAAAAACAAGCATGCTGCTATACAACTTCAGGAACCGTGCCCTACCTCAGCACAGGGTAAGACAAGCTTTTGGTGCCTTTTAGTGCTAGCAGCCCATGGGAAGACTGAGACTTGAAAGCCAGGGGTGGAGGGCTATCCTTGAATCCCAGCAAAATCAGAGAGTTCCCACTTTCCACAGCTCACTGGGGCAAAATCTACCGTGCTGTAAGATGGAAATGCCTGCTCACAGCTTGGCCTTGATGCACCTTCTCTCACCTTGGAGGTTTTGCTGTCATCCAGGTACCAGAACTTGATGTGTCGATTTCCAGCAGTGACAAAGTAACTGCAGTCCTCTGAGAATGACACGGCCGTCACTTTACTTGAGACTTTGTTGGCTGCCACTACGATGTTTTTCTGGAAACATAATTGTTTAGATAGCTTAATTTCTTTGCTCAGAAGCAAAGGAAACTCATTTTAATTATAGGCACATATCCAGTACAAGTGCTGCAGCAGGGAAAAGAACCTGCATTAGCTGGGAGCATTGATTTGGCAGATAGTGCAATTCACGTTACCATTCAATTCCACTTCCACATTGACTGGGATCAAGAACAAATCAGCAGGCATTAGTGCCTGCAGGAACTTGCTGTCTGAGCCATGACAAACATGTTGGTTTCACAATCACCAGGAGCTCAGAGCAAACCCATTTCCCTTTCTAAACAGCAAAAGCATATGTATGCCAGCATAAGGAGGAGCTCTCCCAGCCTCCAGGCAGCAATGAGGGCAAGGCACTCAAGATGGGGAACAGGTATTTTCTGCAGGGAAAACAGTACTGGTTCCTCTATAAATTCTCTCTTCTCTTTAAAGACATGACATTTTATCGAAAGACCCAAAACACAAAAAGACCATACCTGTATTGGAAGGGACAAAGCAAGCAAAATCTGCTACACCTCAAATGTGCACCTCAAAACATCAAAGAGTTCAGGAAAGGAGGAAGAACACAGCAGGGACAGAAAACAGGAACTGACACTGCCCAAGCAGAACGGTCAGATGGCAGGAGCTCCCTGTCCACAATACCAGTGCTCAGTTTTCCTCCCCCTGCCTCTTCCCAGGGATTGGTAGCAGTGAGAATAAAAAAAGTTTTCCCCCCCACCTGTGGTGGGTTTTCAACCATGCAGAACATAGTTGACAACAGTGCACCACTTTTTATTCTCACTCTGTTTCCTCTACCCTTCCTTTTAGGGACTCGGTTGCTCCCAGTCTTCCCAACACAATGCCCTCAGCACACAAACCATGTCACTCTAAGGGGCCCTTTGGACTGCAGGCTGATAGAACTGAAGAAACCAGCAAGAGGAGCCTATGCTGCTGCACCATCACTATGGAGGACCCCCAAACCCAGACTGGGGGAAAAGCAAGGGGGACAGCCATTAACATAACTTCTTTCAAGAGAGCGCACAGAGAAAGGCTTATAACACTTGCAGACCTCAACATCTGGATCATTGCTGTGGCCTTTCTTTAGGGAAGCAAAGGGACCCTACAGTCAACAGGGGTTTTCTTTTCCGTCACAGTCAAATGACTAAGTCTCCCAGTCAGGAAAAACAGGGAAATCAAAGCAGCAGCACAGTGCATAGAAGAACGGTTGTGGTTAAAAGTGCAGGAAAGTGCTTCAGGAGATCTGTTTGCACATCTTGGTCTCTTACTCTTCTTTGACTTTGGTCAGGTAAAGTCTGCCTAGTTTTGGTACCCAGCCTGCAAAATAAAGGCTAGCTGGACCTCATGATAGTCACAGTCTGGAGTGTATGCTTAAAGTGCGTGTTCTTCAGCGCAGAAGAGTGAGACAGTCCTTGCCTCACAAGCTCTCATGCACAGAACTATCAATAGGATCACAGTGAATAGAAAAACCTGCATAAACAAGGGAAAACAAAGCCACTTGTACTGTCCCACACATGCCATGCATTATGACCATCTCCAAGTCACTACTTGCATTTGTATAAATAGAAAGAACCAAAAGGCTGAGCACTCGATTTTCAACACTGACAGACACACTTAACGTTTTATCACTACACAGTTCAGCTATACAAAAAAAATAGCAAGGTCAAACTTCAGCTCATGCAGGAGAGAACTAACAGTGAGATCTTAAACTATAGCTCAGGAAATGTGATGAAGAGTAACATACTAAATGAGCACAGACTTACAAGCTGCAAGAGAAGACAAGGCTCCAGGGAGACCTTATAGCAGCTTTCCAGTACTTAAAGAGGGCCTACAGGAAAGATGGGGAGGGACTCTCTATCAGGGAGTGTAGTGATAGGATGAGGGGTAATGGTTTTGGAACTGAAAGAGGGTAGATTTAGATTAGATATTAGGAAGAAATTCTTTACTGTGAGGTTGGTGAGACACTGGAAGAAGTTGCCCAGAGAAGTTGTAGACGCCCCATCCCTGGCAGTGTTCAAGGCTAGGTTGGATGGGGCTTTGAGCAACCTGCTCTAGTGGAAGGTGTCCCTGCCCATGGCAAGGGGTTGGAACTAGATGCTCTTTAAGGTCCCTTCCAACCCAAACCATTCTATGATCATGTGAGATTTAACAGATGCCTTGAAATTTTTTTTAAATTGCATCTCTTTTATAGAGGGTTACAGCACCTGAAGAGGTAGCAGGAGCTGAATAAGTGCTTAGCATTTATTAATACAGAAGAGTCCAAGCCTACTAACAATAAATGTTTCTTTTCTTATAAACAAACAGCACACACTTAAATGTTTTCTAGAGGATAAGGCATGGGCTTTGTTTCCCCAGAGAGCTGCCCCAACCCAGTGGCAGGCAGACCTCCACCAGCTTTCACCCACTGTGATTTCTCTATGTTCTCTATTTCTCAGTTATCAAGGATGGGATCAGATATCACAAACTCTGACACAACAAAACCAAAACAAACCAAGAGCATCCACTAGACCACAAAAGAAATCCCTGGCTGACGAGAGTTTCCTTCCTCAACCTAACAAAGTAGTTTTTAATAAGCCTCTAAAAAAGCACAAGTCTTTGACAAGGTTTCAAAGTCCAGGCTTTTCTGGCTGGACAGCAAGATGTCACACGTCTCCAAGTATAAAGAATATCCCCTCACTGGAGTGACTTAGACCTTCCCTAAGGGACCACAGCTCGCTCTCATGTCCAAACTTGTCTGTGTCTATGAATGTCAAAACCAAAACAACAACAGAATTAAAAAAAAAGCAGAAAGCAAGATGGAATTGAAATAGTTTACAGTCAGACTGTCCCCTCCTTTTAATTTAGCAACACCCTGTGGTCCACCCAACCTCCTAGAGAACTTACCTTCCATGACCACACGTTGACAATCATGTCGTGCTGGTACCCCACTGAAACAATGTACTTGGAGCTGGGGGAGAAGGCCACACAGGCCACACCATACTTGTGCTCCTGGAGCTCAGCCACCTGGGTTCGCTCAGCCACATCCCATACCCGAACCGCTGGCATGTGTCCGCTCTGGAGGGGACAAGAACAGACATAGAACAGGAAACGTAACCCCCAAGGTCAGTTCTGACAGATTTGAGCATGTAAATGTGTGGAGGCTTGGAAGAAGATGTCTAGATTGTGCACTCACAATAGGGTTAGAGGTTCCTTCAATTCTTTAAAGCCCAGGTTGAGACTGACAGCCTAAGGAGTATATGCATTTCAACAGGTGTATGAAAGAATTAATACAATCTCCTCTGCTTTAATCCTTTTCTTATGCTACTCACAAAACAGCCAGAGACTACAGCAATATTTTTGATGCACATCCGTGATCTTTGCAATGGGAACTCACAGCCAGCTCATGAAAAGGATTATAATGGATCTTATCTCTGGACTCAGTGAACCAAAAGGCTCTCACATCCTCTGGACCTAACGCAACGTGGACATCTGACACCTCAAGCTAGGTCATGCCATACAAAACCATGACAGGACTCTCGTGATAACTATCACACGCCATTTGAGGGAGTCCTCTGGGACACTAGCAGCATCATTTCTGTCAAAAAGGTAACACACGGGTGCATGCTGCCTGAAAGAGTAAGGGCAGGGTAGTGTCAGAGAAAAAGACATTGAGGGAACAGAGCCTCTGGTTTTACACTTGTTCTCCAGAGAAACAGAAAGTCATAGACTTCAGAAATACCATTTCAGCACCTTCTGCCAGACAACTCCATTCTTTTGTTTAATTGTTTGTTATTAAACCAAAATAAAAGAAGGCACACAAGATAAGCTGAAATGCTGGCCAAAAACGTGCCTGATGGGCAAATCCTACTGAAGAGCCTGCTCGTGATTTCTCATTGAAGTCTGTCAAAACAGTAGCTTACAAGATAACATATCCATGGCAACATGGCAAAACGGTACCTTTCCTGATCAGTTTTAAGTCATTTGATTGCGTGGGAGAGGGAAGTCTGATCACAAGGAGAAGTCAAAGCTTTAAATACTCAGAATTGTGCATGTTTTAATCGCCTGTCTTGGTTTAAGCCCAGCCAGCAACAAAGCACCACGAAGCCACTCACTCACTCCTTCCCCTCCCAGCCCCAGTGGGATGAAGAGAAAACATAATGAAAAGCTCGTAGGTCGAGACAAGGACAGGGAGGGATCACTCACCACTTTTGGTCATGGGCAAAAGACAGACTCAACTTGGGGAAAAAACAAAATCAATTTAATTCACTACCAACTAAATCACAACAGGGTAATGAGAAGTAAAACCAAATCTTAAAACACCTTCCCCCCACCCCTCCCTCTTTCCCAGGCTCAACTCCGCTCCCGATTTTCTCTACCTCCTCCCTGCCCCGAGTGGGGCAGGAGGATGGGGAATAGGGGTTGGGGTCAGTTCATCACACGTTGTCTCTGCCGCTCCTTCCTCCTCAGTGGGGGGAAAAGGTTTTTCTTCAGAGTGGGTCCTCCGATGCCTGGAAAGGCTCGAGTTCTGCGTGAAGCACTCCCTGCACTCGGGGCACTCATATGGTCTCCCTCCCTTATGGATCCTATGGCAGGTGATGAGGTTGGAGAAGTCATTGAAGGTCTTCCCACAATCTGGGCACTTGTAGGATCATTGTCCCATGTGATTTCTTTGGTGGCGTCTCAGGCTGTTTCTCCAGCCGAAGGTCTTCCCACCCTCTGGGTATTTATGGGTCTTCTGTTTGGCATGGGCGACCGGCTTGCTCGTGGCTGCATGGGTGTTCTTCACACCACCCCCTTGTCTCGTCAATATCTGCTCCTTCTTCCTCTCAACTTCTCCCCCAGTACCTGGGGTGGTTGTCTTGGCTTCAGCTGGGTGCTCTTGGTGCCATCGTGGAGGACTTGCTGATGCCTCCTAAGGTGAGACCTCTTCCAGAAGGTCTTCTCGCAGTGTGAGCAGGGGTACAGTCTCTCTCTCGTATGGATGCGTTGGTGGGTGATGAAGTCCAAGCGCCAGGAGAAGTGTTTCCCGCACATGGTGCAGAGAAAGGGCTTCTCCCTGGTGTGTGTCCTCCAGTGACACAGTAGGACCATGCTCTGCGTGAAGGTCTTCCCACAATACAGGCACTTGAAGGGGTTCCCTCCTGTGTAGATCCATCAGCAACGGGTCAGGCTGCTCCCCCAGGTAAAGATCTTCTTGTAGTCCACACGCTTGTACACCTTCTGTGTTGAGCTACTCCTTGATTGGGTTGTGTCTTCTTGAATGTCTTCAGCCTACGCCCCCTTTGAAAGAGCATTTTTGATATCTTCTTGGTACTTGGCTACCTTGCTTATGATCTGGCTGATGCTGAACATCGTGGTCTTTGCCCACCTTGGGGCTCCTCTCTGGGTCCTTCCAGCATCAGCCTGTGCTCGTCCATGGGCTGGGACTCCTTCTTCTCACTGTCTGTCCAATCACCTGTGGGATGTGGCGAGGGGTGATGCTCCTGGGGGCAGGGGGCTGCAGGGCGCTCGGTGGTCCCCATGGAGGCGGATCCTCATGTGGCCCAGATACAGCGAATCCTTCCTTCTCTTCCTCCATCCCTCCTCTTCCTGCTGCTCCTCCATCTCTCCTCCTTCTCCATCTTCCAACCCCCCAGCCAGCTCCCCACTTATATACTGAGCATGACATCCCATGGTATGGAATATCCCTGTGGCTAGACCGGGTCAGCTGTCCTGGGTGTGCCCCCTCCCACCTTCCTGTGAAAGTAACTCCATGCCAGCCAAACCCAGGACACTGTCTTGTTCGAAAGCTTTGCCAAGCAACTGCTTGTGGCCTGGAAAAACGCCATGCTCAGATTTTAATGCAGTTGGTACAGCTCTCCCTCCTGCAAGGCAGAGCTAAGGTCTCAAGGTGGCTGGCAAGATGCTACAGTGAGCTGAATCAGCTGCTCTTCAAAGCAATTGCTGTACTTAAACACATACATATGTATGTGTGTATATACATACATATATATGTTTCCCAGCATCTTAGCATATACCCAAAGACCTTAACAAATTGAATTTGCATTTCATCATTTAAGAACTGCTCACCAAGAGAGAGCTCTGTGTGATCCCCATGGATGAGAAATCTATGCCCCCATGGGGAGAAAGAAAAAAAAAAAGTAAAAAAAGAAAGAAAAAAAATCCATTTTCTTCTTTATTTGAAATATATCAAAAATATTTAATATGTATTGTGGCCAAGGACTAACCTCTACACTCTCCTTCCTGAAAAGCCAGCCATGCAGAAAACTAAGGTGTTACTAGGCACAATAGCATGAGGCTGCTAAAAGCGAGCTTGAAAAAGTGAACTCAGAAAGCATTTCCCTATGGGACAAAGATTGAACTAAGACAAGATTGCTGACACCGGCAGGGGACACTGCTACACTAAGTAATAATTCAAATGTCAGACACGTGGGAGGATACGAACAGAGAAATGGTTTTAAAAAAGGGCAAGAGGAGACATGTTTTGCAATAAGGCAAAAAAAAGCTTTCAAGTATAACTGGAAAGGTTTTTTGGTTTGGTTTTTTTTTTTTTTTTTTTTTTTTTTTTTAAATGTGAACTTGCTGTTTACCCCAATGAAGTTTCAAACTGAAAAGTTTGAGTTGTTAGTAAGAAAAATACCCACTTTATTTTTCACCAGTTTTTCTAACCCACATGAGAAGAGTAGAGCACCAGAGATTAAAAAAAAAAAAAAAAAAAAAACCAAAAGAAAAAGAAAAGAAGGCACCAGAATCATCAGAACTAAACACCGGGGAGAAAAAAAACATATATAGATATATATAAAATAATCTTAATATAAACGGTTTTTGTTACATTAAAACCTCTAGAGTGTTAGGAGGCATTAAAACAAATTACAGTTATAAAACCTCAAGTTTTCACTAAGAAGTTAATAACAACAACAATCTCTGATGATCTGGTGGAAAATTTGTGCTTACTTTTTCTGTGTCAAGGTAGCCTCCATCTCAAAATACTGTTGTTTCTATCCTTGGCCTGATCCAAGCAGGATTCAGGCGCAGCTTGGGAGCTACCCAGTGACATGACAGCTGCCACCAGGGTGGCTGCACTAGGGACCTCTGGAGCAAACAACCTCCGCCTTGACAGCTCTGACATAGGACTGTGACATACTTCTCGTCTCTGTGGCTGAGGCTCAGGAGGGGACCTGTTTCACACACGCTCCCTCCCCACGTCTTACAGAGACACAGAGACAAGTGGTAAATTACCATTAATCACACACAAGAGCAAACTGAGCCCAACCATATGGGGGACAGTCAGCATTTCTCTGGATTTCTAACATCCAGCAATTCCAGCCTCATGACACAGCCCATGTCTTGAACTTCTAATGGAGAACAGACATACAGTGCACTCATCCTTATTCTTCCCCTTGGGCATGTTTGGAAAGAGGAAGCAATTGTCGCCCCCAGCCAAACATACAATGCCAAACCACAGGCACCAGCACCTTCTGTCACTATTCCTAAAACTCCATTCCACATGCACTTTTCACTTTTTCCACAACACTGTTACTGGCTTCAGTTACTTCCTGAAATCCTAAAGGCACAATGCTAAACTCAGACCAAGATTAAGGACCATCCAAGCACTCTTCACTGATGCTAGAGTAGACCCACGCTGTGTGTCCTTCCACTTATTTTCCCTCTACCTTCAGCTCACAAATGCCACCCCAGAAGATCCATCTCCCCAAGCTGATGAGAGACAACATGCTGAAAAACTGCCAGCAGGAGCACCCAGAGTCACCCAAAACCCAGTAGGTCCACCCAGAGATGCAACACTGAAATAGATTTGTCTGTGTCAAGGCAGCTCTCTGCATTGTTTCTTCTAACACCCTCTGCCCAGCTTCAAAATGCAATGGACAAGGTGTGCCCTCTCTCCTCTCACACTTACCTCTCCTGTAACCAAATATTTTCCATCTGGAGAGAAAGCAAGTGCTGTAATTGTTTTCCTAAAACAGAGAAAAGGACACTGAGAAACTTTTCCAACATGTGATTTCATTTCATTACGTCACGACTGGGGAGTCAGTTGGGATGAACTGGAAAGAGGCTAAAAATCACACATAATAGCCTGACACAATGGTTTTCCCTTACCAGAGGTCTAACACTTGCCATGGGGATTCCATGCTGCCCAAGTCTCAAGCAGCATGCCTACAGCACCAGAAAAGCTCCAAAAGTTGAGGTTCATCCTTGTGCCTTTATTCCAGGACCATGTCCCAGTCCTGGCTTCAATAATAAGGTCATAGTTTTAGGTGGAGAAAAAAAAAAAGTCCGATACCATGGAGTTCTACTAAGATCTCCTCCATGTCATGCCTATCAGCAGTTCCTCATGGGACCTCAATGTTTATGAGGTGGTACCTCATCAGCAATAGCACCTCACATTAGAAGGAGCTGGAGTCAAACTGGCAGGCAGGCTCTCCCCAAGGTAGCTCTCACTGCGGGGATTTAGCTTAGAGCAACAGCAGCTCCTGCAATTCACTCAAGCCATAAAAACCTTGAACTTACCTCCCACAAAAAGCAAGCCCAGCTTAAAATTTCACTCACCTGGAACTGTTTAGAATATGGTGTTGCTTATTTTTTCTAGGGTTGAACAGCACAACAACACACCTAGATGTAGGAAACAGAAGAACAAAAAGAGTTGACATAACCATGTATATAAAGAAAAACAAAGAGCTATCCTTGCTGGCAGAGCAGCAGCAAAAGCAGCCCCAAAAAGCTGTTTCATCCCCTCATCTCACAGACTGAGCTGGGGTTAACCAGAAATCACAAAGAAAAAGAGCAGCCCAGGGGGAATCACAAGTCTCTCCCGTATTGAGAAGTACCATGTGCTAGTACCATAAATAATGCCTTTCTAACATCTGGGAGCCCTGAGCCTCTGATTGCTCAAGCTGAACAGAAAGGTTAACCATGAAAGTTTGTGCAACGGCCCTAATGGATTATGTCCCCTGCCATAAAAGTGACCCTATGTACTGGGCACCAAACCAGCATGTCTACAACAGAGTAAGAAGGTCAGGAAGAAGGAAAGGGGATTTTTCAGAAAAGCTCTTGGGGGCAAAGAAGGGGAGGCAGGGAGGCTAAATTGCTGTGCCTGGCCATAACACTAGACAGGACAGAAACTGTTGAGTGTAGCACAAGAAGTGGCTGGCCAGTTGAGAAGTGAGACATATGATGCCAAAAACTATTGACCCAAGGGACGTATCTGAATAAACAACTTGCTCCAGGGTCTAGCAGAAATCTCTCAGCAAGATGAACCGTGAAAGCAAGCAGTAGTAGACTCCTGGTAAGGAATATAATCACCTCTACTAGGAGCAAAACAGTCGCTGACTGGGAGGGGAGGGAAGGAGAAGAGGCCCCACTTCCTGCTAATCTTGCCCACAGCACGTTGCCTTGGTGCCTCAGCCCACCACAACCAGCCTGGTTGTACCAGTCCCAGGTACTGGAGCCCTCCCCACTCTCCACAAACACCCTAAACAAAATTTTTAAATACTCATGTAACAGCATTTGTCTCACAGAAGAGAGCAGTAGCAACGCATGGCCCTTGCTGCCCCCTCCCAAAAGCGTAACTGTTAAGTGACTAAAAGGAGGTAGAACAGCAATTGCTCGGATGCCCTTGTGCCCTATCTCTCGCTTCACCTCTAAAATAGAAACTGTGGTTTTCGCCTGTCCCTCTGCTAGTACGTGCTGCCAGAGCTTGGAGAGTCCTGGCTCCTCCTTCACCGCGGCACCAGGGGAGCACCGCGGGATGCCCCTGCTCCACTGCTAGCAGCCTTCGACACGCCGAGGGCTTCACTCACGTCACCACTGCACTGGGGCTTGACCCAGGCTACGGACATCAGTCATGGGGAAAAATGCGCAGGGTAGAAGTAGGGGAGTTGGCCTGAAGCAGGCAAGCAGAAAGGCAAAAGCTGAGGCATCACAGAAACCTGTTGCAGCACCTCACCTACAGACCTCACCAACGTTTTAAGACAGGGGTGCACACTGATGCACAGGACTAAGCACATCTTGGCACCACGCTGCGTCCTTCCAGGCCACCCTCCATGTCCCCAGCAGCAGGCAGGGCTAGCAGTGCTGCAGACACAGCTCAGGGTTGACAGGGACCTGCGATGTCTCTGGCATCTCCTCGCCTAGCCCAGGCAGCTGCTCTTTCCCTTGGTCTGACCGGACTATGCTGCCAGAAGCAGTGTAAATATTGAAATGGAAAAGAGAGCAGAAAGGAGGACAGACGAGCCGAGACCTTGAGCTCAGAGTCCTTGGCTGAAGCTGTCATGCTCCATTAACATCACTAGCTTAAAGTGGACACCATCAGAGGGTACCAAAGCTTTAACCTCCAAAGCACCAACCATTCACAAGATATGCTTCCCTCCCCCCGCTTTAGACTACTCTACTCCTCTCCACCCATGCCATTCCACCTACCCTTCGCCAATCATACCCTGCCCTGAAGGCCAAGGCAATAAAAGGCACCAAACTTTCTTGATAGTTAAGGCAGACAGCCATGGTTGGAGAGGTAATCTTGTGGAAGAACAGGGAAAGTGTAAATAAGCAGTTTGTTCAGACCGGGATTGATCCTTCTGCGCTTTTTACCCTGGGGAACCAATCTGGAGAGTTTCAAGCCAAAGCTATGCTATATATTTCTGAGGGATTAGTGTAAAGAAGCAGGTGGTTTGTGATCCATTAACAAGTCAGAGGAGGTTAAGCCTCGCAAATCACGAGATATGAAATAGGAAGTTAGCAGATGTGAAAATCTATCTAATCCCAAGCCTCCGGCTAATCAGAAAAGCAAAGCAAAACCCCATTATGTGTAGTTGGATAGGGTTAATGGACCAAAATCCCGTGGAGTTATGACAGGGATGAACTGTGCTCAAAATAGGCTTCAAAAAACCAGAAAGAATAAAGGAAAGACATGAAATCCTAGCAAAGACTTTCCTATGCAGCTCTTACATTTAAGTTTCTGTTTTATTGTGAGGAACTCTGCAGAAAAACAGGACTTCAGAGAAGTGAATGCAGTCTAAAAAACACAGGAAAGATGCAAAATACAAACCATCGCCTTCAAACCAGGCAAGCAAACAAACCACTTCCTAGAATAGTATAGTGAACCACTAAGGTCCAGGGCTTTGCCATTATTAACTTACATGACAGAGCCTTTGGCCACTTACGATCACAAATTTTAGCTCAGTCGCACTCCAGAGCAGGCCGTCTGCTGGCAGGCTTCCTCCTCCTTGCCAGCCCTTGGCCAAGTCCACAGCCCACAGTGAAGGCAAGAGCCACTCGGCTCACACACCAAGGCAAATCAGCAAACCGGTCCAAGACCTGCACAGCTACTAATGCCAGAGCAGCCATCACAAACATGGGCATTTTAACTTTGTCTTAAGACAACCCTATGCTCAATTCGCTGAGTTAGACCCATAATTAATGAAGTCTATCTGGAGGGCAGGGAGGGCAGAATAAATCAGTGTCTCCTTACTGGTCAGCAAGCATTGATTTCATTGATTCATAGACTCAATGAAACAAGATTGTATGTTGTTCCATTGAGTTGTAAGCTAATAACTAACATAACTTGGTAATTGGTTATGACCTCCTATGCCAATAAAGTCATTTAACTAGGATAAACCAGTCTTCTAAAGTTGCTTTCTTAAACTAGCTGCTTCTCAACAAAAGCTACCCCACTACTATGCTACCCCATGCTAATTTTCCACCACCACTCTCCTGTCTGCCATACACAAGGGCAATGAAGACCCCAGCCAACTCCAAGGACACCTTATTCAGCCACATGGTAGGCCACAAACTGCCAATCTTACAGTATCACAGATACTGTTCTGGGAGTCGGGAGCACCCAACTTTGAAAACTGGCTTCCTCTCAAAATGCTTGGGAGGGTTTCTAGTCCATTCCATCCTAGAGAGCACATCTCAACAAGCAGAAGTTAACCATTTCTAGCACTTTAATCTCTTCTGAGTGTTCAGGGTGGCTTCAGTTGCCTGCTCAGACACTCACAGCTCAGCTCAGCGTGGCCCCAGAGCAGCTCCTCCACCCCACGCAGCCAGCAAGTCATTCTCCAGCAGAATCTGCAGCGATTCCCCAAACAAGGTAGCTCAAAGACCATTAGTACTCTAGGCGTGCTCTGTTTTAGCAAAGGAAATTGGTCTAGCAAAACAAAGGGAATGGAGACACTGAATGGTCAGATCACTGACCCACCTACTCCACACTGCCTCCAAGTCCAGTAAGGGTACCAAGCCCTCAGGGGACTCAAAGTATCTACTCCTTTCCATTTATGCTGGCTTTAATCTCACAGCAGTTAAAATAATAATTACCATGGAAAATTAATTGTATACAAGAGCATACACCCATCTATCCATCCTCCACCTTTGTCTGCTTCTTTATAAGACTGCATTCAGTATGCTACAGCCAGAGGCATGGAAAGGACACAAGTGAAGAGAGCACATCTTTCTGTTCCTAGCTTCCAACTGTGGATGTAAACCAAGCAAAGTACTTCAAACCTGCACTTCTATAATGGTCACATCACCTCTTCCACCTGCCCCACCCCTTTCCCAAATTGAAGCTTTCAAAACAAATTCAAGTTCTCAAGACACATTTGTCTGAAGAGACCTTTTTAAATGCTAGTGCCAACACGCAAACTGAGACTAGCTCCAAAAGCACCTCACATGGGACCTACAGAGAGAAACACTGACCCTGGCGCGCACTAGCTGTTTAGGTCAACATTGTTAGCACCCTTGTTTCAGCACAAACCCTACCTCCTCTGCAGCTGTGGGCATGGCTTGACGACTACAGCACCTTTTTAATACACAAGCATATTCTGATTTCCAAGACATTTATAGAAACTATTCACTGCTGTATGAAGTACTGCTGTACAAACCATTTATCAGCCGGCTGAGATCAAGTGTCCTGTTTGTTTGCACCCTGGTTCCTGCAGAGGCTGTTGGCAATGGCATACCTATTTAAAGGTATTATTTCTAGGACTATGATGCCACTCTACAACGTTTAAGTATACCTTCCTGATGCAAGCAGGTTTGAAAAACAACTTGGCTGTGGAATCTCTCCCAGTTCTCCTTCTTGTGGGACATTCAGGTAACCTCAAATGCAAGGGAAGGACAGAATCAGCTCTCACAGTGATGTCAAACGTTTTTGCAGACAACCTGAGCTCTCTCCATCAGGAAGCCCATTTGGGTCAGCCAACAAGAAAGTGGTGAAAGGTTCCTTGCAGAGCTTTCCAAACCTCCATGAAGGCACAGCCCTATCTTATACATGCACAACTGTGCACCATATATGCAGATAAAAAGCTGGTGTTGTTTCAAAGGGGGGGAGCAAGGGGGGGGGGGAGAAGGGAGTGTCAGCAGTTTCCATTGGCTCCAGCAAGAGGAAAAAAACCAAAATATAAAAAAGAAGCAATTTCCCTAAGCTAAATATAGGAGCAGGAATGGAGAGGAATCGGACGTCAGTATCACATTTACCCGAAGTATCTGACTCACTAAGTCAGCAGCAGTGGATCACTCCATGCGGCTCCCCCCACCTTTACTTCTGTCTTTTCTCCTACTGGCTTCACTCCTGCTCCTCCCAAAACCCTAGTTCCTGGGCATTTTACTCTTCTCATTGTCCTCTTGTTTCCCCACACATCCCTCTAGTATCAGCTGCCTTCCCCCAGCTACCTCCTTCTTCACCTTTCTTCAGTAAGCTAATAAAAAACAGATTTGTGCAGAAGTCAGTTTTCCTCTTTCCTTCTTCTGCAGGCCACACTCTCCTCCAGAGAGCCTGGGAAAATTAAAAGCCCGTGATAGCATTCCTTTCCAAGTTATCCATCAACTCAGTGTTGCCCTATCTTGTGGGACATGTGACAGGAGGCAGAGTTCATGGGTCAAGTCCTCCTCTCCTAAATGCATGCAGCCTATGCTATAAAGAGGATGCTGTATGGAGGAAAGAAAACTCCATTAAGACATCAAAACAAATGTTGGCTTTCTTTTTTCCCCCACAATATATTCCTTTCATGCTGCTGCAAGAGTAAATGAAAAGGGCAAACAGTCCCATCCCTTCAAAATCGGTCCATTTCTCAATTTCTGGCTCATACTCTGCTCTCTTCCCCCCACCCAAAGCTATTCAAATGAGAGCACAATAGCTTCCTACGCACTAAATGCATGAAAAAGAAAAAAGACATTGATAAGAACAAAATCTTTTTTACACTGCACTGGTTGCCAAGGGAAGCTTGATCAGAGTGAAGCAGTGTCTACAAAAGCTGGTGTTAATTTTCTCTGTGGCAACTCTTCCTGCCAAAAAGCTTCTTTAAATCATAGCCAGTACTGGGAGTGGGTTAACAGCGATGAGAGAGGATGTGCATGCTGACTATGTAACTGAATAGGTATTTTCATGCAAGCTATATTAATTAAATGCATGCTGAGAAGAAAGATGTTTCTGTTGAGAGGTTAAGATTTGGGTGTTCCTGCCTGAGCAGAAAAGCCTTTGGAACTCCCTGCACCATACCATGACCAAGAAGACTTGAAGGGTGGGAGTCAGAGATGGAGCTAAATTCATGCTTCAGAAACCAGCACAGGCTAATGAAAAGCTGCAAATTCTGAGCAAGAAACCCACTGTGAAAGAGATTGATACATTTAGAGTGTCGCTAGGCTAACAGAGAAGGAATTTTTGATTGCCAACCAGGGATGTGTTTGTTCTGTTTAAAAGGCTGTGTGGCACCCCAAACCTGCAGGAGTGGGAGCTCAAACACACCACAGAACAGGCTCTGCTCTGAAAATCCACAAGAATGGCCACACCAGGCCAAACTAAAGTCCAACATCTTGCCTCCAGAAGCCCAGGCCTAGGGAAGAACTGGGCAGATTTTAGAGATATTTGTCCAGGCTTTTCTTCCAGCCTCCAGAAATTTGACATTCAGAGATATCTTAAGCCAGTGGGCACCCACGCACAAGAAGAGGAAGAACAGCACAGTAAATTGAGTTTATAAGAAGGCAGAGCAGAACTGACAAGAAGGATTTGTAGGTATAATCCCCAAAGGAACAATGGCACCCTCTGCTCCTCCCACCATTTCAGCCTATTGAATTCACATCACCCATTGCATCGGCTGATAGGGCAGACGTGTCCAGCACAAGGGAACATGAGATGAAGGAGCCAAATACTCTCTGTCTCTGCCCAGTGTCATTTGCTTTGCATAACCACAGGATAGTGCTCCGATTACTTTCCTCAGCTGAGGTAGGGTAATACCAGCAACAGCTCCCTTCTCATTCAACCTTCAATGGACGGAGACAGAAGAGCAAACCATGCAAGAGAACAAATACTACATCCGCAAATATGGGAACCTCAAAATGCCCACACACACCCCTAAAAAACCCACCAAGTGTCTATGCGATCTGATGACATCCAGAAAAACAGACAACTGCTGTCCCCCACCACCTGGCAAGGATGCTGCCATCCTCATGATCTGCTGCTGCCAGTGTGGTTTGTGCCTGCCTACATGCACAAGCTCTGCTGCAGGTGAGGGGACAGGGCCCAAGAAGCAGCTTCGCAGCTCCTGCCCTTATCAGGGCCTTATCAGGGCCAACATAAACTCCTGCCGTGCACAGCCGATAGCTTCCAACAGCAGCTCTCAAGAGCCCCTTTACACCTGCCAGACTCTAAAACAACCAGCCATGTATCCAGCCTCAAGCTGCAGATGGCAGAGAACAGACGCACAGATCTGAAAATACACACAAAACACTTTAAAAAGACTTTAAAAAAACCCACACATAAATGGATTAAAAGATCCAATAAGAAGCAGAGATTGTGACTGTACGCCAACCAGTCCAGGCCTCTCTTGCATACACATAAACACCACTGAGGCTTCAGCTTTACCAGGAACAGAGGAGAAACTCTGCAGGAGTCTTCCTGCCCACCTCCTACCAGAGCAAGGGAACTGCCTGCCCACAAGGACTGGCTGCAGTGATTTCTAGCAGGTCCAGCCGATCTTACTGCAACTTATCCTCGCCACCCTGGAACTACCACACATGGAAAACTCCATCTTAGCACACAAACCTCCAATGCTAGGTTATTTCAAGGTCTCTTTTTAAAGGAGCAGAGCAGAAGAGGGAAGAGGAGGAGTTTTAAAGTCCGCAACCCTTCTGACACTGGGCAAACATAAGGCAGAGTGATGATTCAGGAAAACAAACTCAGACTCCACGCTTCGCACGAAATGGATGCAGGGACAAAAGACAGCCAGGGTCCTGTCACCCGCAGGGAAAGCTGTGCGCAACTCCACAGCAGCCACGCTGGAGCCAGAGACGCAGCAGTAGTGCCCTCAGGAGAGCCCTGGCTTTTCACAGAGCTGCACAATAAGGAGGCACCTTTTCTGGGAGGCAAAGAGCTAAGCCAGACAGAGATTGTGAAAGACTTGGGCAAGAAGAGCGTGTGGGGAAAGCAGAGGGGAGAAACAGGCTCAGAGGAAAACCACGGAATTTAAACCAGCTTACCAACTGGGAATCATTACAGTTGCAAGGAAGATGAAAATTATTCCAGTTAATTGTTATGGCTCACGGCTGCCTAGTCACCAGTGATTCAGCAGGAACTTCACCTTCAAAACATCCTGATTTCCTCTGACACTCCAAAGCCAGGAAAGGAAAAAAAACTCATGGATGAGAAACTAGGGATAAAACCCTGCCCCAGCAGAACTGGGGACAGGCCATCTCCCCTGCCTTGCAGAATATCCCACCTCTCTTCCAGCCTGCAGCTAAGGTAGGTGGAACAGTGAAGCCTCGCAAAGCAGCAGCTGTGCATACACACAGTGAATTGCCTGTCAGCTTGCTTGTCTGACAAGCTTCAAAGGACGTAAAGCACTAATGACAAATGCATGTGCACAGACATATATATGTGCATAGGTATATATGCACACACATGCAGGCTCATGGCTGACTATAACACACACATATACATACAGTCCACATTCCTCCCTCCAAAACCACTCACTTCCCCAGGGGCAGGGAAGCAATGCCACCAATACACCTACATGAAGCATTAAATCAACTGGGCTAGGAGTAGGAGTTGCAGAGCAGGGTTTTATTTCAGCACTCTTGGCAAACGCCCACTGAACGTTGCAAATGAGCACCAGCCCTGGGGGCTAGAGCAATGGGCAACTGATGATAGGAAGGCTGGAGGAATAAAAGGATCACTGAGACAGTTCATGACAAGAAAATGCGCTGATCAGTCAGACAGGAGAGACTGAGAAGCAGTAGAAAATGGAGCCTTGAGCCGAACTTGGCTGGTCCCAGGTACGACCAAGAGAGATGAAACAAACAGCCAGAACACGGCTGAAAACCTGAAGAGCTTTGCACAAGGCAGGGAATGCAACTTTTTCCAGGATGGATGCTACAGAATCACTGCATGCTGTGTTAATTATTGAGAAAGAACTTGTCTCCATATGCTGAGGTCTCCTCCCAAAGTTATGGCTGTCACGGGCAAAACAAGTGGAAGAGAACAACTCTCCGTCCTGACAGACCAGCCAAGACACCTGCTTTGGGGATCTCTTGCTCCCCAGTTGTGCTCCACCCCTCCACTTGCTCTCAAGACCCAGTCCCTCTTCCATCAGCATCTGGCTGACAGCCCCAGATTTGCCATTCTCAGCAGCAGGCTGTAAGCTTCGTACTGAGTCTGAAAGGCCTCAGGCTTCCTGGGCTTGCTTGCTCTGAACTTTTCTTGACCTGCCTGTAGCTCTGTTTTACTTGGTTGAGCTGTGACAGCAATTTCTCTAACTGACCAGGTGTCTATGGCTAATTTGTTTTGCCTCTGTTTATCTTTGTGCGCTACAACCATAGTTTTATATAAATAACAGTAACAAGCAGTTATTTTATGTAGACTGAGATATTTACAACTAACACAACAATGTAGTGGAGAGAAATGCAGGCATGGTATGATAGCAGAGGCCTTGAGAAGTGGAGATGCGGGGATGCAGTGTAAAGGAGATGCAGAGGAGAACAGGCATGGGATGATAAGAGATGAGGCACATGCTTGGCAGAGGAGACCCCACAGCTGTGAGCAACTCACCCACGGTCTGTTAAAGAAATACTGACCTGGGGCTGAACAAAACAGGTTTTAGGGGTAACAAAGAAAACAAAGAAATAATATTCAACATGCATGAAAGACACCATACATAGTGAATTCAGAAGCATCATGGAGCTGCAGACCAGCTAAAAAAAAAAAGAAAGGTGTGAAAATGTGTTAGCAAACATAAAAAATGACCCAGGTGGATCCTGGAGTGAGGAAGAATCCAGCAACATCCACATCATACTCCTCCCGGTGAAGGAGTACAAAGGCTGAAGATTTATGGTGCTACCCTCCAACAACTGAATTTAAGATCCAGAGCAACACAAGGGTGAGCATAACACCAGGAAAAATTAATAGAAACAAAGAAATGTGTTACAGCTTTAGTTGCATTATCACAATTACTGAGACTTTTTCTATATAGAAGCATTCAAATGCATTATTATTCTTTTTCTGTAATAATTAGTGGTAAAATGATTCTTTGAGTGTTAAGCATTCAGTTATACTAACAATAAATTCTTGCCTTTCTTTATTTGTACACACACGCAGCCCGCATATATAAGGTGTGCTTTCTCTTTGCCCATAAACAACACTGAGCGTAACAAAGCCCAAGGGGAGTGCCTCAGGCACTGCAAACATGCAGATCTAAGGGAAGAGAAAGCTATGAAAGACAAGTTGAAGAAAAAAAAAGAAAAAAATATTTTAAAACCCCAGGCAAATAGCAGTTCAGAGGGAAAGGCAAGAAAGATAAAGAGAAGCAAAGTTTACAATAAAATTCCTGCAGAATAATGAAATCTGCCATCAAGCGCTGAGCAAATTCAGCTCTCCAGCCCAAGAGTATAATGAGAGAAGATGGGAGCTGTCTCTGAAGGCACCCTCCTGGGAGCAAGCAGCTCCCTGCAGGGATTCACAGACCCAGCCGGGCTTACATGGGAACATCTGGCTCTACACTTCAGGTCTGCACCGACTTCTCTGCAAGAGCAGTTCCCACCACACCACAAAGCCTCAAAAGCTGAGTGTCTTCCTTTAAAATCAAGTCCCAAAGGAAAAATATATCCCGCTTGCAAACAATTGGCCAACACCTCCATTTCCAGCAACAAGCGCAGCCAGAGTATTCCCTCATTGTGCCTGAGCAGCTCGGGAGCAGGGAAAAAGATCTATACATCAAACTAATCATCTGGGGCAGACGAACATGACAGCTCATGGCAGATGCCTCAGGGCTTTAATTGTTTTACCATGAGCAAGCAGTGTACTCGATATTAAAGTGGCATCCATCAAAGGACCAAAACAAGAAGTAATACAATTTAACTCTTTCCCTGTTCTTATCTAATTAACCTTTTGAAAGAAGTAGACTGAGGCAGGCCTGTCTCCCAGCCCCCTCCTCACCACCATCTCCCTTCAGAGGATGGCCACGCAGAGGGTAAGGAAGGCGCTGGGAAGGCCCCTCCAGTGCCCATCGACCCGGCGTTGATCTCTCCTGCATTCCAGAGCAGATGGCAAAAGCCCCCACTGCGGCAGAGAAACTAGAGCAGCTTTTCCTCTTGAATGCTTCAGTAAGCATAATCCTTGCCATATCTCTGTAAGAGTGTCAGAGAAAGAAAAAAAAAAAACAACCAAACCTGCTTCTTCGAAAGCATGGAGTTAAAGAATCACCCACTCAAATGGTTAGTTGTTTTCGGCTCCTCTAGGCACAGGCAAAGCTCACAGCCGCCTCAGGCAGCAGGGCAGCAGGCTACCAGGGCCAGCAAAAGGGCAAAAAGCCTCCTGCCAACCCTGCCTGTTCAGAGCCCTACAAGGTCAGGCTGGCAGATGCTGAAAGAAGGGGCAGGGAGAAACCTGCTTCTCCCCACAGCTGCTGTCGGTGCCACAACCCACGAGAAGTCTGCTGTGGCTCCTGGGCCCAAATGTCCAGAGCTCTTGCTGGCTCCCTGCCCCAGTCCCACCACTCCTCAGAGCAGGAACAGCTCAGACGTTGCCACATTGGCAAAATTCATTTCTGCTTATGTTATCTCTTTAGAAGCCTTGTGACAGCTCTGGCTGTAACAGAAGGTGAACATTTACCGCTGCTTTGCCTGTATCTCAGTGTAATATAGAGCATTTTAAATGCACCAAAACTTTTCTTCAGAGTAGCTAATGAGCATCAGTTGTCAGGAGACCTGAAAAGATAGCATTTGTGGAAGGAGAAGCAATCATGATAAAACTCAGTTTTGCTTTCTCATATATCTACATCTCTCGTCAGAGAAACGTGGCCAGGTTGGAGTCCAAGACTAAGAGGCGTTAGGTCAGCATTGCAAAAGCGTAGCAACTGACACTGAAGGCAAGGAAGCGGCCGGTGTCAGCTCTGGTGATCCTTGACTGTCAGCCAAAAGAACCAGGTTCAGGTGCACAACAGGGTGGTGCATGTGTGCACGCATTGCACGGCACGGCTTCCAGCACTCGCCTAGCGGGGAGGGCTAAGTCCTACATCTGGTTCCTAGGCAATAGTCAGGGTACGTCTGGGCATGCTTACAATAAACAAAATACACCGCTCCTTGGCACTTCTTAGCTGTCCTAACATGATGCTCTTTCACCTTTAACTTGTTGCCTGACACCAAATGAAACCCAAGACCATCTACAGTGCCAGATCTTCCAGGAAGAGGAAAATGACCAGCTCCCTGTTCTTAACACCTAGTGATGGGATATGTCCTTTGGACTGCATGTACTTCTTTTAAGTTAAACTCTACGATTTGTGTCAAGGTTGCCAGGAGACACGCTGCCTGTTTTGAGATTCTTAGAAAGGGTGGAGCTCAGCTGAGGCGGCTGGTATCTCATTTTCATCCCAGACTTTGCTATTCAGTTCCTATTCCCCCCCTCCCCGCTCTTATGCAAGCTGAGGACTTGGCTCACAAGCAAGTCGTGTTGCCGCACCAAGGCACTGGTTGCTAGGAGGTAAACTGCTGGAGAGATACAGAGCAGGTAGAGAAGAGAGCAGGTTGCTACCTGCAGGTACACAGGTTTTCGGGCACTCCTGCTCTGTGCCATCCCCCTCCTTTCTCAGGCAGTGGGCAAACCCCAGGGGCCTGCAGAGCTTCAAGCTGAGAAAAGGCCTATATGTTCCAAAATAGCCAAGGCAGCGTGGGCTTTGCAACCACTCTTCTTCCCTATTTCATTAGCATGCAATAGCTTTCCAAATCTGTCAAAGCTTCCCACTTGCAGAGCTCTACCAGAGTGTTTAGCTCTGTTATTAAATAAAGTAGACGTGCTTATTCTCTCGCTTCAATTTCTTTGCGCATAAACTGCAAGTGACCCTCACCACGGGACTGGTCTGGAGGTTTTTTGCCTTTTTTTTTTTTTAAATAGTGACTTCCCTTTAGTTCACATGCTGGTTAATGAGATCAAAGCACAAAGCAACAGACTGACCATCTACATGGGATTATTTCTAGCTTGCCTCCCCCAATTTAAAAATCAAATCAGTACAATTGGCACAGGGAAAGATTGAGGACAGTCAGCATTTCTCTTAATAAGGCAGGTTATAGTCAGATATGACCAATATAATCATTAAAACAGCAACTGCTGTAGGTATTCTGACAGGCATGATAAGACTCTCACATTGAGAGTACTGGAATATTTGCCCTGGAACTAAGATGGAAGGAGTAACAAGCATGCACTATATAGTTCTCCTTAATATGGTTTGTCAGGCAACCCAAACAGCAGCAAACTCCCAGGACTCCTTCAAGAAGCCCTACCTTTCCCTGCTCGCAGCCTCAGGAATCCAGCACAGGGAAGCTTCAAGGGAAGTTAAGTGCTTTTTCTTTGTCACGAGAATTTTCATTGCAGCCTTGCAAAGATAAAAGCATTCCCACTTCCCTGCTCACGCTTTCTTCATCACTAACATTTTTGGCAACAGCAAGAATCCACACTCACATAACCCTTCTTGAGGGCTCAGCTAACACTTCTGGCCCCCCAACACACACACTGCACAGGCAGTGCCTGGACCTGCCACACCAGTTGTGTAAAGGAGCGTGGGACTGAAGCTATGGAACTAGACCTGCCCTACCCACACTACTAAACTATTTACGGCTCGCTCACAGCACCGTAGCATCACACAGGGAAAGAAAACCCTTCTCCAGGATTTCCATCACTGGAGGTGAGAGCACATTCATGCTGCCTGCATGCATGCTGCAGGCAAGGAGCCTTCTCTGGCCCAGAATAAGGGTCCTGCAATTTATTCTTACACTAAAAACCATCCCCAACTTCACTGTCAGTTGCTTATAGTTAACACAATTATGTGCCACGCTGTGGTACTGAAGGGTCAGAGTTCAAAGGTATATAGTACAGGAGAGGAGAGGGGTAGAGCAAGAAAACTTTTACTTATTTCCTTGAAGTAATCAAACAAATTTCATGTAGAAACGCTCTGATGTTCAGGGGGAAAAAAAAAAAAAAAAAAAAAAAAAAAAAGGCAAAAGGCACAACTGAAGAGATCCCTATGCAATCTCCATCCAATTTCCTTCTACAAAACCATTCTGAGAGCATCTCTTTCCACTCCCACCCTATTCTGCTCTCCTCTCTCTGTCAAGAACTGGGCTTGCTCAGTGCTGGCAACAGGTACAAAGGAGGACACAGAGGCAGTAGACTTGGCAGCATCTGGTGTTCTTTACCTTAATCACGTCCTTAACTTTCTGTGCATATACCTACCACCATGTCACCCGAGCTCATGTCCCACGCGTGGAACCAGCTGTGGGACGTTCAGCAGGAGCAGCACACTACAGAGGTTCTTAAGAAGCGGCACAACATGTCTTTGTGGACTCTACCACCTTGAGGGCTAGCTAGTATGTGATGTTGGGAGAAGAGCATCCAAACTAGCAAGACTAAGGATTGCTGTACAAGACAGCACTTTTTAAATCATCTTTTTTTTAAGTCATCTGTTTAATACCCAGCACCTATTATCTAAAGCTCCATAAGGGAGAAAATAGAAAACTGTTACACTTATTTTTAGAAAAAGGTGCAAGCTGGGAGAAGCAAAGTGATTTTCTCTACCACCCAGTCCCGTGGCAGATCAAAAATAGAGAAGAAAAACTCAGTTCTCCATGCCCTACAATACATTGCCTCTTCCACATTGCTGGCTTTTTTCAGAAAAGTCTTCCTGTCCTTCAGACAAACTCTCACCATCATCCCAAATACAGAACAACATACTTATGGTGAGACCCCACCTGGAATCCTGGGGTCCAGCTCTGGAGCCCTCGGCACAGAAAAGACATGGACCTGTTGGACAGGTCTAGAGGAGAGCCACAAAAACAATTAGAGGGATGGAACACCTCTCCTGTGAGGACAGGCTGAGAGAGTTGGGGTTGTTCAGCCTGGAGAAGAGAAGGCTCTGGGGAGACCTTATAGCAGCCTTTCAATACTTTAAGGGAGCTTATAAGAAAGATGGGGACAAACATTTTAGTAGGGCCTGTAGCAACAGGACAAGGGATAATGGTTTTAAAGTAAAAGAGGGTAGATTTAGACTAGATATAAGGAATAAACTTTTTACGATGAGGGTGGGGAAACACTGGAACAGGTCTCCCAGAGAGGCAGTGGATGCCCCATCCCTGGAAACATTCAGGGTCAGGTTGGATGGGACTCTGAACAACCTGATCTAGTTGAAGATGTCCCTCCTCATTCCAGGGGGTGTTGGACTAGACGACCTTTAAAGGTCCCTTCCAACCCAAACTATTCTACGAGTCTATGATTTTCCTGTCCCCAACCCTGTAATTTTGAAAAAAAGGGGGGGGGGGGAGGAAGGAGGAGTAGAGTTACCAGCTCAGGTCTGAACTGAACCCAGTTTTCAGCTCAACTCAAAGCGAGGTTGCCCACATCCCAAGGAGATGTTCTCAGGCAATTTGTTCTGGGGAAAAGCACCTGCTCCCACTCATGCACTCCCTTTCTCCACAGAATTCTTGGTGAACAAATTTGTGAAATGTTTCCCAAAACGTTTCATTGCAATTGGACCACTCCTTTGGAAAATTCTCAATTTAATCTAAATGTCAAAAACCATCTGGCAACCTAAACAGGTCAAGGCTTCCTGTTGTGGCTTTTAGGGGTTTGTTTAGGGTTGTTTGGGGGTTTTTTTGTTTGTTTTTTAAACAGCAGCAAACTCTGCTACCAAGGGTCACCAGACTTCAGCTTCAATTCATCCCTGAGCCTAGAGAGCCAGTACTGCCTATCACCACGGTGGGTCCTCCCACTGGAAAGGCTGCAAGGAAGCACAAACTGCTGCTCCTCGCTTGGCAGGGTTGCTGTAACAACACCGGGATGCAGCAGCACGCTCCTAAGCTGAGCACAGCTGCAGAGTCCAGCCCTTTCCAGGTGCCTGACATAAAGGAAGAAGCATGGAAAAAACGTGCTTTAAAGCACAGAAGCATGGATGAGCACAGGCTCACCCCAGATCGGATGGGGTGTACAAAGGAAGCACTTTGGGAGAAAGGGCTCATATCACGTGGCTTCTGTAGAAAGACAGGATAAACAGGCACGTTGGTACCTGGTGGCTTGAGGAAGGATGCCATATCAGACCTACTGCTGATGACAGATCCTCAAATAGTAACTGTGGGACAAAGCGTCACATTTCATCTCTATTTCTCCCGAGGCTGTAGCAACCAGCTACAGAACAGCAACCCACCCCTTTGTAACATGAAGGCTGGATTGACGTATGGCACTCTGGAGAAGCAACCAGAAGCTCCGTGTACATCAAAACAGCAGCTCTATGTACAGCGAGACGGCAGCTTGTTTTAAAGGGAGCTGGCAACACCAAACATCAGCACTGCCCTGACTAGTTTTTCAATATCAAGTGCGACACAAGGTGCAATGTCACACAGGGTCTGAAGCCAAGCGTCCCACAAGATTCCCGCTGTCCACCACAAGAGCTTCAACCTACTCCACTCCTGATGAAGATGGCATTAACCACCTCCCCAGCCAGCAGCTGAGCTCTCAGAGCCAAAGACTCATGCTCCCAACACCTTCCCTCCAGCAGTCTGACAGCACCCTGATGCTGCAGTCTTCGGTGCATGCCGCACAGACAGCAGCACTTTGGGCAGAGACTTGACACAGTCTCCCTCTCATTTAGTAAGCAGCTTTTCTGCCCAGCTATTTTGAGGTTTTGTCCTATTTTTCTCCCTTCTCTGCTGGGCAGCAAGTTTGCTGCAGGTCTGGAGCTTCACAGCTATCTCATTATTTAAGATTCTACCAAATTCTACATCCTCAATTGTTTGTCACAGGTAAAGATTTTAAATTAATTAGATGTGACAACAAAAGCACATACATACACACACACCTGGGGGCTGGCTGATGGAAACTTGTGGTGGGTTGACCCTGGCTGGATGCCAGGTGCCCACCAAAGCCATTCCATCACTCCCTCTGCCACATCAGCTGGACAGGGAACAGAAAATATAACAAAGGGCTCATGGGTCGAGATAAGGACAGGAGAGATCACTCAACCAATTACCATCACGGGCAAAACAGACTTAACTTGGGGAAAATTAACTTGGTTTATTGCAGATCAACCAGGGAAGGGTAATGAGAAATAAACCCAAATCTCAAAACACGTTCCCTCCACCCCTCCCTTCTTCCTATGCACAGCTTCACTCCTGCATTCTCTACCTACCCCCCCCCCCCCCCAGCAGCACAGGGGGACGGGGAATGGGGTTTACGGTCAGTTCATCACATGTTGTCTCTGCCGCTTCATCCTCTTCAGGGGCAGGACTCACCACACTCTTCCCCTACTCCAGTGTGCGGTCCCTCCCACGGGAGACAGTCCTCCATGAACTTCTCCAACACGGGTCCTTCCCACAGGCTGCAGTTCTTCACGAACTGCTCCAGCATGGGTCCCTTCCATGAGCTGCGGTCCTTCAGGAGCACACTGCTCCAGCATGGGTCCCCCACGGGGTCACAAGTCCCGCCAGAAAACCTGCTCTGTGGGCTCCTGTCCACAGATCCGCAGGTCCTGCCAGGAGTCTGCTCCAGCACGGGCTTCCCATGGGGTCACAGCCTCCTTTGGGAACCCGCCTGCTCCGGCGTGGGGTCCTCCACAGGCTGCAGGTGGAGATCTGCTCCACCGTGGACCTCCCTGGGCTGCAGGGGGACAGCCTGCCTCACCAGGGTCTTCCCCATGGGCTGCAGGGAAATCTCTGCTCCAACGCATGGAGCTCCTCCTCCCCCTCCTCCTTCACTGACCTGGGGGTCTGCAGGGTTGTTTCTCTCACATCTTCTCACTCCTCTCTCTGGCTGAATTTTCTGTGCTGCAGCATCTTTTTCCCCCTTCTTAAATCCGTTCTCCCAGAGGCACCACCACTGTCACTGATGGGCTTGGCCTTGGGCAGTGGCGAGTCCATCTTGGAGCCGGTTGGCATTGGCTCTGTTGGACATAGGGGAAGCTTCCAGCAGCTTCTCACAGAAGAGCCACCCCCCCGCTACCAAAACCTTGCCACACAAACCCAATACAAAACTGCCTGGAAGTGGATTTGACAGGCTTGACTCCATTCTGCTAAGGACTTAAACCAGGGGAATTTGCCTGCAGCTCTAGGCGATCACTAGTATTGCTTCATTTGCATCTTCATCTCCTCTTCTGCCAAACCAAGTGAGACGGTTCAACTGGATCAATACACAACCGTTCGGCAAACAACTCTACTTTTCAGGTGCAGTTTTATTAGAGACATGGATTCAATGTGGAAGAGTCTCCAGCACTCACAAAAAGGGAGACCAAGCAAAAACCAATTTAGAAATTATTGCCTAGCTGTACAGGCATGTGGAAACAGCCCAGACAACTAAGACTGTGCCTACTCCATTAGGCAGGGTCTCTTCTGTCTGAAGTGCAATGATGGGGATTCAGGCGTGGACCCAGCTGCTACCTACATGGGAAGAGGGCAATTGCTCCAGGACTGTATGATTGTTACCTGTTAATCTCACAGGCCAACAGCAAGAGAGAAGGGGTGAGGCCATAGCCCCCCTTCAATCCACCTCTGCAAATTAAAATATCAAAGTTACCATTCTTTGGCCTGAGAATAAAGCACTGTTGCAAAGGGGATCTCCATTCTCTTGTCCCAAGTGCAAAGAGTTTGCTCACTTGCCAGAAACTAAGACTGGATTGGCCTTCCTCAGCCCACCTTCCCTGCCTAATCTACATTAATAAAAGCAAGGAGTGAAAGGAAGTATTTTACACTTCAGGTCTTCATGCCTCAGTGCAGATACACTTCTTTCCCTCCAGTGGGCATTTAAGAGGGACATTTAAGAGTTAAACAAAGCATCCCTGCTTCTTTCTGAGAGATCTGCTATTGCTGGGGAAGGAAAAGGGAGGGAAGGGTTTGGGTACTTTCCATCATCTTTTTGGACACCTTCAGGACACTGAAACCTGGTGTTGCTCCCTCTTGGCACAGCAAAATTTGTTTGGTTTGGTTTGATTGCAATGGCCCAACTCAAACCCCGCTGCAGTCACAACCCTTCAATTCAAAATTGTGTTTAACAATCTCAACGAAGGGGATTTTCTTACCTTCCTCTCCGGGTCCACCACTACAATAGTGCCACCTGGAAAATCTCCCCAGATAGCATGTACAAGCACAGTAGCCTCATGCAAGAAATGCATTAACAACAGTCCAGATTCCTGGGAGACAGGGAGGGGAAGAGGTCTAACTCTTGAAAGGCAACTGTCCCATTTTAAAGAGGACTAAGCAAGCTGTCACTGGTGTGGCCAAAGATGCTGAAATTTGCTTTGAACCATAGATGAGAACTTCTCTTCATTTTACGGTATGTTTCCACAGACTTTACAACAGCGCAGGATTCTCCTTTAGAAAAGAACATACAGAGGCAGCCCAGAAACTCTCCTTCAGAAGCTTGAATAAAGTAAAACTGAAGGAGCCAGCACAAGCAGAACTGGATTTATCTACTGGCAACCCAGCAGTTCAAGTATTTCAATGTTCCTCTACCCATTTAAGCTGCATTTGGGATACAATCCAATAGCATTAATGCTAGGGAAAAATTAGTGAAGAACTGTACTTGCACAGAGCAGTAGGGCTTTGCACAAACTGCACATGTACTAAAAGGCGCACTGGGTCTGTAAAGAAGTAGACTCCTTCTGTACCTTCTAAAGGCAACCACCACTGTGGCGTCCAAAGTGATCAATTAGTTAAGAAAAATATGCTCCGAAATAAGGCAGGAACACTTGTTATCTTACAAATTGGGATTTCATTGTCCATGTAGCCACCAATTCTAACCTGGCCACAATGGTCATAAGTCTTGAAATGATCTCAGTTCAGAACAGCATTTTGCCTCGTTCAACGGCAGTCATCTACTAGATCTGCTTCTCACAATTCATTCCTCTACCCCACTGATCAAAACCTTCCACTTTAAAGAGGAAAGAAAGAACAAGGCAACATCATGCCTGGTAAAGTTATGCGATGTTTATCCTAAATGTTATTCTTCCGTTGTGGGTTATATGCAGCTTAAGGTAAAAGGAAATTGTTCTAAGCTGATAATTTATTATGTTGTCCAGTCATCCATCTATATAATGATGGAAAATAATGATTAAAACTTTCCAAGAGACTCCACATGTGGATGGGCAGGAAACCACTTAGCCTTACAGCCTATCTATTAGAACTGGAAAGAAGTATTTGGGAGCAAACCAGCAACCACTTCTGGAAAAGAAAAATCCTCACTCTTTCAGCTTCCAGTGGGATTTACCACTCAGTTATGTGAGACAGCTCCACACGTGCTGAGCAGACTCCTGGCTGGATTAAAACAGATTCACTCATTTCCCGCTGTGCTCCTCCCCTTCCTCCCTTTGCTGGTCACTGCCCTGTCAGTGCAGGACCTCACACTGGATCTGTGGACAGGGAGCCAGGAGGGGCATGAATCAGAAGGGCTGACAGAGTTAAGAGGCTTCCACTCAATACTGCAAACCAGCCAAGGACAAGGGGTGGAACAGGGGGAGACAGTGAAACAAGAAGAGGCGACTGTGGCTCGATCCTGCTGCAGTGCAGGTTGGCACACAAGAGGCTGCTACACTTATGTCCAATACGCATGGCACAGTAGCAGTAAAATAAAATTTGACCCAGACAGCTGTGCAGTTTTCTGATTTTGAACACATCATACCATTATCCACTTCTGAGTATTAGTTGTCCTACCTCAAAAAAACCTCAAGGTGATAAAGCTGAAGCAAGAACACATCTAGGTCTTCAAGAAGATCTTGCGGCAAAAAGCAGCAGGAGAAAAGACTTAATATCTTCATCTTAACTTTGATCGTATAACTCCTTCTGTTACTGTCCCTCCCTTCCTATCTACAAACAAGGGTCATTCATTCTGAAATGGTATAAGAATATGGGGGCATCCAAATCATTGGTTCAGCAGATGTACTGCGCACACACAGAGCTAGACAGGGGGCTGTGTCTGTGCTGGCTACATTAATTTCTGAGAGAAACCCAAAGAAACTCATTTCACTATGTCTCAGAGAAGATTCACTATATTAAACTCATATCTGCCTTCAGCAGGAGTTGCTGTATGTAAAGAGCTAAGCTAGAGAGCTGAAGATGAGGGGAAGAATATGCAAGCTGAGGACGATCAACTCATTACATATGCTATGTATCAAATACCAATTTCCCCAGCAAGGGACACTAATGTGAAAAAACCCTGACTTCTATCAGAATGGCTGGGAATTGATGAGAAGAGCTAGAGAGAGGCTTAAGGTGACCAGAACATAAGAGAATAGCATTTAAAAGACATCACACACTGAACAGCACAAAGCCCTACTTTCTGGCTCCTGTGGAGGAAAAAGCACAGGCTGCTCCCCCAAGCAGGCATGTGCCTCACATGAAGACAAGGTTCCCAACCAGCTATCATGACCAACTGAGAGCAAAGGAAAGAAGAATGAAGAGGAGGAAAATAAATCAGTCAGTCATACCAACCTACAAGGCTTAAAAAACAGCAAACACAACCCCAAAACCAGATAAGCTGACTCAAGCTATCTGAGCAGCTGGTCTAGAATTTAAAAATCGATAGACGTTTCCCCCCCCACTTTTTATTTTTCATTTTTTAATGCTAGTCATCCTCAGAGGATTTTCTTAGCTTTGTTTCCCTTCTTGTTTCTAGGATACAGAACCTCAAGTAGCTACTGAAAAAAAAAAAAAAAAGAGAACAAACCACAATGAGAGAAGAGCAGGGAAAAAGCAAAGGGGAAAAAAAAAACCTGAAGCAAAAGGAGGACATAGCACCAGTCCTGCCACAAGAAGTAAAAAATTCAGTACATTTCTGTTTCCCCCCACACTCCTCACACAAGACCAACTTTGTTACTCACTGCATAACCCTAACAGCAACTTTGGGTTTATTTCACTTGCCAGCATAAGAGCAGGCAAGTGCAGGCAGCAGATGTAAGACCTTCAGAGGGGATGTAATTTTCTCTCCTATGTTGTCTTATCTCCCAAGACAACACCCTTATAAGAAAGTAGTGGCCTAGAATATCTGCAGCACTCAGTGCCTTTAGCCTTTATGGCAGCACATGAAAAAAAAGCCTCCTATAACACAAGCATCCCACCAAAACAATACCAGGGTCAGCACAGCTGCTATCACACACTGCCAGAGCGAAAGCCTCATTAGGATCAAAGAAGAGAAAGGATAAAAGGTTCAAAAGCCAGTGAGAAGGAAGGAAAATAATAATGTAACCCTCAGCTCTTTGGCACCACTGTGGAGTTGGAATGAACTTGGGTTGCATTAGGAACTGCTTCTTTCAGGAGATTCAGAAACTTCTCAGGAGATCCAGAAACCCCAGGAAAGAGAAAATATAGAAAATTACTTTAGGCAACCCAGAGACCAGAGTTAAGATTCTGCTCAAAGAACACCAAAGCTTCTCATGCACAAGTTCTCATTCACATACGCATTCATATGCCTGGTGTGGATGAAGTCAGGGTGCCTGGGGCAACTGTTTTGATCTTAACCAAATGAATCTAGGTATGTTGAAAGTGTTCTTAGGAAAATATAGAGTTGTTACACAAATTCAGCTTTTAGGGGTAGGACAGACTGGAGGAGCAAAGCATCTGCACATCAGGATTGCAAAACCTCTAGATGAGCCAAGGGCTGAGGAAATCACTGGAGTACCTGGCGCACACCTAAAGATGTCCAAGTTGCATGGACAGGTCATGAAGCAACTGTGCATGAGCCATACCCAGTCTGCTACATCAGCCTCATGTAAGAAGCTTGGGTGTCCAGTATATTCAAATAGAAACAAAAATAAACAAAATAACATCAATGTACCAGAAATGCCAGGATTCTTGCAAATCAAGAGAAATTCACTGGAAATGAGAATGGAGGAAAAAAACAAACAAAACCCAACAACAACAAACTGAAGTTGCATCAACTTAGTAAGGTCTGTACCAGTAACCCTTCTCATGTTTTGACTCCTTAACTAACATTGGTTTTGTTAGAGATTGTCTTGACTACAGCAAATCACAACAGCATCACAAAACAGGCCAGCTGTGGCACAAAAGCAGCAAGCCATTAAACTATTACAACACACACCTGGTATATTCCATAGGTTTCCTGTCCAGGCCACGAGATGCTACCACCAACAAGTAAGAACAGGAACTCCCCTGTAAAGCCCTAAGGAACCACATAACCTTTTAATTACCCAAAAGAATCCCCAGGTGTCCTCATGCTTGATTAAATCAATGTTAGGCATGCACAAGCTCATCAGAAGACATCGCTAGTAACAAAACTAATCTATCTTTAGCTATGCAAGATCCCAAAACATCTGTTTACTACACTTGTTTTCTCTCTCTCCTTGCCCTCTTCAAGTGTGAACATATTCAGTGTCAGAAAAGATGCAGAGGAAGAGGCAACACACACTGGAATATATTTGCCTGACTGCAGAGAGTTCAAGCGTAACGGATGCTGTCAAGTGCAGATGTGGATCTCAAATTGCCTGCAGTTTAACAGACTGCCCACTGACAGAAAAAAAGAGGCAATGGGCAGAAATTAAAACACAGGAAATTCCATTTGAACAGAAATGAAAAAGAAAAGAAAAAACCAAACATTCCACTTTTGTTTTGTTACTGTGAGAGTAGGCAAACACTGGAACATGCTGCCCAGAGAGTTTGTGGAGTCTCCATCTTTGGAGATATTCAAAAGCTGCCTGGCCATGGTTCTGGGCAACCTGCTCTAGGTGACCTTGCTTGAGCATGGGGGTTGGTCTAGGTGATCTCAAGAGGTTCCTCCCAACCACAATGATTCTGTGATTCTGTGAACTAGGATATCACCAGGATGGGCAAAAATTTCTAGCCAGTTTTACTGACCCTCATCTCTCATTTTGGCCACAAACGCAGAATCGTTAAGCCTTGCTAGCCTGTTTCTTGTACACTTGCAAATGTCACCTACAATTGTTGTGAAAGTTCCCTTCTTCTAATTCCAGCTTTCATGTCTTAAGAGATGTCCTTCATGTCTTGGAGATACTGCCCTTCCTCTTCTCCTTTAGCGTGCTGACCAGCAGAATAAACTAGGTGAGAGGAAGAGCCAACCTCATATGGACTTCTGCAACCCAGCCACTTGGAACCCCACATAGTGCTCATTAGGCGGTGAAGGCTTTTCCTGAAGAGTCACTCTTCTGTCTTCCCAATCTATTCCCACTACAGTATCATCTTTTCATCCAAGTCATACACATATCCCATCTCAACAGCCACACTTCCACTAGCAGGGTATAATGTTTTTCCTCCCCAGCTTTTCAAAATGCCATCTGTTATGAGACCTCTACCTGCCTCTTTCACAGTCCCTTCAAAAATTTTCAGGGGCTTCATTCTTACAGACAAGTCCCATCCCACAGATCAGTAACAATGACATGCTCTGCTCCTCCATGGACACGTGCCTTTGGGTGAGCTCTACCTTCAGCAAGATCAGGATCTGCGCCCAGATGTCTATGATTTTGCTAAACACGCAACTCACAAAGCCACTTCTCCAGCCCTCAGCTATCTCCTTCTAGGTAACAATTTTGCTGTCCATCAGTCTCCTTCTGGATATCTCTATTTGGACTTAGACTACAGTTGATAGAGGTGTTGCAATCCAGAGAACCCACATGCAAGGGGCTGTCAGCCTGAAATCTTTCTCTGCATTTGGATGAGGAACACGGTAAGTCATAAATTGCAGGGCATATACAAGAAGGCTTTTGTCAATTCATTGTCAATTCAGGCTTTTGTCAATTCATCACCTGCTCCATTAGGTACTTGCTGGCTTGAGCATCGCATGGAGTTATGTGCAAGTTCACCACACTACAGAGCATAGTTTAAAAAGCCCACAATTTAACACCCAGCTTAGAGAAAGAAGAGGAAGAGGGGTTCTAGTAAAAGGGATCCCATTGAAACTGGACAGGTAAAATGCAACCCCTCTCCCTTGCCAGTTACACTAACAGTGCTGAGTCTCATCATTCTCAAAGAATGGTAAATAGCCTCCCTATAGAAGACCATAGCAGAAACACCCTGAATCTTTATGCTGATACTTCAGTCCTGGTTTATCTTAGCTTTGAAGAATGTGGTTAGTGACTCACCCTGCTGGATAAGCAACGAGGCCAGTTCTGGGGTCGCAGGCTAATCCTCTGCCTCCCGACACAGTTATCCCCAACACCTTCTCCAAAGTCACCTAGTGCATGTGAAAAAACAAAACAAGAAGTAATATGAAATAAGAGTGCAGTTCATATGGACCCATAAACAGATGCTGATCGTCTGGTTCATGCTGGCACTGAAAAGAATCCCCTTAAAATGTGATTCCCAAATCACAAAACCTTAAAATTCACTGACAAGCACCCAGGTACAGAAGCAACCCTACTCAGTTTTCAACATAAGCACAGTAAAATACTGCTGGGGTGCAGAGGAGTTATCAATCCACTGATTACTTTGTCTGTGCCAGAGCATTGAAAAGCATTGCAAAGACAGAGGATTGCAAGCAGCAGATAGTATTGGTGAGAAGCTGGAATGCACATTCACTGCCCAGCGATTCCCATCCTCCCAGCAAGAGCAGCAAACCAGTTTCTTCAGAGCTCTTTCCCAAAAATTGTTTCCAGGTTGACCCGTTCTCTTTATTTCCTCCATCCAGTGGCAGGTGTTTTAGCCTGGTCCCAGCCCTGTATTTCTAGGAACTGAATACTCATTTTTTCCCCACATTGCTTGAATTGGAAATCACATCCAGCGGACCAGGGCATCCCTCCCCAGGAATCTCGAAAGACAGAACAGCTTACATGACTGGGTTCGCAAGCCCGCATACCAATGACCCATGCAAGAGACCATAATCCAAAATGCTTGCTTTGTCCCCTGAGCAAATCTCCCACACCTATTTTTAGGAAAATAAAAGAAACGCAGCTAGGAAGAGCTACTTGGAAGGTACAAAGATTCATAGCCATGCCTCTGTGGCAAGAAGCCGGGAAAAGCAAAAACAAAAGGGGAAGGGAGGGGGACAGACAGACACGACACAATATTTTGGGGAGCACTCCCTGGCAGAGAAAGCATCAGAATTTAGCAATTACCCCAAAGCAAAAGGTTGCAGTGGGATTACACTGCACAAAATTTGGTCTGTGGCATGAAAGGACTCAACCTCTGAGCACAAACCAGTTCTCAGCCCTGGGGTTGTTTTGACCGACACAAAAGTATTCTCTTTCCTTTACATTTGCACAGCTTGATTTTATTTATTATATATTTGATGCGTACGTTCCTCCTCAGCCATGCTGTCCCTGCCAAACTCATGGATTTTAATGGGTCACGGTCTTCTGTTTTTAATTATCATCATCTAAGTTGTATATGGTTAATGCCTTAAGGGCATGGACATGGTATAAGAAGTTACTATTGTAATAATTACTACTGTCTTTAATAGCTGCCCTGAAAACTAACATCTTGTATTTATACCAATATGGTGCACAAAAGGCAGGGGCAGGGCAGGTTCCCCACGCCACCCTGATCACACAGCTTACCAGACCTGAGGAGTTCAGCTATAGGGTGAAGAAACAAGGTGTCACTGAGCTCATGGCCCAGGTTACTAGAGACAGTGACAGAAGTAACCCCACACAGAGAACCACCTTGTTTCAACAGGTAAAGCAGGGCTGAGGTGCCACCACTTAAAGTGAGCCATCCATGCTTTAACTAGTTCAAATTTGGCCTGCCTTCAAACCAGTGACATGGAACATGGAAGATTTCATATCCCAGTCACTGGAACAACTTTGTCTTTTTTTCCCTTTTAGTAATAACATACCCCAGATACTTTGAGACAGTATGAGAGGACACCAAATTGTCCCCTTCCCTAGCAAAATTAGTATTTCTGGCAACATGGCTTTTACAAAAATCCACTGGATTTTTGTTTAGTAGAAGAACGTACAATTTAAAATCCATTTACGAATCCACCGGTAACAAAAGGAAATAGTTTTGTTCCAACATTAAGCTGGAACAAAAATGTTGGGGGGGGGGGGGAAGGGGGGGAAGGGGGTAGGAGTGAGGGAGGCTAGGAGGATATCCACTCTTCCAGGCTCGATGACAATACTTCAGAACACATTTATTTTTAAAGCAGCCTCACAAATGAAAGATGAACTCAAGAAAAAAGAACTCAATGCTTCTACTGCTGACATTCTAGCTTGTATCAGCAGTTCCCAACCCATCAAACTGGGAGGTTTAAATTCCTATAGAAACTGCATTCTTGACAGTGAAGGAGGAAGTGGAAGAGACATGTGCCATTCAAGTGCTCCAATCTAGATAAGGCACCAGTTACTTGATGTTGACAGCAAACATCAGTTTAGCAATGCTGTGCTTACGCTGCTCAGCACAGGCTTTAGCTCAGGCTGGCTGTAATTGCAACTACCCTAAAAGGCACTACTTGACCTTGGCTATGCAGCTATTCAGCAGCAATTCAGCAACCTACTTTCACCAATAGGTAAATTTTTGCTCTGCAAGGATGTATATCGAGCCTCTCAGTGTGCAGTCTTATGCCAGAGCTGAGCGGATCTCACAGCTGCCTGCTCTGGAGGAGACAGTTCCTTCCTCATCCCACTCAGCCCAGTGATACCCCCCACCATTTCCCTCACACCAGCACTGGCACAGCAGTTGCCTGACCAGCAGGGAAAACCAGCAGAAAAACACGTTGTAGTTTTTCCTCTCTGTTTGCCAGTCTGGTGAAGCCACAGGATGCTCAAAGCCAGGGAAAAGAAAACTGTCTCCTTCCACTGGCAACTAGATCAATCCAGCTGCACCTCCAAAACCCACCCTGTACTCAGTGTGGAAAAATCTCCCCCCTTCCTAGTCTCTAAGAGGGAAATAAACCGAACGAGAGCACTGACTTACCTTGGCACCCTCACCGCACCAACAGCAAAATGTCACACTTGCTCCAGCTTCCTCTCTCACTTTAGTGCCTGTGGAGGCCCCATGCTGCTCTGCCAGTAGACTATTTGTGCAATGCTAGGAGGTGGAAAGTCTACCTTTCTCCTATGGTCTGCACACAGCTTGACACAAAAGGACTAGCTTAGTCTTTGGGTCCAATTTTTCTACTACCGCTGAGCATCTTCTGGCCTCCAACAGATCACTCATTCCATTAGAAAAAGACGACTATCAAGGCCATACTACTGGTATAGATAGACCTAGTGCCATAGAAACAGATACCTGTGTCCAGAGACTCATAACCAACTTTCTGAAAAAGACTCCCCCTCTTTTGCTCCTAGTCTTAGATTTAAAACCTTCCTAATGCAAAGAATCTGAAGGGCAACCCCATGAGCCTACCCAACGGATGCTCTTACAAAACCTCCACATGATAATCCTTGAGTATTAAAAACAACTTGCTTCAAAAAGGTGTACGCACAAATTTTGACACTTGCAAGCTCCACTCCCACCACCCTGCCCACAATGCACCACAGCTTTATCCCCATGACCAACCTCCAAACTAGGTGACATTAGGGCAAGAGATAGTCAAGTCACTTGTCACAAAACTTAACAGAAGAATGAAAAACATTTCAGAGAAAACACAATAGGCAACAACGCAATATAAACTGGATTCCTCTTAACTTGCCAGCTAAAACAAAGAAATTATAAATATAGTTAATTAGGGCTGAAGTAAACCAATTTTAACTTCCTAATCTGGAATTAAGATTTGTCAGCAAAGGGCAAATTTGTTGATACAGGTCTGCCATCACCCCACTTCTGAAGTTACGACTTACAACAAGGTAGGAACCCACTTCCTTATGTGGCAAGTGCAGTCTCCCAGTCCTACACAGCCATAACCACTGCCATGTCTCCCTGGTGGTGCTTCAGCACATCTGACTCAGAAACAAATTCCCTGACACACCTTTCCAGGTCTGATCCGAGGTAACCACTGGACCTGGAGAGTCCCTCTCCAGATCTGAGGCACCATGTTTGTTACCAATGGCTCCCACGTTGGTCCAATTTGCTTCCCACAGCCATCAGACATGTCACTGCTTGCTCAGGCCTTCACATGCAATCAATGGGCCACCTCACCACCCTCATCCAAGCCTGGGAACAACTGCAAGATTAAACCTGTCATTTTGTGCGCCTAAATTAGAGGCACAGAGAGGAGACCGGCTATGCACATTTGTTACTTCATCTTGAGGCTTCTATTAATAGTATTTGGCACTTTCAGTCAAGGTTCTCTACGTGATTTGCGAGTGTTATCAAATCAATCCACACACAACGTGCTTCTGCAGCTCACTTTGCGTTGCCACTATGCTAACCGTAACCACCCCATCTCCATTCTTTTAAGGTCAACTTTTTTTCAAATTTGGAGGCTCAATACACACTCTTAGGCACCAAAAACAGAATCAGCTGTGCAGCTAACACGTGCCTTGCAAAACCTGATATTCACCTGTTTTACAGGCTTAAATCTAAATTTGGCTGCTCAGAGTTGCACAAACGTGTAAAGAAATTTTAGTGCCTAAGCAGATCACTTACCCTGCTCCTTCCACATCAGATCCCCAGATCATCAGACAGTTCCCACACCTGGTAGGACAAGACCAGCAGAGTCCTGAATTGCAGGACTTGAGGTACTGACAGGTATTCATGGCAGCCAGGCCTTCCCAGGGAGAGGGGCCTTGCCGCAGCCCAGTCCCGCCTGGAAGTCAGTGGGCACAACTGAGAGCAGCCCTTGCTCCTCTCGGGCACGATTCCATGCAGCAGGAGGGGAAAGCCCACACTTGCACGACAAAGGCATGCCACCTCTGCCTTACTACTGAGGTGCAGATAATCCTTTCGGGAAGGCTGGTCTAAACAGCCCCTGCCAGCCTTGTTTGTATTTTCAGGAAAGAAGATGCACAACTAGCTGCTCCCAGCTCTCAGAGAGTGCGTTTTGTACTTACATGAGCTCTTTCTGTTGTTTTGAGGAAGATACCATGAGCAATTGTTTCCGCATGCTAAAAGGACAACACAGAGATCCTTGAAGGATCAGCCCAACTTCAACCCCCTGCAAACATCTCCCTCCTTCCCATCGTTTGCATGCCTTTGGGACCATCTACACTACAAAGCCACACAGGAGGTACAGGAGGCACTGTGGCCTGCACAACTAGGTAGCATGCTGCTAGAAAGCAGTAGTAAACACACACAGCACAGTAATAATTTCCACCTAAATGGGTGCCAAAGGGGACAACCTAGTCCCAGTGACAGTCCTGCCTGACCTGAGCTCACAGGTGCTCTCCCCACAGCTGTGCTGTTTTACTACTGAGCCACCGCTCATGGGTAGGAGCTCCTGTGTCTATGCCTGCTTGCCCACCAGCAGACTTCTGCAGTCTGGCTTCATCTTAAAGAACGAGAGGAAAAGAAAATTTCAGGAGAAAGCCATTTTTAATACCAGGCATCTCTCTAAGAGTTGCAACTGTAGGCTGAATGATGCTGCTATTTACCCCATCATCCTCCCCAGGCCAGCAAAAGACTATGTAGGTGTTCAGTAGTATTTCAGCCCCTCTTCCCCATACTCATATGCTCAAGAAATTAAAGTTTTCTTACTTGATCACCTCACTTCCTGCCTTCTAATACTATCCACGTTCTCTTCTGGGCCCAAAAACTCATCATTCTCTAAAAACACAATTTATTTAAGCATGGAAATAAAGCAGCAAAGCATTTGAGAAGACACATGCAACTCTCCAGTGCTCAAAAGCACCACTGAGGGGAGAAAACTGGTGTTACTGTAGAGGGCTGCCCATCTGTCCCAGTACCTACAGCATTAGGCAGGAGACTACAGCCTGAGAAAAACATGTCCAGTAAGCAGATGTGTCTGTTCCGGACTTCATGAGATTGGCCATTTTGGATCAGACACTGGTATCTAGCCCTCAGTCCTGTTTCCCTTTGTGAAGGAGAAAAGTCAGGAAAAACAGTATCATAAACAAATACATGGGCAAAGTTTAAGAGCAAGGAAAGCAAATTTGATCCTCTCAGCTCCTGTCAATCTCCCAGTCTCAAAACAGATATTCGCAGTTTTTAATCTATTTCAGTAGAGTTCTTTACCATGAACTTACCCACTATGTCTATAACAGCTTCGCATTCACAATATCTTTTAGCAAGAAACTCCACCGGTCTGATATGTGTTGCAAGAAGGACCATCTTTCATTGCTTGTTTTAAACCTCACTTCTATTAGTTTCATTTGATGTGCCCTAGTTCTTGTACAGGAAGAGAGAGTGAATAGTCAGTCCCCACTTACCATCTTTAGGTGGCTCATGATTTCGTAAGGACCTATGCTATCACCCCAAATAATCTGTGTTCCAAGTACAAGAGTCTTCACTTACTCAGTTTATGGCTCTCCTGAAACTCATTTCATATCTTTGATCAGCTCTGATGCTCTTCTGTGAACCACCTTCCAGGTCCACTATATCCTTCCTGAGATGAAAAGGAAACACCAAGACTACATACAGCTTTCAAGGTGTGGTCACAGCAACTGTTTACAAAGCAGAATAATAAGAGTCTTCTGTTTTGTTCTCCATTCCTTTTTTCCCCATTAATAACCTACACTAGATCTGCCTTTTTGACATCTAAGATCAGTTACAGGCAGCAGCAAGGAGGTCACCCTGCTCAAAGTCACGGATAAGAACTCCTGCTGCTTTGTACTCAGAAACTTATCCCCCATTCTCTCCTCTCTGCTCCCCTATGCAAAGGGAAATCCTATTATTGAATCAACAGTTTGATTTCAACTTCCCCCTTCCTCTCCATGCCTTTGTGAGCACTTATTCACGAACAAGAGCATCCTCAGAGGGAGTTCTTGCAGCAAAATTATTCCACTCAGTAGAAGAATGGCTACTTCAATAAAAGTCCACACGCAGATAAGTTCTATTTTAAAAGCCTTCCCATGGGCCTGTGTCTAACACAGTTAACGTTTGAATCCATTTAATTAACTAGCAGCATAAAGTCAGCATGAAAAGACAACATCCATCAGAGTTCATCTATCATCTACTGCACAATATGCCTGCCCTCATCCCTCTCCTGCCTGCATGTGGTCATATTAATAATGTATGTGCAAAGGCACACACTCCTGAGAAAGCAGTGGACACAGAAATCCCAGAGACACATAACCCATGAGGGTTACTTTGGAAAGCCTTCCCTAGCATATCAAGTAATCAGTTACCATCCTGTGTGAGGAGTGGCTACATAATCATCTGTTCTTTCGCCTTAAAAATAGTGCTTCTACAGCTCGACTTGAGACCCCAATACTCTCCAGTGCCAGCAATACACTGACGCAGGGAGCTCCAACATCAGTTGGAGTTTCATAACAGCACTGTGGTTTTCACGTCTGTCTCCCTATATCGTGCTCCCAGAGTTTTCAGCACTGCTGCCCACTCCAACTCTTTCTGTGCTGCAACACAGCAAAGTCCTATCAATGCACTCTGGCATCCAATACGTGAAAATGCATCGTAGCTGTACATTGTCAGCATCAGCATTTAAGAAATAGCTGTCTGCTTCTTACATAAGTGAAATTTGATAGAGACCACCAAATTTCACAGCTGGCCCTGTTTGTACATCTCTCCTGCTGCCCCTGAGCCTCACTGCAAAAAAAGCACGTTTAACCTCCAGGGACCAGCACACGAGTTGTAGGCTCTAATCCACCGTCTGAACATGCTGTCTGATCTCCTGTTACTGCTGCAGAAAAACAAAGGCTTGAAGTTTTACATTTAGCTCTGCTGTGCTTCGTTTGGCACATTAAACACAGAACACTAATTACAGTATACTATTCTACTTAAGGGGCTTTCAAAGCCTTCATTTCAGGGCTTTAAAACAAAGCTGTGAAATACTCATTTTGCACTTGAGCTTGACATGCAAAGGTCTGGCTTTGGCCCACGTTCCTCTGCCTGTTTGTTTTTTCAGGAGTTGGGGTTTTTGTTGTTGGTCTGGCAGGGGGAGGGCTGAAGACGGGTGGATGGAATTAACTGCAGGGGATGTTTGACTTAGAAGAGCACACAAACAACAAAACCACTCAGCTCCACAGTTGGTTTCCGTCCTTCACCTACCCAATGCCTCCCCTTGTTTTTGTATGTGCACAAAGAATATGCACTTGTTAATTTTTTTTTTAATAACCATTTTTTTTAAAAGGCTTTTCTATCCTCTCCAGCCTGAGCCTTCTGTACCTCAGCATCCAGTGCTAGCAAAGAGTACTGTCTTGACAAACCTGGAGACTGGAAATATTCCACCTGCAAAAGCAACAGTAGTAAGCCAAGCTCCAACACACGACCAATTCAGAATCTCTGCCTTGACAGAGCAGTCTCCATGTCTCTCACAGTGTCTCACAAGCCTTGCTCACTGCCATCATTGCAGACTCATACCAATTGCCTAACTGACCCTCTAGAAACTACTCCAAGACCATCAAACTGGTTTGTTTCATGCAATCCACCACCCAGACTTGTTGCAACATTTCAAGGTGTTTCCAACCAATGCTCAATTTGAAGCAGCATTCATGGGCTGAAAGGCTTCAGAGCTATGTCTGACCACTGAACAAGGCCTCACATTTTAATCAACTTAAAACAAAGAAACCCCAAACACCTGACCGGAACATCATCATCTGCAACAAGCAGTTGCCATTTCTAGGCAATTTGATTTCAAGATAACCACTTTAAGAACATCAGGGAACAATCTCCCACAACACAAATTATGAATGACGCACCTTGGCATAAGAGTGGCAAGGGTAGAAACCGACTTGCCCAAAGGTTTTGAATCACTGAGTTATGGGAAGCATTACGTTTGTAAACCTGCAAAAAGGCAGAGGTGGGATTGGGGGGGGTGTTCTGATGGAAATGCTGAGCCTCAGCTCTAATGGCTCTGCCAGGTGTCACTACAACGGTTGCACAGGGGTGTGCACACATCTATTAAAAATTATCCAGGCAGTTGAGAGAACAAGGAACAAAACAGGGACGGAGGTGGAAGAAAGGGAACATGAGCAACCCAGGGTCCCTGCAGGCTGTCTTCCCACACGCGCCTGCACACAGCATGCGTGCGTTTGTCCATCTCTCCACACAGCCTCTCTTGCCTGCTCTCCCCTCCTGGCCTCCCCACCATGCTAGCTGCTTTCAGACCGATTCCAGCTGTCAGGACTGCATTCCTGACCCATCAGCCCCAGCTGTCAAGGGCTACGTGCTGAATCTGCACTCTGCTGCCTTCTTCATGCACCTGGAGTAAGGCAGTCCCAGGGAGGCCATAAATATCATTGCATAGCCCCAGGGAAGTGGGTGGGAGGCTATTAAAAGCACCTCTACCAGGAACCATAGTGAGGGAACTCAGAACTGACAGCAGCACACATCTGCAAGTGTCCTGTGGCCTGCAAAAGAGGGTATATAGAGGGTTAATTTCCTACCAGCTTCTGCAGCATGACCTAGCCATCATTAAATAATTACCTTCTGTTTCTTCACTTAACACCAATTTTCTCTTCCCCACCCCCACACCAAGGTCCAATTTCTTCTAAAATACTGCAGGGGTGAGAAGAGGCACATGTAACCTTATCAACCCTTGCTAGAGACATGGCAAGCAGCAACTTCTCCTCCTTCTCCCATTCAGTCATCATTCTCACCACAAAAGCAGCCCCAACTCAGATTTTCATGAGATCTCACAAAACTTTCAGAATATCTGAGCTTCAGAGATACAAATGTGGTGAAGTGACAAGGGGTGGAGTGTGTGTAAATTGTCCACCTTTGTCAGTGTTGTGATAATGCTATTCTGACTTTGGTGTGGGGAATTCTTTTTGTTGATGTAAGCAATGTTTGTGAAGATTGTGCGGTGAATGTATATTTTTAAAAAAGAAAAAGTGACATCAAACAGGTTACAGGTTTGCTGGCACATAAAGAGTCAATCCTGATTTATTCCAGACTAAGCATCTGCACATGGAGTCAATCTGACCAGCTCCACAGGCAGGCGAGCCCTACAGGACACAGCAGAGAGACATATCCTGTGTGGGCAGGCGTCAAAGAAGCCATTCCTTGAGCTCTCGGTACCTGGAATTGTGCAGGATCACTTTTTTACAAGGAACAGATTTTTCCAATTTGCAGATGTGCATCACTTTTTCACAATGAAGGAGAGCAGGCAAGAAAGCAGGCTTTATGCTGGGGGTGCTTCTGCCCTCCCACATAGGCAATTTGTCCAGTGATTTTTTTTCTTCATAGTAGAAAAAGAAACCAATTCACCTTCCCCTGCATGGAAAACTATCTGTAAGAGGATTAGGTGCAAGTGAGGACTTACAATGCTCCCCCATCAATCTGTCCCAACAGTGGAGATCAAAGGAAGCAACTTTTGACTTTCTGGCAGTGTTATATATTGGTCTCCTCCAAATCCATGCACAGGGCCTGAATATAGGCAAAGAAAGTGCTTCAGTAAGTAGAAGTAAAAAAAAAAAAAAAAAAAGTAAATACAGCTCCCTTGGGCAGCATTTCAGTTACTCATATAAGGGTTTGAAATCAAGCAGGAACAAACGGTTCTCTCAGCGTAAGGGTCACTGTTTATCATCATTAATCATCACTTCCTAGATAGGAAAGGCTCCTTCCCCTCTGTTTCGCCCAGGCTTTAGCACTCAGGAGAAGCAAGTGACAAGAACAAGGAAAAGAGCCAAACGGGGACGTGGGCATGGGCTGGCAAGGCTGCTCCCTCTGTGACTCTGTCAAAGTCCTTCCCCACAGCCCCGGCCCCACACTGGGCCTGCTCCTAAATACAAACAGCTGACGGTTAAAAGTCCACAGCTTCGCATCAGAGATGGGCATCCACTCCAAGGAAACCGTGGCAGCTCCGCATAACTCCTGACTCCAGAGAAGTCAAACACATGGGCCATAACACGGCATTTCTAATACCGATACCGCCGTCGTGAGGAGCTCCATCCTAAATCATCTCCTGCTGAACTCTATAAACAACACGTACATTCAAACTAAACTTGGACACAGGCAAGATAGACTGCAAGAGAGGGCGCAGAAAGCCTTCTCCACAGCTAACCCTGCGCCAAGGGGAACCAGAGAAGGAAAGCTACATCTCAGTGCTTCAAGAAAAGCACCATGTTACAATTCCCTTCCCCTTCATTTCTTCTCACTGGGGCTTACTTTTGGTATAAACTGATCAGTGCACTGTTTGACAAGGCTTGAAGGGGGAACTTGGTGGTCGATCTTGAGTCCAAGAGTAGAAACACACAAGCTAGAGCGGTGCAGGATGAAGAAAAGCCTTTTGATCAGCCTGCCTGAGGTGACACTCATAATTCATTTGTGATTTCTTTATTCACGCATAACACCCCATGCCAAATCAATCTATTTTTATCCTTCACCACCACCACCACATTTGCACAGCAGTTCCATCCTAAAAGTCATCAACTCCCACTTCTAAATTGTGTCTCTAGATCTTGTCCCTACCCACCCAGTCCTCACTGCCATGAAGGCAACCACACAGTTTTTTTGGAGAAGGGGACAGCTGTGAGTAGTGTATTTAAGTCCCCAAGAAAGATTTAAAGAGACTCGCTGTATGTAAAAGCCTTGCCTTTTTATGCCCAGATTCTTTACACAGAGCAGGTATCTGTCCCCTCCACAGGAGTTCAGAAAGCTCACCTCTCCTGCTGCCTCAAGGCTCCTGCCTGTAACACCTGAACCACTCCAGGACTAGAACCTTGTCCTCCCACGCACACATCTCCCTAGGACTACAGTGATGCTATGTGGGAAAGTACATACTTGCATCCTTAGGGGATTAGAAAATGGTTTTGTTGTAAGCCGATTTAAATTATATTTAAAAAACCACTTATCAGCAATTTAAAAGATGCTAAGATTGGAATAAATACACCAGGAGGGACAGAGTGAGTACACAGCATTTATCACACAGACAACATCCCAACGGAAGGAGGCAGGTGGTAACAAGATTAGTATTCAATCTTTCCCTAAACATTGTCTGGACTACTTAGTATTTGTTTCACAGTACTTGCAAGAAGTCCCAACAAACATGAAGGCCTCCTCTGCTTACAGCAGGTAGCAACATGTACTCTCACACAGCTTGCAATCTATAACCAGATACAAGAGGACTAGGTGGCAAAAAAAACAGAAACACTGAAGTAAAATGTCTTGATTGTGGTCGTGCAACAGATCAGCAGCAGAGCTAGGAATAACCTCACCTCCCTCCCGAATTCTAGCAGCTATCTACTGCGTGGACCACACTGCACCATTGCTGTATCTCACTCCTGCTTGAGGCTAGGGACAATATTTTTAAAGAATGCTTAAAAACGAATCAAAGGAAAGCATGAAAGATTTCTTTTTTCCCCAAACCAATCAGGATGTACAGAAGGAGCCACCCAAGCTTCCTGCCCACCCCCAGCCACCGCTCACTGCCTAGCTCTTGGCAATCCCTTCCTGCACTCCTCCCTGCCCTCTGCCCTGAGGAATAAGCTTCTTACAGAAGAGTCTTTATCATCATCTGCCCTTCGTGCATCCTAGAATTAAGCAGCTCTTCGCATCTGTCAGTCAACATGCATACTGAGCACCCAAGAGATTTCTCCTGTCAGCCAGAAAGAAGACCATGTCCTCCAGAAGCGATACACAGGAACGTGGGCCAAAGATTGAGTAAACAAACTTAAGAGACCAGCACAAGTACTGATTTCCATTGTCTCCTCAACAGCCCTGCTGCCACCTCCTCCTGTTCCAGTACAGCGGGAAAGTCCTGCACCAGTAATGCAGTGTCCCCACTGCACTTGCTGCTCAGCGACAGGCACAGGCAACTCCAGCAAACCCACCTATGCTCACTCAGGTACGCACCACTGGGCCATCTTTCTGCTTCAAAGATGCAAACTGGTACGAAAGGAGGGGCAATCATCATTCACAGTCATAGCTATTCAGGTTGCAGAACTTGGTTTAGTCTTTTCCAAACAGTTAAAATTTCTTGCAAGTTTTATAGCCTAGACCCATGTCCCGGTTTTGTCTGGGATAGAGTTAATTTTCTTTCTAGCAGTTGGTATAGTGTTATGTTTTGGATTTAGTATGAGAATAATGTTGATAACACACTGATGTTTTCAGTTGTTCCTAAGTAGTGTTTATACTAAGCCAAGGATTTTTAGCTTCTCATGCTCAGCCAGCAGGAAGGCTGGAGGGGCACAAGAAACTAGAAGGGGACACAGCCAGAACAGCTGACCCAAATTGGGCAAAGGGATATTCCATACCATGTGACGTCATGCCCAGTATATAAACTGGGGGGAGTTCACCTGGGGGGATCGCTGCTTGGGAACTAACTAGGCAGTGGTCGGCAAGCAGTGAGCAATTGCATAGCGCATCACTTGTTTTGTATATTGCAATTCTAGTAGTAGTAATAGTAGTAGTAGTATTGTCATTTTATTATTATCATCATTATTATTTTCTTCCTTTCTTTCCTATTAAACTGCCTTTATCTCAACCCACAAGTTTTACTTTTTTCTGATTTTTCTCCCCCATCCCACTGAGGGGGCAAGGGGGGGAAGCGAGCAGCTGCATGGCGCTTAGTTGCTGGCTGGGGTTAAACCACGACAACCCAGCACCCCAAAGATCTGGACAACTCCCCCTGCAAGTCAGCAGCAAGAAACACTATCAGTCCTCTCTCCCTTACACACATACACAGAGGAAACCATCTCTAGACAATAAACCGCACAGAGAGACAAAAAGTTATAAAGATAACTACAAAGCAATCTTAAACTCATTAAATCATTCATTCAGCCCACTTTCCTTCTTCACATACTTTGCCCTTAAATCACTTCTTCCTGTGATTTTTCCCAAGCACCTTTTCAGTTTCTTTTCCTGAAGGAAACAAATTCTGTAAACGAGAGGTACAATAGTCCAACATAAGCTGACTTAGTTGAGGAGTTTGTTAAAGATGACTTAACAAAAAGGGAGCAGGCTGCCACCCAAGTGACTTAAAACCCTGAAACAGGGAGTAACACTGGAAAAGCAGGTCTCCTCTAGCCTATGTTTAGTCTCAGGAGCATGGGTAACGTAGAATTACCAACTGTGAGACCTGAAGTAGTAAAACCACACTTAGAGGAAGCAATTTTTATCCACAGGCTTAAAAACCCCTTTGTTTTTGTTACCACCTAGCTCCTGCCATACTTCAAGAAAGCAAACCGTTAGAACGACCACCATTTCTTTACTGCCCTTGTTTAGAAATTCAGAAAACCCTAGATCCAGGCACACAACCAACTCCTGTTTCTTCAACACTTCACAAAGTACTTCTGTTTTTACATTTTAGCTCTTAGCAAAAATTGCTGCTGTAAAAAGCAGAACACAAAAAAAAGAGATTATGGAACTCCAGTCTTCAGCAAAGAGTCAATGCTCCCAATGCATGATTTTCTGGTCAATAGTTCTAGACGCATTCACTTACTCAGAAGCATTTAGCAGAATCTGTCTTGGTAAGAAATAACTTTAAGCGACACATATAGTTCAGAAATACCTGAACTACTAGTCCTAAGTACATTTCTACAGTGTAAACAAAGGATATAAGAAGCAGACAAACACTTGAAGGGCAAGCAGTAAGACTGAACACTATGCTAACCCTGCTCAAACTGTATTTCATGTCCTCCAGCGAAAAGATAGCTATAAAGCTTCTATGCAGTTTGTGTCCACTCCTTACTGTGGTGCACTGGCAGCTAGGTAGTGGGCAACTGCTGGATACAAGCTTTACTGTCACCCCTGCACAGGAACTGACCCCTGTGTGAAGCCAGGCTGCAATTCCCATCGCTGACCAGACAAGAGGTGTTGGATGAAATAGAGCTGATTGCCTGTCTGAGTTGTTAAGAATGCAACTGATGATTCGGACTCTTAAAAAAAAAAAAAAATTGCAGAAATAAATGATTGTAGAGAATTGTTCATGGAGCACTGAACCCTGAAACTGTTCCCACCTGCCCACAATCTTGCCTCTCTTCTTCTAACTGTATCGGTCTGTTTAAGAAAAGACATTACTTCTGCCTGCAAACCTTGCCTCTCATGTCCTTAGAGCATCACAGGTTGATACCTGCAATAAAGCACTTGGGAGACAGTGTTGTGGAAGGATCTGTTTACAAATTAGCCAAAGACAAACAAGGACTTAAGAGTTTAAAGACGGAATTAACACCAGCCACAATCAAAGACTAAAACTGGCTGCTCAGTGCTTACCAGCACTTTCTGCTATTTCTATAGAGGTCACTTCCTACATTTGTTTTGGGTGAGATAAAAATCTGTTAGTGACAGAAAGGACCACATAAATTGGCACAATCCACTACTGCAGCCAAGCTGACAGAGCAAAGACTTGCACTAAACAAAGAACCAGAAAGGTACTTAGAAATTGCAAAAGTTGTTTTGCTTACAAGCACTGCCTGGGAGAAGTCCTATGCACGCTTCAAAAGATGACGGCAGCATCCCAATGCGCCTGTGAAGCCACACAATGATGTCACTTCAAAATACTGCTTCCTACAATATGTCACAACATGATGACCAAGGCAACTAGAAGCTTCACAAGTACCCAGACTACTTCTCTAGTAGCTTGAGCAGGAAACATCTGCCAGGAGTTGAAAACTCAGCAACAATTTTGGAGTCACAAGAAACCAAGAGACTGCCACAGACCAAACTCTGTGGCTTTGGGAGACCAGGTTGCTGCAAACTGAACCCTGTAGGATTTCTGACAGATGTTCCACCACAAGAGAAAAGAGCTGAGCACCTGTCAAGCAGGAAGCCAATGCTCCAGACCCAAGTATCTCACACTTTATGCTCTTCCCTGAAGGCTAGCCGTATGGCATTTTGTTGTTGCTTTCAGCCACCTTCCCCAGCTTTTTCCACTGCAGATGGAGCACCGGGAAGTCTTCTTGAATTAGCTCTAACGAAGGGAAGCCCTGGTGCTACCCCTCTCTCCTATTTATACCAGCAACAGTACTGCAACAGTTCAAACGTATTTTATATATAGCTCTGTGGCTTATTTCCAGGCAGAAGTAACTCAATGCTGGTGTACATATGTTTAGACCACAGCAATTGGAAAGAATGTCCCATAAACGCTGTTAACTCTGCTGCTCCACTGTGACCAGAATAGGCTCTACCACTGCAGAAGTACAAGCCGTGTTAGGAAAATTAAAATAAAAAAAAAAAAGTCATCCACCCAGAAGCTAAGCAAGCCACTCGCCACCTGCACAGCACTGACAGACTTCCACTATAGCCCCAACAGATTTATAGCTGTAAGTTAACAGCCAGCTCTTGTCATATCAAGATACAGTGCCTGACTGCCAAGAGACCACACAGAGGTGACCAGAGTGTGGGCCAGCATAAGGGCAGACACGCAATATAGAGAGCGTCTGCCAGTACCCTCTTGCATTTTAAAATAATCTTATAAACTTAAAGGCTGAACAAACAGAAGATAGTCAGATTTGCACAGCTCTGTTTGCAAACCCTGTTTGTACTGAAAATATCAGTAGTGCTACCATATTTTAATGAGTCTGACTTTAGCCCAAGACCCATAAGGTGATGCACCGAAAAGAAACAAGAAGGGCAAGGCGCAGGAGCCAGGGACCAACATCCAAAACGTACTTCCTTGGCACTGGTTGCAAGGACCTCAGTGACATGTAGATGAGAGAGGCGCCTGCCTCTCATACTGATCCCAGTGCTAGGCCTGGGTTTTAACATGAGCCCAGGTGAGCCAAACCCCAGGCAGCAGCCCACAGGGAGACACAGTGTACATTCCCTCTCCTAAAGGAAGGTGCTCCCGCTACCACGTGTAGACCACTACCAGGTGATAACTACCATGCCTTTCACCAGATTGTCCTTCTCATGGGCTGCAAAGACAGCTCTGCCAGTCTTCCCAGAATACATTAAAATAATCTTTCATCACATTTTTCTCTGCAACAGCTAAATACTGGAGGGAGGATTAACGTGTCTTAAAAAAAATCTTGCCTTTTCTTATGTCTGAATCCAATGTGACTGGACTTTAAAGAGGAGGAAATCATAATCAACACTTCAGAAGTATCTAAAAAGGCTTGGCATCTTCGGTTATGTGATGTGGAAAAGTTAATGACCACCATCTCAGACCTCTGCAGAGACAGGCGTCTCTTGTCCTGGGGTATAAATAACCTGCCTTTATCCTTGCATAAACCTGTTCGTAACTTCAGGTATGAAACTGCCCTTCCTGAACATGTCAGGTCAGCATCTTGCTTGGATCAGAGGAGGTTCTGCCAGAGAGCCTCTAGCTGGGGAGAAAAGGGGAAACCAAGTCCACATTTTGGGCATGATGATGGAGTCACAAAAGAAAAACGGAATTTCTTTGGTTAACTGTTTATTTGGGGGATGGGAAGCAGGGAAAGAGAAACAGTCTCTGTTCCAGGCCTCACAGGACTGGTTAGCAACACACCCAGGGAATATGGATTAATGGACAATGCACAGCTGAGCTGGTCAAAACAACATGATAAAGACAACTGCATGATATACATATAAGGCATGCACACACATACAGTTATGTGCATGAAATGAATCATCATACATAGACTCTGATCTTGCAATCAGCCACAGAGCACCTATCTTTGCATCCATTGGGTGAAATGGAACTACTCATGCTCATACTACCTCAACACAAAATTAAGCACATACTTAAGTACCCACAGGAACGGTGCCAGAGTTTGCATTCAGTTTCCTTTTAAACCCTTCAAGGTCATCAAGACTGTAAAAATGTTACACAAAAGAGTTGTACAAGACTTTGTACGTTACAGCTGTAACACAATACCAGTGTCACTTTATAAGCAGGGGAAAAGAGTGGGTTGTAAGTTACTGTACTAACAGGCACACTAAGAAAAGTAACATAAGCTCAACCAGAACAGAATATGTTCTTCCTATTAAACATACACACAGAAAAATAGAAACATACCATCATCCAACCAGACCCCAGCATTTAAGTATGCTCTACAACACAAAATCCTGCTTGTCAGCTGTTACAGTACTTACAAGATCTGAGAAAAGCATCCAAAATAAATCACTCTAGACTGGGAGGGCAGGACACGGGACAGAACCCAGGCAGCAAACCTGGAAGTAAATCCCTCTTCCAGAGGGATGGCCACAACACATAGGAAGCATTTTCTCTGCTGCCCAGAGACAAGACCCCCTCCTCAGCAAGGGAAATTACCCACTTTGACATTTTATAATGGATTTTGCTTCTAGGCTCTTCCTTCTGCCCTAACTGCTTCCGCAGCGTACATAGATCACTGATGATTTACAGTTCTGCCATCTCCTCAGCGTGAGAGCTCCCCAACTCAACTAATCCCAAATGCTACACAAACATGCTTCAGGCCCACAACTCCATTCCCCACAGCCCAGGGGAGGAATACCAGCTCCTCTCTGCCTGCAGAGTTAGAGTATTCTTTACACAGCCTCCTCCTCTCCTCAGCCAGGGCTGCTGGCTAAGGCGGGACGGGTTGCTCCTCCCAATACAATAGGCCTTAAGTGCCAGAAAAAACTACCAGTAGAAAGAAAGAGTTTCTGTTGGATGCCAACAAACCTTTAGGCAGTAGGCGATGAGTGTTCCCAATTGTTTTAAATCTCTGGTAAGCACTGACAGCAAAACTAAACGCCTTATCCCAGCGAGCACTCTCTTCTTCCCACTGGAACACCACAAGACTCTCCACAGTAAGCAGTATTTCTCCATTCCTGGTGACCTCAGAGCTACCCCAGTGCCAGGTAAAATGCTTTTATTTCACAAAAGAAAGAGACAGATTTTCCTGAACTAACAAGACAATTCAGTGCCCTCAGCAGAGATGCAGAGCTGGGCGCTGCCCGGTGCCTCTCATGCAACCATATCCTCTACCACAGAGGACAGTGTTATTACCCAGGGCAACCTGGTGCTCTCTTCCAGCCTGGAACCCTGGTCACCAGAGCTCCACCACAAAGGACCAGACACTGTCTGGAGACAACGCTGACTCTCGGCATATCACAGAGGGTTTGTCTAGACTGGAAGCTTGGTTTGTCCGGTTTTTTTTTTTTCCAAAGCCTGTGTTTAAATTAACCGGCACGGGCTTACCCAAGGGTACAGCCCCTGGGAAGAGCGCCGGGAGAGCGGTGCCCAGAGCACCCCTTCCAAACCGGGCACCCGCCCGCGGCCAGCGGGTAAGTACAGCGCCGCGCACATGGCGCGCCGCGACCGCCCGGGGGCGGGGCCAGGGCGCCCCCCACCCCCCGAGCGCCCCGCCTCCATTGGCCGGGCGGCGTCTCCATGGCGACAGGAGGCCGCAGGCACCGCCCCTCCCGCGGCGCCGCGCCGGGAGCCGGCCCGGCCGCTGACCGACCGACAGACCCACCGGCAACAGGGCGGGCTCCGGCGCGGCTGCAGCGGCCGGAGCAGCGCTGGAACGGCGGACGGGGGAAGAAGCGAGGGCAGAAGGCGCACGCCTACCCCGCGAAACTGCCGGCAAGCAGCCAGCGGGCAGGCCAGGCCGTGCAGCTGCAGCCCCGGTGCTGCATCGCCCACCGGCTCTCACCTCCGCTCCAGCACGCCTTGCAGAAGGCCATAAATCAGCCCACTGGCCATTTTATCCAGGGTCGTGTTTACATTCAGACGCCCCTGGGCAGAGATGCTCATTCCGAGGACCTGGAGCAGCTCCGATGCACAGCAGAGATAGTCCAGGCACTGCATCTTCTCCCCTGCCACTATGCTCTCGTTTTCCACTGATGGCTCCAGCAAAAAAGTATTTATCATGGGTCTCGGCCATCAAAAAGCTTATCTGCAGCCCCGCTACAGAAAGTGGGCCAAGGACTTCGCAAAGCAAGCATCTATAAGGCACCCACCACAACGGTGATGCAAGAGACCTGCTCTTCCAGAACTTAGAGCCAAAAACATAGCCAAAGCAGTCAGCGGCGAGGAAGCTGAAGAAAGCTACCTCTCGCCCAGAGGACCCTACCCTCATCCTCCCCCAGTGCCAGTTATTCGCACTGCTGATTGCATGTAAGACACATCTCAACAGCTTAGCTCGGGAAGCCTGCAGAGACATGCAGCGCAAACCGTGGATTATCAAGGAGGACGATTATCCTCCCGGTGCAGGAGAAGGTGGAATCCCAATTCCAGCCTCAAAAGCAGCTCAGGCTTTTAGAAATGACTACTAGGTTCATTGAGGCCCACTGCATGCTCATCCAAAATATTCATTAATGCATTTCATTAAGAGCACTTTATGTCATCTTGTCCCCATTCCCCTCCACCACCACTCCCATAGTGGGCTTCCAGGGCACAGGCTGGGCAAACACCCTCCAGCTAGCCCTCACAGTTGGGCACGATACACAGAACCATTTCTGAAGCCTGTCTGGCCGTGATTCAGTCCAAGAAAACCAGGTGAGTTGTGACAAGATGGGCTTAAAACAAATGAAGCAGATCCCAAATTTGTCAGTTCCAGTTTGCAGTCAGCAATGCTTTCGGACCCAGCTGCTCGAGAAGGATGACACCCCAAAGCAGGTTTGAAACAACTGTGCTTGGGACCAATGTATCTAGTTCAAAACTGGGAGATAAGCCAAATGCAAGGAGTTGCGCAGCTGTTTCAAAGCCCTGGATGCTGGGACACTTTGCAGTAAGTGGGTAAGTATCCTGTCTGTTTTAGATTGAGGGGAAACAAGAGGCTTAGAGACAGTCTGAAGAGCGGAACACAGAACCCAAAACCATTAACTGCACTTAAAAAAAAAAAAAAAAAAACAACAACACAGCTCTGGTTCAAGGTTCGCTCCACGTTTACACGCTTCAGCACCACAGAAGCATTGGTTAGGAGCGTGAAAAACATCATTCTTAGCCCACACAAAGCTCCTGCAGAAAAGACACTACTATTGGTGCAATGTAACTGGCAAAAAGAAGTCCTTTTACTGGTATAGCCTGTTGCTTTGAGGGACAGGATCATTCAATAGACTCTTTTGATGCTGTGTCACCATTAGTACAGCTTGTTGTAGAAGCTCAGCTTGCAAATTGTTTCTAGCACAAGCATGTGCTTAGCCAAGTACACCCTTACACTCATGCCCACTCTGGATACCTCCGACACCATCCCTATCCCCTTATGGTCCAAGTCAAGGCCCCATGGCACAGCCATGGCTGAAGCACTGAGCACAGCAAGTTCTGAGCACCAAGAGCAGTCACCAAATAAGGAGGCAGGTCTGGCACACACTCCTTTCACCCTCAGTCCTATTCAGTGTTTCAGCAACTCCAGCATCTAGATTGCATTAGGGACTGTGTAACGAACTCAAGCTCCTTTGGTGCAAAGTCCTGGGCTGAGCACTGGTGTGCTTTTTTCTTCTTTTTTTTTTGGCAAATGAAAGCATCCCTAGTACAAACAAGACTTCAAAGGCAAGCAGCCCCTTATGTGCTACTCAAAGGTGAGCAACCAATTTCAAAGCCCTTGGGAGAGCTCAAAGGCTCCCACTGTTGAGCACAGGAGACATAGCTAACACTTCAGTATCGGCACTTCAAACAACTGCCCTATGCTGGGCCTGCCTGTGGATAGGGAAGAGTTTCTGAACAGGCAACACTGTTTTCCACAGTGCCTACTCAGAAGAAAAACAGGAGCAGAGAGCTTTCCAAGTCTGTATCCTCGAATCCATTGAAACTGCTGTGAAGTTGCTTTCTCCTTCTTTCAGAAACTCCTCCATCTGCCTGCTCTCAAGCCACTTGTTAGTGTTGCGACTCTCTACTACTATGCAGCCTCCAATAATCTTTATTCAAGAGAAAGGAGTGTCTCTGGATCCATGATAAGGGAAATTTCAGCCTAACTATGCAAGGTGTTTGGGAGATGCAGAAATTAAAGAACCATCACTGTAAGGAAGGAATGTCATTGTTCAAATACCACCAGGTAAGAAATCTCATATTAGTTGTTAAATCGCATTAGCCTTCTTGACCAATTGTGAATTTTAATACTGTATTTGAGAGAACAAGCGGGACTGGCTGTTATTGCTATTGACTTGGAAACACTGAATACACCAGCAGTTCATAGACTTCTACAGTACTATTTTCAACCAGAGTTTCCCCACAGTAACTAACAACAATACTGGTCTCCTGGGACACTAGCAAAATTACAAGGCTTACAGGGGTTTCCACAGCTCTAATTCATATGGTGCTTAATCTGCTTGAGCCTGTTGGAAAATCATCATCACCAGAGCTCCTGAAATCATTAGTGACAATGGAACGAAGTCAGCATTTACAACAGCACAGTTTGGGGACTTTTAAGCAAATAATCCTAAATGAACACACAGTCCTTGCAGGGGAGAGGTGAGAAATATCCCTGTTAATCTGCAAGAGGCTGGGCTTTGTGGCTAAGGCTAACATTTGGCCTCAGAGGATCAGGATTCAATTTCTAGGTCTGTCTCAGACTTCCTGTGGGAGTTTAGACACATGTCTGTATAGGAAAAGCATATCCCATTCCCCCCACACCTTTTCTTCTTTTTTTTTTTTTAAGCCTGAAGCTCCTCTGGGCTGGGTCTACTTTATCACATATCTATCCCAAGGTAGAGATGGGATGCTCCTGCAGTCTATGGTCATACAAATACTAGCAGCGACCCACCTTTGCACTAATATTTTTTAAGACAGATGACACGGCACAGATCCACTGCTGGTTACAACAGCTGCAGGCCTCAGCTGTATTTTCCTTGCACAACGTGCAGACATGCTCAAGACAAGGCTAAGCAGCGCTGTGGTGAAAGGAAGTAGTGGGAGCTTTTTCTGAATTGCAGTAGCCACCCTTTGGTGGGTACAGCCTCAGCAGAGCCCATGGGTTTCAGGCACAGGGATCAGCCCACATCTAGAGCTGGAAGCCAGAGCAGAGAGCACGCCACAACCCTGATACGCACGTACAGGAGCCCTCAGAAACTTCCAGCTCTGCAGAGGCAGGTATATCAGACACAAACAGAAGCCTGAAGTGACTGAAACTGGGCTTGGTGCTAGTTAATTATTCAGACCTTAGCTGGGATCAGTCAGCACTAATGTCAGGGCTCCATTCTGCTAAGCACTGTTTCACCGCCATGCAAGCGCCACTCCCTGTCCCAAACATCAAGACAAGAGACCTTTTAAAAAAGCCAAAGACTAGCTAGTACATGGTGTTTGCTTTCACAGACAAAACTGTACCAAGGCTAGTCAAGCAACTTCTCCTTAAGACCTGATCAACAGGAAGCAAAATATCTACTCAAATTTGCCAGGCCAACAAAATGCTGACCACCACTTTCTCAGCTGGAAATGAAGGTGATGCCCTGCAGTTGCTTTCCACTAGGCACAGAGGAGAGTGAAATAATATACAGGTAATTTTACAGGGACTTGCAGACCCTTGATGATATAAAAGCAGATAGTGGTCCAACCTGGCCTGACTCCCAACCGTCACTTCAACTGTTCTGCTCTCCTGAAACAAATGAGGTGATACACCACAGGTAGTACCAAGCACACAGCTAGTGAAACAGATGGTATGCTTTGGAAGTCTCTTTCCACTGTGTCTGTGGATGCCTTTCTCCGCCAGCCCTCCCTGCACCACAGTGAACTACAGCTCTGACCAGCAAGCAGCAAATGTACTGCCTGCAATACCTCTGACCAGCCCTGACCTCTGCCATCTTACCATCCCAGCCAGGTCTTTGGCAAAACACCACATACTTCACAGCCCACTGCAGAACAACAGCCCACAAGCAAAATGGGGTCATCAGTTTATATGTGTACAGCTTACCCAGCACAGTACAGACAGAGTAAAACCTGCTTACGAGTCTCTCCAGCCAGGTTAGCTAGGTCCCACATGCCTTCTCAGAATACCCAGCTCATCTGAAGGAGGTAAAGAACAACATGCAAGGCAAGACCTCAGCAGCTCTAAAAGACCATCCAGGTAAGCAGCATATGACTACCCAGGGGAAGCAAGAACCATTCAAACCCACTAGGCAAACGACCCGGTTTGTGTTATTTATGCTGACTGCACCCCAGCTGTTAGCACATCACCTCTCCCCCACTGCCATGGAGAGGTCTTCCTGCTGTCTTTCATGGTAAAGACAGCACATTATTTAGGGGTGGATAGAAGGGTGGATCTTTCCAGCAATCTTGTCTCAAGATTGGCAAGAAGGATCACAGTGCTTCATGGATACAGTTGCAGGCTACAAAACCAAACATGTTGAATTGCTATATGCTTTTATATCCACCATACTTCAAGAACCAAAAGCAATTGGTGCTGCAGTCCATCAGCAGAAAAACTTTGGCTTTGATATGCCCTGTGGCTGTAAGTTACACTTAACACTCATGTTCAGCTCCAATTCAGTCCAGGAGAGCTAGCCAGATCACCCTGTAATTTCAGGACAAGGCATAACATTCACAGAGCGAAGAATGGAACAAGGAAAACTGCGTGTGGAATTGTTAACAAACACAGGGTCATCTTCAGCACCATGTGCTTGAGTATGGAGTAGACGGGACCAGAGAAGTCCAGTAGGGAAGGATTCAGCCCCTGACCTATGACACTCTCAGTTGTTCCACTGACTCTTATCTACAGACACAGAAATGCAGGTCTGGCTATGGAGAAGCTAACCAGCCTTTGTCCCCTGCTTTAAGGGACACTGTTACAAGCCTGACCAGAGACAGACATGAAACCCCTTCTATCTCTGGACAGCAGCCCCTAAGCTGCTGAAGCAACTGGGTGTGTTTAGATTGAGCAGTGCAGAGCTGAGAGAGAGATCACTAGTTATCAACTGGGGCCAAGCAACATTCATGGATGTTGAAGCAGAACAGGTACAGCAGCAGAAGGCCAGACCAGGGTTAGATGCATTCTCTCAGCTGTGCCGCTGGCTGCACTGGTAACCAGAGCTGGTGGGCTGAGCACTGCTCATTCTCCAGTGGAGTGGTGAAGGGCAATAGGGCAATACTGTGCTGAACAGCTCCTCAAAAGTACCATCATTATGTAAAGGACCCTTCCAAATCCTGCCAAAACAAAAGCTTGACAGCATCAGACAGGCTGCTCTCTACCTCACCCACACAGTCAGGCTGCTCAGCCCTGCATCCAGCTCCCTGGAAAATGCTGCCCACGAGGAACCCAGCAGACTCTGCTGCTGCAGGAGCAAGTTGTTCCCAAAGACGTACAAAAAAATCCCACTCTGCAACAAGCCTCAGCTGCACCTTAAATGATTTAGTAAGAGGTGATGATTTTTGAAGCATTTGTATCAGTGAATCAAACTTGTGTGGTTTTTGGTTCTGTTCCAGTTCAGGTTCAACTGATCTGGTTAAGACCAGTAGCAGTCTAAACTGATTCATGTTGGAAGAAGCTACAGTATTTTCCAAACAAAAAGGACTGTGTACTGAAGGGCAGGAAGCTACAGCCAGGCCAGAAACATCACTCCACTCTCCTGTGCCCAGGACAGCTTGTGATCCTAGCCCAAGCCCTGCAACTTCTCAGGGGATTAAGGAGCTGGAGAACTGTGTTGGGAACGCAAGGGGCATGACAAGGCATGAGGGGTCTCAAGCTTTCATGGATCTTCTTCCCTCTTAAATCTGTGGCTGCTCACCAGCAGGACAGAGTGGTATGCATGTGTGTTTCTGCTGCCCTAACCACGGAGCTACCATCAGGCTGATGGGAGCCCTGAGGCTGGCAGTAAGAACAGACCATGCCTCACCAAAGGAGGACAGGAAACCCTCTCCCACTACAAGCAACTCAGTCAGGGCTCATTTTCAGAACAAAAGCTCTCAAACAGATTTTGCAGAGCCACCCAGTCCAACCCAGCATCATTGAGCAGGAACAGGTGCTCCAGCTGCACACGATTGCATGACACTTGGCAGGGAGAGACCACAGTACAACAGTCCCTGTGCTGAATGACTTCCTGCCGGGGAATGTCAGGTATTAGTCGAAGCGCTCTTTTAAACTGGCAACTTGAAATGTTTCTGGCTTAGAAAAAACAGGAGAGATCAAAGAAACAAGCAGCAAATTCCAAATGTGTTTCTTTGACTCACCGGCTTACGGTTTTAGGGAAAAGCCTGTAGCAGGTTTTGTAGCAATTTGTTTCTACATTGACATTCATAATCTGGTTTGACTGAGGATACCCCCACGCACACCGTAAAATAGGCACAGCTACAGCAGTTAAAAAGATGCTTGTATTTATAAGAGCAGAGCTTAACAATATGAACAGCCTCTGCAGGAACTGTACCTGCTCAGGTACATTACTTCTGTGAGCGGAGAGAGATTTGTGTAGCCAAATTGCAGGGTGCTACAGCAACCAGGACATTTTAGCAATGGGAGATGGCTCAACCCATAGCTTCCCCACTGTCCCGCTAGTGCTGCTCATTCAGGGTGATCGATGCTGATGCTGCTTCAAAGGCACTCAGTGCCCAGTTTTTAACTCTGCATCTCTACTGGAATCACAAACATGGTGACCAGATGCACGACTAGGTTTCTGGTAGGACTAGTAATCCTCTAGAAACTGAATGCAGGCCAGCAAACTTATCTGGGAAAATTTCAGCTTCCAGCCACCACAATGACATATTACAATCCCAACAATCAACAGGCCTAGACATAAGTCACTGTACATCTAGGTCTATATTGGTTCAATACAAACAACGGAGATCTACAGAGGACAGAAAAAGTGGATTCAAGCCATGAACATCAGAGGGAAAAAAAACCCCAAACCCAAAGTCTAAACACAGAGCTAGTCAGGCAGCAACAAAAATCAGGACTCCCACAAAACAAAAGTTGTTTCCAAAAAGCAGCAACAAAACCAAACACTACATCCAATCTGTCAACAAGCTTTACTTAAAGACCTCCTGTTCCTCCCCCCCTCCCCTTTTTTTTTTTTTAAATATCCATGATTATGTATTGGTTCCTTAGTTTTACTCCTGTAGAGATCTCCTGGAGCTGTACAGTAAAACCATGCATTAATTATAGGCAAGAAATAAGTCCTAATAAAAGTCACAAAACAAGTTCTCTCTTGTACAGCTCCCAAGTAACACATTGCATGTCCTGCATAGCCCTCATGCAAAATATCTCTACTTACCCACACTCCCCCTTCCAGAGCAATGCACAAACAGGTCTCTGCAGAGCCAGCCTCCTACAGCCTGCCCACGTCCAGCCCAGCATTACATGGCTGCTTCACAGAAAGGAGCCAATTTTCACAGGGCTTCTCTTCAGCATAACGAACTGCCCAAAGGGTCTGTCCCTAACCACTGAGACAGCCTGGCAGGCCTCACACTGCCAAAGGGTTGTTTAGGAAAGAGCAGGGAGACCAGGGACACTTTCCACTGGAGCAGAAAATCACAGCTCATGGAAGTCAAGGCAGTGCCACTGAGGGTGCTTGTCCATCTTAAATAGAGCAGCTGGTTGCAATAAAAGCTTGAGGGACTGAGAGGAACCACAGGGCTGTTGAGGGCTTGCTTTTCACCTACATCTGCACATACAAAGCACAATATCACCTTTCAGGCATTAATCTAGGGCAACAGTCCTGCTCCATCCTATGTAACCAAGCAGCATTCAACAGAGATGACCAGCCAAAGCTACCAGCCTCACAGGCCCTTCAATGTGACTAGAGTCACATGCGCCTCTTGGAGCAGACATTTCTCAAAAAGTCCAAGAGACAAAGATGCCTGAAAAAACCCTCCCTGCAGGTCAGCAAAGATCCTTCAGGAGCGATGTGTATGAGGCTCAATTTCACTCCCAAGGGATTTACACTCACACCAAATAGCAGACTGAGAGGATCCATTTCCTGCTATTTTAGAAAAGTAGAGCTGCTTCCCACCTTGGAAGGCAGAGGAGCACAGACATAGCAGAGGGAGCATCTCCACAGATACCCAACATATGTCAGAACTTTGGTAAGGGGCCCACTCCTTTTTGCCTTGCTCACTCCAGCTGTCCCACTGAAAGCAGGCCATAACTCATTTGAGGGAAATTCAGAGCAGATTGCTTTAGGAAACCAACACCAGCACCTAACTCCTCCTCAGGACAAATTGTTTCTACCAGCAAACTCCCCAGCCGTTCCTTTACGTCTCACTGATTAACTGCTCTTACTAATAAGATACACAAACTCCAGCCCTCAAACCCTAATCTGATGGTGTGGAATGAATCCATGATATCCCCAGGGGATCAGACAGCCCTGGCTGCACGTTGGGAGACAGCACAAGGGATACAATGGAGCTCTTCCAAAAGGCATGTGCAAGGAAAACAAAACAAAACAGGTACCAGAGAATACCCGGGGTACGTAGCAGCAGGTTCCAGCTCTGAAAAGGAGTGTGCAGACCTCAGCTCCTACTCACAGACCCAGAATCCAACGCCCACTGTACATGGTGGTACAGGTGGCTTTTGGCTCTTTCGACAGAGGTCTCTGCAGAATACAGATCAACAAACTGCTCTTCAGCAACAGCTACGTAGCACGTTTCACCAGCAGTCCACAGGCTGCATTAAATGCAGCACATGCATGCACATGCACACACCACGGTCACGCACAAACACCAAGGGCTCTCCTCTAGACAACTTTGAGGAAGCCCAGCAGGTTTTTCTCTTGCTTGGCAGGAGAAGAATATTGTGTTCCTTGGTATTAAACAGCCATCTCTGGGAAACTCTGACCTGAACCAGAGTTCTGAGAACAAGATTTCATGCTGGGGACAGGACATTTAGGCAAGATGTCATTTATTTCCCCTGAAGTTTTACACACACTCTTCAAGAAATAAATTTTGAAGCACTACTGTTTTGTGACAAATGAATGCACTTTGCAGTCATGGATTACAAGCATTTCTTATTTATTAGTGAGACTTCACAAGGGGGGAGGGATTAAGCTTTCTATTTATGGAGAGAGCGAGCTACACAAAGGCTGAGTGATTTGCCCAGGGTTACAGGTGATTCAGTGGCAGGGACAGAACGAGGTGCCCTGACTCAGGCACCTGCTGTCAGCACAAGGCAATGCCACCAAGCTCCTGTTCTCCCTGCAGCCGGGGTTAAGTCATTCTCTCCTCATGACACCAGCCAATTCCCAGCGAGTGCCTGTCTGTCAGGAATTCTCCACAACACCAAGAAGAATGATGGATTTTTCAGGTAGAAGCAATTATACCCCAGACAAGACATCCTGAGGGAAGGGGGTCTGAGGCACACAGAGGAGGAACACAGAGGAAAGCCCATCCAGGCCTGTGGAATGCCCATCTGAACAGTCACCTCCGAGACACATGCCACATCCTCCATCTTTCAGACCATCCCACCCTTCCCCACATGCTGACAGAACACTCCTTTGTGGGGCTGAGAGCAATTGCTTACACAGAAGAACAGGTCTTTGTGTATTGTTAGCTGGTGGTAATGCAGGTTAGCAGTTGGAAACATGGAGGGAGAGGCAGCATTACATTTCTCCTGTTAGTTATCCATAAGAACTCCACACACCACAGTGTGGGAAATCCCAAAAGCTTTCTGATACAGACTGGGTACACACCACACAAGCAAAAAGAATGTGTTTCAGAAGAGGGACCCAGGCTTTAGCAAGGATCTGCAGCAGAGTAAAGATCCCAACTAAAAGACAGACTACAGTCACTTATCCGTTGCGCTCTGCAGCACCCTACAGTTATACCGGGTCTCCCAAAGCAGTATCGTTAGTACAGATGGGACCTTAGGCAAGAAAGTTAAAGCATACTGGCCACACCACACAGCACTCACCTTGCTGCCTATATCTTCACGCTTGTTGCCAGGCTTGCTTCTCCTCAGCTTAATGGAAGGGGAGCGAAGCAGATTTTTGATCCGACTTGTTATTGTAGACCCTTCGACCGACATCATCTCCAGGTGCCAAGAGGGTATTCACCCCACACACGAACTGTGCCTGGGTAACGAGCCCAGGTTTGCGGCAGAAATACCGATGTGCTCAGCTTTGCTTACACTCGTTCACATATCTCTCAGCGATTCGGCTCGGGAACTCCACTCCTGTTACACTGCAAGGCTATTCACAGAGGCTGGCAGACTTTCCTTTTGCAGATTCCAGAGGATCAAATCAGCAGTAATCTAAACTGAAAGATGCACCCGTGGGTCAATACGACATTTGCAATAAATTCCAGCCTCATTCTTTGCAAGAAATGCCAAATACAAGAGTTTACGATAAGGGTGGGTGCAGTATTACTTATTCTCAGAGGCTTCCACAAAAATTATCATCCTTTTAGTATCAATTAGCACAGCTAAACCAATTCCCAGATCCAAAATTTAGATGTTTTACACTTCAGTTTCATCTTATGACAAAGACAAATATTCCCACCATTGGACTCCATTAATGGGGACCATCCAGCCCCTTGCTTTTGCTCCATACACATCCATTCCACCTTAGCCTTCACAGCCTGTAAAGCACAACGCCGTACTTGATTATTAAACACCAAGTCACAGAAGCACACCGAGAATAAAAACAAGGGAGTTTTTAACTCTCACAAATTTAGCTCCGCTTTAAGTACACACACACACACGCATATATATACATATATATATATAGCGGGTGATACCTGATAATAAAGGCATATGATATTTCACATCCCCACACCCCCCTACTTATAAAGGGGATCAAGGAGGAACCGTAACTGCTGCCACCGATCACAGACCCCCGGCCAAAACGTTCACCTTACCCGAAGCCCCGGCAGTCGCCGGGGGCGGGGGGGGGGGGAAGAGGGATCCAGTCAAAGCCTGCAGTGAATTATCTTCCCGGCTTCCGTGCAAAAATGGGGGCGGGGGGAAGAGAGAGCGAGAAAGAGAGAAGGGGAGAGAGAGCAGAGGAAGGGAGAAACGTCCAAGTCAGCACAACCGCCAGCCCCTCTCCCCGCGGCGGCAGCGCTGCGGGCTGAGGTGGACGCGCCTCCTTCCCCTGAGCCCCAACCGGCCGGCTTAAACCTCTCCTACCTGGTGCCCAGGAGCGGCGAGGCCGGCGACCGCGGTGCCCCGCAGCGCCTGCCCATGCAGCCGGCCTCCCCCAAGGAGGGGCCGCGGCGCGGGCCGCCCCCGCGGGCGGGGCGGGGGCCGTTCCCTCAGCGGCGGCGGCGAGGCGGCTCCGCAGTCTCAGGGCCACGGCCAGATGCCGGGGGGGAGCCGAGGCCGCCCGCCGAGCCCCGCGCCGGCCCCGGGAGCCCAGGGGCTCGAGCGCCCGCCCGCCCAGCCGCTCCCCCCGGCGGCCGCAGCGCCGCCCGCAGCCCCGGGCCGGCCGCCCGGCCGCGCTACGGCGGCCCGCGCGGGTCAAAACGCGGCGCGGAGCTCGGGGCGGGGGGGCGGCGGAGGGAGACGGGGAGGCGCGGAGGCTTGGCGGAGGGATCGTGGCGTGCGGCGGCCGTGGGGGGGGGGGATGTGGGGGGGGGGGGCTGGGTCCGGCGCTCTGTGAGGGTCAGGGCGGGAAACTGGGGGAAGCTTGTCTCCCACCCAAGAGACAAGCGGGAGCCGGGGGAAGCGAGGGCGTGGGGAGACCCGCTCTGCCGTGCCCGCCGCCCCTCAGGGCCCTCGGTTGTGTCCCCGTACCTGGAGGGCGTTTGCTGTGGCTGGGGGTGCCGCCCTGGCCGGTCTGCCCCACGCACACCCGGGCCAGCCGTTTCTGGCTTGGCACCACAGCCTGCCTGTGCTGACAGGAGCCCTCTGGGAAGTGACAGGGCAGGGGGCTGTGGAGCTCCCGGGTGGGAGAGGGGACTGAGGGTGTCAGACTGCGCTCGCGTGCTGTGGGATAGCCGGGTTGGCCTCGGCTCGCAGCATTGCTGTGACACCCGTGGGATCTCCGGGCCTTCTTGAGGGCAGTGGTGCTGAGGGTGCCTCTGCACAGACATGGGTCCTGCATTTCACTGTGGAGGTGAAAAAGTTGTTGAGTGACAGACTTAACGCAGGGTAGCCTGACTTGGATGATACATGTCTACTAACGCTATACATCTGGTGTTTGGATCCTTTACTGGGGCTACGGTGGTCACAGAGCTAGCTGGTACAGAGGCTGCTGGCAAAGCCAAACCCAAGGCAGCTGAGCTGGACGTTACTGGATGACTCCACGGCCCCACAATGGCATGGTAGGACTCCACTGCATAGGTTCCCACCTATGATGATGTCCTGGAGCTCCTTGTCCCCTCAGCTCTCCAAAGTTTTTGCTAGGAGTCTGGCAGCCCACTGTCACAGCAAGATGCAGGGATGGAGCCCATGGAGTCAGAAATTTGGACGTCTGTGTGCTGGCTTATGGCAGGCGAGAGCCTAGAAGCAAACATATACCAAGCCAGCAAGAAGGTTTTGCCCTGGAACTGCCCAATAGCTGTTCCCCACGGAAGAGTTCAGAAGCCACTATGCCAATTCCTGTGCTTCTCAAATGGGGACAGACAGCTGCCCTACCATGACATGTCAGGTACTAACCACATCAGAGGAGTTCAGAGAGACATGTCCATGCTGGCCTAACATACATGTCCACACCAAAGCCCTAAAGGGGAGAAGGAAAACCAGCATTTCTTAGGATGGAAATGCGCTGCTAGCAACCCCTTCCTTAACATGCTCTGCCATTTACTGCAATCTATCCTCTGTCCTTGGAGCATCTTTTTGGCTCCCTATTTCCTGTCATGGGTGCCCTCCCCCCTTTCCCAACTTTGGTGACTGTCCCATCTTCAGTGACTAATTCAAACCCAGAGTATTCATAGCAATTGGATGTGATCATTCAAAAAATACAGTCCGTGAAAATTTGCTGAAGTTCAGGCGTAGATTTACCATGACAGACGATCCACACGGGCTATGGTCTTCCCCTTAATGGTGCCCATTGTGGCCAGCACACTGCCACCGTCGTGGCTTGTGACTATATGAACCTGCACCACCTGAATTTCAGGAAAAGGTTGTTTGCATTCAAAGTGGGATTCTGAGCAGGCACAAGGGTTTGCAGGACTAGGATCTTAATGCTTGACTGGTCAGAAACCTGCATGTATTGATGAAAACACCCAGAGGTGTAACACAGGACATCTTTCTAATCTAATCTCTATCAGCTCCAGTCACGTCATAGTAACCTGCAGGAAATGAATTTAAAATGTCAGTTTCTAACCTTTGTTAGGCTTTAGTTTTGATACGCAGGTGCCATAGAAAAATCCACGTTTGTTGCTATATCAAAAAGTCACAGGGTTCCAGGAACCGGGGCTCTCTGGAAGATACCAGATTTGGTGAGATTTACAATAAAATTGCAAGAGTTGGTAATGTTGCAATTATTTTTAAAATAATAGGAATATAAGTATAGAATCATAGAATCATTTAGTATCTTAGCTTTCAGCCCCAGACACAGCCTGTAACCCAAGAGGTGGCACATAAGAAACGGATTATTCTAGAAAATGTGAATGTTGTCCATTCCTACCAACCCTATTGTCCTATTGCTGAATAACAGTGCCCTGTTGCTAAGGATGAGGAGAAATTCATGAAGGAAACCAGAGCTGCTACTGCAAAAATAAAATCCCTCTTCTATGAAGATTTACACATGTGCTTAGTTTTATCCAGACTATCAATTCTAGTGTGTGGAATTACTCACACCGGACGTGGAGTTAAAAACGTGCCCCAGCCTGTACAGGACTGGGACCTGGCACTGCACGGGTGTGGGGTGGGGAATAGTTGATAGTTCTTAAATTTCTGCTGTTCAACAGTAAAACATCAGAGTCATCACATTTGGGAGAAACATGCATACATTTGAGAAAGAACTGAGGGATGTCTTTGAAAACAAGGGACAGCTGAGATGTTTGCTTGGGAGACGCTGTTTAAATGCAACTAGTATTGTTCCTCTTTTGTTGAAGGCTGAGCACAGCATAATGTGATTTGTGATTACAATTCTTTGTGTCTGTGAAGCGACTGAAGAGACAGGCTAACTCTGAAACATCAGTGGACTTCTAAATTCAGTGAAAAGGAACCAGGACAGGGAATGGATGTTTCTGATTTTCTGACTAAAGCATACTACCTTTCTAGATATTTTTTAAGCAGGATGAAATGTCACAGTTTCTTAAGTTCATCCTAAAGAGAAGGATCTTGCCAGTGATTTTTAAAGAAACTTTTTCTGTAGTTTTATTAATACAAACGCTTGCTTTTTTTTTTCTTTGATCCTATTAATACAGAAGGAAAAGAAGCAGGAATCACCAGCTTCCTCTAGGTATTGCAGTACAAGTCTTACCACACACCTGTTTCATCATTAGAAGGGCCCGATTTTCCAATTGTAATATCAGACTTATGAAAAGTTAGTGCAAAACCCTTGCACTGACTCTACAACTACTAGAGCTTTAGCTTGGGTGAAACTGGAGTAGATGATGCTAAACTGCATGGCTTCTGTTCTCCCAGTCCTATCCTCCAATAAATACCAAATGACTTGAAATTAAGAGAAATAACCTTCTACCTTTCATCCAGTGGCATGTCTAGAAGCAATTGGTAAGCCTGCTGCTCCGTGACATGCTTCCTGGTGTTGGTCTTGCTCATGGTGTCCAAAATAAGCTCTCCCACGGCAGCAGTCTGGCTGGTAATCTGCTGGCCAGTCATTTGCTGCTTCTTCTGCCGAAGCTCGTTAAAGGTACACGTGCATGTGTGGCTTGTGATGGTGTGTGTGCTTCTCGCTGTGCTCAGCCACCCCACCGATTACTGCTGTTCCTTTTGCTGTGCCACTATTGTCTTCTTACTACTGCTCGCCTTTTTGTAGATGGCCTTTACTTCAGAACAAGGCTTGTCTTTTGCGATATGTTCCTGTAGGGCCCATCTCCACAGCGCAGCACCTTCGCTGAGATCAGTTAATGATAACCAAAGGCAACAGGACTCTCAGCTTCACTTTAAAGGTCGTGAGTTCTTCCTTGCCAGAAAGGACAACGTACCATGAATAAATTATATCATTTTATTCTGGCATTTGGTCTTGAATGATGTGTTCTTAAAGTAGTCTTCTGAGGGATGCCATAAATAATGGGAGAGAACAGATGCTTCAATAAACTAAATGCTGTATTTTTAAGCATGAGGTAATGAAGTATCTGAAAATGTTTTTTCTCTGTTGCAGAAATCCTCTGTGCTTTTCTAAGAAAAAGCATCATGCAAATAATCCTGTAATCCTCCTGTAGGGCTGCAAGCAAAAGGAACATTTTCGATGTGATTTTAAACAAAATTATTTTCCTAGTCAAAAATAACATGATAAAAAAGAGCATGTAAAAGACGACACAAAGAAACAGAGCAGAAGTGCTACATGAGCCCTCTCAGTGTGATATTAAAACCTTTCCTTGAACTTGTTCTCCTTACACACAAAGGTCTTCTCACCACCTGTGGCCAGGCAGGGAGCATGAGGCGACTCTCCAGCCAGCCGTGCTGACATGAGGAGGGGCAGCCGTGGTCCCATCACCGGATCGGCTGAGCGCTGCCCAAGTGCTGGGTTGAGGGGGGCAGGAAGGTGCCCCGTGCCTCTGAAACCACAACATATTGATACCATGCTGCAGCCATGATCCAGGACGGTCGCTTGGTCAGCTTGTTTTTGCCATTTTTTAACTGATTTCTTAAAGAAACAGATCTGAGAAAGGATTTCTTTTTTTCAGACACCGATGTGCCAGAGCTGACCTGCTCTCCTGCTACTAGAGGGAGGTCCAAACTGGAAGTCGTGGCAGCCAGCATGAGCAACTGAGGCCAGCTCAGAGACCAGGTGAGTTAGGGATCAGCGTCACACTCATGCAGATTCATTCCAGACAGCTTAGAGCATGGGCTGAACTTGCTCATGCATATCTGCAAAAATAGTGGGGACAGACATTTTGCTCCACACCCTCATTGCCACTTTCCTGAGCAATGAAGAGCAGAGGACACATTTTTTCCCACAAACTTTGAAACCCTGTGGAAGAAGAACATTCAGTCTTCTTCTGTAAGAGTTGTCTACCCTTCTACCTCCGAAGGACCATGGCACTGCTTTCCAGTTAGGCTAACGGCTATCATTTTAGCCTCACAGGATGTTGATTCAGCAGGGTCATAACGCCTTTTTTCCACCTGTTAACTTGTTAGAACAGTGAACAGCAGGCACTCAGACAGGGAGAGAGGGTGGAGAAGGAAAGACAAACAGCTTTGCTCTAGCCCAGAATAAAAATAACTATATGAGAAACTAGACAGGTAGAGGGCGAGAGAAGAAAAGCAGCTACCATGCAGTATATAGAGGGCATTTTATATTTAATTTTTCTCCAACTATGAAAATGACTGCAAGCTTAATAATAATTTCATTATTAACCTCTCAATTAGTTATGAGTTTGCCCTGGCAAAATGCACCAAGGATTCTTCACAGGACACACAAAGGTCTCCACACCTCAATGGACAGCATGTCAGGTGATGAAGCCTAACCAGAGTCAGTTGGTTTTGTTGACTTGTTTTCCCCCAGTGAGCTTTGTCCCTTCATCTCTCTCCTTTGTTGCCACAGCTACAAGGGATAAGCAGACAGAGTTTCGGGAAATTGTTTCCAACCGTAGCCTGGGTCTTTTTATCAGGCTCCTGGTACCTGACTTGAAATGTTTAGATTCCAGCCAGCAGTTACACAGGATCTTTTCTTCATATGTTCCCATGAAAAAGTCATGTAGACATCTATGGTTCATAAAGCATCCAGGGAGAATATGCTTGTATCACAGATCCCAGCTGAGCTTTAAAAAAGGAAAAATATACATGCATGAATGCTGTTCAGCTGGCTGCCAGGAAATTTTGCTGATAAAGAGAAACTATGGGCAGTACAAACAAAATGTGTAGTATAGAAAGCCCGACTAAAGATAGGAAGATGCTGCTTAGAAAAGGCTTGCATCTACCAAGGATGGATAATTTCTGTAATAAGACAAAAGGTGCACAGGCAAAAGGTACTTGGAAATCCCAAGCACAGCTACACTTTTTTTTTTTTTTTCTGAATTAGAAGAATGTGCCCTAAACTGAAGGAAAAAATTACAAATTCATTTAAATTTTGGCTCTGCTAGTATAACAGGTCAACTAGTCCACTTGTGTCTCTCTCCTGTATTTCAAGGGATCAACAAAATCCATGCCCTCATGTAAAACTATTTTTAACATAATTAGCAAAGTACGCACATGTGTCCATTCAGCTGTCAAACCACGGCCGTGTTCTGACTCAGTGGTGCCTGAGGCACGTGCGCATCCGGTGTGCAGCAAGGTATGCTTCCAAGCTTGCTGTGAGGTGGCAGATGTGATTGATAAAAAACAATCTGGGCCAGCTGATTTAAGCCTGTAGGAATGGCTTCCCACGGGCGGCACATGCTGTGAACGGTCCTCACAAGAGCCTGGTCAGTGCTTGGATGCCGTGGGGACAGACAAGCCTACCTGGGTACTGCGGGGGCCAGCAGCAGCCCCAGCCCCTGATGCCACAGCCCCAGCTACTTCTGTTCCAGCTTCTCAGCTGGTACACATGAACAGTTATCCTCACTAGCTGTGGCCTGGCCCACACGTACATGCGTTAGACAGCTTGTGAAGGGGGGTAAATTATGTTACAACCCTATTAAATTTTTGCCAGAAACAGGACCTGTCTGTGTTGTTCATTTTTCAGTGGCAGGGGATCAGAATACCATGCGGTAGCTGCTGAATATAAACGTGTTGTGCTTCCTGCTGTCTACACGGAGGCTAGAAGAGAGGACATACAGCCGGTACTGAGGAAAAACTCGTCCCAGACACTATCTGGGTCCTGTGAACTCCCCACCATCACAGCTTTGGCTGGTCAGATAAACCATGACTTGCTACCCAGGCTAATCCATGGGGGTTTCTTTAAGCTTAGATCTAACTGACTCTGGTCCTATTTACATGCAGGACCAAATGGTTTGACAGTCTCAGAAACCCACAGTAGAACTGCAGCCTTGCATGAACTTTGTCTTTTTTTAGAGAGTAGTTAGCTGGGACCTTAGATGTAGATAGAGACAAGAACAGGGGTGTGCAGATAGGAGAAGGCTGTCTCTCATTGACTGGCCAGGTGCCAGAGCTGGCAGGCATGCAGAGATTGGATGTTGGATACAGAGGTCCCTACTTGCAAGGGGAGTCCAGAGCTGAAAACCACATGATAGGAAAGCATTTGACTGAGCTGGTACTTAAATAAGGGATGCCAAATCCTTCTTCCCTTTTGTAGGAGTTATTTGTGTTCCATTGTTCTCCTTAATTACTGCTCTCTGGAAATATGAAGCACAGTATGAACTTACCATTGAACTCAGCGAGGAATGATAAAGGTTTCCCTTAGAGCAGTCACTTTATAACTTTTCCAGTTTTGGGCCCATAAACATTTTGCAGTGAGTAGAGGTGCAGACACCTACATAATTCAGCCTGTTGGCAGTGGGTTTAGGGGGTTTGTGAAAGGTAGCTGGGAACAACTGCCTTTCACAAACATCTTAAATGTACTCGCAAGGGCTTACTGAACGGAGGTTGAAAGCTGCTGCCTTACTGCTCTAAGATCACCCAAGGGCCCGTTTCCTGTAGAAAGGTTCAGTTGGGTTATAGGTTATGTTGGGTCAGGTTAGGTTAGAGAGAGCTCCTTACCGTTACAGGCACAGAAAGGGATCACGAGATATGTTTTCCAGCATGTGTCTAAGCAACTGATTGTCCTTCACTTGTCCTCCCTCTGGCAGCATAAGCCAGAGTGTACAAACTACACTGTTTTCACTCCAGGGCTGTTCTGCATGGAAAGTAGGGGGGGCTGTTATTCTCCAGGTCTGCCCTGAGGCTCGGGGAAGAGGTCTTGCAGCTTCCTGCGGGGCTAAACGTCACATGGGAGCAATGTCTTTACATCACTTGGCTGATGACTCCCTGGATGTTCTTACGTGTTTAGGCCAGCTCTGCGCAGACTGCACGGACGGCACTCCGCACGCAGGCTGGCCCTGGCCCAGGGACCTGAAAGGAGAGAAGCATGCAAACCCCTCTTGTGCTGAGCTATGCGTTCCCCACCGCCTGCTGTCTAACCTCCCCCTCCCTCCCCGAGAGTATGTAGGTCACTGTTGACATTGTTTTCCTCTGAGCCCCGTCTGCTCCTGTTTTACCACTTTGTTCGCAATTAGCCTGTACTTTTGTAATTGACCTAAATAAGCCTGTTTGTTTCATTCTCCTTCATCCCATGCCTTATGTTTCCAGAGAGCAGTAATTAAGAACAACGTAGCATGAACATCTTCTGCAAGCCCAAAGCAGGCAGTGCCTTGGCTGCAGCGAGTCTTGCTCTTGGTGATCCCCAGCAAGCTGACACTGTAAACCAGAACTCAGCCAGCTTTGGATTTTGCCCTGAGAAGAAGATGGCATGACAGATCTTACAGCTTGAATGTGCTCTATGGCTGTCTGGCCTCCACAGATGCCTTTTATTATTACTACTGCTAGTAAAATTAAAGAACTACAGCAAAACTGTAAGCAAGCAAGCAAAAATGAAAGTCCCTCTGATGACAAGGGATGTCATTCTAAGCCATGAAATCCACCCGTTTATATCAGTTTTCACAGCTGCTTGCTATGTCTCCTGCAATCCTTAGCACATTGATGATGTTCTGAATTTCTTCTCATGCTGTGACCCTGTCGTCCCTGTTAGGGCTCAAGTATGAATGTTGGAAAATCAAATGCAATGGAGCATGCAAATTCTCTCTGTCTCTCTTTCTCTCATGTTGTTGAGCAACACTCAGCTGGCTAGGTTTCAAGCACTGCCTTTTGCCTCAGTATCCCCATCTGTTCTCATGAAGTCCTGCCTGGAGAGCGACATCTCGTGAATGTTCCCTTTACTTGCTCTGCTTTTTGCCTTTCACATCCTTAAAAACAAAAAGCAAACATCAAAAAAAAACCTTGCAAGAGAGTTTTTTCCAAAACTTCCTGCTGTGTCCCAGACCCTCCTGCAGAGATGTTCTGACTCTTCCCACTGGGGTGCCCACCTCTGCGTCCCCCTCCCGCAGGCAGGGCTGCAGTGGGGTCCGTACATCGGGTTGGCACAGAGGTCGGTACAGAGGTTCCCAGGGGTTGTTATGGAGCCTGTAGGGGAGGGCTTAGCATGTGGCATCCCTCAGCACCAAGCTCCATCCTCTCACCTCAGAGATGCTGAAACGAGGCACGGGCTGAAATGCAAACTACATGTCATACTGTTTAGAAATCAAATACCAGAAATGCTGGCACTGCATCTGTTTGTGTTTTTCCAGACCCACCGCTGGTACCCTGCTCAGCCCTACCTAGAAGTACGCAGTTTATGTCAGTCCCTTTGCTTGTGCTTGGTTCTCTGGAGAGACTCTGAGAGGACTTTGGTAGGCGTCTGAAGCAAAGCACATCTCTGTCCCAGAGGAGACTGGCGAGAAAGCAGAGAGTTGACATGGAAATAGGCACAAAAAAAGCTGTGGCACTTGGCTGTGGAGCTGTGGTTTTTCCAATAAGCCTAAATCTGGTACCCAATGGCAGCTGCATTTCTTTGGGAAGTAGGGCAACGAATTACCTTTAAACCCCTTTTAAAGTCCCCGTCAGTTCGACCCCTAGCTCCTTGACACAGACTTTGAGAGCCAGGTTTCCCCCTTCCTCTGTAACATACCTTGGCTTGCAGTATTCACCATGCAGAATGAAATTTGACCTTTCCACTACCCATGGCAACCATAATTCAATTAAACAGGACAAACCTTGGACAGCACTTGCCCTTAGGACCTGGTACACTAAACACGATACAAGCAGGAGAAGAGTGAAACACAAGACTCATGAAAGAATCCTGTCAAAAGAGAGTTGGCAAGTGAGTGCCCATCAGGACAAGGACACACACAAACACGCGTGCTCTCCTTTCTTTAGGTCCGTGCGCTTTACACACACGACAACAAATAGAAAGGACTGGGATTAATGGCAACATTTGCATGCTTGTAAGTCTAGCTGAAGAGCAGTCAGGCGCACATTTAACTTGTATGTGTGCATGCGTTTGTTCCCATTGCTAATGTGCAAATACTGTTCTGAATAGGGATGCTTTCCCAAAGCAGTGCCAATGTGGGCAGAAAACAAATGTTGAATACAAGAAAACACAGCGAACTAGTCATCTGGCAAGATGGCTGACCGAAACAGAAGAAAATATAAAAGTATAGCCAGATCTTAAGTTCATGGGAGAAACTCTTCAGATGTCATGGCGACGAGCATGGCATCAAAAACCTCAGCAGGTAAGAGAATGCAAGATAGTGGTGTGACCTGTGCTGGTATGTTCATGAGCAATGAAGCAAGGTATAACAACCCTGCAGACAGAGAAAGAAGTCAAAGTGGAAGGAAAATTCCTCTTCTTAATAGACTCAAGGTGGTGAAAAAGAGAGAGCACAGTGTATAAATGTCAAAGACACAGCAAACCCAAAATATTATTCCCAAAATTACTGGAATTAGGAATGTTAGAAAGCTGGTAGCAACAGCCTAGAAATGTTGCCCAGGAAGGTGACACCTTCTTCATCCTTTGAGGTTTTTAAGTCCTGGAGAAAGCCCTGAGCAACCTCGTTTGATCTCATGGCTGACCCTGCCCTGAGCAGGAGGCTGGACTACAGATCTCCAGAGGTCCCTTCACACCTGAATTTCCTATGATCCTACAAGTGCCTACAATTTGGCATACAGATAAGGCAACTACTGATATTGCCATGACAACAAACTGGGTTTATGCTGCTGTTGCAGCTTCATGCAAGAGAAGAGTGCACGCTTCCTTGAGAGAAATGTTCACAAAAAAAGAGTGAGATTTATAGCACAAAACTCCTTCGAGCTTTGCTTTCAATCTGGTGAAAGAATTAATAGGTTATCAGCTTGTTACACAGTTCATTTCTGCTTCTGTTTCAGGGTTGTTTTTTTTTTTAAGAAAGAGAGGAGAAAATTACATGCAGTCTTGCAAAAAGAAGATAATTACATCCTCCCCCTTGGGGAGACAACCAAAATGGCTTCAGCTAATACTCCCAGTGCAGGGGGGAAGGCAGCCAGTCAGCAGCCCGGGCCGGCTGCATGTGGCTCATCACAGCCAACCCAGCACTGTAAAACATATTCCTTCAACATTCGCCCTGTCAGCCTCCTAAGTAAAAACACATGAAGCAAAACGCTGCCAACGCTTTGCTCAAATACTGCAAATGAAATCACAACTGCGGTAATTGGGAGTTGAGAACAGGCAAGTTCTAGGCAGCAGCGATGTCATCCACCCGGCGAGCGGCATCGGGACCCCGCCGCCTGCAGGGGTTCTGGACTCGCAGGAGGAGCCCGGCGCTGCACGGACCTGCTCCGAAGAGCCCGCGGGCTCCCGAGTCGGCAGGCAGAGGATGGGGACACGCGAGCCTGCCGCCACAGCCTCTGCCCCGGCAGGTGCCCACTGGAGAGCTTGGAGACACGAGGGCGTTGGGGCCCGAGCACGACGCAGCTGCAGCGATGGCTCTCCGTCCGGCCACAGCGAAAGCTCTGCTGTCTGCCCTGCCTGCCTCGCACCCGGGTGCCAGCTGCGCATGGAGCGGATCCGGAGGCGGAGGAGCACTTGGTTTCCCGCATGATTTCCACTTGCGTTGCCTGCCTCCCAGCCAGAGCCAAGGAACCAGCCCCCTGGGACCTACCTTCAGCCAGGAATAACTTCTGACTTGAGGCAATTTTAGTAGGTCACCAAAGCCGCTGGGTTTTCCCTTTGGCAGTTGTGCCTCTCTTCCTCACCCTATGAAAAATCAAGTTTTCTTTCAAACATGAATGTGCCCCTTGTAAGCTGATCTGCAATATAATTATTTTCTCCCTTGCTCAGCAAAGTTTATGAAACTGGACATTTTCCCCGTCAAAGCCAGACAATGAGGCCTTGTCTACACTGGAGCACGGTAGTAAACAATTCCCACTGTGGCTGCCATCAGTTCAGCTTGCCTGGTGGGAGCCATTTATTAAAATTTCTTCCTGGAGACTAAGCCTCACAGTTCAAGTTGATTGCCCCATATGTCAGAGCCACAAAACAGTTGCGGGGTGAGATTCTGCAGGAAGACTTTTGTCTTTTTTTTTTGCCATGGACATTCAGAAGGTGAGGAAGCGAATTTAGAGCTTTGCAAAGTCTGCTTGAGCCGTTTTTTAAAACCAAAGAGTCATTGTAACCTAGAAGTGAGAGCACTGGTCGAGGAGCAGGAGTTAATCATTACTGTTGCAAAAGATTTGCAGGCACCTCCATTTTCTGTCATGCTTTTGCAGCCAGTCACCTTAATGCAAGTTATAACACGATCGCATCAGATCTACATCGTTTAAAAAAAAAAAAAAAATCAAGATAACCAGAGCAGGAAAATCCTATCTGCTGTGTTACCCATCTTGTACATGGAAACATTCGCATGTTTGAACTTTGCTGAAGCTTGGCCCCTCCAAATTTCTCCAGCCCCATAACTTGTCCAAGGCCGTCGGAGAGGGACTAGTGGCCATCAGCAGGCCCCACTGCCGCCTCCAAAATGCTGCAAACCCAGCAAAGCCCGGCCAAGCCGGCAGCTGCCCCTCACCCTGCGCCTGAGGGGCACGATCTGGGCAGGAGGGACCTTGTCCGCGCCCTGCTGCCTTTACAAGGCTGAGCATACAAAAACGTGGCTCCAGCCATGTCCCAAAGGGACACTAATGGTTTATCGAATCACGTTTTTCTCCAGCTGCGGAATGTTGTTTTATAGCAAAGTCCAGGTCCGGCACGTCTCAGAAATAAGGCATAACATTAAAGAACACGTTTTCAAAGCTCAGTGCTGCCAGTGCCTCAGGCTTAGGCAGGGACGGACAAAGCTGTCTGAGAGCTGTGCCCCCCGCGCGGAAAGGGCCAAGGGCTCGTGGCTGAGGACAGCGCAGCTTCATCCATGACAAGCAACAAGCGGCTCCTCCAGCGAGAGGCATCTTTAGCCGCTTTTAACAGCTCTGAGCTTCATCTGATACCGAAGGAAACCAGACACCTGGTCACCGTTGCGGTTTTTTTTCCTTCAGGAGAAAAGCAACTCAGCAAGGAATTCCAGGATCCCTTCAAAAATTTTATCATCATTTTAGGACACCTCAGCGTGGAAGATGTTGTGTGAATAAAAGAGCACAACTGGCAGACCCTCAGTCATGCAGAGGGTAGGGCGAGCCGGAGGGAAGCAGAAGGGAGCAGAGGGCTCGCTGCGACGCTGCTGCCCGGCAGAGCAGCGCAGACATGACCAGAGGGGTGTCAGATGTGCATCTGCTGGTTGCAGGATAAGGCAGGATAAGCGGCACCTGAAGGAAACCAGGATAAAGCTGGATAGATACCGAATACATAGGAGGGTGGTGCTGTGGATCTGCTCTTTGCAACTTAGTGGATAACTGGAGCTCCGCTCACTGGGATCAGCAGGGCTCTGCTGTAGTGCTTTCACGCTGGAAGGCTGCCTCAGCCTTGCTCTCAGAAGAAGAAAAAACCCGGAATTTGCTTAGCGGTTGACTTTGAGCCAGAAGGCGAGCGTAGCCACAGGCCTGGGCTTTGAGGGTCTGGAGCGTGTGTATCATGGCAGGCCAGGGCAGAGTGTGGGAAGCAGCAGGTTCTGAGCTCCTTTTCCTTATGTAGAGGATGGGGACTCAGAGGTCCAGGCCCGAGCGGGCAGAAGGACTGGTGGAAGAAGGGGAGAAAGAGGAGCGACTGCCTGCCAGGCCAGGAGCAGCTTGTGCAGCTCCAACAAGGCGGTCTGGCGCACAGGGCACCGCCGACGCAGCGAGGGACGGGTGGTGCAAGAGCTGGCAGCAACTTCCCCAGTTGCTTCTGCCAAACTACTCCGTCACCTCCAGCACAGACCCACCCTTCTCCTCTTACTGCTGCAGGAAATCCTGGCCAAGCGTTAAACTGGAGGCTACAGCGGCACGTGCTGCTTCAACAGCCGTTCTCAGTCCTTCGGAGGAACAACGGTGTGCTGTCCTAAAAACACCTGTAAAGCTGTTACTGTCCTGCTACTGGACTTCTTGTGTAATCAGAACAAGCAAGTAGCTACAAATCAAACAAGTCTCGATCATATTTTCACGCTGCAGAAGGTCCAGGGGAAGGGTGGGGGTCATCAGTCGCCCAGTCCCCATGGGCTGAAAACACATTGTGCTAGTCCTGAAAGCAGTAAGCTTTTGTCATGCATTCATCCTCCCATTTAGTTTTTTTATGTAGATTGGATCCAGCGCAGTTTAAAAACTCTGGCCTCTTTTTAAGACTGATTGGTGATAACACTGGGGTTATTTTACATTTTTTTTTCTAATAACAATCACAGATGACTGGATCCCAAAGCCTGGGGATCCAAAGTCTGTTTTCCAGGTCCTTTGGCACCTCAGCAGCGTGAAGTATTTTATATCTCTGCAAGGCTCAGGAGCCTCAGCTGCAATCGGAGCCCGTTGCTAACGTAAGCTGCGCAGACCCACACCAGCCTGCAGACCTTGCCCAAAAGCTTTGTGCCTGTACCCCAGGCACAAACAGGGGCTGAGCCGCACACCTCGTGGTTTTCACTGCGTGGCCGCAGCCCTGCCGCAACATGCCCCGGGTTTGGCCAGAGAGGAACAGCTCAGGAGGAGCCCAGGAGCCAGGCAAGTTGCTTCATACAGCTGTTTTCCAAGGAGTTAAATCACAACTGAAAGCCACTAAAAATGGCATAGGGCTTATGTTTGTGGATCTTTTTTTAGCTGCTATCTAATTGCCTGGTTTTAGCCCGCAAGGCACAGCACGCTGCGGCGCTTGCGAGGGGCACCCCTTCGTGTCGGACGGGGGAACTACAGGGGGCCCGAGGCCAGTGGGGAGGCTGGAGCCCTGCCACCCACCAGAGAGATGAAAGGAAGTCAAAAACCACGCAGAAAAGCCGAAAAGCCCGTCTGCTCCTCTTCGGAGCTGGTCCCAGCTGGCTGGCGCAGGAGAGAGCGAACCCTGCTCTTGCAGCGCCGCAGCCCTCCCGCTTACACCCACGTACCCTCTGACTGCGGCCAGACAGGCACGGCTGCCCTTACTGACCACTGACCCCCACTTCGCCGGGGCGGTGTCGATACACCCCCCCCTTCACGTCCACATCTCACGCAGGCAGGGATCCTGGTCCAGCTGGCTGCCACCCTCACGGCGAGTGCGAGAGCGGAGGAAGGCAGTCTGCAAAGACGGCTTGTTAGAAAGTCGCCTCTGGGTTTGAGTCACTCAGCTTTGATTTCCAGCATCTGCTTGTCACCGGAGGAGAGCCAGGGCTAGCAGCTGTAACCTCGAGGAACTAGTCCTGTACACAGACAGTTCTACAAAAAAACAGGTAAACAGTCCTACAAAAACCAGGGAACCCTCACGAGAGCAAGCTGAACCAGGTTAAGTGAACACCGTTAAAGCAAGGCGAGGTCTTAACTTGTGCTTTGTATCACAGGAATCCTGCTGCCAGCAAGGGGCTGTTAGAGCTGAAACGGGGCCAGGTAGAGGCGTTCACATACCCACTAATGTGGGTCAGATGCTCCGGACAGGTGGGGTGGATGTCAGTGGATTACTGACGGACATAACCACAGGTCCCGGAGGCCTCGCTGGCCTAGGGACACGCTCGTGCTGATGAGCGTGCTGGAGGTTGCACGGCTGCAAACCTGGGGCAAAGGGCTTTCCAGTAGCTTGAAATGCTGCACAGGCTGCGAGGCCCAGGTGGCTGGTGAGAAGGACGGCATGCTGCTTTCCGCTTTGTCAGAAAAGACTACTAGACAAGTGGACACTCCAAGTCTTTCTAGGGGTAGAAGAGGGGGGACCTCCAAAAGAGCCGTCACCCATCATGGGCATCCAACTCCCAAGAGTCCCAAGACAGACAAACAACGGTGCCAGCTGAGGCAACACAGGATTCAAACGCACAGGAATAACTGAGTATACAGTGGTGTAACGACACCTTCTTGAGCTGTAGCAGCAGTTAAAAGGACAAACAAATGATGCACAGAGCTTAAGCGATCACAGATAGTGCCACAATTCCTCCACTACCATGATCTCTGCGGTGGGTTGACCCTGGCTGGACACCAGATGCCCACCAAAGCTGCTCAATTGCTCCCCCTCCTCAGCTGGACAGGGGAGAGTAAATATAATGAAAGGCTTGTGGGTCACGGTAAGGACAGGGAGAGATCACTCACCAGTTACCATCGCAGGCAAAACAGACTTGATGTCGGGAAAATTAATTTATTACCAATTGACCAGAGTAGGGTAATGAGAAACAAAACCAAATCTTAAAACACTTACCCCCCACCCCTCCCTTCTTCCTATGCACAGCTTCACTCCTGATTTTCTCTCCCTGCTCCCACCCCAGCAGCACAGGGGGACGGGGAATGGGGGTTGGGGTCAGTTCGTCACACCTTGTCTCTGCCGCTCCTTCCTCCTCAGGGGCAGGACTCCTCACTCTTCCCCTGCTCCAGCGTGGGGTCCCTCCCATGGGAGACAGTCCTTCACAGACTGCTCCAGCGTGGGTCCCCCACAGGGTCACAAGTCCTGCCAAAAAATCTGCTCTGTGGGCTCCTCTCCACAGATCCGCAGGTCCTGCCAGGAGTCTGCTCCAGCACGGGCTTCCCATGGGGTCACAGCCTCCTTTGGGCGTGGGGTCTTCCATGGGCTGCAGGTGGATACCTGCTCCACCGTGGACCTCCCTGGGCTGCAGGGGGACAGCCTGCCTCACCAGGGTCTTCCCCATGGGCTGCAGGGAAATCTCTGCTCCAACGCATGGAGCTCCTCCTCCCCCTCCTCCTTCACTGACCTGGGGGTCTGCAGGGTTGTTTCTCTCACATCTTCTCACTCCTCTCTCTGGCTGAATTTTCTGTGCTGCAGCATCTTTTTCCCCCTTCTTAAATCCGTTCTCCCAGAGGCACCACCACTGTCACTGATGGGCTCGGCCTTGGGCAGTGGCGAGTCCATCTTGGAGCCGGTTGGCATTGGCTCTGTTGGACATAGGGGAAGCTTCCAGCAGCTTCTCACAGAAGCCACCCCTGTAGCCTCCCCCACTACCAAAACCTTGCTACACAAACCCAATACAACCCCAAATGTCAGTCATTAATTTAGATTCCATTTGTTGCCATTTATGGACATGCTGGTCCTCTGCACATTTTTGGGCTGCATTCATGGACTTAAATCAGTTATTGCAAAGGCTCCCTGCAACTTTTCACAGTCCACTAGTCAACTGAGCTTATTTGTACCATCATCTGTGTTTCCAAGAACACAATGAACACGCTGGAAAATGTATGTCCGCAGCACAGACCATCATGGGATTCTATTGATAGGTTCTTTCCATTGCAAGCCTGACTGGATATACCTTACGCTTATGTTCCTTTCTATTCCAAGAAGGAACTTTACTCAAAATAAGGAGTAATGGGATGTGGCCTTGCTGAAGGGTTTCATCAGAAGTTTTCAGAAATACATTACCCTGACTGTACCACCCACCATTTTTATTGATTCTCTCCTGTGAGAGCTCATCTTCCTCTTAAAAAAAAAAATAAAAAAAAATCTGCGACATCTCTTCTCCAGTCCATCACTTACCCTCATGCATAATTGTTCTCTTCGTTGTATTTTCTTGTCTCAGGTCTGTAAGTCAAACGTGCTTATTTGTAGATGTTTACTATTAAAAAACAAAACAAAACAAAAAACAAGACAAAAACCATTTAGCAAGTGTGTTATCTTCCATTTAATGGATATGGAAGCAATAGACGGTCACTTGTTACAGGCATTTTATCTATTTCTTCTGAAAAAGCATCTCCTCGGACACTTCACTTGGAGACAGATCTTCCAACTTGTTCCCATAAAGACAGCTGTGTTGTACAACTTCTCTAAAGGACACAGATACAAAGGATTAACCTAAGTTTGGAGTTGGGGAAGGGAGACTGGGGAGTGATTTTATGTGGACTTTATCTTCAACTCTTGGTGGTTTTTTTTTAGTTTTTGTGCCATGACTAAATGTTAACACCATTGGCTTCCTGCTTCAGATGTGACTGGTGAAAATAAAGCCCCTTCAGTAGCTTTTCTGCATTTACCAAGTCAAAATCCCTTTTTACAACCAATGACATTTCCTGCATACTGCTCAAGACTAAAGAGAGAAATCTCCTCCGAGTTGTCCAACTACTTGAACCAAAACCCAGATGTTTGTGTTGCCAAAACTTCTGCCCCAGAGCATATGTGTGTGTCATCTGCTCAGGTCCAATGCTACCTGTCACCAACAGCACGCCACCACGTCATTTCTGCTCCCTCTCCCTCCCTGTAATAAACTTTCAAAGCCAGTTTCTAGTCGACCTCGATTGGTTTATTTTAGTTTTACACTTTGTCCCTCACATACAGTTATTTAAGAGTCCTGTACTGTTAGATTTCTACAAAAATATCAATTTTTCAAAAGCAGAAAAGAGGGAAAGATATATTTTAATATATAAAAGGAAAAAAGCTAAATCTGACATTTCATTATATTCTTAAAAACATTCCAGTCTATTTACAGATGTGTAAAAAACCAAAATCTCCAGGTCTCTTGGTCTAGTAAGAACGTGCGCCTTGCAGGGGCTTCCTTTGTTCTCCCAACTCTAAAATCTTTTCATTACATGTCATATTCTTTCATTATTGCCTCAAAAGACAGCATATATCATTTTTAAAAGGTTTGTTCCAAACCCATGGGAGCTTGAGGGAAGAGCAAAAAAAAAAAAAAGTCAGCATTTAAATTCATAGCAAAATACTAAGCTGCAGACATGAGACGGTGGAACAAGGAGAGCAAAAACTAAGAGCATTTCAAACATGCTTTGTTGCCTGGTAGAACCCATCATAGATCCTTCTTGGAACTGCACCAACTACCACTTTTTGCAGCCAAATTTGGGGTCTGTTCTTAGTTAATTTAGTAATCATGTTCAGGAACCAAAAATTTTTGCTGTCATCTTTACACAGTACATTTTTATTGCAGTAAAATTTCTTACTGCCCAGTGCCAAACAGTAAATACATCCAGGCATTTTCCATTACCTTGATAATGGACAAAACATCCTCAAAAGTACAGCATTTATTTTAGATAATATTTGAATGGTTTTCATGTTACAGCTTTCTGTCCCACATAAGTGTGCAAAGCACACATACTTTTAAAAAGTATTCAGATATGATTCTCACACAATTCTGCAATTAAAATTAGCCATGTGGAACAATGAAAGGATGGGGTGCAGAAAGAAAGGTCAGTGATGAATTTGAAAGGAATCGCAGCACAGTTCTGGTTGCTGGTTCACGCATAGGAGGAATGAAATCTATTGGCAAAACAAACTGCCACAGGTAAAAAAAGAAGCAACTTCAGGCTGTTAGAAATGCTCAGAACCAGATTCCCAGGTAAATAAATTTAAGTCTGATGTAGTGCTGCTAAACTACTTTAGTTACTCCAGATTTCCACTGGTTTAAAATAAGTTTAAAATTGTTTAATAAATAAGCAACCTATGCCTAAATACTTATTCATACTGTAAATTCCCTTTTCTAAGGCATTCAGTGACTACTGTAAGACCCTGCATGACTCTCATTCTGACCTATACTCTCTTTTCCAAATCACTAATACAGGACTTGTATCAAATATTAAAATAGTAAATATGCAAAAGGCAATAAAGAGTTATAGGTAACTGCTTTAAAACACACCATTTAGAATGGCCAGATGAAGAACCTTTTTTATGTAGGCTCTGGAGTAACTTCACACATACCAAGCTTGAAGGGTTTCTCTCCTCTGCAGCATAATATAAAATCATAAAAAAGACAAGGAAACACCCAAGGTACGTGTATCCCATGGTGGATCTAACCTAGACGCAGATCCAGAAGATGCAGCTTACTGAACAGGGCGTACGGTCGTGCTGTGCATAAACACTGCTCCCTAACTGTGGAAGAACATCACTCTTGACACCTGCACAACCTCAGTGCTGGAAAGATCAAATTCCTGCATTACTGCATCACCAAAGATGGGGAATTTCAGGGTGGGGGGAAATCCCAGCTGCTGTTACTGGAACAGTAAGACAGGGGATTACATTCCTAAACATAAAGCAAAATGCACCATCAAATTCTGTAGCATTTTCCTGGCAACGTTTTTTACCTTTTCGGAGCAGTTAAGAAGCCCCTCAAGCGCACCATAACTCATATTTACAAACTTGATAGGAAAAGATTGTGTATACACTCATTAACAAATCATCTCTCCTAGGCTGAAAATTTCATTTGTCAGGAAAACTATGAAAACAAAAATTGTGTACAAAAATATAAATATCTTTACAGTCTCTGTAGGCCCTTCACATCCAACAGCTGAACAGCGAAGAGTATCTACAGGTTATTGAGTAAGCAGTGGCAGAGAAGAATAAAAAATACATCTTGTGATTCAATACTGCCCTATTTCCCTGGTAATGAGCATTTTTGTTGACTTTTTTTTTTGCTATACACAGCTTGTGCAAATGCAGTGAGAAACCTCTGAGTACCTTTCCTGAATTTAGAAAGAAATTGAAGGTTTGGAAAGATATACACATATTTTCATATACACATTCACATATACACCTCGCTCATTTATGCTAGGCTACAACAGTCCTGAAAGCGTTCTGTAGTTTTTATGAAACGACACTTCCTATTAACATTCCTAGCCACCAAATACATCTTGAAGAACGACAAGAGGAAAGAAAACAAGAACTGGGAAAACACTCAAGCTACTTCAGCAAAGTATTTAAAGACGTAGCAATAGCGTGCCCAAATTTCTTTCTACTCTCTGTAAATTTCCTTCCAGATGCCCTAAGCATCAAAGGAGGGAGCATTTGTATAGGGGCAGGAGGCAAAAGTGAGGGGGTGTTTTTAGTAGTTTTATTGAAATTAACATACTGTCCTACTTCTAATTACACTGGGAAATATAATTTTCTTCCCCAGGTATTGAGAGTTATAGATGTTTATTAAAATCTTCTGTGCATAAGCTCCTAAAAAGAGTTTCTGCCAGAGAACTATCTAGCACCAAAGAACAAAAACTTTTCACTTCAGCCCTCTGCGCAGTCTCAGATTTCCTTTCAGCTGCTCTAGGTAACAAGTCTGAGAGTAACCGCAATCTCATTTCTGCACATTCATCATATTCTGCAAACATTAAAACCAGCAAATGTGAACAATCCCATTTCTGCATAGGTAATTCGCCTGGTACAAAAACAAGCAATCTATATTTTTTTCCCCCAACAACACAGCTGTCTCCCTACTGGGGGGGGTGGTGGTGGTGTGTCGTGGGTGGGGGGAAGAAATCTCTTTCAATAGCCTAGGTTTCTCAGTCCTTTGACAAACTACTTCTGTGAAGGACCCAATTTTGGAAGGATACCATGTGCCCAGCAATGGTTATAGATCATCTTCCTTGTTTTGTGAAAGGGAAGGAGAACACCCGGAATACAACAGTGAGGTAAAAATATCTCAACATGCTTAAAGGTTCGTAGCACTTATTTCTCAATTTGGGGCCTGCCCTCAGATGAACAGAGTGCTGATGCCATACAGAAAACGAATGTTGCAGACAAGGGAGGTTGCCGAACTCTGACGCTGGTTCACACTGCTCCACATCTCCATTCCAGTCTCTAATAAAAAATATATGCATTTATTTGCCTGCTGAATTTGAAGGCAAGGTCCCAGTGGTATTCAATTTCGTAACCACAGGTGCTAAAGTGGGCATCACTTTGTTATCCTGTCCTTCTTGAACAGTTGCAGGTAATGAAGTTTTTACCCCACTGGGTGCCAGTTTTGCAACTATAGGTGCCAATAAGGGCATCACTTTATTACTCTGCCCTTCTGAGTCCACTGGCAGACTTGCCACTTTTAAGCCAAGTGGTGCCAGCTTGGGCATGGGCCTCCACAAAGTGTCCACATTACTAGCTTCTGGATTAGTTTTCATCTGCAAAACTGGTGGAGTCACATTAGTGGTCTCTGCCAAGGTTGTTACAGTTTTGCCATTCCCACCACTGGTTCCGGACAGATTGGGAAGTGGATCCTTCATTTCGGCACCTATTACTATCTTTAAAACATCTGCTTCTGATGAAGGCTCGCCAGAGTTCTTGTCCCCATCAGTAAGGTCATCATCTTCCAGGTGCAGCAGGAGAGGGCTTATAGAGCCACCCCCTCCTCGAACTTCAGAAAGGTCCTTAAAACTGCCTCCCAAATGGCCAAACTGGAAGGAAGACCCATCTGCGGCGGCGAGATCACTGGCTGTTCCCCGACGAGCTTCTGCATCTTCACGAGAGAAATCTGAGTTGAGAGTGCTGGGTAGTTCTGACATAGCTGAAGCATCATCGTTCAATTGCTGATTGAGGAAGGCAATCTCATTGAGCAGTGAAGTGAGGGTTTCATCAGTGTCATCGCTCTCCTCAATGCTGCTCAGTAACTCACTTGCATCCAGTTCTGCTTCCTCCATTGCAGACGCTACTTTCCTCAATTCCATTTCTATCCTGGAATCTTTGATCTGCAGCTTGCGGAATGGCAATTCTTTAGATTTTAATCTTTCCCCTGCAGGATCACCGTCTTTCCTCCTGGCTTGGCTTCCTACGAACTCACCCATGCACAGCTTTTTGCTAAAGGACTCCGGAGGTTCCTTTGTACACGATACGTTCCGGAGCTGCGAAAAGCCATCTTTATTTTCAAAGAAAACTTTTGTGGGACCTGTGGTGTTTCTTCCATCTCCGCCACTGTCTCCAGGACATGGTTTGGCTTTTTCTTCTGAAAGGATGCTATCGCTCTTCCTACTTTCAAGGGGTGCTACAACCAAGGATTTCTCAGAAGCCTGAGTACCCGCAGCTGTTGTTACATTAGAATTTTTGTTTCTGTTCAGGTTGAGACTCATGCTTCCCTCAGCAGCCAGTGATGTTACATTAACAATCTTTGGCATCATGAATGAATCTTCGCTTTCTGCAAAACCAAACAAAGCAGCATCCATCAGGATCCATGCTAACTGCAAGGTAATTCCTAATTAAATATAATTTGCTCACTTTCAGGTCTTCCTCAAGTAAGCTGCTATTTACAATTTAAACTGCTTACACAGTTTTGGTCAAGTGAAGCCTTAAAACACTAATAGCTTAACTTTCAACTTGGAGAACAAGAGCAAGCTTCACATCTATTATCCCAGAACCACTTACCCAGTCCCTTCCTTTAGCAGGCTGGCACAAATGTAACTGTAATGCTTACAATTCTGATGGTGATGCACAAGGAAAATAGAATGACAATTTTCTCTCTTACTGTTTTTTCATGCTTTACTTCTATGCTCACAGTTTGCAATACTGGTTTTGTGCATAACAGACAGAGGCATTTCAGGGACTGAGCGATTACTTTTTGCCTCCAAGCAGTTTCCTATTTATAGCACTCAGATTTTTCCCAGCCCCAAACCTTAAGTGAACTTTACTTTTTCATTATGACCAAATGACAACAACGAAGCAGAGAGTGAGTGGCTTGCTTTTAACACAACAGACAGCAAGCAGCAGACTATTGGCAGGAACCACCCCATGCCTAGACCCAATGTACAGTACTCAGTCTTGAAAAACATCTCTCCAACCAGCAGCAGAGCTGGCAGGGTTATGGGAAAGGGCTGTGCCACGGTAAGAGCCTGGACGTAACAGGCAAAGATTTTCAACAGCCCCACCACCACTTTGCACTGCAGCTTCCCCAGTAGGATGCATTACACCACAGACACACTCCAGTTTCCACTTACTCTGATTTTGCTGAGGGCAAAGAGGCTCAGTGAGGTGATGGAAAGTTAAAAAGCTCTCATCTGCAATTCCCTAGAGGCCCCTCTAAACTGTTCAGAACATTTAATAATGATTTTCTTTGAATACCCAGACGATAATACCTATCATTACTTCCCAGAGACAAAACAATTTACCTTCATTTTTGCAAGGATATGCTTTGCATGCAAGCAAAAAGATCCATAAAAAACAGAGCCTACCTGAACGGGGCTCTGTAGCTGATACTACTGTTGAGGGCGCTGGGTTTCCAGCAACAGTTGACAGTGTAATGGGAATGGCAGAGTTAGTAAGGATTCCTTTTACTTGGACAGGAACTGTTGATCCTGGCAGCTGAATCATCACAGAAGCAATACCTTATGCAAGAAAAGGGGAAGGGGGTGTCAGGTGGAAACAAGAGTCTTTCAGATGGTCAGTTAAGCCTGGAAAATAAGAGCCTTGTACTTCTAGGCAAGACTTTACACTGTAATACCATTCTGCAAGTGGTAAAAAACAGAAATATAGATTGGTTAGGTGATTAAGAAATCTTCCCTATGTTTCCCTAATTTGGGAATAGCGAAAATTTAACAGATTTTACTTAACTGTTGATAAACTGATAGTTTTGAGTTAATTATATCAAATCTCTCTTATCAGAGTCAGGTTCTACCTCAGTCAGTTAAGTTGTAAAAAAAACCCCCGAAAAATTAAAGGAAAAATTAAATAATATGTTACTTTGTAAACTGCTATGCACATCTATGAACAGCATTATACTGATTTTCATTAACATGTTCTCACATGATCATACCTGGCTGTGCCGTCATGGCAGTACTGACAGCTCGAGGCTTTAATTCAGCTTGCAATAGTGTGGAAGGAACAGCTGCTACCTGCCCTGGTACCAGCGGGCTCTTCAATGTAAGCACTTGCCCCTGTGGAGTCATCACTAGGCTTGCAGCAGTTAGTGTAAGAGAGGATGAGGTATCCTCTGTAAAAAAGAAATATATGAATCAGTAATTTATTCTGGCATGGCACCCCTGATGGCAAACGATATCCTGCGATCCAGGGTTAAGTACAGTTGTGCAAGGAACTCCAAATAGAAGGTTTACAAACCCTAGATTAGAAAGCTGCTACAGAAGCTATGCAGGCTCCAGGAATATCAACTACACAGCTAGAGCCAGTCTGTACTATCTCTTTGTGCAGTGTAACAACCCTAGCTCTCCAGAGCGGCATCCTGATGACATATCAGAGCAGTCTTGCTGAAAGTACAAAAGGGATCTGTTCAGTCCAAAGAAAGAAAGGAAGTTCTCTCACTACAACAATTCTGATGCCAAACTTCCCCAGGACTGGACAAAAATGAGGCTTGGGAAACCAGAATGATAGGTTGTTTATAAAAGCCCAAGACCACTTCAAGTAAGGCCTATTTATTATTACCAAAATAAGAAATATCACCAGATCCCTATAGAGTATTACAGTGGTGCTACCGTGGAAGTTTGGATTTCTGCCATTCTTTGGTTCCTTCCTATATTTATGGTGTGGAAGTCTCCATAAATGCCTAATACTTCTCCATAAGTGCTCAGCTCCAAAGAAATTCTCAAGTGTCTGACAATTCTGTCATTTAATTTAAGAGCGAGTCTTACACCACCTTGAGAGCTAGCTTGTTTGGGGAGGGATGTTTTAAAAACTGAATCTGTTCTAGCAACTCCAGTATTCTGGGGGTTGAGCTTCAGGTTTTGAGTCAGCAGCAGAAGAACCACCACCTTTGACTCTCAGAAATTACTGCAGGATTGCAATGAAACTCCATGAGAGCAAAGGACAGCTTAATAGCAATTACTTCCCACCATTCTGAAACTCAAAAGTCACGTTCATCTGAAGACCTTGGTAGTGCTGGTCTCGTCCTTACTGAAAACAAATGGTTTCTACACCTATTGGATGGACACTTCTGGTCCTATACTCAGTTCTGCTTCAAGAATGAAGTTGAGTGCATAAGTAGGCTAGCATTTTGCCCTCCCATGGGGTGCTGCTCCAATGTCTGTCTCCCCTTTATGCGAAATGTTTATTGCTTTTAGCCCACCTGTGGCACGGACTCCTTTTCTAGCGAGTATCAATGGCTTCCCTCTTCTATTTGTCATAGTCATTTGGGCTGGCTCTCTGGAAGGAGCAGAAGATCCTTCTTGCTGTGTGCTAGCAGTTGAGGTTACAACAGATTCCTCTGGCTCAGGTTGTTTCTTTTTTTTTTGTGCTTCTACTGCTTTTTGTTTGGCATAAATATATTCCAGCTTCTTCAGGACAACCTCTTCTGTCTTCCCTAAAGAAAAATTATCAGAGAGTCAACCTATCTGTAAACTCTTTACAAAACTAAAAAGCTGAAGACAGAACTAAAAATCTATTAAGCTGACACCATTCAAACTACTATACAATAGATAACCACCACCCCCACCAAGTAAATAGCATTCTTAATAACAGGGAAGTCATTACCTATTTATTCCAAGTTTGGGGTTTTTTTTCCGTCAGAAACAACCATACATTTTAGAATTTATCTGCAAGTTTGATGAGCAGAAATCAGCTTGGACAAGCACTAGGTTCTTGCTGAACAAGTACCATTTGAAAATATCCACAGCTGTGAAAAAACCCTCACATCTCGTAATGATAAAGGTATGACTACCAGACAAAATGTTACCCTTACCTGGTATGAAGTTTCTTGGACTAATGGACCCTGTTACTCTCACACAACATTTAGAGGTAAACTCACATAGAGTTTACCATTGACATGAAAATTGTAACCTTGAACAAACACAAAGATTTTACAAATAATTTGTTTTCTGCAGATGCACACAATTTAATATGATCAAAGTTGAAATAACTATACTGGCTTGTTTCCTGCTTAGTATTTATGTTCTAACATCATGGTCTATCTTTAATTCAGTCTATATTTAACTAACTCTCCTGAGGGAGGATTTTTTCCTCATCAGTTTTGAGGTACTTCACTAGGAATGCAAATGATCAGAAAACTACTTAGTGAAGTTATTTGCTTTCATTCCCTGCCCCAAAATCCCATCATACGTTTCTGGACTAAGATGAGGGTTCACTAAAACACTTTTAAGTTTTAATATTTTTTTTACCAAGTACCTCAAATATATATGACCTGATTGACATAAATACACAAGATTTAAGTATCCTTCATTTCTATTTTACAGGTAGTCTCCTGTTTTTATTCCCAGACAGTAAGAAGATTACAAGAATAATTTAATGTTTTGCTTGTTTGCACACATTTTTGCATTGGCTGAATATGAGTCACAGCTTTCCTACACCTCCAAATAAGACAGAAAGACACAATAAATACAACACAGTTTGTGTCTTGAAACGCCTAGATGAGTAGCAGCTAAGCATATACTGAAATTTTGTTCTATGGACAGAGCTGCCTTCTTCTAGACACTAGTTCTCAGAAAAGCACTACAAGGATAGTTATTTGCAAAGTTGACCAAAGGAGTCACAGGTTTTGGTATTGATCAAAGACAGCTGTGTACACTTGTGAAGCACTAAGCAGAAAAGCCTTTTCAGCAAGTGACCAACAACAGAATGAAATTACTTCCCCCCCCACTAAAGCATACCCAATGCACAGGAACCCAAGCCTGTGTGGCTTGCAGCACAGAGATCATTCTACACTTCCTTAGGCATAAAGGAAAACAAAAGCAGTTCTTATCAGCATGATGAGTGTATCACTGAGTCAGAGCTTGGCATCAAGAGTCTAATTTTTATGTGAACTACTGACTCACCTGGATCCACAGAGGATTACTACACTCCCTCCCATTCTTAAAAGCCTTTTCTTTCATTATTCCAACTAGTCCATACCCAAGAACAGTCTCACCTGAAAGCGTGGATACTTTTCGAATCAAAACATCTTGTTTGCGTGTCAGTAAGTTCTTCTGTCCAATAAGTTTATCTGCCTGATCAGTCAATCCTTGGATTTCTTCATAGGCCTAGAAGAGTGTCAGGGAACTGATTTATAAACAAATGATACACAAAATAATAAAATAATTTTCCCTCCCAGAAACCTTTACAGAATTTAGACATCTTCATCATCTTGAGAAACTAGGACTCAGAGAAAGCATGTGCAGTACAATGTAACGCCAGCTTCTCCTAAATGCAAGCTGTAAAGTGATAAACATCTCATTTGTCCTTCCTCCAAAGTGCAGCTATTTTAAAGAAAACCCCCAACTTTTATCCCACAATTTCAAGGTACAGATGATAAGCATAATTATGTATCTACAACTTATGTTTTGTTTCCTGTCATTTACATCTTTACAATTAAGTTTTTTAATGTCAGTACACTACTTAATGAAATGCTGTCTTCCCATACATTAAAAGAAGTCAGTCTTCAATGTATTTCAAATTGCCTGATGTACACAGTAAACCACTAAGGAATTAACACATAACCTTCCACGGTTAAATTCACAAAGAATACAACAAGGAGAGGGCTAATCTGAAAACATGCATCTGTGTCACCAAGATTAAGCTTTTAGGCATACAGATTCGTTCCGATATTGTTTTATTCTAGAGAGTCCTGTAAAAGTTAACAGAAGTTCTCTATTCACAGTATCGCTGGGACTCACTCAGAGAGTTCATACTAGCTTAATTACTCTGTCCAGATTAAATTATTCTCCTCACTTAAGTTTCAAAATACCTACTTGCTTGAGAATATAGGATTTGGAGACCTTGGGAAGGTTGTGTAACCCCAGAGTTCTCTTCAACTTTTCAAAGAGATCTCTCATTTCATTACGTCGCCGGCGTTCATTTGCTGTGTGTGTCTGGCGGTAATGAGCAAAGGCTTCTGCCTCAGTCTTCAGCTTTCTGTTCCGGAATTGACGTTTCTGCTGGAGAAGTAACCGTATTGACCAGTTTAAATAAAAAAGGTAATGTAATGGCAATGTTCAAAGGCATGCCTGATTTACAAGGTTTCTACAGACACCTGAAGATTTCATGTCATGCTATTCTGCTACTATGTCTTCATGAAAGTTCAGTGTCAGAAGCACACGCAATAAGCATGAAATGCTGACCAACAAGAAATGACCAACATAATCATATCAACCTTAAAGGAGAAGATCATAAGCAGTCCCTTCTATTCATAAGCTTTTTTTTTTTTGCAATACAAGGCTAATTAGGTAAACCACAGGATTACAGCGAGATCACGTTTGAGCCAAATTTTTTTTGTTTGCTTGTCAATAAAGTCTACTAATGAATGAAGCAATCACATCAAATATAGGACACTTGAATTTTTCCCTGGAGTTAAACTAGTTTAATTTCTGTTTTGTTTCATAGGTACCTATGGGTTGGGGCCAAGAGACGTTGTAGGTAAGAATGTGAAAGACGGCATTGAAACTTATCACCCCAGACATCTGCCAAGAAACAGCGTCAGAGACAGGCTCTGATTTTGAATTTGCTTAAGTTTCCAAAAAGGTTGACAGGCAATAAGCATAATTACTAATCTCTACAGATTTGAAAGTTTGTTATTTCATCATTACTCCTACAGGTTTTGTACAATTATGCTATTTATTTCATGATGAAGTAATACTTAAAAAGTAGTATTAACGTGGTTTTTACATCATTTCAGGTCTGCTCCGAACCCCAGTGAATCAGTGGAAAGACTCCTCAGGTCCAGTGATGCTATTTCTGAGCCTGCTGGCCTTAGGAGGAATGTGAAGACTGTCTCCTGAAACCTGGCTCTTGACATCCATTTTTGCCCTCGTAGGCAGACTGAGCACAGTAAGGCTGCAAGTGCATCTGCTCTTGGGTTGGGCATTAGGTTCCTTTCAAGAAAGGGCCTCATGCCGTAACTTCAAGGGCAGAGAGAAGAATGCATGGAGAAGGCGAAGCAGGCAGAGCATCCTGGAACCCATCTCCATCTCAAGCAAAAGCACGCATACCAGTCTGCTCTAATGTATAAGATATTCACCAGGCTCACACCCCACCTCAAAGCCCCACCCCACCCCAGCAGGTAGCTCTACATCTGACAAAGTACACCACAGGTAGTTATCATGGACGGTTAGTGAAACCGGCTTCAAAGCCACCCTAAAATACAGCACAAGCTTCAGAAGGATTGCAATGAGTTTTGGTTTGAAAGGATTCTGCATTATCTTTAACTTGCCTAAATACGTATTCTTTAAACTATTGTTTTCAGAAATCCTTCGCCCAGTGCTGTGCCTATATAATCCTACACAGTCTTCTTTGACAGATGAAAACATTTCTCAGTTGTTAATTATTTTATGTGTGCTGTAAAAATTATTTATGCCAAGAACACAAACCCTAGGCAAATGTACTAATAAGAGGCAGATATTCCTCCCGTACATAAAGCTGAATCTGAAACCCACCAATGCCAGTAGCAGTCCTTTTTCTTTAATGAGATTTTGACTAAGCCCCTTCCCCCCACATACACATCTGGTTTCTTGCATTTAATCATAAATATATGGAAGGTAGATAAATCGCGTTAAGAGTTGCACTTGAGATGAAAGTTTATCTTTAAAATGGAGGTGTGATACCAAAAGGAAAGAGGAGAGCAAACATATACCTTCGTAGGTTTGTCTGATAATTTTTCATCCGAAGAATTACGAGCATGGTATCTGGAAGAAAGGTAAAAAGTTTTTCCCAACACTACTCATCTCATGCACTCTATCCTCATTAACTACATTCCAACAGCCTATAATTGCTCATTTTTATCCCTTGAAATTAACTCTTCCTTCTATAACTACATGAAAGCAGGACACTGTTGAGCTTTCTCAAGAAAGTGAACTCTATCTCCAATGCCATCATCCTGGAAAAAATTGAGCTGTTCTGAATGCTGTGAAATTAACCCATAGTGCAAAAGACAAACTATTTCACTATATGCCAAAGAGAATAAATTCAGCCTCTGACTGTTAGCTACAGAAAGTATTTTTTTTCTATCAAGTTTTGGTTCTTTCTTTTAAAAAACACAGATTCAATACAGAGCAATCCCTCCCCCACCAGGAACAACCAACCAAAATCCTCACATTTATTACTATCCTAATATAAATTAACAGCTTCCTCATATCTCAGAAGCGTCAAGAAAACAAAGAACAATACACATTTGAAAGAATTATTTTTTACAAAACATGACATCTGTTTTTCTCTCTCACTGAAAGATCTTCACAATTTATAGCAAAGTCGCCATCTAAGGATAAAAGTTGAGCTGTATCTTTGAAGGGGGGGGCGGGGGGGAGGGGGGTTGGGGAGGAAAAAAAAAAAAGAAAGAACTATCTGGGAGGTATATATCACCAAACAGGTTTTTTAGTTTCTACAAAATAATTCTTCAAACCAAAAGAACTAAGGATGCAACATTCCCCATTCTTTTGTTTGGTGCAGCTGAGAAATAGCCATGACCACCTTTACATACATCAAGTAAGCCATGTTTTTACTTTGCATTTTGTCATTATAAATGCAAGGGCAACAACAATAACAAAAACAAACAAACAAAAAAACAGAAAAGAAAAAGGAAAAAAAAAAAAAAAAGAAAAGCCAAGCTATCCAACCATGGCAGACTATATGTAAATAAGAAAATACTTTCTTTGCTGGGGCAATGGTCCCAAAGACGAAACATTCATTTACAGGATCAGGGATTAAGCCAATGACTGCTCCTGCCTAAAAATAACAAGTCCACCAGCAAGAATAAACAAAGCTTGCAAAATCATATTTAAAACAAAGAAGACCCTGCTGATATTCAGTTTGCAGGAAGAGAGGCAATTCACTCATAATAATTTTACATTACAAGACACACATCCACATGAACAAATTAATTAGAGTGGAGGGGGAAAAAAAAGGCTAAGCCACCTCAAATCTACTCTTACTTCCGACAGCCCCATCCTCACAGACACTGGGAAGGAAGACCTGACAGAAGCCTTGCTTTATCTTACCATCACATTAAACCTGTTGTTTAATGGGTTCATTCAATGCCAGCTTATCAATAAAATACAAAACTGTAGTGCTCTCCAAGGATGCTTACTTCTGTTTGGAAGGTTGGATATTAGCAGCTGTGGCCTTCAGACGGGCAATGTTAATCTTCTCTGAAAGCTCCTCCACGGTCTCAATGTCCACCTGCTCGTCATCCTCACTGTATTCACACGCATCCTGGAACAGTTTTTGTTTTGTTTTTTAAAATGAGTATCTACTTAGCAATAGAGCTCAGGCCAAAACAGTTTCACTTCTGTCTCAAAAGAGATTACATTATAACATTAAGAACCATTAAAGAATCAACATCTCCAGCTACACTGGCCAATAAACAGTGCTAAGCAGGTGGTTATATTAACCATCACCTCTAGGAATTCCTCTCACTAGCAACTCTGCAAAATGAATTTTGGTAAGGGAAAAATCCATCTCTGTCACTTACGCTTTTACTATGGGTGAGATAAAAAGCTCTCACAGGGCAGGGCTTTCCTGCCTCCATTTTCAAATAAGATTAAACTCCTTTACAACCTACTACTGTAAACTCTTGCTAATTAACATTTTTTTGACACAAGTTGAGATAGTTGTGATCTTGGTAACGGTCTCTCATACCTAAGATCGCAACAGTCAGAACATCATACAACCAGGCTTCTTTTGGTCATACAGTAAACTGCTTACAAGATGAAGAGTATGATTTTGGCTCTTTCCAAAACGCTGCCCAAGAATTATTTTAAATATTTATGACATTCTGAAGAGTACTTTTTCTCCATGCTTGCCTGACCAAGAAAACTTGCTACCATTTGTGAAGACAGAGATAGAGAACAACTGCAGTGCTGTATCAACTACAAGAGTTATGTATCAATCTTGTGGCCATTTGTAGTACCAGGTGATTCCCCCCCGAACAAAACAAGCCTTATTCAACCAATTTTTTGTATTACAGTTTTTATTGAAGTTTTTTATATTATAATCTTTGGTCTGCTTAGAGAATGCAGAACTCTTTCTCCTCCTTAAGTAAGGAAATGTATACTTCCATTCTGTACTCTATTTCACCCAGTTCCCTGAAGTAACCCAATCTTAGTCCTCCTCCTATTCTTCTCTTCTGCCTTTCCTTCCTTCTCTTTGTCCTTCTTTCTTTTTGAGGAGCTGCAATCTCCTTCACTGCACTGAATACTTACCTGAAATTGATGCAAACAGTTAATCACAAAAAACACTAAGTGCAGAACAGGGGAGAAAAAAAAAAGTAATGTGCAATACTGGATCAGTAAGTGGCCTCTAATAAATGCTTTTCATGGTACTGGTTATTTCAAGTTATCTGCAGCTCACACTGCTGTTTTAAGAAACACCGATTAGAAAGGAGAAAGTGTTGCACTTACACAACTGACCACAGATTAGGCTATAAACAGGATTATAATGAAAACAAACACGACCTGCCTACATTACCACACAAGCATAACTAACAAGTGGTTAAGGATACAAATTTCCAATCATCAGTCATGAAACTTACACCTGTGAAATTTGCAGCTATGTTGAAGAGACTCAATTTATAAACAGACAGTAAGTCTTAGCTTGTAATTGTCTTTTTGAGAGAGAAGGAGGATCTCTAATAACCTAATGTTTGATATAGTATTTGGCTTATTCATACTGACTAAACACAACCTTTTCTAAACGAAAAAAAGAAGAAAAACACAACCCTGAAACCCACAACTTGCAGCAGGGCTATCTCAAAGAACAATGTAAAAATTGCCACCTTAGTTACTGATACCACAGTGTGGCCACCATTGTGAATCATGCGGCCACATAAAATTATTAGTATTTTTTAAGCCTTGTGTAATAATACATCACCTCCCATGGCTGTGTGATCAAGGCTACAGAACACTGAAAACAGAATCAGTACGGAAAAATTCAGCAAGTTTGCTCTCCTTTACTGAAGGCTACACTAGGGATATCAACTTTGTAAAGTATAGCAATGTATACTTTGTAGCAATGTGGCCTTTAGTAAAGTATATAGTGAGTGTATACCTATATATATATACGAAAATGGGCATATATACACATAAAAAAGTATGTATATATAGTACATATATTTTAGTGTCTACATACACACACGTATGCAATACTGCCTATAGAATCTTCCAGGTTTTTTAAGAAGAATGAAACCATGCAGCATCCTCCCCTCAGAGTAAAGCCAACTCTCAAGTATTCCCAAGTCTCCCATCACCTTCCATTCTCATCATGAGGGGTCCTACAAATTGTTGGTAGCATAGATTCTGTGTAGAAAGAGGCACAAACTTTTAAACTACTCATTTGCAGAGAAGCTGACACCTCTTCCTGTACTATGAGGTATCGAGATACTACTGCTGAAACAAAGAAAAGTGATGCTCAGGTTATCAGCTATAGCTGCTAGATCTGAACAGAAAAGCATCCTTACTTCTACAAGTTGCTATGCTCACTTCCATGTTATCTACTACGCACACTCCCACGTTACCTACTGTCTCTATGCTTGTAAAGTCACGTCTTTTGAAAGAGAAGAGCACGGAGAGTGACCTTAGATGAGAAATTACTAGCCTTAGAGAACAATCTCACTCTTCCTTTCAAAGATATTTTTAACATGTGCCAACTTTAAAGACACCATTCTTCTCTGCCCAAGAAAGCAGCTCTGATCTCTGGCAAGTTCTGTATTTGGAAAGGAGATAAGTAGGTTATTCTACTATTACTAACTTCTGGGGTTTCTTGCAGCTTTCCTTTGGAGCTGCTATGAATCTCTATTGTGCCATGACAGTTTTTGTCATGAGCATAAAGAGCAGCACAGAGGTAAAACAAATTCTCATCTGACCTTGAAAGTATGGTACTGGCACTGGCAGAAAATTAAGGAAGTACTGTTACTTTCTGTGCATGAAGTCCATAAAATCCTTATTTGTTCCATCTTGTAAATATTCTCCTACAAAGCAAGACTTGGTAGCACTGGGACCAGGTAGAGCACAGAGAAAATGAACTGTCTTTACCAAGAAAGCAGTGCATCACTTTGAACCTGACAGGCTGGTCAGGAGCTACATGACACCACTCTCCCCAACACAGCAGGAGAATGAAAGTCAGGAAACACCACGTCCCTGGGACCTTGGTGCGGTCCAACCAAATACTGCGTGCAGTCAAGATCCAGAACACATATGCAGAGGCTACTGAAATTGTGACTGAGTTAAGACTACATTGCATTTCAGCATAGGTATTTCAACAGCTTTCAAATGCTGCCCGTGAACAGATGCAGCTTTGTTTCATGTCTGTTGAGGTGCTCTACATGCTTACAGAAACTTCAGGAATCCAAGTTCTACTGTATAAATTCTCACTTGAAGAATGTCACTTATGCAAACAGCCAGCAATTTTTCAACAAATCCTCCTCACACTTGCTTTACTTGTTACAGACTTTGTCAAGCTCCAGTTTGAACATGAACAACTTTTTGGATTTTTTTTTTTTTTTTATCAAGTCATTTTGTTCTTAAGACAACAGATGCATCCAAGTTGCCTTTAAGTCAATTCTGTAATTGACACCAAAAAGCACAAGGCCACAAAAAGGCAGGAAAATCAAAAACACAACTGGAGATTTCCAAATTTTCTATAAGTCCTTAATTGCTATGCCAGGGTTCACAGAGTGAACTAGAGGAGGTACTAGAGGACCCAGAGTGCCGAAATTCCAAGAATTCCTCGGCAGAGAAGAACATACTCTTGAATCTGGAATTAAAAGTCTGCTAACTGGTAAGAGTTTAGGGAAAGGAAAGCAAAAGAAAAGAAATTGGAAGATATCAAAATTCTACCACCTCTCCAGACACAAACCTTCTGTTGAGCTACTCTAGGTAATGTAAACATGTAGCGTAGCTGCTTCCACAGCCTTTTTTTTAATCCTCCCCAGGTCCTGATGAGAGAAGGAAAAGCATCATGAAGCCAGAGGGGGAAAAAAAAAAAAGGCTGAACAAAAAATACTCAAACAAAAATACTATTTAAATTACAGAACTACTGAGTAGATACACACCATTATGTTCAAAATATTACATGTGCAAGAGGTACAGGGCTACGTGATTTTAACAGGTCACATTTTATGACAACATAGTTGTATTTCATTATACATAGAACACTTCTCATTCTTGTCTGCTCTCCTGGGTCATCCATAAAGCCTCCTTGATGTTGGAAGCCCCCTGATATTTTCTCTAGCTTTTGCATTTTATACAGTATCATTGCTGTGATTCTACATGCAAGAGATGCATACTGTTTTTCTTCAGTGGGCAGGACTACTCTCTCTAAACTACATTTGCACTTCATTACACTGCAGGGAAGGGGGACATGCAGAGTGGTTCAAAAGATGCTACAATCCAGGGGTGGGGGAAGAAGGAAATTAGCTTACTGTAGAAACACTATCATGATAAAGCTTTTGAGTGCTGCCAAGTTACACTGGGGTAACCAAAGTGTTGATAGTAATTATCCAGCTAGAGCTGTTCTCATGGTGGAACTTTCTACATGCTATTATACTAGAAAAATGGTATTCAAAACCCAACCCATGAAAGAAAATAGAAGTAAAAACTCTTCACTGTCCACCAAGAACTTCACATCTTCAAGTTTACAAATCCTGGGGCATATGTAAATGTGGGCATATGTAAAACAAAAACCATTACTTCTCTCATTCTTGCATCTAACAACAAAGGGAAAAATGCTCAGGATGGTAAATCTTTCCTCTACCTGCAAGTTTCTAAGAACAGGAAAAAATATCGCAATCGTGAAGATCATCAGAAGTAACTTCACTGAAGTTCTGCCATAAGAACAGCTATTCCTATGTCAGTACTGCCAACCCATCATAGGCTGAAGCCTATTCATAGCCTAGCATGACTTCTTGTCAGGGTGCAAAACTTTTAAAATGCTTGTGGAAGCCCTACCTTTCTATCATCAGTCTTTCCACAGGTCCTGGATTTACAAAACTTCTAAATGCCTTTGAGCTTGTAAAAGTAAAATACCTTAAGGAATGGAGACACAAGAATAGCAATCCCGCACTACAACAGAAGTTCCAAAGTTGCTACAGAAATGTCAGCAATTTTCCCTCTCTGCATTTCAACACCTGTTTCTAAGCACTCTCCTCTTACTTTTATCTGTCTGTTCCCAACAGCCTACACCCCTATTGCTGGTTCCTAAAGAGCAATTTGCCTGATAGCAGAAGGTCCTCAGCAATGATGCTGAGAAAGAAAGAGGGCAGATGACAACAGATGCCATTAGACATTACCCAAGCAAATGCCTCATTTCTGGATCTGCCTTCTATGCTACAATGTCTGCAGATTTCACACATGGTCTGTACCAAAACATGCAAGAGACTATTAGAATTTAAATGGTCCACAAAATATGTCATTTGCACTTTTTATTAAACTTACAACGTTATGGTAGTTCATAATAGTTCCTTAGCATTTTAATTTTTGGCTCAGAAAAAGAATGATTGAAAAACACATTTTAACAACATTTAAAGTAAAATAACTTGGCAGAAACAGAAGCTATGTTTAGACTACTAAGTTAAATGGGACCATGGGACTCTATCTGTAGCATTAAAATACTAGAACAACCCCTGGCATGGTTTTGGTTTAAGCCAACAAGCACTCATGTGAACAACTCACAGACACAGTCTGTGACTTAGCCCAGGCCAAGCAGTCATTCTCAACAGGAATTTTGCATGCAATCATCATGCCTTGGAGATCAAGAGTTTAACATCATGCCCCAGACCATCACACTTGAATTTGTTCAGACAACAGGTCCTGATATTGATTAGTTTGCTTATATAGATATTCTCAGAAGGTTTCATTTATATCACCAAATCCACAATCATCAACTCTCCTAAGCTTCTCTTGATGCAGTTCAGGGTAGGAAACGCAAAAGGGCAAAGATACCATCTCAGGAAGCTTCCCTCTTTTTGTTGAATACAGGAGTCTACAAGAGTCTCTTAAGTTAAGTACACAAAGTTAGCACAAGATAAGAAGGTAATCTGAAGAGCATTGATATGCAAAATTAAGAGCAATGAAGTCATTACTGCAATGAGAACCAGCGTGGGGAAATGTACTAAAAAAGAAACAGTAATAGCTACTACAGGTAAGTAGCAATCATCCCAACTCTCACTGGAGTTTTCTGGGGTTTTTAATGGCTATTTACTGAGCAACTAAAACCAGTCCATATTCCAAACTAGTAGTGAAAGAACTATCATTAGTATTTCCACTAAACAAAAGTATTAGCAGACATGCGTGTTCACTTCACTTCTACGTTTCCACTAGCTTAATGAAACAGATGAATGTCCGCTAGTAGTCTGTTTATATGATCTGACTTCATCCAGTCTGACAAACAATACTAGTGCAGCCTGTCTTGTAAGCACTACGCTGATAAGAGTACATTCCAGTGAAAAATAACAGACGCTTACATATTTAAATTTAAAACTGAATTCTCCATCAGGCATTGACATGCTAACTTAACTTGCAGGCAGCACAGACTAACAAACCAAGAACTCACCCAAATTCCAGACAGTTTTTTACAGTCCTCTGAGATCTCATTCCTCAGCTTTACTGCTCTAGAATCAAAGCTAGTTCACTCATGGTTGTGTGAGCTTATGATGAAGGCATACCCTTGTAAGACTTGCCAAAGCAAACCAGGTCAAAACCTGCATAGGAAGTTTCTTCCAAAACAAACATTTCTTATAATCTCTAATAATTATTTTTTTTGTTTCATCATCCTTTTGCAGGACAAAAGAAAACACATCTTTAAAACATCAACCCCGATAACAAGCTACTCTGTGACCTAGACATTATATTACCCATTGGCTTACCAACAGATTCCCAAGACTACCTTGTCTGGAAAGTTTATCTGGCATCAGGCATGAATTAACCAGAGTTCTCCAAACTTGATGATAACTCTGCTGAAGTTATTGAAGGATACAGGAGTTACCAAACTGTCACTATCCGACTCAAGACAAGACAGCAACAGCTCAGTTTTCAGCTTAAAAGAACTTCCAAAAATTACATCTGCTTTCAGTTTCCTCACCTTCACGCAGCTGAGATGCTATCATCTTGCCTGAGAATAGCGAGCTACATTATGAACTGATCAGTCAATTTTTCTGGAATTTATTAAATAGATTCTCTAAAAGCCACAGTTGCCAACTCAATTGAGTTACTCCGGATATGGTTAGAAGAAAAAGAAGGCCAATTTGGTTTTCAACCGTGAGAGGACTACATTAACACAAAAGGGCTAAAAGAACTGTGTACTTTCAAATTCCTGAAGACACTAACATAATCTCCCCTATTTTTAACTTGTTTGTTCCCCAATTCTTCTCCAGTTTAACCTTTCTCTTTCCACTTTTATCTCATCTCAGGAAAAGGCTACCTTATTATGTCTATTTGGCTGACTCGCACAATCATAAATTTTAAGTAATGATGCACTGGTTCTTAAGTTACATAATTATATATAAAAAGTACATCAATGAGTTACACATGGGATTGTTTTCTTTTCATTTTGGGGTGAAATTTGATGGAAATTCTACAAGCATTAAAATCTAAACATATCTTATACTAACCACAATGTTTTACACTTACTCTGTGACTTCTGCAGCAATTTGTTTTCTATCAAATATGGAATGACAGCTTTCACAGACTAGTTAAATGTATTACTAAATTTCAAGAGGAATCCAAGAGACATTCACATTCCTTCCAGAAATAAATGTTAATCAAGGGCTACAAAAATTAGGTAGAAGGAAACACCTTAAAATAACAGAAATACTAGATTGGCTACTGCATTTAGGATTGTAAGTTGTATTACAAGGAACCAAGTTGCTTGAGTTAAATACTGGAGGAAGACAACATGCAACGGTTGTATCACAGCTTGTTCAATGTAACTCCTGTTCTCTGAAAAACAGATAACTTCTAAAAGGCCACTACAAAGCTACCTATTAAAAAAGCATGCAACTAAGAAGAAATAAAAGACATTTCCCCTTGGAACCCCGATCTAGACTTTCTAAAGAAACTGAAGTCCAGAACACAAACATCATACTGTGTCTTTCAAATCCATGGGTTGTGACGTTAGTTGGTTAATTTAAAAAAAAAAAAAAAAAAAAAAGCCTTCATAAATATTTAAGTGCTTACCACTTTTTCAACATCTACTTCCTCTTCACTTGGGAAGTCAGAAGTACCATCCAGCATCTCGTCAGCAGAATCATCAGTTTTTTCATCCTCTTCATCCTCATCATCATCTTCCTCTTCTTCCTCTTCCATATCATCAGTAGTTATATCAATAGTGGGCATGTAACCCTTTTTGTGATGCCTGGGTTCCTGTGGCTTCTGTTCTGGTGTCAGGAGGTCACTCTTCTCAGATGTATCAGCTTTGTTGTCTGCTTCACTTTTATTTTCTAAAGTGGGTACAATGCTAGATATTTTGCTCCAAGAACTGTTGACATGCGTTACAATATCATGACCTATTTTCACTTCTTCCTGAGAATCAAAAGCATCTTGTTCTTTGCTGTTACTGCCTTCGTGCCTAGCTATGTTTGCTTTGCCTTCCTCAGTGTTGGCTGTATGCTCTTCTCCTGAAGCATTATCCTGCTCTTTTGCAGAACTGGTTTCAGACTTGCTTCCTTTCTTCTCTCTTATGCTTTCTGCTTCTGTAGTGCCCTTGTACTCCTTCCTTTCCAGATCTGGCTGCACAGCACCACCCCGGCAGTCTTGTTTGTTCTGCGACAGTTCAGTCCCTCTCTGTTCCTTCTTGCTCTCCAGCTGTGTATCTTGCTCTTGTTGACTCTGCAACTGCCCAGAACTCGCCTTGTTGTCCTCCTTCATCCGTGTCTGTGCATCTCCTTTCTGCTCTTTTACTCGATTCTCTTCCTGTTGACCATGTATTTGTTCCTTCCCATGGTTCTGCAGCTGTGCAGTCTTCTGATTCTCAAGACTCTGTGGAAGTGCATTATCCAGAGGAGCAACCAGAGACTGATCTGATGACCCACAAACAGTTTCAGAATTAGCTGAAACAGCCTCCACTACAGTTTCAGAACTGAAAGAATCCTCTTTCTCCTCAGAAGCCCCTTGTTCTTCCTCATCATTTGGCTTCTCACTGATGTACGAATGGTCAGATGATACAACATCTGCAGAAACATCATGCTGAGAAGAAAAGCTATCGTCACAGGAACTCTCTAGCACCTTTGAGTCCTTCTCCACCACCTCCAATGCAGCAGGATTTCTATCAGGTGCAATTGTGCCAGACGCTGACTCTTGAACATTATTTGACTGGTTAACTGACAACTCATTTTCTTCTTGTTTCCTGTCTGACACTGTGACCTCGGACTCTGTAACTTCAACATCATCTGAGCGTGAAGCCTTCCCATTCTCCTTCTGCTGAGCAGCACCCGAGTCCTCTTTCTTGCATATTTTCCTGTAATCCTTCTTCATCTGAAGAGATGCAAAATGGTGAAGAATGGAGTTTGGCACCGTTTTCTGTCCTGGGAGCTGAAGTAAAGCAAAACTACCAGACTGTAAAGGTATGAGATTAGCAGTGGTAGCTGGCAGACCACCTGAGCTGCAGGTTATTTTAGACTCAGAGGCTGTTTGATTGGTCACGCTGCTAGCAGCAGAAGGAGAGATCCGCAGAGTCAGAGTGCCTGCCTGTGACACAAAACTTGTTACTGAAGGAAGAAGAGAAGATGCTTGAGTGGCTAGGTTAGATGTAGGGGATAACTTGGGTACTGCAGTTTGTACAGCTGAATTTGTGGCAGGAGAAGTGGAAGACACAGAGGAAGTGGGAGACACAGGTGACTCAGGAGGCTTAGAAGGTGCAGGCAAGCGGATTCCTACAACAGATCCTGTGAAGAAAACAAAACATTGACTAATACTTCCTCAAAGCACTTTTTTTCATTTTACTATTTGATGCTGTACTAGAAGTAGCCAGCATTCTCAAGGATCACAATGTAATGAGGCATTTGACCAAAAGTTCTCAGTGAAAGAGCTGGTACTGCATAAAGACATACAAACTGTTGAATTTTTATATGGAACACCCCAATAAAATACATGAGGTAGCTACTCTAAAACTACAAATTCAATGGTAAGTTCTAGCATTAAGCTTTTTAATCAAAAAAGGCATTGCATTTAGTTAAAGTCCTCTGCATTTTACCTTCCCATTAACTGGAAAACAGGAAAATGGGAATTTTATAGAAAAAAAGTATGAAAAGAATATTTAATTTAAAAATCTTTTTTTTTCCTCAGAAAAAAACTTCTCCAGAGAAAAACTATGACAAGATTACACAATTATACCACAATCTTTTTCACCTGAATGAACTCTTCTGCAGCATTTCAGAATTCCGTAAAACAAAGAGGAAAAATACTACCACGGGCAACTAGTTTCTCTTGTACAGCAAAAGCCCCAAACCAGAAAGGAATTCAAGGAACTTTTTGAGTGATTCTTTACTACACCTCATGCTCAAACCTCTACTAAGGCACAGGATTATTTTCTCTCCTCCCCACAGTTTTGTCATCTACTATGCTTGCTCTCTCCTCTCTTTTCAACATCACTCTGCCTCCCTCTCCTCAAGATGCTTCTTTATAAAAGGAGGACAGAAGAAAAATCCTACTGGAAAGTAAAGAGGCATTTAAAGTATATTTTTTTTATAAACATGTTTTGTTTACTACTATGTACAACAGGATGCTCAACAAGCATTCTACCTATTTTCTGTCAGGTACCTGCAATTTCTAACTCTTCCAACCCCGTCTTCAAATATGCACTAGAGAAACAGCTGAAAATCAAACTTATTTTTCTTCTCACACTCTAAGGAGGAAAAAACCCAGCAGTTTTGTACTGTAGTGCAACATTTGATCTGACTATCTGCTGTAAAAGCACTAACAAACCCGCAAACCAAACAAAAACAGAGCAGCACATCCAATGAGACACAGGTAACACCTCCTTCTTTTTAAGAGAATTTCTTTCAAGTTATGATAGTACAATCAATGGACATGGCTCCACTGCCACACACACAGAGGCGCTTTTAACTTGTGGCACAGAACTCCCAGATTTTGGTGACTTACCTATTAACAGCACTTTCTATATTTTAGACCCATGATATTTAAGTTGCACTACATCTGAATCCCTACACTATTAATTACCTAAGAATTATTTGGTCTAATTACCAAACTAGAGTCTTGTTCAATTACGTCCAGCAGAGGAAAGGAGCATCACACAGACATTTATTACATTGCTAATTTCTGGGCAACACATTGGTCAGTCAAGAAAGACACATTGGACTTTGTACCTGGATTGCGGAACATCACTGGCTGCACACTGGGTTGGGCACCTGCAGCTCGAAACTGATGCAGAGGGACAAGCTGAATTATCTGCCCATTAGGATGTCTGAACAGGTTCACAGCACCAGGGCTTCTGAGAGGCTGAAGAATCATCCTCTGCCTCTGAGCAAGCTGTGCATTGTTTAGTGGTCGCAAAGCAGGAGACGCCTGATGCACTGGAATCAGCAACAATCGAGGTCCTACACGTTTCTCTGTTCCATGAGACATCTTCTGGGGAGTCTTACTTACAGCTTGTGGAGTAGCATCTTCTGAAACATTTAAAAAGTTATATAAAAATCAGCTTAAGAGAACAGCCTACAAATCAAGCATTATCCTTAATAAAAGCAAGCACAAATATTTTGGAAACAACTGATCTCTTTAAATTTGTTTGAAAGCATTTTCTTCCCTTTTTATTCACAGAACACACATAGAACCAACCAGGCCAGAACAGTCCTTCTCATGCAGTTCCATTGATATTTCTCAACCATGACTCAGAAGATTTCCACGTTAATGAGAGAATAACTCCATACCTACTGCTTGGACTCTATGCCATGCATGAAATTCTAGCAATCATAGTTGTGCTATACATTTCTATGGGCCAAGAAATTATGTGAGACTTCTAGCTCATTTCATAGCAGTCACTGACCAGATAGCTACATTTTCTTCCTCCTCTACCAGCTGAGGCTGGAATAAAACAAGCAACTTAAGAGATTATGTTTCTCATCCATTTTGGAAAGAAGGGTGAGGCAAGTGAATCTATATTTAAATTGGGTTCTACAGTTGCAGACTGTATTCCAGCTAGGAAGGAGGCAGAATAAAAAAAAGGAAGTGTTTGCAGTAATAGCCCAAAGCACCTATGCCTTACCTCTTTTTGGATTCAGTGAAGGACTTGAATTAATTCCTGACAGAATAATCGGAACAGAGCCAGCAGAAGAAGTTGGTGTAGTCACCACAGATGTAGCTGTTGTTAGTACAACTGTAGAAACGGATGTTGTGACAACAGGACAAGTAACAGTCGGTGTTGTTACTACAGTTTTAGGGAATGACGCGGTTGTTACTGGTGCAACAATCCCTGTTGCTTTTCCCATGTTGACAGTGGCTGCAGGAGTGGTGGATGAGGGAGTAGTACAGGTGTTGATTCCAGGTGTTGCAGGAGCAGCTGTGACTGTAATTGCAGGAGGAGAGCAGGCAGGTTCATTAGCGCTCGTTTGGCTAGGGGTGGTCACAGTAGATGCTGCCACACTAGTACTTTCCACAATAACTGGAGAAGTGGTGGTGGCTGTAGTGACCCCAAGAGAGACTGCACATTGAGCTGGAGGTGGCCTTGACGGAACCACGGGAGCGGCAACCATTATTGGGGTAGGCTTGATACTGAACTTCTGTGGCCCCGACAGAGGCTGCCGCGTGTTTGCTGCGGGTATCTTCTGCTGTAGAGCTCCGGCTTTGTTCATCACAAACTGTGCGAACATACCACCAGGTGAGGGTCGGGCAGCTGCAAATAAAAACTTGCAGGTCAAAATTTTAATAGATTTCCTCTTTGCCTTTCATGAGGTGCTACAATTGTAATTTCAGCATGAATTTGAGCCTCCATTTTCTTTGTACCTTGTAATTAAATTGAAACCTTTATGAGAGTCCTGAACATGCCTTACATATTAGAAATATATCTGCTTTATTCCACTTTTTGTTGCATTTCTTCCTGGCCGCACAAAAGAATCAGATCTTGAGAGGTTGTTCTTTATCATGAAACTATGAACAGACAATTCTAATTACAGTACAGGAAAACAAACACCTAAGAGAAATAATGGGCTCGAACTATTTTCTAAATCTCAAATTCTTCCTGTAACAGCTTGTGTGATCTTCCTCTTTTCACTGCTTCTTGGTTTCCATCCCCCTTCTACTGTACCCACATCTTACACAGTCATAGGGGAAAGGGGCAGGAGGCAGACAGAATTTGCCAATGTCCCCAGTGACATTCATGCTACTGAGGACTGGATGGGACAAATTAAACCAATGGGAAGTAATCACTATCGGGAAGATCCTTCCCCTCATCCCTTGCTCTCCAAGGGATCAGAATACTGCATCTACATCCCTCCAGATGCCTACGGATGAGTACAACAGCATAGAGATCATGAGCAAACCCAACTTAAATATTGTGGTTATTTATGCATATAGCATTTTTAATCCAGAATATGCCAGAACACTTACACCATATACGCAACAATCACTTCACCCATCAATGAAATGCAGCCAGCTCTTTAATATTGCATAAACACACAAAACAAGAAGTTTTATTACAGGACAAGAAAAACAACACATCCACTTACATGGCAATGAAAATTTAGGCAGAAAGAAACAAAACAATCAATTGGAAAATAAAGTTTTGCCAGGACACAGGTAACATCCTTTTCTCTTGTAAAGCTTCTTCAGATCTTTAATTAACGTGTGGGAATATGTGGATGGGCACTAGATACTTTGATTTTTTTTTTTCTTTTTTAATGCATGCAAACTGTAATAGTTAAAGGCAACTTCCTCTCTTGCCATGCTGGGGTAACCATTTCAGTACCAACTCAGACACAAGTACCACACACTTCTTCTGATACTCTTTTTTTTTTTTTTTTTTTTAACTCAAAGTGCTCACTAAGTCCAACCCTGTTTAGCTTGTGAAATCCAATGAGATTACAGGCTGGTGTGATTATTGGCTGCACACCTGTTGTTTCGCTAATCCAGATTTGGACCATCTTGTCTTTCACTGCTGCTTCAAGCACCTTTGGTGGTCACAAGAATTCTAATTGTAAGTGCAACATCATCAGAAAAACTAACAGCGAAGAACCACAGATTAGAGTGATCCTTTACTCATTTTAAGTTAAATCGACGTTTGATGAAAAGCAATTAAACATCATAGTAAGGAAACTCTCAAAACAAAGATCCAAGCTTAACATTCAGCGTGTCTCCATCCACTCTTCCTTGTCTCTTGAAAATATGCTCTAGTAGCATTAATAAAATAACTAATAGTCAACATCTGTAATCTTATTCTGAAGTCAAAATAAAATGTTCTGCTTTAAAGAGGTTATTTATTGCAGAGGCAGTTTAGGTAGGCAATGCAGCCAAAGGCAGCATGCACTGTTGCACAGAAATCAACAGCAATGCTGTACACTTGCTTTTTATTTCAGCTTCACGCAATTTAAAACACAGTAAGAAGTTCCAACCTACCTATCTGTCTCTGTGCTGGGACATGGGTTTTCAGAGTCGTCACAGTGGGGGTTGAAGTAGTGCTGGTGGAAGATGTAGTTTTGGGAGTTGATGTTGTGGGCACCTGGACTGATGGTGTCCCAGAAGCAGCTGCTTTAGCATTGGATGCTACCTTGGAGATCACAGTACTGAGGGTTGAGATATCAAGTACTGTGGGTCGCAGCCTGCCTGTGATATAAGCTGCTAGCCGATTGGCGGGATGTAATGCCCCCATCTGTCCCAAAAGCAGTTTGGCCTGAGGATACCTTTTATCATTAACCTGAAAAAAGTGGAAAAGGGAAATTTTGTGAAAAGAATGCTAATTCACCACCTCTGGAGAGGCGTTTCATTCCATGGGACTTCCAAGTATCCTTTTCAAAAAAGCATTGCAACTCAGAATGGGAACTCCTAATTTCCTTCCTGCCCAGGAGAACTTCAAACAACTCTTGTTATATCTTTATAATACAGATTTAAGATGCTACTCAGACTCTCACACAGAACCACAGAGTCCAAAGGAGCATGTGAAATCACTGAAATTAGACAGAGTGAAGCTAGCACTTAGTTTTTTCTGTCCCGTACTTATGCTACAGTCCTGAATAAAAATGGGTTCCCAGACTCAAGGTCAATTTTGGATAAAATTCTCAAACCTAATTAACACCTAGCATCACAGAAGAAAGAATACTTGTCATATACATTGGGACAAAACTCTAAAGAGCTTGTAAAAACTTTATCAGCTTTTTTCTTATCCGTACTGCCATTTGATACTGTAATTAAGGTATGATGAGTTGACTAACTTCAAATTTAGAGTTGTAGTGGTAACTGACAGTATGGGAGAGAAAAAACAGAACATCTTTCTGAATGTCAGGCTTTATGCCTAGTGGTCAACAGGAAGTTTTGGTAGTCTTGCATTTTACTTTCAGGTTGCTTGATAATACCTTCTAAAAGCCAAATACATTTAACACTACTAAATAAGGTCTTGACTCTTTTTACTGATCAACTTTTATTAAAAATGAGAAATCTCCCCCTACATTTTTCCTCTCTGCTAGCTTCTCTTTCTGAGGGTGCCATATCTGCAACGTGTCATGAAAATAAATTTTACTCTCATTTTCCAATTCATATGCCTTCCCGGAAAGTGGTATTACTATAACCACAAATACCTTTGACTAAAAAATTATCTTCATCCTAGCCATACAGTTCCTACCACCAATTCATAATACCAAGTTAGCTGCATAAAACTGCAGGGAAAGGGCTCACTTTGAACTTAGGATTATGAAGTCCCTTGATGTACAACATATATTCTGCAGAGAGGACACAGGCTATTAGTGAAGACTTAACGGTGAGCTGTAGCAAAAAGCCATTTAATGTTTACAGTTTCAGTTTAAAGTTTTGTCCCAGTGTACACTTCCTTGGAAAATATTCTTTTTGTGGCCTCTAACAGCCATTCCTTTAGACGTATTATCTGCCATGCATCTGCAGGGAGTGTTCCAAAGCACCAAAGAGATCTTGAGAGAGATCCTGTACTTGGGCCACCAAGACCCAAATGGCCTAAAGCACAAGCTAAACCATCAGATTTCCTGTTATTGAGTCAATCTTGAAAGGGACAAGCTTATGGAGAAGGCAGGAATGCCACCAGGTACTAAAATCCTTGTCTGGACAGGCAAAAGACTAGGTCGACAAATTAAAAAGTGTTCTCCCCTTCAAGGACTTCTGCGATACTGGATGAAACTGAATCTAATCTCCACAGTAAAGGCAGAGGGACCCACCTGAATCAAGCCTGAGGGGCTCATATTAGCATTGCGTTTGTAGACGACCAGCGTTCCTGCAGGAGAAACTCCTGCATAAAAAGGCAAGCCTTTGCCCCCATGCAACTTCTCCTGCAGTTTGTCCAATGTGTCTGCCCGCAAGAACTTTAGGTTTTCTGGGGTTTTGTGTGACGGCACTCCGCTATCAGGAGTCTCCAAGACAGGTATCTCGGGCTTCTCGTCCTTGTCCTGGCAGGACGGCACTGAAATTTTCACTCTGGAGGAGTAGACAGGAGGGTGGTTCTCATCCTGGGCCTTGTGTTCCGAAGCCATTTCAATAATGAAGCTACCCACTTTGAGGCACTGTGGCGCGTTACTGTTGATACGCTGTGATAAGATGGTCAAGATCTTATTGTGATCTTCCTCCAAGTTGCAGTCAGAGATAATCTCGATAAGTTTGGTTGGTCCACCTGGAGTAGTGTGATGAACATAGGAAGTGGAGGAAGAGTCCCCCTCACTACGAGAAGACCACCAGCTTTTCTCTGAGAAAGAATTGAAATAGGTTTCTGCAATACTATGGCATTTTAATCACCTGGATATTCAAACAGTTTTATTCTGCCCACACCTCCACCCTTGTCTCAGCTGCAGGGCAATAACAAGTAAAAGAACTGTTCAAAGCATGACTTCCCCTTGCAGAGCTTCACAAGCAAGCAAAAACTCACTGCAAAACTAATGTAACTATTTCTCACAGTTCATTCCCTGCAGCCATACCATCTCGGGTTGTATCCCATTGCATCACAAGCTAAACAAAGCTGGGTTGTTTCAGTACATGGATGAAAGATCTCCAAGCAACACCAACATGCAGTAGAAAGCATCGCTGGTTATTCAAGAGATGGCACTTTTCTCTTGGAGTCAGAAAAGGACCAGTGTCCTATAATGGCATGAGGAGCAAACATGCCACTAGCAGAACTGTCTTTTGCAGAAGATGTGTAACAGAAGCATGACCTTTTGTTGTCATTAGAGATCCAACGCCACTTTTTGCAAAACTGTAAGGATGTTGAGCCCTGTGTCCTGGCCATTTTAATTTCACCTACCAATTCACCAGCAATTTCAACTAGTTGTATTATTTTTCCATTCCCAACCTTAAATGGAGAGTGTGCTGTTGTATGCATTAAACAGTGAGAAAATTCAGCTCAAAAAGGCAGCTGTATTTCATTAGTGGATGACACAATGCCTCAAGTATACGTCTCATTTTAAAGTTCATAACATGATTTGGGCCACTTCAGACTGCAGGAGTACACAGATGTCTAGTCTACTTCTTCATGAACTAGAAACTCAAACCCAGTATATATAATGTAGCAGAACTTCAATTCAACCTTTCAACTTGAACTAGGAGAATTCAACATCAAACAGCTCCAAATAAAAGTATAGGTGCTTCCTTGTCCCATATGGTTCTAGGTGGAGAACACGAGAATACCATCCTCACAGTACCAATTGGATATTTGTTAATTCTTCAGTAACTACAAAGTAATAGTATGGAAAAAAAGAGGGGGGGAAACCAGACAAACCAAAACCAGCGGTCTCCATTCCTTCCCAAGTATCTACTTATCACTCTTGCAGACGAGCTACTGTAATACTGGTCATTTTAACCTTAGAGCAACAGCAAGTACTGGATATTTAATCTGCTGTATCTCCCATGTGACACACACACAATTGCTTAAGAAAACAGGAAACTGTAAGCACATCATAAGATTTTTATTGACAACCGTAATAACTCCCCCAGCAAATAGACTTTTGTTTCATCAATAGCTGCAACTTTAAAAAAAAAATAAAGCCAACAAAAAACCCACAAAAATGTGGAACTACCAAGAGGTCGAATTATACTCAATACTCTCAGCTCTTACCTCCTGACTTATCAGTGTCTTTGTCTACCTCACAGGTTGCTTTCTCAGGAGGCTGAAGCTCTGGTTCATGCTCCTGCACGAGGAAAGAAATGCAAGAAAAATTCTCATCCTGTGTATCTCTCTTCCACACTAAAAATCACATCACAAAATAAACTAGTTCATCATACTGTCACCCTGAATCATAAAACATATGCTAATTTTGACAATATTACGATTTTCATCTTAGAACAGCTCTTTAAACAATGAACGTTTAAGCCTTACATGATAATGTACTTGACAGCCAGGAATGTCCACAGATAAGACAATCTCTGTCACAGTAATAGGGTAAGTTTACCAGCACTACTAGGTGATTTAGGCTCCAGGCTCCACAACCCTATCACCATCAAATATAAGTCAAGCCCTCATGTCACGTAGAGGTTTCTGGAGAAAAACTTACTTCAACATTTTCAATATTTCTGCCTGTTCTATGATACATGCTAGTTACAGTGTGACTTCTTACCTTTATACTAGAACTCTGTGAATCCCTTTTGTCTTTCTGTTGCTTTTTCTCCTCTCTCCTGCGTTCATATGCTCGGACCCTTGCACAAGTCATCAGACTTTCAAAGTACAAATAGACAGGATCCTTGTCCTCCTCTCGAATCTACCAAAAACAAACAAAAAAAGGGGGCAGAAGAAAACCTCTCCATTCTAGATGCATTTCAGATTTATGAAATAGTTTTCCTTTCTAACAACACTTCAACATTAATGCCTCAATAGTAAATGTCAAAAGAAAGGTCTAGCATGCATTTAAAGCTGAATCTGCCCTCTTAGTATCACACAGCCCAGTCTACATCTTGTTTCCAAACTACATAATCAGGGCGGGGCGGGGGGCAGAACACCACCACCTGACCCTAAAACCCAAACCCATTCAGATACTCTCCTAAGTGGGGAAACAAGTCCTAAGAGTCATGCATTGTTTAACATTATCTGCTATACATTAAATAGCAACGCTGCTTTGCTTGTTCTTCAGACATAACTAGACTCAGCTCTACTGCTTTTCTTCCTCTACTGTTGTTGTTGCTTTTGTTAGATACTAAGGTGAGGGGAGGTTCTTCCCACATTGGTCATGAAACCTCAAAAAAGAACAAAAAAAGACTCCAGCACTACACTGAATACTGTGTGTCTGTATCCCAATTTTTTTGCAAGTAATTCATTACTTAGATAGGCTACATTATGCAGCTAATAACTTACACAAACATTACAGGACCAGCAATCATTTTGCCAAAAATAGCATTTGTTATTCCATTTTTTAAAATGAGGCTATTAGTGAATCATAATCACCCTTCACCATCTGTGTATTGCTACACTAAATTCTCAACAGAAGACAGACATAGTTAAAGATTTATATATACGGTCAATTCATCCTAGCTTATTAACATACCTAGGGGCAGTCAATCTTAGGCTTTCATCTCAAATTTCATCTAAAATGGCCTAGCACAGGAGCTTTTGGCAGTGGTTGTTTTAATTTTCAACACAAAGGAAAACAAACGCATCTCTTTTACTTTCTTACCACTGGATTGGGTTTAGGAGTATACACTCTGCCTGGTTTCATTCCACTGGAAGATCTATGCTTACTAGAAAGCAAGACTTCTGGGTTGGGCAGTACTGTGGATTTAACTGGTTCAATAACAGATGGTGTTGGGATGTAAATTGGCTCTGGATCTATTTCACCTTCTACTTTCACCCACAATGGACAATTCCTAACAGGCTGTTCTGGCTCCGAATCACAGATAGCTGAAAAAAAGAAGAAAAACCAAAACCAACTTACTTATAAATGAAATACCATCTAACATAGCAGTAACAGATTTCTTTTGTTCAAGCCTGAGGTCTAGCCATGCAGCAAGCACTAGGTCATACTGCTGGAAAATACTACTGGTTGTTTTTCTGGTCTCAAATTCTAGCCAAGTGACTGGGATTTGTCCACAAGAAAGAGGAAATGAAAATGATTCTACTCTAATTACTGTTTCTCACTTGTACTGTGATAGCAGATACAAAAAAACCACTGAAGAATTAGTGATCTTCATTGATGCTGTATACTTAAAAATTACAAAACCTCCCCCCAAAACCCAGACTTTATGCCACAGCTCTATGGAAGAATTCCTTTATTCTAGTGGAACACCAGATAACACTATGTTCATTTTTAGCTATTGCTAAAAGTACTACCAACAAGAAACTGGAAGTGTAATTTAATTTCATGGTCAATTTTTACCAATTTGGTTTTCTGAGCATACCTTAGGGCAGATCTGAAACTACCGTAAATCACCATTTCCACTGAAGTCAATGAACTATACAACTATATACAGCAATTGAAAATACAGCTCTAGATACTCACTTGATAAGAGAGAAGGAAAACAGCACTATGACAATGAAGATTACCAACAGCAATAGCAGTTATTATCTCATATCCTGAGTCTTTAAAGATACTTGGAGAGTTGAGCAAGAGTTTAAATTATCAAAAAGAAACTCCAGCTATTTGATCACAATAAACAACTAAGTAGTGCCCAAAATGCTGATCAGGTAAGTAAGAGCTAAAAAAAGGGAAAAGGTGTTATTCCCTGCTAGTCAGTTATATGAAAGCAGATGTTGCAGACATCTCTTGGAAATTCACTCCCAATTTCTGGATTTAAAAATGGCATCACTACTACATCCTAATAAAAATGCCCACCAAGATAGCTGGTTTCTGCAAAGTTGCAATGAATCACTTTTGCCCAGCAATACTCACTGTATTCCACCTTTTTTCTCCTCTTCTTATCTTTCTGCTTCAACTCATCTTCCTCCCCATCACCCTCTTCTTCCATATCTTCATCCTCTTGCTGCTCTTCTTGTGTTCCATAGAACACAAGATTTCCGCGCACAGCCTTTTTCATTATTTTCTTATGTTTTGATCCTCCCTTCACCAGCAACACTCTTCTCTTCAAGCAAGTACAACCAAACATACAGTCTGGCCTGCGGCAGTGGGTAGGCTGACGTTTCTCCAGCGCTAGACTAGCACATATGCAACCCAGTCGACAGAAATCATTATTGCAAGGAGGTGCTCGTCGTCTTATTATTTTGTGGATAGGTTTGTTTTTGAGAGAAGCCTAAGAAAAGTTTTAAAGAAATATACACTTCAAATTTTAGTAACAGGAAGTTTCAGTAAGCATGTGTAAAATTGCTATTCAAAGTTCATTGAGAAGAACCCCTCCAATTACATGGTTTACATATGAAAACGTGTCATCTATACTGAAAAAAACAGAATAGAAGAGATTTTGCATTTGAAGTCTTCTGCGAGGCAATTTGAGACAGCTAAACCATCTTGGTAGTAAGAGGATATGAAGAAAGCAAAAGAGGAAAGGAAGTTATCATGTGACAACCAAGTTACACGACCATGATTTTTTTGCGGTTAGTTCAACTGAAAAAGTAACAAATAGTAAGGAAATGCAGTTACTGAATAGCAATTGTATTAACCAGAATTTTTAATGGTGAAAATCTGAGGTAACTCAAATTATTAATGATTCATATCAACACGCTATTATCACAATTAGTTTTTTCACATACTGCTAAGTCAGTACTCCTTGACGTTCACTACAAAGACTACACGATAAATAATGCTCCTTAGCAGCTTCAGTCTTATTTTCTGTGTCTATATGCAACAGCAGTAAGCAGACAGATTTAGAAAAGCCACAGTACAGAAAAGAAAGAAACGATTATGGATCTACCTGAGCTGTAAGGAGGGTTGCCAGAGATATGTCTGCTCGTTCTTCTGTAATATAGGTCCGTGGTTTGCCCTCCCAGAGAGCACAGTCTTCTAAGTCCATTAACTTCACTTGTGATTTAGACAAACCTGGTGGACGAGCTGCTTGTTGCTGTTGTGGTGCTTGGCGCAAACTAATCTGTTTTGGAAGTATGTTTTCATCCAGAGCTGGCACCATGAAACTATCTGCTTGGTTAGTCAAACTGTTATTTGAGGCAGACTTTGCAGCCTTTTCCCCTGATGCCGAAGAGTTCTGTTTCTGCTTTGCAGAAAAAGGTGAAGGTAGTATAGGCTTGTAAGATGATTTTACTCTGTTTGTAGATGCCTGTCTGTTTTGAGTCTTTGTCTTCCTAGAGGTAGATGACAGAGGAACAGCCTTGAACGTATAAGATGTTGATGGAATTATGGTGGACTGCTTCTTTAAAACACTGTCGAGTGTTCGCACATAGCTAGTGCTCTTAGTGGGAAGCTGATATACCACAGGAGAAGTGGGAGTGCTAGAAGACAATCCCATACTTGTTTCCATCAATTTCCCTTCATTTTCCAGGTACTCATCCAGCTTGTCACTACAGAATGCTGAGCGATTCTTCAAGGAACCTTCTGAACTGCCGCCTAAATAAATGAGAAGCACTTTAACTCCTGGGAAAATGTACTGACAATATTTATAATAATTAAAAAATGTAGAGGAGGTAAATACCTCTCTAAAAATATATATACAATTCTTTTAGAAGAGTACCACACAGGCACACCAAATACAATCCAGTCTGAAACACAACCAGCTGTCTGAATAACTGTTTTTGTGGAGATTTTACATGTATATTCATTCACAAAAAACAGTAAGCCTTCAACAGGCCATGCTTCTACTCAACTTACTTTGTTTGTCCTGAATATCTAGCCTACCTGCTATACCACAATACATCTGGAATACCCCAACACAACATTGTATGAAAGTGCAGAAGGTACAGCATAAATATTTAATCTAAAGATAAAATTGTCAAATTGCCAAATATCCATTCCTCCCCGAAGCAGGGCAGAGTAATCAAGTATGTAAGGAATACCAACTCTAACTGGACTTAAAAATACACTGTTATAAATGAAAATTACCCTAGTTCATTAGGGTCCCTGGGGCAACATAATACTGGAATTACCATACTTCCAAGTAAACTCAAAACTGACAAACAAACCCAAATTATTACAGCTTTGATCTGTTTTACACAGAAGGCTTGAGTGAAAAACACATGTATTTTTTTCTTACTCAGAGTAAGTTTCTCTTTTTCTCTTATAAACCTCCATTCTGACCATGGAAGCAGGACACAAAAATTCTTTATTCATGACAGTTTCAATATAAAAAAAATGAATCTCTCCTTAAGAGACACACAATTACCAAATTGCAAGATCTATGGAAGGTCAAGAAAAAGGACATGTGTTGGAAATATGTACACTGATCTTCTTCTGGTTTTGTTTTTGGTGGTTCTTTCTGGTTTTTTTTTTTTGTGTTATTTGGGGGGGGGGTGGGGTGGGGGGGGTGGTGGTGTTTACCTTCATTTCTAGAAGCACCATGAAGCTTTCCTCGCCAGCCTTTGATTTTCGTGAAATCATTTGTCTTTCCTGTCCTGGAAACAAAAGGAAATCCGGTATCTGGAAAAGAAGAAAGCTAGCCTCAGTTTATGAACCAAGCTTGATTTTATCAATGTCCTAGCAAACTCTGCTTATTCCTTTTCAGGGACAGATGAACTGTAGTAAATCAAACAGCTGAATAAAAAGACTTGATTTTTGCATACCCCCCCCCCCCTTTTTTTTTTTCTTTCTTTTTTAAATTAACAAAATACTTAACAAAGCCAAGCTTCCTGTAAAGTTCTGCTGTATGGCCATGCATCTGCTACCCATGCAAAAGATGTCACCTCCTGTATTTTCAGTTTTAGTCTCCTTAGCAATGGTGCAAGCAGTTGATTCCAAAACTCAAATGGATGAATCAGCTAGTTAGCAGGCTAAAATGGAACAGGCAGGTGTTGAGCTGATACTACAACTTCTCTCAGCGAGGGAAGTAATCTGAGTGTTTCCTCTCAATTGGGCCAATGACTTTTATAAGACCTGTAGAAACTTCATTTAATGTTTGCTGTTCTGTCAAATTCAGCTGAGTGTCAATTAGGCTAGAGACAGGGAATAATCACAGAAGGCAAACAGCGACATCTCGGTCAAGTTATCCATCAGCTCTGGAAGCTAAGCTGGAATGTAAAAATACTAATAGGGATCTGTGTGGCTGTTTTACATATTGCTAAGGCTAGAAATAATTGCGTTTTGACACTGAGCTGACTGAGGTCTTCTGAATTGAATCTGCTTCTTTTGCAGTGTAAACACAGCTGAGATACGTCTGCCTCTCTATCAGCTCCCAAAAGCAGCGCATTAAGAAAGATACAGTAATCAGAACATTAAAGTAGGAGGAAGAGGTTAAGTAGGAGAAAGATAAGCACCCCTATACTTTGTCCAACCACTTTATTATTAAAAACAATATCTACCAACAGTATTAGAATCATAGTTGCAGCGTAATGAGAAATGCACTTGTCTGAATAGCAAATAAGTTTAAAAAAAGCACAATCTGTTAGCACTTTTGTAATAAATAATTATCATGAAGTTATAGGTTAGCCCCCAAGTGGCACCTCAAGCTCTTCTTCTGGAAAGTTCTGGTACTCGGCTCTGTGAAAGATGACTTTTTTTGTTTTGCAAGCGAGCAACATCAGAGAAATATAGATTGCTCAGGCTTTTTCTGAGCAAACCGAGTTGTTAATGTGTACATTTACATTTAGGAAATCCAGTTCCAATAGACAAAATATGCTGGTATAAAATACACTAGACAGATACCATTACTGGATCACAACCATCACAAAAAAGGAAGGCTGAAGACAATCTGGCCAGAATTACTCAGGACTCCTTGGCCAGTAACCACATAATGATTTAAGGAAGCTCTCACATTTTGTCATTTTAATACTTGCTTTAATCTCTTTAAGATATCAAGTTCAACTAAATGGCTACTCCCGCCTTCTGATCATTGACAATAAAAAGGCAATACTTGAGATTTCAGCAAATTTATATTCTACCCACCTGGAGAATTGGGATTGGTTCCTGGATAGCTCCACAAAGAGTAATTTGAGTAGGAAAGAGGAAGCTGCACACCCAAGTATTTCAAGTCAATGCTCATTGTTGGGTCCACAGAATTCAACTTCAGTCCCACTACAAGAGGCAAGTATCAGTAAATGTCTCAATGCAGCAAGATGTTAGGAAAAAGAAAGTCAAGATATTTACTAAAAAATAACTCATTAAGTTATATACAGTCTTTTCTAGCATTCACCCACCATTGTAAGAGACTTGAAAAAGAGCATTAGTGACTATAATTGTTACTTTACTGGATTTGCAGAGGGTATGAATTAAAAAGTGTTTTAGGGAATGGGAAATCAAGAAAAAAATTGAATTACTTTTCATAGTTTTCTTGATTACTACTAAAGTTTCCACAGAAATTTATTAAGCAAGGTGCCAGTGTTGTAATAATTCTCACAATAGAAGGGTTTTTTGTTCGTTTTTTGAAGAAGTTAGCACTGTTTACATCCTTGAAGGCTGGAGTTACTGCCTGAACCCAATTCAGCTATTTCGCATTTCATGTCACTACATAAATTATCAATCCTGCCAGTGGTACTTACACACGCCCTTCTCTACTGAACGCCATACTTGTGCAAGAACATATACCACACACTCTTCAGTTTCAACCAGCAATAAGAGCCAGGAGCAAATCACGTTTTAGTTCTGAAGAAGTGTGTGTGTTTGGAAATTATGGTATAAATAAAGTTGTAGTCAGACAGCGCTCTCAGGACTAGTTCATCAAATGATCCAGACCTCAGTAGGATATTTTTTTTACAAGTTTGGCACTTTTTTTTTTTTAAAGCAGGAGGAAAAACAGCTATAAAGAAACTAGACAATCCATGCTGTTGATGCCACCACAAATGCTTAACTGCCTACAACACCTCCCTTCATCAACTCCCCCAAAATACTCAAACTGAAAGACTTTACCCAGTCACAAAAGCTATCTTTATCCATGGCAAAACAAATGTAGATACAGAAATGCTGAGGAAAAAAACAAGCTAGTAAATTTGACTTAGTACCTTTTTCAGAAAATATTGTTACACTGAATTCAAGAAGTTACTGTTGTCAATCAAATTCAGCTTGCAGTCTGGAGTTCAGAACATCTCTTTTGGTTTTTAGCTATAGAAACCTACAAATGTTGCTCCTGTTGCCAACAAGTCTGAAATTCATGTATTAAATATGCGAGTTTTGAAACTGAAAGTGTATGAACTGACAAGGCTCAGGACACATCAAGTAGTATTTGCACATACAGCAGAAACCTTGTTTTGGTGGTCCACATTTATGTTCATAAGTGGCAACACAGTGACCCGATTACTGGCAGCCTGAAAACAATCACCATGGAAAAAATCTCAGAGATGGTTGTTTAAGCTGATACCATTATCAAAGACAGTCTAGTGAGATATAATTTTCAAATCTACATAGGGAAAATGAGCAGCCAGCCAGCCAATCTAGCATTTTGTATAAAAACATGTCAACTGCAAAATGTCAAGATGCCATCTATTTCTTTTCAAACTGTATTTAAAATAAAGTGGAAAGCATACACAGTTTATTTTTCTTGACACTACATTTGAATTATTCTGTCATCTTCAAAAAACAAGCCTAGCTTTGTTTAGCACTCAAACAAAAATAAGAACATCACTCATACAGAAAATCTATTATTTCAGTTTAGGATCATGAAGTAAAAAACACCCTGACAAAAACCAAGAGGATGACTCCAACAAGCGAAATGTGGAATGAATGCAGACAGCCTAAAGAGAACAAATGGTAACAGTAAGTATTATGTCAGTACAGACATCACCATACATGACACAAGAACAATCACTTTTATTGATTTCTATCATCTCCAGAGTATTGCTAATTTTCAGTTGCTGTAATCAAACAGTAGCAAATTAAGAACCTTAAGAACTTTCTTCTCTCCATCAGATGCAGCTGCTAAATCTGAAATACGATGCATGACAACAGTGCCTTTGATTTCCAGGAATATGATAAGGGATTCAAATTAGCTCAGATTGAAGAGGCATCCCATAGCATTGCAGTACTCCAGCAGGAGCCTTCCTTCTAACATGCTTAAGTTGAATTCCCTTCTTTCTGAAGCATCGTATTCCTCCAGTCCTGGTGCCTCTAAGATCTAGATAGCCTCAATCACCATTTTCTTAACTTCACAAATCAACAGCCATTGTGGGTTCAGGTACAACCCCAACACATCATCAGTGAATCTCAATAACAAACTTAAGCTTCTCAACTACATTTTCCAAAACCAAAAGCAGAGTTAACATTTGCTATGTCCACTTGCCAAACTGCAGTGAGGACAAGAAAAACAGTAAGACATTTTTTAGAAAAAAATGGGTGAAAGCACATTTAGAAACAGGCACTTCACATCTTCCAGACAGGAGGGAGCCGTGCCTCTGCCTGTTCTGTGGTAGATGACGAGGACGTATTAGTCATGATCTGCGGCCAAGAAATTTTGGAAAACAAGTATCAGAATCAAGAGGGCTAACGAGGCTGCACGAAGCTTCAGGATCCTACTTAGAATCAGTATGGCTGGAAAAGATACAGCCCTTAAGTTTGGCCTAGAGGCACTCCCCAGCTGCCTTCTTAAGTCTTATTGATGATGTTGGGGGCAGGGTGAGAAAGGAGGAGGAAAAAAACCCCAACAATCCCTCTCTCCATTAACATCATGTTCCTTTCCTGATCTCAAGTTTGCAATGGAAGGCAATAGATCTGTAACTTTTTGCAAGATGAAGGTAATCTGAATAAAGATTAATTCCAGTTCACATGCAGCAGCTTAAGTCTACCAACAAAAGTACATGTATTGTAATTCACTTCACAGCCTGACCAAATTACGTCTGTACCTATCTGGAGTAATGCTCTTGCTGCAAACAGTCTTCACATAACTTCTTTTCCCTCTAAAAATTAGACAGCTGAGGGTCATTCTCTTCATTGCTGAATTTCAACATCTAACAGGCTCAGCAGGTTACCATCCAACACTGGAAATGACGTTCACAAGCATTAAGAAAGTCAAAATTCTTCAGACCTCTTTTTCTTAGCCTGATGCTTGACTTTTCTTGTCCATTTTGTAATATCTGTGAACTGCTCAACACCCTTCAGAAGGTACCACACACTTTACCACCACTCATTTACAAGCTGGAGGAAAAGCATGTGGGTTTTACATGTTCCCAGTTGCGGGATCATCTCACGAGTAAAACAGCCCTCGCTAGTGTTGTGGTTGCTAACGTACCATAATTTCATTATACTTTTCTTAGGTAGATAGACTCCAGGAGGCCCACATTATAATCCTAAAAAGCCTTAACACTGCTGTAACATTTGCTTAGTGCCGTATCTAGCACCACCAGCAGCTGACCACACAAGGGATTTTACTACCATTTTTGAAATATGACAACACATGCAGACCTGTGAGGGCAGGTTGGCCCGTGAGATCAACAGAAAATAGGGCCGCCCGCCTATTTCTGGAATCATGGGAGGGGAAAACTGCATTTAGAGATCCATGATATGACTGTCAACGCTGATGCTATACCACCAAGGTACAACCTGGCTGGAGATGGATTACCTTGTTTCATCCCTACCACGTCCAGGACAGAGCTCTAAGAGTTCTCTACTACCCTTCTTACGACCACTTTGCCAAGGTGGAAGACAGGAATGTCAGCTCAACACTAGCAAGACGCAAAGGCATCCTTTTAAATGGTTGCAAAAAAATGACAAGCTAGTTCTCCTCATACCCCGTGCGTAAACCATTCAAGACAATCCAGGGTTCTTCACAGTAGAAGCTCTGTGAGGACCCAAAATAACTAGTATCAGAGTCAAGACTGGTATTTGGAGTCTTAATCCCTACAGCATTACAGCTGTATGTTCGAAAAATTCAGGGCCAGAACCTCAAGAACACAAGGTACAACGCTTCCATTCAGGTCAATTTCTTCATGATCTGTTCTGATGCCTATGTTAATGCCATCAGTCTCAGGACTACTATTCCTGAAGACTTTCAACGTCATCAGTAAAGAGAACATTAAGTTCTGCTGTGTTGATTCTTGACTTTCTTCCAGCTGACCTCAGGATAATATTGTATATAAATAAAAGATCACAAGCTAGAAATACCTTGCTTGGCCCTCTTATGTGGCTAGTGAACCTGGATCTACAGTGACTCAAAGAAATACAGACTCAGACATAGCAAGTGTAGTCTTAGTGAAGTGTTTCTGGATCTCTAGCTCCTCTACTACCAGGAAGTGGCTATTTTCTATGGAGAAGTAAAATCAACTCAATCTGCTCTCTACAAGGATTAGCAAATTATGAAACAGGCATTGCCTGAAATCTGAAGGCTCAGCATCTTCTGCAAGAGGTATATAATGACATGCAGCCTCTTGCTCTGGTGATAGAGATTCAGGATTCATCTTTTGCCTCCTCCACCTCTTCTAGTTTGCAACATGAATGTGTGGGAACAAAAACATCTTTATTGGCTGACTGAACTTTTAAAGCCTCTAAGAAAAAAAAAAAACAAAAAATGGGTCAGACACCACAGATTCTCTCTCATTGCCACAAGTGGCAAGAGGGAAACTGACAGTTTCACAGAAATTTCCTTTCATACTCTCACATTTGTACATACACACCTGTACACTTTCCTGTGTTTGAAAAAAAAAAAAAAAAAACCCAACCAAAATCAGATCCCAGCTGTATTGGGCATACACAGTATTACATCCAGAAGGAAATTATCAACTCAGTATGATTAAGTATAATATACAACCAGGTGCAACAATATGTATACTGCCTGCTTACCTTCCTGAAGGCTAGGATGTATTACTTGCTTATGCCTCAAGGTCTTCAGCTCTTCCATCAACTCCTTTTCCAGTACTTGTATTCTTGCTTGACAATCTAACTCAAGAAATAGAGAGAACATATAAAAAACATTTACCATGCAAAAAATTGACTTAAATGATTAATTTTCCAGCGTGTCTTTACAAATTCCCTTATTGTAGGGAACAGCCACTTACAAAAAATACAAAAATGTACCTGGATCATTTGTAGTCAACAAGGGAGCCTGAAGATTCTGCGACTCTTCTCCTCCAGCTCTATCAACAGTGTGAATGTCAAGAGCTTCCTACATACATAAAGAGCCTTGAATAAGTATAAGATACCTTAAAACACTGACTTGGATGCAAACTAGGCTACATCAAAATATCACCCAAACATTCAAAACATGAGTTTGTTTAATAAACAAGCATGCATTCTTTTATACAGAACTCTAGATCCCACTATTGCCCCCCAAGTTGCTAAGCAGTAAGAAAACGTTATGATTAACACAGGGAGAAGATAAGAACAGATTTGGAAAGAGGCCATAAATCTCAAAACTTGGTTTAAAAGAAAATATACCTTCAGCTTATAAGTAGAAAGGGCTTAAAAATGAGACATTATAGAAGGTTTTGAATTTTACTCAAAACAGTTAGGTTTTACCTTTGATGCAAAGGACACAAAGAGGACTCCATCAACATCTTCAAGGTCCGGCTTAACATCTGGAAGGATACTCCCAGGCCCGAGAGAGCTGTTCTTGCTCGTTATTACAGTTTTCCCTATACCTTTAGGTGGTCGACCAGCCTTGGAAATTTTCAGTTTCCGTGGCCTTCCTCTTTTAGTTGTAACTGATGATAGGGTGTTTTGATTGCTACCAGAGCCTTTCAGGGACATAGGATTTTTCAGTATGCCAGGCCTTTTTCTTCCACAGATCTCTTTCGCTGAAAAGTGACAACTTACTGATCCCCTGAGATTAAAATTAGGTGATTTAGATAGACCCCACTGGGCCTCTCTGATTGAAGAGTATTTCTGTGACATTTTACCCCCAGAAGATTGTTTTTTCATAACCAACTCCTCAGTTACAGCAGCTGTGCTCGAGCAAGAGCCTTTGTGATTTTCAAAACACACAGGTAAGGAATCCAGTATTGCACTCAAAGGGGATTTTTCCTTCTTGCAAGAGGAAAGCATGGTCTGTGGCAGCTCAGATATCTTCACTGTGCTCTTTGTGACTGCACAAGGTTCCAAATAGACCACAGGCATCTTCCCACTATCCAGTTTTAACATTTTTGCTTTGGCAACACCTGAAGGACTGGTTAGCACACGCTTCCTAGACCTGAATTCTCCATCAATTCCATCTGTTTCACCGCGTCTCATCAGGTGTTTTTGTAGGATGGGATCTTCATCATCAGTGTTGGAATACTCATCAGTTTCTTCATCTGTGTCTTCCTGCTTCACACTTATTCCTTGTGTGCAAATACTTGACTCATAGTTGTAGTCATCTACTGGTTCCTCTTTAATGACTACATTAAAGTGTCCATTTGGGTCCAATGGGGATGCCACACGGGAACTGCTTTCGTAACTGCTAGCAATGGGACTGGGGTGGGAGGGAGGGAACAAAAACAAAATACAACTCAAGATCTTTATCAAATCCCTTCCTTTACCGAAATTCCATCATCTCCCCTAATCCTTGGCTACATATTGTAAAAAACTCTCAAAATGGCCTGAGACATGCGTCTGTTAAATAAGCTGTCATTTACAAGCTTACATTTTTAAAAGTAAGCACTCGAGAAAAAAAAAAAAATTGCCATCATTAAAAACAATCCAACCTCTTATCTGAAGGCAGCAGCACAATTTCCTTCCCTAGTAATATCAGGGTGACATTTGCACCTTTTCCTATTTGAGACTCAGCGTGAACTCATGCTAAGCGATCACATTTTAAGTGCTCGGAAGCGGCCTTAGTTTGCTGTGTATCTCATTAAGTCACCATACTAAAGCCACTGTGCTTGCAAATAAGAAGCCAATTGAGCGCTTAATGCACTTCACTTTACATGATTTAACTAAAGTTCTAGTTAATTCATCCTGAAGCCACATACAGACAACCGCTAAATTCAACTGTTGTTCAAACACCTACATAATGTTAATATCCTATTGAATTATGTTGCACCTTCCACTAAGGCTGAGTATTAACCTAACCAGAATTTGACACACCATGCATTAGATACTGAAAACTAACAGTGCAGCCAGTTACGCTCCAATGATGGGCTTCTTTGAGGGACAGACAAATCAGTCAAAAAATTGTAGTCAGTTTTAAGTACATCATAAGAGGAAACAGCTAAGATATGAAACCAGAAACTCATATCCACAACAAATGTCAGAAAATAACAGTCAGAACCTATTTACTAAACATATCAGACAGTATTCTAATACTCCCTTTATATATATTTTGTAAGATACTATAAATAATTTTCATAGAATCACAGAATGGTTTGGGTTGGAAGGGACCTTAAAGATCATCTGGTTCCAACCCCCCTGCCATGGGCAGGGACACCTTCCACTAGACCAGGTTGCTCAAAGCCCCGTCCAACCTGGCCTTGAACACTGCCAGGGATGGGGCATCCACAGCTGCTCTGGGCAACCTGTTCCAGGGTCTCACCACCCTCACAGTGAAGAGCTTCTTCCTAATATCTAATCTACATCTACCCTCTTTCAGTTTAAAGCCATTAGCCCTTGTCCTATCCTATTTTAATTATGTTAAATTATTATTCAAATTTTTAACCTTATGTTATTAAAATATTATTAAAAATAACAATATTTGTTAATGTTAGTTAATGCTAACAATTTCAAACATAAAAAACATTATTTTAATAACAATATATTATATATAAAGGGAATATTGAGATAGATAGATGTATATATAGTGCGTATTTTTTTATTATCCATCTCCACCCCTTTAAAGAATGACTGTGCTCTGTTGAACCCCTGGCTGGGATTGAGGGAGGGGCAGATGTGGAGGAAGAGGCTGCTTCTGCCTTGTATAGACTGAGGACATACTTAAGGGAGAAAAGCTGGGACACACAAGAGTCACAACATGGAGTTGGCAGTCTCCACCTAAAGAAGAAAGACTGCAGTGTTAAAACAGGAAGCAGACAGTCAAGACACAGATTTATATATTTACATATAAAATTCCTAAGAACAAGACAGAACCTATCTAGAAAACCTGCTGCAATTCAGAAGGATGCTAAGTAACCAGAATTAAGCTTGAAGTAAAAAACTGCCTTGTGAGGGAATAGCAGGCAGTGGGAGAGTGGCATTCTAATCCTGTTTTTTCTACTGTCTTCTCTAGCCAATGAGTTTCCTATTAGAACATTTCTAGCATTCATTTAATTAAAAACGTCAAATGTAAGATTAAAAAGCCTTTCTTCTTCAGTGAGAAAAGAAATTCTAAGACAATCCACTTAGAGGTTATCGGCAACTCAAAATCCTGTCACATTACAGCTAGAGGTTCATTCGGTACAGCAGATCCACAATTAGAGTCAATGCTATTAAGATCTGAATCATCTGCTCCTCTACCTTAAATTTCTCTAAAATAAAGAGACCAAAAAACCTAATAAATTTGCTGGCCAGGAATAAATCTCTCATTTGAGTTCTACTATTTCCAGTTGGAAGCCCACTAAAGCCTAGACTTACATAGCCATCTTCCTTTATCTATTGGAAGTTGTATACTCAAGCTAAGGATTACCTTTCTATTAGGGATCTGGACAGTATCCAAAACAAAGAACCCCTGTTGTAAAAAAAATGAAATTTCTAGACACCAACGTTACTCTGCACATTGCAACCATAAGCCAGATGGTGACAAGGGTGGGTGAAGTATCACCCATGTATGCGTACGTATGAGAAGATCAAGTATTTGCACAAAAGGCTGAGCAGCGTTTTTCTAGATAAATTCAGATGCAATTATCAACTTTTCAAACAACAAAAAAGTTGCTTTTTAGCACTGAAGTCATTTGGCCCTTAGTTTGTGAAGTTACATGCAACGTAAGCAGTCACAGAAACTGCCCTTCCTATATCCTATGGGAAGATGAATCATGCACGTTTGTCCTCTCAGAATCCACAGCTTAATTTGAGATCAGATAAAAATGGTGAAATAATGTCTTAATTAGCTCTTTCTTCACCTGATATGGAATAATGCTCATATTTAAGCAAACTTCTTTATACCCCAAGTAATGTATTTGGTACCCTCGCAATAAAACAGTAAAAACAGAGAAAATGCTTTCTTGCATTTTACCAAATTAAAAATCATTTAGCTGCTCATTTATTGAAAGTACTGACAAATATGGGGGTTTTTTATGGATCATTTTAAAATATACCATGGAAAAAAAAATCTGATTTCTTTTGTAATTAACATAGCAATCTGTGGCTGAAGTTTGAAGGATGATCACTTGCCTTCCTCTTCCAAAAGGAAGGCAAGGAGAGAAGAAAAATAAACTGTCAGGCTAAACACAAGACAACTAAATTAGAAAAACAAGGCTATCAGAACATTAAAAATCCCACAGTATTTGTACTTTTGAAGCAGGAAATTCAAAAGACCGTGGAAGGGAGAAAGGGTACATTAGCCTGCAACACTTAAGAACCCATAAAGCTTGCTTGTGGTTCCCTCCATGGCCCCAATATCTGAGTGGTTCCAGGCACAAACATTCCTACAGAAGTGTCCACAACACACATTAAACATTTGTTTTCTTTACAATCCACCTGATGAAACTAAACATACTACCAGGCCACAGGAAAAAAACCCATACTACCTTGTATAAAGAAAACAGTCTTTTATTTCCAAAGTGTGCTAATACCTCAAGATTAAAATTATTCTCGGGTATATGCAACCTTTTACATAGTTCCATTCTCAAAAATACCAGAAAAACTGAGCATTGGTGGGAAATATCAGATACTACAGCACTAGGAACTCCACTTCCTTTAGTGAGCATTATCTGAGAGGCAGCAGTTCCCAACTTCTGACTCTCACCCAAATCTAAACTCAGCAGAAATCACTATCCTGCATAAAAGCAAGATAGTGCTTATCAAGTACTAGTAATAGCTTGCCTATGACAGGAAAAAAAAAAAAAAAAATCACCCAGTCTTGATTAATATGTAAATATTAACACGTCTAGTTTAATAAAGAAAAATGCCACTCGCTCAACACTGTCCTTGAAAGGCTGACATATTTACGAACAGATCTCAACTGCATGGCACGAAAACACTGTGAACAGATCTGAAGGAAAAAGAAGAACTCGTGTTCTGAAAAACTCCAGTACATTAAGAAGACAGTTCTTGGATGAGATCAATTTTTCTCTTTCCAAGTACAGAATCTGACTTTGTCACATGGATTACAAGAACATAAAATGAAAAGCTGGACAATGCTTAAGGGTAGTTCTAGGACTGTGGTAACATTTATTCATCAAATGACAGATGCTTCCAAGCCCAGAATAGAGAAAAGCCCTTTCCAGTCTTTCCCTGTCTGTGCAGCTTTTAGCGCATTTCAGAGGTAAATTGTCTCGGAGGTGAAACCAGGGAAGGCATCTAACATGCTCTGGACTAAAAGAAATTATGTCTGCCAATTTGCATCATCTGTTCTTAAGGAAGGTCCTTGAGTCCTTAAAATGATGGGGTTTATTCCTTGGGAAAGAACAGAACCAAAAAACCCCAAGTCATTCAATTCAAACGGTTCTCCAAATAATTTGCTGCAATGACCCTCTTCAGGCAAACAAAATTATCAAAAATTTAACTTTTTCAACTGCAGCTGACCCCAAGGAGAAAGAAAAACTACTTTGAGGACAAACCAAACCTTTCAGTAATTATTTTCAGAGTTTTACTGTTTTACTTCCAATATGCACAGTTATCTAAACACTTCTCCACGCTGTATTCTCAGGAACTAAAGAAAGCCCAATCTCTCTGAAATCAGTGTACTTTCAGTCTTCAAGATGGGTTTCTCTAGAATTTAAATCAGTATTTTTTGAGAAGTCTAGAAGATGTTCTTCTTCCTAATACACTGACACTGGAAAATACTGCAAAAGAAAGTTTAGGGAACTCTAGAACCCCAAAGAATTCTAGTATTCTTAAGAATTATTACAACTAAACTCAATAAAGTCTCAAAGACTGGAAAACTTTGTAATCTGAAGTTTTTTCAGTTACTTAAAAGGCAAGGAGATGCTTTCTGCAAGGAAAAAAAAAACAACAACCAAACCCAAACAATCGACCAAACCTCTGTCCTCTCTGAAAAGCACTGATGTGTATGTAGCAATACAGCCTTTGAAAGAAACTGTGTAACTTTGTTTCCTCTAAGCACTGACCTCTAATTACACCATTAACATTATCCTGATATCCTGCAGTTAAATAATTTCTTGTGTGTACTGATGTACATAAGGCTGCTTTTGTCATGTAAGTCTTTGGCAGGTTAAGTCTGGTATTCACAGACAGACATAAAGAAACATGGCAGGAGAGAAACCTCCTTTTTTTGTTATTTTTTTAAATCACTTCTCAGGTTTGAAGTATTTCTAGCACCTCTTTGACACAGACTAACTATTCACCAAATCTGCTCTATTCTATTGTTTAGATTTTGGAAACTAAGTGAAAGTGGAGTAAAATAATAGGTTTTGCCAGGCTTGGTTTACCAACACGAACACTCACTGCTTAGAAGGTTCGGTACTATGGGTAGGCTCTCAGTATACACTAGATTGCTTTACTACTGTTCGTGTGATATGAATGGAACGGTTCAAAAAGTCAATACTGGATAAGGACATAAAATTACCACAGAGTAAATTAAGGTCTGAACAGTGTTAACAGTTATTCTGAAGTACTTCTGTAGGTGCAGATTCTCTTACCTCACAGCAAACGTAAGGCAACTGACTACCAACAGGCAGGCTACCTCATCCCACTTTGTGGAATAAAAGAATTCACACAAACAGCTATTGACAAAAAAGTGGTGTGCTGCCAGTTACAACTGCCTCGTAGCAAACCTACACATATCCAACCTAAATACCCATACACACCACACATCCTCACCCGCCCACTACAGAAAATTGAAGATACAGAGACAGCATGTCGCTGTGGTAAGCAGCCCTAAAAAGAAAGGCAATGTTTTGATGACTGCAATGTGGTCTGTTTAAAACTCTGAAAAATTAGTCTTCTAAAATGCCAAGAGGGCTAAGAGAAATCCCTCAACACTTCTTTACAAAGAGAGTTAAACAGGAAAAAATACTGAACTCTTACACTCTTCAGACACATTAGAAAGTCCAAACCGATAACTGTTTAAGCGACAAAAAGCTTTTAATAATACTAAGTGTTCTGTCATTTCAGGTCAGGCAACCTTTAGCTGTAAATCTGTATACTGAGCATCCTATTATTTAATGTTTTACCAAACACCCCACTCAACCAGTATTTGTGCTAAAAATAGAATGTTAACCCACCTTTCAGAGACTTCTTGTTTTAGCTTTGGCACATCACCCGAGGACAGGTCAGTGTCCAGGAAACCCAGGAAGTCCCTTTCTGCATTAAAGGACTCTTTGTCCAGATCAATGTCTGATGGGTTTTGACCAACGAATGAAGAATCTAAACTTCTCTGATGCAAATCTAATGCGTCAACTTCAGCAGGGCGACCACGAATGCTAGCAGCGCTAAAAACATCACCTGCTTCCAATTCCAAGTTACTGTTTTGTTTCACATCACGCTGAGGTCGACTATTCAACCCATCATCTCTGAATCCTTTAGCAAAAGGATTGTAATCTATTTTCAGCTGGGTAATCTGGATGTTCTGGTAGGCTGTAACTGCGAAGAACTCTGTCTGTGGAAAGGTAAATGTATGGACATCAGGGCCATTGAGCTGAATGACTTCTGTAGCTTTGTCTGCAGGCACCAAGTGAAGTCGTGGCAGATAACGGTGCATAGAATGCAAGATTATATGACCCTCCTGGTCCAGGGTATTGTTGGTAAGTTTGAGTTTGTAGAAGGATACAGGCTGGTGCATCCAGTACTGGCCAGTGGAAGGAGATTCTGGATGAATAAACACTCGCCCGAGAACATGCGGTTCTGCCTTCCCACTGGGCTCCCACCAACGGCCATTCCATTTGTATCGGTGATTGTCCACGGGGGATATGTCCATGACTAGGATGTACCTCTGAGTGGCATCCAGACCTGTAATCCAGTATCGGCAGTATGGGAACATGCGCCTCCCCTGCTTCGTCAGAATCATCTCTGTGTTGCGATGGTAGAATTCATTCCACATACTGTTGTTATCTAGGGTGACAGTAATGCCCCCTGAGACACAGTCAGCTGGGAGGCAGGTCTTGACTTTGGATTTTATTGGAGTCGATACACTGCTGGCGAGAGCACAAGCATCACGGTTTGCTACTAGGATTCCTTGGTCAGCTTTACCGTTTCCCTGCTGCTGTTTCAAGATTACAAAAAAAGCAGGTGCTGCACCAGACACAGTCCCACCATCCCGGCTACCCAAGACAATCTGCTGTTTCTCCATGATGAGCACTCTTACAAGTTCTCAAATCAACTGCAAATTCTGCACAGTTCTGATAATCTTCTATGTGTGTTCACCATTCTGGAAAAAAGGAAAAAACTGTCAAAATTATTCAAATACAGTCTAAGAGAGAAATTAAGTCTCCTGAGAAGTCCTTTTTGTAACAGTTCTCCACATTAAAAACTTAAAAGATAATCAGTACTATAAAATCGAGCACAATTGGGATATATCAAATCAAGGTTGCCTGTGTGTATATAATTTAGGACAATCAGGATATATCAAATCAAGGTTGCCTGTGTGTATATAATTTAGGCCTTATAGACATGGGGGCTATGACATCTTTAAACTGCGTTTTCATGTAACGCTTTGCCACAAGAAGACTCCTTGCTTTGCTTGATATTTCAAAGTGCTCTTTGTTCTAATACTGCCTCTTCATCTCTAACACAAAGGCAGAAGTCATTTGCTCTTGCCAGAAAGAGTTCCTAGAGGTCCCAAACTCCTGAAAGATGAAAAGGGGGAAAGAAAGGAAAAAAAAAAGAAAAGTTAAAAGCATTTCCCCCAAATTTCTTCATTGAAAAAGACTGAGTTTGTGTGTTTGGGACTTCTCTGCCCACCCTGTGACACCCCCCCCAGCCCCAACCCCAACCCCAAGAACTTCTAAATTCCTGCCTAAGACAGAGACAAAGAATAAAAGGGGGAGAAAAAAAATAATAGTTGAAACAGATAAGCTTTGGGGCAAAATTGGCAAACTAACCCCCCAAAAAGCCATGTAGCTACGATTAAATGGATGAATGGGAAGCACCAGGCAATCTTAGCTACCTCTATCTTCTAAATTATGGAAATAATTTAAATTGAGTATGAAAACACTTGCACTGTTATGATTAGCCTAATCACTGTTCAGGGAACTAAAAAAGTTACCTTTATCTGCATATACACAACTCCACTTTTGTGTATCTACCTCACAAGTTAAGTATTATATCAACACTCTAACAAAAGATCATAAACAACTTCATTTTTCAAACAGCCTGTACCTTCCTCGGTGTGAAAATTTAAAGTAAGTGCTTCTGGTAACTCACAAGAATGCCATTCACACATTCAGATGTTTGTATTTTGATCCTTATTACGTATGGAATACAAGACTGACAAAAAATGATTGCCTTTTGTATCAAATGTCTAGTTGGTGGGAACCAGAGACAACAGTGAATTACCACCACTAGGAGTTAGCTGCTTGCAAACGATCACATGTCTTTCCGGAGAATTAACTCAAGTTCACAAGTTTTAAGTGAACTAGGCATTAGATAAGACATATTTATTTTGTTAGGACTGGGTTACTGTAGGAGGAAACACTCCTCTGCGCAAACCAGCTGCCGCATGCATGTGGGAAATGACCTCAAAGCTCAGGAGGCAGGCAATTTATACTCTGTGATAAATGTTCTTGACGCTTAGGAAATATGAGACACCTACTTCCACCCTTTAAACTTTGCACTTTAAAATTTCATGTAAAAGTTAAATTGGAAGAAAAACATGAGACTGTTCTCCACAGGTTTTGAGATCCGTGAAGTTACAAGACCTGGTTTTCACTTTTGCTTTGAGGAAGAAACACTTCCCCACAAACACACCCACAACCACCCACCCACCCACGACTACTTAATAGAATCTAGAACACAAAATGAATTGGCTGTTCAAAATCAGCTTCGTATTTTCTATTTTAAGAACATTGCCCTGCTTTTCAATAGAGCGCATCTTAAGTCGCAGTAACACAAAAGCTATCCCCCCAAAAAAAGCACGTGCACCTATAAAAACACAATAGAAATATAAACCTCTATTAAAAATCAGATGTGCGGAATGGGAAGAAAGAAATCACGTCCTAAGTTGTATGTGGTTTTCCACCAACTTACTCTCTCTAGGTACACGTACAGCATGTTTACATGTATATTGAACATACAATCATAAAGTGAGTGTATATTAACGCTGTGCGATATCCATCAAAATCGTGCTAGCTCACGAAAGAAATACACTACCAAAGTTACTTGAAATCTGGTTTAAGATACGCAGAGAGCCTGTAACTTTAAATTTCCTTGAGCTAGAACTCGCACGTGCCAGAAATAAATTCAATAAAGCTCAACCACCATGCACTCTGAGAAAATTCTACGCATACAAAGAGCTACTGAGCCACGGTTTCTGTTTTCCAACTTTTAAAGTTCCTACGCTGCGCTGTTGTATTTATTTCTACAGTATCGAGCCAGCCTAAGACGTGCGTGGTTACAACGTGATGATGTGTGCAATTACAGTACCCAAAAGCTACGTTATCTCAGCGCTACCGCGGTCTATTACCAGAACAGCTTCACACGTTTTATTACACTTGGTCATACCCGCTAGCCCGTTTTACGAAAGCACGGCGTTCCAAGGAAAAGGCGTGTATTTGTGGAAGCTGAACTCCTAACCGGGTTCAGGCATCTCCCCTCCCCGCCCGCAGACCTCCCATCCGAGAGGCAACACCTCACGCCGCCCCAGCCTTGCGGACCGGACCGCCGCCGACGGACGCGACGCTGCCGGCCGACGACTCCCCGCACGGGTTTCCCGTGCCGAAGGGCAGACGCCGTTCGGCGCAGCGAGCCGATGACGACAGCTCGCTGCCCTCCCGCAGCGGAGCGCCAAGACCCGCGCCGCGGCACGGCACGGCACGGCACGGCCCGCCAACCGCCGCCGCGTTGCCGAACGGGAGAGCGCGGCGCCGGGTCCAATGGCAGCGAGCGCCGAAGGCGCGGCGCTGCCGTTCAACGCCGCCGCAGCGGTGCCGCCCGCCCGGGGACCCGGAGAGGCGGCCCCGGCCCGGCAGGCTGCGCCCGATGGAGCGGACCGGGGAGGGGGGGGGGGGGGGGTTGGCGAGCGCCCCGGCGGGGGCAGGTGCCGTCACGGCCAGGGACCGGGCGGCGCACTTGTCGCTTTTAATGTCCGTGTCCCCCTCGCCCCCCTCCCCCATCCCGGACGGCCCCCAGCCGGAAGCCCCGGGACGGAGGCAGGCGGGAGCCGCCCGGGCCTTTCCGGGAGCGGCGGGGGCCGGAACCACCGCCTAGCGCCGGCTGGCGGAGGCGGAGGACGGCGGGACCGGCGCACGTGGGGAAGCCGCGCCGCTGCTGGCCGCGGCGCTGCCCGCGCTCCCGAGGCGACCCCGCGCGCGCGGCGGGGCGGCCCCGAAGCGGCGCCTCGCCTCGCCTCGCCGCCGGAGAGCGGCCCGCGGGCCCGGGCCCCGTCGCCTCGTGCCTACGCCTGGTGTTAATTTTCGCAGTTAAGGGAGGAAGGAGGGAGGGAGGAAGGGAGGCGGGCGGGAGGGGCGCGGGGGGCCGGCGCACCGCGCCGCCGGCGCCCGCCCCCGTTCCCCGGTAGTTACCGTGCGGCGAGGCGAGGGGCCTCCCACTTCCTTTCTCCTCACGCGGACCGTGTGTCCGCCAGCTGGGGACAACGTGCGTGCGCGCCGCGGTGACGTCACCGCGCCGCAGCGCGCGCAGGCGCGCCGCCGGCTCGCGCCCCCGCCCCCCCCCCCCATATTCCCTCCCGCCTGCCCGTCACGTGCCCGCGCCGAGCGCGGGGCCCGGCGCCCGGCCCCGCGCAGCCCCGCGCCGCGCCGCGCGCGGGGAAGCTTCTCGAACGGCCGCGGGAGCGGCCCCCCGCCGCGCGCAACCGCTGCGGCGCCGGCAGCCGCCGCCGCCTTCGAAGCCCCGCGGGGCCGCAGCAGCGCCGCCGCCGCGGCGGCCCCGCCTCCCCGCCCCACGAGCGGCGGGCGAGGCGCCCGGCCGCACCGTTCTCCCCCCTTCTTCCCCGCCGCCGCCGGCGGAGAGGCCCGGCCGCGCCTCAGGTCACGGGTCTGGCGCGGGGCCCGCCGGCGGCGGAGACGCGCCTCCCGCGCTGGCACACGACGGCCGTGGGGCGGCGCCGGCGGGATGCGCGCCCGGCAGCCGCCACCGGGGCGGGCAGGGTCGGCGAGCCGCCGCGCCGCGCCCCGGGCCGGCCCCGGCAGAGCCCTGCCGCTCGCCGGGCTCCTCCGCGGTCCTGCGCGCCAGGGCGCACCGGGGTCGCTGAGGGAGCCTCCCCTGCGGGCGAGGCCGCAGCGGCACCGCGCCGCCACCCCCGCGGCGGAGGCTGCCCGCCCCGTCGCCGCTTTCTCGGGCAGGCGCCGCCGATCTCCTCGGCAAAGGCAGCGCGCACCACGCCTCCAAGTCCCCGGGGGAGAGCTGACGCCGGGACACCAAGGTGGGTACCCGCACCGCCCGCCTCCCTGGGGAGAAGGTCCGTCGAGGAGGGAACGCTAAAGCCGGGATCGGCGTTAGTCTCCCTCCCGCTGCGCAAGTTTTCCCTGATCTGCCGGAGCCCAAGTCAGAATTGGACCCTACGACACCAACGGCGAAGAAGCGCCCCGTCACTTTCAGACAGCGAACACGCGCTTGTCAAACCGTGCCCCAGGTTAACCGAGTGCCCGAGGCCTGGCGTCCTCTCTGATGTCAGGCAAACTAGTCAACCAACAAAACGCGGCTTGGAACGGTTTAGGCGTAACCTTAACGGAGTCTTCCCACCCTCAGCACCTAACACCCCCTCGAGCAGCGGGCCTTCGTGTACATCAAGGAAATTACGTTTTGTCAATCAGGCGCTTCTGAGAACAAGCCCACTAAAAGAGAATTCTGAACGCTAAGGGAATTCACACCAAAATGCAGCATGGCTGCAGGTAAACACCTCTGTGAGGCCCCCCAACCCCTTCTTCCTTTAAGGATATTTATTTTACAACACTGCATCCACAAGGAAAGATATTTACACAGCGGTGCCAGAAAGTCAAGGCATCAGAGTGAGCAGGCTGACACCAAGGTCCAGAGTCACCTGTAGACCAGAATTTTGTACTGGCTGCTGCCTACTACAGACTGTAACTTCACTAGGGCTGCTCCTCCGTTTAACTAACAAACACAGCCGTCCCTTTGCTGTTAGGACGCAGAAAATGGGCAAAACAAGAGCAACGTTAAGAAGGCCAGCACCCCTTTGGCGGTTTCTTGGCAACAGAAGTTTATACTCTGGGAGATCATCTCGGAAGCACATAACTAAAGAAAATACATTTTTAGGACATTTGAAAAACATGCATCAAAACAGTAACGTAAGTAGGTCTGTAGGAGAAGACCATGGAGTATTTTTTCCCTTTCAACTAGAAGAATGAACTCAGGCTGAAAAAAACCTGACAATTGAACACATCCACTGTACAGAGAAACTGCTTAAATACAAAATTCTGCAAACGCGAAAGAATGTAACATTGTGTGTTTGATACTTCTAGCAATTTATAAAGGAGGTATGGACAGAGGCAAAAGGGAACCTTTAGCCCCATTGTGCTGGTTTTGGCTGGGACTTTCTTCACAGTAGCTGGTGTGGGGCTATGTTTTGGATTTGTGATCAAAACAGCGTTGATAACACAGGGACATTTTAGTTACTGCTGGGCAGCACTTACACAGTCAAGGCCCTTTCTGCTTCTCGCCCCACCCCACCAGCAAGGAGGCTGGGGGTGCACAAGGAGCTGGGAGGGGACACAGCTGGGATAGCTGATCCCAACCAACCAAATGGATATTCCAGACCATAGGACGTCATGCTCAGCATATAAAGCTGGGGGAAGAAGAAGGGATGGGGGGATGTTTGGAGTGATGGCATTTATCTTCCCAAGTAACTGTTAGGCATGATAGAGCCCTGCTTTCCTGGAGATGGCTGAACACCTGCCTGCTGATGGGAAGCGGTGAATGAATTCCTTGGTTTGCTTTGCTTGCATGCACGGCTTTTGCTTTACCTATTACACTGTCTTTATCTCAGCCCACGAGTTTTCTCACTTTTACCCTTCTGATTCTCTCCCCATCCCACCAGGGGGGAGTGAGTAAGCAGCTGTGTGGGGCTTAGTTGCCAATTGGGGTTAAATCATGACACCCATATACTAAATAAGGTTGGCATGGTGGAAGGGAAACACCCCACATGCAGGCAGATTTGGAGAGAAAAAAGGTTCAGAGGAATTAGAAGGAGACACCAAAAAAATCAGAGAGAGATGGTATTCTTTTTGTTAAGGGTCATGTTCAGCCATTCTCTAAAACTGCTTCACATGATGGTTCTCTCTCAGAAGCTTCTAAAATGTCTTTGCACAAGAAAAAGCCATGGCAAACAGCCACGTGCTTTCACGTTTCATATAGCAATTGTGAAGTAAGGGCAAGAAAAGAATCAAGAAACCATTCCAGTTTCATCGGACATTGGGGAACCAGGGTAGTGCCAGCCAGCTGAGAGAGAGACAACATGTACCAGCACCTGGAGCAGGGCTGTGGCATCGGGGCCAAAGTGTCCAGAAGCCAGCAACTGGGGAGACTGGGATCCAGGGACCAGCTGCTGGGCAGACTGAGTGTCTAAGTCCAGGAGAGGAGGGAATCTACTTTGTACGAACATATACCTGTGTGTGTATATATTAAAAAAATATACACACACTCTCACTAGCAGACCTCCAGGAGCAGGATAAGGCTGTTGCTGCTGTGTTCCTGTATCTCTGTGTCTGCCTGATCTGTGTGGCCACATATGTATACATGTGCATGTCATGTATGCATGTGCTCTATGTGCTTGTGTCTACCCAGAATACATTTTCAGCCTCACTACTGGTTATACCTGGGGGCATGGAGCTGCAGCAGCCTCAAGGTGTCAGATCCAGCACAGTATTTTTCCCTTAAACTCAATCAGAAATAATTACACCAATTAAAAAACTAAGCCACATTGTCCAAGATTATCAGGACCAGTCATTTTATACCTACAGCAATCACATATTAGGTATAGCAGTCATCAAGTTTTAGGGCCACAGGATACATTAACACTCTATTTTGTATTAAGCAATATGTTTCTGAACAGTGACAATACAGAAATAAGTATTTTTTTCTTCAGCAAGAGGGCCATTTGTGCGACTAAGAGCAGCTAAGCAGAACTGAATAGCAGACAGTGCCATGTTCATGGCCCACAAGCCACATGTTCCAGTGATAAGAGAAGCAACACCAGGGGCTGTTGACGTTGCAAGGGATTTTGCCACCATTTTACCTAGCATAGGTAGAAACCCTTGCCTGCAGCAAAAGCAGAACCTCTTGTTTATCAGGAGAACAGATTCACCAGTAGAAGTCACAGCAGTACCAGTTTCCTACCAGCCTAAGTAAGCCGGTTCTGAGCAGCTTATAGCTAACAAGAAACAGGAGTACTGCAATAAAGAACTACATCCCATTTAGAGCAGTATAAAGACCAGTTTTAAGACCTCGTTTGTGCTAAACACCAATTGGCAGCATAGAAATGAACTGGTTTGCACCAGCTGAATACTGCCCTCTGTGACCAGAGGGAGTTACCCTATACTAACCAGTAATGTGATGGTCATATTTGAAATGCTGAAGTTCACCACCAAGGAGTACCCTTGTCCCCAAAATGCTTCTTTCAGACATACTCCCTGCTTTGCAGCACCTTGCAAGTATGAACTACAACCTTTACAAACCGTATTCCAGCACCCAATAAATCACATTCTTTCAGTAATGACTACAAGCATAAAGCGGCAGTTCAAGCCTACACACTGCAAGTAACATGGAACCTGTAACTTTTACCACCCAGCAGCCCAGAGATTGCTAGTTGGAGCTGTAACAAAAAACTGTTCTTCAGCCACTCTTATTTCTAACCTGTCTCCAAAAAAAACCAAAAAAGTTTCAGTAAAGATTCAGTAACAGATCACGAGCTGGAGGGTCAGAAGGCCCAGGCCTTCTTAAAGATCTGTATGTGAAAGAGCAACATATGTTGCAGACATAGTGAAGCAGAATGTAACAGTTGCCAACCTGTGGAAAACATAAAAGAGTTGCCAATTACATTTTTTGTTAGCAATCCCTTTTCAGTTCCAATACAAAGATCTCTACTACACAAGTAGATACATGACAGGACATTTCTGTCATACAGTATACTTTGAAAGACACTAGTACTGGAGCATAAAGGAGGCTTTCAGCACCCAAATTCACTCGCTAAAAACGAGCACTAGCTGAAACTAGACTCACTAGCTGAAAACAGCAGCTATCAAAACCAACTGTGCTAGTGTAATACAGTCACAGCAGCAGTCAGTCAGCAGAACCTAGTCTACAAGTTTATTACTAACTACAACCAGGCAGCCCTGACAATCATACAAAGTCCCAAGTTTGGGCCATTTAAATAAATAAATATTTCAAACACCTGAAAAATCAAGTGATGTTACAGTCAGCAGTGTTGTCCCACGTGCACACTAAAAGGGTTAAAACACAAAATCATACTTTCTTTAGCCAATGTTTTGCCACTTCAGAGAATGATTAACACAGTAGCACCTCAAGAGAAGGTCTGTTAATTCTGAAACTCCGGGGTTGGATTACGCTGCCTATAGAAAGGTATCTAGTCCCATTTTCTATACCATAAACGGCCCCACTGGCCTCCAACTGCTTCTCCAGAAGAGTGTTGGCCTCCCAGAGTTTAATGTTTGCTCTACACAGATGTCTCTAATAACTTGCAGCATCTATGACAGCTCCAGACCCAGTCCTTAGGCAACAGAATCCCACCCCAAATCTACTTTAAAAAAAAAAGTTTACATCATTTTATTTGTGATGGAGAAGTAGCTTAAGTTCTTCCTTTAGCTATAGTGAGGTAATATAATCCCATGGGAAGAAGACTAAAGGTGTAAGCAGCAGCAGAATCTAGCTAAAAAGTGTGAGATTAAAAAAAAATATTGCAAGAGATGGACTGTTGCGGGGGGGGGGGGGGGGGGAGTGATGGTGTTGAAGAAGAGCAAGAAATCTGCTTTTCCAGATTTAGGTTTTCTTGCTGATGCAAACATGCTAAAACGCACGCTCCAGCCACACATAGAACGCACTATCCCCACAGCAAGTATGACACAGCTTATGCGACATCAGATTTCAGCCCAAAGCAGTACTTTATACCAAAAACAAATTCACTTAACACTCAGAGCCCTGACTATTGCAGGATGAATAGGTGGTAGTTCAGGAAGTGCTTCATCAACTGTCAGCTACACCCCTGCAAAAGCAGCAGCTTCTATTGGAGGAACAGGGCAAACACTTGGGGGGGGAGGACGCAAATACCGCCTTCACCTCTCCAATGCTAATACTTTGCCACAAGAGTCCGAACTTTCAGTCCCCCATGAAGTTGGTGCTTTGTTTAGCAGCATTAATCCTGCAATGTACAGTGTACAATATTAACCATCTCCCAAGAGTTACCTGAACTTTTGGGAAGTACAGAAATCTCCCCAAACACTGAAGACTGCAAAATGGAAACACACAGTCCATTTATATAAAGTATGAACTACTGGTGAGAGGGCAGGGAGAAAAGCCAGAGTTCACTACAAATAATTGCTTTTTTTTCATCTGTATACAATATGTTTCAACAACTCAACAAGTATTTCAGCATTTAAAATAACGTATTTTACCTTCCATATTTTATCAGAAAGTCGTTGATATGCCCACTACTCATACATTCAACAATTGCTGCATTTTTTCAATATACTATCATTTCAACTACTGAAGATCACAAAATGAAAGAATAAAGCAACTTCCCATGCTTTTTGCCACACAACACTGGCAGAAACAAGCCATAATCAGCAGTAATAACACCCGACATTTTGATGAATTTCAGTCCGTTTATGGCCATCATGGGGAACATTTATCACATACATGAATCTTCGGCTGGGGATCCTGTCCACATCATGGAAAAAAAAAATGAGAGCAAAAAGTAAGAAAATTTAGCAAAACAAGTCAGGCAAGTCAAAAAGCCCTCACCTGAGCTCAGGACTATCCTACCTATTCAGCTGTTGTCTTATAGCAATACTCATTGCTACAGAGTCGCCAATGGCTCATCCAAGTTAGAGCTGCCAGGGAACCTCTATTCCCCTCTTAAGTTATGGTGAAAAGGAGAGTAACACCCATTAAAGTACCAGAGTGTTGGTGATGGGTTCCAGGTTTATATCCATCTTCATTATTGACTTACTGACTTACCCTGTGGTCAGGCAGACCACACCATATTAGCAGAAAGCGCTATACTGCAAGAGTTAGCAAACCAGCACAATTCCATCATCACAAGTATTTGTTTAACAGTAATTAGGTCACCATCTTGTCATTCTCCAAATTGGCTTTTCCTGACAATAGCGACTGTAGCAATGAATGCAAACATTTTTATTGTAGATATGTTTTATCTGGCACCCACATACATTTTCTGCCTTTTACGCTGTTCACATCCCTTATTGCCTTTCTGGTTTGGGCTTGTTTTAAAAAAAAAGGGCAGGCTTTCTTCTGGTTGCTTTCTTCTCACGAAAGGCCTTCATTGTTCTTCTCATCCATATCATTCTCACCGCATTCTTCCTTATCCAGTTCAGAAAAAGACATATCAAGGATTTATCATAGGTACTAAAGCCAGCCAGAATCCAACAGTGAAAAGCACATTCCATCTTTCTGTGGAGAGAGAAGAGCAGCTCCACCACCATCATCCAATTCTTTGTTCTAAAGTCACCCAGTATTAAAAAAAAAAAACCACGTAACAGCACACACACCAAAAAGAAAAAGAAAAAAAAACAAACCAAAAAACCAAACCAACAAAACACACGCCACGCCACACCGCACCCTTAATTATGGAAGAACAAGACATCAAGTAAGCCTTGCTGGTGTCACAGCTAATGGCACTGTTTCCTGTGTGCATACCATGGCTGAATTTTTTTGTAGATCCTCTGCTGTCTATGAAACAGCAAACAGACAACAGCCTTTTCTTAGATGAGAGCTCTTTCTCATTCCTCTAGGCAGAGATCCATCTCATTGTGTTTGTAAAAAGAATGCCTTGGACTTCCCATTCCTTAGGAAATTGGGTTTTAAAAGCCAACATACACAACCACATACTTTAGAAATGATCTAGTTGATTTGAGTGTAAATGAAGAAGTGGCATAAGCTCAAAGAGAAATAATTTCCTTTTTTTTTTTTCCTGGTAGGTGACCAAACAAGTTTATTCAAAAGCGGGACTAACATTGGTTTCCTCCAGTTGCACGTTTCCCTCCCATGGCAGGCACAACGGCATCTGCACCAACACTGAGCAAAACCGTAGGTGAGGTTAACAGTCAGCTGCTGCCAGATGGAATACGTAAGTGAATGAATACTGCCCATCTCTGCCAGACCTAAGAACTATGGGGTTTTTTTCCCCTCGCATAAACACATGCACGCACATGCACAAAAACGCTCACCCACAGCAACATTTTTCAAGCAGAATCAATTCCCCATTCCGGTTCTCAATACAGACTCAAAGAACTGTGCCTGAGGGCACTGAAAGGGTGCTGCAGCCACAGAGCGAGTGGCTGCACCGGGCAAAACACCTTAAAGTGGCAAGACCAATTCATCAGCCTCCCCTCTTCTTTACACAACCTTTGGTTTTCCAAGTCTGTAGCAACTTGAAATCTTCAGGGCTCTAGCCCACTCCATCAAGTGCGATTAAAGATGGTCAACGACTTCGGACACTACGCATTAGAAATAAGGCAGCATGCCCGCGTAAGCTTTGACATCTTAAGAAGCTAGGCAAGAAACTCAAACCACATTACTGGAACCCACCCATCTAACCAGGCCGATGAAATAACTGCTAACCCTCACGCCTACCAACTACAGACCCAGCTCGCCTTACCCTTTTCCAACCCGCTTATCAACTCCCGTGGTACCTAAGGCCACCATCAACCACCGAACCCAACACCGGCGCCGCATCGCCCTTCCTTCCACGAAAGCACCGTTGTTTATTTATTCGGCTCCCCACGGCGGGGCCGGCAACGACAACCCCGGCCGGCTGAGCGCGCAATCCCACCACACGAAGCCGCCTCCCGCGCCACGCTGGCGCGTCCTCGGCTCGGCGGCGCTCGGCCTACCGCCGGGGGAAAACCTGGAAGATACCAGAATAACGGCGGGCGCGCCGCGACACAGGCAGCGGAGCCCCCGGTAAACGAGCGAGCGCTGGCAGTGGCACGGCGGCGGGCGGGGGGGGGGGGGGGGGGGGGGGAGTGAAGAGCGAGGCGGGGGGGGGGGGGGGCACTGCCCCCGCTCGGCACCAACGGCCGCCTCACGCGACGTGCCGAGGCGCACGCGCGCCGCCGCCCGCCCTCGGGCCGCTCCGCCGAGCCGTTACGCCCCGCCTCCGGCGCGCCCGGCTGAGGGGCCCCGCGCAGCCGCCACCATACACCCACCCCCCCCCGCCGCCTTCTGTGGCGCCGAGCGGGCAGAGGGGCGGGCACGTCTCCCGGCACCACGGCAGGTCCCCGGGAGCGGCTGTCCCGCCGGGGCGGGGGCGAGGCGAGGCGCGGGGAGCCCAGCCCCATCTCACGGGTGGCGCAGGCCACACCCCCCCGCCGGGGGGACGGTCCCCGGGAGCGCGATGGCTCTGGGAGGCGGCAGCTGCTCGGGGCCGGGCCTCACCCGGACCCTTCCCGGCCGGAGAGCCCGGATGCGGAGCCGCGGGGCTGCTCGGTCCCTTTAACCCACCCCCACCCCCCCCGCCCTCTCCGTCAGGTGACCGCCCAGCCCCCACCGCCGTCCGTCCGCCCGCCACCCCGGGCGAAGGCGGGCGCGGGGGCGGACGAGGAGAGAGGGCAGCGCGGCCGGCTCTCCCCGCCGCGGCCGCCCAGGGGGGCCCGCGGAACCCCTCGCCTCAAACGCGGCCCTGCCGGCCGAAGGGGAGGGAGCGCGCACGTGTGATTGGGCCGCCGCGTTCACGTGACGCGCACACCTCACGCCACCTCCTCGAATAAAACTTCAAAACCGGGGGGGGGGAGGGGGAAGGGGGGGAACGGCAGAGCAGCGCCCCCGGGGGGGCGGCCGGTTCCTACCTGCCTCCCGCCGCCGGCTGCCGCGCGCCCCGGGGCGCCGAGTCAACGCCCCGGCCCACGCGCCCCGCTCGCGGCTCCTGCGGCCTTCGCCTGCCACGCGCAACCTCCTGCCGTCTTCATTGGCTGCAGCAGCCCGTCACGTGGGCCGCTCCCGTTTTTCCTGCCCCCTCCCACCCCGCGCCGGCAGGCCGGGGGGGGGGCAGCCCCCGCAAAGGCGGAGAACCGGAGCGGCCGTCTACGGGAGGCGGGCGGCGCTGGCGGGGAGGTGCGGGGGAGGGGGGGGGCGCAGCCGGCGGCGGCCGCGCTAAAGCTGCCTTCGCGACGCCCGCCAGCGGCGCGCTGCCGATTGGCCGGGGCCTCCCGGCGACGCAGTTCCGCTCCGCTCCCCTCCGCCGGGCCACGCCCTTCCCGCCCCTCCCCCGCCCTTGCGCGAGGGAAACACGCCGCTCGCGCGTGGGCCGCACGGGCGGCCGTTCCCCCCCCCCCCCCTCCCCCGCCCCCCCCCCCCCCCCCCCCGCCACCTCACCCCGTCCCGTCACGGGATGGCGGCGACGGGCGACCGGGCCGGCCCCGCTGCTGAGGGAGGAGGGGGGGGGGCGCCCCCCTCCCGCGACCTGGGGGGAGCGGGCGGCACCGGGCGCCTTCCCGGGACTCCCTGTGGCGGAGCGGCGGGTGAGGCCGGTACCGCCGCGGCCTCGACTCACCTCCTGCCTTCCGACCAGCGGCACTGGTGAATCACCGAAAAATGGGGGTTCGGTGCGGCGGGGAGCGATGGTCCGGCGGGAATCGGAGCCACAACCGAACGCCCGGCCGTGAGGTGTTGGTTGACCGTCCGCGATGAGTGAGTCAACAGGAGGAAGCTTCCCGTGGTTATCGATGAGCTGACGGAGTTTAACAAATAAATGCCCCCCGCTTCTGTGAGGGGACGTATTCGGTAACGTCTCGGAATAGAAACACCCCTGCGCCGCTTGGACAGAAGGTGATTCTGGAGGCGACCATCCAGAAAGTCCATATTCGGTCCAGAGTAAAATAACGGGAACAAATGCTGAAGCAAAAAAAAACCCCCACCTAAACGAAAGCCCCTGAGCTATAGGCAGCGTGGGCACCTACAGATAGGTGAGGCCGGATGAGCTGGGTGGCAATTGTAACCCGCGGAGCGCGGTTACTGCATCAGAGAAAGAGGAGTCCTGCGCAGTCTCAAAGGAGAATTTCAGGTTGCCTTGGGTATAGGCAGGTCACATGTAATGGAAACTAATTAAAAATGTAAACAAAAGATGACGGTAAACAGCACAGTAATGTAGCCCTGGGCTAAAATTTCTGTGACTGAGGTCTTGGCCTCGAAAGGTGCTCAGTCGCGGCAGCAATCGGCATTCCCCAGGCGTGGTAACATGACAACGTGGCTGAGGAGTCCCCGAGGGATGTAAAAAGGGAGGTGTCTAATTAGGCGCAGATCCATACTTTTACAAAACTGAACTTCCTTTTGAATTGATACCAAATGAGTGGTTGGTTCCCAGATCACTGAGCGGCTCAAAAACCTCTCTCACCTATTAGATAAATATTTTTGAGGAATCCATACACAAAGATTACAAACTTATGAACCAGTGCGTAAGCTAAACCTCTGGTGGGCTTGTGCAATCTTGCAGCCAAAGTTTGGAAGCGTTTGGGTGTCAGCTGGCGGAGTAAGCACCGGCGGGTTTGGGTCCTGCCTTTTTGGAGTTTGTGAGCAGATGGAGGGATGGCCAAGCTTCGACTGCTTCTTTTAAATTCCTGCTGCCATAAGGGGTGCGGTGCCCAGTTCCCATCTGCAAGATGTGTTTTAGTTAACTGGCCAAGCAGAGGAAACGTCACGCAAATGAAATTTACCATTTGACATTAAATGTAATGATGTCGCAAACCCAGGAAAGAATAAAGTAACGCGAAGGCAACCAGAGATGTTGGGGCTCTGGAGAAATGACAGATAACACGTGCAGGGGAAGTAGGTCATTCATATTTATTTCTCAGGGGAAAAAGACATTTCGAGTAGAGCAGTTTTGAAGGAAACCTGATGGTGTTTGTGAATATCATAGAAATGAGCCGACAGTGCGATACAGCTAAAAAAAAAAAAAGTGTCATTTTGGTCTCTAAGTGCAAAACCTATCCTTTGTCTGAGAGAGGCAGATCTCACGACTGCTCTGCTGAAGGAGTTCCTATGCAAGTCAGATTTGGAAATCTTAAGTTTGAAAATGTGAGTGTAATTTGAAGCAGAGGTGCCCAAATTACGGGGTGAGGTTTTGCAGGAAAATTCTTTGCTGCTTTTTTCCACCTATGAACAATCGTCTGTTTGTTGGCTATTCAGGGTTTTTTTGAAAGCTGAGTATTGGGAAGCTAGAGTTGAGGGAGCTTAAGTAAATGAGGAGAAGAATATTCCTCCTCTCCCACTCCTTTCCTTTCTGAATAAAACCTTTAAAGGGGGAAACTGGGGGAAGAGCAGTACCTGTTCTTCCAGGGGTGTGTTTGCCCAGGGACCACATGCTCTTCCACATCACCAGTTCACCCAGAGGCTCCCACTCACTCTCCCGCTTCTCTCTGCTCTCCTGTTCGCAGATTGTTCACCGCCAGCCTCCTCCCCTCCACCCTAAATCAAACCCCAACTTTATCAGCTCTTCCATTCCCACCCATCCCAGTAAGGGTGATAAAATGGGCCTGTAAATCCATTAAGAGAGTTCCCGCTGAGGAACATATTTAGGAAATAAAGGCATATGCTTTAGAAAACTGAGCAGAAACAGGCACATCCTTTTCTAGGAAGAAATTATACAGGTTTTGAGTGGGCTGAGCTCGTGGGAGGAAGGAAGTGTGATACAAAGAGAAGGGGCGGCGCTAAATCTGGTCTATGCCTAAGGCTGGCATTTTATTGCCAAATTCATTACCTGGTCTGTTTATTCCCAATGACTGCAGGATTCAAACCCTGATAAACAGATTTTATTCTTCCATTAATAATATCCATTTCTAATTAGTCATAATGTAAAAATAATTACATTTAAACAACAATAATTGCATTTAACAACAACCACCACCACCCTTCTGTTTGAAGTATGTTATTTAAGCGCTTTAATCAATCATTCAAAGTCTGCAAAATGTCAGAACTAACGATGCAACTTCCTGGGTGCTGAATGAGTCAGGATCCTATGGAGAAACTAATGTGTGAATTTCTCATGAAATCGGCATTATGCACATGGGAGCCAGATAAAGATTGCTGAGATAATGGTGAAGCTGGCATTTACTAGCTTTCTAGTGTCGATTTTGCATCCCAGATAAGGACTTCCTTATCGGAATACATGCAAGGTGTTCATTGATGGTGGTTGCTTTCTAAGAGTTCCTTCATGTTGTTTTTATTGGGCAAAGTTTTACAAAAGATCAGTTGTCTGGGTTACACCTGGTGTCGCTGCTGTTGTGCATCATCCGCAAGGATTTAAGCCCAAACTTTCCCTTTATACCTGTCAGCAGAGCTGCAAAGGTAGCAGCGTAATTGTACAGCAAGAAAGGCTCGTCTTTCCAGAGCCTGAGGCCAGGGATGAGCTGCTGGGACTGCAGAGGTAAGGTTAGGAGGAAGGCCTGTCCAGATTTTCTTAAATAACTCTGCAAGGAAAAAAACAGCAGGCAAAGTAGAAGGCCCGCCCCTCGCTTTATTGTTCGTTTTGTTTCACGGCTGTAATAAAGCCCACCTAGAGCTCACTTGAAGTCTCCGGGCTGCTTCCCCTAGTAGCCTTCCTTCTTAGGTCTTCCTGACCGGTGGTCGGGTGGTGGTGAAGACAACACCTCGCTGTCCCTGGACACATGCGAGAGCCTGCGCCGCTGAGTCTGGGATCCTGCTTTCTCTTTTACAGAAGACTGCAAGATGGCCAAGTCCTCTTCCCCACAGCATCTTCCCATGCCAGCTTTCCTCCACAGGGACCAGGGACAGTCGCAAACTCTGAATTTCCCCCTCGCTGGCTTGTGCAAACTGTTGCCCTCCCCAGCCCAAAGCAGGCAGGGCAGAAACAGGACTGCACTCCGGCCCCTCGCCCTCCCTCTTTATACAGAGAGGAGACGTGCCGCAGCACCCAAAGGAGGCAGGCTGCTGGCTGCCGCCTGTCTCTCTGCAGTTTGCTCCTGGCACGGTGTTTATTTAAGGCAGAGAGCTCCTGGGAATGCATCTGTGGTGAGGCGCTTGGACTTGGCTTTCTTGCTGTGGGCCAGTTCCTAATGGGCACAAGCTACCTCTGGGATCTGGCTCAAGATCAGCGCTCCCTGAGGGAATGGCAAACAACCCGCCCAGCGCTGCTCTGCCAGCCTTGCTGTTTCTCTCAGCTGCTGGACCCAAACTGGAGGTTTGGGTCTTCTGCTGTGATAAGCCTTGCCGAGCCTGGTCTTCTTCCTTCCTTCTCCCCTTTTGAAGGGACCGCAACCTAACAAATCCTTCCCTGCCCTGATGGCTAAAAACCACCGACCCGGGGGCGCCTGGTCTGGTGCTGCCCCTTCCCTACTGTAACGGGCGACTCCCAGAGCGAGGGGTTAAACCTTCCTCCCACCAAAGCTGCAAGGAAGGAGGATGCAGGCGCAGATCATTATCGCCATGGCATAAATCTGAGACCTTTTAATAAATGGCGGTGGGGAGGGAGGGGGGATAAACCTTTCCTGAAATACACCGTGGAGGACGTGGGGAGGAGGTCGAGGCTGGCTCCCCAGCCCCTCTTTCGTGAGGGCCAACCCCCCCGCCCCCAGTACAGCCCCGGGGTTTGTCCGTGCTCCATACACACATGTCCACACCGTGGGGACCCGAATGCTGATTGCTTTTGATCCAAACGAGTAGGGAGCTGCCCTGGAGACCCAGCAGAAAGCACCAGCTGCGAAACCCCTTAAGTGCATCTGTAAGCACCAGCGCAAAAGCAGCTGCGGTTTTGAGGCACCTGATTTTAGCGCTGCTGGCTGACCTTCCTGTAAGCGCCAAAGCCGCTGGCTGGCTCCTAGAAGTGTTTCCTTTTAAGTTGGAAGTGCTGATGATTTCTCAGATACGTGAAGCCAGTAGCTCTCATGCTGCAATATCCTCATTTAAAGCAGCTTTGAGAGTGCAGCTTTGAAAGCCCCAAACGATATTAAAGATCTAAATGGCACTAAAAGACAGACTATACCCTTGCCCTGCAGCCTCTCCAGCCTGCCTTACACCGGTGCAAGGAGACGTGAAGCAGGCACAGCTCATCCCTCCTGCAAGGGCCAGAGCTCTGCCACCCACCAGCACCCACCAGCACGCTGGGGCCAAGGCTTTGGCCCTTCCTCAAAGCAGGGGGCCTTCTCCAGGTGTGAAGGGAGGAAGGAAAAGGGAAAGAGAGGAGAAGTGGAAAGGGAAGGAGCAGGGGCTGGGGCACTGCTCAGAGGGGAAGCAGAGGGGGCACCAAATTTGCTGGATGGGTTGGAAACTACCTTCAGACCATTGCGGGTATCTAGATCAAAATGCGGTATGCTTACATATTTGCAAAATTTTTGCCCTCCTCAAGGGTGCGTGAGTGGCCAACAGCAGGCGGGGGGGGAGCCCGAGGCATCAGCCGTCCCACTTGTGTGTGGGGGCACCCTCTCCCCGCCTTGTCTCCCAGCCTCAGCAGCACTGCCCTGGCAGAGCTAAGCAGTGAGATGGGCAATTTTGCCACCCGAAGCAACTCGCTGCCCTAAGCACCTGCCTGCTTGGCTACCACCCGTGTCCTACCTCAGAGGCTGGTGCAAAGGAAAAATAAATCTCCCGAGGCAGGCACGTAACCCAGAGACCAGCGCAGATACCCGGCAGCAGAGCACCAGTCCTCACCGTCTCACCCGAGGTAAGGAAACTTGCTCGAAAGCTATTGCTGCATCAGTGGGTAGTGCAGCCAGGGTGTATTCAAGGACCAACACAGTTGCTGCTAGCAACCTGCCGCTTGTGCTGTACCCATCTGGGGCAGGGATGGTTGCTTCAGTCCAGCTCCTCTCCAGACCTGGGAACCGGCAGCCCGGGAGCGGTACGTGCATTCCCGCAGCCCACGTCCCAGTGGGGCTTCAGGCAAAACTCCCCAGTGTGGGGTGAGTAGGGATTGTCAGGACATTCACTATGAAAGCAGCATCCTTATCGAAAGCAAGGACATGCTAAGGTGTCCGCTTAAAGCCAGTGTTCACACGTTATGTATTTCACTGAAATACATCCAGAAAAATTACAAAATGGCACAGACAAGGCAACCGTCAAATATGCAAAGCACTTTTTACATAGATGCTGCTGATAAACAACATAACCACATCACAAAACTGCATAAGCATCCTAGGGAGCAAACACGCAACAAATTCTGCATGGACTGAGAGCTGGCACCTGTCGAAGGTGTTTCTCCATCTCTCCCAAGCCTGTTTCACTGTTGGCTTCACATGGGAACTCACCAACTGTACATCCAGAAATCTCATCAGGTTTTGCATGCCGAATGTCAATGCAAAGCAAATATTGATAGTTTGGGGCCAAATTCTCATTTCGGATGCTTCCTGTAGTTTTGCAGGAGTCAATAGGTGTAACTGAGCAGAAGTAAAAGTCTGGCCAAGAAAATCTCCCAACTCTCAGACTGCGTGGAGCCAGAGACCAGAAGTTTCTCTCGCTCAGCAATCTGCTACTCCCTTTTGACAGCTGAATCACATTAAAATTCATATTCAGAAACGTAAGCGGGATTACTCTTCACTGTTCACCAGCAAGACCGCTAAGCAGAGTGGAGTGCGGAGGCCAGCCAGCGGAGTCTGCCTGCCGGCTCAGACCCCCAGGACGGTCCAGTGACATGGTGGCAAAGGTCTTGAATTGGTCAGCAAGGTGAAGGATCCAACCGGGCACCCACAGAATCCTCAAGGGTGGAAACGCTACTGGGGCTCAGGGGCTGCTGTTGGTGCTGGGGCTGCCCCAAGCCAGGCAGGATGGCAGCTCTCTACCCAAGTCAGGGCAGGGACTTGAAGGAGAACGTGGCTGAGGGGAGGTGTTGAAATTGTGTTCGTGGGATGCAAAATAGGATTTCGTGGCCAGGCAGGCAGGAGGGCACCTGGAAGGAGAGCTGTGAGGGAAACAGGATTTTCTAGCGACTGGTGAAGGGTTTCCCCTATAGACCTGCAGGTCGTTAAATGAATGTCTTCAGCTTTCTGGAGGGCTCATGTTCAACCGCCTTTATGGGTGCATTTCTGAGAAATGTAAACAATGGGATTTTAAAAACCAGGCCAAAGTCTGCTGTCAGACGAGTGCCTACAGCAGCTCTGATTCCTGCTGTAGGAGAGGAAGCCGGCGTTTCTGAGAGACACAAATGTTGCGCTGCAAAGGACAAAATGTCCCCAAAGGGCACATTATCCCACCACTGCCCTCCCTGAACTTTCCCAGCTCTCTGCTGAAGCAGCCGATGCCAGCTCCCTGGCCAGCCCTCTGCAGCCGGCCCTGGGGGGGCCAAAAGGGAATTCGATCCCCAACGTCCTCAGGGTAAAACCTTGCCCACCTCAGGCTGCCCCAGGGCTTTTCTGTGCACCTCAGGAGGAAACCCACCACCAATGCCTGCACAGCCAGCTCAGCTCCTGTTTCCAGCATCCTCCCTGCAAGCAAAAGCTCAAGTGGGAAGAAAATGGGACAGCCGCCATTGTCTGTGGGTTGATCTGCACCGAGGGAAAGGTATGTTGAGCCCTTCCACCATAGCTGGTGAAAACAAGGCAGCGCCTTGCTTCCACCTGCAATAGCAGGTCCAGGAAAGGAGAGTTGTGGGGCAGACAGAGATACACCTCACCCTGCTAATGCATGGGAAGACCACAGAAAGCCTCGTCTTCTTGAGGATTTTACCCCCCATTCGCCCTAATGTTGTGCTAAGAACATCTTTTTTCTCTATTTGCCAAGCTCACTGTCAGTGATAGTCTGTTGCCCAGGCCATTTGTAAGATGTTTACTGAGAAAATAAATCCATTAATTTTTTCTCATGACAGTTTAGAGCCTTCCTGGAACGAAGGCAAGTGCAGATTTTCTACATTCACAGATTTCTGAATGCCAATAGAAATTAGTCTAGAAACAGGCAAGCTGTAAAGCACGATGTTGAACTCTTGCCAGCCTTGTGACGGCATCATCCCATGGACTTCCGTGAACTGCTGCGCGTTGCCCCTGCTGTGGGCTCAGCATCAGGGCTCAGCGCTGCTAAATAACGCTTCAGCAGCTGAACAGGCACGAGGAGGAAAACCGACGTCATCCCAGCAAATCATCCTCACCCAGGAGAGGTCAGGGCATGGTCTAAAGGCAGGCCAGGTGCATTTCCAGATTACAGACTACATCCTTCTCTCAGCTGTGTTATTTTCATGCCAGGGAACCAACCTCTGATGATCTTGGTGCCTTTCTCGCTGATTTATACCAGTATCGGCAACAGGCCATTCAGGCCTGTGGTGCAGGAGACCTCTGGGATAAGGTCTGCTCCACTGAGGCAACGATGGTCAAATGTGAGCGCATAAATCCCCCAAATAAAGCCCCTGTGGGCCAACTGTTGTCTTCAGTTACAGTACTGCGGGTCCCTACCTACAGCTTGACAGAGCTCAGCAGACTGGCAATATTTCCCGGAGTATATTAAGATAGAAAAAGGAGAAATATCAAGTCATGTTATTTTCTGCTATAAATAGGTTCAGCTCCTCTCACTTGGATCCTTGCCTGATGATGCCTGCAGAAAAGGTTGGCCCACTGGCAGGACAGCAGCCCTGAGCAATTTCAGCGATGACCCAGAGAGATTTCATCAATAGGTGGAAAATATGGCAAATATTTCACGTAGCGAGCCCAGTCGTTGCCTCAGGTACAGCCCAACGTATCAGCTTCAATGAAAATGCATTGGCGTAATTGGGAGTATTGGCAGACAAGCTGGAGTGAATCAGACGGAGGGGAGGGAGTGTGAGAAGTCACCGGCTGTTTGCTCTGCCGGAGATTTCCACCCCCACAGCAGACCTGGTAGAAACATGTGCCCGTGCTTCATCCTTTTCTGTGCATCATCTGCTGTCTTCGCTACCTTCAGCAGCGCCGGCACCACTGCTCCCGGCTACCAGGATCCCCAATTCCAGCAGAGAGGGAGCAAAGAAATACTGGGGAGATGGGTCTTAAACAGCCCCAGCTCTCTGCTGAGTAAATGCCAAGCCTCGAAGTCGGGATTTGACACAGTTTTTTTTTAGTACCAGGGGTTCTGGCAACAGCTAAGTGCCTGTTTTGTTCCAGGGCATGGTTTGGGTCTGCTGCATAACCCTCAAGTCTGCATCTTCCTTTGCCCTTACACCCTGCAGCTCAGGTACAAGGTTCATGGCACCAAAAGGCTGTTAAAGCTCGATCGCTCCTCGTACACCCAGCCACAAGCCCGCAGAATATTTCTCCTCCTGTTTCTCTTTATCTATCTTTGTGCAAAGAGGAGGGATAATGTAGACAAATAATACCGGAAAATGTATTTATTAGGTCTGAACCTTACCTGTTGTTAGTGGAGGCATGCTGCTTTACGTTGTCTAGCACTGTGAACCTTGGGGTTTTTTAGCTTCTTTTAAGGTAATTTAATAAGAAGAAACAAGGAGAGGCAGCAGCAAGTGACCAAAAGGCTCTCCGCTCAAGCTAACACCTGCGTTGCACAAGCAAAAGTGGCTGTTGAAGAGGCATTCACTGGCAAAGCAGAAGTAGAGAGGCAGCAGCGGTCTCCCACGCAGCTCGGGTAATGACAGGGTAGCAGCCAGCATCATTGTCTTATATATTAACTAAGAAAGCAGCGACCTTCTGGATTTGCTGCACTAATTGCCATGTTGCAGGGTACAGAGTGTGCTTCTCTCCAATGCCCCACCGTTTGTCTCAACTCCCCCTTTTTGTCATCTTTACTGGCACTGTGTTTATCGGCATGTAGTGCAATACCTTATATTCCCCATTAGATCGTTTATGCACGCAAACCCTCTTTCCTCTTCAGGAATTCCTTCATCCTCACACCACAGGCTGGCAAGAGCCACCTCCTATAAAGACTCTTCTGGAACCTAATCCAGCCCCATAAAATCCCTACTGAACTCAACAAAGCTTAAATCAACAAGAGCCGTCTATTTCCTGAGGTCAAACGTTTCTTTCAGTTCTATTTTAAGCCAGTGAAAAGAAACTGGGGGAAATAAAAGCTGTTTAGATACTTTTCAAGCTGTGGCTGGTGGCTCATCGGAGCGCCTCCTGCTTGGTGGGAGCCAGCAACTGTGCCTCTGAAATACCCGGCTCCTAATTTTGGTCCTATTGTCAAACATGACCAGAATATGTTCTGTTCCCCCAGCTTAACTGCATTTGGGAATGACCTGGCTCGGCATGCCCCAAGCTGGAGGACCCACAGAGTAATTAGTAAGCGAGGAGTCCATCATCTTTGTTTTGTCTCTAGACCTCAGTGCAGTGACTGAGGTCTGATTCATACTGACGCCGAGTTCCTTTTACATGAGAGCAAATGCAATCAAAAACCATGTCCGTCAGTGTTTTCTGTTCTTGGACTAAGTAATTGATTTTTAGCTCAGTTTCCCATGGTAACAAGGCTTTCTGATCACCAGCTGCACGTGTTGGCCTTAATAGCTTTTGAATCCACTGCTTCATTTCAGCCAAATGTGATGGCAAGATCAAGGTCTGAAGGATAATTAAGTTCCTACAAGTTTTCTGAAAAGAGGCTGTATGTGGCAGACCCTATTAGTGCCACGTCGGTACCTTCACTGCAAATGGAAATTCAATGACTTTGTATTGGGCATCAGAGACTCCACCCAGGGAAAAGCTCTTGTAAGTACCTTAACTAGGGACAAGCTTCACCCAGGGCTTCCAACCACCCACGGGATGCAAATCCACAGGAGACCAGGCTTCCTTCCCTCTGAGTGTTCGTAGAACAACTTGCTATTTTAAGGGAGCATAAGGGGTGTTAAATAACAAATCAGTATAAAATTAGGACTGTGTGTGAGGGTCCCTCACAGAAATCCCTGGTAAAAAAATATGAGAATTTGCAAAAGTTGGTGGCTGTTGAGCATCAGGGGAGAATACCAGCAAAACAGAATATAAATCAGGAAAATATCTATGTGCAAACATCATTCCTTGCTCTGGCCAGCCAGATTCAAACTTCTACTCAAAGCTAATTGCATTTGGCTTCAGGGAGTCAAGACTGCAAGACTTCCCTGCAAACACAGGCCAAGAAGGAAGGCGGCAGGCCCCAGGGTAGCTGTGCATTAGCTCCGAGGTATATCCACACACTGCGAGCACCTACTGAGCCGTCAGCCCTGAGCACCCTATTCCCCACACTGCGCACGTATCGGATCGGGCTGGAGCATCCCTGTATCTGCAGGCTGAGCTGCCAGCGCAGCCCGCCGTCTAGGGCCCATCAGTGAGCCCTGGCACTGGAGCTGATGGAGGCATCTCTCCTTGTGCATTAACTACCCCTACATAACACAGACGGTGCTGTGAGCGTTGCCTGTGCCCTTGCTGGGCGCTGTGGGCTCACACTACCTCAGAACTGAGCTGGTAACTGCCCTGAGTGGCTTGAGCCTGTGTTAGAAAGCGGGAGACCCTGTCCCAATCCTCAGGGAGATGTGGACGGAGGAGGAGCGTGGTCAGGCTTAGTGGTGTGGGACAGAGGTTGCTTCAGCAGCAACGTGCGGCGCCCCTCGGCTGTCCCACCGCAGGGGACGGGACTAGGGCTGCTGCTTGGGACGATGGCAGGGTCCGCACTGTTGTACGGGGGTGGTGGAAAAAAAGGGTGCTTGTGGGGGAAACATTTGGTTTAGTTCAGAAACCAGTGTGCCAGGCTGGTGCCTAAATCAGAACTTTAAGGCTAAAGCTTCCCTGGGGCCAGGGTCACAGTGCTGTCCCCAAGCAGATGCAGAGCCAGGCCAGCTGCATGCGGCCTCTTTACGATTTAAGACCAACTCAACGCAGGGCACCCGAGGTGGACCAGAGCATGTCATCCTTTACCAAAACACAAAGCCAGCCCCCACCTCAGACCCTTGCCTGGTCCCACCTGGGGCAATGCCTTCTCTGTTCTGGGATTTCATATATAAAATGCCCCATCTCTGCTTTCCGACTCCCTTGTTTGCTGTCTTCACAGCTCGTCCCATCTGTCCCCATTTTAAAATCTCCTTTCCTCCCTCTTTTCTCACTAGGTCTTCTTCTGGTGTCGCTTCTCCCACCCACAACACAGCCTCATTTGTACCTGGTCTGACCAGGCTTGCGTGCAAAGGGATTAAATCATCATTTGAACCAGCTCCAAGGGACATCACTTGGCAATGGAACCTTAAAATATTAACTAAATCAGCCGCTTCGTGCTTCGGAAGTCGTTTTTCCTGCATTGCAGATAGGGGGGTGAGCACTCGTACTGCTTACCATCACTCTTCCTCTCTGTGTGAGCTGGCAGGCAGAGGGCGTGCAACGTGCTGTTCGCTGATGAATAAAAGCGTGAGGTACACCTTTTCTTCTCTGCGAGCTGGAAACCCAGGTCTTTTATGTTGTGCTTGGAACATTTGACTCAGCAGCTGAATTTCACCCACCACCTCCAAACCTCTCTTCCACAGGGAGCACTGCCAGTAGTTGATTGGGTGAAGGCGACAGTTTTCAGCGAGGAACTGATGCAGAGGTTTTGCATTCCAGGTAGGATGCGGCACATCCCAGTAAGGGCTTCTGTCTAAGCTCCCACACAGCGGTGGCCGCAGAGCCTGCCTCTTTGTGGAACCACTGGCCCGTACCCATCAGATTTTGGCCTTCACAGTCTCAAGGTTGGAGCAATGCAGAGTAACTGCCATCTGGGGAGGCCAAACATGCTCTCTGCCTCAAAGACGTAGCTTAATCGTGCTTGGTGAAGGGAGAAAGACAGCTTCCAGCTGGGGCTGACAGATTTGCTATGACCCCACCCAGTAAGTGAGCATCATCACAAAGTCTGCCACAGATAAGAGGCTGGGACTCAGACACAGTACATGTTTTATTATTAAAAAATGCATAAAAACTAAAGACATGCTTCCCAAAGTTAGAATCTATATGTACATCTGCGCTTCCCAGGCAGCTGCAGGGAGCATAGCTTTCTGCCCTCACTGCGAACGTGCACCGCACAGGTTTTTGTTACCGTTTGTTAGGTGTTATCTTCTCACCTGCATTTACAGCATTCCAGCTAAATGAAGAGAAAACCCTGTACTGCCTGGGGTATAGGATGGAGCAGTTTGTGACTGAGAAACTGTACTGAACTTCTGGAGACATCTGTAGGACATTGCTGTTCAGTAGGAAACTTTACAGAAAGGATCCATGCCCAAGCCCCAGACTGAAAGTCCCCTTCCCTAGGAAGTATTCTCGCTAAGGGCTGAAACTGGACCTGAATTTTGTAGTTAGCCCCGAACCTTACAATAAGCAAATACTGGGCATTGAAGGGTGGAGTGTTCTGATACCAAGTCTGCAACTTCATTTGACTTATTGGTCCCACCTTTGCCAACTCAGCAAATGATGACATTTGTGGTATTCGTTTCTGAGGAAGAACAACGTGGAATCCTAAGTCTTGTGATACTGCCGAGTTTTCAGCGCACTGGAAATAAAAGGAATTAAGATCTAGCAAATATTTAGGATAAGTAGAGTAAGATGTAACTGCACTTCCTTGCTGGGAACCACTGCACAAAACAAATGCTGATTTACAGTAAAATATTAAATTATTAAAAACCACACAAGCGCTTGCAGTTATAGTGAGTCAGACATGCCGATTGGAAAACAAAACAAAACCCGAAGAGCAAAACCATTAATTTTGCTCTGTCTGGAAGGCTGCGGTGATACTAGTCTATGTTCTGATGTGACTTTTACAGCGTGCCAGAAGACCTCCTAAATAGGAAGGCCAGTGGTTCTCAAGCTTTTTCATCACGAGGACTCTCTCTTCAGAAAGAGATCTCCTAGTTGATCCGTTCCCCCCAACACACACACCTTCCCAAAACCGATTTCACACTTCACTACAGCAGCTACAGCACTTGGTTATTTGAAAAAGTCATAGGACTGTTAAAGAGAAAGATTAAATGAATCCTGTTTTAAAGCAAATGCCGATTCCTGCTCCCGCTGAAACTGAAGCAAGTCTGCCATTCTGTAGCTAAGCTGCCTCTTTCCTCTCCTGGAGGGCAGCACTTAGCATTAATTAGCACTGTTTCCCCATACTGCTGTTAAGTCCTCTCTACACTGTTTCCTTTGCATCCCTTTGAAGTTGGATTCTGTCCTCACACATGCCAGCTGCTCTCCCTCCCTTCGTATTTAAATGCCAGCTGCAAGTCTGGTCAGGCCTGAATTGGCATCAAACAGAAGAAAAAGAAAGACATAAAAGAGATATGTGGGGTGAAGAGGGATGCTGGATTTTCATTTTTTCTAATTTCATCGCTCACCAAACCGTCTGAAACTCTTACAAGGGCCTCAGACTGAGGAAGCAGCAAGTGTCACTGCACGAAATAAGCCAGAGGTTCGAATTCAGTGCTGGGTAGAAGCAGATCTGCAGATCAGTTTGAGAACCACTGAGGTAGGCAACAAGTCTAGGCAGTACTGCTGAGTGAACACAAGAGGAATTTTGCCCTCTTGTCCTGAATGATAGTGTAAATACCCACTAGTGTTTTCAGAGGTACCAGTCCCGAAGTCATGCAGCCAGGATCGAAGACAACATCTACACAAGAGCAAGCACTGACTGAACAGAAGGCGTATTCAGCTCTGCTCCAGCAGTCAGTGAGAAGGAGCCCGCCTTAACTTTGAACTCCTTTCAGCGGGATGCGATCAACCTGAAACCCTATTCCCCCCCCTCCCCAAATCCAAGGGGATGCTGGGGTTGTGGTCCTTCCAAGCCGTCTGCCACTGCAGCCCACACAGGTGGTGAAAGCTGCAAAAGCTGCCCAAGAGCTCTGGCCAGTGCTGTTCAAAGCCATTCCAGATCCAGCATCAGAGCCCCAGGTGACACGGCACTGCGGCTGCACATATCCCGTCCCAGGGAAGCAGAGTGTCACTGCTATGTACAGGCTAACAACTTTTCTCTCCTTCTGTCTCCAGCTCATACAGAAGGCTTTTGTCCTCCCCTTCCTGCCCATCTGGATGCCTTTCACCCTCGGCGTCATCTCCAAGGCACAAGGGGCTCATGATGTAGCGATAGTCACTTGTGACAGCAGCGGCCGCCCCAGCAATGGTCTCTTCACCGTCCGTGTTTCCAAAGGAGGCGTGCAGGGCAGCGTCACTCCCAGACGCCTCTTTGTCCTTCCCAATGTTGACATAGAGAGGATCTTGACTGGAAGAGAGTGTGGACATCCTCCCACGAATCATTTCCAGCTGGGACCGGAGCACTCCGAAGCTGGGGCGTAGCTTGGGCTCAGGATGCCAACATCTGCACATGAGATCATAGCTGCAAAATAGAGCGAGACAAGAGCACTGAGAAGCAGAGCAGCCACCCCCTGCACCTCCAAACAGGGGCTCTGCTCAGTGCAGCTTAAAAAGCGTAGACACCTTCCCCAAAACCTATTGGCTTTGGCCTTGCACAGGTGACAGCACATAGGCAGCCATTATGCATCTAATTCCTTGTTTCTTCCCATTTTCAAAGGCATTCTCATTCTGGTCAAAATAATTATTTAGACAGTACCAAAAAACCCAAAACCCCTGTCAAAGGATGCTGAACTTCTTGGTCAAAACCTCATTCCACTGTCTCCAGAGAGCTAGAACAGGACTGTGAGCGTGGCACCATTTAGCAATAGCTTTTGAATTTATTCACAAAAAGCATCCTGACAACCTCTGCCATGGCTGAAGCCATCCCTCCAAATTCTAGTTCAATAGCAGATAAAACACAGGAAGAAAGAAAACAAGAGGTCCAACTGTGGGAGGTGCAAGTTATTTCCAGAATATTCTTTTTTCACACCATGTTAACTCAGTGCTGCCGGCGTAATGGAGGTGTGCTGCTGTTGCTGCCCGACAGGTTGCCAGTGGGACTGGAAAAAGGCACAGTGGGTTTGTTCAGAAGGCTGCGGAGGAATAGACAACAGCTTCACTGCTGGAAGAGGGAAGCTGAAATGGCCTTTCTACTACAAAGGCACCACCCCTATGCAGAAGATGTGTTCAGTGCCGTTAGCAGCCTCAGGCCCCATCCTGCAGCATCTCTCCTGCAGTCAAACGCCAGCCACCTCAGCTCTGGTTGCCCAAGGGCTAGCATTAGTAGATGTTGCTGGCTCCGATGGCCTGTGCTCAGGCAAGGGGTGAAGAGCTCTGCTCTCCTGCAGCTGCCTTCGCAGCTCAGCGCCGGCGCTGGCTGGCCTCCCGCCGGCCAGGCCTCCCGCCGGAGCCCACTGGGCTGGAGCGTGGCCAGAGCCATTGTCCTCCTCCTCTTTGTGCATCCCCCACAAGACTGGCAGCTGCATTCCTATGGCATTATTGTTGCCAGTTCTGTAGGGAACAGGAACAAAGCACAGTACTGGCCCTGAAAAACACCGCAGACAAATGAACCTCAGTTAAACTTGTAAATGGAAAAAATCCGATATGGCCTTTACGGGGAAATAAAGCATTTCATGATGGCTTTTATTTTACTTTTTGTGTCCCTTGCTTGCTATCAGCTTTACAAGACTGGTTTTGATCTCACACTAGTTTTACAGAAAGCTTCTATGGTTCAGTTGTCTTAATCCTGATTTACGTCCCTCACAAACAGTAGAAATAACTCTAAATGCTCCAGATAAAATAGAAACTTCCTATTCTGTGGCCCCAAATTAAATATCTTCTTTTACCCTCACTCGCAAACAGCAGAAATTCATTTGAAAGAAAGGTAGAAAACTACTGGCTGTACTGAATCAGCCCAAAAGTCCATTTGCCCCAGTACCCTCCCTCTGAGAGCGGCCAGTAGCAGACGCCTGGGGAAAGCACATAAGCTGAGGGTGAGCATGTAGTGAGATTTTTCTGTATATTTCCCCAGGTCTCAATAACCTGTAGCTCAAGGGCCTCTTGAAATGGAGGTTGTGCCTTTTTAGTAGTTTTTGATGGATTTTTCTTCAATGCCTAGCAGGTTTTTGAATCTCTTCTCTACTTTTGGTATCTATAACATCCGATGGCCATAAGCTCCACAACTTGGAACCAAAGCTACTCACAGCAGTCAAGATGCAGACATATAATGAATTTAAGCACTAGTAAAACGATGTTTTCATTTAAACTCAGGAACAGTTAAAATGAACTGCTGAGAAGATAAAAGTGTACAGCTTTAATAGCAAGAGTACAGATTATTCCCTATGTGGAAGAAAGGCTGGAGAAAGAAAACCACATGAAATAATCCGCCATCAGAGCAGCAGGGAAGAGGGAGGAAAGAAGACTTCATGTTGTCCATTTTACACACAAGGAATGGCTTGAAAAGGCCACTAAAGTCAGTGCTTATAGTTACGTTTTGCTTTGGGCACAACAGAGAAAACAGAGACTTGCTTGGGCACTCAGTGAAATGATTTAACCTTGTCCAGACTAGACAAGCTTTTACCCTGGGAGAAGTTATGGTGACGCTCCCTGGGGGACCTCAGCCCCGTGTGTGGACTCCAGGAAACTCCAGCCACCACCTATGCAGCAAGGGCTCCTGAGCAAATGTTTCACATAACCTGCTGGCCAAGAATGGTCCCTTGGCTGCAGGACTAAGGCAGGACCACAGCCTGCAGCATGCGGCTGCCTGCTCCCCCGTGGGCTACCCGAGTCCTTCCTGCAAGTCTGAAAATGTCTGAAACCAGTATCTGCATGATTGTCCCGGGTTTGTTTCCACCTGTAATTTAAGGTGGGACACTGATCTACAGAACCTTAGATCCTCCTATCTGCTCTCTTTCATCACGCTGTTTCTGCGAGAGTAGTAGATCCAATTTTGAAAACTGGGCCAAGCTTTGAAAGACACATGCAGGCCACTGCCTCTGCAATCCAGTTTCCTTGTAGTCTTGCTAGATTGCTTTTCTATTCAGCCTTCAGGGTGTGCCACGAAACTCAACTCTTTTCTCAGATGCTGGCCTGAGAAGGTAGGGAGCAGTGAGTTTCTGGAAACACAGTTACAGTTGCCATAAAGCCAAGAGCTGCTAATGTTGACACTGATCAAACCCTTGAGCCAAGTTAGCTGCTCGCGTAGCTACCACAGGTTCCAGGCAGCTCTGCCAGCAGAGAGTATCTGGTAGCTAACCCAAAGACTTTCTAGTGTCCTGGAAAGTGGATAGATTCAGATCAGCAACCCAGCCAGCTGCCCCTGTTTCCTTCCAGAGAGCCAAACTTCTCAAGGAATCACATGTCAGTAGGGCGAGGAACTACTCACACATCTTCCAGGCACTCTGGCGGCTGCTTCAGCCTGTTCCCGCTGATGAGGTAGTTGTAGATTTCTGCATTCTCAATACCAGCGTAAGGGGTTTGCCCTCGGGTCACAATCTCCCACATGGTCACTCCAAACGCCCACTGAAAGGGAACAGCACACAGAACAAGTGAACAGACAGTTCCCTGCTCACTGGGGTGGGGTTTCGGTATGCTCAGACTGTGCTGACCCTTCCAGTTTGGGGTAAAGTCATGTGAGCAGCAGTGATGCAAGGACTATGCAAACTCTAGCTAGAAAACAAAGAAACGACTCATCAGATGCTGCTGATGCTGACACATCATCTTGGGAGACACCTGAAGGCCCTGCCTGGTCCCATCCTGCAGTGGAGCAGAGGAAGACTGGGAGCTACTGCTGTCTTCCACCTGCAGACCTCTCCCAAGCATCTCCTACTCATGGTTCTTTAAGGTATGTGGTATCAGTTTTGTGGTTCCCAGCTATAAGAAGATTTTGATTTGGGGCTCACAAATCAGTTTCTTAATTCATTGAGCCAGATTCTGAGGTACTGGAAATGTACAGGCACAAACGAAAGCAGAGTTTAGCCAATAAGCAGGGTGAAGAACAAACCACTCATGGCTCATATTCATTTGTGCTCTACACTACAACAGTCATACTTCTACATTTAAACTAAACTGCAAGGTTTGTTAGGTGCAAAAAATTACTATTTTCATAAGCCAAACCCTGTCCAGTGTCTATTGTACACTGGGTGAAGTAGCGATCACCAATCGCTAAACACTGTCTATAGTGGTTACAGCAATCACTGGGCAACACAGCAGTTGAGTTACAAGGCACTCTTGGTGATCTCTTCAGGGACACTGTGACATGGATAACCGCAAAGGCAAGTCCACAGGCCTGAAGGAGAAAACTAATGTGAAACCAGATCAAAAGGCAGCAAGGAAGAGGGCAGAATGTATCAGAACTAAAAAAAAAAACCAAAAAACAAAGGGAAAGGAAGCAAAAATTTCAAATGAATGGGTTTAGCCTCACTCCCCAGGGGCAAAGTTATGGGCAGGAGTGTCTAAGCACTGATATATTCAGAATCTATGAAGTTCCACCAATGTCTTCTGTAGGACAGAGTACCTTTGCTGCACTTGTACATGAGTGTGGGGGTTATATGCATCACAAATGCCACCTCCAAATTGTCATGCAGAAGAGAAAGGAAAAAGAATAAGAGTAAGAAAGGAGAGACTGCATAAAGAGAGAGGAATAGGAAGAGGAGAAGGGGAAAGGTGAAGGAGAGGATGGGGATAAGCACTGAAAAATGAGGACCAAAGGACCACAGGAAAAGGGTTCATGTCTTCTGCCATAATCCACTCGCACATACTTTCAGTCTTGAGTTCTGACAGCACCCAAAGCAGAGGTAGCACTGTCCCTCAAACACAAGGCAGACTCCCTTTCCCATCACCAGGGTCTTTTCCCAGCCTCAGTGAATACAGGATTCTTCCACTTCACTGGGAATAAAAGTGGTCTTCAAATGCACTACAGCAAAACTCACCACATCACTGTGTGTTGTGTACAGATTATCCGCCAGACTTTCCAGAGCAAGCCACTTCACTGGCAGCTTGGAGGCACAGCCCTGACGGTAGTAGTCCCCACTGTAGATTTTCTTAGAAAGCCCGAAGTCTGCAACACTCACGTTCATGTTCTCATCCAACCTAAGGGAAAGTTTTCATGACTGAGGAAAGCATTTATTGGCTACCTCAGGCAAAAAAAAAAAGTTATGTCCAGGGAACTGAGGTATAGAGTTCACCAAGTATTACCCAGAAGGATAATGACTTCATCTACTTGATGACCCATGTGAAATAGTTTAGTGGCTTCAAATCAGTTCTTTGAGACTAACAGGGAGAGAATTAGGACCAAGGAAGTAAGGAAATGGCTATGCTCAGATGGTCTACTTGGTTATGCAAAGTGAACTCAGGTACTTTCTGTAGTTTCCAAGATTATCATCAGAGGACACCTGAAGTGCTCACTACTACCTCCAAGGCCTGCACCCTGTATAGGCCACCAAAAAAAATAGGGTGCTTGCCTAGACTGCCTATTACAACTCCTCAAACTAGATCTGCAACATCTTCTCTCCAGGCCTGGTTAATGGTCTGAATTGCTCTGTCACCCACTTAAACATAGACATGTCAGTAAATGGTGCATGTGAGGCCCACAAAGACTTCATGCTCCCAGGCCTCATAAATGACTCCTGGCTTTCCCCAGAAGATGTGCTGCAATAGGCTTCCTCCAGCTTCCTCTGGAGGAAGTCTGTATTTTTTAGATGTTTAAAAATAGGAAATCAGTATGGGTTTCTTTGTAAATGTCAAAGCAGGCTAACCCATCATTTTTCATTACGACTATCAGGCTCCTGTCTGTACATCTGGACATTCAAATGCCTTTGGAAATCTGCATCTCATTGCAGATTTTACCAGTTGTCGTGGGTTTGTTCAGAGGCAGAGTGCTGTCTGCCAGAATGAGTTGTTCCTTACTCTGTTCTCAGGGAAGAAGCAGAGTGGAAAAGATAAAAAAGGACTTTTCTTCCCTTCAAAGCAGGCAAGGTAGTTTGGGGACAAGAATAGCAATGTGGGATCATACAGTGTGTTCACCATGCAATTATTTCTGAAGGCATTCTCCACAAGCTTTCAGGGAAATTCTCCATTTCTTATATTGTGATAATCAAGTCCTCAAAATAGACACAAGAAATACAGACTTCAGGCTACAATGAAAGTTCCTTTCTCCTAACACAGCCAAAACCATTCTCTCCTGTTGGTTACATTATATTATGGAACAAGTAGCCCATGCTGATGCACAGCCATTAAAGTGGCTAATTAGAGACACATATTGTAATCAACTCTATGAAACTAGATGTGCGGACCAATGATGGAAAAGTTCAGTATAAATAGGGTCTATTTGGAAGCTCAGTGTTAGGAGTTGCTCCCAGCACCACCACACACCCTCAGGCCTGCAACCATGGCTCCCCTACGCCTATTGTCACTTAAATGCAAAGACCAGCATCCTCGGACAGGATGCGCCCCCATTTCTGTCACACGATAGGCTTTTCATCCCTCTCTTACCCACTCTGGTCTTTCTGTTCTCTAAAAACTCATGGGTCACTTACATGCAGTTCCGAGCTGCAAGGTCCCTGTGTATGAAATTTTTTGAGCTCAAGTACTCCATCCCACTGGCAATGTCAATCATGAACTTGAGGAGTGTCTGAACAGGCAAATTCTGAAAAAAATAATAGTTTATGTTTTGTTCCTGAAAACTTTCAAGCACATATGGCAAAATTGTGAGATTTGCTGCTAGCTTACTGAGCAGGGATGGGGGATATAGGGAGGGGATGGAATGCAGGAGTTGGTCCTCAACATGCACGGAATGAAGTATTTCAACATCACATCTCACCATTTTCTCTGGTATTAAAATCCAGTCATCCACCAATGCCTTTGGGAGACCAACCCTGAACCGACACAAGTACATTCTCCGAAAATCTATACACTCCCAGAAGGAATTCTACAGTAAGACAGACTTACAAAAGGGTTTTCCCCAATTCGTGACATCAGCAGAAAAGCATGAAGGTCTCCATGCTTCATGAAGGGCAGGATCACCATGGGAATTGGGAGACGGCCCTTGGGACGGCTCCGTAGACTGACTCCTAATAAGAACACACATAGCAAAAGGGTTTTAGCAAACAGATCAGTCCCAAGGGGAATCTTACAGGCCACTGTGCCTTTCCCTTACAAATCTGGAGGAAAATGTGCAGTTTTGGTGGGTAGGTTCCACGCTCCAAGCCACTTTACATGGCTTCAGGCCAGGAGGTGTTGAGATACCTCTAACGCCGTTTACTTTAGAGGCAGTACTAAGTGCTTACTGCCTCTCAGCTCTCCTTGCAGGACCGGCTATAAATATTTCTAGGATCACTCCAGACCAGACAGCCCTGAAGTCCAGGCTCTGCAGAGCAATCTCCTCATTCTGGAAATTGCCTGTGTTCCATAGTGTCCACCCACAAATGTCTTGCTTCTTACTCAGTATTTTGGAAAGTCACAATCTCCCCTCCCTCTATTCATCTACCAACCCACCTGTTCACATTTCACAGCAGTTTAGACATATCTCAGCCAGGCAAACTCTCCCTGTAGGATTTGCAAGAACCAAAGAAATGGCTTAAATAAGAGATGCTTATTAATGGTGTATGAAGGCAAGTGTTGTGAGCGCTTACACACACTCCAACTCCTTCTAGGCCTGGGAAGGACCAAGGCTGATATATGCAGGACTCCAGGCAGCACAGAGCACTAGCGCTGCTGTCGGACAGCAGTGGGGGCGAGTATGTGAGGCTGTGTGGGATTGTGCAGGAAAGGGACATGCTCTGTGGCACAAGCTGCAGCGCTGGCTTACCAATCAGTTTAGTGACATGTGGGTGGTCAAACTCCTTCATACATGCAGCCTCTCGCAGGAACTCCTCAATGTCAGTTGAGGTAAAGATATCCGCTGGAAAAAAAGTGACTGTAAGTCTTCTTCCTTTGTGGGTAGCTCCAAGGGACTTTACAGATAATCAGACACTTGTTCTTTGTGGCACAGCACATCCTCTCAGACCTACAGCTAGGTGAGCCAGTTTACAACAAAGCAGAGCCCGACACCTTCTCCCAGGATGGGCGGCAGTAAGCACACATCAGGGACATCTAGTAAATTGGTTCTTGGCAGAGTACAGACCTGCTGATTAGCAGCTCTTTTCTCAGTAACAACTTTCCTTGGAAGCTGCGCAAATCATGTGTGGGTAAACGATGGAAGAATTAATTAACTAAAAGGACCTGATACAATGTCAGGGAGAGGAGATGTCACATACAATTAAAGAAAATGTTGAAACTGAGGAGATGGCCCGGAGCCCCCATCTGGCACAGCAGACCCCAATTCATCTCTGATAAGGAAGGCAAGAAAGATCAACGTTTTTATGTCTCTTAGCATGACTGAGTCTTCTTAGGTGCTAGAGCTAAGATTTCTTAAATAACCACACTACTGGAGAGCTTGGACCAAATTCAGCAGTGACATGCATCAACATAAATTTGGATTAAATTATTTCTCATTGCTATCAGTCCAGATTTATGGAAGTATATCAGTATAATCAAGAATTAGCCCAGTGGACTACTTCTTCCACTGCTGCTGCTGAATTTAGCAGGAGTCCTCCAGTCCTGCTGCAAGATCACTCAGACCTGTAGGGGAGTATTCACGTTACCTGCTTTAGGCAAGTAATTTAAGTATGATTCAGAAAACAAAAGTAGATTCCCATTTAACAGTCAATGGAGAAAGGAAGGTGTCTCTGGAGGGTGACAAGAGAGTTTCCAAGTTACATGCCTGAAGCTAGATAAGTCTGACTACATAAAAACTTTCAAACTGATTATTGTTGAAACTGGATAAAATGATGCAACTTACACTAATGTGGTACTAGTATATTTAGTACAAACTGGTATTCTGTGGCAGCTAAACTCAGCTCGAGATAAGTGTGACTCCTTACAGGCAACAGGGGTGAAATAAAATAGGTTAACATATATATATATATAAATATATGGACATACTTGCTTTGACTTACACCTATCTATCAATTGCTTTTCCTGTTACAGACTTCAGCCTGGCAAACGTGTTAGTTGCCCTTGTTATGTACACTCATCAAATGACAAATCAGAAGGGAGTTTGACTACTTAGTCAAATATGCTTGACTGACATGAGTTAGCTCGTTGCTGTGTTCAGCCCAAACACTCTTCTGGCTGTCTATGCCACATGATGTAGTGCTGTGTTGAATCAAGCAACTGAATGAGATCCTCTATACACAGAAGAGGCGGTAGCTATGACTTGGTTTTGGTAGCACTTACCACATGCTAGGTGCTGTACAAGCAACTAAAGTGGTATAGGTCCTTCCCTCAAGAGCTTCCACTACAAGACTGACATAAAAGGAGTGGGAGACAACATGGGTAGAGTGGCTGAGTGGGAAGCTCATAGAGAAGTAAAGAGCATCGGGGGATGTTTGCTGGATAACAGGACAGATAGCATTTAATCGTTCCAAGCTCTCTTAAGTACTTCAGGTAGCCCTGCTCTCACTTACCTTTCAGCATCTTCACTGCCACTTTCTGGAAAGAGCCATCATCTAGCTTCAGCAATGCCTCTCGAACTGACCCAAACTCCCCTGTGAAATGACCAGAACAGGCAGTGAGGGAACAGCTTCTTGTGAGGAAAGTATGATTCACAACAGGTTCGCTCCAAGGGTCACTGGCAAAGAAGCTGAATAACCACAAGAAAAACAGCTACCAGCTTCATTTTTCATTCTGCAGTTCCAGCCAGCAGCTTTCAGCATATGTGTGCCTAGAAGAGGTAGCACTACCAGTAGACAGAGGCCACTGTGCTGGCAGCCCAGAAGGCAAAGGAAAACAAGAGGAAAAGAAAGCAATCCTCCACCAGATGCATGATGCAGAGTCAGAGTATAAGCTGGGATCCCAGGCAGACATTTCTGGGGAAGCCATATCATGAAGGATGAGTCTGAGTGAGGCTCTGGTCAGAGAAGGGGCTATTAGCTGGAGCAGTGAGTGGATGAGTTGGCTGAGGAAGCTCTCAGTGCTGACAGCCATCAGAGCTGAGCAATGGTGCCAGGACTCAACCATTTGAGACACAGTCAGGCCTTACCTCTCAAAACTCAGGGAATTACTTCTATGAATCACAGCTAACCAGACAAAACATAGAACGCCTACTTGGGTGTGCGCATGTTATACTAATTCACAGGAGGAAGTGTTTACCCTGGTGTGTTCTCTAAGGGAGATAAGAAGAAATGCAACTGGCCAAACCCTCTTCAAATTATTTTAGCCTGGAGTGGCTTTATACCACACCATAACAGCCTCTTTGCATTAGATCTGGCCCTAGATTTGCTCTCCCTGATTTTGTAACGGCTTACCCCACCCAAAATGCATTAGTATGAGGAACTCTGGTACTGAAAAGAAGGAAACAAAATATGGCGCTTGGAACACCTACCCCAAAAACATTATCTTTCCACTAGCTTTTCACCAGTGCCCTTCGCTACTTACTGTATGGCACATGCTTATTTCACAATAACCACGAGCAGTGGATCTGACCACAAAAGAGGAAAATGGGAAGGAGCAAAGGCATTTTGTACTGCTTCCGTATCATGGAGCTGTTGCTCAGCTGTAGAGTCAGCAGAGCCCAAGATAACGCAGACATATCGTCTTAACAATCTGTATGCTGAGCATGGGGTTGTGGGAATGGGGCTGACAACACACACCAGATCCTGCCAGCTAGCATCCTCCTACCAAGGCCCCACTGCAGCCAATTTCCAGTTTGTTATCTCTCATGGGGACAGCCCAGAAGGGTTGAAGCAGGATCCCAGAAACTGGCCAAGAGCTGACACTCACAAACAGATGACACATGTGTTTAATTACTTAGCATCGTTAAGCCTTCTGAGACTACTTCTGCAGGAAGGTCATCTTCCTGCTCTGAAAGAAACACATTTGTTCTAGGAGGGATGGAGCAGAAGAAAGCTCCCAGTGGGAAAGGGACAAAGAAAACTGCAGTAGAACTAGTCTTATAGAGAAAAAGGAAGCCAAACACTTCAGCTTCCTTTTGCTTATGACCCCTGACTTACGCTTCTCTCTTAGTTATTGGCTCTATCATTACACGTTTTCACTTATTTCTAGAGATTGCCTTCAGCCTGAGAAGTAGGGAAGGATGATTCACAGTTAGCACGTTGGCCTGTCATTTGGGAAACCTAAATTCAAAACTATCTTTTCACACAGAGTTTCTAGGCCAATTTTTTAGCTAGAGTTAAGTGAAAAGCATCCTACCTTTACTCTGCCCATCCCTCCTGACCTGAAAACCTCAGAGAAATGTTAGGAGCACCTGTGTGGGAGATCCAGATGGAGATCCACAGTCAGAATAGCTCCTAAGAACCTGAACTAATGAGGACAAATGTCAGCAAAATTCAGTATCTGTTCCAAATGGGTCTCTATAAGAGCCCAAACTAAAATCTGGACTCAAACCACCCCAGACATTGAGAATATCTGAAACGGAATCAACATTTTTTTTGAGGGGTTGGAGTGTTTGAGGTAGATCACCTCTGTCTCTGTATTGTCTCAGCCAATTTAATACTTGATGCATGCTTACGTAAATGGAAGGAATTCTACAGCACCACTTTGTTAGTAGAAAGAGCAGAAGTTTAATTGAATATTCCTTTGTTTAAATCTCTGAAAGAAATTCGCATGCCAGTGGATCAACAGCACGTTGGAAAGCTGAGCATAGACTGCAGTTCATGACTCCGTAGAGCCATATTATAGGAATGGCTTAGCCAATATCCTCTTAGTTATGCTAAACCTTTGAAACGTTTTACCCCAGCGGAAGAGAAAGTTCTATTTAAATTGCCATCTACAAGCAGAAGGAGAGAAAACAGGCTGCTTATAATTGCTTCTCCCTACTCAACAGTAAAGGTAACACAAGTGGGACTTACAATGTAAAGCCTTGTTCAGTTTTAGTTCTTACCCTTGCCCAACATTCTTCCCAAGGTGAACTGCTGTTCCTGTATTAGGACATCTTTGAGTTTCGTCTTCAGCTCGTCACTGATCCCTACACTCTCCACTGGAAAAAACATAAAGAAAGAGTCAAATAAGGGATGCTTAAATATTCTGTCACAACATCAAGAGTCACCTGTTCTAATCTCTCTCTCCCATCCGATTCCCATACTGTAAGCGGAAAAAAATGAAAAAGAACAGAGTTCCCTTCCATGTCCTCTAGCCTCACCACAGACAAGAGGCTAGTAACTTTCAACCACAAGAAAATGTACCAACAGTACTGAAAGGGAGAGGGTGAGATAACGCCACCCGTAAACACACCAAGAGCAACAGCAATACAGAACTATTGTAAATAACACTGAGAAGACAAAATCCAATCAGAAGGGACACTGATAGACAAAATCCAATCAGAAGGGACACTGATAGACATCGGTTCATACAGCTTCATTTAAGTTGATAGAGCTGCACCCGTTTTCAACGACTGGCTCTCAGACTATTTTAAGCACAGTACAAGTCTCACAGTACCTGGCTGAGAGGGTAACATAATGTCCAACAGTTTATGGTCACTAGATTTAATGGAGAGACCTCTAAACCCAGGGGAGCAAAGTCAAAGACAGCTGGAGCATCATCCTAACCCAGCCATGCAGTGCTGCTAAGAGAGCCATGCCCTTGCTGAATCAGGAGACAGAAATGGATCGTCTTAACTCTGGCCATTCCCGGGACTCAATCTCCTGTTTGAGAAGTTACTAATTCCTGGCCTTCCAAGACTGATTAATTGGTTCATACTTGTAGCACAGCTCAGCACACTGAGTTTAAAGCATACCGCTAATATTGTCAAGCCATATTTATCTCACTTTTGCATAATATTACAGTCGAAGGAGTCCCTGTAGTGTGAAACTGGGGCAGGGGAGTGGCGAATTTATGCCTTGCACTAATATACACAATGATTGTAGCTGTAATTAACAAGCACTATGTAACTGGTATGGGAACAGCAATTCTGGCCTTTCGCCTCTGCCATCCACAGTGCCTAAGCCTCCTTGTAAATTAATCCCATGTTCTCCATGCAAAAACATCCATTTCAGGGAAAACAAAGGGAGAGCATAGTACATGCATGAACACAGCTTTTCAGGCAGAATCATTCAGGTCATTTTACTTACATGTTGCTTCAATGAGCTCAGGGCCCTCCCTGTTGAAAGACCTGGCAGCTCTGAAATGGACTGCTGGATCCCCTCTGCCAACCACACTGCCAAAGGCATGGCTAGAAGGCAGAAAAGACACACAGGGCCATGATTACATGGGCCATTCACTTCTAAAAGGGTGTGTTGAACAGCATGGATGATTTCTCACGCCTTGCTCTACAAATACTACAGACTGTTTTGTTAAAGAGGGTGTAGCTGGAGAGGAGGAACAATGGGTTTATGCTGCCTTGCTGATGCACCTAGAGGGGGTGGGAGCGAAAGAGGGGAGTCACCGGGAGAAGTTGCAGGTTGGGGCAGGTTGTAAAAGTCACATAAACTGAGATGCTGCTGTGAGAGGGAAGTCTGGGAGACTCTGAAAAGAAAAAGAAGCTTGCTTGCAGCGGGGAGCAACCCACAGCCAAGTGTCAGAGGTGATGGCAAGGAGACTTTCCTTGGAATCCAGAGGGTTCTGGGCAGTCAGGAAGTTACAAGCAGCTGCTAGACTGAAAGCCAGCATGGGATAAAGGGCTCAGCCCATAAGAACACAGAAGATGATTCATCTGTGCGTCTTTTCTCTTTGAATCCTTTAAGCAGCAGTGCTAAGGACTTAGAGTTTATATTTCCATATTCTAATAAAGCCCAGATATTGACATAGCATTTTTTCTACTCCATTTTTGGTGTTATAATTTTGAAGAGAAGCTAGGGTACTTTCCTGCTAGTCTCTAATCCAGGGTTGCCCCCAAAACTGTGAAAAAACAGTTATCCAAATAAAGTGCCAAAAGTACTCAATCCACAATGCTTTTTGAAAAATAATAGTCAGAAACCACACTAGAGGAGAAAGCAAAGATCTTTCTCACCAGCACAAAGAGAACCTCCCTTACCCAAACCGAGTTTCCTTTCTTCTTTTTCGAAGGAGAATAAGAGCCAGGGCAACAGCCGTGACCAGAGCTGTGAGAATGCCTAATGCCACAGGAACCCAAGACGTCCCATAAGGAGGTTGTCTCTGGCCACCTAGATGATGGAGAAAACACCAGTCAGGAAACAGAAGACTGTCAATGGTAAACAGAGCATACTGAGATATTTCTTCTTTTTGCTTTTAAATGGAAAAGCCATGCTGCTGGATCTGGTGTACACAGTGGATCATTGTAGACTGGAATTTGGCACAAACAGCTACTCAGTCAAGCATCAGAAAAGCTGGCTGTTTCACACAGCAAAGGCAGTGCAGATGCATCCAGTTATCAGAATCTATTCTTAGTTTTGAGCCTCAAGAAAGTAAAAGGCACTGCTTCAGATTATACTACTTTACATGAGCTCATGATCTGGGGTGCTTTAAACTGGAGTCTCAGGACGAAAGGTTTGCTTCATACAAGCATTTCTGGGCAGGTTTCACCTTGTCCTGTTTGAGGCAGCCAGCAGAACCTTGACCAGGCTACACAGTACTGCCTGAATGCCAACCAGATAACATTCTGAAAAACAACAGAGAAAGACAATTGCCTCATTGCAATCTGGTTGAAAATATTTGCATTTCCCCTCTCACCCCTCCCACAAAGAGAAGCACCCTGTGGGACGTGGTGTTGGTGGTAACTTCCCAATGTTGTTGGTTGGTTGTAACTTCTCAATGTCTCTCTACCAAAGAAAAGGTGAATTTTAAGAAGTGCCCTGTGACGCAAGAACTAAATTAGCCAGCATGCAGGTTCCAATTCTGGTCTAATATTTCCTCCCAGAATATGTATACTTTTGACTACAAGCTGTCTACAGAAGAAATGGAGATGCTGCCAATCTGTATAAGCTGCCAGGGAAGGAAGATAAGCAATATGGTTATGAATAAAAGAGTATTATCTATGCTTGGCAAACGACAGATAAATTAATCCAATTCCCTGAGAGATTTCTTCTCCAAATACAATTACTAAAGATTAAATGTGAATTTGAATGGGTTTATTAAAATCTAGGATAGCCCTCCTATCACCAAATTGTTTAAAAGCAAACAAGAACAGGTAACAGGTCCCTATGCACCTCCTGCATCTTGATGCTCCCTTGCTCACCTTCAGCAGTTGACTGTGCTTTACCAGAAGCTAAGGAAGAATCATCTTTTGATGATTTAAGTAATCCTATTGTGGAGTATAAGTAAACCTGTCCTTAAAAGAGATTTTAGGTTAATGGGCTGAGATTTGGATGAACCTCTGCACAGACGTATGTGAAAAGGAGTCAGACATCCTTACTGGCAGAGTTCTGGCAGACAAAAGGCTTCTAAGGCTTGATTACTAGTTACATTGTCAAGCCTCATCCAAGTTTTTAAAGAAGCAATATTAGTCTAATAAACAGGTAGAGCTTAAGGAAACAGAATTCTGGACCACTGAGGAAGCAGACTAGTACTTCTCCACTTAAAACAAATTATCAGAGCATTAGCACCTATTTTCCAGCATCTTATCTCCTTCGGGCGACTCACATATTCTTTTCCCATACAGAAGGCTTTATAGGCTCTGGGTTGTATGATACTCCCTCTTGCTGCAACTTTTGACCCAGCCTTCAACACTGCTTATGAGGGAGAGGGATCACAAACAAAAGTGGAATGAAAAGACAAGAAAAGGTAACTCCAACCATCTGCACAATTCCCAAGCCAATCACTCGGGGTGTTCCTGCCAAACAATCAGGGTAGAAACAATTAACAACACTGATGTAAAAGGTCCTCTCTGATAGTTAAGGATAAGGTTTCCTTCCCCCTGTGGTGAGACAAACCTCCCTCTGCCTGTTTTTCTAGTCTCTCACTGCTAGCTGGCCTAGTGAGAAAGCAGCGATTTAGGTCTGGGCGGGGTCCCTCCCAGAGAAGGATGGATGAAAACAAAAAATAAAACTAAATTACTCTCCCTGTTTCTAAACTGCTAGGAATCAGGAGGCCATCCAACAGTTTATAGCAAATGTGTCAGAAATAGAAAAGAATGTTGAAATTCACTGCTTCTCTTCTGCTGCCCCACAGATCATTGCTTCGCACTCGTGCCACTGAGCTATAGAGGATGGCTGCAGCCCAAGTAAAGACTGAGTTGCCTCTCCTCCCCCAACTCTGTCTCGCTCCCATCTCCCGCAGCCCCCTTTTCCAACCGGCATATGCCTTAAGACTGCACAAGGCAGAGAGAAGACAGTATTATTAGATGAGCTTAAATGAGTATTCAGATGCCTTTTGACAATGAAAGAACCCCTTTTATATCTGTAGCAGGTTTTATATTACAAAGGTGTGCAAAGAACATAATCCAAGAGTCTTTTCCTGCATAAAATCATAAAGATTACGGATAGGAAAAAGCTATTAGCCAATTCTGTTCCTCTCTCCGCAATGAAAGAGAGAGGTTTCTACTGAGAGTGTTTCTGAAAATATTAAAACAATCTTTGTTAATAGTGCACAAGACCTCTGCATAAGCAGAGTGGAGCTCCCACTAGCTTTGCTGTGATGACAAATACGACTTAAAGTTTATACAAGCTTAGTCATCCTTACTGCCGCACTGGGAGCTGCTCAGAAACCACCCCTGGCATTTCTCACATAAAGCAACCAGTGCCAGTTTGCTATTTTAGGAAAGGAAGTGACTTATATTTTCTATCAGGCCTCAACAAAACTGCAGTCTTTCTGCAGCTCTGCTGTTTAAGGCCTGTCAGTGTTTTCACAGTGAACCTTTATTTCCAGCCTGTTATGCTTGTGAAGAAATATATGTGCTTTCAGACAGCATTTGGCCAAAACAAGCACCATTCCTGATGCTACTTTTTTTGAAGTGGTTTGTAAATAAAAACAAACAAACATATTATGCGTTCAGGATTATCCCATTTCAGGTTCCTGTAAAATGCAAACCCTATACATTCCCTGGGGCTTCTTGCCTGTGCTGGCCATTTTCCAAAGGGATCTTCTAGTCCTTTCAGGTACTTTTCTCTGTATTTGGGTGCCACAGAAAATACCTGAGCAAAAAGCAGGAGAAAAAACATGGATGGAGCTGACGCCCAACCTCTAGTAGAGTCAGCTCTGGACCTCCGCACTCCTTCATTCTGCTTTAAATCATTTGAGGGCTTTGATCCCACAGTGACTGCGTGCTCACACATAACCATCAGTACTGACTTCATCACGGGAACCGGGTTGCCAAAGAGCCTTTCTGAGTAACGTGCGCATTAAAGGCAGCATTAGATGCACTACTGCAAGAAAGGCTACAGTTCTCTCCTGGCTACTCTGCCCCTATCCCCCACCTCCTGCTTGTCTTGGAACCCCACTCTGGGTTCACCCTGCCATGCCTAAGTGTGGAGGGATCAGGGGGGATCAATGTCCCTGTGATTCCTCAAAAGGCATGTGGGAAGAAAAAGCAGCAGGTGGGTCAGCATCAGCAATTAGACATTGCTGTCTCGTCCTGCCACCGGCACCGAGAACAAAACCTGAGGAGACTGTGGGATTTTTGCATGATCGCACCTCACTGACTTCTTATCACCAATCTGTATTTTGATTCAGAACATCTTCCTCTTAGTTGTTTTACAGTTTCCTTCACAAGCAACATTCTTCTCTCCCATCTCCCCATCTCCCCATCTCCCGTCTTGCCCTTCTCCATAGCCTGACTCCCATTTCCTATTCGCTGTGAAATACAAGCAGCAAGCAAACCAGCGCAGATGAGCCTAACTGCCCTTCATCACCAGGAACGCACTCCACGCGTGCACGTTGTTTGCTCCCAACAAACCCTTCCACGCGGTCCAGATTGCATGGTACAGCTTCTGTACCATCATCTCCCTCTTCTACCAGTAGCTCAGCTTTTCCATGGAGAGAGCTAAACTGGTTTAATATAAACACATTCAGTAAAACCATCACAAAACCCCCTGTGGCCATGGTTTCAATCAGGCTCAGCTGAAACTAGTCAGGAATGGCTTCAGATTAAATCAAAGAAGAGCACCTATGTTAGAGAAGTTTTATGTCACATTTACTTTTGTAAATTTACACGAGTAAATGTGCGTGGCTTAAGCCTGAATGAAGGATTTCAAACCTTCATTTGCACCTTTTCTGTTACGCCTCCCCTTGTCCTGCTCTGCACTAAGCACAGCAAAAGCCTGTTAAAGAAGACACAGTAATGGCCAGAAGCTGTTTTGTTTCTATCAACTCTTTAAATATTATTTAATTTCTACTCTGCTTGATGAAGTGTGCTGTTGTATAAAGCCACGTGGCTCAGTCAGCTGTAAGCACGGCAAGGAGAAGAGTCAGAGAAAAACAGCAGTCCCAGAACTTCTGACTTTTTTCGCCAAAGTGAAGGGAAGGCAGTGGACACTCACCCATGACCTCTTGGGCCTCAAGCAGGAAGAGGTCACTCCAGGGCCCGCATCCTGCCGAGTTCAGCACACACACCCTGATGATCAGGTCTTTGAGAGGATTCCACGTTGTGAGATTAGCTTTTGTATCCTGTACGATCATCTCCCCCTGAGAGCAAATGGCAACAAACTGTAAGCTAACTGTAAGCGGTCTTAAAAGGAATCTAGTCTAAAACCTCACCTTTACAACTAAACCAAAACGTTACTGTGTACTTCACTGGTGCTATAACAGGCACTGGGAGTTGTGACTGCTGTGTCCTAGTCTCAATTTTGTCAGTAACTTGGGCTGTCATCTTAGGTTTCTCTTCTCAAAAATTGCTAAGAGTTTCCCAGGGCATAGGGAAGATATGAGGTTTAATGGTTTCCTCCTTTGAGGTCCTTCCAGAAAAGTTGCTATAGAAATGTTTTTTTTTCCTGCTATTAAAAGATACACCTCCTTCTTGTGGTTTAAACACAAAGATGCACTAACATACTACACAGCATCTCACAGTTTTAATCCAAGGGAGGAGTCTGTCTGTTTTAACTTGTTGACCAAATCCCAAATGGCTGCTGAATTTCATGGCCAATTTTCACTTAAGATGGCAAGGCCAACATATTTTCAGTAATTTTGTGGGTCTTCATACAGTTCATTTGCAGTAAACCCGTGAAGATTTGTCTGCCACCAATGACACAATGTAAATTCAATGGAAACTCAAAATATCGTCATTCAAAGTCAATGATGCTGACCTAGTATGAAGTGGGTCATGCAAAAAAGGAAACAAGTCTGTCTCTTTTCCCCCAGCTGTCTATTATTACAGGCTTGTTCATCATTAATAAGCACTGGCTAAATACATATTAAGAAGTGAGAAACCATAAGAAATGCTGTGAACTTCAAAGTCAGATAGATACCTGGGAAAGGTCAATGCTGAAGAACAAATGAAAGGCCTTCTACCCTGACAGGGTCATTTCAACTCCCTACATAGTGTAAATGAAATGAAAGAATCCACAAGCTTCTTTCTGTGATTTACAGTGTAACTCATTCACTTGTTAAATACACCTCTGCTGCTAGTATTTGGAAAGCCAAGTCTCTGTCACAGAAGAGAGAAAACCCAGATCCTCCACTGCCTGAGCTGCCTTTGGGACAGCAGTAGAAAGAAGCAGAGACTAACTGAACTCTCTCTCTGTTGTCTTTGTTGTACAAGGAACGGCAGAGAACTGGTCTGTCTGCAGATGAACATTCAAGTGTAGGAATTCTGGATATGCCAGGAAGGGAGAAATGGATCTCAATCTTGAGGCCAAATACTGAGGAGTTTTTACAAATCAGAATAGATCCATTTACACAAAAGCAATGTCAGCAATCCAGTCCCCTGGTATGGATAAGGGATGAGGGACCTTAATGCCTAGAAAATTTAATATGAACATTCTCCAACTCTGTGCCCAATGGCTCAGCTCCCCTCTTGATCTGTTACCTGAGTTACATTATCCTGAATCCACTCCAGCCTGTATCCCAGGACATTTTCTTTCAGCACATCTGGAGCTACACCTTCCCACTCCAAAATCAGACCAGGATCTCTTTGGATAACATGGATATTTTGTGGGGTGCTGCTTGGAGCTGAAAGCAGAGGACAGAACACAATCACCCTAGGCAGGAAAATAAGGCACTATCCACACTGAAAATGGCTGGAAAGACAGTTTCACCCTCTTTCCTGAGATCAGCTGGAAGAGAAACTGTGAGTGGAGAGAACAATTTCTGCAAGCCACCAGCACTACGTTTGCTTCAAGTAGAGAAGATAAGGTTGGTCAGCATCTCTTGTTTCCTTCTGAGACCCCAAGAATCTCAGAGAGTGAATAGGACATATGCCCAGCATACAGAAGCCCCATGGCTGGATCAACTTGTGTATCGTGCATCATTGCTGTCAACCACATTTGATGGCATATTATTATTTTACATTAGGTGTTAGGAGACCCTTAGAGTGGACAAGCAATCTGACAGTGTAACATTTCCTGCGTTTCAGAATTAGCAGGAGGAGTTCAATAAAGTTTATCATCACCTCTTTTTCAGATTCAAAACTGCTTTCCTGTTCTTGTCTACTATTTGCTTACCAAGCTCCAAGGTCTGGAAATAAACCCTGTCAGTGAAAGGGGAGCTGCCCATCTCATTGCTGCACTGCACACGAACGCTGTAGTTGGTGGAATGCTTCAGGCCTTGCATGCCGTATGCAAAGGGTGGCACCGGGGTGACTTCAGTGGAGACCTCCTGGCCGCCTGGTGACTCAGCTACCTGTGCCAAGAGTGACATGGAGAAGACTGTTACCGTAAGCCATGTGACTAACAGGTCCATAGGGATAAGAATCCATTTCACGGTTAGTTTAGGAATGTGTAAGAATAGATATGTTACCAGTGGCATTTAAAATACTGAAAAGGGAGTTGTCAAACTAAGCATCATGACCCACGCCTTTATTTGGTTTAAGTGACATCACTCTCCTAACTCTGGCAATACAACAATTTTCCACCAGCTGAAAATTTGGTTCCATATTTTAAAACATTTCCTTACCTATGTCACAACTTCTATAGTTGATTATAATTTCCTTTAAAGAAAACTACATGTGCTTGCTGCTTTGAGTGACAGCAGCTGGCTTCTGAGGCTTGTCTCAATCTGGGCAATGAAAATTGGTAGACCAACTTCCCTGTTGCCTAGTGTCACCTTTTTCTCAACTCCTTTTTCAGAAGTTTGTATATTTACAGTTTTGTAGTGGATTAAAGACATGGTAGACACTGGTGGCTTGGTTCAACTAAACTGTTTCAAATCAAAAGGAAAAGAAACTTTTTACCACTCCTGCAACTCTTCTTTTTTTTGTTTTCGCCAAATATGAACTTTTAAGCAACAGGAATGTCAATTTAAATCTGATATCACTGTGTACTTTTAATGCACAGGCAGATTCAATGTTCCTGCTTTTGTACTGACAATAGCAGAAATCACTGCATAGCTCCCAGGCTCAGCCCATCTTTCTTCTCAAGTGCATATGAAATAGCAAAGCTGGAAGTAAAAGCAAGGTGTACTGACAAAGGTGAAACCCTCATGTGGACTTTATATTCTTTACATAGCAGTCTTTCGCCCTTTCTCCGTACCCTTCTGCTCATTCTCATGCATACTTTTGGCCCACTGATTTATTTGGCTAACGAAAAGGAAGAATCTCAAGTTTCCTTAATAGAAAAACATATTGTTGTCATTATCAGTGTCATTCAAAGCAGGAAAAAAACCAAGCAGACTTTTGTGTAAAACCCTGTGGGTTTGATGATGTGTTTCTGTTCAAGAGTCTGAAGAGTCGGTGCTCTTTTATCTGCCCCCTTTATGCCCTGGAACATGGCTTGTGTTAAGCCAGTAAACACAGCGATTCTCTACCCTGTACCCAGAAGCAATCTGCCTGTCTGACCATTGTGCTTTTGGGGCACCTGCTGCAATTCCTGAGTGCCAGAAAACCACAGCCAAGTTTCAATCGCCCTTCTCTTTCTGGGAGGCTCCAAGCAGAAGTGCAATCGTGAGGAGCCAGGAGCATGTGCATTTTTACATGGAAATGTGGGTCAATGTCTCTCACAAAATCTCTCAATGTGGGAGACGGAGGATGCACAGCTTTCTGTCAGTGGAGGGTTATTGCCAAGTTACCCTGCTCCCAGATCCAAACGCAGGAACTTTGTCCTCCCCAAATAGAACAGAAAAGGCTTAGAAAAGGGGTGAGAAACTGCTGAGTGGACAGAAACCGAGCTGCTCTGATTCAGCCTCTTTTCCACATGTCCCATCCTCCCCACCCCTGCCCCTGCCAAAAATGAGGGGGGGAACTCAAAACCCAGGGTGATTAGCATTGCAGCATGCAAGCCAGAGAGAATAGGCTGTTCCAACTGGAGATAACTGGTATTGTAAAACAGAGGAAGAAAACCATTTTCAACTGTGAACAAGAACAGAACCAGCAACAAAACCCAGAGACTGGGGCCAGCTATATTCAGGCATTCTTTCCACCAGTGAGTTAAAACAAGATGATGGTTTCTTTTACTTTATGAAAGGGAACAAGTATGAAAGCATGAAATCTCTGGTTTCCTCCCCACATAAAAAGAAGACTGCAAGCAAATTAGCTAGGCTGCTTCCAGCATACCTTGTGTTTATAATCCTCTACATAGTTGGCAACACCCCATAGAAATTCCACTCCAGCTCACACTGCTGCTGTAATCAGGTAGGGAAAGCATAGGGGCCCAATATTCACACCTGGCAGATAAATCTACGGGGAATGTGCCTAGCTGTGTTTGCACAGCCTGCTTCCAGGAATCACCATTTCTTTTTGACACTTGGTTACCAGCTGTTTGATCTGATTTTACAGTTAAGTATGCAATGCTAGAAACTAACTCTGCCGAAGCTGGACATGTACCATCGTTCCCAGGAACCTAAAGAAGCAGTCCAATTTTTCAGAGATGTGAGCACCCAGCACACAGTAGAGCTAAAGGATATTATTACCCTTCATTTTATGGGCAGAATTGATCTTTGACAATGGAAACCCAATCAAGATTTAGAGGCAGGGCTTAAAATTACTCTGAAACATGCAAATAGGCCTGACTTTGTATCAAAAAGCCCAACCTGTCTTCTGCCTCCATCATTCCCACCTTTCCTGTACCAGATCCTACAATTTGCAAGCTCTTCATCCCTCGGGCTTACTGGTATGTCTGGATGCCAGCATCTCCTCTGGCACTGCAAACAAAGCACAGGGCTGAGCTGGCATGGGAGTCACAGGTCACCACACTGCACTGGAGCAAGTTACCACGGGCCAGCTGCACCACGCTAGCAGGACGTGTGAGCACCCTGCAGCTACTCAAGGGCACTTCTCATAGGGCGATGTGTGCTTCATATGTGCTGCAGCGTAATAGTCTGCATGGAGTAGCTGCCACGGAGCAACTGATGTCATAACCTGCCGGGAGGGAGAATGGTGCCAGTCTCAAATTCCCAACTGGACGCTTCATGCTCAAAACTTCACGCCCTGCTCTTTGGCACCTATATATGCCCCGAGTTGCACTCTGTTACGTGTCCATGTTTTAAAACTGTGGAATAAGAATCCAAACACTGCCACAAAGCAGTTAGGAGAGCAAAAGATGGCCCACGCAGTGTCGTGGCTCAGGGGAGTCCCATTCTTCATGCAGGGCAGGGGACGCACCAGAGGGGTCATACCTGAAGAGTGCAAGAATGGAGGGGTGCGCGACCGTCAAATCCTGGCACCCAGACCACGCTGGCATTGCTGCTGGTGACTTGGCTTACGGTTACATTGAGAGGCGGGAGAGGCATGGCTATAAAGGAAACAAAGAGACCTTTCAGTATACACAGAACTGAGCAGGTATTCACATGGAAATGGCAGAGGCTTGAGGCTAGAAATTATGCAATGAAATCACTAACAGAAATGGCACAATATCACAACTTTAGAGTGTCCCTGAGTGTTGTGAATGAAACCATTATTTTAACATTGAACAAGCTATTGGCACCCATTCTTTAACAGTCCAGCATACTTGCTTGATGCATACAGGCAGCAGTTGATCTCTTTGATAGCGATGCCAGCGTGTGAATGTTTACACCTTCGCTACTCAGCCCTCTTCCCTGCCCCCTCCATTGCAAGGCATGACCCAGCCCTGCAGACACAATTGCCTGTGGTCCTACATTGTGAACCAAATCAGGGCTTTAAAATCCCTCCCCTGGTTCTCAGTCCAGCCTCCAAACCCAGCTCTGCCAGCACAAGTCGCAGGGTGGTTTGCTGTAGTGACCCGAATACCCTGCAGCTGGATTTGCAGTGGACTGCTTCTTGCTGTGAAAGCGCTGCCTCCAGGAGTCAACTACAAACTCTTCTTGAAACACCCTGGGATGGAGCCGGGACTGAAAACTGTGCCTCCTTCAACCTTGGGATGAATAAACTCAGAAAGCACTGTGTTTTGTAGAGGGGCAATTCGAGGCAAAGGGAGTGCCTGTTACATGGTTGATACCACACTACAAATTAAGGGCAGAGCCAGGAACAAAATCAGGATTCCCAGACTAGCCATTTAATCAGATGTTTGTGCTTGCCACCCCCAAAGAGCAGCACCAGAGCCCTACCCCTCTGCTCTTGCTCTGACCAGACACCTCCATTACTGCAGGGGCCTCTTGCTGTCGCATTAACCTGAACTCTTCGGCCTCCTTTCAGGATCCTCAATGCTTCCCTTTGCCTTCTCTTTTCCTTCCACTGTAACACCACAGTTACTTCCTATTCTTCCCGATATACCCCTCACCATCTCTTTTTCACTCCTGAGCCTCTTTTTATTTAGGCACCTCGCTCCTGAAAAAATTACCAACTTCATGAATACTAACCTTTCCCCTGACCTTTTGTTCATTTAAAAAAATCCTACGTTGCTGCCACGAGTAATACTTTTCCTGCAGCACCTCAACAAACTGTATCCTCAGGAGTCCTCTTCCAAAAACCCAACAGACCTCAGGACAAGGCTCTGCCTACAGACCAAATCTTCCACCTCTCCTGAGCTGTATCCAGTGGAAAGCAGAGTGGAAAAGTAATTGCAAACCAGGATTCCTCCAGCTGCATCTTCTACTCTGCCAGAGAGCACCTTTGTCTCTCACTGCACTGAGGACAACCACAGTACTACCTTTGGCATCTCCAGAGGGCCATCTTGCAGGAGAAATGCAAAGACCAAAGCCCCCCTCCAGGTTTCTACAGAGGGCCTAGAGAGGATGGGGCGCGGAGTAGATAGTGTCACAGATTAACCCCATAAAGCCTTTGTTGTCTGGTTAACTGAATTACCAGGACCCAGGGCAGGGAGCTGCCACCTAGATAAGAAGAGTGTGCATGGGTGGGAGGTGGGGCAGCAGAGCATGGGGCTGGGATGGAAGATGGGCAATGAGTTCTTTGCCTTTCAGTGAAAGGTCTTTGTGAGTTAACTGAGACTTTTCTGTGTCTTGGTTTCTTTCCCTTTTGATGTTGGGTATTCAAATTTGTAAGCTCTTCTGGGGGTGGGGGAGCTTGCTTTCACTGCTTACTTTGATATCATTGAAACATTGCCCTTAACTCAAGTCTTTTGTAAACACAACTAACTTTTGGGTTTAGCAACATGTAATTTTCAACACTGGATGGCAGGCGCAAAGGAGGTGCGGCTATAAGACCAGTGAGAATAAATAATCACCTGCTAACACATCCAGGCTGTAATGGTGACAGCCACTGAAGAGGGTTGGCTTGCTAGGACCTTCCCCTAACTCTGCAATTTGTAGAAGGGACAGATGCCTCTCCCCATCATCCGTTGGGGAAAAAGCTCTGGGTGGCCGTTTCCTGTCGTGCTCTGAAACACGGGATACAACCCTGAAAGTCTTAGCCGTGCACATGAAGGAGAGCAAAGCCAGTCTGAAAACAGGACCTTGAGTGTTAACATAATGAGAGTTAACTTCCTCTGTGCTTGTAGAGTGGCTGGAACAATGGGGCTTTGTACACGGCTGGGGAATGTGGGCTACAATAACAGTAATTTTCTGCTTGGAGTACACCCAGCACATTGTGGGCACTACAGAGAATAGATAATGAACAACAACAGCAGCAAATAGGAAGAAATGTTAACAGTTTGTAAATGCCCTAGCAAAAATATTTGCCTCTGGAAACACAGAAGAAACAAACTGTTTAATAAATTGTAGAAAGACTTAAGAGTCCTCATTAGCAGATGGATCTGTTAAGAGAGGAAGGCCCTATCATGCATGTTTGGACAACTACTCCCAGGGGTAATTTCACTGAAGTCTATATCTTCATAGGATCAAGGACTAAAACATTATCTGGGCCTGCTACTGTTCCTACTCATGTCGTTGTTAGGAGCTTTGCTTTAATTTTAACAGAGGTTGTACTAGATCTTCAAAACTTCTGCTCTTTAGAAGAGTCCCAGCACTTCCCTAAGTTTATAACTACTCTTTCAGATATATCTTTGAGGTATTAGAGTTCGCACTTTTACAACTACAGCACTGGACTTGTTATCTAAAGCCTGTTTTTTCTCTCTAGAACATGCCACATGCTGATGTAACATTTGCCACATCACTTAAGCTTGCTCTTCCTCAGCTCTATAAAGCGTGTGTGTGCGCACACAAGTGTGTGGTGGTGATACATCCCTCCAAAATAGGTTGTGTACATTCATTAGCTGATGATTGACCCCTGTGGAGCACTTTTGGCTAAACATAACTGCTGGGAAATGCAAGAATTCTGAGGCTTTTCCCCCATCATCTTATTAATGGTTAAAAAAAAAAAAAAAATCCATGTTAACATTAAAAAAAAAGAAAGAAGCTTGTTTATGCTAAATGTTATTTCAGATTATGGCTTGATGAGATTTTTTTTTTAAAGCATAATAGCTTTGTGAACTAAATTCTATCCCAGGATAAAAATATCCATAGAAGATATATTCCACAATAACTAATTCCCCTGTGTAGACAAGCCTTCAAGGCAACAACTCCAAACAATTTTAAATTAAGTTATAAATCTTACTAGTCCAGCATACTGCATTCTTGGCACAGCAGAAACCACAATGTCCTGAAGAAAAATACACTGTAAGAGCAGTAGATCTACAGCTGGATTTTAAGCTATCCTTTAATGAACATTAGCTAATACAACTGTGAGTTCTGATAGAGACATAAATGCTTGCTCTTATTTGTGCTCAGCAATAAGCTACCACTTGGAACAAACGATTTTTGTGACGTGCCTCTCCTGGAACTGATAATCATGTCATTTAATGCGCATGAAAGAATGACTAAAAATTCAAATGCAGAAGCATCTCAACATGAAGAGGAGGGGAAGAGCTGATTGCTCTAATTATCCCCGTTTCAGTCACCTGGAGGAACAGAGGAAAAGTGACATCAATTTAGGGACTTCCAAATGGCAACTGGTCATGCAAAGGCTAGGAATTACTTGTTTTGAATTAGTTTTTCAAGAACAAAGAATTAAAAAAACAAAATCCATAAAAACAGTGCGGATGAGCAGACTTTACTGGCCACTGGTGATCGCTTTCCTTGTCTTTTTTTCAGCATCTAATGTGATGCCAATAGAAGCGAGCAGAAGTAATGGCCTCTTTAGCTCTAACGAGACCCATCTATCTCCAAGAAAGAAAGATTTCCCCAGCTACAGATTTATATCCAGCTTCATCTCTCACAAACAATTTGACTGTTCTGACTCTCTCCTTTTCAAGGAAAAACTGTTACTTGACATCACATTTCCACTCCTGGGTCAGATGTGGTTTATTTTCAACAGCCCGGTATACGGCCCTGCATAGCAAGCGGGAACTGCCATTAGAGCACAAAGCACTGTTTCAGCTGCTGAGAGCTCCAACCAAGTGCTGGCTGCTGGCAGCTTTGAGACAACCCCTTGCATTAAGGTGCCCTACTTTTCCTCCCCAAAGAGCAAACCCGAGTCCCTTGCCCATTCTCTTGCACTCTCTCACCTTTAATTTGAACAGTGGCTGTCCGAGATGAAGACAATCCTTTTACGTTGTGAGCTTCGCAGGAGAAAACTGTGCTTTGATTAATACCTGGAGATCAGCCAAGAAAAGGAAAGGAAACACAAACAGCTATGTAATCCAGCTTCAACCTTCAGCAGAATTTCAATTATGTGTGACATGCAGCTCAAGCTGTACAGGCTATTGGAGGGCTGAGCTGGGTGCCAATCCAAGGCACGTGGATTTCAGTGTAACTAACGTGCTAAACACATTTTTAATGGAGAGAGTATGGCAATGTAGAAAACCTTCCATGGGAGCTTCAGAAAGCACTGAAAAAGAAGGATGAATGTGGCAGAACAGCAGCTCGCATTGCTCAGTTAGTTATGTCCACTTCTTACATTCTGGTGAGTGTCTTTGGAGCGAGCAAGGATCATGCTGAACCGTGTGCTTATACAAGGCCCAATGCTCTGGACCTCAGGCTGCCATCGGAGCAACAACCATCTTCTAACTGGGCTATAAGCCCAGGCAAACTTCCAACCAGACACTGCAGATTTCAAGCTAATGCCCACCTGTCCCTCACCTCGCATCAGACTTTTCAAGACATGCAAAGGAAGTGGAAGTAAAATGCTACCGCAACAGCACTGAGGCACTTTCCAGGGGTGACAGAAGTGAGGATTACGCTCCCTCTCTTCTGTGAGCATCCATCCATCCCACAGGGCCTGAACATGGATCATACTGATGTCCAGCTGCTCCAAGATGCATAGAGGTATTGCTACTTAATCAGAATTGAGACAGATTTGCAAAGCTGCCTGGAGAAGTGTGTCCAGCATACGTTTTCACTTGACTTGGCCCCCAGTTGCCTTATAGGGCTCTAGCTGAGAAAAGTTAAGGACTGACACACTATGGGCACACAGTTTAGGAGGGAAAAAGACTTCAGAGCTGCATGGAGCAGCTTGCACAGTGTCTGTCTTTGCCCTTTGATTCATCTCCCAAGCCCGAGACTAACAGCATTGCAAAGAAGGTGTAGTGGAAGAGAGGAGAGACTGCTATAAAATGAAAGAGCAAGTATTTTAGCTTCTTCCATTCATCCCAGTGAACCAGAGGAAAATGCTTCCAGCAGGCTGAAGGCCAGGCAGCAGAGCAGAGCAGCACCTGATGTGGTAGGCATGTCCCAAAGACAGAACCAAACACAACTCTGCCCTGAGGAAAACAAAAAACACACCACAAACCAAGATCTCCTTGCTCTCTCGTGCATCGCCAGCACTGCTTTCCAAATACAACAATCCTTTTACCAAACCAACTGCTTGCTGAACCTTCTAGATGTTTGCTTTCTAGCCAGTACTTTACTATTTCAGAATTTGATACTTTCTTTAGCTAGCATTGCTTGTTTTCTTACCAACCATCTTTTTTGGCATGCTTTAGCAATCTGACCATGCAGCTTGTGTCTTGCTGCATTTTTTCTGTTGCAAAGACCTACCCAAGGGACACCCCAAAGAACACTTGAAAGGGGCGAAGAAAGGTGCTGCAGATGAATATATATAATAACAATTCATCTGGAGAATCACTAGGAGCAGATGTCCTTCTTCAGGCCTCCATGCCACTGTCCCAACAATGACAGAAGTTTTGTAAGGCACTGTGGGATGAGTTCAGTGGAAGAAGGGAGACTTATTTTTTATTGTCTTTCCCCTCTCGACTATCAATCTTTTCACGTTCCATTTCAACAGGCAGATTATATCATAAGGGAGCAGTTTTCATTTCCAACTTGGAACAGCATCGAGTGGCTACGTAACAGAGGGAGCAGATGATAAAACCACTGCAAATCACAAACCAGGTTTTGATTTGCATATAAATTAGGTTCTAAGGGAAGGCTTAATAGGATTGGATAGCTCAAAGGATGGCCAAGGATGTACAGAAAGAAACTCTCCCCGGGTGTAACTGTATTAACACTGATGAAGAGGCCCCGGAGACGACTCTTAGCCGTAAAATCTTTTCTTTCTAAATAGCTAGTTCAACTTTGGGCTGCTGAGAATAATAAAACAGCAGCAAAGAGAAGAAGTAACACAAAGCTGTTGGACAACAAACTAGAATAAAGTTACCTTTAGGAGGTAACTACAAGAATAGCTGCTGTCAGGTCCTGGTAGAGATACATTGCCCTTTCCTGAAAGTGGGCTGAAGAGAGGCCTGAAAACCTACTGGCTCCTGAGTTCTTCAGCTGACGCTGCTGGGGAAGGCAGTCTTACCACCGTGCACCTAGTGCTCGCTCTGGGGCGAACCTTGATCTCTGAGGATATCAACCAGCCCACTTCAGCACCAATACAACCACTCTAAAAGTGTCAAACAATTACATGAGGCAGTCAGGTTTTAACGATAAGAGCATCCAGCAAGCCTGCAAGAACAGAGAGGGGAGGGAAGAGAGGGGAGAGCAGTGTGTGACATGGCTGTGCACAGAAGGAAGAGGTGGCATCTGTTATGTGTGAATGCTTGGAGATTTCCAAGCCAAATGTCACCAACAGAGACACGTAATATAACCATAAACACCCTCCATGAGGTGGAACAAGAGAGGCACCCAATGCATCATCTGTCCAGTAGCATCCTTACCACAGTGCCAGCCCCACCCAAGCTCTCCAAGAGCCTGTGCACCTCAAGCCAGCAGAAAATACACAGAGCAACGACCACCCCTCGAGATGATCTGGCTTTATATGCGATCATGATCTCTCAACCCTTGATGTACAGTCAAAGACCATTCTCACACTATGTGGCTACCCGGCATCACTAGGCATGATCAGAAGAGAGCTCTCCTCCTCTTCTGATGCTCAAAGTGACCCCCTGCATTGGCAGCAGCCTTACCTGACACATTTAAGATGGAGGGGGAGATGTCTGGAAGCCCCACTCTAGAGTCTCCCATCCACCAGACAATTGTCACTGGTTCAGGGGGACCAACAGCAGCACAGGCCATATGAAATGGGGCATTAGGGGACACGGACACATCCTCAGGTTCCACAGTAAAGTAGGGCACACCTAGAAAAGCAACAGACAAGTGATAATAACTGAAGAGACTCCTTCTGTCTCTTGTTTATTTCCACTGATACCAGTGCCCAACACTGGACAGCCATCTGCCCTGCCCCTATGCCTAATCCGACTCCCTCTAAGCCCTTCACAAGAACCAAGGGTCAGATATGCTGGATCACGTCAGGGCATGAATGTCTACATACTCCCACTAGAAGAAGTTAGAGAGAAAAAGAGTGAAAATGCCTTTGAAAAACCTCTTTCACTGAGTCTCCTTCAAGACTCCCCTATGAAGTAGCTTTTAGTGGCAGTATTTGCTCAGTTTTTCGGCCAGAGAGACTGGAGTTTAAAGAGGCAACAGTCAATAAGTTTAGCAGCAGCAGACACCACTTTCAAAAGCTACCTAATCCAGCTGCAGATATTTCTTGCCACGCATTAAAAACTGAAGCTTGTGAATGTGTTGAACTAGCAGCTGTAACAAGCCCATGAATGAGGGAAGAATCCTCCCGGTGAGAGACTGGGATCATTTACAACGCTCTCTCCACAGCTTAATTGACTGGAGCCACCTTCCAGCACACTCCGACACGATGAGAACCAGGCTGCCTTGGAGTTAGGGGTAATTTGTTTCAGAGCTGAAGGCTATCCATGGACACAGCTCTCTTGATAACTATCCGTTCCCCACTGTGGAAAGACTCCTGCTTATTACAACAGGCCTCAGATCAGGCCCATAGGGAGCAAGACACAGCTGCAATGCTAACTACCTCAGGTCATCTCTAAGTGGCAATAGCCGAGCGTAACTCAACACATCAAGAGATGTGGTTCCTCTCCTGGGCGGTGCCAAAACTCCTGCGGTTTCAGTGCTCCAAACCAGTAGCACAAAATTCACCAGCCATCAGCACCAGCGCTGACCCTGCAGGACAGCCAGCACGTGCTTCTGGTGGCTGGCGGAGGAGCTGAAGGCCCAGAGAAATGCCGAGCTCCATCTTACGCTCAAAATGTCGGGTGTCAAGCGCAGCCGCTACCAACTGCGTCTACACCAAAATGAGGTATTCTCAGCTGGAAGAAGCGTGCTCTGAAAACTGCTGATCTGCTGCCTCACAGAAACAGAGGAACCGACAACATTGTGCATTCACGTGCTTAAATTACACTGCCTGTCCCTGGCCAAAGATGACAGGCCCAAGCGGCTCCAGTTGGTGCGGCAGATGCTGAGTGCCTCCAGCAGCAGGCAATTAATGTAGGTGCCTAAATACGGATTTAGAAGCCTAACGCTTGACATTCCCCCTACACTCCAGTTGAAAGTGGTGTCCTCAGTCTTTCACTGATCATCAGTTGCTGTTTGTGTCTTTCGGGTGGCAGTTTCTCTGTGCCTTCCTCGCCTCGTTGCCACTCCCTTTGGAGTGGCAAGTAAATGAACAAACTGAAACAGGTCTAAAAATAGGTCACTTCAGGAACGATGGTGCCTATTTGTGCAAAGGTTAATGCTCAATACAGGTATATCCACCATCATGACTTACTGCTGGGTTTTGCTTACATGTTTATTTTTTTTATTGCAGTCATACATAAACAATAAAAGTGAATAAACTTTCTAGATACCAGCTGTGACACCTCCACCTGCTTTGCTCTCCTTCTCCAAGGAAGATTAGAAGGGAAAATACCGCTGTTTCTTCTACCTGTTAGCAGGATTCCTGCCTCCTGTCCCTTTGGCACGGCACCCAAAGTAACCTTTCGGGAGAATCCTGCCCAGCTCGGCAGGTTTTCTCACTTTGGGATCAGCCAACCAGATCTGACAAGACCACAATTAAAAACTCTCATATTTTAGGGAGTGCAGCTGACTCATCCATCTCAGGAACTTGCACTGCCTCCGTATGTATGTTACCTGGATACCTCAGTGCCTCTGACACATTTAGCCTCCCAGTTCCTGGTACAAGAGGTGAGTGCCGGCACCCCCCTTTCACAAATGCACCACAGAGGCACTGAGCAGCCAACAGGCAGGGAATCGCTGGCAAAGCAAGGAAATGAGCCTGTCTATTCCCTGTTCCAAGCCAGCACCCAACCTACGGGGCTGATTTTTTTTTCTACAGCTCAGTTTTTAGTCAGTGTTAATGCAGGGGGATATGTCCACTCAGGTGTGGCTGGGGCTCTGGCTGTAGACAAAACAGGGGCTAACAGCCCTGGGAACAGCCGCATGGTCAGAGGTGTAATTTCAGAGGGAAAGTTCTGTAAGAAACATAATCCATATTTTTAAGACGGTCACACTCCACAGTGTGCCTCTTAGGTTACCTCCCTGGGCACTGAATGCTATCATGTTCTCAGTAAGGCCAGAGTCTAGTTTCTAAACCAGAAAACAGTTTCAAAATAATTTTGTTTTTGTAAATTCTGAGGAGTGTTTCATAAGATCAGACTTTTTAGCTGTATTACAAAGACAGTTCAAATACCATCACTACAAGTTCTGCCTGATACAGACTACCTAAGCGGATCTCAAGGCAGATATTAGCACAGAAATCCATTCTAGCTCACTTTAAGTTACATCACCAGTAGTTCACAGTTGTTTTGTGTGGTACACTAAAGGGTGTCAGCACCTACAGAAGGCTGCAAATGATCAGAGTAAAGATGCCCTCTCAGTCAAAGGGGGCAACAGCTGTTATCAGTACAGCAACCACTTGTAGACAAGACAAAGCCAGTATGTCCAGGGAAGAAATACGTACAGAGATAACAGTGGGACTGATAGGCTTTTGCATTCCCTGGTGTTTTCTTATGCTAATAGCTGACACATTTTTAAAAAGCCACACCTCACCACTACTGGTTATTTTTTTAATTTTTTCTACTGTCCTGGTTTCATCCGGGATAGAGTTAATTTTCTTCTTAGTAGCTAGTACAGTGTGTTTTGGATTTAGTGTGAGAATAACGCTGATAACACACTGATGTTTTAGTTTGTTGCTAAGTAGCGCTTATCCTAAGTTAAGGATTTTTCAGTTTCCTATGCTCTGCCAGCATGCAGGTGCACAAGAAGCTGGGAGGAAGCATGGCCAGGACAGCTGACCTGAACTAGCCAAAGGGATATAAGGGATATTCCATACCATAGAACATCATGCTCAGCATATAAACTGGGGGGAATTGGCCAGGAGGTGCAGATCACTGCTCAGGCATTGGTCAGCACATGGTGAGCAACTGCATTGTGGATCACTTGTCTTTTCTTGGGGGTTTTGGGGGTGGGTGTTTTTGTTTGGTTGGGTTTCTTTATTATGTTCCTTTTCATTACAGTTATTAGTATATTTTCTTCTTCTTGTTGTTAGTATTACATTTTATCTTACTTTAGATGTTAAATCATTCTTATATCAACCTACAAGTTTTCCTCCCCTCCCCCTCCTCCTCCCCCCCCAGTTCTCCTCCCTGTCCCACTGGGAGGGTGGGGAGTGAGTGAGCAGCCTAGTTGCTGGCTGGGCTTAAACCATGACATCCACTGACTCCCATTTCACATGATTACATGCTCAGTTCAATAACTAGCTTCTGCTTTTCTCAGAAAGGCGATTAGTTGCATTTTTTTAGCTTATGTTTCCACTGTAAGCTTTGGCCTTCATCCTCAACACTCCCCCTTACCCTGCTGCAGTTGGTTTTTGTGACTTTGATATTTTTTGCCTGTTCTATCCAGAAGGGCTCCGTTGTTTTTCAGAAGGCTTAGCACACTGAGCTACCCAATCACTCCTAACACACCCACTATGCAACTACAGCCACCTCTGGAGCAGGCCATGGTAATTGGAATAGAAATGGAAACTGCACAATAGAGAGCGTTTTAAGCTGTAAACAATGTTCTCCAGTTGAAACTGCACCTGAAAATTTAGGTGGATGAAAGCCTGGGATTTACAGAAGGCAGCAGGGTAAGTGTTCCTCTTCCTATGAGAACTGCTATGAATGTTTCCACGGCTCTGAGCAAGTGAGACCTTTGCTGCAAAACACCCAGACCACATCACCTCCCACGGCACCCTCCCTGCTCCCCCTCTTTAAGACTGTTGATTCAGCTCTGGCCTAAAGTGTTACCAATTACATCCAAAAAGCCACTTCTTGCTGCAAATGCACTGTTCCTGTCAACTTCCTCACCAAATATTAAGCCATCCTATGAATACTAGCTTCTGAGGATCTAACATAATCGTGGCTCAAGGGAAATGAAACTAGCAACAGTAAGAAGCCACCAATCCACGCTGCCTTGGGCGACTTTTGGGCAACCATGTAGAAGTTACTCTTTATCAGACAAGACTGGACAAAACAGTGCCACATGGAACAGTCACAGCAATGAAGCACTGATTTACAGCACTTCTCCCAAAACTCAGAATTGGGCTAAAACTGTACCTTGCCCTCAAAGACCTGTTTGGCTGATACACAGAATGAGGCTGTGTGACCCTGCTTTGAGAAGTGGGTTGGACCAGATGATCCCCCATGGATCCCTTTCAATCTGAACTATCCCAACATTCTACAAATTATTTGGAGATGAAAGCAACAACAGATTGATGGGCTGGAAAGAAATCTGTGTGCATGAAAGGATCTTGTTTCCTAACGTGCCAAAATAAAACCAGAAGGTAATGCACTGACAGCTCCTCTCCTTGAAGCTACTCTCCTATTTCTTACTCCTGCTCTGTAGCAATCTCACTGCAGTTAGTAGCAATGGTTCAGAGCCAAGAAGCCCATCACTGGAGCAATCTGCTCTCACTACTTCCACCTAGAGCACATTGGTGGGTCATCCCTGAAAGGAAACCAGCACTACTACTCCTCCTTACCTTCCACTATGAGCCACACTTGCTGTGATTCTTCCTTCTTCCCCCCGTTCTCAACCTGGCACCAGTACTTCCCAGAATCTGTCCGCTCGACGGATTTCAAGCTGAAAAAAGTCAAAAGCCATATCGATATTTTACGTGGATAAAGCATGTTTTTGCCCCAAAGGACCCTCCAGTGTTCGGCAAACCAGATGCACGGACAACATCCACTGAGACGCAGCCAGCTCTGGGGAGGAGGGTAACAGCCAGCCAGCACAAAGCGCGTGGCAAAACAGCGGAGACGGGGGGCTCCTCTCTAAAGTGGGTGGAGGGAATCCTCAGCAGAGCAGACAGCCTTCCTCTGAAACATCCTCATAGAAAGCCCATCATCTGTGTCCTCTGAGGATAGGAAGGGGTTGGTCATCTTGATCCTGAATCGTGATTCTAGCTAGCCTTCAAGAGCAACAGCTTGGCCTACAATGTCTGAGCTAGCAGGAAACTCCAAATCGCAAGCCTCCAACAAGCCTGACTGTTTTGTCTCAAATAGGTGACAGGACTGCTGACAGCCTCATACAGGAGCAGATGGGTCAGAAAAGGGTCCCCCCTTGCCTCAACGGCACTCAGCGTTATTCTTATCCCAAGAGCACCTCACACTGCAAAACTCCTTGGGCCTCTCGATTTGGGATTTCAAGGGTTTACGCTGGCCTACGCCAGCACAGGACCTCAACCTACAAACTCTTCTGGGTGCTCCCTTGCTCAGCAACAGCTCCCCTTCTGAGAAGATGCATCCAAGCAAGGGAAGGCAGCCACAGGGACTGAGCAGCATTCGAGTCGTAGGCCTCTGGTTCCGGGGAGAAATTCTGCTCCTTGCTCCACTGCTGGAAGTCTGCGGTATCCTCACTTGCTGTTAGCAACACGAGGCTAGCACGGTGAGTAAGGGCAGAATTTGGTCCCAAAGCAACAAGGTCTCCGCTACCAAAGGCACCAGTGTGACTCTGAGCGCCTGTCAATGTACAAATGCTGGTTGCCCCCCGTGGGATGTGCAGCCATGCGTCTGCTGCCATGCAGGGATCCTCAGCAGATCTGATGCCCGCCTTTCTAACGCTAGCAGTCCGCCTTGGGGAAGGGGAAGAACGTCTCAGGAAGGAAGACAGAAAAGGGAGAGTGTTTGCTGAAATGCACAAAATGGACCCACTACAGCCTGATTTTCAGAGCTGTACCTTCAAATGGCATCAGCTGTCCTGCCCATCCAGCCGCATGTTCTGAAACACAGCGATCACAGCAGAGAGTCACACAGTGGGTGGTAGAAATGATCACTTTAGGAGAAGAAAGGAAAAAGGAGAAAAAGATACGGACACATCTAGATTTAGCACCCTAACTTAGCCCTGGTGCTGCAGAAAGATCTCAGTGGAGGAAAGCAAGAGGTGAGAAAGGAGATCATCAGACTGAGAGATTGTGAGGGGCAAAGAGAGTTAACTGGTGGAACTGGGGTAAGTAAACAGCATAGTTTCAAGACAAACTGTTTCCATAACATAATGTTATGAAATAGTTTTACTGGGCACTGGGGGGGGGGGGGGGGGTCCTATCAAAATGTTTCTTACAGGCAAGCTTTAGCACAGGGACTTTTAGTTGCTGGAATTGGAGACTCTGTGCAATGTCAATCCAAGAAACCTAACAGGAGATGAAGCTGGAGCTCAGGGAAGAGTGATTCTCAGTCAGTCAACAGTTTTGAATCCCCACAGTGATGGCATGTTTGCTTGTTCAAGCTCTCTTTATGCATAAAAAAAAAAAGCCAGAGCAGAACCTTGGGTCTTGTTTAACTCAGTACTTCCAGAACTAGCCGACATCCCTCTTCTGCTGAAATAAAAGCACAGAGAGCTGCTTTGCCGAAGAGAGTTTTTGCGCCTCTGAGTGGGGCAGGACAGATACCATGTAGTGTAAACGTATTAGGAAAGTCTCTGCAAAATGACTCGGGGACGGTTCAGGTGACAAACACTCCTCCCCAAAGAAAGGAAGAGGATGTAGTCCTGGGAGTCTCATTTCAATTAACAATCCTCACCCTTTAGGCAGACTGACAGCTCAAGAGAGACAGTAAGAGAACGGAATGAGTATGAGAGAGAAAACCTATTTATATAAGTCAGACCTTAGTCTTCCTAAGTGTTCCTGCACGGCAGAACAAGATGAACAAACAAGGCGAGAACATCCTTTCACCTTGAAGTCACGTCTCGAGCATCACAAGCATTAGCAAAGCACCTGTCACCACAGTAGTCGGGAAACTAATATGGTTCTACTGCAGAAAACCTCAGCCCTCAGTGGCATCAATTCTGCTCTCAGTTATGCCCTTGCCACAGACTGAACTGCAGACCTAAGGACCCTGCCCGCCAAGGGCACTGCAGTTGCATAGATATAGCTGACAGCAGAAAACTGTGCAATAGTTTCCGCGATATTCTTCCTTCTCTGCGTCTGTTGTACCTGAGGAAGCCGATCCAGTGTTCTTCATCTACTGGAATGTACACCTGGTCTACGCTTTGCACCACTGCTCCGTCCTTGATCCACAACATCTCGGGATCTTCCATTCCCTCGAGGCTGCAATTTAGTTTCACGGGTTGACCCTGGGACACCTTTAATTTGATTGGAGATCCTGTAAATTTCATACCTAAAAAAAAAATACTACTCCGCCCCACCCCCAGAAGAAGGGGGGTTGGAGTACAGCAAATTACTCTAGGTTGGTGGTCTGGTATTACACACCCTACCAGCACACACTGCAGAGGGGTCTGTTAGTCTCAGCACTACTCTACTACGTCTGCTAAGCAATAGTCAAAGGCAAGCACTGAAGGCACAACTGCTGGAGAAAAGTGGTGGCTTAGTGTGTACATGGGGCTTTTTTCAACTCATGTAACAGCAGGGTGAGCTTCTGCAGAGCAGTGCCCAGGCAGAGCCAGACAGAAACGCTGGGAGCTTTGCCGTGTCAGTGATCGAGCAGCGCTAAGTGTGTTCGCTCAACAGGGTACCACACCTCCCTCTTTTCCCCAGGCTTGAATTTCAGCTATGGTGTTCCTGTGCTGCTCAGAAATCATCGTGCTTGCTCCATTGTATGCACTTGTAAAGAGCTGGGATACGAGAAAGAATCAATTATGTCTTGTTATTCAGCATACACTCTTCCTCTGCATTACAGAAAGCTTCTCTGCAATTTGCAAACCCATGAAAGCAAAGCCTATTCCACAGCATACCGCACCAAGGAGCGGAACTGTTTACAGAACAGATATTTCTGTTGCGTGACGTGGGTGTGTGCTCAAACGAGCCTCCGTGACCCTTCAGTCCAGCTAAAGGACCACGCTGTGCCCAGAGCTATATAGTTGCGACCCCAAAGCAGCAGGGCCAGAGTCGGTGGAACTGCTCAGGTTTACATTGACACAGAAGTGATCAGAATTTGGCCCCAAGCACTGTTACATGTGTGGGTGGATGGGGAGTGTTTCCCTCAAGCAGAAGCGAATACATGGAATGTGTTACCATGAGAAAACACGGAAGCCAACTATAGAAGCGCATTTAAGGAAGAAAGGCATATAAAGGAGGAACCAGAGGATCAAAGGAGACCGTGGGAAAGCAGGAAGGTGGAAAACAAATGTGAAGCTAGTTTTGTTAGGGAGAGTGGCCGTTTCCTATGCAGTGGCACAGGACTGACAGACCAGAACAGGTCTAGCCTCGCTCAATATTAATGCCCTAGCAGTGGCCTCCACATCCTTCAGAGAAAAATTACTCCAGCGCTCTTGTCCAGCCACGTACCACAGTACATTACAACTTCACCCAGTTCACTGGCTGGTCAGCTTCTCACAGGATGCCTCGCTAGCCTACAGAGCCAGACAGAAAAACGCCAGTTGTGAAATCCAGAGCGCTGCTAAGTAAGCAGCCCTGTTGCTCTTGAACTCTGTTACAGCCTTCCCAGTGATCAAATACAGATATTTCTCATGTGCCACCTCCCTTCTTGCCTCATGTGCCACCCTCCCACAGCCAGGAGGGCACCACCTCACAAGGCAGAGCAACAGCAGAGGGACTCGCAGCGTGGTTCTAACAGCTGGAAGAAGGGGGAGCCAGGACTGTGGGACCAGCCGGTGCTCTGCCACTTGCAGCTGGCACCCAGCAGAGCACCAGTGGTCCAGGAGCAATCCCAGAACACAGGCAGAAGGACTTTACTCCTTTCCTTACCGAGATCCCCCAGCCTGTTTACAGCTGGTTTCCCACACCCTTCTATCTGCTGTTATTAATTCAGCAAATTCACAGAGGGCACTGGAAAACTGGTCGGATGATAATTTTAGTTCAGTTGCTACAGCTTGTTTGCTGGGCTAAGGATTTAATCACCTTGGGTGAGGATGATCTAACCTCACATTACTTAACTCACCTGTAACACAAATGACATGTCCCAGTGCATGCCAGAAAGCATCCTCCCTTTCACCACTCACAATACTGGAATAAAACATGAAAGCTTTCTAGCAGCTCTCTCCGTGTTACAGAAAACTGATGCAGCCAGGCTGCTGAACGCACGCACAAATTGACAGACACTTTCATTACAGGTGCCTTCATGGAAAAGCAAACTACTCAGCTTTCCTCAGACTGCCCTGCTGAAAGAGTTAGCCACAAACTAAACAAAGAAGTGTTGTTAGAGACCCTTTATGGTTTCCAGCTCCCATACAAATTAATGATGTAGGATATTAACATACAGTACAAGCGTTCAGCCCGAGTTGTAATTCTCCACATCGCCCAAGTATAATCCCTCCGTCAAGATCAACTGAGATGACGGCATGCAGATTGGGGGTTTTTAATAAATTCACAGGTTTTTGACAAAGATCCAGTTTTAGCTGCAGCATCTCTTCCTGCAGGTATCAGGAAGAAGCACATAGGAGGCCAACATGGATTTTAATTTCCACTTGTTCCTCCTTCTACTCTCCCACTCACCATTTCTTATCTGATAACGTTCTTGCCAGCGCAAGAAATAATCTCATCCAAATAGGTTCCTCCAAGCCTTACCTGTAAGAGCTGCAGTAAGTTGAAATGTATAGCTAGGAAATAAAATTGCATTAAATTTCTTATCAAGCAGTCATCTTACAGAACTGACAGCAAACGAACATACTAGTTGCCAAAATACGTGACATATCTGCTTGCTTGTTTTTTAAGCTTCCCACCTCTGAATATTTTGATTCCTAGGAACAGAAGTATGATTTTGTGGAGTTATTTTGGGAGTGGGGAGAGAAGATGTCTACTCATGCACGCAAAGGGAAAGGCTTTTCGCCTCTCAGGCTGCTTAGGTTCCCTGGTCTAGCGATGCAACCTGTACCACAGGCTCTCCAGCTCAGTGTCACTGCACGCACGTTGCTCCACAGGCAGCGCGGAGCCCAAACTCCCGGTGAAGTCGGCAGGAGGTTCGCCCGGGCGCAGAGAGGCTCTCCCACGCTGCCCTTCCCTGCCCACCCGGGGGTGAAACTTCGGAAAATGAGTTCAGGAGGGGGGGAAAAAAAAAAAAAAACAAAAAAACCCAAGCCACCAAACCAACAACAAAAGCCCCTCAGGAATGCCTTAGAGCCCGGCTTTCCTCGGCGACGATCCGCGCTAGGCAAATACCAGAGCGATGCCTCCGCAAACAACGGGGAGGATTATCTGGGTTTGCGACTTACAACTCCGGGCTTGCAGGCAGGCGGGCGAAGCTGGCAGCACCCCGCACAGCCCGGGCTCCCCGCCGGGCACCGCCGCCTCCCGAGAGCCACGTCGCTGGCCCCACAGACGCGGCGGAGCCCCCCGCGCCCGGCCGTGAGTGGGGACACACAGGCGGACACAAAACGGGCCGGCCCCGACCCCCACCTGTGGCTTGCCCGAGGCCCTGCGGCCGCCCCACCGGGAGGACCCCTCGCCACGCCGCCTCTGCCCGGCGACCGGTGCCCGTGCAGCCGAGCCGCTGTCGCCCTCAGCGGGCTGCCGACACCTGTAGAGCCGGCGCGGCGGGGGAGGGACGGGGACCCGGCCGGCGGCGGGGAGCGGGCCCGCCGCCGCCGCCGCCGCCGCCGGGGCAGGCCACCCCCCCCCCCCCCCGCCCCGGCCACAGCCCGTCGGTGGGAGCCGTGCCCCCGCAGCCCCTCTCGCCGCGCCCAGGGCTCTCGGGAAGACGCTGCCCCGCCACCCCCGGCCCTCAGCCGCGGCGAGCGGCAGCGGCCACCCCTCCCAGCCCCGCCGCCGCCGCCGCCGCCGCCGGGCGGGCCGTCAGCCCCTCTCACCTGCCACGGAGGCGACGTCCCGGAGCGCCGCAGCCCACAGTCCCAGCAAGAGGAGCCGCGGGATGGCCATGCTCCGCTTCAGCTCCATCGCTCCCGCACCACCATCCTCCCCCCAAGCTGCCGGCGCCGCGGGGGGCTCCCACCGCCCAGCGCAGGCGGCGACAGCGGTGTAAAAGCGGCCCGGCGTCGCCGATCGCCACCGGACTCCCCCCGGGAGGCTGAGGGGACGCTCAAACTTCTGGCTGCGGCCCCGCCGGGGCGGAGCGGGTCGGTCGGGTCGGGTCGGGTCCGGTCGCCGCCGCCGCCGGGCGGTCTCCCCCTGCCGGCGCGCAGCCGCCGCGGCGCCGCTCGGCGGCTCCGTCCGTCCGTCCGTCCGTCCTCAAGCCGCCGCCTTCTCCTCCAGGAAATGGCGCTCTCGGGCGGTCACCGCCGCGCTGTGCTCCCCCTCTGACATCACGCTCATGAATATGCATGAGCCGGGCGCCCGCCGCCCCCGAAGCGGCGAATCACCGCGCGCCCGCCGCCCCCGCTCCACCGCCCCGGGACGGGACCGGGAGGGAGGGAGGGACGGGACGGGACGGGACGGGACGGGGGGGGGGACCGGGTCTGGAGGCGGTGTGTGTGTCCCGTCCCCGTCCCTTCCCCGGGGGGGGGGGGGGGGGGGGGGGTGTGCTGCTCCACCGGGCGGCCTGGTTTGCCAGAGCGCCGGGAGGGGGTGACCCACATCCGCGGGAGCTGCCGGGGCACCGGGCAGGGTGGGGGGGAAAGCGGGTCGCTTATTCCCCTACGTCCATATGGAAGCAGGAGGCCAGCCTGGCCCCCTCGCAAGCCCCCGTGCACCCTCCTGCTCCCCAGTTTCGGTGGCTGGGCCTCTCCGGCTCCCTGCCTCAGCCACGCTTCCCTCACTGGCCGGACTCCGGCTAGTGGGGCTACTGGCCAGCCCGTCCATCCCGGTGCCTCCTACGTGGAGGAGGACCGGCAACGTGAGGAGATCCAGCCGTGCCCTACAAGCAGGATCAGCTCGGCCTTGCCCTCTTTTCCGCTACTGGAAAAGTAGGGAGAGAGCTGAGGAAGGAGATCCCTGCTGCCACAGAGTTACTAGCACGGCGTGGAAAAAGTCACCGGCAAACAATTTGAAAAAAACCTGGCGCTGCCTTCCCGTAGGAGTTACGGTGAGAATCTGGGTTGAAAGGCGCCATAAGGAGCAATATCGTTACAACACGATGCAGCTTTCCAGCTCTGCCACAGCCGTTGGTGTGCAAAACGCTTACCCAGCGGCTCCTGCAAGACTCCGGAAACCTTGGCTTAACGGAGGAGCGCAGGGAAACTGCGTTATCCCCATCAGGGGGATGGAGAAACTGAGGCACGACAAGCTCACATCATTCAGTCCCAAACTCTGATCTTCCCCCGCCCCCAGCCATTTGCATTTCTGGTAGGAATTCCCAGGGGACTGGAGCAACGCCAAGAAGATTTCATAACTGGAATGGAAATGTCACTCCCTCCCCAGCGCCTCTCGCCGCAATGAGGTGGCCGGGAGGAGACACTGACAAGCCACGCACCCGAGAGCATGCGGGAAGCCTGGGTGCTCTCAGGGACGGGAAATCGTGACCTGCCTCTTGCCAGGATCACGACGGCTCTTGCTCGGGCTGAGAGGTTCTGCACCAGTGTTTGCTAAAAGCTTCACACGCGCTTGCTGTCGCTGCTCGCTCTCCCCCGTGTATCCATATATACCCATCTCTCCGGGTGTGCCGCGTGTTTCTGCACTTATTCATGGCGATAGCGCCTTCCAGAAAGTAGCTACTTTTGCAGCTTTTAGTTGTTTCCATGAGAAAAACGAACGGCCATTAGAATAATGCTGCATTTCCACGGCGTTTTCCTTCTAAGAGTTTCTTCCAGCCTTACAATTACAGAGGCTTACAGCACTACGCTGGCCCTGTGGGCTCAGGAAACGCTCCGGTGTCGAAGCAGGAGAGAGGAGGCACAGGCGAGCGTTGTGACTTGGCCAAGCCTGTCCAGGGATGCAGCAGCCAAGAGAGACTTGACTCCACACCGTGTGCCTGGAGCACGCCTCTACCTCGACGGGCATGTTGTGCTTCACCCAAATGTCATATGTGATGCTCTCAAAGGCTCGGGGAAGGAAAAAGGGAAGGGAGCTTTTATCTGCAAAGAGGAGTACCTGATAGAAAGTTGCTGTGGCAAGGCACAGGCCAGACTCTGGGCTGGTGTAAGAGAGCAAAGCTTTGCTGGAAGCAGTAGACCAAAGGGAGTTTTCCCCGGCTGGGGATCTGGCTTCGGCTCTTCTGAGAAGGGCTTTGTGTCACCGGTGATAGGCAGGAAGAGCCACATGAAAATTGGACTGAAATCCTGCACGCGCTGCCAGTTGGAGTGCAAACTGCTGTGGGAAAACTTACGGAGGAGTGCAATATTACCGTGCAGAAACCAAAGGAACTGGTGAATCTGAAATGCTTTTAGGAACTGAAGACAAATAAACTCTCTCGGCCTCTGATGCCACTGAAGGAAGCAACGTGGCTTTGTTCTACGGGCCATAACACCAGCGGCAGTGCGCGCTGCTCACGCGCAGCAGCGACTTATAAATGTCTGTGCACACAGCACGGTGGCTTATAAATATGCCGGTGCCTCCCTGGCTTAGGCCCTTTCCTTACTTCTGTTGCGATAGTGTGTCGTCACATCTCACTGGACTTGCTGGGCGGTGTAGGCATGTTCTAGAAAATGCCTGAAGAGCTGCACAGAAATCAAGAAGTGAATTCCCAGTGCTGGGAGACTTCTGAAGACAAGGGAGAAGGAAAAAGGAAGAAAGGAAGAGCGGGAGTGAGGGAGGAGAGAGAAAAGGCAGGAGGGAGAGAAGTATTTGCTGGATGATTTCTCCTCCCTCTGCTGTTCAGCCTCTTCTAATTATTGAGACCCAAGGACAAGGATGGGTTATCCCAGTGAGAAAGCACCCCAAACCACCCATTTCCACATGAGAAACCATAGCCCTAAAGGTTCAGCAAAAGCCGCTGGTGCGTGCCACTACTCCATCCTCGAAGCAGTCAGTCTGCAACTGGATGCAAAATCCCTGTGTTTTGTACAAGGTGTTTTCCCTAGAGCTCCCTGGTTTGCACTCGGATTCGAGAACCTATCCGCTCCACCCTCTGACTTGGGATTTGAAGAGCAGCGTTATCCCCTCCATTGCCAGGGGACAGATCGCTCATCCTGCATCGGGAAGCTGTGGCAACAGCAGGAGCGACGACGAAGTGGGTTTTGGGGGTTGGAGGAGTAGCTGGCTCTGCTCTCTGGGGTAGGAGACCCAGGATGGCTGTTCAGGTGCTTCCTGAGTGGGTGATCTGTTGAAACCAGCATGTTCAGCCCCAGGCCAGAACAGGAGCTGCTCACAGCTTTTCAGTCACCACCAGAGGCTACAGCAAGTAACTGGAGGGAGCTTCACGTGTGTGAGGGCTTTTGCAGCTTAGGGATGGCTTCTCAAATAAATGCCCCAAACTTGGGCCAGAACACAGGGAGTGAGGAAGCAGAAACCCTCTGGGCTTTCCAAACCCTGCCAAGGACAGCTTGAGAACTGCTGGATATTACCGTGGCTTTTGAGGACACTGAAGAGGTTAAACTGGGCACAGACTGTCTCCATTCTCTGCCCAGCCCATCATAATAATGGGATTGCCAGAGCTTGTTCATGCTGGGTAATAATACTGTTTAACGTGGCCACTTCTGAAGACCCAAATATAACTCTCCATCTTGAAATACATATGGGACCGAAGTCGCCATGCCAAGACCTTGGACGTGGTATTTAAAGACACAGGTGGCTGCAGCAGCTCACAAGAAGACTGAAACTCATCCTGCCTGTGTCTGGGCTAAGCTTGCCATAACTGAGTTATGCTGCTCATTTGGGAATTATCTTAGCTGCAGCTGAACTCTGTTCTCTTTTAATTTGTGTTATTCTACCATCTTGTCCCTTCTCCTTTCTTGTCTTCCTCCCTACTGCCTCCTTCAGTAAGAAACTGTGTTGAAATATTCCAGCCTCTCTGTTTCGTGAAGTTTCAGCCTCCTCCAGCTCTTACATCTTCCATATGTGCTGGTTTTAACTTTCTGTGTGAATGAAAATAAGGACAGGCAACCACATTAAGGACTTGCATTTACTTCATCTTCAGAATACAAGTAAATCAAGGATGAGTCTGAGCTTTGAGTTCAGGCCTGATCCTTCCCTGGTTCCCAAACTCTCCCAGCTCTGCCTGGGGGTGGTAGGTGGCACGGTCTAGATGGGGGACTAGGACTGGGTCACTGTAGGGTGGATCTAAGTATGGATTTTTCTCTATGTTTCAATGTTATCCAGTTTGGCCCCAGCCCAACCATAATCATTACTCTGAGCCCAAACCTGGTACCTCCATGTGTCTGGGATGGTTATTCTTTTTTAGAGGTGGCAAACTGACACATCATATGTGTTATCTATCTTTTGCAATAAATGCCAAGCTGTCGGAATGAAAATGTCACATAAATCATACATAAAGTATTTACATTAAAAAAGATCGACTCATCCGATTTTAAACAACCTTTCTGATGGTGCCATCATTTGCAGCAGGTTAGCCAGGTATTACCAATGTTTCTATTTCTGCAGTTGAAATAAATACAGCACATCAAAACGGAGTCATCAAACCAAAATAAAATGTATTTAACATGGTGCAACAGTCAATGCCATAAGAAATCACCATATAAGTATGCAGAGTTATATATAATCTACACATACTAATATGACCTTACAAATCTCATGTTACATGTAGATACACACAGAATGGACTTGGGAAGAAGCATTTGTTGCCAGCCCCTCTGGGGGCTCAGTTTCTTACCTATTTGCTGTAGGGTGTGACAACACTTTGTTTTTGAAAGTGATCGTATTGCGATGGCATTGCATTCTCCTGTGAGTCACGGTGGATAATAATCTCCACCATCCACGTGACAAAATGGTACGGAGCTTGCTCAGCATATGACCATCCCTTGCGTGACAGAGATTTGGCACGCGCGAGGTCCCTGGCGGGTCCTCAGTGTGACCATAAGCTTCTCGGGTCGGTCCCTGGCTCTCGGGGGGGGGGGGGTGTCTCCCTGGGCCAGGAGGGCAACCCATAGCCCAGAGTGCAGCGGTCTGCTCCGCCAGGACCAGACACCTTCTGGGTTTGGCATTGCTGGGACTAATTCTGGAAGGTGCTGCACCTGCTCTAGGTGAAGCCTTGCGGGAAGAACCTGGAGCCCCAGCAAGAGTGGCTGGTGGGGCTGGCTCCCAGTTGTGCTCCCTGCCCGGGGCTGGGGTGGCACCGCATCTCGCCTGGGAAGGTGGGAAGGCGGCAGCGGGCTACGGGCCAAAAGCCTTCCCCAGGGCACACGGAAAGCTGAAAGATAACGTAGAGCAGTCCTGCAACTACTCTAATATACGCTGTGAGTGGAAGAGCTTCCTAACAACTCCAGACTCTCGGTGGGAGAGTTCATACCATACGTGCCTTTCCCTCTCCAGCCCCTCTCCCCTTGTCCATCCTGTGCTGCTCTGCGCAAGTGGTAGGAATGAAACAACCACAGACCAGACTCACGATCCTAAAAATAGTGGCACTAACAGGGCACTGATCTACATTACTGCTCTCGATGATTGCTAACAGGGGTGGAGCTGGACAAGGTTAACTACAGCTGGAAACGCAGCAGTGTCTCTGCTGCAGACAAGGCAGGACAAGGTGAGCAAAGGGCTTTTCGCGTTACTGGTGTACGTTACTGCTCTGGAAGGAAAGTCCTCAGCACTTTTCAGGTGCATAGCCTGTGGTTGCGTCAGCAGTCAGTGACATTTGTGCCGTGAATACCTTATCTTTGCCCGATGGAAGGAGATTACACCCTGAAAGACATCCTCACCGGCAAAACCCCAGAAAAACTGGAAAGCAGAAGTGAGAAAACGGAGAAAAAAGGGAGATGAGGGTAAAGTGAGAAGAGGAGAACATGAAGAAAGGAGAGGATAAATGGCAGAAGAAGAGGAAAAAAGACTGGTGAAAATAAGATAAATTAAAAAAGCACCTCGTCTGGGGGTTTGCAGGAGGTGACTCGGCACCTGCAGATCTGAATTCTCCTTCTGACTTGACTCTGGCTGGCCGTGTGCCTTTCTCCTCGCTCTATCTGAGTTTCTTACCTTGCAGGGCATCCAAGAGGGCAAATACGCTGCAAAACACAGGCTTTATAAATCCTCCAGCAGCAACCGCGGTCAAATACTGTGACTGAAATGTAAAAAAAAGACTGAGGGTGGCATGGGAGGAGAGGCAGGCAACCAAGGAGCAGAGAAACTGTGAGGAGTGAAAGAGCGAAAGGAAGAGGAGAACAAAAGACTAGAGGGACCAGCCGAAGGAGGGGGAGAAGCTCTTGGAAATGAGGTTAGCAGTTGGTCAGAGCGACTACGTCCTCTCGCAGCGGCAGGGGGGAAGAGCTGAAGCTCGTCCTGCCGACCCACTGCGGAGACTGATGCTTGCAGGTTCCCCGCCGGCGGCACCTCTGCAAGCCCTGTCCCGGGGCAGAGGAGCCGAGAAACCACGGAGACCTGTCACAGAGAGGTTTCTAGACAGGAGGAGCGCCTGACGTAGAAATGCCGCCCGTCATGCCCCTCCGGCCTGTGCACAATCAGGACGGGGAAGAAGCGGGCGTCATGGTAGGTTGGGGGGTTTTCGTTGACAGCCAGCTGGCTGGAGTAGGAGCAGCACTGCTCGTCCTGGCAGCCCCGGTCCGCGATGCTGCTGCTGCGGCTCCTCCAGAGGCCTGTCCTGTGGGAGCCGTGGACGCGGCAGAGGGAGAAGCGGCTGGTGTTGAGGGAGAGGCGGGAGTTGCCGCTGCAGCTGTGGAAAGCGTGGCGTGAGAAGATGGAGGAGGTGCTGGAGGCACGGTTGCAGCGTTCGCAGCCGTGGGCCGTTTCGCCGTACCGGCACACCGCGTAGCTGTTGTAGGCTGGGGAGTTGGCCAGGTCCATGAGCATGGCCTCCGAGTAGCTAGGGATCAGCTGCCGGTTGGTGCAGATGTGCCACTCCAGCTCGGTGCTGTCCTGCGTGGTGTCTCGGGGCATGCGGTACCGGTACAGGGGCTCCTCGGCCGCGGTGGGCGCCGTGTACTCCAGGCCCAGCAGCTTCTCCACGTGGTAGTGGACATAAGCAGTCCGATACTCTATGAGTACCCTGAGCGGCCATGAGATCATCAGGATAGCTGCCACCCAGAAAGCATAGTGGGACACGTACCACGGGAGGTGATCTGGGTCCCCGTAAGCCATCATAAGCTCTTTAAAGTCCACGTTTTTGAGCTGCATGCCTTCCCTCACCTCCATGTAGTCATCCAGCCCCTCGATCTCCGTGAAGAAGTGAGCCCTCTGAGTCAGGTAAGAGTTCTCAGACTCGATGTTGGCAAAGCTGAAGCACTTGGTGAACCTCAGCTTGGTGGCTGTGTAGCTCTCTAGGCCCAGGAGCTCCTTGGAGATGTCCTTGTACCCACAGTGAGAGTAGTCAAACTCAGCTTCAGCCACGTGGGTGTTGACCCTCTCGTGGTAGACTTGCGTGGTGGTGTAGGCATCGCCATTGCGGTACCGGGTCACCTGCCGGGTTCGCCGCACAAAGTGGTAGCTGATGGCCTTCCACCAGATGCATGGCGTGGCTTGCTGCATGCGGTTGATGCATTCATAGACACTGTCCACGTCCGCCTTGTACTGCAGCTCTCTCTTGACGTGGCAGTGCCAGCACTCCACCAGGTACACCACATACAGCATAGAGAGGAAGGCCAGCGGGATATAGACGTACCCGTCCGAGCATGGGCTGTCGTGGTAGATCATGGACTTGCCCTTGAAGGAGCTATCGAAGCTGAGCTTGGTGACCCGGGCCAGCTGACACCAGGCCACCGCACCCAGGCAGCCGTACATGAGGATGGAGAGGAGGAGGCATTTCCAGTGGGACTCTCGGCACATGCAGGCGCTCAGGGACTGCTTCACGGGGCGTTGCTTCAATCACACCGCCGGGGAGGGGGAGAGAAAGACAAAGAGAGAGCGAGGAACCCGTCAGTCACGCCACTTTGCACAACGCACACAGTGACTGTTGCCTTCGAGACTGTGTCTGGCTTTGCTCTCAACTGCCCGAGGACTGGGACACTACCCTACTTAATAGAAATGTGAATATAAACAGAAACACCGTGCCAGGGACGGAGGTCTCTGGACAAAACTCCTTCCTTGCTTCCTCCTGGCTCTGGGGATGGAAGTTGTTCGCGCAGCAGTGACTCGCTGTGCCCGCACCCCAGTTGGACGGGCCCCTCCACAGGGGGCCAGATGGGTCCCCGTCTCCTTCTCCCCGCCTGGAGCCAGCATCCTCTATGCACCCCACCATCTTCCAAGGCCGAGAGGGCTTCGCAGCACGGGGGCTATGGACTCGCCCCTTTGCTTTGCGAGTGCCCAGCGCCTGGGTTCGCATACGGTGGTGCTGGGGAGGCTCGGGAGCAGCATCCATCGCAGGGCTGTGGCCCCACGGGTCGTGCCAGCACAGGGGGACCAGCGCTTCATGGAGCTGGAGCTGCTGCCTGACTCAGAGCTGACTCACACCCAACCCTGAAACCTACCAAATGATCGACACCGTTTTCCTTGGAGGTGAGCCATGGGGAAAATTACTAGATTCAAGCACATTTAGTTGAAAAAATTGTCAGGATTACAGCACAGTGCAGCATAGCTTCAGGCTGGTTAGAAGACTAGCTCTGACCTAAAATACCTGAAAGCTTAAGCGTTGGAGCTAAGGGTGTACGCGTGAACATTTAAATCGTAGCACATCCCTCTCTTTCAAGTCCCAGGAGTCGGGCTGGGAGTAGAGCCGGAGTTCGCACTCTCATATTCCCACTGCGTCCTCTGAGACGGCATGACTGCAAGTCCTTACCCCAGCCATGGTGCAGTGAATCAGCTGCATTGTCATTCTATGTTGGGCTATAATAAAAAATGCCAAATCGAGCCAAGCAGCTAGCGGAAACAGAGTTGTCTCCCTGCAAAGAGCAGCAGCAGCATGAGTTACATTACTGGCTGGCAGCCGCCCGTCTGTAGAAAGTGCGTGAAGCAAAACTCCCCACTGCCCTGGTAGGTAATGTGGAGGGCTGTCTGTGTCCCTTTTGTTACTGCCATCCTCTGCCTCCCCCCTAACTCTGAGGAAATGACAGTGAGAAAGCAGATACACACTGATATTCATGCATCATCATGCCCTCTGCCGAGCCTGATTTCATGCAAAAATAGAAGCAGGCTGTTACTCTTTCTCCCACGGGGCCACCTCTAATGCATCAAACTGCTCCGTAGATGCCAACAGATGCTAGGTTTGGGAAATGTCTTCTCTTTCTTTCTCCATGGATAAAGTTTAAAGTTTTCCCCTTAAGTATAGCTTATCTCAGACCCACAGCAGTCAGGATTCAGTAAGTAATCTTGAACCAGCAAGGAATTTAAGGAACAGCATCTTATGACTCAGGAAATAATAGCACGGTGCCACTAGAAAGAAGAGTTCACTGTCTTCTCAATGAGATGGAAGCATTGGCATCTAACCTTGTAGGGCTATAAAGTCAGATTTAATACTGCTTTTTTTTTTTTTTTCTGGGACAGAGAACCACTTCTAAGTAACTATAGACAGTTTTATGGCTTGCTGTGAGCACTGCCAAACTAGAGTTCATGGGGTTTGGTTTTGATTTTGTAGCTTCTAATCTGACACTCTGTAAGTGCAGAGTAACTTTATTGATTTTAGGGAGCTACACCAGTATTCATCTGCAGGGACTAAGGGCAGAATCTGGCCCCTGATTCTTCCTGCTCCATCCAGAAGGAATCTGTAAAAGAATTTCTATTCTTATCCCAAACCTTTTGTATGTGTGTATGTGTCAGAATAAAGAATTATTCTGGGCTGTATTCTCTTTACAGTGGCCAAAATGGGTTTAGAGAAGCTAAGTGGGTTATAAAGGACATGGTACAGAACTTTTCTGTAGGTAGGGCAGTGAAAAGACCTTAGTATGGTTAAGAATAAAGCTGTTTTCCATAGCCTTTTGCAGGAAACCTTGAGGAAAGCCACAAAGTGGCTTCAGGCAGTTCCAAATCAGCTGAAAAATAACTACGGGAGTTTTGGGAGTGGACCCCTGAGTCTATGTGCCGTCATAGAGAGTCTAATCTCTTGAAACTCTTGTCAAATACTGTCATGGTTTAAGCCCAGCCAGTAAAAAATCAAACAACCTGTAACAAATACCCATCACTCTGTCCCACTGTGGTTACTGCCCCAGTGTAGGCTTCTGCCCCAGCCGTACACTGGACCCTGGGTCGGCTCTCGTGACTCGTGGGAACTCCACTGGGAATCACTGTCTTCTATTCTTTGTCTCTTCTTGATACGGAACTAGAGTTTTAAACTGCTATAGTAATGCAAAAATATAGACTGAATTAAAGAATTGCAAACCTTTACCCTTTTTTCGCCCTGAAGGTTTTCTGAGGTGAAGAAAACTCTAAAAATGAACATCTCTCTACTCCAGTCACTGGGACTGTGCAAAAGAAAACAGCTGGGCAATATTCTAACGCAGGAATTGAAGTTCACACTCAGGTTTCCCCAGGTACTTCTAATGTAAAATTGCATATGGTTAATACTGTGAAGAATGCCAGTCGACCCAGCAAAAGATGCCTAGCAGTCAGTCTTAATATAAGGTGAGTGCTGAAGTACTCCATCCAGCTTCGGGAACCCCAATTTTTTCTATGACTTGTTCGAAGCGCTGTCAGCCTGGCCCTGGCTGGCTGGCCCTGGGCACAGCCATGTGAGAGGGCTGTCCCACATCAGTTAAGGCACTATTTGCCAAAGGCACTCCAATCCCCACCTTCCCTTTATCTCACTTCCCTTGACTGACAACTTCTCCACTCTCTGGAGCTCTGTGGTCCAACTTGCAACCCACAGGTTGGCTTCTGCCCAAGGGATGATTCAACCAGCCCTGCTGGTTAGGGCTATCAGCGGCCATATCGGAGCGGGCAAATGCCTCCTAATCCGCTTAGCTCCATGAAATGCCACCTCCCCTTTGCGGGAAGAGAAGGGTATGGTCTCACCAGTCCTGGAGCAGCACCGGGCTGGGCTGGCGGCAGCTCAGAGGCTTGCAGGTCCAAGATGACATTTCTGTATGCGTTCTCTGGAGACAATTCAAAACCAGTCTCCAACCCACTGCACTGAAAGGGCTGGATCAGCCTGAGGCAGGTTACCTCCATTATTCTCACTGCAGCCTGTAAAAAAGGCAGCTTCTCTCCTCCTTGCATTAGTGAAGACATGCAGCCATAGAGCCCACTGCCACGTCTCTGATTCACACACCTACCAGTCCAGTTCAGCAGGGCCTTCATGTTCAAAACCCTTTGGGAAAAACAAGATTCTTTTCTCCTGGCTCTTCTGACCCACTGTCTCATACCCTCCTTTGCTCCTAAGCAGATCCTGCTCTCTGCAGGTCCTCAGTTATAAAAGGATCTCTCTTCCAGGGTCTATCCCCACAGGTGTCCCTCCTATTTCAAGTTCTGAATACATTCATCTGGCCTGTATCCCCTTATTTCTCCTTCCCTTTGCTGAAACATTTATCTAACACAATTATACTATTAGAAACACTATTAGAGTGTTTGTAAGAAAGACACGAAATAGAACATAATTACAATAAAAGTATCAGACATTCAGAAATCTAATAAGGAAATATATCTTTCCATCTCTCTCTGCATAACAAATTCATTAATATGTTAAACCGGTGGCTCCCAGACTTTATTAATTAACATACCACCTTCTTGCAAGCATGATGTTTGTGGTACTATGTGGAATTTTCTCCTTTCCGTGCGTAGTGTTTCAGATCGAAACAGGGCAAGCTTGTATTTCTGGCTGAGTACAATAAATGCTTAAGGAAACTAATAATTTCCATTATAACTTGGGCCAGCCAGTGAACGGGAGTTGTGTCCTTTGAGGAATGCTGCGGGATCTGTGCTGTTTTGATGTGGAACAAAAGCATAACCCCTGGAAAATGTTAGTAGAGAAACATAATTGAAGAAAGCAAAGACAGAGAGCCTGAGAGAAAGCCAGACCCAAACAGAGACTGTCCCAGAATAGACAGAGACTCAGTCACCAGGCACTCTGCCTGCAAGTAGGACTCGCGGATTTGGGACTCTAACCCAATTCAAGAGAGGTGTCCTTCCTCTCCTGCTTGTTGGGGGCTTTGCTTTGGGCTTTGGTTCCAGCGCTGATCTGAGAAACCTCCTGACAGAAGATGAAATGAGACACAGGATGCCCAGAGTTGGGGATGTCCCATCACTGGAAGTGTTCAAGGTCAGGTTGGACAGGGCTTTGAGCAACCCAACCTAGAGCAAGATGTTCCTGTCCATGGCAGGGAGGTTGGACTAGCTGATCTTTGAAGGTCCCATCCAAACCAAGGAGTTCTGTGATTCTACAACCACTTCTGTGAAGAGGGATGGCTTTGCCAAATCAAATGTTTCACCCCAAAGGTCCCAACCAGCTCTGATGACAGTACAAATCGTGAAAATCTCCTGTTTTGGATGGAATGCTGTGAAGAAGCACAGCCAAGCTGTCAGTATTATTGTTTATGAATTTCAGGTTGTGTTAAAAACACATGCTGTAAATAATGCCTTGCTACGCCCTGGCATGCTGCTGAACAGCTTTCAGAGGCCTCCCTTCTCATTGCACCTGACTGGATCGGAAACTCCTGCTAACTCTTACCCAAACTATCCATAATCACAAGGCAAAATTAACTTTGCTCTTCCACACTTAAAAACAACAACAACAAAATATTTCCCAAATTCTTTAGTAGATCTCAGCACAAATGAGGAAAATGCCACAAGCGAGAGGTGGCACGTGTGGGGAGGGCTGCAGGCACCCACGCTGCGAACCTTGCGGAGAGGGACAAGGTTTGGGGACAGCCCTGCCCCAAGCTGTCCCTGGCCCCAAGGAGTTGGCCCCGCAGTGCTGCTCTGCATTTGCATTGGGGTTTTTTGGCCCATCATTTCCAGAAAGCTCAGGCGGGGCAAAGGATCTGTGTACCCCGCAAAATGAAGAGGCAGCTCCACATCCTCCCATGGTCTGTTTTCTGTCTGGTGGCGTGGAGCCTTCCGAGACACGAAATGATAGATGCTGTTTAATTTGTTGCCGCAGTTGCTGGAAAATAGTCTGGAAAGCCCTAACTGCTGACGGAGAACTGGAATTTCAGCTGACACCTGTAGCAGACAGGAGTTTCCAGGCTGGCAACATTTCGATTATTTCTCCTTCAAGAAAAGTTCTGTGCAAAACTTAGTTTGCAAGTGATAAAACATCCAGGCAGTGGCTGAAAGGGCAATTGCCTTCAAAGACACGCTCCGATGGCAGATGCCCAAGATCAAAAGCAGGTATGCAAGGACTGGCGTGGAGCCTCCCTCGCGCAGGCACACCCACCCAGCGCTCGTCCTGGCTCAACAGCAGCCAGGTCAGGTTCTGGCTGCAGCAACCGTAATTAAAATCATTAAAACGTGCTCTGTGTTCTAGCAGCGTGCAGACTTGGGCTGTTAATCTCACATAGTGTAAAGGGGCGGAGAGAGAGCGGAGGGCGAGTGCACAGCCTGGCACGTCCCCCGCTTAGCAGCTGGAGCCGAGCGTGCTCTGGTGGCAAGAGCACGGGGCTGGTGGCCAGGGTTTCGGCTCTCTGACCCGTCCCTCGACTCTTTGCAAGTGACCAGCATTAAGACACGGGCAGGTAAGTTGTAGCTGGTAGCCATCCTAAGTGAGCCTGCAAGCAACTGCATTGGGGGTGGTCAAGAATGTGAAAAAAATTACCTCCCTTCAGGCTCTGATTTCTCCTTAAAAGGCATATTTGAAAAGCGAGACTGATGCTAGAGAACCAGAACAACGTACTTCTGGGTGAGCAAATTGTGCTTGAGTCTCTAGGTCCTTTCCTCTTGACGGGTACATAAGAACTAAATGAATTTCCCAGGGCGCAGGTTGAAGTGGTCTGGGTGTCCCTGTTCTTCCAAGCGAGCCCCCCCGCCGTTAGCAGGAGGAGGAGGGGCCATGCTCAGAGAAGCCCAGACTGATTCCACCAGCCCAGGTTTTTGGGTGCCTAACCTGAAACTCTGGTGCCTCTATTTTATCAGTGACGGCTCGCTGCTTTTGCTGACCTGCCGATACAAGTATATCTGATAGCAGGACTCACCCACTAGCCACGTGGCCATTCCTTGGTGACGGCAGGGATCCTTATGATATAATAAACACCCACATGGTTCTTTAGCACTTACAGGTAGTCACAGAAATTTCTCCTATCAACTTTGCAAGGCTATTCTGGGTCAGGAAGGTTCAGCTTTTATTACAACCCAAACTACATTTACACCTTAAGACTGAGAGACACTATGCCTTCTCCCCATAGCTCCTATATCTCACAGGCAATGCAATTTCACTCTACGGTCCTATGTACGGCCCAGTAGCTAGTGTCTGGTAAAAGCTCATCTTCCATAAAGCCACTCTGCTTTAACTGATAGACTAAAAGAAATTAAGAACCTGCATCCCCTTTGTAATTTATTGTGGTGCTGAAATTTTACTGTCATTGTAATTTCATCTCACTTCACTGCCATTCATGACAGTGGGGATGCCCATTCTCTGGGTGATGAAAGACTCCTTTCATATGACTGCCTTCTCTCTCTGAAGATACTTCTCCGTTATGACACCTCTTAGCCTTCTTTTTGACAATTTAAATGGGTCAAGGTCTTGAAGTCCTTCGCTGCACTGCTCTAGCTCTTTTTGGTGCTTTGCTGTCTCTCCAGCACCTCCTTAAATGTGTACCCTGGAAGTGGATACAGGACTTTAGCACTTAATTTCACTGTCATCATACCAAAACACAAAATCACCTCCTGTTCCTACTCATTCCCCCTTTTTACTGTCTCCAGGAGTTGCATTAGTAGATTTTTGCCCAGCACCACCCCAGGAGTTCATGTTCAACCACTCACCCACTTTGCTCTCAGGTATTTTTTAAGTCACCGTTTCTGAGGACAGCTGAAGGCTTGACTGCACTCTCCACCCTGAAATGTGTAACTTCAGATTCGGCATTGGAATGAATAATGAAATTATCAAACGAAGCAGATCCCTCTGTAGGACTGTGCTCATCTCATCATTACAGGCCAGCCTGCTAATGTTTGTGCCAACTGTAAATGTTACCAGCAGTGATTTTATGCTTGATTCCAGTGGACAGTATCAAATCTGGTCATTATTCCTGCAGAACTCTGCCAATCTAATGGCTAAATACCCCATTAGCTTATACAAGACAACTTGTCTTCACAAAGCTAAGTGTCAGTCATAAAAACAAGGCTGTGGGCATTACGTGGACACTGAGGTGCTCCTCGCACTTCCAGTGCTCACTGCCAGGAGTAATCCCACATTGCAGCTCTACATACAATAATAAGAGAAACCCTCCCAAAGCTTCAGTGGAGCACATTATCACCTAACTTGCTGTTGCTGCACGCTCTTCATCAGCAGCTGTATTTTACTCCCAAAGTAGCTGTATGGCACTGTGGGCTTGAAGCATCTCTTCTTTTTCTAGCTGCCTCAGTACTGCTTATGGCATGCAAATGGTTACAGTGACAATGATAAACCTCTTGTTTTGTTCACTTCTGATTTTCACTGGCAAAATAAATTTGAACTGAAAGTTGCCAAACTGACCCCAATAGAGGGGGAGAAATAGCCTGTGAAGTCCAAAGGAAATGGACCAAACTATTTTGGAGTCACAGTCTTTAAAAACTTGATATTCAATTTTGCCTTATGCTTACTATTTCTCTGTAGCTCTCTATTGACAAAATGACTTTATCCTCTTCTGTCAGACTTCATGCTTCAGTCTCCTTGAAAACTCCAGCATGAGCTGTACAAGCAGAAAATATGCTGCCACAGCATGAATTTATTCTAATGTTTGTTTTGTGGACAGTTTGGGGCCCAAGTTTGACTGTCTGTGTCTGGTTCGCAGCCAGATATCTGGGTTCCCCAATTTCAAAAGCATTAAAATTCTCCTTCAGGGAAATCCAGCCAAAAGTGTTTCCTTTCGTTTTAAACCCCACGTGTACATGTGTTTGCCCTTGGTGGCTGACCGCAAGAGCTGCGATTTTGCTGAAGCGAAACGCTATCATGTCTAAAATGAAAGAATGAGAGAAAACAGAGGGTAGCGGAGACGCGGCTCGAATGGAAGTAGAGAAATGAGGGCGAAACATGGCGGGTGGGAAGAGGTGGAGGGGAGAAAAGGATTGCCTAGACATGCTCCGAATGCCAGTGCCACCGAGGCAGGGTAAGGACGCGGGCAGGCGAGGATGGAGACCAGCCAGCCTGGGCAGGGGCAGGAGGGGATCGGGCCCAGAGAAAAGATCCGGGTGAGGATCACTGGGGGAAGACCTGAACCTGGCGGCACCCAAGCATCGTAGGAGCCAGCAATCCTCCTGGCCCTTCTATGACTTGGAAAGCAGCTAGTCCTGAACGGCTGCTTTCTTGCCGCTGGGAACTTCTCCAAAAAACCAAATCCATGCCCCTATCTCCTCCCCACAGCCTGCGGGGGGTGGGATAAGGTTGTGCTAAATCGGGGCAGAGGCTCCCACGGAGGTGACAGTGTGCTGCAGGGCTGACGCTGCAGCTGTGTCTCAGTGACATGTGCGGCATCACAGCGTGCTCCTGCTCTCCGCCAAGACCTGGCTTCGGGGCTGCAGGGTGACTTTATAACTGTCTTTGACAACAAAATGACCCCACAGCTCAGGATTACTCATGTGAGCAAAGAGTCAATCTTATCTTTTTCTTTTTCCTCTTTTATTTAGCAAGAATAATCTTCCTGTCCATTGGGAAAAAAGAGTGGGGGAAACACTGACAGAGGACTGGAAGAAAAGAAATAGAAGTAGAGAAGAAAGAAGAAAAAACAGTAGATAAATTAATGCCAGCCATACTTGCATTTGCTTCTGCAGAGTTATGCTTGTGATGAATATATCCCAATGAGATACATGAAAGGGAAAGAATAATCAGTAACCACAAGTCACGCACTTTGGCAGGTGGTGACCTGCCTGGATGAAAGCAGATTTTTGTCTATAACTATGAGACACTCTTGGTCAAGACAGGGCAGGGGAAAATGTTCCACCTCCTGATGGACATGGCAGGACATAACACAGAGAAGACCACTGAGTTCTTGCTAGGCAAGCCCTAGGCTGTGCTGTTAACCATAACTGAGGTGAGCTCTGACACCAGGACCAACTTCTGGAGCTGAGAAAGGCTTCACCATTCGTGCAGTGGACAGGGATGATACAAAAAGAGCAAGGAGACCTCTAGCCCTGTCCCCAAGCAGCCACAACAGATGTTGGTGCAGATACCATCTTCCAGCTCCCGTGGTGATCCTGGTGAAAGACTGGCCCAAGAAGTCTGGGGTGGCCAGAGAGAAGACAACTGCAGGAGAAGAGTCAGAGTACAACCCCTTACTGCTTTCCAGGGCCAAATGAACTCCTAGGTCAGATACTCATTAGTACAGTGAGGAAGGAGCCTGCAGGGCTGTGCTAAACCAGATGTTGGTGTGTGATGGGTAGAAGTGCTCCTCCACCATGTGACCCAGTCTGGGTACCACGTGGGGCATCAGTAACAAGGCCTGGTGAGGGAAAAGAGAGATATTACAACAGTCATCTCATAAATCCCCTCCTGGGGAGTCTGAAACAAAATCCCTCCTGCCATCCATCTTGAACAGCAAGAAGCCCATTACCCCTAGCTCACGCTGAGCCAGTAGCAAGTGCTCTCAGCATGGCTGCCAGCACGGAGGGAAAGGGAAATATAAGGGATAGAAGGCAACAGAAAAAGCCATTTTGCATTAAAGAGAATTTCCCTTCAGTCCTAGAACATGTAGCACATTGGTTGCTGCATGTATGTTTTAGATGCACCATTTGCTCTTCTACCATGAACTCCTGAGAACGAAAACTTCCTGCAGGCAGGGGCCATGGCATCAATGCCCAGCAGAAATGATGTTACGTGGTTTAAAAAGAATAACCTGCATGCGCTCCACATGTTTGCATCATCGCTGACTCAGGCATTAGCTTCAGCAGTTGCCCTCCTGTGGTGAGCAGGGATCGCTTGGTTTCTCAATCCCTGCGGAGATTTAATCTCCTCCTTCCATCAACGGAGCTGTCAAGGGGAACGTCTCAGGGTGGGAAGGTGCACGAAATGGTAGCATTAAATCCTCTCCCCAGCAGAGTCTATCGAAGGACAAGACAAACCGTGAAAAGGCACAAATCTTGCTGATTCACCTGAATTTCAGATGCTAGGATGCCCCTGAAATACCATACGACGACAGCCTGTTATTTCACACCATTCACCTTCATGAATTTAAGCCACCACCTGAAGATGAGGAAAGTAGAGGTCAGGACAGAAGGAGTCTCCAGTCCTCTCAAACGTCAGATTCAGCAGTAGTTCTTGCAAGATACTTTTGAGTTCTTCAAGCAGAAATAAAGGAAATCCCAGAAAAGAAAGGCATTTGGGTCCCAGCCAATATATATGCCACACATCGCAGCAGGATGGGAAAGCCACTCACTAAAATACAAGGGTATGTATGCGAGTGGCATGAAGAATTTGGCCCTAGACACATCCACGGGTGATGCTCCCGCACACTGCTCCAAGGAAAGCCATGCAGTTACGTTTTCAGTGCCAAGGAATCTTAGCAATAAAGTGGTCACCATTTGCAAAATAGTAATCAGGGCTATTTTCGTGGCAGCTTCTTACAAGCTCACAAAAATGCTACACTAATTATACACTAAAATTATCCCTTTTCCCCCCAAAATGCTGGTGTTGGTGCCACTGCCTTTCGATTCGGCAGCAGCACAAAGAGCATATTCTGGGGGCAGAGGATTTTTCCCAGTAATGTCAATGCTGGGCATGAGTTCATCAGAAAGGAAAAGCTGGGATTAGAGCTGCCTCAGAGCAAGACAGTAGCTCCAAGAACAGTTCTTTTTTCTACGCTTTAAGCACCCATCATACTAAGCTCATATTACCCACTCCCCCGCCTTGAATATCAGAGGTTCCTAGTAGACACAGGGCAAATTTTACCGATGTAACAATGTGGCTTACCTCGACGCTTATCAGTCAACCAATACAAGCATCATATATCCTCAGGAATGCTCCTGGGATGCAGGTCCCAGCCACTGCCAGATTAGAGAGACCGAGTGATTGGCATAAGCCATAAGCCGTGCCGCTCAGTATTTTGCAGCTTGCCTCGTGCCTAGCCGGCCGCTTGCCCCCCACCGCAGCCAGTGGCCAGCCCCACTGCACAGAGGTTTCTGGGCAGGTGCCCTTGCCCCTGCTCCCACACCGCAGGGAGCTCCTGGAAGGGCTGACGGCAGCATCCATCCATCCATCCCTCCGTCCATCCCTCCATCCCGCTGCTGCAGAGCAGAGCGATCCTCACCTCGGGAGGAGCCCGCTCCGGTGTGTTCCAGCCTGTGAAAGCCAGACCCAGGTCCCTGCACCCTTGGGCAAGCCGCAGGTGACACAGATGTACCACAGCCCCAGCGGATCAGCAAGGTGCAACTTGCTGACGGCACCGGTGTTAGCGGCGGCTTCGCTGACACGGAGGGAAAACTGACACCAGCCAAGGGAAAAGAAGAGGGCTGGTGGGACCAGCTCCCATTGCTTCAGTCCAGGAGGGATGGGGACAGCGAGGAGGGGAGAACGGGACAGTAGCTACCTGCCGTCCTCTGTGTGTTTGTCCCAGCTGGGTTCAGCAGGAATCCTGTAACACCTGTTTTGCACCCACCTTTGCCTACAAGGTGCAGCTCTCCAGGGGTGGGAGAGGAGCGAGCAGCGAGAGGAGGCTGGCGGTGCTGGAGCAGGTGTGTTTTCTCCTGTGCTGTGCAGATGAGCAGCCTGCAGTGGTGGATGTTAGAGCCATAGTTCCGTGGTGTACTAAAGCTTGTCCCTTCCCACCCCCAGGTCCCTAGGGTTGCAGGTGCTCTCCCCATCCTTGAAGAGGGCATGTCCTGTGCCTTAGCATTCTCACCATTGCCACGGGTCCCGTGTATCCTGCCCGACCTTCCCTCAGTCTCAACGTGGGGAAGTGAGGGACTGTCCTGGAGCCAGGCTGGACAACAAGCCATGGACCAGTTTCCCTGGGGGGGAAAGTGGGGAGCTGGGAGGAGACAGCCTTGTGAGGAGGAAGCCCGAGGAGTATTAGTTCCTCACCAGCTATGTGCAGCCCAGTCATCAAATGCCTCTGTTTAGAGGCTTTGCAAATGAGAAAAATAGTTCATTATTATGAATACCATTTAATCTTTGCTTACTCTAAAGGAACACCCTGAGATTTAAATGGGGATAGAAACCTCACTCCAAGTTCTCAGCAGAAATATGATCCAGGACCAGTTCAAGCTCCAGTGAAGTCTGGGCAAGTCTTTCAAAGGGAACTGTGAATCAAGCTTTGTCCAGAACCATGAGGTTTTATTTTTATTCTCACTTATTTGCAAAGCCATCCTTTTACCCAGTAAAATCAGAACAACGTGGCTCTCTGATTTGACCTCTCAAACTCCATCCAGCCTTCCCATTTCCCACGTGTGACCTCCCAGTTGGAGCCTGCCGGCCACACTTCAGCAGATGACCTGCCAGCTCCACGGTGCAGCTCAGGCTGCAGCTGTGCCAGGTCCCTGGAGACGCTGAGCTGAGCATCCCTCGTAATAACACCCAGCCACTGCTCGGGCTTCGGCTGCTTTGTCAGATTTGGGGAGTGTGTTTCCCCATCTCTGCACCTTTCTGAACACAGCTGGGACCTCAGCGCTGTCAATTCTTTTTATAATGGTGCTCCTGTTAGGATGAGGTAGTATCCCAGCAGCTAATGCTTCCCTGTGAGAAACGAGGTTTCATCATAAATATCACTTCTCTCTCCCTCTTGCTTCTCTCTTCTCTCTGTGACACATTCTGCAATAACATGTGACAGCACAGCAGGTAAAAACTTCACTGGAAATTCATTTAAACACCTAATGGTTAAAAGAGATCCTGGGAGCCAGGTCACCTGGATTTTATTTCTTGACTTGACTTTGACCTATGGCATGGCTTCATTACACCTCTTTATACCTCCCAAATACACTGGAAAAAAAAAAAAAAAAAAGGCATTTAAAGTGCTTTCACATGAGCATTGCAGCAGCACTCTCCGGGAAGGCATCTCATCTGCATGTGAGCCGTCGTGTCCTGTCACTCTGAGCACCAGCTGGTGGGAACCAGGGGATTTAGCTCCTGCCCTGGCCTGCTGACAGTCCCCTTGCAGAGGACCACGGCACACCTCAGGCCTGCAGACAGACTGTCATTCCCACCCTTTCAGCACATGGCCTCATTACCCCCTTCCTCCACCAGGTACTGGCGCTTCTGGCTGGCCACCTCACCTCCAGGCAGCCACGAGGGGCTTGTTCTCCATCTTTGTGGTCCTCAGAGGGACCCTCATACTGGTTGGACCCTACTGGCAGATGCTACCACCCCAGCCTCTGTGGTGCTCCGTGCTCCCCTTGCCCATCGCAGGGTCGGGGAGATGGCGCAGCTTGTGCCTGCGGGCACTCAGGCTCTTCCAGCTCTTGTCCTCCAGGACACGCTGTGCTGGTTTGCGAGAGCTGCTCAACGTAAGACGCCGATGCCTCGTGCTGAATCACTTTCGTTACCACGCCAATCGAATGTTGTACTCCACAATTCCCAGTCCAGCTCCTAACGGTAATCAATTGCATGGGTATGATGAAGGCCTCCAGCCATAAACGAGTGGCCACAAATCCCTCCTTTCCCGTGGCCAAATATGCTATGACCTGCAGAAGTCTCTGACCGAGCCCATCCTCTCCCCTGGTAAGGTCAGGTTAAGCAGACTCCACATTTGCAAGTCACCCCAGTTACCTGCTGTTAGCTTCCTTGCCAGGAGCGTGACCCTTAGCGAGCTGCTCTCTGCCCTTTGCTGTCAGCTCCCACCGGTCCCCGCTCTCACCAGCCGGCTGTTTCCAAGCCCCTGTCTTCCCTGAGGCCCGGTATTACCAGTCTTTCCCTAACAAGGCCTCCGCTGGCTGGATGCTGAACTGGGATGTGCAATACCTCAGCCATACAGAAAAGGTGCTCCGTGTCAGTTGGGATTCCCTGTACCTTATTCACCTGATGTAAAGCCACGCAAGTCAAAAGCTCAGGCATTTCTTGGGGTGTAGGCCCCTCCGTCCTCTGCCGGTAGCACGCGTGGCACCATGAGAGCGGCTGCCAGGTACACCAGACACCGCTTCACAACCTTAACTCCGCTCCGGGAAGGATGCCAGCCTCCTGGTGCGGCCGAGCTACCGGCGCCGGGCGCAGCCAGGCTCCTCCAGCCTTCCCACTCGCCATCTGTCCTGCCCGTTTCAGGCACTTTTCTCCCTTGCTTTTGCGGCTACGGACGAGATATGCTGCGGGCAGAGCGGTCGGTGCTCAGGGAGGAGCCGGCATGGGCGGCTCTCGGAGGCAGCCTCTACCCCTGACATGCTCCTGTCGGCAGCATCCCTGCTATAATACCTCGTCAGCTATTCTGTGTGCTGCTGCTTAAATGAAGTTACCCCGTTATGGTTTTGGGTAGTTAACAAAGCCGTTAGAATAACCACGACCTCAACAAAGTTTCATGATACACTATTTTTAACTTTACAGTTCTTAATCTCAGAGGAGCCCAAAGAATGATTAGAGTCTGAAAGTGAACCTTTGAGTGAACTATATTTTCCATGATTAGAACTTAGAGACTAATTAACTACTTAACCATGCTTTTCCGAAAAGTAGAACTCCGCTGTAAGTGAAAAATCAAACACAGCCTTATCTATAGTGTCATGACAGCATCACTATAACAACTGAAAGGGCCTTATGGTGCTGACGATAGCTCAGCAGCCACTACTTTTGGTGTTAATTCACTACCATGTGTTAGGACACACCTCGAAACAACTACCTGGGGACATTTCACTCGTCCTAATCTCTGTTTCCACCGTGTCCCTGGTCACTGGCAATGATTTAAGCTCTTTTCATCCAAGGCATAGAAGCAGATGATGGGAAGCCTCATGCACTGTTCCCAGGGAGAAGATACCTCCTCCTGCACTCTTGCAATGGCTTGCACTGATTGAAAAGCATCCTTGGTATCCACTCTTCCCTTCTGGAGGGAGACCGTCCTCTGGGGTCTCTGAAGTGAGAAAGGGAGAACAAGGAGAGTATTTGGGGTTTCAAAACAGCGTGCAGACCCATTGTTTTTCCACAGATGTCAGCTGATTGTCTGTCCGCTTGAGAGAACAGCACTAGAAACCAGGTCTGGAGGGGACCTACCACCAAGTCACCTAGTCTCTCCTTCTCCCAGGAGGCAACACCTACCTACTTAACAGCTGCTTGCCTAAATTGTCCTTACAGCCCTTCAGTGGTGGAGCTCCACAAGCTCCCCAGCTGCTGAAGCCCAATGCTCCGTTAAGAAAATTCCCTTGCTGGAGGGAATTGGGAAGGTCAGCCAGAAGGAGTAACTCACTTTGTTCTCAGCCACGGTGGCGAGGGAGCACTCTGTGTTGGAGAGGACAGAAGACTTTGCCCGTAGAAGCCCATGCAGCTGGAGCCCAGGCTGCCCTTCAGAGCTCAGACACATCCATTTGATATGTCCTATCTATTTTTTTAAAACTCTTGACAGCTTCTTCTGTGAAGTGCAGAGAAGACAGACAACTTCAGGGCACCAAGAACAGACACGTGATCAGAAGATAAAGTGGGACAATGAAAAGAACAAAAGCAGAAAAAAAGATATGATGCCTCAGCATGGATTTTCTTATGACAGCATCTGCAATGCAAATATTGCCTGGCACTACAGGATCATGAAGAAAAGCTTTCCAGTTCCTCCGACGCCACTACCGCTGGTCTTTTTCCTTTGCCTCTATGAGGGAGACCATTTGGATCAAGGAATTAATAAGATGCACTCCTTGATTTATGTCTGCTGAATAAACCAAGAGCAGGAGGGGTAGAAAGGGGCTTGTCCTGTCTGACCCTCACTCAAGAGGGGAAATATCATGCACTGCATACAAAATAACTGTTTGGTCAGTCATACTCACTTGGCACGGTGACAGTCTTCCACCAGGCTAACCAGCAGCTACCACTCAGGGCGTTAGTGGAGCAGGTCTTTTGCAGGAGGTTTGGAAGAACCGAGGGGAAGGAAAAGTAGAGTTTCCCCAGGAGCCACGTGTCGCGTGTCCTGCCTCCGCTGGGCAGAGGCTGTCGGGTCAGTGCCCTGCGCAGCTCTTTGGGGGGGAGGTTTACAAGGGAAATAACCCCTCTCTGGAGATTGGCACCCAATGGTCCCTCCGCAGCTTCTGTTTAAAAGGTGGCAGGGAAGAACATTAACCTCCATCACAGGCCCTGTGCCCTCTCTCCTCTCCATCCCCTGCTCCTGGGTTCGTTTCTCTTGAGCACAGAAGTCTGGGGGATGACAACAAGCCTCTAGAGGAAGAGGAGGTTGCTAGAAAGGCAGCAGGGAGCAAACGGGCTCCGTGGATCTGTGAGACAGCGGGGTTCATCAGACCACGAGGATGTGCTGGTGAGTAAGGTGCACCTACAGCAGGCCTGATAAACCTGAGAGGGTCGCCTGCCTCGCTTCCTCCACCGCCGCTCAGCCACACGACTACGACTCAACCCATAGATGGGGACAATTTAAACAGCTGAAGTTAGGAAGGGCTTCATGCCTATGTTTTCAATGCCACAAAATAAGCCTTGACAAATAAAATATTTATGTTTGCCATTCGTACTGGGGGAGAGGGATAAAAAAGCTGGAGAACTAAATGGAGTTAATCCCTCAGGTAGAGGATGTCTCTCCAGTGGCACGCTTAAGAGGAAAGGACCCAGCTACCTTTTGACCTGACAGTCTGTAAAGCTGTAGCCTGCAAACAAGCAGCATGTGTATTTTCTTAACTTGTAACACCCCTTGGTGCTGTTGTGTCCACAAATAGCACTTTTGAAACGACTCCCTGTTGCATTTCGCAGGGGCAGGAAGAGGCAGATGAGACAGTTTTAAGTGACCTCTCTCTTCTGTAACATCTCCATCAGTGAGCTGATGGCCGTGGGTTTCAGGAACATCAACCCATGGGGTTTTCCCCCTTTTATTTAAATAGCTTAACTGATTACATTTTGTCATGCCCAATTAAAGCTCTTAAATATGGAAGAGAAGATAAAACCGGGCATGGACAACTGCTGTTTGATTCTGCCAGTACAGACAAGACAAATACCTATTTCAAAATGTCAAGTGGCTGCTGCTTTCAGCTTTCTTCAGTGATTACTTGGCTATGGTAGCAAATAAATAATGTTTGTACTCACCAGCTTCACTTTCCTGAAAAAGAAAAACAATTTTCAACTAAGTTTTAAAGATTTAAATATTTAAGACCGTTTCCCGATTGAGGTGTAAATTGGCAGAAATGCAGAAAAGTCCCTAACAGCTCTTCAGTGTAGGTGTAGTCTGTCACAGTAATAAGACAGTCAAGAAAAACCACCAGCCCACAGCTTAACCGGGGCAGTACAGAGCAGCAGGTTCTGCTACCTCAGGGAGGAAAGTAAAGGAAAATATGTCCAGAGAATCAATCTACAGCAATAACTGCTGAAACGTTTGGAAAACCACGTCCTTTACATTCCCTCCCCTCAAAGATCTTGATTCTTTTTTGCAAGAGTTGATGGGATGGTAAAATCCCACACCACCACCACCGAAAGCATGGCTGTTCCAGGTCATCCAGCTGAGGCAATCGATATCTCAGCAGGAAAAAAAAAACCCCAAACCAGAATACTGGCAGGTAATCTGAGGGCTTGCTCTGTCATTCAGCAAAGTCAGCAGTAAACCTAAGTGGCCCGTGGTAGAAGAGGATGAGGGCCATGGCAGGTAACTGCACTGCCACTCTCCTTCCTGCTCCACGGCTGCACCTCCGCTTGTCCTGCTTTCAAGAATAAAAACTTAAGAGCTCAGACACATTCTCTGTTACAAGCTCAGGATTTTATCTCACATTGATTTATTACCCAATAAAGGCAATTTTCAGTCACTGTTATGATTTAAACCCATGCATTTGATCTAAGTGAAATCCATAAATGACAAGACTAATAGAGAAACCCATGAAATGCCCATTTAATACCGGGCATTTAAATGCAACTGCAGGTCCAGGTGGAAAAAGACTATTTACATGGAGATGGAGAAAGCATGAGGAAAAGACCAATACTGTAGGACTGCAGTGTTAAGATATCACTGTTACAGGCATTTGAGATATAGACTCAAATGTGCAAATGTTTGTGTTGTAACAGAAAAAAACTTGAGAACAGGATGAGTGAGGCAAGATATAATGTGCTTAGCAGAGAGATCAAGTGCTCTCATGTCTAGAAATGGCTTGGATGTTTTTATGGTGGACTTAATATATTGGAAAGCCTTCTGTAGCTCCTGGTCATAGACCAAATAAATCAAAAAATCCCTTCCAGCATTAACCATCTATTGATCTTCTGCCGGACTGTAATTACATTGGGGAGCTCTACTGTTGGAACAGCAGCTGTATCCTGGATCCAGCCACAGCTCTTCGCGGTGAACTGTGTCGCAGGTGTTTAAAACGCAATTGTATAGGAGAAACCCCTGATTTTCACCCATGGAGGACAGTTTTTTCAACCTGAGCTGCAAAGTCAATTTTCTATTACAGGTGCTTTCAAAAGTGCTGTTTGGTTTTAGCCTAAGTATATTGCAGCTTCACATTGGCTTTGTTGAGGCTACCAGATTTTGACTACGGGACTATGAGACTGTTGTTGAGCCACGGGACCCGTTAGCAAAAGCGTTAAGCAGACTAACTGCACACAGCGATGTGTTCCGGGGTGGCTTTCATTTCTGTTTTCAGTTTTCTCTGCCTGCTTTAAGGCTGCTCTCTGCATCCCTGGGAGCATGTACATTTGTTTTTAACTCCATACTGTGAAGAAAGTTCAGTCACTTCCATGATCTGCGCATGGATTACGTGATGTAAATGGCAGACCTGGCAAAACAGTTGGGAGCAAAGGCTACGTTAGGCGTAGAAGAAAATACCAGGCGTTCCTAAAACAGGACAGCTTGCTGTCCCGAGCGTGCAGGATTGTATGGCCATTGTCACCTACTGCCACGGAGCCCTGCAGTTCTGTCTGGCCAATGCCTTGTGGCTCAGGATTTTGTGTCAACACTCAGACACAGCCGTCATTCCCTCCCCACGGTGTGCAAGGCCACGGTAGGCGCTTCACAGCTGATCCGAAGAAACCTATTAAGCTGTATTTCCTACAGACTCTTCTACGGCAGATGAGGCAACGGGACTGCCTAGGCCCTAAGGGAAAAGGAGAGGGATGACCTCCTCCTCTGGCCCGAAACACTCGAAAGCCAGGGGGCCCTGGCTGCAAACCCCTTCTCCGGGGGCTCAGCGTGCCCCTCCTGCCAGTCACACCGGCGCCTCGCAGACCTGCGATTTTCTTGACCCTTTCCCAAGTCCCAGGGAAGCGGTAGGCTCTCCTAGGCCAAACCCCAAGGGGCTTATTCAGCCAAACTTCCACTGGCCGGGCCCCCTTACCTTCCCCCCCTCACACCCCCCCCCCCCTTCCCCGCTGCATCGTTTCGGTGCAGAGCCGCCGCCCCGAGCCCGGCAGCCGGCGCAGCGCTGGGCGCCGGGGACCCGCCGGTACAACCCCGCAGCCAGCGGCCGCCCGGTTGCGGCCACCCCGCCGGCCAAGGGCCGGGGCTCGGCGGCGCCGGGGAGGCGGGGGGGGGGGGGGGGTGTCCCGCCGGCGGCCCCGGCACTGCAGGGCGCGGCGGGGCACCGCGCACCGAGCACCGCGCACCGCACCGCGGCGGCCGCCGGCCGCCCCCGCGGCGCGGCTGCAGGTAACCCGGGCGGGCTGTGGCTTGGTTCCTCGGCTCCCCCCGCTCCTCAGACACCCCCAGCCGGGGTACCCTCCTCCCGCCGCGGCTTCCCGGTTCCTCCCCGCGCCCGCCCCCCGCCGCCCCGCACCCCGGCTCCGCGGCGGGGCTGCCTTTGCCCCTCCCGGTCCGGTCCCCCGTGTGTGTCGTTCGTCGTCCCCGTCGTCCCCCCCCACCCCCCACCCCCCTTCACCAACACCCCGGCCCGGTCCGGGGCGGGCGCCCCCGCCGCCCGCTCACCTCCTCCCGCACGGCGGCGGCGGCAGCCCCCGGCTCTGGGGTGCTGGCCGGCCCGCTCTCAGCAGCCGCCTCGGCTTCCCCCTCCGAGGACATCCTTGGCCATCACCGGCGGGGGCTGCGGGGCCCCGAGACGGCGGAGCCCCCCGCGGGCCGCCCCCCCGCGCCCAGGGCCGCCCTGCCGGGTGCTCTCGGCTCCCTCCACCATCCCAGGCAGGCGGGCAGGGAGGGAGGGAGGGAGGGAGGGAGGGAGGCGGCGGAGGGGAGGAGAGAAAGACGAGGCGGAGAGGGGGGGGGGGGGGAATGTGTGCGGGTGCCCCTGCCTCTGCCGGGCCCCCCCAGGTGGGCAGGCGACCGCCCGGCGGCTCCCGGCGCGCCTCTGCGGGAGGCTGGGAGCTGCGGGGTGCGCCCTCCCCTCCCGGGGGACGCCTTCCCAAGCCCTACCTTCCTCCCCCCACCCCCCCCCCCCCGGCGTGTCCCTTCCTGACCCCCTCCCCGGGGTGCCCCCTCCCCGGGGTGCCCCCTCCCGTCTCCTTCTCGGGGTGAGCTTCAACCCCCCCCCCCCCCCCACCTCAGCCCCCCCAACCCCGGGGTGCTCCCCCGCCGCCGGCCGCCCCCTCTCAGCGCATCTTCACGCCTTGGCCGCCCGCAGCCCAGCCCCGGCCACCTCTCCCGCCTTCTCCCAGAGCCCGCACCTCGCCCTGGCTGGCGGCGGCAGGAGGAGGAGGAGGAGGACGAGGAGGAGGAGGAAGGCTGCCCCGCACGGAACAGCCGGACAAACTCGGCCGACGCCGCCCGGCGATGCCCCGCTGCCCTCCCCGTTCTCCGGGCGTTCGCACCGGGGGCAGAGGGGGTGACACTACCGGGGTCGAGCCCCGGGGCTGTCCCGGCCCCTCCAGGCGCAGCCGGGGGAGCAGCAGCAGCCGCTCCCCCCCCCCCTCGCCCCCATCCCCGTAGTGGGATTTCTGCTGCCTCCGGTGCGACACGGAGCGTTGGCGCGGAGCTGCCCCAGCACCCCGGCCCTGCTGCCCACCTTCACCTCCTTTTCCCCCGGAGGAGTAGTTGGCAGAGGAAACGGAGGCGACCCTGCTGCTCCTGCCCCTTCCTCCCCCTCCCTGCTGCCTGAAGCCTTTCCTACGGTTTCATCTGCCTCCAGCACAGCTCTCCCACCACCACCACCACCACCACCCCCCCCTCAACTGCAGCCTCCTGCAAACTCCCTGCACTGTCAATATTTCTTCCTCCCGCCCCGCATCCTGCGCTCAGCGCATCCAGTCGTTATCTGCTCTCCTGCTGACCGGGGCTGGTGTACTGCACCATCTTATCTCTGCATGTTTGCTTCATGTTTCATTACACTCTTTGCCTTGTGAGGCTTGTCTCATTTGATCCCTTTCTCTCTCTGTGCCCTAGAGCAGTATATATTTTAAATGCTTCATAACGTCTTGCAAACAGGCAAGTGAGCACGCTCGAAGCATCAACCTTCACTTTAATATTTGCACCTCAACTCCTGCCACAACATGCTTGCTGCTTTTCAGGCATGCTGCTCTGGAAACCTCCACTCCAGTTTCAAGGCACTCGGGCTGCCTAAGAGGTTGGTTAGGAGGACTGTAGAGCGGGGAAATGTGCTCCGTGTGTGAACATATAGAGAAAAAAGCCCCAAAGCTGGGATTTTCTACAAGTGTTGGGGTCTGCTAAATCTGAATTTCAGGATATTCATTGCACTGGACAAGTCTTGGCTGATGCCAGGTAGAGAAACCCACACATTTTTGGAGGTGCAGGATGTCCGTGAGAGACAATTGACAAACTCCCTCTGCCTCCCGTGGCTCTGGATCACACTGCAGTGCATCTACTGCCACCGGAGCTACAGCCGCATGTGCCTTGTCCTCCCCTGATGACATCTCCTCTTGGCAGGAATAGCATTTGTTTGGCTGCATCCAATATATATGTGCAAAGTAGTATGGCTTTTGCTCCTGGAGCAAGAAGAGCTGCTGGATGAACGTAGTGGAAGGCAGTACAACGCAGGTTCATAAACCACAAGAAAATGTACATTTTGAATACCCCGTTTCCTTTCTGTAAGTGGCACAATGGGAAATGACCTCTTGGGGATAAGATAGCCAGCAGATGGGCAGGGAGCGGGTCACATCTGGGACATGGGAAGGAGCCGTAAAGAATGCATAAGGAGTGCCTGTGACTCACCCGCCTAGATCTATCGGGGAAGAGAGAAATTAAAACCCTGTTCTGCCTGGTCAGCCCGTGTATGTTTGTCTAGACGGTTTCAGTGACCTTACGTACACTATGAAACGGTGTCTGTGGCCGTGCTGGGGCATGATGGAGTGCTGTGGTTAGATGGGAAATGTGCCAAGCCAGAGAACTGTGCACTGAGAAATCTGGGCTGAACGTTACATTTGCGCCAAATTTCTACTTGTAGGGACTGTTAAAAAGCAACAGTTAAAGGCACCATGAAGGGAGGTAGAAAAAAACAGGCTTCGGTGTATCGCAAGGCAGCTGTGAACAAGCACCCCCATTCGGTAAGGCAGAGGGGGTGACAGCTTTCTGAAATCAGGGACCCCATTTGTACAGACAGCAGGGAGAGGCTGTGCACTGGAAAGGTGTCAGCCGGGCAAGCCAAGCAGCCCAGGAGTAAGAGCATCAAATCGAAAAGCTGAGTCAGACAAGGACAGAAAACAAAGACCTGGCAGAGCTCAGCCTGTCAGATTCGTCTGCCATCCCAGTCCGAATAGTCGCCTCTGTTTAATAAATGTCTAATACCCACTGGGCTTCGGGGCAGCCTAAACAGCTTCATGAAGGTTTTTAATTTATTTTCATTTCCACAGACACTCCGCTTTTGATGTTGAATAAACTGTGATTTATTTAATCTAGACCAACCCTGACTGTTGCTTGGCTTCTGGCTGCAAGCAGTCCCAAGGACTGGCTAATTGGCCCTTCCACCTTTAAGGGATGAAGTTGTCTCCGAGGATATGTAGCCCCCAGTTGAATTCAGGCTTTCGATCTGAAAGGCGCAGGTGTGTACACCTTCCCACCTGCCATGCTGTCAGCATTCTGCTGGTACCTGAAATCAAGACGTGGGGAAAAAGCCCGGAGATGAAAGAGACCTGGAGAAGGGAAAATGAAGGTTGCTGTCCCCGAGATTTAAGATTGGAAATGTCATCTCTCACTTGGTGCCTTTGTTTCCACCCCTCTAGCTCCAGATTCAAGGTATCAATCTCTGTTATCAAGGTCGCCTTCACAACCTGAAGGAACGGGGGGGGGGGGGGGGGGAGGGGGGAAGGAAGCTTGAATTCCAGGGACTACTGCAAAATCTACGTGAAGAAGCTCATTTTTAAATTTCAGAAATGCAGAGGATCAGTGTCACTGGTATGAGCTGCCTGAAGGGGCTATTTTTGTTCTTTAGAAGCTTTTCCCTCTATTCTAGCACAGATTAATTATGAATATTTATGTATATAGCACCAAAAATGTGATAAGCAGTTTGCAGGCTGGCTTGCAAAATATGTATACCATATTGCAAAAATTAGCTCTCTTTTCTGGGCTTTGTGCCTGGTCACTCACTCTTTCTAAATAGCTAGCAAAGAACAGAGACAACACGCATTTGTAGCACTGCTGCCTCTATTCAGAGCAAGAAGAAACTGGTGCAGTCAGGAACTGCAGTTTGTGTTAGTTTAAGATCAGCCCCCTGTCACTCAGAGCGTGCCTCTGTTAAAATGTTGATAATCCTTTCTCTAAGCTCGGCTGGGCCATTGCACCAATTTAATGTGCAGAGTTTTGTTCTGCTCTTTTGTGAGACACGGCATTTGGGCTAGATTTGCAAAGATCTGGTACCGTTTTAAGATATGCCTGGGAGCCTGGTGTCTGTTTTTTGGATGAGACAGCTATCAAGATCCTGAGAATTTCTGGCCATCAGAACTTGCAGAGCACTATATTGAAAGAGAAACATTAAGCCTTCTGTCCAGGGGAGACTCCCACCAGGGAAATTGCAGTATGATGACTTCAAATTACTTCTCTGCTGCTCCAAAAAATAGCATAAATTAATATATGCTGTTAAGGAACTGCCACATGCTACCCCAAAGCTGACAGTAATGGAAAGAGTATTTCCAATACAGATGGTTTGTTAGCTGACTTATGCAAACAGGCATATCAGAACAGAGGAGCTATTGCTAAATATAAAGTAAGTTGTGTGAGCTGCCAAAGAACTACGCAGACTACCCGTAAGGAGCAAGTCCAGTGATTTCAACAGGCTTTCAATCAGGCTTTTAATATAAAAAAAAGAAGTGTATTCCTACTTAATAATAAGCTCTGCCTTTTTTAAATTATAAATTCAAATGTCTATTGGAGTCACAAGTGGCATTTCCTTCACTGTATCTGTTTATGTCCGTGTAATCCAAAGCATGTCTATTATCTTTCGCAGAGCCTGTAAAGAGAGAACACTGCATTGCTTCAATATTAACGCTTAGTGCAATATTTGTGAATTAAATTGTGGATATAGCAAAAGAGAATCTGTCTGGACCATTCACAAAATGAGCTTTGATATCCTTTTAGTAAGTAAAAAGCTGAAGGGAGACATCAATAATTTATTAGCACTTGGATTACATCCTCCAGTGCTTGTAGTTTGCTGCCTTCTTGGAGGAAAAGAGGACAAAGGCAATATCGTCTCTTCGGTTGTAAAGTCTTTGCATACTCTAATATGTTGGTGCTGACAAAGGATGCCTCATTTTGAGGGACATTTTGACTCTCAGCATGAGTCACCGCTCCAGGGACCGCAGTGGGATGAACCACCAGCCCGTTGCCATGTGATGCCTTTCCAATTAACAGCATGAAATGAGCCAGGTGGTATCGGTACCGCCCTGGCACATAGGCAGCCCTGGTGTAAACAGCAGGCTTGGTGCCCCGAGAGGCCTGGGCTTTAACAGCCAACATACAAAAACTCTGGGGACCCGACGCGCCTGGAAAGCATGGGTGACACCCACACAGACGTGAAACCCAAGACAAGGGCTGTCTCTAGAGAGGTGAAGTGCTCCTCATTCCTTGTCGTCTCCTGCCATCGTCATCTCCTGGCACTGCTCATTGTCTTCCCTTCATTTCTCAAGCCATCTCTATACACACTAGGCTTTTTGCTTCCATACTGTCTCCGTCCCATTCTCTCAGATGTCCCTGCCCTGCCTCCTACCATCTCTTTCCTGGTGGCAGCGATGCTTACTCTCAAGCTCCAGGCTTAGTAATGTTACTGCCACGTTGCGCAGATATGCCAGAATTTGCACTGACATTCGCTCTTTCCTTTCAGAATGAAATGTTCTCTCTTCTCATCTATTCCTCCGGCTTGTGCCTTTCAAATTTGGCACCTGTCTCCCATTTCTGTCTTTCCCTTATCTTGCTCCTTTTGATGTGCTATTTCCAATACCTGACCAATCACCATCCCCCACAACTTCTTATTTCCCAGCTTTTTCAATCTTTAAGTCCTGGGAAACCTTCCCTAGTTCTGTCCCTACCACCGTCACCAAGATCCTCATCTCCCCTTACAGCACTCTCTCGAGTCATTCCCAAGAAGCACATAGGAATAAGCAAAGGCTATTCCTCTGCTAACTGTACTGGAGCAGAATCCAACCTCTCTTTTTTCTCCTTCTTCAAACTTGCTATTCCTTTATAAGGCTGCTGGTGAGGGAGGACGTCTCCAACGTTCACTGACAGAGACAGAACAGGTACTGTCCTCTCAGCCCCAGGTAGCACATGATGGGCCATGGGCAGCATGACGGACCTAGAGCTGCCTCTGCCCTTCCCTGTGCACATGGCTTTTGTTTTTTGCAGGTGCTGACATTTCCTATTCCATGTATGCTGAACGTGCCTGCATAAAACTCGACAGATGCTCTGAGAGACAGGCAGCAGCAAAAAGGTCATGCCCACAATAGTCCACCAGCATCCTCTGAAGCTGCTGCTGCTCATGTTGTTCCAAGCCTGAGCTGATGTACCCTGCTTTTCAGTGGGACTTGGTAGCTCAGCTTAACTCTAGCCAGGTTCTGTCCACAGACTGCTCTGGAGCAAATGAGAACAAAAATCTTTTTACAAGTACTGTAAAGGCATCCCAATTTTAATGGGGTGCTGCAGACAATGATGAGCAATTTAAGCCCCCAGATTCTCTCCCCTCAGCACTGAAGGGCTTTGTAAATCAAAGGGAGCAACAATGGAAGAATCTGTTCACATTTTGTTATCTTAAATAGGAAAGAGAGGTCCTTAGGCACAGTGGCTGACCAGAGGAGCAATCTTAGGCTGGGCAAATCTCCAGTGGCTCCAAGCACCAAAACACAGCGCGTAGGGCTGGAAGAAGAGCAGATACCTCTGGTCCTTACCAGCAAATACCTAACTATGATGGGGCTTGGCCAGCTTCTTTCCCGAGTTAAACTCGGAAGCCCAAATCTACCCATTGACCTCCACGGCTCACAACTTCTGATGCAGCACAGCCATCTGGGCAGTGCCATTCCAGAGCCAGGTCAATAATTTGGAGAGTTCCCAACATTTTCCCATGGGAAGAAAGCTGGGCAGTTGCTGCTGCTGTATGCCTCTAGCAGGCAGCCTGCCAGCGCTCAGGGCTGTTGTCCAGTGCCAAATAGACTTTTAAAATGCATGGCCCTCAGTGACAAACCAAAATGAAAAGCTGCACACACGCATCTGAGCAATCCATGTTCCCACACAGTGACACTGAGCAAGCACTGGAGTGGTCTCTGCTGTTTCCCCTGTAACTCTGCTACTGAAGAAAAGGGCTTTTAAACGTTGGTGTTACTAGTGGTACCGCTTGCCACTAACAGGAGGGGGGGTCTCCGCCTGTGAGCTTTCCTCTGGCCACCACCAACTTCTTTGCTCCTGACATAGGCAACTGTCCTGAGAGATCACAATAGCTGTAAATACCTCTGAAAATAAATTAAAAAAAACCCCAACACTGAAGAGAACTTGTTGTCAGGCAAATAACGAGCATAAGAGAGTACTCTAGAAAGATGCTTTCACATTAGTCTGGTAGAGAAGTGTGTACAGCTGAAGCTTTCTGATGACTTCACTTCCATCACCGAGTACCACCAGTGAGGGAACAGTCCTGTCCTGGTGCCAGGCATACACCAAACTTCATAAGCACTGACCTCTGGAAATCAAGGGTGCAAGTTCCTATCCTGCGGAAGACTGGCAAACCCATTTCTTCAGTGTATGAGGTGGCAACAGGGTTCAAAAGTGACTCAGCACTATGTACCGGTGCCACATCTAGGTATTAGATATTCCATGTGGTAACAATACAGTTCTGGTAATCTCCTCAGAATACCTCTCTCCCAGGCATCTCTTCCACCTTGCTGGGCTGTCCTTTTAGGCAGTTGTTTCTCATTAGGCTGCTTGTCTCTCCCTACCCAGAACACTGGGTGAAGCAGTGCGCGTTGCTACTTGAGAAACAGAAATGCACACCACCAGCACACTCCTCCGGGAACCCACGCTTTTCATGTCACTCCCAAAGAGATGGGAAACCAGCTCTGGCCTCATAAGGCTCCATGGGCAAGTACTCACAAAGACAAGGCACAGCTACCCACCACAGCCCTTTACGTTTCCAAAGAGGAAAGCAAAGCCCCAACTCAGTGTGGCAGTTAGTTCTGCCAGACCACTTAAATCATCAGGACATCATGATCATCACTGTTAAAAACTCTTGGCAGGTCTAGCAGCATTAGCACAGCTATTTAGAGTTAAACACTTCAGGCTTGGGTCCACTGGTGGTACGAGCTAGCATGTACCTACACTGAATACTGAGCTCCCTAAAGCGAGTGCATTGCAGAGGCCATGCTTTCCATTCCCAGGGTGCGAGAGTTGGAGCCTGGGAAAGATGGGCTTCCCATGGCGTTCCTTTTAGTACATATTCTGGCTAGTACAGATGGGATTTGGATAAAGCACATATGCATCGCTCTCATCCTGTTCAGGTGTGGAAGTGTAAGGTTTTCCCCATGCTATAACAGTAAATAATCGGAGGAGAAGAAAGGAACAAATCCTGAATTGCCAACAAAACATCCAGTTCTCCAGGAGATTTGCCACAGAAGATAATAATCTGAGCACAGCCAGTGCTTTAAACTGTCTTAAATTGGCTTAGGCACTTTGACAGGCTTCCTTTAAAATCTATGACAGTAGACTTGAATGCGTCCACTACATCACCCAGATTTTGGCCGACAGGTCCCACAGCAGCAGCCATGAGAGACACTGTCCTCAGCTCAGAGAAGCTGAATTTCAGAAATGTTGCTTTCCTTAGTGATAACAGGGGCAGAGGGCATTGTCAGGCGGGGTCAACTCAGAGACCATTTTCATTTAAGCCTTCTGTGAAGCAGTGATTGTCAATGATGACGCATTCACCATCTGTGCAAACACTGATTTTCACCTGCAATGCTCTTCAGAGGCAGTGTTTGAATGACCTGACTTGAGAAACACATTTGCTTGACTGCCCCTTGTAATTTCCACAGCAGTTTGTTCTCTGGAGTCTCAGCTGTACAGCAGCTCGCTTTTAGCTGGGTTTTATTTCGATGTTGTAATAAGGGGAGGAAAATCCAGTGTGATATGGATACATTATATAGACTGAGCGAGAAATATCTTTATTTGCTGAAGATGTGTGTTATTTCAGGATATTTTCATTTAGTCTGATAAAAATGGCATTTCTATAGAAACAATTGATAGAACAAACAACAAAGCGGAAATCCCATGCTAACTGTCAAAAGCCAACATAATGTTTGGCAGATGAATTGCTAGAGATGAGTAAATACTCTGCTGTTTTGGGCTTTTAAAATACACAACCCTTCCCCCTCGCTTACATGGTTAAATCGATTCACATTGGGCATGGATGTGTGCTTTTTATTGGTGAGGAAGTAGAGGTTTGATTTAAAATATCCCTGCTTCACCTAGTCCCAGGATGCCTAGCAGCCTTTGCTCAGTGAGGTGTTACTGCCACGGAGTCCCAGGGTTCCACACCAAAAGTCGACCAGAACTGCAGAAAAAGCCACTCAAGGCTCTGTGGGTGGATCTTTGAAGATATTGTCCCCCCGCCTCATCCCCCCCATCTCTGCTCACCTATCATCTCCCACCAGCAAGAAAGCCGACATTGATTGGTCACAATCTAGTTTTGCTCTCATGCACACACATTTCTTTAAGAACACATGTAGTTTTTTACTACCACAAAGAGTCCCAATGCACGGCGTATGACACCGCTGTGTGCAAGTCCCTGCTCCGCTGGCTCAGGGCTCTCACTCTTCCAGATGGATTCTGGCAGATGTTGGTGTTCATGTGCAGTGCAACCACTCCTTTGAGGCATGATATATTACCGTTCCTTCTGAGTTCAACGGTTAGTCCCTTGCAGAGTTGAACCTTTAGCACAGGTGACAACTTACTACTGAATATTTTGTCCTAGCAGACCCAACTCTTTTCTACAAGGGATACAAGTAAGGACTTGTATCTTGGCTTAATGCCTTATTATCATCTGTTCTCCATTCCCAAGCAGACCTGTGTGCTGCCCACCACCCTGCTCTGCAGCTACTCTGTTCTCGACTTCAGTTTCTGTCTTCTGGAAACAAACCACTAGGATTATCTGTCTCCTTGGTCACCTGCTTCTTAGGCAACTCATCCTAATATTTACCATCTCTCCAACACAGATAATACTGTTGCATTTACAGATTTACCCTTTCTAATCCCATCAAGGCCACTGCCATATTCTCTTTGTCGTTCTGATCCCTTCCCTGTTATAATCCAGAAAGAAAGCATTTGGCTGCAGGCCCTCATGCTTCTCTCTGCTTTGGAAGACCAAGACCATCCTCCAGAAAGTCACGTGAAACTATTTGCTTGTGGTGAGCTCAAAGAGGGGGATGAGGGAGACTGTCAGGGCTTGTGAGAAGACTGACGACCTTTTAAAATCTCATAAAATGGCTCTCCTTAAGTGAGGAATGTTTGCGTTCGCCTCCAAAGGCTCTTAGAGATGCTCTGGTGGGAATTTCTTTGCCAGAATAGCTTAGGAGATCCATGCAAGTGTGTTGGTAGTTATAATTTGTAGGGTAAATATGAAGACGCACAAGCATGATTTATTGATAGAGCATAAGCTATATATAGTGCCCTTAACTGTATTATTAAAACTGAAGGTAAATAATTAATGGAATGAAGAAAAGATACATAAAACTCTGGCAGTTTTGATGGGAAGCATTCCTGTCTTGCAGTAATTAAAAATGAATACATTCTGAGTATATTTTTGTACCTTTCTGACAAAAAAGATTATTTGCCCACTTCACATGCATGCTAAGAGACATTGCGTGCGGCCGCAGAACCTGTGTAGCCAGCATAAGAGAAATCAGGGAAGAAAAATGCTTATGGCTGTCAGGCTTGAATGCCACACCATGCTCAGGATAGGATTACCGTCTGTGGGTATTGACCAGTTCTGCCTGGCTGACCCTCAGATTAGTTTCAGATTAGGTATAACTCAAATAACGCGTGTTAGTTTTGCAAAGTTCAGTGCTGAACATTCACATGAGAAGTATTACAGAAAGGTACAGGCTTACTTCAGTAGAAAGCAAGAGACAAAGTTAATGTTTTTTATGATTAGAATCAGAGGACTACTCAAGCAAAGCAAAATTCAGCTAGCAATTGGTTATGTCTCCATAGGCACCTCTCCTGGGTTTAGAGGAAAAGATGACAGGCAGACCACCCCGAAGAACCATAACTTAAACAGGCCCTTTCGTGACTCAGGCCATCTAGTTTACTGAATTGACTCAGTTAAATACACATAGGGTCAAATATCCTGTAACATTTTTAGGGTATCTTTTTTTACTGGATGAATAGTCATTCATTTACATAATTTCCATACTAACAAACAACATTAGTAAGGTCAAAGTGATCTTACAAGTAGTTATTAAATTCCCTGGAGTCAGAACAGCTCAACCTTGTAAGTGGTTGTCAGACAGTCTAAGTAGTCCCAACACCTAATCTAAATGTGTTCCAATTGCCAAGGCCTCCCTGCCTTATTGTCCAGGTAAGCGAACCCATATACCTTCATTGGGGTTCACAGAAAATTGTTCCTAAGTTCAGCACCAGCAAAGCCTTGAAGTGCGAGGGGTCTTCTACTTGCACCAGTGCACCTGCCAAACTGTTTTGTAAAATCAAGGGTGCTCTCTTATACGGTCTGAACAGTGCAAAAACCTAAAATCTTAGTTCTACCTTTTGTCTCAAGCAGTCACTGCTATTCTTGAACTAGGTTTGACTTTAATCTGATTCCAGTTCCTTTAGGGAGTGCAAAGCAGAGCTCCACCAGCTGATGAACTGCAGTCTGGCAGGGCAGTACCAGAGGAGCACTCCCAACACTCCTGAGGCTCCCTTCTGAGAATCTCCAAATGTAATTAAGAGCAGCTCTATTTATTCCTCCTGCTAGGGGCACCTATAAGCACCAGATGTAACAGTAGTAACTGCTCAAACACCTGTGCTAGAATCAGGTGGTAGAAAAATGTCCGGTCATAAGGTTAGAATTGAGATCACTCTCGGCTACTTAAGTCAGTTGCTCTAATGGGGCATCTTCAAGTGATTTTGGTGGCTCCTACTTCAAGAATTGCTCAATGACCTAAAACAGTGCAGTTGTCAACTTCACCATCTCAAGAACATGGCTGCTCCTCAGAAGGTGCACAGCTGAAGAAAATGTTTTCTGCCCAGCATTTTCACGGAGAATTTCAATTTTGTAGGAGTTCATCACAACCCTAGTTCCCTGACACTGTGGTTAAGACTGGCTGGCTGTTGACAGGAAGGAGGTTTATCTTCATTTCTACAGATTTAAGTGCTTTCAATGCTCATAACAGATAAAACTTTTTTCTGGCTGTAATTTTGCTGTAGCTTTCTGAAGGGATAAAAACCCCAGTGAGATCCAGTACCTAGAAAGTGCTGCTTTTCTTACAGCATTAGGACACTTGTGGTGAGTCCTTCCCAAACTGTGGGCCCACCTGGTCCAGTCCAAGCCCCGGTGAGAATCTGTGCCTGTTCTCATGCTCACAGAATTCATGTCCCAGGTAAAAAGGCTGAAAGGCAACCAAACACTAAAACTAATGACCAGTATTAAAATCAATGCTTCTGCAAGTTCTGACAGCTTTCTGGTAGTTTTTAATAAAGCTTGGCATATATAATAAATTAATAATCTGACATGAATAATAAATTGCAGCCATGTTTATACAGCTTTATGTATTTGCTCTCCTGAAATACCTCCGGTCTCAGGCGCATCAATGCCCTCTCATAACGAAAAGGCACAGATCCTGCATTTACATACACGCACTTCTATACGTGCAGACACACGCTATTGGGTCCAGGTACCCTCTATTTAGTTCCGACGAAAACGCCTGAAGGAACCCGCACTGGGGACTGCACAAGCCAAGAGCCAACTTGGAGAGGTAGTTCAGCGGCGGGACGTCCTCTCACGAGCACCAAGCCGCCAGTAGCAGCCTCCCCACACCTTCTCCCGGGCCAGCAAGGGAGCCAGCAACGGGACCTGCCTTAGAGGGACCGTGCCTGCCAGAAAAACCCCGGCGAAGCTCCGGCGAAAGCCCTGAGGGGAGGGAAAATGGCGCCGCCCCGCCCCCGCCGGCGGAGAGGTGGTGGCAAGGGCTGGGCGGAAGTGACGCCTTGCCGGGCGGAAGTAACTGCCGCGGGGCAGAGCGGAAGTGCTGGCGGTGAGCGGCGGGGACCGAGCGCCGGTGAGTTCGCGGCTGGAGCTGCGGCGGTGGCGGCGGGGCCTAGGCCGGGCCTCGTCTCGCCTCGCCTCGCTCGGGGCAGCCAGCGGGGCCCCACGGCTTCACCTTTACTGTAGCGTGAAGAGGAGTGCGGCTTACCGGCGCCGTGCGGCCTCCGTGGCAGCGGCCGTGCCGCCCCCCTCCCTCCACCCCCTGCCCCGGTGCGCTGCGGGGCCCAGTTTCGCTGGGTCCTTACCCCGAGCAGTTCCCCGTCAGGTAGAGGCCTCTCCAGGCCTCCCGCCGGGCCTAGCCTACGTCTGCGTGTTTAAGACTTCGGTTCAGACTGGTTTAGGGAAAGCCCGTGAGGGCTGTGATGGGGCGGCGGGAGCGTCGGGACGCATCAGCTCTTTAGTTTGTTAATAGCAGCTCGTTGCTTTTATTTCGTGCCGTGTTGGTGCCTCTTTGTTGGGGAGACTCTTCAGGCAAGCTGGGGACAGCAGCTTCTCTGGAGGCAAAACGGTGTATGCGCGCACACGGTATGTGTCTGACAGGCAACATAACAGTGACAGAGTTTTACATGACCAGCGTGAGACGTGGAGCCTCGTTGAGGAGACGTTCTTAAAGCTTTTGACTGGGCTTTTCCTTCTGGGAGGAGGGTCTTTACAGGTATCGGCCTTTTCTGTAGCAGGTAAAAGTTGCTGCCTGTCTTGTCAAGCCTAGATGTTTTAGACCATTGGTCATTACAGTACTGCGTGCAGAAAGCGTTTTTGTGACAGAGCTGAGCACCGTTTTGCAAAGTAGCCAAGAGTCCTGAGTGAGGATTTCATTGACTGCTTACCTAGAGTGGAGGAATTGTACCTTTCCATTGACTGCTGAGCTGCCTTGAAGAAGCTGAGATGTGACTTTTTGCTTCTCCTTTTAATTCCTTGCCTCAACCAACAAGGTTTGAAGAAATATGTTGATTTGAGGCACTGATTGTGACAGCAGGACCTTGTATTCTTCTTTGACCCAAATCTGATAACTTTAGCAAAAGAATGCAAAGTCCTAGACTTGAGGATGGGGAAAAAAAATGATAGGGTTCAGAAATCAGTAGGAGTCAGAGATGATTCTTTGCTTGTAGGTGTACTTGCTACCTTGTCTCTTTTAACTGTGTCTAGTTCTTGGCTGTTGTTGTGATGTGTCTCCTTTGGGCTGTAGGGCTCTGCTTCTGTGGAAGAAAAATGCATTCTAAATGCAGATAAGCTAGAATAAAATAAAAATCATAACAGTATTGGATTATATCAAGTAAGTACAGCTTTTTGTAGCCTGATGGCACCTGTAAAAACCTTGGACAGGTGTGGAGTGATACTTTGCTCAAACAAATGCTGTGCCTGATTCTTATGTTGTTTTAGCTCTGCTGAGAATAGTGGCAGAGGTTGGTAGTATATGCCTCAGAAGCTTAAACGCTGCTTCTGGCAAATGTTGGAAGAGTATTATAGGTCTCAGTTTCTCTGTGAAGTAAATGCCATTCTCCGTGATATGCTGGTGTTGTGTTAATTGGTGATTGGGGTCCCTTACTGCCCTAACTGGCATTCCTTCTCAGGCTTACACTTGGGCTGAAGTTGGTTAATCCAAAAGTGTATCTTGGCACTTGAAGCAGTCTGTGGCTTTATTGCCTTCTGTGATTTTGTGTCTTCTTTTAGTCTGACTTAGACCACTGGTCCGAGCTGCATTTGTAAAACTTCCTGCAGCACTGATGGGCTTTTCAAACAGTATCCATGGAAAGCCCAGAGCATGACAGAAAACTATGTATTGAGACTTTTAGTGCAGACAGGGGATACAACAGCAAACAGTAGTGTATTCACTTAATAATCACTATGTTCTGGTGTGTACAGGTGCTTGTGGTCCTTTGACAGCATTTCTGATCCCTTACATGTGTTCCTAGGGCAATACCTTCAGCAGGTTGCATGTGTCTGCTAGATGGTGGTCCCTCTAGGCAAACAGTTTGTGTGTGGTTAGCTTTCAAGTAGCCAGCTGCAAGATTGGAGATAACCAGACCATAGGATGCTGGGGTTAGTGCTGATCATCAGTAGTGTGTTATTTTTCTTGTGTGTTTTCTCTGAGCTCCGGTGGGTAAGAATTACTCCTTATGATGGCCAGGTGAGTGGTGCTAATGTGCTTAGATGGATTGCAGGGGGCATGGAAAAAGGTACCATTAGAAAGCAAACTATTTTCACTACGTTCTGTCTGTCCGCAAGGCCCATAGGTATTTAAGCAGTTTCTAGCTTGTTGGACTGCAGATGGACCAAGTCAGAGGCCTTGGCTGTATTAAATTTCTAGACCCAATTGGAACATGGAAAGAACACATTTAAGGCTTTTAACTATTTTTGCACCAAACTAATGCCCACCTCTGTGTTACCATCTTGTAACTCTGTACATTTGGGTGGCCTCTAGGTCCACATGGAGGAAGGAGTGACTTTGAGGAAATGGTTCCTGGAACAAAATCTAACCTCTTTAGACAATGATTGCATAGTTGGCTTTTGCCTGACAGTTCCCCAGGCAAATTAAGGCAGTTTCAAGGCCTCCTATATTTTTTGATTAACTTTTTTAATATGCAGAGACTTGGACAAGCTTATGTATGTCCCTGTGTGGAAGAGGCTTATTACAGAAAGATAAGCAGCACGCTTTGCTTATAACTGGATGTTTTGTGTCTGTTAATCCTAGCATCATCCTCATTTGGGCTTTGAAGCCTATGATGATAGGGCATGAAACACTTGGCTTCTGATGCATGTGGTGCTACTCATGCATATCAAAGAGGGACCTATCAACTGAAGTATGACTATTGGAGCTGCTGTTGTGGCAGAAAGCTCCATAAATAAACAGCAAGTAGGTGTGTGCTTATGCTAGGAGTGCACAAAAAAAGGAGCTGTCTGCAGAAGTTGCAACTTTTGCTGTGCAGTTGCAAGGGAACTGGGCTGAAAGGCAGTGTTTCTGCATTCTCAGCATCAGTCAGAACCACAATGACATCCCAGGTGTTTTTGTGTTAAGTCCTTCTCCGACAGTAGCAAGGCACTGTAGCAGGGTGCTCCCTTCCCTTCCTGCCCTGAAGTAGCCTTTGCTAGTGGCTGTGTTCCACAGATGTCTTTGACAGCGTTGGTAGAGAAGTCAGGCATTTTTTCCTGTGTGCTGGGGGAGGGTTTTATTGTTCAGAGGGTACAGGGAAGTTCCTCTTGCTGCTGCTTGTGCCATATGCAGGCTTGGTGTAAATGGAAGTTGTTGTTCTGGGACTCTTGAGCTGACAGCTTTCATTAAGGTCAGTGTTTTGAGATGTCTGAAATCGAGCAACTAACTCGTGATGTTGGCATTGGATGAAGAGGTCTGGTTCCTCAGTCATGAAGTGCTGAAGTGAAAGGAGTCCCTGGAAGCCTTGAAAACTCTGAAAATCCACTTTGTTTTGGTACACAAAACTCTTAAGTCTGAATGCTTTTAATCCAGCTTTTGCACAAAATGAGGGGCAGGAAAAAGAATTCCAGAAAGTTGTGCATGGTTGGTGGTTTTACACTAAGGCCTTGAGTTTAAAAAAAACCCCAACATCCAATCATAAAACTCCTTGGACCTCTTTATGCTCTTGGAACCAGCAGCATCACATGGAACCAACCTTGGTCAAGAATGAGATCCTGGAAAACAGTATAAATATTCCAAGTGTAGGTCATAAATACTGCATGAAGTAATTCTTGTATCTGTTAGCATCCTTCCCACAAAGTATCTCCCCACATATTTTACAATAAAGTATGATAATCATAAACCAGGCTGTGGCTTCAGGGCAGTGGCTGTGCCTGCGCAATGATTGAACTTTATTTTGGTCAGATTAAGACAGAGATTCACTTCTAATCTTTGCATTTTCTCATGTCTACAGCCTATCCCTATGGCAGATAACTGTAGTTTTAAAAATCCATATCTACGTTCCTTTCCAACTTCGCAATAAATCATCATTGAGTCCTGATGGGCTTTCAGAAGTGGAAGAGATCAAATATGTACAAAATATTTCAACATACTAAGCATGGGAGGGTGTCAAGTCTGTAGCATTAGTGCTGATCAGTGATTCAATTAGCGTGACATGTATTTGCAAACACTCTATTTGCTACCTGTGAGAAATGGATTGATGGTCCCAGGCTCTGGGAGTAAGAGATGGGGAGTAATACAAATATTTTCATGCCCAGTAGATGAGAGGTAGAATAGTTGCCTTCCTAGTAAGTTCTCATATGCACAGAGGTAAAAGTCTTAATAAATACCACCCTTGGCTTTCAACCCAAAACTGGCCTGGGCAGTGAATGAAAATGCTTGGAAATAGCATGACTTCTGCCAATAAGAGGGCAGTGAAAGAGTGAGAGAGAACTAAAGCAGGAGGACTAGATAAGGAAGAAAACCTTTTTTTTTCTTGGGAGATTTGAGTGAGAAGGAGAGCAAACAGAGTCAGTGAGAGTGAGCGGATTGTCCAAATCTACATGAACAGGCTTTTGCATCCTGACAGGGATGCTAATGCTAGGATCCTGAGAAGACCATATGCTGGAGGGGGGAGGTTTGCATGATATTGTGCCTCTGATGTTCCTGGTTGGTGTTGATAATGGAGTAAGTCAAATCTGTTGTCTTGGGCCAGGTGCTTCTATGGCTTTGCAAACCCAAGGCCATGTTGTTGGCATTCTGGCAGTGATACACTTGTTGGCTGACTTTTTGCTGGATGGATGCCATTCTGCTCCCAGCTGGCTGGCAGACCAGGTGTTGGCTTGCCTAGAAGCGTGTTGTTTGGCAATGAAGAAAAAGGTAAACAGTTTGTCTGGGACTCTGGTACAACTAGTTGTGTCCTGGGGTGGCTGCAGTATGTACAGGAACAGCAGAGTGGAACAAAAATGAATAGTTTTCCCTTGCTGTTCCCCTTCTATCCCCAGGAAATCCAGTTCTGTAACCAGTTTTCCATATCTTCAGTAGGTTCCATGTGAACAGCACGCAGGGCCAGGCTGCAAGAGCAAGAAGGCAGGATGTTGTCGAGACCGAAGCCTGGAGAGTCTGAGGCAGACCTGCTGCACTTCCAAAACCAGTTCTTGGCAGCCAGAGCTTCACCTGCAGTAAAGATTGTGAAGAAAGCAGACAAGAGGAAGGGGGAGAAAGGGAGCACAGATGCCGAGAGACCCCAGCTACAAGACAGCAAGGATGTAGTCATGTTGGATGGTAATTTCCCTTGTGGACTTCTTTGAATTACTGCAATTCTTTGTCCCTTTCAGTGTTCCTCAGTGCTTGCCTTTTCATCTCCCTCTCAACCCAGTGTTGCTTTTGCCCTGCATGTGTGTCCTCCTTGCAGTATTGTTTGTTCTTAGCCTTGTTGGAGAATGCACTCGTCCAGTTTTACCAGCATCCAGTAGAACTACCTTTCCAACACGTGGCCTTTGTCTACATTTATCAGCTGTCTGTGGTGTCTTGCCAGCCTCAATGCAAGAGGCGTTCTCTGTGATTCGTACCCATTGGACAGTCACTGCTTATTTTGCCATCTATCCAGACCCTGTTCTCAGAGTCTTTGAGATTTAGCTCTGCTAACAGCTCCAGCTTTCAGCCAGCAGATCAGGCTTGATAGGCCGCCTTCCTGCGGTTTTGTTTTCCTCCATCAGTAGTAACTGTAACACTTATGCTATGTGCTTAATAGTCTCAGAAGCTCAAGGTCCTTTCTTAAAAGCAACAACTTAAATCTTGTAGTGCTTGGTTCCAGGTAAGGAAATAAGATCCTGGTTTATAGATAGTGAAAAGGAGGCCTTGACTTGCTCATGATCATACAAATCACTCACTGTTAGAGCTGGCAGCGGAAATGTGCTTTTCTGTGCCTGAACACAACCTGCAAGGACCCTATTTGTTTCTGTACAGCCTTGCTTCTACCCTTAATACTTGCAGTCAGGCCTCAGTACCCTTTCCTGCTTATTAAGCTCTTTGAAAAGACCTTGGTGCCAATACATAAATAATAGAATTCTTGAGCATGTTTCTCTCCACTACCCAGTGCCAGTCAGAGACAGAGGACTCTTAATTGTCTTACTGCTTCCTCATCATCTTTGTTTCTCATCAGAGCAATAATAGGTGCTATTAGGCAGCCTTGGTCTGGTACCTATTGCACAGTAGTTATATATGAGTAACTTGACTGCTTTTTTTTTTTTCTTATTATTTCCCCTCCCTAGATTTTCCTGATACTCTCCCAGCTCTAACTCCAGCTCCTCCAAAAAAGTCCAAGATCAAAAGTGCCTGTGTCCGCTTTGAGGATGAAGATCCAGAGGAAAGACTGGAGAGTCACGATCAACACATTACAGCAGTCTTCAGCAAAATTATTGTATGTCTGGTTTTTATGTGATGGTCTAGTGTTGTTAGTTCGTTTTTTTGAATGCTGTGAACTAAGCAGTGGACAGGGATGAAAGGTTCTGTTTGCTGCTTTTTATTTCTACGGTGTAATGAAGCAGTTATAGCACTGCAGACCAGTGTCCTGGAGCACCTTGAAAGAAAAAGCTCTTTGGGTATATTTTTGCTGTCAGTTAAATATGGGTTTGAATCTGCTCTTGAGTCCAGACTGCCTACAGGTCACACTGCCTGCATGCAGGCATGTGCTCTACTGTGGATTTGGGTGAGTTTCTGGACTCTCTCTAAGGGGGATGTTCTCGTTGCTCTGCACTGGCCCAGGTTTTCCTTTATCTGATTCTTTGAGTGGTGTGTGGAGTTTGGTAGCCCAGCCTTTTGGAAAATAGCCTCACTTTGGCTCTAAATAAGAACAAGGTGTTCTGAGCCTGACAGTGGTGTAGCAGAAAGCTTGCGAGCTGCAGAGCTGAGAGATTTTGAGTCCACTTTTAGCCAAATGATATAAACATGCCTGGCTGTTGCGATGGTTTCTACAGTGTTTGAACTTTTTGCTGCAGGAACGAGACACGAGTGCAGTAGCAGTGACCATGCCAGTGCCCACGGGAGACCCATTTCCAAGGACATTTCACCGCTCTGAGATAAAAAGTGAGGTAAGATTGGGAGCAGCTGTTTTATGCTACCTTCATTAACAATTAAAACTTCCCCACATCAAAGCCTAATGCTTGGTAGGTGGTAGGGCTCAAAATGAGTGACTTGGCATGCTGGAGATTATGAACTAGCTCAACATATCTCTGGCATTGCCATGCTGGTGTAGGAGAGAGCTCTTCCACCAAGCTGCCATCAAATAGGCACTCCATACCCTACAGTTAAATACTGGAATCCTTTCTGTTTAGGAAAAAGGCAATCCCCTTCAGCGAACTTCAGTGAGGTGGATCTGTTCTGCACTGCTGTAGTAGAATCGATCCTGTCCTGCCTGTTTTTCTCTGAGGAACAATCTCTGTTAATTTGTTCAGCAGTAAGTCCGTACTTATTGAAGTTGCACCTGATGTCTCCTGGCATGACATTTGAGTATGGTTTCACAGATTATCTTCTGCAGCTTTTAGGATTTTAATGTAATTGTTTTTTCTGAGGCTGTAAAACTGGAAGCCATGGCTGCTATCAGCAGTCGTTGCTGTAGTAGCAAGAGCTGCTAGCTGAGTGGGAGTCAGATGCTGGGAATTGGTATGTGATTGATAGCTGTGATTGCTTTGAAGAGGTAGCTTATTTTGATGGACAGCTTTTTTGAAAGGAAAGACTAATACTTTTTAAACTACCGGTTCTCTTTACCTGTTGCAGGAGTGCACAAAGCAGCTACCAAGTGTTCAGACTGCCTTTTAAACTGCTTCTCTGGACTGGGGACATGCAAGAGGTTTTTTGCTTAGTCTGCTTTGGATTTCCTGTGCATCCTGTGCATGGCTGTTCAGAGCCATGCCCTTCCATCGCCTAGGCAGGCAGCACAGTAATTTAGTCAGGATTATTTTAGCACCACTTGCCCACTTCTTACTGTGTAAATCTCTTCACCCTGCTGCTTTCTAATCACCTTATAAGAAGCCTGTTCCAAGCATGTGGTGAGCACAGTGCAGTATAGTCCCATTTATCCTCAGAAATGCAAAGTATTCAGCTATGCAGAGTTTCCAAACAGCAGGAAAGCTGGAACTGTTGTGTTTTGGTGATATATTAGGTGTACTTGCCTGGTTTGAATTCACTTATAATTAATCATCTTCCTTCTCTAGGTGGTAAAAACTTCCATGTCTTTGTCTCTCTGTTCTAGCATTAAACTATGTGTTAAAAAAATAAAATAGCACATGCACAGAAAAGGGCAGGTGGCTGCCAGCAGCTTCTCTGTGTCATGTCCCAAAGTCTGATCTGAGGGTGTCTTTAGGTTCAGATCTATACATTTGTTAGTGGCAGGTGTGCGGGGGAGTCTGGAGAGGAAAGTGGTGACACATGGCTTCTCTGTTTGCAGGTGAAGGTGGGATCTGGAAGAAAAAGCATCTTTGCACAAAAGATGGCATCGAGAAGAGCTGCTGAAAAGGCAGCAACGGCTCCCTCTGCTGCCGAGTGCGTGCAAATAAGATCGGATGCCCTGGATCCTGAGGGATCAGCAGGAGAGGCACCTCTCCCCAGCATCAGGGGCGGTAAGTGAGAAGGTTCTGCTTATCCAGCTTACTGTATTTACATAGCCTTAGTAACCATAACATCAGCGCACCTTATTTTTAAATTAGGGTACCACTGTTGTCCTGAGTTTTGGAATCTCAAGGTCGCTTGGAATGTCTGTGGCATGACAAAGATTTGAAATGGTCTGAGACCCAAATTAACATTCTAAAAATTGGGTTAGCTTTCTCACTGATTTCCTTTTTGCTTCACACAGGGTCAAATAGATTTCTTTTTCAAGGTTCTTGTCCTCCTTTTCCTCTCTGTTTGTTATATGTAAAGTTTTTCTTGTTTCATCATTGATTTCCATAATTTTAGGAAGAGGGGGGTTCTTGTGTCTCATGAAGGTTTCTGAGATCACTGTGATGCAGATTCTCACTCCTGACTAGAAGCTGAAAGCTCAGTCTTCCATCACCAGATCAGCTGCCATGAGACTGTGGCTTTGCTCCATAAGGAAGCACTGTGAGGCAGTGCTGATGAGTCAGTGCCACCTCCAGCAGTTACTTGTCTGACAGCAACGTGACAAGGAAAGATGAAACCAATTCAACTGGTACCAGCATCTCGGGGCTCTTTTTTTTTTATTTATTTTGGTCTTGGGCAGTCCTATTTTCTTAGGACCACCATGTGTTTGAGTTTTTCCCTGACACTCTCTTTTTCACATTGAAATAGAGGCCAGGTGTCATTTGAGGGTTATTGCCATTTGGCTAAGGTTTCTGCCTGCCCTGACCCCTGTCAGAGAATTGGTAAGAGAACCCCCAGATGTGCTGTGCACGCACAAATCCACCATCCAGATCAATATACTGTGCTTACTGTATATCCTGTTGCAATTGTGCATGTGTACTTCTGTCTGAGAAATCTCAAAGGGAAGTACAGCAGCCCTATAGCTGTGATCCTCTTGAAGCAGAACGCTTCTGAAATGTAGTAGCACAACAGAGGGATCAGAAAATGGTTTGGCCTCCTCAGCAAGATTGTTCCACTAGGATCATTAGAAGCAAGAGGAGAAGAGGGTGAGGTCTATTTCTTGTAGTAACAATGTGTTTGTGCCTGGTAACCCTCAGCTTAGTTGCTGATGGTGGGCAGCTTACTGAATCTTTCACCAGGTCACTCTGTCTTCTCATCTCTTTCTGCTCAATAAGCAAAAAAAACCTGCTGTGGAAATGACATCAAACCTTACTGATGTTATGATGAGTGTCATTACTGCTGTTTGAACAGGGGTTTGATGCTTTCAGGGTTGGCTGGTTTAGGGTCATAGGGATGTTCCAAGTCATTATATTGAGCATAAGAACAACATATAAGGAATAAATCCACTAAGTCAGGTTCTCATATAGTGGGCTACAGGACAGCTGGAGTGTCTCGCTCTGACCAAAGGAGCATGTTACCCTGCTGCTAGAGTTAAATGAAATGAGCCTTTAAAAAGGATTTAGATCAGGTGATAAAGGAGACTTGATTTTATTCAGGGTAGGAAAAATGCCCCCCTGCTAGAACTTCTAATATATTTAACCCTTAAAGGGGAATCCAGGCTATTGTTAGAAGCAAACATGCTTGTGTGAGAATGGATCCTGTATCACTCCGGAAGCTGGTTTACCTAATAATTTTAATTTTCTGTCTGACTCAACAGGTATTCACTAGGTCATGGTTCAGCTGATATACAAATGTGGGTTCAGCTGTTCTTGGGCAGAGAAAGAATCTAGTGTTCACTAACTTGGAAGAATGCTCTGACTCGTCAGTTGTGAATTATGCTCCAGTTTACCTTTTCTTACTGTTGCTTTGCATTAAAGAAACAAAATTCCTTTCCCCCCATCCCTCCCCAAACTCCTGAAGAAATAAGGTGGAAATGATGTTGTTTTGTGGCATGGGATGAAAGCCCAAATATTTTAGTTTTGTTTGAAGCTAAATTAAACTTCTTTACTCCTATTTTAACTTGGCTACTAATGTTAAAAAGAAAAAATTATGCAAGCCTGGTAGTGACAAAACTGAGATGCATTCATAATGCTGTAGACACTTAAATTACTAAATGCTTTCTCTGCTGGATCTTCTAGATAAAGCTGGTGACTTTTTGACCTCTCAGCGGCCTTGTCTCATAACGGGAGAGGGTCTTGGAAGCCAAAAGAGTGAGCAGGAGGCTCAAGCCATTCACAAAGAGAACTTGGAGAAGCTGCAGTCCATGTCTGAGGAAGAGATCCTGCAGGAGCAGGAAAGGCTTCTGGCTCAGCTGGGTATGTGCTTCCCAGGGTGAATTCTAGAGACATGGAAGTTTACTGAATGTGTGGGTGTCCTGAAGTCTTACCAAATTCACAAATCAAAGATGGGAGCTTGGGATTCCTGCTCATTGTATGTGTAGATAATCTAGCTTCCATACCATGTCAGTAGCTTATGAGTAAGAATTAAGTGTGAAGGACTTAAGAGTGCTTATTCATCAATGAGAGGGGGGCTTAGCTTAAGTCTGTCTCGTCTCCCCTTTGCTGTGGGATAAGATGATCCATGCACTTTGTTACTTTGCACACCAAATACCTGGTTACATATACATGTATTGAAGTCCTAAAATGTAATTCTTTGAAGCAGATAAGAAAGCAAATCTATGCTTAGGATGGCCATAGCAATGCAGAGGTGAGAGAGAGCCCTTGGTCTTCCCCTCCAAAATACCTAAGACTTCAACCAGAACTATCAGTACCCAGATAGGGGAAACGTGGGCATGTGGGAGATTTCAATTCAAATCTGTACTTGGTAGAGCAGAAGAACTTACAACTAGTCTTGAACTTCATGGAAAAATTATTTAATTGTCTAGTTGTTGGGTACAGGTCTTCTGGCAGGGATCTGGTCTCTGGTTTGGACCCCTGTCCACAGTGGTGCTCTGGGAATGCCTGTCACTGACAGCTGATGACAAGATGGGGGAGAATACAGAATGTGGTATGTTTGATAAGACACTGTGTGATCTAGGGCACTGTAAAACTTCTTGGCATTGGTTTCAGTGATATTTTTTTTTTAATTTTTTTCTTTTTGCATGCTTAGAAGAACAGACGTACAGATGTAGGTGGTGGACAAGGGTTTTTGAAATTCTCATTATTTCTGATTCTCTAGCATCAAATTTAGGTGTGAGTGGCATTTTAGATGCATAAGTCTCTTGTGGGTTTAGCTTAAAGTTCATATTAATGATCTTCATTGCAAGCAGCATGGGTATAATGAACTGTGCGAAATAATGCAGACAGAATGTTTAGGTACATCCTTCATGCAGAGAGCTGAGCTCCCTAAACTACCTGAAGTGAAAAATTTTTTTTTAACTTCACTGCTTATAACAATGGCATGTGTATGAAAATATCTTGTTTATGCACTTTCTTCTTGTGATTGATTTGTGATCTTTGCTCCTTGTCCCCACTGCTCCATCCTTTGGGGTATTAGTGAAGTGAATACTTAGGGAGTTTAAAAAGGATAGGGTGTATTTTAAGCATTTTTGAATAATAAATTATTTTCTAAAACAATGTATTTGTTTATATGCCCTGTGGGTTAAAATTGTAGATCTGCCAGTCTTTGAGGCCTTAAGGAAACTGGGAGTAATTTTGGCATTCCCAAAATATCTATGGTTAGGGATTATGCATGATGAAGAAACTCCTAAACTAAATTGCTGGCTTACAGATGAACTTAGAAACTGGACGGGCACAGAGATGTGGATTAAAAAGACTTTTTCTCTGTATTCAGGAGTGTGAATAATTTGTGGGTGTTTAACGCTGCCCAGTCTCTGAATTAACCTCTTAGTTATGAAGCAGATGAGAGTCCATGGTGTGGAGTATGAGGATGGGTAGGCAGTTCCATGCTGGGCAGTGTCTTCAGGGTCTTATTGTTGATACTGTCTTTGTTTTGCCCATGGAGACTCTGGGCAGAAGTAGGCTTACTTTCTGACATACTGTGCACAGATTGACATAATCACTGACTTGTTTGTCACCGTTTGTGTGAAATGATGAAATAATGAATATAGTCTTTTCCTTGCTGTGTACAGTGAAGTGGGAAAGTGAGAGCTCTGCTTGCATTCAGGAAAAAATATGCATGCCCTAATGAGACTGGGCTGAATGCCTGTCCTTTGCCAAGGGAGGTTTAAACTGCATCATGAGGAGAGTGCACAGCAATCAAGTGTGGGGTAGATCCCTGCATCCTCTTTGAAATGTTCAGGGTCATGGGAGTCATTTCCTTTTTGGGATGACTTCTCTCAGGTACAGAGCATTTCTGAATTGCCTGTCCTTTGTCCTCCAAAGAATAAATAACCAGTGTAGGTGTTATATTCTGTTACTTTACGCATCTCTGACACTGCTTATTGCAGTATCTCTGTACCTTTTAGAGACGCAATGCACAGGCTCTTGCTGTTCCCCTCTGGCATAAACATTCCAACACCATCTTCTAGGTGAAGAGTATTTGGAGAGAAAGTGCACTCTAGCAAAAATCAGGTAGGATGTCTGTAGCAGATCTGAAAGGAAAATGATGATCTTCTGACATTTTCCTGTTTTAGAGCCGTAGGAACATTATCTGTCCTTCAGAACACCGCTGCCTCCCAAATTTTGTTGTTCTCCTCCAAAGCATGAAGAGAACGGCCATGTCTGTTTTCTGGATGTTGTCAGACCATAATTGACTCTCAGGATGGGGAGTCAGTTCAGAACAAACAAGATCTCCTGCTCCTAATATAACATCTAGACCATGCACTGCAGCTCTAGTGCAATTCAGTAAGGAGCAGGTGATTCTTTTTGTGGTGTCTGTTCCATGTATTCTCATAGTGTTCAGATTGGTGCCACTGAGCAGTCCACAGGCAGGGTAGGGAAACTGTCAGACCTGGGTTCCTCCCATAAGTCACAGACCAGAATTCTCTCCACAATGAGTAGTCTTGTTTGCATGTGCCTTTTCAGTGGCAGTGAAGGGGAAAGTAATAATTATTTCTTTATTTGTAAGCTAGGAGAATAACTAGAATTTTTGTGGTTGAAAAGACATTTATCACCTCTTTCTCTGGTGTCACCTCACCAGTCAGTTGTACCCAGCATATGTGCTGAAGAGGTCATAAAGCAGTTAAGTGCCTCAGTTTGAAAAGAAGCGACAGTTGGTACAGAAGAAGAGGGCATGTGGAATGGGAATGAAAAGACTAAAACATAAATAGCAGGAGCTGTAGGCATATAGAGTATTTTGAGACCTTCTGTCACTTCTCTGTCTGTCTCTTTGTCAATACCTCCAGATTCCAGTTTAGTTGCTTTCTTAAAGTCACGACGTGGTGGCAATGAAGGCCAGAAAAAGGAGTTAAAAATGGAACGGAACAGACCGGAGGAGTTTGTGGAGTCTCTGCCTGTGGCTCGGCATGGTGTAGGATCATCTCTTTCCATGCAGGAGTCAGGTCTGGAAGAATCTGTAAGGAAGGAAGAAAATATGAAGGTAGAATTCACAGGTAAGAGACAAAGTACATGTTTTAATGTTCTCAACGTAAATGTAAGGTTTGTGTGGTGTTTGCATCAATACAGATTGGATTGATGTGACACTTTGTTAGTTATCCAACTCAGAATTTTATCATGATATTTTAAAAATATGTATATTTTGGGTTCAAGAAAGAACATCTCTGTTATTTCTAGCTGGGCTCCATAGATTAGAAAGGTGATACGCTGTGTAATGGAGGTGAGCTATTCAGTGGGAGATCTTGCTTTGTTTTTGAAATTTGTTCTGAGATTCTCTGAAGGGAAAATGTGTTTTAAACTAGGCATCAATGCTCTTCTGTTCAGTCATGTGGACAGGGAAACAGAAGAGTGTGGTAGTGAGATTCAGCTGCTGCTTGAATAATTTCTTTTAACTGGGACTGGTTGGGGCAAGAGGTTCTTGGGTAGATAAGAGTTAGTGATTTGCTCTCAGGATAGCATGGAGATGACAGTCAATCCCACTTCAGGGAAACTGCTCATATAGTGCATGTATGTCTTACCATGACACTGCTCCTGAAGGCCCCACTCTGTGGCTTGTATCTCGGAGACCATGCCGTGATTTCCACAGGATACAGTTCTTTTCTTTGTGCTGTGGATGGAGGGATGTGTTAAGGCATAGACTGTTCTTCCGCTTTTTTGGTAGAATTGTACAGAGCTGTTGCCTCTTATGACAGAATTCTTTAATATTCAATATATGCCTGTATGAGGAGAAATCTGCTTTATCCCCAGCAGCTAGAGCAACCTATATGTTCTCATGGCAGGGAAAAATGTTTTCCCCTTAAGCTTCTGCTCTTATTGTTGCTTTTCTCACTGCAGTTTTTTCTTTAGCCATTTCTTTTTCTCTGTTGGGATTTTAGGCTTCCATTCTCATCTTTCGCACACTTTTGTTCCTAGCATGTCTCTCTCCTCATTAGCATGCTTCCTCCCACCCCGGTTTCCTGTCAATTTTTGGCTGTCTCCATCTCTTGCTCCTCTCTTCTGATGCATTCTTTGTGTCCCAGTGCAATGTGCAGACTGATTAAAGAGGTCTCTGAATCACTCCTGGATTTCAGCTTGGTGTTTGCAAGAGATAACAACCGTTTACCATTTTCTTGATGAGAGGGATGAGTCTGTGAGTGTGTGTACACGTGCTGATTAGCCACTTATTGAGAAAAACGCTTCACTGAACAGTCCTTTTGCTGTTTCTTCCCCAAGTTCTACTTTTCCACAAATCCATCTTAATCAAAAGGACTATTTTTAGTTCCTTTTAGTTCCAGAACAATCAAGTGCACAAATAGCACCAGGTTAAGTTACATTCTTTTACTCACCTGGGAGCAATAGAAGCAGGTTGTTCAGCCTGTAAAGGCTGAACAAGATTGTAGTAGTGCTCTTGGGAATAGCTCCGTGTTCAGGGTGTCGTGTGCTGACAACATCTTTTGCTTCTCATGGAAGACTGCACAGGAAAGAAGAGGAGTTTTCCCAGGATATTTGAAATAGCAAAGAAAGGGTGAGCTGGAACACAGTTATAAAACCAAGGGAAGCCTTTCCAGCACATGAGTTTGTCTGCAGCCCATTTTGGCCAACAGGAGATGTGAAAATATTAATTTGACATTAGCACCTAGTGCTGGGATTTTGCATCTGTTTGTGCTCAGAAGTAAACTCATGAATAGCCTAGCAGAAATGGTCATTCTGAATTTCCCCAGGGAGAGGATGGTGACACAAAGCAGTGGGATTGCTCAAAAGTCACAACTGCCTTGCTAATGAGATAAAAGGCTATGGTTTCTAATAAACAGGATGGTGAAGGCTTTATCCAGCAACTTGTAATCTTATCAAATGGAAAAGTAAATTCTGGCACTGAGACAAAGGGAGAAGCAAAACAGAAAGGGAAGAGGTTGGGTAGTAGCCTTTAATATAACCCAAGTCTGAAAAAGTTCAGTGCAAATGTTGCATTCACACTGTCAGCTTGTGTTTTTGTAAGGGGATTTCTCAGTAACTGAACAATCTGTGGATGCCTTGGAATATATATCTGTCTTTTCTTGTTGACAGGATCATAATACTAAGGGTTGGTGGTAATATGCGTAATCCTATTCATAGAATGATTAACTCAACCCTATCAGTTTAGTGATTAATGGAGAAAACTATTTGTTGAATTACGAATGTCAATAGATTTCATTTTTCTGCTGATTTTATTTCTTCTAGTTTTGCACCTACCACCCACAAACATTCCACTTTCTTACATTTGAGATGCTTTTTTCTTCTCTTCAATTAAAATGTGTGCTGAGCCTTTGGCTGAAATTCTGTGGAACAGCTTTCTGGCTGAGGAATATAACTCTGTGCTTGGTTCCTTGCCTGACTCAATACCACATTGATCATTAGGGTGAAGCCTCATCCTAGAAAGGATTCGTGCCCTTCCTGAAAGTTTAACTGCTAATTGGAGGAAAATAAAAGGTTAGGTTTCAGGCCAGTTATCAGCAGGAAAAGATCTGATGAAAGAAGAGCGTCTCAGTGGAACTCATTGTTCCTTGCAAGAGAAGACCAGAGCACTAGGATTAATAGCTGCAAGGCAAATGAGCTCTGGGCTGCTCCAGCAGGAGTGATGCTGCTGCTTTTCATGCCGTCAGACTGACTGTTCCTGTCCTTATATGTGATTTCTGTTGAGATAGCAAAGACTTCTTAGCTCATCTTTTCTCATGCCGGTATGGGATAGTATCCTAGTACCAAGCATTATCTTTCCTGGTGTTCAGATAATTTCTAGTTACATCTCTCCTGTCCCTTCACTTGTGATATTCTTCCACATGCTGATCTGTCTCTTTCCTAGGGCAACTCTTGTGATGTCAGGCATAAATGTCTTATTTATCAAATTCTTCTAGTCAAAGTTCTTTATAGTTAAATCAGTAATTTCTTCCTTTAGTACTTGCACCTTTGAAATTCTTGTTAAACTGTCCAGTTTCCCCACTGAGCTGTTTCTCAGGCAAACCGTGTAAATTTTCAGCTGTTCTGATCTTTTCTTCCCAAGCTGATCTCAAGCCTTTAGAGGGGAACACAATGAAGACCAGTGTCGCAAATACATGGTATGGAATACCCCTTTGGCCAGTTTGAGTCAGCTGTCCTGGCTGTGTCACCTCCCGACTTCTTGTGCCCCTCCAGCCTTCTTGCTGGCTGGGCATGAGAAGCTGAAAAATCTTTGACTTAGTCTAAACATTACTTAGCAATAACTGAAAATGTCAGTGTGTTATCAACATTATTCTCATACTGAATCCAAGACATAACACTATACCAGCTGCTAGAAAGAAAATTAACTCTATCACAGCTGAAACCAGGACAACATGAATAGTAATGTTTGTGCTCTTTCCAGTGTATATAGGCTGAAATCATACTGGCTTTCAATAATTTGCTTGGACCTCTCTGCATTAATACTTTTGAATCGTTTCACATCTCTCCTAACACCCCCTCCTTGAATGATGTTAGTTTGCTTTCTCAAAAGTAGGGTTGATACTATTTTTCTGCCCTGGTTCTGATCACTTTGACTTATTTGTGTCCTGACTTCTGTTCAACTTCTCCCAAATTAGCCTTGTCTGAATTTCATTACGGTGCTGTTTACTTCCTCTTCTAGCTCTCAAGAAAGATGAAAACAGCTTTAAACCTTTGATGTTTATGCATCAGCCAGCAGTCAGTTTGAAAATTGTTTTCTTCTTATTTTACATGAATCCTATATTTGATGCAGTCTTTAAGCCAAGTAGGTTGGCAGAGAGGGAATAGTATTTTCTTCATCCCTTCCTTGGAAGGTAAGACTGCTATTTTTCCCCCCAACAAAGATGATGATCTGCCTGTGAAGCCCAAGAAGGAATGGATACACATGGACAATGTGGAGTTTGAGAAGCTGGAATGGATGAAAGACTTGCCCTCACCCCGGCAGAAGAAAACCAAAAAGGTTTGAAAGCAGAATTTTATATCTTTCATGTTTATGTCTGGATAAGGTTTCTCAGCAGTAACAGTTTTGAAGCTTCAAAAACTAGTCCTCTGGTTACTCAATATGTAAGATTTCATCAGGCTGAGAGATTCCCCAGTTTCTTCCACAGGGTGGGATGATACATGGTCAATTCAGTCTGTAGTGCTCAAGAGAGCTAGGAAGTGAGAGTCTATCAACTGTAATCTGGGATGAAACAGGTCTGAGAGCTAAGAAAAAAAGGAAAGAGGGGAGTCAAATTTTTTTTTGGTTTTTTTGTTTTTTTTAAGAATTTGAGGCCTGACCTGGGGAGTTTTTGAACTGTCACCTTCCAGCAGTTGATGTAAGAAGTGGTATTTTAAGTGATGAATGGAGTGGAAGGCAATAGAAATAATCTTTTTCTCCCTCCACCCTTTTGTTGTAGGGAATGCAAGCTCGATTCAGTTTAAAAGGAGAATTGATTCCTGCAGATGCTGATTTACCGACACATCTAGGCCTGCATCATCATGGAGAAGAGGCAGAGGTAAGTGTAATATAGTAGAAAGGGCACACCCATTTCGGTTTTCTGTGTTTGATTTGGCAGGTTCCTTTTGTGTCAAGGCTTTTCAGTGACAAAAAACATAGGAAAGTGCAGATGGGTGACTTTCTTTTGAAACAAGCTCCTGAAGAGATGTTGGGTCTGCATGCATTAACTGCTTTGCTTTCAGAAAACTCCACTAATGCTTTTTCTCTTTAATGCCATTGAGGATCTGTGATGTTGGAAAAAGGTGCGCATACATCCTTTTCTTAAGAAGTTCAGTCTTCTCCTGTCGCATCAATGATTACTCTCTTTTGCAGTTGCCATAAAGCAGCAAACAATGTTGCATTGCAGTTTATCTCCTGTTATGCAGTATTTTACAGTTAAAAGTAGAGTAAGGGGCCTGTTTTTACCTATAGCTGAGGGTTTTTTTGTTTGGTTGGTTGGTTTGGTTTTTTGGCTTTTTTTTTTTTTTCCCCCCCATTTAGAGAGCTGGTTATTCTCTCCAAGAGCTCTTTCATTTATCTCGCAGCCAAGTTACTCAACAGAGGACACTGGCTCTACAGGTCTTGGGTCGTATTGTTCAAAAGGTAAGTTGCTTTCTATGGCATTCCTCCCCATAATTCAAGTTTCTGATGTATCAGGGCCCAGATTCTCTGATACTAGTTGTTTGCTTTCTACTATTCAATAAAGGTGAGCAAAATCACAAGCAGGACATTCTTTTTCACTGAGGATCTCCTTACTGTTAGAGAAGTTAAGTGTTGGAACATAGCAAACTGAGTTTCAGGTTTCTCTGGAGGGAGATGCTTCCAAGTGTTATTCAGCAGCAGTGCTGCAACTTCAGTTCTGTTGTTGCTTTGGACACAAATTATTTTTTTTGGTGTTACTTTTGTGACAAACCTATCCTTGGCGATGACCCTTTCACTCCTGTTGTCTGAGTCAGCTTCATGATGTGTGTTTTCTGTAGGAGGTGAGAATGAACCATCCTACTCAGAGTGATGTGCCAATAGCATAAAACAAAATGAATATTTACTTCTGTGCACATCTCCACCTAACTCTTAGGGGAAGTGCTGACCTTCCGTCCAATGACAGTGGAGGCAGAGAAGAAGAAACAGTGTGATTTAGAGAAGAATGATGGGGCAGAACAGGGTGAAGTCAGAAGATGGGTCCAGACTTTAGAAAGGAAGGTTTCCTGCATTGAGGAACTGGAATTGGGTGCCTCTGTAGAGTGGAAGGAGGAGAAAATAAAGGAAAAAAAACCCTGCACACAGTTTAGCTGCTTTACCATAGAAGCAGGAAGAGGCAAACATGCAGAATGTTGATATGTACCCAGTTGAGATGAGACAGCTTTAACACTTGCTCTGTGTGGCATACATTTCAGGCCAGGGCTGGAGAGTTTGCTGCTTCTTTGAAGGGCAGCATTCTGCGTCTGCTGCTTGATGCTGGGTTTCTTTTCTTGCTGCGCTTCTCCCTGGATGATGCAGTGGATAATGTCATAGCAGCATCTGTTGGTACTCTTCGGGCTCTGCTGGTGTCACTCGATGATGAGGTGAGACAATCATTAAGTGCCTGGGTTTGGGTTTGACTTCATGCTGAGCTGTTTACAGGAATCAGAATGAGAAGACATGGTAAGTAGCTTGAACAAAGGCTTGCTGAATGGGTTAGCTTAATGGTCAATAGAATGCCATAGCTGTGCTTTGGGGCAGACAAGGGAGTGTGTTATCCCAGTTTGAGAGATTCAGACATCTTTTCTCCTGTTTGAATTAGCTCTGCCCCATGATTAAATTCAGTGCTGGCTGCTGAGTTTCTCTTCCTTTTGACATCTTTACAATCTAGATCAGGTGACTACTAATGTGTGTACAATTTAGGGTTTTTTTAATACGGCCTCTTATGTTGTTGGCTTCTTGTTTTGTAGTTTTCCTACTTCTGAACAGATTAAATATTCTCCCTGCTTTTCCTTATGCCTCATAATGATGCTGTTTTCTTTTTCTGTCATTGTCCATTTTCTGCTGTTCTTCTGTGGTTTTCTTACACTGATAAATACCTAATTTCACCTTCTCATGTGTCTATTTTCCCCTTGATGCTTTTCTTCCTGTTAGAAGGTTGAAACTTTTTTTGGGTGTTCAGAGATACTACAGAGCCGTGAGCAGCAAGAATTAAGATGTCTTCCTGATTGGACAGAAGCAGTCTATGGGCTGTCTTTCAAGTTCCTTCCATGAGAGCTGCTCCTGTGTCAGGCTGCAAGGGGCTGGTGATAGAGAAGAGTGGGTAGATCTCAAGAAGCCCCCTGCAACTTCTCCCAGGCCTTTAGAGCTATCCCTCATGGGGAGGCAAGAGAAATTAAGCACGAGGTAGCTTTCTCCACATCTTGCTCCTTTTCTAAGCTGTAAGCCTAATGGAGTCCTGCCCACCCGTGGTAGGTAATTAATGCTATGAATCAGCTTCTTAATGTGCTTCTCTTTCTTCTGGTATTGCTCTGGTTTATAACTGTCTGCAGTGCTCTTGTTCTCAGATCAAAGCTTGTGGTGTGATGTCTTGTATAGGCAGAGATTGCTGACTCTCTTGATGCCAAAAGTAGCACTGTGAGTGCTGTGTCCGTATATTTTCTCATTTAGAGACTGCTTCCTAGAGTCTCGTGCTGCCTCTGAGAAAGGGACAGGGCTGGAAGTCTGGCCTTTTGCTCCAGGATTTGTAGACAAACAGGATTTATCCCCACTATAAACACAGAAGATCAACACGCATAAAAATCATGCTGTCTGAAGGTTTTGTTCATTCATCAATTGCTGTAGGAAGGAAGCACCTTTCTCTTTGTTTGCTTTGAAGACCCAGGTACTCTGTCTTGTGCTTTGGTGGAAGGAAGGCTGTAGTCCCAAATTCTATTCCAGATGGACTCATAGCTTCATCTCCTAAAGTCAGGCCTCTTCTGACCATGTCATTCACTCACTCACCAACCTTGTTTAATAGTGCTTTTTTTAATTAATGTCTGATAATAACTTGCACTTCCTTGGCACTTGCATTTGAAGTTTTTCAAAACAGCTCAGGGTTTAGTTGAAGTCTACCGCTTCTTTTCTGACGAATGTGATAGTTATTTCTGATTGCCAGTTCAGGAAATGGAAATTTAAAGCAGTTAAGTAGTGCAAGCATTCGATTTGACTCTCTGTTATATTCTAAAACATTGCAGGGGAAGTAGGTCTGCTATGGGAGCAATCCCCTCTCTGAACAGTTGAAAGCTCACTTATTGCAGTATTGCCCTAGAACCTGAGAGTATCTGATGCTGTCATTAGCTATGAACAAAAAAGAGGGTTTTTATTTGCTGAAGCTGAGGATTGTTCAAACAAAAGCCAAACAGACATAAACAAATACACCAGGCAGTCTTTATTTTAACATACCAATTTTTACATGACCATTTGTATTATTTGTGACCTAAGTTCCACACAGATCCAGAAATGGGGATAGAGCCAATAAATGCCAAATTCCAGTTTAACTTCTAGGTGGTTTATGTATTTATTTTTATCTTAATGTTTTCCAGTTAAGCTGCATTTCTGCTACTCGTATAGTGAATTTAATTCACCCCACAGTAATTGCTTTTCATGGTTTCCCAAGTGTGTGTGGGTCATAGGTTAAATCACTTCCCTGAAAAAGCATTGCATTCTACTCGTACATGTTTAGAATACCCTTTATTGTGTTCCTATTTTCCTGGTGTTAGGTGGGAATCAATAAAGCATTCTGTAATCAAAAGCATCCTTGAACGTTTTTTGTCTTCCATGATTTCTTTGTGTGAGTGTTTTTATGTGCTTTTACTCTCCTTATAGAAATATCTTGATTGGACTTTCTCATGGTACCAAGGAATGGCTGCATTCCCCTTTGTCCCCAACAATGAGGAGGAAGAGGAGGAGGAAGAGGAAGAATTAAATGGAACAGAGAAGTCTCAAGATAAAAAATTAAAGGATGAAAACAAGCCAGATCCAGATGTGGCCCGATATGATGTTGTAAAGGTAAGCATAGAGACCTGAAATCTTTTTAGGAAAACAGGCTCTGCGCAGTGGCTGTGTGCGCTGTTGAAATATCTACCCTTCCCTGTATGCTGTTAAGAACATTCTGAACAAGAATTAGAACTCTTCCCTGGCAGTTGGATGTTATGTTTCTGTCATATATTACGAGGAGGGTGATTTTATTGATCTCTAAAAATGTTGAGACTTGACCTATGTGATTTCAGTATCATTAAGCATCTCTTAATTTCCTCTAGGGAAATTGGCAACAAGCACACTGATGACCTTGTAAGACTTGCTGAAAGACGGCATACAGACATGTTTTTTAAGCTCACTTACTTGAGCTAAAAGTGAAGAGGTTCCAGCCATTATTAAAGTGCCCGTATGCACTTTTGTAAGTTAAACATGAGCTTTACAGCTAGATAGTTCAGAACTAGTTTTGTACAATGACATTGTTTTTGTATTTGATGTACGGTGGCTACTTTGCATTTCCCCAATTTCATTCTTCATATTTGCATTTCTCAGACTTACAGCATTTGGAAGGAATTCCTTACATATTTAAGCCTAATCCCATGTTCCTGATACGAGATCTAAAAATAGCAATCTTTATCTCAAACTCAGCCTTGGCGGAGCTGATGCAACTCTCTTGCCTGCTGCAATCACTAAAACCTGTGACCACATCACTTAGCCCATGGCCTTGAGCCTGTGTTCAAATGGCACTTGGTTAAAAGCTTCACTGGGCAAATGAATTACAGTACGTGGTCATCTGATCTTGTTTAAAGGCTTCATAATTTCAGATGTATTCTAGTAGGTGACACTGTTTAAAAAGCTTAACAGAAGAGTTGTAGATAGAAGACGTGAGATCAGTTTGTGATTCTGGAAACAGTTGTATGGTTCAGCATAATGGATTTTAACTTGTTCCAAGTGGCCTGAACTCAGAAGATACTTGGGATAAAATTCTCCACTGTTCCAGTTGTGAAATTACATTTCACACCTACTTATTGGCTGTTACAATCCAATTACTCCACACAGTTAGAAAAGGAGCATTTAAACTAGCAGCTGAATTCTATCAGGCCTAGAACTACAACCTTGCTTGGCTGTGACTTTTTAGAAGTATTGGTACTATGAACTCAGTTATTATGGATTTGCCTTTTCTCAGAACTAGAAATGTATAATGCTGTCACTTAAACTGAAGATTTGTTTCCTGGCACTGCCACTGATCACAGTCTTCTACTTTGTGAACCATAAAATAAAAATCACATCATCCCTCTGCATCTCTCTTTTCCTACTGCAAAATAGGAATTCATTTCTGTTCTCTGCTTCTGTCAGCTTTCTCTGATATACCAGGTACGATCAGACAGTGCTGCATTAGCTGGAGGTGGTGTCTAGCCAAAATGATTCAAGGAGCATGAGAACCCTTTTCACCTACATTAGGTTTTAGTAGTCCTTTATAGGGAAGGTTATTTTCCTATTCCCTGTTACTTACAGTTTCATGCTCTGGAAAACACAAGTATCCAAACCCCACCAGTGACCGCTGGTCTGATTCACAACAAAATTCAGTTGTTCCTGCTCTCTTGAGCTAACTCTTGCTCATTTGCTAGCGGCAAATCCGCAGAAACTTATTTCTTTGCTTCCCCACTGGTAATTTTAAAACTGTCCCTCTGCAGAAGATATACTTGACTCTGCTTTTGTCTTCCAGCAATTGCAGTTCAGAGAGCAATTAAGAGAACAACCGCTGAGATTTTTTGTTTGTTTGTCATCTCGTCCCCGTCCCCCCACCTCCCCCCCTTCCTTCAGGGACTTCTGAAGACACGGATCCAGCACCGGCTGAGGTACATCCTGGAGGTGGTACGACCTGTTCCAACAGTAGTCCTGGATATACTGCACATCCTCACCCACATAGCAAGGCACTCCTCTGAAGCATGTAACCAGGTAAATCTCCCATTGTACAGGAGCTCGGGAATGGTAGAGAAAGGTTTGAAAAAGGGAAGAAAGAAGCAGGTAAAGTTATGGCAAGGAGATCAGACAAACGTGTGTTTTGCATGTCTTCTGCATGTCTGCATAATTGCATACCTTAAGTTATTTGTGCTGCCTGCCGTTTCTCTGCAGCTGCTTGACTGTCCTCGGTTGATTGAGACCATTGTCAGGGAATTTCTCCCTACTCAATGGGATCCCCAAGTGGCTGAACCAGGGTGTTTACTGACCAGCCTCCATGGAGTTGCTTGTGCCACTGCTATGAAGTTCATCAGGGTGTTGGCATCTGGAGGCCGCAATGCAACAGCCAGGCTGGTGAGTGATTCTCGGAAGAGCTTTTCTGCTTGCAAAGACCTTTGTTCTCTGTGCCTTACTTTCTAAGTAAAGATAGAGGATTGATTGGAGGTGACTCTGAGCTGAAGCTGAAACAATCATTGTGAAGAAGGTGCATATGTGTGTTTTGAAGGAATTGTTGAGTGTCATAATAATGCCTTCTGCTGTGTACCACTAGAAGAGCTGTCTCAAGCTTTTCTCTACTTTTTTAAATTTTATGTAGCACAGTTATGCAAAATCACATAGCACAGTTCAGTGATACTAACCAGTAGTAGATGTTTAGAGCACACATTGGTGTATGATGCTCTGTACTCGCCCGTGTTCCAGTGACAGGCAGCTTAGGGCTCCATGAACCAGAGATTTAATCACTATCCTTGTGTTTTACAACTCTGGTTGAACTTCCCTGCCATTAATTTGTCTTAATAATTCTGAGGTCATTTATCAGTATTTCCAACTCCTCTTTCCTACTTCTGGACAGGTTTTCCACTTCAGAGATAATTGCATTCACTCATATAGGTCATCACACTGGTGCTATAAATGCATAACATCTACCAAGAGCAGTACCCATTACAGAGCACCTCTTTGGCGTTTTGGTTCAGTATTGTTAACAGCATCTAATAAATTGCCATCCAGGAAATTGCTAACATCAGCAGAAGAACACCAGTCTGTGCTATAAAATACATAGAATAATGTGCTGATAATGGAGAGTGGGATCTTTAAAGGCTGTAAGTGGTACCAGGAACGTAAGATGAAGTCTCTGAATTTTACTCTATTTCAGGCTTTGTATACTCTAGGTGTTTCAAGGCATGCAAAAATTGCTCACAAGGTTCATGCCACTGAGGCTTTGGTTCTGTTGCAATCTCATATGGCTTGTTACAGGCACTGAAACATGGAATGGAAGATAATAAAAAACTAAATAAAAATCATCAATGTAGGAATTTATTTTAGCGAACAACAAAATTCTTCCATCTTTCTCCTCTGGAAGTAAATTTGACTTTGCCCTCTGTTCTGTAGGAGGGGTGTCAGAATTCATAGTTTGATTCATCAGCTCCTTTGCTTTCTTGCTGGTGTGCATTGATTTCCCTACAAGATGTGTCTAAAGCATTTGAATTTTAAATTATCCATAATATGTCCTTGTGTTGTGAAAAAGACATTGTTATCTCATTTGTTTAGACAGAGCACACACAAGCTTTTGTATGTGTGGGAGAGGGAAAGAGAAGCTCCTTTTTATGGTTAAGCAAAAATACCCAGTTGTTGGGGAGGATAAAAATTATTTCTAGAGAACTGCAAATGAGTCATGTCATGCTTAATTCAATACAAAAATAACCTCAGAACATTTCCAAGGCATCCAAATTCTACAATCTTATAAAAGTAATAGGCAGGAGGTACCCTTTTTATAAAATAAACACAGAATCATAGAAAGATTTAGGCTGTAGGACCTCAGAAAGCCATTCAGTGTGACCTTGCAAAAAGAACATTGGCATCAATTCAGTACTTTTGTATACAGTGTTTTTCATAAGATTTATCTTTACATGTAATCTTGACTAATAGAGTTATATTTATGACTACTTAAAGAAGGATGATTATATATTTTTTAAAAATCAGCTAAATGCTGCAGAGAGCATCCAGAACTAGAGTGTGTGTGGGCTAGACAAATCTCTGTCAGGAATGATTTAGGTGTAGTTGACTTGCATTAGGAATGGATTAGGTAACACCTAGGCATCCCTTCCAGGAATACTTCTCTCTTAATAGCCATTGACCATTTATTGATCCTTTGTAGTATGCTCCTTAAGATCACACAAGATAAAGACAGATTTGAACAGTCCAAGAGGAGTTTAGAATGAGCTGAATTGAAATCTGCAGCTCTTTTGGTGTGTCAGAGTAATGAAGTAATGATGCATGCAACTGATGTCTCTTATCCCTTTGTCTCTTTTGTTGTTTGTTCTTTTCTTTTTTGTTTGTTTGTTTTACAGCTTAACAAATTTGAAATGAAAAGTCGGTTAAGTCGATTTATAGCTGAAGACCCGCTGGATCTGCTCCTGCCAAGGGAAGAAGCCATCAGGCTAAGCACTGAAGCCTTCCGGTTGTGGGCTGTGGCTGCTGGCTATGGTCAGGCCTGTGACCTCTACAGGTACAGCCCAAAGCTGGAGAAATAGGGGTGGAGGGCACAACAGAGAAAATGGACATCCTCTTCCAGAGGGACAAACACAGGGATCTCCAGGCTCAGTCTCTATTCCCTTCAGAGAGTCTTATCTCCCTTTCTCTGGCCTCCTGCAGTAAAACTCAGAGTTTCTAAAGCTATTGTTGTGGAGTATTTTCTTTTTCTGGTTGTTCTTTATCTCCTGTCTTTAAGCAGTTGTATTTTGTTGTTTCTCCTCTATACTATGGGAGATCACCCTAACTTTTTAGGGCTGCATCTTTTTCCCCTTGAAGGCATGAATAATCTGTGCTTATATGACATCAAGACACATAGTTTGCAGCACACCTAGGATTAAATCTGATGATGTAAAGGCAGTCTGTGGGCAGCAATCACAAGGGTGCATGCTAAGTGAGGCAGGCTGCTGCAGGTAAACTGCATGCTGCATCGACTTTCAGTTCTTGTGCTTGACCGTCAAGTTCTGCACTGGGAGAAGTCTGACCTACCTCAAGCGTTGAATCTTCTTCCTGTAACTGCACTGACTTGGAAGCACAGAGGTGGCTGTGCAGTTGCTCTGAAGAGGAGTAAGAAGGAGGTCAGTATTAAGTTTCTGAAGGGAGATTCTCTCTCTGCAACAGCATATTGTTCTCCAGCCCAATCAGGTTAATAAAGAGTAAAAACTATGTATTATTCTTTAGCACTGTAAATAATGTTGAGGAAAGAGAAACAGCAGAAGGTTCCTTAAATTTGCATGATTATAACTGGATACTTTGGCTGAGAATGAGAACTAGGGAAAAAAGAATAAAATAAAAGTAGCTTTTCCAAGAGATTATCAGAATGCTTGGAGGCAGAGTATTAGGTAGGTTCCATTCGGATGAATTTGGAATTACACTATTCTTCCTTTGTCATCTTTCTTCCGTGTCTCTCTTCTTTTGTTATTTTGGTGGTGGTGATGGTTCTCATAATCTCATTTTAGCAATCTTTATAAATATGTGATGGGAGGTTGTAAAGAAGATAGAGCCAGGTTTTTCCACTGACATGTAGTTAAAGTACAAGCAGCAATGGGCACAAATGGAAATACATAACATTTCACTTAAGTGTAAGAAAATTTTTTTTTACTGTGAAGGCGATCTAACACTGGAGCAGGTTGCACAGGGAGACTGTGGACTCTCCATCCTTGAAGATACTCAAAATCCAACTGGACATGTTCCTGGGCAAACTTGTTCTAGCTGACCTGGCTTGAGCTGGGATTTGAACTACAGATGATCTCCAGAGACCCTTTCCAACCTCATCTATTCTGTGATTCATGCTGTAGGGATCTCTACCCTGTGCTGGTGAGGATACTGCAGTCCCTGCCTGAGTTGCTCAGCACTTGCCGTGGGAAGAGCCCTATGATTGAGTTGTCTGTCCAGCGAGCTACGGCAGTAGTTACTCTGCTGATACACGTGACACAAACAGCAGGCTACACAGCAGAGCTGCAGGCCAAGCTGAGCAGGTAGGCCCTCTCTGTCACCAGTTCTGTCTATCTGAGTAGTTGGCATCCTGTCTTCCTTTTCTTTGATTTGGAGACCTGGCTATCACCTTTTTTTTTCTTTTTTTTTTTTTTTTTTTTTTTTTGGATGGTTTACTGTCCCACACGTTAATCCCTGCATGGTGGGGTATATTTCCTCTGACACAAGGTCAGAAGTGGTATCTAGTCTGACAGTTGTATGCTTGCTAGCCTGGTAAGAGGCAGGAGTAAAAATCTCCATTCAGCTATGGGGCAGAAGGGCAGTGTTAGCCAAATGCCCTGCTGAAAGGAGCTAGGAAGCTCCTTTGACCTTTGCTTTGGGGAAAAGAAAACCTCCCTGAGGTCTGGAAGAAAGAACCTCTCTGCAGAGACCAAGATGGGTCAGGATTAAGAGGTTGTTGGTTTTGATAGACATCAAAGCAGTAGGATTTGATAAAGACACAGGTACTTTTTCTGGCAAAAAGCAAGAAACTCTTTAACTAAAGCTGGATACCGAGGTAGTGTGTTTGGTAAAATCAGAGCATAGCTCAAGGACGGAGTAGTGCATTCTGCATTTGTCCTTTCTGCCTAAATTGATTTGGTCTGATCTACGGGAATTTGCAAAGACTTTTTCTTTTCCCCCTAGTAGCTGTTGTCAAGTATCGCTTTCCAGACTCCATTCAGTTGGAAATCTTGCTATAAAAATGATGATCTAGAGAAACAATTGTTTCTGAGACATATTTGCTATCCTGTGTCATTTTCCCGTTGTGTTTCAGTAATAGCTCGGAAGATAGTGAACAGATTCCACCTCCTCCAGTAGCGTGGAATCAAGTGTCAGGCTTACAGCCCTTCCTTGAGACCAGTCTGAAAAAATTCCTCCAGGAAATATCCCAGACAGAAACTTGGCAAACTCTCCAGCCTCTGACCACAACTTATGTGATCTACTTGGGAGTTTATTACAGTGCTTGCAGCCAACAGGTAAGGCCTGAAAATACAGGTTGTCTTTTCATCTCACCATCATCAGGTTGTGTATTATCTCTGAAAACCTGAACTTACAAGTAATGCTGAAAAAGACAAACATTGATGCATCTAGCTGAGGACTAGATTTTGTTTACCACAGCTCATATGTAGGCTGTGTGGCATTTAGGGCCAGATAAGTCTGCTGATCCTTCACATTAGCAGTGCCAAATATCGCTGTCTTCCTTTCTTGCTCTGGGCTCAGAGTCTCAATCAAGGTATGTGGTAGTGCTGTGACTGTTCTGATTTACTGCAGAGATCCAAAGCATGAAGTAAGTATGACCTAATTTAGTTTGGCAGTCCTTTCTCCTGGTGGGCTAAATCAAGTTGCACATTTTTGCATTTGCTGTGGTCTGAGAGCTTACATGTGGACAGCTACGCTGCAATAATCTGGTTGGAAGATTGAGCATTAAGGGTCGTGCCATATGAACTTCGGATAAGAAACAAGAAAGATAAATTTATTTGCTGTCCCACTGACATTCAAGGTCAAATTCTGTAACCCAGTTACAGTTGTAGTATGTGGTCATCTTTTAAAGTGAGTTTTCTGAAGGTGACACATCTGTGTGATGCTGTTGAAGAATAATGTCTAATACTTTAGCTACCTTAAAGATTCATGTTCTAAAGATAAATGCAATTTTCCTCTTTACTGCCCAACTGACATGCCCGAGTTCTGACCTGGGAGAGCTGTCGTCAAGGTGTGGGGGTAATTTAATGGCTGTAGTTATTCACACCTCTGCAACTCCTCTGAAACTTGCCCAAAGCACTGAGTCTGTTGTGGCTGGGGTGGAAACTGCCTGTATGATTCAAAGATGTCTTCAGTGCCCCAAGGGTTGGTAGTACCCTTCACATGCTGTCATCAGAGAACTGAGCATTAGAGAACCAAGATAACAAAGAGGTTAATATTCCTTTTTAACCTTTACAGATGTCCCAGAAGAGTGGCTGACAAAATAGTTTAAGTCCTTGAACTATGGCATAAGATTTTTTTTATTTCCACTTTAAAAGAAGTTCAATCACCTACATGTGGTTAGCTAATCTGATTTTAAAAAAATATAAAATTGCATGTAGCATGTTTGAATGGACTAGTGCAAAAAAAAAAATAATCAGCTTGTATGGTAACTAGATTCGTGTGTACGGGGGCCTTCTTGGAATATATTTGTTAGATTACTAAGAACTAAGGTTAATATATTCCTGTAGATTTTACTGATTTCTGGAGGGAGATTTCACCTGGTAGAAAAATCTGATTTTTCTGTCATGGAAATGAGTATTTCTGTATCTTAAAGCAGCATGCTAATGAAGGGAAAGAACATTAAAATTTGCCAGCATGATTCTTCAACCTGGAATATTGCTTACTAGGGTTGGAAGAATTTGGATGGTTCTCTAAAAGCCACAGATCCTCCTCTGTGCAGTGTTCATCCACAGTCATGCTTTGATGGGTAGGTCAATTGCACTTTATGCATTTAATATTTTTTAAAATAATACTTTTTTTGGAGACCATCATGGTGCCACTCTGCTTTCTTAAGGTAGTTCTGATCACCTTTGTGTCATCTTCAATTTAAATGGGGAGATCAGCATGTAGATGGTATAGGGAGGGGGATATAGCCACGTAGGGCAAGTTTTCATTTAGGGAATCTTGATCCCAGGGATCCCATACCTTACTTCCGGCCATTTAAGAAATCTTTGTGATGCATTTTAATACTTGAGTGCGAGAACACTTTGAGGTGCCAGCTCTCAGCTTCCACACTACCAGCAGTGAGGCCAGCTCTAACCTAGAGCAGTACCACTATGTTGATGATCTGGTCTGGCAAAAAGATAATAAACACAGAGAAAGCAATTAAATCAACCTGTCTTTTTGCCCTCACTGGAGTGCCTTCATTTACCATCTTTTCCTGTCTTTCCCCACATCGTCTGCAGCCATCAGTCAATCCAATTGACTGCTTAGAGGAACTGGAATGTTTGACATCTGAGGTGCTGCAGCCCCTTCTCAGCCAGCCAGCCATACACAGCATGTGGGACTTGCTCAGGTAAAATCATTTCACTGCTAAGATGCTGTTGCCAGAAGCTAAGGGAGCCTCATTTCTATACTGTACTATGTGGCAGTTTCCCCCTTCCACTTCTTTTCCCTGTACATAGATGCCCCTGTATGTGTGAATTAGAGTGCAGTAGGGCTCTGACTACACCCTGCTTTATCCTCTCTCCCCTCCCAGCAAAAAGCATCATGGTCACCGAGGTTCTCCGGTTCCTCCTTTCCTACTGGTGCTGCTGCAGGGTCTGCATCTATGCCTTTCTATGTAGCTGTGTTTTTCATATCAATTTCAGAATGATTTTAGTCACTCTTGGCTTTGATTCTTCTTTGGTTTCGCTGTTTTAAAAAAAAAAGTAACATCAGTCTGAGTCCCTCTTACATTGAGGTGGTGAGTGTGTGTGTGCATGTACCATTTGCGTGCTTTGTGTGATGCTGCTTATTTAAAATAATTTAAACTAGACTCTTGCTTTAAGCTCCTGCAGAGCTTCATTAAGGCTTTGAAAGCCCTTGCAGGAAAGTGAAAGGCCAGATACTAAACTGTTCTTCCAGACATTTGGATAACATAAGCTTTGTCTCTGGCTCTGGGAACTGTTACACACTCCAAATGTTCTGTCTTTCTGCTATAGAGGGAGCCTCCCTCCTAGCCTGTGATCAGTCCTCTGGAGACGGGGAACCTAAAAGGCCTAACTTGTAGTCAAGGAGACATCCAGCTGCTTCTGAGAACATCTGATATAAGGGGCACTTGAAATCTTTGGTTTTAAGTCGTACTTGAATGGTCACCAAACAGTTTGGCCCATGTTCTTTCATGACTGAGAACTGAGGTCTGAAGTTCTTGGCACCAAAGCTTCCAACACAAGGACACTCCTTAGACCCTTTTCTGCCTGTCCCTGAGGTCTGAAAACAATGGGTTTGATCAGGCTATAAAAGCCCATCAGCAAGAATTCTCCTAGGCTGCTCTTACGCTGGCTGGTGAAAATGAGGAGTCAGCTAATCTCTGCCTTAATATTTTGAAAATCTTGTCTAAACATTCTGGGCAGATTAGGACCAGGAGTTCAGGGTACTTTGTGTTCACACATCTACATGGTAATGCCAGTGGAAGGAAAAGCAATGCATTTAAATAATTAGTTCTCTGTCATAGAGTAACAATATGGATCTTTGACAGGATTTGCCCTATTGCCCCATTACCATGGAGCAACATGCTTATGATCACTCTTCCTTGTAGTGGTCTTGCTTGCACAGACAGAGTATGTCTAGTGTGGGCCCCACAAGCACTGCTGGTATGAAAAGTTGTAGTTTCGCCCGTGGAGAGTGAGTGCACGCACCAAGAGTGGTGTGCACGGTCACGTTCACTTATGTTAAAGCTAGGTCCTTTCTGAATAGACTTTTAAAATATGCATTTCATGAGTATGTAAGGGGCAGCATTCTTTCAATGTCAATTTTAGATGTAAGCTGTCTTTTTGGTTTTGCCTGCCAGTTTATTATTGAAATGTCTCGAGTGGGTGGGCAGCCATATTAGCCTGGTTTATGTGTGTACATGGGGTAATGTGTATTTATTTATTTTTTTAATCAAAGGCTCAACGCTTTCAAATGTTTGACATCGCTGTCACTGCATCAGTATTTCTGCGTGTCATGAACAATTTAGCTGAAGATTAGAATTCATGACAGCTCACTGAACAGCTTTGATGGCAATAGTGTTTACTTGACCAACTTCGATACTAGTTTTTTTTTTTCTTGCACGGTCTTTGCGGCTTCCATTTTACTGCAATGTGTGGCACAGTCCAGATAGTAACATTCCTACAAGATAATTCTTCAGCTCTATGACTGCTTTTGACCTGACCCCTCTCTCTTTATCTGTTCACACAGGCCATGCTCTGCTTTGTGCAACCCTCTGTCCTGTTCCCCAGCACCAGAATCTGTCTTCAGCATTGCATCTCTGAGTTGCACCGGAGGCAAACCTCCTTTGAGCCTGGTTGGCTCCAAGTCACCTTTCCCCTTCCTCACTGCCCTCCTATTTCTCATCAACAGCATCACTCACATCCACAAGGGGCTGACTATCAAGGTGAGAATAGACTTTTTCACTGTAACTTCTAGGTGAATGATGACATACTTGTCAGGGTGGTTAGTATTTGTATCTTCCCAGCCTTAAGAGTGATGTCAGTAGGACTATTAAAAAGGAATTATCGTGTATTTTTATTTTGAAAATATCAAAGTACTGTAGGGAGAAATACCTCGATTTTTCAGAACAGGTGGGATGAGGATCTGAAAAATATCTTCTGTCTTTGAATTCCAACATCCAGTTGACACTGGGAAGCTGGAATTATAGAGCAGGTGATGAATGATGATGATGATGCTTAAAGGATGGATTTATAAAGAATGTTGAGAAGGGTTAAATAACTGTTGTTTGGCTAAGCAAGATAAATAACTGAGTGTCAGAGGAGGAAAAGGGTGTTTGAAGTGTATATAACAAAGAAAAATGGGATAAAATTAAGAGAATGAGTGTTACAGTGCCTGAAGAGGTTTCTTCCTGCTTCTGGTTGTCCTGAATTTTTAGGAGAGGGTCGTGGAAGATTGAAAACTCTGAAGAGGAAATGTCAGAGCACCAGAGAGATGGAGTACCTAACATAAGCTTTCTGAAAGCCTTCCTCTGTCACCTTATGTTGAATTAGCTGACTGGTTACTAATAGGAATATCTGGCCAGATGAGAGAAAAACCTCTTAAGCCACTGGCCAGACTTCTGCCTTACAAAGCACTATGGAAAACGTAGGCAGTGACTATTGTTTACCTGTGGTGGGGATGGTCATGGTGGATGCCGGTGAGCCCTGAGACAGAGAAGCAGATATTTATCAGGCTATTTTTAAATATTCCTCTTGGAGTAGCCAACAGGAATTCTCCTGTGAGAAGGTAGGGGCTAGGCCTTGGGGAGAGCTATGTTTTACTTTCCTCTAAGCATGAACTGTCTAGTAGTATTCATTTCCACTTCTGATTTCTTTACAGTACAGCTCTGTGCTGGGCTTCAGAGGCTTGAAGGATTATCTGCATCAAAGCTGGCAGATCAGACCTCCCTCTGTAACTCCTTCATCTGCGTGGATCCTGCGCCATGAATATCATCTGCAGTACTTCGTGTTAGCGTTGGCTCGGAGAATGGTATCATTATTATTCCTTTAATTTCTTTCACCTGAGGAATTGACTTCACCTTGCCCTCTCCAACTCAGTGTGTCAGACTGGCAGCTGGTTTTTGCATCCATGTTCTTTCTCATATCTGGCTTAGGTCTGGTGACTCTTCAGCTGTATTTTATGCCCCATTAGCAAATAACATCCTTACAGTTACTAGCTTGGGGATTTAGATCCAAAATACTTTGGCAAAATTATATTTGCCTGTCTTTGGGCTAGAGAGAGAACAAAGTTTTCAAGTGTGCTACTAAAAAAGATGTCTAAGGCAATCAGGGGAAGCAGAAAGGTCTCAGTATGAATGCTGACAGTTCTTGCAGTCTGCCTCAGTCTCTTACTTTCTGGTGAGATCTATGTCTTGGTTGACCCTCCTGTCCTTGTTGATTGCCTTGTTGACAAATGATATAGTGCTTTTATCTGTTGTTTTGTTTCCTGTACAGGCAGGCACTTGTCCGGATTATGCCCAGCATGCCTCACTCCATCACTGTGTTGCCATGGCATTGCTAAGCCGCCTGTTGCCAGGGAGTGAGCATCTGGCTTATGAGGTCCTACAGGATCTTGCCTTTAATCCGGAATTTCTTCCGTAAGCTTTGCATTTTTTCCTTTCTGTAGTCTGGTACATGGGAAAACTTGGGAAAATTGAAGTAGTATGTGTTGGCACTGCAATTTTGTCATAATTTTTGGCCTTCAAGTAGGGCCTGTATTCAAATTTTAGTTACTCATTGGTATATTCTCTAGTCACAGAGCCTGCTAATCAGACCAGCAATGTGGTTGCAGATTTCTCTCTGATGTACCAATGTTGAGAAAAGTGACCACTTTCTTTTGATCTCATCTGTGGCAAGTAGTGAGTCTAGAAAATACATGGGAATTTGATATAGCCTGAAAAGCATATTAAATCTTTCTCAAACCCTTATTATACAAGTTCTTACACAAATTTTTGCTGATTTGACAACTGTGATGTCTTCCACCTTGCACTGGAAGAAGTCATGAGCATCTCAAATGTGAAGCCTCCTATGTCTGGCCAAGCAAATAGTAGCAGTTTATCTTGTTCATCACAGTCTTTTTGAAATTTGCTATGGTGCATTTCTGTAGGAGGTTGGACCAAGGTGGTGCAAGGAGATACTATAGTTTTCCAGAAAGAAGGAAAGTTTGAAATTTGTGAGTGGGTTGATTTGTTAGTATTGTTTGGGGGGTTTTGTTTTGGTTTTGGTGGTTTTATTTGTTTGTTTCTTTTTGGGGGGGAGTTTTTTTGGTTTTGTTTTGGTTTTTTTTACAAATACCTGCTGTAGAGCTACTATTTTGTGAGAATTTGGCAAGTAATCTGAGACCATGGTCAGTCTCTGGTCTGAGATTGTGGCACATGGATTTGACTAACACCTTCTTCCCTGCCCCCCAGTTTCTAACTACCAGTCTGTATGGTTCCCCTGACCTTGCCTCTGCCAGCTGCAATGCTACTATTTCAAGAGTTGTCTTACTGATTCATGCAGGCCTTACATGATCATTGTGTGGAGGTTTTTCATAGCAGGGCCTTAGTATTCCTAACTCCAAATGTAGTTCTGTGAATTCCCTTTAAATATACCAAGGTAGCTGATGCTTTACAGACACTCAGTATTATCATAGCTGAATGCTATAGAAAGTCTTGCGAGTGCTGTGCATACACTATTGTCCCCAACCCAGGAAGATTGCAGAGATTAATTTCTGTGGTGTTTTTTTGTTTGGTGTTTGGGGTTTTTTTTTATTTCTTAAGCTGATGCCTGTCTTTATCTTACAGTGAAGGGAAAGCTGGAGGGCCAGAAGCAGCTGACTTCTCTGATATCCTGCATCTGGGTACCAGTGCCAAACTGGCACAGCCTGGCTCTGCAGCAGCATTTTTTTCAAAGGCTACCCGTGGTGCCCTACTGAAAGAATCGTACCAGAATCTGCCTTTTATCCGCTCCTGCTACCTTTCTCATTTTGTCCACTTGCAGCCTACCCTTAAGCGTTCCCAAGCATTCTACCAAGGACGGAATTACCTCATCCAGTCAATGCTGCTTCCTGAGGTCAAAGGGCCCATCCTGCCTTCAGACTGGCCGTTCTTTCCACTTATCAGCCTCTACAATAAAGTGACTAATGCAGAGACCCGTGGGGCTGTACTGAACTCTCTCCCACTTGATCTTGTCAACACTGTGACTTGGAACCTGCAGTGGGTCTTGTTGCTAGAAACCTGGCGTGCTAAAACCCTTCAGAGCATCCCTATTGCTGCCAAACTTGCACGGCTTATGTGTGTCTTCCTCACAGGCAGTGACCTCTTTCTAGAAGCACCAATCCACCGCTACACAGCTGCCCTTCTCTCTGTGTATTGCCAACCCAAGGCATTGGACTCCCTAAACTTGGATGCTCCTCTCCCTGGTTTGGCATCCTTCCACGATCTCTATATAAGTCTCCTGGAGCAGTTTGAAGGTGTCTCCTTTGGAGATCCACTCTTTGGAGTCTTTGTTCTTCTACCTCTACAGAAGCGTTTCAGTGTTCATCTGCGTCTCTCTGTTTTTGGGGAGCACACAAGTATCCTACAGGCACTGGGAGTGCCACTCCAGCAGGTAATCCTGGCTTATGGTAGTTGCCTGTCACTGCATATTTCTGGGTTACTGGGCTCTTGCCTATGTTTCTTCAACCTTAATTTGGGCATCCTCCGAGCACTTGCCCTTCTTCCTCATCCCTCCTTGTCCAGTAGAATAATCATGCTTTCTTTGCTTACAAGCTTTTTGTTCTCTCTGAAGAAAGTCTAATGCATGGAATATACAACAGAATAGGAATGGAGAGCAATGTTCTTTTGATTTAGGGCTGTGACAGCAGTGTATATGGTTTTTTGTTGTTATTTCTCTCTCTTTCTCTCTCTTTTTTTTTTTTTAACAGCTTGATTGATTGTAAGTCTGAAGAAGAGAGTCTGGCCCCTGTAGGTGCAGGCCCTTGTCACATAATCATTTTCAGAAACCTGTTGAACTTTGTTTTGAGAGCAGATGGTGTGTATATGTGGAGGGCAGGAACTGTCCCACACCCTGCTTGGTCTAATGATTGAGTATTTCCTAATTTATAGCCTGTATGTATGAAGGGCTAGTCTGCACCCTATGTTCTTCTGCCAGCAATTACCTTTCCCTTAAGTCTTTTCTCACCTTGGTGAGAATCTTTTCCTTCTCCAATGCATGGACAAACAGTCATTTTCCTCTGAACCATATTTCCACATTTAGTTATACTGGAGTTGTATTTTGCTGGGTAACTCAGCAAGAAAATTTGATCTGCCAAGTGTAAGACTGTTTCTTTTGAATGAGCAGAGCACAAGAGATGGGATTTAGCTGGCTTTAAGTTCTATGTCAGTTGACAGACAATACCTGATCTAGCCTAAAGTTTGCTAATACAAAGATAACCTTTCAAAATTTTTTTTCCCAAACAACTGTGAACCAGCAGTTTATGTGAGATCAGTGCTTTCCATTGCGTGGTTGCAGCCCTTTTGCTCTGGTTGTAGTAGCCCTGTGGCCAGTTTTTCTATATCATTATGGCCAGATGAGCCTTTGTTTCTTAAGCCAGGTAAGCCAAGATATTCTGGCCTGCTTCTTATGGTAAGTTCTCTGGATGTTTGCAGTAGTCCTTCCCTGTCTATATTCCAGTTCCACAAATACCTGTAGGAACAGAGCTGAACACCATCTTCCAGATGAAAGCCTTGATTCTACATCATGTGCTTTATCTCATCTTGATCCCTCAACACCAGATCCCTGAGTACCATCAGAATTGTGGCATGTGTTACAATGGAGAACATTTCAAAGCAGATTGTTTTTCATGTGCTTAGAAATTTTTTAAATGCCAAATACTTTGAACAATGTTTTCATTGCTGTGTTGCTTGAAAACAAACTATGTTTTGGAAAATTTGAGCAAGATCACTTGAGGAGGTGTTGGTTGTTTAGGTTTTTTTCCTTTTTGTCTTCAGTTAAGTTAAAAATACCCTAGCGGGCAGACTGCTTTTTGAATTGAGTAAAAACAATGATTGTCTTTAATCATGCGAAGAAGATGCTCCAAAGTGAAATACGTAACTTTAGCCCTAGAGAACTTATCTCACAATTGAGAAAAATAAATATTGGACTTCTGGAGAAGGAAGAAGCAAGCAAAACCAAGTTGTTACTAAAAGCTTTTCTAACCTATTTTTTGAAGCTAGGGAGCAATGTCAGAAAATGTCGGAAACTTCGCTTAACAACATTAACTCTAGCAGATATATCTGGTTTCCTTTTCTGGCTAAATGTATAAGACAAAGTAAGCCTTTCTGGTACATTAGCAGGTTGTGGTGCTGTTGAAAGTACTCTGTCTCCTCACTTTAAAACCATTCTTCTTACCTGTGCCAAAAAGCAACTGCAGTGATTTAACGAGTAAAACATCTCTCCATAGAGCTGAAGAGGTCTTGAGGATGCTTTATTAAAGGTGTGTCACGTAAGTTGGTGTGAGCAGCAACAGCTCTGCTCCAAGTGGGGGTCATGCCACCAAGGTACATGATGTTATATAGGAGTGCACGCACAAACAGCTGGGGAAGGGCACCCTAAAGTCATGAACTTCCCTTTGCTACTTAGACCCTGACAAAAATTGTAATTTTGCCTCTGGGTGGGTTTGTTGCAGTTTCCTGTGCCTCTTGAGCGATACACTTCCCCTCCTGAGGATAACCTGAACCTCCTGCGGCTGTACTTCCGAACGCTGGTCACTGGTGCGCTGCGCCACACCTGGTGCCCTGTTCTTTATGTGGTGGCTGTGGCTCATGTGAACAGCTTTATTTTCTCCCAAGACAGCACGACACAGGTAGGTAACAGATAGCAGAGCCTCAGGGCTGGAAGCTTTGGGTTTCGCATCTGCTCTTCCCAAGGGTCCAGTGTGGTTGTGGTGAAAAACTGACGCTGGGCTTGAAAACAAAGATTGTAAGCAGATGTTCTGAGAACTGGTCAGCTGTTTGAGAATCCACATATGAGACAGGACAGCAGCTCTTGTTCATTATATCCTAAACCACTTGAAATAATGGTAGCCAATCCTACGTAAATCTTTGAAATCAGCAACTATGTGGGCTGTGGTAGAGGGGGAAGAATGAAACAGGAAGGATGAGAGGGCTGATCAGGCAGAGAGAGCTTGTAATAGATTTAGCCCCTGCCTGGGGCAATCTTAAGGTGTAGAGTACTCTTTCCTTTCAGTTTTCTTGAATAACCAAGCAGAAGCCTTCCTATGGCCTTGGGACCTCTAGCAGTGATTACTTGTGCTAACAATTCGCTGATCTACAGTTCTACCTGAAAGTTGAGAAGTCGGCTGAGTTTTGGGTCAGGGGAAGGAGGAGAGAAGCAGGATCCAAGCAGTAGCCATCTTAAGCCCTTTCTGCTGGAACAAGCTGCTCTTAGGAGCATCATCATAATGAGCAAAGCATCCTCCTGGAGTGCTGTACTCCCACAGGCAAAGGTAGCATTGTGCCATATTAAGCAAAGTATGTGTTTTGTTTCCAGGAGATTGATGCTGCTCGGAAAAGCATGCTGCGGAAGACGTGGCTCTTGGTGGATGAGGTAGGATCTGTAAGGTTCAGTCTGTGCCAGTGGGACTTAAGTTTTTCAGACATGGTACTCTTACAGATTTAACTTTGGCTTTTGAAATTTGTGTTTAACTGCTAATTTGAGAATGAGGGTTGATTAGCAGTAGGATTTTGACCTGCGAATGGCTATAAATATTGTTACCCAGTTCTTGTAGTAACTGAACTCAAAACACTGAGCCTGTTGGAACCTAGATGAATCTCCTGTACTGTATTTCCATGCCTCTTGCCCAAGCAGCATTGTATCTGGATAGTGAGAGGTCCTAGAGGGATGATTCTAACACAACTATGAATAGGTGGCCAGCAGTGATCTCCATTAACTCTTAGTTGGATGCTTCCCTCAAAAAAACCCAAACCAGATGTAAGGTTTCTCTTTTTTTCAGGGACCTTGCCAAAGCTTATCATTTTTGCAACAGAACTGTGTCATTTGGCCCCTTATGTTTAGCATGCAGAGTAAATTCTTTAGATCCCACTCAAAACCCGATTTGGGCTTCTGTCAAGAAGTCATTGTGAGGGGTTGCTGAGGAGGCAGTGGAGTTGTGTTCAGAAGAGGAGATCTTATGCAAATCAAAAGTGAATTTTCTTGGAAGAAACTCGCCTTTTATAGCTCTTCTATTGAAGGTGATACAATTAAATACGTCGGGCTTGATGGAATTGTACTATCTGGCAGGTTGCTATGTTGTGTTGGAGATAGGGTGGAAAAGATTAGATTCTTTTCAGACAAGCTTAATGGTTGTTGTTTCTTTCTTCAGACCCTGAAAAAGCACCTACTCTACTACAGACTGCTGAATGCAGAGAGCCCTTTGGGATTTGATCTTTACGAGCAGCTCCCTCCCGTCCGACTGAAGTACCTGCAGTTGGTGACACACAGAAAATAAGGAGAATGCACTAGTGCTAGTCTCATAGCAAAACAATTGTGCAAGAAGAGGGCCAAGGTGATGAATGGAAGAGCTCAGTTTACGCTTCACTGATGAACCTATGTGTGTTTCAGACAGTTTGAGTGTCTTACCTGGATGCTCTTGGCATCTTTGCAAAGTGAAGCACTAGTAGAATGCTCCTAGCCCTGTAGAACAATACACATCATCTCAAGATAAGACAGTATGTGTGTGGTCTTCCATGACGAATGCTGGAGCATTTTCCTCAATTCTGTTTCAGGTTGTTCTGCTTCTCCCTGGAGAAGGTGAGAACTTGTCTGAAAGGCACTGGACTGTTGAATAAACAGAAGGAAGTGGAAAAGCTATTTCATTCAGTCAGGCTGGAGACTGTGGGTTATTTCCTTTGCTTTTTTTGGACCCTGAATTTTGAATGGTCCTTTCCCCACACCATCTCCTGCAAATAAAATTACAATGCAACAGGGAAGAAGCTGATCCTGAGAGCTTCTTTTTAAAAAAAATATATATACAAGCAGTTTCTCCAGGACAGTGTTCTGTGACAGTCATGCAGACATATTGTGTCAGACCTCAAAGTAATGATAGTTCCTAGTGCAGTGGTATAAACACTGGATGTCCTCCCTTGGCTGTCTTTTGGATAGTCTCTAAACTGCTTTCTTTTCTACCTTAATTTGGTTACATGTATAACAAGATAAATAATTTCTTTGCAGGGCAGGATGCTTGGCAGTAACCATTCCCCATTAGAGGGGAAAAGAAGTATCTGCTTGTTTAGCTAGGATATGTATTGGTTGCCCTCTGAGAAGAGGGGAATGTAGTTTAAAGTGGAGTTCCTAAGCTAAAACCTAATTTTAAAAATTCTTAATTTGATCCCACTTCTACATCCAAATTCTGTATTGCAGCTTCAGACACAAGAACTACAAGTACAGTGTCCTAAAAGGCTCATCACAAGTGCCAGGTCAAGTCCAGAATTTACCCTAGGTGTGATCTCACTGGATGTTTCATTTATATCCAATAATTTTTTGCAGAATTAAAGTCACTCTGGCAGGCTTTTGTTTGGAGAACTTTTATGAGCAAAACTTGTTAAAGTTATTTCTTTTGTTTTGTTCTTAGGAATAAATTCCTCTGGAAGATGCAGGGTGATGCCTGGCCTGAAGACCTAAGCTTCTTTCTTTTTGTCTATCAAACAGGCCAAGCTAGCTTCCTTCCAAAGAAACCATGCCTATATTAATGTTGCTCCAGTGAGTGTCCTAATAAGAGTGTGAAACACTGTTAATAGGCCAGCTTGTAACTGTTGAAATTGTTCCAGACAAGAAACAAATTCAAGCTCGCAGCTTTATAGCTGTGGTGCTGTCTTTACATTGGCAGTTTTCTAAGTGTACCAGTCCCCCTTAGGTCACCAGAAAATATACCGTTTCATCTCTTTCCCCCTTATTTCAGATAGGACATGGGCAGAACTGATGTTTCATTTTAAACTCTCTCCCACCCACCCACCCCCTGCTTTTTTTCCTTCTATTGCAGCTTTTGATCTGTGGTTTCTCTCTGCTGCAGATCAATGGCACATAAAGTAACAAAAGCACAGTGGTCAACATGGGGTTTTTTGTTGTTAATTATTTTAAAAATACTTGATGTCATTAAAAGTTTAATCAAAGGCATTCAAGTTTCTATTCTGTCTAGATGGTGAGAGCCCAGCAGTTGTCTTTCCAGAGCAATGGATGGTAAAATTTAAGGACTCCTAGCTGCCCATTCAAGAGCAGCCTTCATGAAGGACTTTGCCTTTTGCTTTTCAGACCTCCAGTTATAAAAACTCTTCCAGTCTTTTCTGCGATGCTGAGTTTTGTAATGTGTACAGGGTGTAAATAAATATTTTGATAGCTCTGCAGGTTGTTTTGGAATTATGAGAATGCTCTCCTTTATTTAAATCTTTCTTGAGTCTGGATAGTTCTGTTTGCAGTTTATCAATATCTTGGGAATGCTACTGCTGTGAAGAAATCACTAAGCTTTGGAGCTCTCTGAGAGCTCTTCAAGCCAAAGGCATCGTTCTGTTTGTGTGGTGGTCCACTAACACAGGGTACCAAATCCTGTGTGTTTGTGGGGAAGGTGCAGGGTGAGTATTGTGTGATTTGTCATGTGCTGCAGGTGGGAAGACGGTAAAAAACTGTCCATGGATGGTATTTGTAGCTGAGAGAGGAGGTGGGTTTCACTTTGTGAACTCCGGGAAGGAAAGGATCAAGCTTTGGGCAGCCTTGTACCAGGTTTCTCTGCAGAACACTAGAGGGCATTGCTTTATCTAGTTTAAATGCAAGCCTTCTCGGCTTAGTGCGATTGAGACTTAAAATAAACCCCAAAAGAGCTAACCCTTAAACCTGGTTTGAATTTTCTGCTTTTTAAATTTTTGCATATACTTTTGGAGAAAGTGTGGAGAATTGAATGCTTTTTGATGTGATTGGTTGCTAAGAATCATTCAGTGCTTTGTCAGCAGGAGCATTTTTGAAAAATCCAGTAGAGTGAATGGAAGCTTAAAGCTTAAATTGAATGCAGTCTGAAGCAGGACCAAAGTGTGCCAGTTCTGTTAATCCAATTTAATCCTGATCAGAGTAAGTGAGGAGATAAAGAAAATTAAAACCATCCCCAAAGTTGATATGACTTCTTAACTCCTTATCAAATGTTTAAGATTTCTTTGGGAAGAAAATAGTTCTGCTGAAATAAGACCCACAAATAGGTTTCTGTGGCTGAAGTGATTCTAACTCAGAACAGCATATGTTTTCTGATAACTGTCATCAGAAGACAAAAAACCCACCAACAATCAAATAAAATTCCCAAAGATGCTGTCTTTTAATTCTTGGGAAGAAAAAACACCCAAACCCAAACCATCTTCTGTTCCTTTGTGGCTAGAAGATGCTTGGTTTCATCCAAGTTACTGATGTTAGTTATTCCATGTAGGAACAGTGGGAATCTGTATTGGGACAAATTCAGCAGGAGCTGTCTTACAAGGCAGCAACAATGTGGTTTTAAAAAACAAGTGGTTGATTGGACTAGAGGTGAGTTGAAGATAATCCTTATAGTATTGCTGTTGAGTTGTCAGGTAAGATGGTGGGGCTGTTAGTTTTGCATCCCATAACTTCAATGGCAGCAGTTTTCTGCATTCTACTGAAGCTTGCTTTGCATTTTGAAAGGGGAGAGAGAGTATTCCCATCAGCTTGGAAGCATGTCCTTTTCTACCTAGAAGAAATGGAGTTGATTTGTGATCCTTCGACTGCATGAGTGGTTTGAATTCCCTGGGTTCCCTATTTGGTGACTTGGCCCACTTTGCTGAGCAGGGACAGTTCCCAGAGAAGAGGTAGACAACTCAGTAGCTGGCCTCACTCCTACACACTGAGGTAGGGCAAAGCCTGGCAGAAGAAAGTAAAGAGTTGGGCATGGAAGAAATCAAAACAGGACTGAAACCGCACTGCATGGGAACTTTTTAATGGCAAAGTATACGTGAAGCATTATATGATTAAAGCACTTGCGTTCCACTGTATTTATTGACTACTTCAATTTGACAGTGGAATTTAATAATCCATTTCTAGACTAATGCATTCTGTCTGGCCACTTAATATCAGGCAAACCCTAAACACCTTTTGCTGATGAAGTCATGGACAGATAGGACAAGCCATAAGATGTGGGTGTATAAATATACTATGGGTCAGACAAATGCATGTCTTTTGGTGTCAGACAAAGTAGAGCAGAAAGGCATGTTAATCCTTGCTTTTGCTCCTTCCCAGTTCTGCAAAGTTCTCCTTAGAAATAGAAGTGAGATGAGAAAGCTGGCCCTGTGATATCCCTTGTATAAATAACTTTATGGTAATTTACTGGCCTTTGCCCTAGTCTTTAAAAAAACTAGCTTTTCCCCCTGCTCCTTTTGACTGGAGGATGTGCAGTGAAGACATGCACTCAGAGCTGCTGTTGTCTTCTGTGATGAGTGGTGTTTGTATGCAGGGGTAAAATGGCCACTGTGTACACTCCCCTCCCTCCCTTTTTTTGTGGTAATCTTGACCCTCAAAACAGCTGTTGAAAAAATGCTGTATGTGGATTTCTGGCCAACCCCAGCCTGACGAAGATCATGAATAGCTCTAATTCAGCCCGGCCAAGGTCATATTGTGCAAAAGGACTAGACACTGCACCAGCAGTGTTGTGGTGAGCCTCCAGCCAACCCTGACCCTGAGCAATAGCTGTGTGCAGGTGTCCTGGTTTTGGCTGGGATAGAGTTAATTTTCTTTCTAGTAGCTGGTATAGTGTTGTGTCTTGGATTCAGTATGAGAAGAATGTTGATTACACACTGAGGTTTTCAGTTGCTAAGTAGTGCTTAGACCAAGTCAAGCTTCTCATGGCCAGCCAGCAAGAAGGCTGGAGGGGCACAAGAAGTTGGGAGGGGACACAGCCAGGACAGCTGACCAAAGTGGCCAAAGTGGTATTCCATACCATGGGATGCCAGTGTATAAACTGGGAGGAGTTGGCTGGGGGGGGGTGCAGATCGCTGCTCGGGAACTGACTGGGCATTGGTTGGCAAGTGGTGAGCAATTCCATTGTGCATCACTTGTATATTCCAATCCTTTTATTATTATTGTCATTTTATTATTGTTATTATCATCATTATTAGTTTCTTCCTTTCTGTTCTATTAAACTGTTCTTATCTCAACCCTGGTGTTTTACCTTTTTCCTTCTGGTTCTCTCCCCCATCCTACTGGGTGGGGGGGAAGTGAGTGAGGGGCTGCATGGTGCTTAGTTGCTGCCTGGGGTTAAACCACAACAGTCCATTTTGGCACCCAAGGTGGGGCACGAAGGGTTGAGATAACGACAGATCTGACCAGAGCATCTTAAAACAAAGGACATTTTAGACAGTATATTGCCCTGGGCAACTTTCCCGCAGTACTCTGTTGCCTGTTGAGCAACCAGCTAATAACTCCAGTCAGGGCGATGGATATTTCCAGAAAGTACATCATAACAAAGTCTAAGGTATATAAGGAAGGCCAGGGGCATCTACCCTCTGTGTTGCCCTGCCCCAATCTAACATGGATGACAAACCAGACCACTGATGTTAATGCTCGTTATGAAGCAGCAGCTTGTACTGGCCACAACAAAAATGGGACTTGTGTGACCTAGAAATACTACCATTATCAAAGCACAGCTACAGGTGTGACAGTGCATGCTAAAACCTGAGGTTGCTGTGTTAGCTGATTGCTAAGGTTGGAAGGAAGTTTTCTGGAACAATCTAGGTGCTGGGAACCTGTCCTAAGGGGTGGCAGCTGTGGGGCTGGGGAGGTTAACGGGGGACACCTGGGCCTAGCAGCAGCCCTCGGAGAGCTTCTGGAGGGGCCAGCAGCAACATCGACAGGAGGAAAATACTGTGTGTCATCCATTTTATCTGCTTTTCCGGAGCACCGGGTGGCTGGTAGGGGCTGTCAAGGCCGTGGACCAAGTTGGTAGCTTTAAGCGTGTGTTTTGTGTGCTGAGGTGATTGCTGTGGTTTTGGGTGCTATGCTGACAGTTGCCTCACCCTTGCCCCGAGGAACAAGGGAGGGTTGCCTGAGTCCTCAGCCTTGTGCTTGTGCTGTCCTCGGTGAGGCCTTACCTTGGGGTGGTTTTGTGGGGCCCTGGGGTGCGCTGAGAGGGCTCTGGCAGGCCCCAGGCTCCTCCAGCCGCTTGTGTGGAGGTGGGAGGTGGGAGAAGCCCAATCCTGGCAGTACCTGAGGGGATGGGGGAGCGGGAAAGCAGATGGTGGAGGTCCCGCCACAGCCCAACCTTGCTCCCCGACCACAGTGACCGGTCTGAGGCTTTGGGAAGGGACAAAGGGAAGGATGGAGCGAGCCGGTGAGTGGAGAGGGTGGCTCAGCTTTCGGGTGTCGTTGTTTGTGGGTCTCTCACATTGAAGTGAAATTTGTGGGTCCCCTTCTCCCTCCACAGGGTTCCTCCCCTCCTCAGTACTCCCCTTGTGTTTTCTTCCGTGTCCCCATTATCCTTCAGTAGGCTCTCCTTCCCTCCCTGTCTCTGTTCGCCTTTCTATTTTGAATTTTCCCTTATCATAATAGCTTCTAGTTGTTCTCTGTTGGCTTTTCTTACTCTTTTGGCTGTTTGCAGAAGCAATCAGTAATTCAATAGTTAAACTGGAGAACTGAGATGCTGCCACTGAGCTTGAGGTGGAAGCTCATGTCTCTTGGGGTGTTCATCTGAAAGTCTGGGCAGATGTCCATAAATAACGTGAGCAGCATGCCCAGTTGGAAACCTTATAGCAAAGAAGGCTGTAACTTCACTTTTAAGACTCAGATTGCCTGCTGCGTAGGTGGTGTAAGCACACCATGCCATTTGGGTCTGCTCCGTCAGATATTTGATGACGCTTTAGCAATTAATCTATTGGATCTGTCTGCTGAAAAGAAGACTGGCGCTTGTGTATCAAGTGACTATTCTTCACTGTTGCTGCCTCCACGACAGTAAGTTTTTTGCCTCACAAAATGAATGAGCACATCTCCAAAACAATATTCCAGGCTTCCTCACCACACGTGGGCTTTTGTTAGCAGCTTCCACCATAATGCACTTTCAGGGTGGCTCTTTGATCTCTTCAAAGCAGCAGGAAGTTCAAAGAGCTCTGAATTAACTTCAGGTATTGTGTTGCCAGTAGTGAATTGCAGTTTTGGAGGGGGGTTGGTTTGCGTCACACCACAACGATAGAATGACAGCCACACGAGTGTGCGGTGCAACTGTGGAGCTATGTTGTTAGCATCCTTCACAAGAGAGCAGCTTGTTACTCCTGGCATCAATATTTCTTTCAAGATAGATTATCAAAAATAAATTTAGAATGGTACAAAAGTTTCAAGCTAAAGCATCGTGTGTCTCTTGTCTCTGACATGAGTGTCAGCTCGCTCACAAAATGTTAGTTGTGCTGCCACCCAGAAGACGCCGCAGATGGTGGCTCATTTTTGTTCTTCATGGTAGTGTCTGCTGTAAGATTGATCAGGTTTGGATCGATGAAATTATTTGGGCAGGAGCTGCCATTGCTCTCCTCTTGTCTGTCCACTGTTAAAAGGAGTGGGCGGAAAGGGGATGTAAAATACGTTTTTTTAGTGTCTTTCTCTCTTTGGTACTGTTTTGTGAACACTTAAAATATTTATGGAGGAGAGTGTGGGCTTGCTGACCACACTTCTTTGCAATGCGCTCTTATCAGCAAGTTTCATATTTTATAGTCAACTCTGAAGATCAAATTTTTTTTTTTGGGGGGGGTGTGCTTATATTTTTTATAACAGTACAATCTGCAAATTTAAAATAGGTTGCAGAACTTTGGGTATTTGTATTCAGCAGTGACTGTGAAGAACTACTCCTATGCATCACGAGTCAAACGGTTTCATTCCCAGTGTGTACTGGTGCCACAAAGGCCAAGCATTGCACTGTTGGAAAAGTTAGCAGGTGTGCCCATGTGCACTTTGCAGAGCTCCTCTAGAATTAGTATGTAACTGCCAATATTGCCTTAGGGACAGTAAGTTGTTTCTTTGTATGACTTTCTTCTGCTACCAAGATACTCTTGAGATCAACAAACTATTCTCAATTTTGCAACCTAACTTTCCCTTTGAACCAGCAATCTTTGCTTACTGCTTTTTGTAGCTATTTATTTGGGTAATTCCTATAGCTCGCTGCAGATGGAAGAAAGAAGGAATAAGCCTACAGCTAGCATGGAATTCTTGGCCTTTATTTAAACAAAAAATGCAATTTTATAATCATACTAAACCCTTGCCAGGAACATTTTCCAGAATGCAGTTTCTGGTCTTAACTAGAGAGAAAATATGATGCACCCCAGAAAGACCAATAGCCTCAGGTTAGGGTAATCTCTCATGATGTGGGAGACCACAACTACTAAGCTAGCAGCTGTCCTAGTGTGGAAGGTTCTCCCAATTTTCTGATGTTACCATTTCTCATGCTACAGTGAACTTAAATGTGACGGTGTCAAAGTTGTACCCAAAAAGGAATTCTTATTTTCTGGTTCATCCTCAACAGACTATTTATGAAGAATTAATTGTTACAGGAAAAAGGTTCTTAGAGTGTGATAAATGTAGTTTGTGGTTTAGTTCAGGCTTCTTTTTTGGTAACTGCATATTGTTCTAATAAATTGTACTAAATCAGTAACTGGTAAATGTTCACATAGTCTCCTTACTGCATACCATAAGCTAAACTTTACTGGTGCCTTTTTGGCTTGCCAGCTTTTTTCCCAGTGTGAGAGGAACAGGAAAGAGTGAGCATGAGAGTCCTACTGGGGTTGTACTCTCTTGACTTCAGCGCGCAATGTTTTACCAGAAAGTTGCATGTGTTAAAAAAGAGCTGTCATGTGCTCTTATTCTGTAGGCTCATCAAAGAAGCAAGCTTCACCACAAGAAACAACTTGGGTTTGGATCCTTTTTCTTAAGTTGTGTTTTGCTTTTGGTTAGGTACTGTGACTGTTGAGGTAAATGAATAGTGAGGACCAGGAAAATGGTAACCTAGTAGGCTTTCCTGGTGAAGAAAACTTGGATGTTCTGCTGTAGGAAGATGCAGGTGAGAACCTCTCTGAAATCATCTGCAGATTAGCCTTGATCTTTTCCCCAGGGAATCTATTCTTAGATTTTAATGGGAATGGAATCATGGCCTCTGTTTAGTAATGCCAAAGGCTCACGAGAGGCAAGTGCTGTAAGTAATCATAATTGAGTGCTGCTTTGATAACGAGCTCTCCTTTTCATCTAGCTGCAAAATAATAACATACTTGCCTCAACAGATATTTGTGAATGGAAAGCTCAAGTCAAAATCAGCCTTTGCTGTTAGTATCCAGAGGCACACCCTGGCCTGGCTCTTCTTATATGCATGTGCAGGTATGGTCATGTTAAGACACTACATCTCTCAAAGCTTAATCTTTCTGGTGACAGATGTGATTGTCCTCTTACACTTATTAGAGTAAAAATTCCATACTATTTTACTACATCCATATTTCATGTCTTCTGTAGCTCAAGCTGTGTGTGCCTTCAGGATTTTATTGCTGCTTTATTCCTCTCGGAGGTAATTATTAACTATGTTGGGAGACTAACTCCTTACCGAATAGCACAGTTGATGCTTCCGTTGTTTGGTTTTGTCTGCTCTCTCATCCACTCCTATGGATTTCCATATTGAATGAACCACAAAGAGTTTTGGGACCCCTCGTGATGTTATTTGTAAAGAAATTTTGAAAAAGAGACATGCTTATGAGTCATCTTGGGTGGAAGCTGTGCTTAGGATGAACCTGTGTGTTTTCCTTTAATGCCTATCAAAGAGCCCTTATCCTATGAAAATTTACTGGTTTGGACCACCTATAGTTTCACCTGCTGATGATCGATGTGTTCAGCAGCTGTAATTCAGACAATAACGAGCTGTCCTGGTCTTGTCTCTGTCTCTCTTTGAATATTGTCTGATAGGCTTATTCATTGGCAAAGGCATAAGCATTCTACTCTTCTGGATTTGTAGTTTATCTGTTAGCACTCAAAATTTGGGAAGCTCTGATTTCTAACTAGTCTAGTGTGGAAAAGGTTTCATGAAAGCTGAACTGCGTTGAACACTAATAAATTTCTTATCCATTGCACTATGCATCTCCAAGTTCCTCAGCAAACGTTAAGGATCATTCCCTTGTAGGAGTGGCAGTGCGTGCATATACAAAGATTGCGTCACGTAATGCTGAGATAGGGAGGACTCTTAGTTGTGTGTTACAGCACACAGAAATGCCACATGTTATTTTAGACCGGAGAACAGAGGAGAGTACTTATTTAGATGAATCAGTAAGATTGATTTAGGTAGTTACCTAAATTGGAGTGTTTCCAGACCAGTGGGATTAACAACCCTCTTTTTGCAAAAAGCGTTATGAGATCTTTAATGATCACACAAGGTCAGGACCCGGTTTTATGTCTCATCTGAAAGATCATGAACTTATAACTACTGATCTGTCATGGTCTGATCTGACTATCTATTCTAGAGACTGCTTTATTTTAGAAGAGATTTGTGTAGCCAGGAGTCTAAATGCCATCAGAGCTTTTAGTCCTTGCTATATTCCTTGCCTGAGGAGGTTTCTAAAGAGTGTTTGTTATGATGTATCTTTTTGATTTGTTTTTCCCTTTTCATGGCAGGCCAAAGTGAGACTGCAAAGAATATTTTCCAGTTTGTATGTGTGTCATTTGCTGCTACTCACAGAACTGCTTACTGATCTAGGCCTGAAAATCAATTAATTCCTGTGTTCTTCAGGAGGGTATCCAGTTCCCAATGCTTTTTCTGGGTGAGCTCATCTTTCTGTCTACGTGGCCACCTCTCTGTAAGGCCCCTCAGTGCCTTGTACTGTAAAACTGCAGCCATAGCAAACTGCATAAATGCAGTAGGTGTGTATACGATGCCAGTCCTGCTTTTAAGAATTTCGGAGTTAACTGATTTGTATGTGCATGTATACGCATATTAAAAAAAAAATTCTAGGAATTGTATAAGCAAAATCTTTCTGGTACAGTTATTTCACTCTGAAAAGGTATGTATGAGGAAACTAGAGGGGCTCCCCTTCCCAACTATTCTTAGCATATTATATATAACTTGGCAAGTGTTTTTCTTTATAGCAGAGGTATATAGCAGTTCACAGCTTCATTGTTTATATGGTGTGGCCATCTGATTTCCATGCTCTCACACACACGTTTATATGTGGCCGTATGATTTCCACATTGCCCGCAAAAGCACACTTGATGTGGTAGTGTTTGACAGCACAAAAGTGTGTATTCCTGTGGTTCCTGTTGAAGGTCTGTTTGGCCTGCAGCAAGGAAATGTGTCTCTGCAGTAAGATCTCCCTGACTGAGCCAGATGTTATCTGAGACGGGAGAAAATAGGCTCTCCTATTTCAGGGTGCCCAAGGAATGAGCTGTGCCAAGTCCTTCCATCTGTTTATTATGAAGTTTTGTTTAGCCTAAAGAGGACATTGCTGCACATCATCTGTGCTTTTAGCAGCTTTACTTCAGCAGCAGCATAGGAGGTGAAATTGAAATCAGAAGGTCTTAATTTCAGAGAGAAATAAATTTGTTCAGAGACAAAAGGCTTTTCTTTCTCAAGCCACCAATATATTATTACCCTTGATTTGATTTGGAAGCTATTTAGGATGCTGCAGTCATATGGTTGGCTGGCAGTCTGGGTAATCTCATCACTGATGTGCCCATAGAATGGCAGACTGTGAGTTGGTCACACTGTACTGTTTGACTCATGAACTCTGAAGGTTAAATGCAGCAGCCTTGTTTGAGGGACTTGGTTGGCATCAGCAGAGAAAACGGATGCATAAGCTTGTAGTGAAATGTAGGAGCAAATCAGTCCTTTCTGAAGAGGTGGGTTGAGAAGGAAACCAAGTACAAAAAGTGAAAATATCACTGGTGGTATTGTACATCAGTCAAAGTTTCTGAATCATCTGGGGAAGGTAAATCAGCAAGGCCTACTCATCTAGAGGAAACTTCTTGTCCCAGAGCTCTGAGCTGGCACAGCAAATTTGAAAGGTTTGCGTCATGCTTTTTTTGCCTGTGCACTCTGCTGTTTAGAACAGAATAGACTATTTCAGAACAGATCTGGCCTTAGATTTCAACCCTGAGGAACACCTTTAAAGTTGATGCCTTAAAATTTGATCCTTGCCCCCCACCCCCACCAGGATTTGGTTTTTTTCCCCCGTCAGTATATCTCAAAGCAGTCTATAAATGCTAATGCACTAAGCAGCCTGATGCCTGCTCGAAATGGTCTGTTTCTTTCTCCTGTTTGACAGATGGGAAAATATAGCACAGACTGCTCAGGTAGCTGCCCAAGGTCTCGATGGAAGTATGTCACAGAGGGAGAGTAATCCCTGTGCAAGCCTTTCCCTCTTTTCCTCTCCCATTACCATGACCAAGTCCCCTTCTCTGCTTTTGTGCAGGTTCAGACTTCCCAGCTTTTGGACTTGCCAGTGACTGTTAGGCTGGGAAGCCAGAATAAAGTCTTTTGATACCACCTCACCTCAACAAATGCTCACCTTTTAAAATATGTTATTTATCCAATGCAATTTCAAACTTTGGTCCCTGGCCTTGCACAGAGCTCGACTGCAGAAGCCGCTCTTGCTGAGCCGTTAGGATCCTGACAGGGTGCATCTGCCACCATGACTGACTCCTAAAAGACTGTCACTGCAAGTGTGCACATGTGCAGACCAACACAAATATGTTTTCAGGCTGGTTACTTCAGGAATGAGGTCTGGGGAATCCTGCTACCCTTCAGACCTTCTCTAATAACATTTGAACCCAGAGGTCAATTTGAAACTGATGTAACAGAACAGACAGCAAATAGATCAAGTCCCTGTGTGTTTCATGGGAACTGGTGGCTGAGTAGAAGAGAAGTAGGCATCTGTTAGTGCCTCTGCCGAGAGAATGGCTCGGCTATTTCTGCCCATGTCTGCTCAGTCTGGTAGGAGCCAGCTGGCCAGTTAACGCATGCCTACTAGCAAGCCAGTCAGTAGCTCTGTGGGTCCAGACTGGCCACAGACCATCCTGCCCTTCTGGTGCGCCACTCCGTAAAACAGGGAAAGGCACAGGAGCCTGAAACTACCAAGTCAGGTTTAGGAGATGTGGATGAGAATGTAGCAGGAGATAATGCATAAAAACCTGAACTTTCTCTGTCCCACTGCTTATGGAATAAGATTTGGGTTTACTATTTTTTTTTCCATTGTAGTAACTGCTATATCTGTGATGCATATGTGTATATATATTTATCTCAAGGAAAACATGGTGCTAGTTGATTGGCTGGCAGAAATGCAGAAAGAATCCCAAATACTTGGGATTCATTAAAGTGTTTTGTACACAGTGAAAGTGATGAAAAATGCATTTGCATTGGTATGCATGAAGGTGCTATCACATGTTCTGTGAGTGAGCAAGAGGGCTGTATATGTTAGGAAACGGTAAACTGGTAGCAATGAAGCTGAGGAGCAGTGTCCTGGGCAAAGATGAGTATTGCTGAAGGGCTTGTTCTGTTCAAGGCCTTGACTAATGATCTGGGAAACAACAAATAGCCCATTAGTTCACTGATGCCTCTAATGTGGAAAACGTTGTGAGTACCAGATAAATACAAAGGCAACTAAAAGTCTTGAAATCTGGACAGAAGTCAATACAGCAGAATTCAAACAGGGGAAATCATATGAAACATGGCTTAACTGGAGAAATAAACCTGTACAAAAGTGGTTGAGAGAGGTCAGCTTGGGCTCCTTAGGAACAAAGCACCACTTGGAATCATTGAGATACCGAAAAGCCGGTTGAAGAAACTCTCCAAGACTCTTTTTGGCATTCTTTATTGCAGTGCTGGATGCACAGGGGATAATTCCACCTAGCATGCATGCCACAGCTTTAGCACAAACAGGTTCTATCAAATAACTAATTACATATTAATCAGATTAGTATACATAAACATAAAAATGACTATAGCTGATTATCATAGTACTGCCTACATCCGATCATGTGCAATGAAGGATCCATTTGAGCTGACGGGCTGCTTTTACAACCACCGACCCATTTGAAGTTCTTGTTGGCTGTCCTTGAAGTCTTCATTCTTGTCTTTGTTCTTCGATCTTGAAGCTTGAAACTGCGTTAATCACATGTGGTCAGCTTCAACGTTGTTCTCATGGAGCGTACAGGAACATCTAATCATGAGAGCAAAGAACTGCAGAGCTTCTGAATAATTACTGGTTAATCACTTGACTACACTTTTGTAATTACCTCTCCGGCTACCCTTTGTCTATTGTTTCAACCATAATGTTGATATATGATCATTTATTGAATCTCACTTATACAGTTATCTAGCAGCAAACCAGTTTTCAATGAAGGTACAAAATATTAAACCCATAAAAACTTGAGCAAACCACATGGAATGTATGGACATATGCTATCAATTGGGCTTGGGTGTGCACAGACAGCGGCCTCTTCCCAGGGAGCAAGGTGGTGATAAGCTGTATCACTTCATGTAATTTGGAGCTGACATCCAAGTGATGTCCCATAGCAAAATTCCCCTGAACAAGACTATTCTCTGAATGAGTAGATAGAGTTTCAAATGCAGGGTGCAGCGCACTATTTGAAATGTGGTCATGTGATCTTTTGAGTAGAGCTCAGAAAAGAGTCAGAGAGGCTGAAGAACTGGGAGGACCTGTTCAGGAAAGCTGAAAAGAGCAAAATGGGTTGTTGCTAGACCCTACAAAAAAATAATGAAAATAAAATAAAAAGAGCAGCTTTGTATTAGCTTGTAAGCAAATGAGGGGGAGAAATAGTAGAGAGAAACTGTTTTGGGAGAAGCGTTCCTAGAGGATAATGGAGATTAATGGGAGGAAAATGTGCATGGCAATCATCCCTATTATTTGTTGTTTTGTTTTGAATAATGGACTCGTTCAGAGAAGGCCTAAGGCATCTACACTACAGTGGTCAAAGATTCAGAAATTTTTGCTTAGCCTAGGACTCAGAGGAAACTCGAAGATGCAATTTCCTTGTGTGCTTGGAGGCATGCTCTTTTTCTGCTTGAGAAAAAAAAATGGAGCGATGACTCCTCTCTGATCCTTCACATTTGCACTTTGATTGTGTTTGTTTTTAGTTTCTTCTTGACAGGAACAATTCCTCACCTTCCGCCTTCAGTGTATGTTTTGATGAGGTGTTCAGATACACGTGTATTTTCCCAGAAAACCTCAGGCATGTCAAGCTGCAGCAGGGGGACATGCTGTGGTGCCGGATTGTGTGGCACTGTGAATCCTTTCTGGACTAAACTGTACAGTTAATGCTGATTTGCCTGAATGGGTCCTGGAGGCAATCCATAGACTTCAGAGGGTGTGCTAGGAAGTAACACCAGTTCATCTCTTCAAAGAATCATAGACATAACTTGTTTTTATAACAAGTTATTTTCTCTCACTAGGAAGGGCAATGCTTGCTTTCCTTTCAAATGTCCCTGAGCTGTCGGTTGATTTTTGGCAATCTGTTTTCCAGAGGTGATCTTTTACAGCACTTGGCCTCTCAGGTTTCTCTGCCCTCTGTAATCACCTCTGTGGAGTGCTAGGATGGAGGATAGCATCTTTGTGCCCCCAAATGTCTGTCTTTCTGTCAGTCTGTTCCCCCTAATTGTTGCAGTCATTTTTGTTTGATGGAATAATTGAGAACTCACTTACTATGCCTAGGGGAGGGGCAGGAAGAAATCAATCTTCTATGTCATTAAAAGTACAGACAAAAAAACCCAACCCCCAAAACAGATTCCCTTGCGGGTATCCATGGCTTTTAATGTCCTTTATATGTAGCTTGATTTTTGCTAATGAACAAGCTGCTTGTGTAGGGCTCTTAAATGAAGCTTTAGCTTCAAGGGTTGCCACTGAAAGAAGGGATGGGAGAAAGGAAAGAGGTGGAAGAAGAATGTGTAATGCCATGAGGACACTCATGAATTGTGATTATTTTTTATTTATTTATTTATTTTTTAAGCTAGAGGAGCTGCTCTACTTTGCGATCCTCAAGCAGCTCCTCTGTCATTTGCAAGGTCAGGATTTTCTGGCTCACTTGGAGAGGATGCGCTCTGACCAATGAGGCATGAAATAGCAGTTGGAGAAGGGCTTGATAAATATTGATTCAGAAATTGCCATGGCTGCTGACTCTGCGATTGGCCTGTTTACCCGGCAAATGGAAGAGGAATGGAAAAAAGTTGTCCATTTCTCAGCAATGGCGGCACATGCATTTTTCAACGCTGTCCTAGATATTTAAGAGGAGAGGGTCTGACAGCTCAGCCCAGCTTGTTTTTTCAGGACAGCATTAATCCATTACAGCAGATTAGACTTTGCAATCCTTTCTCCTACCAAGAGCCTTCCCTTCTTAGCTTCATAAAACTCTGTAAGGATGGTTACATTGTCCCACGAGGAGGAGGAAAGTTTTCCAATGCAAGCAGGATAGACATTTTGCTACTTTGGGGAATATCTGTACAGCATTCGAACTAAAATGAGTACACACTGCCTGTGCCCTAAGATGAAGAATTATGTCTCTGTTAGCGAGCTATGAGCCTGAATCTGTCATTCCCCACCGAGTACTCTATAACTCCTACCCTGCTGGGGCTCAGCAGTATAAAATGTGAACCAGCAGAGTGATATCGTACCACTTCAGTATTTTGTATTATGCAGTTGCGCCGCTACTAACCTGCTATGAGGAATCCAAAATTCAGGTTTCCTCTGTTGCCAGACAAAACCTGAATTAAAAGCCAGAGCTGTGGTAATTAACTCAAGCTTAGTGCTGTGCTAATGCAGTTACCAGATTTTTGGGATGTCTCGGAGTACAGGTAAAAATGAGCTCAACATCTGCCAACTGTACTCTGTGGAGGCATCCCCTGGATGAGCTGTCTCCAAATGGTGCCTGAGTTTAGGGCAACCCTGGCCAGTGTCACAGGGTTGTCCCTTTCCTACACACTTAAAAGGAACCCTATGCTTACTCAGTGCTTCCTATCCATACTTTCCTATTAAACATGAAGTTTACATATAAATTGTAAAAGGTAGTCACTGAGCCTGTTCTGCCACAAGAATTTTAACACCTTGTGATCTTTCTGATCTATACTTTCAGTGTGTTCAAACCTCTGCAACATGAATGGGAATCGTTTTGCTTCCTTTTTAATTTCTGTGGCTTGACAAAGTTACTTTAATTAGAGAGGTGCCTGGGGACTGTTGTCAGTGTAGTGCTGTGGAGAAGGCTGGGAAGAGGCAACTTTTGTTCTGAAGAGCTTGCCGTCTAAGCAAAACAAAAGAGAAAACTAATGGGAGAGAGGAGGTATTTAATAAACCGAGACCCGAGTTCAACTACATGGAATCTTTTTGTGAATAATGAATCAACTGAAAAAAAATTGTGCAATTTTTGTAGTATCTTCATTAGTCAGCTTGTCTGAATTTGCTCATGTGTTTTGACTAGATGTGTTGTTTGAAAGCCCTAAATTCACGAATAACTAACAGTGGTGAGATCAAGGGCTTGCTCCTCGGCACTCCTCTATCCAACAGTTAGGTTGTCCCATGAGAGCAGTAAGTCCTGTTCCCTGCCTGTTTCTGTGTGTGCTCTCAATGCTGGAGCGCAGGGCCCGGGGAAGAGTTCATCGCTATGATCTGTGCATAGCCTGCCCTGTGACAACTCCTCTGGCCCAGAATAACCAGCCTTCAGCAGTACCAACTCAGACGGGCCTCCTCCTAAGCCAGCCTGGCCCTTTCATGACTGGGACCCCAGCCCCGCAGGGACAGGACCAAGGTTCCTTCCTTTCACCGCGAAGCATCAGGATGGTTCGTGATCTGGTCGCAGAGCTCTCTTTGCTTAGCCCCTCTTACCCAGCACACGGGTATTCCCTGATGCTCCTGTAACCTGGATCTTGTCAGCAAGGTGCTGCCAGTCTTTCTGCCCAAGCACCTCACCTTTTGCTGCCTGGGGGGAGTTAGCCTTTCCCTACCCTGCTGCTGTGTGCTGGGAGGCACCCCTTACAGACTGACAGGTAGCTTCATCTCGACCCTCTGGGGAAGAAAGGGAACTGACAAACAAAACCATGCAAAAGCAGGTGTTGGCTGCATAGTGATAGGACTGCTCTGCCACAGGCATCTCCTCGTGTACTCCCCCCTCACGATCTCCCGTCTTGGAGTAATAACCTTCACAGGTCACTGTGCAGTAATACCGCCTTCCTGATAACCTCCTTCAACTTGCTTGGGTAATGAGTTGCTTCTAGAGAGGGGCACCATTTTATTAACATCCGACTATAAAGAAATATTGCTGTCGGTTGGGGCAGGGCTGAGAGGGAGCGGGGGCAATGGTGTATGGTGAAAACAGATACAGGAGGCTTATGGATGTGTCTTTCAAAAAAGCACAGGGCATACAAAATTACCGCTGGAATAAATGACACTGATACATTTTGGGAAACCCAGGCTGTTAAAACATAGATACTGTGATACTGCCTGGCTCCTGCCTTCTAAAAGAATTTTTTTTTTTTTTTTTTTTTTTTTAATTTCTATTTTGCATTGCCTGGAGGTCAGAATATAAAGATTTTCAAACCAAGATATTGGTTTTATTTGAGCTTTGCATTTAAGCAGGCATGATTCTAGCTGATATATGTTGTACTCAGCTGTGTGAAAAATTCATATGATATTGTCCTCTAGCACCTCTAGTCTGTGCACACTGAGTTCTCATGTGGTTTATGCTGCACTTTGTGTTTACAAAAAAAAAATGTTCACTGTAAAACCAAAACTTTACTTTCTAGAAAGCAGAAAGAATGTAGCTGTGTATTGCTTTTGAAATTGCCTAGTTACTTTTCTTTACAGCTGCACTAACACATGTACCTCACAGTTAGTGGTTTTTTGTACGCTAGCCTGTTATACAGGAAAGGTATCTCATTTCTAGATATTTCTGCAAACCAGCTAGGTGATGTACAGCTTTAACATTGCTTATCAGATGCTATAATATCAAGAAACTACTTCTGATCCAGTTATTCATTCTCTGAAATTGAAAAGAGAATTTTGGGAGCCTGGCTGACATAATGTTATGATCATGGAAGAGTGGTAGGAATGGATTAGTCTATTTAAGATTTCCTGTCTGGAGACTGTGAGACTACAGATTAAGCAGCAAAAGCTGAAGAAACAGCCTCTATTAGGGAATGATGGTTCAGCTGAGACAATAATCCCTGTCGTGTAAGATGAATGGTAATACAAAAAGTGGAGGACCTTTCTAATCTTTGAAAACAGGGGACTAGGTGGTTCTTGTCTTCATAGCTGGGACATTATCAGATTTGTTCTCAGAATCTTCATTTTTCCAAGATGTCCCTGTCCTTTGTGCTAAAGATTCACTGGAGTTAAAAACTCCTGGCTGTTGCTTTCCATTCCTCTCTTTGGAGTTTTTAGTTCATTATGAACAGGGTAACAATGTGCTGCTGTTCCCTTGACAACAGGAAGGTGACGAAGTGGTTTGTCTCAGTGGACCACACAGGTTGGGACCTTGCTCAAGTTTTTTGGTATTAGCAAAGAGTTAGTGTGGTCAGTCTCAAATGGTCACGTCTGAGAAAGACACACTATAGGAGAGTGATTGAGTCTCTCTTCTTTCAGTTCTGGCTCAAAGTCTCGTCAAGGCACTTGGTTGTTCCACATTTTGAATTAATTTTAAAACCTGGTATTGATTGCCTGGGTTTAGCCCAGTTTGAAATACCAAGTTTCCCACCAGTTGCATAGCAGCGCTTCTCTGGCTTATTCTCCCTGCCAGTTTTGCATCCATAGTAACTGTTGTCTGAAGGGTCTCAGCAACTACGCTGACTCTGAATGCATAATGTGCTGAGTGGATGGTTATGTTGCAACTAGTGTGTTCCTCATTTACTACTATGCATACCTGAACATTATACTTATGATATACCTTAAGTATACATACATGAACAACACTATACATCTGTTAGGAGAGCGTGTGTGGATATACTTCCCAGGAGTACTGTTATTGGACTGTTGTTATAAAATACTGGTTTGAATGTGTCTCAAAGCATTTTACAAAGGAGGTCAGTTTCATCATCCCTCTTTTACAGATGTTTATTCCCAAAGAGGAAGGTAAGAGCAGGAAAGAGACCTGCCTATGGTTACAGAGGAACCTGAGACCAGAGGCAGGCCTAGATTTCCAGTTTTCCACATGCAAGTCTACTACTTAATCCAGCAGGCTTTGCTGCAATGTATGGTGTTTTTATGGATCAGTCTTTTTGGGGGTCTTGACCATTTGATTATTGTGATCTACCTGTTATATTAAAAGGAAACTCTTATTAGTATAGCTCCAAGTTCCAGATGCTGTTCACATCAAAGATTTCATAGCACTAACCTTTTTGAAGCAGCTCTCACAGATGCCTATGCAGTGGTACTGTCTCTACTTTTAAAGACTAGAAAACCAAGGCAGGGACTAATAAAGTGACTTCCAGAAGTCAGGTTTGGAGGAAGTAACAAGTCAGTGCCATTTGCTGGGAATAGTTTCCGGGTGTAACACAATGACATGCTTCTTCAAGCTCTGCATGCACACTCACTTCTACCTGTAAGAGAACTAAAAATGGCAGATGGTGATGGAGTACACATGCTCACAGGCTGTGGTGGTGTTTCCCAATTGTTCTTGACACACAAGGAAGAGGAAATGGTCAACAAATGGACAATGGAAACAAAGGCAAAAGACCCTGACCCACATGTGTATCAGAAGCACCTGCTCCATGTGTCCAGCTGGATGGTGATTGCCTGTCCCTGTACTTCGGGTCAAGGCAGAGTGGGGGGTGTTAACGTTTATTGATACCATACAACAGCTGGTTCAATTTGGACCTTTGATTGCCTGTAGCTCGGGAGCTGTTGAAGCTTGTGTATGCTTGCATGCAGCCTAATTAGTGCCATTATCATTGCCATTAATGGCTTTTAATGAAGAACAGATGGTTCTGTCAAGGTTTCAAGCTATAAAGTTCACTGACCCATTAATGCTAAAAGGAGGGGAAAGAAAACAAAAACCCCACCTCTGTTCCAAATTGATGGTGGTAGAGGGGAGTGAAAATGAAGATTGCCCAAATGTAAACCTTACATTTTCCTATGCAGCCTGATCTGAAGGCATGTGCAGATGCTTACGAAAGCCCTGCTTTCACTGGGGAAAACAGGATTTTGTAGCACTTATCCTCATGAGGCTCTGACACATCAGTTGTCTTTGTCGTGTTTGAACTGAGACTTCCCTGAAGAAGAATGGAGGAAGGGAAGGGATTAATAGGATATATCCATGCCTTGGAAAGGGTCATCACTAGCAGGACAGGTCAGTACTGGGTGATAAAGGAAGGGGAGAAAGGTAACATATTTGGAAGGATTCTCAGTAGCATCCAAGTAACCCAAGTCAAGTCAAGACCCTTAAAGAATTTTAACTTTGTCCTCTTATTCTGTTTCACTTTTACCCCAGGCTTGACTGTCACTCAAACATGGCTCTGATAGACACTTATCTTCAGGGCTATAGCTCCAGCTTTTTATTCCAGAAGATGGAATGCTGCTATTCCTCATTAGGAACTCAGATGGTCAGCAGTAAACATGGTATCATGGTGGAGACCAACTGGAAAAGTTGAATCCCAAGCACAGATCATTTGGTAGGATGTAACTGTCTGTCCTGGCAACAGCTTTTCTCATCTCCTAGTTATTGAACAGAAGTGGATGTGTAAACTATAAGCTCACATTGTTAAGTGCAAAGTCTGGCTTAATTAAAAGAAACTCCTTTTCTCATTTAATTGTGAGGGAAGCTTTTAGTCTGCCTGTGATTCAAGATTAGCCACCTACTTTTGGCATGGTTTTGTCCATCTGGATGAACAGTGTAATAGGTACATATGATATGGAGTGTGTTTTTAGTATTCACTTTGTCTTCTGTTATTGAAGACAGAATCCATTTATATGGATCATTCAAGAGTATCTGCACAGAACCTGTATGGCCTGATCAAAAATCTTATCAGCCTCCTGGTCATGTTCAAAAGGTTTCCTATCAGAATTCCAGTTAGAATTGCCAGTGTAAAGAGTGCAAGTTGTGTTAGTGCCTTTGTAGATGAGTTCCATATAGGACCATGTGTCTGTCACTTCAGATCCATGGAGATCCTACTCTTCTGTGTGGATATATTGGATTTGGGGCTGAAATAGATACTGACTCAATTGCTATGTCCTTAAGTTGAACTTGCAACCTCCCCATTTCCTTAAGAATTTAGAAGCCTTTAAACAGATTGCTGAAAAGTATCATAAGTAAGAATAATAAACAATGATATCCTGGTGTTGGAGGAATACACCACAGGAATAAACAGTAGCTGGATATACATCTTCCCCCTGCCCCTCCTTTTTTTTTTTTTCTTCACATCTTCATTTGGAAGAAGGAAGAAATTAAACTCATTAGCACTGATCCAGTGCCATATCTAATTAGCTGCATTATGGGGCACTTCTGTAATCTTGTGTCATGAGTACAGTGATTTAAGAGGGTGGGTTTTTTTTCCTCTTTCCTCTGCACCAGTATCTATTAAGGATTAAGTAGTGATATGCCTGATTAATTTACATTGCCTTTATCAGGCTGCGGAAACAATTATCTCTCACTGGGAGAGTTTTCAAACAAACATGGTATGTTCATGAAGTAATCTACCAAGGAGTCTCTCCAGAGCTGCAAAAAAAGATTTAAAGCAATAACAAGCAAAAATTCTGCTGCTTTTCCCTGCCCCCTTCCCAGCAGTTTCACAACGCTTCACCCACCTTCCTGCCTGGTCTGTGCCTACCAGGAAGAGGGAAGGCTTGTAGAAATGAAGACCCCTTATTCCACCAAATGTGTAGCTGACTTGCCACAAGCCCTTAAGCGTGCTTGGGAGAAGTCCTCTGGCAGTAACATGCCCTTTATTATACTCTATCCCGTGGAAGATTAGAGAGGAGGGTTTGGGAAGGCAAAAGGAAGCAGCAAAACAAAGTGAAGACATGGCATAGTACTCCTCGCTGTAATTCCAAAACAAATACAAACGACTATTTGGGTCCCCTGGAGACACAGAGATACAATCCTAGCCTATATAAATACACTCCTCTCAGGTGCCTCTGACCCATTCAAAGATGCTCTGCTCTGGCAGAGCATCTGTAAGTGATTGTTTTGGGTGCTTAAGCTTTCCAATGCAAACATGGATAGGAAATATGGCCGGTTATCTCATTAGTTCCCATACAAGGCAGCAGCTGAAGACTGAGGGTGAAGAGGAAGCATGGCAAGCTTCATTAGGCTGAGTGGAAACATTTTCACAGGGTTTATGGAGAGTGGAAATGTCACGCTGGGTCTGCAATCAGCAGAAGATTTAAAAACTGCAAATGTCTGCCCATGGGAAAAGGTCCACCCCCATCCCATCTCAAACCAGGCTGGAGGATTCTTTCCCTCCTTCCCCTTATTTAATAGATGCTTTGTTATTTATGTACACAGCAAAGCTTTTTAAGGCTTGTGTTTAGTATTTCTTATGTCTATCCATTAATTTTGGTTTTCCTGCCTTTTGAGGTGGTCAGGTGTATGTGGGGAGGTTTCAAGGAGTGCAGCCCATATGGGAAAGTGAAACCTTTTCCAGGTAGGAACCTGCAGGAGAGTCAGGGATGAGGAGAGCTTGACTGGCTGCTGTGGCCAGAGGAAAGCAATGTTGACTGCTAGTGACAGGTAGGAGCTTGCCAGGAGGAGAGGGTTAGGTCTGAATTGAGGGTAGCAGTCTTGTCTACGCAGAGCGAGAAGAGGGACGGGGTAGAGAAGTACTGAAATGTGAGACAGTTTTGAGAAGCAACTGCTTGGATGGGTTGGAAATTTCAAATAGGTGAAAGGAAGGAGGGATCTCTGGGTGGGACAGCTAAAGAGGTGGGGGGCTTTCCAGGAGAGGGGCTTGGAAAGGGAAGAGAGGTTGGTGAAAGGGGGTTTAGGGAAAGAAGTTTGCGACGAGTCAGGATAGGGGAAGCTCTTGCATGGGGCAGTGCAATGCTTGGAGAGCAAGGCTGTTCCTGAACAGGTTTGGATGGATCAGGGCAGGAGTGTGACCACATTTTTTTGTGAGAAATAGGGTAGCGCAGTTCACTGGCATCAATATCAAATTGCTTTTGCTAGGCATTTTAATGTCCTAACGTTTTTCGTTTGAAAGGCTTTCCCATCCCTGACTAACAACTGTATTTAAAAAGCATATTTTTAGTATACTGTACTAGTGTTTTTGGATTAGTGTTTGGTTTTGGTCCCAATATGAGTATTAGGAATATTATTGTAAATTTTAACGTTACTTAGTGCACTAACACCAGTTATGGTCTGAAATGGTTCCGGTCTGTTCTTTAGTACTTAGGCATTTAGACAAGAGTGTGAATGTATGATCTCCGCAACTGCTCTTCCAAGGATTAGTCACTTTACAGTGTCAGAAAATCACTTTTCTAAAGTATATCCTAGGGCAATGATTGTCAGTTAAGATCTAGCTACCTTAAGCCATTTATTATTTTAGATCTTTGATTTCTTTCAAAACTATGCCATCACTATTTTTTGCCACATTTAAGGTTAAAAAGATATTCAAATACATAATGGCCTGAATGTAAATCTGTCCTCTGGTATTCTTCTGCATTTTCTCTCCTGTTTTGAAATGCACCACACCATTAGTTTCAGACGAAACAATTAAGTTTTTATGTAGAATTCATGGCTTTATAGCAGTTTCCATAGGAACCAAGTATGAGATACAAAGGCCGGGTATGTAGCTCACCCATCAGCTCCACCCAGGGAACTTGTGCAGGTGACAATGAACAGGTGATGCCACGTGACTGTCCTTGCATCAGGATTTAAGCTATAACTGGACACATGCAATATTTACAGAGAAATCTGAACCCAGAACCAGTTTGGCTGGCTTTGTATTTTGTTACAAATCAAATTACCCACCAGTTTAAACTTGCTGGTTTCATATACAAAAATGTCAGGTTACAGCCGTGTTTGCAGAATTGCAATAGGAAACAGTGCAAATAGAGCAGATACTGAGGGTGTGTAACTGCAAATATTACTCGATATGTTTAAGACATTTGACATTTTTTCAGGCCATCTGTAAAGTGTATCTGAATGTTTGCTTAAATTTAAGCCATCTCTGGAGACCCCTAGACGCAGTTTTCAACATAGTCGTATTTTAGGATGTTGTACGATAATTTACATGCAAATACTATCCACATAGAATTTTGAAGCAAAAACCAGGCAGAATCTGACAGAGGTCAGAAAGGTTGAGCATATGGCTTGCATTTAGAAATCACTGAAGTTTCATTTAGCTATACTTGTGCCTCATATAACTGTGATGTGGGTGAATAGAAATGTGTATGTAAAAGTGAGATTTAAGGTTATGCTTTTAAGGTTATTCCATGCTGAAGTGCAGGGTCTACAGTGGAAGAAATTTTCCTTTTTTTTTTTTTTCCAAGTGGGAGTATGCATTTGTGGAAACTCTTATTTGTTAGCCTGCTAAATAGCTTTGGTTTCAGCTGCTCCTCTTTGTGGAGTGCCGTGAATCTTTGTTGAAATTACACCTGCATGGCAGATATTCACTGACACTACAGCATCCATAAGAGCTTGCACAAGCTTGGGAATCCACCTTGATCTGTTTACTTTTGCTGTTTACTTCTGCTTGGTGTTGGATTCTTTTTGTTGTGTGCATGTTGATTACCTGACTCAATTTAAATACTCTGTTTCTTTTTCTTCTCTTTCATTCTTTCTTCTTTTTGAGTTGGACTGTACATCCAAGACCATAGCGGCAAGGTACAACAACGGTTGTGAATTTTGGTACTCTCCCACTGAAACTGGGCCATCCTAGATAATAGGCTGGCTCCACCTATGGCAAATTAGTGCATCAGAGGAAGGGCCACAAGGTTGCTTGTCAGGGTCTGTGGTTACCTGGGGCAGAAGCTGTTCTACCTTTCCCTCAGCTTTTGCTGTGAAAATGGCTGAGGACTCCTGAGCAGGAGCCTGATAAGTAAAGGCTCTTCTGCTTATCTGAACACAGAAACTTTCCAGGAAGGTGAACTGCTGTGAAACTACTTACAAATTTTCACCCTCTGCATTATCTTTTCTTTGTCCCTTAAGCAAATGGCAACTGAATTAGAAAACTTTCTTCTTAATTCTGTATCTGTTTGCTTTTGCTGTTCTATATCCCTAAAGAATTAAACTTAAGACAGGAGAGTTTACACTCGCAGTTAACATGTGGGACCCTGTGGCAACCTTAAGGGGAGATGGGACACATTTGAGAACTTGAATCACAGCATCCTTCAGTCCCTATCCCAGAATGCAAGAGGTATTCTACACTGAAGGTCATCCTTAAAGTCCCAAAGCTATAGACAGTGCCTGTTGGTGTGAGATCTCATGTGTTTCTGATGGTCACCAGGAAAAGAGTGAACTGGAAGTCAGTGGGAGTGAGCTGGTATGCTGGGGACAGGAGTTTTGGTGGGGTTTGGAGTAGGAAGATGCTATGCAGAACAGAGCAAGGGACAGAGCCAGCACAGGCAGGAGATATTTGACTAAGAGATTGAGGGATAAGCTCATCACTGGAAGAGCAACAAGAGATAGAAAGCAGGGAAGAAGATAGAACAGTCATAGCAGTAAGGACCAAACCCATGTTTTTGGATGTGTGGGAACAGTAACAGACTTGCACAACAGGTCGGAGAGAGGAAGTCAGAGGACATGAGAAACACAACAGAATTCCTCTAAGAAAAACAAACCCACACAAATAACAAAATCCTTTCATAATTTTGCCAGCTAAACAAGCTGCATGGGCACCTAACTCCCAGTTCCCTTGTTTTGAAGTGGGAAGCAGTGGAAGTCCAGACTTCACCCACTACCAGCAAATTGGAGCGTGTGGGATGCAACACAGAGGTTCCCCAACAATTGGCAAGTGTCCAGCGTACAGGGGAGGCAAATGAGTCTGGTGCAGGACTCCTCCCTGCAAGGCACAGGCTGAAATCTGGGCAGAAATGTTGCGGTACACCGTGCTGAGCAGCTGAATTCATGTGTACCTGTATGGATAACCATTTCTGATCAACTTTGAAACATGATATTCAAATTGGTATCTGTTATATCTTTATTAGTATCAAAGCTTGAACCAGCTGTGTTCATGCTGTCAGCCTAGTGGACAAGTAGACATGGCAGCTGTGATGTGTCTTGATTTTAAGTAAGGCTTGGCATAGTGCTGGGTGGCACTCTTGTATGCAAACTCAGGAAGCAAAATCCACATAAGATTGGCTCAACCAGAGGAAAAACTAGACTGAGTAATTTATCAATATTTTTTTGTCAAGCCGAGAGAACATTCAAGTGTGGCCATCAGAAATCTGTCCTGGGTCCAATACTATTCAGTATATTCATTTGTTATTTTGACAATGGGAGGACAAACATGCTTATAGGATTTGCAGATAATACCAAGCCAGAAAGGATTGTCAGCCTTCTGGAGGACAAAATTAGCATTTGTAATGATCTTGGTAAATTGAAGAAATTATGTAAAATCCAGTAAGATGAAATTAAGTAAAGACAAGTGGTTAGAAAAGGGAAAAATCAAATAGATAGAAAAGTATCCAGTTTTGGCACCATGTTTTGAGAGTGATAGACAAATGGGGGAGAGAGATCAGAGTTCTAGAAAATGTAACCTATGTAGAAAGATGAAAGGGACTGGGTGGAAAAGAAAAGAATATGATTTAAAATATATTAATATATGCCAGGTAGTTGCAGTGAAGATACTGACCAGATATTCTCAGTATCTATCAAAGTAAGAATGTGATGAGTTCTATTTGCAAGGAGAGATTTGGATTAGATTTTAATGGAAAACTGTTTGTACAGTTAGAAAGATAGTACTAGGACAAGAGCTACCTTGGGAGATTATAAAATCTGAGGGTTTTAAGTATCAGTTAGATGAAGATCTGTGTATGGTGATTTTTGCATACCAACCCTGCCTCATATGAGGGGATGGATTAGGTGGAAGTTCTTCAGTGAATCTATGCTAGACAGGGATGTAAAGGGGAATGAATGTGTAAAAAAATGAAGTATTTGTGTTTTTCTCCTGTAGCATAGTTTCACCTTTGTTTTTGTGCTGTTCCTCACGGGAGGCTGTTTTGTGTTTGTGGTCTCCAAATAATTTGGGCAAGACCCTGAGCAACCTTACTTAGCTTTGGAGTTATTTCTGCTTTGAGCAGGATGGACTGGTTGACTCCAGAAGTCTCTTTCAGCCTCAGTTATTCTGTGAATCTGTTCTGGGTAGCCCAAGATCTACCAAAGCTCTTGCTACAAAAATTGTGAGGAAAAAGATCTGACAGTTTCTATTGCCAGATAGATAACTTCTGAAAAGGTTGATCTTGCTTGGGGTTGCTAGAACAGCAGAAGGCAGATAAATTGATGCTGAATATTCGTCTCCTTTGTATTGTGTGCTAAATTGATGTATTTTAAAACATGTAACTAATTCCATTAGGAAAGCATAACAAACAGCAGAAGCTGTATACAGTATTTGCATAAAAATGGGCAGGTTCAAATCAACTCAGTTGTTTAAAATATATGTTAACTTTGCTGGTATAGAGAGAATGTGGCAGTAGAAAGTATGCAGAAAGTATGCTTACTTGCAGTTATAAGAAATGTGATGGCATTCACTTGGGCAAGTCTGCAGCAGATCAGGCAGTGCCAACTATGACAACTATATGAAAATGGTTGTACTTTGCGACCAACTTTTTCCATGTAATGACTTGAAGCTGATCCCAAAACAAGAGCATGTATATCACTGTGTTGGTGGACAGCTAAGTGTCTCCCATTCAAATGTAAATATGGAGATTAAATTTATAGCAGGATATGGCACAGTAGACTGTGTCATGAGTTAGAGTGAGACAATGCATGAATAACTTCAAGGTCAAGAGACAGCACAAAATGTGTGATGGGATGATCTTCGTGCTTAGCTTATAGCTGGAGAAGCTTGAAACATTTGTGAAAATTGCTTTTGTTTCTAAAAAGCTATTTCATGCAGCTGCTCGAACCAGTAATACTGTATCTTTGCTTTGTTAAACCACGACACGCTTCAAAACGAATGTTGAGTTGCCTAGTTACCTGTGTTGTGCATTCTCACACTGATCCACTGGCCATGTAGAAGGCTCCTCTGCTGTGGCAACTGGCTGATGCCTGGATGGCCCCTAGACTTCTGGGACACTCTGGTTCCTTCTTACCAGTGCACAACCATTAAAGGTTTGTTAGCATGTTGATCCAGTTGCTTAAGATTTTGAAGTTCTGAACTTTGCATAGTCAAGTAATTGTCTCATGGTATAGAACGGTCTTCTGCTCATCCCTGCCACTGCAGCTTCCATTGGGGAAGCTCCATTTTAGTTCCCTGGAGAAGTTCAGATATTGGATATCATCCCTGATCCTCATGAAGAATGGAATGAACACATCAGTTAGTGGACTACACTCCCAGGTGCACAGCCTCTTAAGCACAGGCAAACGAGAGACTTGCTGAATTCTGTTGTCTCCAAACAAAGGAGTTATGGCTTCTGCATGGTGGTAGATAGCACAACATGAAAGAACAGTGTAGTTGGGAATGCAAGGCAACTACGAGGTAAAGAGAGCATGGGCCGCAGGAACACTGGAAAGCTATGTTTGTCTTACCATATGCGACCACCTGCTGGTTTCCTCTTCCTGCCCCTATCTTGTTTTCTTCAAGGCAAATTATAGGTTCATGAAGACCTTTTCAAGCAGGATATGACTGAATTTCAAATCTTTTCTTTATTATGCATTGTGAGAAGGGAAACTGAAGGCAACCTCCCTACATTACTTTTGTTCAAGCAATACTTTCCTCTGACTGACTGCAGATTTCTCTGTCTCTCTGTGATATTTCCTGCTCCAGTTCTCCATGTAAGCTTTATTTAAGCTGTAGCAAGCTGGGCAATGCACGGGTCCTTCATTTTCTTGTACACACGGCTGGCCTCTAAGACAATCTTCACTGTCTTTCCGTTGTGCTGCCCTAAAAGTCTGTTAAATGTGGACTGTGGAACAGGCATGTACAATGTATGCTGAAGTTAAACATTTATTAAAAAAGGGTGAGAGGACTGTGTATTTACTTAGTATGCTGGTCCACTTTCAAAAACTTGCAGAGCTTCCTGACGTGCTGATGCATCTCACATGAGCATTAGCACTGTTAATCAATCCAGACTCTGAGTTCTTGAAATTACAGACAGCCTCTTTATATTGCTTTTGCAGGCAGCTACAGGCATCTCTCTCTCTATTGATTTCACAAATATTATGCACAGTATCCAACATAAAGACAATAATAAACCACTTGGACTGAGAAACAGGGGTTTGCCCCAACTTAAGGCCTTAAGGTTATGAGAAGGACATTGCCTTCACAGTCTGCCCCATCCATGCTGCAGTCTATCACCTGACACTGAGTTTGCAGAGTTTCTCTCTCCCGGTTATTATGGCTGCTGTTTGCCTATGATAAGTTGGTGGCTTCAGTGGCTGGCCTGTGAACTACAGTGATTAGGAGAGGGACGCATTAAACAACTTGTGGGATCTGCTGTGGGGAAGGTAATCATGGGTAGGGAGGTATGGTCACAAACTGGAGACTGCTGTCCTTATCACCACAGCTAGATCAACGTGGGTTTTGTGAATTAAAGCCTAATGCTAGCTTAAAGCTAGTGCAGTTTTCTTGGGTAGCAGAACCCTTAGGATGGCTTGCTTAAAGCCATGTTTGTGATGGCTTTAAGCTGATGTGAAGGTGTTCATTGCCGAAAACTGAATCCGCTGTTGGATTTGCTAATTCAGTGCATTTTACATAGGTGAACAAGGCCTAAGTCTGTCTACTACACAGCCTCAAGCATGTGAGAAACTTCAGTTCACGAACCGTCTGTCCACCATATACAGAACATGTTGTGCCACAGCCTCCAATTGTAACACTGATTGCATTCACATGCTTACATTGCTGCCTTAGAGTAACAAGCAAAATATAACTTGTCTCTCAAAGACTAGGTCAAGACATGTATTGTGAATGACTCTGACTGGAACTCAACTAAAATAGGGTTTGGTTGTTTTGGTTTTTTTTTTTCTTTTCATGCCTACTGAAGGCTAAATGTTGTAACACTGCCCCTGTGTAACAGGACACACTTGAGAGCACTGTTTCCCAACATGGCTTGTCTTGCATTTGCCCCTTCAAGTTTGAAACCCAGTTTCTGTGGGAAAGGGAAAAAAGTGCTGAATGGTGAGGTGAAACACTATCAAAATGCTGGCACCGGTGCAGATACCAGAGTTTCTCAGCCTTGCTGCTGGCTGTGCAGTCTCTGGCATGTCACATAAACTCTCTGCATCTGCTTTGTAAAGCTGTGCAACAATGCTACTGTTTCTATGCTCCCCATTGTCTGCCTGTTCTGTTTGTTTAGCTGTTGACTTTTAAGTTGATTCTTTCTAACATGATTCAACTTACTGTGTTCCTCCTGGCTTTGTGTCTCACTGCTGTTGATTACTCATCTGCTTTCCAGCTCTGCATGTCGATATACACATAGTATCAGAAGTTGATGGCTGCTCAAACTAATAGCAAATATGTTTAAAAAAAAAAAAACAGCTAGATAATAACTTTTTTGTGTACTTCTCTGCTTCTATTTTGCTTCCTAAAGTAACATGGAAACTTTTCCACAGCTAAATTTGTCAGTCTCTTTCTGCTGGAGCTTCCAGGCATGGGTTGAAGAAGAGGCATGAAAAAGGGAAGAAATCAAAGGAAATAAGGAACATGCAAGAGCAAAACAAGCCCCCAGAATGCCTGGACTGAGGTGTAGCTCCATTCTGCTTCTGGCCCTGAGGTTATTACTTCTACCATGTAAAGCCAAACTCTGCAGGACCCTTCCACAGCCTTGGCTTGATTCTTGTGTGATGTTTTAGTCTGGGTCTTGTTTTACCTCAAGCCAGTGTACCTCTGTTTTTAAAGAACAGTTCTAAAGCAGTTTGGTCTGGTTTTATAGCTGTTCTTTCTCAAGCTTGGACCGCATGCAGATATTTTCGTATCTTGATTCAGTTTGGTTCTTTTTTGGTGTGGAAGAGAGTTACTGCATGTCAGCTGACAGAGGTGGCTGTGTGGATTTGTGTTTACCCATCACTGTCATCCTGATCATAGCTTCATTTGGGTGTTTTAAAACAATGTCCAGCTCACTGGCTGTCTCACTTCTTTGCTGCCTCTCTCCCATGGCTGTACCAGTACCAGCAGTTACCAAAAATTCAGTTTGTAAAACTGCTCTACTTCCTGCCAGGTTAAACTTTACATCCTTGTGTTGACTGGTGTCCGTCTGAATGAGGGGCCGTTGGCATCGGGCCTAGCTCTGGCTGCCTAGCTTGCTCCAAGCGCGATAGTGATCATTCTGTCTGTTCCTTGTAGCCCCTTTCCCAGCCAGCATCTATTTGCTCAACCAGCCGGCACAGCTTGGCATTTGCATATGCATATCTGAGGGCCAGTTGTCTAATTTCACTGCTGGCCCAGTCTAATCTCCTAAGCTTATTTTCAGTGGTGGTGAATGGGGGGAGGACAGAGAAATAACTGAAATAAATGAAGCTGGATGATGCCTTATTTTGGCTGCTGGAAGTGTCCTGTTTGCAGGGATAAAACTCCTTCATAAGCTGTGAGGGTTTCCACTTGCAAGGAAGAGGCCTATGTGGTGGCAGAGAGTATGAACAGTGGGGAGAATCTCATCTTGGCTTTTTGATGATTTTTTTCTTTTTTTCTTGCTGCTAGGTCTGCACCACTGTTTACTTGACTGGTGTTTAACCTAGTAATGCACTTAGCTGATTCTGCAGTTGTTAAGTATTATGTGGAAACAACAGACTGAGAGGAGCTGTCAGACTGACTGTACTGAATTTCAAAATGTCCATGCAGTTACTCTGATACTTTCCCCTGATGGTGGAAAGGAAAGGTTTTTTCCCTGCTGTCAGTGAGTCCTTCAATTTGTCAAATTCTGTATCACAGATAGACAAATTGGGTGCTTAGCTTCCCTGTGGAAGAAACTAGTTTAGAAGAGGTTGATAGTCGTACTTGTTGCCATAGGCATCTTTCTTAGTGACTCCTCACATTTAAATAAAGATGCTGTTCCCTTATAGTTGACCTTGGAAGCAGGTAAAACTCCCAAACTCTCAAATGTTTCTGTTGTCATGAATTTTAAACTAATAATTTGATTTCTTTGCAGCCCTGAAGGAAGTTGAGTACTTAGAAGATAAGACTTAAGGTCAGGAGATGGGAGTTCTGCTCCTGCTTTGACCATTGTTGAAAAATGGGTTATATGCAACTCTGTCTAGAACTTGCATTGGAAATACTACTTGCATTCATTATCTGGATGTTGTGGTTTAACCCCAGCTGGCAACTAAGCTCCACACAGCCACTCAATCACTCCCCCTGCATTGGGATGAGGGAGATAATCAGAAGGGTAAAAGTGAGAAAACACGTGGGCTGAGATAAAGACAATTTAATAGGTAAAGCAAAAGCCACGCATGCAAGCAAAGCAAAACCAGGAATTCATTCACTGCTTCCCACCTGCCGGTGTTCAGCCATCTCCAGGAAAGCAGGGCTCCTTCACATGTAACAGTGACTTGGGAAGACACATGCCATAACTCTGAACATCCCCCCCTTCCTCCTTCTTCCCCCATCTTTACATACTGAGCATGATGTCACATGGTATGGAATACCCCACTGGACACTTTGGGGTCAGCTGTCCCAGCTGTGTCCCCTCCCAACTTCTCGTGCACCCCCACCCCTTTCACTGGTGGGGTGGTGTGAGAAGCACAAAAGGCCTTAATTCTCTGTAAGCATTGCTCAGCAGTAACTAAAACATCTCAGTATTATCAACACTGTTTCCAGCACAAATCCAAAATGTAACCCCCATACCAGCTATTATGAAGAAAATTAATTCTGTCCCAGCCAAAACCAGCACACTGGAGAAAAGACCTCTCACTCATCCCATGCCTTGTTTGCATGTAGAAAACTGGCATCTTACTACACATTTCTATGGTATTTCAGAGTTGCTTTGTGATTGTGTTTGGGAAGTACTTTGAGATCGCTGAAGGGAGAGAGACGCTGAAGAGAGAGAGATGCAAATTCAAGTATTTTAACTTTCACAAGGGCTGGCTTTTGTTTTATCACTGCCTCACGATGACTGGCCAGAACTCCCTTTGGTGTTTAGTTAATGACAATCCAACTGGATCAGCAGTATGAGGTTTCAGCATCTTTCCTTCCTCTCTCTCCAGGAGTTGGATGTACTACTTCATTCAGTAGACCCATGTTTTTATGGGTGGGGGAATGGGATGGGCAAAATGCACTTGGACAGAGGTTGCAAAAGTTATTTGAACAACTCTTAGTGGTGTGTTTCAGTTGTAGGGGAATACACGTTTCACATCACCATTGCATTGCTACTCAAGAGAGCAGAAGTGAACAGGTAGCTTGGTATCTTTTACCCAGGTTAGTCCAATATGCAACTCTGAATGGGCTTTCTCATTCAAAATGAGTGACTTAGTAAGGAGATTCTGCAAATTAGGAAGAAGGAAGAATCATGGGAGCTAGAGGCCAAGGGCGGACAGCTGAGGCAGCTAGGGAGTGAGGGAGCGTGACTGGTGTAGAAGAGGGGAGGCTGCCAGCATGCTGGTCTCCGGCTTAGTACCTTGCCTAACAGTGATTTCTGGCAGGCTGGCAGGTTTCAGTGAAAATGAACATCAAATTGATGAATCATAGCCAGTGCCTTTAAAACAGTCTACTTGCCTCCAGCTGGAGTACAAGGAGAGTTGTGGTACCTCTGTGCTTCCCTACCTTGCTCGCAGGAAGGTGCTTCATAATTTCCCACCGCTGGCCCCCGCTGACAGCACAGCACTTCAGTCACAGCTCTTTAGGCCATTTTCTGCCCCTGTTTCTCCTCTGTTACTTCCATAGCCAGCTCCCAAACCATGGGCAGTACTTCCCGTAAAGACCTTGGTCTTTCCAGGCCTGTGGCAGCTCCAGGGTTTAGGTTGTGGCTGTGTTTAACTTTGCTTTGGAGAAGGATGCTGCAACTGGGCCACACTGAGTCTTTTCTTCCTGCTCAGGTGTGGTGGAGAGGCGGTCTCTGGTAATGGACCATTAGAGATGTTATCTGTCATGCAGGCAGAGAGAAAACCTGCAGATTTTCTTACAGGGCTGAAGTTTTCAAATGATGCTGAATGCGTCAATGCTAATCCTGCATTGGGCAAGATGCCAGAGTCTGCCTAATGCCGTTGATGGTCTGACATTTGAGCCTCCATCCTAATGGATGCCAAAGTGGATCCTTCCACCTCACAGAGACATTAACTAGAGCTTAATGACTTTTTGAGAGAAAGGCCTCGGAAATGAGATTCCTCACTGATAATGTGTTGCATACATACCAGGTAGGCCTGCTTTGGTCAGACTCTGAGGTCTTTTAAGTCAAATGGCCTGTGCTTCTGTTTACAGTATCTACCTTTTTTCCTGCCACCATCACCTAAACCGCAAAATCTGTCCTGTGTAGAAAGACAGCTTTCCCTACATCTGAAGCCATTTGGGGTCTTCTCTGGGCAGGAAATGAATTTTAAACTCTGCTGATAGTGGCATGGCTCTTAAAGTGAGAACTCTCTTTACACCCTAAAACTCTTTTCAGTCCCAGTTACCTGCCAATAGTGGTTTCTATGAATTTTTGCTTTACCTAAGTTGCCTTTGATTGAACAAATAACCCATTTTTCATGGTTTGGTTTGTTGGTTTTTTGTTTTGTTTTGTTTTTGTTTGTTGGGGTTTTTTTGAGAAAACACCACACCCTTCTTCTTTTTACTACACATTGAATTCCGTGTTCATTTTAAACCAGTTTAACTTTGAACCTCCCATTTTCTTGACAACGAGAATGGGGGAGTCTCCAAAAGGCATTGAGAACAGTTTTTCCTTCTTGATTTTGAATGTATCAGTTTTCTTTCATGTATATTCATTAAGAGTCGTAGGCTTTAACCTCTGGCTGTGAAGTGTACTTGTGTGTTGATGGTGGAATATATGACTATGGAGTATTGTGAGAAGTCTGACCATGATTATGATAGTTGGACACTTCAGTATTTTCAATCTCTTTGTAAGGTGATTGGAAATTCTGAGAAGTTTCAGTGGTACCGGTAGCAATCAAATATATTTTTCCAGTAATTTTCTTGAAACTAGCTGTGTACTCATCTACATAATGCTTTTGTCAGATCTCCATTTGGTGTTGCTACAGTGTGGTTAGTATTGGCTTGCACAAGAGTTGGAGGAAAAAACTCTCTGAATTTTAACTTGTTGGCACGGTCATGTACTTTTGCCAGTGTCACCAGCAGTATTACTAACTTCAAAGTGGTTTTCCAAGGATTTAGGTTCAGTTAATGCAACCAAGCCTTAATGGAGACTTGGTTCCTGAAGCAAGCCTATTCCATTTTGTTTTACTCTGGTTGGGTGTATGTATCAAAGGGCTGGGTACAGTAGTCTCCCTCCTAGAAGGCTATTTAGGACATGTTATATGTCAGCTGCTCTAGCTCTTATACCACCCACCCTCTGTTGAGACTACGTAAGAATTTTGAATGTGTAAGCCTTTTTTATTTTCTATAGTTTAGTGCTTCTACCTGTGTTATTTTTGCCAAGCCAGAATCTTCAGTTTCATTATAAAAGCAAACCAAAGATGAAGAAAATTTGAATTATTATGGCTTTACATTTTTTCATCATAGGATTTTTTAACATGAAAGTTAAAATAAAGTTTTTTTAAATGCTTAGACTTAGACTGAGAGTAAAAAATATTTATTTTGAGCTATTTTGAAAATCCTAGTAAAATCTTACAGTTGGAAAGATGGGTAGGAAAAGAGGAAAACCAGAATGTTTTGCCCTTTTGCAGTGTACTTTACGTTATAGATTGGCGCTAAACTTAAACTCATAAAAGATAGCAAAGCTGTGTAGGAGCCACGGGGCATGCATGTCTGTACGTGTGCAAGCACAAGGCAGGGGGCTGATTTACCTAGAAGCAGAATGGGAGCTTTAACTATCGGTGGGAGGAGACAACATTCTGGGATGTTTCTGAGGGGGTCTGCCACCTCCAAAATCCTTGAGGAAGGACATGGAGATACCAGGGAGTTGTGCCTTCTGCAGCCGAATGGTTCCCAGCATCTAATGCTAGGAGTCCCCCTTCTGCCCCAGCACTGCTTCATGATTGCAAGGCTCAGTTTTACTATCATCTTTTCATCTCACCCACCTATTTCTTCTTTTTTGCATGAACTAACCTCTCATTTTTGAGCTTAGGATGCCATAAATTTACCCGTGTGACTCACAGGATTAATGTCCCTCTTGGTGCTCTAAGGAGAAGAGACTGGCAGTACACAGCTCTAAGGCAGAAGGCTGATCGGACATGACTTCATGGTGCATTTGACAGGATGCTGTGGCCAACCCACTCCAGTGATGGCTCAGCACGTGGCTGACTGGGGAGGGGGCCAGTTCAGTAAGGCCTTCAGTTTCAGGCTTAGGAAGCAGCAGGGGATGTCCAGGCTGTTGCTTGCTCACATGCAAGTTCATTAGTGTCGTGGTTTAACCCCAGCCAGCAGCTAAGCACCACGCAGCTGCTCACTCACTTCCCCCCATCCAGTAGGATGGGGGAGAAAATCAGGAAAAAGAAGTAAAACTTGTGGGTTGAGATAAGAATGGTTTAATAGAACAGAAAAGAAGAAACTAATAATGATAATGATAACATTAATAAAATGACAACAGTAGTAATAAAAGGATTGGAATGTACAAACGATGCGCAGGGCAATTGCTCACCACCCGCCGACCAACACCCCACCAGTCCCCGAGCTGTGATTCTCTCCCCCCCCCCCCGCCCCCTTCCCAGTTCCTATATTAGATGGGACATCCCATGGTATGGAATACACCGTTGGCCAGTTTGGGTCAGGTGCCCTGGCTGTGTCCTGTGCCAACTTCTTGTGCCCTGGCTGGGCATGAGAAGCTGAAAAATCCTTGACTATAGTCTAAACACTACTGAGCACCAACTGAAAACGTTCGTGTTATCAACATTCTTGGCATACTGAACTCAAAACATAGCACTGTACCAGCTACTAGGAAGACAGTTAACTCTATCCCAGCTGAAACCAGGACAATTAGCTACAGTAACCATTTTGCTGGCTGCCGGTTTTGGTAGCGGGTTAGCTTTACTGTTTCTTTGGGCTAGGATAACTTGGTGCTGGAATTAGAACAGCACTTGGTTTTTGGAAGCTGAACTGGTTCTAGGACTGACAAACTGTAAGTTTTGATTTGGTGTGTGTATTTATTAAGGATGGGGGACTGATTATTTGATAAGGGTGGTAGATTGCTTCTTACTGAAGTCCCTGTAGATCTTTCAGAGACCTAAGATGTAAGACATGTAACAGACTGCGCTGTTCTCATTAAAATCCAAGAAATTACTGGGGCTCACTTTTACCACATTGATACTGGGTCTATCTGAAATGCAGTGGTAAGCTGTGTCTGACCTGTGGACTCTGAATTTCTCGCCCATACAACGTGAAAACAGGGGAAAGCTCGAATTTGAGATTTCATGGCCCAGATCTATTTTGATGCAGTGATAGCAGTGGGGGCTGTTGCTGTGCAACATTTTGTTTGGACAGCTAGGAATCAAAATCTTTAAATTCTAACTTCTGGTGGAGGGGAGGGAAGAACAGATTGTTTAAATGTACGATTTTAATCTTGTTGGGAAGTGGTAGGAGAGGAGGTGTTGTAAAACCCCAAACTTTCATATGGTTTCATTTAAAGATTGTAGATTTGACCAAATTTCTCTTTCTTCCTCTTCTCTTAGGTTCTGAAAATAATATTTATTTTTTAACTCCTTTTCATAGCTCATTTTATATTTTTCTTTTTTCCAGCAATCCTTGAAAAAATGTTCAGGTTCTGTTTAAAAATGAATGCCTAATATTATCGCTTTGCTGCATGGTTGTAGAACTACAGATAAAGATGTAAGTCAGATCACTTGGAAGGATTGATGTCAGACTGGAAATCTCTAGTACTTTAGATACTATTTGAGAACCCGGTATAACAGCAAGGCTCTGGTGTCAAGGTTGGTTCCTTGAAGGGCTATGGCTGCAGTATAACTGCTTCCTTCAGGAAACATGAAATAATTCCTTTGAGGAACAGAGAACATGAAATAAGTAGCCTGGGTTTCTTTGGTGTGGGGTGGGAATGGTGGGAACAGTTAACTGCATACATACAAGGCCCTAATTCTTGAACTTTCAAATCCCTTAAGCTCAAGGAAGCTGGAGCAGATCTCATTTTAGAGAAGCATATGAGGGAGCATTCACCAGGGACGACAAGTACAAAAAATTAAAAGTAAACAGGTTGCTGATTCCCCTTTGGAAAGGGCATGGAGGCAGGGGCGGGAGAAAAGTTGAGAGAGTAGAGGATGGCATTAGAACAAGGTGAAAGAAGGCAATACACCAGTCAGCACTTCCCCATCTCCGGAGGCTTGCATTTAAGCACATCCATCCAGTGCAGCTGCAGCTTCATTTTAGGAATCAGGAAATAAGCTGAGTGGCAAAGAAAGATAGGAACTGACAGCTCTCACTGTTCAGGCTCTCCCCTTCACACTGGGAGAGCAAGTAGAGAAGAGCTTTTCTCCTGCGGAAGTGTGTACCATTCACCAGCGGGCATCATTGCTTAGCAGAGAAAATGGTAGAGGGAGAGAAGGGCTTTTGGAAGTGTATGGTCCCAGCTGCCTGAGTGAATTAAGCACGGTGCCTACGCGAGTTTTGCTGACTCTGTGCCTCGCCAGGACTGGGGCTGGGGGTGACACGGGATGGGAGAGCAAAAGACAGGTGTGAATCTGCTGACATACTGTTTCTAGGGGCTTTGCCATTAACAGATAAGCTCGTGCTCTCCACTTTAACAAAACCCTTTTAGAGCCCCATTAGTGCTGCCTTTGTTTTTTATAGCTTGTTTCATATATATAATTGTGTCTCATTTATAGAAAATCCTGAGGTGAAGTGGAAGCAATTTCTCTTCATTCCAGGTGGCAGCAGAGTGGAAGCCAAATCCTGCTCACGCCAAAACCAGTGTGTTCCTGAGCCTTCATGCTTCTTCCTTCTTACCCTCCCATTCTATTCTTGCCAGGACCAAAACCAATACCAGCTTGGTGGGTGGTTTGTCTTGAAATAACTGAAGGTGGCCTATGGGCTCTTTGACACCATTTTGAATTGCACTGCCTTTTGTGGAGCCTGAGGCGAGAGGGGACACCTGTATGCAGGCAGATCATGTCCTTGATTGTGCCACAACAGAGTGCTGCCATCACATCTCTGCTCTTACACTAGAGCTTTTGGCAACTGTATGTACCTATGACCTGAGCGTCTCTCCCAGCAACTTCTGGTCTTCCATGATTACTTGTCAGAAGTTTTAAAAATGATAGTGATGCCACTATCAGCAGCCAAGTCTGATTACAAATTATGTTCCCAATGGGTAACAAGTAGAAGTAAGCGCTCGGTGATATCTGCTCCTTGGCTTCTTAGAGCACATATGTGGGCAGCATTAGCTACCTACTAGCTGTCAGCTAGTCCATAAATAATAAACATGTATGGGGCATTGAATGAGGCATTGAATATGCAAGCTGACTGAAGAGTAACCCCTGCCCTGCTAATGCTTAGTTACAGCAGTAACAGAAGAAATACTAGACCTAACACCTTTTTCTTCCTATGTTACAGGTCATTTAGTTGGATTCTGTTAGGTGGTGCCTGTGTAACTTGTGAGTTACAAGGCTCACATGAGGCCAAAGCAGTGTAGTCTGCTCATCATTTGTGCAGTGGTAGTGGGGTGTCTGTGCTGCTTCACTCACAAACCTATACAATCCTGTAGTTTCTAAGAAGGGTTGTACAGAAATTGGCCTATTGATTAACAGTTTTCAAATCCTGAGTCTCATGAAGCCAAACACTGTACTGAAGTAAATTTTATTTTTAATTGTCCTCATCCCCCCAGATTAGAAACAGAAAAATGTTCATTTGCCCACAATGCAATGTTTCATTTACAACAAAGTATTATTTTTATTTTCAGATAATTACACTAAAAGCCAGTGAAATGTAAAGTTGGTATGTCATAGAATTGCCTTATAAGAGATGATTTCATATCTGGTATCTGAGTTGTTTAGGTATTTTCCCAGAACATAAGAGAGAGAGGTTAAACTTGCTCTTCTGGATCAAGGAGATCTGGACCAAAAATTACATTCCCTCCCTTTCTGCCTCTCTCCTCAGTACTGTGTTTCTAAGTGCCTCTGAGTTACTATTGCTGTACTTCAAAACTTTGGGAGTCTCATCTTCATTTAAATGTGATCTGTGCTGTCAAGAGGCTTGCTGACCCCATCCGAATGGCTAGTTAAAGCCACGGTGCAATGCCTTGCTTGTGTGCTGTTTTTCTTTTTCCTTCTAGATTAGTCAATCAAGAACAGTTTCCCTAGTGACTTCACTGAAGCTAAAATCAGGGGAATGTTAATGTAAAGTGATTGAGGAAGAGTGATGGAATACCCTGCAGTTAATCTACTTTTAAAAACAAATAGTCCTCCCAAACAGCCTCACTGCAGCTACTTCAACATCTACTCGTCACCCTGCTTCCTCTGCATTCCTTTGATTTAGCTCTGTTTGCTTCATATTCTCTTGGACTCTAGGAGCATCTGAAGTAAAAGAAAAAACCCTGGATAAAGCTGTGCCTTCCCTTATTACGTCTTTTGTTCATACCTTGCCACCTCTTGTTGCTGCCTGCCTTAATACATTCCCAGCAGATCTAGCTGGGGGGGCAGCTTACCTTGACAGGTACCCTGATACCCCGTATCAAGTCGTTAAAACCGATTGAACAAGAAACAAAGAAGCTTTCCCGTCTTGGGCAGGGAGCTCTGCAAGTGCCTCTAGGCATCACTAGAATAACTAACCATTTCCAGAGAGAAACTGTGTGCAGAGGATTAAACATTTAGACATATTATGGAGACTCCTATACATTAAAAATTGTGCATAGAATGTATAATGATGTATGTATTTGCATAGAGTATTTGAAGGATAGAAGAACTAACCTCCTTAGGTCAGTTGCAGTGCCGGTATACGGGCAAGCACATGTTACCATGTACCTCACCAGAGAGATGCTAGCAGAAGCAAGCTGTCACATAATGATTTTCATTTTCTTCTTGTGGACAAACTGGCTAAATTATTGATGCTTGACCTTGCCACCAGCAGCTTGCGTTATAGAGATGTAATAGCAGATTCTCCTGCAGGTCACAGAGAAACAGATCAAGTAGCTTCACCCTCAAGAGACGAGTTTACTGTTTCTTTCCTTTCCAGGTTATGGTTTAATTGCTCAATTCATGTAGGTGTCTGGTGTGTGTTCTTCTGTTGTGTCCCTGTTATTCTGTGTATGATTTTGAGGGCTATCTTTAAATTCAAAAAACCAGACTCCTTTTTTTGTTTGTTTTGAGAGGCACATGCAAGAGTGCACGAGCAAGAGTTCTGGCTTTGCAGGAGTGGATTTCCCTGGGTTGGTTTTGCTGTGCGTATAGGTATCATTCTGTATTGCTTGCAAGTACACTGGTGTTTGGCTAGAGAGAAGTGTGTGCTGGCATATTTCCTATACTCAGCTTTGCTTCAGTTTTCTCTTTTTTGTGTGATTTCTGCAGTAGTCCTCCCCTTGACCTCTCATCCCACCCTGTATTCTCCCATGCCTACTTGTTTTGCACAGTCTCCTATCAGTTTCATCTCCCATCACAGGTTCCCCTACTCTTGAAAGACACTCACTCTTTCTGCCCACCTGTCTGGTCTTCTCCACTTATTTTAGCTTAAAAATGACCTCTCCCCCAAATAGTTTTGTCTTAATCTCTTGATTATTATTTTTTATGGCTTCACTTTGGATTTATGTTGTGTTTGCTTGAAGTGTTTATTTTTAGTCTGTAATCCTATTCAAGGTGGAAAATATGCCTGCATTTATAACCCACTGTGTAAATCCATGGTGCTATGTATAGCTGATTTTAAGAATTACACAAAATAATCCATAGATTCAATAAAGGAAGGCAGCACAACCACTAGGGTAAAGGTGGCAAAAGAAGTATTCTGCTTCCAAGGCATATGGGCATAAGGAAAGGGACAAAATTTAGTACCTCTGTGCTTTTTTCTCACTTTCATTTATGTTCCTTGGAAGCTATTTAGATTCATGCTACAGCTGTGCAAGGGAAGGATTCAGATGATATTAACATGGTGGTGGAAAAGCAAAAGGTCTGAAGGCCTCTTTTTGCTGCCTTTTTACCTTTACTAATTCATCACTTAACAGATGCCAACTAAGACCCTACACATCTGCACTGTGGGTTGAATAAGCCTATAGAGGAACCTGTGCATTTTTAGGGAGCAGAACTTCCTTTCTGTAAAAGCTCAAGAGTACCTAGGACAGCATGTGCAAGGGATGGATCAGGGTAAGACAAGACCAAGGCACTTGATCTCATTTGGTGAATGATACTCCTTTAGTTGGAGCTCTCTAAGAATCCCCTACTGTTGGCAGCGTACAGTGCATGACGAAAGTTTTCATAGCTGAAAGTCTGGAGCATGAGCTGGGTTATTTAGGATTTGAAGTCTACTGTACTTCCCATATAAAGTGCCTTTTTTGTGTTGTGGCTTCTTGTACTTTGGGTAACCCATCAGCACTACCCACCTGTTCCTCCAAGGCCGGATGGAAAGGGCTTGTGGTTGTCATTGACCTATCCTGGATGTCAACTCAAAATGAAAAGTGAAAGCCTGATAGCCTGTTAATGATCCCCTGGGATGTCCATTTATCCCGTGCGTCATTTTCTAGTCCTTAAACACTTGGAGTGTCACAGAACAAGTCCTGAATGTGTCACTGGCACCACTCAGAGAGGGTGCAGCAAGAGATGGGTCTGACAATTACTGTGGCATTTGCAGCCCTGTTATTGTGACCTAATCCCATGATAATATGAATCATTTTAATGGAGATGTCATCTGCAGTTTAAGCCCCCACCATCCGGTCTGCCCCATCATTACATCCACCAAGTACAGCAACATAACTCAATGATACTGTTCAAATTACACTAACAAAGAAAGATTGAAATGTTGCTCTTGGTTTCTACATTTATGTACGGTGTATTCACCTCCCGCAGCACAGACGTCAGGCAGAAGAGGATATTGAGGGTGGATGTGCTGCTGTTCAAGAGCAATTCACTTTTCCTGGCCAAATAGTAACGGTTTCCCCTTTCTTAGGGTCTTGCACTGCAATTGAAGGACAGAGTTTCAGCTGTATGGGATTGTAAAATATGAAAATTATATCAAAATGCTGGATGCCACTTCTTTTTTTCAATGAATCATTGTGGGTTTTTTTTGCCTGCTTTGTTAAATCTCCCACTACAGTGGAAACTGCAGCAAGTGTTAAAAGCTGAGTGATTATACACCAGTGATGCATTTAAGGTCTGGAAAAAATAAAATAAATAAATGTGCATCAGATAACAGTAGTTAATGTTTGCAGTACTGGGTGTGTGGCTAGGACCTGAGAAGAGGACAAAGTCAGGCTGGAGGTTCTCTGCAGACAGACAAAAGGAAGGTAGCTTAAAGAAAATGAAAAGCAGGATTTCACTGATCTGTGGCAGAATGAGAGTCTCTCTTTTTCTATGTATATTTATGAGGTTAGTTTTTAAGAAGCTGTTCCTTTTAAGGCAAGAGGGAAGCTATGCTTTGATCAGGGAAGCAGGCAGAGGAGAATTGTTCAGCAACAAAGCAAGTATGTTATTTCTTGGCTATTAAACTTCCTTCTCTGAAAATAAATTGAAGTTCAGTTTAACTTTGTGTTGGTCATGTGTCCAGGGAGCTCTTGGCCCACAGTTTCCACTGATTGGCATTCCCATAGCTAGCCTCAGCACTGATGCTGGCAGCTGAATGGGCCTCATACACCAAGTCCCCTGCTCACAGTTCCTGCAGTTCTTTCCCTTGGTGAGGACTGAGGTGTTTTAACATGAAGCAAAGAAACTTTCTCTGATGATTCCTACTTTTAAGTACATGTAGTGGGCACATGTTTCTTGGGAACATCATACAGGCTAGTGACTTGCTGGATATATAGTAATTGGAGGGCACAGGTGATCTAAGGATGAGGCAGCTCTCTAGGGTTTCAGAGACCTTAAGCTCAGTTACTTACTCCACTACAAGCTGTGTTCCTCTGGACTGCCTTGTAGAAATGTTTTGAAGATGACCACAACAGAGATTGCAAAGCATTCATCCTGCAGAATAAATAGTTACAGTCAGAAGTCTTTTAATTAAGAATTGGTATTAAAGAATTGAAAACTATGTAATACACCTTGTTGTGATCAGCCTGGAACTAATTAAAACTTCTGTCCTAGCATGCACCATTTGTAGTTTATATTCCTCATGACAAAAAAAATCTCCACTTCTCTTAAATGAGTGGTCAGGAATGTTGGGAAAATATTTTCAAGGCATTAGAGCTCGGAAAGAAGGCTTTTTCTAAAGGCTGCCTTCCTTTAGGGCAGGCATGCGTAAACAGTGTTAAACACCTACTTTATTATTACTATTACCATTAGTTGTTTTTCCATTCATCTAGCATAGGACAGCCTGAAAGTTGTCTATCCAAAGACAAAGCATGCTGCTTTTTGTTGGGGTCTTTTGACTGTACTAATTTTTGTAAATAACAAATTTCATATTTCTTCCCATTAGCATGAAAAGCACTTTCTAGAGAGAGTGCAGGTCTTGGAATAAATTTATCTCATTAATTCCAAGAACCTAATAGAGCACACCAGGACTGCATGGATGCTGTGGACTGGCACTGGTATTGAGCTGAACACGGCTTTAGGCTGAGCTGGAGCTGGTGTAGCTCCCTCAGACGTCATTTTGGCTACTCTAACTTAATGTAACCTTGTGTCACAATTGTAGAAGAAACTGTTCTGTATCCTAGAGCAAAATCCTCTTCAGGATTCTGACAGTAGCCTGAAACTTAGCAATATTATTTTCTTTAAATCGGATTATTCTTATTTAATGTCCTCAACTGCTGGAGAAATAAGGTGTGGAAAACCTGGCTGGAATCCTAGAGATACTTGTGAAATGGGGTACCTTACCCTAACTGCTTCTAGCTCCTTCTCCAACAACTTTAAGGTGATTGTAATTTAGAGAGTACATTAGAGGTGGTTCACTTGTCTTTGCATTTTCTTTCTGTTTGGTGCATTGTCAAAAGAGAGGAAAAAGATAGAATTTGTTAACATACATGTTAAATGATCAGGAAATGCCCTCCAATTTTCAGGCATTAACTACACCCAGGCAGTTTAATTTGCATCAGTTTAAATCAGTAATAGTTTCAGATTTAGATAAAGGCTTCAAATTATAAAAAGAAGAGGTTAGGAATAGAAGACAGTGATTTCCCACTGTGATTATCAGTGAATGGGACAATTGTCATGAAGCATGGATATACAAAAGATCTGTTTCCTATAGCTGGAAATGCAGAAGAGAGGGCTCTTAACACCAAAAAAAAAAAAAAAAAAAAAAAAAAAAAAGTCAGGAAGGACAGAATGATAAATAAAGTGAAAGCAGCAGGAATGTGAGACAGAGAATGAGAAAGGAGAAAGTCAGGCTGGCTGCTCTGTACACTCCCTATTGCCTTCTTTCCTTCTCTCTTGGTGCTCCGTGGATAGCAAAGAGAGAAAGAAACAGACAATGTAGCTGAAGACTTGGGGGAACTGGCCTGAATGTTGCGATGTGAGGTGCTTTGCAGGATTTACTTCTTGTCGTTTTGGTATGCTTATCTGCTCATGCAGGACACATTATCTTGAGCTGTGGTGTCCTCTGGAGCAGTAGTGTGTTGAAAATGTCTCAGTTGCTAAGAGTTATCTTAGATAAGATAAACACAGTAGATAATTGATTTAACCTAATCTTCTTTTGCTGTGCTTTATTTATTATTAGTGATCCATTTAATAGAGATGTTTAAAGTAAATAAGGATCTTGAAATAGGCTACTGAATTTTGAGATGACCTCTATTTTTATTGCCCCCCTCTGTGTTGTATGAAGATGGGAAGTCATAAAGTATTTGTCAATCTTGTTCCTTTCCATGATAAGGGGAGAAAGTTCTGATGAGAACAAGGAGAGCTGACAACAAGTCTTATATTTGCCTACAGTCTTCCACAACTTCTTATAATACCCAGCCCGAGGGCTGAAAAGTTAGCATATCCACTCCCAAGTGCAGGAAAAGCTGCAGCCATGGTTTCAGCTCTTACTGGAAAATGACAGATCAGTTTTAGCACCCCAAAAATAAGGAGAAAAAGAAAAAGGTGGCAACACCTCTTTAGCTGTACCACTATCGTCTTCCAGAAGGTGGCAAAAAGGTAATTCAGTTCAGCCCCTGCAGAGAGCTAGCCCCTGTATTTAAGCATTTCTACACTTCTGTTTCTTGGTACACCAAAAAAGCAGCTAGGCCTTGAGCTGCTTGTGGACAAACAGCATATTAAATTCTGCTCTAGCGTTGCTTGTGTAAACTAATTAAGCCCATGAGACTGCGCAAGCTGTGGCTGAGAGTACCATCTGATGTACTGCTAGCGTTGAGGTGGCTGTGTGGATGGATAGGATTTCAGGATGATGAGCAAACTGCAACCCTGAGTGACTCTGTACTTTTTGGAGACAAGAAGGACCCTCCAGGTTATCAGAGTCCATCAATTCCCTGCCTTGTTGGCCATATCTTAGCTATATTATTATGGGGATGAAGTCATCTTTTCTTCCCATAGGCTGTCATGTGGATATTTCTGCCCACAAAGTCCAGCAATAAACCTGGTCCAGCTCCCATGGATGCTAATAGCAAAAGTTGAACAGGTAAGATTAAAGTCATTATAAGCATATAAGAGGCAGTGTGTGACCATCCATCTCAATTTAGGCTGAGAAGTCCTATTTCATTAAATTCAAAGATTGATGCTACTGATCTTGATAACTCGTTTTCAAAATATTTATTATGAGCAAGCTTTCTAACAGATGTTTTCACTTGCATGGCAGGGAAGGCAAGACAAAACAGGATGGTATGCTGCAAGTAAGAAAACATCAAGAAGAGTAGCTCCCTATCAGCATTGCTAATTTACATCCCCATCAACATCCAGTCTGGGTTAATTTCTCAGGTCAAGGGAATCTGAGAAATGACACGGCACATGTAAGGCACAGCTCTACACCTCAGCTGCTGGCTCCAGCTCCTCTGGCAGCTGTTGTTACAGCTTGGATTAGGTGCTAAATGTTTACCTTGACAACCCATCTATTCTCTTCCATTCACTGAGCCTCTTGCTCTAGAGAATAGCAGCAAGTGATGCTTCTGGTGCTTGTGTGACTCAAGGCCAGTTAAAGAATTGCTCTTTACAAGATTCGATTCTCCCTAACAACACAGCAAATACAGAAATAGTAGAAGGGAGAGTGGAAACTATTGTTTCTTATGTTTCCTGGATGCATTAATCTCAGGGAAAGGACTCAGGAGAATAGCTGTCTCCACATCTGTATAGAAAATGGTCCACAGAAGTTTCCACCAAGCTCAGCTGATTGCAGTGATGGTGCTTTCAGCTGTCTGCTTTCTGCCTTGGACCTGTTGTGCCAGTGGAGTGGTCATATACCTCACTGTACTCCATCTTACAGATGGGAGAAGAAGCTGCCTCTCTGCTGGCACTGAGGCCAAGTTTGGGCTGAGAGGGCAATTTGTGCCTCCCATCCCAGAAGCATGGTCTGTCTAGTCTGATCTGTTGCTGCTTAGAGTTCTTGCTGCTGGTTGTCCTGCCTAACTTTGTCTGTAATTGGTAGCATTGGATGAATATTTGGGAAGTATTGCTGCCTTAATTACATTGCACTGAAATTGAACAATTGCATAAGCACTGATCTTCTTAAAATAAAGTATATGATAAAAAGTTAAAGCCTGCAGATGATATAAACATTGACTTTAGAATCAATGTCTCTTTAATGTGATCATCAGAAATATCCCCTGATTTAAAAGATCTTTTACAAATTTTCAGAGAGGCTACATCAATTTTAATTTTCATTTAATTTGATTTTCAAAAGGTCATCATATGCTGTGATTTCCTTCTAACTCACTAAGCTCCACTGTGATTCTTTGTGTGCTTTCAAGACTAATTTTAGCTTAATTACTTTTTGCAGGGGAGTCTATATGGACAGGAAAAGGGTCAGAAGGTAGGCTGAGCTGAGGCTTGCTTAAGTTTCTCAATTTTTCTCATTACAGTTTCCTAAAATTGTTTCAGTTGCCAAGAAAATAAAGGAAACTCGGTTGTGCCTGGGTGAATAAAACTGTTCAGTAATTTATGTGCAGTTTGTGCTCTTACTTAATGGGTTAAAGATCTTCGTGAAGAATTTAACAATTGATACAGCCAGTATTAAATAAAACACATGCTTGAGGAAAGCTCCATTCCTTATAATTAAATAAAACCACTGAGAAATGTCACTGCTCATCCCTCTTTGTCATGAAGATGCCTTTAAGTATTTGGACAAATAGCAGAAATATCTTCTAAAGGGTGAAGTCATACACGTGCCTATGAGAATGTGTCTCTCTGAAGGCAGTTTTAATTGCAGTGTGTAGTAACTCGTTAATTTTAAACCTTTCTGAAGAGTAACTCTTAAATGAGTATACGACAGAAATAATATTTTGATATTTGCTAGGAAGAGTTCATATTTCAAGCCCACAGGAGACAGTCTTTTATGATTAAGAGCTAAAATAACAGCATGCATAACCTTTCAGGTAACAAGACAATTGAGCAGAGCATCATCTTAGAAATACTGGTTTAGGGAGAACCAGTCTTTCATAATAGCTTTTGTCTTTTTTATGTGGAGCTCCACTGTCAAACTAGGCATGATACTCAGTGTACAAGATAATATATCAGTTTTAGCCAGCATTGCAGCAGCAGTTCATGGAGCTAACTGTTTCAGTCTCAAAATGCTAAATTCTTCTTTAATGTAGGGGTGGAAGAATTTTCCTTCCTGGAAGCAGATGTGAGATATGGACCCCTCATGCCTAATCTCTGCTGTATATAACAAGTACTTTTAGCAAATTTTCTTCAAAGGTCCACAGTACTGCCCTGTATTTAAAATGTGCAAAAGATGCAGTGGTCAGCACAAGAAGAAGCTTAAAAAGTAGTTGTCTAGAAGATTTGTGCTTTAAATGAGCAGATGAGAATCTTGTGATTGATTGTTTGATTATGGGCATCTAGGAGTAAATATCAACATGGTAGACTGTACAGCAGCTTAGAAGATGGAAAACCTAATTTATTTGTGTTCTGGACACCAATTTTCCATGTGCCTTTGGGGTAAATGTCAAACTGTGGTGCCTGAACGTGCCCATTGCTCTGAGTTGAACTTCACTTTGTACTGGATAAAGCACTCCTTTTCCAATTCAGAATTTGATATTACTGAGCATGGGACAAATATCAGAGTTTAAGGGTAACTTTCTGCAGGCTGGAACACTCTTAAGGTGTTTTTTTTTTTTTGAGGACTGGTTATTGTGTTTGTTTAGTTTGTGTGATGTGCTTTATTTGATGTCTGTAAGCTATTGAACTGTCTGGTATTTCAGCCTCTTCTACAGACACAAACATTATTGAAAAATAATTTAGTGAAACCCCCTCCCCTACTTGTATGTCTTTTGAATGATGTCTGGTTTCTGGCATTGGAATAGTAGCCACTGTGCTCACCGCTCTGTACTGTACCAGAGAAGCTATTTTTTCATAAATGCTTTAACTGCATTTGACATTGGAAGCTGGTGGCTTGTGGAAAGCCTTAGATTTTGTATATTATATGTAGCATTTTTTTTTCTTTTTTACTTGGGTAAGAAGAACTTCTTTTTGATGAATCTTTTATAAAATGTTGATACAAACGTAATGTTAAAAATTAATTAGCTCCGGTTACAAGTATTTCCTAAGGAAACAGAAACAATGCCACAATTTCAAAGTTTGATGTCCATATTTCAGTAAAGAAAGAGTGATAGTGTACATCTCACTTTGATTAAGTGTGGTTAACTGGATTTTTGAATGCTAGCAGTAAGAATAGGTCTTATTGATTTTAGTAGTTTCACCAGGTGAGCATGTGGTCCAGTATTAATAGTTGTCCTGAAGATAAAAATAAATTTTAAATTAAAGAGATTTTAAGTCCTAATTCCCTATAGTAGTTTCAAAGAAAGGATCTGATTTCATTAGGACTGCTTTTGTTGGTAGGGATTTGCAATCATGTCCAAGATATATGTGACTGAAAAAGTGTCCTCAGGTAGAAATATTATTTTTCAGCTCACAAACTTAGTTTGTAATTTAGTTTGATGTTGAACATTCATAGATTCTGAAAAAGTCGTGCATGAACCGGCAGAAAAACAACTGTCTGCCTGTCTCTGGAGCGCAGACTGTCCACAAGGTATTTTGAGAGATTTGTTATGCAAACCTGTTAATAACTTAAATGAGTCACAGATGAAGTTTTAGGAACTACCATTTAACGCAGACTGATTCTAAGGTAAAAAAAGGGGATTTTTTGCATGAGAAACCATGTCAGCATGTTGTTAAAGATCCATTAAGGTCCATTAAGTTTCTTCAGAGCAATGAGACAACTGAATCTGCATCATTTCTGCTTTAGAGACAAATGCCCAGTAAAATGAGGACTAGTGGGGTAGCAATAATATCAATTGCGCAAAATCCTTGCAATTTAACAGACTTTTAAAAAAGGAAAATGTTCAATGAAGGAAATCATTCTATAATGGTGTTGGACAATCTGGATGTACCTTATACTAATAATCATGTATTTTTGAGAGCTACATTTTTCAAGTAATTTTCACAAAGTTGGTAGATGGTTTCCGTTGTCTCTTCTGAGCTCATAATTGCACACTTCATATGCAAATACTACCCAACAGCAAAAGTCACTGGAAGAGGTATGCATTAAATGAAAAAGGTGGGAGGATTATTTAGAATGATAGATTAAATTTTCAGTTTACCTCCTACTTACTGTGAATGATAATGCTTGTCCTGTGCTTTTCACCTGCAGGTGTCCTCATCTCTGTAAAGCACATTTAGATATTTAAAAGGAAAAAATACCTAAAGTTGCAGGCAGGATAAAGCCAGTTCTTCAAACCTGGATTGCAAAGGTTGATTTAAATGCCTAAGGTTTATAGTCCTCTTGTATATATGACCTTAATATGAATTTCCCACTCAGTGAGGGCTCTGGTGGTTACTTGTTATAGAATGGCACTATATTATTTTATCTTATTTTTTCCCACAAACCTGGTGCTGGCTCTGCACATGCATTTGTCAGAGGGAGGCCTGTCTGGAGGCAAGTGAGGTACCTGTGCTGCCTGGCAACTCTGCCTGTTCCCAGAGGCTTAAATGGTCTCTTGTATACAGTGCATAACATAGTCTACATATAGCCTTTTGGCCCAAGCAGTCTTCTTCCCTCATACCATCCCTAGACCTCTGCCACTTAGGGCTGCTACCACAGTGTTTGCCACCATGCCAGCAGCACACACATCATCTATGGCTGGGATTTTTGTCTCAGAGGTGGTGAAACCAACAAGCTTTGACTTAGGAAACTCTGCAGCCTCCAGTGTATGTTTGTGACTCATGAACATCTGCGTGCTGCAGGTTTCTGGGCCCCTTCCCATGGATTCAGGATCTTACTTTTTTTGACATACTTTATTTTTATTTTTTTTAGTAGCCTGAAGTGTGGAAGCTTCTTATTTGAGCAAGGACTCAAAGCCTTCAGGGATTCTGCTCTAACTGCAGGTTCCAGGGCCCAAATTCCTGGGTCTTGGCTTCAGATGTGATCTTTGATTTGAAACTAAGAAAGAAGGTAGGAAACCAGCTGAAGGATTGGTGATGTTTCCCACATGCATAAAGTGATGCATTTTAAGCCCACAAAGATGGAAAACTGTTTTGTGTTTCTAGGATATTTTTCAGTGCCTATTGATGATGAAGTGATCTGTTGAATCCTTCACCTGTACTAACCACGGTCCTCTTCTTCAGAATCTTCTTTGAGACTGCTGCCGTAATCTCACTGTAGTGTTAGATACCTTGTGTTTGCCTCAATAATTCATTAAAAGAAATGGTCCTAAACCAAACTCTGTGGTCTGGGGATTACCCTGTGGATGGTAGGAAAGGGTACAGGCTCCAATGCCTGTGTGTCACTGAGACAAAGCTGTTAGCATAGCTCTCTTTGGAAGCAGGGGTGTTTTCAAATCAGAGGCTTGAGAAAACAAATAAGTTTAGGCTCTCTGAACAGATTTCCCTTGTCCTTTCCGTTGTGCTACTGTATTCCATTACTCCTATTTTGAGTGTGATTATAAGTGCTAAATGTTTTCTGTGGGACTGAGGCACAAGTACACTTCTCTGTGCTTTGCACTTTCCAGAAGGGGAATCTGGAGAGGCAAAAAGGGGATGTTGTCAAGGGACCATTCCCAGCAGTATTGATCAGCTTTAACACTAACCCTTTCATAGTTTCTTTATCCTAGTTAGGAAGAAACATTGTATGTTTGGTGCGAAGAATTTAAAAGCTTTTTTTTTTTTTTTTTTTTAAATGGGCTATAAACTCACGCTGATTCCCTAGTGAAATTTCTTGACAGTATCTGCCCTATCACACATTTTACTTTGTCTGTGGGCTAACAAAAACATACAAGACTGGTTTTTATTTCTGTCCTCTTGAATGTTAACTACTTTTTAATTATGATGATTAGTAAGGTATTGAATGATGAAAGTTTTCCATATCCTTTCTAAGACCTGTTCCCCACTCCCCCATTTTTTAAAATTGCCTCCAGTTCATTCCTCTTGTTTCATTAGAGTGATTTTATTTTTCAGCAAATATTTTATTCAACAGGGAATATGGTTTAGGTTTCCATAAATATCAGCTCAACTCACTATTTGTCTTTGGTCTATAACAAAAGATCAAAAAACAAAGGTTGGACCAGTCACAAACATAAAAATAAAAAATTAAGCCAGGTAGTCTGGGAGAAGAACTAAGCTTTTCAGGTATTGGAGACCTGAGTTCAGATTCTGTATTTGCCTTTGAAAGTATGACGCTGTCTCCCACAGGAGTGTTGTGACAACCAGACTATGTAATATTTGACTTTGTTTCTTTTATTGTTTCCCTGATAATGTTATTGGGAGGACATAAGCTGTTGCCTCCTCCTCACACGTTCTGTGGCTGTTGCTGAGGATAATACAAAGTACACAAAAAGTTAAGGGAGGTCCAAAATCAAAGCAAAACACTTTTGGAGCTAGTTGTACAAAATGTTTTATGCTTCATAAAACAAAAAAGCTTAAGTTCAGCACTATCCAGAACCAATGTTTTCTTCGATGGGAATTGAGGCGGGGTGGAGAGATATTCTTTCAAACAAAGTTAATTCACTATGATGCACCCTTAGAACCACCTTCCTGTGTATATCTATATTACTGCACTCCACTAACTTTTGGGACTATGTTGGTGCTCTGTTTTTGACCCCCAGTGATGTCTGGGAAAGCTTGGCACTAGACTGGAACCTCAGAGCTGGAGTCCTTCCTTCTGGATGGCTAGCCCTAGGCACCAAACCCAGATATTTCTGCAGTCTGGGAAAATGCAGATAGCTGCATCTGAATGCTGTAGCAATGAAAAGCCCTGGTCTACCAGAAGGGTGCATTTCTGGACTTGTTACACCTGAGAATCCTGTTGCCAGAGAGACAATCTTTGCCAAGAAAGTTCTTTTGCATGCTGCTGGCTTGTTAGTCTCCAGTGGTATTGGAAGCATATCTGTCACAGGTGAATCTCTTAGATGTAAAGTTGACTGGCCTGATCATAAAGACAGGTTTTCCAGGGAGGTATCCACTACTTCTTGATGCAGGTAAAATGGGAAATATCACAAGTACAACATTTCTCACAGTGTTTTGGCATTTTTGCTTCTAAGTGCAAAAGCACGTAAAAATAAAATGAACTTATTTGCAAAGATTAATGGAACTCATCAGAACTTCTACAAATGTTTTGTTTAGGATTTGGGTGAATAAACAGCTTAGGTTCTTACTCCAGCTGAGCATTTCTTAAACAGCGAGCCTAATGATTTGGGGAAGTTATTGTGTTCCTTTTGTTCAACAATGAGAAATTAAGAGAAAGCTGGAGACAGCAGAGAGGTAGAAGAAACCCAGTAATTTTTTTTCCTTGCTGGGTAAGACTTAGTTAGATTCAGCTAAAGTAGAACCATCTGTCATATGCTAAACATTCAGAACATGTGGTTATAATCTTGAGTATTACGTGGAAAATGACCAAGAAATAAATGACCAGATCACCTTTCTCACCTAAAAACAATGCTTATAAACTTTGCACTCCTAATAAAAACCCCTCAAACCCCAAAATATTTCCTTAAACATAAGTTTTATTCCCTATTAGAAAACTATGAAAGACTAAAAATATGACAGGAGCTTTTCCATCTTTCCTGCTATTGCTGCTTTTGCATGGGATCCATGGCAGTAGTAGTAGGCTGGAGGCCGATGCCCAAACAAAGTTAGAGATGGATTTCAGAAGTGTCTGTTTCTATATTCTCTTCACTGTCCTTTTATCAACGGTTATTTGAGCTGGGAAAATTTTTTTATGATCTTTGTGTGGTTTTGTGCCCGTCTATATAAATACATTAAAACTATGTACCTAACTTACATTTTCTAATAGTGCAAAGCTTCCATGAAGTGTGAAGTTTAATAATTTGCAAAGAATATACTTGTACTGCATTGTAGTTACATGGGTTATTTGGCGTACTCCTGCAAGAGAACTTCTTCCCTTCTGCCTCTACTGATGTGAAACAAAACAACTCACAGTCTAATTGTTTCCCTTTACTTCCCATAAAGCCCACTCACAAGAGGAAAAAGGAGGCAGATCTGGTACATGTCTGGTGGTTGTTTTTTTTTATCTTGGAGAAATTGCATCAGAAAGAAATTTGGCCTTAGGAAACCCAGGGGCATGAGGAGTAAAAGCTGCAAAGTGAGTTTGTACAAACTTTTTGTATAACCTTGATTTGCCTTCTTTGATTTATTCACTTATAGACACAGACACATATACAACCACCACCACCAGCCTGAGACTGAAGTGGCTATCAGGAGCCCAAATTTCTGGAGCTTCATTCTAAGTGGTGAGATTTGGATGTGTTATTACAAGAGCTGCTGCAAAAGATGTGAGACTATAATGTGAGAAGAGAAAAGCTTACAGAGTAGAAGCAATAGAAGGAGTTGGGGAGGAAACATGGCCAGCTGTTGAAGCCAATATTTTGGGACCATGTAGCAATTAGGTTTATGGGGACAGAAATCTTATACCAAAGTCAGATTTCAGAATAGAGGCCTTTGGTATGAATAAATCTATACAGTAAGAATAGTCCGTACAAAACAAGATGCAATCCATCCTCAGCATGCATGTAAACACCTTGCTAAAGGGAATTGTTTCTCTGCAACAACAAGGAACCTTGGGTACTGCATGCTGAATCAGATAGTTAACTTCTATAGTTCTGTAAATATTATCCACTGTGGTATCCTTCCATAGCAAATTTTAAGGGATTGCAGGAGTACCTATAGTCTTATGCAGTGAAGCACAATGAATCTTCAGAGAAGCTGATGAGAAGCTTCACTCTTGTTTCAGTTAGTCCTGGATTATGCAGCATCAGAAAAAGTTCTGCAAAGCCATCTCATTTCAGCTAGCTATTGTTGAAAGAAGCTTTGCTGTACCGATGCCCTAGGAGTTTCTGCACTGTTTTCTGTGCTGAGTTGATGTTCTCTCCCTTGTCTTTGTTACTTGACCAAGCTGATACCACCTTTAGTATGTTCCTGCAGCTTTCTTCCTCAGACCTGACCTGGGAGATGGTCTTCAGTGGCTTATGTCCATAGGCAGCAGCTGATGCGACCCCTCAGAATATTGTAGCTTCAGATGCTTTAACTTACAGCTGGGCATACAGGAGATCACTTGGCATTGCTTGAGAGGTGTGGATTTGCTACATATTCAGGTGCCATGGCCACAGATATCTTTTCTGTAGAAAACACTTCCCATTTTTTTGTCTGTATTCCTTGTCTGCTGCCGTTCACTGTGGAGGCGTGTCTTCTGGACAAACTGAAGTCTCAGGAGGGCTTGGCCTTTGTAAGTGATTGCCTAAGTGGTTCTGAATAATTATTTTCTTAACTGGCCTGCAATACAGTGTATTGAAGTATCTTCTAACTTTAGTACCTATACTGTATCTAAACCACCGCCTTTTGCACATGACAAGGTCATCAAGAAGTGATAGGGTGTGGGTGCATGGCAATCAAAATGCTGAAGAAGATATAATCCCAAGCATTTAAGGAAACACTTAACCCAGAGTATTGTACCACTAAGAGGAAATATCATTTAAGCAGATAAATAGAGTTTCTGAGGATATTTCCCAATGACTATTGCTTTTCCTAGCATTTAAGACTTAGAAGACAGCACTGTATTTGCTTATTAATGCATGTGCTTCTCCATCTGACTTACCCACACCAGACAGTTTTTTGAGGTAAAGCTATTGTTTGTGGTTCCTCTGCATGAACGATGGTCTGTTGCTTCCTGTTATTCAGATGGTCACCTTTAGCAAGTACTATTAGTCCATGTGTAAATTCAGTGAAACCAAGCTTGCGCTACAGACCCCTGTAACGTCTGTGGGTATGCAGGAAGTTGCTTTTTAAAAGATGGAGTAGAAGCTGGCTTTGCTTTGAGAGAGAATTCAAGGGAGGCAGTGGGGCAGTGGTGCATGGCCTTGCATTCTTCTGGTCCTCAAAAGAGAACACACAGTAACTCTGTTATAAAGTCAGGATTATGCAAATTTGAAAAATAATTTCTGTTGGCTATAGCTGGAATCTATGCCAAAGCATGTCTTGTGCAAGGCATCTTGCTCTCTGAGGAGATAGATTTGTTGAGTATTTGACTCTTGGCCAAATGATTTCTTGCTTTATATTCACAGCTTTTGAGAAAGACTGGCTGATTATTCTGTGCAAAGCACAAACCAGCCTTAACACACATTTTCTACAATATATCTGAAAATGAAGTTGAATGGAAAATAATGAAAAAACAGAAGTTACAACAGAAGTTGGTCTTATGGCCAGCTACATTTTCTTTTTGACACTTAAGCCTTTTCCTGGCATGCTAGAAAATTCTGGAATTTATTTAATGAGCTTGAGCATCTCATTTTGGTAAAACAAGCATGTAAAATATAAACATATGTCATTATGTTCACCAAGCATTTGAAATATAAGAGTAATTACTGGTGTCTCTCGTAATTCAGGAGAGATGGCAGATTGTTGTAATGACTTACCATAAAAATGTGTTAAAATAATCTGTACTAATAGTCAATTCTCCATGCATTTTCAGGTTTAGGAGAGGTATACAGACAATGTCATTATCTCTGAAACCAGACGCATACAATGGAGGACAACAATGGTCAGTGTTTGCAGCTCACTGGAAGAATGATGGCAATTAGCTTTTGACAAAATGGAAAGTTGATGCAGTATGGAATTATCATGGAGAAGAAGGTTGGTCCCTAAAAGTTTCCACTTTATGAATTGTGTGTTTAAACAAAGACAGATACATGAACTGTCAGTCATTTATATTGCATTACAATCTTTATTTTTATATTTATTTTCAAGAAAGCCTATCCTGTGTTATACACACTTGAACTCAAGAATTGGGATCCACAGGGAATGTATGCTCACATAGGGCAGTTTCTCCCAACCAGAGTAACAGGGCCATGAGGGAGTCTCTAACACAGCATAAAGCTTTGGGAGAGCTTTGACAACACTAAAGTAAGAATTGGCTGAGAAATGATTTAGGATTTCAGGCTTGAAATTGAGTACCTTGCTCTTTCTTGACAGCACATTTAGCATAGACTCGTGATACAGCCTGTAGTTTACTAGGGATTCAGCCTGTAGTTTACTAGCTATGTATCTACAGACTGTCTGCGGTTATAATGTTGTAGTTCATCAAAGGGAAAATGGGTGTCCTCAGTAGCCATGAAAACAGCTCTCGTATGCCAGACTGAAGTTCTATGTCACCCCATGAAAACAGCTATCGTACATCAAACTGAAGTTCTGTGTCGTTCAGTGTAATGTCAATGAAACACTGACAGCTGTGTAACAACCAACCATCAGAAATCTGGTGCAACTCAGTGTAGTGGAGGCATACATGACAAGCTGTACTACATCTGTGGTGGATGCTCCTGGCCTTCGTTTTTGTAGCCTGGGTTTTTTCCCCCCCAGTTTAACACAGCATTGCTTGATGGCTGACTTGCCACTTTTCCCTCTATAAACCAAGCTGTTTCAGCCTACCTGTGTACTGTACAGAACATGGACAGACGGAATGGCAGCAGCTGTTAACTGCTTTTGGCTGCCTTCCTTAGCTTGAAATTATCATGCTGCCCTGCATCATTTTATTCTGCAAACGTTTCTTTAAATCTGTTTCTCTATATGCACTTTTATGCTGGTATAGCGCAGTGTCCAAAACAGGGACTTGTCTCTGTGTCATGTTTTTTCCTGCAGTTCTTAAAAGTCTTCACGCTTTTAACCCAAAATACTCTGTCTAGTTTTTTTGAAGCCTAGTCAGAGTTGCAGGTGCTGCTGTATTGGGATGGGATCATCAAAGGCTAGGTGTAAATCATTATGATGTTTGTTGGTGCAGCAATGCCAGCTAGTACCAGCTAAAGACATTAGACTATGTTCTCTGAAATGCTTATTCCAGAGTGGGCTTTACTTTGTGAAAAATAATGATTAGCCACCTGTGAAGAAGGAAAAATGTCATGATGAAAATGCAGAACCAGCTCTCAAACTGCCTCTAGCTAGAAATTAGGTGTCCCACTCAAAATAAAGGCCAGTAGGAATATTTTAGTGCCTAAATCTTTTTAGGCCTGTATGAAAAGAGCAGGGGTTTTGGTTAAACTTCCTCCTATGGTAGGGGAGACTTGAGAAGATAAAGGCAGTCATGCTTGCCCGGTGTTTTGAGCTCCCTCAGTGGAAAGCACCAAAACCAAGATAGATGATAGAAGGTTACTTTGTAATAATGTAAGAATTTGTTTAAAATATTTCAGAAGAAAAAAGAAGGAATGTGGAAGAGGTTAGGAAACATGTATTAGAGGGAACCGATGACAAAAGCTTAAGAAGTACAAGGAGATATAAAGCTATATAAAAAATGCCAAAAGGAAAGAGGTAGGAAAAAGCTTTCTGTACAGCAGGTAACAGAGCAGAAGCCTAGGGCTCCTCAACACTGTGGTAAAAAACAACAAGAGGAAAAATAATGGGAGAGAAACTGCAAGTTAGAAAAGCCAAGGGAAGGGAACACTAGACAAAAAAATATGCAGGGAAATGAACTGAGCAGGTTATCTATTATTTGCTGTTCAAGCCAGCTTAGCATAATTTTTTTAAGGCTGTTTAAGAGGAATTCTGAGTGCAGAAAACCCAGGGATTGTGCAGGTAGCCTGCAAGAAGGCCTTTGATTCCATTCCAAACTCAAGGAGTGAAAAGCACTGAAAATAGATTTCATTGTAAATAGAATCACTGTTTTTACAGCTTTAACAGTGGTCATGGGAAAGACACATCTTCACCATTCATTATCAGCCTAGCCACCTTTATATCCAGCTGGCATACAAGCTTATGCATAGATAGGCTTCTGCAGCATAACTTTTTTGTTGCTTGAGTTCTGCTATTGTGCACTCTCTTGAAAAGAAATCAGTCTGTGTAAACCATGATCAGCCACCTCTTCTACTCTTAGGTGGTTTTTAGGGACTTCCTTTGACCTGTCTGGTCATGAGGTGAAGCTAAGTAGTCATCCTTTTAACTGTAAAACTTCAAGAAGAAGGTCATGAGCATTGCTCTATCTGGGCTATGAACCTCTATCTGAAACAGAAGAAAAAAAGTACTCCAAGCATCAGTTCTTGGAATTAGAAAGAACGTGGAAGTTCTGATTATCAAAGTGTCTTGGGACTTGCCCAAGACTATGAGAAGTTGAATTAGTTCTACAATCACGAAGACTCTTGTTACTTTGAAGATACTTACTGTGGCAACATTTTCAATGCCAAAGATTGGGACATTCGAAAGTTAAGGGCAAAGACTTCCAACCTATACTCAATGACACCAGTTCATATGATTGTGATAAGAATTAAATAATAAAATACAGGAAGAAGGGAAAAACAATCAGGAGAGGCACTGTGAATAGAAGTAAACAAGAGACAGCAAAAATTGCAGGAGCTAGGTTCCGTGGGATTCCCTTTACTGTGGTGTAGGCCATTTCCAACTCATTTCATGCTGGCTAGTTTGATAATTTCCATTAGGTCACTAGACTTTCTGAGCTAATTAACTAAAAGCATGTTAAATGAAATAGGAAAGAATGGACCAGATAAATCATTAGTGAATGTCTCCCTCATGGGATTGCATTATTTTTTTTTCAAAAATAGTAACAGGATTGCCTCTTTCCCCTGCCCTCTATAAAATAAAGTACTTTACATGTCAGCAGGATAAGATCGGTTTTGCTTGCATTCATGGTATTTGGATTAATCTTGCCCAGTGACATTTTGAGATCTAGTGTTTCTATCAGTTAGAAATGGAAAATAACCTAATACTGTAAATGCATTTTACTCATTGTTGCTTACCTGCTCACATAGCCTAGATACTTAGCTAAGCCCAAGGAGGTCCCGTGTAGCCAAGACCACAGACAGCAAGATCCAAGACCATCTCTGCAAGGGATCAATTCTCAGTGTAGATGAGAGCATTTTCATGACCGTACCAAGGTGAAGGTCACCAGAAACCTCTACAGCCCTTCTAACGCCCCATGTCATTGTTGTAGTTGAAGCAGACAGTTTAGGAACCAAAAGGCAACTCTGTGCTACAAGAGTTATGTGACAGAATACACTGATAAAAATCAGTTGTTTTAAAGGTGACTCTGTGCCAGAATCAAGCGTAAAGCCGCACTTATAGACTGCAAAAATAGCCCTGTGTCCAGTCCTATTTTATGGAAAGTCTGTAAGAGATGAGATGTATTCTATGTACTTGTACCTGTCTGTCTGTATGTGTACATGTATATATAATTTTTTGCTCAGAGGGAATGCAAACAACTTAAAGGATCAGTATAGAATATGGCTTTGAGCTTACTTGAAGAGTGACTGAAATCCATTGATATCTGACGTCTGCTCAGTGCAGACAGCTGCACCTTTTTCCATCCTTTATCTTGTCCCAGGAGATGAGCAGGACACATGATGTAACGGCACAGCTGGATAGGATTTTATTCCCCGCCCCTAAATGCATATTTCCCTGGTTTTAATTTCAGGTTGCAGAGGTGTGCCTTGCATTTAGAATGGAAAGTGTAAAACGTATCTATGACTGATTTAAAATGACAGTAACAACCCAATATATTACAAAAGACCACAGCTTTACAGAGTAGGCAGAGAGAGAGGCCAGTGGTTGGATGGACCTAGAGACTAACCCTGCCAGTCACTCTAACAACGTGCCTTATTATCACAAGAGTCAACAAGTTGTAAGATGCTAGTGTTGTTCGAGGGGTAAATCCTTTTCCAGTCCTAGCAACTCTAGAGAGCTGCTCTCTTCCAGGCTACCAATCCAACACCCTTCAGTTCAAGATCTGGCAGAAGTTGGAAGAAATAGGAGTACTTCCATCAGCTGACAGTAGCAACATCTGAAGGGTCCATTTTCCTTGCTTGCCTTTTCTAAGGCCTAAATCTTATTGATATTAATGGAACCACTTCTGTAAACAGTCATCTGTTTGTCTAGGTGTCTAAATGCCTTTAAAACTTGGTTGTTAATTTCTCTGTGCTTTAGGTTCCTCTTTCTTCTAAGGGGCAAGAAAGAACAATAAGCACTTTCCTACTACACATTTAAACACCAAAGTTCTTGAGGACTATGAATATTTCTTCCTATTGGTGGAATGAGGAGGAAAAGAAACAAAGGAGAAAAGAAAAGATTTTTAAGGACTCTGCACAGAAATTAAATCTTTAAAAATGCTTATTTTTATGTCTATGCGGAGAGTGGGCTTTATGATGTTATTGGGAGGTGACTATTGAGCAGTCTGAGTAGGAACTGTTGTTATGATGGGTGCTTAATATAACAGGTGCGTTAACAAACTCTAGGGGAAAAAGCTTGTGAGGGCTGAGAGGGATGTGTGTATATTACCAAAGCTGCTGAAACAATTTGTTTGAGGCAGGATGTTCTAGAGATCTCTAGCAGCCACCTCAAAGGAACCCTTGAAAGTCTCAATAGTAACAGGCAGGCATCGCTGCTAGACATTTTGCTCTAGCTCAAGAGGTAGAAGTGACAAGGAGCAGGCAAGGGCATGACTAATCCTTGCCCTCGCTGCTTTCTGCTGGGCTTTATGTTGATCCTCAGCAAAGCAAGCTGTGAATACTGATCATCTGCCACATCTACCTCTTGGCACAACTGTGCGCATAATAACGTTGCAGCAGATTGAGTGCTAATGACTCGATTACAAATATTGAGCCACACACCTAAGAATGAAGTGGTTAGTTGTCTCCTCATAGCCCAGAAATGAAATACCAGAAGAATTTCTGGAGGAATTCAGCCATGACAGAGGTTAATAAGTATTCTTTAAAAAAATTTTGGTATCAGCCTTGCTTTCTTAGAACAATGCACAATTACAAGCCACTTAGTCACAGACCAGTTCAAAACAGCAAGTTTATGAAGTCCTTTCTCTCTCCTTCTCATTTTTACTACCATCATCGGAAAGTCCTTTTCTGTCTTTTGGTCCCTGATCAGCAGATGCAAGCAAGAACAGCTCTTCCTTGGACCCCAGTGTGTAAGGGTCAGTCACACTCATGGTTGGTTTTTTTCGGTCACGAGAGGCAGACAGGCAGGTGGACTTATAATCAAGAGGGAGAGAGAGCAAAGACTTTCTGTTGTCTGCCTCCGGGCTGGGCTTGTACACCCTTAGGACCTCAGCCTTCCATGAACCCAGGCACACAGCTACTGTATGTCTGCATTACTGGTGATGCTTTGCTATTGATATTCTCACTGAGAAAGTCTGAACTGATAAAGTTTGTTTTGATCAGCAGCTTAGACTTTTTTACTGCTATCCACTCGTGAATAAGCAGAATTTTGTGGGCTTTTCAGTATAGAAGCTGAATCTCATATGTGTTGCTAGACCTAAAGATTGAGACTAAAACCATGGGCTTTAATAAGACATTTAAGGGTCTTAAAGTCTGAGTTAGCAGTCTACTGAAGGATATGGGACTGATGTGATTTTTTGGCGGAAATAATGAGCAATAAAGGAAACACAGTGCTATATTGTAAAGAGCATTTAAAGGAAATACTAATTCTTGTAGCATAGCATTTATTCTTCAGGTGTTTTATTTTTATTGCCTTCAGGTATAAATATTGAACATATATATTCAAATATAATCTTAAATTTATTATTTAAACTTGTAAATATCAGCTTGAATAAATTTTATCTCTTTTAAAAAACAAATTGCTGAAATTTAACAGAACTAGAATTTGAAAGCAGACTATTAAACTATTTTAAAAAATAAAAAAAAATTGCCAATAATCTTCCATTTAACTTATGTGTCTAACAATGCATTATGTCATAAACTTCAGTGCCTACAAGATCCTTTTCTTCTAATTTTAGGATTGTCTTATCCAATGTTTTTAGCACACTGTGAAAGAAAAATAAAACAATGTTTAAGTCAGCACAGTGTTAACATTTACCAGCCTGGAATTTAGTGGAAACTAATGACTGGTTGATGTGTGGCAAGTGGTGGACATTGTCTACCTGGATTTCTCCAAGGCTTTCAATATGGTTTCCCACAGCTTCTTGCTAGAAAAACCAGTGCGTTATGGTCTAGACAAGTGGTCTGTGCAGTGGGTGGGGAACTGGCTGACAGGCTGCACCCAGCGAGTGGCGGTAAATGGCTCCTCTTCCAATTGGCAACCTGTCACAAGTGGGATCCCCCAGGGATTGATAGTGGGCCCAATGCTGTTTAACATCTTCATAAGTGATCTGGATGACAGGATCAAGTGTACCCTGATGAAGTTTGCTGATGATACCAAACTGAGTGGGGAAGTGGACACTTTGGCAGAGAGCGCCAACCTGCAGGAAGACCTGGATAGGCTGGAATAGTGTGCTATCAAGAACCTTGTGAATTTCAACCAAGACAAATGTAAGGTCTTGCACCTGGGAAAACATAATCCAGGAGTGCAGCAGAGGCTGGGATCTGCCCGGTGGGGAGCAGCTCTGTGGAAAGAGACATGGGGGTCTTGGTAGACAACAAGCTCAATATATGTGAACAGTATGCTGCTGCAGCGAAGAAAGCCAGCAAGATGCTGGGTTACATCAACAAGGGCATTACTAGCAGAGAGAAAGAAGGCATTATCCCACTCAGCGCTTTTCAGGCCACACCTGGAATGCTATGTTCAGTTTTGGTCCCCGCTATGCAAAAAACATGTGGAAAGGCTGGAAAGGATCCAGAGAAGGACCGCAAAGATGATCAAATGACTGGGAAGCCTGCCATATGAGGAAAGGCCAAGAGAACAGGGTTTGTTCAGCCTTGAGAAAAGAAGGCTTAGGGGAGAGCTTATCACCATGTTACAGTATTTAAGAGTGGCTACAATGAAGATGGAGACTGCCTTTTTACAAGAAGTCACATGGAGAAGACAAGTGGTAATGGGTACAAGTTGCTCCTGGGGAGGTTCTGATCGGACACAAGAAGAAAATTTTTCACAGTGAGAACAATCAGCCATTGGAATATTCTTCCCAGGGAAGTAGTGGATTCTGCAACGTTGAGCACTTTTAAGATTTAGCTGGTTGGGGTGCTGGGCCATCTTGTCTAGACCATGCTTTTGCCAAGAAAGGCCGGCCCAGATGAACCTTGATGTCCCTTCCAACCTGGTATTCTATGATTCACTTACCTGCTGAAGTAGTAGCATAAGGAATCAATTCAAGAATACCCAAAGCTGGGACAACAGATAAGCCAAGCCTGCTGGAATGTTGGAAATATGCATAAAACCCCAATAAATTATTAACACAGGAGGGTGATAGTACCACATAATCTGAAACTGTCAAAGATATATGTGAAATACTTGAACAGTAATATGACTGGTTATAGAAATGACTGACTCTGAATATGAGTGAAATTTTGTGACTATATCACAGAGAAAAAAGATGTAATACGAATTCCCTTTGAACTCATTTAACCTGCCTAATCCATACTGTCATTCAACAGGACCACTTGGCTAATGTTGCTAATGAAATGCCAGTTTTGTTTATAGTCACTGCATAGTCACTATCTTCACATTTAAATGGTTTTACATCAGGTCTTAACAGTTTCTTTAAAAAAAAAAAAAGTGAGCACTAGCAGTTAGCATCATCAGTGGAAAAGTCTCTCCATTCTTCATTGCTCTTAAACAACTTAAGAGTTGCAACTAAGCCATATTCGCTCAACATGAAGAAAATACATCTTAATTGCTGAGAAGTATTTCAGTATCTTTTAAACTGCAAGGTATAAAGATTACCATCTGCAGGGACTTGCCTCAACTTCTTCATGTATGTAAGGCTGACAAATTGTAATCTTCTCTAACTCTGACACTCTTTTGGTAAATGAGGAAATATGACATAATATCTCGCTACACAAACTTCAAGAAAAAATGATGGCTTACCTGTTGCTTTGTTTGCATGTATGTCCTAGGCAGTAAACTGAAAGTAATTATTCATTCTCATTTTCCATAAATTTGTAGATTGGTGTTGGATCTTCCACAGATAGAATTAATATTTATTAGTATAAGCCCTAATTCATTGACAACACTAATACAATCTTTTTTTTATCATATTCTTTACATTTTCCTATGTTCTTAATGCAGTTCTGTTGCTGTCTTGAGAACACTCAAGGAGATAATGGATTATTCTATTTCAGCTCTGTGCTGACAAAACAATTAGTGCAAATACTGTGATACTCTGTCCCTTGAGAGATCAGAGACTGAAGACAAAAATACTTCCTTTATGCAAATTCTTTAATTGTTTAATTAACAACAGAAAGAGGAGTCAATCTACTGTCTCTAATATATGAAGGTTTTGATTTATCAGGTATATAATCTTTTTATTGATGAATCTCAGGGGAAAATACATACAATTTCCTGCTACAATAATCTGTATGAATACTTACAGATGATTTTACGGTGAATTTCTTTTACTCTGAAGTGGCTACCAAAAAAAACTTTAGGAAATCTTTGCTTTGCAGCTGTGCAGTAGTTACTGTCATGACCCACTTTGTATCCCATCTTTCATTTGACAGTCCAAAAGGAACAACTAAAAAGTTGTTTTCATGTGGACTATGGTAGGACTTAAAATATTTGTTGCTATCTTAACCACTCCTTGAAAAATAATTTCATCACTCCTGCCAGAAAATGTCAAATCTTATCCTCTTTTTTGCTTGGTATAACTGAATGGTGCACTGAGACACTGTAACGGTAAGCATAAATCAGCTAAGATTGTAAATATAATAGTTAGACTCAACCTTAAGTCACAATTATTCTGTCTTATCTGTACTTCATATGTGTTGGGCCAAGATATCCCAAAAACTGTGCTGCTCACAGCTGGCGTTCATGTCATAGTGAATATGTATTTAAAAAGCGGGGTGTGCAAGGTACTTTCAATAATCTATGGATATTCTAGAACTTTGATAAATTGCACTGATGACTGACATCATCTATATGTAAAGTTTGTAGAGAAAGTTAGGATCCTTTGGTTTTAAAGATACAGCTTAAATATATACTGGTTTTGTTTGGGAGGTGCCACACAAGGTGGCTTAGAGAAATTAAATTGCAGATACCTGAAATCCACTTATTCAGAATCTTACCAGGAAAGTCTATACTGACAGCACATGCCAAAAATAATGTTTGATCAGGCAGAGTCTCAAACATGAAGATCACAATCATGCCTTCTACTTGGGCGTGTAATTCAGCCTCAGAGCATCAGAAAGGAACCGCTTTTTGAGCTTTGTGCTTCATCTTTCTTAACTGGCTGGAGTTCCCCAGGCTGAGTCCTATTGTAAAAATGCAGATTCAGCACTTTACCACTGTCTAACGTTGCTCTGCAATGGTTCGTTTAGTTGATTTAACTTTTTTCTTATTTATGATACAATTCTTAAAATAAGGGATGAGTGAACAGTCAGCATAGAATTCTGTTTTCCCCCTTTATCCTGCTTGCAACACAGTGATGGAGATATTTGCAATGAAATTGCAGACTTGGTTATTTTAATTACATAATAAATATATTCCTCTGTAACAGGACTTCATGGTGGAACTTCTTTTGAGACGGATCCTCCTGTCTCTTTTCATTACCATATGGTAGACATGAGAAGGGTTTTCACACTGTAAGGTTATATTAGAATATCAACTAGAAAATGGTGGTTTTGAGACAGAGAAAAATGAGATGTATTCAATCAGATAGATGAAAATTACTCCTCATCCCCACACAGCCTTTCAGTGCCTTTCCTTCAGACTTTCTCTTAGTCTGGTCATTTTTAGTCAGTTTCTGAATTACAACAAAGTCATCAGAGTTCCCTGGCTTCTTAGTACATACCATTTTGCAGCCATCACTTCTGAGGCTTGCTTGCATAGTTTTTTCAACCTGAGCTTCTTAGGGGTCATCCAGTCTCTCCCTATATCAAAGGCTCACCAGTTTGGGGGTCCGTTTCTTTCTGCCTGGCCTGGAATATAGAAGGTTGCCCAGCTCCTCTGCATGCTCATTTTGAATTTATTTCTCCTTTAAGGTAGGGCAGATTGGGTTTAGTCCTGCAGGCTTGTTAGGTGGCACAAATAGCAATCAAAGTCTGCTAATTTACAACTGGAGTTATCTCATAGACTGGATGTCATCATATGCCAGCTGGTAGCTATGTGAGAGAGTATCCTGTGAAAAACAATGTAAATTTGAAAGAAAGAAGTGATATCTGGACACTGGATGAGACCTCTGCTGCCCTGTGCAAGGAAGGAGAAGGATGTTCAGGAACCAGAATGCAGTTTATGTTGCCTCATGGCTACAGATGAAGTTTGTATGGGTATAAAGACCTTGAACTATTTTGTTTAACTCCACCTTGTTTGGAAGAGACTGTAGTATACTCAGCCAGTTTCCTGTTGCTTCTAAAGGAGAGCTGGTGTCTAGCCCTTAAATGCAGAAAGCTCCATGCAGACATGACAGGAGAGTTTCCCATCTTCTAAAGCAATGCTTCTAAAAAGTGCAGCAAAAATAAGCAAAGTGGAAGAGAGTAGTCAGAGAGACACAGAAACATTTTCTTAAGTGGTACTACTGAAAGAATGAATAAGGTATAGGGCATAAATCAGGCCTGTTTGTGGCTGTTGAATCACTGAAAGGATTCAGTTTCTCAGCCTTAACCTGGAGGGTCAGAAACAGCAGCTGGAAGGAAAGACTTAGTAGGAGGCAAGCAGAAATGGAGCACCTGAAATAGATCACAAAGAAGGGGAAAACGGGTGGGAATGCCAGGTGAAGTGGTGTCCTCGTTTAAGAGAAGGGTAAATATCGGTTCCCATGCCATTCTTTTACCCCCCTTACAGCTCAATGAAAAGTTGTTCTGTGGCCAGGCTGTGGTACCTCACTGACCTCCAGCTATTGCTTATACCCGGTTCCTGTTCTAGGTGACATCGGGCCCTTATAGGAAACACCTATAAGCACCTATAGGAAGCATCTCCTCATGAAGTTGCTGCAAGAGCAGATGGTCCAGCCACTGCTGTGGAAGATGGCTTGTGATTTAAACCCAGGATCCCAGTAAGAAACTGCGAGTCATTCAGGTGGTCTGTGAGCCTAAGGTGCTATTGAAAGAAGAGTGCTTTTGCATCCAAAGGCTTTTACGAAATTGTGGTCATATACGTAGTCAGATGGGCTCATTAATTCTAATTGTACACAGCAGGCACTTCAGAAAGCACCATCTCCTGGGATTGTTACACAGCAACTGACTCACAGGGCGGCCTTTTTCTTTATTGGTTCTCTTGTGTGACACACTCCTGTGACTTTCGAACTGTCTCAGCTGCCATCCTGCTGTTTTGCCTTCACAGTTATGAGCTTTCTGTCTTGGGCAAATGGCAGAAGCTCCAGGTACTCCAAGTAATTTTTGGATTGCTGTTTTTCTTCATCTGTCTCCTTGAATATCTACAGGTCCCTAAGGGCTCTTGACATCCATTTCTAGTAGCACAGCTACTCTAGTTTTCAATTTTCCATTGAATGAAATGTCAGCATATGACAAGCCATGCTTTGCTGGTGCCATGCTCTGGTTTAACAGTGCTGAATGTGGCCTCTATCATTTTTCATTAGTGGGTGCTTTATTATTTTGACACTGCTTTCTACCGACCTGTTGTACTGGAAATAATGGGGACTTGTAGTGACATGCCTCATACGTACTTCACTGCAAACTGCTAAAACTCATGTTCGTTAAAAGTGTCCTGTTGTCAGACATTACTAACACAGGTACTCTAAAATGCAGCAAGGATAGTTCTGACATGCACAAATGACTCCTTAGATATATTTTCTTCTACGCGGCAATGAATTTGATAGTCTGGGACACAAATAAGTTGGTTTTCTCTGAGCCAGCAGTGACAAATCTATGCCTACATTGCTCTAGGGGATAACTTTTTTCTCCCTTACACCACGTACATCTTTATCTCCCCTTCTGGCCTATGCAACAAGCATAACATCAACTTCCTCAAACTTGCTGCTTGTCTGAGCCTGGCGTAAAATGTCATTGGTCCTACTTTTAGATTTGAAATCCCTAGAAGATTCTGTGCATGTCGTTTCTAACACTTTTTTTTTTCCTGATGTCTGAGGATTTCATATGTATTGAAACAAAGTCACATTTAAAAATTAAATTTAACCCTTTGTTACCTACTAGAATTTTAAGGGGTAAAGCCACTCTATTAGCTATTATGCACCATTTGGAGCAAGTAGCGTTATCTGCGGCACTGGCCACAATTACTTTCTGCAGGGGTTTGCCCTCAGCAATGTCTGCAGCAGGATAGATACTGCTTTTAAAGAGCACGTGTGTGTAACAGATTTAAAATATAGTTCTGGATATTTTTGCTTCATAGCTCTTTTGTCAAGTACTCCAGACACCATGTGTCTAACCATCATCAGATCTTGCTTAGTTTTTATGCAACATTGCAATCATATATTTGGAACCAAAATACTTCTGTAGCCTTTTTGCTTGTGGGAAAGGTTAGGCTGAGAATTGCCAGGTCCCTTAGGCTGTAAAGAGTTTTATGATCAGTTTTAGCTCGCACGGTTCTTCCATGCATGAAGACGTGAATCTTTAGTGGCTATGGAGTAAAGCCAAAGCTTCTTTATTTATGTACTCTAACACCCAATTTCTTTTATGGATAAGTGACTGCTCTCCAAGTCTGACTATACAACTTCGAAAAAATTATCAATATTCTCAGTAGAAGAATCCGAGGACAAGTTAATTTTGTGCTTAGATACCATATCTTTGACTGGGCCATCTTTGGTTAATGCCTTCAGATTTCCAGATGGTTTTGTAACAGTGAAATCCTATGTCTGTTAGACTGTTTTGTAGAGCAGCATTCAGGATGCTGAGGCAGGTTGACTGAGCACATATTTCTTTACATACTTTGTGTTTCAAATGAGTCTGTATTCCTTCATCTTAGTGTGGCCAGACTATATCATCTTGCCACATTCACCTTGCTCTGCTGGATATGATTTCCATCGTAAGGAATTTACATGGTATTTGTTTAGCTTTTGCCCTACAGCAAAACCTTGCATGTTTTCCATGCAAGGTTTATGAAGTCTCTGACTGCATTTTTCTCATATTTTTCTTAGATCAAAATGTCACAATACAAACTTTCGTACTGCATATGCTGTCAGAAATGTGCTGCATATTCTATGCAGTGCACAGCCCAGAAGGGAACAATATCTCCCAGAGAAGGTGTTGAAGCTAGGTGAACATTTGCTTTGCTTTGTGTCCCATGTAGAAATGCATTTGGTATCAATCACCCCTTCAGTGCCGCTTTCTTGTATATGGGGAATTTTTTCCACTGTTTAAAATTTTTGTTGCCTGACTGTAGTGAAAACTCCATCTTTTTTTCTGGCAGTGATTAGACCCCCGTTGTGGAGCTCTGCTTGCTGTGTGGGTGAGTGCTTCCACCTCATCTCCCTTCAGTTCTGAGGAATTTTCTCGGTAGCATGGTGGGAACTTGTCTTGCAACCCTGTTCTGAATGTTTTTTGAGATGTTACAAGCTTAGACCGAAGTTCTGTGCTGCCCTCTGTGTAGTGTTTGCAACAGTGGACAATAATGAATGCCCTCAGAAGAACATAAGAATAGGACAAGCATATCTGCTTCCCTCTCCTGGGCTCCAGTAGGCTGTTCCTGAGTTGTATCATTATTTAAGACCAGTGAGTTTTTTCAATAGCTGGTATCCAGACTCTGGCAGTGCTCTAGCTTGTGCATCAGTGCCCAACTTAAAAGCATGTAATTGTCACAGTTGCTTCCAGACTGATAGTTCAGTTCTCTGCTGATGCAGCATTGTCCATTGCTCCCAATTACTTCTACAGAGATTTCCTCAGAATTAGTGGTGTTGCTGTCATTCTCTTGTTGGGTTTTGTCTCTTGCAGTGCATGCTCTTGTACCACTTGCAAATTGTTGGTGAGTGGCATTTGCTTGTAGTTCATGCACCTATTGCCATATGCTGAGCATTGTTCTGACTTCCGTTGTTTTCACATTCTGCAAGTCTTCTTGGGGTTTTCATTGTGAAACATTTGGTTTTTCCGTGTCCTGTCCTTTTATCTTTAAAATCTTTGAGTCCCTAAAGCATCAATTTTTGTCTGGATTGGGTGATTTCCTTGGCTTGACAGATGTGGATTACCTCACCTAGGATTAACTGCAGACCTTCCAGTAGACCAAGGTTTACTTTTCTGAGCCAGGAATTAAACCATCAAAACTGGCTAATGAGCCAGTTGTTCAGAGATTAGTCACCTTCCCCTCTGCTTTTACTCTGCTTAAAAGCATCACGTGCATCTCTTTAATTTTATAGAATGCCTCACATTTCTGTAATGAGCCTCAGAATTCATCTGTCTTGGCCAAACTAACTGAAAACCATGGAAAATATGAACTGCTTTAAAACTGAGTATTGTCAGAAACAGTGTTATTTCATCTGTCTCTGCTGCTGCTACCAGTTCCTTGCAGATACAGATTTTTTACATTTCTGTTCATAGGAGGGAGTATTTAGGCAAGTATAGAAATTCCCGAGGTGCCTCTACTTTTTTACCAATTGGTGGAGTAAAAAATTACCTGCTTTGTAGTCCCAGAACCTCAGCCAAGAAAGTTATTTATGAAGAGATGGAAAGCTGGCAGCCTTTTTTTGGGGGGGGGGGGGGGGGCTTGACACACAGTGTTCTTGGTCTATTACTTTGCTTGGGGGACAGTTTATATAAACTTAGTTAATAAGCAACCAATAACGTCTGTCTGTCTTGCTACCATGCTTTTGTAATTGATGTGGCCATAGAGGAAAGGCTCAGAATGATATTTTCTTCCAAATCATCCAGGTTGCGTTGAGAAATATGCGTCTGTAAATCTGTTGGAAATAGCAATATGTTGCTGAACAAAAAGCAAATTCGGAGATCCAAATATACGGTTATGGTACAAAAGCAAATTCTACCCTTGAGCAGTATGTACTTTTCATAGATACCAGTGGAAGATTCAGAGAAGGTTAAGTAAATCCACTAAATTTTTAGTCTAACCTATGAATGATAATTAAAAATGGAATGCAGGCCTCTGCCTTGAAAGCACCAGACCCACTAGGCCTATCAGGGTTTTAATTCATGTCAGCTCTAAATTTCTCCAGTGCCTACAGCATGAACGATATTTTACTCAAGACTTGGGTACTACCTGTTAAATTCACTGTAGTTTCCAATCTGAATTATTGCAGCCCACAGCCACAACAAATTATGTTAATATGGACTAAGGCACTCCTAATGCAGAGTAAGGGTATCCACATGGAGAATTAATCAGAAAGCATGTATTCTGATTATAAAAAGAACAGCTGTTTTAAAATAAACTCCCTGGGAAGGAAAAAATCCACATGCAAACAAATTGAAGGCAGAGTGAACCAACGTAATATAAATGCTGATGGACCAGAAGAAAAAGGAGTTTAACAAGTAAAGTGATTAAAGGGCAAACGCACAAGCTTGCAGGCAGAGTACCTATGCCTTACTGCGTTGCAGGTCCCAGTCGCGTGTCTCGCCAACTGAGGCAGTCTTGCTCGGGAGTTACGTGGTTAGAAGTGAAGCTAAGGGAGAGAGAGGCGGGTATGTAGGCTGTGTAAACAGGTCTGATTTCTCTCTCTCAGGGCAGTCAGTGCAAGGACTTCCAGGCCAAGGGAATCTTTGCTATCATCTTCAACAGGAGCCGAGTTCGGTCCAGGCAGCGTGTGCGACTCGTGTATGTCATTGAGGCAGCTGCAAGGGAAGACTCAGGAGGGGGAACAACCCAGCAAGATGCTGAATTCGGCTTTTCCTAGTGAATACTAACGCCTAAAAAATTTATAGATGGATGTGCTCGCGTCTGAAGCGACTGCCTTACGGATTTGCTGACGGCGCAGGAGCGGAATGCAAAAAAGGAGGAGGAGGGAAGGCGGGGAGGGTGGCTCTAGGACCCAAGCGAGCCTTCCTGAGCAGGAGGTGGGAATTCTCTCTCCTCCAAGGCAGCAGGAGCCCGAGCCCAGCCTCAGAGCTCCTGCGGAGCCCGCAGGAGGAGCCGGGCAGCTCCCCTCCCGAGCCGTGCACCCGGCTGGGACCGCCTGCACCCCCCGGAGCCATGGACAGGCTCCCGCAGCTGGTGCTGTGGGTCACCGCAGCCGGTAAGGAACTTACTTTTCTGCCCCCGTCTTCTTTCGGTGCAAACTCCCTCTTATGCCCGGGGACTCAGACTTCTTTCGTTGCCCCTTCCCTTTTACCTTTAAAAGCAGTAAAGCATTCTTTTCAAAGCAGTGGGGGGGAAAGGAGGGGGGAGAAAGGACTGGCATGAAACGTACATAAAGTGCGTGACGTGTGGGAAGATAAATCTTGATGGTTATTGATTCTAAGTAAATGTTGTTCACTGGAATGAATAGGTGATCTGTAGTTTCTTTAGAAAGGCTGCTGCTGACCGAGGCTTTTAAGCTGGAAGCAGGCGCTGCCACCGTACGAGGGTTCAGCATGAAATTAATAGCTATACCCCCCAGACCATTCCGCTTCTCTGATTGCTGGATTACTTTCTCTGTGACTGTTTTGGAGAGGTGAGTGAAAGTAATGCTTCAGGAGCAGCGAAGGTTGCTTTACAGGAAAAGGTGTAGCCTGGAGAAGATGCTTTGTCTAAGGAGAGAGGTGAGGGAGACAGATGGAGGGAGAAGAAGGTATTGGGACTATGAAAGATGGAGTTATGAGCATCCACCCACAAAGTGGTGCTCAGGCTGAGTTTTGAAAGGAATCTTTGTGCCACTCTGGCATTGTCAGCTTTGGTTCTGAAACGCAGCAAGAGGAATGAAATAACAGTAAGAGAGAAGGAGGGAGATGTTAGGAGGGAAGCTGCAGTAACAGGAGACAAGTTGGGAAGCAGCAGCAGGCACACAAGCAACGATGGGAGAAGGAGGTAGGAGCGGGACACATTTACTATATGTGCACAGTGGCAAGCAAACTCGTTATGAAAATTAGGAGAGAAAAACCCGCATTAGGACATGCTGAACTTCTCAGAGAGCTGAAGTTACAGTAGTACCCCCAGTGCAGAGACAAGACACACCATCTTGACCCTTAGACAAGGATCAGGAGGCACTTCTGTACTTCTCAGGATAACAAATCTTATTACTTCTAGGCAGAGAAGGAGGTAAGGCAAACAGGTTGTTGGGCACTACAGCTTGCTCTTGCTAGTGCAGTGAAATTCTCTGTCCCCAGCTAAATACTGAACCCGTATATATTTTCTTTTATATGAAGACATGCTGGGACATCAGTTTTTAAGCAGGTTTCATTATTTATTTCTATTTACAACTGAATGCCAAGACATAGCACGGAGTTTTTGATTTTGGGCTTTTTCTGGCCTGTTATTCTTATTGGGAGGAGGCTGCTTTACTGTCAAAGGGTCCCAGGTTAAGTGTACCCCATGCAAGCAGAGCTGTGTGTCCCCACAGCCTCAGTTCTCGTGACGTGTGGTCTCATCAAGAGCTGTGAAGTATCATCCCAGTGTTTTTTGGTGGAGTGACTTTGAACATGCAAGTAAGGTTGGTGTAAGGAATAGCCATTATCTCCAAGTCTGTGATTTGAAGCATGACTGTATTAGGACAGAGATAAAAAAAAAGGTGTGTTTCAGAGAGAGCAAGTAAAGAGCTGAATGAAAACAAACGTACATTTTACAATCTCTGTCCAATTTTCTGCCAAAAATAATCTCAATCACCTAGGGAGAGACTTGGATGCATGAGCATTTAACTGTGTAGCTGCTGTCACAATCTTCATATGGGGATTGCTTGTCTCACTGGGTTATTATGGTCAGCTCTCAGGCTCTGCAGTCAATTATTTTAAAAACCACTTATGTTTCCACTGAGGAAGTTTTCCTGGAGCATATTCTGCGAGTGGCTTTACATTTGCTTCTTTATTTGGAAAGCCCAAGGTCTTGGTGATAAGGGAATTTACAAGTCCACTTTTATCTCTTTTGTTTTACTGGCTGGCATATGCCTTTCTAATGAGCTGTATCCTAAAAGGAGAATTTCAGAGTTCCAATCCATTGAAAACTTTTGGCACACCAAAACACTGGAGGAGGTTGGAACTCCTTTCGGTGCAAAAATTAAGACTCTATGAAAATATTCAGAAAGTTGTATAGAACAACAGCAGTAAAAAAAACCAAACTCAGAAAGAGAACCCCTGAACCAAGAAAGGACTCGGTGCACAAATGTGCATTGTTCAGTGTCAAAGCAACTTCACAGTCATTTGGAGGCTGAGGTCGCACACTGGCCTCAGGTCTCAGGAGATGGCTGGGAGGAAGGTGAAAAAAACCACCAGATGAATGTGTGGGAGAATTTTCTTTCTATTTTAAGCACCAGCATTGCTTTGAGTCTTCATATTGGATGATTTTCCTTTGATTACTTGAGCTTGGTGGAGGGGGCTTGGTGGAGGAGGTAGGTCAGTCCTTTTCTCCTCTGTGAAAAACTGGGTCATGCCTGGCCAGATGTCATGTTCTTGCCTTTGGGTGTGGAGGGCAAACTATATGCAAAATTACAGCACAACGTACGTCCCAACCTCAAACACCTTTTCAAAAGTGCAGTCATATGTCTATGCCGTTTCTCAGAGTTTAGCTATTGAGTATAACCACAGTTCCTGAGATAATATTAGTACAGGCATTTTATCAAGTCTTTCTTTACAGCCCTTTCCACTACTTGTAGTGGAGCTGTCACAGAATAGGATATCTTACGTTTAATTTCGTCTTGAGGAATAGTTATGGTTTTGGGGTTTTTGTTGAATCCTTTCTAAGGCAGTGAGGCATAGGGAGGTTGACGGCAGGTTTAGGAGTAAGACAGCCAGCCTTTTGTTTGTTTGTGGAATGGTATATCAGCATGGCAATGGTGAATGCCCCGTTCCTGGATGCTATTTCCTCCTTGCATTTGTCTAACAAACTGTTTTCAGAAGCCCCGAAGGTTTTCTTCCTCTCCCTGGGTTTTTCTGCCTCTCAAAATTGAGCTGGCCAGTTTCAAAGAGTAACATAAGCTGGTTTAAGTTTAATCAGTCCACACATGCATGAAGATGCTCAAATAGGAGTACCTAATTTTGTTGTAAGCCAACTTAAAATAAACTCGTGCATCTATCTCACTTAGACAAACCTTTACCGCTTCGTGTATCCCTTCTTCTCTCTAAAGAAAAGCATGCCAAGAGTGGAAGGGATGGGGCCCTACATTCTCTTTTGCCTCTTCATTGAAGAGCTTCTCTCATTTCCTTCTTCTTGTGCCTATCTCCGCTCAGTTAAAGTAGTACACAAGTACAGTAGTGGTTTCAGTATTTTCACTTAAATAGTTCCAACCAGGACAGCACCAAATGAGCCTTTAAATTTGTCTTAGGAGTTAGGTCCATGGTCCTTTACTGTGTAAATAACAGCATATCTGCAGGCACTGTGCCCAGCCTGGATATGCAATTCAAGGCACTATGACTGTCACTGGAAGTCAAACATTAGGTGGATGCCTTGAAATGAAGAAAGAGTTCTTTGTAAGTCACAGACATTACAAAGTTGAAGACCCTTTGAAACACAGTGGAAAAGGATAGGATCGATATATGGGTATCCAACAGTAAGGGAGTACATGCAGACAAACACTGGGGATTTGTAAACTACATCAAGTGGGAGGACTAAGGTGGAGGAGGATGAAACCAGGTAGGGAGCCGTGTGTACTGTTACTTTCGAGCTGAAGACAATGTCGTGTGATCAGCCGTAGGAGAAATCCATCTTGCTGTCAGTGTTACATAGTTGCACAGATTCTAATTAGTCCATAAGATCAAAGTTGGCAAAAAGGATGCCCTGCTCCAGCAGTGTTTCAAAAGCATTCCTCTCCCACCCCCCAGAGTCCTGAGCAGATACACAGGAGGGTCCCTGTCTTCAGCCTGCTTGTACGTGTGATGGGGTGTGCACTGGCTGTGCTGGTGTGTTGAAGTGCATCTGTGATGTCTGTGACTAGCGTGGAGAGAAATTTTAATCTTGAATTAATTATGGTGAAGAATGCTGGTGTGGTGACACTAAAATGCTTTATAAAGTGGTCTAGGTTTAGAGCTGTTATGCCTGGAGGTTTGTTTTGTGTGTGCACCAGTCAGTTCATATTGAGACACTCAAGTGAGTCTAGCTGTATCAAGTCTATAAACTTTTGCTTAGAGAAGTCCTTTCTTAGAAAATCTCAAATGTTTATTTAAAAAAACTTCAAACATGATTTAGTATCAAATGTTTAGTTTTGACATGAAATGTTATAGTTCAACACTCCCTGAAATGTGTCAGTCTTTGCAATTTTATAAAACTTCTGAAAAATTTTCAGGTTGGCCTGTGACAGTTTTCTTTTTTAATTTCTTTGGGCTTGCCAGTAACTTGGAAAATCCTGTATTAAAGCTGCCTAGTTATCTTGTAATACCACATACCGATTTGTACCTGGATTTGTGCATGCAGGTGGTTGTCCTCAGGCTGATGTTCATTACTGCACGTATACACAGTGGCTGTTACTGCTGTTTGTAGCTTGGTATTGGATCAAATTCCTCAGAAATAAAGGAAACGAAGATAACCTGAACTTTTTGTAAACCTTTAGGAAAGGCAGAATCACAAAACAACTGCTGAGAGGAGAGGCAGGTGAGCTCTTTCCAGAAATAAATGGAGAGGAAGGAATCTGTGGGGTTCTTAGTTAACGCAAATTGATGGACCTCTATGGGAATACAGTTACAACAGTGCAACATCTTGCCCTCTGTATCTGGAGACTTTTATCCGAGACTCTTACGAGTAAGCATGATTTCTGTATTGAATGCTTAAATCAGAGGAGGAAAATAATGACATTAATTATGTTAATTAATTGGATCAGGCTTATAGTCTTTTCCTGTCTCTCGGCATCAGTCCTTCCTCTTCCAATTCCTCTTCCTCCCATTCCATTATAATTGCTCCCCTGCTTCTCTCCTCTCCTGGCATGTAACAAACCCAGTGCTTTGATGTGGCCTGCTATCAGCAGGACAGGGTGTGCACAAAGATGAAACTCGTGGCAGGTAGCTTGGAAAAATGGTGAGTTGAGATGTTTGGTAAGAGGTGACTTGCAGCTGGTCTGACAGATGTGATCTGAGTGAATAGGGAGAACCAAGATCTCTTGTGAGAGTGGTGACAGACACCAGTGGGTTATATGCACGCAGGAGGAACATGTAGAGCCTTTGGTTCAGATTGTGACTGGTTTGGCGTCATTAGGGGTTGGAGAGGCTATGCCTGGGGAATGCCAGGTTCCTGTCTTTTTTTGTGCTGGATGTGCAAAAGGGGAGCTCAAGGTGTAGGACCTTTACAACTGAGCAAATGTGGCATCAGGACCTCCCCACGTCTCTGCACTGCCTGAAGGACTACAGCTCTCAAGCAAGTGACAGGGTGTCACTGAAGCATTTTGCCTCCCTCAGGTGTGCTGTTTCCAAGAGCTTTCCTCAAGGTGGTGCAACTCTGCACTGCAGCTTCTTGTAGTGAGTATGATACCAGCACAACCGGGCCCATGAGGAGTAATGAAAACAGAGAGAAATGACATAAAAGGAAACAGAGATGACCTTGCAGTTTTCCTCACCTAGAAAAAGCAACTCTGTCGTATGCACTGAGGAAATAAAGAACTCAGAATTTCAGTAAGGTATTCATCCACAGGCCAGGTTTTATCTTTTTAGGAGAATTTCAGGTTGGTTTTCTATATGTGCTCCTTAACATAAATCTGGCTGAAAAAACATGAAACATTACACAATTCTGTACAACCTTGTCTTCCACTTGTTGGTGAAAACTAGTTAAGATTTCTAACTGACTTTACATTTATTTTAGGCAGTTGGACTACATGATCATTGTAGGTCCCTTCAAACTGAACTATTCTATTCTGTTCCGTACAAATGAAAGAAACTCCCTGACAATGGCACTAAGTTTAAAAAAACAGAAGAGACACCTATCGACAACAGCAGGCTCATCAGAGTTAAACATAGTCAAGAACGAGACTGAAATACAGAATTAAAAGCTGAAGTCTTTCCAAAAAGCACAGATCTAGCCTTGCAACTCAGCTTAACTTTTGCCCTATCTAGTGGGAGAGCCATGTCTGTTAATAAGACATCACAGATTTTCAGCTAATTGGTATCTGAAATCCCATAAGGTTTGGCATATCAGCCAAGAATGATGCATTTATTCATGCATTTCAGTTGCTCACTTAGGGGTTTTTTTCCCAGTCTGTAGCACAGCATGTGTTTGAAGGCATGAACAGCCAAGCTTTCTGGGGTTACAGCATCCACACCTCTCCCCTGTGTCTATATTTATGGAGATACATATTTATATATTAAAAACATAGGAGTGATAAAGTAACTGAGCGAGAGCCACACTAGAAAGTGACATGGAGGAATGTGATTGTGTTTTGGTGCACTGAATGAAGTGCAGGAGGTGAGAAGTGTCTGTTTCTTCATTGTCATGGTGAAGAGTTTTTGTGCTGGAGGCAAACAAAACACGAACTGGAACTTTATTCCTGCCTTGAATCGGAACCAACCCAATAATGGCAGTCATATTGGAACTTCAATGAGAAATGAACTCGACAGGTTGCTGGATCAGAGTCACAGTTCACCGAAATCTTGCTTCCCACAGCAGAGATGCTGTTGGCATGGGAGCAACCTCAAACTGCGGTGGGCTTCTGAGCAGTTTTGCATCCAGCTTCCACTTCCCCATGGGACCCTCACAACCGCCTGCTTCCACATACCGATGCAGAGCTGGTTCGAGTGGCTCTGCGGCGGTGACCGAGACCTTCTTCTACATGCTGAGGGTGATCTCGGGGTGCTCGGGCATTCGCCTTTGTAGCTCTGCCTCACAACTTCTGCTCTGCTTTCCTGGCCTTAGGGAGGCAGGAGGAAACTGCAGGGATACACAGAGAGGATGGGAGGTGGCTAGGGCTGGGCAGAGGAGCAGGATGGAGGAAATCTTTTCCAGTGGAGACCATGAGCCCAGCCAGCGTGGTTTGGGATTACCAAAAAAAAGGTTAGCAGCTCTCAGCCTGAACCTGAGAAACCTCAGGCAAAGCTGAATTCAAACTGGAACTGAACTGAAAAACTCCTTTGCTTCACTGGATAGTTCATTTGGCAGTTTTGCAGACCCTGGTGTCTTGATTAATATTTTAGACAATGTAAGGGGCATGGATGATTATCCTTACACACTTCTAATATCTTAGATGTCTTGGGGTTTTTTTCAATTTTCTGCTTCTATTGATATATTTAACTGCAGTTTTAATTTTCCAAGTATCTGCTATTTATAATATCTTTTTCCTGCTGAGCTCTGAGTGATTAATACATATTTGCTACTTTGACTTTGGCAAATAGAATCATAGAAAAGCATGACTGCTTGGAATTTCCTTGGTCTTTAACATGTTTTAGAGTTTGCTTTATGGCATTTTGATGTGTACTGTGCTGGAGTTCAGATCTCTTTACATGAGTAACACTTTTAAAGTATGTAATTCACAACAGGAGCATTTTCTGTGTTTACACTCACTACAGGAGCCCAAATAGTATTTAAAACCTCAGAAAGAAGCTCTCTTTAACCCCATGCAGGCTAACAGTTCAGCCTAGATTTTAATAAGACACTGGACTTGATGAATCTTATAAGCCCTGATAGCACAGTCATTGCAAAATATTTGCTATTACGCATTCTTTTTTTTAACTTCCCTGAAGTCCTGCATGCCTCCTGGCACTTCAGGATCTCTCAGGTTCTTAGAAAAGTTTAAACTTTTCCAGAGTTTGACAGATGGTGTTTGTCAGTCTGTTGCAATCCTAGAGAAGAAATTTGAAATTCAGTAAAATTTGAAAAAAATAACTTTGTGAATTAATTATAAGCAAAATGACGTGAATAAACCAAGCTGGCTTTTATTTAGTTATTTCAAAAGGCCTTGTATTCTGCCTATTCAGGTGGATAGAAAAATGAAAAACTTATGCAGATCTAGCTCTTTTCATCTCATCTAGAGCTGTGCTAGATTGGTCCGATTAGACACAAGGATTTAGCTTCCCCTCTAAAAGCTATTTTCATTTCTTATTTCCTGATAAGTTTTGGACAGGGCATAGCTTTTTTTATTTCTTCTCTCTGCATTGTAATTTCCAAATATTTTTTTTCCTTTCTTGTGTGCCTTCCTGCATAGATATGCATGAAAATTAATGAAAGGAAAAAATATGGAATTTTTTTTATTTTTTTTTCCTGAAGGAGAATAATTTTTTTCACTTATTTTAGGACCCGAAAATATATGGAAGAAAGCTTTACTTTAAACAAGCTGTCTTCCATACTTTCCTCAGTGGATGCAGTTATCCAAAACTGTGCAATACTCAGGGGTTGCTCGTGATTGTTTGTGATAATATTCTAATTATATATTTAATAAGTAGATTACCATTTTGCAGGGACTTACGTGGCATGTGACTGTACAGGCTATCAGCTACGGTAAATCTAGCTTATAGTTATTTTTTAATTAAGCTTCAGCAGAATTTACATTCACTGCCGCACCAGGGTACATGCAGAGTAAGCAGATAAGTTATTTCATTACTGATGGAAACTGCTTTGTGGCTGCAAGAAGGAGGACTGACAAGAAGCAACAGCCCAATTAATAATGTTACTGACATTCTTCCACCGAGAATGGTGGGGGGTGCCTTGTGTCAAGTAAATGTAGAAGTGCTGATTATTCCGCTGGATTTCTTGGGGCTCTTGAGACTGAGTGAACATGAAGCAGGCCAACATTAGCTCAGCTCTACAGCGTTCATGCCCACCTCGACCTCTCCTGCCAACCCCCAAGTGGCAGCATGGTCTTATTTTAGCTGTGTCAGTCAGACCGCAGGGATGCTTTGAAATTACCTAGCTTAAAAGCTAGCTTTCTTTTTTGCAAATCATTTTAATGGTCCAGCTACTGTGTGACACTATACAGCTTGTGTAGGTACAATTGAGGACATGGTGATAGCTGAGGAAGGACCAGAAGGGCGTCAGTCTCCCAGTGGGGCTAGAGGAAGGCAGAGCAAGGCTCGGGAAGGAATTGTTTCGGGAAACTCTTAAGCTGTTGGGCTTTCTCTGAATCTCTGCCCCCAGACATTGAAATAAGTATCTTGTGAAGTTCAGCTGTACGGTTAGATACCTGAACTTAGACTATGTGAATACACCCTTATTGAGCTTAGTGATGTCTGCTTTCCATTCTCTCACAAGGAAGCAAGTGCTTGACGTCAACCTTGTCAGCTAGATGTCAGTGAGCTGACGACCTCCATATCAATTTGTACCACTGTGAAAATACCTACAATCCTGTTGTACTAAATAGAAAAACTTTGTTAGCTATCTAGTTCTGTCTATGACAATTTCTTATTTTTGGACCTTGTTAGTTTTTGGCATCTAGTTATCAAAACTTTTAACAGTTTTAGGGGACACAAAATTCAGACTATTAGTTTGAATCCTATCATTGATGCTACAGTAGTGAGGAATAAGAGATGCAACATGTTGTTGTGTGGCCTTCAAGTGTCCCCTTAGCTCTTCAGACGAAATAGTCTGTTTTCAGCTTTAACCCATACCATGTACAGACTGCTGTTAGAGAAGCTGCTCTGAAACAATTAAAGATAGGACTGAATATGTTCTGAAGGTGGAGAGCTAGGTTTTACATTTATCATCTGAAAGGGAGAGAGTAAAATAGTTTTTGCCCAGGCTTAAATTTTGTATACAAAATGTTTTATACTAGCATGCACAGAAGTGCTCCCATGAGTTTTCAAGAAAAGGTTAGCTACACTTAAGAATATTCTTAAGCATGTCCAAACACACAATGGAGCAAGAAACAAAGCTGGCAAGAAGTGACAGCTGAAAGTACCCTGCTTAGTTTTTCTGAGCTTGGCAAAGGGTCTGTGTATAGCGCGCACCGTTTTTCTAGTACCTAAACTCTCCAAGCTCAGGTTTCACTTCACAAGATAGGGTTAAAAATAATCAAATTAAAACAAACATATTTATGAGCCATCTGGTTTCTGAGTCTTTCCAGTTTGTGTTTGCTATCCTGGGTAACTATTAAGCAATTTTTGTTGCTGTAATTTTGATGTCATTACATAGCTCCAGAAACTACATGTTTAAGAAAAACACTGTAGAGAACTGAATTCAGAATAGAATTATAAGTACTGGCAGCACTGGAGACGTTTGTCATTCTTTCAATTGTCCTAATGTACTACTAAAAGTAAATGTACAGAATAAATCCATTTTTCCTTTTAATCTGACTTTAAGTTAAGCAAAGTGAACTGGAAGGTTGTATTACCTAGCTCTTTTACAATATGCTAAGGGGAGTCAGATTTCCTAGGGCTGGTTTCCAGTTCTGCCACAAGCCTTCTGTATGATTTGGGGAAGGCTCCTTAGTCTTGGTGCCTTAATCCTTGTCCTATTTTACCTATTTTATCTCCCATATTCAGATGTCGTGAGACATAAACCAGTATGTTCTAGTTTCTTGAAACAGATCCAGTGCACAGAAATTGGGGGGCGTGGGGGGTGCTTTTTTAAATGAAATGTAATTAAGGAGAATCTATAACTCAATTTCAGTAGAAATTTAAATGTGTTGCTTTGAAAAAAATAAAAAAGTTTATTCTTTCACATTGAATGTTGGGTTACTGATAAGAGCTTCCTGACAGCATTGGCTTTTCCATTGGTGGAGGAAACAAAAGTGTTCTCCTTAAAGGTGTGCATTTGTATTGCTTTTCCATAATGTATCCTTATCTGCTCCTGAGAAGGCACAGCACTGATGAATAGATGTAAAATTCCCTCTTGTTTCTCTGGTGACATGATTGATATTCTTCATGCTAGCTTGATCATTTGTGACACTGAGTCAATTTTCAGAGTATAGTTTCATCTTGGGAAGAGAGGAGAGAATATAGCTATAATTGCTGGTGTTGGGTTTCTAGGTGCAACCAAATGCTGGTGCTGTTTGAAAGTTAACACGTTTTGTGAATGCTAACTAAAGTACAGTAATCAGCTTCTCTTTCTCCATCTCCCTCATCTTTTTCACAGAGCTGTGTGCTGAAAATTATCAGTTTTTCTAAGTCAAATTTGGTTTTATGGGTCTTGGAACCTTTCTGACTATTTTGCCTGCTGTGCAAAGCTATTCCCGATCTCCTGCACCTCATCAGCCCTACTGCCACATCTTGCTTTTCCTCCTATGGCTTGGTGTCTCTTACACACACTGGGTGGGAGCACCTGGCAGGTTGAGCTCAGTGAAGGATGCGCTGGTGGCTTTAGGTCTTGTAAGAAGTACACAGCTTGTTTCTCTGCTTCTGTTACTCACACCTGGCATGAGCTATAAAAGAATGCAAAGCAATCACTTGGTGTCTCTATGCCTTTAGTTGCAAAGCCCAGATTCTCAGATGCATAAAGAGGAAGAAATAAGTGTATGTAAAGAATAAAGTATACATTTTTCAGGGTGAGTGTGCTGTGGAGGCGAGCATTGCTTACAGCAGCAGAGAACGCTAGCCATGATGCAAGGAAGACATTTGAAATCTTGGCTGCCAAACTGTTGAATACCCTGCTGAAATTTGTGCCCGGTTTCGCATTCCACCTTCTTAGCCTCCTCTGAGTGTTTATTTGACTGCTTTCCTCTTCTGGAGTCCAGCTGGCATTGAGAGCCTCAGCTGTTAGGAAGCCCATTTGGGAGGCTCAGCTGGCACTGGCAGACTCCACACGCTGCTGGAGCACTTGCAGGCAAAGCTGTGGTCCCTATCTTGGAAGCTGGCAACAATTTCTAGTTGAGGCTGTGAGGAAGATGTTTGAAAGGTGTTTGACTCTTGCCTAGAGCTGACAGCGCCGTGCTGGGGAGACGATAGTAGGGGTAGGTGTTTGTTCACCTTCAGTGGCACAGTAACCACATCTCTTCTTCAGAGACACACGCCTGGGCACTGCACTGTGTCTTGGCGTGTTGATGTGGAGGTATAGCAGTGGACACGACTGCCTTCAAGGCCAAGTGCAGGCCTCCCTGTGCCCGACACGCTGCAGCCTGCTCCCTCTCAGGGCCTGATCAATGAAGCCTGCCTTACTAGTGTCCTGGGAACTGAACTGCCTTTGCATCATGCCTCAGGGTAACTTTAAAACCTAGTCTTGCTCTGAGTAGAAGACAGTAAAGTAGGAATTCAGTACCCCAACAGCAACTACTCTTTACCCAGCCCTTCTAAAATATAGAAGGATACAGTAACAGATTCTAGCTTGGATACTTCAGATGTGGGTGTGGCACTATGGCAGGTTACAGGGCTCTCTTTTTCTTAATGCAAGATGAAATTACTTCTTGTCAAAGCCATTCCTAGGTGCAGGGTAATGCAAATAGAACCATAGAATTCTAGAAGCATTTAGGTTGGAAAAGGCCTTTGACATCATCGAGTCCAACCGTTGGTTAACCTAACACTGCTAAGTCCACCACTAAACCACGTCCCCAAGCACCACGTCTACACGTCTTTTAAATATCTCTGGGGATGGTGACTCCACTGCTTCCCTGGGCAGCCTGTTCCAAGGCTTGAAAACCCTTTCAGTGAAGAAATTTTTCCTAATATCCAATCTAAACCTCCCATGGCACAACTTGAAGCCGTTTCCTCTTGTTACTTGGGAGAACAGACCGACACCTACCTTTCTACAACCTCCTTTCAGGTAGTTGTAGAGAGCAACAAGATCCCCCAGTGTGCCTCCTTTTCTCCAGACTAAACTACCCCAGTTCCCTCAGCTGCTCCTCTTAAGGCTTGTTCTCTGGACCCTTCACCAGCTTCGTTGCTCTTCTTGAGACACGCTCCAGAACCTCAGTGTGTTTCTTGGAGTGAAATTCTTCAACATCTGCTTCCAAAAGAATATACTATCTACTATCAACTGTGCAGTTTCCTCAGAGTGCATGTGTTGTGCATGCTCTGTCATGCTTTCTCATTACTGTACATAAAGTGGAATTCATCCTCTGCTTGCGAAGAAACAGTAGCTTTTATTGACCAGGTAGCTGGCTGTTGTGGTGATAGGAATTCTTGGAAGTGCTTGGGACGCTTCTGGTATTTACAGCCTCATTTGCAACTTCCTGATGCAGAGGAGTTGAGGCTTCTTCAGGGGGAGCTGGCACAGAAAGGATGTTTTGAGATGTGTGATTCTGTGAGAGCTCTGGAAGAAGCTCTGTTAAGCACTGATGGGAGAGTGAAATGACACCAATGATTTTTCCATATTGCTGTCCTCCACTGGGATGATATCTAGTGGAGTATGAGGTGGGCAGTGGGAACTCTTGACAGTCATATATAGAAAAGTACAGTGCTACTCAAATATGTATTTGGTCTTTTCCTCTGGATGATAATCTGCTAATTACATCTACAATTTCAGGCTGTTTAGAGCTGAAAAGGTAAAATGAGATGCTGGATGAGCAGTCCAAGAATGATCTAAATGTACAGAAACTGTGACAGGTGTGCTGCATTTGGTGGGCACAATGAGTCCAGGAACGCATGCTTGGTCTGGTAGCTCCTTTCTGGATGTCAGAGGAGTGCGCGCTGAAAGTGTAGGAATTGTGTGGAATTAAAGAACCTTTCAGGCAGTACCTGTGGTAACCCTTAAAAGCTACATGCCACTGTGAGGCATTTTGTCACCTTGCAAGCTGCCTTATGTAAGGGACTCCACATTGATATACTGCGCTGGGGGCAGAGCCAGGTTTGCTTCAGGACTTGTCGTGTTTCAGGCTTTTATTGGGGGCCAGCAGGGAAGAAAACTGCACAAGCTCTTGACCTCATGTTGTTTGCTTTCCTCATTGTGCTGGCTCATGCATGCTGGCTGGTGTCCTGCAAGCAAAGAACGAAGGCTGTCTGGTGTTCGTCTTAGCTTGCTCATTTGAGGGCTGAGGAATAGAAACCTCGTTTTTCTCCCTTGTGTGGATAGGTCTGGAGTGACCCCTTGCCAGCAAAGAAACCCTAGCCACAGGCCGGCAGTAGTCAGGCACTGATCTGTAGGGAGTCTCTACTGGGATATGAAGTCTTTTTCATAATTGTCTAATAAAGGCCTGGTTAAAGTGAGTAGTTACTGAAAGGAGCTATGGTCTCATACCATTTCCCCACTGATCGCTTCCAGAGAGTGAGTGCTCTTCTCGGGATTCTGGAAGAACTTACTATTTCAGAAGGTAAGTGGTGGTGGAGTAGGCCTGGACTCCAGCAGCCACAGAGTTTCATGAATTCACTCTAATGGAAGATGGTTTTATTTTCTCTTAACAAACGTAAGAACTTGAGTTGAGATATCTAGAGAATTCAGCATTCATGTGTTCTGTTCTGTTTGTTTGCATCCAGTGGTTTTTGTGCACTTGTTTCTCGTGCATATTGACACTTTTCAGATATATCCAGAAATGCATCCAGTTGTGTTTCCAAACTGCCTGCAAATGAAATAGCTCAGGACTGGTGGGAAGGACTGTCCCCAGTCATTTTCTTTCAGGCACTATTTTGTTCATTAGCATTTAATCAATTTATCCATGGTCTGAAAGGAAGTCAGAATTTTTCCCAAGAATCTTTGTTTCTTTGCAGACACTCATTCTAGTTTCTTCTGCTTTGATGTTCTTGCACTGATTTCACACTGGGGTGGAGGTTTTTTGTGACATTCTCATCTTCAGCGTGAAGTTTAAGACAGGCTGAAACATCTTTGAAAGGAATGAATGAGAGAGGCCCCCTTGTCTTAAAATGGATCACATCTGTGCTGGTATGGTCTCGCTATCAGTCATTTGGGTTTTCTACTAGTCATTCTCTTCCATAAAGCTGTCTGGATATAAGAGCTGGGGGATATTTTCAAAGCACAGGTTTTGGGTGTTAAGAATATCAGAATAGCCATGATAGTGTTGGCTAAGCCAGTGCGCTAGAGTAATTCATAAAGTTGTCAAACCCTGAAGCTCATCCTTGCAGTAATGAGAGACAGTAACCTGAGGCCCTCTTCCTTGAGAGAAAAGAAATTCCAAATTTCACCATTTCTATTTTGGCACTGATCCTGAAGGGGTCCTTTAAAGGAAAGGAAGGACTCATTATATTTAAGGACTTCCTGTCAGAAGTAAAATAAAAGCCTTCGTATGAAATATGCAACCTTAGCTGCTTTTCAGTTGGTAAGTGTGGTATAGTAGCCCAAAGATCTCCTCTCTAAACCACACTTCACTCTCTAAACCACACCTTACTTTCTTGGAAGCCAAAAATAAAATAAAATGCCAAGATAAGGAAGTATCCTTCTAGTCATAGTTGTTCTTTACAACACAACTGACTGTCTTCTGTTTTATGTGTCCTGAGAACAGTGGGATCATCTGGCTATCATCCCCACTTTCTTCTGTGTTTCTATACTGGAGGGGAAAACAAGTGAAAAAGATCAAATGCAGGTGACCATTCTTCTGTTTGCAAAGTCAGTTTCCTACCAAAAGTGGACTGGAACAATTAATAAATCTTGGTTATGTTGTTTTAGGCCGTGAGCAAAAACTGTGTCGTGTTTTTTCAATCCAAAGGTGATTTTTTTTTTTTTTAATCCAAAAATAAAGTGCAAATCTTGGCACAAATGACAGAAGTGTCTTTGAAAATAAAGAAACAATTTGCCAAACAGCCATAAGGTAGTCTAAGTCATCCCTGACTTTTAGTCCATTCAGGAAGTCCTGAATACCAAACCTCTCCCATCCACTCAGAATCTGTTACACAAAGTTCATTGCTCACAACAGTAATCCCAATGCAGTTTGAAAAAAGATTCTGCACCTCTTACATTGTGCTGGCTGCAAGTTAAGGTATTCATACTGGAGAGTCATCTTGCAGGTGGCAAATATCTTGAACAGTGTGAACAAGCTTAGTCCTAATCCTTTCCATCAGAGGAACGTGCAGATCTTAGGAGACTGCTCAGACTCACCTTCCTCCAAAGGCTTGGCTTTCCTGCTACTCTGAAACAGTAAGCACTGAAAACATTAGTATTTTTAACGTTCAGCATACCATCAGGGCTCCATACTTATTAAATTGTCTCATTATTAAGAAGACTGTTTATATTGGTGCTGTGATTTGAGTTAGCATCCTAGCCCTATCCGCACAGATTGATTTCCTGATGACTACTCCAAGTCTTTCCTTTTTTTTTTCTCAAGGTCCCTGATAGTTCACAGTTTTCTTTACAACAGAGCTTTTGACAGCCTCATACTTACTATACCCTAGAAAGTGCCTTTCTTGCCATGCCACTGTGGCCTGTCAGGCCTCACTGACAAAGGACATCAACTGTGATCTCTAAATCAGTCTCCCACTTTTTTTTTTTTTTGTCCTGTTGCTGTTGAGGAGGCCTTCCTCTTGGTTACTGCTGTCCTTCTCTGAGACACTCTTCCCTCTGGGTGAGATCTGTTGTCTGCCTTACTGGTTTTTGACCTCTTCAGTCTGGAAATGGTGCCTGCCTGCCCCAACACTCTCATTGTCTTCAGTTTTATCTGCATTGCTGTTTGGAGTCTGAGGTTACCTTGTACCTTGGTGCTCCCGTAATTGCTGCCTCTCGCCACTGCTTTCTGTAGCCTGTTTTGTAGCTGTGCACAGACCTGCTCGCTTGCAGACAGTAAACTTGGGTACACAACAAGGCTGTGGCAGCATAGCTTCAGACAGCTTGTGTACCCTGGCACTTCCCTTTTTTAAACTCTCCTGGTTCCACCTTTTTTCCCTTTGGACTGCAGCACACCATGTCCGTGGGGAGCAGCCTCAATACATTGAGCCCACTGGTTTCTGTTCTCTACTTCTAAAAGGGTGTATTGTGATTATACTAAACTATCAACTAGTAGCTCCCCCTGATCCTCATATCTCATTTTGCCTTTTGGTCATTGGTTTCTTGTCTCTCTAGTTATCTGTTGTTTTTGGAGTACCTTTCTCCAATTCTCCCTTGCAGTTAAATCTGCAGCATTTAGGACTAATGTGGCATGGTATGCAATTTATTTGTGGTGCTTTTTTGTCAGTTGTGCTAGACTGTGAAAAATATTCCTCCAGCTTCTTAATTATAATTCACGTAAATGCATCCACTTCTGGAGAGAGGCTGGAGTAGCAGACCATGGTGCTAACATAATTTTGGTCATTAAAAGTGAAAAAAAAAATAAATCCATTCTGACTTTTCCAAGTATTGGGTTGGGATTTAAAGAGATTGTGAACTGTCCTTGTTTGACAATTATATTATTTGCATGTCTTACATTGTTCCATTTGTATCTTTAATTAAACAAACGCGTGTTTATATATATACACACAAAATTGGAAAATTAGTCATTCCTATTAAACTTCAAACATCTCCTCTCTCCCGTTTCCTCCCTTTTTTCTGCTTATCTTCTCAATTTACATATTTTGGTTTAGTCATAGCCTACTTTGTGGGATTCCTTCAGAAATCAATAGGTCTCTGATCTAGGGAGTCTCTAGTCTAATTTTCAGCTTATGCATGTGTGCTTAGCGTTTGCATCTTCGTGTGTCTCTGTTAATTGTCATGACTGGGTTTCATGATCCTGGCTTGTCTCTTCCTTGACATAATTTCCACCTCCTTCTCTTCATTCAATAAGCAGCAATGTCCTGGGCATTAGGTGGTTAGGGGTCAGTGTAGATTAACTTGAAACACTTTTCACTGCAATTAACCTAATGATCTACCTGGTCATATTTCAGTGGATGTTATGTGAGCTATTTTTCTTCCAACTTTGCTAATTCCTTCACTGGAGGCTGTACCAGTACTGATAAACCCCTGCATTTCCCTGGGCTACATGTAGAAATCTTTTTTTTTTTTTTTTAACTTCAAATTACTTCCTAGACATCTATTTCCTCGGAAACCATTCTTTATGCCATATGAATGCTGGACAGGGTCTGGTCCTTCATCTGCATCTTTCATCTTCAGGATTATTCTTCAAAGTTACTAGTTGATGCCAAAGTTCTCACCAGCATAATATAAACATCCTTTCCCTTTTCTGTGTCCTGATTTTTTTTTGTGGGGGAGGAGATGGCATGGAGAAAAAAATACAGGATGTGACCCTGAAGAACTTATAGGAGACACCAAAGAATGAGCAGGATAAAAAGTTCTTCTGCCTTCTTTTTACAGATGGCAGCCTGGGCAGTAACAGAACAGACCCCAGGTAACACAGAGTGTTAGTAATCTACTGAGGAATTTAATGCAGGGTTTTGATCATGAAGAATACAAGGGATACTGGCCAGAAGATTCAGTTTTTAATCTTGTACTTTTCTCCAACCTAGTTTAGCCACTGAAGGGCTGATCCAGGCAGCAGTCTTTCACTGTCATGTCAGAGATTTTTACCACATGTTAAGAGGCACAAAGTGAACTCGTGACAAACCAATTCACTGCGTGGCACTTATAGTAGGATTCCTTTTGGCCAACTTGAGCCATTTAGTAGGTGAGTGGTTTAAGCTAGTCTTCTAGACTCTTCCTGTAACTTTTCTCTCTCTGTTAACTAGCTTAGATTTAACACCTAAGTACCAGGTGGCTGAAGTCATAAATCCCACTTCTATGTATTTACCGGACAATTTATGGTAAGAAATAGTTTAATCTGTTAACAGTACTCTTGTACATCCCACCTTTTCACAACTTCTGCCTATGAAAACTAAATTTTGGCATGGAGCAATTGGAATCTCTCCTTCTGGAAAGGAATTTGGCAGTTACTGAGAGGAGACTTGTGGCAGTACTTCCATATTTTCCTGGCGGTATTGAAGAGAAATTGGAGAAGATGGAATCTTCCATGCTGCTCCATATAGCTGCTGCCAAGGTGCTGGTGGTAGGCATACTGCTAGATGGAGTTTAGCAAAAAAATCCTGTATTCATAGTCTCATATGAAAATGTAATTTGAGAAAGATGGCTCTTTCTGACAAAGGAAAACCACAAGACCACAAGATCTGATACAGCTGCATAAATCTGATCTGTTAACTGGAAAGCTAAATTAAAAATTGAAATACTTGTGGTGTAAGTGAAAAGTAGGATGGAGCAAGTTACTGTGAAAAATAGGCTGGGCACTAGAAGAAAAGTTAGCTGTTTGTAAGGCTGGTATGAGCTGCGCTTCCCTGATGTCAGAATCAATGGCACACCTATTAATAACCTGTGCCTGGCACACAGACTGTAAATGAGAGTACGTAAATGTCAGTGATCAGATTGTTGCAAATATGATGGCAAAGAGTCCTCTCGAAAAAGAAACAGAAAATGTAAAGGTTGTATGCTTCTGAAACCTGCTCTCCATGAATAGACCTAGAAGGTCGCTTCAAAGTACATCAGTTTATTATTCTTTTCTATTACATGCAAAGAAGCTGAATATCACTGTGGAAATCGGGACCTTGCTGCCCTAACACTTCCTGGTCTATTCCCTGGACACCTAGCATGTTCTTTAATATCCGTACCACACAGTGGATTGTAAAGAATGCAATAACAACAAATAAACTTATGAATGCCATTAAAAAGAAAAATCCATGATGGAAGGAAGGATATGTTTTCATACAGATTTAGCCAAAAAGATCTTGGAAGTAATTTGGAAAGCTGATGGAGTATGTCCTTGTCATTAGAAAATCACCAGCTGCAGGTGTGGTTTTAAATTGATGGGTTTGTTGCCACTTTAGGGTGTTGGAAGACTGACAAGAGTTCGGAGCTGTAGGGAATGTTCATGTGGACAATGCCGTTATAGTCTTCAAAGAATAAGGTGGGTTTAAGACAACTTTTTATTCCATGAAACATTGTCTTTTTAACTGTATTCCTATTGTTAATTAATAAAAGGTAATACAATTTTTCCATTATTTTGCTCAAGATTGTGATCAGGATCCAGCATATCATTTGGTTCCCCTTTTACCCTTTTTAAACATCAAGAAAACAGTCGCTTTCTTTTCATACTGAGATGCTTTCAGCATTCTGAGACATTCTAAAGTGAGTGTTATGGCAGAGGTACCCCCAGTGATTTACCCCCAGTGATTTTAAGGACTCTTAGTTTCAAGCTGTCTAGAGCTCTTAATTTTTAAATTGTTTATGCCTGAGGAGGTAGTGCTCTTACGTTCTTATATGGCACACATGTACTGTGTCTTTTTTTTCCCCTCGTAAATACAGAATCTACTCTTAATGGAACAATTTACCTTTTCAGCATCATTATTGACAACCTTATGATTTCTATTTAGTAAATTTCCATGTCTTTATTCCCTCTTGTACTATGTGCTACCTAATATTAAGCCACGTGCATTCAAATCTTGCAGGACTGAGGTAGCAGTGGTGTAATATAGTGTCAATGATTCATCTCTTCTTTTCTCTAATGCAGCCTGTCCTTCCTATGCAGATTTATAATCTCATAGCCACTTCCCTTGTATCTCAAGGGTTCTGGAAAGGTGTGCACCCAGGAGCTAATTACAGAGACAGATACACCAGTTGCTGGTTCATTGGATATCTGTTAATAATTCAATACTTCTAACCTGGCTGAATGACCTCAGATTCTCTTTCTTCTCTGTATTAGAGAACATCTGTTCACTTCTTTTATTTCTGTACTGTGGTTATTTTATTGCTCATCTATACCTTTGTGGTTATCTGATAGGTATCACTGTCATATGAGAGTAAAAACATCAACCATGACTTCTTAAAATCAGGTGAGGAAGTTTTGTGCATACATCAGTAAAGAAAAGGGTAAGGGGTTAATAAAACATGTTGGTAGATTTGAACACATAGTGCTTACAGCTGTTACATATGTGATCAAATAGATATTGGAATTGTGTCACAGCCACTGAGGTGCACCAAAACACCAGGTGTCTGATCACTACGAGCTGTGTGAGATGGAAATGGATGTTAACTCTTGACTGATGTGAAGAGTATGAATGTTGAATTCTGCTCTGTAGCATGCCACCAAAAAAGCTTTAAAGTGACTGGGAATGGTTAGACAGCACCTGCTATACTTTGTGACAGCAATGTTGCAAAAACGATGGAGTTTACATGGAAGCAGCTGAATTAGCAGAAAGACCTTAAAAGGAGGAGACAACAACACAGTGCATGTTAACATCTAGGCACGTTCATTCTTAGGTTACCATAATTGAAATTCCATAGCGAAGGAGTTCAGACAACACAGGAAGGCTTTGATGTGACTGATTAAAGAAAAAAATTAAGTGATCTTTTTATTATTTTTCACAAAACCTGTGGAATGGGGTAATTTTGAAATTAGCGGAAAGCATTGAATAGGTGATAGAGTATTAACTGTTTACTTCTTCATGAAGACCGATTCTTTAAGCATTGACAACAGCAAAATAGGATTGTGACCAGAGTGAGGAAAGAAAGCTTTAGAGGCTAACTGATAAGAGTTTGTTTATGGGTAGAAATCACATAGCAATAAACACTTAAAACCTGTGTTACAGATACTGTAGCAGCATCCACACTTCAGAAAATGAACATAATGTTGCTAAAGTACTTGCTAAGAATAGAGATTGTAAGTTTTCTTGGAGACATGCTTGAAAAGAGATAAGCTATTAAATAATGAAGGGGTTAACACAAGTTTGAACGTGGTGGTTGAAAGGGATTAGGCTGCCGCCTTGCTCCAAAGGCATCATGTTATGAGGTGTGCCCCATCCTCTCCTTCCCAACCCCCAGGCCTGCCTCCCCCTCCCAAAATAAATCTGTCTCTGAATGATGGAAACAAGGAGTTTAAATAGAAGTCTTGGAAATAAGGTTTTTTCCAGTAGTACCCGTTTCTGGAGAAAATGGCAGCATAAGAAAAACAAAATGATCTAATATAGAAGTTTAAGAGAGTATTTTATACAGCCGGCCAAACTTCTAAGCATAAAAATGTAATGTGCATAGCACTATTAAGTTGCTGAATATTTAATAACAACATACATATGATTGTGTGAAAACATAATACAGCATGCAATCAGAAATCTCATATCTCAGCTTCAATGCCCAAGTTATTACTGAGAAAAAGACAGAAACTTCTAACTTTTGTCAGTGGAGCTGTTGCCATTGTAAGTAAATATCAAGGTTAAGAAATATGTAGACAATTTGGGGAGATACATTAAATTCCTAGCAGTGTTAGCCCATAGTGGGTGTTAGTCTACTTGAAATAAACAGGAAAGATTTCTTTTAGTAGCTGTTATTCCAGTTTATTTGCAAGTGAATTGGAATAACTCCTATCCAAATGCATCTGGGTAAATTTTAATTTTCATAAATTAAATGACACACTGAAAAAGTTGAGGGCAAAATTTATTCTCATGTAATTCAGATGAGGCTTTGTCTACTTCCCTCATTTTCTCAGGTACAGTGATAGGACAGTGGTTAAGAGGTTTGTGAACATGCATGTGGGTTTTTTGGGGGTGTTTTGTTTATTTTCAGAGCTGCTAGTAGACAGTATGAATTTGGGTGAGGAATGGAAAGCAATGGTTCAGCTGTGAGTTACGGCTATGAAGATTCTGGGATCCTTTTAAATGAAGTTGGTACTGTCTGTACTGTCCAACCATTACCGCAAAGAAAGGAGGAAAGGAGCATCCTTGACATTGTCTGCTGTTCACCCCAGCTCAGTAATGTTTTGGTAACATTCACCATTGGCTCTTTTGATAGTGTCATTGTCATCAGGGTTCTCTGTGGTGACACAGGCCAAATTTTGAAAGGCAAATGCCAAAGTACTGTGGCTTTGTTGTTTTTAAATGCATTAAAAAAACTCCGTCTAAGGTAGCCAAAAGCATGCATCTTACAAAAGAATTAGACCACACCGGCTATTTCTAGGATGGAGAAGTCACTTAACTCTCCCTGGATTTCTGATGTAAAAGGGTCCCTGAACCCCTGAGTAAGTGGAAGTCCATGCCAGTCCTGATGTTTTTAATTTATTTTTAAGGGAAATAATATGGTTATTAGGAAGAGGGGCTCCTTCTCATGATTCACCAGTCCTATTGAGCAGAAAAATATCTCCAGTTCACTTTTGAGTGGCTGGGAAGTGAAGATACTTCTCCTTGGCTATATCAGTGTAACAGCTCAGTCCTGAAACACTGGGATTCATCCCAGCTAGGCTGTCCGGAGAGGATTCAGTGCTGTCGCTAATCCATGACTGGCAGACATGCAATGAACTGCTGTCTAGAGGTACTTTTCTCAGTGTCTATACGGGGAGCTCCTAGACAGACCATGTCTTTTGGACACCTCTCCATTTAGAGAAGAGTAATCTCATTTGACCACTAGTTTTTGTTTTGTTAACAAGCTACTGCATTGCTTGGTGCCAGTAATCGCAGTCATCTGCATCAAAGCTTCCCAGATGGCAAAGCAAAAAAACCCCCAAACCTAAGTGTCGTTCCCTCTTTCTTTAACCTTGAAGGAAGCAAACTTCCTTGTTTGTTACTCTACAGAATGTGTAGAATATGGGCATGGTTGAAATGGTGGGAAATAATGCTGTTACTAGTTCCCTGCATGTAAATGAGAACTGGATGAGACTTTTTGAAACTAAATAAGCTGGTGAATAAGCGTTATTCAGAACTAGTACTGTGAGTTACCAACTTGTTTCAATAATGACTTCTGTTAAACAGAAGTCATTTGGGGGTTTGTATGCAAGATCAGAAGTAAGACTAGTGGAGTAATAATAGTTTGTGTAACAACAATGTGATACAAGAAAGAAGCTTGCTGCATTCTCTTGAAACTTGTTTAAGGGTTTAAAGTCAGCCTGGAATGTCATGTCCCGCAACAGCTGCACCAAGACCACTGTGCTAGATCGGAACCAAGGAGCAGCTTCAGATCAAAAGAAAACAGCCATCACTTTCAATCTCTTGGTAAAGGATTGATGAAAAGCAATTCTGTCTGTGTTAACCTTGTGATTTGATTTGATTAGCTGATGCATTCATTTGATGATTTCAGAATTTGATTATTTAAGACATCACCATTAACCCATTTGATTTAGTGATCCAAATTCTTTGTGACCTAGACTTGGCTATAGTTAGAATTTAATTTAGAGAATTTAAACCAGTTTTGGCCTAGTGATATCTTGGTTTGTTGTTAATATTTCCTTACTAATTTTTAGAAAGAAAATCTGTGCATAGTATAGATCTATGTTTTGTATATGCTTTGTTCTTTTAAACCCAGAAGCCCTCAGGGAAAAAATGTAATTTAGTGTTGGTATTTGAAAGATATTTGGCTCTCTTTAAATTAAATCCTTTGTTCCTGTGTATTGCACAATACTTCAAGCAGCAGCGAAATAATACCCTGTAAGTTGCAGTTTGCTCATTATAAGATCCAAAATTAACTAATAACAGGTAATTATCCACAAAGTGCTAGTCACTCATTTCAGCAAATCTCTTCAATACATCAGTTCACACACTTAAAACCAGGTCTTTACTGTACTGTGAACTGAGTTAGCAGAAATGTCCATATAAATAGCAAAAGAAGAAAACCTCTAAAACCCCCAAATTTAGTTCCACTGAAATCTCATAATATTGTTCAAAATGACTCATCAAACTCACATATTTGGAGACCTGGTTGGATGTCAAAAGCTTTTATATTTAACAATCTTCTTCAGTGAAAGTCAGTTAATGGTTGTAAGTGAATACAGTGTGCTAAGGAACTAGAATACAGGGAAAGCTACAACATCAAACCGTGGGTGGGAATCTAGACTGGATTTCAGTAGAGAGGTGAAAGGCTCCTACAGATGAAGGTCTGTTCTGCAGGAAGCAGAAATATGTGAAATATCTAAACACAACCCAGGAGGACACCTTGACCCTCTATTGCTTGAGAATGTGCAGAACACTGTTGAAAAACATTGCTGTGTCACTGATGCTAAAGCAGCCTTACAGCCTGATTTCTTTATGGATTTTTCTCTGGTTTGGTGTTCACGCCAGAGTACTTAGACTTATGTAATGGTGTTGTAAACTGCCAAGGCAATGAGGAGTCAAGTATGTGACTTACTGACAGCGGATTCACTTGAGCAGCCAAGCATGCTGCAAACAACAGAGGACTATAGGACCAGTTGGGTACCTTGGGTTATTGAGTACAGCCTGCCACAGTTCTAGGCAGCCCTGTCATGGAAATTTAGATGAGTAAGGACCACAAAACATTTACCCTGTGGTGGGAGTGCTTGAAACGCAAAAAAAGCAAGAGCTGACTGTGATGCTAAACTCTCAAATCTGTGGCAACGGAGCAGAGCCATCTTACAGGCTTTCTGACCCAGGCCAAGTGTAGGAGCCAAGGATTAAGTCTGATCTCTTTTCCATGTGCCAGTTGCATCATTCCACCTGAAAAAGATACTTGCCTCATTAAATGATGGCTTGGTTTGAACTGTATCACAAGGACTACTTGCAGTATTGCAGGAGTATCAAACTAAAGTGGGTAACTGAACATATGCTCTGTCTAATGCTTGTAGGAGCAGCAAAAAGTAATAGTGTAAGTCCTTTTCACTAGCTTGACTTTTCTAAACATCTGAAATCAATTTTGGACAGCTTAAATAACAGTATCCCACATGCTAAGATTCTTCCTGTTTAATGGAATATGCTGAAAGGAAATTACTTTGCTTAATTTCTAAAATGCTGGTTTAAAATTTTGCAAGTAAGTTGCCCTATGTACCAGTCCTACCAGCAAGGAAATGAAGTACTAACAATGCAGCATGCCTGCTGCCCTGATTTTTTGGGGTAATAAAGAAATTGGGATCATCCTTCCTTGCTCCTCTGTAACTCAGTAATTAGACTGATTTCTAAAGAAAGAGCAGAGTTAGGTTCTAACACCAGTAATGATATTTCTTATGGATGTCTCCACTAATGGCATAATGCAATGTAAAGGTAAGATGTGCTTTTAGGGTATTTGCTGATCCCCTTCATATGAGCTGCAAGTTCAATTGGATGTTCACTGACCTGCCTCTTTCCTTCCCAGTCTCAAATAGCCATTTTACTGGGAATGGCAGAAGAAGCATAGGTAGAAGACACTTTATTCAGTCTTGGCTTATTTGTTGAATGCAAAAACCATCAAGACAGGTCATTTTCCACAAAGTCTTACAGACACCAATACATTGTGACTTTCCCAGTTTTGTCTTAAAGGAAGGGGCCTCTCTTGTTTCTAGTCCATCTAACACTGGTGTGCAATTCATGAATTCAGCAGATGTGCAGAAAGCTCTCCATCATGGGCTCCAGGACCTTCTTTCATGGTCATTGCCTTTTCTTCTATGCTGATGCACAATAACAGAGCTCACAAACTGGGTGGGAGGGGGCATCTTTTTGAGAAGATACAGGATACAATGTTGACTCTATTTTTAATTTCTTTCTTTTGCAACACCTGCTACTTTCCCTGTCTTCTGGAAAAAAAAAAAACAACCCACCTAGCTAAATGAGAAATAAAGCTTTTAAGGTTTTCCTAGCTTGCTTGAGGGGTTTTGAGCCTAAGACATAACGCAATGGGTTTTCACACACACGCATGTTGGGAAAGGTAACTAAAGTAATTGTTGAGTGTATATAGATTGTAGAATGACTTTAAAACATGCTTAAGAAAAAGAAGAGAGAAACATGATCAATTAAAAGCATTATGGCTTCAGAGAATGAGGGCAGAATAAGGGCTGCCCTTTTCAGGACAGGGAGAGAGCTTCTTGGCCTGTCAGACATGTGATGGACATTAGCGGCAGGAATTACAGACAGTGCCCTGAAGAAAGAATCAAATTGTCTATTGAAGAGGGGGGTAAAAAGTATATCCTTTCCTTTAACAAAAATAACTGCATTTTTCCTCCAAGAAATCAAGCAAGTCAAGTGGCTTCAGTGCTTTTTTATTATTATACATGGCCTAAACCAAACTTTCACAACTGGGTGTAAAACTGGGAGACATTTTCTCACATGATCTAGGGGAGTGTATCCTGTATATTCCTTCTTCTTTTGTATTCCTGGGGGAGCATTTTCAGTACATAGTGTTGGGCAGATTCTGAATGTGTTTGGTCATGATTTCAGTCAAAAAGAGAAATGTGATTGGTACCTAGGACCACGGTACTTTGCATGCAGGTGATTTTTCCTAAGATTCCTGGTAATGGTATATCCTTTTCTCAGAGCTAGGGTAAAGTATCCCCGGCAAGAGCAAGTCTGTCACACTTCAAAAGTTTGTATAGCCATCAAAACTTCTCTGCTCTCTTTCCCCCTGCACAGTTCTTCTGGACTGTGCTATTCATATTTCTGCTTCATTTCTTACATTTAGCGGTATCTGGGCAAGCTTTTGGCAAAGAAACTTTTTTGGGGGCATATACTATTTCATATAAGGAAATGTTGCAGTCTCTGGCCCTTTCAAAAGAGCAGGTAAGTTCTTTGGAGCAGACAAGAGCAAGAGGTAAGGAGAATATGCAGTAGAAAAAAGAATTATTCTCTCCCCCTTGTGTGTTTACAACTTCTAAAATATGATTTTACAATATAAAAAACTTATCTCACCTGTTAGGATACAAACTTTCTGAAATTCAGTCCTTTCATTACCCTTTGCCATTTCTACGTAGAATTTTTGTCTGCTTTTTTCTGCTTTTGCTTATTTCCTTCAGAGAAGTAAGCTTTTTTTCCTTGTAGATTCAACAGTCTGCCTGTCAGGCACACTGGGGCCACGTGGCAGGTAGAACAGCCAGCAAGAGTGTGTGGGGATTACGCTAGGGTGGTGTGAAAATGTCTGAGGAGATCTGAAGCTGTTACCTGAACTCACAGCAAGACTTAAGTTGTAGTGACGTGTTTAAGGTCTAAGCTTCTGGTCACAAAAATGCCTTTTAGAGTTTTAAAACATGATCAGTAAGGCTTTCCTAACTCCAAAAAAAAGCATTGCATTGCCACAAGAAAAGTCAGTTTTATCAGTTATTGATTGCATGACTGAAATTAGCCTCTGCATAACTGCATAACTTTCTCTTTTGCACAAAGCAAATGTAATCAATAATGTAATGTAATGTAATCACTAATATACGCAGACACACACATATGTATATTTACACACATGCTCAGTGATACCTCTAGATAAAGGCTATAGTATTGTGTGAACTGAAGTATCAGTATATACTCAGATACTGCCGCCTTATGTGGAAGCCCACCATAATTATGGCGTGGTATATTTTTCATTTATCAGTGGGTTTAATAAAGAGTGGTGGGTGGGGCTTCTGAGCAAAATAATTCTGAGGAAGTCAGTATTTTATGGCAAAATACAAGTGCTGCTCCTCTAAAAAGGCATAAGACTTATACTCGCCTACGTGGTTACCCCAAGATCTAGCTAAAGCCTTTGGCTGCTCCCGAAAGGAACCTAAAGAAGTAGCTTTGCTACAATGTAGTAGTAAGTTTTGTTGAGTATACTTTACCACTAACAGTCATGTTATGTTCTGTAGTTTCTAGGAGATACTATATCTAGTTTTCTGCTTGGTAAAGCAGGAACTGACAGCATAGCTTGTGAGAGCTGAATACTCACTTTGGGAGCCCAGTGATGTATTCTCAAAACAATGGGCACTACCTAAGGTTGATAGCTTATTTTTCCAAGTTCTTTAAAAAAAAAAAAAAAAAAAAAAAAAAAAAAAAAAGCATTCTAGTATTTGACTGCAATTCAGTTGTGTCTGTCTCTTCTCTCCCAGCATATGTGTTTATTCCTCTTCTCTCCATGCATCTTTATTTGCTGTGATGTTTCTTAATTGTCTCTTGTCTGAGAATGTGAGGTCTTCTGAGCTGGGATTTTGCCTTCCTCTATATTGGATAGGGCCTGGTCCTATTTATCTGTGTTATCTATGTGGAATGTAGTATTTATCAGAGCTTCTGCTACCTAAACCGTTAATAATCAATGGAAGAGCTGAAAATGGGATGCTGTTCTTCAGGTCTTGAGGGTTTCTCTTCCCACCCTGAATTTCATAAAAGATGTTTCACACAGCTCTAAGAAACCACAGCCTCATATAGCTTAAAAAGAGGTGGCCAGCAGCCAACTTTCAAATAAACACTCTCTGCTCTTTCATTAAAAGAAAACATTATCATAATATTACATTACAAGTCAAATGGTGAAGGTATCTTTCACTGTGTACAAGACATTATCCTTTGAAGTCACAGAACCCAGAGTCATTTTCACATGAGGGTGACCAAGTAGGAAAAAGCGAAAAAGTAAATAAAACAGTAACATTGGTTGTTTTTCACATTCCTCTCCTGGTTATAGAAACACACGTGTTTGGATAACAAGTTTCTCGTTAACCACATCTTTTTTTTTTCACTGAACTTTGGTGCCCCTTATTCTTTATTTGTTGTCTAGGATGTGTTACCTTTCTGGTATGCCTCTCCATGTTGATGAAAAAGGCTAACATTGCCAGCTCTACCTTTGCGAAACATTTTGAAGTCAGATATTTTTTTCAAACTCTTGAAGCTGTTGCGAGAAAGAGTAGGAAGCTTGCCAGTGAATCTAGCTGAGATAAAGGAGAAATTTCATGAAAGAGCTGATAAAAGGCCAATTTTCATCCTCGTCCTAGATTACAAGCCTGTTAGATGAAGAGACTACTAACAACTAATCCTACTGATTATTGCTATTTCACTTCTTTTTAAAACAATGCAAATAAAACTTCTCCCTCATAGACTAGCACACTAGCACTTTGTAGAATGCAGATCTGGATGGTCAAGATGGGAAATCAGGAAAGTGACCAGCATGTGAATCTGCCTTGTTCTACATTTGCGCCAACAACTATCTTTGAACTTTGTGATCACACAGCTTCTTGTGCCCTGACCCCTTCCAACTCAGTTGGGGGCTTGGGGTTTTCTTTGGCAGCTGCTGACTGGCCATCTCTATCACCATGTATCACAATGTATTTAGCATTCTAGATGCTACAAAGAAACCAAAACTTTGTTTCCTCCTTGAGTTTAGTTTGGATTTTTTGGTTCTGAACTCTTAAGGATTCCAGACACTTGCTCTTCACACAAATTGTACAGCTGCCACCCATTAAAGTTTGCTATTAAGTGTCTCTTGGAAATTCTGATGTTCACTTCTGCTAGCTGGGTGACGTTCTTGGTAAAGTCTTGCTGTTCTGGTTTCCTAGCAAGTTAGTGTTTTAAATACTTGCCAGTTCATTTGTCTTTAGGTGTAAAGACATCAAACATAGGCAGTAACAATTGCATTGTCCTCTCTTTTGTGAATCTGAATTGGTAAGTGATGAATGATATGTTGCAATAACTATCATGTCAAACTATTTGCTATTTGTCCAGCTCACTTACCTTGATATGTTTGAACTTCTTCAAATTAATTAACCAAAATGAGAGCTGTAGCCATAACTATAGTAATCAAAATGCAGTTTACAGTGTTTTGCTATATTATTACTGTGAAACTCCACTTCAGAAGAAATGTTGATTGCAGTAGCTCAGTAATAATACGTGTCATTTCTGAATGGATCTAAATCAGCATCAGACCAAGGACAATCAGGAATACCATGGTTCTAGCAAATGTCTCTCATTCTACACTCTATGCTCAGTACATACCGCTGAAAAAGCCTCTGGATTTTTTTTTTTCCAACAAGAGTATTTGTGCTGTGTTAAAATAAGATATTTGAGCCTCATTCTTACACTTTCATACTCAGATCAGTACTTTAAATCACACATCCTGCTTCTGATACCAGACTGCATTTCAATACTAGGAGAACAATAACCAGGAGCTTTACCTGCTGCAAGAATTTTTGCCTTCTTTACAGAGGCTCTTTGTGTACCAGCACAATATTAGAAGTAGCGATGTAACTGTAAGTGTCCTTATATAATTGATGGTTTAACAGCATTTTCCGCAGTCTCCTAGGAAAAAAAATCAAATGGCTGGTACCTATGCATGTTCCCTCCCTTATTAACTACTCTGCTCAAGTTGTATGTGGGTTGTTTGCTTGTTTCTTTTGTTTGTTTTGTTTTGTTTGGTTTGGTTTTTTAAGTTGTTTTGGAGGCAGGAGTGGTATCTTGGGTTTGATTTATTTATTTATTTAATGGTGAATTTGCAATACCTATGGGTTTTCTTTTTGATAGACTTATTTAGACTTTTCCTAATCCTTTGCTCTTCTTTGGGTTGAGATGAACATCATCTCTGGGGCAGTCTCAGAAGTGATGAATAGAGGTGAGTAGAGGCAACTAACTAGCAGGCTCTTTCAGCCTTTTGTCTTTCCATAGGGGTGGTGTAACTTTCTTCTTCCCTCTTTGATTTTCAGTAAAAGGAAGCTGAGAGCAGAGACCGTTTTAAAGAGAATAGGTAAAGGCGAGGATAGCCTGATCTTCTTAACAAAGCAGTCAGTCATTAATAAGGGCGTTGAAAGAAAAGGAGCTAGAGGATGTTCACAGTGTTATATGTTTACTACTGATTCCACAAGAAGGATTTTGTGATTTAGAAGAGAAAATACAGTGTGCCCAATAGCAGGAATTCACAAACAGTGTTCTTAAAAATTGGTATGGTCAAATGACATTATGTGTATTAGACTGTCCTTTTTTGCTTAAACACGATTTTTTTCAGCTTTAAACATGGCACCTGGTGCTTTCCCAAAGTGGTAGTTTCATTTTTTTCTTCTACATTTGTCACTGCCACATCTTGGAAACAACTGTATATATTGAGCTTGCTGGGTTTTTATATCCTCTATTTAATTTAATATCTTAGTGTTTTCTCATTGTTACAAATGGATGTGGCAAAATATTTTTCTTGTTTCGTTGCTGGGCAGACTGTTGTGCAAATGGCTTTGTGTGTGTGAATACTACATTTGTGTGTGAGGGCACAGTGCACAACTGTGCGTGCTCTCTTCAAGGCAAAACTGTATTGAGAAGCACTTTACATGCAGTTTGCATGGGGCTTTAAGTATTAGCATGGAAACCATCTGGGAGCATGCAAGTTTTTAGACTTTTCACAGAATTCACTGGTAGTCAGGTGCTCTTCAGCAGCAAGTGGATTTTGGTAGGTTTTAATGAAACTAGGAGATGAGATTGTTTCTGATATGAAATTGCAAAAGGATGGAATTATCTACCGGGTATGGATTAGTTTCCAATCCCTCGATAATCTCCTAACAGATTCCTACAGAAGCTAAGTGTTGGAGAAAAGCTTGTAGGATTTGATGGCCAAGGGTCCTGGAGAAGGAAATTGGCATTGGCTGTGATGGTTCTTCCTTCTCTTTTAGGTGAACCGAGAGGGTCGATAAGACAATAGTAACCAAGTCTTTGCATCAAACTTTCCCTTCGTTTTGCTAAAAGCACCTTCCCCAAGAGGCTGTGATCCTACAGTGACTCAGAGGGCTAATAGCAGAGTGGAAATGGGAACTCTGTCCTGGGTAGTGTCTCTGCTAGGCACAATGCGGTGGCATGAGTGCCTCTGTTCCTGTCCGGGAAGAGTTACCAGAGAAGGGTGTGTATCTAATAAAGCTGCTCTTAATGATGCATGGAGCTTCCTTATAGCTGACTTCTGCTGCTATGCAAGGGTTAAGTTCTCAAAGGGGAATCCTTAGATGATGAAGAGCTGTTGGCAGTGATCCTTGTGTCAAAAGTAGATCAAAGAAAAAAGAAGTGCAGGAAATGTGCCTTTGTGCTTGGATAGCCTCTGTGAGCAGAGCAGCCCCTGAGGGATTCTTGGAGCAGTGCATACTTTTAGAGCATTCCTAAGGCTGTTCCTAGTAAAACAAGGATGGAAAGGAACATTAAGTAACCTCGAAGATCAAGGGAGCTCAAGGACAGCTTTAAGTCACTTTTGTCCTCTCCACTTAAGTTATGTTGTGTGAAATCAAGTAATTGAAAATAATTTTCTTTCTACTAAATTGAATTCTACAGGATCAATTCCACATTCATTGTAATAATTCAATCAAAACCTGGATCTGAAAATTATATTTCTTTCACTTTCTTGCTGGCACACAATTTCTCTTTTGCTGCAAAGTGTTGCACTGCCGTGCCATGGAATCTGAAGGGCAGGGACACAGAGCTCCTGCCACAGGCCACAAAATGCAGAGGCATCCTGAAGCTGGTAGCTGAACATCTCCTAGAGGGCAACTGTCTAGCAATTATGCCTCCCATTTCTCTTTTGCCTAATTTTATTGGTCGCTCTGGGTAGTTCACAGAGGGGTTTTTTGGCATCTTAGCATATGAGTTTGTTGAAAACTAAATATTCTGTCTCATGGGAAACCAATTTTGGACATCGTTTCATTTCTAGTCATGATGAAGACTCAAAATCTTAACATTCCTTCCTTCCCCCCAAATTGTTCCAAATTTATGCTTTGACTTAATCAAAATGAGTCATTCAGTATGGCAAACAGTCTGTTTTGAAAGCATTGAAGTGCTTCAGCTAGGTATTACACCTAATGGGATGTACTCATGGGAAACACCTAATGCATTTTACTGCATTAATGTTACAAACTCTGAACTCAGAGCAGACTACAGAGTAAAGATGACATGTTTCAACCTTAAAATGCTATAATAGTTTCCATGTGAATATTTGGAAGATACTACTATTTCCCATTAAGTAATGGAACTGGCATTTTCGTATAAAAACATGCCGTGAGAAAATAGTCACTGCTTAGCATTTTATGGTCATCAGCAGAGAGTGAGGCTACAGGTAGTCTTTTGAGGCAGCCCTTCCCTTCTTTCTAACTCTCTCTGCATCTACAGGCTTTATATCTTCCTTCACCTTCCCTTGTGACTAATTATGCCTGTCACATCTACATGTGTGAATTCACACATGCATATCTCCTTTTAAGCTGCAATTGAAAAACCCTATAATGAGTGCTGTTCTGAAGGAATAAAACAATTCTATTTCTTCCTCTAAATTTATGCACAAGAGCACAAGAGTTTTGAAGTGCTGTTCCCTTGGAAGGCAAAATGTATTTCCATCATGTATTCCTTCTTGCTTCTTCTTTGGAGCTGCTTGAAAACCTCTATTAAAAGTTGGACACATCCTCCTTAATTTTATTCATCTTGAACTTATACATTTAATGCAAACCAGTCATCCAAGCTATGCTCCCTCTGTGATGATGGTTCATTGACAGTTTGTTTGAAAACAGGTATCTTAGGGTGCAATTTCACATCCCTTTCCTCTAATGACAAAGCCAGCTTGAAAGGCTTGCATCCTTCCACTTACCCCACCTTGTCACCCTTCTGGTTTTGGCAGTGTAGCCATTTGTATGGCCTGACTGTAAACTAGATCAATAATATTGCAAGGTTAATCTAGAAAATTTAGCTAATGGAAAAGGAAAAATTTTCCTTAAGAATGGACAGTGGTTTTATTGCAGAAAAATGGAAAAGTGTTTTAAGGTTTGAAAAGGGAATAAAAGCTTTCAAAGAATAAATTTTTTTTTACACTTTTTGGTACATTGAACACGTCTGATATTTTTTTCCTCCCCCCCCCCCCCCCCCCCCTTCTTTTTCCACCTCTGTTTTGGCCAGTTTTTAGGAACCCAGAAAGATCAATATTCCTTGTGACAAAAATACAGTTATGCCTCTCTTAATTTATTTTAAATTTTTCTTTCCCCATTAATGTGTATGGAGGAGCAAGGAAAGAAAATGCACAAGATCAAGAGTTCAGGACTTGGATTTCTGCTGTCTCCAACACAGATGCGATATAAGCAGCAAATGTGGTTTTTACATGCCATCACCCCAGGAATGGCCAACTTTCAGATGCAAGGCTGTAGCTCAGACCAATGAAATTCTAGCAAGAAAAACAGAAGTTGATTGCTAGTGAAGCTTTAGGTCATATAGACAAATCTCTCTCGTTCAGAACCAACACCGGTACAACCTGTGTTAGCTGTCAGTATCGTGTCTGTACACAACTAGCAGAAATGGAGTAGATGCCTCTTCTGCAAGCAATCACCCCAGCCTGAACAGAGAAGAGAAAGTAAAAAGTGGAGCAGAATAGAGAAAGCCTTGTGGCTTTCTGTGGAAAGCCTTCGGACAGTTGGGTAGCATATGATTGATTCCTGGCAGCTTTAATACAGGCGAGACGCGATGCAAAACCTAGCCCTTATTATCTGTGAGTAAGAAGCAGTTAGTACTATAAAAATAGACATATGAGTAATGAGCAGCTGTGCTATAAAAAGAGAAATCTTTCAAAGTTAATGTGACAATATGTGCACACATGTGTGTGCGCATGTATACACTACACAATTAGTAGATTAGGAGAAGGCAGTAGATGGCATATTTTGGGATTTCAGTAAGTGGTTTTGGCATTCTATTTCTCAACTGTAATTAAAATAGTCATTCAGATCTATTTCAGTGGATGAACATATACACTGAAAACTGAATAAGAAATCACAATTAGCAAGTTGCTATTCAAAGGCAATATGCCAAGTTAGGGAAGTAGTATCAAGAGGAGGACCCAAGAATTCCATCTTGCATCTTATCTAAGAGGTGAGTTTTGTGAGAAAAATGTAGATGGCATGGGCAAAACTTTTTCTGGGTGAGTTCTGTCTAATAGCTGTAGCACAGTGGTGGAAAGCTGCAATGTACTGTATTTTGTGCCGGAGCTTAAAGAGTCTTTTTTTTTTTTAAGTGCATTGTAGTGATTTTATTAGAAACAAAGATTTGATGCATGAAAGGATGAGCATGCACTCTACAAAGCGCTGGAGAGGATAAAGAGTAGTTGGATAACATGATTCAGGAAACATCACTATCCAGGGAAGGAACTGGCCACTGAGTGACCTAATAGAGAAAGTGAGGAAACGAGAGACAAAGCAACATTTTGTGTAACTAGGGGCAGCCAGGAAACAGGCATGCCGTGAGCAGCAGGAAAGAGGACTGTAGAAATCTTGTACAACTGTAAATGTCTAGTCATTCTGTATGTCATGGAAACTGCAGATGATCTTTGGCAGTCCGAGTGAATATTATAACAGGAAGTTGCTCAGTGTGTGGTTGTGAGAAGCTCTTCAGACTGATCCACTTACTACCCTTCAAGGAAGATTCTTGTCAGCAGTCGGCAGGCGGGCAAGGAGGTGGTGTTCTGTCTCTTGTGGATGGGATACCAGATAGGACTCCAACAGCTGAGTAGGTTCTCTGAAGTAAATAAGCAAGGACCTACCAAAGATAGTCCATACTAGTGCAGAAGACTGGTTTTATTTTTGCTGAATATAACTAATTTTTAGAAATCTTCTAACGGTGCCAAAGAAGGATGTACAAGGTATATTCTTAGATGCCATTCATGTTCTGCACATAAAACAATACAGAAAGTTAAAAAAAAAAAAAAAAGAAAAAAAAAAGAAAAAGAAAATCTGTAAGTATTCTGCTAGCCAGATATGTTGTATAAGGCTTGGGTCTATGAAATGCATGTCTATATCCTCTGGGGAAAAGAGACTGTGTGGTTTGACTGGCCTCCAGCTCACTGGAGGGGAAGCAACCTTCCAGACTTGTTAGGCCAGATTTGTTTGGATGGTGTTAAATTAGCAACCAAGGGAAATGATAGAAAAGCGAGGAATAAAAATCACTTGTTTATCAGAAACTCAAGGTGTCAAGAATAAAATTAATCAAGGCACCAAGGACTGAAAGAGGAGTTCTTTAATTGCGTACTGCCAACGTGATGAGGTTGGCTAATAAACAAGTGGGAATGGAATGGAATTACTGATTTCTAAACCTAAATGCTAATAAGCTTGGATTTCTCAGACTAGGAGGGAGGATTCCTGTGGCTGGAATCAAAGGACCGAACTAGGTTGGGAACAGCATCGCATGGCAAAAATGACATTTCTTCTTTCCCCAACCACTGAACCAAATGATCTTGAAGGCCAAAAGTTTAATTAATACCTAAAATAAATGTTGATCTGCTTGCTGATGACTGCTATAGGCTGTCAAATCCAACTAAAGACCTGGATGAAATACTGACTAGGCTGTTGTGTGTAAAGGGAGAAAAAAAGCTTTTGTTTGTGTGTGTGTGTGTGTGTGTGTGTGAAGCCTTCAATACAAGTGGCATATTGGAGGTTTCATTCTTTCAGCATGAAAGCATCTTTGCAAATGTTGAGCAGATGACAATATCTGAATGCAAATCCTTTTATCACATATTAGGATATTGTCTTACACCTATTCTCAGCAAAAAAAGATTGAAGGTAAGGCAAGAACTGAGCTTAGAACTAAACCCAGATGTTATACAAGTGAAAGCGATTGTGTCCTGAATACCCACTGAAACAGAATAAAATCTGAAGTGATCTGATATGTACTTCAGCCTAGATATTCAAATAAATGGACTTTAGTGCCTAAGTAACATTTGAAGTGCTTGGTACTTCCCTAAGAGTTAAATCTCACAAAGTTTAAAAGAGTGTCACACTAACACAGTTGAAAGAAAGGCTGTGGACAGAAAAACACAGATAATAACTGGCTTGTTTGTGTAAATGGCTAGAAAGCCACAAACCTATAGCTGAAAGGGGAGGCTATGCTGGTATAAAAAATAAGGAAAAAAGTACATTGCTTGCAGTAAAAGGAAGTTGAAAACTCAAAAGTTTAGCAATAGATGAAGGAAGCAAAAGGAATGAATAAGAAACCAGCAGCAGAGTTAGGAAGTCTAAGGAAGTTTTCCAAGTGCATTAGTAGCAAAAACATCTCAGCAATGATATGAATCTGTCATAGATGTGTGTGGTAGGTTTGTCAGTAATAGAGACAAAAAGGAAAAGAGTTCAATAAATATTTCTTTTCTAGGAAAAAGAAACCCAATAATTGATGTTTCACTGTCATGTAGAAATAATGCAATAGCTTTCATAAGATCACAAAGATGTTGTGAAAAAGCAGTTATTAAATTGCCCAGTTTGTAAAGCAACTGGTCAAGACAGCTTGTGTTAAAGAATTTTGAAAGAACTAACTAAGGAACTTTAAAAGACATCCATATTGAATTTTTCAGTAAGTGTTGGGATACTGAAGAAATTCTTGACAACTGGAAGAAAGTTAATGGGTAAATGGAATATGCTGGATGGGTGTATTTAATTACATGTGCTGATATACTCTCTACTCATGTGAATAAGACTGCTTCGTAATACAAAGATTGCTGCCTTAACATCAGTCTGAGTAAAAATATCAAAATACTTGACATAGGATCAAAGAACTAGAAAAGGGTTTATAATTACATGTCAATCTAAAGGGCTTATTTGAAAAGACTTCTTGTTGTGGTGTCATTTTTTTAAAATGAGTTTACAAGTTTGACAAAAGTCATAGTGTGGATGTAGGACATTCTGACTTCAGTCATGTACCTGAATTGGTAACTCTTGATACGTACTTCAGTGTGTGCCTGGGCTGGTATAAATCACTATGTCACATGTAGGTTTAAAATGAAAGTATAAATAGGAATCGTTGTTGATTAACTCTACCTGTAAGTTTCCTCTAAGGGTAAGTTCTGGGCTATGTGCTATTTAACAATTTTAGCAGTAAGTCAGAAGGCCATTTAAAAACTGTGCTGATGATCTGCTGATAGCATAAAGATTAAGATAGAAAAAATAAGGCAGAGTCCTACTCACCAATGCAATAAAACCAGGTATATGAAAGGGAAATAATAGATATGGATGGTTGGGAATACCTGTTCTGGAAGGAAATATGCCAGAGAGAGACTTGATGTCATGGTGGATGATCAGCTAAGAGGATTTATTTTGGTCAAAATGACTGATGAGATTGTTGCACAGATAAACAGGGAGATCTCAGGAGGGAGCAGAATGGCTATTCTGCATAGTATGGCATTATTGTGTGCTGATGTCTGCCCTCCAGCACGAACCCTGAAAAACTGGAGAGGGCTCTAAGAAGATGGTGATGTATCACCTTATATAATAAGCTTTGGCAAAACTACATTTTGTCGTTACCTGCAATCTATCTGGACAGAGTACAAAAAGAGTGATGAAGTAAGCAAGGGACATGGGGACCAACCAACTAATGAGCAAAGAATAAAAGAGTTTAATAGCAAGCAGCAGGAGATCACAGTGACATTTTCAAGGTGAAAGTTTAATAACTTAAAGCTGTAAATACTCATGAAGGAGAGAGATTATTTATTGAGCTGAAAGTGGAAGGTTTAGGAGTAATTGAATAATCCTAGGATAGGTAGTAGACAAAGAGTCTTCTTTTTGCCTTGTCTGACTTCCTGACAGTCAGATCTATTAGTCTGTACATTAGTTTATCTTCTCAGAAAAGTAGTGAGAAATATTGAGCTGCTATTCTGATATTAGATGGGGAAAAACACTAGAAAATGCTCTAAAGGGAAATTTGGCAGGAAGATAGCTTGGCTAACCTGGAATTGATTTCCCATCATGAGTTCTATAAATATTTTCTGCAATTTTCTTCTCTTCTCCAAAGCAACATCAGGATTCAGGAAAAATTTCAGCCCTGCAGGCATCTGAATGCTTTTTTTCTATAAGATAGTGAAAGAAATGGGATTACTTTCTGAGTGCTGGAGGCTTCTGGTTTTACTGTGTTTGATTACAGAAAAAGCGATGGATTTGTGCTGTGCTGTTAAAAGTTCCCATATTTTTGCTGTGACAGTTGAATATTGTTACATTCACTGTTTCTTCCTGAACATTTTGTGTTCCTTAATGGCAGTTAAAATCATGGATCTCCTTTCTCTCCATCTTTTATTTCTTTTTACTTAAATCTTTTTTACAAAATGCCTTTTGCTGATCAAGACAGAGAAATCATGTAGTTGGTAAGCAATCGTCTTTATTAGTTGTTTAATGCTGAAAGTCATGTCATTACATTGAATTACATACAAGCGTGTGTGAGAGGATATGATGTGGGGTTATTGGAAGCATCTCTGCAATTACCAGTTTCAAAAGAAAGTGAAGTTAGTGACTGTGTGCACTAGATTTTCAGTTCAATCAGAGAGGTTGAATGAGTGAGAGAGAAAAATAATTAAGGTATAAAGTAAGAGTGTAGGCTGGACTGGAGTGTTACAAAACCACTATCCAGATCTCGTGCATGGATCATCATTCTGTGAGTCCTCTTCTGCTCAGCCATAGCCAGAAACTCTTTGCTATGAGGAAATAAATGAATGGGGGCATATTTCTACGTGTGCATATGAACAAATTCCTTGCTGTCACTGAGTCTGGGATCTTCTGTCCAAGTATATTTGGTCTGTCAGTGAACTCAGCTGTAATGACTGCCTTTCCTTCCTCTCATATGCCCAGTTCAGTAAGTGGCACCTTCCCAGAGTAGGTGCATAGGGTTGTTACCAGGCATTTGAATGAGCCCGCTCGGCTTTTTGCCAAAATTGAATAGGATGTTGCTGACAGGCTGCACGGTGGATAATGTAATTAGCAGATCAAGTTTCATGCAGTGCTCTTTGTGACAAAGCAGTAGTTAATAGTGAACTTCATAGGCACTTATCTCAATGGTGCAAAAAAACCCTTTTGTACCTTGTTTGTCTCAACCATCACCAATGGCAATGGATTTATTTTTTTTTTCCACACTAAAGCAGTAAATTCATTTTTCAAGTAGCTTAGGCCTCTGTTCATGGTAGTCTGCCACTGGGACTTGTGTTTGCTAATGAGAAAGAAGAGGAAAATCCTAAAGGTGTTTATGTAATTAAGTGGGGAGAGGAGACTGCAAGTCTCTAGCATAACTTCTGCCATGACTGTACTATGCTTTGTGGGTCCCATGATATTCAGGCTAGTTCCAAAATATATGAGCAGCTTGGAGTGTGTGAGGAGATGAGTGGGTGGAACAGACTTTACAGAAAGCCCCGAGGGAGGTAAATACTGAAGCTACAGCAGTGCTTAACAAAGATGGGGAGATAATAGAACTGAGCAACACCTCAATAGACACAGAACATAAGTTGGGAGAAGCAGACTCAAGTTGTCAAAAGGTCTTGTTCTCTTTCCACAGCAGAATTTCTTTTAATATGGTGAAATAGATTTGTTTGCAATATGTGATTGATTTTTAGCATGGATTTTTCATAAGGCTGGCCAAACTTTTGCCAGCTAAGTGCCACATAAGAATTCACATTCTTTTTGAGGATTTCACGCCATTATTGAAGATACCTTACTTAGCAGACCAGTGTCAGTGTCTTGTATACAGCGCAGAATCAGCTTTTCCAACATTAATGTCCCTACATATTTGAACACATAGGAAAAAATGTAGTGTTTGACAGCTGGATTGTGGAGACCACAGGTCTGTCATAAGTACAGCATTTGTCTGCAGTAGCATGATGCTGTTCTGTTCTAAAGTTATCATTTCCTTGGAACCCCATGAAGACTGATGGCTGTCTTTAGTACTATAATAAAAGATGGAAAGATACAGCATTCTCATGCTATGAAACTTTTCACAGCATTTTACTCACTGTCTGATGCACATTGTCATATATATTAAAATGAAAATCATTTCAGCGGTTTTAAATCAGACCAGATATTGCTGAAAAACTAAAAACAGTGGTAAGTTTGAAAAAGTTGAACATATGTTCAAGTTCTGGGGTTTTTTTGGTTTTCTTTTTCTAGATCCTTCTGTATGTTTTCATAATATTACTGTCCAAATTGGTTCTGCTGAGAATATCTTAGCTGTTATCAATGGCGTGTATGCACATCTTTGTCTCAACTGCAATTCATGTGAATAGGATTCCTGTCTCCTCTGACATGTTTTCGCATTTTTATATTGCTGAATTCATAACCCACATGGCTGAGGTTTGAAAGCAATTCATTGTGCATCTTTCTGTCTTTGAACACCTTTTGAAAACAAATATGTTTGTTTTAGTCAACTTGTTTATGATTCCTAGGAAAGGAAAGACCAGGGACAATCTTTAATAAAGATCACTGCATGCTTAGTTTGGGACTTGTGTATTTTCACATGCACAGGTTAAATAAATGAAAAAGCCATTTTTGGTATGAGTTGTTCCAAAGAGAAGTCACAAGGTAGTGAATATTTAATTGTCAGAAATACTACAAGGGATAATAAGTTTGGTAAATTTGTATTACTTTGAATAACAAAAATTTGATCAAGAAGAACACCTTCATTTAAAACCAGCTAATCTTAGCATGCTGGATTTACTATTCATATTGGTGAAGTAGAAAATAATTTCTATGGCCTTTTGTATCTTTTGAGATTTTGGTCTTTTTTTCCACCACAACGATCTCAATAAAAATGATCAAATGTGTGTGTATTAGTGCCATAATTATGATTAGATGTCACAGTTACCAATGAAGGGTTTTATAGATACATGACAAAAGGATCCCTGAGATAGAGCAGTGCACGGGGATTAATAAGAAAGGTATTGGAGAGAGTACGTATTACTAGATATCAGATACAGGAAAGTTACACAGACTATATGCCTGGTGGTAAGAAAGAAATCTGTTCCCTGGATGTGTGCAGTGATGCAAAGGTTTCATTAGTGTTAGTTTCGGATGGGCTGTTCTTGTGTTGTGAAGGTGAGAGCGCTTATGCAGGTCTTCCCATAAGATAAATCCATGTCATGTATTGTATAGATAGCATATATATTACAGTTGAACTCTTATTCTAATCATAGAATGGTTTGGGTCAGAAGGGGCCTTTAAAGATCATCTAGTCCAACCACCCTGCCATGGGCAGGGACAGCTTTCCCTAGATCAGGTTGCTCAAAGCCCCGTCCAACCTGAGTGCTTTAGAGGTGTAGTTGTTGGCAGGCAGCTAGATGTACTGTTACTGCAACATGGGCACTACTGGAATATACAGTGTCTCTTCGGTGGTTATATACTGGTAAAAATGGGAGTGGATAAAGAATAGTAAAGAACATACTATTAAGTAAAATATTTTGTTGTTACATATCTGGGAAGCGGTAGGGCTATTCTGAAACATCATCAGGACAGTACTGCACCAGTACACTGTAACGAGGGTGAGTGTAATATAACAGGGCTTTGTTAAATATATGTTCATGCTTAACAATATGGGAGCATAGTTTTGTATAGAAACATCAAACTCTTCCCCTGTTCTTTTTGTTTTGTTACAGTTGTTGTCTCCTGTTCTGGATCACATGAAGAAAACTCTTCACCAAATCCACCTCAGAAGCTCTCCCTGATAAAAAATAGGATGGTTTCATTGCATCAGCCTTCTAAACCAGGTACCGCAAGCCCTCTTCCTTACAGCCTCTTTATGTCTACTTCAGAATCTATGTGCAAGATATGTGTTGGCAATCACAAGGACCCTTTACTAGAAAGCTGTGCCACTGGATTTCTGACTGGAAATGGAGCAATGACTCAGAAAGGCCAATGTAACCATAAGGGAATCCCTTACTTACTTATTTAAAAAAAAAAAAAAAAAAAAAAGTGAAAAAGAAAAAAAAAGAGATACAACAGTAAAAAAAAAAAAAAAGGTGAAAGAAAAAGAATAATCTTCTCCATCAGCACAGTGAAATCCACCAGATTTGGGGTTGGGAGTTCTTGAAATAAGAGCTGCTTTCCAGCAGCTATAGAATAAACTGCATTTCTTGGTATCAAATGAAGTTTTTCAACTGGAATTTTCTTTTTCTAGGCATTGTAAAAGCCCAGTGAGCAGGAAAAAATGCTTCTGAGATAGGTAGGATGAATTTGGTCTTACTGTGGTGCCAAGATAGGTGTAGCAAACACTGTGCTTTATAAATGCCTAAAAGAAATGAGCCAGTTATCAGTGGTGTGGAAGCTTGGAAATTGAAGTGATGCCTTTTCATTTAGTGAAAAAATCACAGAATGGTTGAGGTTGGAATGGACCTCTTGAGATCATCTAGTCCAACCCCGCTGGCTCAAGTGGAGTCAGGTAGCGCAGGTTGCCCATGACCATGTCCAGATGCTTTTGAATATCTCCACAAATGGAGACTGCACAGCTTCTCTGGGTAACCTGTTCCAGTGTTTGACCACTCTTACAGTAAAAATGTGTTTTCTTGTGTTCAGATTGAATTTCCCATTTTTTAAATTCATGTCCATTGTCTCTTGTCCTGTCAGTGGACACTACTGAGAGGTATCTGGCTTCCTCTTTGTTCCCTCCCATCAGGTGTTTGTATACATTGACAAAATCCCCCTGAGCCTTTGCTTCTACGGTCTGAACAGTCCAGCTCTGTCAACCTCTCCTCTTATGACAGATGCTCCAGTCCTTCAACCATCTTTGTGGACGTATGCTGGATTTGTTCCAGTAAGTCTGCATCTTTTTTGTATGGGGGAGCCCAGAGCTGGGCACGCTACTTCAGAGGTGGTCTCACCAGTGCTGAGTAGAGAGGAAGGATCACATCTCTCAATCTGCTGGCAATGCTCTTCCTAACACGGCCCAGAAAGCTGTTGGTGTTCCTTGTCGCAAGGGTGCATTGCTGGCTCATGGACACCTTGTTGTCCACCAGGACCCCAAAGTCTCGTCAGAGCTGCTTTCCAGCCAGTCAGCCCCCAGCGTGTACTCACGTGAGGGGTTATTCCTCCCAAGGTGCAGGACTTGACATTTCCTTCTGTTGAACTTCAAGAGGTTCCTATTGCCCCATTCTCCAGCCTGTCCAGGCTGCTCTGAATGGCAGCTCAGTCATCTGGTGCATCAGCTGCTCCTCCCTGTTTCGTTACCTCCATGAACTTGCTGAGGGTGCACTCTGCCCCCTTGTCCAGGTCATTAATGAAGATGCTAAACAATAAAGGCAGGCCTGTGCATGTTAAAAAGTCACATACGTTCCTCACAGGAGGTGGCAAGGTGACCTAGCCTTGCCAGAGAGGAGTTCCTTATAGTAACATCTTGGAGACAGTACCTAATTCTTTAAAGGGTGATTCTCCTTTCTGGCATGCCCTGGACTGTCCATGAGCTTTCTTCAATCTAAGCTTCTTCAGAGCACTTTTGTAACATCTTAAAATACATCCTTTGCTGATTGTAGTAATATAGATATATTTCTCCCTCTATTTTACTTTTTTCCTTTTCATTTCTGTCACATTTTGCCTTTCTGAAGTTCTTAGGTGCTAAGCAGAGCTGGATATGAAGCATCTGTAAGGTGGTACACAGTAGTATCAGAAGTTGCAGCTTTCAGTACTCTCTTTCACCGTGACCCCATGAGTGTACCCAGTTCTTTTGCTCTGTGACTTACGCTAAACAACAGTTTCTTGTTGATCAATCTTTCCAACACAAGGCAATGCACGTGATCTGTTGCCAGAAATCTCAGAGTCCTTTTTTTACCGGATGTCAACAACTTCCCTGATCTATTTCAGACTCTTCTTCCAGGCATTCAGATCCTCTCAGGCCTCAGGTTGTGGCAGATAGGCTTTATGCAGCCCGGACAGTACGGGAATTAGGTGCTTTTGAAGGATAATATTGTGTTCTCTTATCTGAGCTGCTAACTGCTTTGTTATGTGAGGCACGTTCAAAGGATTAAGCCTGCATTGGTACAGTCCTTGCTACTGCAAGCAGGGGTATTGGTTAGATTTAATGAAATGATTTTGTCATAAATATTAGTTTCAAGTAACCCTCTATTTAAAAAAAAAAAAAAAAAAGGAATTTTTTCTTTCCTGAGCTCTCACTTTGCTTTCTAGCTCTGTCAGCTGTTGTGAGAGAAATTGCTTTCCGTGTTATATGACCAACTAGATTTTTACCTAATAAAAGTATTACTACTACTGACAATAAGTCTGTGAGTACTGAGTTAACCTGTCAAACTTTAATAAACTTGAAACAGCACAGCAGGTCTGGATCAGGACTATGCTTTGTCTCATAAAGCCATGGAGTTTCTGAGCTATTGAGATCCCTAAACGAGTTTTACTGGATCATAAAACCACAGCCTGAAGCTGTGCACAGACACCTTTCCCTAGATCCAGCAGAGCCAGGAGAGTGGCTGGGGCCCTCCTTCCTGTGCCCTGCTGGAATCACACACACTCACACACACTTAGTTAAAGTATAGCCAGTCTTCTGGAGGCTCTTATGGTTTTATTTCTGCCCCACCTGTGTTGCTTGTGCAACCACCTATCCTTGTTATATCTCTGACCTTAATTCTGTTCTTTATACCTGTCTTTTTTCCTCCCCAGGAATAGGGCTACCAGAGGGATAACATTGTGTCATTCGTGTTTGCAAGGTCTGAATACCGTCTGAACATTAGGATCCCAAATACGAATGTTTAGTCTCTTATTATTTCTCATATGGCCTGGGGGGGTCCTCCAGTTATTACTGTAATATTATTATTACTACCGAAAATAAATATCATGCAAGTTAATATCAGCTTACCCTATCTATTCAGCACCACTCTGTGTGGGAGAGCTTTGTGCAGCTAACATCCCTTCAGGGAGTTTATATTAGATTGATGAGAGAACAGTGAATTACTTCTTGTCTGGTTTCTAATATGCTGATTATGAAAAATTCTGGCCAGGATGATCTAGTGTTCTCAGTGCTGTGAATGGACTCTGGAGTTTGTTAAGAGGGTGTTCTTGTCCATTCTGTTGGAGGAAAGCAGAACTGTTTTAAAAAAATAAATTTTAAAATTAAAAATATAAAGCTTGCATTGCTCAGCAATTCTGCTTGAGAGCCTGTCAAGCTCTTTCTATTGCTGAGAGAGGGTTGACCTTAGAGTTTAAATTGTTCCTCTCTGCCAAAACGCTAAATCCAAGCAGTTTCAATATCCTTGCTGCACTAGGTATTATTCTCATTCAGGGTTTTATGTACATGCGGGCTAGACCTTCCACTGATGTAAATTCACTGTTGATACCAATGGGAGGATGCTATTTACACCTGCCAAGAATTTGCAGGGTTGTTTTTCATTCTGGCATGTTCCTTCACCTGCCCTGGGAGAGACTCTGTTGTTATGGCACAAGACAAACTTTCTTTTTTCCTTTCAACTCTTCCATTTCTTGGAAGGGAGAGCCCCTGTACACTGTACACGTGCCCATTCATGTGCCTGCATCACACCTGCCCCTTGAACTGGGGAAGGCCTCAATGAAACCTTTGGTTTCTCATAACAGAAATCTCTTGTATCATCGGCTCAAGCTGTTCATGGGTGACGTCTACAGACAGTTTTGGAAAACCGGACTGGGTGTTATCTTCAGTTGGTGTCCTGGTGTCTCAGGAGAGGCAGCAGCTGCTTCTGGAAAACAGTTCCTCCCGTGGAGATATTGAAGGTAGGCAGAGTTACAGTTCCCCTCGAATGGACATCTGCTTTCTCCCAGCACCGGTAGCAGCTGCGGGTGGCAGCGACAGGAGCCAGCAGGCTGAGGCCTCAGGCACATATCACTAAAAATACTGCAATATGCTGGTTCTGGTGCACAACTCGTGTGCTGTAGGTGCCCAAGAGTCACTAAGAGCCATATAACGTATGTGTACTGCCTGAGTTGTGTATGTATGTAGCCGGTAAACAGCCAGCTCCTTTATACTCATTTTGTATGCCCCTGTTTTAGGATAAGCTACTTTTGCTTCCAGAGACTGGATTTTTCTTAGGAAATTCAATCCTTTACAAGCCATGGCTGGCTCCACATGTCTGCCGTCTGACTTGCAAAGTCTTTGGCTTTTGTTTTGTTGGACGTGTCTTCACTCTGCTTTGTTTGGTTTCTTCTCTTATCATTCCTTCTACCACTTCTTTACTTATTTCCCCCATTTTTACTTTATTGTCTTTTCTCTACTGTTATTTTTTGGGTTTTGTGCATAGTCCTTTCCTTTCTTCTCATGATTCCTTTCTTCAAACTCCTTATCCATTTTCCTCTGATTATCTGTCTTCCATCCACACTGTGTGTCTCTTCTTTTTTTTTTTTTTTTTTTTTTTTCCTCACAGGGGACATTTTCCTCCTGAACACCAGTAGGCTCCCAGATAGATGTGAGTTCAGCCTGCATAGCCCCATCCTGCCTGGGAGTTTGGACTCTTGCTTGCTGGAACTGGCCATATGTTCACAGGATGCTGTCCCTCTCCTCCAGAGGTTCGCAGTTGAAATCAGATATGTGGAGACAAACAGAAATATAATAATTTCTCTGAGAGTTGGCCATGAGGAGGATGCCGGGTAAGACAATCAATTTGCAGCTGTTTAGACTTTGAATTGCAGGGCAGCGTGGAGTCCTCCAGGCCACTGTTTATCAGTGTCTTCTCCCTTCTTGAGATCATTGCTGCTGTTACAGCAGAAAACGAAGGTAGAACTGAAAGGACTGAAGTGTGCAGCTTCCTGACAGGATGTCTGTAACAGTCCCAGGTTTTGTATGTCCTATTTGCAAAGAACACACTTGCTTAGGCCTCACTCTTTTCCCCTCACATTGGAAGGGTCAGGAGTGGTTGATTCTCTCACTGATGCTAGGACTACAGCTGTAAAATCCACTCAGTCCAAAGACTGCCTTAGCAACATGACTGGTATCTCTAAATATTCAAGGGGTCCTATCATTTTTTAGAAGAGTCACATTTCTCATTTTGAGGTAGGGTTAACATTACCTCTTTTGTAATTTCCTCCTTCTGTCTGCTAAGTTCAGGAGCATCCTCTTTTGCTTTATTTTTAGAGTTCACGGAGGTGAAAAGCAGAGGCTAGAGGTGAAAAGAGGTGAAGACAAAAAAAGAAAGTGCAGCAACCCTGGATCTTGTCCTGTATTCTCTTCTCTTTGATCTTCCCAGTGGTTTACTTTTCCATTCCTGCATGTAGCAGAATGCAGTAAGGAGGAGAAATGGGCAAAAGGAATGAATCACAACAGGAAAAGTAGGAGAAAAGTCCACGTGTCATCTGATTTTGCCACTTTCCATGTGCTTGTTTTTCCTTTGCTGCAATATGCCTTGTAAGAACCTGGGCCAGACACTCAACAGAGCTTTTCATTTCCATCACCTGACTGACTCCCATGGAGAACTTAAGCAATAGATCCCAGTTCTTGTTTTCTTTGAGTCCTTTGGCACTCCCCAGGCTGCCATGGAGATCTGTAGCCAAGACTCCTGGTCAGCCAAAGATAGCAGAGTTTGACTAAAAAAAGGTATTTATTTTCTTTCAGATCCCCTCCCCCCTCCTGCTTTTAGCTATTGCTCACTTCCTTCCTGGCTACTCCTTCCCCTTCTTTTTGCCAATTTCACAAGGAATCTGTTGCATTTTCTGGGATCAGTTTCTAATGTCCTTTTTTACTTATAACTGCCCTTGCTGCTCTGAGTACTTGACAAGCCTCTGCAACTGCAGCCACAGCTCCATTCCCCTCTATAAACTCAAAAAATACTCTTTTGATATATCTAGCTGACCAGACAGGCTTTGATCACAATCACTGCAGCATCTCTGGAATGGATCAGATATGTTGTTTAACAGCTTATTTGAGCACTGTAAAACAATTCTACATGAAATCAAGGATATCATCTCTCTCAAAGTGATGGCATTTAGATTTATTAGAACTGAGTTAGCTTTACTGGAAGTTGGCATAGAGACTGGTATTACTTTTTCTTAGTGAGTGAAATGAAGCACTGGTAAGCCTAGAGGGTTTAGTATTAAGGTTTTAAAGACAGAAGGTGTCTGAGTCCTGTTCTAAATCAAGATGGAAAGGAGGGATAGAAAAGAGACAAAACAAAGTTAGGAACCATGTTAGGCCAAATACCCTTCCTTTTTCCATTCATTACAGGGAAACTTTTAAAATCTCTGCACAATTCCAGAAAAATCTGAGCACACAGGCAGGACAAAAATTTATTTCTAACACAGTGACTGAGCTGCTTCTTACTAGGCAAGTAGTCTGAAATGAACATTCTCTCCATGATTAAGATTTTAACAACATTGGTTGTTAAGAAGAGACACCATCCTGAAGTGTTCCTGCTTTCCAGGGGCTTTCCATAGGGAGTGAGAGTTCTACAAGCTTTTCTGTGTTAACCAAACACTGCTGCACAATTTGGAGCAGAACAAGGAGGAAAATGAGCAAATGACCTTGAGATAGAAACCTACGTGCAGCACATAGTTTAAACATTGACAATTACTACCAAGGGATTGTCTTGAGATCAGAGTAGAAACTTAGATTTAGGAAAAAAGCTAGGTGGCACTTCTTCAGAAAATCCTGCTTCAGTCCCTTTGTCACTCCTCGATTCCAGGATCAAGCTATACTTCATCACAAATTACAGCTGCACCAGACCACTTCAGTGAACTGTCCTCTTTCTGGACCTAGAAATCTTCTCCTGATGGCGTTTCCTCCTTCAGGATGCATCAGCTACATGGCTCCCAAAAGCTTAGATATATGTCATATGTGAGAGAAAGTTGCTGTCCTGTCCACCTCACTAACTACTAGGATTTATCATTAAATTGGTAGAATTGAGGCTGACACTCGTTTTTTCACATAAATACCTTAGTGAAAGAACAAAGAAACAGATGGACCTTCAGATACCATGTCCTCTGAACAAGTAGGGCAAAGTCGCAGTATTTATTGTTATACACCACATGTACAGAGTGTGGGTATTCTGAGTTACTACCATTTGAGGAAGAACCACTGAGGGAGTGAGGTGTTTGAAATTCTATATATTTACAAAAAATACATAACATTATATTTCTCATTATCTCCATAGAGCTTGAACATCAAGAGCTTGTAGCTTTGCTTGCAAGCCTGAGCCTTCTTCATCTGGCACTTGGCTCACAAAGCTGTCTTCATTTTCTCAGGGTTGCAGTTACAGTGCTTGTTTAGGTCACATCTAATGTCTTTTTTACTATTTCGCTTATCCCACCTTTTGCTCTTTACCATGCAGACCCAGAAACAGTCACAGCTGAAAATTCTTCTGAGTCGGTGTGCTTCTGTTTTGAATGGTTTCACATGCTTGTGTTTGTTGTTGACCACAATTATTTCAGTGTTGTCAGCCGAAACTGTTTCAGTAAAGGGTTAGTTTCTTTCACTCTAAGTACTCACACTTCAGTGAAAATAAAAAAGCATCACCTGGGGCAGGGGTAAACTTTTCCCTTTCTGTGGTCGATAAGCCAAGTTGATTTTGTTCTGGGTTTTTTTTTCTGAAATATAAGGCACTGGCCATGGTGGTCTTGGTAGGTCAAAAAGCAAAAAGTTCATGGCCACGTGCACGCATAGGTTTTCAGTTAGCCGACCTCACAAAACAATTATTGCTTAGTTTTCACATCTTCCCCTTTTTGGGGGGAGTGGTGGTGCTAAAATGCCCTGCCATTCTCTGAGACACTTGTAGAAACTTATCATCTTTGACACCTCTGTTCTACTAATGTGGTTGTTTTTTATCCACAAAAGTTATTTAACTCCTACTATCGTACATGGAAACATTGCCATATAGCTAATCTGAATGTCTAGGAACACGTATGGTGATTTGAGTTTCATAAATTAGGTGTCCAACCACATAAGCCTTTGAAAGGTAGTAGTCTGGTAAGCGTCCTCAGAAAATGCCTAATATGTACTGACAACAATGAGCACAGTTATTTCAATTAAAAAATGCAGCTAGAAAAGGAGAGGCTGTCCAGCCATTATGTAAGGCCATGATTTTTGAATGCTAATCTGGGAGTGTTATTTACTGTCCCTCATGCTTCTCTTGAAATTGGACCCAAGAATACACTGGGTCACATAAGAACCCACTAACTGGTTGGTGAAAGCAAGAGGGGTAGGCATGTGTTCTGCTCTCTCATCTATTTCTTTTTAAGTCAAATGTCTAGAAATGGATGTTTGTGAAGACTTGCAGGAAACAGTTCCCTGTATGTAGAAAAGTAATGTAAAGCCTCTAATTTGTATGTTCACTGATTGAGCCTAGAAGCATTTAGCATATATATCTTTGTGCAATAACCCATGCAGTGAGTCCCCCTAATTCAGAAAAGGTTTTAGCTTTCCTGTTCAGCTTTATTGAATTTTTCACTCTTAATGAAGAAATTGTTGTTCTTAATATTAAAAGTCTATCTTAAAATTAACGATCAGTTACCTTTGTTGGATAGGGAAAGGCATGGCATAGAAAGGATTGGTAAGGAGGGGCAGGAAAACTTTTGCTCAGCAGAGGAGATTCAGAGGCTAATGAAAATCAAAAGTTGAAATTATAGGTTTGCAGGGTGAATCTTGAATTCTCTTGCCTTAAGCATCAAGTTGCTTGCAACTCCAAACTTTCTACCCATGCAAATTTTTCAAAATTATGTCAGACTGTGATAGCCCTTCCATATATACAGATCAATTTTAACATCTCTATTTAGAAGAAGAGTAATATTACCTCGTTACTTGAGATCTAGTTTGACATAAAATCAATAGTAAAGGTATTGCCAAGCTTGGCATATCTGAAAGCCTGCTGCAATGATCCATCTTCTGTTAGATCGACAATGGTCTTCGTTCCTGATTCCATTAAGAAAATTAAATTGGCTCTGACTAGCCCCTGTTTGGATAGTGGGACCAAGCAAAGACAGTGTAATTATTTACAGCATTAGAAATCTTGCTGCAGTTGGATCTTGGGGGCGAGGCTTTCTCTGAAGGGGAATACCTTGATGATGATGAGACTCCATACACAGAAGTATTTTGGGTGATGCAAAGCTACTTGTCATTTTTGCAGTCTCTGAATGCTTGCCAGCTTTTGCTGTGGTGCTATAAATGGAGTCAAATTTCAGTACTAGAGATATTTTAGTGCAGAACTAGAATGTTTTATAAGACCTTAGGGCTCTGACTAAGAAGAGCTGCCAGTTCACACAAGTAGTGGTTTAAGATAGTGGCCTTGCTCTTCTACCAGATGCCACCACTCTCCCAGCAGAGATGGCAGAATGGACAGTGTGTCTTTCTCAGTTGTGACATTTCAGAGGTTGGTTTATTGACTGTTCTGGGTTTGTGTGGTGGGGTTTTGGTAGCAGGGGCGGGGGCCGCAGGGCCGGCTCCTGTGAGAAGCTGCCGGAACCTTCCCCGGCTCCAAGTCGGACCCGCCGCTGGCCCAGGCCGAGCCCATCAGTGGCAGCGGTAGAGCCTCTGGGAGAACACATTTAAGAGGGGGGGAACCTGCAGTGAGTAGTGGGGTTGGAATGTGAGAGGAACCCCTCTGCAGACACCGAGGTCAGCGAGGAAGGAGGAGGGTGAGGGGCTGCCCCTGCAGCCCGCGGTGAGGCGGCAGGCTGTCCCCCACAGCCCACAGAGGGGAGCGGGGGAGCAGATGCCCACCTACAGCCCGGGGAGGAGGACACCAGAGCAGGGGGATGACCCCCAAGATGGCCGCGACTCCATGGGAAAGCCTGCGCTAGAGCAGTCTGTGCCTGAAGGGCTGCAGAAAGGACCCATGCCAGGGAAGTTTGTGGAGGAGTGTCTCCCGTGGGAGGGACCCCACACTGGAGCAAGGGAATGGTGAGGAGTCCTGCCCCTGAGGAGGAAGGAGCGGCAGAGACAGCGTGTGACGAACTGACCCCAACCCCCATTCCCCGTCCTCCTGAGCTGCTGGGGTGGGAGGAGGGAGAGAAAATGGGGAGTGGGGTTGAGCCGGGAAGGAGGGAGGGGTAGGGGGAAGGTGTTCTAAGATTTGGATGTACTTCTCATTACCCTTGTTTTGATTTGATTGGTAGTAAATTAAATTGATTTTGGTTTTTCCCCAAGTTGAGTCTGTCTTTTGCCCACGACCATAAGTGGTGAGTGATCCATCCCTGTCCTTGTCTCAACCCACAAGCTTTTCTTTATATTTTCTCCTCCTCATCCCACTGGGGCTGGGGGGGGGACGACTGAGCGAGCGGCTTCATGGTGCTTTGTTGCCAGCTGGGCTTAAACCACGGCATTGACTTAGATCGCCAGTGGTTTTCATTTATTTTGATATACCAGGCTATAAATGGCAAGTTCCAAAGTGTCTGGTTCATAAACCATGGAGGATTCAGGTGCAGCAGCTGAACTAGTCATTGTTTTCAGCTGTGGGGCAGTAATCTCTTTAGTTGCTACTACTAAATATAACACTGGTTGTGAATCAGAGGCTGTGTGCTACAGGTTCCTGCGCTCAGGGGTGTGATAACACTGGTGATACTGTGATGCCTCAGCTGTGGGGTGGGTTGTAACTTGGTGGAGGTACTAGAACTATGTCTCAGTGCTTGAAAGGTCTAGTACACTTAATAGGTAAATTCAAAAGATTTAAAGATTGTTCTTACCTTCAGTGGCTCATTGAACCAATTTGATTAAGGCCCGTTGATTTTTGTGGCCAACAGGATGCAATGGAGTGATGAACAAAGCTGTGTCATGTAGCAGAAGTGATTCAGTTCTGTGTCAGTGCTGAACGGTCTCAGATGCTGTGCCACAGTGTGGCGGGGGGATATATTTCTAAGTGTATTTATAAGATACATCTATAAGTGCCAGACATTCCTGAAGCTGCCCTGTAATACAAAAGAAAAGTAAAGCAGTCATTCTCCTTTGTTGGACAGTAGAGATGGTGCGGTTGTGGTTCAGGGCTGGACATTTCTGAAGCTGACTGAAATTATATTGAACTATTGAATATGATACGATGGGACAGGAAACAGGATAATTAGGGTCATCCTGATGAGAGGAGCTCAACTTCAGATGAGTATAGGGTATCTGTGGGTATTTATGTGTGTGTACAATGGTGAAAGTGGAAGATGGGGGTATGCCATAGAAGAGATAGTAAGAAACTCTCACCAGAAAAAGGTACATAGCTGATTTGTGGAGGGAAGAATGAGTAAGATAACAAATCAGTGGCAAGCAAAAGCAGAAAGGGTGATAAAAAAAATTAAAGTTGCTTTGGGTTTTTTGCAAGTTGCAAAGCAGGTGATCTGTGACTTTTAGGTTGTGTCCAGCAGAGATGTGTTTGTTGTCCGGGTGTTGCCTTCTAATGTGTTTTTGGTGCAGGACAAGGACTAGATGGTCGCTTCATGGCAGCTGAAGGCATTTCCCAAATGAAAAAGTAATACTAGGATCAGAGCCTGAGCCACCTATCTTAACACTGTGGCTTAGTCTCCTTATCATCCCACTGGCACTGACTTAGAGTCACTCATCCAGGGTGGCCCCAGCAAAAATGGTAGCATGTAGCCTGTGGGTAAATTTATCTCTGTCTGGTACTCTTTTCAGAAAAGAGCTTAGAGCAAGGATTCCTTTGTCACTATCCTTGCTACAAACCCTTTACAAAATAATAACATAGTTTTAACTGTATTTTATTGTCTTGTTAACATGAGGTAGTAGGACAGTCTTAAAAAAATAATAATTTTTTAAAAATATATTTATGAATCCTGCTGGATTTTTTTAATGACACCTGGATACCCTGACTTCCATCAGACTGATTTGAATTAAGTACTTTGAAAATTCCTATTTGATATCTCTCTCTAGCTTTCAATGCCTAACAACCATCTTTAATTAGAGTGCGTGGGACCATCTGTCTTTCTCTGAACTGCCACAAGTGCTGCACAACTGAGAAACCTTTGCTGTATAGGGTCTATGGCACTTGTTCAGTGGTGAAATGTAAATTGCCAGAGCAATCTGCATTTTCTGGAACACCACTTCTCTTCTTCCCCTTGCTTTGTGGGTGCACTCTAGTTGTTAAGCCAGGAGATTAGACAGAGAATGCACAGAAAAAGGTCCTCACACTTGACACAACCAAGAAACATTCAGGGCCAGACACTTACTTCCAGGGCATACAATGTCAGTGTTAGCTTGAGTTGATCCAGAGACTTGTGCAGCTGCTTGGTTGATCTGTACTTGCAAGAACAAACAGAACACAACCATGTATGTGGAAGGCACATATTGGGGGCGGGGGTGTCCAAAATTGGTGGTAATTCAAGCCCCATTTTAACCTAAGAATCATTGGGAATGCTTGGATCTTTTCATCATTAGCAATAGGATCTGCAGCAAAGATAAATGAGCATGAGCTTGTTAGACTGAACATCACTTTTTTATATTAATATCTGTTTGTTATGTTGGCGCTTACATTCATCAACCTATTCCTCATGTGGATACTATTACTTCTATTTGGTACAGTGCAAAATCTTTATGCTAGAGACTCCATGGATTCCAGTGTGCTGTGTGTATGTCTGATAGCTCTTTGATGTCTTCTAGGATGAAATGGAAATACCTGATAGCCCAGATTGGCCGAATAGAAAGACCTTTTAAAATCACCTTGCTGTATTCAAACTGTGGAGCACAAGATGTTGCGGTACTAGCAGTGGGCTCCTTGCAACTCAGGAACTGCTTTCATGGTATGTTGCAACAGTCAGGTTTGGAATAACCAAATGCAGTCAGAAAAGAGCAGCATCCTCACCAAATTTGATGAGTGTGATCAGGGAGTTGGACAGATGGGATTTAAATGAAAGCTGAGTCTCCTCTGGGGTTTCTGGCAGTGCTTACCTGTCAAGGCTCACATTTGCCTGTGTTTTATGTGTGTGCACACATATGTACATGCTCCGAAGGCAGGGCTGAAGCTCAGAATTATAGAACTGATTTAAGTCATCCTCTCTGCTTTTCGGCTTTGCTTTGCTTGATCTTTGTATGAGAAAACAACAGGGCTTATGCTGCATCCAGCAACAAGGAGGGAAAAAAAGTCTTTGCCTAGATTATTTTGCCATTTAATATTTTTCTTTCTGAAATAATCAAGAACAAAAGACTACCCTGTGTCACTAAAGCCTTTTCCATACTGGGGCTCTATCTTCCAAATCTATAAAACACCCCAAACATTGATCTACATTGGTCCATGGGGTCTGTTTGCTACTGCCAGGCTGAGAACTTCTGTCTAAAATGAAAATAATTGGCATGTAATTATTCTTTCCAAAGTACTCCGAAATCCTCAGTTTTACCTGGCACTTGCAGTCCTGTTGCGAATGTTGTGCAAATGATCCTCAGTAGCTGTGCAGAACCTTGCTAATATCATTTAGGCTTCTTGGAAGTATAAGAGTCTGTCGGCACAGGCAGCCTGCAGGTTGGAGACATAATCACCTTCACTTCCTGGTTTTCATGCATTAATATAATGCTATTGCCTCCATTTTGCAGACACTGTAGAAATAGGTTGGAATGTAATGTGAAAAGAGAATACTGGTTTCACAGAGCTGTTTCATAATATATCATGAGACTGGTTTTGATCATATTAGAGATTTAATTTTATTGTAGTCATTAATCTTTTAATTTAACAAACATTATCTTTTTAATGTAATGAGTTTTTGACAGTCATGGAGTTTTGAGGAGATGCATACAGCCTGAAGGACTATGCTAAACACTCAGACCCTAAATAAGCTGATGCACGTACCCAGCACAACACAGTGACATGAAGAAATACTATTTCAGACTGTGTACCTGGATTGCTGCAGAAGTGTCCTTTTCTCTTTCTTCTGGAATTGGTTCCCTAACTTTTGCATTTTTTTCCAGAGCAGTAACTATCCCAGTGGAACTTCTGTGCAGAGCTCTGCTTAAGGGGAGCAGGTTCAGAAGAGCCCTACACAAACCTGCAGGTCCGTAACGGACCCATGCGCGCACACATCCACAGGACAGGCTGGGTGCATTAAGAATCATGCTTTTGGGAAATATCAGACTTAAAAATTATGTTCAGCCTGGTCACTGAGTACTTGTGCAGTCAGTCAAATGCTCCCGGATTATAGCTGACTAGACTAGCTAGGGTGCATGAGTAAAGTTTCTGCAAAGCGAGTCGACTTGCTGGGGAAGCAGCTATCATCTTGGGCTGGATGCCGCAGAGCTGGCACAGAAAAGCGTCAGCAGCATGAGTGTTAGTTAAGCCTGAGTCCCAATAGGGCATAGCAATGTGTCTGTCAGGACCAGAGCTAACTGGGTATCTGCCTCCAGCAGCAGAGGGTCATGCAGCATGCCACGGCTGCCTGCCAGGTGCACAGTCATGTGTGCAGAACTGAGGAGCACGCCACAGTAGGAAACTGCAAGGTCCTTCATAAAAAAAAAATCCAAAAAGTGATTATCTAAACACAGCAGAAGACAGTACATGAGAGAAAAAGTAGCAATAAATTTGGTCTCCAAGAGAGCTGAGGTGATCTGCAGGAATGTCATGCTGGATAGACATCTACATGGTAAAAAGCAGAGATAAGTATCATTTGTGACCCAAAGGACACTTTTTGACATCCTACATGTGAAGGCTGATACACGTGAAGGGTCGTACACATTCTGCCAACTCATGTCTGGGTTTCTTTAACTTTTTTCCTTTAGATAAAGAAAACCAAGATCTTTCTATTTATGACAAAGGCTCCACCTTCCCCTGCCTTCATGGAGGCTGTGTCAGCCACCTACAAATCTGTGAATTCCTCAGTGATTGCCCTGCCAAGGAGCAGGAAGGGGTGAGGTGTGGTGAGTATGTGGCATGGCACTTTGTGGGAACCTTCATCCCATTAGAAGAAATAATTTTGAATGAAAAATAAGTTAAATTGATTCCATCTCTAGATTAATTCAATGTTTTGCCTCCTGAATTAATTTAGCCTATTTACATTAATTGGATACCAAGATTCCCTTTGAAAATTCACCCTTTATAGGACAAAATGGATTTGGGATGTTTGGTTTGGGTTTTTTAAGCATTTCAGTAAGGAGCTCAATGACGTGCCTTTCATAGTTGCTGCTACTTCAGAGGAAGGCAAAACCTTATTTACATGTCTGCAGCTGAGTGAGAAATTCCTTCTGGACCCGAGGTCTGAACCTCCCTTCAGTGGAAAGTGCTGGTCATCTTTCTAGTGCCAGCCACAAACACGGTCATAAATCTGTCCCTCCAAGATCCCATTTAAGAGTTCTTCTTGCACTTCAGGACAGAGAAATCCCCTGACTCAGTATAGGTGGTGCTAAGAAGCATTATTTAGCTTTGTTGCAAGTACAGTGGCAGAGATCTAAAGCAATCTGTTGATTGGCCTTCTTTCAAGTGGACACAGAAACTTTGTGATGCCTGCAATTTCACATGCAGCAAGGCCTTTACAAACATATGGCAGTGATTTACCATTCTTTAGATTGTGGGAACTGCAGTTTTGTACAGTATCTAGAGCAGGACAGAACTGCAAAGTCTCCAGAAGCAAAGTGCTGGCTTTCTAATGGTGACTCTGGAAATAAACAAATGAGACATATTACTATTTTGACATTGAAAAACTGTGTAGCATACGTTGGATAGCTTAGACGACCACAATGAGTTTTGAATTCTGCTGCTGTTTGTGTTCTTCTGTAATCAAGTTTCTCCTATTTTCCTGCTTTTTCTTATTCTCCATTGTAGACAGTCTTCCAGAGGGCTCACATTGCTCTTTTGAAGAGGGTCCGTGTGGCTGGACACTGAATGAAACTGCAGCATCTCCTTGGTCTATTCGGGGCTTTACTGATATGACTCAAGATGACTCATTTGTAGGGTCTACCTTGCAAACCACTGGTGGTAGGTTCCTCATAGTTTTCTCTTACTCTGCGTGTGTGTGTGTATGTATATATACAATACCCCTGACTTTAGTTTTTTTAAATTGCTTTAAAATTTTTGCCATCATTGGCAAATGAACTTTAGCATTAGTATTATCTAAAATGACTTTAAATGTAGCTAAAGGTAACTTTTGAACATGGTTCAAAACTTTATATGAAACAAGTTCTGCAACAAAGTTAACACAACTGTTGGAGACTAGGGTTCTCCTTCACGTTAAAAAAAAATATAGAATGAATTCTTTTTTCTCTGTGTATACTTCTTCCTTCCTTCTTCTTCTTATGAGCTATGCAACTGCAGAGTACTTCAGCAGCAACATACCTGCTGCATCACAAAGTAAAAATTGCCAAACAGAACTAGGCAGCTTGTAGAAACAAATCTTTTGCAGACTGTTGCCAGACTCTGCCAGTGGGTTAGGAAGAGCATCACGTGTAAGCGTATCCCAAGACCAAGTGATCATACACATTCTGTGCCATGGAATACCGCAATAAAAAAAAAGTCACATAATTTCCAGAACTGTCAGCTTGGTAAATAAGAAGAAGGGATGCCAGACCCTCACATGTTCAGGTTGAAATTCAGAAGCGTTAGCACAGATCAGTCTTGCCTCACAGTTCTCTGTCAAAATGAAGGGGGTTCATGAGTGTCTTGTTTGTCTCTTGAGAGCTTGTATAAACTGTCCCTGGGAACAAAGACTACAAATAAGCTCTTCCAGCCAAGTGTTTGTCTCAGCAATAGTCATTGATGCTAATGGTGTAAGAATTAGGGCTGATCAAGAGTCCACTGTAGATTGGTGTGAGCCCCTGTGTGGGAAGATACTTGAATGGTGTCTGAGGTTTATGCACTCATGTTGCAGGAAAGGGTTTGGGATGTTGACTTTTGTGCTGCTAAAATCTACCAGAGCGCTTATTACATCCTCACTAATAGATTTGCTCCCAAGCCACGCTTGTCAACTTACTTACATTGTACTTCAGCACAATGATGTTAAATTATTTCAAAAGAGTATAAAAAAAAGCAAAACATCATCTTGTCTTTTCTGACTCACTTTTCCCTTCACAGGACACTTCCTCTACCTGCGAGCAGACAGCAATCAGACAAGCGGTATGGCCAAGGCTTACAGTACCAGTTTGCCAGCCAGTATTGCCACTGAAGACTACCAGGTATATCACTCTGTCTTAGCATCTTTGTGGAGTTAATCAACAGGCTGTAGGCACTGCTTGCACAATTAGCCAATTCTCCTGTGCCTCTAGACTGCACACTCTACAAAACACTGGAAGGCAGGAGAGTTGGCTATATACTGCTTAGCTAGCTACTTGTTGAAAACTGGAAAGGAGACATGAGGTGCATCCCCAGCAAGTGTAAGCAGGAGCTCCAAATCGAACTCCTCAGTATGGAAAACTCCCCAGGCTAACTGTAGCTACTATTCCTCTGAAGGGTACCCAGCACCTGAACTGTATGGGGTGGCCTTGGTTTATAGGAAAGGGACCTGGCTGTCTGGGCTGTTGAGCCATTCAGTATACCTGCTGCTGAGACTTCTCTTCAGAAATTCTGCAATACTTTCATAGGAGTTAACAAACTTGGCAGTTTCACTGAGAACAGGAGTGTGAAGTTATTAGGCATTAGATTTTTCAGGAATAGATGAAGATAATAAACTTCTGTTCACATTCTTTAGGAATTTCAAAAGGTGAGGGCAACCTGGCATGGATAAAATCATATAACCTGCCTTCAGCCCAAATCTCTACCGAGAATGAGGGGAGCTCTGAGGTGCTGGAATTAAAAATATTAAATAATATTGTACTCATAACACTTAGGAAAATTAAGCTGCAAGTTTGAGCTGGAGTCCAGCCCTGCTAGGGGAACACAGAAAACTTTGATGCCTCCTAATTAGAGCTGGCAAAAGAAATACAGTGCAGGTGCCAAAAACGTAACTTCAGCATTTATATTTATTTATAAATGCAGGTCAAGTTTGCTGGGTAGTTCCAACAAAATAAAATGTGCTTGGAGCTAGGTTCACAAAACCAGGAGGAGGAGAAACGGTAACTGTTGGTTATGGTGTACAGGTCACAGGAGATCTGGACCCGTTCTCTCCTCCACTGGCAAGGATTCAACCCATATTTCAGGAGCAAGGAAGTTCCCGTGGTTGTCCTTTGCAGTGCATACATGTGTGTTCTCCCTTTCCTGCTGGTGCTGGTAGTCTCTGTAATATAAAGAGCAGCTGGGCGCTCTAAGCAGTGGTGGAAATAGCAGTTCTCTCTTGCTCTGTGGCAAAGTGGAAGTGGTCACTACAAAGAAAGGGGAATGAGTCCTGCTTCAAAATATTCATTGGCCTGGTGATCAGGTTGCTCACCTGTCATATGGGTGCTATGGTCCAGATGGTGCCTATGACTTGGAGCAAGTATATGGATTGAGGTTTCCTGACTCTAGAGACAGCCTAATTCCTCATTTCAAGTGCATTTGGGGCAGAACAGCTCTCTCCTCAGGGTACTTTTTTTCCCTATGTAGTGCCTGGGTATAGCTTCAGCTATATCAGTGTGACATATTAACCTTGGTAGTTACAATGGAAATCCTTAAAAGATTTAAACTGTGGTTCAAACCCTTTCACAGGAATCTTTAAGTTGGTGAGAACGCTGAAGAGGAATGCAGTTAGGATTGTTTTTCTGCAATAACCTAACTGTAGTAGAAGCATTTAATGATAAAGTATTTCTTGAGTTTAAGCCTGTGTTCCTCTGCTTTACTACTTTTTGCTCCTGAAGGAGATAACAAGGAAACCAGTGCTTTCTCACCCAGATGGTCTCTGGGTCATGGATATTTTTGCCAGTGGTTGAAGAACAGCTGCCCAATGGGAATGTCATTCAGGGTCTCCACCAAGAAAATTCTATGCTAGGAACAGCGATGCATCATACGCAAGCAATGAGGAGGCCCTAGTGGTGTGCGTGCTTACACAGTTTGATCCAAGATCAAAGGTTTGGTGTCTCAAATCCCCAGGGAGGGGAGAAGTGAGTGCCTTTCCCTTTTTACCACAGGATACCATTCTTTTTCTCTTCTTCCTCTATTACAGATCCAATTCTCAGTGCATGTTTTTGGCAGCTACAATGGTACCATCTCCTTCTCAGTCAGGGAAGAGATACAGGAAGCTCCAATCACCTTGCCAATGTGGGAAAGGGCAGGGACCTGGAGTGACCACTGGTTTCTCATCACCTTACCAATGCCAGTGCTTCAGAACCGGTAAGAGCACCACTGGCAGCATCCAGGGTTATCCCTAGAGATTTAGTAAACTGTTACTGTCTTTGTTGTGAAGCATCACTTTCATTCTTGCCTTCTTCCAGGGCCACTTCTACGGAAAAAATTATAGGAGTACTGCAATTCTGCCTGCTGAGGAAATATTGTCATACGTACATATATTCGTACACATACACAGCTTAGCTCAGCACAAGCCCACACTGTGTGTCTTCACTTCCATGCGGCCTCAAACAGTGCTTAGGTATTAGGAATAGCAAGTGTCTGTACTAGAACGATTTTACCAATCTGAGAAAGCTAGTACACTCACAGTGGCAAAGTGCTCCCAGTAGGGAAACAGCTATGTTAGCATAGCTGCACTTTGTACTCCCACAGTAAAAACAGGCATGTGAGTCAAATGAGTGGTAAAACTACAGTTTAGCCAATACAACTCTCTAGTCTAGGATCTATACCAATGCAGCCTAGGCAGCTGGAGATCATTCATTGCCACATCACTGATGCAACAACATCAGGAAAAGACCATTGCCCAAATCTGCCTTGCACTAAAGTTTTCACAGTTTTAGATGTGAAAATACAGCGTGACATTCGTTTTCAAATAAAGTCAAATATTGAAGATTCAAAGAATTTCAACCCAATCTAATTTTAATCTAGTATTTCTCCTCCCTCACCCAGTGTCACTTGATCTCAAGCCAGGTTGTTGGTGTTGGCAGCAAGGTGTTTTGCATGACATAAATGGTTTTTAAATTGCTCCAATCTGGTTTTTTGCATCTTCCTCAGGAAGGCCTATTTCATGTGACACTTAATACAAAAAAAATCTTCAAAGTCTATACAGTGAATATTACAAATGGAAAAATATCGACCTGATATTGGCAATAAATAATGTCTCAAAACTTTACGGATTAGAAGGTGTGAGGGGATTCCTTTTAACTTCAAATATGCTCTGCATCTTTGTATAAAAGGCTAAGTGATTTGAGTCTGGAAGTGATAGCAACTCAGACCCAAGCAGCAGAAAAACTCAGACAGAGAGAATATTGTTCCACCCTCTTTCTAGTTTAATTTCATTATTATCTTTGGTCTCAGCATTATCATGTGTTCACCATACGTACCTTTGCCATGAATTATTCCTTTAGGATAGGCTAGGTCTGCATGCTGGCAGTGTATTCAATATTCATGTCTGACACACTCTGGAGCCCTGTGGATTAGCACCTGTTTAGTTCTACATATGTAAAAAAGTATGACCAGTGTATTTGTCCAGAATAGCTCTTTTCCCCAGGCACTTTCATGTGGACCTAACCACAGCAGAGTCATAGACTCATAGAGTGGTTTGGGTCCTTAAAGATCATCTAGTTCCAACCCCCCTGCCATGGGCAGGGACACCTTCCACTAGAGCAGGTTGCTCCATCCAACCTGGCCTTGAACACTGCCAGGGATGGGGCATCCTAGTCCTAGGGCTCTTCAAGGTTTTTAAGACCTTCTGCCTCCTCTGATACACTGTCCCTTATGCTTGTTCCCTGAAGCCTCTGATTTCGGCATCAGCCCTCAGTTCTGAAGCAAAATGGGTCTTCTGTGGCAGGAGGGAATGGACAGCAAGGGGCTTTAGGGAGCACTAGTCAGCACTGCATGAAAAAAATTGGTATTCAAATACTGTAATGTTTGAAAGAGTTGAGCACTTAGACTAAATGAAAGAAGTATGTAGGTCAGGCATGCATGTATTATGACAGTCTGTTTCAAGTAGTTCCATCTCGTTTCACTTCATGTAACCTTTCTGTATGCCTTTAAAACTGATGCGGCACAACAGTGACAGTCACTGTGGGTGAGGCTGGAACTGTTCAATCTAGCAAGCAGACCTGTGCTACCTGAGCTAGCCAAGTGACTAACAGAAATAACAAGCTGTCATTTGCTGCAGTAATGTATAGCAGAAACAGAAGCAGCACACACTTTACTGGAAGATATTGCAGCTATTTGCCCCACGTGAGGAAACCCTGGTCATTGTGCTCCCAGGACTTAGGCTCCATCCCAGGCCTCTTGCCTTGTTCCTTCCATGCTCTGCTCTTTCTGTTCTGTCTGACCTGCTTCTGTGAGCACTTAGTGCCTTTCTTCCTTGTTTTCATATACTCGGTCTCTCTTCCTTCTCCTTCAAGCTCCCATTTGTGAACCCATTTTATCTGTCTCATGCTTCCAGTTGTAATTTCCCTTTCTGAACTCCTCCCTGCTTCTTGTTTCCATCTCTCTTCGAGCAGGTGCTATGTCTCTGTGTGTTGGGTTTTTTATTAAGTCTGACTCCCTTCCCTGCACTTCCATTCCCTTCTCCTCCTAGTTATCTCTTGTGTGCTTTTATTTCGATGATCCCAGACCTACAGTAAAGGTTTATTCCCAGTCTTCCTGTTTGACTGGCTATTTGTTTCTCTCTGTAGATCTCAGGCCCAAACCCCCTGCACAGCAAGTCAAGCTCCCCTGCTGTAAAGTTCCCAGGGAGCTCCCCAGCCTCTCCAAGATGCCACTTTGTTCACTCTGGATTCAGTTTAGGCAGCTTTTTTCTCCTATTTGGCCAGGATGAGCAAAAGAAAGAAGGGTTGGGGAAGAAAAAGTGTATTCATTAATCTGGAAGCGCAGTTCTCACTTCACATAGCTGAGGCAGGACCTGACACAGTTCATAACAATACTGCCATGGAAAGTACCATTTAACCCCAGACTTGAAGATATCCAGGGAAGAGGAAACTGCAGGATTATAAAAATTCTACCAGCCATGGAAGTGTCAGGGATTTTACATTTTCAAGGACATTTTACTAAAATTTGAATAGATTATCATTCAAATGGGAAAAACCCCTCATCCCTGCCATGTGAGTCTCTGCCTCACAGATGTCAGATCCCACTTCCAATACCTGGTAGCACAGACCAATGAAAAGTTGTCAGCATTTTCGAGCATGGTCAAAATGATGAACTCCTACATTGCCTCATCCTCAACACTGGCAAGACATTTTGACTGCTAGGCAAGTCATACCAAATCACCCAAAATAGAAAAGTTCAGCCTAAATTTGCTTAAGTTTGGTGAAGTTGCAAACAATTGTAAACAGAGGCATATGGTGAACGTTGCTGTACAATCTTAGTACAGTTTGGTATAAAGCTCCATGAATTACTTTTCTGTATATCTGTGGGTGCTGGCAGCTTTCCTTCTTAATGCAAACTCCAGCAATTCTGCGTTTAGGGAATTTTTTAGTACAGAGTTTGGGCTGGCCTGGCATGTCATTTTCCTGTATCCTGAATCTTCAGGAAACTCCTGTCCTTCTCTTGCTAAATGAAAGGGCGGTATTTTTCCCTGGTTCATTGAAACAATGAGAGCCAGTAGCAAAGTAGGTGGGAGGGGACAGATCACACAAGGAGAAGGGGTAGACATGAACTGCAAACGAATAGTTGCTGTAGCAGGACATGAACTGCTTCATGGGCCCAGAAGTAGAGAAGCCTTAGCGGATAGAAGGAGGCAGCCATGGAGGGGATATATAAGTAGTTTTTAGCAACAGCTTTGCCCAGTGAATTTATTTCTTAGGAGAGAAGGAAGACAAACTACACAGTTTGCTGATCAGCCTCCCAGCTGGGCATCTAGCTACTTGGAAAACTGCTTCTGGTGATCAGCTGGCAAATTCACTCACTTGGTTCACACAGGGAAAAAGGTTGCTATCAGAAGAAAATCAGACAGGCAGAAGACCAGACATCAGAGAGCTGGAGAGTGTAATATGCTGAAGTCAGCAAAATGAGCTCAATGAGCAGGAACACTGGAAACCCCCCTGGCTCACACAGCACAGAGTTCAAAAGGCAAATTCCTCCCCCTTTTCTGAAGTTATGAGGAAAGGGAGGCATACAGAGCCCAGAGCTTATGAGATGTCTATTCTCATGCACTGGAAGAGGGGGGTCATTCCCCAGGCTCCCACAGGTACTCCGCTGGAGAAGAAATCTATCTTGTAGCACAGTGCCGTGGGCCTTCTCCTGCTCTGACTCTGTGGATGAGATGCAGCAGATTGACCTGACCAAGGGTACACTGCCACATGGGTGCTTTAACTAAAGGGTAGGCTGTGGTGCTGTATCTATGGCTGTGGGCCCTTGAAGTGCCCTAGTCCTGGGCTCAGGGTGCTGTGACTTTCCCTTCCATCAAAAGGCTGGGGGAATTACTGTCTTGTGTCAGTGGGCTTATGTACAAGGTCTCAAAATGCAAAAGTATTGCTCAACCTGCTAATAAAGAGGCCGGTTTCTGTAGGAAGCGGATCTAATGGCAAATTCCCCTGCTAACCCCATAGCTAAGAGAGTGGTCATTCAAGAGACCCTTGATTTGCATTTGCTGCACCAACATTTACTCCCAGAGTGCTCAGATGCTGTAGGTGTGAATGCTTTCATTTAAGCACGAGGGGCCATTCTCGGATTGAGGTAAAAGAAGCTTATCCCTAAAGATTTTGGTGCAGCTATGCAACATTATATTAAATGTGGATATGGACCAACATTTGGCTGGTGGGTGGAATACGCACATGTACTTTATTGCCACTAATTTGGGACAAGTGTGTTTGTAGGCTGAATGATTAATGTGTTAGGCAGGTCAGTGCTTGATCTCTCATAAATCATTGAGCTTCACCAGTGATAGCAATTGAGGTGCTCTCTATATGCTTTTAATAAGCTCTAAATGGACTGGACATCAGGCATCTGTTTATTTCTGAAATTTAATGAAAAACTATTCAGTCCTATCCATTAGAAGGAGATCCTTCAGTCCATTTTCTTTCTTCCTTGTGAATTCAGAATGTGATAATGCACGTGGGATATGACAGACCTCCTAGATAAGTAGGTAAACACCTGGTCATGGTGGGAAAAGATGAGACACACAGAAAGCGAACACTTCAGGGAGTTATGGATGAAATTTAAAATGTCCTGACCTTCAGCTGAAATAAACTCATGTTACATTGGCTGAGGATCAAGCCCAAGATTCCTGTCCATTTGGATATTGTTGTTCTGTTCAATTTTTATTCTGGCTATCTCTTTGGGGATGGAAAGGAGGAGACTCTTTTTTCCATTCCCTTTTGCACATGTCTAATTCCCTGACTATTTATAGCAATTGAATAAGGATGGTTGTCTATGTATAACTATTAGTGAGGGACTGTAGCTTGTGTTTCTACATGTGTGTGCAGATAGCAGGGGAAGTAGGGCTCTAATTCTTGTTCCCCGTGAAATGTGGCATTATATGAATGTTGGTTGGTCCTTACTAATGGTTGATGTCTGGATAAGATTTCTATCAAGCCCTTTTGGCTGCTCAGCAGGGCTTGTCTAGAGGAAACATTCTAAATATTGATGATCATGATTTGATGATAAGGGAGCATTGTATTTTTAGGTATTGGGGTTTTTTTTCTCCCCTGCCCCTTTGTCTTCTCTAAAATTTCTATCTTATTGCAAAGGTTTCAACTGCAACTCCTGGCAACCTGGGGCTGGAATTCCCAAGCTGATGTTGCTATTGACAACATTACATTTGGCCTTGACTGCTTCACTGAAGGTGAGCTACAAATATTGCAGAATCCGTTAAAGAATTTGGGTAGTGTAAACAGCATCCCACAGATCCAGGACACACACAGTCTGTTCTCCCCACAGAGCGTGCATGGTTCGTTTGTGTTAGCTTTTACAGCACAGTGCCATTTTACCTCGGACTTACTGAAGATTGCAAGTAGAGGCAATTTTGCAGTGTGTCAAAGTCTCACAGTGCTCTTTTTTTTTCTAATGTGGGATATCCTGTATCACAGAGTTGAGACCTGACTGTGTGTCTTGGCAAGAAAAACTAGACTCATTCCTTAGCCCCTAAGTGGAAGGATTACATCACACTGTTCTTCAGCAGTCCCTGCTGACCTGTGCACTCTGGCAATTGATAGCCAAAGGGAATTTGTTGAAATCAAAGGGGGAAGTCACCATATTTTAGAGGAGGAAAGGAATAAAATGAAGGAATAAAGTGACTCTCTGTCAGTAAAGTTTAGATTATTGAGACAAGTTTGTTTTACTCTGCAAGAAGGTACATCAACTGTCACTGCCAGATATATAACAGACTTTATATAACAGACATGCTTTCCTTTGCTTCATTACTGCAAACGTGACTGATGACAATGTATTCCACTGAAAAACAGAGCCAGTGATACCCTCTGAAGCATGTTAGCAAGAGTTGGATTTTCTCAGCAGACAAGTGGAAAGAGGTTGGATACTTGAACCACTTGTAAATATTAGAAATTGCCTTTTTGTCCCTGGGGAAAAGACCTGTATGCACTGTTGTAAAGGAACTGGAGAATATGCAGCACTTGAATTGCAATTTCTGTTGCAGGCAAAATGTGCATCAGTGGTCCTGTACCACTCTTCATGTGTCACCACACCTAGTCTGTCAGCATTTAGGGTAATAACATGTCCCTGCAGAGACTACCTGTAGCCTAACATAACATATGGGAAGGCTTATGTCGGAACAGACATGCGTTAAAAGTTCATCAACAAAAGACCTTGTTCCCTCCCACCTTTGTCTGATTCACTCTCTTGTTCTCTGTCCCTTTGTTCTTTGGGCATTGAAACCACCGTTCTATAAAATGCTGAGCGTGCACATTTTCATTTGAAATTAAGAGGAAGAGATGTTCCTTGGTGGTAATGTCATTTGTTCACTTCAGCTCCTTAACACCCTGGCTCCCAACACTTTGGGACCTCCATGCTAACACTTTGTTTTGAAATCTTTTGAGGAAACTGAAGGAAGTGATTCCAGATGCTCTTGTGCCAGCTGATGGTGCACCCAGCTGCTGGAGTTTACTGCCCTTCTGAGAGCAAATACAGCCTCCAGTTTACCCACAGACATTTTGCTGGCTCTGGTGTAGGGATGTATCCTTTGGCAAATAGGTGGGGCATAAATGCCACTGCAGCAATGTTTCTGGAGCTTGTCCATTAGACTGCCCAAGTTACTCCTCATTTTCAATTAGTATAAATCACACTGATGTCCAGGAGCAGCTGGCACCTATCCCATCTGAATGCGTGACCCAGAGATGTGTGACTCGGGCAGAAGACAGACATCACAAAGGAAACGTATTTCTCGGAAGCTCTGCGCTTGGTGCTGTTCCTTGAATCCTCTTTACAAATTGACGTTTTCTCGCCTCTGAAAGCAACCCCCTTGCATTTGTCTTCTCATGACTTTAATTCAGTTAGGTTGCAGAGAAGCCCAGCAGCTCTGTTGTGTTTTCAGTAATGAAATTATTTCTCCCTGGCAAGGAGAGGTTTCAGATGTCAGAGACGGAGCCAATTAAGATCCAAGCAGTGAATTCTTTGCGTGAGGGCAGCAGGAAGGATATATGGCAGGAAGGAAGAATTTGCTGCTTGCTAGGATGTAAATATTATTTTCTCCATCTATTTCAATCCTGTAGTTCAATTGCTCTACCAAACCCAGCGCAGACTCTGAAAGCACTGCTTGTCTGTATGCAAGCTGGGAAAAAAGGTGAGGTTTTCCATGGACCTCAAAATCAAGAGGAAAGATTCAGTAAGATTTAGGAGGAAAACAAGTGGGTAGTGAGGGCAGCTCAAGGGACATCAATGAGGACAAAAACCAAACAGACCATTCTTTGGATGGCAGCTCCTGGGCAGGGACAGATGTTCTCCCTGCGAAAAAGGTGAGATGAAACAACCTTCTGGTTCATACAATCATCTTGTGTACGACGGTGTCACAGACCGGGTGACATGGGTCTAGTTTGTTGTGAGAACTTTTCGGGGACAAGCATAAAGATATTTTATCGGTTTAGTTAACTAGTGCTTTCATAGGAAGAGGTCTGGATTTTGAGTGTTTAAATATGAAAACGTGGGCTGTCATGGCAAATAGAGTGCTGATTGTTGCCCCCCTCAGTGTTTATGTGCTCACTGCTTTTACTATTACCTTTTGGTGCTCCGAGCATTATGTTTTTCCAATTAAGATCACAGGTCTGCAGTCTATTAAAGTGTACTCTATTGCCCTGGCCTAGGGATTACATTTTGTTCTGTGCATCATTTACAATATCCCAGAAGACTGGTTTATAAATGGCAAGACTGTCCAAAGAGAGCTTTTGTATGGCATATTTCTAGTTCTTGACTTTGAAGTCCCTGACCCAAAAAGGTCTGGTTCTGTTGATCACCAGTCTCATTGCTTGAGGTGAATGGCGGGGGATGGGTCAAGCCTCATTACTGCCTCATTTCCCTGATTTAAGGTGTTGACTGGAAATGCAATAGATCAGCCAAAGGGATGCGGTAGAGGGAAGCTGGTGCAGCTTCCTCATTCTTTGTCCCACTCCAGGACAAGCTGGAGAGGCTTCCAGAGTAGTCAAACCTGCATCAGTAAGGTGGGATCTCTGACGAGACCATGCACACTTTGAGGATCCTGTGGGGCACCCTACTCCGATTAATCCTGGCCACAGGACCACTATATCTTTTTTCATTACAGTCCCAGAGACAGAGAAGTAGGAGTGAGTTACTTCAGCTATTTGCCTGCAGGAGATGCCCCATATTTCTTCTTTACTCTTCCCTCTCTCCCTTTTTAGTGTGGAAATCAACAGCATTAGCGAAATCCTGGAGAAAGAAGTCCTGTGCTCTTCATATTTTTCTGATATAGGTACAACTTAATATGAATTAAGTCTTGTTCCCTTCCGTTCACTTACAGTCAACATGTTGGCTGTCAGAGGAGGAAGTGGAAGCTAAAATAGACTGGAGTACCAGCCCCTGGATCCCAGGGCTACACCATGTTTGTAGAAAACGCCACCTTACAAATTCATGTCTGACAGTGCATAAAACATCAGCCTTCTAAGAGTTAACAGCTCATGTGGACAGGGTGATGCTGAGCCTGTCTTGCAGCTTGTCTGCTGCTGAGCACAGAAGAGACAGAAACTTTCTTCTAGCACGTGAGGGCTTGGGACTGTTTGGACAAGGAGGAAAGATTGTTTGTTTGGAAACGAGGCATTGCCTTAGGATACTCAGTTGGGATGCTGCAAAAAAATCCATGCAGACACACAGACCGATTCTCTATTTCAGAGAGTGATTTACATTCCTTCGTTCTGGCAAACATAACCAGACTTCTTGTACGTCTCTGTATCTGAAACTGTTGTGACCTTTGGGATTTGTAATTCAGTGCAGGCCTTGGGAGACCAAGCATCTTTTCTGGCCATGCGTTGTCTTTTTCATTTGGTTTTCCTTCTTGTCTTTGATCTAGTTCATTTGTTTTGGGTTAATTTCATTTTTCGCTGGCTTGACAACTTCATCCATTGAAGTTCTCTATCTCGGTATGAACAGAGTGTGTCAGTACAAAGCTCCCTTTTACTTCCATCCATCAATGTGCTTTCAGTCAGACCTGGGGGGAATATTCTCAGGAGTAAAAGCTCAGCAAGGTCTCCATGCTTCAATTAGTTATTTGGCCTTTCTGACACAGCTAACAAGGGTGTTAATTATCGCTATTTAGAGCAGTGGCTTTGCAGCAGAGATAATTGTCCAGCTGGAACTGAGTGAGTCTCTTTTGAATAGAGCATCAAACAGCTGTTAGATTCTCACAACTGGAACAAATTGAAATATTTGTAATGTTTTTCAACTGATGAAAAATGCTCAGTATTACATTAACTGAGGGCTCATAAAATGGAAGGAAGTCTCTCCCTTTTCTTATAGACATTTTCTAATCAAAGATCTGCATAAAAATGGGTAATTTAACTATTGAAACAGGATGCCTACAGATTATAAGGAAAGGGTTCAGTTATTACTTTTTCCTGTTGTAAGGCAGCTTTGGTTATGTGGTTCTCAATGCATTCAGATGCTTTGGATCAGCAATTGCTTTGAAGTCCCTCCTCTCTGAGAAAGGGCTGATTTTTAAGGGCCTGTTTCACTGGTCAGAAATGTAGTGGTTTTGCTCTGTGTTTTTCAAAAAGGTTTGTCCAAAGATTTACGGCTTGTGTCAAGGGCATGCAGCTGTTTCTTAGCTGTGTATGTTAGTGAGACGTTTAATTTTATTTAGTATTTTATTCTCTAAGCAAGCTCTGAGGTGCTCAAAGTTGGTCGCTGAGAGGGGAGCGATCTGTAAGGCTGGTTCACTTACCATGACACCATTCAGAACCAAAGATAACAATTTTTGCTATGTCTCTCCTTTACACCTCCACTTGTTTGCCTGTCCAGAATTGTCACCCACCCCTTTGACCAGCAGGGCATCAATACCTGGTATCTGTTCTCCCACACCATGTTTTTCCTAAAGTCTCTTGTAATCACAGCCAGTGCAATTTGCTGGCCAAGGAGCTTATCCTGCAGGTGAGCCTGCATGGGATAACATGGAGAGTGTGAAAACCCACTGACTTCAGCACAGATACAAGTAGCTAACACAAGACATGGGCCCAAAAGAATAATAAAAAATTATGATTGTTTGAAACACCTCTTGTGTCCAAGTTATTGTTTAACTTATTTTAACCAAGTGGTTGTACTTTGTTCATTCATGTGATCTTTAGATTTTTCCATCTCTCTTTTCTACCATCCTCCAATCTCTCTCATCCATTCTACAAACTATTACAGGAAGACAACGAAATCATTTTGGTGGGAAGCGCCAGTACCCACGGGAGATCAGTATCCTCGATGATCATCTTCTGATCCCCCTGGAAGAGCCCTCCCTCCCAGGTACCTGATTCAGTACTGAAAACCTGCCTCTTGGCTATAAAAGGTGGCTCCCTTCCCATGTCCTGTGTGTGATCAGCCTGCCCTATAGCAACAGGGCAACTAAATATAATCCATCCAAAGATGTGGAGACCATGTTAGGTAGTCTCTGTTTGGCTATAGGGCAGCAGTTTGCTGGAGCCCAACTCACCGGTCCTTAAATAGCAGGACCTCTTTAAAGAAAAGCAGAAGCTTTAAGTAAAAGCAAAAGCTGCGTGACTCAGATTTGGAGTGCACAAAAGCCAGCTCAGGAATGAAAGATGTAGACCAGTACAGAAAGATGTGGATGGAAAGAGATTTACTGGCACTTGGTGAGCAGCGAAGCTGAACCTAATGGGTAGAGAATAGGGGTGTAAAGATGAAGATCTAGGCAGGGGAAGTAAGTGAGGATCTGGAAATCCACTGAGGAGAAAAACTGGGTGAAAAAGTAGGAGAACAGGGGACACTGGGGACCAGTTTACTGGTAGCAGTAGAGACTGCCACTCTGGAGGACAGATAACAACTGTGTGGGTGAGAAGAGCTGTCTAAAGGAGGGCCTGAGGAGGGGAGGTTGTGCTTGAGGCTGCTTTGCTGCCACCAAATACCTGTGTGTGACTGCACCACCTCCTGAAGACTGTGTCCACCTGAAATGTGAAAATCTGTGCTGCTGTCAGTTCCTGTTAGCTCAAGTAGCCGTTAGCTACCTTACAGAGATTTCTGTAAGGTAGCTAACACACTTACCCCGGTGATCCATCTGCATGTTTGCAGGATGACATGTTGGAGGTAGTTTTGCTTGCCTTATCCTTTAAATAAGATTAGAATTTTTCTTTTAAAGGTTTATGATTTTTACTGCTATTTTAAGCATTCAGCTCTTAAACGGTTCTACTTCTGACTCTGGCCCTTGTGCATGCACTGCGTCGTACAGTTTTTAGATACATTATTGAATAGTTTTATTTTTAGGTCCCATCTCATTCACTGGAAATGATATATATGTTTGGGTCTTGGACAAGGGTCGTGAAATGGAGGAGATGGTTATCTGCTGCATTATTGTAGAAACAAAAGAATAATTCTTCATGAGAACCAGGAAAAATTTTGCTTGGAGGAAAAGGGCCCCTACTGAAAGTAGTAAGAGGCTGCCCTCCTGCCTGTTGCTGCTGCCACAGGATTCTTCTGTGAGCCTGAGACAAGTCACTTAAAAGTTTCACCATGTTTCATAGATGGTCACTGTAATGGCATCTGTAATGGCAGATGTTTTCAACCTTTATTTCTGTGTATATGCTTCAGTTCTCATCTGGAAAATTGAATAATATCTCATTGCTTCATACTGGCACTGAGAAGAGAAATTTGATAAAGTCTGTGAGATATTTGGATAAACATCTTCTCGAAGTCCTGTTCCCCCCTCCCTGCCCCCCAATTGATGGGGTTTATCTGCAGCCCATGATTTATTAAATATTGTGCAGGAAATAAGGTGAGAGGGGAAAAAACCAAACAGTGACTATATACAGAGCAGTAGTTGTGCTATGACTAGAATAAAGTTGGGATAATGTAAGTACTCTGTGATCTTATAATTACAGGTGGTATCTTAGTGGATTGTATTACAGGGGAGCTGCATTAAAGTTGAACAGATGAAAGCCAGTACATGCTAAAGTTATTTTTAAGTCCTCAACATTGTAAATGCAAGTTTAAGCAATTTTTGTTATGACTATAATAATAAGCATGTGATCAAATAGATGTATTGAGTTTTAAAGCCCTGTAGATAGCATATACTGCTGCAACATCGTCTTTCTCTTGATCATCTGTTTTTTATCTAAAAATCATTCATGTTCTTTGTGAATAATAATAATAATAATGTGAATTTTGTTATCAAGGATCATTAAGGAAAGATATCAACGGGAAAAGTTGTTTGTTTTGATGACACTTGCTCTTTGCTTATACAGTTCTGTGAGTTATTGCGCATGTCTGAGAAATAAAGGGAAGCCCACATCTGCCCTGACTCTTGCTGTTTTGGTCACAGGGGACACATCTGTTGTTCTCTGGTGGTTCACAACATGTGGTGCCAGTGGTCCACACGGGCCAACTCAGGCTCAGTGCGATAGTGCCTATAAGAACAGCAACGTGTCGGTGACTGTGGAGAAAGAGGGCAGGCTTCGGGGAGTGCAAGTCTGGAGAGTGCCAGCCACAAACCGATATAGGTGAGTATCAGTGTGTGCTGGAGAGGCAGCCAAGTTTATCTACTTCTTGTTTGTGGAGCCTCAGCAAGCATAAGTGTGGGACCATCTGTACTGAGTGGGTGGAGGGGGCAGTGAAGTAAGAGCGAAATAGGAGCACTAGCTGTAAGGATCTGTGTCTGAGCTACTGCAAAGCATGGAAGGGTAGAGTGGTGACTTAAGAGATCTGAACAGGAGTGAGTGTGGGCATGCGGTCAAGTGGAAGTGCTGCCATCATTTCAGTCCCGAAGCCTTGGTCTTCTAGATTTGGCTATACCAGCTCATGCTGTTTGCTCCTAAAGTCTCTGTCTCCAGTGGTCTGGTGCAGAGTTGGTTTATCCTCTTGAGCAGCCTAGATACACAGGTCTTGTACAAAGAATAGCTATGAGATGCTGCAGTAGAGGAGCCTGCTCTGAAGCAATGCCTGTTTGGAAGTGCAGGCTGGGGGGAGCTTGAGGATGGAGTTGCTTTGGATGGAGAAGTGTGAGATTTGTCTCTTTAACTACTTAATTTTTTTCTTCCAGGATTTCTGCCTATGGAGCAGCTGGGGGAAAGGGAGCCAAAAACCACAATAAGAGGTCCCATGGGGTCTTCATCTCAGCCACCTTCCAGCTGGAGAAAGATGAACTGCTGTATATCTTAGTGGGGCAGCAGGGGGAGGATGCCTGCCCTGGGGTGAGGGCAGCACAAGCACATGTGGGCAGAGATGTTGCAGATACGATTCAGTGGGTGGCTTGGGGTTTGGTGATGAAAGATGGAAATCCCAGAATCCAGCAATGAAATCTAGTCAGGAGACTGGGAGAACCAATAAACCAAGTTAGAAGGAATCTCAAAACAAATATAAAGAACTCTGAAAAGAAAAACAATCCCAAAATGCACAAACAAATATGAAGCCCACAGGAACTTTGCTTTATGCTCCTGGTGTTTGAAATAAGTTCTTCTCAGCTTTCGTCTGCTTATTTTAAGCAGGGAGCTAGTAGGTGAGAGTTGCATGCTCCCTCTCTTATTTTTCCACAGCCTAGGTTTCTTTCTCTTTGCCAGGATTTCAGATAATTTACTATTATTTATGGAGTATCCAGCAGCATTGTGGCTGCACTGTGTTAGATACTCTCTAAGCTTCGAGGCTAAGGTCTGAATCCAAAGCCTATCAAAACCAGTGGGAATTTTCCCACTAACTACAGTGGCCCCTGGATTAGGCATTTGTAATGACAAAAAACCCACTCATGAGAAACAGAAATTGATGACGTGAATGCTTATTATATATGTGTCCTCTAATGCTAGACCCAATGATTTGAAAGTCCTTTTATCACTTAGGCTCAAAGTTGCCTCTTTTCAGCACGAATTCTTTGGTATTGCCTCTTTCCAGAAATGTGATCTGTCAGCCCTTGCCCAGGAACAAAGCTGTTTTCTCTTTTCCTCAGAGATAGACTGCTGAGTTTTGGAATGCATACACTATTCTTGTAGGCATTCAAAGTTACCATGTACCTTGCCCAGAGCATATGATGCCTTACCCAGATACTGCAACAGATTCTAAAACCAGCCTTTTTTCACTTTAGATAGGACAAGAATTGTATCTATCTAAATAAAACATACATTTGTATATCTGCAGTTCCCTCTCTACTGCACTCTCTAGGCTTAGGTCATAGTCTTCAAAGTTGTCCGTTATTCCCTTGCATTTCATGACTTGTTCTCCAAATTACGAAGTATAATCCAGCACTAACTACCTCCCTCTGGCAGATGCTATTGGAAGAAGTTTCTATGCATTTTTCCCCCGCTTCCAAAGCCCAACTTTCTTTGGCTTTGGAAATCCTGATGAATCTATATGTTGGGTAACTGATTTTTTTTTTCCTTTCTCTGAAGAAGTTCTGCAGCTCCAAACGTGCATTCTCTCTCCTTAGATTTATACCAGTTGCTTTTCCCTGGTTCTCATCTACCTTGTCATCTCTTGTCCTTTTCTTTGAATGAGAGGACACAGGCAGTAAAACTGGCACCACGCTTCTGGCCTGGATATGTGACATGACCCACACAAGTAGGGATTTCACCTGCACTGAGGCAACATAGCAGTTTCTGAAATCATTCAGACTTCATCATCTGAGTGAAGCTGGGCAGATTTACAAAGTCATTGAAACTAATGAAACTCAAGTGTCACCAAAAAAAAATATCCAAGATGGCCAAACAGTCTTCACTTTTTCAGCCTTTTCAGTGTTCTCTAGTATTTAGCAGGAATAGGAAGCTGGGACTCCATATTTCTCTTCTAAGATGTGTCAGTAGGTCACTCTATGTGCAGGTCACCTCTGTCTGCTTTATGCATTTATGACCTTGAGAAATACCTAACAAATACAGTAGTAAGGAAGTTCTGAGAATTAATCTGTAATTCAACACATTTTAGAGTTCTTGGGTATAAGATGTTCTAAATATGCAAAATATGAATTATGTGATATCAATAATGACTTATTGCTGTATTGCTTTGTTTTTCTGCGAGCATTTGTATTTTCACTTGCGTGTGTAATGTGAGTTTGCAAATTGGAAAGAACAAATTTGTCCCTCAGCTGTTTATCCTTGTAGAAGAGTTTACTTTCCACGAAGATAATATATATACTGATCTATATATGCCTGATGTATGTCACAAACAATACAAGATTATTATACTGAGATATACAGACAACCATCAAGAGTTGGACTTTGCTGATATCTGAGTGCATCTCTTGTCTCCTTTCAGGGCAATCCTGAAACCCAGAAGATCTGCTTAGGGGAGTCATCTCTCATTGAAGAAGATTACCAAAAAAAAAAGGACCTGAAGGACTGGGCTGGAGGAGGTGGAGGTGGAGGAGGAGCAACCTACATCTTTAGAGTAAGTATTTCTTCTTTACATCCTGCCTGAGCAGTGTCCAGCAGAACAACTAGGTTTTATGGTCAATCATGGTATATGATACTCGGTTCTTAAAAAAAGGTGATGAAAAAGGAGTGTCTCTCTCCCTCTTCTCTCTTTCCCTCCCTCCCTCCCTCCTTTCCCCCCTATCCTTCTGTCCCTCTTTGTCTTTTTGTCTTTCTAATTTAAATGCTTCATCTCTTTTCATATCCTTGATCATACTGTCACTAAGCTAGCTGAACTGGTTCCTCAGTTCTCGATGGCTCAGGTCTGGGAACCACACCAGGATCCCACTTTAATACTGGCAGCAGTCCTAAAAAAAAATAAATCCCAAAACTTTGGTGTTCAGTTAAACAGTTACTTTTGCACACATGACGCAACATGATGTGAAACATTTTTGTAATGAACTTAGGAGACAATCAGAAGCATTGCCCTGGCCTTCGGCCACTCTTCTTTGGGATGCTTTCGGGCTTTTTGATAAGTTTATGTGAGTTCACATATCCAAGGGATGTGAAGTTTTTCTGATGTTTGATGGGGGGTTTTCCAGCAGAAGGATGGGATTTTCGAACCTTTGCTCATCGCAGCAGGAGGAGGAGGAAAAGCCTACCTGAAGGCTCAGGACAGCTCACTGGATGACGCACCCCTGGAGCAATTTGAGAACAGTACTGCAGTACCTGGAGTCAGTGGGAGGACTGGGGCAGCAGGTGAGACACTAAAACCACACAAGGTCTGAATTAGATGGCTGAATACACACATTGTCCTGCATGCACGAAGTGAGGGGCTTCCTTTTTGATCTTTTGGAATTTTTCTGTGGCAGTAGTTGTTAGAAATATGCTGGTAGTCTACAATGGATGTCGTCTTACATGGTATGTCACCAGATAAAAGAGAATGCATAGGGCAGGTGATGAGTGGTCCAGTAGAGGCTATTCTATAGGACGACTCCTCTCTTCTATAAAACGTCTCAGTGAAAAAGATGTTCAGGGGATGGAGCCCACTCCTTCGCACTGTAACAATGGCCTTTGAAGAGAAGACTTTTTCCCTGTTACTTCCCTGAAACTCTAACAACAAGAATTATATTATGGGAATTATACCAGAAATGGAAGCTTATTTATAGTCTTGTAACAGCTGTGCCTAGAATCCATTCCTAAGAGACAAAAAAATCCAGTGGTTCTCCATCTCCTGCTGGAACAGCCTTATAGAGGGGCCACTAGAGGAAGACAAGGAAATCCAGTTAGTTATTATTTCCTTGGGGAACACAGCATCTCACACGGCTGAAAGCCCTAACCAGTTATCCCGAAGGGGAGTGGTGGACTCGTTTCTCTAATGCCACTGGAAATTGGTGCTAAGGTGCTGGTTATGCAGGGCATACCACAGGCTGTGCATTACATTTCCACTTTCTTATCGCCCATGGCAATAAGGAGCTTGTCTGTATATTCTCTTAACCTTAAAGAAAAAAGTTAATTTGAATGCAGGCACTTAAGAAATTAATAAGGGCCAATCTCTGTCTCTGTATAGTATCTCTCCGGCTTTCTTCTATCTGTGCTTCCCTCACCTGTTCTTGTTTGGTTTTCTCACTCTCTGACTGAAGGTGGAGGTGGTGGCTGGCAAGATGAGAGTCTGCTTCCTCAGGCTGGGAAGTCCCTTCTGGAAGGCGGAGAAGGGGGTCAAGCTTGTCCCCAAGCACTAGCCAAGCTCCAGTGGGCCACCTCCGGTGGCTTTGGGGGGGGAGGAGGAGCTTGTACTTCTGGTGGAGGAGGCGGGGGCTACAGAGGTAAGTCTGCTGGAGGAATAATCATGATGTCTAACTTTGTACCCTTCAGAGCACCTGCAGTTAAGGGCTAGAGCTCTTAGTGCAGAGGTACACTGCTGCGGAAGGTGATTCACAGATACTTCAAAGCTGAAAATTATGAAACCCTCCCTACTCTCCACCATCTCTTTAGTCGGGGAAATCAAGGTTATAGAAGTGTTCCTATTTGATTTAGTATTTGGAAGGTGTGCTGAATCATCCCTTCATTTGTTCCCAAGTTGCCCAGGGAAAATGTTCCATTTCTTTCTTCTGTTTGAAGCAAATGTATTTTTACCTTGCTGAACTGAGAAACCTACGCTGGAATAAGTCACTTCGCTAACCTTGGTACTGGCTGAGTCAAGTGAGCGTTTATCCATCAAGGACATTATATATATTAATATCACTGGAAGGTTGCAGAGTGGCCCCAGGTGATAAGAGCCAGGAATGAATGCAACACTTCAGAGGCATCGCATTTTTTGCAGCATGCAGCACTGATCAGCTAGCCATACTCTTTCTTTCCCCAGGGGGGCATGCCTCTGATAATGATGATATCACAGCTGGTGGGCAGGATGGCATCTCTTTTGTGAACCCCATTGGAGAGATCTTCTTGCATCCCCTAGCAGGTACAATATACTTCTTATTCCTCTTAGTTCTTTTCTTCTTCCTTTCCCCTTCTTCCTCTCTATTCCCTCTTTCCTGTTCCCTCTCCTCCTGTCTTTGCTTTTTATGCATTTCGTTCAGGCATATTTCACTCTGCAGGTCAGATCTTTAGCTGTGGTAATTTCTTTAAATATTTCTATAGTGCTCTGGGACCTTTTTCCTCTCAATCTCTAAAGCAGAAGAGACACCAGTCATCAAGTTCAACTGCCCATCCTCAGTCTCAGACAACTCCAGGTCAATTCACTTCAAGACCTCTCTGTTTGCCTGAGGGACCCAATACCCTCTTCCCTCCTGGCCCCCGTCAGGTTTCTGATATGTCCACACTGTGTTGGACTATCTGCTCTCCTGCAGAGAAGGAGAGAAGTTGTAGGTGCCTGCTGCGTTTGAAGGTTTTTTTCCTTACTGAAACAAGATGGGAAGAACTAAACTAAGCCCACCTGTTGTGTCTGATTCCTTGTTCAGCCATGGAGAGTCACGGTGAGGTAGAGGTTCAGATCTATCTTAACTGCAGCCACTGCCACTCAGACAACTGTAAGCGGGACCCTGACACCAACCTGCCAGTCTGCCAATGTGAGATGGGGGCTGTGCTAGCCAATGACAATGTCACCTGCACTGGTAAGATGTGAAATTTTATCCTCATTGGATAGCATTTGTATTCTTTGTATTGTTTCTTCTCCTGGCTTTTTTGATGGTCAATTCCCCAAGTTACAGCTAGTGGCTCTAGTGAACACAGTGTTATGAGAAATGTCAGTCAAACGTATGACTGAAATTTCCCGATGTCCTTTCCTTACACACTGAGCTGCATCTCTGTCACCATCTCCAACATTCAGGTTTGGATTAGGTAGAAAGTAAAATATCTGTAAAGAGACACAGTGTAAATTTCCTGAATGGGCACAGTGTATCAGATATTAAACGTAAATACCTCTCCGGTATAATGTACCACCTACTGCTGAGTTATTTAAGCCACAAATCACTTCCTACCACAGCAGTTTCCCACTGTGCCTCTTCAGCTTGATGCCTGGTATTCACTGTTATTTCCTGACACAATCTCTTGGAAGTCCAAAGCATGAAGACTGTAGAGAGTTTCCACTTGTGAGCAGTGATGTTACCCATTTATAAAAAAATTGAAGAATGGATACGAAATCTGTGTTTTATCAGTTAGTTTTCTATCTTCACAATGTTTTAAAAATTATTTAGGTATTTTTTTCCACCCCCAGGGCTGTAGAGGGATTTGCTGTAATTTTTGTAAGGCCGTGATCTCTATATTGTTTTCTGAAATAGGAGCAACCTTCAGAGGGACACTTTACAAGCAGCTCTGGTTGCTTTCTGATTAATGCACCTCTATTTTTCTTTTTCCAGTGCCCCAGGGTCCTATCCCAGAGAGACACCTGCCTCTCCCACTCCTCCTAGCTGTGGTGGCTGTGATTGTGGTGCTTGGAATGATCCTCACTTGTGGCAGCCTATCTATCAGTAAGAAACACTTACTCCTTATCAACCTTTGACTTGGCTTTTCCCAGTTAAATTAGACAAAAGGAGACCGCCCAACCACATGCCACTACTTTTAATATTTGGAGACAGAGTGTTGTGGTCTCCCAAGTGGATCAGAGGGACGGGGAGAAAGAAGTGATAGAAAACATCCCCACCCCACTGTTAGGCACAAGCAGAGTCCTAAAGGGTAAGGACTGCTCTGTCCTGGTATTTGCTACAGAGAAAAGAGTTTGGAAAGCCCTTTTAGCAGGCATTTCTTTAGCAGTCACTGCTATATAGGCTGAAGTCACAGTCCGTAATTAAGCATATAATTCATTCAGGGAGATAGTATGCTTTTGGGGACTTGATGCCAGCAGGATGTCTTGTGGAGCACCCTTTCCTTACCCAATGTGCAAAGAAGAAGAGGAAAGCAGAGGAAACCTAAGTTGCTCCCCGGTGATTAGGACTCTGCAGGAATAAGACTGTTTGCATATCCAGTATTAAATCACTACAGAGCATGGAGAATAGTGTGATACTGGCAAGCAAAAGATGTTTCTTAAGCACTTACAATTATGGAGTTGGTGTCTTTCTGTTCTGTGTGGCCAGCATTATCTTTTCTCTCTAGGTATTAATCTTGTTTGTGCATTTTTATTTGCCTCCTCACGTGCAGTTTATCACCTTAAGAAGCAGCAGCTGGAAGGAGCCAGAGCACGACTGCAGAGTCCAGAATATAAACTGAGCAAAATCCGCACATCAGCCATCATGACAGATTACAACCCCAACTACTGCTTTGCAGGGAAGGCTGCCACTCTGAGCGAGCTGAAGGAGATCCCACGGAAGAACATCTCTCTGCTTCGGTAAGACTTGCTGCAGGGGTTGCTCTCTGGCACAGGAGAGGAAAGGCAGCCTGAAGCAAGGGCAGAGGTAGGGCTCCCATGCTTGTTTTACTCAGCATCAGGTATGCAGGACAAGAAAACAAGGGCCACCTGCCTGACTAACTGGAAAGCACCTAGTCCAAGCCAGCCAAAATATGATAGATGTGACACTTACTATGTTCTCTAAGATATTTTGATTCCATAAATTTCTCAAGAAGTAGTACAAGTTCATGAGTCTCCTGTTCCATGTTCCCACACACAGCATAGGGTATTTCACCTCTGTGTTTTTATAGGATGTCCTGGATTACACTTGTCACCTGGCAGTAACTCCCCTCCAAATCTATGGCAGTATTTCTTTTTCAGCATTTCCCGTCACAAGGAAATTTCCTGTTACAAGGAAATGCATGCTAGGTTGCTCTTGGGCTCCACACCATCCAGATGATACTGACCAAAGTTATGTAAACTTTAGAAGGAAAAACTTGATCATTCTTATGTGCGTACACCATCTCCTGAAGACATTAGCTTGCAGCTCCATTATTCTGTTGTTCTCCAGTTCTTTCTTGCCTTGCTATTGCCATACTTGGGGGTAGGACCCTGAGCAGGCTGCTTTATTTGTTCAGAACCATTAAAGATCCAAACTCCCTGCTTTAGTGGCAGTGACAGAAAATATTGAGAAGTTATTTTCAGAAACTTTGAGATGAAAACAAAACTCTGTTGTTGATTCCATCTCTTACAGCAGGTTCTATTCCTGTTCTTGGACTGGATGAAGAAAAGAGCTCAGCCAATGCTGGATCCAGGGACATAGTAACATCTGTTCTCTCTCTTTTTAATTTTTTTTACTTCCAGGGCACTAGGACATGGTGCATTTGGTGAGGTTTATGAGGGAACCGTGGTAGGCATTGCAGGGGATCCCAACCCTCTTCAAGTGGCTATCAAGGTCAGTACCCACAAACTTCTTATACAACAATAATTACTTGTAAGAGCCATATTATATTATTACTATTCCAATTGGAGATTCACGTTTACCACGTGCTTAATGACATATGCATGTGCGTGATGCGGGTTTCCACAAATTGCTGCATCCTGGAATTATAAACTTTGATTTTTAAGCTCTATGGCACTAGCAGCAGTTTGAAGGTAAACCATCTGTCTTATTTGCTGCATGCCTAATGGCTGTAAATTGTGATTGAACTAGGAGGAGAATCTAGAAGTGCAATCTGTTTTGTAAGCCCAATTCCCATTGCTCAGGAGGTATCAGTGCCCTCCGATGGGAAGTTGTGTGAATTAGTCACCTGGAGACTGATTAGTTAAAAAAAAATAACAAATTGTCTATCAACATACATAAATACAGCTCCCTTGAAATCAACACAGAACCATCAGTTCACCCCAGCAGGTAATCTGCCATAATGGCTTTTCTGGCACAATGATTTATAGATCTGAGTAGCCAAGAAAAAAAGAAACTTAAGGGGAAAAAAATAGCAACAAACAGACGTTTTGGGGACATTGCAGACTAGAAGAGGATTTCTAAATCTTGTATAAAGAAAAGAAAGCCTTGGCAAATATTAATATGAAGCATTTATGTGACAGCAAACAGTAAACATTTATAGTAATGTTTATGTATTATTACTTCTGCATTTCAGTGGTTTTGAGTGCTTTCTCCTAAGTTATTCACATGATGTTACTGTATTTAAAAATTTGTATTGTTTCTCAGTTACATTTCCTTTATACTGAGAGTAGTGTTTGTCTACCATATGTGAAACTTCCAGGTAGTCTCTTATTATTGCACAGTGTTAAATATGCTGCTGTGAATATATATTGTGATATCATCCTAATTTCCATGTCATTAATGGCGAGAGATAACAGGCTGGTTTTCTGTGAAATTACTGCTGTTGCCTCAGGATTTGTCAGTTAGCCCTGAACTTAAGGATGTTCATAGCCTGCTTTTGTTCTTTTATAAGCTTGTGACTCAGAGAACCAAATCTACTTCTGTAAGTTCAGCCCAAAACGTAGCCTTCATTAACAAAAAACAGTTCTATTGTTATTCATCCTGTCTTTCAAACGCCTCTTTGAAAAGATCATGCATTATGGCATTTAGTTATGAACTTACCTGTACCACCGAACGAATGTGCGTGAAAACCCAGAACAGACACTAGGAAGCAGTTGTAACTGCCCAATCCAGTTTCACTGTCCAGACTGGAGGAAGCACCACAGCACAGTAGGAAACAGAAGTAGATCGGCATGTTGTTCAGTCGTGATAATCCAGTGAGCATGTCGCCCACTTTGAAAGTCTCAGCAATGATGGCTACTTGTTAGGGCCCTGTCTGCCCACCTGCCCACTTGTTCGCCCAGTTCCCTGTAAAGTGACCCCCCGAACATCACCAAAATGCTGTTCTTCTCCCTGGCTGGAAACTGTAGAGTATCCATGGGGCCCAACCTGTGACCATGCTCACCTTGCTTCGTGATGGAGAGTATCAGGCCTGATCTGAGTTTGCAGAAGAAGCAGGTGCAGGCTGGGAATAAATTAAAAAATATATTTGCAGCGTACTCCACATATTGCTTGTGGGTATTCTGCCAGTTTAATAGATCATCTGCACTGTCCTGTGCGAAGCAATCACTTATTTCAGATAGCAAAATGCATCCCTCTCTTCAGTAGCCCACGCTACTGATGACAAGAACTGTTTCCATGCCAGCCTTGCCACACTGAGCAGTAAACATCCCACTTCTCTGCGTGCAGTTTGGCAGCGGGCACTACACACAGCTGTGGCCAAACCATCCCGTAACGTTAAAACAGAGGGCACAGTAGCAGGTGCTGCTTCTACTGCTGCCTGCACTCTCAGTTCATGTTTATCAGTGGCAGATGCTGTCCAAATCTGCTGGCAGGAAAGCAAGCTATAAGGCCATGTGACACAATTGTTTAAATCGTGTGGCTGTATGTGCCGTTTGACCTGGAAGCGTGTGCTGCAATGTGGACATATAGAAAAGGGAGAATAAATTAACACCTGTCATTTTAAAGTGCTTAGTAGATCTGTAATTCCCCACCTAATACCTTTCTTGATGTATACCTGAAGCTATTTTGCTCCAGAACACTGTATATAGTTAAATGCACACAACAAATCTCCAAGTAGGTCACCAGTTTCCTGTTCTAACTTTAACTACCAAATGGGTCACGTGCAGCCCAATAAACTGGGCACTGAAAAGATGAGCCCCACCTCATAGGTTCCTGGAGTCATTCACATGCTACATACTCATTCTTTTTTGTTTCTTTTTCCTTTGGTGGTCACCTAAACGTTCTCAACTCTTTGGTGGGACGGTCTTCACTGTCTTTACCTCTCAACAGACCCTGCCGGAAGTCTGTTCTGAGCAGGATGAGATGGATTTCCTGATGGAAGCACTGATTATCAGGTATAGTTTAAGGTTTTTATACTGATGGTGGGCAGGGGGGGAAAGAGTAATGCAGGTAATAAGAGTAATTTATCCACTTGCTTGGGTTCAGAAAAGAAATCCAGCCTTATTTTTCACCAGATGGCATTTTAGTAGCATATGAGTTACTGGTTTCGGCTACTTGTTCCTCTCAAGGTAACTGAAGTTCTTCTGTTGCACATTTGTTGTGGTTTAATGCCAGTAGGCAACTCAGCCCCACACAGCAGTGGGACAGGGAAGAGAATCAGAAGGGCAAGAAAACTCATGGGTTGAGATAAAAACAGTGTAATAGGTAAAGCAAAAGCTGCGTGTGCAAGCAAAACAATGTAAAGAATTCATTCACTACTTCCCATTGGCAGGCAGGTGTTTAGCCATTTCTGGAAAATCAGGGCTTCATCATGCATAACAGTTACTTGGGAAGACAAATGCCAAACTCCGAATGACACCCCGCCCTTCCTCCTTCTTCCCCCAACGTTTATTGCTGAGCACAATGTCATATGGTCTGGAATACCCCTTTGGTCAGTTGGGCTCAGCTGTCCTGGCTGTGTCCCCTCCCAACTTCTTGTGCATCCCCAGCCTCCTCGCTGGTGGGGTGGGGTGGGGTGAGGAGCCTTAACGCTGTGTAAGCACTGCTCAGCAATAGCTAAAATATCAATGTGTTACCAACACTGTTTTGATCACAAATCCAAAACATAGCACCATATGAGCTACTGTGGAGACAATTAATTCTATCCCACCCAAAACCAGTACAACATCTCAATAAAAAGTTCTGCTGGTTGGTTTCACCGGTCATGTTCAGAGGAGTAAAAAGGCACAACATTTTTCTACAAATACGTGCTGTGTTTGAAATGTTTTCCTTTTCAAAGAAATCCACTGCCCTTTTACTAAGCATAAATCATGTCCCGAAGCCCTTGCTAAAACAAATTTTCAAGGATGAAATGAAAAGCAATAGGAAAGCTAAAGATGAGAGCCACCTGTGCAGTGACTCAGAAGTTCAGCCTCTGCAAGACCAGCACCAAGGTGGTACAACGCAGGCTCTGAGCCAGGAAGGTAAGTTTTTAGGTTTGGGTGCTAGGGGTTAAACTATAATATCTCTTGCAAATAAGAGTAAAAGTTTTTATAAGAGCATGTTTTGCAGTTGAAGAAGGAGAAAGTGTGAAAAGCTTTTCCCATTGTGGCTTTCAGTCAGTAGCTAAGCATACGGGCAGCCTTTTTGCTTTTCCTATCTGTAGAACCCTTTGCTGTAAGTTAAGCGCTCTTTGCAGTGAAAGTCCTAAGCTTTTACGCTTTCTTTGCACAAAAATAGCTGAGTGAAACACTCTGAAACCTCTGTAGGGATAAAGTAGTGAATATGGCTCTCTGTGTGTAGCTTACACAGATGGAACACAGCCCTTCTCCCTGTGTGGCCACTTCTCTTAGACATGTTCTGGCTTTTGATGCCTTTGCAAGCTTGACAGAACCTTTATAAGGTCTCATCTGCACGACCTTCTGACAGTGAACTATGAGATCTATAAAACCTCCCTGGAAAAGATAAGACAGCCATTCCTATTACGACCTGTACTTTAAGTATTCCAGTCTTGGAATTTACTTCATTAACCCAAATCCATAACCTTAAAACAATAGTATAGTCAAGGGTGACTTTAAAATAATAGTATAGTCAGGGTTGATTGTGATCAGAATTTATGCATTTTTAATTTGTGCAACATGAAATTCCTCTTCTCATTGTCTGGCCCAACTCATATCTGCTATTAAAGCATGAATCTCATGACATAGTGCCACTTCCTAAAGTCTGCAAGAACTTTGGCAGCTGAACAGGAGGTAACACTGATGTATGTTTTTTTTAAAGAGCAATTTCAATCGATTACAGAGTGCTTTGATTCACTTAGTAGCACAGGACTCTTTCTCTTCCACAGCTTCCTTTCCATTTTTAGTTCCTGTATTATCCAGGTAATCACTATCCAAGGGAAGATGCTGCTTTCTAATGACTGAGTCTTACTGAGCTACTTGACAATCTCAGCTTTCTGTTGTAAGAGACAGAAAGCCATCGCATAAGCAGCTGTTGCAGTAGGTATTAGCTGAGTCCCTCTTTGGCAGACTAGATACTGAACTGAGTCCAACAAACTAGAGAGCAGTATATTTAAAATAACCAATGCTGAATTAAAATCCCCACCAGTCAGGATTTTGTTTCACAAATGCCAGTAATTTTTTGCATATTTGAAGTGCTTAGCTTTCACGTCCTTCTCATGTCACCCCTATCTTGCAGTCAGTGCGTCCATTAAATTCTCTCTTCACAGACAGAAGGCTTTGCTTTGCTTTCAGCTTTTCATACATTCTGTTGAGAGCTTTTCATGGGAAAAGCTAGGTATAACCCTCATCTTGGGGCTGTCATAATTCAGAGAGGCATTTTGATATGGCTGAAGTAGGAATTTATTTGGTAACTTGCACTGCATCAGGATTTGCTTCAATCCAGGTTGTCAAAGCTCAAGTCACAGTGAGTGTGATGGATGTTGGCCAGGTACTAATGCTGTCTTTCTCTTCCATATTGTTGTGATCTTGGCTTTCAGTAAGTTCAATCACCAAAATATCGTGCAGTGCATCGGTGTTAGCCTACAGACTCTGCCTCGCTTCATTCTGCTTGAGCTCATGGCTGGAGGAGATATGAAGAGCTTTCTTCGGCAGAATCGACCCAGGGTGGTGAGATAACTTCTCTACTAGGCTTGTGGTTGATTTTAGTATGACTGTGTTTATTATTTTTATGAATTGGATAAAGGCACTGAAGAAGCCAAGCAGGGCGGCGTAGGTGTCCCAGCTCCTATAAACTTCTGGATGCGTACATCTGTTTGCTTGATGTAAGCAGATGTCAGTGAGAGAAAACGAAAGCAGTGCCAGTCGATTAGTAACTGAGGGGGAAAGAGTGAAATCCTGTCCTGCCATTCCAGAGTTCTCTGTCAACTGCACTACAAATCAAGGGGCTTTCTTTCCTCAATGTCTACCTTGTTTTCTGTGCACTGTGATAGTGCGTGAAGAGCTGAAGTTAACACTGATATGCAGTGGAATTTGTAGCACTAGGTCCTCAGCAGGTGTGCATCAGCACCATATGGAGATGCACAGATTTATACTAGTTGAAGAGCTGAGCCTGTATGTAGCAATGTGACTGGGACTTAAAGCAATGCAAATGAAATTATCAAGTCAAATATTTCTGTTTAAAACCCCCTCACCTTTATAAAAAGCTGTTATGAGTTTTTGCAAATTATCTTTGATTTTTAATTCTATATTGATGCCAACCAAGTACAGTGACTATTTGGAATTAATTAGTTTCAATGTTCTTACAATGAATAGCTGATTCCAGATACGTGTTCTTGCTTCTTAACAGTGTGATCCTGGGCACCTGTGTTAAATAAGTGTATCTCTCTGCTTGAGTGGAGACTTAAAAAAAAAAAAAAAAAAAAAACAAACAAAAGAGGCTTGATTCTACGTTATTTCTTGTTGCATTGAGGTGCCTATGCTGGCTGCCTACAGGGGCAGGAGGAGGCTGACTGGTGCCTCATACTTCTATGCCACGTGATGCAGTTACACAGCTTCTCCTCCGCTCACACATGCACCCCAAATAGTTACGGCAATGTAGCTTCATGTGTGTATACTCTTATGCCGGTATTAACATGTTGTTGAAAGATCGAGCTTAATCTCTTCTTCATACAGGAGTAAATATACTAATTAAATGCACTTACAGTGGTATAACAGCACCCAGGCGGAGGAGTTTGTATATCTTTATTTTTGGCATTTATAGTGAAAGTGGTCCAATTTTTGTGAGTAGATGAAGTCTGTGGGCAGCAGAGAATATAATAAGTACTCTTATTTGAATATCAGGTATAGTTGTAATGAAAAGAACAGTTACTTTTTAAATATCACGTGAAAACAAACCTGCTGCTATGTTAGCTGGTATGCTAGCAGATAGCGACTACAATAGTTGAAGTCCCCTTAGTACTCAAAAAAATGTCCCTGTACACCTTTTCTGAGAACAGAACTAGCCTCATCGTTAATGTGTTTCACAACAAGTTTCCCTGGCTGCAGAGAAAACGCATGTCCATCACAGTCTTCTGACAGAGGAATCCCAGAGCAGAGGTCTGGGATTCTGTAATGCTGTTTCTCTTCCTCGCCTTTCATCTCCTCTCCAGAAATGCCTACTTTGTAACTACAATAATTCTCCCTGGCAGATGTCCAAGAGCTTTGTACAATAATTAGCCTAGCCAATAAAAATAGTGCTCAATGGCTGTAGTGTGTGTTATGTGGTTTGAGCATGAGAAATTACAGTGATAACAGCATCCAGAAACAAAAGCAGCTTTAATAAGAACAATTTTTTTGATATCTCTCGGGCTTTTCATCAGCAGTGTAGTTAATTCTCCCCACCCTTCCTGAGAGCAATACAGAAGTTGCTGGAGAAACACCAAGGAAGTTGCCCTATGGGGAAATAAATGATGGGATGAAAATACGCAGGGCTCCTGGAGAAAGACTTCTTTCTTGTTCTTAGTTAGGGAAGTGCAGATGGTGAAGGGCTAGTACCAGTCCCAGAGTCCTGTGGTAAAGCATCCCATTTTTGCATACTGCTCCTGAGGGTAATCTCTGTCCTTCCACAAGAATGGATAAGTTGATGAATGCTGACTGCTGGTGCAGAGATGTGCACTCATGCGTCTTTGCTCTCTCTTTGAGCTCATGTGCTAATTTCTGTTGGTAATTTAACACACTCTTTAAAAGCGGGTGGGTTTTTTTCTCTTCCATCTCACCTTTTAAACCTGCTTGTCTTTTGTTTTCACGAAGTCCAACACCAGTAGGGAATAGTTCTCTCCCACCCCCTTTACTGGGCTATTCAGGCCAGTCCATAAATCTCTTGCCAGCTTGCACTCATGCACTATGCTCAGAAGTAAAATCTTCTGAAAGTTTTGTGGCTTAAATAAGAGTTTACTCATTTTCTAACTCTTTACTTTGATCTGCTTATGTTCCTCTTTGCTCCTGACTCATTTAACCCTTCCCCCACCCTGTATGTAATGTCTCTCCCTTTCCCTTCTTCTGTTCCTTGCTGATTATCCCCTGCCTGAATTATATTCTTCTACTCCACTATTCTTCCCTCACCATTTTCTGTGTGTCCTTTTCTAGAATCAACCATCCACGCTAACAATGCAGGACCTGCTGAACATAGCTAGGGATATTGCCTGCGGCTGTAAATATCTGGAAGAGAATCATTTCATCCACAGGTGAGAAGAAACAGTCCCTTCTGAGGTATCTCAAGGTGTGTGAAGCTCACACAGTTTCTATTTGCAGTGGATTAGACAGAACTAATCTCCGGGAGAGAGACAGAGATCTCCTCTACCAATACAGGCTTGTGCTTAGATGTCAGGGCTGGTCTCACTGGGTTTTGGTAGGAGTTAGGCTCTGCACTGCTCTTTGCACTGCTGGGGAGAAAGGAATCTTCTGCTCAGAGTGACCGTTTCCAAGTGTTAACTTTCAGGTGCCTGCAATGCAGACACATTTGAAATTAGCCCTGTAGTCCACTAGATGGTAGTGTCACTCTGTGTTAGCTTGTAAGACTATAAGGTATCATTTCTCTCTTTTCTGGTGTCCCAGTCTTGACTTAATGCTTTCCCTATCTCGTCAGCACAAGACAGCCCATCATATTTGAGCCATTGAGTACAGAAGTGTAGAACAGGGATAATAGGAGATAAAAACACGACTCTAAGGCTTCCTTCCCAGCTCAGCGGCTGACCTGCTGTGTGGTCTTGGGGAGCCCGTATTTCTCTGTTCACACCTCTTTGTAGAGCAAAAAAATGTTGCTATGGTAGGCTTCAAATAAGAATGAAATATTGTAGAACAGGTAAAGGTGATTATAGGTAGCCTTTTAAAATTCCCAGTTGGGTATCAGACTCCTTTGCTTCTGATTAAGAGTTGTTTCAGTTCATAACGTTCCCAGGTATAGTGTGCAACTGAATTCTTTCCCGAGTATGAACTCCATGCTGAGTTCAGCCCTTGTGTGTAAAGGAAAGAAGAGGCCTGCACACAAGAGGGTCACACAGGCTTTAACTAAACCGACATGCAGCCCGGAGTTACGCAAGTAGACAACTGATTCACCCACATGCACAAGCACGTGTACGTACACATGACATCGCACGGAGCAAAGAGGCAGAGCTAGGCAAGAGTGGGTAGCGACTGGAGAAACTGAGGGAAACAAGTGGCAAGCAGCAATTGGAGCAAAAAAAACATGAGATTGAGATATGAGATATGTTACGGCTTTATGATTAGAGCATGAGAGACAGTTTTCAGTCTCCTTTATATTGGAGCAATAAATAAGTTCCTTTGAAAAAATGATTAGAGTTTTCTGTCATTAAAAAAGAGCAGTAAGAGCGTGCAATAAGTTTTGGCTCTTGGATCTCTTAATAACTACATGAGAGGATCTGTATTCTAATTGGAAACTTCAGAGTTATGCACTACAGCATTATTTTTTAAAAATCCTTACTGTAATAGTAATAGCCTTCATCAACCTCCACCCACCCTGATCTACTGAATTTATGTGAAGGGCCAATTTTTGCTTGTACTGCAAGAAGGCCAATAGAAACTCAACAGAAATTTTCTCCACAAGTGTTTTATAAAACCAATTTTCATATCTCCTGCCAGGTAGCTGTTCCCTGGTTTTCTTATCATATGTCACTGAGCCCAGCAGTCATCACATAAAGCTTCTAACATTTATGTCAACAAATGGGACAGGCCAGCTGTTAGCTGACAGCACAAGACCAGTCTCCATTTCAGGAGAGAAATGGAAGAAACTAGTGTTTGATTCTTTTAACAGCAGCATATCACTTTTAAAAAAACTCTCAGGGTCAGTTTTTGGACTGTTAGATCTCTAGTATAAGCAACCTCGGAATAGACTCATTTTGTTTTAGCCAACAATTCAGGAAATCAGTATAGAGGGAATTTTGTTCAGGTTCCGTATTAGTATTTTGTCAGTGATGCCAGTATTACTTAGAGTGGGTCAGGAAGGGAAGATTATCCTTACAGATAAAAGGTATCCTAGGGGGAAAAGGTAGCGTAGTGTGGTTGTAGAGATGTCATTAAGGGCAGTTCTTGTCATTAGGAGTCACAGCTGATGATGGCAGAGAAAGCTAAGCTTGATTTCCAAATCCTGAGGGATTTTTTTAAGGCTGGCAGTGGGAAGAAACATATGAGTTGTTCAGGGAGCTCATTTTTCTTGGCAGTCAACAGGACCCCCACAGTGCTATGTTTTTTAATTAGTTCCTTTGCAGAATGCGTATTTAAAATGAACGCAAATCCTTCAGTCTTGGCCATGCAGTCATCACTGCCATTTGTCACAAGCTAAACCTGCACCCAGCAAACGGCTGCTCCCATATGTAGCTTTGCTTGGCTCCACAGGAGATACCCAGAAGCAACAAAGCAACAGTTTACTGAATCTGGTCCTACATTGACTTCTCGAGCATTTTACTAAGACCAACCAATAGCATCACATCTGTAACTGGTGGAGACATTGCTGAGTTGCCACTCTTTAGAAAAAATAGAGCAAGAAAGAAATCTATCATAATGTGGTTGAAGCAAAAGCGGTTGGATCTGTCCCTGGTCTGACACTGACCCTGTTTTCTGCCTTAGTGAAAGGAGATGGGAGTGGGGAATTCTTGGAAAACATGGGGAAGAAAATGTAATGTAAATGCAGTTTAAGAATTGTGGTTAATAAAAATGATAATGTAGCTGGCATTATTTCTTATTTTTAATAAGGCTCTTTTCATTTGTGTACAGATGACTCAAGGCTTGCAGGACTAATACTCTCTTTATTCCTTTAGCTACTTAAGAGTTTAGAATTAGAATTAATAATTTTTATTTTTTTTTTAAAGAGATATAGCTGCAAGGAATTGCCTTTTGACCTGCAGTGGAGCAGGAAGAATAGCCAAGATTGGTGACTTTGGGATGGCTAGGGATATTTACAGGTAAGTGAAAGGCCATTTCAGTCCTGTGAATAACTTGATAATCTGTATCATTTTGACCGGTTTGAACTGTCTCATGGAATCTGAAGCAGTGGAACTGTCCATTATGTGTCTGAATTTGATTACCAGTTAACTAACTGGAGTTAACAGACTATAAATTAATAAATCTATGTCTACTAGCCAATACCCTTCAACTGTATTTATTCCAGCCTAGGCCTCAGGGAACACTGCAAACGCATGTGGACACTAAACCAAGCGTAGACAAATTTATTAGCTAGTTCATCATAAATAATGTTAAATTTTAAAAAAAACCCAACCATAATTCTCAGTTTATGATGTCAAGATGATTTGCTGTATCAGCACACTGTGCTAATCGTTGGCAAACACAATATCTTCAGCTGTGCACCTACAACATCCTCAGTTTCCATCCCAGTTGCAAAGAGAGTATAAAATACTGCTTCAATGCACTATTTGTGTTGATGACTTTTCCTTTTTCTCACTTGGCCCCCATTGCCACCTGTAATCCCTAGCTGCTGTTGCTGTGGTGATAAGATCTTTTACATATCTGAGGCCTTTCAGATTGTGTGACATTCTCCATGCTTTTTTGTCTTTCCTAGAGCAAGTTACTACCGCAAGGGAGGAAGAGCCATGCTTCCTGTCAAGTGGATGCCACCAGAAGCTTTTTTAGAGGGCATTTTCACCTCCAAGACTGATACCTGGTAACAGATGTCTTTTAATCACTTCTGCTACTCAGTGGTAGGGGTCAAGGAATGTATTCCTCAAGAAAAAAGTCTGCTCAGCAGGAACCTTAAAAAATGTCATAATTTCCCAGAAAAATATTAGAAGTCTTCCCTTGGCATTCAGTAGAAGCATGGCTAAAGAATTCTGAATAAGAATTTTAAAATCTAATGTAAATGAAGGTAATAAAAATTCACTATACATAAATGCAGAGTATCCCATAAAGGCAATCAAGAAGTGAAAAGAGAAAGCAGTGTAGATTCCCAAGGAGTCTCAGTTAAAAATCCAGACAAATACCATCAGGTGCTTCACTCGACCCTCAGTATCTGCCACTCAGTTTCTATCAGTGACAACGCCTGCTTCTATATTTTGTAAATGACTCTGTACGACCCAGGATTACTCTTTTCTATAATTTTTTCTGTTGTATATAAAATGACAGCAGATTTAATTAGAAGTCCTTGCTGGTTGCTGAGGAAACAATATTTATATGTTGATTCCTCATGTAACTTGATCTTTCTTTAAAATAAGCACCCCCTCAGCAGTAGAACATTCATGCACAGGTGCTGGGGAATGGAAGCTTTCCAGTTGCTTAAGAACGCCTCTCTCTCTGTACAGTAGATTCTTCAATATACTGTACTGAGACATTCCCTTAAATGCCACACTGACCCAGTTTCCTGAAGTTGTTAGTGATGCCGGAAGACAAGGGATTGCTTATCAGCGCCTAACTGTGAGCAGCCAGTACTAAGTATTTTGAAGGAAAGTGCTACAGTTCCTGTAATAGGCTATTATAAGTAACATGCATGTACTGGAAATTTCTTCCACCTTTGCAGCAAATAGTCAATCTTACAAGTCTGACCCTGCTGAAGTCCTGGCAGAACCCTCTTGACTCCCCTGGGTCTAAGTTATACATTATTTTCAATGGCATTGCCTAACTAACCTGTGGATGTAAAAAAGGAGAGCAACCGTATCACGAAAAAAAAAAATGCTGCTGCCTTTCAGTTTCACTGAATGTCTCTTACTTGATTTTATTCTTGAGCATCCTGTTCCCAAATACCGATTCAAACATCTTGAGCCTTCCCAAGTAAGGTAGGCATCACCATGCCAGATCTCACAGTTCTTTTCAGTTAGAACATAGATAGCAAAGGGTGCTCTGGGATTTCCTGCTCTAGAAATAATAAATGCAGCAGAAAAAAACCCTTCAGAGTTATTAAAATATTTTTAAACGTCTGTAAAGCTAGTTTTGGAGCTTGAGCAAAGGCTTTGATTGATTGGTTTATAATATCAAAGTTGACTCATAATCACGCTAATTGCACATTACTGTGGTTGGCCTACAGCTTCGAAAGGTTGTTGCTGTGGTGTTACCTACACAGCTTCATGCGAGCTTTGCGGAGCGCAAACGAAACCTAATTGGTATTGTTGGCTGGTTTCTGACACAGGTCCTTTGGTGTGCTTCTTTGGGAGATTTTCTCTCTAGGCTACATGCCCTACCCTTGCAAAACCAATCAGGAAGTGCTGGAATTTGTCACCAGTGGAGGAAGAATGGATCCACCAAAAAACTGTCCGGGACCGGTGTAAGTATTTCCTTGCTCCCACAAGCCAAGGGATAGTGGGTGTCAAAACAGGTTAGACAAAGGCAACTAGACACTTTTAGTCAGGGAATGGTGATTGCCCCCACTGTTAGGTGGGTATTACTGAATGTCTCTTGAACTACTGTCTCTTGTATACAGCTTAGAGCACTATAGGATTTACTTTAACTAGTGGTCCCTTAATAGCTTAGGATCCAAGGATGCGGAAATGACATGTCTGCTTTTGCTCTCCTCCTTTGGGCCATGTACCAAGTGCAGTCCCTCTGGACCCACGATCACTTCATATTGAAACACATTTTACATAATTATCTTTCTTGATTGATACTTTCCCCCCCCTCCCCCCCTTATTTTAAGGTACCGGATCATGACACAGTGCTGGCAGCACAGCCCAGAGTATCGGCCAAACTTCTCCACCATCCTGGAAAGAATCAAGTATTGCACACAGGTACTGATCTTTGGTATCCAGGTGGATGATAATCCATGGAATGCCAACTATCCAAAGGCACTAGATTTTAGTGCCCAAAACAGGTGAAGAGTCCTGACAGACTGATCTAATTTCCCAATTGTGGTGGTGCCGTTGGCTCATCTGCTCTTTTCATTTGGGTTTTCTGGTTATCCACCCTCACTCTCCCATCTTCAGCCCGACCAAAATGAGGTTATACTGTTCCTGTGCAAGTGGATGCTTTCAGCTCTCAGCTTGTTCAGTAGCAAAATATCCTTCATATTGTGATGGAAAGGTATTTAGAATCTCTTTCAAGGTCCATATTCTGACCTTGCCTAATGTTGCTCGAAAGCCACAGCTGAATTGGTATGGAGCAGAGGGGGGCGAATGAGATGGCACAGTGAGTTCACCATCTGGTAGCATTTTACAGCTACAGGCCTGGATCCAACCTCCCGAGGGAGAAATTATGTGCTAGTGACCCCCAGCTTAGCCACTGATTTCAATAAAGCACAGCCTCTGCTCAAAGGAAGCACGTAAATGAGAAAGCTTTTTTGCAAGTCCTAACAGCATGCGATATCCAGATGGCACATAGCACCTTGTACAACATGCAGGAATATTGCTCAAACCCCATGCCAGCCTCTGCCAAAATCTTTTTCGCTCTGCTAGCTATTTCTCTTAAAATGCGGGTGTGACAGTCACCCTGGAGGTGCTCAGGGTGTAACAGATTCTTGTATCTCTTTTTCAGGACCCTGATGTGATCAACACAGAACTGCCCATGGAGTGTGGCCCCATGCCAGAGGACGAAGGGAGTACAGTCACACGCCCAAACATTTCCAGTGGGATAGTGCCCCTGTTGGTAAGCCCTTCTCTCACACCTCAGACAATGCCTAGAACACTGGACTCCCACAATGCTGGGCACAAACTTGTACAATGCCCACAAGAGCTACTCGTGGAGAATCTGAGCAGCCGGACTGTTCGAGGGCCCAGCCTGCCATGCCTCAGCGATTTCAACAGTGGGTCCTGGTTCCAGCAGACCTCAAACCAGAAGCTGGAGCTCAGCAATCCACCAACCCACAAACTTAAAAACGAAACCAAAAATCTTTGGAACCCAACTTATGGATCGTGGGTGCTAGATAACATCTGTCACTTCAGCCCCAGCTCCAAGCTCAAAGCAACTCCAGAGCGGGAAGATTCGGGCTTTGATGGGAATTGCAGTTCTCCTCCTAGCTCTCGGGCGTCTCCAGCATCTCCGAGTCGAAGCAACTGCCCTCACCTGGATATCAGTGGGATTGAACTGGTGAAACTCCAGACTTTCCCCTGCGGCAATGTAAATTATGCTTATGATGACCTGTGCTATAGCACTGACCACCAGCCATCAGTGTTGGCGGAGGTCAAAGCAGCTGTGCTAAGGAGCTCCAGTCTGCATAGAGATGAAAAGCCTTTTTATAAAGCAGAGAAAACATCGAGAGAGAGGGACTCGGGTCTGTCTTTGTCAGATGACCTGAGTGTTACCCCGGTATAACAGAAACGGTTTTTCCAAAGATCAGGGAATGTGTGTGTCTGGAAGGACTGCTGCTTATTTCACTTACTTCCTCCATTTAAGTTCCTTCAGATGGGTGATGTTTCAACATCAGCAATGTTCTGCTTCCTCCTTCTGTGTGCCAGATCCTCAGATCGTTAAAGACAGTTGCATTTCTATCTCTGTCCATCAAATGTGTCCCACTGAGCCAGCTTAGAGGTGGAGAACAATGGCATTGCTGCTCTGATTCAGAATACAATAGTTAATGAAAGGACTCCTTCTCAATCTGCTCAGGTGAAAAGAAACAGACCTACCATCCAACCGCAGCATTTGGATGGAAATAATGATCAACACAGGTTGTGCTTCTTTCTGACCGAAGAAACCAAAATCACATGCTGTGCCAGCAGCAACCAACTTGCAAAGGCTGCTATATTCCTGAGAGCTTTCTACAGTCCTGATGACTTACTAATGATGCTCATGCACTGTAAGGGAAGCAAATAAATAGCAGCCACATTTGCAGCTGTTTTATTAGCAGACCCTGTGGAAAAACATGAAAACAAAACTACTGCTCAAATTGGAAGCAATAGAACAGATGAAAAAAAAAAAATAAATCCAGGCTCCTCTGAGCATGTGCTTTGAAAACAAGCAATGAAGAGGAAAACAAATTTACTATTAAAAACCAAACAGTTGGTGGAGCTGATAGTATCCCTTTAAATAGCAAAGGAAATGTGCTGCTTGCCTCATGGTGTTGCTTTCCTCACAGCTCCCGGCGTGGAAGGGGCAGGTGGTTTTTTCAAGAAAGGGTGAGCTGCATGGCATGATGAGAAATGGACTGTCTTTATCTTTTAATGGACTTGGGATGAACTTCATTTTTGTAAGTACTTTGATATTCTGCAGTAATTTCCTGTGCTATGTTGGTAAGCATTAAGCTGAGGTTCTCAGGTTACCTTTGGTGCACTGGAGTTCTCCTTGGTTTTGGTACCTACTTCTCTGAGGTAGAAACAAAGTAATCTAAGGGAGGGGCAGAGTGAAGGGAAATACAAACGCTACCTTACAGTGCCCTTTACACAGGAAGGTAGAATATCTCAACCATTTGAGAAAGCTAAAATCATGACTTGGCTTCACGCACCTGAGCAGGTCGTCATTTCTTCTTGTCTTGCAAGCATACAGACTTGCTGGCAAAGGTAGTTGTCGTTTGTTTTGAAGACAGCTCATTTCTAAGACTTTCTTCTGTTGCTTAGGGTCTAAACGGATGTTTACTGGTTAAAGCCTGAAAAATAAGGAGACTGAAAAACTGAGTAATTTGGATTAAGCCTAAACAGTCTCAGAAGCATTTTGTCCACGTCCCACTCCTGAATGTTGCACTGCCAACCTACAGTGGAAAATTATGTGCTGCCTTCATGTGTAATCAAGTTGTATGGTGAGATGTCAGTTGTAGACTCTGGTTCCTTTCTGGGGGAAGAGGTGCCCTGGTACAAGCTTTACCCTTGGTGATCAGCTGCACGTACAGTCTGAAGATGTGGGCTGGCAGGAGAGGGTTGCTTTGACCAGACTTCCTGCCCTCTGCATCATTCGGGGATGGACACTGCTGAGATGTGGTACAGAAAAGCAGAGTGAAGTCTCAATTCATCTTGAGAGAAATGCACCTTCAGCCCAGGCTTATACTTTGTTGGTCTGACTTTGTATCTGTTTGTTCCAAGCTTCTTATAGTTTTAGGCCCTTTGGCTTTAGAATGAATCGTTTTATATACCATCATTTCCAGACTTGAATGGTGATGATGGCCACCTTTCAGCAATGACCCATAGGGTATGGAAATAATTCCAAATCCATGTTGTGAAACGACAGACAGTCAGAACAGAGGGGTCCCCCTGTGCATGGACAAATTCCAGGAGTGATGTGGGGACTGTCGGGCTTAGTGACTAAGGAAGATGGTTGCCCTTGCCTTATGCCCTTCTTCCCGTTTCACCTTTGCTTAAGCTCTCTGGCCTTTCTCATGTTTAGCTCATTGCCTGTCCTATCTTACATCCAGGAGCTGCTACAGCCCAGTTAGATGAGGCAGGAAAGCCCAGTTAGTTAGCAAGAAATTTCTTCATTCTTTCCTCTTGCAGAGGCTAACATTTTTGGTCATGTTTCAGGCTGGCCACCTCTGGAACATGCTAGTCAAGAATAAACACATCTAATCTTAGCTAATTGGAATAACATTGGTTTATCTTCACCACCCTTACCTTTCAGATATGCATAAACCATAGGACTAACGTAGAGTAGTTTTTTCCCCAAAGGTAAGCTATCAAACTCTCCAACAGTTGTGACTGGGCATCAGCAACTCAGGCCCTGCATGTGATAAGGCCACAGGCATATGTGATAAGGCCACAGCAGAGTGTAGCAGCCCTAGTTCAGCTGCAGTGACCTAACACCAGATTGCCTTACAAACCTTGTTTGTAACAGGCTCTACCCTGAGCAGAGCACTGGTGGTCATGACCGTGCTTTTGCAGGCGTATTATGACTCTGCTTTCAATTCTCCTTAGCCATCAGCACAGGTGGGAAATTAGAAGAGTGAAATACTGACCTGTTCAGAAGCCACGGGATGTTAACTATACCACCTTTTCTTCCTGCAGACTTTTTATAGCAGGCACAAGACAGTTCTTCATTTTTTTCATGTGGGAATGACTAGACAATACCCTGAGATTCCAGTGAGAAGCAGGTAAGATCCCTGCTGTCCGTGCAGTTAACCAGCTTGAGCTACAACTGTTTTACCCATACACAGCACTTGCCTCAACATAACCTCACAAATTTTGAAAGGCCAATAGTGATAAAACTAGGTAAGCCACTGAAAAGTGAAGTGAGAGAAGAGCACAGTTCTATAACCAATGCCAAAGGCAGTCTTGGCTGCAGCTATGCCTTCATTCTATAAACAAAATAGAAGTTCTTCAGTCCAGCACTTTGGACAATACTGAATAGCTGCATCAAGGTACTTAGTTACAGGAAGAGCATAGACAAAAGCTGCACTGAGCCAGAATAAAACTCCATCCTTCCCAGTATCTTATCTCATAAGGTAAGACCAATAGTCAGGTGTTGAAGGGCAATTGTAAGAGTAGAGTGAGCATGTAGTGTTTATTTATTTCCTAGACATACTTTGCTGGTTTACAACAGCATATACAGAGCCAGATGCAGTTGTCTTCTAACAAGACAGAACACGGAGCTGCACATACCAAACGGGCACTAAAAGAAAGAGCTGGGAATTTTAAAAGAATCTGCATTAGCAACCTACATTTTACATAAGCTCTCAACTCCCTCAGATGGAACTAAATGTAAATGATCTTCTGTCAGCACAGTTGCCATGAATCTTTGACCTGTAACAGTTTTTCTGTGCATATCTGCTCTCTTAGCTTCTTTTTAAAACCCCTCACAGATAATGAATTTTTAATTAATATCCTGGAGGAAATGATGCTAATATTGCTCCTGTTGTGAAGCTAGAATGCTATATGCTGTCCAAACCATATTATCTAAAAAGAAAAATAACAATCACAATGACACATTCTACAACCTTCAGTCCTACAATTCCAAGACTGAAACTTATTGTTCATACAATCACAGATTTCATAGCGCTCAATTGCTACCATTTCAAAATGTAACTTGCTTGAAACTGTTTTTTAAGGACACACTTTTAGTGCATAATCAATGAGTTGAACCCGTAGTATCAAAATCAGATTACTTTGGCAATTGAAAGCCAAAACCTGGTTTTATTTCCTAGAGGAATGACATGAGCTGGAGATCTGGCATTAATTCAGTCCTGTAATCTATGTGAAAAGCCTTCCACCACTTGCCCACTGGAGAATCAGCCATTTATAGGATTATTATAAATTGTTCTTCCTGAGGGGTGTCCGTCTTTTAACATGTTACCAACTTGTCCTTAGGTTTGTGTGTATATAGTTGTTGGGGTTTTTTTCTTCTGGGCTCAGCATTAGTACTTTATGTTGCTTCATACAACCTCATACCTACATTTTAAAGAGGGAATGAATAACAAAAGATGAAATAATAATGCAAATTTCAATTTGTCTTTCTCTGCTTTCTTTTCATTGATATTTCATTGATATTTCATTGTTGATATTTGTGCTTCAAGATTTTTTTGTTATCTTTTCTCTCCTCAACTGAAGTGTTTTGTATCATCATTTTCCCTTTCAAGAAACAGAATTTTTAACCGCACAGATTTCAGGTGTCCCCCTCATATCAATCCTTTTCCTGAGGTAAGTTCTCCACTGATTTGCCAATGGGCAGGTATGCACTAAGAAAGCTTTACAAGTCTAATGAAACAGTTATGGGCTTCTGCAAGCATACCTTATTCCACCTCCAATACCCCTACTTACCTGAAAGAGAAGAAAACGCTACTGCTGGGAGTACAGTTTTCCCCAATGGATTTGCATCTCCACCGCTGTGTCAGCCAGGGACCACACTTCCTCAGACCCTTGAGCAGCAGAGCTCTGCAAGGCAGTTTCTCCTGTAGACATGGCCATGCTCTCTCCTCCCAGTTGCCCACCCTTTTCAATCTGAGGCAGAGACCTTAGGCATGACATCACTAACATCTTCCCATCTTGTCATGTGACTTTTTCATTTAGTTGAATTTGTTTTGATTTGTCATTACTTCTGACCATGGCAGCAATTCTTGCCAACTTACCTTTCTGGGTGACTACTGTACGTAAATAGATGACACACCTGCTTCTATGCAATTTAAACCTGGACAAGTGTATACTTCTATATTTGCAACACGAAATAAAGAGACACTAACAGTGGCTATTTGTTTCCCTCTCTGCGAAGTACTCTGCACACAGGTAAGAGGACTGTCTCTTGCTTAGAAGTGTTGCCAGTCCTGGAGGGTTGACTGCTTCTTCCCTGGTGCCACACAAAACTGCTGCGTGGAACAGTTAACTGCTGCGAGTCTGCCAAGTGCCTTTTGATGTACAATGTTTTGATAGACTGTAGGCTGTGAACTGAGATTTTTGAGACAGCTTACCTCTAAGGAAGCTTTCAAGCTTCGCGTGGATCAGGTTCTAAAGCAAATGTACCTAATGGGTTTTGGAACCAAGCTCCAACATTAGCTTCTAGATGCCTTGAAACTGGTTTTGGTTTAGGAAATGTTAGATGCTAAAGACTAAAAGTGCAAGAAATAAATAGTTTTTGTCCCTTCTCTAAGGAAATTCTTGGAGAAAAGATATTACTGTCCTGTGACCAAATCACAGTGGATGTGTTTTTTCCTTCAGTCTCATTTATTTAGTAGCATACACACTTCAAAGTAACAAACACTCAACCAGTACAGTCAATGTCAAACGTGACCATGGTCAGCATTGCATTGTAGTGTTCAGAACGGATGCATGTGGATGATACAGGCCATTTGATCTCAGTACCTTAAGAATAACAAATAATAACACCACCAATTTAAAAAAAAAAAAATAGCAAGAGCCCTCTGAGATACTTAAAGGTTTGGTCCAACTCCCATTGAAATCTTTCCCTATAACAGGAAATGGATCAGATGTTAAGTGAATTCCCCCGCTGTGTAAAATTAAGAGGGATTTGATTTTTACCACTTTGGTTAAATTTCATCCATATTTATATTCTTGTGGGGCCCCAACACTCATCATTTTTAAATTTAGCTGATGTATCTCTTTCCTTGTGCATTTCTTTCTATATTGCACCTTCCTCCAAAGAATCTCACAGCATCTTGCAAGCAACAACGAAGGACAGCCTCACACCATTCCTGTGAGGTAAGTAGGTACTACTCCCATCTGTGAAGTAGGAAAAAACTTGAGGCCTAGGCTAGTTGTCCAAGGCCAAAAAAACCAAGTCACTGACAAAGTTGAGGGAGAGAAGTCCTACTGCTAGATTCACACAGGAATGCAGCAGCTACAACAGTAAGCATTGCTCCATCTAACGAACTAGTGAGTTTAAAGACCCTGGTGCCCAAGTCAGAGGTTAGCTGTTCAGCACCAAAGTGCCTCTGGGCCAGCATATCTTACCATGCTGTGGAAACACATGTGCTCTTGGTGTCTCCAGAGTGAGGCAGTATCTCAGCAGGGGCATTAAAGAAAGAACTACATTCTGGACTTGTACGTGAACAAGTACCTTGGTTATCATGCATCAACTCATCTATGTTACATGCCTGTGCAAAGGCATCGTGTTGACTCTCTAGTAAATATAAGCTTATTCAAGGCAACTTACTCCATCGTGAAAGGCAGCGATGCTGCTTCCTCACACTAGCAAGTGAGCATACACAGACAGGCTCTGTTGCAGTCCTACACTTGCAGGTTGCCAATGAAAAGCTGCCTCCTTTTCTCCTTCCCCAGAACAGCAGCAGCCAGTTGTGGCTTCTTCCCTTCTAAGCCCTTAGCAAGCCAAAGGGCCATTTCAAAACTAACTTGCTAGAACTATTTATCATGTAGAATGAGTTTGCAGACCAAGGTCTGCTATAGCAGAGGTTTTCTTTTTTCCCTGACCTTTTCAACTACTGCAGAGGAATGGATTATTCTCTGCATTTCCCCCCCCCCCCCCCCCCGCCAAGACCACGTACTGCAAAACATCCAGGTGCTAGCAGCAGTTGGTTTTTTTGAAGCTACTGGTACCACATTGCTTCTAGTTCCCCTTCAGAAGTGGACAGTCATTCCAGAGGTTTGTCTCAAATTCTCACCCGACATTTGAGCATCAACTTTTACCCTCTAAGTCTCCCCTCTAGAAAATAAGTGCAAAAGATTCACATATGTGGTAAAACAAGAAAGAAATTTAACTCTGAAGACTAATTAGGCAAACTACTAACAAACTCTATCACCTTAACAGTCTCATTTCTAACTTTTCTAATTTTATTACAGTAGGACTGCTTGCAATTGCAGTTTCATAGAAAAGGTATTGTTATTAAAGTCCTCCCCCGTGAGACCTATTTACTTCCTGTTCTCCTTAAGCACTACTAACCAATGGCTTACCTGCTGGCTGCAGGAAAGGAGGAAGACTTTTTTTTTTTTTTTTTTTTTTTTTTTTTAAAATTGTATGGAATTCACCACAGATTAATTTGTCATCTCATAGCAGTTCAAAAGTTAGGAGGCATCTGGAATGATAATATCTATGCACTCTATTGAAGGCTTGCTGTCACTTAAGAAAAAGGTGTAAACTCTCTGAAACATCCAAGTGGAAAACTCATTAACATACTATCATGAAAATAAAACTGAGAGGGACTCTGGGAGGCCACAGAAGAAGTCTGAACTGCAAAAATAATTACCAGTTTCAAACAACTTCTGTTTTAGGATGAAATGTTTCCAAGTGTCATTACTTCCTACAGAATACCCACTCTATGTCATCTTTTAGGTAACAACTAAGCTTGAATTTTTAATACTGCTGTTTTGTTTAGAGATGATGAAAAAAACATTAAATCTGACTGTGTGTTATCTAAAGGAACTCCTTTTAGAAACTATTTTAGGCTCTCCAATTCTAATTACAATTGTTATAGCTAGATTTCATTCCAGATCCAGACTCTACAGTCTTTTTTGGCTCATGATCATGATTATTACTGAAATAGCAGTTTCCCAAAGCATGGAGTCACCTTCATATATCCTAAAGTTCTCAGAATCTCTCCTGAGCACAGGACACGACAGAAAAGATTTCTGATCAATGTGCATTACTAGCTTTAGATGTTGAAAGGGGTATTAACAATCAAATAGTAATATAAGTCTTGTCCTCATTTTGAAAACTGCATCATCACATTATTAATGTTAAAACCTGGAATGCTAGTGAACATGTGAATACTGATAGTATTTATACTGCTAGTATTTAAAGAACTGTTCAAGTGACTAGAGGCAACCAACAGAGAAGGTATGTGAAGTTATTACAAGAAATCACATCAGTCTTTCTTGATTTTCACCAAAACACTGTGAATTTTCTGTGGCTGTGCCTGGGCCACAGCAAAAGAAAAATGAACCACAGGTGGCCCTGTGATTCCAGATGGGGACTCAGGGATGTGATATAGTGACATTCCTTCCCCCAAACTGCCCTGAGTTAACAGCTGATACCATGGAGGAAGGATGCCTGGGAATTATCTCATCATTAGTGTAGTGCTGTGAATGGAGAAACATTACCTTCCCGATTGCTGCACCAGTCTACACACTTAAGTGGCAGCATTGTATTTGGGAACAGGAACATGGCTAAGAAGTCACATGCATTAGGAGACAGTCAAACCATGACCTTAAGAGATCACAGTGGTTGCTGGCTACTAGTGCGTGCACGTGTATAGGGGTTTTATCTTCAAAAATAAACAAACCTTGGAAAAAACCCTTAGTTCCCTGGTCCGCGTGCGAAAGAGTCATTACCGATTTTCAGAACTGCAGTTCAGTTGCAAGAGGCCAAACTTGCCAAGCTAGGCACTTTTCCAACAGCCCACCCAGTCTGAAAGTCAAATGTTTTTGGAGACAATAGGCTGCTATTCTCTCCCTAGAGTATTTGTAATCTCCTGAGAGGCTACATAAAAAGCAAAGGCTGTTCTTGGACAGAAGTGAATCGAGGCTAGGATAGGGAAGAGGAAGAATGGTCAACAGCAGTTACCACATCCAGCCACTACAAATCGCTGTCTCCCTTTGCTCCAGGTTTCTTGTGATTATCACACATTTCCACCTTGTGCACACTGTAACACAATGCAGCAGAAGTTGTTGGTCCAACCTACGGTGTACACAGGAGCAAGGAGACTTGGAATTAGGGGAGAAAAAACCACTCTTGCTGGTTTCAAAACTATGCAGCTCCCTGAAAAATTGTTATTCCTACCCCGAATCCCCAAGCACTTGCTCTGGTTCACTAAGAGGTAATCTGGAGTCCCATCCGTTTGCCAGAAATGAAAATCATTTTGGTTTACCATGTAGACCTCTTGACTCATGCTGGTGTGATTCCTGAGTATGGAGATCTTCATTCTCTGAGGACCAGTCTGAAGTTAGGCTGGTGCAATACAGACCAATCTGGAGTTATTTAGGTTCATAGAGGGCTGATGCAAAGTCATTTTGATCAATAACTGCTGGGTTCTGGATGCAGCTCCCTCTGCACTGATGACCTCAGGAGTTTGGAGGGAGTTAAAGGTTTCTTTCTGAGTGATCCCAGTAGAGCAGAAAGTTACAGAGAAGCCCTGTAAGTTTTGTGCTAATCTCAACTCATCTTTCAGTGATGCTTTCCAAGATTCCAATCAAATTATCCAACCCCAACAAGTACCCATCCTCCCTGTTGCCTTCTTGCCAGGGGATCCTGTGATCCAGTGTCTGCCCATCAGGGAGAAGAGTGGTCTTTCCAAAATCGATCAGCCAGACATTGGCATTCCCACTGCCATCATGTACAAAAAGTAGTGAACTTCCAACAACCTGGAAGACAGATTGAGATGATGTGGTTAAAAACACATCTTTAGCTCTCCCCATCACTTAACACTTCCCACTAAGAAGATGACTTCCTCTAATGACCTTCTCACCTGTGACCCAACAGACTTTTGGGCTGCACTTATACATTGACAATTTACATGCCCCATTTGTATAACCATATCAATCAGTAACGTATAAATAGGCATGTAGATGGGAAAAGGGACCCAGCAAACAAAGGGAAGAAAAGCAGTTCTCCAGCTCACTTGGCAGCAGATCTCAATTTGAGCAATCCAGCAAAAGCCAGTGACTACTTTCAAAGAAAGACCATGACCCATGATTAACAAAAATGCTTCTAGCAACAAGAGGAATTCAACAAGGTAAAAAAAAATGCCTGATCTCAAAATCTTGAGCGGTAACAAGCAGAACTTACAATGCTAGTGATGCCTTCTCCGCAGCAAAGCATACAAGGCGAACATACAGAGCAGAATTATACAGTGTTTCAATGTAAATCCAGTATAACTAATAAAACCTTCATTGTCAAACTATAACTGAATGCTACTGTACCAAATGCAAGCTTCCACTTTACCATTCCTCTGTAAAGATTCCCACTGGAACGCACCAAGATTAGAGAAACCACAGGAAACTGGTAGTAATAAACCATACCCTGCAGTGGCCCAGAGTGCTGGGATGTTACAAAGATGGGAGGATTTATTATTCCTCAACTGGTTTAATTTTCTATATCGTTGTGGTGGAGGGTTTGTGGTATCTGTGTTGTTAACATATATTAGTTTTCTTCTACCGCAAACTCCTTTCTTCTAATACAGCAGGCTATTCCGAGGTACATCTGAATTGCCAAACAAAGCAGCAATGCACCTCCACAGCATTACACTCACTGCTCACCTCATGTCGCTTGAAGAAGTCTGAGGATTCAAGAATGATATGAATTTCCTGCAGACGCCTGAGGTATTTTTTCTGGAGGAAGAGGGAAAAAAAAACCCAACCCATAAACATTTAAGTAAAGAATGAATGAAGTCATATGTTTACAAGAGTCAATATAATGAAGAGATGATGTTAATTTTAGGCTAGAAGTCCTTCAAAACAACAGGTTCATCATTTGAAAGTCAATCTGAAAATACACTTCAACAGGCTTTCATAGGGAATGAACAGACTGGAGTTCCTCTGCTGCCTGTGTTACACCAAGCATACTTCTCTGTCTTGCTTTGGATGCAGTGAGACTTTCTGCATCCCTTTTGCTTTGGATGCAGTGAGACTTTCTGCATTCCCCCCCCCCTTTTTTTTTTCTTTTTAATAAAGAGAAGAAAGTTTCAAGCAATTAAAATTCTTTCAGTTCTCCACAGTGAAAAGAGAATGAAATTGTGTTAGAGAGACAAAGAGCTCCAGCCAGGGCAGGGTGGGGCAGGTGGAGAGATTTAAAAAAAAAAATAAAAATCAAGGCCTAATGCATAAAGCTTTAGTATACATGTTTAATGCTGCCCTGTGTTACCAAGCGTGCTCCTTCTGGAGGGCTAATCTGCCTTCATAACAGCTTTTACACTGCAGCAAAACACTATGGCATCCCTTGAAGTTCCAAAGACAAGGTACATGTTATGCCATCTACCATACGCCTGCTGTGCTACCTGTGAAGCAGCATACAGGAATTGCTCTTTGAGGCAAGTCTCACACATCGGAGCACAGCCAGCCACCGATCTCACTTCCTGCCCCCATGCTCTGGTTTTATCCTCTCCAGACTGAATTCCCAAATCACACGTTTTCCTGCCAACACAATACTTGCTTAGACATCATCATCCCTCTGATTTATCTAACACCCATGGTCGAAGCTGATAACAAGCCATAAATTAGCTTGACTGACATTTTGCTAGCATAAGGAACTTGGGGTGAACTCATGGCAAGAGCTGACAGAACTGGTCTCAGCCAACTACTTCTCACAGCCCAGCGAGTCCCCGTGTCCACTCCATCTGCTGCATGGCCCTGAAGCAAGTTCATAGGGTCAAAGATCAGTGAACCTGAAGAGTTCAGACTCACCAAAATAGTTGTGTTGCCCTCAATGAATTCCACAAAAACCTGTAGAACTTGCTCCTGTGTCTTCGTAGTTTTGAAGTTTGTGTTACATGTTCCATCTGCCTTCTGCACAAAAACGCACAAAGACAGAGACTGTTATACAACACACATATCATTCCCCTCATCAGTCAATCCTCTTGAGCCATCAACAGCTCAGCTCTTGCTAACCAGATGAAAGTGAGCAGTTGCACAGGAAGAGAGTAGATGAACCAAGCAAGAAGTGGAGGAGAAAAGATACAAAAGCTGATTGGATAACTTTAAACGACACTTCCTTTCCTGTTGAGTGCAGTTAGAAAAAACACAACTCATGATATTACCAGCTTGCAGGAGGGTTTTCTCACACAGCAGTACTAGCAGTGCAAAGTTCAATGGGGCAAACCACAGTGACCTCTTTGGTTGTTCTCTCATCTAGCTTGGTGTAGTCAAACCCTGGCTAGGGGGGTAAGAGGACATTTTCAAACCCAATTTTACTAGCTCTTTTTGTTTAGTTTTTATTTGTTGTTGTTTTTCAGTGGGGAAATCAAAGAACTGTGGTTAAGACTCAGTTCCCAATATACCTTTGCACATTAATGTGACCCAGAAGTCACAGAACAGAAAGCTAGTTGCAGACAAGACAACTCGGGATTTGCAATGCTAGCAGTGACACAAATCCTAGCACTGACAAAGCAGGTGTGTGAATTTTGGCAAAGGACAGTGCAGTCATGCTTGTATCCAACTGGGTCCTGGAGAAATTCAGAGTATTTTTGTTCTAGCAGTAAGGCTTAGGACAGAAGCATCCTGCTACTGAAAAAACTAGTCTTTTTACGTGCTAATAGTGACCAGTTCGTGCTTGTGGAGCTACAAGTAAGAACAGTGCATGAATCAGAGGTATCTGTCAACATAGACTATATGAATATGCATTTCTCCAAGAACATCCCTGTTGCTTCAAGAGACACAAATACAAGCTTTCAGGACACGCATGTAAGATACAGCAATTATTGCAGTTGGTAGCCTGTATCCACTAAAAGCCTGCAGGATTATCAAACTGTATTCCTCTCCATTGTATCAGCCCAATGAAATCCCTCATTTCCATTACAAGAGTAAATCAACAGGTCATCAAAATGTGCTCCCTCCTACGTGTTAGAAGTAACTGCACCAAAACTGGGTAAATTCAGCTCCAGTCTCAGCAGGTGAAACACTATTTACTCCACAGCAGAATTCCACTCCTAGTATATACACAAAAAAAAAATCCGATAATGCTAAATTTCCAGATTTATCATGCAAGAGAATGAACTGACTGAATGGCAAAGCCATGCAGAACAGCCTCCCACCTACCAGACTTTCTAGCAGCAGAATAAACAGAATTTTCTTCCAAGGCTGTGGGCCAGATACAAGTGTGGCATGTCAGCCTGATGAGATGTGTAAGTTATGCAAGAGAAGTTCAGCAGGTAGGCAGTGAAAGTTAGGAGCCATCTGATCTGATGTGTGATAATACTCAACAGCACATCGAAATTTGGAACTTAGTCTGATGCCTCGTACCTCTTCACTGGAGTAAGGTTGTTTTAAAAATAGTTTCTCCCCATGCCCCAAATCCCAGAACAAAGTCTGGAATAGCTGCTCTGTGTACCCTTTTCATCCTTTTTTGTCTGGAAAGACCAGTTGCTTGCTTCCCTGTTGTTTACAAACACTTTTATGATTTTTTTCCTTTGCTGCTGCCTGTCTTTACTTGCTGTAAACAACGTCCAGATTTTGAATGACACCACCCCTCATATTCTATCCCAGGTCCCTGCAACAACTCTGGATGTGCCTCATCCCCAGGAGGCGCTTGAAGTTGTACCCTTGTCAAGGCTTCCACATACATTCCTGCCCAGCAGAGCAGTCCATTGCACAGTGCAGCTAGAGGGCCACCTGCAGCACTTCTCATTAGATGTGACAGTGACACAGCTAGCAGGTTTGGTGGCTCCATAAAATAGTGCTACCTATCTTAACCTGTGTGGTCTTGCTCAGATTCCTCTGCAGACTTCCCTTAGAGGGCTCTGGGTTAAGGTTGTGACCTAAATGGATTCACAAAGATTTATGAATCAAATATGTCCTCCTGGGAAAATGGCTATCCCTGATATACAGCTAAAGGAATGGTACCAAAGGAAGAAGTAACTTCCAAACTGCAGAGAGATTCAGTACAGAATGGGAAACCAGAACTCCTGATTCTCAGCCCCATGCATCTCTGCTTTGCAAAACTATTAGCTTAGTGTTGTAGAGACAATGTTTGTGATGCCTAGCCTTTAGACAGCCCCTTCCAGAGAGGAAACCTGCATTCTGGATCTGACAGGCACAAGAGACTGAGTGTCAGGTGCCAGCTGTAATGAATCCCAACAGTTCAAACTATTTTTGATAAGAGGAAGAGTGACAAATCCCAAAAATGAACCTGACTTGATTTCAGAGATATGGAAGCAAGGCAAGGAAAAGAGATGGATCAACCTAAAGAGAAAAGGTACACGAGTGATGAAGAAGGAGTGCATATGGCGAATCAGATCTCATTTATCGGCAGCCACTTCACAGAATGGCTTCTATGATTTCACTGTCTTTGCTTCCGCTTCTTACTCCAGCAGCCACAGGGCAGGAATATTTCTGAATGACCAAACCCAACATATCTGCTCAGCTAACTCCAGGAGTTATCAGTGCACTCAGGGAGAACAACCCCCTTTTCTCATCAACCACTAGCTGGCACCACTGATCCTTACAGGCTCTCCTCTCAAAAGTGGGGTCTCTGCAGCATGGCTTTGCTTTTCTGCAAATACACAGAACTGGATGTACAGTCTAGCTATAGTGAAACAGTGTAGGGAGTACTGACTAGCTGTATTGCTTGAACAACACACTTTGTCACCATTTCTCCATGTAAAAAAATAAGAGAATGACACCTACATCCCTCATAACAGCACATGGAGATAAAGGAAAAGGTAACGTACTGCAGTACTCTACAGCATTTCCTGTGCTTAATCAAGGATTAAGTATTTGTGTCCCGTTTTGCACAGTTAACAGCATTATCTCAACAGAGGGAAATATCATGCAGTCTGTGTGCCATACTGCTCCTACCCACCTCTGATAACCAAACAAACCACAAAGAAAAAGCCAGGAGGTTTTACTGGAGCTCCTCTGCGCTCCCTTAGCTCAGTCACTCTCCATGACTCAACATAAATCTGTACGTCTTCTACCCTGACCAACTAACTATCTTTCCAAGAACATAGGTAAAAGGTCTCAAGATCATCCGAGTTTCTGATTCCATTACACAGGGCATCCAAAGACCTAAGTGGTATAGGAATAAAACAGATATCTTGACAACATCATTAGATGGCTAAAGGGTAAGACAGGAAGTGTCTTGGCTGGATGGGAGCCAGATCATCTACCACCCAGACAGCTCCTGCGTGAGGATGCCTGTGTCTAACAGCCAGGAGTGGGTGGCACAGCGTACAGGGGGCCAGCACAGCATGAGCTGGAAGCCCTAGTTCCTGTGTCACAGCAGGAGAATCTGTGAATGAGGAAGGGAGAAGACAACACAGGGAAGCAGAGAAGAAAGGGGTGTTTAAAGAGCCTCTGCTTGTCAGCGTCACCCTCCTTTACCCCTTCCTTCTTCCTATGTGCTTGAACTATGAAACGGAAGCAAAACTAATCCAGATTATAATTTACAATGTCCTAACATACCTAAATTAAACATATATGCTCTGGAAACATCCCAAAATCGCACAGGGTAACCCACACTAACTTCTTCATAGCTGTCCCATCACGGACTTCAGGTAACAAATACTCATCCAGGGTGTAGGGTGGGTTTGGGCAGCTCTCACCATGCTTGGTGCTGCTACAGGTACACCACTATCTAAACCCAAGCGGACTAGTTCAAGGCTAGCTATGACAGGTCTATGCAAGCAGAAAGCACGCTTCTGGATTCCAGCAAGCGTTAACATTTAAGTAACTGAGTCAGGTGGCTGATATTCTGAGAGTATGGCCTAATGGGCTTCTAGGTAGGTATCTGACATTGCCATGGGGCACAACAAATATAAAGAATTAATGAGTATGAAAGAAAATTGCCAAGGTTCTTCTCTGGCTGTAAGGTAGTATCCTAGGAATGGTATAGGGGCACAGACTTACCTATCGAGAACAGCAGATAGACTTTGTTGACAGAGAAATTTTATTTTTGGTGGTTTTTGCTTTATTCCAGCTCCATCTATACTGGATATTGTCATGTATTTAAAAGGAAAAGGGGTTTCCTCAATCCTAAGACTATCTAAGCTAATACTTTTAACATGCCTTGCAAATAAACATAACTGGAACAAAACCACTTTACTGTGATTGGAATAAATATGTATAGTTCCTGGATAAAAAAAAGTAATTGCATGGGGAGAGGCAGTTATTTCTTCAGCTCTGAATTCTTCCTTATAACAGTCTCATTTTCATTCCATCTATGCTGTGCCCGTGCTTGAGTCCTTCCTGCAATGTCTCTGTGGTTGAACCAAGTATGGCTGATGTGCATTTGATGCTTAATTTCATTGACACTGCTCTATTGTAATTACAATGGATGCTTTAAAAACACAATACACTGAACTCTGTGGTTTCAATTAGTGCATTTTCACATAATCCTTTGGAAAATCCGGCTACTGATGTGCACTAGCCTTTTGATTAATCAACAAATCAAACAAAGCTTGGTCTCCAAGAACAGGCAGAAGTGAAACTATTACCTTAATCCCTTCAATCCTGAAGCCCAGGTTGGCACTAGAGCTGATGGTTTCCCTCCACTGCATGTATCGGGGTTTGGTGACAGCATGCTGAGCGTTCTCTTCAGCTGTGGGAGCAAGAGGATCCACTTCAATCATTTTCTTGTACATGTCCTTACGCAGCTTTGGTTTCTCACGGGCCTTAGTCAACTCTTCCTCCAGGTATGTCCTGCAAAAACATCACATCCCAACAAAACTATAAGGACTCCCCGAACATTTCTTTTTACAACTTATAAACTGGCCTCAAGAAACATCAACCAGGAAAGTGAGTGTTATCATTACCCCAGTTTTGCTTATGGGAAAAATAAAGAACACAGACTAATGACTATGCACGCATATTTAGTGAAACAGACGCAGGAATCGGGAATTGTGTCATTCGTTTCTTGTTCTAACCATACCTTAACTTACTGTTATATGTTATTGTTATGTCCAGTTTACAGAATGGGAGAAAGCTGAATTCCTACTGTATCATGAAATAGAACTGTATTTTAAGAAAACAGTTAAGAGAGATCACTTGCAATGAAATCAAAAGCAAATAAATAGGGCTGCTGAAGTCTTACTGTCTTCTCTCTCAAAAAAACCCCACGTAACGTGAGCCATGTGTGATTTTTTTTTTAGGCCTTAGTATGCAATTAAGGTTTTACTTAATGCATCACAGTGATAGACAGAATCATTCTTCATACAGTAAAAATTAAAGAGTAAAGCAGATTATCTCAGCAGTTCCAAACCAGAAGAGGTTAACTAAGAACAGGAAGGTGAAGGGTGACAAACCTTCCACGTTTTGCTGTTATCACTCAACCTGTTAATCTGGTAACCATTAGAAAGGCACTATGCATGTTCTCTACATTCCACTGGACTCCTAAAGCTTGCACTTTGTCAGGTGCCTGCAATGTACTTTTTTCATCACAGAGTAATAAACCAGGCTGGTGTTTAGGAGATGCTGTCACTCATTACCAGAATGTCACCTACTTTGAATAAAATATGTACTGATGCAAATCCTTCTCGTCTTTCTTCCGGGCATACCAGTGCTGTACGTTTCTACTCTGATTTAGCTGACAATTCATTTAAGGTTTTGCATCTATTTGAAAAGGCATGTCTGCAGTCCTGTAAGTTGAATAACTCATTTATGACAGTAACTTCTGAGAATCTGAGCTGGCAGCCAAAAGATTACTATGACAGTTCATACCTCTCTGTACTGTTACTCCAGGCTCTCAACAGATTCCTTATCTCTTTGTTATGCTTAGATAACATTTTTGAGGTTTTTCTCTTAATCACAGACAAGATAAGGAAAAGAAAGTGAGAATTTGGAGAACAAGGCAATAGCATCATGGAGATGTCAGAGTAGGGAAAAACACAGGTCAGTCCTGAGCAGATGGTCAACTCTTTTCTTTACAGAATAGATCAATACCAGTGAAGACTCATTCAAGCGTTGGAAATGGGCTTTCACACTGCTATTCAGTCATTTGCATTTGGAGATGGGAATTTTACTCTTTGTGAGATTTTTTTGAATCACTGCATACACAAAGATTAAATGAACTGGCAATGAATGAATCATGCAATTTTTTCCCACGTATTATCAGGCCACTGCAGAGAAACTTTGTTTTAAATTGCCCCTGAAAATTTCTTGATGTGGATAGTTTTTGAGGCTATAGATCAGTTAGCTTCCAGAATCCATGTACAATCAGGCTACAGTAGGACATACTCTCCCTCAGGTTGTCCAAGGTGATTGCCATACCAACACCAGGTTGTCTGGAATGAATCCCAAGGCTCCAAAAACATTACCAAACTCCTCCAGACAGATCACATCCCCCCTTCTTTCAAATGCATTTGGGTTAGAAAGCACTTTCTCTTTCATGTACCCCACCTGATCCCCATCTTGCAGTCCATCACACAAGGCCCTTCAAAATCAGTAAGCAAGTCATCCAGCTGAATGTAGCTCTCGCCATCTCTCTCCACCACTCCATGGAAGCAAGGGACGCAGGAGCGTAATGGGTCTTTCATCAATCGCTCAAAACACTCTTTTTCATTCTCTGAGAAGCGTTTGAGAATCTTCCCACTATCAGCTGCCTTGAAACTCCCTAAAAAAGAAAACCAAACACATGCTGACAAGACTGACCTGCAAAAAAGAAAAACACCATCCCCCACCACTCCAGCTTCATCCACCTCGGCCTCATGACACCAGTTAACGATTTCTCCTGAACAGAAAAGATAACATGCCTTTCATAAAAAATAAAATACCCAGGACAAACACAGCCCTTGGCAGTGAAAGTCCGTTTGGATACATTCCCATGTCAGAATTTACAGCTTTAAGGAGTGCAGCTGCTCCAGGCCATCTTTTTTTTTTCCATGCTAAACTCTTTGTTAGGATATTAAAACACTACTATACTTACTAAAATGCACAGGAAGAAGCCACAAGCCAGAATTCATTAATCCTCTGACAGGCTATTTTAAAGCTGCATAACACTGCCAGTGTTGGCTTTGTCCTTAATCCTCACATAGAGTATACCTGCTCAGCGTGTACATACCGAGACAGAACGGTCAATCAGTGATCGTTAAACAGCCATGAACAGGCCAGAAGCCAAGCACTGCCCTTTCTACACACACATACACACACACACACTGTGACTGCGCATGCCTGTACCTCCAGGTACTGCCTCTCCTCCGGAGCCCTGCTAATCTGCAGGTACAGCCTGTAGTGCAATTGGTTTTTTTACAACCCTGTATCTGAATAGTATCCAGTACAAATAACAGCCTGCACAGACCAAGATTGGAAGTAATTAGACTCCAGCTGTCTAGAATCTCCTGCCCAGATGCTCTCCTGTCCTGCAATCTGCCAATAACATCTGAGGAAAGTACACCTTTCATTCAGAGGTACTCTTTAGTCTACATGACACAAAATAGGTGCCAAAGTAGGAGCCTCATTAATCCTGGGGTTAACGCTCAACTTTTACTACAGCAGAATCCTTCAGCCTTTGCAAACTGGTTCTTCTCTGACAAATCCTAGAACCGCCACTGCCTCAGCACAAGGGCAAAGGTGGTGATGACCCAGGTTTTAGGTTAGAAAGAACTTGTCATATCAGAGAAGAACAGCTGCAAAAAATATGGACTAAATGCAACCACAGAAAACTATCTAAAGCAAACTGGAGCAATATCTCTCCTAATCAACTTCTAGTAACCTCTTAATCCTCCTCTTCCACCCTAGTACACAAGCCTCCAGAAGGGTTATGATGACTAGTGCATCACCCCACACAGATCAAGCCAACCCCATACATACTGTGATAAAAACTGCAATAAGACTGGGTCATCTTGGCACTCTGCGTGCTACAAGTCAGCCCCACCAATACCACTGTGCAAAACGCAGCTACTCCATTTCTAGGACTAAATAAGTTTCTCTGCACAGCTTTAAAGTGCACCATATTAGTGCATTAGCATATAGAGAGGTGGTTCAGGTACTGCATTAAAGCACGATGCAGCGTAGGTGCCTGCCCACATGTGTACTAATAAACCCCACACTAGCACTTTAGGAACAAGGACTGCATAGGAATTAAATGAAGCATGAGAGAAGCAAACCTGATGACTTCTCTTTGTTGTTTTTTTTGCCTTACCAATGAAACAAAGCCTACATCAGGAGCACACTTACCAGATTCTATAGACACAAAACTAGAACCAGTTGACTGAGCTGTTCCTTGCACTCATACAGTGAACAATGACAGACTCACAATGCAAACACCTAGTCAGCAAGTCAATTTTCACCAGGTTTGTTTTCCACCCAAGCGTTTACATTCAGATGAGGGGTTTGGGGCTGGTATTTGAAACACTGTCCTTGCCAGGGCTGAGGCACATACAGGTACAGGCAGTAACCCTTCTCTCTAGGGAACTAACACACATTGGCTACTCAGTCAAGAAAGATGATCCCATACCACAACCAATAGCAACAGATGGACTGGGGCTTCAACTCCCCAGTCCCTCTTCTTTCCCTCTAACACATATTTTACATATATCACCTTACAAGGATGCATCAGGAGCCTGGCCCTTCCCCACAGTCTGACCATTGCTTCTTTGCTCATCTCATTATTCAGGTATATTGCTTCCCCTTCCCTATCCCCACCACAACAGAAAGAAAGATGTTCTAGTTCACAGATTTATGTGATACTGCCTGCTTCCTTTTTACGTGAAAGAAGGAAATAGAAAAACACTGAAACACTGTCTCCCTTGCTGTTGCCATCCTGACTCAAGAGACAAACACATTGAAGATATCCATCTCACCTGTATGCCCAGCCAGCTGCACCCATGAGTAGCGTTTCTTGAAGGGGCTGATGACTGGCAAGTTAACCATGGTTTTAATTGTATGCCATGCCTTTTTCTGGAACACAAGGAAAAGAAATATTAAGTTGGGCAAAAGCTGACATCCTGACATGCCACAAACATACCACATAGCTTCATACACAGTGAATTGTTCCTCACTAATTTGTAAGCGCTCAAAGGTGGAACCACAAAACAGATGCTATGATCATCGTTGGAAAAGTATGCACATAAAACCAAGAACAGACAAATAATTAAATATAATGCCCTACCATCCACAAGATAGCTGCCTGCAAGAAATTTAAAAAAAAATTTTTAAAAAATCATACTGCACATCACAGGCCTGTTCTTAGCCACACCTGACCCTCCCCATGTCTGAGTCATGCAGTATGCAGACAGCGGATGCTGAACACACACTTATGCACATTTAAGTTTCCGCGAGACATGAACATGAGCTGTTTGCCACTATCATCAATACTTCCTTCATCATCACCTCATGATTAACTGCTTTCTCCGAGTCAACAGGCGAGTCTTACTGTGAGAGATGCATAGAAAATGGATCTCCAGTTAGACACGGAGGTCACTCAGGTCCCTCAGCACCCATTGACAATGTGCTGTAGAGTCTACTCCAGGTCACAGATTTTCCTGCTCCCTTCCCTCTTTCCCAGTCTTGTTACTTTTTAACAAAGCTGGGCATTGCTCTGGCCACTTTTGGCTGCCCCACAGTGCAGCTGTCTGGGTACCCCTGCAGGCAGATAGGGAAACAGAACAGCTGCTCACAAACAGCAGCTGAGTGCTCTGTCAAAAAGGCAGAAAGGAAAAAAAAAAAAAAAAGTAGAATGTGAAAAAAAGTCTTGTGCTCTGGAACTGAAACCCAGGTAGGAGAGAACCACAGCCCACTGGCGTTCATGTTACACTCAGGGATCCCGAAGTGCTTTACAAACAAGGACAGCAGGCCCATCTCTTCTGTCACTAGAACATGATACCCTGCTGGAGAAAAAAAAAAAATGGAGCTGCATAATATTCATGCACAACGTAGTGCTGAGGCTTTTTTGCTGAGATCAAGTATAGTTGGGGATTAGGCTGCCTTTACAGAAGTGCTTATCAATGGCCTAACTGGGATTCACCAAAATCAATGGGAGGCATTGATTTCACTGAAAATGAATTTAGGTCATGCTCAACACCTGAAAAATCCACCTTCAAAACAACCACATCTTCTCTAGCAGAAATACTAATCTGACAATTTAGGTGCTTAGGATACCCAATTTTTATTGTCTTCTACACTATACTGCTACAGAAGTAAAAAATACAAAAAGTGAAATTGCAGGCAATGATAGACAGGCAATACATAGCTCTCCAGATCACACTCTGCCCTGGCCATGCTTCCCCAAACCTATTCACTTATATCACATTTCTTACAAGGTATCCTCTAGCAACGTTGGTCACTGTGTGAGGGCAAAACCCTGCAACTATCTTAGAATGTATCAAGAGAATACGTGAACTCATGGATGCAAGTGATCTTTCTTTTAAGGATTTGTCTTCACAAGAAAGTTTTAAGTTATGCTGCTGTCATAACAATATAATCACCATATGAGCATACTTACTCTGAAATAAGATTGCTGCTTCCTATTTAACTAACTTTGGTTTTGAACGCAGTTCAAACTGAAATGAAGTCACTCTTAGTCTGATAGAAGTGCCCCCATGCAGCAGTAACACTTTTGAAAACATACTGTGACAGTGAGAGGAAGCATCCAAAGAAAATCCTGGATGTTTGAGACTCATGAAAACTCAGTTGCACTTACTGCAACTCCACAGATGTTACTAACTCTAGCTAAACTCCAGTTTCATAAATACCTTCTACAGGTTTAAATGACCCTTTCATATTCTATATTATTTGCCTTAAGTTGTTCTAAACTGCAACCCTGCAGAGCTAAAAAGTGACTTGGCTCTACCACAGAGCTGGCTGCTGTTTAGTGAGGATGAGACACTCTTGTACACCACTTATAAATGTCCATAGCCTCCTTCTGCAGGAAAGTGCAGTATAAATATTCTTATTCAAGTAGCAAAGATAAATTACATTTGTATAGTCTATTTGCCAGATTTAACTGACAGCAGAAGCCCTTTAGTCTACTCTGCTGCTTCTACTCCAGAGGTACACAGCCCTAAGTTATTTAAAGAACAGTTGAAAGTAAACACTATTCTAAATTAAAATGATCCCTTTGAATGTTAACTCCTGCCAAAGATTTAGTTTTTGAAGATTCCAGCCCAATTTTCAGGGTAACACTGATTTTTTTCCCATCCCTTAACCAGAAGTCAGCATTGCTCCATAACTCTCTCCTAAAGATCCTATACTCTCATTATATACCACTCCTAACAAACTGCATCCTGTCTCCCAACAACTTGTCATACTGCTATATCCAGAAGTGATATGAAGCACAGGCTTTCAAGGAATGGACATCAACTGTTAATGCAACACCACACTCCAGTGGTTTTCCTGCCTCCCAGCTAGCCCTAAGAAGCTGCAGGTTTTATTTGTATTGTGGGTGTGAAGGAGAGACAAAGGGCCAAATTCAGCCCCAGCTCAAGTGGACTTTGGCTGCTTAGGTTACAGCTCCCTTGAATGAATATGTTTGAACTACTCATCCAACAAGCAGACACAGCACTTTTTTTTTTTTTTTTTTTTAATTTTAAATAATCTCTTCTCAAATCTTCCCCCCCCCCAAGACAGGGCAAGCATGAGGCTCAAGCTAGGAGGGAAAGAAGTGCTTCCACAGACCCATCCCATGGGGTGTGCTGCCACCAGCAGGGGTTCAGCAGTTGCATCTTCCTCTACCGAAACTTCCAGTCTCCCAGCTCACTCAACCCCGGATGCAAATTGCCAGGAGGCAAACAGGGCTGCATGCTGTTGGAGCAGTGGTGTGAGTGGGATGATAAAAACTTTGTGTGCCTGCTGTAGGAGGAATCTTTCTCACTTCTATTTCTAAAGCAAGATCTCTTCCCCTTTGTTAGCAATAGTATTATGTGCTTTTCAAATCACTGCTTTATGCTGCAATGGCAAAGAGGACTGCTACCACTGCCCATCAGCATGTGCAGTCCGTATCTCCCTCAGTCCCCGTTTGTTCTAGATTGCTGCTCAGTCTTCCTTGATCTTTTGCTCTGCTTGGGTTTCTCCAAACCCTCAATTTCTTCTAGATTCCCAGCCAGTGTATGCTATTCATATATATGCAGGGAAAACTCAAGATATCTCTGCATCAGGATTGCCTGAATCAGATGCCCTTGACATCACCAGTGTTGGTTTATATGCTTCTTGAGATCAATATACTCAAGAGTTTTCCAGTAGGAAAAAGGAAACCATTCCAAAAGGGCCAAGAGGCAAACGTGAGAAATACTAACATTCTTAGATCCAGCATGTAAGTTACTCAGTGTGAACCGTAACTGACACACTATATATATATCTTCCTAAGAGATAAAAGGTGTGAGATTCTAAAGAGGGGAAAAGCTAGTTCCCTGCCAATGGGTCAGCCTGTGTGATGGGCTGTGCCACGAGTATTGTGTCCCTGGTAGCAGACAAACAAAAATTCAGGGGAAGAGAATGGGAGAACTGATGCCTGCAATACAGCCACAACGCATACAAAGGATTGTGGCTTGGTATCTGACATTGATTTGTGTTATCTGGATTACTCTTTTGAATCACTTTTCTGAATTTGAAGCACAGCACTGAAGAGCAGCACACACATCCATGCAGCAGATGTGGCAGACTTGCTTTGTCTTAGCACTGGCATATGCAGACAAGATGCTGGCCAGATGATGTATTCCCAGCCTACTCAACCCTGGATAAAGGTAGCTGTTGCCATCATATCTATCCATTAAGAAACAGCAAAGACAAGCAGCAACTGAGAGCCACTGGTTCATGCAAGTGCAGCTTTCTCCGGGCCTTTTCTTATGATGAGAGCACAACTTCATACTTTACTATTATGCAGAAGCACAGCCACGATGATCCCTCAAATACACCAGTAGGACTTTGCTGATGAAAACCCACTAAACTCACTGGGAGGCATTTCATCCATTTTAAGGGGTTTTAGCTCAGGTCTCACTGTCCCCAAGAATTAAACCCCAGGAACTACCAGGTTTTCCTGAAACCCTTCCACTTTCAGGACAAGGGCTGTAACATGCTAATAGCCAAGCTCACTGAACATATTAGTGTAGACTCCTCAAATGGGGTGGGGGTTTTTTGGTTGCTGTGGTTGTTTTACAGGCAGTATAGAACAACTGAAATATCTCTCTGAGCGTATGCTGAATCCCTCAGGGACAGGAAAGCCACTCTGACTGCTAAGGGAAACGGGGGATCGGGACCTGAACCTTCCTTCCTCTGCTGTTCTGTAGAAAAATAAGTACAATATCTCCCTTATTCAAGGGTAAAATGAAAACAAAGATTCAGTTCTGTGAACACCTTAAAGACATGTAACTACCCTCAGGCAAGCACTAACAGGTAACATTCACAGGAATCTGCAGAATTGAGTCTGAAGTGCCGCAATTAGAATAATTAAAAACACCAATCACAACTAAACTAGTAAGTATGGAGGGACAGGTGAAATAAGAAAAACGTTTTATTCAGAAAAATCCCATCAGTTTTAATAATCCTAGCATGTTACTTGAAACTATAGTGAGTTAAAGAAAAAAAGTCCACTGAAATATAACAAAAATCAACTAGGTCCCTAAAAAACTGTTCATTCTTCCATCAGCAGCAGAGTGGAGGAGTAGTTTCTTGCCTGAGCTGGTAAATTTTCATGGAAATTCTGCTAGACTATAGTAAAATGATGACCCTTGAATCCTTTTTCCAGGAAAATTTCAGCAGCTGCTTTATCCAAGATCCTGTTGTCTTTTTTTGTGCACTAGTACAAAGCCTACGCAAGCCTACAGAGAGCTATTATGACAGCAAGAAACAAAAGGATAGTGAGAAATTTCTTTGTAATTTTTTTTTTCCCTAAAAGGCTTTAAGAAAGACTACTTAATTGTCAGTCATCATAATCTACTGTTCTCTTAAAGTCTTTACATCATTTAGGCTAAATTCTGCCACTCTGGGACATGGGGGCTGAAATCTGATCTGTAATGCTTGCTGGTTGCCACTGCCTGCCTAGTGTCTCACTAACTCCTAGAAGGAACAAGGTTCCTCCACAGACACTCGCAGGGAATACAGAAAACTATAATTATCAAAAAGTTACTACATGTGTTTCAAAATAATTCTGTAAGAGCCATGTGCCCAAAACACAAAAGCCCTGAGCAATACCTTGCCTGGCCATCTCAACCAACGCAGTGCAAATGAGCAAATGTGAGAAGGTGATGGGTGTTGGCCTCTGTCAGGACACAGTAACCAAACAATAGTGACAGTAAAAGTAACACCTGGGAACCCATCAGACCATTAGCTGGAACTGCCTTCTGCAAGCAGGCCCCAAGCTAACACGAAGCATTACTAAGCTGGGTATCAGCTATGACTTATCCATGCACAGTATTAGTCACTCTCCAGTAGTTCACCTTTCGGCTGTGATCCCCACCACCCTTCTCTTCCTTCTTCCTTTCTGGGTCACACACTAGCACCTGTATTACTCTTTGAATTATACAACAAGTCCTCGTGAGGTCTGTAAGATTATTCACAGAGCTGTCGTAAGTATCAGTGTGAGCAGGTGGTAGGGTCTAGTCCTGCAAATAGCTCTCTGTCAATATTTGTTCCTTCTAAACTCTGGGTATGTTTTATAGTTTTATTATTGTTTCAGTTTTTCTTTTTATAGTATACACATTTACTTAACTCAATAAAATGTTTTTAAAACCCTAGGAGTTAATTTTATCTACAAAATCTTTGACTGTTTTATTTACCTTAGTTTTTTAAAACTGAAATAAACTAGCTTGAAAGCTAGTTTGTTTTCTTAACTCTTTATGCCACTTTACTCAATTATTTAATTCAATTTGGAAAATGAAATTAACATTCAGATTTGTTCTCCATTTTCAGTACTGTTTGTCATTTCATTTGAATTGGCTTTGACCTGACATATTGGACCTGCACAAAGAATTTAAATGTAGGTCCAAAGCTACTAACCGTATTATTTTAATGAACTAAGCCTAGCCTGAACAAAACTTTGTTTTCGTCTGCCTCAATGCAGCCACTACCTGCCATTACCACAAAAAACTTCCATAAGAAATCATTCTGAGTGGACCACAACCAAGACAATTACTAGCCTAATTTAATTACCTTGTAATTAGATATGCTTCTCTTTCTGTGTGAATGTAACCAATAACTAAAGTAGTATAATTACAACCTATTAAAAAAAATAAATCACAAACACTTTAACAAAGAATCTACTGATCTGTCCGAATCACAGTATTCTACCAAGACAGGTTATCAGCGTTATTTCCCCCAAATCATTAAGTTTTGCATGAGTGCAGCTTCACAGCAGCCGGCTTCAATGGTTACTAGATATTTAATTTTTTCAAGGGATTGCAGCTCTGGGACAGCCAACTACATGGTTTCTTCTTGTGGAGAGATCTGGGGATTTGAGTGATGTTATATAAAAAAAATTAATTTTAAAAGATAGCGGGAGTTGCTGAGCAACATGGTATCTTTCCGGTTACAGTCACAGAATTTGCCTACTGAGGGATTCTGGTTTTGAGTTCTTTCAGTTTGAGGCTTAGTGTAGTTGTCTTTGCAGATCTGAAAGAAGCAGGCAGTTGACTTGGTCAGATCCAGATCCTGGAACAAAGGACATTTTAATGCCCAGTATAACCAAATTATAATTATCCTTGTTTTTTCTTCTAGTATATACAGATGTGTATATATATACACACACACATGCACACTTTTAAAATATGTAAAGCAGGTAGTAAAAGCTTTTCATTGCAGTCAATCAAAATTCCATGACTTTTTTTAGTTGTCCAGAATATAACAACTCCTAGGCTTGGGATCATTTGGTGTTTGAAGAAACTTAGAAGACCTAACAAGGCATTGTACTGCAATGGAGAAAGTGAGACATATGTGTCATTTTTCCCTTATTTGCTGGGAGAAATATAACTTAAATATCCACAAAGGCTCTGTGTAGGTAAGCAAGGTGCAAGATTTGCCTATCACTAAAACAAAAATGCCCCAAATAAAAAAATCCCTGAATTTGTCACATAAGGTACTTACTTTATACTTTCAGCAGCCAGTTACTGTGCTTTTGCCCCTTATTAAAGGTTTCTGGAATCCTCAAACTAAGGAGATTCATGCTGCCAAGTCTACTACCCACTTGGCTGAATCAGACATGAATCACAAATCGAGACAAAGATCTCAATGGGTGGGAGGTGAAAGAGCAAGTCAACAAGAAGAATGCTCCCAAGCAAGCTCCAACAGGGGTATGTGAGCAAACTCTCACACAAACCTTTAGAACTAAGTTTCCGAGTACACCACCTGATTCAGCTCCCAAGATGGGATGAGCCTCTTACAGCAACTGACTTAGCCCCTTTATTACCGCATTTCATCTTCTCTTGTCTCTGGGCAGTAAACAGGTTCCTGATGCACACAAACACTAGTCTGTACAGTAGTGATTGTTCATGACTAACAAAAAAGCTATTTAGGGCCAGAATCCAAATGTTGCTCTATGATAACTTACATCAATGGGTAGCACAGCCCAGAGTCTGGAGATTTAAGCATAGGCTTTAAAAAGTCTGTGCACTGACCTGATATGCAACAGCATCATTCTTCAGGCTGTCAGAGGTGCTATGCCAACCAACATCAACTGACAATTTGGCCAAATCACTGCAACTGGCCTTCTGCCAGGGCAGCTGTGTTACTTCAAATGCTGTCAGCTGTCACTCAAGGTATACAAACAGTGTAACCATGTCCCTGATCAAGGAAATCACTGAGAAATCTCCACATGCCAGACGCCTTGGGAGCCTTGACCATCCTTGTATCTGCTTCAGTCCCCAGGGGAACTAACACTCACTGCTTTGTCATGCAGTTGATCCTCCTTTGGTGTACGAGTGCCAGCTGGAGCTGTAAGACTGATGATCAACAGCACGGGGAGAACGCACGCTCCTAAATAATGGCAGTTTGCATGCTAGAGGGGCAACTTCCTGATCAGCACCTCTCATCAGACCTGCCAGGCAAACCGTGACTACACCTTCATCTTTCCCTCCCTCTCTTTCACCATCCAGCCTCCAAACCTTTGAGAAGAAACGGTGCTCAGCCCGTACTTAGCCCTTGATGCTTCCGGCTCTGCACTCAGCCATGGGTGAGGGCCACAGCTGCTCAACCAGCACTTGGCAGGTGTATCCTCTGACTGCAAGGTTTTCGTTTCCTGTTTGTACCACACTCAAGATGGGCTGAGCTAAACCTCCAGGGTCATGAGAAACACTTAATGCAATAAGCAGAAACAACACTGCAAGACAGAAGCCTCAGGTTCCTCTGTTTTCTCCTCTGTCATGCCTCACCACTCAGTGGGATGCATACATCATTTGGCTTCACTGCCCTTTCGGATACTTGGTGAGCTTGCTGGATATTCACTGTGTCTGGACTAAAAGAAGTGAAGGAAAGAGAAATGGATGGTCGTTTTCAGACTGAATTACTAGGAGCACAGAATCCCATGTCCCACTCCACAGTTGGATTCTACTCATAATTCCAGCAGCAGTCCCTCTCCAAATCAGAGGAAAATGAAGTGCAAAGAAGTAAAAGCATTGCTTGCCTTTCTGCAAACAGCATCAAGAGTCAGTCTGCTGACTATTCTGCAGGTATCAACGTTAGCATCCTGTTTCCGATCAAGCGAAATACCTACCTTTATGCCATTCCCAGGCCAAAAGCCAAAAGGACCAAGGAATTAGTGACTGTCACAAGGGTTTCCTTCACTTTTCCCACAGAGATGTTGTAAAAGCCAGTACTGTTGACCGAAAGATTTTATTTTCATAAGAATCAACGTTTTCTGTTTTAAGGGATACCGAAATGTCCACCTTTGATAGCAGGCATTAAACGTGGCCATTATCTCTACCTTCGCAGCTTGTGCTCTGCTCTGAAAGACGCTGGTTCTCTAACAGGATGGAGCTCTGCCACCTGTCCCTACCAAACACAGGAAAACTGAACCAAAGAGGTTCTGCCCCTACCAGGGTTCTGCCAGAATATCAGTCTTGCTGGAAACTGAAATGTTATTATCCAAGAAGTAAATGGAAAGTTCCTCACTATAGGAGAGTTGACTCACTTTCAGAGCCCAGACATTTGAGATTTATCCAGGCTGTCCATCACCCAGAACAATTTAGTGGTAAATCAAACTCGCTTTCACAGATGGTGTGGCAGAAGGAAAGAAATCTTTCTTAACCTCCAAAACAACTGCAGTTTAAGTCTTTGGAAACTTCTTATGCCACGGTTTGGCAATTTGAGAATTCTCTACCCATCCTCCATTTATTCTCCACTTGTCACAGGTCACTGATTGACATTACCAGTCATGAGAAAGGGACATCTAGAAAGACAACACTCTTCAGATGAAGAAATGAGCCCAACATCCTATTAGGTAGGGCACAGAATTACCAGTTCCAAACAGGATGAATATTTGGGAATATTTGAAACCCAAACACATCCACACTTCTCTATACAGAGACCAATAAATAGGTTCAGTCTAAAACATAAGCACAATTTGTTAAGGCACAAACGTGTGATTTGTGAACTGTGTATGACCTCAAATTCAAATGTACTATGACAAGTGCCAATCCATTTAAATCACGTGTAGTTTCTGCATAACATCAAGAGAGACTGTGTTCTGGCAACAAGCCAGGAAATAACTTCAAGAAGCTAATCTGCCCTGAGTGAACTCCAGGCACTTGGGAAGGAAGCTGAGCATGCGCTTCATCTTATTTGCTAAGGTGGTGCAGACTGTTACCTAGACACATAGCTCTATGCTACCTGCCCAACAGTTCAGGGCTAGGCTCACCACCAGCTTAACAGCCAGTGATTCAGTGGCCACAGAAGAATGTCCAGTCTGAACAGATAAAGAGAAATGAAGGAAATTTTAATGCTTATCCTTTATTACACTTCCCCATTCACCACAAACCACTATCGTCAGACAGAAACTGCAAAATTGTCTTCTATTAACTGGTCAAAGACTCCTCTCCTCCTATCCCTATCAGCTTGGGTTAGTGAATGCTTGTTGAAAGCTTACCATGCTTACAACATATCCTCGTGCAAGGGCCCCAGAAGCCATATCCCATGTAACTTTGAGATTCTGCCTGAAAAGAATGTAACACTGTAACAGTGGAAGACTATGGTGCTATAATTCATTTTTTTCCTGTAGGAAAGGATAAGAAACACAAGGACAGAGTTAAGGTTGCTGTAAGAACCTACTGGTTATCCGTGATGATTGTGCTCCATTTTGATCACTATTCCATGAAAGTTTTGGCAAACTGGAGGAAAGTTCAGTGACAAATAACAAATAGCATATCACTGAGGCTGAAAGAATTGTGTTTGTTTATCCCAAGAGGACCAACTATCTTCTAATACACAAGTTTTCATAACTATAAGAGCAGTCAATTGCTCTCCATGTCCACTGGGAAGGACAAGAATAAATGGTTTTAATTTGCAACAAAACCAGAACATTCAGGTGAGATATCACAAAAGGGCTTTCCAGGGCTATCAGTGAATTTTCAAACAGGCTTGACAAATGCCTGTAAAACTGTGGTCTAGCTCAGTCACAGAGGACACCTGCCACCAAGATAGAACTGGGCTGATCCCAGTGTCAATGAGCTATGATACTTTTAAAGGAGTTCTAGCCACAAGCACCAGGCTGGTTCATCATCAATGGTCTAAAGATACTCATCTCCTGCAGGACAGAGAAGAAAGTTACATGATCCCTTTCTGTGCTTTATTTCCATTTCCTAAAAAGTAGTAAAACATTCATTTAAACAATTAAGTCTCTCACACCAACACTTGTCTGCAAACCAGGATTTCTGAAATTACTGTACACATGCATGTACATATACACATACATATAAAGAGATTACTTAAAGATATTTATTTTTAATATGTACTTACATAACTTTTTTCCTTCCTACCATGATAATTCAGCTTCTAACATCCTAAATTTGAATTTGCTCCAGTTCCTACAACTGCAGGCTGTAATAGCTCCACTTCAGAACACTGTTGAACACTAAGTAATTAACGTTTGTAAACTAAAAGCACTCAAATAAGGCATTCAAGTACTCAAATAAATAGCAATATAGTGTTAAGTGGAAAGGATTATTAGAGTTTAAAAATTTGTCGTAAAAAACGGATCAGACATACACTAGTAACAGTTTGCCATCTGCTCTTCTAATCTATCGCAAGACAAGGTCCAGTACTCCGCCTCTTCTCCTTTGTCTCCTCCAAACTCACACCTCCATTTTCCTCTAAAGAAGCGTAAGTAGTTACTGCTTCACCTATCATGTATGCCACTGTTCAAATACGGCCCACCCTTTGCAATGGAATGCAAGTGTCAACATGCGATAGGCACTGTTATTTAGCAGGGTGTGGTATTTACCTAGGGGAAAGCCACATCCTTCAGCAACCACTTTAATAACTCTGAGCTTTAACATAGTAACTGTGAGATTATTCCAAACCACTGTGTTGAAAGGATTTAAAAAAAACAAAAAAACAACACACAACCGAAACACCAAAAAAAAAAACCTCCACAAACAAAAAAAATCCCACACAAACAAGAAACACACTCCTATTTGGGTTAGCATCAGAACAAAACAAGTGAGGCCAGTGTCCCAGATAGGATGCAAGCCCATAAATGGAACATGGCAATGATGGAGAAACCCGGAATTATATGGAAATGGAGACCCTTCACGTTCCCCCAGAGCAGTGAGAGGGCCTTCAGGTTATGAGGTAGCTGTTTGTTTTTGGAGCAAACCTAAGATTAGAGAAACGCTTCCTGCCCCAAGTCAGCACTAGGAACTATGTAAGGAATCTGGAGAAAAGATGACTTCTCCCTTGAGCAAAACTACAGGATCAAAAGAGAATTTCTGTTAACAGAACACCACAAGAAAGGCAAGTTGAATTCCTCCTCCGTATCAGAAGCAGGTAGTCCCAGCAGACAAGGGATTATTTAAGATTTTAATTTCCATAATGTAGCCTTAAGAGAGTCAAATTCAGACCTTACATAAGCAGGAGTGACTCAACGAAAGACTGAAACTGAAACAAGGCATCTGCCTTCCTGAAGAGTTGTGGGTGTTTGAACAATAGTGAATGTGTTGTACAGAGTATGTTTCCTCTACCCTGAAGGTAAACAAATGTGTTTACAATCAAGGTCCTGGAGATCCCACCTTTTTAGAAGCACAAACATCAATTGCCAATTATTAAGACACAAACCCACCTAAAAATAAAATAAAATAAACCAGGGTGTAGTTTATACAGAGACCATTTATCTACCAAAACTTTTATCTCACAGTAAAAGAGACCAAAAAAACCCATAAAACTTAAAAGAATCTCGCACTGTTGCCTCCTAGCAACAGAACTGCAAGCCACACTCCCGTATCTTGCACAACCACCTACACCAGCCTCCTGAAATATGGAGCAAGCAGCAGCTTCTATGCCAGCTTGGACATAGGTAACAGAAGCCAAGTGACCAACACCAATACACCAGGGCTCAGCAGATAAAGAAAAGACAGACATTTGAAATGTCATTTGCAGGTGGTTTCTGGCTTATGCTGCACACAGGGGAACAAGCCATGCAGAGAAGTTACTTCACAAGCCAAGACTGATTTTGCTTCCCTGTCTGCTCTTTTTCTTGAAGAATGCAATGTAAAAAGAAAATTGGCAATTTGACTACATTCATCCTACAGCCATCCCCTGTCCCAGACAGGATCGCTGCCTATACAATCAGAGGACTGAAAAGGCAGACTGGGATCAGACACACAACTACGGCAATGGGAGAGGACATATTTCTAGAGATAATGCAGAAAATCCCAAGGGATAAACAGGGATGGGAAAAAGATAATTAGTTTTCTGTCATTCCAGTTTTAATATTGGAATGGGAAATGATGCTCAGGACATCAGCCAGTCCTGCTGCTGGAAAAAGACTTGGAGGCTGTTGGTGTAGTGATGAGCAAGCACAGGGCTGTTATAGCACAGGACTTCCGTCCTCCCTCATCTCATTGCTGAAGTCACATATCCTCTTTGGTCTTGCTATAAACTTTGGGAAAACAAGTCATGAAACTGTTACAGAGGCCTGATTAGTGCCCAGATTCATGCAGATTATCAGGCCAGAGAGAACTCCAGAGACTCAATTCTTCCTAACTTATTTAGAACATGGCTTCATTATTTTTTCTTCCGAATGCCTTTGCTAGCCATAGTGGCATCATGAGCAAGTGATAGGCAAAAGCTCCTGGAAGTCAGGAATCTCTACTTTAAAATCCTCTCATAGGATTTTCAACAGAATGGCAAGATCTATCCTGAAAGGAGTACCTTGGCATTTAATTGCTTACTCCTTCTGGGTTAATACAAAGAAGGCAAAAAGTGTTCCTTATCTAAATTCCATAGAGCAAGACAATACAAACAGTATCCAATTATCAGCCCCAAATTCTGACACTCAGCATTTTGCACTATGAAAAGTGAAAGCTGGAGCGTAGGAAGGTTTCCTAGTTTCTTCAGATTACATTCTTTTCTGAACAAAGCTGACCCTTCGTGGAACTGGTGCTGCTGTTCCTACAGAAAGTGCATGGGTGGGAATGGCTGAGGAGGGAGCCCACAGCAAGCAGAGCTTATCATGATTAGAACATTCAGGTCAAGTGCACTTAGCCAACAACCCACTCAAACCCAGCAAAAGATAACAAACAGCCAATCTGCACGCACGAACACTGTTCACAGATTTTTATCCTTTCTATCACTGCTACCACGTAAGCATACAAGCAATGGAGAAAAATACAGAGGCCACCTTTTAAGACTTGCTCTAGCTCTGCCTCTTTCAGAAGATCAGGGTCTCAAAACCCAGATTTCCTGTACAGCCACTAAAGCACAAATGCACAAGAAGTCTTTCTGTTTCTGTGTGTCTCTTTTTCCTGAGAATTGCTCAAAGTTACTCACCTCAAAGAAGAGCAAAAACTGTTTGCTTCAGACTGAACAATTCCAACTAAACTTCAGCCATTTCCAAGGCTGGAAAAAGATACAAATTGATCCTACTACAAAATTTCTGACGAATCCTCTGAAAAGCTTTTTAACACTGAGTTTTGAGGAAGGAGCCTGAAATTTGGCAAGAAGAGAGTTTTCAAAGCAGAAGTAGGCCATGGGAAGAGCAGAAGTCAACCTGACCAAATCTGGCAAACTGTAAGATCCTCAAGTTAATTTGCAGTAGACACTTTTTAGTCTTTAGAAGTTACCTTCTGTGGAGATTTCTGGGCACAGCCCACACAAGGGACTGATGGAGCTCGGCTGTGTGGGGTGTGCTCAGCCATCCCACTCTTCAGACACAGGCAAGCTTGAGGAGGCTCAGCTGTGCACAAGGCAGCTGTGACCTAGGTTTGCCCAATGTAAGAGGGCCACCCCTCACTGGGCCTGAAGAGCCTGTCCAAGTACAGCACTCCCTTGAGTGCCCTCTTCAACACAGGCACGTTAAACAAGCCAGCCAGCTCACTCTGCAGCACACACTTTGGAAATGAAGGGAGGATGAGACAGCGTTGCCATGTGTCGGCGCCTTCCACTACTGGAACGTGTTCAGATGCAGAATTATGTTTGCACTGGAATGCAAAACTGAGAACTCAAAGGTTAGAAATTTTCAGAATTAAAGTTTTTGGTGCAAACTTAAGCTATCATCTTTACGGCAAAGCTAACCCTTTTCTGCAGAACTTATGATACAGTCTTTAATTATATAATAACATATTGTAGTTCCTATTCATTCAGTGTAAACAAACAACTCCCAATTCTATAAAAAGCAGGGGGTTTTAATTCTGTCCTCACTGGCTTTACCATTTTTACTTCACTTCCTAGAAATCTACTGTAAACATAATTACTAAGTTGTGTGTGGTAGTTTTAAGACCGCCATCACTGCAGTAGTAGAGTGCTTTCCAAATTTTAATGAATTTGTTTTCACAATCTCTATTATGCAAACTGTTTTTTTCATATCTTATAGGGAAAATACTGAAGGAAAAATAGGCTAATATGAAAAGTACCCACTAATTTTGAAAGCCCAATCTGAGGTGTCAATTTTTGCTTTTCCTAATATCTAGTGTTATACTATACTGTAGAATAGCATAGAACAGCTCCCATTAACTTCGGTTGCGGGTACAAATGTTCAGCATTTCTGCTACTAAGACCCATACTCTCAAGTCAGTCAATAGGAGAATGAGAAAAATACAGTTAGTGGCTATGGTGGAAGTCTGCATAAATAATCTGCCTAGTCTCTCCAAGGGACACTGTGAAAGGCAAGCAGTTCTCCACATCAGCATTCAGCAGCTTTATATCTGGAAATCAGTCTTTCTCTTCCTGTGATCTGCCTGATTGGCTGCATACCTATCTATGAAGAAACAGAGGTCCTGCAACACATGGCATCAGTCACTATGGAACTGTAACTTGTCCTTTGAGTTGATGAGAAATATAAAACAGCTGCTTATTAGTTGACAGACATGCATTCTGTGCATCAAGTACTATACCTGCTCATAATTAAAGACAGTAGAACATTAACATACACACAACGCAATCACTGTAGTTCTTTTATTTCATATATTGTTCAATGCTTGACTGAATGATGATTTCTTAATATAGTTGTCTTATGTTCTCCCGATGTGGTTTTTTTGAGCATACATTTTCCTTAGTTTTTAAAGCAATAGTCTGCTTGCTATTAAGTTTTGATCTTCTGTCTAGTCTTTCCCCTCGCATTTCCAGTGGCATTTCCCAACCAGCTCCAATCACTCCCCCTCCTGTTAGCCTGTACATATCCTGTACCTAACACAACCCTTTTACCTCCCTCATCTTCAAAGTTTTGCTCTTGACTAGCCTGCGTTAGAATCACACAGCTTCCCGTTGCAATGTGCCTGCCCGTTAAGACGGGTCATTTGAAAGCACAAGAGAAGACCACTACCTGTGCTACATGCTCAGGGGTTCTTTGAAGATTTTCAGCAGAGCTGGTGATTTCAGAGCATCTGAACACGTTCCAGTAGTGGAAGGCGCCGACACATGGCAATGCTGTCTCATCCTCCCTTCATTTCCAAAGTGTGTGCTGCAGAGTGAGCTGGCTGGCTTGTTTAACATGCCTGTGTTGAAGAGGGCACTCAAGGGAGCGCTGCACTTGGACAGGCTCTTCAGGCCCAGTGAGGGGTGGCCCTCTTACATTGGACAAACCTAGGTCACAGCTGCCTCGTGCACAGCTGAGCCTCCTCAAGCTTGCCTGTGTCTGAAGAGTGGGATGGCTGAGCACACCCCACACAGCTGAGCTCCATCAGTCCCTTATGTGCACTACATACAGACCTTGACTACCACCAGCACCTCAAAGGTGAGTAGAAACCTACATTTGATTCAGCACTCCACCACAGAAAGCAAAGAAATTATAGCACAGAAATAACATGCTGTCCACAGAGAACATCACTGAGAAGAACCACTGCAGTGTTCTGAACTATATGAAGCTGCTTGAAAAAAGCTAAGACACAAAGAAAGCTGTGTTTTCTGTAGCAGGTCAGAGTAGCAAAGGCAACTAAAGCCAAGAGCAGATCATTTTATGTCAGGACGTGGCAGAGATCAGGGGACAGAATCAGACTAACAATGAACGATGATTTCCTACCATCACTGGAAAACAAAGGCATTCTCTTTCTCTGCAGTGTTCAATGTAATTTACCAGGAGGTATTACCCTTATCATATGAAAGTTGCATGAAGACTACTGTGGTTAGCACCCTCCTCTGATACATCACAAGTGAACTGTGCCATTGCCACTAGCTTTCTTACTCACACAGTTCTGCAAGATCCCAGCTTCCTGCTAAACAGGTAATCATTTAGTGCACTGATGAATCATACACAGTGCCAATTACATGCAGACATAACATGTATCTATACCTATTCTTTATCACCTGTAACCACACCTCTGTTATCAATGTGGCTCAAGTATGGACAAGGTCAGAAGGCTGATGAAGAATGGCAGGTTGAAGTTGAATGTGAGTAAAATAAAGGTGATATCAGTGGGCTGGGGTAAACAGTTTGAAGAGTTTGCATTCACTGCACCACCTTACTTGGGTATTTCAGCCTGTAGATAAGGAGTGTTCCTGGATTCTGGGTTAATGCCAAGCTCCCGCAAAGCAGTGTCTGTGTCATGCTTGCTATAGTCACCAACTGCCTTGGAGATTCTGTCCCAAGCTCTAAATCTGGATCATGCCAGGTCTACGATATTGCTTCAAATGAGCTGCAAATTGATCTTTGAGCTTGCCAAGGAATAGAAGGTTTGGTAACAGGCAATAATAGCCAGGCCTGATGGGTTCAGGGTAGGTTTCTATAGCATCAGTCTCACACTTCCATGTTTTGGAATGTAAAGGCAAATTTCACCCCTTGTGGGAAGCTCAGTGTTTATCATACAAAAACCCACCCAAATGCTGCTGGCTATGTGTTATCCCAGAAAGCATTCTCCATTACTAACAAGAATGGATCAGTTAAGCAGTGGAAACAACACACCAATGTGTTTGCTAGTCTGACACTGGATGAACAGGTAGCCTCTCCCCTTTCCCTATGCTTTTGCTCAGAATGAACTGATGGAGACTAACACCTGCTTTTTTTTTTTCTTGCCCTTTTTTTTTTTCTTTCTTTTTTTTTAAATGATATTTTTCCCCAGGTATGCTATGCTATGGGAAGACAATGCCATCTTGCCCAACTTATGAGCTTTTTAGAGGAAGCTCTGTTGGTAGAGAAGGTTGAGAAGAGCACTTAAAAATGCAATCTAAACCTACGCTATGCAAGTTCCAAATTAACATGGACTGACAAGCCAATTCTTTCTGCCTCAGCCCCCTTTCTCTGCAAAAACTACACTGACAGAGAAGGTAGAAGAGAGACAGTGACTCAACTGGTGCTGTACATAAGACAAGATCACTTTTTCCTTCCAAGATGTGCAAGAATAATATTACCTTTTCTGCCATCACATTTTATAGATAATCACCACAAAGTGCTGTATGATGATCCTTAGTTCTCTCAGTCACTGCTAAACAAAACAACTATCTACCACATAAATATTATGTGCATTCTCAGCTTCCAGAAATATTAGTGGTATTAAATTGCATCACATTGTCAGCATCTAATCAAACTGATTCACTTTAACACATCCCATTTATAATGAACCTTACATGTGATATGAGAAGTTACTTTTGTCTATGATAACTACCACACGTTCAATTAAAAAAATGTTGACCCTCCACAGACCAGTCTAATAGGGCCAGAATGTCAGAACCCAAAAGTATACAGATATGCACAATTTCCAAACTATTGCTCCAGCCACTATCCTTATTCCTTTTGAGACTGGCATGAGTTTTCACAAATAAATCTTCAACTCTGCTGAGTCAATGATAGCTCGAGAAAAATCTGCTTAGGTATGCCCTCTTTAAATATGAATGCATCACCCGATGGTGAGGAGTTGCTGTTACTTTCTTTCCCTCTTTTCAGATGTAATAAGAATTATAAGGAGGTTTGAACTGTAGAACATACAGAGAAGCTTCTGCTTCCAACAGGTCCATAAGAAAAAAATTATAATAGAGCTCTTTCAATTTTAAACTGTACACCCAAGCAATACGTCCTTTAACATAAGTGAAAACTATCAGATGGAAATTGACTCAAAAGAGAAAAATCTTGTAATCTCTAAGTCACCATTTGAGATGTATCCAGGAACAGAAGCTCTTAACTGATACGACATTTAATTGCCCCTCTCAACTGATCTGGTAAGAGCTAAATCATTTCCTACTAGACAAGAATCCACATTACTAATAAACAGTGACCACTAGAACTGATACTGCTGATGTTTTGACATACTCCACCACCACTTGAGTATACAGTGGAGAAGCAGCCATCCTCAAACTGAGAGAAGGCTCCCAATAACTGTGTGGCATGGAAATGTGGAATGTACTCTACTGCTGTTCACCTCATATTTGTTCAGTATACAAAAGAAAGATTTCAGTATACAGGACTGTCATTATAAATCAGCATTTTTTTTAGAACCATGAAACATATTCCATTAAAAGTAGTTGTTCCATGAGCAGCAAACTAATGAAGCCTGGTTTCTACTGTCCTTCATGCTTATCAGAGTAACTACAGCTTGTCACTGTCCTCTATAAACTTGTGCCAAAAAACCTCCAATCCCTCTCATATTTACACACACACCATCCCTCAATTTCCTCACCTTCCTCCCCTGTTCCTCAGCTAGTGCCTTCCACATTCCCTAACCTCACCAGCTCGTAACACTGTATGGTCCCTCCCATACTTTCTCCTAATTATCCTCAGCACAAGAGACACTACCTGCTGCAGCTGGCTCTAGCACATAAGCACTGATCACCCAGCCAATACACACATGCCAATTTGCTAGTTAACAAGCAAAACACAAGACAACTGTTGAACTCATCTTGCACCTTCTCCCCCTGAGAAGAAAAGGTATGCACTTATTTTGGTTTCCTCTCTTCCACCCAGAAGGTGACCTTTGTGGAACTTTAAAGAGCTCTTGAAGAAACTTGCAGATGTCTATGCCGCTGACAAATTCAGCTAAAACCTACTAAAGCTGTTAAAATGGAACTGATAGCGTGATTACACAAGCTTTCTTTCCTTTGGAAAGTAGGCTAAAAACCCATTAACAGTCTTACTTATGTCATCCCTTCGTTCCCATTCTTCACTTAAAAATAACAATTCTATTCTACTGCATTAGCTTATGTAACCCACCCCTGAGCTGAAGTAGTTGAAACTTGCGGTCTGTATTTATTAAGTGTGTGTGCCCCTCTATACGTTTGTCCATTTTAAGGTGCTTGGTATTATGAAAAATAATGGCAAGACGATCAGTGAAACCAAATAAGCCTTACTAACAGCTATCCTCCAAAGTTTCTGGACTGGTATCACTGCAAGCAAGAACTGAACTGCCTTTTCTCTCGCAAGCTGTCAGCTGTTCTCATGGTTACAGATCTAGGAATTTGGAATGACAGGTCACAGTTATGAGAACAAGTAGATTTGGCATGTTTCTATCTAGTAAATAACATTCTCTTATGAAGAGGACAAGAGGCTGCTGTACATTATCACGGTGATTATTCTCTGTGAAAACCACTTTTTAAAGTCTCTGTCCCAACAAAGAAGGTGCTAACCAGACTCACGTATTTCTTAAAATTGCTCACTCACAGAATGAAGACAAAAATATATAACTCTTTCACTCTCTCCATTACTATAAATGGACCACTGGTGCTTTCACTGCAAGATTCAACTGTGTACACACACTTCCCAGATGGCATGAAGCAAGGGTAGAAAAGCACGCTTCCCATTTAAATGCAAGGGAAGGCAAGAATGTTAACGGTTGTCATAGAGTAAAATCTATTCTGTCAATTGGCTAGTTGAAAAATAACCAATAATTTTTTATTAAGTTAACTGCCAAGATTTGTTAAGCTCCAGCTATGGCGTTATGCAAATTACATTAGCACAGCTATGCACAATTGGTTTTCACAGAACCACAAGTTCAGCTAACAGGACAGCAGCAGAACAGGCTTCTCTCACACTTCCAACTCTTCATTGCTGGATGGGTCTTCCTCTAGGAAAGCCAGGGCAGTCCAGTTTCCAAAGCCTCTGTTAATTATTGCAAAATTAAATGCGGAACTTGTGCAGAGGACCTGGAACACCACCCACTGAGCTTCTCTCAAAGGCGGGCTTGCCTAGATGCAAACAAGAAAGAACAAGTGTTTTGTCCCTGCTGAGCCAGGCTGGGACTGTACTGTAATCGTCAGTCATTGGCCCCAAGGTATTCACTCCCCCCAACAGGGACCCTAACACTCCAGGGGCATGCCCACATACTGCACTCAATAAGAAACAAAAATTTAACGCTGTCATGATGTGCCAATTCCTCCAACCCAGAATGCTCTGTGAAACACGTAACTGAATCGCTCATCCTCTTGGAGAGCTCTCCGTTTGCCTAGTCAGCTGTCAGTGAGAACCATCCTTCGGGGGCACAGCTGGAGACAGCACTCCCAGGCTTACCATCCCAGGATTTAAGGCCTGATAACTCCATGGCGACAAGCTCTGTACACAGAGGAAGGGCTCCAGAGTTTTCCATCTCTCATACAGGCCTGCACAGGTAACTTGAGAGCCCACAATATTGCAAAGACCCAACTGGGTCTTGATTTCCGGGTCAACAGTAGAGAGGCCTCCAGCCAAGAGGCCTGGGAGGGCCTTCTTCAGCTTAGGCCTCAAGTTCCTGGGTCTACAGATGGAAGCCTTGAAGCCCTGATAACAGGAACATTATCGGAACTTCTACTCCCACAGTTGAAGACCTGGGCAAGTTTCCAAGGTCCCTGCTAGGCACTGGGGAGTCTGGTAGGCTTGACAGTCCAGCAGTCCTCTGAGCACTGGTCTGAGCTTAGTCATAAGGTGCCAGGCTCCAAATTAATTTCTAACATTTCCGAAAAAAAGTCTAAAGGAAATTCCAATACAAGGAAAATTTAAAAAGTCACCATTTCCCTCAAATCGGGAAACAGCAAGTTTGGCCCACCTCTGATTTCCGTTTTCTTCAGAAAAGTCTCTATGCTTTGTGTTCCACTCTGAGAACAAGCCTTCATCTATTAAAATACATACACTACAACCAATAAATATGAACAAAATATGCCAATTTGCTCCTAAATAGCATCTTCAAAATATAAAACCATTCCTTGGGTTATCCTAAAATTTCTAGTTATTTTCACATGTACATGCCTGCCTTGAACCCAAAGCCTTCCGTTCTAAAACACACTTATTCATCCTGCCTCAAGATGAATTAGTAGAAAGGACACATGCCGTAAAGCTGAACCCACAGAGGTTCAAAGCACAGGCTCCTACTTTGGCATGCTATGTACTCACTGCTTCACTGTCTGTGAAACAGTGTCTGTGAAGACTGGACAGCTGGCCGTAGGGATCACTAGTATCACAGCATTGTCCAGTACCAAAAGACCTCAAACACAAGACCAAGGCTGTCCTGGTCACCTCCAGGTATCAGCAAGCACACAGTGCAGCCACATGAGATGAAGGGCAGTGTGCCTGACCACCAGGAAAAAAGCAGATTCCTGGGATTCAAGCTCTCGGTGGGTAATGCAGCAAGGAAAGGGAGGGACGAACTACCTGAGCACACACATTAAGCAGGTGAAAGACCTGGCCCACTTAATTTATTAGGCAGTGTCATGAAGTTGGTGATACCTAGTTCTGCTGGTTTAGAGTCCTAGATACCAGTCCCAGCTCTGGTTTGCCAACCAGCCACAGAAGTGATTACGAGATAAAGAATATCAGTCAGAATGCAGGCTCTTGGTGGGCAGTTTGCCCCATCCTCCCCTACACTGCAAGTATGGAAAAGTAACTCAGCCTTTAAAAACAAAGTATTTTAGCAGTTAAGTGAATACTTACTTTACCAATGAGACATTAAAAAATCCTGCAGCTGCATTAAACCTGGGAAACGGGCAAAAACTTTTTCAAAAATTGAATTCGCATAATACTATTAAAGTTTTGAATTTCCCACACACCTAAATGAATAGAAAATTCTCTCGGAGTTTAAAACATTCATAATACAGCTATTTTTAGTTTGTCTATAAATCATTGTTAAAGACCTTCTTCTTTACTTTTAAAATTTTCTTTTCTTGTAATTAAAAGGTGACTAAAGCCTTTTCCAATTTTGCAGTGCCTAGAAACTTCATATAATTGAAAAGAAAGTAATACCACTCACATCCACTTATTCTGTAGGGTTTAGAAACATTAGGACTCAATATTGCATACAATACCAATGACTTCAGAGATGCAAAAGCAAAACCTTAAAGGTAGCACGGTTTCTTGTCTGAATTGGTTTTGCTTCAGTCTATATTCACAGACAAGTTAACCAGATGCTACAATGCTACCTCATCATTCTCCATATTACTGAAGTGTTATCACTAAATTCTTGTTCCCTATTAACCACGCAAACAGCCCACTGCAATAGCAGGGATTGAGTCAAACAATCCTATAGCCCTTTTCCATCTTTAATTTCTATTCTTCTGCTACTTTCACAAAATGCCCACTAGCATAGCATGTATTTTAGAAAAGAAAGCAAAACAGTAGTAATTGTTTCCCCTACACACCAGATTCTCTCTCAGGATCAAAAGTACAAATTAAGTAGTATTATTATCAGTTTCTTGATACGCAATATGACAAAGTACAAAACCTCTTTATTTTTTCTCTTCCAAAACCAGGCCGCAAGTTGATGCAAACAAAGCCAATATTGCGCACAGCATTTTAGCTCCTGTACTATGTGTCCTCTAAAGTAGTAAACCCACAATTACCATGAGAAAAGTCCAGCTGGAGGTATCACCTACAAGTTGCATTACTTCTTGCTTATACATTTTTTCAAAACATATGTTCTGCTTGAAAACAATTCAGTGCCAATGAGCTGGCAGCAAAACAACAATTCAAGTTGTGGTCTCAGGAGGGGGAATTTGCTAAAGCAACATACTTCAGTTACAAAACCCCAAGAAGCATACTGTAAGGAGTCAGGCAAATATATATTAAAGATCATGAAAAAACAACTAACTATATGCCTTTTAAAGCGTACTTCATGGATGAAAGCTGCCAAATTACAGAGGGGATTTACTGAGAAGAATGTGTTACTGCCAGAATGGACAAAAGCATGCATTCTACCCATTCCAAGCTCCTCCCCATCTCCTGTCATGCTCACAGCAAGCAGCAGCTCAAAAATTGACAACCACAGACCCCAGGATTGGAAGAGACAAAAAATACCTGCTGGTAAATGCCTGGAAAAAATTTATTTTGAAGATCTGATAAAGGAGACTGGAAGAAAAAAAAAAAAAAAAGAAAATAAAAAAGCCACACACACAAAAAAACCAACCCACTTATGATCAAAACACGTGCCCCCACATTCTTGGGACATCAAGCACAATTTCACTGCAGAAAGGAAACAGCGCACACCTGGCCGGGTTTTAGAAGAGCCGACGTGCAGCAGCAGCGTTTTTCAAACAGGCGCATCAACCTGCACACCGTATCGCACTGCTGCTGGCCCCACGGCAGGAGTTTGCCCGGAGTTTGCGTGGAGTTGGGTCACGGAAACCTCGCTCCAAACGGGAGCGCCTGGTGACCCCGTGGCCCCCGGGGGGGGGGGGGGGGGAACCCAGCAAGCCCGCCTGGCCGCCCCCCGGCCAAGCGCCCGCCGCCAGCTGGCGAACCGCCTCCCCCCCGTCTCCGTACCTGGTTGGTGTCCTCGCCGTGCTCCAGGTGCACGATGCCCTGGCTCCTGCCCTCCGTGTCGCTCAGCACGTCGTCCTCCGAGTCCTCCAGGAGGGACGAGGAGCCGGTGGAGGAGAGCGAGGAGGTGGAAAGCCTGCGGGACTGCAGGTGCAGCGAGCTGTCCGTCCTCAGCCAGCCGCTCTCCGGGTGCGGCGGCTGCGCCTGGGGACTGCCCTGCGCCTCCTCGCTCTCCTCGGCGGTGACGGTGAGCCGGGGGATGACGGGCGGCAGCACCCCGTTGGGGGGCCGGCAGCCCCTTTTCGCCGGGTCGGGCAGCTGCCGGGCGGCTGCGGCGGCGACGGCGGCGCAGCGAGCCTCGAAGAGGGAGCGGAGCTCCCCCACGCTCAGCCGCTTGGCCCGGCTGAGGTCCGGGCTGCTGTGCAGCCCGGCGCGGGGCTCCATGGCGGGGTCGGCGCCGGGCGCCTGCCGGGCAGCGCCCCAGGGCCGGCGGCCGGGGGCGTGCATGGGGGAACGCCGCGCCGCCGCCGCCGCCGCCGGGGAAAGTTCTTTGTGGCTCAGTCTCCGGCCGCTGCTCGGAGCCCGGCGGCGAGGTTCATGTCCAGCCCGCCCTCCCTGGGCAGCTCTGACTCACCCGCGGCGACAGCCGGAGGCGGCTACCGTGCCCGCTGACCCGCCGCCAGGGCCATGAGGGAGCGCTCAGCCCGCTCGCCCGCCGCCACCACCGCCCCGCTCCGCCTCGGCGCTGAGGGGAGGAGCGAGCCGAGCGGCGGGGAGCCCCTGCCCGCCCCTTCGCCGCCGCCGCCGCCGCCGCCTACCGCCCTTTTGGTTTCGCTTTCCCCTCAGGCGGCCCCCGGGCTGCGGCCTCGGGGTGTCCCCGGCGGGGCGCTTCCCGCCTTCCACTCTGCGCGCGCCGCCGCCCGGCTCCAACGGCCGCTGCCTCGCGCCCCCCCCCCCCCCCCCCGCCGGGTAACGGCTCCCCGGGCACGGCGGCTGCGCAGCGCCCGCGGGCCGGAGGGGCGGTGCGGCCCGCCCTAAGCCCCCTACCAGCTCTGAGGGGGGGGGCGGGGGGGGGGGGGGAGAGCGGAGGGGGGGGCGGCTTTTCACGCCCTCACGGCATTTCGACCCCCGCCCCCGTGGCGGTCTGCGGTCCGTGTGTGACACCCTCACCCCCCCCCGGTAGGTGCCCGAGCTGCCATGGCGGGACCCCGGGGGATGCCTGGGGGGTGGCTGAGCTGGCCCCGCGGGGGCTGGTGTGCGAGTTGTCACCGACCCGCCGTGGAGCGGGGTGGATTATTTGCGAGCGACCCGCGTAGCGAGTCGGGACGGCCGAAGTGCGCCGTGAGGGGTGCGGTGCTCCCGCCTCGCTTGCGTGGGCCGCCCTCGGTGCCTCAGGAGCGGCGCAGGAGGTTCCCGCCGACCGCGGCGGTCGGGTTTCACGTCTGGCGTGTGACATCCTCGGGCGGTTTGCGAACGGGCCCGCCTGCCCGTGGCGGAGGCTGCAGGGCAGAGGCGTCCTCCGGTAAAGCCTGGGTTTTCCGTCAGTCAGCGCTTTACCTGCTGAGCTGCGCTTAAGCAGGTCGCCTTAAGCCCCAGGTTGCTGAGATAGCCCGGCCACCCTTACCGAATGGATTTCTGCAAGCAACAGCCCCCACCTCGGGACTTCTTGCCTGCCTAACTCCCACTCTTTACCTAAAACGTACCCCGTGCTGGGCTGCGGCATGTGTTGTAATCGTAGCTATTAAGACCTTTGGAACAGGAAAGGCGTCCTACCGTTGGGTTACATCAGCTGAGATGATTAGTAAAACTAATAATTTTGGAACCAAATGCTAAAGTCTTCAACTTAGTTTTTGCTCTTTTATCTCATTGTTTCTTTGTACTCTCCCATCTGTCTCTCGCCATCTGTTGTCTCTTGCCTGGTACTTGGGCTGCGAGCTCCTTGCAAAAGCGGCTGTGCTCACTCAACACGTAATGCAGCGCAGCCCGGGCCGCAGCTGGGACTCCTTGGTCCTGTGATACTATAAATAATTTGTTAATCTGCCTCGATTCGTTCAGATTATTTGGTTGCAGTTGACTCTTTTACGGCTGGATCGTGCAGGTAGTCTTGAAAAAGTCTGTTTCAACCGGCACCACGTGACATGCCTTCTCGTGAGGCAACTGCCATGCCGCTCGCAAAGCCCACGGCTTGCAAATGCCCGGGAGCAGACACGAAGGCAGCTGGGGAAGTTCATAAATAAAAATTCAGGCACCTTCAGATGCTTTTCTAGAATCTAGTGCCTAGCCAGGAATTTGGGCAGTCTGTATTTCCAGCTTAAACGGCCAAGCCTGTGGTGGATTTAGTTCTTTGTGTAGAAGCAGTTGTGGGAGTTGTCCCAAGGAGCTGCCAAGGTGCATGTGGTGGGTGAGGTACCGCCAAATTATGTAAAAACACTAGCAGTAAAATGCAGAAGAAAATGGCTGGTAGTGCAGCTTTTCACCGACAAGACAGAGAGAAAACCAAATGGCCTCTAGGAGGGTGTTCCTTCATGGTGGACCATAACGGCTTTAAGTTCTTTCTGAGAGAAGATAAGAGTCACCGCTTTTATTACTAACTTTGTAATTAGTTTCAAATTTTATAGCGCAGAAAGGCAGTCTCAAAAATTTTATAGTGCAGAAAGGCAGTCTCAAAACGTGAAGACTGATTAGGCCTAATACATAACTAAAGTCATAACAGTTTAATCAAAAGCATGATTTTATAATTGATGGTTTTATAAAAAGACTCACAGTGATAAATTTACAGAGCAGAAACACAGAGGCCAGGTTTAAACGGGTAGCCAAGATTACACACACACAGGTTGGACCCATTTAACTAATTTGTGCAGCTGTGGCAGCTTCTGTCTGTAGACAAGCTAGATAGAAAAAGAGTATTCACAGGAGAGAGGTTAAGTGCGAGCTTTACAGGCCAAACAGGAACTCCTTCAGGGAGCCCTGCTGCATGTGGAAGGACATTTCGGTTTCCAGCCTCTTTTAACTGTTGCTCTGTCTGCTGATTCCGCAGTTACGGTATTATGTGTGGTCTATGATTAGGAAACCTTATTTAAAATGCTTCCCTATTTAGGAAACCTTAACCTTAGCAATGGTTCTGAGACCACCAACGCACTCCACATACGACTAAGATTAGTTAATAGTTCAGTTATAAGTTTAAAGGTTTTACTTTCAACTAATGAAGATAGAAACAAAATATGTGCAATACGTTTAACTTCAATAAATTAATACGAGTATAAAAACAGAAAAATGTCCTTTTAATAATATTGATTAGTGGTGATTGGTTGGATAAGATTAGATAGGTTTGATTGACTGCTTTTGTAGCATATCAGCTTTAGAGAGCTACTGATCTCTGAAGTTTATGTAAGATTTAACTGGAAGTGTTTCAACACTACCAGGAGAATAAAGAGATTCTTCAGTCAGTTGGGTATCACCACTTTGGCTTGTAAGCGTACAACTGTTTTAACAAAAGGAGTGGTGCTCACGTCCTGGTGAAGTGGTAATGACTAGTACTTTCCACTTGTGAAATCCTGCATTCCTGACAGCAAAGGGCTGTCAGCATCCATTAATGATGCTTGGCAAGAGCTAGATCTGATAAGGTAGAGATATGTGTGTCTCTATTTTACAGATGGGTAAACCGGTGTACAGACAGTACATGAGCTGACTACAGACATACGGTGAGTCAGGGGCAGAAACAGACGCTTCAGATTTGCTCTCTGCTACTGTAACCACCAGATCACGTTCCCACCTCCAGGGGTAAAGAGTTTTGTTTATCGCAGTCATTCTGATTCATATCGGTATTGCTTCTCACTGCCGGGGTTTCACATTTCACACACTTCTGCTACATAAAGAACTTTCTGCCTTTATTTATATTGGCAAAAAAAGAAGACTATTTCATTCCCATGAAATCCCTTTCCAAACATTGTTATCACTAACATGTTGCTTATTTTTACTTCCTTTTGGTTTGCATTCCCATAGGGTGTCTAAGCCTTGACAATACAGAGGCAAAGATGCTATGGAGACTTCTAACATATTTGAAAGTTCTCATGTAGACAACAGTTTAAATATGATCTAGAGGGGAGCTTTGGGGTTAACTTGGCCTGCTTAGCAAATACAAAATACTTCATTGCCCACATGAGACTTCTCAGAGGGCTTAGAGCGTGACAGCTGAGAAACACCGCGTCCTTCACTTCCAACCTGAGCATGACCTAAGAAGAAAAGTAATTGAGAGTTGTGATTCACGTGTCTCTCTTGGATACAAGCAAGATAACGTTTATAAGTAGTTATAATAGCTCTTTCAGGATGTAACTGGGGGAGGAAACGGGTACGATTTCATATAGGAAGGCCCTTTTTCAGAACTCGAAGGGAGGTACGTGGGCCTGAGAGCTGGTCGGGCCCAAGGGAAGATCCCCCGTCGCCCACAGCCCTTCGTGACTAAGACTAAGGTTCCCCCCAGCGGCTGAAATGAAGATCACAGCTCCACCTGGAAAGGGAAAAAGAAAGGCCGCCGGGTGGGCTGGCTCCCCGTCGGGAGCGGCGTCAGTCAGGAGCAACTCTGCGGACAGGGGACGCTTCTCTGCACGGAGAAGGTGGGAGCAGAGCAGGTCCTGGGCTGACCAGCTGGCAAGCCTGGTGTAGCTGGCAGAGTAGCAGTGGCAGTGAGGGTAGACAGCTTCATCGGCTGGCCACCGACTACAAACGGGCTCGGGACCCCACCTGGGTCTTTTAGGTGCTCTCTCTTTGCTGCTCACTCGATTAAGTGAGCAAGTAAGTGCGTGTTACATCCTTTTTGTCATACAGACATAACCAGATCAAATTATCCAAGTACATAGCTACTGCATGCAAGAGGAGAACGACACTCCAAACCTGGGTTATACGATGTGAAAGCTATTGCTGCAACAAATGGGAGCACTTGTTTTTCAGATTAAGTTTTGTAGGCTATTTGCCAAATTCATCTATGCAAGAATTGGAGTCTTTTTGATACAAACTCTGGAAAACTCTCAATGAATGCCATATGAAAAAAAAAGATTTAGGAATCTTCTTCTACCTAAGAAGCAGCATATCTGTAACTCAGGCAGCAGTTTTTAAAATCATACTGTGGCTGGATTATTAAGATGTGCAGTGACACAAACAATGCTTCAGCTGTCCCCTGCCCTGGATCTCTGGCCCAAACTCTGTGGATTAGCACATGCAGAAATCACTTTTTCCATTCCCCAGCCTTGCTGTCAGCTCAGCTGCTAGTACCCCACCCATAGTATTACTTCTGAGCAACCCAGAGACTGTGGAAAGTTGGTGACATGAAAGGGGAATCCAAAGCTGCTGGGGAAATAGGAAAGACACTGTTAGGTTTAAGCAGTGGAATAAAGTTGGGTGGAGATTCCAAGGATATGACAGTTGACTCAGCAGGAGATACTGGGTTTTGAGCAGATCCTCAGCTAGGAGGGAGATGTAGTATGTTGGTGGAAGTGAGCATGGTTGTGTAGATCTCAGTGTATGGATCAGATGAACCTGCAGGAAAGAGACAATAAACTACAAAGGTCCCCTCGTAGCTGGAATTAAAATTATATTTCAACGTCATATACCTGAACAACGGTACCTTGAAATATTCAGCTACCTCACATACTCAGATGCAAGAGCGGGAGCTAGTGGAGGAGACAACATACTTCAAGCACAGCCAGATGCCACTTCCCTCTGGGAAAAGGGGTTGCAAGTGCTTGAGATCATGAGGTGACAGTCATGACAGTGAGAAAAGACACAAGGATAAGGCCGGGGGGAGGGAGGAAGGGTACACAGTACCCCTGCTACCAAAATGACTCACAGTAGTCTGCTAGTATGTAAAGCATAGGGTTACTCCATAGGGAAGGGTAGGAAAGTACTATGGGAAGTAACAGCTACAAAGGAGGTAAAGAGATGGAAGGTTGCAACAGAGGGGAAAACACCTGGGAGAAAAAACACTTTTCTCCCACATCTGCCCCATCTCATGCTGCAGACACTTGCTGTTCTTTCTTATGAAAGGGGAAGAGTAAGGCCTTTTCTTCCCACTTCCCTCTCAGCCTGTCACCACAACTTTTCTCCCCTACAATTTTACTGCTGGCCTGGGGGCTAACATATCCAGGGAGCAGAATAAAATAGGGGAGGAGAAGGGGCCCCGGGTGTGCTATTCCGTGATGGGAAGTGTGTGCTGGAAGGAGCAGCCAGGTAGCAGCATCACTGGCTGCAGGTTGTTAGTTTGACATGTGAATTGTGTGCTCCCTCCTCAAAGTGCCTGCAGCTTTGTAGAAGAGCATCTGAGATACTCTGAATTTCTGTTTGTGTTTTGCCTGTTCTTGGCTCACATAAAAGATTCATCTTCCACGACTGTCATTTTAGCAGAAAATCCACACAGAAATGTTGTAACAAAACAAGAGGAAGTTTTGCTGTCATGCGTTTGAGATGATTACAGGTAACACTTTTCCCTAACAACCATGTTCCTCACAGTTCCCTGTGAGCTGACGGTGAGAACTTCAGTATGAAGAATTGATTTGAAGGTAATTACTCCAGTGAAACTGCTTATTAGCTTTACGCTTTAAGTAAGCACAGCTGTTATTTTTGGCTAGCCATTTATAGCTCCTTAGAACATCAGGACGTATTTGCCTGTGCCTAGAGTGATGCTTACCTTAAATTCTGTGGGTTTACTCCTGTTTTATAAGAGTGTAAAAAAGAGCAGGATATGTCTCACTGTGTATACCGACAGTTTCTAGAAGTTTAATTTCACCTGTTCACCCTGCAATCCGGGAGTGTACTTAAAGAACAGATGATGCTTCTTCCCTATCAGAAGAGATTAAAAGACATCTCAGCAAGAGGCTATTCCACTTTTAAAACACTTAAAAATCTAAATTATAAAACCACCTCCAGATTATGGAGAAAACTGAAAGTCTGAAGTAACTAGTTCAGATTTTAACAAAGATTAAAGCAGAATCTAATGTTTTCCACAGAAACCGTCACTAGTAGTATTTATTACAACAATGAATCTGGCATTGTAGCTGAATTGAAATAGTCTTTTAAATGAAGGATGTTACTACACAAACATGGTCAAAAGTTTATATCCCAACAGTCGCGGGCTTTTATTTCCTTTTTCAAGAGGGATATTTCTGGAAAACTCTTAAAACTTCCTACTGAACAATAGAATAGCTGGGGGCAGTTGGGGGTGGGGGGGTGGGGGTGGAGCAGCGGAGAGAGGTTTAGTGTGTTAAAGATTTATTCGTCCACACAGCTTGCTTTGCCAGTTCATTTGACAGTGCTGCACTAAAAATCAAATACATCCTGGAAAGTCATAGACACACTCTAGTGATATGAGTGATGCCACGTGAGTGCATTTTGAGGAAAAGGTAAGCCATAGTAATTACTAAGCAATGAGCAAGCAGCTTTGTTTTAATGTAAGGGTCTAGTTTGCACTTGTGCAACAAATTACTCAGAATGTTTTTTAGAGTTTTTTAGGATGGCATGACCTAATTGCAAATTAGTGCCGATCTGTCTGTAACAATGCTCACTTTTTCCTGCCTGTTGCCAGCATGCCTGTTGATCCACACACTTGCCCAGCTCTGTAGACTAGATCACAGTACGATGAAGAACTCGACAGGGATTTTTATTCACAGGACTTGATGATTCGTGCTCTGGAAGCAGCTGAAATACAGAGTGAAAATAGGGATACAAGACAGAACTAAAATGAAAACGATTTGCAAAAATATTCAGGAAACGTTTTCCCTGGGAGTTTTTTGTTGTTTCATAAAATTAAACGCCTGGATGCTTTTTATTTATTTGCCTGTGAGAAGTACTTACTGACACACGCCTTCTGTACCCGAAGTGACGGGAAGGACTTTAGCCCCCGATGTCACCGGCGGGCGCTCCCCGCCCCTGCGGCCGCGGCGGGGCCGCCGTTCAGGACCGCGGACAGCTCCCGAGCGGAGGGCGACCCCGCCGGGTCCTGCCGCCCCCCCGCGCCTCGGCAGAACCCCAGGCAGAGCCCCGTCCTCCCGGCCAGTGTCCGTACGAGCCCTGAGTAGCTTCCTTTGGCAGTGCCAGGCATTGCGAGGCTATTGGTACCGCAGCAGCAGCGCTGCAAACCGAAACAGAGCTTAACGTTCCTACTGAGTTACGCTCGTGGTTCCGTCTTCAGAAGGGAGAACACATATGCTCGTGTTGTCCCCACAACTGCTTCTACCAGTAATGCCTCTAAAAAGTGCCTGACAGGGTTCTTAGACAGGCAAGCAAGGATAACGCCGGCTGTGTAACTGATCACAGTGGACAGCCTCTTGCACTAAATATTGCAAGAGTAAATCAGTATAAGAAGTAGATTAAAAAAACATGTAAAAGGTATGCTTGAAGTCTGGTTCTTCCAAGCTTTTCCTGTGGTAATGTGTTTGAAGTTTTAATTACCTTTTTTTCCATATTATTTTGAAAGCAAAGCAGGGAATAGGCTGAGCGGAAAATAGTCTCTGATTTTTGCGTTAAAGAAATATCAACTCTCGATTTCTGCTGAAGTAAATCAATGATGGGGACCATGAGAAGGTCTACTTTCCCTAGGGCCATGGATATGTCTTTTTCATTTGTAACTTTTTTTCATATCAGAATATAAATTGCTCTGCTTTCTTCTTCAGCCTAGTGGATAAATTCTGAGATTTCCTACACCATTGTTCTGATGGGATTCTTTGATTCTGTACATGAACAAACTACCCAGGACCCTGCTGCAAAAGTTAGTGCTGCCATATCCTTGTGCTGAGCTAACGTCTGGCACTTGTCTTTGCTGTTTCTGCCATTGCTAAGAGCACAAAGAGTTCTCTTCTGGGATTGCAGATCATTAGATTGGGTTTCCATCTCTGTTTCTCTTTCCAAGACAGCAGATTGCTGGGAAAAGACACTGAAAGCAAGACAGGATTAAACCATCCGTTCTTCCTCGTGAGGAACTACATTACTGTATTATAAGGCAGGGGTGGTCAACCTTTCAACAAATTCTTCTGATTCCACTGACAGAGTAGGTGGCTCAGCAAACAAGCATTCCTCCAACCTCCTGAACTCATGGTGCTTTCCACTGTTTCATCTTTTTGATGGGACTAGTTGCACAATTTGTCCCAATAAACAAAATAGCCCTGCAAAAGTACAAGGGGAAAAATACTCCACGCTTTTACTGGCATAAAAAAAACTACTAACATGATCTTTAACATTATGGGGAAAATAAGCAAAACAAAGAAAAAATGTCAAGGATATTTTACTCATGCATCCAATACATTGTTGCCTTAGGTAAGTACAATTTCACAAGGCTGCATGATGACCAGAAAAGAAGCAAAGAAAACCACATCCTCTTTGAAATTGCAAGGAGAAGACCTTTTCTTCCTTGGTGGAGTTGTTATCAGCCTGAAGAAACACTCTTGGTTTTGGAGGGGGTTTTTTGTTGTTTTGTTTTGTTTTGTTTTTAATGTTGGCAAGGGTGACTATTAATTAGTTATGATGATTACTAACTAAAACTTAATGGTTTTGTGGTTTTTTCTGTAAATCAGTTGGAGGAGTAATGAATCCTATTTCTCTTATAATGTTATCAAAGTACTTGCCAAAGAGTTTGAGAAATTGCTTTATGAGGACATCAGCACCTTCAGATATGGAAACATGGGGCTAAGCTGATATAGGGACACTGATATCAAGTGTCTAGAGGTTTGTTTGCTAGATTTCATTTTCATTCTAAGAACTGCTTTTCCCTCACAGGCTGTTTTTGGTCATTTTCATTAAATCCTTTCCCTTTGATACATGCACAATGTAGATTCCTGGAAAACAATGTTATCTGCAGATTTCATCATGTAAATACATCAGCAGAATTTTGGCTGAGATTAGTAATAGAGGTATTGAGCTGGACTTTACACAGATAATGCCTAATGGCAGGTCAGATGTTCATACATAAGCATACACCACACCCTGTTTTTCAGATTGTCACATGAAGATCAAACTCATAAAGAGATATTCAAAGAGGGTGAATGGATAAAAGTCTCCCTGAAAAAATGACAGAGATTAATCAAAGCACACAAAAGAAAATGCCTTTTCAAATGCAGGCAACTGAAAATTAACTGTCTTCATAATTCATTTTTATATAACATTGAACCATAAAGTTCAGTTAGAGCTTAATGAGGGTGCTGATAAATCAAATTGATAATGCCATATATTCCTGCCCAGGTGCAGGTCAAAAAAAAAAAAAAAAAAAGAGCTAGTAGGCTTTCACCATGGAACAAGCTAAGTGCAACACAGAAACAAGAAGTTCTTGCTGGAGCAGCACAAGGTAATTTCCAGTGTCAGAAGCTGGACAGTCCTCACATCTTAGCAAGTTAGGGAGGAATGTTTGTGGCAAACTGATGAACAAACTACTGGGACAAGAAAGCCACTAGTGGCCAAGCTGAAACTGAATTCTTGTTCCAGGGAAAGAGGGAGGTAATCAGAGGGAGAGGGGGAGAGAAGCAGAGGGAGAGAAAGTACAGGCATGAGAGTCTGGAGATACAAGACTTCAAGTCAAAAAAAGAATTGAAATACATCAGCCATCAAGTCCCTCTTCGGGTAATCCTCTCTTGCCTAGTCCACACGTAACCACCAGATGGCCCCATATGAACTTGGATGAATAATTGATTACTCCTTCAAAGACATACGGCGTTTAAATCTGTCTAATTTCCAAGCTGCCAAAAGAAAAAAAACAAAAACAAAAAAAAAAAAAAAAAAAAAAAAACAAAACCCGAAACGTCCAGAAGTCTGGCCATATGAGGTTGGAGAGTTTCAACAGCTCGAGGGTCAAAAGCTTGCATTAGAATCCACGTCTCGAGTCCTGGGATGCTTGGATGCAATATCATGGTCCAGTCTTAGAGACACAAGAGGTGAGGCAAGGGTGACACTGAATTCACAGTACAAATGGGAATGTATTATATTGTGACATACCTGAGTTCATGCTTTCAATCCATGCAGCACTTGTAAAGTCACAGGATTGCACCCAGCTTTGGGCATCATGCTTCAGGAGAGGGGGAGGCCACCTGGCACTGGAGAGGATTCAAAGGAGAGCAGCAAAGATGAAAAAAAGTCCTGCGAAACATAACCAGTGCTGAAACAAAATGGCTTGCTAAGCTGTTTGATGAAGAGCTTTGTCGGCCAGTTGCAGGCAGCAGCTGGCATTGTGAGCAGGACCCCGAGACAAATCGGGAAGTTTAGCGGGGAGCTAGGGCTCTGGTGCCATGAGCTAGCAAATGGGAGGTAACAAATCCTGGAACAGACTGCCTCTTGAGGACCCCTTCAGGTTCATTTTCTAAGATGTCTAGGAGATTTCTGTGCAGGGGAATTAACAATTACACAAATCCACATTCAGTGGAAAAGTACTGACCGCTAATTTCAACACCTGCAGGAATTCCACCAAAAACTTTTCTAGAAAAGGTGAAGTACAGTGTATCTGGCACCCCAGGCCTTTAGACAGGGGTAGGTCAGATGAATGTGAGCTTAATTACAGAGTGGAATTTAAGAGGCAAGGAGTCCTTGATGAATCAATGTTGACTGTGATCAGCCCCACTTCAAGTTGCAGCAGTGTTGTGCTGCAGTCCCCTGGGTTCTTGTTCCAAACACTCAATTTCTGGCCCTTACTGGTGTCCCAAAGGTTCTTGCACACTTCAGTAAGAGGATTCAACTCAGCCTTCCCAGTCCTTCTCTTCCAGGTGCAAGGTGTTGTGGAGACCTCTGCTAGCCCTTCATTTCTTGAGAACAAAACACCATTGTTATACTTGGTAGGTAAACACTAGAGATCAAAAGTACAGTTCTTCTAATCTCTCATCTGTATTGTTGGAGCCAAGCATTTCATGAATATATTCTCATAGATGCTTGAATTCCTGCTGTGGTACTTTCCAAGATCTGTATTTTCTCCTGCCTATGACCACTTGAAATCTCCAGGCTGGACAAACCTGAGCTCACAGCCCTTGAGGCTTTCTTGCTGGTCAGTGTGCATAGGATACATCTGTCCCACAGATAAAGGACTGTGATTTTCCTAAAACTCAACAGTCACAGCAACCAAATCCTACTTATCTTTTCAGACTGGAGTATTAGAAAAACTTTCATCTACTGTCCTCTTTAGCCTTGATTCAAATGTGGAAAGCACTACACAAACATAGCTGTAGCATGAGTCATGTTCAGTCCTTGACAGGTTGATATAATGCCGTGTAAGCATCTGAACCAATTTGCTAATGCATACCTTATCAGAAAGTGTTGCCGTGCTTTTCAGAGTTCATGTGTCACCCACCCCAGAACAATGTCCTGTGGAAGTCTCCATAGTCCAGATAGGAACATGAAGCACTGCAGTACAGCCCTGTGAAATATTACCAATAACTGAACAGTACATCCCTTCCTTGCATTCAGATAGAGATGCACACATTGGCTATGCCTTATCCTGAGGGAGACAGCAGGAAATATTCATTGATGTACTGGTTTGTTTTTATATTTTATCCTTCAGCTACCACAAGATCACTATAATCAATGTAGACACCTTCCCCTTCAATGATAAATTTCAATTGTTAATTGTTACTGCAGGGTGTTGTATGTGCCCAAGTTATGGGCCGTGTTAGGTAGACCTGATTACACCTTTGCCTTACAGTGTGCTGCCCTGAAAGGCAGAAAAATATTCTAAACTCACAAAATCCAAGGTGTATTAGAAAACAAATTAGGAAAAAGATAAAGCAAAGCAAACAGGAATTGTAATACATGATCTTTGCTAAGGCTGCAAGACTTAAATGCATATAAAGAATTTATAGAGCAGTTCGCAATTGAAATAAGTGGTTTAAAAAAGCTATTTCAGGGCTATATTTATGTATATTGATACAATTTTAGAGAGACTAAATACTCTCATCAACTCCTAAACCTGCAGTTTGCAGAATGTGGAGGCCAAATCTGTTTCAGATACAAACAAAATCCCTAAACCTGAGTAGAATGAAAAGCCTTGGCAGAGGCTGTAACAAATGCCTGACATGTAGCGCACAGTCAGCTTCCAGCAGTGAGACAGGGTAGTCCTGAGAGTCCCACGGCATGTAAACCACAGCAACCGGAACTTAGGGAACAAATTCAAATTCTGACATGGTATACAGCTAAGTGGGTCTGCTCTGCACAGCAAAAAGAATATTACTACAAATGAAAGCATCGCTGTGACCCTTTGTTTAAAATTACAAAACCTAAAGGGCTGTACCTGTAGCAATAGTTGCTGTGCAGCAAGACCCCTAAAAAGCCAGTCCCATAATCTCAGCCTTCCAGATAGGAATCTGATAAACAAAGACCAAAAAAATGTACGATTCAGTTACTGAATACCAAAAATCTTCAGGATAATAATTTGTTGATATTAATTTAATTGATTTTCCCCCTGTTTTTGTTTCTTACCTGTGCTGTCTTTCTGGAACAGGATGGACCCAGAATCAATTGTTTAATGTTCAGGTGTCAGGTGGATTCTCTCCCAGCTTCACCACTCTACTTTTCCATGCTTATCAAAAGCCAGAAATCTCGAGGGGCTCCTTGGCCAGGTAGGCACTCCTGGGGACAAGTCTTAACATATTGCTGGGGCTAAACAAAATTTAACCCTGCAGAGAATGATGGCCCCTCATGAGAGATGGTTTCCTGTCTCTTTTGGTTTATAATTAACAGGGGCCTCTGAGACTTGATGTTGATGATCCCAAAATTAGCTTTCCCCCTTACCCACTAAACCTATCTGAATGGAAGATGAGTTCATTCTTAGGGAGGAAAATGCCTTCAAAATGTCCTTCATTTTATATTCACATCTCACCCTGTAGTAATATCTCACTCATGGAGCAGGTGTTTGAATGACTGTCTCACACAAAAAGCCTTCTTACAATAGTTGCAATACATCCAGCACCATGCACCTGGTAACAACCTGTGCCTGAATAAGTAGGTGTCTGCAGCATCTGTTTGGTGGCCCCTAACTGTGGGAACTCAGCAGGAGTCCATACATGCAGTTCAGGTGAATACTGAAGAAGGGATCTGGGGAAAAAAGGGGGGACAATGCAATTAGTTGAGGTGGGAGTCTGGATATTAGTCATAGATGTGTAGGTAAAAAGCTTTCCCCGTACTTCTGCTAAATCGTAGAAATATAAACTGGAGTATGCCTACCTGCCTATGGGAAGTTCTTCTCTGAGCTCCAGTAATGGCTGAACGGTTGTACCTTTGGTGGGACACCATGAACAAACAATGTATAATCTCATTAACAATGTCTCTGCAGGGTGGGATGATGGGACTTTTTGAGAAAGTCCTTTCATCTTGCTAAGCTTTGGTACATCTCCAGAAGAAGCTACAAGAAGGATCCTGGTGGTATAAAGAAAGTGTGAGCAAAAGTGAGGCATACATGGATAGTGCTTAAACAGTGTTGAACTGGTTCCTTTTCACAGACCTGATCCTGTAATGTATCACTCATTTTTGATCTGATGATTCATTGGAATTTTAGACTCAGTATACGGACTGAGATTTATGATCACGTGAGCTTTTTCTTTGAAAAATAGTTCTTTTATTATTATTAATAGAAGTGGCATTGTAACTGCACAACCTGTGTACATTCGATACCCAGTCAAAACTTCCAAGAGGACTTCCTGAAATTGCAGGCACTTCTATCGGGTAAATTCTCTGCCTGTTTTGATTTTATTTGGTTTACATTAATTTATGTGCATTATGTAATTGAATAAATTTTTGTTTTACACTAAAGCATGGCCTAGCATATAATTCTGGAAAGAAGGGAGATAAGAAGTGCTGTGACAGGGAGAAATCATGCCAGGCCTACGCCACAATCACAGAGCATTAGTGTCTTTTTCTTTTCTTGTTTCCTTTTTCCTATTGCTTTTCTTCTTCTACCCCTATGACAGACAAGCAAAGAAAACTGGAGACCATAGAGGTAAAAGCTTTTGATGCATTAAGAGTCTGAATACAGAAATAGAATCACCTTCTAGCTGTGATCCATGAGGGCTGCAGTTTGCTCGATGTGTAATGACTTGCACAGGTCGTGTTTCCTCTTCTTCCCCTTGGTCAGAGGACACTTCTGTGGAGCAGCGAACACTCGAAGTTTCGTTGCTCACACCTTTTATTCTGTTCACAGCTGTCCTGCTTTGGGAAGTTCTCTGAACAGGAATCCAGTGTGCTGGTTTTGGCTGGGACAGAGTTAATTTTCTTCACGGTAGCTGGTATGGGGCTATATTTTGGATTTGTGCTGGAAACAGTGTTGATAACCCAGGGGTGTTTTAGTTACTGCTGAGCAGCACTTAGACAGAGCCAAGGCCTCTTCTGCTTCTCACCCCACCCCACCAGCGAGCGGGCTGGGGGTGCACAAGAAGTTGGGAGGGGACACAGCTGGGACAGCTGACCCCAACTGACCCAAGGGATATTCCAGACCATAGGACGTCATGATCAACATATAAAGCTGGGGGAAGGAAGAGGACGAAGGGCAGGACGTTCAGAGTGATGGCATTTGTCTTCCCAAGTAACTGCTACATGTGATAGAGCCCTGCTGTCCTGGAGATGGCTGAACACCTGCCTGCCCATGGGAAGTGGGGAATGAATTCCTGGGTTTGCTTTGCTTGTGTGCGCAGCTTTTGCTTTACCTGTTAAACTGTCTTTATCTCAATCCATGAGTTTTCTCACTTTTACCCTTCTGATTCTCTCCCCCATCCCACCGGGGGAGAGTGAGCGAGCAGCTGTGTGGGGCTTAGTTGCTGGCTGGGGTAAAACCATGATATCCACTAATCACAGTTTACCTGTTAAGACTCACATTCAAAACTGTGTGAAAAATTACAACTGCTTACAGGCAGAATCATCACCTTTAAGTGGAGGAAACGTCTGCTTCAAGGAACAACTGGTGACATGGTCTCCATTGTTGACATACACCGATCAACTATCAGATCTGTTACACTTTCATGAAGAAAGTATGATGTCAGTTTTGCGGACACCTGTCCTGAAAGGATGTGTGTGTGGATATCCATGAGAATGGAAAAATTCTCTCTTAGTTCCTCACTGCTGATTGATAGATTTGTAGGAAAGCTGCAAGCTTGACTTTGCAAGATTTTTTTGGTTTTCCTCCTTTCCCCGCTTAGCTCCATCTTTTCTCCAAACAGGAACACTCATAAGTATTTGCTAATTCTTTCAATTCTTTAAAAGTCCTGTGAGACAGCTTTATATTAACGTACCAAAACAGAGCCAAATGGCTTTGTATTTATTGTTGTCTAATAGAGGGTGGTCTATGTTACAATTTGGTGGAACAGCTCTGAGTCTTGAAGGATGAACAAATAGATTAATGTGTTAACTCACTACAGTTTATTACAGTAATTAGAAATGAAACATAGCAACAGTCATACCACAGGCATATAACAATAAATCAGAAGATTAATTATGGCACCCCCTACCCTTTTAATTCACCCTGGGGCCCGAGCCCCAAGTCAAGCCATGCTGCTTCCACCCCTGCTCCCAACTGCAAGCACCCACTTTCCTCCAAGGAAAACATCACCCAGAGTTAGCACCCAAAGGAGAGAAGCTCCACTGGGGGTTCTTCTCTAGGCAAAGGCAGGAGGGAGGCCAGCTCAGCTTAGAGCCTTTGTTCCGGACAGTACACTTGTAGGGAAGACAGTATAGGAAATCTCTCTCCCAGGCCATGAAGAGACAGTCATCTTATCACTTTCATCATAAAGTTTACAGGTGTTTTGCAGTTCTTGTGGGCTGACTAGGACAAGGTCCAGAGCCTTCATCAACTTTTATTACATTACAAGATCAAGAATGAAATAACAGTAAGTCCTTTCATCAGCAAACTTATAAGGCTGTCCAGTGGAATGAGCCCTGGGTTGACCTGGGGAATAAACAAGGTGGTACAGACCCTACTCTGCTTGGGGCAATGGGCTGTCGCTCACACATTAGGAAGTATTATAGAACAGAGTTTTCTGCAAGCATTGCTGCTTGACAACTACCGCTAAAAAATACAGCCAACTCAGTGCAAATACTAGAGACCTTGCAATTTTCTCCTGCAGACTCATTTTTTCAGCTCAGTCCAAACTTCCACGCCCATCTTCACAAGCTGTGAAAGCTTTTTACAACCTATAGCAAGTCACCATTGTTTTCATTAACTCTGAAACATATTGCAGAGCTCTTATGTATTCCTGCACCACTGCACAGCAGCTCTTGGGTGAGGGTGGTGTTAGGAAGTATTCTCAAGCTCACAGAAATGGAAATGCAGTAAATTGGGTTAAACATGAAAAGATGCCTGCAGGGGAATTTTACAAGATCCTTTATAAGCTAATGTCTGTTTTTTCTCTTTTCTAACAGATATCAACCTGTTATTCTCATTTTGCTAGCGTTGGTAATGCACAACTTATACTGTTCTTGCATGACACTCCTTCCTAAAACTGATGTTATATGTGCACATATGCACATACATGTCCTCTGCAGGTTTTTTTGTTGAGACCCACACCAGCTAAACAGCATTATAGCAGCCAGTGGCTCCAGGCAATGTGCTACTTACAGTTTCTTATAGGCAAATGTCAAATCTGAAAGTCCATTGTGAATAGTTACAGGGATTTTTCTGCATCAACAGACAGCCTTCTGCTACTGACTAGTGCTTGTGATGAATGAATTAGCCATTCGTTTTCTGCCACCACTGTAGGAAGAATATGTAATCCTGTGTGAAAGAGGAAATAAGAATAGAAAGCCACTCACATCTAACAGCAAGAAACTGGAGGGGAGAGTTAACACTAGAATTCTGACAGCAAAGGCACCTATCAAACTCTGCCAGCATAATTTCTTCAGAGTTTTCCTAGGCTGGCTGGTGGTGCCAGAAAGTGGAAGTATTTCTGCTGAAGCTTATAGCTCTACAGGGATCTATCATGTAGAAGCAAGTTATGAAGCAAGGCTTATTCCCCTCTTCCTCTGCATGACCTGGCAAAGAAAGTAGGAGAAGCACATAGCTGGAGAGGGCTCTGAAAGAGGGAGAGAGAGACTGCATCCCTCTGCATAGCCTTAACTTTGATGGGAGTAATTTCCAGCTTCCTCTGCCTCAGCACAATTAAAAAGTTAAAAAAAAAAATCCACGTGAACTCCAGGGTTGCCAGGATGACATGAGCAATCCAGTATCAGGGGATAGTAGGACTGTGGGGACACCAAATATGGTGGTGGTGAGGATAAGATCCAGAACCATGAATCACTCCACATAAAATCACAAGCTATTAAAAACAACAAATAATTGTTTCGCTGTTCTTGCTTGGTCTTCTCATTTTGGACCTCTCCCTGTGCCAAAGCTGCCCCATTTATGGAATAGTCAGCCATGCAGGAGCTGCCAGATGTACTGAATGGTAGTCCTGGCTTTGTGTACCATCTGCCTTCAAGAAGGGACACAGAGAGTGTCTTCCTCTGCCTCCTTCTGTCACCATGGTCTCATCAGTGTCTCCAGCTGATGTCCAATATATCACTGCATCTTGCCTCTGGTGTAGACCACCCCTGCATCCCACTCCCTGCACTGGGAGCTCTCTTCACAGCCCTCATGACTAAAATCTCATTGCATCCATTTTCCCCAGTCTCCTTTTCCCTCTCCCTTGGCCATGCTGCTGGCGGCAATGGCTATACAGATTGGTAGCTGCAGCATGATACTTCATTGCTCCCCTCACCATAATGCTGCAAACTGATTTGCACCCAACCTCCTGTGAGGTGAGAAAGCAACAGGCAGAACAAAGGTATTACCTGAGGTTAACCCAGCTCCACCTAAGTTCCATGCTCCGGTAAGTCCCAAGGGCTCATGTGCTCCAGCAGGCAAAAATGGGGAAAGCCCAAATGTCCCCTCTGTGCTGACTGGCCAGTCAGTTGACTGGGTGGTAAGCGCTTTTGGAGAATGGGTAAGAGTCACCTTTCCACTGAGATTTTAGATCCTGCACCACCCCAGTTGTACAGTTTAGAAGGTATCTCTAACAACTTCTCTAAAAAAAGATACATTTTTCAGACCTTCCCTCTTAAATTAGACCATAATGCTCTCAAAGGTGGTGAAAGTGTTTGCAAAGTCACCATGAACACCAGACCTGCTCACCAGAAGATTTTGAAGAGATACAAGGGAAACCTTGGCTGGTGAACAGATACAAGGGAAACCCTGGCTGGATTGCTGCCACTTATACTGCTTGAGGGATGAGGCCAGTGGACTGTGGTGAGAGCACTGCTAGAGGGGAATATAATCTGGCACTAAGTTCTGTGTAATGCAGCTTCAAGCATTTGAAGTTACTTGCTCCTTTCCTACAAGATTCATGATTGAGGCTCTTGCAGACAAAGAGTGGTTTGACTCTCAAGCAGATTATTTATTGCTTCATATGTCTAACAAAAAATTAAAATCATTTATATAAAAAAATGGTGTTCTAAAAATATTCATTGTGAAAAACAACATTCTTCATCCTTCCCCTAACTCTTATCAACAGACTGAAATCTACAATTTATAAACAGTCTTCCTAAAACAAAGATAGGCCATTAAGGATCAACAGGAAGACAATAATTTCATACAGGTAAAATACTGCACAGTACAACAGATCACACCAGGGATTTGCTATAAGAGTGCTTAGGATGATAAACAATGTCTCCAAACACCAGTAAAATCTCAGCAGCAGTCAGTCACCAACCCATCTATCAAGCACCCATGAGGACAGGTTCAGCCCATTTTGTACAAAGGAAACTGTTCTTTGTTTAACCTACATTAGTCATTCAGAGAAAAATAATCCTCATATTTCATAGTATAGTTGAACAAGAAAAAATCCATTTGATACAATTTTTTTATTTTCTTGATTTGTTCTGAGTTCAACTGTCTGAGATATTCCAAGGTGATATCACCATTAGTTCGTTTCTCTGAGCCATACCTCTTCAAGCTGGGGTAGTGTAGGCTCTCTGGTGCTCCAATGACCTTCAGAACATGCTCAGAATCTAACCCAAGGGTTTCATACTTACCCAAAATATCATAGTGAATGTTGCAAGGATCACAGAGCAAAAACATTGGTTTCCAGTGAATGTCAAGACTACTAGGCGGCTTTGCTATAATGAAGCTGACAAACTCCTGGAAACTTACTTTTTCAGAAGAATTTTTGTTTTTCCTGAACATTGCCTTAATCTCATTAGCGACAGTGATACTGTAGAATGGCTCAGAGTGCAGCAGTTTGTCTCTGTAAGCTGAAACCAGCCGTTCCAAAGGATGTCTGGTGAACATCACTTTGGTGTAATTATTCAGAAATTCCTTTTGTATGGCAGGAGGGTAAGTCCCCAGCTTTTTGATCAGCGAGGTTTGGTGGATGTGATCATGCTCAATTTCAGAAGCTTCTGCATTCAGGTCTGCTTGGAGAAGAAAAATAGTTCTCTTCCAATTGGAGCAACCTACCTTGGGCACCTCACAGTAGATAAATTTATGTTTGTGCTCCACAAAGAGCTGGTTTGCAACATGAGAATCTAATTTGCTTCTCAATTTAAGAAAGTTATTCTTCAGGCAGACAGAAGCCAGCGTGCTTTTGCGATCATTTTGAATTGCCAGCCAATCTACAGTGGGATCAGGAAAAGCACCTACAGCAAAGGAAGAAATTTAAACCATTAGTGTGAAACAGACTTATATAAGTCTCTTTCTTTGTGACAATTGTAGCACTCAATCTATCTCCCTGCATACAAAAGCTAATGAAGATGCTAAAATCAATTTTTTGTTTACTGTCACCGGACTCCACTACGGCAAACATGCAATAAACTATCCTGCTTAGTGCAAAGTTTGTTAAACTAAAACTTTCAACATGTTAGCAATATTACTCTAAGATGGATGTTCTAACACCTCTAATGTCAACTGGCTTTTGTAGTGCTCTTCCTCTCATAGATTGCTAAGATAGCTATCACAGTGACAGGGCCTTGGATATTTTGATAGTACTGTTTTATTGCTTAGGCTCCGTAGTCACTTTCTAATACATTTGGGAAAGGTGTCCCTGGTTCTAGAAAACATTAAGTCTTTCTGTTGGTAAATTCTTTACTCACCTGTTAGGTTTTTTTGTCTCCTACAGAAAAACCCCAAAAGAAATATCCCAAAAATAAAATTTGGGAGAAGGAAAACTAACACCTTCTGGTTCATATTATTTTTACAGGAAGGAGGATGACGTGATCTCTAAAGTGGAAATCTGCCTTTCTGTCAACAAGGAAAGATAGTACAAGTTAGATTTTGTATGACTGATATAACAAAGATAACATGGTATTCTCTTACAGAATTTATGATAGCTGAAAGACCTTTCAAGCCCTATAAAAACAGGCTTTGCTAATAAGTAAAAATTCTCCTATGAAAAAGACTCACTACAATTATACTGTTAAACCAAACAGACAAATAATATGACCATTTCAAAGTATTACAAAATTTCCCCCTTTCTCATAACAATGAACTGTGTATGAGCAAATACTTCTCCTTTCTCCTCATTTAAAGCTGGTCTTCCTGCCAAGCAAACATTCTCTCCCTTCACACTGTGTCATGATTACCTTATTTAGGATTACACAGATGTATTTTTTTTTTACTGAACCTTACTTGGAGTCTGGGAGTACAAAGTTTTTTGTAACCTGCAACAGGCCTATCCATAAGCCTATGATGCGTTCAGGATGAGATTCTTTCCATCTCTTGCCCTGAAGCTTTCCACTTTGTACAAATAAATCAATATTCACTGCAGGAGAAACTCTTCCACATTCCAGCAGAGAATCCTAACTACTAATAATAAATGGATTCTTCCATTCTCTCTCTCCTCAAGACACTGCAATGTATATACGTTTGCTGCCATTGCTGCTGCAGCATAAGAGCCCCCAGATGGTTCACTATGGCAGGAAGCATATAGAAGCAGCAAAGGAAACAACAGAAAAGATGTCCCTTGTTCACAGACAAAAGGAGAGAAGGCCAATGCAACATATTTCCTCTCCTGTGCTCACTCATTCTGTCCTCTTGCACTTCCAGGAGAGAGAGCTCTCTCAGTCCTCTGTGCAATCTTACTGTGTTGCCCCCATTAGAAAGCTCTTCATCAGCATGATTTTAATCACTTTTTATTTGAAGTAGCAAAATTAAGTGCAAAGCCGTAACTACTGGCAAACACGACATTCTATTTCTGTCCTATAAAGTCTGCACCATCAAAAAAGTCAAGCAACACTGTCTTCCTTTTCCACTGTTCAATTTTTCACCCTGAATCTGCTGGCAATAAAAACATCATTGCCTGGATTTCTTGTTTTGTTTTTACAAAGATACAACAGGACCACTCTGGAAGTTACTTGTGGTGCTCGCCACTCCCCAGCAGTGTGGATGTACATAAACCCCAGCTGCCATATGGAAACTGGTCTCCTGTGTGTTCTGAGACAGCAGTAGAGACAGCCCTAGTTAAATTGCTGAAAATGTACTTGCACACAAGGTTTCTTCTTTTCAGAGCTGACGGGTGATTATTATATCACACATCTTTACCAGAATATCTTCAAACTCATACAGTTAACAGCATTACTAATTATTAAACCTCTCTTAGTGTAGGCATGACCTGAGAAATGGAGAGGGATGCCTGTTCACTATCTCTGACCTGTAAACATCGTTATGAACAAATCTGCAGTCACACATATTAACAATTTACTTGTGTTTACATTATACTGTTATGATACTCATTCAAATGAATACAGTATTTTTACACACGATGGCATGTTGCCAATATTTTTGCATTTTCTTGGCTGTGAAGACCATTACAAAGGCTACAAGAAAAAATATGGGTTGATTTTTGGCCTTTAACCATTTCTTCACTGCACGTCAATTCTTCCTTCACTGTGTGATCTATTGACTTCTAACATATCAAAGGCTGTTCTCAAGGCCACCTAAAGTCAGTCAGATTGTTCATTGATCTCATGAGGTCCAAGATTGAGTGATCCCTTTTCATTCTTTTTCAGAAGTGGTTTGAAGACATGATTTCACACTGTGTAGCAATTAAAATAAATATGACACTAAATAATTCTGTGCAGGGACTTCTTGTTAGAGTATGCTTAGGAGAAAGAGGTTGGGCTTAATTTACCTTAAATGCTATCACTTCAGGGTAGTTACTGTTATCATACCTGTCTCAGGAATCAGAAAAGGAACTAAATTAATTTACCCTATTTAGATACTTGTATCATATATATTTGTTAATTAAATTACTGGTACAGAATACAAGGTCTGCCATAATACACATTTCATGTTGAAACATGTCAATGAGTCACCAGAGGGAAATGGAAGAGACTTGCTTCCTTGTTTATGAAGCTGTTTATGAGCCAGTCAAACACAGGAGACAACTCCTCTTCTAAAACATTTGCATATTTGTGGAAGCAAAAGAATCCTCATTTTAATTGAGGAGAATGGTCAGATCATAAGAAGGGATAGACAAGGTCCAAGGTGAAATCTGTCTGGACCCCTTAGAAAACTTCAAAGTGCAGAGTGGCTGTAAGAGCTAAAACATCCATCAAAAAGTGAGGTCAGCATGATGATTCAGAGAAGCTACCTAAAGGTGAAGTCCAAAGGCTTCTTCTGAAGATGTTTTCTGATGGAATACCCCAATACGGAGTTCTGTGTAATACACGTTCTCCAACGATGAAAATCACCTAAGAGCAACCTGAGGAATAAGAGGAAAGAAAATTGAGAGCCATTTTGTCAGAAGAGGGACAAGTCACCTGGAAATTAAAAAGGGGGGAAAAAAATCCAAAACAAACCCACTTTTGTGATACATTCATTGTCAGTAGATCAGATGAGCTTTTTCTTCTATTTCTTCACTTATGTCTTCTCCAGGTATTTGTAATTGTGTTGTCTATTTTAGATGTAATGAATTAATACTTCTATTTGCATTTTACCTCATCCTACCTTGAATAAGTGTGATTCAAAGTGACTTGGTAACTACAAGGCATTCTTCAGTGAAGGTGTGGTGAGTCTATTAACACAACAACTCCATAATAAATAGTTTAGTTCTGCTGTAACCGAAGGGCAGCAGAATGGGGTCCCACAGGCAAGGTGGAAAGACAGTACCACAGGACTCAAAAGAAAGGCAGAAATATCTTCCAGTGAAAAGTAACACAGCAAGGAGTCAGAAAACTAAATGTCTCTTTGGAACTAACATATTCCCAAAGAGAGTAGAAAATACTAAAAATGGGGCATTAATCTGCTTTGTTCTTGTTACACATAGTTGTGGGGGTTTTGTGGACTTTGTTTTTTGCTTTTTTAATTTTTAATGAAGCATAAAATCTAGATAACAGCCTTATACCGCACTGTTGGTTTTTGCTTGTTCTTCAGATCACATCATGATATATCAACCATCATAGCTATGGCTTAATATTTTCAACTCTGCTTGTCTTACTGGATTCTGCAGATTTCATCAGAAATAATTTTATGACTTTTTCTTGGACATTACTAAACAGTAAACCAGGCAGTAAGAGGAAAGATCCTCATAGAACTCTTTCTTGCAGAACCCTTTCAGAAGGATTTCTATCAGGTGATGAGACCTTTTGAGGCCTGACCGTTAACTAGTGTTTAATTCCTTCAATGTTTGTCCAGATGATTTGATGGCTTTCTAGCCTCTTAGCTAAAACATGCTGCAGTATCAAGTTGAATGCTTTATACAATTCTAAATCCACTATATCAATGTTATTACCTTAATCAACCAAACCCAAACAAAAATAGTAAGTTGGTTTGGTGAGATCCATTTCCTGTAACATAATCCAAAGTTTCTATGTGAGAGCAACCAGAGCAATTGCTTAAGCCAGGAGTGGTAGCAAACAGGGAACAGATTATTGGAGAAAGTGGCCAATCATCTCATGTGCATGAGAGATGGGAAAAAGGCCTGAAGCCCTCATTTTATGAGAAATACTTATTGAATTCCAACCTTCTTTGCACTAGTGGTAATTCTACCATCTCCCTCTACCAATCCATTGTTAAGAATCTTTTCTTCCCAATATATACACTCCTTATAACACAACAAAAAAAAGTTGCATCATGTTATTCCTATCTTTGTTCTCAGGTTTGCTGAAGATAAAATGTTCTTTCCATCCTTCTGTTTCCTTCAAGAAATTTATAACAATTTTCTGGTTTTAATTACTTTTAACATCCCCATTTTCTATACGCTACACTGGGTATGGAGGAGTGGCTGGCAACTTACTTGCACATCCCCTGTATGTCAGGCTAGATCATTTGACCATTTTTTTCTGTGAAGTTGCTTTCTCTTGGTTCATTTCTCTCGTACTTGCTGTCCATTTTGTGATACTAGACCTTCTGCAACCATCCCATACATCTGTTAGCAGACCAGACCTTAACTGTTCGTACCATATGTTGCTACACCATGACCACTCACACTTATCCAACCACCAGCTTTGGTTTTGTAATGAGTTCCTTTTCCCCTGACCAAAATGAGGTCTGATACAGAATGTCTAGCACTTTTTCAATTAGGAAATATTTAGAGTGTCCAAAGATGTTTTAATGATAAAGTCATATGAGTACATGACCTAGCACATCACACTCAGATTGAAGTTCTCCCTCCTGCCATGTAGTTTTATTCCTAGCACAGGCACCAAAGGAGTAGATTGCGTTGCCTTGAACAGGTATCATTGGTACATCATTCTGTCCTTGAAGTGCTGAAACAATGATTCATAATACAGCATTCCCTAGTCCTTCTCCTGGAACTGCTGAACCATTGCAATTGAAAAATCTGCAGTGTTTTAAAGAAGTATTAAAAAAATGAGTCTGAAAAAACCAATATTTTGATACTTTTATAAACTATTAGAAGTCCTATAACTGGAAATGTTGAATAATGATAAGTCTTTATGTATGCCACCTATTACCCAAGTACAGAAATACATGTACACACACTTGTGTGTGTGTGTGTATATATGTATATGTATTTCTGATCTATATGCATGTGTACATATATATACACACATATATGTGTAGTTCAGAAACACATTAATATCAGTTACAGCATATTATTTGTTCCAAGTAAACTAAGTAGGTTGATAAGGATTTAAAGTCTCCTGGTGATAAACTTACTAAGGTGTGTCTCAAGCTAATTTTTAGCAAAGACAGACCTTAGTTACAGCTGAGCATATGGAGTGATCGTCTGCACCCTACTTGACGATAAGTGGGACTTTCAGGAGTGAAAGAATGAAATTACAACAATACTTATTTGTGTTCCTGATACATTTGAAGCCAGAAGTAGAAAAAGGTACCAACGGGGCAGCTCAGTGGAAGGTAGGGAAAATCTCTGGAAACAGATAACATTCTCAGTTGCTGAGCGCCATTCTGTACTTAAGGCCTGTTAATCCCTTCAAAAAGACACTGCAAATACATACACACTGATATGTACATAGGTACATAAAAGGTGAGGAGGAGATGACGTGTAGAAACACCCCAGGAACAGCCAGAATAAAAAACGAACAGGAAAAACAAGCTTTGCTGGATGCAGTTCTGAGTGTGCTGTTCTGACAGGGTGAATTGCACCTTTAGAAGCAAGACCCTTGCTCACCCAAATCTGCAGTACCCTTGCTCCGGTACAACTTGCTATGGATGGACAGGAGGGAGGGAGACCCCAGAAACTGGAGTCTCAGGAAGCAGGCTGGCCAGCTCCATGAAGTGGAAAATCATTAGTGGTTTAGGAACCTCCAGCAGGCTGCAGACAGCCAAGGGCTAGAAGGACCATCTGATTTGGGTCATGTTGCCAACAAGAGCCAGGGTCTGACATCACCTCACTTGCAGCAGCAAGGGCTGAAAGGTGTTATGCAAGAACGGGTACAAGCTCAGAAGGGAGACAACATAGGAGCTAAACTGGGGGCTACCGAGACAGAGGCTAACAGATGTCCTACAGAATAGCATACTTCACAGCAGTGAGGTGGGTACAAAGTCACAATTTCCAATGTAGGCACAAGCTAAAACTCTTGTTCCGTGCAGTGGTCATTTCAGCCCTCTATTACTGCATCAGATTTCTTTCTGGTCTCAGCAACTGTAGTGCTACCTTCCTCACTGCCATCATTAAACTGCCTGTTATTCTGATTACACCTTGCCTGTCTTTTATCTTCTCCTTCCCTATTTCATCCCATGTCATCTCTCTATCTTGCTTTTCAAGGTTCTTCTTTACCTGTCATTTCACATGCAGCTCAACTTTACTTTCTGATCGCTGATACTGCTAGCCCCTGCTACCATTAGCCCCTGCTAAAAAACAAATAGCTTCTGCTTTCTCCTCTGCTGCTCCCCTTTTTGGAAGAAGTTTCTGAAGCACCTACAGAGCTATTACATTTTTCACCTAAAATCACTCCTTAAAATCCTACTTTTGGGGAATGCCAACACCAGTTAGCCTGCCAGTGTGCTAAAACTGTTACCAACCAACCCACAAAAGAGCGAGTGAAAGGAAGAGCCAATTTGGAGATGAAAAGAACCAAAGTGAGGAGAAAAAAAAAGGAGTACATGGGAAAAGGCAGCACAGAGTCTGACAGAAAAAATGCCAGAGAGGCAGGGAGCAGCAACCTGAGGACAAGTGGTGGAGATGGGGCCAAGGGAAATAGAAAGGCTGTGTAGCCTGCTGAAATGATACTGTGGGAAAAGGAGTTTGAGAACGGGAATGTAAAAAGACACAAAGTATAATTCAGTGAAGTAAAGGTGGAGAAGAACAAATTCAAGGAAATTAGTATAGAAAGGAATAATGCAAAACTATCCAAAAAAATTACCACAGATGTTTAAAGAGGAATAAGATTAAATACACTGCAGTCACACTCTGGAACGCAACCCTTACTATGTGATCAAACTTCTGTCTGTTTTCCTTCCTGTAGCTGTAGCCAGAAAGGCCACAGCCTTCTGATTTTAAGTATGGCCACTTCGCATTGATATTGTCAGGGAGCAGTGAGGGACAGGTCTTCCCTTTGGGATGGGGAGCTGGTAACCAAGTGCAATAACTACACGGCCAGTGTGGCAGAGGCCTACCAGCCTGGATTCATGACCACCCCTGAAAGGTGAAGACCTGGAGATGGTGGCCAGGTTCAGCCAAGAGACCAGATCATCAGGCAGAGCCATGGTGACATCAGCTCATAGGTGGGCCCAGCCTGGATAAGCCATTGGGATTTGGAGACCAGCCCTGCTGCGGCATCACTGGGGCAGGGACTGATGGCACTGGGGGACTGAAATGGTGTCCTGGGCTGTAGGCAGGGTGGGAGAAGACCCACGGGGCTGGGCAGGGACGGTTGGTGCCCTGTTAGTGCTTTTGGGGCCTGATAGATAATATGAGAACAAAGTACACCCCCTCTGCTTGGTTACCTGGTAATGGGCTGTGGGGCTTTCTTATCTAAATGCTTAATTCAAAATCCAACGCACGTATCAACTGCCATTTAAACCACTGCAAAACCAATCATAGGAGAGCAGCCTTCACCACTTGCTTTTAGGGAATCTAGATTAGCCCAAGAAACTTGGAAAGGAGGAAGAAACAGAGAAAAGGGAGTATGAAAGAAAAGCTCAGAACATGATGCACGCCTACCACGGTGGCAACGAATGACCTCCTCCCAGGCTTGTTTCATGGAAGATGGGGCCTCACAAAATTCCTCTGCTTTTCTTATTATATTGATAACTAGGTCTCTGGGTTTTCATGTGTTTTAGAGTTCCCTCCCATATTTCTCTTCTCAGTTACTGTCGGTAATAGCAATGTTATCCTTGCCATTCAGGTCTACCCACCCTGTCTCAACCCCTGACCGTCTCTGTCCCCTCCTGATTCTCACATGCCTGTGTAAACTTGTTTCTTTCATTCCTGCCATTGCACACCAAATAGCATAGCCAGAACTGTCTGTAAAAGTCCTGGTTGCTTAGCACACAGCCCCCAGGCAACCTCCTGGCTGCTGTTCACCTCGTTACATCCTTTGTGTATTTGCTCCACTAGTACCCCTCCGCCATAACTGATGACAGCCGTGATCTCTCTTTCTCTTTTTACACTCCAGTGCAAACAAAATGTCTCTATTTAAATTCATTTCCTTTTTGCTCCCACCCTCTCCAGCTTCTTCTATCATTCTACGCCAGCTTTTGACCCTCATTTTCAGGATCCAACACCGTTTGGTCCAAAACCATACCTCTACTTTCATTCTCCCCAGTTCTTTCTTTTTTATACTCCTCCAAAGGCTCCTGTACAGGAATCATGAACAAGTCCTTACACCAGTGTTTTGGTGCCTGCTTTTTTAAAGAAATAACCTCTTCACCTGAAACGTCCTGACACTTACTGACAAACTGTGCATATGCATTCTTCTCTCTTCCTACATGAATCTGGACCTATTTTTCCTTTCCTTTCCTTTCTGGTCTCCTCTGTATTGCAGGACAAGCTGTTGGCAGAAATGCTATGTTTAAAGTCTGTTTTTACGAAACATGTTTTTACATCATACTATGGCACATGCAGTATCAAATATTAAGAAGTTAGAAAATAGTAGGATTAAAGTGGTGCGTGAGCTAAATCAGAGAGCATAAGATGAAGTATCTGCTGGCTTTTGAAACTAAAGAGCTGACATTTCAGAGTATTTAACGTTACAGTACATTCTAAGTTTCAAATAATCTTGCTGATTCAGTTACAGATATGAATGCTCAAAAAATCTGCAAATCTGGTTTCCAGAGCCTGCTCAAGTACCAGCAAATGGAGAATGGACAGTCAATGAGAGTCTCTGGAAAGGTGGGCGCCCCACACTATGTGGTATTATTGTGGCAGACAAAGAACCCAAACTCTCATCCTAAAAACTCTTGCCTGATTCACTGCACACCTTCCCTCATCTGCTGTAGATAGTGGACATCCTACTGCACAGCCCTAGAGCATCTCAAGAGCAAGTCCATCCTGTGGGCTGAGTGTCAAGTTGTGTGGAATACCTTGTTTCTTTAAAAACGAAGTGTTGGAAAACTACCAAAAAATGTATTTGTGTGGTATCATAACAACATGCACAAAAAATCAGTCAGTGGTGAAACATTTAGCTCCATTGACTGATCTTATGATACTCACTCTAATGGAATAACCAATAGTGGCAGCGGGCTGTTATCTTCTGAACAAACCCAGCACCAACAACAAGGAGACCCAAGCTCCTCAGACTTACCTGCTGACAGCAACAAAGTGGCAAGACTCAGGCATGTGGGATGCCATTCCTAGCACTAGAGGAGAATGGTCCCTAGCACAGCTTGTCCCTGCTACCCCTGCTCCTACCATCAGCATGGCCTGCCCAGAATCTTGCACTCCTACCCCCAATACCATCTCCTTGCATCCTACTCTCCAGTAGCTCTCCAACACCGAGCTCCCCTCCTGCTGGACATATATTTGCATGGGCATCAGTACTTTTCCCTCAGTGCCCACCCCAGGTGTGACCCCTTTTTTCCGAGTCCCTGCTTCCACTTCTCAGGCAAAATTTTAACCCAGTCTCCAGCAAATCCTCACCTCACCTCCAAAAGCCATCGTATCATTCGCAGTCAGCTTGCCCAGCAAATCCTGTTTTCCAGCTTCCCAAATGCTCATCAGATCTCACCCCGATTCTGCTGTTCAGCCTTCCCCGTGCACAAGCCAGCTCTTTGCTGGCTCCCACTGCCAGACTCCTCCCTTAGTCTCCTCAGTCAGCCTCAGAGCCCACCACACCAACCACGCTTCCGAGCCCTGCTCATCAGATCTGTCTCTCCTTCTTCCAAACCTCCCACGCAGACCCACTGCTTCTTGCTCTCAGCAATGTACTCAGCTAGTCCCAGGCTCTGCACTTCAGCTCCTCTAGCTATTTTAGTATCTCCCAAACTACACTGACACATTTTCCTTTCCTTTCCCTCCCACATCAAATTTCACAGTACTCATCAAGGCACAGTGTCTTCCTGATGATTTCATTCCTTGAATCTGTTTTGCCAGTGATCCCCAACACTTCCCCCCAAAAAATCTTTCTCATGCTTGCCTTGTTATATGAAATGGGTGGTTTACTCCCCTGTGCCACCTCAGTCCAGCAGAGGTTTCAACTGCGAATATACAAGGGGAATCCCCTTAGCCTCATTTTTCAAATGCTTTTTCCAAAGCCTGAAAAGTACCTGAACTTCTTAGAGGAAAGGTCACCAGAACCATTTAAGATGAGAGAAAAGAGCACAGTTTCCAAAACACCCTGTATAAAAAGCTATAAACTATTTTTGCTCAAAGACTTTTAAAAATCATCCTGAGGCAGATATCTAGCATGGAAAACTTCTGCTTAAACACTTGAAATCTGACAAAATCCTGTGCAGCTGCAAACTGTATTGAAATGAGAACAGTGAAGATACTTATTACCCTTAGCAAAGCCAGAAAGTGAATGAAAGCCTCTGTCTCTTCATTGCAGGCACCAGAATCCTTGTAGCATCAACTTTTAGCTGTATGCTAAATTCCCTTGTTCTTAACTGAGGAGAGCTATAGCAGTGAAAAATAGACTGAAAAAAAATCCTCTGTAGAGTCACTTCATCATGGTGTGATTCCAAAAGCTAAATATTATCTCAGGTTATTTCTTGAGAGATTTGATGGCAAGTTCTAAATAGACAAAAAAAAACCAACAAAAAAACAACCAAGTCTCCCCCCAAAAAACCCACAACCCTTGTGACAAAGAAATCTCTCTTTGTGGAGATTTGACTACACTATGAAACTCATGGTAACATTAAAAGCTACTAACAATCCAATTTTATTCACCAATCATACAACCTCAGTGGAGATTTCCCATTCCTCTGAGTGATGGTGAATAGAAAATAAAGATTTAGACAAAGAAAGATCAGTCCAAAGAGACATATTATTTTAATTTTATGTCTAGGTCTGCAAAGGAAATAGGGAAGAGGGTTTTGTCTTTTCCTTACCTGGACTTCAAGGCTGGGCAAAGTGTTTCTGCATCCACACAGATGCTTTCCCACAAGAGCATCTGAAACACTCTGTATACATAGTATTTGTCTTTGTTTTGATTAAATGCCTAGCTAAAAGATGCTAAAAGATGCAAGTGTTTCCCTGTGAATGTTTAGGTGAGCATCTCCAGTTGCACATTACAAAGCAGTGTGCTGTGTCTGTCTCCGGGTATAACAAGCAGCATTTAACCACTCCCTGCCTATGGTCTACAGCAGCTGTCAGAGCCTGCCAAGTACTTCAACAGCAGCCTGCCAAGAGGCTGCCTGCTAAGCAGCCAAGGAGGAGGATGGTTGGGAATATGAGGGTAAAGGTAATTTGGTTGAGAGCAACTGTGATGTGATAATGTACATTATTTTTAGATGAGGAACAAGAGGAAAGATCAATTCAAACCCAATGGACTCTATACAAGACGACTCCAATAAACCCTGGGAACTGGAAGGTAAGTTCTCATGGGAAACATGGCTAAAGCAGAAGGAATTCAGTAGAGTTGGCAGTTTCTTAAAGAAATGATGTTTAGGGTACAAACACAAACAATCCCACACAGTAGGAGGATAGGAAGTATGGTCAGAGATCAACTTGGCTAAGCAACACGGTCTTCAGTGACCTGAAACACAAGAAGGAAATGTACAGAAAATAGAAAGCAGGTCAAACTCCTAAGGACAAGTATGAAAGAATAGCACAAGATGCTGAAACAAAGTCAGAAAGGATAAAGCACAAATTTAACTGCAAAAAGCAATGGACATAAGGGATAGCAAGAAAACAAACCTGTAAGGAAAAGAAAAACCTAGTGATAGCTCACTTGCAGAAGGCTGAAGTACATTTTCCATCACTCTTCATAAAACGGTGATCTGTAATTACATGACTAATAACTAAACTCGTAAGAAAGAATCCATCTAAAATAAGGAAAGAACAGGTCTGAGAATAAATTGCAAATACTGCAGTTCACCTCATCCTCAAGTATGCCTCCACAGCATGTCTCCGGAAGAGTGCTCTATTAGTCATTGACTGTACTAAGTCTCCCTTGACTGTGATAGGAATGTACACCCCTGCACAAATATAGATGGCTATTTTAGAGGCAGCTAAAGTTACATGAAGTGAGTCCTATCCATAGTGACAGCTGGGCCTGAGGAAGTGCACATGAAGATACCTTGAGAACAGAGAAGCAAGTTCAGAGCTGTTGGCTTCCTCTGAAAACTCTCAGAAGTTGTGTGAGAAATGTGTGAAGAGTGAACACAGTGGTCATCTTTAAAAAGCCAAGGAATGAGGAAGAGACCAATTCTGGAAAAATAAGTGAAAAAATAAATTATTCATAAAAGGTTAGAGATAGTTAAAAAAGCTATATTGCTTTACATTTTTAGCACATTGGCTATTAATTTCTGTAAGAGGGCAACACGCCTCATAAATAGAGAAGCAGTAGGTCATGTAATATGTTTTAATTTTAATAACGTTATTGACATTAACTCATAAAATTTTCAAAAGTAAATTAAAGTGAAACTACTTCAGAGTGCAAAACTATCGGGGGGGCATGTGGGGGGGTGGAGGTGGGACAGGACACGAAAACCAACCAAACACACACCACGGACTTTAAGATTAGTTTTTAATCATTCACTATCAAACTCAAAAAATATAGTCAGTGAGATTCTAGCTGGGTCTGTTCTGTGCCAGTTAATGGCCCAAGTCACTAATGACTTGTATAAAGGAACGATCCTTCAACCTTGTAGATAACAATAAGCCCAGATGAACAGCAAACACATTGCATTATACATTAAGTTCAGAATGCTCTTGACAAATAAGAGAAATTATCTGTAGGAGAAAACATATTGCAATGCACTGGTGTTTACAAGTGTGAGGTTCTGGGAATAATAGTTGTAAAGATGTAGGATTGGCAATGACAAATTAGGCAGCCGTTCTGCCAAAAAGGGATAAGAGGGGTAGCAGTCTGTCACAAGCTATACATGAATAAGTAGCATTTTGCCATATGTGTACAAGAATATAAACTGCATATTAGGAAGATAAACTGTTTTGCTTGTACAATACATTAAGGAATACCTCCTATTATATTTCTGGCTAGCACAGCAACCAGTGGCACTGTGTCCTGTTCAAGCAAAACTGTTTAGAGAGAAGGTAGACCAGCTGGAGAGAGTCCAGAGAAGAGCAGAGAAAATGGTCAGTTGTCTGGGGAAAAAAAATCAAGAAAGAAAGATTGAACAAATTGGGGTTGCTCAGTCTAAAGAAAAGAAGGCCAACTGAACACGTGAAAATTATCATCTACGTAAGTTACCTGAAAAGAGGTAAGAAGAGATTAAATTTATTTTATCTGTAGTGGATATAAAGTGATGGGTTTAAACTATGACACTGAAGATTATGTTAATATATTAAGAAAATCTTATTAACAATAAGGATAATTAAATACTTTTTCATTTCTGAGGTACAGTTGATTCTTTCTTGGAGCTTTGAAACACACAAAATGAGGGCTTGAGATCTTTTCCAGACCCCTTTTCTGTAAGTCTGTGATTCATCCTGTTGTATAATTTAGAAGCTCCATCTTACCTCTCTAGCGAAGCTACATTTATCAAAGTTTTCATGCTAAATTATACAAAGCCAGATTGTTGTTTCAGGATAGTGACTTGAAACCAGCAAAGACACTACAGGGCTTACCACAGCCCAGACTGGCACGATGCCACTTTTTTTTTTCTACTGTACATCCTTTTAGCTGTCATAAGAAATGTGAAGAGTTGTGGGAAAAGGACTGCTATTTTCCAGAGACTGGCATATCTGATATTTGATGGTTGTGCACTGCTTTTCCAAATGTCAGAAATGTGCCTGCCTCTTTCCTGGTGATTCCTATTGGAGTCTGTTAAAGAAGTACTCTTATCTGCTGAAGCCTGCCCTTCTCGTGAGCTACTCCACAAACCACTAATAAGACATGGAGCTCATTTGCCTCAGGGGGCACTTATTAAGATGAGATGGAAGAGCACTAAACTGAGTGAAGTGAGATGTGGGCAGAAAATATGGAGACATACTTTGTTAGAGGGCTGCAGAATCAGGTTGCTTCATCTCTGAATTTTTTCATGTGCTTGTTTTTTGTATTAATCAAACTTCAGGATCATATGAATTTAATAAAGTATCCTCACTGGGCAGAAAAGATTCAATTCCTTTTGCGTGCCTGGCAAAAGAACTGTATCATATGGATGACCAGATGAAAGAAAATCTCACAGAGGGGTCTTTGTTGTACTAACGCATTACATGAGTTCCTAGGACACATGAGTCTATTGCCAGCAAATACCAGTGCTGGTCATTACCTACATTGCCTCTGCAATTCACTTATGTAGACATGTTCAGGTGATTTTGTACAGGAACAAACTCCTTAAAACAGTTTTAACCTTGCAGAAAAATCACATTTTTCACATTTTACAAACTATTTCAGCCAGGAAAAATCCACCCGATACTGCTTGCTGGCTTTCTGAACTTCTGTTGAGCACTGCATTTGTCTAAAATACACAAGATAATCTGTTTCTGTGAGACATACTTTTTAAACTGAGAGTAACAACATAGCATGAAATTCATGCTTACCTAATATAGAATACTACAGGAGTTATAAAAAAAATATTGTTTTCACAAGGTCACTATCCTATGATTTTTCTCTGTGTAGGCTTTTCACACTTTGCTGAAGAAAGGTTTTGGTGAGGGCTAGGTATTTTACCTTGAATAAGGCTGAGAAGAAAGTTGTTCAAAGGAACAAATAAACTAAAGCATTCTTTTATTCTACCAGAGTTTAAAAAATTTATAAAAACAGGGAATAGCCTTACATCTGAAGGCAATGTCTGCCTTCCTGCCTGAGCATAGACCTTTCAACTATAACCACATCCATCTAAACCCACTATGCAGTATCAGTGACTGAGCCCCAAAGGTAAATGCCAACAGCTGTGCTCCTGAGCCCATTTTCCAGTGAAATTAAGTGGAAGATATAACACAATGTTTGATAAACTTAAAAAGTCCCAAGGTCCAAGTTCCAGTACCTGAACTATCCTGAGGGAAAAGTCCTGGTCCTTTGAGGATAAAAGATGCCAAAGATATTTTCAGATGCGAAATAGATTTTTATGACACTGTGGGATTGTTGTATAACATCAGTATCCTTATAAGGCTGCAAAGATGAGAGATGTTAATTTAAACCATTTTAATTAGTAGCAAGAGTATCTAAAACTAAGTAATAATTAACACAAACCACAGCTTTCCCACAACTTTCACTCCTCCAAAAAGAAAAGAAGTAATAGTAGCATCTGGATTTAGGATAACTAGTGTAGCCTTGGAAAAGTATATCTGCGTGAAGTCCTGCAATGATACCCTCTAGAAAGATCATCACTTTTTAAACTATTGACTCTTCACTGATTTTTTTTTTTTTCCCCCACCAGATCCTAGTTCAGTAATACATAGTAATACAAAGAAAATATGGCTTTTAATGGCCCTTTTTGCAGTTATTTAAGAAACAGGACATGGTATCATGTTGTATAACCATAATACAGGTTGTACAAATGTGACTGACCATAAATCTGCCCAGCTATGACCTGGGGCTCACTCGCCATAGCAGAATGAAGAATGTCTATATAAATGAGAGAGGAAGACGGCAGAAGTACTTTGTACAGTCACAAATAAACGGCACTTTTAGAGATATCTCTTGCTTCATCCACAGAACACATGGATGATTAAATGTATAAAACTTACATCTGTTTTACATTTACATGCTTGCTCAGAAAATCTGCCAACACAGTTGACAACAATTTCTAACCAGTGGAGCATTCCTAGTAAATGTGAAGGCTGAAGGGAAAAAAACCCAAGGTAATCCTTCATTTCAATTTTCTTTGTTTCAAATTTAGAACTATTAGTATCCTTCAAAAGGCCAAAATTAAAAAAATATAAAAAATAAAGCAGAGTGTGACATAGAAATAAAAGCTAGTAATTAATCTGTATTCTCAATAAGCCTTGGCAGCCCCCATTCAAATGCTGCAAGAGCTGAAAAACAAAGGCAGCTTACTATTTCCAAAACAGTGTAGTAGAACTCATCCTACAGGTAAAAGTGCTCAAAAGTTTAGAAGTTTTATTGTGGAAACATTACCAAAGCAGCTTCAGGTTTTGACACATAAGAATGCAAAAGGAAAGAGTATTCTGGAAATAATCTCAATAATGAAATGACAGTAAAAGAAGACACTTGTGTGCACTCTTGTATTCTCTGTGTGTTTTCATGAACAAGAGTCCTTGCACTAGTATACAAATAGGTTTATGACACCACATTGGTAACTAAAAAAATTTCATAAGTTTGAAAGGGCAAAATTTCTTGTGCCTTAGGAGGATTTTCTAGGGGTTTGCAGCTGAAAGTTTTAGATATCAAAGAATAAACTAAAGATGCTAAATAAGACTGTGTCCTGGTATTAATCAGACAGAAAAAAAATACAGAAAGTGTAGAATGTAATATCCCATGAAGTTTAAAATAGTCTATAAATAACATCAACATTTCTTCTTACTAGTACTTTAAATCTGTTGTCTACAAAATATTTAGCATTTTATCTGATTCGTGCATCTCCTTTACACTGATAATTACACACAATATTTCTCAGCTAATAGGAATTAGTCACTGGACATCTAGCTAAAGTTTTGTGTATTTATTATTTTCTTTTCACTGCAATTAAGGCAATGTAAAAAACCCCCCAAAATCTCATCAAGGCATTAACAACTGCAAAGTTATTTCTGCATCTGAAGAGATCAGTTGAAAAGCCTTTGACATCACTAATCCTAAAGTCAGAACTCAGTATCTTTTAAAACACTAACAGAGAATACAACTGCTTTGATTTACTAGCAAAACACCTAGAAGAAAAAAAAAACCATACTAAAATTCTAAGAGAAATAGAAAAAGAGAAGAGAAAGTACCTCTACAACATTTTCTGCCTCTGGAGCTTCCTGTCTGGGTACAGCCTTGCACAACTCTGACTCCAGTTTGCTTTCTGTTTACTTAATGCCTTAGCTCAAATAAAAAGAAGGTGTACCCTTGAACACCATACGTACAGCACAATCCATTGTGGTCTTCAGCAACAGAGTTTGAATTTTTTTCTTAGCAACATTAGACCCTAGGAAAACTTGGAAAAAATATTTGGGCTGAGTGAATTTTACCTTAATTTTTAACATCTTCTTTGATTTTAAAACTTTTCCTTCATCCATGCGCTATCCCTGCATTATGCAACCTGTCAATTTCTACTTCAAAAAGGGTCTGACTCAAAGCTCACAGAAGTCTGAGATGTTTCAGACACTGCTGTTAAATACATTGATTTCTACCTCTTCTGGAGTGGGTACATATTTGAAGTATTCAAAGGGATGTGTATGAAAGTGTGTGTGTTGGATTCATCCTGAGATTCACATTTGTAGAAGGAGAGAGGGATCTAGGAAGGCAGAAAAAGGAATTCAATACCTTAATACTATGCATCTGGAAATCTTTTTCCAATATCTGTCCTTACCTCTCTTACCTGACTCATTGCCTGCTGACACTAACAACAAGTTGAGCTCACAAAAGCTTTAGGTCTGATTTGGGACATGGTAGCTCCTTGTAGTTCTGCATCAGCAGCTCTGCCTAGGCTTGTCTTTTAGTTCATTTCACACCCTCATTTGTACCTCAAAACTGAGACTCTGCAGTCTGCAGTAGGGTTAGGTGTTTAGTTTGGGAGATGAAAATCAGACCACATTGCTAGACCACACTGACAGCCTAAAGATATGTATCACTGGTATTCACCTATCCAAAGTGAAGGGCAACACTCTAAGAACCAAGTCCACAGCACGAGCCTGATATGTTCAATTCCTGTAAAGCCTAAAAGTGGTATGGTTTCTACTAAAAAATGCAAAAGTGCAAGTGGTTTTCTTGAAAAGTTGCTGATTTTATGCTTTCTGCAGGAATAGCACTATGTTAACTATTGTCCATTTAAACAAAAAGGAAGAAAAGCCACAGAAGTTCACTGGAAGTTGCTCCCCAACACATTTGTTCGTCATCTGTGACTTATTCTGCAATCTATTCATCCTCTGATGGATGATGGACAGTTATTGACTATTTTGGCCAATCACAATTTAATAAGCTTTTAAGATTGAATAATTTCCAGGTAATCTTTGTACTGTACCCTGTTAGGCAGAGCAACACCTTACCAGCTAAATTACAATGGAGCACTGCTGATAAAACAAACAGATCCTGATAGAGTGTGCTAATTATTAGGGAGCCTAAGCAGAAGCCTCCAACATATCAGGATAATTGGCTTTGGTATTAGACAAATAAGGGGTTTTTTCTTCCTTTATCTTACTCTCATGCTTTTATTAAAAGCATGGAGAAATATATTTATGGTGCAGAAAAGGCATAAGCAGATCACAAAAAGGTGTTTTAACAGGCTTCCATTTGCAGATGTGAGAGAGATCAGCAAACGCTGATATTATTGCAGAATAACATGGTGCAAACTGAAGAGAGTTTTTTAATCTCAGTCTTTTAAAAAACTTAGCTGCTCTCTCTGGTAGAACTTTTTTTTCACTTCCATTTCCACCTGTGGTGGAAAAAGGAGAAGGTATAGCAAAGGAAAAAGTGCCCACGTTTTCAATTGTGGTACCCTGTATTTTTCAGGGGTTTTCAAAAAAGCACCCAACCTTGATTAAAATGTTTTTAATGATAAGAAATCCATCCTCAGTTCTTCTATCTTAACTCACCACTGCTAGTGACTTTCCTAATAAAAATGTTCACCTTTTTCTGAGCCTGAATTTGCCTAAACTCAGACACCAGCCCCAGAATCTCGTTAAACATTTCTCCAGCCAGACTGAAGAGGCTTCTGTCATCAAGCATTGTTCTGCAAAGTGGGAAAAGACAGGAATAAAAACAAGCTAAGAGCAGCTGGTGACTTTGAAATGTACTCATTATAAACACATTTCAGGTATTTTGTTATTCTTATGACCCTCCCCAATCTTCAATACCATCTGTAAAGTAAACAGAAGTACTGGAGCTGGTGCCAGGAAAGAGCACATATCAGTAACGCAGAGAAAACATTCAGCTTCATTAAGTCGGTGTTTGAAATGCAGTATTTTCCCAAAATGTAACACACGGGAGCCTAAAGGGCTGGCTTCATGCTCTTTTGTCATACGACGGCTTGTAGCAGGCATTAGTTATTACTCTCTTTTATCCTTCATCTTCTAAAACAGTGACCTGCAACATAATACACTGAACTTGCTTTGGAAATATGATATAAATTCTAGTTTTAATTGCAAAAAGTAACAACTAAAAATCAAACTTGCACATTTTCAATCTGAACACCTGAATTTGGGAAAGATTAGAAGTAACAAACTCTTACAATGGAAAATAGTTGTACAACTTTAAATGTAGAAGTATCTGTACGTGGCACCCTTTACCTCCATACGTGGATAAACATTAACGCATATACTCACGTGGTAGTTCAGAAGCATAATAATATCAGTTACAGGCAAACCAGTGCATTATTTGTCCCAAGTAAACTAATGAAAATGGGTAATAGATATTTAAATCTCCTGGAGATAAATTTGTAAGTGCAGGTGTGTCTCAAACAAACATTTGGCAGGGAGAAATCTTGGCACAGTCACACAGGGTGATGTTCAGCGCTTGATGTGGGGATAAGATTTTCCATATAAAAAATAAAATTACAATAATACCCATATATGTTACTGATATGTTTGAGTGCCAAGGCAAATAGTTGAAGTGACAGGGTTACCTAATAAAAGGCCAGCAAGACCTCTGGAAGCAGATAGCAGGATTAGCGATTGGACTGCATTCTCTGCATAAACTCTGTTAATCTCTGGATGGTTGATATGCCACCCAGTTTTTCCATAATTCAAAACGATTTAAATTTGATAATTTAAATAACCAATGCAAAATAAAGTTTGGTTTGGGTATTTTATAATCAAATTCCTTCAATAGTCTTAAAAGAAACCCCAAACAAACAAAACTGCTGATGCTCTGATCTGGGTTTGGAAGAGATATATTTTCTCTCCTGACAGGGGAAAGGAGGGAAAGTAACATACACTTGCTACACATGAAAAAGCAATATTCAGTAAAGAACATAAAAAAGAAAAGAGAATATGCAGAGAAACCTTCACAGTCCCTCAGTTAATATGACTCAAAAAAAATAAAACTTGTAATTAGATTGTTGCCCTTCACATATCAGTTATTAGCACTGCCTCTTCTCAGGCCTTAATAAATGCAATCTTACCCCACTGTAACCACCAATTCAATAGTCTGTCATGCCCCATCCACTCTCTACATCTCCTCTCCATCCTACATTTCCATACCACATCACACCATACATCAATTGCTTGTTTTTGCTCTGAAGACCCTGTATGTCTTTACTGTGTTCATCAGAAGTGCAGCTCTCAGCTGCAAGATTTTCAAACTGGAACTATATTAAAGGTTGTCCTGAAGTACAGGCAAATTAAATCAACAGCATTTCTCTTAACTAGATCATTTCTTTTATCAAAGTTATCAGATCAGTACAGTGTGCTCTACCTTTGGAAAAATGCATGTTCCATTTTATTGTCCTGCCTTAATTACTGCTTTCCTTTAAAATCTGTTCTAAAGCTTTGCACACTATTGAGTCAGACTAATGGCCCTATTGTTGTGTGGATCAGTTTTACTGCCACTCCTGGTCCGTCTTTAATATGGGTACAATATCTGCTAGAAGAGTAACTGATAGTCCTGTAAAATGCATGATCTGAAGTAGTCCAGACCTGCAGCGGATTGAGCATGGCCCATTCTCCACAAGCACTGAAAGAATTTGTATACTAGGATCTGGGTATCTAACAACCATCCGAATAACCAAGCTGCAGTTTTTCAAAGGCTTATTTGATCAAAGTGAGCAGTTTCCATTCATCACAAAAAAAAAAAGTCAAATCATTCTCCAAAGCCTTGACAGTACTACAGCTGTTCAAAGAAAATTCACTATAACTTTATTTTCAATGTGGGCAAAATGCCTGCATTCCCCAGACTTGCGCTCAAACACTTGAAGCGTTTCGCTGACTTGAAAAGAAAAAATAACGCATTCTTTCTTCTCATTTGAACTATTTAGTATAATCAAAGAGGCTTCTATTTCTGATTTTCTGCTTTATTGATCTTCAAAACAATTTGGTGCGTTGGTTAACTCAGTGATGAATTCACTTAGGGGTAATATACCTATACACAAAGTTCTGCCATTCCCTGTATACACATAGTAAAGGAATTGGCATATGCACTTGACCAATTAGGGATATTTCTCCTTACATGGAATTTGAATTTAGCCTTCTTTAATAGACGCTAAAGTATAAGAATATGTTAACAAAAAAAAGGAACAAAAGGCATTTTTCTTTACAGCCCCAAGAGAGAGGCACAACAAGGTATGTCTGAGGATCTTAGTGCATTTCATATCTTCAGGTGCTAACAGATGATCGGCACCAAAGACTCCAGCCTTGGCAGGTATAGGTAAAACTCTCCTAACTGGTGTTTCCTTTCTCTGGAAGAATTAACACTCTGGATATGGGGCAACTGCAATCTCTGTGGCCTATTTTCTCCTTTGTTGTGTGCTGACAGAGACCAAAACAGCATCAGCAATCAATGGATAAAGCTGAACGTCACAGATTTTCAAAGGAACATTTGTGAAATAGTTTGCTTGCTTACCTATACATAAACTGTGTTTATTAATTGGCATGTAGATTTATAAGCATCTTGTTCAAGCCTGGATATAGAAAACTTACTAAAATTACATCCTGAACAAAAACTTCCCCCTAACTTCAGAAATTCACATCTAAATTTTGTTTCTGTCATTCTGGATATTTATATCATGATCATATACGCAGCTATGACTCTGCTTTATTTGTGCTTCTTAATACATACTTTCCAACATCCATTTGATAAACTCTTTCTAGTTAAATAATGATCTATTCTATTTAAGGTTCCTCTAGAACATTTGTAATACTGTCGCATTAGACATATTTCTGCGTTTAAGTATGTATCCAAAACCTCAGTCCTGAAAGAAGTCATACGTTTTAGGGTAGCCAACAAACAGGTAGAGCAAGAAAGAGTGCCAAACATATAGCAGGAAGTATCAGATAAGCTTACTCTTATGCTAGGGTTTGGTTCAGAAAAAAAGACCAAGAATTTTAAGTTTCAAGAAGTTCTTGATTAAATCCTTACAGGCTAAGCAAACTTGATCAAATCCGTGCTTTACTCATTTTTCTACAGAGAAGAACTGTAAGACTCCACATGGGGTCATTCAATAAACCCCTTGTTTTGTATTCTAATATGATTTTTTTCATGTTTACTTGCAATTAGGGAGAAATACATTTGTTCCTGTACCTTTTCTGTTAGTTTTTAAATATATATATACATATTTATGTGTACTCCAACTCTTTTTTGTACAGTTCAGTTATACTTTGACATTTATTAATCAAAAATTGTACCTGTTCTTTATTTGTTTACTCTTTCTCATGGGGACGTGGCACTAAGAACATCCTATTGATTAAAGAAAAGCTTTCTGCAGAGAAATTTCAAGACATTTTTACTGTCTTTATTCTACTGTCCAAATTCTGAGATTTAGTCATTAGTAATTTTAAGTTGAAAAAAAGAAGCTATACAAAACATAAGAAATCCAAGGTACAATTATCTCAGGGAACTAGCAACACAATACAGAAATGTTTCTCTACAGCTTCTCAGTTCAAATAGCACTCTGGTAATTAATGAGCACCTGTATTATTTTCATAGGCAACAGTCTTCTGACTGCTGACTCCTGATTTAGGTCGGAGCACACAGATTACATATTAAATTCCACCAGCATCTACCAATGTTTGCAGAAACCCTTTAAAGTTTGTCTGAGTGGACTTGCAATAATTTAATACTTTGCTTTTGTTCAAAATGTAATATTTTCAGTGACTTAGTTGAAAAGTGAGACATGTTTTACATTAACGTATTTCACTCTGTGGATTCCTTTATCATGTTTCTCAGGATTATTCACTGAAGTGGTGAAAGAACACACAATAGTCTATTATTCCCATATGGGGTTGGTCATCTCTGGCACAAATAGTTTCCTGTTCCTTCCACAGATCTTTCCAGTGTACCTGAAAGACATTCACATCCACATGGAGCTCTACTCAGTTTCCCTGGATTACAAGTGCCAGACTGCATGCTTAGGAGAAGTCACTGTTCTGCTGCACTGTCTGTATTATTCAGTAATAGTTGGACATTTCTACTAAAAAGCTGATAAAGCAATAAAGTTTGATTAAATTTCAGAGTTGGTCAGTCTAAGCAGCAGGTTTTTTCCTCAGTGATTTTTTTCTGGATGAGTTCACTTTGTGGGCAAAAAACATTTTGTACACTGAGTCTAATAACTAGAAATTTCATGAAACTTTCTTTGGAATTGTAAGGCCACTTCTTGCTCTGCAATGGCGCCTTTGACGTTGGGGAACCCTCGGACACCTTCTCAAATGTAAATCTGAGATGGCAAAAAGGCAATTTCTTAGCTGTTCACAAAAAAGCCATTACAGTATGGTTCAACTGACGTGCATACAGTGCATAAATTTTACAACAAAAGATATTCAAAGACACAGCATGCTAACAGAAATCTTCATTAGCACACATTATACATGACTTCTAGTCATGTAAAATCTTAGCTGTAACACTATAATAGGAACAACCTTCACACAAGAAAGAAAATGTAATTAAGAACAGCAAATATGCTCAAGCTTGTGCGTATCAGGGCATGTGAACAAGCAGCAGTTAAGTGTATCAATATTAGCACAAACGTTCTCTCCTGTTGTTCAGATAAACTAATAATACGGATGTTCATCTGTATCATCATGTGTCATTATCCATAGGAAAAGGAAGCAGACAGGAAAGGGCTATTGAAATAATGATCAGTTCTCCAAAACTTCATACTCCAAGTAGTTCTCACTAATTACAAAATTAACCTTATTTAGTAGTCGCTGCATCTTAGTGTATTTTCTGGATGTTATAGTTATGTTTATTTCTAGACCAAATTTCCTCAGTCTAGATGGGCCAAAGGAGCCACATTCAGTTGCAGAATAGTTTAATGCTTGGCAGCTGTGTCACAAACAAACTGGTACTGAGACAAGATTCAGCTGTTATATTATTAGGCTATACACTGAAGGGTTCGCATTATAATAAAGAGAACCTGACACCATACTCCTCGACTGCGACGTTTGAGGCAACAAGCTGTTTATCCTTGTTGCAGCTGAAAATTGAGAAAAGTTCTGAGAAAAAGAATCTTAAACAGTTTTCCAAACAAAAATAAAGACAGGGTTTGCTGAGATTCTCATATTTTTTGCTCAATTTTGGACACAGCATTTCAGGAAAGACACCATCAAACCAAAGAGGACTCAGGAGAGAGGCGGAAACAATCAGACATCCAAAGACTATGACCTTTGATAAAGAAATGTAAAAGCTGAGGTTATCAGGCTTAAAAATGAGAAGACTGAGATGAAACATAACAGTCTTCAAATATATAAAGGGTACTTCTGTAAAGAAAAGGAACTAATCTCTTGTCATTGGAAAGAATGAGAAGTAATGTGTCTGTACTACAGCAAAGAACTTCAGTTAGATATTAGAAATAAACTTACAGTGATAATGTTGGTAAAATGCAGCAAGAGACTGTCCAAGTAAGCTGTGGATTCTCTGCCTCCTGGAGCTGGGGGTTTGGTAGCTGATCTGCAGGTCTTCCTGCCCTATTTTTCTGTGACTCTCATGATACGGTTTTCTTGGTTCTCAATGCTTCCCCTCCACTAGGACCAGAGTTAATTAGACCCAAACACCTGCATCAGAGGGTCAGCTCCAGCTTTCACTTTCCTGAAGGAGAAAGGGGGCTCTTTTTGCAGAGCATGCTGTTCTCAGCCCCAGCCTATGCCACCATGTAGCTGCAGTATAGCAGCAGCAGAGCTGCCTCTGGAGGACCATCATTACTTCCTCACACAAAGGAGATTTGTTCTGCCCTCTTAACCTACAAGAGGGACCAAAAAATCTGTTCTGTTGTGGAAAGTCTATGCACACCCACACACACCAAGGTTGCTGCTTTTTCATGCTTGACAGTGAATACCACACAACATGCACATCAGTGGCCAGGGGTAGACAAGAGCAATGCCTTCCATCCTTGATGCAATGCTACAACAATGCTTCCAAAAGCCTGAAGTGCACACATTAAGCTCTCAGAAAAAGAAAGCTCTACTTTTTTCCAGCTTTATGAGCATTTGTCAATCAAGTCAGGGGTCATGATTATATCAAAGACCACTTGTCAGCACACTACAATGATTATCTTGTCACATATCTCCACAGATGTGAATATACCAGCACATGTGTAGTATGCAACAGGTGAAGAAAATGCATTTATCAACTGGGCAGAAGATTTGGGACATGCAAGATATGAATGCCAGAGAAAAAGGGATAAATATTCTGTAACTGCCTTGCATCTACCCCTTCAAACTCCACAGAAAGCTTAGTCCGAATCCACTGTAGTGAAGTTACAGTAAGGAATAATTTGATTTCTCTTGTTGCTAAAAAATCAGACCACTCTGAAATTTCCTGGCCTCCAGTGCAAAGGGAGGAGAATTGTTACAGAAAAGCATGGATGCAGTTCAATTCTTAAAGTTCAATCAGCTATGGCTCAACTGCAATAATTAAAATAGTGCTGGCACAAGCCAGTATAATTTTAGAAAGCTTCTGACAGTGCTTTACTAACTGTGACAGAAATGTAGTAATCAATCAGGAATGTGGTTGTCAGAAGTTAGTGTAATCTTTTATTCCCTCATTTTACTTATTTAGTATGAATATAGCATAGATGAACAGTGCTTGGATCCCAGCCTTCAGACCATAATTCTTTATCTACCCACAAAATTGGTTCATTTATTTTTAAAAACAAGTTTCCTCACTGTCTCAACTCTATCCACATTTTTTTTTGTCTAAACAGAGACCAAAGTTTCTTTATAGTCTGTACTCTTTACTTGGAATATTGCATTCTCTGCTCAAATGCTGCCATTGTGCTGACAGGTAATAAGTCAAAGACTATACAATTACAAAAAGAAAAAAAGAAGGAGAGTTGGTTAGAAGGGTCCTCTGGAATTCACCTGGTCCAGCCCCCCACTCAAAGTGGGACAATCACCAATACCAGATCAGATCACCCACAGCTTTGTCAAGTGTCAAAAAACTGAAGCATAGCGAGTTAGAAGGTACCATAGGAGGGTACTGCTACAGCTTGTACAGTGTTTGTGTTCATTTGCTGGGAACATTTCACTGAGATATATTAACGGTAAGAAGGCAAAAGCCCTTGGACACTGTTCTGAACACACATATTTCTACTCTCTAGTCTTTGTAATACAACATAAAGGTGTTATGAGGAAAAGAATCTCTGTTTATCTTTTGCAATACACAATGACCGTTTGTATTAGCTGTATGTTTATCACTTCTTTGACAAAATCCCAGAACAAAGCAGATCATTCAACACAAATATGACATGAAAAACAAGGTTTATTCAGATGAGCAATATTAAACAATAGCTATCTTTTTCTCTGTTTCATAATAAAGTTTTCACTTAAATGATTGTTCCAAGTTAAGAGTTAAAGCCTCATGAAGGATCACAGCTGATGTTTCACTGCTAGTACAAGTGTTAGCAGAGAAAACAGGATAGTGCAGTTGGAAGTGAAATCTGAGATAGGGCTGTCATCTAGAGGGTTTGGAAACTACTAATTGGAAGTTTTCCCTGGCACTTATTCTAATGTATCCCATTGAGAAGGGATCAGTGCACACTCACTACATTCAGGCAAGTTCACGAAGGGATTGTGCCTAACAAACCATACAATAGTTTGGGTTGGAAGGGACCTTTAAAGGTCATCTAGTCTAACCCCCTTGCAATGAGCAGGGACATCTTCAACTAGATCAAGTTGCTCAGAACCTGATCTAATGAAGTCTTCTTTCCAATAACCCTAATACACAAGTAGTGCACCCATACCAACTCTGGTAACAGTCATCCAGGCCTTTACTCCTGACCATCTCCACCTGTCCCCATATGAGAGGACAGGGTTTTTTTCTGAAGTCACCTCTTCAGAAAGTCCCTGTACTGTCCTTAATGCCAGCATGGTCATTACATCCATGTCCTGGTTTTGGCTGGGATAGAGTTAATTGTCTTCCTAGTAGCTGGTATAGTGCAGATGGGTATATGCATATCTGACTCCCCTGGGACCTTTTCCACAGCCTCTTGCTGTACAGCTGGAAACAAACTGATGGGTTAAATTAAATTGTATTTACATTGTGCAGTGCCAGCACTTACGGTCAGCTATGTTGACTGGTTTTCATACAGTGTGTCTTGATTCCTTTCCTCTGCTTTGTAGTAAGAGTAAGTTTACTTCCAGCTTTCTGATGGTATTTCAGTACAATCATGTACGATACAGCCATTGTGCAACCTAGTCTCAGATTTCACTGTACACTTGCAACTAAAATTTTTGATAACTTGGAAAGAGATTTGTACGAAGTTATTAATCTTAGCTACATCCTGCCAAGAGTTATATGGTTTTATAACCTTTTTCAGTGCTTTAACAGCACTGACAATGTGCACTACAGCTCAGGCCTGTCAGCACTTACCATACAAGCAAGCCCTTGCTGCTGGCTTGTCCTAAGCAGCCAAGATCATCCTGCGTGACAGTCTGCTACAACAGTGAGCCTACCCCTGCAGCGTCTAGGGAGGAGCAACCCTCCAAAAGTTTCAGAAAAGTAGTCTTTTTTTTCTGCCACACAGAACACTCCAGCCTTTGCAGAACAGTGGGGAAGATGTGCAAGCACTGCACAGTCTAATACCTAAGCAACTGTCTGAGAAGTTGGAGCAGAAGAAAGTTTATGATTTTTTGTTTAAAGATATCCTCCTACACTAATAATTGAGTAGCTCATAATAAAACAGAATAGGCTGGGCTTTTGCCCACAACTTGGCAAGAATGTATTTGGGGTCTTGAAGATTTGTCAAAGTGATCATTTGTCATGGTTTAAGCCCAGCCAGCAACTAGGCATCACACAGCCACTCGCTCACTCCCCACCCTCCCAGTGCGATGGGGAGGAGAATCAAAGGAAAAGTAAAAGTCTTAGGTTGGGATAAGAATGATTTAATAAAGTAAAAGAAAATGTAAAACTAACAACAACAATAATAAAATAATAATAATAGTAATGAAAAGGAATATAATAAATTTTTTAAAAACCCCAAAGAATAAAAGACAAGTGATACACAATGCAATTGCCTACCACCTGCTGACCGATGCCTGAGTAGCAATCTGTGCCTGCCAGCCAACTCCCCTTAACTTATATACTGAGCATGATGTTCTATGGTATAGAATATCTCTTTGGCTAGTTGGGGTCAGCTGTCCTGGCCATGCTTCTTCCCAGCTTCTTGTGCACCTGCATGCTGGCAGAGCATGTGAAACTGAAAAATCCTTGACTTAGGATAAACACTATTTAGCAATAACTAAAACATCAGCATGTTATCAACATTATTCTCACACTAAATCCAAAACACACTGTACTAGCTACCAAGGAGAAAATTAACTCTATCCCAGCTGAAACCAGGACATCATTAAACCACAGAATCTGCCTGTATATGACTGTTAGGGGCAATCCTTATTCCTGCTTCTCAATTCATCTTCATGTGTTTGAAAAGCATTGAGTCACTTTTAAAACCACATTAAATAAACTGGGAAACTGGGGCCTACAGAAAGATCCAATTACTTACTCTACGTGTTTTTCTGTAACATACAGAAAAGGGTTGGGACATTGCTCAAATGAGCAGAAGTGTCCTGCGCTACATGAGTTGTATTAATCTACTAGTCAAACACATTAGTAAATGCTGTGCATGAAAGTATTAACTGCTGTAATCTTTAACATCACTTTTGTTACTCATCACTGTTTGAGGAACATCCTAAGGAAGAGCCATCTGGGGAAAGCCTCACAGAATAAAAACTGAATTAATATGACCAGGGCAGGAGGTATTTTTCTTTTTGCAGACAGAGTCTCAGGCTGCTGCTTGCATAACATTCTTGCAGATGTGCAAATAAGCTTTGCAAAAAACCTAAAGTCTCTAGTGATTTGGTTTTTTTCAGCTTTTTAAAGATAAAGCTTTCCTTCCAATAGTGAAGCTGATTAAGCATGGCTTTCATCTGCTGTTGCTCTGATGCAAAAAATAAAGTCCTTTTCTGAAGTAGTAAGTGGCACCATCTTCAGCTTAAGAAGTTCCTAACCACTGATTTTTTTGAAACCTAGGTGGCTATACTGCAGAAGCAACTTTTGAAGCAGCTCTATTTCTTTTGTCTTTTTTTTAAAGATCGGCTATTGGTCCTCTTAGGACATGACGCAGAGCTACACGAGCTTTGGTCTGAGCCAGCATGATCATTCTAAGGCTTATGGAAGCAGCACCATTAGCATTAGAGTTTTGCATGCTTTCATTTTGTGTCTCAGATACTCGACTTGTTTGCTCCAAATTCCTTTTTTCGCTGGCAGGATGAGCACCATAGCTGTGTACTGCTTTTGTCATTTTGACTCAATATCACCTTCCTTTTCTTTCACAAAAGCAGAGACTTGTCTTCAAAAACTGCTAGTTCTTTCTTCCAGCACCCTATGTTTGCTTACATTTTTGTGAAAGTAACAACATACTACAGGAAGGTAATGAAATAGCCCTCTAGACACATCTCCCAGTTACATTGAGAGATCCAAGGATGGCCTTCCAAAACTCTAATATTCCCCCACCTAGAGCAACACTTGGACATTCATTGAAGTCCATCATTTCTACTCTGATGCTCACAACAAAGTCTGTAAGATTGGAAAACAAGGCTGCATCTATACTGCTGAGAAGCATTCTGAACTGAGGGTGTCTGCTGTGGTCTGGTGTATACAGCCCAGTAGGAGTTTCACCAGTCCTTGTAGCTGCCAACATCAAGTTCTGCTATAACGGACTTAATGGCCTCTGCAAGAAGAGATCCCGTTTTGCCTCATTTTTCTCCTTGACATCATGACTGCAAGCATACATGGATATCCAGATATTCCTACTACAGTGTGTGCTCTTGATAAAGGTACACTTTAGCATGTCTTTGTCACAGGAATTACTCTTAGTTTCCCTGCCAGAAATCTCAGCAAAATTGAAGAACTAGTGCCAGAGGTGTTCCTAAAGGAGGAAAAACAGATGTGAAGTCCTCAACGGTGAAGGCTGGGACTCCAAAGAGCAAGATAACATGCTAATCACTGTATCTGATATTAAGCACTGTCTCTGTACCATCTTAATTTGAAGCAATGTAGCTAATATAAACAAACTAATGTGGAGGATTTGAGCAATCATCAGATATTTAAGTGTCTAAATACTTGGGAAGCTCTGGGACAATAATTGTAAGTCAGGCTAGACATTGCTGGTTTTAATCCCTGCCATCTCCTTAAGATAGATACCAGGCACCTAAGAAGTTTCCAACCAGAAAAAAATGATAGGAAGTCTGATTGAGATTTCAGACTCTGTTGGAGGGATTTGGCTGAATATTGATTTGGGAAGGCAAATGAAAAATACAGAAACAATGAGCTGAGAAAATCTGCCCTAGACATGGGCCCCCACCCCCTAGGGAAAATCCTGAAGTAGTAAAACACTGGAAGTGCCTACTGAAAAGATGTTAGCTGTGAAAAGGAAAGTTCCCCGAGAGTCTTCCTGTACACACGAATGCAAGACTGATGTCTTTACTCACAGAACTAGGCAATCTTCATATCTGGATCTTCTGCCAGTTTTTATTCCTCCTACATGACTCTTAACTCTGGCATCTGCCTGGAGAAAAAAAAGGGAGAATTTCAGACATCTTGCTTTTCTGAATTTTATACATGTTCAGAAGCTGTAGTTTCTGGGTTTCTCCTGGTCCAGCTATTCCATAAAATTTGAAATTATGCATAACCAAGAAAACTGATACATCATTTTAAAAAGATTTGCACTGTAAATCTTTTGAACCAGTGGACAAAGATGGGTCAGAACTGACTAATGGGACAGTGACTACTGCATATTTTTCCAGTCATGCAGAGCTCTGCACTATATTTTTAGGAGTGAATTAGAGAAGGAGTTGTTACACTCCACTGAGGCCTGCTTTCTGCTGATCACTAATATCAGACAGTCATTTCACCAAGGTTTTCTATAAATAACCTGAGCTGGGTCTTCTGGTATAAGACTGACCAAGGATGGAGATTTTTTTGCAGAATCTAGAGTGTTAGATTTAAAGCATCCCTTATTAATCTAGGGGATATTGGATACTCTTTGGGGAAGAAAGCAAGAAGTTTCTTGTTAAAAGGAACAGAGGAATTTCAGGTAAAGCAGTCTTTCCGTAGTCTCTTGTGAACCACCACCCACCATCACTTAAAAAAGAAGCAGGAAAAAAATCTACATCTTTAAAATACAGTATATGCACGAATTTTACAAATCAAGGCTTTTAACCTAATCTAGGCCAAGAAAGAGCTAAGGGGAGGGAGGGTGTTAAGAGACAGACAGGCAATGACCACAGGCATTTTATCTTCCACAGGCCGAACTGACAGCAGGAAAGAGCTGTGGAGTTCAGGTACTACAAAATACAACCACGAGGCAAAGGTTTGACCTCACTTGTTTAGAAAGAGGGAGTCAAATTAAATACACCACTCACCTGCTTACTTGTTTGTCATAGCATGGCTTTGCGCTAATAATTAGACACTGAAACCACAGCCCTTCCTCAGGGTAGCGTTCCTCAAATGAAGACTGAGCGCACGGAGAAGCTCCTGCCTCCAGGCCAGGGAGCAGCAAAATGGCGCTGCTCCCACAGGGCCAGGTGCAAGGGGATCCCCAGGGTGGCAGGGCCTGTCCCGCCACCCGCAGTCAGAGACCGCGGCTGGGTCTGACCGAGAGGGCCCAGGCTCATGGTGCTGGGGCAGGGCAGGCCAAAAAATCCAACCCACAGGGTTGGGGTCAGCTCCAGGCATGGCCCAGCAGGACCAGAGGAACGGGCCACGCCAGGACATCAGCCCACAGATACAGATGGAGGTCCAGAGCAAGGTACTCCACAGGCACTGCTGGGCTGGAGACCAGCACCCCACCATGCCAGACAGGGGCTGAGGGCCCTGGGCTGAGCTTAAATAGAGCCCCTGGGCCCATGGGTGTGGGGAGGCCCCAGCCGAGGCTGGCCAGGGCCATCAGGGCCCTGTGGTGCCCCCGAGGCCTGGCGCTCCCCGTCTGAGGCGAACCCTCAGCCTGACATGGGTGCTTGCAGCAAGCTGTGGGCCCGAGCCATCGGCCACCTGACAGTCTTGCAACTTCAAAAAATGTCGGCGTTAAGGTTCTTCTCTTTCTGCTTGTTATACTCCTGTATTTCTCTTACACAGTGCTTGTTTTGCATTAGTTTAGTTTGTTCGCTGCGCTTTGTGGAAAACATTTTCAGTGGAGTTCCTTACACTCGATCCTTTGGCTCGGGGTGCTGGGTCCTCCGAGTCAGCGAGATGCCGCGTCCCTCTGGGAGCCACAGCTTCCTAAAGTCTACGGCTGAAAATAACCTATGGACTATTTCTTCCATAGGTCCCCATACACGTGTTGGAGATGAACCACTCCTCCCATCTAAACCCTGGTTAACACGAACTCTCCGGGGCTGCAGCAGTCTTCGCAACGTGCTTGGCACAAGCTCCCCAGCTTCCTCGCAGTGCTGCAGTGACTGTTGCGTTGATGACGTTTACAGGGCTTTGGTTTCCCATGAAATGCCCACGAGTCCTTGTTCTCTTGTGCGTGTGGAGTTAATAATTTTTGGAAAGCAATCTTCCCAACAAAATTTCGTATCTGCTGTTGTAGCTTTAATCTCATTCGCGGGAGAGAGTAAGATAAAGAGTGAATGGAAATAATCATACTGCTGTGCCGTAACTGCATATTTTCTTCTCGTTCAGCTTCTAATAGACTTTCAGTTAATTGTCTGAAATGTTCAGCTTGCAATTCAAATTTAAAATCTTTTTTTTTTGTTGTTCCTTGTCTTGTTTGTTCAGCGCCTCACTCCCACTATTCTACTGGAAAAGAAGAGAGTGTGAGTAACTAAGCCAGAAATAACACATGCACCAAGCTGCTACAATCAATCCACCAGTTCGCAGATAATCTAATTAGACTGACATAGTCTAATTTTAAACTCTGATTTTCTTATTTTATTTTCCGTATAAATCATTGCACTCTCTGTCACACCCTCTGAACTATGAATCAAAAACATATAAGAAAGGCGTATTTTTAACATAGAGTTAAAAGGCTATAGGAGGGAAAAAGGGAGCTTAGGACAGAATGAAGTGTTGACAGAAACTCAGTATATCTTCCACTGCCTCACATCAGCAGCTGATTTGGGTCAATCATGCCAGTTTCAGAAAGGGACAACTATCTCTACAACTCTGTCTTCCATAAGAAAAAAGATTACACAAGGCATTTTCAAACACCAGTTCATGAGTCTCCAAAACAGCTCCTAGGATTTGCTCTTCACAGTGTTTGGGTCACTCCTGTCCCTCAAAGATATCAAATTTTAGCAGCCTGTCCTGTATTTTAACTTAGAAACTACTACTTCTCTTTTTTTTCCCGTTCCCCTTTCTGTGTAAGAATTCAAATGTCCACTATTACTGAATATATACCTGATCATGTTCAATAATCATCTTGCAGGAATCTGATGAAAAATTAGAAAAGCCTCCAGTCTTTTCCACCTTGTTTGCCACTGTCTCAAATCTGCTTTTTTTCTAGAACATTTTCAGTTTTATTTTTCCCTTGTGCAAGTAACAGATCACAGTATTCACATTTTTAATACTGCCCATTATATTGTAAGGAAGTCCAGTTCTCAGCTTATTATTGAAAACTTCCTAGTTTCAAATATTTTTACCTATACCAATTAAGAGTTTGGGCTTAACTCTCTAGTCTTTTAAAATATCTGTATTATTTTCCATAGGAATATTGGATTGTGGATACTCTATACTCAATAGCAAATGGGTACAGTCATATCCTTTTGCAAACATTTGAACTTACAGTAATCAAATTGGGTACTATTTATAAACAGTTATCATATTTAGTATGACATCCCAAACATACCATCTATTATAGTTTTTTTTTAAAACAAGATTACATATTTAGTACTTGAACAGTACTATTTCTATGAATTGAGAAAATAATCCAAATTGGTACAGAACCCCTTTCAAGGACATGCAAGCAAATCTAGGCCGTTTTGAACTGCAGATCTTAAGTTTCTGCAGTTATCATTACAAACTTTTCTGGGCATTTCTGATTTCTTTTTACATATCATATTCTTTGATATACTTGTACATCTACATTCATTTGAGCCTAACAGTATGCAATTTTAGCTATTTTTATATTGCATTAGTCCCTGGAGCTAAAGCTAAGCAAACTTTTACACCTTCATTTTCCATAACAACTACAGAATTAAGCCATTTAATTGGCTTCCCCCCCCCCCCCCCCCCCCTTTCTTTTCTTTGCTGTTCTATTTATCAGATTCCTCTCTACAGTTTTGCTGGAAGACTAAAGAAACATTTGTAGATTTATTTTTCTTGGCAGTACAACTACATCATTTATTAAAGCAATTTCCTTCTCACACCTTTAAAATATTTCTAAATTGATCATCCTGTCTATGAGTACATGTCTACCTAATGTACACATCCTCCTAACAAGCCCTGGCATGTTTACAAGCATGGAATAAATATTTTCTTCTCTAAAACAATCATAAGCTATTTACTTCCAAGACTTTATGTTTATATCTAAATTACTTATGCCTGGGAAATTATTTCCGTGTGGTACATCCTGATTCATGTTTAACAAGAATATATTTTTCTCATTTTTTCTTACTGCACATGAACTTAACCTGTCACTGTCTGATAAATGTGTATTAAGATTTCAGCCCGTAAGTAGACGTCCCAGTCTCTTGATGCAGTTCTCCCTTTAATGTCTTCAGAATAACTCTTTTGTGTTGTGCAAAATACATTTACTTTGTTTCTTGGTAAGCATTTTCAGTCCCTGTCTTTGGGCTTTTGTGAAATAGTTTTGCTCCTGACAGCTGTACTGCCTCTTTACAAATGCTGGGAGCTGCTTCAGCCTCTGTTATTTCCTTGTGCAGCCCTACATACTGCACCCTGTTAGTGCATGCTGCCTTTTGCAGAATCCTCCTTGGACCTTTTAACTTCCATTTTCCTCTGCCCATTTTCATTGTTGTTTTTTCTGGTGTTTATTTAATATCATCCAGGATAAATAAAGGCTTTTTCACTGCAAACACTTGGAGCCTTGTTGGTTTTATTTTGCATCCTGGTGCAGTTTGATTGTTGTTTTCTAAGTTTAAATTGGGAAATTCCACCTATATTGTCCTCAGTTTTGGATGTCAGCATCCTATTGCAAGATGCCCTTGGATAAGATAGCCTCTCCCCAACGTCTTTTTACTCAATTTTATTGTAAGGACTTTAACTGTATTTATTTCTTTCTCAAAATTGTGTTCTTTGGTACTTGATTGACTTTTAACTTGCCATGTATTTTTGACAGATATCTAGCCTCTGTTCCAGCAACTTTTTTACCAGCTGTTTACTCCCTTTCGTGTGGCTCTCTGGGCACTCTGGGTGAGACACAACTCGCACCTGAGCATCTCCAACTTGCCTGCCACACTCCTTCAGAGTTTCAGGCACTGGGGTTTTCCGTTCCCTCTCCTCGTACACAAGCTCATTTGCAGCTTCTTGACACACTCTTTTTCCTACCCTGCTTGTGGTACAATTGCCTGTGCTTGGCTGCTAATAAAGACGATGCTTTTGGTGCCAAGATGATGCTCCTGGTAGCAGAGAGCGCTCTTCCACGGTAGCTAGAATGAAGTCAGAGTTGGTGGCTTAGAATTAAGAGGAGCCCTCAACAAAAAAAATCATCTCCCCTGGAAGGGTGTCCCCGTGTTCCTCTGCCTCTGTGCCCAAGGTTTCCTCTTGGCAGGGCAGGCGGGAGGGCCTGGCAGCAGGGTGATGGTGGCAAGGTGATGAAGCAATCATGGGAACACGGTATGTGCTCCCAGAATATAAAAAAGACTTTCCCCTGCAGGACTGCAAGATGGGCACTGTTCACCCAGCACTATGTTTGCCCAGAGTAAACAGAGGCTAAGCTATTGCAGATTATAACATTAAGAAATCAGGTGGTTGTAGGATTTTAACACCAGGATTTCAGCTTCTCCTGAGTGAAACAAATACTCCTGCAACATCATTTTCCTTCTTTCTGGATCAAATTATTCACGGGTTTAAATCTATTATCGTAAGCCTGGACAACAGACTTTTGAATCCAAAAGGACAGATTTCTGTAGAGGACAGTCATAGTTTTATTTATTCCTCAGTTTTCTGTGAAATTCACATTGTATGTGTCAGAAATATTCAGTCCTAACACATTTAATGTCTTCATTTAAACCATGGGGTGAAACTGAAAGCATGTTCAGGCTTGGAGAGAGAGAGACAGCGGGAGAGATGATGAAACAGCCATTGTGGTATACCATTGTTTTACCACTTGAGAACTGTATGACCTTTGAGTTTATTGAGAAATATTAATAAACATGTGAACATAGCGAACCATTTCTCCTCCCTGAAAGCTTATTGTGTGGTTCAGGTTTTTGGAATAGACTTTTGTATCATTTGTTTTTGTCAAAGATAAAAGACAATTTCTCCTAGCTACTTTTACATAGCACCAATGCACACATTGTGTAGTCTTTCCTGTAGAGCATGAAAAGAAACAGCAATTCTAGTGAGCGTAAATATTCGAGGACAGAATAGAATTTTCTGTCCCTATCATACATTCTTAAAATAAACCTGGTTTCGTTTTGGTTTTCCAGGAGGCAAAAGCAAGTCTGCAGAACAACTATTCTAGAGGATGGAACAGAAACTTTTGTGCATTATGATGGGGAAAGGAGAGAGTTACCAGCAGCCCTGTGAGGGACTGATGAACAGGGGTGACAAGCAAAGGGCCCAGGATGATGTGAATGAAAGGGAACGCAAAATCAACAAAATGGGGTTAAGCAAGGTCACCTCAATTGCTTAGAAGCAACTGCATGTAAGCAAGGAAGTGCCTATAAGGCACCATTCTGGGAAAACCCACCATCATGCCAGTGTGCCCCTCCAAAGTGCCTGTACACTCATGCGTGCAGCATGGGGAATAAACATGAAGAATTAGAGATCTGTGTGCAGTTGCAGGACTATGATCTTTTGGGGATCATGGAGACATGGTGGAATGGCTCGCATGGCTGGAGTGTTCCAATGGAAGGATGCAGGCTCTTAGGAAGGACAGGCTGGGAAGACAAGGAGGAGGAGGAGTTGCCCTTTATGTGACAGAACAACTTGAGCATATGGAGCTTTGCCTGGGAATGGATGATGAGCCAACTGAGTGCCTATGGGTAAGGACTATAGAGCTGACCAGTATGGATGACATCGTAGTGAGTGTCTGCTGTAGGCTACCTGACCAGGAAGAACAAGTAGATGAGGCCTTCAACAGACAGCTAGAAGTAGCTTGACGTTCCCAGCCCCTTGTCCTCTTAAGGGACTTCAACCACCCTGATAAATGCTGGAGGAACAACACAGCAGGGCATAAGCAATCCAGGAGGTTCTTGGAGAACATCGATGGCAAATTCCTGAACAAAGTGACAGCGGAGCGAACAAAGACAAGTGCTCTGCTAGACCTCATACTAACAAACAAGGAATTGCTCACTGGGGACGTAAACTTCAAAGGCAGACTTGGCTGCAGTGACTGTGAGATGGTGGAACTCAGGATCCTGAGAAGGAGTGGAGCAAAAAGCAGAATCACAACCCTGAACTTCAGAACAGACTTTGGCCTCTTCAGGGATCTGCTTGAATGAGTCCCACGGAATAAGGCCCTGGAGAGAGGAGGACTCCAAGAAAGCTGGTTGGTATTCAAGGATCCCCTCCTCTAAGCTCAAGAGCAGTCCATCCTAATGAGCAGGAAGTCGGGAAAAAATGCGAGGAGAGCAGCATGGATAAAGAAGGAGCTCCTGGCAAAAAGTGGCAAAAGGAAGAATAGGGAAAATGTGGGCCTGCTGCTGAATGGGGCAGGGGCCCTGGTGACACAGGACACAGAAAAGGTTGAGGTACTGAATGCTTTTTTCACCTCAGTCTTTACTAGCAAGACCAGCTTCAGAAACCCCAGGCCCCAGAGAACAGGGGGGAAGTCTGGACCAAGGAAGACATACACTTGGTGGAAGAGGATGAGGTTAGAGAATACTTAAGCAAACTGGACGTATATTAGTCCATGGGCCCTGATGGGAAGCACCTGCAAGTGCTAGGGAGCTGACTGATGTCATTGTGAGGCCACTTGCTTATCTTTGAATAATCATTGTGATTGGGAGAGGTGTCTGAGGAGTGGAGGAAAGCAAACATCACTCCTATCTTCAACAAGGGGGAGAAGACCACCTAGGGAACTGCAGACTGGTCAGCATCACCTCGATCCCTGGGAAAGGGATGGAACAACTAATCCTGGAAACCATTTCCAGGCACATGAAGCACAAAGAGGTTATTGGAAGTAGTCATCATGGCTTCACCAAGGGGCAGTCATGCTTGACCAGCCTCATAACCTTCTACAATGCAATGATAGACTTGGTAGATGAGGGCAGAACAGTGGATATTGTTTACTTTGACCTCAGTAAGGCTTTTGACACTGTGTCCCATAAGATCCTCATAGAGAAGCTGATTGAACTGTGGGCTGGATGAGCAGACAGGAAGGTGGACTGAAAACTGACTGAATGGCAAGGCCCAAAGGGTGGTGACCAGTGGCACAACATCTAGTTGGAGGGCCCGTAATTTGCAGTTTATCCAAGGTGTCGATACTGGGTCCAGTACTGATCAACATCTTCATTAATGATCTGGATGATGGAGCAGAGTGTACCCTTGACACAAAACTGGGAGGAGTGACTGATACACCAGGTAGTTGTCTCACTATCCAAGGAACCTCTACAGACTGGAGAAATGGGTTGATGGGAACCTCATGCACCTCAACAAAGGGAAGTGCAAAGTCCTGCACCTGGGGAGGAGCAACCTCAGTTACCAGTACATGCTGGGAGTAAACTGGATGGAAAGCAGCTTCACAGAAAAGGACCTGGGAGTCCTGGTGGACACCAAGTCAAACACACGCCAGAAGCATGCCCCTATGGCAAAAAAATAATTTAAATGCCATGGGCTGCCTTAGGAGGAATGTTGCCAGCACGTTGAGGGAGGTGATCCTTCCTCTCTATTCAGCACTGGTGAGGCCACACCTGGAGTACTGTGTCCGGTTCTGGGCTCCTCCGTGCAAGAGACAGATGGACATACTGGATAGTGTTCAACAAAGGGCCACTAAGATGATTAAGGGGCTGGGGCATCTCCCATATGAGGAAAGGCTGAGAGCTGGGGCTGTTTAGTCTGGAGAAGAGAAGGATCAGGGAGGATCTCATCAATGCATATGAATATGCATTGATCTCTGAAAGGACGGTGTAAAGAAGGTGGAGCCAGGCTCTTTTCAGTGGTGTCCCATGACAGGACAAGAGGCAATGGGCAAAAACTGAAAAAACAGGAGGTTCCCTGTGAACATCAGGAAATACTTTTTTACTGTGAGGGTGAGTGAGGACTGAACCAGGTTGTCAAAGCGAGGTTGTGGAGTCTCCATTAGTGGAGATATTCAAAAGCCATCTGAACATGGTCTTGTGCAACCTGCTGTAGGTGACTCTGCTTGAGCAGAGGGGTTGGACAAGATGACCTCCAGAGGTCACTTCCAGCCTCAACCGTTCTATGGTTTTGTGATTATACAACAAGGACTCTAGCAGCTGACTGAAGATGAGCGTTGACTGGCTAATCCAAGGGGAGTCTTGGCTTTGGTGCAATCCAAAAATAAGTAAATTACAAATTCCATTGGTATGAGTCCTTCCAAACTGCCATCCTATAAAGTCTGGAGATACAATGGGCAATGAACCGTTTTTCTTCATTATAGGAGCAATCTCTGAGCTCTAATCATAACTTAATGATGACTTTTAAACTGTTTCATAGTTTTAATGGAAATGTTACAAGCACTACTGAAAAATAGTGCCTGGAGTTTGAATGGACAGCGCCGTCTTCCAAGGCCACAGAATACCACAGTTAGGTTTAGTTACTGCATTGGACAATATCCTCTGTCCACACAAAGATGCCTATTCAGGATGCTGGAAGCAGGCACAAACATCAAAGCAGCAATGTTTTAAAGACAAAAGTTTTCATTCAAGCTCTATGATTAATGCAAGGAAGTACTGGAATGAATACTTGTAAGTAAGAGCAATCAAACAACTCATAGATTGGATTCACGTAAAATACATTCACATAAGACATTTGCTTTGTCCATTAAGATACACCAGTAAAGATAAATACACCCGTAAAAATTCTCGAGTGTTGAACAGAGTAAAGGGATCCAGTCATGGTACCTTTTCTGTGATACTGATCTGACACTTTTTACAAGAGTTTCTCTATGGGCTAGTTTGTGCTGGTAAGATGCGAGGTAGAAATATTTGTTTGCTCCAAACTGGATTGACACTAGCAGACAAGAGATCAGTATCTTTGAAATTAACCCATGTGTTCATTACCTATTTGAGCGGTATTTGAAAAATTAACTCACCTGATTTACACTACCAGTTCCTAAGCCAATCAGATCCTGAAATTACACATTTTAATTTTTTCTTGTATCCCCTTTAAAAAACATCCTGAGATTTTAGAAAAAAAGAACATTTTTATCAGTTCATCTCTGTACTTAGTTACTCAGAAGAGGAAAAGACAATGAAAGGAGAAGGTGTGCTGCATATAATTTTAAAGTGGAAAAAGAATGTTTCTAACGAACAGCCAAACAGTTGAGCTGGCGAATCTGCTTTTTTTAGCCTTCAGCCCTTTATGTATAGGCTGTGCCAGAGACTCCACAGGTTCTAAGGGATCAGGAAATATTGCTGGATTTGAAAAATCTTTCCTCTCTGCTTTACTTACCAAGGCTTGTCATAGAGGATTAAGTTTTCTGCTTTTTCCCCCATATCTGCTCCTCAAGACAGGTCTGTGCTTTATTTGCTCTATATGACATTCTCTTCTGCATTTGAGCAATGCTCACCTAGCAAATGCATGACTAATCTCTTCTTCTGACCTTATCTTAAAACAGAAAACTAAAGCAAAGGAAAGGAAAAGCTGCACCAGGTATTTTCAAACCAAAGTGGCAGCTGAGCAGCAATGCTCGCCACCTGGCAGGATGAAAAACCAAACGGCAGCAAGTCTGTACCCCGTTCCAGCCTGGAACATGGTTTCCCTTTTCACAGCCTGTTGGAAAATTCTGTCAGTGTCTTGCAGCCCAAAATAAGACTGCTGGAGCCAGTGCTGGCTCAAGAACAGCATGGAAAAATCTCTGCTGCTTGCTCCCTCTGGATGGCTGCAGTCCCTGCTGCCAAGGTGCACTGCCCAGGGCAGAGCTGGGGGAGAAGGCTGAGCCTGGCAGGCTGGGAGGTGAACAGGAGAGGAGGGACCCGTGGCTGGAGATGGCAGGGTGAGGGACTGGGGCTCCGCAGAGGAAACAGAAGGATGATTTGAGACCCTTGAGAGCGTTTGCACAAAACGCCTCCAAAACCTGAGAAGCAGCATGGTAGAAAGCGTGAAGGAGCTTGTCTGAAAGATGTTTAAGTCAGCCATAGAGATTAGAGGCAGGAGTCGGAGTCTCATTAATGATGAAAGATAATTAGTAGGGTGGGGATAAATAGCAGAGAGCCTTAAAAATGAAGGCATACAGCCAGTGTTTGATGTAATTAGAAAAGTATATGCCAGAAAAGGGATCAAAAGAGAGAGAGAGTGGATCATGTGTTGTCAACCCAACTGCAAGAAATAAGATTTTAGGACAAGTCCCCAGCAGAGTTATCTTGTAATTAAATTAAGACAGACAGTAATATCACGGGGACAGCATCTGACAGGCTCTATAACAATTTCCCCACAAGCTTTTCTCAAGACATCACAGGTCAGCCAGCTGAACCCCGGCAGCAGAGGAGATTGTGAGCACAATCACACTCCTCTAGCTACCTGCTAGAGGAATGATGCTCATTCCCCCACACCAGCAAAACCCCTGTACTGGTTCTGCTCACAGCTCAGCAAGGAGCAAATGCCAGGAGCCAGCCAGCCTAGAGGGGTGATGGTTGGGCAATTGCTCTGCTCCTACACTGCTCATGTTGCAGTTTGCTCTTTTGTTCCAAATAAGAAGTGGTGGCTTTGAAAAGTATCACTGACATCTGCTCACCACAAGCGTACCTGTACTACCCAAACTAAAAAGTACTTGAACAGTACCCCTTCACCTATTCGTTGCTTGGGAAAAGAAAAAAAGAAAAAAAAAATATCAAGATCTTTAGCAACAAGTCAGCTACTTTAAAGTCTACAATCACACCCGTACTACACAATTCCTTTGCCAATTTTGGATGCGATGAAGACTATCACGGTTTCTCCTTGACCCTTGCTCCTCCTCCAATAGACTCTTACTTGTGAATCTCAGAGGCTGTTCCTCTCCATATCTCTCAGCTTCTACTGCTTGTGAAAAATGTAGTGGTTTCTGCCACTTTGCTCTTCTCTTGGATCCAAAACAGAGCATGAACAAACCCAAAGAGGCTAGGTCTGCTGGTGGTTACTAATTATAATAGTTTTGAAACAACCTCTGGCTCAGGATACCCCTGAACTGCAGATGTTGAGAAGCTGGGAGAAGATATCAAGAGGAAAGACCACTTTCTTTGTGCCCTATTTCTCATACTGTTGTCCTATTCATCCCATACTGGCTGTTTTCCGAGACAGAATAATGGCCCAAAGGGATATTTGATTCGACTCAGCAGTGCAGCTCTGATGGCAGCCCTTCCCCACCTAGAAGAGGAATGCTGCTTCTCCCTCTAAAGAAGCAATGGAGTGTTCCCTGGCAAAACTTCTGACAGTCTAACTGCCTTCTTGTGGGAGCCCTTCCCCACCCAGCATCTTTGTTTCTCCATTTGACAGATTTGCAGGATTTGTAAGACCCTCCTGTTGGAAAGCTGTTAGAAAACCTACTATATTTCTACCTCACCACACAACTTTACTGTGGGACTTTCAGTCCCTTGATAGAAAAGATATAAATGAATCCCTTATAGCCTGGTCAGAAAAGTAAGAAAGTAAAGCTTATTATAGCTCTATGTCTGTCCCACGCGGGAAATCTTTACTTTTTCAGAGAGACCCTCACAAGCTTTCTGTTTTAAATTAATCCCAAATCAATTTAGAGACCAAAAAGAGACTTCTGCAAAACTCCTGTCCCCCCAGCCTGATTAGCAGATTCAGGAGTTTCCATGTTTAATTTGTGGAAACTGAATACATTGTTCACATCTGATGCAAGTTAGCTCTGTAGCCTCATGGTCTGCTATTGCCTAGAACAAGAAATTTCACCTTAAGTGTTCTACCATTACAAATAAGCGCTCCTCCTCTTTTTTTTTGCTTGATAATGCAAAAGTACCTACTTGATTAAACTACATTTTGCCTTAGTTTTGTTTATGTCTGAAGGTAAAGCCTGGGATTGAGGCATATGAGACAAAAAGAACATGTCAACATGTTACGTGTAAGCTGCAGCACCGTCTCAACCCATTCAGCAAGCGAGCCACTAGCTCTTCCACAACCAACCAAGCAAACCAAACAGTTTCACTCGCATCCAAAGACTGCAGTCTTAGTCCCCCCTCACTAAGAGACACCCCCCCCCCGCCCCCCAAGAAACTCACCTTTTGCTATCTTTTCTCAATGTTAGAGTTAAAAAAGCACCTGGAATTGTAACAATAGCCAAAGTGCTAATCCATGAAAATGAGATGGGTGAAATCATGTGGCTCAGTCCACTTTAAAAAACTACTCCTCCCTGGATTTTTGTTTTGTGTGTGTCTGTTTCTCCTCACTAATAGCTACTCTAATGGACTCAGTAGCTTTGTCTCAAATTTTCTGAACAGTCTAATTTCAGCCACAGGACTTCTGGAACAGAGTCACCAGATTTTCTAAATGCTGAGCCTTCAAGTTGTCTTGCATTTATAGAGGTGAGTACCAGGTAAGATATTTTCATCAATTTTACATGAATGGCTTTATTGAAGAACCTAAAGTTTTGTGATGTGGTTGGTTTCCTGGATGATGTGCACTCTGTAACCATTTATTACTTTTTTTTTTTTTTAAGGAGAGGTTAAAAAAAACCCCAGTGTGCTCCTCAAGGTGATGTTTTTGAATGTGCTTGCCCAAGTGGATGGTTACCATAGCTCCCTGCCATGGCTGAACGGTGCTTTGCCTCCCTGAACTTGACAAATTGATTCTTTTTAATACTGAATGACTTTCTACAATACCATGTTGATCTTTTCCCAGGATTAATTTTCAGACACAGTAATAAGTTAAGAGTAGAAATATACATACATATGTATATTGTTTTATAAAGAAACCAAAGGCAATAGTAAACTCCAGGCACATTTTTTTCCAGAACCTAATCAAGTACAGCTGTGTTATTACAAACTTGTGCCAAAAGCCGGTGAAGGCATTTGGAGAAGGGTGCTTATGAGACACCGCTGAGCTGTGGGAGTTGTTCAGCATGCTCAGTAGCAACATTGCCTCCTCGCTCTCCTGAGCTCAGAAGACTGGGAAAACAAGTCAAGGGACCACCAGTGGAGCAGGTGAAGCCAGGCCCTGCTTCAGAAGAACAGTTCCCAGGTTCGTATGGGTCAGCCTTTGAGATGCTGTCTTTCATTCTCCTTGCTGCCCAGGCACCGCAGCCCCAGCATCACTAGATCCCCTCACCCCATCCCAGCACCCCAGACCTTGCTTTCTCTTAGCCCCACGCTCCCCCATCACAGAGGGGGAAGGATGCAGGACGAAGGGAGAGTCGGAAAGGTTATTCGAGGATCAATACGGCTGTGCCTCCTCCTTCCTCGTTTCTGTTGTTGCCACCTCAGCGAAGCACAGAGCTCAAGTGAATAAGTGCAGCAGAGCGGTAAGGCTTAAACCCCACACTTCATCTGTGGTGTTTGAGAAAGCCCATACTTAGCCAAAGAGTTAGAAATGCTTTCATGCAGCATGGACCACTCGCTCTGTCCTCTACCAGCCCCTCAGCTACCCTCTCCTTTCAAAGTTGAGGTTCAGATCACATTTGATATCTAGTTACATTCCTGACAAACTCCCACTTCAGTCCGGCCCTATTTTAAGATCTGAAAAAACATCTGTTGTTCTGCTGTGGCCATCTGCTACCATCCCCAAGAGGTCAGGTCAAAAATACCCAGGTACTTTGAAGAACAGTGTCAGTTGAGACCTAGTATGTGTAAAGACAGCCCAACAAATGGGTTATCTTCAAATCTTTCATGAATGAATGAGACTTGGTTTCTACCTCCAATGGTAAGTTAGCACCATTGTTCCCTTTGAAAAGGGACTGCAGCAAAGGGAACTAATATATCATATAAATATGCAAGGTGTGATAAAATGAATTTATTTCAAGGTGGAAGTTAATGAGCAGGAACACATAAAAACAAAGGGGCAATAAGCAGCCTTCAGAATTTGAATGCTCTCTAATTTTTTAGTCACAACTTATGGTTAGTAACCAGGCAACAACAAACTTGTCATGAGTGATTAGTCACTTTACAGTAAATTACAGTGGATCCCATTACTCATCACTTCTTGAAGCGAGCAGGACCAGAGGAATTACCCAGGCCGTCTCTGCCCAGCATTCAAAGCCTTAGCGTGGCAGTCTACAAAGCCCTCAGTCTTAGCTTTCAGTAAATAACACAAAATAGTCACCACAGGACACAGTCCTGGCCTGTGACTTTGCAGTTCAGGTCACTTGTGAATGAAAATGTTCTTCATGAGGAGGACTCTACCCCATTACCATTGCTTGCCACAGCCTTCCCGTCCGCTACAACAGAGGGGAAATAGACCATTATATAATATTTGGGACCGTATGTTTTCAGGCTTCCAGGCATTCATCCCTAAAGTGTTTCAAGATACAATTTATAAACTTAATTTCCCCCCCTCAGTAGTCTTATCTGCCTCTGGAAGAACACTAGCGGCTGTGAACAGATCATGCTAGTTGAAACAGGCAACACAGTGACAGGAAACCCAGGAGTGCCTTCTGTAATATGAATGCTGCAATATTAAAAACTCTTCAGTGCTAAGCAGTAATGAGATTTTAGCTTGAGGTGAAAGTTTTTGTTAAAGACTATATATCCCACTCTGTTACAATAGTTCATTACCACTCTCAGACTTTGCTTGCTAAGCTAAATTGCAAAACTCTTCACAGCAGATCCTTTACTAGGAGCAGACTAGAAACAATTTTACAAAACACTAAAATTGTTCTCAGCTTACTTTTCATTTCAGTTTTTGCCATCATTCTTTTCTATCTTCAACTTCCTGTCTTGGATCATTTGGGAAAATATTGTGGAAGTTTGCAATGGAAAAAAAATATTCAATTAATAATCAACTAATCCTGATTAAAAATTGAAAATGACTGCTTTGTATTTGAAATTCACCTAGTCCTTTTCAGATGAAGACAGCATTTATTCAAATGTTCAAGTTTACCCTAACAGTGGAAAAAGTTTGCCTCCGTAGTCCATCATAATACTACCAAGGGGAGAGCTTCATTACATGAAGAATACCTACTCTCAGGTTTTCATGACTAGTAAGTCTTCAAGAGCAAAGTATGAAACAAAAATTTGTCTTCTTCCTTTTTAGAGTTTATGCTGTATACGATCTGCTTTTCTAGTCACATAGATCAGGTTTTTTCCCAAATCAAGGAAGCCTACAATACTAAAGCAACTGTAGAGCTTGTGTTTGTGCTAACTGCAGCCAGAAAACCCACTGCATTAGGGCCACTCTTGGGAGAAAATGTAATTTTTCGTAGTAATCTCCTAAAGCGTATTTGGGATATGAGCAACAACTTTGTTCTAATTGCCATACCATCAGCCAGTTTAAAAAGTCAGCTGTTGCTTGAATAAGATGAGAAGTACCTGGTATAGGTAAGCAGCAGGGGCTGCACCAGAACTGCCACCTCAGAAAACGTCCACACGTCGGCCGCCATGTCGCTGGCGTTCAGACGGCTTCCTCGCATCAGCTCGTTCTCCTCCGCTACCGCTTCCAGTAAAAGGCCTAAAAACTGACAGCCACACATCTGGGTTTAGGAGCTGATCTTTTATGCAGCAATTTCACCTTGAAAAACACCAGAAGCCAGTTACCTGTTGGCAGGCGTGCCACCAGGAAGAATTAAGAGAAGGGATGAAGTAGCTGCCATCTACGCCCTTGCACTCAAGGCAAATACGCCTGTGCCCCAGGTGGGGTACCTGGCAATTGCATGTTTGTCCATAGTCATGAAGGACAGCAAACAAATGATTTGAGAATGGCCCTTTCATAAAGCACAAAGTCACAATCATCATGGATTTCAGATACATTTTTATCTGTTTGATTTAGTGGCACATTTTACAGCTCTTGAGATTTCCTCCCTCCCCGCTCTTAAGTGAAGATCTTTTGAATTTCTTTCCTGAAGCAGGCACAGTGAAACAAGGCATAGTGATCTTGGTCATGCTGTTTGTAAAGGCAGATCACTCCCACCTTCTAATCAGCACTGCCCCTTCCTCCAACCCGCTGAATCCCAAATCCAAACTCCCCGAAGTCTTGACGTACTTTGGTCATTGTACATATATAAACTCCTGCCAGAAAATAACCTGTGTTCTTTGCTTCCATGTACATTATTTAGCATTAAGCCGTGCTTACGAATCTTGTCTAAAATGGGCTTTAACATCTTGACGAAGTTACTCATCTGCAGTGTAATTTACTACCCTATCCACCCTTGTATTTTCTTCAGAACAAGCTGACAGAGGTTTAGGAACAAACCAAAAACCTTCCCCAGGAAGACTGAGGAAATGTAATATTGTTACTTGAGAATTAACATGAGATTTAGGACGTTAACCTGAGACTTCCAGCAATTTTTTTTTCCAATGGCTTTCTTCCCTTTCCCCTTTGTTGAGATCGTGGGTTTCTGCACTGACCTAGGGTAGTTTCTCCAGAAGAGTACTCAAAAAACATAGCTCTCATATAGCAAAATTGTACACATTTACTAAACCCAAACAAATTTGTGCAGGATCCATGACAATTTATACACATGCAATTAAGTCAGGGATGTTGCTTGCAAGTGTTTTTATGAGTAGCCACCAATTTCCCAATTAATTTATTTCAAAACTTTAACATTCCTTAAAAATAATTTCAGAAAATTACTTACCTCATGCTGGTTTTCTACAGTATAGGTGAAAATAACGTGATTCACTCAAACCAGGTACCATATTTGGCACAGGTGGAAGGGTAGCTATCAGAAAGGAGCATATAGTGTGTCTTGAAGTTTGCATAGTATTTGTCCTCATGGACCAGAGGTTCTCAGTATTTTCCAGACAATAACCACTCTTTCCCACCCTCGTTAGGGCTCAGCGTTTCTTTTGTTGTCAGGGGATTACAAATGTGTGGAAAGACAGAAGCTCAGAATGGCATATAAATAGTTTCACTAGAGCAGAGTCTGCAGCTAGCTTTCAGGAATTAGACATGAGCTATTGTCAGGATCAAAAAACATGAGGAAGTCAATGAACTTTTTTTTTTTTTTTAAGCTTGATATGGAGAAAAGAAAAAAACACAAAGAAAACCCCTCTGTAACTATTACTCTTTAAGAAAGGAAATTACACTGCCTTACTTCATACTGCACAAGGGTATCAAGTCTCTTAAAGCACTCGGCTCACTCTTTGACACTAAGTGCCAGAACTTCTAAAGAGAAAACAGAACTTTTCTGTTTCAAATAATTCCTCTCATTTCAATACTAAAGATTAAGTGCAAAGTTAATGATAAAGAATACATTCTACCTCAAATACGTTCTACCTAACCTAACCACACTGAGATTAATTATTTGCACTACAGAAAATATACTTTATCACCCACGGACCACTGGAATGCAGGATGCTGAGAATTTAGGAAGAACCAGTGGTTAAATTCCAGGTTCTTTCCAAGAAGGAGAGTTGCTGTCCCCCCAGCAGTGGGCTATGGTAGCAGAACTGCTCTTTACATTTTTCATTCAATTAAAAGATATAAATTAAGAAACTTCTGCATAGACTTTGTATTTAGAGAAGCCAGACTGTAACTAAATCAATAGCCTATAAGCCTGATTTGCAAATAGCTAAGTGCTGTGTTTGGCAACCTGGGTAACTCCTATCAGTTGTCATAAAACAGCTGGACTACGGAGCAGACGAGTTACAGCAAAGTACACTCAGGTTTCACTTAGAATTTACTGTAAATAGAGCCATAGTACAATTTAGATTGAAAGGGACATCAGGACATGCCTCCTCAGATTAACCTCCTGCACCCAGCAGGGTCAGCTCCAAGGCCGCATTGCTCAGGGCTTTATCCAGTTGAAAACCTCCCAAGGATAAGCTGCACAACCTCTTTGGGCTGCCTGTTCTACTGATTCACTGTCCTCACAGAGGGGTTTCATTACCTTTAATCAGAACCTCTAGTTTCAAGTTATGCCACTGTCTCTCATCCCACCACACACAACTGTAAAAAGCAGACTACTTTCCTGAGAACTTCTCCACACTTACCAGAAGGCTGCTGCTAACTCCTCCTGAAGTTACCTCTTCTGTTACACTGGAGACCTTGTTTATGGGCAAAGAGGAAGCATAACATATATATATATATATATATATAAGTAAAGCTAAAAATTTATTGTTAGCATATGGAAATCTTAACCTAATTCAAGGATCACTGTTAGCCTAGATTTAATTATTACAGGAAAAGAAAGAATAATAATGCAGTTAGAGTACTTTTATACAGAAGTAGTTGCAGTAATAGTTAAAATTGTAACACATGTTTCTTGGTCTCTATCCCTTTTCTAGAGGTTATTTTCACCCTTCTGTTGCTCCTCTGGGTCTCAAAGTCAATAGCTCCAGACTGCTGGAAAGGATAACGTGAACCTGTCAGCATCTGGAGTCCTTTGTTGAGAAGAATATGCTGCTGCTTTCTTCCTCCTCCCTCTAGGATTCACTTGGGGTTCTTTTTATGTTTGCTAACATGCTTTTACATCTTTCTTTTCCTTCATTGGTCTACAGCTCTGTGCTACATCCAAATTTACGATATATGGTGCCCTTCACACATTAGATACAATTTCTTTGTTCTGTTACTCCCTAAACACAGTTTTGTCCAGTTCTGGTTCTGCCTTTTTTAAACCAACAAACAAAACCAAAAAACAACCAAACAAAAACAGCCAAAGAAAATAAGCAACAGCAAAAAATCCCCAAACAACGAACACATACTTGACCACTGGTGAGTAACCACTCACCAATACACGTGCCCCATTGTCCATTTGTACTTCTGTATGCTACATCCTTTGTTTCTACTTCTAAACGCCTCTACTATCATACCACACCTGCATTTCTCTTCACCACACCACTGCTTTGGTCATAAATACCTCATTCTGCATAAAATAACTGCTTATTACTCTTACATATATAAAACTATGGTTGCATCGCACAAAGGTAAACAGAAGTAAAACAAATTAGCCACAGACATCTGACCAGTTAGAGAAATCGTTGTTATAGCAAAGCTAAGTAAAACAAAGCTACAGGCGGGTCAAGAAAAGTCTAGAAAGGAAAGCCTGATAAGCCTCAGTACTAAGCTTATGGCCTGTTACTAACAACAGTAATATGGTATTACAGCGCTACATCATCACCTTCTTCCAGCAGAACAAGCCCCAGCCTCCGACCATCCTGGTGGCCCTCCACTAAACTTGTTCCAGGTGGTTGAAATTTTCCTTGAACTGGGGAACCCAAAAACTGGACACAGTATTCTACATGTAGTCCAATACAAGATGCCAGATACAGATACAGCGTTATAAGTACTATCAATACTCACCCTGCCTTCTGTTACTCATAGGTAACTGCAATATATTAGCTATTCCAGGGAAGCTCCTACTTTAATTTACTTTCTTTAACTGCTCAGACTCTTAGCTGGATACTGCTGCTTCTCAGTAGAAAGGAGAATGCTAAAGAAAAATAGTCAAGTGTCCAAAGGCTGGCACATGAGGAGGACTTGTGATGGCCTGACACAGTTGGGCCACGGGAGCCTTTAACATCTAGATAGATGTCAAGGCATAAAAACCCCAAGGGAACATCTAATGGCTGGCTTTTCAAACAGCTGGAAAAGTTTAAGATGTTACCACCACAACTCTTCATGTTTAATAATTCCACAGTCTAACTGACAAAGCAGAAAAAGCTTTTTTTTTTTTTTTTTTTAACCCAGATAACTCCACACGGTATGAGACTAAAGAAACTGCTCATACGATACTCCTTCAGTCACTGAGAGTGAAGGGGGGGAGCTAAAATCTCAAGTGGTTGATGATGGTGGTAAGGTAGAACCATTGAGCGAGTGCTTAACCATCCCAGGTAAAAATAGAAAAAGAAAATTCACCTGTTTATTTGGCTAATTATGCATCTCCCTCTACAAGACTAAATTACTGTGCTGAAGGTAGTAAGACTGCGTATGTATCGGCAGTTTAGGTATCAAATTTACAGCACTTATTTCCCACAATTAAGAACCCCGAAATTCAAAGCTTCAAGTGGCCTGGACAAGGTTAACTATCTTCTAGTTAAGATGGGGGGAAAAACCCAAACATGCCAAAGTCCAAATTTGAGATGACATTCACATGCCTTTTTAATCCCCAGTATGTATACCAGTGAAGCATTTGTGCAGACTCCTCATTTTCAGTTCTCACCTCCTTCTGCTTCCACCTTCTGCTAGGAATGAACTAACCATGAAGCACTTTCTTCACAGCTCGTTCATTCCTTTTCCTCCAAGGCACATTATTTCCTTTGGTTGACTATCCTTCCCAAAGCCAGTTAAAAACTGTCAACCCACCGTCAAGACCCTTTGTCCTCAAGCCTCCTTGAAAATCTGTGACCTTGCATAGCAGTTTAAAAGCATATGCATTTAAAAAAGCTCCGAAGGAGGTGGAAAACTCAAAATGTATTTTGTTGTTCAAAGTGCATCAAAGGAACGTTTTGCTCGCCAAATCTGTTACAGCTCTTCACTCCACAATGTAACAGGCTGAGTCTTCCAGCCTGTTCAGTGATAACTATAGAGACAGTTTTGTTTCACAGACATCCCTAGCAGGAACTCTACAGACGTACACAGCCGCAGTCTCAGGATGCGTGTTGGGAAATGCTGCACTGCTCATGGTAAGCCACCACGCCTGTGAGACGAATTCTGTGTGCTGCATGTAGGAAGGGGGATGGGGAGGGATGGGGAGCAGTACACGCAGGGCAGACAGACAAAACTGGAGAAAGCAATCTGAAATTACTTATAGAATCATAGGATAATTCAGGTCAGAGGGGAGCTCAGGGAGGTCTCCAGTCCATCCTCCTGCTCCAAGCTGGGTAAGCTTCAAGGTTGGATCATGTTATTCATGGCTTAATCCAGCCTTCTTTCAAAAACCTCCAAAATAGAGAGCACAATCTCTCTGGGCAACCTAGTCTACTCTCTGACTGTCCTATGGGTGAAAATTTTTTTCCCTCCCTCTTGGCAGAACTTGTCCTGTTTCAAGTTATGCCTGTTGTGTTCAGGCTGATAAAGGAAGTGTCAGTTTCTAAAAAAAACAAATTCCGGACAGGAAACCCTTAGCACCTCAGATCAAGGGATAAACAATCAACCTTATTAAACCAACAAACCAAGTTTATTTATAGAAGTCTGTACAGTTGTGATGAACTATGCTAGGACACCAATGAAACAAAGCAAACAAATCTCTCCCTCTCTAATGAGTGGGAGGTGTAGTCACTCACCTTTACATGCACTTAAAGGAAAAAAGATTACAGCTTTCATACACAGTTCTGTAACTATTCAAAAGTACTTTCTTGATGTATTATTCTCAATATAAGAGGTTTGCATGATAATTTACTGATTGTTCCTCTCAAAGTATTTCAGCAGAATCCAGAAACTTTGAGAGGATAAGTGGCAGTTTCATAGTTGCAGATAACTAGGACATAGTCCATCATTCAGATCTGCGTTCTAAACTCACTGCATCTCCTCTGTTTCAGCTATCTCCACTAAAAGTTACTTGCAACACTGTACAGGTCTCGTTGACGTTTTGGCTGTAGTACAGACTATTCTTGTGTTACCAAATGTAGAAGTTATCTAAAACCAATACATCAAGGGCAAGCATATTAAAAATACTGAATTTGAGTTAACTTTACCTTTAGAGACCACTTGTCACTGTGCCTCAGAGCTCCGAGGCATTTCTGTGGAAAAAACAGTTCCTGAATCACTTTATTTGGCAATTATTTCTGCAAAGCATTGGAGAGTGATTATTTTGAAAACTGGCTATTGCAAAATAAGTTTAGATTTTTTTATTACAAATCTGTAACATAATTGAAGCTGTTGAAAAAAACAAAATCATATCATATGCATTATCTACACAGTGAATCACGATGTCTCCTATGAAGTTATCATGGTAGATTCCATAAATCCACTCTTAAAAAGTTAAAAGTACACATATGTGAGAGCCTACTACAACTCCAGAGAAGCTGCTAGAATAGGCCATCAAATAAAGCACACTATGATTACATATTTACAGAATAACCCACATATGTCCTAGAACTATGGACTATTCAGTAAATAAGTATTGAAGGATTTCTAATTATTTGTTTACATGGTAGATAAGAGCTGCTTCATAGGTTGATTTTCTTTTTTATACACAGTATCAATCTGCACACAATTACATGATGTTTCTTTAAAGCTACTGTTAAAAAAGGAAGAGAAAGTTAAATAAGAACTAGATTAAAGTTGCATTAAGAATCCAACAAGAAAGCATCAAACACAGGTTTAAATGTAACCAGTGTATGATTTCAGAAAAACAGTAATGCTCTGACACAAGAAGAGCATCAGCATTTTCCCTCTTCAGGGTCCCCCAGAAACATTCCTATCCAGTTCAGTGCTTAAGTTATATACGTACTGGACTGAGTAGGAACAAACACGTGCTTGCACGCTTACCTGAACGAGGGCCTCTAACCTTTTAGACTTCTAATTCTCTTTTAATTTAGTTCTTAGCTCCATATATTCAGTTGTATCTTGTTTGGAAAAGTTCTTTGTTAAATGTCACTTATATTTACACTTTGATTTTATTTTTTTTTACACCTGAGTGATAATTTAGCTGTCACCTTGTGTCCAGTCAAATATTCCATAAAGCCATACAATTCTTGTGCTAGTGTTGCACTCCATTTGTACCAGTTTATATATGGAAAAATGTGCATCAGCTACCTCTCATACATTACCCACTGACCTTTCTATGTCCTTAATGTGTCCTTCCCCTTCCACACAAAGTGATTTTTTTTTAATTATTAATATTTTTTGTTTGTTTATAGAAGCCCCGTTTAAATGGTTCACAAAGCAAGAACAAAGTGAGCTGGAGCCCAGTGAAGACACAATGACTTAAAAAGTATGTAATATTGGAGGCTTGGAGAAGAAATTAAAGCCCAACCAATGAGCACCCCAGGGCCATCCCAGAAAAAGCTACTCCACTCAGTTACAGCTGGAGACTCCGGATGTACTATGGATGATAAGTCCCACGTCAAGAGCTGTGTACCTCTCTCTCATCAGTTAAGTGTAAGTAAAAAAGGGAACATCAAGTTAAACAGCTATACCAGCCAAGCCGTTTTAGTAAGAAGAATCACATTTAATGAGTTTCTTTCTTGCAATTTCAGATGCTCAAGTACAGCTGGTAGAAATTCAAAACAGCCGTAAAGAACTGTGACAGACGGATACAAATAGTACTGCAGCTTAAAAATGATAAAAAACACCTGAAAAAAAGTCACACAACCCTCCCAAAAAAATTTACACTTTGAACCTAAGCCAGTTTTTGAAGATTCCCTTCTCCAAAGCTAGGATGAAGGAGGAAGAAAAAGAGGAAGAAAGTGCAGATGACCTTCCAGCCACAAAGGTCTTGCGCCAATGTTTATTCACCATGCCTGTGGTGGTATGTAAGGGGAGATCACCAAGTGCCGATTCTGCGACCACCATGAGATTCCTACGGAAATCCAGACCTCAGGCTAATACTGAACACAGAGTGGACCAATGAGCTGCATCAACAAAATAAAAACAAAACTCAAACTAAAAGAAATGGGAAAACCCCAAATAGCACAGATCCACATTTGTGAGGGGGGCAGGAGGAAAGGGCAAGAAGGGAGGTCTATACAGTAAATAGTTGAATGGTTTATGTTACAGATGACTGGCAGTTTTAAAGAGTCTCTTCCCAGCTCCATTGCTGCTCCAACCCAGAAGGGAGAACTGAAAAGGGAGGAAGAAAAGGTAGGACATCGTCATGGAGCATGCAGGATCAGAAGCAGCAGAGTGGGCATGCTCAAATAAGCCCCCGCCTCTTTTTGTAGTCCTCCAAGTTCAATGATCGCCGAGGGGCACCATCTTTTGCTGGTGGAGCCTTGGAGGTGATGGCCAGTGCCTTAGATTCTGTTGGGGATAAGAAAACAGTGAGGACCAAAATATCTGAAAACTACAGATTTTTACTTGTTGCTTTTACTGACAGCTTCACCACAGAATCACGTTTGGCTTCTCTAGTATATATCAGGTTAGAACTGCAGTTAATAATACAGGCAGTATCTGGTAGCTTATCTTCATGGATAAAGCATGTGCTATTTTGACTGTTTGTTAATTTAGCTTTCTGCCGGTAAGTATACTTTCATTTCTTAAGAAAACTACTCTATAGCATGCTGAAATCACAATGTAAACAGAGCCTGCAGGCTCAGTTCTGGGATCTTTGATAAATCATTACCTCATGAGAATAGCAAGCACAAAGAGACAGATAATAAGTGGACAGAAGTCAAACTTCCTATCCATATCTACAATACACATTTTAACCAATCCCCAGGTTCTTCTTTTAAGAAAGGAGACTGCACAAAGCAAGATGCCAAAATGGTGTTCTGTCTGAGGAAAAAAAACCAAACAGAACAGCCATACTTAAACCTCTACCTATATTGTGTCTCTCTCATCCTTCCCTTTTTAGTCCCCTTCCTGGTTTTCAGTGTCCTTTAGTGCCTAACCTTCATCTGCTTGCGAACTTTCTGAAGTTTGTAACTCTCTCTAACTGCTTCAGGAAGCCTCCTGTTCTTGGCATCCTACCTCATTCTGTAGTCTTAGGTACAGCATTCCAATCTTGACCTAGTTTGGAAAGACAACCTCTCCTACTTTCCCTTCTTGACAAGGTTTTAAGTCTTTGTGCATTCTTATAGTACTCCTTAAATTGTTGTCCTCCAAGAAACTTCAGTGCTAATCCTTCCAGTAATGCAAGAAAAAAAATGAGCCTTGTGAGTCAAATTGCACTGGTATACTCCCATGCTTTCCTGCCACTGGAAAACAGCTCGATAGGACCAGAGGAAATGGCCTCAAATTGCCCCAGGGGAGGTTTACATTGGGTATTAGAAAAAATTTCTTCACCAAAAGGTTTGTCAAGCATTGGAACAGGCTGCCTAGGGAAGCGGTTGAGTCACCAGCCCTGGAGACATTTAAAAGATGTGTAGACGTGGTGCTTAAGGACATGGCTTAGCAGTGGACTTGGCAGTGTTAGGTTAACAGTTGGACTCGAGGATCTTAAGGGTCTTTTTCAACCTAAATGATTCTATGACACTAAACTGTTCTTGCCACACGTGTCAGGCTCTCAAAGTCAAGATCACAAAGAGGAAGCTTCAGCAAGTTTGTGTCTATAAGCATACGTTAACTCCCTGCACAATTTTGGTTCCCCTAAAAGTTTGGTTTAATACCATCTGCAATACCAAAGTTAGGGAGCAGCAACTTGGTAAAGCAGCAGGTTCAAAATCAAATAGAAATACTTTATCCACATATTATGTACACAGATTATGGAACAGGACATCAGACGCCCAAAGCTTATCTGTCCTCAAAAGTGATTAGACAAATTAACCAAGTAAGTACCAAAGTAGATATCAAGGCTTATTAAATACAACACTCTTGTCTGTTCTCCACAGATTATGCAAGTCTGTAGACTACTTCAGAAAACACTCATTACATCCTTTCCTCCATAGGCATTTGGAGCAAGGATATGGGGATACACAGGCTTTCGGTTTAACACAACACAGTTGTTCTTGTTTTCTCAATGTATGTCACTAGCACACATCCCTTCCTCCTCAGTTCAAGATACTTGCCAAGACAACAAACACGGAGTCCTTGCTCCCATTTTCAAAAGCCCACCAATGATTTTGAAAGAACTATTCTGTAGAAGTGAGCTCTACCATAATGAGCTGGACAATCACATCCCCAAACTCAGCTGCAACACCTACCTGAACTGGGAACCTGAAGATCAATCTTTACATCAAAGTCATGCACTTTGAAAAGATCTTCTGAGAGGTCACTGGCTGATTTAGAGTTCACATCTTTATCCTTCCCTTGACCCTGAAATAAAAACTATGGGTAAGTCTCCAACTCTTATCTGTCCAGATAAACAGAGATAAAAATGCTTTTTCCCCACTTCTGTCACAAACATACTTAGTTTAGCTTTCATACTGCTAGAGAAACTTGATTTTCTTTCCCTAAGAAAGAAAAAGCTGTTTCTTTTCTATGATAATCCTCTACAGGATACCTATTTCTAGAACTGAAGCATGCACATCTACTATTAGTCATAAGCTTCTAGAACAAAACGGTGACAGTGGGAGGAACATAACAGAGACAGAAATGGAAACTTGCCTTACTCATGTCCTTTGGAGCATCTGGTAATACACCAGACCCGTATTTTGCATTTAGTTGGGCAAGGATGGCAGCTTGGACAGCAGGATCTCTGGACTACAGAGGGGAAAAACAAAAATAAAAAAGAAAAGAAAGAAGGGGAAAAAAAATAATCACCATTTAAATGGGTGAAAGCTATACTGCCATTTTGTTAAAACAGCGCTCATATCCATGAATCTAAAAACCAAGAGGCTGTAGATAAGTTAGCCCAATCTTCAGAGTCTCAGAGACAACTGAAATCATCCTGATACCTGTGTAATAATGCATCTGACAATAACAAACTAAAAGTTATCCTTCAGAAAGTCTTTCTTTGAGAAAATGAGAAATACATTTCCTGTTGATATGGTTTGCTCCCAAGACTAGTCTTAACACTATTATTAGATGTATTTGATTTCAGCTTACAGTTCTGGCTGAAACACTCTAGTAGAGAGAGGAGATCTTTAGAGGACTATTTTCTTTACACAATATAATGTGTCTACCATAATAAAGCTATTCAGTTATGATTCTTTGCTAATAAAGAATTATTTCAGAAATAATTATTTAATTCAAGCCTTGCAATAAAATTCCTTTTCTATTCCCTTCCCAGTTTGTGGAGACTCATGAGGGCCAACCTGACCAGGTTTTTTTAAGTACTAATACTAGAACCGTATACTATTCCAGAACAGGCCTCAACAAAGCCAGATTACTTAAAAGTAGGAGCTGATCACCCTGATATCTATCATTTATATAGCTAGGTACTGTAGTAGCAGGTTTTGCCACAGTATCATGGAGGACGTTTGTGTTAAACTACTTTATCCATCACAGGCCCAAAGTGTCTGGTCTCCTCTCGCCTTTCACAGATCTTTCAGGAAAATTTCAACTAATTCAAAGTGAAACTCACACCTACAGCAAACTATCTTCCCAGAGCTAACTAAATCCGAGTAATTCTACATAAAAGAACTCACCACAGAAGTCTAACACACAGTTGCTTCTCCAGGTACATATACCCACATCACTTATGTCCTTCACATTTTACATTAAAAAAATTAAAACAAAACCAAAAAACCAAACTGCTTTTTCCTTCTTTTGGGATAGTGAGTCCAGGATCTCACTCAATTGTATCTCACCCTGGCATCTGGAGCATTAATAGCATATGGCACAACTGGGAATTAATACAAACAACATTTTCTCTCCTACTGTCTGCATTATGTTGGTTTCTGTTTCTCTGCAAATCGCCACAATTGAACTTAAGTATTACACTCACATTAGACACTATTGTGGGCTTGCACTGCCGCCTAGTAAAGGGGTCCATTTGTTGGTTTTTCATACTGTGACTTTCAGCCTGAAGAAGAAAAAGCACGTGGTTTTGCAGAGTTAGCTACTTGCACCCTTATAAATCCTCCCACAGCACACTGTCCATGCAAGTACTCATCAGCTATATATAATAACAAGATCAGAGGAAAACCAGGAACAGCATTACAGATTAGAAAGATTTTGACACACCCACAGTCCTATGCTTCACAGGTCAAAACTCCTTACTGAATATAACACAGAAAATACATGCACAACTCTCAGGCTAGTTAAGGCTTAACCATTTGTTAACAAGCTTAACTTTCTCTTAATAGAAGTGTCACTGCAGAGAATTGAATATTTCCTTTACTATTTTATTCTCTGAAGTCTCCTTTCTGATTTCTTTCCCATACAAAATGCACTAAGCCACTATTACAGTCAGTAATCTGCTGATAATCGAGTTGGTCAAAAGGATAAAGCAATCTGCTTTAAAATCATGTAATCTGCCTATATGAAAGATTTTATAGATCATTAAAAAAATTGAGTAGATCATTAAAAAAAATTGAGTAACTTCACCATGCAATTATCTCCCTTTGCATCATTTCATGTCTACTTGTACAGAAGTATTAATTCACCACTATTTACCACAAGAGCCTTCTCAGACTCAACGATATTCCACTCTCTATTTCTCTGGTTGATGTAACTGCAGAAAGAAAAAAAAGGAGGGTGGGGGAAAGAAAAAGAAAGTGATCATCATTTATCAATTCCTACACAACAAAATGCCTGACAGCATTCTTGCAGCTTCATCCTGATCATAAATTACTCTTACTGCAACACAACTGCTACCTGGGGTGAGCGGAAGAGAATTTACATTTTTGACAGTTTTAACTGAATGACAGATACAAGGAAGTGAAGATAGGCAAACGCTAACAGAGTCATCATGATACACATTTCATGAATATATTGTACAGGAAAGACAAAATCCTACAGTTAATTCACTACTGCTTTAGTTTCTCTCCTCCATATATTTTGATTGATGCTATTTAAGAAAGAAAATATCTGCTTCTTACCTGATTGCAGAAATGTTTTTTGTTCGTTGACGATCCAGGGCCTCTGCTCTCTCTTCAAGTTCATTAAGCTGATCTTGAATCTGTTTGGCTTTATCTTGGTCCCCCAAGTCCTCAGCCATAGCCTTCAACCAAACAGTAACTCATTAGGCACTACTGTCTACCACAGAGCTAGTCAGAGAAACAAGGGATACACCCATGAATCAGCCAGCTAACCCTATTCCAGTTGCAAATGTTCTACCCCGCATGGTAAGAATACAACAAAGAGCTAAACTCTCCTTACAGCTCAAGGCAAAACAGGACTTCTTACTCTGAAGAACCCTGAAAACCTTTGAAAGCCCTTAAACTAAGGAAGACGTAGGAACACTACTCCCAGCACGAGAAGGGCAAGTTAGATGATTTAAGTTACAGGTTTGATTAAAATCTAATATCACTATTTACCAGCTCAGAAAAGAATGATTATTTCTGCAACTGTCAGTTGCCACTTATTTCAGGAAGTTGGAGAGTCCCAGACCAACAACAGTAGCTTATCATGCCACCTGGTGACAATAAAAAGCAATTGCACCGTTCTGCAAAGGAAAACTAACAATTTACATATTCGTGCATAGTAAAATGATGACCAAACAATACAGTTAAGCCAAAGAATGCATAACTAAAGATTAATACAAACTCTTTGCTTTTACTATATGTGAAGCATGAATGTCTTGAAAAAGGACTGCACAAATAAAACCAAACAAAATGTGTTATATCTATCCTTATCTTCAGAGATACTTAAGATTGTTTTCCTGACTTCTCAGCTTTGGCTTCTCAGCACTGTTAGGTCTATTCCAGGAGGTCTACATGTAAAACAGTTCAGTGGCAAGTAAATCTTTCAGCAGTCTATTCTATTCAATATAAAATAATGGCCATAAAGTGACAATTCAGTCACCCCTGAGTAAAAGACAATTTAATACAACTTTTATTTTTCTTATTTTAAAAAGTACAGGAAATTAACTTTCAAATATTATTATGGGGTATTCTGGGGGAAAAAAAGGAAAAAAAACCCAAGAGTTAAGAGTTTCTAAAGCAGAACAGCTTAGGACCTTCTTGTTTAAAGGACACAAAAAGAGACAGCTACAATTGTTGGCAATTGCCCTTAGAAAAAGAATGCAATCCCTTTAAATGGGTTCCAAGTGTTCTGAACCCAGCAATGAACCTTGAGATCCACCTTTTAGCTGCATAGTTAAAGTCAACCTTACTGCTGACTACCGCCAGAATCCAGATGAGCTCCAGTTCTTCAAAATCAAAGACTGCATTAAGCTTGCAGGCATCATCTCATCTCTCACCTTCTCCTTTAACAGCTGAGTTTTCTTCATAGCATAATTTGGAGGTGCTTTTCTGAACCTTTCCTTCTCTTTCACAATCTGTAAGATGCAGAGGAAACAGCAAGAATATGCAAATATGAAATGTCTATTTCAATACTTGGACACTAGAAGCAACAGATCAATATCACCTATGAAATGTACTTAATGCCACAGAATTTTACTCATGCTTTTTCTCTGCTGCATTTTTTTAATTTGTGACTTGGTAATGAGTTACAGCTCCATTCCCCTCACTTATGACCTACAAAAATCTGATGCTCATCACATTTGGTCAGTATTGAGCAAGTATTAAACTGCAGAAACTGATAAATGCATCTATCATGATACTGTTAGCTTTTCAGAACTTGAGAACCAAGTTACCATACTCAGGTTAGGCGTTCAGAGCTCTGCAACACAAGTTCAAGAGGAGGTAACAGGGCACAAAGGGTGAAGTAAACCAGGAGTGAGCACTCAACAGCTGGATCACCAAGCTACTCTATCCAGTTATTCAACTTGATTTTGAGCCTTTTATTTTCTTCTTAGGAAGCAAATACCATGATCATTTTGCTTTGTAACAGCTAGTGCTCTACTCTATGAGTTCCTGCCACCTTTAAGCACTGCCACAGCCTCACTACAACACACTGTTTACCTCCTCAATGTCCTGGTCATTAAACTTGTAGTTGAGGGCTTCTTTGATGGACACTTCCTTCTTGTTTATCTCATCTAGTGTGGGTAGCTGCATCCCAGCAGAGAACATCTAAACACAAGGACAAAGAGGTTACTTTCCACTTAAAAGGATCCTTGGCAGAAGGCTGCTAAGAAGAAACTAAAGTCTGGCAAACTTACCGCTTCCTTCCACTTCATAAACTCACTTTCAGTGAATTCCTGATTTGAGACAAACTCCAAGCGAAACACACGCGAATCACTGCCATGCCTGCAACAAGAAAGTGTAACAACATCCCTCTCTGATGGTACAGAGCTATGATCTTGGATCTATAGGTATAAACTGATTCAAGAAACCCCAAACCAGACACTTAAGGCTACTCTTGTGGCTCGCATGCTATCTATTCCTAACTTCAGTCCAGTCAGCCACAGTTCAGGAGCCTACATCAGCTATTAGTAGTAATGCAAAGGAACACTAGACAATGAGTCTGCAGAAACAGTCGCTCGGTTGTGGCAGTAAAACCCTCTGGAGGAAAGGAAACGGACCTCTCTCACACCTAAGCCTTACATACCCTATTCAGTGACCCATGGCATGATCTTCAGAAACACAGAGCTCCTTCAGGTTTGGACCAATAGAAGTAACCTTTCAGCAGTACTGAATTATACAATGCTGGAGCCAACCACTACCTAATTTTTCATTCATTAGCCAGTCAAAAGCCAGAAATCCCTAAACATTTTCTGTGGAGCACTACCTTTGGCACTACCAGCTAAACTACCATGCTGCTACTAGCCAATACTAAAATTAGTTTCCATGGTGTAAATTTCACTCAAAGCATGGAGCTCTCTCCTGAGGCAGCCTAAGAAGTTATTGAATGTCACAATGGATTTAGATAACTTTTTTTTTTTTACTCCACACTTGCATCCATGTGCATTCTCCACATGCCTTCCTGTTTCTCCCAAATGGTTAATGTCTTCTTGTCCTATCTCACTAGGATGTTTTGTATTGTAACTGTTAACCTTCACCTCATGATACTTATAAGGGCCATAAGAAAAACTGAGAAATCCAATGCTACATTCAGCTGCTTCCCTCCAAAGTACCATTTTATGTTGTAATACATATGCCAGACCCAACCATATATGCCTTTAAATGATACGTATTTAGCTCTCATCTCCCAACCACACACAGAACATTATTTGCTATGAAAAGGACACCAATTCATGAGCTGATGAGGATTACTTTGGCATCTTACCGCAACTGTAGTCCTTTGTTTGTCCGGGTACCACCAAGCTGGTAAACCTTTGCAGTCTCTACCACACCAGTTATTTCAGCAACCTATATCACACAGTAAAATACACAAGAGGAAGGATGCAAGAGGGGACTTCTGTGTTCCTGGAATATATCTGGATATTCAAGCCTTTTCGTGAGAGATCTAAAACCTGAATATAACTAACAATTCTAACTAGATCAAGGAAAGTAAGACTCTTCAGTGTATGTTATCAGGTACTGAATTAGTTGCTTCGTGCATCACCTTTGAGTTGACAAATTATAACATCTGAATGCTTGATGCAGCTTTTGTATCTTCTCAGTTCTGCCTTCCTGACCAAATGGTGTACACTTTCCTACTTTTCCTATTGACTTTTCAATTAACGCTGGTTTGGGTTAATGTATGTCCCAAATGAAATACACCAGTGCTGCTCACATACTGAACACAGCCCCTCTGGGAACCTTTTTAATGCAATTTTAGAGAATATTATTGCATCCCATGACTGTACAGTTACAGCAATGAAACAGAAAAAACAAAACTGTGCTCTCAATCAGATTCTCTTCTGAGGCACACTGATGTATTAGAAGAAACACTTTGTAAAAAAAAGAACCGAGACCACGCAATAACTTGGGAACATTCCCAGAAATTAGGAGTGAATGTTACTCATCCTTACTTGGTCAAAGCAGAGTCCTGAACTCTAGTTTGCAATACAAATGATGAGACAAGACAGTATGAACCAAAGCTGGAAGAACAGGCTTTGTGAGTGCTCCTTCTCTCTCACTAAATATATCTCTTCACCTAGCTGGTCCCATAGATTTATTTTTAAACCAGTCTCCTCCACCTCTTTGGCAGCAATTACATTTTCTGGTTATAAGCAATTTTTTTGTATTAACACTCAAACAATCACAGGTACCTGAGAAGCTGCAAATATTACATTACAGCACTATAAAAAGAACTAAACCCCTTAGAGCTAAACTCACCCGATAAACAGGTTTGCTGTTGTGATTTCCAATGCCAATACGGACAAAGCAGCCAGTGACTGTCTTAGCAAAGAAGGGCATATGACACCAGCGTTCCAGCTTGTGTCGTGATAACCGTACTCGGTTCAGTTCTTCAGGCAAGGACACTGGCTGGGACTTAGGAGGAATTTCTTCTTTCCTGATTTGGGGAAGGTGAGAAGGAATAAAGAAAAAAAAGTAGAGATATAATCACCAAAAAAGGGGTCCTGAGCAAGGTGTAGCATGAGTGCTAACTATTTAAATTACTAGTAAAAGGAATGATTCATCACACGCTAGTTGACTGTAGATATGTGAATTTAGCATTCATGATAAAGTCTAAATACGAAGTCCCAGACTTGTTACCCACTGCCCCTGCCACCACAAAGCAGAACAGCTCACACACCAGGGCAGTTTATAGGCCAATGCTTTAAGATAAGCCAGCACAACTCTCTGCCCTGCTAACGTGCTAAGGTTCTGCAGCTGCTAAACTGTAGGACTAAACAAATCTCTAAACAACAGTGTAAATGGGGCTAAAGGTAACAGCAGGGAACTGAAGTTGCAAACCCATCCAAGGTAAATCAGTCACATACACCATGATATAGAAGCCAAGGACACAAATCTGAGCAATGCAAGCATGCCCAGAGGCAAAACCACTTTAGAGACACTGAAATGCCCCCAAACAAGCCTCTAAACCAGCATGTGCCTACATAAAGTGGATCTTGGTTTTTGAACACACACTTACAAGTAATCATAGTCCAGCATTCACTACTTACTCTTCCTCTTCATCAGAGGATGAGGATCTGGATGAGCGATCACTTTTCTCACTAGACTTATCATCCTCCTCCTCCTCTTCATCATCAGAGTATACTTCACTAGTTTTTAATGGCTGTTTTTTTGCAAGCAATTCAGCTGGAGGAACAAGGACAGAAAACAAGGAAAAACAAGCTGTAAATTTTTCATGGCTCTAACAGGAAGCTTATTGTTTAAAAAAACCAAAACAAAACAGATAGCTATTAATTTTACACTGGATACAAGTGCCACATGTTCAAACCCACTAGTAAGCTAAGCGCTTCATTGTCTACATTCAAAGAGAAATCAAAGTATTTAAAGGCATCTTAAATCTCAGTACTTATCAGTCTCCCAACTTGTCTACACATAGCAATACAAGATGGGCATAACAACTGGATATACAAGATAAAACTATTATGATCAGACAACTCACTGGTATTTTGCAAGAAAAAACCCCCTCATTTTTGGAGAGGACCACAATAAAACCCAGTAGAGTAACAAAAAGGGTTGCATCAAAAGTCTGCAGCAAGAGAGACAAGATGATGTGCCAGTGAAGAAACAAGCAAATGTAGACAAGGTAGCACTAGAACAATAAATATTGTTTGGATTAATCAGAAATTAAATAACAGAATCTAAAGTGACCAATTCAAATACCTGAACTAAACATTACTAAGTGCCATTCAATGGACTGCAATGAAAGTTTGCTTTCTTTTTCAGACCATTCCAGGGAGGGGTGGGCGGGAGGAATACAGCATCAATGATGCTAAACAATACTCTAGGTGGTCATGTCAGGCAAAAGACCAAGGAAAACACAGACTTGGAATTCATTCACTCCAAGGTGCAAGATTGTTGCATTAATTAGAAACAGGAAGTAGCACTTTCAGAAAGCTGTAATAATGGCTCAGAAATTGCAGCAATAGCAACATGCTTTCATACCTGTTCTGTTCTTCCTTTTCTCTCTTTCTGCTTTCAGCTCCTCCATTGCCTGAGACTTCTTGTCTAGCTTCTCATCCCGCTTTGATCGCCGCTCTTTGTTATGTGACATGACCTAAAAACATGCACAGAAAGTCCCTGAACACCAAGTGCAATCCATAAATTGAAACGCATTAAAACAAAGATTGTTTGCACACTTTGAAAACTTTTCAAATAGAAACTACTAACAAACTCCATTTTGAAACCAGGTTTTTTCAAGTTCATTTTTACAGAGGCTAGGGAGAGGGAAATCAATCTGAAGTGTATTTCTTTTTCTACTTTGTTTCAGAAATAATGAAAATATTTACACTTCAACATTTCTGCCACCAAGTTTTAGTCTCTAAACTCCTCCTTAAAGTTAAAAAAGGACTAGAGAATAAAACTGAAGTAATTCTGCAACTAACAAGTAATGAAGAAAAATTGGATGAATATTCTTCTCATTTGCTTCTCCTTCTGCAAGGCCAAATCAAGGCACTTGTTCTCATTCAGTAGCAAAGAGAAAAATTATGTTAAAAAATACTTAAAGCAGAAATAAAGCTGTGTGTAAAGTCTGCAGTATGGATCCAAATCTTAAATGTTGTAAGTCTTCTAATATGTTCCATTTCTAACAGGTCTATCTGGAATACCAGGTAGCACAGAAAGTAGCTTCTATAATAAGCATGAGAGAGAGTCATTTCAAGTAAGTCAAAGTAATTTCTGGAAGGCACTGTAAAAGAACTCAACATAAGAACCTTTTATATATGCATATATGTATATGCATCCACATATTATGTGTTATGTATATGGACTATACAAGTATATACATACACATACATATATGGAGTTGAGAGGGGTAGGGAGATGAGATTCACCCCACTTAACATGTGCCTAAGGGAAAACTCATCTCACCTAATTTAAGTGTTAACCATCTATTTCACTAGAAAATAACATGGAGTAAATTGGCAGATGGAGATGTCCTCCTCCATTGCACAAAGACAGAGGCGACAACAAGTGCAAACAATCAACTAGTTCTTAGGCGGCTAAAGTTAGGCAAGATGAATCCCATCCCGTTCTGGGAGCCTATCTGCCCAGACTCTATAAATAGTTAAGGGTGGGATCTTAACCATTTGAAACTACAGTTCAGTTACAGAGGCCTCACCCCAAAACCTGGTATTAACCTCTTTCTACTGGAGGTGGAAAAACTATAGAACTACTTCTGCTCCTCCTAGCATTCAAGCTTTTCCTTGATACCCCTACCAGTAGAAACTAAACATTGTATGTGCATGCAAAATAATTAAGACAACAGCTGAGCAGTTTCTGGCCTAATGTCTCAAACTTGCAAGAAGGACTGCATATGTAACGTTTCAGACTGAATGACAGAAGTTTGGCTAAAGGAACTGCAAAAGGTTGCTTTTCTGTTCTCATATGGGAGGACTATCACAGCAACTCCAGATATAGCTGCAACTTTGCATTCCTCATTAAAAGGAGTTGTCAGTGCACCCCCTCAGCAGGCCAAAGATGTTAATTTCTTTAAATGAACTGGAAAGGCTAAAGATAGCATAAGCATATAAATGAACTAAATTCTGACCTGTTTAACACACTGTTTGACATTAAGGGAAAACATTAAGTGCAGAGAGGTAGCATCCTATCTCCTGTTGCCAAGGGAACAGGGTTTGTTACTACGGACAGTTTCATTTCCTACCTGGGATTCCTGGATCTGCGTGAGTTTTTTCTTCTCCTGCTCTTCCTCTTGCTTTTTCTTTTTCTCTTTCTTTTCTTTCTTTTTTGCTGTTTTTAGTTTCTTCTTGATTTCAAATCTAGTAGCAGATATTGAAACAAAAAGAATGTGTGAAAGAATGCTCTTTCCCTAAGCGAGTGAAGTACTGCTCAGATGCTATCACAGCTTAAGTTGTTAAAAGACTGTAAGGAACACTTCCACTGCCTGCCTCAGATGGATAACCCTTTAATGCTATCCTGTCCCTCATTCCCATCTCCTCCCTTCCCCAAGAAAAATAAGGTGAAGAAAAGTTGAGCATAGAAAAGTGCAGGCTTACAGACAGCTAACCTAAATGGCTGAGGAGACAACATGGCTCCTCCCTAGAAATCTGTCCTTACTCCATCTTCATCTTTGCCAGTGCAGTGACCATCACATGCTGCCTCCAACTCTAAAAACAATTGGCTATTTCACACCATTTGAATCTCAACAGCTAAAAACTTGGTTGTTTAAAGCCAGTATCATGCCAACTTTTTAATGCTTAAATGCCACCCTTCTACAGGCACTAGTCTGTATAAGAACGACTACAAAGAAGTCACAGTGAGTCCTCCTTCAGCAGCTACATTCCAATCAGACTCAGGCATTTTCTGCCATCCGGTTTAGGCATGTCCATTTCTACCTTCACCAAATATGTCAACCTGAAATCTTATTTTCAGCCACTGTATTCAGAACAGTAGTGATTTCGCTGTAACTGTCCTGTGACTGAGATTCCACCGCACCATGCATGTGGCTGCATGTGGTCATTGCTTTAGTGAAGTGTGCATATGGACAAACACAAGAAAAAAATTACTTAACTTCCAATAACTGAAATTCTAAAAAATGTGTTATCCACATGCATATTACACAGTCCATTAATCTTCAGTCCTTTACACTTGGATTTTGTAGACAAGATACTGAAGTGCCAGATGAGCTCATTGCCTTTTTGTGCCTTTAACATGAAGCATAACACACACATTGCATTGTATCACATGCAATGCCTGCTGTAATCCTAGTGAACTCACAGCACAATGTACATACAAAGAGCTAGACCGCATTTTGAAAGATTCAACTTACCAAAAAGTTAAATAACTACCCACCACCGCCGCCCCCTTCGGTCTGCCTGCCAATCCCTTTACACAGAACAGGACAAACTCGTTTAAGATTAAATCAGTAACTCAAGCTTAGATTGTTTAGCTTGTTTGTATCAAGTGTTCTCCAGCTTGAGAAAGAAGAAACCCCGGAACAGTGAATGAAATTAAAAAATAGGTGTCCTTCTACCTGATCTAAACCCAATCTTTCACTCATTCTGATCCCTTTGAAGAGAGCAGCAGACTAGAGAAGACACTGAAAGTAGTATTAAAACCACAGACAGGCAGGCAGTGCTCTAACTATGTCTTGGACAAATGGACAGTCTGACAGTAGCTTATATTGACATGATTTACTCAACAGATGTCAGTCCTCTGGAGAAATTTCTCAGCAAGTGAGGAAAGAGAGAAGTCACTGAAGAGGGAAGAAACTGGAGAAAACTTGCCTTACACGTGCCAAATCTTTTCTGTTAGACACATGCGAAGAAAAATACCTTTACTAAAGGAAGTTGCCCAACAGGACAGTGTTACAGTAATAAACAAAACCACAACACCTAAAGTAGAAATCCACAAATGATCCCTTGAAAACAACATATTCAACACCACTCCTCATTATTTCAATATCTCTGTCTTCTATTAGGGCCCCAACCAGCTTCAAGCCCATACAGAGGTAACCTAACACTGCTCTGTGCTTCACCATTGTTTTCTGAAAAATTCCAGAAGCTCATACACACCTTACACTTTGTTTGCCTTTTTCCAAAGTATCAGCGTGTGAGAGCTAATACAAAAAAGATGGAAGAGAAAGCAGTCCTTCTGACTCTCTGGCATCTGGTGTGTGAAGCAGTAATATGGCTGCAACAGTAGCTGACAGAACCATGCGTATTCAACAGCTTAGAAACTTTCAGAAAATTACTTGTACAAAAACATGCAGCACTCCTGCTGTGTGCTTCTCAACTAGCTACAAGGACAGTTTGTGCAAAAAATCTACAATAGAAGCTTAATTCACTTTGTAGTGCTGAATGCTTGGACCCCAAACATGAGACCACAGTCAGCATACTCTCCATACAGCCTGTATGAATTCGCTACCAAATATCAACAGATATAAAATTCACCTTCTCTTTAGCACTTCTCTCTTCTCTATCCGGTTAAACAGCTCCTGTTCTCTCTCCTTTTCTGTCATTTGTTCCAGTCGAGCTCGGTCTTCTTCATCTCCCATCAGATCTTCTCCATAGCCATCATGGAATTCCTCATCTTCAGATGAAGAATCTGAATCTGAGCTAGATGAGGAGCTGTTGCTTTCTGAGTCAGAGACTTCTCCTAAAACAAAAATACAAGGCAGCAAGATTCAGCTGAGGCAAAGTCCAATCACTTCATTGTAGCATGTTAGCAAAGGATACTAAGAACAAATTTTACACTCCTCTTCTGCTATACTAAAAGCATACATATCATGAAAACTAAACACAGGAGGAAATACTTTACTACCATAAGATATGCATGCTAAAAAATGATAAAATGAGTGCTACTACATGTGAACACAAAGAAGGTTATAAGTAAAAATTCTTAGTAGAACAAACAAATTTTAGGAGGCCTTTTGGTTAGTGTGTTAGGGTCTTAAGGTTAGATTTCTATGCCTGTATGCTTATGTTCCTGAGAAGTTGCTTATACATCCATAACATTGTAAGTGTGTGTGCACACCTCAAATGCCACTACTAACTACCACCAGTACTCCTCATTATAGCAGTCTGAAGAACCAAAATTTGTCATTTGAAGACTGCAGCACTATGAATTGCTACATCAAAAGATAAAGTTGAAACACTCTACCCTCAGGACTGGTAAGGACATGATGCTAGCTCCATTACTGTAACAAGCCCTCCCAGTTACACATGGACTTAAGGAACAGCTGACTCCCCAATAATATTGGGTAACACCACCTTTACAATTGATTCAAGCCCAAGTGCTTTGATTGTCTCACCTAATTGACTACGTTACACCAAATTGCAAAAGCAGACATTAGGATTCTTTCTTTCACTTTCATTCTGGTCTCAGTATTTCTGGAAACTTCCAGTGTTGCAAGCTTACACTCTGAAAAACCTTGATTTGTAAGCCCTGATATATACAGGTTCAGTCACTTCATGCTTCAGTCTGTCTCTGCTGTGCTTAATACACTTAAAACTGGAGGCTCCTTCATATTCTTTCTTAAACTTTGTTTTTTTAGTATCAAGTGAAATTACAACTAACCACCTGCAAACCTTCATGGGCATGATAAAAGCAGGAAAGAACACAGGATGTTTGCCCAGCATTGGAACAGATTCAATATTCACGTAAAAGTTTCTAACAAAGCTATAGTAATGATTTTTATTCTTCCATGGCAGTATAAATTTGTAAGAATTCCAAGTCAGAGCAAATGCATGCAAGATAAGCTCCTATTTGCATCATGCAACACTACTACACCTCTCCCTTTGTCATCACAAGAAATTTGGGAAGGGAAAAATACGTCAATGGGAATAAAAGGAAATGCTAGCCTTACTACAGATGGGGCATGCTAGAAGGAAAAAAAAAATTTCCAGAAGAAAGTCAAGTAATGATGTAATACATTCTTCAGCTGAAACAGTATTTAGTGTTGCGGTTGTAAAGGAGGGCTTACAGGAATGCTATACTGAATTATAGGCACTTCAACCATGGCAAGTTTAAGAGTCATGCAGACTACCAGTAACACAAAGAAAACTCTTTGAAGGTAGTCTTTAACATCACCATTGAACATTACTCTTCAGTGTGCAAAAAAGGGTAACTTCACTTTGAATTACACTGTAAGTAGATGCACATGTATTATCTTACCCTCTTCAGGTGCTGAGCTCTCAGCCGAGCTGTCTTTATCTGAGCTGCCTGAAGAGGCAGCTTTGTTCGTCTGTTTCTTCATGGCTCCTTTTTTCTCTGCCTTACCCGCTTTTCCCTTTTTTTTGTTTTTAGAACCTCCAACAGTCCACTGCAAGGAAAGAACCAAAGAAGGGATCATAAGACATGAACATCACTCTCTTCTCCCTCCCCCAAAACACTGGAGTAAAAACAACAACTGAGAAACAGTCCAATACCTGACAGCAACAAATCAATCATACAAGGGGAGGGGTGAGGGGGAGGAAAAAAAAAAAAAAAAAAAAGGAAGCCCATAGGAAATTTATCAAATGAAAGCATTTTACAAGGTTTATGGGGTTTGGGGGGTGTGTTGTGTAGTTGTTTTGTTTTTTTTCTTAAAAAAAAACAACAACAAAAAAATCAGTTATCAGTGCAAGCCAACAGTTGGTAGGACACCCCTTTTAAAAACAGTGAAGACTTCAGAGTCTGCAATATCTGCCAGGAGAAAAGAGGTACTAAAAATATTTTCCTAGGAAAATAACCTTAAACAACAGGTGTCCAACTGCATTTGTAAAGATTAGCTTCAGTTTACTACTATTAAACAGAAGCAACAGATGTGTTTCCAAAGATAGTTTACTCAAGAGCATATTTAAATTTCATGAAGGCACACCAATTATACATAACAGTTTTTCCAAAATCTCAGTTTTACCAAGAGTACACAGCATCTGTACTTTTATGCAACAAATCAACAGCGTCCTTGCTTATGGACAGTAGTGCCACCACCTGCATCTAGGTACACAAGTCGGAATCAAATTAGAATTGCAGAAGTCAGGAAAAAAAAGAAGAAAAAAAAGAAAAAAAAATAAAAAAAGTCAGGAAAAAAAAAAGAATGTCAGTCTTAATTTTCATTTTCTTTTAATATCATATCTTCAGTTAACTTAGACCGCAGTTTCCAAGTACAGGACTTATACCTTATACACACACACACACAGGTAGCAACTTTAAATCCCTAAATCCTAGGAGAATAACTAGTATTTAACCTTATAGTGCAACTTCTTATTACAATTTTTGCATTGTCCCAACTACCTGGGTAAAGCCAGAAGGGAACAGAACTGGTAAGGATTGCCTGTGTATTATTTTAAGGCTTTACAATATTGTGTACTTTACTCCTCTCCTAGAAATTCTCCAGGCACAAAAACTTCAAGGATAAGACAGTTTCTTTCTAAATATATATATTTAGACTGTTATCTTCTTCATACCTGTATATTACTCTCATCTTTCATGCACATCACCATCTGTTCAAGCATGCAGTTGACTAAAAAAATATTCCTAATTCAAATGAGCAAATACTCTTTTGCATACATGAGATCTTGCACTCAAAACTACTCTAACTGGGGCAGGGTGGGGGTGGAAATCAACTGAGATTTGACCTCAGGTGCACCCAAACTTCAGGCTTCTCACCCATTCATCCCTTTCTGGGGATGAATCAAGTCCATCTCTGCAGGCAGTAATCATTCCATCAAATCTGATGACTTCTGCCCGATTAGGCACCATCTTCAGAGAACCCTGGTGTTCAAATACTCTAAATGAAACTCAACCAAGTAGTTTGAAGCTACTACCTGATCTACTGGTACTTTTAGAATTTCCTAGGTTTTGATTACTCTCACACCAAGCTCTGTACCTTCCATATTACCAACTGCTTCATCATCTTCTTTAGGCATCAGCTGTGTATTCAAAAGTATATCTGTCAAAGGCCAGGCTGAAGTTTTCTTTTCCGAGGTAGAAGTACGGCAACCTAGCAGTGAGCCTCTGACTGCAATCCATACCCTATGCAGTTACCCCAGTCTGCTATGGTCCATAGGGTAGGTTAGAAACTGCACAGAAAGCATCTGACTTTTTATCAGCCTGAGCTTGCACTCAAGTCTTTATTGGCTTCCGCATCAAAAAGTTTTACTTGTTCAGTGTTACAGTACTGCTGCCTAATAGTATTCCTGGTTAATTATGCCCATGTAATCAGTTAAGAACAAGCTTGTACTCTGCCCAAATCTGCTCAAACCTCAATGTTAAGGAATCATCTCCTAGGTATTACAGAAAAGTGCATTTTTGCTATTTGCTCAAGAGCTCACCTACTGCCAGCATACCAGTGAAAACACAACAGTGAGAAAGTGAAACTGTGCATTTAGCAGGGAGGAGCAGAGCCCTCCCTGCAGAGGGGAAGCAGAGGTGCTTCCTTCCCAGAACTCTGACACTTCTTTTCAGTGTGCTAACACAGAATTATACCCTGTATCAGCATGCTGTATAGCAAGGAAGAAGCACAGAGAAAGCCATACAGTACACCACAATTATACCAAGACCTTGAGAGGACATGCTGAGATGAAAGAAATTAAGATCAGATAAAAACAGCAGGACTCAGTTGTTAATAAAATGTTTAATAGCTGTAGATATATGAATTACAGATCACTGTTCTCAGACTTTGACTCACAAGTGGAATTGTAGAGAGAACCTGGGTCCAGGAAGATGGGACTGAAAAGAAAGCTGTGTGACAAACTCTTGAACAAAAAAAAGTAATATAAAAAAATCTGCCCTAATCTAGGAAATTTTGCTTTGGTTTCTATTTCACCCTGGACATTACACTTCATCACACTTTTCTTTATGCAAGTGACCTCTATGTCTTCTAAGTCACTATAACTGGTTGTCACCTCCCAGTTTCAGTGCTGTCACAAAGCCAAATTCTTCCTCATCCAACTCAGGTTCTTCAGGGGTTAATTCAGCTACCCCAATCTCTCATGAATGCCTGGCCATTCCTGGTACCACTACAGCACAAGACAAAGGTTCAAGCAAACCTTAAGGACAAATAAATCATCAAAACCAGGACATAGTCAGTGCAAGGCTCTTTCAGGCTCATAGATTGCTCTGCAGGCTCAGGAACCACCAGTTGCCATTTGGACACTGAGTGACCATTCTGTATTGTTCAGAGTCCAGCCACCATCAAGTTTCTTCTTACAGCAGAAGACATAACACAGATTAGCAGGTCAGAGGGTGGGGGAAGACAATACTGGAAAGCCATGAACTGCATGGCAACCTGCAGTCCAAACCAAAGTTTTGAGCCCCTCCCTCAAACTCTAGCACACCAGCAGAGATCAGAAAGGCAACAACATGTTTGCATGTAACATCAAGTAAAAATGCACGAACAGTTATAGTCAGAAGCATTTGTTTGCTCTGTTTCCCTTAACTCAAACAGCATCTCAAACAGCAAACAAAAACCATATTTTCCAAAATCTGTCCACTACTGCAGCTTCTCCAGATTCCCTCTTCCACGTTCCAGTCAGGCAGAGACAGTCAACACTTCTCACATGCTTTCCATGACTATAATGTCTCCTCTAAACAGCCCCTCTATTCACTGCTGCCTCTTTGGCCACCATCTGGAACCCTCCACAGTTCCAGACATGGCAAGTTAATAAACCCATGCAGAAGTGTGCTGCAACACAGCTTTCTGCTTATTGTTTAGTACTACCAAACAACAGAGCTTTATAGTTCATTCACAGGAATTAGCCAGAAGAGCATTTCAATTTTTCCTCTTGCTTCCAAGGTTCACAGTGCTAATAGCTTGCATATTTCCCCCCAAGAAACAGTTGGACTCAATGATCTTAAAGGTCCTTTCCAACTTAAATGATTCTATGATTCTAAGAAGTCCAAGTCCACAGTATCCAGAATGAATTGCCAATTAAAAAAGAAAACCACATTAGAAATTAGCCAGATTTAGAAGTCAGCTTCTACAAAAGCAACTACACAAAATGATTGAAGAAAATAATTTACAGCTCAGCAAACCTGGAACATATTTGCACGAGGGAGATTAAATGAGATTGAGGAGGGAAAAAAAAAAAAAGAGAAAAAAATTGAGCTCTTAAGAGTGCAGAATGCAGTAGAACTGTTTTACATGTGCTGCTCAGATAGTGGTTATTTTCTTCCATTCACACAGTACTTAAATGCTTTATCCACTGAGATTTTATTTTGCAAATAGGTATTCTCCCTGCTTTTTTTTTGTTTGTTTTACATCAAACTGGACAGAGATGCACAACCAATGTTACCAGCCTGCCCTTGCCATATCCTTCCCTCCTGGATATGGCTTTTATAAGCAAAAGGCAAATTACAAGCAACGACATCAAAGAAAAACAGGTCCCTTACCAAAGTGTTCCTTTCCTAGGCCAGATAAACTTACATGCCATGACAACATGACAGCTTAAGAGTGCCAAGGTACATAACATCAGCCCAGCCTACAAATTTTCATCCCTTCTCCCCCATTCATACAGGGAAAACAAAAGGCAGTCCTTCAGGCAAGTCATCAAACTGCAGTTACAGCCTCTGTGAAGACAACAGCAGGCAGCACAGATATGAAGATAAGGCAGCTTTTACTGTCTTCAGGGCTTCTCAAAGCTGGGAGAACTCTAGAGACAGCACTCCAAGAGCTACAAGGATGAAAATGCTCTCTACCACTGCTGTTAAAACTAAATAGTAAATAAAAAGCCCTTGTTTCCTGCCTTTTGTCTGTACCTCTCATTTGGATGCCTCAAACACCTTCAAAATAACAACAGCCCAGCAACTAGAAAACTGAAAGGACCATTTTGGACACAAAGAGGAGACTCAAGGTGTCAAAACCAAAGATGGAAAGGAGATAAGCAAATAAAGGAAACACTTTCTGAAGCCACAGAAGAGGCTTTGCCAGGAACTGCCTGAAAGATGGCTTCATGGACCAAAATATCACCAGACACTTGATCTACCCTTATCATCTGAGTACTGCTCAAAGGAGCTCACAGAAAGGTAACTATGAAAAAAAGCCTACCTATAGTAGGTTCAAATTCAGTTTAACGTTTAACGTGCAAGTTAACATTTGCTCTAGAAGTATTTTGAGGGGTCCATGTTCTGAAAAATGGCAAGAACTGCTGAGTAAAAACATCAAGATGGTAGCTACCAAATGCCAACAAAGAAGCACTCACCGTAATCAAAACAAACTCTGGGATGCTATTGGCTATGAAACCCTGCAATGTTTTCTTTAGGAAGCCTGGGCCAAGCAGCTGGAGATGACAACAACCATAAAACACTTGGTCAACAAGTGCCTTGCATGGCTCTAGCATTACCAGCCAGCAAGAATCATCTGGACTAACAAATGCTTAATGACTTCTCTACATATTAGACAGTGCCTTATGACTGGATTGTTCTCGGCAAAAACTGCTCCCTGGGTACAAAGAAAAAGCTCATTCAGTGAAAAAAATTAAATAAAATCACATATTAAATTCCAATACCTCTATGAGTCTATTTCTGGAGCAACCTGCTCCACTTCAGAGCTCCTGCAGACTCTCATACCACATAAATCAAGTCCCCAGAAGTTATCCCCGTGCTAGTTTGCAATTTAAAGAACCTACATGCAGACAAAATTTTATACCTGTTTTTTCCACAGCTGGTTCACATTACTTCTTTGGACATGCTAGCCTCCATACAATTAGCCTGTGCTATTCAGATTTGCACTTGCACTTTGTTTGGGGTGGGGGAAGTAACAGCGCCTCTCTTCCTTAAGGAAAGCTTTACTATTGCACCCATTAACAGCTAAAGGAAACTGTCTCCAAGTCAAAGTTACAAAGCACACAGCCTATAAGGCTGTGTATAAGAAGATTAAAGCACAGCCTGTTTCAAATTTCCTAAGCTTGAAAAAACGTATGGCAAAGGCCTCACAGGATTGGAGAACCCACTCATTCTTGAAGGTCTAATTAAGCAGTGTTATGAAATAAAAGCACACAGGAAAAGGGAGACATTTAGCATCGTAATCTCTACAAACCCACAAAAGACACCCCCAAAATGGAAGGAACGCATGCAGTTTTCTGCTAACCTGTGGTTTACTAGAGTGCTCTAACTTGAAGTGCAGTAAGTAGACCCAAACTTTCAAGTTCTTTCCTCATAAAAGGCATAAAGCCTCATAGGCTGACTGTTATTCAAGACTGATTTCCTCACTAGCTGCATGACCACTGCTCACCTCCTCCTCTGTCCCATAGCTCTTGACAAGATCTTCAGCTATACCATTTCCTACTGAATCTGCACATTTGCAAATAAATGCATAAACAGATATTCCTCACTAAACTCCAGACTAGTACCAAGCATTCACCTTATAACTTTTCTTGTCCTGGAAGTATGTTCTGCTATCACACTAGAGCTGTTAAAAGGCACAATCAAACCCCTCACAACATTAGAATGAGGGCAGAAGGATGCACAGACTTACACCAGCATTGCTAAAAACAAACCTTTCAAGAGAAACAAACAGGAGCTCCTACAGCATTGTGGCTTTCCGTCTAATCTACACTTATGTTAGTGAAGTCGTTGCAGACATCATCCAGGCTTCACCATGCAAGAGAAAGAATTCTCTTACCATAAGCAATGATGCCAGGATAAAAGGAAGAGCAAGAACCCAGAATTAACCTATTGCAACTGAGGAACACCATCCATACAATAAGCAATGTCTTCAATAAGCAATGAGGGTACCTTGTGGACACATATACCTCTAGCACAGTAGCCCCAGTAGTAACTTGGCTAACACCAAACTGGTTATGTGCAGCAGACTAACAGTTTGGGATAGTGGTCATGGCCACATGTTGCTCCACAGATAAAGGAACTGTCTGCCTCCACACCTGCGTCCGGCTTAGTGTACCTCTTTGCGAAGGTAGTACTTCTTATTCCAAAGCCCTGCAGTCATTGCTATTTATCAGTTCTCTGAACAACAGCTCATAGTCAATTCAGTCATGCATGTTTCACAGACCCACCAGAAGATGGTTCAGAGCATCCCTCCTATTTCATTGCCTGCAACTCACCTTCAGTCTCTCGGCTCGGTAATTTGATTCTGACCACAGAGGTCCTTAAAGTGTTACAGAACCCAGCATCTCCACCGTGAACACCTGATGTGGCTCAGAGCTTTCACAGAAGCACATTCTCCCCGGGACACACAAAATACAACACAAAAGATCTGCTGAAATCCCTTGGGCACCACTGTGTAGATGTGGCATGATTTGTACATGCTGTTATTCTGTAATTCTAAAATTCACTTTCTCTCCCCTATGCCCCACAAACTTTTCTCCCTTTAAAAAAATGCAGAGTGCAGCATTAGCCTCTGAAGCAGATATTTAGGCTCCTTTCCTATACATGTAACATAGTGACAATCCTGGAATGTTTAGTGTTTGTCAGGAACCACACAGGACATGCACACTACAAAACCTGCATGGAAGCACATGGGTATGATTAAGCACATTTGCAAAGGGCAACAATTTCCATGCTTTTGCCTCAAGACCCTCATCTTGCACGAAGTCCAGTAAGACAATTTCGACTTTTAGACCCCTTCTCCCAACCCCCAAGGTTGAGTAAACTTCGATCACAAGAACACTGATTAAACCCAAAGTTGTTCAGCAGTAGCCTAGTCAAGCCTAGGGATGCACACAACTGAATGACTGGCAGAAGCAGAACTGTTATAAACCAGCCTGTCTCACCCTGCTGTGACAAGCAGCAGTTCAGAATGCATATTTCAGGCACAGGAATAGAAGCAAGTGTCCTAATTACCTCTTCTCTAAATCTTTTCCTCTTGCTGCATGGAGGTCAGAAAAAACTGAGTATCAATTAGAAATGAAACACAGACTAGAAAGAGTATCAAATGCACATGATGCAACAGAGGTACTACCACACCTGCAAGGTCTGCACAAATTTGTGAAGAAATACTCTGTCATATTCTACATATAATGGAAAGGTAGGCCCTACTTGTAGTCACACAAACTAAAAAAATAATTTGAATAATATTATTTATTCTGACAGTTTTCAGAGATAAACACAGAAGCCTTTATCATCAACGAGCTCTCCACACCTAAGTCTGCTTTTCCAGACAAGTTGGTCTCCACGAAGCTTAGAATAAATGAGCTGTGTGCCAGCGGATCTGAACACACAAAAGCAACAGACCACGGGGTCACCCAATAACAAACCTAATATATCTAGCCCATTCACAATTTTCTCTTTCCTTATGTCTTAAGCATAGATTAGATAAAAAAAATAGAAAATGGTGATTCTTGTATTTTTTTAAGAAAATGACTGATGGAAACAGAGTTCCGAGCATATTTATTTCAAAAATGCCTCAGAAAGAAAATTAAACCAACACATTCTTTACATTTATTGGAAGAATTCTGTTACACTACCAAATGCTTAACAGTTATATAGTTTATCACTGGCCTACCCTATCAGTCTTCAAGTTGTCACAATGAATAATCCTTCCTATAGTTTCAGAAAAAAACCCCACCCCAAACAGCTCCCTGTTAAATTTTTAAGAATAGATGGAATAAATTACCTCACTACATTGTGCAGAAAGCTTATAAAAGACATTTGTAAGCCTTCAAGAAAGTGTTTTTATTCAACTACCTGTACGACCTGTTTGTCAGTTCCTCTGTTCTGATAGGTCTATTTCATTTCTCATTTATAGATGAAAGCAGAGACTTTTAACCAGCTCCAGAATGTAGCACCAAGAACAAATAATAAAAACAGATCTAGCAGATAAGCACCACTATACAAGGAATTGACAACAGCCCAGAACAAAGTTATGCTAAACTCTTCCTTGCGTCGCTTTCTTCAAAAATGCCAGTAAAAACATACTCTGTTGCATGTTCAAATGACCAGACAAGCTAGTTCACAGCGGAGTTCTTTGAAAATCAAAGTAGCTAAATAGAACAGTTTTACCACCTGTAAAACAGTACTACCTGCCTTGACCCTTTTCTTCTCTAAGGCCGCTCTCTCTCCTAAAGCTGAAAACCTCTCCTCCTTAGTTCAGACTCCAGCTTCAGCAGCTTTACTGCTACTTCAACTGCCAGCATTACACAGGAAAACACCAGTTTTAAGTAGGCAGACCATTCGGACCATATGAACATGGGATGAAACAGGTAGGCATCTTTTCTATAGGCATTCAGGCTATTTTATATACAGTTACAATTCAAAGCATATTAGTTAAAAGACAGAAAGAAGTATTTCTGAGTATACATCCTCTGGTCTTAATGGGTCTCCACCAGTTCCACTGATGGCCAGTCCCACTTTATGAAGTCAGCAGGCTAAATATACTGTATGACAAACACACTTTCACTGCTTAGGTACAATCAGACATATAACCCACAGTAATTTCACTGACAACATGACAAACTCACCTCATCGTCACTGTCTGACGTCTCAGAGTCTGAAGATGCTGTAGGTTTGCTCACAGGTGGCTCCTTTTCTTCAGAGTCACTGCGTTTCCGTTTGGCCAATGACAAGAGCTCCTGGTGTGAAAAACCGCACATTTATTTTAAAATGTCATAATTAGTTTTACCAATCCAGTTCAGTGGATATGCACCTTCTCTGTGATATTTGAGCACAACCCAGTAACATGATTATCCCCACTGACTAAGGAACAAAGTCTACTTATGTTTCATAAATATATCTATACACACACACACAATTTTAATACAACTGGATGCTACAGAAGGATTTTGGGGATAACAAGCTATAAGAAGTAAAGACTACTACCATTACTTTCTTGGTATAAACCACATGAGACGAATCACTTTCAGAGTCATGTCCAGGTCTGTTTTATTTGGATTGGGTAATAATTCAAAAACACCCTAACTAGATTGTGTAGCATTAACCCAAAAAGCCAAATACTACTAGACAGCAGCTCCTCCTTCTAAACAAAAGAGATGTTTTCAGTTATACACTTTGAAACCGAAATACTTTAGGCATCACCACAATGTCATGGCTAATAATATTTAGTCAGCCTGTTCAAGTCCTTTTCACTGTCCCTACACATGACAGAACGTACTTAAAGCTTTGGATAGACGCAGAACAGGCATCAACCTCAAAGTTTGTGAAACTAAGTAGAGCTGTTCTCCTCCAAAGGAAGCACTGTCAAAGACAACACACACCAGCAAAAAGAACTAAATGGCTCTCAAATAATCTCATCATCTGCTGTTCATAGGTTGTTCAGATGACAGAAGCAGTACTACAAAACAAACATTTCTGAAGCTGCTACTGTCTTTGTAGTCCACAACAGATAATTTATTCTTAAAAACATTGCTTTGGGGTTGACGAACCGTAGCTGTGAGTAGAAATACAGTCACACCAACTTCTGCAGTCTTGGGAAGTCAATACTAGATTGGTTTGCATTAGTTTCACAACTGGAAGATTATCTCCACAGCAAACGGATTACAATTTAGTACCTCAAATGAGAACACAAACACTGCAGAAACTGATGGCCTAGGCTACTTACCAACAAAGAAACCTTCCATTAGTAAAGGCATTTTACAAACCTTTCTCTGAAGAAGGCATACAACATCAACAGAACACATTTGTAGAATTAACAGTTCTCTTCAGGAAGCTCCTGATGTTTTCTACAATCTTTTCTAGAATTTCTCTCTTACAACTGTCTCTAAGTAGTCCTTCAACCCAGACTACCTCTCTGGATGATATCTTGGCGTGTTTACCACTACTTTTATTCCAAGCAATTTTCCTTCTTTCTTCCTACCCTTGTCCTGTTTTCCAAGATAATATATTAGAAAGGCTCCTACTCCTTTGATTCAACAAGCCTAGATTGCCAAGGGAAGCTGTCAAACATTTAACCTACAGGGGCCTCACTCAGTATACTCTCATAGTATACTCTCATCCTTAAATCACACCACAAAAACATTGCTCCCCTGCTCCCTCATCTTCACCCTTGCACATACACATCCCTGCTGTTACAGTTGCTACAAGCAGCTCAGCAGAGGACAAAACACCTACTGCTTGGGTACAGCTGCAGAAGCATGCTTCCAGTGAACGATGGAACAGATGCAGAACCATACGGTTATTCCTACCACCATCACTCTGATTGCCTGATCTATTCTAGAGCTAGTCCACCTCCTTCTATTTTCAAGCCCTGAAGAAACTACCAAACAAATATCCTAGTGGTGAGATGCTGGCAGCTCTAAAGACTCTAGAGGCATGCAAGATCAACAACATCAGGGCATGCAACATCTGCTCCAGTATACTTGTCTAACAGAGCCTCCGATTTGATTTTTGTGACACTCCAAGCTGCAAAGCTGCAAACCTATTTTTGAGTGTTTGGGAAGGCTTTTTATTGCAACATAACAACAACTTCTGTATTAAAAACCCTGAAGGTCCAGCACGTAAATTACATCGGACATGTAGGCTTCAGCATATTTAGCCAGCCAAATTTCTCTCCGGAACAAGCACTGCCATACAAGCTGTAACACACTTTACCTATAATGTCTTTATTTACCATTTGAATCACATCACCACCACCTGCTACACCGAAAGTTGAGTCTTTGAAAGCAGCCCCCTCCAAAGAGGAAGGCACCTCCTCTGCACCCCTGACACGGTTCAAGTGACACCAGACATCGCACTTCCAATCCCAGGAAATGCCCTAATGATAAACAAATACCTCCCCTTGTTGTACCTACAGCCTCCTAACCCCATGCGGTTTCCCCCCAGCAGACCTCTCCCCCAGTTCCGTCGCTCCGACCGAGGAGGGAGCATTAAACCCGCATCAAACCCCCCTCAAGCCCACCCCGGGGATCCCGCCTGCCCCGAGGGGCTCACCGGGCCGGCGGGAGGCAGGGACCTGACACGCTGCTCTCCCGGCGGGAGAAAAGCGGCACAGAAAAGTTACCCCAGCCCTTTGGGCCTCTTCCCCCGCTCCCCGAGGGGTGACGACCGCCTTCGGCCGGGCCTCGCTTCTCCCCTCCTCAGGGCCCAGCCACCCCGGAGCATCGCCCCTCCGTCCCGCCGCCCTCCTGCGAGCACCGGGCCCGCTGCAACGAGCCAACCCCCCCGCCCGAAACCCGCCAAGGCGGGCCGCCTGCCAGGGGCAGGCCGGGGATCCGCCGGAGGAGAGAGCTCGCTCTCCTCGCGGAGGGCCCTCATCGCGCTGAGGGAGAACGACGGCGGCGCGTAACCCCCTGGGCCGGGGAGCGAAGGAACGAGGGGAGGGATTGGCGGAACCGAGCCCCGATCGCGGGCCGGAGATCCCAGGCCCGAGCGGTTCGGACCGGGCCTCTCCCGCGCGCACCTGATCTAGGTTCTCCTCGCTACCGCTATCCTCCGTATCGGAGTCGATAAGGACGCGGCCTTTCCGCTTCTTCACCATGGCGGAGCCGGCTTTTCCCACCCCCCCCCTCCCCACCCCGGCGCCGAACGGCGGCGGCGGCGGCGCGGCGCTTCACAGCGGCCCGGCCTGCCCCGCGCCGCCCGCCCGACCGGACACAAAGGGCACCGCGCATGCGCACCGCGCCGGGGCGGGAAGGAGGGCGGGGCCGCCGCCCCTGAGGGGAGAGGGGCGAGGAGGAGGCGGCAGCGGCCGGGCGGCCGCTGCCGCCTCCTCCTCGCCCCTCTCCCCTCGGCCGCCTCCTCCTGGCCCCTCTCCCCTCTAGGGGCGGCGGTGGCGGCCCCCATCGCCCTTTATTTTCGCTGTCCCACCGACGTGTTCCTCACAAACAGGCACCTTCCCCCCCCCCCAGCTTCACGCTAAAGCTCTTTGCGAATAAACCGCTCGGCACCGTGTAGCGACCTCTCCGCGCCCGCAGCGGCGGAGGGAAGATTTCGCCTCCTTCTCCTCCGCCGGTGAAGGCGGGAAGCTCGGTTAGTTACCGCCGACGGCGGAACCTTGAGCGGAGCGGTGCTTGTTTTCCCGCCGGGCCCGGAAGCGCTGGGAGGCGGCGGGAAGGTGAGGCGGTACCTCAGCGCCTCTAGGGAGCGCCTCGGTGACGGAGCGGGGAAGGGAAGGTGTTGAGGCGGCAGCTTTTGTGGAGAAGGTCGCTACCGCCTGTCGCCGTCGTCCCGGCCTCGCCTCTGCCCTGCGGGTTCGGTGGAAGGCGGGCGGGAGCCGAGACCGGTGCCCAGGCCGCGGCGCGGTTGCCTGAGGGCTGGCGGTGAGGCGCAAGGGAGAGCGTCGCTGGAAGCCGAGGTTTTGTAACCGCCGGGCGGTGAATCGGTGCTGGCGTTAGATCGGCGTGCCGGTAAAACCTTGCGTAGGGACAACAATCGGGCGAATGTAAAAATGTATTAAAATTTCCCGTTTTCTTCTGCTTGGTACTCGGAGGGAGCAAGGACGAGTCAGTGCTGAGCGGGGTTCGGCTTAACTGCGGGCTGCGGCTTTTCGGGGCCTTTCCTTTCTGCTGGGTTATGCTTTGGTTTGGGACGGGTTTGCCGGTGGGGCCCAGAAATGGACGGGGTCACTGTTCAGGCCCTTGCTGCTTTCCTGGCGTGTGCTTCACCTCAGTCCCAGGGGGGCATGGAAGCCCTGCGTATGGGATTTCTTTTTTAGGAACTCGCGTCCTACCTTACTGAGTGTGTGACAGAGAAAATGTGAATTCCTTCAATGCAGTTTTAGTCCACGGTGCATAACTTAATCGGAGTATGAAAGTAATAGTAGTGAATTTTACCATGAGTGAAGGAAGATAGGTGGCATATAGAGAATATGCGTGGGGTGACGGGCTCCAATCTTAACAGAGAAGATAAACTGATTTGACATCGGTTTAGGATTTATCCTGTGGCAAAAACCAAACACACCTCCTACCAACTCCCCTCCCCTCCCCCCCCCCCCCAGCCCCAACCCAGGCAACTTGTCTGTCTAATTTTATGGGTAAGTGAGAAATAGCCTTTGTACAGAGCATTGAACATTAAGGCTCTCCCTTATGAATTAAAGAATAGCAGTGTGGCATCGCTGTTCCTACCAACAGTGATGTAGACAGAAGCAAACAGAAGGTTTTTAGAATTTTTCCAAAGCTTTGTAAAAAACCCTATTGAATCGCAGTCTCTTATGTTAAGTTCTTTGGTCTTCGCAAACCTCTCTGTAATTCTAAACAAGATACGTTGAGGGGGGCAAAGTGCTGGATGATTTATGGAGAAGTATGTAGTATGGCTGCTGTAGGACTTAATATCTGAAAAGTCTTGTCATCTGTGGCTGCCAGATGAGACTGCCATTCTGGTCCATATGGCAGCAGGGTCTACCTATTGTGAATTAGTGATTTTCTTGCAGGGATAATACTTTACAATTATATAGATGCCATCTTTTAGAAACCTTCTTCTTGAGGTTGTTTTTGCTGGTGTTAGTCATAGTACCTAAACTTACTTACAGTGAAAGGGATGAAGAGGAATTTCTTTTTTTCTATTTTCAGTTTTATTTGAAGTATTTTACTTCGTTTTTCTTATTTGCATGGGTATTTCACATCACAGGGAGGGGGGAATACATAGGGTGGAAATCATTAAGTAAACTAGAACTCTGAGGAAGTGTAATACTTGATGTTATTTTTTATTTCTTTTTCTGATGGCTTAGATTTCTAGCTATTATCTGTTTTAAAAATGAAACAGTTTTACAAACATCCTATATGTAATTTTTTTAATCTCTTCTCTTTTTCATTAAAGGTGGAGATAAACTACACTAACTAAAGTAAGATAGCTCTGGATACTAATTTTGCTGTTAAATTAATTTCAAACCCATTAATTGCCTTGCTGGAAGTGAATTCAAGTTTACCAATATGGCTCTGACTGTTACTTTGCTGAACAGTGCTTACTTATGTGGTAGATGCTGCAGTCACAAAGTTTTGCACCCCTTACTTGGACCTCTCCTCAACGATTTCATGTCAAAATTATATAGCAGCTACAGGAGGCCAGGGTCACAGCCTGAGAAAAAAACGTCTTGGGAAAATACTGATTTCAGTTTTAAGAAGGGCATTAATTTCTTAAAGACTCAGCTAAGCTTGCTGAAAGAGGAGACCAAAGATTACTTGATAGGACCTGGAGGCTATCCACTCAGTCAGTACCTGCTGGAACAAACAAAGGTGTTGTGGGAGTTTCGGAGCCAAGAAGATTTAAATAAATGGGTTATTTCCTCTGATGTAGAGATTGGAGGGAAAAGTGAAGTTTACCTCAAACTGGGTAGGAATAACCAGGCTGCTCTGCTGTATGGAACCATCAACACGGAAGTGCCTCGTGATGGGGAGACGAAATACAGTGGATATTGTAGTATGAGAGCTAAACCGCCAGTGGTAAGTACAGCTTCATGTTTGCATAGCTTCTGTTGCTTAATCGGAGAGCATTTTTATGTAAACCCAGTGACAACAAGAGGACTGTTGTTTACTGCAGTTGAAACTGATCACTTTCAGGAGTACTAGTTATTCCTTCAGGGATGTAATAGCTGCTGTGTCCTTTGACCTGGAAGGAACTTTTTCTTGGATTTTGTTTTCCTGTCTTAGAAGAGGAATAATGTATGTTTGATCATTTACTTATGTACAACAGGGCACCCACTCATTAAGACAGCCCTGTTTTCAGCCTCCTTGCAAATGAAGCTCTGTAATGAACCTCTATAGCCCAAATTAATATGATTAAAATAGATTATGTCTCTAAATTTGAAGTTAATTGAATGTATCATAAGGACAAATTGCCTGGGCTTTAACTTGGCCTATTCGTCAGACTTGGTTTAGGGGAATGAGCTCATCTTTTTTTCTCACAGGAACAGAAAATAATGCTTTGAAAAGTACTTTTTAATAGTCTTGACTCCTACTGTACATCAGAAAAAGCAAGATGCAAATCTTCGATAGCTCGGAATTGACCAAAATGGAACCAGAAATGGATGTTCTTGTTATTGATACTTCTTGTTTCATCCCTTATTTTTAAGCACCTTTAAAAGCAAAGGAACATTTTGACTCAGTGTATCAAACGCTTAGCTTTTTAGTCAGTTCTGTTGTTTGTGACTTGCCACAAGTGCACAGGTAAAATCTTTTCTGGGCCAGAAACTTGGAGAGCAGAGAATATGAGTGAGTAAAATGAACAGGCAGATGAGAGGCAGATGAACACTGATTAATATGGTGGCACTGGGTCAGAGGAACGCAACAGCAAGTTGAATCTCAATGAGAGTTAAATTCCCTGGACTGATACTGACTTGTGCAAATGTGACTCAAACTTTCACCTCCTAATTCTGAAGTATTGGAGTGCATCAGTCCATCTTTATAATGCAGTTTGAAATCAGAGGGTGAAAACGTAAATAAAAAGGCTTTTCTTTATTTAAGTAAAAAGGCTCAAAACTGGCAAAGCCATAAAATAAAGTAGTCATAGGCCTTGTATTAATGTATCGATGATCTATTCATCTTATTACTGATGAGTTGGTAGAAGGACAGTTGATAGGTAACCATAGTAGTGCTGTAAATTAAAGGGGAAACCTCTGAATTTTTGGTGCTAATTTTGACTTGGTTTAAGCAATCCTGGGCAAGAATGGCCCTGACTCCTGCTGCCTCATTGCTCCAAGTGACCTCAGTGTAACTCTGTGTAGACTCTTGGATCTGCCTGTGTGCAAATCACAACACCGGGACTTTTAAGATCTTGGGAAAAAATGCAGTCGAGAATTAGACATGCTTGCAATCCATATAATTATGCACAGTTAATGACAAAAAGTGTTGGGAAACATTAAATGCTTCCAGTGCTTATGTCAGTCTTCAATAAGGAAAGTTACCACAGGGGATAAATTATCCCACTTCTTCAATTTCTTGTAATTGCCTCTGCATAATCTAGTACTGACCACAGAATATTAAACTTAATGAACTACATAACTAGTGATCCATCACTACAGTGTTTGTGTACTTGCCTGGTAGGGAATTTGGTCCTAGGAAGCAGGTCTGATTTCTGATAGTTACAAGATTGCGGTTATAATTAAAGCATGAGTCCTCAGAGTGGTAATACTGCAATTTGTGGGCTCTGATACAGTGCTGAAGGAAATTCAGTGCGATCAGCAACTAGTATGATGAATGAGTAACCCAGTTTTTAGTATGTTACAGTAGATATTATTTGACATAATAATGAGGACAGTGATCAAAGCAATAGTGCTCTGTTCTTCAAAATGGAAGTTTCCCTCTATTAAGGAGGAATAATTCTATTTTTTAATAATTTGTAGGGATCTTTTGCTAGGAAGAAGTATTATGACTGGTCAAACTTCAACAGTCTGTATTTACGTGTCCGTGGCGATGGCAGACCTTGGATGGTAAACATTTATACAGACCCTTACTTCTCTCATCAAAAGGATGACCTCTACAGCTACTTCATGTTCACCCGAGGAGGCCCATACTGGGAGGAAATAAAGGTGAACTAATGAGTCTTTCAAACTAACGAGACTGTCTTGGGGGTCCGGGCCATAGCTCTCTGGAAGGGGAATTCTTTCAACAGTCACAGTTTGTTGCTATTGCTGTCCATTCAACAGTGTTTCTGTTATGTATCCTTATACAACAGACGTGTGCCTTTGGCTTGGGAATTCCAAAATCGTAAATCACTGGATTGTGGGAGGGCACACTGTGTCAATTGTATTAAAGATTTGATCCACTATACGTTCACGTAATCACCTGATGTTAGCTATTACTGGAGTAATAGAATAGAAACAGGGATTGAAGCTTAGCAGGTGTTGCCAGGAATATTCTCTGTGATAACCATTTTTTCTGGAATACAAATGGACGTAGGCTGGTGTAGGATTTGTACCCTGTGACAGGATTTGCTTAACCTGCTGACTCGCTGGAGCCAGTTGGAGATTCAGAGGTGTGGTTTGTCATTAATGGCCTTTGAACCTGTGACACAGTAATTTTTGTAAGAAGTGGGAGTTTCGGCTCTTTGCTGATGAAACTTGGGGAACTTTTGTAATTTGCTGATGCCAATGTTAAGGAGGTTTGCAAATCCTTGTGAATTGGCATCGAGAGCTTCACAATACCATTGTCCAATCATGCAAGAACAGCTCACTGTTTCACAGGTGAGGAGTCAGGAGGATGAATATCGGTGTGTTGTTGCTGGCTTGCATGTTTTCCTTTCACCCTCACCAGCCAACCCTCCCATTTTCTACCTCTTATTGCAGCCCCTCCTCTTCGTTGCTCCCACTACATTCAAAGTCATTTTTACATTATTCTGAACGGCTTTTATAGAGTACTGCTGCCTTGGTATGAAGTTTGCACTATGAAATACACAGCTTGGGTACAGCTGAGCTGTTGATATACATGCATGCTAGACCATTCATTAATTTCTGTTTTATGTTGACATGTTATTGGAAGGAAATGTTCTCGATGTAAACAGCCACCCTCTGCTGCAGCCTCTCGTTGTGTCCTAACAGGGTAACAGTCCTGCACGATGGCTACAAATGGCCATCACAGAACAGTGTGGGCCTGGAGCTGGCTGCGAGTGGCCAATGAAAGGGTTAATGTGGCCCATTTCTCTATGCCAGTTCTATGCACCCAGCTAATGCTGGTACCAGATGTAGCAGAGTGTCATTTCATTTACTAAGGCAGGCTTTTTTTTTTTTTCCTTAAGTTTTTATGTTAGGTACTGGTGACACTAAAGTCTGGTTTGGTTTTGTTTTGTTTCTTTCAGATTCCATTCTCCAAATTCTTTCTCTCCAGTCGGGGAAGAGTCCAGGATCAGCAACATCCTGTCTGGTTAGACAAGGCAAGTTTTCTATAGGCTTTATCTGTCTGAAATTTCCTTTAAGATTGTATTGTCATGATGTAATTTACAAATGTTTGTGAATTTGAAATTGAAGGGCCTCTTCTTGTTATAAGGTACTTATTCTTGTGCGCTTATCTTTGCATTTAAATTATCCTACTTTGTGATAGCAGCGTCAGTTTATTTCAAAGGAGCTCCAAAAATATTTTTAAGAGGTCTATATAACCAAGAAACAAAAACTCACTTGGCTCTTCAAAAAAACAAAAAAGATTTTTTTGGTGGTTTTTTTTTTGTTTTTTTTTTTTTTTGTTTTGAGGAATGATCAAAGTGACTAAGAAATCTAAAATGCCAGTTAGCACAGTACTGCCAAAAATAAAAGTATCATAAACTTTCTTCCTGACAGAAGACTGTCAGGGATATCGTGTTGTGAGATTTTGTTTGAGGAGGTAGTGTATCAGTGACCTTGATGGTGAGCAGTAAACTGATGTATTTATAGGCTCTTTTTTAGTTTTTTTTTCAGGCTTCCTAGTCTAAGTATTAAGTAAATATGTTGAGTATTTTTTATTTTATTTCTGCAAGTAGGTAGACTAATTCACTGATTCACACGAGGAGACATGTTGGAAAAAATTGTTTCTGTATCTTTTTTTTTTCTTTTAAATTTCAGTGACCTTCCTGCAATGTAATTAAGGGCAGCTTAGTACCCAGTGAGTACCAAACAGAAAACAGCGTTAGAAATATATGTGGGGAGAAAATAAAAGGCCCATTATTTTAATCAGTGTTAGTCACCTGGAACGTTGCATTCAGTTCCTAACTGCTGTAATGAAAAAAAAAAAAAAAAAAAAATTTAGGAAATATTTGAGGGCAATTCAGTGATTGGCAGCATGAAAACAATCTGGTTTAAAGCAGAAGTTGAGGCTGTAGAAAGCAAGTATGAATGATATGAAGAAGGTGGATCAACTACAAGAAAAGATGTGCTTTATGGAAGAAAGTTGTTATAAAAGGCCTATGTTTAAATACAGATGCTGAAGAATTTATCAGGATTTAGAATACAGTCATTCAAAATTGTGAATGAAAACATAAAGTTGTATATGGGGTGTTTAAAAATATTTACCAGGAGTTAAAGGGTCAAACCAGTACTTGATCTAAGCATCCTCCACTAAATTTTCATTCCTTGTTATCTTATGCTTAGTATTTCACAGTGGAAACAATGCATTTGCATATAATATGAAGTGTAATTTTACATATGTATTTTAAAGAATCCTAAAAATAGGGGAAGTGGCATGAAGGCAATTGAAGAAATCTTGACAAAATGTCTTGATCCCTCATGGTACTACTATGTGTTTTCCCAGGAACCAGGAAAGGCCTTATTAAACAGGAATAAAAAAGTTAGGAAACAGCCAGTGTATCTAGGTCTTGCCAAGAAATAGATTCTTCAGAGCAGAGAGTTTAGGTGACTCCCGTAGTCACCTGTAACACTATGAACCAGGAAGATGGAGCTTTAAAAACTCTCCAGGCTCCACAAGCCGAGGGGCTGATTGTAGAGCTGGCTTCTGGGTAAGAGATGGCATTTAAAACATTAGAATGATCGGAGAGGAGCGTTGGTGCATTTAATTTCTTTAGCTTTGTTCTATTATTTATTTAGTATACATTTGCAATATATTTTTAGCCTCAGCCTACAATTGTTCAACTTTATTTGACACATCCTAGGCATTATTTTCCTGCATGTACAGCAGTCCTTAAAATCATGGGTGCAGCTCAGACCTGTGCTTGCAGCAGCTGGAGTTTAATAGGTGGCCTGCCACTGGTGACCCAGCTTGTTCTGAGAACTGCTGACACTGGAGTCTCCAAGAAGTGATTAGTGACATGTAAGAGCTGAAAGTGCTTTCAGGCAGGCCACAGGCTAATAGGAAACATGCCTGAGCCCCCAAAATCTTCATGGAATTTATTAGTTAGAATAAATTTATTTATTTTTAAATTGGAATAGTGGTGGGGTAAACATTAGGGGAAAGGAATAAGGAGTGTTCTTGTATTTAAGAACACTATTCTAATTAGGAAGCAGTGGCTAGGACCCTTGACTTAATGTAAAACTCAGTAACAAAGTTTCATGCGTTTTAAAATGTCTGGTTTGGTGCACTTCTGTGCTGTACCAGGTGTATGACTTGATCTAGAATGAAAGTTCTCCTCTGTCCTTAATTACATTCTGTTTGTGTTTCCTGCTCGCAAAAGAATTGTAAGAGACTATGAAAACGTGTTTGTACACCCAGTTGTGATGAAACTGGCCATACGCAAACCTCAAAGGATACAAATTGCAGTGTTGCTTTGGGCTCAGAGCATTTTTAATAAAGGGTTCAATACAGTGGTAGAAAGGCAAATATGAAGGAGTTTTCCATCGGGGTCTGTATTGAAAATGTGATATTGAAATGTTCAAGCCTTAAGAAATGCTGCTGTATTTTGAACAAATACCAGTTTAAAGTAGATAGCCATGAATTGTTTGTAAAATATGGAACCGGTAGATATGATGGTGGTTGATTATAACATTATATAAATACCATTCTAATGTATATATCTTTTAATTAGATTAGTACCCTTGGATTCACAATTGGAGATAAAGTAGATGGTCCATTCCAGCTGGAGATTGATTTTATTGGCCTGCTGAACGATAGAGCTCATACAGAAGAATTTGCCTATGAAACATATGAGAAGGTCTAAGTTGGGGTGGTGTCTTTTGGGACAGTCATCAGATGCTTGGTTCACTTTTACAACACTTTTTAATGTGTAGCTTAAAGCAACTTGAAGATTCCATGTAAACATTAAAGAGATAAGTGCATGAAGCGTTGGCTGTAGTAATCTGACTAAAGTGACACTGCTGGCATCTTCAAGCTGCCAAATAGAGAATCCTGGAGAGACTGTACATACATGGACTGGAACACAGCCTGAGGAGAGTTGGGATGCGCTCTTACAAAGTAGTAACTGGTGACTGGCTTAGTTTTGGCTTCTGTCCTGACCTTTACAGAAATAAAAGTATTTCACGAGCTTGTTGTAGTTCTTTTTTGTACAACACATTCATTTTCTATGTTATATGGTTTGTAGGCAGTTGTAAAACACTCACATCTGCTAGTTTTAAACTGGAAAAAGCATAATGAGAATTAATACCCTGAGGAATGGTGCTTAAGTGTGACTCAGCTGCTGAAATTTACACAGAGCAGCACCAGAAGTGGAAAAGGCAGAAGTATTTCAACCTTTAGCTTTGGCTCCTCTGAATAACTAAAAAAAGAAAAAGCTGCTGCTGCCAAGATTGAAACAGTAGCTATGTGGCAGGCTTGGCTTTTAGTTTAGAGCTGTTGATGATAGTCCTACAGCTTTATAGAGCAAAGGGGGTTGAACAGAAGTAGTAGTGCTCCAAGGGTGGGTTGGGGGGAAACCCCCATTGCTATCTGCTCCCTGAGGAGGCACAGCTCAGCTTAATCAGCACCATTACAGGGCAGATCAGATCACACTTCTGCTGTGTGTAATTAGCTTAACTCAGCTGTACTGGAAGAAGTCACAGCCTCAGCTGACAGCATAGAAGCTCAATACCTCCCTTTTTCTGAGAAGTCCATTTTTTGGTAATTTAAGAAACACTTTAAAGAACAAGTGCTGAATGGTTTCATTTCAGCTATCACAAACAGTCTAATCAAAGCACTGACCTCCACTGCAGTGACCTTGTTTAAGAATGGTTTACAAATAATAAATGTTCCTGTATTTTATGTGGAAGAGGCCACAATAAAGCAAGCTGAAGGAGTGCCTTGTACTATCATTTTCCTCTTACACAGAATTAAATAGCTTAAGAGCAAAAGAGGGTGGTTATCATTTCTAAAGATACCAGAACAAACATGCTTTCATAAAGCTGTAGGCAGGCTAATCAGCAAGGAAAGCTAGTCACAAAAAAAGACACAGAGTAGTAAATACAAGTGTGAGCAAAACTAGTGCTATGCTAAGGATGTAGTTATACATAGTACACTAGATGAGATAACCAGTGATAAACAGGGTATATACAAAATATTTATTATTTCCCCCATTAAGTTTATAAAAAAAATTGCTTGTTCTTGACACTTGATATAAATGCATGTATTTGTTAGGACACTAAATTCACTGAAACAATTATCTGCTCAAAATTCTAGCTGAGATTACAACTGCTAAATTACCTTTCCAGCTCCATCCATAATAAATCCAGAAAGATTTTCTGCATATTTTTTAAAGTAACAACAACAACAGCTTTTAAATCTAAGGTATTGAATGTGCCTCAACACTACTGTAACCTCTTTTAAGCGTCATAGAGATGAAAAGCATAAGAATTTTGTTAACATCTGCTATTTACCATAGAAAGGAACAAAACAACCCTAACTGTTCAAAGCATCCAGCTGGCAATTTGTAAAGCCACTTTTCAGTTGTGAGTTTTTAAAAATATGGTATTTTACAATTATATTTTGCTATATGCTTTTAGTTTTCCAGAGAGCTTGTGTATTTTTTTCTTCTCTTGGAACTTCCCTGCTACTTCATAGGCATGCAATTAGAAATGCTGAATAAGTGCTTCAACTGTTGTTACAGAATAAGGACTGATCTGGAGAACAGGGCAAGCAGACATCTCCAACTCCTGTAATTTACCAATGGAACATTTTGAAGCTTACTATCTGGAGTGTCCATCCTAGTGGGTAACAAATGCATTCTGGTGGAGAAGTCTGTCCTAAGTTGCAAGGAGGCTTCTTGAGCATTGCTTTTCCACTTACATTTTCTCCTTTAACATCGTTTAGTTAAATGAGTTAGTTAAATAAAAACACTAATAAGCAACTAGAGATAGTTCTAAGCTCCTAAAAGTTCAGAACTCATCTCGTTGGGGAAGTTTATCACCAAAACATTACGCTCAGATGCATTGTAAGGTCTCATTCAATGCTTTCTGGATTCCACTAGCTAATAGCAACCTGAACCATACACAGACAGCACAAATATTTACAAGACAGGAACAATATTTACAGTGATTTCTTAGATATTTCTTATTCCTCCTAATCCACAGATAGTCCTCTACGGTTTCCGAGAGCCTGAGCCTTTTTCTTTTTTCTCTCTTGCTCATGTTTCTCACGCCTTTCTTCCCTGAAGGGGAAAAAGAAGAGACACAGACCATATCAAGTTATATTAGAGGTAGATACACAAGCAACCAAAGGAATCTGAAGCTGACCACAGCTTAACATCTGTTTAACCGGTGTGCTGCATTTGCCATGGGCAGAGAAAACAGTACCATTTTGGATTGAATCCTAACATTCAGGCAAATACTTCTGCTTAGACATACAGGTCTAACATTCAAGGTAGTAACATGTCAATATTCACAGCTTCTTCCAAGGTGAAGGTAAGTCTCCAAACGCTAGAACTGATAGCTTTCACAGAATAAAAGTGTATCGGATTCAGAGCTGCCCTCTTTGTTGGCCTTCCTGTTACTAGACAGACTACTGGAGGCAAAAATTGCTTTTATATTCAAGTATTCTTTCCTGAACTGCATATTTAAATCCTAAAAAGGCAAATGAGTCATCATATTATTTTAAATAACACTATTCATAAAAAGCTAGTGGTGTACTGACCTTGTCTGGAGATGCGGCTGTTTGTAACCTTTCTTACATGCAGAGACGTTGCTACCAGCAGACTTATTTGGGACAGTATTTTCTTTAAATTCTCCCCAAGGCCTTAGTCGTCCTACAATTTAGGGGCAAAAAGAGAGACTATTGAATTACTAATTTAGTAATTGTGTGCTTAACTTCTTTTCATGAATTTTATACTAGCTAGCCCGTGTTTTGCTGGTTGACTTTAAGGTAAAATGCCTCTTCAGCTGTATTACCAGTTTCACCAGCCCATTCCCAAAAAGCAGTTTTTCTATAAGTAGTAACAGGTGACTGTACTCATAAGTAACACCCACCACACAAAGTTCAGCTTCTCACACAACAGTGCACTTTTTAAAGAAAATAAAAACAACCCTCACTGTGTAAGGAATATCTCATATTTCCTGTACATACATCTATTCAGTGGAATACAGGGATGTTTATTATTATATTACGGGCTTTTGGTCATAAAGATTTATTCTTCAGTAGGGAGGCTCTTAAAGCATATATCATACAGAAATTTAACAATCAGTCACTCCACAGACTGGGAATCCAGAGGGAAAGGGAAAGGGACAGGAAAAGAGGCTGAAAACATCACTATCATGGTTTGTATCAATGCCTTACTTCATGAGCAGTTGAGTGCAAAGGGGCATGACTAACACCGACTGCACAGGATCACAGTACCTTTGTGTGGCTGATACCGAAGGGGCCTTGAGAGACTTGCTTTGAGGTCAAACGTCTTCTTTGTGCTTGTGGGTTCTGCAGCGTGAGCTGCAAACTTGAAGGGGGTGATAACTACAAAAGGCATCAAGATATCATACTTAATTATAGCAGCAGAAACATCACTGCACAAAGCAAGTTGGGAAGTGCCTGCACAGACCACCTTACAACTATCGAGACCAAAGAGCCATTAAATGCTTACCATCTGCTACCTCTACAGACAGAATTGCACAAACACAGCTCACTTGAAATAGGGAGCTTTCAGGTCTGGAGAGAGCAAGAGTTGTAGAATATCAGCCCTTTTGCTCTGATTATGCTATGCAATAGCATATATAACTCCATGTATTTTTCTAGTCCTTCAGAGCAAAGCGTGTTTCCTAGTCTCTATGCTTAGTTGGAACCAAGTGAATTTTCACATCAAAAAAAGAAACATTCTTCCAGAACACACCAGCTTCACATCAGTAGCGGAACTTTTTTTTCCCCCTAAAAACCATCAATATTGTCATACAATAAGACAGGCAACTCTGGGTTCTTGACCTGTGATAATGTAGAGCTGTGCTGGTGTAGAGATCATCAGTAATCAGAAGACTTCTGCTGCTTCTCACAGAGTTTTACTTCCCGAGTTAATCAGGGTTGCTGAGGCTGATAATAACAGGTTGTCCTAGAAGCCTGGTGCATGCCAATCTGGCAAGGAGAATGAGACCTCTGAGAGGACATCAGGAACTCCTCTCACTGCAGACAGGATCTCCCTGTACTTGTTATATGAATCTTTTGCTGCATACTCCCTAAAGGTCTAGAAGATTTTCTATCCTCTTTTCTGCAGGTAGCTAGGTACCATATATTTAAGTCTTAGCACCTAACCATTTTAGTCAAAACACTGGAAGCAAAAGGAAACAATGAAACTACTGCAGTTTCTAAAGAATCAGTCATTAATTAGAGAATGAAATTAAAACCTGGGTCTATATGATATTAGGTTATAAAAAAATTATATAATGATTCAATAAAATGAGTCTTGATGTGAAAAAAGCCACATATTTACCATCCACTTTACCCTTTGATGCAGTCAGATCATTATTTCTTGCATTTCCCTTGCTGTTATTATTACTCATTGCAGAGTTGCAGCTCTTCTGGTTCTCGGGTGTGCAGATCTCCAAGTATGGAGACATTCTAGATGGAGTCTTGGTAAGAGAGCGTTTATGCTCATTATCTTTTGTGGCTTCTGAGAACCTGAAAATTATTAAAAATATGAAGGCAGAGTTAGTAATTTACAAGGAATGTAATGCAGCAGAATACAGAAGGTTCTGTGTTCTACTTTTCTTACAGGTACGAAGTTTTACTGTGTATAAGATGTTCACAGCTTATGTATAAACTGCACTAAAAATACTTTTGCTGGCAATTTTCAAGTTATGAGCCATCATCAATAGCAGCAAGTAATACTAGGAATTACAAAGGACTGACTTTCTTATTATTCTGGAGAACAAAATATACTTGGATGCAACAAGCCAGTTGCTTTCTTCACCAACTGATATAATTTACTTTAGATTTGGATTCTGTAGTAAAATATTGTATGTAAATATTGTTAATTTAAAAATTGAAATTAAGAAAAACTGAAAGAAAATTAACTAACAAAACTTTAGAACACAAAGATCTACAAGAGAATGAAGCTGCAAATTTTAGTCAAAACACACAAATTACCTGCATATTCAAGACACGTGTTGTATGTATGTGTGTATATACAAACATTTTTAATGTGTATGTGTGTGTATACATGTATATATGTATAATGAAAGAAAATTCGAAATCTTGGACAAAGTAATACCCTTATCAAAAAGGTAGAGAATAAGCGGAAAGCCTGCAAGATACGGAAAGACAGTAAGTGTTGAAGAAAGAAGTATTTTGAAGGCTAGCAAGTTTATGGATGTAGTGCAGCTTTCAAGATCCACCTCAGCACATCTTTGGACAAATAGAATGGAAGCAAATTCTAGAAGTGTTGTTCTGTTTTATGTATTGCTAAGAATGAAGTAGGGCTGCAGTGAAGACAGTAAAGATTATCCAACAGGACACCAGAGGCAGAATGAATATTGTTTTCATTCGTTGTTATCTACCGAGATCAAAGATAGCATATTTAATGTAGAGACAAAGCCAGTAAGATTATGAGCTTGATTTTAGGAGGAACCTGTATTCCTGACCTTTGAATAGCAGAAGAACTGCATTGAAAAGTCCCATAATTATTTATTAGGAGATGTCAATATTAGAAGTCGCACTATCTGACTTAATAATAACAATCCCACACACACTTTTTTCAGGGACAAAAAAGTCTCAGCAGCTATAATCTTGGCATGCAAAAGTTGACAATTGAAGGTTATCAGAGAAATGGGAAGTAATACAACCAAGACCTGAGATGAACTGGGTATTGTTAGCAGGGGGTGAAGGGTAAGGGTAAATTATACAATGTCTAAATCTGAACTTCAGTCACTGTGGAAAGTTTAGTAAACTGAATAAAGTTGGAATTAGCACAATAGTTAGAAAACCAACAAAGAAACAGTAGAGACAAGGACTTTTACTGAAAAGAAAACCAGGTGAAAGGGCATTTATCAGTGGAGTACCATACAGACGGTCCTTCCAATTCCCTCTTTTAAAATGGTTTTTGTTCAAGACTTTAGAAAAATTAGTAATGAGCTGGTAAAATTTACCAATAACAAAAGTTCATGAAATATTAACATAATAGAGAATTAGATTACTGTGTAGGAATAATGAAGTGCACATGATGTTTTAAAAGGAAATGAGATGAAATTTAATAGCATTGAGTATGAGCTCATTCATATAGCAACTCCTCATGACTTTCTAGTAGTCAACTTGGTTCCCATCTGCAAGAAACAATCTGCTTATAGTAATCAATCACAAGATGAGCCCCTGCTGTGACATCGGCAGGGAGGTGGGGGTGGGAAAAGATTACCCCAAAAAACCACAAATCATGAGTCCATTGTGAGACTCACCTGGAATGCTGCAGAGTTCTGGTTAAGTAATCTCAAGATAAATTATTTCAGGTATAACAGAGACTATTAGGTTGCCTGACAAAATGGAAAACCTAACAGTAAGAGAAGAAAAATAATGTGGCTTGGTTGGTTTAGTGACGTGACAGCTGAAAGAGATGCAAGATTCCTCCACCATCAGACATCAAAATGAAGAATCAAGATAGTTACAGCACAGTAAGGCTTAAATCAACCATAAAGCTAGGCTGAAAGTTACTAATCAGAATTAGTCTCATGTAGTTCATGCTTGGAATATAAATAGTCAACTTAGCGTTGATTATTTCACATGTATCACACCCAATTGGTCACTGGTAGTTTCAGTTTGTCTTTTTACCTGACATTCATTTTGGTTGTTGAAAGGACAGGATTAAATGAAGATTTCCTAGATAAAATACTCCGATTGGCAGCGTTCAGACAACTGCGTGGTGAGCGCCGGAGGTTATTAGGAGTGCAGGTGGCGGAGAATCTGCCTCTTTCTGAATTTGGGCTGAATAAAAATGTTTTGCCACTGGTTTGTTTCTAGGGAAAAGCAAATCATGAATTAGCACACTCTGCTAAAAAAAAAATTTATCAGAAAAGCAGCTAAGAGGAATGGAAAATACACAGTGAATCAGAAGCATACAGTGTCTTCAGTTTTCCCCCTTTTTTCTTTAAAAGCATATTTTAAATACAAGTCATTCTATTATTAAACTGATCTGAAAACACATACCTTAGAATTGTTATGTGGAGTGCCTTTTTCCGGTGCTCTTAAAGGATTCGATTTTTTGGCTAGCACCTGCCAAAAGTAGTTTGTCTTAAGTATACATTGATACAATGTATGCCATAGAAAAGAAAAGTGTAGTGGTCAGGAGTTTCAGTGTTACTGCCTTGGTATGGCCATTGACTTATTCATTCATATATTCATTGATACATTACTGTCACTTTTCTAGGGTCTGCCACTCTGAAAGAGGCCCTATTAGCAGCTTTTACCCAAGCAAGTGTGAAATACAAGAACTGAGAATGGGGGCCACTGAGAACAATATATGTTGCATATATTTTAAAGGAGAATCATATCCAGTCATTGGACAATGGTTCTCTAAGGCACAAAAAAGGAACTTGATATTTAAATCCCAGTCTTTGAAAAATAACCCATCCCCTTGGTTAAGTTCTGCAGCAATTCAAACGGTTTTAAACAAAAGCTCCAGGAGATCCTTCACAGAAGTAATTGTGAGGTAATTATTTTTACTCAAAAAGTTATTTGTTGGTTCCCATAACTATAACCATGTACTGTTAATATATAAAAACTTATATAACTACACAAGTGTTATACGAATAACTATATATAACTAGTTATACAGGACTGCAGTTAAATTTCAGTGATCATAACATTCCACTGCTTGTACACATCACGAGCTACTTACTGCTCTAAAGAGAACCTACAGGACTTTTACAGAGAGGTTCTAGAAATAAATGAATTCGGGAACAATGGATATCTTCCTATGTTACCCTTTACCTTGACTTCGTTGAGAGAACTGCTGCAGTTTTCAATAATTTTTTTTTTCCTCTCAAGGTACTCAGCAATAGATTCCATTTTCTTGAAGTGGGCCTCGTGCAACTTTTTGAAGTCTAAGAAGTTCCAAAAAAATAAGAAGAGTCACATCTCTGATAAGCTCCTAAAGAAGTTTACTACTTAATAGGAGAATCTTGCAACACCTATCATTATGGCCTCAAAGAAAATATAACGTGTCCCTCTCATTAAAGACTGTATACACAAGTAACCAAACAGTATGAAATAGAATCTACTTCACCAGCTACACAGCCAGTTACCTGATGCATGCTCTGGAGAATTATATAATCATCAAATGGTTTGGGTTGGAAGGGACCTTTAAAGATCACCTAGTCCAAACCCTAAATTCTGCAGTTCAAGAAAAAAAGAAATACTTCCAAATTTTAAACAAATGAATGTATTTTACAAAGTGATGAAAATGAGTTAATACGCAGTTATACGGCACAACAGCAGTATTTATAAAGTGAAAACTAAACAAGCAGGAGTAATAGCATGTCTTCCTACCCTTTGGTGTTTTGAAAATCATGAATGCAAGTATTATAACCAAAAGACGAAGTGTTCAATGAACCAGTTTTATAACACACATGCGAGTCATTTACTACTATGAATTTACAAGTTGGAAGATACACCTTAAAATGTAACTTTTGGGAACTTTTTTTGGTTGCTTGCATTTCAAAGAGAGGATGTTCTCTTCTTCAAGTAGAAACAGAAATTTGAGTTGTAAAAAACTCTAAGTCAAGTCTCCCTTCACACAGGCAACATGTCTATTTCTAAAGATGGTAAGTTATCTTACTTGGTGTAGTAGCCTTCATTCCTGTTTTCCCAGACCTAGACGCACAGCCTACATATAAAGGGATCTTCCCTTCTGCATGATGAGCACTACCTGGTACAGTAAGATTAGGCAAAATCATTAGAACTTCTGGAAAATATTTTAATGACATCACAATATTTTTAAAAGTATTTGTTCCAAAAAACCCCCACCTTATCTCCTCAAAGTGGGTTTAGGTTTTGAGAAATAAAAACATCAGCTGGAATAGATATGTCCTAAGTCTCTCAAAAGCCTTTTAAATGGTATGTCAGTAACAGCATGTCTCGACAAACTACAAGCCCAGCATGAATCTTACAGTCACACTAGGTTATTATCTTTTGATAGTAAAGTATTTCACAGGGGAACTTAACAAAAAACTATACTTGCGGTAAGCAAAACAATTTTAGATTCATAGGTCTTGATCTGTTTAATAAGCTAGTGTTTTTAAAATGTTGATAACAAAGAAGAAATACCATTTGGCCAGCTTTTCTGCCCACTGCCTTATATATACATATACAGAGTTTAAGGGGTTTTTTTATCATCTCTGCTCTCAGGTAAAGTATTAAGCTCATGTTCACATTTTCATGATTAAATTATATTACAAAAAAAAATAAAAATCAGGTAAAGACTTCACATCAAGTTCAATATTTGCATATCGAAAGCAAATATTTGCTTTTCTATTAATTCACATCTGCTTTAAAGTAAACTTGGATGACCTCAATATATTGAAAGAAATCCTTGCTGGAAGCAAATAATGGGGGGTTGTTGAAAGTAATTGTTGAAAAATCAACTTTTCACTAATAAATGCAGAGATAGTATTTTTTTGTCACACAGTTCTCGCTATCTGCAATTACTGAAAAAAAGAAAAACAAACCAAAGACCAGAAAGCAGTACAGGTACTTATGATTACAGTTATAGGAAGAGACGAGTACTGTGCCAACTGTCCGGATGAATACAGCCTCAACTAAAGCATCCTCTACATATTCTATTGATTCTGTTTTTAAAAGAAACTTCATTGAAGAGCCTAATTTTCTACATTAGTTTCAAAATTATAAATAGCCTCCAATAAGAATGTCCTTGTAAATTCTATTGAACAGCAAGAACATGCATAATACAGCCAAAGGACTACATACACTTAAGTCTAATAGGAGCAAATAATGGTAGGTATCTTATTTGACAGACCCACAATATCAATAAATTATCAGATTGGGCAAACTCATTTGTTCATGTCAGCTGCATGCACAAAGGAGCAGGGGAGAAATTCATATTTTCAGCGGCATCATGTTTGAAGGTCTAAAAAAGCCACCAGATAGAAAAATGATTCACTGTAATACATTCAGATATTGCTAGACAGTTTAAACAAGTTATAAAGGATTCTGTGTGTATGTCCTTTTCTACTAATTTTATTCCTGGGAAGAAAATGACACCACCTATTCATCTGCAGGAAAAGAAAAATGAAGCACGAGGAAGTGAGCTCTCCCTTTCTTGCCACTTTTTAAAGGAGCCAAGTAGCATCTCAGGGGTATTCCAAAAGGCACTAATCCTAAACGAGGTGCAAGACTCAAATACAGAGACCTTTGAGAACTCCTTCACTAAAAAAAAAAAAAAATCAGGTCCAGGGTTATGAAGTCAAAGCCAGCAGAATTCCTACATTGCAGAATTCATGGGTTTGTGTTGCAATATGTTAAATAAACAAGTACATAAACTCAAATGAGTTAGATTGTTTCCGGTATCTCCAAATACGGTACTAATCACCAGACATGCCACAAAAATCTTTGCAGGCACAATAAAATAACCAGAAGGCACATTTTAAGTAGTACAAATTATTAAACTTACTCTTTTGGAATTTTCTACTTACATTCACCTCCACTACTTTTAGTAGAAGTCTTCTCTAGTTGTTCTTTCTGCCCAGTACCCGTCCCCGGATTCTCAATAGCTGTCTTTTTAGTTACTTTTTCCTTATTTTGGAATACCTTCTGTCCCTTTTCATGCTCACCCTGAGGCACTTCGTTTTCTTTCACGTCAGAATGTTCCTGCAGTTTAAATATAGTTCATTTAAACAGTTTGTTACGACTGGATATAAAGAAAGGCTGTTGTTCTGAGAACAGTCAGTGGAACAGGTTACCCAGAGAGGTTTTGTAGCCTCCATCCTTAGAGGTTTTCAATACCAGATTAGATAAAACCTTAAGCATTGTGGTCTAACCTTATAGTTGACTGTGCTTTGATTAGGAGATTGAGCAAGAGACTTTCTGAAGTCCAACCTGAATTAACCTGTGAAATACTTATCCTGTTATTTCACAAACAGATCTAGATTAGAAAGCTTTTACCTGCACAGCTCTAATATAAAATTGCCTTTTTTGACAAAAGTTAATTATTTGCAAGTAAAAATAAATTCACTGGCTATGTTACTTTTACTATTGTAGCTCTGGTTACTCTACAATTCTCTAACTAACACTAACAGACTAACACTCCTCATTTTCTCATTTCCCTCCTCTAACTCTAAATCAGTAAAAGTCTTTCACACAGTTCTTAGTTCACCCACTACTTGTATGCAATTCTAGAGAAAAATAATTCTACCCCTATCTCACCTTGAAACTTCCCCTCCCTCAGTCATAAAACCCATCAATAAAGAACCCACTGAGAGGAGTGGGAATTAAAAAATTGTGAGGTTTAGGCAATCATCCAATTTGTGTTTTATTTTTCTATATAAAGAAAGTGAAAACAACCTTATTTTAGATAAATTCTGAAACTAGTCTAATATTCAGAATAGTATGATGAACTAGTGAAAGCAGTCTTACATTCAGATAAAGTGTTTGGAATGGTGTATTTCTTAGAGGAATTTAATTTATTTCCTTGAAGTAATGACTAACAAGTAATCTCCGTTCATTATGGAGTAGTACATAGTCAAGATAGAGAAATTCAGTGCTGTGAAGTACGGAAGAGAAGACCAGTACCACAATGTTTGCATATGAAATTCTTATACACACACATGGATATATATATAAATATAAATGTATACCACCTGCTAAATGGTGGTAGAAAAAAACCCAAACAACAAAAAAACAAGTAAGTTTAAGTTATGCTTGGGGAAGGAGGGGTGGCCAGCACACAAAACCAAGCAATGTAAATCACCTCTTCCTCATCAGAAAGCCCTGTATTTTCTCTGCTGGTATTAATTTCGTCATTGGAGTTCCTCTTTTTTCTTGTTATTTTCTTTTTACTACGTCTTTTTGTAATAAAACACACTGAATCAGGTATGATTTTCTCCTGATTGCTCAGTTCATCCAGTTCGATGGAAGCAGATGCACTTTTTTCAGAGTCCTGTAGCAGAAAAATACTGTAATGTGTAACGTATCTGACACAAACATAAATTAGATACTACAAAGAGACATTTTCAATTTTATTATTGAAAAAAGTATTTCACACAGAGGAAAAACAGGAGCATGCCATTTAGTAGCATAGTAATCCAGAAACTGGCAATATCTAGATTTCCCTAAACTTCATTGTTTGAAGACTTTAAAAAGAAGTCCTACAGTTGTTTTACTATATAGCATTTTAATAAAATTATAAAAACCTAATACTTTATATTTGAAATCTGACTTGCATGATGCTGTGACCCTCCCAGATTTGTACATTTCTGTGGAATACTCTTCATTAAAAAAAATCAGAGCCTCTTTCACGCTCGTTAAAATTAAAAATAAGCTGAAAAGGATTAGACCAGTTCCTCAAACCTTTAAAGATGATTTTAAAGGAAGCACTTAAAAGGAGACATATTTTAGAAAAAGCAGATACCAATTCACTTTCTATCAAAAATGTAAAAAGCATCACCATATCCAACAGTTCAGCTTACAGAACAGAAAACTTTTTTTAAAAGTTAAGAAAACAACACATTAAGAGATGAATAAAGGAAACATCACAATTGTGATACTTTCATTATAGTATCAGTATGAGTAAATTTTAGTAGATGTAAAAAGCTTTCTGATGAGCGTCTAGTCCCTTCCATCTAGGCATGGAAAATGAATAAAATATTTTTATATTTGGTACTGAGCAGCGTCTGGAGCTAAACAGGCAAGAATTAAGATTTGTTCAATGGAAATTAATTGTTAGTGTTCACAGAATAATTTTGTAGTGATGCTGAAAAATACATTGTTAATTTTGGCAGCCGAAAGGAAATCAGCTTTGGCTCATATAGGAGGCCACTTCAAAGCTAATATTAGCACTTCTATTTCTATCAGTACATGAGTGCATTAAAGTAAAGGGTCCATTAAGGAAAAATTATTTTTATTACAGTTCACATCATGGTAAAAAAACAACCTTCAGTACATGCCCTGCTCTACTGGTTACAAAGTTAGGTCTATCTCTCTTAAAAAGAATAGCTGATTTATCATCTATTACCATATTTTCATTTTCTTGTTTTGTTCCATGAAAGTGTTGCTTCAGTGCTCTCAACAATTTGTCTGCCTGGAGAGAAATCAAGACAACATATGAACCAAATATTGCATTAAGTCATCAAACAAAAAACTGCATAAACACAGCTAGTGTCCTATAAACTGATCCAACAAACAAGCAGAACGTTTCCTGAATCTGATGGAACAAGGCACACCTAGAGCTTCATGCAAGTCAGTTAAATTAGAGAAAGTGCTTAAGGCTGCAGATAAATATGTAGCATAGTCCCCACAGAGGCACCAATTTCCCCAACTAGGTTTCTTCCAGTCTGTCTGTTCTCAAGGATGAATGACACTGGCTGTTTCTAACAGCACTGCATAGCTGAACATGAATTAAAATTGTATCAAATTTCTGCGATAACTTCTGTCTTGGCCATACTACATACAAAGCATTCTTCTCATCCCTGGCATATATTCAGCAGTAATAGCAATAAAATAACAGCAACAAAATTACGTCCTTGATACTTTAGGCTATGAAAGGCTCTTAAATACCTAACTGGAAAGGTCAGCATAAAATCAAACCTGAACTAGAAGTTTAAGAACAGAATAACCCAGGACTAAAACCCCAAGCAGAAGTCTTATTGGCCCTGTCAGGACAGCGAGTTCCTTTGTCCACTTAAGTCGTGGATCTTCTTTCTTTTAAGGCTTTAAGGTTTCTCCCACTGATAGTGCAGCAGCCTGACTGCTGCCGAGTGATCCACCGGCAGTGCCTACCAGGAGAGATCAGGCCACTGTCACAAATCTGTAGCTCAAGGCAAAAGAGATGGGTGCATGCTTAAATTTCTCGTTCTTAACCACGCACAGCTGGTAAACAAACACAGGCACTCCCGCCCCTTAAGGCACCCTATTGTTACTATTCTTCCGACTCAGACTCGTAAAAAACCCCACCCACCCACCCAACAAAACACCAAAAAACTCCAAACGAACGCAAAACCCAAGCCACAGCTCCCCACAACAGCGCGGTAACCCGTCGAGGACACGGCGGCGCTGAGCACCCCGGGGGTGCAGCGTGGGGCAGCCCCGCGCCCTCCCCTTCTCGGTGCCTCCGGTAAAACGGAACCCCGCGTCATCAACTCGTTTCTTTGAGCGTATTCCCGTCACGAAGGTGTTACGGGACGGGCGCGTTCCCCACGCGACACCCGCTCCCCCTCAGCTCCCGGCCGGGCAGAGGGGGGAACGCCAGAGCCGAGGCCGCTCTTCAGAGAGCGGGCGGGCGGGGAAACCCGGAGCTTCCCTCATCCGAGGTCCCCGGCGCCGCTCCCTCCCAGCCACGGCAGCTGCCCCCGCCTCACCCGGAGGTTGGCCTTCAGGCCGGCGGCCTTTGCGATCCGCTGGAGCTCGACGTATTTCAGCGATTCCAGCTGCTGGAGCGTAGAGAGCGCCATGGCGCCGACGCCTCACCGCCACTCAACCGCCGCACTTCGAATCTCGCGCTCAACCGCCGCGGCGCGGGCGCGCCCCGCCCCCGCCGTTCGAACGCGCTCGCAGAGCCAGGCCATTGGCCGGGCGAGGCAAAGGGGTGGAGCCTGGAGCGGGGACGGAAACCACCAGTGGCGGCGCGGCCACCGAGGCGTGCTTTTTTTTTAATTATTTTTCAAACGCGATAGGCGGTCCACCGGCGGGGGAAGGCCCTGCCCCTCTCCTCAATGATTGGGCGACGGAAAGACTCGGTGCGGCCCACTTCCCAATAGCCTCGGGGGCTGAGGGTCGACGCGCCCACCCGTTGCCCAATGGCAAGGCAGGTCTGCTGAAGCGCGCTCCAACCGTGAGGCGGGGGAAGGCGGGCGCCGCGCTCGAACGCGGGGCGGGAGAAGATGGCGCTGCGCTCGCAGCTGCGGGAGCTCTTCCAGGACGCGCAGCCCGGCGGCGGCGTCATCACCGTGGAGGAGCCGCTGTCCCCCAACGGCGCCTCATGGGTCTTGCGGTCGCCGCCGGCGTCGCCACCGCGGGGGCAGGGACCGCTGCCGAAGGACTGCGCCGTGTTCCAGTGCCGCGGTTGCTGGGCGGTGCTGGGGGACTCGCTGCACCTCTGCGCGGAGGAGGAGCAGCGGCTCGGCCTCCTCGTCTGCTTCAGTCAGTGCCCGCCCGGAGGCCTGGGGGCCCGGGGAAGGGGTGTGCCTGGCCCCGTCCGCCGGGGCAGGGCTGGGCCGGGGACCGGGCCTGAGGGGGCGGCCGGGGTGAGGTCGGTGCGGGCTTTGGGCGGGGGGGGGGGGGGGGGGGGGGGTGTCTGTGTGCGTGTCTCGGGTTCAGCGGGTCTCTCTTTCTCCTCAGAAGTCACAAACGACGTGGCCTGGGAGGATTCGCTGATGGTCGGCCTGGAGGGAGCCCTCCTGGGGTGGTGCGTAGCTCGCCTAGTTCGTTGCTTTTCCCCGCCGGGAAGAGTGGCGGCGGTAAATTGCCGGGGCACGGAGGGGCTTCTGCGGCGCCGGGAGGGAGCCTGGAGACCCTCCGGGGTTTCTTAGGGGCTCGGTAAACCCCGAAGTGCTTCTAGTACCCGTGCTTCGTCGTTGCGGGTGGAGAAAGCTTTTGTAGGTAGGTAGCTAGCTTTCGGTTTTGTCAAAATCCAGAGTTTTGCCGCTCTCGCCTTTGTCGGTGGAGAGGAAGGTTTGAGCAGTGCGCTGAAAGACAGCCTAGCCTTTAGGTCTCTTCCTTCTGCTCCTTCCCTAAAAGGTCTGTTGCCTAAATAAAAACATCTCTGTTTTATGGGGTTTTGTTTAATACTGAAAACGAATAACTCCTGCTGCTCTATTCACAAGACTACAATTAGCAACAGGTTTTGCTGACTGGTGTTAGTCTGATGGGAAGGATGTCAGTATCACCTGAGGACTTACAGAACCAGTAGTTTGTTCAAGTTATGTTTAGTTTGTTCAAGTTATGTTTAAAGGCTATTTTACAAACGGTAAGGGCTGGGAACTTTATAAGACTTGCCTTACACCCCCCCCACCCCCCACCCCCTTCTTAGCATGAGGCAATAATCTGTTTTATCAGGAAGAAATTTCACGTCTGTGACCTGGCACAGGCATTGTTTTACCAGTTAAATCGTGTTTAAGTAGTATAGCCTAAACCACTCTGTGATAATAAGAGATGTGTTTTCTTCCTTAATTGCAACTTCACTTACTACAGAGATTACTTCTTGCACAACATGCCCAACTTTTTATGTTCGTGCTCTCTTTCTATGAATTACTTCTTTAAGCAGAAAGCATTATTATATCTTGTCTCGCTGTCCTGACAGAACCGAAGATTTGATGTCCTCTGACAAGCATGCAGTATCCGTGGTTTCAGAAGCTTCTGTTTAATAGTATTTTTGTCTTTCTCCTTTTAGTGCTTACAATGCGTTATCCTGTCGGTTATGTGGCTTGACTGTGGGCTTCATTCTTTATTCTGCCTCCAAGGACCTGGCGTATCTCCGAGGCTTATTCTGTTTCTTCAAGGACAGGATCCTCTGGTGAGTATACAGTAGTCTTGCGGACAATGATTTCATGGGAATTTGTAAGTTATTACAACAGGGTGTACAACTAATCTACAGCAATAAAAGCAGCTTTACTTTTGACTGAGCATGTTGGTGTGGGATTTTAATATCCTCTATGCTTAAATTGTTTGTGTTGGTGTGACTCCATTTGATTTGCCTTGCACTTCTTGAGTGTCCTCATGTAATGTCAAGGTTTAAATTCAGTTGTTGGCAATACTGAAATCTCCTTCAGTCCCAGATTCACTTAGCTAATGTAAGGTATCAAAATAGTTCCATGATAGATTGAGAACTTGACTACAGAAACTGTAAATTAGTTACAGCTGGTGATGAGAAGATCTTATGATTTCAAAGTTAAAGCGTTGTTATGTTTTTAATATTTTCATACTGTATTGACTACTTCTGGCAACAACTTTTTATCTGCTTTAAAATCATCTTAAATAATCTGTCTAAACAATGAATGCAACTATGGGGTTTTTAACTGTTTTCCTTGTTTTTTTTTTCCTTTCCCCTCTTGTTTTCCAGTTATCTCTTAAAAAAACAAATGATAATAGAAGCATCTAAGGTGAATTTTCCTACTGTGACCTTAAAGAAACAACTGCAGGAAGTAAGGTTTCTACATTAATTTGTATGGAAAATATTTTTTAAATGCTGATATTTTTGGAGATTAGTCCAAAAATATTAATACAATCACTTTTTTTTTTTAAGTGTATAGGGTGGAGAAAATACTGACTTGTAATACAGTGACTGACTTAAATGCATGGGATGTGCAAAACACTTTCTAGAACTGCTTATCTGCAAAACATATCCAGTTCTAGCTAATTTTCTGGCAAAGTTGTGTTATCCTTTTATCTCTACACTTTGAAAAGAAAAAAACCAAGAATCGTTTAGACAGACTTCACCTCAGTATTACTACTTGTGTTGTCCCTAGAATTGATAAGCCACTGTTGAAGAATTTAAAAAATAGCAATTTGATAATTTGAAAGGGATTCTAGCACAGTTGTATTTATGCCTATCTAAGCTCAATGCAGTATGGCAGTATTTACTTGTAGTTTCAGAGACAACAGTAGAACCTCCTTGTAGTTTCAGAGACAACAGTAGAACCTCCTGGCTTTGGTGTTTAAATTGGATGTTCTTTTCTGTAACTTGGAGACAGCCAGCGTATCCAGTATTTATGTGCTTGCTTGTTCCTTACTTTTTCTTCTTTTTTTTAGTTTCTGTTCTCATCATGGAAATGGGCCTGTGACTTATTTTTTAAGTTTTGTCCTCTTTGAAGTCATCTTCCAGTGTCTTACCATAAGATCAGAGTGCTTTTATAGGTCAGGTGAGGTTAAAATGCAAAAATCTTATCCAGGCAAGACTTCTAAAGTTGAGACACATTTATCTGAAGTAAAAAAAATGGTAGTACTCCATTGCAAACACAAATTATATGACTGTGGAGGTTTGCTTGTTGACTAGAACAAGTGCAAGAATCTGGTCTCTGCTTTTTGAGACATAATGTCAGCAGCATTTTATTCTTGTGCTTTAGATGTGTTAACTTAAACCCCAGACTCTGGAAATGGCATTTTGGAGGGACTGTCCACGTGTATTCCTAAGCTAATGTGAAACATCCAGATGTTGTCAAAGAAGGTCTCCGGCTGTGTAAAAACTTGTAATGAGTTAACTAGGAAAGATTGGATTGATCATAGTAAGGCTCCAGCAACTGTCTCCTTAAGCAGAGTATTTCCAGACATCTCTGAAAGGGGTTATGCTGGCACACATTCATCTATCTCCTCTTTGTAGCTCAGGCCTCTGATCTGGGTGCCAGTTTTGGCTGTACTAGACATGCAGTCTAGAGTTTAAAGACTGGTAAGTTTTCCATCTTGAAAGTCAGCTGCTCTTTAGCCACTGAAAGTGGGGTGCAGATCATTCAAAGATCCAGTGTCAGGACATTTTTCTCTAGCTTTAATACTCTTATTTCTCTTTTTTTCTAGGTGAAGGAAAAGCTTGTGAAGGCCCACATTCGCATAGAATTGCTGATGAAAAAGCTAGAGGAACTGGAACAAAAGAATAATGTGGCAGAAAGGCAGAGCTCTGCATCAGGTGCAGATGGCCTACTGCCAAGATATGCAATAGTCAGAGTCAACTAATAATGTGCCATTTTCAAAAACTAATGGAGTTGTTTCTGCATCTCTGCTGAATTTGTTCATTGTGATGAAACAATGCACCAGAACAGGTTTGAGTGTTGATCTGTCACTTCTATCTGTGCATGGAAAGAACCAATGCTTGAGCGCATCCCTTCAATCCAAGGGGAACACCTGAAAATCTGACATACTGAAGTTGTGCTTGGAAAAATTAATAGCTCACCCATGCAGCACATTGCTCTCTGTGATGGTATAACTATGACTTTTTTTTCTCTTTAGTGACTTCAAGGGGAAAAACAGCCTTTGAAATACTAAAATCAGGTTTCTGGAACTGTACAAAATGTACTAACAAGATGATATTCAAGAGGAGCTATTATAAATTGAACATTCTTACAGAGATCTAAAGTTCTTGTCCTACCTTTTCATATGGATACAGTGTTAATGGCAGCTAGCTGTTGGTCAAGTGGCTCATTAGCTGCATCCGGTATGTGAGGCACTGCTTAATGATTACTTCTTTTAGATTTGCTTGTGTGTGTGGCCTGCAAAAGGAGCAAGCTAGCATGTCACAGAAGCTGCACAGTGTGCTTAGTGCATGCATGTGGACGGCACAATGCTGGCTGGAGCACAAGGTTTTGGATTTCAAATTTGGGCGCAATCCATGTGCCAGCCAAGTCCTCTGGAAGTTCAGCCCCGTGACTGCACAGGACTGGGTCAAGTTCTGGCAGCTCTGTGAAGCTTAGGCTGTGAGCAACTGCCTTTAACAGATTTGAGCCTTTCTTTCAGGGGCTGAAGCTGTGAAACCAAGGAGCAGTCTTCTGTTCAATCTGCTTAAGTTGTGATGATCTGCTTGCTGCCTTCACTTGGCCAATCAAGATGTTTCATAAAAAATACCTAATGGGTACTTGTTGGCATTTCTGTTTTGTTTGGAAAGAAGCAGAACCCATTCATCTAGAAAGTAATTTGATGGAAAAGAAAGAATACTACTTACCCCTTGTTATTGGGATAGAATATCCCTAATTCTTGTTTGAAGATAAAGGGTCCTTTACCTCTCCCTTTTGTTCCCTAAAGGGCTGATGTTTTAAATCTTCTATAAAGTTTCGTAGTTGTCTGTAGTAGTCTGGAGAGGATGGTATTTACTTGATCAACTTAATTCCAGTGATGCAATTTGCCATTCCCTTACTTCCATATATGATTGGCGGATTGCACTCCCCGTTGCTGCTGATGCCAGTCTCCATGTATTTCATGGTTTTAATTGTTTTATTTGTAAAATAACTCTTGTAATGGGCTTGGAGCAGAACAGACAAAATTCACTGCAAGCCACTTCAGAGGCTTTAGGTGGTTAGCTGGTACTTGTACTACTACTAATGTTCACTGTGCTGCTTTTTGATTGAGAGTTCCGGGTTGTCTCAGTTAATTCTGATTAAGCAGTAACATAGAGTGGCAACAGCCATTCTGCAGGGAGAGGAGGGACTCTCTCTGATAAATTCTGATACTGTAAAATAATAAAACCAATTTCGATAGCATACACATTTGACAGGTGGGAGTGCAGTAACTACCTGAAGTAAGCGTTACACTCTTGTAAGATCTGCTTCATTGCCTGTAATGGTAAATGTTACCTTCTCTAAAATGAGCTCTGTCCTGAACCTGTAACTGTAACGTTGTTCTTAACAGTTGTCACTATATGCATGTAAAGTTTGGATTTGCTGTATTTGATTAAAAACTTCTTTGTTCTTAATTATGAAATACAGTTGTGTTTTGCAGTGACTTCTGCATTACGTTTAAGGGCCTGTTGGTCTTTAACTGGGGTCTTGTGACTCAGCTCATTTTGTGCAAGCATCTTCCTTCTCTGGTAAATGTTTTCCATTGTATAACTTCACTTTTGTGTTACTTTCTAAGTGACAGCCTTGTTGTCACATCAGTCTATGAAACATGACTGATATGGGACTGTTCATTTTTGCCCTTTCATTCTGGTTTCTGCACAGGGACTGTTTCTTGCTATATAGTTTACATCTATACTGTGTATAATGGTGCTAAATTGTCTTGCTTCATTTAGCTAAGTGTCTATCCCTAAAAGGAAAAGAAAGCTGTCAGTTACATTTTCTTTATATTATCTTTACAGTTGTAAAAAAGAAACTTTTAAAATAAAAACAAAGCTGAAATTCAGAAATATATGTTGTGCAGATAACTGGTAATATCGTGAGTCACAAGCCCCTTTTTTTTCTTTCTTAGATTATGTTTGCAGAAAAAAACCCCATCAGTTTATCTTGCTTGGGTCCCAGTTCATGATGAAGCATTAAATTAATGGTTCTTCATATTACATTATTTAGCATGAATTTAAACAAATATTGAGTATGTGCTAAACAATAGCTGGTAAACTTTTAAACTACATTTCTCTGATCTTGGAACTGAGAAGACCTCTGCTCTCTTGAGTCAAGCTGTGGTCCTTTCTGTCTGTTTGTCAAATGATGTGTTTTCTTGGCACTGACTATTGCCTGATGTACCTGCTGACACTCACAGCAGTACAGTGTTCGAAGTAAATTGTTTTAAGAAGCAAGCCACATAAAATAAATGCGTTATCTTCAGTAATTTGAGATGAACATTTACTGAGATATCAACTTAAACCTATGGGTGCATTTTGATTAAATGATGCTTATAAACTTTTATTCCTGAAAGCTTCACTGTTTGATCCCACAGGCTGTCCCAAATTCAAATTCCTCTTAATCTGCAACTGATCAGTGAATATTTGGGGTTTTTTTCTTATTCTAGTGTAGAAACTCATCTCCTCTAACTAGGCATCTTGAGAGATGTGTTCTAGCTTTAGTGCAGCCAGGGCCAGTCTGGTGTGGGAGGGATGGATTCTCTATTTAAATGAAGACTAACCACTTGGAAAACAAGTCTCAAGGTCAGGCCTTCTTACGTTAGCTTACCAGCAGCTGTCTTCTCTGGAATCTAAAGACAGAAACAACTAGAAAATGAAACCATTAGGGTGTCTGAACAGGCTACTGAAGTAACAATCATATTGTGAATCTTCTATAAGCTACCATAAGGGTTAGCAATCCGTAACCGGTTTTGCAGCCCTTGTCAGGTGGTGTCACATGGCTGTCTTACAGCACTCCCCAAAACTGCTTTCAGCAGCAACTGCAAGGAAAGTTGTGCCTCCCTGCAGGTTGTGACATGCCAACCACAGAAGGAATTTTTCAGAAATGTAGTTGCCTGAACAGTACACAATCCACATCTATGAAACTGTTTTCTCAGGGGCTTACTACTTTTAGACAATCTATACAAGCAACAGAGCTTTCTGCTACCATCTAAAACAACCTTTGAAGCTTTTATCTGATAAATTGCCCATCTTGGTATGAGTGGAGTAACAATTTTTCTTTAGTTGCCTTCCAAGAAGTCACAGGCTCTTGTGCCTGAAGTCTGCCAGAACAGCTGGACCCAAAGCAGATAGCAGTGTATGTTAGTTTAGCTCAAACTGCGAAGTTTTGACAAAGGTATGCCAAGTACAAACACCTCAGAAGTGGAGTGTATGGTTAGGTCGGTTAATTTCTCTTCTGAACAAATGACACATCCAGTTTTAGTGCATTCTCAGCCTGTGCTGCTTTATTGCTAAAAAAATTTGTATACAGGTGCAGAGTTTCCAAGTTCATTTTTAAACAATTCCTCTTTACAGTGTCAAAAGAATAAAATCTTATCTTGAAATCCTCAAAGATGCATAGATATAAAAGCAAGCTGCCTTTTGGAAAAACATCAGAATTTGCAGGGAGACATTCTTCCACTGTTACCATGTAAAAACATATGTGCAATGGGAGTACATAGTTCCTAGTGACACCAATAATTTCCTCCGCTAATCCATGTGAGCATGCCATCAGAAGTTCAGCATAAGAAGTATTTTCTAGCCTGTTTTTTAAGTACTAAGGTAATTTTTAATGATCTATAACTAATACTTCTCCTTTGCTGTTATATCATACTTTTCAAAAGGAGGATGTCTTCACTGACATCCTAAAGTAGCTTATTCCCCAGGTTTTATATTGAAGGCAATAAGCATTAACAAAGGATACAACTGCTTACTCATCACACAAAAGAAAATATATTTAACAGGGTTTAAACCCATGTGAAGTGTACTAAAGAATACCCACTAAGAATTAGGTGACCATGGTTAACCACTGGGCTAAACTTATTTTACAAGTTCCCTTTTTGCTTGAAGAAGTTGGCTCAAAGGATTTCATGTAGTCTAACTTCTGATACCATAAAATAGTTATCTTCTATAATATCTCTATCTTCATTTGGCAATTCTTGTATATCTAGAAAGAGCATTCATGAGAAAAATGCAAACCCCATTCTAAATGCAAATCACGGTGCTTTATGGATGGTTGGCTATGAACTATGAACAGGAGTTAACTTGACACACAATTTCTTCTGCCAAGATGCTTCCTCTTTCTATTTAAGAAAAGAGGACTGAGCCTCTGTACATGGAGAAGTGTTCTGCACAAGTTAAGCCCACCTACAAAATTAAGCTAAGCTAGAAGTATGGAATTCTGCAGCAACAAGCTAGTATTCTACATGTTTGAATATAAGTTTAAACTTGGAAAAGTATTAGTGACGTAGGCTATGCCACATGTTCTATGTTATTTTCTAACTGCCAGCAGAAATTCACTGCATTATCCACTAAAAGACTTGGGAAAGATTACAGAGAACACACTAAAAGTTTACAGAAAGATGGCACCCAAATTCCCTTTTATTAAATAAGTGAAATAAAGAAAAAAGACCGTTGCAACCTGTGTTGCAGAAGATAAAGACCTTCAGTGATCAAATCTCGTTTTCTGTTTTTAAAAAATCTCTTTAAAGAACTTAAAAAATATACAAGATTACCAGTATTTTCAGGTTCATTCCTGCAGGTGCCATTATTGCTGGCTGGTACCAGTATGCTTCAGTACAGCTGCCTATGTGGCTAGAGAGTTACCTGAAAATACTGTCTATTAAAAAGCTATTCAACACCTGAAATATATGTACTGTGCTTATTAATTTCAGTCTTCTCCAAATAATTTCTCTCACCACACCCAAGCTTATTAGCTACTGTCTGGCAAATACTACACTCAATTTGAGTCTGTGGTTTCTGTTACTTGGTTTTTTGTTTTGTGTTTGTTGTTTTTTGTTTTTTTTTTCCCATCAGTTGCTCCCCCCTGCACCTTGTAAGAAACTCTGCACCCTTTTCCTTGCTACAGCTGCAGCAGGTGAGAAACCTCATCTCGCCCCTAAACATGCTTAGTTCATGCCCTGCTTTTTACATGCTCAGGGCACTAATATGAACCAGACAAGAGGTTATAAAGGCGAGTTCTGCTGATTCTGGTTCCTGATTTACAGTTTTGGTGCCATGCTTCTGTCCCTATCTATACATTCTGCCCCTTTCTCTACAGAGGCAGCACATTCTCTAAAAAAACCAAAATTTGAGAATCAAAGCAGGAAGTTCAAGCTATTGGTATATTAATTCCTATTGCTTCATTATGTATAAATGCATATCTCAATTTACTGGTAATAACTACGTTACACTAGACATTTTGAATCATGCATAATTAGAATACTAGCTCTAAGATTTGGTTTGTGGGCCTGTGCCGCTTTCCTTCAGTTTCTCCATGCCTAAGGCATTACAAACTAGCCACCTTTTATTTGACCTGCAAACACTCATTTGGAGGGGAAGCGGAGAGAAGCAGACAGGATTTACAAAGGACACACTAAACAGCAAGTTATAACAGTAAGTTACCTTTTATCTTTAACCTTAGATGCTGTAAAGCCTTAGGGAATCTGTCTATATTATAACCTGGTACATAGGTTCAGAGATAGAAACACACTCTGCTTACATCATGAACACCAACACTTTTGCTAAAACTCTGGAGAAAGCGTAGAGGAGACTGAAAGGGAATAGACATCAGAATCCACGGTTAGTGTTCTGCACTGTTAAACGAGACACCCTGATTCAACTTCTGGCTTTTGTGTGTCAGTCAAAGCGCTACGGGGGCAAAATGCTGGATCATTCAGTAAAAGAAATCCAATGAAATCTAACCTGAACTGCCACTATGCAGCTCTGTACCTGAACAGCAAGCAGGATTATTATTTTTGGAGGAAGACCAGACAGTTTCTTAGGGATGCGGTAAGCAGTTATTTCTAAGATTGGTTATCCATCAAAAACTGTTCTTCTCTCCCATACTTTTCCCTTCTCTGCCCAAAAAACACAATGCCAGTTCCTAACAATGTAATCCTTCTATAAAGTGTCAATGTTCTGAAGCTCCGTACAATTTCTTCTCACGTACTGTCAAGGTGTCTTTGCAAGACTTTGTTTTTTGTCCTAAATTTGACAATTATCCTCAGTTGCAGAAGATGCAATTCCTGAAGGTGCAATCCCAACACAAGTACTGGCTAGACCTTCCGCAGCAGCACTACTGGGTATGGAAACAGCATATACTTGTATCATCTGGGTTTAGTACTGCTAAAGGAGGCATGTCAGTACCGGTCGCTACACCTTTGATAGCCCACACTGAACGTGGTAGCATCTAACACTTCCACTTAGTTTTAGAAGCAGTGAAATCAAGGGGGTTGGAGCAAAAGTCATGCCTTACTACAAGAGCTGAAAGGCAAAGGGATTCCTTTTGTTGCTGTGAATAGTAATTTCTAGTCTAGTAGCCCGTAGAACACAGATCATTATAAAAAGTCTGAACTGGGAAGAATATGCAGATAGCTACATCAGTCTTGATTTCCTGCCCCGCTTCTCTGAATGAATAAACCCTTGAAGCCACAGATTTCATACTTCTGAAGTATGAACATGACTGTGTTTTCATTATTATTTCATTATTATGTAAATGTACTTGCTGACCACAGACCAGAATAAATTTACAATTTCTCTAATGTAATCAGATAACAATCAAATTAAAGTCCCCTATGGCCAGCTTCCAATTTTATCAATAATTCAATAGCTGGAATTTAAGCTGATTACAACCTTCCAGATCAATTAGCTTTTCATACACATTTTACATATTAGCCAACTATTAATTTAGGCATTCTCATGCTTATCTTGGTTACTTTATACTGTAAAAAATGCTCACAGCCCTCACAGTCCCATTATCAACTTATGAAGAGCCAAAGGGCTTCACCTCTGTAATTTTGAAATATTAGAAGCCACTGTTCAGCTGTAAGTTACAGTCCAAATTACTTCAGCTTTCTAGAAGAAATCCAGCCAGATAGATCTAAACCTCTGATGTAATAATTCTGTTCAGAATACATTATTATCTGTTGGGCCATATTGTCTCTATACGCTACATATCTGCATTGAAAACAGTGTAAACTATAGACTTTTTAGAACTCCTGTGGCTCTTTTATGTTACCCTTTGACAGCAAATACTTTGCTGGGTGCAGAGGCTACAGCTGTAGATCAGTAACTCTTTTGTGTTACCAGAGGCTTCACAGTACTCACCTCTGCAAAACTTCAGGTATCAAGAGAAATCAATTATGGTCTGAAACAGAGTGTTTAGCAAGGCTAAAGTTATTTTTTGCTGTAAAGTAACATTTTTAGTATTCTACAATTGTGCTTGGGATGTATAAATGCTTTGAGTATCAAGTGTTCTCTAATTTTTCTTTTTTTTTATTTTTATTTAAAGACCATCTCAGACTGGTCTTTTTAAACAAAGAAAACAAAAAGTACTTCCCACAATAGAAGTTTCTAACTTCAGAATCAGGTTCTCTTCACAGTCCAGTATTTGGAAGGGTTTAGTTTCTTCTCTGAGAAATAGAGCAAGTGCTAGACTACAAAAAAGAACAAAATATAGGGAAACTTCAGCTATCCTTTCAAAAAGAACTGTCTGCCCTTCCCCCAGCACTCGTTGACAGTGCTTCAGACATGTGACAAAGCTAGTTTTGTTGTTGTTTTTTTTAATCAGCTTCATTAACTAAGTATTCAAGTGCCAAATTCCCTCCAACGAGAGGAACATAAGAGGAATTCACCTATCTTCTCAGGAACAGACTCTTCACGCAACTCCCTGCAGCACAGAGCTCCACAAACTTATTTGGTTATTACCCACTTACTCTACTGTACAGTCTTGCTAATGCAAGTTATTTACTATCACATGCAAAACAGTTATTGCTACTAAAGTTCTATTTTCTTATTAAATCATCTTATGGCTTTGTTTGCATCAGGGATTCTTCCCCCTACGTACTGTGCTATTTTGCATTCCAGTTTCAGAGGTATTTTTCAATTGATTCTCCCAAGCACTAAACTACTTTATTCAATGGTACAGCTACTTCCATTTAGAATTTAACCTAACTCTCAGCGCAGGTCCCCCAGAGCTCTGCTGTAAATGGCGCACCTGTCCAATTCTCTTGGAAATGTATTAGATGCAGAGGGTTGTTGGTTTGGGTTTGGCTTTTTCTTCCCGTGTTACATACAATAACTCTGCACGGATTACTGGTTTTGCACCAAAGTACATGCTTCTTGACTAATTACTTTAGAGATATATCGTATCAAAATTATAAAACCAAGCTACCCATTCCCTCCCTCCCTCTAACAGCCATTTACAGGCAGGTCTCAGGAAAAAACAATGCAGTATCCTCTCTAAGTTGAAAGAGAATTTTGTTCTTGTAAAAAAGATAAATGGGTGAAGAGCAACACTGGCACCAAATAAAAGACTTTTTCCTAGGAAATTAGAGGATGCCATCTACAGAGCATTGCACACCTCAGGAATCATACCAGTCTCTTATTTGACCAGTCCAAGCTGCCCATTGAACGCCAAATCATTTGGACTTCCCCTGTTCTAAACTTTCCTTCTGAAAGAAGCAGAGGGAGAGACAGAAATTATTAAAATTGAGCTTAGAGCTGGAAAGCAATACTGGAAGTTACCTAAAATACAGGATATTGAATTCTCAACAATACAGGGGTGGGGAATCTCTGATCCATAGGCTAGAGATAGCCTGCTGCACAGATACAGTCTGCAATGTTGTTTTTCAACAGCCCTTGACCTTATTATAGTCTTTCTTACTATTATTAACATTAAGATGTATGTAAATGCAGGATCCACCAGAGGTGTTAAAAGATTCAATAGGACTTCAGCCAAAAAAGGTTCCCCATTCCTGCAATAATGGATAAGTCTTCTATGCACAATTGGCAGGTAGCATTTTGCAACCACTAACTTGTTATATAAGGAGGATAATGTTTAACTAGTTATAAAAATTATATAGTCAGATCTGAAGGAAAAAATTACTTAATTAACAGATTTTGTAAATGATCTTAAGGTAGCAGAGATGTGTACAAAATGCACACAAACTCCTTAGCACATTCATACTTTTCTGAGTATATCACAGGATGGGTAATAATAAAATTGAAAATGCTGCACATGGAAGAAAACACCTTCAACAAAGACTAAATAGAAAAGAATCCCAGTGATGGAGATGAGAATTCTGAACACTTATGTACTCTAGCTTACTATTGCAGTTGGACAGATAGACTAAAAACAAGAAGTCAGCTATGATTCTATGAAGCCCATTAAGTGAATGCATTCTATTTCTAAAGATAGCGTTGCCATTGTCAAAGGGAGGATACTGCATGTTTAGACCATGTTTGTGACATTTCTATTGTATCCTTTCTATTGTTAATTACATTATCATCACTGTTTATTAATAAATTTGTCACTCTGAAATTGTAAAAATACTACTAGGCTCATGCACTGATCCTAACATGGCACTACAGTTTGCTACAAAGCACTAATGCTTATGGAACTATACACATCTCAAAATGGAAGACATTGGTGATTTTGTTGTTTTCAAACAACTTGTAACATCATTTTGTCCACAAGTATTAAAATATATATATGTATATATATATGATCTATTGCACATGCCCCTTGTTTTTGTAATCTTTCACATGGGAAGATTTCCAACCAACATAGAGAAAAAGTGGAGCAAGAAAAAGTAAGTAGGCTGAGGCAGCATTTCCTAACACAGCAGTTTTGTAAAGGTGCTGGTTGGAAAGGTACGGCAATGGGGGTCTTCTGGGCATGCACTATTGGAGTATCACTTCTGTGAAAGCCATAGATCCTTAGCCCTGCTAAAAATGTTATGTTCTAAAATTAAACTTGAAACCTAATATTGTTACATTGTCATGGATAGGAATCAGGAAAACTCAGCAATTCTATTTTTTTGTTACAATGCAGGGTTACAAAATGTTGAGGGTTTTTCCAATGGAAAAAGAAATCAAAGAGCTTAAAGTGTCTACTCTCCAGTCAAACAAATTCTTAGTTTTTGTACATGTCCACACAAAAAAGCCCTACCTTCCTCTCTCCCAAGTATTTTGTCATCAAGCTATGCAAGAAACAACTGCTAGCTCTAACGTCAGAAGGCTAAGTATGGGCAGAGGGAAGAAAAGGAAACTCCCAGGTCTAAAATCAGATGTTTCTTATACCAGACACCTCCCAACCACTTATAATCCTATGATATTGACAGTATTTTCCATCACTTGGGGATGGATCCTGCTTCTACAGACATCTACGTTAAATCCCATTGGTTTCAACATAAGGAGGCCCTAAAAGGAAGTGTGCTTTTCTAGCTGCCTCCAATGCCAGAAAATTAGACCATATTCAGCAAAGAAATCCTATGTTCTTAAAACTGGTTGTTGCCTCATCAAGATCAACGTAACTCTTATCACACAGCTCATCACAATGTTACACACAACTTTAGTGCACCTCTCTGCTCATTACAGTTGGCATTATTTTGATACGCATGTCCTGCCCACCACTCCTCAGTTTACGTGTCTGATCTTTTCTTCATGGAAACAAAAAATGGGTAAAGCCGTCATTAAATCTTATTGTTACAATGCAAGTCTAAACACAGACTTAACTCAACTCTACTCTGAATATTAGGATCAACATCAACACTTGTCCTTACTCTGCTATGGAACTTGGTCCCATAAAATGTCCCCACATTTTAAATACCAGAACGCTGTGCTTGCAATCACTAAGATTTCAGGATTTCAATTGTTGGCTTTTTCAGCCATTTTCAGGCTGTCTGGCTCTCTCCAGCAGTTTTCTAAAAGGAAAACATTAAAAAACAAGAACTCTAAACAACCCTCCTCCCAACCATGCTATTATCTACCAAAACCTATTAACAGAACCTATATACCTTTATTTGATCCAGATTTGAAAATATTATTTTAAGCTAGTAAGTCACATTTTCTAAATCACAAGCTTGGAATAAGGTGCACTAAGAAGAGCTCCAGATTCAAAGTGGAATAGAATATATATCCCAGTTCTGGGTTTTTTTTGCCAAGAAATCTTACTTGCCATATACAATACCATAGCAGGGAGCATATGAACAATATACACTCCCATCTCAGAATGACAGAAAACATCCTATATAATCCATACAATCACAAATGATGGAGATAAAGAATCTTATGTAAACATAAGAACAACAGATTGCGCCTTAGTTTGGGAAGGAATAAGAGGAACTAGACAAAGGCCCATCCTAAGTATTTCTGCTCTCTCAACTCATCCCTCTTCGTGGCTAACGGTCCATTCTCTTGGGCCTATTTCTACCTAGATGATGGAAACATACAGATCATCTCAGTTCTCAGTCACAGAAGAATCAAAAAGCTGATTCCATCAGCACTATGAAAAGCTGAAGCTGTGCCAAGGAAGCTAAGGGGATAAACTGCAACTTTATACCTCTGTTCTCTTCCATCCCACCAGAAGTTAACTTCTGTAATAAAGAAAGAAGTTCTGCCCCAACTCTTCTACCATAGAATGTTTTTGTTCCTTTTGCTGCTAAAGATTCATAAAAAGTCATAGGGAGGGAATGATTTAACATAAACCTAATCATTATCCTGTTACTCTAGAGGTCTTTAAAGCTTCATTTTTCTTCGCTAAAAATGAAATGGTGCAGAGTAATTTCTCCTTCTGGTGAAAGCTCTTCATATCCAGCACTCACATAGGTTTACACATGCAAATATACATTTTGATCACAGACTGGGACGATGCATTTACACACTATAGACAAGGTGATTCTGCATTTGTTCCTGTGCATTAGCTGCTTTTGTGAGTTGACATCAAGACATCTATCTACAAAGTCAAGCCTGGGTCCTGAACTAGAAAATACCTGTATGGGATGTCCCCAGTCGTTTGGTAAGTTTCTTCCTCATGTCAGAGCAGAAAACATGTTCTGGTTTTCCTGCCGCAACTTCTTATACATGTCAAAACAGTCTGACATACCAATGCATGCAGACACTTTATCTGCTAGGAATTCCAATATGACACAGTGAAGTACCTAACCTTGCTAAAATCGAAGAAGGAGGTATCAGTGAAGAACACCAGCTTCCCCTTGCATCTGATTACAAAGTATTTCTCATTTTAAAACAGAATGCAGAAAGCTGGATGAAGAGCTGGCACAGAAGACATTTCTTCGGGGAAACAAATGCCGATTTCTGTTACTCTGCTTTCGAGTCTTGATAAAATAGTGGGGTACTTCTGTGGGAGAAGTCATCTGGTGAATCAAATGTTGGGTGAAATGGTTGAAAGAGGAACTGGAGAGATCTTTGTTCATTCAGCTCCATGAAGTGAAGGACAGGTTTTTGCTTGCTAGAAGAGGAACATACACATCTCACAGCCTACGAGCAAGCAACAGGATCACCACCTTCTTGAATGTCAGGAGAGGATCTGGAATCCCAAAATAAAAAAACCAGGAGAGGTAGTTTAGGAATCAGAATAAAATACATTCAACATTAAAATGCCCACTGGTTCATTACTTTAAAAGTCTGACTCCAATGGACAAAACTAGCTGCCTTCACGAACTGCAATAATCCCTTGCTCTGTAACATTTTATGTCTAACTGTTGATGTCCATAAGCTGGCTAAGGAAATACTACAGAAATGCTGAACTATATGCTTACTCAGAAGCAATATATCAAAAAATATACCAGTGTTAATTAGCTATGGGGCTTCTTAACTGTGGCTCCAACATATAGCATGGCAACGTTGAGGTAGCACCAGAAGGCACACTGCACACAGAGTGTATATACTGCTATAGCCAGTCACAATTCAAAGAGAGACCATAAGCTATCACCTAATTAACTACGAAACTGTTAGTGCTGTAGAGGAAAAAAGCACTTATGACAGCTGTAAGATCACACAGATTAGGTACTTACTTTTACTCATTTCTCCCCACTTATCCACAGTGTAGACATACTTCAATAACTTATCTTGTCAGTGATCTCCTGGCCTTTCATCAGTGACAGTCACCTGGCATCACCTAGTCACAGTAGCTGTTAAGACATGATTCTTCTGCTTTAAGTTTGATGCCAGCCTGCACTGGAATGTAACATGGGTGCGCTCCTGCATAGCTAGCGCCAGAAACATTTATTACCATTCTCCTGTACTACAACAGAGATGTGAAAGAGATTTTTTTCTCTTTGGTTTCTCTTTCTCACATACAAGAACATGAGGATAGACTGTATTTTCTAACCCCTTCCTCTCTTTTCTGTCTGTATGTCTCATCTCATTCTAATTACCTTAACCCTTTAGTTGATCAAGTTCAGAAATAATCTTCCAGTGACAATTTTCAACTCCTATGTTAGAAGTAGCGAGTAGATCATGAAAATGGAAATACAGCACTCGTCACCATCACTTTCTCTCTGAGGCACTCAAGTATTTCAGCTGATCATGAGCTTGACCATCCATGCTCACACTGTTGGGAAAGTCTTATTCTTGTTATGAAGATGGGGAAAAACAGACCTGGAGAGCTGCAACAAAACATGCCAAAGGTTTGTGGCAAAACAGAGAACAGAATATAACACTTTGTTAACTACCAGAATATCTTTATTTCATTCACTGGGGTGGGGGTGGTAGCGGAAATCAAAACTCCAGAAGTCAAATGTCATCCTTAGGAATTTTGAATGTACTTTTTTGTATCTGATAAATGAAATTTGGTTATGTTATAGTTCTTCCAATCCTACTGTTTAACAAATACAACTTTTAAGATAACTACTCCAAGTTAATACAATTACACAATTAGTGCCTCTTAGCAGAGCAAAATGACATCATGGGACAGGAATTTTATAACTTTAAAAGCATTCATTCCTGTTAGAATATATCGTTAAATCAAAGTTTCTTTCAAGCAAAGCCCAAGCTGAAAGCTGACACTGTGGCAACATTCCAGTTCTCTGAAAGTATCCTACAAAAAATTAGAATCTCAATGACTGATTTCTTTGGAGAGAAAAAAAAACAGAAAAAGAAAAGAAAAAAAAAAAGAGAAGAAAAAGCCTAATCGACCAACAAACTTGACAAGTTTAGTACCTGATATCTAGTACCTAAATAACCTCATGGCTTTACTCACTGTTATTTTTGATCAATCCACATTCCCCTCAGCGAGCCTAGAGAGAAAGAGATGAACAAAAGAAATTAAATTTGCATCTAGGAAGCTATTCAGATCATAGGTGATTATCTGCACAAGACACAAAAGATTAGCAGTACCTTACAGGGACTAGTTAACACTTTTAGACATTCTACATAAAACAGGCTAATGTTACTTTTTCCAATGATCACACCTACCCCCTTTCCTTTACTTTATGGGAAAGGATGATCAAGTGAATTAGGTGCAAGTTTCCATACCCAGGACAGGCAAACTTTAACTAAGAACAGGCTGGGGAAGAGAAGCATACACCCAAAACATGCCTGAAAGGCTTTTGTTCAGAAACCATTCTGCTTCCTGGAGTAAAATGTGTTATTCACTCCACAGAATGTAGTTTACACAGTACTGAATTCCCTTTTCCCCTGGAATTTGTTGGTTTCTACTTTACTGAGAACAGCCTATAGCCCACGCTCGATGGACTACACCTGGAGCATTAAGTATACACCACTACCCAAATGACTTTTTAATTGTGCATATTTTGAAGACAAACAACCTTGTTATGGTAAGCTATCATTAACAGCCACACGTTTCAGTTTCATAGGAACTGAGAGGGACACAATTTCAGTCTCCAGTAAGGCAAGAAACTCTTTCATGTTAATAACAAACCACTGTAGCAAGGAAGCATAATGCCTGTTCTCAAGGACGCTGAGCTGACAACCTGACTGGAAGAACAATGGATTGCTATAAGCAGAACTATCTCATCACACAGAACTTCAATTATTAAAAACTCCCAGTATCCTCACCAAAGTATTACTAGCTTCCACCCTCCTGCACAACACGGCATTTCTTCAAGCACCAGGGACCTGCACCTTCAGAAAATCCAGTTATCAAATAATCCCTAACCCTATATTTCAGGGTAATTATTCCATTCTCATGTTGTCAGTTCTGACCCTTCCTACATCAAGAACCTGACAAGCATTATGTGACTGAGAGATCAACGAACCAACAGCAAATGATTCACAAAACAATTCATTTGATAAGGAACTCTCTCAAACTTACTTGTCATAATAGAAACAATTCCCAATGCCAACCTTTGAAAAGTCGGATTTTCTTTCACTCATTCTAAACTACGCATTAAAGTAAGTCTTATTATAAAAAAAGAAGCAGGTGACACTTAAAGCAACTCATACAAAGGGATGGTTCGTCCAATACTGAAATTCAGCTGTCATGAACCAATTTTTTTAAATTTTATTTTAACAAGTTCGCTGACTTTGGATGCCCCAGTTTTTAACCACTCTGCTTGATACACTTTCTATCTGACTTTCATAGATTATGTGGGAGCAGAGTTCACACTAGTACCAACAGAACTTCCAAATGCAACTGGATATGAATCAAGGCTATTGAAAATTAGCAGGCACTAACACTGGTGGTGACAATATCAACTCTACAGTTAAAATCTAGTGGAAATTATGAAGAAAAGAAAAAAAGACTATTTTTCTTGTTTCATACCTTACTTACTGAACATACAATCAATTGATCTGGAACAAGAAATATTTGTGAAAACTCAACATTATATGTATTAATATTTTTCCGTTAAAAATTCAGAAAATATTATTTTTATTAAGTTTTGACCTATTGCCCATTCATATTTTTTTTTTGCTCTACTGTAACTAAAGGTTAGTTTCCATGAACTTTAAATCTCACATTCAGAGAGACAACTTCTTGGATACAGGCAACTTCAGGAATTTCAAAGCCAAAAAGAGATGAAGAACTATATCATAAATAAATTTACCAGCAAGATTGCATATTTGTCTTTTCACATAGATCAACATGCCCTATTACCAATGGGGGAGTGGAGGAGAAGATAAGTCAGTGTTCTGACATAATCAGCACACTGGAATTGGAAACCGTACTAAAATGAATAGCATACAGCTATGCTACCAAGTTTCACCCCACCCCTCAACACTCTGTTTTGACCCTTAGTTTTAATTACATTGGTCAGCAAAAGCTCAGATCCATCAGATCTAGTTTTCTGAAATACTACCTTTCTCTCTCTCACAGGCACATAGAAATGCTCCAGGAGATAAGCAGAATTAACAGGGACATAGAATATGATTCCTCTTCTCTTCTCCACAGGCTGACAAGTATGTGACAAAGGAAAGGTCTACAAACAGGTTTATGTAGAAAGACCAAGACAGGAAAACTTGAAAGTTAGATGTGGTGGTGATGTGTGAAGATACAGAAAGCAAAATTAGGCCTACACATCACAAGTCCACTAAGGTCTTTCTGATGTCTTAAAAAGTGTCAAATTTAACCTGGAAACCTGATAATGACAAAAGCTTAAATCGTAAATGCAAAATACAATAGAAGTAGCTTACAGTCTTGCAAAAAAAATCAGCTGCCTTTGTGCTTCTTTCAATTTCTAGGTAACTTTTAAAAAGGCATCTAAACCCAATCTATGAGGCAATGTAGAGAACTGTAATAGAAAGGCTAAGACTGGAGAAAGAAAGGGAGTGCCCAAGTGTTGAGGCACCAATAAGAATGTAGAGCAGGAACAGGGTTCTCAAAAGGGCTTGTGTTAATGGCACCCAGATTAGCAGGTCATCAAGACCCCAGCACATCCCCCTGCAATTTCAGAAGACACCCAGACCTGGAGACAAAAGAACACTGATAATCCACAGAGTGGGTGAGGCAGACCACTGTCACCTGCAAAAGGGTACACAAAGGCACATCTGAAATCTAGAATGGTTGCCAACCTAGGAAGAGGCCAGAAGACATAAGGAACTGCCAAGCTAATGTCTGTTGTCTGCTACAAGGGCTCCTGAACTTAATAGCTGGACATGAGCAACATAGCACCAGACTGCTGGACACACAGCTTAAACACCCCTGCTATGGTGCTTGGCTGCTGGACAGATATCTCAGGCACTACACACTTTCTGCCACTTAGATTGCAAGCCTGAGCGAGCGTTTTGTTTCACTTCATATTTTAAATAAAACCACCTGCCTCTCCTATGAGGTTTCCAAGGGATATTTGCTACATTGATGGTACCTTATAACAGTACTTCCTACAGCAGCAGAGAAAATAGGGAATACTGTTTTACAGCTGAGATTTCTATTCCTTGAATACTGTTCAGGCAAAGAAACAGCCCTTCCTCCACATCCCATTTTAGAGAAATCCTCTTTTTTTTTTTTTTTTTTTTTTAATCCTCCAAAGACTGTGCGGGCCCTTGCATCTTGCATTCACATAACCTCCGGCATGTCAGGACTGGTTTCAAACATTCTTCCTTTTCCAGTTTTTAAGAATGAATGTGGGAGGTGTTCAAGAGATACTTCAGACTCTTCACAGACTCGGGTCAGAATTTTTAGCCTTAGTTGGCCCACAATTTTTGACACCTCTGAATGACAGGTCAGCATCGTAAGATGCTTAGCCTTTTTGTGCAAATCTTCACACTGCAGACTCACAGCACTGCGGGTAAGATTGTACAGCAGTGCATATAGTTAATTTGACATATACCAGGGTAACAGAAAAGTCTGATTTTGGGGTGGTTTTTTAACCACCCCACTAAGACACTACTTGTCACAGCTCTTGTGCGTTCAAATCCGAATATTAATCCGAATCCAAGAATATTAATCCGAATGAATTTACTTACTGCTAAAATAGTGTACAACTTCACATGAAAGAAAGCTGATTGCTTATTATTCTTGTAATGATAATATAAAGCAGAATTATCTTTATATGTAATATGCCCAAGGCAAATCCCATGGCATATTTTAACAATTCACACATAGACATGTATAAGCAGCATGCTGTGCCTTAATGTTATGTTGCTCATAAGCTGCTATTACTGTTACTACATGAATAATATAGCACATGAAACTGCTACAATGTTCCTCAGGAAATTTTTCTCATAAGCAGCTACTGCTTTCAGAACGTTTAAGATAACATGCCTCACCTCCACAAGATTTAAAGCTGTGCTTCTCATTTAACCACTTCAATTTTTTACTTTTACCTGACAAGCATGTTGAAAATGCAGTCATTTAGAATTATATAACAAACTCAAGATTTAATTACCAAATACGGAACACAAGGAATCTCATACTAGCGACAGTAATCCTTTTGCTTTCAACTAAGAAGACCCCCCCCTGCTTTTTTTTTTTTTTTTTTTTTTTAATCTAAACAAAGCACCATTCTGTAGTACAAAATACCTCCAATAATTTTGAAAAATTCAGGGCGTACCTGACCTGCACGTTAGGAAGACAGAAAGGAGAGAGAGCGTTTTTAGTAACAGCTTCACATGTTTCATCATGTGTAAAGTCCTTTTCACCTTATTATCAACACTCACACGAAGTCATAAGGCTACAATCAGTTCCACTCTAATCTCTCCACTCTCCTTAAACTTATTTTGTGCTGTAGACGTTCTGGTTTTGTGAAACGACTTGGAAGCCATCCCCTTTGTGCGCTCCTGTGTCAGTACGACATAAAGACACCAGAAGAGGATGCAACTACTCTAGCAGATTAGCAACATCCATCTAGCACGCAGATTCCAGGAACAACAACGATAACAGAAGCGTAACTGTAACCAGCGCTATCTATGCCCGCAGCCGGAGACGAAAAGGCTAATTTCGGAGGACACATTTCGGTTCCTCTTCTCCACGTACGCCGTCGGCTGCCGCTGTTCACCCAGAGCGCGTCCTCGGCCGTCCCCGACTCGGCTGCAGGCTATCGCTGTGCAGGAAACGGGCTCTCCCTCCCGGCCATCGGTTGCAGCCCGGTACCGCCGCCCGCCCGCCCGCTCCCAGCTCCGAAGTTACTCGGACTTTTCAGGGCGGCGGGCGGGTCGAACCGACCCGGTTCCCCGTCACCCGCGCCCCGGCAGATATCCCCGCCGGCCGTCACCACACGGACACACACCCCCCCCCCCCCTCCTCCACCCCACACCCACTCGAGGCCACCTCAGAGCGGAGGCCGCGCCGCCGGGCGAGGCGGGCGGCCGCGCTCACCGATCCGGCCCGCGGCCGCGGCGCTGGGCGGCGGGCGGAGCGCGCCTCAGGAAGCGGCGGGCGCGAACATGCCCGGGCCCAGCCCAATCACGGAGCAGGACGGGGAGGCGGGTGCGCGGGCGCCCGGGCCTAGCCCAATCAGGGAACGGGGCACCAGGCACCGGGCTGGGTGCGGTCCCGCGCCGGAGGCCGTCGTTCCCCGCCGCACTCACCTGAGCGCGGCCGAGGCCGCGGGGCCGCGGCCGGCCCCGGCCTCTCCGCCTCTTCCTCTCACTCCGCCATCTTCCCCTCCTTACCTCGGCCACCCGGCGGGGGGCTCGCAGCGCCCGGCGACGCCGGGCCCGCCCACTCGGCCGCAAGCCTATTGGGTGCCGCTCCGATGCATCAGCCGTCCGGTTTCGGCGGTGATTGGCCAGCAAGCGCCGTCCATCACCGAGGCTGGCCTCCCGCCTCCGAGCCTTTCCTTTCTGATTGGCCCCGGGGAAGGCACACGCCTGGAAACGGATTGGCTCAAGCCGCGCCAGCAGGGCTGGCCTGGGGCGAATCCTCCGGTGACCTCCACAAGAATTTAAAGGAGCCGCTCGCGAAGTGGGGAGGGGGAGGGGGTGACGGGAACGCGCGCCCCGCACCACCGGGGAGCGGGCGCCCGCGGGGCGAGGTACCCCGGCCCGGCCCGGCCCTGGCAGTCCGTCCGTCCCCAGGAGTGGGCCGCGGGGGACCCGTTCCGGCAGCCCCGCCAGCACCCGCCTCCAGCTACGGGGCTGACGGCAGCGCGCCCCGACCCCGCCGTGCAGGCCGGCACCGGGGGGAGCGGGTCCAGGCCCGTGTGGCCCTCACGGGGGCTCCGGGTCGTCCCGTTCCCCGTCGCTCGTACCTCACAGGCACGGCCCGCTCGGCCGGGGATTCCTCTGAGGAGCCCCAGGGCGTGACCGCCGCTCCCCCGTCCTCCATTTCACCGCGCAGCGACGGGTCCCGTCCCGCCCCCCGCCGGCGGCGGCGGCGGCGGCGGCTGCGTGAGATCCCGGGTGAACCTGCCCGGGCGGCGGTTAGCGAGTGCTCGGGATTGCTCTGCCTGCCTGCCTTTATTCATTCTGCCAGTTTTTGTGTCATCTGCAAAAATTATTATTTTTTAGCAGCGGTAACGTTACGCTTCAAGCTGACGGGTGAATGTATGGAACAGTGTGAAGAGGAGTACTTACCCATTCAGAAAACTCTTGGGAAACACCCCCATTTAACCGTGATTCATCACAGACAACTACTACGAGCCGTTTCAGTCGAAACCTTAATCCGTTTCATGCACCCTTTTCTACTACGTAGTGTTTTAATGCTTAAATGAAACACCTCTGCCAACTTAAACCTTATATCCACACACTATTTACAAACAAAGTTGTCGTTTCAAAGAGCTGAAAGCAGACTTTGAAAGTAATTTTCCATTGTAAAGTTATGGAAACTAACATTATTTTTACTCCTGCTCTTCATGAGTCAAAGACTGTATATCCAGATTGGTTTGCTTTGCTCCAACTTGATGCCAAACTAATGGGCCTACAGCTACTGAAGTCAACTCATTTGCCACCTTTCAGTATTGATTAGCTATCAAACCTATTTCTGCAGTCTTCATAGCACTCTCACAGTTAATGAAAACTAATTGTTACCATAGATTTCTGCAGCCAACCATCCGGAGATGTCAGCATAACAAACCTGAGTCTGCAGATCTGAAAACAGACTTTACTTCCTATTGGTCAGTAGACTGGAAGATGGTTCATCTGTATTTAAATACCTATCCCTTATACTGCCTGCTTTTTCAAAAGCCCAAGATGAAATAGTAAGTAGTTATGCCTTTGAGCTGATAATCTTTCCCTCTTCCAGACTTTAACCTTCACAGATGACCTTTGTTCTCAAGATGACTTAAGATAATTTCTACAGGTAATCAGGTACGCTAAAAATATTACTTTTGTGGAAATCTGCTTATATCTGTACAGCTTAGTTTTGAGCAATTTTAAATTTAACAGAAACTTAAGATCTCCGCTCTCTAAAACTCCTTCTCTAACTGCCTAAACCTTTGTAAGTTACTTGTTAAATACTTAGATTTCAGAACACTGAATAAGATACACAGTGGCTTCCATGTGATTTACACAGCTAACAGCAAAGTTAGATTGTGATAGTTGTGGGGGTATTTTTTGTTTATTGCAGGAAGGTTAGTTGGTCTTTGTTGGGGAGGGGGGGTTTGCTATGCACCTATTAGAGTATTTGTGTTCACCTTAAAGCACATTAGCAAAAATACCTGATGTCTAAGGTGGGGGCTTATAAGGACAGACATCACAAACTGGCATTGGTACTATATACCCTTCGATTAGAACAATGCTACACCACTATGGGGGGGGAAGGGACAGGGGACAAAACAAAAAAGCCTAGTTTGGAACCACAGAGAGGTATAAAGCTCATGTTGTTACATGATCCATAGTGCAGTATTATGAGTGCACGTCTTCTTCTAGAGCTCATGTTTTGCACTAGCGTCCTCCACTCTACCAGCAGAATAAAGGATTGTTAATACTCTGAAAACAAGCTCAGTTATAAGAAATTGATCTGTAAGGTCTGCTAGCACCATTCTACTGGTATTTAACTTCTCCAGCAATTAAAGGATTGTCAATTAACATACAGGAATAGTTTTGGGGTTTTGGTTTTCTTTATACAGTGGAAGGTTTATTTATGGATTGATAAATACAATATCCAGTCTCACTGGGACAATAAGGCACAACTGTAGGTTACAACTATAGAGCCAGAAGAGAGCAACACCTACTTTTAAGCAAATCACAAAGCCTACAAACACTTTTTTTTACTTTCCAATCTGTTAACATTGTTACATTCCTATTTTACATGACATGGCCACAAAACTATAATGTTTCTTTCTCATACAGAATAGGGGTTTTTAATTTACATTTATTTCTGGAATTGTGCTGCACTCTGCAAAACAATGAAGTGCAGCATTTCACTTTGCAATTCTTTAATTTAAGACAAATCAAAAATCCTTCAGAGATTTGCATGTTATTCTTTAACACAAGCAATGATTAAAGGAACTGAGAAAAAAGGAAATACAAATTTGAGAGTAGTTTGAGACTGGTAAGTATTTATAGAAATGTTAACACGTGACATAGAGAAGCAGTTATAACACTGATTCTTCAATAAAGAAGCTCCCAGGGTTTTTTGGTTTTATTGGAAAGACCTTCTAGACTGTAGGATGCTCCAGCTGAACTAGATGAGATCATTTGCCAAACTAGCCACAGAAAATTATGTTACTATTGAACCTTCAATAATTTTGATCTCTTGAATTTATCAGCATTATATTAATGGTATTAATTGTCTTACACTTGCAAAGAGATTTGTGTAGAAATATATTCTGAAATATTTAGGATAATATGTACTTCCCCAAATTATATTCTTATGCCAGAGCTTTGATAAATACAGCTACCACCTCAACACAAGTCTAACAGACCAGGACTTCCATACTGGAAAATACAAATAATTACTGGTTATCCAGGCCACTACGACTTGGGGGGGGGGGGGGAGGAAATCAGTGCTATGTTTCATGACACTATTACCAGGGGACAGTGACAAAACTACAAATCCAGATTTTGGCATGACTGGTTTTCTTGCATTATGTACACTGGTAAACAAGTTTACGCTTTCAGAGGCAAACCCACCCTGATGAGAGGAGGGATCATAGAGCAAAGCAACCTGGGGAGGGCACTTCATGGTCCACTGGCTGTCAAGCCTGCAAGCTACTCAAAGGAAAGAAGCAAGTTTCTGCATCTGCTACTGGAACAACTTAAGTGACTTAGTGCAGAATTCCTATTCCTTTTGAGGACACCACAGCCTGTCTCCACCACAGATTCTCCTATTGTCCCTGTGAATTCATCCCACAGAGAATAAAAATCTATTCACAGTACTTTAAAGTACTCTAGGCTATCATCATGCATACAGTGCTAGTTGTACAATGAAGCCATAGAAATTGAGAAGTCCTCAAGTAAAACGCAGATTTGGAAGCAGTGAAGAAACAAATCTGCATGTAAAGAGCCAAATGGGAAAAAAAAAAAAGGCAGCTGTAATGTGGTGTTGCTGCTGGAAGCAAAAGTGAATCATTATCACTGCACCTAGTATTTGAGTAGATGCTTGTCTCCAAAGTGTTTCAGAGGGCGCTTCTGTGGCGTGTTCCCATTTTTCCATTCTCAGATTCAGAGCTCAGAAGAATCAGTTTGTAGATTAAACAGCAGTACATAAGGAGAGACATTTCTGCTGAAACAGTAGTGCAGGAGGAGACAAGGGATAAAGGGTAAAAAAAAATAGAAGGAAAATGTTTTAAAAAAACCAAACACGCTCATTTCCAAGTTGTATGGCAGCCATTTCCCTTTGTTCCTGATGCACAGGGAATGTTCACATTGGTAGAACAAATCAGGGAGGGGTTGGAGATGTATTGTATATGCACCAGTAGCAATGCTCTGGGGCAAGGTGCTAAGGAGAAAATGAAGTTCTATTCATTATATAGCAGGGGTAGAAAGGAATAGGTTCTCCATCCATCAGTGAAGAAATCGAATGCTCATTTTCTGCTCTACATCCACCTTCTCCAAAACCTGCAATAAAATTCAGAAACAGCTACTTAAGTTACTGTACATACTTCTCTCCTACAAGGTTTCTTACTCTAGTATAGAGGAAATGGGCAGGAACATGGGATGTCTTCAATTTGGCATGCCAGTCTTTCATCTAGAGACTGCTATTTTTCATTCTGGACTAAGGTCCTTCCAAAGAAAGGAACTTCAGCCATTAAAGCTGGAAGAAGGCCGTCTACCAAAGTGTAACTAATGCAGTTTTTGTCTGCCAACAGCCCAGAAAGGCTTGGATTCCTAAAATTAGATTGGTGGGAATGCACAACCAGGAAACAAAAAGGGAGAATGGAGTAGAGGAAGGGGCATGAGCAATCATTGAAGAGCTAAAATCAAGACCACAGCATCACTAACGCAGATCATTGTAAAACTGGGGTGACAACTTCATTCACTGAATTGCTATTAACACTGAGGTACAAAGACATTAGTCTGCTCCAGGCTGTTTCACGCAGTAGATTTCAGTGTTCCAAGACTAAGAGTTATTTAAGTTTGAAGAGACCTCTGGAGGTCTTTTAGTCCAACTCCCTCAACTCCTGCTTAAAGCAGGGCCAGCTAGATCAGGTTGCTCAGGGCCTTATCCAGGTAAGTTTTAAGTATCTCCAAGGAAGGAGGTTCTACATCTTCCGCAGCTATGATCATCCTCTTGGTAAGAGGTTTTCCTTATAGCTAACCAGAATTTTCCATGTTGCAACTTGTTTCTGTTGCCTCGTGTCCTGTCTTTGTCCACCTCTAAGATGAGTCTCGTTCCTCTCAACAATACCATCCCATTAGGTAGTTGAAATTGTTCTGCTATAGGACAACTTTCTCCACTGACTATATAATGGCTCCTTGCTGTTACCTATTTCTGACTAACAAAAGATGTAATTCAAAGGACTAGAGCCAGGAACTTGAGTAGTGATATTAGTTGTGTCACTAACAGATAAAAATCTTATAGGTGAAAACTGATCAGCACAATTATAGCAGAATTACTCTGTTGTAAATGTGCTAGTCAGGGTACTTGTGTAGAAAGAAGTGGTTGCAAAAGAAAGAAGTGAAAATTCTACAGTATATTCAATGCTGTAGCTTATGTAAGAGTATGAAGAAACATATGCACTAATTATTAGCACTCTGACAGTATAAAAAAAAAAGTCCTGATAAACAAGGGAAGAAAAAGAGCTAGCAGAAGACTTGCTTTGCCCAAATGCAGGCAGGACTATTTGAACAACTTCCTCTCTGTTTCCATTTGCATCTAAGTCTGAATGACTTGCCCATTACTGAGCAGTTTTATTTAGTCATTAAAAATGTAGTTTACCAACCTTTACAAACTCTGCAAAGGAGATGGCACTATCTCCATCTTGATCAGCTTCCTGGATTGTCCTGTCAGCAATGCTGCCCAACTGCTCATCTGAAATGTTTACACCAACCATCATCCGTAACACCTGTAACATACAGAAGTCCCCAGATTATTTTTTTTTTTTTAATTAATAAAATAACCATTATTGACATGGGAACAGAAGTACTCTTAGTGCTGTTTTTCTTGTGTACACTGTTAAAATAACACCATACAAGAACAACCCTGGAGGACTTCCATGGAAGTAATTTCTAGACTTTTCTTTATCTTTTCTTTTGTAGCCACCTTTGACAAAACTTTTTCACTAGGCAGCAGGAAGAAGTACGAGAAAGCTTTTGGAACTAGGAATGAGTCTGTTTTGTTCCAATGCTTTTGTCTATTTTTTTTCCTACAAAACATACCAAGATTTGACTGAATATCTCCTGTTTGAGATAGTTGCCTACAGGAATCTTGTAAGTATATGGTCAAATAACTACCATTACTCTCTACAGTTAGTAAAGGCTTTTCTGTGCAGATAGGACAGTTTCAGTCAAAAACAAATCCTTGTCCTGCATCGGGAACCACAAATTGCCACATCTACTTCCCAGGATTAGTAGTATGTAATTACTCCTAGCTCAAGCCTAGTTTCATGTATATGCAGCACTGATGAACTTTGATTACCTTTGCTGCAATTTCAAGAAGTTTTATTCTATTGAAAGAATGCACAGAGGACCAGGCAAACAACCTAATCTACCTCAAGGATTGTCCCTGTGAAGTCCTCTTAGAAGCACCTTTGAAAGTTATAGAAGCTAGTTCTTAAGGGGCTTAGTGTATTTATTGCATATTTAGGTATAATTTCCTATAGGATCTGCTTAGCCTAACGCTCTGCTTTAGATTTGAATCTAGCATTCCCAGTCTGATTGAACAGCCTAGGCTACCAAATAAGATTAAAGTCTCATACCACATCTAAAGCTTTAAACCAGAGATAAGCAATTAGCCACCAAATTCCTCCAGGAGTTCTTTTGAGAAGACTGTTTTAACTCCTGTCTTCATTCTAAATGGGTGTGAAGTCACAGAGAGGGTCACAATGGAGTCATTCAAAGCAGCCCCTGTGCTATTTACCTGAAGCAGCTCATCCCTGGAAATCTTGTCGTCTTTATCTAGATCATATAACCGAAAAGCAACTACAGGGAAGAAAAGAATAAGCAGTTTAATTCAAGTGCCATTATTTTTCCTCATAGCAATATATTTATCTAAAAAAATAATAGCCAGTATTCATAAATTATTTTAAAGAGAGTTAGCTTACAATTCTAGTTCACCATAAAATTTGTCTTCCATTCCATAAAGTGTTATTACCACATACAGGAATAACATTATTCCCAAGAATTGAAAAATCTTATTTAAGTACTCAGTATGAGTACTTTCAGAAGCACTCTGCTTGTAGAGGTATTCCTCCCAAGCCCCCAGTCACGGAAGTATAATTACCACTAAGATACATTCAATCCTTTAACTTCAGAGCCATCCATTTTTACATTACCATTCATTCTCTTTGCCTGTATTCTGGATGAGATACGACAGAAATTTTAAGTGCTCTGAGGACCATTGCCAACTTTGATGAGCAAGCAAGAGCATTCTGCTCGTATACTGTAGGCAGATGTCCAAATACTCAAGTACTCAGCTGAAGGTGAGGAAAAAGCACTGTATTATATGGAAGACTGGAAAAAGCAGCAGAAAAGCTCGTTCATGTATGGGATGTGGCTTCTAAATCTGAAATAACTTGGGATGCAAACCATTTAGAAACGGTTTTGTTATGAGACGTTTGGAAAGCATATACTTTACTCAAGATTCAACTAATTCCACCAAATTCCAATACAAGAATGGGTCAATTGTTGACATTCTGAACAGGTAAGCTTGCAAGTTAATTTAAAAAAACACAGGTATTAGAGGTATCATTCCACACGGAACAACTGTATGGAAGACCCCAAGTCCCTTCACTCCTTTCCCAGAAAAAGAAACAAAAATAATTGCTTCTATAGGAAGGTTCATATTTCTTACAGTGGAGCTTGTTACTTCGGCTGTTCAGTGGTTCTGGCCCATTCTGGTCTTTGCTCTTTTCGTTATCTTCTATGGGTCGGAAGTGGGCTAGTGTCCTCATGAATCCACGGAAATTCACCTGGTCCTCTCTGCATAAGCATTTCAGCAGGTCAGTTTTAGCATAGCTTATACAGGTTCTTTATTCAGTAAAGAGTATGAATGCCTAAAGCATCAGACCACACAGACTCTTCCACTCCCACCTCCACAGGGTTTGGCTGCCTATGCTAAAACCCAGCTCTGATACAGTGCAGTTACTTCATAACAGCATGATCCCAGGCTGCATGATGTGTAAAAAAAAAAAGAAGCTGTGAGAAGTCTTGAGGGCTCCCCTGCTCTTGCCTGCAAGCTCTATTTCAGCTCCAGCCGCCACCCTTGGCCCTTGCTTGAGCTATCCTGCAGCTATGCCCCAGTCTGGCAATGCATCTTGCTGATTTAGACCCTGGCTCCCTGGATTGTCCTGAGACTACCTTCATCACTGCCAACTTGTCTGGCAGCCACTGGACTGTTGGCTGACCTAACAGTCACTGGACCTGCTTTGCTTTTCTTGTTCAGGTGCTGTGCCCTTTGTCAGCGAGTACATCACCCCTGCCAGTTCTGCTGTCACCCTTGGCTCCTACTTGTGGGGCAGCCATTGCTTACTGCTCTGACAAATAGCTCTCTTCTCTAGTTCCTGTGGGAACCAGCTGTGTAAGTACTTTCCAGGACTCCTGCTTTCTATTCAGGACACCCTGCCTGGTATTAGCTGATATTATGACTTGATTAGACAATTAAATCGTCATCAATCAGTAATGACAAATGTGTTCAAGAACAGCAGCAGATTCCACAGAACAATCTAGAGAGGTATAATGAAGAGAGACAGTACTGCAAATTTTATGATCTCTTTGGATTTATGTTAGAAGTGCCATAAGCTATGTCTTAAGTGTGATCAAAACCTAAAACCGCAAACAAACAAAAAAGCATCTAAAAACAAAGGTAAACTTAGAGGCTAAAAGGTGGAAAACAAGACTAAATTAGTGAATTGCAATACTACTTAGCATAAAATAGCATTGCTACAAGTTTGCTTTAAGAACTAAAGTCCATACATGGCCTTGACCTTCTTTAGAAGTGTTCAGCAGCATCGCAAGAAGAGTAGAAAACCATGACATGAAGCCTGAGTTTGTCAGGCTTGTGAAGGATTTCTCATTACAGAATGAAAACATGCTGAGGAAACTATGCACCCACACACATTTCATTATAAGACTGAGATGTTCAATTATTAGTAAATTCAAGTTCTGTGCTTTACTTATCAGCATTTCACTCCTATCAAAACTTCTGATGAACTACAAATTTTGTGCCTGCTCAGAAATTCAGTCTGTTGGAACTCACCCTTCTGGAAAGAAGGCATTGATAATTCTGTCTCCCAGTGGATTGATGGCAAGCTCTGGAATCCGCTGGAAGTCTTCACGGCTAAGTAAGGCAAGAACACAAGAAGTCTGCATAAAGTTGATGTCAGAGGAGAAAGTGTTGCTTAAAAAGAATTCACAGTAAAACATCCATTGGGTTCTATTTCTGCAGCAAGACACTTGGTGGTTTTTAAAATCTAACTCTCTAAACCATGTTTTCTCTATGACTAATGGCATAAAACAAAGGACAATGCCAAGCCTGTATCACATTACAGACTAGCAGTATTCATTTATCATGTTAACAGCATTTCTCAGATCCTAACACTGTTTGTGCCAGAAACCTTCCTGTAATGATGCTGACTCGTTTGCAATTTAAAGAAAGGAAAGCTTCTGAAATGGCTTTGAAGGAAAATATGGTTTCGAAATGTAAATAATATTTTTTATTATTATTATTTTGGTATGGAATCATTTGAGTTGGCATGATTCTTCCAGACTAACCCATTCCAGATTCTGGGACAATACCATACTCCTCCAAACATACCACAGGTGATCTGCATATTGTAATAGAATTTTTTTTTGTTTATGCAACAACTTTATATCTTATTATAAATGCCAAGTTTCACATTATTTTGGCTTCAAACAAGCAGCACTCCTATTTTAAAGTAGTAAATTTAGACTTTGACAGGGGTCCATACACCAGATGTAACTTCAGCAGTACACTGCAAACACTCACTGCTCTTGCCAGCCATTCCTTTTTCTGCTCATGATTGTATGTACACAGTATAGCATAAGCATAGCTACGCTTACATTGTTATGGCATTTTCTGATCTGGAAGACATCACGAGCTGTACCGATACAAACGCATTGTAGATCAGTATGACATGAACATAAGGTACGTTCTATTGTTAGAGTTGCAGTAATAATTTTTATTTTCTTTCAACCCAATAGAATGTCACTGACAAGAAAGTGGGATAATCTTGCTGTGACTAAGGCAGACACACCAAGTGTGTCTTACTGATTACTTTAGTCAACAGATTTGTTTTGGGGGGTTTTCACTTGTTTGGTTTTTTCCACTATCACAGAGCACAGCAATTTATCAGTTAGTACCATATGTACTCCATAATCATTTAGGTTTTAAACTGCAAAGATAACAGCAATGGGGTAAGGCTGTAAAAAAAAGCTATTCTATCTGGATGTGTAACTTGACATTTCCTGCCCAATCTCCAGAAATATTGGCAGTTTCCTTCAAGTCAAATGCAGTCCTGCTGTTTTTGAAGTTCAGGTCAAAATCTCAAACGTGGTTACTAAACGTTTGCTACTTTTGAAACCTATGCTCACTAAATGAATCAGCAACAAGGTTCGATTCATGACATCATTACACCAAAGAAGTGGGAAAGTAAATACGAACAGATTTTGAGATTATTTAAGTATATTGGCCTTTGGTAATACTATTATCTTAAAGATGGGGCGGGCGAAAGGAATTGGCTAACCTTACTACTAGTGTAGCCTGGGAAAGGCACAGAAGCAAGACGTTCTAGTTTTAAATGCATTCTAAAGCACTCCTTGTACCCAGTCACACCACAGCACTTAAGAGTCCCAATTACAGTACATCTGTTACAACATGGTTAAACTGTTTGACCTTCTAATTGACCAACCTGACCATATTTTTAAGCTATCCCAGCAAACTACTGCTCTGACCAGGTCTGAATTATTTCTAATAGGCAAAGTTAATATCTGTATAACATGATGAACCTGCTACAAGACCCTTCAGGACTGCTGCATTTTAAGCTATAGCTGAAGGGCAAAGTATGCATTAGCAAATTAGACAGGAGATGCAGTGATGTGGAAAACCTATGTCCTAGTAACAAAATTTTAACAACAGGACTTCAGTGTCAATGCTAACGTTTACAAGCTAAAAACAGCAACTGCCCTCTCTTCCATTTAGAGCAAAATCCTAATGCTTCAGAATTTTTTACTTGTGTGTCACTATTTCTTAGTATTGAGCCTCAATTTACACTCTGCATTTCAGCCTCCAGTTGTTCTGCTTTCTAACAGGAGATTAACAATTAACCACAAATAAGTCCCCAGGTTTAAAATCTATTTGTCCTGTCATTATCAGGATTGCAGTAGACCATTTTTGCTTATTAACAGCACATTACTGAGTGAGCATTATAACCGGAATAGCTGTAGCAGCCATAAAAGTAAATGAGTGCGTGATGTGAGTTATTCTCCACTTTATAAACTAAGGCTTCCAGCAGTCATTAGGAACCAACTTCACCCGGCTGAGGCTGGAGCTTACAGGAAATTTGACGCCCTCTACTTCTTCTGTATTCATGTGCCATAGCAACATGGCTCTTCTAATATTATTTTTCCAGGAACCCAACTTCTATTAAATCCTTGCTTAAACATAACGTCCAAAGCAACCTTTAACTGCACGTTATTATTATGCAAGCCAACCATTTAATATATATGCCAGTGCATACACACTTAGACGTACTTTGCAGGAAAGAATTTGTAGATTCTCGGACAGACAAGTATTTCTAAGTATGAGTATACCCTCCATGGCACACAGCAGGTCCCTACTGTAAAGGTGGCTCTGCCTTACCCTAAAGGCTGCAAGAAACCTACTAGAGCCTTTTTTCTTTCCGTTATTTCTGGTTATTCATCCTTCTTTTACTTCCAGATAGCAGCAGAGAGTACTGTTCCCTCAACAGGGATGACAAAGGTAGTGCAATCTAGAGCTGAGGGAAAGTAAAACAATGGACAGAAAGCAAACCATATGTGAAACAGAAGTTGTAGAGAAAGGAAAAATGTCCAGAGGATATAGGTAATAAGAAATTACTTGAAAAAGGGAAATAATTAAAAGACATAAGATGTATCATGCAAGATGGTCAAACAGATTTAACGGGCTACTACTGAAGGTTTCATTGCTCCCTTCCCTTGCTAACATTAGCTTTGTCATTCATCAAACCTTTTGGTTGTATAACGCATCTCACTAATCCCCCAAAAAGCTCCCCACCCTCCCCCTCTCCATCCTCCCAATTATCTTTCTGTTGAATTAGCAACTTGAAGCAGTTAAAAACCTTCAAAAATCTAATGGCAGCATGGCTGACAAAGAGGTGCTGGCAGCCTAGAAAAGCTATAGGGAAAGAGAATGGATAGCCTCCTCTTTCACAGCTGTGTCAGCCACCTCATCTAACTTAATCCTTACACATGGTCTGCACAAATTTTAAAAGTCACTTAACTATTGGAGGAGTAATTGGTTTATAAACATTAGGCCAAGACATGTGCTAAAAGTAAAGGTGGTAATTAGACAAGCAAGGCAGGGGAGGGGGGGAAAGCAGTGTGAATAAAGCATGGTTGAGGATGGAAGTATAAGCTGTTCTAGTACCCTATCATTCTCCAATCCAAACCCATATCCTGCCTATCTTTTCTGTTCTAGATAAAGCTAAAAAATCCTTTGCATTTCCTTAAGCAAATGTAAAGAATTCCACATTCAGAGAGCTACTTTTTACATTTTACTCTGAAATCTTGCAATATCAGTTTGAACTAATGAGAACAAGCCTGGCATCTTTCCAGACTGAGATGATTCAATTCACTGACAAACAGATGGCCTGGCTAGCTCTTGTTACTCTTCTCTCAGGACCAGAGGCTTTCTGAAGTTCTCCAGGAGACACTATTTTGTAAACAGCTTTCATAAGCACGAAATATGCACGAATAGCTCAGTGTGTCTATTGTCCTCATGCATCAGCTTTCAGAATACTTACCCTCCCTTTCTTCCACACTCCTGGTATAGCCAGGCTACACCAATTGCTGTACAGTAAAAAAATACTTCTGAAGTGCTTAACCTGTCATTTCCCCAGCACAGAAGAAACTATTGTAAGTGGGAGGCTCCATGCAAAAGTTACATGCAAAAGTGGCAGTTTAGACAAGTATCTCCTTTTTATAGCTCTATATGTGTCTATCTAGAGCTACTTGCTAGTAGATAAATTTTGGAGCAGATGTATTCTTGTGTGGTGTACATTTCAGTACCAGCCCAACAAGGAGACTCACTGAAGCAAGCACATACTTGTCCTGGTCCTACACTTCAATTTCCTCATCTTGGAAATCAGAATGTAAAGAACAAAACATGCACACTGGTTTCCTCCTAACCTATAGTTAGGATTTAGGCAGAACAAATATGTTTCAGATTTCAGAATTTAGATGTAGCTATGGAGATCTAAGGGTACTAACCTTTTGTTTTGGCAACTCAGCATGTCACACTATTGACATCAAAGGTGACAAAAGAATTTTCAAAAGAACAGTTTTGTCCTGGCTTTTACAACCTAGTTTCATTCAGATAGTACATGTCTGAGGGAGCTTACTCATTTTATTTAGGAAAAGTGAAGCAAAGGAAAAATATAACATTTATCTACACTTTTAAAGAATTGACAAGAGTTAATCAGTAACCATGACTGTAGTCATTTAGAGGATATGGAGAAAAGGAAGAAAAAAAAGCCAAAACAAGGCATAACAAGTTTTGTCTTCATCAATACCCTTTTCTTAAATCTCATTTATGTAAGTCTGTAAAAAAAAAAAAGTACCTTGGAACTGCATATAGGTACACTGGATAGAAACATGTAGCTCGGAAAGATTTCAGCTTTGGATTTTAATTTCAGAATGAACTACCCATCTTCTCTAACCACCAAGATTAGTCATCACCTACCAGAATTGCTGTACAAAGTGCTCTTTACCTTGCCCATTTTTAATACATAGATAAGAGGGACAACACAGCTTTTCCCCTTTTTCAGAAGGATGTTACACATTTAAAGATTTATTACCTGCCATAAAGAACTGCCTAACACTTCTTTTCCTGATCATAGTCACATGAGTGATTTCTGTCATGCCTGATTTGCAAGTCAAAGGTATAAGTCATCCTTATGGAAACAATCATTCTTGCTCACAGGAAACAAACAGAAGACATGCCTTCTAGACTGTTTGGCAGTAGTAAGCAAGTGGTATCTTGCTCGTCGCAAAGTAGCAAGTTCTCTTTGGTCAGTATTTCAGAAACCAACATTTATGACCTTCCAAACTGTAGTTCTTACTCTCCCCTCGTTATTTTTTTTTTTGGAGAAAGTAGTTTTCCATTACTTAAACTCAATGGTCTCCATATATCGTCAGTGCCAGGACAGGTTTCAAAATTTTAATGCTACTAAGTCAGCCACATTTGGAAGCAGGCTATGCTTAGAGACCAAGACTGCAAGTTAATGGATCACAGTTTGCACAGTTGCTGCAATTTTCCAAACAAACTTCACTTCCTTTCCCAAGTACCACATGATTATCAACAATGAAAGTCAAACTCCTCCTGATAAGTAACACTATGAAACTAAGCCTTGTGCAACAGACACTAATAGCATATTTAATTAATTACTCCTCTTACGTAAACTGTGTACAGTGACTTTGAAGTTTACATAAACTTTATGGACTCAATAGGTGAATTTAAAGTTGGACAGAAGAGTTAAGGAAGAGTGTGTGCTAGGTTCAAACTGTGCTAGTCTGGCAGCCATCACCTTTATTCATCAGTGAAGACTAAACCCACATGCAAAGTTTGAAGAGGGAGGCTGTTCTTCAAATTACTTAATTTTGAGACATAAGTAATATTAACTTTACCTACAATATTACCAGCTGATCTGTATGTCACAATTGCCAATTAGCCAATGCTACAATTTATATGATACATTGGCTTCGGTGACAGAGCAGGCTTAAGAAGTTCCTGCCCATCCCATCCCAAGCCAATTGCTTCCACACCCACAATCCATTTTGTCATCCCTTCAGCTATGCAAGTGCAGATATTTACATACTGCCACAGCTCAAATCACTGGAGTCAGCTTAAAAATATCTATACAAACCAAAAGGGTAGAGTATTTTTAACCAAAAATAATCACTCAGTAGTCCTGTTTACAGGACAACTCCACAACCAGTTACTTAAACGTTAACTGAGAAGTCAGCAATTTGTGGCACCAGAAGGAACTGCGTATTTCCTTCAGGAAAGGAAACTGCAGTAAGCCAACAGTACTGCCAAAGACAGTGTATCTTACAACTTGTCACCTTCATCTTCTAAGCAGCGATTCTAGCTTTATAGTTAGGTAGGTTTTTATAGGTTTATAGTGCATCCTACAATCACATTTTGCAAGATCATATACAAAACCCCAGGTGACCCCTGAATCTGTGTTTAATGGGTTTGACTGGGACAGAGTTGCTAGGAAAAAAATTAACTCCATCCCAGCCAGACCCTGTATACTATGCTACAACAAGGTCCCTTTCCCTTCCTACTCTCTCTGGCATTCTCTCCAGCTTCCCTGTGTACTGGTTCTGGCATATGTGGCTATGTGGTGAATGGGAAACAAAATCCACCTGAAAAGTAATCAGATTCCTTTTTTGTTGTTTTGCTTGGCAAGTTTTCAAAGCTGTAGGTTAGTTTCCTAAGATAAGCCTTGAGTACCAGCATCAACACAGAAAAGCAACAGACTTCAGTGGCAGTATGGTCTTAGACCAACTACATCAGTCACAAAATTGCCCCCCCAGTGCAATCATAGACAGGTCTTATTGTCATATGTTTCCGTAATATTATTATAATCTGTAGGCAACATCAAAAAATAATAATAAGCAATTTAATACAGCCAGAATTCATAATTAGTTCAGTAAATAAAGAGCAAACCAATACCAACACACAATTCAATAACCAGAGTGGGGAAGGCTAGAGAACAAAGACAGCAGGCAGAGACACATTCTAACAGCCAATCATCCCAATAGAGTTTAACTTTCAGTTGAGAATACTCCTTCCTGCAGACTCAGTCCATCAAAGTGAAAAATGTTTTGCAGATAAAGTTAATAAATTAAAGATGAGGCTTTAAGTTGTAAGAAACTAGTTCACTTCTGTAGTTTTCAAATTGTAGACAGAGGACAAACACTTCAAAGGTCTTGGAATATCCTGCACTACTACTATGAAGAATAAAATGTGTATTTGTTTAGTCATGGAGACTTGGTTCCAGCTCTTTCTTTTTATTTCTGAGCATACTGATAGACATGGGTGTTCAACAAGAGGTGCAAAGTTAAGATTAGTAAAGGGCTTGCAGATCAAAGTAGTGTTAAAAGACACTGGGTATGAGCAACAATTAAGAGCCCATGCTCCCAAAAATAAGTGATCTTTATGCTATAAAAGTGAGAATGAAGACGACATAGTGGAACCATTCTTGTAATAATTATTAGAAGCAACATATAAAGAAAGGTAAGAAATAATCTAAAAATGTGTTTTAACATTTCTGAACACGTGTTATAAGACCTTGAATATCAAATCTGACCTTTCTTGTATTAACTGCTACAAACCTTCAGCACTACAGTAAAGCCAATTAGTATTTAGAGCACTCAGTTCAACAATCAGATTTGTCCTGACCTTTCATAAAAAACAACAAACTTGCATGTTCATATAGACAGTAGGTATGAAAGAACCTGTTGCAATAGCCTCACTGATTCACCATATGAGGAAAACATGCAAGGCATCCTGCAACAGCAACCCACCGTTACAGATACGTGTCAATGCAAGGACAGCTGAATACCCACCTAAGAGTGCCATTTTCTCCTTTGTCTAGGCTGGTGAAGCGACTGTACAAGCGGGTGATTTGACTGTGGGAGACTGAAAAAAAAAAAAAAAACAAAACAGAAATAAGAAACACAAATCAGCATCTCAATGATTCCTCATAGGAACAGACCTTATTGCACTGAACTACTCTGTTGCCAGAAGCTGTGTCCAAAAAAGATTACACAAAACAAGTTACATTGAAAGCACATCGCAATCAGCAGTTTAGGGACTTCATGAGCTATAAATTGCATCTTGATATTCAGAAATCCACATTTGTTTAACCCTACCTTCTACCCATTTGTATTTTTTGTCTCTAACATTCTTTAGTTATCCGATTCAGTAAATGGCAATTAAAAGGAAAAAAAAATAAAATCATTTGATTCACAGTTCCACTGTATTTCCCTTCATCCCTTTATGACTAGAAATAATCTGGGCGCGATGACCTCTACATCATTCATGACACCACAAACCTCTGCTGTAGTATCTTTCCTTCTCTTTTGCTTATCTCTACTCCTGTTGTCTTTTTCCATTCTAAAGATGGAAAGTATACTCAGCTTCTCTACATCTGGAAAGTGGTCAAAGAGACTGTACACCCGATCACTTTTCTTCCTTTACAGGACTGCCTGAATCTCAACAGTTTCTTCATTTTGGGGTTCACTAAAGTATTTTCCAGGCTTCTCGAACATTGAGTTAAAAATTTAAAAGTCTATTTCTAAAGAAGTTCAGGAGGCAGTTGGGACACAAAGCAAGCAGAAAGTTAGTGCAGTCTTTTTAAATCTGCAATTTGAAACAAAGTCCGAAGCCAGTATTAAAGTTTAGCATCGTGGTGTCAACATTACCAAGATATTAGACAACCCAAGATACCAGACATCTAGGTCTTCAGAATAGCCCATGATGGGAACAGGTTAAACCTATCTAGAACAGCAATTTCTTTAACATTGAAAGAATGCCCCACAGAAGATATTGGCTTTTCAGAGCCTCTTCTGATGAAAGTAATAAATACATGAAATAAGACTGAATTGGATTTTAATGTTTACTCAGTAAAGGTGTGATTTTCTACAATGTTAAACTAGGACATAGTATCATTTTCAGCTTCAAGTGTTTTAAAAGCCTTCACTAGCACATGCACAATGCCTTTGTTACTTTCTAGAACTTATTTCAGAACAGGTTGCACAGCAGTTGTCTGATCTGTGACAACCAAGGCAAAAAATTTTTTTCAGGTTTGTTCTTTCTCCAGGCTATTTGTTTAGGTTCAACTGTTCCCTCCTTTAGGATGACCTGCCAGCAACTTTTTTTTTTCCTTGTCTCCTCGGCAACTTTCATTCTTTGCTTAGGGTTGGGCAATTTGCTCAGTTCCACCTAAGGCAACTTCTCTACAATCAGACTGAGCAGCTTGCTCAATTTCAAGTTAAGCAACACACACATAGAAAGCAGGAACCAATATTTTAAAGACTTAGAATTTCTGCATTTTGATTTAGTGATTTAGATATGATATGCAGTAACAACAACTGATGATGAAAAAAACAGCCGCCTTAGCTCCAATAAGAAGTCCTGTATTCCCACTCCTCCCTGGAAAGAAAGAGGGTGATAAGAATTCTACTCAGCTACCATTTCCAAACTAGTATCAGCAACTCCCTTTTTGGAACACTCCCATAACAGCTAGTATGTAATAAATAATATGTAGCTATTGACAGAATAAGAGGTGGTTTTGTTAACATCATACCAGACAAAAAGCATATCACAACTACATGAGAAAGGAAGATGATTCAGGTCCACCACTGTATTCTTTCATAATTTCCTTTTTGTCTCTCATCTCTCACAAAAGCTGCATCACTAGACACTTTTCAGAGCCCTCTCATGGAAAACAAAGATTTTGACATTCCCATAGGAGAACCAGAAACAAGATCTGTTCTTAAAATCAAAGATTAAGGCTTAAAGCTATCTGAAACACAATTTTATCTATACTGCTATCCTACTAAGGTCCTTCTAAAAATTTAAGTCAAGACCTCTAAAATAAGAGCTGTACCCTCCATTTTACTTCTGTTAAATCATGAGAAAGTTTTTTGCAATTAGACATTCTGAAACTCTTGTTTAAAACATTAGCATCAACTCATATAAATATATGGTATTTATATACTTAGAAAATATATAAATATCCATCAGAAAATCCATCACCTGTTACCACTAAAATATTTTTTTCTCTGAAGCTCTGATATGAGCATTATTTTATTATTATTCCTTAGGTAGACTGCTTCAAAGCAGGGGAACAAAGCGTGTGAACTAAATAGTCTGAATACTGTTACATTCCAATGGTTTTCCAAAAGCTTGCAACAGAACGCAGACAAGCAACATCTTGGACTTCTGATCTGTTTCTTGTAGTTGTTACTGAAATACAAAAGCAATCAGGACTACTTGAAGGTTTTTTCAAACTCAAATTACAAAATGTTCATATGCAAAGCAAACAATTTCCGTACAACATCTATAAAATTTAGGACTGTCAACTTCAGGCTTAGCACCTGTTAACTGAGAACCTGATAGAGATTTTCTGTCACTAAGTATAGGTTTTAATGGACACATTATTCCCCAGTTCTTGGAAACATTACCGTTGCAGATGATTCTAAACTTACTATACTAAGAAGTGTTTTTCACCACAACATAAAAAATTAATATAGGACTTTAATCCAAACTTAGATTTCATTCAAGAGATTAAATGTCATTGTATGGCTTTTGAAAGGTTATGCTTCAAGTCCCCTAAAAGGTATCTTTTTAATCTGTTCAGCTAAAGAACATTAACGTGTGATTTATCACTCATGTTAGTATCATTAGCTATTCAGTTTTGTGCTACATAAAACTGAACGAGAGAAAACTTGTGTAATTCCATAGCTGAACTCAATCGAATTGGTTGAGTGTTCTGTTCAGTGCTTCATACTTATCCCAGATGAACTGAAGAAATCATGCTTCATAGCAGAGAGACCAAAAAAAAGAATCCTTAGGAGCACTTACCAGAACATCAGTTCAACACGGACATGTAGCACTGGCAAATTGTTCCACATCTGTGAAGTCCCTTTCTCAAACTCTTTAGTAGGTAAAGTATCATCAGCATCAAGTTTCTAACAACCCACAGGATACTCTATTCAGTAACACTAACTTAGCATTCTCCCTATGAACTTTGTTCCAGACAAACCAGTGTCCTAGGGTTTTTTTTCCCCACCTTGTGCCTTGCATAAATATTTGCACCTATATGAAGTGTATAACAGTGCTAAGAGCTTGGTGGAATTTTCCACCTACCTAGAGAAGTATAAGGCAGAAGAAAAATCACATTCCTAGACTGTGGTTACAGGCTGGGGGGAAGGGGAAAAAAATTGATAAAGTCAACGAGACACACTGTGATAACTTACAAGCATGAGTCAGAGATCAGCAACGCTTGACTAACAAAGTGGTATTACTTATAAAATCGAATAGTAAAAACACAGGAAAATGAACTAAACTCAAGCCACAAAGCTTAAGCCCACTGATCACAACCTTGAGCTCCCTACTTTGAAGATATAAAAAAAAACATTTAGAGGCTAACTAGAGCAAAGTGGTTTTATTGTTTAGAATGCCTATACAGCCATCTTAATGGTATTTAACTATCATGTAAATAAAATTCTAGGAATAAAAGACCATGACAATAAATCAAATATCAACATGACAAAACAAGTAAAATCTTTTGGAAGAACATTCCAGGTTTGGGGTTTGGTTTTTGAATCAGCTTTATAAATAAGGTAAGGCTACCTTTACTCTATGATCTTTGTGATTAAAAAAAAGAAGCTGGATAAGCAGACTTTGACATTCCTACTTGTTAATCATAGCCTTCCTGTAGAAGGTTCTCTTTGACAGATGGAAAAAGGATCATGGAAACTATGTTAACTCACTCAGCTGTCCATCACGCTAGCCAGTTCTGTCTTAATTTTCTTCCACTCCTTTTCTGTAGCCACTTATTTTCCCGATACAAATAAACTATCACCCAAAATGAATATACGATACTATTTCTATCGGAAAGAAAACCGAGAAAAGTATTTTCACGTAGCAAGAACAGATGAGCAAGCGTAAGCAGGAGAAAAATGTGATCTGGGAAGACCTTGTTTACCTGAAGGAGGGGGGCAGCAAACAGCAAAGTGATACCTATTATGTTACAACCTCCCCTCTCCAACTAGTTTGGAGGGCACCCTCCATTTACTATCATTCCGTATTTACTAGAATTCTCAGATAGTCAACCATTCTATCAGCCAAATCAACAACACAGAGTTTTACCTTTGCTAAGGTACTTTATGCTTGTGGAGAACAACTCGATCAAATAGTATAGGGTAAAGCAGCTATATACTACAGTCCAGGTTGAACAATGCTCTCCCAACGCCACCGAAACCAGGACTAAAACTCCTTAACGCTGGGTTTAGCCTTAACGAGCAGGCATTACTTTATCCGGCCGGAGACAGGGCCAGACCAAGCAGCACCTCAGCTACCAGCAGCTTTATTTACAGCCGGCGGCTGCTGCCAGCCCCAAGCGAGCGTGGGGGCAGACCGGCAGACTCCCGAAGGAGACGCGTTGCCCGTGGGTTTCTGCCAGCCCCGGGCCGCGGGCGCCGTCCCCCCAGGGCCGCTCCTGCGCGACGACCGGCGGCGGCGGCGGGGAGGCGAACCGAGAGGCCTTTCCCAGGTTTCCGCAGGCCTACGAGACACGTCCGCCCCGGCTCGCCGGGGACAGCGGGGTCCCGGCCGGGCGCCAGGCACTGCCCAGCCGGGAATACAGCGGTCGCGGTCGCCTGTCCCCACCGGCCAGGGCCGGCCGCCCCGGGCACGGCTCGGCGCGCAGCCGTGAGGAGACAGACGGCGGCGCGGCCGGCCGAGGCGCCTCCTCCTCGGCTTGAGGGACGAGGCGCTGCCCCGCTCCGGGCGCCCAGCCTCCCCCCCCACCCCCCAGCACTTCCCGGCCCGCCTCGCCTCACGCTGCCGCACTCACAGCCCGTCTCCTTCTTGATCTCCTCGATCTCCTCATCCCGCAGCAGCGTGGACGCCCGGGAACCCATCGCCGCCCCTGGGCCTGAGAGGAAGGGAAGGGCCGCGGCTCGGTGCCGGGGAGAGTTACGCAGCCGAAGAGCGACGGCGGTGCCGCAACCACCACCCCCCCAGCACGGGCCCGACCGCGGCCGCCCAGCTCTACTGAGGGGGAGACCGAGCCCGCACCGACTCTTATCGCCCCGCCCGCCGCGTCCCGTCCCGTCCGGCCCGGCCCTCACCGCCCGCCTCACCCCGCCCCTCAGCCGCCGGGCGCCCGCCGAGGCAGACCCGCGCGCATGCGCGCAGCACGCCCTGCCAAAGGCGCAGGCGTCATCATCCCTCGGCGGCCATTACAGCCGAGGCAGAGGCGGGCCTACTGCTCCCAGCCGGGCGGGGCGGCTCTGGCCGCCCTCCGGAAATTTCCCTTCCGTGATTGGGTGCGGGCTCCGATGGCTCCGCCCCCGGGGCGTGGGCGGGGCCTCCCTTGCCGTGTGCCGCAGGTGTCTGGCTGGGGGAGCCTCGTTCCCGCCGTCCCGAGCAGCCGTATGGCCCTCAGCAGCGAGCGCTTCGGTGCCATTGTGGGGAGAACCGTTAAAATCACCTTAAAATGCGGCGTCTTCCAGGGAGTGCTGCAGCACGTGAACCCCGACCGGAGCCTCCTCCTGCGGACAGGTCGGCGGCGGCGGCGGCGGCGGGCAGGGCCGCGCCGCGCCGCGTCGCCTCAGCTTGTGAGGGGGAGCGGGAGGGGCGCGGGCCGGCCCGGCGCCGTGAGCCCGGTCGCTGAGGGAAGGGAGCTGGAGAACGGGCGCCTGGCTCGGCGGTGGACGCTTCGTCACCGCTGGCGTGGGAAGGCTGACACGCCGAGCGTGTCCGCGGGTGCTTTCCGTGAGGCAAAACGGGCCCTGGGACGAAGAAAACGTAAAGTAGGAGTTAGCAGCACCTGCCTGTGCTCTCAGCTGTGAGACCGTGTAGGTGTAGCGGCCCTGAGTTGTGCCCTACTCGGTGCGCGGTCGTCTTATGGAAACCCTCTTCTGTAGAGCAAAAGAGCTGTCACGTAAAATAACCCATTGGCTGATTTTTTTAATTCTTTTTTTTCCCCCTAGTTACTACTGCTGCCCGGTCCTATGGTCTTGCTTTGTTCTGCAGATGATAAGCTTTTACCCCAAACTGTAGAGCTTGATGTATGTCTGTATTTCCTTCCTCTCCCTCATTTCAGTGAAGAACTTAGAAACTGGCAGAAGCTCTCCAGGAGTAAAGATGTTTTTTGGCCATGAAATAGTCAACGGTGAGGCTTTTCTTGCTGCAGTTTGGGGCACAGGGATCATGCCCACTTTTAGTTCAGCATTTTAAATCCCATTTTTTGCTCACTCTGCTGGATTCTTCAGTTGCACATCTTCTAAAATCAGTAGGATTTAGGATTTTGTATAAATCGCACAACTTTTGTTCCCCAATTATCTATCAGTGAAATAAGAATAATTCCCCGCTTTGTGAGGGTCTTGTGACTGTACTGCATGAAAGCTTATTAGTTAAATAATGAATAAAGTCCAATAAGACCACTAATGAAAGTAACCACTCCAAAGGTAATCGGTTGAGATAAGCGTGCCCCCTGAAGGCAAGTTACATTCATTTGTGTATGTTCATATACATGCAAGACTTTCACTAATGCAGTCTGCTGGGAAGTTAAATTGCTTAAAGTTCTAGTTAACTTGGTTTTGCTTTTACTCACACAGGCAAAAGCATCTCTATTAAATGGTCTGTTTATCTGACCCACTTTCTGTGATTCAGTAGTGATAAGAATATGGGATTATTTAAGAAAACCATTTCTAGTGTATAAAGGTCCTGTGCATTTCTCTTGGCATCTGCTTTGCTTGGGGACAAGGAGCAAAGTGCTGAGGGGGAGATAGCTAGAAGGCAGCTATTTAGACTTATCAAGTGATTAACTGTCTCCATTCTACCTTTTTCCTTATACCTACTTTACTGTATATGTAATAGTCTGTAATTAGTCGTAGTTCAATACTGACTTTTGTTTTGGTGGGATGCTAAGTCGTTAGTCTTGTTTAAATGCTGGAGTTCTGAAATACACCTTATCTACGCTACCAGTGTAAGTTATTTTATATAGATTTGTACATCAGAGTGAATTTAAAAATATTTAAACTATACTTTGAGTTAAATTTCTTTTTTTATATGTATGGCTGTGTCCTATGGTGGTTAGTATTGGTTAGTATCTCCTTTTTTGGGGAGATAACAAGTGTCAAAAAGTTGCTTGTCAGCACTAGAGTATAAATTGTTTGTTTCTATTGCAGTGGAATTGCTGGATGAACCAGATTCAGGGAAGGGAACAACAATGCTCTCCGAGTACGTTGAAATGTTTCCTTCCTTTCACGGTAGGAGAAGGGGTGGGATGTGCTTGCTAAGGGAGCCGCCACTTATATTTAATATAATACTGATATTCAGACTCAGCTGTGCCAGGTTTGTATTTCTCTGCTCTAAGGGGGTGAACAAGGCAGTGAGTGGAAGACTTTCACTGTGTAAAAGGTTCTTCCAAGCTATTGCTTACAATTTCTCTCTCTTGCTTTTTGCTTTTTCCTTCTTTTTTTTTTTTCTTCTTTTCTTCTCACTCACTAGCGTTCCTAGGTAGAAGAATTTGCTTGGTTTGTTTTCTTATCAGCTTGTGGTTTTAGGGAGGATTTCTATGAGCTTTTCTTCTGTGGTGGAACAGTTCCAGGACAATTGCACAGGGCAGGTTAGGTTTATACAGATGCTCTCAAAACATATGTAAATGTGACTTTGGGAAGCTGGTAAAAATATGTTTCAAACTCATGCAGACCCATGCTCCTAGATGGCTTTGCTTTGAGTCTCATCAGAAGACCACATTTGAATAGTTTATTCTTTCTCTTAAGTAGAATGCAGTGCTGTCTACTGAATAGTCCATAAAATATAGTTAAAAAACACATAAAATTGTGATTAGCAGCAGTCTTCTTGCTTGCTGCTGTCTTGTCTTCTTTCTCCCTGTTGAGTAAGCCTATGTTAACACATACTAGAGTATGCTCACCTCGGTAGCAGATCCCTGTGTTAATCCTTTAAATACAATTTTAGATACAAGATTCTTCAGCTACATCTTAAGGCTGATCAGAAAGGAGTTTTTATGTTTTATTCTATTGAGATAGAGATGCACGTGATTGGAGCTCTATAATCATAATGGAATGTTCTTATGTCAATATAAGGAAATTTATATTAGTAAGTCATATTTTCCAGTGAAGTATTCTTGACAGACTGTCCTGTCATAGAAATTAAGCATCTTATATGTGACATCTTTCAGTCAGGTGAATGTTTACTAACTCTTTTTTTTTTCTTCTGGTGCTTTTATTTGATTTGATAACTTCTGTTTGACTACAGTAAAGTTTTAGTAGACGTAACTCTTTTATGTATTGGCGAACTTGTAAAATCACCCTCCAATTACAGTAACTAATGGATCAAATATTATTGATTCAGTGTAAAGACTTACCATGCAATTTAAATATCTGTTCTTGGGCTCAGGTCAGGTACTTCATTCTTTGTACTTTGAGCTCTTTCTTCCCTTGAAACTGTTGCTGACCTTTGCAGTAAATGTGTTCAGGTTCTGCCTTCACCTTTCACTTTCAGAATAAGTGTGAAATTTTACCTGAAATAAAGGTCCTTTTGTGCAAAATAAGCTTACTGTTGGGTAGCTTCAAGATCTTCTTTAAGAATCATGCATATTGGATTAGGAAGGTGCTTCACGTGCAGCAGTTCATTGTCTGGACACAGGTAGATGGCATTGGATGAAATAATTTTCTTTATTAAAATGTCCGTGCTGATAGAATGTGTAATATTTTGACTTCTGTGCTATGTACGGTTGCCTTGCTTGTGCAGGTGCACTTCAGCTGTTGAAGGGAGCAAACAAGCAGACACAGGACCAGCAGATTGTGGCCTATGGACTTCTTGCTTTTCCCAAGAGAGCCAGCTCAGAGCCTCAAACAGCTTAAAATACTCCCTCTCAGGTAATGTGGATATTAGTCAAGCAATGTAGTTAGTTTGTCTTTGTCAGACAACATCTTTCCCAGAGACTGATCTCTTGATTTGCCTGTATCAAAACAGGATGTGTTCTGAAGGAACAATGGTCACAGAAAGATAGGTACAGAGCACATTATCTGCAGATATGCTCTTTGCCTGCAGATACATTAACAGTACCAGAAGGAAACTCATCTGCTTTCCAGAGTGTTTATCCTGCAGCTCTCATCAACTGTAAAAGTGGCTGAGCAGCACAACTGGTCTTTTGGAGAAACTGAAGTGCTTCAGCCAGTGAGCATTCCTCTCTGGTAATTGTTTTAATCTTATAATCGTTCCTGAAATGTATGTGGCATGATAGATAACTCAAAGCTCAATAAGACTGTTGCTCTTTGGTTCTGTGCTGCCTATCACATGCTTGCATTGATTTGGTTGTGCAGTACTTGCTCTATACACATATACAGGTACAGATCCAAAATGTGATCAGCTTATTTTGTTCTCGTAGAGCCGTGACAAAAGTGCAGGACCTGTATAGGCTAAAGGAAGGTTAGCTGCGTTTACCTACTTAGTGGGGAAGAAAATGAGCAAGGCTTGATATGATCTGGGAGACCCTTTAAAAATTTGTTCTTATGATCTTTCAATTGACTGTTATTTTGGAGTTTAGAGGATTGTCCTTGCGTTATCATGGATGCATATTATTAACATTTGCATCTTACCTAAAGAGAAGGGAGAATCTTTAAGAGAACCCTTCTGTACCTGTTCATTGGATGTTGTTAAGCAGGTGTTAAAAAATATTAAAATCTGGCTTAAATTCTCTTTGTCCCTTTGATCACTCAGCTGTCCATGTTCTGTGGTGTCACTGTCTGTTAGTTTTGTCACAATCTTTTTCCTTCCCTGGACAATCCTGGGCATTAGGGTGCTTTTTTGTGTGTTTCCTTTATGTATCATAGTGACAAAAAGTAATGCTGCAACTCACTTTTAAACAGCCAGTTTTTCTGTCAAAAAAACAGAATTTTGGGTCATGCTCTAAACTGTACACATCTGAATCAGTCAGTTCAGTAATCTGTTTGGGTATGTTCAGGAAGTAGAGGGGGAAGAACTGAACAGCTAAACCAGAAAAGTAGAGTGATTATACAACTAAAATATATGCCTTGTGCAAAGTTGTGCTGGTTTTCACTGGGATAGAGTTAATTTTCTTCACAGTAGCTGCTCTGGGGCTATGTTTTGGATTTATGCTGAAAACAGTGTAGATAACGTAGGGATGCTTTCGTTACTGCTGCGCAGTGCTTACACAGTGTCAAGGCCTTTTCTGCTTCTCACCCCACGCCACCAGCGAGCAGGCTGGGGGTGCACAAGAAGTTGGGAAGGGGCACAGCTGGGACAGCTGACCCCAACAGACCAAAGGGATATTCCATACCATAGGACGTCATGCTCAGCATATAAAGCTGAGGGAAGGAGGAGGAAGGCAGGGGGATGTTCGGAGTGATGGCATTTTGTCTTCCCAAGTAACTGTTAGGTGTGATGGAGCCCTGCTTTCCTGGAGATGGCTGAACACCTGCCTGCTGATGGGAAGTAGTGAATGAATTCCTTGTTTTGCTTTGCTTGTGTGTGCATAAAGCTTTTGCTTTACCTGTTAAACTGCTTTTATCTCAGCTCACGAGTTTTCTCACTTTTACCCTTCTGATTCTCTCCCCCATCCCACTGTGAGAGAAGTGAGTGGCTGTGTGGTGCTTAGTTGCCAGCTGGAGTTAAACCATGACAAAAGTTCATTCAAGCAGAGGAAGCATCTAATGATTTTATTTTTTTTTTCTGTCTTTCTTTTAGAGGAGAAGGTAGAAGAGAATGTGGAGTACACAGTTGTTGATTCTTTTCAGCAGAAATTTGGCTCAGCAGTAAGTACTAATGAAAGCTCTTATGCAGTGTATGTGACTTCTAAGCCTGTTCTTTCTAATTGTCAGTAGATCCGTTAAGCGGCAGGATTGTGAGCACTGCTTCGTGACGTCTTATACTGGAAATCACTTTTGCAGACTGCAGTGAAATTTGAGTGATAGGTAGTAACTGGCTTCTTTAAGTTAAGTAGAAATGGTATCTCTGGTGGCATCAAAGTATATTTAAAGTGTGCATATACGCAGGGAGAGAGTGCAATGTATGTGAGTTTGTAGTGGGTGGATGTGAATCTGTATCAGTGTGTGTTGGTTGCTGTTTTCAGACTCTGTATCACCAGTATCTGAGGTGAAAGACCAGTATCACTATTTAGTGAACAATTATTTTGTTTAGGAAGGGAAAAACATGAGGATTTGTTGGCATTTGGAGAGGGAATTGATCATGTTGTTTTGTAGGTGTTTGGAACGCCAGACATGCCTGGACCACCTTCTCTTAAATCATGTATAATAACATAAGCAGACTTGATAGAAAGGCTTTGTTTCAGAACTTGCAGCCAATGGTAGATTTCTTATTAAATTTAATAGTATTTTTTAGATCCTGAATTAGACCAGCAATACTGTAGGTTCTCCATGCCATTTTGTCTTGCAATAACATCTGTTGGGATTTGGGCTCTTATTATGGTAAATCTATTGCACATACAGAGGAAGAAGCTCTTCCCCCACAGGAAGAGATTTCCCTGCTTACAGAGGAATCTAACTGTTGCTTGAAAAAGCAGCTGGCTTTTTTATTTCTGTTTATGCCTTCTACTCTTGTGTTACATGTGCATTACAGGTTGCTTTATCTTAATTGTCTGAAAGCTTCTGTGTCTTTGAGAGTAACAGGTTTTTCTTTTATACCTTAGAAAATGAGTTCTCCTTTTCATCTGAAAGGAACACCTTCTTTATGTGATCTTAAAGAAGTTCCTACAACTTACTTAGGAGAATTTCTTGGGAGGAGATCCAGGGGAGTCTATATTCTTTAGTTATCCATAATCTCTGCTAAACCTATCATTAATGTTTCTAGTTGTGGAATTTCCAGCTGTCTGTCTGTAACTGGACTGATACTGTGTCGGTTTCTCTTGGATTGCTATATATCTGAGATTCATTGTGGTTTTGATCTGTATTTATCTTTTTAAATATGGATTATGTCCAGAAAAATCGCGGTTTTACTATTTGTCCTTCTGCCTGTCGTTCTCTGACACTATTTATTTTATCCCTATTTTATTTTCATTAGGTGCTGCACCTAAAACAGCAGTGTGTTGTCAGTGTAGCAGGAGACGGTGTTAATTTGTGTCGTCATGGAAAACTCTCATGGCTTGAGGTAAGAGGCAGGTATTTCCCAAAATATGCCACTGAACAGAGGCATAACTGAGAAAGATTTGGGGATTAGCCTGTGTTTAAGACTTGCTCACATAACTGTTTTGGTAAGGGATATGATATTCTTCAAGACAGATCAGGTATTTCATAAAAGACCTGTTACGGAAGGAATTATGTCATTATAAGGCAATATAATAATTACTAAACTTGTATGTAATTTATACATTTGTATCTAACAACGTACCATAGTTGGCTTGCCATCTTTATATACTTGTATACAGATAGAGGTACTACACTAGTACAGCTGTTACTTATTGAAAAACTGCAAGACCTAATCACAATGACAATATAATTGAAGGAGTAAAATCCATCTAAAGATGATACAGTGTCTTAATTAGCTGTCATAGTATCAGCATCTGAAAAGGAAGGGACAGAAAGGAGAATAGCTTAATATGTTAGCATAAAATTGTCTTAGTTTATTTTTAAATAGGTTTAAAAGTGAGTGTGTTTATCCAAAGCAAAAACTTGTGTGGGAGTTCATGCTTTAAACTTAACTCGTTTATGCAGAAGTAAGTGTCCACAAAATGTCTGCTTTGGTATGGCTAAATTGCTTTCAAATAACAGCTTTTGTTAAACCATTATGAATTTGAACACAGGCAAAACCTAAATTTTATATCCTGTTTGAAATGCTAGGATGGAAAATGATGTCCTTTATTTCTTTGGTAGTGGTCTTTGACAATGAAAGGAATGTCATGGGCACAAGAATTTTGTTGGAAGTGGTTCTTTAAAAATGTCACTATAATAGGTGTAGGAATTTATTTTAAGTACTGTGCATAGGGTTTGCTCTTGCTATGTCTCAAAATGCTGTATTTAACTGCATGTAGTAGACTACTGGGTCATTCTTTCTAATTATTGTGAGAGTCTCTGAGCATCTCTGGAAAAAACAAAACTTGTTTATGAATTTGTGTTGAGGAAACTAAATCTGCTGTGCCCAACATAAGCCTGTACATGGGAGTTTATGGCTTGTGGGTAACAGTGCATTCTCTCCTACTTTCAAATCCTTTGTTCTTCTGTCCCTCACTTATTTTCACTGCAACTGAATTTGTTGTAGATAGCAACAAAGAGCCGTATTTTTCTATTTGATATCTTCCTTCTGGGACCTCAGGCTTTCAAAAATGGATTACAAATGGTGCTGGAAGATAAAAACATCTTGAAGGTAAGGGTACAGGGTGCGTGAGGACATTTGTGGTCGCAGAGGTCGTATACATATATAATGATCTGTCTGCACCAAAAAAGTTGCAGTTGGACACATATTTGTCTGACAGTTCTTTCTTGCTTCAGGTAATGCATGACTGCCGCTGGATCTCAGACTGCCTGTTTCACCAGTATGGTGTCCTTCTCTTCAATGTCTTTGATACACAGGTACCATTCAGATATTCTGGCTGGGAACAAATGTTTAAACAAGAGAAACTTCAGCCTTGTTCAGGGCATTCTCTAAGAGAAGGTTTAACATTGCTAGAATGTGATAGTTGTTGAACCATGTAAATGTAGTGGTTTTGTTCTAGCTAAAAAGAACTAGCAGACAAGGCTGATAGTGTTATTTAGAGTCTTGTGTAGACTTATTTTAGAAGGTAGTTAATTTCTAATATTAGCAGCAAGTTTAATGTGTTTTTTTAAAGATGCATTAACTGATCTTGATTAAACTTGGCTCAGCCTGAGGCCACTGTGACTTAAACAGGAGCTAGGCTGGCTTGTGCTTTAAATTCTTTGTTATACTTTCTGCCCCTTTCACAAGTATAGAAACGGATTCACACTACAGGTATCTTGCACTGGGAAGCACCTGCTAATAAAAGCAGTGGTGGAAGTGAGAGAACAGGCCAGGTTACCACAAAAATCTGTTTTAGCTGGTGCTGGCCCTCGTAGTTGTGGTAGTTAATCTTGTGTGACTAACAGGAGAATTAGAGCCTTTTGAGAGAGAAGAAAATAAAATAATGGCTATGATCTTTCATAATGGGCATGGATATGTTACACATAGTTATGTGTGACTTGTCCTTGCCTATATACTGACTTTTCATGTCATAGATGTGACTGCCTATAGTAACTCTTCAAAGCCCTAATCTGGTCTATGTAGTAAGCTGCATACAGCAGAGGTTTCTCTTGGTCTCTTTCGTATCTTAGTTTGGCCTTTTGTCCCTAAAGATTATGTCATTCCATTACAGGTCAAATATCAGTCAGTGTTAAGTCTTGACTGCAAGAAAAAGGTTGGGATGAAAATTCCCACCAGTGCTCCCAACTGTACTGTCTAGAACATGTAACCACTACAGTGGAAGTAACTAATGCGAACTATCCACCGTAAGGTCTAAGGTACATGGAGTTGCACTCATTGTTCTGTTGTCTTGGTATGAGCTGACATGCATGCTTTTCTTGCACTGATAGATCTCTAGGCTGAGATTCAATTACTCTGATTCGTTGGCCTGAATCCTACTTCTAATGTAAGCAAGCTAGTGAGGTAGTCTGGTTTTGGCTACCCTTCAGGGTACCTGATATTGTGGAATTAAGCTGTCTTGTCTTCTACTGTGTACTGCTGGAGCAAATAACTGGGAGATACCTCTGAGCAAACTCTCATAGGTACTTTTTGTGAAGCACTTCTTAGAGACAGCTTCCCAGTGTTGCTACAGTTGGAACAGGCTGTGTGCATAAGTGAGACTCTGCTTAAAAAACACAGCAATGGAATGAAGAACTCTGGTTTAGATGGGATCCCACCTGCATAATTTGAAAAGTGTTATTTATCCCAGGTTTTGGCCAGTTGCTGCAACTGTTTATTCCTTGCAATAACTAACTTAATATGATTAACACAACATGTAGAGGATGGCAGTGAAAGGTTTCTGATTTTCAGTGTCTTTCGCATAGATGTTCTTATAGTACTTAAGCATCACCTGGAAGTATTTCAGTGATAATGTTTGTGGAAGTCTGATACTGCTATTTCACATTTGACTGCCTTGGTGAGGGCAGGGGGGTGTCCCTGTTGGGCTATAGCAGCCTAAAAAGCTGCATAGTGAGCAGGCAATTGACTGTTGTCAGTGCTTACATCCCTAACATTGCCTTCTGGGACACTTCTATGTTGCATCATGAGGCTAGAGCATTCTCACACTCTGAAATCCCTGCCTATTATAAAATGTTGTTGGTTGTGTATCTGTGTACTACCAAAAGAAATAATACAATTCTTCCTAGAGGTATGTGCTGAAAGAATAAAGAAAATTTGACAGCTTGAGACTTTCCATAAGACAGAGGTCCATGCAAGTTTTAATTGTAAAATGTACAAGTGAAGAAGTCACGGTTGCTGTCTGATTCCACAGATCAATGCACATACACTACTCTTTAGGATGCTGTAGTTTTTCTGCCCTTGAATCCACGCCATTAGCATGCAATGACTTTGGACAAAGATTTTTCATAGTGAAAGTTAAAAAAATTGTTTTCATTGTGGGCAAGTTTATTCTATAACCTTGTTCATTTAGATTAGACTTTTTATGAATATTGATCGCAAAGATGCTTTCATTTTTGTTTAAATATTTAAGTCTTTTCTCTCCTTGTTTGGAAAGCATTGAATTTTTTTTTACTAGAAACTCTCTCTCTAACCATCTAGAAGAATGGAATATATTTCCATAGATTTGAACGTCATCTTTGTTTTGACTTTGAGTAAAAGTAACTGATTGCTCGAGAAGGTCTTTCCTGAGGTTCCTCTTCATCTGCATTTGGCCACTGAGAGTGAAAAGCCAGAGAAGGCTTTAGTGGTCAGAAGTACAATACAAAAGACTGTTGAGTAATAAATGATGGAAACTTCCTTGTCACCTGGTGATTTGTGCTTATAATCCAGTGAAGGTGAGCTTTACCTGGATCTTCTCCATTTTCTTCTCTTCAGTGAACTCATCAGTTTGAATTGTTGCAGTTCATTTCTCTAGGTATGTTTCCTGCCAGTTTTCAGCTGGTCGTTGTAGACTTCTTCAAACTGTACCAATGTAGTCATCTTAGCAGAAATATAGGCAGTCCTAGATTCTTTGTCCTACCACAGAGCGCAGGAGGTTGGACATTCCTCTCCTTAGTCCAAGATGGCTTGTTCTACTTGTGATGCTCTAACATTTTGCATTTTCTTCATAATACCTTCATACAATCTTTTATTCCTTGAAAATTCAGTAAATGGATTGGCTTAGCACTTTCTTCTGGTAGGCTTAGCCAATGCATGGCTTCATTCCCAGCGAAGGTAGCAGTTAGCTATTTAGCTGATGCCTTAGAGGCAGCTTTAGTTATTAATAAATCATACCAGCTTGTTTGCCTTTGCTATTGGACAGGAAGAGATATTTCCACACACACACACCCCCCACAAAGACTTTATAGGCAAGTTAGGAATGGGGGTTTGGTCTTGGAATTTACCCTTACTATAAGAGGCCAGAAGAGGTCAGTTAAAATTCTGCAGTCACTATTGCAGGGGCTGAGCTGGTGCTGCCAGCTACTACGTGGTCTGATCTAGGTAGCACATGGGCAGTATATGGTGGAACAGTACAAACAGTGGCTTTAGCTGTAACCCTTGCAGTAAAACTGGGCTGGCCTGTAAGCTCATGGTTTTGTTGGTTGGATTGTGGATGCTTGTATTGAGTGCTGGCTCAAGGTTTCTTAGGAGAGAGTAGTAACGAGAAAAGGACTATGAGAGGTCAGTGGGGATTTCAGGGGACCAGAGTGGGAATCTGGGCTTTTGAGTAGCAGAGGAAGTCTGAAGGATAGGTTGTTGTAATGACAGATAGCTCAGTCTCAGATTTTGAGTGTGGATGCAGGCTTTTTATTTTTTCCTCTCCATTGCCCTGGTGAGTGGACTCTCTTCCAGGCTTCCCTTTTCTGTTGTCTTCTCTCTGCACCTGTTGCAATAGTCCCACTCATCTTTGTGTTCTCTGGCTAGGGACAAGACTCAGGGCTGTTCCTGCTCTTACTGCAAAAGGGTAAAAGGGATGAAACCAGGATGAAAAACAAGCAAACACCATGCCATGCAGTTGCTGCTGGAGGCTGTTGTTTGCTTCCTTTCTGGCTCTGTATGCTGTCAAAGACAAGTCTTACTGGAAAAATAAGGTTTTAGGCAAAAGGTTTTTGACAACTTACATATTCTTGCATCATGTTTTCCTTACATTGCATCACTATTTCAGGTTTTAGGTAAAAGGCAAAACCGTAAGTATCCTGGGGAAGTAGCACTGTATGTTTACTCTCTTCTGATATTGCTCCTAACCACCTGCTGTCTGGAGGCAAGAGTGCTGGGCTAGAAGGAGCCTTAGACTAATGCAACATATAACTTATATAAGTCATTATTAAAACTTAATTTAATCTTTTATGTGACTTAACAGCTTTAAGGAGTCAGATTACTAGCTCTGCAACTGTACACAGTCAAAACGAGGATTAATTTGTTTGCAGCATACTTTACTTCTAATATGCATCCCCACTGTCAAACCTCCACATTCTTTGCCTTGGGTTAACAAACACTGGTCATGGCATATTGATCCCTTCCATCACAGGTTGCTGATGCTCTGCAGTTCTCCATGGCAACAGGTGGCTTCTTTCCGCATCATGTCTGCACGTTACAGGAGTGTTTGATGCAGCACTTGAAGATACCTTCCAAATGGGATGATGCCATCATGAAGTGCAGGCAGCAGATGGCTTCAGTGAGTGATTCAGTGAGGCACCTTCCAAAGATTCAGTTGTGAGCTGTGCTTTGCCCATCTTGAGATGTTGCTGTCAGTTTTTTTTAAGAGCATGGCGCTATACAGTGGTCAAATTGCTGTCGTTAAGGACATTTTGTAACACTGCTCTAGTTGGCATCAGTGCTTATGCTGGTATTTCCTAATAGCTTATTTGAAATTGAGGTTTTGAAGAACCACAAAGCTTGTACAATAGATGATATATATATAACTCGGGTAAAAAATGTTCTGGATATCTTAATATGTTTGACTAATTCTGAAACCTAGTTCCAACAGAACAAGTTCATTAAAATGAATCCTGAGTCAAATAGGGAAAGAGGAAACTTTTATTGCCAGCACTATTAGAATGAAAAAATTAGAGTAGTGATTTTTTTTTTTTCACTTGTTCAGTTCAGCGGCATTTGCCAAATCATTATTCTCTATTGTCCTTACTTTTGTTAATCTTTCAGATGGGGACAAGCAAGGGAAAAATTAATGGGCCAGGAGCTCCTAAGATCTGGGGAATGTAAGCTTGATAAATAGAATAGACTACTTCAGTTGGAAGGGACCTACAAAGATCATCTAGTCCAACTGCCTGACCAATTCAGGGCTGACCAAGTTAAAGCATGTTATTAAGGGCATTGTCCAAATGCCCCTTAAACACTGACAGGCTTGGGGCATTGACCACCTCTCTAGAAAGCCTGTTCCAGTGTTTGACCGCCCTCTTGGTAAAGAAATGCTTCCTAATGTCCAATCTAAACCTTCCCTGGTGCAGCTTTGAACCATTCCCATGTGTCCTGTCACTGGATACCAGGGAGAAGAGATCAGCACCTCCCTCTCCACTTCACCTCCTCAGGAAGCTGTAAAGAGCAATGAGGTCACCCCTCAGCCTCCTTTTCTCCAAACTAGACAAACTTAAAGTCCTCAGCCGCTCCTCATAGGACATGTCTTCCAGCCCTTTCACCAGCTTTATTGCCCTCCTCTGGACGCATTCAAGGTCCTTCACATCCTTCTTAAGTTGTGGTGCCCAGAACTGCACACAGTACTCCAGGTGAGGCTGCACCAACACTGAATACAGCAGGATAATCACCTCTTTTGACTGGCTGGTTATGCCGTGTTTGATGCATCCCAGGATGGGGTTTGCCCTCTGGGCTGCCAGGGCACAATGCTCACTCCTATTGAGCCTGCTGTCAACCAGCACACCCAGATCCCTTTCTGCAGGGCTGCTGTCTAGCCACTCCTCTCCTAATTTATACTCATGCTCAGTGTTACTCCATCCTAGGTGCAGTGTTTCAACTTGTTAAATTTCATCCCATTAATCATAGCTCAATGGTCCAATCTATCTAGATCCCTCTGCAAGGCTTCTTGTCTCTCAAAAGAGTCAATAGCACCTCCTAGTTTGGCATCATCAGCAAACTTGCTAATGGTGCATTCGACTCCTGCATCCAGAGCGCTGATAAATATATTGAACAGAACTGGCCCTAGAATTGAACCCTGAGGAACACCACTGGTGACCGGTCACCAGCCAGGTGTAGTCCCATTCACTACAACACTTTGAGCTCTGCCCTTCAGCCAGTTGTTCACCCAGCACACCATGAACCTGTTCATCCCACAGTTGGACCACTTGTCCAGAAAGATGCTGTGAGGGACAGTATCAAAAGCCTTACTAAAATCCAGAAAAACTACACACATTGCCTTCCCTTCATCCTCTAGGCAAGTGACTTTATCATAGAAGGGTATCAAAATAGTTAAATAAATAGTATATAAATATGCTAGTGCCAGTTGTGGCATCATTTTGCTGGGTTTTTAATCACCTGACCTTGCTATTTTTTTTTTAGGGGGGGAGACTTCCAAAGAAGCTATTAAATATGGGAACTAGATACCTAATGAGACCTGACTATATAGGCAGGATTTCTTGGCTGGATAGGAACAATCTTTTTCCTGCCAGAGCATTTTTCCTTCCTTTATACCGGTTTTGTAACTTCCTGAGTAAATCTGAGTGGTTTTTTACTGCCTGTTCATAGACTTAAAGTCTTTCTTGAAAACCTGGATTAAATGTTATTTGATATTGCTATAATAGCTACTCAGTGAAACCTCTAATTTGAATATAGCTTTATTTTTATACACGTTTTGGAATTCCAATAGTGTCTCTCAAAATTTCAATTTAGAGAATTCTGTATGGTAAATCTAAGCCAAATTACAACATGCCTGCCTTGTTTACCAGACCAAATCCTCCTATTGGTCTGAAGACTAAAAGTGGAAAATGTATAATACGTAGGTAGTAAGTATACCACTGTAAGCCACTCTATAGTGACAGACAGTTTTGCTCAGGATATTGTGGTCATGCAGCTTAACTGGGGCTTATTTTCATCATCTTCTGGTTCCAGTTGTGATGGCTGAAGATGTTACTATCCCCAGCTGCTTCCCTGCCTCCCTTGATGGGAGGGGTTTTTTCCCTTTAAATCTTTCAGCTCAGCTCTTAGGAATCCAGCCTAGTTTCAGAGACGGGTGAGAGAGAACCTAGCATTAAATGCAGGAATAGGTGTGCGTTGGTTTTTGGTTTGTTTGGGGATTTTTTGAAGAAGCAATCCCTCCTCCAAAATTCACTCTTCTCTAACATCCCCAGGCTTGTACACAGATGGCCTTAGAAGCTGCAAGCATTCAGTAGCACTGAAACTAGAGATCAGCATTGGGATATAGGTTGTAAACTGCAGAAGAATGTGATGAAAAGCTTGTTATCATTTTTGCTACTTAAATAACTGTTTTTATTTGCATTGGGATACACAGGAGAATCCTGACATATGGTTCTTGAGACCTTTTCCAGCTCCTCTGCTTAAAGCCCTTGCTCTGAAGGCTATGTACCTTCTGCTGCTCCACTCATCTCTAATGGATAACTTGATGTCTGACCTAACAACTGTAGTATGTGGTTATTTAAATGCTTATCGGACTGGGTCTGGAGATCACCTTGGGAGCACAAAGGTAGGAATATGTTTGCTTGTTTCTGTGGTTAGTGATTTGATCTAGGGTTCTAATGGATAAACTCCGGAGGACTTAGCTATAGCAGCTTCCTTTTCTGCAACTGTACACCCTACTTTATGGCACATACTTTGTTTTCTGTGTGCAGCAGCAGAAGTGATGGTGTCTGCATCTACCTAGCTGCATTTTATGTCGGTCTATTAGCACAAATCCACCTCAAGTTAGTATTGTGGATGATGAGCTGCAGCTGTTAAGGCGTGGGCACAGGCACATGTGCCATCTGTTCTCTCTCATCTGAGACTGAGAACCTCTGGGCTCACTAGAGGCTGTGTATGTGCAAGGGCATGAAGAGGGACAGGCAGTTGTGGATTGTTGGTACCTGGAGCTGCCAGAGTTGCTTTGTTTTGGTAAGAGCATTTAGTCCCTAAATCTTGTTCTATTTTCCCCCTGTTCTGTCATCTTTACTGCTATTTTGCATATACTGGCTGTTTCTGAGTAATGTTGTTGCTTGCTGGCCAAAGCTTTTTATTTCTGTGAAAGCATCTCTGAGTTCTCTTGTCATCCTAATTTATTCTCACCTGTGTTATCTTAAAAAAAAAAATAAAAATAGGTCAGGTAACACTGTTCCTCTTTGGTTACATTTGGTTACATAGAACCAGTAGTATTGCATGCCCAGATACCTTGGAGTGGCTCTTGTATGGTGGACACTTCTGTAATTGCTTGTTAATTTTTAAAGCGGGGTAGGGGGAATGAGAGTTTTGGTTAAGGAGCTTGCCTTCCTGCACTAATGGAAACAAGAGGTCCATGCAAACCAAACACGCAGTGGTATTGGTGTGGTCTTTTCCTATCTTCTCAATGTAAGATGTTGCAGGTATTAAATTTGGGTGAAAAATGAATAGTTAGACATCTCCATTCATCACAAAGAGACTGAACTAACATGATTAAAGCCTGTTATCGCCTCATTTTTGCAGTTGTAAATGTCTGAAATATTTATTAGGAAAAGAGAATGCAGGTCTATCTTAATGGGAGAAATTGTCTTTTTCTTTGCCCTGGTTTAACAAAGCAATCAAGCACAGACTTGAATCCTTTGGGAATTACTTAAGAGCTCAGAGCAGTAAATCCCATTATTGAGGATTTAGGAGGAGATTAGTTTAGATAACCACAAGAGGTCATAGTTGCTTCACAGATGGAAGAGAAGAGGTCATATCTGAAAACTTTTTCTTTTTAGAGGAGAGCTGCCAAAAAAAGAAGGTTGTTCATAGTTCATGGAAAAAAATGAGCTTGACATCTGAATTTCCAATGTGAAATGCATGCAAAAGTAGGCATGACACAAGGGAAAAGAACAGTCTGTTAAAGTGAAAAGAGTATAAATGCTGTTTTGCGTTGGGCTATTTGTTTGTAGAATTTTTTTAAAGTGGTACTCGGGTTGCTGAAGCCAATCCTTTTGTAAATCCATTTATTCTATAAGATTAGCAAAGGAATTAATCTGATCCTGAGCATTTCAAATGGCATTTTGAAGATTTATTTAATATCACATCTGATAATCATACTTCCTGCAGTTGCTTTAGAAATCTTGTCCTATGGCTAGTAAAAGTAGCCATTTTCACCATCATTTCACTGTTAATCATTTTCTGTTGTTTCTACATCTTGCAAGAAGAAACACAAATGAAAGTTGCTTCTACTTTATTTAAAATTTGCTTGCAATACATATTTAAACTCCAAATACAGAGTTTGGTTTAGTTAAATCTGGTCTCTTAATTCAGTTTCTTCACTGAGTAAGTAAACAAAGTTAACGTTAAGGGAAAATTTGCAAGTTGATGAGTTCAGCTAAATCTGTTTTAAGGAAAAAAAAAAGGGGGGGGGGGGGGGAAGAAAAAAAAGTTGTCTTAATGCAACTTCTAGGTTTTCTCGCTGAGTCTGTATTAATTCCCTGAATCAAAAAGCCTTTATTCAAATCTGATTCTCAGAATGAAGTAACAGTCAAGATACCTACATCCCTCCCCCCCCCCTATTTATTCTAGTGCCTTTTCATAGATACTTAGAAGTAAAGCTTATCCATCATTAAGGTCTTTGTTATGCCATCTGTGCACTTTGTGGAGCTACAGTTGAAACTTACCTGGAAAATGCTTTTATTGGACTATTTTACTTTTTACACTGACCAGTTACAATTTACACTCATGCTCCACTTTGGACCCTTGGCGAACAGCAGTCTGGTACAATGAACTTGACTTCACCTTGGAGCTGGTCTCCAACAACAGCAACACTGGAGTCCCTATGCTTGATGACTGTGTTCTCCACGCATGATCTGGTGCAGTTCCAACACTACTTCAGCAGAAGTAATGATCTTCTTGGATTCTGAAGTAAATACCCATGCCAGGGAAACATTTTGGAAATCTGAAATATGTTACCTACTATGCTCTCTCTATGCTGGAGAACTGGAAGAGAGGCCTCTGTTGCTGAAGCAGGACTGCAGCAAAGCCAAAGACAATAAATGCTCCAGGGACATAAAGATATCTCGCACTACTTCAGCTCCTAAATTGGAAGGTGGACATAATTCCTGAGTGAGCAGGAACCATCTGTGGTACATCAAGACTTTACCTGAAACTTGTGGGAGTGAAAGCCACTAGGCAAGAGAGTCTCCAAGTTACCATGGCCTCTTTGATTTACAGGCACTTGGAGAAGATGATCTGATCTGGAAACTAACTTCCATCACTCCAGGTAAGGAAGCCTCTTCTAGGCCCTTCTCTGTTCTGTTTTAGTTCTTGGATTGTGCTCTCTGAACAGAACCACCAGGTCTTCAGCCTTTTGACAAAGGGAAAGTTAGTTATGTAGAAATGCCTTCTGTTGTGTCGCTGGGCTACAAAGGTGTTTGAGTATGTCGTACCTGACTAGAGCAATGAACAGAGCCGTGCTTCCCTGACCTGCTCTTTTTCCTTCTGATCTTATTGAGTGTCATCATGTCACACAGAAGAATTTTTTTTTTTTCCTTCTCCCATTCCCCCAAACTTACGACACTCCCATGTAAACTACTTTGCAAAACAAGTATACAGATACAGACACAGTTTCAATTGTGAGACTTCGTTAAAAATGAAGCACTGAAGATGAATGGAATACGTAGCCACATTCTTTCCAATCTCCACCTGTCACACGTTGAATGTCAGCTTCTGGATCAGGGTTTACAACATTGAACTTGAGCTTGGACTAGCATGGGTAGCATCCTCCTAATCTTTCCTGGGTCACTGCCATATCCAGAAGTTCATAATGCCAACAGCTTTTGTGTGTAATAACAGTATCGGGATATATTTGGTGAAAAAAATGCTTTGGTTTTCCAGTCTGAGGTTGCCTGTGAATTGAATAATGCTGAGTAATGACCAATAATGTTGAATAATGACTATTGGGCCAGTTACCTACTCTCTCCTTCTCTTGTTGAATCAGGGGGTTCAGCCTCTGGGAGCAGATCTGGACCAGACCCTGGTTTTTTTCCTCCTGGAAATAGCAGCAAGGAAAAGTGGATATGCATAATCATGGATTAAAAGCCAAGCCTGTTCACTTGCCCTAATGAATCACTGCCTCCACTGACAGTTGAGGAAAGACAGGTGTGAATAAGACTGATGAATGTAATTGTCACCATCCTTCCTTGGGCTCTGTATGCCTGGTCTCTGCAGTCAGTTTTCCACTTGCATCCCTTGTTGCTCAGTGAGAAGTTTCTGCATGCTCTGACAGGCCCCCATTAGTGGCAGAATACAAGAATAATTTTATGGCTAAATGCACAGCTCCTACAAGGGTCAGATCATCCTTGTGGCCTTCAATGTATTCAGGAGTGCTCGATTTCAGACATGTATAATTGCATTTACCTGTGTCTAATTTTGCCTTGTTTCTTGAACATGCATAACCAATGGGGGTTTTGTTTTGTTCCAGCTTATTTTGACAGAAGCTTGTACTTTCCCTTTGCTTAAGTTTTCATAAATAATGTGATGGGAACAGAGGCCATGGGTAAGTGGGTAGAAATGGAGATTGATGACAGTTTATTGCTGTAAAGGCAATAAACTAGTAAGAGCAGAGCAAGCAGCATATATGTATTTCATGCAAATAGTGCGTTTGAGTCTTTGACTTGGATGTCATAATTCTCATGAGCAATTGCAGCAGTCACTGGTGGTAGTCCTGGTTTCACCTGAGGTTTCAGCCATCTTTTCTTCCCCTTGATCTTTCAGATGTTTTGCTGGAAATAGCAAAGGAACAGAGTCCTTATGGTTAGCCAGTGGGCAGCCCTTCCAGCAAGACTTCAACCTTGCTTCTGGAGAGCCAAACACATTCTTTTGTCATTTGATAGTTGTTTTGCCGGTTAACAGAAGATGTACTGAGGAGCTGGCCCATGAGGCGGTATGCCAGGTGGGAGACATGCTGTCAAGGTGGCAGGATGCAACTCCATGGATTAGAGCATCCTTCAGGAAAGAGTTGCAGAAAAGATGGGTGTCATGCATCCTAGCAGTTGCTAGCAACAGTAAAGTATTGCCAGTGGTCCACAGCAGCCAAAAATGATAATGCAGTACCCTTGTTGATGTAGTACTGGGAAAAGAGAATGAAGAAGAAAATGGAGAAAAAAAGAAAAAAAAAAAAAAAAAAAGAAAAGGAAAGGCATCTCATTGACCCTGACAGTTTGGGAAATGTATGTTGACACTCTCTGTGGTTTCTTGTGTCATCACCTGCAAGTAGTAGTTGAGTCTTCTCAACTACTCCTTTAGGAGGGAGTGGACACTCCCTCTTAAGCAACTGACTTTTTACACACAAACCAGATGGAAAACAGTAACCTCTAATCCCCAGCACTTCATTATCAAAACCCTCAACTTCCCTCTTCAGCATCTTCTCAAACTGATAATCTTCTTTACCGCTGAGGGGGAGAACTCAGCGCAAACTTCCCACCCTGAAGGTCTCTGCAGTTTCCTGCTTTCTCAGCAATAACTGTCTACCAGGAGTAATTGTTCTTGTGGATGCAGACATCAAGTGAAATGGGTTTCTATGTCTGCTCTGTCACTAGAAAAGAGCTAGTGAAGGAGCTCTATGTGCTAAATTTCTAACTCTCCTTGTAGATTCATATAGTGTGTTGTTAGGTACTTGGAAATGCAGCTGCATTCTGATGTTTAGGACTTAAAATTCAAAGCAGCAATGCAGCTTGGGAACCCATCACTGTAAAGAAGCAAGTGTTCTCCTGGAAGTGCAGTGTTTTCTTGTTGAAGTGGTGACAGTTCACAAGGAGAGCTCTGGTACCATAGGGGAGTTGCACATCCCTATGCAGCAGAGTTGATTTCCCTATTCACTTAAGGTAAAGCTGCAGTAGGTAGAGTGCAGTGCAGTGCAGTATATAATACCAGATAACACATTCATGACACGTGATGGCAGAAACTCTGTTCTCTGTCTAAATATAATTGCATGCCCAAACCGTAAGTTTTCCTAATTGGCAGGTGAATTGGGACTGCACGCAATGCATATTAATCTTTATGAACATACAGCCTGAATTTTCATGCAATTTAGCTTTAAATGGTTTAGGCCGTGGATTACCTGTCACTGTAGGATACTGTAGGAGTTAGGAAGCTGGATGTACATTCTTCCGGTTAAACAGAACTGAAGGTGGGGTGTTTCAAGTAAGTGCTTGCTCTGCTTTTTTTCTTTAATCCTGTCTGAATTATTTAGCCTTCCTCTGGGTGTGCAAACTTCTAGACGTAGGTTTGTGAGGCATGGCTTCCCTTTACAAATGCTCTGGTAACTCTTTTCCAGTGCATCACATCTGTATATCCACTCATTCTGTTCTTAGTGTTTCTACCAGTATGCTCACACAGACATCTGACTTGCCAGCATGTTGCCTCCTGTATCTTACCTGGAAGCTGTAAACGTTTACCATCTTCCAATCCCTGGGTGTCAAGGCAGGTTTTAAGCAAGATACTATAGTTGCTAGTTCAGCTTTTTCATTTTCCGCTGTTCAGGAATTTGGGGTGAAATCCACCTTGCTGTTTGTATTTCAAGTATTGGTATTAAGTATTTATGGGACAACCTGAAACAGATTCTGGGTACATAATGAATGTTTTTGATATGGGAATCTGCACTTTTTTTTCATTCTGAATGTAGAAGAGAAAAAAAATGTGGGTTTTACCACGCTGCTTCTATATTCTGATCATCACTTAGCCCTGCAGCATGGTTGACATTTTGTGCTCCTCTGATGTTTACAGAATTTTTTTTTAATAGTTCTGTTATGTTTTTGTTAAATATTAATAAAATTATTCTGGCCTGCCCTTCGTTTTTTTCTGTAACTTCATCCTTACTATTTTCTTCACTTAGGTGTGGCTTTGCTTTCCTGAAGGATGCTTACTTCATTGTCTCCATTCCCCTAACCTGTAGTCCTGCCAATTTCCTTTCACTCTTTCTGTGATCTTTTGCTGTTAGGTAATGTTTACTCTATACTGCTTGTATGTTGTCTTGAAGTTGTCTCCATGCTACCTGCTAGGACTAAATTTGCTTGTTGGCCTCTTACTACTTTTTTCAAGCTTCCTTATTTGTGCAATTCCCCTTTCTACAGCTGAACGCAACCATGGATTTTTTTGTTGTTCCTAGAAAGATGGTGAGCATTGCAGTCCTTGTTAAGAAGCAGATCCTTGAATGTAGTATTTTCAACAACGTCCCATGCAGTTCTCAGGACCAAATCAAGGAGTGTATCTCCTTTTCCGTACTTCCTAAGCAGCTGTTTCGTTGATTTGTTAACTATGTTGGCTTTTTCTACATAAGGTTTTTCCTTACCCATAGGATAGAATACCATCTATTATTATTTTAAATGAAAAGCTGGGAAAGCTGCCTTTGCAGCAGCTCCTGCAAGCAAACATGAACTGGTTATGCCTCTTCAGGGGGCTTACAACACCTTCATAGTGCAAAAGGTTTCTCAGGAGATATCTAAAACCCATATGTGAAGTATTACATCTTGAAGATCTTCATGATAAAGGAGTAAATAATAAATGCAAGTCTAATATTTTTCCCTTTGGGTTGCCTTTAAAAGAAGGAGCATGGGGGGACTTTTTTTCCGCTGAAGTATTGTTTGTGTAAGCAGGTAGTCGATATATTCCACAGAACTAATGAGAGACGTTGTTCTGTTTGGTTGGCTAATTACAGAGGGAGCTCGTACCTGGTACTAACAAAAGTAGAGCATGCATATGCATATGTATTGATCTGATTTCTTTTCTGTTTCTTTTCTTTTTTTCCTTATCAGCCCATTTGCATGGAGCTGCCAGAGGAGCTGCGTCAGCTGGCAGACATCCAGAAGCTACGAAGGGAGAAAGCAATAAAAGACTACAGAATGAATGAGGATGGTCTTTTGATCAGACCAGCCATGGAATTAAAAGAGGGAAACGATCCACAGAAGGATGGCAACTACAGAGATGATGGGGATTGCTTTCCCACAAATAAAGCTGTGTCTCAAATTACATCCTTCTACAATCAGGATGTACTTTGTCAAGAAAAGCTTGAAAATCAAAACGAAGTGGTAAATCTGTGGAAGAACCTTAAACTGACCTCAAGCTGGCTGCACGAATCTAATTTCTGATACAGGTGACTTGATGAGCTTAGACTGGGTATTTGAAGACATCCAAATGAAAAAAGGGGCTATTCCCCATGCAGAAGTGTCAAACAAAAGCTCCTTTCTTTACAATGACAGGTAAACCCATTGCTGAATGGAAAGAATGATGGGCTTTCTTTTGAAGGAAATTCCTTCTTTATCTGACTGTTCTTCTTGAGATCTATATTTGAGATCCATTTTTTTTCAAGAGCTATTTTTGATTTCAAAACAGTGACTTTTGTTTTTCTTGCATTGTTACCAGACCAGTGTCTTAAACTGTATTGGTTCTTTTGTTACCTGTTGCAGGTATGTAAAACTCTCATTCAATCCAGATATGTAAACAGGGGAGCTTATAAGATGCCTTTTCATTGAGATTAGAAAGGGTTTGCTTGGAAAAACTTAAAAACCTTTTGGTCAACCCATGTGGGCTTGGTTTATATATGGATAAGTCTCTTGGCATAGCTATACAACAGTCTTTCATAGGAGAGTGAAAAAGATCACACCCTAATGAATCGCTATGCTGGCAAAAACAGCAGAGAGGTGTACAGATAAAAAGGATTTTTCTGCCAAGTCAGAGTTATTTTAGGCTAACTGAGAAAAGAAGCTTCCTGCTGAAAGTTGCACGCCACCATTGTCAGCACTGCTGTTTCAAACTCGTGTAGATAAGGCTGTAACACTAATGTGGTGTGCATATAGACAAGTGTGTATAAAGGGGAGGAAAAACCAGTTAAATTAGTTTAAAAGATGTATAGCACTCTTCCCCCCCCCCCCCCCCCCTCCCAAGCAAAATAAGATATAAAGGCAAAACTAGTTTATTTCCAGTATACTTGCTGTGGCTGGTGTTCACTGAAAGTAAAGCCCCTCCAACTGATTGTAGTACTCTCCCACATGACAAAATTAACATGGGACATAGCTGAGTCTTGGGACATTTTTTTGGCCTATGGCTATATTTGACTTGCAAGCACAGGACTGTTGAAAATTCTTTGCTTTTGAAATACATAAAAAATATTGCATATTTTGCTATTCAAATGCTTCACACAGGGTGGGGAGCACCTTAAGCATAAGGAAGGTTTTGTTCTCAGGGTTGTGGCTATGAGGATCAGTGAACGCTGATGAACAACATGAAATAGGGAAGAATGGAAGAGGTAACGGTCACTGTCCCAACCAGACTGCAGCCTAAGAACAATCTGGGCATCGGGCTGCAAATGTTAAAGAGTAATGATGTCAGGTTGCAAGGGACAGGACGTCTGCATGTGAGTACATACCTGTTTGAGCCATTTTTCTTTGGATGTAAATTGGTGTGACTAGATGCTTATGATGCATCTGTGTGCATTTCTTCTAAATATCGTTAGGGGAAATGTGTTTTGGTGTGTGTTTGTTTTTTTCTCTCTATGAAGAGTACTAGACCAGCAGTATTTAAATAGGTCTCTTTTTTCAAACTATAGATAGGACTTGCTCGCTTCTGGGAGTGGCAGAAAAATCAGCAGAAAAACTTCCAAGGCTTTCTTTTTGTCAGTACATTTTGTACATTTTTTTTTTTTTAAACCCTTAACAGTATTCTGTAATCAAACTGAATAGTTCCTTTGTCTTAGTTCACTTTAGAAAAATAAAGCAGGCTTGAAACAAGTTTGTCTTACAAATTGAGTCCGTATTTCATTTGGTCTGCTAGGAGATGCTGGCAGTGGACTGAGCCCCTCTCCAGCACTGGAACTCACATCATCATTCATCCGGAGCAAGATTCTTCCAAGAAGTGATGTGTTATCACACATCAGTAAGGTATGGTGTGGAACATGCAGGCTCTTCCAAGCCAGAGATGGCTCAAGAGCACTTACATTATATTTCCACAACTGAAATCATCTGGGTCCATCCAGTCCTATTAGGAGAGGGAGAGAGAAAATAACCTTATATCAGGTCACAGAAGGAGGCGAGGAAGAGGAGGTAGGATGTGAAGCCTTCAAGTCTGGGACGCAGAAGAGTTGTCGAGTGCCTCTGTGCAGGATACAAATTGCTAAAGGCACCCTTCTCATTAAGAGGCTGAGCTACATTCCCAGCCTCTTCTGAGAAGTAAATCTCTGACTGGAACTGGACCGTAATGGAGTGAGGATTTTCAGACAGGGACTTGACAGTTAACTGCATCCGTGCCACTACGTTGCTTTAAGTCGCAAAACCTTCCTGGGTAAGCATGGCTGCAGCTTTCCTCTGTTGTCTTGTGGGAACAGCATAAAGAAAAGAAACAGACTGGAATGGAGTCATCAGTCATTGATGCGCAAGATTGAAAACGACAATTTTCTTAAAGGAGAAAAAGGATAGTTTTTTTTTTCTTTAAGTGATAACGCATCACGCTGCTGGGTGCTAGCACTCCAGTTTTCTAACCTTGGTAGTGACAAAATCATGTCAACTTCTTAAATGACGTTAAGCGCTGGTTGTAGTTTGGGATGTAAGTACCGTAACTAGTTGGGGCAACTCTGTAGTGAAGTTCTAGCGGGGCGGTAGCAACGGTCTTATTTCCTAGTCCTTGTGGTACCTACTGCGTGCTAGCATGACACAGAGCTTAGTCATGAAGTACAAAATCTCCAGGCAGTAAGTGATCTGGATTAATCACTCGTTTAAGGATTTACTGTAAATACACAACTTCACGGGTTTCGGGAGACAACTGTTCTCAACAGCCGTGTCGACGCTGCGGCGTGTCCCCGCAGTTAACTTCCAGGCCCGTTTTGCCCTCAGCTCCTGCGATGCGATTCTTCACGCACGACGAAGGGAAGGCGGTTTAAAAAAAAAAAATAAAAAATACAAAAATCCCGTCGCTCCACCACTTCCCCCCCTTTCCGCCCGCCGTGCTGTTAAGCGTGACGGTGCCCCGCTTCCAGCTCCCCGCGGGGGCGCCGGGCCGGGCCCAGGCCGCCTTCTGCCTGCTTTGGAGGGAGGGGAAGCCTCCCTGCCCGCTCGCTCGCCCCCCGCGGAGGCAGAGAGGGGCCCGGCCGGCCCGGGGTGGCGGAGCACTGGGGGGGGGGGGGGGGGGGGGGGAACGGGACGGGACGGGACGGTGTCTGTGAGCGCGGCCCCAGGCCGAGCGCCCCGCCGCCCTTCCGGCGGTTCAAGGGCGAGAGGGCGTCACTTCCGCCACGCCACCGCCTCCCCGCGCCGGCATCGCGAGAGCTCACCCCGCCTCACGCGAGACTCGCCGGCTTAGCCGGCCGCCTCGGCCGAGTCCCTTCGGCAATTTCCGTCACCGCCAGACTCTACCAATCGGCCGCGGGAACGCATCGATGGGAGCGGGCGCCCCGCGGGCCGCGCGTGGGGACGGCGCCCGCGGCGCGGGGGCGGGGGGCCGCGCGGCGGCCGCGGCGACGCGAGCGGGGCGGCGGGGCCGAGGAGCCGGGCCGGGGCGGCGGGGAGGTATGCGGGGCTCGATTGTTCAGGCCTGGCCATGGCGCCTCTCCTCCCCCCCGCCATGGCTCCCCGTGTCCCTGCTCCTCTCCTCTCAGTGAGCGAAAGTGGCCGCCGCCGCCGTCCCAGCGCCCGCAGCCGCCGCCTACCTCCTCAGCAGCAGCGCGGGCGCCATCTTGGCGAGGCAGGAGTCGAGAGCGCCCCGCGGCAGGACACGGGCAGCCCCAGCCCCGGCAACGCGGGGCGAGAGGCCGGGTGGAGCGAGCGGGGGAGCGAGCCCAGGAGACACCCCCAGCCCCCCCCCGCCGCCGGCCGCCGCCGCGCCGGAGCCGGGCCCGGCTCCCCAGGTGAGCCACCGCGGCGACCGAGCAAGGACACCCCGGCCCGGGGGGCTACGACAGGCGGTAGCGGGGCTCCGCCCGGGCAGGCCGCGGCTTCACCCCCAGCCGCCCCCCCCCCCCCCCCCCTTCCCCACCACCACCCCACCCCGCTTGAAGCGACGGCCGCAGCAGCCGGGCCTCTTCTTAAAGGGACAGGCCCCTTCCCCGCCCTGCCCGCCGGATGCGCCCCGATAGACCGGCGCAGCAAACCGCCGGGTCCCCCGCTCACACGCTGGGGGGACGGGGGAGGACGGGACAGTGGGGGAGCGTCCGCGATGGCGGACCGGACCGGACCGGACCGAACCGGGCCGGGGTGGGGGGTGGTGGTAGTGGGGGAGGGGGGGGGGGGGGGGAGACGGCCGCCGCCGACGTGCACCTGCGGGCGCACGTGCGCGCGGGGGGCGGGAGCGCGTGCGCGGGGGGGTGGGGTGGGGTGGGGTGGGGTGGGGGAGGGGGGGTGGGTGTGGGTGTGGGTGCCGCCGCCAGCGCCGCCTGACGGGGAGCGCAGGCGCTTGCTGCGGGTCGGGCCCGGGAGCGGGACCGTCCCCGTCCGTCGTGCCGTGGGCGGCGCCGCCGCGGGGGTTTCTAGTCCCTCCGGGGGGGGTGGGGGGAGATGTGTCAGAGCGGGGCGTTGGGGCCTGTGACTGCCCCCGGCTGCTGAGGGAAGGGCGGTCTCCGGCGTGCCCTACCGTACCGTACCGTACGGTACCGTCCGCGTGATGCAACGCGGCTGTGGAAACGGGGAGACTTCTCCTCAGGGCGAGCGCTCTCCGGGCCGTGCCCGCCTTGGCGAAGGCCCGGCGTCGCCTGAAGCGCGGCCTGAGCAGCCGCCGGCACCCGCAGGACGGAGCTGCCTGCCGAAACGGGGTCGCTGGCGAAAAGCGTTGTGCGTAAAAATACAGTTCGGGCTCGGGTTTGTGTGCTCTGGGGAACACCGGTGTAAAGCCGTGGTGTAAAGTCTGATCCCGGTTCACCGCAAGCACGTAGCCTAACGCAATTTCTGTGGTGACTGGTATCGTCCGGCGTTATAGGTTCTTTTTGTTGCCCTGTTGCTCATCGTGTGTGGTAAGTTTCCCTCCCCTCAGTGTTGCAGGTGACAACAATGAATTCCTTTAGATTATTTTCTTCTTGGCATGAAGAAAATGGTGCAAGTCAAGTTCCTGTTTTTGTAGTGAAATAGCTTTATGTGCGTTATTAGAATTTCAGTCTTCTCTTGTATGAACAAATCTACTCTATGGGTTTCTACAGCACATCTGGTATGCCTGTATGTGGCCGGCATTCATCCTTTTTTAATTTACATGAATCAGAACTGATGTGTTGTTGATAACGCAGACATATAAGAGTATGTCTCGATATCCAGAGGCTGGCAAGATAGTGAGGGGAAAAGTACAAGAAAAAGGACTGTAGCTTGAACCTTTTCCCAGTGTTTGAGGATATTCCCTGTAATTCGCTTCCAGTCCATCTCTCACACACATATTGTTTAAGTTGCTTAAAATGCTGCCTTGCATTTCTTGACTGTTCAAATAAGCAAGGTTTTTTTCCATTTGGATATAACGTAATAAACTCTAAATTCTGTCATAAGCATGCTATTTGACAAGCTAGATTACATGCTAGGGGTTGTTTTAGATGGCAAGAAGAAAATGGTCCTCTTGGAGCTTTCTTGGACATAGTTCCCTTCTCGTGGTCTGGGGTGGAGGGAGTAAAAACCAAACAAAACTGAAAACATCCTTGCAGTTTGTATTTTGTGTACACAGAGAGAGGAGGAGTGAAGCAATGGCAGTGTGTAAGGGTAACAGTGCTGTTAGGTAGAGCAGGAAGTGTGGATACATTGTCAGCGGTCTTCATAGATACTGTTAACTGCCCCTTTGGGACAAAACTTAATCTAATTGAAAAATTAAATATTTGGGTTTCTTTTTCAGCTAGTCATTTTTCTGCTAGTTTAAACATGGAAGCAGAGCTGCGACATGCCAACTTTTGTGTTTGGTATGCTTTAAGGTATTCTGTTGTTTACTTACGTATATGCTTCTGCTAAATTTGTGTAGAGTTGTATAGCGCTTTTTTCTTTTTTTTTTTTTTTTTTTTCTTAATCAGTTAGGCCCTTATCTGTGACTCTTATTTTGGCAATTAGAAAATTCAGAGCCCGTGCCCCACTGGCTCTTCTTCCCTGTATTTGAAAGCAATTAAAAGGTGGAATAGAGATCAACGAAATGCTGTCTCATTCCTTGGAAAACAATATAAAACCTTACCACAAAAGCACAATGCTAAAGTACTGTATATAGGACAGTGTCTAGTTTTAACTAGATTTCATTACTCAGAAAAGCAATTAAAAATGGCTTGTTTTTAATTTCAAACTGAAATGGTGTGAACTCACGCTTCAGTTGTATGTACATGTCTTTTATTCATTCAGCTTGAGTTTAGTGGAGACTGAGGGCTTTAGGTTCATATGAAATATCCTCCTATCCGCTTTTTTTTAAAGCGATAATCTCTTTATGTATCAAAGTTATATTTAAGACACTGCTATAAAAAAAGACTATATGGGCATTATGTTTTGGTTTAAGACCTGGCTTATAGTGTACTCTGGAAAATGATTGTCAGCGTAACTATACATTTATCAAAGCAAGCTAAAATGTGAGAGGGGAGAGAAGAGTGTTGCAATTCTCCTCCAAGCAAAATACCTCTTCAGGTTTTTTAGGCCACCAGAATTTTTTGTATTGAAGTTTATATGCTTATAAAGAAATCTGACAAAAATATACCTAACTGATACTACTGTATTAATGTAAGTTTTCCGTATAGATCTTGACTTATTCTTCTGTGTGGATATGTACGTTTGTGTCAGGGATTATTCTGGAGATGTTACTACAGGAAATTCGTACAGTGTCGTGCTATTCTGGTGAGAGTTGTATGTCTCAATTGTAAATTACTTCAAGAAAGAAAAGTATCTTAGGTGTTCGTATGAGTTTGGAAAATCACAATAAGTTGGTGTCAAAATGCAAAGCGCAAAAAGACCTGTGTGTGGAAAAAACCCCAGAAAATTGTTAAATTGTGAGGGAACTAAGCATAGAAGGTTGTATTCTTGCTCTCAGTTTTTAAACCTGCTTTATAGATGAAACTTTTTAATGCTGTAAATAGAGATATGAGGAATATGTACTTTCTGTGTGTCAGCAGGGATTTCGTTTTTTTGTCCACTTGAATGTTTTGTCAGTGCGCTTATACCAGTTGGGCCAAGGAGAGCTAAGAAACTCTGCTTTTGTAAGGGCTGAAATATTTGAACAAATAAGCGTGCTCACCTGCCAGCTGGTAACGCTTAATATACATGCACTTAGTGTGTGGCAGGCAAGGCTGTTTGAATCAGTTTTACTTCTGTGATTTGCCTTGCATCTGTCATGGGCTAAGAAGAGGTACAGTGGATTAGCTGCTATGTTGTGCCTTTTACCTCTGTGGCAGCTTGTGTTTGGGTACGTGCCCTCAGCTAGAAGTGTAGTTATTATCATTATTTACTATGATGTTTGATGTTAGTGTTAGGCATAAAGAGAAGAAAACGTGATCCTTTGGGGCTTAGTTGAGGTGTAGAGATGCCAGCAACTGAAGGTGGGGGGGTGGGGAGCAAGAGATTTCTGGAGGAAAATGTACTATTTCAAACAGCCGTACAAAGCAAATCCTTTCTAGCTTGCAGCTAGGCACAAGTGCCAAACCGCGCGCTTGCTGCTCATGGGGCTTCTGCTTTAAATTGGTATCGGTAGCAAAAACTACTTGGGCTTCATTCAGAAATAGCCAGTGGATATTTGTTTAAACTGGGAGAATCTACCTTAAAAGCTAAGCTGCTTCATGCGAGCAGTGCATTTGCTGTTTGGTTGGTGTGGGTTGGTGTGTATAAAACTTAGAAACCTTGTTGTAGAACATAACTGCTCTCTGAGGACGTCCTTGGAGGATTCTTCTCCAAACTGGCTGTTTACTTACTGACTAGACGTTATAGTGGGCAGACTTGAAAAAACAGAGTGAGTGAAGAAACCCCCCATCTACATGAACACTGAACTAAGCAGTGTGATTTGAAACAGGATAAGGAAGGCTTCTTCAGAACTGAACTTAGATCACTTAACCTTCATAATCATATATATTTTTTTATTTGTATGAAGTTGGTGTGTGTATATATATATAAAAAAACCTAAACTCAGATCCTGATGATGATATTTTACCTGTGCTTTTAATAATTCAAAGAGCCACATGATACAATTAGATGGTTTCAGTGTGAGCTTCTGATTAACTAAGAATGTTGGAGGATTCAAAGTGCCAGCCAGGCAGTGCAGCAGCTATTTATTTCCAAATTCTGATTTTCTAAACTGTTACAACTCTAGGGGAGATGAAGGGAGAGAGAAAATTGAACTGCTGAATTCGGTACTGAAACTTAACATAAAATTGGTGTGTATCAGTAAGGAAGTCGTGATGGCAGAAGGATTACTGTGCAGCATCCAGTCCTTTTACTGCCTGTAACATACGAGTATTTACCTAAATGTTACCATCAGTAATGAAAACATTTCAAAAAACTATATTTCTGCAATATTCCTTAAACTGAGCAGGCAAAAGGATATATTTGTTTCAAAAATGGCAAAGAGAAGTAGAATGAGTGTCATCACCACATAAATCCACTGAAGCAATGTCTTGGTGATGTCTGAACACTGGTGCCTAATGTAGTAGATAAGGCTGTTGTGCGCCTCTCACTTGTTTGTTCCCATCTTCTCTCGCTTCAGTATTCAAGCAGTTTTTGCCATTGGAAATCTCGGTTTCTTAAGACCTAGAGCGGGAACAACAGAACAGAGAATAAAGAAGTATCTGTCAATTAGCTTCCTGTATTATTACTTTGATCCGCAGAGAAGCACTGTGTGACTGTTAGCATATAAATAAATGAAAGGCTGAATTCAGTGGCTGAGCTATTCGCTGTTCAGTATGCCTGTGTAACACTTATTACATTTGTCATGGGCGTTGTTAATATATATAAGAATATTGTTAAGCTCTCCTGTGCTTATCTGTTTAGTCGGTAGACAGACGGGGTACGGACGAGTAACTCTTTTGAGGACAAGAGTGACTGACTATGTATGTACAGGAGCCTCATGGGACAGTTAAAATAGGAAGACAAGCAAAAAGCATGTCTTGATACGGGTGAAATGCAGAGCACTTATGTCAGCAAAAGGAGGACTTTATTAAATGCAGAAATGTAAGGTTTCCTGATCTGGCAAGTAATATTTAAGAACATGGGTATCTGAAAAAAAGTACGGATGAGACAGGTACTTAGCATGTAAATGTCCATGCTTAGCATAGCGTACACAGCAAGGGGATTTAATGTGTTAAAAGTATGGAATGAAACCTACTCTGCAGTTACTGCGGTCATTGCAGACAGAGGGCATTCTCACTTGCTTTCATATTTGCCTGGGAACACTGTGCAGTAGCAATGAGCCACTCCTGAGAAAATATCTTTGTTTTCTAATCACTAAAACCATCTGATAGCATCTTCTTTTCATAGGGGTATTTATTTCTTAAAAGTAAAGAAATACTCTCCTGCTGGGTTATCTCCTAAGCTGTATGAGCGTGGAGCCGGATGAGCACCACAGCCTGTGTGGAGAAGAGGTGCTGATCCAGTCCGGTGGATCCACGTAGACCAGCGCTTTGGCAAATGCGTCTGGGCAGCTAGAAAAGCATCCAGTTACTCATTTTAGATCAGGAATATGATTGTGTTTGTTTTGCCTCTGGCCTGTTTGCTGTCCTGCAATTAAAAACTTCACCTCAAATCTATCTTAATTCTTTCCCTTTGTTTTGCTGTTAGGCTTGTATAGTTTTGTGAGGACAAGGCTCATTGGGGTGCAAAAGAGTACATTTGGTTTGTTAGTTTTCTTGGAGGTGTTGAATTCAAATAAAGTCCTGTGGGCTTTGTGCCCCTTGGGGCATTTTTCTTTCCTGCAGTGCCTCAAGGACAGGCAATGCCACTAAATGTTGAGTTTTGGGAAGGAGGTTTTCTGCAAAGAGCAGCCAGGTGAAAGATGCCTTGTGGTTCTGAGTAAAATAATTAATGGTTGCATGTGACATTTTGGCTGGGAAAGTATAATAATAGGATGTTAATATAACACGTGTTCTTGTTGATGGATTGTCATGGTTTAACCCCAGCCAGCAACTAAGCACCACACAGCTGCTCACTCACTCCCCCCCCCCGCCCAGTGGGATGGGGAAGAGAATCAGTGAAAAAAGGTAAAACTTGTGGGTTGAGATAAAGACAGTTTAATAGGACAGAAAGGAAGAAAATAATAGTGATAATAGTAACAGTAATAAAATGACAATAATGATAAATAAAAGAATTGGAATATACAAAAGTGATGCACAATGCAATTGCTCACCCTCGCTGACCGATGCCCAGTTAGTTCCCGAGCAGCGATCCCTCCCCGGCCAACTCCCCCCAGTTTATATACGGGACATGACATCACATGATATGGAATATCCCTTTGGCCAGTTTGGGTCAGCTGCCCTGGCTGTGTCCCCTCCCAATTTCTTGTGCTCCTCCAGCCTTCTTGCTGACTGGGCATGAGAAGCTGAAAAACCCTTGACTTAGTCTGAACACTACTTAGCAATAACTGAAAACATCAGTGTGATATCAACAATTATTCTCATACTAAACCCAAAACATAACACTATGCCACCTACTAGAAAGAAAATTAACTTTATCCTAGCCAAAACCAGGACACGGATCCATTTTGAAATGGAGTGATAAAAGGGACCACCATACTTTTTCTGGTATGATACGAGGGATTGAATCTTGCTCCTATAACATATGTAACTTTTATTGGTGATCTGAAGGAAAACCACTTTCACATTCTTGGTGTCCTTTTCTATACCCTCCTAAATGATTTCTTCCATCAGAGACACAAGGTTCATGTTTCCTCTTGTTTTCTAAACTCTTTGCTTTCTTCATGGCCCTGTCTCTTGGAAGACAGTTTTTTTATTTTAGGATGTCTTTTTTCAGATGGCTGTTAAGCAATATGACATATGTAGATGAAAGTTTCTTGGAAAACATGAATCTTAATACCCTTACAGGGAAAGCTTTCAGGTGCTTTGTTCTGTCTCTTAACTTCTTCTGGAAAGGGGTATTTGGTAACAGACGTCAATCATTCCGTTGCTGTCAGGTGTATGAAAATCTAGCATATAGAAAGCTGAACCTAGATCACTTCAGTCTAAAAATAATTTTTAAATGAGGGCTGTTAGCCTGTCTAACCATTTCTGGCATGCTGTTTTTTATTCTGTATGGGTAAAGATGTTAACTCAAGGCTAGGTGTTCATGCTCTTGTTCAACCACAGCCATTAGTCTCAAGGTGGTAATTGCTTATCATAGTTTTTTGTAGCTTCAGAAGTTCTGGATCTGTTCTGTAATTTTTGAGGATAAAGGACTTGGAAAAATTTAGGTGCTGGTTTTCGGACTGTATACATGAAGAGAGAATGATTTGAAGATCAGAAACTCAATCTGTGTTTTCGCTTACATAAGCTTAAAACAATTTAGTCATTTACATTTTGATAATTGAACAAATATTTTGCAGTAAATGAATGTGAAGTTTGCTTCAGGTTTTGTAGTATCTTTAAGAAGTGATAGAAACCAGAAGAATCTTCAGAAGAACAAATTATTCAAAGTCTTAGAAAAGCTGACTGGTTTTATTTTTGTTGTCCACCAGAAGCAAAAGCTTAAGGCATTTATTTATTAGTAAATATTACCGTACATAGGGTATTGACAGCAATTTTGTTTATATAGCGCCAACAGTGACTTTAGAAATAATTTAAAATTATCTTTCTCACTATTATTATAACAATGATGGCATCTTTTGTCATCGAAGAAAATTCCCGTTGACAGAGCTTTTACCGTTACAGTTGTTATGACATCTTTTGTAGTTGAAGGAAAATAAAACTGCAGTTGACAAAACAATAAAATGTTTTGATAGCTTTGTTTCTAAAGTATGTATTATGCAAATATTGCAGGGAGGATGTGTTTGTTTTTTAAAGAATCTAAAATCCTGAAAACAAAAAATGAAAATCTGGCAGGCTATTTTTACTAGTTGAAAAAACATAAAGCTAGAGTATGTTCTAAATTTGTAACTATACAAAGTATGTAATAAATTGCTAGTTATGTGTTACTTTAATAAAGATAACAGTTGAATTTTAGAATGGAATTTTTTTCAAGTATTTGTAGCTTGTTAACAGGTAACAGCTATGTTCTGAGTACTGTAAGAGTAGCTTTGCTTTAAAGTAAAGGAAGTGTCTTACAAGTATTCTTTAGACTGCAGCTGTGAACTGAATGGTAAAAACAACAGAAGAACAGTATTTTCAGTAGGTCTTCATTTTTGGAGTAAGTTTATATATATGATTCAATTTAAGAATAATAATTTAATTGCTTTCATTCAGCTTTCATGATGCACATCTGCCCTCTGTCCGGAGTTAAGCATGTTATCTTTCATAGTGATGAAAGTTTACTTTAAATGTTCAAGGACTGGCTTCGTTGTACTTTGCATTTTTATGTCACCACTTGGATTATCATACTAGGTCAGTGCAGTGCTCATTCCTCTCAAATGGCACCCACGAAGTCATAAAACAAAATTAAGAATCTAGGTTTTGGCTGTGGTAACGTCGTGGTGGAAAGTTTAATGTGAATTTCTGTTTGTTTGTTTAATATATCTATTAACTGCAACCTAAGCTTTTTGCCAAGAACTACCTCAGTTATGTGTTCTGTGAAATATTAGCATTTGGTGTAGCGTGCAGTAGATTTGCCTGCTCACCATGTTCGTTCCTTTCAGAGGTGGTGGTGGTAATGACTGTTGTTTCTTCTTGACAGCTGTGTGTTCAGAGGCACCTGTGCATGAGGAGAAGTTTGTTCTATGGCCTCAGAGCTGGGTGCCAGGGAGGATGGCAGCTGCTCAGAGCTGGCAAAACCCCTTTACCTGCAATATCTGGAGAAAGCTCTGCGACTGGATCAGTTTTTACGACAGACATCTGCCATCTTTAACAGGAGTATATCAAGGTACCAAAACCTTTTCCATTTTCCCTTAGGAATACCAAGGAAAGATAAGCATTTTCATTATTTTGTTCCCAGGCAACACCGTATTAAGGATTTAGTAGTGACTTGTTCATTATAAACTCTCCTTTAAAGATTTTGGACTGTGCTTGTCTTAGCTCACACTGGTAACTCAGTGTGTTGCCAGCCCATGTACAAATTACCATGAAGTTTTAAAGCTCTTTTTCATAGCTGAGTGACCAAAACTTTCTTTGTCTGCAAAAAGTAGGATGAAGCAGCACTAAGTTGATTTTTCAGGGACATGGCCTGTTAGCCATAAGTGAAATGCAAAGATTGCCATCCGACACAAAATTTGTAAGTAAGTTAGTTGTAGCAATGAGAAGTGAGTCATCAAGGCACATTTCTGTCCCAAAACAATTTACGTTTAATTTCATCAGTGTTTTGGAATTGCAGAGTTACAGAACTGATAACTGTATGGGTAATAGATAAAGGTATATTAACGAGCATGTAGCAAGATCCATACAAGGAGTAGAAAAAGTATAGTTTTTTATTTCTTACATGTACAGCAGTGCTGAGGATGACAATATTGTGCTTTGGCTTGACTTGATATTAGTTTCTTGCTTACTTCATGTGTCTCAAATTAGATACCTGGTTAAAGACTGAAGGTGTAGGTTGACAGCATAGCCAGGCTGGTCTGATGATTACTGCTGAGGGGTTAATAGGAAATTATTAACAACAATATTTCAAATATGTAAAATTACATCTGAAGCTGTCTCAGTCCTCAAACCTTTAGACAAATGGCCACATGTAAGAAAGTTGCATGGGCATCTACTCATTTGAATATTTCCTTTTGTTGTCACCATATTACCTATCATCTTGCAGCGATGAAAGTGAAGATGGATTGGATGACAATCCTTTGCTGCCTCAGTCTGGGGATCCCCTGATGCAAATTAAGGAAGAACCTCCAAACTCTTTGCTTGGGGAGTCTTCTGGAGCAGGGAATTCTGGGATGCTGAACACACATTCCCTGAATGGAGTACTGCAGCCAGGTAGGCGTGCACTAGGTCGAATCTCTGCTTTCTTTGGGAAAAGCATTATTTCTTAAGATCTGTTGTTGGTTTTTTTCCCTAAACAGAACCAAAGTCTGAAAAAGGGAGCTTGTATAACTTTTCCAAGCTGAAGAAAAGCAGAAAGTGGTTGAAGGTAAGAATATTGGAAAGAAGTACAGCTATTATGAAGTCTGTGAATAGAGTTCTAGTCAACACCCTGTAGACAGTGGTGAGTCATTCCATCTTGTCACCTGATGTAGATTATAGTATAGAAACATGTAAGAAAGCAGGCGGCAACAAGAAAGTAAGTTGAGCACTGGTCAGAGCATTATCACAAATTACAAATACAATTTCCAAATATAGTAAGTTTACATTAAGTTTGTTCTCATCTCAGTAATCCATTTAATTTTATTTTGTATGTACTACTGAGAGCTCAGAAAGCTAGACTAATGTGTTTTAAGAGCTGCCCTAAATCATGTGATGCAAATTAATTGATGCAAAAGTCTCACTGAAACAGAGGCATAAGGTGATATAGAGATGTAGTATCTTGTGTTGCTGAAAAGAGGTCTCCAAATGAATTCCTTTGTCGTGTTCTATATTGGCTTGTTGTTTGCTGCACTATTGGGGTTTTTTCAACTAACTGGAGCTAGCGTCCCTTGCTAAGAAGAAAGGAATGGAGTTTTTTTCAGGTGGTTTGGTTGGGTTTTTTTTACATTAAGGAAAAACACTTACCAAAGCAAAAAATACATTCTACAGAGGCTTCTTATCTTGGAAATGCAGAGAAAGAAAAGTATGTGATAGTTGATAATGAATGTTGTATTAGACTTTGGGTAGAACAAAATAGAATTATAGTCTCTGTAGATTTGAGGCTCTCACTGTGTAGCAAAATGGACAGTAGGCATTTCAGTTTTGGTGAGCAGCAGCATTTTAGTTAAATTTCACGGTGAGTATACATTCAGAAACTTGAAGTAATTTTAGTACACTGTCCAAATTAACATTATGTGTTACGTAATATATTAAATGGACGTTTGGGACTCGGCTGAAAATTTGTTTCTAGGATGAACTCAGTACGAGGTCCAAATAAGGATGAAAGGAGAGAGTTGGAATGGTGGCTTTATGCCATCTTTGCATTTTCATTGTACTGTAGCCTTAGTTAGCAAAAACAGGTTGCCAGGAGGTCAGATAAGACCCAAAGCTGCTGCAACTGATGCAGGTGGAAGTGGTAGAATAGCAGGACAAACTACAAATGGGGTAGGAAAGCACCTGCAACCATACATCACAAAATGCCCCTACTGGTATCCTGGATTTTCTCACTCTTGCTTTTCTGAGACCACAAACAGAAGAAGTGGGTTCTAAAATTACTTGACATCGCCAAACTAACAGAAAACTGCCTCCCCCCCACATCAGAAAATGTGTATCGTATTCACTGCTACACAGTACTGTAGCTCAGAAAACTCTTTTCTATTTGAGGAATTTCAGATGGAAGACAGTTGGTAAATGCTAAGTATTGTTGTTGGGCTGGACCCGCAGCCCTTTATTAGGTAAAGGCTCAAGAGTGCTTTGCATAAATAAACAACTCGGTACAGGGACTTGTGATTGTTAAATTAGTTTTCATTTATTCTTGTTAGAGTATCCTTCTGAGTGATGACTCCAGTGACACAGATTCACCAAGTGATGAGGATGGAGAGGAGGAAGAAGAATTTTCTCTTTCGAGGGAGGAACTTCACAATATGCTGCGATTACACAAATATAAGAAACTGCATCAAAGTAAATATAGCAAAGACAAAGAGGTAAAAGTCCAGAATTTGTATATTTCCTTGATTTTTATTCTTTCCTTTAACTGCGTTATCTTAGCTGCTCTTACATTTTTATCAAAACCCATAATATTTTGTGGACTAGAAAATATGCTGCTGTTTCGTAGACTAGAACAATCTAACATCAGTTTCAGACAAGGTTTATTTAATTAATTACATACAGACTGAAAAGCTGTTGATGCTTTATGCCGAGAATCTGTGAATAATTTATGTAGCTAGTACTGGCACGTGTTATATATAGCTTCCATAGCACACAGTCCCAGTCACTAGAGCAAATATAGGGTTCTAGAATGCAAGATTTGCATAGGATATGTGAAAACTGAGGTGCTGTGGGTTAAATTCTAATAGAGGTAGTAGCTACTGTTTAAGACTAAAATTGTATATTTAAACCTAAAGCAGTATACTTGCATCATTATTGAGGTGATGAGTAGTAAGGCAATGTTTACCTTCTTGAAAGGGAGCTCCTAGTTTTCTTCCTTATTGTTTTCTGTCATTCTTTGGGGTTTTACTTGATTTTCTTTTTTTCTTTCTTGCCTTTCTTTTTTATTCTGGGTTTTCTTCTCATACTCTCTTTTTTCCCTTCTTATAAGAAAATAGTCTGCCGCATTTTTCTTAATATTAGGCCAAATTCTATGACTGTTTTGATTCTAATATTTCTTCAAATTATAAGGGCTTTTGCAGAAATTATTTTCATGGCTGTTTTGAATTGCACCAGAAAGTAGTATCAGATGAAGTCATCCTATTCTGCTATCAGAGGATGTGTCTGAAATTAAAATTTGTCTTCTTGTTTTGTATTCTTTTGAAATTTCTCCAGAAGATTGAAGAAATATTTTCCCACCCAGGTTTTTGTTTCTGTCCACTTCTTTCCTTTGTTTATTTGTTAAGTTCTAAACCAAGATTGTGTTAGCTTCTTGAAATGTTACATAACTACACAAATATTAATACACCCAATTTTTACACGTCATAACTTCTGTTAGATTTTACACAAATATTTATTTCCAGACTAGTAAGAAATAATATCCAGTGGAAATAACCAGGGTATTGTTGGATCAGCAGTACACAGTTATTGGGGGGGGGGGGGAACAACACATTTGTACACAACAGTTTGTTTAATGCTGATGTTCTCACCTTTCAAAAATCTTTTGGACCTAATAGTATGCTTGGGTTTTAAATAGTCAATTTCTGACCTGTACTGTCTTTAATTTGCCTGTTTATAAGTAACCTGTGTATAGTTCTGTAATATTTTAGTTGAATAATGCTTGAAATATACTGATTTTTTTGATAATTTGGGGAAAAAAATGCTGAGGCAGCTGTGTTTTTACTTGACCATCTGAATGTTCAAGTTGTTTGTCCCTGTGGAAATCTTTTAAATGCGTTTTGTCTAAACCTGTCCTTTTACATCCTTTGGAATGATAAAGTAGAACATGTATGTAATTTGGGAACGCGAGCAAAACATACAGGAGGTCCATGATTGGACCACTTCATGTAATGTGCTGTCTTGCTGGGCACCACTCATATGGAAAAGATAGAGCGGTATGTTTTGAAAGAGTAAGCTTCACTGCCCACTTTTCCAATCTTACTTAACTGGGTAGGCTTGGATCCCAGTGTAGAACTTGGAGGCCACCTCTGGGATCAGTGGTTTCACTTCGGACGCTATACGATCCTTGATAACAAGCTAAATATGGAGAATTGCATGTTTTCTCATCTCTTATTTGTGATCAGGATCTAAACTTGTTTACCTGCTATCTGTTATCTGCTATATCTGTTTTCCATTACTGTGCTCATTTACATCCACTTCAGTTGCAGCAATATCAGTACTACAGTGCAGGACTGCTGTCTACACATGATCCTTACTACGAGCAGCAGCGCCACCTGCTAGGGCCCAAGAAGAAGAAGTTTAAAGAAGAGAAAAAATTGAAAGGTAAAGTCGCTAACCTTTTGTTTTTAAATGGCTGCTGTGATTAAACTTACTTCCTGCATTATTTCCTTTGAAGAAGCAGAAATGTTCAAAACTTTTGGGTTTTGCATGGAAATACCCAATTCAGTCAAAGAAAAAATCTTTGGAAAATACTGTGCTTTATCTTCTGGCTTCTAGAAAGCTAGGGTGAAAAGGAGGAGTGTGAATTGAGAGTTCATGGCTTTAGATTTTCTTTGTGGGCCTCTGAATCTAGAATGAAAGAGTATGCAGTAAGTATCTTAGAGCTTTATTCATTGCTTTGGAATCCATAAATACCGTTGTATATCATAGTCTATTTAGTCAGAATTTTTTGAAAACAGTATAGTTCCTTGAAAAATGTAAGAATTTACACAGTACCTGCTGCATTTATTCTTGAATATATAATTCTAATGAACAAGAAATGATAGGGAGTGAGAGTGTTTTCTGGAAATTAGAGGGAACTCAGAATTGATGTCCAGTGTGAGTTAAAATAGAATTACTGCTGTAACCTTTCAGCTGGAGTTTCTCAGATGCATGTTTGCCAGGAAGTACAGTTTCCTTTCTTGATTGAGCTGGCAGCAGCTGTAGATCTGTAAGGAAGCAGGAAGAGAAGGCTATGAACTGTCAGCGTAAGGTGAATTCTGTCTAGTGCAAGTACTTAGGTTTGAGCTGTGTTTTAAGGGGGCTATTTTGGGCTTCCTTCCTTCCTATCTTTCTGCAAGTGCCTTTAACTGTGTATTTTTCTTTTCTTAACTAATCTTGCAGCATCCATGATTTTGCATACTCACAAAGACTATTTTTAATATCTGATACCAGTATCAATTTCCTCTGAAAACTAGTATCTGTAATACATGATAACATGCCAATCTCTTTCAACTGCTGAGAAGTTTGGTTTGAGACTTATCCTACCAAATGCTAGTGTTGTTACCTTTAAATATCTTAACTTTACATGTGTTTAAGTAAAATTTTCCCACAAATCATGAAACATTGCACCAGATCCCAGACATTTTAACTCCTAAGGCATCTTTGCCTGGGTGGAAAAATTGCATTTCTTCACTCTATTTATTAAACAGGAAAATCTTTCCATTATAAAATAATGAGGAAATGCCTAATACGATAAATGGATGGTACCAGAATTGGCAAACATGGATAAGTTTGGGTTTTTCGTTGGTTCTACACATAAATTGACTGGGATAGTTTACTCAGGAAAGATACCTGACTAAATGTATCCCAAAAAAATTAAAAAAAAAAAAAAAAAGTATGATCCCTGTTGTCATGCAGGCAAGTTGAAAAAAGTAAAGAAAAAGAGGAGACGGGATGAAGAACTCTCTTCAGAAGAGTCACCACGACGCCACCATCACCAGACCAAAGTTTTTGCCAAGTTTTCTCATGACACACCACCACCTGGGTCCAAGAAAAAGCATTTGACTATTGAGCAACTGAATGCACGTCGGCGGAAAGTGTGGCTTAGCATTGTTAAAAAGGAGTTGCCAAAGGTGAGCTTGGCTAATGGCACTAGATCAGTGATGATAGCAAGAAAGTGAAATAGAAAATTAGCTTAGTGGGGAGCTGACACTTGGAAAAACAGGGTGAAGCAAGACCTGATTTTTCTGGTGGTAATTAATGACCAAACAGATATTCTGTAATCCCTAAGCAAAGTGTAGTTCAAATTTCTTATCACCAGTGATAGCTAAATGGATCATGCAGTGCTTTGCTACTGCTTTCATTTGGCTATCCAACCCTTTTCTATGAATAATACAGTAAGCTCTAGCAGGTACTCCTAGTAATCTACAGGATAGCAATGTAGAGTAAACCCATATCTAGGTTTTACATAAAGTTCAGAAAAGGAGTGTTTCAATCGTTGTAGCACACGTGTTTTTTGAAACTTATTTCAGAAACAGTCTAGGGAAGAGTGTTTGTATCATTTACAGGACAAGCTACAGGCACATTTGAAATAGAAAGCTGGGTTCACTGTTGCTAGTTTTCTGAGGTGTGATCAGAGTGGACCTTACAACCTTCTTTTTGGAGTTCATAGTCAACAGACTTTGAATTCTAGGAAGTTGAATGTAAGTGATGGCTGTATCATCCTTTATGAACTTGTAAGCCAGGCAAAGGATATGTGCAATGTGATAGACCTTATTTTTTTCAAAAGACTGATTTTGATCACGTAAAGAATGTAGGATCTACATTAATTCTTAACATCCTTGGGAAACTGGAAATTTTTCTTGTTTACATCAGTGATAACAGTGGAATAGAAGAACCCTGCTTTCCAATAGTAGTAAATAAAGAAACGATCCTGAAAAGGGAGGTGTTTTACACTCTTCCTTCAGGAGCTGGAATACGTTTATGTACGCCTTTAATAATTAAGGATGAAAAGCTGTTTCAGTCAAAATGAAAAATACTTACAGTACCTGTACCCAATTATACAACAGTGTGCATGGCTGAAGTTGGCACATGTATCTGCTGAAGACTGGATAGTGACCTTTTCAAATACTGTGAAGCAATTACCCTTTAACTAATTAAGACGGTATTCTTTTATAGGCATACAAACAAAAAGCCTCCGCCCGCAACCTTTTCCTAACCAACAGCAAAAAGGTAGGTGTTGTTTAGCTTTATACTATTACCTGTACTGGATGTAATAAGCCAACTGTAATGTCTTTATGTTTCTTCTGTTTCTTATAATACTGACTATACTAGCAGAGCAGTATAGTAGAAAGCACTGTATAGAAGTAATTTGTCATTTAGTGTAAGGCTTTTCATTTTTTAGATGTGTCATTTTGGCATGTTTCATAAGCAACAGATGAAGCGAGCAGCATGAATTTCTTTCATGAGATCCTTTTGGCTTTCGTAAGATTCAGTTTGTACATTTTTAATTTCCTGATCTTTGATACAATAAACTAATGACTTTGTTGGCTTTTGAACTGCCCATCTATCCACTAGCTAGAATTTGCTGGTTTAAGCATTCTTGTTCAAATCAAAAGGGCTCTTGGAATATTAAATGTGTTAATTTACATAAATATATATAGGAGCCAAGATAAAAAATAGAACAATTTTCTGCTTAAGTGATTGCAAAAGGAATTTATCTCCTAATCAGAGTCTTCTCTGAGAAGTGTTATTGTTTCTAGAAGGCTTTACTTTAGGAACACTTGGTAATGGCTTTCTCTGCATTTTTCAAGTGTTACGCTCAAGTGTCTGATTCATTTACATGGCTAATGAAAAGGTAGTCAAGTATATGGCTGAGAATCGTCAGAGACAAGATGATGTAGGAAATTTTCCACTCTGTATATACATTATCAAGAAAGGGAGCATTTTCCATGTAAGGGATGCAGAAAACAGAACCTGCGTGTATATATTTAAGAAACGTTGCTGTAGGTAGGTTCTCTACTATGGTCCTCCTTAGCTAGCAGATACTGGATTTCTTTGTGATGTCTGGGCAAATAGCCTGTGATTATTGTATTTGTAAGTATCACAAATTGCATTTTAGCAAGTGAATGATGCAGCAGACTTAGAGGTTTTGAAATTCCACTTTTTTTTCTTTTGTTTGATCATTTGAACTCTGTGTGTTAGAATTGTTGATGTGCAAATTTTAGTGGAGGGAAAAAAGTCACAAACATCAAACCCAGCAATTTTGACCATTGTGACAACGGCATGAATTTATTTGTACTGGAACAAAAAATTACATTGTATTAATGCTTCATCATGAGATGGTAGGAAAATTGTAGGATACTCCCCTACTTTTCAGTGTATTAACGTGAATGGGATTGTGTTCCACTAATACTGCTATTGCAGCAGCCTTATTATAACAGTGAGAAAAGAACCACAGAAAAGTGTCTAGAATGGGTGAGTGAGAGTTGCAGGCAGGCCTTGAACTCTGATCTCCTGAGTCCCTTTCAAGGACCTACCCACCAGATCAATCCTTTAAGTGCCATGCCATGCTGAAACTGTCTTCAGGTTTTGGCTTCTCCACCATCTCAGGAGGTTTTTGGAAGTTCATGTTCTCTCATGCCATTTCAGAAGCGTTACTGCTGAGTAAAGTATCACAGTTTTTTCTCTTCTGAAGGATCAGATTTGGTTATAATTAACTTTGAAGTTGTTTATTGCTGGCTTTCTTTAAAATCTGCCCATTTTACTGCCATTTCCGAAACCTTATTTCTCTCTAGCTTGCCCATCAGTGCATGAGGGAGGTACGTCGAGCTGCTATCCAGGCCCAGAAAAACTGTAAGGAAACGCTACCACGGGCACGTCGTCTTACCAAGGAGATGCTTCTGTACTGGAAAAAGTATGAAAAGGTGGAAAAAGAACATCGTAAACGAGCTGAGAAAGAGGCTCTGGAGCAACGCAAGCTAGATGAGGAGATGAGAGAGGTACAGCAAAAACGCAGATTGCTGATAATTAACCTGTTTAGGAGACACAGAAGTGACCATGTAATTTGAGTTTCTGAATCCAGGCCATGACGTTCAGTTATTTGTTCTGTTCCAGTGGTATTCTATGTATTTCCTCTGCTATCTTAAAATTCTCTACATAATTCTTCTAATGTTAGCTAGACGTGATTAAAAAAAGCCTTCAAACTGCATAAATTCTTTACAAGTGAGTGAAATGGAGGAAGGGATTAGAGAAGCAATGTGTGTCTTACAGACATACGTAACTCAGTGCTGGTAAGGGCCACCTCTTGTGATGGTTTGTACATCATACTGGGTCCAGAAGGCAAGCCACCTTTTCATTCACACTGAATTTTCTTTTTTTTTTTTTTTTTTCCCCCCTCCTTTTTTCCTCTGCTGTAAACTGATATTGTAATTTATATATAGGGCAAAGAATTTTTCTGTGATTGCTTTTTTACTGGCTAAGTGACAGCTTCATGGACTGCCTTACAGAGTAATAGGGGTTGAATTTAAGAAAAAGCTTCCTGGCCAAAGCTCTCTAGTGGATTTATGGTTGTTACTTTGCATGTGCAGTGATGAGCTAAGGTTGACCTTACGTTCAGTTTTATGCTTAAATTACGCTTTTATTTATTGTGTTCCTCTCATTCTTGCAAATTCATAAGCATTTTATGAAGGTTTCAGCTGACTTAGATTTAATAGGCAACTTCTAACTATTGCATTTTTTTAACCAGAACCTAAGGACGAACAGAGTTTCTGCAATGTCTTGCTGAACACCAAATAATGTTAATATCTCAACTGTATTACCTAGTGATGTATTTCACGTATTCTACCATAATTCTCTTTACTAGTAAATAACAGAATGTTGGAGTTAGGTTGTCATGAGAGTGTTTTTTAAACTGTTCAGTTCTTTCACTGTAGACTACTAGAATCCTGTTTATTTTTGTCGATCTTTTAATTTTTCAGTGTAAACAAAACTTCTAAACTTTATTTTCTTAGATTATGATATTCTTTGCGATGATTACTGAATTTAAAAGAACTTTTAATTTACAGCAATTTTATATTTTAATATAGATATTTATGGTGGTGGTCAGCGTTCTTATGTGCAGCTAGCATTGTAGCATTTTGATATCACACTGATGTGCATAACATAATTAGATAGATTAGTTGTTGATATATTATTAGATTAATATTTTTTTCTTTAATGATATTTTAAACATTAAACTTTTGTCCTGGGTTTTTTCCCCTTCATCTGTTTTTTGTAAATGCTCTTCTCTTAGGCTAAGAGACAGCAGCGAAAACTTAACTTCCTGATCACACAAACTGAATTATATGCCCATTTTATGAGTCGTAAACGAGATATTGGACATGATGGAATACAGGAAGAAATCCTACGCAAACTGGAAGACAGCTCTACCCAAAGGCAGATTGATATTGGCGGAGGAGTAGTGGTCAACATCACCCAAGAAGATTATGGTAAGAGATTCACCTACAGTCCCATGCACTCTTTTGAAAGTTACTGTACTCTGCACATTATTGTGCAAACTTACAATTTCAAGCACAAAATCTTTCTGTGTAAGAAGCACTACTATAATTACTGGAGTTTATCTGTGTTAATTTGGGTGGTTATTGCTGCAGAGCTCTAATGTGGAGATGTTGTTTTCAGATAGTAACTATTACAAGGCCCAAGCTCTGAAGAATGCTGAGGATGCTTACCAGATTCATCAGGCCCGGGTATGTATTTTTTGGATCCGTGAAGTAGAAGAGAAAGCAAAGTAATTGTAGAGGCCACAGAACCAGAATCTTTCGTAGAAGCCAAGTCAAGTAGGCTTGTTTAATCCTGGGTGCAAGATTTGAATTTAATTCCATTGCCACTTTCTGTGCTAAACAGGTAGAAAACCAGAATATAAAGATTTTGGCTATAGGAACAAGCTTGTTTTCTTTTAGTTTCTGGCAGACTTCCTATGTCTTAATGTGAAATGTAAAGCCTTTTACTATACAGTTTCTTGATAAGTTAATATGTTTGTCATCTTGTGCATATATTTCTCTTCCTGTTTAGACCAGATCATTTGATGAAGATGCGAAGGAGAGTCGGGCAGCTGCTTTACGAGCTGCTAACAAGTCTGGTACTGGCTTTGGAGAGAGCTACAGTTTAGCAAACCCATCTATCCGAGCTGGAGAAGATATTCCACAGCCTACCATTTTCAATGGAAAACTGAAAGGTTACCAACTGAAAGGCATGAATTGGCTGGCCAACCTATATGAGCAGGTATCTTGGTACATCTTGCAAATTTTTAAAATTTCTAGAAGTATTTAAGTCATTAGAGTAAACTTGGTAAAAAAACTCTGTTTCAAAAATAGACTGCGTATACTCCATCTGTAATGCCTTTAGGAGAAGGGAAAATACTATGTAAGCCACCTATCAGTATTCTTGATTATTTAGGAAATAACAACTTTGGGGCATTAAGTTCAAGATATGTTTGTACCACTGTTTAGCACTTAGATTATACAGTGAGGAGACTTTTGCTGCTCAGAGCTGCATACTGTTTCAGGCTTGGGTCAGCTGGTAAACTACAGGCAACCTTGTCCCTCGTGTGTGCACCCAGTTCATAATGTGATCTCAAAGTGCAGACAGGCTGAGGGAAAATATCAGACTGAAAAATGAATGGAAGTGCAGTTCAGCTAAATTACCTTTTAGTCGAAGATGTAAGAGACCATAAGGTGTTTCAGGTTGTTACAGTGGGGCTGCTTCCCTTCAATTCAGTGGCAGCCGTTCTGCTAGTTGTGTATGGATTAAAAAGTAGTATGGTAAAGGTGTTCATTTATGGATCTTTTGCAGGGCATCAATGGAATCCTAGCAGATGAAATGGGTCTGGGTAAAACAGTACAAAGTATTGCTCTCCTTGCACATCTGGCTGAGGTAGGTGGATTATAGCTTATTCCTGGTCAGTATGCTTGATAGAAGATGCATACTTTTTGCACGTTGGAAAAGAAGTCTGGATTTTAAAGCTTAAATGTCTTAAAAGGCATTTTACCATTTGTTTTAAAGCAGAGCCTTCAAAATGGGTGTGAGGGTGTGTGTATGTATATACAAATATATATAAATAAAAATAGATTTTTCGTTTATTCACAGAGTAATATCTTTTCACTTGCACTGAATGTGAAAGCATAATGAGAGAACAAGTTGTACGCTTCCTGGTTCACTGAGTTCTACAAATCAGAGAGAGTTGTAGAAATGAAGCCAAAATTCTAAGCTTCATGGCAATCAGTGTGGATTTCCGTATTTTAGTGGGGTTTCTTTAGGAAGCATAGTGATTGTTCTGTGCCAGGGCAGACAAAACAAAACAGAAAAAGCAATAGGAACTTACTTCTTCACGCAGAAATAAATATCTTTAAAAAAAAAAAAAAAAAAAGAAGTCTTGATTGGCATCCAGTCACTTGCCTTAAATAGGAGATATCAACCAAGTGATGCTGAGAGCAGAATTAGCTGCAGCACTGACTAAATGACAATTATGTGCATTTGTTTATGTTCCTTTGGATACCGGTTCACTGGCACTATCAGCCACAATACTGGAAGGGTGTGCAGAGCCAAAGGCTTTTGAGCTCATCTGTGTGGAAGGGATAACAGATAGTCTTGTCTCCCTGTTGCACTGCAACTTGAGATTTTTGGAAGCCTACACAGGGCTTTTACTTTTTCTGACTCTCCCTTACGCAGGCCAGCTTGTAACTACAAATACACTAATGGATCAACTTTGTTGTTCACCAGAGGACATTCTAATGTGATTTGATGGAGCAAAGCTTTCCAATGCCACCTGAAGTTCTTTTCCTCCCCAGAATGAAAGGAGCTGTTAGTAATGTGAAGGTGGCAACTTTCAGAAACAAAGGAGATTTTTCTGGGAACAATTTTGCTGTTATGAAATAAGTCTTAGTTAAACATTAGATTTGCTCTGTTTGATACTGTATCACCCTGCTGTGCTTTGAGGAAGTTTTGCTATGTTGCATATAGTTCCCTCTATTATGTAGCCACTGTCATTTAGTACTTGTAAAGCTATGTCAAACTGTCTCTGTATGCCTTCCCCTCAATTAATTTATAGGTGTCTTTTTTTATTATTATTATTTTTAATGTGTGTATTCCAGAGAGAGAACATCTGGGGACCTTTTTTAATAATTTCACCTGCCTCTACTCTTAACAACTGGCACCAGGAGTTTGCCAGATTTGTACCTAAATTTAAGGTAATAAGCACGTGCAAGAAAGTTCTTTCTGTTTTCTCAAAATCAAACTGTTCTGTTCTCCTGAGTTCCTTGCCTAATTACCTTGGAATTTGAAACTCTGTAATGGGCCTGATTCTGATTTTTTTTTTTCCCATCATCCTGTTTTTTCTGGAGCATTCAATTATCTAGGACTTAAAAATTGTTCTTACTTGAATCATGAGACTTTCATTTTGCATCAGCTTAAGGATACCTTCTCAGTGAAGAATTGAAGTGGGGCAAGGAGTGGATGTTCAGCTCTAATATGGGGGCCTGGCAGCAGATACAAGAATAATATTTCAGTCTTGTATGCTGTCTTTAGGGTTAGAGCAGTGTTTTCAGTCCCATAACAATTTGCGTAAGATAAATATTGTATGTGAACAAAACTGAACTCTAAAACAGATTAGAGGGAGAGAGAATGCAGTTGTTACTACAGAAAAATAGAAGGATCATAGTCATACAATCAGTAACCAAGAAAAAGGAGAGAAGTGAGGCACAAATAGATAAGAACAAAAAGATTAGAAGAAAATAGAGTTCTTCAGGTATATTGTGAATGTGAAAACATAGTAAGGTAGAAACCGAGGAACAATTAGTTACTGAAAACCAAGCTGCTTACTTATTCCCCAGTGGAAAACATTGGAGTACTGCAAAGGAAGATTTGAAAAGAACGTGTACTGCTGAAACAGTGCTGAAATTTTAGAATTAAAGAGACAAAAGTGTCAGAAGGACTTACCTTTTACCACATAGCTTGCTCTGCAGATCCCTGATGAGACCGTATGTTGGCTATGGTGGTGTATAGTTTAAGGTATCTGAATGAGGCGAAGTTGTGCTAAAACATAGTTCTGTACTGAATGATTTGGGTGACATATTTTGGGATAAACTGTGATTACTGAGACTTCAAAGAAACTGGTGAATAACTAGAAATGCTTAAGTTAGTGAGGAGTCACTTAAAAAAAACTAAAAATAATCCATTTATGTATTGCATAGCCCAAAATAATAGGGGCCCTGATGAAAAACCCTGGAATAGAAAACATCAGAGCAGTTGGCCATTCTACCTACTTACTTTCTCCCATTTCCTTTAATCAGTTCATTGTATAGAATAGGCAAGCAACTGTTTATGTTACTCCTCGTGAATGAAATACAGAAAACGTTTCAAAACTACAGTCAGGATGCTTGTGAAAAGATAATTTTCCCTTTTTTGACTTAAAAAAAATCTGGTTTTGTCATTATGTAGCTATTCTTTGGATTTATTGCATAATAATGTTTACCTCATGTATGGAACAGAACATATTTTAAAAAGAAGTTTTCTAAACTTATGATTGTCACATGTTTACAATTTCGATCAATCTTTTTCAACCAGTATTGTTCCTGCTTCTAATCATACAGAAGCATGTAGTCAATTATGCTTGTAGTAAATCACAGTGAATTAATTTCTTCAGGTCCATGACAGAATATGTAAACTAAAAGGCAAATAACTTTTTGATTAGTCTGGTTTTTTACTACCATCCTTATTTCAGAACAGTTGTAAGAATACTCAACTAAAGGCACTTTAATGTTTAAGACCTTTCACAACCACATGAACGAGCATTCCTCACTTTGCAGTCTTAGTTGAGTGTAGTCCTTTCATCAGACAGAAGATGGCAGTACAGTATTATTACTCAGTAACTCTGGATTCAGTGCATTGCAAAGATCTGTTCAGAGTAATAGGACCCCTGAAATTCTGAGCTATAAATGGATTAACGGATTTCTCTGGCAGTAGTGCTTACTTTTTTAAATTCTTCTATTAAATATGTCCAGACCAGATGTTTTAACTTTGTCTCAAATTTTTGGGGACAGTTCTGAAATACAAAACCAATGGGACAACGGGGAGTGTTAAACAAGAAGACGAGCCCACTGGTCTTGTAGGGTTAACTGTAGCAGTTGAGGGTAGACCTCTTTCTGCCATAAGCAAAGCATAATTTTTAATTTTTAGAAAAACCTGACTAGAAGGTGTAATATACTACTGGGCATTTTGAGATTCTCAGCATAGCTTGATCTAGCCTTTGTACTAGGCATAAGTTGCTTGATACCTTTGCCTGGAATGCTCTGTTTCTAAGTATTTTTAAGTCCTTTCTGATTTTTGTGTTAAGAAAGACAATATCCCTTTTCATTGTTTTGGAGAAAGAAGTCTGTCTTTTTCATTTTTGTAGAATACATAGTATAAAATTCTAGAGCAGGTATGTCTTTATTTGAAAATAATGTCTTTCTACTTCTGTACTGTTCCAGGTGCTACCTTATTGGGGAAATCCCCATGATAGAAAGGTGATCAGGAAGTTCTGGAGTCAGGTAATACCGGCATGCCCATGTGCTTTGACCATCTTTGTTACTTCTGCAGAGTAAACCAGAAACTACTGCTACATGGCACCAAGCTAAATGATGTGTGGATACAGAGTTCTGTTTCTTCATCCATGTAATAGCATTTTCATTAAGATAATGAGGTAGAACGCTTCTCCTGTGGTGGAGAGCAATACAGAACAGGGCAATTCAGGGCAGTATGGAGTTCGATTGAAGAAACTAGAGCTCTGTAAATAAAGCAGGAAGTTTCAGTGTCAAGGACTGTTTATTCTATTTGAGTAACCTAACTCAGGATGCCCAAGTCTAGCATCCCTGCAGGCCTGTCAGATTGTTCCTGATTTAACAACAGTATTTTGTAGGGTTCAATGCCTGGGTCTTGTCTGCCACGTTATGAAGCAGCTGAAATTGTTCAGGGACTAATGGGCTGAAGTCCAGATCCACCAGTTGAATAACTGTGCAGTAATTAATTTAAAAAGTCAGCTGGGGAAAAATGCAGTAATAATGAGGAAAGATTATGAAACAGAAGTCTGAAATTACAGTATACATAAGTGAACTCTTCACGATGTATTTACATTATGTGGATATTTGTTTCTTACTTTGTGGTTATAGAAGACATTGTATACTCAGGATGCTCCTTTCCACGTGGTCATTACCAGTTACCAGCTAGTGGTACAGGATGTGAAGTACTTCCAGCGAGTGAAGTGGCAATATATGGTGCTGGATGAAGCGCAAGCACTCAAGAGTAGCTCCAGGTAATAAATTCACTGGAAACAAAATGTTCCTTCTGTATCAACCTCTTGAAGGAGTATCAAGAAAACATCAAGATTACATAGATTATTCAAGTTAAAAGTGACACACGTAAGACCCTTTAAGTGTCTAACCTAGTTAAGTATCTGTGTAACTCTGACACTGGATTGATCCACTAGTTTTTTGCATTTAGATTTTCCTTCTCCAAATATGTAAAATGTAATTAAAAAGTAATTGTGGAGCAGAAACTTGTATGGAGTACAGGACAGTTAAACAAACAAAACAGTGTGAAATGCTGTGCACCTTCTTTCCTGACCACTCACAGAATTCTGCCTAGTGAACAGTCTGTAGTCTTTAGCATATATTGCTTATAAGGGCTCCATTAAATGCATTATTTTGATTCCTTCTTCAGTGGTACTTCCAGACACAAATGAAGGTCAGAACCCTGCAAATACCGTTGGCTGCAACAAAGCCTGATCTTTGTCATAAGACTGTGCCAGAAAGTTTTCTGTTTGTTTTCAAATAATGGATTTGTCCATCATTACTTGTGTAATTGCTTTCCCATAACGTTTGTCCAAGTTGCCACTGCACACAGTAAGTTGAAGACTGCTTTAGATGCAGGCTGATTCTGACCAAAGTCCGTCTCTTCAGCGTTCTTTGGAAACTGCCCCTCTAAGAGGATTGTAATGTATAGCTCAGCACTCCTGCCACAGTAGCCCATATGCTTAGTGTTGGAAAGTCTGAAAAATACATGACATTCTGATTCATAATAGCTGTTTCTTTTGGGAAGTTAATTATTCTGATCATAAGATTTTATTAGTATCCAAGCATTTGTATTAAAAATGAGTAAAAAAACAGTTAGAAAAATAAATAAATTATGCACGTTTCTTTGTAATTTGTAAAAGGCTACTTCTTCCTGTAATTGTCTTTGAAAGACGGGGGAGTAGCTGTGATAGTTTTACCCAGTGACCTCCAAAAATCATTTGGGAAGGTCACTGGAAGCAATTGGTTTTAAAATGCCTTATGTTTCATATCCTTCTACAAAAAAAGTTTTAATGATTTTTCTTAATTTTATTCATCAGTGTTCGTTGGAAGATCCTACTACAGTTCCAGTGTCGAAACAGATTGTTGTTGACTGGGACCCCAATCCAGAACACAATGGCCGAGGTATTTGGGAGCTCACAAGAGTGGACTTTTCTTTATAACAAGAATATATATTAAATATATGTGAATAGTTGAGAAACATGTTGTATTTGTGTGGTTGTAGGATCATGCTTGTAGCAAAGCACTGGCAAATAAATATAGGAGGGGAAAATTTGGAAATGTGCCACACATTCAAATAAAAATGAAACTGAACATACCTGATGGTTAGTAATACCTAGATTTCAGGATGAAATCTAATTCTTGTGGCTTTTCCTTATGTTGGCTGAAATCATTACACTGTTTCTCACTGCTTTCTAATATTTTGTTAAGTTGATGTATCTGGCATTTGTCTTGGGGGGGTGGGGTGGAGGGAAAAGGATGTGGCTGGGTTTTTATTTAATTTTGCCTTGTCTCATGATCTAGTAAGGTGATTCTGTTCATGAAGAGCTGCAAGGGTTTGTGATTTCCAATTACTTTGTCCGCAGTACGGTGACTTTTGCCGATCTACTGTTTTCTCCTCTCCTTTTAGCTGTGGGCCCTGCTGCATTTTATCATGCCAACGCTGTTTGATTCCCATGAAGAGTTCAATGAGTGGTTTTCTAAGGACATAGAGAGCCATGCAGAGAACAAATCTGCCATTGATGAGAGTGAGTGCAGTGTGTAACTGCAGTAGTTTTTATGTTAAAAATCTGTTGCCTTTTCCAAATACTAATGGATAAACTTTCTCTCTCATTTTTTGTATGGGAAATGTCATCTAGCAGAGGGTGCATAATGGGGTTGAATGTTATGGGTTGTTGTCCATAGCTTATGTCAAGGTTTGTGTTTCTGACTGTGAAGTAGCATGTGTAATGAATAGAAAAACATGTAGTGACAATGTCGATTTGCTACTTGTGTCCAGTCCTCCTCCTTCCCAGAGGATAACAAATATTTAAAATATTTGGAAGTTTCTACAGAGCACATAATCTTGGAGATCTCCTGAGTGTGTTACAAGCTGTAGACGCAAAAATTATGACACAAAGCAGTAAACACCTTCTGAGCTCCAGAAGAGAAGCATAAAAATTCTTCAAAAATTAAAAATCTTCACTGTAAATTTTAGGGGATAATTATGTAGAAAAATCTAGCTAGGCAAAATAGCTGATTTGTAATTGGAGTAGAATACAGCACAGCTGGAACTTGTCACAAAAGTAACTGGTTTAACAGTTCTGAAGTACCCAGAACTCTGTTTTTACAGGTTATTGTAAAGACTGCAGTTCTCTGTCAATGCAATATGCCCTGTTCTTGTGATGTTGTAATTTGGGGGGGTGAGACTTAAAATTTTAATAATCTCTTTTCACTAATTAGCAACGTCTCATCTGAAACTTTCTTCTTCGCTAATAGTGAGTGATAAATTTAAGCCCATATTGTTCAGCCCAGAGAAATACGTAGCACGTAATGCTTTAGAAGTTCATTCTTTGAAGCAGATCTTCAGATTCGTAAGTTAAACAGTGTAGCTTGGCACTCATTGAAAAAAAGAAAAATCAACAGAGACGTGCCAAATCTGTGCTGTAAGAACTTAGATGGGGGGAAATGGCTGAGCAGTAAGGGACTTAATTTGTAGTAGAACACCATATAGCTTTCTTCTCTGGTGACGTAATTGTTCCTTCTTCCCTATTCCCTGTATTTCAGACCAGCTATCCCGCTTGCACATGATCCTTAAGCCTTTCATGTTAAGAAGAATCAAGAAGGATGTGGAAAATGAGCTGTCAGATAAGGTGAGAAGAAGTATTTATCTGGAATGAGTATTTCAACTTTATTGTCATAGCTGTGTTCTCTAATCTGTTTTTTGCAAACTCATTTGTCAGTCTGTGTACCTGAAATTTGATTGTAGACCTTTCACAGACCTTCAGTTTCTGGCACTGTGTCCCAGCAATCTCATTAGAAGTGGATGTAACTGAAGAACCCCTAATGAATAAACTTTTCTTCTAGAGAAAACATTTTGTTAAGTTACAAATAAAAAATCTTTGAGCCTGATTACTTTGACAGAAATGTCACTAATTGAAGTGAAAAAGATTGCTACGACAATGATTGGGTGATAAACATCTCCAATTGCCTTTGTGAAGGATTTGGCATGGATTTAGGATTCTTTTTGCTTGCTTGTAAAAGCAAGAAGTGCATAGTGGTAGCATCATACTCTTCTCTCCTGTTAGTCTCTTAATTCATGTGAATGTTAGCAATACGGGATGGTCTTGTGGTCAATATGTCCTCAGGTGTTGGGACCACTGGCTAAGAGACATCTACTTTGTTCTGATTTGTTCTGTGCTTATTAATTTCAAAACTAAAACTTGCCACAGGCACTGTTGGTACATGATGCACCTGTTGTTATTATGGGCTCCTGACACCTGTTTAAGACAGCTCTATATGGGTAGCGTTATAACAGTAGAATAGTAGAATTGAGGTCAAATTTTAAGCTGATCAGCTGCAGATGTGATGTTTTCAGAGTTTCTTAAGAATCTGTTTGCTTAGTTGTGCTTACATACCTTTAAAGGTCTGTCTGCTACATCCTTACCTAAGCCTTCCAAAACACACCTATGGGTTAAGTCCTTCGCAGGTTGGATCCTGAAATACAGATATGAACGTGACTGCCTGTATATGTATTTTTTGAGAAAGTTATGTTTCCTTAAGATATGTTTCTCTCTGCTTTGTGTGTACCGATGTGGTCATCCTCCATTTCAGAGATAGAAAAGACTAAATCTTCATTACTATTTTGCAGATTGAAATTCTTATGTACTGCCAGCAGACAAGTCGACAGAAGCTGTTGTACCAAGCTCTGAAAAACAAAATCTCTATTGATGACCTCCTGCAGTCCTCAATGGGCACTACTCAGCAAGCACAGACCACCACTAGTAGTCTCATGAATCTAGTCATGCAATTCAGGAAGGTAAGGCTATTTTAAATAATGATTTTTTAAAAGTATAATAATTCATTAGCACAGAACTAAAATATGGCTTCTAGAAAACACCATAGAAAAAAAATTTCTGGTATAGGCAAGTAAATCTGCATGCAGTTCAGTTGTGTTTCTGATGCTGTGTAGCACGATGTTGGAGTAGAAGAGCTTTAGCGGAATTGGGCATACATCTGCTAACTGGTTTGGTTCCAAATTGGTTGTTGAAGGAAATCATTCACTTGGGAAGAAGAGGCAATAGCTGTTATGTGAATAGGAAAAGATAATGATGCAGTATTCAAATTTGAGTAGAGATACTAAAATAGCTCTGACATACTAATCAATATTAAAGATTTAGCGATCAATAGTCATAGTTGATTTGGGATGTAAATGCTGCATCAGACTAAATTAATTCCTCCCAGTGTTTGACATGCCCTCTTTCTTACAGGTGTGCAATCACCCAGAGCTGTTTGAGCGACAAGAAACTTGGTCTCCATTTCACATCTCCCTAAAGCCATACCAGATTTCAAAGTTCATCTACCGTCATGGACAGATCAGGGTCTTTAACCACTCACGGGACAGGCAAGCCTACTCCACTTCCTCTCCAGCTTAGCATATTTAGTATTATTACTTAGACTTATTTTAGCTTTGTAAGTGCTTACCTTACCAAATGATATTGGCCAAGTGATGCATTCCTAGTTTTCTTTCATTCATTCAGCTGTTAAGCATCTGATATCTGATGCTCACTCTTGGTGGAATCCTGATCATCAGATATCCGTTTCATTGAATAAGACAGTCAGGAAAAGGAATTTAGAGTTGTTGCTGATGCTGTGTAATAGAATTAAGCTTTAAAAGAATTCTTAAAAAAAAAACAACCAACAAAAACTTGGTTTCCCTTCAGTGAGTTTTCATGTTTAAGGAAGCTATCAGTATCTGTATGTTGTGACACGGTATATCGTGAGCATCTGCTAGTGCCTTGACAGCTTTTAATGCTTACCTTGGATTAATAGAAACTGCCCAAGTACAGTTTACTGTTTTCTCCGACTGTGGCAATTCTTGATTAATTTTGTTTGCATTCAGTTATGAGAATTGCTCAGGGCAGAGATGAGAAAGCCATGTTTGAATATGAGACTAACTGTTCTACAGTGTAAAATGCAATTCCAGAACAACGGTGTGTCTCTGTCAAATTGACAGTAGTGCATGTGGACTGATGATACTTTTCTCCTACTGCCATGCAATTCCAGATATCAAGAGTGCTGAAATACCTACAATGAAGAACTGACTAGTTACTCTGCATTTTCTGCTGATTGTGTGATTGAACATTGTGTGTGTTAACACCTTCTTAGTGATTTTGTTTGGTTTTGTTGCTTTCTTTTTCAGGTGGTTACGGGTTTTACTTTCGCCATTTGCACCAGACCACATCCAGCAGTCTCTCTTCCATAGGAAGGGTAGGTTTACAGTCCTGAGAAACAAGTTGGACTGCACACTTGCATGTGATGTTCTAATATGTCTTATTAAGGGGGAAGGGCTGAGAGGCCAGATCAGTTAGTCCTCTGAGATAATCTGATTAGAACTTGTTAGAATTCTGTTAGCATTTGTACTTGTGCGTATATGTCATATGCTCAATGAGGAAAGGATGGAAGCAGCTAGGAGAATAATCTGTGGACAACTTGTTTAGTCACTGCTTAATTCTGCTATAGTCTCTTGTTCCATTCCTCCTGTCTTATTTTAACTTACCTCAAGGTAATAATGCTGCCTTTTCAGTCAAATGTGAATTTATCACAGATTCAATTCAGAGAAATCTTGGATTCGTTTCAGTACATTCTGTATTGTATGTTAAACTGCCAACTTCTCTTTCAAGTAAGAAGTAGATAAGGGGCAAGTGACACAGGTTCTAATCAATAAGCAGAAAACCCATGTAAGCTGCTTATATTGACAAATACAATTTATTATTATAGATTTCTCTGCTGTTGGGGTGGGAACATTTTGGGAGAAAAAAGCAAGAGAGATACTGGCTGCATTACTATGCTGAAATCTGTTAGCATGGACCTGTTCAGCTATGCAAAACCCTTTTCAATTAAGAAGAACCAGATGCAGCTACAGGAGTCTGCACTTGTCTGTAACTCTCTAACTTCTGTGTGTCTTGCTGATTATTCTGGTCTCTGTTTTGGTATTCATAATGGGCTTTTTCTTGGGGACCCTTTTTGGCATACCATAAAAGGAAAATAATTCGGGAAATATAATTTTTGTGTAAAATTTAAAAAATAAAAAGATATGAATGGTATCGGGGGTACGCAGTGCACATGGGTGGGCCTGAAAGGCTTTCTTCATTAACAGTGGAACACACCTTTTCTGCTCCGCACCCTTCACTGCAGTGTATTCATCATCCTCACCGTATCTGTTGCATCCTTATCCCCATACCCACATTCCCCTACCAATTCCTGTGTCTCCTTCCAACCAATTTGACTGACGGGCTGGGTGAGAGGGAGCATGTTTGGCAGGCATCCTGAGGTATGCATGTTCTGGTCAGCTGTCTGGCAGGTACATGTTTGAATTCGCAAATGTGCACACTACCTATTGATTCTTAGTAGGCGAAATCCATGTCCTTACTGGCTGCATGGTTTTCTGGCCTAGAATGTATTTGTCTTTCTTGGTAAATGCCTTTCTCTTGCCCAGCCTGGAAGATGAACTGGAACTTGGAGTCAGGCAACAGCAATTCAGATGAAATTTTCAGTATTTCTAAAAGGTGTTGGTTAAATTAGGATCTCCTGTTTTTTCACCTAGGTTTGTCATATGTCAGAGAATGTGTTATCTTGAACTGATGAAGTAAATTTATTGTTTTCAGCTGTGAGTGTCTGTGAAATGTGTTGGCCTAACTTCAGTATTTCTGTGACATAGGCATCAATGAAGAAAGCTGTTTTTCTTTCCTCCGGTTTATTGATGTCTCTCCAGTGGAAATGGCAAACCTCATGAATCAGGGACATTTAGCCAGGTGAGGACAACTTTTTTTTCCTCTCTCTTTTAGTAATTATAGGAGAAGTGCAGGTGATGTTAGAGGCATCTCTCTGTAAACCTGCATTTTTTATGCTTCCTAATATTATCATTTGTGTATTGTTATCTAATATTATGCCAACTTCTAGGGTGTTCCTCCAGGTATAGGGCACCATTATGCAAGGCAGTTTTTACCCCTCTGTCCAAAGAAAACTTCTGTTACAAAGATTTGGCATTGTAAATACACAAGATGGTCAAAGGGCAACAGCACAGTTTGCTTAGGATCACACTGTAGGCTGCTGGCATTATCAAGCACAAAATCCAGGCTTTTGAAGGCCAGTTTATTGCAGTGCTTACCAATTGCACTTGAGCATATGTTTTAACACGTACAGAATAAGCTTGTGCTGTGATAGTTGTTCTTCAGCTCCAAGCCATATTGTCTACTTTCCACATGTCCTGGTTTTAATATGAAACAGAATTCCAAGGCGTAGGCTTAGGATAATGGATTTTTTGCATCGTGAACTGTATTATCTTTGAAGGGGATGCGATCTGTTTAAGTTATAGTGTACTCTGCAACAGACCTCTGACACTCTGAAGTGACAGTGTACTCTGCAACAGACCTCTGACACTCTGAAGTGACTGTTAAGAAATTTGAGTTTAAAAGCAAGTCTTAATAAATACAGTTGTTTTGCTTAGGGCTTTGTAAGTGTAATATTGTTTTATTGTTGTGGTTATTTTGGACTACTGTTTCTTGTCTTTGTTTCAGTAACATAATATAAATTTCTCTTGATCTATCTGAATGATCTTTATGATAAATTCTGCATTCATTATGCAAGTTGTTATGAAGAATTTATATATGGAGTAATTTACAGAGAAGTCAGAGTGCAATTTTAAGTAGTAATGGCTAACTTGGGCTTGACCCTTTTAAACAAAGTGCTTCAAAGTGTATGCTGATTTAATCACTTAGATTCAGTTAAGCCACCTTAGAAGACATTAAAATAAGAGTAATATAATTGGAAGATGTCTAGCAAAAATTATTTCCTTTAAGCCAGAACACTGCAAGCCTGAAATTCTGAAAAAATATTTGTGTCAAATAGAGTTATGTTGTAAATATACTCAAGCCTTTCTTTGTCAAAGCAGTGAATAAATATATCTACTGTGTTTTGTTTCAGATGGTTAGCTCTTTTCCTGTCTCTGAAAGCATCCTACAGGCTCCATCACACGCGCTCCTGGATGGAGGCAGAAGGGGAGAAACAGCAGGGGTCACGTTTTCTGAGGAACAGGGATTTCTTGCTTGATGTAAATTTCCCGCTCTCTTTCCCTAACTTGCACAGCTGCACTTTGCTGCAGGTAAGCAAAATTTCTGTGATGTGGAGACAGTAGCAAATCCTCACGAGTGAGAAATGATGAAAACCTTTCTATCCTTATAAAACAAACTTGGAAACAGGATGACTTTATTATCTGCTTTATTAGATATTAAAGTTCAGAGTGCTGAACAGAAAAATAGTTTAACTGCTATCTTCCTCCCATGTGGTGATAAATTTCAAAACCTGCTATAAAAAATAAATCAATTTAATTAGAAGTCTTAAAAATATTACTGGAGCAACAGAACTAGATTCTACATGTAAGCTTAAGAGGTTTCTAATGTTTTTCTACATGTAAGATACTTGTTTTCTGACTGAAATTAATTCTTTTCTTCTCAAATTCAATACATTGTTGCAGCAGCTAGGGAAAGCAGAGACTTAAGCCTAGCAGTGTTTTAGTGTTGGTGGACAAGCATTGTCTGTCAATGGTGTCTTTCTACTCTGAAATTTGCTTCTGCTGCTGTCTGGTAGACTCTAAACATGTTCATCTTAACTGTGTAATGCAAGGTCATTTTCTGTGATCTTTTGCCTGGGATGCATGTGAAGGTTTTGTCTTTTTATGACTAAATTGCTCTTGATTTCCTGAGTTAGGTTATAGCTCCATTGATTTATCTCACTGGGAAATAAGTTCACAGAAGCGCTACCATAGAGTCAGGAAAGCATCTAGGGCAGTTAGCAGATATGCAGTGAAAAAATGTTTTCTGAAACAGTGAGATTGTGCCAAATTTCTCTAGGGAATATTGCTTCTGTTCATGAGTCTGGAAGGGGAAAGGAGATAGCCAGAATTCAATTGAATAGCATGTAGAGGAAGTTGAAATTGAAGACGCATAAGCAGTAGGAAACCAACTTTGGACTTGGTGTCATGTTTTGCAGTGTTAACAGCAAAGCCAACAAAATGAGTCGTCCTAGTTATCAAACAAAGAGCAAGCCAACTGACTCTTGTATGCCAGTTAACTCTGGCTGTGCTGGTGTTGAAATATGCTGTGTTTCCATGTCTAGCTTGATAAAATGTCTATGCTATATGGATTTGGGGGGGATTATAATCAGCTCTTTGTACACTGACTGTGTAATGCTTATCTCTGAAACTATACTGGAGCTCTGTTCTCTCATTGGCATGGTTAAGGAAAACTCGTGTGCTGTCATAAATGTTGCAGCCTAACAGTAAGGGAGTAGAAGATGGTATCAGAAATTGTATGCATTTACAGAAGGTAGCATTCATTTTTACATGTGTAGAAAGACAATCTAGATCTTTACATAGCTGTTGGGCTAGTGTGTATAAATATTAAAATTAAAGTTGTTGTATTTTCTTAAAGAACAGAAGGTAAGTTAACATTATAGATATTAAATGTGCGATGTGGAGTAGGCACATGTAAGTTCTAATATTAACAATGAAATGTAAAGCATTGGCTAGGCTACAGACCCACCTGTACCATAACCTGGAAAGACTTAAACACATAATTTGTTTCTCCAATTAATTTCTGTTCTTTGAGGAAGTCATTACTTGTGCCTCAGGGGGTCCCAGTGCTGTGACTGTGTGTAACTAGTGACTGGTGTAACTAGTACCTTTTGCATAGGAAACAGACAGCTGAGGAGCAAAGCTCATCAGTGTGTGCAATACAGCACATTTGTGATAACCCCAGTAAATCTAAAGGAAGTTTAGCCCTACCGTTAAGACAGATTCTTTAGAACTGTTTTCCAACCTGCATGTTAGACAAATTACCACCTGAACTCACTTTAAAATAATCTGTTTGCAGAATTTTGTTTGCACAGCTTACATATAGTACATCTTAAAAAAAAAAAAAAGGGTGCAAAACCAAAGGGAGAGTTGAAAAACAAACTGAACTTTACATGCCTGTCTTTTAGCAGCATGCATCATTGTGAGTGAAAATGAACTCACTTTTTTTATCTTAGCCCAAATTTGAGAAACTTTCAGTGTAAAATTCCCTGAGGCTTCCTGTAGGTCTTCATAAGATAGTAACATGTAGGGAGTCAGGAGGGGGAGAAACAGAGGAAAAAGGAAATGGTATAAATCTGGAAAGGCTTTTCTTAACTGCTCAGATCAGCATTTCCGATTTAAGAGACAAAATATGAAAAGTCAGTAGGAAAAATGGATCTTTCTGAAATTGAGGTAACATCTGTCTAAAGATAGTATGAGTTTATGTAAACACAGAAATCCCTTGCAGTGTGAGGTCTTTTCACTCCCTTACTCAGCACCTCAACAACACGTATATTAATTTGTGTACATTGATTTAAATTAATATAAAATCTGATCTGTTGAGATGAACTTTCCTCTCCTTTGCTTTCCTAATTTTCTTTCTATAAAAAAATCAGGAGTGTTAATGAGCTTAAGATGCTGGTAGCAATCACCCATATTAAGTGCAGCTCTGTTTTTAACATAGGAATACCTCTTTCAACACTTACTTTGGATTGCATGGTTGCAGTAGATCTGTACATTCTTATTTTTTAACAATCCTCCTCCTCAGTTCTTTGCTTTGTTGTACTAAGGTGTATGATCTATTTCAGAGCTGTGGCTGTGTTCAGTTCTGTAACCTTACCCAGGCTTTTCCATGTATGTGACTGATGGGAAGTTGGTTTCCGCTGTCCCTGTTATATCTGGTGTCTACTCTGTTCATGAATACTTAATGACTGTGTATGTCAGGGAATTCAGAGGGGGATGTTTCTTACGTGACCTGCTCATAATTTGTACACAGGAAGCATGGTGCTGAAAACCAGATTAATGCCTGTGTACAAGACCTACTTCTAATACTGTGTGTGTACAAAAAGAATATTTTCCTCTTCTTTTGGATACCTTCTTGGAAGTTTTCCTTTATGTTTCTTCCTGGATACTTCTATTTGGGCTAAAGCCATCTTTGATGGCTCTTTGATATTGTCTTCCAAAAGAGAATTAAATAACAAACTTGCATAGGTTTGGAATTACAGTTTGTTAGCTTCCTCTCTCTCCATTTTTGTATTCTCACTTTCCAGGAAATAAAGTTACCAAACCCCTCTAATGACCAGGGCCACAATCAGTATGCCAGTGCTTGCTGGTTTAAGACTTACTGGAAAGCTCTTCTGACTGCATGCAATGCTGATTCCTCTTAGTAAAATCAGCTGTACTCCCAGTGTGTGGGTCAGGGTGGGGAAAAGAGGGGCTTTGAGCTAAAGCAGTTGTTCTGAATCCATCTAGTAGCCTGCTGTTGCTGGGAGACAAGTGACTCTTGCTGTCCTTTCTTTGCTCCAGGCCACTGAATCCTGCCTCTGCTGATGTGGGCTCACACTGTCCATCCCTGTATGAGCCAACTACAGAAAACTTCCTATTTTCATGGCTGCTGAATTCGTTCTTTGATTAGATGTGTAGCTAAATAGGCCTCTGGAGGGGTGTGACGGGTGACAAAACTAGCACAAGAACTGGCACAAATATGTCATGGGAAAGGGACTCCCCCTTTTCAGCAGCAGTGCTGGTGCTTTGTTGCCACCGTTTCTGGTCTTTAGATGAATAAGCCAGCATTCACATCTGTTGTCCACAGCCATGGACTCCCAGCATTGCATTTCCCACTTTGCTGTTTCAGCACACGGCCTGTTTTACCAGGTGGTGAAACAGATCACAAAACTAGCTTGGAGCGAAGGGACAAGGGTTGTTTTCATCTTGATCAGCATCTTAACAAGTACAGACAGCTAGGCCAACAAGAAGGGGCTCTGCGGGGACAGGAGTGAATGTGTGAAGCAGTTGTTGCTTAAGCCAGCGTTACTGATGAAGAGTGCCAGCTGAGTAAGAGCCTGATTCTGGGATCACTTCACATTATCCAGTGTGGCCCAAGCTTTGACCTGTACTTTTTAGCCCTGCTGAGTGTCACTGGAAGGCTATTGTCAGCTCTTTCTGCTCTCACCTTTTATATAGAGGAGCAGATGTGCACTCAGAGAGTGTGGACTTTATTTTTGCCAGCTCCAGACCACGAGTCACACTGGTAGCAGCTGAAAGACCCACTTACATGCTAGGATTGACTGATTGTATTTCTTACGTTGGTGCTAGCATGTACATACAGTAAGACTATTTTTCTCCCTTGTCAGCAGGTTCCAAATTACATATGCTAGCCATCTGCATCTTGCCCAGTGCATCTACATCTGGAAATAGAAAGGGCTCAGAATGCATGATCTGTAATAGACTACTGCTGTGGATGTTTTCTAGCATTTTTTGACATGCATAGGAATGCATATATCCAGTGTATGACAGTGATATACAAGGTGTCTGCTTCTATCATGTATCCCGATGTTGAGGACTTCCAACAATAGGATTTTAGAAAATTGGGAGGCTCTATAAAGCAAAAGTAGCACGCAATTAATTTTGGTGCATTAGGAACTGGGGCAGAACAATGCCAAGCTTTTACTTAAGTGAACTGCTAAAATTGTGAGGAGGGCACATTCTGTGATCCTATGGCAGTGAGAGGTATATGTCTTAATGTTTCTAAAATTGATGCTTGTTTCCTGGAGCATGCAGAATAATTCTCTGCATACTATATGAAACAATTATACGTAACAATAACAATTGGTTGCTATGAATATAGAAGAGTCACAATAAAAACCAAGTAGCAAAAAAGGCTTAGTCTCTAAGCAGTTTATTTCATTGTTTGATGCAGATATTTACAATAAAAAACAAGATATAGTAACTAGTGCAAGCAAAGAAAATTTAGTTTTCTGTTATTTTTCTGGGTAGAGTCGAGCATCTTCAAAGAGCTCCCCTTACTTAAAACTGCAGTGTCATCTCAGTGGCCCCACTTTTGAGATAATATATTTTTCTGTATCAAAAGGACATTGATACACTTGTGGCAAATTCCAGGTTTTACACTTGGGTGTATTCATGTGTATGAGTAACCATGGTAGCACCTTGAAAGTCTTCAGGATAAAATTCAGAGCCATTTTGCACAGGAAAGGAAGAAAAGGTTGGAAAAGATGAAAGTCCAAAGATACCAGTCCAGTCTCATTTAGTCTTAATTTTTTTCTCTGCCAAATTTCATTTTACCCATGCTTCAGGATAGATAAAGGAGTAGCTAGAAAACAGCTTGAGGGTCAGACCTACTAGAATATTCCCATACTTCCTTCATTATAAACGCTAAGGTCAAAAGGTTCAGAGAAGGAAAAACTTGTTTCTGGTTCCAGCTGAGCGTAAAGGCAAGTATTGATATGAGCTATTCTGATTTCAACTATTTCAGGATTTGAATGTTCTGATAATTACACAGAGATCCTATACGCTGTCATTGCAGAAGATGTGTAGAGTTTTCTTTTTCAAAGAGAAATATTTGGTGAATGTCCTTCGTCTGTCTTTCTCATGGGTAGTTACAAGATTTAAGAGGAGGTTTTCTTTATAGACATAGTAACTTCTTAATTTTCATTTGTTTCCAGAACCTTGTGTTCAGTAGCCACTGTAAAGCAGTTACTGGCTATTCAGATCATGTCATACATCGAAGGAGATCAGCTACCTCATGTGTACGGTGCTGCCAGGTGACTGAGCTGCCGTCCTTCCTGTGCATAGCCAGTCCACGGGTAAGTCCAAGTTGAGTTGTAAATTATGTATTTTCTATTGTGTTTTAAATCTTGTTAGAATTGTGTCTTAGGAACAGGATGATCTATTAGCTTCTTTTGGTTGGGTGAAACTGTTGTGAGGATATCCTTTTGCTACTGTATTCAATAGTGGTTTTTTTCATAGGGGAAGTGACTGTAATGTGTACTGAAGGGAAAAGGAAAGTTGTAAGATGCACCCAAGAGGAGTTATTCTGAGATACGTAGATTTCACTTTCTCTCCTAATACCAAAAGCAGTAAAATTACAGAAGAGATTGTCAAGTAGATTATTCCCCCATAATCTAAGGGGGAGATGTAGGTATGATAAGAACAGAATGGGTTGATTGTTTAGTCAACTCTTTGACAAAAGGGGGCTGAAGAGCAATGCTTTTTTGAAAAGGATGTTCTTTTTCTCTCATTGTGTCAGCTTATGCTCCAAAAAAGAAACAGCAAATTGCAGTATACAAGGATTACTGGAGCTGGCATTTTCTAAATCTTTTGGATATTAAGTGGTACTGCTTGGGATTGTCCATCAACAATTAACTGCATTTTGAAATTACTTTAGCTGAAGTTTCCTAGGCTGACGCAAGAGACCTTCAGTTGTGTTTGTTCCATGTTGTTGGATCTTGACAAAGCTGGGCAAAATGTACTAAAATTAGCAGGCTATCCAGATGCTACATTCTTTGGTTACTGTTGATGTCATTGCTGTAGGCTTGATCAAATGGGGCTGCATGTGCAATTATACATTGGCATCTGGAGAAGGGAGGATGGCAAATAAGACTCTGCTTATCACCTACATGCTGCTCCTTGAGCTGAATTCATCTGTGCCTGCAGCTCTAGGGGCCAGGACTCCGACTGAATTCTCAAAGTCACATATCACCTTCCAGTAGCAATATATTACCTGGTTCAAGAAGAAGCAGTTATTCTGAGAGTAATTGTGAAAAACACTTCTTCAAATTCCTTTGATTTGTTGCCCTTTGTACTTAAATTTGCGTTGCAGGTGAATATGTTGAATACTTCCTTTACATTAGGAGGGGAGGAGGGGGGCTCAGAAGGCTACATAGGAAGGGGGACAGAAAGACGAAGAGAGATCATATGTTACATACGTTCTAGTGAATACAAGTTGCTTGTTTTGGCTTGGCTGCTAGATAAAGATGATTCAAGTGGAGTCATGGCTTTTTGTTTCTAGGAATACAAAGACTTAATTTTACGCTTGTTAGAAACTTTTGGCAGGAGTGTAGAAGACCTGAAACAGCAGAAAGAGCACATATGTTCTCAGAAACGATAGCCTTCTGTTGTTTGACCTGTGATGAATTTTGGGGAAGTTAATGGAGCGAATGATAGAAATAGGAGCGTATGTTTATGTAGCAGCTGGGGGGGGGGGGTAGTGGTGAGGGGGGGCTTTAGTGTTGTAGTTTCCTTTCTATGCAGGCAATCTTCCTGAGTACACACAGGCTTCAGTCACAAAAAAAAAAGTGACTTGGAGGGTGGATCTTGTATTCTTGTATTCATTAAGAAGTTGATTAATTTGGTTTGCTTTAATTTTGTTTGCTTTAGTAGCAGTTCGGTAGATCCCAGTGTGTCAGAGGTATTGTGGTGAGAAGTTGTTTTGGGCATCTCACAACACCTGAAAGGTTAACTTTGCATGGAGATAAATGCAGGAAGCACTTTATAGTTACCCTAACTAAACTAAGTTTTTTAATTTAAGGTGGCATTGCATTCATATATCCCTATCACTATATTTTTTTGATGTATTTCTAACCATGACTATTGCATTCAGTCAGTTTGACAAGAATGTGTTGACATAGGAGGGTTTAGTACTAAGGACTACCCTACCTTTTGTTAGAACCACAAAAACAAACCTGGGGAAAAAAAACCACTTTAAAAACTGTACCATGACAAAAAGGAGAGAGGAGGAGCGTGAACAAGCTTGAATGGAAGATTTTTTTTCATCTGTTTCAGAAATGTGTAAGGTGATACAAATGCAGAGCTCTACCCTAGGAGTGTGTATATGCATTTAAAAAAGTGTGGAGCTGACAGTACAGATAGCCTTACATCCTCAGATGTCAGTCAGTGTTACACAGGCTTAACTTCCTACATGGGAAGATTTGTTCTTGTTAATGTAAAAATTGCACTGAGGCACACATACAGTTTGTCTCAAGATTGTCTCCTGCTAGCTCTTCCCTTAGGGGAGGTATTACTGAAATGTAGCTTGTAGAATTTTACGGTGTGACTATTTTTCTTTTTAAAATCCTAGTGTCTGAATCTCCATATTGATCTCAGTAGATAAGCCAGGTTTCTGTGTCAGAAACTAGTCTGCCCTGTTTTGTGTGTAATGGCTGTCTGTCCTAGAGGTATCCTGGAAATAAATACGATGTTGTCTGTGCTTGAAAGAGTATTTTTCCCAGTCTATCCAGTGTAGATATATGAACTGAAACGTGATGGTTAATGGTGTCCCTTAAACAACCTAAGTCTGTACCATCATTTGCGGTGTACATCAGTGTTCAAGCAACAAGACTTGCTTACATTTTGAATTGAGGTCTTGTCCTTTCATGCTAAAGTCAGTCTTATGCTTTGACTGCAGGTGGCAGTACAAGATAGCATCAACTCTATATTTCAAGTAGTGGAAATATGTATGAAGTCTCAACATAGTCCCTTTCACTTTGCAGTGTTTCATGTGGCTGTGTGCATAGACCCATAAGCCAATCTGGTTTAAAAATAGCTCTTGGCATCTTGCAAAACAATGGCTTTACCATTATTGCTAAGATTTGTATGCTTTTCTGTTTTTATTTCAATATGTACTATAATTGTGCTCATGAACCTGTTTAAACAATTGTTTGGCCCTTGCAAAGAGAAGTCTCTCTTTGTGAAATTAATTTATTCCTATGAGAAGAGCTCCTATAAAACAGGAGTGGACCACAGGCTTCCACCCAGAAGATCTTGTTTAATACCTTTTACTTTGAGTTAGCTGGCAAATGTTCAGAGAGGTGCAGTCAGCATCTAAGGTATCAGGCAGTCTGTCCTGAAGCATGGATTGTATCCTTCACCTTACAATTCTAAAGTGTAGTATTTAAAACTGGTGATATTTGAACTATTTTATTCCTTATCATTTCGTTAAGCCATTAAAATATTTTAACTTGCATGATATAATGTTATATATGTATTATTCTCAGTATGTTGCAGTTAATTCTGTCATGCTAGAGTAAGCTGGCACAAAAAATTAAAACCCCTTCAAATACATAAAAGCTTTTAATATGCAATACAATGGTAGTTCTTTTACTGTGTTTAATGTTTCAGTTGTCCCATTATCACAGTAATTCCCATCCCTACTCAATTTTGCAGAAACTCCCCTGCCTACTGTTCACCATCAAAACCTATAGACTCCCGTACTGTTTCATTGTATGCAGATCTGCTTCCTTTTTTAAAATGTGAAAACTTTCACAAGTTTGATTTCCCCTGTTCATTTTCGTTACATTGCCTTTCATAGTCCTGTAGGTAATGTCATTTTGAACACTGTTAAGATTCATTACAATGTTTTTAACTTACATGAATTTACATGGATGAATTATTTTTTTTGATTGTACTCCTGAAATAAAAGCAACAATGACTTCTAAAGTAATGATATATTTGCTTCCTATATTAGTGAAGAAATCTACAAAGCATTGCCAATTTATAACTTGTCTCTGTTACAAGCCCATACTGTAAGGTTAATTGTCTAATATTAAACTTTAGTTTCATTTTTATGTGAGTTTACAACACATTAAGTCTCTAGATAGTATGTGAAAGTTTCTACTAGCTTTTTTTTGTAAACTTGGTTATAAATAGCTTTTGTAAAGACTTACCCCAGAATGTTGCCTAAAACAGACATATATTCAGAAGAGATAGAAAGAAGTTGGAGATCTGCACTGTATTGGAAAGATTCTTGTGCTAGATGGTGGATTGTTGTGTATTTATATTTGTGTGAAAGTGTTGTAATTGTATGTGCTTTGGATCATATGATTTAACTCTTGGTGCAGTATCGGAACTAAAACACAGCAGAGTAGGCTGTACTGCTATGTACCGTGGCTCAGTCCTGCTTTTGGTTTTTATTACTGGAGTACTCTGGTAAGGGAAAGATAAGAGAAGGCTATAGATTGTACAAAGGACAGCCTTTGCTGGAACAGACTCTTTACCCAAGGACCTTACAGCCATCAGCATACAGCTGTTTGGCTAATGTAGACCTTCCACTCTCTGTACAGATTTGGGTGGATGGGGCAGAGCAGGGGGAGTTAAAGTGACAGAGCCATTCCAGAATAGCTCACATGGCATGAAATCGGAGTTCCTGTGTTTGCAACACTGGTCTGTCCAGCTGGGTTGTATGTACTGAAGCAGGTAATAGGGCAAGGGATTCATAGAACGGCCAGAAGAAAAAGATCACCCTGTGCTCACTTGCACTGTTTCTGTAGCCCACTTCTGTTCAAATCAGCTGTCAAGCCCAAGAAGTGCGTAGTTCCAAAACAGGGCTGTTTTCCTGTTCATTTGTTTTCCCTTTCTAATTTATGTATCTTCCTAATTTTAAATTATCACATGAATTTCTGTTAAGGACGATATTTAAATCTCATCTCTGCTAGGTAGATACTTGATTGTGAAGGGCAAAAATAAAAATAAATAAAAAAAAAGAAATCTAGGGAAAATGAGAAGTGCAGCAAGGATATTATTCTTTTACTCAGCTTTGCTATCAGTTGTGTAGCAATTGGCACAAGGCATTGTTTATCAGAAGGCAAGTAGTCTGTGCCTGGTTGTTCATAGGACTTTTTTTTGTGGTGTGGGGAGATGTTGCATCTTTGCTTATTTTAAGCCCAGCCTAAAATTGTTTTCCATTTGTACATGTCAGTTACAATTTGACTTTTAAAATTTGATCCTGTGGCAAGGTACCTGAACTGAGGATTTGGGGATGAGGGGAAATCTGAACAAGAATATTGATGAATATTTTACTTGTAGGTAACAGCTGTGCCACTGGAGTTCTACTGCAATGACCGAAGTGCAGAATACGAGCGCAGGGCACTAAAGGAAGGAGGAAGTCTTGAAGCAAAGCAGTGTGTACTCAATGGAGCCCCTGAGCTAGCAGCTGACTGGCTGAAGCAATGCTCCCAGTTCTTCCCAGAGTATCCAGGAGGGCTGTTAGGGATCAGGCCTCAGAACGGCTGGTCTTTTATCAGGATACCAGGTAAGTTTGGAGGTTGTCATGGAACAGAGATGAGATAAATTAAGGACATCTGGTCTTCGGTGGTAATTATGCTTGGTTGTGGGCTTTTTGAGGGGGTGGTTATGTGTTTGGTTTTCCTCCTGAGTGAATGTTAACCCTGGTATCTTAAAATACACTCTGATTTCATATCCTCTATCTGGAGTAAAGCTGTCAATGGGTACTGAACAAGTCTAATACAAACTTTTCTAATGCTTACAAACCTCTCTTAGCATGTCAGTCCTCCAAATGACTGTAAAGAGATGGATTTGCTTACTAAAGCACAGTCTACTCTCACAACCAAATAACCATTTTGAGGTTGGAGATAGGAAGATTGCAGAAAAAGTAACAGTCATACCTTGCCTCCTAGTGTACTGGAAGACCTTCGTATTGACCCAAGAGATCTTTTGTTGGTCTTCATAGTGAAAGGATAAACATTACTCGTAGCAGTCTACCATGAGAAGGATGGGTTTGGGGACCAAGTTCAGAGGAAATTGGCCTGGAAAATAAGGCATGAGGGGATTTACTGAATTTCAGTTGGAATAAAGAAGATTTACTCGTACTTCCTGGTAAAGCGGGAGAAAGGTACCAGTGTACTAGTAAATTAAATGCACTTCATTTTTTCCTAGAATTAGACTAAAGTAACCAAAGATTTGCTAGAATTCGACTGCCAATACTGGAGTGACTTTCATGGGCCGGACACACTCTAGCTGTCGGAAGATGGTCCTGAGCAGTGAGCAGAATTCTGCAGAAAGTAGTAGAGATCTGAGAGATAGCCAAGAGGAAAAACAGCTTACACTGCCAGATGCTAAGTTATTCCCAGACCCTTTTGGGTCAAGGATGTTTGGCAAGGGAAGTTAGTACAGTAAAAGGAAAATGGCCTTTTGCTTGCTACAGTCTGGTTTAAGAAGGTACCTCATAAGTACTTGGAGTCATTTGAAGCACATGCACGTTTGTATCTATGTAGTGGAGAAACCCATTTTTCATGAGCTTGCACTAGATTAATGTTCAATGACAGTTGATGATTTTATAGTTTCTTCATGAATTCGTTGAATTTTGTTTATCAGTTATTTGGAAACAGAAAATTAATCGCTGTAACAGAAAGGAGGGAAATAGTGAAGGGGGATTAATTAAGATAGAAGGCATGGATAGAGAAATGAAGAAAAATAGTCAATGTAGTATAGAAAGAAGGCTGCATTCTCTTGAAAAGACTTCAATTTTAAGCTGATGACTTTGTCATCAGGAAAAATTTGTAGAGGAATAGAGATGGGGTACAAGAAGCTTACAGGAGTGAGTGAATAGGTGCAGGGTTAGGCAAATTGTTATCAAAGCACAGCAAAGAATTTTGTTGAGAAGGTTGTTGGGATGAGTGTGTTATGTAACGCTGGCTTAATTTAGGAGGTGTCGGAGCTAAAAGTGGATTAAAAAAAGTAGTTTTGTACAGCTACGTCTTAATTAGGTGGACAGTAGCATTCAAACCTAAACTTATTCTAAGAGGAAAGGGCACATACCACGACAGGACAACTGTGTTTATACGTGCAAGAGCAGGCACAGTGCGTTACAGAAAGTGACCAATGTGCTGAAGGAGCCATTTACAAGGCTGAAGTCTAGCAAGTGTCAAATGGAACAGTAGGTGTGAAGGTCTGTGGTAAATAGGTGACAAGAAGAAAAGCATGTATGTCTCTCTCCTAACCCTGATCTATCCTCTCCCAGACTCGGCGTTCCCAGTACCCTGGCAGCAGGCTCAGCTGCGATCACTGTGGGAATCTCTTGAGGCTTTTCCTGTTCTTTGAAAGAAAAATGGTCCTGGATTAAATGGCAGGAAGTGTCTGAGTCCTTTTAGCATCGATAAAAAGCACTGGCCTCACTGGCTGTTTACTGTGAGAGCCAGCTAGCTCCTCACTGACCCCATTGTGCCGTGCAGACTGTCGGGAGGGGAACCAGGGGTGTCAACTGGAACCCAGACTTTATCTCTCTTTCCTCTGCTTTTTGCATGTCCAGAGGCACTTTTTCTCATTCTCCAGAGAGCAGTGAGCCCAGCTACAGTCATGGGCCAGAGCTCCTGACAAGGGTTATTTTGAGTCATAATCATTTTTAACTTTTCTTCCCAGGCCATAGGATCCCACTGTATCCCCCTGTAGGTCCTTATCCCTGCATGACTGGAGGCAGGGGCTGGGTTTTTTCAGACTGAAAGCCATACAATACAGTCAGTCTCATTCTCTTTTTTTATTCCATACAGTGCTGAAGAACCCAAAAATTGTGTCCTAAGGAGATTTCTTTGATGGGCCGTCCAGGACCTCTATCTCCTGACTGGCTTAAAATTTTAAAAGTTCCTCTGATGCTATTTAAAAAATTATTATTTTTTTTAAATAAAAATTCCAAAGACATTGCCATTGGAAGTTTTCACTGATCATTAAAAATGGAAAATGCAGAATTGCAAATTTTGGAAACTCCATTTAAAAAATAAGTAAACTGCCTTTTTCTTCCTCCAAGGTAAAAAGGAATGAGAAATAGAAGTGAGAGAAACTAGAGGTAGAAGACACTTTCTCCCCCCTGCTTTTGAATAATTGTGGTGTTTTCTGAAGATGGCATAAATAAAGAAGGAAATTTTCTGTTACTGCTTTCCAGAATTTGTCTTTTGAAGCACTAGGTGGCAGACTTCAAGCATGGAAAAATATTTGATCTTGGAAAACACAATGGTATCAAGATAGCAGGCTTAAAGATGCCAGGATAAAGTCAAATGGTTTTCTCTTCCAGAGATGATAAATCTTTTTTTGTTAGTTCTGTTTTGCTTCCCAAAAAAAAAAACCCCAAAACCCAACACTTTCTCACCAGTGCAGTCTGCTCTGATGCTGAGATATTGGACAAATTACAAACTGTTAACAAGTTGCTAACTTTTCAAACTGTAAGACCATCTGCAAATAAGTTCTTTACTTGTAATTTGTATTTTATTGCTATTTAAAAATAGTAACTTACACAATGGAGACCTAAGGAGCCAGCAGCAAAGGACACGCATCATTTCCAGTTGCCAAAACTTAATTCTACCTATTCATGCCTGTGTGAGAAAAACAGTAGCATTTTGCTTTTGGAAACTTGGTAATGTGTTAATCTGAGTCAGTTGAGGTTGACTTTTGAACAGACCCTGTTTGTTCTCTCAGTTTCCTTCCAGTCAGATGGCTTCTGGTTAATAATAATAATATTGGTTTGTCATGTATATCTAGACTTTTCATAGTGCTTCACTCAATTTAATTCATTCTGAAATAGCAAGATGACCAATTAGAATAAAAGCAGAATGTCATAGCTGTATGGATTTAAAGGAAAGAATAACATTTTTTATAAAGATTGAACATTCCTACTGTGCAGAGTTTTTGACTTACATAGATGTATTTTAAATAATTTCCATTTTTACTTCATTGCCTAAATTAAAAGTTTGATTTTCCTTAGAAGAATGCATGAAACTATTAACTATTTGTACGTAATTGAGACCAAGTTCTGTTCTAGCAATGAGTGTGTCATTATACATTATGTTGCACTTAGAACAAATGCCAGCCTGAGCTGTGGTCTTGAGTTTTCCTTGCAGTATCTCTTTGGCTTGGCTCTCTAGTTGATGGATTCCCTAAGGTAGTTGCTAATGATTCAGGCAATGCTGTGGTACTTGCTCCTGGCAAAGCAACAAGATCACCTTCAAAAGGGAGAGCAAACTGGAGAAAAAGAGTGACTAGATAGGCAGACAAGCAAGAAAGAGCAGAGATGTCTTGGATTCTTAGCTGGTGAATTGCATGAGTGTGGCTCTAAACTTACCAAAGGAGAGAGCGTTCACAACATTGCCTTATAGTGCAAATACAATAGATAATAATTTTAAGTGATATCAAAAACTCACAATTCTTTGAATTTCAGAAAGCAGGACTGTTGGCTGCATCTTCTGATGTCCTTATGTAGATCCCAATAATTCCAGCATCCGATCTGTTATTTATATTTAAGCTAAAGGATATTTTTGAAAGAGGTCTTGACTGACATACCAAAGCTATGAAGAATTCACCATGTTTCTAGATAAAAGAGCTGCTGACTAGTTTTTCATCACTATTGGAAGGATAAGAGGGAAGTGTGCCTTATTTTTACAGTTTTAACAAGTCACTGGATATCATGCCTTTCTCTGATAGTATAAAGTTCTCTTCTGTTGTTAAAAACCTTTGTCCAAAGGAAGAACCTTGAATAGTGCCAATTGCTCTTTGAAAAATTGAAATGCATCAAGTTTCTGAACTCCTTCACTGTGGGAAAAGTTTTTTAACACACTGAAATCTTGGAGGTTTTTCCTGAACGCTCTCTGGTTTTTACAACCTTACTGAAAGGCATCCTAAACCTAGGCATGATGTTTCAAAATGATTTTTTGAATTACATTAGAAGAACAACCACATTCCTGCTTTTTTCGTCAGACCCCTGGTTGTATGTGCAAAAATCAAACTTAGCCCTCTGTGCCACATCACTGCACTTGGGCACTCATGGACTGTGTTGCCTGCCATGCTCATAAGATCTTTTCAGGAGTGCTGTTGTGTGATCTGTACTCCTCTCTTCCACTGGTATGAACTTGTTTTTAGCTGTATTAAAATGCACGGTGCTCGGATGAATGAATTAATTTTTGTGTATACCTTTTTTTTTTAAAATCAGAATATTGTGCAAGACAGTTAAATGCCTTGCAGAAAGCTGGGTTTTCTTCAGCCCATCAGTTAATTCATTCTGTGCAACAAGAAGCGTGCAGAAGTGTTACCTGCTAGACGTTAGAGAATGGTACCTGCTAGACATGTTGAAAATATTTGGATTCTGTACTAGCCTGCACCATCTGCGGTTGTTGACTTTCCGTTTTGGCTGTAAACCTAAATTCAGACATCCCAAAGAATAAGGAATCATCAGTGGCCTTTCCAACAGATAATTTTTTTGGAAGAAAATTTCTCTTCATCCTCTTTCAACAGTAACGTATTGTTTACTGAAGTTTATGTACAGAATGTACAAACAGGAAGATTGCCTTCCTGAAAAATACTTCATGAACAGTGCTGAAAGGGAGAGGACATGAAGTATTAAATCTGAAGTGACTTAAAAGATTGCCATCTGGAAACATTTCTTAAAGAACAAAAACCAGCCACCAACCCAAAAAGTGAAGGGCAGGGAAGAAAAAGAAAAGTTAAGGGAGTGCTGTGAAGGGGCTGTTATTTTACAGTGACCTAGAGAACTGTTCTTCACTTTCCGTGTTGGTGAGGGATTTGATCTTGAAACTAGATCTGTGGAGGATAAGTGTAAAGCTCAGCAGCAGGTAGCAGCAAATGTCCAAGGGACAGCATTTCAATGAGCAAAGTGGAGAAAAATTTCTTCGACTGTCAAGGCATGTTGTGGTTGTTGATCTGGTCAGGATGAATCCTTAGATGAGGGAAATGGCTGTCCAAAAAAGGATTGAGTCGATACTCGTGAGGAGATCAATCTGTGATGAGATTTTTTGCCAGGTGGATATATTCATATATTCCTGTCCCAGCAAACAAAAGTTATTGTTAGCAGTGTGATTTTAAGTGTCAGCCAGAAGGGATGTTGCTGTTTCTTCCATCACAACTCGTTACTTTAGGGATTATAATGCAGTGAAGTGCTAGGAAAACTTAGAAGTTAACTTGTTGCATGTAGCTGTTTTGGCTTTGTTAGTTACCTACTTTTCTTCCATTTCTTTTTAGACAAAGAGAGTCTGATCACTGACAGTGGAAAACTTCATGCTCTTGATCTTCTGTTGACACGGCTGAAATCTCAAGGACACAGAGTTCTCATCTACTCCCAGATGACACGGATGATTGACTTACTGGAGGTAGGAGAGCTATAACCTACAGAAGACATTCTGAAGATGCAGATTTAGCAACAATGTTTTGGAGAAAATATTGTAGTTTGGATGCAGCAAACCTGACGTAAAATTATTATATTGAAGGATACCCAGTAAATGCATTTAATATGAGAATATAAGAGCTGCCATACAAAGTTAGACTTAAGGTCCAGCCTAGTGTCATGCTTCCACGAGTGTACAACAGCAGATGGTATGGAGAAGATGTGCAAGAATAGTGATACTTCACAATTAGTCTCTCAGCATCCAGCAGCTTGCAGCTCAAGGGCTTTCTGAGTCAATGTGCCTTCTGTACATTGAGTAATCCTAAATGGATTCTTCTTCCTTGATATTGTTCAGTTGCATCTTGAGTCTTTGTAAGTTTTTGTCATTTGCACTGCCCTGTGGCAAGGGGGTTGCGTGGCTTAATTATCCTCTTTTTCTGGTTTTGAACTGCTTCCTTATATTTTCATTTGATGCCCATGTGTCATTTTACTGGAAGAAAGAGAACAGTGATTAATTTTACATTGTTTATGTTGCTTGTAATTTCACAGACTTTTACCATTTCCCTCTATCATCTTATTCCTGTGCAGAAGTTTGGTAGACATTAATAATAAGAGCTTCTCTGGCATATATGATAGGAAAGAAATTGGGAATTTAGTCATTACTCATTATTTAAATACAGTCAGTCTGCCTCAGAAGGAAAAAAAAAATACCAGTATTTGATTAGCAACCATGCCACCAAAGAGCTAGTCTGAAGAGACATTAGTAGGAGAGCTATTAATTTGATTTCCTAGTGGTAGTACTTACAATGATTAGAAAGAGAAATACTTTTATTTCTCTGGGCTTCTGTTGAAGACAGTAAAGTTTGAGTTTTCAGCTGCATCTGAAAAAAGGAATATCTTGTGTCACAATGTCTCTGTCCCTTATCAGTGAACGATTAGTAGTAATGACTTTTGTAACTATTGAATTCTGAGCAAGAATTAGGAGACTTGATGCACATTGGTTTCAAAGAGGCAATCCTGATGAAGTTTTCTGACTGTGAATACATAGTAGGTGGGAAAATATTTGCATTTGGCAGTATAATTTCAGTATTGCTAAAATATCAAGATCCTGTGATCCTTCAGCCATTAGTCCTAGGTGTACATGGGCTCCCTCAGCAGTGTTTGACATGGGATACCGTCTTCTCCCCAGTAAAGTGAAGAGAAAAAGTGAGAAGCCTGAATCAATAGCCTGTATGAGGCCTGTATGAGCAGGAGTGCGTTTTAAGGTCATTAGTTAATAGTTCAATAAAAAATCAGAAGCTGAATTTAGGTTTTGCTGCTGTGAGGAAAAACAGACCTTGCATGGTTGCAATTCTGTATTTTGGCTCTTTGCCCAGCATTGCTTCCTATGCCTCTTTTTGGCAAACATTGGACGTGGTGCAGGTTTGTTGACACCCTGCATTACACCATGAAGCTCATAAAGCTGAGTGTTTAGTGTGTCTGTCTTTTCTGTTAGCATTCCATTTTGAAGGCTTGGGAGCAGAGCATTTTGCTATTTCACCTCCTAAATTCTCAACTTTACTTGTTGGGTTTTAGTACCCAAACAAGCCACCTACCAAGTCCTCTGTTTTTCTTCTCCCTACCCATGTAACAGAAGCTGGAGTTAAGCAAGCTAAGAAAATACTCAAACAAATACTCAGTTTTAAAAAAAATCCTTGCAAAAGTTGTGTATCGGTAGATATTTATTTTTTTCCTGGCCAGGGATAGCAGAATACATCCCTTCTGCCTACTTGAATATGAAACAACATAAGATGTCCTATTTCTTTTAACTGTATTTTGACTGTGTCAGTGTAACTGCTACGATATCATACTAACCTAATCTGTGCAGGGCAGAGGGCACAAAAGATTGTTTACAACGTTATAAAACCATGTTTGTTTGATTTAGCTTCAGCTGAAGAACTGCTGCTTAATTCAGCCAGTATAAAATGGCAGATATAAATACAAAGAGGAAAACTATTTTCTTTCAACAGAAGAGGATAAAGTATAAGTTCAGTACTACTATTTCAGGCAGATGTGTATTTCATACTTTTTAAGATCATGATGTTTGTTTTTCTCAATGTGATTGCTTTCTCCTGTATGGAAGAGTAATTGTCCATTATTTCAGTGGGAATCACATTGCATTCATGTGATGAGGGGTCAAATTATATTCTGCATGAAGTCAAATGTCTTAGTTACATTCTACCAAAAGTTTATTAGTTGTGTTAAAACATAAGAGTACTCAGTTTGGACTATGAAAACATGTTATAGTTTTTGAGAAAGTATCAGTGTCAAAGCCCAGAGGAGCACTGACTTTAACGGCACTGCATTCTTACCATACTCGAGTCATTTCCTGTACAGGTACTCTGTTGCCAGGGCCACTTTCATTATTTTTCTTAGATTGATACTTTTGGTGGCTTGGTTACCCCTTACGTGAAACAAGATTGGCAGGTACGTTTTTCAAGCAGGTCTAGTATAAGTGTCTGCGTGACATTAAAGCTTCCCCATGAGGCTTCCTGCACCCCACCACTCCTTGTGGGAACTAGAAAAATGAGCAGTCATCAAGTGCCTTCCACAATTACAGTGCAAACCAGGTATATTACTACTTGAAGAGTTTCTTTGCCCTCTCTCTTTTTCTCCCCCACCCCCCACCCCCCCCCAACCATGCCATTTTTATGAGTGATTAAAGCACTAAACTGCTGACAAGTGTAGTCTAAGTTGCAATGCTTTTTTTTTCTTTTTTGTGAATTGAAAGAATGTACTGTTAATATTTGGAAAAATAGTGGATAAAAACAGTTTACAAAAAAGGGTGTTTCGTACGAGCACTGTTACACTACCGTGAAGTATCCTTCTTGATCAAAGGAAGGTGGATGGAGGCACACCAGAACCTGTTAAGCAGAGTGTTGAATAGATGATTAGCTAAAGGCTAATGTACTAAGCTAGTTTGTCGGGTGGGGAGGACAACCTATGAATGCCTGTATTACAAGTGTAGAATAGCTTACTCTTTTGTAATTTGTGCCTTAGTGGAAACGTCAAGGGTCTGGGGTAAGGATAAATGGAATGAAAGAAGTTGTTTTCTATATGTGCTGAAGTTTGTTTAGAAGACACTAATGAAGAGATGGTTAATAGATGAGGGAAGACTAAATCAAGATGTTGAAAGATTGAATCATCATAAAATCATCACAGAAGACAGTAACAAAGAGATGGAAGGAAAAGGCCTTTGTGATAATAGAAAAAGGATTGATTAAATCTGGAGAAGAGGTCGCATAATGCCTAATTGACAACTGTATCTCTCTGGTTTTAGTTGGTGACAGAAACCTGTCACAGAAATAGAATAAATCAATAGTAAATTAGGGCTTGAGTGTGTGTGGTGAAGTAGCTGTTCTCTGCTTTAAACTTCTATTGTTGTGCTCAAGAAATCATACTAGCCATGAGCTGTCTTTTGTATAGGTAGACCAAGTGTGACTTTGGCAATTTCCCCTTTGTTAATTTTATTTACCCATTTTGCTCTTTCATCTGCCATACATTGAAGCTTCTTTCCAGTACAGAAGTCTTTTTCCCAGGTTCCTTGCAGTATGGCAGCTCTTTTACCTTTTCTGCAGTGGTGAAGCAGAACAAAAAGGAACAGGAGCCCTGAAGGATAGGTGAAAAGGAGAACTGAGCATGGTACTGTCAGAAGGTTCATTAGAGTGCAAGCACTGCCATGTCTTCTCACAGCACATCAGTTCTATATCTGCTGAACAGTGCAGCTTGGAGCAAGATGAATCCAATAGTTCTTGTTGCTAAAGCACCATCTGTTTCCTTTCTGTCTTCGGTAGCAGTCACAGCATCTCAAAAAGACACATGCGCCAGTAGGGTTAAATCTAATGAATGTCACTAGTAGGAGTTGTATCTTGTCAGCATGGATCACGTTGTTAAGGTATCAGAGGGTATCTTTCCAAACAAACTCTATGGATATCTGTATAGCCTGAAGAGCTTTCCAAGTAAATCAGATTTTATTGATAATTGCACAGGTATCAGAAAATGCTGAGTACCTTAGAGCATGAAAAATGTCTCTCATTGGAAAAGCCCTTTGCCTAAAGCATTCCTGATTGATGCCATTTGATTTGTGTCCCAGGCAATGGTTTCAGCTCTGCTGCTTGGCATGAGCTGTGGGCTTACACACCAATGTAATAGGCAAAGTGTTCATGTATGCAGTGAGATTCACAGGCTCTTTACTAGCAAGATAAAGCCTGCACAGACATTACTGTACAGTACTGGGTTTTTAAAACCACTAGTCAAATAGTTTAAAATCATCAGGGAGCAGAGAGAGTTGGTTTGTTAGGAAGGGTTCGCTTACACGGTCAAAGCTCAGGATTTAGTAAAAATTGAAGTCTGTGAAAACAGACTTCGTAGTTTAGTGATTTTATTTACCTGTTTGTTTATAGAAAAAGGCATGTACCATAACATTGACTGCAGTACAGCAAATGCATCCCCCGCTCTGAACTGACATCATCATTTATCTCTTCTATGAAATGCAAAAACTGACGTATGATTGAGTAGCTTTAATTTCTGAATTCCTAAAGTATCGCTTACATAAGATTTATTATAGAATATTTGTTGATGACGTTTAGGGATTTTTTTTTTTAAAGTAGCAGTTCTGCTTTTATTGTTTTTTCTGGGAGAATCAAGACTGAACAGTTTCAAGAGCAACTATATTTTTCTGGTGTGTGTTCTTTGCAGGAATACATGGTTTATAGGAAACATACCTACATGAGATTGGATGGTTCTTCAAAGATTTCTGAACGAAGGGACATGGTAGCAGATTTTCAGAACAGGTAATGTATTTTACAAGGTATTTCTGTGCTAAATTACGTGTACGTAGAGAGTTGGTATAAGATGTAATGGAAATAAATGAAATTTGCACTTAAATTATCATTCCTGATATCAGATGGACTCATTTATCTGAAGCAATTTCTAGGTGGTTTGCTGACCAGGAGTCACTGGTGTTGATATTGAACACAGCTGTATTTAGGAATTGGTTATCTGTGAAACAGTATTGGAAGCAATTTTAGTGTACCCACCTATTGTGCTTCTTGCCATTCCAAATATGCTGTTGCTTATAAAGAAGCTCAGTAGAAAGGCAGCAAATGTTTGTTGTTTATTATGTACTCTGACAATTGACACTGTGAAGATGAGATGAGATTGAAAATCTTACATATGCTAGAGCTTTGAAAGTGACCTAGTTTTCTGCAAAACAAACTATTTAAGCATGTTTTATTAAGAAACCTTAAACTAATCTACAAGTTATAAAATGGGGATTTTATTAGATAGTAAGATATGCTAACCCTTTTCATTTATTAAAACAAAATGGATTCTTGCCATTTTTACGAGCACATCAGGAAAGAACAGTGTGTAATCATCGTATTTTAAGTTAATATATTTAGTATAACTTTGTCTCTACGAGGGTGCATTATTTTTAATGATTTAATTTATCATTATTAAGTTTCCTTTTAATCATGAGTTATAGCTTGACAGGCTGTCACTTTGGTATGGTAGTTCACAGTAAGGTTACCCTTCCTGTATGTTGGTGTGAGCTTGTAAGAAGGTTGCTTTTTTTTTTTTCAGAGGAGTTAGGTTCATAGATTGTTGTTTATTGCATGGTGAAAGCAGCATTCTAGTCTAGAGAATAGTCCTTGCATTAGCGGTCCCAAGGTATCCTAGCTGAAGATACGAGGGGAAGCCATATACAGCCTTTCAGGCCACTGGTTCATGAGGCTTAAAGACCTGAAGGACTGTGTTGCAATGATGAGTCTTATAGTGAATTCCTCAGAGCAATAAGACTTGAAAAGAACGCATGCCAAATACCTGAAGTAAGTGAGAGGACCATGCAGTACCTTTCTTGCTGTTTCCAGGTGTCAGAAACAGGTTTCTTGCAGGTTATGATGTCGTCCTGGAATCCTGACTCTTGTTCTTATAAGGTTCTTGGTTTTATTAATTAATAGAACAACTGAAGAATAATAATCATTTTGGCAGGAAATCCGTTTGAGATATACATCAGCCAGTGTAAATAAGAATTCCTATTAAAATATTAGTTGAGTTCCTCTTGTATATGATATACTTATGAGAAATATTTCCAGGAAAAAACCCTGACTGAGACTAAATTGTCCTGCAGGATATCCTACCAGGGTGCTGAAAACATATAGCTATATATGATAATTTGTTCCTGTAGTCTGTGGCACTGTCCACTTTCTTTCCTTCCCATATGGCATATCCAGAAGCATTTCACAGCTAGATGTTCAGGTGACTGTCTATATGCATGTTCCACTATTGTCACAAGAGTGAAAAGATTTCCTGGCCAAGAATGACCTACATGGCAAGCAGGCATCTGCTGACTCTTTTGGCCTTGTACCTGCAAGATAAAGTCTAGAGATTGACAGCTCAGCTTCAGTTCCTCCCAGCTGCCCATAGCTCAGAATGGATTTTTGTACTCTTAGATTTTGGACTGCCAGAAACCTTTCTAATTTTAGAGTTCTTGGCACTTTTTTTGTGTGTGTTAATTCATAGTTTTCATAATCGTTTCTGTTGTCTATTGGTAATTTCCTTAGGGGGGGCAGGGGGAAATCTTACCTTGGACCAGAATGGGTTCTTTGCGAGTCTGTTTTTTATGATACAGACTTGCCAGCTACTTGTGAATGTCTTGGAGTTTGAGTCCTGAGAAAATAGTTCCACTTGACCTGCAAGGATATGGATTCCAAACCCCTTAGTTTTTCACATTTGTTGAGTTGTACTAGCATATGTGTAATAGCCTGCCATACACTCACGCTTCCTCCAGGGAGGGCAAGAAAGACCTTAGATTTGATGAGTGGACTTCCAAGGACAGGCTGCCTACACATAGTTAGTCAAGAAGGAAATGACCCGTGCTGCTCATTCAGCAGGAGTTTCTGGTGCTTTACTTGCATGCACTAGTGTACAGACAGTGTGGTACCAAAAGAATGTGGCATTGCAGAGTGTCTTCTCTTAAGCAGAGGGCCTTGTTCTGTCACTGTCAAAGTACAGTTTGTCAGCCTCTTTGGAGTCCTTACTGGTACTGTCTGCTTTGTTTGCATCAACCTGTTCACAGATCCATATGGTGTTAAACACTTTCAAATACCGCTGACCCCCCAGTGGCACTAGTGAGGTTTACAACCTTAGCAGAAACCCTGATTTTGCTGTTACCACTTGCATTTTCATCAGTACTTGGTCATCTTACATATAGACCTGTCTCCTTTGTCTTCTGCGTGCACAGGGTTAGAACTGCCATTGAATCTCAACATCCATTGTCCATTCTGTCTGACTCCTCAGGCTGTAGCTAGGGCTTAATGCACTGTTACAGGTATTTGACTAGTGTGCCCCACCTTCCTCAGTTAGGTAAAGGATTATTAGGTTTAGAGGATTATTCCAAGTCAGATATTGGGATGCCTCATATCTCTCTTGGCAGCCAGCATCCCTGAATCTGGTGCCAGCAAGTCTAACCCTTGGGGCTAGTATGACCGTATTAGGGTTTGTGGATCTCCCAAGGAGGTGTTCAGAGATAGCTTTCCTGAAGTGTGTTGTGGAATGACAGTCTATATTCTACTAGGGCCTTCTGTTTGGAGGGCCACGTTTGCCAAAGGCAACCGGTTTGTCATCAATTTTTATGCTGTCTGAGGAGCCCCAAGGTACATAAATGTAAGACAGCTAGTGCAGACTGAAAATGCTCCAAGGTGGGAAGGACAGCATGTGTGCAGTAATAATGGAGTTCACTTACAGACAGTGTGTTTCAAAGAACTTAGAGTGAAATGAATTACTCTTGCTTTTGTGCGGTATCTGATCATTAGTACTGTCTACATCCTTGAAACATTTTGTGGTCAATCACAACTGAATTGTTGCATAACTGTCTTGAAATGAATCAATTTATTCTCATTTTACAGGTAAGTAAAGTGGACAAAAGAGAATAGAGCTTTTAATTTGAATCAGCAACACAATTAGGACTAGTCTCGAGAAGTTTTTAGACTGAAGGACTTCTCTTTGTGCCAGTGGACCCTTGTCCTTTTGTAATGTACCTCTATATTTGCCAGTTTGCCTTTATATTAAGATTACTCTTCCTGCCTGCTCCCTGCCCTCCCCCAAGTTGTTTGTTCTGTTCAAAGCACTGAATTTAGAACAAAACTTGGATCTACACAGTCTCAACACTTATTTTTCTTTATCAATTGAGCATTGTTAAGGCAAGATATTTTAACATCGATCAGTTCTGTGAAACAATAAATTGTTCTTTGTCCATATGAAATCTTAATTTCCAAGTGGGCAAGGTAAACAAGCCCTGGTTTGTTTTGATAGAGATTAATAAGCTGCTATTGCAAACCAAATGTTTGCATGTTCTGACACTCCTGATTTGTAGATTATCTTCTCTCACTCATTCATATGTTTTTTTTCTTGACCATGAACAGCACAAAATGTTCTGAAGCGTTCAAGTAATAGAAATAGCCCTGATGACTTAATATGGGTCAAAAAATTTACTTCTGTGGTTATTTCTTGTTCATTGTGCACAAAATAAGGGGTTTTTAATCTTTCCTCTACAGGAATGATATTTTTGTGTTCCTCTTAAGCACAAGAGCTGGAGGCTTGGGCATTAACCTTACAGCTGCAGATACGGTAGGTGAAGTTTGGTAAAGTAATACAGAATAAAAAATTGGCTTACTGATGTTTAGTTTTCAGTATAAGTATTTCTTTGCTTTTCCTGCCTCTCATGCTTCTACCCACCATTTTTCCCAAGCTGCTCATCTCCTGCCTCCTAGCCTCACGATTTCGGGAAAGTTGGTCTTTCTGAGTGAAAGTTGACACTCTTTACCGTGCTGATCAATATTTTTTAGTACTGCCATTCACATCATGAAATTGAATAACCTTGTTTACTTTGCTCATATTTACAATATAGTATTACCTTCATGATAACGTTGTAGAATATTGGACACCTGGTACACAGGTTTTGGTTGTAGTTGGACATATCTTTCTTCTCCCCACATACTTAAGTACCAGAGTCTAGAAAGGAGTTGGTTAAATGAAGGGGTCTACAGATGCAAATGACACTTTCATACAGTGAATGATGTTTCATGTATGACTGCTCTTAAGGTTCAGCTGCAAAGGAATCAGTAGAACAGGTATCAGTTGCTCTGTTTGCTGTGCACAGAAGAATGAAGCAATGCCTCTAAAAGTACCAAGTCATTTGTAGTTGAATATTAGCTAGTCAGGAAGGATAAATTGCTTCCCACCTACTCACCTAAGGTTTAAAGGCATACTGATTTAGGTGAACTGCAAGGATTTGCACTCTGGATCAGCTGCCACTAATCACTAGGGAAGGAATACTGACCTACATGAACCATTTAGCTCTTCAATAACAGATATTCGTGTGTTTCTAACCCAATACCATGTGTGGATGCAGATTTGACCCCAAGACAGACTGTAATCCTTAGCCACACAAAACCAAAGATCTCTGAATCAAAAATATTACTTTTTTTTTAAAATACCCCATCATATCTTGCTGTCACTTAAATCAGAAGAAAGCAAGTATCTGTAGGTTTTTCAGGGTTGAAAAGTTCTCTCAGTTGAAGTTGCTTCAACAGAGGAAATAAACGGATGGAAGCACAGACATGCTCCTGCAGGCTCCTTGCACGAGCATTTTTAGTTCTGTGTTTTTGTAACTTTCTGAATACTTTGCTGTCTAAAATTTTTTTTCAATGTTTCTGTTTTGTATGCTTACTGTGCATAAAGTACTGTTGGAATGATAGGGTAATATGAATGTAATGTGGCATTTCAGTTTTCTAGTAAAAGGGCTAGAAGTGTTAGACTAGATTAGCCTTTATCCAGGTTTGAAAGAAAAAAAACCTGGAGTGTTACTTTTCACGTTAAATTCTAATTTTATGGGCTTTTTCTTCTTAAGGTAAGTAACACTAAAATGGGTTCATGATGTGGTTAGCCTATAATTAATTACATGACGGTGATTTAATGTGGTGACAAACTTAGGAATTTTGTGCCTCCAAAGCAGATTTGTTGAAGAAGGTACTAAAGACATTCTGTGGAAGTTGAAACATTCACAGTGTAAATTAGTTTGAATTCATCTGAAATGCAATGGAAAAGACTTAATAGGACTGGGCAAAGCTAGGTTAATACAGCCTGCAGTGGGGTGGTAATTCTGGGGGGTGCACAGTAGAACTTTTATCAGTATATTGGATTTTTGTTTGTTTTATCACCAGGTGCTCTAAATGAATGGTTTCATTTAATCCTTTCTGTTCTGGTGTTCTTTTGCAGGTAATTTTCTATGACAGTGATTGGAACCCAACAGTAGACCAGCAAGCCATGGACCGGGCGCACAGGCTGGGTCAAACAAAGCAAGTCACTGTGTACCGGTTGATATGTAAAGGCACCATTGAGGAGCGCATCTTACAAAGGGCTAAGGAAAAGAGTGAGGTAGGAATAAAGAAATAATCTGGAACAAGAAGTTACAGAAACAGTATCAGAAAACACATATCAAAATGAGTGGAGAAACAGAAAAAGTATCTACAGGGAGACAGAAGAGAAGCCAAAAGGGAGTGTCTTTGTTCAAATAAACAAATCTGTGTCCCTAACACAGCAGCATTACAGCTGCATTGTGTGAACTAGGAAGAAACTAATTATTTACACTATGACTTCATGAAAACTATTTCTTATGATCTAGTGAAACTACTCATGCTTCTTTTAGACTAGACCTTCTGTCTTTGCTGTGTCAGGGCTACTGATTCCTCTCATGTTATACCACAGCTGAATCTTTTTTTTAAAGACATTTGGAAGGTAATCAAGTGAAAATTATTTGAGGTGTGAGGGTTGCCAGAAGTGCTCAGTGTCCTGCAGCATCAAGCAGTAAGTGTATTAGAAACTTTAAACCTCATGACACTTTATGGGCCAGAAGAAATGAAGCAGATTCACTTTCTTTGGTAGCAGTAGGTATACTATATACAACATTCAGGTGTTTTGTGTACTCAGGGTGTCTTTTAGGTTTTGTCTTAATTAGATGCTGATCATGGTGCTGCAGCAACTGAAGCATTTTCAGCTGAATGCATTTGTGTTTCCCATGTTGAAACTTACCCATTTTCTCTAGGATACTGCACTAGAGTCACCTGATACCAACCTGAAAATAAAGTGTCATCATTTTGCTAGTGATCCAGATCATCAAAATAGACTTATGCTAAAGCTTGTTCTCTTTTGCCAAGTTACAACTCTTCTTTGTTGCTTGTGAATTTGGGGAGGAAGGGGGGCTATATACTTGCAGTAATAGAGGTTGAGTGAATTGCTTAAACTGAGACACTGACTCAATATGGAGATTCAGTTTTCAGTCAAGGAGGCTAAAAATGTTGTATCGTTTAAGAATGTGATCTGCATGATCCTCTTTGCAGATTACTTGAAAAATTGGATTGGCAATTTATACCTGACAGGAGTACTGCTATACCTGACAGGAGTACTGCTGTATTTTTTCTTTTTGTTCAGCAGTATATTAATGCTATTATCATTTGTTGTTTGTTACATGGTGCTTTGGAAGAAGTGCAACTTTGCACAAGGAATGGCAATTTACTGCTTTCTAGCTCAGTTGCTTCTCATATTTTATACTCTTAATTATACTCTTAAATCTTCCCTGAAATTTTGCTACTAACTTTGGTATGGAAGAAAAGTTGAGTCAATTCTGACTTACACAGATGTGCTGGCATCTTTTTCTGGCTGGCTTTCAGTGAAAGGTAGTGAGAATGGTTCAAGGCTGCTTTGAGTAATTTTTCCTTTTTTCCTCTTTTATTTTTTTTCCTTCTAGATCCAACGAATGGTTATTTCAGGTGGCAATTTCAAACCTGACACCTTGAAGCCAAAAGAGGTGGTCAGTCTTCTGCTGGATGATGAGGAACTAGAAAAGAAATGTATGTAAAATTCGTGTTGCAGCATTTTCCCCATCTCCCACTTCATTAGCTTACGAAATCTCTGTTTTCATCTCTACAAACATATGTATTGCTGATAACAGCTTCTGTTTCCTGGCTCTTTTTGTATTGCTAACTCTTGTTAGTACAAGCTGGTTTCATATCAGGGGTGAGCTGAAAGATGAAGTTGTGCAAGAGAGACATGATGATGTGATAAAGTTTTTATTGGCACTGATTCAGGATCATTGCATTGTTCGTGAATGACAAAGCTTCGACAAGAATTATGTAGGTCATAACAAGAAAAGTATTAGTAAAAATGCTGTATTTCATCATACTTTTGAAGCTGTATTAGAGGTATATGCTTTTATGTTGCTTGAAAGAAGAATTTCACTATAAGACTTTTGAGTAATTTGGATACAAATAGTTTTAATAAAGTAGTGTTTCCAATGTGGTTGAGTTTTAATACAGCTGACTTTTCTCCACAGTTCTGTTAGAACTAGAATTTCTTGTAAGTTTCACAAAAGGATATGAAATATTTTTCCAGTGGTGACAGCTCTGTATTTCTTTTCTGACAGTGCGTCAGCGTCAAGAAGAGAAGCGACAGCAGGAAGAAACAAATCGTGTGAAGGAACGTAAACGTAAAAGGGAAAAATATGCTGAAAAGGTACTTTGATGCAAAGGAGGTTGCCTGTGTTAGTGATGGAGCCGGAAGAGCTTCAGGCTCACTATTATGTGGTGTGGAAACATTTTATGCAAAGGCAGACTAATGAGTAAAGCCTTCTTCCCATCAGCATTGAATATCAATCTGTGACACTTCCTTACACAGAAGAGGGATATTACAAAATACATAATACATAGTTATCTGTATTTTAATATCATTAGCAAGTTGAAAAATAAGGAAGTACTGCGTACCCAAACAACACTGTAGATCACCAGTAGTCTATACACAACAATTTGAAGACTCATGCTTGAAGAAACCAAAATGATCAACTGATCATTCTATGGCATATAAAATGGTGGCTTAATCAAGATTTTGTTCTGCAAGGACAAAAAGGGAATGTAAATGAAACATCAAACACAGATAAAACCTATATAGCTATGTGGCTTCTGTGGAACAAGAGAAGATTGGTTTGTTTAAAAAAGATCATTAAAAGTAGTTTATGAAAAATCTGAATTTTTGAGACAGGGAGGCTTTGCATTAATTAATTGGAATTTTGTGTAATGGTAAGGAATTTCAAGCTCCCTCCAAAAGGTAATGGAAATCTTGTAAGAGTAATTCTCCAATATTCCAGCTATTTTAGAAATAGAAGAAAAAAACCCCCAAGCCCTACTTAAATCTAAAGAAGGAGCCTTTAAGGGATCTGTTACTGTGTCCTTCAGAAACTTGTTCTGGGAAATTCTGGACAAGGCGTTCCTGGAGTTATAATACTGCATTAGATGTTGAGATTTGGGGTTGCTTATTCCCTTTCCTCTGTTTTATCATCTTTTTCATTCCTGGTAATGTTTTTTTTTTTTCAGAAGAAGAAGGAAGATGAATTGGATGGGAAGAGAAAGAAAGAGGGCATGAACCTTGTGATCCCATTTGTTCCCTCAGCTGATAACTCCAACCTGTCTGCTGATGGGGATGACTCCTTCATTAGTGTAGACTCTGCCATGCCCAGCCCTTTCAGTGAGGTAGGACTTACTGCTGTTTTAAACTATATGTTATTTCAATTGTAGCCTTCCATCTTGTAGGATTCTTGCTTTCTTGTCTTAGCTAGTGTAGAACTTCAAGTATGTGGGGAACCATGGAAATTAAAATAATTTATTGAAAACACAACTGCTAATAAGGTGCGTTACAGCTCCTCATGTTATTTGACATTCCATTGTACCCCTCTTTATTCGCTCTCTGCCTCCCTTCTTACAGCATGTTCATGCCCTGACTCTGCCCTTTCAACCCCTGAAATTTTTCCATTCCTGCCTGCAGTCCCACTTACTGACTTGCTACTTTCTTCTCCCTCTTTCTTGCCTTTGTCATGCTCACATTTATAACCGTGTGCCTTTTTCAATACCAGTACCTTCCATAGCAAAAGCAGTCTCTTTCTCCTCCTGGACCAAATAATATCCCTCAAATAGCACCTTGACGTTCAGTGTCTTTGTACGTACTCCTTGCTAGTCTCATCTACATCTCCTTCTTTGTTTCCTTCCTTGCTTCTGATTCTGAATTAGTCTGGGGTTTTTTTCTCTGGAATTTAAGTTGTAAATTCTCAGTGGCACACATCTTACTTTCCTTTCATCTTTCTGTAAAGCATTGCAAACTGGTTTTGGCAGCAAATTATTTTGTTCTATATCGTGTTGATTAAGATTCCTATGTTGCATTGTTCCCTTATTGACCAAGATTTTTTTTAGCAGTAGTTGGAGGTTAAGAATCCTATTGTTTTCTTTCTTGCAGTTGAAGGTGCACAGTTGAACAGCAGTTCTCTTGAATCTCTGCTGAGACCATTAGTCTCCTGCTTCTTAACATCTGTTTTCATGAATTGAAATTAAGTAGCTCCTGGAGGTCTTTACTGCTGCTCAGCATGTATATAGAGGGTGTGGTGTGATTAGGCAGATCCTGTATCATGCTGCTAGTCTCACACAGAGAAAAAGAGAGAGAACAGAACAAGTACAATTAATTACTTGTGATTGTATGTCTTTTAAAAATCTTACTATGTTTGTACCCTTCCCTTTCCTAACCTGAGAAGTGAACAGCTTTGTTCTCTGTCTTGTTTAGATATCCATTAGCAGTGAATTACATATGGGCTCTATCCCTCCCGATGAGAGCAGTAGTGATATGCTTGTGATTGTGGATGATCCAGCTTCTTCAGCACCTCAGTCAAGGGCAACAAACTCTCCTGCTTCCATTACTGGCTCAGTTTCAGATACCATGAATGGTCAGTACTTTTGCCTTGATTTACTACTAACATTTATTAAACATTGACTTTGTATGTCTGTGATAAATTTTCTGCATTTTAACCAGAGTATATGCGTGGTTGGCAAGATCTGGGGAAAAAATTGCTGTTCATTGAGAAATTATTTATGATTTGATAGGAAATCTGTTTATCGTCTGTCATTCACCACACTTTCCTCTTTTCTGTGTTAGTTACTCTTAAAAGTTTTGTCCCTTGTTCCTGTGTTACAGAGGGCTCGCCTTCCATTATGTGCATATTACCAAATTACAACCACAGAACTATTAATCTCTAAGCTTTTCGTTGAATTTGCTGTTGGGCTAATAAGCAGTTGTCTATTTCCAATAGGTGATTGGAGCAGCTGTAATTTTAAATAATGGCAAATGTTTTTAGCTACCATAGTTTTCTTTACTGACATAAGTAAAGCCACAGTTCTTGATGAGCTTCTTTAGAGATAGCAGATGGCAGAAACTTCATATCTGTCTTCCAAGTAAGAAAATGCTTCATCCTGATGTAGAACCTAGAATCCTCCACCTATTTGTGGATTGGATTCATAATAATAATAATGACAAGTAGCTGGCTAGAATAAGATGTGGTTAATCGCTGCTTGCTAACAGTGTCCATATTAATGTAAATGAAAATATCAGTTAATAGGAACAGTATTAATGTAAATGGTAGGTAGTTAGGTGCTGTACTTATTTGTAAGTCACCTAAAATACTATAGCAGTTACTGTTTTAACATTCTTTTCTTGTTAAGGTGTTTCAATGCAAGATACACCTCTCACCGGGAGATGCCAGTCAGGTCGAAGCCGGGGTCGTCCTAAAGGGTCAGGCAGTGGATCAAAAGGCGGCACCGGGAAAGGCAGAAGCCGGAAATCAATAGCAGGAAGTGCAGCTGCAATGGCAGGTGCCAAAGCAGGGGCAGCAGCAGCCTCTGCAGCAGCATACGCAGCGTACGGGTACAACGTCTCTAAAGGTATGTGGGGAAGGGGAGGCAGCAGACTACCCAGAGCAGAGCCAACCACATGAGTTTGGTGATCGTTATTTACAGCCTGTCAAAAAATAGATAAAAAGCGTTGTGTTGTTGGTATTGCTTGTCCATTATATTCCGAGATCCAAGCAGTATGCAATGTGACACAGTAATGGTGTGAGAGGATAGCCAGTTTCACCACAGATGACCTTGAGAAGCGAGTCCTGCAGAAGTTTTGTCTGCCCTTTGAATTATCTCACATCAAGTATTTTTCCTCTTGTTTTTTATTTTGGTGTCCAGCCAAATGAGATAATGTTGTTTATCCCGTGGGTATGGCTGTGGCTTTCCTGCATTGCTGTCATGTTGAAGTTACAGCATCAGGTTCCAACATCTGCTAAACTGATGGTGACGGAGCTTCAGCATTACACCAGCTGAAGGCGGCCCAGGGTATAACTGCAAGATGTTTTGTATGTTAAGGACATCCCTCTTCATTGAACTCTGATAAACCATGAATACAGGGTGGTCTTAGGACCAACTGTTAGTGTATTGTTTGTTGTTGAAGAGCCACAGGTGGAGTAATACGCTTACATGGAATTTGATTCTCTTTTCCATTGCTAGGCATGTCTGCAAGTAGCCCTCTACAAACAGCAATTATTCGGCCTTCTGGACTTGCAGATTTTGGACCTTCAAGCGCCTCTTCTCCCTTGAGCTCCCCTTTGAGCAAAGGAAACAGTGTTTGTGGGACCCCCAAAAGCTTAAACCTGACCAGCAGTCTCATATCAGAAACTCCAATTCGGAAGCAAAGCAAAGGTGCCCATACCTCAGGTGGTCGGTAGTAATTTTGAACCCCCAAAGCTTGTCTGAACTGTGTTGGCTTTCAGAGTAGACCACCCTGCCAGTTGAAGGCATGCAAACGAATGCCTTGTTGCTGTCCAGCACGTGTGTGAAAAGAAAATCAAAGCACAATGGGAGCAGGTGGTTTATGTGAGCACTTTGATTATGTGTATTCCAAAAAAACTATCTTTGCAGATGCTGCAAGAAGGAGGGAAGGGAGTCTGGGGTAACTGGGATAAGTGATAGCTTGTGTTTTATTGACACATCTGACAAAGCTTCCCAAGAAAGCATCCAGCTACTCCATGCAATACCCTGCAGCTGTGTGTGCTTGAAGACACACCAGTACACTTTCTCTCTTGTAGCTTGAGGTGGAACCCAGTGTTAGTTTTATCCAATGAAATCAGTATCTGAACCCCAGGATACTGTAGAGTCACAAGACATTTCTGTACTGGCAGCTGGTCAGTGTATGTGCGGGGTAATTGGGGGCTAAGGTGAAGATGACATGTAATCAGAAAAAATCTCGGATTCTTCTAGTATGGGCCTCTGGGTTCTTGAAAGGTTTGAAATGCAAAGGAAGGTGTCTCAGGTGGTTTCCAGGGAATGGACTCTTTTCAGCACCGTTTGTCCGGAAGAGGTTCAGAGCGGCAGAATACAGAGCGCTGGCAGGCCTAGTGAGAGCAGCAGCAGCAGCACTGCCTCTGCTTCACGCAGTGGAAGAAACCACAAGCTAGTGGTTTGGTTTGCATTTCAGAGTTCTCATCAGCGTGAACATACTCTCTGTGTTCAGAATGATTCCTCCCACTTTTGAGGTGTGCAGAACTTTTAAAAGCTTAGAAACAAAATAAGGCTCCATTTGTACAAATCTCAAGAAGAGGGAAAGCTGAAGTGCCAAGGGGGAGTTTGCTGCTGCTCCTCTCACTGTGCCATAGCAGAGCATGGTTCTGCAGCTTGCAGTGCTGCGAGGGGAGCAACGAAAAACAGTCCTGAGAGAGAGAGAGAGAGAGACACCTGTGCCATTCCCCCTTCCAGTCAAATCCTGGGGAAAAAAATTGTCTCGTATCCCAGCCATCCATTGACTGTTCTTCTAGTGTGTTTGCCCTTCATCTTTGTGATCATCACACATACTAGCTTGGTTGAGTTCACTGCGGTGTGCGGGTACCAGTAGCCATGTCCCATAAGGCTGATAGAAGGCAGCGCTGCCAGTGCCCATCTGTGTTCTCATTCTCTGGTTGCTCCTTCCCCGTTCTCAATGCACAACCCCCCCTGTAGCCCCTTGCTTTGCTGTAAGCACTGTCTGCATTGCACTGAGATTTAAGTGTGGGGCAGTTCTTCTGTCTGACACATTGAATTAAAAGGCTGTTCTGCCGGGGCACTTTCATCCCTTGAGAGAGAAGCAAGCTGAGTTGCAGGTCTGGGCTGTGACAGTGGAAGATAACTTTTTTTATTATTATAATTTTTTCCAACCCCAAATCCTTTGCCTGGCGTCCTACAGTGTGGAGCGAGTGCTTCCTGTTGGCTCTGCCTCTAATTTGCACACCTGAAAATAGCAGAACTGAGCTTAGTTAGATTGATTTTTAAACAGATTTGCAGGGGATAATTGAGGGGGAGGTGGTGTTTAATTAACTCATGAAGACTTCCCCCTTCCCCTCCTATTCACATGTATATATGATATTTAGAGGGAATCAGACAAATGCCAAGCCTTTTTTTCTCTTTGAATGTGCTGTCTATTTTTATAACTGAACTTGTACATATGTATAAAGAGAGACACATCTTTCTTTTACTAACTGGAGAAGAAAATCTTAAATAAAATGGAGTGAGATAATTTTATGTAAATCAGTGTCTTTGTGGTTTTTATGCGCATAGTAGTATGAATGGGAGGATTAGGGAAGAGAGCATGGAGGATGTGCATCTGGAAATGCATCTGGAGACATATGTTGCTCAATGTAATGCTCTAGAGGGTCTACACTCTTCCGAGTATCACCTTTGTAACCTTTTTTAGTTACAACTGTACCCTTATTGCATGTCTGTATTCACTGATTATAGGTGATGTGCAGCAGATCACAAGAAAACAGAAGCAAGTGTAATATGTGTAATTACATAGTACCTGAACTATGATGGTTGAATTCAATACAGTTGATCGTTTTGGGACATCATTCTCTACAGTTTTTTCTTCCTTATGTGGGAGTTGAAAGGACTTTCTTGTGTGCAGTCTTGATTTTCAAACTGCTAGACAGCTGCATCAATTTGTAATCCAAAGTGGAGAGAAAAATATAATTTGTAACTTGAAAAGATTTAAAAAATGTAGTATGTACAGTTGCCTGCTATACTTTTGGAAGATTAAATTATTGATTATTTTAAAAACTGATTATATAAAAGTATACTTTAAGTCATTTAATCTTCAAAAGAAGTGACAAATGACATCCCAAGTTGTGGCAAAAGTAGTGGTAGCCTATCTGCTTGTGAAACAACATTAACATTGCCGCCAGAGATGAGGAAAAAGCTGAGGAACTTAATGCCTTCTTTGCCTCAGTCTTTAATAGAGAGACCAGTTATCCTCAGGGTACTCTGGTCCGTGAGCTGGAAGGCAAGGACAAAGAGCAGAATATACCCCCTTTAATCCAGGAGGAAATAGTTAGTGACCTACTACGCTGTTTGGACACTCACAAATCTATGGGACTAGATGGGATCCATCCAAGAGTACTGAGGGAGCTGGCGGAGGTGCTTGCCAAGCCACTCTCCATCATCTGTCAGCAATCCTGGTCAACGGGGGAGGTCCCAGATGGCTAGAGGCTTGCCAAAGTGATGCCCATTTACAAGAAGGGTCAGAGCGAGGATCCGGGGAATTACAGGCCTGTCAGCTTGACCTTCGTACCAGGGAAGGTTATGGAACAGTTCGTCTCGAGTGCGCTCACATGGCATGTGCAGGACAAACAGGGGATCAGGCCCAGTCAGCATGGGTTTACAAAAGGCAGGTCCTGCTTGACCGACCTGATCTCCTTCTATGACCAGGTGACCCGCCTAGTGGGTGAGGGAAAGGCTGCGGATGTTCTCTTCCTTGACTTCAGCAAGGCCTTTGACACGGTCTCTCATGGTGTACTCCTTGAGAAACTGGCGTCTCATGGCCTGGACAAGTGTACTCTTTGCTGGGTGAAAAACTGGCTGGATGGCCGAGCCCAGAGGGTTGTGGTGAATGGGGCAAAATCCAGTTGGCGGCAGGTCACAAGTGGTGTTCCCCAGGGCTCGGTGTTTGGCCCCGTTCTCTTTAATATCTTTATCGATGATTTGGATGAGGGGATTGAGTGCACCCTCAGCAAGTTTGCAGACCACACCAAGTTGGGAGGCAGGGTCGATCTGCTCGAGGGTAGGAAGGCTCTACAGAGGGATCTGGACAGGCTGGATCGATGGGCTGAGGCCAGTTGGATGAGGTTCAACAAGGCCAAGTGCCGGGTCCTCCACTTTGGTCACGGCAACCCCATGCAACGCTACAGGCTTGGGGAAGGAAGAGTGGCTGGAAAGCTGCCCGGCAGAAAAAGACCTGGGGGTGCTGGTTGACAGCCGGCTAAATATGAGCCAGCAGTGTGCCCAGGTGGCCGAGAAGGCCAACGGCATCCTGGCCTGTATCAGAAATAGTGTGGCCAGCAGGAGCAGGGAGGTGGTTGTTCCCCCGTACTGGGCACTGGTGAGGCCGCACCTCGAGTCCTGTGTTCAGTTTTGGGCCCCTCACCACAGGAAAGACATGGAGGTGCTGGAGCATGTCCAGAGAAGGGCAACCAAGTCGGTGAGGGGCCTGGAGCACGAGTCTTATGAGGAGCGGCTGAGGGAACTGGAGCTGTTTAGTCTGGAGAAAAGGAGGCTCAGGGGAGACCTTATCGCTCTCTACAACTGCCTGAAGGGGGGTTGTAGTGAGGTGGGTGTTGGTCTCTTCTCCCAAGTAACAAGTCATAGGAAAAGAAGAAACAGCCTCAAGTTGCACCAGGTGAGGTTTAGATTGGATATTAGAAAAAAATTCTTCACTGAAAGGGTTGTTGGGCATTGGAACAGGCTGCCCAGGGAAGTGGTGGAGCCACCATCCCTGGACGTGTTCAAAAAAACGCGTAGACAAGGCACTTCAGGACATGGTTTAGTGGGCATGGTTGAACTCGATGATCTTGAAGGTCTTTTCCAACCTAAATGATTCTATGATTCTGTGAAACTTGAGTCAGGCTAACAAATTCAGGAAGATCTAAGTAGCAGTAAAGTAAATGAACTGCTACATCGTATCCAGTTCAATTTCTGTAAAAAGTTAAATTTAAGCAGATGCATTGTTTGTAGTATGCATCATAGAAGAACTGAGATTCTGTGATATTAATCAAGGAATTAGGAAGAATTCATGTGACGGCTGTTCTATTCCAATTTCTTCATTTGGGGAAGGAAGTAGTGCTAGAAAGACAAAGGCTGGGAATTTTTTAAGGAGGTGGAGGTAGTTTCGTGATCAACGCTGTGGGGAACACTTCTGTTGAAGTGAGTAAAACGGACGTGCACGCTGAAGCTTTGTTCTTTGCAGTTTCAGTCTGAGCATCTTTTCATTCCGACTGCATGTTGTGCACTTGTCTTACAGATGATCCTGAGAGAAAGGATGAATTGCAGTTGGTGAAAGTCACTTTTCCTTCAAGGGATCAAGGTATTCTCTACTGGCAGAAACAGAATATTGAATGAGTTTGTGTTCTAAGCTAGAATGGTGAAATAGATGTCAGTATGTTTGGGGGGATGTTGGGAATGCTGTGTGTTCCTCATGCTCTTTGATTATAGCATTTTAGTCACCAATTCCTGCAAAACTGTTAAATATAGTTCACTGATGAATACTACTGTTGAAGGCATTTAAAGGTGATAATTTTCATAGGTCTTCTGAGAAGTTAGGACTAAAAGGCACTGTTGTGTCCCACCCTCACACACATTTTTGTAGTTTAGCCTATAAGGGATGTCTAGTTTCAGCAGGGTCACCAGAACACCCATTTTTCCCACTTGCCACTCATGGTCAACAAAGTCTTACAAAGCAGCGATAAAATTAAGTCTTTAATAGTTAAAGACCAAAAACTGCAACTGCAGTATTTTCCTGGCAGAAAGCAAGAGTGATTGAAACCATTATCTTCTTTCAAAAAATATAGCAGGGTAGTTGCAGACAGGGGAAGGGGTTTTCCTTCTGACCTCTAATGCTGAATTTAACCTTTAAGCATGTGGACAGGATATACCGACCAGGCCACTGATAAAATGCAACATTATGAGCCCCAATGCAGTTTGCTCTACATCTTCTCTCTGGATGTGGTTAATCGTCAGCACCCTAGAGGATGGCAAAGCCAAGCAAAAAAGCTGGGAAAAAAACCCCGAGCCAAATGATGCATCAAAGAAGCGGGAGAAAAACTTCTTGCTCACCACAGACAGGTTGTGAAAGCCAACATGTAAGATCATTATGTTGTAAAAATAGAGCACTTCAGTATCCTCTCAACTCCTCTGCAAAATCATGTGTATCAGATAGACAGGGACTCGCATCACGCTGTCCTCAGAAATTTTTGGGTTTAGCTGTATAGTCACTGTGCAGCCCCTTCCACACCAACTCTTACCACTTCTTAAAAATGGTTTGGTTCCTTAGCTTCATGGTGTTTTCAGAATGCTTCAAACTTCTGTTTTGGATTATTTTGTGATCCATTGGAGTCCACGTAATCTAAATCAAGGGGAGATTAATTAGCCTGCAAGCCATTTTCTCTTTCTACCGTGGGTCAAGTCTGTTGTCCTCATTTAGTCAGCCACTAGACCTCCTCTTCCTATTCTGCAATGACGTAAACAGGTTGCTGCAGGAGGGTTTTCACCTAGAAGTGCTTTAATCCTTACCTTCAGGATATTAATACTGCGCTGTCCAAATGTGGTGTTATTTCCTTGCCTTCTCCCCTTTCTGTTGCATGCTTTCCCCACCACAGCGTATCTGCTGTCTCGTGTTCCGTTTGTAGAAAGCTTTCTGTCTGCCTAGGGCTATATCTTGCTTTATTCCCATATTCCCAAAGTATTTCCTTTAGCAGCATTTCCCAGTGGGGGAGGCACACAAAGATCAGTGGGAAAAGCTCTGCATGGAAGGAATAGGGATCTGCACTACTTTGATCGTAGCTCAGGAACAGCCGAGTTGCAGCTGGCAGGAGGAAGAGCACAATCGATAAAATCACTTGGGAGCAGGATGTGGATCGAGGTAATTTGGGAAATGCTGCCCTGTGACCACTGCACTGCCAGTCCTGATCTCCTACTCTCCATGGAGCGAGCTGGCCTGCTTCTGCTCCCAGATACACTTACAGGCTCCTCAGCTTCTCACTTCTGCTTCTGTCTTTCTTTTTTGGTGGCTATTCAGTCTGAAACACACATTATAACTCTGAGGAAGCCTTACAGGCATGTCTTGTGCTCCCCTTCCTGCTCAGGAAGGGATGGTGATGCACTCCCTGCTGTCCTTTGGAAATTTCTGCTCGAGTGGCCAGAAAATCAATTTGTAGCTCACTATCCACAGGGATGCTGCTTGCATGTGAAGTATAACTGAGACACATACACGAAAATAAAGGCAATCATGTCTTACGCTCCTAGGTGTAAGCACTCACTGAATTGTGAAGGATTGTTTTTTCATTTGCAGCCTGCACCAGGTGCATAGCAGTGAATGAGAGAGGGGAAGGGGCAATTCATCCTTTCTCTCGGGATCATCATTACTAGGATGCTACAGATGGCCCAGCTCTCAGATTCAACCATCAGGTCTATATTGTAAGCAAGCCTTTCTTGTAGCACTCAGATTAGCGTTTGCTCCTCTGAAAAGCCTGCAAGAAACACCTTATGAAATGGAGAAATGCATGATAAGATGAGTAGGGTTTCCTCCAGCTTCACCCTCTTCTGAGCTCTTGCCTCTTCCCTCAGGAAAGTGAAGTTACTCCAAAGCTAATGGGTCTTCCAGGCATTTTGTACTGAACTCTTATTTACATAATGTTCTTCTAGGGGCATACGAGGGAATTCGTTTGCATCCCAGGCAGGAGGAAGTGTTTCAGTACTCAGGTATGACATGATGACTCCTTCCATCCCTAGCTGATGAACATCACGGATAGAATGAGGTAGAGGAGGAAAACACTGAAACACCACTTCTGCGCCTGCTTGAGTTTCCCCATGGACTGTCTCTTCCTTCTTTGACAGTATTGCTGGTTAAGTCTGCAGTACTTAACAGGAGCTGATGTGAGCTTCTAAGCACCCAGGGACTACGGTATCCCTTGACATTTGTTTGCAAGCACCTGGGTTTTTCTTCCCTGCTCCTTAGCCGTACCCAACTCTTCTTGAGACCCAAGTGTTGTCTTCAGGGCTTTTGGTTGGCAGGAGAAATGTTTCTGTTCAAAGGCATTAATTTTTAAATACATGACCCTCATAGCCTTGCATGTCAGTGTTACGAGAACTGTGAATTAAGATAAAGCTAAGCATATCTGTAGTTTGTGCGCACGGTTATCCTGAATAAACCTTCACCAACTTTTTCAAAACCAAGAAGAACTGTTATTGTTGCTCGGAGATTAGAACCTATTTGGAAATTTACTACTGGTTTGGACTGTCACACAAAACTGATGTGTAGGATTGGACTATTTGTTAAATTTATTCAACTTTTCTTATTCATAACAAGAAACTAGTGGCTTTCTTCTCAAGATGTATTTAACAAATGCTATCCTACTAGGAGAAGCAATTCCTGTTTATCTCACCTCTCCATCTATTCTTGTAGTTCCTCTGATGTATCCATACATCTTCCCATCTTGGCCTTCCTCTAGGAAGGAATAAATCACAGATGGGAGCTCACTCTCCATACCATGATAATATGTCGTCTGTCTTTCACGTGTCTGTCTTTCAGGTTTCTTTTAAATTCTGGTGTTACAATTTCCCCTGATGTTATGGTAGAGTTCAAACACAGAAATTCTCATTTGTATTCAGGCTAGCGAGTGCATTTCAGAATTATACAGCTACGGCATGGATGCTTGCTCTGCAACGATGTTCCCGAGTAACTCCCCTCCCAGGTAGGCTCTTTGTGGAGAAAGAATGTTTGCATTAATTGGGAACAACTATTTTCTAATTCACATAATTCTTTAACTGAAGTAACTTTTCTCCATGGGCAAGCCTAAACTTGTATCAAAGTTGCTCTAAAACCCATCTAACTTCCTCCCAGGAGTGTCTTCAAAGCAGTCACCTTTGGTAGCCCTTATCCTCCCCGCAGTCAGTCTTAACTGGCAGTGCACAGTGTCTGTATTTCACTCAGCCTATAGAAGGTGGCTGGGTTTTTTTTAAGAATGGAAGAGTCAGCAAATTTCACGCGTAGTTGGCTGAATGTTTTTTTTTTATTATTTTTTTAAACTACATTAAGCTTTTGGCATGTGACTGCAATTAGCTACATGCTGATGAGCGCAGTGTGCTGCTGCCCAATAAATGCGATGGCACGCGGCCGGACACAGCCTTGAATAACGCGTCATTGCCTCTGACAAAGCTCCAGGGTTTTCCTTTGCAAGCAGAGGAAACAGAAGGGATGTTCGGACTATACAAACTTTTAGAGGATCTTGAAAACCAGCATACAAAAAACCCTTTCTTTTGGTCACTCCGTGCATCTGGCAGGTGCTGATGTGAGGGCTCTTTTGCATCTTGTTTCTTCTTGTTCCTTCTGTTCCTTCCATAGAGTTCACATGAACACTTTTGTAGATGACTTCTCCATTCCACTAGACCTGTCTTGTCTTGACATTTAATCCAGATTTGTCTTTGATTCAGTCTCACTTACAGCCATAGTACTATGGTATTTCTTTGAAATGGATCTTCAAATAGCTCTAAAGATGCATAAAGGTACATTTCAATCTCTGGATTTCGAGTGCTCCTGAAACAGTAATTCAGCTTTGTGATGTCTGTTTGTCCAGGTGACTGCAGTCTTTCATCATTCTCTGTTATGTTCAGAGTTTGGAAGAAGTTTTTGTACCTAACTTGTAGTCATAATTTTACTGTGATATATATTTAATCTGGCTAGCACAAAAAATTAATTGCTGCCTAGTTTTTTAGTAATTTGTCACTCAGCTCAATTCCTGTTGACTAGTTGAAGACTTACCGACATTGTGATGCTGAATCTGTAATGCACAAGTAGGTTTTTAAACACAGTGTTGATCTGGGAATGGAAGTCATGACGATTTCTTTTACGGGCTGCTATAACCCCAAGTGATTTATATGTTTTTGAAACCCACCACCGTGAGCTTTGCAGAAGGCGGCTTGCTTCCCTGACTTTGATAACTTGCTATTAGCATATGCAATCAGAGGTATAATTTGTATAATTAATGTAATTCGGTTACACTGCGTTTTGCTCTCCTTAGCTATGTATCATTGTGTCTGTCTGGAATCAAAGAACTAAATGCTAAGAGTGACAGCTGGTTTGGTAGAATATTCACAGACAGATTAGAGAAGCCCAGCTCTTCCTTGCAGCGATATAATTGATAGCAAATGAGAAAAGTAATGTTGTTTAAGTTTTTAATTTAAAACAGATCTCATGTCTGAGATGTTGCAGAAATAAACACGTGAGAAGTTTGGAACTGCCAGCAGCTGTGAGCCTCAGCCATTAGCTAAAAAAGCTTGAGGGACTGCAACAAATTCAAGTGATTTGCATAAAACAAAACCACCCCAAACTATATAAAAATGTTTCTCCGCTAAGCTTGATTTTTAGCTGGCAAGTAAGTATTATGCAAGCTTAGGCACGGGAAGGTTTAAGAATACTGAGAGCAAGTTACTAAACTTGGAACCACACAGGTCCCCGTTGGGCAACGGCAAACATAAAGGTATCCATGAAAATTTCAGATGACTCGCGCATGTTTGCATCAGGATCTAGTGCTGATTACATGAGCACACACTATCTTTTTTCTGACGTGGTATCTTTGAATATCTCACATACAGTTCCAAGTACTCTGAAAAACATCATCCCTCAGTGTTTCACATTGTGCATTCAAAGTTACTGTACGCTTTTGAAATTATGTTCTTGATGTCTTAGTTTCCCATCCGTATAATGGAAACGATACCTCTTCACAAAGGTCTTGTGAAGAGGAATTAAAGTTTACAAAGGTGCTATAGTGATTTGCAAAGGTTGCTGTAGTGATTTGCCAGAGAAAAGTCAAAATGGGGAACGGTCCCTCTGCATTTGGAGGAAGGTGTGCATAAACAGAGATACAGGAGAAAAAGGAATCGAACTGCTGCTTATTTTTAGCATCCTCCCATCAGGTGAAATGAGGCGAGAATCCTCTGGGAAAAAACAGTGGATATTTATTCTCAATGAAGCTAGTCCCACAGTTACTTTTTATACTCAGCCCTGAGCTCATCTGGCCTAAAATTATAGGATGTATTTCCAGGAGTAGATTCAATGTATCTGTCAGTTTAGAGACAAAAATGCTGCCAGAACTGACTGTGCTGTGCAGCAACAAGAGACACAGTTTCATCGGGCTCCTGCTTAACGGGTCCAGAGGTAATCGAGTCTCTTAGCAGTCCCTGTCAAAGGGAAGATGAAAAGCAGCATCTAGCAGAGCCCTGGGGAGCTGGGCATTCCTGCTCTTTTCCCTCTCTAAAAATGGGATTGTGTGTTTGTGGAGAGGAACATCTTGGAGAAAAACACGCTTATAAAGCAGACCAAAAGAATGAATTTATGTATAATCTAAAATGAATTTAGGTATAATCTAAAAGCCTGCTAGCTGTTTGAAACACACTTTTGGTCAATTTTACTTAAAGAAATGGGTCCTTCACTGGCAAACAAAAATAAGGGAGGGATTTCAGCCCATGATGTCTGTAGAAGCATCCCGAGGACAAAGCTGCTGACCGCAGTTGTCTGTAACAGTATCTCCCACCCCTGTGCACCTCCAGCCCATCGGCAAGTTGTCAGCCGCAGTGCCGGGAGGTCACTTGCAGCACTGGCGGTTGCGGTGACATGTGAAATGGCAGACACCAGCGCTGCCCCAGTGCCAGGTGCCTGTGGGGTGAACAGAGGTAACGTCAACACATCCACGGGCAGCCCCTGCCTTTCCTCGCCGTCCCGGGGGGGCCAGGGCAGCGCCTGCTCCCCCCCGTCCCGTGGCATCACGCGCTTCATCGGTGCCGTCTTGGAGTTTGGAAAGGCTGCTGTGTCGTCTAGACAAGGAGGGGATAAAAGGCTGCTTTTTTTAGTTTGTTTTCTAAATGTTTTCAAATGTCACATATGCTTTTTGTAGACGGAGTTTAATATCAGCAAGCTGTTTGTGGTTGCCCCCGAGGCGGTTTGTTTGTAGATGAGGCTATAATTGCTGTAAGTGGGTTGGATGCGAGTCTGTGAAATGACTTCAATATTGTCTGTGCTGTTGGTGTCGCTCGGTCCATAGCTCCAGTTCAAAGCAGAGAGCTGAGGCCATAAGCTAGCGAGACCCAGTGCTCACGTTAGCCTGGACTGCTCGCGAGCCTCCCTTCACCTGTGCATGAAGGCACATGGGGCAGGTGCAGCGCTGGGCAAATGAGCACGTCATGTCATGTATGTGCACGTGCTAACGAACCCCCCGGTCTGCAGAAATCTGCAGCTGGAAGTATGACCACCGATTTCGTGCAGAGCGTGGGGTGGTGTGCCCGATGCGCTGGAGGCCGTCTGTGACGGCTCTGCACGCTATCTGCTCGCACGCCGCGGCTGAGCCGCAGGGACCCGGCACGTGCCCTGTCAGCCCAGATGCACGTTCGTCATGTTTCTGAAGGGCAGGCTTGCTAACGAGCAAGGCTGAATGAAACCTCGCCTCTCCAAAAGTCATCCTCTGACTTGTCTTCCCGTGGGTGAAATGCTTACAGATTTCCGGGTGCCGCAATAGCCGGTATCTGCTTGCAGACAAAGCGGCACTCTGGGGCTTGCTCCTACTTACATTAGCCAGCGGGGCTCGAGCAGTTGGGATAAAAACTTCCCCTTTCCTTTGGTGATAGGAGTTTTAGGTGCCAGCAGCTCTCAGGTGTCTCTTCAGTTGTCAGGCTCGGGCCAAACTGATCCCTGGGGGTTTTAATTGAAGCTTCATGGAAATGAGTCCCATTAAAACAGTGAGGTGAGGGAGGCAAAAAGCAGTGTAAACAGGAGGACATAAGAGAGAAGTCTTTGTTCTTGTGTCCCCAGAGCAGCCCAGCGTGGTCTGAGAACAGTGCGGTGTCCCCAGCTAGGAAAACAGCACCTCTCTGTCTTTGAACTTCCCTGACCTTTTACGTTATTTCAGTCTCATTCTCTGGAGTTCAAGGTACTGGCTGTGCTTCAGGAATTCGCAAGCATAAACACTCATCACTGTGGCTGGCACTACTATGAGATGAAAAGGGAGTTGGGAAAGAATAAAACACATCCAAAAGCCAAACAAAAAGTATAGAGGGTTTGTAAACAAAGCATGTAGAGCTTCCCCAGTGCTGCCCAGAATGCCCACTTCCTTCCACCCTCCTTTCCCTCCCAGGCCCAAGGCTCTTTTAAAGCTGTACAGGGCTTCTCTCATAACTTTAATACAGCATATAAATTAGGGAGGTTTTCACTTAAGCCAAGGCAACTCGTTAGTAGGAAATTCCAAAGTCAGTCCGCTGAGCAGCTGCTGGTTTTGCTGCAAGTGTAGTTTTTCCATAGCCTGACTGTAAATCTATTTTTTTCTTCCTTCCTAATCCTCCCATGCGTGGGGAACCATGCTGTGCTTAGCCAGGCTGCGTGCCGGTGGCACATCGCTGCCCGCTCATCCGCTGAGACTGCACTTTTTTATGTTGCACCTGAATTCTGAAAAACCCTTTGGATTTGGTGCTACTGAAGTATGTGCCATGTTGCAAAAACTGGCAGTGCCAAAGCGAGAAGTCTGACCTGGGGAAAATCTCCCATCCAAATACTGCTCAGCCATTTTCCTCTCTGCCTTTGGGATGAGGTTATTGAGCTGAAGGTGATATAACCCAATTTAAAGTTTCACGAAGGACTTCCAGGCCTAGATTGACTGCCAGGTTTTGGGACATGCTGGCAGTGCCACCATTCTGGCACTGAACTCTCTGGAAGGTGTTACATGGAGAAGCGTCGAAGCGCACAGGTGACCACGTCTGCGTGTTTTGTGCTGGGTATTTTACGCAAAGTCAGTCTCACTTGTCCTGGTGCAGCTGTACACGCAGTAGACCCTCTTTCTTTCCCCTGCTTCACCATCCAATCTTTCCTGGTAGCAGGAGCAGAAGAACGGGCTGTTACCAAGCCAGACGCTGTTTGTGGACACATCTGCTCTGTATACAGTGCGCATCAAGTGCTGTCCAGCCTCTGCTGCGGATGGGAAGCCCTCGTTGGAGCGCAGCCTTTGCAGATTCCGTAACAGCAGAGCACCGGCTGCTCTCTTGCTTGCACCGGCCGGACAGCCTGTGTATCGCTGCAGAGGCTGTCCAGGAGCAGTGATAAGCATTCTTTGGGTTTTTTTAATCTTTTGCTTTTCCTCTGCCTGTGAAACGTCTGTAGGTAATTAAATCCACATTTCAGCCTGTCCCTTGAGCAGCAAGCAGACACATATGGAATAACACATGTGCTACATACAACCAGCTGCAGCTCCTGTAATGGCTGCTCAATCCAGCATGTGCCATTCCCTGTGACTTGCACGCCACCCGCAAGCCTCTTCCCGCCACGTGTGGCAGAGCCCCAGTGACCCTCTCGAGACAGTGGGTATGCACGTGGAGCTGTGCCTCTCCCCTTCAGCTCCTCCTGGGACTGAGATCCCACGCTGGCTCCTCAGTAGCCTTCAAAGTCTACGCTGGCCCCACTTTCTGGATGCTTAAGCGTACGTTCTCCTCAGGTAGACTCAACCAGGCCATTGGCCGCTTTTCCACCCAGCTGAGGAAGGCTGGTCTGTTCCCCAGCCCCCTTCCTAGGCCACCATCCTCTCCTACCACCTCCCTCCCTCCCTCGCTAAGCTGCATGCCTGTATTGCCAACAACCACAACTACCAGTTTGGTCTCGTTAATTTTCTGACCTGGCATCTCATCTAGAAAAGTACACGAAGCACAGGTAAGTTCACACTTTGGTGATGCTATATTTAAACGACATTATTACTAAAGCTGGCGTCACCTTGGTAGACATTTACCTGTGTGACGTCTCCTCGGTTCTTGACACTCTACCTTGAAACTGAGATGATACTGTAGCACCTAAGAACCAGAGACTTTTTCTTCTGATTTTTGTCTCCTTTGAATCCTTTTAACATTGCAGAGTTTGTTTATCCTTTCTCCTGCCCTATTAAGGACCACGTGCCCTCAGGAGAGCTTTATACACATGAAGGCCAGGGCTGGATTAGCTGTTGTCATCTACTTTATTTAGCTGGCTGTGCCACTGCAAAGCAGCTGGGTAGGTCCTGTCCTGACGTACTCAAGGTATTGGTGACTCAGGCCCGTGTCCCAGGGCTGTGTGGGAGCTGCTGGGCAAGAAGATGGAAAAGGTTGAAGAAGGGACTGAAATCATATGAATTATGCTGGTTTTAGACTTGGGAAGTATGTGACTGATAGCGCTTTTAAACATGTTTCTCTTGCAACCGGTTTCTAATGTAAGGTGACCTGATAGGCACAAGCTTGTTATAGGGAAGTCAGAGAAGAGAATTGTGCGTGTGCAAGAGGAAGCCACTAGATAGGGAAGCACCTCCAGAAACGTCGGGCAGCACTTGGCAAACAAGGGCGGTTATCTCACCCTCTGACAAGGTGAGTGCTCTTTCCCAGGCCAGTCATCAGGCCAGTGGTAGAGCTGCCAGAAGCTGGAGCTGCACCTGCAGCCAGCTGCTTTGCCTGGGGCTGGCAAGTCATGACATGAGGAGAGGAAGCCTGTAGTGAAACACATAGGGGGTAGGTAGGATACTGTCCTTGTGTGCCACCGTTGGCCCGGCACTCCCAAGCGCCATGGCTGTGTGACTGCCTCCAAGCAGCAATTCTCTTCCTCATGTTTGGTTTGTCAGAGGCAAGCCACCACGGTCCCCTGTCTGTGAATAGCGGTACAAACATCGTAAGGTGGGCGTATAGCTAATGTTGCAGGGTGCTGTCTCTCCTCAGTGACATGGCCAAAGTTCAAATCTGGGATGTTAACCTTTTAAATTCACCAACTGACCAAAACGTGACCTGTTCCCAGGCTCAGAGGACACAATAAAGGCCTCAGGAGAAAGAAGTTACGTGATACCTCGTTGTCTTAGTGACTTGAAGCTGCAGTGAGAGGATGCCATATTCACCACTCCTGAAAAGAAAATGGGGTCCTTTTTTTGGAATTCCACTGGAAAGAACTCATTGGGAAGAAAAGAGTAGTTCAGTGAAGCAGGGGATCTGTGCTTAAAATACTGAATTTTTCAAGGGAAGATGAAACAGCAGCTGAAGGAACAGTCCTAGCACTGATAGGCTGTTCACAAGCACTCACTGCTTGTCTTTTACCAGTGATGTGAAAGATCATGGGGCCAACCCAGGCTAAACAGGATGAACAAAGCAAGGGGATCTCCACATGAGATGGCGATGCAGGTTGCTTAGTGCCTATCTGCTATCAACTCCTGTCAGTGGTGTCTTTGTGCCTTTGAAAATTTGAAAAGTGTGAAGAAGTTTTTGGTTTTAGCTGCAGATACTTTGGTATCTGACCCCAGTCTTGTACTAGTAAGGGAGTGTTCCCCCACAGGTAAGTTGATTCTTTAACCCTTTGATTTTCCATCTGGGGGATACAGCCCCCATGGGGAGATGCAGCAGCTCAGTTGAAGTGAAAGCCTCCCCAGAACAGGGAAAGCATAGTTTTCTCTAGTCTATTATCCCTGAAACATGCACCTGCCTTTAATTAGTGGTAAATTCAGCTGTTTCAATTAGTTTTCACTCCATCACTCAAATCTTAAGGCAGGTCATACTGGTAGGCACAGTGATCTAGTGCTGAGGCAGCTGGTAACAAGAGGAATCACAAGGGCAGCTGCACATTACCCCTATACACAGCACACTGCACAAGGCAGAAGAGAAATAACTCTCTCCCTCACTGCAGCCAACAGATCTGGCTGCAGCAGCAGTTTCTTGTCCTTCCACTATTACTTCTTGGAAACGGCAATGCCAGGTTACACTCGGAACAAAAATATCCTTTGCCCTACCAAGGGAGAATGGCATTTCTGGGCCTGCCCTGTACAGTCAGGAGGGCTGGCTTACATCTGTTGTCAGCACTAGCACTCCAGAATCAACAAGAGGTGGAAGCTGGGAAGAGAAAGTCGCTGAATCCCCTTTTCTCAAAGGGAAAGAGTCAATGGGTATCTTCCAGTAGATCCAGCAGAGGCAAGCTGGTCAGCAGTGAGGTTTGGTTTTGTGTTTTTTTAAAAAAAACAAAAACAACCACAGGAACTACAGCAACATTACCAGCTAAGGTTTTGGGTTTTAAAAAAAAAAAACAAAAAACCAAAAACCAAACAAAACCCAACCAAAAAAACACAACAAAAAAAATTTAAAAAGAAGTATCAGTTTGATCTTTAAAGTCAGTAATGAAAAAGACCAACACCAAAGTACAGAAGACTAACTTTGTCAGTTTGTTTTATTACTGGGCACAGCACAGTACCACTTCATATACACACAAGCCACAGTAATACAAACAGTCCCTATCTTTTTTCATAATAAAAAACCACATGGTATCTGGGAGGATTCAAATGTCCCAGGGGTCAGCTCTCAAGAGCTATTTTGCTGCAGTAGCAGCAGTTTTCTTACAAAATACTATGGGTTTTCATGCTGTTAATATGTGAAGCTGAAGAGTCCAAGCTTGCAGCAGTGCCTCTGCTTAACGTGATCAAGGCAGGCTTTTCAGTAGCTCAAAGACTTGCAAGTATGCTCAGTCACGGTCCTTTGCAGTCAAATAAAAGTGTACCAGACAGAGACCCCAGCATGGAACTAGAACACTCAAATGCTTCTACAGAATCCCACGTTACCCTGAAGCACCAGAGGTTTATCCAGTACAGGGCTAGTTAAAATGCTGCTGCATCCAGACAGCTTTCCTGCAGGCAGCATATACTTCCCTCACAGGCAGAACCATTTCTTACGGAGTCAGTTAAGTCTGTAGCAGCACAAGGTCAGTGAAGCTTGGAGAAAAGCTTCTGTCATTAAAGCAGGCTTAGCTCCTCAGAAAACTGATTTAAAATCTAGAAGGCACAAATGCAAGGTTGAATGTGGGCTGCATACCACTGTGGCATGTAAGCAGTTTTGATACCCCTCGTAAGGGGAAACACAACACATAATTAGCACGACATTTTTAGAAAATAAGTGCATTACTGTGATCCTTCACAACACAAGGAAGTAGGATCCACAAGAGCCTACAGAGGCTGGTTCACTTAATATTGCACAGAAGTCCTGAAATTTAGTGTCAGGTCATTGTACTGGAGGTGGGACATGGCAGGGGGAAAAAAAAATAAAGAAAGTCTTATTTGGCAGAACCTGCCCAAGTCTCCACCACTGCACAAACAGCTTTTTGCCAATCTGAGGTAGAATTACATACATACTGCTTAAACCCAGTCAAGTCCTGCTCAACTAGTCTTCAAAGAAAAAAAAAGTTTAAAAAGTGCACATAATAGATGAGCCTCTTTCTTCTCTAAAGAGAGTGAGTGCTTCAGGTTTGACCCCTGGAAGCAAGTCTTACAGAGCAAAGTTCCAGCAAAGATCCCTGCTCCCCAACTGGAAAGCAGTGATGGTTATCGCAGTGCTACAGGTAAGGAGTGTAACAGGTACTAATTGCAAGTCCTACAGCAAGCATGTTTTACTCCGCTTCCTCCCTCCCCTACTACTTGCTAATTCTCCCTTTATTCACTCGGTCCAGTATGTTTTACTGGAGTTAAGACTGTCCCCATTGCTTTCTCCCTTACGTCCCTTCTACTGGGACCCTGCAAAAAAATTTTCTATTTCAACCCTTAGACTTCTGAGGGACACTTGCAGTTTCTTCTAGAGAGTCTTCTGTGTAGTATAGGCATGGAAGGATGGAAGTAAGAGCCTCTTCGATGGAGAAGAGGTGTTTATCTTCTGCTTGAGGACAAAAGTAGCGCATGAAGTCTGCCAGTCGCAGCAAGTACTCAATGTTATGACCAGCACAACCACTTGAGACAATGATTTGAGCTGCAATGTCTTCTTCAGATGCTGGGCCGAGGTAAGAAGGATTCTGGGGTGTTGCAATGTAAACAAGAGCCAGGATGGGTTCCTCCGCATCTTTGTCCTGAGGGTGGAACTTCACCAGCTTGGTGTCGTAGCCTCCCAGGACAGCTTCTCGCATGTTGAGATACTGGAGCGATGCAGCAATTTGTTCCCCACGGACTTCGTAGGCTACACCCCACGTGCACGCCTAAAAGGGAAAGAGCAAGGTGGCGATGGGATGTTGTAACTGCAGTGGAGGAGGAGAAGTCCGCTAACACTGCAAAGCAAGCCTGCCCCGCTTTGGGGTAACTGCACGACTGGCCAGGGGGTGCAGGAGGACAAACACCCCCACCCACGCACGATGCCGGCAGGGCAGAAGAGCACCCGGCTGCCGACATCAGCCTCCAGCCGCTGATGGGGCACCACCACCCAGGCCGTTCCCGCCCGGTACTCACCCCGCAGTCCTCCAGCAGCGTCACCACCCGCCCGGGCTGTGAGGGAGAGGCAAGAGGAAAGAGCCGTTAGGAGCCGAGCCCGCGCCAACGGCCGCCCGAACCCCCCCCCCCCCCACAACGGCCGCCCCCGCCCTTACCATCCTCTCGCTGCCGCGGTGGAAGGTGTCCCCCTGCCAGAAGCGGCGGCTGTAGCCGCGGATGAAGCCCACTTTGCGCGACGTGAACTCGAAACCAGGTCTCCACACCAGCGAGCCGTACCCGAAGATCCACACCGGCGGCAGCTCCCCGCCCTCCGCCTCCTCTCCTGGGGGCGACGACGACGGCGACGAGGAGGAGGAGGAGATGGGGGAGGAGGACGACGACGGCGGCGGCGGCGGCGGCTCGGGCCGGCCCGGGCACTCCGGTTCGCGCTTCATGGCGGCGTTCCGCAGGGCTGAAGGGGCCGTTAACCGGCTGCGGCGCCACGGGAGGCTGGTGAGGGGGCACGCGCCGCCGGCGGCGCTTTAAAGGGCGGCCGGGCCGCCCCGCCCCCTCGTTGGCCTCCGGGTGATGCAACGAGGGCGGGATGTTTCGCCGCCGCGGCGGCGCGTGGGGTAAAGCGGGGCGGGGGTTGCGTCAGGCGGGGCGGCCGTTACCCTGAGCCCGCGCCTGGGTGGGCGGGGGCGTGCGTGGGTGGGGCGGGGCTGCCCGGCGTGAGGAGAAGCGGAGCGAGCTCCTCGGAGGGGAGACGGGGCTGGGGCAGGGCGGGGGGCGGCCGCGGCGGGAGCCGGGGACGGGTGGGAGAGCAGCGATCGGCCCGTTCTGTGAGGGATCGGCGGCGTCTGGGAGGCTTCCCGCCTAGCGATCCCCGGGGGAACGCGTCGTCGTCTGTGAGGCTTCCCGCCTAGCGATCCCCGGGGGAGCGCGTCGTCGTCTGCGGGATTTCCCTCCTGGTGATCCCCGGGGGAACGCGTCGTCGTCTGCGAGATTTCCCTCCTGGTGATCCCAGGGGATCACCGGCTGTCAGACCCCTGTGCACAGCGATGAGGCTGCCCGGCCGGTGCCGTGGTCCCCGGGTGGATGGAGCAGGCCGCGTCGTGCCCGAAAGGGAGAAACGGGGGTGGAATGAGAGGGCAAACCCTCCTCAGGAGCCTGCCCCACGCTCCAGGGTTTGGCTTCATCCAAGAACGTGAGCTGCTTCGTTGGAAAACCAAGCACTTAGTATTAAACTGGGTGAAGCAACAGCTCCTGATGTCAGCAGGGCTGAGGCATAAGGCTTATAGGCGAAACAGAGCGATAAAATCCACGCGAATGCAAGGAAATGGTGGTGGATCCGGCCAGTTGAGTGCATTTTTCCCTTGTACTAAATCCAGGCTGGAGGGGGGGCTTGTAATAACATAACGCTTGCTACGTAGATGGGTCCAAGAGCTCTCTGTGTCCGAGGTGGAGACCCAGCTGTTAAATCAGCTTTGAGCAGGTTGCGGCAGCTAAAGAGGTGGGCTCACATTACGAAGTTGTTCATTTTGGTAGCAGGAGAGAGAAGGGGGAAAAGAATGAGAAGAAAAACCATTGATATTTTTATTGAAGTTTTTCTCATTATTGTTCTTGTCCTCTGCATCTAATCACTCCAAACAGTCTATTTACAGTCTTTTCTTTAGTTTCCTGTTGGGTCCCATCCAACCAGCATCCACCTTTCCATTCCACTTAACAGGGCGTTGCAGCTACAGCACACACAGATGTGGTGGGTGCTCCCTGTACCTTGGCACATTCACCACGGGTGACATCAACAGCCTGTGTGGCGCTCACATCTGTCCTGCCGTGCTGTGCCTTACGCAGCATGCCCTTCTCTCCTGCCCTGCACGACTGACTCTCTGACTTGTCACCTCAGATGATCTTTCACAAGGTCCGCCTTAACAGAGCCCAAAGCTCCTTAATTTTCCTCTCCACTTGTGCTTTTCCCAGCCACCTTCTCTGTCTTATTCAGGCTCAAAGGTACGGGGGTCAGCGCTGCGTCCTCCCGCCCTTCACAACACACACCCATGCTGTTACAGGCTTGCAGCCTCTTACTCCTTCCCCACCGGTGCCTTTCCATAGAATGTGAATCCATCCTGTTTGTACAGCTGCCGAACTCGGCAGCCTTGCTCACAGAGAAGAAAGTGCTCTAGAAAGTGTTTTTCTTAGCAGTTGTCTGTATCAAAGCTCTGCCTTAGCCGTACGGTTTGTCAATCCTAAAATAATGTGGCCTTTCAATCAAATGAAACCAGTTTCATCTGGGAATTAAACCAGCCCTCTCTGTCCCATTGCAGCAAGCGTATATTTTTCAAATTTAGTTCTTTAGTTTTTTCTTGCTGACGTGAAGGAAATTTGCGCAAATCCCCAATATGTAGTTGTTAAAAGCACGAGAGCATTTGGCTGTAGCTGCATCATCCTTATCAAGCAAGGGCACAAACAGTGACGGGCAAATCAGTGTCTAAAAGATAAGCTGAAGAATCTCTTGCTAGGTTCTGGTCTTAGTGATACCAGTAAAATAAATCTAGCCTCTTTCTTCAGCTTTCCCCAGGATGTGAATTTTATCCATCTGAGAAATGCGCTGGATTATGCATGTTTTGCAAATGAAGCACTAGATACCATATCTGCTAGTACAAGCTAAGGAAAATTGGGTCAAGAAATAAAAAATATGCTACTGGGAAGTGACTGCGTGCTTGCTGACAGGGGAAAAAAATTGCTCCTTTCCATCGCAGAGCTGTCTCAATCATATGTCTTTGCCAAAAGGCTCTGCTACATAGCTAGGCCAGATTTGCAATGGAGAGCTAATGCCTAAAGCAAAAGCCTTAGGGGACAGGCTTCAGATCCCGCACCACAGATCTCCTCCCTTCAGTGCTGTTACACCCAAATCAATTAGGTGTGAGGTTAGAAACTCCTTCTGAAGTCAAGTCCCTGATTTTCTTGTGTAAAGACATTGGGGTATTGCTCCATCATTAGGAGCACAGGCTGGGGGAAGACTGTTATTGAAGCTGTGGCATTATACAGCAAGAGGTTAAGAATTTTTTTTTTGTTTCAAGCTTTCATTAATCCATTTCTTGTTGCTGACTGTACCTTCAATGTACTTTGGTTAAATAAATCAAAGGACATGAGGATCACCAGGGCTGAAGGGCTGAGCAGAAGTGGTGTCTTGCAGATGGTACAGGTGCAGCTATGCAAGTAAAGCAGGTGGATGCTAAGGAGAGGATTTAGTGTCTGTCAGTGTTGTTGGAGCTTGCTTTCATAAGGCAAGGAGAACAGCCTGCCAAACCGAACCACAGGAATGCTCAAACAGGTGTGAGGGAGGATGTGGAGCAGCAATGGAGTTTACTGTTAAGGAACATGACGTAGATGCAGGAGTACAACAAAAGGAAATGGAAAAAAACCATAGGGCTTCAACAGTTCAAAAGTTACTAAGGGAAAAAGGAAGGGAAGATAATGGTCATACTCTGTTGATTATAATAATATAATAAAAGAGCTTAGAAGCAGTAAGAATTTTTATTTTGGGCTGGAAAACTTTAGGAAGGAGAAAAAGGCAATCATAGCTTTATTTGTTACATCCTGAAACTAGTTTTTCCAGGTTTCAAGAAAAGGAGGAGCTAGTTTCTCTTCAGCAGTATATGCTCTGCTTCCCCAGAGTGAGCATTCCCATGTTAGTGCCGGGTGACTGACAGTGCCAGAGCTGCCTGTTTTTCAGGATAGTGGTGAATCACCCCAGAGCCAGAGGAACCAACAGAGCTGGCATGACAGGTAGCAGTGGATTGAAACTGTCATTAGCTTCATCTTGTGTTTCAGGCTCTTATTTGCTTCAGTAAGCTGAGGGCACAGAAAATACCAAACAACACACATTAAATATCAGAAAATACTGACTGGGGACAGAAGGACTGCCAGTTTATTTCCAGATACCACCACATCTTCCTCCAACAGCTTGGCACTGCTTTCCCCTCTCTATAGTGAGCAGGCAGGAGAATCTAAAAATTAAATCTGCCCCTTTTCCCTAAGGCTTCAGTAAAGATTACAGCTACTGCAATTGGAGGTGAGGTTCAAACAGACTTTTAAAGTGATATAAATCAGTATTATTATCCTGATATTCACAATGCCATGTCCATGGGCATCACCAAGGATCTTACTTCTCGTTGGTTGAATCCAATTCTTATGGCATTTACAAATCTCCTCCAGATGTGAACACTTACCATATAAATATGCAGTCATCCTTGTTTCAAACATGGAAATACAGAAGTGGCATTGTCAAAGCTTCCATATTAAAGTTTGGGGATCAGGAATGATGTATGGAACAGTAGGCAGGGTTGCATTTGGATATGTTTGCTATATGCAAAGGGAATGCACTTTTGTTGTTAAATGCTTTAATTCATGGGGTTAAATACAGTCCCAAGCAAAGAGAATTAAAAATGGCAAAGGACATACCAGTACTTTAAAGAGAACAACCCTGAACTCTAGCAGATGCAGTGCTGTATGGACACCAGACTGAAAAACAAAAGTTGCATATTTAGGACAGCAAGGAAACTGTGCATACAAAGCACCATTCAGGTGGAAATCAAACAAGGCAGGGAAGTCAGTTTCCACATTTAGGTGGCCTGCATGTCAACACTAATAATAGGATTAATAGTTTGGAGGATTCTTCTGCAGGACAGAACTTAAGCTGCTGCTGATGCTGACCCACTCCGTGTTCAGTCTGTTCACCCCTATGGCTGCTACAGCTCTGACTGTTGTCAGTTGTGTTGGTAGTTTTTGCAGTGTACCCAATTCATATCCTAAAGACTACTGAATGCCCGCAGATGGGAATGACACACTTGGTTGAGCCATGAAAAACTTGATTTGTATTTGAATTATTTACATGAGGCAGGGAAAAAAATCCATAGATCCAAAGAGCATTTTAACATGCCATCAATCCCCAGTGGCCTGGTAGTTGACTGAGAAATCCTCTGAAGAAAACCCTGTATTATCATTTTGGCTTTTGAGTCTTGTACACCAAAGTGATCTGCTGCACTATGCTTTTTGCTGACTTCCCCTCCCGTTCTCACTTCCAGCTGGTGAGCAGTTTTGACCCTGGTGGCAGGAGCTGGCCTTGGTTGCTTTGGTCACTCTGCTCCTCTGTCACATTCCATGTTGCTGACTGATACCGAGGTCCCCCCAGCCCTGGTCCATAAAAATTTTCTCCATAAAGAATCAGAACTCCAAATTTCAGACTGGATTTTGTCTTAGTTAAAGGGCAGGCATAGTGAGCAGAGACTGAGGAGATGGTGTGGAGGGTTGTAGCAGGAGTTTAGGGAATTCTGTCTTTTCTTCCTTTAGGGTAGGAAAGAAACTCAAACACCTCCTACTAGCACAGCTTGAGGGATGAGCAAACTGGATACTGAACGTAAAAGCTGAGTACAGACCTGCTGGAAACCCCTTTTGCTTGAGCCCATAGCATCCCAAGCCCAGGAGCTCATCTGAGTGCCAGGCTGTGAGCCATGAACTAGATTGGCTCATCCTTCCGCGCAGTGGAACTCCCCACTCTTTGCTCCCCATGGCCTTACTCTGCTGCCCAGACACTATGCTGACACCTAGAAGGGCATTTTGAGGAGTCATGTGGATGTCCATGTTGGCAGCTTTAAGGTGAGACATAGATGGAGGAGACATGGGCTCACATGGCTTGGGCTGGGAACCTCAGCCTTGACTGTAAACGTCAGCAGCTTATCCGGGCTGATTTAGTGTTGTCATTTAGTTTCACTTCAGGAGGCGACTTAGTTTCACTTCCAGTATAAAGAGAAGAAAAATGAGTTTATAGCTAAAATTTTAACAAAGCGGATTTGAGAAAAACCTGAAGGAACTGGTTGATACAAGCAGGAAGACTGAAGTGTCCAAAGACAGAAATGCCAGAGACCCCCAGAATTTTAAGTCAAAGATAGAAAGCAATCTACAATTTGCATCCTAAGTAGGGAAGGAAAAGTGTTTAGGGAAGTAACCACCTGATTTGAAAAAGGGTTTAAGCAATAATAGGGAGATCATACAGGATGGGAAAGGAATAATGCAACTGTTTTGACAGTGTGCTATGGAATGAAGCAAAAGCTGCAAAAGTTAGGGGTAATTTACACATCACAAAGAGTTTAAAACTCAGTAAGAAGCTTTCTAGTCAAATAAAAAGAGGATCAAGAAAGAAGTGAGATAACAGGCAGAGATATGACTGTCAAGACTGAAGATAGCTCAGATGCAAACCAATAAAAGACAGCATGGTGATTGTTAGGAGGCTTTTTAAAAAATTACCACATCTGAAGCAAAAGCACAGTTCTAAGAACTCTTGGTGCTTGTGTCAAGGGAGGTGAAAGAACAGACACAAACCAAGAGTTTATTAGCAAGGAATGTGAATATATCTAAGTGGGGCAGGTACCACATGACTGGAAAATAGCAAGCAGTGCATGTATTTGAGACATGAAAAATAAAATTAAATGTAGCAAACTGAAGACCTGTTAGCCTGATCTCGATAACACACAAATCTTTCTATTATGTGCTTTGACAGAAAGAGTAACTCAGGATGCAAATATAGTTGAAATACACAATGGGCTTAGCAAAACACTTCGTTGCAGACTAACTTCACAGCTGTCTTCAACAATTGACTTTTGCAGAGAAGAGAATGTGCAGATGTAGTTTGTCTAGGCTTCAGTGAATTATTTAATAGGGTAATGCATGACGAGTTACTAGGTGATATGCAGACAGGAACTGTTAAAGGGGAGATGATTGCACTGGATATGAGAGGAAAACTGGGGGGCATTAACTGTGTACTGTTATTTGAGACATGCCAGCGTGGTTCCAGGCTGCATGAGGGGAACACCTGCCAAATCAACAAGAGTTAAGGCTGTTGCACAATACCCTGCTGAAGCCGCAACTGAAAGACTGTTTATGGTTCAAAAGAAAGATGAGAGCATGGACGGAACAAGGAAGAGCCATTAGCTTATTGAGGGGATGAAGAGCCCTCCCTCCCAGAGGATGCTGGACTCGCTTAGTCTGGCCGTATGTAAACAGGGAAATAGGACTGGTTTACATCATGGGGTTTATCCTGGTGACTGGGGGAAAGAGGAGGAGAAGGGAGCTGTTACTCAAACTGAATTGGTACAACAGCACACGAGCATTAATTGGACATGAGCAGCATAGCCTGGAGATTGAAAAGAACATCCTAACCTGCAGAGCAGCAGCTTTTTAAAATTACACCCCCAATCCTCTGGATGAAGAGCCAATAACAGAAAAATAACTGTTTTATGTAGCTTTAACTGCAACAGAGATTATGTGATGTCATTATATCTATTACCTACAGTGCCTTTCCATCCAATCCTCTTGTTTGAAGAGCAGAAAGTTTCCATTTCAGGAGCATCACAGGAAATGGCCGAAATGTAACCTCAGTCAGTTGGAGCCAAGCTCCAGAATTTCCACAGATTTGTGGTGTCAGACAGGCTTCACCAATTTGCAATGATAAAGTTTTGTTGTGACTTGCTTACAGCTGTTCTTGCCCACATTGTCACAGCATCTTTGTAACAAGTGTTACTTCTCTGTGGCCTAGAGATTATGCATTCATTTTCTACTAAACCCAAGACACAGCTAGCTGGAGGATGATCGCAAAGCCTTAAACAGGCAGAAGCTGAAAGTTCTGAAACCTGACTGATGTACTAACAGCAAAGCAAGAGCTGCAGAACAAATGCAAAGCCTGAAGCACCATCTCGTCCCCTGACTACTGAGAAACCCCAAACAGGGTGACATTACAGCATCATCTGGAATTCTGAAGGGTGGAAGGATGTTGACATTCGTGAGATACAAGGCCTCTCACCAAGCTTTAAGAAAGGACCAGAACTAGCTGGCATGCTTTCTGAAGGCAGGAAGCAGCAGGTTCTCAAGTGTAGTAACAGCACAAGAGGCTTCTCCTTGAGAACGAAGCCCATAAACTACACAGCTAAAGAGATGTGAGAAAGGCCTATAAAGAGAGAGTAAGGGTGAAGTCTAGAATGAGACTAAGCAGCACAAAGAGGAACTAAATCCTCCTTTTACCAGCTAGCTGACAGAGCCCAGCACACCCTACCATAAGGAGGGCAGTGAGTCCCCCAACAGCCCTGCTCTTCCTTGTTGTAGCTAGAGGGAAGGAGTTGCACCTGCAGCAGTCACTGATAGTCTTCATCTGAGAGAGAGGAAACCCACCTGCTACCCACTCATCCAAATCCTTGTCAAGGCAAAGAGGAGGGTAGTAATAGTATTTCTGTTTAGACTCTTAGTTGCTCTAGGTAGGGGGGGTGTTGCCTGTCTAATCAAAGCAATAAACCACCCACTCACCATGTGGGACTTACGGATCGGTCTGGAAAAAGATAAGTAGCTATCTTGATAAGAAGTGGCTCCTTTGCTGGATCCTTTCTCCTTTACAACTTCTAATGCGTAAGTATGCCTTGCTTATATTGCACTTCATTCCTTTGAACACTTGAGTGTTGCTGCAAGCAACTGAGCTAGCTAACCTGATGCTTAACGCAGAGGAAGACAAAATGTTTTATGCTGTTGTATCAGCAAATGAGATTTGCTTATTTCTAGAATTACTAAAAGTCTGGTTGCTGTGACAAAAAGCCCTAAATGGTCCTGAAGTTGTAGATCATACCAAGCGGATTATTGTTAGTGACAAATACTGAAATACTTTGCTTTAAACATGGCCACGCTGAGCAGAACTTTGCGTTCTGATGTTAAGACTATGCCTCTGTCTGAAGGGAATTTGCCGTCCTGGGGAGAATCCCTATAATAAACAGCTGAAAATATTTGTCTTTATATTTTAGTACCTCTGGCACCTATATTGAGAACTGCTTGAGGTTTGAAAAATAACTGTAGATGTGTTGTATGTGAGCTAACATGTTTGGGTTTGTGCTATTAACAGGACAGATTCTAGCTCAACAGTAACCCCTCTCCTTTTGTGATTTCCTAAATCATGTCCACTTAGGTTTGGGGCCCTTAGTTCTCAGCTATCTCAAAATAAAACCCTGCTTCCTTCTCCCTTTAGTTTGGTAACCTAGGTCTGCGGTTTCCATTGCTGAATCTTTTTGTAATTAGCCCAGCAGATCTGAAGATCTGTCCTTACTAATTACAGGTGCTCTTCCCAAAGACGAGGAGCAGAACGTGCCAATGATCACCACCTTCCTCTTAAAGCAAAATGCTATTTATTTAGAACAAAATGTTATGGGAAAAACACTTAATAAGCCAAGAAATGACTTGCACACCTGCTAAGCATTGCCTGTCTTCCTTGTGGTGCCCTGGCAAATATGATAGGCAAGTTCTGCCAGCTCTTTAATTCAGAGAGAGCATCTGTGTGTGAGATCAGGCTGTCTCTCTCTGCCCCAGAAGACAAAGCTGAGTGCCAGGATAACAGGCATGGAAGGACTTGTGTGAATACACACAGGTTCCACAGAAATGCTGTCGTTCAGCCTGGAGCACAAATGCATAAGTGACATGTGCTGCCCAGCAGTCTGTCCAAACCATCCTTTCCATGCTGTGGGCCAGCGGTCAGTTCTTGAGCATCTCTCCAAAGTTGGATCTGCTCCTGCCTGTAACCTGGGTGTCAGTCATGCTGCTCTGTGAAGTCAAGTGCCTGCCACCTTCTTGCATGTGGGGACAGCAGGAACTTGCATAGCTGGACAGCTGAGAGTACTCAAAAGTAATCAGTAGCTGCTGGACTTTCTGTATGGCCAATAGTGGGTATTGTCCTCCTACACTCAACCATGCGCAAGATCAAAACAGAAAAAGCATCTGCCTGGGCAGAGCGGTTGCGCGTGTTGGCTGTGACCCGTCCTGGGTGGCCCTGGTGCATTCCACACTTCAAAACCTTTGTGGCAGTTCACTGTAGCAGCATTTGAAAGCTTGGTGTTATCACTTCTATCATGGGGATATCATGACTCTCAAATACTTAAAAACTATTAAAGATGATGAAGATAAAATGATTTCAACATTAAACCTCTTTCAGCTCAGTTTAGGAGACATGATGCTTCCAAGCCCTCTGGAATGAGAGGTCAGACAGTGCAGCTGTAGCCTATGTGGGAACAGAATTTTTCTAGTGAAATAAAATGGATTCTCTTTTTAAGAGAAGTCATAATTTTTGTGGTCTGTTACCAGATTGGCAATGGCTTTGGTTGCAGTCTCTTTGAACGGGTTTGGCTTTAAAAAGAAAAACAGCCATACCTGTGTCTTCCTGTGTTCTTTTTGGGGAGGGAAACTTTCCTTTCTGCCCCATATGAAAAACCTGATCCATGTGGCAGAATGTTTGTGCTGTCCTGCGCTAAGATGGAAACAGAAGGCTCGTGAGGGCATATTGCATCAAGTCACAGGCTGTGGTGGGAACAGAAGGCAGGTAGGAGGAACACCAGTGGCCGGGCTTCAGGAACTTGATTGCCTGGCCAAGACTACTGTTGTAGTGGCTGCAAAGAGAGAGGCTGATCAACAGGGTGAGTCAGAGCATTAGCATGAATTGGGGTGAATTCCCTGTGGCTGCACTGTTCAAGGGGATGTGTTTCAGGGAAGCTGACTCCAGGCACGTACGAAGACCGACCGGGAGCTGCTGGGCTGCTCCACCTCTACTGCTCGTGACTCATGGCACCATCAGTGCAAAGAGTGTGTGGCTGTACCAGCTGGGTTTACTGTGATCGTGGCATTTCTGCCCTAGCTTTGTGTCATCTAGATATGCCTGGAGGCACTGACTTCACCTCCCTTCTCCAGGCAGAAACAAGAAGTCACTACCCAGAGGCGGTGTCCTTTGCTTTTGTTCCCTGATCGTAATAAGGCATGAGTGCTGTTTTGCGTGAAATGGTAGCTGTGTTGCCACGGGGTGTCTGAATGCCTAAGCAAGCAGGGCCCCTGCAGCCCTGAACAGCCAGTCCATTAACCAGTTACAGCTTCCATGCTCCCAGTGCAAATGCGAGAAGGCCACTGCCAGCCTTTTGGTCAAATGCATGGTAAGGAAGGGTAACTCGACAGCTTTTCTAGGTGCAGGGAAGGTGTTCTCGCTGCACCTCCTTGCCACGTAAGCCACGCGTGGCAGGTGTTGACAGTGCAGTTCTGTGGTCCATGCTCTTAATTGGGAGGCAACAGGAAAGTGATTCATGTGACATTGCATCCCCTTCTGTGCAGGGAACATGGTGACTCGAGGGACAGGCACTGGGCCACACAGTAAGTGTAAGACTGACAGCAAAATGATACAGGCTGGCAGTGACCAAGCTTTTGGCTGGTTAAGATCACTAGTGAAGGCATTTGAGCCCTGCTTAGGAGTTCCTCAGCTATCAATTACTTGTGGGCACCAGCAAATACAGTTCTGCTCCATCAAGAGCTGTCATACTTTGCCAGTGGTTTAATTCCTGTGGCCGAAAACCAGCATCCAATGTTGGCAGAAAAAGGTATTTACTGTTAGCCTGTTCTCACATCTGCTTGGGTGACTCCTCCATGCATGTAGCTGCGGTGGCATAGTCTGAAATTTTTCCTGTGCTCACTGACCATGTCCTGATGTTGTTCCTCTCTTGGCTGACTCTGGCCTATCAGTGTTCCCTATGAGATTGTTTTCCTCCATCTGCTCTGGTTCTGCTATAGATCCTGACCTGGCATTAACCTTTTCCAGCTCTGCCATGACGTTTCTACCTTGCAGATTTCAGTTCTTTGGGTGTTCCTAATTTTGTCTTATCTCAGACTCTGCTACATGCTGAGCTTTTTGTTGCTTACCTAAGAGCAGAAGCTAAACTTAGTCATGCTGAATTCAGTAGCCTTATCTATTTATACCAAGGGCAGAGACTTCCTTTTTGCTCTTCCCCCTATAATGTCAGCTCTCAGCAGCTCTTTGGTAGTTTGAGGTGCTGTGGTATCTTCCCAGTGCCAAATACCCTGCGTAGTTATGTCTGTCTGTGTGTGGTGGCAGTGACAATGTCACCAGATCAGAATGTAAGTGCAGTTTATCTGCCTTGGCTGGAGTAAAGGTTAGTGTGGGTGCAGGGATACAGACATCTGGGCCTATTGGGCTCTTGGAAAACAATGGGACTTCTTTTGAGGGGAGGCGGAGAAGAGGGAGAAGTGAAGTTGATGTGGCTTACGTGCTTTTTACAAGTAATCTACTTAATTTAATCCAGTCGGAATTCCACTTGCATCCCTGTACCTTGCCTGTAGCGCTCATCCCCCAGAGCCACCCAGCCAGTCAACAGGGTGAAGTGCGATGTAGTTTGGATGAATCTGGATCCAGATTTTACCAGGACACACTCCCTCTTTAATGGCCAGCGTAAGATCTAGCAGCAAGCTGCGCAGTGCTGACTATAAGGAATCTTCTGAGGCAGACTAAAGCTGCGGGCACTCTGGTCGCATGGACGCTGGAGGCTGATGACTGGTGTGTCAGTGGAATATTGAAGTCATAACCTGAGTGATTGGTGCGTGATGTAATGATTGGACTGGAATGCTGTACACAAGCAGAGGCATCGTCACCGCCTGTTTACTAACTCTGGTGTAACACATAGCCTGAGGTTACATCAGGCTAAGGAGAACACAGCCAGATTTTTGTGAGGTGGGAACACTAGGCTGGTGCCAGGACAACAGCTGACAATGTCAGCTTTTTTTCAATAGGTATTTTCCTCCCCTCATTTCAAGGAAAAGCCTTGAAATGTTCCCTTGGTGGTATCCTTGGTATAAGATTTCGCAACTCTCAGCTAACACGTGTATTTCAAACCCCCAAAGATGTGTGAACCCCACCTTGGTACAGATTGCACTGTTGAGGAAAGACTCTCTGTCCTGTTACCTGCGTGTATTGGATAGAAACCAGTTCCTTGAGTCCATCTTTCCTGTAAGAAAATAAATAAACTTTTACCCCAGAGCCCCCAGACAATCGTAACAAAGTGGTTGTATAGCTGCTTGCATTCCAGCTTCTGATGAATGTGAAGTTGCTTTTGGCAGTGCTGGGACACGCACAGCCCATTCTTAATATTGTGGAGTACACATACGTGTCATGTTGCAGTACAGTGGAGGCTTTCCAATGTATTTTAGTCTTCTGTAGTAGAAGTCCCATTTTAGGAAATCTGTGCCAGCTAAGATAGGAAGGCCGTTGGCCTTATAGCCCTTTAAGAGGCTAATGATTCTTTAGGATAATCGTTTTCTCTTTTCAGATCACCCTCTAATCTCATAGCCTCCGATCCCATAGCCCTTGGCTACAACCTGCCAAGACCCCAGCCTCTAGCAGTGGGTAGCTTGCAATGTCAGCTGGAGCGCCTGGGCGCTGTCTGGGGGAGAGAGGCTTTATGCGGAGGTGGATGCAGGGTGAGAGGACAGTAGTGTTCTGCTCTCTAGGATCTTGGTTGGCAGAGGCTTATTCCTAAAGTCTGTCACTGCAGGCTAATGCCAAAATCTTTAGCTTTATTCCATATTCCACTGCTTCCAACAGGAATGGGCAAAGTGGTGCCCACTCATGGACTGACCATCTGTGTGTACAATGTTATGATCAGACCCCATTATGTTTTAAAGCTTACACAAGAAAATAAGGATTTTACCAAAGCAAGACTCAATCAAAATTATCAGAGGTTCCTGGGTAAAGACTGTTAAGAATGTGTCTAAATCACTTGATGCTGAACTTAGTCATGTGCTTAAGATTAAGCAGTTAGTGATTACTTTAAATTGAGTTTGAGTCTACGCATAACAGATGCCTTCAGAGTCAGAGGTAGGAAGAATCCCTCCGAATCTGCCAGTGCCTTTTCTCTCCAATCCTGGAGATGGCTGAGGTGATCAAACTGTTGCCCAGGGACCGTTTAATGCTGCTTTTCCAGTTGAATCATTGGCTACCTATTCCTCTCCTATTGCCCATTTCATTACCTTCTGTGCTGAAATGGGAGCCTATAATACGAATTCTCCTTGAATGAAGGCTATGGATGGCTGTTTCTCCTAGATCCAGCCTGGTGGGAAAGTTCACTGCACTCGGTCTGTCCCAGCTTTTTCTCACTGTCCCTTCAGACCTACTGGTGGGGCTGTGTGTATATGTTTTTAGCCTAAATGAGCAGGGCAAGCAAACTGCTATTCAACAGGTTAAGCTAACATCCGATGGCATAGCAGTTTAGAGTGCATATCCACCTCCGAGCATTCCTCTTTCCCCTTAGCTGCCTCGTTAAACTGGCTTTCCAAGTTTGTGCTGCCATGTAGTGCAAAGCAGCACAGTAGAGCCCTGGGATTTCTTAGCCCTTGGATTTCCATGGGTGAGCAGACAGAGGGGAGGGGAGCGGAGCAGACAGCTGTTGTGTGTCAAGGGCTTGGCTATGATCGAGTAATTGTGGGTGGATACATGGGTAGGCAGGTTAAGTGCAACAGCAGCAAGGATTTAGATTTTGCTGCAAGGTGATGGAGTGGCCCAAAGCAGTGATTGATGTAGCAGAAGAGGGCTCTATTCATCTAATGCAAAGCCTACATACTGCGCTTCTTGCAGTCAAGCAGTACAAATACGGGGGAGAAAAATCTAAGCCAAGGACTGGGTCTCTTCTCTTCCTTCCTTCAAGCCAGGGTGACCTGAGGTATGTTGAACATAAATATAATTCTGCTATGTGTCTTCTTTCAAACATCAGCAGGTATGTGATCTTCTAGTTCTGTCACAATAATGAGTTCTGCACCAAAGAAGAGTCAAAACTAGACTCCATAGCATCCTCTGTGAAACCTTCAGCCTGAGAAGTAACCCCTCTGTCAAACTTCAGCCACTTTCCCTGTAACAGAATTTGCCTATTTTCTTTGAGCTATTTTTGGCTGTTCTTTAGATATATATGTGGTAGAGGAAGATTATGAGAGCAATTAAAAAGGAATTGCAAGACACTGTGCTGGAGGTAATGGAAGAAAGGTGTCATGGTATGGTTGTGCAATAGCTTCATGGTTTCTATATTGCTCATGCTGGAACGCACCGTGAGGCGAGAGGACTCAGTACCTGAGTGGAAGAGTCATTGTGGCATGTTACAGTATCAGTTGCATCAGATGGCTGAGCAGTAGCAGTAAAGAACATCTAAAGAGCCCTAAAGTGGAAGAAATCCATGTGGGAAGGCCAGCTGGTGGCTATGTGTGCCTTTTCCCAGAAGGCATCAGATCAAAATAGTTACAAGCTGAATTCCTCAGTTTTTCTGTGCTGTTTGCTGAGAACCTAGTGCGTTGGATTTGAAAACAAATAATTTCACACTCTGTGACCAGGCTAGTCAAAAAGCAGCTATAAATGGGAAACTAAGAAACAATGGCAGGGCAGAAAACAGTTCTCAGTAAGACCCTTTAAATTGAAAATGCTAAAAAAGGCTGGCATAGATTTCATAAACAAGGGAGTTGGGTGGGGAAAACACATTTTGAAATCGTCATTGGTTTTCATCAAATTTTTATTGAAAAATCTTTTTCCTGGTATGTTGCCTCCGCATGAGAGAAATTAAAGCAACTGCTTAGATACTGTTATTTGTCAAACATTGTACCTATTGATCCTCTAAGAAAACTGAGCAGGCAAATTGCTCCTCTTCCCATGCAGGGTTCTCGCTTAGCAGGTTTTTTATCCTCTGCTGAGCTCTCATTCTCCACATTCATTTCCAAGGGACCTAAGCAGAACCATTCACCTCTCAGCAAGCTCTAATCTGCATGTGGAGAGATGATGTGAAAGAAAGATGCTGATAACCATGACACCTGAAATGATTTTATGCCTTCAGTAGGCCACGATGGAACCATAGCATTGACCTTGCTGTATTCATTGCCTCTAGCCTGAGCATACTTCTTGCCTGAGCAGGCTCGCACGTTGCATCAGTGTCCTCTAGTAATGTGCAAAACTCTTCTTAAGCTAGCTAATTGAGTCTAACTATCCCTCTCGGAGGCAGATGAGTATTAGCCCCACTTTACACCTAGGAAGAGTGGGAGGGGAAAGTGGCTTGCCCGAGTTTAAGTGGCAACCAGCGTGAGTGATGTTGGAGTACCCTGTTTGCCTGTGCATGCAGAAATTGTAAAGTTCCTTATGGAACATGGGAGACGAGTTAAGCGTTGGGCTGTCCGTTCCGTGTTAGATATGTGCTTGCTGGGTGCTAGGCAATGTGTTTAGAAAGGCATGAGGAGAGCAGGCTCAGAGGCACAAGTTGCACTACCAAGCAGAGTAACGGTACTAGTGACACGGTGGCAACAGGCTTGCACTGGCAGGAGGACAGCCTGGGTAGTCCGATGGCAAGAGGGCTGCTGGCCTCGTTTCAAGCCTCATTTCAACTGCTCGGTCTGGCTGCATCAGTGCCCTGGTTGGTATTTCCTTTCTTCTTCTCTAGAGAAAAGACAAGATAATTTGAAGCACAAAGCCAAGACTTTGCCCTCTGGAGGGGTTCCAGGGTTGCAGATGGACTGGGCTCTTAGCAGTGCTGCTGGAAAGCAATTTCATTTGCAGTTCAGGGGAAGGGAAGAGGAGGAGGGAGAGTCACTGAACTGACAGCAGGGATAAGAAGGTAGCTCATTAGCACATCATCTTTTCTGCACCCTTCTGTGTGGGAGCAGATCTCCATATGATGACATTCAGAGTCTGGCAGGAATGTCATCCTGAGCTAGTAGGAATTTCTCTGCAAGAAAGGGTGAGTGGGTAGGTTTAAAGAGATCAAAAGTGAGCTTCTCTGTGGTCCAAAGAGCAAAAAGGTTCACCCTTCAGTCGTTCTCAAATTTCACCGTCAACTGCTGACCCGGAATATGAAGAGGAAACATGGAAGTAATGAGGTATTCATTAAAAAGAAGAACAAAACAACAGCAAACCCTTCCGCACATCTCATCCACTTTTCTTGCTCCAGCCTTGGAATGCACTCCAAGAAGTACCTATTTATTGCACTGTGTCTATGGTAAATCATAGCTGGGAAAGATGGTGCCCCCCTTTACTCTGTGAACATCCTCTATGGCAGATAAGTTTTTAAGTGAACATTAGAAGTAGAGAGCTGATTATGTACCAAGCAGTGACTTGTGCTTGGAGAATTCCAGTAGGAGCCATGCAGGAGACCTTGCTGTCTCTGTACGGCATTCATAACGATCTGGAGAGCGCGAGTCCTGTGGCAGTGACAATGGCCTGTTGGAAAGCCCATGGTACCCTGGTAATAAAGATATAATACACCTAATTATGAGCTGAAGGGCGAATTCTTTACAGGCTTATTCAAAATACTAATGTGATTTGTTTAACAGCACTAAGGTGTACATTCTATCGTCCCCTGACCAGTCCCCACAGACCCAGAGGAAAATGTCAGTGAAACCGTAGCTTAACTGTTCCCTAAAGGAGGTAGTGGTGAATGGGAAGTATGTGTGTGTGTGTCACCTGCCAGGCAAGCATAAATGGCTATGCACCGAAACAGACCTCCATAGCACAGCTCGTGTCTATTTTTTTGTGAAGACGTCTGCGTTACGTGCAAAAATACCTGTGTGAGGATCTTGCGTACTTCTGTTGAGACGGAGGGAGAAAGGGGCGAAAAAATGAACCCATGCTAAAACCTTTTGAACCCAGTGGAGCACCAGGTAAAGACCAACCTTTTGTATTTTCCCTTAACTCTTCCGTCTCCTCAGTATAAACGTTTTTTAGCTCAGAGTGGGAAAACTGGAGTGCCTACGGGACCTACAGTGCCGTGGTGTGGTAGGACCTCTTTGGACAAGCAAACAGCTCTGGCAGTCTGGTTTTGCAGCCAAAAGAAGGCTCTTCAGTATTACCTTCAGCTTGTGTCAGTATAGGAACCGTGCCATTCGCTCGGGCACATCCTGCAAGGTGATAGTGACAGCAAGGCGGAGGGCAGAACTGAGGAGGTGTTTGTCTTTAGTGGTAATGCAGCCTCCACTGACAGAGGATCTCGAAGCGCTGTACAAACACCTGCTGTAACCTACAGTGGATAGCAATACCTGATGGAGAATGTAAGGGACAGAGGGTGAATTCTGCAGAAGGCAGATGCAGAGCCTGAACAGTAGGAGCTGGGAGAGGAGAGAGGGAGTAGATGCCTCACCCTGAATTCCTGTCATCCCGATTTACACCCATGAAGCTCTGCTGGAGTCAGTGCAATTACATTAGTAGGAAAGCTGACTGAGAAATAAAAAATGAGCTCTGTGTCTCTTTACCGGTTGTTCTTTGTACTGTTAGCACAAGCTTTCTTCACGCTCCAGAACACGCTTTATCAGGGTTATAGGAAATTGCGTGCTGCAACCGTTCAGCAATGCTTTTTACATACACAAAAAGCAGAGAACAAGAAGAGAGCACAAGATGTGCGTGTCAAATACGGCACAGGTTAATGTAAAGGCATTTAGGACCTAATCATCCAGCCCTAGAAAATTACAGCCGGGGCTATTCAGCACCCTCAAGGCAGCTGTGTGCCTGCGTGAAGAGGTGTTCCCTTTCATTTGGCAACTGCAACCTTGTGGCATTAACTGCCAGAGGACACAGCGTGGTGGCTGGACTAACAGCATGAGAATGAAGGTGGTGTTTATGGAAGTGAACAATTAGGTTAGGAAGATATAAAAGACAGCATCCACCCTTCTTCTGAGAAACGGCTGGCCTCTGTGGGTCTGGGGTGGGGTATTCTCCGGTGGTATCCTGCGTGGTTGCACAGCGGTGCCTTGAATGCCTCTGCCTCTCTGGAAAATGGCTGAGAAAGGTTGGAGAGCTGCCATTAGTTATTCTCAGGAAAGGGGTGGCAGGGCCTGGAGAAATGAAACGGGAGCTGGAGTGAAAGAAAAGCAGAGGTGGGCAGTGAGGAATCCTTTTCAAAGTAAGTGTGCACAGTGCAGCTGCTTGCTGTGACATGCTGATGCCTTTTGCTGTAGGCTTACAAACACCCCTTAAACTACTCTACCTGCCCCTTCGCTAGTACAATTTCCAGTGTGCGTGTGAGCCTGAGAAAAAGAAAACAAAAGCCAACCAGCCATACCCCAAAACATCAATGCTGCAGAAGTGAATAACTGTGCCAGTCCCTCGGGGAGATGTCACCATCTTTAACCAAACCTAGAGAAGCACATGGCCTGCTCTCTCCACCAGCCTCCGGGCTGCCTCGGGAGTCAGGCTTTTGAGCCTGCAGATCCACTGACACGTGTGCTGCCTCTCCAGCAAACCTTCGGAAGCCCTGTGCTTCCCAGCCGCTCTTCCTTTGTGCCCTAGTGGCAGTGATTAAATATTGATATGTTAATGAGCCTCTGACAAGAAACACAAGGCTGCGCAGTGCAGGTTGCTGTGCAGGGGGCTGGAGCTGGTCCCTGGCTCCCTGAGGGCTCCCAGGGGTACCAGGGACTCCACTGTTGCTGCTCAGCCAGGTGTACAGGCTATTTGTCCCCTAAAGCAAAGGGACAACTCGGAAAACCAGAGGGCTCTCTGCCCCCTCAGGGTGCAGACCAGAGGGTGGTCTGCTCCGCAGCCTTCTAGTTCAGCTATTTTCAGTCAGTTTTGTCATAGCAGGCTGGGAAGAGATGCAGCTTGCCGTCTCCCACACAAACCTCTGTTTGTTAGCTTGTCTGTTGTCACCGAAGAACTCCTCCTGGTGCTACAGCCGCAGCCCAGGGATCCTGCTTGTGGTCAGGGGAGCACACCGGAGGAGGGTCCTGGGGTGGGAATCTGATACTGAGTGGAGACGATGCTGTTTGCTTTTTCCCCGTGCCTCCTGCTCTGCAGTAATGCTCCTTGCGTGGAGCTGCAGTCTGGAGCTGAAACGTGAGCGCTGACTGTCAGAGAGATGTCCTTCCCGGCCCTGCACGCTGGCGCCGAATTAATGCGCGTTACCCGGTGTGCTGCATCATGTGCCATGCAGCGATAAGTCACTGAAGGCCAGGGTATAAATTCCCCGATCCCTGTAGGTTTCTCAAAGGCCAGAGTCGGTTTCGTCTTTTATGGCTTTGGGAGAGGGCGTTAGCTTTCAGTCTCATCGAAAATGCCCGAGTTGCCTCCCCTTGGCTGCAGGGGCCTGTTCTGATACCTTGTCTGTACTGTAATGTGGGTTTCAGTGCCACATACCCTCTTCCCATGACTCCAACCTGGCAACTGTCCTCTCAGACAGCATTTTGCATGTATTTCCCGCGAGGATACAGACTTCTTATTTACAGGGTCACTTGTGACCTTGCTGTTGCGGTCCCAAGAGCTGTGCAAAACCTTCTAACTCGGTTCAAAAAGCACTTTGGCCAGGCGGCTTCAGTCTGTGTCTGTGCAATAATGCACCTGTACTCCCGATATTAGTAAACCACACCTGCAGCCACAAACCTTGCTCACGGTAACAGTACGTGCCTGCGGCTGTGCAGCACAGGGCATTTCACTCTCTGTCAGCCGCACTGCTCTATTCCCCACTAGCCGGAGTGCACAGTGAGAGAGCACTGCTGAGTCTCCGGTTAGGAGAGACCCTACAGCTCTACTCGGGTAAGGTGCCTCTCGTCAGAGGCAGACTAGTCACTCTGCCACCTACCCTGAGCCTTCACAGCCTCAGAGCTGCAGTCGCAGGCTGGACTACTCTACAGACCTCTACTGGCTGAACAGCGCTGGTCAGGGATGCTGTACTGGCCTCTGAGGGACTGCGAGACTGCCCGTGCACACGCGTGTGCGAGGCTTTTGGAACCGGTGCAAATACGTGCTCCCTTTTCCCGCTGCTCTCCAGCACAGATGAACGTACTCGGCTTTCCAAAGACAGGCTGTGAGTGCAATAGCTGGTACGTGGTGCAGAGCTCCTTCAAGACCAGAGCTCTCACCGTTCCCACACGCTGCCAGTTGGGATTCGTGTGGTATGATCTGTTCCTCTCCAGCCTGTTCCCAGCAGCACGACCCACACTTACTTATGGTGGGACAGTCCATAATGCAGTTAATGTACAGAAAACGCCCTGCTACCATTGCCTGCTCAGATTTCTGACACCACCACTCAAGTGGAATAGCCGCAAGGCTTTATACTGCAATGTGACCACTCGTAGTGGTACGGTCTTATTTCCATGTGTTTTAGTAAGAAAACAGCTAGTTCAAAGCATGCGTATGTGATGTTCATTTAGGGTCAGCTAAGGAAATCAGCTTTCATTTTTTTGCTCTAGATCAGTTTTTGCCACTTTGATGTCTTCATTCTGCAGTTCAGGATGTCCAGAGTTTTTCCTGTGCTGTGTCTCAGAAGCACCTGAATATTATGAAAGCTGCAGCAAAGAGCAGTTCCTTCCTCAAATAGATTACAGGTTAATTAGACAGGGGAGGCAAAAGGTGAAGGAACAGGTGTGTCTTTTTTTTTTTTTTTTTTGCCTACTGTAGGTAAGATGTGAGGACATTAAAGTGCCAGCTCACCGTTTCAGTGGCTTTCTACTAAGCTTAAATGGGCACGTGCCTTTGGCATATGTCTGCAAAGGCTATTTATTTTTCCTCATATTTGAAAGGCGGTGACCTAACACAATAAGTCACTGGTAATATGCATTAGTTGGGTCAGGCCCTGAACTGGGTGCTGGATGCTAAAGAGGATTTGCCTAATCTAGTTGTGGCAAGTGACTGCCGCTGTGACCGCAGGCGAGCAGGTAAAGGCACAGACCAGAGCTACATAACAGCTCCTAGAAGGCTCCTGTGTGCTTTAGTGTGAACTGGTAGTAAGTGCAGGTTGTTCTCCTCTGTGTCCCTGTCCCTCAGCCCCTTAGAAATCAGAACTGCAGAGTGTTTGCTTTCTGCCAGCCTGTAGGCTGCTCCCTGTCCCTGAGAGATCTCCAGGACCCTGTTAGGACTTCAGATGCACCACCAGGTGACTGGCGAGAAGACGGCAGTCCTCCAGGGGTTTGGGAAATGGACCCCTTCTGGGGTCTGTGTGGTCCTTGGGTGCTTAAACAAGGGTGTAGAGAGTAGGAGGAGGAAGGTGTTCTTTCCACCTGAGCCAGGGAGCTCACCTCAATGTTAGAGGCTGTGACATTCAGGGAGAGACTGAAAGGGCTCTGCTGCCTCAGGTACCAAAACAGGACTGGGGACATCACTTGATTACAGGTAAAGAGAAAATACCACACGCTAAAAGGCCCTAAACAGAGCGGTGAAAGGCATAACCAGAAGTGGCTGGATGCTGAAAGCAAATTCAGCTACAGAAGTGGAAGCTTTTCTACCATGGGGGTGATGAGCCACTGGGACTAGCTACTAGGCACCACATTAATGCCATGAACTTTGATGCCTTAATGTGCTTTCCCACCACATTTGCTTTAGCCAGCTCAGTGCCAGTTTGCTGAATAAACGGAAAGCCCCGTGAAATATAAGGTGTCTGAAGAGATGAGCGCCGCGAGTCCCTCGCGTCACCACTTTGTGCATCCAGCTGCCTCGGCTGCCTTGCGGAGCGCCTTGCCGCCGTGCACTTGCTTGCAATAAAACCCTGGGAGTTACCAGCGCCATATTTCTTTCTCTCCCGCTTTATGGGATGTGTGAGACTTGCTTTTTTAGCCTGAGACTGGGCGCTCAAGCGGGCAGGGAGAAGGAAGGTGCAGCCAGCAGCACCCCCCCGCCACCGGGCCGGTGTCGATGGCGGTGTATTTGTGTGAACCGAAAACCGGGGGTGCTGGGAAGCTGGTTCAGGCTTGGGAAAAACAGTTGGCACGGTCATAAATCGGGCAGGAAACGGGAAACGGTGTCGTGAGGTAACAAACAGGAAGCGATGATGGCAGCGCAGCACAGCCGGGTTTAGGCTCAAACCCAAGGAAAGCGTTCCTCGGCCGCGAGGGGAGGCAGCGGGAGCCGCCTCTGCCTCCGCGCGCCCGCGTACCGCTGCGTGGTTTGCCCAGATGCTGTTTACGCTGAGCGGCCATTTAAACAATAAGACGAGGCTGGTTAAAGGCTTATTTGCGCTTCCTCAGCCGCGAGGAGTCTGAAGGATGTGAACGAGTCCTCACAACGTCCCTCTGAGTCACGTTGGCGCTAACAACTCCGCCTCGCGTGCCGGGAGAGGGGAATAACGGGCAGCCGCCGAAAGGGAGGCTTTCTCAAGGACATGTAGGGTTAAGCATCCACATCCCGCTCCCTTCAGAGAAGCATTGCCTGCTCCTCAAGGATGCCTAAGGATGCCTCTTGCACGGCCCGAACCGTCTTAAAGCTAGTTGTCAGGTTTCGGTTAATGGCGTTGACCCTTCCAAGAGTCACCCTTTGCTCCCAGTTATTTCAGATGCCTCTCCAGGGGAGAACGCTGGAAGGGTCTACCTTTCTCCGTGAACTCTAGATAAGCCGTTATGGTTGGCTTAAACTAGACGCTTCGCGCTTGGATGGCTACGGTGAGGTGAGATGAACCTGCGTCTGCTGAGGATGAGTGAGAGCAGATTGTGGAGCGACTACCAGAACGGCGAGGAAATTCGTCCTTCCCATGTATGAAAAATGTGTATCTGATGTAAGGGCTTCTTAAGCATGCTGCCTCCATGACAAAGGAGCTTTTTGTAATTATAAGCACGTGGGCATTTCTACCTGTTCCTAGGGTGTAAGTGAACTCAGTCTCCAGAAACCTGGCCATGCATTGTGAATTGTATCTAGAGTTTTGGAGAGCTTCAAAAACGTCCTCCTAAGCAACTGATGACAAATGGAAATACCATTAGTAGAGTGAAAATCAGTGTAATCTTCATGATGGGAGGGGGTCTGGAGGAAGAAAAGAGCGTCTGTGCTATAAGGAGATGTGAGAGGAGGAGCAGCTATTGATGGAAAAGCTAACACCAGGACCTGGTGGGCTGAATTGAGAGAGGGGATCAGAGCAGGGCCATTTCTTTTGTAATTATCACACTTTCATCCCGTGTGGGTTTTTTTGCCCCCAAACACGTTTTGTTCAGGTTGTCTTGCGTTTCTTTGCTGACAGTCTTCCAGAGAACAAATGAGTTTATGGGAGGGAACAAAAATGCTTTGGCAATGCTTTGGCATTTTCTGCCAAAGCAGAAAATGTAAGGCAAATATTAAACAGTGTTAATAGAAAAGGAATTTAAAATGCACAGCGATTTGCACCAGGAATTTTGACCCTGCTCACAAATCCCTGTGGGAGCTGTGTGCCCAAGTACAGGGACTGTCAGAGCTCTTGCATGGTGCCAGGAGTGGTCGAATCTTGCTCTGACTGGTGATGGCCACTTCAGCAATAAACCTAACTCTCAGCAGGTCTGTTTGAATGTTAAACACGAGTTGGTTTAATTTAACTTATAAAAACAAACATGATGCCTCTGTGACCTTCTAGGCAGTTAGTTAAAAACATCATCAACAAAACCACTGTGAAGCCAGCAACAACTCAACAAATAAGTCATAAAGCACAGATAAAAGATGTCGTCACCAAACAATCTCTCCTCAAACTGCATGTTTTCCTCATTTATCTGTGTATTTGCAAAACGTGACTCTGAACAAGGTGCTGTTTTGCACCTTGGCACTCTTCCTGAGAATGACCTGGCCCTCACGCAGAGCAGCCTGCAGGGTGGGTTGGCTGCAGGCATAGATGGAGTCTGAGCACCTGGTTGGCAGAATGAAAGACACGATGCTCGCAGAGGAAATGAAGAAGGATTAAGCCCGTCTTTGGTAGTTACGTACTACACTGCTACCTATGTGAGAGGCAAGTCCATCACTGTTCTACAGTATATGGAAGAGGTAAAGCAATCATGGAATCATCTGTGTTATGCAGGTCACATAACAGCCGGGGTTATGTTATCTCCAGATGAGGACCACTCTACTTGCCTTAGCTGTTAGGTCTCCCCTCTCACATGACATGTCACTCAGAAGCCCCGAGTTACCCAGTCAGAGGGGAGGACAATGAGATGGAGACTTGGGGAGCAGGAGTTATTTTCCAGTCCACTCCATGCCCTGCACTTTTAAACTATACCTGCTCTTCTTCCTGCCCCGGGGTGCGCTCCTGCAATGCGGGAAGCCGCGCAGAGCCTGTCACCGGCGAGTCCGTCGGGGATGTTTGGAGGGTTGCTGGAAGGCAGTGAAGACCTCCGGGTGGCAGTGACTGCTGGGTGAGCCGTGTAAGCAGATCAACGTTATGTCTCTTCCCCCCTTGCATCTCCCAGGGGCTGAACAGCTCATTGGAGGGGACGGCTGATCTATCTGTGGAGAAGGGAGCTCCTCTGGGAAGGTGACGGTCGGCCATCGAGGTTTCAAAGGGAAAGGACAGAGGTATGTGCTGGGCCCCAGAATCAAATGCTGTGTGTGGAACAATTGCTCTAGCACCTGAAATTATTGCTCTGTACACAATCGTTTACTTGGTGAATCAGAGAGCTCCGTCCTAACCCTGCAGCATGATGGACCACTGTGCTGCAGAAATATGCCCCAAAGCTGCACAAGGGAAAAGGAGCAAGGACGGCGGTGGTGGCAAGACCAGCAGAGGGAGGAGAAAGAGAAAGGGTAGTTTTATGGTGCCGAGTCACGCTGTTGCCCAGACGAGGTGTGAGAGCAGAGGAGGCAGGGTTAGAGCAGGCGCAAGAGCGATCGAGGAGGAATCTCACCACTGCTTTGGGCGTCACGAGCCAGCAGGGTCACCACCTGCAAGCTCTGGGAGCCGAGCTGGCAAAACTTTTAAATAGAGTGTGGAGTGGGGGAAATCTTGATGTTGACTCTCCAGAGAGGCTGTAAAATTCAAGGTATGAATCGTGGCAGAGGGCCACTGAGTTATGTCAATTCTCCACAACTGGAGTTTGGATTGTGAGCAAAATGTGCTGGGAGTGTGGGATCTGCGGCGTAAAATCAATATGTATTTATGGATCAGGTATGCAAGATAAGGGAATGACAGGTGACCATAGATACAAAACTGTCACTTATGCCACTATAGTACAGGATTGTTAGTGACCTGCTGTGCCTTTCTCATTTTACCGTGAACTAATGAAAAAAGACTGAGGAGCAATGAAAATACTTGAAATGCGTTTTCACAGAGATGGTTTCGTCTGTTGGACTAGGTGGTTGCAATCACACAGTAATGAATTTAGGCTTTCTCAGCAGCTGTTTCAAGGCTGAGAGCTCTTCCTGGACGAGTATTGTGCATAATAAAATGCATTCTGCATTTTATCCCATTTTAGGCACGTCCTGTATCAAGCCTAATTTCTACAAGCATCCTTCACCTACACTAGCTGAACTCCATGCCCTGTGCTGTGTTTGCATCAGCACAGTGCTGCTGCATGTTGTCTCAGCACCAGTGGGTGCTATAGTTACGGGTATATCCCGGCATCTGTTTCCCCTAATCAGCGGGCTGTTTAAAAAGGTAAATGATGAAGGGCTGGAGCCAAACATGGAACAACTCAAGAGAAGTGCTGCACGGAGCAGCACCCCTCCTACTCGATCCAACTCTGAAATTGTTTAGACAGAAGGACTCTGCGTGGCTGTGAAATAGTTTCTATCAGGTGATAATATAAAGAAACGCCAAAGAGTTTCTCAGAATCAAGATTCCATTCTTAAAATTGTTGTTTTGTCACATTGCTTTTAAGTGAGTTTGTGCAGTCTTTTAAACCCGAAAGCCACATTTAGGTGCAGCTCTCAAGCCAAATCCGTAATCTTGCCATAGTTGGTGCAAATTATGCTGAGAGAAGTAAGTCATACCATTGGGTCTGAGAACTCTATAAGCTTGTTAAGAGAAAAGGCATTATTTGCCGGTACATTTACGGTCGTGGCATCATCTGTGGTCCTCAAAAAGAGTCTTTGAAATTCAGGCTGAGTCTGTAAAGGCTCAGGAGGAGTCCAGAAGGATCTCAGAGCTCCTCCTAGTGAGTTCATACCCTGTGGCTCAGAGATGCACTCACCTCAGGGCGCGGGGCAGGCTGGTGAGCGGTCAGTGCACAGCAGCCCTCGGTAAGGAAAGTTTTGGCCGAAGATGTGGGTTAAATCCAGGTCATATTATGCCTTCAGCTAATTTGCCTGTAGTTTTTTTTGCAAGGAGTTGGGGATGTGCACACGTGCATAGACTCACATACGCTTTCCATCTCCTCCTGTGTGGAAGCAGGCACCGCTCCTGTTTTTCCTGTGTAGGATCTGTGATCTATTCTGGTAGCTGCGTAGTGCAGTACTGCCTCCAGTAAATATTCACAGATTTCCTTGTAAACCGATGCTTTTTTTTCTTTCCTCTCCTGTGTGGATACACAAAGGCATGTGTCGTACCTGCTTTACCCTGTGGGATCTACATAATCAGGTCCACGGGTTTTAATGAATTTCAACTCCCTTCTGTCTACGGATACGGTTTCCTGTCGCCTTTTGAGCAGGAAGAGCCGAGTCTTTTTTGGTCTTAGCATTCCTGCTTGCCTAGGCTTTGGGAAGAGTTCTCTGGCTATTTTCCTGTTTGATTTTTGTGTGTGTTTTGTTTTAAGCAGGACAGAGTGCATGTGTGTATGTAATCCATGTGCTCAATTAAGAGAGGCATCTGTTGGGTTTATTTCACATTGCCGAGGAAGGACTGCAAGCAGGGAGCATCTGCTCGGCTTTTTGTCAATGGCTTGTTTTTCATAATTTGCTCTACGGGGTGAATGTTTGGGGAGGGAGAGGTGGCTTTTTATTTCTGAGTTTCATCTTAAATTTATTTTTATGGTAGCCAGGGAAATCGGCTGGGATTTAAAAGTTAATTTCGCTAAGAAAGGAACTGAAGAGGGAGAAACAAAACCATCCAAAATAATAGTATCTACGTAACCTTAATAATACACTCAGAAGGACCCTTATAAACCATTATTTGCAGTATTTTAATAACAAAGTAAAAATAATTTGTTAAGGTGCTTTTTTAACGCCAGTGGGGTTTTTTTTGTTTTGTATTTTTTTTAAAAAAACAAGCAAATTTTGGTTAGATTTTATTTTGGGGAAGGATAGAAAAGGCATCCAATGCTAAGATGCTTTTTTGGCATTTTGTCAACAACAACGACAAAAAAAGTCTGGTTTTAAAATAGAGCAGCAGTGGTTTCCTGTTCTTATAGTTTTTGCTTTTGTGCGTTCAGATGTTGGCTGTATTGCACCTAGCTGATCTAGTGAGAGATTTAATTGTCTGTAAATTTATGTGCTTCAGAGGCTACTAAACCTGCTGGGAGTGTTTTATACGTGTGCTTTTTACACTTTTTTTTGTGGAAATGTCCTCCAAAACGGCTGCAGAGGAAAATGACTTTGCGATGCCCTTGGAGGACGTGGCTGATGGTGTAGCGTAGGGAACTCGGGAGGAGAAAGCCTGAAACTCCCCCTAATCCCACAAGTGAAAGACAAATCTTACCTATCGCAATCAAACAAACAAGAATATGATCTTGCAAGTGTAGATGTAGACGCTGTGCAAGAATAACCTGAGGGCAAGATTTGGGTCTTACTGGAAGTATTTAAAGAAATGGGATTTTAAAAAATTAGTAATCGTATCTTGATCTGTAAGTGAACCCCAAGCCAGCACATTTATTAAGCCACTTTGAAATGGTATTAAACCTGTACCTTCCATGCCACAAGTTGTCATGGAAGAGGAAGAGCAAAGTGTTAATAAAAATAACTTTCCTGACAGTTCAGTCCCACTCCATAGCAAAAGAATATATACGTATATATATATAATTTATATATTATATATCACAATATAAATACGTATAACTTTCCTGTCAGGTGAATGCCACTCAGCTAAACAACTTTGTTGACATCAGTTAACAGTATAGTCGTTTTATAAAAGGCAGCCGACAGCAGTTGTTGTGCAAAATGTAAATGTTGGGCTGACTGCAGGGAGCAGGCAGACAAGCTTACTTCTGGGGCTTCAAGTAACCTTGGCTGTCACAGAATCATGGAACCTGAAGTGTGAAAGGACAAACCACAATAAACTTTGTAGTAGCAGGAAAGTATTTTCATTGCTTGAAAAAAAAAATAAAATTCAAACTTTGTCATCACATTAAAAACATTACATGAGAAGTAATAAACATATTTACACTTCTGTTTTGATTATAAATATACATTATATACAAAATAATGTTATAAAACGTAGAAAGTTCAGTGCTTCTGATTTTTTTTAAATTACTGAAATACTAGTCTTCAAAATAAACTACAAACAGACAAACTAAAACCCATATTATTGATTTCTGAAGGTCATCTTCAAAATGGTCCTACGTGGTCAGAGCAGAAGGTCAGTAGTGGACATTATGAAGGGGTCTTGTCTGCACAGTTCAAGGCAGTAGATGGGCTAGTCCAACAACAGGATTTACAAGGGCAGGAATATCGCTGTCCGAGAGAGAGCACGGTCCAGGTTTCTTCAAAGAGATCTTGTTTCCTCCCTCCTCATTCTGCCCCACCCCACGGTCTCATCTCATTAGTATCACAGCACTTTCCACTGGGGTGTCCGGTATTATTGCTGTAAATATGTATATAAGAAAAGAGATTCTGCACGCCTCTGGTTTCCAGGGGCAGGCTTCCCCTTTCCATGTAGCAGTGGGTGGGTATGAAAGAAACAGGATGAGCCTAGAACCTTCTAACTCTAATCTCCACCTGTCTTGGCAGAGAGAGGGCATCTCAGTGGGTGCTTCGCCATTGGGCATTTGGAACCGGGATGAAGGGCAGGAGTCGGGAGTTTTGTAACCAGGTGGAGAAATGGGGGGGGGGAGGGGGGGGAAGGGGGGTGTCACACTGCTCCTTCTCCTTCAGAAAGTAACAGCTGCAATTTTGAGACTATTTGCAGTAGAAGGTGGCACCTGATTCAGAAACACGACATAAACCCCCAAATCTGTGTCAAAATAAGGCAGGGGGGAGAGAATGAGGAAGGAGAAGAAAAAGGTAATGTCTATTCACAATTACTGGTAGTGCAAAGGGCATGAAAACAGCTGAGACAGCTCAGCACATAAGGGTTCTAGGAGCTGATTGATTTTAAACGCATTTGTAAGGCTTTAAATAGAGCTGGGATCACGCCTCCTCCTTATCAATGGGGAAGAGGCAATACACATTCCTCATCACAGCTTTTCCTTCTCAAATATTTAAATCCACAAAAATCCTGTCCCATATTGTGGCTTGGGCCAATCAGTTCTCCAGAGCATCACCAAATGAGATGACATGTAAATTCCGTATTCCTCTTTCCTTCCTCCTCTCACCCCTTACACAGTCTCCGGTACTTGCAGCAGGAGAGAGGAGACGCAAATAGATGTGTAGCAGGAAGTATCAACCACCCCTGCCCAATACTGTTCAGGTAACTGCAAAAAGAGCAGTCAAGTCTCTGTTTGGGCTTGTAAGATTCTCTTGACACATTTTAGGCACTTTTAAACCCAGAAAAAAATGGAGACCTCGTTTATACTGTATCCATTATCTGCATAGCAATGTGTCTTTCTTCACACCTTCCATGGCAACATCTGTGATAGTTAAGTGCCTCCTCATCTACCGGCACCTCCCATAACCAGAGTTCTGGAAAGCCAGGGGGTCTGTCCATGAGGAACTGGCCTCAGTGTCTTTTAAAACCAAATTAAAACGACAACATTTTAAACCCCTCTCTCTTCCCTCTGCCTCCCCTCTTCTATAGCCAATGAGATTTCTGGTATCAAACTTCAAACAAGGGCAGTAAGAACAAAAAGGTGTATTGCATCTTTCAGTAAATTCACAGTCTGTCCAGTTCACCCAGTTCCATCCTCCGCCTGAGAGCAGCAAGTTGCATGTAATTAAAAACAGTCCAATCCAGTTCTGAATTGTAAACAATGCAGCAGGAACGTCCATCTACTGGCATTACCAAATCTGAGGTGCAAATGGGCTGATCTTCAGTCTTATACCTGTCAGGATATAAAATAATACCAGGAGTGAGAAGGAAGCACAGCATACAGACTACTGCAGAACTAAGAAATTGTAATTCAAGTATGTCAAACCAAAGCAATTTAAGCCAGACGTTACTGCAGTTTAACTATCAGTGTTCAATGTTTCTGGCTGGGTCCAGAGACAAAGAATCACCAGAAAAAAAGAAAAAAAAAAGTCATCTGTATGATAAGTAGCCTCTCTACCTGGACTGAGGGGAAGAATGCTTACAAATCTGGGTGTTTAACATTAGGTCTCTGTAAAAGGCATATGGTGTAGTTAAATAGCTTGTGTTCAGAAGCATTAAGTCTGAATGATGTGGAGAGAGGTTTCAGGGGCTGTCGTTCTGAAAATAAAAACACTTCTGGAGATGCCTGATGTAAATCTGGGAGTCTAGCTTTGGTCAGCAAGATCTTCAAAGGAAGATACAGTATTTAGATCAGCTAATGGGAATGAAGCATCTGGCTGTCATCTTTGAAAATCCTTTCACTTAAACTTTTAACATTGTTGGTTGACTTGTGTTCCAGCTTGCCTTCAAGAGGAAATCTGATATCCACCCTGGCAAGGGAGACAGAGTCCTGCAGATCTTACTTCACAGATCACTGCTATATGGCACAGCAAGCTTCTCCTTCCTGGAGTCTGAAACTAGTCCTAAAGATGGCCACGCTGAAGAAGGCAGGTAGTGGTTAATGTCAAAGTGCCTTTAACTTCCATTGAGCCAAATCGTCAGCAATTCTTCAGGAACTGGTTGGTTCCTCAACAGCTGCTTTTTAAAGTCTTGAAAGTTCAATGCTAGGCACTTCCTTTTTCATGTATCTGTCCTCTGACTTTTCAATGTAACATCAAAATCTAGATGTGTTTATCAATAACAGCGTTAACTTCTGTTAGAGGATATATAGCTGGAGCTTAAATGCCAAGAGGTTGAAACTACCTCATTACAGACTTCCTAAATGGCTGTAGTGCCTATCCACTAACACATTCAGCTACCTTCCCTCTTCTACTGAAAATCTATAGCTTTGCCTGTTTCCACAGAACACAGATTATCCGCTGTAGTCCTGGGAAAAAAACATGGCTTTATATCAATGGGCCTATGAACAACTATTATTTCCATTTTTGCTGACTACCTGTTTATGAGGAAGTAATCCTATAATGTGCTGAATTTTTATGGGCTGATGTTCTGCGCTTTCATCTCCCGCTGATCTATCTAAGCTCAAACTATCCGGTTTAATAAAATCAGAGCTGCTAATTTCTTTATTTTCCCCACTGTATGTTCTGTGTGGGCCACAGAAGAGAAGAGAGAAATGCTGGGAAGCATCAGGATCCCTGGAAATAGAGTAACCTTCTCAGATGCAATTCTAAAGTATAATTTACTCCTTTACTTTGTGAATTTATGCCTGTCTACCTGTGTACTTACTTACCTCTGTGGCTATGATGCACTCATTCCTTTCTTCTGTTATCACAAAAACGGACTGGTACATTGAATCCCTCGGAGAGCATATCGCTGATATCCTACATTCTGGCTTTTCACTAAGGCAGGGCAGAGAGAAAAGAACGTTAGTTGACTACTGACAAGCCTGACTCTCAAAATCTACCATGAATATGGAGGGGTGGAATGAGATAGCCATGAAGGTGTGGGAGGGAAGTGCAGAGGATGAAGTTTTCCGTGTTCTATATGGTGGCAGGGCACTATAATAGAAAAGGGGAAGTAAGGAAAAGCTACTGTCTTCCTATGCTTCTGCCATGTCCAACCTAATAGCGTGCTCCTCAGATCCCTCGGTGCAACAGCCACAAGCAGATCCCAGACAAGACTTCCAGTATGTGTATCAGAAGACTGATGAGCCAGTGAATACCCGCCCTTTTCTTTTTTTGAAAAAGGGTAGTTACTTTCACTCTATTGTTCTCCTTAGTAAGCAGATCACTTCACCTTCTTAATAAGCGAAATACTTATTTTTAATCACTATACACCTTAACTGTTGTTCCACCAAGATCTACTGAGGAAGGAAAGACACTTCTTTCTTTCACCACTGACCGTAGCCACTCCCGTTCCCCTTCACAACACCCATACTAACAGCACCCTGCACAAACACTCAATTGACTTTGCTAAGGCTACCACTTGGTCGTGACACACATACTCCAGTGTGAAGATTCCTGGCTTTGCCCTCGTTTGTTCTGTATATTATCTGCTCAAGATTTCTTTCCCCCCTCAACATATTTTCTCATCTGCTTCTAGACCGGTATGAAGATGAGGGGCCTTAAGAAAGACTAGAAGGAAGACTGCATTCTCACCTATGTAGTCGGAGGGGAGACTTTTCTCCTAAACACTTTTCACTTTTGTAATATTTCTCTTCCTGCGTCCCTCTACTTGTCAGGTCTTTTACCAGATTGTAGTCCAGTTTATGATTCTTGGGTTTGTAGTTTGACTTCTCTAGCCCACAGTCCACTTCAAGGTCTTTATTTTTATTGGTGTTTTTGAGCTGGGAAGCTGGAATGAGATTGTCTTTCTGGAAGTCAGACAGGTTGTTCATTGTCTCCAAGTCCTGCTCTGGGTGCATCCTCATCTGCCTGATGACCATTGCTATCATGCAGAACAGTATGAGCAAAGCCACCAGCCCCACCCCCATGGATATAGCAATCCAGGGGACTGGTTTAGGAGGAAGCGTAACGGGCACTGAATAAACTGGCAATTCGCAACGGTTGCCCATGAAGCCAGAAGGACAGTAGCAGACAAAGTTGGCACTATAAAGTCCGCTGTAGCATGTGCCTCCATTCTCACATGGCCCAGAAGCACATTCATCTCTGGTTTTGATGTCACAGTTCCTGCCACTGTAGCCTGGCAAGCATGTGCAGGTGTAATCGTTGATCAGGTCATGACAAGTTCCCCCATTGGAACATGGGTTTCTGGCACAATCGTTGATGTTTATCTCACATTTCTGACCAGAGAAACCAGCCCGACAACGACACACACGGATCTGACCAAGGTAAAAGCAATTACCATCTGAGGAAAAAAAGTAAAATAAAAAAAATTAGTCTGAAGTGCACTTCACTCAGAAACCTAAACCTCTCCCCTGTTGGCCTTTTATACTATCTCAAGGAGAGGGAGGTTATTTTACGAAACAACCGCACATCTAAATGTTCCTTCTAGTTTACCTAATTATATCACTGTGCCTTAAAAATATGCCCCCTTTTAAATATGTAATACAGCTAATTTAATTTACTTAATTCTGCCATCTTCCCCATCACATGATAAACCTTGTGCATTCTTTTGTTGCATAGAAAATGCCAGTGAAAGTCCTGTCCTCCCACCCCCGCAGGAGACTAAAATTAGGGTAGATGCGGAATACAGTGGGGGAGAGGGACTAATGTATTAGAAGAAGAGTAGAGGTCAGATTGGATTTCTATCACTTCTGCACTGAAAAGCACAAATGAGTCAGAGATGCGAGATTTTTTGATAAAACGACTCACCATTTGCACACGGGTTGCTTGTGCACCTGTCTACTTTTTTTTCACAGTTTGACCCTGTGAAGCCGAAAGGGCAAACGCAAGTGTAGCTGGCCCCTTGCTCTTTTTCCAAGCACGTGCCACCGTTAAAGCACGGAGAATCTATACACGTCAAAGCGCTGTGCTCGCAGTGAGTGCCATAGTAGCCAGGGGGGCACAGGCAGTGATAACCGTTCTCCATATCCTGCAAAACACAATGTTAGGCCACTGTTATTTGATGGCACCAAATGATAGCTGCTTGCACACTTATTTTTGGTTGGCAGCGAGCGCTGTTCAGTCCCTTCTCATCCATGCCCTGATGTGACATTTGGAGAGTAAATAGGTGCAGGCTGGACTGTGAGGGATAGAGCTGTGAATCGGCCGTAGCCAGCGTGTAGGAGTAATCATGCAGCTACACAAGCAGAGCAGATGCAGTTGTAGGAAGCCTATAGGCAGCTAGACAAAAACATTACTAACACCACTACTGTCTAATGGGGTCCCCAAGGTCCTCCCAGAGCAGAATGGCATGTGTCAACCTATGCAGCTGTGATCAAGCCATTTATCCTCAGCATGAGAGCCCTTTTTTCTTTACAAGGGCTTACGTTGCTTTGCCGTGGCTAAGTCCCACCACTCGCAATCATAACGAAACGGTTTCTTCTTTCCAAGTACTGTGTGTCCAAGGCCTTAGGAGAAGGAAGCTAGGGTCTCGCACCATTAGCTTTAATCTAAACGTGCACCAGATTACATTTGATATCTATAATCGATCAGTCTTTATCAACAGGTAGAATCAATCATTGACTGTCCAAAACCACACTGAAACATGAGACTGCAGGAAACTCAAAATGCAGACCCTGTTTCACAGAAAGTGCTTCAGCTGATTGCCCTCCTATTACATGACGCTACACTCCCGTAGCAGAAAGCAGAAGTTTTCTTTTACTTGCTATTAAAATACAGACTTGGTGCATTTCTGTATGAACCTTGGTTTGAGAAGCTTATTTTTTACAGACCTGCTCCCTCACCAACCTTGGATCTTGCCAGGCTCTCATAATAGCTGCCACAGAAACCTAAGGATCAGTTGACTAATTCTAATCTAGATGATACATCTCCTCCTGTAACAGACTTCCTCCCCTGACACCTCTCGGGAAGGGTTCAGTATGATAGTTGTGAGCGTCGGTAATGAACCTGCGTACTATCAAATTCCCATTACGTTGTTACAGAACCATTTCTGAAAAGGTATACTGGGGCTTGCTTCACACAAAGACCTTACATTTAAAAAGCCCTTACCGTGCAACTACCGCCATTCCTACAGGGATTGCTGTCACACTCGCTGATCTCATGTTCGCAGTCAACACCGGTAAAGCCAGGTTTGCATGAACACGTATAGCTGCCTTGGCCAGTGTTCATGCAAGTTGCTCCGTTTTTGCATGGTCTGTGATGAGTGCAGTAGTTCAGGTCTGCAAAGATACCAGGAGTTAGAGAAAACGTCTCTGATAGCTGGGAAAAGACATTCCTACAGAAATGCCGTAGTCAACAAAAAAAGACAGAATTGTCAAGGAATTATTTTGGTTTGCTATCAGTAGGAATACTGGAGATGATTATCCTGGCTATTATCAGTAATAATCAGGTGTTTCAGATTATCATTGATTTTAGATACTTCTCTATGTCCATCACTGTAATACGTGAGCTCTGAATTTTGAGAAACCTGGCAAAAATTTAACTTTCTTAGTGCTTTGGTATACTCTCCCTTTTTTGTGTGCATAAGCCCATTAGCTGCAATGGGATTTAGACGCCAAGTTGCAAAGCATACTTCCTAAGTGCGTGTTCTCCGAAAGACACGCCATGGCACTATAGACACTTTGTGCACAACATGTCACATACTAAAGCAGTGAGCCCCACCTTTAAAAGGAGTGCTCTGAGGCACCTTCTGGGGACACAGGGAGAAAATATGGATGTTTTGGCTTGGAGATTTAAACAAACACTAGAAATATTTTTTGTTTATTTAACATGCTCTCTTGTTATGAATATTAGTAGTTTAAACTGTCTAAATGCTCTGCCAAGCTTGATGGTCCTTTTTTCCCCTCCACCCCCCCCCTCCCCTTTAAATTTGAGCCAGAGGTTACGCGCATAAGTTCATAGGACATAAGTAGAAAATTTTTATTATCTCTATAAATACCATAGAGTAATTGGAATACAACTGGTTAATAGATAACTACAAGCAGAAAAAAAATCTGCAGCTTTACTTTTCCTGCTTAATTCAGACTTTGGCATCTTAATCCTATAACTGTCTTGAAAACACTTAGCTTGGTTTGAGTACTTAATGATCTCAGTGCCAGCAGTGCATATATGGCCTTGAGGACATGACTGCTCAGCTGGCTCCGGTTCAGTGATTCAGTGGGTTGAATAGGTGGAAGTGGTCTGGTGTACCTTAAAATGGAACCTGTACTTTTCATTCTTGCTTACAAGATTTTTCTCTCATGCTCCAGACTTATCACATGAGTTAACTTCCTTGTATGCAAAATAAGGAAGGCCCAAATGATGGTGTTTACTGCTGCTGGAAACTGTTTAGTAAATTGTTATAGTTGTGCAGGGAATAAGTTAAACTTGGCTTGAGCAGGCAGAAAACTTGCCTGTTCAATGTTCATCCAGGTTACTGGGGTTTTTTCAAAGACAAAAACTTTTTTTGCAAGAGAAAAACTGCAGCTACCAAAAAGGTTTGCTTCTTTTCGAACAAAATTACTACAAATACAGGAACTGGTATCTCAGACAGCAGCGGTACAAACTGATGCCTATGAACATGTACCTTGCGGAAATTTAATTCTAGATCCAACGGGTCAGATTCCTTAGTCCAGTACTGAGGAGTACCCAGTCTAGAGCTGTAAGCACAAGCTTCAGAACTAACCTTGATCACAGAAGAGGCCACCCCATCCTTCATCACATATGCACTGCCATTGTGTTTTACAAGTCCCGTGGCGGCAGCCTATATGGGGAATGCATTCATCACAGTAGCGGCCTTGCCAACCGGGACGACAGCTAAAAGAAAAGTCAGATTAAAACATTAATGACATGGAAAAGAGTTTAAGTTTCCATTACAAGGTGACATTTTAAGTGGAGTTCGGATTGCAGTTGCCATCTACTCACATGCACTCTCCAGGCTTGTTGCAATATCCGTTCTGTTCAGTACATCCAGACAGACAGATGGCTGTAAAGAGAACATAAAAAAGCAGAAACGTTTAGGTAAATACACATGGCACTACAGAATACACTTTTAAAAGGGCAAAAGCCAGCTTTAAAAAAAAATACTTTGAAAAACAGTTTTGTACTTTGAAAGCTTTTTTTTTTTTTTTTTAAGATTCTCGGTACGGGGAGTTCTGGAGCAGGAGGAAGTGAACAAGGAGAGCCAACATCTGACAAGTTGTCCTTTAGTTTTTCTGTTTATACAACAAACATGAACTCTTGCAACTCTCACAAGAAAGGGAGCAAGAGGACGTGGCTTTGGCCTGTGCTAATGAAAAGCCTGAAAAAACCCAACAGGACCTCGAGCTCACAGTAAACGTTCTCACTACTGCACCGCAACACCTGTCCCATCTCCTCTGGCAGCAGGAACGGCAGAAGCATTTGTGTGGGTGAGCTGCTAGCATTTTAACTTGGAACAGGTATCGCTGACGCAGGGATATCAGCCAAGCTCCTTTCTTTCTCTGCTAGCTCGCTCTTTGCCGCGAATGCTCGCGGAGGTAAAGCACGGCATTGGTGAAGCACGGCAGCCAAAGGGGGCAAAGTCCTCAGCCTGCAACTTTCTCTCTGCAGGCGGGGAGTGGAAAGGTCAGCGTGAAAACACGGCTCCGAGCGCCTACCAGGGGGGAAGCGCGCACAGTGCTTTGCCGCAGCCTCCTCCCAGCCGCCCTACGTTAAGGCCTGACCGCAAAGACAGCTGCAACCAGGGTCAGGCTGGATGCTGGGACGTGGTTTTGGGTCCCTTGGTCAAATAAGCCCCCCAGGTGCCTTGTGGGGGGGGTGGGGGGGCGTGGGCTGCGTTTTCTTGAAGGCCTCTTGGGCGTCATCCCTATCCCACGCTGACGCTAACACCCAGCTGGCGCGGGCGAGGGCCCAGGGAAGCCAAAGCGGGTGATGTCCCTGAAGGCGCCGAGGCCCGCGAAGGCCCCATTTTGGCGGCGGGGAGCGCACCCTCCCGCCGCCGCCCCCTCCCTCCGCCTCCGCGGCGGGCACTTACGCTCGGTGCAGTACTCGCCGGTCCAACCGGGCAGGCAGGCCAAGGTGCCGTCCGCCTCGCAAACGTAGTGTCCGAAGCGGTCGTCGCGGCGTTTGCAGAGGCGGGAGCAGCTCTCTCCGTAGTAGTTCTCGCTGCAGACCACCCGGTAGGAGTAACGCAGCTGGGTGAGGGGGCCGCTCTGCACGTCCTGTGACCAGTTCTCGCCCACCGACAGCGACCGCTGGATCGACATCTGGCTGATGAGCCAGTCCTCCGAAAGAGGCCGGGAGCCTGCGGGAGAGCGGGCCCCGCGTCAGCCCCCCATCTTGGGGAACGCTAACGTCCCGCGTCGTGCGTCCCCCCACCACCACCCCAACCACCCGCCGCCTCCGCCGCCGCCGAAACCACCCCCGCTCGCATAGAGGTGTATATATAGATCTATATATACATGTACACACGTATGCGTGTGTATATGTGTGTAGGTAAGGGCACGCCCCGCGTACAAAGGTGCGGCGGGTGGGAGCGCTGACCCCGGCCGAGGGGGGGGGGGGGTTGGCCTTTGAAAGCGAAGGCTGCCGTGAAATATCCTTTTCCTCTCCGCTCAGAAAAACATCCCAAAGCCATTATTCCTTTCCAAAGGGCGGAATTCGAGCAAGGTGTAAAATACAGGAAAAGGCGGCCGGGGCTGGCTTGGCAGCCTCCCGGGTTTCTCACCGCAGCCCGCCTCGCTTTCCCACGCCAAAAATAAACCGGAGGAAACGCAATTGTGTTGGGAGATTAGGCCCGGGGCAGAATCAAAGCGGCCCCTCGATGGCTATCGTTGAGGGGGGAGGGAACCGTCTCCTGACGGTGGGATAAAGCCGGTGGTGGAGTTATGGTATAAACAGCTGAGGCGAGGGCGGCCGTTAACCGTTTCGGGATGGGAGGGGTGAGGGGGGGGGGGGGGCACGGGCACGGGGGAACAGGGCGCGCGAGGGGCGCTCCCGCCGCGCTCGCGCGCGAGGGCGGGGGCGCCCCCTGCCGGCGGCGGGCGGCCGTAGTCACCTTCCGGCAGGTAGTTGGCGGGCGCGTGCCAGGCCTGGATGATCAGCGAGAAGGTTCCCTGCGGGGGGAGGGGGGGGAGGGAAAGGGGGAGGGGGGGGGAGGGAAAGGGGAAAAGGGAGAAACCAGCGTCAGCCCAGCGCCCCTCCACCCCCGACCCCCAACCCCAAACCCGCCCCAACACACCCGGCACACCCCCCTCCCCCGGCTCCTCTCTCTCTCCCTTCTTCAGACCGCGGATCCGCACCCCCCCCCCCCCGCTTTTAGCTTTAATTTCTGGTAATAACATTCATTAACCCAAGTGCTGGATGGGCTTTTTCATCGCTTTTTTTTTTTTTTTAACTTTTTTGGGGCCTTTTTTTTTTGTTTTTTTTTTGTTTTTTCCCCTTTAAAGGAAGTTCTGGGAATAAGTCTAGGAGGCGAAAGTAGTTTGTTGACCCGCCAGCTTAGCAGCGCGCTGCGCTTAGCCTGCCCTGGCCGCCCTCCTGCCCCGCCATCGCCCTCGGGTTTAAAGTGGAATCTCACCGGCCACGTGAAGTTAAAGGGCAACTTAATGGGGCTGTCAAATCTCTCCGTATCCTTGATGCTGAAGGAGTTTATTCCCAGAACGGGGGTGATGATGCTGCCGAAGGTGCAGGAGCCCGGGGAGACCACTGCCTGAAAATGCTTCAAACAAACGCGAAAGAAGGTCCTGCAGTGGGGGGAGCAGGGCTTCCCGCTGGCCAGAGACCCGTGGCTGTTCACGAATTCCTGCAGCTCCAGCTGGAAGACGCCAGAGCCGGACACCCTCTGCACAAAGGGGAGACACACAAAATAGCCAAATCAGACCTTACCCCGGCTTTGCCACGCAAACTTGCTTCCATCACCCACTTTACATTTCGCGAACCCTTTTTTTTTTTTTTTTTTTTTTTTTTTTGCGGTGTGCGATTACCTGCTGCAAAATCACTAACAGAAACGTCAAGCCAAAGATGCGCAAGGCTGTCATCCTTGTGTTATTCAAGCTTCCAGTTCTTAGTGGGTTTAGTTTTTTCCTCCTGTATTCCTCAAACGGTCCAAGCAAGCGCTTCTCGGTCGAGGGAGAAAAGAGAGGCGTCACGGCGATTCTCCTGGAGCAACCTGCTCTTCCCAATATTCCCCGAGCACCAGCAGAAATCGGAAGGTAAAATCCAGGTGTCGATTCGTGTCCCCCCCCCCCTTCTGGGAATTAATCCTGCAGCCGGCCGCCGACCTCTGATCGCTGTCGTCGCCTTTATAAACTCCAGAGCCGGGTGGGTTTTGCGGGAGACGCGGAGGGGAGTGCTTAGCGTGGAACCGCTCCTCCTTTCACCGGTGCTAACAGCGCTCACTAAATGGAAAACTTGCTTCCCTTCGAGCTGTTTATATAGTTGCCTCGCATCCTCACAAGCTCATTATGTAAACTGTCAGTCAGACTCACGGGCGATCCCTCCCCTTTTCCATCTTTCCTTTCTGGAAAAAAAAAAAAAAAAAAAAAAAAAAAGAACCAAATGTTGCGGAGAGCCCTCATATCCAGAATTAATACCCTGCTGCCGCCGCTGCCGCGCTGACCGCCGAGGAGCCGAGCTGATTACCGACCAGCCGAGCATCTGTTGAGATATTTACGGCGCTCGCACCGGGAAGAGTTCCCTCGAAAAAATCAGACGCCTCTCCACGCAGCGGCTTTCCACGGCGGCCGAACAATAGGGGATGAAATGTTTAAAAAACACCCTTGTTAGTTTGGTTGGTTGCTTGCTTGCTTCTTCCCCCCCCCCCCCCTCCCCTCCATCCCCACCCGCTCTCGCTACCGGGACGGGGCAAAACGCTGCGGCCAGGCCGGCGGACAGGAGTTGCCCCGACCTGGAGAAAGCTGGTCCCGGGTAGAAAGTAAAAGTAAAACGGTGATTGCCCGACAGGCGGGCACCCGGGACGGCCCCGCCGCCGCCTCCGGGGCGCAGCAGCCGCTCGCTCGGGCCGGGGAGGGACCGGGAAGGGGACGACGACGACGACGACGACGACGGGGGGGGGGGGGGGGGTTTGTCCGTGCCGCAATCCCGGCGTTATTCCTCACCCCGGCTAAGGGGGATGCGCCGAAACCCACCGAGGAAGGGGGCAAGGCGAGGATGGGGGGGTGTTGGTGCTGATGGCAGGGAAACGGGGACGGCGTTGCCCTTCGGAAATGGGTGGCGAAGGAGCGCTGAAGCGAGGCGGAGGAGCCCGGCTTTCCTGCTGCTGCCCCCGGCTCCCAAAAACACGGGCGAGGGGCAAGGGGGGAGACTCGGGAGCGGGGGCCGTGTCAAGCTGCTTTGGCAGTGGCCGGTGCCGGGCTGCGGTCTGGCGTGTGCCAGTAAAGCCCTTGGCCTGATTGCAGCGTGCGCTTATTGTTGGGTCGCGTGTCCCTCATTAAAGCCAAGCACAGAGAAGGCCTTTCATGTGGCTTTTTATTTCAGCTTGTTAAATGGATGGGAGGCCAGAGTTGGGGGGGGGGGGGAGGGAGGGAGAGATAAACCCTCAGCTGTATGATAATGAGGTCTTGCCACCTTTATGCCAGCGCCCGGCTCGCAAGGCTGCGGACCTTTCCGGCGTGGATCACCTGGGGAGCAGCGGCGAGCCGCCCTTCGGCCTCGCTGCTCTCCCAAAGGGTCTTTTCTTGCAGCCTTAACTCCCCAGGCCAGGCTCTTTCGGGGGGTGGAGGGGTGGAATAAAGAAGGAAAGCCAGGGGTCCGGCTTGCCTGGAGGCAAGGGTGCACCCCCAGCTCGATTTTTCCGGCTGGCCCTGTACGTTTCCAACAAAGCAGCCGATTTTCCTTGGAAACCAGCCGTGGTCCGGGATGCGGTCAGGGCCCATGTGCGGCCAAACGCCCGGGGTTGAGCCGGGAGGGCATGGCACGGCTTCGGTGGAAAACCAGCCAAGTTTTCCACGGGGGAAAGCCACAGACACGGCCACCGCTGGCCACCATCGTGAACGGTGCCGTGGCACCAACGCGGGTGGGTGTGGGTGGGTTTGGGGAGGGGACCAGGCCAGGAATTGGGGTCGCCGCCAAAAGGGGATTAAAACTTCTCCTGGTCCCCGCTGCGCCGGGGAAAGCCGGAGCCGGGGAAGGGGGGGGGGGGCACAAGGGCTGGCAATGTCGGGGGGCTGCACCCGGGATCGGGTGCCCTTGGCTTGGCTCCATCCAGAGCGGCCCAGCTGTCGCCTGGGGGGTGTGGGTGCGTGTGCGTGTCCGCGTTCGTGGCCTTGGCGGGCACGGACGGGAGCCGTGTCCGTGATGGAGATAAAGCGCAAGGCAGAAGAGACACAGGCGAGGAGCTCTTTTGTCTCAGCCTCGTAAACAAGTGGGAAGGAGGAATGTGTCGCTGCTGATGAACTCGGAATTTTGCAGCGATCCGCCCGGCCAGATCCCGGCTTTACCAGCAGCAGCGTCAACTGTCAAAATCAAATCTGATGCTAATAGCTTCGGTACTAAATAAAATGAGAGGCCAGATAACATCAGTGCTTGATAAATGGTAATGAGTGTCTAACCTAGGGGAACAGAAGGGCTGTGGGGCTCTTTAATTCAGTATTGAAAGGCTAGCTGGGTACTGCAGGCTCTAGCAGATGTTAGTATGTGTGTGTTTTGATTTTTGACTTGTATTGGACGTTTATTAGGCTAACCAGAGCCACCCCACGCATGGCCACTTGGTCCAGGCACCATCTGGCACAAGCAGGGCGGCGTGCAAGAACAGGGCCTCGCTTTGGTGCTGAGGATCCACAGGCAGCATCTACCATATGGACCCGGAGCTAATGTAGGTTAAAGCAAGACAAGCTGATCTCTGCTTTTCACAGCTCCGCCAAACCTCCCTGCCATCCTGGCGGCGCGCACCTTGGCGGCTGGGGAAGCGCTCCCACCTCTGCCTTCCCCGAAACCTGGCAAGAGGGGTGCAAGCCCCCCAAACGCTCCCCAGCCCGCTCAGCCGCCCTTGGGTGGCCGCGATTTTTCGAGTCAAACTTTGCACCTAGTTTTTCTTGTTCCCGGCAGGAGCGGGAGTCGCTCCGGCTCCCCACGTGTCATCCCTCCCCGAAACAAATATTTTCAGAAGCTCGAGTGGTGCAAAACAGATAAAAATCCTCCTCAAAACTCCAGGGCGTTATTTTGATTGCAGCTATAAAAAGAGCCCGTGATAAAATAATAACCGGGGAATATAATAAACCACCTGCTGCATGTTGACACACAGGCACACGGAGTTCAGATTAAAAAAAAAAAAAAAAAAAAAAGTTGCATTAATAGCATCAAACAGCTGAGCCTGAAAGTCGACCGAGAGCAGATTAGAAGCGCAACTCCTGCAAACTCTTTTCCTGCGCCCAACGCACCATCCCGGGTCAATTTGGGGACCGACAGCGGAGCGGCTCTCCCCTAAGATCCTCGGCTCATTTCGAGGGGTGCACATCCTCGGGGCGGGGGGGACCCCAGCCTGCAGAGCCCCTGGCTTTACCGAGGGGTGCCGGGGGGTACCCGAAGCCCCCCCCTGGGATGCTGGGCAGTGGCCGGCCGTGCCCGGCGATGGCCACACCATCTCCCCGTCCTTTCCACCCTGCTCCCCAGCTCGCTTACCCGAGGTCAGGGCGCTTCTTACCCCCCCCCCCCTTCCCCTTCGCGCCCCATTTGCTGCCGGTTTATCTCCAGGCTGGCCCGGCTCAGCATACGCGTGGCCAGGCCAAACGCATCTCGCTAACGAGACAACGTTAATTAATTCCGGGCGGGTGAAAGTTGCCAGCCTGCCCAAGCCTTACCCCCTCCCACCCCCCACCCCCCCCCCAAGCCTCCGTGCCACGCTGCCCTCCTCCGTTCCCGGGGTGAGGGGGGGGCTCACGGACGCACATCCAGCTCTCTCCCCCCTCCAACCCCCGGGAATGTGCCCGAATTTCCCCCTCCCCGGCTCCTTTCTGCCCCCCGTGTCCCGCAACTCTCAGGCCACGGACCCCGGAGGGGTGGGGGTGGGGGTGGGGGGGGCTGCCAAGGGCTCGGGGCTGCTCGGCGCTGGATCAAATCGGTCGTAACGATCTTGTGGGTCGGTGCGGCACCCCCGGCGCCTGGAGGAGCGGGCTGGTTTGGTGTGCACCTTGCGCCCCTTTCTCGGCAGCGGTTCTGCGGTTTGGGGCCGGCGCTCGCCCCTTTTTTCGGGGCTCGCCAACCCTTCGGTGCGCACAGCCCCACTTTGGGAGCCGGATTTTCCCCCCCCACCATGGCTTTTAAAGCCCTTAAGCTAGAAAGTTGCGCATCGATTCAGCGCTGACACGCACCGAGAGCCTCTAAGGAAAAAAAAAAAAAAAAGAAAAGAGAAAAGAAAAGAAGAAGAAGAAAAAAAAAAAATCCCCCTTGCTTGTTTTGTTTCTGCCTAAATGTCCATAGCGCGGAGCATCCCTCCAGGGAGCGCCGCTCGGAGGGGTGTTAATGTGGTCGATTTGGGGTACAAATGTTTGGAAATGTTTCCCGATTTTGCACAGAAGGAGGGGGGATTTGCAAACTGTTGCTGCCACATGGCTCCTCCAGCCTGTCCCATTCTCATTGTAATGAGGCCGGCGCGTGCCTCATCTGCCGCGCGGGCGCTGCCACGGGCCGGCCGGCCACGCCGCGTGACGGCGCGGGGAGGGGGGGGGGGGGGGTTGCCCCACGCGCCCGCGCGCCGGGACCGCGGATCCAGCCCCCCCCCCCCCCCCCCCCCCCCCCCCCCTCCGCCACCGGGTCCCGGTTCGGGTCCCGGTCCGCTCTCCCCGCCGTCTCTTTGTCGCTCCACTCCCGGCCCATAAACCGGCAGAACCTTCCCCGTTCAAGGCTGTAACGATCACTATTGAGCCTCCCGCTACAAATCGATGGCTTCTTTTCCATACAAATGCCTGCTTATGCCTTTATGTTCTCCATCTGTTTGTAGCTAACACCTGCCATTCAATAAATCGATTTGGCCATTTAATGTAACAGCTTCCCGGGACATTTTTTCGTGCCAGATGCCACAGCAGCTCCAAACCTCTTACCCCCCCCCCCCCCTCATCCCAGCGCCCCACCGGCACAGCCACCCAGCCCAAACCCTCTGCCGCGGCACCTGAAAAGTAAAGGGAACCTTAAAAAGTGGTTTGGCATTTGGATATTTTTTTTTTTTTTTATATGACTTTATTTCTAACACGGACCCCGCCAACCTCGGCTGCTCCTTTAACGCCGCCGTTTCCGAACGCCCCGGGAGCGACGTCCCGGCTGCCTCACAGCCCACTGGCAGGTGCACGCGTGGAACTGGGATTCCTGCGGGTCACAGTTTCTGACGGTTTTGGTTCCCTTTTATTTTACTCGCCGGCGGATTCTTTGCACGTTTTAAGGGATTTTTGCGTTTTAAGGGCACAAAGACCCTCTGCCTCCATGGTTCATCACCCCACGGCACGGGGCAAGGCTGCCTTGGGCCTCCCCTTCCAGGGACCGTGTGGGACGAGGAGCCCCATCCTTCTACTTGCCTGGGGGGGGCAATTTGCTGGGCATGGGGGGCCGAGCCCCCTCGGCCTCTGAGCTGCAGCGATGCTGCGGTCCCCGGCAGCAAAAGCGAAGAGAGGTGGGCGCTGCTCTGCCCCACACCGGGGCAACCCCCGTGTTTCCCTTTGGCCACCCCAAAACACGCTCCACGCTAGGCTGGGCTGAGGGAGAAAGGTGGGTCTCTCTAGGTGTCACCCCGCAGGGCTCAGGGGAGGGAAACCAGCATCGCTGGGGATATGAGAAAGCGGCGTGAGTAATCCAGCGTGGGGAAGTTACGGGGCAGTTTCCTCATGGAGGAAGGGAGCAGCTCCCGGCTGGCCGAGTTCCTCCCGGGGAGGCGATTTCAGCGCTGCTGGGAGTTTGTCTGGCTGCGGTTGTCGTGTAATTTATTGTGCCGGGAGCGCGTAGAGCCTTTGAAAGGTGCCTTTGGAAGGCACCTTTATTGCTTTAAATCTGAATAAATGCATAAAATGAAACATGTAATACGAAAAAAATAGTTATAGTTAGGTACGTATTTCAGCTATGTGGGGCTGTTTCTCAATTAATTCAGTGCAGGCCATGGACACGTTTGCAAATGCACCTGGCCGTAAAAGCCTGATTTCCTTTGAAGGTCAGCAAGAAAGGCACGCAGCCGTTTGGCACTTTTACCTGAGATAGCTGCATAAAATCGGGCTTTCTCATAAAAGAAGCTGTGGCTGGAACTGAGAGTAGGTACCTAGGAGATGACCGAACCTTCCTCTTTTTTTGAACCTCGGAGCTGCGGGTGAGATCGGCAGGGGAGAGAGTTGGAGAGGATGGAGATGTCCCACTTGCAGCAGAGGTTCCCACGTTTTTGCTCATAGGCGAGTCTCGTGCGGGTCAACGTTCGTGGATGGGACGCTGGCCTGAAGCAGCATAACAAAACAAGTACGGGCTGGCTTCTTAAAGGGGAAAAATTCCCTTTGCAGGCTCCACGGTCGATGTCCCATGGGCCAGGCTTTGGGAACTCCTGCCTCAGAAGGTCTGTGTCTTCAAACAGATGGCCGGGCAGCCCTCGGCTACTTAGAATATGTTTGGGGCTATATTATATAGCACTGAGTAAAGAGATCTGTCACAGAAAAAGCAGTAAAAGGCAGTTTTAACCCTTCCCCCGGGGAGTGGCGTGGATCCACGCTCCGCCTGCGTGACCAGTCCCTCCTCTCCCGTCCCCCATGCCGAGCCCACGGGATGTTTGGTAGGGACCCAGCATTGTGGCGCTCGCTTCAGACAGTCGGAGGAAGAAGCCTCAGACCTCTGGCATGTCAGATTTGGCAGAGCACATACCGGAGCCAGACGCGTACGGCCTCGGCACGGGCTGTCCCAGCGGGGCAGGACGGGGAGGAGAGCGGAGGGGGGCGTTGGGTAGCGCTTCTGGAGCGGACGGAGGTGGATGGCGTCCCACCCCGCGGAGGTTGGTGACACGCCGTCGCCCCGGTGGTATCTACCTACTCCGGGCTGGTCCCTCGTAGCAGGGGGCGTGCTGCCGTCAGGGGTGGTGGCCGCGCCGCCGCCTTCTCGCCGAGCTCTCAGGCTTTCCTCGGCTCTCCTGGTAGCCCGGCGTTGGGCAGAAGCTGTTGAATGCCCGGGACTGAGTTTCTGGAGAGACGTGGAGGCTGGCGCTAGCAGGAGAAGGTCTGGGGGACTCGGTGGAGTTGCACCTGCTCGTGCACCAGGATAAGCTGCAGCGAGGCAGTTGTAACTTCTCAGAGCTGCACACCGGTAAAAGTTAAAAGGTATTTAAAACCCAGCTGGCCACTTAAGTAAGAAAATCCATTTTAAGATCCCTTCACTGGAGGTAAAACTTGCTAATGACTGGAGAGAGAGAAAGACCATCCTAACTTTTTACCCGTAGCATTTATATTTATTTCTAGTAAAAAAGATGTTAACCAGGACCAGCTGCTTCCACAGCCCATCAAAAGCAATCCTAGATTGTCCAGATGGAGTCACTCAAGACAGAGGCATGAGCGAGGGCTGCCACCGGCTCCAGGATTTCTGGGTTTGTCCTATTTTAAGAAGATCTCACATCCTGCAAACACTTCTTATGGGAAATGATTGGATGCAGAAATCCTAGTGGGGGCCCATGAGGCAGCCTCATGCGGAGATGCGGCAGTGTGGCACGCTGACATTTTGACATAACGTGGTGATGATTTTATGTTAGCATCAGCCCTCCAAGAGGAAAGTAAATATGTGACATATTGTTCGGGGAAACAAAACAAACCAGACAATGAGGTCCTGTGCCCAGTGACTGATGTAGCCTGTGCAGGCCCATGCAAAACCTCTTTTCCTTTGTGATCTGGGGATGCTGGGAAAATGAGTGCATCAGGGTATCCAATACCCATCCCTGGCCCATCCAGCCCTCCTCGCTTTTTGTCTTTGTGTGCGGCCATGCAGGGAGCAAACACAGAGCACCCGCTGCGCTTCTATTGTTTCTCCTGTCTAATGGCCCTACTTAGCCACGGAGGAGCGGGATGGATTTGCGCCTTGCACACATTGTTCTTGGGGTTCAAAAGAATACTTAAACTAGAGCAGTAGTTAGTATGACAATGGAATAGAAATGAACATTCACTCCACTGGCTGTGGATGGCACAGGGGCTTAGATAATGGGACGAGGGGGAAGAAAATTAATGAATCTGTCTGTCTGTCTGTTGACCCATCAGCATAAATATCTTGTCAGTCATATGTGACAGCAGATCTAGTTGGCTGGTAAGAGCTACGCTTGCCCAGGCTCCCAGCCATATTCTTTAAATCAAAAGTTTCATCAGGTAATTTAGCAGACTGAAGAAAGCTGGTACTTGACCACATGGTGAGCCACAAATGGACGCGCAATAAACGCTTCGTCTGCGAGCGTTAAATGATGCAAAACAATGGTACATTGAGAACACGGGTACCGACTTCTTCCTCCCGCTCTGTGCCCATGGATGCTCATGGAGACGCTCCTTCACAGCCTACGCAGGAGCCCTTCTTGAGCTCAGCAGCTGCGGGGACTCCCTGTCAGGCTCTTTAATGCTCTTACATAGGGCTGTGCTGCCACCCTTAGCCAGCGGGGAGGCATCAAGAAGTCTTCTGTCACTGGGTGCCCTTTGTCAGAGGCTGCTTAAGGGGAGCAACCTCTGAAGTCTCCCCAGGTGAGCAGATCGCCTCAGAATCCATCCCGTCCTGGAGGCGGAGGTAGCTGTCGTGGCGGAGCGATTAACCAGTGGGGTAAGGCTGACCTACCGTTTTGTTTAAAAGCCTGGGGTGAGGGAGGCACGGGCCCATTCTGTGTGGTTCTTCCTGTACGTACGTACATACGCAAACCCAGGGTGGGAAATCTTTCTTCTCAGAGCTTAGGATGGGATTTGTCTCAGCTTACTTTAGCTGCGTAATAGGTACATAGGCTCCATTAAGTATCTACGTTTCCTCTTGAGTCAACACTGAGAGATGGGACCATATCGCTCATCCTGGGAGGGCACTCTGTGCTCGACAGGATGAATCATCACCTGCAGAAACCCTTCTCTCGCCATTGACTCCAGAGGAACCCGCATGACTAGATCAGGTGAGACCCCCTAATTTTTAGAAAGCTAAAGCAAAGTGAGATTTATCCCTTCCTTAGTGTCTGAGCAGAGCAGGAACGATCTGGTTTGCCCTGATGCACAGCAGCCTGTGGCAGAGCTGGGACCAAAGGGTGGCATCTCTGAGCATCAGCCACTGGCCAGCGCTTGCGGTGTCTGGCTGAGATTGGGATCGGGGGTGTCCCAGTTCTGGCAAGAGCACAATCCTTAAGACAAAACTTGCAGAACTAGCCACAAGACATAAAGAAATACAGCCTCATAGATTGCTTGCATTTTGACACTCTTTCCATTGAAACCTTCCTTATGCCGCAGCAGGACATGTGAGTAAAAGGCATCGCTACAACCCAGAAAGCGTGCAAGCTGGGATATCGGGATTAAGCCAGGGATCTGTACCACAATCATGATGCTGAACGGATTAATTGGTAAAAACCAGGTTGTGCGCTGGGGATTGGATTTTGAGCACCCTTTCAACTTTGGGGGAAGGAGAGTCTAACGCAAGATTCTGTTTTAGGCCCATTGCTAACAAAATCTGGAGTGTTGCAGCAAAGGTAGGGGAAGGAATGTTTCAAATGACATATACCACAACTGACGAACTCTTTGTAGGTTACAAAGCATTTCCATCTTACCATTTATACATTCAGAATGCTCCAAACCAGATACTGCGATGAATCAATAGCTTTTAAAATATGTCTGGGTTTTATTAATTCATTAGGGGATCTCATAGTTAACCCTTGAATAATCAGCTTAAAAGCAGAAGGCAGATTTACTGGCATACGGTTTTACATGGACATTTTGCTGGTCAAATGCCAAGACGTATAACAATTTAGATGTCCAGCGTGTTTATTATCTAGGATCTAGCAGAGGCTCAAACCTTCAGTCTTGAAACGTACACAGTGGCAGCTCAAGTCTTTGGAGAATATCACCAAACCGGGACGCTTTATCTCATGGACTGGGAAATGTTTTATTCTGTTCATGATGAATTGTCCAGTGAAGGCACTTTACACAATATATTGTACAACTGCTTATTTTGGTGCCTGCTTGTTTTCCTGTTTAAGAGTTTTGGCCACATTTTCATGTTGTATTTCATTTCATGCTTGCTGCAGCCCCCCTGCGGATGGATGAGTGCTGCTTCTTGTCTCATTTTAGAAACAATTCACAGCTGATTAATTTCTGCTAACTCTTCAAACTGATGAAAAAATTGAGCATTCATTTGCAAGGACTAATTCCAGCTTTAAAGTATTCCTAGATGTAGCTTTTTTACTTGAGATTTCATGAGTCTTTTTCCTGGTCGGTTCCCATTCCTTCTCCCATCAGGCACGGTAGCAGGAGTTGGAATGGGAGGGTAGCCTATGACCTGTCACCTTGAATTCTGACCACCATGATATCTGCTTTTTCTCAGACCAAGTGTAGATGACAGGGCTGAAAAATCACCAGGGACACCTTCCCCTACATTAGCTCTCCAGCAGTGACTGCCACCAGTGGAGCTCTAGCAGGGAAGCAATGACAGAAGTTGCTAGAGATGAAAAGTCTGGCAGGGATACGACTGCTAGCGCAAATTCTGCCTGCTCCCTCCTGCCTGCTCTGCTTGCCTGGGGTGGGAACCCAGTTCACTGGTACGCTTAGGGCAGGTGGCACAGGAGCTATATAATCCCACAAAATACTCTCTCTGATGGCCCTGTTTCAAAGTATCTCTTCATCCTGCAAACTGTGGGGAAATGGTTAAAGACAGGAAAATACATCCACCTGCTAACGTAGGCTCTTAATGAAAGTGGCAACGCTATGCTCACCTGAGGCAAGGCAGCCCTGCCAGGAAGCTCTTCCGAAACCCAGATGCAGGTGTTCCTCGTGGTGGAAAATACTGCACTGACCTGAGCTCTGCTGTCAGCCAGCACTACAGCAGGATAAGAGCGGTGAGTTGGAGAGACACAAGCCGGGTGATGGGACGGAAGCTTATCTTTGGTCTGTTGCTGGGGCGGTTTTGCTTGGAGTTTGCGGCTGAGGTCAGCGATTGTGGGATGTGCTGGATAGGTAAGGTGACATTGCTTGTAAAGATCTCAGCATAAAGAATGAAGGAAAGCTGAAAAAGGACATAAGAATAGAGAGAAAGGAGAAAAAATATGGAGGTATATACTTTGTATGGTGTGGAGAAGGAGGTAGGGCAGGGGGCTGGGTCTAAGGGGGTGCCCAAGAAGCCTGCTTTAGCACACAGACCTACAATATCCCAGACATGGGTGTATCTGCTCTTCTGAAGGTAACAGTTTGGGGGGGGAAAAAAACCCCAAACGAATGAACGACTGCATGCCTCTGCTGTGCATTGGTTGGCATCGGTTCTCAGAACAGGTTCTTAGCTCTGACTCTTGTTTCTCTTCTTATTTACCAGATATGCAAATTGGTGACACCAAGCTTGATCTTAAAATTGCTATTCACGTTACTTTCGTTCACGTTGCTTCTAACCACAGTCATTCAGAGGCAGCCAGCAAGGGTGATTAGAAGTTTCATAGAAATCACCATACTCTAAGTGACTGCAGCCTGGATGAGGAAATACCAAAAAAAGCCACTGTACAAGTACAAAACTTAAAGAACAGGACCTTTCTTAGCAAAACATAGCAACGATCACAGTATGGTTGAGGTTTGTGGGGTATAAACACCAAAGCGGTTTCAGTTCACTCCTAAAATAATAGAGATTGATAAGTTTTCTTGCTTAGAAATCTGCTGAAGAGTCTAAGCCTTGTATTGCTGTGGACTTTAAAACACTTCAAACAACAGCCTCGGTACTACAAAGTGCTGTGTGTAGAGCTTAGCTAGCCTGGAAATGTGCTGCCCATAATCCTATCAGACACTGTTAAACCAATGAAAGCGGCTGCCAAATTCTGTGTCAGTGGGTCACAGTTCAGACCAGGTTCCTGTGAACATTCTTCTTGAATTCAGTGCTGCTGGGAGATTTTGGACACACAGCTTTACCGGCTGATACCTTCTCTTCCTAATGGATCCACTACAGCAAACGCAGCAGCAGTGCAAACTATTCTGCGTTGCTCATCTAACGTTCCTTGGCCAATGTGGAGGGGTAGCCAGTAGCATTAGAAAGTTTGTACCACACCCATCGGAAAAGATGCTTGCAGGCTTTGCCTGTGGATCGATATCCGTTGGCAGTGAGGCAGAAACCATCCAATTCGTTGTATGCAAGATGGGTAGTACGTATAGACGGCAGTGACTTCTGGTCACTAACGTGTTGGGTGGTGACCCGGAGAAGTCGCAACCAGTTTCCTGAGCCAGCAGGACCTACTGGTGATTTTGCCAAAGACTGCTTGGTTGCTGATTTCCAGCAGTGGTTAGGCTTGGGGGTTGTACTCCAGAAAGCCCCAGGGTTGGATGAAATGTGGACCTCTCAGTTGCTAACAGATGGAAGTGAATTTACATTGCTTTGACCTAAAGGTTAGTAAGTCACTGAAGTCATCGCTGTGTTAGAAGTCCTTGAAATTCAGAGTGCAAAGTTTGTACCCATACCTGGTAAAGTCACGTAGGGATGGTCAGAAGGTACCTGACTCTCTTCCTTTCTGGAGCTGTCGTCTCCATCCTGTCCTAACGCAGCACCACAGTAATGGGAAGACTTCCCTCTGCTGAGCTCAGGGCAGCATTTCCCGTCAGGACTTGTTAGATCCTGTTACTTTCCTCTCCTCCACCTAGGTGAGATCTTACTGTGTTTGGGGTGCTGGATTGCCATTGCCTGCTATTGGGACATCTGCAGAGGCAGGGCATTTGGGCAATAGGGAACAGACCAGCACCAAGCAGGGTGTAAGCCTAATTCAAATGTGCAAATCGGGAACAACGTTTTGCATTGCTCAGAGAGGGTGTGTGTGTGTGTGTGAGAGAGGTTTAGAAGAAGTTTTTCATGGGCTATTCATCTTTACAGCAAGTTCCTTTCCACTCTCCACCTACAAGTCCTTTCACTCAGCCCATTAACCTGATTTCTTCGAATCCCGCTTGTGGCGTGATACAGCTGTTTAATAGTAGCTGTAGCTGTAGAGAGCTGATATTACCTTGAGATTACAGGTGTGTTCTTATCATCTGGTAAGCCCAAGGCGGAGTTAAACTGGAGTGCGACTCAGAGGAACTGAAAGTGGTCTGTATGCACTCATTTATAGTAAATGAGAAGTTTGCTGAAAGAAGGTGGATAGTCTGTGAGTCAACACCTTTACCTCCTGTCCCGGTGTGTCATACACCGGTATCTGCTCGGCTGCGCAGGAAGGGCTGCGTTCTTGTTCCCCGTGTGACTATGAGAGCTGCCAGCAGGCAGGGTACCACTGAAATATGTACCTCACCGGGCTGTGGTCCTCGCCCGTGTGACTGTACGTGGCAGGGCTGCCGGAGCTGGGTGAGCATCCCGCTGCTCCCCGCTCTCTGCAGCACTGCCGTCCTGCTGGTCCTGCCCCACCTGGGGGCTGCCGGGGTCCGGGTGCTCGGCTGTCTCCAGCTTTCCTGCTTCTCCTGAGATCAGGAGTGTTAACCCGGAGCCGCTTTCCTGAAAATAACGTAGGGGAATAGCTCAGCGCATAAGCAGCATTGCACAACTCGTGTCCTGTAACACGGTCCCGTGGTCAGAGAAAAGCCACAGTGTACAGCTTTTTCCAGCCTATGGGAAAAGATACGCGTCCCCCAGCCAGAAAGGCCGAGTACCGCTGCCTGATGCACCCTCAGCCCGTGCCCGGGCCAACAGTGGAGCTTTTGGGGGAGATGAGCTGTTGCGCACCAGCTATAGACTGACATTGCTTTGCTGGGAGCAGAGAAATGGTGATGTGCGTGCAGTGGATCAACAGATACGCGCTAACCTTTTCTGCTTTTTAGCTCTGCCTCCAAGCAGAAAATTCACGTTTTGCTTTTTGCAGTCACAGAAATGCAGCTGGCTCGGCCAGGGCCCATCAGAATATGGTTTTGTTGACTCGAGATTATTCATTTAGCAGATTTCCGTTGGAGCTGCTCACAAAAGTGGGAATTGCTGGGTTAATCTTCATAAAAGATAGAAGAATTGGCAGCAGAAGGAATTTTTTGAAAAAGCAAATTAAAGTAAAGGAAAGAAGCGGGTGTGAAGTAAATTATTTGCAGTGGAGTGTTTTCCTTTCTGAGCTAGCAGAGAATGTAAGGGTATTTCCTGGGGAGAAGAATGTCACATTTAGAGGTGTCCTTCCTTTGCTAATAGAGGTGAAAATCCCTAACAGTTAAACATTTCCAGCTCCAACATGCCCATTACTGGCAGAAGAGGCTCTGTGATTAGTATTTGCTGGCCCTTTGGGCCTTCGGTTTAGTTCCCACATACATTTAATTTGCCGCAAAGAACAAAGTTGCAGTACAATTGATCGAGGAAGCTTTTCCAGATTGTGTTATTGTTTGGCATGTGTCTGAGTAATTCCTGCGAAGAAGGAAACATGAACTAATATAACATATTTATCGCACAGCTCAGAATGCTGTGGCCGCTGCCAGAGGAGATTTCTCTTCATAAACCTGCCTATTGGATTTTTCACATGAGAAAAGATTTTTCTAGGTGGCGACTTGGTTCAGCGCCCTGCCCCGTCGGCATCGCTTTGAGAGGTCCGGTGAGCCCTGGGGAGCAGAGCGTGCCGCACTGCGCTTGAGGCATCCTGAGGATCTTCATGCTACAGCAGGAGATCGGGTCCAAAAGGACAGAGCAGATGTAAAACTTCTGGTGGGAAAGGGTTAACAACGTATGAAATGAAAACAGAACAGTGGATCTCTGTCATCTCCCAAGTCTGGGCAACTAGGTCAGGGCATAGCCTTTCTGGGAGAGTCTTGCAGTCTGGTAGACCCCCAGGTATTTGGTATGTCTCTTCATTCCTTATAATGCAAACAGAAACAGTTTTTTTCTGTCATTATAACAACATTCAACTCGGAACTGGCTTCAGGACCTGAAGGAAGAGGTGCAAGGAGGTTCTTTGGGCGTCTCCCAGATGTAGCTGATATGTTTATTTGAAGAGGGCAGACACGTACCTGAAGAGGGGTTTTAGAGCTTTTGGCTTTCACTGCTTCAGCCAGCTGCTCTTTCTGGTGGGCTTGGACAAGTCTACCCTCAGCTCAGTGTCAAGCCTAATTTGCAAAGAAAGGGCAAAATACTTACTGTTTTCCTTAACGAGCAGGTTCTGTATGTTCCTAAGTCCCTCATGTCTTGCAGCAGGTCTGGCTTTGTTAATGTAGGGAGTCTTGAGAGATGGCCTTGCGCAACCTGGAATGGCACTGCTTGAGAAATGTCTCCTACATGAGGTCTCCGGTACTTCTGACTCCCTTTTGAGCGAAGAGCATCATGAGAGAAGTTTTTCCCTCAGACCTGGAAAGCGTAACCTCTGGTTACGCTTGCATTGTGAATGTGACTGCGCGTGTCTGTGTGCGTGCAGGGGAGCAACACCCTCAAAACGTCCGAAGTTGAAGTTTGCATTGAGCGTATGGAGGTCTCCTATTGAAAATAACCCTTGCAATTTAATGCGTTCAGCAGAGCGCCGCACAATCTGCAGAGCTTCTGTCCCGATCTGGATGTCCCTCTGACTGAGGTGCTTTGGGTGCTGAACTTACGATTGTGCCCATTACAGAAAGATCATCAGCCGAGAGGTCAGGGCGGGAGCCGAATGGTGACGGGTTTGAGCGATGTTGATATTTGGAGGCAGGACTGGTTCAGATTCAAGGTTTCAAACACCGGGCATGGAATGTGCAAGACAGTTTTTAATTAGCCTTCAGTCCATTGTAGTTCTCTCATTAATCCTTCAGTGCAACTAACCTTTGCAGTAGGTGAACTTTTTCCTTTTTCCCTTGTCACACATCTAGGTCCCGCTTCGTGCCCATTCTAATTACTAGTGAAATACAGCATCTTTATGATGCCCTGGTAGTCCAGAGACTCCAGTCCGGGGCAGGAAATTCCCATCATTAAGGGTTTGCTGAGCTCTCTCTCTCCAGAAAATGACATGTACTAATTACATCATTTTGATGTATATGATACCCAAACCAAACATGTTATAAATTAGCAAAAGCTCATTTGTTTCATGAAAAGTATTGTTCTTCTTTTATTCAATGACCTTTTTGTTCCTCTACATCCTGGACCAATCAAGTGCCGGTGCAGTCGCTGACTTCTGAGCACAGACAATAGCTTATTCCGTCTATTCTGTTCAGATGACTGTAGGAATAGGCAGTCACTTTGTCATGTGGAGACTGGAGGTTGTATAAAACCCTTTTTCCCACCATTTAGAGAGAGTCTGAATCCTGAGAGGAAAACCCTGTCATAATAATAATAATAATAATCCAGAAGCTAGAGCCCATTGAAGTTTTCTCAGCTTTATGATTTGGGTGGGGTTGGAATGCAGCCCTCCCCAGCTGAAGCTCACTTGAATTTTAAGAGCCGTAGCATGGATTGGCTTTCTCTACGTTTCTAGCAACAGGTTGTGTTTTTTTTCAATGAGCTTTATATGCAGTTTCCACAGCGAAACTCCGGCGCTCGCGAAGGCGGCGGGTCCAGGGGCTGACTGGTGCAAGGCCGTTGCTCTCTCCTCTCAACCCTGCGGGATGGGGAGGTCCCTTTCTCCTGTGCGCTTGTCGAGCGGCCCAGCACGACGGTCCTGGGCTGGACTGGATGCCCTCTGAGCGGCTGTCATGCGAACACGCAGCCATCATCGGCCACCTTCCCAACGCTGCGGCGTCTGTTGCGTGTTACCGAGGCATGGCAGAGGGGCTCTTCTCCAGATAAAGCATCCTGTGGGAAATTCCTCTGGGAAGGCGCCGGGCCGGGAGATGGAAGGAGCAGGGTGATGGGCGAGCTGTCACCGTAGCAAAGTTCCTTAGATACCTTCTGTAGGTGGCCTTAGCGACCAGCACCCTGGGACTGGGGCAGGGGAGGCGTGCTGGGGAATTGCAGGTGGATGGTGGCAGAAGCCGCCGCTGTGCCGGGAGGCTCTGCCCGGCAGCGTTCCGTACCATCCCTGCACCGAGGCACCTCGTCCGCGAGATCCCTGTGGCCAGGCAGAGAGGAGCCGTGGTCCGGCGGGACCTCTTGGGCAAGGTCAGGGCTCGTAGCAGCCCCTTGCCGTGCCACGGGGTCCTACGGAGCAGGCAGGGACAGAGTGAGGAGGGAGCGGAGGCAGGCAGAGCACTGAGACCTCTGTAAAATCCCAGGAACGGCAGCAGCTCTCCAGTGCCGCCAGTATCGACAGGAGAAGCACCGAGACACAAACTGAGAGGCGTTACGTGTGTTTGGTGGGGCTCGGAGAGGGCTGAGAGACCTCATTAGCATCATTCATATATTTCTGAGAGGTCATTTAATACCGTTCTTCTTCCTACCAGCCCTTTTGGAAGCCAGCGTGTACCATTCACAACAAGTGTTTATCTTCCAGTTTTAAAGACAGACGTCAGAATATTTCCCTCCTTATTCATGCTCCATCTTTTCTCACAGCCCAATTATTCGTGACATCACCACCTTTTCCTCCTCAGCCCCAGACACAGTGTTTCTGTGGCTACAATTTCCTGGACAAGAGTTTCCAGTTTGCATTGTTGGGGGGGGAAACAGGAGGGGAATAAAAAAAAAAAAAGGTTGTTTCGTGTGGAAACATTAAATGAGAAATGCAGCCATGGAAAACTCAGATGCGCGCACACACATGCACACACGCAGAGAGAGCAACAACAACAACCACCAAGGTTATTATAATTAATTTAAAATCTGTTTAGAAAAGGGTTCCTTTCATGTTGGACGGGCTCTTTAAGTGGCTCAAGAAGTATGAAAAACAGGAAATCAAACTGCCTCATTAGGAATTGACTCTGCTCAGTAATTAGAAGCTAGAAAACAAAACAAGGAAAAGCAGGTGGCGAGTGAGCTCCAAGCAGGCAGCTATTGTATCATTTCAGCGTTCTACGGGCTAACAACGTTATTTTTTCAGAAAAGTGTTACTTCCACGGAGAAATGATTATGAGAATCATCCAAAGTTTAATGGGAAAGTGCTGCTTGCTCAAACTCAATACGGAGGCTGCTAGCTTGCCTCAGCCTGGGGTTTAATTCATAATTAGGCGGTATTTTGCTGCATTTAAAAAGACAACTCTGTTCTCCAGCATTGACTGCTCTCCTGCGAAAATCATGTTAAAAGTAATTACCAAGCGATACCATATTTTGCTGATACAATCAGATGAGATAACCCTAGACATTAATATCAATTATATTTTCTAACAATAACCTTTGCTGAGCAAATGCTGCCAGTGATGTCCAGCAAATATCTGTTTACGTTTTAGTCATGCTAGAGTAAGGCTTTGCTTGCTGTACCCGCTTACTCCTTCAGTTTTTCAGGAATGTGCTTTTTGCAGAGAGCTCACTTCCAAATGCCACCCACAATCACTTGCCAAAACTGAATTTGAATAGTGTGAGCAATAGTCACGCCAGGGATGGGTGATGGTCGCGGGGCTTTCTGACTCATTTCACCGTACCCAGGGAAGGCACACCTTGCAGAAGGCAAACACCTGTGGGGAACAGGGATAGCTCTTTATTGATCTGTAAAATCAGTTTGTAAATAAATCAAATCTTTTCCCCAGAATTAACTAGATGGAGGCAAAAGATCTAAAAAACCAAGGCGAACATCACCGAACTTTTTTGTGTGGGGAATAACGATGAAGGAAATGGCTTTCTTCGCATGGCTCTCTCGCGGGCGGAAAATAGAAGCTACTTTTTTTGTATGCATTTTTTTTTCCAGTGGGAATTTTAGTCCAGGTCTCTAAAAACAACAAATACTAACCGATGATAAAGCATGAGTATTTACCTACTGTTTACTGCTGACATCCTGTCAGGATATGGTGCGGCTGAGCCAGTGTGTTTCGGCTCAAGATGGGCCCGGTGACTTTGCAGGATGAAGCCCTTGATATGGGGAATGTCGATCGGATGGAGGCAGCAGAGCCGGGCAATTTAATCCCCTTGCCAGCCAGGCGCTTCGTGGCTCCGTGGTGGTGTGTCCCAGCGGGCAGCCGGAGGCTGCGGCCAGGGGAGAGGGCAACCCTTCCCGCGGTGCCCGCAACGAAGGGTTAGGCATGGCAAGCTGAAAGCCAGCTGCAATCAAAGCAGGTTCCCTGGCGTAAACAGGGTGTCAGCAAGATTAAAAATCAACCTTCCTGCGGATGAGCGGAGCCACGGGGCCGGGGAAGAGCCGCGATCGGCACCGGGCTGGCTTACGCCGAGAGTGGCACCGCGGGAGGGACTGTGGCCGCTGCGGAGGTTTGCGGCCTCTGGCATGTTTCTTATCCTTGTAATGAAACTCAGGGGGATAAAGAAGGAAGGTTCTGCTGGGTGTATTTGGGTTTCTGTGGTGAGCGGCCGCCAGCCCACTCCCCGCAGGGATGGTGTGAGCACGGCCGTGCCCTGCCTGCGCCCGGGGTGGGTGGGCTTGGGGCAGGACGTGTGTCCCAGCCATCAAATAAAAAAAGAAATTCTATCACTTGTTATAAATAATGACTCCTGAAGTCACTTATTCCTTCAGGCAAAGGCTTCCAGCAACTAGGAGGGGACATGGCGGAGCCTCCACAGTTAAGAAGGGAGCTCCCTGCCGCTTGCTGTCAGCAGTGAGTGCCTGGCCCTTTTCTGCACACAAGTAGTCCGTTTTGGGATGCTCCCTGCCCTGGACAGGCTGCTTAGGGAGGGAGAGGTTAGAGAGTGGACGGAGAGGTTCACAGCCGGCCCAGAACTGTCCTGGGCTGCACATCACTGCCCGTGGCTTGCCTTGGGTGGGAGCTCTGTGCCGGGCAGCTTTTGAAATCAAAGCCTGGGCTGCTTTTCCGTCCTGAAGACAGTTTTCTTGTACAAGGTGGTAGGGGCAAATCCTCTGGTTTGTACGTGAGGAGGCCCCTGGAGCGTAGCATTAGCACTGTATGCAGCACAGACAATGCCGTACGTTGCTTGATTTTTCTATTAAAGAGCTTCTTGCTCCCAGCCAGCAGACTGGCACGATGGATCGGTTCCCTGTTGGTGGAACACGGGCAAGTGCTGTGTCTGGTGGAGGAGGGAAGTTGCGGGAGTGTCCCCTTGCCAAAGGGTGCAGGTCGGCATCAGGAACGTTCCCAGATGCCCATGTGCTGCCTGCTTGGGTGGGAAATGTGCCCCTTTCACCTGGTGGCTGGCTCTGGGCTGCTGGGAGCCACCCTGCTGAAAAAAAGGGACCTTGTGCCGGCAAGGAAGATCAGATAGGTTGAAAGCACCACAGACTGTCAACCTTCCCTTGACGGAATGGCCCCAGAAAATGTGGGTGTGGATTTGACTGTGCTTTTCTCTCCCATCGCCCTCTTTGGGGGATTTCCTCTGGTCAGCAGGCTTGCATTTCTTTCCTGTTGTGATACGTGCGTTTGCTGCAAGGCTAGAGGTTTCCTTACCGGCACGTTGAACCCTATTCCTAGATCTATTGACATTTACTATAAGTGCTTGAGCTGGGCAAATAATCCATGAATATATGTTGACATTTCTAAATCCATTTGCTTTGGCTAGTACTACACCTGTCTAGGGATTACTCTTTGCAAACATTCAATGGACTGACTTCTGCCCTAAATATTCACAGAAAGCGTCTTTCAGCATCTCAGAAACCAGGTTTGAATCGGGCTTACAAATGTGTGAGGGTGGGAACTGCCTCCCTGTGTGTTTATTGGAGAGCAGATATAATTTCATGGCTCAATTGCCTGATTGCAAGCAACCGCGTTACTTAAAACCGAGGTAACTCTAACACGGGCGGCCTTCGAACCCTACGTTGCTACGCTTCATCTACATGGCCAAACATTAGAAACTGCATAAATCAACATGACAAATGAACCTGTGGAAACCATAAATAACTTTAAACAACAACAAAAAGCTCCAAATACATCAAATGTGGATAATTTGCTGGGATCCAGAAGTTCTAAGCAGGCACAGCTAATGATTTCCTGTGGTTTCACAGCGTGGTGGCCGAGAGAGGGACGCGGGGGGGACGCCACGCCACCTCCCGTATTGTTTTAATCAGGCTCTTGTAGGTGGAATTTGTGAACTCATGAGAATGAAAGTTTCCCAGCCCTGGCGGGGATCCAGGCAGAGTTTGGGCAGACATTGTGCAAACTTCCCCGTGCATCTCCAGGGGCTGATTTACCGCAGGATGAATGGGGACCCCGAGCCTCCCCACTAGCGTAGCCCGGCATCTCCCGCATCTCCCCGTCGCAGGGTGGGTGAGCGGCTGGGCTGCCCGTCATCGCGGCTCTGCCTCTTTCCATCCCTCCCTTCTGCGAGAGGAGGAGGTATCGCTCCCTCTCGCAAAGCAGCCTCAATCCTGATTTGCATCAGGCTTGCTATTACAGTCCTGGGAACCCCAAAGTTGCTGGATTAGGTTCTTTCGTTGTTTTTACACACGTCCCTTTGGGGCTGAGCTGAGCTGTTAAAAATAAGGCACTAGAAAGACAAATGGTTTCCGGGGGGGGAAGGGAGAAGGGAAGAGGCTTAGGACAGCTGTAAAATGCTGCAAGGTTAAATAAAACATTCGACTGCTTGTGTAGTTCTTCCTCGTGTTCCTGAAACCACTGACGACCTGAAGAAGCTGGAGGAATCATTCTGCTTGCTGTGTGTGTTTTGTTTTTTTTTTTTAAACTTGTTACACAAAACATTGTTTTTTCAATTTCAGGAAGTCTCTTGATGCCCTTTGGTTGATTTTGTTTTGCTTGTTATCTGGACAACTAATATTTTTTCCTGTTAGGGGGAAAAAAAGATTTTCCCAAGCAGATTAAAGATGTTTTTTAAGCATATGAATGGTGACATGGTTCACTTTCATTGCTTTGTTTATTTTTAATAATGAAAAACACCTTAATTTATCGTAGCAAGACGTCCATCCTGGAGTAAACCTTGAATTGAGTTTTCGCTTGTTGTTTCTGATTTGTTTGTGGCTTCTTATCTAAGGGAAGGCTGCGAGTGTTTTCTCATGCTTTTTCTGAAGTCGTGGCACGTGACAGTTTTCTTCACAGCACATCGATGTCCGCCGGACAACGACAGCCACATTTGCGAGAAGGGCCGACTTTATTTGGTGGTTTTGAAGTGATTTGTTTATTCTAAACCCATTGCAGTTAGCTTGAAAACAGTATGTCCTCCAGCCTGATATTAAGAGGGTTGTCTGAGGTGACCTCAGTTCTTTTTAAAAAGAGTAAGAAAGAAATGGGCTCTGCGAGCGAGGTGCAGGTCTGCAAAAGGGCAGACGAGGTACAGCCGACCAAGCTTGGTTTTGGGAATGAGGAACCCGGGCACCCTGTCCCTTTCTCCTTTGCAGCTTAGGTTGCTGTCTAGTGCTTTGCAAAGGCAGCGACGCTCTTGGTGCCTTCGGGCTGGTGGTCTGCTTTGCACCTACGTGGATGTGAGCAAGGCGAGAGGAAATCGGGCCGCTGGGCTTTGAAGGAGAAAGGCTAAAATTATGAAGGGGATGGGGATGGGGGAGGGAAGTCATAATTGTACATTCTGGGTATAAACCCTAGAAGATGTGCTGTGCACCACTGGTGAGGGGGTGCCAGAGGAGCCCCGTGGGGATGTCCCTCCCAGCCACGAACCCGCCACCTCTCCCAGCCTCTGGGGCCACGGCCAAACTGCCTGCGAGGCCTGAGGGCAGCCCGCACCCTACACGGGGGTCTGCCAGACTCCCAGGTAAGCCCCGGTGCCGCCGGCGGGCGCGGCGTCCGCGACTCGGCGAACGGCCGCCGCGCTCCGCGCCGTCAGGCGGGTGTAGGTGGGCAGGCGGCCGGCTCCAAGCACAACGCGCGTCCCCGTTTGTCCGCTTACCCACCGGCGCGGAGGAAACCGCTGGGGCTGTCCTGCCCACCGACGGCACGGAGGAAGCGCGGCCAAGATATTTTTCTTGGCGCTGGGACCTCCGGCGTTATGGGCTTGCACGTGCCGCCCTGACCCCAGCGAGCTGCCTTCGCTGGCGGCCGCGGCTCGTTTCCTCCCTGCTGCTCCTGCAGTTGGGATCCGATGTGCGTGGGTCGTTTTCAGCGTTATTCTGCCCAAACTGCGCCCCTTCTGTCGCTGCTGGAGTCACTAGTTTTTAACGCCTTCGTGCATTTTTAACAACCTGCGCAAATAGTAACTCGAATGCTTACTAAGGATCAAAAGCACAGAGAAGACCAGAAAATCCCACCTTCTGGAGAGAAGCACATCCTCTCCCTCTCTGTTTTATCTGAGTTATTTGCCAAAAGTCCCTATGGATATTTACATTGTACTCATCTCTGCAGTGATCTGCATTTTCTTAAGCCAGCCTACATGCGTGAGGCAGGTTAATTCACGCTGCCCATTTCAAGTGTCCTGTAGGTAAAAGGCAAGTTTGGGGAGCAGATGTAGATGAGCTTTGCAGGGCTTACAGGAGAGGGACTTCCAAAATGAGAGCTCACCTCACTCCACAAAATGCCTGAAAGCAGAATTCAGCTTTTGCCTTTCCTGACTATCTCATAATAAAACCGGCTGTGCGTCTTGAGCAGGTGCTTTCAAGGAAGAAAACCGAAATCTGTAAGCAGGATTATGGCACAATTTCAGCAGTAACTGAAGGGATCTGGGTCTGGTTGTGAGAACAGCTGCACCTAGAGACCTCTTGGACAAACAGCTGGACCAGACCCAAAGTAGGGCTCTAATTGCCGCATTATTACGTTAGCCACCGAAACATGCAAGTTGTTGTGCACAATCTCTTTTCCAAACAATGGTGGTATGGCTACCACTACTTTTATAAGCTCTTACGGCAGCGATGATGGAAAAGTCCCGGTCAAGACTGGAAACCTAGGGTATTAATTTCTGCACAAATGGAAAATGAAGAGGGACAAATGTCGGAATCAGGCCGTGCCTGCCTGTGTGCGCAGACATGTGCTGCCCTCACACAAGGAGGACACATCGCTCCTGTCCAAAGGAGACGGCATTCCGGGAAGAGGGCCTGACAGCAGGATCCAGCTGGTGACCATGCCAGGCCTTGAGGGCACTACGGGGCTGCGGTGATGTCCCTGACCAGCCTCACCTGGGGCTTCCCTACTGTATTTAAGCTCAGCCCAGGGCCCTCAGCTTCTTAACCTCTCAGCCTCTTAACCTTCTTGTCTTAACCTCTCTGTCAAATGCATTCGGAAGCTCGTGGCCCTGTTTTCTACTGCTGACTCATCCAGCCTTTCGTTTGTTTGACCCCGTGGCAAGTGTGGGAAAAAGCTGAGGAGGGAGCGATGGAGCCTGGGTGGATGGGGGAGAGGGATGGAGAGGATGCGAAGGACACGTCCCAGGTGGCGAACGCCTCACTGGAGTCTCGCTGCTAACGCAAGCACTTAATTAACAGGTTTGTTCTACAGCGCTACTCATCCTCAGAAAAATGGACCGCTTGTTTAATAACAGGAGCACAAAAGTTGGGGGAGGTATGGCCAGCACTCCAGGCACATAAAAATCAGAAAGGAAACAAAAAAGTTTTTGATGAGGTTTAAATGTGGGCCTTGTAACAGTGCTGGGAAATGATGAAACATCCTAGGCATCCATCATTACCCTGATTTCAAGACAATAGGTCTGAGGGCCCGCTTGGTGCAGGGTTAGGTCAGCCTTTCCTGCCAACTTTACAGCCGCGGTGAGCTGTGAGCCCAAGGAGCCCCGTACCAGGGGCACAAGAGGAAGCACCGGTGTGATGCGGGGAGTCGTGTGGATGACAGCTGGGTTGGTAACGCACAGCCGGCAGCCGTGAAGTGCAGGTCCTCTTCCCGGCTCCTTCTCTACTCGGTGTCTGTAGCTGACTGGTTCAGAGGGATGGCTTTGCCCGCAGGACCCAGGCTGACGGACCGCTCCGTTGGCCCAGGCTAGCGTGAACCCTAGAGACCCAGGGCAGAGACTTGCTGTGCTGCTCCCAGCACTGGTGTAGTTGCACTTGACCTGTCTCTGGTCCCTGGTTTGTTAAGCAAAGGTGATTACTCTTGCCTTTCTCCCAGGGCTGATGAGCTGTTGATGACTATAATCTCATTTGCTCAGTGCAGCAGCATCACTCTGTGTGGACAGGGAGCTCTGGGCATTGCTTGCCTTGGCCAGTGTTCCCTCATCTCCTTGTTAAAAGAAAAGCTTACTTCTTGATTCCTCCAACTCCCTCAACACAAACATACGTGATATTCCACAGTGAGCCATGGCTTTGCATTGCCACCTTCCCAAAGGGGCGTGGAGGAGTGCCTAGTCCAGAGCAAGGCTCAGCTTTCTCAGTAGGATTTCTCAACACTTTACTTGTGCTTGCCATATACCACTGCTCACAGTAAATGAGTGACTTTCTGTGTAGGATGCTGTGACAATTCTAGCCTGGCACTCAAAACACGTACCCTGAAGCCGGCTGGCTTGCTGGATGACTAGGTCGATCTCTTTTCCTCCCTATCCCTCCCTGTGATTCTTATTCCCTGTGCATGGTGCTTTGAGTGCTTCGGATGGAAACCTGCACAAGGAGTTGAGCAGCTACCACGTTTCCCCTTTTGCTCTGGTGTAGGTAGCCTCCAACACAGTGATCCCCATGTGTACATTCGGTCCTGACCACTGCACGATGCCCAGCTCAGGGAGCACGAGGGACACCTCCGAGATCAGCACTGCATTCGCTCTGTACGAGGCAGGCAGAGCAAGAGAAGCTTTAGCCAAAATTTTCTCTTCCATGAAAACCACCCACAGGGCTTCACAGAGCTGTGTGTGCGAGCGTGTGTGTCTAGAGACACAGGACGCGTGTTCCCACTTTAGCCATTCAAGAGCAAGAGTGTAAATGGGGTCCCCAGGGAGCCCTGGCTGCCTTGCTGCTGGAAGAGACACAGCTGCAAAGCATCGTTTGGGAGGAGAAAGCGAATGTGGGAGAAATGGAGGAATGGAGGTTGTCTCAGTTGCTTTTAAAAAGCTGGTAGTATTGAACTCAGAGCTACTGTTTTCTGCTGTTTGATTTTGTGGCAAAATCACACGGTGAGGTCACTGATCACAGCTGTAGAGCAACGTCGGTTTTAAGGATGCAGGCCTATGACTTATGATTCTGTGAGATCAAGTAGAAAGAAAACCTTGACCTTGAAACGGGGAAAAGCCTCTAAACTCTCAGACCGGCTAACTGCAAAAATAGCCAGGAGAGCTAGGAAAAAACTTACCCAAATATATTCCAGTATGTATAAATAGGCTCTCTTCTCCAATGTTCTTCACTACAAAAGGAAATGTCATGTTGAGTCAACTTGTGACCCAGATGAAATGACATGTATTTGTTTATTTTACTTATGCTCCTGTTTACAATATGTTACACCTGGTGGACATATTTTTGTGCATGCTGTTGCATTCCAGCATCAAAATTATCAAAATGGATTTTCGTATTTGCTGCTCAAACTCTGGCTGAGGAATTGTGTTTCTGGGTATCAGTCACATAAATGAACAAGCTCTGTGCATGTGTGCGTGCGCGCTTGCTAACTAAGAACTCATCGCTCTGCAATTTAAATCTAATTACGCATGCAGAATAGTAATCAAAGACTTTCTGCTTTTTCTCAGCTACATGATTTTAAGAAGGAGGAGGAGATGGGTTTGCTACTCAGACCAGTTCCAGGAAAATGTTCTGGTGGACCCTACAGAGACATTTTAACCCTTTGCTTTAAGGTCTATTATATAAAAGACACTGTAAGATACCAGTCCAAGGAATATCTGGGATGCTCCTTTTCATCCTCTAAGTGTGCTTTTGCTGCTCTGGACAGGTCTTGCAAATACTGAGTGTGGACGCTTTGGTTGACGGTGGATTTTGTGGGCTATGGAGAGTGCTTGCCGCTTGGTGGCTGGCCGTTCCTGCAGTATGCTTGCTATATGGCATTCTTTTGGACTCCTGTTTGGGTGATGTATGCCTCACAGATGGGGATGCCTTCTAACTGCTTGGGAATCATCGGTAGTTGTTTGTAATGCGTTACTTTATTTGATAAGAAGCTATTTTCTCACTAGCCACCTGGATGCTTCCCATACAAACTGCACATGCGAGGGTCTATTCATGTTGGCCTACACAATGGATTTCCTTTCCGTGAGCATTCTTGGAAATAAAGCTCTGCTCTCTGAATGTTTGTGAATAACAAGGTTTATGGATTCCACCTAAACAAAGCAATGGTTTTAGTAGCAAGAACATTTGTGGTTATTGTTGTGCTGCATTTTCCCAGCTCCAGGTTATTTCAGCAGCCCACCAGCGGCTCCAGCTTTTGTTTGGGTGTTAGCACATATATACAGAAGGGTTGGCTCGGGAGAACGTTGCAGGACGGAGACCAGAGCCCTGGATTGTTTTATTGCAGGAATCGGATTAACTCATATGAGCTCATTCTCTGCTCTTCATTGCATTGTGTTTGGCAGTTCCTGCAGCATGATTGCATCTAGGTTAAGTGGCATTGTTCTGGAGTCCAGCAGGGAACAATCCTGTATTGACTAAGCGTGGGGGAAGGACAAGATGATCTCATAAGTTTTCACCATTTTTGGTACCTGTGCTTCACTTGTATGTCCGTTCTTTTAACTTTTTTTCTCTGCCTGAAGGTGGTAATTCTCCATGTACAACAGATGGGATTGCTCCATGAAACAGAGCAGCTTGGATCAACCAGGCTAGTGCATTAGGCAGAATGACTTGCCCTCCATTGACATTGGCTGGGAGAGACACTCATCCTGATTTGTCCAGCCATAAATGTTTGTACTTGTCAGCGCTCTCCTGCTTCCCACCACCTCCGTTGAGTGCTGCTCTCCCAAGGGGAGGTTATGGGAAAAGCCGCAGTGGACCAGTGTGGAAAAGCCTCTGACTGTCCTAAGTATCACGCAGAACTTGGAGGCCTGCATCGTTCAGGCTCACTGAGGTCTGTATGAGTCTCTGCTGAGCAGAGCTTATGCTGCACGAGCTGCCCTGGGAGTGCACTTGGAGCACTATCATTATGGACTTGGAATTCCCTGGAGAAAAAAATGACTGGTCCAGACTAACAAAGGTGTTTGGACAGCTAATGTCAAAGAAAGTCAGCTTCTGACATTGTGAAACTCTGGGTCTTGCTTTCTTTGCTATTGACACCCAAGCACTCTCTTTTAAAAGCCATCATCGGTTAACAGTAACATGCAGCTTTCATTGAACATGTTGACCGTGCATCACAGATCTCAGTACAGATCAAACAAAAAGACTTGGTTACAGGCCAGGAAAAATCTGCCTTGAACAGTAAAAGTAGGGAAGCTTATTTTTGACTTAGAGGTGAAAGGAACTGAAAGATCTCAATTTTTTCTCTCCTCCCTGGAAATGCTTCCTAACCTTAATGGTGAGGCTGTTGTAGGAGCAAGAATGTGAGGACGGAGGAGAGTCCTTCACGTATCACTCTTCCAAAAGCAATGTTGGGCTTCCCCCAAAGAACTGGAGTTTTCCACATGACTTGTTGCTGGTGATGTGTCTCCTCGGTTGCCCTTTTGCACTGAATGGGAGCATCTGTAGCTCTTGTAGGGCAGATGTTACGGAGGAGCGGACAGGCGGCGATGGCCCTGGGACAAGTAGGATAAGTGTTGGTGGGGCAAAGGGTGTGGAGTCGCTATGTGAGTGCCTGAGCTGTTTATACGTACCCAAAGACTGCTCAAGCTGCAGGAGGGGAGAACTACCCTCAGATGTGTCAGAAACTCTGATCATCTGTCTGTTCTGGTGATCTGGGAAACTGTGATCTGCACCCACCACCCTGGCGGGACCGGCGGCACCTGGATCTCTGCAACTTTGAAGCACATAAGCTTACCCCTGAACCTTTTGGTCACGAAAGAGATGAAGTAAGCAGGAGTCTTTCTGTTTGACTTGGTTGGAGGCAGCTGTCGAAGGCGGATAGGCTCCTCCAGTCCTGAAATTGTTTTATAGGAAGAACTTTGTTTGCCACCAGGACCTCCTTCCTCCATCTCAATTTCCGTCTGTCAGCATCTCTTTCTGTACAAATCCCAGTTGAGAAACAACCAGAATGGCTTCATCCCTGCCACACACATTTTATCACAATCCTGTTTTATGCCGTACTTTCCACATACCTGTGACACTCAGTGTCTAGGTGACATGTGGTGTGTGCCAGGGGCTGGCAGGGGTTCCCCTCCTGCCAGCTGCTGGACAGGAGTTTGCATAGGTCTCCCTGCAGCCGTGTTTTGTGAATCTGCACTTCTGTGGCCCATGTGCAGGTCAGAGAAACATGCCTGTTGGTCAGAAGGAGCAAAGGCCCCTCTGGGAGCTTGCTGGATGATGCAAAGCAGGGTAAATCTAGAAGGATGGTAAGTCGTGCTTGCCATTACTGGTTTGGACTATTCTAAGAGGACTTGGGTGACAAAACTCTGTCCCTGGGCAATTTTAGAAGGATTTTTACTTTCTGCTATGGCAGTGGCAAGCTCCTAGGATGTACCATCTCGCTTGTTATTGGAAACTACAGATGCAACTTCTCACCCATTCACAGAGGCTTATCTAGCATGTGTTTAGCTAAAGGCATCAAAATACTTCTGAAAGGAAACCAGTGTCATTCCCATGCTCCAGTGAGGGAAACTGAGGCACCAAGCGACAAAGTGATGGATTCAAGGCCACCTGAAGACCAGCTGCAACTGGAGCATTAGGTGCGCATACTCTTCCCAGTATGAGCCCCCATAGCCTCACATGGCAAACCCCAGCACTCCTCCCCCGCTCGGAGGCGGGCAGGGAGCTGAGCTTGTCAGAGGCGTTCCTGCAGAGAGGGAGAGGCAGGTTTCCTTGGGGTTGAGTATAAAAAATACCCTGGCAATGAGCAGTAGGTGCTGCTGCACAGGCATGTCAGAGAAAAGTCTGTTTGTGCCAAATACATTGGAGAAATTGTTTTGGAACGGTTCATTGGTGTGAAGATACGGTCTCAAAATAGTGTCAGGAGCAGAGGAACTGTAGCGATATGCTGGGGACGTGCCAGCTGTCTGCATTAGAGAGGAGGGCGATAGATTAGGAAGGAACATGGGTGCATTTACTCCTCCACATTTTTCCCAAAATGTCTTTTAAAAAATCCAGCGGGAGAGGACACTGTTTCCCAGCCATGGGTGCTTTTCGTGACCGCACTGAGGCAAGGTAGGGTTGTACAGCCACTGGGGAACACGACAGAAATGCCGTTCCCCATGGGGCTCCCTCATCTCTGGTGGGCATCGGGAGGTGGATGGAAGATAGTGGATGGGAGATGGGACCTTTGGACTATATGGAGCTTGAAGAAGCAGGTGAATCCTGGGGACTTGGGGAAATTTCTGGCCCCTTTCCTGATTGCTCAGGTGGGATCAAGGCATGCTCTGGATGTGGGTGAGGGGAAGGGCTGTAACCAATAGCCCAGCCTTGGGCACACCAGTGCCCTTCCCATGATGGGGAGATGTGGCTGGGGGAAGGAGTGGGATTTAGAGGTTGCAGCCCCCCAGCCTCCTTCCTCCAAGCTCTCCCTGAACGCTCCCCTCGTGCACAAACACACACTCCTCATTGGCAGCGTGAGGCTGCAGCTGCCAGGAGAGATCCAGGCAAATCTGATAATAGCAGAGTGGGGGGAAAAAAAAAAAAAAAAAAGCAACCCAGGAATGAAGAGAGCCCTCTGTCATGTGTGGGTTATTTTCAAAGGGTGGCATTGCCGTTTTCCCAGGCAACAGCAGGCTGCGAGGTGACTTGTGTGGGCAGGTGACCAGGACGAAGAGGAGAGCTACCAGCTTCAGCCGAGATGGGGATGCCGTTTACAATAAACAGAAAGCTATAAGAGAAGGGAGGGATGGCGGAGAGGGAGCTGGAGGGATCTCCATGGAGACACTTAACCTGCTGCAACGGGTGCCCTCGGGGATTGGCAGTGACCAGGTCCTTAGGAAGAAAAGCGCCTGGCACAGGCATGGCAGGATCCTCGCTGCACGCGCCGCCAGCAGCGAGGTGGAGCTTTCCAGGCCTGCTATTCAGCACACAAGAAAAATGGCATTGAAACGACATTAAGGTTGGGACCCAAGCCATAGAAAGCCAAGAAATTCAAAAAGCGCAAGCCAGCTGTTTGCTTTCAGCAAGGAGGGGGAGTGGGCAGAGGAGAGGGAGGGCAGGGAAAGGATGCTGCCATTGCCTGGGCTGACAGCGCGGTGCCTTGCCTTGTCTCTGAGGGTGACAGAAAGTATCCTCTGCATTTATACTTGCTGTTATTATTTTGGAGCAATACCTGAGAGCGTGAGAGATGCGAGAACAGAGAAAGAGACTTTGCTGGAGGATAAAGAACTAGACGGTAATTTTGTGATTCACCCCGAGGAGGGTACAGCCCCTGTTCCTCTGCCTGGGGATATGGGCAAGATTGCTGCCTGCTGCCTGCCTGCTCTGGACCTCCGGAGAAGGCCTGGACTAATACCTGCGGCTGAGCTCTGATGGCTTTACTCTGTGGCACTGAAGCCGAAGTTCCTCCCTCCCTCCCTTTAAAAGTGAGGACGTGTGTCCTGGTGTGCGTTTCACCCGTTCGTTATTTGGGTTCATCCCCTGTCACTGTCACTCCCTAACCATCCTGCAGCCATCGCGCTCTGCGAAGGGGAGAGGGGTCTGAGGCTGTGGTTGCTCAAGGGCAAGACTCAGGCTGCTTACTTTAGGGTCTCAGAGGGTGTCTGCATGGTGAGAAGACCAGACTCTTGACCCCAAGCTTACTCACAGCCAGTGCTCCGCGGGTGCACCCATCATCCTTGGGTTCAGATAGTCACCCCTGCTTTTCCTGAGGAAAGCGGGTGACGCTACCAGCTACTCCTCCTTTCCAAGCTGCGGTGCTCTCCCGGACAAAGCACGAGCTTCATGGCCTTAGAAACAGAAGAGACACGGAGCAGCTGTACTCAGTAAGCCGCGGTGCTTGTCTGGCAGGCGCACATCTGAGCTGTGCTGCACTCGCATTTGGGACCATCCTGCTTGAAGGAGGAAGGGACTGAGGGACGTGAGGCTGCAGTTTCCATTTGAACTGGTGCAGGAGGGTGAAGGGAAATGACAGCACGGATCCGGACCTTTTACCTTCTTTTCCTAGAGCTGGAGTGTCAGCAATGCATACGATGAAGTGATGGTATGGGTTGTGCTCATGTGCCAAGTGATGTGTCACACAGAGATGGAAACCACCGAATCCACCTAGCGTAAACAAAGGAAATGGGGAAGTGATTTACTGTAAAATTAATAAAAATGTGGTCCATCTCATAAGGGAAATGCACAGACCACACTTCAGGGTTTGGGAAGGGTCAACAAGACAGAAGGGGGAGCAGGCCAGAGAGAAAGGGTTCCTCTGCAGCTTTGAGCTGGACTCATCCAGCACTGTCACGCTCTCTCATCGGGAACGGTGCAGCAAGCCCAAGAGGACAGCCCCGTGGAAAGGTGGCTTTCCTTCACACCCTCAAGTTGTCATTGGGCTCTGCCTCTGTAGGTGAATTAGAGAAGGACATGATTCTTCCCCTCAAGATATGTTTTTTAATCTTTTCAGTGACCTCCTGGTATCAGTAAAAGGGAGCCCCAGGGACACTCGTGGCCTTTCTCAGGGGATGATGCTGGTGGAGAAACCACCTCTGTGGTGTCAGTCCTTGCTTGCCTTCCTCCTGGGCACAGGGGACAGGGGAGCTGGTTTGGGAGCACACTCTCGTCGTGTGGGGATGCGAGAGCCAAGGGAGCAGCTGGCTGGTTGGTGAAACTGGCCAAGCAGAACAGGAGTCATTTCCCTTTTCCCATATTCCCTGCAGGAAGCGGTGGGGTGTCAGCAGGTTGCGTGAGGTTAAACAGTCATATCTGAAGTGTTCCTCTGCTGTGGCGTGTCTAAACCTCTGCAGCCCGTGCCTGGCCCTGCACACTGGCTGTTGCCAAGAGGGGTGTGAAGAAAAGCAAAATACACAGAGGAAAAAAAAAGTAAAAATGATAAGGGAGCTGCAGGGACAGACACTGCCCGACTCTCCTCTCATCCACCAATTTATTTCTCCCGAGTCAGACAAAATTTCTCCGGATTTATTCCAGCGGAAGTCAAAAGGGGACTGAAGCCCTGAGAGAGACAATTACAATAATTAATTATAATTTGTATACTTTGCTGGTAGCTTGGCTACATGATGTGTAAGTATAAACTGGAGAGTTTGCAAGATTGCGAAGAGGATATGTTGAGGTGGGTGGTGGAGGTGAACAGTTCCTCCTGACATCTGACATGCAATGTATGGGACACTTTCAGAAAGAGAAAGGTGCTGGTGTAATTTAAAACTGCTCTGGTGGAACTATTAAAAACTGGAGTCCAAAGGAGTATTACTGGGTTGAGACTAAGCCACTTTGTCTCAAGATATTTTCTGTCTCCAACTTATAAAATTCTTGGTGCCAGGAGGTAATTGAAAGAGTAGACATTCGTTTAAATGTGCATAAGACAGATAAAGATCAGGGAGGAATTGGGAATAATACTCAGCCCAGCCATTTATGTCCCTTTTGTGCTTTTAACAGGACACTCTGGCTCTTCATCATCCTTCCCATTGCATTTCTCCCCCTTCCCACCGTCCAAATTCCACCCCTTAGAGCAGCCCTCAGCAGCCCTCCTGCCACATGGAAACTTGCAGTTCAAGATAAAAAACGAACACACACACACACGACAACGCCAAAACCCAGGTCCTTTTGTTGCTTTGGTAATGCCTGTGGCTAGAGGACAATCAGATCTCACCCTTCAAGGCATTCTCTGGCCAGAAGAAAATTGCTTCCCCCAAACCTGCCATTGCATAGCAACAAAATCCTTCAAGTACTTCCCGAGGGAGTTTCCCTCTGAGTCCCAGGTCCATCAGGCGTGGGGCACCAGCACTAGCGGAGAGACGGTCTGAACAGAAGCAGCAGTAGGAGCTGCCCTAAGGACTAGAATGGCTTTTGGAGGGCATGAGTCTTGACAGTCATGTTATGTAGCCCAGATGTCCCCTGATTTTCAAATGTTATCTTTGAAATCTCCAACACATCTTCATTCTTACCACCATGACGGTCCTCTAGGCTCTTCCCCTTTGGGCTATTATGAAGAAAAGCTCCACAGGGGGGACAAAGAGGGATGAAAGAATCGCCAAATTTGAATGGATAGACTATTTCACGAGCAGATCCGAAGCAAGAGCAGTAGGCCGGTGGTTCAGTGGAAAGGCGTCAATCAGGGGATGTAATCAGCAGCTACCTGAATTGCTGATTTGCATTTCCCCGTGAAGAGTCACTTTTCCAAGCTCTGGCGTTGCATATAACCTTTAAAAGTGACAAAGTTATGTAAACCATAAATGATTAATAGACCAAAGAATTTTTACATTATTTTCAACACGATGTTTCTTTTATGAAGCAATGCCAGCTACTAACGCAGGCACAACTTCTTCTGAAAATGCTGGATAAATGCCTGCTCTTACTGGTTTTTCACACAGCTGGAAAAAAATTCCTCGAGTGGAAAAGTCCCTGGGTAGACAGTATATATCAAAAAAGATCCTCTGTGGGTGCCGTATGAGCACACACATCTTCAGAGCCTTTCCCAGAAGCAGGCTGGACCTGGGGAAGGTGCATTTATGGGGGACCTGGCTGTGCAGCACTTGCCCAGAGGTCCTCAGCAAATGGTGGGGCAGAGCTGGGCTGGCCTTTGCTGAAAACAAGAGCTGCTTACAAGTGGCCAGGCATTGTGTTCACAGAGGATCTTCCACTGCAGGCACACCTTCTCTTGAAGGACATCTCCTTTGGTGCTTTGGAGGCAACCTGACCCCTATCCAAAAGGTCTCCCTGCAGCTGTGTGGGGTCATGCTGCTGTGGTACCCTGGGATCATCCATGCCGGGGCTTCTTTTTTCTCCAGCAGGCTTGGCCCTGCGCACCGTCCCGCATCTGTAACGGGGAACGTGGCATCACAGATGTGGGCTTGCGGTGCGCGTCATGGGGAGGTGAGCGGGTCCGTGAGGTCACCATGCCTGCTCTGAGTTGTGGGGCAGCTGGGGCCATGGGACGGACTGGGAGACAGTGGGATCTGCAATGACTGCCTTGGGCAACAATAGAGATGCAACAAGTCATGAGTCTGGATCTGATTCGTGTCCTGCCCTGGGACGTGCTGGCTGTGGGCTGCCCATGCTCAAGCTGTAGGGAACTGTTCCCACCAGGTGGAATGATTCACACAAGCCGTCTTTCTTTTTCTTTTCAATTTTCACCCTCTTCTTTATTTTCAGAGTCCGCACAGTACCAGAAATAGTTTTGTTGAAGCATTTGGGTAGCTCCCTGACCCAAAGAGGCTTGAAGCAAAATTTGCTTTACTAGTTCAAAAATAAAACCATTGCTTCTGAGGCACAGGGGAATAGATGGGAGAGGCTATCTTTAGTAGTCTTAATGCATTCTAGTCTTGTAGTGGTTTTGTTCATATAAATGTAATTTGGCATTAAATATGATTTCTGCACAGTGTGGAAAAAATGGACACTAGGATTCTTTTTCGGTACAGAGAACCTTAGATTAATTGACCAAAAATTATTGCTTGCACATAGTCTTTTATTTCCAGACCATCATATTTTCTAAAAATATACGCAGGGCCCTGTGACAAATTGTAATGGCTCCAGACTAGCTCTTGTAATGAAGCTGAGGCGGTCTGTTGAGCAAATCAACTATTTCATCAGCCTGTATTTATAAAAACCTACACTGTAGTATGATAAATTCACCATCTGGTCACTTACCGCTCTACACATCTGTATTGTATTATTGGTTTAGACCGTGATGGTGGGATTCATCCTTTTTTTATTTAGTGGATAGGTGTTTAGTCTAAGTAAGTCAGTTGTCTACGCTTCCTGGTAGACCATGGAGGCATCTTCAAATAGCAGTTTAACCTCTCCTCCCCCTACTAACACCATTTATCTTGGGATGGGATGAATTATCTGATGGAAATACCTCTCTTTCTCCCTCCATTGACTTTAGAAAGTGCAAAGATGACTGTCCTGGACCAGACGACAACGCAGTAAATGGGCTTGGGCTGTATCAACATCTCCTCTGGTTCTGCATGCACTGACTATGAATATACGAATACAAAATATGTCTGTTAATATCCGCAGAGATGAATGCTTTAAATGCACCCAACTAGGCTCAGACTGTCAAAACTGAAAGCCTATAGCTAGCAACCTAAAGGCTTTATTTAGATATTAAAATAAGAGCCTGGCTCTCGAACTCAGTGGAAATGTTCTCACTAATTTCTGGCTGTGTTGCCCCCATTTCCAGGGGTGCTGTGCACTCACAGTTCGGCTGCTAGTGGAAGGAGTTGCCTGAATAAGTATTATGGACCAAGGAGTCTGGATCTGGCCCCATTGTAGAGTAATTTCCTGGCAGTTTTCCTTTTGTTGTGTCTTACAACGCTGAATATCTCCTCAATTTTCTATATTTACTTTCCTTCCCTCCTTTTGTGGGGTGCATTGTACAAGGCCCTGGCTATGACAATGTCCTTTTGTTTCAGGAAATGCTCTGAACATCGTGCTAGAGCAGTTGCAGTTGCTGTTCGGTGCGATGAGGTCATTTCAAGAAAAAGGTTTTGCAACATGTGCAAGGTTTGTTTTGCCTGGCGACAGGCGGCCAGGTCTGGGAACTCCAGTCAGACAGGGCACACGGGGAAATGCTGGCGAAACCTGTGCAATACTGAAGTCTCCTCAGTAGGAGGAGTGAGCAGAGTCCCTCAAGAAGCAGGTGGAGTCCATGCATTCCTCAGGAGCACGGGGTAAGGAAAACCAAATTACCTGGAAAGCACACAGCACGGAGCAGAGGCAGCTTGTGCTCTATGGGCGATCACGGTGCCGTCCACTAGGAAACAACTGTCTCAGTAAAATACAACGATCAAGATACATTTTCTTAAGATATGTCCGAGTTTGATTCTTGCCTTCCGTCATCAGTAGCCATTTAAACAACAAAATGTCTTGGCGGTATCCTTGTTCTTTAAAACCAGTAAAGGCAAGGTTGTGAGCACTGAGTCCATGAGTATGGCTGCCAGGGATCTTGTCTTCTGTGCTCAGAAAGGTTGTCTTAAAGCAAAACTAATCAGGCAAATATGTGGCATGCAAGCCTGGCCATAACATGGAGGATACTGAGCGCATGTGGCCCATCGTGAAAGGTTCCTGTCCTCCGTGGGGCATTTGTGGGAAAGTCCCACCTGACTGTGACCCCTGCTTCCCTCCGTGCATTCACTCTGCCCATGCTGGCCGCTCAGCTCCTAGCTCCGTCAGTAGCAGGCAGGTTTTCAGAGCTGTTTAAACACGCCATTAAATTACACAGGCCATTCAAAATGCTGAATTTGCTGTGGCGGTGACTCTTACCCAGCCTGTAATTTCCATGAAAGGAAAGTTCTGGTTTTATCAAACTGGTGCTTGTCCTGCAAGGCACCGTGCAAGAGTGATCAGCCCCACAGGTTGAGTGGCGATGCTGAATAAAAATATGGTTTTCCCAACAATGAACAAGACGACAGACACATGGATAAATCAAACTGGAGGTATGTGAGCACATACTAAGTCTTGACTAGATTGAATGGTGCATTTAATGAGACTTACTAGAGAGTAACACATTATCTCGTGCCACTGAGGCAGGCAGAAACTTTTCTTCCTTGTTTCAGCAGTCTAAAACATTACATCTGCAGTTGTGTATTCTTCTAAAAACGTGGCCCATGGGCTTTATCTGAGCCCATCTGCCCAAATTTGCAGTTCACACAGGCAGAACCTGGATTCCCACACAAGTAAGTGCATCCCACAAGCCACCCTGGGGCTGTGGCCACATAAGGTGCGACAGAGCTGCCAGCGATGCCTACTGCAGGGCTTTGACCGGCAGAACCCGTCACTTTCAAGTTAAAGCTAAAATAAATATATTGTGATGAAGCTAATCAACAACAAAGCCAGCTTCTGATACACCTAAAAACCAAACCAAGCCAACCGAATTTGGAGAAACCCAGAGGTTAAGGTACAGCCTTATTTGTCTCCGGGTTTTCCATCTGGATCAGAGAACTGAGATGAAATGTCACTTCTCTATGAGAAACTGTGCCTTCCTCTGCACCCCCAACAACAGTAAAGCAAACAATGCTTCGCATTTGTTGCCAAATCCTATTGTAGCGTAGTTTATTCTTGTCTCTGTGAATGCACTGGCCTTCTCCGTGCTTCCGCAGTGCAAAGTCCCTCTGCTAACAAAGGCACCAGCACTGCTGCAGGCTGCCCGCCAGCAGCTTAGCACCCCAACATCTCATTTCTTATGAGCAAGGCTCAATGTGATGATGCAATAAAACTGCAGCTGTCTGCTGCAGGGAGCCCAGGGTCTCTTGACTGCAGCTTTTCCTGCATTGGTGCACAGTGTTCCAGAAAAGCCAAGTGCAGGCTCTGTCTTGGTGCATTACCGTCAAGAACCCCATGGTGTGGACATGGGTGACTGGTCAATACCGCACACTGGAAAAGGACCAGCTTGCTTTTCCCGTATCTCACTTCTTAGCAAATCCAATTAAAACTTGAAATGTTTCCATCAACAGCCATCTCAAAAAGTTTATGACTCTCCAGATAGGCCAAGGAACTTTATAACTCACTCTGCTAAAAAAGTTCATGAGCACAGACAAAAATTCTGCATTTGTCGCAGAAGTTTCACAAATAACAAAATTGATTTTTATGCATCTGTGGGGTGAAGTGAGATTCCCGCACAGCCTGATCAGTACCTCGGCCAACCCTTGGAGTGTTCCTTTAAACAGCTCTCTGAAATTCCCAGAGCCACTGTCTGAAACCAGCACTTTATTGTGTGACCTTTGCAAGTTACGGTAGTATTAGGCACTGGGCCACTCTGATGCAAGTTCCACGAAACCTCAGACCATTTCTAAACTTCCATATTGATATATTTCCTGGTTCCAGTGGTGCATAAAAGAAACAAATCCGAGAAAGTCCCGCTCTGGATTTTCCCTTGCTCTCTTGTGAGTCTTAAATCCATCATGTTATTCATTAGTAGCGCCCGTGCTATCACGCAGGTTCTATCGGGTGTCCAAGAAGAGCTGCCCACCTTTCACTTGCTGATGCACTCGAAGCCCAGCAAGGAGTAGCTGAAGACAAACTTCACCATACTTCCTTTGCAGGGGTTCCATCGCAGTGACACATTTCTTTTGTATCTCATTGTCTGTACATGGCAGGAGTTGATCATGTAACATTTTGTCCCAGTTCAGTTTCCTGAGGTGCCTCTTCATCGGTTTTATATTGAAGAAGGAGAGCTCTTATCCTTCCCCCTACCCGTGCCTTTGCAGGTATATTGCAGGTATAGTCTTTCGGCCTGCATAAAACATCTCTGATGCTGATGAGCTCACTCAGAGGAAGACTCCTCCTGGCAAGGGATCCTTTGGGGCTGTAATCTCTATGTAGAGCTTCCTCTCCATCTCTGGAACTCAGCAGATAGCCATATCTTTGTGTCCTGAAGACTCCAAGTAGCCAGATTAGCCCTTGTGAGCATGAGTAGCCAGCACAAATAGTGACCAGTCTGGTACCTAAACGGCCCAAAGTGTGAAAGAGCACAAATCCTGCAGTTCTGCTGTGTGCCCACTCATATGTGGGCTCATATAATTCAACCACTAATGTCTTTCAGGCATTAGTGCCACATCTTTACCCTTAACTCCTTCTTCCTTTGCACCTCTGGGTCCTTCTCGACAACTTTAGGTCTCAGGTCTCCTGTGGTGCATCTTCTTCTGCGGTGCCCCTAGTGGAAGGGGTCCATAGAAGGTCCTCCATGGCATATGTGAAGTTAGGTGTGATGAATGAGGACCTTGCTTACTACGTCCTCACCTGCTTGGCGCTAATGACTCCTGAGCTAAGTAGGTGGGTGAAGAACTGGAACAGCCCAGCCTGAAGCTCAGGGAGGGTTAATGCAGCTGCACGTGTCTGGCAAAGGAATATGGTAGCAGGAAGAGCCGCAACGGTGACACACTTGTGCATGGAGGACAGATAGGGATGGAAGTGCTGGGAGAGGCCATGCTGGGGCTGAGGCCAATAGGCCTTCGCTACCACCTCATCTTCCCTACAGGGTCAGACGTTGCCACAGCTTTCACCACCACCAGTGTTTAATGACTTGAGTCCTCTGCAAATGAGGAGGTGGGGAATGGGAAAGCAAACAAGTTCTTTTTTCACCCTTTGTACGCCTCTTTGACCTCTTTCCTCACCTTTCTCCCGAGCCTCACCTTCGTCTGCAGGAATATCTCACCACGGGCAGTGACACTCCTTGCCCGACTTGGGCTACACGCGGTGTGTGAGATGTGCCGCAGCCACCACCGTTTTCCTCTGGGCACTGGCTCGTTGTAGCTCAGTGTCAGGTGGGAGAAAATATCCCTGGGAATGCACACGCGGTGGGCGGGCGGCAGACAGAAGTGCTCAAATAGTACAAAAGACAGATGTTGTTTGCACACGATGGAGCCTCCGGGCGCCAAGTGTACGGTGAGCACCGAGGACGTCTCGTTGGCACCTCCTTCTCGGTTCGGGAACCTTCTTAAACTTTCCCTACATCACGTCTGAGGCCAGCAGCTCTCTTGTTCCCTTCGTTCCTTCCCTGCTGTGCGGCTCAATGCCATTGCTGAAGAGCTTTTCACTTTGGCTATTATGGGAGTAAATAGTAAAGTATTAAAGGTTTGCAGAAGTCTCTATGTTTTCTAACTCCTCACTTCCAAACAAAAAACCCCTATGAAAACCTTCTCAGTGGATATGTTTTTGTTAAAAAACTGCCTTTGACCAGTGTCCAAAACAGCAACTCGGAAAGAGAACAGTTCGACATTAGAAGTGAGTGAGTACAGAGGGCTAGGATTAGTGCTGAACGCATGATTTGTGGTTATTAGCCAAGCACACTTATGTTGTCTTACAGTCTACTAGGCAACCCCAGATGTCTTTGCTTCTTAACTTTTCACAGACAAAACCGGACAAAAAAAGATTTTAAACCCCGGATCCCTCTTTTCAGCTGTGGAAAGCTTCCTTTTTGGGCTGGCGTTCCACCGAGTGCTAGCACTCAGATCTCTCCCTGTCCGAGGGGAGCGGCGGAGCACCAGTTCACTGCTGGCCAGGAGCCGTGTGGGTCCTCCTTGCTTTGGATGTACCTCACCGGGACTCAGCCATACACCGGAGCAGGCCCCTGCGGTGCACGGGTATTGCAACAGGATGGGTTCTCTCTGAATGAACTGAAGCTGTGGTAGGAACCGAGCTGGAATTTCTCCCGGAGTTTTCCCAGCCTGCTGCTGAGCCCTAATTGCTCCCAACAGACATCGGTGCCTTGGAGATACAGTCGTGCGCAACTAGTTGTGCATTTCTTTGTAAGTATTTTCTCTCGAAGTGTCTGATATTTACTACTTAAGTTGTCTGTTTGTGGTGCTTGGTTGCTTTCATCACATGGCGTTGATTCTGTTCCCTAACCGGAGGAGCAAGCCAGCTTTTTGAGCAAGATTTCCCAGGTTTTCAAACAGAAATTGGTTTCCATGAAGGTTTACACCCACAGTTTCAGTGCCGGGAAGGGTCTCGCTAGCAGGACTCAATCACAGGACTCTTTCCAAACTCCTCAAGGGCTCAATGCCAAATGAAACAAACCAAAATCAAACCAAAATCCCTTTTTTTTCTTCATGCCTTTCCAGTTAGGAAAGGTGGGATTTGCTACAACCTATGGACTTTGCTGCGTGATTCCCCTAGAGCAGGGAGGGGTTCTCTCCCCACCTCAGCTTCCCCAACTGCCGGTTCTTCCCTCCTGGCTCTGCCGTTCCCTTCTCCTCCCCCAAATGCCCATGACATGAGGCTCCCTGTTTTTCCTCTCGCTCCACCACCCAGCCTTCCCTCCCCGAAAGGTCAGGCGCTCTGAAGGCAGGTGCCTCGTGCGCTCGGAGGGAGCGCGGCAGCGCAGGGCCGTGACGGACAGGAAGCCTTTTGCTCTAATTAGTCTTTGCAGAAGTTTGGCATTTCTCCTCGGAGCGGTTTCCCCACTGATGAGGAGCACGTATCCAGCTCTTCCTTCTCACCTCGCACGTCCGAGCCTCCTGCCGTCTCCCGCTGGGCTGCAGGGGCTCAGTCCTGGATCACGTTGCTTGGAGGAAGCAGGCAGGGGATATGTGAGGAGATAAACACTGTTTTCTGACGCTGGGAGGGATTTCTTTCAACTCGGCCACGTTCGCGACCTGAACCTGGATCATTTTTGCTACCCGCTCCCCCTCGCCTCCTCCCGCCTGGCCCGGACTCGCCAGGCTTTTGTCTGGTTAATCAGTACAACTCCTTCCAGGGCTTCCTGGGGGCTCTTTGGCCGCTGGGTTATGAAGACCCATGAGTTCATTGTTTAAATTAAGTTCTTCTATATGGAAACACCACTGGTTTCCCATATGGTCTTGGCAAAGCCACCATCCGCTCCCCACCTAAATTAAATTTCACTAATTGAATTAGTTACCATTTTATCAGCTGCCGCTTTGCAGTAGTTTGCGAACCCCCGGGGGCCCAGGCCACGCGCAGTCAAGAGCTTCCCCACCTCACTCTCTCATTTATCATCGTGACAATGCGCAGTGCTGGGAGAAGCAGGGGGGTGGAGAGTACCCTGCCCTTCCCAAGCATCCCAGCCATCTCCGAGCATCCTAATGATTGACCTCTGTGAGCGAAGCAGCCCTGCGCTGACCCCGGGCTGCTGAAAGGAAGCATTCTCCCCTTTGTAAAAATCCCCCTGCGACGGCAGCGTGGGTCGGGCTGAATGCAGGAGTGTCAGAAGGGAAGCCCCGCGCGCGGGCAGCGGCGCCCTGGGACGTCGCAGCTTCCATATGCCGGGGGACTAATAGAGACGGGCCTGGGCTCGGGGGACAACGCCGCCCCGCCGGCCCGCGGGCGAGAAAGGCAAAGGGGGGACACGTGGAAAGGGACGGCCCGAAATGGGTCTGCCAGCGTCTGGCAGTAGAGCGTGAAGCATATCACCTGCTCCAGCCACCCCCCCCCGCCCCGCCGCTCCCTTGCCTCAGCAGGCACTGGGGGCTCGGCTATTGTTGTATCCCGGTGGGATGCTAGGGATGCGGAGCGGGTGGCGGGTGCCCAGCACTGCCACGGGTGCTTCTGGCCGCTGGGTTGCACCTGGCTGCTCAGGGCCGTGGCCGGGACCGCTTGGGGAGTGTTGGCTCTCACGTTACAGCTTTTGGGGGGGCTCGGGAAGGGGGAGAAGCGTGTAGAAGCCTCATCACGCCGTGTTTCCCGACCCGCTGTCACCGCAGCATCGTCTCCTCTCTGCGGGGGAGGAGAGGGATGTGCAGAAGCAGCAGGCAGGCTGGGGATGTAACCCTCTGGACTCAAACCACGAGGAAATGCTTTCTAGGGACACTTCAGCACTGCGTAACGCTTAGCGGTGTGGGAATCCCTCTGTGATGGAAACCAGGGATGGTAAGGCCAGCAGGGCTGTGAGGGCTTAGAAGGCTGAGCTTATCAACCACACCAGTTTGCATTTAGAGCCCTTGCTGAAGGTAGACACCTTCACCTAATTTAGATGCTGCCAGACCTGAGTTTGCTTTGCAGATGAGGCAGAGACCTGCTGGTGGTGGTAATCAAGTTAAGTATCCGCAGGATGCACCTGAATAAGAGCCACTGGCTCCTATAGCCAAACTCCACTGCTTCCAAGATAACCTGTCAAAGGGTGACCTGGTTTTCCTCTGTGGACATGGAACGCAGAAAGCGCATAGACGCCCGTGAAGGGAGGGAAGCCAAACTCGAGAACGAAGCTGCTACTCCGGTGTTGAGCAGGGTCAGCACCCTTCTGCCCAAAGCCACCCACCCACTTGCCTTTCTAGGACACGTACTTGCAAACAAAACCAAAAAAAAAAAAAAAAAAATCTGTTAAAAATGATCAAAGCTGAATGTGCATTTCACTAAAGTCTGGCTAACACCCAGTGTATCATATGTCTTTGATAAAATGCCGACTCCTTTCAGAAACCCTGCAAGAGTGTTTGAATATCTGAGAGAAAACAGTCCCAGGAGCACTCACCAGTCTTTCATGCTCAGCAAGGGGTTGGTGCTTCATTTTTTAGTACTAGTCACCAATTTATGCCCCCTGACCAATTTTAACATTTCCTTATAAATCGTCCAAAAGATACATATGGAGGTCACAGTAACAAATGAGTCAGAAAGTGTTCAAAGCAGATTTCTTGGATAGGAAGGGGGATTTCTCTGAGCTGATTACTGGTTTCACCCTTCTGAATCATGCTGTAGGCTTTCACCTGGCTTTCTGCTAAGACGTATCTATTGAATCCCATTTTTTCCTCTGCAAATAGACTTTAACAAAGATCAGGTATTGATTTTCAAAGCAGACCATGAGTGCATCAGTGAGGTTATGAGATGATGAACAGAAGCTGTGAAAATGTGTGAGAAGTCCAGCACTCATCAAAGGCACTACAAAAGCAGGAGGGCTGAAACCTCAGCATGGCCCAGAGGATGGATCTACCAAAGCGGTGGGGATGGCAATATGGAAGCGTCGCAGCTGGTGAGGGATTTGGAGCAGCAACTGCAGCACCAGCATGGAGGGGAGGGTGTTGGGCCAGTGGTGGGAGCCGGGAGCTGGGTTAGAGGGAACAGGGACCTGGGGAGGGACATCTGGCTGTGGGGTGCTGAGCAGGGGTGGTTGGGACATGAGGCACTAAGGGGAGAAGGTGCAGGATGTGTACTCGGGGTGGTACTGGGGTGTTTAACGAGTCTGCCTAACAAGAAACCGTTGTGAACCAGGGACGGACATGGCCTCTGTGTCCCTCACCTCCACCACCTTCTAGTGCATAATATGCAACAGGTTTAAATGTGATCAAATTTACACGCAATCTCTGGACACCCTAGATGCATTGTTTTCGGCCTGTGCTGCACCTCTGCTCTCTCCCTGTCCATGCAGAGCTGGTGTTGAGCAATCCTCCAAATGTTTACTTTGCTTTTGGAAGACAATGGAAATTTACTCCAGAGCTTTACCTCATCGCTGCTGGGACATTTGTGGGCAGCAGCATTTCCAGCACCGTTCTGGTTCTTTCTCTGTCTGGCTCCTCCTGTACCAGAGGCAGCTGGCTTTGCAGCAGTGGGTTTTTTTTCCCCCAGTTTCATTTGAATCCATTGCCTCCAGAACTTCTGTGAAAACTTCGTTCGCATCTTCTTCTGAATTTGCATGAGCCAAAACGTTAGTCATCGAAACCTCCTCTTCTCCACACTTAACAAAAGCTCTCCTTTTCCATGGAGGAGCCCTGAGGAGCCAGGGGCTCTGCATGGGATCACAGCCCCTCTCCATCTGGTGCTGGCTGCTGGGCACCTCCAGGAGGGAGGACAGACTTGCCAGCATCCATCCGCTAGCTCCATCTAGTGAGAAGACTACCACGGTGTCCATCAGCATGGGGAAGTGGGGCCAGGCTCCCCACACTTCCCGTGGCCCCTGGCAGGATCACCCTGGCTTCTCTGGGTCCTCAGGTGTGTTGCGCTGGAGGATGCCGAGGCTGGCTGGGAAACCTGTGGGCAGAGAGAGTCATTGGGGCTGGGGCCACAGCAGGAGGTGGAGAGGAGGTGCAGGAGCAGGACAAGGCACCGTGTGCTGGCCCCATGGGGTCCGTGATTTCCCTTGAGTGAGGTGTGAGCTGGAGGCCAGAGTGCTCCTTCCAGACCTCTTCTCCCAGGATGGTGCATTTACAGTGTGGGTGCAGAGTGAATATGGTCTTTACACTGGTCTTGAACCTGCTTTAAATTGGCGATGTCTTCCTGCTTCTTGGCACCACGATTTTATGGCCATCAACATCAACCACGACATAGATGCCGGCACTAGGAAGTTCATCTTTCCCCTGGACTGGCTGTTGAGGCCAGAGAGAAGAGTGTGGGGAACCTGAGTCCACATCACCTGCAAGAGAAAGATTGTGCTTTAGTGTGAAACTCTTTAGGTCTACACAGGTTGAACGGTGTCCCGGTCCTTTTTATAGTAGGTCACCAAACACCACCACTGTACAGAGTTGCCTTTGTGCTATCCAGGGAAGACACAGTCTTTCCTTTTCCACTGCTGGCACTTGTTCACCTTTTGGCAAGCCACGTCCTGCGCAATGCCCCCTCTTTCTCTAAGCATATGAGGAGGAAGGCTCCGAAACTGATTTGTCTTTTACCTTGGCTGCTGAACTCTTTGGGTTCAACCATATTGTTCGTCCAATCTCTAGCTGAAGTGCATGAGTTTTAAGGTGTTCTAATAGATGATAGTAATTTTAAATTCTGCAATAGCATGACAAATCTGAGGTTAAGATTTGAGGCTGGGACTCCTAGCATATTCTTGATTGCTGCTGTTGGACAAGATTGGTGGAAGCAGGGATTTATCTGGGATTTCTTTTCTTTGTTCTGTAACTCTTTGCTTTAGCCAGTGGATTCCTTCAGTGACCAAGATAAAACTTATCTGTATGGTATTTATTTCTGCCACCTCACTGCCTATTGAACTCATCACTTTCATAGGAATAGCATCTTGAAAGATGGTGGTAATCTGGGAAAAACATGGGAATAATTACAGATTAACTTCTGGGTATGATGACCTAATGTGACTATTTGGCAATAAAAAGGCCTGTATTGTCCTTGTGGTGTGCAAAAGGGGAAATCAGGGTGCATCAGGAGGGCACAGAGTGGATGCACTTCTCTGAACTTCAGTGGTGGGAACCACAATAGCACATTGGGTCTGGCTCTGCCAGCCATGCTTAGAGAGACCGAGGGAAGCTGAAAAATTACAGACGGGTCAGAAAAGAGCTAGAAGAAGAAAAGATCTGCAGTATGAAGAACCCACTTCTCAGTTTAGCAAATATTATACTCCTTGAAGAAGGTTAAGAGGTGATTTTATCTTTGCCTATAAAAATCTAGATCAAAAGGAAGTATCTGATAGAATTGATTTCCCCCCCCCCCCATGTAGTCAGCAAGACTAATATACTCTGCTCGCTGGAGGTTTAAGAATTAAAGCTGGAATAAAGGTTACGTTTTTAAGAATAAGCATAACAATCCACTTCATTTGAGCAATCTGGGGAACTGCAGTGTTATTCATAGATTACATTCCTCTTTGCAACAGAAAAAGAATCATTAATCTTTTCTTTTTTTTTAAGAGCAACATTGTAGTAATTCCTATCTCCCTTCCAAGCAAAAGCAGATGATTTATGTGTGTTTTGGATATCATTCTGTGCTTGGTGCCTGCAACTACAGAGGATGAGACTGTGTGACTCAAGAGGTCTCTTGTGTTTCTCTAGATGTGTTTCATTCCCTCTCGAACAAAGGTATTGGGTTGAACCCTTCCGCAGTTTGCAGATTAAATGGTGAAGGATTTTTTTTCCCCTCAGGCTGTTTCACAGTTTGGCAAAGAGGAAGCCTTCTGCAAAGCTGACCCGCGGCAGCTCCTCTCTCCCATTCCCTCTGCTTGGAGAACATGCTCGGCACCATATCACGAGGCAATGGAAAAGAATGGCACAAAGTCAATTTTGTCTAACCAAATAAGGCCTTCCAACAGAAGGAGGAAAACTGTCCTGGTTCTGTGTAACTCAGGTGCTTCAACCTTGAAATTTCATTTTTCACTATCACCCACTGTTCTTTACCCTGCAGTGTCTCTCCTGCCTGGCTGCCTGATAGACATCTGAGGAAACGTGGCACATACCCTCACACTAAGAGAAGCATTGCAAGAATGGGAAGATTCCAGGAATAGGAAGTGTGCTATTACTCAATAAACATTAAATAACAAAACACCCCCTCAAGCCATAGAAGAAAAAAAAAAATGTTCATTGACCTCTTTCGTACAAAATAATTAAGAAAAGGGTGGATGATTTGAAGACGATTGATGTCCCTCTCCAGTGTGAATACTGGATTTATTTACTGGAATGTCTAAGGCTCACGCTGGAATGAGGGGAAGCAAGAGAGGGGCTTTCCTCCGCGCATACTATAAAGGAGAGAAGTCAAGTGTCTTTGCATTGTGCAACACATGATTTCTGTAACTTTAATTGAAATGTGTGTGCGGGGCAGGAGGTTAGGGAGAGAGCTAGATTGTGTTGATAGGATATTGCTTAGAGAAATTCCAGTTCCTGAAGCTCTTAACAAAAGTATTCACCATGAGGAGGGGGAAGGGTTGGCAATGAAGGCCGTTTTTTTCTCAAGAACTCCCATTTGGAACACATTATGCTCTTGCAACATGGGATGGATAAACATTGTATTAATGATTAGATGGAGACCAAGAGCTGAATTTGTTTGCATTTGATAAAGCAGTTGTTCTATTGACCATATGTCTTTACTCTTGGGAAGAAGTAGCTGTTAAGAGAAAGCACGTCTCTTTTTGTGAAAATGAACTGGACTGCGTGTGGAAAGGAGAAACAGTCATTTGAATTGTGCCTAAAACCACTGACATTTTACCTCTGTGCCAGTTTCACTTTCAGAAACCAGACGTCAAGTTATCAGGCTGAGAGATGATCATTTCAATCTGCTAGGTTTCCGGTGATACACATGCCAAACATCACTGGATCATCATGAACAAGGATCCAATGTTTTGGAAGCAAAAGGAAAAAAAAACCCATACACATATATAAACAGGTAAATATAGAAGTCAAGTATTGCACCTGGGGTGATGCAAAAGTGCAGAAGAGCATCCAGATTTGTCCTACATAGGGATTCCAGCATGATCTACTGGGTCTTCTTCCTTAATCTATCTTTTAATTTTTAAGGCACGGTCCTCAAGTTTTCAGGTGTTCTTTCCAGGTGCAAAATGTTGCTTGGAAGAACCACATCAAAATCGGAGCTTCCATCTGGCTGCCTGGACAGACAGCCCTGCTCCCATTTGTCCTGGCCAGCTGAGATGGGGAAGGGATCCTCCCAGAGAAACCGCTTCCCATGTAACCCAGCTGGGCTCTGGAAAGGGCATGAACAAATGTGTTTCTCAAGATTTTGTGCCGGGGGCTCTCCTACCAAAATTTTTAGAAATTTTTTGTCTACAACTGAAGACAATGATTCACCTTCTAGATAGGAAATAATTAATAGGCAGTTTTTGAGCTGGAATGTCTCATGGACTGGTCTGTCATCAGGAAAAAGTCCAGCACTAGGATGATAGCATTAGCAATTTTTAAATTCAACCCTCTGTTAATCTTGTAATTTATTTTCTTTTCCAAAATGAGCCATATGTTCTTTGCTGGTTTTCCCATTGTACTGAAGATGTGTGGCTTCTATGGAGAATTTACATTTTGTTTGGGTGCTAGAGTTTACCTCAGGTATCATAAATAGTCACAAACTCATTTCTGAGCCCAGTAAATGATCTAAAGCTCCCAAGGATGAAAAATGCTGCTCTTTGATAAAATTAAATTCTTTATGAGCAGTGGTAACTTTCCTAGATAATGCTCTGCCAGTGCAGAGAAAGGTTTCATCTGCTGCGTCTTGGAGGGATTTCCTCCTTCCCGGAATCAAAAGGGGAGACCATTTTGGGCAGGCTGAAGGGCTGAAGAGGGTTCCATTTTAAGCGAGACCAACTTTCCACCCTTCAGTGTAAGGGCAAGTCTTTTTCCTCCCTTATCCAGGAACAGGAATGACTCAATGTCAAGGAATGACAAGAGATGAAATTTGGGATGCGATAGACCACAGGATAAAACCCATGCGTGTGGGGGAGACTGTTGGATTGAGAACAAAACAAGACGAGGGCAAAGAGAAATGGGGAGGAACGTCTACAGACATTCATAATTGCGCAGGAATCTCTGATGCGAGGCTGGAAGAGGAGGTTATACATATGGTGTGGCTGGGAAGGATGCAAAGTGGAGAACAGAGAGGGTCTTCAAACTGGAAAGAGAAGGGGAGTAGCTGAGGGAGCTGCCAGGGTCACAGTGAGAGAGAAGCTGCCTTAGAGCTGCCTGAGCGACAGGGCATTCCCAAGACATCATGCTTCCGAACGGAGGCATTGCCTCAAGTGAGAGGTGAAGAAATCGGTCATATCCCAAAACAGGCGCATGGGAAGGACCTGTAATTCATCCAGAACAGAGATATTTCCAGGGGAAACACAGGGGATGGAGGCAGATCGCTTGGACAGGCACCCTAGTCAATGCGTGAAAAGAGTGGAAAACGGGAGGATGGGAGAAATTTGGGTGACTCATAGGGACACACCAGATGACAACATGTACAATGCAGATTTGCTGGGGCACCGAAACAGAATCTAGGTAGGAGCAGTTCAGAGAGGACTGGATTCAGACCTGAGAAGGGTGCAGTGATGAAGACTGGCATGATGTCTGAGCGTGCTCAGAGGACCTGGAGGTCCACAGTTTGAGACCACTGGGCCTGGCAATGCCAGCAGAGTATGGGGGCTGCTCTTCTGTGCTGCAGCTGGGAAGGGGGGTTTCCCTTGATTTCTCTTAGCTGGATGCGAGTTACTGTTGTGCCACCATCTATGGTCCATAGTTTCAAAAGCAAAAGGAAGAACTTTCTATAGAAAGTTGTTCCTCTCTTACTGACAGCTTGCCAGCTGCTTTCTACAGGACATTGCAATTGTTTAGAGCAGTGACTGCTGAAAAAAGAAATAACCCCAAAGGTTAGGAGATGCTGCAAGATATTTGCAAGCTGTATGAGATGACAAGGGCTAAGTGGTGTTTTCTGGTGTCCTCACTAAGGAAGTAGGGTGGTTTTACACCTTGTTTTGAAAGGGAGCTGGTAGTCAGGTCAGTATGCCGCACAGAAAAGCTAATGCAAAGGCTGGATGCCAGGCAGCGCAGATTGTTGGAAAAGTTTTCTATGGCTTGATTCCTGCTGAACTTTGCAAGTGCAGGAGAGTAATGTTCTGTGGAGGCTTGTGAACAGTCACTAGTTAGCTCTTTACTTAATACTGTGCTGCTAAATTAAGCTTGGAAGAACAGTTGGGGCATTTTAAGCAACCCAGAGGCAGGCAAGGAAATGTAATCAGAACCCAGCAGCCTTTCTGTTTCCCTTCTCCGGACATTTGTTTATAGTTCATTAGATGTATTATAAGAGAGCAGTATTTTATATGTCCGTAGATCAACTCATTGTAGAGGCATCTCAGAAATCCTCATTGCTGACCGCTGGCTGGAGATCACATGGATGTGAGAGATGGAGGGGAAGTGCAGTGTAGAAGAAGAAAGCTGGAATCAGCCAATTTTGGAAGGCCTCTGTGGCAACAGGAGGGATAACCTCTCCCAGCACGTATCTGAGATGCAATGAATGGTGAATACAGAGTTACGGGATCCCAGCTAAAAGATCCCCACAGCCTGTTGCCAGGGAGTATCTTACATCCAAAGCAAGTTCCTCTTGATACTTCTCTAGGTTTTAGGCGAGTGCCAACCTCCTCCTCAGCTATGGGTGACCTGCACATACCCTAACCCCTGCCTGTGCCACTGCTCTCCGGAGCTGCTTACGGGAGATGATAGGAAGCCAGTGCAGCTGCTGTGTTAGCAAAGAAGGGAACTTCCCTGGGGTTCCCCACAGCATCTTATCGGAAAGTCATCGATCCCCTTTCCGCGGTGCTTTCATTGATGGTCTTCAGGATCCCCTTTATACAAAACTTGTTTTTTGGGGGCGGAAATAAGGAGGGATTTGGAGAATGCTAGGCACTGAAGCTCCATTACCCTTTTGAACTTGGCTTACAACATTTTAGCTTTCTGGCTTTGGCCAAGAGTCTGGAGAAAGTTGCAGAGAAATCATTGCGTCCCTTTAGTGCAGCTGAAGTTGACACAGCAGGCAACACTCGGTATTGTTTGTGGGAAGTATTTTCAATTAGGTGACGGGGCAAAGGAGAGATTTTTCTCTGACCTGGAATCCAGTGTTTGTTGCTCATTTCAATATTGTATTCCTGCGCAGTTAACTGGCTCCACATCTTGTATGTTCTTGCTTGTGATTTTTGCAATATCTGGGTGGGACAGACAGGCAAAGTCAGGACATTCAGGGATAAAGCAAGGTTATCTGCTGGAGTTGGTTATTGTGCTGGCTTAGGGGACCAATTCTTTTTATCCTGTATCCTGGGCATAGCATTGCAGAGGAGACTGATGGGTTTAAATGGGCAGACCAAGAGACGCAGGAAATACTTGGGCAGTGAAAATGGTTGCACACGTGGCAGATGTTACAGAGCTAATGGGCTAACCAGATCCAAAAGAGAAGAACATCTTTCTGACACCGTGTGGAATTATCTATTTGCAGTCTGACTCACAATCACTTAAAATCGATTCGAGACTTTCTGGTGTCCTTCTCCACTCTGCAACAAAGTTTATATGTAGGGCTGACATCTCTTGGGATTATATCACTGGTCTTCAGTGATTCAGACACTGAGCTGGGAAAGCAAGGTTTCCCCTTGTAGGGGTGAAGTAATGCAGCTGAATAGATGGAGGCATGCATTTACTGGAAAGTTAGGGGAGTTGTACTGCAATTTACTATTAGCACAACTGCTGTTGTGCTAATTAACTACTACTATTATCCCTGGATGCTAATAGAGGTTCCTCTCCACATAATCTAGAAGTGTCCAAACAGCTGCTGAGCCTGCTTTCCAGTCTTGCCTGGAGTTGCACCCATCCTGACTTTGGCAGATAGGGCAACCTCAATTAAAATAACTTTGTCACCTTCTTGCTATTATGTTACAAACAAGGTCATTATGAGGTACATTGTCAGGACTGTGGTTTTTAACAGTTTTACCTTCTCTGAGAGGAAGCACATGCAATTTATTAAGGAAGAATAGAGCTCCATATAGAAAGGAGTTTGGAGAAGACAAGCCCCAAAGCTTCCCTGGTACCATTCCCTCTTCACGTCTTCAGAGTTGTCCAAGCAGCGGGTAGAGAACAGACACTTTTTTCCTAGAAATATTGGTGAAGATCACAAGGAAAGGAACTAGGCACCTGGTGAGAAAATGACGATTCCACCCCCAAAAGGATGCTCCCCTGCCCTCCGCAGTTCCCCAGGTTGTTTTCTGCATGTATTTTGCTTTTCTGGAGACATTTAAAGACTACCAGATACAGGCGACTGCTGCTGAGCGCGCTGGTTCGCAGCCTGGGAAAGCACTCTCCTAAGAGCCCCCGGAGGGAGAGTTCCCAGCAGAGAGCTGCCAGCTCTGCGCCCGCCGGAGGAGGGTCTCGGTGGGGTACCACGCTTTCAAACGGCAGCCCTCCACCGCAGACTTGAGGACAGGCAGCAGGCGCCTGGCAGAGGAAATCGTCTTTCAGAGGCAGCCCATGAGGAAAGCACACAGTAGATAAAGGCTGTCCCCGGGAAGGCTGGTGTATATCAGAGGAGTCTGTGAAATGCTTTTCCCTACTGCTTCTTTAATGTGGAGCTTGGCAGCCTCAGGATCCAGTGAAGCATGGCCACACTCTATAGACTGTAGACTTTCAAACTTTATTGGACAACAGTAGATGATCCGACTAGCCTTCATATTTTCCTTGAGAGCCTCATGGGTTTTGATGCAGTTGTTTGATGTTAGTAGCAACAGAGCTGCTGTTTTCAGGGCTGGAGTGAAATTTTAGCTGGCCTGGTACTGGTTTTCCCCCACCAAGCAAGTGGACAAGCTGATAGTTGCAACAGACCGGGAGATGGGCTCTAATGTGGGAGTAGGACAAGCAGTGCCAGAATTAGGATGGGCAATGGCTGGTGTCTCTCACGGCAGCTTCCCCGCACAACCGTCTGCACCAGGGAAGCTGCTCCACCGCAGCATTTTCAGCCTCCTTAGCACTAATCTTAAAGCCGAGGGGTATTTACAGTGGGCACTACACATCCACTTTACATTTGGTCTACATGGATTTAACAAGCTCAGCAAAATAGATTGGTATTGTTTACCTCCAGGTAAAATAGTTTGGTATTAAACTCACGTGCATCACTCAGAAATACTGCTATAAGGTTAGGGTAATATTGTCTTCTCTTGTTGTGTGTGAAGGGATTACTTTGGCTGTAGATAAGAGTGCTACTGTGCAATAACTTCTGGCTGACAAAAAGGATCCCTTTTCTCACCTCGGGTGCTCTGATGAAATCAGTGTCTGAACCAGATTTTCTTTGCTTAATGTTGTTGCAAGCCACCTACAAGCCCCAAACCCAAAAAGTTTAAATCCTGGGGGGGGAGGGGGCTAAGGGGGAGCACTGCTTGCAGCTCCAGCATGGTGGAGGGGAGCTGGCAGCTCTGCTGAGAAGCTTGTCCACGAGTATGACAGCTGTGGCAACTTGCATAACTTCACTCATGACCACAGATCAGGATCCAGGAAAGGAGTGGTATATGAGTGTTAAAAGCTCTGGTGCACTGGCTTCCTAGGGTTAGCACTTTAGGGAATAGTTTGCACGAGTGCGGTTAATGAGACCTTCCTAGTTAACTTCAGTCCTCATCTAACTGCCTGGGAGCTCATGACTGTCCTCAGCACAGACGGATGCGCACCAGGTTCCCAGGACAGCACTGACATCTTCATCGGGGAGCACTGGGGACAGAGGTGTGTGAAACATTGGTAGCAGGTAACAACCCCAGTCCTAATCTCTGTTGGGGACCTCAGAAATCTCTGAAACATGGGAGTTTACATGGGGTGAAAAGCAGTATTCCTTACGGCTATTTTCCCCAGTGAAAACCACGGCAAAGTGTAATACATGTGGATGTGTGAAAGGCTGGCGAGAGTGGTTATCTCTCGAGTGGCACATAGCAATTCTGCTGAGGTGGATACATTGCTGTCATTTCTTGTCAGTTGATACCGGCACCCCAGCCATGGGAACGCTTCTTTATGGTGCCATTATCTTTAAGACCCTGAAATCATTTGTGTGACTGAGTTGCTGCAGAGACCTTTTGTCATCCCGGCCAATCACTAACAACAGTAGCGTTTAAACAAATACCATTCCTGTAAATCAGCATTTAATTAGTTCAGTGGAAGGAGTTTGGAGAGATGTAGCCTAGCAACAAGATTTCATAGGAAGGCTTCTGCGGCTTCATGGCCTGACCACCTCTGGCTATGTGAGCGGCATGCCGGCCATTCACCGAGCATCAGCGTTGCCCAGAGGTTCCCGGCAGAGGGGTCCAGTCCTTGCCCATGCAGTATGGGAACCGCCTAACCGCAGGCTGCTCGGTGGGAAGCTCCCCAGAAATGCGCAGGTTTTTTTGAAGCACGCTTGAGGACCACACCACGGGGTGCCAGAAGTCTCCTTCGCCTTGTAGCTAGCTACACGGCTCGCGGTGGCTGATGCAACTACACTGACGTCCATGCAGCGATGACCATCTTTGGCACCTTGGAGTTCAGGGTATGTAGATACAGAAAGAGGTGTTTTATTGCAGATGTTAGTACCAGCATCCTACAAAGCTCTGGCTGAGTCCTGCACCCACTCCACTCTTGTTTCCCCTTCTGCTCTGCTCTGGTTTTGCATTTGCATTGCCTCCATCCCAGGGCTGTGCAGGATGATGCCATCGCACCCACCGCCTGTCTTTTCGTCACTTGTGATGAAGGTGGAGGGGAACTGCCTTCCACACGGGAGATGATTTTTAAACTCAGGGTGTTTCTGTCCCGGGATGGATGTGGACATGGATACACCAAGGTTCACTGAAGACAACACTCTCTCCTTTACATTGCTGCTGACCTCAAGAACAAGGGCAAGACAGAAGTTGCCTGAACACGCAAAAGGCTCTAATGCTTCTGTGGAGGACACATTGCAGTTCCTTTATGCGGTGCCTCCATTTATCACCGCTTATTTCCAGACAGTCCAAATTCTTTGTGCCGATATGACTCGCCTTTTGCTGTGCTCGTCCTGTGCTCTAACACGAAGAAGCAAGACAGAGTTCTCACTTCAAGAGTTATTACCAAACTGCTGTATTTTCTTTTCAGAGGCTCTCAGCAGAAGCAGGGAACAGCTTTCTGTACGTGTCAGCATGAACTAGAACACTTCCTAGCTTGACCTGCTTCCAGCAGAGTAAACACAGATGCCTGAAATGTGAGTTAAAAATTGTATTCTGCACATATAAATAATCTCCTAGCTATGGTAGTAAAATAACACAGCTGTGTCTTCTCTAGAACTAAAGGAGTCAGACTCTCGTGAGTATATATACTGCTTTAAGTGGCTGCTTCTCTGGTCTTCTGCTTTCCTGAAAGCTGTTTTATTACTATGCAAGATCAACACAGTCATCACTTCTTGGGTTTGGGGGGTGACGGTGTGCTGCTCTGTAGTGTTCTCCCTGGGAGTCGTTGGCTGCTGCCCTGTGCTGTACCCCGGGGCAGCATTGCCTCCTGGGCTGCACGTACATCCACGTGGCCCTATACCAGCAGACGTGGTGGACTCCCTTGGACTCGTTTTTTGCCCGTACTCTGACTGGTCCTGAGTGGGATGCAGCCGTGTACACAGTGTCCAGTGCCCAGCCTCCTGCCAGTTCAGAGCAGGGCTGCCGCACCGCAGAGCCCTCTTGCTTCACTCAGCAAAAGCTGCCATGGAGGCCCCGTACCCGCAGCATTGCCGAAACGCTGCCTGCCCCGCGATGGCGAAGGGTGGACTTCGGCCCTTGCTGTCAGGGATCTGGCACAGGTTTAGCTCAGCTGCCTTCAGCGGGGTCGCTTCAGATATTCACAGCGGTGTTCAAGAGCAAAACAAGGTTCATGAAGCAGCTGGTGCTCAGGGAAAGGGCTTTTTTTTGGTAGTGTCTCGGGGGCAGGTGTACTCCAGGGCCCGGGGCAATGCTTTTACAGCATTGCCTTGCATTACAGCTTACAGCATTGCCTAAAGATCCTCTGCCATGGAGGAGGAAGGGGAAGGAGTTTCAGAGCTGGCAGGTATTCAATGCCAACTCCCTCAGCTCAGCCAGGGCCCTACTTTGCTCGCCTCTTATCTTTATGTTAATCTAATTTTATAATTTTTATGGTTAGGAAAAGGAAAATAAAACCTCAGAGATACAGAACGCCCTGAACACAATATCCAGGCAAAGACACCTCTTTCTGGCTGACGTAAATGCAGCTTCTGGTATTAGTTATATCCAGGCTCTGATCTTCCTCCATGTCAGCTCCTCACGCTATCTGCAATAAATATACATCTTGATTTACACCAGTGAAAATAAGAGATACGGTCCAACGATCCTGGAACTCCATTTGTTGGAAAATTTTGGCCTGAATCCCATTTCAATTTTTTCCAGAGACTCCTGGCTGTGGTGGAATTGCACTGAGTTGATGCTTATTGGCGAAGAGAAGGAGCTCTCTTCTAGGAGCCACATCTGCCGAATTATAATGCACTAAATGGTCCCTGAGTTTCAGCATGACAGGGGAAATTCCCCCAAGTTTCCTTTACTACACTAGCAGAAGTCAGTCTCACAGATTTTCACCGTTTTGGAGAAGCCTACGAGCAAAGAATTTATGAGGGAGGAGAGAACTCACGAGATTTCAGAGGATTTCTTTCTTACGTGCTCTTTTCAAAACTCCTGGGGTTTCTCTTGCGGTGCTGCGATGTCAGGCCACGATGCTTTCCCAGCTTCTCATTTCTGTGACTCCCTTAGGGCTGGGCATGTGGAATCTGCAAGCTGCAGGTAATGCAGACCCTGTGGATCCAGGAGGGGTGAGTTCTGGGGGAGCACGCACCAGCCTGGATGGGGGCGAGCAGGCAGAAATGTCCCACCACGGTGGCTCACGGGCTTCTCCTACCAAGCTGCTGTGGCCAGCATAACACCTCCCACGTCCAGCTGCAGCTACCGCAGTCCTATCTGCCATTATGGTCTAAACTGGGCTCTGCAGCAGCGCTGGTTAAGCTCCTGCTACTGATGTTTTCTTGCCCCTAGTTTATAAGGAGTCTGGGCTGCTTCCCTTTCCTCCAGCTGCCTCCCCAGTCCCTTGGCAGCCTCATCAGGTAGCTGAAAGGCAGCGGAGGAGCCAGTGTTTTGGCCCTGGGGGCTTCTGGATGAGACATGGATCCTGTGGGCCCCGCACAGACCGTGGAGAGGTGACACGGTCGCAGGTGAGCGTCCTTTTCAACGTGGAGCTGGCAGCCAGAGCCCGCTCGCAGCACATGCGTGGAAATTGTATGCAGGGATTCCAAGTTTGAGTGTAGTGAAACACTCAGGGTGATAGAAGCCACTTTCTATTCTCTTGGATTGGGCTCCCTAGCTTTAGGCAAGAAGACTTCAATAACAGAGCACCTGGCAGTGCTTTGCCACAGGTAACGACCTATTTACAGCAGAAAGGAATGGTGCTCCTATCACGTGCACTTTCAAACAGGAGAAAATACTTTCTGCAGCACCATAGCAATCTTGCCAAGCTGGGATAATCCTTTTTATAGTCAAAATTAGTTGACAGTGACTCTCCAACTATTGGAGTTGCCTCTCCTGTGCTCTCCACCTGTTTAGCTGACTCCTGTGCTGCAGGCAGTCTCTCTTCACCTCCGTTGGCGTCAAGAGAAGTTGTCTCTACTGACATTTTTTCAGAGTCCTATCTCAGAAAAGGATGTCTTCATTTTAGCTCAGCCATGAGCCTTTCATTTTGCTTTGATGAGAAGTTATGCTTTTCAGAGAGTGGGGGGTTGGCGTGTGCACTTGGCAGCAGGGAAGTTCCTTTCCTTCCTTCCCTTTTCCCCCTTTCTTCCTCGAGATGAATTTTTTTTAGTCTCTCTTAAAAATGGCTTTTTGTTTACTCACAGCCTTTACTCACATCCCTTCTTCTTTCAGTTGCAACTCAGCTTTCTGCTTCGTGAGTCTTCAGTGCCAGGTTTTCCTAAAATACCTGAGCAGAATCTGAGTAACACAGGAAAGGGAGATTTGGTTCCCTTAATATACCACAAACAAAACGCAGAGAAAATCTTTTACCATCATAAGTGAACAGCAACAGCTGCTTCAAAATGATAACCCTAGAGAATGTTTTCACTTAATGGTAGATCTTTAAGGGCAAGATGATGCTTTTCTGCCCTGGACTCCTCCAGCGGTTGCTCCCTGAAGCCAGCTGAGTTGCTGTGCATTTCCCAGCCCCCCTCGGCTGGGAACGGAGACTGTGGTGACAGCAGCAGGCAAAAACCTGAATGAGCTCAGCCCTTTCCCTGTCCGACCCAAGGGGAGAGATGGGCTCCCATCACCAGGGCTTCAGGTCACAGCCTCTCACCAGCACTTCATCACTGCAGGAAAAAAACCAAAAGGAGAAAAAAGGGATTTCCTAATGGTGAGCTGTATCTGAACTCTACTGTTCTGGTAGTGGACGTCACAGTGTTAAACAGGAGAGCGTGTACTTGAAGCCTGCGGGTTTGTTTTAGTTTGGCTCATTAATCTAACTGAAGCATTGCTGGCTTCAGCCACTGAGAGGATTAAGTGGGGCAGCAAAATAAACGGAAGCCTGAATATCTGCCCAGGTTATCGGCACCTCCCTTCCACCAGCAAACACCCTGAGACTGGTCAGTAAGGGGGGACCCTAACCCCTACTCTATTGTCTGACTGCTTTATTACTGAAATTCCTCTTCAGGCTTTTATTGTTGGGAATATTGATCGGAGGGACATGAAATACACAGAAATGAGAATAAATCATTACCTGTGCTGTCAGCCAGAATTGAGGACAGACAGGATGGTTTCTCAGTTCATCCCGTTGGGTCACTTTTTTGCTCTTATGTAGAGAATTGACAGCAGATCATGACCTGAATAAAAACCAAGTGTAAGATCTGTAGATAAAGTGCAGGCACTGTAATTTGCTGAAGGATATTCCTGATTACATTACCCCTGGAGCTCTTGTTTCCTTATCAATGCTCTCCTTCTTTCAGACTTATCCTTTTACTTATTGGGAGGTGATTTTTAGAGTGTTTGCTGCTTCTGGCTTGCTTAATTCAGCTAGATCATGTTGACCCTGTTGATGGCCTACCCTCTGTACAACTCGGAGCTAAAGCCCAGACCTTGGAAGGACAATGTGCTTTTAAATTGGTGAACCTCTGCTTCTCTCCAAGACCTGTACAGATGTTGCAGAAGTAACTGTGTTAGTACCAGTAGGGTTACGCCCATGCAAAATAGATACGAACAATGGGGACTCAGGCTGCGCAATGACCAAGAATAATATCTGCTGACCCTCAGGGTGCAGTTTCCCATTTAGGCTTAATCTGATCTGACCACGGGCTGCTGGTGAAAGGGTGGTCCTGCTCTTCCTGCCTGCTCCTAGCTATACGTTCCTGGCACCTCCCTTGCACTGTAAGTTGCAATCCTGGAGACTACAGAAGGAACCGACAGGAATTTTTTTCATTTTTTGGTAAATTAGTTTTCTGCCGGATCAACAAGCCAATCTGAATCACCCTGCCACAGCAAGATCCCTATATGCGAGGCAGGAGATCACCAGCTCAGCTGGCAACCTAGAGTTAGAATGGATTAAGGATAACCAGAAAACAGATCATCTGTCTTCTATACCCATCCTTTACGCTACAGCCTCTGGGGAACCACACCTCTCTCCAACGCATGGGTTTGTGTAAACCATCAATGTAACAACATAAAACAAGTCCTGCAGAGTAGCGAGCATCAGAGCAAAGGACCAAGATCAGTCCCGGGTCTCAGCCCACACCTGCGCTGCCCACAGCAATCACCCCGTCCGCATTTCCCATGCTCTTCCTCCAGCTGCAGTTCCACCTGGAGCCCAGCACCAATCCGGCAATGCTTTTGAGGGAATCTGGGACACTTGCACAACTTCAAGTGCGGCGGAAAAAAGAAATAGGTGCAATGGTTTTGATCCCCTCCCCTGCAGGTCCCTGAGAGCAGGGATGGCCGTGGGCATGACGGCGGTCCCCTTGATCCCTGGGCTGGCACGCTCCTGCCTGTGATGTGGTGTGGCGTGGAAGCGGGTTTCACCCTCGGCGCCGCTGCCGCCTCCCCTTCCGAGCATCGCACTCACAGCCCTACAGCATCAGCCCTCCCCGCGGACGGCTGCCACGCTGCTCTCATCGAGGCCACGCGTTGTGCAGTGGAAAGGGGCTAATAGCTGCGAAAAAGCCATTGCAGGTGCAGAGGGGTTTGTGAAAGGGGAATGGCACGGCAGGTGCACGCTCACCGGAGAACCAAAGGGATGGAGGGGGACTCCGAGCCGGAGACAGAGCGGTTCAGACACAAATGCTCTAATTCCAGCAGCTGGTTGCTTTAGGGATTTAGACGGTGTATTTTCCAGGGAGCCCTGTGGGGGAAGCTCATTTGCAAAGACGGGCGGGCAACTGCGACCCTTTGAAGTGCGTGCACGTTCTGCAAAGAAGAGACATGCACGCTCGGTAACGTGGTTTGCAAGGGGTAAACCCCAACGCCACAGCTCCTGGATGTTTTTCTCTGTCGTTACGCTCTCAGTCGTCCATTTACGTTCTTAAAATTCAGCCTCCTGTGTTTCATGTCTGACACAGGTTTCTTCTCAGTTTAATTCCCCTCTGGCTTCCAGGAGAGCGGGATGTGACCCCTCCTGACATTTGTTTAGCGAGTTATGCTCGCTTTCCGGAGAACACAAACAAGCTGTTGGACTTCCTCCCCTCAGCTTTAGCCCTGGCCCAACTCCTTGCTGCACTTACTCTGGCCTTATGCCAATACAACAGCGATCGGCTTCGGGCTTCTCGAGTTCTGCTTGCAAAAGTGCCTATGTGATTTAGAGTTTGTGCTCTGTTTTCGAGAGGGACTTGCGTCCAACCATATTAAAAGAAATGTAAGCGTGTAATCCCCTTGATTTCACTCAAAATGAAACATTGGACTGTCTTTGAGGATCTGGTCTTAATAATTTGAGAAAGTCACTTGGATTTAGGTCTGTAAATAGTGATGTCATTTCTAAAAATAAGCTTTATACTCCAAAGGCACCTGAACAATGCCAACATTGTCCCTCCTGTCCCACCCTACCCAGCAGGTAGGAATTTGAGGACTATGATGAGAAAAATAAAAATAATTTCCATCTCACAACAGCCAGACCTGAATGTAGTTACTGACAAAGCTGTAAACCCAGCTTCCCAATAATGTTTGGAAACCAAAACGAAGCATCCTCCTTGTTCATGGGAACAGAAATTGTATTCACATAACAAAGACATTAGGTAAGAGGAAGTATATTGAGGAACTCAGGAAGTGAAAAGTCTTTCATTGCTATATTCTTGCAAGAGCTAATACAACATGATTAGACGGTTCTTCAGCAAGTTCCTATTTCCATCACCAAACTGCTTTAATCTTTAAGGTACTGAACACTCTGTTTTTCTGAAGTTGGTCTGGAAGAACTTGGCGCCTTGCAGTTTGTGTCCAACTACGTTGCTGTGTGCAGGTGTAGTACGGAAGATCTGGTGGACATTAGATTTTGGTGGTATCTTTCACTCCCCCTCCTTGCTCTCTTATCTTTTCACCTACCGCAGCCACAGCATCTTTTGGTAGAGCTTTTGTTCCTTTCATTTTCCCTGTTGTTTTTTCAGCAATGCAGTACCTGACCATGGGACAAGGAGCCTGGGGATGTGTTACATCTGAGCATCCCAGCTTTAAGCCAGGCTGACAACAAGAAGTCCAAAATACTGGACTGTTAGTCCTGAGTAAATTAATTCCACTTCTAGGACCATTTTGGGGTGTGCTACAGGAGTTAGTCCAACATCATTTTTTTCTCTCTCAAAGAGAGATAACTGTTCGAAGTCTTCATCCCTTCTCGTGCCCGCAGGTCGTGGGAGGAAGGGCCCCTGTACCATGCCTGCCACCCGTGCCCTGTGGAGGACGCTGCCCAAACACTTGCAATTAGGAGCGAGCCCTGCATGAATAAATTCAATTTTGCAACGCTGGCAGGTGTGCCACTCTCTAAGAGCCAAGCAGCTTTGTGACCCAGGCTGCACGTGCTGACTCAGAGAGATGTTTTGGGAGGCTTGGGATCCTTCTCTGCGACACTGAGCCCCGCTGGGTGGAGGAGACCAGCGCGTGGCAGCGCCTTGCCAGCACACCTCGCTCTTGGCAGGCTGGAGACAGCGGTACAGACAGGTCTTCATCAGGGAGAAGGGAAATCTTCAGCCCCTGTGCATGGTGGGGTCAGGCTCTGTCCCTTACACACCCACAAAGTTGGGGTTCAAAAGGACTGAAGTCACCCTGAAGTTCTTGGCCACCTGAGATTGGTTTACACGCAACATACACCTCTGCTTCTACCTCACTGGAGATGGAGGCTGGACATTTCCCTGCAAGCTGCCCTTCTTTATGCTGGCTATAAACAACAAAATGCGGCTGGTATGGCTGTCCTCGGTAAGTGCTGTATGAACTCCATCCCCTGCCCACTTTCGGGAGCTTCCCATGGGTGGTGGGAAGGGGGGTTTGCCTGGGATGGGCAGCTGCAGATAAAACGTCCCTGGAGCAGAGCTGAAGAGCAGTCACCAGGGTTTCCATATGTGCCTATTTCTTCCCTGGAAAGCAAGGGTTCAGTGGCAATGGGACGACACATGACGATAAGGATATGATTTTTGTTGTCATAACAACTGTCTATTTCCAAGGTGACTTTTAATGAAAAGTGTTTATCAACATTGCAGTCAGAAGGGTGGAGGATGTTCTGCTTTCTCGCAGGTTATTTCTCTTTCCCTTCACTTTAAAAAATGAGGATGGAGGGAGGCACAGGAGAGCTGGAGCTGGAGGTGAGGAAGAATGTGAACTGAAATGTTTTCAAAGGGAAACTTTCTATTTAGCTTTCTTCACTGTATTTTGCAAAACATACGTGTAATTCAAATGGAAACACAAATTCAAAAGGCCAGGCAATGTCCTCAGCGGAGACTGGCTCCGTGCCAGGCTGCCTCCCTAGGCAGGGACCCAGCCTGGCAGGGGCAGCGCATGTCCTCCCCATCCCACCTCCCTCCTGGGAGACAGCACATCCCAGCCTGGTTTGGTCTGCGGTGGAAAGGTAGCACAGGGACCTTTACACTGGTCACTGTCTCCCTTAAGGCATCCCCATATCTGGGCCATTAATTTCAGCCAAGCCACTTCTCATTTATGCTGATCTGAGAGGGGGAGGGTGTCCCAAACGTATGGGACCAGACTCCCATGGGTGTAGGCTTATCTCGGTTGCATTCGAGGCAGGCAAGGACGTGGTCTGAGGTGTGTGCGAGGGAAAGAACGAGGGCAATAGGGCTAAAAGGACACTGTAAAAATTATAGCAGTGGCTAAAACTAGCCAGGCACAACAGCTTCCTCTGCTTGCAGGTTTGCAAATCAGGCGCCACTCTGTTTGTTTGGCACTGCAAAGAGGGAGACAATGAAACCCCCCACACAAGCCCCCTCGAAAGCTTAAAAAAGACCTTGCTGTGTAAGAAGACCCACGCTGGCGTGAGGGGTCCCCTGCTAACCACAGTCACCTGTCCCTGCAGCTGGCAGCGGCAGGTCCGGGGAGGGTGGCTGGGTGCTAATCGGGAGGTATTGTGCAGCCACCTGGTACGGCGGTGGAGAAACCAGGGGTCCCTGCAGGCTGCCAGGAGCAGATTTCGTTTCACCTGTTTTACTGAGACCCACTTGACGATTTAACACGTTCCCAGCATCCAGTTTGAGATGGGTTTACAGAACATTTCAGATGGCAGAAGTGAAATGACGAGTTTCCTCACAGTCATCCTGTTTGGACTATTTGTAGTTGGGAATCTTTCCTGGATGAATCTGAGATAAAATTGATCAAGCTTGACTCAGGAGCGCAGTGGCTGGTGTTGCTCAGCCAGCAGCACGGATCTGTGCTGAGTCCTGGGGCTCCTGCCCCGTGTCACGCGGGTGGCACCGGCCGTGCGGCACCTTCTGATTGCAGAGGGAAGATCCTTTAGAAGCAGAATATCTGCAACATGGGATCAAATCACTTGCCCTGAAAATCGGATGCTCCCTCTCCAGCAATAGCCAGTGATGCTTCAGGAAAACATCTCCATTTAGTCTCCCCTCTTCCCACAAATCAAATAACTGGCTGGATATGAAGGTGGTACAAGCTACTCTCCTGGTCCCCGGGCTCAGTGAGCCCCAGTGGAGCAGTGGTGGTGGTGGGACAGCACACCCAGCCGGTGCCACGATGCTGTGCCAGAGAGGGCACAACAGGAGTCCTGTCTCTCAAAGGTAATCAGACCTGTTCCTGAAGTGAGGCATTTTATCATCCTTATCTTCGCTGGCTTAGCTACTGCACAAATGTTACAAGTTTCTCGTAGTATTTTGGTACTTTCGTTTCGGGTGCCAGCTGAAATCAGGAAGTTTGGCAGTGGGTGGAAACATATGAACCCTGGCATCTTTAAAGTGAGAGCCTGAAAATGGGATAGGTGTCAAGGCAGGTTAATTTTACAGCCTAGTGGTGTTAGCAGCATCGCTTTTGCTATTCCCAGAGCCACGCACCTTCCCTTTGACCTCACCGACGATGCTCTGCTACTTGCAAGGAAGTAAACAAAAGGGACTCATGGGGACTTTGGTTCCATAGAAACAGCAGGGAAAATGTCCATGCGTGCCAAGTGGAAAAGGACTAAATCAGTGGGGAAGGAAATTTTATTGTCACAAGTTCAAAGGGGATGTTACAAACAAGAGAGTGGGGGAAAAAAAAAAAAAAAAGAAAAAAAAAGGGAAAACTTCAGAAAGCAGTCCCTGAAGTCAGATCGCAAAATACTACTAATGAAGCCTTGCCTTAGAGCACTTGTCAAATGTGATGTGGTATTTACATCAACAGTGACTCAGGCAGCATTTACTACTTCCCCTTTAATCACAGCAGGACGCTGTCTGCCCTCAGAGATTTGTGGATCCTAACTCTGCAGATGGATGGACGACCCGGCGCTGGTGGATGGATGGGAAAACAATGTACCGGGCAAGGGGATAGGAGAGCACGCAGCCCCGTTAACCACGGGTCTGTGTCAGCTAGGGTTTGGTGCTAAGGAAAGAAGAAAACGGCATTATAGCCGGGGTGGGGAGAGTGCCCCGAGACATTTCTGCGCTGGGGGGGTCCGCAGCCAGGTAAAAATGTGCTCCTGGTTCCCAGCGTGACAGCTCTTGCAGAGCAGGGGGCTGGCTGTGGTCTGATCCTGGGCTGATGCGATGCCAGCAGTGCCTTGGGGCTGGGGTGGGATCGCTCTAAGCTATGCCATCTGGCCACAGTCCTTGGGGCCACCCGAACCGGGGCGTGCTGGAAGGGAGCAGGCTCTGCCAATGCCCCTTCCCACTCTGTCGGTGGTGAGAGGGATGGCATCGGGGCTGTCTGGCATGGCCCGTCGGAGAGTCCGGGGTGGGTTCCCCTGGGACACAGCAGGCCTGGGAGGTTGATCGTTCGATCACGTCCTGGCAGCGGCAGCATTCAAGTAACACGGATGTGAGCCCCTAATTTGTAAAGAGGAGAGACTATCCAAAGGTTCGAAAGGTGAAATATCTGAAGACTGTGATGAATTTCACTGTAAGCCAAGTGCAAACGTGGCTTTGGGTCTCTGAGAAGCAGATTCAGGGTTACAAACACAGAGCGATAGTATAACCCAGTCACTGGATCATTCTTTTATTTACCATCGCCTCCTCCAGTTGCAGAAGCCCTTCATAAACATGGGAGTGGCAGGACTCTGATTCACAGGACAAAGCGGTCACTACATTTAAGTGCCGCTGGTGGAAGGGTTGCATGCCTCTACTTGCTACTGTGCACTTCGTGAAGGCTGAAAAAAAGGTAGTTTTCATACCCCTTATTTTCCTGAGGTCTTGAAAGGCAAAACAGCAAAATGCTGTTAACAGGAGGGCAACCCTTGGGTGAGCTGTGCCCTCTGGTTTGCGGAGTAGCATCGATCTGGGTACCTCTTTCCTCCAAGGACCCCTCAGCTCTTCACACCCCCATGGAGCGGCGACACAGTTTGTTCAAGAGATCAGCAGGGAACTAAAACGCAAGGTCGCTGCCTCTCCTGTTGCCACGTAACTGCCAGTGCTCATCTCAGCTAGCCTAAAGCAGGCTTTTTAAGCAGTAATTAATTCTGATAAAGCTGCCAGGCTGTGTTGCTCCTGCTTGCATCACTCTGGTGGCAGGCTACAGAATCCGAGAGCACCTCAGTCTAGTCTCGGAAATAAAACCTACAGCCGGTCATGTTTGAATTGGCTTAAGGGACACGGCACCCAGGTTTGCTGCATGCTGCAGCAGGTCTGAATCACAGCAGCAGACTCCATCTTCGCAGGGTGAAACTCCACCCAAAGCATCTGCACTCCTGTAAAGCTGTAGGTTGGTTCCATACCCTGCTGGAGGTGCGTTCCTGCTTGCATATGGGCAAGTGCATGTGGACACTCACAGAGAGGGCACAGGAATAACTTTACCAGCTCCTTTTGATCATCAGGCTCAAAGACCCTTGGATTGGGGCTACGTGCACTGAAAGTGGAAGGACATTTTCCAAATCCTTATGCATGCCAGATTCACTATTCTTTCACCCTCAGCGCGGAGTACGTGACTGAGCTTGTTATCTTTGCCTCTCAGAAGATTATTTGTTCACATTACTCATTAAAACTTTGTGGCATCCTAACACTCTCCATAAGGATCTCTAAGAATCTCTACCACAGTGTCCAAAAGCATAGGCATGTGCTCTGCGGTGCCAGAGTCTTGGAAAGTTGTTTTAACAGGCTCCTGCTTTCAATTAGCGAGTAAACTCCTTGGGGCACGAGTCTGGCTTCCCGTTAGTCCTGGCAGGCGCTCTGGTACTTTCTAAGCAAATCATCTTCATCCTCATCTTCCTACTCAGGTTGGCAAAAATCCAAAGGTAGCTCAAATTTCAGTCACCCTGACTTCCCCACCTGAAAGGGCTGCGAGCCGGTGTTTGGGGCTGGTCTCAGAGAGACAGCAACATCCCTGCATGCTACCTTCAGGTCCACTCCATGTTACTTAACATGTGAAAGAGGGGTTTTTGGACTCACATCTCTCAGCAAGGCAAACAAGACATGAGCAAGATGCAGATTGCACCTGTAAGAGCATCACCTGGTTAGGCTTCTCCCTAGCTTTTCCAGCTTACTGGGCTTGTGACATGGTGAGGTCTCCCCATGCTTGCTAGAGCTTTAGCCAATTCAGCACTTGCCTGCTGGGATTTTGACCCCTCCCATCCCCCATGTGTTTGTTTGAAGAGATAACTCCTTTTTTATATATATACTTGCTCTTTGGATGGAGGGGAAACCTTTATTGTTGTCTCTGAGCTTCTGCAGCATAAAGTTCCAGGATTCCTCCATTCCCAGCTGCTGGATTCAGAAAGCTTTTCCTTTTCAAGCTTCCTGTTCACACAGGGTGGGGGTGGGAAGTGGGGGACGAGGGGGGAGGTTAGGCATTGAATAAAAGGAATTAACCATTTCCCTTCTCTGACCTTTGGGAATTTCCGTATGTGAAAGTGGCAGCTTGTGTGTCTAAGAATTATAAATTATGGGACCTTGCAAGTTACTGAATGGATGTGTGACCAAAGACCACAGGCTGCTCCCTGAGCAGGGCTGGGAGTGAGGAGGGCAAAGGGGAGAAATAAGAAGCAGGAAAGACTGTAGATACTGAAAGACCTCATGTTTTATAGGAATGAAAACTGCTTATCATGCTCCAGAGAGCTCATGCTATTGCAGCTTCCCTCCACCATGCCTTAGTTCATCTTCTGTTCTCAGTGCCCAGCAAAAAGGAGGCCAGGAAGTAAGTTTCCATGAGAAGCTCTCATGACTCAGATCTCCCTCCTGTAGGGTTTCATCAGTTTCCCTAGAACAGGGTCACCATCCTGAAAGGAAAAGAGCCATCCTGACGGGTGTTAAACTGTATATGTATTTAATAAACATAGCGTGTGTGTGCACGGCCCTTTCTAGACCCTTAAAATGGACTTGACAGTGCTTGAAAGTGGAACTTGAAGCTCCGTTTCTGAGAAACCGGTGCGTGTCCTCTAAACGACCCTTACCCCTGGTTCCTGGGTGCTACACAGAACTCTCCCTGCACACCCCAAGAGGCTCACAGCCACGCGCCCCCTCCTGTGACACACCTATGCACACACGCACAAGCAGGGCCACGGCATTTGCGGAGAAAGAGGCGGCCCCCATTGCCACCACAGTTTGTGAGGAGCACCAAATACTCCTGGAGGGACTCCCTGGCAAGCTGAGAGCCAGCGTGGGTGGATTAAAACCTAGCACAGCCACATCTGGATGCAGTAAGGAGTGTGCGTATGTGTGCGTATACATGGACTGATAGAGATGCGTACCAAAGTGGCATCCCACGGGGACACGCTGTAGTGTTGCTCACACATTTACTTTGATAAGTGGCCCCAAACAGAACTAAGCAAGTGCACGTTGCCAAATACGCGCAAGCTGATGTCCTCTGCAGCCCAGATAACGGTAGTGAGAGCCTCAGGTCTGTGTGACCCAGGTTAGCAGAGAGCATCCTGGCCCGTGGCTGCTGCCCTTCTCCTGGGCAGGTTGCCACCCAGCTGTGCCGCTGGCCCCTCGACCGGACCCCCCCCAGGGGTTACACATCTATATGCACCTGGGGAAGTAACTTCATCCAGGGAGGTTTCTGCTCTCTCTTTTTCTGCTCTCTCTCCCTAACCCACAGGGAAATTTGTTATTGAGCTTCACCTTCTGTCTTCTCCCTAAAGCCACTGAGGCTCACGGGCAGGTGAGGGGTGTTAGATGAGCCTGAAGGGTTGGCCAGGCAGAAAGGAGATGGAAAAGACTGGCAGCTGATGAGGGTCAACAGGACTGGTGCGAGTAGCACAGATGGGGCTTCAAGCATGGCCTCAGAAAACCTAGTCCTGCCTTCCCAGACATCCCATCCGTTACCCACAGCTGACGAGCACGTCTTCCCACAAACACACATGCAGATGGTGGGACCTACTGCAGGACTTTGGGCAGAGGGAGCCCACAGCCCCCTTCTACTTTCAGGAAGCTGTTTGGGATCACTGTGCCCTCCCTGAATGTAAGGGTCTCGCCGGCTGAGTTTGTGAGCTACATTATTTCATATGCCTGGGAAGCGGCCCCAAGCCGAGCACACACCTTCATGCCGACACCCAACGCGCACTCAGCTCTTCCTTCTTCACCAGCCGTGGCAGAGAGATTTCCTAAACACAGGAGGAAAAAACCCCAACCTGCTCGTACTCACTGCTGGCTGCAATTTGCAAGGCGCAGAGGAAAAAATATGTTGCTCAGCAGGGCCCCTGCTGTATCCTGTATGGCATTTCTGTGCAACTAGCCAGGCCCATCTGTCTAAGCGTTTACAAATTGTAAACCTAACAGGGATGACCTGGGGAGTCCCAGGCCCTGCTGCTTTGCCAAGATGACAGAACCAGAATGAGGACACTTTACTCCTTGCCATGCTGCCAGAGGATGGAGATGGAGGGAAGCAGGTGGCCTCTTGCCTTTGCAGGATACAGAAGCAACCCAACCTGCATTTGGGGGGAGCCTGGAGGGGTGATACGAGGCGGTCTGGGAAAGATCTCCTCCTCATCCCTCCTTTTCTCCCTCTGCTGTGGGATGATGAGGACAGCTAGGAGGGAAGCTTGTTTTCACTCTGTAGCTGAGCATTCCTTGTCCGCTGCTGCCCTCAGCACTTTCATCAGCCTGTAGATGCGACAGGGACCAGCCAGCGCATCAAAGGCTTGTTAAGTTACTGCTGTGCTGTGAAAGAGAGGGGAAAAAATCCTGTTGACTGTGACGAATTAGAGAAGTTCAGGGGTGGCACTCACCCTTTTATTGGAGAGCTGCTTGAGTCTGTGCACTGCTAAAGGGATTAGAGCAGCGTGTGGCATGTTTCTGGTTCTGACAGAAACTTGAACACGCTCTAGTAGAGCTATAAAGAGAATGGCCACGTCAATGGTGGGAGGGCTGGGGAGGGTTGTGAGTGATTAGCCACACTTGGAAGGCACCAGGGGGTTGTGAACTGTACGTGCGGTGTTAACTGTCGAGGTGCTGAATTCTCCAAAGCGTTGCATTTGCAGCACCGTGAGCGGGCTTTCTCTTCCCACGTGTGTTTTCGGGCACACTGCACTCTCGCAGGGCCTCTGGCAGTGTTGCCTCCTGGAGAACGAGCCCCCCTGGTGTGGGGCTCAGCCCCTACCTGCAACAACCTCCTCTAGAGATGGGGAGGACTTTGAGGGGTCTGCATTCCCATTCAGACCTTGCTCATTCAGCGGAGTCAGAAGTGAAAGCATCAGATATCACACAAGAAAATTAATGTCAATGTGATAAAAAATGAAAAAAAAAAAAAAAAGGTCATAATTTATTAGGAGGTAAGACAGTCACCATGCCTAAGACTCAGCGTTCATTTGGGCTTCCAAGGCACCAAGCTGATCTTGTATCTTGTTACTCTGAGCTAGATTTCCTAGAGGTTTCAAGAAAATGGCCATTTTGAACATGGCACACTGGAAGCCTGCTCTGAGAATGTGCTCAGAAGCTAACCCTACAGCCTGATGCACAACCTGAATGATAGTATTCCTAAGCAGGACGTCTGCTCAGTAATAGGGACACAAATTACAAAGCTGAAGATGTTAAGAGAAACCTGGCACAACAGACTTGGAGGGATGGGACAGGTATGTCCGGAAGGAGCATCACAACTTGACAAGCACTGTTTTCCCCAAACATACCCCTAAAGTAGGGTTATGCTGGTGTTTTCCAGATGGAGCAGGCAGGACCCAGATTGGTCATTCATGTACTGAAACAGATTTCCATCAGGTCTCCGGGTTATCAGAGCTCACAGTCACTTGGGTTCAGAAGCATCTGCAGTTTATGTATGGTAAAACTGGAGATGAAATTTAAGTGGAACAAAACACTTTGAACTCCAGGAAAACTGCCAGCAAAATGTTAATAGACAGGACATTGGGGCAATGATTTCAAATCAGACTGAATGACAGTTTTCTGCTGCTGCAAGACCTAAAGCCACTTCAAGAAGTCGGCATGTGTCACACTCCCTCTTGCATGACAGTATCAGTGACAGCTTGGTAAGTCTAGGTGGTTTCCCGAGAAACAAAGGTAAGGAAGAGATCATTAAAAATACAGGGAACTCCGTGAAAGTAAGGAAAGAAATCAAACAGCAAGCCCTAGGAATAGCACCCAGGAAAGAGAGGTAGAAAAATGCTTATTCAAAGAAAACAGTAAAGCAATACCAGTGTGAGAGGTGGAAAGAGACTTTCACAGATAATGCCATTACAGAAATCTAATTCTCTGCTGAGGAAGCTGATCGTAATACAGTTTTCCCACTGGCAAGGTGTCAACTGGAGACAGACAAAAGCAGTTTTTCACATTCCTGTGAAAAAAATTGAGATTTCAAAAAATGTGCTATTATTTCTATTTGTGTCAGCACAAAGATGATACCTTTGTAAAAAATGTAACGAGAAACAATCCAATTCCTTCTTTCCTTTCTCTCACCTCAACGCAAAAAAATGAGGACAGGTACGTATGTGAGACTGAGATTTGGGTTCATGTCCTTGCATGAGGTTATCTCTGGTGAATGTACCGACCTCCCAACCACTAGCCCATTTACTAATCTGAGAAAAGCCTAGATGCAACTCCAGAGACTGAAGGGCTTGAGTAGGTCAAAGCATGCCCTGGGCTCCTCATCCCTCAGATGCAGGGAGCAACTAGGAGCAGAGCTGGACACAGCCCAGCTTGTCTGTCCCACTGAAAGCAGACCATGGCAGAAGGGAGCAGGTCAGAACAGTCCAGAGCATCTGGGCTGCATGGACCCAGGAATTTAAAAAGTACCTTCCAGTTAGGTAAAACAGATGTAGGTTTTACAGCTAGTTTTCATCAGAGACTTGAGAAATCTACCCCATAGACTATCCAGGAACTCAAACAGCTCTGCAAATCTTTATTTTTAATGAATCATCATCTGCACACACAAAAAAGAAACATTTTCAGAATATTTTCATCCCGTTTTGGTTCTAGCAGAAATGTTTACAGTGAATCTCTAATAATGAAAAAGGAGAGACACTAATAATACCGTAAGGTCAGAAAAAGAGGTAGGGAGAGCACGCACAGGAGACACGAAGCATACAAATGCAAAAGGACTACCGCCTGTAAAATGGCTTGCATTGTCAGTAAAGAAGTGGGAGTTGCGAGTAAAAAAATTAAATGCAGTAGTTGAAGGCCTGCTTAAAATTTTGTGATGGTGGATTCACCAGTAAATCCATTGTATTTTTCAGTGCAGTTGGAGGAAAGCTCATGAACCCTGGAAGAATGCTGCTGTAGTCAGCATTACAGAGAAAGGCCAAATGCAGCACTTGTCCAGCTGCCTTTCAGAGTTTTGCAGAGTTTGCTTCTTGTGGGCAGCAAAGGAGTGATTGGGGCAAAGTTAAAGGAAAAGTAGGCTGAATTTTGACCTGGAAGATCAGACGCTGACCACATTTTAAAAAACATTCATCAAAGAGAGCACAGGATGGAGGAAATCGCTCATTGTTGTTGCTCATAAGAAATCATTTGCTAGCTTTCCTCATGAATTTGGAAAGTTAAAATACTAGCATCATCTAAGACATTGGTCAGCCAAAAAGACCAGCTGAGAGAATCCCTACCCTAAGCTGTGCTGGAGAAAGAAAAGCAATGGCCTGGGGCTTGACAGTAGAGAGTTCTGGTGAAGAGTCACCAGGGCAGATGCCTGGAGCCTGGTTTGGACCTCAGGCAACCTTTGAAGAATCCAGACTTTAGTGCGTGCTTTTGGCAATGTGCCCAGAAGATACTTGAAAGTCTACAAACTACTCTCCACTGTTATATAAATTAATTACTACACAAAGTGCTTATCCTACACTTCCAGAGTTATGAGTTTCAGGTTTGGCTGATATGAAATGGCACGGCCAGTAGATGACTCTTCTTTTCCTTCATGTCTAATTCTCCTTTCATTCAACTGTTGTTCATATCACTCAAGTGAGCTCAGACTAACTGATTTACTCTACCAGTCAGTAAGAAAATAACTAGGCTTTGAGATCCTGACTTTCATTGAGCAAGCTCTTCAGGTGGATTTATACACACAATTTCACCAGCTTGCCAATAGCCTCAGGTTTTTGATAAGCAACTGATCTGGCCAACACTGAGCTATCAAACCACAGACAAAAAAATTCTTGCAGTGTTTGGAACTGTCCCCTGGGTGCTAGTTTCACCTTCCTAAGCAAAAATGTGCAGCATTATTTTCTGGGATGTGCTGAGTTTGCTTGCTTTGGCACCTTACATTAAACCCCTCAAATCCCAAACTCATCTTTGCAATACTAGTTGGAAAGGTTTGGGAAATGTACAAGAGATCGTCAGCTGCAGCAGAACTGGGGCACCTCTTGGTGTCTCCGGGGGCATGTGAAATGTCAGTGAACACCCCTCGCCCACTTATGGACCTCCTTGGATGCTCACTTCTTGTTGCCTTTCCCTACTCCAGCGCCATCCTGCTGGCTTTCACCGTCAGGCTCCTCGGCTGTCCCAGCACACAAGGCACTGCCCATGGCAGTGGGAACTTTGGCTGCTTGGACTTCCCCACCACCGGTGCCGGTGCCAGTGCAGGCTGCAGCATGACTTCCCCCCGCGATGTCCTTTCAGACCTTGTTGAGGGGGCCAGAAATGTGACCTTCCCGTCAAGCTCACTGCATCCAGGCCAGAGCAGACCCCAGTGGCATCAGCTTCCTTGCGTCAGCCCCGCCAGGCCCCAGCCAGGTGAGCTAAAGTGAATTTGGGATCAATTCCCATCCCCAGCTTCAAACCGTGAGTCAGGGTGCTCACACCATTCGCCTGCTGCCGACCAAAGTTCTGCCTTTGGTATGGGGTGCGCTCACTTCCTACATCTAAAACTGAGCTAGAGCTACATCTCGCTATTAAAAAGGGTAAATCGAATCAAAACCTCCTCCTGACATTTTGCATGTGGTTAGTGTCACAGCACTGCACTGCGTGTACATGACACACAGCTACTAGGGAAAAGTACAGGAAGAGGTTAGGGATGAGAAGCTCTCTGGCCTGCAATAAAACGAGAGTCGCCGATTTAGCAAGCAGCAAATGTTTCCCAGCTACACGGCACATACTAGGCTGTATGATGTCTCATCGCCCAGCGTTTTGCAGCTGCTGACACAGCACGGGTTAGCAAAACAGACATTAAGGATGGGATGGGTCAGCGAGCTGTGCGCATTTTCCACAGGATGGTAGGGATACTGCAAGCAGGAGCTAGGTCTAGCCAGTCAGATGTGTTCTCCGTGAGCAGTTTGGGATCCCTCCCGTGCAAGGTGGGCTGAGCATGGAGCTTTTAGCCGGGAATGTGTTCTTATCCCCCTACCACAGGGATTTTCCTCATCAAGCTGCCTTGAAGGCATCTAGTCAAGTAGTAGTCAACCTAGGGATGGCAGGGAAGGCTAGCAAAGGCACTTGGATGACTCGGTGTGCCAGAGATACCCCACTCCCACGGCACAGCAGTGTCCTCAGTCATATACAAGCTATTAGCTGCCTCCTGGCAGCAGAGGAAGGGTCCGTCCTTGGAGCACTCCTTTGGCGGTGCAGATGCTGCCTGCCACTTGCCACCCTGGCATGTGTCCCTGCTCTCTGGGCCAGAGGGGCTTCCAAAGGAGCAGCTGCTCTGAGCAAGGCCAGTTGACTTTTGCCTGCTCATAGAACGGTGGCATTGATTTTGGTGTCCCTCGTGGCATCCGCAGTTGGCAGTCCTGCAACCCTGCGGGTGCCCCAAGTCCTCCCTCTGCCAAGGGCACCCTCCCACCATCCTCACGGGCAGTGCTGACTGGGGACACAGCCTGGCGGGTCTGGCTGGACAACGGGCCAAGGCAGTGTCTCTGCCAGCAAGTCCTGCACAGTTTAGGCAGGACTTAAAGTTCACCTCCCCAGAGACACTCAGAAGGGAAAACAGACGTAGCAGTACCTCCAGCGGTGGAAAGGAGGGCGAGCGGAAGACCTGGGAGGTGCAGTAGGAGGTCAGCCCAGCCCACGCCGCTCTGCGCGCAGCACACGGATGGGACCATGGTCTGTTTATCTGTAAACAGGGGCACTGTTCAGCACAAACATGCAATCGGCCTGAGCTTGGAAAGCTTCACGTCCTTCTTGGTAACAGCATGATAGAAAATAAGGCCTTGGCTCGTTGCCCTGAGTACATTGCTGAAGTGGGCTGGGTGAGGAGCAGGGAAGAGCTGGAACAGAAAAGTTGAGCTTTGATTTTCAAGTCTGCTTATCCCAACAATGTGATCCGGGCAGTCCCAGCAAGGGAGACCCTGGAGCTGGACGTCTGGGGAGGGTGCAGAGCCCCCGGACAGCTCTGAAGAGCTGCTCAGCACAGTGGTCGCAGCTTGCTTTCTGGGAAAAGCTACCTGAAGCATCTCAGGCTGCACACAGGTACTATCTGAAACTGCTTTCTGTTGGCCATAGGTACTTACAAGGCATCCATTACTCTTGTGCCCAAGAATCCTCACAGGTCCCTCTCTTCTCATGAAGTCAGGCAGATATGTCATCCCCATCTCAGAGGCAGGGACATCAGGCACAGCAAGATCAAGTGATCATGCAAGAGCCAAAGGCCCAACCTCTAGTGGCACAACTGCTTAAGAATGAGCACACCATGGACCAGAGCTGTCTGGGGGAGTCCCAGGATGTATCTTCCCCTGCGGAAGAGCAGCCTTGTCCATTTTAGTTCCACACGTCGGAAACTTCTAATCCTAGGGAGACTAAAGCCCAGGATATTAGGTGGTATTAAATCATGTAGCCCTGTGTGTCCCCATGGTCCCATTCACCATATGTGAGCATATCTGCATTTAAGGAGAACCTGCTTCAGAGGGAACTGGTAGCAGCAGAACAGCACCCAGTTCTCTACTGCGGATGGAGAAGGGGCACTTCAGTTTATAGCTGTTGAGGAAGTTTCTACTTATGCTTATGCACACAGACAAAAGCACTGGACATCCAGCTATATGAATGTGGTAAAACCTAGGCAGGAGTATAATAAAAAACCACCCTGATCTGATAAAGGTTAAAATCCTCTCCCATGGACTGAGTTAGTGTTTTCCCTGCAGCAATTTCTTTTAGCTAGCAAGCTTTAAGTTATGATTTGCATTCATTAGATTAACTGAACGTGTTGATAATTGGCTGTCTTAACACTCATGCACAGACAAGACCGTGATGGTAAGATTTCATCTGAGGCATCAGCCACACAGCAAACAGCAAAGGACATAACACTGACTCCTCAGGCATGTGAAAGGCTGAGGGGACTTCACGGTCCCAGGTTTGAGTGTTGATATAGTGATCCCATTGCAGAGACCTCCAGATCCCCAGCCCACCCTTTGCCCGGGGGACCACTCTGGGAGACAGACTGACCAAGGTGCATGCAAACCCAGGTTCTTGGTGGCAAAAGAGAGAACGACACTGGTCACTTATTTAACAGGAAAATCCCCATTAAACCTCTGTTTCCCCTCCTCCTCAGGAACATCCACGAGCGACTGGTTCACATTTGCCACAGTATTTTCAAGAGGGGCCCGTGAGCTCCGCAGTTCCTCCCCGGCAGGAAGCCGGAGCAGCACTGTGCTCTCCCTGACAGGCCTTGAGGACAGAGTGCAGGAAGGGGGTTTCTGGAGAAAGCAGCCATACTCTTCCACTCCACACAGGTTGGGTTTTTTTTTCCCAACCCTTACTCCAGCGGAGAAGTCCTAAGAAGAAGAGACGTGCATGCAATTTGCCTCCTTACATTTACCTTGGGGAATCTTTCCAGACATTGTCCCAAACAGCATCTTATTTCTGAGACATTAAAAAGCCACCCTATTCAAATGCAAATCAAGTCCTTCCTGACAATAACTGTTGAGTAATTTTGACGTCAATACAAGCGCTCTAGCCGGACGTTCCAAGAATAGACCTGGTGTTTGGGAACGGAGCAAAAAGGAAGCGACCACAGATAATACACAGGAGCAACTCTTTAAAGGAGAGACTGTGAGAGGAAGATAGCACAGCCAGGGGTATCAGGTACCAAAGCATCAGAGATTTAGAGCAAGGGACAGGCATGGAAAGCTAGGCTGGAGAAGGCTGAGGCGCAGGCTTTCCTCAGACTTTTAGGGCGAGAAAGCTGGGGCTTCCATCTTGGGTGAGTCCATTTGCCCAGAGTCAGCTCCAAGCTCTTTCTCTTAGACTGAATTTTGACCAATGTTTATACATTTGGAGCTTGCTTAGATACCTCTGCCCTGTGCTATGCTATACAATGTGCCCTCTGGAAGTTTTCTTCCGTGCAGTGTGTGCTGTCATGCTCCTAAATCTGGTTGCAGAGAGGACGTTGAACTTGCATGCCTTCGGAGTGAAGTCTTTCAACCAGAACTTGATACAACAGAATGAGCTAGCCCACCCTAAGGAAGAGATGCACACAGCGTATATTGCTGATGGGTTGATAGAGCAAGCTGCTGGCCCCCCCAAGGCTCTCCAAAGCAAATAGCATGCTCTAGAGCTGAAGTAGACCCCTTAGGAAACATGATCCAGCAGAGATGCCATTGATGTGCCTGCGTGATCAGAGGAATACATGCAGGGCTTCCCGAGTGACGTGGCATTTAGGGACTATTTGGAATACAATGGCCTTTCTGCCTGTTTTGGAAATCTCTGACATTCTAAGTACAATCGTATTTGTAATGGTTACATCTGGCCTTTCTGATCTGCTTGCTCATCAGGCAGTAGCGAGCCCTCAGGTACAAATCTCCTCGCAGCTCTGCCCTGTTATGCTACTTCATCTTGTGCTAATTAATCACCCAGAACTCTCGGAGAGACTTGCAGCATTAACCCGTTCACCTCTGAAAAACTTTCCTCTCCCATTCACAACGAGTTGCATATTTATCTGCCAGGGAGTAAGTGATCAGTGAAGCCTGGAGCTACCACATTACGGTAGGCAGTTATTATTTTATCCCCCTTCTTTTGCAAAGCTGATTTATTCAAATTTACAAGGCAAATCAGTGACAGAGATGGGGCATAGACATGGTGCTCAACCTTTGAGTTCTCCTGTAGCCATTGGTACACGTTCTTCCTGAAAATGCTTTCTCATCTTTTCGTACAAACCCAAGCATAACCTGGACAGGCTGGAGCCCACCTTTAGTCATGGGTGGGACCAAATTTATCTCTTGAGCGCCCTTCTGCCCATTTCTAGGAGACTATGGATCTTCTCTTATTGCTAGAAAGTGGCATGGTAAAATGCTAACTTGTTAAACAAAAGGCTGTCATCAGTCACTTTATGCCCAGTTAAGAAGAGCAACTCATTAGTAGATGCCGCCTGCTGTTCTTTGTGGCCTGCTTCTCTTCCATGTCTTTGAGGACAACATCACATACCTACATGCTGGGGTAGCTGTACTGAGTATGCTCCCAAACGCGTTCCCCTCTCCCCATACATTTTCTATCAGCTGTGGATTTCTGAGAGGGCAGAGCGAGGATATGGCTGTTGGGGAATGCAGCCCCTGGTCCGTGGCTGCCTTGCGCGACATGGGCTACAGACCATGGCACTGGGGTGACCACGTAGCTGCACAACCTTCCCAATCAGAATTGGCCCCAGCTTCCCACCTGGTGTTCCCATCTTGGCTGTGCACAGGGAAGGGAAAAACACCCTCTGGGTTTCCTATTTAATCCCTCCTTTCATCTTCAGACAGGTTTGGAAGCATTTCAGTATGTTTTAAAGGGCCGGAGGAGCCATGTTCTCCAGTAAACATGCCTTTACCAGGAGGGGAAAAAAGAGAGACGGCAGTAAACAAAGAGCAGAATTGCTGAAGTACAGCTGACACACGGACCCCAAAAGAAATGCTGACCTCATCCTTCCTCATTAATATGATCTATATTGCTGCATACGGAGGAGGCTACCGTCAGGAAACGGTGCACCACGTAACCCTGCTGCAGATCCTCCTGCTGGCTGCGGGGGCCCTGGCAGCCAGCCCCCTGCCTTGCCTTCGGGGGCTGTCCCAGGCTTTGGGGGGGCCGACTCTGGATGCCCTCGGAGCCCCCTCATGCACTTGGGTGTCTCTGGGGCACCTCCAGGCCAGACTGGAGTCCAGGCTTCAGCTGTATAAAGAAGAGGGAAATGAGCTCCTGAAGGGCCTCGGTAGGTTTTGTCTGGACGCTGCAGGTACAAAACCCATCCCCAGGCTCTCCCAGCCCAGGCTCAGCATCGTACAAAGTTCACTTCATGTTTGGGGTGGAGGGACACCCCAGGTGATGTCCTTCAAACACCCAGTTTCCTTCTCCGGGGTGCCTCCAGCAACCCCTCTCTCACGCTCCCTGTCCCCGGGTGAGGCCAGGAGGACCGGCGTTCCTGGCCAGCCGTCCCCACCGCTCCCTGCCGCAGCAACCCTCCTTCACCCCCTCCCCGCCACTAGAGACGTCGGCGGCGCGTGGCCAAGCCCTCCGTGGGAGACCCCACACTGCCGGTGGCGGGGGGAGACGTGGGGCAGAGCCCGGCCAACGTTGGCGCCTGCCCGCGGCGGGCAGCGGGCCTGCAGCAAGCAGCGGGCCGGGGCAGGCGCAGGGAGCAGGAAGCACCTGCTCCCGAAGTGACGGCTCTCTTCTCCGACCCCGGTCACATCAGGTGGCTTCCTTGTTTGCCTTGGCGGCTGGCCCCCGCGGCCCCCTCCGGCTGCCGCTGGCGAGCTGCTCCTCCGCTCCATTTTGGGTTTGTTTGGTTTTTTTTACTCCTGAGCGTGTCCATTGATCTGAGGAGAAAACCTCCCAGAGACCTTCCCGGTGCACAGCTCTGGCCCCCGCCTGAGGTAATGGTGGGGAGCGGGGATGAGTACCCCACAGTAAAGCTGCCCACCCACCGGCCACATGCTTGGCCACCGTTGTGCAACGTGGGTCCCTCTCCCTCATGAAGGAGCCGGTGCATGAGGACCCCCGTACAGCAGTGGGGGACAGTGGGCGGCCGTCGGCCCCCGTCGTGGGCAACGGGAGCACGGCGCAAGCCTTCCCCAGACCAAAGGCTGCCGTGCGGGGCTGTGGCCGCTCCGAGCCAGAGTGCCAGAGCTTTAAACAAGCATAAATCAACGTTTGCGGTTCCTCTTCCTTCCCCGCTCCGTCCCTCCTGCGGTCTGGATGATTTACTGATCAACGGCTGGTCCTGTCCGCAGGGCGGCTGTGCCGGGGGCCTCCCCCAGGCAGCACCACGGGAGAGCCCACCTGGCCGCGCCGAGGTGCCACACAGCATCCTGCGGTCATCCCGGGAGCCGGGAGCTTTCGGAAGCAATTCCCTGCATCTCCTTCCAGCTCTGCCTCAGGGGCAAATCTCGAGGCTGAGAGGGGCGCGGGCGCTCGTGCTGATCTGCATTTCAGCCGCAGAAGTTGGCCTGACTCCAAGACGGTGCCGTTTCAGTTTGACATTCACCTCTTAAATAATCTTCAAAATAAATTTAACCGGTGGGTTAGATATTGGCGCATTGAAATGTAGCGCTACTGCCGTATAAAGATAACAACAGATGCAGAGCGCACTCATATTTTTAAACTGTACTCTGGTCAACAGTCCCCTGTAAATTATAGATGTATGATAGAAATTTTTTGGCTTTGGATTTTATGAGACATGCAAGGAACAGTCTTGCAACATATTTTCCTTTTTCTTTTTTTTTTTTTCTTAATCCTTAGTCTTAGACTCTTTTGATAAGGAGAAATCATTTCTCCAGCAGCAAAATTTGCAATGAAAAAACCCACAGAAGAAACTTTTCATACTTAATATACTACGCAAAGAGGAACAATAAGATAATAATGGGGCTGAATATTCATTATGCTAATCAAATGTTAATAAACTGTGGATAGCATGCAGCTCAGTATGGCTCCTCATCTCCATCTCCCTTCCTTTCTTGCCCGCTTGATTCTCTCCTCCTTTCTTCTTTTTCACTTCTTCCCTTCTCCTCCTGCCATAGGAGCAGAGCTTGGGAAAGCCATCTTGACCAAGACGACAAACATTCAGATTGAAAGCGTTAGTTATTTAAAACAGTCCTGCAAATAGTAAACACTGTCAAACAGATGTGCAACATCTGTGTAGTTCAGGCAGTTGGTGAGTATTTCTACTCTGACCTTGGGGAAGCCTCATATCCAGAAATAGACAATAGCCGATAATCGGAGAAGTCTCAAGCAGATTTGTGCAACTATGCCATGTTCAAGACATGAATAATTAAGAGTGAAGACTACCTCATGCAACTGTCACCTTAAAACAGAATAATAGTTATGTTTGGGCATCAGACATCCTCACAGTTATGTGGACAGTATTTTCATTTCACTGCATTAATTATGTAAGCAAACAAAAAAACAAACCACGGGGTAACACGCTCATGATCAGTAAGAGCAAAGGCTTGGGTATAATATCTGTAACCAGAGATGCCCCAACATCGTGTGTCTCCAGTTTCAGATAATCACCTGGTGTCAAATCCTTTGTGCTGGGGGTGTGCTGCAGAGCAAGGGATAAGAGACTAAACCCGTATGCAATGCTGAAACACAACCCGGCAGGTGACCCTCTCCCTCCCTCTCTCCAACAAGACCCTGCCTTAGATATACCACCGTGCCTGCTACAGCAGCAGGCTCCCTCCTTGCCTTCTGGGTGAGCAGCCAGGCGAGCAGTCGGCTGAGCGGCGTTACTCTGAACCCAGTGTGTTGTGTCCAGGCACCTCTGGGACATCTCCTTCGTCAGCAGCCTGATGGCCAGGGGTACTGCGTGCCCCTGCTTCTTGGGCTGGGGGATCCTCACGTTGGGGACGAGCAGCCCAAATCCCCTTTGCTCTGCTGAGGCAGTATTTAAGGGGCAGCAGCACTGGCCTCGTTCTCTTTGGGCAAAGATGAGACCACTCAAGGAACAGCACAGACATGGTCTTAAGGGTCTTGGAGGTGCCCATACGGTGCTGCAGCTCCTCAGCCCCCAACACTGGAGGCTCAGGGTCTGTCACCAGCATGGCCACCGGAGGTTTGATCTTTCTCTGCCGGCTGAGGTCTGGGTGGCCTGTGGCAGGGTCAGAGCTGCCCTGACCTGGGCTTTCATCGCACAGCATGTTGTGGGAGTCAGGCAGCAACTGCCCCGTGGGAGATGAATGTTAACCTCGCTAAGAACGGCTGGAAAGGCTGCAGGGTCATTGCAGCAGCAAACCTCGCAGGGTCGCTGAGGGCAGGCCAGAGCGAAGGTCGAGTTAGAAAGAGGTGGGCTGCACTGGCGGCCCCGGTGAAGGCACGTGCCTTCTGCCAGACCAAAGCAGTGCCACAGCTTGCTCTGGGTGTTCCTACCACTGCTAGCACCAAGGGGCCACGTACAGACCTCTTGCCTCTGTCCTGGCAATCCAGAAGAGGTGGTAGGTGTGAAAGGCAGCTGCAAAACCAGTCCTGAAGGATCCCACCCCAGCTGGCCTGATCTGCAGCTGCACTCAAAGAGGCTGTGCTCCCTCTGAGCCCCAAACCCCTAGCATCCCTCTCTGGGGAGAGACCAAAACACCAGCTCCTACAGACATGCTGCCTCTGTAGCCCTTTTTTCTTCTCTGCCATCACGCACGTGACCGCTCCTCAGTCTGCCTCTCGAGAAAGGGCAGCCGATCACAGACACCCAGACCCATCGCAGCGCTGCTCCAGACCGCGGCAAAGACCTGCTCGCTGTGCTGCGCACACCCTGGCTTCCCAAGCAGCAGCAGGGGGCTTTCATCAGTCCAGCTGAAACGAGTAAAGTTTTGCTTTCTTTACCCTGGGTGTTTGCACTGTGCTGCGAGACCAGGAACTCTCCTGGGAAAGGTCCCTTTGTACTTCACTAGCAGGGTGCTAGAGAAGCTGCCCTGCTGGGTGGGCAGCCAGCAGACTGTGAAATAGCCACGATTTTAAAGCTTGTAGCTTGGTTAAGGTTGTGAGTAGGTGCTGATCAAGAAATGGGAAGGGGCTGCAGTCTCCTTTGTACTGAGGGACTCACACAAGGCCTGGCCTTTGCCAAACTGACCCCAAATGAATATTTCCCATTATTCAGCCTAGGACACACAGCTAAGCTGATCCATCTGATCTTGCCTTAATTTGTCACCGGCATTAACTTTCTTGGCCATATATGCTTTTCTCTCCCACTCTATAAAATCCACTTCACTGCCTGTTCTCCCCCTTTCCACCAGCTTCTGTCTCGGATCCACTGGCTTTTTCATGTGGCTCATGCTGTGCCCTCACCCCTGTGAAGGAGAGGGGAAAAAAAAAGGGAAAGAAAGAGAAAATAAGACCTCACAGGAAGATATTTCCAAAATCCAAGCAAACATCTCTTGTCATGCAGCTCCACTGCTCATGGAGTAATTCTGGGAAGAAACTAGCCCTGTCAGCTCTACACATCTTCCAAATTTGTAGGAGTGCAGGTGGATGCGTGCCAGGCAGGGCATCCTTAGGCATGTATGAATGCTGCTGCCCTCAGGGTGCCCCCAAGCCCCCCAGGTCTGACAGACAGAGATATTCCCACCTCCCTTCACGCAGCTTACAACCAGGATGCATATTTTAAGCATCCAGGCGTTTGCTTGGGAACCAATGTCAGCCTTGCTGAGTGACCGGCAATGCTGTCTGCACTGCATTGCCCACATTTTCACCCTTCTCTGGTGGGTTGCCTGTGGAAGGGAGAGCTGGGACTCCCAGTGCTCTCTGTGTGATGGTGTTAGCTGGCTGCTCTGCAGTGGAACTGTTTATCCAAGTTGCTTGTCTAAATAAAGCAGATACCTGGACACCAGGTTCTGAAGGAGGATGGTGCTGGTGTGAAGCTGGGTGCGAGCCTGTGGCTGCTGCTGGGTAGGGCTTTGGTTTTCTTTCTTTGGCCAGGCATCCGTGTTTGTTTTGGCAGAGCTGGGGTGCTGGTGACACCGGGGGCAGGGTTCAGGACATCACCAGAAACTGAATAACTAAATTTCTGAATTCATTTGTGTTGAAATAACAAAGGCAATTCCCTCTCAGCATGCCACACTCCACCCACTCAGCTGTGCTTGCTGAGGCTGCAGGGCTCTGCTTCCTCCAACCCATTCCTGGAGTCCCAACACTCCCCATCTGTCTGCTGACTATAGGCAACATGAGGTGTTTCAAGGGGCTTTGCAGAGGGAAGCACTGACCCACCAACGCAGGCTGCTTTCTGCCAGACCTTGCTGTTGGCAAACATGAAGCTCAGCCTGGTTGCCCTGCCCCTCCTGCCAGTGGAAGGCTGCATTTTGGGGGCTGTGACATCAAAAGAAAGGTTCCAAGGGTGGGACTGAGTGGGATCCTCCTTCCCCACAGCCTTCCTGCTGTCAGGAAAAGGGAGCAGGAGGCACTAGAACTGGGGCTGGAGACACCTGCCTTCCTCAACCCTTTGCAGGACACAGGAGCAGAGGAGAAGCTCAGCATGTCCTGATGCTCTTACGACACCGATGAGGGGCTCCCCCAGGGAATATCTCCACAGCAGGAGGAAGGGGATGCAGCCGTGGCAGTTCCCCGCCGCAGCTAATGTCACGTCCCTGGGGACGCAGACAGCTGCACGCAGGCCAGATCCACCTTGCCGATTGAAAAGGAGTCCAAAAGCAGTCTGGGAGGGAGGAAGCATGGCTCTGCACACACTGAGTGAGTCACGGTGCGTTGCTGCTACAGAAGGGCTCTGGGTCGTAAGCAGGACAAAGCTCCATCCCTCCATGAAAGCTGAAAGCAAGCACAGCTACCTTGAAGGAGGTAGCTTATGGGGTCCCATCTGCATCGCGCAGTATTTCCCTGCAGTACTTCCCCTCCACCAAAAATGCACATACTCCTCTCTGCCAAGCAGCTCCTGCCCTGTATGTAACACACCCAGCACAACGTGACTTAGAAAAAGCCCACTGGGTCCCCGAGTCCATGCGGCGCTGAGCGTGCTGTGACAGAGCTGAGATGCAAGTTCCCTGGCCAGCACACGGGGTGTCAGATTCCCTCCTGAGGCACATGGTCCTGGTTCTCCATTTCTCATCCTGTCAGGCTTTTCCAGAAGCTTGTTTGTTTTGCCCCTCACCAGAATGTGCTGTTGCATGTTTAGGCTGAGAAAGCAAAACAGCCGACTCAACAGCTGCTGGATTTGGGGAAGGGGAAGGGAGTGAAATGCTTTCAGTTTTGACTTTTAACCACAAAATGCACACTGGATTCTTCCTGACAAAAGTGACAAGAAACAGCCATAGGTCTTCGCTGGAAGAAGAGGGAGAAAATGACAGAGAAGATACTCCCTGATGCTTGTGTCTCTCTGGTGTTTTCTGGTAATAGCAGTGAGGGAAGGCAACAGATCAGGCAGGGGTAGGTGCTGCTGCCCTCCACTCAGCTGAGCAGAAGAGGGCTACAACTATGTCCACATGCTGAGCTGAGCAGTAGACTCAAAAGTGAACTGAAGCATACTGCACTCCTGCTTTTCATCCATCTTCTTGGCTGTTGCTCAAAGGTCCATACCGTGCCTTGGAAGATCCGAGCTTTTCGCTGCAAGGTTGGTGGAAAGCCAACTGGAGAGAGCTCAGCATCAGGTCTGTTGTTTCCAAACCCTAGTACTGCTCAAGAAGGGTAATACCTTGACAGCTCCAGTGCTATCCAGCATACCCAGCATATGCCCAAATCTCCTGGCGGGAGAGGTGCCTGCCTAGCATGTAGCCTCATGCTGTGGTCTTTGTCAGAAGAAGGACCCACCCTACCAGATTACTGATTCAGGACTCACTGACAGCCACCGTTCTGCTTACTGAGAGTCTGACACACTTTTTACTCTTTCCTCACTCAGGAAAGTCGAATGCCATTTGAAGGCAGATGGACCACATCACACCCGAGTAGGGGTGAGGCAAACTGTAGCTCTGCAGGGCTGCTGACTTAGTGAGTGCTTTAAGGGTTCTGTCTATAGATGAAGCTTTGCATCTGAACCCCCCCAGATATGCCATCCTGTTTCCATGGCAGTCAAGGCTTATGGAAAGCACCAAGTCCTTTACCCAGTGAGGGCGTGTCCTGGTTTTGGCTGGGATAACCTTGATTTTCATTCTAGTAGCTGGCATAGTGTTCTGTTTTGGATTTAGTATGAGAATAATGCCGGTAACACACTAATGTTTTTAGTTGTTGCTAAGTAGTGTTTATACTAAGGCAAGGATTTTTCAGCTTCTTACGCCCAGCCAGCAAGAAGGCTGGAGGGGCACAAGAAACTGGGAGGGGACACAGCCAGGACAGCTGACCCCAACTGGCCAAAGGGGTATTCCATACCATGTGACATCATGCCCAGTATATAAACTGGGGGGAGTTGGCCGGGGAGGGATCGCTGCTTGGGAACTAACTGGGCATCGGTCAGCGAGTGGTGAGCAATTGCATTGTGCATCAATTGTTTTGTAAATTCCAATCCTTGTATTATTTTTATTATTATAGTAATTTTTATTATTATTATCATTATCATTATTATTTTCTTCCTTTCTGTCCTCTTAAACTGTCTTTATCTCAACCCACGAGTTTTACTTTTTTTTTTTCCCGATTCTCTCCCCCATCCCACTGGATGGGAAGAAGTCAGTGAGCTGCTGTGTGGTGCTTAGTTGCTGGCTGGGGTTAAACCATGACAGGGCGCTAGGATGAGCTCTGATAGGGTCTGCATGGATATGAATGCGCTCATGGACTTTATTTTAAGAGAGGACCAATACTTTGTCAGCAGGAGAAAAGGCCTCCTTCTGGGCAACATGTCCTTGATTGTCTCAGACAAGGTAGCGCTGCTCAGTAGGAAATGTTTTTTTGGATCCATTTGCTCTATAAACAGAAACAAGGGAGGCAGAAAGGAAGGAAGGAAAGAGAGAAGAGGGACACGGTGGATGTGTCATTAACAAAGCTACCCCTTAGAGGCTGTATTTCTTTTCCAGCTTAGGGTGAGAGCTGCCGTGCAGACATGGGGCTACGCTTATGTAGGGCAGACCTCCACCAAGTCAGTGCAGTTTCAGCGTGGATGAGTCAGGCTCCCCATGGCTCACTCCCAGTCAATGTTCAGAGGTTCTCTGTACTCACTCATGGCTTACTACTGCAGTCCCCAGCAGCGGCACAGGTTGGATTGTTGTCCCCACAGCTAACAGAGGGGGCCATGCCAAGGCTACACACTCCAAGGATGCGGAAGGTGCTTGCTGTGCATCTGTTTGGCCGGTGAGGAGAAAAGGCAGCCTGCCCAGGTCTCCGAGGTGCTCTGCGACTGCCCAGCAGCAGGAGGGGTTATTCTGGGACAGGAGGAGGCAGAGGGACCGCAATTTTGTCAGGTCTCAGGAGTGCGAAATGGCATGGATCCTTGGGCCTTCTGTTCCCCTCATGGAGCAGTGCAGCAATCAGGTGTAGCCAAGCCACACGTAGCCCCGTCCCACAGAGGAACATTTCCCATTGTCCCACTATTTTTTTTTCCGCCACTGTAAATTTTATTACCTCAAAGGTATGGAATTAGGAAATGAAAGATGTGGAAAAATTCCTCCGACTAAAGCACTCATTTCCATCATTTCCACCTTGCCCTGGATTTCCTTCTCGATCAGTTCCAGCAGTGTCCTTGGTTCAAGCCTTGGAGTCATTAAAGTCCTTTTGAAGCTCTAGTGCCCCACGCTAGTTCTCATTGCTCAGCAGAATGATACATCAGGAATAACAAAGTCCACTTTGATCAACTACTTCCATCCTTTACAGCTGCTTCTGTGGGAGTGATTAATCCCAGCCCTTCCTCCGCTAATAATAAGCGCAGAGAATCAGCTACATCCTTTGTTGTTGTTATTTTCTCTTTTCATGTCCCTTTTTGGGGAGAGCTGTGGAAGGGACTCAGTGACTTTGGTCCAGTTTCTGCCAGAGGGGTGGCCGTGGCCATGATGGTGGTGGAGAGCACGGGTACCCGGTGGGCTTGGATGGACCGACCTCTCCCCCAGTCGAGGCCGTGGCTTTCCTGAGCACTGGGCAACCCGTGCACCTGTTCTGGAAATCTTCACAGCACCACTCGTGCCTGAAATCCTACCTACGTGCAGGAGATTAGCATTTCCTATTGGCAGGGAGCCTTTGGGAGATGCAGGGCCATTCAATAGGAAACACTAGGCACAGGGACTTTGCTGGGAATTAGGCCATTTTTTAATAAACCCCGCAGTCCCCTGGGCTGCTGATCTGGCACCTTGCTCTTCCATGAACTTCTCCTTACAAATAAAAAGTATTCCAGGCCCTCAGTTTCTGTTTCAAGCTGACACTGAGCCGGAATTGCTCTTGATTTGCACTAATCTAATTGAGAGAAAGAGGAAGCACACTGTTTATTTAATGACAAATGCCAGCTAAAGAAGAGGAGGTTTAATTATCAGTGACCACCAATTTTTACAGATAAGAGTTTAGCATCTAGACCCACGGTCCCCTATGTTTTGAAGACTGCAGAGATAAAAGCCTTGGACATGGGAAATACCACTGCAGAAGAGCATTTCACAGCAGAAGGAGAGCTGTAAATGCCCTGTATCACCTCCTGGTAATGGCTGATGCAGGCTGAGCTATGCATTAAGCATGCTGCATACAAGGGGAGGACAGCGTACCTTTAAACCTAATCTATCTCCTTACTGAAACAGCTGGTACCTGAAGTGTATCCTGGGCATATGCACCTCCAGTTATCTCTTCTCAGGTCCACTTGAGCAATGCCGAGATATCAAGCTCCATGCATATTGGCCTTGGTACGGTGAGGGAAGGATTGGGCATGGCTAGTAACGGGAAAGCAAAAGAAGAGGGAGATGTGGCTGGTGCCTCTGGTTTCTGCCCCAGGCACAGGGCTGGGAGCCCCTGAATACTGGTATGACGTGAGAGGTGCAATGGGGAAAGGAAAGTCCAAGTGCTGGAGTGAGCTGGTTTGTGTTTTCTGTGTGATGTAGTTTGGGGAAACGCCGGTTTGGCTGGGGGCAGACTGCAGCATCAGACTGCTCCTTAAGCTTTTGGGCCTCTGGCTGTCAGCCTGGCCACTCAGCGCCTACAGTTCTGGAGGTGGCACACTGCATACAGAGGAGGAAAGAGGTACATTGCATAGCACCCTTGATAAATGGTGCTCTCAGCTGCCTCTCCCCTACTGTGTATTACGGTGCTGGGTGGTATCATCACTCTTTGAGGTTAGGACCTTAGGTTTGATGTTTGGGACAAGCAAGACACCATTGTTGTAGTAAGAAGGAACACTGGCACCCAAATGGCTTGTCCGAAATGTCACGTGTCTAAACATATTTGCTAAATCAAAAGCCCTGGAGTCAGAGGCAGGCAGCAAGAGCACTGCACTAACCCGCCAAGGACTGTCTGTTCCTCCAAAGAGCTCTCTCAGGCACTATGTGCATAACACAAGTCATAACGTCCAACTGGAGTCCCATAGAGCCATGCTCAGATCTGTCACATCAGTATAAAATCAGAACAACTCTTGCTGCTCTCTGCTGCACCACAGATCAACATCTGTTGCATAGTCCACTTCAGCAGATAGTCACTGGACTGCACAGGTACTAATAAGGGCAGAATTTATCCCAGAATGAATTTATGTGCTCTTTTTATTCTTTGGTGGGGATAAGTATGTAAATATGTGAATGAAATCTCAGTGAGTAATCTTTCTGCTTTGTTTTTTTAAGGTATTTTGGTGCTTTCCAAAAATCCACAAATCCCAAAGTCTCAGACTCTTCTGCAGCTCTGCTGACAGAAGCAAGTTAAAGTCCCTGTACTTCTGACAAGCATAATCCAGCACAGCCCCATGAACTTTGCTGATTTTGAGACAGCTGAGGATATGGTCCAACCACACAAGGAATTTTGTCTAATGCATGGCTTGGAAGTGTGCTGACAAACTAGAGAGGATTTAGTCAGGAGGCCTAAGCTAAAGAAAATAATTTCTTATTTCAGTCTGAACACAGCAGATATGCTTTGCTTTCTAATGCCATCAGGTCTCTGGAAAATGGCTTCAAATTCTGAGAAATCAGGAGAACTATGTAAGAAATGTGTAGTTCTTCCCACTAAACTCATCTAGTCATAAACTGGTCTAGACACAAACATGTAAAGAGAAACTGGCCTGACAAAACAGGCTGAAACTTGCAACTGCTTTGGGAGAGCAGCTTACACATCCTTGGCAAGGTTCATGGCCTGGAGATCACACGCGCCTCTTGCAGGGCTGGAGGTGGCTGGGCAGAGCGGGTAAGGAAGAGGGCACCAACAGCCCTGAGAAGCAGCTCGAGGAAGAAACCACTGTCATGGCATGGGTTAGAGCTGTCTCACATTCCAATCACATCTTGATCTCACTTGTCATTTCACTGCAAAGGCACGCTCCAGCAGTGAAATAACCAACCTTTCTCAGGGATTTCTATTTAGAAAAAATATGTACAGTGCACTTCTAACATCACCAGGCAGTAAAGCCGTGACTGTATGATTCCTGTGTGCGTGCAGGGACATGTGTACCAACAAACATTGTGTTACATTACTGTGCATTCCTACATCATTATATAGATCGGACTTGTTAGGCTGGAAGATGGGGACAGAGTGATAAAGCATAATCCAGATTTACCTCTGGTCATCTTTGAAGCCAAAGGGAAGAGCAGGATTTAGACCTGCTCAGTGATTTGGTCTAGTTTACAGAAAAAGGTTTGACCGATTTCAAATCTGGGTCCAAGCTGAGCTTCCTCTGTGCTAGAGGACATTTGGATCGAGCTCCTGCCTATCCCAGCCCCACTGCTGGCAGCACCCAGAAAAGCCAGTTTTTTAAAGCAGTACCAGGTAGGTGGACACATCCCGAGACTCTTATCCATGCCCAGCGGCCATCTCTTTACAGCTGTAGCATCTTCTGAGTTTTTCACCTGAATAAATTGCCCCTGGAGTTGACACTTCACACGTTCATATCTGCCCTGTGCAGTGGGAGGGTGGATGTATGCAGGCACATCTCAGAATTGCTGCAGGACTCCTTGTAAGGCTTGTTTGCAATACACAGTGATGTTTTACGTCAAGTTCCTCAACTTGCACGCAGTGTTGTCGAGGTCAGGAGCCATGACAGGTAATGTCCCTATCTGGGTGGTATCTGCAGCAGCCTGTTGTGTGCCAGGCTACAGACAGGCCGAGAAGGATGTGACTGCAACTGTCCTCCCTTCTCGTGCATCTCAAGGCTTTGAAACAGTGACGAAGTCAGCCCAGGAGAACAGCAAGTGTACACCCCTGGACTCTGGTCCACCTTACACGCTCCTCTGCTATGCTCTCATTTATGGCCCAGCCCTCTGGTCCTCTCCAACCCTCCTTGCACTCGTCTCCAGGTCTCCAAAGGAGCATCTCTACCCTCCTTAGTCCTGCACCGTCTTTCCACACATTGTCCTCATAATCTCAGGTCCCCACACTTCCTACCACATACCTTACTCCCTCCCTGTATCACTCCCTTGGTCCTGCTTTTACAAGGTCTTGGGCTGGCTGGGCTTTGCCATGTGCGTGTGGAGCACAGCAGGGCCATCATGAGAACTGATGCTTTGCACAGGAGCAAGAGTGGCTGATCGGCGCTGAGGGCTGCTGTGGGAGTGCTCACCCCAAGGTTAACAGAGGACACTGCATGCACGGGCACAGCCTGCAACTGTGGCTGCGGCTGCCAACGCATGCCACTTTAGAGCCATTCGTATGTAACTGGCTAATGCAACGCACAACTGAATCAGAGGCTGAATGATCTCTGATTTAGATACTTACTTCCATTGCATTGTGCATCCAAAAAAAGTGCACTTTCCAAAATAAAAGTAGAAAAAAAAAAAATCAGGTTAAGCCACAGTCCATCAGCTGACTAAGGCAGAATTGTTCAAGCAGACAACAGAGCGGGAGAGGAGGAGACAGCATCGTGGCCAGGGATGGACATACTCATGCATCAGTTGTTACCTCTTCTAGTCTCAGTCCTGTGAACTCATGCAGATACGTAGCACCACTCACCAGGGATGGTCTGATGGAAGTCAACAGTGTTAGATTGTCACTCCTATTATTGCCATTTCTTTTAAAAACTATGGCATCTTTCTGCTTTTTTATTACTGAATGCAGCTCAAATCAATTCACCGAACTCAGTGGAGCAACTCCCCCTCTGAAACCAGTACTGAGAATAGAAACAGGCTGATGTGTGTTTTTCTATCATGTGCTAACTTGGTCTGCCATCCTGTGAATGAGCTTCTTGTTTTCTTCTCCTTGATCAGACAGTTCCACCTAAACCAGGACTGGACACAGAAGTAAATCTGGTAGGAGAATACACTTCCTGTTTATAAAAATACCCTTCCTATGTGGAAGAGCCCTCTTCCTGCACATACTCATCTGCATACAGCATCCCGGACCTGTTTCTATGCGGACGCAGGCAGAGCCACTGTGGGTGGGGGGGTAGAGCTATTAGGGATATTTCATCAGGCTGAAGTATCAAATAAATTAACGTATTTGTTGTACCAACTCTGGAAGTCAAACTGAACCCCGAGCAACCCCAAACTGTGATCAAGATGTCATCCTTTTGAAACGAAGGGCTTTATCTCTTTGGCTTACAGCTAAATCTGTCTGTGAATTTCCAGAGCCGGTGTCTCATTGCCATGAACTTATTTAGCTAACTTACAGACAGTGCATCCGGTTCTTGTGATTTGATTGTGGCTCATAGCTCACACGTTCACAGCAGCTGAGGATTTGAGCTGTGTACATGAATTGATAAATTTAGAAAAAAAAAATCAAGTCTCAAAAGGCAGTGAGCTGGATGTTTCTATTCATATCTCTCACTATGGGTTTTCCTGTAGCTTCTTCTGAAAGGACCTGGCTGACATCTTCATCAGGTCTTGATGGGTTAATCCACTCTCCCCTCAGGTGGCCTCTCCTCTCAAGAGCTTAGCGGTGAGACAACCAGATCCCTCCTTCTGCCATGACTCCCAGCAGCATCCCCAGACCCTGCAAGACTTCAGAGATCATCAGACAGACTTCTTCAATAACCGGCTTATGAAAGGCCCCAGTCGCTGTCCCACCTTCCCTCTACAGTCTCAACATCTCCCTTTCCCCCTTCAAAGACTTCTGCTTTGCCTCCTTCCAAGACCTTTGATGCCCATGCAGTGTGGTGTCTGTAACAGCTTCTCACAGGCTCACACGCTCTGTTTTGCTTTGCTTCTTGGACGGCTCCCGCTTGCGCTGCTCTGTGTTGGAAGTCAACATTTGCTGTCACCACCTAGCCTACATGTTCTGCCACCTCATCCCATGTCTGAGTATCACTCAGATCATGATTCCTCTTGATGCACACAGAAGATTTCACATTACCTATTTTATGCTTATTCCCATGCTTTCTTCTCTGGGCGTTTCCATCATGGTCCTGGTCAAGTGCAGGTTTACTGTCATGTGTTATAGAAAACTCCAGTGTCCTCCTACAACAGGAAATGTTCATGGAGAAGGGGGTGCTAACACTTGGCTTCCTTAATCTGTCTCCTTTGTCAGTCTCTGCTAACTTTCCAGTCAGTGAGCCCAAAGGCCAGTTTTGCAGGGTACCCCAAAACATCCCCTACACATATGCACAAGCCACAAATTTTGCGTTTCTAGGAGAGTCCCCCATAGCATCTGATTAAAACCGTGCAGTCATCTAGACCCAGAGGTATCATATGCAGGGTTTTTTTGTCTCTCAGAACAGGAACTTGTGAGTGAGAGAGTGGGTGCAAAATCTGAGACCTTGTGCTGCGGAGAGAAACCTGTTCAGTGTGCAGGAGGGCTGCCCCAACCCCTGGACATCTTGCAAGGAGCTGCAACATCAGGCTGTGCAGGTGAGTATTGGGGTTGGAGAGGAGCCACATCAGAGGTGAGCATGGCTGCTGGGGACACCGGGAACTGGAAAGGCTCACTGAAAGGATGATGTGCTTTCTTCTGGAAACTCTGCTCCCTCCTCTGGTAGGCAATGCCACCTCTGCCCCTTGCTTTGCACACTGTGAGGTCACCTTCCCAGCCTGAGTGACGACATGATGATTAATCTGTTATCTTTTCCCTCGTCACAACAATGCTATTTTCTGCAAATTCTTGCTGCCACACAGGGAGCCGGCGACCTCACTGCACCAGCATTTATCACTTTTATGGCCATGCAGTGTTGGGAAGAGATTAGCTGGGTGGAAGGCGAGATACTGGGTCGAGGAAAGTCCACCTGGCTGGGGCAGTGTTTGCTCTTTGGGTCTTCTCCTGCCCATGTCATCTCCCACGCCCCGCAGCCCTCACTGGTGTCCCCACGCTCCCCAACTGCTGCTCCCCTGAGGATGAAGCTGTCTGATGGTGGGTCACCCCTGGCCAGGGGCTCCTGCTCTGCAGTGGCGGGGGCACGGGCAGCCCCGGGCAGCCCCGGGGGTCGCACCTGCCTCGTGGGGCAGGTGTGCAGCAGCGTGCCCTGCCTCCGCTGCCCGAGCCCTGCCGCGGCTGCCGGGACCCCCCCGGTGCTCTTCCGCCCCGCTTGCCCAGATTTCCTTTGCAGGAAAAACAGGATACAAGCGGAGGGGGAGGGGAGCGGAGCATGCCTCCAGCTCATCCTGACATGGAGGTGACAAATACAAACATGCCCATCTGCATGGGCAGCACCCCTGGGTCCCACGGTGTATGTACATGCTCATCTGCTGAGCCCAGGGAGAAGGCTGGGAGACCCTGCTCCTAAATCAGGCACCTGCGTTACGGCTTGAGGCCAGCAATACAAACATCTCCTTTCCTCTTCTCTTCCTGCTCCCCAGTTTTGAGCAATTGGCTCCCCAGTCTGAGCAGCTGACAATTTGAAGGGTGCTCACCGTTAGTTTGCCAAGCAACGTTACAGCATTTGCTGGGCTCTGCAACAGAGTTGGGATCCAGACAGAGTCCGACTCGTTCCCACGCTTAAAGAGATTGAGCAAGTTGGCTTGAGGGAGGCAGGGACTGGCCAGTTCCCCTGTTAGATGACATCTGTCAAGTTCATGTCATGCCTGAGTCTGTTGACGATGCCTGGGGGAAAAAAAAAGAAAGCGTCCAAGCTTCATATGGTTATTTGTGCAAAGATCAGAGGAGTAAGAAAGCAGTTTGACTGTGCTTTCGCTACTGAAGTCAGCAGATCTGACTCTGAATGCACATGGGGATCAGATTGGGCAAGACCTATTTATACAAAAGCACTTTGCAGAGGACGACTACACTTTAACACCATTCCTGTAAAAAAGGAAGGAAAAAAAAATGGCCTGAACATTTGAAGGAAAAACACTTGTTTCCTGCAAGGAGATTCAGCGGGTGGAAATTGTACCTCTGCTGCCTGCGTCTCACCAGCGTACTTCAGCCTCAGGTATGATTGTCAATGGGGAAAGGGCAGGAGCTGTGTCATCTGCCAAAAGGCAGCACAAACATTTTCTGGTGACCATCAGGTGGGGGTGACCTTTGTGCTCATCGTCATGAAATCAGCTGATGTTATGCTGAGGTTTCTAAGATGCACTCCCATCCCAACCTTTGCTTTGGATTTGTGACCTTTGTTTCTGCTGGTGACACCTGAATCTTTCTGATCCCGCCCAGACTCCTGCTCAGTCCTTCCTGGAGACTTACCAAACTGCAGCTTCACAAAAGAAAGCCGCCAAGTTTGCTTTCTCTTTGTTCAAAATGCCCAGGGCAACTTCTCTGAACTACACTGGTTTGAAAATAAGCTGGAAATATCACAAGCACTTTGCAAGATGTCTCATAACTTCCTATTCCTGGTCAGGCTGGAAATATTAAAGCAGATCCCCTTCAGATAATTCTTCTCCCGTAGCTTTGGCTCAAAGAGCAAGAAGGACGCTGAATGATGTGGGTGAACTGAAGCAAGCACTGAGATAAGAAAATCTAAATTGGAGCTAAAGATGTGTTTTATTTAGTTGGATAAAGCAAGGTTTAGGCATGAAAACACACCTGATACCACGGCTTTTGTTTCTGCAGCCAAAGCCTTAAGCTCTGGTTCGCCTGTGATGCAAAGTGGCTGCAAAAGCAGCCAATGTTTTACAGCTGCTTGTCCTCACCCGAGTAATGCAAAACAGTTAGGGCTTGAAAGTGAACCTGTCCTTCGTGTCCTGGCCAGCCCCCATCCTTATGCGTACACCATACAGCAGCTCTTGAGCATGGTCTGGTTGAGGAGCGGTTCACTCACAGACCCTTTGCTGGGGACACATCACAGGGTTGGGCTGGAAATCAGCGCAATGCCATGTCTGAAACAAGGTGACCGATTTCCAAGCATAGCCGAGGCAGCCTCTCCTCATCCTGCAAGAGAGTGGTGGGACTTGTGGAGATCCTGCCAGCTCCTCCATACAAGCCAGTCCCAGACTCCCACTCTCTGAGACCTTGTGGCCCCTAGGCTCCTGAGCTATGGCACGACAGTCGTTTGGGGATTCATCTTGCCGGGACAGCCATTCTGACCACCGTGACACAGGGCTTGGGGCTGCAGGTGGCAACCTTCTAGACTGGACAAGTCACTCATTCCTATTGTTTCTCAGTTGCCCCGCTGATAAAAGAAGAAAATTTGTCACCCACCCTCCCCTCCACCCCTTAACCCCGGTCAGGAGGATTCCTCTGAGGAGCTAGGAGAAAGAAAGTGCAATATACTGTGGAGAGACTGTACCAGCAGCGTAGTGGGCTCAGTAGAGCTAGGTGGGACAGGAAACAGTTGGGAAGGAAGAATATCCCTAGGGTCTGGAAAATGATCCTTACACTGTAACAGGAACATTTCCTTAGCTCAGTGAACTGGGAAAGGAGCCCCAGTTTTGCACTGACTTCTGTGACTCCTCCAGTAAAAATACTGTGTTACAGAGGCATCACATGCCCTGCTGGCCCTGGTATCCTACACCCAAAGCCTTTGGGTGTCTCTGCTCTGTGAACAAACAAGAGAGACAGCAGTGGGGAGAAGGGACGTATCGCCTCCCTCCCTCTTTATTTTGGGAGACACAGACCAAAAAGACCACGAGACAAGCGCAGAGTCCCATCACAGGTCAGTGAAGGAGCTGGAAAAGGCTCTCAGCAGTCCTGATGCCTGGTCTCCTCTGTCAGCCAGAGATGACTCCAGCAAAACAGGTCACTGAAAAGTGCTTTCAGCTTGTGATCTAAGGTGTATCCTTTATTCTGTCTGCAATATGGGGCAGGAAAACTTCTCTCTCCAAATCCACCTTCTCTTCTGTTCATAATTGTGGGGCAGCTGGTGAGTCTCCATTCACAGAGATCTGGGCTGTGATTTGCTCCTGGGAAGAGCATGGAGGGCTGAGCTGGCCCTGGGCACAAGCATCTGCAAGACTGTCCACATATGGGGCCAGAGCAGGGGGAAAAGAGACAAGAAATTTGCTTTAGAAAAGATGTTTTAAACCTTACCTCTAACTGTTACTTGGGGCCCCACACTGCTGAAGCACAACCCTGCCAGTAGGACAACCCAAAATACGTCCCTTTTCATTTCAAGGAAAATTCTGGGAGAAACTGAGAAAATGGGGCTTTTTCCTTGGATTGTCCTGAGAAGTGCAGGCAGCTATTTGACAGCGTGGAGATAGGAAATGTTGTAGCATAGGCAGCCAGCCTCTCCTGCTGCAGCCATGAGAAGAAATATAAACACATTGATCCTGTAAGCAAAGAGTTGATCCTTGCTTGTGGTATGCTAGCTATGAGCAATTAGGATAGATACTGCACAGAGACTGGGTTATGGTTGATAAAAAATGCCGGAAGGGCATCTCCTGCCTTTTCATATGCAAGGAATTATATCAAAATTCCTGGCCACATTGCCACACTGAGACCATCCCCCAGTTGCTTTTGGGAAGTGGGACCATCTGAAAAACCACGGACAGAAACATCTGGGAAGTAAGCTGGCTTGTCCAAAGTTTACATTTCAGTTCAGCCCAATCCATTCAGATAAAATGAGAGCTGCCTCATGTTGTTAACCCCAGGGGCACTTGGAATCAGAGATTTGTGTCAGATCCAAATAAAATAAAAAACCAATCTCAAAATGCAGCCTAAAATGCAAATTAAACCAGAATAGAAACCATTTGTTTAAAAGAATAATCACATAAACAATGGGAAAAAAAGGCAGAAAAATCACATATTTGCTTGAGGAACCATAAGAGGTTCTCCTTCATTTCCTGTATCTAAAAAATTGAGATGGTTTTTATTCTCCATGGAGCAAGGCAGAGGGGACTTCATGCTGGGGCAGCTCATAAATGCCACCCTTGGCTCAACTATCACATCTCTTCCTGTTGCTGGGCCCTGATGATGCCTTTTCCAAGAAGCTGCATGAGCACAACAGTATTCCCAAAATTCAAACCCTAAGTCCTCAATTCAGGACTCAGTGTAAGAACTGAGCTAACAGTCGGAGAAGGTTTACCTAACCAAAATCCTCCCCAGGGCCTGTGCCAGTATAACATAGTGTGGGCCAGGGGGTGCTTTGGCTTGCAAAAGGCCGCCTATAGGTATGGCTGCAACGAGGTCGCAGCCATGAGGGCAACAGCTCCTCCTGGGTTAGTTGCAAAATTGTGGGTTTCCAGAGCAAGCCAGCTGCAGCAGCGTGGAGCTTGGTGTGGGCTGAAAAAGCTGGCTCAAAAGCTGGAAAAGCCCATGGGATCTTAGCTCATGCTATGCTCCACATTGCTCCGACTCATCTGCTACCGCTGGCTAAGCCAGCCCACCACTGCAGGCAGATCTGCATCGCATGGTGGCATCACTGGGGTTGCTCCAGTGTGCACCCACTCCTAGATACTTGTCTTGCTATGGGATTATAGTACCAGGGTGGGGGGTGGGGGGTGTTATCCAACAGCCCTCCTTCTGCCAGCTCTTCCTTGCCCTCAACGCTGACTTTGCAAGCATTATCCTAGAGCCTGGGTTATCTGAGGACGTATTCTGAAGGATCAATACTTGGAAAAGTGCATGTTTACGCACGTGAAAATCCAGGACTTGTTCTCCACTGCTAACTCCACCCAGATGAAACTCATTGGTGTCGTTCCTGACTGATGTCAGGATAAGTAAAAGCAGACTTGAGCCCTTGATTTCTATGTGCTTACAAGAATTTCTGTTTTTCGTCATGGAGGGAATGTTTGAATTAATTGTTACACTTGCATAACATGATGCTGAAGTGCATTTTTTTCCACTGTATAAGTTCTAGATGAAAAAGCAAGGTTAGAGTGAAGTTACACAAGACAAACTTTAAAAAAAAAATAGGTATGAAAGGAGGCAACTGCAAAAAATACCCTCATAACACATTAGAAACTCCAAAATTTTGAAATTAAAAAACATAAAAGAACTCCAAATGCATGATGATAAAGAAATGCACCCTTAGGACATGTATACACCCTTAATGTTGCCCCAAAATGATGTTTGAACAGGAAAGACTAAGAAAGAAGTGAACAAATATTAATTTACTCTAGGACTTTATCTGAAAAATGAGTATCAGGTAAGTATGAATTGCAAACACTCCAATACCATTATTCTAACTACTGCTATTCCTGGAGCCAGTGGAGGGCAGTGGGATGATCGTGGGGTTGGCAAACCCAATCAACCTTCCTTGCACTAGTAAATGTGCTCCTGAGTGTACCCGTCCTCTGCCTGTGCAGCAGGTGCCGTGCCTCTGCCCTCCACGGGCCACAGCCCAGGGCTGGAGGAGGACGGGGAGACACGGCCCCTTGCGGCTGTGCCCTGTTCCTTGGTTTACGCTCCCCAGCTCTCCTTCTCCCCAAGGAGCCAGAAGATGCTCCTGCACTTCCCTGCAGCTGGGGTACGAGGGACCGAGGGAGGAAACACAGCCCTTCTGCGGCTCTGCAGTTAGTCCGGCTTGCATCAACCATCCTTATTTGCCTTCGGGTCCCGCAGGCAGGCGTACGAAAAGGACCTGTCTGCTTTGGCTGTGTACTTGAGACACATCCTGCACATTGCTTTCCCAGCTGGGCCCATCCCATCCCGGCCGGTGACTCAACTGTGAGAGAGATGGAAGTGTCGCAAAGCCCGTCGTCCTGAGTCATCAGCTATTATTGTCACGCGCAGGTGGACGATGCCGGCGAGAGGAATTTCTCCAGCATTGCCAGAAAAAGCAGCATCGCCACCTCCACATCACCACTGTAAAAATAGACCCTTCTCTTTGGGGATTGCTACTTCAGATTGATTTCTGGAAGCTTGTGGCCCCCTGACAGAGATGGGATTAGCGTGCCTCTGTGTAAAGAAAGCTCAGGGACCATGTGTGGGCACTAAACCTTGTGGAAAGGTACGTTTGGGGGTTCTGCCTGGCTTCTGGTTCACTTGCCTTAAGTCAAACCCCGCAAAGTGTGTACATCTGGATGCTGTATGGGATACGTGCGCTGTCCACAGAGCAGATCTGGAGTATCAGGTTATACATGGCTTCAGCAAAATTGCCTTTGCCAAACTGGAAATTTCCCGATTTATCAGCTTTGATCTCTTTGGCAGAAGAGCATTTCAGCGGTTAAAGTTTTGCAAGAAAGCACTGACTACACCGGTTTCTGATGACATCCCATACGTTTTCATTCTGGGAGGGATTCTGCTCCACGCTCCCCAAACGTCAGAGTCAGAAGTGCCTGCAGGATTGTTTTGCGGGAGGGAATGAACAGGGTCGTCTCCCCTCCAGCTGCTGGGGTCTTCCAGACAAACCTACACTTCTCAGGCGTTTTCATCCTCTCGCAGGTACCGAGAGGAACCGTTGTGCGGCTGCCGAGCTCACAGCAGGGCAGAAAGCGAAGGCAGGGGAAGGAGAGAGGAGCGGAGACCTGCTCTGGGTCTGAGGGCCTCACGCCTGGCACCGGCTCTCCCTGCAAGGAGCCAGGCTCTCGGGCCAGCGGCCTCTCCGCCGGGCTGGCCCGGAGGAGCACCACCATCCACCGGCCGCCTAAATTAGTCCCAGAAGTACCCTCCCTGAGGAGTTGCCAGGGAATCCCAGGCTCTGTTTCTTAGGGGAAAGGTTTAAATCTGAAGAAGGTCTCGGCTGCGGGCTTAGCTCGCAGGTTCCCGCCGTTTCCTGAGGAAACGAAGGCCGACGGCCTCACGCAGCTGCGTTCGGTCCCGTTCTTCCCCAGCACCCCCACATCTGCCGCTTCTGGCTGCACCCGAAAAACACCCCAAGGGGCAGCCCGGGAGGCTCCGCGCCGACCAGGAGACATCGCTGGGGCAGCGGGGCAGGGGCAGCTCCCCCATCCCGAGCTCCGCCGGCCTGGCCCGGCCCGGCCCGGCCCGGCCCGGCCCGGCCCGCCGCCGGCCCTCGGTACCCACCTAGCGGCCGCCCGGCCGCCCTGGGGGCCGCCTCCGGAGCCGGGGCTTCGTCTGACCCACCCGTGTCACGGCAGCCACGGCAGAGGAGACGCCGCTGTCCGCCCCGTGTGGGCCTGCCCTCTTTTCTGCTGCGAGCTGGGTCAGCGCTGCCCTTGCCTCTGGGGGGGACTGGAGTTGTGGGTCCGCTGGTCCCACAGCGAAGGGCATCGCCACCGAGGAAAGAACATTTCGAGGAGGCGTTTTCCAGCCCGAAGTCATACAGGTGCCTAAAAATGAGAAAGGCAGCCGATGGTTTTGGTTGGCGGCGCTGTCTCTGGTGTTCTCGAAAGGAGTCAGGAATTTTTAGTCGGAGCTGAAGCGCTTCTTGACAAACCCCAATGAAATTCCTGCCCGTGTTGAAAAACCTTTGGAAAACTCAGATGTTGCTTCCAGGCTATGGATACCACGCTGGGTAAAGCCAGTCCAGACCTGGCTATAGATGTCCAGGGCAGAGCGAAGAAGAGGAAGGTGGAGTATAACTTGTGATGACAAAGACAAGACTTTGGATCACCTTCAGAAGGGGGACGGCACGCTCTCAGCGGGGGATGCCTGCAAGAGGGCTCCTGCCTGAGACCACCGGCAGGAGCACCGTCTAGCAACGCACCAGCCACTGGAAACACAATCAACCCCCTTGGAGAAGCACTGGCAGATTCCTCTCCTGCGCCTGCAGGAGCCCAAGACAACACCCCCCTGGTTGGACCAAGGAGCATTAGTTCAGGCACGGTGCCCTGCAGCTTAGTTAGGCTGTCACCAGGTCTGAGTGGACTTAAATCCACTGAGGAGACCTAAGGTCTCTGCCACAAGAGCCCCAGGCTGGGGGCAAGGGCTGTGTTTAGCTGGCAGGGACCTTCCCCAGTCACACCAGAACTTGTGGCGGACCCTGGATTTCACTGCAGTGTGTGGTAACAGCTGCATACCCACCGCTGACCCCAGCTCTGGGACTACACAGACATTTTCCCTGCCCACAAGCTCTTCGAATGCTATACCACCCTGCCAGCTTCCCAAGCAGGAACAAACTGCTGCATCTCTCAGGTGTCTCTTGCAAAGAAGAGACCAGTGACTGTTTCAATGCGGTTTAGGCCACCTAAACCTAGGCCACCTAGGGGCTCTTCCAAGTGGGCCAGCCCCTGACCTCTCCACACAGGGAAGTTTCATCCATCCCCTTCTCCTTGGCCATTTTGTGGGCTGTGCAGGAGGGACTTGCAAAAGCCATGCTGCTGGAGCTACTCCTGTTTTCTGCAAGGGAGAACCCACCTTCTTGCGCAAGGTTGGTTCCCGGGTCAGTCTCCACACTAACACTCATTGACCACCTCTTGATTCTCATTAGTGTTTGCTTTTTCAGCAAACCTTCAACCAAGGAGCAAGAAAAACAGATCTTCCATACCTCTTGTTCTGTGGTTGAAAAAAGATCAGAAATGCAGTCAGGGAGCCCCTCCAATGCAGTCAGTCTGGAGCCCCTCTAATGACAAGGAGAAAGTAGATTTGTGCAGCTGTGGTAGAACTGGACTCCTCTCAAACTGGGACTGGGGCAGGGTTTACTTTGCATTTTGTTTGGAGCAAAGACCAGAGCCGAGTCTTACCTGAATTCCTGACGTGATAGGAATCGCAGGTTCAACATCCCCCATGCTTAGGCGATATAAACCAGCTACTGGTTCCTCAGTTCTGAAGGGGATTTTTCTAGTTGTAGGAGCCCATGGTGAATTCCTCTCTACCTAGCAGCTTCTGGATTTGATGAATCCAGTCCATATTTAGCCTTAATTTGAAGGATGTGTAAACTGGATGTCCTATTGGAAGCGCATGGAGAGCTGCCTGCTGACCTGACCCTTGCTTGCATTTCACCCAGCAGCTGCAGCTGCATTGGAGCATTAAACACTTTCAAGTCAAAGTCTCCTGTATGAAGACATATCCTTGGTTGCATTGACTGTGAGCAGGAGGGGAAGTGACCTCTTGGGTCAGTGTTTATTGCAATGGTGATAAGAAACCAACCTCCCATAAGGAGGGAGATGATCCCAGGACAATGCCTCTGGTACGGTGGGAACCTCTCTCAAATCTCCCAGTTTTGAGAACCCCACCTGAAATGGCAAGAGCAGGGGCTTGGTGTGTTTCCTTCTGCCATTGGTATGCTCTGCAATCTTACACAACTTTATTAAGCATCCTTCCCATTTCCCTGTCTGTAAATTAGGGACAATAATACCGTGTTTTGCAAGACCCCAGTGTGACTTAACTAGATACAGCTTGCATTGCGCTGCAGGATTCGGCAGCAGCTCAGCCTTGCATGGATCAGAAGAGAAGGCAAATCAGTTGCTTTTCTTGGCTTGTGGTGACAGCAGCGCCAGGGCCTGAGTATCGCTTCATGAATCCCTCTGAGAACTTGGCCTGCACAAACTGGCGCTTGGAAATAATCTCCAGCTTGTTCAGTCTCCGCATTCACACGTCCCTCTCCAGCCTCTGTTGTCTTTCTACACACAATAATATCATTCAACATATTAGGCCATGGGCTTTTCAAGGTCAGTGCCGTCAATATGTGGAAAGCACTAGAGGACAATAACAGGTTGATAAGTCACATGGCAAATTAGGAAAAGGCCCTCAAGGGTTGTAAAATGTATCAGATCCACTTATCACAACCCTTTCTGATAGTTTCTGTGAATCCCCGGTGGTAAACATCCTGCCTGCTCGCAGTGCCAAGGACGCTTCCCCATTGTGCGATAGCAGGCGGCTGTCAATCCCAACTGTTTCTGACATGAACCTGAAGTTCTCCTTTCTTTCTCTTGACAGGAACAACCACAGTCAACTCACCCTGCAGAGCTTAGCAATCTCTTCTGCTTTCACAGCTCATGAGACACAAGCAAAGGCTGGGTGAAGAAAAGCTGCTGAATCCCCTTGGGTTGTGCCAAAACGTTTCCACTCTTTGCTTTGCTCCAGAGTCAGTAGCTGGGGCAGCAGCCAGAGCTGCTTTGGGAATGGCAGGGCAGGGCAGTACCTGTGAGGCTCCTGTAAGAAAGTGATGTGCCTGGGGTGATGCAGAATCTAGGCTCCTCTATACTAGTAAATTGAATATTGCCAGGCAGTGGATATACTGCTTACCCTGTCAAATAGAAGTGTCTCTTGCAGAGTTTTGTCCTGACCCAGCTGGCACACAGCTCCAGGCATGGTACAGGAATTAGCACAACCAGTATGAACATGAGTGGTTCAATGCTAGCTGGCCTCAGTGTCCCAGAAAAGCTCCGGGTTCATTTAATTTACTAGTACAGATGTACCGCATGGCTTTCCCAAAGCTGTAATTTGCTGCCTCTTGGAAGAAAGAAACAGACCCTGTCCTAAGCATCTAACACCTGGAAGGAAGGTGGCTCACCATTATGTTCAGCAGAGAGGGGACTCTGACACACCACTGAGGAGTGCAGGCACATCCAGCATGGAGCACACACACTCCTTTCTACCTATCCTTGGGGTGGGATTCACCTCCCCTGAGAAGAGCTGGGCATCTGGCTCCATGCAGAGGGGTGGAGAAGGACAGACACCCTCAGGAGATGGTTCCTCCCATCCTAAGACACCAACAACCAACAAACCCCCTCTGGCAGTGCCCCTCTCTGGCAGAGCCTGGGTGACCTGGCCCACGCTGGGTGCCTAATCTCAACCTGGCTGGAAGGAGATGTTTTCTCACAGCTCATGGCCTGGGGTATGCCAAAAGGGCAGTTTGCATCCTCCAACCAGAGAACAATTCCCCCCAAATGCTATGGACACAGCAGACAAGTGAAACATGCAATGAGGAAGAAATGGCCCGGTTATCTTCATCCTGTTAGCTCTGTTCCTGCCATGCTGTGTCCAGTGTCACTCGGAGATAAAGAGCAAGTACCTTATTATCACCATCATGTCTGCCTTTGAGGGTTTATTCTTTCACCCCCTCCTGTCTTTGTTTCTTTCCCCCTTCCCTGATTTTTTTTTGTGTTGTCTCCCCACTTCCTACCATGCAATTCCCACTTCCCATATGGGTCTCATTCCTACCCTGTCCCCATCCTGTCTGCTAAAATAATCAGCAGTGAAACCCTGAATATGGCCGTTCACATTGTTTCCGTGGGACTCGGTGGCAAGTCTCCTAGTGCGATGAATGAAGGCAGGACGCGCTCCTCAGAGCCATTGTTTCAAGCTGTCTGCCGACTCAGGAAAGCACTGCCAGCTCCATTTACACTGAATCCTTGACTGGTGTGTTTTCTCCTCCATCTGCTGTGAGTAAGAAAAGAGTCAGGCCCTTGTACTTTAAACAGTGGCTATTTAGTTTGTGGAGTGCATGCTTCATAACTAGCCCATGGGCCAGAGTTGATCTAGGGGAAGGATGTTGGATGAGAGCATCATGATGTGGTCCTTTGTGAGCAGCCGCAGACTCTCCTTATTCACTCCCTGACGTGGTTGGTAAGAGCGTGACTCTGGCTAGTGCAGTGATGAGTGTGGAACAGGATTGCCAAACCTGAGCTAAAGGTCTCCTCCTCTCGGGCAGCCCTGATCTCATGTTCATCACATTTACACTGTTTTCCATGAAAGCATGGAAAGAGGCAGCTCACATGTGTTTGGCAAGAGCTGCACAGACATCTCCTGACTCGGAATAACAGCCTGAAAACATGCTGCAGCACCTTCTAGCTAGCACAGGTGGTACCTACCAGTCTGTGCTGGTCACTGGGAACATCTTACTCCATGATCCAAGACTGCCCCCAAGGAAGTAGGAATGATGGCAGATGAACCTGGAAGATATTAGTAGGGTTTGCAGTTTATAAAATAGTCTCTTCTTGGACATTTCAGATTTTTTTAACAGCTTCCAGGCTTCCAGCATGCAGAAATGGTCAGGACCTTGCCCAATATCTGAATAGCTGCACCATTCAGTTTACAAACGTGATTCACCAAAAAAGCACTAAGTGGGGTCTGAATGTTGACGTAACAAAAATGAGCATGAAGTGAGACATCCCATCTGCTGAGGAAATCATCCAGTTTGCTGGTAATTGAAAATTCAAAGCAGTCTCATCTATTTCAGTAAAAACATCTTCCCATACCAGGAGAACAGCTTCCCATCCATGTCCTGCCCTGGTGCTGCAAGAAATTTTTTCTGTCTGCTACTGCTCTTCCCCTTTTGACCCAAGCGATGGATCAACATACGTCTGTGCAGTTTGTATACTCTCAAAGTGTGTACATAGAGGCCCTGATATAACAAAGCCTGGAGCGTCCCAACCTCCTATCCTAAACAAGAGTTTCCCTGAACACAGTGGAGGGTGACACAATTTCTTGTAAAGTGCAAGTCCTTTCTCCACCACAAATAGTGCCCCCCAAGGCTCTCCTCCCCACTCAGAATCAGGCTGCAAGGACTCCTGTGTGGGCACACTGAGTGTGTTTCACTCTTTCAACCCGAGCGAGAGGCAGCTCTCCTGACCAAAGACCTCTGTGAGGATCTCTCAGCTCTTGTGACCATGGTGTGGAGTCCTGAGGCCTCCCCCTTTGGTAGAGTTCCAAGTTGTGTTGTCGCTGCAGCTTCGGGTTGTTTTTTGCTCTCTCACATGTATTTCCAGCCTAAGATTGCAGATTCCTGGGAGAAGGAGGTTCAGCAGCCAAACCCTTCCAAGCCCCATTCCTCTGAAGAAGGAGGACCTAAATTATTGTGATGCTGCTATTCATCACTGTCCCTGGCTAGTCCCACAAGGGGAACAGCTTCAGCCTAACAGTTTTAGAGCTCCCTTTCTCTCCAAACTCCATCATACAGGAGGTGAGGCATTTGCCTGAGAGATGCAGGTTCAGGAGAGAGAACCTCCTCCAGCTGGTTCTGCTGACCGAATCACTAAGCTCTAGAGACACCAGGCAACAGGGAGCCTTGGCTGCAGTCCCGTGGTTAGTGCTCTTGGGTGGAAAGAGGGATGGATGGTTTCAGTCTCTGATCCTTGAGCACTTTCTGCTCCTTGTATAACAACTGCGTATTTTACAAATACATCAGAACACATAGTGCCCACAGGACATCGGTGACATGGCTACAACATCAGCTGAGAGGGTTTTAACAGCACATGATTCAGCCTTGAGGCCCAAGTCCTTTTGTAGACCCAAGCCTAGGCAGCTCACCAGTTTGCCGAATTCAAGTTGCTCAGGGTAAGCAGGTCTTTAACCGCCACACTATCCTGTTTCCTTGCCCCATTTGTTATTTCATAAACTTTCCTAGGCTGCTGACAGTTTAAAAAATTCAATTCTTTTGTTGAGGCAGAATTTACTGGTAATTACAGTTCTGATTTGCTTTCTCCAACAGCTGGAGAAAGAGGTACAAGCATGAAGCACATATGTGGCACTGTGGGTGGGGAGGAAGAAATTCTTCTGCAGTGTTTGTACATTAGAAATATGGCTGCCAAAAAGCTGGTTCCCAAATGCCTGGGGTCCACATGTTGTGTAAAAGCAGAGTAGCATCTTGGCATGGAAAAGGAACATTGCATGAAGGAACCCAAAGTCTGCCCAGGTCACATTGTCCTCACGGGAGATGAAAGCCCATGAGCTGCAAAGTGGTACCCCATCAGCTGCGTTTGCCACAAGGCAATGTATTTTGCTTTGACTGCTTTGAAAGCAAACTCCTTAAAGGAAACATGTGCTGGGTATACAAATGCAGTGTTTCGTTTATTTAAGACACAAATACAAAACCAAACAGGCTTTCACAGTTCTAAGTCACAGATGTCTTTAACGAAAAACAGCTATTGGAATGTTAATAACGGCTCCTTGTACCGTAAGCAATGAGTCCACTCAGTCATGCTTTTAGGAAACTAACAGTTTCAACAGATCAACCTATTAATCACTTGGCCTCCTAATGGTTCATTTAAGGGCAGCTCTTATGAATTTGTTAGCGTGCTGCGCTGACAGTTCGACGAGCAGTATACACACACGCCCCATATCCTGCTCCTCTGAGGTCCTAAAATGACTGGCTCTCCTCTGAGATACTAATGAAGAATTCATTTGACCCAAACTGCTTCCATTCATTCAGTCTTTAGTCACTTAGTTAACTCGGAAATGCTCCTGTGGCTACAAAACATTCATCAGTGCTAAGAAGATGACAATTCATGACCCTGCATCAACAACCCTGGAAACCCAAGTGACTGGCTGGCATAAAATATTGCCCCGTAGTGCAGTCAGTGAAAGATGCTGATTTATACTGGTCAGGAAAGAAACTGTAAGGTAAAATCGCTGTTTTCTTTCACTGGAAAGAGTCAGGTAATTTGGATAAGTAATTTTTAAAAGCGTTAGCCTAGAAAAATTGGGGAGTTTGTTAATTGGACCCCCATGTTCTCCTCTGCAAGGCCTGCTCTCTGTGCTCCGCAGCTTCATTCCTGAGAACCTTCATGTCAAGCTGCTTAAAACTGATATGGGATGAAATAGACAGTAACACCTGGGTGGGTTTTTTTGTCAATTTTCAGCCAGAAGCATGCACAGCACTAAACTGCACCATGTAAAGTCATTACTTCTACATATTTTTAGACATTCTTTCAGGCTTAATCATTACTGTTGCCATTAGAAAGCCAGGAAAGACTACATCTGGATTTTCCTCTCCTTAAGCTTCAGCTTCAGGAATAAACATAGGTTTTATGATTGGGCCTGGCGCATGGCATGGAGTTACAGCCAAGCCTCACTCTCTGATTCCTCTGTTGCAGACCCCAGTGTTTAACACAGTGCCATAACTCCTCTCCAGCTCCCCCGGCTGTCGTCGTGTGGGTTAAGCTAAGATGCAACGTTTCTCGGTGCAGTAGCAGGTACGTGTAATGGTGTGGGGATGGTAACTTCTGGCAGGGGAGCAGGGCAGGCAGCTGGAAGTCATTCATAAGTCTGATTGTCAAACCTTTGAATCAGCAGTTGGTGTCTGTGCAGAATGGTGTCATTTATCGTCTCTGTTAAAGGCATGAGAAATGCCAGTAGCAAAGCACTTTATGGGAGGATACAAGGCAGATGAAGCTGCCCGTTCTTTGTTTTATATCCATACCTTACCCACTGTTAGCTATAGTTCCCTCCTCTCCTCAGAACATGAGTAACTAGCTGTATAATCAAGGTGACAGCCTGGAAGACATTTTCCCAATATTTCTAGTGAAAGACACAGAGACTCATTTTTTGGACCAAATTAATTTCCTCAGTGCTGCAGAACTTGCGTCCTCCAGCTGAAATCTGAGTCGTATCAGAGAGTCGCTGCTACGGCAGCTTACCCAGTGCTGGGCAGCCAGCTCACAAGGAAGGACATGCTTTGCAGTTGAAACAGCATTGTCTACAAAGAGCAGTGCAGGCCAAAACTCCAAGTGTGTGTCCCTAGCCCTCTACAATGCCTCGTTGCAACGGACGGTCACATTTTTCATCAAGGCATTCCATTATTAAATGAGAAACCTGTGGCTAACAAACAAGTGCTGATCCATGTGACTACATGGTGTACCCAGGTTTTCTCCTTCCCGTCTCTACTCGTATGTGCAATTTACTTCCCTTACCAGGTAAGCAGGTATTTTTTCTTCATTGCAACCAATCATATTCCAATTATAGAGACAACACCTAAACTTACATCACAATGCGGGACTGCACATTCAATGTAAGTTCCTTGGGTTCTCTGTCCTAATGGGACATAAGCACTTGTGCCTGCCAGTGTCACCAGGAAAGCTCTATGCTTACCCCAAAGAAAACAGAGTCCCATAATCTGCAAATATGTGCATACACACGCGCGTGCACGCACACACACACATATCTAGTAGGAAAACCATCGTCTCTTTCCCAGTAATATCAATGCACAAATAATAATTAATTCACGGAAAAGAAACAGAAAGGATAACAGGAGAGAACTGCTGCAAAACACAACGGTTTGCTACGTAACACTGACGCTTGGCCTGCTGTTGTCAAAGGTGAAAGTTGAAGAATGAAGCATCCTTGCCTCTCCACGCTGCATGAGAAAAGCTGGTGTCACAGGCTGCAGAAGTCAGTTGTTTTTGTGCAGGGTTCCTGTTTGTTACTCATTTCCCCTCCCTGTCCCAACACTCTGCCTCTTTAAAGCTCTTCCAAGATTCCTTATAGGAGAAGGTTTGCTGCCAGCTCAGAGCTTCCTGTTGTACTCTCAGAGAGCCTTATCTCTGCAATCTTCATGCAAACTGCAAGGGGATTTTTTGTTTGTTTGTTTTTTACAACCCGGCCATTTCTATGGACTAAGCAGTCTCTCTGTTGCTGACTGAAGGGGTGCACTTTCTCAGAAAATTCATTAGGTAGATTTGTTTAGTTTGCAGGTTCCAAATTAATCTCTGCCTCTGCGATTTCTACAAAATGAACACTGCTAGGTTGCCTTATTTAAAAGCCCTTTAAAAAGTTCTTTAAAAATCCCCCAGAGAGATGCTTAGGGATCTGGCAAGTGTGTCTCTCCACCTCTCTTTGGTTCCTTTTGTCTTTTGATTTTCTAGCACAGCTCTCTTCTCTGGCCCTCTAAATCACACTTGTGCTTAGGAAATAATAGCCTCATTTTCTTGTAGCTCTTCTCAACTGCAAGAGCCTCACTGTATTTCTCAGCTTCACTGAAAGTCTGTCAAATTCAAAGGTAATGTAAAAAAAAAGGCCTCATTTCCCAGATGCTCCTTAATTTCCAATGTCTCCTTACCTCTGCACTTGTGCATCTTTGCATAGTAGCTGTATGAAAGAGAAGCTTTTAAAAATGCAATTGTATCAATAAATCTTTCTTACTGAGTTCTACTCTGGTGCTGGATAAAGGTCGCTGCTGAGGTACAAGTATCCTTTTGTTGCAAGGGTATGCTGGTACTTCTCCAGTGGCAGCCCAGCCAGCTGCCAGCAATGGGGCAAGAGCACTGGCTGTAGCTACCAGTACAACTTTTAGCCAGGAGAAGTCACCCTGAGCAACAGCACGAGCTCCCTGGGTCAAACTCCAGATGCTAAATTTAGCGAGAAGTAGGTAGTATCTCTAAGGTCACCTAGGTTTGGGGCCTCTGAGATGCCCCACTGATTGCAATAGCTATGAAGCATCGATATCTTGGATTATCTGGATTGTAAATGGCAGTAAAGCAAGCAGCAGCAGGCCTTGCTCTTAGGAAGGAGCCTCCCAGGGTAGAGTTCCGAGCGGGGAGTCCCAAATCTTGGCTCTGCCCTGTGCTCATTTCTCTGAGGCCATCAGATATATTTCACACTTTAAGATGCACCTGGGTACGTAGACACTTCTCATGCTGATGAATAATTAAGGACCTTCCCAGACACTCAGTCTATATTAGGAAAGGATATCTCTGCTATTTGGTTGTTTTTTTTATTTAAAGTAAGAACAGCAGGTGAAGGCCTAATACCCTGGGCCAGTTCTTCATGCAAGATGAGTCAGGTTGAGTTGGCTTTGCTCTCCACATGAATCACACACTTGCTGTTGTGGTTATGCCTAGGAATGAGGCAGGGCTGCCCCAGAGGCTGCTCTTTGGGGAAAAGCTGCAGCATCCCAGTGCTGCCATTCTGTTCTTCCAGTGAAACTGGCAGTGAATAAGCTGCAGTGCACAACCAGATGACACAGTTTATCACCTGAGATGCTGCAATGAACAGGCACACTCATGGCTTTGGTATCAGCAGAGGCAGTGTTGTCTGGGCACGTCAATACAATGACCCCAAAGAGACAGACAGCTCAAGAGAGGCTGAAAGACCTGAAGAAGTGGCAGTCTGCTCTGTGTTTGCATGAGAAGGTGTTAATTCCAGCTTGTGTCTCCATGTGGCTGGATCCGATAAAAATTGTTGTGCTGAGTGATGGCTTTCCTTTCCCTCTGCGAGGGGAGTGAAGGAGTCGGAGCCGCTTGTGACACACAGCATGGATGAGAAGATGAGCAGCATTTCCATGACCCAGAATATGACAGTGACAAATGCTGCACTGTGTAGCAACATGGGCTAGGGAAAGCACCAGCTAATGCACGGGGTGGTAAATGCACCCTGTCTGCAAATGGGGAATGGAGAGCTCTGTTAAAACCAGTGAAAGAAGGAAATGACAATCTGCTGAAGGAAAACTCTTGAGATCCTGACTGGGGCTTGAGAGAAAAAAAGAAGACTACTGAAGAGGTGAGAAAAGTCCTGCTGGTACTTAGAAATGAACCAGCACAATGTTGTGTTACGTCTCCTCAAGTGAATTCTCAAGGCAAGAGAGCAATACATAGCTGAGAAGCCTGATCTGGCTTCCCAGCCCATGGCAGCCACTTAACAGCCCAAGGGGTGATCATCATTACCAGGAATTCATTTGTGAGGGCATGAGAGGAAAGCATTAGCTTTAAACAGACCTGTCCAACTAAGGATGTTGGCCATTTTGCCTCGTAGAAAGAATTGCGGACTCCTAGACAGCAACGGCCTTACAATGCGACTTCACGCACAGCGAGGATCCTGTTTCCCAATAGACTCATGAAACTGGCAGAAGCGAATTTTACCTTTAATTTCTGAACAGTTTTACTCTTCTTTTCTAATGAGGCTGTTTCAATTGTCCTCACAAGAGATGTGTCAAGCCAAATCTGGGCAGATTGTGACTATGGTGGTGTCAGATGGAGAAGGAGCAGGTGGCCATGTCCCTAAGCCCTTTTCTTCCCCCACCGTCATCCTTGGAGAATGGTTAGCAATGCAGCAGCCTTGCTTTTGGCATCAGAAGTTAATTTCCTAGCAAGTTATTGAAAACTCAAAATTATTCCCATTTCCCACACAGCAGCAAATAATAAACTATTAATATTATCCTGACTTGAAGACCTGTGTGGTTTGCCAAAGCAAGATAATTATTTGGCTACTTTGAGCAGACCCCATCAGGTAGCCTTTTGTGGCATTCGCTTACTGCTGGGCCACCAAAGCCTCATTATATGACATCCTGGGGAAGATCTAGAAAACTCCTCTCTCTCTCCACTGTCAACACAAGACTGCGTTACGTGGTGCCGAGCCATTGCACCCACAGTTCTTCAGAGCATGAACATGGTTCATCCCTCTGGCTTCAGACAGTTTTCGAGATGTTGATGTTCCTTGAGGTGCTGCTATCCCTCGCTGCTCTGGTGGAGATCAGTTCAGCCACTTTATCTATCCACAGCACAGATGCCTGCTTTTGATCTAGTTGTCTAGACTCCCCTCTAACAACTGAAAAGATGCAGGCACTTCTAAGGTATAGTTCATCTCACCCTAAAGCAGAGAGCTGGAATGGCTCAGATGATTTGCTTTCTCTCCACTGATTGAAAAGATACCTTCTCTTAAATTTGGGGGGATAAGTTTGCTCTGTCTACCAAAGACTAACTCTGACAAAGCACTCATCTGGGAGTCATAAATTCTAACTTTTAATGCGAAGTCCTGGGGGAAGCTGAGAAGCCCGGGTTGGGCACCTTGACTCCCAGGACAGCACGTGGCGAGAGCAACACGCTTCCCAAGGGAAAGCTGCAGCACCACAGCCTGAGCAGGGTCACTGAAGCAACAGAGTGGCTCATCTGGTCACAATTCTCAGCCTGCCACCAGATGCCACCAGCCTTGCCTGGGTGGGAAAAGGAAGATGTACTGGGTGAGAGAGCAGGATAGCCCAATAACCCAGATGCTTCTGCCTACATTCTGAATGCTTTTGAAAAGCTACTGCTATCATTTGTAACCAATCCTTCTTCAACCTCCAGCCACTGTTTGCCTCTTACCGTTGCAGGTTTCCCTTCCAAGCATGAGCAACCCACCTGCTCTGGCAATGTGACCCAGCCCTGCCAGCCCATGGAGGACTGAAAATTTATGCTGAGAAAGGGGCAAAGAGTGGTTGAAATGTAAGGTAAGGAAAAGCGTCTCCTAGATTGTCACAGAAGCACTTCACATCACTCCCAGCTCACATTCTCTGTCTGCCCAGGTTGGTGATCCCTTCATCCGAGGCAGTTTTCAAAGCTACCAGCTGTCCTGGGCTGTCAACTTCACCAGCGTTAAAATCTTGCCACAACTCCAGGCTCCCTTCACAGGTAATAACCTAATGGCAAAAGCAGGAGAGCAACAGAGTTCTCCTCTTCCACTTCTGACCAGCATCAATAATTTGATAAAAACCCTTAATTTGATTTTTTTTCTTTTTCTTTCATTTCCAGGCCAGTTCAGAGCAGGGAGGGAGAAGGGGAAGACAGTATTTTAAACCCATCAGTGATGTTGTGAGGTGAAACTGAAAAGTTTCTAAGTAACCAAAAGGTCTAAGTCTCCTTGAAAGTTCCTTAGACACTCAAACCCCTAAATCTCAGTGCAAGTCAGAGGGAAAGATGGTCTTAAATGTCTAAATCACTTGAGCAGGGCAGAGCAGCTCGTAAGTCCACTCCGATGCCTTGCAAAATTTCACCTATTTATAAACGAGCTTTTTCCTGGCTTTCCTCGGTGCCAATTGAGTGCAAGTGTTGGCAAGATCCACGCTAGTTTGTCTGGACTCCGAACCACTTTGCTGAATGCTTAATCAAGCTGCTCGCCTCCCTCTCCCAACAGAGGCCATTTATACAGCAAGAGAATCAGCTGGTCGATGAAGCAGACAAGTGGAGCGGGGGAGAGGGAGCGAGCCCTGTGAATGGGATGAGAACAGAGCCACCGTCACCTCAAGAAAGTTTATCTGCCTCCAGTGCCAAGCACACACAGTGCTAATCTTTTGTTGCCATGAATATTCAAGCCCAGCTGCCAGCAACAGAGGGAGCAGCTGCAGTGGCAGAGCTGGCAGGTCCCCTCATGGTGCCCTCGCTTGCCGACCCTGGCATCTGGGTCTGTCTGGGGGTGGGGAGGGGGAGATGCTGCTTGCATTGCAGACAACAAGCCATTCGGCAGCCCAGCCCCATGCTTCCTAAGCAGCGAGAAGTCAGGAACATGCTCATCCTGGAGAGCCCAGGATTGTCCTCTCATGCTGACATGGGTAAGCCAGATGCTCCAGATGTCTGGGGTCATGTGAAGTCCTGGAGGGAAGGGGCGAGTCTGGGACGAGAAAGAGCAACAGCTGGGGCAACCTAAGATTGAAGAACCCCTGCTGCTGCTTGGAGAAGCCAAAGTGAGACAAAAGCCTGCAGGGCCCATGGAAAGCTAGATATACACATGAAAAGCTAGATAGGCAGATCGCAGTTCTCATGGCGTATTTGGCGAAGGGGCATATTTGTTAGCAGGGCACGGCGAGCTGGTGAAATGCCATTAGAGGGGTGCAGCATGGGCCACAGACAAGTTGGCAGATGACTGTTCTGCTGCAGTGTCATGGAAGATTTGGAGGGCTTTTGTCACTCAAGGCGGCAGGCATCAGTAGAGGGAAGTCATGAACTCTCCTCGGATGGCCACCTTGTCCTTCTTTACAGTTTAAGGCAGCTTTTCAGCAATGGGGCACTGTAAGAGCAGCTCTTTGTCTCTGCATACTCTATAGAGGCAGAGAAATGCCCTGGAACAAGTGTCAAGAGACCAGGTCAGAGCAGATATCCATGCTGCCGTGGCATCATTCTGCCCAGCACCAAAGTCATCAGAGGCAGTAATGATCCTGCCCTGGCATGGAAGATCATTGATACCCACTTTGCTTAGCAGATTTCCCCCGTAACACACTGAAATACCCTAGGGAAAAAAGAAATGGAAAAAAGAAGGGGAAGGCAAGACCAGGCTGCAAGGAGCACCCAAGGCTCAGATGTCTTGCTGCCAGACCTAGGGTGGTCACTGTCACAGAGCTCTGGACAGGGAACAGGCTAGAGACTGCTACTGAACCTGTCGCTTTTGTGCTTTGAAGAAGGTGGTTCCTGGAGCCCTTGCTAAGGTCAGCTGTCAACTACTGACATTTAAAAACATTTACTCCCATTCTTCTGAGTCTCTAAGTCCCTTAAGGAAAGCAGAGCCTCAGAGCAGCAATACGTTTGTGTTGCAATGCCATAAGCACATCACCTCCTAACCAGGAGTGCAAAGTCTCTGCTCTCTGGCACATAACTTCCCATCAAGCACAGGCATACAGCCAACGAGACTGACCAGCTCTCCAGGCTTTCTTGTTACCGGACTCAGAACTGTGGAGTAGTTGATATTGCTAGAAAAACTACCAGAAACAGATACCCAGGTCTCCCAGGAAAAAGAACAGCCTTTGAAAGCTAGTGGTGGATATAGTGCAGTTAGCTACTGATCTCCAAGAAATGGGGGATTGGGATTTTTGAGATGATCAGACCTGGGTTTGCAACCCCCAGAACAGTTTCTGTGAGCAGCCCATAAAGAAAAATGAGCCAGATGCCTGCCTTGGGACACATTTTAGGATGCCACATGGGCGAGGGTGAACACTGTTAAGCAAGCAATTATTCAGCACTGGATAGAAAAGTCATCTCTTAATGCTGTTGAACTTGCCAGTTCTCCGTCCTGTCTCTATCCTTTCAAACTCAGAAAGAAAGTCTGTTCTAGCTGTATTTGGAAATAGGACATCTCAGACAGACAGAAGGGGGAAAGTAGGAATAAAGGCAGGAAAAATCACATCTATCAAAACATTTAATTTCACTTTATGCTTTCTTTGCCTTTTTCGTACCAATTTGGGGAGTAAAAACTAACTTCAAACAATTAATGCAATGTTTTAGATTTAAGAAGGAGCCATATTGATCCAGATAAACAAAAATATAATACTACCTGCTTGAATAATCTAATTTTTGTCTAATTGTAATTTACCCAATTTTATGGCAAACTTCTCTTCACAGAGTAAGAGCCCAGCCACCCCACAGTCCACTTGCCTGGCACGCATCCCATTTGGTGTTAGAATAAACACAGAATATAGGTGCTTCCCATGGATTTATGGCTATCTTTGTCCCTAGATTGATATTAAATGATAAACAGTTTGTGGATAAGAGCTTTATCCCCAGCAAATCCACCTCCTCCTGCTGCTGCTTTTTCACACTACGAGGTCAAGGGTTTAGAAACTGATTTCAGACTCCCAAGCTGTTACCGCCAAAGTGCTGATATAGCAGAAGGAAGGGCCATGGTCACAAAAGGTATCTTTGTTTGCAAGAATTTAAAATTACTTCTCGTATTCCATCAGTACTGTATTTCCTTCACCTTGGATTGAGCTACATCCTTCTGGCCTTAGTATCATTGCATACATTTTTCTTCTCAGTTTTTTTCACTTTTTCAACACAGTGGTTCCCATGAAATCCAGCAGTACCGATCTGTGCAACCTGGCTCTGGCAGTCTGAATTACTTTAGCCAAAGTGGTCTTGATGATCTCCCGTTGCTTTGAATTGCTTGGGTCTGTGCTCTCAAACACAGTGGCAGCCCCAAACCCACCGGGTGTGCACACAGCGACGCTGCTGTGCCACAAAAGCACATTATAGACCAGATAAGCATAAAACAAGGCTCTAGCAAAATGACTTGGGACACAGCTAAGCCACAAGGGACAAGATAAGGCAGATTCCCCCAGGGGAAGTGAAAAGATACGCAGAGCTGTACCTGGGCTCTCCTTATGGCGCAGCTTTCTGGGACGGATTCAGCCTGCTCCAGACAAGGCCGGTGTCTGAGCTGGTCCTGCTCAGCTCCACGATGGGCAAATGCCAGAAACTGCCATTTATAAAGTACAAATTCATCTGATGGAGTTGGATGCCTGGTTTAAGACAAGATGAAATATTCAGGGCTAGACTACTATGGGATAGGAGGGAGTCCTGGTGGCTCCAGCAAGATACATCACAAAATGAGAAAGTCCCTACAAACGCTGCCAATACTCTTGCAAGACTCCAAGGAAAGAGTTTGGGAGAGCTGAGCAACTCTCATCACAAAGCGCTGCAAAGGGGAGAAGGGTTTTATTAGGGAGACAAAGTGAGGAAGCTGACAAAGCCAAAAGAAAGGTGAGGGGTCCTGTGCATCAGGAGTTTAGGAAAAGACAGACGAGGGAATATTTGGACTTTATTATTACCTGTGTACTATTGAAAACAGAGCTGAGGTGCTACCAGGGTATACTCAGCACCAGGTGTAATGGGTTTTAACCCTGTCTGAAGGAGGCTAAGGGACTCGGTGCAGCACAGCCACATCTAACTCCCTGATGCCCAGCATCCAGAAGGGAGTCCAGGGTGCCCTTCCCACCAAGGAAGGCACCTCAGCAGAGAAGGGGGTCTGGGCTCCCAAGGGGACACGGAGACAGGTTCCCTCTTGCACTCATCTTCTGGCTCGATAGGTATCGGGTTCTTTCCCACACAGCAAAACTTTTTTAACAGGAGCCATCAAAACTACTCCTCAGCATCCTGCGTCTCTTCTCCGGCAAATACACACCTGGGACTGGGTTAGGTGAGCTCTGAGCGAGGCAGGTACTAAGTTGTTCAGCACAATCAAAACAAAGCTTTTTCTGGGCATGGTGATTTTTTTTTAAGGGAATGAAAAAAAAAAGGTGGATTTCAGCTAAGTGGGAAAGGAGAGCGGGAATTTCTGCATTCACAATCTGAACTCAGCTTCTGCCAAACTCCCTGTTCAGACACCTAATTCTTTACTTAGACCAAACAAATAATGAAAACAGTTAAACAGCTATATTTGCAATCTGGAAATAGTTTGTGTGTGTGTTGTGGTGGGAGGGAGGGTGTCATGCAAAGACTTGTGGGTTTTCTGTGTTTGGCATACGTATTAAAATTTCCCTTCATTCCTCTGGTTTGACATAAGATGAATTACACAGAATGGAAGTGTCTCATTTTTCAGTGATGTGGAAGTTCTCAGCTCTGCATCCCACCCTCCACTGGAGGCCAGTTCAAGCAAGGACTGCCGGGTGGAGCATATATGCTCAAAACCATCAGCTGCTCTTGGCATACCTGCTGGTCCCGGAAGAGGTTTGCCTAGGGGGACTAGAAGTAAGTGGCAGCAGCTGGAAGGAGCCTAGCAAAAGAGGAGGTAGCATTGATGGGAGGATGAATGTGATACATACCTTAGGTGCCAAAACATCTCATTGCAGCCCTGACTTGAGGGTGATCAGTGAGAAGGGGACTGATTGGGATGGCTTTCCTCTGATGTACTCAAAGGCAAGAACGAACGATGCCAGGAACGGTCCATTCTGCCCCCTCTCTCCTTAAATTTGGCCCATGGTGCCATTCACAGGGAAGGCTGCACTGCTCTGTGAAAGCCCCTTTCCCCAGGGAGGCTGGAAGCACTCCCTCAGCTCGCTGTTGTCTCCAACCCACTGGCCATGTAAGTTTGCTAAGCCTCCCACTGCTTCCTGCATGTTCGATATCTTCCTCTGCCAGGCTAGTGTCTGGCCTCTTCTCCCTGTTTAAATACAGGCAAGATGTTTTTCTGGTAGTTGTTTTGTAACAGTTTAAGATTTTTCCTGTTCTTTTTTTTTTTTCCCCCTTCTTACCACAAATTGGTTTTTAATGCCTATGTATTCAAGGGCAGAACCTGCCCAACCCACAGTGGCACTATTTGGTGCACCTCCTAAGCTCTGATCCCCTACTCTGTTCTTTGCTGGGAAGCAGGCCTGCCACAAAATGCACTGAGTCTGTAGAGTTGCCTGCTGGAGTCTGCAGGCAGCCTGAGAAAAGTTTGGAGAAGGACCTGGCTTGTCCAAAGAGCATGTGTCTTGCTTTGCCAGGTGCCAGAAACAACAACTGGACTCCATGAGCTGCCTGGTGGGTGGCAATATTCCTTACAATTTCTACAGCACTTCCAAATTGCAATTCTGTAGAAATTCCTCCAAGTCTGCTGTATCACCCAGATGCTGCTTTAACATCTTTAGTCCTTTGCACTACAATGATCCAGAAAGCAGAGGGCCTTGCTGGCAAATTTAACCAAGGCTTGGCACAGAAAACAGAAAGACCTTAATTCTAGATTTTCAAATGACACTAGGGACTTCACATAGTGTTAAAGCAGACATATCCTAATGTCTGTAATTCTTTCTGTTGCACCCTCTCATTTGCAGTCCTTCAGAAAATCTGTGCCCAGAACAACAAATAGGGCCAAATCCTATTATAGCTGAACCTATTCAAACAAAAAACAGTGGCATTAATTTCTAACCAAGGCTCAGGCAAAGAAGCCAGTTCTCCCCAAAACAAGGACAGACAGAATTCCTTCAGCCTTTCTAACATCACAGGAACACCCTGGTCCTGATCACCCACCCTGTGACCCTTTATAGCTTTTGTCCTCAGAGAAAGATGGGGCCACTGCCTTCTCAGATTCTGGGGAGGACAGGCTTTACAATGTGCATAAATAAGACAAAAAGCTGGAGGATGATCCTTCTGCACTCCATGCATCAGGCAGTACTGAATCCTACACTCACTAGCGGACAAGCCCTTCGCTAGCATCAGTTGGCTGTTGGGTCACTCTTTAGGAATGGGATATCACGAGCCAGCAACCACCCAAGACACATGCTAAGACAGCTCAGGGCTGCCCAGCTCAGGTAGCAGCCCTTCAGAGCCAGGAAACTGCTGCTGCATTCTCCCTGTTGACAAGCAAGCAGAGTTTGCAGGCTCAAGTTTTGCTCACAACCCAGAAAGCAGCTTGAAACTCCAGTGGTGGTGGTGTTTTTAAATGAGCACTCTGTGCAGCAGCAAGAGGAAGGTTGTGCAGCTGCCCCAGTGCATGTTCAAGATAACCGTCTGCGGCACAGAGGAATTCCTTGGATCCTTGACAAGTGACAAAGCTTCAGTTTAGGCATGAGAAAAGGATGAAGGTGCATCCCAGGGCTGGAAAGGGATATTTCAGATACTCTTATGCCACCCCCACCTGTATCTGCCTTACAGGTGCTTAACTGCTGATGTAGTTCTTTTAACCTCTGTGTTGCTCAGGTCTGTGGTTTTTAACCTGCCCTCATTGCCTGTGTTCTATGTTTGGTTCCAAGGCTTCCCTTTTCTCATGGCAAAACCATCAATAAGAAAAGACTGGAGACACCTGTAGGACAAGTACTTGAAACTAAACTCAGCCCCAATTCCCCAAAGTACTTCAAGTGCTTGTGTTGAAGTGGGGCCATAAATCATAGTATAGTAAACTGTTTCTGGACAGATCTTTGTCCAGTGTAACACTGCATCAAGCCATTTTAATATGAACACTGTCCGATAGCTTTGCGGGTTTTGCCTGCTTCTATGGCATTTAGAGTATCAAAGATTGAAAAAAAAAAAAAAAAAGAGTGGGGAACCTAAGCAAGTGATCATATCTGAGACTAAACAACTACAACAAAAAATCCAAGTCTCTATTTTGTTGCTCTCTTAATAATGTAATCGTGGCCAGATGTATGTTGTCTATTTTTTCAAAGTAAACTGAATTTTAGAGAAAAAAATACCTCATTTCGCAATATGCTGATGCAGTACATCAAGCTTATGCCAGTGAAGAGCTGGCTGACATGAAAATTTTCCAGTTCATGCATCTTATGGGTAAATTATCTTTTATTTATGCTTCTATGCTTCATTCGATACAAGAAACTTTTCTACTGGGTCACCGAAAAACTTTATACCATGTCTGACCAGCGATTTTCCGTATGCACAGTGCATACTGCCCTTCACGTACTGCATCACACATGTGTCTAGGTACAGCTCGGTACAATGGTACCGGACACAAAGCTGCATCCCACCCAGGTCCTCCACCTGAGAACCTCAAAGGTCCCAGCAGTAGCGGGTAGTTAGTAGGAACCCGGCTTAGGAGGGATGAATGAACTACGAAAGGGGTAAAGGCGTTTCCTGACACGACACGGCCGCAAAAACGCGCACCTGAGCGGACCAAACCAGGGAGGGGATCGAAGCTGGACGAGCCTTGAGCTGCAGCGGAGCTGTAATCCCAGCTGCCCGTGGCAGGTGATGACTGAGGCAGAGCCTGGGGTATTTTGTGTGCCTGTCAGTCATGTGCCATCGCCACAAGAGCAGATGGGGCAGGCGCAGCACGCAGGGACCTGCCTGTGCGGCAAGTAAATACACAGAGCTCATTCAAGGCGCTTTTCCCTGAATACGCTCGCTGGTTCGCCCTCAACCCAGTCCCGCGTGTGGACAGTCGGCGAATTTGGCCTCAGGCCCAGCCTTGAGGCTGCTCTTAAAATTCAGCGTCGATGCAGCAACAGCGTCAGCTTTAGCGTTGCATCTCTCAGGAACCTGGTTCCCCGGACGCGCGCTGAGCGGGACTGCAGGCTCTGCGCCCTGCTCCCATCCGCGGATACATCACACCAAACATTTTTCCAAGGTAACTGCTGTTTACTCCTCAGAGGGTTGCAACTGCAGGGCAGAAGGAACTCAACTCTTCCTGACAAAGCAAGCTGCATGGAAGCAACGTGTTAGCTCACCTCAAACTGTGAATCGCTCCTGAAAAGGCAGACCTCTTCCTGGTATGTTTATACATATAGAGAATCTGCATAAACATACCACATGTCTAAGCACATGGACTCAGCCATATGCACCCATGAATACACACACGCTTCCTTCCGTGTGCGCACGTGTGCGTATGTATCCCTCTGCCAGCACCAGATTTCTGGCAGGCGGCTCCTTCTGCCCTTGCCCCACAAACAGCAGGCACTAATTCTCCCATCTGCAGGCTTCACCCTTTTCCTTGCCTTGCTTTCTTGCCTGCCAGCAAACATGCCCTCTCTTTACCTAGTCAGTCTTGCAGTCTCCCCACCACTTCCTAAACTGGCACTTTTTAATCAAGCAAATTCGCTGCTGAAGCCTGGTGCCATCAGGGAAAGAGCTGGAAGGACCAAACATTGCAGTGACTAGACAGCATGGCGTGCTGAAGCCCATTCACGTCCCACCTCCGACCGACAGCCCAGTGCCACAGCTGGGCACACCTGAAAGCCCCAGCACCACACACCCCGAGCACACGACATGCCACTTGTCTCTGCCTCGGCTCTCGGTGGACTCCATTGCATACTGATGATACGAATGCAATAGCAAGAGATCACAAACAGGGGTGTCAAATATGCCGATTTCTATTTTTCTTTTGTTTTCTCAATTTGTCTATTTATAGGTTATTGTAACTCCGCGTAGCATAGTGATGCTTTGGCTCTAAGCCAAAGGCAGTAGTGTTTTGAGGCAGCTGACTACAAGGTTAAAAATTGGGTTAATACATTTTAAAAAACAGCTTTAATATTAGGCAGTCATCTGGTTTCCCTATTAGATCAGTCTTCTTAACCTTTAGCTATGCTATTTAGCTATATGCTATTCATGCGATTTCACAGCTATCTGCAGACCTGACTTCGCCCCAGCACTTCTATCTTATGTGTTTCAAGAGACAGCATCAAATCTAGCCTCATCCACTGCAACGATTAAACCTTCACAGAGGACAGAATTAGGTCTGATTAAAGTAGGAATGCAATTACACTTTCTTTTCCTGACTCTTCACGTAAGTTTTTGAAATCCATGCAAGTGTTAAATTCAATCTGGGGTGGAGGTGGTGTGGATGTTTGTTCTGAATGATTGTTCACTTTTTACCACTTTCAAACAAGAATGACAAATTTGAGTCCAAGTCCTGTAACTTTTGTTTTGACAGCACTGCTGAATTCAGAAAGCTTGAAAGACCATCCTGATGTCTGGCCAAACCACCTTTGTATTATTATATCAGGTAGGATTACCATGCCTCTTTCTAGCACCTCCTCCCTAAGAAAAACAGACAAAGATTAGAGATAAAGGAGAGTAAAAGGAAAACAGAGAGCGTAGATGGGGATAAGTCTCCAATTTTTACTAGAAGCATTCTTACAACAAAAACAGTCCCAAAGCTGGCCAGCATAAGCATGTCTCTCCTACATGTTTTATCCGCCCCCCCCCCCCCCCCCCCCATTCCCTCCAAATCCTTCCTAGGTTCTGTCATTTTAAAAACCTGCAAGCTGGGACATCAAAGAGAGGCTAGGCATAAGAGGAAAGCAAGCACAGAGGCACTGTAAAGAATTAATACACAAAGACCTGTGGGATTAGTGGCTGGAGATTTAGGTCTGTGCACAGTCACAGAGAAGACCGTGCAGACATGGCATGCAAAAAGATTTGCCTTGAATATCAGAGTTTCCTGGTCAAGGGTTTTGTCAGCTCTGCCTTGCAGAAGGGGAAGGCAAAGGCAGCACAAGCAGACTTACGCTGAAACAATGGCTGAGTTACTGCCCCAACACCAGATTCCTTCCTCTCAGTCAGGGCTGTTGCAAAGGCTGGTTTGGTTTTGTTGGGGCAGTTTGTTTTGTTTATTGAAGGATACACTTTGTCCTTGAGTTGTTTTTTTTTTTTTTTTTTTTTTTTGGACAACCAACATTTGGGGCGATGCCATAGATTCCATCAATGCGGGAGCCTGCTGCGCCTTTTCTTTCTAGACTGAGCCCCCAGCCTGCAAGACCAGCATGGTGTCTCTTGATCCTTCCAAATGAAATTAGGAAAATGGGCCGGCTGACTTGCATCTGCCCTACACTGCACGAAACAGCATTGCAGAGAGGGCGCATTTGCTAGGAAAAGTAATAAATGTAATTTCCTCCATGAATTAGCTGTGCCACACTGGCTCCAAAAGGGGTCGAAGGGAGAACAAGAAAAGAGCCACTGTCTGTTAAAAATACCAGCCCCTGACTTATCAAAGGAAGCGGGATATCGGGTCACACTTCAAAACCTAATGACAGCAGTTCAGGGGATTTGCTCAGACCCATTTCCTTAGCTCAATTTTTACGGGGCACTGGGTACCTTAGAGCGAGCAAGAAGCCCTCTGTTCCTTTGAGGAGAAGGTGACTGGAGGATAGACCAAGGGGATGGAGGGGAGGGCAAAGCAGGGCACCGGGCTGCAGCCCCGGCTCTGTCGGTGCCTAAAGTGACCTTGTGTAGAAGCAGGAAGAATTTCAGGTCGGCAGAATGTAATTACTCTGGTTGGAAAGCCGCCAAGATTCTGGCATTAACATCTCTACTGCCTGTAAAAAATGCCACAGGGCCAGAACTATAGATTTCTCCGTCACTGGAAAAACAGCACTGGAGAGGTAGAGGAGCCTGTAAGCTTTGGGAGCAGCTTGAATTGTTATAGTGGGGGTTGCAAAAGCAGTTAAGACTTTCCAAATCTCTCTTTTAATTAAAAAACATGGCTAAATTAGAGGAAAACGGTGGATATTTCCCCCCTTTCCTCTCTTTTAGGAAAGGAAGAAGAAATTCCCACAGAACTGTGGCAAATACATCCTGGCGCAATAGCACACAGATTATATTTTCCCCTCTCTTCCCCCACCCTCATCGCTTTTTGCAAATCAATCTCATTCAGGACAGAGTCTACAGCAGACAGAACAACACTCGATTCTAGCACTGTCCCGACACCAGATGAAAACCGAGGAGCTACAGTGCTGCCAACAAAACAACGGTGAAGCTCCTTTTCTAAGCACCTCCTCCTGCTTTGCTGCTGCTCAGGGGAAGCCAAACTGAGTGCCCTTCACTTGGCCAGAGTTTTAACAGGACCCTCTGGAGCACAAGAGGCAATAATACTAATGCAGAGTATAGGGTCCTGCCACGTTTCATTGCAAGCAGAAACATTTTGTACAACCAGGTGTGGAGGTTTCCTATAGAGGCCTTCAAAATCCAAGGGCCTGATCTGGTGCCGGAGGAGAGGAAGGGACATGCTAACGCAACAGCTGTATTGGATTATATTCATAATTCTCAGAAACGTACAGAAACGCTTTCCAGCATGCGATCACTTGTGTTTCAGGATTAGTCCTGAAAACGCAGAAGCAAATTCTTCGCTTTCCTGGCACTCTCCCCTTGTCCCACAGGGGATCAATCAGATTGTAAGCGGCAGAGGAAAATTTGTACACAATAAAGATTCTTTTGAGATACAGCGTTTGGCAGGGGCTCATTCAGGGTAAAAGCCGGCACCGCTTTAGTCAAGGAATGGCATTAACTTTTCTTCTTGCAGAAGGCAGGGGATATCGGTTACACAGAAACAGGCATGAAGTCACGAGGACAGAGCCTCCGCAGGCAAGCCTGAGGGACTTTGAGAGCCACGTGGCATCACCGCGTGTCGCACGTGCAGTCATGCCGCAGGAGAAGCTGTGGCTGTGCAGTACGACTCCACGTGTAGGTCAGAGCTGCGTCTCCTCACCTGGCCATTGTACAGAAGAGCTTGATAAAGCAAGATGAACGGTCACAGCCACCATCCCTCGCATCTTTCTTTTCACCTTCTCTTTTTTTCTTTTTTTTTTTTTTTTTTTAAAGCCCAGACTCTGAAAGCAGATCATGATGAAACACTCGTATTTTTCAAAGTTAGCTTCTGTCCTCTGCTATAAAAGAAAGCATAACAAACGCTGGAGGCCCAACACAGAAGCAAAAGAACCTCATTTTTTAAGTGTCAAGATTTCTTGGTCTCATGGCCTTAGAGGCCTACTCTCCGAGTGGCAAGATTGCTGGAAGGCCTTGAGGCCTTCTGCCTCAGGAGATGCCTTTCATAGCTGCAACATCTAAACATGCATGCAGGAACACCACGTTCCTTCATTGCTCTCCTACAATTTTTGCTCTTACAGTTAGTCCTATTTTATAAAAACTAACAAGAGAGATGCATAGCCTACCTCTCTATGAAGGCACAGCGATGTTGCTCTTGTTTGTACTCAAGAGACAACTGAAAGTCAACCACCTGTGCACAGATTTTTGGTGGAAGCACATTTGCTACTTTTTATAACAAGGGAAACCAGGAGCAGACTGCCAAAGAAACCAGCACGACTGCCAATGAAGCACTCAGTGCTATTTCTTGTATATGTGCAAAGTTGTTCAGACCCAGCATGCTCAATCCTCGGAGCAGAATCCCCCTTCCTCTATTTTGACTCACTACAATTGCATTTCACCTGTAGCATGAGCCCAGATTGAAGCTCAAACTGTTCCATGTGCCACAGAGAACAGTTCTACTGGGCAGATTAAAAGACCAAAAAAGGCAGCCATGAGATGTATCAGAATATGCCGAGATGATGCCCTGATGTAATACAGAAAAATACCCCAAGAAAAGGATAAGCATAAGATCAAATGAAGAGAGAAGCAGGAAAAACTGACCACAAGCTTGTGTTGTGGTCATGGAAAGGAAGCCTAGCTGGTGTGGCATTCCAGTACAGACCAGCATTATTTCAGTCACGGCACATTTTAAACGATGAAACAAGGCTGTCCGCGGAAGCACTGCCGTCCTCAGACACACTGTGTAGGCCCAGGCCCCGCTGAGATTGTACGATAGTAATTGTTTGATAATGCTCAAGCAACATATCTCCACCCTGAACTCCCAAGCCTGTAGCTTAGGGCAGTTAGATAATCACTGCAGGTGCTGCTTTTATAAATAATAATTTTCAAAGACTTAAGCACATCTTGATCAAAGTGCAAACATGCCAGACATCTAAGGGAGCAGCAGCATTAACCTATTAAACACTGAATAGGTGAGTTGCCCCCACATTGCAGCCTTTAAAGTATTCCTCAGTTCCTGAGGAATGAAGACATGAAGCAAGAGCAGCAAGAAACCACTGAGTGAGGTCACAGTGAGGTCACTGGATTGCAATATGATAGTCCCAGTGGAACATTAGGAAAGAGTATTTTCTCTTTTTAGACTGGCAACAGTCTAATTTTCTGGCCTCCCCAGGCATGATTGGGGGTCTTACATTTCTGGATGATCTGGATTAGTGTAATTTTAATCTGTCACAGTGCTCATTCCATCACCAGCTCTGGCAGCAATCCAGGCAGAGGACAGAAAACCTTCAACACACTTTCTTTGGGAGCCTTCCTCTCCCCATCCCCTTAATACACATGGCGATGGAGCCTTTTCCGACTCAGAAATAAGCCTGTCTTATAATCCTGTTTCCTCCAAGAGCCTTAAATAGCCACACAGCCATCTGCCACAGGTATCATTCTTTCCATTTTATTATATCATTATGTGACTCCAAGGCCACAGAGTAGGCAAGTATCAGAACCAGGAACATGTACTAAGTTTTTCACACCTTCAAAGAATAAAAGCATTAAGCAAATAGCAACTTATCATGACCTATTTTATTTGGTTCTGGTTTGCATCAGTTTTGAGAAAAAGGTGTTGACTGCATGAAGAGTCTTTCACTCTATCATACTAAAAAAAAAAAGGGGGGGTGGGGGGGTGGTGGTGGCAGTCATCAATACTCAGTTCAAAATAGACTCCCAACCTTTCCTTTTGGTCAGCCCAGTAACTGAGAGCAGGAAACAGAGCCCTGCTGAACAAAAACTAGAATTGTGGCATTTCTCATATGTGCTGGCAGATTAAACTGTGATAGTTATGAAGCAATCCCCCTCCTCTTCCTGCAGCCATCCACCATGTCTCCCTCAAGTGGGGAGCACCATCCCCATTGCAGGATCAGCTGGTAAAGAGCCATAGCTGCTTCTCTACCACCATCATGTATCAAAGTTAACTTCATGGTGTGGTTTTTTGGTATCTCCTGTAAACTATCGAGGTAAGATGCTCCTCACCACCAGACTTTCTTTCCTACTTAGCAGAGCTGTTCAGGCTGGCTCAAGAAGAGATTAAAAGTTGTTCTCCAAGAGTTTGAGCATTGATTTTCCTCATCTACTCAGATCCTCCCCAGCCAACACCACTGCAAGGCAACAACTTTGGGGAGGGACAGAAAAACTGGGGATCCTAATCAGTTCAGCCATCTCAGCTTAATCTGCTGCCTATACACTAGCTGCATCATCCCTATTCTGCAGCTCTTAGCACTTACCTAAAGCTTCTGAGCACTGAGAGGCTTATGAAGTGTCCTGCCTCACCATGGCCTGTCCAGGACTCAGGATGTACAGCAGAACGGAGCGCTTCGTGAGGGACCCAAAAACTTAGACCATTTGTGTTTGCAATGCTTCCTAGCTCTTTTTAAAGAGAAAGATTAGCCTCTACAAGTATCCAGTCCCCTCTCAGAACTACCCACCACATCACACAAAAAACACACTCAGATTCACTCTAGAGCTGGGGCTGCTATGAAAGGGTGCCTTTAAAGATAAATTAAAAGTGTGCCATCTCTAAATAAAGCAATCCGCACCTATGAAGCCAGACATCTTCACTGTGAAGAAAGGGCCTCAAGCCGCAGGCAATAAAATATCTCAGTAGGACTGTTGAGTTTAAATTCCCTCTTTGAAGTACCACACAGTACTGTTGTTATGTGTGCTAATGAATAGCTCAGCATTCTCAGACTAGTTAAGCACTACAAGGAATTAGAGATGCCATGTGCCAGCCACTATTTTCTGTGAAGTCACTGGCAATGCTTTTGCTGTAGTTTGACTCTCTGAAGCCTTAAAAGTGGCGCTGCTGAGGGTTTCCATAGAAGGATGGAAGGAAGAAAGTGGAAGCAGGCATACTGGATAAAGAATAAAACCCCTGCAATTTATTTCTGAAGAGTGCTGAGCACCGATTTCAGCAGCAGCAAACACAAGCGTTCAGCAGCACCCTGGATAAGCACGTGCAAATAAGGATCAGAGACATGTAGAAATGTGAGTTACCTATTCTCTATAATCCCTCTTACTCCTTTTGGTTATGTTAAGTTGCAAGAGACTAAGGCCAGAGAAAGCATTTAGGTATACTGTAATCAATAACAAATCAACTGCTTTTGAACATAAAACCCTGCACCTCTCTGCTGTCTAAAAAAAAAGACTGCACAGGTTACATCATTTACAGGAGGTGCACAGTATTACCAGGTGGACCAAAGCCAGGGTAACAGCAGAGAGAAAATAACTGTGATAAGCTATTAACAGCAGCTCAGTGGCTTCTAAGCTTAGCCTCACTTTTGCCAGCAGGAAACGTTCTGGATACTGCTTCATTGAACGCACTGCCTTAAGCAACGCAGCCTCATTCATCCGAGCATCTGTTTCACCTGCTAAAGAGCAGCATTTTTGCTCTTGTATGGGCTTGGAGTGACATTACACTGCACAGCAGCCTTGAGAACACTTTCAAGGAAACTTACAGAGAGGGATGCTCTTAAAAACATTAAAGGCCCTCTGCCTTTTTTTCTGTAGTCTAGAGGCACTTCTATTTGTCCCCTAAATAAACCCTCACTCTCCATTCCTTGACTTAGACAGTTGATGTAGAAGCTCCAGTACGTCTTGTGAAGCATTGCAATTAGTGTGACAGCCTCAATCTACATGTGATCACTGGGAATTCAGTGGCAGGAGCAGTCCTGCTCAACCTCCCTCAGGAGGAACCAAGCTCAGCAGCATTACCCTCTGCCAGCAGTCAAGTAACTCAGCTCTACCAGCTAACAAACGTAACTGCCTTTTGGAAAGATTAATGGGGTGGAGGCAGATGGACACAGTCCAGACCCCAGTTCTTCTTCTGGAAAGCCTCCCTTCCCCACACACACGTACCCCTAATCCAGCTAAAGAAGTTCCCTTTGAGGACCAGGGGCATCTCTCCCCAGTCTCCGCTGCCCAACAAAAAGCTCTGCCCTTTACCAGCAGCCTGCGCTGTTACCATCTCCCAAGTGGCCCGCGCAGACTCAAGGAACCAGTCCTGCCACAGTGTGCCCCAATTTCCCATGGCAGAGAATCGTTAACCCTGCAGCAATACTGCACCTTGAAGTCTGCCGATTACCCTGAAATCAGTTAACACCAGGCAGGTCTCCGAGTAACAGCAAAGAAAGAAGAAGTATTAACAGACAGTGCTCTTTGGGAGAAACATAAAAAACAAAAACAACCCCCCCGCACACTTGTTTTTACTTACACTCTGATCAGTTCCAAGAAGTCTGTTTTTCACCCAGCATGCTGCTGTCAGGATACACACAGTCTCGCAGTTGACTCCCATTTGTCATGATTATTGTTCCCACCAAGAGAGATCCTGCCTTAGGAATACATGTTATCTTTACATATCCAAACTCTCAGCAGCCTGAGATACAGTAAACTAAATAGCTCACCATCACTAAGAGATTAAAGTCCTTCTCCCTTTTCCCACCCCTTCCCTCCCTCTACACATACCTTGTCAGGTATTACTGCCCACTGGTGTCATCCACAAGCCAGAAGAAATTAATGCCAGCTCAGATGCACATGAAATCTCTTCCTCAGGCTCTTCTCCCTCCCTGCAAGGCTTCTGGGCAAGACCCAACTTAATCCTGTTCAACAGAGGGGTCACCTGTTCAACAGAATGGCTAAAAGCTCCCATCTCTCTTTAGAAACATTGGTCTCTAACACAGGAAATGGTTCAGCCATTCTCTTCCCAGAAAATAAACAGAACATGTTATAAGTGTCTCACAGGCACCTACAAGGATAGCCTGTAATGTTGCGGTGGTGCTAAATTAGGACAGTCGTAGGTAGTCTCTGAAAAATACAAGGTACTGGGTATTTCCACCCCCCCACTCCCCCCCCCCCCCCCCCCGTAACTACGGTGACTACTTTTCACAAACAGTTGCAGAAGTCAAATTAGAGAAGATGGCTGTTACCTGAATTAGTATTTGGACTCGCAGGTGTCTAACAAGCCCCAGCATCAGACGAAGAACTTCCTCTGGCCACAGCCTCCCTGTTTTTTCTTTCACATGGATTCTCTAGTATCTCAAACTTTGAGCATACACTATGGGTGTTGTCTATGGACAAATAAGAGCCACTCCCCATCACCTATTTTCAGGGAACTTACAGGAAGTCAGTATCTTTACAATATATGTGTCCAATAAAATTGCACTTGGCAAATAGACTCAGAACTTGTAGAGGGAAAACACAGACACAGGAAAAAAAAAAAAAAAAAAAAAAAAGGATATAACAAATGTGCATGAGCTCAGATGCCCAGGCGTCGTTTCCTTAGAAACCAGGCTAAGGGCAGGAAAATCCTGTAACCAACAGCAATGTCTGTAGTAGAGCATCAAGATTTAATAGTAAAGCCTCATGCCTCAGATTATAAGCTCAAAAATAAAAATCATCCCTTTCCTCCAGATTATACAGCTGCAACACGCTGACAGGAGTAGATAGTGATTGCCTTGTAAGGTTCAGATGCTAAAATTACTAGCGACAAGTGCATGGCTGCACGTGATACAAATGAGATTGTGATAAACATCATCCTTCCAGAGAATTGGCAGGGGGCTGCTGTATTATCAGCACCCAGGGTAAAAAGAAAGGATTCTCAGGGAAATCATCTGCATTTACTATTCTGTAGAATCAAGTCCAAATTTCAAAAAACTCCTAGATCTTGAAAGAAGAAAAGGATTTCACAAAGTAAAAGGGTTTGATGGAAACTTGTTTATTGTGTCTGCCAGCCCACCTGGGGAATAAATGGAAAACAGCCCAGCATTAGCACCTACCACACATGCGTAAGGCTACTTTTTGAGAAAGTTCTTCAACCCAAATCCTTTGCCAAAATTCACAGTGAATGGCAGCAAGATGATTTTTGGGTAAGTGTTACATGGCTTGTTTCACATAGTGACAGTTACTAATGGAAACGGTCTAAATGCGTATAGATTTCAAACAGTAAAAATCCATACTACAGGTCTTGCACAGCAGAGGAAACCAGTGAGTTATGAGGTATATTACTCCAGTAACACTGCTCTAGAGTACATCAGAGAAGACGACTTCTTGCAAGGACTCCAGAATAGTTTAGATGTAGACTTGTATGTGGCAGTTGTGTGGCTGTCTCAACATGCTAAGCAGCAGAATTGGATTGAAGAACTCCAAACCACATGGAAGTGGAAAGTCATTGTTTCAGACTAAGCATTGGACAGTGCAAAGGTGATGCTGGTCCAAGAGGTGAGGGATCTTCCTGCCTTGTGGTAGAGCTGAGGAAAGCTGCCTCAGAAAAGAGAGAAGGGAAAGTATTTCTGACCACATTGGTTGGTTAGAGGTCTTGATCACAAGAGGATTGAATGTTCATTCCTAGTACCCTGGGTACAATCTCTGACTCTCTGGATAAAATCTTAATCTGTCAGTGGTGGAGACTACATGCATCTTCAGAAATCTTAACAGTGGCTAGAAGAAATGGGTTCTTCCATTACTATTTCATTAACCCAAGAGAAGGTGCCCGGTTGTCCAACAGTGCAATCTTTGAGCCAGTGGAAACAGAAAAAAAATCATGAAACCTGTTCACAAGCTGATTATTATGCAGATCAGCAATCGTTATCCTTTCTCTCATTACCTCAAATGCTTTCTGCCATCTGTTGGTAACAAACCTGCATCTGGCAGATTACCAGAGGAGCCCTAATCAATGGGTAATTGGGGTAGAGGATTGTGCGGACAATCCTGGCAATGAAAGCACAGAAAAACTTACAGCAGAAGAAAGTTTGCCTGTCACAAGTGTGAGATCCTATACCCAGCGTTTCTCTACCTTTCTGACAGAATTCCTTCTTGTTGGGAAGAGTGTGGAGGGGGTGAGACACAGGTTTGTCACAGGCAATGGGATGAATTATACCAGCCTCTGCAATGATACCTCAAAGAAAAGGTTAATTTCCAACAGATTATGCCAGCGAGTGCTGCCAGGAAAGACACAGAGCAGAGTAAGCACAAACACGCATGAGTTTGCATTTCCACAGTTGCCTTTTAGAACCATCTGTTAATGAGACATAGAGGATGCTACGGACTCTTTCAAGTAACGGCTCCTAATCTAGTCTCTTAGTGCCTTCTGATAAGAAATGCTCAAAATATGGCCCCTGCAGGTTTTCCTTCTCCAGCCGTGCATTCAGGGTCCTGCTCCATTTCACATAGTCCTTCCAAGTCTTGATTACAGCAGCTCAGATATAATATTTGCATTATTCCTCTGTCTTCCAAAAGAAACAAAGCTTCTTAAATCACACTTACTGGTGCCGAGCTCCCAACAGAGACATACTGACAGATTACAACTGAATTTCAGAATAAGGCAGAGTCTCAAAGTTGCCAGATTCCTACAAGTTTTGAGGGAAACAGCAGCTGGGTGGAACAGAGAAACCCAGCCAGCGCCTCCACTAAAGGAAAGCAAAAGGGAATTTGCTGCTCCACATTCCCGTTGTCAGCTGGCTGGTTGGTCAGCAAATGCTTTGAGCTACTCCGCACACATGGAGCTGTCAAGTGACTACCACTGCTGCTGTCCTGCTCTACCATGGGTACCTAGAAAGTAAGAGACAGGAGTTTAAGTGGTAATTGTAAAGACCTCTGTAAGAATCAGACTATATTGACTCACCTTTCAAAGAATGAATCAAAATAAACCCAGTATTGTACTGTTTGAAAGATCCAATCCTTGCTGTCTGCCCTTCTGCCACACTATATAGACTCAGGACAATTTCAACCAGAAAAATGTTCAGAGCATTTGACCCTCTCTAGTCACTTTATAATGGTGCTCTAGATGTCAAGATATCCAAGTTTAACACAACAATAAATCAAAAAGACTAAGTAATCTCCCAAAACTAGGCAGAAGGGGGTGAAAAAAGGCAGTGCCCTTTATTTTTTTTTTTTTTTTCCTGTGCCTTGCAGGCCACTGCTGTGTTCTACCTGCTTGCACTGGCCCCAGCAGCTGGGAAGGTACATACATAACATCTACTGCCCAGATACCACCCTGGGAGTGTTGCATTCATTGGAGCTTGGAAGGAACAAGGAATTCTTGTAGTAAGAAAGTGGCCCAAAGAAAAGAAGGAAGTAGAAATCCCTATAAATATCCAAACGCTGCCAATGCCCACGCATGCTGGGCTGGGATCCAAAGTAACTGTTTTGGGGCGATAAGAATCCTTACTAAGCACCTGAACATGGGAGAGGAGCACCAACACCCAAGCTAAGATGTTAATGAGACTGTGACAGAAAAACAACATCCTCAAGTGATCTAATATCCAGGCTGTTGTGACTAAAAAAGCGAGAACATGAATCTTTACTATTCAAAGGGACTAAAAGGAGACGGAGGAATGCAACTGAAAGTTGGTTTTAGAAGCATGTTCCCAAGAGATACAGATCTTATTTCCTTCCTGCTATTAAAGGAAAGGGGTGACTTTGATACGTATTGGATTACATTAGGGCAGAGAGCAAGATCCCCATTTAATCAAATCCAACAACTCTTTTTTTTTTTTAAATCCAGCATTTCAGGGACATTATTGCAATCTCCATCTAACAGCTGCAGCCTGCAACATGCTGGTTCAGTTGCATTTACATCCCCAAAGACAGGAGGCATCTGGACACAATAACTTTTTGTAGGCTACCAACCTGGACTGCTACCAAAAAACAAGGGTTCTGTATAGTTTGTGACGCAAATTAGATAACTTAAAACTTTCAGAGAGGGAACAGAAATAGAGCTGGTAGAGAGAGATTTGCCACACTGCTTTTGGGGGTTTGGGTTTTGTTTTGAAATGGGGATATTGTGTGATCCCCATCTTGAAAGGGGGAAGACCTCGGTCTCTTCTGTGCAAGATCAGGTCGCTGTTTGTCAATGGAGGGAATACTTTCTCCAGCCATCTTGAACCTCCCATACTTACTAATGGTATTAGAAAGAAGGGGGCATAGTGAAAAGCCAAATCCTCTTCAGATGTCATTTGTGGCACTGGAAAAGCAGTGAAAAAAATACAAAAAATCCAGACTCAGTTCTTCAACGTGACCATGCTCCTGTGGGCAATCTCTTTAGATTTTAATCTCAAACTTTGTTAAAACAGCCATCCTGTTGCTTCCCTGCTTAGACAGCTCTGAACAACTACACTGGGCAAGTGAGAGATGGCGGCGTTAATACAAAGACGTGACAATTGTCCTGCTGACACCTTAGTAGTGACTCAGTTGTGTAAGCATCTAAGAGCATTTTCAGGATCCTGAGTATTTCAACATACAGACAAGGTAGTTTAGGAAATAAAAGCACCTAAAAGCCAGGTATGACACTCAGCAGCATCTAGAAGAGCTGTTTATACATCAGTAACCCTCTTGAGTCCAAAGTATGCTCTGTCCTACTCTAACTCCTCCTCGTTCCACCAATATAGGAGTTTGTAGATCATCCTCTGTGTCTGTTACAAATGATAAAATCTGAGACACCCTTTCCCTCACAACCTTCTCTTGATGCTTCTGCCTGTGACTCAGGGAAAAGCAGTACACTCTTCAGGAAAGAAAGATTGGACAGAAGCAACTATTTTCACAGCCTGTACTAATTCTGCTGTATTGGAATAAAGACTGCAAGCTACATTCATCGTACTACCCTGGCACAGCTTTGGTCTGTCTCCCATGTTTCATCCTTCTGAAACATGGAAGCTAGTGAGCCTCTTGTTACCCTCTCCACATAATTCTCTTCCTTTCTTCATTAGTTTTCAAGCTTAGTGGCAGGGAGTTTCACTGTTCACCCCCTATTAACCCTTCCTATATTTAGTATCGATGTCGGAATCAAACAGTTCTTTGCTACAGCAGTGAGCAGAGAAGGTGAAAGAAGTGAGTGGGAGACAGAGGTGGCTGCTGAGTTGGTACCAGCGGCAGAATAATGCATAAAAAAAGGTACATTACGTCAGGCATCACAAAGAAATGGCCCTACCACCACTGTTGATTCAAGGTCTCATAAGGAGGCAGTCAGCTCCAGAAGTGTTCTGACTTCTGAAGAAAGGGATAAGAAGAGAGCACTTTGAACTTCTGCCCAAGGCCCTACCTACAGATTTGAGTTGACTTTTGGAAAGCATCCAGCAAGCTTGGTCTGGCCTAGCATTATGCAGATGTGCTGAAGGATTGCCAGTAATACCTATGTTGTGTGCAGAAATTCTTCCTACTTCCTCATTTCAACCTAAGTTCAGCCTGAACTTCTCAAGTTGTTGATTTTCTTCAGAGCATAACTAGGGGCAGGACAAGATGCCTGGCGGGCAAATAATCCACACCTTTACTTTTGGCTCAGGTGCCACAGCATCAAGTAAGCAACTCGCTGTAACTCAAAGCTGCTGAAACACAGTACTGAATCACTCAATTCCATTAATTTACCACTTTACAGGTACCTCTCCATAAGGATACAAGGGCCACTCAAGATTATTCTGAAAAATCCCTACTGCTTCTGTAACCACGGTGCAGAGAAAAACAGCTTTCAGGGAGCAAACTCTGATTCTACACCAGCAAAGAAACTATTGCCAGAGTCTAGGCTTGCTGACTGCTGAATACTGCTGTACATTGCTCCACTTCTGAGTCTCCTAAAACTGGCTGTGTGTACAAATATTGGGTAGATCAAGGATCACAAGACATTTCTCAATCAATAGCCTTCTTATAAACAGAAAAGTCCACATTAACTGATTTGCACCCACTCAAGCTCACAGAAGAGGACATTTCTGTCCTTCATATGTTCCTTGAGAAGTCTGAGCCAAAAGAAATGAAAAAAATGTTACTTTACAGTTTACACTTACCTTCTCACTGAGAATTTTCAACAGAAAGAAAAAAACTCTGGCTTATTATGGAATGGGGTTTTGTATGTTCCTTCCTGTACTAAAATATTTTTTGCTTTGGAAACCTTGCCACTGCAAAAGTCTTTGAAGCACATACTGAGGATTACCATAAGCAACCCTTCAGAAGAACATAGCAGAAAGATGACATGGTCCTAGTTATTCCAATCTCATTAACTGGGCAAGCAGGCAAGTGTTTGAAACAGACTGCAGAACATAAGGAAGTGCTTTTCTCCCAAAAAGGCTGCTCAGCAGAATGTACCACTGTAACACAAATGCAGATGTCGCTCTGAGACAGTCATGCTGTGTCACACTGGCAAGTATTAAACAAAGAATTGGGACATCTCGGAGAGCAAGTCTCTACTCTGTTTTCTCCTCAGCTAGCAACATTCTGCTCAGCTCTTTCAAACAGCATGAGCTGATCTAAATTTATGGCCCTGTTATCAAGGATGGTGACATATGGTTCAGCTACACGTGCAATATTATTTTATTTAGATCAGCTATACATATTATCTTTATAGCTACTATGAGAAAAACTGGACAACAGCTATTTTGCTAGAACCATGTTAATTAGTCAAAGACCAACAGTTTTCTACTACCCGTACCTGAACCCAATACTGACTTGCTGCAAGTTGGAAACTGTCCTCTGCTGAGCTGCCCCACAATGACAGAGAGTCTGTAGGATCAGTTATAGCTGTACTTGTAACCTTAGAGTGCTCCTGTAGCTTCCTTGTTCCTAAGCAACCCATCTTACTTAAACAAGCTGCCTCCAATACCTCTGGCCATTACAGAGAGGAAATGCCTGAGCCCCTTTTTCTCTCCACCTCAACCAGTTTCAACAGGTAGATCTAACAAGTTTGTTTAATCTTTTTCCCCTCCTTCCACCTGAAAGCAGCTGCAGGCCAGGTTGGTTTAAAGCTCATACCCCAGGTAAGTAGCCTGATGCCTTTCGATGAGATGTGGGAGTGAAAAAACCCAAACACTGAGTTGAGGGGGAAGTATCACAATTCTCCAAAATCACAGCAGCATGAAGCTCAAATCCTAGAGAGCTCTTAAGCTGTAAAGTCTGGACTGGGCATGATCAGAGACAGCAGATAGTTTAGGAGCTGAACCCATACACAACCCACTGCAAATTTAAGGCACTCCTGTAATGTTCTACTTTCAAGCCGCAAGCTCTTCAATTTAACCAAAACTCCTATTCTAAAGGAAATGAGCTTTTTCTTCAGCACCTCAGTGTGAAAAGTACAGATTCATCAATATCACAGTTCCACTGGGGAAGCTTCTCTGAAGTCAGATACATAAAGTTTGGCCAAATTGCTTTATAGAAACCACCACTCCCTCTCCTTTCTAGGGCATCCCTTCTTCCATGTACAAAAAGGATAGGAGATCCTGGACAGCCTCTCTCTGCTCTGAGGATGTCATAAGATTCTCTCATAAACACTACACATACCACAGTGAATCACATGGTACTCCACCTATTTTGGAGAAAAAGACTTAATCTATCTGAATAAAAATAATTTAAAAATCAAAAATTCCAGGTCTTGTATATTTTAAACCTCAGATTTCAGCTCAGCACACTTGTTGCAAGAAGGAGGCTTGTTTTCAGTCTGTCTTCCCACAGCTCAGTACAGGGTTGTTGGATGAAGTGATGCAAGGAACAACAGACTTACCATGAATTCCCACTAGAAGTTGTCTGCACTTGTAAACAGTCTATACGCTGACAGGGCAGTAGTGAATGGGAACTACCCATTCCAAGAACTACACGCTAATACATGACTACAGTCTGAGTCAAACTACTACATCTAATTTTGATGGAGTACAAGATGTTCCTACTCCCACTTACCCCTTTATTAGGATTATGACCCCACAACTCAGAGGCAAAAGCGAACACGTTAACTTCGCTGTTTATGCAAGTCTGTGTCCCATATCGTATTACAAACTCGGTTTTGGTGCTTTCAGCAAAACACAGTAGATGTGAACTCAGGCAGGTAAGGACCTGGCTCACATTCACTTCTACCATCTCTGCTGCCAGGACAGGGTAAAGAGGAAGCGAGCAAAAACGGCCAGACCCAAAGCCACCAGATATTGCAACTCCAAGCCCAGGGATGATCTCTCTACAGTTTACTAAATCAGGTAGGTCTATAGGAACTTACACTAGAATGCAATTAAACAAAAGAGGACTGATACTAATTTGTTAGCAGAGTAAATCCAGCTTTTGATATACAAACCTGAAAAACAGTCATCTGTTAACTGAAATTGCCTTTTAGTTAGAGACAATTTAACTACCTTACAGGTTTGTCTCCACCTTCCCCCGCCTCCAAAGCACTGGGAACCTGCTTCAGTTCCTCACTGTTTTGTACCATTCTTTCTTCTGCTACAGAACACCTTTAGCTTCTCTGCAGCAAACCTCATTATTCAAACGGACAGCAATGACATCTAGTGGCTTGCTAGGAATTTGCCTTCCTAAATTTCCAGCCCAGTCATTTATTTTTAGAAAGGAGACAAAACACACAGCTCTCAGCATTTCAGTTAGCTGCTTCCAACTACATAGACCAACAGCAAGCGCATCCGAAATTCTCTACAAACTCTTCCATAACACACATTCACTGTTGTCTCTCCCAACTTGCAGCATTTCCCCAATCCCTTGCTTGAAGTGTAGGAGAGGTGAGGTGGTAGGCACAAGTTTACTTTAGGCCTTGCCTGCACAACTAAATTTCTTCAGCATAAATCTGGCTGCAGATATTTGTTCTGGTTACATAGGGCTAAGACTCCCACCCGCTCTTTTGGTTATGCTGTTCTCTAGCTGCATTAAAGTAAATGGTAGAGGTTATTCACACAGACAAGGACAAGGCCCAAGGCCACATCATTTGTAACAGCTAGTTCATAGCTCATTCACAGCTAAAAAACCCAAACACATACAAAGCACCATGATTTCTAAAATGTAACTTGCTGAAATTACAAGGAGAAGAGATAAAAGTGCTATTCTGAAGGCAAAGAGGAAGAGATCTTGCAGATTAGATTTATGGGAGAACAGTAAGCAGTTCACTTCCCTCCACCCCCACAAAAAACCCTCTTACCTTTTTCACCAAGTGATATTGCAAAATTGCCAAGAAGCACAGGTGAGGGGTTATTGAAACTTTTGAAGCATGGGAAAGTTCAGAAGATATCTTAATGTAGCTTCCTGTACTACTGGCACTAGTCATTTAAATTGCTGCTGGAATCTTTGCAGGCATTTACGCTCCCCACAGCCTTGACAGCAAATGACCTAAAAGATTTTTCAGTTAACCATGGTGAGGAAGCATGAGATTTGTGGTATATGTATCTGGTGCACAAGCCTACAGCCCTCAGAGAATGTTGCATACCAGTCATTAAAAAACCAGAACAAAACAAAACACCTAGTTCTAGTTTTGTTAACCGAGACATATTAATACCTAAGACTGGAATCAGTAGGTTCTTGAGGTGCCCTCCCCTACCACTCCATCTCAGGCAAAGACTTGAGGTTTTTTATTTACTTGCAGTGCCTCAGTTCACAGAGACACAAGCTTCTTCCAATATTATGGACTAGCAGATCTCCTTGGAATGATCTATAAGCAAATAATATTGCTAATCTTCAGAGCACAACAGAATAATTTAGCGATGTGACTCTTCTGTAGCACTAATAGGAAAAGAATGGAGGACTATAATAATTCTAATATACCAGGAAGTATCCTGTAAAGAACCAAAAGTAAAGAGATGGAACAAGTATTAAGAACATCTCAAAGAAAATAAGTAACTTGAAATTACTCCCTGCATGAGAATGAGCTGCTACTCATGTTTCTGCTGAAGGGCAGAAAAGCAGCCACTTGCCTTTGAGCAGAAACTGGTTTGGGTGGCGGGCTACTGTTGCTTTATAATGACACATACCACCTTAAATATCACACTGCTTACAAAAAAAGATGATGATTCAGGAGTGGCCAGTTATAACAGGTTTAATGCTGAACTTGAAAAGACATCACATTTAGTTTCCATCACAAATTCTTCTGGCAGACCCATTGACTTATTCAAGGCAAAAGGCTATCCAGAGCCAAAGAAAACTACAGCATGTGGGGTTTCTGAACCACCACTTAATGGAACCACTGAAACAGTGGTTTCTGATAAGCCAGCAACAAACACTACCAGGTTGTAATAATATGACTGCCTATCCCACAGCTCCAACAATGAAAAGAGGATTTCAGAACCTCAGGTCTTCCGACTGTCAGCTCTGTTTTTTATTACTCGTGTCATTTTACACAGATAAATTTATTCATTCCAGGCTGAAGGTCCCAACAAAAGCATGGATGTTCTTCTGGAGCTCTGAACGGTTATCAAAATTCTTAGGTCAGCTCCTTGAGGAAACCAATTTTATATTCCCTTTCAGTGACGTGAAGACCCATTTCTACAACGTTACAAAGAGGGTAAGTGACTAGCAGACTGAGAGAGGTACTCAAGACAAGCTCATACATTCACGTGAAAGAACTGAAGAGGTTTTTCAGAAGACAGTATTTTCTGTTGTCTTAATTACAAGAATCACCATTTTTCATTTAGATCATTCCATTCTTCTGCCAATTACTGCCTTTGTGATTCAGCCCCAAACAGCAGAACTTCATAAAAATTTTAGTTTCTTCAAAAATAGAACACGGAACCCTTGCTAAATCACTAAAGAACACTTTTTGTTCCCTCACCCACAGTGCAGTGATCGCCACCTTCTGGGAAGAATTTTCCAAGTCAGAGCAATAGACAGGAGCATCGACCTGCGGCCACTTCCAGTAAGTATCAAATACAGTCAGGAAGGCAAAAGACTGCTTAGTCACAAGGTACCGGCTTCAAATGGCAAAGCAAATTTCACACCAAAAGAACCTTTCTGGAGTCTACCCTTGAGGGAACCTAAGACTAGATCTCTAGTCTAGTGCTCAAGTGCAGCCTGAAGAGGACCACAGCAGGACAATACAAACAGGCTGCATTCCTGCTTGCAGAGTATCAGTGGAAACCTTACTACTGCATATACCGGTTTTGGTCTGGGGTGAAGACAAAACCAAGACCCACTGTACAAAGATAGTCATAGTAGAAATAGGATGGAGAGAGGGAGGAAGGGGTGAACAGCCTGGGAAGTATTGCCAAAAACAGCACCTACAGAAAATTCAAATGTATGGGCTTGTCCATAAAGCTTGTGGGAAAAAGAATTATACACCTTGAATTGCAGACAAATGACTTAAGTGTATTATGAGACACTCCTGCTTGAGAATTATACACATTCTTATATTACATTGTGTAGAAACATGTATTTGTGTAGCGTGATGTTTACAAAATATATATGCAAGAGCATTTGTCCTTTCATGTTCTTTCCATCAATGTGGTTATAGACTCTCAGCAAAAAGGAAACAGAAGGCAATTCTAGCTTTGAAAGTGATGAATGAAGACTACACTGCTTAGTGTTCTTCACTATTTTTCCCTTTAAGCTTGTCTTCACCAAAACCAATACCACACAACAGGGAAGACAAATCATAGGCTGTTCCCAATTCCTTCTGGACAACAAGGCACTCCATTAGCTTCACACTGAGAACCTCAGAAGAACTGCAAGCAGCAAACATCTGCTAAATATATTCCAGTATGTTAGCTCTAACTATTGTTCAAGTTCTTAGACAGCCATAGCTGTATCTCCCCATTTTTCAAGACTAGTTCACTGTAATCCTGATAACAAGACCCCACTACTCTTTCCGTAGAGTTCCATAGAAGCCACTGTGTTCCTGCTTCTGGAGGTTATATTCCCACCACAGAAGCTTCACAAGTTGTGAACAAAACCACTCTGGTGCATTAACAGTTACAGATTTGGAAAACTACAGCCAGCTTTGCATCTCCTCTTCATACTTTTGGGGATCAATAAAAGGCTTGTCAATAGACCGGATCATCAGCTCACCACAGTACACACATTCGGCTGCCACAATATCATCAATGTCAGCTTTGATCTGTTCCCGGCTCTGCTGCCCTTTCCCCAAGCTAATGGTATCTGTGTCTTTGGGACGATGGTGGCTCTTGGAAGGCTGACTGGTAGCTGCCAGCTTCTTCTGAAGATCTTCGAGTTTTGCCTGCTTATAGGCAGGAAGGTTTGGGAAAACTGCTTGGAGGAGACAGTCATAATGAAACATGTGACCACACAGGAAAAGGTAAAAAGGCCGGTTTAGAAGTGGAAAGTCACAAGCAGCACATTTTTCCTGAGGTTCCACAGAGCCATACTTATTTCTCATTTCCTGAATGTCCTCTCGGATTCTCTTGGCACTCTGTGTGGCTTCCTCCATCTCCCTTTTCAGCTCCTCAATGTGTTTATTGTAGTCCTCCAAGGAGTTACAGATTGCCTCCTTGAAATGGTCAATAGTGACAAAGTCTGGAAAGAATGGCAGGACGTCTTCAATCTTCAGTAGGGCACAGCTGGAGAGGCAGGCCATTGCTTTCTTGACATCCTTCTCTTCCTGAACAACATGGCGAGCAATCTTCAACCAGAGCTTCTTCCGGAGTTCCTCATCATCTTCAGGGAGATCTGCACAGGACTTGGCAAGATCAACATCCACCTAGAAGTTGGACAGACAAGGAAACTGAGTTAAGCTTCTCACTCTGTTTATCCACCATTCAACTTCAAAGCCTGCTGTCCATTGCATTAATAGAAAACTTCTATTGCTATCATTACCTAGGGCTGCACTACTGGCCTGCTCCCTGTTTACATGTCAAACATCTCTCCTCTCCACCAGTATTCCTCCCTGAAGATTTGCTTGCTACCCAGCAGAGAACAACAAAGCCCAGCACTACAATAAGGGCAAATCCATGTTACACTATCTCTGCTGGCCACACATTTCAGCAAAGACACAGCAATGCCAACAGAAAAAAATCCAACATGTCCCTGAAGGTCAGACTAAGCTGACAAAGGCATTCTTCTGTGATAATTATCACAGCTAGGAATAGGAAGTAATTAGAATCCTGAACTATAGCTATACAAGTCTTGCATAAATGTAGATATGTTAAAGGTATTTTATGTTAGAGACTGAGCTTAAGACAGACAGTACTCCCCCTTGTACTTTCCATGCGCCTACCCTCAGTTATGGCTTGTCACAGACAGCTATCTACTTAGAACGATTGTGAAAGCACAGAAGTATGTTAACAGAGACAGGTTTTTCTTCCTAGACTTAGCTGCACAACTCCTATACTGATGAGTCTATCCAGTTCCTCTCAATGCTCGGTTGTTCAAGATAACCTGAACAAGCTACGTTCCTATATATCACAGCATGCATGCACAGACACACACATACCTGTAAGGCAAGATCCACAGCCTCCTCATATAATTCCATCACTTTGTAAATATGGACACATGCATGGTGGTGCCCATGCTCTGCACACAGACGCAATGCATACTTCAGGTCATAGTGGATCCTGTTTGGGTTGGTTCCTGCTTGCTCCAGGTACGATAGCAGTGAGTCTGGCCGACACAAAGCGTAAAGAGACAACAGGTAGTTGTGAATGGCTTGCTGGGTTTCCTCCAGCTGATAGACACAGAACTCCATATATCTAATGGCTTCATTGATCTGCTGGGTGCTGGCACTCTGGCTATAGTTAACAAGGGCTGGAATGAGGTTCCTAGCATCCAGTCTAGAACCCATAGAAATCCAAGCATCAACTACCTTCTTGGGAATATGCTGGATGAGGACTGGAGAGAACTTGTAGAACAGCTTCTCATCTCTGTGCCTGGACAGCACATTTAGAGCTTCATCATATTCATCATGCTGGCAGTGGTGAGCTACTACACGCTCGTAGTCCTGCATGATAACTGCAAAGTAGACCATGTGCTCCGTGTCCCCATGGCTTGCCAACAACTCATAAATAGATGCCCGGTTATTAAATAGACAGTCTTTGTTTTTAGGACTGCTCAGGAAAGTGCGAAACTTCTCGCGGATATCCAAATAGAGATTTCGCTGTGAGGGATCTCCTTCCAATATACCTAGCCAGTTCAGGTACAGCTCCGTTAACCACGTGGTCAGCAGAGTGGTCTGAGTCTTCTCGGAAGGCTTTAGGTTACTTAGCTTCTTAATCAGAAACTCCATCAGGGCCTCTTCTTGCTTGGCTTCAATGAACTTAAGGGCAATTTCCTCAAAGTAGTTCTGGGTCAGCGCATAACATTTGGCACTGTCTAGATACCTCTTGTTTTGGAAGCAGTGCTCTGCTTCTTTTGCCAGCACAATATCCAGGCACTCTGGACGGTCTTTACAATACTCTTTGGCTAAATCAAATTTGTTCATATTCATATACATCTTCCACACATCTCTAGATTCTCGCTGGACATGGTAGCGGAACACTACTTTCTCAGTGTGGATCCATATCTGCTGGACTGTGGGATCTTTGATCATGCGTGTCAGTAAGCCAAACTTCTCCAGGAACAGATCTTGAAAAACAACCTGCCCATTCAGAGTGCATACAGCCTTCACCCGATCAGGCAGCAGCAACAAGAAGTGGAACTGGGTAAGTACTATGGATATTGGCTTGTTCACAGTTATGTCAATATCAGAAGGATAAACCCAGACCCGTTCATCACTCAAAATTGAATCAGGACGGCTATAATCCAACGTACCATATAAAACACCATTTCCCATCATCCAGGCAAAGGAGCGTGGGTTGGAGCGCAGTTTTGGGGTGTAAAAAGCTATCTCACTGAAACCAAGGTTGGCTGGAAACTCCCGGAAGCTGGGCAAATGGTCAGCATGCATAGCAAATATGGAGCTGAAGCCTTGCTGCTCTGTCCCTTCAGGCACTTTGCCAACAAACTGGAAGAGTCTCTTCCGAGTAGTGGCTATAATAAAAAATTTCCCTTCTATTCCACGTTCAATCTCCAAGCAGCAGACCGGGGCAGGTCCCGATTCCTCCTCCAGAGTGTAGACCTGTCGGAAGTACTGGTCAGGGTTAGTGCTGAAAAGGCTTCCCTCGCTGACAGATATTTCAGCCTCATAGATCTGCCCCTGGGCTGTCCCCACCAAGATAGGTCCAGTGTTGGTCTCTGAACCAAGAAATTTGTTCCAGCCCACACTTTCAATCAAGTGGCCTTTCCAGCGGGAGAGTGCTCGCACTTTCTGAACACTTCTGTTCAGGTAAAGGCATTCACCGGTGTTCAGAGCAATCAGGAGATGAGAGCCTGCCAACAGGAGAGGGGGATGGGAAGAAGAGAACAAATTACGACCATGCCTAAGCAAGCCAAATTCCTGAGGCTTCTAATCCTCATATTTGATAAGCTCCAATATCAACATACTTAATCCAAGACTTTCCCAGGCATTCATAGGAACGTGGGGGATTTCCATGCTGGATCAGAATGGCCGTCCTTATGTTGCAAACTTAAATTACTAGTCCCAGATCCTTCAGCGAGAAGGTATTCTTCTGTTTCAGTAAGTGTTCTAAGGATAAATAGTTCCCAAAGTTCTCTCCTATCCCTGGCAGTTGGTGACAAATAGGAGCACCTCTTTCCAAATTTTTGTTTTGTTTGTTAAAAGCAGTCAAGGCTACAATGAGCTGCATACGTTTTACAGCCCTTTTTAAAAATTCTTATACAAACACATACAGCACAGCGTGACAGCAAAGATTTCCTTTTATTGGTTTTAGCAGCCTTGCTCAGAACAGCCTAATTGCATGCATTCATTTCAAAGAGTTCAAAAGCAACAATATACACACAACAAATCAGTGTTTTTCTAATAGCACAGGGGCAAATCAGTAGGCAGGGCCCCTGGGCAATGGAGTCCTGCCCACAGCAGAACCACCTGTTCTCCTTATTTACAGAACAGAAAGAGAATTCCTTCACCAGTGCTTGTTACGCACAACATTCAATTGCATCTGCTGCCAACCACTGTCTGTAAATATACATAGCCCATTGCCTCACCTGTGTGGTCCAAAAACATCTTGTAGACTTTGGCTTCATCTTTGCGTCCCAGCTCTACCTGATTAGGTTCATCTGGCTTCCCAAGATCAATCCTGCAAAGAGAAACCAAGAAAGCATGCTTCCAACAAAAGTTCACGCAGGCATAATTGCCTACTGTTTTCCATATTGGGTTCATGGCTTCTTATCCAGTTTGGAATTGTAAGTTCTCTCACAACTTAAGAAAAACAAACAAAAAAAAAAGCAGGGAAAACAAGCAATAACTTCAGGTCTCTGGCAGCATTACCTGAGAAGGGTGTCTTTGCCAAGGCTCATACAGAGCTGGTTAGAGGAGACCACTAAGCTGTTGATTTTCTCTGGAGGAGCAAAATCAATCCTTTGCTTGTTAAATATTGGTGTTTCCTTCTCCAGTCGTGCATTCACATATCCTGGAGAAAGAACATGAACGCTTAAAAACAAAACAAGGCAAACACCCACAACAGCCCCACAGTATATCAAAATCTAACCTAAAAGACTAGAAGGATCATCACCTGCTCTGAGTTTTACTGAAAAGGGAGTGTGCTCCATGGAGCACGAACACCGAGAGCAGCACTCACGTAGTTGTATATATAACAGGAAAGAAAAGTAGTAATACGCTTTACCGTCTTGTCACAGAACTGCAAACTTGTCACAAGCATTAATTTGAGAGCACGTAGAATTCTAGGGGAAGCCACAAAACTGTCACATAAACTCCATAAAAAGCTGAAAATGAGAGTAGAATCACAAAGTAATTTGTCTTCCTTGTTTGACAGTTTATTTCTTCAAGGCAGGAAAGAATGGCTGGTATTACATAAGACACAAAGAGGGCTCTGGTTTGACGCTCCCATACAAGCTACCCCAGAGACCACTGTGGCATTAACTGAAATATATTTCTCTCTTATTCCATGTTGGAATTGAATGAGCTACCACACTTGACACCCATCGTTCACAAGCTAAAGCTATTTTTAAAGTCATGTTGGGCTTTTTTGTATCCACGCAGCAGACTTCATCATCGAGAGATGTCTGTTGAATTATTTGCTGCAGGGAACACAGCTGGAGGTCACAATGATGCTTTTACCATAACGCTGTTTTACCAACCATAACACTATCCTAATTGCAACTTTCCAGTTGTTGCTGGAAGGCACGCGAACTACTTAGAGTCAAAACAGTAACAAAGACCTGGTGATTGCTGAATCAATGCTCCAATCTTGGCATAAATTGCCTCCTGAACAAAAACTCCTTCAGACTGGTTTACTGCTTCATGGCAAATCCCAAGACAGAGCCAGACTAACCTAATCCTCAGATCCTTTCAAAAACCATGCCTGAATTCTAAGAACTGCCCAATTAAGTTGAGGTTAGAGCCAAGGGTTGAAGTTTGACAAGACAAGGCCACCTTACAGGACACATGTTGCATTTTAAGCCCAACCAAGCAAACCTGACAAATCAATGAACTGAAAAAGGGGAGTGTGTATAACCAGAGCAAGTTAGCTCATGCAACTAATTAAGTACTCAGCTAGTCGGTTTAGTCCCAACCAGCTTGGGAAATGTGGCATCCATAGGAAGGCATGTTGAGGGATTATTTACAAAGGAGATCTAGGTGGGAAAGGCAGAGAATGGAGAATTAAGATCTAACCTGAGGGAAGTGACATAGTTCTGGAGAAATATGTTAATAAATAAAACCTAGAAATCTATTGCTTAAATAAAACCCTCTTATGATCTTCAGTGCAGATGGGCAAAGCACAAGATGCAGTTCAAACTCATTCCTTTGGCTACGACAAAGGCAAAAGCCCAGCCATGGGCAAGTAGTCAACAAACTAAAACTTTTAAGGACAGGTGAACCTGTAACACCACGTGGCAGCACAGAGCAGCAGCATGACAGATTTAGTTTTCACTGAAGATGAGTAGACCTCTGCACCCAAAAGCATTGGACGTGCAGAGAGCATGCCATTCTATTTCTAAATGAGGACAGCACTCTATGGTCTTCCTGTGAGGAAGCAAAAAACTACAAAAGAGCTCAGATATGCCAGTGAACTTCAAAATAAGAATGCGTTCATATAAAACCAAAACCAAGTGATGATACTCATTAGCAAAATCCTGGAACATATGTGCATCCACAAACAGATCTTATCACAAAGTTTGATCCATATCAATCCCATGAGACAAATTTTCCCAGTGACTGAATTTCCCATACGCACAAAGCCTTGCATAACCCTCTGACAAATAAAACAGCAGAGGACCTCAGTCTAACCACGCTACCTCAAGCTAGAAAGCAAGACAGATTGATACATTGCTAGGTTAACCCATTTGCTTCGCTCCATGTGCGAGTGAAGGATTTCTAAAACAAGGAGATCCATGCAGCAGTTAGCCTGGACAGGAAGATTAAAACCGCAAAGAGCTATAGCAAATTAAGGTCATTCATGGCCAAAGTAGCTAACTAGGATTAAAGAAAAAAGAAACCTGGTATTGTATCTCAGAGGAAACAGACTGCTTCCATCCTAAAGAGCATAAGCCTACGCTCTTTAGACTGGGACTAACAGCACCACTTCGAAGCACACTCAATACCTGTAACCTCCCTCCAATTATCCTGAAAAACTCTAATTTCAGCCCTGTTGCTGTTGAAAAAGACAGTGTAGTAGTGAAAAGTAGCCTGCTAACACTACGAATCCTTTCATTGCCTATTTCATCAATGCCTTCTCCTTGCCTCTGCCTCACCACTAGACCAGCTGCAGGATCTTTAAAGGATTCTTGTTTCAGAAGAAAGATGCACAGGCAGGAATAGACAAAGCAACCACAATCTGAGTAGGCAGCCTTTTGCTCAGCACATTATGTTTTTTTCTTATACATTGATCCACATCTTGAACATTACCCACTTATGCAAATGCTTATTCCTTTATTTTCAGTTAAGCAAAACAGATGTTCTACATTTTAGATTAGGGAGCTGCAATGCCACAGTTTAAATTTGCTGTTATGAACTGTGGTTCAAAACATGCAGACAAAGCTCCCAAGCTGCAGATTCATGTGATATCACAGCTAACCAATAAATATAAATACATATTTTTTAAAATATATTAAAAGGAAGGATTACTCTGATGGGAAAAACCCACATACCAATGGACCACCAAGTTATATTCATTCAGGCAATCTTGAATTTTTTTCAGATTGCCACCAGGCAAAACAATGCTGGCTGAGACAGCAAGGAAACCCAAACACAGTAAGGAGAGGGAACAACTAGCACAACTATATGCAAGGGGGGGGGGTGGATTTGTTTTGTTTTGTTTTAATTCAGTCATAGTTCAAGCCAGTGGACAGGCTTCCAGCATTCTAGACTCTGTAGGACTGTATCCATTACAATTATAACAACTGTAGGATCATCATCACTAACATGAGGATTTTAACTAGTGTCCTTAACAGAAGGATGAACTCTTTAACTTACAGTTCTCTATACAAAGGAGATGTCTATTTTATAACGAGCATTCCTTTCAAACAGTCCCCTCTTCCACCTGACCTCAATGTCTGTCTTCCCTTCAGAAGAGATTCTACTGCAGCATTTACCACCCGGATTTCTGGGCAAATCTGCATTTTTCCTTAGAGCTTTTAATCTGTTCAAAGATCTAAGTTCACCAACATCAGGCAAGTCTAGTGGGTCAAAGTAGGTCTTTTCACGCTGGAACTGCAGTACTTGAAGTTTACAATGCAGCAGTACTTTAGGTTGGCAACAGAGTCACTGCTTGGTTATCTATAACTTTGAGAAATCGTACCTGCAGTTTAACAAGCATAGGGAACAACTAACTGAAACAGAGGAGTAAGTTTTAACATCTTCCAAAATTTCCAACCTAACCTTAAGGACTGTTTCCAGGAAGTTAACTATTTACTTGAATCTTTTTTCCAAAATCAATTTGCTTAAACTTCTGATTTCCCACAACTACCAGTCCAAGTTTTGTTCAAAATTACCAGTGTGGTCTGATATAAGAATAATTAAAATCCTGATTAGGCTGTGCCTTTGCAATTAAGCAGTTTCCCAAACTTCTTTTGCCAACATCAATTGTCAGCAAACAGACAGAGTTCTCAACTGTAAGACAGCCATGACTGGAGACAGTGTTGCAGCAGTCAAGAAGAAAAGCTGAGTCCTTGAAAATTTATTTTCAGTAACACAGCTTGTCCCAACAGTGTTTTGCACAACACCTATTCAGGACACTTCTTCTTTATCTAACATTACACAACAAAATAACTGTGCATGTTAAAACAAACACAGGGAACATAACTACTTCAGTACCTAGACTCAGAGTAATTCTGTCTGTATTTATACTGGCTGTATATACACACTGTCTGGGTATTTATACTCAATAATAAACATAGTATGACAGAATTCATCAATTCTTACCACATATATAAACCACGCAACCTGGTTTCCCCAAAGGTTAATGGTGGGCAACACTATCCAAGGAAAAAACTTGAAAGAATGTGTCCATGCATTTCCAAACTTGCAACTCAAAAATGCCAGCTCTGCATAGCAGCTGGTATTACCCTGACAATACTTGGAAGAACAGGATCCTCTCAGAACCTACAGTTCCCTGCCATACTCAATACAATGTTGTGAAGTGGCATCTAATAGGGAACAGTTATTGAACCTAATAAACCTTGAATTATCATGGAATATATCTGCCATTTGTTTGCTTTCTTTCAAATGAAAGAAACAACTGACTGGTCATCACACCGTTACTTTACATTGATTGTACACCTCTCTGAAGAGTACAGTGTACCAAAGCGTCACAGACCTTGACAGCAAAGTTTAACTGTGATACAGATTGCTTTCTTGGTAATCTTCTTCAGCAGTAACCTTGCCATCATGTAGTCAGCCTAAGGGGAACCACTCTAAAAAAATGAAGTTTTTGGTAAACTGCCCCTGGGTTAGGCAACTACCCCATGCAGGTATAGCTGAGCACACAGCCAGAATACTCTAACAGCTGGGTTCCTCAGAGAGGAGGAAACAAAAAACCAACAAGGAAGCAAGCTGGTGAGATGATCTCAGGCAACTACCACAGCTCTGAACTGAATGGTGCCGAGGTGTGGTTATAATCTGTGACTACGAAGGCATGCCCCTTCATGCACACGTGTTTCCACCACACACCCACCGCTTCACAGCGCAGGGGCTATGGCCTTACGAAGCCCTCCCACAGACAACCCGCACCTCGCTTTTCCTACGATGACCTGCATCACCCTCGAGCTTCACCACGAACCGAGCGTCCCCCCGCGCCAAAACATTTCGCACAGCAAATAATGGAAAACCAAAGCGCAGCTGAATCTTATGCCACGAACACAGCGATACACTTCTTCGTGGAAGCATTCTGCACAGCCTGACGTGCCCTGCTCCCCACCTCGCCTCCCCCTCTCAACAGGAAAACCCGCAGCGGGAGGCCCCGCCGAGGGGCTAACGGTGGGAGCAGGCCTCCGGCCGGGCGGACACCGGGCTGGGAGGGACGGACACGCCACGCCACGCTCAGGGCCTGGCTGTAACCACAGGGCCGCGCTGCCCCCGGGGGCCGGCCCGGGCAGAGGGGTGCGTGGGCGCCGCCGCGCACCTACCGGAGTGCGGGATGCCCACGCTAGCGCGGCTTTGCTGAACGGAGGCGGAGCGGTACAGGGAATCTTCGTACTCGTCCAGAATGGAGGCCATGGCCGCCCACGGTCACCGGCACCCCAGGCCCCCGCCGGCCACTTCCGCCAACGCTCAGCTGACCCGCGTCACGTGGCCACCCGGCGGCGCACTGCGCCTGCGCCTGGGCCCCGCCCCTCTTCCCCGGCGCGCGGGGCGGGAGGCTCCGTGAGGGAAGGGGTTGTCCCTTCTCAAAATGGCGGCGGGAGGGCTTCTGCTCTCGGCTGCGCGGCTGTTAGTTATGCCTGTAGTCGCGGCCCGGACCTTCATGTCCCTAATAATGCTCTGAAGATTAGTCTTCAGAATCGGCCTGTGTCCTTGCTTCTAGGCCCTGGGGTGCGTGCAGACACAGCAAGGCTTGCAGGCCCTGTGCATCCGTGTGGTGCCCACGGCTTCTCCTCACTGCCATCCTCTCCTGTGCAGCTATGTGCATGATAAATCACCTTATGAACGCATCAGCGTGCTTTACCGGGGTCACTGAGTTGTGACGGCGCTGCAAACACAGTATTTTCTAGTGGTTTTGCTGATGGCAACAGGGATTGGCTGTTTGTAAATGCTCCTGTAAAAACTGCTGTGCTGTGACTCTTCCGTAGCACTGAGTGGTAAAATCTTGGCTTTATGGCTAAAATAATGGTTGTGGCACAGCATATGGGGATCCAGCATAAGGCTGTCCTTGAATTGTGCTAGATTAGCTCTGCAGGTTTATCCCAGCTTTCTGGACGATGTGTATTGGACCCAGCTTCTGTATCACTAAATAGTACTTAGAACCTGGGGTTTTCTTTTGTTCTGATACTCCCAACAATTGTTATTTACAGCTCTACCCGCCACCTTAAACTAGCAGAATTTATAACAACGGCATTAACAAAAAGACTAATCTCTTACACAACACTTTTGGGTTTCATCGTAGATAAAATGTATACAGATGTACAGGTATATGGTATATACTACACTATCTGTACACTGTATGTTATATCTTCGCAACACTTTCTGAAAGGAGCAGAGAAATGTTGTCCCACAGGGAACAGGACAGTTTGCAACACAGAGGGATCCATTACAAGATAGAGGAGGTCTTCCCAAACTTAGCTTGCACCTCAGGTGGCAGTGAGGCACCACCAGTAGCAGCGGCGTGTGGTTGGCTTTGCACAAACGAAGTTACATGTCCTTTTTCTCTGCCCTTTTACTGGACACCTCAGCCCCATAAATTAGGGCTCTGGTCTGCATCACTCAGCCTCAGGGCCTCTCGCCAGCTCTGAGCCAGACATGCAGGTCCCACGCTAGCTGGGTTCCTGGAGGCTCCTATGGCACGCCTCTGCGGGTCACCTCTGCCTGCTTTGCTAAAAACATAAGATGGCTCTTCCTGACTCAACCTGCCTGCAAGCGCTGGCAGGAGCTGAGACCCAGCCCCAGCCTCTGCTGTTTACCCTCTTCATGTGGCAGCTCTGAGCCAAAACAACAAAACCACATTCCTTTGCTCTCCAATCGTCCTGATGATCATCGTAAACAGCAACTCTTCTCTTTCAGCTCAAAAGGTACACACAAATTACATTAGGTTTAGGGTAATAAGGGAGGAAGGGACTTTTTGGACTCTCAGATCCATTCTCCCACTCTTGTAGATACCACATCATATAGTCCTTTCTCTGTTCCTATCAAGCTCTGTCTGAAAGCGTGGGTATTTTTTCCCCTGACTGCTCTGGCTCATACCTGTTCCAAATGCTGATTACTCTCATGATTTCAAGCTCTGATTTCCAGTCTAACATAAGCTGTGGCTAGTCCAAATCCTTTTGTTCTTTTTCAAACACTGTCCTTTAGCCTACAGGACATTTTAGTGCGTTAATTTCCTTTGCAAAAATCATCACCAATCATAGCAATCAAATCAAAGAGATTTTCTTTCTCATTCTGGCAGATATTATTGCCAGTTAGGGCTGATACTCATGAGAAACCTGTGTCTGGTTTTAGTGTGGTTAAGTTGGAAGCCAGATTCTCACCTTATTTGGAAATGAAACATCAGCCTAAAGCTAATGCAGGCCCACAAGCCTGCTCCGTCCATCTGCACCATCATCTGCTGTGATTATTTAATTTACAAACATGTGCAATAATTATATCCCAGTGCTGCATTCACAGATTTGGTATTCTGAAAAGAAGGGGAGAGCAAGAGTTGCAGGCAAAAGATTTATCAGCTCTTCTCTTTGATTCACCAGGAATGCATGGAGAATCAGATGATGACATTTTGTGTGTAGTGGTGGTGCAAGTCTGTAAGAGAGACTTGTGAGAGAGAACTAAGTGAGCAATTTTGGTGTTACGTTTGGATTGGAAACCTAAATTTTGGTCTTGTTCTTGTATGGCTGTGGTCACACTTGCAGTAATTTTGGCTTAAACAGTTAACATTTTCTCCAAGCTGTGGACACGGCTATCAACATCTAGATGCTGTATGACACGCTAATCTCTTCAGCTGCCTTGAGGAACAGATAATGGCATTGGCAAACATATACTACATCCAAGGTCTGTATTCCCAGCAGATTAAGCCTCTCTAAATCTGGGCTTCCACAACACTGCCTCCGTCATTCCCGGCTGCCCTGTCCAGCCCACCCTTTGTGTCAGTATTAGCGCATGTATGATTGCAGAATGAGCCAGTTCATTGCCCCACAGCAGACGGCTGTGTGATCTGCAATCTAAACATGAGTGCGGGTGCAGAAGAGAGGGCAGGAAGACGTGACTGTGGGAAGAGGTAAGGGCAGAACAAAGGCAGCTCAGATTTAAATGACTTGAACTGCCCCTGAGATAACCTAGTGACACAATTATTATTTGAATTAAACCCTGGACTTCCTCACAGATTTCCACTACAGTGGTGGTACTGATCGTCACTCCACCTCACTGTATATAGAATATTCCTTCACTGTGATCAACAGAAAAAATACACTACATTCATAAAAGCCATAGGCAAATAGGTATATGTCCCCAAACCCAACAACCTCCATAAGATACCAACAAAGATGTAATATACAGGCAGGCTCTCAGACAGCCTTGTATAGGAGACTGCTTTGAGGAGACTGCTGCAGATACCTGTGTCCCCCACCCAATCAAGAGACCTTCTCCCAAGAGTGACACTTCCCCAGTGACACAGACAGTGTCTTTGAGTGACCGCTTGAATTCTATGTACAAATTTACTACAGTAAAAGAAAGCGCCGTGGCTGTGTACCCATGGGTATCACAGTTACCCATGAGAACCTGAACTGGAACCTACATGGGAAGCCATACAACAATTATAATTTACACTGGAAGAGATCAGTTGAGTTTGCCAGAGCCCACCTCCTAACCGTTGACCAACCTCCCAAGCTCTCCAAGCTCATTGTCAGAAGCAGACTTCCTGCAGACCAGCAAATGCTGGGTGGAACCATATTATGCCAGAGCAGCAATCGCAGACCTGCTTACTGCAGCTCGTCTGACACCTTAAGAAGTTTTCTCACAAGTGAACTACCAAGGACTGTTGATGCTACATGTGCACTCCAGAGCATGCTGCCCTTCAGTAAGCACACCAAGTGCCCTCATGGAAACTCTGTGGGTGTAACCTATCAGTCCTAAAATGAGCATACAAGCACCAAAGAGAAAGGACAGAAACATGCTTTTACAGTGAGAAAACCCTTTTGCCATCACCAGCACCCTGTGGCTAATCCCTCAGTTCTGACCCTCACAGAAGATCTATAAATGATAAACTTGAGAACTGAAACTGGTAACTTGGCAGAGACAGTGGTCTTACAGCAGTTTATTGTTTTCTAGCCATCCTTCTTCAACCCAGCCCCTCACTGTTTGGTGTTAACTGCCTGCCTTTCCCTTTTTTACATAGGGGATATGAACCTTACCGCCTTCCTCTTGCTAATTCCCTCACCTCTTCTAGTTAAGTGTTAACTCCTCTTTTCGCGTAAAGTGTCTAATTGATCGACATAATTAAATTCAGCTCAGAGCATTGTCTCCCAACCTATCCTTAGTCTGAAGTTTGCTGTTTCTGTTTCAGGTTTAGAGAGAGGGTTTTGAGTGCCTTAAACCTTGCCCACTTTTTCACGTTTATCAGTTGATTTATTAAAAGATTTACTTTCTCCAGCAGATGGCAACATACTTCTAAATTATCTATAGACCGTCTGACAGGTAGGACTCGTTCCTGTGCCACTTAGATAGGAGATGAATTTGTCTCCGGGAAAGAGGCTGAGTACAATATAGGTGCTTATCTTTCCTTGGAACATTTAAGAAAATATTCTTGAAGGTAGTGGCATTGTAATTTCATTTAAACTTATTCTTCTGTAATTTTAAAATGTAGTATAATATTGTTGCTGTAATTCTTTGCTTCCGCATTTAACTAGAGTGGCAGTGAACAAAAGAACCAGAACATCTCTGTGCATCCCCCACGGCATTGCTTTTATTTCCAAGGAGCAATAAAGCAGTTCAGAGGCCAGGATAGTGGGAGCTGTATTCTCACGTCGTTTTTCTCCTTTTATTTATTTTCCTAAAAGGCATTTCAAAATCACAGATCTCCAGTGCACACCAGAAATACCCATTAGCTGTTACAGAATCGTAAAGTATTTTTATTGCTGTGGCCTCAGAAACTACGGATTTCCTATCAATCAAGAGCTCTATATGGGAAAGCAAATACTAGGATCTTCCTTCCTTTGGTTTCAGCTGTAGTAATTTTTCCATGAATAGCCGAAGCCTGATTTTCCACTGACTTGTGTGTTGTGGCTATTTGAGCCTCTGCAAGGCTGATAGAAAATGATACGAAAAGCATTTGACATCACTTCCTGCAGGTTGCAGTGACTGGACAAGGCACACTGCAAGGGAAAACCAGACTCAGGCTCTTGTCTTCACCCTTTTGTCTGTCACTTCTTTTAAGTGGTAATTACGCTTGATTTTTCCCAGGGAGGATGCACACTCAGGTGCATGACAAAACGCCGGGTGACTCAGCACTGGCTCTCTCATTGCTTGTGATTATGAAGGCGACCAGCCGGGCAGCAGCTGTGTCTTGACTTCTTCAGCCTATGTCTTGGCATCACAGGATCTGGTTTGCTCTGGCACCTGCGCTCCAGTTTAGCCCCTCTCTTAATCTAGATCCTCACCCAGCTGACCCAGGGTGTGATGGCATCATTGCCTGTTTTCATCATCCCCCCGTTTCTCACTGTTTCGTGTTTCCTCACAGGTAGCGCTATGAAAGGATTCAGAAATGTGATCTGAGGGCATCGTTTGCAAAGGGATTATACTGACATATGCAGCCCACTTGTACAAATGCAGGTAAAGCTGAAGGCCAGGTTTGCTCAAGATGGTGCTGAGTGGCCAGTAATTTTTTCTCTCTCACGGGGTAAGAAGGGTGCCCTGCTATTTTTAAAACTGAGGTCTGACGACTCCCACAACATGCAATGCTTTTTCTGAGCCAATGTGTGTAGTTTGGTAGGCTTTGCAAAAGACTATGATAGTGGCTCCCACTCTGCGAGTTTCAGGCAGACTGGTCTGTGGCCACACATAATTATGAAGTTACAAATGAGATCAGCCAGGGAGGCAGAATATCATGTTGTCGGAGGTGCAGTATTGCCCGGGAGGCAGTGAAAGTCAGGACCACTAGCTGCAAAAAATCCCAGCATCACAATTTCCCAACATTGTAACACTGCACTTCAAAGGGGGAAATATATGGAATAGTTTGAGCTGATCCATAGCTTTGCTCTCACTGCAACAGACAAGCCCCAGCTTCCTCCTCTTCCAAGTTGGCTTAGTTACTGTTTTAACTTGGTCCATGGGTGGACTTCTCCTGCCACAGCTCCAGTGAGAAAGGTGGCTCTAATTAATAGAAAGGGACAGAAAAGGAAGTGTCTTCCTCTAAAGAACTGCTTTATTAATAATAGGACTCTGTTCAGATGTATGAAATTTGTTCGGTGGTGACAATCACATGCTGCCTAAATATATAAATTGATTTCCACTGTAAATCACTGTGTAATCTAATGGAGCAGCTTTTCTGTTTAATTTAAGAAGCTACATATGATAGCGCAGCCCAGCTGAATAATGGCTAAACGCTAACAATACCTGAAATCTATATTTGGTCTGCCTGAAAAGAGTATGATCTTCTGCACTTAATTCCCGGTGGATGGGAATTCACATCATGAGGAATACCGTCATAATTGGTACTAATTATAATTCCTGGGAGAGAAGCCAAACATAGCCTTGCAGACTGTGTGTTTCCCACTCAGGCAGGGAGCTGATTTTGGCAGAGGAGCACGTCAGGGAGGCAGCGTGCAATGGGGCTCTCCTGCTGTACCTGCTACCTACGCGTGCAGAGCCTGTCCCCGTGGCTGTCAGTTCAGCAGCTCTAGGAATGGGACAGACTTTCACTACAAAAAAACAAAACTGTACAAAAATCTTGCTAAACCAAAATGTCTGACACCTCGCTGCGTTGCGAAACCAAACCTGCATCTTCTGTTAGCTGTCAGGAGCAAGGCAAGACCTGAGAAACAAACACGTGGGAGCTGCACTGTTTGTTTGCTTAATCGCTTAGCTTAAATATAGATTAAAAATCACTTAAGCTTATCCACAAGTTAAGTGTGTGTGTCAACCAACGGCTGTCAGAAACTACAAGCAAAAAAGAACATAGTCACAGAAGGAAGAAGTTTTAGGAAAGGAAGGAGAGAAAAAGATATTCAGTCCTTGGAGTGGGGCAACGGTCTACCTTCTTAAGGGACATCCATTCTTAAGTAAAGAGCATATAGGAAACAAGAGCTGCCAGATTCTTTTCACCTCTTCCCGACCCCCCCCCCCCCCCCCCCCCCCCCCCCCCCCGCTGCTGCTAACACTCGCTAACAGTGAATAATTTGGTGAATAATCCCTCATTTACATTCATTTCTTCCGATTAAGTGGAAATGTCATAGTTCACAGAATGTCAGCCTGTGCCTGAAACGCACTGAAAAACCTCTGCAAGATCCTCACTCGCTGTGCTGCCTACCCCGGCTGCGGTGTAGCGTGTCCTTGCCAGTCCCGTCGGACGCACAGCCATACCTCACACATTATGGCGTATCGCCTGTCCCAGTGCTTTCTGCCTCTTCTGGAGCAGTTCAGCTGTCACCTGGCTCTGAACTAGCAACAAAGAGCGTGGCACTGGAAAAAGCCAGTTTAATGCAAGCCCGTCACTTGAATTAGCAGCCACTTGTTGTAGCAAGACTATCTGGCACACATTTTAGCAGCAGCCTGGTTTATCATACCATCCCCGTTTTTTGTAGCTATAGAGATTTCAGGTTGTGCTAGTAAAAACACAGAAGAGGTTGATTAAAGCAAACTGCTAGCGAAAACTGCAGCGAAAAAGCCTTCTTGCTGTTCCCAGGAAGCTTGTGGGCTATCTCCAAAGAGTGGGCATGCTTTGTCAAGTCAAAACTCTTGAACCTGAGGGGTTGCAGTGCTTGTGACACTTTGTCAACCATGGGGGAAAGCATTTTAGACTGTGCCTGACTTAAAGATGTCTTCTCAAGTTTAGCATTAATATAGGTGAAACACCTGGGTAGCTTCTCAGTGTGGATGCAAACCTCAGTGAGACGCGAGTTCAGGAACTGCTAATCAACGGCTCCTTGCAGCACAAACCTGCCCAGTGCTGAGAGCACGATGAAGGGCATCATGTAACTAAATTGGTGGCATTCACCGACAGCCGGAGTTTAGCCTCTCCATTAGGAAAGAGCTCCACTTTCAAAGCTGGTGTTGCAAGACTAGGGATTGCACGCATTAATACTTTCCCTCCAGTGTTTTCAGTCACTTGGTGGTGTTACACTGGGGTGCAATGGTTGCTGCGATAGTATGGCCACATCTCTCCTTTTAAGTGGTGTGCTCCCAAACTTCTGTTTAGTTGTATGTACTTCTTTAAGCAGCGAGCTCCTCAGGGTGGGGATGGAGCCATCATCTCAGCTGCCAAGGGCACAGCGTGGTGCGTGAGCTGCCGGAGGTGAATATGGAAAAAGGCAGCGGACTGGGAACTGCCGCGTGTGTCCAGGCAGCCGGGAAAATACGCTTTGCGGCTTTTGCCGGCACGCAGCAACAGCTTGGCTGGGTCGGAGGAACTCAGTAATGGCGATCGCATAGTTAAGGAATGTGATGTATCTCTGTCATTTGCTTTCTATTGTCCCTCACAATATTGACCAGTCACTGTTGATTTTACTCCTGTCGTGCCAGAAATCACAGGTGCTCCAGGTGGGGCTGCTGGTCAATCGAAAGACATGCAGGTCAATGGAAAGACACGCAGGTCAATGGAAAGAAATGCATCAGCGCTGCTTCTTAGGAAGAGAAAAGGGGGTGGGGGGGAACGGACCGCGGCTTTCCCTGTGTCCACAACGCGGAGCACGGCGGTGGCACCCTCCGAAATCCCGAAAGCGAGCGCTGCTCGGGGTCCATCGCGGCGGAGGGGGGGGCCGGGATACGGCAACCGGGGGCCGGGCCGGGCCGGGCCGGCCTCCCGGCGGGGCGGACCGGGGCGGGCCTAGGGAAATGGGGGCCGGTTTTGGGAGCAGGGCGGCAGGTGTAGCGATGAGGAGCGGTGCTAGGCGGGTCGGAGAGGGTGGCCCCGCACGGCAGCGCGCAGCCCCGCCAGCAACCCGCCCGCCCGGGCATGGCAGCGGTCCCGCCGCGCCGCTCCCCGCGCTGAGCCCCGCCGAGCCCCCGGTGCCGGTGCCGGTGCCATGCCCCCCCAAGAGCTCCTGGATTACTCGCCCGCCCTGCGGAGACACAGCCCCCCCCGGGGCAGCGGCCCGGAGCTGGGCATCAAGTGCGTGCTGGTGGGCGATGGAGCCGTGGGCAAGACCAGCCTGGTCGTCAGCTACACCACCAACGGCTACCCCGACGAGTACCAGCCCACCGCCCTCGATACCTTCTCCGGTAGGAACCCGCCCGGGCTCCCCGGTGCCTCGCCCGGCCGGCCGAGGGAGGAGGGGGCGGGGGGGGGGGGGGGGGGGAATCCCCGCCTGGCGCAGCGAGTCCCCCCGCTGCGGGCCGGGGGCGAGCTTTGCCGGTGAGGCGGGCTGCCGCACCGGGGGGGGGGGGGCGGCTTTGGGGGTGTAGGGTGAGCACAGCCTGCGGGGTGGGACGGGGACGGAGGGGACACAAAGCGCCAAGGGCGTTTTCTGCAACTCGGACCGAGTCCGTCAGGCGTTTGGTGAGGTTCAGCAGGTGGAAGTCCTGTATTTCGCAGCCTTGTGTGTCGGCAGGGCACGCGTCGAGTTGGCTTGCCAGTGCTGTGAAATTGGGCGCCTTCCTGGGTTTGTGGGGGTGTTATGAGTGAACAGAAGGGGGCTTGATTTCTTGTTGTTGGGGTTTAGCTTCAGAAATATCACAGCGATGCGCCGTAGGCTTTCTAGCTTCTACTGATACTCAGCAGTAACCTCCTTTTTACCGCACGTCCACCGAAGGTAGCGTTGAACAGAGGTTGCCAAAAAGTTGAAGAGCTTTGTAAGTCTGGCTAGAATTGCCTTCCCTGTCAGCTGATGAGCTTTCATTAGTTTCCACTGTCGTAAATGCCGTCTTTGTTCCTGTACTCCGCTCCTCTTCTTTTGGGCTCTGATTTCTAATATAAACCCCGGGAAAGTAGAAAGCTCTTTGAAAGATTTCTCATCTTCGTCTGATACAAAGAAACACAACAGTACATGACAGTATAGATCGGTAGATTAGAGATGGGATTAAGTCAGACCGGGAAGGAGACTTCTGATGTGTCATAGTCTCAGGGGTTCTTAGAGGGAGTGTTTTGTTTATTTGAATGTCCCCCCAGTTGCTGACTCTGACGCTGGGAATTGCTGATTTGTCTTGACCCTCTCCAAGCTCTTCCACTGTCACTTGAAGGAAATGAACTGGGAACATGCTGCTGATCAGGGTCCAGCAGCCCTTTAGGAACAGATGTAAGGAGCCCTTGAGTCCTCCAAGGGAAAGATTACTGCTCCCTCTGCTCCCTTTACACTGATGTGTACAGTTTGGGCTAAGAGAGGCTTGAAACTACCATAGTGGTTAGCCTCCACATTTTTGGAAAGGGCAAATTCGTAGCGAAACGATCCAGAAAGGTGGAGGCAGTATGAGTTCAGAGACTCCCTGATTAGCAGCAAGTAATTTGAAGATAGCTGCACTCGGATATAGCCCCACTCTGAATGTCCAAGTAGCGAGGCTGACTTCCAGAAGTGCATAGCATTTGCAACTGATAGAAATCCAAACCATTAAAAACGGGTCTTCCAAAGTTCACCTTCTGCTTATTGGGAGGAAATGGGAGAATGGAGAAGTTTCCCTTCCCACCCCTACTCTTAACCTGGATAAACTTGAAGAAAGTCCCTCCCTGGATTCACAAAGCACGGTTGAAGATCCGTTTCAGAAATTTCAGCCTAATTCTCTCCACTCTAGGGGAATACTTGCAGGTGAAACTGCCAGCAGAACCGAGTTTCACAGTTTACATCCTAACCCTGATTCTGATCAATGGACTGTAATGCCAATAACAAGCTGGGAGAAAGTATTGCATTATCAGGGGAACGGCTCTGGGACTGTGACCCAGCCACATTTGTCTGTGTGCTACCTACTGCTGGGTGTCACTGCCAGGTAGAGCAGCCTTGAGTGAAACGTGTACCCAGTGACCTTTCTCCACCAGGCTATCCTGTTCTGCCGGCCCCTTCGCTACCCTACCGAAATCCAGCCTCATCCTGAGGGTGTGGACCTTGTGAGGGCGGTATTTGGAGGGCTGTCGCAGAGTTGCTAGTGTAGCTTAGGCTAGCAGCAGGTACGAAAAAACCTTGTGCAAGCACTGGAGCAGCAGGTAATGTATGTGGTGCTTTTCTTCTGAAGACTGTAAAACATCTCAGAGATGCTAATTCCTTCTCTCAAGGCGCTGGGAGACAGAAGAAACCAGATACTAGAAAGGCAAATGCCCAGTGCCTTGAAGATCAAGTCAGGATCTAGCAGGTTCTTTGATCAGGAACAGGTTTCTCTTCCTCCTCTGGGGCAAAGATATGGCAACAACCCAACCGTTTCCCAGTCACAAGGAAGCAATGACTTTCGGTTACACTGGTGAGGAGTGGCACTGTGGTGGGTGCACTCACCCCTTCATTTTTTCCTTCCATCTCAGTCTCCCACCAAACTTCAGTTCATCTTTTGTCTGTGTCTCCCTCCTTCTCCCCAGACTGGTTTCAGGGAGGAGTGCTCTCCTCCAAGAGCTTGTGTTAAACTCTCCCAAGTCAGTTGTTTCTGTCGTGTTTCTCACCTGGCTAATTACTTCAAGAATCACAAAAGATTGAAACTGCTTCTGTTTGGGGGCTTGGTGGTTTTGGGTTTTTTTTACAAAAAGGACAATAAAGCCTCCTCCTGGGCACAGCAAGGGCATTTAGCTAGCTCGTGTCAAGAGCCAGCCATTGTCACCTTAGCCAGGATGCCTTCCTTTATTCACTAGAGTACAGCCCCATCCATATTGTCAGGACTTTCAAGTGATTTCCAGCTCCCCCAACCCCTTTCTCCTTTTCCTGGCTTCCTAGCTAGTCTCTGCGCTTAAACATCTAACAGTTTCATTCCAGATTTCCATCAGAGGTCCTGCCAGCCCTCAGTCTGAGTCAGCTGATACCACATGAAGGCTTACTCTGATTAGGGAGTGAAGTGGGAGCAGACCTTACCTACGTAACTCAGCAGTTTTTCAGTGTGTGCATAGTCTCTGAAGGGGATTTCACTCATGCTGTTTCCTTAATAGCTTCTTCATTTCAAAGTTGGGTTTAGGTCTTTTGCTTTTCCTTATCTAGGACACTCACAGAAATGCCTTTTTTTTTTTTTTTTTTTTTTTTTTTTTTTTAAGGCCAAATTTCTGGCCTGGATGGTAAAAATCTCCAGTAGCTTGTTTAAAGGAAACTGATTTGAACTTCCACTCTGGGCCAAAAAGCTAGGCACAAGTTGCTGAAGTTCTCAGTTTGTGTTTATCCTTATCTGCTTTCTTGGGTTGTGGAAGAACAACAACAATCAGGGCACTGTTTGGCTAAGGGCTCTTCTTCTCTAGAGAAGCAGTTGTCCAGTAATATGGAACGATTCTTTCAAAATAACTGGAGAAGAACCCAAAAGGCCTAAGGGATAACCAAATCAGAAAGTCTGTTGCAGGTCTCTTAATGTTCCCAGCTGTATTAGTGAGGTTTGGGAGGATGCTCAGCAAGGAGGACAGACATGAGTGACTTCAACGAGTCTGTTCAGTGGGATACAGAACAGAGTGCTCTGGGGGAAAATCTGTATGAGTGTACATGTGTATGCCGGCCAACTCCCTTAGACTCATCCTTATTCTCTTTCTTCTACAGTGCAGGTCCTGGTGGATGGAGCCCCAGTCCGGATCCAGCTGTGGGACACTGCTGGACAGGTAAGCTCTATCGAAGCAGCTGTCAGCTCTGGTCCTGTGGGACAGGGACTGTTTGGAGGCTTTGGGGGAAGGCAGCGTTTAACTGGGAAGGAAGGAAATGCAGTAGTCCAGCATCAGCCATTTGCTGGTATGGCAGTCACAGAGAGGTGAATGACAGACTTCCACAGCTCTGAAACTTGTGCCTGAACCGTGGCGTGGCCACAAAGTCAGCACCATGCCCTGCCTCTGAGGGTGTTGCTGTCCTAGTTAACATGTGAAAAAGCCGCTGCAGCATCAAGCTGTTAGGAGATCAGTCCAGTGAAGACCTTTTTTTTTTTTTTCCCCCCCCCTCCATTTTCTACAGGAGGACTTCGACTGTTTGCGCTCGCTTTGTTACCCTGACACCGACGTCTTCCTTGTCTGCTTCAGTGTGGTAAACCCAAGCTCCTTCCAAAACATTACTGAGAAATGGATCCCTGAGATACGAACTCACAACCCCCGGGCACCGGTGCTGCTGGTGGGGACGCAGGCAGACTTGCGGGATGACGTCAATGTCCTCATCAGCCTGGATCGCTACCACGTGAAGCCCGTGCCCCGGCCTCAGGCAGAAGGTCTAGCTGACAAAATCCGGGCTGAAGCCTACCTGGAATGCTCAGCACTGACCCAGAAGAACCTCAAGGAAGTTTTCGACATGGCCATTGTGAGCGGTGTCGAGCACAAAGCACGGCAGGAAAAAAAGATGACTGCCAAAGGCATCAAAACTCTCTCCAAGTGCCGCTGGAAGAAGTTCTTCTGCTTTGTCTGAAGCTGCTTTGAGGGGGGAGAAAAAAGAAACGCCCAATGCCAGTATTGGCTCTGCACCTTCTTGGAGTGACTGCTCCTATGGCCCCAGCGAGGAGGGTATGATAAGCTGCTGGGCTTGGAAACCTGGCTCTTGCTGGGTTACAGTATCAGATGCCTAGGAGACATGAACTGGATTTCCATTGTGCCGGGATGTGGAATGGTCCAGGCAGCTATAAGTACCTGCCGGACATGTCTGTAGTATCCCAGACTAATGGGAGCCTTTAATACACCAAGACTCAGTACCCCAGAGCAGGCAGGTTCCTTACATTGTTCAAAATGACCAGTTTTCTGTCTGAAGCTAACACACTTTCGGAGTCCTGACGCAGCATAATGAATGTGAGGTACTTTTGAAGTCTGCCTATGTTTTGGCTGATTTCCAGGCATGGCAGAGAGCAGGGCAGGGGCAGTTATAGGCCACTGCAATGTGGTCAGACACGGGCTGCGGAATTTGTAACACGAGACTTGGGTTCCCTCTCTGATTCTGCTTGCCAAAATAGGTAGAAGCCACTTGGCTGTGAAAAAGCAGCGCTCTTTCTTAAAGGCCCTGAATTGTGAGTACCCTTGAGAAGGTTTCTCCTAAATAAAGGCCATTAGCAGGCTCAAGAGAAAATGCACTGGGAGCTACAGTAATTTTTTAAGCAAAATGTTCTCCAAGAGGACTCTGTAGTCCAGTGGGTGCCAGTGCTATAGTCCTATCTTAAGAGGTAGTCATGAACTTGGGGACCTATTTTGAAAGACCTTTTGCGTGTGTGGTGTTTTGAGAGAAAGAACAGGTGAGGAACAGTGATGAGTGGCTCTGTCTGTCTAGCAGAGACAAAACTCTGTCAGCGAAGGGTTTGCAACACTACCAAGGGGTGAAATGTAGATGGAGAGCCATGCATGTTACGAAGGGAGAAGAGAGAAGGGAGAAAAGGAAGGGAATAAAAAGGGTAAAGAGAGATAGAAGGAAGAAAGGGAGATGAAGAAGGAAAGAAGAATGAACACTGTTAAATTAAGAGTTGTGATTCTGCTTAGTTGAGATGCTAATATTCAGGGAATCTTCTAGGGACCTGGAAAACTTGCTAGTGATCTCAATTTCAAAGTAATATTGTCCATATGTTAAGTTCTGAATCAAAAGGAAGGGGTTGTAGTGAGAGGGAGAGCGTTAGACAGAGTTCCTCTTTGTCAGTAAAATCCTCAGTTTCAGATCTACACAGGAGAACAGAATTTACCTTGTACTGTTCTTCCTGAGGCTGCAGAACAGGAATGGAGGGCTCAGGGCTTCTTTCTGTTGTGCTTCCTTTTCTTAAAAGTCACTGCTTGATCTGCTGAAATCAAAAGCAAAGGAAATCCATGAAGTTCCTACCAGACAAAAACATTCACTATGTTTGCTCCGTTCCACTCTCACCTGTTTCCCAAGGGATTAATTTCCCAGTGCATCTGTTCACATTTTACTACAGAACTTGCATCAATTTCTAAAACTTCTTTCATAGAGACATTTCGTTCTGGTTTATGTAGCAGAGAGTTTGACAGGTCTGTCAAGCAATGCCTTCAATACTCAGGGGGTTCTCTGCATCTGCCCATGGCCTATCGCTTTGGGGACGCTCCGGAGTAATGTTGCAGAAGGGGATATAGCTGTGGATTGTTTGCCCTGCACCAAAAGCAAGCATGCCCGAGCTAGTGCCTCCCTGGGGGATATCATAGCATGAAAGAGGTGGGCAGGTCTTCTTGCGAAGGGATGTGGCCCACAGCCTTGGAGCTGCTTGTAGGGTAAGGCTTAGAGACCTGAAAGGATGGCGTGTCAAAATGAGCTGAGTGTTGAAAGGACTCCCGCAACTGAAATACCATCCAGGTCCGGTGAGGATTCCGAAGCGATGATGAGTACAGAGGCGGTAGCTAGAAGGGACATGTCCCACAGGCCTCTTGGCAGGACACCGCTTCCCGAACAAAGCTCTCGGCAATGCATCCCTGCATGTATTTCCTACCTGTACAGGCACCTTTGCTGTATCGCTAGTTCAGTTTGTCTGTTGGGTCTTTATGCATTTCTTTAGCCTGTGAGACCGAGGGCTGCGGTGTGACCTGCTGGGGAGCACGCCATACCCCTGTGGAGCAAATCCACAGGTGGAAAGAACGCTGGCCTCCCTCCTGCCCAGGAGAGCGAGGGTTGTCCTGCAGTAGCTTGGTATGAAGCAGGGCTTATTTCGTTCTGGAAAAGAAGCTGTACTGAGAGCTGCTTTCTTCCTCTGTGATTGTGTCTAATATTTGTTCAAATAAATTTTTTAAATGTTTCCGATCTGTGTTTGTAATTTCGTCAGCACAAAATAAGCTGGGCTTTAAGATGGAGGAGGAGTTATTCCATTTTACTGACAATACCATAAGAAGGAAATCGCCCCACTTCTCCCTCCATGTCCTAACCCCGACTAGCAATGGTAAAAATCCCCTCATAGCTGAAACCTTCCAAGATCCTTCTGTTGCCTCAGTTAATTTCCCTCTCCCTCAGCAGCCACTCAGGGTGGAGGCTGCCAAGGGGGATGGAGTAGCAAACATCCAAAGTTTTCAGTGCCTCTCCCCAGAAGCCACTGTCCAGGGACCAGTCAGGAGGCCCTCCCAGCACTCACTGAGACAAGCCCATGTAGGACTTGCATTTGGAGCCTTAATAACAGCGTGCCGCTCTGTCATTAGGCTGGTGGGTAATTTAGCGACCAGCTTTATTTAACTTCCCTTGGTAGTTAAACACTGCTGAAGTGCTGAAAAATTTTGTCCCTGCCACATAGGACGCAAAGGCTCTATCCAAGAGAGCTCACAGGACTCATTCTTATAGCCTTATCATCAGCATCCCAGGTAATTCAGGGCTCCAGTCTGCCCACGTCTGGGGCGCCACAGCTGCTCCAAAGGCAGAGGGCTGGGAAGTGAGGCTGCTGGGGGAGCTCAGCAGAGAGGTAGGAGAGAAAAGGGACAAAACCCACAGTGTAGCAGACGTAATGAGCAAATGTGATTCAGAAAATAGAAGACAATAGGGAATTACTGCTGATAAAACTTGATTTGGGAAGTGTTTGTTTTTTTAAAGACATCCGAGACCACGCTGTCCTCCTGCAGTCTGCTGTTTGCTAGATGTAAAGCGACCTGTGGGATTATTTGGAGCCAGCTCCCAGCTTTGCAGCTTCCCGGCATTAAAGCTTACAGAAGAACCTGTGAATGGAAATAGCAGCAAAGTGTGAATTAACTTTACGGGGAGTGAGTCATCCCACTGAGCCATATCCTGTCATGTGCACAATAAGCACCCTAAAACTCCCTGAAATCCGTGAACAAAGCTGAGCTCCTGGGGGTGGGGATGAATCTACCTCATTGAGTGTTTGACCAAAGCCACCCTAGGAGTCTTTAAAGCCTTGCTCTAGTCCTCTCCGTGTTGCAGTACTGGACCTGTGCTACTACCTGGCTCTGGTACAGTTCGGACTTGTTTCTGCCTTGCAGTGCTGCTTGACCAACCTGTATTTTCAGATGATGCTGAGAGCACAGGAGAGTTCCTGGGAGACTGTTGCTAACACAAACCACCCCACCAGGCTGGATGAAGCTAGCCAAGCCCATTTTTAGGCCAGCACAATTCCACACAAGTGCCACTTACTTTAATGCCAGAAAGGATCCTTATGATTAGTCGATCTGACTTGCTCCATAGTGCAAAGCTCAGCATCAAATGCTAAAAAAACCCAATGTGCCTATAGGGTAGAAACTCTCTAGTCCCTTCTTTCTTGCTCAGGTCTCTGACTTCAAGTCTGGTCAGCAGACTCCTGCACAGTCCTGCATCCAGCAGAGTAACTTATCAGGGCTTTCCCACCAGCATAAGCAACAGTGCAAGTACTTCCCCACAGGTAAACACCGTGTCGTGTAATTCTTCCTGAAGCCGGTGTGCGAGCTGCTGCTCTCGGCTACCATCTCCAAAGGAGCTGAGCTCAGGTGTCAGAAGCAGTAGGAACACAGGGTGGAAAGGACCCTTTTGTCTCCTTTCTCTGTAGGCAGCACACGCTAAATGGGCTTAGCTGGGCCAAGAAGGTTCCCAGCTGGCAACGCTTTCCCGAGCTTCCACTGAACCCTGAATGGGAATTAATCCCTAAAATAATACCGAGTTTCGTCTGACTCAACATAGCCTTCTTCCAGGGCCAGAAGGGCAAGTCTGGTAGCTCCCTTCGGGAGATCTTTATGCCCTGTAGGTTATGTCCTATTTGCTTTGAAGGGACAGGCTGAATTATTACCAGGTCAGGAGCCCACATGAGTCCAGCAGCAGGAACCCAGCTGTGGTTGAACCCTGCTGAAATGCAATTACCTGGGAATGGCATCCTCCCCCATTTCCTGAGAGGGCCATGATTGCGTTAACAACCTTATCGCTTTCTTAACACCCCCCAATTTAATCCTCAGGTGCTAACTAGCTTTTTTCCTTCAGATTGCTCCAAGTTTAATGCTATTTATCAATTGGGCAACCGTTTCCAGCTTGGAAGCAAGGTCTGGCTTGACTTTTCTCAGCTGTAGTGGCAGCTAAGTAGTCTGCTCCAACTTTGCTCCTAATGCTTTCCTGCCCCTGGTTTGGGCTAGATGGGTCCCCTCCCACGGTCCTCTCCGTGGCCTCGCAAAGAGCGGCACGGGAACACCGGTGGGGCGGGAGTGAGCAGAGGCATTGCTCAAACGGGCACCGCCACCGCAAGAAACGTTTGTCCTCTCGCAGCCTCTGCTTCAGCCGGACTGCTGCTCTTCCAACGCTGCCGAGAGAGTCCTCTGCGCCCAGGAGGGTGTCCTTGGCCTGCTTAAACACCTTGGCTCTCCTTTACATCGTCGCCTCTCTTGGAGCTATGCTAAATCGCTCTGTAGCGGGCTTGGGAGGTCAAGCATTTATGCAAAGAAACCACTCGAATTTTACAATACGGCTCCAAGATGGTCCTCCCTGTACTGGAGGATGCTGGTCAAGACCCAGCCCCCAGCCTGCATCTGCTCCCAGAAGAGGAATCAAAGAGCTGGCCCAGCCGGCACCTGGGCCTCCTGGAAGCTGCTTACTCATGCCTCTGCGGAGTCCAGCCCTGGGCTCTCCGTTCCCACCGTATAAATACAGCATTGTACTTGCAAAGACCTATTGCACAAGAGAGCAGGGTATGTTTCAACGTATCCCTGAGACAGGTTCCCTCTGCTGAAGCCCCACGTGATTCCCCGTTCCCAGGGTGACACCGTGCCCTTTCCAGCTCCCGGACCGAGCTGCTCGGCATCCAAACCTGCCGGACTTGTTCTGGAAGAGCAGGAGGAGATGTGGGTCCCATCCTCCCCCTCCATCCCCTTATCCCCAGCGCTGCCCCTGGGGCAGTGTTGTGAACTGAAATACTCTGGTTTCTGCTGCTATGGAGGAACATCAGGTGCGGGGAAATTTGGCTCGGGGACAAGTTTCACCACGAGTCACTGAGCCAGGCTTTTCTTTCCCATGAGATAATCTTGGGCGGGGCAGACAATCTCTTAAAATTAAAATACAATGAAAATACACGGGCTTCCCAGGGTTTAGGGTAAATCTCTCTTTCCTTGTTTTCTCAGAAAGCGAGCCAGGCGCTGCCGAAACCTTCCCCGGGCTCACGGCACAGCGGGCAGCGCTGCGGCCGCAGCCTCGGAGCCAGGCCTGGCTTTCTGGCCGGGGGCTGGTACCCGCTGCTCCCCCCAACCCCGGGCTGGCAGCAGGAGCCCACCTGCAGGACCTGGCTCTGCTGGTGGCGAGGGTGGTGGAAGAGCTCAACCTCCAGAGTCCCGTAGAGGAGGACGGATGGGAGAGCGCGGGTTAGCGAGTCGAGCGCGGACAGCAAAGCCCCCTTTCCCACGGCACCCCGGTGGCTGCGCTGCCGCCTTTGGGCTGGTGGCACGATGGAGCCTGCTGGTGGGGACAGCGCTGGTGGTTTCCAAGTGGCCACCCACGTGTGAACATTTGCGCTGGCGGTGCCATCACCGCTGTTAAAGTCTGGTGGGGGGCTCGGCGTGCTCAAGTCGTGGGCCTGCCCTTCCTCCACCATCCCTGCTAGCGTCTCACCCTGCCACCGAGCTTAACCTTCTGCTTATCTGGGTGAACACCTGGTTAAGTAGCTCAGTGGCAACAGGGACACGGGGAGAAGCCTGGGATCTCACTGGGATCTTGCTGATGGCGAGCATCAACGCTCCAGCCCTGCAGACCGAGGTGCTTTCTCATCCACAGGGGAAAGTCAGCACCACGTGCTGCAGCGGGGTCTGCCGCGGGAGGATTCGGTTCTCCCGGCAGAGGCTGCAACCCTGCGGGGCTCGAGGGGAGAGAGGCTGGGAAAATGCCGCCCGAGCAGCGCAAATAGGTTTCGGGCAGTATTGCAGAGCCCTAGCTGCTCTCCCGCAGCAAGCCCTTTGCTGTGCCGCCCGCCCGGGGAGCGACGTGTGCCTGGGGACAGCCGGTGCTTGCCGCTGCCGGAGCCGCTGGGATGGCTGGGATGGCTGGGATGGCTCTCTGCAGCGCTGAGGCAGGCCGGGAGGCAGAAGGAGCACCCGGCTACGGGCAGAGCTTCAGAAACTGCGCATTCATCTTCGCTGCCAGGAAGCCAGAGAGTGCCCGGGGCGGACTGATGACGCACGGCACACCTGAGATCATTTTCATGGGAATAGACCCGTGAGAGACAGCGAGAGGAAGAGTCAGGGAAACTCTCCCAGCACTTCAGTCGGTGTCAGCATTCACGGGGCAGATTTCACAAGATAAACAAAAGCCTTTAATAACCGCACTGGAGGGAGGCTTTGAAACCCTGTGAAACTTCTGCCAGGAAAGAAGAGCAGCAGGCTCCTCACGGAGCGCCAACGCCACCAGCCAGCGGGAGACTCGGCGGCCGCAGAGAAAAAAAGGCTTGGAAAAACCAAACCATAAAGATCCGAGTGTGGGTACCCGAGCTGTACTCCCAGCTGTGGAGAGTAATACGCATGGTGCTATATATAGCACAGATGAATATTCATTCCTCTCGCTAAGGGGTTTTAATAACACGGAGCAGATGAAAGATGTCAGCCACCCTGGAATATTATCTGGGCAGCAGTGTATAATCTGAAGGGAGGGTAGGAGAGGATATCTAATGTTGTGATATCTTCTATAGGATGATTTGGTTTATTTCTCACAAGCCAAATAGATTTGTAGAATAACAAGAGTTATTAGCATCTAACAGTAAAGTCTTACGTGTACAAGACTCCTGTCAAAGGATGCTACGCCTGAAATACGGACACTCCGTCCTAACCCATAAAATACAACCATACCTTGGGAGGAAGAGGACATCCCGCAGCACCTGGCTGGCTGCCTTATGAGTACCAGTAACAGCAGCATCTTACCTTTCCATGCAGGGCATTTATTCACTACGTCCAAACACCTCTTTTCAGATGGTAAAGACACTGCATTAGGTGCTGGGAGAGAAGGTAAGTCTAAATACAGTTTAGGTCACCCGAAACCTGGAAGTGTTGACCCAGGCTTCAACATCATTTCCCTGTGTGGTTTTGGGTGAATAACTTTCCCTTTTCCATTTGCAAAAGGGAGCTCCCTCCCCTCCATGGGGTGTGATACACATTTATTAACCGGTATTCACAGGGTGCCATAGCAGGAAAAGGGTTATTGCCAGGAACGTCACGGTGCTTCTCCTCATGGTTCTCAAAATGGACAAAAGCCCTGAGATGTGTCCAGACACCAGTCTCCATTAATGTATTCTGTGAGTTTCCAGAGAGATCTGGAAAACCAAATTCTGTGATTATAACTCCAGCTCTGGGGTTCAGGCAATTAAGGGAGAAATTCAGTATTCATTTAGAGCAAATGTCTCCAACCTTCAGAGCTGTTGAAGGAAACATGAAACCCCATGGTCTGGAAAACTAGGAGGTGATTAAAAGGAAGCCCTATACATGTTGCTACATAAATGGTACATATGCCACCTTAGTGATGTGGCAAGAGAGGAGGAAGAATGAAATGTGGTGTCTTCATATAGCTAGTACTATCAAGCCCTCAGACAGAAATAAAGAGATGGACCCAAAATGCAGAACGTGGGACATTTGTGTCTGGCTCCGCTGCTTCCACCCGGTGACCGTAGCACAGGCAGAACTATCTGAGTGCAGCCAGAGCCCAGGTGGATGAGAGGCCACCACGCAGGAGGTCTGGGAGCCCAGCAGCAGCAGGAACCGTTCCTGAACAAGACTCAGAACTAGCTTTACTTACGGGTGGAGAAACGGCATCCCACCCTGAGTCTATCATGTTGTTGTAGGATGGGGAGAGGAGGAAGGGGCGTTCTGATTATTGAGACACCTCTGCATAGTTTAGTAGAGTAGATCAGCCAGACGGGAGCAGCACACATTTCCAAGAAGGCCAGTTCTCTGGGTAAGGAGCCGATGGCCCGGACAGGCATGCCCAAGCCCATGCTGAAGTCTGTGCTGCTGGGATGTCATGGTACCCGACATGGCTGGATGAAGCTGGGTCACCGCCACCAAGCTCTGATCACACTTCCTAACTGAGGTGCAGACAGACTCTCGGGTCCAAAAAGACGCACCCGAGGGGCTTGAAAGCCTCCCACTGCCACTTGCTGTCAGGTGTGGGTTGGCCCATTTCCCCCTCCTTCTGCCAGAGGTGAGACCGGAGCAGGGCTGCTGAGCACCCGCGGTGTTTGCCGAGAGGGAGCAGCACACTCCAGAGTCCAGCCTTCCTCCTGCCTCGTCCGGATGAATAGTCAGGCAGTAAAGGGGTAGTTTTGCTTCTGCTAAACATCAGTGCTGACTTCACTGATGCTGCCCTTCTGTGTTTTATTGGCACCCATGGGAAATCTCTGGCCACATCTGTGGTCTAAGTAATTACAGCCTCCCAGCAAGAAAGGATGAGGGGGCAGCACGAGCATTTAAACGTTACAAAGGGGACTCTACAGCAAGCACTGGTTGCTCTTCCCTAAACTCCTTTCTATACGTCAAGGAGCATAACAGAGTAGGAAGAGACCGAGTCCTGCTCTCAACCCTCCATCCTAGAGGCTGGCTTTATTGGTAATTAAAAACTACATCTCAGCTTAATTTTCTTCCCACACTTGGCTGTACTCTATCTTACCCCCATCTCAAAGAGGCATGTCAGTCCTTTCATATCCTCACTGGAGTTCACAGAGGTTTGCCAGCATTAATCAGAGGCAATTACCTCTGCCTCTTTAGGCAGGGATATCAGACCTAAGCCTAGGGTGACTCATTGCAAGATCGCTTCCCCCTGCAAGGTTCTTCCAGACATCTCCTTTGCCTGGAGACCTCAGCTGCCTTTGGTCATTCCACGCCTGGGAAACATTCCTGGCAAGGAGCAAGCCCCAACGACTACCCAGCCGCGTGTACTCCATGTCCCCGTCTTTTCACCTCACCTGGTGGAACCGATAAGAGGGTTACTGGCTGGTGCTGGCCAGGAATTATCTAACCAACATTTTCACATTTTGATAGCTTAGCTTTTTCAAATGGATTTGGGGGAGGAACAGTCCTGTCTTGGCGACCACCCGCTGCAACGCGGTGGGTCTGGATGAACCCTGGAGCAGCCTGACCACACTGACCGCTCCTGACTCGGACATCTCCAGGATTCCCACCTTTGTGCTGAGAAGAAAGGAGTCGCACTTTTAGCCCTTGCAGCTCTGATGCCCTAAGAGCCCTGGCTGGAAGGAGATCCCTTTCAAGATCCCTTGGCTCTGTGGGAAGGGAGATCCCTCAGAGGTGAACAGACCATTCAGGAGAGAAAGGACTTATGGTTTCCTAGAGGGAAAGTTTTCGGTCCTACAGAAATCCCAGGGTTCAGCATGGGTCATAACAAAAATCTACTTTGGAATACTTGCCAGAAATATTCCAAAGTAGTAGAAATATATGCCCCAGAGAAGAAATGGAGTTTCAGCAAGCTGTAGCTCTTGGAAAGAAAGTGAAATCTATTGACATTATGCACAGCATGAAGTAGATACTTTGTTACCAGTAATGTTATTATTACTTACTAATAAATGCTTTTGTTACTAAGCTCAGCCTGTCAACGCAGACTCTGTGAGCGTTGGCTGTGGTCATCCTCCCCACCGAAGCCTGCGTCAGCCTCGTAGAGATCCTGACTCTGCAAATAAACACCCAGGTGGCCCTGGCCCACCGACCTGCGCGTACCTCCAGTGCTCCAAGCAAGCGTTTGCAGGAGAGCAAAAGAAATCCGGTGGTTTAAAAGGGCACAAACTTCCAGCACAACCTCTCCGGCTGGTCACGGAGCAGAGCGTTTCACATCACACCTGCCGTGCTATGAAATGAGGTTGGAAAAGTACAAATGATGGGTACCCGCTGGGGTAACTCCGTGAGGATCACTCCCCTTCCATTTCTTCCCTTCCCCTCCAAGCAGCCCACCAGCTAGGAGAAATTTCTGCTGTTCTGCAATAATTTGGATGCACTGTCTGGAGATCTGGCTTTGGGGTGCTGCTGTGCAAATACATTGGATTGTTGTTCTGGGGTCGAGAAGGAAAAATGAGCAGGAAGGAAAGCAACTGACTGAAAATAAACCACGTCTCGGCAAACAGATGCAAGTCACTAAGGGATAATCTAGTTTTGTGCAGAAAGGCCGGAGCCCTCGAAAACCCAGGGAGCTGGAAAGGGGCCTGCCTCTCGCAAGGGCTGGGAAGCTCCTGGGGGGGACTGACCCCACGCGTGGGGTGCTGCCCGCAGAGTCCTGCCTCATCAGTGCTGAGTGAGCAGGGTACGAGTGCTTTACGCAGAGCATTTCTCTGCGAAATAAATACTGCTCTGGGTGTAAGGAAGCTGCCTGGTCATAATACGCATCGCTGATTGCAAAGTTGCACAAGAAGAAGCTGGTTCTGGAGTTGGTGAGAGAAGGTCGGTGAGCACCCTGAAATGGCAGGGGTTGGCCAGGCAGCAGCTCACGTCCCACAGAGTTTTCCGGATCATGCTGAACGCAGACTTATTTTCAAAGGCCGAACGTCAACTCAATGAGCAGAGAGGGAAAATGAGCAGGCAAAAATGCTAATGTCTTCTGCACGCTCTTTCATGACACGCACAGATGTGCTCAACTGTTGGAAGCAAGGGCAAAACAAATGAGCTGTCACTTCCATCTCGGGCCCTGCCAGGGACAGGGAAATCTTTGGATAATAGGAACAGATTTCTGATGAGGACAACAGCCCTTTTTTTGACGGGCACTTCCCTTTCTGCTAAGACCTCTTTTCGTCTTCTTAGCCAGTGTGTACATCCCTGGCTCCTGTTCTTAAAAGGTGGACAATAGCCTCCTTACCGGTAGGAATTACCTCTGCGTTATGAAGAGGACAGGGACATGAAAAGCAGGCTTGTCTGACAGGGCAAGCCTTTCCAACAGAGCAAAACACTGCGGTGCATAACAGGCTGCAACACTGTTTTGGTGCCCATTGTTCCTTTGCATAAAAGCCTTTGAACCGGAGTCAGTAATTATGGGAGCCGCACTGTGCACAGCTCCTCAGCTGCTGATATGTTTATCAGCGGAGCATCAATCTGAGTTGCTTCCAGGAGGTTTAGATGGCATGGGGTCATGCTTGCATCAGCTAATAAACTCCTTGGGAGCCGGGATGATCTCTTTCTTTTGTATCTGTGAAGCAGACAGCATCAATGGAGTCCCCAGCCCTGATTTAAACAGCTGCCTCGATTCAATAACAACATGTAAGGCTTTAAACCTTGGGGACTGGACAGGCATTGCAAAGGTGCAGGGGTGCTCCCTGACAGTTTCAGGAGAGTGAAAACAGGAGGGCTTTTAAACTAAACGACCAAATTGCTATGTTAAAATACATTTTATCGTGAAAACACAAAGGATTGCTTTCCTCTCACCCTGTCTGAACTTTGGCTGAGTACTGCTGATAAACAAGTGACTTAGGAACAGTCACTGGCCGTGGCAGGATCCTCTTTGACATCTACCCTTACCTGGGAGGAACAGGGATGCTTGGGCAGCAGGGCAGTCCCTCTGATTTGTCCTAGGGTGAATCAGCAAGTGTCAGCTTCATTAGACACGCTAAGGATTTCTGAAATCTCTCTGATTTTGTGAAATTTATTGCTAATCCTCTGGAGCTAGAAGCTCCAGTGCTCTAACCATCAGGTATGTGAATTACTGTAGTTTGGGGCAGACTGCAAGGAGAGGTTGAGACATAGCCACTGGCTAGTCTCCTCATGAGATTCTCAGCTTACTCATGCTAGGGGCAGAAAAGGAACTTTTTAAGCAAAAGAACAATTTTTGACACAAATTAAATGGGTGCAAACTGGGCAAAATTCAAGACAGGTTGAAAAGAAGGAAGATGGATTTTGGTCACAGAACCTGGAGGCTCTGGAGGGTTTTTCAGCTGGAAGAGTGTGAGAACAAACCCCTCCCCTTGAAGACCGAGCATGTCTTGTTTATGAAAACTACTAGGTGACAAAGTTGTCTAAAATAGAAGGTAAGTAAGTGGACATGAGTCAGGAGGCCTTTTCCAGCCCTGTGTTCAAAAGGAGTTTCAAAGGACTGCCGTACCTTACAATTACAATCACGCCGAGGATGGCTCCCGAGCTTTGCCCAGCTCCACAACAGTCATCTCTATGAGAAATTTGGACCATACTATGTGCAACTTGTATTACTCCACTCTAATTGCAGCACAGACAAGCATAGACTTGGTTAGGAACCGAACACGGTTTGTCTCATTGCTTTCAGTGGCCAGTTTTAAGAAGCACCCGTGCATCGGCTCTTCCCTCGTAAGAGAGTCCTTAGTCGGGAGCCTGGCCTCCTGACCATCGCTTTTTTCCTGGGACAACTGGGCAGAGAGCTGACTTCCTTACTGCCGGGGCTGGGACAAGGATTCTGCCCCCATCAGGTTTGGGCTTCCACAGGTTTGGGCTCACAAAAATCGACCAAGACACCGAGGATGAGAGCACAGCACCTCAGCAGACAGTCCCAAACCCATGCCACGGAGGCAGCAGTCTGGGCAGGAGCAGGTGGCTAGTCAAGCTCTGAGCATATCAAGGAGTTGTTTTGTCCTCTGCTCTCAGGAGATGACAGGCACCCTAGAGATGACAGTTCAGTTCAGTTTTGCTGAAAAGCACCATTAAGCTGGGTGAGAAGACAGCTAGGTCATTTTAACCTCCACAGAGTTGCTGGAGATCCCCCACTGGATAGGAGCGGGAGTGGGGGTCTCATGTAGGTACACTGGGGTGAGCATCTCCTTATCTTGAATTTTGCTGTAGGACACTCAACTGAAGTTAACTTTCTTGGAATCAGAGGCACTGTTTTTTACAGCCAAGGCACATTTTCAATCGTTGGGGTTCCCATGGTGCTTTCTGCAAGGTTTTGCAAGTGTGCCACCCAGACTGCTACCGGAGTGCTTTGCACAGTGCCAAAAATCTCCTCAGCAGTTCAAACTGGAAAAATTTATTACCACTTCCTTTCCTGACACCATTACGTCTGGTGAAGAAAGTTTACAGGGTCCCAAGAACATACAGAGAGATAAGGTTCTTCTGTGACTGGAGAAAGATGCTATCTCCTACCTGATGCCGTGATACTTGGATTGTGCCACACGGTCTGGCGGTTCCAGACATCTTGCAATTCATATCAGAAGTCTCTGGGGAAAAAAAAAAAAAAAAAAAAAAAAAAAAGACAGAAAAGAAGGGTGTGCTGGGAGTCAAACAAAGGTAGAGTTTATGGGAAAGTGAAGGGGAGGGGGGCAAACAAGAGCAATAGGAAGTTCGACTTTGAACAAGCCCGGTCATGCCTCCGGTACTGGTTCTACCTGCCCGCCACCTGACCACAGCCCAGTCTGCCCAGTGACTGCAGCGGGATCTGGGGCGCGGAGCAGCACGGAGGGAGCGGGGTTTGTTTGCCGGTGGTGTTCCTGCGGAGGGGAGGTGGCTGAGACACGTTGCGGTGAGCGCGTCGGTCAGCTGGCAGCCCTTGCCCAGGGCCCATGCGCCGGCACCAGAAGTGGCTCCGGAGACGAAACGCTTGTTCGCGTGTGACGTCTCTGTTGCAGGGCTTGGGAAACAACCGGCTGTGGGACAGTGACGGAGAAGGATTTGGTGATCTCTGCAGCTCACCTCGGGGTGCATCTGGTTGCCGAAAGGGGCTGGTGACGGGACCAGGTGTATTCACAAGTCATTGCAGCTTTGCGTCATCCCCTCTTTACAGAAGAGAAACTACTCCCTATATCCAGAACATCTGCCTTCCTCCTGCCCTACAGAGTATAAGGATCTGGCCAAGCTCTGAGCTTGGTGAGAAGAGGCAGCGCTTGATTAAAATAGCAAACACCTGGGCACACAGGCCCTTCTCCATTTTGAAACAGAAGCGGCATACTCCAAAGCCAATTACAAACTGAGATTAACTGTTCTGGATTTCATTAGTTATGTATCAATTAGGCCATCCCAGGAGGAAATGGCATTAGGAGCTACAGAGTAGAAAGTGCTTTAGTTGGACGGAGTCAGGTAAAACAGTTATCTCCCAGGGAAGGACAAGCATCCCGTGCTCCCCACCATCCTCATTTCCCCGGTTACTTCTCAAGGTCTGCAGACAACGACTGTGCATTTCTGCTTTGTCCTGCTGAAGAGAGCAAGGGAAGGGAGGCTCAAGTACCCAACCTGCAGGTCGTCCGAGATTTCTGAGAACCTCAGCTACAAAAATCTTCTGGAGAAACTTCACCGGCGTGCAGGGAGTAGAGCAGGGACACAGGGCTTGGTTCCCTCCAGCCTAGAAACCTGCCGAGCTCTTCAGAGCTACCAAAAAAAAAAAAAAGTGCTAGCACCACTTTTTTTTCACCCAGAGGGAAATGATGACCAAGTGGCCTTTTGTACCCGCTTTACCCAGGATGCAATGACTGAGTGGATGAAACGTCGGAGTGCGTGGTTCCAGGGATGCAGACCCTGTGAGCCAGGGTTCAGGGCATCCTTTCCTGGCTCTGGGAGAGGCTTTTCTCCTGACCTACTGATGGTCACCTGCACAACCCTGCCCCGCAGTCCTTGGCCTGCGGTCTCCAGGTGACTTATGCAAAATAAGTGGCCGCTTTTGCCCCAAATGCAGGTTCTGCTTGAGCCTGTGCTCCCTGGCTGTCGCAGCCCACTCCTCCTGCTGCCGAAATCCAGGCTCGAGGGAGAAGCTTCTGCAGTTTTACATGCGGGTTTCACCACTGCCGTTTCCCGGCTCTTTCCTCACGGCCTCCTTGGAACAGGCTGTCAGAAGAGTTTCCAGCCCACAGCCAGTTAATCACGCACAATTAACATAAACCTGAACGCAGTGGGGAATAAATGAAAGCTGGGAAAGCCCCCTTTTCTCAGCAGCTGGATGAGGCAATTTACAGAAAGCCTGGAGGGCATGGGGAAGAAGGAGCCTTTCATGAGGTTGCGGGTCCATGTGAAAGGGCAGAGGAGGGCAGTTTGGGGCAGCGTTCCTGGCCCCCTCAGCCCTAGTGCTGTGGGCCAAGGCAGGACAGCGAGCGAGCCGTCCGCCCCAGACACCAGCCCCGTGCCAAACGGTGCCGGGGAAAGCTCTCCGAACCACGGGGAGGGCTGGGAGGCTCCCAATCTGCCGATGAAGAGATACGCCAAGCAGGGATGTGACCTGCAGGACAGCAAGAAGAAGCTGGATGCAGTTTTCTAGAGCCTCGGTCCGGTGCTGTAGAGCCGGGGTGTGCAGGGCTAGGGGAGATGTCAGGGCTGACGGGTATGGTTTGACGTTTCTGGGTTAGCTTCCCTCAGAGATGGTCTCCAAGGCCTGCTCCTGTAGGTTTTCTCCTGCCAGCGCTGGTGCTCAGCTGATGCCCCGGGGAGTCAGTTCAAGGAGCTGCACTAGCAGAAAACAAATCCCTGAAAAGCTAATAGCTTTTTGCCAAGATGTTTCGGGGAGGCGGGCAGTGCTAATGTGAAGAAAGCAGCCGGAGCGTGGGACTACTCCTTCAGCAGGGGCTAGCTGTAGGACGGACTGAGTTGTAATGCTGAGCTGCTCCCTTGGGCTCAGTTTTTACCATCAGCTCTGCAGGCTGCTGCTCACCCGGGGGTCCTGCCCTGTCTTGCACCCTTGGCTGGAGACTCCCACCAACACAGAGGACCAGCCCAGTGGAAAGCTTACCTAGCAGAAAATCAGAACATCCTGTCCCACCAAGCAGATCTGGCTGGTGCTTGGGGATATGAGGACCAGCACCCAAGCGATGGAGCTCAGCTCATCTTCAGTGCATAGAGACAGACACATGTAGCAGTCGGAGAGAAGCTGCAGTGGACTGTAAAAAAAATCAGCTGTGAGATACAGCACACAAGGTTTTAAATCAGTTCTTTGCATCCAGGGCCTTGCAGGGGAAGAGGAGCCTAGTGGTGAAAAAATACTGATGAAAACAAATAGCTATTTTCTTGGTACTTGGGCTTCCTTTTGGAGCTCACCCAGTTGCCCCAGAGTTGGCCAACAGTGGAAGTTTCCCCAGTACACAACACTTTAAGTATTCAAATGGCAGTGTCTGGTTACATTGACTATTTCCAAGCAGAGTCCTTCAGATGCTTACTCATTTTCGCGATGACCAGCTATTTGCATGGGTTTTACAGCTTTGCGTGCTTAAGACAGTAATGTCATGGGAATGCAACAGAAAAGGAAGAAGATAAAGCCTTGCTGGCTGAGAATGTGCCTATACAAGGCAATGGGAAGAATGATATTGGGCACACACATTGTGCCAGCTCTTCCCTTTATCTACAGGGTTGTGCTCTGAGCAGATCCTGTCTCTGATCGGTCCCTTAGCAGCTGAACGGGGAGATAAGTGGAAGGAGAGTGAAAATTGCACAGCTGAGCAGCAGAGGGGTGGTGGAAGGCTCAGTGAGCAGAAGACGTGTCAGGCAAGAGGCAATTCCTGGGCAAATTGTTTTTCATTTAAAACAGATTAACTCAGGCTTTGGAGTAAAGGGGAAAAGACTTCCCCCTCTCCCAAAATACTAGGATAGGAGGAAAAGGAAGATGTGTTGACAGGGTGTAATTCTACAGCATAAGCAGGGATAGTTTCTAAATACGAGAGAGAACCAGTTCAAACTGGTTTAACAGAAACTTTGTGCACCAAAAACCTCTAGTGAGGACATTAGAATAAGAGCGTTGCATCTTCAGCAGCAGGTCCCGTCTGCTCGGCCGCAGAGCCACGTGGTCCATGCAACGACCCCACAGCTGTCGCCGAGAGCATCCGCCGCTGTCGTTAAGCCTCCTCAAGTGTGTCACAAGCGCCCCTTCATCCTCTAATACAGATTTGCAGCTGCCTTCAAGGCAGAGAAAAGGGTTGTGTGGTGAGGCTTGGAAGACACAGCTACCAGCTTCCAAATTTGATGACATTCTACAAAAGGACTGTTTTGGCTTGCTTTGGTTTTAAAGAAGGCTCTACCGCCCGGAGTCCTCTGATTACAGGAAAAAATCTATTTCTTTCAAAACATAGTGTGTGTGTTGGAGGGAGGAGTATAAGTCAGCAAAAAAATCTGGGAAACTGATCCAAATAGATAAAAAAAAGAAGAGGGAGAAGCACCCACATGCATTTTTTTCAAAGTCTCACTGGCAAGTTTTTGCTGCTGGACTGGTGACCCCAGGAGCTGGGCCTGACTCTATATAACCCATACAAAACCACAAGAAAGCAGACCCAGGGCACAGAGGACCCACGAGAGGCTTGGGAGACCTGAGGTCAGTTCTCTGCTCTTCTGAAGGTTGTATCAGCTCTCCCCTGCCTTGCAGGTGGCTATGAGGTTTCCAACTAAATGGACCACAACATTGCCATGGACGGGGAGGGAGGGAACAGTATCTCACCTCTTATGGAGCTCATAGAGACCTAGAGCATGTCACATCTTAGCACCCGACTCCAGCAGTGCACAGTGTCCCTGCTGGTTTGACAGTACAGTGTCCAAGGCAACACCGGGTGGGATATTAAGATATTGCTGCCCCCTCTTGTGGACATCTCAAAGGAGCTGGCAAACCACACCGGGCAGCTGCTCTGGCTGAACAATAACCCCATAATGAATAAAAAAAATGCAGCAGTACAGCCGGCAGCCAGCGGTGAAGGTGCAGGCGAGGCGGCAGGCAGCAGAGCTCGGGTCCCCCTTGGGGGTGCAGCGGGGGGAGAGAAGGGTTCCCGTGATGCCTACGTGAGAGGGACACTATCGTTAAAGCAGAGTTTCTGGCTGGGGGAGTCCCAGCAGCTCAAATTCCTGGGCCGATGCTTCACTTGGAGACCGGTCACAAATATTTGTTAACAATCCTGAAGCAGCCGGCATGTGGGTCAGGTGTGTCAGGGCAGAGAACAAAAGCACAGACACTTTGTCTGCACCGAGACTCGTGGAAAATTTCCCCTCTTCTTGCCTGGCTCCAGCAGGGCTCCCGGCCCCTGCAGCTCCTGTCAAATGCTCGCTGTCATTTTGTATATCCTCTCATGTAGGCTGGCTCTGGGCAACTTGGCGAAGATGGTAATTAAATGTTGGGTCTGGCCTGTGCGAAATCTCCTAGAGCTGTTACAGGAACCGATGGTGAGTTTCAAAACTCCTGACACAGCAGGAGATGAGGACATCTCGGAGAGGCAACCATCGACTAAGGGCCACAGAAACTCTGTCAACGCCTCAGGTGGCAGCTTGCCCAGGAAACACTCATTTCCCCGTGACACTGGTCAGCCAAGCTGCCTCGCAGAAAGGTTCCTCCATGCCCTTTTACATGCTGCAGAAGAGATCAGATCTGCTATAATTTCTATAGCTGGCTGTATTTCTCTGTGACTATAAACTATTACAGTAACATGCAGTTCTGTGCTTGATGACCAAGGGAGAGTATTTCCAATTGTCTCTCCATGTCCTCAAGGAGAAAAAAAGTGTCTGGAAAGTTTTCACAAGCTATTTCCCACATGGGTACTCCTTCAGTGAGCAATGTTTGCTTACCACATTTTGGCCTAGCCATGGTACTTCAAATCTGCATCTGCTCCGTTTAAGAAGCTCAAAGCACACTTCAGTAGGAGCAAGTCTGGTCATTCCTAATGCTTGGAGTAAGGGCAGAGGGGAATGACATTCAAGATTTCTCTTTACATTATGCAGAGCTTGCAGACAGTCCCATTCCTCCTTCCCTCCAGCTTTGGAGCTTTCTTTTTAACCTGAATGAACTGTTTGACCTCAAAGCCAAAATAATTTCTTCCTTTAAGCGATAAATTAGGCTGGAGAGCTAAAGTAACTTATCAGAAAGTATCACATCACTGGGGCTTTTGTGCAGGGCACGATATTCTGGCCTGCCACTGTGGAGCCATCCCTTGTCGTGCCGGAGTGGCTGCTGTGTTTATTTGCAGAGCCATTGTGCCACGGGGAAGCCGGAGACACCCGATATTTATCAGTGAGCTAATGCTTCCTGCATCCAGCCCGGCAGCCACACAAAGCCTGAGGTCCCCTCCAGCCCGCTGGGATTAACACGGCCAAAAGTTTGGGCAAGCCCTCCTTCCTGATGGTGGGAACAAAGGTGGGTCAAAAGCTTTGCTGGTTAGGAAGGGATGAGAGGCTCTATGGTCTTCCTTCCGCAGGGATGGAGGCCACCACCAAATCAGACGGGGCACTCGCAAACAGGCAGCAGGTTCCCGTCGGTGGAGCAGCCCTGTGGGCAGCAGCTCCGGGGGCTCGGCAGGAGCCTGGCTCTGTAAACCCTACAAACGACCCCCTGAAAAACACTGACCTGGGTGGGGAAGGCATTGCCAGCACCCACTGCAAGGACAAAGGGCCAGTCTTGGATCCCTCCGGGAGCCTCCCGTACCAGCAGAGCGGCTGCGCTGGGGCGATGGGCTCAGGGGGGATGCGGTGGGGAGCTCCGCGCCAGGAGGAGGGGCTCTGCCCAAAAATGACCAACGCTTCACGTAACTGCTTGTTTCGGGCCACAGCCGGGGGAACGGCAAGGATTTGCTCACCGTCAGGCACAAGCAAGTGAAGCAAGGCAGCTCAGTTTTCACCGAAACATGTTTCTCAATCAGCTGACAGCAATGCGGTCTTCAATTCCATTTTTTTGAGGAGAGGGATCTTAATTTTGCAGAAAGCTTCAAAATCTGGGCTCTGCTTCCTGCCTGAAAAAAAAACAAACCCATTTTAAAGAGCTGGGATTTCCCAGAGAGCAGAAACCCTTCTTTCTGGCGGGGGGCAAGCCATCCCCCCGCGGAGGGGGTGCGAGGGCCGAAGGCGGGTGGGATGCCCGGGGGGGTGCAGGGGTGCAAGGTCTTTCCCCAGCCACCCCACGCCGTCGCAGCTGGCGCAGCCCGGGTGACCCCACACGGTAAAAGTTGGGGAATGCAGACACCCAGCCTGCGCGGTTACACGTGTGGGTGTGAGGCACGGTGCCAGCTGCGTGTCTGAGCCTCCCTGGGTCCCGTTGTACCGAAATGGGGGCACCGCTCGTGGCCCCCGTCCCCCCCGCACCCGGCAGCAGCGGGAGCAGCAGCTCCCCTCGCAGCAGAGGGTGCCCGCCGGGTGCCAAGCGGGGTACGTCCCCTTCACCCCCCCTTACTCCCCTCCAGCTTTTTGGGGAGGAGGAGAAAGTGCTTTGCAAGCTGCAAAGCAAAGGGGAAGGCTCAGGCTGGACCTGCAGACAGCACCAGGGCCATGGCTAACACCAGGAGACAGAAAGATGTGCTTTAAGTGAAAGAGACTGTAGTATGCGTAGACTTCTCTCTTTGGAGTCTATCAAGAGAAGCAGCTTTGGTTTCAAACAGCGCTCTCAGGCCTGGGGTTACCCGTGCCGTGCCGGGACTGGTGACCCCATCAGCCGAGCAGAGCACGGCTCAGCAGAGAGCGGCTCCTGGGGCAGCTCTGCAGGGGACACAGGGGATAACGTAGACATAAGTAGCTGGAAACGGCAGGATGGGAGAGCTGGTGTAGAGTGGGGGAAGAGAGAGGTGGTAGTGACAGAGCAAACCCCAGAGCCCAGAGCAGAGCGCAGGGGAGAAACCCTCCCCGCTGTGGAGCAGCGTTTGGAGGCCAGCGCTGCCGGGTCAGTGACGCAGGGGCAGGTTCGCCTGGTTCCCATACATATCCATTGCCAATTAGCTAAATTTACATTTAGCTAACTTTACATTGCAGTGCCTGAGCGATCACCAGCCTGGAGACACAGCTAGAGCAACTCCTCTTTGAAGGATAGTGTCTGCTTCTGGTTTCAGACCCAAACCCCAAACCAGTCTGACCAGCTGGAACCCAGTTTCAGGTTACACCCTGCCTTGCTCTCTTGGGTGACTTAGTGGGTAACGATCTCACTCCCAGCACACCTCACACAGTAGTTGCCTCTCCAGGTATCCACACACGTTGCATGCCCGGCTCCCAGCCCTCCCCAAGCCATGGGACCGCTGCTGCTGCTGCTGCAGCAACACCCGAGCGAGCGCTCCCCCCTGAGCTACCGCAGTCTGGGCAGATGAAAGGGTGCGAGATAGCAGGCATGGGAACCATACCTGCCCCCTCTGCGGGTCAGACACCACTCCCAAGTCAGGTAAGACAAACAATTCCTTTTTATTATCAGAGTGAGCGCACACACACAAAAAAAAAAAAAAAAAAAAAAAATCAAGATGTTAGGTTTATTGCATAGGCCATGATAGGCTGTGGGAAAAACAAAGAGATGGAAGAAATGATATGAGACAGGTCATGAAAAGCCATGGAGGAATCTGACCAGCCCCAGGGACACTGAGGCAGATGCCTGTGATGGGGAGAAGCATGCAGTCAGATTGCCAGCAGGCTACGGGCAGTGGTTTCTTCCCTTCCAGCCCGGGCATCGGCCCAACGAGGTAGCTCTCCTGGATCCGCGCTTGAGAAGACCTGAGCCGTGCCCTGAGCCGGGCATGGCTTCACCAGAGCCTTCCAGAGCCACCCTGCCCTCAGCCCTGAAAGGGTCCAAGCATTTGGACTAAAATCTGTTCACAGATTTATGCTTCTTACGCACACACGCGCACACACAGACACACACACACAAACACGCACCCTTTTCCTCTCTCGTCACAGCAGGAGTTTTCCAAAAGCAGCGGGCACTAGGAGCTGAGGGACCGGTGCCAACCCCACAGCCGACAAGGCATACCGGGCACTTCAGAAATAGCAGCTTCTGCCCCCAGCAGAAGTCCTCAGCTCCCACAGGTACAAGCCTGGACAACAGAGATGCAGCGGTACACAACCGGGGAGCACCCCACTGCAAATAGCTTACAGGGGAACACACGGGATCTCACCGAGGTGGGGATATCACATGCTGCCATGGGGCCAGGGATGAGCTCCGGACCTCCCGGGGCTGGGCTCATCTTGCACCCGGAGGGCTTGGGCCAGCAGGAGTGAGGAAGCCTGGGGACATCAGCCGGCGGTACCCAGCCCGCCCCTGTGCTCTGAGGGATGCCAGGGGCTCGGGTCAGGCTGCGTGCTCGGAGGAGAGCGCAGGAAAATCAAAGCTGCAGCAAAGGTCCAGCTGCGAGGGAGCTGGGTCCTTCCACCCTGCCCTCACCATCAGCAGGAAGAGTAGGGACATTTCCTTTCGTTTCACGTGAGAATAAATAGATATTTTGTCAAGGTGTTTGGGGTCAGACTGAACACTGGAAAAGCAACCCGGGCAACTTACAGAGAGAAAGTGGCGGATACATACTGTACACAGGAGACCGCAACATGGCAGCCAGGCAGAAAAAAATCTAGGTGTGCTTTTATGTCAAAAAGCAAACCCTAGTGATTAAAGCAAGTATTTCTGTTTCCTTCCATCTCAGAAACAGGAACCACTGGAGTGTTCCAGAGCTCTCAGAACAGGCCAGACGGTTACGTGAATCAACAGCCCTCAAGAGGCTCACCACGACCAGGAGGACTGCTGGCCTGTAGAGCCACCTTGCAGAGGACTGGGGGGAAGGGAGGAAAATATGAGGTCGGGTGGAAGAAAGTGGCACTCCAAACAAAAAATTTCTGGCTCTGGTGAACTAGCACCATTCACCACATGAATGCTACACAGATCCAGTCCCAGGGTCCTTCAGTAAGTTGAGTGGAGCTGTGCTTCAGGTCTGAGCAGGAAGAAAGATGTCATTCAGAGTTTTCACTGGATTGTTTGAGGTTAGGAAAGGATAGACATCAGAGAGCAGCAAACTGCTCCCAGATCTTCACTTTCCAGAGCAGCCATTTAGCCAAGACAATCACAAACACTAGTACTGCCAAGTCATGGCTAGATCTTGGCCTCATGCTACAAATGTCTTCAAAGAGAAAGTGTGCTTCAGGCACAGGCCTGTGTCTAAAAACAGAACTCCAGAAGTTTCTGGGAGTGCCCCAGTGCTGGGCTGGAGAGAGAGAGCCCGTAGGTCAGACTGGTTTGGTGGCACTGCTGTAAAAGAGATGCTCAGTGTCCTCTGTGGTGGAGAGGGTTGAGTTGGTAGCGGTGGTCGGCTGACGACGGCGGCTCTTCTTCCTGTTCTTCAGGAAGAAGTAGCCGATGATTGCCAGGACCACCATGATGCAGATCCCGAGGAGCACGGCAATCACCACCTCAAAGGCACCTGCGGGGGATACGTGAACAGGTTAGGAGGGCTGCTCCACGAGCTCGGATGCAGCAGGAGCGGAGAGGAAGAAGCGAGCGCAAAAGCCGCTGCAGAAGCTGTGCTGGCAAAGAGAAGAGATGGGCGATAGCTGGCCTGACAGCAGGGTGGTCACTGCACAACTGGCAAAGAAGAAGGAAGGCATAAGGGTATGGCCAGGGTATAGCCAGCCGGTCTCTCCCAAATTAGAGTTCCCATCATTTCCCAGATGCACCACGCCCTCTAAAGGCTATTCGGTGACTTTGGCAGGCTTGGCCATTTGATGCTCCTATGAATATCAAGCCCTTCTGCAGCGCTGGCCTTGCTGCACATGTCAACGGGAAGGCCACCAAGGGGTGGTCGCAGAAAGCACCTCCTGGCTGGGGTAATGTTGTCGGAGTGAGCTATGGTGGACAGGCTGAGTTTGTTGGGAAAGAACTCGGAGCAGTGCTGCGAGCACTTGGTCTTCTACAGCCAACCGATCTCCTGCCATCAACAGTGGAGATGGTCAAACGTGACGCATTTGAGAGCTGGTGTGAATTTGAAGATTAAATCACTCTCTAGGGTTGAAGAACAGAAGAGTATAATTTCAGTTCTCTGCTGAAGAAAGAGGCCTTACAGCTCTGTGGTGAAAGGACACCAACCTTAGTGTGATATTCTTTTAAGAACTTCCAATTCGATAGCTTTGGTATTCTTTACGGTTGTAGAGAGGGTGGATAGGGTCTTCAGATTTCCCCACAGTCTAGCACCCAACATTATTCACATACCCACTTTAGCCTTCTTTCGTGCAGAAGTTAGTGGCACTTATGTGAACTTGGCCCTTAGGAAGAATTTTACGTGCCATTTTTTGATGCTGAATAGTGGAGCATTCATGCAAGTTAATGGAAGGAAAATCAGGAGCCTCTGATATGAGCTACTGAGTCACAGACAAAGGACAAATGGGACCACCGAGGCACAGTGCATAGAAGCATCTCTTGCCACGGCTAGCATCCCACAAACCACACATTGCTCCCTCAGCTTCAAAAGGGGGGTGGGAGAGAAGGCTATTATTTGCAAGAAAAGACAACATCTTTTACAGGACAGGGTAAAAGCAACAAGCAAGATCTGCAGGAAAAACTGTTACTCACTTAAGATAGCAGTTTGGGACTCAAATGATTCCCATCTCCGGCCAATGGCATCTGCTTCTGAAATGGGAGCAGAGAGAGGGGAAAAAGTTTAACAAAGAAGGCTAGGAACAAGGGATAAGACAGGTTTCTGAGGAGCATATTTCCAGTGCTCTGAAGTGACTGAATGCATACAGCATCCCCCTTGAGAGCCGTGGTACTGAACTCTCAGGGCAGGCTGGGAGGCACATTGTAGCTGGGGGTGGCACTTCAGAAAAGCAGCAACAGTTTGCCTCCTAACACGTACAGTTTGGCAGAATTCCTCCGGTTTCAGCTGTTGGCCTCCACAGCAACACATACAAAGCTCTAGAGTGTAAACCTTTCCCTCTTGTTTGTTTAAAACTTCTGCCTAATATGTGTCATTGAGGATTTTCTTAATTTCTCCCCTCCCACTTGGGGAGAACTGGAGCCAAGCTAGAAAGTTAGATTCTCCTTAGAGAGGCCCTACCATATCTCTGGTTAGTTTTGTCACCCTCCTCTGTCCCTTTTTCAATATCAGCACCCAAAATGTTTTCCAGCTGTGAGAAATGGCATGCTGCATTGCAGAAAGATGCTGTAGATACACACGGTTCCCTGTAAGCCGTTGGCCACATTGAAGAATGCTGTGAGGCATGGCCAGGGTTTGACGGCAGAGCTGCTTTGACGGAAAGCTCCCAAGTCACTGCCTCTTTCGGACCACATAATTTAATCTGGAGTTAGTTTCATAGTTTGATCAGTAAAACGCCAGCCCTCACTATGTCTGCTTACTTGTGATGCCTGAACATGATTTCATGCAGTCTTCCTCTTCTTCAAAGTTGTTGTCGTTGCCACCACAGCCCCCATAGGTGAAGCGGTCACATTTCTCAGAGAATGGGTTATAGTACCAGCGGGGGATGCTCTCGGTGCACTGCCCAGTGTCAGGCAAGTCCACACAGTGACCTGGCAAAGCAAGGGAGAGGTGCTTTAGCCCAAGCAGTGTGTTCCCAGAGCAGCAACATTTTCTGCTCACAACAGGAGAGCACAAGCACCATGGCAGAGGGAATCCATGGCCAGAGCAGTGGCTCTCGGGTCCCCACTGCCCAGTTGCCAACTGCTCAAATTGGCATTGCCCATAAACCCTACTAGCAAGGAGGAAAAAGGAGCATCAGAGCGTGCAGTCGTGCTAGACCTTGGATTCAGTCCCCTGCAGAAACGACCTGTCCTCCTCAGGAGGCAGAAGGGAACATGAAGAGCCCGGACACACGGAAACCACAGTTTGGCTTGGGTCTCCTCTACAAGCAAGCTGCATTTAAGCTGACTTGGGATATACGCTTTTAGCCCAGTGGCAGTGCCACCGTCTACGTTAGTACAAACAGAGCAACGGTATGGGATCAAGCACAGTTATATGATTGTGTTCGTATTATGCCATTGTTGTGTCCCCCACACCGCTATTTCCAAAAAAGTGCTGCAGGGTTTTGTACAGGCCAGGTACTGTGCCCAACAGGCAATATGCATGAAACCTGCTTGGGTGGAAAAAGTTTAGGCAGGGAAGTGAAAGCCTGCTATAAACAGCTGTCCTCAAGGCCTGAGAACAGGCCCTTGCTCATTTTTAGTACAGGGACTACCCAGATGCTACACCCATTTTTGGAATTATACAGAGAAGCAGTTCTACCATGAAACAACAGACTGAAGAAAAAACCAAAAGCTGGTAGATGTCAGCCTAAGTGCTGATGGTACATACCTTGCTTACGTGTGACATTGATTTTCTGCAATCTATTGAACTCACGAGCATCTGCGAGAGAAACGTTTCATGTTAAAACATCTCTCACCAGTTGAATACAAAAGAATGCCTCTGTCCACGCAGACATGGGCAGACAGGGCTTTCCTGCACATTCCTTTGCTACCACAAGCCAGGGAAAGGGAGATATAATTTGAAGTTCTTAAATATCTCAAAGCTATGAGAGGAACATGGGAAAAATAAAATGTACTAAAGGGAAACTATTCCCAATCTCTGTTCCACAAATACAGAGACAAAACTAAGGAAAACAAAGGCTTCTTGGTTGGTTGGGGGGTTTTTTTCATCAAGAAGTCTGGGGAAACTGCTATCACTCTAGGTTTTAAGAAGTGTGAAAGAGCACTACTGTAGGATATGAGAGAGGGCAAGAGAGATGAATCGTATGCTTGCAACCTAAAAAGTCAACAAAACACCCACATATAGGAAAGAGATTATGGGAATTCTGTCAGAAGAGGGAAGGAGAGACGGAGGGAGGGAGAGAGGAGGGATTATGGACTTGGGCTGCTCATCACTGTGCATTTACATTAGCATAACGTGAGGATGTTAAGGGGACTGTGACACTGGACAGACTGGGAGAAATGGTTTCATTTCCCATCTCCCAACTCCAGGAGAGCAGGTAAGGTCATTCAGTGAGAAAAATATTGGAAGGGGAGGGGAGAACAGGCTCTGAGGTCTTACAGACAGGTGCAGAGAAGAGAGTCGAAGAGTATTTAAGAGGCACAAAACATCCCAGAAAGAAGATCACCTCTTGCAGTCAGCAGAGATAGGGGAGATGGCAAAACCTGCAAATGTCATACTGCGGAAAGAGGTAATGCAGGGTCAGGAGATAAGAACAGAAGGCATCAAAAAGCATTGCGTCAACACCTGTGACTTACATTGCACTCATCCCTGGGCAGATACTAAGTTGTCTAGGCCAGAATTTGAAGTACTTACATTGTTCACAATACATCTCATCCGATCCATCAGCACAGTCAAGAGTTTCATCACACTCCAGATAGGCATCAATGCAGCAGCCATCCTTGCACCTGAAGAAGGGGGACTGACAGTTCCCATTGCACACTGCGTCAGAAACAGTTCAGACAGCTCATTAAAATTCATTCTTTCTCCCTGCCACACAGATGCTTTATGAAGGACTTAAAAGCTGCCGATAGGGCTGGCAAACAAGCAACAAGGCAGGTAAGTTAAGGTCTCCCTTCAGTACCACTCTGGACTCAAAAAAAAAAAAAAAAAATTTCTTATTTATAAATGAAACATTGCTCTGGGAACAGCCATGCTTCCTCTCAAAAAAGAAGTACACAGAAGGTGGAAGCAAGAATGAGCTACTCAGGAGGAATATGGAGACATTGCCCAAGCAGGGGGGATTAAATTAGGAAAGACAAACTGAAACCTGCACACCCAGCTGCGAGAGCCAATGGAGAAGAGTGGTTATTCCCGTCTGCTCCAGAGGTGGACCCAAGTGTTGAGTACTGTGCCCAGTTCTGAGCTCCCCAGTGCACAAAAGACATTGGCAGACTGGAGTGAATCCAGCAGAGACTCAGCAAGGGGCTGGAGCACAAGACCTGACATGGGTTATGGAAAAGACAGAGACAGACTCATTTTGGAGGTGCACAGTAATAGAACGAGCAGCAACAGACACAAGTTGTAACAAGGGAAAGTGATTCGATATAAAGGGAAGAAAATTATGATGAGGGTCATCAAACACTGGCACAGGTTGTCCAGAGAAAGTGTAAAATCTCCTTCATCAGAGATACCCAAAGCTGGACTGGATGCAGTCCTGAGCAACCCGATGTGACTCAAAGCTGGCCCTGCTTTGAGTAGTGGGTTGGACCAGATGACCTCCAGGGGTAATTCCCAACCTGAATTATCCTACGATATGAAAGTGAAAGGCTTAGTAAAGAAATTAGTCTCCAGTGCCCCGCTTTCCCCGCTGACTGAGTGCTAAGCAAAAGCCACAGGAGTGGACGTGAGACACCGAGCCTGAGCTCACAGCAGGATTACACAGCGGTACAGGAGGCTCACCTGGCTGCTGTCGCCCACCAACAGAACCTGAAGAGACAAGGGGGAAAATAAAATAAAATTACCACCACATCATTTTGTCAGCTCAAGATCGGCTTTATATTGCCTTCATAGATCACCTAAGAAGTGCATATTTTCTGGAAGCAAGCCCTGTAGGAGTTAGGGAGGGGAAATACAGGTGTCCACCACCCAGAGACCCCAGACGAGCAGTGAGGCACCCACGTGAGTCAAGCCTGGAGAAGCACAGGGGACCTTCACGCCACGAGCTGGACCGTTCCCAAATAGTCTTTCTTTTCCAAGGCTTTTGCCTCCTCCTTAAGCTGTGCTCTGCAAAGGGCCTGGCAGAGGCTCAGCCCGTTTATCTGAGGCAGCACTAAGTCATTCTCAGCCTTGGCTACGAGGGTGCCAAGGGAGAAGATTAATTTCATTTTGGCAGTGAAGCACTTCTGGCTCCCCCACAGCACAATGCTACCCTCTGAATTTAGGTTTCAGATGTGACACGAAGGTTTGGTGAGGGTTTCTGCAGCCGGAGACACACCAGGGACGCTGACCGGGGCAGCAGGGCTCCAGGGGCTGGGTCAGGTATGTTGGTAGTGTACGACTAGGACTCTTCATCTATAACTAGCCTGGTCTCCTCAGCTCTCCGGGCTCCAACTAGCTGCCAGCCGAAAAGCTGCAGTACCTGCCCACAGGGTCGTCCCAACCCTGTGAGAAAGACGGGGCAGATTTTTGAGGTAGACTCACCTCTAACATTCTTGCAGGCGAGTTTACACTCCTCTTCCCGTAAGTAGTTATTCTTGTTGGGCTTGCAGCCACCAAAAATGAACTCCTCGCACTGCTGAAGGGTCGGGTTGTAAAACCAACGTGGAAAAGACCCCCGACACCAACCAACCTTCTTAGGACTCAAACAATGCTCTATCAACAAAGTTAACATAAAAGGTTCTGGTTAGCTTGCTTTGCCTTCATATAGACAAAGGAGAATATCTTCCAAAGGGAAGTTTGTCAACAGTGTGGACACTAGTCTGAAAGATTCATAAAATCTTGAGTGGCATGGAGAAGGTGAGTAGGGAATCATGGTATATATTTTCTTATATGAAAAACAGGGTCACAAAATCAAATTAGAAGGTGCCACATCCATAAAGCAAAAGGAGCTGCTTCTCCACGCAGCACATAGTTAAGCTGTGAAACTCCTTGCTTCAGGATGTTGCGGCCCTGCAGAGATTACATGACGTCAAAAAGGGATTCATCCATGGTTATTAAACACAAAGAAACAATCTTCTGCTTAAAAAAATCTCCCAGCTGCAAATTCCCTGGGGACTAGCCAAGCATAGTAGGAATTTACTGATAGCATGTCATGTTCTTGTACACTTTCCAAAGTATCAACCTCTGGACACTGTTGGATGCAGTATACTGGATTTTGGACAGACTATTAGTGTCAGCTGACACGGCTGTTCTTGTATTTTTATGGTACCTGTGGTAGGAGGAGAAATTCCCTGCTTAGCTACTAGTCAACCATTTGTCCTTGCTCCTAATGCACTTGTAGTGCTGAACATTTTCATCATTAAATAAGGCCATTAAAGTAAAACACATAAATAAAGCCAGGAACACTTTGAATGTCATGCAGATGGCTCCACCTACCCTGCGGCTTAAGGGAATTAGGGCCTTCACAGCAAAATCATGGAGTCAGCAAGACCTTTCGGGTTCTCCTGTTACACCCTCAGCTGCATCCTGGGCTTCAGCCGCTCTGGCATCACCCAGCACAGGGCAATGACACGCAGAAAGGATGGGGTTATTGCAGGCCACCTCTTCTGCAAGAGGATGCAAACCCCCTAAAATAGACCACTATGAATGCAGAGACCTTCCACCACTGGTCAGGTGCAGGCTTTTACTGGGAAAAGTTGACATATAAATCCGGTCTCTTGGTTGTGCTCTTTTCCCATCTACCCCTCTGAGAAGAGCACCAGTGATGCCAGAGCAGCACCCAGGCCTGGGGACTCCAGCTAGACATCCGTGGGCTCAGGCTCACCTTCAGTCTGCTCAGAATTCAGCACCATGATGGTGATGTTGGTGAAGTCTTGCTGTTGTGCAGTGTCTGTCACAGTAAGCTGGAAGATGTAAGTTCCCGCCTGTAGGTTGGAGATTTCTACCTGATCTTCTTCGTGCTTCTGAGAATGGAAGGGAAAGGCTTATGCAGAAGAAGGTACTTCTAATGAGGGAATAAGCGAAGCCATGCAAGGCCCATGTTCTTGCATCAGGAAGAAAAGATCTTGGCTGGAAACCCCCAAGCAGATGTCTGGCATGAAAAATGTCTCAGTGCTATACAATCCCCCCAAATTCTTGGGCTGGTACCCAGCTGGAGTAGCAGAGAGAAAGAGTACCACAAGCGTAATTAGATACTTCATATTTTGGGGCATTATGAAGGCCTGAGGGAAAATAAAAATCTTGGGAGAGGACTGAAATACCAGTAGTTTTTATTTTACTTTTTTAAAAATAAAACCTATTACGAATCATTTACTTAGTACATAGGGAATAAGCTAGGTGTATTTAAGAAATATATACTCCTTCATTTTGAATATGATAAGTATATTTAGTTTTAGAGATGGAAACGAGTGCCTATTTCTTTGCATGTCAAGAGGTTTCTAAAAGAGAGTGAATCCTTTTGTCAGAATAGAAAGCTGTGATAGTATGGACACAAACTTTTTCCCTTTGTTTGCTAACAATATTGGGCCTCCACTTCCAAGCTGCCTTCTCAGGTGCTCCCACCGAGGCGGATCAGGTGTTGCTCAGGAAGGTTTGAGATGGCATCCCGGTGCAGGGAGCCCGAGCCCTGATGAGGCCAAGAAATGCCACGTGCCAGTAGTGTGCGAGAGGGTGGGGGCAACCATGACTTTCGGGAACAGGCTCGTGGGTGGACTTGAGGAGGGAAGGAAAAGGGGACCTCTAAGTCAGTGGCTGTGAGAGCCCAACCTAGTGCAGCCCACAGGTGACACTGAGCAAGCTGGTTCCTTCCTGCAGCTCCCTACCTTCATCTCCACGGAGGGGTCGCCGAAGACCTGTTTCCATTCATAGCTGACTATCCCTCGGTCATCCGTGCTCTCTGTGCCTCTCAGCATCACCGGTTCCCCCGGCTGCACCCTCATGTCCATGCCAGTGCGGGCTATTGGAGGATGGTCATCTGCAGAAGAAATGCAGAACAAGGCTCGGGTAAGAGGCTGAAGGGTCCAGTCCTTGTCTCCGTTACAGGAAGGCAAGGGAGGGCGATGCTTCCAGGCTAAATCAATACAGACTTCAACCACTGAAAGGAAAACACTTTTATATGGCTGTGCTTCTTGCAGCCTGAGCAAGCAACAGGCAACCAATACCGTTATTACTGCCCTCCTGCCTAAATTAGTAACTCCACAACCCGCTCTGGCAGTGCCTTTGAGCCAGTTGGCTCCCTGGTCACTTCTGCCCACAGGAACCACCGTAAGAGGGTGTCCCTGTGGCTACAGCCATCGTGCTTCTCACCGTCGGACCACATCCTCCCAAAACAGCACAGAGCGATCTCCACCCTTTGCTTAGGGAGATGACCTGATGTGGGTGTGGAAGAATGTGGAACTGACTCTTATCACTCCTACCACCATCTCTAAGCACCGTGTTAGCATACTTAACCAGAGCTATGCAATGCGGGATTTGGATGGGAAATATCCCTCCTCCACCTCATCTTCCGCCCCACTCTCTGACATGCACGCCTTAAAAAAGGCACACAAGTGCCATTCGTGAGATCGTTATTTTTATGCCATTCCATGGATTAGCTTACCAGCAGCCTCCACAATACTTGAAACACTTTTCCAGACCGTAAGTGTAAGAGATGAAAACTGATCTCTGCCCGTGCCAGCAAGAGCAGCCTACACAATGACACTATTGAGCCTGACTCATAACTCATTTCGGCCTGAACGTCTCTGCTCGCAGGCTTTTTGCATAGCTCAGCCCATAAAACTCCACCTGGTAGCACCTGTATCAGGTCCAAAACTCAATGTTCAAGTTCAGCCTGAGTTTTTTGTAAAGGCGTCGATTGTCATTTATAAACTAGATATAAATCACTCCACCATTACACTGTTACATCAACCGTGACCGAAGAAGAGGATCAGTGCCCAAACCCCTTAGAAAACTACTCCACCAGCTAATTATCTTCACTGTTGTAGACTTGCTCCTAATTTCCTGTTTGAGTGTTTCTGGATTCAGGTCCCAGCTGCTGACTCTTGCTAGAGCCTGCTGAAGGGACCTTTAATATGAGTCATGTATACAAACAAGCCTGACATGCAAAACAACCTACTTTTTAGTTCTTTCATCACTAAATTCAGTAGGATAGAGGGCTTTCCAACACATATTCCAGATCAGTTACCACAAATCCACGCAGAATCTTCTGTTTTCTAGTATCTTTTACCAAATGAAGACATATTCATTCTATCCTGGTTTTAAAAACGCTGCTGCCACCAGAAAGTCACCGGGGAAACAAACCTTCCCTTCTTCACACATTTGAGGATTGCGCTCAGCCTGTTCTGGCTGCAGAATTGGGGAGGGTATGTGCGTACGAGCCCTCTGAGGTTGCCCCTGCAGCCTGCTCCCCAGCCCTGCAGCGTACCCCCCCTCAACCCCAGGCTGATGGGGCTGCAGTTTTATTGTATGGGAAGAGGTCAGCCGCTGCAACTTGTGCAGCTGCGGGGCTTCTGGTTACGTATCTCGCACCGGTCTGCGCGTTCTTTATTCCGTTTTTTCACGTAAGTATCGGGTGGGAACAATCCGGGATCGAGCTCGTATTGTTGAGCTTGATCCAACCACCAAAATTAGGCAGAGGAGACCCAGCTGGACTGAAAGAGGCCGGGAAGGCGACACAAGCGGGGATGCCCACCCTGGTGTCCTCTCGCCCTTGGGTGAGGCACACGTCCCTGCCACTCGTCCTCAGGGCTGCAAGCCAGCGTGATGCCTCCTGTCTCAGTCAGGCCCAAAGACTGCTGAAAGACACCAAGCAGGGCCGGGAGAGCCTGGCATCTCTTGGTTTTGAGCAGGGCCAGCAGAACGACTAAATGGAGATTTGCTTTATTTTCAAGTGGTCTTGCCATGAGAACGTTCATTGGTGAAAGCCATGACTCCAGCTGGCAACACCTTCCAAACTGAACAGGGGAAAACAGCCCCACAAGCACCTTGTACGCAGCACAACAAGCTCTGGAAAGGGGGCACGTTCCTGGCATTCCTGCCAGGCAAATGCCGTGAGCCTGCCAGGGAGAAATGCAGCCTGCTCCCTGCCACCCTCCTGCCAGGGTGAGCCCAGGAGATGGGTGCCATTGCACAAGGGAAGGACCAGTTCTTCAGCAACACAGAGGCTGATCATTAACTCAGAACTCCAAATCATATTTTTCCTTGATATTTTTAAGCATGTGCACATAAAAAAAAAAAAAAAAAAAATTGCGGGCCAAACATTTCTCCACAGGTCAATTTAGTTAAAAAAAAAATAAATTGCGGGCCAAACATTTCTCCACAGGTCAATTTAGTTACTTTGGGTTGTGGATTGCACAATGAAGTAAAAGTTCAGTTCTGATCAATGGGTCAGCGACTTCTCCAGATCCCATCTCTGATTAGCCAATTCCCCGGCCCTCCTCACCTCCAGAAAAAATAGTCAGAATGTTTGCCTCTCTGCAGCGACTGCCAGGGAGGAACTCCCACTAGAAATGAAGGACTTCATTTTCAAGTCTCTCCCTTTTCTCCTTAGGATGTCTGAAAGCTCAGTGACTGCGGAGTATTTCTGCTACACTGAGTATGTGAAGCCTTCAGTGGGAATGTGGCTTTTCTCCACCTGAGGTTCATAACCAAGTGCTGACTGAGGCAGAGTGAGTATCAACAAACTGCTCATAGAAGGAAGATTCTCCATTCAGTTTGTTTTGCTCTGAAAGTCTGTTTGAAAAATGAAAGTTACCTTTGCTATAATGCTCTTTTGACTCTGGAAAGTTTCCGCTGTAAAACTCTGTAATTAACAGGGAGATTAAAGCTTTATGATGCTGTTCTGAGTCGTGCTCTCCACTGTGGAACACATACTCCTGGAGTCACATCATTAAGGGACAACTTCCACTTCCATTTATAAAATATGTCCGAAGGTGAAATATCTTTTCTTTACGATCCTGAAGAAAAGCCTGATAGAGTAAATCCAAAACACTTAAAAACAAATTTATATGACTCACAGTGTATTCATGCCTCAGTCCCTGTTTTTTGCTTTTTAAAAAATTTCGTCTAGTTTTAAGGCTTATGCAGTCAGTGGTTTGTCTGGTTACTCCTCTAACAATGAGTAAACTTGAACCAAATTTGATGGGGGACCACCAATCTAAAAGATATTAAATTCCTACAAGGGCTGCAAAAGTAAGCATCTAAGTGGGGGAAGAGACCCCACTAGGGACCTTGCTCTCCAAACATGCGGGCACCAGTCAAATCCCACAGCAGAAAGCACTTGCAAAGCTCCAGCTTGGGGGGATTTCTCTTTCGGAGTTTGCCCTCGGGACACAAATTCACAGAAAACCAGATTTCCTCCATTCCAGCGCTCATGCAGATACACCCTAACTGCTTGAGACTATAAAGCACTGCTTGAAAATACCTCAGAATGATTTGAGGTTGCCACTGGAAAGAGCTGGAAAGCTTTCTCCTGGTCACCGAGGGGCTCTTACTGCCCGCCGTTGTCTGCGTTGGCAGGAGCAGATTAATTACAAAGGGGACAAGTGTGGCGTACGCCGGGGACGCTGAGGCGCTGCAAAGGGAAGGACCTCGCTGGGGACAAAAGCCACTGGGCAGGCTGGTAGCAGAGACAGGAGCAGAAATGAGGCCACCCAAATTCCAGCGTCCATGAGACACGCAACCTCAGAGATTTCAAGCGTCAGAAGCCAGCTGAGCCTGCCTGCTGCGAAAGCGGGTGGGCAGGGGCGGGCAGCAGCCTGGTTCTCCCCACGAACGCCAAAGCTTTGCTCTAACCTTGCTTCGGGGAATTCATTCAAAAATGCACAGCTTTCAGGGAGAGTTCATTCAAATCTCGCCCATCGACACTAGAAAATTCTCCGTAGTAACAGGCAAAGGTAAGGAAGGAAAGTGCTGATGCCACAGTGTTAATTTGCCTGAGGAGGGAGAGAGAGAAGGGAACAAGGCAATGCAACACATTGCCCGGAGAAAGAGAAATACAGGTTCTTTCTGGAGGGATTCATCCTGGCTGGGCAGCAAATGCAGTCACGATCAAGCTGTATAGTTTTTGGAAAACTTATGCAGAGCCAAGCAGCTCTCAGCATTAATTTCTAGAGGTTTCCACAGTGGTTTGTAGGAGGTGCACACAGCAGGTCAACTTAACCTCTCTCAAACAATACAGCACAACTGAAAGGATTATATTTTCAGATTAATGCAATCTGCTGCTGCCCCAGGCTCCTTCCATCCTTCCTCAGGGTGTGGGAAACCAGTCCGGTTTGCTTTAGCGGGCAGAGGGAAAGAGTCTCCCGTGCATCCTCATGCCATTTTAGTAAAGATTGGGTTTTTTACTCCAGTCTCCTTAGATAGCTCCAGAGCCACGACATGAGGTAGCCACAACATGCAGCACTTCAGTAAATTCTGTATCACAAACGGTAGTTTCACGCTGAGTGGAAGCTGTTCATCGCCTGCTCTGAGCGGGGAGCTGGACTGGCTGGTCTCCAAGGGCCCTGCCAGTATACATTAGCCTCTGAATCTGTGATGCAGGTACTGAACCTGCAATTTCCCCCTCTCCTGGCCTGAGCTGGGTGCTGGAGGACGAGCAGCTGGCTCAGGGCTGAGCAACACCAGCCAAGGGGACACCACTGACCAGACCCGTCTCAGCCCCGGACGAGATCCCAGCACCGCTCGTTTTAGTTGCGCTGTGCCCGCAGAATGGAACAAAACGTTTGAAGATGGATGAGCTTCGAACTTGAGGAGCTCTCCTTTTTGAATGCATTACCGAAGTTTTTAACCTGCAAATCTCTCTCCACGGTGAGGCAGGAGAAGACCCATCCTGAACCCTGCGGGTTCCCCAGCGCTCCCCGTCTCCCACTCACAAGCATTCATTCAGCAGGAAGAGTGTGTCACCGAGCATTTCACAACCACCACAAAAGATTCAGTTCAAGAAACGGACAAAGGTTCAGGGAGGTTATTTTCCAGATTCACACCCAGAACTGGTTTGCCTAGACCAGAATAAGCTCAGGGTAGTTACTTAAACACTGGGCTCCATTATTACCAATAAAGTGCATGGTGAGCCTGCCCCTCCCGCATGAGCCAGGCAGAAAACTCGCACCAAAGTTCAGGCTGGGAATCATTTAAGAGGATAGTGCCTTTTAACAGTAACATCAGAGACTTCGGGCTGTACGTTAGCTGGAGCAGGCCAGAGACGGAGCCAAGCTGTCATCACGAACTTATAAAGGACTCGGAAGATCTTGTTCTCCAAAATACTGAAAATATACTCCAATAATGTGCAGAAGCTAGATTTCAGCTGTTTTCACTGTTGCCTGCGCCCCCAGGTTTTTCTGAAGTCACGACACCGTAAGAGTGGCCGCAGCGGGTTAGAGCAAGGGTGCGTCTGTCCCGTGTTCAGTTTGCCAACAGCCTCGCTGTGGATGCTCAAGCAAGAGCAGGAACAGGGCAAGCAGACACAGTGCTTCCCCCGTAATACTCTCCCAGCTTTCAGCTACTTCCATCAGGCTCCAGAAACACTCCAAGATTAAATTTTCCCATTTAGCAGCCCCAGCTGTGCTCCCTCTTTCAAGTGTTACCTAGTCTCTTCCTAAACATATATAAACCTCTTAATTCAAGAGGTCTGCTCCCTCTGGTAGTAGTGTGGGTCTTGCAACGTGTGGCTTTTTTGTTTAATGTCACCCACTGGGAGCACTACATATATATTTCACTATTCACTAGAGAAAACATGCTTTTAACCCTCATTATTGCAGAGAATGTCTGAGGATTGCCACGTGGGCAAACCCTAAAGGCTCCTACGACACCTGACGGCAACACATAAAGGAACGGGATGGATGATAAAGCAGCATATAAGCTTCCTGCAGACCTTTAGAGGCAGTCTCAGGGGGCTGACAATAATCTGGGCTCCAGAGCAGCCGCAGAGCTTCACATTTTAACAGCGATACAGCACAACAGCAGGAAGACTAGACAGTTTTGTCTCCAGTCCGAAACCTGGGCCAAGATTTTTTTGCCCACAAACATTTGGGAGGAAAACCTGACTGAATGCTGAAAACAGCTTCCTTAACACTCGTTTCACCTGGCCTCTTCAGGCATCCTCAAAAGTCTGGAAGCAAAAAATGTCGTAGAGCTTCCTTATGCTGCCAGGTGGACACGCTCGGTGCCCAGAGGCTCCTTCATTTCGCCTCCTGTACCTGCACCCTCGTGCCCTTCCCCTCTCCCCCTCGGTGGCTGCCAGGCACCCACCTTCCAGCCCAGATAGTCCCATTCCTCCTCGCGTGGACCCGATTCCAGCACCACAGCTGGAGGAGCTTTGGGTTTTGGTTTGGATTTTTTTGTCTGGATCCGAGCCAAAAGCATTCTTAAGCGTCTCAACAGCTGCTGTGGGGAAGAGGGCCCAGCTCATATGGTCTGATTTAGCCCTTGTTATTATTTGCCATTTCTCCGGTAAAATAACTCCTTTTCAGCTCTGGATTCATAAACAGTAAGAGTCCTGCATCTCTTTTCCTGCCAGCCCTCTGATGTCATTCAAGGTGATGCAGAAAGCGTTTGGCATCAGTCAAAGACAAAGCCTCAAAATTCCAGGTAAACGTGCTTCCCATCGAAGCACAACATGAACGTCTCAGCCTGATCCAAACACGAAGTAGCGAGCTTCCCAGAGTCTGTCACTCTAGCCGGAGACCTGCCCAGCACCCTGCACCCTCCGAGAGTGCAAACACAGGGTGTAGAAGGGACCGAGCCCTTCCTACACCCGCAGCGGTGTCGTGGTGCAAACCCCACGTGAGCGAGGAGGGGCATGCCCGCTTCGGCAGGCAGGGCATCCCTAACAGCATTTCTGGCATGTTTTCCACTTCTTACCAATAAGCCCTCCTCCTGGGTCTTCCTGCTCCATGGCAGCATCTGTGAAAGTAGCATTTAGGGATGGTTTGCAAAGCAGCACCTGCGGCTGGGATGCTCCAGCTAGGTGCCATGGATGGGCACACACAGCACTGCTGGTGGCACAGAGAGCTCAGTGACCCAGGGACACTTTCCAGAGACCCGCACACACGCGATGCCAGGCCCTGGGACCAGCCCAGGGACGAGGGGGTTGCAGTCTCTGGTCCACAGAGGTGAAGGGACTGAATTGCTCAACAGTACACTGCATTTTAATCTAATCTTGTGAAATGAGGATGTGCTGGAGATGATGCATTCCCTTTTCCTCCCACAACAAAGCGTGGAGGAGTTCAGATAGCTGCCAGTATGCCACCTCCAGTCCTGGAGGTGTGGGCTTCGGTTCCTCGCTAACTGCAGTTCCCGTGGAAAGGATTTTGAGCCTAGAATGGAGACGCAGGACAACTACTGCAACAGTGAGATCGAGATTTACCAGAAGGGCCTAAAATGCAGTGGGAAGCAACTGGGAGGGACAGAGGACAGGAGGACCACTTCTGCCACATCGCTGTTCAAACCAGCGACACCCAAGGGCTGCTCCAGAGGAGCCCTGCCCTGCTCCGAAACGCCGGTACTGCTATTTAGGATGGACAAAAGCAGTCAGTGTGGGGTTTGGTGCCGTTTCACACCTCCAGCACCTACAAGGCTCACAGGCTGGCACATCCCAGCAGAAGATATAAGACCTATTCAGCTCATGCCATCGAGCCCAAGCCCATGTGCCCACCTGGATGCTCCCCTTGTCATCTTCACAGATCCTTTCCTTCCCCGCCACAGGTAGGGGGTGTGAGGAGGATTACCCGTACAGATATCCCCTAACAGCCCTGCCCAGGCACCAACATATAATAAACCGGTTACGGTTGCCAAAGGTCCGGCCAGGCTAGAGATAACCCAGCCTCGCTAGGCTTCCTCCAAAACACAGAAGAAGGAGGTAAAAGCAGGAATCGCCGTGTTTTCAGCGTTTCTGAACACACTGCACTTCTTTGCAGGTAGCAGAGCGCGTGGCAAGGAGCCAGCTCCAGATTAGTTTGTTTTCCACCTGGTTTTCTGGGTCCAGGTGCAATCTTTCAGAGCAGGGAACCAGGGATTGGGGAAGAGAGGCCCACCTCCAAAGGGGGAGTTTTCTGATCAGCCTCCCCCAGCTGCTCCCTCTCCCTGCCCCAGCAGCAAGGACCAGCCCCAACAAGCAGAGCGATACCGAGACAGACACCTCACCGTCCGGGCTGCTGCTCACAAGATTCAGGCTGTGGCAAAATGAAAGGTAAGTGGATTGCGTCCTGCCTCCAGCCCCTGAGCAATTAAGAGATTAATGCAGCCCTTTAAAATGCGGTGATGTGTAGATTTTTAGAGGATTTCACTTTCCAACCTCAAAGGCCTGGGGGGAGGGAGAAGAAAAACAATACCTTTTTCTCTGTATTGTAAAGTATCAAAAACTCAGCCTGCGTTCGGTAAACTCTCACTCCACCCCCTTCAAATAAGTTAAAGAAAGATTCCGTCTCCATTTACTAATAGGTAAACTGAGGCACAGATCTTAAGTGAGTTTATCAAAGTTAGGGAAAACCTTTGAGGCAGAGGCACATATAGAAACCCATATAGATCTTTAACACCGCTTTATCCCAACCATTTGGCAGCACAGCTGCACGTATGACTGCTGGAGGAGCTGGCACCAGTGGCCGTTAGTGCTCTCCCAGTCCCGGTTTGCACGCATCCATTACGGGCGCCTTACCATTAGATCTGTGATCCTGCATTGCCAGGTAGGAATCGTACACGTCCTTCCTCAAGAAGTTGAGAAAGCCGATCTTCCTGGCAAACCTGCAGACGAAAGCCTGCTCGTAGAGGCAGTCGAGGAGAAAGCAGCCCTGGATGTGGTCTTCTTCTGTGCCCGGGACCTGCTCCACGAGAGCCAGGTTGCAAGCGGGGTCCTTACAGCAGGCTCTCACGCAGTCCCTGCTCCGACGGACCATGGGGGACGACAAGAAAGTGGCTCCGTTCTGGACGGAGGCGTCTGTATCCAGCACCAAATCTGGCACCCCTGCCGTAAAGTCTTCCAGGCACGTTTCACCGAAGGGTTTTTCCTCCTGTCCTTCACCGAAGTCCGCTGCCAGCACCAAACAGACCCAGAGCGCAAGCCATGGACCCGGACTCTCTCTGGCCATCTTGGCGCCCCAATCTTCACCGCCTTGAGACCTTAATCCTTTCCTAAAGGAAGGGAGAAGATAGATGAAGCTAAGAGGGATGGCCTCCAGGTGCGTGGCACCCTGGAGCGAGCGGGGACCCGCAGAGGCTGCGCTCCAGGTCCCTGCTCCCCCCGGGGTGGCCAATGTGTCCCCCCACCCTGCAACTCATCCCCAGGCGTGCGCTCTCGGCCCCCCACCTGGGTGGTCGCTGGTGAAACCGATGCTGGGAACAGGCTGTCCCCCTTATTCCCCCCCCAACCCGGTGCCTTCACCCCTCAGGTGTGTGCCTTCAGCTGCGTCCCGACGGAGACAAAGGCACTGAGAGTGCAGGAAGTGAAAACCAATTCCTGAGAGAGGAGGGGAAAAAAAAAAAAAAAAAAAAATCCAGTCACTCCCCTGCATGCTGAATTGCGTAAAAGGAAGGGGAGGAGAGCTGGGCTGATACCATCTTCCACTCCTCTGGTGAAGGGAGGAAGGTTCCCTCCCCAAAGGAGCCCAGAGCCGTGTTCTGGCTCCTGCAGGTGCAAGGGCACCCACTCCAGATGAGCATCCCACCAGCCGGGTGCTTGCTGCATCCCCACGCTTAGGATGCTTGGAAGGAACCGAAAGCCAGGCAGTACGCGCTCTGTGTCCGCCGGCAGTGGCCCTCACGCTCCGGCGTGGCCCGCTGCGTGGCACGGACCACCATTAGCCCAGGTCTTGCTAACCCGAACGAGTCAACCTTGCGGCCGCACCTACGGTGCCCGCTGCCATTCCTGCTGTGAGGGGTTTCACGCCCGGTGCCGGCATCTCGAAATCATGGATTCCCTGCTCTTAGGACACAATATTCCTTTTGAGTGAAACCACTCGGTAGCATGCCCGGAGGCTGCCCACGCGGCAGGAGCCCTGCCACCACAGCAGTGAAAACTTTTAGTAATCGCCCCCCGCTGATGAGCAACACTTCACTACTCTCCTCAATCGTATAGATCAGGCATGGTCCATTTATAGTGCCCTTGCCTCGCAGGATGGTGCTGTTTGGGGCCGTGGGGACACAAAGGCTGCCTGCCATAACTTCCATGTATTTTCTCCCTTTCTGCTTCTACTTGCAGATCCATGATCAAATTCCTCTGTTCAGCAGATTCCCCAGTGTCATCCACCCCCTCTGTCTGTAAACAGTCCTAAAGCCCCTGGGTAAACTGTTCTTATCCCTCTGTCGTAGCCCTTAGGAGAGCAGGGAGCGCTTGCAATTTGTGTGGACATTATTTGTAAAGAAATATTGCATCACTTAAAACAACAGCAGCAAATGTGAGATGGTATTGAGTGGCGTATCTTCAAAAAGAGATAGTGGGAAGCAGCTATGCATTGAAGAGCGGCTGACTTTGTGGTTTTGGGGACCGTTCTGGTCTCCAGTGTTTCAATTCTTGCTGCTTCTTTCTGTACCTCTGATCCAGCCTCATGTATCCTAATGGGATTTATCGAGAGTCCTTAAGATACATTTCCTCCCCCCCCCCCCCCCCGGCTGTCACAGCCAAACACTATGGGAACATAATGTTGTGGGAATATTATTTTTCAATACCTCGCCTGACTTTCTATGGCCTGATGCTGACATTTGTGTAGAGTACTGACTTCTTTTTGGAAAAGGGAATTGCTTTGATCTGGCTATGGTAGGGTATAAAAAAAAATATATATAGGCAAAGCCTAAACTGTGAAAATAGATGGTAAGGCAGTAGGAAACATGCATGTCTGCAGAGCAGAGATGTTTGTTTTCCTTATTGGTGATACAAATCATTGTCAGAGGAGCATGGATGTCTCCCACTCCACACTCAGACCCATCTCTATACCAGGTCTTTGGGACCTGCCCGCAGACCGTGCCAGTGGTAAAGCGAGGGCTGGCCTGGCTGGCCTCTACGTCTTCTAAACACAGTCAGGACAGATAAAAACCACAACAAAGTTGTCTCCTTCTTTTACTCTGCCCTGCCTGAGGCACTCTGCTGGGGGCTCGCTCTTGCATTCAGCCACGAGGAGATTTTTTTTCCTGGACAAATATTTAAAGCCTTCAGTCTGGATCCGGGTGAGACTCAGTGCAGTTCCCCGACACAGGAGCGTGCTGCTCAGGGGGCAGGTGGTCCCATCCCCTTTGCAAACCGGCGACCGTACTGGGATATCTGCACTGGTAGAACTGCCCCTAAATAGTCTGGTTTGGTATTTTTGCCTAACCGGCAATAACCCAATCTACCTCAGCAGCAGTGTTGTGTTACAAAATCTCTGCCGCGGGTTTCCTGCAAACCTGAAGGACATGACACCTCTTCTGCTTATGCCAGGTGACATAACTCCTACAAACGCAAAGCCAGGAGGACTCCTTGACTGGCACCTCTAGCCGTCCCCCCCTTTTTTTTTTTCTTAAATGTTTATGAAGGGATAAGCCCCTTCATAAGCTGAACAAAACTAGCTTTTAGAGTAAGGGGTTTTAATAGCTTTTGATCTCAGCAGAAGGCTGTGCTAATGTCCTGCTGCAAGGTTTTCTGCTGCTCACTCTAAACATATTTATAGTTACTTTGTATTCGGTTTTCTTGTGCAGTGTTGTCCTTTCATTTCAGAATCGTCTCCCCTTTTGTTTTCTTCAGCTGTATTTATTTTAGTGAAATCATACACTAACTCAGTCTTCAGTTCACTAGTACAAACAAGCCACGAGCTTTCAATCACTTCTTTTATGGTAGAGTCTCAATTTCCCCTCCGTTATCCTAATGGCCTTTTTTTCTGTGCATTTTCCAGTTTCAGGTTTTTTATTATTAAATATGTGTTACAGAATTCCAGTCTAAAGAATGGATCACCATTACCAAGTATTTAATCTTCTCTCTTCCTGCTGGAAATAAGTTGCTGAATACATCTTGGGATCATACTAGTATCATTCATAGGCTCACTCCAGAGCCATCTTATGAACAGTACATGTTTTATGGATCTTGGTCTTGTTCTCTCTGCCATTTTCAGCTGACCAGCCCCCAGCTAAATTTTTGGTGACAATTTCCTAAATATGTGATCTTACTTCTTATATTCTCTATATTCTTAAATTTGACCCATTTTTTTTTCTGCCTAGCAGATGGGTCTCGCTTGTTTATTTGACCTTTAAAGATCACCTTTTTGGTCCTCCACTGTAGGAGGGATGCATCCCACCTCTGTGCCAGTAGCACAGTATCTAAATATGCCCAGTTTCTTCTGGAGAGGTTCAGTAATTAAAACTTTAATTGAGATTAGGGTTTAGATTCAAGGACTTCTGCTAGGAACCTCTCTCTGTTGCAGCAGCTTTCCTTCCAACTCGGTAACTTACTCTTTGCCCTCCTAACCTAGAAATCCCATCGCAGCCCTCATCTTCTGCCAAACGAGTAATTTCCCACGACTTCAGCTGAGCCGTGTGTTATTCATATTAGCGTGAAGGGAAAGTAGGGTGTGTGATTTTATGACCTGGGAGTGTTTTTAAGGGGTCCTACAACAGTGAGTCATCGTTAACTTTGGTCTGTCTTTGTGAAGTGTCTGCTCTCAGTCTGGCAATAAATATTCAGGAGATGACTCAGGGGGGGTAAACCGCACCATAGTTTAATATTTGACTAAGATTATAAGAGCTCTTAGGCACGCATGGCTTGTAACAAACTCCGTGCAGGATCCTGCATCGCCTGCCTTCTTGGGATTGCTATGGAGACCCCAGCACCCATCGGCAGGTGGATGCCCATCTTCTAGAAGTAAGTGACCCCAACAGGCAGAAAAATAAGGAAGACTTGGTCCAGGTCCCCTTTGTCCTGCTGTGCAGCGCAGCTCCATGGCATCACCGTCTGCAATGACCTTCCTGACAGCAGCTTGTCCCACCGGCTGCTGCAGATGAATCCATTCTGGCTGTGCTTTACCTGGGAACCGCTCCACGTATAATTAACGCTTGGGAGACAGGTTTGCTTGCTTGTTTGTTTTGTTGTACTTGCCTCAGTTTACACCTCCCGGTGTGGTTTAGGGGTGAGACCCAGATGCAAGTGACGGCACAAAGATGTGGCAAAGGAAGGAGACGGGGAGGGACCTCGTCGGGCCGTGACTAACCACTGGTTCTGTGGAACCAAGCAAGGGAAAGGATGACAGGCTGCTGAGTCCTCCGGAGAGCCGTTCCCATTGCATCGAGGGTAGCTTTGGGGAAGGGAGTTACAACGAGGGTATATTGTTTCTTTGGGGAAGTTGCTGTCTACAGTCTTGCGTGGCACTGGCTTTCATTTCAATGTTGTTGGTCAAGGTAAACCCTTAAGGGCAGGAGCACTGGGAAAGGAAAAAAGGAAAAATAGTGTTGAGACTAGTTACATCGAGAAAGCATCTGCATTTTTGTCTTGTCTACGCTAGGCTTTTACAGGGAGATAGGTATGGAAATGTGAAGCAAAGAACCTGCGATTTGCAGGAACTAGAATAAACTTAACATTTGAAGTCCCCACAGGCAACCCGAGCTGTTCTTTACAGCGCCTGTGAGTGGAACAGGATCAGCCGTGGGCTGCCCCACGGCCCCTCCTTCTTCATCACTTCCTACAGTGACTGCATCCCTGGGAACCTTCTGACTTCCAACACCTTCAGGCCAGCTGCCAGTGCCTCCCGTGAAAGGCTGCTCTGCCCTCCGTTTGTGGACAGCGATTTCCCTGCAGGTGTGAGCAGCACAGTCCTGCAAGTGTAATTGCAGCCTTTCAAGGGGATCAGGTCACAATAAATTTCTTGGTGCAAGAACTATACAGGTGGCCTCTGCAAGCCTGAAATGTTGAAAGCAGGCTGGAAAACAAGGGAGGTCCCTTTCATCCAGTGCTTCTCCTGTCTCCAACTCTACCATTCAAAGAATTGCTGAAACCTCTGTGCCAGGTGAAAACACTGATAATGCTTTCAGTGCCACAGGCCTCTTTCTGTAGGGAAACAGCAAAGCAATACAAGAGGGAGGGTAACAAAACAACATGGACAGGTTTTCAAAGATTCCCAAATAATCCCTTTGGAATCTAATTCACGTTGTCAGCTTCACCTGAGTATTCAAGGGGAGCGGGGCTTCCTCCTCAGTGGAGATGCTTATTCGTCCCACTACCTACAGGGTGTCTGAGGATGGACAGAGATAAGCAGAATGAATTGCCTAGATAAGGAGAGAGTCCAGGGTTTGCTACTCCTCTGGCATGCCAAAGCAGTAAGTACAACTATTTCTCATTTACCTTTCTCAGCTGCTGCTGAGCCATTATTAGCCTTTACGCTTTACTTAACTGCCAGTAACAGAGGCAGGAGGGAGGGCAGGCAGGCCAGCTCGTCTGACCTCTGTATTGCTGAGACCTGTCTATTCTCTGGGGCACTGCCAAATAGTGCAATTTTGGGTTGATCAGTCAAACACTAAGTTGGGAAAGGTTTCCTCTGTCTCTCGGCATTCTTCCTTCTCACTGCCCTTCCATTGCCTTATGAAAGGTGAGACTATCGTGGGAGAGGAGTAAGACTGATTACCGATCGCCCAACTGAAGGCAGCAAGAGATGATGCTCTCTCCCTATTCCTGCTAGAGCTCTGGGGCAACAGTGCAGCCTTTTTGGCTTCCATGCTCCTGTGGAGACACTGGAGGATGAGAGAAGTGGATGATGGACATCAAGATGCTGGGTATACTCGGGTTGCTTACTCCGGGGTCTGGATTTTTTAAGATTCCCAGCCCTGGCTACATTTTCAGATCTGCACAACTTTTTTCTGTGCCTGTTCCTGCTCACAGGAGGGTGCAGAACCTCTTTACCTTGTGGTGTCAACATAGTATTGATACAGTCACCTCTGCCGTCTTCTCTGGTTTAATTTGTGTTAACTATCATGTTTGCAACCACAGGGAAAGTAATTATATTCTAAAACAGGTGCAGAGTGACTTTCAGCTGTCTAGGAGGGAAATATTCCTCTCTAGGCTGGGACTCAAGGGAAAGGGGCCGACCTGGTTCTCTGGAAAGATGAGCTGGGGCCCTGCTGAATTATTGAGAACGCACCACAGTCGTCAGCTCGGAGAGAAAGAGAAGCACCAGCTTAAGTCACAGGTGTGGGATGGAGATTATTAGCTTCAAGAACAGAGGAGCGTAACCAGATCTGCCTCATGCACTCGGTTGCTCTGCTGCCGGGATCGGTGTCACAGCTGCTTAGCACTACGATGCAGATGCCCAGCTCGGTTTGGTGGCCCTCTTTGTGGCCAAAGACAGTCACAAAAGCCCAACTCCACAGTACTGAATCCCCCCCTCCTTTCAGAGAGAGAACCTGACTCTCAGGGCAGGCCTGGAGGAGCAGCGACCCCAGGTCACACCCATGGAAACTGAGGCGCAGTGTTTCAGTCTAACGCTCAAATGCGTTGGCCACCTTTAAACCCCCTTTATTCACCTACATAAACAATAAGCAGATTTGCAGAGGACACGATCGCCAGCAACTGCAGCAGGAGGTCCATTGGAGCTTACATGCGTGCAGCTCTTGTGAAAAAACAGGTTGTCCGATTACATGACTTAGTTGCCCAAGTACGCGTTCACTTCTGAAATTTTGGTCCAGGTTGTACGCCCGAGGCTATAAGGCGAGATAACTAGGTTGAAAATAAGATCTCATCTCCCAGCCGTGCCCGAGATCTCCGAGATCCCCCCGCTGTGCCTGTCCAAACAAAATGGTGGATGTCCTTCTGTTGCTTTGGCCACCCGAATCCGCCGTCACGCGAGGCAAGGACAGGGTGCAGGACTGTGAAAAGAGTCACGCAGCTGCTGCTTGTTTGGTGGCAGCTGGCACTCGCCAGCACTGGCAGGTGGCCTGTGCACCCCCAAGGAGATGCTGCCTTCCTCAGAGGGGACAATGTCACTTGCCCTGTACGAGGCACCCAGTCCTGTGCCTGCAGGAACTGCTACCACACCTTCGCAGAGTGATCTTGCGCGCTTTTTGCTTCTTCCTCTTGCTTTAATGATAGATTAAAATAGTTTATTACTGGAGGCCTACCTGATCTGTAAACAAAGAATTCATGATTAAGCTCACATAAGCCAAAGCAGTGTGACGAACATCCTGTAACCTGGCTCATTTTGGCTTGCAGCTTTCCTGAGAGGGCCTCTGACAACCCCCTCTGAACGTCTTGTTCCGTCGTAGGGTGACGCTGACAGAGCAGCACGAGGGCACCAGGGTCTGCTTAGTACTTTGTCGCTAGACTACGGATGGTGGGGCGAGTCTGCCTGTGGACGTTTTCAGATGTGGTATCTCAGCACGTTGCTGACGCTCAAGCGAGGTTACGAGTCGGCAGCGGCTCAAGGTGTTTGAAGAGCCGTTATGGCAGGTTATATTCCCCTTTCCCTCTTCCTCACACCTATCCTGTGACCTCAGGATCCTGTGCTTCAGAAATTCAACTATGCTGGCAGAAGATTAACAGGGCAAACCCCATCTTTCACGTAGAGTTGAACTGAACTACTCAACGAAGAGCACCAGAGTCAGCACAGGGGATGGAAGAAGCGGGCAACTTCCCTGCCAGCCCTTCAGCTGCTGCAAACTTTTGGACTGACTTGGGGATGCCAGGTAACTTCTCTTGTAATTCTGGTCCTCTTTCTCTGGTCTTAATGCCAGCCTGGCTGGAGTTCCTTGGGACCAAAGAAAATACATGTTATTTTCCACTGTTAAAAAATGCTAGTCCTCCAACACCAAAATAGAGCACTTCTATTTGGAGACAGGAACTTGACACCTGGCAGTGTGTGCACTGCGGTTCAGAGTTACCTTTTGAAAATCTGCCTGTGTTTGGCCAGCATATTAATTAACCTTTGAAAAGTCAATAGTTTTAAACACATTAGAGGACGTTCAATGGATTTTGCAAGGTTTCTAACAGTTAAGAATCTCTGAAGAATCTGCACTCACTGAATATGCTCTGAGCCTCTTACAACATGGATTTTTCTGGGAAATTTTGGTCTAAATAAGACAGTTTTAGGAGCGAAATTAGAGGGAGGATACAGCCAAACACTGAGGAAAAATGGGTAAAGCTGCTTAAATTGAATAGCTGACAGCTGTCTTCTGAATAGAAATTTTAGGCTGTCTGAAAAGCAGAGGAGATTATATCAGTTTCAGGTATACTTTAATACTTCATCCCTCACTGTTGTGGAAGCAAGTTTCGGGATCAGCATTTTGTGGAGTTTTCCATCAGAAACGGCTTTTATTTTTTGCTCAAATTCAGGCTGAAAAGAAGGGCTGGAATGGCCTTGCCCATTTTTCTATCACCCTGTGTACAAGATGTCGCTGCCTGGCTGTACCATCATCCCTCTGGGCACACGAACGTGGCTTTGGCAGTGGGACTGGGTATGACTTCCAGAGGAGACCAGTCCCCCTGCAGACTGCCCCAGGCTGCCCAGCAGCAGCTATCGAGGGAGAAAGGTTGGTTGCTTTTCCTTTGGTTCCTCTAGCTCTTGGTCTCCAAACTGGAAGTACCTTGGCTGCCAGGAGCAGCAGAGAATTACTTGGTTTTTCCATGTAAATCATGAGACTGGGGTTGTTGGATCTACTTCATGATGGAGGGTCTCAGCTGGTTTGTCCGTTCGATAGGGCAGGTCCCTGGGCAGGTCACCGGAGGGCTCTGGGAACAGATGAATGAAGAGGTGTGATGCAGCATCTAGAGCGAATGCAGGTGTCCCAGTGCCCTGGCACACCTTAAACGCAGCCAGCCCGATTTCTGTTCCTCTGAACAGTGCTGCTCACGTGTATCCTTCTAAAATGGCATAGGGCAATAACGCTGCAGACCTTTAACCTGTCTTCTGGAAGAACGAGATTGTAAACCAAGCAATGATAGCATATAGTGCAATAGCAGTTTATGATGCTTCAGCAGGTAAACCTGTTTACCGTGAATACTCTTCTGTGGGAAGGAGATAGTGCTACATCCCTAGACAGGCCTTCCCCTGCAGGGTCATCACGTCCAATACTTCTTTTTAATAAAAGCACAGATATTTTGTTTTATCTCAGAAGCGCCTTACTCAAATGATCTCAAATTCAGGCCGCTGGGATTTCTACGGAAATTTTTGAGAAAGCTGGAATAAATTTACAGATTGTAGAACAATGTAAAAGGGGACTGCTGCGCCCAAGTTTGGCTTGTGGTGTCACTGACCTAGTGTTCCCACTCTTGCAAAATAGTGGATGTAGCCACATGACTCCAGACCATTTCTCCTTATCTGTGCTGGGTCCAGTGCTTTAGCTGGAAAATGCCAAATACACCATTTCAATGAGAGCTACGCCCTGTAGCTGCAGGCAAAGTAGTTTACAAAGGCTCATGGAGCTTGAACACAGCAGGATTCAATGCATTATGTATGGATCAGCCCTCTGGAATTGCACATGCACGCAAGTCAGACCCGTAGGAAAACAGTCATTTAAAACCTCCTTCTTCCCCACCTCTTGGAGCTGACTTGAGTTAAATATTAACAAACTTGGTTCATCAATTCCCTGGTTCGCTTGGCTTCTTTTAACAACAGATGTTATTACAACAACTCCTCTGCCGGCCTGCCTCCCCGCTCCTGTCAGCGAGGCCGATGGTGAAACCCAAGAATCGGCGGCTGTAACTCTGCCTGCAGAGCCTGGCTGCGGCCATCTGCTCTCCCCCACCTCTCCCCCTGGGACCACCAATGCTGCCCGCCTTTGGCATCTGGGAGCAGCCTGTGCTGTGAGCCACTGGTTGCTGCAGAGAGGCGTTGGTTAAAGGAGACGGAGAAAAGGAGCCAGGGAGCCCAGGGGAAGGTGAGTTCTGGCTGTCGGAGGAGGAGGAGGAGGAAGCAGCGAGCATGGCCAGCAACTCCAGTGCACTGCCCCGGGTGACTTTCCAGACGCCAGAGAAACCTGGGGAGGAATCATCACACAGGAAACTGGGCAAGTTAACCATCAAGTACAACCGCAAGGACCTACAGCGCTGGCTAGACCTGGAGGAATGGATCAACAGCCAGCTGCAGGAGCTGTACCAATGCCGGGTGAGTAGCTGGGGCAAACCAGCCCCTCGCTTATCAGGTGGACGGGACCGGAGGCCCTGTGTGCTGGGACAGAAGGTTGCTTGCTCTGCCTTACTGGAAATAGCTCCTCATCTTCAGTCTTCCTTGGGTACCTTACTGCCACTTGCTACAGCGCTCTCTCTGACTGGGGTGTCCGCAGTCAGAGAAGCTTGCACCGATGCAATCCGACCAGCATTAAACTGCCCAGTTTTGCGCCTGCTGGGGGGTGTAGCTATTGCTCAGCACGAGTAGCAGAACCTAGAGAGATATACGCACCCGGGATGCTTCTTGCTGCTGAGCTCCATGTGGCGAGTGGCTCTGCTGCCAGCAGTATCTACGCTAGCTGGGTTAGAGTTGGCAGTGTACCGTTGTTCGTTTCGGTCACGACAGTGTAGCTACAGCTGCTGTTTGAGTCAGATGCCCCAGATAATGCTGTGTCTGTAGCTGCAGAGTCTGCACATAGTACTGGTAGAAGGGGTAGAAAGAAAAAAAAAACACAAAACATGCTCAAATGTAGAGATCTTATGGCTTCATCGTCACAAATCCCCAGAGCTGTCTTTCTTGCCTGAGATTCCCTTTGCACCAGGAACAGTCCCTCCTAAATTCTTCTTGCCTATCTGAGAGCTGACCCACTAAGAAAGACGCAGGGTTGCCTAGGTCCAGTGCCCCAATGGTACCAGTCTTTACTTGAGCTGTTGCAGGGTATGTGACATTTTTTCTTCAGGGTGGTGTGACAAGTTCCAGCACTGGCTGGGTACACTGAAATTTTAACCTGGTAGTATCACTTCTATTTATATTTTGTGCTTAGATGGATGGCACTTACACAGTGAGCTTTCAGACGGGATAGTGCCTTTCCATGCTTGAGATAATTTCTTTGGAGTGTGGTACAAGAAAAGGTGAAAGGATTTCCCACATTGTACATCATGGTCTTAAACGCATTTAAAGATCTTGACTAGGGGTTTTGCTTTTATCTGTAGGGCAATGGCTGATGCAGTAAAAGAACATAGCTTTCTTGACTCACAACCCAGTACATCTTCAACAGAAGACATAGATGGGTTTAACAAATTGTGTAAAACAGCTTATTCACATCTGGGATAGGGCCAGACTAAACGAACTGTCAAGCCTTTCTGCCCTCTTTTCATATTTGCACCCCAGCACAGCGTTAAGCACAGGTTTGAGATACAAGGAAAAAAGAGCTGATGATTGCTTAAAATCTTCCTTCCACTCTGAACACCAGCAATTTCAAATTGCAATCAACAGTGGAAGTGGACATTTTAGAACAGCCCAGGAAAGGCGTTTTTTGTGCTACATGCCATGATGGTACAGAGAAGCTTTGCCTGCCCAGGCTGATTTTCTGGGCCTGAGAGCCATAGAACGGTATCAGCTCCATGGCTGAAGAGCTGAACTTCAGGAACTGCCTCTGAGGCTATCTTTATTACTGTTGTTGCTGTTGTTGTTTATTATTATTATCATCATCATCATAATTATTATCATCATTTTCTGTGTGACTGTTTCCTATTTGGTATTTGTGGGAACGTACCAGGTTCTCATGCCATGTTGGGAGGGAAAAATAGTTAATTTCTGGTTTAACTTATGGCATACGCAAAGAACATGCAGCAGAAAACAAACACAGAGAAAAAAGTCTTATCTTCTGTCGCAAATGCATGGGTCCTCTGAACATGAGTATATTACTGCTCCTGTTCTGTTAATTAACATTCTTAGACTTCCCAAACAATTTTATAGCTTGTTTAGTAAAAATGGTAAAGGATAAAAGATCATAATCTTTTCAAGACTTAATTGTGAATTTCCAGTTGTTTTCTATAGTTCATAAAATGATAGTAATAAATTCTCAGCTGTATCTGAACATATATGAAACATATATATATATATATATGAAACATTATATAGTGTACATAGGAGCAGATGTTATCTCTAGACATAGTCAGGCAAATCTAGCGTGACTGCGAAGTGCTAGAGTGGTGGTCCTGGTGACTGAAGGCAGTTCAAAAGAACAGAGGCAGCGACTGTGTCGCTTGCCAACCGTGCCACCGGCATTTAAGGGACTGTCCCTGGGGTTCGTAGCTCACTTCAGAGAGCCCTTAGCCTGAGCCTTGAGATTTGCTAGAGATAAGCAAGGAGAATGGCTGCTGCTTTGAGTAACAGAACATCTTGCCCTTTGGGGAATTATTGCAGTTTTAAAGAGAAGGTTTGGTTTGGGTTTTTTTTTAAATAGAGAAGAAGCACTTGGTACTACCAGTAACATGACCTGAGATGAGGTTCCCTGTGTCCTACTCTTACTTGCCCAAGTCTACAGACGTACGCTTGTAAAGACGTCAGAAAAACAAGTCAGGTTATGTTACCACTTCTGGTTTTCAGAGAATTAGGAGCTGTTTACTGTCACCAGAGTAGCTGCCCAAAGGGACTATTTTTTCCCCTACTACAAAATCCCAGCAGGCACAAGTGAGAAATCCAGCCATGCCCTTACGGGAACAGATTGCCAGTGGATTGCCTTTGCTAGCACCTCTCCAGCACAACAGGTTTCCCAACTTCCTGGTGTATTTGGGCCAACCTAAGAGATGTGCTACCAGGAACTGTGTAACATGATGCTATGCCAGGTCAGAGACTGTTAGTAGGGTACAACAGGGAATTACATAGGATCTTTTCAAATAAATACATGTGCCACAGTAAATTACTTTAGCATTACTGGAAACATTAGCAGGTGTCTAGCAGGTCCTCCTGCTCTCCTTTGTGCATTATGGCAAGACTATTTAGTTAGCCCTGCTAGTCTGGGCTTCCTTGGATCCATCGACTTCCATTACGTTGTCTCTTTGCCAGCTTCTTCCTTTGCTCCACCTGCCCTTGGCAGTGCAATGTTCCTCAGGGTCTTCCAGAAACCCGTGTGACAGAGACACGAAAAACAGCATTGCAGATTCAAATGCCAGCAAGGTTAATTCAAACATTGCCTCCTGATACAGGTAATCTGAAAGCTATGCTATTTACTGTCATGAGGCTTTCTGCAACAAAACAGTTCTGGTTTTCAAGATGATTCCCTGCACGTGGAAGCCAGAACACCGTCTGTACTAGGACCAGAAAGCCACAGGGAGTTCCTACCCTGTCTCACCCTCCTGGCCTATTTAGCTTCTTAGCCAGAGACAAAGTCATGCTGGATCAACACCTGTTGTCTAAACAGTCATATGAAATCTATTACTTTTAAGAAGAAATGCTGTGTGGGTCACTACAATGTATTTAACTCTGTTTTATTACTTATTGTCAAGTCAGCTGTGTAACAAAGCTAACAAAGGTTTTCTACTTCCTCTCTGGCTTGGTATCAGAGACTGTTCAGAACAAGTTTCTTTTTTTCCTGTAAGTATTGCCTTTATTGTTTAATGGTTTACATATACATCTATAAATGCTACCCAGCAATCAGGTACTGCACTGTTTACTCAGTATCCTGATTCTGCTGATTACTATGTTAAAGTATCACTAGTGTTGTGTTGTCAAAGATTCATTTTGCAAATACGTTGGAATCTACAGCCTGCTTTCCTTACAGTCTTGTAGAGACACGTGGAGCTAAAATGTGTCCGTGATCAAGTTTACAAATGTTTCCAGCTAACGCCGCCATGCATTACAAGATTATTACTCCAGTCACCAAAGCTTGGGGTCTCCCTTTCATTAAAGGAGACTATTATATCCCTCTCATGTCTGTTAGAGAAAGCTGGCAAAGTTTTGTTAGGCCTTTCAAAAGCGTAATTGTTTTTCTCTCCATTACTGTAAAAAGCCTTAGTATAAATACCGATTATGTGAATATATTTAGCCTAAAAGCCTAAAATCTCCTTGAATTAGTTGTGCCTCTCTGTGATTAAGCCTGCTGGATTTCCGTTTGATGAATGCTTGTGCACACTCTTCATAGATGAGGGTTGTCCCTGGCTGGCTTACATTGCATTGCAGTTGGCAACTGCAGTTGGATATTCTTGAAAGGATCTTCCCATGGTGGACAATGATCCCTGAGCAGTGGTACAAAGTGTGGAGGTGGGGAAAGATGAAGAATGTGTACATCAGGATGTGCAGCTGCAGCAGACACCACAGAGGGGCTGGAACCCATGCCCTCTTTGTAAGAATCTCCTTATTTTGAGACAATTTATATCTTGACCTCAACTTTGCAGCATGGTTTTATTGTAACTAGTTCCTTCTCAGCTGCTCAGTTTTTTACAGATGGCCTCTAGATGTCTTAGAAGTTTGAAGGTTTATTAACTGTGGTTTTTCGTTTGTTTTTTTTTTTTTTTTTTGTTAGCTAAGAGAGGAAACAGAGGCAGCAGCTCCTGAACCACAAATTGATCTTGAAGATCTCCTGGAGGTCCCTAATGAAGAACAGAAATTAAAACTACAGGTCAGATAGAGGGACTTGGTGACTTTAAGTTAGGGACTTTCTTCGTAAAGAAAAGTAGTGGTGTGTGGGGTACAGAGTATGTATATACAGTGTTGCATGACACTTGCCTCCGTCTTAGCCTGTCAAATGTAGTAAGACTATATACCCTTTTTGTAGGGAGGGGAGAATAGGTCAACTCGTAAAATACTAAAATGATTCTTCTTATTTTTTAGGAAATCCTCCATGAGTGTGCCAGCCCGACAGAGGTGAGTGAAGCACCATCAATGTCTGTGTTATACTGTGCTGTAAGAGTGTGTCTTTGTTGCTGCTTGGCTGAGTAGCCAAGATATCACTGTGCCTAATGTGATGCCGCAGATTTGTTTAATTCCTGATGGGAGGTGTTTGCCACTTTATTCTGCTGTGTTAGAAAAATACATGTAAATCTACATTGGTGATCTGAAGGAAGAGGAGCAGAGCAAATAAGGAATTACACTTTACAACCAAAGAAAGTTCTTTCCATGTTTTGGACATCCTAAGCTGACCAGGCTGAGTTACCATTTGGTTCTTAGTGTAGAAAAGCTATAGACAGTGATACAGCTCATGTAACCATCTTGCACACTGTTAACTAAATGCATTCATAGCTTAAACCACTCCAGTGTTTTGAGTGATAAGATTGTAGGATGGCCCTCAGATTGGATTGGGCAGATAATTGTTGAGCAGTGGCCATGCAAGTTAGTCTTACACGTGGGTTTTTTTCCCCATGTGAACTTTACAAGTACTGGTTTTGAGTTAGAGAGTTAAAGAAATCCCACAAGCTCTCACAATGTCCAAAGGAGTGGAGTCCAATACTTTGCAGTGTAGTGCATGCACCGCACAGCAATTGCCTTCACTGCACTGCATACCTGTGCAAAATGGAGTCCCCCATCACTGCTTCAGTCACATGCATTGCATGTGAACACTGTGCTTGGACATCATTCATCAGTCTCCACATCTTGTCGAGCCTATGTAGCTGTAAAGTGATGACCATGCAGAAAATGAGGTGGATGCACAACTATCACTGAAATTAAACTCTGCTGTAACAATCATTACAGATAGTCGCCTAGCAGGGATTCAGCAGACAAGGCTGGCAATAGGGAAATAGTTCTCAGAGTGTTTGAATTTCAGATCTTAGGCAAGAACCCTGCATTCCCAGAGAGATAACTGAAAAGAGGTTGCTCTACCGATTCACGAGCCGTGAAAGTGTCTTGAGGACAGCATGGTACTTGCTAACTACAGACAGATACTGCTGCCCCATTGGCAAGAACACGTACTTTCACCCTGGTGATCTTGAATCCAGTGCCCTTGAAAGATCACAGCAGTCTATCTGCAGAAAGCAGACAGAGGAAACAAACCGGTTTCCTGTGAAAGGACTGACTGAAAAGGTATGTGTGATCCTAGGCATTTCCTTCCAGAGCATGCTGTGACAGGCAACCCCTGATCACCCACCCAGGTGAGGAAGCTGGACTTCCACACAGCACAGATGGTAACAAGTTGCAATACTTCCAGTGACCTTGCCTAATTACAAGGACACGTAGCTATCTCTTTGGGTGAAGAAAGGCTGCACACTCCTTTATTGTGATGTTACTTGTCATGCAGAAGGTAAATTTTGCACTAGTCTCATTGCCTTCTGCTTGGAATAACCAGATGGTCCAGTTTAGTTCATAGTCCTTGGTGGTGTCAGCAAAGTAGTCAGGGTTTATCTCCATTAACTGCTCATCTATCTGCTCTGCTTGTCCTTAACCCCTGCTCCAGGTTATCATTAGTACTATGGGTGTTTTGCTCCACCTCTTCTCTGCCAGCCACTTCCTTGTAGAATTGGCACAGCTCCAAGATGGTTTGCAATCCACAACATGGAGCTTTACAGGTTCAACAAGAGGGATGACTTGCTTTGCCCTAGATTGGGAGGGCAGTAGAAGTAGGCAGGAGGTTATGGTGGCAACAGGAAGCAGTGGAACCTAACAGAGGACAACAGCATCCTGAGGTCATCTCAAGGTGGAAAAAGCAGGTAGCTGGGATGAAGAGGGGCAGGCTGGCTCCTGAGGAGAATGTAAACATGGCTGCTCCAGAGGGAGACAGGGGAAGGTAAGTAGAGGAGCTTTTAGGTCCTTCTCATCCATTGAAATGTCTCCTTTCCTAAGCTAAAAGATGGTTTTGCTCAATACATGTCAAAATTCTGGTTTCTGCTCAACATGAAGGTGAATGTGGCAATAATGCAAGTGCTATAGTATTCTTTGGGCTGGAGAGCACTGGAATTAACATGACATCCTCCTTCAACCAATTCTCGCTGTAGGACTTCATTACGGAGTTGCTTAGTCGATTGAAAGGTCTCCGGAGAGTCACCAATCCTCAGAAGAAATGACCTTGTTCACATGGAGCACCCAGCTTTGGTCACAAGAAAACGTGTATCTTCCCCACAAAAACCAGGATCAGCAACATCACTTCAGATTATGTTTAGGACTTACTGTTATTGAGAAACATCACTGAGTTTGTGAACTTTGTACCAGTGGTTTGAAGTCTCCTCTCCTTCCAGATCTATGCACACAGCAGGGAGCTAGACTGTATATCTTCCTGATTCTTAAAGGGCTTGTTAACCTGGGGAACAGGACAAGATGTCCTTCCTTTAGTTTCCTCTAGGAATTTCCATGCTGGCTGAGGAGCACTGAATACAGTTCTCAGGAGCTCATCAAGACTTCTTTCTTTCTGTTCACTGCAAGGAAAACAAGGCATTGGTTATCACTCATTCATCAACATGGAAAATCAGTTACTGTTAAGCTGCACCCTGTTTCAGTCTGGCTGGGACCCAGCTGTGATCTCCTGCTTGTTACTGCTGTACCTGACTCTACAGCATTGCACGTACTTTGTAAGTCTTATTAAGCCTCTGTTATTCATGAAGGTTGGACAGAAAATATACGGTAGCATGGAAGGAAAATGTTTGAGTACACCTGGTCTACTTAAGGGGAAGTTAGTGAAACAGCTGCTAAGGCTAATTGAAGAGAGATTGTTTTCCCTTTTTGTGGAATTTAGGACTTAATGATTTAGAAGCATCTTCTAAAGGAGCAAAGTCTGGGAATGTTTTTTCTCATAATTTAAAAAGATGTTGGAAAAATGCTTATTTTGTATATTAAACCAGAGAAAACCAGCTGTGCACTGCTTGCCTTTGTTCTCTTTTTAGACACTAAAGAAAATCTGAAGTGAAAAAATACCTGCTCCCAATTTCCCTGCAGGGACCATCTTTTGCAGACAGGTAGGTCTCACAAATGGGAAGTAGGACACATTGCCTTGCTGCGCAAACTCTTCTGGCTACAACTAACATGTGGCTGGAAAAATACAGAGGAAACTACATCCAGCCTCTAAGCAAGTCAGTAACTTGACACATGTGGCTAGGAAATAAGACAGCAAATGGAGGCTGATTGCTTAGGCAGAGCAGACTCTCACATTATGTCCTGCCCCTATGCTCTCATGCCTGCCACTCAAACACAAGAGATGAGTTGCTGAGTCACATGCAGAGGGCGGCCTATGTACCAGTATGTTCAAGGCTAGCTTTTGAGTACATGTTTTGTCGGACAGGAACAGAAGGGGCCAACTTTGGACCAAAAAGGACATGCAGGTTAGCTAACAAAGACAAACAAGAACTCTTGGGCTGGACCGGTAATATCTTAAATACATTAGTCTTTTCATCTTTATCAGTACCAGGGTGATGACTATTACCTTTTGCTTCCCTCCTGTTTTCTAGCAGAAGTGTCAGAGAACAAGCTGTGGGCTGTGCACATCTCAGAGGACAAAATCCAAGCTGCAGTTAACCGTGATGTAAGGGCTGGCTTCCCTTCACATGCTGTTCTTGTATGTGACAGCCTCCTGGAAGTTAGCAAGCCATGCAGCTCATACCTTGTCCTAAGGCTGCTCCAAGAGGCTCTAAGCCTCACCCACTAGGCTGGAGAAATGGTATTCCTTTATCAGGTCCATATATATCTGTGGTAGCTATAGGGACATGCCATTTCTTGATTAATAAGGGGATAATAGGACATGCCTGCCCTCCTGAAATCTCAACTTTGTAAGCAAAATAACAACAAAAAAATAAATCCAGAGCTGCACTGGTTGTAGATCTGGCATTGCTCATGGATTGACACCTGCTAAGACATATATCACAGCCCTTGAGAAAGGAGATATAAAGCATACTGACAAAGAGCTCTGAGCACTGTTAAAAACACAGACTAGGTTCAATCAGAAGTTCAGGTGGAAGATCTGTGTGGACAGGCCATGAGCTGTGTGTCCTGAACTAGAGCTGTAGTTAGCTGCAGCACAGTAGTGCATAGGAGTCCAGATTAACTATGTATCCTACCATGAGGGTTGATTTTATTCTGCTGAGCTGTGACAGCACAAAGACCTGAGATGGCTTTCCTCTGGCCCAAGAGATTTTCTCCACCCTGGGCATTGTTCTGTATTCCCTCAATATGGAGTGATGCAAAAAAAAAATTTTGGCTATGATTTAAGGCAGACATTGTTAGGAAAAAGCAGGTTCGTGAAAGTCTGCCTGACAGAAGTTGTCTTTGTGCTTATTCTGCAAGTAGCAGAAAAAGACTAAGCTGCAGCCCCTATGATGTGCAGTTTGTTCTGATGCATAAGGACATCACTACCACATGAGAGCGCTTCAAATGAGCACAGTGTGATCACGGGGAACAAAGCAAGACATGGCCAGTGCTAGATGATTTCTCAGCTCACTGGTGCAAAAGAAAAAGCAATGCAAGGCATTCAGAGCAACTTCTTTTTGTTTAGTTCTTAAAAGGAGTAAATAATATTTGCTTTTATTTACTTTTTGGCAGTTCTCAGCCTAGACCATAAGGATAGACTAAATTCAGGTTGGTTTTTGGGTTTTTTTTTTTGGTTGGTTTGGGGCTTTGGGGGTTTTTTTGGTTTGTTTGGATTTTTTTTTTTTTTTTTTTTTTTTTTACAAACAGCTTCCAGTTAACTTTGCTGTTTCACAGCACTATCACTAGCATAAGGCTGTAATATATATATATATATGTATATATATACTGTGTAAGAATGTTTCTTTAAAGGAACTTTGCCCTCTTGATTATACCAAGAAAACTCAGGAATAGATGAAAGTGCTTGTGCTTTTCTAACTGAAGGTTTATGAAGGTGTATAAAATAACCTTTAATGCAATTTTCCCTTAGTTACGATCAACACTTACATTGCCTTTAAAAATATTCTGGCTGCTACATTTGGACACATGATCATGTTACAGCATTTGAGGCAACATGCATGCTTGTGAACCACAGCAAATGCAAGTTAATGCAGTTTAACTAAGTTGAGACCTCTCTTGGTAAGCTAATCTGAGTTCAATGTTGTGTTACCATTATTTTGAATTCTTGTTGGGTTGGAAACTACATTTGATTGTTCACATACAAAACATTTTGAGAGGGAAAGAAAATCTTGTGCCTTCATGGCATGCTACAAAGACAGAAGCAAAGAAGCTGAATCTCTTTCTTGAAGATACCAAGCTTTCTTCAGTCCTATGACTGAAGTTGATCTGGCCTGTCAGGAACTGATTGTTTACCAGTATCTTTACTTGTTTACCAGCACCTTTTCAAAGACAAGGACAGGGAGTAAGCAACACAGCTATAAGTGCACTGCCCACTTAAAGGTCATACAGCATTCCTATTTCACAATAACAGATTCAGCTAGGTTTGCTTCCTGCAGACAGCTGATCTAGATATCCCTCTTACGTGGAGGTCACTGAGGCAACAGCTACAGTGGGAATGGCTTTCCAGGGGAAAGTGATTGGGCTGCCACTAAAATGGCCAGTTATATGCAGAAAGCTCAGCAGCCACAAAAATGTCCATTAGTGGTGCAGGGAAAGCATCAGTATGTGTGTATATGACTGAAGAGACTCTTCCACGTATGACTAAGTTCTATTTCAGGTATTGGGCTGGGTGCATTTCTGGATTCCTTGGGATGACCCCACAGAACCCAATCTGGGAAACTAAATAAACTGCTTCCGGCTGTAACTTGCTCCTTTTCCACTGATGTGAAGAGGGCAGGGCTTACAAGACACAGGCTGCCTAACTGCACAAGGAGTTCAAAGTTTGGCTGTGGCTGATGAAGCATTGTTGCAAGTAATGCACCAGCTCATACCAAGATATTAAAAAAACCAAACACAAACAACAACCAGCTGTAAAGCAAGAATTAAAATGTCTAGTAACTGCTTAGAAAGGACACAGGCTGAAGCCCAAAGGAATGGATCAGTCTTAGAAGAGATAGAAGAAGAGGTATTTGCATCTTCTCCTGTACATGTAAAACACAAAGGATTTAACCTAAGACAGAATTGGGCTGTCTTGCTCTCAGACTGATTATCCAGGTCAAACAGCAATGAAAAAGTGTCATTCCTACAATAACACAAAGCTAAAACAGCATTTTGTTTTCATTTTTAAGACTGCAAGCTCCTCAGAGCAGTAACTCTCTACTTAAATTTTGTGTAACACAGGGCTCATTGTGAGCTCTTGCACTGGAACAACTGAAGTAGTTTTCCTATCTACGTGTCCCAAAGAGACAGGCACTGGTGAAGCAAGGACTGCCAGGAGAAAGAAGATCCTCCACAGGAGTCAGGTTTTGCCACTCCACCCAACAAAGAAAGGGTTTTGATGGCACTGCCGGATACACTTGCAATTTTTAGTGTGTTAACCTGCAGTATTGCTACTCTATACTGTCTGATACAGGTTTCTGGTGAAGGGCCTGATCCAGTCCAGCATGTTAGCACAAACCCATCTTCAGCAGTAGTTTAATTTATTTGCCATGCTTTGACCAGGGGTGGCTGAGGTGCACTGTTTTTGTCAACTCACCTACACAGGCTGTGACTTTTAAGTCGAGAGGCAGGGCAGACAGCTGGGAGTGGCAGTGTCAAACCAGACAGGCAAGATTCACTGGAAACTCCCTGTCAAAGGCAAATCCTTGATTTTTTTGCCATTAGAATTTGTCAACCTTAGACAGCTCTCTTGGAAGTCACATTATAGTCCTGGGAAGAGCTCATCCTGATGGGATATTACAGCCAATTTAGGGCAAGTTTAGTCAGGTATTTGAAGCAATTCTGGGTGCTTTGGTCACTGGCAAGTGCCACTTGCATCTGGACCAACTCCAGGGAGGGATATGAGCATATTAAACTGAGCTTCTCTCATAACCAGATAAAAAGCATCACACAGGTAACACCTTTATCCTACCAGGCAACCAAATAATACAGAGCCAAACCCTGCTTTCAGACTAATACACAACTCTTCCAGACTAACACACTGCTCTTGCAGACCACATGGAACCTCAGCACAGCCACTGCAGATCACAATACTGTGCATCAGTAGCAGATTACCTTTACAAAGCATCTTTCATTTCAAGTACATGAGCAACACTGCCCATCACGGCAGAGTAGCCCCTGCACCTTTTTCAGCCACACCACAGAAACATTTCTGATGACTTTCATGATCCTTCATTTCTTTCCCTAAGCCACTTGCCACTAGGACTAACATACCATTACAAGAGGGCAACATTTTGTAAAGGGCTATCAGGCATTCTGAGGAGAGACTTTAACCGCAGGCCTCTGTAAATAGTTTTTATTATGCTTTGGAAGTTCTCATCACACAAGTGATCACAACATAGACAGTTTTCTTAGTGCAAAGTGCTTCGTTGCCTCTTGAATCAGTGTGTAAGCTGTTAGCAAAAGCAGGAAGTTACTTAGCAGCCAGTCAGTACTGCCTTAAACACACATCTTTACTGCTACCCATACTGCCTTACCGTCTGTATTTATAGACTCGTATCCACCTCCTCATATCATGTCCTCATTTATCCCCAAGCATGCACAGCAAACCCTGCACTGTGCTGGTTGTATCTGTGAGGACAAAGTCACACATCCTCCAAACCTCTCTCAGATTACAGCATATCCTTTAACTGTCCAAAACATCACCCATTTTGGCTGCAAATCCACTTGGACTCTTCCCATCTGACTGACTCCTCTCGTTTCCCATTCTCCATCTCCTTTTCTACCCATGAAGAGTGTGATCACTTCTACTTGCAAGGAAGCTGATAGCGGGAGGTGTGGTGATCCTTCAGGTCAAACTCATCATGGCCTTCCCTGAAAAGCAAACACAAAGTGCAGTCAGAAGTAAATACTCGGGCACAGAACTCACCCTTAGCCACTGCAGAAGATGTCTCCCAGCAGCCCTTAACTAGAAACCTATCCCGCGGGTTATCTGTGAGGACCTGACTGGCAGCCATATGGACTGACTACTTTAGATATTTGCTTGTAACAGAAACCTCTGAGGTACTTTGTGGAAAGTTCTGCTCATCCTTGCCTGCTGACAATAGGTGTCTCCTCTTTGAGAGATTCATGTAACTGGTGGCTCATTTGCAGCACCATGTCTGTGATTCCCAGGTGCATTAGCAACTCCTACGATAGCAGTCAAAATGACAGTCTACTGCACACAACTCCAAAAAATAACTGTTGTGGCTAAAATGCAGTGTATTGGCAACTGTCTTAACCATGCTCAGAAGCAGGCAGTGTTGAGTAAGACACAAGCTTGCATCTACAACATGCAACTGATACATTCACTCACCTGCCAGACTGCTGATTCTGCTTTTACTGATGTTTGCTGTCTGATACTTTTATCTGTTTGTTTTGTTTTTAATCATCTATCATTGCCAGTCATATGTCTTCTTACCATTTTCATGTGTTCTCCCCCCCAACTCCATTTCCATCCCTCTACAAAAACATTTGCAGGAAATGAGGGAATATACACAAAAGCATCTCTTACTATCCCAACCAGACTCTTAGCGTCCTGGTGTCTAAATGTCATCCAGCACTAACCTGAGAACACAGCCAGCTACCCAATACTTTTGAGGCATGAAAAAGAGAAGCCGCACAAGCTGTGAGGAATAGCTTTCTATTCAAAGGAATTAACCCTCCAAATCTGATACATGCAACTTTTTTGTCAAAAATAAAGCTACAGATGTTTAAGAACCAAGACTATAGTTGCTGCAAGGCCTGACTGAGGAAAAAAGGTTCACTCACACATATTTCAACAAATATTTTTTTATATGGTTTAAGACCGCAGAGTCTCAACCTAGGAAAAGCCACAGGAATTTTTACTATTTGATCTCTCCTCTTGTGGGAATCCAGTCCAGATCATCCATCAATGTCATTAATAAGCCATAGGAGTCACTGAACAATGGTCTCACTTATCCCATCCCACGCAATGCAGCACATCAGCTGCCCCAGAGAACACTCAGACAATGTGTCCAAACATGCACTGGAGCAGCACAGACAGAACATTTCTGTCTAGGACCAGTTTAGTCCCTGAAGCCTGCAATAACTACTGATCGTGCAAAGTACTTCCATAATGACTAGCATTCAGCTCAGATCTGTGTTCCTCAAATCTTCCCTCCTACTGCCTGCTTTTCTGCCCAATGGGAAGAACAAACTGAAGTAGCCAAGCTTACCTGTGACCCACCTCTCAGACCAAGAGGAATTGTGAGACTTACCGAAAACAGCGTTGGCAGTAGAGGTCCCCGTCACAGCCATGGCAGCGCAAAGTGGCATCTTCGTTGCAGATACAGCACCAGGGTAACTCATCCTCATCGCTGTCATCTGCCCTGGCAAGAGCAGTGGTGATGGGAATCTGGCTCTAATTCAGAAAGAAAACAGACACACAGAATTCAAACCCCAGCAGAGACAATACAGGGCTTTCACTGTAATGCATGATGGCCACAATGACATATCATATGTACTATAGTTCACTCTGTTGATTCTAAGTTTGTGAGATGAACTTGCTCAGAGCACAAGGATAGGCTCTATATGTATCTAGATTGTTAAATAAAAACCCAAGGTACTCCCTATCATTTGCTCATGAACCTATGTTGCTCGGAAGGTAAACAGGTATTCTCCCTCATTTAATGTCTACAGCAATATACACCAACATTGTCCATACGGCGTTAAGGGCATGAAGCCCAGATCTTCTGGCAGGCACCACAGCAACACCAAGTGATAGACAATCCCTGCTGCAAAAGCAAGCAATCAAGCAGTTTTGCTGAAAGCAGTTATGTGGGAAGGAAAAGCAGTGGGGAGTCGTTTTCTACCTATTGTAGAAAGAAAACTGGGGGTCAAAGGACATGATTTGCCAAAAGGCCCCTACTATTGATTTCTACCTGAGGTTGGGCCAAAAAGATCTTCTGAAATCACGATCTAAAATCTATCCACAAGGCCATCTATAATCTCCTTCGGTTTTACAGAGAACTGTTGTGGAACTGAACAGCCATACACACACTGCGACACAGTGCCTGGACACTGGCAAAGGCAGCTTCCTAACACAACAGCAGTAAGATGGCACTATCTTTTACATCAGTAATCCCAGAAGTGCAAGGTGGCATACCTATGAGATGGATGTTTTCAATAATGCTTACAATTAAATAATTTCTTCCACTGGGGACAGGCCTGTCAGGTGTCTGTGAGTCACAGGTCCATTTAATTCTTGTAATATACTTTAGAGAAGGTGTATGTATTTCCATAATAGGCTGGATTCCATTCTGAGCATAGGACATCTTGTTACTAATTCCTTCCTCTGACATTATATGAGAACACACAATCGATTACTATCTAGAGGTCCTATTCTGCGCATGCTGACAGCACTGGCAAACCTCCCACTTACCCTGATTCAAGCTGTATGGTACTAGACCATGGCCGCCTTGGTCTAATTATATTGGTGAGTCAAAAATCCCTTCTCTAATATCCATCTTGCAAGGTCTGTGCTAACTTCTCTGGGTTTAGAGGACACCATCCCATTCAGCAGAAAGCCAGCCTGAAAGGAATTGTATTCCAGGGAGCAATTCCTTTTAAAAGTACAAGGATGACTCACAGCTGCACTCAGGGCTGGTCAGCCTTGCAGGAGCCACCTCAGCTTGTCTGCTCTGGAGAAGCTGGTTGTTGGTTTTTTTCTGCATCAAGCTTAGGATAGAACAAACTTTTGCTGCAGAACTGTACTATCCTGAGACCCTGGAATATGTCACTCTAAGAGATCCTGACCAGCTCACTGACCTTTTGCTTCGCTTTCTTATGCAGGTTCTGTTGTGAGGCTCTTGCTTGCGTGGTCTGATCTGGAGGAATGTTGAATCCACTTGCTTCATCCAGGGCTGCTTCCTCTGCAAGCTGGTAACAACAGAAAGCAAGAAGCCTCTTGTTTCAAACACAGTTGGGAACCTCATTCTAGGCTCTAAACCTCCTGGCCTTCTCCTTGCTCTCATGCAGTAATGGGAGATGACAAGTCTAAATACATCTGGTGTTATCCAGACAGATGTGAGCTTGCTCTGCACTCTGAACACTGTGTGTACGTTGTGAACAGTCAGTGTAGCAGCAGAGACCTTCAGCTAACACTCTGCTTTGCAGTGCAGCTATCAGCAGACCCTCAACACCATGCTAATCACACACGTGTGGTCTGTAATCAGGCAGAAACTTAAGCACAGAAAGCTCATGTCTGCCTGCAAGACAATTCAGGGACACTTTAGAGAGAAAACTAGGCATAAGCTGTACTAAACATCACACATAGATCCATGTTCTAGCTGGGTGAGGGAAAAAATGAAACAAGAAGTAAGGAAGTACCAGCAGAGCGGGGTTGGAGATGTGCACCATAAAGAGACACTAAGCATGAATGAGAGACAGTGTGACAGACTAGAAGTAATGTTGTCAATCGCATGTAGCTCAATGGCCCATGGGAGCTAATATTGGAAAAGCACTAGGAGGGGAAGGAATTAAACTCTGTCCAGGAACAGAAACACATCCTTTGCACGCTCACCAGGTAACATACACACTGGGAATAATTGAGAGGAAGATAAACAAGGCCACCACTGCCACTTCTGACCTGTTTTAGCACTCTGCGGATGGCTTCCTCCTCAGCCACTTCCTCGTCACTGTCAGGCAGTTTATAGGTTTCCAGTGTAACTGCAGGAGCAAGAGACAGGAGATTATGTCCCACACCTGCCTCAAACCTCGTGCCCAGTTATGTGCCACAGACAAACCTTGGTGGTGTAAGCTGCTTTTGGCATTCTGGCTCTGGCACAGACAGATCCTCTTCAGATGGGGACTCCTCAAACAGGGCCTTACTGTTTGTTTTTAATATTTGGAAGAGGGAAGAAAAAAAATCCCCACCAAAATCAGAGCTTTGCTTTTAAAAGCTTTGTTAACCTCACCAGAGCATGCTAGAATTACCTCAAAGAAGGGTGCAAGACAAAGCAGTCTGACCTTACAGCTCTGGCCTTTACCCTGAACTAAGATCTTTCATATTGATTTCATGATGAACCAACCTGTACTTTACAGACAGAACCAAATGTCGGTCTGTTTCTTGCAGAACAGAGGAATTAAATGGATAAACACCTCTCAGAAAAGAAACTGTCACAAGAACGTGGTTCCTCTCTTGGCACTGTATTTTTGTCTGCTACCCACCTTTCTCTGGGTCCTCGCCTCTGAGTGCTGCCAGTCTCTTCGCAACTTGTAGGATCTTTTCCTGCCTAGTGTTCTCTTCCCGCAGCTCAGCAGCAGCTTCTGCCAGAAGTTTATTCTTCTCTTCCTCCCGCTGTTTTGGGTCCAGATTTTCAAGACAAACAAAATCTTCACTTTCCCGATTGAGATCATTCAAACTTTGGCTACTAACAGCTGCAAACAGACAGACAGAACGTGCTGGTGATTCAGCAGCAATGTCCTTTGGCACAGACAACACAACTAAAGCAATGGTATGAGAGCAGCTCGCTGCTCTCCATTAATCTGGGTAATAATGGAAGAAGGCATGCCGCAGTAGGATCTGCACTGTACATGAAGAGAAGAAAGCAAACTAATTTGTGGTTTACAGTGAGATTACAGAGAAAGCACCGCAGCTAGGAGGATAATGGTATCCCAGATTCCGATGTTTTGTAACTGAGCACAGGTGTGTTAGGAGTTAGCAACAGCTCCTCCCCAGGGAAGGGTCACCTTAGAGAAACAGAGAGGAGCAATCTGAATACAACAACCCTGAGAAGAAGGAACTGTCTCCCAAGCAAAGACAATGAGACCCAGTATGGAGTCAGATGGTTGTTCTTGGTCAATCTGGGAGTCATAAGGGGGAGATAAGGACAAACCAGACACCCAGCTCACTTGTAACCTAGATAGGGAGGCACATATTCCATTCTCACTATAGCACATACATTATTAGACAGAATCAGGTCTTTGGAAGCCAAAATAGATACCTTGAGGCTGGACTCTTGGTCTATAATGCTCATCAATGGCAACTTCCTCAGACAGCTGAGTTAACAGGTCATCTGTCTGCTGGACCAGACTTCTGGTATCAGGAGGTTGGTGTACCTAAGAAAAAAGAAGAGCATGGGAAAAGGCAAACGAGAGGAAAGTGGGATACTCAATCAAAGGAAAAGTTTGGTAACTAAGATCACCCTAGGTGAAAGCAGCATAAAAAGATGCATCCACTGATCTTGAGATTCTCAGCTCACAGTTATCTGGTGTAAGACTTTCAGGGCTTCATTCTAAGAGGTGCTGAATGTGCACAACTCTAAAAGCAGTCAAGCCAACAAGGCAAAGTGCTGCTGAATGTATAGGAGTACATGCTGCTGGGTCCCAACCCCAGCTATGCCGCTACCTCCAATGTAGATAAAGTGCCATCCTAAACAGTGCCAGCCAGCAGCCCCACTAAGGCCTGTGATAACAGTTGAGTGTGCGGCGCTGCTGAAAAAGGAGCATGAGGAAATGATTTCTCAGAGACAAGATCATTTATATAGGCTTTGAAGGCATATATCCTACTCATTCCTCTGCAGTCTCAGACTAACTACTGTGTGCTTCCATTTCTGGAATAATTAACAGGATTTTTGCCCAGCTGGAATGCAGTAACAACTACAAGATACAATTAGAAGGCAGGGCTGATAAGCCCCAAACACAGACAAACAGCTCTGAAAAAATATCAGACCACTTAGGTATACAAATGGGTTAAGAGGAAAAAATTTAACATCTATTGCTAAAAATAAACACATGAACTACATTTGACATAAAGGAACATACTGCATTCAAACTGAAGCAGTGAACTGGTAAAGGCTGGCCATTTGCTTCTGAAGCAATGACACAAAGAGCAAATAAAGATTTCTAAAGGGAGCCACCTGAACACAAAAAAGCTGAAGAAGGGAGAATGGCTAACATGCTGGGACACCAGTTACTGTGTCAGGTCAGAATACATTATTGGCTAAAGAGCCAAGGGAGCTTACAGGTCTGGGAGCCTGGGAAGGAGGATCTCTCCCCTGAAGGACAGCCAACCGGTCCTCCATTTCCTGTGTGGATGGAACAGGTCCCCAGCAGTCCTCCTTCAGGGCAGCCAGCCTAGCTTCAATCTCAGCCTGAGTAGGGATGGATTCTGCAATTCAAAATAATGCAAGGGAGGAGATTACTCTATTACTGAAAACAAAAGGCTTCATGGTTTTTTTTCTTTCTTAAAATTGTATTTCTTTCTGGAATCAGACTCTGAACACCCGAGCAAAAACCTCCCTCGGCCCCTGACATGAAAGGGGGGTCATACTGCAGTGACTTGGAGACTACCCTAACACTAAATGCTATCCTTTTTTTCCGAGTCCTTGCCTCCTTCACAGTTTATCTCCTAGCCGTGAGTATTAGGGTAATGTCATTTGGCAATCAGCTGACTCGGGATACTAGGGATAGGCAGAGAAACAAGTGTCATTTAGACAGTATAGTCCATTGCTCCCACAGCTCTTAACGTAATCCTAGGCGTATCAGACTGAAACCCTCCCTCCCCCAGCACATAATAGGATGAGAGGAAATGGCCTCAAGTTGTGCCAGGGAAGGTTTAGATTGGATATTAGGAAAAATTTCTTCACCAAAATGGTTATCAAGTATTGGAACAGGCTGCCCTAGGAAGTGGTTGCATCACCATCCCTGGAGGTATTTAAAACACATGTAGATGTGGCACTTAGGGACATGGTTTCGTGGTGGACTTGGCAGTGTTAGGTTTACAGTAGGATCTGATGATCTTAAAGGTCTTTTCCAACTTAAATGATTCTACAATAATCAGGTAACCACTCTGCAGTGTGTTCTTTCCCTTTTAGAGACCACATACCATTTTTTAAATAGTTTATTCTCCCACAAGGCTATCCTAGAACCTGACAGCTGTGGACTGGGATGAAAGTCCTTTTTCTCCTCTGTGAGGCAAGGCTGGCCAAAAAATAATCTCACAGTGACTGGCACTGCTGTTGCCCAGCACAATGACCCACAGGAAACCTTCTGCAAAACAGTTTGGCCAAAGACCCTCATTTCATTCTGCTCCTATTGGGCTTGACACAGCCTTTGATCCCCAAAAATGGAAAATGAGAAAACGGTTTTACAGGGAAGATACTGCCCCAAAACTGAGAAGTAGTTTCAAGGGAAACCCCAATAAGTAAAAAGAAACTAGAACATTAATCTAAAATAATTGTAGAATGTGGCCATTGTGGCAGCAGGACATGGATGCTTTGCCCAATGTTAACCCTTCAATTCCCTAAAAAGGCAGGCTCTGAAAGCCCAGCACTTCCCTCTCCCTCAAGGTTCCATGTTTCCCAAGCAGCAGTGTTCCCACCCAAAATATCTCCAGTATCCTCCAAAACTCACTCGGTTTCCTTTCCTCCCTGAGCCTCTCCAGTCTCTCTGCAATAGCTCTATCCTCTTTTGAGAGCCCCCGGTATCTGGAGCCTGCTTGACCTGGGGGTTTTGCAGCTGCCTTCTGTTGTTCTTTCAGCTGGTTTTGCTTAGCTTCAAAGGCTGCTACACGCCTGTGACAAGGATGGAAAAAAAACATGACAATTGAGAACAGGGGTTTAAACCCTGAGATATGAAAATATCCCCTGTGAACCCAACAGGCTATTTGAAGAGCATCAGTGTAGAACAGAACAGAAACCACTCCCTCCTGTACCAGAGTCTCCCATATTGGCACAATGAGGTACTCCCAAGCGTAACAAAATCCTTAGCTCACAGCAGCAGCACACCTGGCACCATTTCCAAGGAGACATGGAACATTTCACCACCAGGTTCCTGTTTCCAAGCCAACCCCCATCAGTCACAGATAAAGATAGGCAGGTGGCTCTTCAGGAGTCTATTTAAAAGAGCACACAACCCAGCCCCCCAAACAAACAAAGGAAAAACCCAAACAACAAAACAAAAGCGCCACCCTTAATCTAACTCTGAACAAGCAAACACCCATATCACAACCCCCACTTTTGTGGGTCTCTATAGGGTAAGAGGAGAGAGGGCCTGGAAGGCTACTCTGCAGCAGAAACAACCGTCCGATTGGCAAGTGCAACTCACTTTTTGTAGTTTTCTGGTGGTGACCATTTTGCTGAACTGCTTTGAGATCCCTCTCTGGAAGACAAAAATAACGATTTCTCTGAACTCGGGATACTGGCAATGCTTCAATCATCTAGTCTCTCAACTCAGGAGGAATCAGCATACGTTCCTCAACCTCCTGGTACAGCCCCTTTCATAACCTCATTAATATGGACAGCGATCAGCTTATGGAAGGGATTAAAATAATATAGCTGCCTGGGACAGCAGGGGACTTCATTTCTAGTCCTTTGGTCCAGTTCTTTTGCATCTGGAAAAATATGATTTAATGTGGTCACCAGCGATCCAAAGGAGGTGGGGCTGAAATACCCTTGCCTCCCACAGCCTGCACCTCCCAGTTCAGAGAGCAAGTAGAGAGTAATTAAGTAAGACTCCCAGTGTAATTAGCTTCCATGCAGCAGAATACTCTGAAAGGAGCTGTGGCATGCAACAAACACACAATTATATAATGCACAAGCTAAACAAAACGTTATAAAAATTATTATATAACCAACAGTATCATAATGACATCTTCTAGCACACTTGAACGCTGCACACCACAAACACATCTTGTGTAACTATCTTCTACTTTGCTATATTCGGGTTGAGCTGCTAAACTACACACTTACGTAAGGTAGTTAGCATGTTTTATTCATTCTTAGAAGTCACAGCTACAAAGACATCTGTGCTGTGCTAAGGCCTGTATAGTAAGGAATGAATGCAACATTGTTGGACCACTTTCCAGTTCTAAGGTTTCAGTTCTGAAAGCTATTTGCATGAAGAACAATACATGCAGCTTACAGAGCTGCAGCCTACGTGTATTATCTACCTGCTATCCAGTCAGGGATGATTTTTTTCTGCTGTAACTCTACAGTGCTGATATTAAACAGATGAGAAAAAAAGGAAAAAAAGAAATGTGGAGAAAGGCTGCCCTGTTTTCTTAATGGCTTTGAATTTGTAAAAGGCAATCAGAAAATTTCAAAATGGAAAGACCAAATACTGTATTTTCACCATCAATAGCTCACAGTGTTTTCATGAGCCAGTGCTTCTGAAATTAAGACCTCTGCTAACAAAAGCCTCTTCTCTTCTAGACACCTGCTGAACCAGAAAATTCCCCATTTTCTGGTGAAAATTCCTTGCTACAGGAGAGAAGTGGGGATGAGAGGTAAGAGAAATGCAAGAGAAGGAAGAGGACACAGAAGAATTGGTTGAGAGAGTGGTGTACACTTGCGCTTGTCTTTTTCATGTGTATAACCCATACTCTTACTGAATTACGGTTTTTTGTTTTTAACAGGCAATCTACAGTTTATGTTTGCAAATTTTTTTTTTCTTTTAAAAGCAAACCGATTTTATGCTACAAAATTTTAAGTCTTCAGGCTACACATAGCAGAGACCCCTCAACAATGAGGATTTGTGTCACTGTTTGTTCACTGAGTTAGTAACACTTCGAATATCTTACTGTCAGGCTGTTCAACTACTACACATCTGAAAAGACTGGCAGTGCTTTCAAAGGGCTGTAGATTTCTGGGCAAAACCACAGTGGGGCTTAACCTGGTCTTGTCTAGCTAAGATAGCCACAGGCATTCAGTGTCCATCCATAAAGATTTAAACCTGGTTCTTTCAGACTACCCTGTCATCACACAGAACAGCCTCACAAATCCTGACTTCCATCTTTGGACTGCACAGCTCATGTAACAGCAGTTCAGTAATGGCCTGGCTTGAAGCTCCAGGGTACACGCAGTGTGCATGCACAAGTGCAAAGCAAAGCTCTCACGCAGAAATCTGCAACACAACATTGGGATGCAAAATGAAGACACAAAGCAGGACACTGTCTTCGGGTGAAGAAACACTCCCATCTTACCCAGTTAGTTTTCCATGACACTGCTTGCACACCTTCTGCTGAGTGCTTCCACAGCGGGGGACAACAGCACTGAAGCTCAGGCAGCCCGAGCAGAACGACCGTCCGCAGTTCTTGCATCCACACTGCGGAGATACAAGAGAGGGGCAGGGCAGGGCTTCATCACCTAGTCACCACAGACACCCCACTGCTCTAGCTGGCTGTACACAGGAACAACGCCTATGCCAAGGTGCACTAAAAAGAACGCTGGGGTTACACTGATTTTCTAAGAGAACTGTACCATTAGCTGCTGCTGAAGATACGGAGACTCTCAAGAGCCTTTGAGCACCAGCACATAACTCCTGCTGGAAGCAGAGACACCATTTCACCCCATGGTATAATAAAGTGTGCGTGTGTGTGAATTCTCAGTGACAATGACCGACTATTGGGTTAGAGGAATGACATCCAATGACTTTTTTTTCCCTTTTTTTTTTGCAGTAATCGCACACATTTAAAGACACATTGAAACTAGGCACCACGAGAGATCAGTAAGCGAGGACAACAACGCTACGATGCTGGCCGGGAAGCGTGCCTCGGCGCCGGGCCAGGAGATCCCCCGGTTCCCCTCTCAGGCCCTCGCACTTCGGGGCAGGCACCCGCGGCACCAGCCGGTCCTGACCCCCGCCTCAGCCACACTTGCCTCTTTCTTGAAGACAGAGAACTTGGACGCACACCCATAGCACCGGCTATCCATGGCGCTACCGGAGGCGAGGCCGCCGACCGGGCCCAGCCCGGCGCTCAGGCACCGCGCTGCGCCCCCGCTATGCAAAGCTGCATAATTTCCTCCTCCCCCCCCAGGTCCTTTAACTGCCGCAGACCCAAAACGCAGCAGCGAGCCGGGGCTATCTGTAACGGAGATGCCGAGACACCGCCCGCCCTCCCGCCCCTCACACACCGGGCCGGCGCGGCGCGACACCACACCCCCCCCCCCCCCTCCGCCCCGGCGCACGGCCCGACGGGAGTTGTAGTCCTTCAAGCCACCATCCCCGCCTCCAGCCGCTAGGCGGCTCTCCGCGGATAAACTACACCGCCCAGGGCTCCGCCTGCCGAGAGCCGCCTGTCACTGCTCGGGACCTGAAAACATCCGGTTCTGCCGCGCGATGCATTGTGGTACCTGTAGTCTTGTGCCGACGTCCCTCCCTGCCGGTAGGGAGGCGCGCAGCGCTCGCGGCGCGGGGAGACTCCATTTCCCGGCAGGCAGCGCGCCGGGGAGCCCGGCGGCGGGGCTGAGGCGACGGCCGGCTGGTGGATGATGGCGGTGGATTAGTTGGCCTCGTACGTCCTGCGGTGGTGGGTCGGGGACGAGGAGGGCGGAGGGGGGGTCGGCAGCGCCTCTCCCTTGCGCCCCTCCTCACCCGGAGGGCACACGGGGGGGCCTCGGCCTCCCCGCCCGCCAGGGGCCCCCTTGCCCCGGCCTAGCTCTCTTTCTGGGATGTTCCCACAGTAACGAAAGTCACTGTCACTTTTGGATTGGGAGAGGGAGGACCGGCAGGCTGTGTGCTTCATTGGTTTCTTTGAAGCTTTTGCTTCAGCAGTTGCTTACAACACTTTCTCTGCCTCGTACGCCTGCATGCCGTACTCCCGGTACAGCAGACGTAGTTAGTAGGGTGTTGCATTTTTGCACATCAGCTGTCTTTGGGTGTTAATGAGACAAAAAAGTGTATTCTCTAATGCTGACGGGGTTGCGCTCAAGTTACTCTGTTTTTTTTGTCTTAAACCTGTGGTGAGATCCTGGTTCAGAAGAGAAGAAATCTGCCAAGCTGCAAAACTCTGGTTACCCCCAGCCAATACTTCTGCCAGTGTTTGTTTGCACGTCTTTAGGAGTGAATGTCCTACAGTGTTTATAAAAAAGAGTTACCAAGTGTAGTTCTAGGTACCATTGGTTCCCATGAGTCATCTTGTTAATCGTGTGGGTTCGCAATCACATTTTGCATTCCTTCCAGTTTAATAGGTATGTCCACGCTGTAAACACCTACAGAATTAAATTAGGAAACTGACTGATCTATTAAAGGAAGTAAGAGTCATTAATATCTGAATAAAGCTAAATTTAAAAGGGAAAAAAAATGGGGTTTCCCTTCTCAAGCTTTCGGGGGTTTTTAATGCTAAAGAACATTAGAAAGACAACTATAAAACTTGGAAGCTACAACTTTGCAGCTGTCCTGCAATTGTTTTAGAGACTACCTGGAAATTACACGTAATGTAACCATAAAGCAGGGAATTGAAATGTCCTGGTTTCAGCTGGAATAAAGTTAGTTTTCTTCCTAGTATCTGGTACAGTCCTGTGCTTTGGATTTAGGATGAGAATAATGTTGATAACACACAGATGTTTTAGTTGTTGCTAAGCAGTGTTTATAACAAAGTCAAAGACTTTTCAGCTTCTCATACTGCCCTGCCAGCGGAGGCTGGGAGTGCACGAGAAGCTGGGAGGGGACACAGCCAGGACAGCTGACCCCAACTGACCAAAGGGGTATTCCAGACCATATGACGTCATGCCCAGTATATAAACTGGGGGAATTGGCCAGGGGGCACCGTGGCTCAGGGGTTGGCTGAGCATCAGTCAGCAGGTGGTGAGCAACTGTATTGTCCATCACTTGTTTTGTATTTTTATTTTTAATTTTTATTATGTATTATTATTATTATTTTCCCTTTTCTGTCCTATTAAACTGTCTTTATCTCAACCCATGAGTTTTACTTTTTTTCGGATTCTCTCCCCTGTCCCACTGGGAGCGGGGGAAGTGAGCAAGTGGCTGCGCTGTGCTTAGTTGCTGGCTGGGGTTAAACCACCACATAATACAGAATTTACTTAAATAAAAGACTTCATTTGATGTTGTCTTTGCTATCGAGCTGGTCAATGGGATAAGAGGAAGAGGAAATTTCAATCTGAATGTTATAGTGCAGCCTCCCGACTGACAGGTGTAATTTGGAGTTTTAATACGGAATTTGGAGTCTTTAATACAAAATACAAGCAGCGACCCAAAGAACCTTCCTACCCAGAGAGCACCAACAGAGGTGCACGGGAGGGAGCCGGACAGTGAAAGAAATTGCACTTACCTGTTTAGAAGCGCCTCGGCTGAATTTGCCAGATGGAACGGAGGGTCGTGACCAGAGCAGAAGGCCTCATTCTCCAGTGTCTGGAGCAGAGGACCGAGGGACGTTCAGGTTCTGCTGCTGTCCACCAGAGGGGGCCCGGCCCCCGCAGTTCTTCCAGCTCCTGCGCCAGAAGGCCATTTAGCAGCTGAACAGCAGCAGCTTTTCTTTATTTCTTCTCTTGCCTGCAGATGTTCCCCCGTGATAAAGGGAACTCCGATTATTAAAATCCTGTGATGACTTAGCCCATAAGTTTTTCAATTTCTGTTTGAAGTGTAGGAGAGATTAAATGGTATTTGGTTCATATGTCTTCTTGCCAAACTCAGTTGTTGCACAGCAAGTTGTACATTTTCTGTCCTACATAGTTATAGCTGCAAATGCTGTGTTCTTCTCTAACTTGCTGTGAAACTGTGCCCCAGTGTATTAGGCTTGGCCTTGATAATCTTGGGCCTTGATTACTATAATGGAACGCATCTAGAAGTAAAACTTTTGGTCTGAAAAAGTTCAAATTAATTAAAAATGTGGCCGTCTGCCTAAGTCTCCCAGGCTGTAATGTTCCTCCTTGCGGTTCAGTGTACTAAAAAGGGCAGATCATCACCACAGAGAAATTGAAAACTAAGTTTCAGTACTCTCTTGCTGTTTCAGTAGGCTCATTTTCTTATTTTAGATGAGGAACCAACTGTACTATCAGCATGCCAAAAGCTGCCCTTGTTTTCTGTCAGGCATTGGGGTTCAAGTCATGCAAGCAAGAGTCATCTCAACCACAGTTATTTACTTATGTAAGGGAAATGTGTTTTAAATTAAACACAACCCCCTGCCATGATTAGTACATTTCTGTGTGTGTTTCTGTAGTGCTTTATTCCAGGCTGGTTTTCTCCTACAGCAGTAATTGACAGATCTCTGTCCTGGTTCTTACAGATTACAAAAGCATACCACTCAAAGGCCCTGGTTTGCCTCCCAGATAGGAACCTGGACAGTCCCAAAGCAGGTAAGATTGGAATACGTGGACACAAACACTCTCGTCTCTTCCACACACACAGGCTTGTGGAAGCGGGTGTCTCTTAGCACACATCTGGTTTAGTACACAATAAGGTAATACCTGTTTGTGTCATGAGGTATGTACATATATGGGTATACATATACATATTCATCACTGCTAGATTCCTCTGGTTTTTAAGGTTAAATCCTTACATGTTGAGTTTCAAAGGTGGGTTAAGTGAATGCTGAACTTTCATTAGAACCTCTCAAAATCCTCCTATGTTGGTATTTGAATCCTCAACTTTTGGCTATACTGTCCATTGTGTCTACTGGCTGGTCACTCTTAATTCATATATCTCAGAATATGAATGTTAATTGCAAGTTTATAAATTGTTTTTATGTATGGGCAATGCCTGTTGTGGGAGGATTATTGTCAGTTAGATGCAAGTCCCCTTACACTGTGCAGTTGGGTACACCTAAGCTCTTAGCAGGGTTTGTGAATTCTACAGCTTCTCCATTTAAGATTCACAATTAACTGTGGGTGAAAATGAGCAGTAGTCATTATAAGATGCCGTTTACCAGGATGTTTTGTAACTTGCTTCTTCCTGTTTGGTGGGCCACAGATTTATAGATAAGTAATGTGTAACTGAAGTGGAGAGTGCTGGTAGGAAACCAGAGATTTTAGCAATAGAGGAATGCTGAAGGTTTTGATATCTGCAGAGGGTCAGGAGGTGGTTTGGAGCATGTGTGGAAGCTCCAGCTAACGCACATATCCCTTAAGTAAAGTGGTTAACCAAGGACCCCTAACAGAACTCATGAAAAGTGGAACCTTTAGATCTCAGACTGAAAAGCCTTTCCTATGAAAGAGAGAACTTTTTCATCACATTGTATTTCAGCCTGTCTGTAAATTCAGGAATGCATTTCTACATCATTACTGTTGAATTCATGTTTTCAAAACAAATGAGATTGGAGTCTTTAGCCAGGCTGTGTGCCCTTAGGGCTTACAACTTGCCTGCAGGAAGGGCTTGCTTACAAATAAAGCACCCCGATCAAGTCACATTGCCACGTCTCAGACTCCTACTTAAAACCATATTTCTGGGACAAGTTGCAAGACTAATATTCCTATATGCAGTACATTGCTGTTTCAGTATGTTGTTCATGCTCCTTTACCAAATATGGGTGAACATCTAAAACATTGGACCTATATAGAGCCCCACATCAGGCCATGAGAAGGGAATCTAAAGTAATACTCAAGTTACAAAGCTGTTCAGCACTGTATATTTAAAATAGAGACCCATTCAACTTTGTATACAATAACAGTTGTCACGGGTTTATTACTTTTGCACCTCCATGAAAGTCCTCAGACTCGGGGAGAAGAATTAGCTTTTGCACAATCTGAAGTTGAGGTTAAAAATAGAAATAGAGTTTAATTTTCTCTCATGCTGCTGAAATTGTTACATCCTTCAAAAAGGTGCCAATCTAAATAGTGAGCCAAATTAAATGAAGGAATACTTTTTATAGCCAGAAGACAGGAGCTTGTAAGAACTACAAATATTTGCTGTCTGCTGCTCATGCACTTCCCCACCATGATGCAAGCAAGCTCTAGACCCTGATGTCCACAACTTATCAATTATCATTCTTCTGAGGGTGAAAATTAACCAGTGCTTAGAAAGAAAAACATTACAGATCCTTAAAAAACCCCTAAAAGTCAGGATAATTCAAAATTTTCTTGTCTGCTTTCCTAGCACCAGGAAAGCAAATTGGCATTTTCTACATGCTCTTCTTAGCAAAGGCATAATTGCAGCAAGAACTTTTATTATTTATTACATTTTGGCATCTTCCAGTTTGGCACTGGCCTTTAGTTCTGAATACATCAAGTCAATGCAAAGCGTTAGCTGTCTACAGTGGTGATTTCTTTCTCCTCTTCAGATGTCTCCTCAGAGGTGGAAGATTTCTCTCTACAGACAAGGTACTTCACACCTAATATGTTCTCCAAAGTCACTGGCTCCATTTACTGTCAGTGGACTTTGCATTATGTTTTCAGGCCTCATTTAAAAAAAAAAATTCTGGTAATACCTCATGGACAATTTCAATACCTGACTCAGGCCACAGCAAAGTGGCAACAATAGGTGTTTCACTCTTTTCCCTCTCCCTCATTGCTTGTCCTGCCACTCTTAATCATTTCTTTAGTTAAATCTATTCCATGACCTGGTTCATCTCACAGAGGAGTAGTGCAATTCTTTGAGTTGAGATGCTTTACAAACATCCTAGTCTGCACCTTCAGGGTAAAGTGGTGATTTCCAGGCTAAGCTAAGGTGCATATGAACTGTATAAGTGAGCTTGGCTTCAAAGCATAAACCAACATGTGTCTGAAGGTTTTTCTGCATGCATACTGTTAGCATTGGGTAACATTTGTCAGAATACAGGTTAAAGTTAATACACAGCCATATTCTGAAATTATTATGGGCACAGTTTCTAATGCTAGAAGGTCTTGAAAATCTGCTTACATAGTTTCAGTTCTGCTACTGTATTTCATCATGCAACACCAGCAATGGGAATACTATAACAAAAAGCTTACAGACAGAAGCATTCTATGGGCGGGAACACTTTTGTCCCTAATTCACCATGCAAATTACATCACTGTAGATGTAAGACTAAGAGATCAAGCTTCAAGTTTGTTAAAGGTATCAGGGAGCTATATTTTTTTTCTGAAATTGGTGGCGTCTTGACTTTTACCTGTGGCTAGCTGGTCTCTTACTTTCATTCTGTTTTCCAACTCCCGTCTATATAGTACTACCTGCCAAATGTATAACTCATCACAAATCCGGGCAACTCCCAAACTATATCACTGTGAAATTCAACCAGCACAAAGTTCCCAGTGGAAGTAAAGTCTGCAGCCTTCTCTGTCCCACAGTAAGGGCCAACTGCAGGTGATGTAGGTCGGCTTCCATCATGTATGAGCAAGTAGTCATAGATGCATCTGTCACTATCTTCCAGCTCAAAGGATAACATTTTGAGAGATATCTGGAGAAAATACAACCAAAGCACTTTGCTTCCAGGTTATATACTTTTCTCTTATACTTTGTATGTAGCAAGCACAAAAATTCCTTATGTGCAGGCGTCATTTTTTTATTCTGTGTTTGCACCAGATCCTGATTCCATATTGTAATGCAAATTAGTAGCAAATTATTTGCTTAGTTCATCAGCATTTGGATTGGAAGGAGAAGCAAGGAACAGGATTGATCTTGTACACTTTAAATCATTTTCTCTAGAGAAATAGAAAAACACACCTGTGCAATGTTTCAGTTTTCTAGTGGGAACTCTTACCTAGGGATTATTCTGAACAAAGCCTACTGGTGCAAGCTAAATTCATAAGAATTCACATGCATGTGTAAAGGTTTTCCGTTGCTGAACACCTCAGATACCAACATCCAGCACAAGTTCTTAAATTGGATTTTTGTGTTCAAGTTTTTACTCTGAGAACGCCTGCTCAAAAAGTGACATTACAGCTGTTATTCTCCAAGGCAAAAAAGATTCCATTAGAGATCATTAGATCTGATGAAACCCACAGATGAATTAATCTGTCCCTTACCTTGTATCCTACTGGAGAACTGATGACCCAGAAGCATGCCTGGTTTTTGGGGTATTTATTGGGGTAGTTTGGAGAGGTGATGACTCCACTTGAGTCTGTGAAAGTATCTCCACAATTCACTGAGGAGCAAATGAGAAAAACAGAGAAAGGCATATTAACAAGAATATTTTGGCAGTAGAAGTGAGCTTGCTTATTGTATTCTTTTTTCAAGCCAAGAAAAAATGTGCTACCATGAAAATCTACTGCTGAAATACTTTACTTCTTTGCTTAGTATTTGTATCAGCAGCTATATTGAAGGAACCAAAAACATGGCTGCTAAATAACCTTTGGAGGACAGGAAACAGCTGCATCTAAAGCTCTATCTGTCTTTACAATTGAGAGTTACCATATTAGCATAGCATTCTAATGGTACTAACTTACTGCATTTTCAGAAAATAGTTAGCTCAAGTATTCAAGATAGCATTATCAAGCTAGATCTAATGCTATCTAGAAATGACTCCATCAAGACTAATGCAAAAAGAGTAAAGACTTCTTCAATTTATGCTTTAAAAAAGTTTGCATTTTGAGTTGAAATAAGGCAATAACAAGTTATTTGGGCTTCTGCCTTCTAACTGAAAGCATGTTGCAACACAATAGAATTTTATCCAGCAGTCCATAATGCATTTTTCTGTTCATAAAACAGACACCCCTCAAGTGACTACAGTAGACATGGTGTTTCATATAACATAACAAAAACCTTTAATTCAGAAAGTGCAAGTTACCCAAGGTTAGTACCTCTCACATTGCATTAAATGCCACAAAATCTTGAATAGCATAACGCCCAGATGTGAAGAGGCTCTCAGAAGAACGTGAGTGGGTTCTCAGGATTACTAACATGAGACCCATACAACATTCCAGTTTGTGTTTCCTGCTAACCTTCAGCCCCATCATTGCCTAGCCTTCTGCATTAGCAATTGCTATGGAAGTGTAAAGAATAACAGAAAAAAACTACTCTGGAGTACACGTTCAAAATTTTCAGTTCTTCCATACAAATACTATTAATGCTGTTCTCCAAGCTCTGAAAAGGAGTGTTCGTACCCCTGTGGTAGGAGGCTCTGAATCCTGTGGCTGTAATGCTCTCGTCACTTGTAAACTGTATCAGCATTGTTGATCCAGATGCCACTAAGGAGGGCAGTGGTCCCTTCCCACAGTATTTGTCCAGCAAGACAGGGGAATTCTTGCTGTTTCCATTGTAAATTTTTATATAGTCAGAAGAACAGTCTGAGGAATGCTGGAGATCAAAAGCCTCAAACTGCAGGAAAATCTCAAGAAACAAGAAAACAGATGTTGGATTTAATGCTATACACAGGGAAAGATTGAAACCATCTAATTTTTATGAAGTGAGCTAGGACTTCATATTCATTTTACTATCCATATATCACTGAAATTTTACTTATAAAAAGAGCATAGAATTTCACCTAGCTATCCTGTTACTGAGCCCAGTGATTGATGTTTGACTATTGCTTGTCTTTGAAAAGCCATCCAATCTTAACAGGATAAAAATCAAGTTAAATAATGCATCTGATAGCCTTAATAAGTCTTATGAAAATTGTTGAGACTATCTTTTCATTCACTGCATAACAAAATAAATGTCTTGGTCCACGAAAATTACTCCCAGAGGGTAGTCATAATAATGAAATAATGCTGTGTAGCCTTGACACCGTGGTTCAAATCTTTTTTCTCCTAATAAAAATTACCTTACTTCGACGGATGCGGATCAACCACAGGCAGTTGCTATTGTTCGGGTATGGGGATGGGTAATTGACAGAGGAGAACGAGCCTTTGGATTTAGGCAACACATTGCTACAGCAATCTGAAGGGAAGAACCAAACAGTATTGAAGAGAATGAAAACTGCACAAAAATCTTCCAGAATTGCCTGACAAGGCTCTCCAACCATTTGCATCAGTCAAGCTTGTAAAAGAGAAACGAATTATTATTCATTCAAAACCTGTGAGTGGAATAAAGCTAGTTAAGGTACTTACCTGCTTCAGCTACTGATGTTTTTTTAAAGACAGTAGGGCTTCACCCACATATTTTAGTTTACTATAAAAGGCCTGTATCTTTCATGAACTTTCTTAACCTCAATCACAGGAGTAGTTTCAATGACATTAGTATATTAATTCCCATCAGTAAATGTGTGTGTATTCATAAGTGTATGCAAAAATCAAGCTTGAAAACTAGATTCCATCAAAGCAAAGATGGGTAGTCACTGCGATAAAACAGTAACAGAGAGCACTGAAGTCAAGCTACAGACCTAGTGACTGGTATACAAAGTCTGATCTCATCTATCTTTCATTGTTCCACATGTAGCCTTCATTTATTGCAGCATGTGTAACTCCCCAAATTACAAAATATGAATATATGACATCTGAACATATGAATTTATGATATTTTTCTTTTGCTCCCTACTTTTCCTGAGATGACTGGACTTTTTGTCCTTTTTTTTAGCCCTGAAGTTTTTATCTTTTTTTTTAAATTTAGCCCTTTTCTTCCAAAACATACAGATCTAATTATAAAAATTATGTAATAATGGTATTGAAGTGTGACTCATTCCCAGCCCCACTAATCAAGAATAAATATCATTAAATAGTTGTTATCGCTGTCTTTGAGACCATGAGAGACACTTAAATTGTAAACCTGTCTTATCTGAAGTTAAGAATTTGGGAGGAACCACTCTCAGCAATGTTTTCTGTACCTAACTATCCAACTGAAGGAATGCTGATTCCCACTAATTACTGGTGTTTGTTTAACTAAGTTCTGTTTATTTAACTAAGTTCTAACACAATTCAGAGCAGAATTTGGTACACTAATATTTAGGCCTCGTTAATGTTTCTGCTCTTTTGGTGGAAACTAATTGAATAACTTCTCAGAAAAGTCAAGTACCGTATAAATCAATTAGCCTATATACTAGGAGTCGAGGCAAAATGCGTGCATTGCAGGAGCATGTTTGGTGTTTTACCTGCGTTTTGTGCATCTCAACTGATTCCCTGCAAAGAGCTGTTCTGATCAGCATAAATGGAAACCATACTTAGTGCCCTGCAGTCATTTTCTAATTGAAAAAAATCACAAACCTGCTGGCACTACTGATGCACATGACTAAGCTATAATCATGGCTCAGGACAGTTTACGTGCTTTGCAACCTTCAGAGCTTTCCTGAAATGAGAAGTTGACAGAGGTAGCAACTATGATTTCTCTGATGGGTTTTGCTTATGTCAAAGAGCAGGGACTAGGTGAGGTTAACCCAGAATGACAGTGAATTATTGAAAGTAAATTGTCCTTTCCAAGAAGGCAGCAGCTTGGAACAGGAGCAGGTTTGTTTCCACACACATACCAGCCCTCTTGTAGGGCTAGGGAGAGATGTATGGAAAGGACTGTGGGCTGAGATCCTTTGGGGGATGTCTGACAGTGCCTACAGAGATCAGCTATATAAGGATTCACATGCCTTCGATCTGCAGCACTTACTGCACTTGTAGAGCTTGTTGATTTTTGCCACATCCAAGTTACTCAGGCCTTCTCTCTGCCCAATGGGTACAGAAGGGTCAGGAACTGGTACAATAGTTGGCTTCCCTGGAGTGCTGGAGAAATCATACCTGTAGAAATAAGGAAATCACATTTCTAGATCACTTCCCTTAAACAGTGAAGTTCGCTAACTGCATAATCATATTCATGTACCACATGCACAGAATGTCAATGGAAAAGGGCAAGAAGCTTTTCAGAGACCAGTTAGTCTTCCCTGAAGAGGACCAGCATGGCAGCCATTTTGTGTGCAGCAGATGAAAGCAAGAAACAAGAAAAAGCTGCACCGTCCTGAGTGAGGAGAGCTTTTGCCAATGTCCTGGCAAAATTAACTGAATCCCACCTTCACGGTTCCAGAGGCAGAGGAGCAGGAATAGTTCTGTCTCATCTACTAATTGTTTATTTGCTATCTGCCATTTCCTGCCTCCTGCTAGACAAGTTTTATTTCACGTCTTTGTTCAGAAGTTGTTACTTGCTAGTGGAAATAAAGGGGAAGGTACATGATACAAGCTTGTACATTACGGACTAAAATGCAGCCTTAGACAGTGTTCCTAGATTAATATGAGGCAGCACATGACATCTTAATGATATAAAAAAATTCCGTCTTTCTTCTCTCTGTACCTAAACATTGTTGTCTGTGATCAGCTGTTACTACATTAATGAAATCATATAGACATCAGAACTATTTTAGATCAGTGACTCAGAAGATTTAGACTTTGGACCATAGCCATGTCAAAGGCCTTTAGCAAGAGGCAGGAGTACAGTGAAAGAAAACGTTGTCCTAATTTTTTCTTCTATCCATATCAACTCTGTTTTCCAGGAATCCTGCTGATAAAGGAAGTATGTTTACCCTTAATTATTTCCATTCACTCAATTTTAAGTGAACAGCAAAAGTCATTCCCTGCACAGAGAAATTCCTTCTTCCTAGATCTGAGCAGAAGATCTGAAAGCTGTTTGCTCTTTTGAAAGACATTTCAGAAAACAACTTACGCGCCATAGTGCATCACTGAAGAGTAGTCATAGGGAAGGCCCAGATTTTTGGAATTCACTTTTCCAAAATTCCCTTGTTCCCCTGTAAGGTAGGAAAGCAACATTTCAGAACAATTATTGCTGCTCTAATAGTACACTGCCTGCTGTCATAATCCTAAGAGTAATTTAGGATACGAATAACTGGTTCTCTTGAGATCTTGGATCTATCAAAACTACCAGAACCTTTTGAAGCCCATGGGAACCCATTTTCACTCAGTCTAGTAGGTTTCAGAATATAAAGCGAATCTCTTCAAGCAAAGGTATTCATCTGTCCGTCTTCATTAGAGTGTCTCCAAATATATTTCAATGTATTATCTTGAACATTATAAGCATCCAACCTATGTCCCTAAAGCCGCATCATGTCTTGAGAGGGAAATCTGGCTGACCACCTAGATCAAAAATTCAGAGGTATGTTTGGGTGACCACCACCTTGTCTTGCTGAGTCCTTGCACCAAAGGGTTGTAAGACCACAAAAGAAAGGGATACAGCTTGCCTGTTACTTGCCCCAAAGAACATGTTATCAGCCATGTTCTGGCTTTTTCTCTGGTCAAACCCGTCAGCAGTGACTACAGTGAAGTGGTATGACTCACATGAAGCACAGGAACTCAGTAAGATCAGCTGGAAACATTCTGTTTGAATATAGCTGCTGATCATCTCATCACTTTTAATCTCTTTAGCCTTAAAAAGCCCATATGAGGTAAGAAAGCATTACACTGATACAGGACTGGGGCCCAGAGACACAAACTGGAATTCATGTCACCTAGCTTTATTTCTCTAAGTTAGACACTGAAGCTATTCATCAAGGCTCCCAGGACAGTCGGAGGAGAGGGAGAGAAAGAGAGACACAGTTGGAGGGAGTTTCATCTGAAGGCACCTATTTCTCTCCATTGGCAGGACAGCATGAATACAAATTGCACCCTGTGTCTCTTGTCCATGGTAAGACAGGCAAACAAGCAATTTCAGAGCAGGGAGCTGAATGCAGTCAGCCTGGCCTCGAGGCTAATGCCCTGAGCACTCCTTTCCAGTTCAACATCTGTACCTTCATTATTGTAACTAGTGGTTTGTAAACCACAAACCATCTGGACAAGAGTTCAGGGCTGGATGCTTGTCAGAAAAAATCTCTGGAGTCTGCACAACTTGGCTGGCAGGCTTGCAATCAGACCCAGTCTCTTCCAGTAATGTCCTTCAGCGCTGGTCCCAATGAGGGCTAGGAAATGCAAAGAGAAGCTTCAAAATCCTGAATTATAGAAAGTTTGGGGGTAAACATGACTTCGGAGCCTTTCATGGCTCAAAAACTCAGTTAATGCTCGAACTGGTTCTCAACAGCATTAGCTTTCCTGACTCTGTTAGGTTTTTATCTCAGTTCCTCTTATCTGCTATACTGACTTCAGAAGGAATTATCAGCAAGTGCACAGCTTCTTTTGAGGTGATGAATAGAGAACACAGTTCAAATGCAGTGAAACATTTAAGCATATGGCTACTGTTTGGCACATAAGTGCTTTGCTGAATTGGTTTGCTAAAAAAGAAAAAGTAACAGCAGCCTGGCTGGACAGAGGTGCTGCCAGCAAACTAGTGTCTGCCTCATCACATGCCAGAGAGATTTGGCTGTCTAGACCTGCACACGTGTGGGGACTTAACCCATCTTTTCCACTCTAAAAAAAACCCTACCTCTGCCAGAATCTAAGTGTAATGACTCAGAAGAGCTGAAAAGGAAGCTTTGGCTGAAGACTCTGAATACATTTTTTTCCCCTGAAAGTTTGGGAAAAACAAGCTGAGTTTCAAGTAGCTAAGTGGACAGCAACCGATCAGGCAGCATTTTGTCAAAACAAAGAAGTAGGATGGCTTCCAAGGTGAATTGCTGGGTAAAAACAAAACCCAGCAAACATCCACAGTACTGCAGTCCTGGCAAGAGAAAAACATCTTGTGTGGGAGAGCTGGGAAGCTGCAAAAGGTCTTGAGGTCTAGTTCTGCATCACTGAGGTCAGTGGGAGCTCTGCCATCAGCACTGTTAACAGCAGCATGTTTTTACAGGAGATGTACGCTAACAGTCCTCATGAACATAGCTGTGTTTCTTCATTTCCTTTTCCCTGCATATCTTTGCATTTTTCCCTACAGTGCTTGCGCTGCACACACTCTGCATTCTGACTTCCTTGTGATGCCAATCTTCTCAGCCTCCATGCCTGGTGAATGCTGTTAAAACACTGAAGATAGACACCGTCTCCTTTTGCATAGTCTTGTCTTCTTCACCTCTTCCCCTTCTTTTATCCTTTCATGATACTCTGTCTAAATCAGAGCTTGGTTACATCTGTGTCCTTTAGAAATGATGACATCTGAACCTGTGGACTTCTTCCTGCAAAACTAGTGTAAGATTTTATGTGTGTCTAGTATCTTTGGTATAACTTCATGTTTTCAACTCCTCTTTCCTAGCACATCCTTTGATAGCATTTCAAAAGTGGCACACCCTTGTTGTACAATGGCAAGCAATTCATAGCAAAATCACACTTTAACACTAGAGCTGAAACCTCAGTAAAGAACAGCACAAATGGAATTTACTTAGGATATCACAGGAATAGCTGAAAAAAGTTTGGAGAACAGCATGTTAGGAATTTGCAATAAAACCAATTAAGTTCCATCTGGAGAAAAAGATAGATATATCTTCAACTGTGCATGACAATGAAGAACTGAATATCTTATTTTTTGAAGAGACTTATTAGAATTTGGTATTCAATTGTCCAGCCTCATCTACTATTATTTTCTATAATGAACTAAGTACACTATTATCTTTTTACAATTGTTGTGGGTTGTCCAGCCCTCTCATAGCTGTCAGACAAGTGATTCCTTGCATCCTTTCTTCCCCTACTTTCCTTATATCTACGACTTTCTGGCTTTCCCTGGGACATCCTACCATTCTCTCTACCCTCCCCTTCCCAGAGCCTGGAGCTCTATATATGCTCCTGTATTCCCAGCACACAGATCAAGGGCACGTGCCCAAACTATTCATCCTGCATTCCTTTCCCTAAATAACATTCACCTCTTTTCTCCCTACAGATTTACCAGTCCTGATAGCTCCCCATTGCTTCATCTTTTCATGGCAGTGTATATTATTCTCTCCTCAAGGAGGAAATAATTGCAGTCCTTCCTCTCACGTCATGCCAGGTCCCAGAATTTTGCACATGCTAGTGGTTGCATGTGCTTCCATTCTGTCCACATTCAGTCCCTTGTTCATCTACATTTTAGGCTATGTGCATTTCACTGCCAGTGCCAGGATGCCTACCTGCTGCCTTCCCTATTTCCATGGCTTTCCTGAAGGCAGAGTTGCTGTGTGATTCCCCACCATGATCTCTGAATATTATGTTTCACCCCACCTCAGCTAAAAGTCCCATAGTCTTGCCTTCTGGCCAAGTCTTTGCAACAACATTTTGCATTCCTGATGATCTTAGTATTTTGGAGATAAGGTGAGTCTGGGCTCAAGATGGCAATCAAGATAAGAACATAGAGCTACTTTTAGGCTGCATCTGCCTTGGAGGACCACACTAACGTAGTTGTAGCCACAGAAATTCCCCTAGTACAAACACTGAACAAGAAATTCCATCACAGTGAATGTGCTGCTGCTGCAATTCAGTCAGCATTAATCATGATTCTTATTTGCATTGCTGTTCACAGGAGAAACATTCTCCTTTATCTGAAAGTATGAGTTTTCTCTTAAGATTTAGTGGACATACCTGCCACAATGTGTTCCCACATAATCTTGACAAACCTGTCCCGATCACTCCGTGCCTGTTCGTGGATGAAACCCAGTGCATGGTTCATTTCGTGCTGAATTGCTCCTTTATCCATGCAACCATTTTTCACCAGGCCTACTGCTTGACGTCCTCCAATTTTTCCAAAGTAAGACCAGCAACTAAGAATAGGCAATCAATAACCAAAACAATCACATTCAGCAAATACAAAGAAATAGATACACTGATTATGCCACCAAGGACCTCCAGATGTGCAGTCACAGAAAAGGACATGCAAATAGTCACTGGTGTGAGAAATCTAGGCTTCCGAAAGCTGCCAAACTACATAGGGGGAGAAATAAAGCCTTTGTAATGAGTATGGCAAATTTTAAGACAGTAAAATGGCTATATCAAACTAAGATGAAGAAGTTTAAGTAGTTAAGCAAAGAACCTGAAACAATTCTACTTCTTTAAATTTTTACAACAATTAAGGAAAATATTTCATTTTTAATTATACCCCATTATCTTTAAGTCCACACACACATTTATTCCTAGAGCCTATTAACTGATGTAACTACTAGTATATCTAAAGAAAAATGAAATATTGTACCTGCTCTCTGAATCTTGACTGCTAGGATTAAAAAAGGCAATTACTTAAACCCACATTAAAACAGAAAAGAAGCTGAAAGACCTTCTGAGTGTTTCCACTCCCAGGAGACAGGGAGCTTACCTCTGCCCACGTTCAACATACACGTAGTCTGTTTCTGTAGTGCGATTTACAAACTGCACACAGGTCAATGTGGAGATCTCTTGCAGAGCGTCAGCAATCCAAGACCTCTCTGTCATTGCTAGAAAGAGGAGAAGGCCAGGAGAATTCTTCCTTGGTTAGTCAAAACCCCGGTGCATTGATGGGGTGCATTCCTTTAAAACTTCACAGCACTTGTTAGCTTTTTATCATACTAGTATAATAAAAAAAGGGCACAGAGCCTTCAGATGTTCAAGTTGATTGGACTTTTAAGGGGAAATGTAAGAATTATGGTTGGCCCTTATGCATATTCTATAGGAGACAGCTGATGGAAGGCAAAAGACTGGCATTGTTTCTTCCATTAGACAGAACAGAAAAAAATGAAATGGTTTCAGATCCAAATAGTTGGATTAAAGTATGCCAGGTGAGCCATCTGACCATAGCTAAGCACCAAAACCCTATTTTGTTTATCAGAGATAACAAATGTCTGCTACACACCCCTTGGAATCACTTAAGACAGCCAGCGTTCAGAGGCTCTGAAGATCACAGTGTTTCTATTCAGGTACCAAATAAAGATAAGAGTGTTTATCTGCTTTTGAACATTTTGGCCTAATTTGGCTTCCTCAGTTATGAATTATCTACAAATGATTTGTATCTCCATTTCCTCATCTTTAAAGTCTGGAGAGAGAGAGGTAGACTGAATAACCTTCACCTAACCACAAGAGTATATGCTGCAGTTCTAGAAGTACATGGGCAGAGGAACAGCCTAGGTAACACGGAGACTGGGCTTTCCTCAGCTCAAATGATAACACAGATTCCCTTTCCCCAAGAATGGGAATCAGGCGCAGGCTGTATTTCACGTCCATGCCATTTTCTCTCAAGGTAAGATCTTTCAAGAAGGGTCTGTATGGAAGCCTCAGTCCAAAGAAGCCTCAGCAGAGGAGAGATGGAAGACCTGCACAGCCCAGATGAAGTCTTCTGGAACAAAATTTTCTAGATTAAGGCATCAGTCCTGCAGCCTTTTGCACAGGACAGAGCTATTGCCTGACCAGAGGGAAATAATAAGGGAAAAAATATCTCCAAGGATTTTTCCTCCATTTTTGCCTCTACAGGATTTCTAGAGCAGGAATATTTCTGAGACATTTGAAAGAAAATTACAGTGTTCAAAAAAGTGCTCCTAGTGGTAATTTTGACAAAAATAAATTCATAATGTGAACAAATTATTTTTCTTCTTCTGTACTTGTTAAATATCAAAGTGCATTGTAGCTAGCAGGAATGAGCTAATATTTGTAATTAAAATTAATTATCTGGTATTTATATAGCAACTACTGCCCAAGTAACCACATATTTTAGTGTCTGTAATGGAAATGTTTGGAGTCTTAGCCAAACTACCATAGGACTAACAGATTAGCAAAAGAGACATGTCAATAAATTCTCATTTGGACAAAGATTGCTTTTGGTGCATGCCACAGAAACATAAAATAACAGAGAGTATAGGGACTGGAAGATCAATGCTAACTTTACAGCATCCATTTGCATACACTCACAGAAATCAGAAGAGATGTTAATTGGAACCTTGACTAGTCCATCTTGTGACTTGGGCCATAAACAACTCTCACAATTAATTGCACTGCGTCGTCCTCTTCTCAAGAGTATGTCTCCTTCATACACAACTATTTCACTACCTGGCAGATGAAGAAAATAAAGAACATACAAGGCACTGAGAAGGCAAATAGATGTGCAAAAGGGAGATGAGAGGTATACACCTAAGCAAGCAAGCTTTTGTACCTTTGGAAATTTCTTTCACTGAAGTTCATTTCCCAATAAGGTGAAAAGGGTTAGTAAATTAAGACTGGGTGAATCTAGCATTCACAATATGATAAGACTGGTCAGGTCTGCCTTACTTCCTTAATATTAATATAGATGTCATAGTGCAGCTGTAATCAAAGTCATGACTAAATATATTTTAGCTTAAGAAGCTTTGGGAGCCTTCAGGGTGGAAGGCTAAGTATTGTAAGTCATTGTTCTCTTCATTAGAGCTTGTGGAATTAAAGAAAAATCATAACTGACCTCTGTAAAAATGGGATGAATCATACAAAAGAAATGACTATTTTTATCATGCATATTGAATGCATGCAAGTTATTAATTTCCAGGTTAATTTGACAGAAGACATTGTGACATGCTCGTCAGTTCTGACACCAAAATACTTGGAATACATTTCTCACAGACAAGAGCCATTGGTTATTATGCCAAAAACGTGCAATAGTCTTGGGTACAGCAGCAGGGAAGTGTCTTAAATCACATAGGAAAGAAATCAAAATGAAAAGTATTCTGATTTGCTGAGGCTACATATGGAAAAGAACATTCCTTGTAGCAATTGCTCAATAAGTCTTCTTAATTTCTTTATCACAGCAGCATAAATAGTCACACTAAATGAGACTTTAAAACATATCTGAATTCTGTGAATTGTTTTCCACTGATGCTGGAAAACATTTTCAAAGAGAAAAATATACCAAATAATGAGAATGAGGTATAGAGAAGAAGTCCCACCAAAATCTACAGTTATTTATATAATAATTACAATCAAACTCACCTAAGTCATTGTTTCTTGTAGCTATCTGGGGGGAAAAAAAAAGCATATCTGTTAATACATGCTTATCTCCATAGCAGAAAATTTCTATCATGTAGAATCACAGCAGTAAAAGTTTGTAACTAATTTTAAGATCATCAGAGCAACTCAGCAGCAGCAATGTAAATTCTCAACATCTGAGAGCAGGGACGCACCTGGACAGGTTTACTTAGTGCAAAGCTATAGAGAAATGCTAAATGAGTTGGCAGAAGAAAGTACTTCATCTTCAAGTTTCCAAGATGATCTTCTCTGCTCTGCAGCTCAGTTCTCAAAGCTGTGGTTAGTTTACTTGGGGCAAGTTTTATGGGAAAGCTGCTGCTGTTTTTAACAAGTGTAACAAAATTAGATAACAAGAAGTATTCTCACAAAACAAACAAGCTGCGGGACCTCTCAAGAGAATTTCCAGGCTCTCATTTCTTATTTATCTTCAGAAAACAGAGGAAGTGGAGCAATAGGAAAGAAAATCCAGCAACCTTACAGTGACTCATCTTTAATTCTGTGAAGAACCCATGAGCTGCTGCAGGTCCCCTTGCTGCTGACCAAGGGACAGGATATCTGGTAGCAGTCTGTTTACAGCAAAACTCAATGTCAGGGAACTCTTTGATCCATCCACACTGACTACCTGTCCTAGAAACAAGTTAGCTTGCTGCCAGGAGCCACCCCGCTCTGCAGAGCCCATCTGTCAGCCCGTCCCCTCTGTGCAGAGCTCTCAGCCAGGCACTGCTGGCCAGGAGCACTGGAAATCCGTTGGAGCCACAGACAAATCTGATTGTTGGTTGAAATTGTTTTTCCAATACCGTATCTTGCAATATAATCATCACTGGCAGCGATCGTGTGTCTTTCTGGAGTCTACAAGTAAAAACCACCAGCTCCCAGAATTTTGGCTTCCCACCTTCTGGGAAGCCCTCCTTCCTTTGATGTCCAGGAATAGAAACAAGCCTAGAAAGGCAGGCTGAATCCTAGAAAACCCACACTGTAAGAGTAAGTTGCACAATGGGAATATTCATGTTGAAGCCGCACGAACACCACCATAGGCAGGCAGATGTTGTTTTCTCCTCCCAGCTTGAGCCCCTGCACAAATACCTGGGTGCTATAGAAAATCCTAAGGATTTTCTGCATCAAATCTTTAAGAAACAAGCAAGAAAACCTTTGGAATTGTCCGCAAAGGCAAAATTCAGAGGAATCTATGTGGTTCACAGCAGATCAAGATGGCAGAGGGTACCTTTCCAGATAGATGTATGGGCTGGTCCTTTGTTTTTAAGGAGTATTTGCTACAAAAATTTTAGCTGATATTATGTAAAGCTTTGCTACTAGTATTTTCATTTTACCCTACTAATAGTTTGTTCCTAAACTTTCTAAAATATTCCACATTTCTGTAACTTCCACAATTCATCTACAGTTACATTTCCATGTAGATTATACTGCAATAACAAGGTGCAGACATAAAGGACCACTTTTGCTTTGGCTGATAGGAGGATGAAGTTCAGAAGCCCTCATTAATTCATTACACCGGTAACCAGAGGTCCTCCCGTACAGTTCTGAGCAACCCGTGTGTCTATTCAAGATCAAGTTGAAACGAGAGACAGAGGGAGTCACAGGAGCACATTTCTGCTGCTACACATCACAAAATGACAGGGAAGAGAGAAGTTATTAGACAATAAAAGCAAGAGAACAAGACCAGATCACTGTGCAGAGCCTGGAGTTGGGTCACTCCAGGCATGCAGCAAGGAGGGACACAAGGGACCTCTGAAGTTCTGCCATGCAGATTTGCATATTCATTCCAGGGAAGGCTGCAATACCTTACTGACTCCAGTGGCAGACCACAGACCAGAGCAACCCTTGAGTCAGGAGATCTGTCCCATGGTTTAATTCATTTTCCTGACTGCCAGAAAGAATTGGGTATTTTTCAAGGCTAATTAATAGACCAAAGCCTCATATCACCTGATAACACGTTATCAGAAGTTGTCTCGTAGAGCAAATTTCCTTTTTGATGCTGCTTGTCTTATTGTTTGCTTTGATATTCTAGCACAATAATGTTCAGGTCTCAGTCTCATTATCTATCCAAATAATTTGATTACACAGCTGTAACTTGCATTCTTTCCCCTGTATGCTTTTTCTTGCACCGTCATTTGACATTTCTCATTCTTAGCCACACTGTCCTTGATCTGCCAGATGTTTTATCACTGCTGTTTGTTAGTAATTCCAATATGATGTTTATCACATTCTTAGTGATGCTTACTTAGTTTCACCTTCATTCCATGGCAGAGAACAAGCACTTCTTTCACTATGTAATCCAAGTCCCTCTTGGCATAATACTAAATGACAAAGGTAGACAAACCAGACACCTGTTGGTGTCTAAGTATAGGTTTTTTCCTAGCTCTGTATCAGTAATAGATATCATCAGAAGCAACAGGAATAGTAAGTCCAATGATCCTTTCATAACGAGAAAGTACAGAGGCCACTCTCCCTGGCTAAAGCATTAGAGTGTATGAACCTAAAGGGAAACAAAATTCAGGAGAGGGAAAGGCCATGTGATTGTCTAAGGATCCAGTGGAATATCACTCTAATGCTCAGTTCCTCAGCTATTTGCACAAAAGGTTATACAGACAATTGCTAGTGAACAAGAAGTTGGCTTAAATCAGCTGCGTGTTCACCTTAAGAAGCTTATTACTTTTCAAGAGGATTCACAGTTATCTCTACATGTTTAAACAGGCCAATCGTTCTTACTACATTAAGAGTCCTAATTTTTAAAGTCACAATAATAGAAAGTATTGCACTTACTACGTGACAGTTCTTTTTAAACCTGCTTTGTTTGACGCTGCATTTGGACAGAAACCAGATTCTGCTGAGGAGCATTTTAAAATAACTTTGTAGCCATTAAATGAAACTATTATACTACACTGTAACAGGCTGAAAAGAGTTAAATAATAAAAACATGCACAAAACTTCCTTGGTGTTTAAAATTATGTTATTTAACAGTTATCTGTTTACAGATATTGTGTCCTTCAGGATGCTAGGATTAGTGAAAGCATGCAATTCATGCCTCATTATTTACTGATTGGGAGAAGAAAATGAGCTTTCCTGCTTTCCAGTTGCCAGTCAGTTAATCAGTTTAGAATAATTAAATCATTGACCTTGATCAAGTGCAAAAAAAGTTTTGGCTCTTGCAGAAAAGGTCAAAATCACAAAAATAACATCTTGTAAATCTGGTCCCTCGTGCCCAGTCCTTACTTTGTCCCAGTTACCAGGCAGCAAAAGCAAATGTTTAATAGAAAAGGTTACTATCGAGCATAGTAGATTCTTGATACATAAACACTTGAATGCTGGTTTTAATATATTTAGTTGATTTTAGTGTAGGTTACTGTATCTTATGCCATAGCATATATTGACATATTTCCACATTTTAGGTACATTTTTATTTAAATGAAAGATTCATTCTTTAATGGAAAAAAATCTCCAGTGTAAATACTGAGATATGCTGAAATTCGTTTGAAATCAATGCATGTTTGGACTTTGTTCCCCCTAAACCACTCCTGCAGCAGTATGATCTCTGCTATTTTACCACCATTTATCTTTTACCTTTCCAGTGTCAGAATGATACCATAATGTTAGAAAGGAGAGGCACAAGTCCAAAGACTCTGCACTGGAGATAACTACAGGTGTCAGTGAGCCTCAACCTGAGATGATGGCTAGAAACAAGAATCAGCTGAAACTTTTACAGCTAATTTGGTTTTATCTGGTTTGCAGTAGCTGTAAGCTGAAGAGAACTTTACTATAGTTTTTGAACTTGATGCAAGGGGAAAGTCAGGTTCCTGGAGACAAGCTACAAAGGTTGGTTTCAGTATTTGAGTATCTAAGTACCCAAGGGCTGAGCCAGAGGGGACTGCGAGTATTTAAGTACGCAAGGGCTGAGCCAAAGCGGACTGTGAGTATTTAAGTACCACAAGGGCTGAGCCAGAGGGGACTGGCTGGTCTACAGCTTCTCTGGTTCTGATAAGACCTGATCCAAAACCAGTGTCCAACTGCAAACATGACCCTAATGCTTTGTTTTATTTACAAGTTGTTCAGGCACATAACAGAAGTCCTGATCTAATGCTGCTGTTCTCTAGTAGCTTGCCATTTGTGCGTGCTTCCAGAAAGTCAGGAACTCCTATCACCACTCACAGCCTGTTCACTCCTGTGATCCCTGTCACAGACCAGTAACTGCTTCCTGCAGAAAATGCTTGCAAGCATGAAGAGTCTGTCCCAAAATCCATGCTGAGAAGCAGTGCATCAGTTTTAGCCCAAACCATCTCAAAACTGTGTTTTAGCATCTGCAGCTTGTTACTTCATTATTCACCTTCTCCAGATAATTATAAATTATACATACAGATGCCACAATAGATTTCTGAGGTGCTCCGAGGGCCCATTAGGAAAATGAGCCATTTACCTGCACCATTTTCCCTAAAGGATTTTTAAACCTTAAGATTTATTTTATCAATGAATCCTCCTAAAAGCTTTTGAACAGCTCATACTGCAGAACCCAAATGCTCTTCTGGCTCTGCCCTAGCTCCACTTTAAGCTCACAACATAGGTCATTGCCCCTTTCCCTTGAAAGGGAACAAAGGCAAACGGGCCAGAGGGAAGCAGCAAGGAAAGGGGTACTCCATAAGGGGGGGGTCCTTAGGGGCTGCGACTACAGCAGTCCCACGGTACCCCAGCACAGCCCATTGACAAGGTGTTGAATCACACCCAGAGCCCATCCAGAAGCTGAAGGCAGAGACAAGACTAAAGACAAGGATACAACCTAGGTCCAAGGTCAAGCAAGGAGACCAAGACCAGCCTGAAGGTGCATCCTCCCACAACAGAGCCCAAGCAGGAGGTAAGGGTTAAAGGCCAGAGCTTAAATGGAGCCCCAGGCCGATGGGCAGAGGCCATGAGTAAAGGCCCCAGGTGAGGCCAGTCAGGAGCCATTAAGGTCTGTTGGCACCCTCCACCCTTAAAAGCTACAACATGTTGCAACAGCCTTCTCCCTTTCCCCTACCCCAGCGTGGACTATCCAGTGAACATAACTGCAGCTTAGATAACTGTATCTACTGGGTCATCACGGGCTTCTTCAGAGACCTCTAGGAGATTGTATTTCAGGCTCTGTGAAAGCTATGTTGACTCAGCCCCGACATATATTCATCCCCGAGTCTACTACTTCCATTTTTATTACATATTTCTTCCAACCCTGGGCATGGAAGAAACACAATCACTCATCCTGGATCCTTTTTAAAGTTTGATTGCACTTTCCGGTAGCTCTGGCGCTGTGGTGATTTAAGTGGCACTTACTGAGCTCACTCAGCAGCTGAGCAGTTTCATACGTGAGCTGCCTCTGAACTCCTGGGTGAGTGTCATCAGCTCCTAGCGAGTTGTTTCTGTTCATCGCACTGATTTGTGCTAAAACCCTTTCTTCTGAGTAATGGTATTTTCTCTGAGGTGTTCTTCCTGAAACTGAGATTTCCTCAGATCAATAACTGTAAGGAATGATCTGATCAGGAACATCCCTGTCCTGCTCCATAGCACAAGTCAACCTAAAGGAAGCACAGCTTTTCTGCAGTAATCTCATCTTCCTCTATTATATCTTGCTTATCTACTGATTCCATCAACTTTGCTAGATTTCCAGTTAAAAAAATAATATTATTATCTTTTTACCCATGTTATATGTTGCCACTTGTCAGAATTTACAGTGCTTTTTATTTTCACCATTCAGATATGACTTCTACTCTTTATTTCTGCTGCTCCCATGTCTAAGCATGACTGTTATCTTTTTACAATGTCTAGTATGTATTTTATTTCAAACTCAGATAATGATATTTTCTTGCCGTTTCCAAGTTTTCATCCTTTTAGTTGCTCCTTTTATCTAACTTCTTTGCTTTTAGGGAGTTACACTTTTTTAAGTGTCATGTTACCTCCATGCATTTTTTAGGTCTTTCTGTGCAACCAGAACTTGGAATTTATACAAACATGGAAACATACTTACATGTACATACGCATTTCTACAGCAGCTTTCATGGAAAGAAACCTGAAACCTTGCTAAGAAACAAAACTGGTTCCGTACATGAGAGACTAGTTTCAGATGAAATTTCTTAATAGCTAAGCATCAGGCCATTGGGCAAGAGCAAACATTTCTTTCATAAATCTGTCAGGATGAAGCTTCAGAAATAGACTAGGTTCAATTTCTCTGCCTGTTTGTAGGGACAGTGCATGTCTTGGGAATATACACTGCTAGGCTAAAAAAATGACATGAAAAATGTACAAGCAGGTAACAATGTTCTGTACTTTCTTAGCATGTCTCATTCAAAGTATTTTGAAAATACATTGAAATACCATACTGAAAAATGGGATGTTTAGCCACATGTCATGAATAAAGAAATTCAGATGCTGACTCATGAAAAAGCATATCCAGGACCTTTCAGTAGCAGAATGAGAACTAGAAGGCAGGAGTCCCACGTCGTCCCTCCCTGTGGGGATTGCTACACTTTCCTGACAAGTAATGTTTGGCAAAGGAACAGAGCTTCCAGTCTTCAAGTGTTCTCTTGCAAGCACTTACAAAGCAGTTGGGTGCTATTACCTCTGTTCTAGACAAGAAATTAAGGTCAGGTTTTCAAAGCTAATTGCTAAAGAGAAGCACCTTCAGCCACATTGAGGATTTGAAAGAAGCGTGCTAGTTCTCAGAAGCGCTTAAAACCTGCAGCTTTCACAGAGTTCAGAGATCTAGCTTTAAAAAGGTTGTGTTGAGGGAGTTGCTTAGCTTAGTGCAGGGGAAACTTTGTTAGAGTCAGTGTTTCTGTGGTTGATCTCTTTATACTTACTGATGAAGTACTTGGCCTTGAATCCCAAGGACTGCAGGTAGTAGTTGCTGTGGTGCTGGATTGCATGTAGTTAACAGCAGGGACTGAGTCTTTTGCACAGGATTTTCCCATACGATGGGAGAGGGCTGTGCTACTGTTGTAACTGACTGAATAATTGTCATTTTAGTCCTGAAAATTCTGAGTGAGAATACAGTATGTGCAGTGACGTCTGTCAGCATAAAAAAAGCACTGTGGGTGCTTGATAGTATACGTGCGCATGAGTAAAAGACTACAAGGACCCTTAAAGGCTACTTAGGCCAGCTTCTGCTGGCCCAGGTATTAATGTCATAGGTTAGCTTTTTTTAACTCAAAATTCACCCCCTTTTCCCCATCACACATGTGCTCTTCTTAGAATACTGTTTGGAAAAGTAGATTTTGTGAATCATATAGGTACTGATGGTTTATTCAGGGTTCATGGGAGAAGCTGGAGTCCAAGGAAACGTCACTAATGACCCAAAATATCCTTTCAAGTAAAGATTTGTGGTGAAGATGGATTGGAACAGGAAGCTCAGCTTGGAGTTAGGTGAGTAGCATATCACTACTACTAAACCAGCTCTATTCTGGTCACCATTGCTGACTTTTAAAGCACTGGTTTACCTGAGGGGATACAACTCTACAATGCTATAGTTCTAAGGTTGCCTTTTCTGAAATGAGAAAAATGTTGAGGGTACTGAGCTGTGTAGGATAGTTTTGAAAAGAGCAGTCTAGGTTGTCTTAGGCAAAATTATTGGATTTTCAATTAGAAAAAATCAGCTTGTGAGGCCATTTTTGTGGTCTCTAAGTATTCCTATCTTCTACCTCCCACAGAAAAATTAGGTGCTGAAATGGAGCTGAAGTGCCCAGAACAGAGAAGAAAAGGCATAAATGGTCAAAAAGCAAATTGATTTATGTTCTGCAAGAGGGATGTGTATTTCCAGGTGTGCTGGAGGAATGGGGCAATATGGAGGCAGAAGACAGTTTACTTGCCCCCAGGGAAAATGATAACGTTCTTTGCAAAAGCAAAGAAGAGATATTTAAGAGCTAGTATAACCACATTATCCTTCCTCAGTTTTGGGATATGTGTGTTTTCAACAGCTTAAGACCAGACATCATGTACTAGGAGAGCTTTCATGAAAATAAATATTTGAGGCCCTAATTTTATATCTCATCTGAAATGTGGAGTTTCCAGCCAAAAGTACTTCAAACACCAAGCTGTGAGTATCAGCTGGTTATAATTCACAGAGAAAAAGTGATATATTTAGTAATCAGTACAGTTTCTTCTATTAATCTTGACTATCTGAAAAATGCTTTTACACAGCTATTTTCCAGGTTTATGTTTGCTTTTGAAACCTGATGGGCTTACAGCATGTACAGGAGATATATGTGTTATAATCTTAATCCTGGAGACTCAGCAGTTAGACATGTAGCAGCTTGATTGAGTTTGGTTTATTGCATTGCTGGGATTTTATAATAACACAAATTCAAAGATTAGAGTTGCATTATCTCAGAAATCCCCAAACTGTGGCTTTTCAACTGCATATTGTTGGTCAGACATTCAAGAGCTGTTGCTGTGCTGGGTCCATGTCATGCAAGTAGCCCTATAGCCTGTGCTGGTACAGAAAATAATCTCTAGCTGCATTCTGGAGTCATACTGGATTCAACCTGCACATCTACTGCTACCTCATTTCTTAATAGGTTTGTGGGATTCTTGGAGAGGCATTGCTCCCTTTAGTGTGTTATCCATGCCCAGACTTCCTCTGCCTTGCCTCTCTGATGTTTATGAACAGCAGCTGATTTCTAGGCTCTTCTTTATCAGTTGAATGGATGAAGTAGGGAGAAAAAAAAAAAAAATCATTGAACAGGCAAATCTGAGACTCTGCTGTGGTATCTGAGTGCTGGTTGATATTAAAGTCAGGCATTTTAGATCCCAATATTGGGGGGGTGGGGTGGGGTGGTATTTCAGTTGGTCACTGTCTTTCACCCAGCTTCTGAAAAGGGGCTGAAACAGTTATATAAGGGCATATGGCTGTCTCCATCAGCTGAAGAACTGGATACCTTGTGAACAGTAAAATTAAAGCAGGGAAAGGATGAAGAGAAAAAGAAGGTGACAGGATAGGAGTCCGTTGTATCTGAACCTGTGCTTTGGGAAGGCTGTCTGCCAGCTGTGGGATTGCCACAGCATCTTTTGCAGTTCTGCTATGCAGAATTAGTACTTTCCCTGGATGCAGTTGCAGTGGAGAACTGGGACCTTACATCTTAAGTGTTTTGCTTTTTAAATAGTTCAGATATTTTTTCAACAGTTACTAGAATCCATATAACTTGCCCGTGCTTTCATCTCTAGGGCAACGCTACTCCCCTATCTCCACGGTAGCTCTACAGCAGGTAAGCCCAGGTCAACTTCTTTCCTTCTAGAGCTATAATTACCAAGGCACAGCCCATTAGTGGAGAATAATATGAAGGGTATGAAGGAGACGAAAGTTCCCTTTCTTGGCAGTAATGGTCCTACCACATTTCACTAGGATTAGAAAAAGGACTAATTGTACATGCTAATCCCCATATGCATGTGTAAAAGCATAAGTGCATGCATAAATGCAGAAGCAGAAAGTTTTGCATATGGGCACTGTCTCTTGCAAGTGCATAAGGATACAAATATTAACAAATATTTGCTCTGCAAGGGATTTTTAAGAGTGTATAAAATCTGTAACAGGAATTTAAACAGTCTGTGCAAAATACTTGTGTGGTTTTGTCATAAGGACAAGGTAGGAATCTCCTTCCCCCACCCCCTGCAATCCACTGCTGTGAGTTGGGTCTGAGATAGGACTGGATTCCTGTCAAAATGGTGGTTATGTATTATATCATCAGCTCTGAAGCATTGTTGTCACCCAGTTTGTGCAACTTCAATTAAATACTCATAAATAAAAGAAGGCACATCCTTTGACTGATGTACTGCCAGGCATTTTTTATATGCATGCCCCTGTCATTCCTGTTCACACAGCATCCCCAGTGCATGGTTTAATTCATGGTGAATTATTCCTTCTGTCGTGCAGCTTTTGCTCCAAGTCATTATCTGGGAGCCTCTGTTCTTACTAAAGTGAGACCAGCACCTAGAGAATGAAGGAAGGTCCTCTAGAGTTCATTTATCAACCAAAGACTAGAGCTGGCTCTAAACCTTAGCTATAAAAAGGGCGTCAGTCACCTATGGCAGCTAGCAATATCTGTGTTGGCCATAAACTGCAAAGGCTACATGTGGATTGCGTACTACACCAAATAAGGGTATGCATATCCCTGTTCCTCGTTTAGTACTAGTCATTCTGGGATTACAAATAGTTGGTTTGAAGAGTTCAACACCCTCTGGAACTAGATACCATTCCAGGTGCTGACATCTGCCCTAGCCTGACATAATAGGCAGTTTGAACACAGGTCCTGTGGAAGCTGTCTGTGTTTTTTTTTACAAAATTTTTGCCAAGTGATTGGACTTTCCCATCAATATTAATGTGTATTGTGAGCTGCTCTCAATGGAAACTTGTTTTGACCAGAAGCTGTTGAATGTAGGTAGTATTTAAAGCTACACAAAGTGTGCCTGTGTGAGAAGTGAAGCATTTCTGCCAGTTACTGTATCAACACAGTGACACTGACATTTCTCTTTTTGCTGTAGATTGCTAAGTAGGTAGTCTCCGCCTGTTTCACTAGGCAGTTCAACAACACTGTCACTATTCCAGAGGGTGTGTTGGAACATTAATACAGGTCTAACGTAGGGTAGTGGATGCTTTGTGGATCAGTGGTCAAGTTGGAAAGATGACCTGGAAGAGGCAGTAAGAGGGCACTATGTCAGGACAGGGGCATGTGGCTAAAGCTGCAGTGGACATGCAGATCTGGAATTAGTTTACAGCCCCAAGTGTACCTGTAGAGCTTAGAAGAGTTCACACAGTGCCCAGCAGAGAAACAAGCCATTGCTGTTAATCTCTCTTCTCTAGGAGTACTAATTTTTACACAACTGATTTATTGATCAAAGAGTAATGGGATCATTGCACTGGAACCTACCTGTCATTAGGAGAAATACTTATGCAGTCCTTTCCTGTTGTGCAGTCTAAAACCAGATACACGTCAAGATGTCATACTGGGGGATGGCCCCATCAAGCCTAATGCCTTTTTCCTAATGATCTGAGAGAAGAATCCACTGAGAGGACTGCTAACACTACATGAATCTCCTCTTTTGAGAGCAGGTACTTTAGGACATCGGTCTACTTTTGCAACACAATTTGTATAAAGCCATGTAACTGCGGTTAATCAAGACGTACATTTGCAAATGTTGGCAAGCATCTTAAATGTAGTGGTAGACACCTCTGCAGGTAGGGCTTTCTATTGGGATGCATTTCAGCCTAGCAGAACTGGGCTGTAAGACAAAATCCTTGGAAACTCAGAGCACAGACCCTTAATGCAGAAGGAACTAGAGAGCTGGTCGCAGAAGCCGCAAAGCTCCACCGACAGTATGTGGAAGCCACAGCTAACATCCCAAGTCTACCTGCTGCAGTGTCTCATTATGTTATTTCTCTCTGGTTCCCGCTACTAACAGCATGTAGAGGGAATGACGCTCCAGTTAATAATTTATAAGTGTCCAATATTGCTTAGCAGTTTAGTTGTGCACAGGGATCCCTATACAGAGACAATGAGCAGAGCAGAGGCCTGAGATACAGCATCTGAGGGGAGGAACTCTTACCAGTGAAAGGGCACCGGTGAGAGCCTGAGGAATGTCAGTGTTATCATCCTTGACTTCTTAACTGCTAGAAATATGGGTTACAAAGGCATGTTGGTTGGGCAGTAGTGCCTGCTGAAGCTACACCATGGGGGTAGTTCCAGAGTCCAAATGCTTCAAGTGAGAGCAGCCATAATTAACTCCTGGAGTGAATGTCAAGAACAGTATTTGTAGAGAAGGCCAAAAAATGAAGGAGAAAATCACCTTTCACATATTTACCACTGCAGTATATGGCCAGGAGATAAACTGGGAGAAGGTCTTTTTTAGGAGGTCTCCAAAGGTTCCTGATAGACATATGCAGGGTGGGATGAGTGGTCTAAAATACTGGATATTTAATGTATAGATAATGTCTTACATACAGTTAACCTACCACTGGCTGGATTGAAGGGCCTTGTTCTCCTTTGCCCACCATCTCTGTTTTAACAACCAGAAAAGAGAGGATTTTTGCTTCCTTCTCTTTTCCTCCTCTTCTCTGTTTTTTGGGACAGATTACTCACCTTTTCCCATCTGCAACTATGGGACAACTTAATTTAAAGGGATGTAAGTATGTGCATGTGTGTGCAGTGGTGGCAAGATGGGAGAAAGAAGAGTGTTTCACAGGAAAAATAGGGGAAGGGAAAATTTCACCTACTCCAAAAGCAGCTCAAAAACTCAGCAGAAGGTTAACCAGGCCAATATTTAATTAATCCTTAACACTGTAAGGTACAATTTATGCTGGAATAAAAGTCTAACTTAGTTCAGTGCCACTAATATTCTTTCTGGACGACATCCTGAGCTTGGAGGCTGCTGGTTGACTTTTCATCCCTGTTGTTATCAATGTTGAGAAGAAACTTTACTCTAGGCAGGGGAGATGACAAAATGGATAATAAATTCATTAAAGGATTCTGGCCAGAAGCACTGGTTAAAGGAAACACCATAACTTTGAAGCATTATCAAGTCAATGTCTCCTTCCTGTAAAAGAATTTACTGCCTGTGTAGGTGGAAAAAAATACTTAAAGAAAAAAAAAGGTCAACAATACTCTGAAAAGAGAGGCACCCACATATGAATTCTATTGTTCATGATAGGAGTGAAATATTATCTAGAGCCTTGTTCTGGCATCGTGAGAACAAATCACTGGTGATTCCAAATGTCAGCAGAATCTACTAGCAGAGCTTTGCTGTCTGTACAGTTCAGAGTCATTGGCATGAATTCGAAGTAAAAATTAATCTGAACATTTCTGAAGTCTGGGAAGCCCATATGTGAATCCAGTTATGTATCCTGGCATTTTGGCAGAGACAGTTTTCTATTGCAAGACTTTGAAGCCTACATAAAAAAAATAAATTGCCTTTGTGCTCTATAACTCAAGGCATATGAAATACAGCAGCTTTGTTTAAGTGAACCCAAAAGTTCAAACTCACTTATTTTCACTTTTTCCCCCTCATTAAAATTATCAAAACCTGCTTTATTTGCCAAATACGTGGCTTTTTATGAAATGCAGCTTCCAGTTGCTTTTAAGGCTGGATTTTTCAGTTAATCTCATCTGAGTTTTAATTTTGGAAACATATAAGCATAGATACTTTCACAGTTTATTTGGTATAAAGTGCTTTCAAATCTTTTTTTCTCAATGATGCAAAGCTAACCATAGAGTATGTGAACAAACTTACTACCTTTATTGAATTTTAAAATTAAACTAAAATTAGTATCTTCTTCACTCTCAAAGAACACAAATTCTAATAAAAAGAGTGAAACTGTGAACTCCAGACAAAAAAACCCTCTTGACCAGTTTGAGAATTAAGGCAGATGGGGTATCTGATATATTGCTATCAAACTGAAGCAAAAGACTAGCCCTATGGAAATTAGTAGGAATTTTGTATGACTTCAGTGATGAAAGGATTTTATTCCCTGAATGGTCCTATAACTATTATCTAATGAGCAGGAGGTGCAATTATTATAGTTATGCTTCCATAATGGCTATTCTTACTTGATCATTTATGCTACCCTTCCAGGTGGTAGCATTTTCTACCTGGTGTGTACTGTGTTTGTAGGGATGTGCATGATATAAGATGCATGGCAGGTGAAAAATCAGGCTCTAAGAATCCTTGGTTGCCAACAGTATGCCCTTTCTTATACAACCCATTTTGTAAAAAATCTCTCTAGAAGATGCCATCATCTGTTGGTGGAAGTGCTTTGGCCATTTAATATAAGCATCATGAAATACTGCCTGCCATAGTGTAATAGAAACTCATTCTTTCTTGGTGCTCTGAGAACAAGCGGTCCATGGTCATAGTTCAGTGCCTCCTCATATCATCTTTGTTATATTTATTTTTTTGTCATGTAACAGTTTGTGAAAGACTCTGTCACAGGCATTAAACAGCTAGCCTCATTTAACAACACTCCTTCAAAGAACTTTAAAGAAACACAACAAAGAACCAAAAATAATGACGCAGTAAGTCAAGCTGAGATTTGGAGTCCAGGATTTTACACAATTGAGCAAAACCCATTTGCATTCAGAGAAGTGGGCAGACTGGTTACAGTACAGATCTAGAAGGTAATGGGTAAGAGCTGTATCCCTGTGCAGAAGTATCTTTAATAAAGAGATTTGAAGTGGGTTTTATATAAGAACTTTCCCAGTAAGAGGGAAAAAACCCCACAGACTAAAGCTGAAGTACCATTTGTAATCCGAAGCAGCAATATGTACAGAGTTCTTTTCATATATCTACTTGATAGGCTAGGTGATTTCAGCTTAGTAAGAGAGCTGATATATTTTTCTTTCTATTACTGCCATTTTTCAGTATTGTATAAATCACATCTTTCTAGTTTTGCTTAGGGCTCCCCTGTAAGAATACTACTTTTATATTTAACATGCCCAAACCTGTTAGTAATGTAACACCACCAAATGAGGGGGAAAAGGGGAATTAAAAACATTATGAAAGCAAAGGTCAATCACAAGTAGTTTTCCAGCTTATTTTTAACACTTACGGTAAGAAAGGAGAATGTAGTATTACAGTCATCAACAGTAAAAATTACTTACAAGAGACAAATCTGTCAATGACTTTGTTATTTTGCTCTCCCATCGACAGGGAAGCTGAGATGCAGAATAGGAGAATTAGGTCTATCAAGTTCTTTGCCAGCAGGATAGTCTACTACACTGTTCTGCAAATACCTTTTAAACTTTCTTGGTAGTTCACAGTGGAGCTACTGCACTGTCTCTTCATGCATGCATGAGATGTGACTATAAGCAAAAAACTTGGAGAAACAATGAACCCTAGATCACAAATGACAGGCCTCTCAAGCTGCGTGCAATATCCATGAAGAGAACAGCTTTGAGAGTTAAAATAATTTATTCTTAACAGTTGTTATCTGTAAGGTGGAAAGAAGTTCACTATTTTAATGAACATTTCTCAGTGTCTGGTCTTTATATTTTGCCTTTCAGCTCAGATGGTGAAAACAGCTAGTTAAATCTGTGTTCCCCTTGCCAACTTTTCATTCTGTTCTCAGTAAGGCTTAAGACATGCACATATACCACCCAGGGATATCGTTTGGGCTGTATAGTCTTCATCCTTCCTATTATTACCAAATGATGCGGCATCAGTGTTCAGTCATGAGTATGTTTTAATGCACATTACCCTTACCCTTCTTATGAGGTATTTTATTAAACAGATCCATTCTATAGCATAGATGTTGAAAAGACATTGGCAGAAAGATACTTCCTTATTTTTAGATTTCAAATGCTCTCAAATCTCACTGTTGCTTGCATTAATTTGTGCAGCACTACTGTTGTAAGTATCCATTTTTAATAGTCTACTGTCACCAAATCTGCTTTAAACATGAGGAGCGTAATGGATTACTTAGAAATGTCAAAATCTCTTCCTTTCCATCTGCAAGATCCAGAAGTCTTATGTACAAAGCTAGGCAATAATATATCAAATCCAGCTATAACTAATTTCAGAAACTATTAATAAATCTCCTATTGTTTCCATCCCCTAAACAGGCATTCAAGAATATGCTGGTCACTTGGCTATGCTTGATTCCATTCCCCTTCTTGATACCTCTCCTCTTTCCTGATAAAAAGAGACTTCTCTCTGCCCGGGGAAACCATGGCTTAGCTTTATTTCATGCAACACTGAGCCATTTTTGGCTTTTAAACATACCCATACACCTTGCACCTAACACTAAAATGCCATGTGAAACACTGAAATCCGCACAGAGGAAAAACCGCTATTGCATGTGAGCTTTCGGCATTCCAAATTCTTCAGTTTGAGTGCCATGGGCTCCTCTCAGGAGAGGGCAGGTAGAGACCTGTGGACCTCTGAATGTTCCTTTCTACAGCTGTGAATCATGGCCTCCAGTGACACAGCTGAACCACAAGATTGTCTATGCTTTGTTATACCATTAGGATTTACTGGTGTTTTAAAATTAATAGGGACATGTATTTAAAAGGAGTCAGTTCCTAAATTACGCTGTTACCAGTCCAGGATGTAAGAGACTGATGCTCCTTGCCCAGCCACACGTTTTCTGTGGCATCCGATACTTCATTCAGATTCCAATGTATGGTGGTGTTCAGGCAACTGACTGCTGTAGGTATGTAACTTCCCTCAGTTTAGTCACCTTCATGCCTTCAAAAATCTGAATTACATTCTCGGAGAGAATTTTATGAATTCTCTGCTGGAATTGGGAGTGTTCTCCGATATCCGGCTACCCAATGCAATAAGTACCTCCCTACCTTCCAGGGATGTTGTAAGGGTCAAGTTAGGAAAGAGAGAATCAAATGCTGCTGTACTGACAGCTATATAAGACTATAAAACATACAAATTCAGGGTAGTTATCTGTCGTGGTTTAACCCCAGCTGGCAACTAAGACCCACACAGCTGCTCGCTCACTCACCCCCGGTAGGATGGGGGTGAGAATCAGAAAAGTGAGAAAACTCGTGGGCTGAGATAAAGACACTGTAATAGGTAAAGCAAAAGCTGCGCATGCAAGCAAGGCAAAAGAAGGAACTCATTCCCCACTTCCCACGGGCAGGCAGGTGTTCAGCCATCTCCAGGACAGCAGGGCTCCATCACGCCTAACAGTTACTTGGGACAACAAATGCCATCACTCCGAATGTCCCCCTCTTCCTTCTTCCCCCAGCTTTATATGATGAGCATGACATTGTATGGTCTGGAATATCCCTTGGGTCAGTTGGGGTCAGCTGTCCCGGCTGTGTCCCCTCCCAACTCCTTGTGCCCCCCCAGCCCGCCCGCTGGTGGGGTGGGGTGAGGAGCAGAAAAGCCCTTGGCTCTGTGTAAGCGCTGCTCAGCAGTACCTAAAACACCCCTGGGTTGTCAATACTGGTTTGATCACAAATCCAAAACATAGCCCCATACCAGCTACTGTGAAGAAAATTAACTCTTTCCCAGCTAAAACCAGTACGTTATCTCAATACATGAGTCCTTCACCAAGACGAAGCATGAGGAAAGGTTACTGCTTACGTTTTTGCAAAGTTGTGGCTAATTTCTTTGCTGGGTGTTCTTGGGATGCTTGATAAGGGCAGTGGCCAATTTATTTTCTCAAGATAAGGGAGAATTTTTTGATCTGGAACAGAGAGATCTGGAGGAGTTGTAAATGCTACAGTCATTACTAATCAGCAGCTTCATTGTCTGGAAATAATTTCTTTTCTACCAGGACCCTTTAGCACATGAGCCAGCTACTGCCACCATATCGTGACTACCTGTTACAATGAATTATTACTGTTTATTGTTTTCCTGTCTTATATCACATGGTACTTGCATTTATTTTATGCTGCATTATCCTTTTTAACAGCAGGAAATGTGAAGGCTGTTCAAATGCCACACAGGGCAAGTACGTGACATAGGAAACTAGGGATGAAAAGACCATGGAGGTAAACAGGGTAACAAGACAGGGCAATTCTGCTTAATGATGCCAGTCGCCTGCAGTCAGGTGGCTAGTATGGAAAAGTGAAATAGAACATTGCAGCCGTATAATATGGCATCAGTTATCTCTATTTTAATGCTTCAGTCCCCTGAATGCTTTACAATGATCATTAATTATCTCAAGATGTTGATCAGACTCCAAGCCAGTGTCTGGTCATCAGCATAGGCAAAAAATGCTGAAATCTCATCTCCTGAAGTTAGCTTACATGACAGGGAGATGCCATTATGTTATGCTGTACCCAAGGAGTGTGCTTTCTACTCTACACAGCAAAAATTATGCCCGAATATCGCTCTTACTTGCACACACTCACCCCTACACAAAGAATGGTAACTTTTATGAAACTGTCTTTCTTTTTCTTGTAAAAAGTTGTTTAGGAATGTACTGTGACCAAATCTGAAAGTCAAAATATTTTTCCACTGGTTTCAACACCTTGAAGAAAATGATAAGTGAACCATGCTTTAGTCATTTTAAGGTGTTTGAGATTCTCAGCCTTCACTGAAAATTCTAGGTAGGTAAATCTCCTAGAGTGGCCCGTTCTTCAGGAAGGCTGGGAAGAGAATTTCTGCATTATAAAGACATCACTTTTAACTGACAGACAGTAGAGTTTAACTATGGAAATACCTATACTAGCCATTTTGCTTCAATAAAGACACACTTTTAAGGTGAATCTCACCAGAGCAGGCTTGGAGTTTGTTAACTGGATTAAATCCTTTTAGATGAAACTAAATTGGAAAAACTTATTCCAGGTGCACAGTTGTTAGTCATTAACGGGCATTCAGTCACAAGTATTAGAGCTTGTTCAAAGCAATCAGCCCTTGAAATATGTCTAATAAGAACCTAGCGTCCTCAGCACCAGTTGTTTCACTGAACAAAGTCATACCCTGTGAGCTGCACTATCTACTAGTGTGTACATAGCCTGCGTTGCATAATTTTTTGTTAGGGAATACTTTTGGTAGCTGCTGAAATAGTTTCAGGAATAAAGGACTTCCTGTGCCTAGCATAAAGTAAACAACTTATTATTTCCCGTTCTTTTTTTTTTTTCCCTTAGTTTTGTCTATCATCCAGAATATTCTGATTTTTCAGCTGGAACATTCTTTGCATGTTCTACAGACGTCGCAAACATGACAATCTAATGTTAACTTGTTTAAAAGATTGCACATATTTTATTTTAGGCTTAGGAACTTCCTGAGAAATCATGTTATGTTCATCTGAAATTTTGAATTTTAGATGTAGAAAGCTGCATTATTTTGAACTTCACTAGAATGACTCATTTTACCTTGATGAGGGAAAAGACAGTTTACTCTTTAAGCCTTTATAATTTAGGCAATATTCTTTTATTGAGAATTGGGCTAAATTTACATGTTAAACTCAACACAAACATTATATGAACTTCTTTGTACTCACCATCTGACTAGAACATAAATATGGCTTTCTATTATGCAATTAAAAATCTAATACAATCTAATTCTACTAATATTATTGACAAGATTATTTTATATAAATTTTGCTGTATAGTGTGTTGAGGAGAGGATTTATATTTTGGTTATTAGTATTATATATACAATACATAGGGTAATATCTCACACACACATAGTAGGGTGTGCTTATATATGCACACATACATATATGTGCATGTCTGTAGAAATTAGTGTGGTCTGTGAAAACTTCCCTGCATTCACTGGCTTCCACTACTGGTCTTCTGAGAAGATTCACATGCTTGAAGTGAAGTATGTGTATATGTGGAGAAGAAATTGTAAATTCTGCTATAAAAATCTGTGCCGGGAAAGGGTTGCAGAGTACTTCCTCTGAGAAGTGATCCAGAAAATGATTTAAGGCACAGCTATGTTGTGAGAAGCAAAGGAAAGGGGTCTTTCTAGTTGTTACCCCATGTGGGGCGAGGGAATTACTTTGGTGTCTTTCAAGAGTTTCTTATTTAACTGAAAAATGAAAACTAGTCTTACGGTACCACTCTACTCTCCAAAGAGGTTCTGCAGATTAGAAAAGACAGTATGAAACAAAAAAAAAATTAACTGCTTTTCCTTCACTGTGCACTGAGAAAAGGCATTTCTAGCCTTTAAACTAGCACATTTTTCCTTTTATAGTTTCTGGCTAAATAGGGTCCACTGTACTGAAGAATGATTTAGGAAACATACATGGCTGCCAAGGGCATATTCTTTAGAAAGAAATTGCAAAGTTTCTCAGTCAAGGGGTAAAAAAAGGGAACAAAAGCAATCTTTCTTCTTTTGGATTCAACCACTGGTTGAGTTGTAGTTAGGTTCTCTATGTAACATATAAACTTAATATTTACTTGTGCAGTAATATTAAATCAGAGAAAATTGAACTCTCATCACCATCATTTCCTTAATGTTGCTTTCTCTCCCGATTCCAGTAATCATTACTTCAAACCACCCTTCTTTTTGTTTTGCTTTGTCTGGCTTCACTCATGTCATCAAACCATTTTAACACCCTCCTATCCACGTGTGTGATTGTGCCCGATGGTAGTTTTAAAGCAATACATGAGAAAGAAAACCTTACAGACCGAAGGCTATTTCCAGATTCTCTTTTTATCTTCGCCACCAAACCGTACACCCTCAGGTGAAGAAGCAGCAGCAGCGGGCACAGCCCCAACGGGCCGGAGACATGCTACATTGGCCGAGGATAATGCGAGAAGAGGGCTAGGAAGCCCCAATCCCCCCTAATAATTCAGTTCTTGACTAGAATCGATTAAATAACAGCAAGCATACAGCGAGGACAGAGCCCCGAGAAGAGGCTCCTCATCTTGGCCAAACTTGTTTGACTACGGCTGGGTCAATTCATCTCCCTTTGCAGCATTCCCATCAGGTATACAATGGAAATGTGAGGCGGTGAATACGTTACAATTTGCAAAGCACTTTAACGTCAAATGTCAGGAAGGGTTTTTTACTATAGCGCGGCTGGCGGGGTCTCTCGGCGAAGGCTGCCCGGAGGCCTGGCTTCGCCGGAACCCCTCGGCTCTGAATCTCTCGGAGCATTACTAAAAGCCCCACGCAAGCTCCCGCGGCCGCCGCCCCCGGCAAGACGAGGCCTCGGCGCTAAGATCCACCGTGAGGAGAACGAGACAGGCTGCCCGCCGCCAGCGCCCCCCGCCAAAATGGCGGCCCCTGACCCCCGCGCTTCCTCTTCCGGCCGGGGTTGCCATGGCGCTGCCCCCCCCCCCCCATCATCTCCTCGGCCCAGCCTCCCCCCCTCCCGCCGGTGTGTGTTTACATCGGGCAGGAGGAGCCGGAGCCCGAGCGCCGGGGGAGACGGGGACGCAGCCGACGGCGACGGCCGCCCGCCCTCCATCCCCGCCGGGCGGTGCTGCGGGAGAGGCGGCATGAAGGTGATGCTGGCGGCTGTCACCGGGGCTGGGGGTTCCTGCTGGCGGGGGGTCGGCTGGGCCGCGGCCGGCGGCTCCCGGTAACTGTGAGGGGGCGAGGGGTAGGGGCCGGGCCGGTGTAACGGGGCCGGGCCCGAAGCGGTAAACCGGCGGCGGGAGGTGGTGGCCGTTCGGTCTCGTAACGAAGTACAACTTCCAGAAGCTTCTAACTTCGTGGGGGATGCGGTACCGCTTCTTGGAACCGTCACCCGAGAAAGATTTCCCCCCTTCCTCCATTAAAACCCGGATTGTTTCCTGCCGTGACGGGAAGGGAGCAGCGTGGGAGCCGGCGGAGGCTGCCCGCGTCCCTTCTGGGCTTGTGTCTCTTCTCTGTAGAGAAATTGTCCTGCTTTCCCCGGGCTTCTTCCCTCACGCACATAATCTTGTGGGCAGTTTTACCCCCGCCTTCCCCTCAGCAGCCGTGGGGTTTCACGCTGTGGGTACGCTACCGGGAGTAGCTCCGGCGCTCACCCGTGCTGCTTCCCCCGCGGGCCCCTCCGAGAACGTGGAGGAGACGGTCACCTTCCTCCTCGGTTCGCTGTGGAAAAGTGTTAGGATCGAAATGGGCTGACCTGGGCCGGCTGGCAGCTTCGGTGCCGTGGGAGAGGCGGACGCCGAGGCTGGCCGGGCTATGAAAGTAGTAATTTACTAGTTCTCAGTTGAGAGGTTGTCTCTCCGGTTGTGTGGGTTCGGAGTCAGCAGTGCTGTGGTATTGGTTTTTTCCTCCCGTTACATGCTGTCATATCTCTTTAATTTGCAGGTGTATGACTTTTGAAATGGTTCCCTCTCCTTATTCAGCCTGAAACACGAGGCACACCAGGCCTGTCTCCTGAATTTGTCTAGCAGCAAAAAAAAATTATTGATCAGCTAGATTGTAAGCTCTCTGAGGCAGAAACTGTTTGTAGCTGTGGTCTATACCTATCCCGATGGAGAAATTTGGCTCAGGCCTTCCTCCAAGCCTCTGAGTGAGTGAGTATGTGTTAGAAGTTCCCCAGCTTGTGCAGGTTTTGGGTCCTGGGCAGTGCGTGTGTGCCGGTCACTCAGGTTAACAACCATCTCTTTGTAAAAGGGGCTCTCAATGACCAGTGTCATTGCTGACAGATGGAAGAAAAGGGACAGTTTCCTAGTACATGAAATAAATATTTATTAAAAGAATGTTTCTCTCTATGCACTGTTATTTTTTTGTCTTGCATTTGTTCAAAGCCTGATAGTAAAGAGTAATTTTTTTTTTTCTTCTTTCTATCTGAATGCTTGTTAGTTCAAATAGTGTGGGATAACAAAAAATATGTATGAGGCAGTTATTGGTAAACAGTGCTATGGCTCTGGGTGAGTAGTTGACTTATATGGCAAAACAAAAACCTCAGAGTGCTGGCTGAACGGTACATCCAGCTTGAGGCCAAAACTGAAAAGATTTCCTTCAGCTTCTGTTTTATTGCATGCAGAGTAAACCGCTGATTATTCTTGCTAAGCCCATTACTTCTGCCGAATTCCTCTTTTGCCCCACTGGATGCTTGTGGCTATTTTAGATGGGCTCACTCAAAATACAGCAAGATGTGAGTGGAGTCATGTTCTGATTGCAAGGAAAATGTGTGTGTTTGGGGGGAGAGTATTTTTTTCTCTTTTAACCAATCCTTTATCAGGTATAAGCACTGTGTAGATCTTTTCAGTATAAAAGGGTTCACAGCTTTCTCTCTGACAGGGTAATTTCTTTCCGTGTATACTTCTTTCCATATGTGCCACCTTTTGCTGTAGCAGTTGCCTCAGTTTCCTCTATATAAGATCATTGCAAATGCATGATTTAAAGTCTTAAGCCGAGTTGGGGGGGGGTGGAATCAAATTTTTAATTAACAAGTGGAATGCATCAAAGTGTACACAGTTTTTTACCTCTTAACAGGGGGAAGAAAGGTGTATGTGTTATGTGGGAGCTGGATGTATATCCCTTTTATGGACTTAATCACAAATAGTGCAGTGTGACTTTAAAACAAAGTTGTTGATCATTGCAGGAAATACATCAGAACCAAGCTTTTTGAAAATTCATCTTGCCTGTTTCTCCCCTAATTGTTGTTACTTCTTGGGAAATACACTTGAGTTTGTGTATTTTTAGCAGTATTGGTTTTGAGCCTTTCTCATTGATGCTGGTTGGCAGGTTGCTGAGAAGGCAGGGCTGTCTAAAACAAGTTAATGCTAGTGTGTATAAAGATGGTCTGCCTACTTACAGGAGGGAAGATGCAGGTGAAGAGAAGTGATAACATCAGGGGAGTTCTGCTGTGGAAGTCATCCTTTCGGGATCCATCGTCTGATTGCTGCTGAGGAAACAGAAGTTCGATGTATTTTAAGTCAAATAGCATAAGTATCCTATTAAAAAGGTAGAGTGAAATAAAGTAGTGAGGCAAAGTCATGATTTAAAACTTGAGGCGTTGAAGCTGGATTGGATTCCAGGTGGTCTGTACGTGTACTTTTCTTCTGTTCCCATCTCTTTCAAGCAATGGCAGTGCTGAAAGATGGTATCGCTGGGCCCTTTCAGGCGATGCAAAATATAAAACTGGTTGAGGCAATCAGCTTGAAAGTGGATCATTGCTATATATAGGAATAAATAAGTGATATGTTTTGAATACACCAAGAGCATTTGCTTTCCTTCAAGGGCAGATCATCCTGATGGCAAGGAAATATATCTTTTCGGGCTGCACTGGGAGCCTGGGTAACAGGTCTGTCAGGTGGGGAGGGCAGTTTCATTCATTAGGAAGTGGAGAATTGTGGGGACGTGACCGAATCCCCACCTGACCATCACACTGTCAGCCACCAATTACTGTCCCACGATACAGTATGTTTCCAGTATTCTTCTGCTGTTGCTAAACGCTGGATTTCTCAGGTCTTAGGCAACACTGGAGAATGTGCTTGCGTCCTTGCTAACAGAACCTCTTCACGCCTTATCTTCAACCAGTAAATGAATTGGGGCATTACGATAGTCCCTGATGGCTACCTGGTATGGTTGCTCCTGCAGTGACTGCTTCAAAACTGCTCCTGTCACTGCTCTAACTTAAATGCAAAATCAGAGGAATGAAAGGCATTGAGAGTGTCAGGTTGTACTGAAGTTCTTGTCTGGGGAAGTAAGCCCAAGATGTGATTTCAGTTAAGTAGTTGCTCCCCTTTTTATTGAATTTAAGTGATTCTCCAAAGCAGAATGAGATCTTGTGGTGCTTTGGCATATGCTCACATTTAAGTTATTTATTTTGGGATAAGACAAGTGTCATAAATGTGAGATTCTTCTTTGAGAAACTTATAGCTATATTTAAGAGAATGAATGTGAATTTATTGCCTATAGTTGTTCTGTTTTTCTGACTGCCTGTGATATTTGATGTTGGCAGATGAATCCTAGAGATTAGACAAAGGCAAGGTATTTTGAAGATGAAGCATCAAAAGTTATGGAAAACCTAAGTAAATATTTCTCTTGCTTGTATTTACAGACAGCACTGTTCCTGAAGGATGTCATGGATTGTCCTGTTGAAACTTGGTGTATATGTAACTTTTTTCTTTTTTTACATGTCTTTGATCCTGTTTAGCAGGGCTCTTGACAGTTGAAGTGAAAAGTACTTGGGAAGGGAACGGCTTATAATATGGAGACAAAAGGTATTGCTTTCTATGGAGTATATAGTAATCTTTTTTTTTCTGGCATGTAGTCTTAAATTTGTTATAGGAAGCAGGAGGAAAGTGCATGTAAGTGATAGTGTAAAAGGGAACATGGACTGTATATTCTGTAGATAATTCTGACTTAAATATTTGCCTACCACTGGTCACATCTGGTTTTCTTTATTGGTGAACTGCCTTACAAATTTTCTGGTGGCTTTCTTTTCCCAGAGTGGGAAGAGGTTGCATGCCTTCAAAGTTCTGGGCAAGGTACACGCTTACATTGGTGAGGGCAGTAGTAGAGTTCTTAAGCAGTTTCTTCAGAAGAAATGTTGTTGCTGGTTGAACTTATTGAAAGTCACAGAAGTGTCTTGCGCTTGTGTTAGCCAGTCATACAATCTTAACACTTCTGCAGAGCTGCCTAAGGTCTAGTGCAATTCTTGGTCTTCCTTTCAATCTAAAAAAATCATTTTGGAGGGAGAGCCTGTGCACCTTGCAGATCCTCAAAAGTAAAAGGCAGCCATTACCAAAAGCTATTGCTGCCAGAATGAATTTTTACTTTTGTGTTGCTTGCATTCATAATGATCAAATGTTTTCTCTATCTGATGGTTGTTTAGTTACTGAGTGAAGTAACTCTGCTTGGAATCTTGTATGCAGCAAGCTGTGATCTTACTTGCACTTCTCGCAGTTAGTTTGGAAGAAAATGAGACCTCTATGAAGATAAAAGGGGCATTATTGCTGGCAGTTCTTCTGGCTGTCAACTTTAAGGCATGCAGGCTAGGTGTGAAATTGGAGAGCTTGATAGTACTAGAAGATGTAGTGTGTGTTCTGTAGAGTAAGTAAATATTTTATCTGAAATGTTTCTCCTTTAAAACAGTACAACAATAAATGCATAGAACAACAAACAATACTGATCTAAAAGAGCTCTGATCTGAGTTCAGAACTTATTTGTAGGGAAGGAAATACTTGACTACCTAGCCATCAACAAAATCAATTTAAAATTTGTGTGATAAATACATCATATTACAGTTTCCCAGCTAATTCAGAAATGTTTGATGTTTTGCAGAAAATGCATTTTGAAATCCTAACAAAATAAGGAACAGAAATAAGTTCTGTATTGAATAAAATATTTTATATTTATCATCAATTTCTGGCATTTAAATGGCTATTGGTGCTTCTGGAACAAATTCTTAACATCAAATGGATTTATAGCTTTTTTTTTTCTTTTTTTGGTCTAATTTAAAAAAAAAGGAAGTTAAGATTTTGGCAAGACCCCTTGTGTTTCAAACTGTTCCAGTGACGCATGTTGTGACTGTCTTTTGAGGTGGAGTGCTCATGTTTTTCAAGCTGGGTACATGCTTATGTACTTTGAATTCAAGTTTTCTTGTAGAAATTACTATGTTGTAGCTGTAAGAGCCCTTGAAAAAAATTAATTAAATTCAACTCATTAAAGCTAAAACAGTAGTTGTGCACTTTTGGGGAAATAAATGCATGGAAGTCAGGTAATTCAAGTAGGTTATATGAAACTACTGCTGTTACAGAATACTGCTTAATGCATCCTTCCATGGATTTTCTTTTTTTTTCTTTTGTTTTTTTTTTTTTTTTAAATCATGACCCTACTGAGAATAATGGAAAGGGTACTACTTTTGAAGTCTCTAGCATGGTTAAGAAAATCTTAATGACATCTGTCATATAGGCCTATATTGTTAAGCAAAGGACTTCTCATTTTTATTTCAGACAAATTTCTCATGCTGTCTGCAGCTTTCTAGAGTGCTACTTCCACATTTCGTTAGGAAAATGGAAAATATTTTTTCTGCAGAGTGCATTATCTCATTTCTTTAGTCTGAGTAAAACTGGCACTAATCATTAAATCCACCTGTCAAGGACCAGGCTGGAAAAAATACATTTATACTACATTTGCTAATCGTAGTTATGTAGAAAGTACAATAAAACTGCAGGGCATTAAGTCTTATTATTGCTTGCTTTTGGTTCATCAGCTCAACTGTCCAAGTGAATTTTTTGTCCCTGAAGTCTTTGTTGACAGGCAGTGAATGACTGACAGGGTGTAGAAAGGCTTCTTTCCTCTGAAATTACTTAAATCAGTGAGTGGTCAGTTATCAATATGAGTTAATTGATATTTTTGAGAGATCATTATTAGTAACTATTTAATTGCTTTCAGATTGGTTTGCTGTGATGCAGGGTCATGCTTTGGTCCTGCATCATCTGTGTTGTACTCCTCTCTGTTTCAGAGTCTGTTAGGTGTTTCCATAAAGACTGTTTTTCCTATGTATTAGCCCGCCCTCAACTTTAACAATTGCTAATGTTTGAGTTATGCTGCGCAATGACACTGCCTTCATGTAACTTCTTTTTTTCCAAACAAATGCTATTCAGCACAGTCAGTTTTTGCATAGGAACAGTGTCCTGGACATGGCATGCCCTTCCTTGTGGAGGCAGTAGTTTAGACTAGAATTGACAGGAAATTATGCAGCCTGTTTCAAGGTAAGTTTTCAGCCTTTACAGTGCTACATGGTATCCTTTTGATAATTACACTGGTTAACTGCTCAGAGGGAGGAGTGTTCTCTTTGGGCCTGGTCAGTAACTGATCAAATGAAGTGTGGTTTGTTTGGTTTGTTTTTTTGAAAAACACTCTGGCTTTCTTTCTGTGCTAACATTGATTTAGTAGGTAAAATTCAGATGGAAAATAAATGGTCGATCAAGACAAAATTCAATACAATAATTAGTTCAAAATCCAGAACTGTTTGAACTATCACTGAGCAGACTGTATTGGCTTTTTGCTGTATAAGTGGTGTTATCTGCCCTATATAAAGTGTGAATGTAAAAAGTGTAAACCAGACTGTTTACTGGCTTGCTGAATGGAGAATAGATTGTGGTGTCGTTAGTGCTGTTGAAAAGTTATTTATGCCAAGTAAACCCTAATGGGGATTACTTGCAGTACAAAGTTGTTTTATTGCTGTAGAAATAGGATTTGACTCTTCTGCTGAGAACAATAGAACTCAATCTTGGTTTGGAATCTGCAACATTAAAACTTGCTCTTGTACCCTCTTTCCTCCAGTCCTGTTGTCAAGACAAAATTAAGTGTTGTTAAAATTGTAGCCTCCCTAATGTGTTTGTCCAAATGCAGAGAAGAGCAAGTAATCTAAGCAACTTTTCTAGTTCTTTCTTACAGCGTACTTTGAACAAAGTGCTATTATTTTACACTACTGTCTTCCTCAGCATTTCTATTTCTGTACTTTCCTTTAGTGTTCTAGGGGATTTATAACTGCAACTCAAATTCCCCTTGGGCTGAAACCTGGCACAGAAGCTCTCATTATGAACGAACCTTGTTTTGCAAAATTAAAAGCAAAGCATCCACCAAGAGGCTTTCTTAAACCTACAGGAAAGCAGGAAAAAAAAAAAAAATTTGTGGTTGCAGATCAATTTTTTTTCCATCTGCAGGAAGAATCCAGCTGACTTTGGAAAACCCTAAGGTGTGGGTGTGCAATCAATAGCAATGACAGGTTCAGTGGAACATTCCTATTACATTTAGAAAATTTTAAATGTAAGTTTTAAGTCGCCAATATGCTGAAAATTCATTGCTGAAGTAAAAGCTGCAGCTGCAACAGATACCTGCCTAACAAAGGTACAGTGATAGTTTTAAACTTGTTTCCATTGTCTGAGTGTGGTTATCTGAGTAGTAGTGCATAAGGAGATGGTTCGGTAGTTAATTCAGCTGAAGCACAGGCCTGTAGGTCCTTAGCTCACTGGAAAAGGGAGTCATCGTGTTGAACTGCCTACCCAGTGTGTCTGCTTGTTTAAAATGGTTTTTTTTTGTTTTTTTTTTTCAAACAAACCAACCCCTTCTTTTCCATAGGAATTGAGGCTTTATGTAATTTTATAGAAGCAGAAAGGACTTTCTTAGCCACAAACCACTTTCAAATGTGGAAGATGGAATAATTTAATTTGATTAAACATGAAATATCAAAGATAAGTTCTGAGGAACTTCATAACAGTGATTGGATAGAGAAGAGATCCCAAATTAACACTGTCATTAATGATATAATTGTAGGAAAGCCTGATGAAGGTCAGCTTCATTATTACTGGATCTGACAAGCCCTTTGGCATCTGCACACATTCAGCCCGTTCACAGTATGTATCATCTCTCACCCATTTGGAGAAAGTGACCCTGGGATGAGAAGTGCTGGGGGTTTTGTGGTTTTAGGATGGGGCAAAGTATGCAAATGTGTAGGGAACCATGCGGTTTTTAGTCCTGTGGGCATGCAATAAGCATTCTTTAAACATAATGCAAAAATAGTTGTTGCTTTTGCTAAGATACTTAAAAAATATCATTGTAGTTTCCCAAAGCACTTGACAAACTGTCCTGTACGTGGGGTTTACTTCACTTGTTTCTTCCCACAGGCCCATTGAGTCTTGTAATTCTTTAGGAGTGCATCTGTCCTTTGTAGTTATCAGTTGAGATGTACTTGATGCTACATAAAAGAAGGTGTTGGAGCTGTGCTGGGAAAGCTTACGAGTGGAATCACAGACGTGGAGGGGTGAAGCGTGTGCTGCCACTAATTTTCCTCTGCTAAATTGCTTTACTGGAATTGTGCCTACATAGAATACCAGGTCTGAAAGTCAGTGTTAGGCAGGACAGAGGACATGTGATTTAGGCTGGCAGTTGAACATTTGCATAGAATGAAGTAGCTCTGACCTTGTGAGCTTTTAAGGAGAGGCTTTACAAGGAATGAGACAGTTTTGAACAGTGAAAGAAGTGAGATTCTAGGCTCAAGTCCAGAATGGAAATGAATCTGAAAATGAATGTCAGCAAGGAAAAACTGGAGTAAAATATTCAGGAGCAAGAATGGAAATACGAAGATCTAGGTCAGGAAATAAATACCATTTTCACTTGAAAATGCCCAGGGAAAGTAGTAGCTAAAGCTGCAGATTTTAGAATCGTTTCCAAAGGGTAGCCTCAGAACTGAGGCGCTAATCTGCTGCTGAAGTCATCACTGTGGGCTTTACATTCCTCCAGCTTCTGTTGTGCAAGGGGGAAATGATTACTAATAAAATTCAGTATAATGGAGAAGAGTGTTCATGTTATGGGTTTTCTTTTGGCTTTTTTTTTTTTTTTAAGAATACTGTGTTTCTGTGGGCTGAGTAGGAATGGTAAGAAGGAGCAGAATTGTAAGATATGTGCTGCTGCTTGGTTGGGAACAGCAGTAAAGTGTCTTTCCATTGTTAGTCATAAACTGAAGAAAACTTGGACGTTATTTTCCCCAAAATCATTCAATTTCAGTAATAGTTTTTCCCAGGGTGGATTCTTTTTTTCTCCTTGATGCCCTCCCTCCCCCCTGCCTTTATCAGCCTTGTTGGCCTTTGTTTTGGGGTTTATTTTTTGCTATTCATTAACCTAATCCTGGCTCAGTGAACAGTAATTGACAGACTCTAGTTTGCTTTAAGATTATATACCATAATTAATGTAAAGCTAAGTACAAAAGTAGAGTCTAAAAGGCCTAAAATTAGTGGTGGTGTTGCCAGGTATGGTTTGTTGGGTTTTTTGGGTTTTTTTTTTATTGTTGTTGTTTTGAGATGGTTTGTAGGGACTTTTTAGAAAGCTTAGCCATTTCCACTGTTGACTTGTCTGTTGGGGCATGCAGTGACAGTCTGGCGTCGCTATTCGCTTACATGCAAAATGGGCTGATAATGGTTGCCTGGTGTTGGGATTGCTCCTGACCTGTGTGGGTTTTTTGAGTACTTACTACTCTGCTGAGACTGAGATAGTATAGGCTGTTTTTATGATTGACCATGCTGAAATAATTTGTTAATACAAATGTAGTGATAAATGCAGCTCTTACTTTCAATGTCATAAACATAACTCAGTATATTGTGGAAAATACTGACCCTTACTGCATAGGAACCTTCTTTCTGTCATGCATGGATTTATCACACCACTTGTAAAATACACAGTCTTTAAATATACTGAAAATATGAGCATATCACTGAAGTTCTGGTCAGAATTATTCTCAAAAGTGTTGTATCCCATGGAAAAGCATGAGGTGTAGTCTGAAATGCTCATAGGTGATTTGTCACACTTGTTTAGTTCAGTACTGGCAGTCCTCTCTGTACATAAATACATAGCCTTCTATGAAACAGTATAAGACAGCAAATGAACGCAAATTTACTGGGTCACAGCAGCCCATAATATTTGAGTTAAACTGCACTGTAATGTCAGTAGTCATACCGTGTGATCAGAACACAGGGTAATATGTTCCTCGGGCAGTTTCTGTGAGAATCCCTGTAGGTTTCCTCTCTTGATCTTTATATTTTGCTGTGTTTATACACACCTTTTCCTGGTAGTTCATTAAAATTTTTGGGAGGCACAGAGTGAGCTACCTTGGAATTGGCACATCCATAACTTCAGTTTGGAAGGGTGGGTATTGCCTCTGCTTGAGTTGACTTGTTTCTGGTCAGCTTAGATCTTGTTTTAAATTATGACATAAAAATTGCCCCTAAATCTTAGTGCTCATAGTCAGAAACTCATCAATTGCTGAAAGGAATTGTATGATGCAGGGACCATCTCTGGAGAGCAAAGAGGTTTTTCTTAGTTATATGTTCCTAGGCTCCGTGCCATAACCTAACTGTTCCTGTAATAATACTTGTTTAAATCTGTGCTTCTCCAATGGCTCTAGTGAGGAATGGAACCATATTCTCAATTAAAAATGCTATACAAACCCTACATAATTGAAAGAATATTGTACAGTTAGTAATCTACTGATGTTTCTGAACTGTTGATACAATCTTCCTGCACCCTAGATGCTCCTAGAGGGAGTATCAAAGCAAAAGCAATGTCTCTGTGCATTACTTCTGCCATGGTTGCAGCTCAAAAGGATTATTATAGAATTGCTGGACACTGCATGGCTGCTTATCTACAAGCCAATAACTTACACAGTTGTGTGCATCCCATTCCTCTATTTGTCTGTCAAGGATCTTTAACAATGAAAAAAACATAACTGATGCCTCATTCTTGAAATAGTGTAAAAAAAAAATATAAAAAATAAAATGTTGAGACCAAGAACTTTAACTATAACTTAGTTATAAATCTTCTTAAAGAAGACAATTTCCTGGAATTTTTGATTACTGTAAATTACTGTGCTGCCAGAACTGCAGATACCTGAAGTATTGATTACCAACCTTGCAGCAGACCTGGTGAATTGAACTCAGCAGATATAACTAAAAAAGCAATGGACGTGCTAATATAACATACAAAGCCATTGTAAAGAGACTTTGTAATCTTGTTGATAACACCTGTCAGTGTTTGAGCCTTAAGTATTACTTCCAGATATGGATACGAGAACCTAGGATTTCATCTACTGTTAACTGTTTTACACTTTAATTACTTAGTGAAATTTAGTACCAACGCTGTGCACACTTATTCACTGCTCTCAATGATTAAACTGATACACTGAAGTCTGATAAACACAGATGTTTATGAGACTATTTCTCCTAGAAACTTCCTGTATTGTAGGTCATTATATATAGTGATATCAATGAGATAAGAACTTGCGTTATTCTGTAGAAAACATTTCTAACTTCATTTTAGGAAGTAGAAAATCTGAAGATTTCAAGGTTTCTTGCAAAACAATTCTTGGAAAAGTTAAGTTTGTGGTTACTTGAGAACCATACTTCAGTCTAGAATGTGTTTTCAATTTTTAACATTAGATTTTGAAATAAAAATTTGTAAATCAGGTTTTTTTCAGTGGGTTTTGGTGAGGATTCTCAAAAAATACAGGAAAAGCATACCAAATACAGTTCCAAATATGCTGTGTTGTGATTAATTGTTTTTGAGTAGTGAAAAAAATTCTTCAAAAATTCTGGCTATTTCTGTTAGATATTAAAAATGCTCTGTAAAAGTAGTAATCCTGGATTGTGTATTTTTCTTCTGTGGGATTCCAGTAGCAAGTGTTAAAGTTTTGAATTGGAGGGAAGTAGGTGATAGCAAACAGCATCTCAGCCATGAACTTCATAGTGGTCTGTAGTGGGTTCTGTTTTCCCCACAGCTGGTTTTGTTAATACTAGCTTAGCCCTAAAGGCTGATGTTCAACTAAGATAAACTTTTAGTTCAGGATAAATATTGTCAGTGATAACCACCCTACTGTAGAGTTGTATTGCTAGTGAACAATGAGTAGTAGTTCATACATACAGGGAAAAAACCTGAAATGCCACCATTCACTTTTGGTAGCATTTTGCATCCTCTTAGTATTTATGTAGATAACAACTGTAACCAAAAAGAGCATCGCTATCATGGTCTGTTGTTGGGAGAAGCCACTGAGCAGGTTTGTCTCATGGTAGCAAAGTGAGACTATTGACTATTTTGAAGAAGGAAAGATAATATTTTTCTGACTGGCTTTTCCTTAGTCCCTGAAGTTGGATTGTCTCCTTGGGCAGCATATCGTTAGTAAGGACTTAAGCTTTGCCTTGTGCAGAGGGTTCTGTTGCTTTTTTTTTTTTTTTTAATTAAAGTAATTTTGGTGTTGCAAACTGGAAAGTACAGGCAAAGGATTCAGATTCGAGACCACTTCTAGTTTAGGAGTTCTTATAGTTGTGGTTCAGAATGTTTGCAAGGCAAATATTGGTGCCTCATGTCCTACATGTAGACATCTTTTGTATGAAAATAAGCATTCTGACTTGGTATACTAATGTAACATCATCTTCTCCTTTCTCTCTCTGTAGCATTAATGGGTAGGAAAGAAATGTATATGAATATATTGCCTGTGGTTGATGTAGAAGCTTATTCAAGTACATACTCTATGTTCAATCTGGTGCTCCTATCCAGAATTGTTTACACATTCTTAAAATCTAGATCACATTATTTAAGTGAAGTGGGGACATGGTTAGACCTCAGTGTTGATAACTGACTCCTAGGTTTGATTTTTATTTGGGCTAAGTCAGGCAACTTACTACTTTCTCATATGTACCCTGTGGTAGAAATATTTTTTTTCTCCTTTCTATGATAGCTACTACAAGGTATGACTTAATGTTTGAACTATTTTTTGACCAAGGCTGAGCACTATTGATACCAGGCATTTTTAAATGAGGAGAAATAGGTACATGGCTTAGGTAAAGCTTGCATAGTCATGGATGGCAGAAATCAAGGTTGTGATGGTGGCACTAACACAATAGACTTGTACACTTCCCCTGGGTGCTGTGTTTTTCCCTGCTATGAGACTCTTCAAAACAATGTGGTGGTACTTGTTTTCATGTCCATTTTGTTGAAAGAATGGGGAATGGATGAAAATGTAAGCTACTTGTGCAGAGGAAGAAATTTAGAATGTGTGTTAGTCTTTATAATGTGCAAAATGCGGAAACAGAGAAGGCATGCAATGCTCTTGGGGGTAACTTTGCAGTCACAGGGTTTGGAAAGTATGAAAATAAATCCTGCAGCTTTAATGCTATAAGCCCTTTTTCTTCCTGAGTTCAAATAACAAAGTCTTGCAAGCTGTTGATGTACCAGTGTTTAAGCTGGCTTCTGTAACCTCCCAGCTGGATATGTTAATACACATTTTCAGATATTTCAGACTGGAAACCCATTCATATTTTCAAAGTGCACTCATTTCCTAATGACTACTAAGTTTTTGATTTGACTCTTGACTGTACTAGCATTCCAAAAAGAAGAAAATTAGTTAGTTGGTTTTAAGGAGCTCTGTACCGATGCCTAGTGTTTACTCTGCTGTTACTTAAAAAAAAAAAAAAAGGGGGGGGGGGGGGAGCAGTGTTTGGGGTTTTTTTCTTTGATAGTTTGAAAATGAAAAAGCAACTACACTTTTATAGCTCCACAAGTCATGAAAATACTACGTTTGCAAAATGAATTCAGCATCCTTAAATACAAGTGAATGTTCCTGAAGTCTACAAATCCGGTAACTCTGCTCACATGCTTCCAGCAGCAATGCTGCAGGCTCTTTCCAAGATCCCGAAGGCTAAAAAGTGGAAATACAAAACTTTGGAGGGCAACCTGGTAGTTTTTCAGGAGTGGTTAGTTTAGCACATTGCACATGCAGGCACAAATGCACGTATATTGAGTGGCACGTAGGGGAAAACTATGTGGTCAGTGGATCTGGATGGGTTAGAAGGTTGTAAACCAGTTTGCTTTGTCTTCCTTTGAAAAACGAGGTGTGGGACCATTAGTATAACCCGTGTTGATCTCTTTTATTGAACAGGCCACAGACATTTCATAATCTAGTCTTGGTAAGACAAATCAAAGATTGGATTCTTTCCTGAAAATTCCAAGTGTTGGCGAATCTGCTGCCACCCTTGCTAAATGGGGATTTGAAATTATTATTGCATTGTGTGTTTTAGAAATAGTCATTTAGAAATTGTGCTTCACCGTTCAGTTCCTGATTTTTAGTTTACTCAGACCCTTGTAACTTGAAGAGTCCTTTTTTTTTTTTTCCTCTCCCCTTTCTGTAAGTAATTCAACTGCAAACAAATCTCCCAGCAGCTTTCTCATCAGCTAAAGTGAGCTCCTTGTGTCCTTGCTGCCTGGCATATTATCTAATCCTGTAATTATTTCTGTGGTTCCTTTCTGAACTTTCTCCAATTTACCTCCTCTTGCTGTTCTGTTCTGCAGGGACCTAGCTTAGAAACACAGATGGTGGAAGATGAAACTGAGACAACAAGTGAAGAATTGCCTCCTCATCTGCGGGAGGAGCCTCCCGAAGGTACAGTACTAGCAGTTAATATAAACTCTTTGCATTAAATTGGGGAAAATGTTCTGGCCAAGGAATTCTTATTTATTTATCTATCTGACTTGAGAGCCTATGTCTGCCTATTTTCTGAGAGGGATAAAGCTTTGTCAATGCTGACAGCTGAGCCAACCTCCCAGCAAGAGGTCTAGCCAGCCTCTAAGCCTGCTTTTGCATTCAAAGAAAGCTGCACCCACTGAGGTGCGGTCATTGTTCTGCATTCCCTTTAACAATATGGTTTCTGATTAAAATTGTCCTGCTTGATCATCCTGTCTGTAGGCTTAGGAATAAAATGCCTCCTCTACTGTCTTGTTTGTGATGTTTTGAGCCTTCATTAGGGAAGACTTCCTAAGTAGTCATCTATTCTCTCCTTACCTCTCTCTGCAGCATCCTGCTATTGAAATTGTCCCCAGCAGAGGCTTGTCAAAGTTAGGTATTCTAGTGATTTTGTTTCTTTCCGCTCTCTCTCTTGGAAGCCAGTTTAGCCATATGAGGAGGAGGCAGTGAGACACTGTCAGTCAGTAGGAGGCTCAAAAATGCCAATTTTAATTAAAAACCTTGTTTGCAATGACATGCCCTGGATTTATACAGGGAACGGATTTTTCCCACTGTGGAAATGTTGCAGACATTGCATATATGCAAAAAAAAATAGGTGTTGCTTTCTTTTGAATAGAAGCTGCTAACGTTGCCTTAAGTGATGATACGTTTTGAGCTTTGTCTCCAGTTCAGCAACTTTTAAAACACAATCAGTCATAATCATTGTGGACAGCTTAACCCAGAGAGTACTGAGATTCTTATTAGCAACTTACTGTTAAAATACCATGACATGTCTCTAGGAAACATAAATGTGTTTTATATTATTCCTTTAAGAGAATAACATGCTGATACAGCATTTATACTGACAGCCATTCTTAAAGGGAATATGAACCAAGTAGATGGTTTTAGGAATTTGCTGCTCCATCCCTTCTTGTTGAGCATTCTGTTACAGTTTTCTCATTAAGTTGTAATTTCTTGTTCTGCCATTTCATATACTTTGTGTTGGCAATTACAGTATATAGAGGTAAGTGAAAGGCAGGTTTCTTTTTGCAACTCCTATAAAGCTAGAAGGAAATAAATGTGGAAGACATTGTCATTACTATATATACACACAGGATATAATCTTGATCCTCCCCGCCCCCCCCATAAGTAATGCCAAGTCAGCATGTAATGACAATGCATTGTTGAAGTAAGAATTCTGGTCACTGGCCTGAGCTGATGATTACATGAGCCTAGAGACCATATCCTGGAGTGTAAAACAGGAGATCATCTTGTCCCATCCATTTATCAGGAGTAGTCTTAGATTTTGGACTATGGCTTTGAATTGTGTAATCAGAAGGGCATTTTTAAATGTGGCTAAGTATTTTTTGCAAACAAAGTTTTTGTAATTGAAAGTGTTTGCTTCTGCCTGCAGCCCTGCTGGTTTGAATGATGATGAAAAATGTCAGTATTAATATTCCACTTCTATGACTTGTTGGATGGTTTGGGAGAAGTATGTGCTCTGGATATGCCTGCTTTGCTGGGGGGGGCGGGAAACAGTAATAGTTGAGCTGATTTGGTTAAGCAGTGGTACTGTGAAGTAAGAACTGTGAGTTCTTTTAAGGTCTGAGCTCAGTATGTACTACTTAAATTTGCAGTGATGTTAGGAGTAGCAAAATAGGGTGGATATTGAGAGCACAACTGGAAATAGAGACTACTTTGGAGAAGAGGTGGAAAAATTGCTCCTGAAAGAGAGCCATCAAGATTGTGCTGAACTTACAGCTGGCTCTGTGCATTAGTGGAGCTGAGTAACAGGAGTCTTCCTCGGAAGCTCCTCTCTACCAACATAGACCAACCAGAATTACTATACAGATCATGTAGTTGCAGGAGTGATTACAAATACCCCATGAAAGAAATAGATCTCTGAGGTTCTTTTACTATTAAATACCATTCAGTACTATCTTCTTGTTGTTGCTCTTCTACTGGTTTCTGGTGTCTTCTGATAGGACTTTTCTAGTTAAATCAAATGCTTTGCAATAAATAAATAAACCATGTTGTCATGACTACTGCAGTCTTGTTTCCTGGGATCTGTGAACTGAAGATGATGTCTGCGTGCCTTCTCGTAATGAGCACGTGGGGGATGGAAAGCTCTCCAGAGTCTGTGTCTTTCTAGGACAATCCATTATTTCACCAGATTGCATCATAGTGACTTCATTTTCTAGCTTTCACTGTGTATTTACTCCCCTGCTGAAAGGAGGGGAATTGAAAGCACTGTGCTATATAAATATTGCAGTAAAATAAAAGGTTGCCCTTCAGAGGTTGTCGCGTGTCTGAAAGGTGTTGCAGTATGGCCTTCTACAAGAAAAGGGACAATTTTGCAAGTGTATCATGTACACAACTAAATTGAGTAAGCGTACGTGCGTAACAAGTGGCATAGAACAGCGAACGTTGGTTTCGGGTGCAGTGCGGCAACCCGTCAGTGTTTGAGAAGAGAAAGTTTTGTGGTTTAAAAAGGAGATTAACCAGGCACAGGTAACCAAGAGATTAACCAAGGCACAGGCTGGTAACCTTCCGTGTGCGTAACCTGAATCCATTCGTTTTCTCTGCTGTCAAAGTTAACTTTTTTGTGTGTAAACAAGTCAACGGAGTAAAGGAGTAAAAACGCACCGCTGATACGAGGTCCGGTGAGTGACGCTAGGTATCAGAAAGGGCTTTTTGGTTTAAAACGGAGCTGCCTGATTTTCAACGGCGTTGGTATCCCGTGCCCCGGCTGGACGTGGGAGACCGCGGGGTCCGGCGGCCGGGGCCGGGGCCGTGGCGGTGAGCCGAGCCGACCGCTCTCCCGGCCGCGGGACCGCGTCTGCCGGCCGGCGGAGCGCACCGTTACCTGAAGGGGCGCGGCCGCGCGGGGGCGCTGCAGGCCCGGCAATGCCGCCGCCCCGGCCGGTGGCGCTGGGCCCCGGCCGGTGGCGCTGGGCCCCGGCCGGTGGCGCTGGGCCCCGGCCGCCCCGCGGTCGCTGTTGTGATGGGCTGCTTCGGCTGCGGGAAGCCCCCCGCTTCCAAACGTCTCCTGCACGCATCCCAGTGACCCGGAGAAAGTATTTAAGCCTATTAACTCTCTTCCCCTAAGCTACTCTGTGATAGTACAAGGAAAGCTTTCCACACTTTCTGCCTCCGGAAGGCTGTTTATCCCCTAATGATATTTTACCTCTTGACTTCATGATCCATCTGCCCATTTCACTTTTTAATTTTTTTTTTATCCCCCCCTTCATCTTTCCTTTCTCTTCAATCTTGTTCACATGTTTCTTTTTTTTTTTTTTTCCTTCCTTCCTCAGGGAGCAGTAGTAATTCGCATTTGGAGTGCTGCTCAGGCTAGTGTGCTTAACACTTTGCAGAGAAGGCTATGTGTACAGCAGATTTACTGCCACCACCAAACAGTGAAGGGCAGCGAGCTCTGGAGAAGAGCATGTCTGTTTTAAATGGTATGAAACGCTTTCTTCTTTGCAAGAGGTTCAGCTCGGCTCATCTGTTTGCCACATGTTTGAGCACTGAGCTACTTTCAGGTAGACTCTATATGATCTACGAATGTTTGCTGTTAAATGGCAGTCTGATTGTAGTGAGAGAACTAGATTTAGTTACTCAAGTACAGCAACACCTTGCTGTATCTGCTGCTTATTCATCCACCACTTCGGAGTTCTGTTGCTGATCATTTAATACCGTGCACTGTTAATTGTTATCATCACCTCACTTTTCTGTCCTTTTCCATTAAATTACTCAAAGCGATAGCAATGAATTCTGATGGTGATTAAATCTTCTGTAACATGATCCATTATGAAATGCCAGCATCTCCTTTGTTGGACTACTCGGATCCTGATCTCTTCTCTTTGATGAATCAGTGACCCTGACCTTGTTCCTGCTTGTCCGTGCTGTTGCCAGTAGGCTGAGCGAGGTGATACTTCTCCTTTGTTCAGCACTGGTGAGGCCACGCCTGGAGTGCTGTGTCCAGTTCTAGGCTCCACAGTATGAGAGAGACATGGACATCCTGGAGAGAGTCCAGCAAAGAGCCATGAAGATGATTAAAGGGCTGGTGCATCTCTCCTATGAGGAAAAGCTGAAAGAGCTGGAACTGTCCAGCCTGGAGGAGATAGGAGTTGGGGGATCTTAATCAATGTGTACAAATACCTGAGGGGAGGGTGTGAAAAAGACGGAGCCAGGGTCTTTTCAGTGGTGCCCAGTGACAGGACAGGAGGCAATGGACAGCAAACTGGAACACAGCTGAACATAAGGGAACACTTTTTCACTGTGAGGGTGACTAAGCACTGGAATGGGTTACTCGGAGAGGTTGTGGAGTCTCCTGCCTTGGAGATATGCAAAAGCCATCTGGACATAGAACTGTAGAATCATAGAATAGTTTGGGTTGGAAGGGACCTTTAAAGGTCATCTAGTCCAAGCCCCCGGCAATGAACAGGGACATCTTCAACTGGATGAGGTTGCTCAGAGCCCTGTTCAACCTGACCTTGAATGTTTCCAGCGATGGGACATCTACCACCTCTCTGGGCAACCTGTTGCAGTGTTTTACCACCCTTATAATACAAAATTTCTTTCTTATATCTAGTCTGAACATGGTCTTGGGTAGCCTGTTCTAAGTGACCCTGCTTGAACAGGGGGTTTGGACCAGATGATCTCCAGAGGTCCCTCCCAACCTCAACCATTGTGATGCTCTACCTCATATGTACTATCTCTGTGTATTTAAAGTCTCTTTCTGAAGTTCCTGCATATATCCCCTGTTTATTACACCAATTCTTATGGGAAAGTAGCTATACTCTGCCAAACTGCTAAATATACATTTCGGGAATGTATCCTTGGTAGATGCTGGGGTATGGCTGTAGTTTCTTTTGGTCCTACATTGTTAACTAGCACTGAGCATACTAAAGCTTAGTGCAAGGTGGTATGGCCTGGCTGAAAAGCAATGTTGTTGGTTAACAACAGTAGCCCCTCCTGAGAGTTTACAGACCAGTTCTTTCTTCCATGGTATTTAAGTATTAAGCATTAAGATTTTTATCAGCCAACCTACTATGACCAATTTGGCAATAAGCCTGAGTCTTGTGTCTGAACCGTCTGCTATCTCTTCTGCAGTTCTCAGACCTAGCAGAGATGTTCCTTCTTTGTTGCAGACAGATTGGGCCTTGTGGAGTAAAGCTTTATTAAAAGCAATGGGTCTTAGCAGCTCTGCAGTATATAACAAATCTTGGGAAATTTACTTTCCAAATAACTGTGGTGTTCCTAATTCAAATTGTTTTACACTTGCTGTGGGTAAAGAGCACACATGGATAGTTACTGTAAATCAGATGATTTGCACCAATTTAGAACGTAGTATCTTGTGTGAGCCTTATAATCTGTCTCCATGGAGGCATATAGCCTTTTCGGCTGTTTTATATCTTCTGTAAGACAAAAGTATATTGCATGCTTCTATAGGAAGCCTTAGGACTCCTTATCAACAGTTTGGGAATCTCAGATCCAAAGTATCTGGGAATTTTGTGGGTTACTCATTCAGGATTGGCTTTGGATATAAGTATTTTACCTAGCTGTATTATCTGTACAGATCTAACTAAAAAAAAAAAAGAAAGAAAAAGTACAGTTGCATTTCAATGGAGTTACTACCATGCATTTGAAATTTCTGAAATTAATTAGACTTTTAACTTCATGTTGGGGTATTACAAGAACACAGTGATTTGCTGAAGCCAGCAGATGCCAGAAGAACATGCCTGGTTAGGCATCTCATCTGAGATGAGACGTTCAGTTCAAGTCCATGATACAGGTGTCTAACTTTGAAAAGGTATATTCCTATAAACAGATCCAGTTTTGATGAATGGGTGGCACTTTTCCAATTAGTTTGCTGAAAGTATTCTTTACAGAGAACAGTTTCCATCAGAGACAAAGTTTTATTGTTGGGCCAAATGTTTGCTGCAGTAATTGCCATACCCAGATTTAAATCCTGCAAACTTGAGCTGCATCGTGTTTAGCATCATCTTGTTGCAGTTAATGTTTAATAGGTTTGTCTCCAAACTGCCTATATCCAAATAACCACCAAAAAAATCACCTTGGAAAATGGTGCAGTTAATAGCAATTCCATTTACCTTTCAGCGTTAAGCTCTGTACTAAAAACTGTTGCTTTTTCTGATATAAAGTAACTTTAGTAAAGTTGCTGTGGCACTTAGTGTTATCTACTACACACATACGTAAGTATAAGTGTATGTAGTCTACCAGATGAATATCTTGAAGTTCTGTGAAGCTGGCAGCGCAAAACTATGATACCTGCTAAACCCTGTTCTGCTTTCCCAAGTCAAATCACTCTTCAGTGTGCTACCTTGTGAAGTCCAACAGTCACATCCTTCTACAGAGGAGCTCTTTAAATGATCTGCTTTTTTTGTCTAATGGCCAGTTGGCAACGTTCTCAGCCTGGACTCACCTCTGCAGTTCTGTGTCTTATAACTAAAGCAAAAGACTGGAAACTGGGACAGCTATAATCTATTCCTAGCTCTACTGTTGACTAATTCTGTGGCACTAGTCAAGTAGTTTGGCCTTCCTTGAACCATAGTATTCTTTGTGTATGAAACAGAAATAACTGTTCTTATTTATGCATGAGGATGGTGAAAAAGCAAATTGTAATTTTTTAGGCTTTTAGAGATAGAAGATACTTGAAAACTGAAACAGAAAATGTGATCATAATGTATAAATAATACAAAACTTTGCCTGATCTATAACTCTCAGGCTTTTTTTTTTTTTTTTTTTGAGTCCTCAAGAAGGTGATTGGACTTGTCATATAACTTCAAATAGAAAGGCAGGTTTCTTAAAAAGCAGAGAAAGAAATTAGAAGTGAGGCTGTCTGTTCTTTGGAGCTGGGACTTTATGTACCTGGCGTGTCCTCTCATCTGTAAAAACATTTCCTGAGCTACTTCTGTAAATGGCCCGGGGCTGATGAGCAACGTTTCAGTATCATCTGTCTCTCTTTAAGGCACGGATTCCATGCAGCCGTACTCTTATGCTGGCCAAAACAGTTCTTGTTTCTGCAAAAGAAATGACCTGGAGTGTCAGCTCAGTCTTGTGCACAAAGTCTACCTTAGTATTTCTGGTAGAGCTGTAAAACATTTTCACATCTATCCAAGTTCCAATGTTGTGTTTTTGTTTAATTTATTATCATCATTGTTTTAGTAAAAGCAGAGATTCTTCTTTGTTTAAATTCTCCAGTGGCTATATTGGCTTCTTTATGCTTTATTTAATTTTGTTCTCTGGGGGAAATCAGCAATCTGAAATGGGAATAACAGTCAGCCAGTGTCTGTGTGTACCCTTTTATTCCCTCTTTCACCGCCCCCCCCCCCCCCCAGCCCTTCTCTATTACTGCTGCCAGCAGCTATGTTACATGGTCTCCTAGAAACAGCATGAAAGCTATTTAAATTGTTTTTATTCCTCTTCTCCCTCTGCCCTATTCTTTCCTCTTCACTATTTTTATATGATATAACGAGATGTAACTTTGACAGCTCAGCATCCCTTTTCTCTACCCTACTCCATGCCCTGCAAATCATTCTGTCACTAAGTGTTGTATGTGTGCACAGCATATGCTGTTAATGGCAGTATAAATAGCCTCCAAGTGCCTGGCAGATTCCAGAAGAAACGTTCTTGTAACTTAAGTGTGGGAAACCTCTTATCAGTGGATCTTGTTAATACAGTAACGTGTGTTGTGAAGTGAGTCAATAACCATCTGATTTTCCCTGAGGGTGTTTGCACATAGGATGGGGCAACAATAGTTTTACCGTTTGTCTTGGCACAGTAACTGTAAGTAATGTGCATCATCCAAATGTAAAGACATTTCAGGGTGAAGGGCCAGTGGGAAGCCTCTGACAGAAGACACATCTTTATCAATTACTAGTGAATGTATTTTATTCTGGCAATAGGGTTTTGAACTGCAGGAGTGACAGAATTCTGTTTTGTGAGTGAAAGCAGCATATCTTATTACCTGGCTGAAGTAGCAGACGTTTGTCACCGTTTTTATATTAATTAGAGGCATATGAAATTATGAGTGTAAAGGAATGTATATTCTTTTACAATGTATTTTTCATTTTGAGGGGCAAATACATTAACATAGAGATGCAGCCATTGTTTTTAAAGAAATCTTTTGGACTTGTTGATCAGTCCTGTTCAAAAGCTGAAAAAAGAAAGCTGTGCTTATTTGTTCCTAATGGACTAAAAAAAGAGGCAAGTAAGTCTCACTTACTTAGAGCTACAGTCTGAAGTACTAAATAAGAATGAGCAATGCAGTAAATGCAGGTCAGGAGTGAAATTGAATCGGTATATCAGTGTGTTAACAATGATGGTATCTTGAACTCCTAAACTATCAGAGTATTATAGCAGGCAATTAAATCATAAGGTCGGTACATGAGGCTGTTAATTCTGCCTCAGAACTGAGTGAAATGCCCAGTTAACATTTCATAAACATCTGTAGTCTCAACCTTGTGCCTGTCTTGATTTCAGCTGTTTGTGAACAATTTGAGCCGCTACTTTGATTACCAGTATGATGGCATGATTGCACCAGCCTGGTCCCTCCTGGACTGATTATTTTGGATCACAAAAACAATCTTACTCTGAAGAGTAGATTTCTTTTCAAAGCTGTTTATGAACTTAAGGATGAGCTGTAAAAGTGAGGGGGTTTGTGTCAATTTTCTTGCCCTCTGGGATAGTATTCTAGAAAAAGAAAATCTTCATCTACTTTGAAATTGGGTAGAACTCTAGAGTAATTTTTATAGAGAACAGTCTTGCACTAGGATGTGTGTGTGGAATTCTCTGTCTTACTTATTTACTGATCACAGTGAAGACAAATGCATGTTCCTTATTAATGTGGAGGACTCTCAAGTGATTCTAATAAACTTCTTTGGCATATTATGGGGGATCTGTCCTCTTTCAATCTGGCTGACACTTGCCTGGTCAGAAAGAATTTAGCTAAGGCTAAATTTTATGCTTACTCCTGTCTTTTGTTATGCCCTCTCTGTACAACTAACATACTACCATTTTCAGTTTTTGCCAAAAGTATGTAATATTCAGCAGGATATACCTGCTGCAAAAATTTTAGATGGCATTATATTTTTGGGTCTTGTATTATGAAAAATTAATGTCTTTTTTCACATCATACTCAAAAGGAAATAACATAAATATTCTTCATATAAAATACTAAATCCAGTTTGCAAGTAATGCTAAAAATTTAGCCATGACATTTTTGTGAATTGTGAGAGGGTCTTAGGATCTGGGATTGTTAAAAGAATGTATTGGAATCTTCTTACAATAGAAAGAACAGATTTATAGTCTTGAACTATAACAAATTTTATTTTCTAGCACCTGAGACCTGATCTTTGGAATAAGTGAGAGGTGTTGAAGTGGTAGGCAGGAGATGAACAGTTTACAATGTAGCTGTGTGAGCCATTCACCAAAATACCTGTTCATTCATTTAAGAGTCTAAGAAAGAAAGTGTTAATGTTGTTGACTTCTGCTGTTTTTACCTTTCTGAAGTTAAATTTTATTTTAAAGATATAATAAAAATAATCAAGGTTCTGCCTTATGCAGAAGTTCAAAGTCCAAGTTTGTTGTTTGGTTCCTGCCCTTCCGCCCCCACTGACTTCTCCAGAGATTTGTATGTGGTGGTGGTGGGGGAGTGTTCTGGATTTTATTCTATATTAGTTTGTTCTCCCCTAGAAGGTTCCTAATACAAAATTGGACTAATTCTAGCTAATTACGTGAAGTCACCCTCTTTGGTTAAGCCAGCCATTTTTATGTACTGGAAAGTGTGGTTGTATAAAGTGCCCAGTACCTCTCACTCACCCCTCCAAAAGCCAAAGAACAAATCCCCAAGATTTAATACAATGTTATTACAATATGTTAAAGTTGGGGCTCGCTCTGGGAAATGCAAATTGAGGCTGCAACTTTGGTTTAGTGTTTTTATAGCTTGAGAACGTTATTGTTACTGTTATTGCAGTATTTTGTTCCTAGCATCTTGAGGGCTGTTTTTTGCTCAAAATATTTGACTTACTTAATCAGGTAAGTGAATGAGTTCTTCCAGTCTATGGATCTTGTACCTTCGTGTTGAAAAAGGAGAAAACAAATTTACCAAGCCTGAATATTGCCTAAAAATCTCCTTTACGTTATGTAAAGAAATCTGTTTCCTGTGAGGTCTGCAGATGTTTAAAAGGTTGTGATTAGCCGAACCCAACTGTAATTGAAATACAGTTTGGTCATTGGTTTAAGCTTAATGTGTGCCCACGCAGCTACTGAAGGAGATGTTCCTACATTCAGTCCTGGTTGCACGTTACCAGTTTTGCCCCACTGCACGGCCATGTGTGTTTGGTTCTGGGCACAAAAGCAGCAGGGCACCCAAAGAGAAACAGTGCCTCTTTCTGGAGAAACTGTGGATGTAACTGGAACGAATTAAAATTCACATCATTCCCATGGACCGTGGATGGAAGGATGGGTTGTCCAGCCGAGTAGAGCCTGTGGCATGCATGTGAGCTTGTATGGAACTGAAGGACAGGCTTTGGGTCCAGTGTGTGCTGTGAAGCTCTCCCGGCTTTTTCACTGTTTTAGCGAGGAAGAGAGGTACAGCTGCAGGCATCATTAAAAACCTCTTTTGTGATAGCATGTAGGAGGTCATCCTTTGATGTCCCTGTTTCTAGTAACTTCAGTGTAGCACAGTAATTAAGATAGTGAGGAAAGCAGAGGGTTCTTGGCTCTCAAACTTAATCCTCCTGGCTCCAATCCAAGAATCATTAATATGACATGAGACGTTTTGTTGGTATTTGATTAACTGGGAGGCTTGTTCTTGTTTTGTGTGACACATTGTAAGTTAACCACCCAGCATGCTGACATGTGCGATTAAAAACAAACACTTAAAACTGAATGGAGAATCCGACTGCAAGTGCCCCACAGGGAGGAGCCTGCCCAGAGGGACTCGGCCGGGAGAGGCCTTACCGACTTTTGTATGGATCTGGTGCCGGCTGCGTTTGAGCTCAGGACTGTATTCACGACTGTTTATTTTTAAACATTTTCTTCAGCTGTCTTGTGCAGTTAAAAGACTCCTGACAAAATCTGGGAATAGCAAATGACAAATTAGAGTTGCATTGCTCAAGCAGACTGCCCCACGGCGATCGCTGAGGTGCGAGCTGCTGCTCTTCAGCCGTTACCGGCACCTCTGGGCAGCCCGGTGTGCCTGCCGCCTGGAATGACGACGCTCTCCAGCCATGGGGATTTTCCATACACCTGCTTGCTGGGAGCTGTGGCGGCTGTGGTGGTGCCGGGAGCTGTGGTGGTGCCGGGAGCTGTGGCGGCTGTGGTGCTGGTGGTACTGGGATCTGTGGCGGCTGTGGTGCTGGTGGTACTGGGATCTGTGGCGGCTGTGGTGCTGGTGGCGCTGGGAGCTGTGGTGGTGCTGGGATCTGTGGGGGCTGTGCTGGTGGTACTGGGATCTGTGGCGGCTGTGGTGCTGGTGGTGCTGGGAGCAGTGGTGGTGGTGGTGGTGTGGGCGGCCCGGCAAGAGGGCTGCCGAAGGCTAGCCCAGGCCGACGTCTGCCTGCCGAGCTCGGGTTTAATCCTGTGATGACAGAGACCATTAGCGTAATAGAGCGGCCTTTTTTATTATATCACAAGCTTACATCTGCTGTTTCCACCAGTGTAAATTCCAGGACATCGAGAATGTGTCTGGGCTTTCTTATTTTATAATTAACTGATTAGTTTCACAAATAAAGGTTGAAGAGTTAGCAAAGCGGTTTTTCCCTCTAGTTCCCTTCTCATTCTCCTCTTTATTGTAAGGTTTTTAACCTTCCCTTTCTCGTTGAGGTCCCTGGTGTGGAAACCATTCCACATTTCCTAGTCAGCAGCAGGGTGTCTTTGAAGGAAGTGTTCCCCAGGCAGGGAACTAGGTCTATGGGTACTAAATATCCAAAGGAGAGAAAACTGTAGCATGCACAATAGCCGCTGAAGGCTTGGTAACCCTTAGCTTTATTTTCAGACCTGAAGTGTGCCTCACAGCATAACGAGAAACCTTCTGCTGATTCAGTGGGCACTTTCAATTCCACTTAAAGCAAAACGCACCCTCTGACCTGTTTGCAGACAGATGTGCAATCCCTGTAAAAACACACAAATCCTCCTGTCTGGAACTGCTGATCTACATCAGGTGGTGTAGCCCAGAACTGGGTGGCCTCGGAGGGCCCCTGTTAGCTCCTCCTGGAAGGGAGAGCCATGGGGAGAGGTGCGGGAAGGTGGGCGCTCCTCAGCCGGCTGGTGTGGCAAGCTGTGGTTGCTCCAGGGCACAGCTCCTGTGGCTGTGGCAGGGCTGTTCTGGTTTTGTCAGCTCTGCAGGTGAATGCTTCTCTTCCAGTTTGTCTGCTGATTTATTCCTGAAGCAGAGTAGTTCCTTGATTGATTAGTGACTGTGAGGATCTGTTAGAACATATTTTGGGGAAGGGGTAAGCAGGCCTTGTGTAAAGCTATCTTGTTCTTGAACACCAGTATCTGCTTTCTTTTCCTTTGAGGCGGGGGGGAGGGGGGGTGGAAATCTTTAAATGTACCTGCTAATTCCCAAGTTGAGATTTTAGTCCTTTTGTTTGGAATGATTTTTTTTCCAGAGGAACAAATTTTATGCTTGCAGATCATGGGCTGTGACTAGAGTAGACATGAAACAGCAGCAGCAGCAACTGGACTGCTGGGAGGGGACACACACATTTTCCTGCTGCTGTCATGAATTACAGCCAGAAAGAGAAATCTGTAAAGACACTTAAAATACGGAACAAATAAGGGTGTTTCCAAATAGTTGGAGTCTTCATGACACATCAGCAGTTCTTTTAAATGACCTGTGAATTTATAGTAGCTCCTGGCTAAAAAGTGTTTTCAGAGTAAAAGCACAGAGTGTTTTTTCACCTGACTTCTCTTCTTCCTGCAGCACACAAAAATTCAGAACTTCAGGTGGAGATAAGGACGGTCCTGTGAGGACAGCTTGGAAAAAAATATTATGACAGCCTCTCAGAAGGACCTAGTGGGAGTCCATTAGTAGTCATAGGTTTGATTTGAGATCATGAGAAAGCTTTTAGTTCAGACAAGCAAACCATCCCCTGCCCTCAGTTTGTCCTGAACAAGCTCTTGTTCTCAGATGGTCACTTGAGCTAAATTACATCTCTCTGCCACACTGGAAGACAGATCTGTGAGTAATGAGTTTACAGGAAAACAATCTTTAACCCTACCTGGAGTGCCTAGGATATATTTGGGCTGTTACAACTGATAAATAGGGGAAGGATGGTCTTTGAATTGCACAACTTTTAACTGCAGATTTAGCTCCCATTTCCAAAAATTGTGGTCAGATTTTTCCTTTTAGATGTCCAGCCCTTCAGATGTAGGAATCAATCTCTTGTTGGACAACTAGGAGTTTAACAGTCTTTAAAGGGCCTGTTTGAGGGGTAAGCCTCACCCATGTATTTTTCCATTTCCAGTGCTAAGTTTGGAATGGATGCTATTTGAACTTAAAGCTGTCTTCATTGTAACATGGCAAAATACCCTACTTTGCTAGAGAAAACAATGTGATGTTAAAAAGTAAAGTGGTAAATACCTGCAAAGCTGAGTGACTTTAGGAAAAGGAGGGAGGAAATACAGGAAGGGAAGAAAGAGATAGGTAAACTGACTCTGGTCAAGATTTTGACAAGAATGTAATAACCTTAAATGAGGTTTGTCCCCAGCAGACACTGAAGACATCCTGACCTTTTTTAACTCTGATTTATTCATCATGGGAATGGATTTTGTACCTCATCCATTCTGTGACTGATGGGCAGGAGTAATTTCTCTCTCAACACAGATGAGTACGCTGTGGTAGACTCCATTTGCCACACTGACAGGAGCAGAGTGCCATCAGCCACAGAGTTAGCTGAAGAAATATTTTTACTTTTCAGTCTTGCACTCTGACATGTGCATGATGCATGTGTAACAGTAGGATGGGGGGAAGGTTACTGAATCGTATGAACCTCGAGTCATGAATTTCCTGTACCAACTGACATCTTCTCAAATCACAAGGAAAAGGAGTAACTGTGGCTTTGCTTAAAAGAATTCGAAGAGGGTGAAAAAAAACAACCAACAGGGAAGAACATTCTCCTCCCGATACCACTTGTGCTCTTTTCCCATAACACAATTTTATGAATCCTTGGCTTGCAAATACATTCCTTCTCTCTGTAGCTTCTTCAACTGTTATGATCCTTATATGCTGAATTTGTTTTGTACGACTCTCGTCACATGTATGTCCTTGAAAGTAGTAATGGCCAGTCCTTTAGAAGGGCAGTTACGTTCAGCTTTTGTTTCAAAATATTGCAGACAGATCAGTTTTCGCAACTACTTTTTTCCTCATGGATGGCTTTGGGGTGAGAGTGGGAAATACAGGAAAGGAAAAATGAGATAGTTGAACTGATGCTAAAGAATATAACATTAACATTGTCAGCTTATTGTATTTCAAAATATGCAAATGCAATGAAATCTTGTGTCAGTGAACATCAGAGATTTAAAAAAAAAAACAACCCAAAACTTAGAATTTTGATGGTACTTAAGAGGAGGAGAGCATCTCTAGTAAAAAATTGTAATGAGAGGGTTTATAAACCCTGGGGATTTTTCAAGCACAAATGAGCTATTCACTGGCTTTGGTCACTAAACAGTCACCATATTAGCAGACTATTCCAGGGTCATCCATTATGAGTTGAAGCATATAGGCAGGTTTCATGTCAGGACAGATGGTGATAGTGCTTCTGTTCTGCAGTTCTTTGCTACTGACCAAAAAAGTATTCAGGAAGTAACCAAATTACGCGTCAGATATCATAGTGGTGGCAGAGCATCCATAAATAAAGGAGGAGATTGGGCCGAGAAAGACAAGCGTGAGGATACTGGCCTCAGTAGAGCAACGTAATTTTCAGTTCTAACCTTATCAGCTTACACACTGAACTGCAGTTCCAGCACACAAATGCCTTGAAAAGTGTCACGCAAACCATTTCTTCCCATGCAATCTTGCTGTTCGAGTGTTTCTTTCTGCTAGTAGGTGAAGCCCACGTAAAGGTGGGTAGCTGCTCTTAGGTACTGTAGGGTTCTTTAGAGGATCCTTCTGAAATTCAATGTAATCAATTCCCAGTGAATGGAAAGAATCTCTAAAACATGGTTTCTTCTGCTGGATTAACATTCTTGTGGGCTTTCCAGAGAACTAGTTGATAGCTGAGGTAGACTCTGCGTCTTTGTGGTGTTTTTCCCCAGCTTTATTTAGTAAAAGCTTGAAGTCCAGTACTATGTCTTTCTCTAGATCTTGGTCTGCTGGAGATTTTAACTGATATTAGCTATTGGTACACTGCAGACCAAAGCAAACACGAAATGGTATAGTCTGCGATGCCTGTTTGCTTTATGAGATTCAGGAGCCCAGCTGGGATGTCGTTCAAACAGAGGGAATACTGTGGGGCAGAAAGCTTCGGGAGTTGAGGGGTTTTTGTTTGGGGCTTGCATAGCTGGGCAGCGAGTGACTGCTCCAGTGATATGTTTGGAGTTCTGTTGCTGGCTCATTTGGGATTTGCTTGGTATCTCAGCTTCTTCATTCAGGAGTCTTTAAAATGGGCAGATACAAACCTGTAACAGAAAACCTGTGCTATCTGCCAAAGTTTGCCTGCTTTTTCTGGAAGATTGACAAGGTAGAAGCATGTCGATGGTGGTTTGAGAAACTGAAATGAATAAATAATATGTTGATATCTTTTTCCTTTCCTTTTTTCCAAGGTGGCAAATGGTGACATCGTAGTGTAACTCTTCACAGGACTCTGGCCTGGTTGATTGCAGAGGAGACCGCGATGATCATAACTTAATATGAGTCAGTGTGGGCAAACTGATCAAGTCCTCAGCTCAAAACAAAATCTGTGTGTTGCCTTTCTCATGTCTAGGGATTTTTTTCTCTAATGACGTATTTTAAATGTAACTGGTAATCTCTTTGACAAAGGCCCATCTTATTGCTGTATTTATCTCACCAAATCAAAACTGGTTTTTATGTTAATTTCACAGTACCCTCTAAGTCTCAAATGTGTCTACTGAGACTGGCTGCTTCCTGTCAATGGCTGCTTTTCTGTTCTTAAAAATAGAAAACTTTTGGCATACTACGAAATGAATATAGGAATGACAGCAAATGTAGTGGACTTCATATCAAAATCAATGGAGGTCCTGTGTAATTTTTTTTTTGTAATTTGTATTTAATTATAAGGGAGCTTCCCTTTTATTTGTATAAACATACCATTACAGAATATGAAAATTCTACTACTGAATTTTGCACTTGCCTATTCTGTGATAAACAATGTCATGGTATTTGACAGCTGCATGATAAAAGCCTTGATATTTGCAGGAGAAGAACAAGGGTGCCTGGCAGGGTAGGATGGTTTAATTTCTTCTCACCACTTGCTGCTACTGAAATTCTGACTTTTTTTCTTCCCCCTTTATCTTCAGTGATTCTTTCCTTCTTTCACTTTCAGAAGGTACTCTACCACTGCCTCTTTGCTTTAATGACTGTTTGCTGCTGACCTTTTACAAGCCATGTAAACGGTATGCTAGGTTGTAGGGTTTGTACACTTTTAACACATAAGGAAGCTGTAGAGCTGGTAAGCATTCCAGTATCAGTGAAGCTTTTTTAATTGTGTAAAACCCAGAAAGAATGGCTCTAAAGGGACAAAAGGGATAGCCATTACAGAAACGTCCTTTCCTGAAGGTCTGTTGTCTTTTTAATAGAGTTTCCCTATAATACCAGTTCTACTTCTCATTTCCTTTTTTCATCATAAAGTGATGGCTGATGTTCTTCTACTACAGGAAGTATAACTGTGGCACACTGAATCTTCTCCACCAGCTTTAGTCTGCATAGCAGAACTGTAGATCCGGTTTGCATTGATTGCTGTCCCCCATCCCTTAATTTTCCTTAATTCTGTCTATACAGATCTCATGATAAAGCTAAGATGTACTGTGAGACACTGAAGTAGTGCTTGCTTTTTTTTTTTTTTTAATGTTTAATACATTTGGGTATTTAATTTCAAGCCTGACATTAAATTAATAAGTTCAATAATTTTTTAAAAAAATGTCCTTAATTAAACAGTTTCACACTGATATTCAAATGTAGCTTTCCAGTGTGTCTCTGAAAGGTAGCAATGCTGCTGCTTAGCTTGTGCATTAAAACTGTAATGGCCTGTGTGACAGTGTCCAACATGCTGTGATGTTCCCAAAGCTTAAGATTCACTTCAGTTTGGAGGGTGAAAATCTATTTGTAATCAAATGAGTGATTCTGATATTAACAAGATGCCAAGTGCTATAGTATTTCCAGCTGGTGGTGGATAATAAGTGCATTGTTAATGGAATGCTGACACCTCCTCTATGCTTTTCCTTCTCAGAGGGCTTAAATAATCTTTTGAAATCACCTTGGGAATTTTAATCCTTACTAAGCACAGCATTTTTTCTTTGGTTTGCCTCTTTCTGCTAATCCTACAGTATTTCTTTGGCATTGCTGCATCAGAGATCATGGTATCTAGATGCCTGAAAGCAATAACCTGGTGGTGTTTCTCATTAAAAGAGAAAAGAAAATCCTATTTGTGGGGTTCTAACAAAAAAACCCGAAGCACTGGCATGGCACCACCTAAGTGTACATGGGGGATCCAGCTCCCAAAGTCAACTAAAAAGGATTTTTTTTTTTTTTTTCCTCTTAAAGTGAATGTGCTTAATCTGCTGTCTTGTGTAGCCTAAATTTTTTGTGGGTCACTTCTGTCACACTGGCTAAAGATTTAGCCTTGTAAGCACTGCTTGTCTATGTAGTATTAGTTTGCAACCTACCTACCACATTTAGAGAAATGCAAAATACATTTTGTTGTGTAATGCCTGTATGTTTTATAGGATTGCTGAAGAGCAACCTCAGTGAAATGAAGGCTTCCTTCTTGCAGCTGATCAGTCAGAATTTTTAACTGGGATATAATGGGCTGGGTCACAGCTGCAGTTTTTGAGGGGGTGTGTGTGTGTTTGTGTCCCTAGACAGACAGCTTAATTTTGCATTCTGCCATTCATTCTTCCAGCACCAAGCTACCTCTCTGGGTCTGAATGACCACCTCCTTACGGTACTGGGCCTGACATTCTCAAAGTGGTATATGCTAAAAATGAATCATCTAGTTTAATTTTTAACGTGTCAAAGAAATAATTTGGGGTGTTCTGTTGTTTTTAAATGTCTCATTGGTTCCCATCAAACTGTTAGGATTAAAAGAGGAGCATGTTTGGGTAGATTATGATTTAAAAGATTGTATTTCTGACATGGGCAGCTTCTAACATGGGCAGCCTGCCCAGTCCTAGAGATAGAAATGTGATAGTTTATCATTCAAAAACCAACCAAACCCCCTATAATTTTGCTCTATTATTTAGTAGCCAATATGCAGTGCAAGTATGTCATAAATTTTGTATCTTACCTTGTATTATAAAATTTTCTTATAAGCAAAACTAATCTAAGAATGCATTAGTGAATAATGAACTCAAAAGGGTAGGTCTAGGTAAGGAAATGTGGACTTCTCGTCTAATACATCTGGGCATGCTGACTGCAGCAGGTTTTAACTTCCATTCGCAAACTTCTGTTGTACTTGCAACCTAATGAGACCGTTTCGATACAATCCTTTCATTTTACCATAAATCATGAGGGGGAGAAGGTGACTGGAAAAATTTTCCTGGGCATATGGTCTCTAATGCTGTATCCATCCAGCCTTTCTGATCCTCTTCAAGAACTCTTGGTACTTCTTGGTTTTGGAAGATGATGTGGATTCTAATTCTTTGGTGGCAATAAGCAGGTTTCATCTCAAACCAAGTCTCATTTCTCCTATGAAAGATACGAAATTGTCCTGAGAGGATTTTACATCCAGTGTTGGAAAGAGGAATTTCTACTTGAGCAATGTTGTTTTTCTGGTGGAATCCAAGAGATGTGAATTCTATGGTCAAGCTTGTGCATATAATTAGAAAGGTAGTGAACTGGAAGCCTAAGATGCATGACTGGTATCTGGCCTGAATTTGATCCCTTGGATTTGATCCATGTTTTACTGTTCTGAGCATGCTATTTCAGCGTCTGCAACTTTTGATTTAGCAAATGTAACCTAGTACATATAAAAAAACCCCAAACCACAAAACAAACAACTGCGTTGCTACTGATGTTATATTTTAATTGGACTATTGTATAGCTTAGAGGATGGGCCACAAGGGAATAACCAATTACTCTGTGTATCTGTCTAAAAGCCTTTTCATTACAGAATACTGATTAAGATTGTATAGCTTCATATTGTTTCATGTTATTGATTTCCACCAACCCCAAGTCGATGGTCTCATTAATTGACAATTACCTTTTTTCACCATGTTTCAGAAAATTGACATGAGCAACCCGAGGTGTTAAGTTCAATTTGAACTAGGCATCAGTGTGCCTGTTTAATCTTTAACAAGACCCATTAGGCTCCCTGTTTTAATTTTACACAGGCCATAAAGGCAGCTCCACAGGGAGGCTATGACCCTCTCAGTATAAGGAGAGCAAAAATAGTGTTTACAGAAATAATAGGGAATATATGTGGTAGGGCTTTTTGACCGTCTGTGCTGACAGGAGGAAATCAATATTTTACCTATCACAGATGCCGCAGTAAAGTTTGGGGCCATTGACAAGTACCAGCTTACTTGAGTTGTACCTTTAATTTGTTTCACTGTACGTGTCTTGCTGGCGTTGATGGATACAAGAAGTGAAATCTTTGTCTTGCGTGTCAGAAACCTAAAGCATAGAACTAATTCTTCTGGAGGGGGGAACCTCATGGATAAAACGTGAAGCTGGGGTTTTTGTTTTCTTAGAGTCCTGAACAAAGGCAGTTGTTATCTAACTTCCCCAAAATGTATCGTGTATCTTATGTAAAGCAGTCGGCTTTTGATGAATGGTATGTTACATCTACCCCTCTAGCAGCTGCTTCTAGCTCTGCTAGCTACAGCTAGCTAGTCCCCCAAGTTCCATGCCCCACTAGACATGACAATGCTGTTCCTTAATTTCAGTCATTGTGGAAGTGGCAATACAGAGCTGGAGGACATCAGCATGCTGATAGTGCCACAGCCCCATTTCTTTATGAACTTTCCCAACAGTCCTCAGCTGCAATGAAGTCTTTTTATATTTTCAGAGGAGATGCGTCAGGGCAAAGAAGCAATTGGCACAACAACCCTTTGTGTTTAATCAGAGAAGCAAAACTGGAACTACTTGAGAGCAGCTCTACCTAGCCCAGCTAAGCTATGTCAGTAGGACTTTATTATAAATAATCAGTGGCAGCAAAAGTTTTCTCATTATGCATACTGTTTGTTCAAGCAAAGAGCAAAATCTAACAATGCTACGGTGCTTGATTTTAGTTGGTATTTCTTGGTCTCATGCATTGGCTTGGTGCTATGAAGTTGATCGTATGCAAGGGTTATAAATTTGCAGATCCTCAAAAGAATGGTTGTTTTCCACAGGCCCCATCCTCTTGCGCACTTCTGTGTGCCACTATACTCCACTATCATGCTCTTGAGAAAAGCATAATGAATTGCATTTGTCTTGAAAAGGTTTGTCTTCTGGATGTTGTCTGACACTGTTGTTCCCGTAACTGACGTGCACTGGGTCCCGCAACTACTCATCAGTGTGAGGTGGAAGGAAACTTGCATACCAATACAAATTAACTCTTTTTTTGGAGTATGCAGTGCCATATGCCTGTCACTGCTTTGAAACCTCCTGCTTGTTACTGGGCAAATTCAGAAAGCAGAGAGTAACCTACACTTACTTTTGCAAGGCCAAAAGTCAGGTACTTGACTCAAAGCGTAGAAAGAGATGAAAAATTTCGTATTATTATTTTCAAAGATTTCCCAGGAACTTCACTCGGTTTCTTAAAAATGATTAGTTAGAGACAGTCTCCCAGGGCCTACCCCGACTATTACTACTGTGTATTGTTTTGCAGAACTCATCTTTCTGTCTTCTTGTTGTAGTTCTGTTTCACTGGGTGACCTCAGTGATTCAAAATTAGAAGATGATCTTGAGAGAGTTTCTTGGGAAGTTTGTGTTAATTTAGATTAAAGTAGTCTTCAGAATGTCTTGGGTACTTTCCAAGTAGAGACTATAATCCCTCTTTCCCAAAGGTTATTAATTCATTGATTATTAGTTGTATCAATGTTATCCTTAAGAACTTCTGACTAGGACCCAAGGACTCCAAGCTTTAGAGCTGTTCCTCTTTTTGTTCTTCATACTTTCTTTTCATTTTTTTCCTGATGTGGATTTTAATGAAAGTTCATTATAATTTTACTTTGAAATAATATTTTGTTTTGCTACCACTAAGTATATCACTGTAAATACCTACTGTTTTGTTTTATTTAGGCAATCTTTCTAAGAACAAAGAAGATTTATGGTTCAATTACAGACACTTCGATCTTTAATGAGTTGTGATAGAGGAGATGGTAGCAATCTTCAGTGAGCCAGAATTTGTTACCATGGTTTTCCAAAAAAACAGTTACAACATTTATTATGCTGATGAGTTTAAATACTCATTTTAGCTTCTCTTCAGATTAAATAGTTGATCCATTTGAAGTTGATTTCAAAACTTCTGCTGACTTGAAAAGCACCAGAATTTTACCCTCCATTTCCTCTTTCCCATCTTACAAAAAATTAACTTTCCCTTTAGCTATTGCATCAGGCAAAAGTATGTTTTTGAAATAGATGATTGTACATGCATTACATACATACAGGAATATACCCATGTTGGTTTCTCACAGCCTTACTTTTATTTCTTGTCTTGACCTGTTTTAGGGTTGAGTCTCTCCTATGTTTCATTTTGGAATGAGATAGTATTAAGGAAGAACTGGTTGTTTGGGGTTTTTGTTTGTTTGGGAGTTTCAGTGGGTTTTTTCCAGAAGAGAAGGGCCTGTTTTTAACACCCCCCTTTGTTTTATTTGTCTCCACTTTCTTAGTGGGATTGGAAGGGTTATAGGTACAGTAAACCTCAAGTTTTTTGAGTTTCTCAGTGAAAGGATTTGAAGCTTGGTAGGCCTGGGTTTTTTTGGTTTTGTTTTGGTTTTGCTTTTGTTTTTTGTTTTTTTTTTAAGCCATCGACACAGGCTGAATTGATGTGAAGCCTCAGGCCTTCCACTGCTGAATTTGTCTAGAGCATGAAGAATCTCATTATTACAGAATGCATTTGAAGCTTGAAGTATAGAGAGTACGATGACTACATTGATGGTTAACTTCTGCACCCTATGAGTCACTGTCATCAGTGCATTTAATGTCTAGATTTGTGCCAGCATTCGCATTCATGTGCTTGACTGATGGCAGATGATAATGACTCATGCTTCATTTACTGGTGTCCTATCACTTTTTCTCTGGCTTCATGGACTTTTCGTTGAATCTCAAAGAGCAATTACTGGAAAAGAATGAATTCTCTATGCATAAATAAGAGTCAGAATTCGGAGGGACTCTGAACATTGTTTTACCAAAGAAAACAGGATGGTTTTTTTTCTTAGGTTTTCCTGAAATGCTGGTTTGTGTCATGTCTTCTGCTTTTATCAGAGTAATTTAAGATCCTGTGTTGCAGGTTTAGCCACAGAAAGGTAAGGTGACTGTGCTCTTTTGTTCACTTCTTGGTTGAAAAGTGAAGTAGATGTAGTTGCTCAGTTTAAAAAATAAAATAAGCAGAAGCTGTGATGTTTAAATACATTGCACCAAAAGTGGTCCCAGGATATTCTGTCTATATTGGGAAAATACAGTATTGTACTAGTAAAGATCTGGAGAGGTTTTAAGCTCATTTAATAAATTAAATTTGATTTATGAATTATTTATTATTTAAATTCAAGACTTTTGGAAAATACTAGACAAAAGACTTCTGTCAGATGTCTGGCACTTACCGTCCTACTTCCTCTCTCTTACCTGTTGTCCTTCCTGGCAGAAACAATGCAGAAGGATGTGGTTGGTGGCATAACCATGTGAATGTAAAGCAGCCAAATCTGCACCTGTTCTAAAGCTGCTGCTTCTTGTTTGAAAGTCACAAAAAAGTTGACCACCTTGATGCATTTCTGAAAGGGATGTAAGGTAAGAGGCATCCACAGCAGTTGAATACGAAAGATTGCAAAAAAGGAAGTTTTAAGTCAGATTCAGAAATCAGGAAATATTTTCTGGCATGACCAGTCAAACATCTGTGAGAGGTCTGGGATTTTTGTTTTAGTCAAGTCAGATGTGCGGTGTTTTGCAAACTCTGTTGTGTGTATGAACAACTGAAATTGTTTTCACGTTTATGGGACTGAGAACTGTAAACACAATTATCTGCATGTGGAAGTAAAAAGACACATTGGACAATGTTGGGTCAGTAGCAGATTTTCAAGGAAGCCTAAAGATGTTCGTGTTGCCTGCAGGTCCCTTTCTTCCTCCAGTTGAGAAAGAAATTGAGGCCAAAGCAACTTAGAAGGTCTAATGCATGCGCTGTAAGGCAGCCTTGCATATAGTCTCAAAAAGCTTGCAGAGTGATGACTGCAGTTCTTTAAAAATAAGGAAACTGATATAGATACTAGGTCTCAAACAGCTCTTTTCCCTGTAGAGACATTGAAAAGGAAAGCTTGGGAAACAGCTCCCTGCCGCAGCAGCCGAGAGCTCATGGTGTTACTTGGAGAACAAGGATGAAGCTGTACGAGATGGTTGGATCTCATTCTGACTGTGAAACTCTTGATATTCCTCAACTGAAGAATTGAAATCTCTGTTCTGGATGTTGTGCCATGTGCTATATTTGGAGTACTCCTAGAGGAATGGTGTGTGTTTATCACTGATTCAAAAATCCTGAATAAGTACACATGCTTGTTAGCTGGCCTCCCCTGCTCAAGGGAGTTTGCCATTACAGACTGGTGCTTCTAAGATGTTGCAACGTTTGAGGCATCAGTAGCCTCACTACTGATAAGTTGATGGTGGCTCCTGCACCTTGTTGCATTTTAGGAGGCAGTGGTTTGAAATCTGTCCTTTTTAAAATACAGTTTTGGATCAGAATGTAACTACAGCCTAGCAGGTAATGATACCAACTGGTGTTGGAAGACAGCAGGATACACTTACACGAGCCTGGGAGATATACTCATGGTATTTCTTAAAGACCAGAGAAATAGATAGCTAAGGCGTAAGATGGATGCAATCTTAACTCTGCAATAAAATCTTTCTGTTTTTTTCAGGACCTAGGCTATTTGTCTGTACTGAGAAGTTAGGAGCTGTGCTCACCACAATTAGGGCTGCATCCTGGCCGAGTGCACACAGATGTACGGGGCTCTTTTTGAGGCAGTATTTCTAATTGTGTATGTTGCCTTTGGAACAAGATAGACTTTTTTCTCCGACTTTGTTATTTTATCCTATTAGCCATCAATCTTTCTTTCAACTGATTTGAAAAATTAAAAGCAATTTGAAAGTTTTAATAAAAGACTGAACATCAGATAAACTTGCTACCCATTAACAAAATCACCAGAAGACAATGCTTCCTACAGGGAGTTAGAGGGGCTGTAAAGAGAGCAGGGTTGGAGCTTCTTCCCTGAATTATCATTATGCTGTGTAATGAAGCAGAGGCTTACGCAGCCGTGAACTAATTTGTTATGGCTCCTCATGAGGCCTGCAGTCTGGCTGGAGAGAGGTAAAGGGATGATAGTAGTTTAAGAAAGGGAAGGAAGAAGTTTTCTTTAATAACTTATTTGAAATTTTGGATTTTCTAATGCCATCTTTGTTCAAAAACCTGATCTATAAATTGCTAGTGCTTACCGCCTCTCCCCCCCCCCCTTTTTTTTGAACATCATGAGTGCAAAGGAGAAGGTGGCTAAATACCAACAAGTGATGCTGTTCACACACTGTAGCAATCTGTTACCAGCTTTAACAGTAGGATGCTGTTTCAGATCTGTTTAAATGAGAAATATGTTTATCACAAGGGTGCTGAGCTGTGCTTCCTTTTTGATTCCTTAATTTTTAATGTGTAATGATTCTGCTGAAAGCACTTCTCTTCCCATTTTTCTTAAGGCACTGCAACGTTCATTAATAAGAGCAGCACTGTTGTAAGGTGCAATGTGTTGCTGCTGTATTAAATAATATATATTTGAAAACTGCATTTAAAATGATGTTTTGAAGGTATGTTTCCCATGAGTGAAAAAGAGGAGCTGCTACTTTGTCCTTAATTCACCTTGTTACATTACAGATCACAAGAAGTACAAGAACAGATACATTTGAGAAAGTTGTTTTCTGGTTGTGTTTTTTATCACATGCGACCTGTTGTTTTTAACATAGGTTGTAGAGAATTTCCTAGGTTTTTTATTAACAAATTTTAATTTATTTTGCAATGAGAACTCTGATGAAACATACTTAGAGAAGAATTTAATCCTGTTGCTCTGAAATCTCTTACTCATGTTTCCAGAAAAAAGTTTAAGGGTTTAATCTTTGAAACTAACAGCCTGGATGTGGAAGACAGGTCTTTTAAGGTCTTTACACAAGTTTGATTTACCAGGTACTTGAAGTTAGGTTTCCTGCTTGGTGGCTCACCATTCTGGTAGACGAGGTCTGTGTGTATATCCCTTTAACAAATGCAATATTTAGCTTTTTACACATGGAAAGGGTATCTTTATTGTTTGTCTTACTCTTTCTTTTAGAGTTCCTTCTTTAGGATTATGGAGTCCTTGACTGAGATTTCAACACCAAAACAAGCATATGTGCTAGCGTGAATCACAATTGCTACCAGCTTTGTTTGCAAGTGGTCCCAGAGTGCAGCTCTGTCTCTTACAATCTGGCTTTTCTGGCATGGGGCTCATCTGCTTTCCCTTGATATGGAACAGGGATTTTTTCTGAAGCCCGTCATCACTCAACACCTTTCCCTCCCCTGCATGAAGAGTAGCAAACCCAAGAGCACAGAGCCAAAGTCTGTCATTTCTCCTTAGCTTCCCAAGGACTTTTTGGAGGAAAAAAATATCCAATCCTTGTGTTGCAGCAAAGGGAATGATACCTACTTGTCACTGCCAACCATTCTAGCTTTTTTTTGCTAGCTCTTTTAAAATGCTGGTGGTACTTAGAATCAGCACTGGAATACTCCCAACTTTTAGGTATTTTTTACATACCTGGACAGTGCCACAGAGTTCCTCTGGCTGTTTTAGACAACCAGTGTCCTCTTGCTGGAAAGAAATATGCGGAACATCTGTACTTCCATTTTGATCTTGATTTTGTCAGAATGAGCTTGGACAAATTGGCAGCTAGGGGGTATTTAAACAGCGGAGCTTTCTACAGCACACAGTTGTAAAAAAACATACAATGTTTGTATGATTTGAATCTCCTAGTGTTCCTTGCCCCTTGGTTTTATATGGGAAAAGATGGTGAAGAGCTCTTCTGTTTATGCATGTTTATCAGGTGTATTTGCCTGCCTGGCTCCAGCGACTGAAGTTCAAGACAAATTATCAGTAGCTGGTCATCAGGTTCCTAATTTATCCTGTGCAGACTGCTTAACTCCCTGTTTGCTGAAATCTACAAAAATCAGTAGAAGGGAAAACACAAAGCAGAAACTCCCTAGTGAATAAAATGCCAAAGGTAAATGAAACACTAGCCACAGCAAAGGTAGTGAGTGTTGCCTTGCAGCTGAATTTTGGTATTGACTGGCAGGTGTTTAATGCTTAGATATACTAACCAGTGGATCCAAAAAACTGTGAAATTTTGGGTCATGACCAAAAAAATGTATTCATATCTCTTCAAGTACAAAGATGGTCTCCACATTGCTGAAGCTGGGCACTGACAGGAAGAGTCTGAATTGATAACTATGAGAAAAATGTAACTAACTTGTGAGATTATTCACTATGGTGGGGTACCCTTTCTTGAGTTTTATGAATTTTGTTGTGCTGAAAGATGGTGTTGAGGAGCAGCAGGAAAGAAACGTAATATGTGAATTAATTCTCCTCTACAGAGGACTGCCTTTCTGCTTTACTGGTCCTGGATGAGTGTGTAAAGCTTGTACAAAAACACTGTATGTGCTTCTAACTATAAATACGTATATTAAAAAAATGCACATACAGAGTGGTGGAAATAAATGCTTTGTTAGACTGAAAAAAACCCGATCTCATAAGCAAACAAATTAAACTGAATGCACACAAAACTAAAGGGTAATGACCATTGCACAGGCAAAAGGAAGTGATCTATTTCATTGCATAAACTATAATACATGTGGCTGGCAAAAAGGAGAAGGGAAAACCTTTTCCTTCTCTGACACAATAGCAATCCAGAACAATGATTCTTTTGTGTGATTAACTCTGTGAATGTTGATGTTGAGTTCTAAAAGTGAATCCACATGGTTCCAAGTTGCTAGATATTGCCCCTACTTGTATTGTTGGCTAAATGAAATTTCCTTCTGGAGAGCTTGTTTGATAGCTCCTTCGGTCACGTAACAAGAGGATTAATCTCACAATGTCTGTTTGGTATTAACATACCATTTTGATTTCAGAATAGTAAAACAATATGCTATTGCAACAGGTCAAGCATTGCTAGACCATTAATATGTACCTTGGATACGTGAGAAGGCACCTCTTCTTAATTTAGAAGTAAAACTTCACTATGGCTCAGATGTGTTGGAGGATAACTGAGGCAGGAAAAGTTTTAGTGGTCTTCTGAAGATCATCTTGAGTTATTTTGTTTAGTGTGTATAAAGTACAGCTTAAATATATAACTTTGATTTCTTCCCTTCCCATCAGCCTTCCCAGTGGTGCTTATAGAGCAACTCCCTTTAAAATCTGAATAGGCAGCTGTTAAACTGCCTCTTTTAGGCAATGTGCTTAAACCTTAAGTAAAGGTTAGGATCTGATGCATTTAGGAACAACAGCTTAAGGTGTTACCAGCTACAGCCATCTGTTTTGCTGTAAGCAACTATCCCTATAGTAGATAATAGTGGGAGGTGCATCCTTTCCTTAGCTGCTTCAGACCAGTCCATCTTGCTGTCTTAAACTGCTGAAAAAGGTGGGTTTGAGCTGGATTGTGAAGTAAGGTACAGGCACACACACACTGGCTTGGCTCTGTAATGGAGGTTGTGACCTTTGAAAGTGGTAACATTCCCACATCTATTTTCCTGGAGACTTTTTTTGAAGGTACAGCATTGCTTTCATAAGTCACCTCATTTGTGGTGTGGCTTTGGGTCATGGAGTGCAAGGGTCAGTTTTAGTACCCTAAAGACAGGAGAATGTTGGCACTCCAGTATGTTCTCAAAATAATGCTCTCGAAGATGCATAGCTGAAGCAATGTGGTGTTTCAAAACCCTTGCTTTTCTTCACTGTTTTGTTAACGTGTTTGAAACCTAGGTTGAAACCTGCTTTCAGGTGATGTTCCTTCTTTAGTGTTAAGGCTTCTATTTATGCAGATAAGCAGGCTCATTGACTGCTTTGCCTCAGTAAGCTTGACACACGTGTGTATGTAGGTTGTTCTGAAAACCCACAGAATTATAGAATGGTTTGGCTTGGAAGGGACCTTAAAGATCACCTAGTTCCACCCTCCCGCCATGGGCAGGGACACCTTCCACTAGACCAGGTTGCTCAAAGCCCCGTCCAACCTGGCCTTGAACACTGCCAGGGATGGGGCATCCACAGCTGCTCTGGGCAGCCTGTTCCAGTGTCTCACCACCCTCATAGTGAAGAACTTCTTCCTTTATATCTAATCTCGATCTGCCCTCTTTCAGTTTAAAGCCATTAGCCCTCTTCCTATCACTACATGCCCTTGTGAAAAGTCCCCCTCCCCCTTTCTTTTAGGCCCCCGTTAGGTACTGGAAGGCTGCTATAAGGTCTCCCTGGAGCCTTCTTTTCTCCAGGCTGAACAACCCCAACTCCCTCAGCCTGTCTTCACAGGAGAGGTGCTCCAGCCCTCTGATCGTTTTTGTGGCCCTCCTCTGGACTCGCTCCAACAGGTCCATGTCCTTCTTATGTTGGGGGCCCCAGAGGTGAACACAGAACGCCAGGTGGGGTCTCACGAGAGCAGAATCACCTCCCTCAACCTGCTGTCATGCTGCTTTTGATGCAGCCCGGGATACGGTTGGCTTTCTGGGCTGCAAGCACACATTGCTGGATCTTGTTGAGCTTCTCATCAACCAACACCCCCAAGTCCTTCTCCTCAGGGCTGCTCGCAATCCATTCTCCACCCAGCCTGTATTTGTGCTTGGGATTGCCCCGACCCATGTCCAGGACCATGCACGTGGCCTTGTTGAACTTCATGAGTTTTGCATGGGCCCACCTCTCAAGCCTTCAAGGTTCCTCTGGATGGCATCCCTTCCCTCCAGCGTGTCAACTGCACCACGCATCTTGGTGTCATCGGCAAACTTGCTGAGGGTGCACTCAATCCCGCTGTCCATGTCACCGACAAAGATGTTAAACAGCGCCGGTCCCAATACCGGCCCCTGAGGAACGCCACTCGTCACTGGTCTCCGCTTGGACATCGAGCTGTTGACTGCAACCCCCTGAGTGTGGCCATCCAGCCAATTTCTTATCCATCCATCGAATCCATGTCTCTACAATTTAGAGACAAGCATGTCATGTGGGTCAGTGTCAGATGCTTTGCACAAGTTCAGAATGTTCATCTTCGCAGTCATTATGTTACAATGTAGTAATGGAGCTGTACATTGCACTCTGGTTTGGCACCCTCTTCCTCCTTAAAGTTTCTTTCTTGAAAGTAAAAGATAACAAATGTATTACTTATAAATTATATTTATTTATAGAAACTATATAGTCAGATTGTCTTGCTTCATTTTTGTTTGTAGCTTGTCCTCAGCCAGCTATCATGCTAGGGCTTTGCTATGTTGACAGCTGTACTAACTTTTTAACTTTGGATAGCATGAAAATAAATATGGCCTGCCAACCCTGCATTTAAAACCAACCAATGCAAACAAGAGACACTTGTAATAAGGCAATGTGAGAGCTCTGTTGCTCTTGTCTTCCACTTTCTTCCTAACGTCTGTCACTTGGCAGTTTCTGTAATTCTGAAGTTTTCCTAAGTTGAATCTAACACTGGAAGGCTTTGTTACATTGTATTTTGTTTGACTTTATATAAGCTGAAGTAGTGCCTCTTTTCACTGTACTCTATTGCTTTTCCTCAGAAGCCTAGGGATAATGAAATCTTGCCCCACTGTGATAGCAGGGGCTTTGACTGTTTTTCTGCATTACGAGGCAGCCAAGCTGAAATCTTTGCTCTGATAAAGAGTACTTTATCCTAGCTCATGCTGATTCAGCAGTGCAGGTACTGAATCTGCGCTCCCTGCTTTGCAGGCTGACATTCTAATCTTTTTCTTTCTCTGGTCTCAATCCTCCCTCCAATTTTGAGAAATACTGAGTCAGAACAGCATTTTTCTTCACACTTCTTGGTTATGTTTAATGCTGGTGAGATAGGTGCACTGTAGATCTACCATGCACAAAGGCAGACTGTGCTGTATTGTACACTATGGTCAATGAACTGAACTTCTAGATGGAAAGCCTCCAAAGGGTTAGCAGCTTCTGCTATTGCTTTTACCGCAGCAAGAAGCATGGGCGTGTTTTGGTCTTTGTTCCAGGGACCATTTGTAATGCTAGTGAAACTGTATGAGTGTCTGCAAGATATACCATATCTAGGAGTTCAACAACCCTAAACAACCCTAGTCTCTACTCTTTTTCCTCTAGGCTGCGTTATTAGATACCACAGGCAGCACATAATTTTAGAAAGTTACCTATTTTGTTTTCCTTACTGAGCCAGTTAATATCTGAACTCTTTCGTGCTAATGTTGAAGATTTTGGGACTTCCTCAGATTCTTTATGTACAGAAACAGCATGTCTGTGATGTTAAGCCATTCACTTGTAGTCAGCTATACAGCTGTGGGTGGAGAATTTAGAAGTTATTTTATTTTCTACTTCTTTTACAAGTTACCCATGTCTCTTGAGAAGAATACTATTGACCACACAGTAAGTAACATAGGTAAGAAAACTAGAACATATTCTGGTAGCACAGATACAATAATTAAGATCAGGGATAGTTTAGATGGGAGCTCAAAGTAACATGTAAAGTAGGATACCTAATGTGAGAACAGCTGCAAATAATCTTGGGAGAGGAAAAGTTTTATCAGTAATGGAGGCTGGTTGTACCCTTTTTCATTCAGGTTATCGTAAGGTCAAGTTCTGGGAGAATACCAGTCCAGGAAGGCAGTAGCTGTAGCCTGTGTTGGGAGGACGGAATTCTTTCTGTTTCCCCTTCATTAATTTTCCTGCTCTCTACATATTTTGATCTATCTGGGAACCTGAAACTCTCTTTGGGGGACTTTACCCTAGGCTGGAAGGTGCAGTACAAAGTGGTGGTGGGACCCTTTCCCTCCCTCTTACCTTCTCAAGGCAGGGAAACCCATTACATTGGTGTGATTCTCTCATGCATTTTTAGTATCAACAGACACTGCCACTATACCTTCCCTTGCTCCCTCCACTCCCCCAACTCAGCCAACAAAACAACCCCACAAACCAACCCAAAACCTCATCAAGTAACTGCTTTGATGTGACATTTGGTGAGGAAGAACTTAGCACCAGCTAGTACTGGAGTAGATAGGTTGCATAGGAGCCAGGGTACAAGTCCATCGGGCTGCAAAGGAGCATAGAAAAAGATGAATATTGGAAGAGTGTACTAATATTAATTCCTAATGTTTTGTATATTGTTTGGTTGTGTGTATATTTAGAGTAGCGATATGAATGTTGACTGTATCTGGTAAAGAAAAAAGTTGAAATGGTGCAACTGCAGTCTTGCATGGAGTGAAATCCTGGCCCTAGTACAAGATGTCATGCTGCGAATTCACTGTACACCTTCCAGACAAACCTTCCTAACTTCTGAATCTTAAAATGTTCCAGTGTCTCTTCAATAGAGACTAGTTGGACCAGTTCTCAGATTGGTGTCTTTCCCATATTGCTTTGTTAGAAATTCTTTTATTTCAGGGGAGCAGACACGACACTTCAGGAATTTTAGGATGGGGTCAAATTTGATTTAAACAGAGTTGTACCAGGGATGCAGTGGTATGATTCAGGTGAGTTCTGCTCGCTGCATTTTAATTTGGGGAAAGGAATAACAGTCCCCATGTTAAGGGAATATGTATCTCTCAGACAGGTTTAATGCAAGTGGTAACCTCACAGAGGTAGTTTGCAAGTCCAAGGCCGCTGTTCGATTCTGTAACTTTAATAAAAGAGGGTTAACGGTGGAAAAGACCTAGAAGTCATACTGTCCATCCCTCAGTTGATGCTTGGGTCATGAAGCATTAGACCCTTGTGGCATTTATTAATGCTGCAGCATGAGTTTGTCCAGACTGATTTGTTCATCCACCTATCATCATCTTGGCTTGGAAAATGGTGTCAGATATGATCGTCACTCTTGTGCTTTGTGCTGGCAGATTATTCTTGCTGGTTTCAGCTACCATTGCATCAGGCAAAGAAAATAGTTGTTTTCCTCCCCCCTGAAATTCAATTACAGCTTTGGTTGTGGAAAGCAAACACATTCATGATACTTCATAGCATCAAAGAACGAAAATAGTCCAAAGATGTTTGTCATAGCCATAGGCTGCAATATTATACTGAATCATTTCTCTGCACTGTAAAGTATTAGGGAGGGAGAAAAAAGGGGAGATGAAGCAGTGTGCAGATGCTGCGCAAGGCTGTCTAATGTGTAGAAATAGATGAGTAGTTTCTGTGGGGCCAGGCCTTTTCTCACAGGAAACCTTGAATTTACAGATTTGCTCAAAGTGATTTGATCTGTGCCATTTCCTGTCACACAATGTGCTGTGTTCAGATATTGCAATGCATCTGTTATGACAGATATGGTAGATTTGGGGAGTCATATGAATAGAGAAGTGGGGAAGCTGAGCTATTCATAATTCTCTTTCAGGATGGCTACGAGAACATAGCCACTTAATTTTGGGGTTGGTGTTTATTCACTCAGTTTATCACTTAAGGAGAAAAAAAAAAGTACTCTGGCACTCTGTATATTAACCTTTACTGAAAACTCGCCTAGTATTGTTGCTGCTGCTCTCGGTCGTCTTTCTGTCTGGGTCTTTATTGCTTTTTTGTTGTATCATATCTGTAAATGTTTTCTGTGTTCCTTGAGATAGGAAGCACGGCTGTCTATTTTGGTCGACTTTTAGAGGCTTTTTGAGTGCTTCTTCAGGAAGAAAAGGTGAAATAAAAATGTGCCTGCCAACTAGCAGAGAGGTTGCTTCCTCCCTGTTGAGAGCTTCCCTGTTTGTTGATACCCTGTACAAACAAGGATGGAACTTGGGAGAACTCTGCGAAATTCCTCCTTTGCCATACCTCCTTTGTTTTGGGTTTCTGCTGGATAGACCTTGTTAGAGTAAGCCATGACTGAATTAGCATTTCAGAGATGGTGCAGTGTCTCGGATGTTTTGGGGTTTGTATTTTGTGTGTAGATTTTCTTTCCCTCCTACTTTTCTCCTATTAATTAGGGCTGTTTGGAAAATCTGATCTGCTTGCTGATTGTTGTCTTCGTTATTGAGTTGTATCACTAAAGTAGTGTCATCATCCCATGAACCTACTTTTATGTCTTTAATAAATTCACTCTTACTACTTTACACAGGGTGTTAGATTGATGGAAGAAGCTCAAGATGAGACAGCAAGTTTCTTCACTGTGTTGTGCTAATGTTTTGTCTCCTTTGAGCTGCTGGTCCTTGAGCCATAAGTGTGAGGAGCACAATTATTTAAATTGTGGCTTTTCAGGGAAAAATGGGAGTATGTTACAGTGGGTACCCCATCATTGCAGAGTGGAATGAGTCTGTTCATTTGAATCATTAAGCTTCATGAATACACAGATGGATTTTTTTCCTCCTTGAAATGAATGTGTGTTTATATTCATGTTGTATGTCTATGTGTTCCCAGTATCAGAAATAAAATGGGAGAGTTCCTTGCCCAGAGACAGGCTGGCTTTTCTCTTTTGCTTTCGTTTCCAGTTGTCATACAATCTGATTATGCATTTGTGCATTGAATGACTTCTACCACTAGAAGAAAATAAATAAAGGCCTTGGAAGACTTTCTTAAAATAGTCTAGAAAGTAGAAGCTGAAGTTGAAAGAAGTCTTGTATGTTAATTCTCTTTTTTTAACCTTACTTCTCAATCTTAGTTCACAGTCGTAAACTGAATCACAACTTGTCCAATAGAGCAAGTTTAGCGAGTGAGTTGACGCTGGTTTCCAGTTCTTCAGACCATGCATAGTAAAGATTTATTTCCTGAGTCATTGGGCTCTAGGGCAAATCTTACGTGCATGCCCACAGTAGAAATGACCACTCAATCCAGAATGACAGAGCAACAAAACTAGTGGGAAGTATGTAAGGTTGTGCCATCAGAAGAAAGAGCTGTGTGTGTGCCTGTTCTGACAAAACAGGGATATGGGGAGTCTATTAATTTTACCCATTTACTGCACATTAGATCTGCATAACCCTGGGTACATCATACTTCACTGATATTGCGTGATCGAGTTCAGACCCCCATCTTCATGATTATTAGGTGTTTCAGCATGGGCACAGGCAGAACAGAGGCAGCCAATCTGGCACAGATGTTTTAAATTCTCTTAAAGCATTGCATTGTTTATCAGGATTAGCAGACTGTTTTCTTTTGTAGCTATACTGTTCTATTACCTCTCTCCTTCATGACACCCTTTCCTCCCCAGTGAAAGATGGCTGTATTTTTCTCTTGCAAGTAAGACTGATAACTTGTTATTACCCACATGGAGGATGAACTTTTGTGAGTGAGAGAAACTTTGTAAAATCCTTTTCTCAGATAAAATTATTGTGATTCTTCCTTGTGTCAAGTAACTTTATCTCTTCAAGTACACACTGCCTAAGTAAGGGCATGCCCTTTAAAGCTCATCTTTCATCTCCTTTTCAAACCAGAATTAATTTCTGGCATGTCAGTCACCTCCATGGATTGTGTCATTGTCACTACAGGATTATTGGATTATTCATTTATTAATCTTTCTAAAGTAACATTTGGACATATATCCAGAATTAATATAGCTATATAAATCTCGTAGATAACAAGTTGCATATAGGCGGAGAAGCCGCCTTATTTTGGCTAAAGCTGTTTAGAACAGCAAGGTCTCTACTGACATAGTCAGTTGACTGCTTCTTATGTAATTGTCTGATTTTCCTTCCTTTGACATCGTCTCTGAACTTAACCAGACTGTGTGGAGATCTTACGACTGATACAAAGGAAGCGTTCACAGTATAAAGATGGACCTGTGTTAGTGACAAGGTACCCTGTAGATTGTCTTATCAGCCACAGCAGATTGCGAAGGAAGTTGCCTTGGCATTTGCATATTAATTGTTTGTTTTTAATAAACTCTCAATTTACAGACTCTTAAGGGTAGAGTTAAATTCATTCTCTCTCTCCTGGTAATAAACTTCCCAGGGAGAATTCTGGAAATGCTCTGGGTGTAGTAAAGCTGATACTTCAGACAGAAAGAAGCTGAGGTGTTAGCTTCTTCCTGCGTGCAGCAGAGCTACGCAGGGTACAGTTATCACAGCCCTTTGTGTCCCACCTCCCCTTTCTTCCTTCTTAGTCTAAAGCACGCAAACTGAAGGAGGAAGAGTCTTTAGAAGAAGAAAGATACGGCCATTTCTGTGTGTGCTTTGCTAAAGCGTTGTTGCAAGTCTTTACTGAGTATTGATTCCCATGACTCTTGAGAAAGGAAATGCAAGCAATCCCACTTCATGGGTGAGGAGAGTGAATAAAAAAGAAGCTTACCGAGTTGTCCAAAATGACATAGCAAGAGAGTGATGAAGGCAGGGAATCCCTAATACTCTACTCCCCTACTCTGAGAATTTACTCTCACTGGCCACAGCAGCATTTATAACCTTAAAATTGTGATGCAGTCTGATATATTCCAGAAGCATGCGTTCTGGTCTTGCATGAAGCAGCAAGCTCCCTAGATTAGACTCAATATGAGTTGTAACACATTTTTGTTAATGGCCCTGGTTATTTCCCAGTGTGCCGTCATGCTAGCTGTGCAGTGCTTCCAGTACACGCTCAGAGTCCTATTAGGTGCTCAAGCTGAGTGGCACTGCTCTGCCTTCTGCTGAGACCAGCCTTTATATCGCAGTGAAAGTTTGAAGCAGAAGGCTTGGGGTGGTGAAATAAATCAGCACTTTGAAAGGACCACAGTGCAGTTGTGCTGGGATTTGTATTCTCAGGTTTATCGTAGCTATTCTTAACTGCGCTTTCCCGCTGTTGTTCAGAATAAACAGCAGCTCTGATTTACTGTTGAAAATAGGTTTTGTTTTGGAGATTGTTCTCATGAAATGGGCTCTTTAATGTTTTTTCTGTTCCTGCAAGGACACAGGAGTAGCTCTTCTGTCTAATGAAAGAGAGCTCTTTATTAAATGGCAAATTAATGCAGGGTATTTAAAGCTCTCAAGTGACTCTCTGGCTATGGTGAAAGTACTTTTTCTCTTAGGACTTTACTGTGGGCGTTGCACTTTTTCTCTAAACTTTAGTAGTGGTCCTTGCAAGCTAAGCTGTTCTTCCCCATGTGTTGCTTTTGTGAGAAAGCTGAGCCTTGTATAGTCACAGGTACATCTTGTATGTAACTTACTGTGTCTTCTCATCACAGTCTTCGTAGACTTTGTCTGAGGATGGTAGTATCAGCCAGCAGGACTGCTATGTAGTACTTTCAGCTCAGCCTTTCCATTGTAGATCACCCCTGTGAGTGGCTTATCCTCTAGCTCAGATGTTTGAAGTGCTTTCAGGCTGAAACTAAATGTGTGAGTTCTCTGCCTATAAGCAATCCCCACCCTAATATTCTCTTAAAAGCAGGTTAGCTGCAGAGAGTGTAATGTAATCCTCTGACTGCCTTCAGCAGTTTCCAAACATTAAATTAATATTTGCAGCACTTTAGTCAAATCAGTGACTTGATGCTAAGGATAAGTAGATCAATTTTATACATATGAAAACAGAAGCAGAGTGGCGAACAGAAGGTCAGGATTGCAGAGCTAGGAATACAAAAGTCTAGTGTCACAGGTTCCAGCCTGTTTTAAGAATGAGAGTCCTTAAAACAGCTGATGAGTTGCTTCGTTTTTGTGTTTCTTCCATCTGAGATAATCTTATTGTTGCCTGAAATCTGTGTGCTGGTGGTAATTCTCATTTTCTTCAATGTACTTGTATGGCTCTTGACTAACTGAGCCATTCTCTTGACTAGGCTTTCTAAAAGTAGCCTTAACATGATTTATTCATTTATTAAGATTCTGTAACAAGTGACCTAATTATGTAACACTGTAAGTAGGAAATACAGTGCTTTAGAGCTTCCTAGCCTCTGCTTTCTAAAACTTCTTTAAATGGGTTGCATACATGGATGTATACTTAAGTCACGCAAAATAAAGATAAACATTACCTTGCGTTTATGCTAAGAAATGTATCACATTGAGGATGGACTCTTTTGTTTAAACTTGACATAATTATATCAGTTTCTCTCAGGGAAACAAAAGCCTTTGCTGTCAATGCTCCTGTACTTGTAGGGTGCAGCAAGATTGTTGGAATATGTTTAGTAATAGTCTAACTGAAGAAGGAAACTTATGATCTGGATAAATCGGATGGGTAAGGTTTTTTTGCTTTAGTTTCTGCCCTTTTCCCCTTTCTCTCTATTCTGGTTTAGTTCTGGCAGATACAAAAATAGAAAAATATGATTTTGATTTGATCTTTGGGTGTCATGTGAGTTGTCTTTATCTTCTCAGTGCTGCGTATGCCCTCGTGACACATTTTAGCCTCAGTGATTTCTTCAGGCTGTTGTTCTTATCCACTTGCCCCTGGACAGTAGTTGGCCTCTTCCTTGTTTGAATGCTCTTCCAGAAATGTCTTCCTGTAAGCAATTGGTCACTGTATGTCTGTCTAGTTATTTCCTAGTCTAACAATCTAGTCAAAAACTAGCAACTGTGAAGTCCGTTGTTTGGCATGGATATTTGGAGAACTGTGGGACGCTTGGGCATAGAGAAGCCTTGGCAGATGCTTGAGGCAATCATCTTGCTTGTCTAACCTGAAATCTGTCATCTGGGAGAAGGAGATACATTACAGCATGAAACAAACCATTTTCCAAAGTGCTTAAATGAATAAAAGAAGGAAATGGTGAATTTAGACTTCTGCGGAGTCTTTGACTCAGCCTCTTGTGTCTACCTGTTAAACAACTCTTTGCTATGCAGCAACACAAATAAGTGAGTTTCTATGCTGTCATCACTTTAAGACCAAATGGCAGCATTTATATATTTGTGTTTAATAATATAGAATTGAGTGCAGGTCTTTAGTTCCCTGCAGAGATGGCAGCTGAAACCTGTGAAGTCTACACAAATGAATCAAGAATTTGAAGATTGACTTACTTTATGAATTCCAATAGGTCTCTGTTTGCTATTGCATGCTAATAGGAAGATGAAGGAGGAAAACGATAAAGACGCAGCGTGTGTGAAAATAGAGATTCCATTAACCTGGGATCCTGTGGCTTCTGATGCTTGAGCATCACTCAGGATGCATCTGCTCTCAAGACCTAGTTACTTCAGGGTACAACTTTATGTATACTGACTAAGGGATCCAAGGGTGATTTTCCAGGTCTGTGTAGGGCCAGATGATTGCAGTGACTCGAGCAATTGTATAATGGCCTCCTACAGATCATCCTTATTGCTATGACTTAAACAGGGGGATTACCAAAAGCTGAAGGAGATCTGAAGTAAAGAAGTTAAAGGAGACAGTGTAATCAGAAATGGTACTATCGAAGACTGGGGAGAGTGCAGGGAGGGAGAAAGGAAACAAGTTGTCCAACAACAGTTTCAAGTTCAAAATGCATTGGGAAAAGTAACCTGTAGGATTTTGACTTCATGTACTGCATTTTGATTTTTCTTCCTCCATGAACAAGCAAATTAGGGACAGCTTTCAAAGGAAAGTTTGCAGTCTTTTATTCTCCCTTAATCTGCAGCCCTGTTTCTCTTGTAGAATTATCTGCATTCATGTGGCAACCAGATCGTTGTTTAGGCTAGCTGTAGAAGCTCACACTGAAAAAATCTAGGTACTGGATGCAGCATTCCTCTTCACACCTGTTTGCAGCAGTGCTTACCCACAAGCAAAGGCAGTACACAGGTGGCACTTGTTCCATTGCTCTGGCTTGCCCATGAAGGACTGGAGAGCTTCAGGTGATACTTAGGTCCCATGGAACACACACTGCAACCAAAACTATTGCATTTGTTGGGTTGCAGTTTTTTAGTCAGTGAATGGAACACAAACAGCTTTTTTTTTTTTTTTTTTCCTTTTTACTTCTGTAGAGGTAAGTGCTGTTCCTCAAAGTCAAGAATATGTGATTTTGGTGTTTTTGCTGAACAGCCCTGTTGGGTCTTTCAGAGTCTCCGGCACATATTGGGGCAGATGTACGATTCAATGATGAGCACACATAAATTTTAATTTGCATCCCTTTTAAAAATTCCCTTGACGTAGAACCTCCTGTGAGCTGAACTAGAGCAGATTAGCCTCCTGTGCCTCAGCTCTCTGCAGGGGCAAGGCTGCAGCCACCTGACAGGGATCTATTAAAAACTCTTTATATTGTTCTGTTTTATGAGATCATGTGCGTATGAGTACCTATAGCAACACTTCCTGCAGTTGTCTTGAAGTGTAGAGGGTGTAGCAATATCTAGCACAATAGGTGGCCCTGGCTTTTGTACTGCATATAGGCTTACAGATCTGCTTTACTGCTTTGTTAGAAATCAACAATAGTTGTTCATGGTCATATTTATTTATTTATTTTATAAACTACAATTTGTTCCTTGCTTATGTATTATTCTTGTTTCCCTTACTGATACTGATGATAAGAGCTGTAGCAAACATTCATGATTCTGCTTCTGTCTTTGCATCCTACCGTGAAGTGCATCCTCCTTTGCTTATCCACAGTCTGTGCTCATGTGAACATTGGAATTTTTTTTTATTTTTTTTTTTTGGGAGTAGCTGGACTGAAAGACATCATGCTCCCATTTTAAAGAGATACTGTACTGTTGGGAGAGCTGTGAGTAGGGAGAAAAAAAACACGTTATAATCAGTCAGTTGATGATATTCATTCTGTCTTTTATGCAGACAATTGCTCATTAATTTTTAAATTAACCCCAGAAATGGGTAGCCACCAATTACGATACTGAGCATTGGTTCACCAGTCAGACTGAAGTTACTACTCCTGACAGCCAAACCGCAAAAAGGGATAGTATCTTTGCAGTCAGATACGAAAGACCTTTTACCCAAGAGGTCCCTCAAGCTCCCCCCATAGGAGAAATATCAGATACAATGATAAACTTTAATTCTGAAAGTCACAGCTTGTGTGTAACTAGCAATTCACTGAACCCTGAGAAGACAGCCAAGTACACGCTGACTTTTCGCAGCTGCTAGATGCTCCTATGTGCCATGCTGTTCTCTGGGGACTTGTCATGACAGCATTGTTTCTGGCTGCCAAAATTTAGGGTTATCATCCCTGCCAAGGAAAGTCGATGTGTTCTGAGCACCTGTGATGCAGGTGAAAACTAACAAATTAATCCAAGGTGGTAAAACAAAAACTTCTTTTGTCTTAGTTTTGCCCAACTCCTCAAGCTATGGCCATCTCCAATTTATGTGTGTTGCTACACAGCTGCATGTCTCTCCTAGATATTACCAATGTATGCCTATCCTGATGTTTTGGTATTTGGCAAGGAAGAGATTTTAAGATAAAACTTTGTCGTCTTAAGTATTTTCTCATCTTTGTGCTGCCTTATTTCTCTTGACTCTGTACAGTCAGTGGAAGGAAAGAGGAAGGTTTTCCCAAGGGAGACAATAAAGCAAGAGCCTGATCTAACTGTCCTGGACTATCTCCTAGAAGACTTTTCATCTCCTTGTGCTGACTACTTAGGGATGTTGTACAGCTGCAGATCCCTGACCAACAGTTATACATTATAAACAGTCCTCAGTATTTTTAACCAATGTTCATAGAAGTGGTTTGATTTAGTAACCTCGTGGAATGTTGGTTTCGTAATGATACCACTTCTTAACTAAATGATCTCACTGAGGGTTAACTTGTAATGATCTTGATAACATCAGAAGTAGATTTGATATTGTCTTCCTTTGCTCAAAGGCCACAATCTACACTTGTAAGGTTTCAGTCTTTTGTTATAGACTGAAGTTCCTAAGAGCTTTTTCGCCATCAACTTTTCTAGGGTGCGTATTTTCCCCCTTCTATGAGTCTCTATTGCGTAGGATCTCCTGATGTTCAGTTATATGTATACTCAGATTCTAAATTCCTTCAAGTTGTCTTATCTGAAAATCAACCTTACCAACAGTGCTAGTACGTTTCTATCAAAATTAAGTCTTACCTGGGTTCTTCCAGAAGCAGTGATTAAATAACCCAATTTAAAATAAAAGCAATGGTTTTGAGGAGAACAAATCTTTTTTACCTTTTTTAAGATTCCAACTGCACGCAAGTGTCCAGTGACAACCTCATCTTTGGTCACGTAATGCTGTCTCCATAATCAGCATCAATACAAAGCAAAAATGTGATTATATTGTCACTCTACAGGTGGGATATAAATAGAGTTTTAACGGAGTCCATATCACTTTCAAGGCTCCTGCTGCTCACTGGTGGTGGTGATGCCTTGAAATGTTCATTAAAATGACTTGAAGTGTTGTTTAAGCAGAGTGTCTCGCACAGTCAGCTAAGTTGGCTTCTGTTTTCAATTCACTGTATGAATCAGGACTTCAAGTCTCTACATTTTAATTTCTTTTGTTTAAGAATCAACTTTGTCGGCTTGTTTCTGCACCTCAGTTGCATAAATTGCTTCCTGAGCTGTCAAAAGTAGATAATAGACTGCTTTGTAAACAGCCCATACTCTGAGGACTCTGGAAAGCTTTTTTAGAGTCCAAACTTAAGAAAAATAGTTTTAGCTTTCTCTTCTGAAGTTTAAACATTACAACTTAGACACTGTCTAGTATTTTTAATAGCTTATGGTAAAGGTTCAGCCATGGAACCTCCTAGCTGCTGAATGCTGACAAGCACTGTCAAACACTGAGTGTGTAGATGAGTTTGGCAGGATTTTAGGATTCTGACCAAGCACATAGAAGCAGAGTGCCGATGAGTGCCCAGAGCTCAAGTGATTACTTTTTTTTTTAAAATAATTTTTTTTTTTTAGACTTGTAAAAGGTGAAAATCTAGGCTTTCACCTTCCAGATTAATTCTCTCTCTGCCTTAGGGAAGTAATAGGTAAGAAAATGTTGAAAGCCATAGCACTGGCCTACCATAACTATGAACTTTCACTTCAGTAGTTCTAGTGTTTGATACAGACACTTTGTTTTAACTCATCTGTAATATTCCCACTGTTAAATCATAAAAATTGATCAATGACTTAGTATTTTTACAATCTGAAACCTGTGAACAGCCTTCAGAAGAAGCCTGGCTGCTTCTAGCTATTCCTAAAAATGCATATGGATGAGTTTTCTTCCTGTATCTTCATCCTGTGTCATAATGTGCAAGTCTGGTACCTTGTTTGTATCAGGCAGGGCCATATAACCTTCTATATAAAATGATGAGAGGTCCTCTTGAGGCTAGTTAAATTATTGGTCCTTGGAGTAAATATCTCCTCTTGCAGTTAGAAATCTCTTAACTCCTTGTCTAAAAGGGCAGTAGAGCGTGTCAGCAGTTTGGATTCTTGAGACTGTAAAGAGATTAGTCACAACTTTCTTCTCAAGCTTCAGGACTGGCCCTCTTTGATGAATGCAATCCCTGGCTTTGTTGCTAAAAATTAAAACATTGTAGGTTTTGTTTGCATATGCTCCCTCTCTTTTTCTTCCATGACTAGCAGATTTATACAGCAATCAAAACCCTATTGTTTTCCTCGGTAATGATTGTGCCAAACACCGAGTATATTTTGTGATTTCAAGCTTCTCTTTCCTTACTAGAAAATATTCTGGCTCTGTCACTTTTGTGTCACAACCTTTTAAAGGTGAGCTGTGTGGATAACTCTTTGGGGACAGTTGGTTCTATCTCTGCTTTCCCTTAAGATGAGACTGCAGTGAGCTTGGCAGTTGTTGGAATTTGAATTTCTAATGACTGTCAGAAGAAAAGGGTCTCTGCATTAATGACTATTCATGATACTTTTAAAATACCCATAAACTTTCAGTGGCTATATCCAAGCTTAAAGGGCAACAGTTGTGGATGGTGACACACTGATAGTAGATGGTAATTTGAAACTTGTTTATGGAAAAACTCCCATGTCTGAGTAATTTAAAAAATAATAATAAAACATGTTTAAATAGTTGAAATATGTGCTACCGTGAGACCAGGTAGGTTGGTGTTCTGTTGAAGCCAGTAGTGATACCGTCTTCATTGTCCAACATTTGCTCCTGCAGAAGAGCTGCTGGAATAGCTCATTGTATTTAACGGCCTTATTTCAGCTTGTTTGGGGCAGAAAATGGTCTAGTGATATGGAAAGAATCCTGTACCCAAACCCTGCAGTTCCTGTTGCATGTAAGAAAAAGAGCAACAGATTCCACACCGAGCTGCAAGATCAGTGCAGCTGGCCATGAGTTTACAGTGGCAGCAAGAATAGTGTGGGTCTGAAAAGTTCACGCCTATGGTATTTCTTTGCAGTTATCCTGAAACTGTGTTCCTCTAGTAACAGCAGAAATGCAAAACCCCAACTATGAATTTAGGTTCAGTTTATGCATGCTTCCACCACCGCCCTCAAATTTTCACTTTCTTGCAGCCATTTTCTTAGTAATGTGTTGGAAGTGCAGCATCCAATATGAAATGCCTTTTTTTTTTTTTTTTTTTTTTCCTCCCAACTGAAATGAGATTGGTGATTCTAGACGAGATCTTAATTGCTTTTGGTTCACAACATACTCTGTGTTGCTAGGTAGTACATAGCTCAGCACTACATCCGTCTGCTGAAATGAGTCTCAGGAGAGGAATAACAGGATTGGGGAGCTTGCAAATTAGGTGTGATGTACAATGTCAAAGAAGTGCTGGAGGAGTGGACTAAAATTGGCCTTCAACAGCTTTTTCTAGCCCAAGAATAAGAGAAACTAGCACAGGGATAAATTTAACCCATGGGGTCAGAACTGCAGTAGCTGTCTGGACTACAGGTCAGAGCTGAGGTATGCCATCAGAGCTCTGTCTGAAGGTTTTAACAGCATCTGCCTTCTCTCTGCTTGACTTGTAGTGTATGAGATTGCTTTCATGAGTGCTAAAATATGCTTGTATAAAAATATCCAGTGTATACTACGGGTAAAGGCTTTCTGTAGATTACTCAGGAGAAGAAGCGAGAAGGATATAGACTCTTCTTGCTGTGTTTGTTTGGAGATGGCAAGTCAGCTTTGTCAGCTCTGATGATTTCCTTGAAAGGGCATGCTCTAAAGACAGAGTGAAGAGCAAAGCACTGAGAAGAGAAAGTTAGAAAAAGGGCATATACTAGATGAATAAATTGCTGACAGCCCCATTGTATTCCTAATAATCCATCTCACAAGAAGAAAAACTTCTAGTGCACAGCCTTGAATTTATTTTCCATCTATCATGTTTTGCAGTCCTGGCACTGTCTGATTCAGATTTTTCATGCTCTTCATCTCACAGGTAAATTAAATACTATTGAAACAGCTGTGTGTTGCCTCTGAGAGTATTGCTTCTATGTAAAAGACAGCAGTTTTCTGTAGGACAGAAATTAGATAGGCTCCTCTGGGGAGAAATATTTGTAAGTCTAAATGCCAGCCAGTTGAGTGCAGCACCCACACTCTCAGGTGTTTTTCAGTGTCGATCTCTGCTATTATTGCTGAAAAGATGTGTCCTGACACAAGGTAGGCAGGTGAGAATGAAATATCTGCTAAGGATAAGGGACAAAAAGATGTACTTCAGATGTTGCTAATTGAAAGTATTGCATGCATTTGACCCACGGCTGTTGAAAATGACATCTATTGGATCATTTCATTCACTTAGTGCAGTAATTTTATGAAAAGAATGTAGGCAAGGCTTTTTGACACTTAGTCTTTGTGAACGCAGTGCTGCTTTCTGCTCACAGTTTTATCCTCCAGTTATTTAAATATTCATTTTATAAATATTTTTCTACTAAAATCTCTCTACAAAGAGTGGAGAGGGGTATTTTTGTGTAGAACCTGTGCCACCTTCTCAACTTTCTCCTCTCCCTTTTCTTATTCTTTCCTTTTCCTACGGTACTCGAAGAAAAAAATTATCATGCGCTTAGCTATGCCAGCCAATATTTTGATGTTCTAAGATGGGTATTATTTTGTCCCACTGATACTTGTTATAAATACTGCATATAGATAAACTACATTAAAAGCATACAAAGTGATACATGTATGTTCGAAAAAATGCTTTAGTTAAGACACCTTTAGCCACTTCTTCTCTTCATCTGTATTATGATACTGTTTAGTGACGTGTTCACATACTACTGTAATTTCCCACAGAACATCTGCCTTGCTTAGTGCATTTGCTTTTTCTCATTCTTTCTGGGACTATCTTAAGTACTGCATACAATGCAAATCTTATGGTAAGGTCAGAAATAATTACTTTTCACGGGCAGTTCTGTGATATTACTGTGATACCACCATTTGACAAGCATGCATACAGTTGCACTGTAGCAGTGAAACAAAGTATTTTCGTCCTGACAGAAACAGAAGCATAACAGAGTCTTTGATTTGGTTGTTCTTTGGGTTCAGCATTACAGTACATAGCTGGGTAGCTTTCTCCTCTTGGCAGAACGGTGGGGTAGGAGCAGAGCTCTTTCTGCTCCTGCTTCAGTGCCTTGACCCACCTAGTGCTCCAGCTGTGAAGAGCTCGACTCCAGGTGGCCGAGGGAGGTGGAGTGATCTGCTTTCCTGCTGAGATGTGCAAAATGGATTTTTTTCCAAAGCTTGTAAACAAATAAAGCCACGGTGGTTTGGAATTCTTAGAGTGGGAAAATTGGGATTCACAAGCCTTATGGGGTTGTCACATGTTTTGCCTCCTGCTCACTGATAATCGTTACAAGTTAATGAGTGGTGGTTGGCCTTTGATTGTATCTTGATGTAAAGTCACTGTTCTGTTGACAGCCCTTGATAATTAATTGGTAACAGACCAAATGCTTCTGTGTGAATCATTCTCACCTTCATTTTCTAATTCCACTTGCCACCCAAAACCTTTTAGTTCTAGTAGATCACAACACAAAACAACTGGATAACTAAACTGCACAAGTTTTCAACATCTCCTCTGGTAACATGCGGGAATTATTTTTTTCCTCGTACGAGTGTGCTTCTGTTACGGAACAATATAGAGACTCTGCCTCAATGACACCGCCATAGGTATCTCTGAGCCTACAGAAAACAGAGGCCCAGCTGAGGTTGTAGGAGAACATATGCAACATTTCTCCATGAAATGGATGTTCTGTGGCAGATCCTATAGAGGTAATGAGAAACCCCTTTTGCAGGGTTTCCTTTCCTGTTTCTGTTGACCAGTATAATGCGTAATGAGGTGGTTCCTGTGTAGTCCAGGGTTGTTCTTGGTTTTGTTCCTTTTCTACAAAGGGAGTTATTGCATTGATATTTTTGGTGGCACATAATAAGTACCAATTGTAATGTAGAAGTCTGAAATGCTTTGTTTAGTTATCCTCAGGTTAAATTAATTTTTCTTTGAAGTAATGGAAAAGCTTTGTCTTTCTATCTTGGATAAAATTTTTGGAAGTAGTGAAATTTTATATTCTGATATGCTAGAGTATCTTTTCTGCCAAATAAAATTGATATTCCATACTACGTCTGCAAACAAAAAAATCACCCTTTTTTTCTATGTTTAACCCTTCTTGTGTTACTAGCTCTCAATGGAGTTTATTCATACATTTGAGATTATTAAAAAAAAATTAAAATCAAATGGGTACTCAAGTAATGCAGGCAGGCAGATAATTCTAAATATAAAAATGTGAGATTAAAAAAAAAAAAAAAAGGCGGGGGGGGGGGCGGGGCAAGCATAGAAGCTTGGGCATCAGAGAGCTCTGCCCAAGAGTAAATGAGGGCTGCATAAACAAGTGGGACCTGGACAATCCTGACTTCCCATTCAGTAGCAGCCAGAAAAGAATGTGAAGTCAGCTGGGAGTTGTGTAGTTGTCTTTATGGTGTGATCCATAAGGCTGAGTCCTAAATGCACGGAGCCGATCTTGCATGCTTTTAACAAGAGAATTAGCTTATAAATCTGCAGCTGTTGTGTGCTGAAGCACGGGATGTGTGAGTTTGCTTGCCAGGCTTTAGATTGCTAGCCGGGGTTCTGCTTGAACTGGGAGATCAAGGTCTTACGGAAAACCAGCCAGATTGGCAAGGACAGACATGAAAAGTATTGAGTTGGAACAGTCCCATCTACTCTGCTGAATGCTGCTGATAAGAGAGCTTCAGGTCAACTGATCATGACCGGTATATAACATTGTGAAATGCATTAGGAGCCCTTTTGCCCTAAGTAACCACAGCGTTTTAAAGGTGCCTTGTCTCCACCAGCACAAAGCTATGCTTGCTGAAGCCCGTTGTTTACAACACTGACTTCAGCAGTGCATGCAGCCCCTGGGTATCCCTTGTGAAATGTACCTTTGCCAGCTTAAAGCTAAGGAGGATCTCTGAGAAACGGTTTTTTCTTCTTTTCAGTTTTCTTATGCTTCATTAGAGCTCAAAGCTCCTTATACATAGCATGTATAATCCTCTCTAGAAGAAAGGCAGTGCCACCAAGGAACAGACTCTAGCTACAGACAGTTGCTTCTGTAGTTTGTTTTGATCCAGAAATATAACAAAGTTAATGCTAGATAAAACTTTCCAAAGCAATGCCCAGAGTCCTTGGAGTGGGGCGATGTGGGGTGTGAATTGAGTATGAAAGGGAGGATGTGAAAGGCTCTTGATGGTAAGATAAAGGAAAAGCTCGGTCACAACCTAAATGTCAAATGAATGGACAAAGTTCATACTCAGATTAACTGAGTATCTGGGATACTGAACGCTGTTTAAATTTATGAGATAACATGTGGTTTGTCCAGTTTCTCTTGGGAAATATGTGGAGAGCAAGGTCTGAAATCAAAGCTTTTCATGCTCCTGAGAGTGACTTATCCTCTGAACCATCCTTTTCCAGATCTAGTTACCAATTAGCAGTCACCCAGCATTAGTCATCCATCTTGTTAGCAGTACCACCTGCAACAGGGCTTTATGAGAAAGTAGGCTGAATTTTAGTCCTGAAGTACTGTTCTTTGTTCGCTGCCTAAGGTTTGCATAACTCCTGTCTACATTGCGTCTCTTTTGTAGATAAACAGAGGACGTGTTTTAGAGCCATCCAGCCTGCAAATCAGCTAAAATGACCTCTTACTGCTCCAGGGAGGCTTCTCTTCTATCGGTGCTGGAATAGTTCCATAGATGACCCTACTTCAGCTCTGGTTAGATTTTCCAGACTAATTTAATGCCAGATATAAGAGGTAGTGAAGACATGGCTGGTCATCTACTCTCTCCTGAGTCCCTGTGGTGTGTGAGATTGTCCCTACTGAATATTTATAAAGGAATATCTCTTTCATTTCTGAATATTCATCCAGGAGTAGGTGCTTGCACTCTTGCCTTGAAGAGCATGCCGTATTCTCATTCTTCTAACTCTGGAAACTTTTCATAGTAGCAAGACTCAGTTCTCTCCAGAGTTATGTTCTTGCTAACATCTTGAATAGTATATTTTACTGCCTCTCCAAAGACACTTTGAAGGTATTGGCAGGCTATTATCTTGGCATCTAATACCTTTTACCTTCAAAACTGTAAATATTTTTCTGTCTTCATGTGTCTGTTTCTGTGTGTTTTTTATGTTATTCATGGCTGCCTCTTTTCATTTTGCTTCCTTTTATCTGAAGTCTCACGACTTCGGGGAAAGGGTTGTTTAGACCACTGCATTCTGAGCCAGCAAATGCATTAATGGAACAATTTAGGGAGCCTGTATGCCTGCAGCACTGATTCCTCCCTCTCACTCCCCTTCAGTGGACTAACTAAATTGATTTCCACCTGGTGAGGTCTCAGGGGTATCATTTATACTTTGAGTAGATTGATGAAATTTAGACACATTTTGTTAGTCTGTGGGGTTTTTTGGTTTGTTTATTTTCTTTTTTTTTTTTTTTTTTTAAGTTTTCATGCTAACCAAGCATTGCCATGCAAGTGGCTGGTACTGACCCCTGGTTCCTTTTCATTGCTCAGACCATAAGTATTGTAGAGACAGTGGATTTGGTGCTAGAGTACATGCAGAGTATAAAAATGTTCATGTCTGCAGTGGGGTGGTTGTGATTTGAGCACCAGAGTGAGGTTTTGGGACTTCTTCTCAAAACCCCTCTCTGTCCTTAGGTTTTGGACAAGTTATGTCCAAGTATATTCCTCATCTCTGCTGTTCTACCTTTCAATTTAAAAAAACCAAAGCAAACAAAAAAACCATCACTAACAAAAAACCCCACCCTAGCTGCCTAATCCCCACAAGACATTGCATTGTTTTCCCATGCCCTAATAAATGTTAGTAAGTTGCAATAAACATGAAAAGTGCTGTACATTATTAATTGTAACTTCATAGCCTGCACTTTCCTTTTCCTGACAGGGGATTGACTTTGACCATTTAAATGGGTCAGGTTTCTCTGAGGCCTTTGAAAAGAAATACCAACCAGCTAGTGCAGCTTCTATCCTAGAAAGGTGTTTGCATGCTTTCCTTACATAAGTACTGTTTTTTTGTAAAGGAATCCAGGCTTTCTCCCAAGTTACTGATCTCAGCCAAAGACGTTGCTTGCCATTCCTGTGGAAGGATGGAGATGTCTTCTAGCTGCCTGCAGAAAGGAGTGGTCCTGAGGGGTTCCCAGACAGCTGTACAAACCACATAGTTCAGTTCCCAGGGGAAGAGTGTAAGACCTTGTCAGGCAATGCTCCTGTAAAGCGGTGCTGGAAGGAGAGGGGAGAGGAGGAATGATCCAGAAGTCTTCCTTAAAGGTGTGCTGTGCAGCATAATGACTCATGGCCTGTTAAAGCTAGGCCTTCCCTATTGTGTGAGTCATAAAAAGGTGGTTGAAAACACCATGTTTAAGTGAAAGCTGGGAAGAGAAGTGAGTAGGAAATAAAATGTCATTTCTGTAGCCATTTCTTAACTTAATTCTCCAATGCTTCCTGTAAAATTGTTCCAATTTCAGTCTTTGTTGTGGATATCCAGTTCCCATTTGGACAACACAGGGAAATGGTCAGCTGCCATCTGCTAACAGAAGTACCAGCCCTCCCTGCAGTGTACACAGATGTGGCTGGAAGATCCCAGTAAACAGCCAGATACTGCATGTGTGAACTTGAAATAAAATTGGCAAGTGCCCTGGGAGTGTTGCTTTCCGGGAGTCATGCCCATCACCAAGCTGATTGCATCCATGTGTTTCAGTGCTGTACAGCCTTTAAAAGAAATCTGAAGGATTGCTTTTGAAGATCTCTAATAGAGGAGGATGTGATTTGAAAGGCACTTTTAAAACTATCTAGGTAAAAATAAGTGAAATATGCTGGATAATGAAAAGCCTTTGAACTCCAGTGATGCATCTAGAGTGGTAATGTTCACTGCTTGTTTTTATCTTATTAAATGTATAGTAGCACTTAAATTGCTTTGCTTTAACACCTCCACATAGCACATGCTGTAAAAAAAGAGAGTTGACTTCACAGTAACTGTTAGCAAGGGACTCTCAAGTTGCAGAGCATCATCACTGTTATTGTATATTCTTATGAGTGTACGGATAGGAAGGACTGTTGGGTCATTGAGTGTGCTACTCCATAACAGCAACAACTGTGTTAAACTTAGAAGTATTCACAGAATATGAACTCCCCATATTACGGGTGATAGTGTGCTTCTTAACAATGTAGTATGAATTAATAACCTGTAATAAAAGATCAAATGCTACAACTATAATATGCCATGAAGCAGAGCAGGAGAGTTTGAGGATATTGCTGGAGTCTTAGGCCTATGTATTTGCATAGTATTGATTAGATAAAATTTGTAGATTAACCTAGGAATTAGACTGTATACCTCATTATAGAGGACAGCAAAAACCAAAGCAAAAAACCTCCTAGCATTCTGACAGGGCTACGAGGCAGTGGCACAGTATAGAGTTTCCTTCCACTCCAATTTTGTAAATGATTTAACATCAGACATGAGCACGTCACATCACTTTGGCTGCTGTCCATATAATTGCAGTAAGAACAGCAACACATCCTGCACAACTGCGGCCACTCTCTAGGGCTTTGAAAGAGAGGAAAGCATGGACTAGGAGGAAGATTTCTGTTTTGAATCCTCCAAATGACTCACGTATATCTGAATCTGGTGTTTGTAGAAAACAAAAACAGCAGAAACAAACTGATCCAGTCCTGTTTAAAGCCTTCTTCAGAGAGCCTGTCACACTCTTTCTTCATCAGCTTTTCAGGATGTCTTCGAACACAAAGGTTCCTTGTGCCCTCTCCACCTCCTAAATATGGGAAGACCATTTTAGAGCTCCATTCTAGATTCTTCATTCATTATGACTTCAGGTCTGAACTTGAATGCAACCATTTTATAACTACTTGGTCCCCAGCTGAAACGTTGTCCTTTGACTGAAATAGTTTGTAGTTCTTCCTGCCTGCCTGCTTCTCCCATCTGTCTACCCTTCCCATATTTGAAAAGAGTAATTGTAATTTCTTGTCGTTTCCCTCTTTTAAAGATACTCCATGAGTCTAATAATTCTTTTAACTTTCTTTGCAACTTTCCCAGTTTAAGCTCCTCTTGTTTGAATGTGAATGACCAGAGCAGCGGTAAAATATTCCAAATGAGATTTACAGGTGCTTGGAACAATATTCAGACATGATCGGCTGCAATACACAAGTCATTTGAGAGCTGGGAAGCGAGAAGCCAGCAGCTTCCCTGGGCCACTTGCCCAAGCTCTCTCTCTGAAGGGAGCCCAGTCTGTAAGGACCAGTTTCCCTGGCATCTCGGAGCCTCATCTGCCTTCTGCAGCGTTACTCTACGCATGGGCTCAAACCCATGCCATCCTGCCCCTTGGGAGGAAAAAGTGGTGGCCAGAACGTTAAACAGAATTTTATCTTGCAACAGGTTTGCTTTCCAAAACAAGAGAGGAGGTTTGGAAAAGTGTTTGGCAGTGGTCCTTCCTCGGCCCCAGGTTTGACAGGATCAGCAAGGTTAGACTGGAGTCCTCCGTCCTCTCTGCTCCCGCTGTTTCTGAGCTCTTAGAGCCGGCTAGTCTCTCCCTCCCTGCAGCTGTTAGAGTAAGCTTTCCTAACTGATTTGCTCGTGTCTTTTTGCTGCTTTTGTACTGCATATCTGTCCTGAAAACAGGCTGACGTCTTACCTTCCCATCTCCTTGCTTGAGCAATCAGTGTGTAGTCTCAGGCGAGGAGAGAATGAAAGTCTGGAGTGGGAGGCTTGTGATGACAGCAAATCAAGTCCTTTCACACGCTGGAGTAAATGCGGAGTAGTTTTTGCTTGGGCTCTGCACAGGTGCTACAAAGGTCAAAACAATGTTCATTTGCAAATATGTCCTGAAGCACACACGGATGTCTACTGAGCACCCAAGTCATATGGAGATGAAATGGAAACAAATCTGCTTCATAGCTTCTCAGGCTTAAAGTTAGCAGATGTGTGTTTGTTTCTTCCTCGTGCTGCAAAATCCCTTACGTCAGTGCTCGGGACAGAGTTACAGGTATTTGCTGCCTTTTGAAATTGGTCTTTGTTTTTTCCTTGCTTTTGAACCTTTTCTGTATTGGTATTTTTCACCTACTGGATGAGAAAGTGACAAGAAAAAATATTTTCCTCATCTTTGCCTTAGAAGTGTGACAGATAGGGGCTCTCGAGCCTATACACCAGCTGCACCATTGCTAAATTATGATACATTATTGCTTCCATTTCTTTGTTTTCTCATTCTGCTGCTGGAAGGATAGGGAGGTTAGGAGAAAGCAAAGGGGCAGGCTGCTTTCAGAGGTGGGAAACCCGAGGAAGGAAGACCCTCACAACCAGCAGTAAGGAAAAGGACATTGTAAAGGGAAAGGAAAAGGTGCCTGGCAGAGGTTAGGTGTGGGGGTCTGGAGCAGCAGTCGAAGCAGCGACTGTAAACACTGAAGCGACGCTGGAAGGAAGGTTAGGATGTATTTGGAGCTTATCACTGGAGGCACAGGCAAGCTTGCAAATCATGTTGAAGTGGTCACACAACAGAGACGAGTTTAACCTTGGCACATACTGAAGCATTTTCTTGAAGCGTTCAGTTTTCAAATGAGCGTCCATTTACTGCATAGAAAACATTGGGTGTGTACTACAAATCTCTGCCAAGACAGAGAGCTAACATGTAAATATTTTGTTCTTTTCCCTTTGGTGGGATGGAGGCATTTGCCATGACTTCCATAAAACTGTGGTGCGTGTGACCTGCTTGCTGGTGCCCCTGTGAGCAATGGGGTTTCTCAGCACCGGGTACCGATGGAAGCTGGGCAGGCGTGCTGTTACGTCTGCTCCCCCAGCTCGAGTTCTCAGCACGATTGAAACAAATGGTTGGATGTCTTGCTAATACGCATGCTCTTTCTAGGCTGTGGAATTTAAATGAAACTAATCATGAAGCCTAAATGTGTCAGAGAACTAAATAACAAGTGATAAACTATATATGTAAATATAAATCTATATCGTAAGTGTATATATATATATTTATAAATTTTTAAAAAAAGGAGTTATCTTCATGTGCAACTGGAGGAAGACAAGTCTGAAAGAATACCTTGAAAGAACTAGGGAGGCGGAGGAGGGGCAGCCATAATGTACCTTTTTTTTCTGCTGGAAATTAGACTTAAGAATTTTGCTGTAACTTTTCTAAGCAAGAGCAGCAGTTGATTGATTGTTTTTCTAATTAGGCGCAGTAACACGCACATGCTGCGCATGCACGTCTGAAAATTTTGCCCTAAATGAACTCAGTAGTAGAAAGACTTTTTTTAGTGCAGTTAAAATAAACAAAACCCCAAACAGAAAAATGTCCTTAACCCTCATTAATTTGTAGGCAATTTAATTCTTAATTTAGCAATGTTACTTAAATTCTAATCTCATCTTCTGGTGTGGTATATGAGCACCTTTCAATTGTTGGGTCACTTCAGTGATGATTTAGGAAAGCAGACCCGCTAATTGGACGCTTCAGACGGCATTTAAATCCAATTAAAGTTGGGGTATCTCGGGAACGTGTTGGTTGCAAGACACAAATTTGACTGCTTTGCTGAATAAGAGTTGAGCATGGGCTTTCCGAACTCATATGTCTTTGGAGTACCCATTATTCCTTACAGAAGCAGCAAAGGCAACAAAACGCTTTAGTTGAATAAGGTATTAAAACCAAAACACTTACTTTAGTTGAATAAGGTATTAAATTGTCTACTGGACTTTTGGGAAACCATTTTTACCCCTTTCAACACTGGAAAAAAATTTATGATGACTTATTTTCATTTTGGAGGGATTTATAGGTTTAATAATGCAGCATTCCCCAATAATACTGCTATCCTATTTTGTTCCCTCTAAAGATTATTTGGAAATTAAAACATAAATCTCTATATTTTTTAAAATAAATCGGATCATGCTAAATTGAACATCAGTAGTTTTCACAGGAACTGTGGTCTAGTCCATTAAAGTAGACATGAAGAGTTTCTCTGAGTATTTTTAGTTTCCGTATCCAGAACTCTCCATTCAAGAGAGGAAGAAGTTAAAGGTTGTTAAGCTGTGGAATTCCCATCTGAATTTTAAGGAGGCGGCTAAAAATTTGAGAACATTTTGCAGAAGAGATTTTAAATGTAAATAATTATTTAAAGATTTTACATGAAAACTACGCTGAAGAACTGAAGCTTTGAGCTCTTGGTGCAGCCGTAGCTCTTAGGCTGTTGGCTTATATGTTCCTTGCCTTGCTTATGGTAACGAGTGGCTGATGAGATGCGGGGCATCTCGCAGGACGCCAGGTGAGTTTCTGATTTGAACCTGTCTCGCCAGCCAGTCTGGCAGCTTGCGTGTGGTTTGTCAGATGCTGTGTTAGTATTGGTAGCATTTTGTTTGTGATGAATCTACTTCAAATTTATGCAATCCTAAAACATAGTCCTTCGTATGTGTATTGCGTGTAAACAGAGGAGCAAAGGATGTGTTGGTAATGGAGAGAGAATAGCTTTCAGTGACTCCTCAGGTGTATGAGAACCTGATGTTTGCTTACCCCTGGAGTGTTTAACAGTGGTACTGGAAGGAGTCTTCCAGAATTTGAGTATTTTACTAGTTGGGAAAACACTAAAACTGTTTGTTTTCTCATGTCTGCTTTTATGACATGCAGTTAAAATGGAAACATATAATCCCTCTTCCTCCTCTTGACCCTGACCTCTGGCAGAAAGGTCAATATATGTGTGTGATCTCCTCTGTCATTTGTATCTTAATTCAGCTGGCATGCTCTGTTGACTTGTTGAAAATTTGTAGCGCATCATAATTTCATAAAAGACAACAGCAACATGACATGGGGTGGAGACCTAAATGCAACGGGATTTTGCAATGGCAGCTTTATTAACATGTAAGCTTCTTAGTTTTATTTGTGGTACCTAATATTGCATCTCTTTGCAATTTTTTGATTCTCATTGACAGGAAATGCAGCTTGTGACTTTTATCTGATTAAGTATTTTGGTTATAAATGATGAAACAATTAATTTCTAGTGAGAGTTACAGGGAGAAGTTGTATTTCCAATGTATTTGCCCTTGAAAGGGAAGGCACCTTCCTTAACGGTTCCAGTTTTATTAGTCGGTTAAAACCAAGTTTTTACAATATACAGTTCTCCTTTAGAAAAGTTATTATTCACCCAAATGTAACTTGTGGAGGTAGACAGAAGGCTTTGAGATAGAGGATTAAAGATTATTTGGAGACCTTACTCAATGTATTCTAACTTTCTGAGATGTAAAGCTCTTTCAAGGATAGAAAATAAATGACTTTTCAGAGGTTGGATGGGAACTAATTCCATATGTTGCTCTGGGCAGTAAACATTGATTTCCTCTTCGATTCAAGAAGCTTAGAATGTGTGAAATCCTCTTTAAGACGAAGAGCTCCTAGTGCATCAGTAGGGCCAGGTTTTGCTGCAGTTACTGCAGTTTACTGCAATGCTTACACTGTTGTGAATTTAGCAAGGACTTTCTTTTAGCCTTTCTCAGTACATAAATTTGCTGAGATTAAGCTGGGAAGCAAAAGGTCTTCCTTGTGATATACTTGGAAGGTGTTCTGCATGTGGCTATTTTCCAGCTTTATTCTTAACTTTAAAATCAATAGAAGCTTATGGCCATAAACCTCTCTTGTAAAAAGATTAATTGATGGTCAGTTATTGAGAGCGAATTACAGCAATACTGTATTGGGTCTCTAAGGGAGACAGATAGGTGTCCATCTAACATTTTTATTGCCATTCTATTTTAGCAGATGTCTTTTTCTTTCCCTGTCTGTCACTATGCTGAAAAATATATGGGGTTAGTAATTCTAATAAGCTAGATGCATTCCTGAGTTAAAAAAAAAAAAGTGAGAAGTTTTAGAATTCCAGGACAAATAAAATTACTTTTTTCCCTTCATAACGGTGTGATCTAAAGTCTTAACTTTAACAGCAGTTAGTATCCCCAGTTTTGCGTTTGGTTCTGCCATAGGCGGTCACCAAACATCTACTTTAGCGGACTTTACCAAGGAATTGTCTCAGTAAAGCACTATCATTAGTTAATATACTTCATCTGCTTCTGAAGAAGTGATGCCATTTTCTCAATTTCTGTAAAGTCAGATGATATCAAAATAAGAGCTGTAGTAATGATGGATGCACATATAATATTTGTTTGACATCTCCTTGATGAAGGCTGTCAAAATACTTCATTTCTATGGACATAATCAAATGCCTGGATTCACCTGAGGTACAGAGAAACCAAAGCCAAGCCTGTCCTCATCTTTCTCACGGAATAGAAAAGTTAACGTACAACGAACGTAGCGTAATTGTATTCATAATCCCTGGCTTTGCAGGTTGTAGAAGGACTAAACCACTGGATTTTTTGGGGCCCGTCAAAATTTTCAACCCTTACATTTGTTAATAGCATATTCATTTTAACTGCCATGTATGGGAGGATACATCTGCTCATATATAAACATACATTCTCAGATAAAGCTTGAGACAGTGGTCCTCTGGTGAGGAGTTGGTAGATTGCTCTGTTTGTCTCTGCCAATATAAATTTCAATAGCGTGTTTAATGGTATCTGGGTATTATTTTGGGAACAGTTTGAGTGTCTGTTACAGATCTGTTTGGGGAAATAAAGTAGCAGATTCCTGTCATAGTATTTGTATCTGGAAAAGAGCTGAGTCTCCAGTATGAGGAGTGCAAAAGCAGTCTGCTCGCTGTACCTGGTGATTCACTCTCAGAATCATGGGGGGAGACAGCAATCTGCAGGGTCGGTTCTGGACCAGTAGTACTCAGTACTTTCATTAGTGCTCTTCATTCTCTCCTCTGGATTATAATTACTAAATTTGCAAATGATATGAAATTGGGGCGGGGGGGGGGGGGGGCAGTTATGTTGAAGGACACAGTGAGAAATGAGTATAATCTTGGCAAGTTGGAGAAGTGGTTTGGGAAAAAGGTGGAATACACCGTGCAAGGAAAAGTGCCGTTTCCTAGACTTCAGAATAATAAAGTGCATAAAATGCATGAACACAGAGTACAGAATAACTGGCCAGTGAGCAGTTTTGTAGAAAAAAGATCTGCCGTTAGCATTTAGTCTGTGATCCACCTAAGGCGAAGTGTTAGACTTGCAGCAAAGGATGTCAGAGGGTGCATACAAGAAGACTCGTGAAATAGTCCCTAAGACCTCATCAGCTGGAGTGTGGTGTTTGGTTCTGGGCATGCCCCAGGGAGGAGGTGAAGCAGTGGAAGGACAGCACAGAGGAGATGATCAACCTTGGATAACTGGGTGTTTGAAGGAGAACTGAAAGATCTGGGCTAGTTAATCTAAAGAAGAGAAAGAAGATGGGAGAAGGGATTTTAAGAATAATCTTCAAACATTTAAAAGGCTGCTGAAGAAAGGAAAGGAACCTGAACTCTGTACACAGAGTGGCTAGAAGAAGTGGTAAAGAGCTCTAAACTGCTCTAGTAAGGTAGATTCAAGTTGGGAAAATACTTCTAACAGGAAAAACTCTGTCAAGTTGTGGAGTAGGTTGGAGTATCATGGAGTCTTGATCGTTGGATCTCTTTCTCATCTGCTGTTGGGTTTTTCTCAGGAAAACCAAAAACCTTGATTCTTCTGTGGACAATGGGTAGACTAGATGACTTTTTAAGATACTTTGTAGCCCTGTGGTTTGTTTTCTTTGTTTGTTTTCTTTCTGCAATTTATATTGGACTGCAGATCTGTCACAAGTGCTTTTAAAGATGAGACATTTTGTAAACAGCGTATGTCTTTTCAAGCATAGAAACTAGTATAAATTATCCTGCTGGTTCCAAACTTCTCTCTACAATTCTGTACCAGATCTAGTAGCAAAAATACTCTTATAGAGAATACCAACTTTTAGAGACTATCAAGAATAAGTAATTTTCCTCTGCAATGATTTGAGAATTATGGCTTGGGGTCACATCGAAAACTGCAAGCAAATTTGAGAGTGAAAATTGTTTCATTGTCCCTCTTCCTTTCCATTTTATCAAACTGACAATAGTGGAGAGATGTTTTAATTTTTCATATTTCACTTTTTAATTTGATCTATCAAATGAATTTTAAATATAAACTAGCTTCTTGCACTTACTTAAGACCCTTTTACAATCTGAGTATCTTGGCACATTTAATGTAAGTGGAAAACTGTTTAGAAATTATCTTAACATCTATTCGGTATTGCTTTTTACTGCTGACCTCATCATTCAAATACACGTAGCCCATGCCCAGCTGGTATAACTTAATTATGTTCAATTTATGTAACTTAATTATTAAAGACCAGGTTTTAGAAAGTTGATTTCTATGCTTCATTCAGCACTGTTGCTGGCTTAAAGGAACAGCTGCGTAGAAAAACACATTTTGAAGAAGGCATGCTTTAAAAATTATGCATTTGGTTTTACTTTCTTTTTCTCCCTTTTCTTTCTGGGATCCTTTTCCTTCCGAATTTCAATTGGGTCATTAAAATACTACTTTAAAGGTGTAGTTTGTCTAAAATTAATTTGGAATAGTCTCCGAAATTAGACCTTAAGGTGGTTAGGAAATCTGACAATTTAATAGCAGGACGATTTTTTTTCCCCCCTGCTTCTCAGCATAGGCTACATTGAGTGGTTGTCTGAACACAGCACTGCAAGTGTCAGGCTGAAAAGTTTGCTGCTAGCATTGGAAGATCATAGGTCACCTGTTGTATGGCTGAATGGCAAGAAATTTTGTGGGATGGAATTAGATTGCCTGGGAAGAGGAAGGGAACTGGAGAGCCGAGTGGTCTGTACATGCAGATGTTGTTCTCATATAAATGTACATCACTCAGTTCCTTCTGCACTCAGTGAGGCACTTATGAGGGTGATTCAGAACTTGGGGTGAATCATCTTCTGGAGGTCTTGTTTGTGTAGGAAGATTAGGAAAATCGGGCCTTTCATTCAGTGCTTCAGTCAACTGCTTAAAACTAGGCTGGATGGATCTGAGCCGAGGTCTCTGCAGCTTTGGAAAGTAAAAATTAAAGAACAAATAAGAAATCATATTAGTGTTAGCTGATGCAGTCTGTTAAATCTGTTTCAGGACATGAGATGACCTTTTAACACAAGTTACCAGCGTGCTCAGACCCCTGTCCCATTCTGCTTGCACTCTTGGCATGTGTGTCAGGCCACGTTCCAGGCTTAGACGGGCATACCAGTTTGTACAGGAGAACCTGAAGTGGTTTGTGTGATCAAAAGTCCCAGCTAGGAAATCAATTCACAGTAAGCCTTACTATAGTAAAATAAATAAATACATACACACGCATATTCCCCCCATTTCTGGAGTTTTTACTGGGGAGAGGAGAATGGTTCTCCTGCTCGTGGAGCAGGAGATCAGTTCTGATCACCACCGTGGGGGTGTTAAGAGCACATCGGTTCTGCACCATGTTGGCAGAGTTGGTTTGGACCAAATAAAGTATCCCTAAAAGTCTTATGGTGTAAGCCTCATTCGGTTCACTGAAGTCCTTAATGTAGATACTAGGATTGTCCACATATTAAATTCAGTGACTGAGCTGAAAACAAATAGAATTAACCTCAACCGTTTCATTTGACACAGAAGATGTTTTTGAGTCTGTATTTTGAATATTTATTTCAAAAACGTGTGCCATTTTAAAGCAAAAAGTCCATAGTGAAAATTTTGATAATTTTTCTTAAATTGTTTTGCTTAGGAGTTGGTTTTATTCCTGGAGGAAAGATAATTTCAGATATTTTTCTTCTTCGCTGATTCCTTTTTTTTTTTTCCCCCTATCCATTCATTAACCACAGCAAAAATGTTTGCCCTGCTTTGTTAGGTGTGTGGTTTTTTGGACAGCATCTTATGGGCTGTGTTCGGACTAAATTTAGAGGGAGCTTCACCATTCATTGCAGCCCTCTAATTATAACTGCAACAGCCACAAAATTGATCCAAACTAAATTAAAAACCAAATTGCTGCTGCTGCTCCCACCGTTCAGATCTCCTGAATATTTATTCAGCTAGTGATACTTCTGAAACTGGAGAAATTTTTGGTTTTGAGGAAGAGGGAGAAAAATAGTCCAGCTAAGCTTTGATATCTGAAACCTCTCTTGGTCTTATTTCTGAGGGGGTTTGGTTTTTTTTTTTGTTTGTTTGTGTGTTTGGTTTTTTTTAATCCACTCATGAACCCCCATAGCAAAGTGCACTAGCCCTGCTGGTGAGAAGATGTCAATAATTCAGATCACATTATGCTGGCAATTCAATCAAATACAAAGTTACCTACGTTTCAGAAACATTTAAAATTCCTGGTTATGTAGGAAGCTAATTTGAAAGAGCAGCTGAATGCCTCCTGGAAAATGCTGAGAGTTTCTCTTTAGTACCCATTCTGCTTGCTTGCTCTTATCGTATATTTTCTGCATTTCTCTAACCTTGTTCTTGATGACAAAAGACATTTGCATGAAAACAGGATCTTTGTTTCTTAAGTGTTCATCTGTTCCTGCTGTTTATTTCCCACCTAAAGTCATAATCCTCTGTTTGTGGCATCACAATTGGTTGCAGTGGAAATTATTATGTCGTCACAAACGGAGGATTATGACTTCAGGTGGGGGGATAAGCAGCAGGAACAGATGAACTCTTAAAAGCAAAAATGCTGTTTCATGTAAATGTCCCTGGTAATAAAGAAGAAAGGGAGGCAAAATAGAGAAACAGAAAATTGGTATGAGCAGACTTGTGCTTGAACAGTAGGGCAGCAGATTTTCCTTCAGGCGGGAGCAGCTATTTTAAATTAGGGACATGTCCATGTAGAATTTATTCTTTTAAATATTTTCTCCTCAACTAAAAAAAATATAAATACTAATGTTGCTACTCAAATACTGAAATGACTACTCAGCTCAGGGAGGGGTTTTTCATCTTTGTCAAACATTCTTTTATTCCTTTGTATATGTGTTTGTCAAGTCACTTTTAATCTTAAGGGAGTTTCCCTTTTTGTGCCTGCTGATAGGTTTTTCAAGCCTGAACCCCACCATTTGGAATGGAGCATCTGCCCTGTGTAAAGCAGGATGACCATGCTGGAAGCTCATCTAAACCACACTGCTGAGCCAATCAGTCAAATGCTTTTCACGGACTGCTTCCATTTAAAACCACAAGCAGCAAGCTGACATTTTTCTTCAGCATCATAAGATGGAAAGCTCTGAAATACCCAGTAGCAATCTCAGCTTGTACCTTATTTGGGTTTTATCCGAGCTTTTCCCTCCCACCCCCCCATGTTGCAGCTGCTCTGTTCTTCAGTAACAGGAGGTTGAAAAAATTATTGGTGCAAACCAAAAGGTTTATAAGAACAGAAACTAAAATACCGAATAGAAATGAGGGTAGGGAAAGATTAATAACAAAGCCTATTGTGTGCTTTCTGTGGTAGCAGCCAATTTGACTTGCTTTCATTAAAATTCTCCTTGTTAGCTCGGGTGATGTGTTGGGGTGATGGACTATTTGATGTCTGAGAAGTGGTGAGAAGTTAGCTGTCTAATGATGGACTAATTAGAAAGCCCATCCTAGCAGGATCCATGGAAATTGATTTGCACAGTGCCATTTTTGCTAATGAGAATCATGAATACATGTTTGCAGTCCTTTACTTACTCTTCCTACCCAGAGCTAATGAAAGAGAAGCTATCATTAAGAGCTCAGCTACAATCTATCCAGAGTTTCCTTTACCTGTAGGAATAGCCATACTTTAAGAACTTCAGTTTTAAATAATACTCTTCATAGAGAAGCAAGCTCCACATGTCTGCCTCCTATAAAATGAGTGTGTTTTCTAATGCATCTCTTCTCAAGAGTTATCCTCACTAAATAGGGAGTCAATATCTTCCCTGTGCAATTTACAGAAAATTACCATTACAGCATGGGACTAGAAGAAACCGTAAGTATGTAGTCTGAGTAAAATTAAAATTAATTAGATGATTTTTCCTACAAGGGCAAACATGTCCATCTACAACTAGGCTAAACGTTTTTAATACTTATCAGTCTAAGGCAAACAAAAGACCCATTACTTTTAGTATCTCATCTTACGATTTTATTTGAATTTACATTCACCCAGTTGCTTTCAGATGCCTTTAATCTGCCCAGATGGTATATGCCCAGCCAGGCCTGTATAGCCCAGAGACTATCCACAAAACTAGAATTTTTTGCAAAAAGATCTCCTGAATAAAATATGATGTTAATCAATGCAGTCTGGCTACCTGTAAGCACATCCTCCCTTGTCCCTAGCACTCTAGCCTCCTATCACCTCCCAAGCTTCTCGAGGCCTTCTCTGTTTGGCCAATAATGATCTGACATTGCCTTGCTTTTCTCTTTCTCCTGCATGCGTTCCTGTAAATTCTACCATAATTAAAGAAAACTATAGACCTATTCAATTATCCTTTGACTTAGCTCTTTTAGGTGCATTTTGACTGATGTAACCAATAGCTGGGGATATAGTATTAGGCTCTAGGAACTAGCAGTAGTGAAGTTTTAATATATTTTCAGTGAAATGGATGTCCCATAAATGCTGTCAGGCAAAAGTGGAGTTGAAGAATAGAAGCTAAAAGTGTAAGCTGACAAGCAGCTGAGGGTTGAAAGTAAGAGGGCAAGCAAGGGAATGGTGCAACTCCTTTGTAGGCAGCAATGAAGGAGTCGGAGCCTGAGGTTGTGTAGTGAAGACTAGAAACAAGGGGAATAGGTAGCTTGAAGCTATTGTTACCTCGATGGATTAGAAGAAGGGAAAGGAGAGGAATCAGAGTGAATTATCAGAACGGAAAATGAGAATGGAAAAGGAAGGAGGAAGGTTCAAGTGACTGTATCTGAGTTTCTTACGTTTCTTAGTTAGAAAGAAAGGGAAAAAGAATTCTTGAGGAGGCAGAGATAGCAACCAGGTGGGAAAACTTGCAAACTTTCATGAGAAGTCCTAATAAGAGGACAGTAATTTGCTCTGGGAGAGGTAGATTATGTGTAGACAGTATCGCAAAACAACATGATATTGGTGTTCATGTCTGAATTATTTTAATGAAACAGAATTACCTTCACATAACCAGGAAGAAAAAGATCTTCCATCTTTCCACAAAGGAATGGAGGTGAGGTCAGCACTTTAATTTATTTCTGAGGTTGACCCTGCCTACTTTATCTTGTGCCTACATTCACTGTTTTACTTCAAGGAAGTTCCTATGCATTAGTTCCCTGAAGCAAAAGCTTTATCTGATTATAGCAGTGAAAACAACTGTAAGTGTATTCATCTAATGGCTTGCTTTTTCCCCTGAAAGAAGAAATTTTTCTAATTTAAATAAATTACTTTTAACTCTTCCATTCATGTTTTGTGATGGAGCATCTGTAAAACATATATGCATATGTATATTCCATTTAGATATGAAAAGCATATAGATAGGGTAGGTACAAGATTTTTAATTTCTTTGCTGTTCTGTGTTACCTCCCAGTATTAGCTACTCATTAGTTTTGTGATTTTTAAAATATTTATTCCTTTTGTTCCTGTAGTGGAACCTACATAAGAGATGAAGAAGAAATGTCAAACTATTATGCACTTTCTGCACTGTTATTGGAATGGGTTTTTGGCCATCATGTAATGCATACTATTCAACATCTAAACATGCTAGAATGTAAAAAGAACCCAAAGACTAACACTTTCTTTAAATTAGCCTTTTTTGGACATTTTTTTTGTGCAAAACTTACTTAAAAATGAAAATGAACCTGCAAAAGCGATTGGATGGATGCATAGCTCAGATAGAGATATTCCCAAACGGCAATCAAGGAAGATTATCCCATATAGCAGACTAGAGAAGATTTATTTGTAGACCATATTGGGATCTTCAGAACTAATATTTGGTATACTGTAATGTGATCCACTAGCATCGCATAACATGCAATATTGATGACTGGTTATCTTTTTGAAGAAATGTTGCTGTATACAAGCTCAAACATTTGGGTTTAATTTAAAGGTCAGATCATATAGCTGTTCACTTATAAATAAATAGTCTAGATTAATGACTTGTTGGCCTGCTTGGGGAAAAAAGAAAGGCGTTGATATTGGGAAGTACAAGAGTTTCATTTACTCTTGTACAATTCTGATAAATGTATTAGTTAACTGTAGTATATTGTGTAACACGTATAAAAACATATTGGGTGATAGGATTTTGCTAAGACGTCATTAATGTTGGTCGTGTAGCAGCATTATACCTTTCTGTATAGAAAACATCTGTGCATCCGAAGAGCTGCTGTTTTCTAGAGGATTTGATAGCTGTTAAAAATAGATGTAATGGGGAGTAGGCAGCCACTGGACAGTGAATTCGCTGTAATAATTATGGAATGGTCTGTGAACAAACCTCTTACCCTTCCAGTGTTCGGGTCAGAGGCATAGTCTTCACAGGCACAGAACTACTTGGCTGCAATGAACCAAAACAATAAAGGAAAGGCCACGTTAATGAAAAAGCAATGAGTGATGTTAGAAACTTAAGACACTCTGTTAGAAAAACACTAGTGATCTACCTAGCTGGTATCCGGTGTCCTGCCATGTAAAAAGAAATCACCTACACAGTTCTGTTCTCACCTAAATGCAGCCTTTGTTCTGCTTTACTCTCTCCCCCTTCATGTGTGCTTCTCATCTTTCTTCCCTTAATGTGCCCTTTCCATTTCATTTTCCCAGTAGAGTTGCACTACCTCCTATGCAGGCTTCTTTTCCCAGTGTGGAGAACCTCATACCCTCTCTTCTCTTTCTTCCTTGGTATATTGTATTTACTTGCTACTAAAATTCTCTTTTATGAGCTATAGTGTTCTTGCTTTTCCTCAATTGTATCTTAAGAGAGGAAGAATTTCATTTCGGTTTATGGTGGTCAGTCTTGTAAGGTGGATGTGTACCATGGGACTTGCATAGTTCTCCACCGGCAATTTTCCTTAAGCACTGCCAGTGGCCTTGTGAAGCACAAAGGTTAGATGATCGCTGTCGCTTCTTGCTTTAGTTGGAGATCATTGCAGTGGACCTGCTGAAATATCCAAAGATACCTAGCTTTTCGTGTCACGGTTTATCGGGGAACTGTTTTTATAAGGTGTTTGGATTTACTTTTTAAAACTTAAAAATATTTTTGTTGTCCTTGTCATCTTCTGCTCACTTGAGTTTACTGCAGTCAGGGAGTAGTGGCAAAAGCCTAGACGACAAGCTAGCTTTGGGTAAACTTTCATGCCAGGACCTCCTCCTGGGCTGCCATTGCTTTTATTAGGAATCTTTTGAGTTTTGCTCCAGGTTTTGCTTTCCTTTAAGATGGTGTTACAATGCAGCCGTGCACAACCAGGAAAATCAAAGCACTTGAGCAGTTGGTAAATTAGTAAGTATTTGTATTTTGGAGAGCCTGTCCTGGATTTCATAATTTATTTAAGGCTGTTGAAGCGTCAGAAGTACCTTCATCATTTGCTGAAGTGTAGTTGGAGGAAGCAGTTACAGAAAGCCTTTTGTGCGTTTTCAGTGGGTTGGTTAGGAATCCTAGTCAGGGAACAGAGGAAGTCTTTGGAATGAAGGTGATGAATCACAATGTTAAAGTTGAGCAGCAATAATTATTAGAATAATTTTCCCATGGTGAATGTGCATTACATATACAGGCGTTGTGTGCATTGTCTCTGCAGTGCAAGAATTTAATTCTTAAAGTTAGGCGTGATTCCATTTAATTTGGAAATGTACATTTTCATCCAAATTCAGTTGCACAGAGTAGCTCCTTAGTTAAAAGGAATTTAATTTTTAAAGTCTTAGCCCTCCCTGAAAGACTCTGGACCCAGACCCACCCCAGGTCTTTTCCCCAGGACCTCACCTGTCCAGAGTTCCAGTACACAAATTCCAGGGCACTGGCACAGTAGACAGGGCAGCACTGTAGCCTTTGCTTACTCTCCAAAAAAGTATGCTTATCACCTTGCAAACACTGGCTATTACTGACACGCTATGTGAGTATTCAGGCAATTTTCTTGTTTCTGAGACTTCAGTGAAGAAACTGATGCTTGTACCCTTGTCCCAGCTGCCAGTAACGACTGGATTCCAGTTCACCACGACTTAAAAATGTTCCCAAACATACAGCTTTCATGAAAGCAAGGTTTCATTCCCACATGTCTAAAAACTGGGATACTCTCCTAAAGTTATAGAACATCTCAGGGATGCAATGAATAGTGACAAAACAAGAGACTGCTTTGTCATTGTTGGGAAAAGAGGAGCGAGCAGTAATTGTTACTCAACAAGGCATCCAGCTTGCTATGATGGGCAAAAATTTTAGTTAGCACAGGTTTGTCTTCCATTGTATTATGGATGCAAAGAAAGATATGGTTGTAGAGAGAACAGTCTAAATACGTTATTTCATATCTGCTTGAAATACTTAGAAATTGTTGGTAATGGGTAGTGTGCTTTGGGAATTGTACAGTTTTGCCAGTACTCAAAGCAACAGGCATATTCAAACTAAGTCAATGCGTGTCTCGCCAAATAAATTTTAAATATGAGGGTATTTTGCTCTGTAATTACTGATTCCTAATGTGTAAGGGGTATCTTCTTCACTGAGTATTTCACACTCTCTTCTCTACTCTCCTAGAGTAAGACCATTTCCTGTCACTGGAAAAAGAGAGTAACAGATTTATATTGATTGACTAACAGCCCATCAGTGATTAAAGTTGCTGATTCTTCTGAAATTACTGGCTACTAGAAGGAGAAGCCCAAAGTGAGAGGAATTGAAGGACTAAGCTAGGAGAAATACCTCTATTAACAGTAAAAATGTAGAGATAATATTCTCACTTAACTAGGGATTTTTGTAATCCTGATTTCTCTTTGTGAGAAGGGACAGGCAGTAGACATCCATGCCTGATGCTACTGCAAAAATATGTTTTAATTTATATTAGTTTATTGATTATATTAATTTATATTCATGTAAGTAAGTAGAATGTGGATATTCTGCTTTACTGACTTGGAACTATATACTGCAATATTAATTTCACCTGTCTGCTACGTTAGATGGCAGGCAAAGTGTGAGACAACTGAGAATGTACCATGAAATATTTTTATTAGACAACTTTAATCACAGGTGCATGTTGGGGTGTAGCATGTTGTACAATGTTGTTTCTCTCAGAGTATTTGGGTGCGTGAGATGCTGCTTTAAGTCTGCAGAGAAGAGTAGCATGAGGGAAGGAGGAATGAATGTTTGTCTTTCCTCCAAGTTTCTCTGTCAAGATTTGTTGCTGTACTTTTATATCAAGAGGTTCTGGAATTATGCATAGATGTGTCCACAACAAAGTCTTGTGTACCTTAATTTAGTAAGCTGGCTTTGTTGCAGCAGTGTTAATGTTAATCGTGTGACAAAAGTCTGCCTTCACAAGATTTCAGGTCTGTGTCTGCAAGCCTAGAGACCTGTGAAAGAGAGTAGGACAAAAAAAATGGAGACTTACATGGGCTAGACCTCCAAATATTTGAGTTTTTTACAGGTAGAAATCGAAGGATCAATAAGGTGAGAGTTCAAACCATGATTCTTTACTGCTGTGTTGTGAGTCAGAGCAACATGAGAAATGCTTATTCTTTCCAGCAGTAAAAGTAGGTAAAGTACTTAAGTGAAGTAGCAAGGAATGCTCGATGGCAGGTGTTGCATTGGCGCACAGTCTCAACCTGAAAGTATTGGGGTGGAAATATTAGATGAGATTAAACACTTCACAATATTGCTTCCCCTGGAGCTCTGTGGAGGTGGATAGATAGCTGGGACCACTATGAAGAAGTGCCAGATGAACTGAAGAGCTGTACACCAGCGTCTGCTGCTGACGGTGAGAACAGTGATTACTGAACACGAGCTGAGTTCTCTAGTAGCTCGGCTAAGGACTAAGGACTTCTTATGAAGACATGCTGTAGAAAGTGCCATGGTTTTAGCAGAGTGAGCCTAAGGTGTCCTGGCTGTGCAACACCAGCTAGTTCATAAGCAGGACTTGGTACACAGCCTAATCAATGTAGGCAGCTTTGGAGCAGAGATGTCCCTTCCTTTTTGGATGCGTCTCCAAAGGTCACCAGTAGCCTGTGTAGTTTGTAGAAGTGCTTCCTTCTGTCAGGTGACTAATTACCATCATTTGACACCCAGGGTGTCACACCTAGAATGTCTGTCAGGTGTTGGAGAGAATATAGGCAGGCAGATTGATCCAGGTTCCCCCCTCCTCCCCCAAGGAACTTTAGGACAAGATTTTTTTGAGGTAGAAAAAGGATAAATACTAACAAATTGCTCTTAGGTATTACCTTTGAATGTAAGGTGATAAGTAGACTCGCTGGTGAAATGAAGAAAATCCTGGCTGAACTTAATGGCCATCAAAACTGACCTTAGGAAGAACTGGACAGAAAGAAGTTTGGTGAGACTAAGGGCATTGTAATAAGATTTGAGACAAGGCTTTCTATTTTTTATGAATATAAATAGCATTCAAAATTACCACTAAATAGGCTTCAAAACCCAAACTTTGTGTTAGGAATGTTAGTGACTGTTAGGAGAGGAACAGAGAATAAAACTGAAAACATCACTATAGCACTGAATAAATTGATGGAGCATCCATATCTCCATTTTTTTGCGTGGTTTCAGTTCCTTTGTCCCTACTTTCATAACTCCTTCCACGTCAGGAAAAAAAAAAAAAGAAGGACTAGAAAAGATGCAGAGAAAGGTAGCAAATACAATTCAAGGTTTACAACAGTTTCCATATTGAGGAATAACTGTAGACTGAGCCTCTACACTGTGTAAAAGAAACCACATGGAGGAAATCTGGGATACAGGATTCTTAGATCATAAGTATCAAAACATGAAATAGTTGTTCACTATTTCTCCTCATACAAGAACTGGAGATCATTAATGAAGCTATTAGCTGGTATGCACAAAACAAATGAAGGGCAATATTTCTTTTCACAGCATCTGTAAACTGGGATCTTAGTGCCACGGGTTGTTTTGATTCAAAAGTTTACATGGGTTTAAAAAGTGAGGAGAAGACTTTGAGGAAGAAAAATCCATCAGGACCTGTTAAACACAAGGTTACCAGGTGTAGCTGAGTTCGAATGCCTTAGTTGTAAATAGCTAGAAACTAGGAGAGCATACAGAGGCAGTATCATTCATTATAAACTTGCCTTGTTCTTCCCTTCAGTTGCGTCTAGGTGTTGCTACCAAGAGATGCAGATACTCGGCAAGGTGGGGCTTTGGTCTGATCCAGTTGTCAGTCATTCTCACTTTAAAAAAAAAAAAATAAATCCAAGGTTCTTGCTTTAGGACATAATTGATGTTTCTGTTAGGCTAGTTAATTCCTGTATGTGCTTTTCAGAATCTACCTGTAGAACACCTGATAATGGTTGCTGTGGGAAGTAGTCATGCTGAATCATACTCACTGTCCGTTTCAGCCAGTGCATTGTATCTCACTGTGCCTATGCATTCCAGGGTAAGTTTCTTGTTTTAATACAGAATACTTTCATAGCCATGGTGTTCAGTGCAATTGCGGGAGATGAGGGAATTATTAAAAGGATACTGTGAACTCTGAAATCATACAGGTGCCTAGAGACACTGGCAGTATGGTAATTAGGAGTTTTTACTTTACTGACAGGAGTTTTTAATTTACTGACAGTGTTTAAATTCCTCTACCTTTTCTTTACTGACACCTTTAATGTAAAATTGAAATCTAGAGCTACAAATGTTACGTAGTGTTACTTAATGCCTTAGGTTGACTACAGAAGTTGAGATCCTCGCTCCACGTTTGCTCTCCTGGTACTACTCAGGAGAAACAAATGAAGTACCAAATATACCCAAGCACGGGAATACCTCGAGGACACGTACCAGCACATTTGCATTGCGGTCATAAAAGCAGCAGCAGCGTATTGTATGTGCGGCAAGTAACAACATATATAAGCCCGCTTTGAACTCCAGCTGCTCTGGACATTCTACGCTCAAACTAGCTAGCTTAAAGATGTACCCTCAGATGGCCTAAGCAGATCTGCGCTACGTGCTGCAGACCTCTCTCTGTCTGGCATTTCCACCCCCCTGACTGGTAGGTAGCCGGTTGGAGAGCACTGCCAGCCTGCTGATTTATGTCATCCCCAAGTTGCTTCAAGTTACTGTGGGACACGCTTAGAGTAAGCTGTACAATGGAATAAGCAGCTTATTTGTCAAGTCATACAAACATTTTATAGTCTCTTTTTATTCAGTGTGAAGTATTTTACAAAATTGTAGGTAAGCAGATACTCAGCTAAAGGAGATTCTTCTGCCTTCCCCTGCTGCTGCCAGTTACATGCACCTCCTTAACCTTGGTTAGGATGGGGTAAGCAATCTCCTGCTGTAGTTCTTCTCTACTCCTGGTGCCTGGCTGCATGGAATAGAGTATCTAAGCGCCTGTCACAGACTGGTTTGCACACATGGGTGCAAAAAGGCAGGTTAGTGGGAGGAACGCAGAATTGGTGGCATACTGAGTTACTGAACAAATGTTGGTTGCTTCAAGGCTGTAGAAGGCAACACATACAAATGTTAATTCATGGTGTTGATATGAATGCTCTCCTCTTTAAAGAAGCCTTGGGATGCCCTTAGCCATGTGGTTGTCATGTAACAACACATGGCCCTTTTTATCTTCTTGATTAATACTACAGTTAATTGGCAGAGTTGGAGAATATTTCACTTGAGTTTCAGACATGTCCTCCTTTCCTCACTTTTTCATTTAAATAGTTTCTGTCTGTCTCACTAAGGCCATTCACGATAATGTAGTTCTTGCTTTTGTGACTTTTCACCCTTTGTAGAAGTTGCCACAATGAGACTTTTGTTCTGTCATTGGAGAATTTCTTATTGTCATAGTAACTAAATATGAATAATCCAGCTATTAGTATTTTCGGATACAGAAGGGTACCTGACACAATTGAAAGAAAACTGATGCTTTTCACTGCAATTTGGGGGACAAGATATTTGTCAAGATGGTATTCAACTTGTCATCTGTCTGGAAAGGGAAAGGAGAGTTTGTTTTTTTCAAAACTGAAGTGAGTTCGCTGAGTCTTAGCCTGATCCACACGAGGTACTCCGCTAGGTGATGAAACCTAGAGTTTTTGCAGACAGAGGAGGAGATATGAGATCAGCAGCATCTAGGACAACAACAAGTACCTACCGCTACTGCAGAGCAGATAGTGTTGCAAATAAGGACTGGTGCAAAGCAGCGTGGATGGCCCAAGGATATTGAGGTGGTTGTTTGGCAAGGACAGAGGGGTGTTGGCATGCTGGGCTGTATTTGCCTTGGGTCAGTCTTACTACCTTCTAAATTTGAGCTCAGATTTAGCTCTAAATTTGCCTAGATGTAAAAACAAAACCCAGAACTGCTCCACTGATTTTTCAGTTTAATATGGCCGTCTCTGTTGCTGTTCTTTTCTGAAAGTGAACAAAACAGGTGTGGTTGAAATTGAGTTGCTAGCTCACTTATTTGGGATTGTCGTTTTCGTTGCAAGCTCAGGGAAAAAAAAAAGGTATGGTTGGAAACTGTTCTGAGCTGTCAGCTCAGATCGAGTATGGTCTGTGCAGCTCAGTGCAGCATACAGTGTTTACCGCAGACAAAAGCGAGGGAAGTATTGTTATTTCTTGCTGCACCGTTTTCTGTGAAACCTGAAGAGAAGGCTGGGAGGATTTTGATTTTGTTTCAGTTTTTGTAGAAGACATTTCATGTTTCCCAGGGTGATGTTCGCAACGAGCCAGATGTCAGCAGAAGCCAGACCAGAACTCAGCCCTACTTTTCCCAACACCTTGTGGTGCACTAGGAGCCTGGCAGGAAAGTCTCGGTCATCCATCCTTATCCCATCCTCTTTTGCCACCATTTCCCCTCAACGGTAACCCGGCAAAGTCCTGCCCCACGCTGGTCTCGGCTGCAGGCTTTTCAGTCGGCACCGATAATTAGACTTTGAGATAAGCCATCTGCTTGCTGGCCCCCGGTGGTCTGTGGGCTTGGCACTGAGCTGCGGAGGCCGGTGACAGGTCTGCTGCAGGAGAGCCCTGGCAGTGACACAGCAGCTGCTCGCCGAGATACCGAGCGCTCTTGCAATTGAGCACCTACGTGCCGGGGGTTTTAAAATGTCACTGGCCAGGAGGAGCAAACAGCGCTTCGGTAAACAGCGTTTTCTGTCTCTCCGAAGCGTTGGAGAGTAACGGGAAGGGAACGGTCTGCGCTAATGAAGGAAAGTCAGGGTGGGAGGGCAGAGGGGGCCGAATCCGGTAATGAATTCATGATTCCTTCATGCTTTTGAGCATCTGAGCAGGGAAGGGAAGGCATATTTTGCCCAAGTTAATTCTGGCTGATTATAAATGGAGGAGGGCAGGGAAAAACCTGCCTCTTACATGTTGTTTGTTCTGTGGTTTTGGCAGTCTTGCCCCCATCATACAGATCAGCAATACGTGAAGCTGTATTTGCAATGGGATAGATAGCTCAAATTAACACCTTATTAGAGGTTTAAAAGTACTATGCATCTGTATCGGGCTCTACGCTGTGATTGACACACCTGCTTACCCCTAGAGTCAGTTCCAGTTCTTCCTTTTGTTCCTCCTCTCACCCCATTATTTGGCTACAAATCCCTTCCTTACTGCAGGCTCCTTTCTGCTGTGACTCTGACATTGGAGTGCAAAAGCTTAATCATAATTATTATTCATTATTATTAAAGCCCCTATCTAGTCCAGTTCTTATTGGTGAACAAATAGGCTGGGGTTTTTCCTCTTTTTTTCCTGTTGTGCAGTGAGCATCTTGTGTGAACAGAGAGGGGTAAATGTTTTGTTTCTTTTCTTTCCAAAAGTGAGCGGAAGCTTAGCTCAAAGCAGTCTCTCTCTGCCTGGCTAGATTAACAGCAGGATAGCTGCTATTTTTGTTTTATTAGGCAGGAAACTTCTCACTTATAAGGGTAATCCCATGAATTCCAGCTCTGTGGGTCAGCTGGCTTCAAGGACAGCCCAGGGGGTGTAATGGCCTCATTCGGACCTAGGAAGAAATGGAAGTCTTTCTATTCACTTAATGGACAGAAACTTAAATCCTAATACTTAGGGGCTGATTCCATTTACTTTTCTAGTGATGAGGTGAAATTGTCAACAATTGCAAAGAGAGGACTAGGTGCCACCTCTCAAAAAAAAGGAAGCAGAAGTGTTGGTATTTTCATTACTGGGGAGGATTCTGCAGTGATGGAAGCTGTGAAAACACCCGTGTTCGAAAGCAGACGCAGCAGTGACTGCCGTATGCAGTGTGGGGGCAGTGTGGCATGAGCAAGCGCCAATCCATCGATTTAATTACAGCTGGGGTCTGATATCCCAATCAGCAGCTTGCCTTTCTGCCTTCCCTCCTGGATGAGATGACACTGGTAGGAAGAGAGGAGAGAGACTCGGGAATAAGCAAAGGATAACAGGGCAAAGAAAAAAAATGGAGGACTATCAGTGGAAACCACATCAGATTAACAAACTTTAATTACATTTAATTTTAATCCTTAACATTTATCTAAAAGGTGATTGAGGGAAGGTTTATTAGGATTCTGTGTCCCTATAGCCCTTCTTTTGAAAGAACACTGAACAAGATGATTGCTTGCGTCTCTAATTAGAAGTTTTTCCCCTCTTGATCACCTAAAGTCAAATTCATTTACTCTGCTTGAAACAAGGATTTAATTTGATTTTTTTTTTTTTGCATCAAAAGATGTCTCTCAAACTTGATACAGAACCACAGCCTGCTAATCAAGACAGAACCCATTACCAGCCCAGTTTTATGAATATTCACATCAGAGGGCAGCACCAACCTCATTAGGAAGGGTGTTGCAATCATTATTAAACTGTTGGAGTCCATTATGATTCAGAGTGCTGTAATGATGACTGATACCCACTGAGGGCAGCTGAGAAGAATACGGGAGCATAATGACCTCACTTTTTTTTTCATAAGCCTATAGGGCTTTTAAAGGCTTTCAGCTTATGTAGTTTGTATTCTTTTCATCAAGTGCATGAAAGTGGTCTTAATATCCCTGATTCTCTTGCACAAGTGGTGTGAAGAAAAACACAAGAGCAATTAGGGAACCTGGAGGTTGTGTTTGGGTGATGTGGTAAGTCAGTAATACTAATAATTCTTTCAGATCTTAGGTCTCCATTAATGAGTTGTTTCTTGTCAGTTAGACTAAAAGCTCAAAATTTATAAGCTGGATCAAGCCCCTTCTGTTCCTTCCTTGTAAAGTGAGAAGACGGTACTGCTGTTAAACCTGAGTTTGATCATTCGGGCAGCAGAACTGCTGTAGTTAATGGACCGTCAGCACTGTCAGCATAAGCCCTTTCTCCACTCTCCTTTTGCTTGCCTGCTCTAAGAATAAAATCCACTTGAGGTTAAATGTTACTACAAACAATTTGCTACCCCTGTCTTGCTTTCTTCAGATCCCTGCTTTATTCAGGTACAGTGAAAGGAGGTTAGCCTGAACTCTCCAACTTGCCATCCCAATCCTGCCTTGGTTGTATGTACGTACATTAATTTTGTGCAAATTAACATAGGATTCGTGGATTTTTTTTTTTTTTTTTTTTTTTTTGGCATTTACAATAATCTGGAGGATGCGTATAGCTGTTAGTACACTTTCTGAGCTCAGAAAGACGTTTCTGTTCTCAGCCTTCATGTGATGGTGAAGTAACTATACCTGGCCACAGAAATTTGTACAATTCTTGCAGTCTCCAGTAGTTGAGAGAGATGTCTACTGCTTTTTTGTGTCCTCAAGACAATTTACTGTCTTCTTTTAATGATTTTCCTCTGTTCTCCTTGTATCCTAGAGATCATCTTTCAACCCAGAAAGAAGCCCTCTTTGGAGTCCTTTGGGATTTCTCTTTGCTCAGCCCTGAAGGGTGCTAAAATAGTTGTGGAGGGTGCATGTGCCACTTCTGTTTCTCCTACAGGTTGGGACTGGAACCTGGCTGTCACTTGCAGCATTGTGGTCTCAGTGCATCTGTTTTAACATGTTTTTAATTGACATTTCTTACTAAAATGTTCTTTTTATAAACTTGCAAGAGACTTAACGCAACTGGTGAGGCTGATTGTAAATTATTCTGTGATAATCATGCTATAAAAAGGAGGCATTATGGGAAACGAATTGTAAATTTCAAGCAAGACAGCTATGTGCCACCAAAGAGCATCTCTTTCTTTGTTGTTCTTCCAGCTTGGCTTCTGCACTTTGTGTGAGATCTCTCTAACTTGAGAGCTCTCACTTCTTCGGCTACCATCTCATGAAATGTGAATGAACGTGTCCTAGTTGATTGAAGCATAGTTGTTATAGCTGTTCACAGCAAAAGTAACAACTGTCTGTAGGATAGAAGAGGAAGGAACTTCACCAACTGCAATGTTAATTAAATCTAGTGAGGGGAGTGGAATGTAAGGGGTCTTGTAATAAGCAGGGCAGAATCTGCCTTTGATTAATGATATTGCCAAGTGGATTAATTAGAAGATTAACTCAAATACTACCTAAAGGGGTCTGTGGAGAAGAATGTCTAGCATTTCAACAAGAGAAACTGCAGCAGGCATCTTAACAAAGATTGGGACACATCTTTACAGTGATTTGGCAGAAATATCAAGTTGTGAAGCAGCCTGCCTCTGGCAGCAGAGAATGTCTCCTAATTAGACTGTTTACATAACACTTGTTGGCAGGAGAACATATCTTATTTAGAATCTTTGGGGACACCCTTCAAGTGAACCTTTCCAAGATGAGTATTTAGACTAAGCCGTTACGTTGTTGTCGAGTCCCGGTTCACCCCGGTTTCTGGGGTTTTATTGCTGGTAGCATCTACCCTTTGTCCAGTAACACTTGTGTTCAGCAAAGACGGTCTCTGTTCTGAGGTAAATGTGCACCTTGTGGGAGGCAGATTTTGGGCAAACAATCACTGGATGACAAAATGATTGTCACCACTTGCCCTGTGAAACTTCATGTTTTGGTGACTGATTCAAGGTCACCTTCTCAGGTTGATGTATTCCTTCATTGTATGTGGCAATAAGCAACAAGGGGAAAAACTGCAGTTCTTCAGGCCTTCCATTTCTTTTAGAATTATGATTTACTTCTAAAGCAAGTGTAGAGAGCTCATCAGAACTTGGTTTGAGAAACAACCATTTCTTTAAACAGGGAATTTCCCTTGCCCTGGATTACATTGCATGTGTCCTTTTAAACAGCTTTATTTCAAATAAGTCTATCTTAATTGATCCCCTGAGAGCCTCTGAGAGGTTCCCTGCTGCACCAGCTCTTGCTCATTAATGCATTTTACTATTAATGAAGATATGTAAATACCAAGTTGTTTAAAAAAGGGCTTCACCTCCATTATTGCACAATAGGCCTACCATTCCTGCAGATATTTGCTGATGTTAGTTAACAACAATGCCTGTTTCTAATGAGCTTCTTGCCCTGCAAAATAACTTGGGATGCATTCCGTGGAACTGAACAAGAAGCAATATATCAGCTCTAGCAGCGATATCCAGTGCGTCGAGGGAAAACAGAGTTTGCTGTTCCCTCAAGGCTTCAATTTTCAGGAGACGCTAAAGATGCTAGCTTCCCACCTCCATTGACTTTTGATAGTATTTGAGTACTTGACTCTTATTTTCCTTTAAAAATCACCACTTAGGTGTTTTGTGCAATCCTGAAATTGTTAGAGAAATTTTGTCCTTATACACTCTGAAACTTGAATTACCGACTCTTTTTTTGTCAGAGTACAGCTGCTATTTACAGCAACTCATTTTGTTTGGCCATTGACAGACCCATATAAACCCCTAGCCAGAAGAGTGAAGAAAAGTAGAGGAAATGCGCCCACCTTCTGAGACATAATTATATGTAAGACAAATGATAGAAGAGTCTGTCAAAGCAGGTGGAATTAAAGCACTGGCATAGTTATGTATAGACTGAAACAGTTTTGTTAACGTCCCTTCAGTATCCATCACAATTGGTCCTTCTTGTAGCTTGTCTGGTTTTCTCTGTGTTGGGCATCAGAGGATGACTAATATGCTGCTATTCTGAAAAATGGGGGGTTTTATTGGCAGTAGTCATCTTATGCAGCAGTAATGCTATTTTTAAATTATAACATGCATGTTGCACATAAACTGTGCTGATTTCACTGTACCTTTTTGATTATTTTCCACAGAAAGCACAGTAGCCTTATCCCTCCTCCGATAGTTGGTTTTAAGTTATTGTTGCTCCACTGATATCTAACCTGATGTTTTCAGAAGCACGAGACATCTGTTTCTCATATAGGTTTTAGTGGGATCTGTGCTGTACTTAGGAGGAATGGGTCACTTTAGGGGTCCAAATGTATTACTTGGAGTTCAGCTTTTGGCACCTAGCTTTGGCAGTTGTTAAGATTTCCTGAAACTTACAGTGAGAAGTTTGTCCCTACTTTAACAGATTAATATTTAACCAGGAATTTTCAAGGGGCATGGTTATTTCCAAGAACTGCAGGGGAGATGGGAGTGCAACTCTGGCTGTCTCCTTCAACCGATCGCAAGGATGATGTGACCCTGAAGCACTCAGAAAAGCAATCCAGTGGATTGCCCATCTCCTGTTTCCTCTACCAAACAAGTGAATCTTCTTTGGGATTTCACAAGCAAAAGGTGTCCAGAAAGTAGACTCTAGAAATGGGCCATGTTTTCCTTTGTTTCTATGAAGTGACCACTCTCTCTTGGCTCATCTGTAAACCCAGTTAAGTAGGATGAGGCTGGTTTGTTGTTTATGGGCTCTTCCTTCTCATGTTTATGGGCTCTTCAAGTGATTTGTCAATGGACAATTACTTCTGGACAGGTATTGGCTTTTCAGTGTTGCTTTAGCTTGAAACAGTGGTTTTTACATCTGCAACTTCAATGTAACTGTTGGAAAATCTGTTCCTGACTTGTTCTTTTTGATAAACCCCTTAATACTCATTGTCTTCGGGGATAGGACACATTCCCCACATATAATTAGCCTGTCTCGTTTCAGATTTCGCAAGAAAACGAAATGAGTACTTTTCCATCATATTGAAGTCGTCCTCTTGCTTCCAACCCACGCTCCAATTTTGTATGTCAGGCTTCCTCTGTGAAGCCGAAGCTCTGTTCTCAAAGAATAGAAAGGAAGTGCGTAATAAATCAAGACTAGGTTTATTTTATAATGTCTTATGTTTAAATGCACAGCTGGGTATGTTGTTTTAGTACTTGTGTGTATATGTTTAACGTTTGTGTTATGTGTAACAGCCTCTCCTCTGTTGAGCAGTGTCTGACTCCTTTACCAGAGTGAAGATCTCTAAGGCATGGCACAGAGGAAACTTCAGGCAGCTGGAACTGAAGTAGATTCCTACCTCTGAAAAAGGGGAATGGCACACATTTTTGCCTACCTGTTATATGGATCTTTACATGTGTGTATTTGACATGCATATGTGGTGTCAGTTCCTTTAGGATCTACAGTTACCTAAGTGTTGTCAGTTTAATAACCTGCTTTCAGTCACTTGAATTTGCTTACACTGTCAGCCTCAATTCTTAGGCTTCCTCTTTGCCAAAGGTAAATATTTCTGAGAAATCTCAAGGGGACTTCTCTGAGTACAAGAGGGGTGAATAAAATGTCTGAAGGCAGCGGTAGGGTTTATCAAACTGTGTAGTATCAGTAGGATTGCACAGGTAAGAAGCTGAAATTTATCATGGAAGTACTTCCATGACGAGAAGAGATTTTACATTCACCAATGAAGACTGACTTGGTGCTTACAATATAACTCCTTGAAGACCTTTTACCTGATTTATTGTGTGACCTCTCCAAGAGAAGGTGTCCAGCTTTGAAAAAACATGCAAGACAAATACTTTTGATTTGTAGTCTTTATAGTTCAGTAGAAAAAAGGCCTTCTGGACCTTGGTGTTATATATGGAGTTTTCTTTCTAGCACTTCTTTCTACAGTGTGAGCATGTAATGTGAAAAAAAGCCTGAGAATGCTGTTCTCCACGTATTTTTGTGCTCAAAATCCAGGCAATAACAGCATTAGCGCTGCATACACGCCTTGTTTCTTTTTCTTTACCTGAGTGTGTTTGTGCATACTATAATCTAAATGCCTTGTTGCATAGTGCCTCTCAGACACGTGTGCATTTTTGTACAAGCCTTAGATCCCTTGGATAGTACCTTTTACACTCCTTTAATCTTGTCTATTTTCTGCTCCTCTCACTATTGTTATGGTTTAGAATCTTTATAGATTTTTTTTTTCTGTGACTGATCTAGGCATCAAATTCATTATATGCAGAAAGAGTGACATGTAGAGAGTAGTAATGAAGTGAATGTGATTCTTGAGAGGCACAAGTATTTGCCCAAATGGTTACAACTGTCTAGGATTGGGGCTACAGACCAAAATCTCGAGTTGCACACTTCTTTTTCAAATAACAACCTTGCCTGCATTAGGTAATTTCCAGAATTACAAGGGCTACAAAAAGGCATTTTTATTGGAAAAATAATGTTGCCAGAATACACGCATTTGCTTCTAATCCTGGGAAGTGCCATCATATCTGGAATTTTAATAAAACACCATTTTTATATGTTTAAGAACTATTTTAGGTATGTTACGGTTTTAAAATATAGCAGTTGCAATTTCCCTTTGCTTCTAGGGCATGCACAGTTGGACTTAAGAGTATTAAGGTGACCCGGTTTTATAGGCCATATGGAAAATAGTACCAATAAAATACCTCAGAACTCTTTAAAATAGCCTAAAATAGAGTAGCATGGTGGATGGTATAAAAATTTTATTTCTATTCTGTTTGAGATGACCAGTATAATTTGTTTGCCACCTATTTAAGTCTTTTCATCACACTATGCTACCTTGTATTTGTTTGGTTCAAAACCTTTAGAAACTCCTGGCTTGAATGCAAGCAGTGGATAGTACAGAGAAATTATGGGTGATGAATGGATTGAGAGCAGCCATGAGGAGAAAGACTTGGGGATACTGGTAGATGAAAAATTAAATATGAGCTGGCAACGTGTGCTTGCAGCCCAGAAAGCCAATCATATCCTGGGTGTGTAAAAAGCAGCATGACCAGCAGGTCGAGGGAGGTGATTTTCCCCCTCTGCTCCGCTCTCGTGAGACCCCACCTGGCGTAGCGTTTTCAGCTCTGGGGCCCCCAACATAAGAAGGACATGGACCTGTTGGAGCGAGTCCAGAGGAGGGCCACAAAAACGATCAGAGGGCTGGAGCACCTCTCCTGTGAACACAGGCTGAGGGAGTTGGGGTTGTTCAGCCTGGAGAAGAGAAGGCTCCGGGGAGACCTTCTTGTGGCCTTTCAATATTTTGAAGGGGGCTTATAAGAAAGATGGAGGAAGACTTTTTACCAAGGCCTGTAATGACAGGACCAGGGGTAACGGTTTTAAACTAAAATAGGGTAGATTTAGATTAGATATAAGGAAGAAGCTCTTCACTGTGAGGGTGGTGAGACCCTGGAACAGGTTGCCCAGAGCAGCTGTGGATGCCCCATCCCTGGCAGTGTTCAAGGCCAGGTTGGACGGGGCTTTGAGCAACCTGCTCTAGTGGAAGGTGTCCCTGCCCATGGCAGGAGGGGTAGACTAGATGATCTTTGAAGGTCCCTTCCAACCCAAACCATTCTGATTACACCCAAGGCTCCACTGTGCAATTAGTTAAATGTCTTCTGCATTGACCGAAGGTGGAGGAGTGGAAGCTGGGCAGTGAGGACTCCTGTTCTTGGGAGCTGTGCTCTTTTAGAGGAAAATCTTTCAGAGACATTGCATCCTGGTGAGATATCTACCTTTAGGGATTGTCTCATGGATTATTCAGTTTAGTTACACAGAAATAGTGCTTGAGTTGGGATAATGCAAGCAATGGTGACACAGTGCCCTTTTGGAGTAGTTTGACGTGACAGGAGAACAGACAGCTGTTTAATCCATGTTTCTAATTGGCGTGTACTGCAATAGCTAAAACTTCTGTCCGTTCAGCAAAGGTTAAGCCCTGATGATCAGTTCATGTGTTTTGTTTGTGAAGAAGGGAACATCTGAAAACAGTTCAAATTATGCTTAATATTGATGGTGAAGGAAAACTATGCCAACACCAAACACGACCTAAAATTCAACCAATTTAAAAAATGAAGCTATCATTTCTTCATGTGATTTTTCATTCCTGTCTTCAGCAGAGAATGTAGGGGAGGTGGAAGGTGGCAGGTTTTAGCTGACACATTGGCATCATCTAATGGGCTCAATTGCAGTGAGAGAAAAGTCAAAGCTGAGCGGGAACCTCTGTATTACTCTTGCATCGTAAATGTATGCAGATGTGCAAGGGGGAGGTTATGGCTCTTCCGTTAGCAAAGCTCCAACAGTTGAGTTTGCACCTCACAATTCGGGCACTGATTTCCAGCAGTAGTGAGATTTCAAATTAGAATAATGAGCATGTGAAAGGGCCAAGTCACTAGGCTTTTACATAATTGAATAGTTCAACTTCACTTGTAGAGCACTTCTACTGGGGCAGTGTGTCTAGTCAAGGTGCACCAGAAGAGTCCTGTGTGAGGTTAGAAAAGGGTTTGGGAGACTGCTAAGGACACGTTTGGTTTTGTTCTCTTTAACTCAACTATTGTGTGGATGGTTTAGTCAGCTGGAGAAGATGAATCTAAAGGGGCCACTTACCTCAGTAAGACCAGGTATCTCAGGAACAGGGGAGGGGGTTCATGTGAAAAACTGATATTTACTGTGGATCTTACCCTGAAAACAAAGAGATATAGAGGCAACTTTTCCTGCAAATCTTCAAGTCCCAGCATTTTACTCTAATATAATGGATCAGATTAGCAAATATGGCTGCTCATACATTAACTAAAATAAGCCGGTGCGAAGGATGACAAATTGGATTAAAATGCAGACATTTTAAAGTGTAACTGATAACCTTATTGGTACACGTGCCCTTGCACTTCATGCAGCTAACAGGAAAGCCCAACTGTCATTCAGAGCGGAAATTTGCACCAGGAGAGAAAGGCTGGTGGCTGGTTTGGTTTTTTTTTTAAAGGAATACACCAGAAGGGCGCGTGTCTACCAAGTGCCTATCTGTTTCTAGTGGATTTCATAGAAACGCAGTGTGCTACATCAAAGACAACTGGAGGGGTGGCTGGGAAGGATTGTCTCCCTGGTAATGCTGGCTTTTTATGACATTTAGCTACAGCAGAAAACAGATCACAGACCAGGGAGGAAACAGCCTAATGAGAGTATTCAGAGGTGTTGAAATAAAGATAATACTGTCTAGGTGGTGACATAAAAGACAACTTTGTGTCTAGAATGGTAATGAGGATTCTCCTACCTTTTAGGCTCCTGACAGACTTTGAAGTAAAGAGGAGAGGAAATACAGAGGAAAGGCAAGAGTAAGTGGTGGCCAGAAGACAGGGTTGGAGAGATCATAAAATGCTGGAAATGCACCCATTCTGTGCCTTGCCGTATATTGTAAAAAATAAATAAATGGTAAAGTCATGGTTTTTTCCACCTGCAAACTGGCTGATAGTTAACCCCAAATGAGTGTAGTCTAAATAAAGATCTTAAATAGGCTACAGAAAAGCTTTTTATCAACACCCCCGGCAGACCTTTCCCAGCACTCTTGCAGTGGATCTGTGAACACCATCGCACACGCCGTGATGTCTGTAGCTGTCTGCAGGCACTTCCACACTGGGTCCCGGTGCCTGCTGAGTATTCTGCCAGCAGCAGGGCAGGTTTTGTCCTCCCGGGAGATCCTGTCCGTCTGACCTCTGCTGCCTTGAAGCTCCTGGATGACTTAGCTCACCGGCTTGCAGTGCTTCGCTTGCAGCCTTCTGCGTCTCTCCCTTGCAGCCATCTTTTGAACGTGCCTTTCTGTATGGTAAACTTTGTAAAAGCTGTGGTAAATCCCGTCTTTTGGTTAGCAGAATGAAACATGATAGCTTGACCTAGAAATTAAAAAAAAAAAAAAAAGAGACGCAGAAGGAAAGGGAGAGTTAATGGATTAACTCCACAGAGTAGCTGAGATAAAGGCTCTGCATTTCATTCTGCTGCTGTTTCAACAAAGAGAGGGTTTTCTTTAAGTGTCTGATTTAACCCCCGTGGATGGATCTCTGCTAGTTGGTGACCCAGGAGAGCAAAGAACTTTCATCTATACCAAAGGAGTGCACAGGTCCTTTTTCTTCCCTTACAAACACATTTAAAAAATACAATTCTCTTTTCTTTAGTCAGAATAATGAAATGCAGAAGGTGAGAGGTTAAGAAGAAAGAGGTAAACAACAGAGGGAAAATGTTTTCTGGTTAGCCTAATGGAGAACATGCTTAGAAAAGATGGTGCACATGGCAGGAGCCGCAAGGGGAGATGCCTCTGCACGATAGAAAAAACTGATGCCAAATGAGCAGAAGGAGCAATTCAATGACCAAATCTTTCAGATATCTTTTTAAAATAAAATGTACAATTATTATTTGGATTCTGACAGTACTTGAGGCTTCTGTGTATTTTGTGGGAGGCTTGTGGTTGGGTCAGTAGTGGTCTGATCTCCATATTATTTTGAAGGATTCTAAAAAAAAAATAAAAAAATCAGTATTTATTTACTGCCTTGCAGGTGGCAAAGGTCTGCAAATTTCCTCCAGACAAGCCTGGTTCCTATTAAGAAGATGCTGATCATTGACATTTAACATCTGTGTCCAATAGAGAGCACATAGTTCTCTGAGGGAACTTAGATTTGGGAAGGAGGCAGGGACCTAAAATTGTTTGTGCACCACTGAGACATTCATATTTACTGATGTCTGAGAGATGCTTAAAGGGCTTGCCTGATAAATTATTCTACTGTCTTGCTTTACTCTGCGGCTGAACATTGGAAAGATAGCATTTTGCCGTTAAATGAAAAATACAGGGACAAGAAGATGTCTGTCTCCCTGGTCTGCCTGTGTGATGGCTTTGCTGGCACCATCCATCTTGCAAAGCAGTACACTTGTTTGTGACCTAAGAGATAAACCATGTGTCACAGAGGGTACCCTGCTCCTGTCCAGCTGTAAAACGGTCATTAAAAGAGCTCTGACCTTTCAGTTTCTTTGTTTATGTAGTTTCTGGTGTGATCTAACAACAGTAAAGTCACAGATATGGAGACGGTAGTTCCCCAAATAATTTTCTTCCCTTCACTGAGAAAACCCACCAAGAAGCTCACAACACGGTTTGTAATAGACTTTACATACAATGCTGTATTTCTTAAAAATTCAGCGGTTTCTCTTTGCTTGTGTTTTGACACATTCAGATCCATGAGATACAGTTATTTTTCATTAATCTTTTTTTTTCTGTTACTTCCAGAATTTTAAAACTGTAATTTGATTCTTTTGTAACTTCTAAACTTGGAAAATATTTTTTTCTTTTGAGAACTGTTTTATTCTACCTGTATAATTTTAATCTTTTTAAGTCAAAGGGCACTTCAGGTACCTGCTCTTTCTTTGCATCTAGACAGTGTTTGAGGTGCAGATCTGCCATTTATCAGAGAACTGAGATGTGACACCCCAGGTGCTTGGCCCTGCAGGTAATACTGATTACCTAGACACTCAGCTGTTTTAACTGCCTTGCCTCCCTTAGCAAGCATTTCAGTGAGGGTGTCCAGATCATCTTCCACTTATGGTTTCTCTTCTGAATCGGGGCGGGGAGTCTGGCTGTCATCCTGGAGTGAGTGTCCTTACATTTGTCAATGACCAATTAACAGAAGGTTTTAAAATTTCAATAATCTTCTATTTGCAGAAATGCATGTTAGGTAGAGAGCTACATTATCATCCAGAACAACTGGTCTACACAGCTAAACAGATTGCCAAGTAAGGGACGATCATAGGTGGAATCCGAACGGGAGAAGTGCCACCTGAAACAGGGAGCAAGCAAGTCGTACATTCAAAAATGGAGGTTTTAGCCTGACACACATACGGAGATGATCTTCAGTAGTGCGGATGATTCTTTATCTGTATGTTGGCAGGTTTTCCAAATCATAACATACCTTAAGCTGGGACTTTTTCTTGTGCCACGACACGTTGCCCTACACTTGTCAAGCAGAATATAAAATCTCACAATATTAGAGTACAGACATGGAAAAATTAAATAATACATTTATAATCTTATCCCATGTCATAATACCCAGTGTCTGTATTGCACGCTTTGAGACAGACTTACGACTGAAGAATAAATTTTGCACTTCAGTTGGCTGATAATGCACGCTTCTTGATCCTGAAGTAAGAGTGAAGGCTTGAGGCAAAAGATGTCAGTTTTGTAATAGTAGTTAAAATATACGTACACCTAAAAGAATTGCAGTTACACATTCGAGACCCTCACTTTTGGTCTGTGGACAGGACAAAGTCTTACCATGAAAAGAAATGCAATTCAGGAACGTGAGACCCAAGACATGGGTGAGAATGAAATCTATTCGTAGGCTTTGCACCCAAATTCTGAGGTTGCCATAATAATGAGATGATACAATTGCAAGTCTTAAATATATTAAAAAAATAAGAATGCATATCATTTATGGTTTTGTTCTTAATGATTGCACACTCAAGCTGGTTTGTTTTTTTTATTTATACTCCAGATGAGATTCTCCTCTGATCACATAACTCTGGGAGCTTAAGCTTGATACATAATGCTAATATTGCAAGCTTTGTGACAAAATCCAAAATATTGGCAATGTTATGGGTAGAAGATTACGTTGCTTCAGTTTATAAACATAATGAATTTGCAAGACCTGTGGTGGCTTTCAAGTAATCTTTTGTTGTTCTGGTTTTTTGAAGGAGGTGTATGAAAATGAACTGAGAGCAAACAGCGTGTAGAATGGCACAGGAGGGAGTTTTTCATCACTGTTGTATTTATCATTTAGCACAACCCTGAGTTCTGTCAGACTTAAATGGCAAGCTCATTGTTAATTTCAAAGTTCAAAGTGTTCTTTAATCTTTCCCTTATTTTGCTCACTCATAAATAGCATTATGGTTTTTCAGTGCCTCCTTCCCAGGTTCTCACCAGTATTATCAGGTTGTCCTTGATAGGTGGGAAAATCCGTCTTGCTAAAGAAGCCGTGATTCAAGAGGTCAGAGCATTGTCTGTCTCTGGAAACAAGGCCCATAAAATACTGCTTAACAAAGGGGTCTATTTGCAATGTGGAGCCTCAACATATATCTGGTAAGTGCCTGGACGTCAGAGCTGAAGAAAGAAATGAAAATAAAGAAAATAAATACCCAGCAGTAATAAACACTTGCCAATACACTGAGGAGAAGAAAGAAATCCATAAAAGAAGCCACTTTTTCTTTTTATTAAGGAGTTTTCTTAACAAGGATTATTTCTTTCTTTTTGAAATGTGCTCATGGTGTTTTTACTTCCTAGCTAAATGGAAAGAGGAATATTTTGTGAGAGGCTCTTGCATTCATCCCTCCTTCCCCTACAGCTTTCATGCTAATAAGCTGCACAGATCCCAGAAGCAGTTTTCTGTGTGGCTGTGGCAGGTCTGTTAGTAGATTAAATGGTCAAGGCGGATTTATAAAGGGATTTAGTATGTTTGGAGCTTGTGAGAGATTTTGAGTTTAAAACCCACTAAGGTTGATTATTCCCAGAAGAGATAAAGGTTTGGCAAAAATGAGGGAGATTTCCCTTTCTAAACCACCTGTCTTGATCCCTCAAAATCTAATACAGGTGAAAGAGAAAGGTAATAATGACCTTTTCAATCCTGAAAATGCAATCAGGTTGGCTAGCTTTGGTGATAATTCAGCAATTCTGTCTAGGAAGTGGGTCCAGAGCCCTGACTCCACGTAGACCTATGAATGTTTGGCTGGATTCCAGTCTAAATTGTATTCAGATTGGTAAACTAGAAATGAAAATTTCCATTGCTAATATGCTGAGCTGGCCAGCTCCCTTTATTATATTATTTAATGGTGTGATGCCCTATTGACCAAGTCCACATCAAACTTGAATGAATGCTTACAAAAGGTGTTATGTCACCCCCTTCTTAGAAGCCACTGGAGGTTCGTGATGCCGGTCCGTCTTTCAACCGATATTCTTACTCTTCCACACAGAGGTTCACAAGTGTATCATCTCTTTGTCATTGTACTAAAAAAATCTTGAAGTAGTTTTAATGATTTTCTGCTTCATGTTGTCTGTATTAGACATGCATTTTCCAAATGGTGACCATAGGACTGAAACTCTATTGTCTTTTTCATGGGCTCAGTATAGGTTACTATTGTTGGCGCTATTTTGCAGATGCATTTTTTGGTGAACTTTGGTTTACTTTTTCTTAATACGCGATAGCAAAAGGCAAGGGTAGCTTCTCAGCAATAGATAATTCTCCTAACTTTTAAGGGCACAGGGGAGATAATACTGAGTACAGTCATTGTGCCACTCTGAGTGATGCCATACTTTCAGCAGTGGTGGTTCAGTTCCCTGCTACCCATCACCGTGCCTCCTGAAGGCAGGAGAACCAAATAAACACATGTATTTTGGACATGTATTCTGGAATGTCAGCCTCAGAAGACCAGTGATCAAATAACGGATTTAATTCAATACTAGGAATGCTTATTGATTCTCATCAAAGGTTGTCTATTCTGCCTTTATATGAGCAGCCACAATCAGCAGCATAAAAGCTTGTTTAAAAAAGACAACGATAGAAAAGTGAGATTCCCCTGATGGTGCATCTGTAGGAGGGTCACATGTACTGGAAGGCACAGGGGGGCTGAAGAGATCTTCTCAACCTTCTGAAAGGTGCAACGGCATTAATTTAGTCTGTCGTTATGCATGATGTACCAGTCTATGCAAGCAGGTGCAGGCAGAGTCACTGCTGAAAACAGTTGCTGATAAAACACTCATCGTTTTTTCATGTGTCAGTTATATTTACGAATGGCCTTAATTTCCCTTGTCCATTTGACGTGGCCCATATTGCAAGGTCTCGGCACGTAGGGCCATTTAAGGCTACTTTCCTCGGCGCCTTTGTGTTTTAGGAGTCACAGGAGATGGAAGAGCTGTTCTAGCCATTTCTCTTTCTGCCATGTCAGCAGCTGTTCAACCCTCACTCGTATCCTGGCTCTCGCCCCCTTTTTGTGCTGCCCACCTGCATGGGGGAATCCAATGGGAACAAAGGGGAAAGGGGGCGAGCAAACAGGTTCCGGCAGGAAACTGCAGAAGGAGGTGTGGTACTTTTGATGGAGCAAACCGACACTTTCCACAAAAGAACTGCTAAATTAGGTGGACTGTTTTTAAAGCGGTTGACCAGTAAAGTGCCTGTGGGGCCATGCAGAGTTCTCGGGAATACTGTCTGGACTCTGCAGAAGGTTGAACGTGGGACTGTTAGACTGGTTTGTTGCTTTTAGGCTGCCTTGGTTGATAAGGCCTATGTATTTTTTTTTCCTAATCTTGAGATTCTACGGAAGATCATTCATCTCATTTATGTATATGGCTGGCTTCTACTTTGATTAATTGTACTTTGAGGAGGGGGCTGAACTGTTACCCTCCAGAGGTCCCTTTCAAGCCTGAACGATTGTCTGGTTCTGTGGTTCCGTGTTGCAGGCTGCCAGTTCAGCTCCAGCCTTGCCTCTCTGCAGTCAGCAACTTTGCCGGCAGCGTTAACTTGCTTGTGCTATCTGGGAGCACCAGCTGGAGTCATTTGGAAATGCTGTCCTTATGAAATAAGTCACGAGGTGTTTTGTTTCTTAGCATGAATTTAGTTTTCAAGGCAGCGGCCGTTTCTAAAACGATGTCCATTTGTCTTTCATGCAAAAGTTCTTCACCTGAGACTTCATATGTTTTATGATGATCATTTCTGGGTTTGGAAGTTACAGTCATAACAGTTCTTCAGGCCAACACTAGCTTTGCTCTAGCATAAATTTTGTGGTGCTTTTTGTTTGTTTGTTTTGAAAGAAAAATTCTGAAATTCTCGGGCTTCCATGTTGTGATGAAATATAATTGTTCTCAAAAGCACAGGTTATAATGTGGCAAAGAAGCCAACTCCTGAGAATGCTTTTGGTTGAACGCAAATTCATACTACTGCGTGTAATCTTGTCTCAATTTACATAAGGTTGCTGTTCTGTCAGTAGATGCTGCAGTACCTTGTCACAAACTCAGGAGATGATATAGTTTGTATGAAATAGAGCAGGTTTTATTTGTTGTTGTTGCTGGGTTTGGGGCTTCTGCATTTTTGTTCGTGGCTTTGTTTGTTTTAAGTAAGCACATCATACAGACGGCAAACCGGGTTTACAGTGTTTTCTTATTACGGACAGCTATACTGCCGTCTGTTCTCGGCTTTTATGTTAAATACATTGACGACTGTGAAGCAGATTCCCTGTTTTCAGGAGGTGAAGCTCAGCTGTGGGCTGTACTAAAACCATGCTGGTTAGGTCTACCACGTAGGTATGTAGATTATATGTATACAGTTGTGTATGTGCATAGCTGTTTGTAACCAGAACAGTTCTCATACAGGGAAAGATTTGCTGATGGAACTGCTTTCAGAAGGAGCCCAAAAAATTTCTGCTTTCTGTGATAAAGCAATTCATAAACTTCACTGAGTATTTTAGCTGTGATTTGACTCTGGTAAGATAATGTCTCCAGTCAGCTTTGCCTCTGACAGCAGTCATTTCTGCCCCCAAACGTTCGTTCCCTCGCTTATCTCTTTTGTCACCGAAAACATTTGTGCAGCTTTATGGTAAATCAGACTGGGGAGCTGACATGGTTTTTTTGGCTGGGGCAGCCCGAGGGTGAGAAGAAGAGGCTGGGGTAGGAAGGGTAGAGTTGCTTTCAGCAGCAATGTCAGCTTATGGCAGCTTTACCCGTTAGTGATAGTGCAGCCGGAGGCTCTGGGAATTTTCAGAGAGGAAGCATCAGTCATTTCCTGAAACCCAGTTTTGCAAACCAGAATAGACTCGATGTGGTGTGTGTTGGATAAGAAAATTTATCCAAATCCAAGGAACCAGTTTCCACTTGGTAATACCCTGGATGGATGAAGTGCATGTTTGACCTTTTAAATTGTCCTGTACATGTTTGCCTTCGATGTGTGTGTGCGCCTGCTTCAACGCCAAGAGATTATAAACTTATCTTGTTTCAGGCTCCTTAGTTCTGCTCTGAATCATGTCATCCATGGGCATGACACAGCTGTAATTCAGTCGGGGGGTGAAGAATATCGAGCCATTTGCCTAGGGAAAGTCTCCAGATTCACTAGTCAGCTGTCAGGTAACCAGTCTGGGAGGAGCTGAGGAACCGTGTCCTGGCAATTGCTTGTTATGAGGATAATGATTATGTTCAAGAGGATAAAATATACATAAAATGACAGAGAGAGAACTCTTTCCGCTTTACTTGTAAAGATGTTGGATTGCAGCTGGAAGTAAGTGATAAGGAACATAGCAGAGCTGGAAATGAGCAGTTACCATCTTGCTTTCTTTCAAGTGTGTCGTGCCCTCTTGGGACATCAGGGAGCTTTCTGGTTTGTAAAGGCCAGTAAATGGCTGATTAGTGAACAGAAAGGAGCTGTAAATCCTTCCAAAAACATACTTTGCATTTTTATTAAGTAAAAAGTCCCCTTGAATGATGTATGATCAAATGTTTTTTATTTCCTATCAACTAAGTTAATTGATACGACTCGCTGTACAGAAAAGCTTCTCTTCTGCATTTCATTGCTTCATCTTAGTCTGTATTCGCTAGAAAACAGATCCTTCTTACAGACTGGCAGTGACCTTCAGGGCTAATAAATGAGATAAGTTTTTAAGCAGAAGTGTGTCATTTCATTGTCCTCTGCCCCTTTTCTGCAACAAATCTAGATGCCCTCTAATGGTGCCCACCAATATAGCACAGAACATTTGCCCGTTTGGTGCTTTTGAACTGAGGAAAGCCTTAGAAAGCCAGATTAACTTCATTCAGTGTGAGCTGTCAATAAAGCCGTGAACATGGTCACCAAAAGTAGTGAGTATAGCAGAAATAGGTAGCAGCCATAGATGACCACCAGTGCCTTCACGACAGCTTTTCATGCTAACAACTTAGTTTGAGGTAAGGAAGTAAACTGGAGTGGACTTTCAGTGCTACCAGGGGAACCCGTAGCAAAATCCATGGAGAAGTGGTCCTGACTGACTCTGGGAGTGTGCTGTCCTGCCCTTACTCTTCACTGTGAACCGTTTTGGAAACCTTTGCCATTTTCAAGGGAAATAATGTAACCAGCGAGAGAGCAGTCAGTCTGGATCTGGGTTTTTCTTACATGGTTGCTTTAACAAAATATATATCTTCATTAATAAAATTACAAATGTAATTAATTTTATTGAATGCCTTTAATTGGAATGAAGATAGTCCTGTGGAGAAAATACATGGAACTAATGAACCTGGGTTTTTTTTAAGCATCTGGAATTGAGGTAATGTTTAGTTTCAGTGCACAGAACAAAAATAATTTCAGTTCAATTAGTTCTCTGTTTTCTAGGCTGTACCTTTAAAATTCTTAGCAGCTGTTAAAAGAAAAAAAAGACTTCTTTGCCTTATCTTTCCTTTTGCTTTCTTTGCTTTAGCTGAATTTGGGAGGGTGAGGGTTGCTCCAGTGGCAAGTGATTAGCTTGTCCCTGTGCTTTTTTTTATCATTACTTGACTGTCATTTTCAATCCTCTTCCCTTATTCTTTTTTATGTAACATCTCATATGCGTTTCTTCTATCATCTGGGCACCCTCTGCCTCTCTTCTTTTTTACTTACCAATTCCTTTGCTTTTCTTTCAGGTATGCTTATTATTACCCTGTGCTGACTGGAATCATAAGTATGCATATTGCTTAGTTTTCCATGCCTTAGAGACACTTGGCTAGCACCTTATTAAATAGTCTGAGACTATTCCTTGCAGATGGACTACATGCTAACTTTTAGAAAGGTCTCTATGCTCAACTGGTACAATCATCATCAACAGACTGAAGGAATCTGCTTTGTAACATGTCAGCATGTCCTTTGCGTTGTATTAACTGACTAGTTTTATCTCCTTTCTGTGGATTTGCTGACTGACATGCTACAAAATGTCTCTCCTGTCTCTAATTCTTTTCCTTCTCCTATCTGGGTATGTTGGGATACAGAAGTGATTTGGTGTGTGATAGGGTTATGTTAGTGCTTGGATGTTATGTTAGTGCTTTACCTGCGTAAAACTGAGCTGTTCTTTAAACTGACTCACTGCACTCAAATGTTGTTTTTTGCTGTGCCACAAAGCTGTGTATCTGGTCCTGCTTTGTTGTTGTTGTTGTTGTTTTTCAATCCATGGCACAATGGGGAGGATAGCATGTTTGTTTTACTTTCTTGAGTCAGAAGTATGTGCAACCAACTCTAAGACAAGATGCTAGGTCTTATCTTGCTTTGAAGCAATTCTGATCTTCAGTTTCAGTTCAGTATACGCAACATTACCTTAAGTTTTAGTGTACTGAAAAGCAGCAGGGCTGTAGATCTAATAACAAACACTGTTCTGTTCTCCCACCAACTGTGCTTTTCCCCAAAAGAAAGGAGAAGAGAATGGAGGCAAGGGAAGGGAAGCCATAGATCTTTCCAGCAATAAAGTTATATTGTTTGTCTTGGTTTTAATACTCTGTTAAGGAAAGGATCTGATGGTGCTGCTGGTTTTGGAGATTTTAATCTGGTAGTCCCTAGGACAGGTGAATCTTCACTTGCATTTTTTGGCAGCATGCTTCAGGTGTTACCCAGTGAGAGGGAAGTAGCTGGGACTTTGGATTGCCTGTTGAGACAGCCGGCAAAAGTGTGGTTGCAAATCCATGCTGGTTTGTTTGTGTTCTTTCTTTCTTTCTCTCTGCATGAAAATAAAAGTTATTTCCTGTTGGTTTTCATCAATATAAACCCGGAGGAACTAACCTAAAACTTTGTTTCTTCCTTCCCTCCTTTTTTTTGTACTTTGTTCTCGTATGCCGCAGCCTACCTCCAGAAGGTACTAGCCGTACCTCCAAAACGCCGCTTATAGTGCACAATGCCTACAACTAGGATTGAAAGAAGGAAAACAGAATTTGCAAAATAAAGCCCAACGCTGGCAACATCAGCAGATTGATGCTCCTCCCCTTCCTACTTCTTCTAACCCAACATTGTGTCTTCCTTCAAAACCTGTCTTTGATTAAGCCATCTTCTGTAGTGTTAATAAAATCAGCTGTGGACACTCGGTGCTCCCTGGAAGGAGTGGTAGGTCCACTGAGAGAAGCGCTGGCTGGTGGCCTGTTTCCTCTGCGCTTGGAAGTAGCCTACGCAGAATATCCTCTGGTGAAAGCCAGCACGGTCTGTGGCCCATCCATGGATGTAAGTGTCAGTGCCTCTGCTCACTATTGCAATTGCAATAGGAAATGTGACTTGAAGATAGAGAAGAAAGCTTTGTGGGAGACCAGAGAGACTGTGCTGCCTGGCGTGGTAGTTGGTTCTCCTTGCCAGCTCATCGCCACGTTGCTGTGACGTGCGTCTGGTTTCAGTAGCATATATTGTGTCAATGATCACGACATTCGTCTGCTTCTTTGATGAGCAGACTAGAATAATCACTGGAAAGAGAATGAGAAAATGGAAAATGTTATTTGGAAGGGAGAGATAAAAGGTAAAGGAGAGGCCCACAACTTAACTTTGTGATTGACTAGAAATGCAGCATGAAGTAATTTGTATGTGTACTCAGACAGGATCTTCACCAGGTACTGGAGATTATTTAATGCTTTTACTTTGCTGTGTTGAGGTTGACTAGAACTTAAGAAAACTCCTTTACTGAAGAGAGTTGATCTAGCATTTCAGTGATTTTCAGTGTGCTTAGTACCATTCGATACTTTCTTTTCAGTCCCAGGCAATCCCCAGAAGGTTATAAGACACAAGAAGATACTTTATTTCACTGAACTTTCAGTAGTCTGAGATTATAGGAAGTCCTGCAGTAGGCTGCTGAGGCAGTGAAGAGTCTCATTTTCCTTAATACAGGTAAGACATCTTCCCCTTCTCCTTCCTTCTGCTAAGGTTTGGAAGAAAAGGGTGAGCTACAGTGAGGGGTGTTGCATTCAGAAAGTTTATTCTTGAAATATGTTGTGCTATATCTGTTTACAGAAAGCTTGATTAAATCTTCTGTGTGTGTTTTGCATATTCACTGCAGGGTGAGATTGCCCTGGTACTACAACAATAGATAATAGGCCTTGAGTGTGGATATTAGCCCTGAAAATTTGTCCTGTCAAAGTGCTGTGGTTGGAGTTGTTTGGGCTGGGGAAACTTAATAGATGTGAGGCTGAGAGTGGGAATGAGTGTGGCACCGGGCGCAACCAGAAAGTCTGAGACTCAAACTGCAGGTCCTTGATAAGATCTATGAACTGTGTTTCTCTAGTAGTAATTTTTATAGACTGTCTGTTCAGCTGAGTGGAAAATTGGAGCATGAGTGCCAGGCGTTAGTTCTGGAGGGTTTTGTTACATGAGAGACACAGCGTGATTCAGGTGGCATCTCATCTGTTTCTTCTGCTGACTGAGAAGGAAATAGTTTCAGAGATGGATCCACTCAGTTGTTCTCTAAACATTTTAAAGTTTCTCTCGGGCTCTTGCTGTCAGCAAAATCCATCGAGGAGAACTACTTGTAACACAGAATCAGAATGACAACACCTTGCAAGGGTTTGGTTAATAGTAAAAAATAAATGTAATATATCAGAATTCCTTAAATACTATAGTGCTGTCTTTATGCTAGATGTGCATAGCTGTTGATTTGTAAGAAGAAATAAACCATGGAGATAACTTTTTGGCATCCTCCAGACTTCTCCATTTTTGCTTGAGGTACTTTAGACTTGACCTGGGAAGAGAGAGTGAAACAGTTTGATCCCATGTCTGTTCTAATTTTGGCCTTTTTGCTGACACAGCTAAGAGGAGGGTAGTTGTGAATTGTTGCCGAAGCTTCATAAATTGGAAGTCAAAAGACACACTAGGAAGAGATTATGTTACAATGTCCTGATACGTATTCAGGAGGTGGTCCCGCTGTACGTTACTTTCTCTTTTAGTGTGCTGCCTGCGTTGCATGCAAGAACCTGTAATCTCCTGCAGTCAGTTCTTTATCTTAAAGATTGTGGGGCACGGTGCAACCAGAAAACATGGCTAGTGAACAGAGCACAGGACTTCTAGTCAAGTGAACTAATCCCATTTCCAGCTCTGCTACTGATTCTTTGTAAACCTTGGCACATCACTTAATTTGTGTGCCTCAGTTTCAATATCTTCAAATGCCACCAGTCCCTAGAAAAAACTTTGGAGTAAAAATGTTTCCTGCTTTCTCATGAGGAACTGCCGGGTTACAGCTGTATGAGACCCAGTTTTTATATGACTGCTACACATCTGTATGAGAGCCCCTGCATTAGCAGAAACTAAATTTAACAGCTGCTGAGCGCTGCTTTGAAGGTCATCATCCTGTCCTAAATATTCACTGGGTTCTGTTACATTTTATGTCTGTCAAGAAATCTCCTGACTCCTATTGCTCTGTAACCAGCATTTTGAAAAGTGGAGGTGTGTTTTTTAAAAGTGCTCTGCTCCCTGGTCTCCCTCTCCATCCACCTCAGGCTCCTGTCTCTCTTGCTCTTGGTCTCTGTGCTTCTGGTATTGCTGGCTTAATCTTGCACAGCGTTCTCTCCATCCCTTCTAACTCTTATTAAATGCAGTTTATCTCTCTGCTGTTAAGTAGTCTATTGATTCACTTTAGACTTTATTAGATTATCACTGTCTGGGTTTTGAATTTTTTTTAAGCGGTTTTTCAGACGCTTATGCGTGCACGTATGAAAATAAATCAATGAGCGGGGACAATGCACAATTATTTACACGGCTACAGCCGCCACTCTAATGTAATATTATCATTTAAATGCTTGCTGAGTATTCAGACAGTGAAGGTCTGTACTGCATGCTCTGCAGTACTGGAGCCCTAGGGTAATGTTTTTCATAGCTGTTTATTCCTAAATACTCTTGATGGAAATACAAATGCCACCAAAGCTCCATATGTAGTTTCAAGTACCGAGAAAAGGGGGAATGGAGGGGCCTGTATTGTTTCAAAAATGGCACTAAAACTTTAAAATGTGTCTGAAAAAGAAACTGAGATGCAATGGGTCTGTTTGAAAGAAAAGAGTGATAAAACCAAGTAGAAAATTGATCTGCAAAGCCTGCAAGTTTATTTGTAAAATTCCCCTCCAGCAGAAGCTTAGACACTTGAATGAAAATATGCTGCCAGTGCTGAGGTTAACCCTTAGCAGCCCAGAGTAGTTTTCATCACCTATGCCTTCCTAGGGAAACCTTTACTGTTATCTTTGCAGGATTTCTCTGGCCAGGGAAGGCAACCAGTTTATCTCAGCAGTGCCTTGCAGTTGTGTCTCTGAAATGGCTCGTATTTGTTTAAATTTACAAGTGCACTGCACTGTTTTATATTGTGGTGGAGCTGTGTCATGCCCAACGGTGTTATATTTTTTCATTGCGCTGGCGGGGATCAGACTTCCCCTGCTGGATCTGTTTCAGTTTCACCAGCTGGTGGGAATAGCGACAGGAATTTGGGGATTACAGATGTTCATGCAGCCAAAAGGGAAACAAGCCAAGTTTAAAGGGACATTGTTAAATTCTATCCCGGGGGCCTGGCTTTTATTTTACTGAAGATATGAAGACCTCAAAAGACTTTTTAGTGTCATAGTTCATCACTCCCCCCTGTTCTTGGTAATCTATCCTCCATTAAGAAAGCGTTCACCTAAAAATCTTTAGCTCACCAAAATGACATAGTTGCACCAGAAAAGACTCCATCCTTTCACGTAAAACCTCCAGTTTGCTGTGGATGTGTTTGTATAGGCACAAGCCTTAATTTAGCAGAACACTTAAACACATACCAAAACCCTGCTAATGCTGATTGAACGTTTGTCAAAGTGCTTTACGCTTGGGGCCATGCTCTTTGTGTGGAGAAAAATATGTAAGTATACACACATGCGTGTATGCTCAGGGGAAGAGATTTCGTATCTAGTATTAAAACTGACCCAGAGCCATTGATGTGGGCTCGGTTTATTTGTAGGGTAAAGTCTCTCTCAAAAAGCTTTTTGTTTGTCACCTTATTTTTTAACTGATTTTTCTTTCTTCACTGAACTATTCCTTTTCCAGTCCCCATTTCAGTAGGGTTTTTTTTCCCATGGCACAGCCATTGGTGTGGTACAATCAGAGCTCCTCTGTTCCATTCTTCTGCTAAAGGCTTCCTCCAGCCTGGCTTTATTTACACTCAAAGGCTGCTGAAAAGAAATTCTCTTGCTTTCCTGCTTATTTTAGACAAGCTCTGCTGTAAAGTTAGCATTAGTTCAGTTGGAGAAAAAAACCACCTAGTCCTATTCTGTACCAGATTTTCTCTACTGCCATATATACTGGTGTATATTGTTTTATTTTAGAATGGTTCTGCAGCTAGCGATCTCCCGCCAGCCTCAGGTTTTCATTTCGTTGTCCCTTACCTGTGGTTTTGTTGATATAAAACCAAGGGCAAATTGTTGATGTTATCCAAAATAGATTGCATTGCCGGAGGTGCATGGGTTTAATTTCGGGTGTTAAGAATTCCTATTCCGTGCACCATGCGTGTCTGTGCTGCTCCCCTTTTCTGCACCTGCTTTGCTGGAGCAGTTTCCATAGCAATAACCTCTTCAAGTTTTCCAGAAGTGTTATAGGAATGATTTTCTATCTCCTCCTCCTCAACAATTCAGGAAAATGGAGCTTATTAGAGATACTTTTTTGTCCTCTGTGCCTTGATAGGAGCCTAGCAGGGGCGCTCTGCAATCCCAGGTAAAGCTGTCTGCAGCGCACAACTGCTCTTCCATGATGAGGACCCCAGCCGGGCTGCCCACTGCTGCAATTTGCTTGACCTAATATAGGTTGTCTTCCATTCTCTCTTGACTCGGGCAACAGTATTTTTATGCTGCTCTGACTTCTGAGAAGAATGAGCAGGACAAATGTAAAAAAAAAAAAAAAAAAGTAAGTATTCTGAAAAGGAGGAAAAACTATTATAAACCCTCAAGACTGGGAGCCAATAATTCAAGTTTCCGTCACGTTTCTTTCTTCTGCCAGGCATGTGAGGTACTACACAACAGTTCAACTTGCAGCTCAGTAGCATATGGGAAAATATAAATCCCTGGAGAAGGAAAGCATTAAGCAGCTGCCTGGAAACCCTCAGGAGCCTGACAAAAGAGAGAGGTGGATGTTAACATGGGACAAACAGTGATTATCTTAAAAAAGTAATGCATTCAGGGGCAGATACGAGGTTATGGTTTGAAATTGAGATGTAGGTGATGGTATCTGTAGCAATATGGCAAATCCTTACTTTGTGACCTATTGGCCAGAGCAGAATGAACACAGGTATCCATGCTAATAATATCCCAGGAGCAGTCCTGAGATACAGCCTAGACCTACAGCACTAGGACTGGGCATTAGGATACTACCATTTCTAAATTGATGGGCAAGCTATTACACCAAAAAAGGTTGTTATAATTGGATTGAAATATGTTGAAAGCCGTTTATAGACAAAGCTGTGAAGTTTTCTGTGGTGACACATACAAAAATAGCTCCCAAGCATGATGGGGCCAAGTTCATTAAAACTAGGTTTGCGTAACAAGGACCTCGGAAACGGCTGACTTTGTCTGAAGCACTGTCTGAGGCACAAGTCTGTATGGCTCACGCTTAATGTTCACACTTGGAATTGAAATAGTAGGAAATAAGTTGGCTTTATTTTTGCATTCCCCCTCCAGATTTGTGGCCAGACAGCAGCAAAGTTGTGACGTTCATGGGAAAAGCCTCTTCCTCTGGATACAGGAGATGAGCCCCATCCCAATGCTAAGATCCTTTATGATCTCCATGTGCCCTTGGGGTTTTACTCCACATCTGAAGTCTGCCAGACCCCTCACTGTGTAGGCTTTCTATTTCACCATTTGTTTCGACCTTGAAAAGACCTTTTTGAATGTTTTAAAATAACCATGTTGTCATTCCTTAGTTAAAAAAGAGCTTTTCTTCCCTCTGTTTTCCCCCCCTTCATCCTCAATTGTTCAGGCTTTTTAATAATTCATATCCCTTTTGACTTCACATGCTTGCTTGTGCTACCTGTGGTGCTCAATGAGAAATGTGCTCTTTGCAGAGCTCAAAAGATCAACTGAGAAATGAGTTAAAACGAAGTAGGTGGAGGGTTATGTTTCACCTGCTAATTGAAGTACTAAACCTACAGGTGTTAGGGCTCCTACAGCAGCCTGGCCAAAATGTCAGTGCTAAGTTTATTGCTGGCTGATTTCTCCAGTAAGCATGGATGCTGGCTTTGTAGAAGTGAGTTGTTGCTGAAGAAACCATGAATTGGAAATTCCCTATCTCTGTGTATTATGTCTTGGCTGCAACAATGTGCTGTTGTGTTTTGCACACAGTTGTGTGCACAGACTAGTAGAGAGAAGGTTGAAGAACTTCACTAGTCTTTCATCCCTTTTGCAGTTTCTTCAAGCTTCCTTTACTTGGAAATCCCAGGTGTTGCGCTCTCTTACTGAGTTAAAAAATATCATTTTGACAACCTAATCTTGCAAAAAGACAAAGTCAGAGTATTTCTTCGGGAAAGTGTCATAGCCGCATACGTACAAGATTTGGGTTTTAATTATTGCTACACCCTCCAGCTATAATAAAAGACCTGTCAGCGTATTCATGCTGTCCCTATTCATATTCAGAGGATTGGAAAGTAGAGGTTTAGATTCATTCTGGATTGAGGTTAGGCAAGCAAGGTCTTTTCTTCGGCATAATGACTTTCAACTCAGTTTGGTGACTGATCAGTTCAGTTGTCTGAATTGTGTATGCGCAAAGAGAAGCAGGGTTGTGCTTTTGCATACATTCAATTTTCATATTTATAAATCAGAATCTGCCTCCATTTAAAAAATGAAGTGTCGTTGCCTTCAGCTTATAAAGAGCAGCTGCCACTGCCATTAAAACTTTGAAATGTTCCCTTGAGAACTCTGAGAGTGCATCTGTCTGAGCCTCATAGTGGTCTGAGCTTACAAGTGGGAGCAAAGTGTCCCTTATTACTCAAGAGTTTAGACAATAGATCAAAGACTTGAGGTTTAAGCAGCTATCTTTCTTGGATGAGCCTGTCTGCATGGGTAGTTGCAAAGTTCCGGCTGAAAAGGATATAGTCTTGTTGCTGCCAAACGTCGGCAGAGTACTGCTGTTGACTTCTGTAGAAGCAACACTGAGCAACACCAAGGAGGCAAACTAAGGAGCAACACTAAGCTAGCAAAACACTTTACAAGTGTAAGAAAGACCTCTGGTAGCTTTCAGCAGAGAGCTTTTTCTCGTTGTCCCAATGGCCTAACAACAGAAGTAGAAGTGGTGTTCTGCAGCTCTGCAGATCTGGGCTTTTGCTTTGCCTCAGAGGTGGTCTGCAGAGTAAGGCTCTCCCGAATATTTTGAAGAGCACATCCACACCTTACGATATGAAAATTTGTGAGGCAGCTGTGGGTGGGTTTGCTCCAAAACTGGAAGCGATCGGGCTATGATAGCATAGTGTGGGTGAGACAGAGGGCTGATGAGCTCGGGCACGCTCCGTCAGTGACCTGGCTGTGCTCCTGCCAGGACTTATGCTGGTATTTCCATATGGCTTTATACTGCACCGGCTGGGATTTATGAGGGGAAGGGGGAAATGTAAGAGGTCATTGCCCTGTTCATTGGGCTTGGCTTCCTTAGCTTGCTCCTGTATGACTGTGGCACCCCGGGCGGTGCAGCACTGTGGCTGCAGTGGTGCCAGCAGCGCCGGGGATGCACAGGAGGCGGCGAGGGCTAAGGTCTCTTCCCAGGGGCTGTGGTCTGTTGGGGCTGCACTGTCTCTAAAGCTCTCTGCCCATGCCAGAACACGGTTGCCTCCCCGTGGCTGGCAAAGCTCTGCCGTGGCCACGCTGCAGTGCAGAGGCTGCTTTCTGAGCATCCTTTCCCACCAATTCGTAGCTTCTGGCAGCTGACTGTGCCCCTGGTGCACACATCGCACAGGGAGGAAGCCTTAGCTCTGTTCACACAGACGTTGTTTGCCATGGCTGCACTGTAAGGACAGAACCGCACGCTTGGAACTAGCTTGGGAGCGTTGCACTTGTCATTAAATATTCAGCACATCAGTAAGAGATGTAGTTGTATGCTGTACTATCACTATGCTGCAGCTGAAGCTATGCCTCAGTTTCTGCAACTGTGAAATGGTGTCTACACATGAGGGATTTTTGAAAAGTAGTTTGTAACTGTGTCTTCCTCAGCTTTGCTACGTTTTGCTGTTGCCCGTATCTCTTGTCTTGCAGGTCCCAGTCACAAACACCCTGTTGTGCTCCAGGTTTGTGTTAACAATCAAGTTAGTTCTAAAGATTTTTTCCTCTGGACTTTGCATGCAGAAAATAAGAAGGGATAGAGGAGCTGAAGTTGTCTACTTGTATAATTTCATGGTGTCTTTTGGCTTTCTGGGTTTCACATCTAATTAATGAACTCCCTTGGCATCTCTGTAGGTTGTACAGCTCTGAGCTCATTATTGGCAGGCACCTTCCAAACGATGACTGTAAAAATGCTATGAAGAAAGTGGTAGTGGTTGGGTGTTTTCGGGTTGGTTTTTTTTTACAAGCAAGGTCATCTAGATTGTCTTCCTTCTTATGTCTTTTCCTCATTCTTCTGTTTCTTTCCTTCTTTATTTTTGAAGGTCTTCTCAAAGAGTAGCATGTGACAGAGTAACATGGTGAGCGTGGGCGCTTCCTCTGCGCTGGGTTTTGGGCAAGCAGAATTGCATTCTTTCCTCACGGAGCATTACAACTCTTGTATTGAGCTGGTTTAGGTTAGGAATAGGGTTACCATTGTGCAGTTCAGCTCCCAGTGCCAGAGAACTGAACAGTGACACTTACTTGAGCCCACACTCTCATTTCATCTCTGAATCATACCAGCTAAAGCGGGATGGTGTTGTAAGTGGGTGGGTTTTGGCCTTTCATACCGTAGTTAATCTTGTGAGGCTGGTGGCTTCATATACAGTAAACAGCTCGAATTAATACTATGTGTTTGGCCGGATAAGTAGGATATAAATTAAGTGTAAGCTCAGACCGAGAGTTTTGGCTGTGACATCAGTTGATTTCACCTTGTGGAGTGATGAGTGTTATCTGGAGCTTGGCAGCCAAGGTGAGGCGATGGCAGGGCTGTCTGCGTGTGAGCTCCAAGCTCCTTGTGCGGCAGTGTCCTGGAGGTGGAGGGAGGACAGAGCAGCCCACAGGGCAGGCACGAAGGTGTCTCGACTCAGGGGATCGGTGGTGTCACGGACTGGTAAGTGTCAAGCCTGCAGACCTTCCAAGTTCAAGTGTTTGACTGCGCTTGAATTCTCTTCCCCTGGGGGAGAAGAAAAAGCTTTAATTTATGAAGTGTCACAACACATTACAGCACATCACATCCCAACACGCCGCTGCATGGAGCTGACATTTGTTTGCTTTAATTCCTCAAAATAGCTTTTATTTAGAGCAAATGTTCCCTGTTAATTCAAACAGTTCTCATTTTCCTGTGCTCTGTTCTTGCCAGTTCCCATGGGGACAGTTGTTCCTGCAGTGCTTTGCCCTGTGTTGGTGAGCTGTCAGGCCTTGTCAAGGGTTTTAATTATTTTTCTTATTAGTAATGGAGAACTTCTTTGTTGCCTCTTAACCCAAATACTCACTAGGCAGGGTGCAGCAATGCTTATACGTTTTAATTTTAGTACTCTGACATACCGAGTGCTTTGCAATCCTGTAAGGAATGGCGGTGTTTTTTGGCAGAGGAAGCCAACATGGGCCCCAAGCGGTGTTCTAGATGAGCTCGCTGTAGGGGCCGGTTATGGCAGAAGCCACCTGCAGAAGGTCTGTCGGCAGACTCGTGGTGCTGTGGAAACTGCTTTGCTTGCCAGGCAACAGCTGCCTCCCCACAGGGGGGATACAGCCTCCCCATAGGGGGATACAGCCTCCCCACGGGGGATACAGCCTCCCCACGGGGGATACAGCCTCCCCACGGGGGATACAGCCTCCCCTAGGTCAGCCAGTGTGTCGGGGTGAGCGGCACTCCTGTCGTGCCGGGCAGCATCCTGCCGAGCTCCTCAGAGTGAACAGGCAGTTTGCTCTCCTGAAGCAAACTCTTGACGGTGCTCTCACGAGCTGAAGTTTGTCAGCAAATAGCCGAGGCTCAGGCCTAATTAGGATCGATATCCTGTTGTGGTAGGGGCTACGCAGGCACAGAAGAGGCACCTTCACCTGTAGTGAAAAACTAGGGAAGATTGCAACTTGTGTATTCAGCAAGGAGTTTTCATCTGGTTTGTGTACGTGTTTTGTGGGAGGATGAGGAGTTTTTCTCTCCTGAGAATAGCAAGAACTGCAGGTCGTGAAAGGCTAAAAAGAAATGAGAAGGGAAGTTCAGCCACCCATCTCTTAGTGTGCAGTACGTCTTTTGCCTACTGTGTGAGAAACATCTGTACAGGTACAGTATTCCAAATCTCTGGGATTTGTCGTTTAATGAATTCTAGAATGGCCAATTTAACACTTACCATGTTGAACTTTACCTAGAGATTCAATGTGACTTTTGCTTTCCAAGTGATGACCAAAAGATGGGCAATACCTATTTTGGATGTGTTTATTTTCTTCAGGAAGATGCATGCCTTGTCTATTTGGCAATTAGTTGCTGGACCGTTTTCACAGGTGTGTGTGGATTCTTGCTCTCTTGTTTTTTAACGACTTTATGACACTTGGGAAAGTTCTTGGAGCAGGAATGTTCTTCCATCTTTCTTCAGTTCGAAAAAGCAGACAGGTCAGGTGATTGTCAATGGTATTGCTGTTTGCTTCCTTGAAATCTTTTTCCTTTTCACCCAGTCTCCTTCACTGTCCTTCATTTTGCTGTATCTCCTGTGAGGAGAAAGCCAGAGCTGCCTGTGCTCAGAAAGGATTTCTGCTGCTCACTTCTCCAAGTGGTTCAATGCATTAGCAAATCCCAGGTCTATGTTGCATCAAGCCCTATGTCACGCTACTTCTACTGGAAACTGCTGCTGTCAGAAAGTGTAACTACAAGCAAGGTGAGAAGGACACTGAACAAGCAGTAGAAAGCACTAAAATTCTTGATCCTTCCTGTTCTATGTGCATTCCTGGAAACATTTCTGCCATTTCCTTTCTTGATCCTCCACTTGGAGCCGTACTCGTGTCTAGCTAGGTACTGCAAAAAGCAAAATGGAAAAATTTCCATATGACCGCAAGCTTGCAGTGAGTGAGCATAATATGTGAAAGAGTCTCCATGAAGAGCTTGTGTCTCTGGTGTCTTCTCAGAGTACTGTCTCCCGGGCTTTGGGAATCACAAATAAATTAGCCCTTCTGCAAACCACACATCATGCAAACAAATCTGCCTAGACTTCTGAGCATATTTGAGTAGTCTCCTTTAGATGGAGCAATGGCTTGGGCTGCTGGGGAAAGCAAGAACTTAAGATCTCAGAATTGTGTCAAAACTGTTTTATTTTCAGAAATGTTTTCCCTTATGGTTGAAAAAACTAAATGAGTAAGGGAGGCTGTTTTGGAAGAGAGAGTGAGTGGGGGAACGGTGTGAAGCAGGAGGGAATAAGTGAGCAAGCAAGTTGATCTGTTGATAGGGGAGTCTCAGCACAATCAAAAGCAGTGTTTATGTAATTTAATAGCAGAGTGTGCCTCTTGCTTTCATTTTCCTTGCATCAAAACTATTTTATTCTATTATGTTGTAAAGTAACCAGCATACATTGAATCGTAGGTGGTTGTGATTTTTGTTTTCCATAGCGTCTCCAGATGTCTAGGTAGGAGTTGGCTTCTCTCCTGAAGTGAAGAACCAGGCAGCAAAGAGACTCTGAAATGTGATGGCCTAAGCTTTGAGCATTTGGAGCGGTCCTTTCTGTAGCAGAGGGATCAGCTAGAGTTATTGCCACTCTAAAGCTATCAAAATGGCAATGAATACTCACTGTGGGTAGGAGGCCTAGTTGCATCAGGTGCCTTCCTCCCAAGCGTTAACACCACAATGGTAGACTGCCTTTAAGCAGAGGCTAAGGGATTATTCATATACAAATACCTGTAAGACTTATGTATGGTATTTTTTCCCCCTTCATAACAGTACATTATTTCCCCACCATCTGTCAGCATTTCTGTGGAGCTGATCTTGTTCAACCAAATAGCATCCTCCTTCTCTGGGCAGAACCCAGCTCGCTTTCCTCTTTCCTCTTTCCCCTTTCCTTCATTTCTACTCCTCACTATTCTCCATATCCATTGGTAGATAAATAATAACTTCAATAGAAACCACAATTGCCCAGCTTATTCCATGCTGCTTTGTGCTTTCTTTTCTGCTCATCATGGTGTTGGTTTGGGTGGGTTTTTTTCAGGATTATTATTTATGAGTTAAAACTCAGAAAGCAGAAAGCTTTTCCAAGTGCAAAGAATGCCAGGGTTTTCCCTGCTTTGGACGTGGAAGCTTTGAAAGAGTTTTGACAATTTTCATTTAGTACACAAAAAAAACCCTCTCAGTTTATGAAAAATAGTTACTATTTTGTATTTGTTACCCATTGATTCTCCCAAACCCAAGAGCCATGAGATAAACCTCAAACAGTGTTGATTTTCTGTCTGCCAGGATTATGCGTGAAACTGCTTTTGACTGTGTTGTTCCTTGTGTGAGAGATTTCTCTCAAGGGAGCATGTGACACTTCTGTCCCATGCCTGCCTTGCATTCCTTGTGTAATTTAAGGTGTTGGCTTTAACCTTTAAAGCTTGAAATAGGATGAATGGTGTGTGGTATAGCTCAGGTACATCTGTTGATTTCCCATCCTGCTAACAGCCAGTTGGTTTAAGGAGGAACAGTTTAACTTGAGGCCTTTGGTTCTGTGATACCTTTCATGTGTTGTCTTTGCAAGTGTCTGAAAGTGTCATCCTTTAAGATGAACAGTGGTTTTCTCCAGTGTGCTGGGTGTGGAAGACAAAGGAGCATTGCCTGGCGTGGGGCACAGCCAGGAAAAGTCCCTTACTCCACAGAGCTCTGTGAGAATGCGCGGAGCATGAGGATAGGGGTTATGTGTACATCTGCTGATGTTATACAAGCATGAGATAGGCAAAATCGTAAAAGCTGTGAAAGAAATACTGAAATCGAAGATGACGGGAAACAGCTATTGAATCTTTTCCTCTGACAGGTCAAATGAACAAGCCAGGGTCATGTTGAAGTACCAGGTGCTTTGTGCAGCTGCCTCACCCTTTCCTATTTTCTCAGTTCCAGTGTCATGGTTTAAGCCCAGCCGGCAACAAAGCACCACACAGCCGCTCGCTCACTCCTCCCTCCCTGCCCCATGGGATGGGGAGGAGAAAAGGCTTGTGGGTCGAGACAAGAACAGGGAAGGATCACTCGCCAGTTATGGTCACGAGCAAAACAGACTCAACTTGGGGAAAAAAACAAAATCAGTTTAATTTGTTACCAATTCAGTCAGAGCAGTATAACGAGAGATAAACCCAAATCTTAGAACACCTTCCACCCACACCTCCCTTCTTCCTGGGCTTAACTTTATCCTGAATTCTCTACCTTCTAACCCCCAGCAGCTCAGGGGGACAGGGGATGGGGGTTGGGGTCAGTTCCGCACACGTTGTCTCTGCCGCTCCTTCCTCCTCAGGGGCAGGACTCCTCACTCTTCCCCTGCTCCAGCATGGGGTCCCTCCCCAGGACAGTTCTCCACGAACTTCTCCAGCCTGAGTCCTTCCTATGGGCTGCAGTCCTTCATGAACTGTTCCAGTGTGGGTCCTTTCCACGGGCTGCAGTCCTCCAGGCACAGACTGCTCCAGCGCAAGCTTTACCATGGAGTCACAGCCATCTTCGGCAGCATCCCCCTGCTCCGGCGTGGGTTCCTCTCTCCCCGGGTGGGCGTCTGCTCCCCTGCTCCCCTCCACGGGCTGGGGGGGACAGCCTGCCACCTCACCACAGGCTGCGGGGGCATCCCCTCCTCCGGCACACCTCCTCTCCCTCCTTCTTCACTGACCTCAGTGTCTGCATAAGTGTTCCTCTCACATCCCACTCCCCTCTCCACTGCAGGTTTTCCCTTCTTAAGTATGTCCTCCCAAAGGCGCTACCACCATCGCTGACTGGGTCGGCCTTGGCCAGAGGCAGGTCCGACTTGGAGCCGGGGAAGCTTCTAGCAGCTTCTTGCAGGAGCCACCCCTGCAGCCCCTTCCCCTGCTACCAAAAACCTGCCACACAAACCCAAAACGCCCAGGAAAGGTTTGGAGCCAGATGGCAGGTTTCCTCTGCTGATATGCTCAGGCTCAGTTAGGCAGAGCCCATGGATTCACTTCAGTTTGTGTCCTCTGACCTGCTCCAGGATCTGTACTTCATTCTCACCTACCCCTTACTGCCTATTGTGAGGGATAATGTGAACTTTCTGGGAAGCTTTCTCTTTAAATGACATTTATTTGTATTGCCTAGTGCCTTAATGCATTGCTTTGCCTTCAGCAAAAGAAAAAGGTACTTGAATAAAAAGAAAGGGGTAATAGCAGTGAAAGAAGAGGGTTGTTATGTAGCATAATGTTAGCATTCTTTGGAGAGATGCTACTGTAGTTGGAGGAACTAATCTTTGCTTGCATAAGTAGACAGAAATGCTGGCAATTTACAGCATCCGCTCATACCCAGATGTCAACTCACATTTCCAAAGAGAATCATCAAGTCAGGAGATAAACAGCTGGTACAGGAGAAAGGAAAATAAGCTTGTAAGTGTTTAAAGAAAAAAAAAGTGTTAATTTTTATGAAGTGTAGTGTGCTGGCATCTAAACAAATGAAAGTTAACAGCCAAGAGCAGTGAAGTGAAAGGGCTTCTTTTTGTTTTTAACATCTGAGAATTAAAGTCTCGGTTCCTGTCATAGCAGCTTCAGAGCACCTCTGTATTTTTGTACGAAGCGGCTCCTAGTACAACTTCATGTACACTAGCAGCAAAATGAGAGCTAGCGTTGATGGGTTTTGGACATTCCCACAGCCCTGTCTTGAAGTGCTTTAAACTGGCCCAAGCATCACAGTATGGCCGCACATGCCTCTAATTTTAGATTTGAACCTGATGCCCAAGTCTCACAATCGGAGAGAGTCCCAGTAGCTGCTTCAGTGGCTTCAGGAGCACTGATGGCCAAGAGACAAGGTAGGCCTTGGAGACAAGGTCTGGATGCCACATCCAGGGTGCTCAAAATTAAGAGTCCCTTTCTTCCTGAGAAGTGAGGCACTGGCCTAACCTTGTAAGTATTGATCACTAGATAATTATTAAACAGTTATATGTAAAAACAAAGTGGGTTTGTGGTCAAAAAGCATAGAATTGCAGCTGCAGGGAAAGTCGGTACTGGGATTATTGCTGAAAGAGCATCTAATAGAGAATGCTGACTTGCAGCATCCTTTGCAGGGAATGAGAAACAGCAGGTCTGCTGCTTGCCTGCAGACATCTTTCTGTGCAGGCAGGAGATAGGTTTGCATCCTAGTTGGGTTGATAACAAAGCAGAGTAAACAAGTCTTAAAAAAACCCTAAAAAATGAACTATAAATTCTCTACTCCTCAAAGGAAAATAAAGTGCAGAGTATTTACTGTCTTTCTCCCTCCTCCCGCTCATTCTCACTCCAGTCTTCTAATGCTCACAGGGCCTAGCAGGGTTTTATGTGGAAATCATTGGGATTATCTCCCAATTTTTTCTCAGATAATTCAGTTGAGAGGTTATACAGAACTGAATGGTTTGGAGACTGGGAATCACTAAGCTAGAGGCTTTAAGATGCTCGCAGGCTCCTATCTGGACAGAACAGTTCGATATTTATTGGATGTGCTACTAATTGGCTAGAAAATCCATCTTTCCTACTTTTTTTATTTTTTCTCAAGGTCATTTTCTGAGGTTTGGCAAGGGCAGGAGGGTAAGCAAGTGTCTCAGCTTTCTGAGATCTCAACCTGGCAGAGTGTACTGAAAATTGCTATGGTGACTTGTGATTTATACTACGTGTTTCCATGTGGTGCTTCCCAGGTGAACAAGGGCTTTCTGGCAATATGTCCTTGGCTGGGAATCCTACAGTCTAGCCCAGCCTACACGGCAGCTCCAAGTCAGTTGTCTATCAGAGCATGCAGAAAGCCAGGCAGCACAGCTTGGAGAGTAGACCTGGAGACATATTTATGTGTGTGTGTTATTTGGAGAAGGTCTCCTGGTTAGCGGGGACAAAAAGTGCAAGTACAGATTCCCTGCTGTAGCTCCCCCCCAACAGCCATGCCTACAGCAGCAGACCCCTACGGCAGTTCTGTCCCCCATCTCTTCCAGTAACAGAACCTGCAGCTGCCAGCCCTTCCCTACACTAGTGTTTGAAACAAATAAATTGTAATGAGATGAGCTGTCTTAGCTGTTACAGTATTTACAGGATAAATAGTTTCCACTTCACAGCCATCAATACCTCCACCCTTTAAATCCATTAACTTCCTGACTGCTATACGCTGCCTTAGTAATGGGCTGACACTGATTTAAGGCTAGAAAAACCCTATTTAGAGCTCTGCATTAGGGAAAGTGAATGTAAATTGTGACCACACCATTTGGCCCGGGACTAAAAATGTCTGCAAAAGTGACACATTTCAAACGGTGCATTGGGTTGCAACAGCGACAGTGCAGAATGCTCTTCTAGCCTTAGGTGGTAGATTAGCAGGAAACCTGGAAATCAGCAGTGCTGGCTTTGCTGAGAGTATGTAATCTTAAAACGAGAGAAACATGGCTGGTATGGACTGCTCTGTAGCCTCATCTAAAACCTAGCTCTGCCCTGGACCATCATGCTTGCAGATGTTGGTGACGTTGACTCCCTGCATTAGTGAAAGTCTTCCAGAAAGATAAATACTTTATTTGAGCCGTGTTCAGTTCCTCTCTTGCACCCGTCAAGGTAGCATCAAATGGTTACTATTTCTAATCTTTTGTAGCTGATTGTTTTAGAGGAATTGAAGCAGACTTCACTTATTTATTGATGGCTGGAAACAAATACCCTGCAGCCTCCCTCTTGCATTCCTAGTGTGACTGAGAGAGGAGAGGTGTAGAATTGGAATAGAAGATCTATCACATTCAGCCTGCAAGGCTATTATTTGAGCTGCCTCACAAATGTTTAAGTTTTTTGCTGTTGTGTTAAAGCACTGGCAGTTGGATTTTGTTAAAGATGACACAAGCAGAGAGGTTTTACTTGAATCCCACCCACATGATCTTCAGGGATTTATATACAACAGAATATGAAGGTCCTTCTCATTTTTACATATCGCAGATTGGCTTTCTTATTTTGTATTGCAGAGCGTGTATGTATTTCAGAGTCTGGAAGGGAGGAGAGGGGAAGGAAAAAAAAAAAAAGAAGTGCGTCCTTTTTACCTTCCCCTGGTATATTTGGCCTCTACAGCCAAATACAGCTGGACACGGAGCAGTGTAGGCTATGCAAGTACAGTTCAGCTCTGTACAGGCTAGTGATGGGATGCCATTTCATAGAATCATCATGGAATCATAGAATGGTTTGGGTTGGAAGGGACCTTAAAGATCATCTAGTTCCAACCCCCCCGCCATGGGCAGGGACACCTTCCACTAGAGCAGGTTGCTCAAAGCCCCGTCCAACCTGGCCTTGAACACTGCCAGGGATGGGGAATCCACAGCCTCTCTGGGCAGCTTCTTCCAGTGTCTCACCACCATCACAGTTAAGAATTTCTTCCTTATATCTAATCTAAATCTACCCTATTTTAGTTTAAAACTGTTACCCCTGGTCCTGTCATTACAGGCCTTGGTAAAAAGTCTTCCTCCATCTTTCTTATAAGCCCCCTTCAAAATATTGAAAGGCCACAAGAAGGTCTCCCCGGAGCCTTCTCTTCTCCAGGCTGAACAACCCCAACTCCCTCAGCCTGTCTTCACAGGAGAGGTGCTCCAGCCCTCTGATCGTTTTTGTGGCCCTCCTCTGGACTCGCTCCAACAGGTCCATGTCCTTCTTATGTTGGGGGCCCCAGAGCTGAAAACGCTACGCCAGGTGGGGTCTCACGAGAGCGGAGCAGAGGGGGAAAATCGCCTCCCTCGACCTGCTGGTCATGCTGCTTTTGATGCAGCCCAGGATACGGTTGGCTTTCTGGGCTGCAAGCGCACATTGCTGGATCTTGTTGAGCTTCTCGTCAACCAACACCCCCAAGTCCTTCTCCTCAGGGCTGCTCGCAATCCGTTCTCCACCCAACCTGTATTTGTGCTTGGGATTGCCCCGACCCATGCCCAGGACCATGCACGTGGCCTTGTTGAACTTCATGAGTTTTGCATGGGCCCACCTCTCAAGCCTTCAAGGTCCCTCTGGATGGCATCCCTTCCCTCCAGCGTGTCAACTGCACCACGCATCTTGGTGTCATCGGCAAACTTGCTGATGGTGCACTCAATCCCGCTGTCCATGTCACCGACAAAGATGTTAAACAGCGCCGGTCCCAATACCGGCCCCTGAGGAACGCCACTCGTCACTGGTCTCTGCTTGGACATCGAGCCGTTGACCGCAACTCCCTGAGTGTGGCCATCCAGCCAATTTCTTATCTGCCAAGCGGTCCATCCATCAAATCCATGTCTCTACAGTTTAGAGACAAGGATGTCATGCAGCCAGTGTCAAGTGCACACGTACAGGTAGATTTCAAGCTCTCGCTGGCCTCTCTGCAGCGGGAGGTTCTGCCTCATGCTATATCCGTGGGCAGCGATTTCGCAGGTGGAAGCATGTGACCCCGAGCAGCTCATACAAGAGCAGCTATACTAGTTTTATCCCGCATGAGCAATTGGCACTGAACCCATCTTCTGCAAAGGCACAAACCTCATGTAATTTTTCTGCTGATGTCTTTCTCAAGAACCTTCTCTCTCCAGCTTAGATTGTTTCAGTCAAGGACATAGGACAGGCAGTGAGAATGTGATTTCTGACACTGTATCCTGCAGTACACAGTGAGGACCAGTCCGAGTGTCTTTTTTTCTATTTGTTTCCTTCCCATTATTTTAGTATTGATAGATGATTGCCAGTCTCCATCAGAAATAACCCTCCTAATTCCCTTTGAGGGAGGACCACGTAGAGAAAATGTACGGCAAGAGCTTGTGAGACGCAGCCTGTCACTTCCAGGAGGTGAGAAATAAAAGGGCAGGTTGCTCTGCAATCTGCCACCAAGTTCACTTGAGAGTGCTTTTGGAGTGAGCGAGGGTGGGAAGTTTCCTATGGGTCTATTCGTGCATAAAGCAGGCGAGCAACGTTGAGCATCTGTTTCATTATTAAACCATTATCATTAGCTAATTTCTCAAAGCCCAGTCAGTGGAAGAAGGGAAGCATTGTGCTTTTAGTGTGTATACCTGCAGGTTACTTCATTTTCTTTTTGGGTGTGATTAGTCTATTTGATGGTCGTTAGCTGAAAAACAGTAAAGTCATTAAAGGGCCATAGGTGCCCTCTGGAGCCACTTGCTGTATGTTGATAAAGGAAAATGGCAGTGTAATATAAAATATAATCTGATCACCGCATCTAATTATAGACAAGAGTAAGCTGCTAAAGAATGGTTCTGTAAGAATATTATAATTGTGTTCATACAGCATTTCCAACTTGAAAGCTGTGAGCAAATATCGACTAATCCTCCCAACAGCCCCTGAGGGTGGGAAGGTAAATCTATTACTGTTTATTAAGAACTTGTTTCAATTAACTTTAACCACTGTTAAAATAACTATGAATTGCTGAAAAAATTAACAGCACTTGCCTTGCAAAAATTTTGAACATCTCAGATGTCCCAGTACCGAGCAGCATTTCTGGTATCTCAAATAAAAGGGCCTCATTTGACTGGAATTAATGTTTGGAAGCATCAGAAAAATGCCTATTACTTTTTATTTCCATTTATCTTTAGTGTCTTATTAAATACTAAATATTCTTGTTTGGTAAATATTTAACAAGCTCTCTGGGGTTTTGTAGAATGTATTGTTTTCAATAAACTTACACAGTACCATAGTAGTAGTAGTATTATTACTATTATTAGAATTTGAGGAAATATTTTTCTGTGCGGCATAAAACTGCAGATGTCAGTGGTAATGTCTCTTTTTACAGCATAGAACCACTGTGATTTTGCTCCTTTAATTGGTAACATTGTCTCCCAGCCCCAGGCTAGGGGACAGGAGTGGAAATTATACATAAAATTATTAAGCATAGCCTAGGCACAAAAAGGACAAAATGTTGTTTTGGCTGCTTCTGGTTTTGGGGTTCTAGATGATAGTGCTTGACATTGATCACCTGGCTAACAGCCCCTACAAATTTCTACTGATGTCAGGTTGTGCTATGGATGCTCAAACCCTCCAGTAGAGGAGTAGCATTTCCTATGAAAGGCTGCTTTTGGAAATACAGTAGTTCTTTTTCCTCATCTTAGAGACTGAAGAATTCTTGTTTCCTTTTGTAATGTGTGTCTCAATGGCAGGTCAAAAACAGGAGTCATTCCATAATCTTTGCTTTGATTTTTGGATGGGGGTTTGTTGGGGTTTTTTTGGCAGTGGTTGAAGCTTTATTCCAAATTTATACCTAATGTATAGGCCAAAAAAATTGAATGTTCTGTTTGGAGGAGAAAATGGAACATTTTTATTAGTTGCATGAGAACTTGGCTTAGCTTAAGTCTGTTCAGGCTTCAGAGGATTTATGCCCTGGGCAATCTCTCTCTCTCTCTCTCTAAAAAAAAAAGCAAAAGCGATAGTTTGGGCTTTTTTTATTATTTGTCTATATTATCATGCATATTTATCATCTTTTTGGAACTATCCTCTCCATGCAGAAACATGCTGCAAAGCTGTGGAGTGTGTACTGTATTCTGTAGCTTTCTCACTGACTGTTTCCTATGTCATTTTGTTATATAAAACTCCTGGATTTGACTCAATGCTTAAATAGTTGTCAGGTGCTTGCAATAGATGGCTGAGTGTCTTGTGCTCCTTTTTTGCTCATGTATGCTGAATGAAAAGCTGCTGTTTGTCACTTGTTTGGCAGACTCTCAGCGCCCATACGCAGCTTACATTAATGCTAATGGGAGCTGCCTACACATTCAAGAGCCAAAAGAGCCAAGTTCCTCCTTAATCTACACTATCAGATAGCGAATACCTTGTCATAGTACCCAAGGTGGCCTTTCGCTGCCCAGAAATTCAGTCTACCGTGCCCTTATTGCTTAAACTGCATCTAGAAGCTAATCGGATTCCTCCCCCATTCTGACAGGTGAAATATGGGGTGGGGTATGAAAGACAGAGCTTGGACGAGCAGTAATGTTCGAGTAGGCAAATGGCACGTGCAGAGGATCACTAGATCTTTCTTCCATTGGCACTGGAAATCACTGGGTTCAGATAGGCGCTGGGAAACACTAGCCAGGTGCGGCTGAAGGTTTTAGGCAGCCCTCCTCGTTTGTTCCTCTTCAAATGTAGCTCCTCACCCTTCTGCTTTTGTCTGTAGCTGATGTGCTGGGTACCTGGTACCTGCAGCAAACGGTCTGTCCGGGGACACTTAATGAGAGAAGATCAAAGGTGAAGGGTAAGCAAGCAGCTGATTGTTTTAAAATAATCTCTTACTGTATGTTTGATACTTAAGAATTGCCTGTTTATCTTCAGTGTCTCACAATAAAATGCCAAAGGAGTTGGGACTGGGTAGACATTCTGCCAGAAGCTGCTTCGAAGCAGAGTCAGCGCTTCTTGCCTGAGTGGTTCTCTTCCAGTTGTGTTTCCCCTACCACCTTCCCTATGAAACATCCCCTCCCTCTTTGATATAATACAGTGTTCTGAAGTTTGGCCGTTTTTGTACTTCACCTGGATTTCCTTTTTATGACAACTGCAGCCCTTAAGAGCAAATTAAAGTGACTGGGCTTTTTGGTGGCTTTTATTTTTTATTACTTTGTCTTTGGAGGCATTGATTGAGACTCCCAGCTGAGACTCTAGGCATGCTTTGTGTGCTGCCTGCTCCTACTCTTTTCTTGTCCTGATGTGTTCTCCTTGCTCTTGAATGCCTGAGCAGCCCTAGAGTTGCTTTCTCCTTAGAGTTGATTACAGCGATTTTGAGACAAGAGAGCCTGTTTTATTACCCCTCAGCCAGCCTGAGTGGGAGCTGCTGTCCTGCTTTGTATGGACTGGCTGGCAGAGACAGAACTGTGGGTCTTCATCCTTTGTCAGGCACCATTTACAGATTAACCTCTGCTCTCTTCTTATGACATTATTTTGTAGGCATGTTGACAAGCTGCTTTGATAATAAGGAGTGGGTGTGTATTAACTGGGAAAACGCTTTGGCTCACCTTCACTTATTGTATGAGCCAATTAGGCAGCTGCCTCCCTGTTGTTGTAACTGGAATCTGGGTGAATAAAGCTGGTGGTTATCTATAGATGGCAGCAGCTTTCTAATGCTGTTATTATGTGTGCATGTTGTTCAGTTTCTCCAAAGCGGAGGTGATGCTTCATTCAGACCTCAGCTTCTATTCTTCTTTGTTTAGCTGAAGCTTTTTTAGCTTAAGCTTTCACAGGAAAAAACCTAGCTACCTCGACAAGTCATTACTACTTGGAGAATTTTCCATCTGCAGAACAGAATGTGTTCTAATTGTCGCACTCCTTGATATTTATTAATTTGTAACTTATACCTATTTCCAGCACTACATTGTTTAAGAAGATTTCTGGCTTGACCTGATTTCTGGCTGCCTTCTCTGCTGTGCCCTCACATGTTTTCTTGAACTCGATAGAGACGTATAGCTTCCTACACCAGCATTACACTAGCGTTGCATTCTCTGTAATCATCCCTTGAACTGCCTTGCTGTGGCAGAGCAGCAGCCTCCAAACTGCAATCGGCAGGCCCTCGGGGACCCATGTGCTACTTCGGGGGTGGGAGGTTTGCTAAAAGCAACTAAGAAAAATCAATTGTCTGTGGACTTAAGCTTGCTTATAGGGTTTTGCACCCTCCCTGGAAAATGCCTTCAGGGGTCTGTAAATTGCGAAAGGCTGAAAAACACTGAGTAATATACTGTAAAGAAGAACAAATCTGTGCACTAGGAATCACCATTAAATCTGTCAGTATTTATGCTATAAATAGGAACATTTTGGACAGTGAAGCGCAAGCACTTCTCAACTGTGCTGTAATACGTTGGTTTGTGAGAGTTGTGGCAAATGTGGTGATAGATGTTCTGCTGAAACAGAAAAAACATGCATCTCTCTCAAATCCCTTGAATTGAGAACCAAATTAACTTCCAGTTTTATTTGCTAGATCAAAACTTTGCACTTGTCGCCACACGTGATCTTTCTTATGCTTGCTGTCGGCTGCTTCTCAGTCTGGTGGGCAAGATTCCCCAAGCAGTGTGGCACTGATAGCAAAACAGGGACTGCAGCAGGACATTTCAAATCTCGTACCTGAAGGCATTTTGAGAAAACTAAATGATGGTTTGTCAAAAGAGGATGGTTTGCACTTGTACTGGTTTTGGCCGGCATAATTTTCTTCACAGTAGCTGGTACGGGGCTGTGTTTTGGATTTGTGCTGGAAACAGTGTTGGTAACACAGGGATGTTTTTGTTACTGCTGAGCAGTGCTTACACAGAGCCAAGGCCTTTTCTGCTTCTCGCCCCACCCCACCAGCGAGTGGGCTGGGGGGGCACAAGGAGTTGGGAAGGGACATGGCCGGGATAGCTGACCCCAACTGGCCCAAGGGGTATTCCAGACCACACGACGTCATGCTCAGCAATAAAAAGCTGGGGGAAGGAGGAGGAAGGGGGGAGATGGTCGGAACGATGGCGCTTGTCTTCCCAAGTAACTGTTAGGCGTGATGGAGCCCTGCTGTCCTGGAGATGGCTGAACACCTGCCTGCCCATGGGAAGTGGGGAATGAATTCCTTGTTTTGCTTTGCTTGCGTGCGCAGCTTTTGCTTTACCTATTACACTGTCTTTATCTCAACCCCTGATTTTCTCACTTTTACCTTTCTGATTCTCTCCCCCATGTCACCGGGGGGGGGGGGGGGGGGAGTGAGTGATGGGCTGTGTGGGGCTTAGTTGCCAGCTGGTGTTAAACCACGACAGTCCTTTTTGGCACCCAATGTGAGGCCTCTTCAGAGCACGTCACCTCCTTCTCTGGTGACATTCCCAAATCTTTGCCTTCTGGCCAGTATGTGATAACTTCTAAAATTCCTGGGCGACTGGGATTTCCTATTTAAGCCCGTTGTATGATCAGTGTGACCCACTTACTCCACGTGGCATCAGCTGCTTGGTGTGTAGAACATCCAGCCCAGCGCTGGCAGTTGGGGTGCTAATAGGAGCTGTGTTTCCGTACCAACCACTTCCAAGGCAGCTCAAACTCCTTCATATGCTGCCGATATCTCTTTTTCAGTGGGAGTATAGCAAGCCTTGGATCTTCGATATCCCTGACTCCAAAATCATAGGGGTTGACCTCGGGTCCCCCCGGGTGCTTTCTGCCACAGACTCCAGGTAGGGCCATTCTCCCTGGCTGTGGTATAGAGCACATTTTTAACATCTTGTCCTGCCCGACTGGCCCAAGGGCTACTGCATAAATGATCTCCCACTTAATTTGTTCAAAGGCTTATCGTTGCTTAGAACCCCATTTAAAATCATTCTTCTTCTGAGTCACTTGATAGAGAGGGCTTACAATCAAACTGTAATTTGGATTACCGCCACAGTGGCTATGTGGTGCTTAGTTGCCGGCTGGGGTTAAACCACAATAGGCCTATGGAAATTTTCATGGGAAGAGCATCCTGTTTCCAGGAAAGAATTTCAAGTAAAATTCGAGAAGCTCCCTTCCATGTTCAGTACTGTCACTTGACATGTAAGAAATCAGACTTCAGCTGCTGCTTCTCCCTGAATTAAGACCAGGGCTTGAACTTAATTTTTCCCATACTAGGTGAGAGTTCTGGCCGATGATTTGGCAGCTTTTACATGGGGGCTTTCTTGCTCGGTCCCTCTTGGAGAAAAGTCTGAAAAGCCTCTCGGTTTCGTGCAGAGAGGGAGTAGGAGAATGTATGAAATCCTGGAGTGGCATGGGATGAATAAACCATTGCCACTCACTTGTAGACATGACATGTGTTGCCCTCTGGATGTCTGTTGACTTCTATAGGTTTTCCTTCAGTATTCTGGCAGGTGAACATATGCTTGTTCTGCACAGTGCGTAGGTGAATTTCCCCATAAGGACCTTAGTGTTAAATGCAGTTGCACAGCTTTTAATATGCAGGATAACTGGTTAAAGCTAGTTTAGCTGTCACCTCTGCATAGTACCCATTAGAGTCCTGAGAAATTAAATCAAACCGGTCTTGTACAGCTGAGAGGGTAATGCTTCCCATTCATAGAATCACAGAATGGTTTGGGTTGGAAGGGACCTTAAAGATCATCTGGTTCCAACCCCCCTGCCATGGGCAGGGACACCTTCCACTAGAGCAGGTTGCTCCAAGCCCCATCCAACCTGGCCTTGAACACTGCCAGGGATGGGGCATCCACAGCTGCTCTGGGCAACCTGTTCCAGGGTCTCACCACCCTCACAGTGAAGAACTTCTTCCTTACGTCTAGTCTAAATCTGCCCTCTAATTCCAAGGGGCTGGGTCTTTCCTTGAGTCCCCAGTGATACTTTACTATCCCTTTACATCTCATAATGCTCCTTTCACCCCCAGTGTTACACATTCTAACTTCATCCTGCAGTCAATTAAAACAGAAAAGTACTTGGTTTCCCAGGAGTTCAGCATGTTCATGCAAAAGCCCGTTAGCATTAGTCCATGAATCAAACTGTCAGGTGGTAGATGTGTCTCTCTTGCCCTTATGCATGTATAAACTCTGCAGTTTTCCACCAACCGGGAAAAAGCAGCAGCATGTCTGACCCATGATACTTCCAGTTGGTGCTGTTGCCTAATGAAATGCTTCAAACCTAGAGGGATAATGTTTTGGTTTGTAGTCCAGGGTCAGAAAGTGGTGGCTGTGAATGAGACTGAGCTCCTAAGCTAATACTTTTGTCTACTGGTAGAAATTACAGAGCCCCAACACTCCTCGTATCTTTTTTTGCAGTCATCGCTCCCTCTTTCTGGTTGTTTGCTATATACTTTTGAGTGGAGACTGTAGTGGGACAGCAGATGAATGTAACCATTAAATTTTGCTGGAAATGATGAAATGAAAGTGCATATTATATTCATACCTGATGCATCATTTTCCCGCCTTTACCTTCCAGCCCATCACATTCCAGTCTATTTCAGAGATTTAGATGCATTTATGTCAGATCTCCCATCCCAGAATACAATCTACATCCAATTATCAACCCTTAGGGATACATTAGATGTAACTATTATATCTTCTTCTGTCAATAAAATTATAATCATGGAATTCACAAATGTCCTACTTTGGTTTCTAAAAGCATCACGGAAAAGAATGAGATTAAATGAAGGGGCTGTTATGCTGCATCTTACACATGCTTATATGCAGAAGATTGCCAAAATCTCGAGCTGAGGTATGTATCTCCTCTTTCTGTCTGCTGCTGACAAATACTCAGCCCTGAACAAGCAAGTACCTGCATAAGATCTGACAAAATTAGATGCAAAGATGAATTAGGCTTTTCCTTCATTTGTTCACGTGCCACGTCCAGGAGAGTCACAAGTGCCTGAGTGACTTGTAGAGGTTCAGTCAGGACTGTCACGTACAGATTTTACAGGCCTGTCTACACAGAAATACTCAATTAAGTGAAACCAAGTTAATGAAAGAGTTGAATTTCAGATATATTAGAGCTCACTAAACCCCTTCAACACTCTCCTCAAGAAATAAATTGCTCTGAGTTCTCATTAGCTTGCTCAGACCCCTTTTACTTCTGACTGAAAACATCTGTATAGGGGGTTCTTTAGTTAATGCACCTTAAACTTACACCTGTACTTAATTTGGCTTAACTTGCCTAAGTTTCCTTTACCTGCAGATATACCCTAAGTGAAACAAGCCATATTAGCTCAGCAGAGTTTGGAGAGCAGTAGTCACTCTTTGTCAGATAAAAGTCCTGTTCTCCCATTCAGGCAGGCATGGTTAGTTACCTGTGCTCATGAAACAGTCATCACTGATGGTAAAGAAAGAATTTCATGTCCTTAAGAAAACTGCATAGCACTTGAAATTAAAGGAGTAAGGGAAAAGGGAGAATTTATTCTGTGTGCAGATTATTCTGTAATAGTCTGCTCCAATGTGTTTTTGCACCTTCATTTAAACTTTCTGGTATCGACTAATGCCAGAGATAGAAGAGAATGTTAGACAATCTCTCGCTGATTCAGGAACACAGGAATTTCCATACTCTGAGGTAAGCCTCTGTGGCAGGGCTGCAGGCAGGGCTAACGGCACCTCTTTCAGCCAGTGCATAAAACAGAATTTCATTTTCTAATACTTCTAGCCCAAACTATCAACAGCCAAAAATACTCATTTGAAATACTGGTATCTGGCAATTTCTATTTTAATTCTCAGCTTTTAAGCTGGAGCTCTTACCTGACTGCCAAGGAAATGGGAAGAGGAAGATATCCTAAACTGCAGAAATACCTGAAGGCCTGACTTGGTTAAGGATTTGGTGATCACTGCCAGTAAAGGGAAAATACATGGGCTGAGCTTTAAAAAAAACCAAAAAAGCAACCAAACACAAAGTTCTGTTTCCCTGGAAAGTAATTAAGGTTTGGACACCCTCCCACCCTCCAAGAGGAAAGCTTTCTTGTCTGTCTATCAACTTAACAGCTCATACCTTGCCACAACTGAAAGGAGGTGGTTAACAGTTGCTCTACTGTGTAATATCCAGGAGAAATGTTTACCTAGATTCAGAAACATACTGGGATATCAGTGGGATTTGTGCAGTAGCTTGCATATAGGCTGTGTGGAAGAGATGGGATTTTAGGAGGGATCAGGAGCATAAATCTGGTGGTTAATGTTTTAGGAGCATAGAATTTATTAGGTAGTCAGATTTTCAACTCAGTTCTCCCATGGGATTATATTCACCAGCAATTTTGCTGAGAGATACCATGGTGAGCATCTGTAAAGCTCAGACATGTATTTGATACAATCAACAAACTTGCAAGGATTGAACAGTACTAAGTTTCTTCCCTGTTTGTTACACCTTAACGGGTTTGTTATCAGTAAACCAGGTACAGGTTAGGACTGGACAAAGGAAGTTTTAAAATGAGAAGACTTCCATCTCTTTTTTCCAAATTGCCCTGTTGCTGTACACCATTGCCATATTGAGGTGGAGGAGATATCACTATCAAAAACTGTGTGCGTATCCTTCCAGTCATCACCGTTACAGTCTTTCAAGGTACTGCTATTTCTAAAATGACCAGCATTTCTGTAAGATGAAGATTAGTTGTGTGTTTACTTAAAACTTCCTTCCAGAAATTGCTTTCCCTGGTCTGTACATGCATACATGTCTGCGCACTGGTATATTATATAAAATAACTGGCTGCTTTGGAAGGGTACCCTTTTTTACCCTTTTTCCTTTCTGTGACTCTAATTTAGTGTCCTATGGGCTGTTTGTGCTTGAGTAGATGACTGCAATATAATTTCAGGAAGAAAACAAATGAGACTTGGAAGCAGCAAAGCAGATCCGGGTGCAGGAGGATGGGTAGCAAAGGAAACGTGCTGAAAAAATGCTCTCCTGCATTCCGCCTTTGGAGGGCTATATAATTTATAACTGTTCTCCGCAAAGTGTCTGAGGCAGTGCCAGGTGGTGGGGAGTTAAATTAACCCCTGTGGCATGTAGTTATCGGCAGAGGCCAGACCTGTGGATCGATACCTCAGTGCAGTGAGTCACCATATCAACTGGGGAAAGTGAATCTGTAAGCTCCTTATTTCTCCATTCTTTTAATCGCAGGGCTGTGTCTGGCTGTGATGAAGATGGAGCAGACGCAAATGTCTGATGCTTGAAGCTCTTTGATTTCTGAGTTGATGGGGTGAAGCCAATGAAAAGCTCTGAGAGACTCAGAGAACCGATAGCGTATTGCCTTTTTCCAAGTACCCTCAGTCCCCGTTCTCCTTTTTCTTCCCTCCTTCTCCACAGATCTGGTTACGCTCGGTAGCTGCACGGTCTGTGCTTTGCTTGACCGACACAGATAATTTCTAGCATCACTAGTTAAGCCTATTTTTTATTATTATTAATAATATAGGCTGTTTTAGTCTCGCTTAAATGGATTAGCCTTGCTCCTGCCTGCTTTCTGATTGTTTTTGCTGCTGGGGGTTCACTCTTCCGATGAGAGTTCTTGCAGATAGAGTTATTGCCAAGCTGGTCCATCACTGAGGCATACCTAATATGGATCAGACTGGGGGCCGGTGTAATTGGGTTTTCAGAGAGCTACCGCACCAGGAGAACGTGTCTCACTCCAGGAATAAGAATTTTCGTTGTAGCTATGGAAGATACTTGCACAGCTGCTGAGTCAGCCGCCTCCGTTCACGTGCCCTCAAACCTTGTGGGTGCACCCATTTTCTACATCAACCCCCTGAATTCGTGCCTGTTGACAGCTGAGTCTTCATGCTTCCCTGAAGACCGTGTGTGTCTTCCAAATCTGTTACCACCCCCTCCACCTCCCTCTTAAAAATAAAATAAAATAAATCGGTTACATTCTTCCCTGTTAATTTTTTTTAAACCCAGAGTTACTCATTAATTGCCCATATAGAGTGCACTGGTAAATCAAATAACATGTTGTTCTTTCCTAGCTGCACCCACTCTCTAGAGGATTGGAAGATTGGCATCTGTAGCCATCACCTAAAAAAAATAAACAGGATCAAACAACTGCAGTGAGTTTCTTCTAAAGCGAAGTGTAACATGCCCATCAAAACCACTCCCTTTCCTTCCCCTCACAATAAGTGAATTATTTTTGCCTTTTGAACAACGACAGGGGTCACTGGCCTTAAAACTAGTTGTCCCTCAGCTGAGACTTGAAGCAGGTACAAGATAAGCTAGCCTTTTAGTTGAACAGTGGTAGCTGGGGATGGGCACACTGGGTGATTGGTTTCCGTGATTAATGAAGACTGAATTGACAGTGGCTTCTCAGCTTAACAGCTGAGCTTCTGGCTATTGCTCTCAATCTTCTCCTATCCCTCAGCTTATGTTCTCTCTTCTAACCTTGCTTTCTAGTTCAGTTCCTGTCCTTGTTCTGTATCCAGTTGCAGACATTGATCCTAACCACTGGGTGTGACTGTTCGTGCCTTGGTCTCTTTCTCTTAAAGAGTCATCTGAGCCAGGACTGAGCTTTCTGGGTTTCCTATTGCTTCATTCTCAACCCATTGTCATCCTCTTCCAGGCGTGGAGAGTAAATACATATGTGCAGATTTCTGCATCGCTGTTCCTAGCGTAGCCAGGACATTCCTGCGTAGCAATGGGAGGTATTACTTATCTCAGCGTGCTGACCGTGTTGTCCAAACTGGTTGTCCCCATCCATCTTCTCCTCAGCTTCTTGCACCTGGTCAAATTTTTCTCCCTCAGCTCTCTTCCTTTTTATTCATATATGAAGGCACATTTTAATACTTACTTAATTCAGGACAAATAAAAAATTATTCTTATGCTGAAACAAGCATGTCTAGAGAGGGATTTTCACCCCTTAATTTAATTGGGTAAAACACTAGACAAGTACATGTGGGGTTTAGATATTTTGATCGGAAAATGTCTATATGAGCTTGAACAGAAATAACCGGGTTTAATTCCTGTAACTTTTACTTCAGTGCAAGTTTGTTTATGGTCCCAAGACACTGGGTGAGGCTCATGCGAAAGACTCTCAGGGTGAGCTTGTGGGTCTTTGAGCTCTGATGACAACACCATGCTTCATCTCAGCCATAACAGAAAAGTAACTGTGATCATAAGAATTGTGTCAGCCACAGGCGAAGGGCTAATGTTGCAGCAGAACTGCATTAAAGATGTTTTCTTTGGCTCACTGGCACTTGAGGAGGGATTGTAAACAAGCCACCGCAAGGAAGCCAATGCACAAACAGGTAGACAGTAGCTGATACTGTCTGGATTCTGCAGATGGGAAGTTAGTGGCTTTACTGTCGTACTTCTGACTTGGCATTCGTTATGCTTTGTGCATCAGCACAAAGATTCTTGCAGAGGAGGAGTGACTGAGATTGAAAAGGTATCGATATGAAATAATGGGGAGCAGAATCAGGTGCAGAAAAGAGGGAAGAAGGATCAGTGTTCCCTTTCTTCATCCCAGCATGACTTGTGTTTGGAGGACTGTCAGGAGACTTGTGAATGAGTTTTCCACAGGCCGACTCCAACCGGCTAGGTGAGGTCACTGCGCTTTTGAAATATTTGAGGTAGCGGTTTTAAACAAGTGACTGCCTCAACACAAACAGGAATAAAGCAATCTTGTATAGTCTTGGTCATACAGTGATCACTTTGTTCTGCCTTCACTGCTCACGGTGAAATGACTTGGCTTGTTAAATTGGAGACTTCACATCCCTTCGTGGTCATCTACCCCCGTCTGAAGTCTGCCTGAGTCTGCACTGCAGATGCTCTGTGCTTCTGCTCTTCCAGAACTGAATTTATGTTTTCAGTTCTTGGAGTGAAAGTATGGAAGCTGTGGTGAAAACAAATAGCTGGAATCAGAAAAATCTTTTGATTTAACCCTGACCTTGCCAGCACGTGATCCAATACAAGTGACTGAGGGGAAGCTCCCTGCATCCCAGTTGATGCAGAAGGAGCCAGAAGCTGGGAAGCTTGCTGAAAGCAGATGCCTTGTGGTGGCAGTGCCATGGTTACAGTTGTGTGCTGAAAGGAGTTTTAATTGAGGTGTATTTTTTCCCTTCTGAAAGAAGGTGACTAGCCAGGGACAGATTACACATAGATTTAGTTCTTGTGTTCTCAAATGTTTCTCTGTAATTGTTGTTTGGCTTTTTTCTTTATAAAAGTTTAATAGGAAGTCACTGAGTTTGGGTTAAGGCTGAACTACGCATTTCTTGGCAGTCCTGGTTTTCATTATTGACCAGAGAATTTTAAAAAGATAATTGCCACATCTGTGAGGATCCCTCAGAAGTGTATCTTGAGTAAATTGGCCACGGTATATTTTTTTTTTTCCATGCTGTATTTAGGATCATCTTTTGTTTGTGCGCATTGTATATAAGCCTAAGTGCTGCAGGGTTGGAAACGGACAAGATTGAATGGGTCAATTGTATGAATTGGCAAACACAAGATTTCCTCCTTCACACACTATGCTTCTCTGTTAAATGTTCTGCTATAACAAAGAAAGATGAAATGTTTGGTCTGTGTGGTGTATGAAGGCTTTCTCAGAGGCAAAGCACTTCACATAAGTAAATAAAGCAGAAGTTTCAAGTACAGACCTTACTTGTGAAGCAGAATGACGCTACACGCATCTAACACAAGCCTGCAAAAGCAAGGAAACGAAAAGCTGAGTCCTTGTTAGGCGGTTAAATAGTAGCTTTGCAATAGCAGCTCAGAGCCCTTTGCCATCACGGTGCTCCTGGTGGATTATACTGGAGGTGGGGTACAGTCACTGAATCCAACTGCTTCAAAACAGGTTTGGGGTTTTTTGCTTTCTTTGTAACAGGAGCACAAAGGGCAAAACCCCATGTTGTAATCAACTCTTTCATGCAAAGAAGAACTGCCTGAAAGTTTCAAACGTTGCTCTCATTTTGCTCTCTTTCCTATCACTCCCTTCTTGCTTCGTATTTGATCTGCAGAGTCAGTCAGACCCATTGCTTCCCCCCAGGAAATTCTAGTATCTTTCTGTAGTGCAGAGGTAAGCTGCTTGGGCAAGGGGAAACCTGTGGGCCCAGCTCTGCAGACCCATTTCTGTCTGTCAGCAGGCTCAAAGAGGAGGGCATTAGTCATACTTCTGCCAGAAATACATGCTTTTTCCCTTGGGGACCTTGCCCTGAATCACCAGAACAGCTCCATATTGCCCTAGACCTGCCTCAGAAGGACACCACCACACTTTGGAGCGGGGCCACGGTCTCGCTGACAATGTGGGAGCCAAGTTTCCCACTGCAGAATCATAGCTGCCTCTCAAGAGGAACATAGCAGCTGTTTTATGACAACACTATTCAACAAAACTACTTTTGCTAATGGTGAAGGGTTGCATTTCAGCATAGTATTAGTATTTCTTCCCAAACATGAAATGTAAGTGCAGCCTATATATCTCCTGGGTACTGATGAGAGAATAACTCACATGGACTAACTTTCTGCACTGAAGAACACTGGCAATGGGCTGTGAAATGAAGGCGGTTTTGGGGTTGTGCAGCTCAAAGTAATGTATTTCATAGTAGGATGCGTAGTGTCTCAGAGTTGCACAGCATTGCATGGACCAAAGGTATATTCGTGGACAGCATCATACCATCCACATTGTGCACTGTTCGGTCATCCCACCTGCAAATAAGCTTTTTTAGCCTTCGTGGCTTTGAGTACCTGGTAGTTTGAGATGACTTATCTGCAGTTGGCGTTGTTTTGTTGGCAGCCTACATCAGGCATCTTGTCAGAGAGCAGCTGTTCTTCTCTCCCCTCCCCATCATATCCCAACCCACTTGCATGTCAACTGCAGTGTACTGTTGTCTTATCAGTCATCTTGGAGAAGGGGTGGTTTGAATTATTTTTACCACGAGCGTTGTGCCTGCTACAGTTTTCAGTGAGGAAAAATGTTCATAATTCCCTCATAGATGGAAAAAGGTACTGCCTTCTCCCTTGTGATGTCCAGTTGCAGCGAGACACTTCAGGTTGTCTTTTCTTACCCTTCCACCTCAGAGGATTTGCTGAGTTGTGTAAAAAGACAAGGTGATCACCATGTGCCCGCATTGTTCTCCTCTGACTGTGTTTCCATTCCTTGTGTCCTCCTAAGGACTGAATTTGCACGCAGATCAGCATGCATGTTATTTCCTGCTTCCCGCAGATGTGAGCCCAGCAGAATAATATGTATGACCCAAGTGTCTGGATACCCTGGTAACAGGACTTATATGGGTGAGTTGTATGCTGGATGTCCCAGAATCTCACTATTTCACGTATCTGATCCGGTAATTTGTGAAATGCCCATGACTCCTGAGTCTGAGAGATGTGAGCTTTACGAGGTGCTAGTGTTCACCAGAGAATAGCTTACAAAAGGATGAGAGCTTTCTCTGAGAGAAAACATTGGAAAAGGAGTATGTGCAGTATATTATCATGCTCAGTAGGAACACCGATTTTCTGGAAATTTGAGCTAAGTAGAGCCAGAAGTCAGTTGTGTTCGCTCATCCAAACAGGGTTATGACACCTGGTTGGGGATCTTATGACAAGCTGAGCCACGTGGATTTTTTTAACTTGTCACAAGAATCAGGACTTACACTTTAATAAATAACTTGCCAATGGCTTGATTTTGACTAAAGGTGTTTCTTTTGCCATCGAGGTCAGCAGGGGCTAGGAACAAAAATGGAGGGACTTGGAGCAGTCATAACATAGGTAGGTGGTGTGCCACATTTAGAAATCAGGGTATGCTTTAGTTGCAGACCGCAGCAGTCCCTCTATTGCCAGTTCTAGGCTTCTCTTGAACAGACTGCCAGATAATCAGTTAATGCCAGCAGAGAGCTTAGAGCCTGGCTTGAGGGCTGAATGTTGTGATGAGGCTGGTATGCATCATGCTGTCTGCTGGTATGAAGACATTACGGTGTAGAGCAGAGTGATCCCAATTACTCCTCCTCCCTTGCTGCCCTACTTCTGAAATGAAAGGCTGCTGCTCTAACCCACAGTTCACTCTGATTCTTCTCCATGTGGATTTCAGGGCATTCACATATAATTGTAACGTAAAGTTTTGTCTCATGCCAGCCACCTGCATTATCCTGCTCTTGTGAGTATCACCAGTGGAAACCACCGGTTGGACCCTTATCTACACAAAACCTTAGCAGGCAGCGGCACTTCTGCCACTCTCTTCAGGCAAGCCCAGGCAGCATACAGGCAGGAATGTCATCTGCCATCAGCATCTTCACTCTTGTTTCTTGCGATGCTGTCGATCGTGGTGCTACACAGCAACAATGAAAATCTCAGGAAAAGCAGAAGGTTTCAGACAAGTTTTCAGCACAATGATAGAGGTTTGGTTTAGCTGGTGTTCAAATGGCTTGTCCCCTTTCCCTTGCATCTCAAGAGTTTCCTTGCTTTGTAATAAGAGACAGCTGAAGTTAATCCCCAGGGTTTGGGGGCTTTTTCTTTACCCTGGCAATCTTGTGGGGAAAGATTATTCAGAAATACTACCCATTGGCTGTTGTTTAGTAGAAACTGTAACAGTTGGTGGTGGTAATAGCATTGGTTTGAAACTAGCAGGGATACGCAGGTCTAGCATATGGACATCTAGAATCTATAGAGTGATGGAGCTGAGGAGCCATGAGACGTTCAAGTAGCTTTTGAGTTGAGGGCTTGGAGTTCAGGCTTTGCAGCATCAAGCTGTCTTGGAATTTGGCTGCAGTAAGCAGTTGGTGCTTCAGCAGAGAAATTTCTAGCTAATGTTTTTTTCTGCATTTGCTGGGCAGACTGCACTGAGTCAGCTCAGCCTGGTCCCCACTGTGCAGCGGCTGCAGCCAGTCTCACTCCATCACTTTTAATGAAACTGAGTCTCTGTGGTTTTCACTAATTTACTCACACGCAAGAGAAAAGAGGAAGTATTTTCCTGTCTCTCTCCGATAATGAATGAGATATGAAAGAGCTTCATGGCCAGTAAGCACCCTGGAGGGACTTGAGTTTGTCAAAACGTGCGAGGCGTCTTCATCAAAGTAACAAAATGATTTTCTTTCCCCTTACCCTATGAAGTGAAAATTCACATGACAACAGCCAGAAACGTGCCCAGTTCTGCTTAGACAATGGAATTGACTTTGAAAAAGTGAACGTGTGGCAAAACTGATAACATCTTTTACGTCGGTATTTTTCAGAGGTGTGTCATGCAATAATAAATGGTTGCCTGGGGCTTTTGCTGTAGTCTGGCTTGGTTGTCTGCACTGTGAACCGCTGCTTCCACAATATAGTATGTTGCTCTCAGAGCGCAGGGTGGGCAATAAACATGTTTCCTTCAAGGGTTGTGTCGAATTTTGTTTACCAAGAATTCCCATTTCTGTTTGCTGCCCTCCTCAAATGTACTTTGTATACATCAGAAGGACAGAGATAAGAGTTTACAGAAGATTAAACAGGCGCAAACACATTAAGACACTAAGGGATGCAAATTGTTAAACAAAAATATTAAAGTCCACTTTAGATGTCTTCAGGGCTTTTCAGTACCCAAGCTTAATAAAATTAACCAACTATTGCAACTTAGCTCCTGTGCTTAGCATTGCTTTCAGAAGTAATCAGTAGGAAATCCAGCCTTATATAGTATGGTTTTGGGGTACAAAGTGTAGGTTCCGCTCTGGAGAACAGCTCCCCAGGAATATTGTCAGCTGTGCAATTTCAACAAGGTAACTTGTCATAGTGTTCCTTAGTGCACCCATGTACTTCAACCCTTTTTAAAGTGCAGTCCCCTTTGAAAGGAAGAGTAAATAATTTGAACTATTACTCCAGTTTCATATGTAAAAACAGACAGTGCTTGTAGGAAATACAGACCTTGAAAAGTGAGCTGAACACTTGTTAGTCCAAGGATTAAATTAGCTGGCCAAGAGAGAATTATCGCCCTACAAACCTCCCATTGAAATCTGAAGAAGTACAAATATTTCTTGCTGTTTCATTTGAACATACGGTTATTCAGTGATGACAAATATTCACTGAACCTACTATTTAAACAATATTGCATATTAATTGAATGTTGTGTCTGTAGCATGCAATTTGAGCATCACTCAGTAGTCCCCTCTCTTGTACTCCCTCCTTCGCTTTGATTTCAGCATTTCCTGGGCTCTTAAGCATTTGTCATGTATCGATTCCCACGGAGTTCCCAACTTTTCATCCCCTCAGGAAGCCTATGCATGTTTGACTGTGGTGGAAAAGGGGAGTGTCTTGGTGCTGAAGTCTTTTTATTCTGGATGTACGCTAGATACTGACTGGCTGTGATACTATTTCAGATTTGTCCAATTTTTGTGATTTCATTGCTGGTATCAGGTAGAACCTGGAGGCTCCAAGACATTCAGGAGCCTGTTGGGGTGCGTGCTTTGCGTGCTCGTGACAAGACACAGTTTCTGGTCCAAAGAGCTTGCCTGTTCTAAGATGAAACCCATCACGTGAATGCAACAAGGAAGCAGAGGAGAAGAATTAAGATAATCGTCACAGAAAGACCTCAATACGTGGATTGTCTTCCTGCATCTTTTGACAGTTGAAAATCCGTTTTTTTTATACGACTGAACTATTAATAACATTCAACCCTGTTAGCGAAGAGGACAGTGTCTGCAATGCCGCCTTCTGTATGTGAAACAATTAGCGTCACAGCAATTAGTGTCCTGCAGTCTGCGGCTTGTCCCTCTAGACTGGAGCATACAGCACAAGCTTTTCTGAGGAGAGCTGAGTAACGTCAGGTAACGCGAAGGAAGCTCCGTTGCTCCTGCAATTTATTGGCTTTCATCTTAACCTCGCTTCATCCTAAAAAGCTGGTCTGAGGAAGCGGCTCCTTTGAGGCCATTTGGGCTCTTGTGTGCTGAGCCGTGGCTGTGCCAGCACATCGCCCTGGCCCGTGGCCTTCGTGAGGGATGGCCGAACAGCGGGAGGATCTGTTGAAACAGCCCCCCGCCAGTGCAGAACGATCCCTGCCGTTGCTGAAGGCAACTCTAAAGAAACACGCGGGCTGGCACATATATATATATGACCTTCTTCTGGAAGGAGCTTAGTGTGGAGGAGGTGTTTGGCCGGCGTTGGCAGCCGGACCCTCCCTGGACACCTGGGCCCTATCAGTACACATCAGCAGACTGAACAGACTCGCAGCTGGTGACCTTTAAGAAGTGATCTCTGAGGTTATATTTCCCTCACAGCCAGATCCTGAGCAATAGACCTGTCACCTGTGATACCTGTTGCAAAGCTGTGTCGGGTATGAATTTGAATTTCAGGCGTTCTGGTGCTCTACAGAATATCGCAATTCATTGCTCCCTGTAAGGAAAAGTTTGCACAGTTCCTGTGCTGAGTGAAGTTCTGTGTTAATCAAGAGCATGAAATATATCTCACCTATAGAGAGGGAAGTTCCTCCAGATAAATATTCGAGTCATTAAGAATGCATTACATGGAGCAGGAGTTCCAAACACAGTTTCCACTGCTGTGGGTCCTTTACCAGCAGAAAGAATGATTCTAAAAATCTATTTAAAATTAACAAAAAGAATCATTAAGCAGAGTAAGATTTTTAAAAATGCACTTTCAAGCTGGGAAACCACCTCATTTAGTATAATGAGTGAGCAGATCCTTGGGCCCTGAAGAGAAGCAAATTGAAACAAAATGGCTCCAGCACTGACTTGCATAATGATGGACTGAGCACGTGTCCTGGCATGTAATGATCCCATCTTTCCCACAGGGCTTCAGAAAACAGCGTTTATTGTGACAGAAGGCTCTGGCCGGGACACTGTTTCCATCAGGAAAAAGAAGAGGGCTGGTAACAGTATGAATATGGAGTGGAAGAAGAGGAGGAGAAAAGTTAGCAAAGTTTAAGGTCAAAAGCATTGGAGAAGAGAATAGCGATAATGCTCACAGAACTAGATTGGGAGGCAGGAAAAGGGGAAGGGCTCAAGGGACAGCACATTTGCGAGGAAGGATGAGTTGGGGTGGTTGAGAGATGCTTCCCAAGAGCGGCCAGTTAACTGGGTTAAGAATGAATGAGCGATCGCTGGTGGGAACACTAACCCTCACGTGATCCCGTGCCAGTCCTAAGAGCTTCTTTCCATCTCCTCTTTCCAAAGCAGCACAAGGATGTTTTGAGAGAGAAGGAGCTGACCTGCCAAAAATGTAGCGGTGCACCCAGCAGGTGCATGTGCTTGTACCAGCCCCAAGCTCTTCTGCCTTTCCTGCGTAGTGAAGGGTTTCCTTAAGTGGGAGGAAGAGTAGGCCAGTTTCATCCTCGGCCTTTCTGCTGAAAGGTCAGCTGCGGGTAAGAGAGTCTTGAATGACCACATGACATAAAGAGTAACGAGATGCGGATGCCATCTCCTGAGAACTGGACTGGATCTCTCAACTGCTGTTTCGTATTTTCTGTGCTATTTCATACAAGTCACTGGGCAGCTGTGAAACGTAAATGGAGCCGAGGATCTCAGCTGACAGACACTAGGATTTTCCTCTGCCACCCGCAAAGTCCTTGGAGGTCTTGCTCCATTTGTAAGTTCCCACTGCTACTTAGTCTGTTCTGGCTAAGTAGGTTTAGGGGGTCACTGTGCTGAATACTGCCCTGAAGCAGAATCACTTGTCCACTTTGCGGGTACAGTCTGAGGAGCGGATGATCCCTCCACTTTGTGAGGGAGGCAGTGGGATTGCTTTCTCTAGAACACCAGTCAGCTGGCCCAAATAAAGTAACGGTCACAGCATAAGTAATTTAAAGCTAGATTACTACGCTTTACAGTAGCATCAGAAAAAGTGCAACTGTCCTCATCCGTGCTAGCTAAGAATTCAGGAAAAGCATGAGACTGGTGTAGCAACTGCATGCATACTCATCAAAACTTGCTGGTCCCAGTGGAATGAGGCTGTGCACGGTCTGTTCTGCATGCAGCCTGCCTGCTGCTTGATCCGTCATCCATTCCCTTTCATCTATCATTGTGCATGGGAAGCAGGAAGGCTCTTTGCTTCTCTGTCTGTGGCTTCTGTCATTTTTTTATTATCGCACACTGTCAAAATGTTGTCTCTCCCCACACCTCCCTTTTGGCTGTCTCCCTTTGGAATTTGTGCTGAAAGATGAAAGCAAAACCATCTCTCTTGGCTACTAAAAAGGCAGAAGGTTCATTCTGACATGTGCATGGCCTGTGGAGACACAGAGATCACACTGGGGATGAAGAGGAGAATATTTGGGTGGAGAGAAGCCATCTGTTTCTCTGGCTAGAGCATAGCCTACCTTCTTGCAGGCTCTGGGAGGTTTACTTACTGAAAGAGCACCTACCGTCTTGTTTACCTAAGCCTGCACTCTGCCACTTGAATGCATGTGTGATTCAGTCCTGCGCAATATTTCCAGGCAACACATCAACCTCATCTGTAGATAAGGACACACAGATCTGTTTCATAGTCCTGCAAATCTCCGCTGACCGCAAGACTCTCCTGGCCCCTACCTAAAGCCTTTCCGGGGAGGGCATGCACACGTGAGTGTCTGTCCCTGCGTTTGCACTGCGTGCAACATTTAAAGCCAGCTCTTTCTTTCCAGAGTCTCATTTCCAAGGCAGAGAATCCTTCAAAATCACTCAAAGAGGAGGAAGGGCTGTGGGAGCAGGCTGATACTGGCATTCGGTGTGAGGGCCCCTGGAAGAACTGACAGGCTCTTTAGCTGTGTGGAGGTAATGCTGGGAAACTGCAAGGGAAACTGTGATCTCTTGAAATATTGGTCTTTCCGGCACCTTTGCAAATTAACAAGATTTGGAGTGGGGAGTTGTCTTCGCTGCTGATCCCAAATGAGATTTGTGTGTCCCCTCACATGTGTCACCATCCCTGCCGCCCTGAGCAAGAGTTGTGTTGATGAAGAACTTGTTAAGGAAGAAAATCTCTAACGTGACCTTTGAAATCTGGCCATGCTCCCTCGATTTTTTATTTTTTTTTTTACTCTCTACCTTGTTTATATTTTCAGTTATTGTTAGAAAACTTGTGTCCCTCTGTGTTTAAATACATCAAGGCTGGGCTGTGATGGAAGGGTCTGAAATACCATTAGTGCCACACTGATGTTGCAAAGCACCTGAACGTAGTAGATACAGTTTTAGCTTTCCAGCACTCTTCTGCCACCAGGAGCTTTGGTACTGGAGAGGCATATGTAACCGTGGCTTCAGATTTAAGGATGTTGCCAGAACTCCAGTGTTACTGTTCAGGATTCCTCATGCCTCTCCATCTGAACCACCACCCTAAATCTGGTTGGATCCTGAGGTCCTCTCATACATTCAGGTCTCTTCAAAAAAGCTGGGCTGTCGAAACCTGGTGCTCTGGTTGGATTTCAGCGTGTGTGGTTCTCACAGCATGCATCTCTCTGCAGTTTCAGCTGTATTGTCTCATCTTTGCTTCCTTTCTTAAATGTTTGTGTAATGGTGTTATGTCTGTTTCCTCACACATCAGAGACCACTGGAATTTAGGGTTTATAAATTGCTTTTTTTCCCAAGTACTCACTGTATTCAGTGCTGTTCAGATTTTGTCATTTGAATGTCTTTAGAAGGCCATTACATTTGTGGGTTGGTTTGCTGGTTTTTTGATTTTTTTAAATAGTAACTTATTAGTTACTCCAGTACTGTTAGCATAAGTCACAGAAAGTATTGATATCCCAAAGATTTGCTGCAGCCTTAGGAAGAGAAAAACAATGCCATTTTGTAGCATCCCACCATACGCGTCCCGGCACTTCAGCTGCAGTGCAAACTGTTGGCACCCCACAGTCTGATCCCAGGTCAGCCCCAACACTGACCTCCTGCAAAAAGGATTGCTGGCAGCCAGTGTAGCAGGACAGGATTAGAAGAGGAGTGGATTATGTGAGTACAGGCTAAAGGTAATTGATAAGCAGTGAGAAAATGGAGTCTGCCTGAGCTTGGACGAAGGAGTGAGCAGTTCTAAAATAGGAGGTTTTCCTGTTTCCTTAGCAGGTACGGGATTTCAGTTATTCTGCAGTCACAATCCTGGCTCCCATTTAAAGACAGTTATATATTAAGTTTAATATCCTTGCTGTTTGGGAAATCAAATGTTTATCACTGTCCTTGAAAATAAGAATTAATGCAGTTTCTTCTGTAGTGCCAATTTAATCCTCTGTTTAATTCTGGAAGCCAGCTGGAGATGTTTGTGACCGAGACTTTAGATGTACTGATCTTAATGCATCTATCTTAGTTGCTCTTGGTGTTTTCCCTCTCTCTGGTGCCTGATATCCCAAGACAGCTGCTTCTGAGGACTTTAGCGCTTTCTAATTCCCCACGTTCATGGCCTTCTTGTTCAACCTCTCTCTTTGATCTCAGATCAAAAACTCCATTTAGTTGTCTAAACATCATGAAGCCCAGGGTGATGTCATCCTTACATATGGAAGTGAACAGTTAAGAGCTGGTTTAAAAGTGTCCAACTGAACAGAAGCTCGACACTGGTTGTTAGAGGGTTACCGTTCCTTCTAGCAAATCACGTTTTGTGTGCTGGCGTAAACAGTTAGGGATGAGAGTTGTTTGTTAGTCTAAGATTTCTAGATGTTTTCCGATGCTGCTTGTAAAGCTTGCTGTTCCACACAAGGCTTCTGGTGCGATTGCTCTTCTGGGATCTGCCCTTTACCTGCATTGGTAGCCTCATTGAGCTTTTAGGAAAGCCTTCGGCCAGTGATAGGGCGGGGAGAGCTACTAGTGTTTGGGTTTTTTCATTTAATGCAAATTCTGGGGGTTTTGCTGCTACTGGAGCATCTTTCCTGCTTCTTGCCAGAGCTGCAGGCCAGGTACAGGCAAGTGAAGGCCAGTATCCAGGGAGCAACGTTAAATTCCAACTGAGGGCTCTGATTCATGATCAAGCTCATCTGTGTCCACCAAACTGGAATACCTTCTTGTATGTGTATTCTTATCCAACATGATGTAATTTGTCTGATTTCACTTTCCAGTGATAGAGGATTACTGGATTTGTGTTACCTTACTTCGCTTTTGCCACTGATAACTGCCACCCGCTAAGCAGAACTCGATAGTTACTGAATAGCTGCCCAAACCATAGTACCTTGTGAGTCTGTAATACTGTATGTTTACGAATCTTGAAACTTTGCAATGACCAAACAATAATTTAGAAAATGAAGGTGGTTTTTTTTTATTCCTTTCTTTATAAGTTAATCTCTGTTTAAAACTTAGTGAGCCTTTTCTGACTGTAGCTTTGAAAAGTTTTGCAGACCTAGCTGACTGTTACTGTATTCTGAAATATTGTTATGATGACAGCTAATTCCTTGAGCAATGTGATTTTCATCTGGCTGCTTGCTCTTCCTGCAGAGCTCCAAGGTGATCCGTGGCTGTGAGTGCAGAAGCCCCATCAGTCACGCTTTCAGAAGAACCCATCCAGGACTGTCTGGACAGAACCAAATGCCCTTTATTTAGCACTATGAGTAGCAATAGAAAAAAAATAATAAAAGGAAAGCTAGTCTCGGCATGTTCTCTGGCAGTCAGTTAAGTCAGAGTAGCCTGCCCTGTCAACACACATCATGGAGCAGGGAGAAGTTAGCTCTCTCTAATCACTTTACTAGCACTCAGGCTTCCACTTTTCGCTTAGACTTGACTCATTGGAGTACTTGTCAGCTGGCCTAGCTAGCTTGTCATGTTATCTGTTGTGTCTCTTTGACCATTCTGTCTCCCTTGCATGAATGACAACTCTTTAATTAGGATATTATAGGAGGATGGACCTGGCTGCAGGTCTCTGTTAGAAGCATCACCACCCGTTCTTGAGACGAACAGCTACATTGTCGTATTTCCCAAGAGCTCCTGTAACAGGAGCTAACTTTTCCAATGAGACTCTTACTTTTTGATGAAGAAAACAGTCTTTTCCTTTTTTTTTTTTTTTTCCTTTTATTTTTTTCCCTCCAGGGAGATCTGGTATTAAAAAATTCAGCTGTCTGTCTCATTTATTAACATGCAATTTGTCAGGAAGTGAGTTTTCATTAAATTATTGATAATTAGCATAGTTGGACTTTGATAGACATTTTCCTTTTTCGCAACAATATTTTTTTTTCTTAGTTCATTATCTGCATGCAAGATCAGTCAGCTAGATTTCTGTCTATCAGACATCTCTATCTTGGCTCATTTTTAACCATTTTGAGGTCCATTAAGTATTGCGATGAATTGCACTGGATCTTAGATTTTACATGGGTCACAGGTGAAATGAGTTGGGAAGACTCTGCCTAGAACATGCTAAATGCTTTCTCCTTCCATGCTACCTGTTTTTGAAATTATACTTTTCCCTGTTTTCTATGCTAAAAAGAGGAGCAGGAGTTCAGGCCAGGTTAGCAGTGGGGTGGTATCTGGAGACCCCTAATCCTTTAAAACAGGGTATTTACTATTCAGTCCCCCCTTCGGAAGGGACTGTCAGGACTTAAGGCAGCCTGTCTATGTACATTATGCTTCGGTCTAGCTAGGCTTATTGAGCACGTCACTATCACAGGCACGGGATTCAACTAATATTTTATTATTCATCACAATGCGTTCTTTGACTAAATTGAGTTTTCCATTGCTATTGCAGCTGCTTTTTCAAAAGAGCTGGTTATAAATGCACAGCCTCTTTTTCTGAACATACTGCTTAAGAAGCACATGGACATGGCTGTATTAACATAAAAATCTCTTCTTGCTTAGTTATTCATCCACTGGCCTTTTCTCCCGTGGGTGGCTGTTGTAAAAGAGCACTTGGAAGTGCAAACACTGCTGCAAGTTCTCAAGTAGTTCTGTCCAACAGCTTGTCGAGTTGTCAGAGGGGGAGACAGCTGCAGCAAAAATCCAAGCCCTTACCCCAGATGACATCCAGTAAGTTTTGCCCCAGGGTAATGCTAAAGTAAATTCTATATTAAAAATGAGGTAGGGAAAGTAGCAGAGAGGTAGCTAATCCCACTAAGTCATGGGCTGGAGAGAGCTTTCGGCCACGAGCAGGGAGTGAATTGATCACAGCTGGCCGCAATGGGACGTCCGGTCACATTAACTTCAAAGGGGTTCTCGGCAGCTCTGGGTTCTCTCAGGCATACTAATACCGTCCAGGAGCAGAGAGAGGAGGAAAGGACGCTCAGAGAGGACAGACTGGGTTGCCCACTTGACAGTTAGTGAAAGGAGATTAAGGGAAAATTAGGAATTGTCATGGTTCTGCATTAATACATTCCTCCATGAAGGAGCGTGGAGACTCTGAGGCGCTCTCACAGCGAGGCAGGAATCATGAACATGAAAAGCTCTTCTAAAATACTTTTTTTTAATCAGTCCTCGCTGCGCACGTGTGCTGTGGTCCCAGTGCTTGGTGTCGGATACTGTGTGACTCCCACCTTGAAACCAGGGCAGACAGGGAAATGGCATTTGGAAAGTAAGCCAGGCTCTGCGTGGCCTGCTTCACATCCCTTCGGTCTGGGGCGCAGATGGAAGCATGAGCCAGATCTTTGGACCTTCCTGGCCCCGAGCAGCATGGCTGTCGAAGGGCCTCAGGTCCCCTATTTGCAACTGATTTGAATCTTGTGCACTTCAAAGGTATTGCCTGCAAAAGATAATCCCTTGCTATGCGTCAGCCCATGGCTTCTGGCAGCCTGACTTTAAAAGGCGTAGAGCAAACTTTGAAAACAGTACCGGCGGGTTTTGGTTCCTAGCCCTCTTTCCCATACCCAAACCTTGTTCTTACCTCTGCCTAGTGTTGAGAGAAAGAAAGCGTATGGAAATCAGTGCAGAAGTTGAATGTAAGCTAAAGACCAAAGAGTCACGCCATGACCTGACCATAATTCCAGGACACCCGCTCCTTCAGGAGCCCTCCTTCTGTGCGGGCTACTGGGGCAACAGGGCAAGGAGAAGAGCGTAGGGCTCGAGTGTTTGCTTTTGAATTATTCTCTTCAGATACAAATAGTGATGCAGGACGGTGGCTGAGGCCATCGGACTTCTGGTTCAGGTAGGTGAGTCCCTTAAAAGCCACGCGGCTGAAAGGTTAGCCAAGGATAGGAGCGAGCTGCTCGCACCACTGAGGTGGCCGCAAGCCCCCACACGCAGGCATAAGGTTGCGGGCAACTTGTAAGTGTGCCGCTGAGGGAGCTGGCTCACAGCTGCTAGCTAATCAAAGTCAGCGCTCTTCCCTTCTCTCCTTCAGAAGGGGAGCTTGTCCTCGTTTCTAAGCTGCTGCAAGCCGAGTGGCTGCTTTTAATAGAGTGTGCACAGAAGATGGTTGCAGGCAATTGAATTAGGGTTGCGTTATTAGTCCATCTGTGCAATATGGTCTGTTTATTGACAATCTGGTTAGAGTGGCTGGAGCTTGTTAAAGGTAAAGTGTTTCCTACTGTTGAATTTTGGGAGTTGTCCACCTGTTAAGAAGAAGCAGTGCTGGAGGAAGGGCTCTCTTTCGACTGAAAAGGGGCTTGGTGTAAACTATCTGCATATTTTTCTGGCTTTTTGGAAGGGTTGCATGGGAAAGGATCATCAGATAGCAGGGTTTCGCTCTGCCGTTCATTGGGATGTGCGTGCTCCCACTCCGTCCGCTTGCGGCAAGGAGCAGCTGTTGGCTTGTGGGATGGTATGCAGGGCTCCAGGGAGAGCTCTCCTTTGCTCGCATTTCTAAAGGTTGCCCGGTAGGATCTGATCCGTGGCAACCATGAGCTGAAGTCATTCTCTTAATGTCGTCGGGGCCGCAGGGTATCTTTGTGAATGAAACACATTGTGCATCAGAGGGAAGAAGTGTGTACTGCACTGTTGGTTCAGGCAGGTGTGACATGACTTTTGCAGCAGGTTTTACGTGCGTGTGTCAAGCTCTTGCCTGTAACAGTAGCCTCGCTGTGGTATTTGAGATGGAAAGCTTATCTTTAAGGATGATCACTAAGAGAGTAGGGAACAAATACAGCAATTGCTTATGCAACAAGTACATTGCTTTTTGAAGACAGCAGGTGCATGCTGTTGCCTGGGGAATAGAAAAATGGCCAGAATCATAACTGTTTACCAAACCCATGGTGCTCAATCAGGCTTATGGCTTCCCTGGAATCCTTATTTCAGAGCTTGGCTGTCAGTGCACTCCTGTTCTCCTCACCAGCATCCGATGTTTGTTCTTATATACCAGAGCTATCTGTAGTGGTACAGTCACGTGTCTTGTAAATAATCTTAATGGGTCTTTTTCAGTTTTAGGTCCCAGTAAGTGAGCTCGATTGTTGGACATTATGAGACAACACAAAATGTCTTTGGTATCTGTTTCTGGGTATAAGTTCATAGTGAACACCCTGTGCAGAGAAGCAGCAGTGATGACTAAAGAGGGTGTGGGAGTGACTTAGGAGAATAGATGTTGAAAAGCTAGATGGGTGTAACTTGACTACAAAGCAATTTATAAGACATGCTGTAACTGTATTTAGAACTTGAAAGTAACAGGAAGAGAGATAATTGTTTAGGGTGATCTAATGGGGATTCATTTTAAGCAAAGGATCAAGTATCAGAATTCTTTGTGATAGGGATATATAAAATCTTTACTCTGAATAATAAGAGCCTCTATCGCCTTCTTTGTACAAACCAGAAAGTAGTCTTAATGTATGGAACAACACTGCGTAACACAAGAGGTGTGCTTAACCCCTATAAGATGTATATTGTTCTTGAACTTGAGTTGCGAAGCAGCTTCAATTTCTAGAAGTCTAAGCTCCAAAGAACATCTCTTGAGTACTCCAAGGGTTCTTATTGTGGCTAATTATTTTCAAAAGAATCAGAAGAAGGTAAAGAACAAACGCTTACTGAAACACAGTATGCAACTTGGGAAAGTCAGAATTTTAAGCAGTATCGTTTGTACTGGCGTGAAGGTTGACGTGAATCTGGGAATGCTTATCTTCAGTTACCTGACAGTGTCCTGAAGCAACACAGTATGAAAAAAGGGAGAACAGTAATGGTGCATAACAATTTGCTGTTCTTAAGACCATACGCATTATTACTGTAGCATGCCAGTCCTGCACGGGAGCTCTCTTCATTGAGAGCTGTGAGACTGCAAAAGTCAGTCCATATGAAAATGAGCAACACAGTGTAGAGACAGTCTGCATTTCTAGAGATCAAACCTTGAAAAGGCAAGGATCACATAAAATGTCTGCATCGTGTATTCATTTTCTTCATCTGGAAGGAGGAAAAGTTTAATAACTGAAAGCTAGACTGGGGAATCCAATCCATCCAGTTGCTGCAGAAAGAGAAGACTGTGGAATATCAATGCACTTTGAAATCGGTATCCTGGTAGACCCTGGTGTATTGGTGATGATTTGCAAGTAACCTGACAGTGCATGAAATAATTGTCTTTGTAGATATGAAACAACATTGACATCGACTTTGAAATTTAAATGAAAGAAACACAGTAGAGTTCTTTTAGATGCATAACCTTGGTGCATTGACTTATTTTTTCTTTATAATAGGTTAATTACTTGAACAGGTATTAGTTAAAGAGGTGTCTGTTTTATTATAAAGCAGAAACAACCATGTAAGGACCTGTGTTCTTGAACAGCTACAGTATATTGCTTCCCGCCCTGTATATAAATATGACCTAAACCAAAGTGATTTAATTGTCTGGTAGTGAATAATTGTTATTCAAGAAATGCTTTGTTTGGCCTGTCCTGTTGCCACTGTGAAATGCAAATCACAAAGCAAATAGCAATATAGTCTCATTTGTTTGTGTGCTGTGTGTGGTACACAGAGCAAATGCACAAGCAGCAGCTTTGATAGCCGTTTAGAAAGCTCCACTGGTGTCCAGTGTCTTTAAGGCAATTTCTTAGCAACAAATGATTGTATTTGAGGAGAAGCTTTCATTGAATAGTTTTGTCCTTTTCAACATCTCGGGTTTGCTATTGTACGGCATCTGCAGATGAGTAGGGAGTTATTCAATATTAATAGGTTTGTTTTATCAGGTAAAGTGTTTATTAAAGAGAGTTCCCTAGTATATGATAAAATCTTTATTCGAAGCTATGAAGTAGTGATAGAATTTGATGATCCTTCTAATGCATTTGGTACGAAACCATTTTACATTTCCAACAAAGACCATTGCTGCCCTAACTACAAACTGTTACACTCTAAATAGTAGAATTTAATCTTGTCTAGTCTCAATATCCGCATTTGCTTTATCAGTCTTGTCAGGTGGCATTTGTTGGGGGGGGGTATTCAATTTCATGCCATTTTAAGCAATTTCACTGGCAAAGCACATAGATTCACAATGTCTTTAAATGGAAAATGGAAATTCTCAGTAAAAACTTGTTAAAATCTCGTTTGAGTTAGCGCATAGTCCTCTGTGGGACATGAGCCTGGGTATAATCCTAGCCCTTTCTGTAGCAGTGTCCTTCAACAGTCTCCTCCAGGTTGCTTTGTGGAAGAATGTTGGGTTTAGTTTTACATTCAGCACCCAAGTTCCTGATTCGATAATGGAAGTAAAATCACGGTGTAAATACACAGAATTGAGAACGTCAAGGCAAACCCAGCTGCCAGGTGAGCTTTTGCTGTTAGCAGAGCTCAGGAGCAATGCCCTGTGTCGTAGGTAGTTTAAAATCTGTCATCTTCCAGAAATCCAACACAACAGTGCCACAGTCAGTGTCATTTTTGGTGGAGGGCAAGAACCAGTTGCTTTGCTTTCTGTGGCTTTGCTTGGGTCAGGATGTGCGCGGAATCCAAGTGCACTCTGGGGAGGATATTTTCAAGTCCCGACAGCAGTATATGTGTGAGCACATGTGCAACGAAATAAATTGGCTCTTGTGCTCTAAAATGTGGTAGGTTCCCGCTGGAGGAACGTGCTCTCATGGGAGATTGAGCGGTACAGAGAGACTTTTCTCACACGATCCCAAATTTCCAGGTGATCTGCGTGCTCTCCTTTTGTTCTTAAAACTGCGTGACCACAGCTGTGGTGAACGCTGGTATTGTCCGTGCTGCAGATGTGAGGAGTGCACGTGAGCCATGGAGGAATATTTGCTTACCAGGATTTCTTACTTTCTCTCCCTTCCTTCTTTTTCTTTCCCCACCTGCAGCACAAGGGATGAAATTGGTGGTAAGTGAGAAAATACTGCTTAGGTTTATTGTTTAATTCCTTCAGTGCTTGATTTCTGGAGAGCACAGGTTTAGTTTAAAGCAGTCCCTAAGCGACACTCTGGCTATAATTCATGCTTCCTATTCTTACCAAGACGTAGGAAGCCTTAGGTCTTCACAGAGATGAGCCTTTCTGAGACTGGGAATATATCCTCATTGCTCCTGAGTGTGCTTGGGATGTTTTGTTATCCTGGACAATATTCACCACTTGGTAATGGGAACCTGACTTCCAGAAGAATCACCTTTGGCCTGAAGTCAGTCTTTTTCGCCAGCTTTTTTTTCAAAAGTTGTTAACGTGAGGGCAATATCCAGCTCCCACTAAGAATCTGGCTGTTTCTCTTCAGTGCCTCCATGGGAAATAAAATATTTTGAAAATCTGGCTCCAGCCTGTGCTTGATGAGCAGGCAGAACATACTTCTGAGATTGCTGTTCAGACATCTCATTCCATGTCTTACTGCAGAAATCACTGAAATCAGGAGAGGCAGGAATACAGCTGGTAATTTGTGCTAGCCGGTCTTTTTAGCTCTCTGGACTTGATGAAAGCACCATCTCAATTTGGTAATACTAACAGCTCAGCCTGGTTTCATTACTGCTTGCACAGACTTTCGTGTAAAAGAGATCAGAAAAAAGCTGGAATCGGAACTAAGAACCAGAAAAGGAAGTCAGAGCAGGAAGTGGGCATGTCTTGTCCCATAATTTGCCAGTGCATCTTAGTCCTCCATTGTTGTAAACTTCATATTCTATTTCTGTTTATCCAGCCTTTTCTCCAAGGCTGTGAACTCAGAATAGCTTTGCTTGTGATATCCCCAGCTGTCCCAGCTGTGTGCTATTTCTGAGCAAATGATGCCATTTGCAGCGTGTTGCCATACTGTGTAACTTTTGCAATGGGCAAACATCCACCAGAGGCTGTGTGGGCAACACCAAAATTTATTACCCTGGTGACCTCGCTCAGCTCTCCAGGGGTTGAAGATTAGCACACTAATTTATGGTATCGGTCTACCTTCTGCTGTGGTACTGTTTCAAAATACCTTCTGCATTTCAGGGAGTGTCTTGATTTCAGTACATTTAAATCACTTTTATGTGATTTTAGTTTCCATAAGATACATTTTTTGCTAATGTAAAATGTCTTCGAGTATTTCAGGAAGAAGGGTTGGTTTGAGCTGGTGTTCATTATGGGAAGATTAATGGGGCCACTGATCCCATTAATTTGTTATTGAACCTTAACTTTGTATAATGGGTCAGGCATCCCTACTTTTAGCTTCAGGGCAAGTTTACCCAGTGAACAAATTCTCATCTTGTTGTATAATATCTTTCTTCAGAAAAGTTCCGTTCATCTTTAGCATCTGGTTTTAATAGGGTCTCTGCTTTATATCCAGTCCTACATCTGTGTCATTTGAGCTATAGAGGCAGGTTACACAACTTGGGCAGGGTCCCACAGCACATCCTGATGTCTCCCCAGTACTGTAATATAACTGTAAAGAGGTCTGTGCTTGTAGAGTCATAGGTAATATCTTTTTCAAACAGACTTTGTCTTGGGTCGTGGCTTTTCTGGTTCATCTGTACATCTAGAGACATATATGAAATGTTTTGCAGAGTGCTTCAAAACAGCCCAGCCTGCCTCCATGAAAGACAGACCCAAGGAGAGTTAGCATTTCTCTAAAACTGCTTGTCCCGTGGAAGTGCCAAAACTCAAGCTCAGTCGGTAGCATACGCGGAGGTGCGACTTAACTTCAGCCAATGGTGAAAATGGGTGACGCTGTGTTTGTTGCAGTTAAAGCTGCTGTGCTAGCATTGGTGTCTCATTAAGCTGCAGTGACAGAACTGGGAATATAAGCCCTTAAGTGTGTGGTTCTGGCAACAGTCTCACTGTCAAAAGCAAGTGTTTCTCTTCAGGTGTTATCATAACAGAATTGCTTGGTTTACAGCAACGCATTTCTTCACCTTTCCGGTTTCTTTGTCCTCTTGTGACAAACAGAGGACAAAGAGACAAACAGACAAACTGCCTATCTTCCCTTACGAGAGAAGCTTTTCAGGAAGGACCTCTTTCAACAGCTGAGAAGAGCACTGCGTGCTGCAACAGTGCCGTGTCAATCAGGGTGGCTTTTTGTCAGGTGTCCACTCTCTCCACGGGCAGTTTTTCAGTTTGTCTGGCCTCCCTGGTCGTCAGCGTGGCAGCCAGAGCTCTGGTGAGGGGGACAGTGCAGCTATGCTTCTCCATGTCTGGTTATAACGTTCCAAACCCGGGGTACGGTGGCCACTTTGGAGAGAGTATCAAAGTTCGGAGGGAAGGAGGAAGTAAGTGAGGAAATAAATAGATTTTTTTCTTCTTCAAGCTTTATGACAATTTGTCTTTCATCGCCAGACAAATCGTGCCCTTCCTTGGCAATTTGTGCGTCTTCAGGAACTGGTGGGCGTCATGTGGTGAGCCTGCTTCAGGGTTGGAATCCGAGCTGTCTCCTCTCCCACCCCTCTGAAGACGCAGTAGGTTTCCTACACCGTCCTGCCCAAGGCTGAGGTGCAGTCCTACAAAAGCGGGTGCTATCTGACAGCCGAGGTACAACATACCACTTCACAGCCCGCTTCCCTGCTTTTGTAAATAAAAGCAAAGGGTGTCTTCATTCACCTTTCCCCGTATATTTGTAACTGCTTTACCAGACGTTTTGTGTGTACCGTTCTGTGTACCCTACCAGCGTACCGTGTCCCCCGATGCTCTCTCGTCTGGACGTCCCAAAGGCAGGCAGCACTGCGCTTGTGTTCAGCAGCTCAGGCTGTCTTCGGTGCTCAACGGTTTATTGAATTGCTGCTGTGCCATCATGCAAGGTGCCTTCTGTCTTGACTCTCTTCTTGTCGGACTGGAACATTATCTGCTTTGTGGGAAATACGGCCACTCTCATCTGGCTGTTGGGGCTGGTCTTTTGCCATGCTATTTACACTTCTAAAGGCCCAGAATTTCTTATAAACTCTTCTTCTAATAAATTAATCTCGTAAGTTCATGTTTTCTAGTGGGCCTTTTTTATTAAGGAATGTCATTTATATACAAACATACAGTAAAAACGTGAGAAAGATGTACCTTGCTGAAAGCATACTAACTGGAACTTAAAAGGCTTTTTAAAGCCTCTATTTTAGTCTCTGTACGCTTTTTATCTCTTGCACTACAGAGAACAATTTCCTCTGATGCCCTCTGCTTTGAGGAAGTTCTGTAATTTAACTTCTGGTTTCCAACGTCCTCCTATGTCTTTTATCTCACGTCGCGTAATTTTAAAGAATTTCGTTAGCCACTTTAAGGACATCGCTTTAGCTGGAATCTACTTTACTCTGTAAAGCCTTTTAAAAATCTTTTAAAGCCCAGTATTTCTTACGCTTGCTCTTACAAGGGCTGTATTTGGCACTTCAGCCAAAAATACTAGTCTTGCTAAAGTCTCCATCTTCCCTACAACTCTTTGAATGAGAAATATTTGAGGGGTTTCCAGGTTCCCCCCAGGTCTCTTTTCTGAGCACCTTCACAGCTCCTTCACTCAAACCCGCAGACCTGGACCTCCCTCTCTTGCCCATGGTCTCCAGGGAGCTCTTGCCACGCACCCCGTGCCCTGGTGTCTTTGGAATCTGAGCAAAAAGGAGAAGATGGTCCCAGCTGGGGGCTTGTTCCTCCCGCTGTCTGGGTTTCTTCTGCCTCTTAGCTGGAATCGCCACCTCCGAAGCAAGTGCGGTTACAGGCCCAAATTTTCCAGGTGTCTTTGTTCTAAATTTAGGATCTTGTGTTCCCGTGTAACTTCTTGGAACAGCTTGTCTTCTCCAGAAGCTATGCTTCCGCTAATACTGCTTAACTGCAGATTAATAACGATCTTCTAGCCACCATGCTTCTTATTAAATATTTATATTGTGGTAGCACTTGAAGGCTGTAATTGGGGTCTAATTGTGCTGATTTATTCAGACCAGTTCCGAGACCTTTGCTACCACTAACTCTGCAGCTAGCAACCCTCCTATGTGTCCTTGTCCTTCACTGTCATTTTCCTTGGTCAGGTCAGCACTTGAAACCGATCCCCGATTCCCTGGTGTGGAAACTGAACAGCCAAAAACCGCAGTGCGCTGACAGCTCTCTGCGCTTGTTCTCTCTTCATCCTTTCTTTGATTTATTCTTGGATTTTTCAAAAAGAAGGGGACAGGGCAGCCTGTCTTCTGAATTCCCCAGCAAATTTTTGCCCTCGTCGGTGTGTCTTTTATATGTCTGTTGATTGTAAAGATCATGAGGCAGCTCAGGTGAGCAACTGCCTTCTTCCCCCTCACATATAATGCAAATTGCTTCTCAGCTCAAACTACATAGCTCAGCTGCTGCCAATGCCTTATACATGTTGGAGAATCTTAATATCTTTCCCATTTCTTAAAAATTAATCTCCTTTAATCCTGGCAGCACTGTAAGGTTCAAAGATGTTTTACATTATGTACAGGTAGGATTATGGTTTATTCGTTAGCAGACGGGAAAGATTGATTTTTTTTTATTTTTTTTTTTCATTGCATCCCTGGTAGTTTTTTCTTTGCTGAAATGCTAGTCGATGCTTTTTTTCTCTGCTCAGCCCGACTCTGCAGAAGGTGAAGATATAACCCTCAATATGAAAAGTAAATGCCACAAGTCCTGGTGAAAGCAGCAAACTAGCATCACTCTTTCTGTGGCAGAGATGTAGTATTCTGAATTAAGTTGTGCAAGGTGGTCTGCCCTTACACTCTCCACTCTCCCAGTAGCCACTGTGTTATCATCTTCAGTTTTCATTGTTTTAATGGTTGCTCTGGATCCACAGCAGAATTTTGGATCCACAGCAAGACACAAGCTTGTCAATAAATATCCCCTTCCTGCTTTAGGATTTCCTTAAACTTTGAGGCTGTGTTGTCAACGCAAATCTGTCACATCTTAGGCAGCAAATCACTCTAAGGCAAAGCAGAAGAAATTCTCGGCTTGAAGTGCCCCCAAACCCTTCTTATAGCAATAGGGACACTGCAAGATGTGTTTCGCCTAGTCTCCCTGGGTGATTGAAAATGGAGCTTTGTTGACAAGCCATAGACCAGTTGTTTATTTTAAGAAAGTGGGACAGAATACATTGTGAGTTACAGAGCAAAGTCATCTAGCAGAAGTAATGAAGGCAATTCTGAAATAACACAGTTGTTTTTAACTTTACCTTTTTTTTTTCTTTCTTTCTTTTTTTGTTTTTATCATAGCTGGAAGTCTTTATTAGGACTGTGCTGAAGGTTGGAATCTTTTGTTCGTGTCCTCATGTCCTGTAAGCACTAGATAGCACAAAAGACAAGTGAGCTTTGAAGTAACAGGTCCTTACAGGTCCAGTGATTTCTTTTGCACAAGCATATAATCTATTGTACAGCTCCATTTCTGTATATCAAAGAAGCCTTTAGGGCTAAAAATCATTTGGCTCCCAGTCATAGCACAGTTACGTCCTGTTTGTAGAATATGATTACTAAGATCTGAAATGGGACCAAGAGTTTTGAGAATTGAGGGGGTTCTGTCTAGATTCTAAAGTGGATGTAAACTACTGGTGTAAGGAGAACACGGAGCAGAATCTGATACTTTTTGAAACAGGCACAAATAGGAAGCCTGGTGCAACACCAAAGATCTCCAGAATTTGCACAATTAGTATGGTAAATGGGGAATTATGAACACGAGAAAAGAGTAAGCAGTACAAAAATAAACCTTTCAGCAGTTCAGTCTGGGAAGACTTCTGGCATGATTCAGTGACTGGTAATTAATAAACAAGGAAGATCCAGAGAAAGAAAGGAAATCTAAAAAAAACCCCAAACCAACAGCAAACAAACAGTAAATAAATTCAACAAATTAGGAAAACTACATGGCCGTGCAGAAGAGCGTGATGACAGATTCAGATGCCTGGGATGAGGATTCTTCATCTAGAATGAGGATTTAATGAAATCTCTGACGTAACCAGAAACTGTGTTTGAAAATGGGGTATACTAAGATTAGGACATGGTCACAGAGGTCTCAGCCATTCTGAGTCTCGCTTTGTGCATCATCCGGAGTTCACAAAAAGAGTCTGTGTAACACAAAAGCATCTGCAGAATGAGGTGGAGGTTGTGTCTGGGCTGAGGAGGAGTACTTGTGGCTTGTGTGCTGGATGCCTCCAAATAGCTCTGCCTAGTGCTGTAGGTGATCCAAACGTTGTAAAACTTAGATCCCGGTGTCCTGTTTTTAGCCTGACTCTGCTAGGATGCCCCACAAAGCCACTATTGACACTGATGCCAGCCCAACGTTGAAGTTTACAAGAAGGAGCAGAAGAGACAGAGACCAGTTACCGAAGCTGTAGCCACAAATATGAAAGATGGGGATTTCAGACTCCTAAAGGAAACTGGAGGAACATTCTTTTCCTTTCTGAAGAATTCCCATCGGTCAGGTATGAGGTAAGCTGCTGTTCTGGCCATTATCAGGTTCATGCCCTCAATACCTTACTCCTAAAGACTTTCATGCCAGCTTTGTAAAGTTGAACAGTTCTGCTTTGTAACTGTTCTGCTTTGTAACTGCGAACAAGTGCATTGTTCATCAAACGAACCAGTCTAAAATGCACAGAGTGCTTTTCCTGCCAATGGGTTTTATCCTTGTTGTGCAGGAATCAAAGACCGAGATGATTGTTCCGTCCTCCATGTGTCTGTGGTGAGACTGCCAAGAACGAGGCACCCAATTAGCATCTGCAGTATTTAGATTTTTATTGTGGAGAGTCTTGCCTAACTAGGAACCGGCCTGAATAAAGCCAATTCCAGCTAAAGCTGTGAAGTTTTCTATCTTCCTCCTGTTTTCCTGAGCCATCCAGTTTCCCTTTACACATCATTTCAAATAAAGAACCTGTTAAGTTAGAAATGTACGGTGAGCCGGAGGGACCCACGCAGCAAGGGTCTGCAGGGGTGAGAGAGCCGTGCCGCTTCAAAAAGGGGAACAGAAAGTGTTGCTTGCCACTCTCCCCCAGTCTTTTCTAGGCTGCCACCTTCTTTCCCCTGCGTACAGTATCTGCCGTCTGTGTGAGTGTAATTTAGTGCTAATTAAGAAGTGAGTGGGAGCCATAAGCTCATTTCATTTAGAACCTGGAAATGACCTCCTGGGAGCCTGGAGAGGGTACCGGCTGCTTTCTCGCCACAAAAGCTTCTCCACCCCACTGCTGTAATTCTAACCACCAAGCTCCAGATTTCAAAATTCAACGCCAGCTCAGATTTACGGAGCATTAAGCGACTGAATTAAATCCTCAGCATTCACTCGGCGTCAGCCTGACTGAGTAAAGGATTTCACGGGCTGGGGTACTCTACAAGGCCATAATTTATAACGTTATGCAGAAGCTGCTCCTCCGAGTTTTATTTTGGCTTGCCGCAATTTCTTTTTATTAAGGCCCCAATAGTATTTGTTGTTTTTCTGTTTGCTTTGATGTGGGAGTTTTAGATTAAATCTAAATAAATAAATGAGGTTTAAAATTAAATTAGGTTTCATTTGCATGAGTTGGGGAGTGAAGTGCATCTTTCTTTCACTATATAAAACCTAACAGACCCATTACCCATCACAGAGCCCTCAGTTGCTCCTGAAGAAAAATGACATTTCCTTCTGCGTAGAAAATACTTAAAAGTCCCAAGAATAGATTTATAGGAATATTTTAACCTTTTCTTTGATCCTTGAAATGTCATTGTTCTGTAGGCTACATTGCAAAACGTGACCTTTTATAGGAACCATGGGATGGATTTGATCTTTGGAAGACGTTGTAGAGATAATGCACTACAGGGTGCAAAGAACGTTCCCTCCTGAAAAGGAGCTGCAGATGGTTTTGTCTGCAGATATTTGTGTTTGTGGTATACCTGGAGGACAAAAGGATTGTTTATGGTGAGGCTTGTACTCCAGGGACAACAATGAAGAAAATAATAAGAGAACATGGCATCTTCTTTTGTTTTAATGCACAACAGTTTTATTTTCATTACATTTAAAAGAAAAATTTAAGTAGCAGAAATTGTTCACGCGGGAGATGCTTGCAAATGAACGTGTTCAAAATGTAACAGTTTTTTATAAGCACTGGCTGTTTGCTTTTCAGAGCGTACCGGGACTTGACTGGCAAAACACAAAGCTGAGCTGTTCAGGAAGGAAAAGAGCTGACCCTTTGCTTCAGATTTGTGTTTGCTCTGGTAGTGTCCCCTTTCATGGTTCTGCAGCCCGTCTCTCTCCAGTCCTTTCTCTAGCTGTTTTACACCCAGCGTTCTCCATGCCAGCCACAGTATGAATTCCCCGGCAAGAGATCTCGGCGTGAAAACACCTGACCTGTTTTGACATTTTCATGGTGACTGCGAAAAGCTTGAGAGCCAAGGCAGTTGCAAGTCCGTGGGTTCACACTGTGCGAGTGCTGTGTCTTTGCTTTGCCAGTTAACTGTTCCAAACCAGATCTTTCTGAAAGATGCTGCAGCTCCTATCACCGAATATTGTAAGCTCTCACCTAATTCTGTAGCTCTTGGGTGTGCAGAATTTTCTCCGAAACCTACTGTTGTTGGCAAAATGTGTTAGATTTTCCCCAGAATATAAGAGATGTCATTTCTGTCCCAGTAAAGCTTGCAGTCCAAGCAGAGGGGAAACCTATTCAGTGAGCATGCAGTAAGAAAGATAGTGGGCGAGAGAACAAAGATCATAGGTTGGCATCCTGATTGTTGTTTATCCAAGTTTAGGGCAAAGTAGTGGGCAGAAGCACCAAAGAAATCAGAGTGCAGAAGACTGAAGGCTAGGAAAGAGACACTGGCCTGGAGGAGACGAGGTTCTAGATGGCAATGACCCTGTCTTGCAGAGACTGAGAGCCGTGACGTGGCACAGACGTGCCTACGGGCCTTTCAGGGAAGCCATGGAGACCTGAACAACATTGTTTTTGTAGACACTGGGCCTGAAAGGATTTTATACGTACCTAATGTGCCGGAAAAAAAATTAGTGTCTGGAAGTCATTGGCCTTTTTCAGTGTGACATGACTATTGGGAAGTGATGGCTGGTGACATTTTGAATGTAGGAAGTGAAACAAGTAAAATAAGGATATCTCCCTGGCAAGTTGCAGCAGGAAATGGTGCACATGTTGTACCGTAAGTAAAAATATAGTAGGTAAGACGCAGTCTCCTCGCTTTGCTCAAATAATTGAGCTGTTACTCTGGTGCTTTACACAGATTACTTTTTATGTGGTTGCCCCTCCGTTGGACAAGCAGGTCTTGTCCCAAGCTTCTGCATGGGACAGCCACCCCATTTCTTAAATCGTCTTGTGTCTTGTCTGTGTATCATGTTTGGTCTCTGTGTGCTGCTAGAGACGAGATGAAAATCAGAAGTGTGATGTTAATTGAACATTTCTCTGAATCTGTGATAGTATTGGTGAAACACTTAAGTGTAGCACAGTCAACCCCAAAATGCTTTGAACAGTTGAGAAAAACTTCCACATGAGCATGAGATGTTTCACTTGTATTGCAGGAAAGGGGCGATTATGTATAAACCCTCTGTTGTCAAGTGAGTCATCAGCAATATTAATGTGATGTGTAGCATCTAGTTGCATCTTGCACCCTGTTAGAGGTCATAAGATTATCAGAAAATTATTACAGGATGTGTATGTTTTATGCTATGTGACTTGTACAATGCTGTGAAATCAAAAAGAGGATTTTGTTGTCTAGGGAAACAACCAAATCTGTGATAATCCAAGCATGTAGTAAGTCATAAGAAATCACTGCATCTAAAAACTTTCTGACAACCAAAGGTGAACTTGTCCTCAGATGAATTTAGGGTTGTTTCCTTTGCCTTCCTCCTGTATGTCACTTAACCGTGGCTGCAGGATAGTGCATCTACTTGTATTAAAGAGCGGGTGAGGGATAGGGAAGGCAATATCAGATGTCTTTGATATCATCAAGTGTCCTTGCCCTGAGAGAAAACCAATTCTAGGCTTTTAGTGAGACTGTACTTTTAAGCCATGATTTGAATACATGGGGCACTGTGTTGCATTGTGAATTTGAGCCCTCTGCCCTGATGCCTAGGAAGCATCTCCGACTTAGTACTCCAAAATAACACTCAATAGTGAAGTGTTACTGGACTTGTCCTCTACACCTTAACGTGAGAGGAAGCATTGGACGGAATCCAGAACAGAAACGCAGAATTAAGTTTCAAGTAGATAATTAATTCACTTTGTTATTTTCCTCATTTCCCCAAAAGACTGAGAGTCATCACGCAAAACAGACACTCCCAAGATTCAAGGAGGCAATGAAAGTCTACAGCAGAGCTCCTTCAGAAATACTGCACCTGTTTTTCTTCTTAGTTGTATAATCCAAATAATTGTCTTTGTTCTGTAATACAGTAAAATTGATTTATCCTCTCCTTAAATCTCTTCTGGTTGGCACTCTCAAGGTGATCTGTGATACTGGGCATGCCATTCCACAGACCATGGTGAATCTGCCTGGGCAGATCTGGTGGTCCGACTTGCCTTTGGAGAGGGACGTTTTTTGAGGCATTTAAGTGTTAGTCTGTGTTCCCCACTCCAGTGCTAGAGGAGGTTTGGGGTGATTCTTCCCCAATATATCTCTCTAGCTTCTAGCAATCTGCATTTGAGGCATTTCCTGAGCCAAAGGCTTCATCTGAACCATCACATTTGATCGCCACTGATAGACCTGCCCTCCATGAATTTATCTAATCACATTTGGAGCCATTTATACTTTTGACCTCCACAGAAATCTATGGCAGTTTAATTCCACAATTCAAGTGTGTGTTGTCTGAAAAATAATTTCTTTCATTTGTTTTAAACCTGCTGCTTGATCATTTTACTGGCTGCCTCCTAGTTTGTGTGGTATAAAAAATAATGAATAATCATCCCCTATTCAAATTCTGTATGCCATTCATGGCTTTAAAGCTTTTTATCATATTCATCCTTAGTCATATCTTTTCCAAGCTGCAGAGATCTCAACTATTTATTTCTTTCTCATCTGGAAGCTGTTTTTTACCTCTCAACAAACAGCATTGCAACATTATTGTCATTTTCTCTAGTTCTGTTATGTCCTTTTCAAGGTGGAAGAACCATAATTGTGCATAGTATTCTAGACGTGCACTCTCCATTGATTTATACAGTAGCATATTTAGGACTTCTTAATTCCTTCTTGATCATAGTTCCTTCATGATAGCTGCATCCCTGGTTTAATTTCACAGCCAAAGAATAGAGAGGGGTGTATTTGGAAAGTTGTGGTCTAACACAATCCAGTGGAGTCAGAAGAAGCCGTGTTCCCCAGAATTGCAGATCTGTAGCTCAAATCATGATTTATCATTTTCTTTGCTACGGTCTCCATCCATCACCCTTCATTTCACATTCTAATGCTCTCGTTTCTTCAGTGTCATGAATTGCTCATCTAGAAAACTTACTAATGGAAGATGTCAGACATAGGGGTGGATTCTGCTTCTCTGTTACTTAGAGAAATTAACTCCTGGATGCCTTGCATTTCTGAGCTGTTTGTTTTCACTTAGGATGCTGTGTTTTTAAAGAGTTATTGCTTAATAATACCAGGTTGCTCTAATGTAGAAGGCCAAGTGTCCAGGATTTGCTTTATCATATCAATTTAGTGCAACCTGCATCTCCTCAGTAAAGACCGCTTTCCTCCCTTTTTAAGAGGTACCGAGCAGTGAGTATGAGAAAAATTACATTCCTGAGTTATTTTGTGGCATGAGCCACGTTGCATGAGTGCACATTCTAATTCAAGATGATTTTGTCATTCCCATTGGCATTTGGAGGGTTTCAGAGCACTCAAGCTTTGCCAGCCCTCCTACCCACAAAAGGTAATGTTTGAGTTGAATGTTCAAGGAACATGAGTTTTGAATAGTGCGTTGAATTGCTAAGTTCAGAATGTTATTTGTTTTCATATTGGAAATTGCATCCACATCCAAACCCTTTTCTTTCCTCTGCCACTTTCTCCCCCACCCCAAACTCCATGTCCTACTGAACTGTTTGATAATCCCTTGTGCCACTGTTCTCGTCTTGGGAAAACATGATCTTGGGGAATGTCTTCTCAGGAAGACATTGTTGGGAACCTGCCATAGAAGCAGAGCAGGAGAGATGTGAGTGGGAGAGGGTGGCTGTGTCAGGGTCAGCTCAAGGGCTGCACAGTTGCGGCTGTGTAAGAAAACTCCAGCTAACAGAAGGGTGAACTCACAAAACAGAACGCAAAGCTTCCCAGAAGAGCAAAGGAAAAATGCTGTATCTTGAACAATTATTATTATGACTGAGTCCTGTCCTGGAGCTCTAGCAGAAAGTTTTGGCCCAGTTCTGCTACTCCTGGAAGTCTTCTCTGTGCTACCTGCCTTCCTCCCACAGCCCTTTTTGTGGTGGCTCCGTTTCTCCATCCCTGTTCCCAAACCAGCCCCCTCTTTTCACTGCATCCCCTTTCTGCTGCCAGTGACTCTGGAGAGGCACGGTCGCAAGACAAAAGTCCCATCCCTCTGCAGGGATACAGTTTGAAACCTACCACACTGGCACAGTACACTTGCATGTAGAACAAGAACAGGCTATGGAAAGCATTCACTTTCTACTTTAAAGTAGATGGAGATTTTTGCAGCCAGCCTGCTGACAACTTGTGCTTGGAGGAAACAGGAGGAAAACCAGATGTATCAAATTATGGGCTGAAAGTTCTTCGCATAGGTCTGCTCAAGATTTGCTGTCACCCAGCGCGAAGACATGGTGTCTGGCCAGGGACCACGGCAGTGAGTCTGCGGGATGTTTTTAGTCCCTGGTGGTGTAATGTCCCTTGCAGTGCTGAAAGAAAACCTGGCTGGCTGTGTAAAGAGACACCTGAACTTTTTGCCACCTTGAATACTGTGCTTATACTATCCTTTCTCATCCCCTCTGAGCCCTCACCTGTGCTGAGGTTCTTAGAGCTATGCTTTTTCCAGGTGTCTGGGAAAGTGTTTTGGCCCAAGGACCTGTACGTGCTGTTGTATAGTATCCTCTGTGATGCACGTGTTAGAATATCTCCACCTTCCACACCTCACAAAGCCCAAATGCGTAACTCTTTGCACTTAACTTTCTTCTTCTTCCCCTCCCCGTGCTGACAGCAATGCACAAGTGATGCATTAAGGATGCATGTGAACTCTTGAGTCATGGCTGTCTGAAATTTCAGCCCTTATGAGAGACACCAGACCGTGGAAGCCACAATTTTTATTGTGCCCTAAGGTTGTTGCGAGTGAATCATCAGAATAGTATGATTCAGCTGTAGCCATAACATTGTTTTTTCTCTAGTGCTACGAGCATGGAACTGCGGAATGGATATGCTCTAAGTTCTGGTTGCAGGTGCTGCGTGATCCCTTTAATGCACGAACTGTAATGGTTCTTATTTCTAGTGGATCTAATCACTAGTGCATGACTCTTCTTCTCAGGCTAGGCTTCATTCGCGAACAAACGGTAACATAAGGACTTTGCTCATCGGTCTGGGTCTGTCTCTTGTTTAGATACGCCTCCCAGCGTCCCCATGCTTTTTTAGATCTTTCCTATCAGAACATATATGGGGCCTAATGCAGAAGCATTGGGAAGCCTGTATTGACACGTCACACAACCATCTCTGACAGACACCAGCCAAATGTGTTCAGACAGTCCGTGCTGCAGGTTTTTTGCTTGTCTTGTTTCAAAATGACTATCACTTGTGCTTCACCAGTGCAGGCCGCAAGACCGTAACTGCATAAACAAACTGCATCAGGGAGGAAGAGGTGCCTGACAGAGGCGCTGATTAAGATGAAGGACTAGGTAGTTCTAAAGACTTGATTTCTTGGTGTCGCTCAGGTTAGGTTTGTCAGATTGTCGATATGTACAGGGTGATTCACTCATGAGATGTTAATTCTGTGCCTGGCTCACAGGCTAACAGCATACTCGCCTCAATTCTTACCATGATGACAAAGAATCTTCCCTTCCTGTTCCTACTTATAAAATGTGTCGTACTTGTCAAATTATGGAATTAAACCTTCCATTTCAAACCAGAGGGTAGCTGCAAAAATCCTGAGGAAATGTCTATGGGGTAATTTTTTTCCCCTTCTGGATTTTCTTTATATGGTTTCTTTTTTGTTTCTTCCCTGCTCCCTTCTCCTTTGTAACTTCTGAGAGCAAGACAATACCTCTGTGGACATGTTTCAAACCAGTGAACAGGTTTCATCTCAGGGCTCCTCCTGTGCTTTCCACACACAGTTCTGCAATCTTGTCTTCAGACCTGGGCTTACACGATAATTTGCGCCTTCTGCTCTGCATCTCCTGCCATGAATCAGCTTTAGTACTGTTCATTATTTCTGTGACTGTCAAGAAACGAGATGGAAGTCGCCTCTTTAGATCTTCTCTTTCTCTCCCTCAGTATTGGACATGACAAATAAATGAAGATCTCTTCTGCAGAAAGTTTACAGAAGTCCAGAGGGAGAGAGATGCTGTGGAAGGTGATGGTTTGCGTGGTTGCACTGGCTAGAGGGCTCATTGCTTGCCTCCCTTTAGGTGGTGGAGTATTGGGCAGGATTTGCTCACAGTACCGTGCGAGCAGGTATTCGTGGAGAGCTGTCGTGGAGCGGGGGCAGGTGAAATGAAGCAGGAGGCAGAGCAAAGGGAGAGGAAATCTTCAGAGGAAACACTGGAAGAAGCTGAGGATAGGAATGGCATTAGCAAGTCTTCAGCACTTGGGTTTGTTCAGCTAGCTCTTGCTTACCAGGTCTCCATCGCTTCCCTGAAGTCACACGGCTAGAGAGCAAGGGTAGAACCATGCAGACCTTGACGGCCACGTAACTGATAGGAGAGTTGCAATCATTTGCCTGCTGTCCACTGATTTCCAAATGTCATTAAAGAACCTTCATTTTTCTTTTACGTTTCATGTTTCTTGCCCTTTCTGCTACTCCTTTACAAAGAAATAACCGGACAAAATCCCATTTTTTACCAGAGTCTACCAAATCCTCTATGAGTTGCTTCATGTTGGAGTGCATTTTCGTAGTGTTCCCACTCCTTAATGCCCAATTTTTGTGTTTGGTCTTACATAATGCCTTTCAAAGACATCCTGAGGACAAAATCTAATGGCCGGCTTCTTCTAAAAGATTGCTCTAAGCTTGGCAGGACCTCAGCTTGTGGAGTAGAATAGGACATGAGTGTAACACAATGTCTGGGCAGTACTTACAGGGCAAGCAATTAAACTACAACAACAGTGACCCCTGAAATGCAGTGTCCTGGCATACAGTATATTTTTTTGTGTAAAGGTTTATATTGCTTTCTCAGGAACTAGTTTGGGAGTTTTTTCACATCACAATCTGGATGTAATTGGTGCATGCTGCAGATTTATTCCTCCGACAGGTCAAAGAACCAGTGTATTTCATTGCGAAGCTGAGCAGGGCTTTTATTTTCTCAAATTATATTTCTATCAAATATTCATTTGTCTGTTTCATGGTCCACAGAGGATTTGGACCATTTGGTGCTTGCAGCAAGTGGATTTACCCAATGGGTTTGCTCTTCCTCCAGCTTCTCCTTTAGCGATCGTTGTTGCCAGTGGAGGAGTGGTTTGAGTGTTGGCATTAGTGTTTCATTCATCTAGCCATGGCTTTTCCCCCCTGGGATGAAAATGCATTAGGAACCATCTCAGCAGATGGTTTGGAAGCTCTTAGTATTGCGGCAGTCTGGGGTCTAGCAGCAGTTCCTTTATTTGCTCTGTTTTCAAAGAGTTGTAGGCTTCTGGTGCGAGCAGTTTATATGGAACTTGAACTTGATAGCCTGTGGATCAATAAAGGGTACAGGACTGTATACAGTCAAAGAGAAAGTATCCTCTAGGAGAACTTTAAGGATGCAAGAGAAAGTGTGCAAAAATATGAACATGCATATCATCAGTTTTTGCAGAGAAATCCTATTTCTTCTTTTTGCTGCATTTGCATTACAATATTATATTTAATAATACTATAACAATAGTTCTCAAATAATACACTGTAATGGAATATGATAATTTGTATGCAAGTTTAGAAACATTTGTAGGATTTTAATTTTCTTGCTCTTGGTTTCCATGTTTTCATTATCACAGTGTGTCTGAATTAGGCATCTTACAGATGTTCTCAGTAAATCATTTACACCAATAATTTTGCAAGTAACTTTGTTAGACATGTTCTTTCCCGGAGCTGAGGCAGCTAATGATGAACGTGATTTGACCATTTGTACATATGCCGAAAGCAGTACTCCTTAGCTGTAATTTAGGGACGAAGGTAAATAAATTGGGACTTAAATTATCTGCAATCTTGCATTAACCCTATGTGTGATTCAACGTTCCTGCGTCCCCCCAGGGAAATGAACTCAATCTGTGGTCTGTTGAGGTCAGGCTGCTTATACTAAAATTCAAATGGTGTTCTGTAACTGCAGTTACTGCTCATACATAGGTGACCTTGGCAACATTTTTTATAATGTGAGTATGTTTAGGGAGAGGGATGGGAAGTAATTACTTTGCCATTTGCTCATTTAAACCCACATCTTCTAGTAATGTCCGGTGAGGAAGTGGTGGGGGAGGGGGAGAAGATCTCAAAAGAAATTATCATCTTGATCATACCCTGCTATCTAAGACTCTACCTTAAGCACTCGTGGAGAAAATAGGAGAAACAGATGCAAGTCCATCCTTTCAGGTCAGAAGGCCTTCCACCCCTTAAGAAAGCTCCTTTCCTGACAAGCTAGAGAGCGTTTTGAGGCCGATGCCCTTAGTCGTGCTTTTCGCAGTCTTGTGAAGGTACTGATGGAAACCCTGAGCCTGATGACGAGAATGCTGACCTGGCAGGGAGAGCGCTTTAATTCCACTTCTTGCTCCTCTGCATGGTTAATTAAAGAAAACACTAAAAGAAGCCTATCCCAAAATACAGAATAGCCTAAGTACACAGTACTCCGCAAGCAATTTGGAGATAAAAATTTGAATCTTAGGGCCATTAAGACTAGTTTTCTTCTGTCCTTGGTGAATGCTCTCACCTCTGAGCTATTACGTGAAAACTGAATGCACCACCGGTTTTGTGAAACCAACCATTCATTTTCGTAAGTTTGTTGGGGCTTTTTTCCTACTAACAAGCACTATAAAGGACATGTTTTGTTCTGGGTAAACTAGAATGTTTCCTGTTGAGCAAAGCAATGGTTTCCAGTTGCCTCTTTTCTGTGCTGAAGAATTTTAAAATGAACTTGATTTGAAGCAGGTCTTCATCTCAGTTTAATATCTTTTCATAAAACGTCCATTTCAACACACTTGCGGTGGTAATAATAATAATTTGATTGAATAGCTTGGGACCAGTTCTACTGCATGCCCTGGCCCGGTGCTTTTCAGTCTGTGAGGCCAGAACAGTTAGGAGGCTCTGGATTACTTTTATGGGTCTACAAAACAACTATACTAAATCTGCAAAATTTCTGAAAGATCGGGATCTCTATTAGAAAGCCATTCTGGGCCCACAGATTGAATTCATGGAAAACCACAGCTCAAGTCTGATCCAGCAAAGCGCATAGACACCTGCTTCATTTTAAGGAATATGCAGTGTCCCATGGACTTTTATGAGTCTCATGGTTTTATGAAGCATTTTTCAGGACTGAGGTAGAGCACTCGGGGCAGGACAAAATCAACTCCTTAATGAGCTTACCAGAAAACCCCACAGGCGTACTCAGCATGTGCTTTTTAAACATGTATAATTGGGTCAAATGAAAACTAATTCCCATTGGAGTCAGGCCATGCCCGAGGAACCCTTCCGGGATTATTCTTTGAAATCCTTCAGGCAGAAATATTTCCATGCCAATTTTGATTTCAAAACCTTTTGACTGTGGAGCTGTTCAAGAATAAGCTAACAAGAATTCTTCTTCTATGAGAATTTTTCCTGTTTTCCATATCCCTCCCCTACCATCCTTCTCCCTCTTGCTTTCCTCACTGCCTCTCAGCATACTAGAAAAGGTCAGAAGCAATTGGATCAAATGTCCCGGGAAACGAGTGTCTTTGAAGAGACTGCAGGCCTGCAGAATTTGAATATGAGAGGTTAATATTTTGAGGAATTGTTAGGTCCTGGAAATAGAGCTTTCTAATGAAAAATCACCTTTGAACCTTACATCTAGCTATTTTAGGTTAAAGAAAAATAAGTCTTTTTATTGGGGAAAAAAAAAAGGCTTGCAACCGAAGGTATCTTCTCCGCCCTTTGCTGTCTGGGTAATATATTTGGGCTGTTTTTCCATCCCTTGATACATATTCTACAGACACCATGAAATGTAAGGAAGAGACAAATGAATTAGCAGTCTCGGAGGGCTGTCAAAATGCAAAAAAGTTATAAATTAAAGACAGACTTAGCCTGCGTCGGTGTGTCTGGATTTGTGAATGAATTGACACATGGCTGTGCTTGCTCTCTGAAGCAAGAGCTGCTGAATCTCTACAGCTACTGACCTGACCCTCCCTCACCAGAAATGCCAGGTCTTTTCTTTAATTGATCGTGCATAATAGATGCTGTATCGCTGTTGAAGTGTACATCATTCTTATCTGCCGGTAAGGCTTGCAAAGCTGTTAGTCTATTTACTTATCGATATAATCTGAGACTTCACCGGTTCCTTCGCACGTGTTAGCATATGCTTTCTCCTTGATATCCCAGTTGGATTTGTCTACGTTGGAGACTAAGCGTCTTCACTTTTGCTATAGCTCGTTTAAAAACGTGCAGGCAGTCAAGCTGCAAAGCAGCTAGTTAGCTTTGTAAGTGGCAGGGGAAGCTTGCATATCCCAGTGCTGTACCTTAAATCTGGAAGAGAGCCATTCTGACTTGGCTTACACGTTTCACTGTCAGGTGTTGGCCTTTTCAGTAGTAGCAGCATTCCTCCTCTTAACGGAGAGATGCAAGCTGAGAAACCCTCCAGCACTTAGACACGGGCTTTAACTCCAAGCGTTGGTGCATTTCATTTTGATCTTGGCTCTCTGATTTCCAAAAGTTCCACTTTACTTTGAGATCTTTCGGTTGTTTAAGAGCTGACACATGATGTGATACTTCTCATAGAAAATTAGGGAGCACTTGCCAGAGGACGATGTTAGCCTTCTCTGGTATGAGTCCTTTAATGTGTAGTCTCTGCTAAATGGATCTCCTCTGGGATATTTTTCATTCTTGACAGTGAAAACAGACTTAATCTATTGGGAACAAAGGGGAATTATTTCTCGCTTTTGGGAAGGGAGGTCTTTCTTCATTTAGGGCTGCTGTGCAGAACAGCTAGATTTCATCTCTGGCTGAACTCCTGTCTTCACATTCCTGTAGGGATACCTGCAGGCAAGGAGGGTTTAACTTCCAGCCATTGACAGGAGAACACAGCTAATGTCATAGACCTTCTCTAGCTGTAGCTTCTGTGTTTTCCCTTCCTCACATAATACATAGTTGTCTCTTTGTCTGTGCTGGACTGTGCCAGCAGGGGACTTGATACCGTCCAGCGAAGGGTACAAAAATGATGATACCTTTTTTTATTTTAAATGGATTAGTTTAAGCTTTCTGGCTTGCCTGTCTTTTTTTTTTTTTTTTTTTTTCTTCCAGGCAGTGCTTCTATAAGGAAAAATAAGTGCTCAGGATGGCAGCTGCAGGGGGTAGATCGGTCACCACGCTCCAAGCAACCCCTTGGAGCTGAATTCTGCCGTAGGGGCAGGCTCCTGGTCATGCAGAGCCCATTAAAATGAAGAGAGCCCCCCTGAGTTTGCATAGCCGAGGGCAGGGTTTGGCCTGCAGCATACAAGCAGGCTGCTGGGGAGTGCAAGTCTTGGGCTTTTCCCATCAGGCAGCAGCCCTGATGTTCGGCGAATTTGTAGATGAGGTAGACTGCAGTTTAGCCTAATGCACGCTGGTGCTTTGGGAGGGCCCAGAGCTTTAGAGGTTTGCTGCATTTAAACAAATTAACATAGTCATGGTAGCAAATGGCTGTGATTTTTCCTAAAGATGAACAAACTGTGGGTCTAATGGGGACCTGCTATTTCTCAGAAATGAAAATGCTGCTTCTCTAAATGAGGCCAGGGAGGATTTTTCTTGCTCAAACTGGCCTCAGTTCAGGTGCTGCTGAAAGGTCAGCCCTCCAATCCTTTCTTAAGATTCTTTTTCTTGTCACAGTGAATAAGTCTTATCCCAGACACCTAGTAACACCTAAGAATGATGGTTTTAGCTGTGTCTTATCCAGCACAGTTAAACTGGAGATCTGTATGTATCTGCTGTAGCGTTTGTGGAGTTCATCAGAACAAACCAGAATTGACGACATCTTTATGGAGGAAAAAAAGAAAAAAGGAAATCAATTGGTCCTAGTGTCAGGGCTGATCAGATGTACAAAGAAGGAAAGCGTTGCCAGACAGTATCTGGGGCTGGATAATTCGCATCAAAATACTCCCTGTGTCAGAATCAAATAGTCTCTGTGATAAGAAAATAATTTTCGCCCAGTCGAGAGGATATTGAGTACCAAGATTTTTACATCCTCTTAGAAACTTGAAAGCAGCCCTTGTGTCCCTATCAGTGCTGGTTGTTTATTTTTTTCCACTGGACAAACATTGATTTTTCTTACTGCCAAACTCTGCATTTCTAATGGAGCTTGAAATTAACATGATTTTTTTGTGGTTGTTGTTGTTGTTTACCTCCTTGTTTGCACACCAACAGCCTAAATGATGTTGGCACAGCTTGAGGAATGAGGTTTCTTAAAGTTTTAGTTGAATGCTGTCCTGGTTTCGGCTGGGACAGAGTTGATTTTCTTTCTAGTAGCTGGTATAGTGTTATGATTTGGGTTCAGTATGAGAAGAATGTTGATAACACACTGATGTTTTCAGTTGCTGCTAAGTAGTGTTTAGCCGAAAGGCAAGGATTTTCCAGCTTCTCATGCCCAGCCAGCAAGAAGGCTGGAGGGGCACGAGAAGCTGGGAGGGGACACAGCCAGGACAGCTGACCCCAACTGGGCAAAGGGGTATTCCATACCATGTGACGTCATGCCCAGTATATAAACTGGGAGGAGTTGGCCTGGGAGGTGCGGATCGCTGCTCGGGAACTAACTGGGCATTGGTCAGCAAATGGTGAGCAATTGCATTGTGCATCACTTGTTTTGTATATTCCAATTCTATTATTATTATTATTATTATTATTATTATTATTATTATTATTGACATTTTATTATTATTATCACCATTTATTATTATCTTTGTCATTATTATCATTATTATTTTCTTCCTTTCTGTCCTATTAAACTGTCTTTATGTCAATCCATGGGTTTTACTTTTTTTCCCCCTCGGTTCTCTCCCCCGTCCCACTGGGTGGGGGGGAAGTGGCAAGTGGCTGCGTGGTGCTTAGTTGCCGACTGGGGTTAAACCACAGCCATGCAGCAGGGAAAGCACAACGCATCTGTTTCTCCAGGCACTACACAAGTAATGACCACCACATGGTATCGAGGGGTGGGTTTATGTATCTGTAGCACTGATTGAAAGGCTTGGGAAAGCTTGCATTTGTTTAAGATATTCGGGATCCAGAGGGCATTCTTTATCACACTCTGCTGGGGTGATGATTTCAGTGTGCTGCACATACACCCTTGAGGAAGCGGCTGCTGCAGTATCCTGTAATTCTGCTCCAAGAACCTATTCCCGTGTTTTGGTGGAACCTTTTGTGAGGTCTGCAAATTAATCAGAGATTTCTTGGTTCAGAGAGGTTGGCACTTAAGCTGAGAGAAGAAGTGTTCCTAAAACCTTCTTACATGTCAGATTCACTGTCCCTCCTGACCTTATCAATCGGGATGCTGAATTGGGGTGCTACCCTTGTACAAAGCCTTAGTCGATACAGTAATCCGCTCTTGTCTGGCTAACTTTAGCAGTTTCAACTGGCTATAAATTACAGCATGCACCTCGTACAGTAATTTGAAAATCTAAATGTCTAAGTATTCTTTTGAAACTTTGCCGCTATCCTTTGGTCCCAGTGCCAGTTCCCCTTAATCCTGTCAAATACACTTGGAAGAATCCTTGTACTCAGAGATAATGGTCTTATGATATGGCTGAATTTCCTTGCTGTAAGTATGAATAGATAATAATAGCAACAGATTTCTCTTTTCCTTTGACGTTCGCACAACAGGTTAAAAAAAAAAAGGGAATTTTAAAGCCCTGTAATTAGAAATAACTAAAGATAAGATACCCCTGAGTCCTTGCACTCAGGACCTTTTGGTAATGCGGGTGATTTGAGAGAGCTTTTCACCTCTCCACGACGAGAAAGGCTATGATTAAATCCCAACTCTGCTCTCAGCAATTTGGATCCATATGGGCCTAGTCTCATTTTCTCAACCATCTGCCAAGAATAAGATGTGATCTTTGGCAAGAGTCTGTGCTCCCATGTATTGAGAGCGGGAGATACACACCACAGAACCATTCTGTATCAAACCTGACTGGCAAAGTGTCCTGAATATTAGGTCAGCAATTTTCCATCAAATTGCTATCAGTTATTGTTGATACAGAATGAAGGTCGTTAATTAAGCAGAAAGGATTTGGGCAGTTCAGGGTCAAGACTTGAGCAGTTCTTACTCAGTGAGTAAGAGCCTGCTATCAACGTCCTTGTTAGCTATTGCAGCTGGAAATTCTTTTAAAATTAATGCGTTAATGTACTGTTCTACTTAGGAAAATGACTGTGTAGGAATGTGACACTGTACATTCTGTATTTATTTTCACTTGCTGACTTACAAACTAAAATCTGTTCACCTTCCAACTCCAGCAATGATTTTTCTTTCTGCCAGAGGCACAGACTTCACCTGGGATCTGGAAAAATCAGTCTATGGCATCTTTATCACCAGTGATGATGTATGGAGCAGCCATAAGGCAGGACTCAAGGCATGTGTTCTGGAAGCGCAGAGCATACTTGTTGGTGCTGCACTCCAGGCTCCAATCTTGTTCTCCTCTCTGTTGAGCCAAAAGAGGTGAAAATTCATGCACATTGATCAAGTTAGTGGTTTAAAAGGTGAGGAGGGGCAGGGAGCAGAGATGGTGGATAAGGTCACCACGTTGCCGCGGTGCCTTTTCTTGCTCATTCCCTTCAGTTTTGTCTGTGTTGAAGCCCCCAAGGGTGAGGTTATGCACTAGGATAGCATCACGGTCATGTGGGAGAAAGCCAAGAGATTTGTACTTTAGGAAAGAGAGTTTGGAGGAACTCATCTGGGGGTAAGTGAGCAGTTTTCCATCAGTGAGATAAAGGTGTTAATGAACCAGCACCTTTGTTCGGTCAGGTTTATTGCAAGCCAGGGTTGGAAACTTTTTTTTCAAGGTCTTTTGCATCTCTTGGCTGGGATGCTGTGGGGCTTGACTCAGCAGCATTCAGTGGCATTCCCTGCACTGTGTTTTACTCCTATTCATTTCTGCTTTTAAGATTGAAATGTCGTATTAGATTAAGAGCTCTACAGATGTCAACAGCGTGAAAGGCTTCCCTTTCACTTTAGCAGGAGTGGGGACTGAGGTACTGCATTGCTGAGGGCGTCTGATGGAGTTTCGCTAATAAGATCTGATTTCATGAGGTTTGCATCCTATTAAGGCAAGTAGGGATCAGGCCTGCGAGCGTGATAGAAAAGTGCAAACACAGTAGAAAGGCTCTTATGAATATTAATAGGCCATGAAACAATACAAGGCGAAAATGGTGATGAGGTGGGGGGGGCAAGCAACTGCTATCTGGTGTAGCACAATGGCCTCCCTTTCACCGTGCTTCCCCCGCCATCTGCCTGCAGCCTGTCACTTGCAAACCCTGACAGATTCGGGGATGGGGCTTGGGAACCTGATAGCTTCCCTGATCTGCAACTCACAGCCTCTGTGTGGGTACGAGTGCAACTGAAGTATCTGATCCCTATGCATCAGTCGTCAATCTTCCCTAGCAGTCCTGCCCAGGTGCAAGCCAAGATCAGCTCTCCAACTATCCAAAGAGTTGTTTTTAAAAGTAGCTTAGCTTATCCTTAATAATCCCCTTCATGGGTGAGATATCATCCATGTCAATGATTTATATGCATCTCTAACCTCAGTATTAAACATCAGCTGGTAAAGCTCCTGTATTTCCCTGCGGTTCTGGGACTGGCTCACAGCCACGGCTACGGCTCCCTCCTCGTGGATTGCTTCCCCTGCTGTAGCTCAGGAAATTGCTGGTTGTGTTTTGCACGATCTCTCCTGCGATGCACCAGCTTTGGTGCTTGCCTGCAGTAGTTTCACAGAGAAGTCAATTCATGCCTGCCTGTTACCGTCCGTTGTAGTTTGCTCTTCTTACCTACCTCGCTAAGAATTGCCCTCCTTTGTGCATCTTTAGCTTCTGAAATGATAGGCAAACACGAACCATCCCAGCATCCCACAACAGACCTGCCCGTATTCCCGTTTTATGGACCGAGAAAGAGAAGCAAAGGAAATTAACATCAACAGACAGGTCGGCCAAGTTGGGACTAAATCTTCTGCTTCTGTAAGCGTGCAGCCCTTTGACATCCCCCTGCCCAGCCGCCACTGCCAGGGCAGGCGCTCCTGGATTTCTTCATGTAGCGCACGCAAGACCTCTGGCTACAGGAATTCATGGCATGTACTGGCCTTCCAATTTGTTCGCATTTCATTTCTTACAATGCTCATCTCTCTACAGAAGTGTTTGAAAATCCCCAAGACATTGATTATCTTTCTTTACACACATTTCTTTATCAACTGAATTATTTAGTAAAGAGGTATGTTCATAATTTATTGATATAATTTGAGGCGTAATCTTACTCCTTTTCCCTTAGCACTTGTTTAAAGAAAACAACATTTCTGTCTGTGTTGCTTTGGTTTGTTTTCCTTTCATTCATCCCTGAACTTCTAAGCATCTTACTGCTTTTTTTGTGGGAGGAAACTGAGTTGTGGAGGTTAAGTGATTTGCTGCCATTCATAGAAGGGAGCAGCAGTCGACGAGAAACAACATCTAGGTATCGCGCCTGCTACTCCAGTGCCAGCCACACCGAAACGGTGTCAGGCAACGCGTGGGCCAGTAGTGCTGTCCTTCCATTTGTTAGCAAACTGCCTGTGGTGGAGCTTTTTTTAAGTAGGCCCTACCTAAAGTGATGTTTTCAATTTCTTGGTAATGGTTTCATGGCTTGAACTGATTCTCTTGCTTCGCTGCTTTCTTCCACCGTCTTTGCTGTTACTCTTAGTTGCTTTCTGCCTCAGTTTCCCATCTGTTAACTGGGGCTAGCTGCATCAGCTCATTTCACAGCAAAGGTGGATACATCAGGGCCTTAAAGGGGTTCTCGCATTGTGAGAGTATAGAAGCTGGTAAACCAAGGTAGCCCTCTTCAGGAAGATGGCTTTGTATTAATAGTCTGGAGAAAATCTCCTTAGGAAAATGGGGCCCGGGCAGGTTTGACTGAAGCGCCTAAAGCTTGTCGAAGAAGTGAGTAATGGTAACTTAATTAAACTGCCCTTCTCTTGGTTTTTCTGCTCTTTGGTAGAGAAGCAAGAAGCCAAATCCCACTGCTGTGCTGTCATCTCTGGCCGCTGGTTGGTGAGAGAGGTGTTTTATGCTTGGCCTCTTCAGGGGAAGGCAGCTTGTTTGCATTGTATTTGTGGCATAATTACTAATGGTACAGATCATTTTTATTAGCCAAGCTGTCTACATTAAAATGATAGATTTTTTTATACTATTAAGAACATCCAAGGGAGTCTCTGCAGTGGCAGGAGAAAGATGATAATTTTTCGTTTAGCTTTAAGAGCAGATGGTTACAGAAACATTCTGTGTAAATAAATTAAGGAGAAGCCACCCTCGCTAATAGTTAAGTAAACAGGTTTGGAAACAGCCGGCTCAGGACCAGGCTTTTCTGTTCTCTTCCTTTCCTGCAAGAGCTTCGTTCTGCTCTTTAGCTTACAGCCCCATATGGATAGGGCGTTAATTAAACCAATTTGCTTTTGGCCCAAAGTCATCTAAAACAACTTGAGCCCTGCTGGAGCAAGACTCGCACTCACAGGCAGCTTTTGTGAGCACTAGAGAATACTTACCTAAGCTAAGCATTGGGCTGTAATCAATGTTATTGATAAGCATTTCCAAATGTCTTTTGTCATGGTAGCGAGGCAGTGAGCGATCTGAGAGAGGTATTACTAACGTTGTATTTTATAGCTGCATTCTGCAGTCTCTGGTGAGTGCTGTAGTCACAAGGCCATGCTGCCCTCGAGAATTTCGACTCAACAAAACAAGTAAATTAGAAGTGGAGAAATGAGAGGTAATTAGGGGAGGAAAGTCAGATTCTGTAGCATAAGGGCTGCAAACGCCTCAGCTGCGGTAGCTGGAGAAGAAAGTAGTGCTGCTTTTCCTACCATCCAAAAGCGAGCAAGAGGTGTCAGAAAGAGGAGATTGTGAAAAGCCTAGTCCTCGATGGGTTCACCAAATGAAAAACTGTAAGAGCCTTGAGGACAGAGAAAGTTACGCTTGATCTTCTTTGAGTGGTTCTCTCCTGCCCACCTGAGTTACCTTACCTACAGGAAGGTAGGCTGGTACGCGGAAAAAACCACTGTTGCACAGGACAGTCCCCTCATCTGTCCTCGCAACCAGACGGATGCAAAAACATCACCTGGGCAGTCGGCTTCTTCCCAAGGTCTCCAGTTGCACAGCCAGGATTCAGCATGCTTGCAAGAGGGTTTGGAGTCTCGGGCAGTAGCAGAACGTGATTTGTGCCCCGTATCAGAAGGAGATCACGTGCAGATGAAGTGGTGATTTTCTCAGTCGGTGGAGGCTGGAGCTGAAGGAGAACCACTCCTCTTCCTAGTCTGGAACAGATACTTGCCTGGGATGACTTGAGCAGTTTCTAGATTCCAGCGTAAATTTTCTGTTGGGTGTGGACGTACGAAAAGGCGTGATACGACACAGTTAGCATGTTACTAGTACTGGTAGCAACGCTTGGATATCGTGCAGTGAAAACTGATGACCGATAACCAAAATGATAGAAATGTAACAATTTTTAACAGTACCAGAAAAAAGACTATACACCTAAGGACTGATAACAAGAATGTCTGGTGTAAGCTGAGAGCTCATTAGGGGGTTGAGGGAAGAGAAGTGTTAGAGTACGTTACTTAATGAAAGAAATTACTGTACTCTGTCAATATACTGAAAACCAACTGCAGCCCTAGGTTGTATAAGGCAAGCTGTCCCTTTAGGGAGAAGGTAGTATACATGGCTTTGTCGGTTCTCTGCACACTACCAAACACCCATGTGCAAAAAAACCTGACATGAGACTGGCACATAGGTAGAGAGAAAGGCTTCTGGGATGGTGGGGGCAATGGAGAATCCATTGTATTCATGAGGACTAGAAGCGTGTGGCTTGTTTAATCTAGCAAAACAGAGCCTGAGAGGAGATACGAATGCTCTCTATAAATACATCAGAGGAGTAAACACCAGGGAGGGAGAAGAGCAATTTAAACTAAAAGACAACATTGGCACAAGAGGAAATGGGTATAAATGGCCCATGAATAAATTTAGGCTGCAAATTAAGTTTCTAAGCAAAAGACCAGTAAGATTTTAGATATCCAAGTAAGAGTACTAGGGTAAATAACCTAACTGTTTCTAAGATGGGATTTGATTACTTAATGAGAATTAAATAATGTGCTTAGCTGTGGTAAGCTGTGGCACCTCCGCTACCTTACCTGACAGTAGAGGACTGAATATGATTATCCTGTGGTTTTATATTCATATACAGGGGAAAATCAGCCTGAAAAAAAGCAGTCTCCGTATTTGCTATCTCCAGAGTCAGAGACCTCGTATGTGTAGCCTGTGTGCTTCACAATCATTTCTCCTATTTAATTCTTCATAATTAAAAAGAGTTCCTAAGTAAATGGCCAGCCCCTCAAAATTATGAACTTAAAGTAAAACTTGTATTTACCTAATCAGCTATGATAGGGTCCTAATTTATGAGGGCAGGCTGTTTTCTCAAGGCCTAGGACTGCTTAAGAGTTTGGAAATGCTCAGATGGAGGTGTTACCAGGTCTAAGGTCAAGACTAAAACTGTCATGTGTGCACAGTAAAAATTTTCCAGCCAACCTTAACTGCTGCTGATGTTTCACCACCCAAAGCCAGTGACAAGCCTGTTCTCAAGCAACATATATCTTCACCGCATCAGTGACTCTGGAAATTGAGAAGTGATCTGTGTGTGGTCTACCTTTCTCTTGTTTGATAGACTTATTTTTTTTCTCCCCTACTGTAGCATTTAAACCAAAGTCTGTGTGTCTCAAAGCAGCAAGGTACTTTAAAAGAAGTTTGCAGTGAAGAAAATTCTGTTGTTCACTAGAAGTAACTGCACCATGAACTCCATTGACCAGAATAAAATATGTAAGGTTTTGATATAAGTCATACACTTCAGTGAATGACAGAAGCGTGGACTGAGGTGATGTTTATGCCAACAAAAGATTTTTGTCTGCACAAACAACATTCATATACTACAGATTTAAGATTTTAACAACTGCAGACAGGTAATGCCTTACATTTCTTCTCTAAACCTCCTTGTTAACAAGTCCTTATCCAAGTGTCGTAGGCTAGGAATGAAGGTAGAAGGTTGGAAGGAGGTGAAGTGGAGTAAAATTTCGAAGCCTTTCAAAACTTCCTATTCCTTGGCTTTCTAGCGTGTGGGGCAGTTGGGGGTTAAGTGACTGAGCTGTGAATTTGCAGCCTTTTGCTGGCTGGATTTGCAAAACCGAAGGATTTTTGCTTTGATTAACGGGATAATTAGAGCTGTATCGTAAGCATAAGCTTCACTGAGGTTGCAAGTACTCATTTCTTACCTTGACCTCAAAGACTCACCGAGATCCTTAATGCTGTGCAGAGCAGACCCAGGGTGTCTATTTAAAGACCTCCTGTGCACTTAGCCAGTGCCTCTTTCCTGCCCTGCGTTAAGCTCCCCTTTGGCAATGGTGCAATTTCATAGCTCCTGGGTGGGTTTTTTTTCCAGGTTGCTGTCAGTCAGCTTAAAAAATTCTCACTGAGGTCATTAATGCAGTGAAGTTGTGTGAGCCGTGAGGGCAGGGTCAGGAAGCCGTGAGCCTCCGTGGCACCAGGGGACAGAGGAGAGGAGACCGGTGGCATTACAATGGGGCTGCTTAGATACCGCTCCCCCACGCTGACCCGACACCAGTCCCATATCTTTGTCCTCCCGTTCCCTCGGCTCCTCCTTTCACAGTGGAAATCAGTCCCACCAAGCGAGCCTAACTTGCAATAAAGTCTTCATAGTTAAGCTGCTGACTCCAGAGAAAAACTGAAATCCTCATCAATCATTTTGCCTATACGATATCTCTCAGTAGGCAAATTTTCTGCTGGCAGCATCCGCTGTCACTCTTGAATCTTTCTGCAAAGTGCTCATTTGGTAGCTCCATCCTATACGCTAAACTTGAGAGAATTTGGAGTCTCGCACCAGGCATCTGTGCCATTCTGGGTTTCCAGACTAAATTATTTACTTCATAAGACAAACTGATCAACTGTGATCCTTGAGCAGGGAAAGTGGGGGGCAGGAGGTATTGGACTATGCTAGGTCAGCAGGCTCAGAGAGGAATGGGGGGATCTCCCAGAAAATTAAATAGGTGGCACAGCACAGCTTGTTTAGCCTAAATCAACGTTAAATCAATCAACATTAAATCAACGCTGATTCTGCTTTTGCAGGTCCTGCATTGTAATTAAACATGAACTGAAGATGCTGAACCTGAAAGTTTGCAACCCGTGTTGAGATAGATGGTAAAGTAGTGGACACCTTCTGAAGTTTGTCAGGATATGTGACATTTCATCCAGGTGGTTACTGCTGTCCTGGCTGCTGAGAGAGCCGAGTATCTTGAAAATGTACAGTATTTTCTGAGATCAGGTTCAGCCTTCCTAGCCAAATTTTAGTATTTCCAGACCTAACCACTGCTTTTCCATTTCCCGCTGTTTATGGATGGAAAGTTGGTGTTCCAGAATCTATCATCTCAATGGAAGTTAATTCTCAGACGAGCTTCGTTTTCCATGGAGACCCTCGGTAGGTTATGGGGCAGAGGAGGCAGGTGAAGGTAGAAGCAAGTGGACTCCAGCGCTTGCCTGCGTCTGTGCAGCGGTTCAGTTGCTTTCCGGGCAATCAAGACCAGCTGGACTGAATACCTAGAAGTGCTCCTCCATACACGCCAGCTCTGTCTCGGTGCACTGGCTCCTGGGAAGCTCTGGTATGTAGAATCCAACCGTCATCAGGGCTTGCCATAAGGATAAGTTTGCGAGCAGACCATTTTTTGGCTCTTGCTGTAGCAGTCTCTGAAAAGAGCCCTTCTTTCTGTCTTTCCTCCACCTCCCTTTCAGAGACATGACCAATGTTTTCCACAAATGGAGAAGTTTACAGTTCCCCACACATCGCAGTCCCTGCCAGAAATTTTCTCTTAGTTGCCACAGCAACAACTTAACGAATTTTTAAAGCCCCTGCCACTGGCCGTGCCTCTGCCCTGTTTGTTCTTCCTGTGCATTTCCCCAGCACCGCGCAAGGCTGCAGAGGCAGTGACTGAGAGCTCTAATAACCCAGTAATGGATCCAATTATGGCCGTTAGTGCTTCTGTTGAGAATACATGAATAAGTAAATCCGTGCATAAGGATGAAAGAGCGTGTTTTTAAAGCTGCCTGAGCAGTCTCTGGGAGTGGTGGCCCCGTTGCTCTTGCCAAGCCCTGGTGGAGAACGGCAGCTGAGGACTCGGCAGCCGCTCAGCTCCCCTCAGGACCACGCAGGCCCACAGGCTCCCTGCGAGTTGTTATGTGGTCACTAGCTGGTGGCCGTTGACTTACAGGCATGGCCTCACACCACAAGCATTTGTTTGTGCTTGTTGCAGTTGCACTTCAGGTGCCTCTGTGGGGCACCTGGGTGCTGGGCTGTCTGCTGACAGAGCCTCTCTGTTGATGGCAGCCACACACACAATAAATAGTGCTCCACTTTCATTAGAAAGTGTCGCCATGTACGCATGGTTATGGGGGTTGTGGCTGGGAATGGACCGGGCAGCACAGAAAAAGCGCTAGCAAACTTTAGCAGGAAATGTTCCACTCTTTGAGTGCTGTTCCACCCGTGCAGGATGATCCTTGCATCCTCCTCACACCACCAGAAAATCTGTTACTTCCTCTAACTATCACCAGGTCTTCCTTCACCATCTACTGATGGCCCAGAGGCGTCCATCCGCACCCGGCTGTCACCCATGGGGACACACATCTGGCACAGAGGCATCCATCCTCACCCATGGGGACACACATCTGGCACAGAGGCATCCATCCTCACCCATGGGGACACACATCTGTGGTCTTCCATCATCCAGCAGTTGGTCAGACAGGGAAAGGTGCCGCCTCTTGTTCGCAGTGGTTTCCTTCCTTGTCTGCCTTTTCCTAGCTGATGCGTAGTGTGCTAGGAGGATAAATGTCTTTTGGACAGCATATGACAGATTTTGAGGAGGGGGAGTCCTGAACGTCAGCTGTCCCAGTGCTGGCTCCTCAGGTGTCAGGAGGGAGCTGGAGGGCAGGCATCTGAGCAGGGGAGGTTGGGTGCAGAAGACCTTTCAGCAAGCAGTGCCCTACACCTTCTCCTGTTCCCTGCGTATCTGTGGCAGCAGGAGGAGAAGGTCACGCTCTTGAGATTCAGGCAGCGAGCTCACTGCACCCAAAGTCGTTTGTAGGAACGAACTCCTAATGTTGTGCACAACCAGCCAGGAATCCTTACGCTTGTTCTGGCCGCCCTTCCCCTTCCCGTGTCATTGTCCGTTTGTCCCAGAGCCCCGCAGTTGCACAGCCGCACTGCCTGGGTTTATTTTTCTGGTGCTTTCTGAGGGTCTCTGTACGGATTGGGACAGACTGGCTGGCAAAGACCATGGTGGTAATTCCCCAAAGTCAGACTTCCATGCTTTATGGAGTAGGTGTTGGTGAATCTTTTGAGAAAATTGTGTCCTATAAGATACCTAGTGGCCCTTGTGAGCCTGGGAGCACAGGGGTGATGGTCTCCCATTAGCATTCAGAAGACAAGAAAGCCGTGAAAGGGAATTGGCACGAGCTTTTTCTGAATTGAAACTACTATTATCTGATGAGTTGTTGGAGGGCTGCTTTACAAATCAGCCTGTGAGGAGTAGGCTGGGAAAGGCTGACGATACATCTGTTACTGGACGTAGATGTCCCCTTGAAACCTGAGATTCATTTCTACACACTACATGCTGGTCCTGTATGGCCTTTCTTTCTGAAGTAAGGTCTCATTTTCCTGCCCTACAGGGGTTTGCGGTGTTAGCCTGCTCTTGTTAACGGCTGGAAATCTGAAATACTAGGGCAGGAATTACACTTTTGAAGAGGTCCTTGAAAGCAGTTTCTGGAGAGTGAGCCCATTTTACATATAGATCTGCCCACCTGATCCAGGTCCCAAGAAAAGTTCAAAATACTCTGCAAAAATAAGATATTCTTTGTCATCTCCCAGACATCAGGGAGGCTGAGAAGAGAGTTAAAGGAGGGCTCATCTCCTCCCCGCTCAACTGATACTTCCAGGAAAAAGGAGTGATTCTTTCCCCCCCTCACCTGGCCTCACCTAGCTGTGTCACGGGAGAGTTCATTTCTGTCACGCATCATTAATCTGAGTTTCTAATAGCAGTAAAAGACTCTGATCTTGGTCGACAGAGAAGTTAACAACCAGTTTGCTGGAGTCCTAACGGTTGATCACTTAGCCTTGGTTATTAACTGCAGGCAAGGACCAGTTTCTGGGAGATAATTGGGGTCATAAACAATAGCTCCGTAATGGAGACTGTGCCCTAGGAGAGGGACTAAACATATTCAGCTGCAAGAAACTTACTGCCTTTGGACGGCATCCAGGTGCTGCCATCAGCCAGCTAGAGTTCAGACAGCCAAGTTGTTGCTGTAGGGGAAGAGAGGCCTTTAGTGCTCAGCAGACAGCAGCTATCTGTGCCCAGGGTGGCCCCTAGCTGGAAAGATGCTTGAATGCAGCCACAGGAGGCTTGATAAAACCTTCTTAAGCAGAAATCTGGAAGGTGCGGATCGGAGGCCATGTGTCTTTTAGTCCATTTCAGCAACAGGACTCGGCATTTAAGAGCGGTAAGTTCTGCAGCCTAGGCTAGGGTTGGTGGCGTTAGCTGGATTTTCCAAGTTGAAGGCGTCTGAGGGTTGAAGTGGCCCCCTTAGGTTGTTCTGGCTGAATGGTGAACAGGACTGCAAATGTCCTGCTGCTGCAGCTTTCGCTTGAGCAGATGTATACTTGTGCACAGCAGGCATGAAATGTATGTGCAGGGTCTCCTAGGCCATTTCTGCTGTAGTGTTGTTGGAGAAATAAGATTTCTCTGCCTGGAATTCCTTAATACAGAGTTGGTTTGTTGCTAGGAAAAAAGTCCAGAAAAGCACCATTAAAAGCTAGGAGGGTATTTAAATAGAAAGGATTTTTATTTGTGCTTTCTAAAATAAAATCCAGTTTCTGGCTACTGAGCCCATTAAGAATCCCTGCTGGGGACACAATGTACACAGGAGTTCTCCAGGCCGTGACAAGATGTTTTCTTTCAGTGGAGAGCTTGTTGGGACTGGAAGATAGCTTGATGGAATTTCTGATGTGGCATCAGCCTCTGATTAGATTCATGTCACTCCAGTCGTTCCCTGTATGCATCTGATTGGAAACAAAGGGAGGAAAATAAAGGTGCAAATGAGTTTCTGTAATGATTGCACTAGCCAAGCTAAAGTGTGGCATGTTGGGATCTGGAGTTTCTGAAGGTTTTATCCTGTCGAGAATGAGGGTAGCATCTGCATGCATGTGGACCACAAGCTGAGCTGGGCACCCTGATGTGAAAGCTGGGAAGGTACCTGACACACAGATCCTGCAGCTCTGTACCGTGGTACTTGAAAGCATCCTTGGATACTCCCGCATATTTAAAGGAATCAATTGTTCTACCCTGTTGCTTCCCATGTGTACGGAACCGCAGAAGAAAATTTAAGGGGAATCTGTGGAGGTGGGTAATGCTGCCCTTCATTTCCCAATAGCAAAAGCATGACAGCATTGCCAGGCTGGGCTACATTACAGAATCAAGACAGTAAATGTTGTCTTAATGTGGAGACCTGAAAGGCTGCTGAATTTTTTTCCAGTGAGCCCTTGGCTCTGACAGCAAAGTCTGGCTTTGCTTGGCTTTGATTCAAAACAGGTAGATGGCGGAGACCAGAGGGGTCTCGGGTTCTCCAGGCTTTCAGCCTCTCCCAGCACATCGCTATCCCAGTCAGGAACATGGAAGGATTCTCAGCAGTTGGTAAAGTGAATGAGAGCAGAAGTATTAGCAAATTTCTGATACTGGTCTCGTATGAAATCCCTGCTGGGAACTGGGTTCTCCAGGCTGAAGAGACATCTTTCAGGTAAGGAAGGTCCTGATGAAACTGGTGGGAGATTGTTTGATGTCCCCCTTTCCAGTGCCACAGAGACGCATTGCAGGCTAGAAACTCCTCAGGAGAACCAGAAACAGAGCAGGGAGGGAATCAGGCTCTCTGCCTGCACACACTGCAATTCTGGTACTTTACGGTCAAGCGGTCTTGTCCTGGCAGTGACAGGGGTTACCCTGAGTCAAGACTGACTCAGGAGAAGGCCAAGAGGTGACAGGGGCTCCTTCCTTTCAGATAAAGCAGAGCCTGTTTATTGCTGCTTGGTAGTAGGCAAAAAAGCAAGCTTAGATAGACCTCCCAAGAGAGGCTGCAAGCGTAGGGCTGAGCTGGTGGCTGTGCCAAGGAGGTGGGCGGGAGTATCTCTTATTCCAGATATTCCTCCAACTATATGAAGCACTAATCTCAAAAGGAGGCCCAGATATCCCAGCGTCTCTGAGAGCCAAACTAGACCCTGGCTCATGGCAGTCCTGCCGCAACGTCAAAGAAGAAATCCAATTTACCTGCAGCACCAGGCAAAGCCCTTCCAGAACCACCAGGAAGCCGAGCGTGCATGGGATCCCTCCTGTGCCGTATTGAAATCTGCTCTGGAAAGAGCAAGAACGTCAATATGGAAGGAAGCGAAGGGAACTGTGACACTCGCGGCTTCACGTTCCTAAGCAGCAGCTCTTTGTCTGTGCAGCACAGGGGAGGAGGTTCGATGTCTCCTTGGGCAGTGTTAGCGCTACCTCTAATTTATGCATTCAGGGCTGAGATTTCCAGATGGCAGGCTGGCTGGCAACGCAACAGGTAGGACCAGCTGGCTCACTTTGAAGTGACAGAGGTGAGGGGACGCGCGAGAGGTTTGGGCGTAGAGCTGGGGTGTGATTTTCACACTGGAATAGATCCAGTTGTCTGAGGCATGGATGGGTCCTGTCCTTCCCCATTCAGCCTGGCTGGGGGGGAGGGATGCTCTGCCTGTTCATCTGTTTGCTCCCAGAGGCAGCATACCTGCCCACTCGCGACTGCAGCGCTCTCCCCTTGACAGCTGACACGGAGAACGAGTTTTGGAGACTATGCCATCAAACACCTACCACCAGAAGAACAACAAAGGCCCTATCCTGCCCATTGCTGGCATGCGAAAGCATAAGCAGGCAAGCATATTCGTGCCTCCCCAGTAAATCCCCAGTTCAGCTGCTTCTGTAGCAGACAGCTTAACTGCCTTGTTATCCTTTGAATGGACAGAAAGACTCCTGGATAGCCTCTGGGATGAATGGGTCATTTCTCTGACTCAAAAAATCTCCACTGAGACCTTAGGTCAGTCAAAATTTGTGGCTTTGCTTTTTGAGCTGTCATCCATTTTTTTTCTTCAGTTCCTCCATGTGCCTTGGAGAGGGGTGGGGCACACATAGTCAGAATAAATGGGGAATTTCTAGATTTCTCACTGGTGCCAGCCATCCTGCTGGAAAGCATCAGCATCCATTGCTCAGCTGCTCCAGGAGTGGGAAGAGGAAATGCCTGAACCTGGATCCTCCCCTGTTAGCAAGGCAGAGGATATGTTCCCAACTTTACTGGGAGTATTTTTGGACAAATTCTTGGATATCTCAGCTGTAAAATGCTTGAGTGACAATCCTGCGTTTCCATAAGGTAGAGAGATTAAGCCTTTAATAATAAGGTGGCAGAGTACACAAAATACTCATGGCAGTTGATGAACAAGCAGAGCAGACTTTTTGATCTCTCATCTCGGCAGCTCAGAGCACCTTCGGGCTGGTTAGATGTGACTGTCTTTCGCTCCCATGCCCCCCCTCCCAAACTGCTGCTGGGACCAAACTTCAGGCACTTTTTGATAAATTGAGTTAGCAATATTGTCATGGGAAGGACTTCTAGCCTCACTGGACAGAGGAGGCTTAGCCGAGTCTGCCTTTGTTTAAAATCCACTGGGTAGCACTAGAGCATGGAAGAAAAGTCATTTCTTACATAAGCTTGGATTATGTTATTTACTCTCCATTGTTTGTAAGGGCCTCATAGAACTGTGAAAATGACCTTTATTTCTCTATGGATTTTGTCCTTTTTCATTTTACAAATATTGATACTTTTTTTTCTCCTGTGTCTTTATCAGAGCTGAATTAACAAGGCTGTTTAACAAGAGCCTCTGATTCATTTGGGGTCTTTTTGTGCCAGGTACTATCACAAGCAGCTGAAAGCAGCTCAGTAAAGAATGTGCAACCACTGTTACAGAATTGACAGAGGAGGTGATGTGCCCTGACAAGAGCTGAGCTAGCATGGGTCAAAGAGCAGGCTTAAAAAGATGGTCTCTTCAGCCTGGGCAAAAATGCTAGGAAGGGTTGTTTGTAAGGAATAAAATTTTATGTCAGAAAGCTCTCCTCCTCAGACCATTAAAGCTTGAGGCCCCTGAAAATCGTTGAGTCTACTGGATTATTCCTGTTCCACCCGCAGATCCCCAAGTGAGATCAAGAGCCTCACAGCAGCAAGAGGTGATTCCTGTCCTTGTGATCCAAAATCTGTGACACAGGGATGAGGCTCCAATAGGAAAAGGAGCCATTGGTGCAGTTTTTATATGCTCTTTCTTGCCAGGCTTTTAAGCAAGCCTCTTGACTGATTCAAGAGCTTGTAGGTGGAGCAGAGAGTAGAAATTGAAAGCAGACAGGGACATAAAGTTCAAACAAACTCAGTCTGATGGCCACTTTTGATGCTTTTAACACAAGTGAGAGGGAAAGTATAGCCCAGCTGATAGCTGTCTCTTGCTGTTCGTACTTGCCATAAAGCACCATTGCAGTTTCTTGCGGAGGACCCAGAGGTTGGCGAGGGTAGGGAGGAAGCAGCCGCTGTGCACAGTTCTCTGGGGCAAGCTGAATCCTCATGCCTTTTGGGATCATCTCTCCACTCTGCCAGTGGCCTTGAGACATCCTATAGGTTTTTTAGTTACCTGTCTGACCAGTAGCAAAAGCCTGACCTTCTGCATATGTTCCACGTTGAGAAAAAGAGATGTCGCAATGGAGATAGAAGTGGTATGACCAGATTTCTTTCTTCCTGAATGGGCAACACCACTTGTAGCTTTGCTCTAGGACTCTCCTGTGGGCTCATCTTTCCTACAACCTATACACTGTGGTGGGAGACGACATCTGCTTCAAATGAGACAAGGGTCTCCTTAAACCAGCTGTTGTACAAGCGTATAAAAAGGGCTAGTCCTCATCCTTAGGCACTTATGATCTATATCAGAGGATGGCAAACTTTCAAGGACTTTGTTCCAGTGTGCACGTCTTTCCTTCTGAGATGAGACGTTAAGTAGGCCAGTGGGAGCTGGGAGATTGTCTCTAAGAAGCACCATGAGGCCAACCAGCGCTCATTAGTTTCCCCTCTGCAAAGGGTGGACTCCTGCCTTGCCCAGCTTGCTGAGCTTGGCAGAGCTGGGACTAACTCCTGCCTGCCAGGCGGCTCTACTGCAGGCCATGCAGGATCTCCAGCCTGCTGCCTGGGCAGTCATACCAGCCATGGCTGAAACAGGCCAGTGAGGTGGAGAGGAAGCAGAGGAGATGTAGCTGTTATCCATCAGGTCAGCAATGATGCTGAGAACAGAGCTGGGTCTCCAGGCTCCTACCTGATCCACGTCCTTTCTAGCAGACAATGCTGTCTGTTCTGCAACTCACTTGCATTTTTCTAGAGCAGAAGGAGCACTACCTCTGGGCTGTGGGCCATCCTGGTCTTCAGCATCATTAGAGACCACGTCTATGCCACCAGAGTAGCTGAAGTCTTCTAAACCTAGAGGGGAAATAAGGAATTATGGCTCAAAAGGGTCCCAGGGTATCCTGGTTGACGGGAACTCTGGCTGTTCCTTACAGGCTGTTACAGCTATATAAAAAAGATAATTCCGGATCAGGAAAACAGACGTCTTCTGCAGGAGGGCAAAGCAAAGGAACTGCTAATTCTTTTCAAGAATAAGAAACCCATCTCAGGGCAGATCTTCGCTCTTGGTATTGAAAGCACTTGGGAGGTGAGGGGACAAGTTTATACTCCTCCAATTAATATCTCTTCTTGCAAAGTGAAACAATTCAAGAAAAAGAGTGAAAATAGCATTCAGCTGCTGCTTGGGCCATTTAGCAGGCGTGTGCGGGGCTGGGGGGTGTCCTTGGGCTGACTCCAGGCTGGTCAAATTCTTTAAACACAGGGTTATTAGCTGCTCTGAGGCTGATCTCCCTGTATTCTCTTTTCAATGGAAGTTTCAACAGTGCCACCGTGTCTTTACAACGAACTTCTGTTTTTGTGGCATGATGCTTCCCAACAAAAAGAGTCAGAAAACTCCCAACCAACTCTGAGCCTCTCGCTTCCAGAGTCAGAGCTTCTGCTGCTTCTCCCCGAAGGCTCAGCCAAGGAAAACAAGCCATTCCGTATTACTGTTCGTTTACCCTCCTGAACCCTGTCTCTCAGTGCTTCAAGGTAGATGCTTCAGCAGTTAATACTGCTCCTGGGGCATGTGCAAGGAACAATTAAAACTCATTGTGCCAGTGAAGAGCCCTGGGGTGAGCTGGGCCGTGGAGACAGCTGCCCCTGCTTTGCTGTGCGCAGCAGCTTCCCGAACAATCCTGTTGCAGAGAGAGGCAAGTATGTCTTGCTGATTGCAGAGTTAAAGTTTAAAATTCAAGGGCTAAACTCAATGTGGCATTTCTAGGCTTTTTGCTGGTGGCAACCGTCTTGGTTTGTAGCATTCAGCACCTAGGCAGAGCAGGGCTGGGGAGAGCACGGCTGCTGAGCCTGTGAAGCCATTTCCAACCAACTGCAGCATGGGACTGACGGTAGGAGTGAAGGACGAACGTTTAAAGAAAAAACACTTTGTAGTGCTCCTTTTAACGCTTTGCCTGTGACCCTGCGTGATCTAGATATTTGATCCTAAAATGACAGAAAGGACGTGAATGGCAGTTCCTTCATCTCAGACATAAATGCTCACTACAACTGTGCTCTGCAAGGATCAGCTAAGCCTTCTCCAGCTGCAGGCAGGAGGCTTGGAAGAAGAAGGCGGTGTTGGCCATTCCCCGGAGAAGGGTCCTGCTAGGTGGTGTACAGCGAGTTTTCATTTGTGCCCAGCAGTCAGAGTGGTCTCTGCCTGCTTCAGCTGATGGTGCTGAGTGAGAGGAGCGTATCGCCCAAATGGAAAGTCTCAGCTACACGATAAACTTGTGTAGCTCCGCAGGAGCAGGCTGGTGTGCGTGGGGAGGGGGCAAGCTTTTCTCTTGCCTTTGTGACTTGTCTGGAAACCTTTCCAGAGATAAATTGGAAGTTGTCATTGGCGTCTCTACCAAGAATGTCAATGGGAATCTGTCAGCGCCAGTCATGACAATACAAACACAATTTCCTCGTTTAAAGCACCACACCAACTGTACCTAATTAACCTTCATGTCAGCACAGCAATACAAGGAAATAGGGATCATTAACTTAAACTTCACTTTACAGAAGGGAAAGAGAAGCAGCAGTGTCAGCCCCATACGTTTCAAATTGAGGTAGGCTCAAAGAAATCACAAGGTTAAAAATAACAATAACCCATTTGGGGTTCTCAGAGCCTTAAGAGTGCACTTGAATCAAACTTGCAGGTTTTTCTCCAAGAAAGATCAGGACTGGAAACTTCTCTCCTATACATGCTTTTTTGTGACTCAGCCACCAAGGCTTTTAGAAAATCACACATCCTCAATCACAGTGGTGCAGGGGCAATAAAGGTCAGAGCGATTTGCTCAGTGTTGCTTAAAAATCAGCTGGGCAAAGCTGGGACTAGACTGTGTGAGTAGCTCACCCTTCATGCCTTGCTTGTTCCTCCAGACCAAACATTTTTCTACGTGGGGAACCTGCCTAAATCCACCAGTGGTCACTTAATAGCTGCCAGGGGCATAATTCAGTCTTGAACTAGTGACCTCATCCCTTCCTCTCACGTCTGCTGAGGGACAGACTGATGTCACTGACTGTTTACTTTTGGTCTCTGAGCCAGCCCAGCTCCTTCGCCTGGGGCCCAGCAGGGATGGAAGGATCCTAAAGATGCAAAACCAGTGCTGCTCCCTGACACCGCTTTCCTGGCTTGGGGCTGTTTTGGTAAGTTAGTAGGAAAGAGCAACTTGTACAAGTCCTTTTTAAAGTAAAGAGTTCTCCCCGCCTGTCACATCACCTGCTGGCAGGGGCCGAGGGGGAGAGTGCCGCCCGTGCCGTTTGTACTGGGCACCAGCGCAGGCTATCGTTTTGTCTCACCAAATAAATGCAACGCAAAGCCCTGAGGAGTCACCGTGGCGGCTTTGCAAGTCGTATCTGTTATTACCGACAAATCGATCTCGCTTCTGCCCTGAGTCATAGATGCTGTCGGGATCAGAGGAGAAGACCCGGGTTTGTCTGGAGCCCCAGCAGGCAGGACCCCTGCTCTGGAGAGAAGCCGGCGGGGACTGCAGAGGGCTGTGGCCGAGGATGAGGACCTGTCGTGTGGGGTGCCGACCCCAGCCCAGAGAGCCAGCGTTCACACAGGAGTGTGTTTTATTCATCTCTTTCTCTCCTTCTTCTTCTGTTCTAAGCTGACAGGGGGTGAAGTGAAGCTGAAGGGACCCTTGAAAAGGCCAGGTCACTGATGGAGAGGAAAAAGGGCTTGGCAGATGGCGAAGAGCTTTCATGAGCAGCATGGGCTGCGGCCGGCTCCAGGGAACAGAATTGTTCCCCTAATCGGGCTGTGTGTCTGTCTCTCTGATTATTTTGTGTATTTCATCTCTGCTGTCTGTCTCGCCCTTAATCTGGGCTCCTCTGTGCCAACAAAATGCTTAGCTCACTCCATTGTCTGAGAGACTAATTTGCACTGTAAATCTGATGCTTATCTTACATGACAGCTTACTGTGGGGTTTATTGCAGTCCTGAAGACAAACTAACTGGGGATGGCTAGAAAGCCTTTGACACATCATTTGGAGTATAGAACAAATACAACCTATTTCAGCTTGCTGCCAGGTTAGGATGTGGTCCCTTGTGGTCAGGGTCACAAGGGATTTCTCTTCCTCTTTTCAGATCTATTCAAACCTGAGTTTGTTTTGGGGGTAGAGTTTCTGGTTTGCGTTGGAGCTGTTGGAATGCTTCTGGAACAGCCTCCCACCCTCCTAGGGCCAGGTCCTCCATCCCTGCTCCCTGCCACCGGTGGAGTTTTAAGGACCATGAGAGTGGCTGCAGACCAGCTGCAGGCAGCGTGCGAGCACTGGTGCTCCAGCATGCTGCAGTTTTGTTGTCTCTGCCTAGCTTAATCAGAAAGAACTTTTGTCCTTGTCTTTCTTCATTAGTATTTCCTGACACTTCCTCCAATATGTTTTAGCTCTTTGCTGGCAGAGTAGCATCCCCCCTCAATTTCGTCTGCACTTGCCTCCTTTTCTCTGGTCCCTGGACTATCCACCTGCAGGCATTCATATATCATCTAAGAGATTTTCACAGTAGTGTGGTTCAGATAGCCGGGCAGCTCCAGAGGCCTAAATCCTCCTACAGAGGGGTTCCAGGTAGCCTCAGATGCACATTTACCTGGGGAGAGCCAGGAAGATTATTGCTGCTTTGATATAGCTCTTGGTTCTGCAGCTGAGCACACCAGGAGGTGCGTAATACATTGCAGTCCTCTGGGATGCAAAGGATCCTGCTTCCCCTGACAGGGAAGTGGGAACACGAGACCTGCCATCCTCGGAGGACTGTGTTCATTTGGAGGACCAGTCTGATTTTCACTGAGTAGATTCCTGCTTTACAGTTGCATGGATTTCTGGATCCCTCTGTTCTTCCTGCCCTTGGTCTGAAGACAGAACACAAAAATGGCTGTACTGGATAAGCTGTGTGCAGCAGTGGGGGGCTGGCAACTGAGCTGGAAATGGAGCCAAGGGGTCTCAGTAGCATTGAGGGAGAGGAGAAGAAAAAACACCTAGAGAAATTGTTGAGGAATAGGCAAGCAGTATGCTGTATACTGGGTAGAACTGTAGCTGCTTAGGCTACACCAGAAACTCTGTACTGACCCCTCTCAAACTCCATTTTGCTGCCCAGATTATCAGACAGATGTGTAACCTAAGGCTTATTCCAAGTCATCAGAGCTGGTGAGCACCGGACTCCTCACAGGCACTGTCCCGAGACCTGCCCAAGGGAGAGCTCTGTATAGCCTGGGAGAAGCTCAAGGGAAAATGTACAACTCTGAGAAGACTCCAAAACCTGCAGAATTTTAGAAGCATCCAGGACAAAAGAACCTAGGAAAAGATCATCACACCACCTAATTCAGGCTCCTGCCTCATCTAGGCTAGGCTGCTGTACGCAGCCTCCTTTGAAGAAGCCCCCCCTTCTCTTCCCTGGCTAGAAATAGAGTCAGAGGAATCAAATCACCTTACTTAAACTTCTGTGTTAAGCGCCTGAAAGTTAGCAATTTGAATTCTGAAGATAGCTTAATTTGTTTCTTAAGAGGCCGGGAAAATCCCCCTTTCCCACAGATAACACGGTGCAGTCTGAGAGTCTCCAGTGTGAATAGCTGGCCTCCCGTCTGCCCCAGTGCTTGCAGCGTAGGCAGCAGCTCTGATGTGTTTGGCAAGGTCAGGTTGTCCCTTCAGCCGTGTGCATCCAGCACCCTGGGGCAGCTGGTGCTTCCAAGGGTAAAATCCGTGCCCTGCTGCTGCTGAGTGTTTTCTGTCAGACTTCTGGTTGGTTTGTTTAAAAAAAAAAGAAAAGAAAAAAGCTTGTTTTCCAGCAGTACTTAGAGACCCTACTGTGCTGCGTGACGTGCGGACAACGGGAAGATAGTCTCTGCTCCAAAGGATTCACAGGATAGCTTGGCAGAAGCACACTAAATAGCAGATGTGGTGAGGACACGGCGTGAGACAAGTTAGTAACAGTAAGAGGAAGATGTTTGCTTAGACTGACTAGGTCTGACATCTCCATCAACCGGGGTGTGCAGCCTGCGAAGTCCCTGCAACTCGATGAGCGGTCGGGCCAGCCTCCCGGCACTCCCAAGGTCTTTGCTTGCTGGCAAAGGAAATCCACTGCCTACATCAGCGTTGGCTCTAATCCGTGTGGAAATGAAACTCGGTGGAGGCATCAAAGCGGGGGGTTCCAGGTAGAGTTTTCTGCTGCCTGGAATATTATTAACAATCAAGGAAAGAAGCTGCTACTGGGCTGGATAAACAAGGGGCCTTTCTTCTCGGGGAGTGGGGAGCTTTAGAGAAAGGGAGTGGGGGGAGCTGAGCGTGTCAGAGAGCGCAGTGGAAGGGCTGGGCTTTCAAAAGAAAGCGCATTCAGCCAGCAGCTCTTGGCTACCTGCCATTAGCTGCGTTAAGCTTGTCCACCTGCTTAGAGGAGTCCATTTGTGCAGCCCAGTCTAGGCGGGTGGCTGAACTGGGATGCCGCAGCCGGGCCGTCTCCCTCTTCGGTCCCAGGGACGGATGCCAGGCTTGTCCCTGCGCCCGTGCTGGGCAGACGGGTGCAGGCGGGGCTGTGCGGGGCAGTCGGGCTCCTTCCTTGGGGCGCCGGTGGAGCCTCTGCAGCGCTTTGCTCTGAGGCAGTGGCTGGTGCTGACACGGCCCCTGTCCTGGGCAATCTGCAGAGGCAGGGCTGCACCATCTTTTTATGTAGGCTTTCAGAAAGCCATTTCCATCCCTGTCATTTCTGCACTTCTCAGGAAATGGGGTGTGCGTTTAGCAGGGGGCTAAAGCCCTCCTGCTGCATCAGCGCTGTGCAACCTCTCTTCTGAGTAGGTAATGGGTTGGAAGGGCTGCTGCTGCTCCTGGGATCCTGTATTCCCAGCTGGCGCTTGCTTTTTTTCCTGCCAGGATTGCTTTATTGTATTTTTGCAATTATTAGTAACTCATCTCGTGTATGGAACTGGCAGTGAATCAAAAGTCAGAGTATCCAAAATATCTCACCCCCACAAAAAGAGCAGCTCCTCCTTTGCTGCCTGCACGTAGCATGGTTAGCTGATGCAAAGGGAGAGGATTGTGTGGAGGCCAGCGGGATTGCTGTCAGGTTTGAATCCCACGAGCAGCAGTTCCGAGTCAACCCTTTCCCAAGACGTGGCGAGCTGTGAACGTTACGTCTGCAGTGTTGTGGGCAGGTGCGATGGCAGCTTGGGTGGGTTTATCATGCTGGCCTTGATCCAGCTGGCACAGGTAAACCAGCAGTGACACAGTGTGGCAACTTAAGCACTGTCTTAACACTATTAAATACGTAGCTGAGATCTCCGGAGGGCTTGTACAACCTGAGGTGACATTTGTGTCACTATATCTTTACTGCAGTTTGCTATCTGTGCTAGCTCAATTACAGTTCTCATGGATAGGTCTGTGCTGTGCCTCAGTCCCGCATCTGACATTAGCGCAGACCTGCCTCCAAACAGATGCTGAGGACCTGCAGGCCACACAAATGTCAGCTGTTGCTATCTGCAGTTCATGCCTCCTATGCCGGCATTAGTCTTCGTGATTTACTGGCGTGAGCCAACACGCCGGGGGGGGGAATTACATCCTTTGTTAGTGGGATTTGCTTCGCTTTGCAGCGCCGAGGCTTGCGAGTTTGGGGCTGTAACTGAGCCACCTTCTTCCCTTCTCTGTCACATGGGCAATTCTGCTCCCACTCCCTTCCTCCCCAAAGTTCTCTCCTGTCATGCTGTAGGCCTGGGATCGCCGTGGTTCCTCCTTCAGGCACCGAGAGGTCTGGGGCTGCGAGGCACTGCGCATACGGGAGCGTGCGCCGTGGTGGACAACCCTCCTGGGCTGGAAGAGGTGCCCAGGGAGAAGGTCTTTGGCATCGACGCTTCTAACCTTCCCTTTCTCTTTCTCCCCGCAGATGCCAGCAAGGAGCATCCACAGCAGCAGGCAGGGGTGATCTGGAGAGTGACGGGCGGCCTGTTCAGCATCACCCGGGGAGCCGTGGGGGCCACACTGGGAGGAGTCGCCTGGGTGGGCAGCAAGAGCCTGGAGCTCACCAAAACAGCTGTGACCAGCGTCCCCGCTGCTGGCGTCGGACTGGTGAAGGGCAGCGTCTCGGCAGTGACCGGCAGCGTCGGAGCCATGGGCAGCGCGGTCGCCAGCAAAGTCCCTTTCACCGCAAAGAAGAAGGACAAGGCTGACTAATCCCTGTCACAGCTCCCTTCCAAAAGATCAACCTGCCCATACTCTCCCCCTACACAGCACCTCTTTGAGTTGGAACCAGCCGCTTCAGGGAGGGTCAAGCACCCGAGCAGACTCCGGCTGCAGCCTGCTCAGCACCGCCTGCCTGGCTCAGAGCCGCTGTCAATGCCTTTCACTCCCATCACCTACCGGGAACCATCTTTACTCCGAGGGCTTTAAAGGCGCCGTTGTCTGTCTTGCGGTTTCCTTCCTCCCTTCTTGCTCTTGTAAGCACAGAGGGGTGGGAGAGGGTGTCAGGCTCCATCTGCCTGAAGGTGGGGGGGAGTAACAGGGGAGGGGGAGGAACTATGCCTGGCTTGAAGTGTGGGTTGTGTAGTCAAATTCAACTTCAGCTGGGAAGACAGCCTCTGAAACACCCCTTCCCTTGGCTCTGGGCGGTGTGTTTGGGGGGTCTGCCCGGCAAAGAACCGTAGAAGAAAGTCCCATTGACACAAAGGAGAGATACTGTGAAGAGGGGGAAGCCTCCCTCCTGCCCTGCACCTTTTACCTTTTCTTTGCAAGGCCCATCCCACAAGCTGCTCCCAGTCACTTACTCCTTGGCTGAATTGCACCCTTCAGAGAAGGAACCCTCAAGCTCAGCAGAGCAGCTCCGGGGATGGTGCCACACAAGAGTATGATATGTCCTGGGCCATCAACTTCTGCACAGATTTTCCTGGTGAGAGGCAGGATGATGAAAGCTGCTGTATGTTCCCATTTGGGGAAGGAGCTGACAGTGGCATCTGCCAGGCCTCTGTGATATTGCAGCACAGCACAGGTAGTGATGCTCCACAGAGAGACAAACCGAGCCTTTGGGTTTGACCCTTGAAGTCCTTGCAGTATCCCCTTCTGCAACAGGGGCATTTTGACTCTAGACCGTACTCTCGCTCCGCAGATGTCACTATAACAATGAGCAAGCGTGTTCCCAAATGCCACCCAAGTTCTGCTGCGGGGAGGGAGGGGAAGCTGAGACCGTCGCTCTCCCCGTGACTCAGCACCCCGGGAGCGGTGGCCTGGGTATGAGTGGGCTGCACCACATTGGAGAATGCTTCCCCGAGGGGCTGAGCATGCTCCAGCAGCAGCCAGCCTGCACGGGGCACCAGCAACTCCTGCTTCACACACTGCTCCTGGGGCTTCAGCCCAGCTCCTCCAAATGACCGTGTTGCACTAAATAGCCCACCCACACTTGTAGTGCCGCAGAAACCCAGACACCTGCACCCATCTGGGAGTCACAGCCATCCTCAGCCTGGCCCATGATGCTCAAGGGGCCGTGTGGCATCGCGCACACACACCCATGCACACGCACGCTCACTGACTCGCTCCGAGGTCCCCTGTAATTCTCGGGATGAGGAAAGCCACAGGCTTCACCATTAACTCTGCTGCTCCTGACTTTGGCAGGTGATTAGCCTAGGTCGTTAGGTGTTGGATGCATAGGCAAGTGAAGCAGTGCTTGTGCCGTGTTTTATAAATATGCATCTGTGTAAGCGTGTGTGTACGTATCGGTCCACAGGCATGTCTTCAGCCAGGTAAACAAAACCGTGCCACTGCCGCAGAGGAGTTTACATAGTCATCGTTGGCACTTCCAGCATATAGTTTTTATATAGGGTCCTGTTCAAAGTAAAAATCATGTTTTAGAGGATGTTTTCCCCTCTGTTGCCCAAGAGCGTAGTTTATTGAAACCAAAGGAATGTGAAAAATCCCTTTTCTCCCATCTATGCGATTTGTTTACTTTCTGCCCTATCTTTCGGACATTGAAGCCAACTTCCTTGATCTTCATTTCCCGTTGGAGGTCGTTGCGCTTCCTGGCTTCTCTCTTGTGCTTAGGACTCAGACATCAGGGAATATTTAAGTACAACTCCCCCGCCACCACTTTGGCTGAATGTTCTTGAGCTTGTGAAGCAGTTTTCATTCAGACCTTTATTAAATCCGCATTTTGGGCTGACGTAAGTTGCTGTGTCCCTGTCCTAGTCTCTCTCCATACCCTTCGCTGGGCAGTCCCTGCTGTTTGCAGTGGCAAGAAGTTGCTGATCTCCACAGTGTGTTACTCTTGATAGCATGAGAGTGGTTTAGCCTACATCATTGTTTCTGAAGAGGAAACAGCATTTGGTATGTGTGTGCATTTCCTCGCCTTGTCTCTTTTGTTCCGGTGAAGGCCAGGTTGACCCAGACGTGTTGGTTTTGTCTCCGAAGGCAGCGGCTTCACAGAAAGATCAGGCCTTGATGTGTGCCTGTGCTTTGCCGGGGTGCTCGTGGCAGTTGGCAAGGCCAGAAGTAGTCTTGTCTGTTCTTCCTTTGCCTCAAACGCCCTGCAAAGCAGGAGGACAGATTGCACTGCATGGATCTCTGCTCGCTGCTCTCCCTGAGCACATCTCATTTCTTATTCCAGATCACAGACTGCTCCTGAAGCCAGCTTTAACCCCAAAGTTAAAAGCTGCTTGTGCATAACTAGCTGTGCTGTCACGAACCCTCTTAGAAAGGTAGTTTCTTACCGATTGGGACAGAAGATGGTCTTCTTCCTAACTGCCTCTCCCAGGCCTTGGACAGGAGAAGACAGTGTCTAAGGGGCTTTACTTCACCAGCCACCCCTGGGCAGGTGATGGGAAGCTCATCGTGCTTTTGGCTAACCAGCGTTCCACACAGGCTCTTGCTGGGGGAGGCCATACATCCTTCCCAAGCTGTCGTCTGTAGGCACTGCGTGTGCCGAGCAGGCGTGGAAAATGGGATAAAGGTGCATTAAGGAAGGCCGTAGGGGTCCTGAGGGCTTCCCGACTTTTTATTTCTGCTTTTTTGCGCGTCCTTGCAGTAAATGGAGTAAAGCTCTCCATTCACCTGGAACTGCCTTGCAGTTGGCCTGGAGAAGGAGAGAAGAGTTGCGAGGGGAACTCACAGCCTAAATCGCTGTTCTTACAGCCCAGCTAACAGAGAACCCATGGACCGTAACTAGCAAAAGAGATCAAATTAGCAGGCAAGGGTAGAAGATTAAATCTACTCCAAAACCAGGGCCTCACACCGCTTAACAGGCATTCAGGAATACGTAACTATGCAGGACTCAAAGGCCTCTGGAAAGTATGTCTCTGTTAGCGTGGTAGGCCTGCCCGGTTCATCCAGGTGACCCAGCCCCCGGCTGCTTTTCTGCGCACTCTCAGTGCCAGAGCAGAAGGAAAACAGGGTCGGTGTTGCCGGTCTAAGAGCAAAGACGCCTCCTGAGAGCTTTGGTTGCAGGACGGTTGGGTCTGGATCGGGTAGGGAAGCTGTTGGCGCCTGATGGATGCCCCATCTTTCCTCCTCCCCCACTACAGAGACTCCAGCCATCCCAAAAGTCCGCCTGAGCCACTGGTGCAGCCCTTCTCCCACCGCCCCTTTGTGGCAAGAAGGGCAAAAACTACGTTGTGCATAAATCCCACTGCTACTAGATGGGGGGGCTTGGTGCAAAATGGGGGGGGGCAGCACTGAGGTGGAGGGAAGGACTGAAGGGTGTTAGTACGAGGAAGATAACTGGTTTTCAGGTGACAGTGAGAAGATGAGGAGGGACTGGTGACAGGAGGAGGCGGGGAGTGGGGGAGCAAGAAAAGGGGGAGCGTGGGGGGAATTTGTTTCTTAGGACAGGCTCTGCATCAGCGGATGAACACGATCGAGTTTGTCCTAGGGCGGAGCGCAGAAATGGAAGTGAGCGAATGGGGGTTTTGGTGTGTGGCGGTGGTCCACGCCTGGCTGGTGCCCAGCTTCCATAGTAGTGATGATGGCTAGGGGTTTCCATTTAGATGGATCAGTGTGCCCAACGGATGGTCCAAGCGCCAGATCAGCTCCCTCCTTACCACCACCCCCTTCCCAGATCTCCCCCGGGCTTTTGTTATGATCTCCCCGTGGTGGGGCTGGGTCTCCCCCGTGGTGGAGGTGGGACGTGGCCCGACACGCAGCCCCGTGCCCCGCCGCGGCTCGACGTTCCCCATGCCCAAGGAACGTGCCCCGGCTGAGAGGAGAGCCCACAGGCACATCCTCTCCTCCTTTTCTCTTTGCTCGTCTGATTATCCTTCACCTTCATTTTCCGCCCCCCCCTTAGCTTTCTGTCTTGCCCCTGGCTAGAGCTCTCCAAAGCTCCCACCGAGACCTTCGTTAAACATCCACACTCATATTGGCTGGGAGGGCAGAGAGGGCGACTCTGCCCCCGCAGCTCCCCTGGCTGGGAGAGAAGCGCATGTCTTCCACCCTTCTCCCTCCCCTTGTGTTTTGTGTGTGGAAAATCTTAACCCACTTCTTTTCCTCTGGGTTCCCTCGTTGGCTCTTGTCCCTGTGGGTGGGTCATTTCTGTGTCTCCATTGCAAAGTCATCCTTGTAAAAACAACAGTGTGAGTGGGAATGTGGAGATGGCTAGAGAGAGGCGCAGAGCTGCTGGGACAGATGCCGGGGCCCGACTGCTTCTCTAAGAGCCAGGGAGCCCTTTGGCAACCCAAAACCGTCACCGTAGCCATGCGGTCCTGTGTACGGTGCTGGGCTCCGGAGGACACTTTTGTTCTTTATCATTTCATTGTCTGTAATTGGTTTCCTACTGAATTTGTTTGCTTGGTTTGTTTTGCAGTGTGTTTCTGGGAATATTCTGCATCTCTGTATTTTAATTACAGTAAAATTTGAGGATAAAAACCTTGGTTATGCTGGCTCTTATTTCCAGTGGGGGTAAATGAGGAGAGGAAGCGCAGTTGAAGGAAGATGTTAGAAATTCCTTGGGAAATCAGATCTGTCCCCTAAGGGCTCTACACGAGGCACCGAGCAGGGCTGAACCTCCATCCCTGCTTAAACTAGGACGTGGCTTTCAACCGTGATTCAAAAGCCATTTTGCTGCAGGCGTGTTTCCTGATTGGAATGGTAAGAACAGTTTGGATAAGACTTCTAAACTCAATTTCTTGTGTTGGTTTAAAGACCGGTGCGTGAGAGGACTTTCAGGGGGGGGACAGCTGGCCTAGCCCTGGAAGTGGGATCTCAGTAGCCAAAGATGGGAAATTTTGCCTCTACAGCCGCCGTTTCTTCATGCAGGTTTGCGTAGCCACTTTTTCCCAGCTGAGGAAGCAAGGAAAAGCCTTGTTCCCCCCGCAGCAGCCTGCCCATTCTGCAGGAGAAGGTGGTTTGACATCCCTCCCCAGAGCTGCAGGGGAGCCCTGCGGGGCAGCCGGACCCTCTGCATTTGCTCGCTGGCCGGCAGGCAGTGTGGGTGCTGGGGGAGGGGGGGGGGGGGGGCTGCAGCCGGCTATCCCGGCCCCCTCACCTGCTTCATGGGTACTTCCCCAGGGCAGAACCGCCCAATGCTCCTGGGAACGCACAGCCTTGGTGCAGGGAAGATTGCAGCCCACAGCTGGGCTGGATCAGGCCCGAGACAGGGTGTCCAATTTACTAGGTTGAGGCCAGGAGCCAACAGCTCAGCATTTGTTAAGTGCTGACAAAAGGATTAATTTAGTAACTAATAACGGGGCAATCAAGCCATTTATTTGGTTGACGTTTTGCTGCCAGCTTCTCAGTGAGAGCGGCGCGCTGATGAGCCTGCGGCCACCTCTGCTGCCTGCCCCGCTCCTCCGTCCTCGCTCACAGCCCCGGCCGGGGCAGCGCGGCTTGGGAAGCACTTGAGCCGCTGGCAGGAGCAGGTCTGGTGGTGGAGGGGAGGTGAAGGTATTTGGGGTGGGGGGGGTCTCTCGCAGGACCTACCCCCCCCCCCCCCGTGCCTGCTGTGGGGAGGTGGATGGAGGAAGCGCCCACCCCACAGCACGTGCAGGCTGTCACCCCGTTCCTTTTCACGGGGTTGGAGCCAACCATGTCACCTCGCAGACAGCGCAGATAGATTACGGGTGCTCCAGCTGCGAGCCCTGAGGAGAAGCCATCTGATACATCACCCCTGCTCACCTTTTCTGCAGCCCAGCTGGAGCAGGTTTGCCCTGTTAAGCCAGGTTTGAAAACACCCCTAACAAGCTGCCCCTCCAGAGGTCTTTAAAGGGAGAAAAAGATGCTGGAAAATCACCTGTGGTTGCAGCTTTCCCTGCCTGATCCAGGCAGCAGGTCCCAGCTCCTGGTGTGCAATTGCAGCACCCAGTCTCACCCCCTCCCAAGTATAAGAGCTCGGGCTGGAAGCTGGTGGGCAGCAGACCTCGGAAGAGACCTTTGGAGAGGAGACCTGCCCAGGTAGGTGGGCTGTGGGTGGCTCAAACACCCCCCTGTGCCAGAGGCAAGCCCAACACTGTGGGTAGATGTGACCAGCTGTGGTCACATCGCTCTGTGGGTCCCCATCCAGCAGCAACAGAGCTGGGAAATTGCTGGGGCATTGCTGTCCTGGCCTCGGTGGCTTCCCATCTGCAGCCTGTGGGATATGCCTTGAGGGCTGGGCTGTTCGGAGGACCGTCCCAGCTGGGTCGAAGGAACCGGTCGGCTGTTCCAGCAGGCAGGGGTCAAACAGACCAGAGTCTTGCGGTCAGGCTCTCGGCACCCTGCGTGCCCAGCCTCCCCGTCCAGCTGCTCGCTGCCCTGCTCAGCCCACAACCCCTGCGTGGCAGGGGCTCGCTTGCTGCCCGCAAGCTGCCTTGTGCACCGAGGGTCCTGCCTCCGTGGGCAGCTCACGAAGAAAAACTCACGCCTCGCCAGGACCTGTTTGCTCGTTTTCATTCTGGCGGTTTTACAACCCGAACTCGAGCGCTTTTTTTCTGGTCCTCTGGGGCAGGGCTCACCAACGTTGGCATCAATGGTGTCGGACGTGGTGGGGGGGGGGGCAACGAGGGGCAGCCTAACGGGGCCAGGCTCACCATGCTGGTGCTGTGCGTGCTCTGGGGCTGGGCATTTCAAGTCCCGTGCCCCCAAGCAGGCCAACGAGCTCACAGGTCCGTAAATAACCACGGGTTCTCACTTTTTGCCCAACCGCTTGCATTTTGACACGCTTCAGATGCAAACGTGCGTGCGCCCAAGGAGGCGACTGCGGTTCCCCCCTGCCCTGGGGGGGCTGTGGTGTCTGCTTGCCCCCCACCCGCTCCCAGCCTCGTAGGGGCTGGGCAGGCCAGGAGATGTTGCTCTTTGCCTGTGGATGCATCCACGCCAGTTTAGTCACTTAAACCTTCCAGTTGAAGCTCACCCCTGGGTCACTTTTATTGCACTTTTATTTACAGAAAACACAGAAATAAAGCATTAAATGTGTTGGGCTTTTACCAAACCACCCAAACACTTTTTTTCCCTTTTTTTTTTTTCTTTTGTGGGTTTTTGGCACAAAGAAATATCACAGGTGTTACCAAACAACCATGTACGAGCAGCTGACCAACTGCCCAGCCCAGTAACAGGACTTAAACAGACAGACATGTCGCACCGAGATCAAAAATGAGGAGGTCGTTCCACGTTCAGCTTCCAGTCTAACCTGCTCATCAGGGGCTAGGGGAGTTATTCTGGAGGGGATGACACAATTCATAAATTAGATTTATATTTACCTCTTACATTGTAAAAGTAAACAGTGCAAAAGTACAGTACCCCAGGTACCCTTCGGTTTGGAAAGCTTGAAGGTTGCTTTATACATTTTGTGTGTTTTGTAAACATTGTTACCCATCCACAGTTCTAGCTCTTGCTTGGAGAGACCCAACTCCTCTTGTGTCCGAAACGTATAGAGGGGCAGCAATCGCTTCCCCTGGACTCAGCTGTTGAGATTCCCGCTCAAGGTTTAGTGCAAATTTTGGAGAGAAAAAGATGAGAGAGAGAAAGGAGGGGGGGGGGGGGGGGGAACAAAACAAAAGAAAATAAAATAAGGCAACAGTTAGAAATGGTCCGTATCAAAACTGGGCCCCCCTGGGGCTGCCTTAGGAGAAGGGTAGGAAGTCTCTCTCCTCCACCAGGCTGATGGAGAGGTTCTTCAGCTCCTCCTCGGAGCCGGCGGTTTTGTAGCCGAGCTGTGCCAGCACCTGCTGGCAGGCGTGCTGGGTGAACGCCACGATCTCGTAGGAGAGCCGGAACCGCCACTTCTCCGCCGTCGCCGCCGAGTTGCGCACCGTCCCGTACTTGTGTTTGGAGGAGGACCTGTCTCCTCGGGTGTTGTTCTGTATCCAGCGCTCGACGTTGCTGTCCATGGGGATGCCCAGGAAATCGTAGATCTCCTCGGTCTTTTTCATGGGGTTCCTGGCCAGGTCTTCGTACCGCACCAGCATGTACTTGCCCTTGAGCCACGGCGGCCGGTTGAGGCCGGTGGACACGGAGTTCCAGAAGTCCTCGCACACCGTGGTGAGCTGGGTCACGTCCAGGTTGTACGGCTTCCTGCCGGTGCCGTCCCAGATCCTCCACAGCCTGTAGGTGTCCCGGAAGGTCTCGCTCCGGGACGCCAGGATCCCCCGGGGGTCCCTCACCAGCTGGATGACCTTCAAGTTCAGCCGCGGGTCCTCCACCAGGGCCCGGAGGTCGCTGACCTCGGGCACCCGCACGGTTTTGATGGCCACGTGCCCGTGCTCTCTGCAGGACTCGGTGGCCAGCGTCAGGTTCAAGGTACCGCACTTCTTCACGCAGTCTCCCTCCTCCAGGTGGAGGTCGACGGCTCCCAGGGACTCGCAGACGGGCGGCGAGCACAGGGCCTTGCTGGCTCCCCTGCGGAAGAGGCGGTCGGTGGTGTGGTTGACGGGCTGCGGTTTGATGTAGTTCTCCAAGAAGTAGAGGTCGCAGTCATACAGGCTCCTCAGCAGGTCTCGGCTGGCCCCCAGCATGACCCGCCTGTCCGTCGTACTCTTGCTCTGGGTCAGCTTTGGGATCAGGGTGTACTGGACGTGGTAGAGGGGCTCAAATAAATAGAAGACATCGAAGTGCTGGTTAAACAGCTGCCCAACAAACGAGGAGCCACTGCGGGTGGTAGCGAGGATGAGGACGTGCGTCTTCCTGGAGAGGTTATACGAGAACGTGGGGCTCTCGTCGCACAGCCTGTCGGCCGCATCGGCGTCCTGGCTCAGGCTGCAGTTCACGGGGTTGGGGATGGGGCAGCTGTGGAAGGACTTGGCGGTGAAGGTCCGGATCGCTGTGTACTGGATCGCAATGGATGCCAAGGCTAGTAGGAGGACAGCCTTCCAGGAACATTGCATGGCTGGTCACCTTCATGGAGCTTCTTCACAGGTCGTCTTGGTGTCTGCAACCCAACAGAGAAGTCACGGGTTGAGCAAGGACTGCCAAGGAGGACCCAAGTATCCTGCTGCCGGGGGTACCGATAAACACCCTCCCGAAGTACGTACATCGGCCATAACCATGTGGACCCAGCCGCCCACCGCAGAGCCCTGTCTCGGAGGAAAGGAAGACCAGGCAGAGGCTGGCAAGCCTGGAGGGACGCTTCCAGCCAGGACTTCAGCCCCAGGGACTGCTTCCTCCCAGGCTGGGACACAAATCCCATGCCCTGCGGCCCAGGCAGGGGCATGTCAGAGCCTGGTGGCCGCACTGTCTACGTGCCTCTCTATCCAGCTGCTGCGAACCATCCTCTCCAGCTGCCTGGCGAGTCACTTGTCGCCCCATCAGCCAGCGCCTTTGACACCCGCTGCAGGAGCCACGGCAGGGAGAGGGCAGGGGATGGTGCCAAGCACGAGAGGCTTGTCTCCATCCTTTCTGTCTAGCCGGCAGGAGGAGGCACGGCCCGTCCAGGCCAACAACCTGCTGCTTGGGAGAGGGGCGATGGCTCTCCTGGAGCTGCAAACCTCTTTGCTTAGAGGTCCACCAGCCAGGCCAGCTCAGTCTGTCAGCCTCTGGGGACAAGCAGCAGCCCCCAGCACTGAGCTCACGGTGCTGGCCAGACCCTGCTCAGCTCTGGGATTCGGGCCCCCCTCCTATTCTGAGCACCAGAGGGGGGAAAGCAATACTACAAAGGAGGAAGCACGGGAAACTGCATCCCCTCCATCCTCTATCGGCAACAGCGCAGCGGCAGGAGCCCTTGGCACCAGAGATGGGTACAGGGAAGAGTGGGGCTGTAGTTGCACAGGCTGACTTTAGTGGTGCTAACGCCTGCCTTGGTGCTGCCCGCATGTGGGTGAGGGTAGGGGGGGCTGAGCAGGATGCTTAGACGGGGTGCTCAGGGACGGCTAGGTGAGGAGCAGCCCTGCCGTGCCTGGGTTGCTGCGGCATTGCTGGGAGAGGGTGTAGCTGCGGTGGTGCTTCAACAGCTCCTCCCTATTCACTAACCAAATAAATAACGTTCACAGACTGCCCTGCTGCTCTCCAAAGCACGGGGCTTCACATCCATGTGCTATCACTCCCCAAGGCCAGCAGGGCTGGGGGACAAGAGATAGCAGGCTCATCCCAGAAACCCCAAACAAACCAAAACCCCTGTGCAGGGGAGACACCCCAGTATTAGCAATGGCTTTGAAGCTCCCCTACACCCGCTTCCCCTTGCCCATTTTCCTTCCGTTTCCCTCCCCTCAGTGTGGTATATTCACCTGTGCATGTGCCCCTGCAGCCACCTCCTCAGGCAAACGAAGGGGACAGACCCAAACACCTCCGCTCTCACCCACCAGAGCCGTTCCTTCCCGCAGCATCCGTTGCCGCCATTGCTTCCTCTCCCCCGCACCGCTCGTGCTCTCTGCGTGTCCCCAGGGAGAGCACCCAGCCAGCCCCAAGCTGGTGGTGAGCTCCTGGTCCCCTGCTTGGCCCCAGCACACTGGGCACCGCAGGCAGGACTGTCAGAGCCAGCGCTGTCGCTGCTCGGCAGAGGTCTCCGAGGGAGACCGATGGGCCAGCGACGGATTTCAGCGCGCGAGGCCCGTTCAAGCTCAGAGCACGCTGAAATCCCCAACGGGCTTGGGATGGTGCAACGCTCCTGGCGTGCATTCCCTGCAGAGCCCACGGCAGCTGGCATGGCGTGTTATTCCCACCTCAACAGGTCCTGCTCCATGGAGAGACCCTGTCACCCAGCAAGTAACACCAGGAGGGCTGCTCAGACCTGTAGGTGAGTCAAAAACTTCCTTCCTTCCTTTTTTTTTTTTTTTTTTTTTTAGTTATTATTTTTATTATTTACCAGTTGCCCCAGCTGCTCGGTGCAGGCAGGAGGCTGCAGGAGCTACCAGCTCCAGAGACCTCTTGCTGGGAGCAAGGGTTTAGAGCGGGACCCCAGCACGGGCGCTCCGGCACAGCTGCTGCAGGCGACCCCCTGCCCGCCACCACCACGTCTGCGCACTAAGAGCCGTGCTTTAGACCTGTAACGATGCTTTGAAAAAGGGTTGCTTTCTCCTGGGCAACTGCCTGCCAGGGATGTGCCATGTGGCCTAGGGACCAAAGTCACAGACACTTGGCTATTGCTGCTCCTAGTTTGGGGTTACCCACCCTGCAGAGGTGAGATGTGTCCCCAGTCGCCACATGAAATATTCTGTCTCTTCGACAGTGTTTTTCCAGGTCTGCTAAGTCAGGGCAGGACAGGAGGGTCCCTGCTGGCATCGCCTGGCCCAGGTGACTCCCGTGTGCTACCTAGGTGGAAGCTGCAGTGGGAACGCTTTCCTGCTCTCTAGTGATGGCCAGCCACACTGCACCCTTCACGCACACCCTCAACTTCTACTCCTTGCTGTGCTGCTGACGGATGCTGGAGCAGACGTGACTCGGGATTGTCCCGGGACGTGGCAGAAACCCGATGCCGGCTCCCCCGCAAAAGACAACCAGAGCCCAGGTGCCTCCTTGGTCCCAATTCCTGCTGGATCGCTGGCTGCAAACATTTCAAGTCCTCCATCCACCCAGACCCACTCCCTTTTGCAATGTGCCGAGCTGCGGAGGGGAAGAAACGGGGCTTTGATTCACCTCCTTGGTGTGAAACTACAGCCCAGCTTCAGCCTCGGCTGCCCCTCGTCACCCTTTGCTTGTGTCCTGCCCGTCTGCGGAGCCGCAGCCAGGGAGGGGCATTTTTGGGGAGAAGTCTTCCCTCCCTGATGTCTCATCTGTGGCCTTTAAAGCCAGCCAGAGCCTCCTCTCAGCCCCCCCGCCGGCTCTCCCACCTCCTCCCACCGCTGCCTGTCCCCGAGGGGCTGTGGTTCCAGCTCAGCCCAGCCCTGGGCTCCAGAGGCAGCGGCCACCGGCACCGGGATGCTCTCGGGGAGCCAACGCGCTGCGGGAGGATGGCTCCTACAGCAGCATAGCCGCTTGCTCTCCCATCCCTGCCCTGAGAGACCTTCTTCTTAAATTGCCCTGTTCCTCTTCAGGCACCCATACTGGGGCCAGCGGTCCAGCCCAGCAGCAGGAGCAAGGGCCGTGCCCAGATGGGGCTGTGAGAGTCCAGTGTCCAGAGGCATGTGCTGTTTTGGCTACTCAGCCCTAGACCATGGGATGCTGTGACCATGGGAGTCATCTGAAATGTTGGCCTCACGGATCTTTCCGTGCTGTAAAGTGTTCCCAGCTGAAATCTCCCTCTGCTCGGTCTCCAGCTCAGCTCCACCAAAGATGATGAGCAAACGCAGCCCAAGGGTGGGAGCTGAGTCCAGTAGGTCCCTCCAGGCAGCTGGGGCTACAAGGTGGAGAGCTGGGCTCCGGGGGTAAGTCAGTCACCTGTACCTACCAGACCCCCCCCTCCCCCGGCACTGCTGGCACTGCAAGGGGCCCGTGAGAAGGCACACGGGCTCTTTTTGCGCTGTGCCGGGGTTACCGCTGCCCCTTCCCCGACCCGGACCCCCCTCTGGTCACAGCGTGCCAGACTGCGCTCCGCTGCCTTGCCCACATCTCTGTCCGGCTGCCTGCGGTCGCATCGGGAGCAGGCTGTCCGCGAGGGATGCAGCACTGCAACCGGCTCTGAGCGCTGCAGGAGGCCGGCCGGTGCCTGGCGTGGGGACAGGAGCATTGTCTGTGGGAAGAAGAAGGTGCGGAGCCTTTCCTCTCCCCTGCCCTGCTCCCCTCTCCCAGAAGAAGGGAGAGGATGGGCACAGGCAGTGCAGCATCCCCCCCACCCCGCACACCCACAAATGGCAGCGGGTGCATAATCACCTGCCTTCCTCCTCCTCCTCCTCCTCCTCCTCCCCTGACTCCCAGCACCGCTGCGGGGAGGACGAGCAGGCGAGAAGCCAGCAAGACAGCCCAGGAGCGCCGGGGAGATGGGAGGCGATGAATTAAGCTGAATGGCATCCGTGAGTCACCGGCGCGGAGAGCGGCGAGCGCGACCAGCCAGCCAGAGCGCAGCGGAGGCCCCGGGAGGGAGATGCTGAACGGTGGACTCCTGTTTTGGGGATGGTCTTTCCAGGTTTGAGGGGAATGACCCGCTTTTAGAGCCGTGCGGCAGGACCGCGGCGCCGGAGGCTGCGCTGGCAGCTGAGCTCAGGCGCTGCCAGGCAGGCTGGACTCGGCGGGGCTGCTGCAGGGATCGGCACGACTCAGACTTCTTCTCCCCTCCAAAAGCAGCCAGGTGTCACACAGGGCACTGCCTGGTGGCACTGTGGCACTCTCATCCTCGTGGGGGGCTCCCACAGCACCTCCAGGCGCACGGCTGCCCTGCCTCCTGCCCCAAGCCTTCCTTGGAGGTTCCCTTGCTGCTCCCCGTGTTTGGGCAACTCGGGGGTGACGGCAGCTTTAGGCAGGAGACCTTGCGGCAACTGATACTGTCATTGCTGTTTCCAAGGCTCCCTCGCAGGGCAGTCAAAAAAAAACCCCTGCTCTTTTCGGCTGCCTTCCAGGCTGTCCCCCTCTCCCGACAGCTCCCCAAGAAGTTGTGCCCTCAGCCTGGCTGGGCTCATCCTGGGCTCCCTCGCCACTGCCTGGCGAGTCCCTCTGGACTTCCCCGTGGCAGGGAGAAAGGGAAAAGGGAGCAAAAGAAGGTGCGAGGGTCTGTGCAACGTGGGTGCCTGCTCCAGCCCTGGCACAAGCCCCGGCGCCAGGGCGATATGCTGGAGGAGTGCCTGCGCCCCACGAGTCCTTCCCCGGGGCCTCCCCGGTGCCGGTCCAGCTACCGGCACCCTCAACCCCCAAAATTGATTCCCGCCAGCAAGGCTGTTTCCATGGAAACGGCAGAGTGACTCAGGACTTTGGGACCAGCTGGAAAACACAACTGTGAGCGGCGAACGCCCGAGAGGTGCCAGGGTCTCGGTGCCAGGAAGGCGGGTGGATGGGTGTAAGGACCAGGCAGGGCTGCCTGCCCGCTTGGGCACACTCGTGCCGGCGCAGAGGGGCACGGGGGTACACCCCACGCGAGGCAAAGCCCACGCCGGGGAGTTGTAAGGCAAAACCCCTCTCCTGACACAAGTGCGACTGCAGCACTTGGAAGGCATCGCTGCAGCGCGCTCGCTGGGGGGACGCATCCCAAAACGTGCCTCGTCGCAGACAACCCCTCATCCCTCCCGGGAGGGAGACCCACGCGTGCATAGTCACCCACGGAGTTTGCGGCACCAACTTCAGCGGCCGCTCAGCCCTGCCTGGCAAGCAACACCCCGCGGCCCCGCTACCCCACCCCGGCCTCACCGCCCAGGCATAGAGATCAAGTCGCAGGGTTGGAAAAACGACTCTTGGCCGCGGACCCACCGGCACGGGCCCTGCCACTTCCCAGCGTCCCCTCAGCGAGCAAGAGTTTATCTTGTAAAACACGTTGCGGCCACTGAGGCAGGGAAGACGGGCTCCTGACGGGGTTTAACGACGAGCATCCCACTCGGTCGCGGCGGCTCAGTCACGCTGGCGGCTCTGCGAAGCCAGGCAGACCCAGAGCGCGCCCGTGGCCCACCCACCACCCTGGGCGCGGGCAGGCTGCACCCCACCGCTCCCCAGCAGAAAGGGGGACCGCAGCCCGCCTTGCCCCTCACCGCAGGCCCTACCTGATTTTGGGCAGCGTGAGCAGGGCTGGTCTCTGTGCCCAAGCCCCCCACCCGCTCCAGCAAGGCCCACCGACGTGAGATCCCGACGGGGTGGGAGCGAGCCTTCAGCCTCGCCTCCTCTTCAGCCATACAGCACTAGAGCTTCCCTAATGTCACAGCTTCGAACGCCAGCTGGGGACTCACACCTCCCGCCTTCCTCGGGTGAGCACCGCGCCGAGCGGAGCCGCTTCGTGCCCGTCAGACGCGGACTCGCTCCGCTCTCGTGCGCGTCACCTCCGAGGGCACGTTTCTGAGGATGAGGCAGGGGACCCCGGCGCTCAAAGCCACTCCTGGCATGCCCCCCGCTCCGCCGCCTCTGCCCGTCCCCTCTGCGTTTCAGAGGGACCGAGAGATCCTTTGCCGCCAGAAGATCACTGCCCACTTTGACCAGCACTTAAATCATCACAGAGCTTTCGACGGGGATTTCGGTTTTTCCCTGCCGGCGCTCAGCATACACATTTTGAGTTAATTAATCACTATCAAGTAATGCCAACCCCAGCCGGTCCCAGAGTTTTCTTATCGCAACATCCACCTGTGCCTGATTATCCCTCATCTGCTGAACCGCATCTGTCTCTTCCCGAGGATGCGAACGCCTGGGTAAACCCGGTACGATTTTTTCTGTGCTCTCCGCCTTCCCCGGAGCCATCCACCCGCTTGTTCGTGCACGCTCGCTCTCTCCCAGAGCGCTCCCCTGGCAGGAGCTGGAAGGCTCTTTTGGGATGAACGCGCTCCTTCACCACCCCGAAACGCTCTTTTTTGCAACCTACCCAGCCTACGGCCGCGTCGAAAGCCCGAACCTTGAACCTCGCAGCTTTCCCGTAGGACCGCTCCATGCCATGGCGGGCTTCAACCCCGCTACGCGAGGTCTCCTCGCCAGCCTGCGTCCTCCCGCTGGGTTTAGGAGACCACTTCGAGGTCTGACCCCAAATGCCGGAGCATTCGCTCCACCGGCTGGCGAGGCTCACCCCCACCCCCCCACCCCCCCCCCCCCACCCCGGGCAGAGCATCTGGCCTGTCCTGTGCCACCGGGGACTTACTCACTTCTTCCAGCCGGCAGCTCCTCACCCAACAACAGCCCAAGTTTCACCGCAGCTCCTTCCCCACCCCCACCCCCCCCCCACTCCGCGGGTCTCGGGGGATGCTCCCCCCGCTCCTCTCTCCCCGCTAACGCAGCCCCCGGGTGGCGGCGTGGCCGGGCGCTCGCAGCCCGGGACGGGGAACCTAAGCCGGGAAAAGTCCCTCCCGCCTCTGCGGGTGATGCCTCGCTGCCCTGGAAAGTTGGTAGCGCGGAAAGGCTTACGGCAGACCCCCGACCCCCCCAGCCCGCCATCAGCACCCCTTACCTGGCGGAACGCCGCGGCGGGTCCCCCCCCCGCATCCCCAAGCGGGGTCCCCGCCGCTTTTTCCCGGGGCGGGGGGGGAGGACGCCGGGCCCGACCCCTACCCGGTGGTGGTGGTGGTGGTGGTGAGGGGAAGGGGAGGGAGGGGGGGGGGGGGGCGGTGGCGGGAGCTCAGCGGGGGCTCATCGCTGCCGGCGGCCGCGCGCTGCCTGCCCTGCCCGCCCTGCCCGCGCGGGCAGCCGCCGCGCGGGGCCGCCCCTCCGCTCCACGCCCCTCCGCGCCGGCGGCGGAGGGAGGGAGGGAGGGAAGGAGGGGAGGGGGCCGCTCCCGCTTTCCCCTCCCTCCTCCCGACCTCCCCGCACAGGCAGAGCCCCAGCCGAGAAGGAAACTCTCCGCTTCCTTTTTTTTTTTTTTTTTTTTTATTTTTTAATTTTTTTTTTTTTTTTTTTCCCCTCCCCAAGGCGGCCCGGAGGGAAAGGGTAGAGCCGCTGCTGCTGTCGCGGGGGCTCCCCACCCGGGAGATGTGTGTGTGTGTGTGTGTGTGTGTGTCCATCCGTCCTCCGTGTCCCGTCGTTCCCCCCCTCCCCACGCTGGACACACGGGGGTGGCCGGGGACCCTCAGATAAGGGCTGGGTGCGGGGCAGAGGGTGCCCAGTGCTGGGGCGCAAGCAACCTCCCTCTGGGCCCCAGCCGGGTTTGGGTGGTTTTTTATTCTTCGCTCGTTTTCCCGTGGCCTTTGCTCATCGACAAAAATATTGTCATGGGGACTAGTTCTCCACCGCCAGGAATCCTCCCTGCCCTGCCACGGCCAGGGCTCAGCGCCACGGGCAGGGACCGAAACCGTCCTCGGCGGCGGCGGTGCCACTATACTGATGAGGTGAGGTGGGAGCGTGCCATCCTGACCGCTTGGGAAGGTGCTGTGGGGCAGAGGAAAGGGAACACGGGAGAGTGACGGGGCTGTCGAGGCGGCCGCAGTCTGATGGTCACATTCCTCCCAGTTTCTGCTCCTGTTCGACCCCTCGAAACGGGCCAGACGTTTACTTTTGGCAACTTTGAGCGTTTCCCTTTTGTCAGGCGCTTGCCAACTAAGCTGCGTTTTCAGCACTTTAACTGCACCTCCGCTGAAATGGCAGCTGCCGGCCAGAGCCAGCCTAGCGTTCTGGAGACGCTACAATGGATATTCATTTCTTATATCTCTCTTTTATTTTGTGCATGTTTGTTGCTGCCTGGGCATTATAAGAAATCACAGCAGCTTTCTTCTTACGTTCATGTGAGCGACACCCAGCTCCTGACAACCCCCCCGAGCTCTGCAAGAAGCTGCCACCCCAGCTCGGGGATTCCCAAATCTTCACCTCTGACTCTAGGATTCGCAAGCGTAACTGGGGGGGTCACGGTACCAAGCACGTTCATCGGCATCTCGGAACAACTTCACTCGACAGCGAGTGTGCTAAGAGAAACAGCAGAGCCCATGTCCCTGCACTGCAATTGGGTAGCGAGAAAAATAAATCCCTGGGAACGCTGGTCTTGCCTCCGCTCTCAGAGGCCTGCCAGGCTGCGACAGTGAGTTCAGGGCTATGAGGTTGCCTTTAAATCTCAGGAAGCACGACAGCAGAGTCTTCACTTCTGATGTTCAGCATTTTGGACTTGCAATTGCTGTTTTAGGCATACCCAGCTCTTGTGTGCCCCAAAATACCGGTATTTCTCAAGTCTTTTACAATATCCTGACAGCCCTAGCCCCCTTAATCTAATTTTAGAAAACTTTGTAGGGATTTTATATTTATAAACAGTTGGTACTTAAATATTATTTCCCTCACCATAGCAACAGCTCCCCATCGTAGCATTCGTTATTCGGTGCTATTGCATTGGTGTATCCCTGTTTTGAGTGAGAAAGCCCTGAAGCCGCTCTCTCGTGCCTGTTTTCCTACACCTTGCGAAGGACTGAGGCTCCTGCCTGTCCTGACTCTCTTCCCGGAGCTGGGGAAGAGCCGTACCACCAGCTGCTGCCGGAAACGTGCCGGTGGCCCTGGGGTTTCCATCACTGGTGTTGCCCAGGTGATGCGCCGGCTCAGGCCGTCCCCTTCCACGGACACAAGCTGCTGATTCATCTGCCGTGGCATTGCCGACCTCGTACCTACGGACCCGTAGTACCTCCGCAATAGCCCCGAGTGCCATCCCCACGCGGCACACAAGCCTTCGGCAGCTCCGGGTACCCGTGATGGGCACCTGATGTACGCTTGCACTTGCTCAGCACCTCCAGCGAGCGCTGGGGAGGAGCTGGGAGCGGGCGTCCAGCTGGCCTGCGGCCACGGCTGCGCTCCGCTCTCGCTGGGGGCCAAGGCTCTAGAAGTGGAGGAATGGCAGGATTTCAAGGAGTTTGGCCAAGCGGGGCATAAACCGGGCCAGGGACCACTGCCAGGAGGAAATCAAGGGGCTCACGGTAAGAATACGAGAGCAGACGGGCACCTGCATGCTTCCCAGTCTTTCCAAAGAGTAAGGATCTGCTCCTCTCTTAGACACCAGCCCAGAAACAGTCTGGCCACTGAGACACCTCCAAAGTCCATCTGCAAAAATCCAGGGTGCCCCACAACTTGGAGCGATGCCGGAGCTACTTGGGCACGTATCTCCTGGTGCCGGGGGTTGTCCCCCACCGCCTGCGGGACTGGCACGGGTGCCTGGAGAACTTCAAAACACCAGCGACGCGCCTTGAGTGTCTACGCAACACCTGGGCTTCAAATGGTGATTTGAACCTGGGGCAGTCAAGGTAACGTGGCTGTAGAGGCAGTCTCGTAGGAAGGAAAGAAATTTGAGAGAGCGATGCAAAAAATAAGGAAGAAATGCAGGGTTGAGTGACAAAACAGATGCTTTGGATCATTTCGGCTGGGCGTGATCACATTTTTTGGTGCTCCCTGGTATTTTAAGCATACTCTAGAGAGATGCTGTTGGTTTGATAGTTTACATGTTATAGCTCTGTATCTCTGACCGGTGAGTATTAAAATATCAATTAGGCTCCTTGGGCTGTGTTTGTGGTCAGTTTGCCTTTCAGAGGGAAGGACTGCTGGGGCTGTACCTCACCCTCATCAAGAAAATTTGCCTCTGTTTAAAAGGCATCGTTTTTCCCCAGCGTGCCTCTAGGCGGGAGAGCAGAGAGGCTGCAGGTGACTGGGAGAGTCAAAAAAGCTCACCTTTTAAAATTTTCATCTGCGCCCAAATGCAGTTTGAAAGCATCCAATTAGCCACGCTCTCCAGCAACAGATTTCTGCGAAGGCTTTGTTATTTTCTCCTCTTGAGTTATGGTTCAAAAAATCCGCCTTAACAACATAATCTGCTTGGGAATATATGTAATAAAATACCAATGTGGCTGTTAAGGTGATATGAAGGTTACTGTTCTAATCACTCAAAATGCAGTCGGGAGCAAAGTTACGATTCTCACAGTAATCTGGCCACGTTACATCCCCCGTACATCTTGCGAAACACCCTTAACATAAAGAGCGATGTATTCAGGCACATAAATTTAAAGGCAGACTAATAGAGAATACTATTTGCGTGCTTAAGCGCGGCATATTGAGAGCCTGCGTCAGGTCGTCCTGTAGCCTTTGTAAACCCACCTGCACGCTACGGTTTTTCTGCCGGAGGAGAGGAGGCTCTTCCCGGGGTTGCAGTGCCGGTTGTGCCGCTCCGGCTGGCTCCCGGCAGCGATGGAGATCCCCCTCCCCGCCTGGCCGAGAGACTTTCCGTGCTGCAAGGAAACGCCGCGCAGGGCCGAGATGATAAAAACTTTGCGGCTGCCCCTCGGGCCAAGTATGCTCAGAGGATCGCGAGGTATGTCGCAGAGAAAGAGCTGCTGTTTCGCTCGCCGGCGGCTGCCCGGCGGCAGCAGCTTGGCTATGGTAGGGGCATTGCGGCAGGATGGGAGCGGCGGGAGGGCTGTGCCGAAGCGGGGGCTGCCGCCGTCTCTCCCCTGCCCCTGGATCCCTTTGCAGGGTTGTGGGGTGCAAGGCTTCCCTGCGGGGAGTTTCTAAAGTCTGCCGGAGCCTGACGGTGCGCGGAGCTGGCGGGGTTACCGAAATCGTTCCTAAGCCCCGTAGGAGTGCCGGCCGAGATTTCTCACAGAGTGATTTTTTTGATACCTTGATGCTAAGGGACAGAGTCTGGAATATCTGGGGGACGCTTGACTTTCAGAAAGCGTCCTTTCTCACTGGCCTTCACGTAGAAGCTTTAATAAAAGACTTTAGGCTTGCCGTCCTTGTGTCGTTCAGAAGCAGTGATAAACAGCTCGTGCTATAATCCCTCCTCTTGAGGAGCTTACAAACGCCGTGTGTGCAGGGCTGGTAATGTAGCCAAGGATGTGTTTATTTACCCCGGCCCTTCACTCCTCCTTTCTTTTTGGTTTTCCTTCCAAAGAGCCACGACAAGTCGGTATAACACATAAGGCAAAGGAAATGAATGAGGACAAAAGTAACTCTCTCCATGCTATGTTGTTACTTCGATATACTTACAGCATCCTGGCTACAGATCAGTTTTAAATTGCTGGGGCGGGGAAGAGAGATTCTCCTCCTCTATATAAAAATAAACACGATCAACTATCCATTTGTAAAATCCCAGATTTTAAGGGCCAAACAGTCGTTGCGACTGTTCAAGCCTTGCCCCTGTGGGTGACAGGCTACCGCCTCGTACCCAATAATTCCTGCATCAGAGCCGTCGCCGGGGCACGGGCACACCTCCCTCCCAGGAGAGATGCCACCACTGCTGTGGGTGAGTCGTTCCAGAGCTTGATGTGCCTGACGGCGGAACGTGCCCCTTATTTCTAGTCTGGAGGCGTCGAGTTTTGGCTTTCAGCCACCGGGTTGCATTATGCCTTTGCCTATTAGATTAAAGAGCTATCTGCTATCTGAACTATTTCTCCTGTGTAGGTATTAATAGATCATGATCAAGGCACCTCTTAACCTTCTCTCTGAGAAGTTAAATAGACTAAACTTCTTTATCTCTCACGATGAAGCGGGGGTTTCTGGGCTTTTCATCATTCTTGCCGGTCCCTCCAGCCTGCCTGATTGTCTGTTTGGAAACATGGATCCCACAAGCGCAGAGAGCATCGTGGGACTGGCGGTAGGAGCGGCCGTGCTAACTCCTCTCAGCTAAGGATCCTACCTTGGCTCGGCACACCTACTTAGCCCACCGTGATCCCCACACCCTTGTCACCACGCCGGGCTGATGGCCCTCTTAGCATCCCATCATAGTCCTGAGAAGCCTCCCAAGAAAAGGCCAAACCTTACCAGCTCCTGGGGTCTGCATTACTCCTAGCACAGTAAACGGTGTCAATGGGATGCAGTGCAGTTCTCTCCCAGCCTCCCTGCTCCGCTCCCAGCCCCGGTCACCCCTGCCAGACCTGTTTCCATCTCCCTTGAAGTGAGGTCAACAGGAAAATCACCTGCTGATGGAAACCCAAAGCCAGTATCAAAAGCTTCATTGGACTTTCACATATCATTGTATTTTTTCGTTTTCTTCTCTAAAAGTGTACATCAGGCTTCATGGTGTTAAACATGCCCCATAAATCACACTGTATCCGGGTCAACACTTTTACGTGGCCTTTATCTTTCATAGTCCCATTTTCTTGGGAGTTCAAAATACAGTAGTAACTTTAATGCTGATTCTGTTATTTTTAATAAAAATCATTCACATACTGTGAATTTACAGAGGAGTTGGGTGGGTATTTACGAAGAGACTCCATGTTGCACTGGAGTGAAAAAGGGGGGGAGGGGGAGGGGGGGCGTGAAGGTGTCAGTGAAAACCAGAGATTAAAAATCTGGTTGAAGACCAGTTTGTCTTTGGGGCAACCCCCCACCCCACCCCACCCCACCCCGTCCTGTGCCGCTGCCTCCCCAGCTGGCTCAGACAAGTAGAAAAACCCCCAGGAAACTATTTCTCGGGGCTGCTTGGTGGCATCAGGTACGTTGGTTGCTTTGATCCCGTAAGGAATGACAGGTCCGTCAGAGCCAGCCCTGTGTGCCACCTTCGTGCCATGCTGTGCCAGGGTATGGTGCCCTGTGTTCACACACTTGCGTGTCTTGAACACTTCTGTAAGTGGCTGAAGGGGGTCATTTAATCATGGTGTAAGAGCGCAGGCTCTCATAGAAGGGGAAGGTGACTTTACTGTACAAAATCTCGAAGCAAGTTGGGTTTACCCATTCATGCTCTCCCATGTAGAAACACCAAGATGCGTGTCCCCAAGGGATCTTCAGGATGTCTGTGACCCAGAGGACAGGGGATTCTGGTCGCTGGGTCCTCCCTCTGATTTCTCCATTCCTCTTGCTGGGCAACAATGAACTAGTTTTTCGGACTGATCTTGTCTGTCTGTTCAGAGTTGTCTTTTGCAACTATGTTCCTGCTAGGTTAACAGAAAATAATAGCACTCTGGTGTATTCTGCTAACGTGGCATCTGTGCTGGGGCTTATCAGACCTGGGCTTGGCGGTGCTTGGCTTGACCAAGGAAAAGCATCCTTGGTTATGAATACAGCCCTTCTTTTAGCCCTAGTTCTGCTGTCCCCCCCTGGTGCTTACACACATGAGTTTGCATTTGTCCAGCATTCATACCAGTCTTAATATTTCCATTAAAAGCCTCTGCAAGGGCTACGAAGGGGAAGAGCCTGCCACCTGCTAGGCCTGGATGCCAACCCCCTGCTCACTGCCCAAATGTTGGGCATAGAGGAGCAGGCTCTGCTGGACTTTGGAGCAGGTCTGTCCCAGCACCCTGGGGTTTGGGGTCAGATTAGTTTCCCATTTTGGAAAAAGAAGGATGCAAGGTGTTAAAGTTTGTGTGGTGCTGGTTGTTCTACTTGCAATGCTTTGGGGGTTTTTTTTAAGCTATTTTGAGGTTGGTATGTCTGTGGCCACCACATCTGACAGGGATCCCCTCAGAGCAGAGGCACCTTGGGAGGGACCGGCCAGTCCCCAGGGAAGGTGGGGAGGCTGCTGGCTCCTGTTTGCAGGGCTTGAGACTAGAGAAAAGTCTGGCTGGAGGGCTGTACTTCTGTCCTGAGATAGTTGCGCCTCTGCCCTAACTCGGGGGGTCGCACGTGGTGAGGGGCACGGCTGCCAAAGGGGCGTGAGGGAGAGGGGTGTTCGCATGGGAAGGGGCTGCCTGCCCGGCCACGTGGCGGCAGGAGGCAACGGGACCCCCTGTGCCCCCAGCCCTCACCCGAAGAGGCAAGGGCTGTGGCAGAGGTCCCGGGGCAAGAGCTGGGTGCTCCTAGCATCCCGGAGCCGTGCCTCTGCCGGGGAGTCAGGCGTGACCCACGCCACCGGCACGCACAGCGCCCGCTCCACCTCCCTACCCCTTTTGATGTGGGTGTTGTGCTTCTGTGGAGCCTCAAATTAGCCCTCATTAAGTCCCTGGGGAAGCTGGAGGCATCAGTGGAGTCTCTCGCTTCATCCTAAACCGCCTGAAGTTCACAAAGCCTCCGTGGGAGCCCGCACGCACCCAGGATGCACGTGAGTTGGTGCCACTCGCATGGCGAGCCCAGAAAGTGCCCTGAGTGTCTGTCTGTCTCTCTAAGGACAGACAGGTCCTCGTCCATCCCCAAGGACACCCTGTCTTCTCCAGGTCACCACGGAAGTAATTTTTCCTTCTACGCACCTCTTGGGTGCTGCGGGCCGGGAGGTTTTGCCTCGAGCACGCTGCTGTCCCTTGCAGGTGCCGGCTGCTCTCGGCGGACGTCTTGGGGCCAGCTTCCCCAGGGCAGGCATCCTTCCTTCCTCTGTTTTGCCTGTTTACTGGCAGCTGCAGGAGCTTAACGTGTGTTTACCGGGTGGCTGCAGGAGCGGCTGAGGGCCAGGCGGACCTGGAGTCCTGCCAGCGCTCCTTCCTCAGCCAGGCTGGGTCCCCCTCGGCTCCATCCCGCGGAGGTGGGGAGCGGAGAGCAGGGGGAGCATCCAGCAGCCCCTTTGAGGAGCGCTGGGGTGGCGGCGGCGGCTGAACCGAGCAGAGCTGCGGCATCGTCCCGAGGGGCTGGGGACCTGAGGAAGGCAGGGCTGGGGAACCCGAAGAGACGTGATGCTGTGCTGGGGCGGTGAGGCTGGCGGAGAAGGGGGTTAGAAAGTAAGTGCAGGGGCTGCTCTGGTTTGGGAGCTCCAGAAGCGCGTGCCAGGTGCCTCGTCCTCCTGCAGCTCCTGGCTGCGGACGGCGTTACAAACCAGCCTTTTCATGGGGGCCCAGGAGGTCGGGGCTGGCAGCGGCTGGGCGCGGGGCAGGCCGGCCTCCGCCGACGGCCGGGAGCGCGGGGCACCCGCTGCCCTCAATGCCGCCTGTGTCCCTGCCTCCGCCGCTGCCGACAATGAGCCCTTTCAGGGAGCTGGGGCCAGCCTAGCCATGGCGGCCCTGCCTGCGAGTACAGGCAGAGGGGCTAAGCAGGCTGCAGGCAGCATGCTCGGGGGTCCCAGGAGTCGGGGTCCCCTCCTGCAAACCCGGGGGCATCTCCTACCCTGGTGATGCCACTCCGGCGTTGCGGCTCCCTCCGTTCCCGGGCGTGCGGGTTGCTCATTATCCGTGGGCTTGCCCCACAAGCCGGGCTGGGGAGGAGGGTGAGGGGGTCAGGGCTTTGGCCAAGATGCCAATAAGGATTCCTGGATGTTCCCTTGGGGGCCAGGTGAGAGCTGGGGGTGGGGACCACGTAGCCAAAGAGCCCACAGCACCATGGCACGGGACCAAGGCATGCCGGCTGGGGAGCACTGGGGTGTTTGCTGCAGGCTTCTGGCTTGGGTAACTGTGGCTACTGCTGTCAGTATCCGAGCATCAAAATCCCAAATTAGCTCTATGATACAGATTCAGCAGGTGCCTTCCAAGGTCAGCCAGCACCCCGAGACCTCCTGCTGCCTCCTGCTCCCCCTGGCCCTGCTCAAGGCTTACCCATGCTCTTGGCTGCAGCGTTTTAGCCTCCAGCGCCGGCTGCTCTGCTGCCACGGGGGGACAGGGGAGCAACTCTTGTCCCCATGGGACACCTCTTCTGCTGAGCCTGCATGTCAGCGCTGCTTCTCCTCCAGGCATAATGCTGGAGCTGATCCCCAGGCTGCTGACCCAGCACGGGGACAGGAGCAGGCAAGGACGCTGGCTGGGGCAGGGTTGCTGACTGGTCTCCCCAGAGAGGGGCAAGAAGATGCCCTGGAGCCTCTCGGCAGCGAGCAGGCAGGGTCTCTGGGCCAGGACTGCTGGGCTCTGCACAGGCGCTGCCTGGCTCCTCTGCGAGATGGCCCCAGAAAAGGTTCATGGGCTGCCACAGTGAATAGCGGTATAGATTTGTGTTTGCGCACTGTTCTCACCGCACCCAGCAGCACGTCTCAGGACTGTCTCAGGGCCTGATCCTTCCCTGAGGAGCATGGTTAGGTGTCATGTAGTGGAGCTGGAAAGAAGACAGGGTCACGGGTGGAGGAGAAGGCATCAGTGCAAGAGGCCAGCTGGGGCACTGGAAGACTTGCTGGCTCCCCAGACAGGCTGCAGGAGACCTCTGCAGAGAGAAGAGGCTTGAACTCTGCATCAGGACACCATGGGGACTCGATACTGGAAGTTTTATATCTTGAGCCCTTTTGTAGCCCCACACGTTTCAGGCTCTGACCCTCTCCTTGTTCTTCCCCAGTGGCTTCTGCTGTCCCAGGCATCTGTCAGGCTCCTTGCTTGCACCTTCTGGTTTGACTTTGGTGGGCCACTTGCTTTTTCCACTTGTCCTTTTGTCGTGCCTGTTTTGGAGCTGTATTGATTTCTCTTTTTGCGTGACTTCCACAAAAGCTGCTCTTTGCCCCCAGCCAGGGATGCTGCTTTTTGCCATCCCTTCGCTTCCCTTTGAAAACTCTTGCCCCGCTAACCCTTCCAAGCAAGAAGACACCTCAGACCCCGGAGTATGGGTAGATGAAAGGCCTGGATGTAGCCCCCGGTGTAAACTATGGCAACTCTGGGTCTGCTGTAGTTCAAACAGCCTCCTCTGTGCTAGCTGTGCCCCATCTACAATCCACCCTGTTCCCGATACAGCTGGTCCAGAACTGGTAGCAATTTGGCGCGAACCAAAGGGGAATATTTTGGGTTTGATGAAACTGCCCTTTCCCAAGGAGTACACTGGATGCCATCTCATTTCACTATGGTTTTCACCTGTCCACATGCTGCTCCGGGACCCGTAGACCCCTCCTGCGACCTCCTGGGGATGGAATCGGAGACCACCATGGTGTCTGCAGAGTCAGGGTTTCTGCTGACATCCTGTAGCCTTTGGGAAGGCAGAGGAGTTCTAGGAGGGATTTCAGGCGCTCACTGGCAATAAACTGCAACCACCACCTTTGCCAGACGAAGTGGAACTGGGAAGCCGCTGGAAATGCATCCACTCTTCCTTCTCCTTGCAGGCAGGAGACCCCTGAAGCCTTGGGGGCGGCAGGCGAGAAGGCTCGTTGCCTTCCCCCCAAGCTGGGGCAGCCTGAGCTGCCTGACGGTGGGTTTGCATCCGACATGCACAGTCGCCATCTGTTATGGAGCAATGCCATCTCTCCCTGCTGCCCCCGCCACCCTCCCCTCCTCTCTCCTGCCCTGCGCCGCCTGCTCCAGCTGCCCTCCGAGCAGAGCCGACAAGCCAGGCGCATTAAAAACTTAATGCAAAACTAATTTGTCAGCCATAAACAAGTGGCAAAGGCTTTAGTGCATTTTCTTCTCCTTTTATTCAACTCCCCCGGCAGAGGATGCGTGCCTCCCATCTCTGCCGAGCGAGCGCCGACTCATCTTCACCGTGGTCGGAGCGTGGCCATGGTGGGGCGAGAGGGGCTCGAACAGGGAGGCAGTAAGGAGGGAGTTTGGGGGGGGGGCTGTGAAGGAGGTAGACCCTGCGCACGCCCCGGGAGCGGGCTAAGGCATGGAGGAGGAAGGCTGGCACAAGCGGCTGCTGCTGGCTGTGAGAGGAGACCCTCGAAGAAGATGTTGGTGCCGACCTGCGCCTGGGCAGAGTTTAGTGCCTTGCAGCTTGGGAAAGGTCTGGGGCCACCCCTAAAGTGTGGGGGGTGAGCAGGGGGTTAGGGTCACAGGAAAACAGGCTGGAAGAGGGACTTCAAGAGGTCTCAGGCCCAACCTCCTGCTCAAAACAGGGTCAGCTATGGGGTCAGACCGGATCGCTCAAGGCTTTATCCAGTCGGGTCTTGCAAAACTCCAAGGATGGAGGATGCTATGACATCTATGGGCTTTTTCTCCTCGGATAGTGCCACCAGGCCCAGTTCCCAGGACTGTGAACTGTGTGGGAAACTGGGCCTCCACCTGCCGGGGAAGGGTAGGGTGAGGCACAGGAAGGGCCAACTCCTGGTTGGCCTGGTGGCCATGCTTCATGTCTTGCTCTGGAGCAGCGGTAGAAAGATGGTGGGTCCCTACAACTGCAGGTTGAAACTGAGAGCAGGATTTGAGGTTGGACATGTCCTTGGCATGGCCGAGGCAATTGATGGGCAATCTGTGCCTCTGGAGAGCCCCACCAGTGTCCTGGAGCACCACATCCAGCCTAGGGTGGTTGTTCAGCAGATGCTCAAACAGACTGGGGCAGTTTGTAGAAAAACAGGAAAAGAGTCTGGAAAGCTTGTGTGTGAAGAGAGACTAAAAGAGCCTTATGTGTGGCTTGGCTAGATGGAGACAGGGTAGCGGGGTGCAAATACCCAGGGGAGGAGGGAGAAGAGGGATGAAGCTAGAGAGAAAGGGGTGAAAGTGGGTGGGAAGCTGCCTGGGCATCCCAGGTCCGAAGGCGCAGAATGGTCCCTGGAAAGAAAGTGGAAAGCTTTCACGTCAGCCTGGATAAAAATCCTGGGGGAATCAAGCGCCAGCAAGCTGCCAGGGAGCTGCGTGCCGCAGCGGATGCACGTGGCGTGGCCTCTGCTCAGGCTGCTGTGGGCAGAGCGGCAGCGAGGACCGGGTGACATCTCTAGAGGACCTTGGTCTTCACGTGACGCCGGTGACTCACCGGCTCCTCGGAGCTAAGTGGCAGCCAGGACACGCTGGCTGGGCGGCGGGAGCTGGGAGGTCTGTCCCCAGGAGGGAGCTGCTCAGAGGGGACATGGGTGAGCCGATCCCTTGGGATGCACCACGAGGGTGGCAGAGCTCCACTCCTGGCTCCGCTCAACCCTGGCGAGCAGGTGATGGCCTTCTGCACTGATGGATGGTGTCAGCTCACTCCAAAAAACATCATCTGAGAGCCAAGACCGTTCATCCTTTCCTGCTCTTCTAAAACAGCAGGACCCACAAACAGGAGCCTGCAGGGCCGGATGGCCACTTAGTCCTTTGGTCATCAGGTGCTTCTCCAAAAATATTGCTTTAGGGTTCTTTAAAGCTCTAGGTCAGCACTGGCATCTGAATAGCTGCTGATACCTATGCAGTCAACATGTAGATGCACATTTAATATCAGCATGCACACAGGAATGCAGCAATTCAATACAAACTAAACACTGGTGCATTATACTAAATGCATATTAATCCAAAGTGCTTCTTATTTCTGCATAGCTATGTACTGAGTGTGCGGTGAGGTATTTACATTTGTAGCACCTATTACTACCAACTCACATTAAACCATGTATTTATCAGAATTGGGTTTTTTGACGTTATGTAACATACCACGAGAAGCTATGAATCTTCTTAGCCTTCCAAAATCTTTTTTTCCCCTAGTTAATATGTCTGTAATACCGGGTCAGTGTGGGTCAGATCCTTAGGGGCTCTGAAATAGCAATGCCACCTCTTTCCCCGCAGGCACATCCCTGCCATGGCACTGGCACAGGAGGTGTTACCGTGGAAATCTCAGCGGTGGAAGTATTGGGATCTCCCTGCTGTCATTTTTATGCTGGATCAGTCAGAGCAAATGCTGTTGTAAGTATCTCTATACTGTACTTGTGATAGATTGCCCACTTCTCCCCCCAGTGCATGCGTCCATCGACACGGGGGGCAACGGGGGCTAGAGCTGCTCTGGGGGATCTGGGAAGGAGGGACTGGTGAGTGGGGCTGTGGGCACGGGGGGGGCTCGGGAGGGCAGCCCCAGCACTGACCTCGCTGCAGGAGGGCTGTACAGCAAAACCATGCCCTGCGGGCAGGGTTTGCAGGGGAATAGCACTGGGGGTGCAGGCAGGGCCAAGCCCTGGTCCCCCTGGGGCTGCAAGGATGCTGCAGGCAAAAGCCCCTGCCTCAAGGAGTGAAAACGGTCCAAGAGTGGGAGAGAAACTCAAAAGAAGTGGCATCTGGGAAAAACCCCAGAGTAAGGAATAGGCTCCAGCCTCGGAAACTTTATGGTCTCAGGCAAAAGCATTCAAGCGCTGGCCAAAAACCAGCCCCAGCTTCTCCCACACGCCTGTGGCCCCGTGCTGGGCTGCTGGGCACTCCCAGCCTCGTCGCTGCCCTCGGGCAACGACAGGGCACCGCGCTCCCTCCTGGCAGTTTATAACCCTTTCTGCAGCCCTGGGGATGCTGGCCAGGACATGGCAATAAGGATGGATTTAGTTGCCTGTGGTCCAGCGTGGTGGTATTCAGGCTGTCCCGTCTGCCTGACGGGACAACTTCCATCCCCAAAGACCGCAGGTGGTGCCCACGATGCCGGGCAGCTCTGCGGACCTTGTCGGTCTTCGGAGAGTTTGAATCGGCAAAGCTCCAGCCCCACAGCAGAGTCATGCAGAGCCAAGGTGCGAGCGTGTCTGAGATTCAGCAAAGTAACTGCTTTGTCCCAGCTGCCTTCCTCGACCGCTGTCTGGAAAAGTGAAGGATAATGTGCTCAGGCAGTCGGTGATGGATGGCAGGGCGAGTCCTGAGATGAGGAGATGGATGGTACCACTTGCAGGAGGAGCGGGAGAGAGGCTGAAGGCCAGAGGCAGCCCGTGGTCACCGGAGCCGTGCAGAACCGCTGATGTGGGGGGTTACAGACCCTCAGCGTTGCAGCAAGGTCCCAGGAGGCTGGAGGTGTGGGGGAGAAGCCTGGCCGCGGGGTGGGGAGGAGGTGGAGAAGCAGAGTTGCTCGGGTTAAATCGCTTTTGCATCTTCTACCTCCCAAGAGGGTGGGATGGGGTGGGAGAGGAAGGAATACCACCATCCCGTGCCCACTGCTGCCCCAGGGAAATAGGCTGCCGTCATCTCCACCCCTGGGTGAGTCACTGCCACATTTGTCACTACCAGGTTAGCTGAGGCGTCGGGGCCACCGAAGGCAGCGGCTGTCATCTGCCTCTGGAGAGAGCTGAGCTGGCAGCCCCCCAGTGCCAGCTCCCCCCACCAGCTCCACGCTGAACCCTGGGGGGGGGGGGGGTGAAGCACTGTCGCCGGTGGAGGCAGGAGGAAATCCCAGGGGAGAGCATGACAAATCATCTCTCTGTGCAGACCCCATGGAGTCTGCACCTTCCAAGTCCCCGCAGGGATGATGGCACCTGGGTACAGCACTGATTCGGAGCAGTAGAAATATCTGAGGGGCTGCTTGCATCCCACTCCCAGCATCTTCTCACCGGAGGTGTGGGAGACACGGGGGTCAGGGTCCGTCCTGCAGCACTGAGCTGCTCCGGCATCCCTGCTTCCAGCTGCGGAGAGCAACCTCCTGCCGCGGAGGGGTCTCCTCCCTGGGGTACAGAAACACCATCAGCTTGGAAAGAGGGAGGAGAAAGAGAAAAGAGGTGGGGGCCTGAACCACCTTCTCAGGCAAACAGCAATTAAAGTCTGTCCTGGGAGGGCAGGGAGAGGTGGTGTTTGCTCCCACGTAGCACACCTTTAGTTGTGAGTGAGAGTTTACTTTTCTTTTGATGGGCAAAAAGATGCTAAGGAGCAGCCTCCCTCACAGGTGTCAGGCAGCTCCTGAGCCTGCCTCCCGCTTGCAAGCTCTCGCTTTTCCACAGGGTTACAAATCAGGCAGTGCTTGTTGGGTGCAAAGAGAGACAGCGAGTCCATTACTGTCCACAGGGCACCTGCTGTTTCTGTCATTTCTAACCAGCACCGTGAGAGGGAGAGTCTCATTTCTGCAGTAATCCCTGTTTCCCAACAGCCGAGACAAATGCAGGCTGTATCCAAAAACAAATGGCAGGGAAAAAAACCCAATATGTCCTTCTAGCTAAGGACTGCGCTGCATCTCAGCACAGCCCCCTTCTCAGCCTTGGGGAATCTGTGGAAGGACAGGGGACACCCAAAATGTGCCCAAACCCACCCAAGAGCAAACTGCTATCCTCCCCTCTCCGGATCGATGAGGAAGGAGGAAAGCCGTGTGCTGGGACCTGGAGTTTCCAGGAGCACCGTCCTCTACTACAGAGTCACAGCCGAGTTTTTGGTCCGACCAAGCGGGGAGAGGCAGCCCCTGGGAACAGCTGTGTGCTCTGGGGTTAAACACAAATCCACCTAGGATGGAAAGTGGGTCGGGGAGGTCTCTGCTCAGCTCACTAACAGGTTAATTTGATTCCTCGTTTAGTCAGAGCAGAAGGAAATTGTGGGCTCCAACTCCCACCCTTCCCTTTGATCTGTGGTGATTGCTGCAGGCGCTTCTTCTTTCTGCAAGGATTAGATTCAGAGCCCCAAAAAGCTGCTGCTTGTTTGCAAGGCGAGATGCCGGAGCTGGGCAAGCGGCAGTTTGAGGATGGGGATGGGAGAGCCCCTTCCCCTGGCAGGGCAGCGGTGGGAGAGGAGTGCTGCTTTTGAGAGTAATCAGAGCATCTTTCCCCACCTGGCTCCCGTTCGGCTTGTCCCTCCCTCCCCAAAAAGCTTCATCAAGGCCAAAGCACGGGCTTGTTTTGCACATCAGCCCTGCTAACCTTGCCTCCGGGCTGCAGCAGCAGCTCTCCAGGGCTCACCATCAAGGACACCCGGCCGCTGCCGCCCTCCCTGCAAAGTGCTGCCGTGGATCCGGGTCTCCCTCTCCCCAAGGAAGCGGAGGCACCATGAAGGTCAGCGCTAAAATAACCCGTTCCCGTCTCTGCTTTCAGCGCTGAGCATCCAGGCAGGGGCTGGGGAAGGGGAAAGCCGTCCTTCCCCGGGCTGATGGAAAGGGATCTCTCCTGCTCGCCTAGAGCCCGGGAGAGGCTGGGCAAAGAGCAGCGTGGTGCTGGCGGGTGGCACCGGTGCCTTTGCAGCCCGGGAGCCGTGCGTTTGCCCCATGTGCCACAGCTGCCCTCAACCTGGCCGGTTCCAACGCAGGCACCGTGGTCCGGCCGCAGTTCACCTGCCCGAGCGCTGGGCAGCGTGGATCCATCTGTCCATCCGTCCTGCTACTGCCAGGGCTTGCTATACCTGCTTTGGGGAGGTGGGGTGCAGCCATCCGAGCATTGTTGGTTTATTTTGCAGGCGATGATGGCAATTTTCTGCCTGCTGCACGCTCTTTAATTAACAGCTCAGAGGATGTGGGGCGAGAGGCGTAATGAGCGCTCCGTTTGCATATCAAAAGGCGGCATCATTAATATCCCTGCGCTCACAAGAGCTCTCGGAAGGCAGGCAGGTCGCAGGCAGGGATGCCGGTGGGTGGCTGAGGCCGAGAGCCCCGTTCGGTGTGCGAGGGGCTGCTGTGCCGGAGGGGACGTGGGCCGCCGAGGTGTGCGGCTGCGTGGTGGGCAGGGAGCGGGCAGCAGCAGCCTCCTGCCCTGGGGTGGCAAGCAGAAAGGTTTTGCCATGGGGCTGGGTAACAGGGTGGTGTCTAAGCAAAGGGGTAGCTCACCGAGGATTTTTGGCTAAGTTGCCCAAATCCAGCGACATCCCAGGCTGCTCTTTTTTGACTCTCCTGCTGGGCTGGAGGAGTTGTCCCCGGGTGACCCCTGGCTGGCCGGTGCCAGTGGCCCTGGAAGGCTGCACTGAACTGGCTGATTGTTCAGATAAAGCTTATCCTGTTATTCAGGCTGTTTGTCACCGTACGGCATTTGCACAGAGAAGTCCCTGTAGATCTCAATTTGGCCATGCTCAGCCAGCAGGATTAAATGTTCCCTTGCTTCTGTCTCCTGCATGGAGGAAATCAGCTACCTGGGTGACAGTTTACTCCTACACATGCACTTGTCTTTCTTTCCTTAACTCTATTCTAATTAAATATAAAAATTCCCCAGGGGATGGGGGAGACGGCATGCCAGGGCATCCTTGGCTCTCCTTGCAAGTCCAGCTACAGTGTCCTTACTGGGAGCCTGTCCTTGCCAGGTTCCTGAGGCTTTTTGTCAGCAGGAGGCTTATTTTGGGTACTTGAGTTAGCCCATCCACTTACTGGCAGCCAGAGGCTAAACAGGCAGGCCCAGGCGGGACTGGTCCGGCAGGCACTTGGTTTCTCCGCTGCAAAGCTGGGGGAAGTGTTTGTGGGCTTTGCAAAGTCCTGGGATGAGGAACGTGATGCCCAGGATTTCTTCTGCTCTGCTCCCGCTTTCTCTCAGCTCCTCCTGCTTCTGCGCAGGCTGCGTTTGTGTGGGTAACCTCACCCGCGTGGCCTCAAGGAGATGAGGATTTGCAGCCTCTGAAGGCAGGGGCTGGAAGAATTTCTAGAGCCCGATTTTCTCCTTTGTCATCCTCCCAATTAGACAGGGCATGTCAGACATTGAGAGATACTATAAGGGGCTGTGCGCAGCTAAGCAACAGACAAGCCGAAAGACCAAGGGGGGAAAATGCATTGGTAGAGGTGTAGCAAATACCTGGCTCTCTTCCTCCCTGTCCAGCCACACTTGGAAATGCTTTTGGAGGAAGTAACCACATCTGAACTGAAATACATGCACTCCCTCAGTTGAGGAAACCCTGCCTGCATCTCTGCCTGAGCCCCTCCATGGCCAGGGGAAGGATGGGGAGGGTTTTGTGGGGTACAGGAGCTCTGATCTGGTAGCAGAGCATGTTAGGAAAGGGATTTCTGCCCCCCAAGTTCATTATCCATGCCGCCAGTCGACAGAATAAACTGATTTCTGTGCTCTGCCTCGCAATTCTCATACAAAGGCCAACCAAGCAAATGTACGCTTAAGTCGAGAAAGTTGCAGGGCAAATTTACTACCAGATTCCTCTAAGCCGGTTAGGGGTGGAACAAAACAATGATCAAATTAAGGGCACAATTAAGACTAAATTGATAGGTCTGAATGTTCAAGTGCCAAGTGAACACAGCAGGTAATCACATCAAACTCTGAGGCTGATATTAAAAAGGATGACATGATGTTCATCTTCCTTGTGCTGTGATTGTCGAAAGAACAGCTGAATCACTTTCAGGTGGGTCTCCAGCCAGCATCGTGCAGGGATGGACCCAGGGAAGGAGCTGCAGGACGTGCAGGTCCCTAAGATCAAGCACCTGCTGCTAAGGGAAAATCCTGGTACCGGTCCTCCACCTCCTCGAAGCAGAAGCCACTCAGGGTGGGGTGGCGTGGAGGTGCCACCACACCATTTGCCTCTTGGATTTGTTGAAAGGACACATGCAGAAGAGTAGAAGTAGGTTTAAATGAGTATGAGTTTGAAAAGCTCTCGATCAGGGCCACCAAATGCTTCCTTGGGCTGACAGGTCTTTACAAGGTGTTGTGTATGGACATCGAGCACTTGAATTTTAGCATTTTCATCCCATCTAGCGAGCCAGATATGCACTCCCTGATGCGCTGCCTTCCTCATTTGGCTGGGATCAGAGCAAAATGTCCATGTAAAGAAACTTTCCTGTCATCTCAAAAGATCTCACTTCCTTCTCTGGAGGGTTTTTTTGAATTTTTTTGTTTTGTTTTGCTTCTTCCAGCAATACTGCTCTGTCCATAGCTCTTTTTCTTGGGAAGGAAAGGAGCTGCTGCCCATATACCACCACAGGAAGGATGTATAGCTCAGACGGGGCCCGTGGCAGTTTGCGATTTGCAGCATGAGCTGCTTTGGTGAGCAGATGTCTGGGAGGAGGAGGCCAGGAGCTTCCTTCACTTGCATAGTAAGGTCTTGGTACACCTCTTGGTTTGGAGATCGCTTTCCTGAGGAGCGTTTGGCAACTTGCGCAGCAGGAGGAAGGATTAACGGTGAACATCATCGCTGGCATATCTGACCAAAACCCAGGGACTCTCAATATTCAAACCGAAAAGGAGGAGCTGTTACAGTGCGTGTCCCACACAGGTGCTGGGTGCTTCTTAGTCCTGTCTCTCATCACTGCCTGTTATTTACCTCCACTGCTTCGGTGCCCCATTCCCTTTCCCACAGGGGTCGGGGGCAGCCAGCCGTGCCCATCGGCAGCGTTGGGGCACACGTGCGTGGCGTTAGGTGGGAGAAGAGGCTCTTTCCCCAGGCAGAGGGGACACAGTGGTCGGGGTGGCTGGCACAGCATTGCTGTTTGGGGAGAAATCCTGACCATCCTTGGGTTTTTGCCAGAACAGTTTAATTGAGTTTCCTCAGGGAGAAGCATTTCCATCTAATTCAGCTCTTAATTAACCCCGTGCACCCCAAAGAGGCTCTGCAACCACTTGTAAATTAAATATGAAAAGCATTATTTATCTAGGAATAGCAGCCTAATGGCTGCAGCTCTGACGTTTATAGTTGCTAATGATGATGAATCTGGGAGAGAGTAGTTGGGAAGGGAGTGGAGGGGAAGAGTTTCTTCTCTCTTAAAAGATACGGAGCCAAACGTGTAAGGGCCACGTTCCTGGGGCACAAGTGGACTCTTTGATTAAAAATGAATGTGAAAGGAGCATGGGAAGGCTGGAGGAGTATATTCCCAGCGTAATAACCTGGGTCCTGCACTGCGCTGGGCAAGGTGAGCTGTGGGGCTGGTGTCACGAGGCTTGTGGGGAAGAGGAAAGTCAAATCTGCTTGCTGCAATGGGAAATAATTGCAGCCAAAAAGAAATGCCAGGAGCCTTTTGGCCTTTCCCAAAGAGAGGGTGAAGGGGCAAGGTGCCAAGGGCTGATGCACTCGCCCTTCTCCGAGCCTGGGGTTCACCCCCAGCGGGGCAACTGCGGGGTTCACTTGCTTAACACAGGCTCTGTTTGTCGGCGTCAAAAAATCCCCATGTCCACAAGCAGAGCCACCTCTTGGGGGGCTCGGAGGGAGAGAAAAACCAGGAGAGTGGCAGGTCGGGGCTGGGATGTGCAGGGACTGGCTGGGGAGCAGCCGGCACAGCCGAGGGGCCGGAATGCCAGGGCTGCGTGTGAGCTGGCTGGGGCTGGAGCAGCCCCGGGAGCCTCCGGCTCGGCATTTCCTTAAAGCTTTCCGCTTCCTATTCTGTCTCCGCTCGAAGGTTTTGTCCCGTTTTGTAAAGCTGCCAGCCTTTTCGGCGGGTGCGAGGGCTGAAGCCAGCTGCCCTGCCTTCTCACGCAGGGAGGTTTCTTCCCAGCACAGACGGAGGATATTCCCGGCGTGGTGTTCCCCCGGGACTCGGCACGGCTGGCGCTGCCAGGAGCGCTGATGGCTACACAGGTGTCACTCGGACCAGGATGTTTGTGGGATAGTGAGGATGGGGCGATGCGGGCCAGGTTTGGGGCAGTTCCCCTGCTATGGGATGCTCTGTGCTGAGAAGCCTCAAGACCGTCAAAGATGAGAGTTTCTGTTCCCGAGAGCTTTCCTTGAGCCGCACTCCCATCGGACATTCGTCATCCCATTCAGCAGAGCAATATTAACGCTTGCTAGCAAGGGCTGGACGGGTGGGAGCTCTCTCGCTGCCTCTGGGTTGATGCAGACCCCTCAGCAGTGGCTGGGGCAGGGTAAGGAGCGAGGCTGGCAGAGCGGGCATGGAGTGATCCGGCCCCCCCAGGGGTCTGGAAAAGATGGGGTAGCCAGACCCCCAGGCAAAAGGCTTCCTATCCCTGTCACAAATTGTCATCAATAGTAGTGATGCTCTGGGTTTCGTTGATATCTATTGCATATATCTAATCCAGCGCTGAATCTCACTGAGTTTCTGGTCTCAAACAGCTATTTCCTGGGGAAAAAACCACCATCATTTAATCTCACAATGAGTGAAGTGGCATTCTCCTGCCTTGTGCCTGCGTTTCACTGACCAGCCTCCTGCTCTCCTGCTAGGCAACAGGGAAAACTGGGTTTTCCCGTCTTCTGTCTGCCACTTGCTATTTCGTAAGCCTGCCTCACACCTCCCCTCCCTGACAGTTGGGGTCCCCATCCCTCAGGCTCCCCGTTCCCCCCCTGCAACCCTGCCGTGCTCTCCCTGCAGCCTCATGCCCATCCCCACGTTACTTGCCGTGTGTCGCCCGACCCGTCTCGGCTGCGTCGAGGCTTCTCCGGCTGCTGCTGCACCTTCAGCAGGGAGCATGGACCAAGGTGTTCCCAGGGCAGCCCCAGCCTCCTCTAGGGAGGGTACAGAACCCCTCCCAGGTTTACAAAACCTGCAAGTTTTATGCTGCAAAGTGCATTTCTTCGCGTTTATCAGCATCGATACCATTTGTCACCGTACAGTACCTTCAGGACCCTCTGAAGCTCCTTGCTGTCTCCCGTGCTCATGAATCACCTGAAGAGAAGTTTGCGCTTGCTCCTATCTCCTGCCTCTGCTCCTCCATCCAGACCATTAATAACACCCTTGCGCAGCAGGAAGCCTAGCACGCATCCTAACTTCACCGCTGCTAATCTTTTGTTGTTATAAACCCCAACTCTTTGTCCTCTCTGCTTTGGGACTCCTTGCCGGTTTCCCATGCAGGAAAAGACGGTGCCTTTTGCACCTTGGCTAATTAGCTTTGTTAGCAGCCGTCTGGACAATCTTTTGTTGGAGGAGCTCTAAATAAATAGCCACTTCGTTGTTCTGCATCCGCCGCTGGGCTGATACGTTCAAGGAAGTCTGGGAGATTAGTGAGACATGGTTTTCCTCTGAGACGTGCACACTGGGCTGTATTATGAGATGTTCTGGTTTTAATTATCATTCCAATCAATTTGGTGCACACAGATGTGCAATTTACTGATCTGTAATTCCCCAAATTACCCCTGGAGGCTTCATTTTTATTGTCAGTGTAACATTTGCTACCAACTATCTGTTGTTTGTTTTTGGGGGGAAGGTTTTCTTCTTGTTGTTTTTTGTTTTTACACCTTTAGCCATCTGCTCTCCAGAAATCCATTTTGGCTCATTTTTTTCTTTCTTGTTACCTGCTGTAATTTCTTGTTGCCAGGCGAGGTTTTGATTTCTCTATTTGGGAGTACCCCGATGTGTTGCAACCGAGCCGCAGGAACCCAGAGTCTGTTCTGGGCTCTGGCAGTGATTTACTCTGCGGTCAAACGCTTTCTGCTATAACCCCATCCGGGTTTCCCTGCCGTAGCAGACAGACACGGATCCCACCGCGGCTCCAGGTATACAGCTTAATTAATTAGTGCTTGTAGAGTGCAGTCAGGAGGTTCTGGGGGAGATGAACCTATCCTAAGTGCCCTCTTTACGGAGATATGTAATAGCTCTTTTTGGGGAGCTGCCGGCAAGAGGTGGAGGCGGCTCACAGGGCTGGCACGGCCAGACCCTCCGTGGAGAAGGAGGGGGTTTGCTGCATCTCCTTGAGGAGATGCAATTTCCTCTCGGGAAACGGGACAACAAAGCCAAGAAACGCAGCGGGATGGAGGAGTCTGCATCTGGCCCGAGAGCCTGCTCTGCCACCTGGGGGACATTCCCCACGGGACCAGGTGCCAGCCTGGCAAACCCCTCTCCTAGCCGTCCCAGGACTTGGCCGTGCCCCTGCCACCCGGGAAAAGCCTCTCCGCATCCCAGCCCTGCATCCTTGTCCCCAGGGCATCCTGGCCCCAAGCGGCTCTCCCCATACCCCCCCACGGCACGGCTCACTGGCCGTGTGCTCAGCACTGGTGTCCTCCAGGACGTTCTTCATCACGTACTCCTGGGATGCCCCAGGTCCCGTGGGGTGTTGCAGCTCTCCTCTGCAGATACTCTGTGGGTGCTTAATTATTAATAACGAGTCCTTCCAGCCCCGCTATGACGTAGGGAGCTGCAGACGAGCTTGTAGCCCCTTGGGTCCCCTGTATGGGGCCTAGGCGAGAGACACGGGGGAGCTTTAAATTCAGTCCTTGTGATGATGGGGGACCTGGGCTGCCAGCGCTGCAGGGTGCAGGGTGCTGCCGGAGAGGGAGATTTAACAACCACAGCGACCTGGCACTGGCAGTGCGTGCTAGGCTGGAGATAATCTCAATTTAATTCTCTTCCAGATAATCCAGTCTCGGATGTGGTCCCATGCTCCCTGACCCATTAATCCTATTGCCACGGAGCCTGTTTAATGGGGAAGCTGGTGAGGGCTCCTGTGAAACGGCTTGGGGCATCCCCTCTGGTCCCCAGCTCTTTGTCTGTCACTCTTGCCTCCCCCGTTTCTATCCGGCACAGATCTGGCACCGAAATACTCCCTTTTTCCCTGTGCAGCCTCTTCCTAGCTCTCCTGCCTTCCCTCCGGCCCCTGAGAGAGACCCTCAGCTGCCCAGAAGCGAGGAGCAGGCAGGGAAGGGGAATCCGGCTCCCAGGCATATTTACTGGGCAGCTGCGAGGTGCGAGGTGATCCATCTGGCAAGACCAGCTAGACACCAGTTTAGCAAGCCTTGCTCTGCTTCGGAAAGGGGTGGCTGTGGTGGTGGGGAAGGGCAGAGCAGAGCAGCCCTCCCTCGTGCCCCGGCTTTCAGGTAGGAGGCTGGAGCGTGGGGAAGCAGCCCGGCACCAGTGGTAAGGGCATCGCTGGCAGGAAATGAAGGTTATAAAAGTCTGATGGGAAGGGAGGTGGGTTTATGGTACAAAATCTCTTAGAGGGTTGATTTGCCATGCTCAGCCTCTCTGACCCACGGACGGACATCGTGAGCTGTGTCCTCAGGGTCAATGCTGGGTGTACGTGGAGGAGAGGGGACGTCGGTCACCAAGCCCTTGCTGTGTGCCTGGGGTTCCTCTGGACGAGTGATAAAAGTCAGTTTTCAGATAGATCTTTTCTCTCTGGTAGGAGCGGTCTTCGGCTTTTATCTTGCTGTAGGGCAAACGGAAAGCAACTGTGCTGTGCTGTGCTTCAACCCCGCTGCCGTCCTCCTTGCTAGCAAGCAGGTTGCCCGTCCTGGGGCCAGAGCAGAGCCCAGCCACCTTGGCTGGGTCCTCCTCACTTTGGTTAACTGGAAACACAGCCCTTCCTCGCCGTTCCTGCTGGTGCTCACACACATGTGTTTGTATTTGTATTTCCAGGGGAGCGGGGTTGGAAACATTGACCCTGAGGGTGCAGATACGCATTCACGCTACTGAGGGTTACTCGAGCGGTTTCCCCGGGTGCCCGGTGAACACTCCGCAGCTCGAAACCTTCCTCGGGGATGGGTTATCTCTTTGCGAGGGATCCACGTTAGCTCGGCCGGGGGAGCTGGCCGCACCTCCTGGTGACTTGCCAGGGCTTGCTGGGTTGCTGCCAGCCCGCGGAGGATTCCGACCCTCCCTTTTGGCTGTAAAAGCTACTTGTTCGTGAACAAGTTGTTCCTGGGAGGCATGCAGTCGAGCAGTGTGGTCCTCCGGGGACGTGAGCCGTGCCTGACTGACAGCCTGCGCTCCCACGTTGGCTTCCCACCGTCCTCCTCTGAAAGGCCGGTGGGGCTCGGATGCTGCCGTGCCCCGCAGGTTCCCAGCGGGAGCCTTTTACCCCCCGCTGAATTTGGGAGTGAAAGCGCAGATGTTCGGCTCCTTGGAGCCAGACAACAGGGAAACAACCTGTTCCTGTTCCTCTTCATGCTTCCCTGGGCTAACACTAAAGGCAGATTCAATCATTTTGGGCCCGGATAGGAAGCAGAAAGGTGAAGTGTCCGGAATTGCCTGGGAAGGGCCGTGTCTTTTCTGCATTGCCCCTCACCCTGCATCCCATCCTCGGTGAGGGCAAGGCCATAGAGGAGAGGGGACCGCAGGGTGGTGGGTTCACTGCAGGCTCTGAGTGGCTCCCGAGATGCTCTTTTTCATCAACTTTTCCTGAAGTGTCTCTCCTTGGCTCTCCAACAGCCCTCACAGAGCTGGAGCCCCACGGAGGTGGTGGGTGGCTCTGCTAAAACCATCTTTTGAACCTGAAGTTTTACAGGGAGAGGCTTCATCTCTCACTCTTTCGCTCTCGCATGCATATTCAGCCGGAAAAAGTGCTGTTCCCCTAAGGTGAAATGCTAGGATATTAATTTTCTGAAGTTCTCGATAAGCTATTGAAGATTAATTTTAGGGAAAGCCGGGGGATATGATGGATTGGAGCCCAAGCCTGCTTAAATATGCAATATTAAAAATTGATCGTTGTCTCTCCTTGTCATACACCCTGCCCCGGTGTCTGGGGCAATCCCACAGTCTGACAAAAAGCCAGGAAAATACTCAATAAGCCCCATGCCCAGCTGAGTGCAGATTTTAATAACTTGTGTTGCCATTATTATTTTTAAAATCACTTTTATGAGTTTCTGTTTTGTTTAATGCCTGGCTCTGTTGTGCAGATTGACAGCTGGGAGCTTGGGAATCCTCCTTTACCTGCTGGGCTGCGAGGCACCACCGCCCGGCACAACCTGCTTCCCTGTCCTCCCCGCCAGCCCCTGCCGTGGGGACGATGCTCCGGGTGACCGAGGAGCCGTGGTGAGGGCAACCCACGGTGGGGTGGGAAGGCCGGCAGGTCCAGGGGGCTGGTTCAGCCTGGAAGACCTCCAGGCAACATGCAGCATCGTTCACGCTTTCTAAAGTGTGGGGCTTGCCCAGATCTTGACTGCAGCAGGCAACACTTGGTGTGCGGAGGGGAGTTTGCATCTCTCGGTTTTACCTTGTTCAGCAGGGGCTCTGGGGCAATTAATCCCTTTGCATCAACCCGGCACTGTGAACATTGACTCTGACGTTTCACACTTGCAGAGAAACAATAAAATCTTGCCCAAATGTTGGAGTTCATCAAAGCAAGAATGAACTCTTACAGGTATTTTTGAGGTTGGCTGCAAAGTTAGGTTTCCTCTGCAGTGTAAGGCCCAAGATGACTCTATTGGGGCACTCAGCAGCCAGGAGAAAGCTCTGTGGGATTCGTCTTTGTCCCTGCCTGGCTGAGGGGAGTCCAGGCAAAGTCCATCTGATCCGCTCTGATCAGAAAGCTGCTGACATTTTTTTCCTCCCTGCAGGAGGAGCGGGGATTTGCTGGCATTTGCACTTCACAGAGAGCTGCGAGGGGAGAAAGTGGGTCCCGCAGAGGGTGCAGGGAGAACAAGAGGCATGGTGTAATCTGGCATCAGGCTTTTCTAGCCAAGTTCCATTTTCTGTGAAGCTGAGTAGACAAGCAGCGTAGCATTAGAGACATCGCAGTGACTGATGGGACATAACGTTCTTCAGGGCCAGTTTGACCACCGGGCACAATTTTGCCGTCCGTCGGGGGGGACGGAGATGCAGCTGGACTGCAGAGGCATGTGTGCAGGGCCCTAAGGGGTACCAACGCGACCCCTTTCGCCATGCAGCCCCTGCAACAGGCTTAGCGCGAGGAGCCACAGTTGAATACAGAAGAGTAGCACACTTGAGCAAAGAGCTATTATTTGCTAAAGGTCCAATCTTCCCTGATTTGCACTTGGGCTGTAGTAGCACTTGTCCTAATGATTCATCCGTGCTCTTCATCTCAGCAGGCTGACAGTGAGGGATGAGCGTGTTTCTGCAGCTCCCAGGGGTGTGCAGGCTGTGCTCGGAGCGCTGTGCCCCTCATTAGCAGCCCCTGCGAAGGGATGCGTTCGAAATAGCTGCCTGGCCAGTCCGAAAGCAATGCCACCCGGCCTCCACGGCTGTGGTCAGCGGTGGCCACCTCCTCCTCCTCCTCCTCCTCTTCCATGTCCAGAGGACCAGGAGGGCCAGTAGAAAGCCACGACGAGGGGAAGAGCGCACCAGCAGCAAGCCCTACCTTGAATGGGCAATCAAAAAATGACCGCAGGCAGGGACACGCCAGCCAGCGTGCCGGGGAACGGTGGCGTGGTCCCTGCTGCTGGCACCGCTGATGGTGCAGCTGGTTCATGCGGTCACCGCTGTCGGTTTTGCTGTACCCTGCTTGGAGGACCAGGGTGGTGGCCGCAGCTGCAGCGTGAAACCTGCAGCGATGCTCGCTGCTGGTTTTTGCTAGGTCCCAGGGGAGCAGGAGGGACCGGAGCGCTTCTCAAAACCCTTTGAGAGGGACTTAGAGCTGCCCCAAATGCACAAGGACCTCACCAAGGTCTTCTCGGAGAATTTTGGAGACCTGTTGTCACGCCTGTGCACCACACGTGTGGGTCAGCCACATTTATGGGAACGGTTAGCTCTATACAAAACTGAATTTGGGCCCAAAATATGCCAGCTGGCTTGAAGCAAGGACTGAAGAGCAGGCACAGATGTTACACAGGCAGTGGTTCCAGGTCACTTTGGATGGTACTAGTTCAGGACACAGCATTTTTATGATTACAGTTAACAACATAACAGAGCACGGCGTTCTGCAGTGTGACCTCCTCGATACCCGGCAAGCTGGGAAGGCGTGCTAATGATGTGCTCTTGCGCAGATAAAACCGCCTGCGAGCGCCCTGCAGAAATATCAACTCCATCCTCGCATTAGCAGCTGTGGGACTGAGTGCAGTGCTGTTTTCCACCATTGGCAAGGCCAGAGAAAGGAGGAAGACAACAGGAAGGGGTGAGGAGTGGTTTGGGTTGGGGTTTTTTTTTCTCTACCAAATGCAGTTTTATTTCTGTGTTAAAAATTTATGGAGCCCTTCATTTAATATTTATAAAGTGAATGTCTTGGTGATAAATTACTAAGGAACACAACAGGGCAGCCTTGCTGCTTGTGTAGGAGTGCCCGCTGGGGACTGGGAGCTCCCCTTTCATCCAGTCTGCCCGCGCCCTTCATCCAGCATCCGTAGGCTTTAGCTGGGTTTGTGGGACTCTGTCAAGGTTTAACCCCAGCCGGCAATTCAGCCCCACACAGCCACTTGCTCACTCCCCCCCGGTGGGATGGGGGAGAGAACTGGAAAAGTAACAGAAAGAAAACTCGTGGGTTGAGATAAAGACAGTTTAATAGGTAAAGCAAAAGCTGCGCACACAAGCAAAGCAAAACAAGGAATTCATTCCCCACTTCCCACGGGCAGGCAGGTGTTCAGCCATCTCCAGGACAGCAGGGCTCCAGCACACCGAACAGTTACTTGGGACGACAAACGCCATCACTCCGAACGTCCCCCTCTTCCTTCTTCCCCCAGCTTTATATGATGAGCATGACGTCCTATGGTCTGGAATATCCCTTGGGTCAGTTGGGGTCAGCTGTCCCAGCTGTGTCCCCTCCCAACTCCTTGTGCCCCCCCCAGCCCGCTCGCTGGTGGGGTGGGGTGAGGAGCAGAAAAGCCCTTGGCTCTGTGTAAGCGCTGCTCAGCAGTACCTAAAACACCCCTGGGTTGTCAATACTGGTTTGATCACAAATCCAAAACATAGCCCCACACCAGCTACTGTGAAGAAAATTAACTCTGTCCCAGCCAAACCCAGCGCAGACTGATAGGGATACAGGGCTGGGAAGGAGGCTCCCCACTTTTCCCAGCCAACATTCAGGGTGCTCGGACTGAGCTGCTTTCTCCCCTCTACCTACAGTGGTCGGAGAGGGGCTGACCTCTTGCTGTCTGCTGCGAGCCGTGAAGTGCCGTGAGAGACCCTGGACTGGGATCACAAGGTGTTTCCAGGCATCCCGCAGCACCCACTGGGGACAAGGATAGTAGGGGTCCAGGTGAGACTGGAGAGCAACCGTGAGGAGCTCTGGCTGGAGAGAGGTTGGGCTGCCATGGGCTAAGATAATGAGCATCTCAAGGTGACCTGAGCATCCTTTGAAAACTGGGCTGGATCAATGCCATCGATCCTCCTAATCATTTCTTCTCCGTCTAAGCACGGAGCAAAACCCCTGAGCTCACAGGCAGCCCATCAGCCTCGTGCCACAGTGTCCCAGGGACCAGCCAGGACCACAGGGACCCCCACTCAGGAGAGAAGAGCCCTTTCTGGTGGATGGGGACTTCTGGGACCCCTCCAGCTCTTTGCCGGTGTGCCAGACCCCCGGGGAAAGGGACACAGGGCAGTGTGGGGTGGCTGCCCCCGGCATTGGGGAAAGCACATCCCTTCCATGCTGCTTCCCCCACCCCCAGGATGGGTTTCCTAGGCTGGGGCAGTGGTGCTGGCAGGAGAAGGGGGTGACCATGGCACGTTACCTGAGTTCTGTCCTGGACCTCGCACACGGCAGCCGCCCGTCCCTGAATTTTCCTGCTGCTGCCGCCACACCCCCAGCCAGCGCAATGGTGAAAGCACCAGTGTAGGCAAAATATCAGAAATTACCTGCGTTTCAGCTACAAAGTCGATGGCTGCTCTGGACGGGGTTAAATGACACTTCCCCAGGGCATTTCAGGATCATTTGCTCCCAGCTCAGGCTCCCTAACTAGGCCCAAGGAGGCAGCAAGGGAGCAGACGAGGTGGCCGAAAGCAATTTCAGCCCTTCGAAAGAAATAACTGGCATGTAACAGTGACAGGAAATTGTGCAATTAGTACAACAGGGCAATGTCAACAAGCTCTTAACGCCAGTTGTTATGGCAACACCAGGGAAAGCGATGTCAGTGCTGGAAAAAATCGAGAGACTGAGAAATAACAACAGCAGCAACGACAACCGGGATGGCTTCGGCTTTGCTCGCGGGGGATCCTGTGCAGACAGCGTCCCGGCAGCAACGCGGGGCCACGGCCACCACCTCGAGGCCAGCCCCGGCCCCGTGCCGGGGAGAGGATGGGCAGAGGTAGGGGACTTGGTCCAGCAAGCGAGAAACAGGAGCCATCGGCAGGGACCGGGAAAGGTTTTCCCACCCGCCGCCCCGTGAAGCTCTTCCCCGCGGCGCTGCCCTGCAGGAGGGTGAGCGGGGGCAGCCCGCCTCATCCCTGGATGCCAGCGTAGAGCATCCGACGGCGGAGAGCTGGCAGCCCCGGCTTGGCTCGTCATGCTAATAAAGTAGCGCTGAGTGAATTGCGTGAGAGAGAATATTGAGTGTTTTTTCTGCTAGCAAAATTATGGCGCTCCGGGTCTGGCAGCGCATTCGCTAATCCTGGGCGAACATATGGCTAGGCATGTTGACAAGGTGTGTCTCGTGCGGTTTTGTGGGCAGCTGGCTCCTTTGCATCCGCGCCGGTCACGGCCAGGCCTTTGTAGCCCCTTGTGTGCCCCCGCTTTAGCCTGCCACCTCGCTCACCGTGCAGGGGAGAGGAGGGAGGCGGAGGGCTGCTCTGGAAGCAGCTCAGCCCTCGGTCCCTGCCCGAGCTACGCCGCAGCCGTGCCTGTGCCAGCCCACCCACCCTGACCCACTGCCTTGGCTTTCCAGGTTGAGCCCAGACTTACCTGGGCATGCCTGGGCTGAGGCTGTCCCCGCTCGGTGTCACCGGCCCGGCTCTGCGCCCCTGGCTTGCCGATGGTGGGATGCTCAGCCATTTGCAGGGGCTGTGATTTGTGGGGTGGATGTGGAAGGGGTCTGTGGTACCACGGGAGAGAGCCATTAGTGCTGGAGCTCACGGTGTACGCTAAGCCTCTGCAACGCTCACTGGTAGAAAGGTGGGGGATTTCCCAGCAGGCACAAAATGTGCCTCTTGTTCCCTGTCCCAAATATGTCAGGATGGAAAGGATTTGATTTCGGCTTACTGGGGCGTACGGCGGCTCCCTCCCTCCCTCTCGCCCTATCCTCCTGCCAGCCAGGGCAAGTCCCCGCAGCGGGGTTCCCCCAAGAGCCGTCCATGGTTGTGCCCTCTGGTTTACCCCGGCGTAAGCCAGCGTATTTTCCTTTCTCAGCATCAGTATAGCTCTCTCCGTACAAAATTTGGTGCCTACAAAGCTCAGCAAAGGATTCAGGTTACTCCCAGCTCCCTTTTGTGTAACGTTAGATCTTTTTCTGGGCAAAAAAGCCTTTGCAGCAGGAGCAGGAGAGACCAGGCGATGCTTTCAGAGAGAGCCAGGGCTCCCAGAGTCACAGGGAGCATCGTCCCTTGCAGCTCAGGTCTGTCATTACAGGGCTGCCAGGGCTGCTCTAAGGCTTCGGAAGCCGGGGGGGGCAACCGAGACCCTGACACAGCAGAAGGATGCCAGGCCAGGGGAAGCTGCTGCAGCATACCCGTGACAGCTAAAAGCATGTGGCTTCAAAGGGAGAAACATCCTGAGCCCTTTGGAAAGAGCTGAGCGATGGGAGGATCAAAGCACTAGAGAGAATTGTGTTTTGTTTAAAACTGAGGTCTTACAGCAGCTTTTGAGGGAATCTTACGAAAACATAATGGGATCTCTTAGAAAACAGCAATGTAACCTTGCAGCTGGTACAGTGAAGAAGAGCAAAGAACTCCATGTGTTATTTGTGAAACGTTATTGCCCTTGTAGCAATAGTTGAGTTAGTCATTCAAGTAATTTAGGATGTTGGTGACTGAGCTTTTGAATGCGAGGGGGTGCTTTTCTGCCAGCTGAGAGCTCTGCATTGTGCTTCCATCTGGCCAGACGGTAACACCTTTCCTCGTTCCACAAAGCATCTTGCCACGGGAATGCTCTTATTGATTTTGCTGGAGCCATTTCCAGAGCAAACGCTGTAACATGTCTGTAAGGAGGCACAACCGAGTCCCTGGTGAGGAGGAAGCTTCCGTAAAGCTAATGAGCTCCTAATGAACGTGGCTGATTACCTGATACTCTTGCCTGTAAACGCAGTAACAGCATGTATGCGACGGTAGATGACTATAGCATCGCTTTGGAAAACCTTGAGCGTTAATCCTTCCCAAAGACGGCAGAACCATCAGGTCTCTGCTCCTCTGAGCCTTGGCAGGGTGCAACATGGTCCATCAGCCCACCGTGCAAGTCAGAGCCGGGTGATGGAGCCTGATGGCACAGCACGGGCGGGGGGGGAAAGAGCTGTGCTGCCTCTGCGTCCCTCTGCAGCTGCTCTGTGTGTTCAGAAAGGAGAGACTATTCCGGGGAGGTAACAGGGAGCTTTGATGAGCCGATTTCCCATCCCAGCCCACCTGCTAGGAAACATCTGGAGAGCTGTAGTGTGACTTTCCCTCCTGCCCGACTGGCTGATTCCTTGCTGGCGACCACAGTGAGGATCCCACGTCGCCTGTGGCCGTTTGGTCCCTCACTGGTCTCCTCTCTGGGATCAGAGGCAAGGCAGGAGCGATCCCACGTCCCACCCTGAACCTCAGCTCCATCTCATCTTTACCTTCTTTCTCTTCGTCTGTTTGTGCCTTGATCCCAAGTTATCTGCCGGGGTTATTTAGGACTAAGAGAGGGAGGCTTTCTCCCATGCTGAGCAGCAGCGGACAGGAGACACTGCAGTCACTCCGGGAGAGGAGATCCAGTCTGTTAACCCATTCCTCTCACCCTTGGTCCTAGTGAGGCACTGAGGAAAGCAAGTCTCTGATGCCATAAGCAGCCCGGGGATGCCTGTCCCAACCCGTGGGAAACAGGTGCCATCCTCTTCCTCCTGAAGACACCGGGGATGTCCTGCTTCCTCACGTCTGCACCAATGCGAAGAGACAGTGTAAAGAAACCGGCAGTTTTGGAGCGTAGCTCGTTTGACTTCCTGAGATGTCTACCTTGAGGTGACCTCATGTTTCTCTGGTGGGAATAAGGTGAGATGAGTGGGCTGGAGAACGTGCGTGACAGAAATGTGGGCAGGAGGATGGCACGCTAGCAACACAGGAGGCAGGAGTTCTCCAGCAGTCATCCCGAGTTCACCTAGTCCCTGGCATGCTTGGGCTCACTGCAGGGAGGAAAAGAGGAAAAACCTTTATCAGGATGGTTAATTCTTCCCCAGAAATCCCTGTGCTCCCATTGCCTGCGCTCCTTCTCTCAAAGAGAGCAACCCCGCACCAGTCAGAGCTCTTGGTGTGCTGCTGGGCCACGTGAATGCTGAAGGTGAGTGTGGCACAAGGCTCTGCTCAAACTTCTAATGCCTCTTGGTGCTCGACTCTAAGCCCAGGAGGGGTCAGAAGCATGGGGAACCTGGAAAATTGGAAAGGGCTTGCTTCTCTGGCAGGAGAAATCTCAGCAAGAGCTTTTGAATATGAACAATTACAGTTTGGACAGAGGAAGAATGTGCAGAGGGCAGCAGAAATAGGACGTGGGACAAGGCCTGTTGCCCTGGGTTTTTTGCAGGGTGATTTTGCACCCTTGTGTGAAGTTGTCCAGAGGCTGCGGTATATCTGCGAGCCAGGGGAATGACGTCCCTGAATCACTGTCTTCTCAAGGGCCGGGAAATACAATGTGAAAATATACGGTGAAAATAGTGCACCTGGTAGGACTTCTCTTAATGAATGGTGCAAAGGAGGAGCAAGTCATCTGATTTACCCATCACAATGTATTTCAGCATCCCTGCTTTTGTGCCTCTGAGGCACGCAACTTGTCTCCCTCTCCTTCTTCCAGTGGTCAAGGTTTCTGATGTCCTGGCTTTCTCTCTTGCTCCCAGCTCAGTTATCCAAGTCCTTTGATCAGCCTAGGCTGACGTCGCCTCCTCCCTCCTTTCTCTGGGTTGTTACTTGGATGATACCTGCAGGCAGCAGAGACCAGGCGTGCCTTCTCCCAGCCCTGTTCCTGAGCGGTGTAAGTTTAGCTCCCGTAGCTTCTCTTCACAGTCTTCTTGCTCCCTGGCCATACTGAATATATACCATTTCTGTGCTGCCGCCTCTGATTTCTACAGAGGAAGCCTTTGCCAGCAGTGGATGTGTCTGATTTTCCTCACTTTGCTGTGGCAGCTTTGGAGCTGTTGAGATCCCTGGAGACTCAGCGAGTCTTCAAACAGTCAGAGGAGCTGAGATCCAGTCTCTTGAGACATCTGAGCACAGCACAGCATCAGCTTTTTGATACAATGCTATCAAGACATTTCTCTGTATTTCTTTTTTTGCAAATCAATAGAAGGGAGCTGGTTTCCCTCCTGCTGTTGTCGGGGGCTGTTGGAGAAGGAGGTGTTTTCATTTCAGCTCTTGAGTCAAAGAATAAAGGAGGAGGAGAAGGTGGGGGAGAGGAGGCAGGAAAGAAATATCAGAGAGGACAAGAAGGGAGAACATCTGCTCATGCCTTTTCCGTAGGGCTGGTCCTCTCTGAGCCACGGGAGGAGGCGGTCAAAGAGCAGTTGGGAAAGCAAAGGCCGAGTGGCTGGAGGTGAGTAATAGTGACCAGGAGGTGAATGGAGGGGACAGAGGGGCTGCAGGGGGCTGGGACGCACCGGGGAGCCCGCTAGTGGCCTTTGCACCAACAGACAGCAGGACTTGGCAGGACAGGGCTGAAGGAACCGGCCGGCTTTGCTGAGCCACCGACGAGACAACTTGACCCTTTGGCCAATAAGTCGGTGTTGCCGGAGCTGATTTCTTCCTTCCACCAGTGCAGGTGAGGTATTGGCTTTTCCCCCCCTCCCAGCTCTGGGGGGGGGGGGGCGCACCTTGCTGCACTTCTAATGGCCGTGCGAAGCCACCCGCAGGGTTTCCCACCAGGCTGCAGGTTCCTGAGCCAGGGGTCCACCCTCTGCCCTCCCACCCCAGCCCACCCGCCAGGGACCCCGGCCCCTTGTCTCAGGGGACGCCTCTGCGGGCGCTTCCCAGGTCCTAGTCCCTGCTGCTGCCCTGGAACGCTTTCCATTAAAGACTGCCAAGGGAATCCGTTCAGGTACGAGGATGCTCCAGGTTGTCTGGACGAACGCTCACGCTGGCCCCAGAGAGTACCTGCCAAGCAGCTGGGCCTGGGAAAATGCTGCCTTGGGTTACAAGGCCAATATATTATTCCTAATCCCCATCAAGCTCCTTGGGGTTTGGCCTGTGATCCTTTGTATAAAGAACATCCTTGGCAGACGGTACCCTTTGCAGAAGTAATCCCCCCTCCTGCTTGGCTTGCCTCCGAGCTGCTGCCCTGCCAGACATCCCAGAGCCTTCTGTAGGAGTCTGCTTCATCCCAGTTCTGCTTTGCCTTGATTTAGTCTCTGCCCCAATAAAAGCGCCTTGAAATCAGAGCCTTGCTGAAGCCCTCCAGGCACGCTCTGTGCCCGTGCAGGTACTCCCTGTTTGCTCCTCTGGCATGTCCCTCGACACCAGTGGGACACAGGATCTTCAGCCGGGCTGCTGCTGTCCCGGCGGGGCATCTCAGCAGGGACTTTGCCTTCCCTTGGAGCTGGCTGCAGGTATGGTGCCAACCGATAACGGGCCCTCAAAAGTCTCACTGTACACCCAGGGAGCGTGTCAGCTGTTACTACCCGTATTTCCCATATGGCCCCTACTTCTTCCCTGCTCCTGTATGCACACTCTCCTCCCAGCAACCTTTCTTTTGCCCACAGCACGTTCATTTTGAATTCATCTGCGATTTCCTCTTGCAGCTTGGGGCACTCAGACTCTCCTGCTCCATCCCCGCATGAGAGAGAAGGGAGCAACGGAGGACACTGGCAGAGCACAGCGCTTCCCCTTCTGCATCTCTGCACTTGACCCCAGCATCTTGGGAGCGAATCTCTCTTTCATCCTCCCCACAGAGGGTCTAAGAGGCTTTTAAGCCCCCCCCCTCACATACGCACGCACTCAACTCTCTGCTAATCCTGGTGCCATTTAATAGCAGACCCAGCAAGGGCTGGGCGAAACTTGTGAGTCATTAATTCAGCTGGAAGGATGAGCTAATGAGAGGAACCTTGTGAGCTTCCCTCCCCACTCCTCGTTGCTCAGTGCATATTAATCTTCCTGAGCACACGTGCCAGCAGCATCCCCAACAGCTGAGCACACTGCCGCGTGTTTGCTTTATGGGCCGTTGTTCCCTGTGCCCAAGACCTTTGCTTGACTCGCTATAGTTCTTCCCAGTGAATTTGTTCCAAATCAGATGATTTAGTGGCATGCGGAGACCTGGAGATGGCAGGGGGAGGCCGCACACATTAATGAAGTCCCTGTTAATGCTCACGCACTGTCGCTGGGCAGGGGCACGGCTAAAGTCCCCAATTCCTCTTTGCCTGGTGGGACTGAGCGCGGTCCCTCCTTCCGTAGGTGGTGAGGGGCTCTGGGGTACGAATTTGTCCAGCCGGGCTGGATGACAGCAGTTCAGCTGCTATGGGGCAATGCTAGCATCGCTGAAGTGTAATTAATTCTGCGTGCTACTTGGGGGATAGAGGGGAGTTGGAATACGGAGGCTGTAAAACTCTCCTGGGTGAACGCATCCATCTTGGTTTGAGCTTTGCAAGCTTTCCCAGTTGTATACCTCCTAAAAATATTCCCATGGAGCCACAAATTCCTGTAGAGTAACTGTAAGGCTGCTGACGAGAGGCTCACTTTTCTTAGTTAGGCTTAGAAATAGCCCACAGCACTCGCGGGATCCATTGACCCCCAGCAGTAAACCACCGACCTGCAGCTTGTAGAGGAGGGAAATGAGAGGGCAGCACCATGATTTCCACCCAGATAAAGCCGTGCACACTGAAGATGTCGGGTTTCAGTTTATCTTCTCACCGTAAATGTTTGATTTCTCTTTAAAGGAAAATTTCAGAGGGCTTTGTCAGGAGGCCAGTGGCTGCCACCACTGGAAGGACAACTGCCAGGTCACAGCCCGGGCCAGGGGACAGAAGCAAGTGCGGTTTGATGCCATCAAGCAACAACCCAGTTTTAGGTTTGAGCGTGGGAGGAGTCTGCTTCTTCCTCGAGCTCAGATGGCTGCTGTTGCCTGAGCCCTAGGAGCAGGATGTATTTAAATATTACTGCTAATTGAGAGTATTTTAGGTCTGTATTTCTCCTAAAAATTAACTCTCTTGATTTGAAACGCTAAGTTGAGGCATAAAATTACCGTAGATTAATAAACCCCCTGTAAATGTAAGTACTCACAAAATGCACGTTTGTTGCTCAAAAGTTAACGCTAAGCCGACAACTCAGGAGGTACGCAAAACCAGAATTTGACAACAGCAATGGGCTCCAAGTGCAGCGAAAGGACAGTCTTCAGCTCAAGGATAAGCTTGGTCACATTTGAGAAGCTGCAAACCCCAAAAAGCAGAAAGGCTCATTTTCCACCCTTGTCCTAGCAGTGACATCTGCAAGGTTGAAATCTACACTGCTGAAAATCCTCAAGGACCCCAGAGCCAGAAACCAAGCCAAATTCATTAACTACCTCTAATGCTGCCTTTAATAAATTGTATGGCTTTTAAATACAAACGTATTTTGAGAGATCTTTTTTGTCCTGTATCTAGGACAGGTAAGGCAGGCTTATAAAACCAAGTGTAGATTCTGAGTTTGCACATGTTTCAGTTAATTACCATCCAAATTAAAGCTTATTCAACTGATGAATTAAAAAAAAAAATCAGCTAGTGAATAAATGCAATATTAAGCCTTTCAACACAAAGTGGGAAAAAAAAATCCGAATAAATGTTAATTACATAATAGCTCTAATAAGCTGGTTTAACTACAATGGAAGCTGGCGTAAAACAAGTACTGGGTTTTGCTGACCAGCACCAGTCAGCTTGCTTTAGGAAAACAGTGAAGTAGCTCAAATGCAAAACAAGATTAGAGTGGATTATTTAAAGGCTTCCTGTTTACAGATTTAGATCAACTTGAATTGAAATCAATTCATCCTGCCTGCCTGGAAGGAGTTTGCTCAGGAAGACGACAACGGCGGCATATCAGGGATCGTGGCAGGTGCGATTCCCCCTTATTCCCTCTTCACCTCTCTCCACAGAGGGGTGTTTTGCATAGTTTATATTTAAAAAAAACCAGACCATGAGATGAGTAGGTCATCTATCAGTACTTCTGTGGAGGAGAGATTATTCAGCAGGGCATTTCCATTCAACAGAGGAACCCACAGCGGCTGGATCATGCCACGGAGCCGTGCCGTTGGCGATACCCTTGCACCGAGGATGCTGCCGGTGCGGTGTGAGCGAAGGCGGTCCTCGCTTTCGCAAGGAGGGAAGAAGGATGCTGGGCGCCTGCCACCGTCCCCGTGCTCCCCAAAGCCATGGCGAGACCCTCGTGCCCGCCGTGTGCCCAGCTGGGAAAGGGCCCCCCCCCCCTCGCCCCCCCCGTCACAGCACTGCTGCAGATGGGGCTGGTGTGACAGACAAATCCCCGGCGCCCTGGCCATGCCAGATGCCTGGCACATCAGTGTTGCTAAGCGAGGAGAAGTTTTAACGCGTTGATTAATGCCCTGACTCTGGGTGAGTAATTAGAATTAATGTGGGATATCAAATCAGGAAATCAGGCATTATTAGGAGGAATTAGTGATTTATTTTCATTTTACGCCTGGCTCACCCCAATCCCCCAACACAGACGGGGGATTTGGCAAGAGACGAAGCTCCTTACAGCACGAGGAGGGAGAAATAAGTGGTGATGGGAGGAGAGGAAGAAAAAGGAGAGCACAGCTCCTCCGTGGTTAATCGTGAAGTCTCATCACAGCCTGCAATTGCCGTGAGCACGGTGCAGAGCAGCAGTGAGGAACCGTCGCCGCCACTGCTGCTCGGCGTCCCAGCCAGCCATGGCCGGAGCGATGGTGCAAGCCCAGCAGCCGCTTGAGCAGGGAATTGCCATCCTGGCACAAACCCTGGAAGTGCCATCCTGGCACAAAGCCTGGCACTTCCCTGCTGTGGTTTGCTTTTGCTCTTGTAGACCATAGATGGGAAGAATATGCCGGAGGAAAATCCACGCCCCTACAGCAGGCAACGTGACAGCAGGGCAAGGCAGGGGTGAACCTCACTGGTGCTAATGGTGGGGGTCTTGCTCCTCAGAGGGCTCCTGCTCTGGCACAGCAATGAGGACCAAGTGGTTTCGAGCCTCACCGGGCTGCAAAGCCTTTGCCCAAGCAGCTTGCCACATCGCAGCTGGTTGCTCCAAGGCTGCTGTCGGTCAACACGTGGTTGCAAGCCAGCACGCGTGGCTGACAAATGGCTTGTGGCAGATAGCTTCCCAAGCTGCCGTGAGGTGAGGGTAGGCTGGAGATCCCGAGCCTGCAGCCTGCCTTTACCGGTGCTTGGGAAACATAAGGGCCAGGAGAGTGAAATGGCGTGATTTGGGACCCGCAGTCCGAGTGGCTTGATAGCCGTAGCTCTGAAAGGGGAGAAGCAGGCCAAAGGATGGAGGTAGGGGAGCCTGTTGGCCCCCAAGGCAAGCCTGCCTCAGCCCGCAGTCCAGCGGCTGTTGGGATTGCCACAGCAGCATCCCCCCTGGGAGGGCAGTTACTGCGTGGGGGGGTCCCCGGGAGGCAGAGATGGGGTGTGAGCCCTCCCAGCCCCAACGGGTTCTTCAGTCACACAGATAAGAAGATGGCACTTCTCCACGGCTCGTTGATTGTGTCTGAGAATGAATTTTAATTACACTGCCCAGGCTCAATAAATCACAGGGGCAATTAAAATCCCCATTTGCACTGACTAATGGCTCCACAGCATGGATTGTGGTAAGATGTTAAGCTGCTTAGCGGTGGTGCAGGGCGGAGATGCAAAGGAGCAGGGTGGATTTGAGAGGGAGCAGGGGAGTGGGATGCGGGCGGGGGGGGGATGGAGCCCAACCATCTTCCCCAGTCCCTGTCCCATATTCATTCTTGGCTGACTGTGCGATTTGGAGGCTAGTTAGAAAAAAGCCCAAGGAAATCTCTGCAGGTGGCAAGGTCTTCAACGTGCTCGGCTCGGGTGCACTGGATATGCAAACCCTGTGCCACCTTCTACCCACACCTCTCCGTACATCCCTTGCAGCTCCAGCAAGACCATGCTAGAGCTCATCCCTTCTCCTGGGGTCTGGCTCAAGTCACCAGCATCACCGCTCCACCAGCCCTGGCACGGAGAAAAGAGCACGAGGCAGGGGAAGGGCCAGCGTGGGGTAATTGCTGCTGAGACCCAACTGCTGCCTAGATGGGGAATGGGAGAGAGGGGCAGTGAGCAGTAGCTGCACCCCTGGGAGGGACAGCGAGAGCATCGCCTCCTTGGGAGAGAGGACCCTCCTGAGCAACCCTCCTGTGCAGGACCCCGAGCCCATATGGGTGTGCTGTTGGCCAAGACCAGGAGGCCGGGGAGGAATTCACGGGGTCGTATGGGAGCGTGAATGTGTGAAGGCAACAGCTCCTGCAGGACTCGGTGGGTGCCGTTTGGTGGTCAGCCCCATGTGTGCTTATAGCAGACGCAGCTCTGAGTTGCTGCAGCCCTGCAGAGTGCCTCCCTCCAAGGAGCTTAAGGAGGTGTTGGCTCGGTAAGGAGGTAAAATGGCCTTTGCTTTGCTGTTATGGGGAGGTGGGAGGGACGTGGGGAGCAGGAAAACACATGAAATCCCAGGTAGCCCAGAGGGCCTGTGTCACAGCTGGGACATACTGACACAGCCTCCTAGGAGCAGGACATGCTTGTTTGGCGGAACAGCCATGAAGCTGTCTCAGATGGCTTCAGCTTCTCCAAATGGGGGTCCCTTTCCAGTTCGCATGACCTCAGGGTTTAACTGTAGTTAAACCTCACTTAACTGGGCCCTAACTGGGTTACTCCTGTTGCAGAAGCCAAGGCAAAGCTTCATTACAGGTTTGGCACGTGGCCCCTCTGCCTGTGCCCCGTGGGTAGGAGGTGAGGTGAGTGTACTGACTCCCTTCTCGCCCTGCTCCAGCAAATCTCTCCAGGAGCTGTGAAGATCAGCACCGCTGTTAGACCCAGCTGGGGTGCAGGAGCATCTTCCACGGGTCTCTCTCCTCCTAGATGCCTTCTGCTGCAGAACCACTGCCGTGACGGGTTGAGCCCCAGATGGAGAAGCTGGCACACAGCTGATGATTGAAATCTCCGAGACAGTGCACACAGGTGGAAACTTCCCCCAGTTCCTAGCTGCTGAGGAAAAAACAGGGTAAAAGGAGGAAAATTCTGGCACGGTGGGAGGTAAGGAGCCAGCTGCTGTCCTCTTCTCCAGGGGGCTGAGCAGGGACAAGCAGCAGCATCCCTCTAGCCTTTAATCGTCCAAGCTCTGTATTTGTGGGGAGAGTTTAAAAGCTAATGAGCCCTGAGCTGGTGGTGGACTAGGAGACCCAGCACTGCTGGTGCCCAGACCAGTGCTGGAGGAGTCCTGGTGGGAAGAAGAGCGGGTAACCTCAGGTGGCAGTGCCCCAGAGACCCCTTTACAAATTCATCTTCTCAGGCAGGAATTTTAAGCAGAATTTTTTCACTCTTTCTTTTTTTTCCCCAAGATGAAAATGTCATTGGTATAGTTAATAGTACCCCCTATAGCATCTCAGCCATATTATATTGCCTTTGATATATCTCACGTGCAGCATGCATCCAGGTAGCAGTGGGAGGAAGCTTCAAGAGCAGTGTTCAATATGCACAAAGGCTGTCTCTCAAGAAGTTTATCTTCGCCAAAGCAGGTAGGCAACCTTCCTATTTCTAATTACTTTGAGTCTATAAACAGGTAAAAAAGCGCTCTCTCTCCTTTCTGCTCATTCGACAGAGGAGAGAGGAAAGCAAATAAGCATAATAAGGGATGCAGAGACTGGGTGGCACAGTCAGGCTGTGTAGTGCAAAAACCTGTGTGCTGTTCTGGAGTCCCTGGGCATTGCAGATGGAGCCTGGCTGGCATGGCTCAGCCTTTACCTTGTACCTGGGTTTTTCATCCCAGCTGAAGAAGCAGTCGGTCTCCTGCTCTTGCACAAGGCGAAAGCAAGGCTCAGTCAATGAGATGCCCAGAGAAACCAGTCCCTGCCCTGGCAAACAGTCCTGTGCAGGGAAGCAAGGATGAAAAGCTGGGTTTGGCAGGGTGTGAAGACAGCAAGAGTGCTGTCTCCCAAGCAGGAGGGCTCGGGAGGTTTCAGCCCCCATTAAGGTTCATTGACCATGCAGCCAACACTCTCCAAGGAGGCATAAGAGATTGCGGAGCTGACTGCTAAAATGCAGCCTGCTGTGAAGCATCACAAGGATTTACATGTAGATTTTCATTGGAATTGAGATGTATTTGTTTAATTAGCACCACTGTAACACAGGCTTGGATGGAAAAGCTTCACCAGGGAGTCAGATTAACGCAGAACTGGACTCCAGGCACCCTAGGAAGACAGGCTGCAGCCGAAGAGCCTGCTGCACCGGGACGGCTTGATCACACCCGCAACAAGCAGCCAGGAGAGGCTTTCCAATGTGGTGCCTAGCAGGGCAATCAGCTCTTGGCTTTGACAGAAGATGCTTTAGCCTGAGGGAGAAAAGCTAGGGGCCATTGCGGCAGTCTGCGATCCAGCCCAAGTGCGGCAGAAGACAGAGGTTTTTCACCAAAAGCAGCATATGTCACTCACTCGAGTTAAATGAAGCTTGAAAAAAAAAAACAAAGAGAAAGAAACAACATGTCTTAAGAATAGTCTGCTCTCCCAGCTGGTGTCTGGGACATTTCATCTCTGCGTGAAGATACCCCAACCAAACCGGGAGCAGGAGCGAAGCGGTGAGTGCCGTCGCATTGATGTGCCGCCGGCACCTGTCAGCCCAAACACCGGGACACCCTCCGGAGCGAAACCAGGAGCTGCTGCAGCTCCATCTGAAGGGACAGGCTCATCCAGCTGGGGTTGCAACACACTGCCAGCCGCTCTGCAGTGGCACCGACAGCCCCGCTACATGCTCATGCTGGTGAGGGGCACTGATGGCAGGGAGCACAGCCAAGGCTGGGGAGAGGGAGGGAGACCGTCCCATACGGAGGGGAAAGCCCAGCGTGGGAGGATGAGAAAGCACCGATGGGACAGGGCAGAGGGCACGGGAGAGCGGTGCTGGTACTGGCTGGCAGGTGCCTGCTGGCTGTGGGACGGGCACCGCGTCCTCCTCCGGCTGTTTGCAGGGACTTTCCCTGGCCGCCTGGGTGGGAGGACTTGGGTTCCTGCAGGTGCTCGGTTTCGGTGCCGACTCTTGTAGAGGGCAGGAGCAGGGCAGGTGGGTCGTCTTGCCCTGAGGGTTTTAAGTAATGAGGCAAGAGACGGCTGTGAGCCCAGTGATGGATAGAGAGTGGCATTAAACGGGACACGGTGCCTGTCTTTAGCCATCACGGAGAAGGGTGAGGTAAATGCTGAGCGCTGAGGCCTTGGGAGCTGCTTCCTTTGCTGGCCTGGGGGAAGGTAACGCCAGCAGCAGAGCACGGGAGGGGCTGGGGGCATCACAGACCCCGCAGCCCTCTTTGCTCCATGGTGCTCTGGAAGCTCTCTTCTGAAACGAAATGTATTTGGAGGTCTTGTTGCCCAGGCTTACTAAAAACTGAATCGCGAGTCTTCTTATGTACACCCAGAAGCCCTTGAAAATTCGGAAGAGTTTGAGGAAGCACAAGGCGAATCAAACCTAGCTTTTTTTATCTGAGGTATTCTACCTCATTACATGGAGCTAAAAAAGGTCTCCCCTGCCACTAACATCCCTGTGATCACCTCCCCCCAGTGCTGTCAGCCCTGATGCCACGGGGATGGGCTTGGCTCACCCTGTCTGGGGCTGCAGCTCTCCCGGGGCAGCACCCTGGGGGGAGCCCAGCATGGCAGAGGGTGGATGGGACAATCCCAGTATAATCCTAAATGCCAGCCCTAATGCTGGGCTCTGCAGAGCTTGTCTCAGGGGCTGCCCCCCTGCCTGGCACTTGGGCTGCCTGCTGCTGTGCCCCTCTGCTCCTCCTCATCCAGGGGCTGGGATGGATTTGCCCGCTGTCGGACACCAGTGCCCTTCTCCCCCTCATCTCTTGGGACCTGCAGGGCACACCTCAGCCAGCCCAAAGCAGGGGGCTGCTGAAACAAAGCTTTAAGGAAGGGAACAGCAAACGCCACGTGGGGACAAGTGAAGGACCAGTGCAAGCACGGAGGTTCCCGGCTGCATCCCAGCACCTTGCCTGCTTCCCTGGCTCCAGGATGGAGCCCTGCACTCGCAGGGCTGCGGGGTAGACAGTTTCTGGGCAGGAGAGAAGGGACCACAGCAGGCCAGCCACAGGCAGGAGGCTGCAGGCAGGTTTTGGCACCGGCAGCGGCAGGCACACAGACAAGGCTGGGCTCCACCGCGGCAGATTGATAGGTGTCTGGCGGAAAACGTCCTACTGATAGGCCGAGAACAAAACGCAAACAGGGAGAAATGACAGCTGTTCCTGTAGCTTTTCCATCATCTCTGCCGATAGCAGCCGCGGCGCCTGCAGCTCCGCGATTGATGCATCTCTAGGGACTCCAGGAGCGCGGATGCCACAATCAGGAAGGATAAAAGAATTGCTGCTGGAACCCAGAGGAGACTTCGGATCCTTATCAGGAACAAAAAGGACATCAATCTGGTGCCAGCACAGTCCTGTCAGACGCAACCGCACACTCAGCAGCCAGTCTGGCAAGGGCTGGCAAGGCACAGCCATCGCTGCCGGGCCCTCATCCCCATCCAGGGTAGCTCTGTTTCAGCCATACGGCACCGGGCAGCAACCTTCCTGGGGCAGCGGATCCGAGACCCAGCCACTGCTTGGGCAAAAAAATCCTTGGCAGGAAAAATGTGGAAAACAGAGCAGGAGACGAGCCTCTTCGCAGTCCCAGCCGGCTGGTCCTGCAGCCTCACGTAGCTCGACAGCCCAGGTGGCTACGCTGCCTTTCTGCAAGACGTGAGCTGCGATGCCTCACAGTTGCTCCCCTGCTAGCTGGCCCTCTGCAGTCTTGGTGCCCAAAATGTGTGGGACTACTTTATACAGCACTGGTAGCGGTAAGCATCGACTCCTTGGAGATGGACAAAGCCAGCGTTTCCCTTTTAGGTCCAGCTTGTGGGCATGGTAGGAGGTAGGGACGAGGCACACAGTACAACCGTTGGTTGGAAAGCACCCAGGTGCTTGTGTAAACTGGTCTTCTGGGGCTTTCAGCCAAACCCTGCTGCGGGAAGCCCAGCTGCTGCACCTCTGACCTGTGCGAGGGGCCTGGCACTCACGTGTCGTAGCAAACACACGCAGCATCCCTTCAGCTGCCACCGCTCGGCAGATGGCTGAAAGCTGCCCGCCTGGGGACACGGTGGGCTGCCATCCAAAAGGACCCCGCTGCTGCCTCTCCTGATGCAGCCCCACAGCCATCGCCGTCTTCAGCCTCTTCTGAGGTAGAGCAAAGCAGCCACTCGATAACCACACCGCTCCGAACACGCAGAGGTTAAAGACAGCCTCGCAGCACGGTCTGTCTGTCCCCCAGGGAACGGCCAGGACCTGGGCTGACACGAGTGCCTGTGTCATGGGCGGCCAGGACAGCTGGGCTGGTGGGAGCTGGAGCTGAGCACAAGGATGGATGCTGCTGGCACTGTCTCTGAGGCTGCTTTCTGCAGCATCCATGCCTCCTGCAGAGATCTCCCATCCCCAGAGCCAGGCGTGGAGCTTCTCCGTTCACCGGTGGGCCAGAACAGGGCTGAGAGGAGCATGGCTGCTTGCAGGACCACGCTCAGCCCCATCACCCACCGTCCTCCACCCCGAAGGAGATGCATGCCACTAGGACCACCATCCCCATAAAGCCAAGGAGAGTTGATGGACATTGCTGTTCAAAGAGCTATTGCCTAATGATCCTGTGACAGCTTTTGGTGAAAATACAGCTATTTCTTAAAGTCTGTTCCCTGCCTGGCCAGAGGGGTAGAACAGCACATCGGCAGCCTGCTCTCAGCTGCTCCCCAGCTTGCAGGCTGGCTCGGGGTCCGTGAAATGCCACGACACAGGGGTGTCCTGGGATGTGCAGGTACTCTAAACCTCTTCCTTAAAGTTTCCTGGTCACGGTGATCAGTAGCAAAATCATAAGACTTGGGTAGCAATAAGGAGCTCTGATTTTTAGCAACAGAGGTGTTTCATTTGGCTCAGTGCACATGCGTACGTACACACAGCCCTCATGCGTACACAGCCAAAAGGGAAACTGTGCTGATTAAGTTTGGGGAGACCTTGCTATGGTGCGGAGCAAATACTAATGCCGTGTAAAGAGCTCTAAGTAGTTTAGAAGCGAAGCCTGGTAACAGTTTTCAACATCTTGAGGAAATTTCATTGTGGCCATTTAAATCTCTGCTGCTGCTGCCCTCTGGAGAAGGCTGGTGATGTTTCTTCCTCTTCTGGAATAATGTTTGTCTGTGTGACTCTATTTTGCGTGACTACTTCAGCTGACGCAGGGCTACTGAATAGTTGAGCTCCAGGCAAGGAAGGTTATGGGGATGGGCTTGGCGTGCTGCAGCCCACACGGGGTCACGCAGGGCAAGCCACGGTGGGGAAGGAAGGTAGTAGGAGATATTTGGAAAAATATGAGGATTATGGGACAAGGTCTTGAGGCTTGCAGTAAGCTGGAAAGCAGCAAAGGGTGGATCTAGCCAGAGCTGAGGTCTTACACGGGTAGCCCCATTGCTGTGCCTTTCTCAGGACCTGCTGTTGATTCTGCAAACCCAGCTCCCAACGGCAGGAGATGCTTGGCTCGCTTTTCTCTCTCACCCACCTCACTTCGCTTTTAAATAAACTTCTATCCCTCACTGCTTGGAGGAACGCTTTGAAAACTTGACCCTGGTGCACCCTAAAAGCTCGGAAAGCAGCAAGTAAATAAAAAGAGCACTTTCTCTTCTGACTTAAAAAAATCTCATTTAAGAAAAAAAAAAAAAACAAAAACAGCAGTCTCCTAACCCTTTTTGCCCTGATTCAGGAGAAAATTTTTTCCACTCTTAAGGCTAGTGACTCTGGGAGATTTGGGGTTGTGGTGCCTGTGCAGAAGAAGCCAGTGTGGCCTCTGTGCCCCTTCCTGAGGATGCTCAGTTGCTCCCGGTGGCTGGTTAGTGCTGTCATCCGCCAGCCAGCTCTTGGTGGCTGCGGGGGACCATAGCACTGCTCTCACTGACATCCTTTCTTGATGGAGAGCTTCACCACAAGCATGGGACACAGCCACAGAAGCCGTGCCTGTGCTAAGAGCCTTGCCACCCTTCCCTGGCCAAGGTGACTTTGCTCCTTGGAGTCATTAGCCAGGGGCTAATGCACTCGCCTTGAGCTCTCAGGTGGCCAGCTGGGGCCCATCCTAGCCCCACGTGCCTGTCCCAGGCATGCAGGTGTCTCTGGCAGAGCGGGCATCCAGCCCTCAGAGCATCCAGGATCCAGGCAAGGCTAGATCAAGGTGCCCTCCATGTCTGCTCCCCACTTCTGCTCGTCAGCTGTAAATGCTGGCAGGAGATCTCCAGCTGGAAGTGGGCTGCGAGCCACTGGCAGGTAATTGCTAAAGCAAGCAGGGCTGCATTAATTGAGATGACGGCAGCCAGCAATGTGCTCTCCATTAGTCTCGGCTCTGCAGAAGCTGGTGGCGAAGCAGAAAACCAAGGGGGACAGGGGACAGGGTCTGTTTCGCTATAGTGATGCTCCAGGCAAGGACCTGCAAGAGGGCAGGAGGGAAGCCTGCCTTTCCCCACCCTGGTGCTCTGAGCGCTCATTTGCCTCACCTCCGCCATTCAGCGTGGCTCCACACCGTGCTGGCGTGAACTGTGCCATGTCCAGCCTCGAAACTGGCTTTGCTGACGTGAGCTGGGGGATCCCTGCCCCATGGACCGTCCTGCCGAAGAGATGCAAGAGCCTGACGCAGCCACAGGGTGGGAGGCAGGCAGCCATCTGTAACAGGCATGTGGATGCCCAGCGGGGAGCAGGGAGGGAGCTGCAGCCTCCCTGTTCCCCTCCTCTCCTCCCACCTGTGCTAGAATCATGCCTGGAGGTACCGCAGGCCCTGGGGGGGGTTGCGGCACCCTGTCCCCAAGCGACTCATCGATGCAAAGGGAAGATGTTGCTCAGGCAACACGTGGGAGAGTGGGAGAAGAGGGGGGAGATGCAGGCCAGGAGTGAGGGGCATTAGTGGAGCTGAGGCAGAAATTTGGCCCCCCAGAGTTGGTGGGGGTGGCCGCAGACCTTGGCCCAGCCAAGCTGCTAGCGCAGGGACGCCGTGGCTCGCTTCGCGTTCTCAAGCCATCGTTGGTAAGCTTGGACTTGCCATCCCAGCGAGCCGAGCTTGCCAGGGCAGGATTCACAGCGTAGTCCAAGGCTACTTAGCCACTGGGGAAGGAACCAGGAGCTGCGGCCACAGCAGCTGCTGGCTGCAAAATAAATCGGAAAGAAGCAGGTTAGTTGCTGCGGTTTGCCTGCAGCGGCGATGAGATGAAGCAGGGCTGTTGCGGGATGCCCAGAGGATGGGCAGCAGCCAGCGAGATGCCCGTGCCACCCTCCTTGCCGGGTGTCAAGGGCTGGGGTGCCCTGGACATGGGTGCTCCCGGAGCAAGCACCTCCTGCCCACCGGCACCACTGCCCAGGGAAGGCTGGCACCAAGATGAGGGACCCTGCCCTCTACGGGGACTGCAGTATAGCCCTGGCTGCCCAGCGCTGGGCAGCACAGAGATCAAAGCCACCCTAATCGCAAATGTTCCTTTCAGCTCAGCCACGATGCCGCCCACTGATCCGTAGGGGAATGGTTCAGTCAAGGGCTTTAGGATAAATGGTGCAGAAAACCACCCGGTGTCATCACCGTGGGGCTTGAGGGCCAGGGGCAAGGGCAGAGCCCCTCTGCTGTGTAACCAAGCGGCTTGCAGGCAGCAGCATGGCCCAGAGATGCTCTTCTAGCGGGCTGCCTCTTCCACACCCCGCACGTACGGGCACGAGGGGGACACCGACCACCTGCAGGGAGTACAGGCACCTCCTCTGTTCCTGACCGCAGGGGGGTCCGGGACCCCAAAGGCGGACACCTCGGTTGATGGTAGCATGGGGCAGGAAGAGGGCCGTGCCCCACGGCGGCTTGACCTGCCCCAGAGCCCTGCTCCTGGGTTGGGGTGTCTCACCCCACCGCATCCCACAGTGGGGCAGCCGGCAGGGAGAAGGGAGGAGTCGGATACGGCTGTTATGGCAACAGAAGCTCTCAAGATGAAGGGAAGGCAAGGGAAGGCAAGGGAAAAGGCACTCTTTAAAGCATGTTTCCATGGCAACAAGCATCTTCAAAGGCCTCTATAAAAAAATGAAATTAAAAAAAAAAAAAGAGGAGGTTTCCACAGAGGTGGGGACTTCTGCGAGCTGAGCTGCCGCAGGTGCTTTGGGAGTTAAATGAAGAGCCTGGGCCTTCCTGGGAGGGGATGGGGCCAGCTCTGCAAGGCAGAAAGAGTGTGGGGAGCAGAGGTTTGCAGCCCAGGGGATGCGTCATGCCTCCATCCTCCCCCACATTTGTTGGTTTTTTTGCTAGCTGGGCCTTAGCTCCATAAGATGGCCAAGTCCTGCAAAGAGAGCAGGGAACAAACAGCCTGGTGGAAGCCGAGGGGCAAAGAAACTCCTGTGCTCTTGTTCTGGCTCTTCCAGCCTTGCTTTCCCTACCAAGGGGAGGACAAACCCACAACATCTACGCTGCAAGGGCTTGTTGGCTCCACTCTTTCCAGGGACAGGAGGCTTTAGGCAATGCGCTCTGGGTCAATACTGCATCTGGGAGCGTGCGGTGTGACTGCCTGCTGGGGACTGGGATGTGGCAGCATGGCCATGGCCGATGTGACAGCAAAGGACCAGCCGCCCATGGGAGCAGCAGCAACAGCCTGCTCTGCCTGGGGATGGGATGGAGCCGGTGTGGTCGGGCACCAGGTCCATCCTGCACGCTGCTGAACCTGCTCTGGGCCACGAGTGCTCTGGTGCTACTGGATCTCTGCAAGGACAATCCAAAAGGCTTTTCTTTCTTCTTAGCGTGTATCCCTTGAGTAGAAAAGAGTCAGATGGTCCTGGAGGGGCACGAGCCGCTGACAAAGGCTGTAGTTGGCACTGGCCCCAGCTGTGGCATATGCTGGGGGGGTAGGCTAGCCAAACTGGGTACCACAGTAAATGCTCTCAGAAGGGGGCTTCAGCCTGCTTTTCCTTGTTTCCCCCCTCTCCCCAAAGACAGATTTACTCCAGCTTTCTCTGCTGTGCAATCACAAGCCCTGGGCTTGCCTTCCTCATTCCCTGGGGGTGCTGCCTGGTCTGCAAGCAGAAATGGGTGTCGTGTGGGGCTGGCTTTAGAGTCATGAAGCTCGTTAGTGGGTGCTGAGCTGCAGCCCCTTTCTCTGCTCTTACATTGTATAGAGCTATAACCACTGCCCTCACAACCTCATTACCAGGGACTCCAGGCAGCACTATGGCTGTCCTACCCTAAAAATGAAGCCTCCCTTTGCTCACTCAGCAATGGTGAGCACTGACTTTTCTTTACCTTGGGATGGGGGGGCAGAGGGGTGGTGGGTAGCTGAAGTGCCCTGATGCTGAACAGTTCTGGGCTGGAGGAGATTTTTGAGACTGTGGAAAACCACAGGGGCTCCAGATCTGTAACAGTTGTTCAATAAAACAGATGAAAAGACTCATTCCAGATGGCCTATCCATCCTGGATATCTTCAGTGTGGGATGCACTGAATTTTAGCTGATATAATTTCTTCTGTGGGCATTCTTCACCTGAAACAAAAGAGCTTGCAATTAAAAGGAGGGACAATACTAGTTGCCAGAGCCCTGGCCCTGCAACTGTCACTGGTTTTCTATCAGAGTACTCCCTGAGGGGTGGTTGACCACCCTACAGTGCCTGGCTCCACATCAGCAGGGGATCGCTCTGCTCCCCCAGCCCCAGCCCAGCCCCTTCTCTGCAGAGATCTGGACTTCTACGCCTTATTTTAAGGATGCTGCTCAGCTTGATGACTAACAAACTCTACGCCCAAATGATCCTGCTGCAGAGTAACACTCCTAATCCTGCCGGTAGCCCCTTGGGATGCTGGAGAACAAGCACTTTCCCAAACCCACAGGCTCTGCAATCACACACCTCCACTGGCTGATGCCTGATGCAATAACCCTGCAATGCTCCGGTCTCCTGTTTCACCGATGGATTTTGAGAGGTAACCTTATCTGGAGAATCCTTTGAGTGGCTTCTTTGTCTAATTGTCTGCAATGACACAGTATTGTTGGCAAGCGGTGCAGGAGAGTTTGGCCTCACAGCGTAACTGGCTAGAGGCAAATTGAAAAGGACAAGTAATAAAGCAGAAGTGCATTAAAGGGCCTCCTTCGAGTGTACAAGTGAGGGCAAGATTCTGCATAACCAAAAAGGTGCAGGTTAAAGGACTGTATGACCCGGCTGGATGCAGCAGGGCTGCACGGCAGAGCATTTCTCTAGATTAGAGGCAGCAGCACAGGAGCGACCCGGAGCGCGGCACTGACTGCCCGGGAGTCCCGTGTGCTGCTGCAAGGGCAGGAGGCACCAAGCTGCGCTTCAGCTACTGTTAACTCCCATCAACAGCTCCAGATAGTAACACCAGGGTAAGCCAGAAGCTTCAATTACATTTATCAGGCAATTAGAGTCACGGCAGCCCTGTTAGCACAAAATGAGCGCTGGGGACCCATGTACTGGGGAACACAGCTCTGAGCTCGGGGTGTGTAACAAGGGGCCCAGCAGGTGATGCTGGGGGGATCAGGGTGATGCTGGGGGGATCGGGGTGATGCTATTCCCGGGGTGATGCTATTCCCAGTGTGCTGGGAAGCATGGGCAGTGGATGAGCTGGGGACAAGATGCACACTGACAGGCCTCCCTCCTCTCCCTCCCAGCCCCCAGCCACCTGCAGCAGGACCGCTTACCACAGAACCTGTTATTGCAGGACCAGCTGTGCCCATGAAATGATTCCCCTCCGGCCTTTGGCATTTGCTTTTCTCCAGCCTGTCTGCTAAAACTGGCAACGCAGGGGCTCAGAGCGAACAGAGGTGGGGGCTTAGGGCAGATGTGAGTGCTTGTGTCTAGTGAGATGCTGGGAAGGGTCTTTATACCCTGTGAGGGATAAGTGGAAGCAAGGAAGGGATGCCTGCTGAGGAGGGGGAGTTTTTCTTGCCAGAAAGGGCATGTGTTCCTTTTTTAAAAAAAAAACAAAACACTTGGTTCTGACTATATGGACCCTGTGCTAACCCACGCAGAACAGGGCAGTGGGGTTGCAATGCCCCAAGATGCATTTCTGCCATCACCAGACTACAGGCTGCTCCTCAGAGCCCTGCAGCTCCTGGGTTATGTTACAGCAGCCAACAGCTCCTCTGTGAGGCGTAAACAGGCCCTTCTCTGCCTTAATCCATGGGATAATTTGCAGGGTACAACCTGCTCCGTGCGTTGGAGCGCTGCCAGCAGCCCTCTTGCTGCTCAAATTCCGCATTGTTGATGACCACAGCAAGATGAAAGGGATTGCTTTGGTTGCACCACAGCGGGAGCAGTGAACCACCTTCCCAGCCCTGTGCCTGGCCCTGAGCCTGCATTCTCAGCCTCGTACACGCTTCTCCTCCTCGGCTGTCCCAGGCTCGCAGCTGGATGCCCAGCAGCAGCTCCTGGCTGCAGGCAACCCTCTCCTGCTTTCCCTCTGCTCCGAGCGGTTTGGGAGGTCGGGGCTCCTCGCCCCGTTTCTTCCTGCTCGTTCGTGGGTGCCAGGCTCCCGTGGGTCCTGCAATCCCCTTGTTAATATTTCAGGCATGAAAGCATTCAGCGTCGTGCCAACAGGAGCCAGAGGTTAAAAAGTACAAATATAATTATGGTGATAATGCTCCTGTGCAGTCAGCTGGAATGGTAGGGGAGGAGGAGGCTGGAGAAGGCTTTGTCACCAGCGTCCACTCTGCCCTGGCTTCCCCTGACCAGGTATTTTTCTCCTCTGCTTGGGGTAATGCATGCTCGGTACCAAGATCCCAGGCCACAGGGAGGCTGAGGGTTTCAACTTCACTAGTTTTGTGAGACAGGGCTCACGAGCACATTTGTTCCCCTGTGCTCCACGTCAGCTCTCGCGCCCCCTCCATCACTCACGGGTCCTTCAGGAGCAACAGAGCTGGGTGCTGGCTTTAAAGCATCCACTCTTGCGATTGCAATGTGGTCTTTATGCTACCCATATTCATTTAATAATAGCCAGGGCCCGAGTATTCCCTGGCAAGCTTGACCTAAATTCAGCAGCAAGGTTTATTCTGCAGCTTGCACTGCAGCGGATGGGAGAGTCTGCGGCAGCTGGGGGAAAAAACAAACCTTGAAAGGGGAAAGCTTGGACTGAATTAAATCCAAATCAAATCACAGCCATCTCCTCTGTGTTTCTTTAATTGGAAATTCAAATTCAGTTTATTGTTCCCAGCTCCATTATTTTTAGTTTCCAATGTCCTGCAGGATTTCCTATTCCAAATGGCTGTGATTGTGGCGCAGGGAAATTTTTACTGCTGTGGTTGCTAGAAATTGGGCAAGGGATGTAGTGTAGTTTGGATGATGGTTTATTAGGTTTCAGAGTTAGCCCTGAGTAGAAGGTTCGTGCCTCTGTGAGGCCCTACTGGCTGCTTCTTTCATCACCTGTGGAAGGTATTCACTGGGCTGATTTATTTTGGGTTACTACAGTGACACTCAAGCATAAAGAGGTGGCTTCAGCAAACTCCTTTCTTGGGGAACAAGAAAATAGCCAGGGCTTGATAATGACAAGCTAAACAGATCTCACACATGCCTTTAACCACTGTAACCTCAGGAGGGTTAGAGCAATGATATGGTTAATCCTGGCTGTTTGGCCAACTCTTAACTTTGCTAGTCAGCTCCCTGGAGGAGCAACAAAGCTGCTCACATATGTACAGCTTTAAGCCATTGGCTATGCTCCAGAAAACAGTCCTCTCTGCTGCTGGAGAAGGATCCTCACCAAAGCTTTGCTTGTGATCATTCAGGCACATCCCCTGAAGGGATTAAAGCTCAGCAGACACCACCTGAAACATGCAAAGAAAGGGAAATGCCACTTTTCCCTGGAGAATGACTACGGGGACGCTGTTGGCTTCAGGTGTGGGCAGAAGCCAACGCTGGGAGCCTTCGGGTACTGCCTTGTGCTGCTGGGCAAGCCTGGGCTCTGACACCCTCCTCAGCAAGGTCTAAGGCCCACCTCTACCGTCTGCCCAAGCAGGCAGCTCAGCAGCCTTGTAAGAGACTGGGAAGGGAGCTGGGTGGAGGAGGATGAGGAGGATGGCTGGTGTCACATCGCCTGGTCAGAGCTTTGCCCCAGGACCTGCTGCCTCGGGCTGCTGGGACACCCCCTTCAGCGTACGTGGGGGGAACCTGCACCTCCAGCTGCCCCAAGGATGGCTCCAAACATCCTCCCCTCTGGGCATCGCTCAGGGTGCTTTGGGAGAAGGGGATTTTTTTGTTTTGGTCGCATCGCCCAGGTGAGTTAGCCTCCTTGCATCCCGTTATCCTCCCAAGGGGCAGGTCCCCTCAGAGGGACCGGGGCAGGTCCCCTCAGAGGGACCAGGACAGGTCCCACAGAGGCTTTGGACCCTTCATCTTCACCAGGAGGGAGGTGAGACGGCACTGGGAACTCTTTGCAGCCCAACGGTGCAGCCCACATGTGCCCTGGGCCCTGTCAGGCTGTAGGAAATGGCTCTTCTGGCAGAGAAAATGGGATCCTCCTCCATAAATAACCTGTGTTTCAGCTGGAGAGGCAGAAAGGGCAGGATGGCCTGGCATGACGCTGTGAGGGGGGCAGCGGGTGCTGGATGGAGAGGTCCCGCTATGGTGGCAGCCCTGTCCCAGGGGACCTGGCTGCTCCTGCGCTCGCAGGACACAGCAGGGAGGGAGGGAGGGAGGGTGCTGAGGGGGCATCCAGCAGAGATGCCCCGGCTGGCCCTCCCCAAAAACACATCAGGGCAAACTGAGCACTTGGGGGAGCCAAGCGGGGGGCTTGAGAGCCCTGTTTGGGGCAGAGGCTCTGCCAACTTGGCCACCAAGGCAGGGGGACATCCCTGCCGCACCAGATCCATCTCTCGCCTGAAAAGCCACCTTCAGCCCAACCACAGAGAACGAAGCCGGAGCAAAGCGAAAGCAGTCACCCTTTGGTTTCTCCACCTGACCTAGCCTTAAAAACTCAATTTGAAGGCAGCATTAGGGAAGTAAGATATCGTTTATCAGGAGCAACAGATCCAATCTATAAATTAACATGCTCAGCCTGGGAGTCAGGAGGCAGAGATATCTATCAATTCCTCCCCAGCAGGCTGACACAGGCACACAAATTTGGCCAATTCCCCAGAGCAGTATCCACTCTCCAGCAGGTCTGAGGACCCAGCAGTGCTGGGGGAGGCAGAGCCAGCAATGGGGATTTAATACGGGAGAGCTCTGGAGAAGAACTGAGCTCCCACCTCCACCCCACCCTATCCTCTGCGACATGGGGACAAGAGGGCCCCTAACAAAATGGGCTTCGTGTCTCAGTCCAGAGGCATAGTATATTTTCAAAAGCATTGCCAGGGCATTCAATATAGGATGAGTTGCAAAACGGCCGCAGTCCATTAGGGAAAAGCTGGCTATTTTAAGATACTTCTACACAGTTTGCCTCCACCCTCCAAAAAGAAAGGATAAACCATGGAAGTAATATTTGCTTTTTATGTAGGACCTACACAAACATAACTTTACATATATAGAAACCACTGTCTCTGTGCACAGTAAATCTGGGGGTTTAAGGCTGCTCACCTCCCAGCCCTGGGAGGTGCTAGGTGACTTTTGGTGATTCCTGGCATGACTCTGCTGTAAAGGACAAGCAAATGAGGCCATTTGTAACCCTGTCACGAGGCATTTGTCTCGCTGAATCCCTTTTCTACATAAAACCAGAGAGGCTGGGCCAAATGGTGGAAATGGGTTCGATCAGGACCCCCGGCATGGTCTCGCTCCCACCCCAGGTAGCTGGGTCTCTGCATCAGCTGCTCCCCGCAGGGAAGAACGGCTGGCAGGGCGGCCGAGGGGACAACTCCCTCCGAGGGACACAGAAATGAAATGATCAGGGGGCTCAGATGGTGCAGCCAGGAAGCCTGTTAAAGGCCTCGTAAATAAGAGCCCGTGTAGACAGCAGGTACTGCGGGGCTTTATAGGCCTATAAAACACCCTGGGCTGCCACCGAGGCTGGAAGGGATGGGTAGGGAATCTAATTTCACAGGATTTAAAGCAGGTGAGAGAGATATAAATGTGTGTTTTTAATAGTAATTAATGCTGCCATTCAGAAGCACTTAAGCACTGGGTTCGGAGAGTTTCCAAGGGCTTGCCTCATAAATCACAGCCCGCTACCTGCCCACCCTGCTCCTGGGGAGCCGGACTGCTGCTCCCTCGCCTGACCCGGCCACGGCAGCGGGGCCATTTCCAGCCCTAAGCGGAGAGCTCGGGCATCATCGTGGCCGGGCTGCTCCCGAGCCGTAGTAAGCAGAGCCATCCCCAGCCATCCCACGCCGGGATGGGCACAGGGACGCCTTTCCCCAAGGTTATCCCCTTTTTCTGCAGAGCCAGAGGGACAAAGCCGCATCTTCTTCATGCCTCGCCCAATGCTCACTTCTCTGCCGCGGGCTGCCGGTTTTCACCCTGTGGTGTTGAGTCATTTCTGCTGTGCGGGCGCTCGGGTCTCGACCAGCTCCTTCTGCCTGGTGTGGGTGGGGAGCGCAGGCTGCCGCAGCCCACAGGGATGAGGTGGAGAGTGGGGGGTGCACGGGAAACACGCAGGAACTGGGCAGCGGATACAATCCGTGATGGTTTGTGTCGTGCCGTGATTTCTAAGCTGACGCCGGGACCCTTGGGGCCTGATTCATACCATTCTTGGATGGTGACGGAGGCCAAGGGCTTAGTAGAGAAGCCCAGCGTGGGCAGCTGGAGATGCGCCCCACGCCGTAGCATCCCCACGTACCCCAGAAAGCAGTTGCAGAGCTCACAGCCTTCGCAGCGCCCACTCCTCCCTCCCACGGCTGCAAGCAGGCAGGCGAAGCTGGACAGCAAGGCCAGGGCTCCCCTCCACTCCAGCCCCAGTCCTGCCCCAGTCCTGTCCACAAGCGCCCCAGTCCTCCCCAGTCCAGCCCCCGGCTTGTCCCAGCCCTGCCTGGGAAGGCTCCAACCGTGTGCCGGCCCTGCCCTCTAGTGTCCCTTCTGCCACAACCACACGTTATAACCCAGCCCATTCCCCTCCAGCACCTCTGGTGCAGATGTTCAGCCGGGTCTAAGGTGTGACTGTTTCAGGCAGAGCTTGAATTTCACGCCAGGGGAGCAGGGCAGGGGAAGGATCCAGGCTCAGAGATTTGCCAGATGGTGATGCTGTAATTTGGGGGTGGAAGGAACCGGCTGCTGCCTTCACCTCCGGTCTCTGCCCATGGTCAAAGCAGGTCCCTGCCATTTCCCCAGTCAAGGCAGGAGTCCTGAGGAAACCAAGAAAGAGCAAGACAGCCAGGAGAAACCTTCATTAACTATTTCTTATGTACTATTCTTCCACTTACGCGCAGTCAGATGACCCAGGTTGGGGATTAAGCATGGCCCAGATGCAGAGACAATCTGAGATGTGGCCGAGTTTATTAGCTGATGGGGCACCTGCACCGCTTCCAAAACCAGCTCGGGTCTATAAAGCCCAGGGCTGCTTTGACGTGGCACAGAGCCCTCGCAGAGGTCCTCTTGGACCCCACTGCCTCTATACAGAGCGGAGTCAGCATGTCTGCTCCAGGGCCCTGGCACCAGACGTACAGAGGCTGAAGAGCCGAGGCAGTGCTGGTTTTGATCCAGTTACAGAGCTGGTTTGGATCCAGCTGGGAGTTAGCCCCTTCTGGGCTGAGCTCCAGCAGATTCTGCATGACTCTCCCATGTTCTGGGGTCCAAGAAGGTGTCTGAGCTGGGTGCAGCTGGATCCAAGCACTCTCCAGCTGGTGCCACCAAGCTGCTGCAGGACAGCACGTGGGGCAGGCACCAAAGCAGCTTTGCAGCAGCTGCCTGGGCCAACAAGGCTGGCACAGAACCACAGCTAATAAATCCACCTGGACCAAAACTGGTCCCATTTTGCAGTGACACCAGCCTGCCTCTGTACTGGACTCCCCAGGTGCTCCACATTTTTCCATGATGCAACTGCTGAGACATCTATTACCACACACAACGGAGAGCTATGGCAGCCCTATCCTGTCACTGCCATTTCTCCTAGGAATCCGGGAGTCTGGAAAGATGCTGTGTCATAACGGGAAACGCCGGTGCTAGAAATGAGTGTTGTTTGGGGACAATACTAAAAGATTTCTCTATTCTCTCACCCCGACTCATGTTTACTACCTAGCAGAGAGCGAACTGATCTGGCTGTTCTGATCTGATAAATCAGGCTTGGATTTTGCACTGGCCTCCTTCTCCTCTATTAATTATCAGCAAATATGAAATAACGGTGTGACAGCTGAGACCTGTTGTTACCAGGCAATATCCGCAGTTCAAACTTGAAACCTTGAAGGCTCAAGTTAATTTTGCTGACATACACAGCAAACCAGAGGAATCACCAGCAGGTCCAGTAAAGTAATACTTCTGTCACAAGTGAAGCCTCCTAGGTCGTTGGTCCCTGCTTGGATGCCATTGTGGGGTCACACTGACTGTATGTAGGCTGAGCATACACACACTTACTCATATGTACAGATATACATATACTTACATATATGTTTGTATCTATGTGTATGTGCGCACATATATAAAGCTAGTTTGATGTCTTGATTCGTAAGCCCCATACTTTATAAATGCCTGCATCAGGGATGCTTGTATTAACCAGAAATCAGATCCCCATAGACACAAGGAACAATAAATCCTTCAATAAACTGGAACGACCTCACTGCTGAGCTGGTTTCCTCCCATGTCCCATTCCAGATAGTGGAATGAGCCCTATTTCTAACCCCAAAGGGGTTTTCCTGAAGATCCAGAAACACTCAAAACTGGCAATGTTTTCTGCTGCTTCATTTGCTATTCTACATGACTTACCAAGGGCCTGTTTCCACACTAACACTGGTGGGTACATCCAGGTCTCCTGTGCGGCCAGGAAATGCAATTTATGCTGTCTCACCATTGGGTTTGACCTACACCCCAAAGCCTATTGCTATTTTATCAGCCGGGCTGCTGGTTATCAGCTCATTTCCTTGCTTTCAAGTAGGTCACATAATTTAAGGGGGAAGGGGAGAGCTCTCCCCTCAGAGGAGCACTGCCTGTCATATTTTAAAAGTTTTTCTGTTCACATAGGAAAGGATTAAATAAGATGCAGGAGTGCATGCATGTGTGTGTGTGCATGCCAGCAGGCAGGCATGCCAGTCGCCGGCAGCAGCGCAGGCACCTTGCAGGGCATGGGAACAAGGACATTCCCGAGGCAGCCAGATTTCCCAGTACAAGCAACCCATCAAAGCTGCTTATTTCCAGCCTCAGATCTCCACCAGTGATAATTGTTTATTTTGAAAGCACTCAGGGAACATGAAGCAGCACACTCCTAAACCAGAAGTGATCCCGTGCTGGCTCTTCACAATATGTGCTATTGTGTTAATATACAACCAGGCTGCAGGGCAGGAAAATATCTAGGTCTCGTCCATATAAGGAAGTGAATTGCTGCTGTTGTAGCATAATAAGCATGTTCTGTAAGGAAGTTCAATGTATTTATCTTCTAAAAAACTAGGTTAAAAGATAACTGCACCTGCCTGTAAGCACTTTCTTGTAAAAAAATCAGCAAAGCTGGAACAAGATTCAGAGGTTGAAATCTTGAACCAGGCAACTCCAAGCACGAAAAGGAGTGTACATTATTTAGTGGGAAATAACCAGCCATCGGAATAATATTGCTAGCGCTCTGTTGAATTCAGTACCCTGGAAGTATTTTTAATCGAGGCTGATTTTTTTTTCCTAAAAGATCGGCTTGAATTCAAGCATGAATTAATTCAGGGAAGCCTAAGGCTGGTGCTGTGCAGGAAGCCAGGCTACTTTGTCACAATAGCTCCAATTAGCGTTATAACGTGTTCATTACCACCTTCACTCTGAAATTTCTAAATCACCTACAACTTTAAATCACCTTCCCCCCAAACCAGAGTGAGGCAGGTAGGCAGGCACGGCTGTGGCAGAATAACTCTGCCAGTCAGTTTTTGCACCTAGACAAGCCTTTATTCAAAGCACTTGTCAGAACCATTGCCATGCTGTAGACAAGCTCTGCCTAGGGAGATTGACCAGCACAACTATCACAGAACTACCTGATTATTCGAGAATAAATCGCTTTTATTTTGGAATACACTGTCAATACTGGGGACTTATATTGGCAGAGCTGAGAGAGCTATTCTGGTCAATTCTCCCATGCAGACGTGCCATACATGTGTGATAAGGCTGGAGAATAATCCCCCAGGAGAAGCAATGAACATTTTATTGATTGGGATATTTCAAACTTGTGCAGGACAAAGCAATCTGCTATGTGCTGAATGAGCGGACGAGATGGAATTGAGGGTTGGGTGTTTTTCCATCTCTAATTTCTGCGTTTAGTTTAGAGAAGACATTTTGAACAACACTAGCAAGTGGCAGGCTGGGGGGAGATCTATATCTGGCTCCAATTCCGCCAGAGGTGCTGTCATACTTGCAACATCAGTGGTAGGAGAGGTCATTTCCTTGAAATTCAAGACAAATGCGTGATGCTGAAGCCACAGGTATGTGTAACAGGCCACGGGGACCTCTAGAACCAACCCAGCGCCCCACACCCAGGCTGTTCGCTATCTTTTTCTTACCTTACCAATCCCATTTGCAGGAGAAGTGCTGGGCCAGGAGCTGGAAGGAGGTGGATGGGAAGAGACGAAGGATAGGAAGCTTGCAATGAGTAAGTGCTAGCTGCACTTCTGGCAGCAGGACCAAAGCACGGCTGAGATACAGGGGACACCGGTCGGTCATTTCCAGCATATCGACAGCAGCTTTCCGTGCCTTGATGCCAGCCCCTGTGCAGAGTCACGATCTCTGCTGTTTCCACGGCAGGAGCTGCAGGCCTGCATCTGCCTGCCCTCACGCCCCGTGTGCGCTCGGGCAAACACCACGCGCCGCTGCGGCTCTCCCGGCTGCCTGCGCGGGGAGGCAGAGCGGGAAGGTCGGTGAGGCGAAGAGGCAAAACTCGTTTGGGGTTGCAAGGGCTCTGCCAGGCTGGAAAGGCGCCTGAGAGCCCCTCACATGGTGCAGGGGTGAGAGATGGTGCTCAGCACGTACCCAGAGCTCTCCGACACCCTGCAGGGCACTTGGGCAGTCCACAGCAAACACCCGGGCACCAACTTTCTCTGTCCAGAGGGAGCGTGATTCCCACCGGCGCCCGGGTGCTGTTTGCAAGGGAAGGGCTATGAGCAAAGACAACGAAACCAGCTGAGGCAGCTGGGGGGGGTGGGGAGAAATCAAGTGCGATTTCAGACATTTGAGAAAAGCACATTATGCCAGAAACATTTTCCAGCGGCATCAACTGGTCTAATGAAATACATCACTTCTCTCCCCACAACCCCTGCTACGCTTCTGTCCTTCACAACTGCAAGAGCATAGCTGCTTTAAGGGCAATTAACACCGCTGGCCTTGCCTCCGAAGTCCCCTTAATTGTGCCCTCTGCAAATTGCTGGGTCCCAGGACATTGCAGACCAGACATTTTGCAGCAGTCTCAGCTGAAATAAGGAGTGGGGGATCATACTGACCCATGTTTGACACTGAGCTCACTGCTGACCCGCCCGCCACATGGAATGTGGTATGTATTTTAATTTATTTCATCCTGACCAGCAGTTTGAATTCACAACGTGCCAGAGTTTGGTATTGAAAAGGCTCCTTTATTATAAAGCCCCATTAAGAGAAGACGGGACCTTTCGGCATGCGAGTATGGCCAGATGGGTCTTTTGTACGTGGAATGATGAGTTGGGACTGTGGGATAACTGCTTTAGCAGGAGAGTAGGTGCAGCTTACCCCGATACCCAGGCTACCTTGAAAGTAGTTTAGTTCCTGTATTGCTTGCCACGCAGCAGGGTGGCGCAGAGTTCAGCACAGGCTGCACGTCAGCACTGGAGTAGTTAATGGCATCGGCAGTGACATTCTCCTGATTAAATTTCAAAGTTAACGCTGCAGGAAGGAGAGTAAGGCAGCCGGCACTTCCCTGTATACTGTCCTTATGAGCTATTCGCAGGTGTGTCACCGTGTCGCCTTCATTCGGGTCATATCGGGAAGGTTTTATTTATTTATCTCCACAAAAACGCAAACATTATTTCTGCAAATAAGGCTTAGGCAGCAGAGTACAGACCTGCACTTCGTGGCGGGCTGTGGGCATAACCCGCGTCGGCAAATGACTGAACGTCCAAAACGCTGACTCCGCTTGCTCCAACCACCACGCAAAGGACACGGAGAGGGTCTAGCGGAGCGGGTGTCGTTCCCCCCCAGAGGGGCTGCCACCCGTTGCCTCCTTCACGCCCCGGCCCAGTCGCCCACCGCCCGGTGCCGCCGGACAAACAGGGTGCCGGTCACCTCCTCCGGCTGCTGTCAACCACCGGGACCCCCTGCTACCCCAACGGCCCCCCCGCAGCAAGCCTCTTCGCTTCTGCCTGCAGGAGGGAATCGGGCCCACTTGATCGTCCCTCGCTAAATTGCCCCGGGGGGGGGGGGGGTGGATGAAGCTCCCCCGCCGCTCCCGGCCCGCCGCGGCCTGGCCCGGGGCCGGGGGCGGCGGGGCTCTCCCCCCCGACATGGCGTCGCGGCCGGGCGGCCGGGGAGGCGCCGAGCGGCGCCCGCGGGGCGTGAATAAAGGGCGGCGGGCGGGGCCGAGCCGCTCCGCTCCGCTCCGGGAAGCGCGGCGCCGGCGCCGGCGGGTGAAGCGGGGCCGGCGGCGGGTAAGCGGGGCGGGCGGATAGGCGGCCGGGGCCGGGCGGGGGCTGAGGGCCCGCGCCCGCCATGAGCAAGGCGCAGCTGACGCGGACGGGGATCCTGCGGATGGCGCTGGGCGGCGGCGGCGGCGGCGGCGACCCGCTGCTGCCGGCGGAGGGCGGCGGGGGCCGGCGGGCCCCTTTCCTGCTGCGGGCCCTGCGCATCGCCGTGGTGGTCTGCCTCTACTGGTTCACCTCCATCGCCATGGTCTTCCTCAACAAGTACCTGCTGGACAGCCCCTCGCTGCGCCTCGACGCCCCCCTCTTCGTCACCTTCTTTCAGTGCGCCCTGACGGCCGCCCTCTGCCTGGGCCTCAGCCTGGGGGCGGCCTGCGGGCCCCCCTGCCCCGGCCTGCCCGCCCTCCGCCTCGACCCCAAGGTGTCCCGCAGCGTCCTGCCCCTCTCCGCCGTCTTCATCGGCATGGTCACCTCCAACAACCTCTGCCTCAAGCACGTCGGCGTGGCCTTCTACAACGTGGGGCGCTCCCTCACCACCGTCTTCAACGTCCTGCTCTCCTACCTGCTCCTCAAGCAGACCACCTCCCTCTACGCCCTCCTGGCCTGCGGAGTCATCATAGGTGAGGAGGAGCGGGAGGGGGCTGCGACCACCCGGCGGCCGGCCCCGTAAACTCGGAGAGACGGAGGTGGGGTGTCTTCCCCTTGGGAAGCCATCCCGGCCTGCAACGGCAGCTCCCTGGTGAGGTGGGGTCGCTCAGGGCTCGTGCCTCGCTCTGCCTCCGGCAACCCGCTTCGCGGGTCCAGAGCGTGTAGGTAGCCTGTTAGGAAAGGAAATTACTCTTACGTGACCATGGTTCCCTCTTTCCTTTGAGCGCTAAAGCCTATCTATGCTCTAATGAAGTTTAGCTTGCCTTGCCTTCCCCCCAGCAAAGGCCGTAAAACAGCAGGTGGCTTTCTCCCTGTTCTCAAGTGCTCGTTAGTTATTAACTTTGGTAACAATACCAGTATTTATGTCGGCACCATTGGGACCGTACAGTGGAGCCAGCCAATTCAGACAGGCTGCGCGTGATGAAGGGTTAGCCGATCAAACCAAGCATAAAGCACCACCAGAAGATCTGGTTGTGTGGTTAGGATGTAGGGCAGGGCATTGACTGGCTTCACGGGAATGGCTTAAAAGTCTTGCATTCCAAAGGCATCGGTAATGCCAAAAAGCTGCCTTCTACTGGAGGGCCGTTTAGGTGCCAAGAATGGTGAAATGTTGACTTCAGTGCAGTTCCAAGTGGACGTGTGTTCACTTTGGTGCTTAGACAAGCAGATGGACTCGGGTGAAAATGAGACGAGAACCTCTTCTCCATGAAAGAGATGAACAGGAGCAGAACTACTGTATTTTCCACCCAAGTGGTGCACACAGTTGCCTTCAGCTAGTCTTGTGTTCAGGTATCGTCCAGGACTATGGTGTCTGCCAGCCTCACAGGGCTTCTCTAAGACTGTCCCCCTGGCTCCGTCTCCCTTTGCTGTGAGAGCTTTGCCCATATGCCTATAGCAGCATAGCCAAGCATCGTCTGTGGCTTGACGCGAAGCCCTTTCTGTCTTTGCGTTGAACCCATTTGTATTTGGGCTTAGTTTAAAGCAAGTTAGCTGCTTTGCAGGCAACTTCCCAGTCAGCCTCCAGCATGGAGCAGCTAATGAAGAGGCAGTGCAGTGTTCCTTCAGTAGCTCATCTCCCCTTTTATGTTTTGCTTATGAGCGGGATGGGGAGAGGTCTCCCTCTCTGCCCTGAAGACACAAAGCCTGTAGCTCCTGTTTCGGGGGTGGCTAAAGTGTGCATTACCCATCAAAGTTTAACCTGTTGAAGATACTGCACTCAGTTTCTGCGTTGTGATCTTTTTTTGATCAAGCTTCTTAATATTACATCCATGTGTTTACTATCTTTCCATCTTCTTTTCTGACCTATCTTTCCCTTCCTGTGAACAGTGCAGCAAAGCCTGTGAGGCCTCCCTCCCTCCACTTTTTTTTTTTTTTTAAAACCTTGAGGAATATTTCTTGCTACCTGTGTGTCAGTTTGCTGCCTTTTCAGTTAAAAAAATAAATCGTATGATCTCCTGAAAATGGCCTATACACAAAGAGTACCTTTAGCTTTAGTTCATGGCTCTTTGGAATAATAGTTTCTAAACTCATGCTGCCTGCTCAGTGTGGGAATCGGTCCTCTGAGATTGAATGATAGCACAGTAAATTACCTGCGCTCCTGAAATAAATCTTCCTGGGACACTAGTCATGACACTTTGTGGGTTCATTTAATAGAAAGGGGAAGCCCTTAAGCCTGTCTCTGCTTGTGGTTGTGGTTATTCAGTATAAGGTAAATGATGAATTGCTGACTGTATGTTTTGAGTCCTTCAGCGGTTGTTCAGATGATGCCTGATTTGTTTGGTTGCAGGTGGCTTCTGGCTGGGTGTTGACCAGGAAGGAGCAGAGGGCACTCTGTCATGGACAGGTATATTCTTTGGGATCTTAGCAAGCCTGTGTGTCTCGCTCAATGCCATCTACACCAAGAAGGTGCTGCCTGTGGTGGATGGTAGCATCTGGCGCCTGACCTTCTACAACAACGTCAATGCTTGTGTCCTGTTCTTCCCCCTCATGATGCTGCTGGGCGAGTTCCGCACCCTCTACCACTTCGACAAGCTGGGGAGCCCCAGTTTTTGGGGCATGATGACCCTGGGGGGAGTGTTTGGCTTTGCCATCGGGTATGTGACCGGACTTCAGATTAAGTTCACTAGCCCACTCACCCACAACGTGTCTGGGACAGCCAAGGCCTGTGCCCAAACAGTGTTGGCTGTTATCTACTTTGAGGAGACAAAGAGCTTCTTGTGGTGGACGAGTAACCTGATGGTTCTGGGGGGCTCTTTTGCCTACACGTGGGTGAAAGGGCTGGAGATGAGAAAGGTGCAAGAGGAACCTAATGTCAAAAGCAGCGAAAGAAATGAGACTGGTGTGTAGACAGCTCCTGCACCTCCGTTTCTGTGCCCAGGGGGTTAACCTTTGGTGTTCCTTTCCTCCTGGGGAGAAGAAGAGCAAGGAGCAGGAAAAAACGCACCTGCAAAGTGTATGGGGAACTGTGTCAGGAACCAGAGCCAAAGACCTGACTGGATCATGTTTTATCCATGGGATCTCACCCTGTATTGGAGTTGGGGAGAGCATGTGTTGTAGAAAGCAATGAGATTTTTTGTGATCGTTTTTTAAAATGGATGTTGCTATTGACCTAATCTGGGCAATTTGCATCTCTCGGGGGGGGGGGTGGACTCATAGCAGACAAAGACTGGGATTGGAGCTTTGTATAGTTGGGGGATCTGGAATTAACTGAATGAATGCAGTCTGAAGTTACAAAATCCTGAAACTCCGTGTTAGGAAGAAGCAGGTAGCCAGACTGTTGGGGATAGACTCCAGTAAACCGTTCTGCTCTAAAAGGATTGGCAACAGCCATTCTTCCTGTTGCCCCATTCAATGCAAGGGATGGGAAATTCCCTCCCTTCTGGTTCTGTACAAGCCTAAGCAGCTGCAGTGCCTCCAAATCTCCTTTCCAAAGAGTCAGTATCACATCCTGCTGAGGTCTCTTCTGTGTTTCTCTCCACCTGGTTTCTTAGTTCAGGAAATCATGCTAAGAATCAGGAATGAAACTTCACATTCCCTCTGCACTGTGTCCCGTGAGGGAGAGCTTGTTTTCTCAAGTGGCCTTTCTCAGGGAGGAGCGAGCTCGGGCTCTGCCTCTCTCAGGGGCAGGCAGGAGGGGAAAAGCTACTCTGAAGCACTTGCTTCTGTAGGTTGGAGATCCCAGTTCATGGGGTTTGCAACACTTGTCCTCTTTACCTTCTGTGTAGGGGGGTAGGTTTGTGTTTGAAAACAGGGTTGTTACTAATTAGGCTTGTTTCAGGGGACTTGTTCTATATCTACTGTGGATCTCCTCTGGTGTTTGCGGTGTGTCTTTTGGCATGTTCCTTTTAAACACCCTCCATGGCCAGCTCAGTGAATCCTTCGACTCCAAAAAATCCTGGTTTTGCTCAGCTGCATCAATCCCTTTACTTGAAACTTGCTGCTGAACAGCGAGTTCTGCAGAAATCTCTCTCTGCCCCACATCTGGTCCTATGCAAGTGCCAGCTGAGGTCACTGTGCTGTGGTTTCCCATCCCAGGGGTCAGCGGCAACATCCTATAGTCAGCTGTGATGTTGCACCAGCTTTCTAAACCCCTGGCCCCTTTCTATTTAAAGGTTTATTTGGACAGCCATCCTGGCCAGTTGATGCAACTGCTTCATACCCTGCTCCGTGGATCCTACGTGGTGCGTCACGCCCCTTGTGTGATGTCAGGACACTCCATTTCTGCCCAGAATATGTTTGGAGGGGGCTCCTGCTCCAGGTTTCACGACCACAGTTACCTTCTCACCCCTTTTCGGTGCAGGCTGCCATTTGGGGTCCTTGCATTATTTTATTTATTTTTTTTTAACGGGAAGAGACATTTTTTAATGCTGCACGTACTGACTTTGTAACGGCCAAACCTGCTGAATAAAGCCGGGGGTCGCTCTCTGGATCTGATGAAGGGGGGGAGCGATGTTTGCAGCCTGTATCGCTATGGCGGGGGGGGGGGGGGGGAGGGAGGGAGGGGGAACCGGCAACACCCCCCCCCCCCCCTCCCGCGGCGCCCGGCTCCGGCGCGGCCGCTAGGGGGCGGCATAGCGCCTTTAGAGCTCCGCCCCCCGCTCCCGCCCCGCCGCGCTGATTGGCTGCCGCCGCGTACGCGGCGGCAGCCAATCAGCGCGGCGGGGCGGGAGCGGGAGCGGGCGGCGCGCGGGGGCCGCGCCGGCAGTTGGCGGCGGTGATGGCGGCGGCCGCTCTGGGCCCGGCTCCGGCCTCGGCCTCGGCCTCGGCCCCGGCCCTTTGCCGCTCGGTGCATTGGTTTCGCCGCGGGCTGCGTCTCCACGACAACCCGGCGCTGCAGGAAGCGTTGCGGGACGCCGCGTCCCTCCGTTGCATCTATATCCTGGACCCTTGGTTCGCCGCCTCCTCCGCCGTGGGCATCAACCGGTGGCGGTGAGTGGGGCTGAGGGAGGCGCCGGGCCCTCAAGGCCGCGGGTGGGCCCGAGGGGGTCGGGACGAGCCGGGTGGGGGTAGGAGCGGCGGGACTGGCCGTGGGGAGGGCTCCCGCGGTAGCCGGAGCGCTTTTAGGTGCGGCGGCTGAGTCGCGGCGGTCAGGCCGCCGCAGCGGCGGGACCGGCACACGCTGCCTCGTTCGGCCCGGTCCACGTATTGCTCCCCGCGGTCCTCTCCGTGCAGGAGGGAGGTTGCCTTGTCCGGTTGGCCTCGCCGTGGTTTTCACAGCGGTCTTGCTTGACCGTGTGGGAGGGTGCCTTCAACTTTATGTAATGTCATTAGACTCTCTCTTTACAAGCTGGGTGAATGTATGAGAGCAGCGGCTGATGGACGTTTAGCTTTAGGAAATGCTTCTCCCTGAATTTAGGGACAAGCGCAAAGAATCGCCACAGTTGCGTGACCGCACCACACCTTCCCTCTGCCCTTTGGCTGCTGAGTGGGTGTAGGTACGTGCGCCCGCCTGCCTTCCTCCCATCCTTCAAATTTTTATGGAAATGCACTTTGGCTGCTGCTGGGAAGGTAGAGATGAAGCTGTTTGGGCTTTTCCCCTCTCTCCAAATGGGAGAATGTATGGCATGAGTCATGTCTGTGCAAAAAGCAAGACCTCACGTACCGGTAGCCAGCAACATTACATAATGCTATTGTGTCAAGTCTCAGCTGCCCAAACATTTGGAAACCCAATCCAGGTAGGGGTTCTGCTCTGCGAGACTCCCCTGCGTAGAAGTGAAGCAGATCTACCCCTGTCCTCACACTACCCCATCAGGGGCAGTGGACAGGAGAGCCATCTGGCTAAAAATCCTTTAAGTGCTCTTTGAAATGTCATGTGGCTGTGCATTAGGGAAACTGTAGTTGTAACTGATTACCTGTGCTGAGCACTTTAGCTTCGTCTTAAGAGGCATGGGATAGTGTGGGTGATTTCTAAGCATTTCTAGAACCCACACAAGAAGATGGCTTAAAAATTGTAGATGTGCAGAAATGACCAGATGTTCAAATTACAGAAAATTGTGGATTCTGTTACAGCTTAATATCCTGGGAACCTGAAGTGATCTTTCCGTAGACCAGACTTTCTACAGGCAGCAGCAGACAGAAATGCCTTTCACGTGCTGCTGCTGTTGTTGCTGACTGTCCTCACTTGGAAGAACCAAAGCAGTGCCCCCAAAAGATTAATTCCTGATCCATTTAATCCTTGTTTGTTTCCACCAGCATTGTGGAGGGAGGGAAGCAAGTAGTGGTTTTATTTATGTTGTAGTCATAGAATATACAAGGAGGTGAAGATTTTAAAAATAATGCTTTCTTGGAGACGTGTGCCTACTGCAGATGTCAGAAATTAGCACCACTGGCTGTTAGGCAAAAATGTATTAGCAAGCTAGTTATAATTACCAGAGTTCTATTGGTTCCCATTGGGAACCTTGGCTTTGTTTTGCTATTTTTTTAATGCAATTACTTGTATTCAGAGTTTTGTGCTCCTAAAGCAAATGCTTCTTTTTTACCTAGCTCCCAGAAATTTATCATGTTGAAAATCCCGTATTAGTTAACTGCACAGCATGTGTGAGCCATATAGGACTAACCTTTGGTTAATTTTTAAAACACCTTGGAAAGTTGGTATTCCTATTTAATAGATGGAAAGTGGGCTGGGGGTAGGGCAGCGGTTCATTTAGGTTATCCAGACCTGGTTCTGGATCTTCTGTACTGTGATACTGGGCTCTTCTTTCCATGAACCCCAAGTCCTTTTTTCCCTCAGGAAGTGCAGAGGGAGTTTGTTCTGTCGTAAAGCTTGCAGGTCACATTATGGGCAATGCAGCTGAGGAGGGAGGAATTACCTGCTTTGCCAGGCAATTGTAGCTTAGCTTTCCTTAGCTGTGTGTGGTCTTCAGGGACCTGATGCAGATACTCATGTCTTGCAGGTCACGCTGCAGAGTAGGCACATAGGAATGAGGGAGAGGGAGAGGTTGGCAGGCTCACTTACAGAGGGTTGCAAGTTTGCCAGCAGTGCCCATGTGCTGTTGCAGAAATTAAAGTTTTAAAGCTGGTGTCTTTTGCAGAGTTAGACAAGACAAAGTGAAGTTAAAATGTAGATGGGGTGGCATGTGTGGCTGTGAAAGCAAAGATAATAGATTTGATGTTATATAGCATAGTGGAGGATCAGTAAGACATGCCATTAAATGCAAAAAGCACTTAAATGCTTTTTTACGGTTTTGGGGTGGGAGGGAATAGATGAGTGTCTTGGCATGCTCTCATCTTTGTGTCTTCATGGTAGAAGATAAATTGCAGTTCTATTTGCAACGATTCTAAGTACAGATAATTCTTGCCTTGGGAGATCTTGGTGCTCAGTTTTGTGCTACTGATGAGCTAGGAGTGCACATTTCTCTGCTGTGACATTGCCTATTTGTAGCCAGAACTGTAAAAATTGCAAGGTTTTTGTAGTAATTCATTGCTTTCCTTGCAGTAGTGTATCACCAACTTTGTATTTCATATGCAAAATCCCTCCTGCCCCAGAACCCTTGAAAGAATATACTGTAGGGAATTATATGGTTTATGCTTCTCTCCATGTTATAATATGGAGAGAGCAGCTGGCAGGGGGGTGCTGCCAACTCTGAGAGAGAACATGGGAATGGGGTTGCAGGAAAAAGAAAATCCTGGAAACCTCTTGCATCTGGACAAGCAGAACACGCATATGAATGGCTGGGAGCTGGCTGGTGCTGCAATCTCACAGCATTTGGTAGACCAGGGATGAATTTGGATTCTTGTTTTCTGTTTCTTGTCCTAACTTTCAGTTTGATTTGGAGATGCAGGTTTGCTGGAGTTCCATGCAAGTTCTCCTCATTTGTCTTTTAGCTGTAACCGGACTGACTGACACTAACTGCTGTTGTTTCTTCTCTGCAGTTTTCTCCTCCAGTCTCTGGAAGATCTGGACAACAGTTTAAGGAAACTCAACTCTCGCTTGTTTGTCGTGCGAGGACAGCCAACAGATGTCTTCCCAAGACTCTTTAAAGTAAGAGAATAATTTTCTGGAGCATAGTGGAGAAAAAGCGATGTCCCAGTGCTATCCTTGCTTTCACTCACTAATGATTTGCTAGCTGTTGGAGATCCCCTCGGCTTCTCTTTAATTATAACTAATTCTTCACTATAAACAAACTCTTTAACTACAACTAACTGCTATATGTAAGGGCCAGCTTGCGAGGCAGATACACTCTTGAACTCAGACTTGCAAAGAAATTTAGTAGTAGGGTGTAACCTACTACCAGGGTGCTTGAGCTTCTCTTTTTGGATGGTGGTCTTTGCCTTTGTTTCTGTCTCACAGGGTTGCATTGTAACATGCTGACTCCTCTGTGTTGACAGCTTCTTCCCTGCTGGCCATTTTCTTCCTGCAGCTTTTATTCGGGAAGGCTGCGATGTCCATACACCTTTACAGACAACTGAGAAAGCATATGGATATGTATGTGAATTGCAAATAGGGCTTTGTGTTAAAATTTCAAAATTCAGAAGCTTTTATGTTAGCTGACCTTCCTTTTCTTCTTCTGTTAAAGGCTGCAGTTCAGTCAGCTCAGCAGCAGAATACAGCTTGGGTCCAAGCTGCCTGCTGATGTACCATTTAGGATGGTGGAATATGCAGTGACCTCAGTAGTCAATGATGGATTAGTGGGATACATTTCTAAAGTGATATATGTCAGTGCTGCAGATTGTGAGAGCGACAAGGCTGGCAAGAGCATATCCTTGAATATCAAGGTTCCTCAAGCAGTATCATTCTTCTCTGTCCTGCTCTAAGATTGTATTTCCCATTGTCGTTGAAGCTTTTAACAGTGTCTTTGCTAGAGTGACAAAGCTAAATGAAAAAAACGTGGTTCACAATAGTCTTATGAGTTAGGTTTGTCAAGTGGACTGTACCTTGCATACAGTTGACAGAACTAGTGTCCCCAAAGCCTCTTATAGACCAGCTGATGAGGAGAGGTAAACTTGAATCTATACCCTCCTGCTGTAAATTGTTCTGATGTGTATTTTCTGGAGGAGGGCAGTACTGAGGAGGTGAATCGGACTATGCAGGTCAGAAGGGGCACTGCTACTTACTTTGGCTTCTGCATCTTAATGCGTGACACAAACTTAAGTGCTGCTTTTAGGCTTTTCGGAGTCTGGGTTATTTTTATCTTTTGATCTGCAAATAAGTTCTGGCTAGTAGTAGTTCATGCCCTCAGTATTTTAGTTCAAGGTGTTCACAGGATAATTAAAACTTTGTTGGAGAAAAATGCTTGCTTTGGTCAAAGAACAAAAAGTAGTTGGCAGAGTCTGAGGTTTGGAGAGATGGTTGTGGAATCAGCCAGACCTGCTTTTTGCTGCAGTCTGTTTTGCCTGGGCAGGTGAGTTGATGAATATCTTAGATGTGCTGTAACAGAGCCGAAAAGAATCGGGGGCGGGGGCGGGGGGGGGGGGGAAGTGTATGCTATTACATGATAAATGTATGGCTTTCATGGGAATTCCAGCCTCTCCAGAGCTGCTGCACTGAACAGTGAATTAGCAGCAGCTCATGCCTTGCTGTCAGCTGTTGTGGAAAGGAGAGTTATGCCATGTGTGGTAATGCAACACTTAGACCTAATGTAATTTCTGCTTTTGCTGCCAGTGGCTGAGCTATGTTGTCAATAACAGTTGCTGCAAAGGCACTATTATGCATGGATACCGTGAGGAGAAGTGTACTTGTTAGCTCTGTGTTAACCTTTGCAGAGGTTTTTTGTCTCACTTCTCTGAACAAACATCTGTAATTTTACCTCCTCTATCAAAGAAAAGTGTGTCATTTATTCACTGAAGTTTGCTCACAATCCCTTTGGTGCATTTTTTTTTTCCCCCCTACAGTTTTTCTTTGCTGTAGGCTAGATTCTAAGAAACGTGTCAGTCATGACTTTTCTTTTGTATGATCTGCAGCAATTTATTGCCATACAACTTACTGTTTTCTGGTTGGTTGTGCTCTGCTTCCTGTGTGCTACTGTAGCACATAGAGTGGTGAGCTTCTCAAAATTGTAGGAAACACCTGAATTGGAAGTTTTGTATTCTTACCTAAAATCTCTGTTAGCCTTAAATGTTTTTTTTTTGTATTCCATCCCTTTCTGTCAAGTCAGTAACATATGTTTCTTCAAGACCAAAGCCATCTTATCCTAGCTTTCCAGCTGATACTGTCTTTCTTATAAAAGAAAGAAAAGGTTAAAATGCAGCTGTTAAAATCACATAGGAGCAGGGCAGGACCTGCAACATGTCTGTTTGACCTCGGCTCTGAGTTAGAGGTGCTGTCACGTCCTTATTTTGAAAAAGAAGTGGAGGACCTCTCCGAGATATACATTCAGTGGTACATAACTTCTAGTTATCTGTCCTTCCTAATATTAATTTTAGGATTGAATCTAAAAGTTTAGAAAAGAAGGGGACTTGTAAAGCTGTTTTCTGCTTCTAAATTCCCTTCCCCGTCTTTGTCATTATTTTTTAATGGTCTTTAGTGAACTGATCACATCTGTTCTTTGTGCTTTGGTTCTGGTTCTGAGGTGGAAAAGACTGTCCTGTATAGGCAGAGGTGACTTAGACTGGAGAATGTGGTTCATATCATAGTTGTGTGAGGGGTTTTTTAAGTGTCTCTATAGTTTTCTGGCTGTGTTTGACTAAAGTGTTTGCTAAACAAATCTGTGGGCTGCTGCTCTGCTTGATGGATGTCTCAGGAGGGTCGCTGTGGAAACCGTCAAACCTCTTCTCATAGGATTCATTTTCTGAGGAAAACTAGGCCATAGTCTTTGAAAGCAAACTGTGCTCTGGAAAAGCCTGGAAGAGGCTGAATGCTATTTCATAAGGCCTATTCCATGTAATCTGTGAGGGATCTGTTAAAAGTGTGAAGATACAGAATAGGTGCATGGCTCAACTAGGGTAAAATAACTCCCCAAAGGCAGGACTTTAAATTAAATCTGAATTGCAGTATCATACTCTACTGTGCTGACCAGGAAGGTTCACTCAGTTGCCATCCTTTGTCCTGCATTTCCCACCACCCTGGTTTTTGCTGTTTGGGTTGGACTTTGGTCCTCTATTATGTGGTGGCTTTAAAGAGACACTGGAAAAAATTTATAGAGTATATTGATTTTACTTAATGATAGTCTCCACATAAAAATACGTTTTTTTGAGCAGAACTTGTATTGAAAAAGTTCTCTGAAATGCTTTCTCTGCAAATGCTGGGAACAGGATGGTAGAGTTACCTTTGGATGGCATGTGCAACAAAACAAGGTGGTGTTAGGCTTGGGGACTGAGCTGTAATCTAAGAACATTAATAGAGAAGAACTCAAACCTTTTCTTAGGTGTTTTAAACCTGACATTCAGGAATTTGCATAGCAGATACAGTGTTTGCTAGAGCTAATAAAATTGTTGATTCTTTGGTTACCTTGACTCCAGACTGCTGTTCCTCACAGGAACCCTCTCTAAGCTTCCAGGACCTAACACTATCCAGGAATTATGAAATCCTTATTCATAATTGTGGTGGTTAGAGAGAGTCTTCTATTTGACAGCTGTGTGTATTGTGTTTCTTGCAGGAATGGGGAGTCACTCGTCTCACCTTCGAATACGACTCGGAGCCATTTGGTAAGGAGAGAGATGCAGCTATCGTCAAACTGGCCAAGGAGGCTGGCGTGGAGGTGGTGATAGAGAATTCCCACACCCTCTATGACCTGGACAGGTATGGGGAGAGCAAGGGCAGGCGTGCTGCCTGGGCTAGGCTGGGATTGTCGCATCTGGGAAGGCTTTCAGTCTCCTCTGTTATGCTGATAGCTATACGTTGATTGCCGTTATCCCGTGTGAGCCTAGAAGGTGTCAGAAGGATTACTCTGCACTCGCACGTTTGATTAGAGCACGTCAAAGCGCAGACAGTGACGTGAATGTACAGAAAGGTGTTGCCTCAAGCTTATTAAACTGTACTTGGCAGTCATTTAAGTTGCTCAGCTGTGTCCTATTGATTGCTCTCCTTGAGCATGTCCTCACTGCATGGACTGCTTTTTTTGCTTCATTGTAATAAAGACAGTTGAGCTTTTGTCTCAAATGTGTTATGAAGGCAGGGCTTTTAACTGATGGACGTGCCAGGACAGCTGGAAGAAGTAGAACAAGGTAGATTGGGGTGAACTTACCTTATTCTAAAACCTGAATGCCTTATCTTTGTTGTGTATTTGCTATGGGGGAGCCTTGCCTTTATGTTGAGTTTCATATATTGACTTATAATCTCTCTCTATATATATATGATCTCCTTAAACAGTGGAGACAATCTTTCAGTTAAGACTCTAAGGTATGCTTGACTTCAACCATGTTTCAGTATTATTCTTACAGGTTGCTTGCTTGCCTTTTTTTTTTTTTTTTTTTTTTTAATGACTTGTGCCAGTAATGCTGAATATAGATTACCTCATATAAATCTTCAGCATCCATAATTTCCTATGGGAAGGAGTGTTGCAGTTTAGCACGTGCTGTGTGGAAATGTTTCTTTGGAGAGAGGGGGATTCTTCTTGAATCTGTCTCATGAGCAGATACTGCTTTCTGATTTTTGCATTAGAAGAGACCATCAGCGCTTATTACATCCTCACCCCTTCAATGTCAATGCCCCTCACATCCTTCCTCATGTCATCTCTGTCTTTTCCAAGGTGGAGAGTCCTAGTTTACTTAAGTTTTCAGGTAGAATCTGGTCCATATCTCTTCTAAGTTTTGTCACCTTTCTTTATACTTCTGGGTATTTCTAGAGATGGAGAGCAGTGGTGAAAATGGTAGCTTGTGTTCAAAATGTAGGAATGACATGGATTTGTATAGTGCTATGTTTCCTGTCTTCTCCTAATAGTCACTAGCATTCTTTTTGCTTTTTCTGAGTGCTGCTAAACTCTAAACTGATATCTTGAGGCTTCCTTGCAGAACGGTCATAGCTATTTGAGAAGCTACTACTATATAAGTAAGTTTAAGATTGCATAGCCATGCATATGGAGAAACAACATGACCAACACTGCATTTCATCTGATATTTTTGTCAGCTGGTCATATGGTGTATTGGGAAATTTTTAAGTTGCTTTTCATTTTTAGCTATCCCAGATAGCTTCTTGCGTCAGTAAACTTTATCATCATGCTCTTTTTTTGTCCCTTCCCAGATAATTTATGAATAATGTTGAGCAGCACAAGCCGTAGCTCAGCTCTGTGTAGGATTTATTCTCCTGTTGGAAAAATGGATTCCTATTCCATCCTGTATCTCAAAGAATTTTCTGTCTGCAGGGACCTTTTCCTTTATCCCAATTTATCATGGTTTCTTTAAAAATTTTTAGTGAGGGATCTAATCAGATGGCTTCTGAAAATCCAGGTAGAGTATATCAACTGAATCTCCCTTGCCTCAGGCTCAAATGTCACTAATAGATTTTGAGGCACAACTTCCCTTTACCAAGGCCAAATTAACCCTCCAGCATATTACAGATACCCATGCATTCACTGATTCCATTAGAATTTTCTGCCCATCTGCCTAATGCACATATCAGACTCTCTATTCTGTCATCCCTCTGATACCCTTGAAATGTTTTTTAAATCTGGAGTTGTGTTTGCTTTTTTTTCCCCTCGTAGTATTTGGATGGTTTTAGGGCAAGTGTTACATGCAGCAGCTATTAGTTTGGGTATTTCTTGATGTCCTTTACAACTCCTGCATGAATGCCTGCTGGTCCTGGCAAGCTATCGCTGTTCAAGCATAGCTTTGTTTTGTGGCATTTCTTCCTGACCTCCCAGTCTGCGACATCTCCTGATACATTTCCTTAAAAAGATTCAGAGTCATAACTTCCCCGAATACCCCCATAGTGAATGCACCTGCAAAAATAAATGCAGGGGGGTTTGTTGTGCTGTTACAGTATCTGCTTTTTTTTTGACTTGATCATGTCTTGGGCCTATAAATATCCTGGAGTGTCTGTAAGGGGATTTTTTTCTTTCCCACTACTGATGCTTTTTTAAAAACATTTCTCAAACTTTGATTTGGGTTGGGAGGTGCAAGGACACTGCTTTTGTGGTTTTTAATTTAACTTACCAAAGTTTGGGGGTTTTCTACCTTTATTTGGCCTTCATTTTTCTAAAGGATTTTGCCTTCTATTATCTTTGCTGATGCTATTCTTTAATTGTTTTGACTCTTGTGATCTTTCCGAAATCTTTTTTGATGGTTTTTGTGCAATTGTTGAATTTTTTTTTTCCCCAATATCGTATTCAAATCATCTCTGTGTTGCCTGTCAGTGTTTTGCATCTCAGCTTGTTCTTTTTGCTTAGCACGCTTCCTTATTTTTATGCATTTCTCTTCTTGAAATAAAAGCCATTATGGTATTGTTGCTCCTGGAAGGCTGTTAAATTGATGCATGCCAAAGTCACAGTTAGAGCAGGCAAGTGATAACTAACATTTTCAGCTACACCTTAGTCCTGCCTAAGACCAAATCATGAATTGCCTTTCCTTGTGGGTTCTTGATTAATTGTTCCATGGAGCAGTCATTTATGGCAACTAGAAAATAGGGTTTTGGCAGGCGGTGGGGTGTGACAGCTACCCAGTCTGCGTGGAGGCAGTTGAAGTCTCCAGTTTCTCTGACATTTCCTGGTTCTTGGCATCTCTGAGATTTCTCAGCAGGTGGTAATACAGTTCTAATATTGTATTTCTCCTGGAAGCCTCTCAAAGCATATCGCCCTCCAGTCATGTTACCCAGTCTTTTAATTCATGGTATGTGTTGTCCCTCTGCTCACCCTACTGTTTTTCCTGCATAATTAGTAACCTGGTGGTAGTGTCCTACTTCTCATCTTTCTTTAATCAAGTTTTCAACAAGATTGTCAGGTCTGGTTTTAAACAGTTTAGACTAATCTTTCACTTCTACATAAATGATTCCAGCAGTCCTCCTCTTGTCCCCTGCAGCATATTCCCAGTACCACCTCCACCAGCTCCTTTTAAACATTAATGAAGAGCCTGTTCAGTTACCTTGTGAATTTGACCAGTTTTACCCAGTAGGAAGATTAACAATGTGCTCCTTGTTGACACTGCCAGCATAGCTGTGTGATGTGATTATCAGAGCATCTTTCCCCTCCTCTCCCCCAAAGCAAGGAGAGGGCTATAGAAAATCAGCATCAGTGCTGGAAAATACTCCTAAGAAGATCTAGGAATTCCCAATCAAGATTAGCGATGTTCAGATTGTAGAAGTCAGAAAAGATAATCTCTTGGGTATCAGCTTAGCCTGCTCAAAGCCTTTACTTGACAATTATTCTATCTGACAACTTCCAGCTGACAGGTTGTTTTGTCCCTTCTCTGGATCTGCCTGTTTTCTTCTCCTCAGGATCTAAATCCTCTGTAGTCTACTTGCTGATGGTCAGCATTGTGGTTTCTGTAATCCTGGGCAGGCGTGGGTTATTCAGGGGGAGTGGTTTAGGTCGGAAAAGAACACTGTGAACTTGTAGGTTTGTAGCATGCATCAGGAGCAGCTTTTCCTCAAATATTTTAGCCTAAGGCTGAAATGATAGTTAAATGCATTTTAATAGGAGCATGTACAAACTTAAAGGAACCAAGCACTGGGGAAGCACGCGTACCTTGGTGGTTCTGGAGTTCATAATTACACTATGCCAAAATAGTGGTTTATTTCTGTGTAAGAAGGTTAAGTCAAACTTCTGCCTGCCAGGTCTTGTTATCCTCGTCTGTCTTGCGTGGTGCTCTGGTGTCCACATGTTTTCCCCCTGTGCTGATAGTCAGCCTGTCATCGAGTCACTTCATCTTTCATCTGCTCATGTGTGTGATTCTGTGGGAGTTGAATTGTTCGCCCTTTGTCCAGCATCTGTTGTGTGGAATATCTAGTGGTTGTCTCTCGATCTCCTCTTTGAATCTGTAGAAATGCCCCTTGCCTTATGTACACGTAGCCCTACATGAGCTCTCTGGAGCGAGGATTTAGATCAGAGCAATTGCATAAGCTGGCAAGGCTAACTAAATAGCCTGCGTGAATTGGTAGTGGGGTGTGTTGTTGAGCAGCCTGCTTGCCGAGTGCTGGCAGCCAGCTCTTCCTCGCGCAAGGAAGCAGGGGGGAGCACGTTCAGTCCCTTGCCAGAACCAGACCCTGTCATTTGCAAGTGAGCTGAGGTGTCAGGTTTTTGAGGCAAGCAGCTTTCCCTTGCCCTGTAGCTATCCCACTGGGGCGCTGCCGTGGAGGTGTGAGTCAGAAGCTGACACCTGTGAGGCTGTGCATTTGAAGTCTGCAAACACTCTGCTGTCACAGGTAACTGACTGTAGGACACCTTACAATCCTAGCAGCACCAGAACTACGTTTGGTCAGGTTTTGGTTGCCTGCTTTCTTGAGGTAAAGTGTGACTGACAGTCAGAAAGACCCTTGTAACTTCTGGCATCAAGGTGCTACTGTCAGTGCTGGGCAGTATATTGCTGGTCTGGTAGCACAGCCATTTTTATGTGTGCTCACTAACACCAGAAAGGTTAGGTTTTATATGACGAATACAGTGATTCTGCTCTCCTCTGTTCTGCTTCAAGAAAACTAGAAGAATAACTGCCATGTGTAGTCTGTGGGTTGCACTGGGAGACACGAATGAAATGGGAGTATTAAATCCTGGGGAGGGACCTCCCTTTTTCTGTCATTGGGGAAGGTCCCGTGAGATTGTACTGCCTGAGTTAGAAGGACAGTAGGAGGAAGGAAAGGACTCTTGCTTGGGGGCCTTCCTGTACAAATCTTTGTACAGAAGGCTGAACAGCATTACAATACCCAGTATGTATCATCTAATGTCCAATATTGTACAATACCCAATATTTGATACTTCTTTTCATGGCAGTATTGTGGAAGGTTCAAATCCTGTTGCATAATGCCAGTGTCAGGTGCTGTGAAATGTGCAACTTGTCCTAGTCCTATCTCTTAAAGATTTGTGTCCCAGATCTCCTAACTGTTTAGGAATTTAGGAGCTGTACTAGGTAACTTCATTTGTATTCATGTTCTTGAGGATGTCAAATACAGACTCTGGCATCCATCCACCTGCAAGTCACAGCAATTTGCTCTGAGTAGCTGTCCGTTCACAAAAGTTTTACCTGTGGATCTGGGACATGGTATAATAGCGTGAATCTCAGACTGAGCTACAGCGTCAGCATATCTGTGGAAAAGGAGTGAAAAAAGAGGCAGTGCTAAAAGAAGTGACTTCCCCACCCCCATCCCAAGCACCTCAGGGCAAACAGAGTGCAGCTTTGGCACATTTTCGTTCCAAGCTCTGAACTCCTCTGGAAACAAGTGAGTCTCTCTAGAGCGCTGTAACTAGAAATGCCTTCCTTCTCTTCCAGTGGCAATGCTCATTTTCTGGGCACCTCTGGTCAGTCTTGTTTGGGGTCCCCAGTGCTCAGAGCAAGCCGCGGAGAAGACTGTGGTGGGTAGTACTCATGAGAGTTCGTGATCCCTGCCGTCTCTGGGGTGGTATACAGAGACAGCCGGCCGAAAAGCGCACGCATGAAAGCAGAGGAGACGCTCTCTAGTATGAAGGTTCAGGACAGAATGTGTTGCCTGCAAGGCTCCCCGCAATACACTTGCTTGGAGGGGTGGCAGAGCGCACTTCGCCCAACCGTGCCATCGTGTTTATAGCCTTGCACTACAAACGCACCACGTTTTGCACTCTGTGCGCGTCCCGATCACCCTCCCTCCCCTGTCCTGTTCGTTAATCTGTCTTTCTCCAACTGTTTACAGCTTAGAAGCAGAAAACCGGGAGGCAGCTGCGGGAGGCTTCCATTTTTAATCTTTGCAACCGTGCTGCCTGCCTTAAAGGCTCTTTTTCCCTCAGAGGCCCGGGCTCCCGCCCGATGCCTGGCCTGGATGGAGGCGGCCGCAGCAGGAGGTGCGGAGCGGGGCTGGCTTCCCACCTCGCCTCCGATCAGCAGCGTGGGGAAGCTGGGTCACTGCGGAGCACACGTGAGGAAGGGCTCAGGGCTGGAGAAGGCCCGGGGCCGGCATGTCGCTCCTCCTCGCTACACGTGCGGCTTCAGGGGAGGAAGGGAAGGCACATGGCGTCTGCCGAAAACACTCGGCTTTAAGCCCAGCCCCTTGCATAAGCTGTTGACTGTGATGGGTGGAGAAGGCTGCTCTGCTGCAGCTCTTGTGTGAGCTGAGGGGTTAGCTGCCTTAAATTTATGTAACCCGGGGATCCCTGTGCTGCTTGCTTTGCTCTTAACTCCTTCCTCTCCCTGCAGGCATCTTTTACCCTGGGGAAGCTTACCTTGCCTGGGGGGGGGGAGGGTGCTTCTCAAAGGTCCCTGTGCCTGGAAAAGTAAGAGTGGTCCTAGCAGGCTGTGGATGCTTAGTGAAGTAGAGGAATGGGGAACCGTGGCTGCCTTTTCTGTAGCATGATCTGACACATGTGAATAGCATGAGACAGGTCTGCTTGTGACCTTATGGCATGGGGGAGGATGGTGATTTCTCTAATCACGGGGACAGAGAGGAATGACACAAACTGGGATTTGTCTCACCTGAGATAGGTAGAGGAGGAGTTATTAACAGGCTGGGACTTTCTGTGTCAGGGAGGAAGTAAGGTCAGAATATCTCAGGGGACCAGATGTAAGTCTAGGATTTGCCTTCTTGGGGAGACAGAAAGGGAGTAATCAGACTGAGATTTCATACAGAGGTCTGATGAGGAGCTCTGGGAGAGGGATGTGATGCTAAGCCTGATTCAGCTGGAGCTGTTTTGTTGTTTTTCCCGGAGAGATGAATTAGTACATGGGGGTTTCTTTTCTGGTGTGTTTTGGGGTTTGTTTTTGTTTGGTTGGGTTTTAATATCCCTTTGAGGGACACATCAAGTGGAAACTAGACCTATAAAGATTTCTCTATCCAAAGTGAAAGCGTATCCTTAGCAGAGATAGCAGGATGCAGTTTGGCTGTCATTTCCTTATGTCTTATGTGGTAGTAAGGTTGTGTTGGTTTACCTTGCTTGTTTTGTCTCCAGAATAATTGAACTGAATGGCCACAAGCCACCCCTCACCTACAAGCGCTTCCAGGCCATCATTAGCCGTATGGAGCTCCCAAAGAAGCCGGTGAGCACTGTAATAAGCCAGCAAATGGAGACGTGTAAAGTGGACATCCAGGAGAACCATGACGATGTGTATGGGGTCCCATCCCTGGAAGAGCTGGGTACGTATTGAAAGTGAGGGCAAGGGTTAACTGCCAGCTGAATCGGGGTCTCCTGAAACTGTTTCTGATGCTGGCATGTGCCCAGGACAGTTCAGGTGTTCTCATCTGACCTGGGCTGCCTGTAGCCATAGAATCAGCCTAATGTTTTCAGTGAGTGCTGGATCTCGTGAAAACAGACTGCTGTCCCTTGCGCTACTGTCAATGCACAGCATCCCCTTTAGCATTGCTCTGAAATGCTCTGCATCTGTCCTTATGTTCTCTGCTATACTGAGCATGTAACCACTGTATCAGTGTCTCATGTCCTCACCAGCTGCTTTCCTTCTACTGCCATCTCTGACATGTTGTGTAACAGACCCGAAGAGGTAAACTAACTGTGTACCAGGCTTAGATCATTTCTTTCAGTTATAGCGAAGCAGCACCAATTTGGGAGCATAGCAAGACAAGAGATGTTACAGAAACTTCTTTCACTCGTCCTGCTGTGTCTTTTGGTCTGGTATTTTTCTTGGATAAGGAGGATGAATAGGCAGCTGAGGCATGAGGAATGCAAGGCCTACATTAGGGAAGTGAATCTAAATGCAAGGGAAGAAAGGATTAATGCAGAATACTGTCTGTGTGTGTGTGAGTGGAGGCTCCACACCAGCTTTATAAGAGTATCACCTTGCACCCTAACACACAGTTTCAGCAATCATGTAAAAGCAGGGGGCTTCACAACAGGAGTATCCTAAGGGTTGCAGTCCTGGGTAGATCTGCTTCCTTTAATGTCAGGGCTAAGGTGAGTCTGCCTGCAGTCTTAGCCTAGAGCAGTGCAGGGAAACCGCATTATTGCTTCCCCTTTTGCATCATTTCTTCAGCACTAATCCAGTGCCTTCCCCAACACCAGCTTTCAGCAGAGTAGGAGCCTCACCAGGAGCAGCCAGGCAGGCCATCTAGTGAGCTGCTGGTGTCCATGAAAAGGTATTTTATAAGGCAAAGCTGTGGAGCATATGTTCCTTTGCCAGCTGCTCTGGCCTTTGGAGCAGAGCCCTGTGGATAATGCTGACACACAGAGAGAGTGCTGACATGTGAGCAATGAGGAAAGTCCCCAGAAGGCTGCCTGAAGCATTGCAGGGAGAGGCCCTTGTAGTGCAGTGTCATGAGCAGGCTCTCACCATGTTTCACGTGATTTGCCTGCTATAGAAGGACTAGAGCAGCAAATAAGCCATGTTAGGCAACTGCAGTATGTAGTGTGTCGCTGTTACTAATGCTTAATCCCATCTATACCCTTTGTCTAGGTGTGGCTTCAAATCTTACAAAGTTCTTTCCCTCAGGCTTTCCTACGGATGGTCTTGCCCCTGCAGTTTGGCAAGGAGGGGAGACGGAAGCCTTGGCACGGCTAGATAAACACTTGGAAAGAAAGGTAACCCCTGTTATTTAAGTGGCGATTCCTGCAGGTTGTGGCCGCACATGAAAAATGTTGAGCATTGGCCATTGTTCTGTTTCCCTGTTCTTCCTAGCAATGGTCACAGCATTCACCTCTGGAAGGGATGTTTGGTATTGTTGGAGTACTGCTGTGATCTTGGGTTGTGTGTGGAGCAGGGAGCTCCTGGGCTTCCTCAGACCCAAAGAAGTAGAGCTGTATATTAATTATGCTGCTGTTTGAAGCACATAGGATTCTTTCCCTTGTTTCTACCCCTCCATTTCCTTTAGAGGAGTGCAAACTTGGAAACTCTACTGTAAGTTGCTCAGTCCCTACTGCACACTGCACACCATCTCATTTTTTCTTTAGCTGAGGTATTGGTGCGAGTACATGCTCATAAAAGAATGCCTTCCCCTTGTACATCAGCCTGTTAATATGTTGTCTCACTGACTGGCATTCCTTAAGGCCCTTGCTGAAATACCCAGTTTTTTTCTGTGGGGCATATGTTCTTCGTTATTGTGCACAAAGCAAACAATTTCAAAGTAATGAAAATGCAGCTGCAGAGGCATGACTCCATTTTAAACAGTTTGTATCTTTTTAATGCTTGGTGTAGTTGTAGAGATCAAAGCATAAATTCTTGTGCTGAAGGGGGAATAAACTGTCAGTGTAATACTCCACAAAGTTTGGGTTTCCCCAGATTTTCTTGTTTGGTGTGTGAAATGAGATAGACATACCTGGACATAAACAATGTTGTTAGCATATGTCCCTAGGAGCTCTTAGGGTTATTAGCTCCTGCATGCAAAGCAAGTTTAGTCCTTTTCTTGGCCCAAATGACTAAGTGGTTTAAATCCTGGAGCAAAGGTTTTGCATTCCTTGAATGGGGTGTGGGGGTTGGGATTGCCCACTTGAGATCTCTCCTAGCAGTGGTTGGAAGTGAGTAGAAGAGACTGTGCTGTCAGACCTCAGTGGCCTTGCCACCTGCACAGAGATGTGCCCTTAGTAGTGTCCCACAAGTTTGGGGTTTTTTTTGGCTCATTTCTCCTGAATATATCTAGGCATGGGTTGCAAATTACGAAAGACCAAGGATGAATGCCAATTCATTGCTGGCCAGCCCTACAGGACTCAGTCCCTACCTGCGTTTTGGCTGCTTGTCCTGCCGCTTGTTTTACTATCGTCTCTGGGAGCTGTATAAGAAGGTAAGACAAAAGCGTTCATCTGGACAGCAGGCTGGTTTTGAGCATAAATAGCATGGTGTTGGTTCCCAGACAGTGTGCCAGAGCAGCTGCAAAAGTTACTATTGCCTCCCTTAGCCCTTAGTTGGGCTAAGCTTGTTGCTACTACAGAAGAGGCTCTTGGGTGAGGAAAAGTGATTCTCCTATATGTAGTGGAGCAGACCTTAAATCTGCTGATACCCTGCTCTTCAGCCTGTATGTCTCTTGTGTCATTGTCATGGTTTAACCCCAGCCAGCAACTAAGCACCACACAGCCACTTACTCACTCCCCCCCACCCAGTGGGATGGGGAAGAAAATCAGGAAAAGAAGTAAAACTTGTGGGTTGAGATAAGAATGGTTTAATAGAACAGAAAAGAAAAAACTAATAATGATAGCACTAATAAAATGACAGCGGTAATAATAAAAGAATTGGAATGTACAAATGATGCACAGTGCAATTGCTCACCACCTGCTGATCAACACCCAGTTAATCCCCAAGTGGTGATCCCCCTGCCCCCACTCCCCCCAGCTTATATACTAGAATGTGACATCACATGGTATGGAATACCCCTTTGGCCAGTTTGGGTCAGCTGCCTTGGCTGTGTCCTGTGCCAGCTTCTTGTGCCCTTCCAGCTTTCTCGCTGGCTGGCTTGAGAAGCTGAAAAATCCTTGACTTTAGTCTAAACCTTACTTAGGAATAACTGAAAACATCACTGTTATCAACATTCTTCTCATACTGAACTCAAAACATAGCACTGTACCAGCTACTAGGAAGACAATTAACTCTATCTCAGCTGAAACCAGGACAGTCATGAGCAGCGTAGAGTTTTTTGCTGTTAGTTTTGGGTTGTTCCAAGTCTCATTAGTGTACTACTGATTGAGCTAAAAGCAGTGCTCTAATTTCACCACCTGGGGTTTCTGGTAAAGGATGATTTGAAATTGAGCTCCCTTATGGCAGTTGTCAATAACTGACTTGGGAATTGTATGGGTGCCCCACAGTTCAGCTTAATGAAGCCAGTCCTGCCCTGCTTGTGAATTCCCTTGTTCCCATCTCCACAGGTGAAGCGGAACAGCACCCCCCCGCTCTCTCTCTACGGACAGCTTCTGTGGCGGGAGTTTTTCTACACAGCAGCCACAAACAACCCAAAGTTTGATCGTATGGAGGGGAACCCCATCTGCATCCAAATCCCCTGGGACAGGAATCCTGAAGCCTTGGCAAAGTGGGCAGAGGGCAAGACAGGCTTCCCTTGGATTGATGCAATCATGACCCAACTGAGACAGGAAGGCTGGATCCATCATCTGGCCAGGCATGCGGTGGCCTGCTTCCTGACCAGGGGCGACCTCTGGATCAGCTGGGAGTCAGGAGTCAGGGTGAGTGTGGCATTTCCAGAGGCTTGCAGGAGGCCATAAGAAAAACAAAGTCTCCCTGGCGCTCACTGCAAGGATGGGCACACAGGTATGGCTTTTGCTTCACATGTAAAAGTTGCGTGGAAGAGGGGATTTGCTGGCAGGCTCTTGGCCTGCCAACAGCCTGACTTCTTTCTGCCTTCTACTGTGAGGCTCTGACAGTATCAAGAGTCTCCACTAACCATAACTAAATGTTAGTGGGACCCACTGGTAAATATGGCCTGGGGTTTTGGGGGTTTATTTTTTGTAAAAGTTCACTCAGTCCATCTGTTTTCTTTGCAAGTTCAATGCCACTTTATAACTGGAATTTTTCCTCATTGTATAATCCATCACCGTGCCGGTCAGGGAACACTCCATGCCTGTGAAATCTGAGTCTAGAGTCTCTCAAGGAAAGAGGTAAAAGACCCTCCTCTTAGGCCATCTGAAGGGACAGACAGCTTGAACCTATCCGGTGTACATATTGCCCTAAGCAAAAAAACTGGAGGCAGGGGCATCTTGTCACAAAGCTGATAAAGCAGAGCAAAATTGAAAGTGTCATAGGGTCAGATGCTAAAAGCGCAGTGTCTGTGCATGGATGTGAGTGAGTTACTGCTGAAACCTGTCTGCCTCTCAGTGGCAGTGTGCTCTGGGACCTTCAGAGGGGTTCTTCCTTCTTGCTGTGGTGCTTGTTCTTCTGTGCAGCATCTGCCTGCTTTCCACAGTTGGTGTTTTGCACTTGTTACACCTCCCAGGTTAGGATCAATACCCGAGGCTTGATGCCACACTAGGTAGTGGTTTAGTGTGTAGCTGCATGAGAGATAAGCCAGTGCTTTATCAGCATGAGCAGACAGTGCCTCCCATTTTGAAATCATCAGGAAGTGAGATATATTGACCAGCCAACTGGCTTCAGCCAGCAGATCACCTCTTTCCTGCTGCTCTGGTTCCTAGGGGCTGTTCTGACAGCTTAGTGCCTGCCATTTGAAATAGCATCTTGGGTCCTCCTGCCCCAAAGTCCAGCCTGGGGAAGCTCTCACTGCCTTTTCCTCCAATTGCTGCAGGTATTCGATGAATTGTTGCTGGATGCAGATTTTAGCGTAAACGCAGGCAGTTGGATGTGGCTTTCGTGCAGTGCGTTCTTCCAGCAGTTCTTTCACTGTTACTGCCCTGTGGGCTTCGGACGTCGCACAGACCCCAGTGGTGACTATGTTAAGTAAGTGATGCGACTGGAGCTTCTTTCTTGTTTCATCTCTGAGCCTAAGTCGTTCAGTAGCTGACAGATGCGTGGCGCTTTCTGAATCATTGTGAATGCTGCATTGCTGCACTTTTAAGTGTTGCTTGTGCATCTTCTTACTTGCGTTGCAGGAGGTATCTGCCCAAACTAAAGGGTTTCCCCTCACGGTACATCTACGAACCATGGAATGCCCCAGAGTCTGTGCAGAAGGCAGCCAAGTGCATCATTGGGGTGGACTACCCCAAACCCATGGTGAACCACGCGGAGACCAGCCGACTGAACATCGAACGCATGAAGCAGATCTACCAGCAGCTCTCGCGCTATAGGGGACTCTGTAAGCACCAGCAGTTGCAAAAGATTGTGTCTTTAATAGGAGATAAAATGGTAGGAGGAGGGGTCATGATTTAAAATAGATAGCACTTGTCTCTCTGGCCAGTCCTTGCAAGAGGGAGCAGTCCCTGCCAAAGCTGCTCAATCAGTTTCCAGGGAGAGCTCCACTGAGCTCTTGGATGGCTAAGGGCGGAGTTTGGTTAGTTTTGAGAGCTGATGATAGCACAGCACCATCCATATGCCACCAATGGTCCATTCTTCACTTTGGAAAAAAAACCTAGGCAGAGCATCCTAAATAAATATGCTGCTAGATCACAGGGTCTGTCTGTGGCCAGCACTGGGTAAGCATAGCTCTGAACTCATCCTGCTTTAGGATATGGATGTGCTGGTTGGTGATTGCTTCCTTGTGAAAGGCTTCTCTCACCCCAGGTGGTTTTTGTTTCTTAACTATGATCCTCTTGCCTTTCCCTAGGTTTACTGGCATCAGTCCCTTCGTGTGTGGAAGATCTCAGTGGCCCAGTCATAGACTCAGCTTCAGGGCAGGGCTGCAGCACCAATACAGGTGAGTTGGAGCTATTTGTGTGCTTCTGAGATAGTTTCATGTCAACTTAAAGGCTACGAGCAGGAGAGAGAGATTCTTTTCTGATAAGAGGGTGTGTACCTAGGAAAACATAGATCCCATTCACCTAGGAAAACATAGATGCCATTCACCTTCCTTTAGGCTTTCTTCAGAATTCCCCGGTGAGCCTTCATTCCTAAAAGGGCTGAAGAATAGGAGTTCATTAAAGTGAATCTTTTATTGCCTGTATGGGATCATATGCAGCCACTTAAGGGAGAAGTGCAGATCACTGTAGGGGCTAATCAGGTATAATTAAGCTGCCCTCCATCAGAGGGTACTCTTCTGTTTGTTCTGGGAGACTTAATTATTCCGCTTTTAACAAATGTTTTTCAAAAGTTTTCAAGGAGGCTGTGGCAACATCTCTCTGTGCTTGTCCACTGCGTATTCTTCTTTCTCCCAGCTCTGTAGCAGGTTAGGCTTGGGTGTACTTGTGAGATCTAAAGGCAGGGGTAACGTTGCAATGACTCTTCTTCCTCTACAGCGATGAGGCTGTCGCAAGCAGAGCAGGCTTCTCCAAAGCGCAAACATGAGGGAGCAGAAGAGCTGTGCACTGAAGAACTGTATAAACGAGCCAAAGTGACAGGTCTCCCCACGCCAGAGATCCCTGGCAAGAGTTTATGATTGTGAGTAGTCTCTGGTGTGATCTGGCCTAAACGACTTTGTTCTGGCAGCTAGGAAGGCTCAATCTTACTTGCTCCCTACACTTTAATGCACAAAATGGACTTGCTTGTGGAGAGAGGCAGCTCCTAACTGTAATACCATAGCCCTGTAATTTGGCAGTGGTCTGCCCTCTGGTTGTTTTGCTTTTGCTTGACAAGCTGTTAACTCAGTTGTCCAGCAGAGAGCAGTACCCTGTTGCTAGAACAATCACAGAGCACAGTTGTTCGTGGGTTTGCTTTATTTGAGGCTGCTTCTCCTTCCACAGAGTGGATTTGCAGCCAGATTTGAAGATGTGGTGAGGGTACAGGCTGGAGGAGGGGAGCAAGCAGGTCCAATCGTCTGCCTGAAATGCTCCAGATCCCAGGAGGGAAGGAGCTGGTCACATGTTCTGCCAACTTTTCAGTATCAGGGGGAGGTCAAGGCAAAATCTCTCTTTTGCTTTCTCCTACAGCCAGCGACAAGCACCTTGCAATTGAAGAGTGAGAGTGCTGAAGAGGTGACCAGAAGAGGAGGGACTGCTGCCACAGAGGGACTGGAACTTGTGATCCACAACAGAAAATCTGGGGTCTCATATAAATGTGTAATTCCATTAGCTGCCACAAAAGGGCACTGCGTTATTTGTGCTTGGGAATATTTGGCTTTCTGGTCTCCAAAGAACCAAATATGTCTCTTCTTAGCCATGCCCAAAATCTGCCCACATATAAGGGGCAAGAGCCTTCTATCAGCTTGTTCCCTCTCAGGTGTATCTTTCTTTTCTGACAATGGCTCAGTGCATGTGACTTGATGCATTGACGTAGGGAGCAGCATCTGTGCATCTCGGAAACAGTGAACGTCCTTTCTCATCGCTGGTACTAGGCAGTGAGGTACGCTGATTACTTCAAATTATAGTAGGGGTTGAGAAGGAAGCTGCTGCAATGTCAAAAATAGAGTACTCATCCTACAAGAGAACAGGAAAATCTCAGTATTTCTTTCATTAGGCTAGACTGATGGGGATGTAAATGCTGAGTAAATGAAGGTGGTACTCATGTGGGATGGAAACGAAATGAAGGACAACTGTAGCACAATAACAAAGAGATACAAACTGTCTGTACACTTGAAAGGCACTTAAAACTTTCCCTGCAAAAGAATCTCACTGCTGCAAGGTGAGCAATAGCGCTGTTGCCTGGAACAGGCAGCTTCAGAGCAGTTTGACATCTGGGAGGGAGGGACTCTGAGAGAAGGAGGAATTGTTCAGAGAATAAGATCGTGCCTTGATATGAGTAAAGCAGTCTCCCAGAAGCTTGCTGGTCCAAATAATAAGGGAGCTACACCTGGGCCCTGCACTCTACAGCATTTCCTTCCCTGAGTGAGAGCTCTCAAATGGAGTGACCAGTGTCTGGTGTGTAGCCTGTGGAGCGCCTCATACTGGCAGGGGATGCATTACACATCAGCTCCTCGAAGTGAGTCTTCCTCGGGCTCAGTCTGTTGTCCATTCTGTGTGGATGTTTGCTCTTTCCTGTATTAGCATCTGTGTTCCACGTTTCTACACAGTATATTTCTGTAACCTCACACCCTGCACACTGCTCCTTCTTGCCATTCGCATTCACGCTGGTGCTTTGTAGTCTAGCAGGACAATCGCGTAGCGTATCTCATACCCTGCACACTGCTCCTTCTTGCCATTCGCATTCACGCTGGTGCTTTGTAGTCTAGCAGGACGATTGCGTAGCTTCCCTGGCTCTTAACCATACACTTCTTGGCCTGGTCCTGTTGCATGTTATTTCACCACGGTGCTGGCAGAGTGCCTCTACTTGCCTTCCCACCTAAGGGGGCAAGGGAGGGTAGTACTGCAGAAGAGCCTCTCTTCTGGCCGTTTTCAAGAGGGATTAGATCAAGTAGCTAATCCCATGCAATGGGCTGCTGTTGGCACTGTTTTCTTTTGCTGTCCAAAACCTTTCATCCATGCCTGGCACAGATAGTGTGGGGCTATATGTGAGTTTATGCAACTAACAGCTTGGGGAGCACAGGCGTTGTTTCCCACTCTGGCTGGGATAATCAGATTTGGTTTTGGAGGCTGTGTTTGGGCCCAGAGCAATGGGGCTGTGAATAGAAACTGACTCAAGTGTATCTGGGAAACCTGAAGTGGTTGAATTGGGTCTGTGAGTTAATTTCTTGAATAGCTGAATAACCTTGCCTTCCCACACATCTCCCTGGGGCATTGACCCTAGATTCCTTTTCCCAAGGGAATCCATTGGACGGACAGACCAAGTAAACGAGTCACTTTTCCTGCTCATACTTTCTTCTAAACTACTATTCATAGAGTCTGCCTGGTGGATAACCCAGAAATCAACAGGTTTTGTCTCCTTCAGTCTGACCCAGACCTTACTCCCACTGTCTTGAGGGTAGAAGGTATAAAGAAAAAGAGACCCGACCCCCCTGCCCTGACCTGTCTTCTGCTGCAGAGTGAAGAAAGGGGAAAGACGTGCACTTTGTACACTTAGGTTACAGAAATTGAGACTTCTGTCATTTGGAGAGTTTCATGCTTATGCAGCGGTCTGTAAATATGACTTTTTTTTAATATATATATAAATGTCTTTAACCCTCTCTTTGCTGTCATCCAAATTATTTTGTTTCATAAGTGGCATTTCTGGGGCTGGATCCATGGGGGTAAGGAACCAAGGGGAGGGGAGGCAAAATTTCCAAGTGGTCTCTTAAAAGGCTTTGTGGGTGAGGAGGAAATCACATTTGCAAGCTTTCTGTCAGCGCCTGTGGTGTGGATGGTGGCACCTGGAAGACCTGCATTTTGGGTAGCAGAACTGGGAAGGGCACACCGAAACACAAGGCCAGCCAAAGGTAAGGGAAAAACTTCCTGCAAGAAACCTGTTAATGAGTTCAAAAAGGCTTGACCAGGTCATGGGGAAAGAAAAAGCCATCAATACCCATTAGTGAAGATACCATCTTTGTTTCAGGAAGGAGCAGAGGATTGCTGGAGGCTGAGATAAAGAAAGCAGCATGACATGGGTGCCGGTTCAGGGATTTCCATTTCTTGGAATAACGACCGTTTTCTGTGTCTCGCGGGCAATATCTGACCTGATAACAGGCACCCCCAAAGCAGGCATAGGGTGAGCTCTTTGCTTGGGAAGAGGGAGCAGTTGGCTTTTAATGCTGTGAGAGTAGTGGCTTTTGGGATGTTCCCCAGGCTGGTGTGGAGGCTCCTTTCAACTGAGAGGGTGGGTACTGAGCAGAGAAGTACTACAGAGCTATGAACACCATGAGCATTGTTCAACGTGGGTCTCCTGTCAGTGATTGAGCCTTTTCTCGCAGTTCTTCAGCTAAGTCATGAGCTGATACTAAATACACTGTGGCTTAGCAGTCTAGTAACTAGCTAGGGTGCAGTTGGTGTAAAGTTCTGCTTGTGCATTATGCCATCCTCCTTGTTGCTCCTGTGTAGACCCAGTTACTGGAACTCCCCCCCCCCCCCCCCCCCCTTGGAGAATTACATGAAGAACGTTACTTTCTTAGTAACCAGCAAGACTTCAGAAAGTGCAACTAGCCATGCAGTTTCTCATACAGGGTCGGCAATGGGGCTGATCCAGAACAGCAGTTCTAGAGCCTTAGTCTCCGTTGGGTATGTTCAGAAAGTGCCAGTCTGAATACCAGCGAAGTGATTCAATCCGCCAAAGCCAAGACACAATTTTAAAATATTTTGTATCTATGAACTTTTAAAATTTGCAGTTGAAGTTTTTCAGCAACTTTGAGACACAAAAGGCAGGTTTTGAAGAGTGATGGCCTGCTCCATGTGCTGGTGGTTGGGGAAATTTCCTCCTTCTCCCCCCCCCCCCCTTCTGTCTGCACAAAGGAGCTAGAGCAGCTTCAGGAGGGGCTGGCTGAGAGGTTTGAAAGTAGAAAATGCCTGGATATGAAGAGATAGGAGCTAGAGCTCTGGCCATTGGGGCAGAAGGGAAACTGGAGCAGTGAGCAGGATGGCTATGGTAAGAGAGTAGAGTGCTAATCTGGTATCACAGCTGCATCTGGGGGGAGATCAGGTGGTTCAGCTGGGGGAGAGAAGCTGGAAAACCTCTCTCAGCACATGACCTTTCCTCAGGTTTAACTTAAGGCTGAGAACAGTTGTTCTGAAGTGGACCTGATGGTCAACTGGACAATTGAAAGAGACAAGAAAGACAGCAGGTGCCTTGTGTGCAGAGACACCGGCTAGGGCAGAAGCGTTGTCTCTATTTTACAGGAGCTGTACGTGCACTCTCCCAGAGGCCACGGGCTCTACCGTGCATATAAGGAGATAGATGTGACTGGCACTAGCGCAGCCAGAAAGGCCAAAATAAGTCTTCTGCCAGGCCAGCCTGAGCCAGGGCTGGGATGAAAGGCTTGATGACCAGACTGGGGGGGAGCTCTTGGTGCTTGGCATCCCAGCAGAAGATGGGATGTGCTAGTGATGATCTGGGTGCAGGAGGAGGAGGCAGCCTTACCTTCTGCCCCAAGTCAGAGGCCAAACGACAGCCATGCTGCAGAAGGATCGTGTTTTGGTAGATGGGGTTCATGCTTTGAGATGGAGCTGTGTCAAAGCTCCCCCAGTCCCTGAATGAATGCTGCCGAGTCTTTTGAGTCGTGCATGTAAGACAGCTTGGTCTGTGCATCCAAACTGTGAGGGGGACACCCAGCCCCCCTCAGGAGGCTGCCCTGGGGATACCTGCATGTGGTGACCCTGTGGGGGTGTGCTTGTTTCCATGCTGGCCCAGGAGTAACATCTCTTTCCAGTTTGTCTGGCAGGAGACCAAAGCTCCCGGGAGAGAGCAGGGCTGTGTGCCTTGGAGGGCTCTGCTTGCTCTTCTCTGGAGGAACAGCTGACGTCCTGGGTCTGGTCCAAGAACTAATACCATCGCCTCAATGGCAGTCAGCTCCATGGTTTGAGAAATATGGATGGGATGGGCTGTATCTTTAAAGTTTGAGCTGCTAAAGCAGTGCCACCCACCCAGTCCACGACCCTCACAGACAGTAACTGGGAGCGCAGTGGCCATGCAGGGAATAGGAAAAGTTCTCCTGTTCAGGTACCGAAGAGGACTTGGGACCTAAAAACACTGATGTTGTCTACTTCTGTGCACAGCACAATCTGCATGGTTTTCTGAGAGAGCCTGCAAAGCGTGGGGAGAAGAGGCAGGGGAGAGAAACCTGCTGCTTGGGCTGGTGGGGAAGGGTAGCAGCAAAGAGCATTCGCCCAAGATCAGATGCTCCCTGGGACACAGCCAGATGCAAGAGTGGGTCTGCCCCTTCTGGGGAGAAACCTGCAACCTGGAGATGTGGGGGTTTTCTCCCTTGTGTCTGTGGAACGTGTGTATAAGCCGCTTTTTTTAATTCCCCTTGCTGCGCTTGCAGCCCTGGCCAGCTTCAATAAGGGCAGGCTTTGTGCTGAGGCTGCCAGACCTGTTGCCAGCCGGGCGCTGCAAACCTGCCATGGGTGGGAAAGCCCAGCCTGGCTTTAGCTGCTGCTCCTGCCGCCTCCAGCCGCGTCCCCACTGGGGACGAGACCCTTCCTTGCCAGTGGCCCTGTGTGTCCAGCCCCTCTGCCAGCCGGCTCCGGGCCTGGGGGCCCCCACAACCACCCCAGGCTCCGGGGCTGCTGCCACCACCTGCGGCACATCTGCCCGGGGGGGGAAGCTCTGCCTCCAGCTGCGGGGGGGGGGGGGGGGGGGGTCGGTCCAGCTGTGGGCACATCTGCCCCGCCGGGGTCGGCGTTTCCCAGGGCTCGGGCGGTGCGGCTGGGGACGGGGTGCGGGGTGTCGCCTCCAGCTGTGGCCACATCTGTCCTGCAGCTGCCGCCGGGGGCCGCGGGAAGGAACCCCCGGGGCCTCTTCTTCTTCCCCCCTCCCTCCCCGGCGGCAGGTATGTCCCTCCCCGCCGGCACCGCCAGCATCCCCCTCCCTCCATCCCTCCTTCCCTGCCTCCTTCCCTGCCTCCCTCCCTCCCGCCCGCCCTCCGCCTGCATGGAGAGAGCCACAGAATGGCGGAGCGAGAGAAAGGAGCCGCATCCCCGCCCGCCTCCTCCCCCTTCTTGGGGCTGCACCTCGCCTCGCCCCCCAATTTCAGGTACCGGCCGCCCCCCCCAACCCCTGGACCCCCGCAGGGCTGCCCCAGCCCCCCCCCGCTCCGGGCAACGATCCACATCTTCTGCAGCCCCCCCCCCGCCCCACACCGCCGCGCCGGGCCCCCGCCTCCTCCCCGCTCACCCCTTCTGTACCCCCCCCCCCGCACCCCACACATCCCTTCTGCCCCCCACCCCGGCACCGCTGAACCCCCCCACCGCGTACATCACTCCAGCCCCCCCCCCCCATCACTGCTCGGCCCGCCCACCCCATATGTTGCTTCAGCCCCCCCCCCCCAGCCCATGTTGGCCCTCACCCCATCTACCAGTGCAGCTCCCACCTGCTTGGCCTCATGTCCCCCATCACCCCCCCCCCCCAGCCCCCTTACCTGTCTTCTCTTCAAACACCTTTTCCTTACCAAAAAAAAAAGCTTCATCTCTTTCCCCACCCCCAGGAAAGCCTTTTTTCTAGCCCTTTCCTAGAAATCCCAGGTGCTCCCGCTTCCCTCCCACCCCTGTGAAACAGGAACCCCGAGTGAGACGGTGGGAGAGTGCCAGAATTGATCCTCTCGGCAATACCAAAGCGCTCCCATCGATTATGGGATGCGGGGGGGCTGTCTCTCTTCCAAAACCCCAACGGAGGCTGCTCACGGGGACTTCCGATGCCTTCGGAGCCTCCGATGTCTCCCGAGGGCACCTCTGGGCCAGGGATGCTCTGGGTGGGTAAGGGAGCTCTGCCGTGGCCCGTGGGTGCGGTGCCTGGCGTCGTTCGCTTGCCATCCGGGGGAGGCTCGCTGCTTCTGGCGGCCGTGCCGTCGTCAGCCATTGCTTTCTGCTTGCCTCTGGCACCCAGGGGTGCTGCGGGGGTGCTGGCTGAGAAGGGGGGATCGGTACGGGCTGCTTTGCGCGGTGAGATTTTGGAGAGGGAAAGGAGGGGCTGGTCCATACTCGGGGCCGTGGCTAAGCTCGTGTCTACCGCTGGCAGGCCCCAGCCCCTGAGGCTTGGGGGGCCAGCGGGTCCCTGCGAGGAAGCAGGCAGGTGCTGTCGAGCTATGGTGACGTTTCGGCAATTTACCCCCGAAGGGCTCCTCTGCTTCTGGAACCCCTTTGCCGGGTGGCTCCGGGGCTTCGGCAGCCGCCTCCTATTGCAGCACTGCCTGCGAGAGCTGCTGGGAGCTGTTGCAACATGGCTGGGTAAACCCTGCAAATCGAGCAATTAAATGCTGCCTCTGGAAACGTCCACCATGGAGAAAGGGCTTGGCCACTGAGCCGGGGGCCGGAGGGTGAGCCGCCGAGCAGCTCTGGGCCCGTGAGAGGGTCGAGCTCGCCACCCAGGGCCGTCCTGGATGCAGCGGTTGTCCCCTTGGGCACCCTCCCGCTCGCCGGCAAACAGCGATGCCCCGGGAGGGAGAACGAGGTGCTGCTTTTTGCCGCGCCTCAGACCTTCGGAAAGGGAGCCCAGCACGCTGGCAGCCTGCCCCGGGGGAGAACCGACCTCTGTGGGGGAGGCCGTGCAGCCGGGCGGAAAGCTGGGCGGTGGAGGCAGGGGCACGAGTTCTTCCCCAGGCGTCGAGCTCGGGCGATGAGCCTTGAGGTGGAAGGAGATGCCGGTGACGTCCCCGAGCCTGGGGCAGGCTCTGGCAGACCGAAGGCGACGTCGTGGCGGGGAGCGGCGTGCGAGGAGGGACCCCTGCTTGCGAAACGTTTGCGAGCTGTGGTCCTGGGTGAGCCCTGTCCTCTGTCCCAGCTTGCTGCCCGCACGACGAGGTGTTTCAGCTTTTCTTGCCCTCTGGTACGTTCGCCTGCCCTTCCAGCTCCCCGAGCGGTAACACGCTGGCACAAGCGTTAGGCGTTCGGTTGGCTTGAGTTCAGAGAGGACTTGGTCCTGGCCAGCAAGCGGCCCGATGGGCCGGGGTCTGAAGCTCTGAAGAGGCCGGGGATGGTGGTTTGGCAGGTCCTCATTGCCGGTGATGGTTTGGCGTTGTCTGAGAAGAGGTCGGAGGAGAAGGACGGTGAGGTGAGCCCTCCTTTAGCCAGGAGGACCTCCAGAGGCAGCTGCTCACCACAACAAGAACAGCAGCATTTTAGGAGACAGCGATAAAAAAGTTCTCATCCAGCCTCCCCTTCGTCCTTACGCCTCCCAAACCCTCGTGGGTGCCGTGCCCCACTGGGGCTCCTTAGCATCTTTCTCCAGGACACCCTGTTGCAGCTCCTTGCCCTGCCAAGAAGCTTTGCCGTTGCTTCGCGCCAAGCTTTCCCGTAAGGGGCTCTCTGGGGCTGGGGGTCCCGCTGCCCAGTATAAGAGGGGCAGGGAGGGCTGGCACAACTGGGGTGCAGCCGCTCGCCATGCCGCCTGCCCCGCTGCCCCCAGGAGTGCAGCTCTGAGGTAGCTGGGACCTGGGAGGGGGATTCGGTGACCGATCCCTTCTATCGCCTTCTGGTTTCTCTAATAAAAGCAAAGAGCATCCAGCTAGCTGCTGGGGCAGGAAGGCTCCTAGGGAAGGAAACCCTTAGGGAGTTATTTGCATCGGTCAGGAGAGAGTGGGAACTATCCCACTCCTTGGGGAGCCCCGTGGGAAATCACAGCCCTTTCTTGTGCTGTTGCCAGCACCTCGGGATGGCAGGAGGTCTCGGGGGAAAGGGAGCCCTCCATCTCCTCGGGAAGTTCAAAGAAGCAGCTTCAGGCTGAGGCAAAAATCAGTCCTAGTGCTATGAGTTGGTTTATGTGTCTGCTGTGCTCATCTGGAGCTGTTGGAAGAGCCTGTTTGGAGGCAACGAGCTGGGCGTCGGAATGGGGCTACCTGTCTTCTTGTGAAGGGACGCAAAAGGGCTGTCTTCTTCTGATGGAGAGAGAGAGAGAGGCGCCTTCTCCTCCTTTCAAATAAGTCTCTGTGGCTCTTGTGATGGAAGAAAAAAAACCAGGACCAGCCAAATATAGGACAGTACTATTCTCCCTATTGATGCTGGTTACAGGAGTTCCACACAGCGCTGCCTGGGAGCAGAGTATCGGAGTACGGCCCAGGCAGGTGGGCTTGTTGGAGCCCCCCAGCTCCATCATGCCGTGTTGCCCTCGCCAGGTCTCTGCGTGGGAAATCCCACGCAGCGGCAGCGGGCTGGGGCCGCGATGCTGTAAGTCCCCTTTTCCCTGGCAGGGGATGGAGTCGAGGACGGCGCAGCAGCCAGCCTTGATTATAAGGCTGTTATTAGGACTGTCATCAAGCTGCTCCTGCTACGGGTGGGTAACGGCTGCCTCCGCTCACGCACCCACGTGTGCTCCCTCGCTCGCAGTTCCCGGGTGTCCCAAGTTTATCAGTTCTCATGCATTTTGCAGGGCTGCCAGCCTCTGGGTGCCCCTCGGCATGTCCTTCAGGAGAGCACCTGTAACCTCTGCAGACACAGGGTTCGCCCACTCTCACAGCCGGGGAGCAACCTCCCGTGTACCCGCGACGCCGCGGTGCCCACCTGTAGCAGCACCCAGGTGGCACCCGTGTCTCCGTGGCTGCTGTTGGCAAGGGAAGTTGGCCGAAATACCCGTGTAGGTCCTGCTCAGACTTTTACTGCCAGTGACGGAGCTGAGAGGAGTCAGAGCTGTTTCATTTTGCTGGTATTTTTAGCCTCTTTGAGAAGCAAGAGAGAAAGGCAGGGGTGTTCCCAGCACAGGGAGTGGGGGGAAAACAGAGAGCCTTCCTTGTATCTCCTACAAAGTCCTGGAGCATCCATGTGAGAGGGGAAAAGGGCAGGAGTAATACCAAGATAGAGATTTCTTTATTCATCGCATTAAGCGAGGAGGTTTCGAGCAGACGAGGTGCCTCCAGGCAAAGCTGATAGGGAAGATGGAGCCCTGGATACCGTTATCAGCGAGCTGAAAGACAATGAACGCAAGATGAACACAGGATCACGAGTGACGTTCGCCGGTGGCACGGCACCAGTGGGGCGAGAGCCAGCAACAGGTTAGTTCAGCAGGGTGCTCCAGGCCACCCGGTGAGCTGGACTCCTGCGAACATCACCCACCTTAATCCTGCCAGGGGGCGAAGCCGGGTCCCGACGGGGTGAGAAGCTCAGAGGCTGCGGCATGCCGGTGGGTGGCAAGCGGGTCGGAGAGGCTTGGGGGCGATGGCAGATTCTCTGAGGCCACGATGCCAAAGGTTTGTCAGCAACACCTGGCAGCCCCTGTTTCCTTTGGCAGCAGAAGAGGGGTGGGAGCTGGCAGAGCAGCTCACCGGGGATTTCTCTGACTTTTAACAGGGGTTAGAGGTTGGGGAAGCTCAGGAACGGCCCTGCCTGAGGTGGGAGCCGGGTTGGGGGTTAGGTGAGGGCAGACGGGGAAGGGGCAGCGCTCCTGGCGCCGCTCTGCGCCGGCTGGGCTTGCCCCTTGGCGAAGGCACTCCACTTGCTTCCCTTCGCTCGGGGAATGCGGCCGGCTGCGACGCTGGTCCCGCTGTGCTGGAAACGCTCCAGCCTTTGCGTCGGCGAGTGGCCCCGCTCTACCTGGCGAGAAGCCGGACGAATGCTCCTGTCTCCCGCAGGAAGGGATCCCGTCGTTTTGGCGGGGCAGAGAGGGGCATAGCCCCTCGGCCCTGGCTCGGCCAACAATGCTGCAAGGGCAGGAGGAGGAGGAGGAGGCTGGGTGGCGTGGGCGTCCGTGCCGGGGTAAGCAGATCCTCTGTGCCCGCTGCGGGTGCTGGGGAGCGGGTGCTGGAGAAGGACCAGGAGCCGGGCTGGCTGGCTGGCAGGCAGAGGCAGTCAGCATCCCCAGCAGAGTGCAGGGACTTGGCACTGGCTCAGCTGGGGAGGTTATTTTTTTTTTTTTTTTTTTTTTTTTTTCCCCTCCAGGACAGCTGATTCCATCTATTTTTAATGAGCTTCCCCAGGTTGCGCAGTGAGGAGACAGAGCAGTGCCGGCAGCCACAGACTGCGACGGGGCAGGCGGAGGGGCAGCGGGCGCCCGGGGCTCGGCCGTCGTCTCCCTCACTCCTCCTCGCCCTGGGCCTGGGGGTCTTTTTTGGGGTGGGAGCGTGTCCCCCAGGGAAGGGGGGGGTCCTCCTCAATGCAGCCGCCCTTGAAAATGGAGTCAAGCACCGAGGAGGAGAGCTGGCTGGAAGATCAGTGGGAGAAATGGTAGGGGACCGGCCGGGCCTTGGGGAGGGGGGGCTGTCCCGGGAGCTTGCGGGGGCACGAGGGGCAGCCCCTTGCCCTTGGGCACGTCACCCTTCTCCGCGAGTGACGGCCGCAGGACAGGAAAAAACTTGGCACCCAGTCGAGCCTAAAGTTTTCCCGGCTTGTGCAGGGCACCAGAGCGGCAAAGGCGGCCGGCCGCATCCTGCCACGCACCAGCATCTGCAGGCAGGGCCGGTGCTGGACACTTGCGCAGCATCTCCCCATCCCCGAAAGCACGGGCAGGGCTGTCTGCCCCCGCCGCGGAGTGGGGAGCGCTGGCACCCACCCCAGGTGCTTCTGCAGAGCTGGGGACCCCCTGCCAGCCCCTCGCCAACAACGTCGTGCCTCTCGCCGGGACCCCGCCGCGCTCCCACGCCATGGCGGGTGGAGGCCCCCCAGCATTAGCGACTGATGATATCCCACCCGTGTAACCGGAGAAGAAATCGATTTGTGCTTTGAAGGCTCATCATGAGCCTCCTGCTTTGCCTTGTCTCCCTCCTGCAGGCAGCAGCAGCAGATGGGTGAGGTGGGGGACTGGGGGGGGAAGCGGGGGGGTCCGGACACCCCACCCTGTGCTGAAGGCTGTGTCCCTGTTCCCCTCTGCCCCGATGCATCTCATGGGGGCTGCCCCCATGGGCACAGTCGTTCCTGGCCACCGCCACTGCAGAAGACCACTACTGGTGGGGTCCTTGGAAGCACGGAGGGGAGATGCTGCTTCCCCCATGGGTTTCTCCTGCTCCTTCCCCCCTCGCTGGGGGCTGGGACAAGGGAGGTGTTACCCCTCCATGGCACTGGCTCGGTGCCACTGCCGGGGGCGGGGGGAGCCCCAAGGTGTGGAAGCGATGCTTAAAGTGAGGGTGGGAGCTCTGCAGGTCACAAAATACCCTTCTCCTTCCTTCCCTGCCGGTGAGGGCCAAGCCGGAGAGGGGCGATGAGCTCGGCGTGGTACTTTCACCCCAGCATCTCCCAGCGCGAGGAGCTGGGAGCAAATGGAAACGGCGGCATGCGAAGCAGTGCCCGTGGCTGCTCCAGACAAAACTCAGGGGGCTGAGCTGGTTGGCAGAGGAATTTCAAGCTGGGCTCTTTTATTTACCCCGGTGGTAATGAATAAGCAAGAGGAGCATTGCGGTACCACCACGGAGAAATGTTTTAATGCACAGAAGCCAGGAGCGTCTCGCCGTCTCCCCGGGGATGCGAGCAAGCACGTGAGAAGCCTGCTCGTCAGCAGGTTTCCAGCCTCTAAAAGGATATCTCTGTCAACTTTTTGAAGAGGTATAATGAGCCTGTGGGGCTGACAGCCCTAAGGGACCCCTGAGGCCGTGCAGGCAGGCTCGGCAGCACCCATGGTCACGAGGATGCCCGCAGTCACCCCGGGGAGTGATTTTGGCGCAGAGGGAAATCGCTGCCCTCTCTTACTGCAGGCACCTGGGCTGGGACATCCCTCCCAGCCACGGCTCGGGGGTTGGTGGTGCCACGGCCGGCAGGTTTGCGGTGCTTGCGAGGTCTGTGGGCTTGACGTGGTCACCTGTCCCAGCAGGTCCATCCTCCAGTTGTGCCTTACCAGGACCCCCAGCCCTTCCCTTCCCTGTAGCCCCGGCCTTTGCCGTGTTGGGTGTCTGTGCCCAGCTTGGACAACCCCAGAGCCTCCCTGGGATGGTGGGAGCGGAACGTCCTGGGACAGGGCTGGCTGTGCTGTCTGTCCCACGCTCCCCCAACCTCCACGTCCATGCTGCTTTCAGTCAGGCAGGGGCTGGTTTGGGGCACACTCCTGCCTCCCCACAGCCACGCACCATAGCAAGCCCAGCCATTTGGTGGGGACAGACCCGTCACCTCTGGAAGGAGCCCCCTTCTCAGTCTTTCTTCCCAGTAAAGACTGGGAGAGCCTGTCCTGGGGCAGGCAGTGCTACTCCCTGCCCGCAGGCAGCAAGCTGCCCTGCACCCTCCTGCCCACCGCCAGCGCAGTGGGTGATCGCACCATCTCCATTCCCTCCAGGCTCACCCACGACATCAGCCTCGAGGAGTTTGAGGATGAAGACCTCTCCGAGATCACCGACGAGTGTGGAATCAGCCTGCACTGCAAGGAGAGCCTGGCCACCCGGGTAAGTGCGATGGGGATGAGGACGGGCAGAGCGTACACCGGTGGGGCTGGCAGGACCATCAGGTCCCACGCAGGACCACCAGGTCCCCAGGCTAGCGATGCTTCCTCGAGGCGTCCATTGCCACGACGCCAATCTCCTCAGGTCGGCAGTGCCCTCTCCTCCCCACGGCACAGCGCAGGCCCTTTTTGAGCCAGCCAAACCCAGGGGACAAAAAAGCATCTTTTGAGATGCCGCTGCCTTTTGGTTCCCACTGTGCTGGAGGGATTTGAGTTTGTTTCTCGGGGATGAGCCTAAGGGTTTGGGCGTGACTGGGGGCATCCCCCCCATTTGAGCGGGATGGCCAGAGAGCCTCTGGCACCCGAGGAGCATCCTCGGGAAGCGAGGCCACGAGCGAGGTGGCACCAAAGGTCCCGCACGGGCTGCGCCTCCTGCCCCCACGTGCATCCCTGGGTTTGGAGGTGCAGCTGGGCTGGCACGGTGAGAGCTCTGCTCTGCTCACCTGAGGCATTCCTTCCAACTTGCTAGCTGCCTCTCAGGAATTTAGGAGGCTAGAGACCTGGAGGCTGGTGAAACAGGGAGGGAGGAGGTGGCTCTGACCCCAGCAGGCGAAATAAAAATGGGAGCTGTGAAGCCTATGCAGATGCAGGCAGGTCTCCATCCACCTTAAGCACCCTGTGCAGACCCCGACAGGGTTCACACCACTATTTGAACTGCCCAAGAAGGCCATGGGGGCAGAAACGTGGAAATAAACTGAGAATTACATTGGATTTGGAAATATGCAGGGATTCTGCATTTTGCCATTGTGTTTCGCACTAGAGGGATGCAAATGCTGGAGTAGCAACCAAATGGTTTGAGAATCATTTTGTCCCTCAGGAGAACTATTTCCTCCACAAAACTGATAAAGACCCAGCAAGGAGGGGAAAGGCAGAACAATTTGTTACAGATTTAAAACTAGAAAGTGAATTTGTGGTGTTGGAAATCCCTCGTTACAGGCAGGAGGGTACAGGCAGACCTCATCCTTGGGAGGTGAAGGTGTCCTGCTGTGCTCCCTGGTCTAATTTGGCATCTTCCCAGCAGAAATTCAGCTTCTCCCGGAGATGGGGCTGCTGTTCCACATCTCTGCTCCAGCCATAGCCTCCTCCTGCTCCAGGATGTTATGGCCGGGGAAGGACAAGGAGAGCCTGGGCTCGGGGGCTGTGTATGCTGAAGGAAGGAGGGATAACGCTGGAGGCAAAACCAAAGTCAAACCTCATGCTGGATGTCCATGAGGACAGAGCCGCAGCAAGGGCAGGGCATCGGGAAGATCCTCCTGCCTGCAATAGGTGAGGCAGGCAGGGGCTGCGGGTGCATTGCTGGATGCTTCCCATTAGCTGTCCCAGTTCTGCGCTGCTGATGGCACCACCAGGCTCTTAGGCCAGGATTTCTTTTTTCTTTATGGACTGCCAGCCCTTGGCTGAGGTTTGGCAGGGAGGGTAAGGAGGAGGGGGGACTTGCAGCTCAACTGCTGCAGCCCTTCCTTGAGGGTGAGGAAAAATAGACTGTTTCGCCCATTTAAAACAACAGTTTACTGAGGGGTTTCCGCATCCCTGTGCTGCGATGCAGAGACCTGACCCTCGGTAGAGGGTTTGCTTGAGCTCCAGCAGCCAGCCCCACGCCTTCCCTGGGGACGGCTCAGAGCCGCTCTGCCCAAATGCCCGGGTGCGCTACGGGTCTGCTGGAGTGGAAGGGGAATGCGACACTGCCCCTGGGAAGCAATGAGCTATTCATAAACACAGCAAAGGAAGAAAACTACCGTGCTTAGAAAAAAGGCCTGCTAAAAATACGTCCTAATGGTTTATACGGGACATGAAGGATTGCCCGAGGAGCAGAACCGAAAGCAGTGACGGCAACGGCGACGAGAGGGGCTTTTCAGTCCCAAACATCGAAGGCGAGAAAGCCAGGGAGCTTTGTGACCCGACCGTCATCCGGAGCGAGCTTGAGGCGGCGGGGTTGCAGGATCAGCCTGATGGAAGCAGCCAGGCCCAGAGGGAGCGGCTTGGCCGGGTCTGCGTGCGGCGGCGGGGGCCAGCAAATCAGACCCGCGGCCGGCATCAGCCAGCTAATTGCATCACGTGGGGATGGCTGGCTTGGCAAGTCGCTCCGACGCCGGGGCTAGGGCCGGGGGGGGCCCCGTGCTGACACCCTGCCCGTGATGAACTCCGGTGCCGATGCCGCAGAGCGCACGTCGTACGTAGGATGAACGGTCGGCCCCGATCGCCCCGCGGCTGGCAAAAGCCCGGTGATGGACAGAGGGATGCGAGGTGGGAGTGAGCTGCCGGGTCACTGGATTACACCGGAGCAGAGAGCGATGGGCAAGGGGGAAAAACAGAGATGTTTGCTCTGGAGAGCACGGTCAGCCATGGGGCTGGGGACATCCAGCCGCTCCGAGCTTCCCAACCCAGCAGCGAGTCTCCGGAGAGATGGGCAGGCACAGTAAACCAGCGGTGAGCAGGAAAGCACCGGGAAGGAGCGAGGGGACAAACCCTGCCGGAGGGCTGGGAAAGCGGCTGGCAGACAGGGACGGCCGGTGACCTTGGCGAGGCAGGGGGCCCAGGCAGAGCCTCTCGGCGGCAAAACCCCGTGGCAGGAACGGGCAGCCGGTGCGGAGGTCAACACCCAAACAGAGGTAGGGTTTGGGGGGGTTTTTTTGGCCCTGGAAAAACAAAGATGACTTCATCGTGGGCTATTTTAGCAGCTTTCCAGAAATAGTGGCTTAGACACACAGAAACTGCAAGGAGGCGTAGACTGATGTTTGTGCAAGAGGGAACTATCCACCGATGAGGACCACACCTCACGGACGGGAGACCATGTACTAAGAATGAGGAATAATCCCAAGCGTGGCTGAAAAAACCCTTAATTCCAGCAAGAAGTCCCAGGTGAATGAAAACCGGGAGCGAAGTGGGGGGTGGGCTGAGGAGAGGGCTCAGCGGAGGAGCAGAGCTGCCTTTGGGGCTGTTGAACGGCAGGGCAGGAGGCCAGCCGGGGAGGAGCGGGGGCCACGGGGGCGAGGGATGCCACCCCCGCCTCGCAAACGGCAGCGGTCAGGCATGTTGAGAGGGGCAGTTGCAACAGAAGCACCAGGCCTTTGCTTTGGGTTTGGTCTCGGATTGGTGGCTTGGAAATCCAGGGTGACGATCCCTGGTTTCAGCAAGATGGATCCCCGCAAACAGCCAGGCTGTGGTTAATAAAGGCTCGGTGCCTTATCTGTATTCCAGGAGCTGCAGAAAATGGTTAATGCAAGAATGGAAAAAAGAAAAAAGAAAGAAAAAAAAAATAAATAAATACCCTTCTTGGAAACACCTGAGAGCACAAGAATGAGTGCCCAAAGGAAAAGAGCCGATATAGGGCTGTGCTGAGCCTTCATGGTCTGCACGAAAAGGCCTGAACCAGCCATGAAGTTACAGATATGTGGAGAAAAAAACCAAAACGCTTTGTTTTTCCAGCATAATAAGACTGCTGGAAATGCCAGGCTTCCTCTTGACGTTCACTGTCACCGATCCAGTGTGCCGCTGGCGGCAGCCACCCCCGGAAAGCCAGCGGGACCCACTGCAAAGGGAGAAGCAGCTGCCATGAGCCGGCCAACCTGCTGATCTGGAGACCGGCAGGGAGCCGGCTGCATGGGCTGGGAGCAAAGGATACAGCAGCAAGGTGGCTGCTTACTCCAGGCGGCTTTTCAAAGGCCGTCCCATGAAGCTGCCTCTCTGATCCGTCGCCAGCTGCGGCTGCACCAGGCTGGGAGCAGAGAGGCTTCTCCTGGCGCTTTGAAGCCAGGAGCAAAGCAGTCGCAGCTGGGTGGTAGGGAGAGGGGACACAGCTGTCGCCTCTGCTCGGCGAGTCCCCCTTGCTTCCCCATGCTCATAAAACGCTTTTCCTAGCTTCCCTGCTTGACAGGGAAGGCTGCCGGGGTGGGGGAGCAGGGAAGAGCCTTCTGCCTGCTCGACCATAGAGGGTATGGACCCTCTACAGGCCATTACTAAGTCCCTGCAGCGGCCGTAGTTTCCTCCTAGCTATTGAACCTGGTCTGGTGCATCCCTCCTAGGGCGTGCTTTTCTTCAGAACAGGTAGGGTTTTGCTTTTCTGCATCCTTCTGGGACTTTTCCTCCTCTGTGAGTTTTCTGAGGGAGTGCTACAGCTACAGGATTACTGAGGCAGCACCATTAGCAGTCTAGGTTGAACGCCACCAGCTGAGACAAATACACCTACCTTGGCTAGGTATCATCTATTTAGCTGGCATTTCCCCCCGGTTCTGTTCCTGTACCTCGATTTCCTTGTTAAAATCCGGTGCCGCAGAAACACAGAACTTGTTGTAAGAAGGCTAATGCTAAAAACAAGGGAGTTAAATGTTTAAAGCCTCAAGAGGACGAGTTTGGGTGGCGGTGCTCCTCCGGGTGCTCACCTGGTACCTGCCAGGGCTGCAGCAGGGACACGGGGGTGAAATGGCCCCCGTGAGAGGGTTCGTACTGTGCCTGCAGCAGGCAGAGCCCTGTCTGTGCTGGCTTTAGTCGGACAGTTTAGGAGCTGGTAGCAGCGAGAGCTCTTGGGGGGGCTGCCAGAGCTGGGCCCCCACAGCAGGGGTTGTTTCTTCTCCCACAGCTCAAGGGGCATCCTCCATGCAGCCGGAGACATGGATAGCAGCAGCTGCAAAAAAAATGCCCTTTTCCACCTCTGCCCGCCGATGAGCTTTCCAGTCACCACAAAGAGCTGATAACCCAGGGAATTCAACTCGCTAATGCCAAGTTGCAGCCTTTATTGCTGGCTGCAGCAAACCTGTGCATGCGCAAGCTTCGGTTACGGCAAGGAGGGGGGCTTGGGAAGGAAAGCGCTGACCTTTAAACACCTGCAGCCGTGGGGGGACATCGGTGCCTCTTTGCCCAGCGACACAGCCACGAGGAGTGCGGTGGCTCAGCGATGGGGCATCAGCTCCTCACAGCCCTCACGGGTCACGGTGGCCACCCTGCTTCAAGGGTGAAGGGCGCAAGGGGAAAGAGGGGGGACTGTCCCCAGCCAGGGTTGCAGCCCCCACCTGCGGGTGACTGGAGAGCTAGTGTTGGGCTACCGGCTCGTTGGGGGGTCCCTTCTGCGCGGCTTCCCGATATGTGCAAATGCAGGGTGTATGAGAAAAGGCTTCTTCAAGGGGAGGAGGCCAAGGGGGATGTAGCTGCTGTCCCCGGCTGCCTAAGGGGTGTTACGGAGGAGAAGGAGCCTGACTCCTCTCAGAGGTGTGCGGTGGAAATTTCAACCCCATAGAGAGACGAAGTAGCAGCAGCGCAGCACCCAACACGGCGCCGGGTTCCCCGCGTCTGTGAGGATATTTGGGTGTGACGGGTGAGGCCCCAAGTCGGACCAAACCTCCAACCGAAACGGTCGCGTGCTTGTAAGGAGTCCCAGTTGCCAGCACAGGAACCCAGAAAAAGCACGGTCCGCCTCCGGAGGAAGAATCATAGGGCAGCCCAACCTCAGAAGATCCCCTGGTCCAACCTTTTGTGGGAAAGGGACCCTAGATGAGACCATCTAGCACCCTGTCCGGTCGCATCTTGAAAACCCCCGGCGATGGGGACTCTACCGCATCCCTGGGGGAGGCAGTTCCGCTGAACGGTTGTCCTCCCTCCCCGTTAAAAAATCCCGTCCTTGCCACATCGGGACGAAGCCTGCCCGTGCGCCTTCGTGCCCTCGGCGGGGAACGGGATGATTATTCGCACCCACAGCCCCCGTCCCCCGTCCCGGGGCAAACACGGCGGCTGCCCCTCGCCCTCCTGGGGCAGGCGGGGAGGGGGGCTCGGGGCTTCCCGCCCGCGGGAATAACATCCTCGCCCCTTGAAAGGGAAGAGAGCCGCCGTGGGTCGGGGGGGGGGGGTGGGGGGGGGTTGAACCGGCGGCGGCCCCGACCCCCGGCCCCGGCGGGAGGCGCGGCGGCTGCCGGCCCTGCCTCTTCCCTCCCTCCGCCCGTCCCTCCCGGTGGCCTGATCGCGGCCGCTAATCCCGGCAGGGCCATGTGAGCCGGCCGGGCGGCGGGGCCCGGGCGGCGGGCGGCGGGGAGGCCAGCCGGCTGCAGGCGGAGATGCTCCAGCTCGACCTCATCGACGCGGCGGGGGACGCGCCGGCCGAGGAGCAAACGGCCCCCGAACCGCTGCAGAAAGACCCCCCGGCCGGGACCACGGATGTCTACAGGCCGAAACGACCCACAACTCTCAACCTCTTCCCGCAGGTGCCTCGCAGCCAGGTGAGGCCGGGACCGGGGCGGGGGGGGGGGGGTGGAGGAAGAAGAGGAGGAAGAGGAGGAGGAGGGGGGGGGGGGGGGGGGATGCTCCCACCGCCGGGGGCTTTTGTCTCGGGATGGAGAGATGCTCTGCGGGCCGGCCGCCCCCCCCCCCCCTCCCACCCCCGGGGGTCTCTGGGGGGACACCCGGGCGTCCCCCCAGGCCGTACACCCCCCTGCCCGGGTACTGCGCTCCGTGGGGGTGGATGGGGGGGGGGGGTTAGGGGCCGGGTGGGTCTTTTCTTCATCCCTGCTGCCGAGGTGGGGAGGGAATAGGCCGGGATGGGGCATCGGTGTCCCTGCAGAGCCCGTGGGGATGGAGAGCAGACGAGGGACGGCATACGGAACACCGTACGGGATGGAGCCACCAAGCCACGGGGCTGGCAAGCCCAAGCCTGGTACCGCTGGCCAACAGCTGGCTGGGTTCCAGCTGCCCCAGGTCCGGGCAGCGCCAGCTCCGGGGCAGGACGGTGACACCGAGTGCCCCGTGCTTGGTGGCAGGGACTCGGCCGCCTCCGCTCCTGAGCAGCGGAGCGCCCGGCAGAAGAAGCATTAATGTCGGCACCCCGTGCAAAATTTGAGAGGCAGAACGGTGACACCCAAGATGGTGGCCGGGAGGACGAGGGGGTTCTGTTGTCTTGCTGGAGCTCAAGTTTTGTACGAGGTTTTGGATGGTTTTCCCCCAAGACAGCCTGCCCCACGCAGCCATGGGGTTGCTGTCACCCCCCGGGCGGGAGGCGTTTCGGTGCCACCGAGCACCTCTGAGCGGCGGCCGGAGTCCCTTTGCCCCATCTCTCCCGTAAACTTCACAAAGCCGTGCGAGATGCGCGATGCGCAGAGGCTATTTTTGCCACCCTCCTGCGTTCAGCCGTGCCTTCTGCCAAGTAGGAGGATTTTCGTCGCGGTGACGTTCAGCCGAGTAGCATGAAACGAGAGGCAGGTGTCCCCGTGGGTGACAGATGGGGAGTAGTCGGGGCTGGGTGTCACCAGCCCAGCACCAGCAGCTGATGCCAGCTCTCTGCCTGAGGCCACGGGTGGGAGGAGGAGGAGGAGGAGGAGGAGGAAGGCACAGAGCCAGGATGGGTGCCCGCGGGGCAGCTGGCACCAGGGACAAAGGCAGCAGGGCTGGGGAGGCGGGGGGGGGGGAGCCCCGACGAGCATAATGGACAAGGGGACAGTGGCAGCCTTGTCCCACCCTGTGCGGGGACCCCGAGGAGCAAGTGGCACATGGCAGCCACATCCAGCTGGGGGGACAGGGGGACAGCAGGGCCCCCCTTCCAGGCAGCCGGTCCCAATCGGTGTCTAGAGGTGGGAGCAGGCTTGTGGAGAGGGATTGGGGGGCGGGATGGGATGTTGCATAGACTGGGGGCCGGGGAGGGGGAGCTGATGGTCCCCTCACAAGGGGGATGTTGGAGGCTGTGGGGCTGCACTGGGAGCCACGGGTATGGCCCAAATTGAGGACCCCTCGTGCTGGGCAGGGTGTGCGTGGGCAGGGCACCGTCCCACCCTCTGCTCCAGCTACTTCTCGCGGGGCCAGGAGCTGGCTTGGTGAGGTCTCAGTTGCTGCTGGGCTCTCTGTGATCATCATCCCAGGCAGGGGGTCTGGAGACAGCGAGAGGAACATTTTCAGCTTCCCAGGCTGGGAAGAAACAGCTGCTGGGACTGGCTAAGTTCATCCTCTAAGACCTTGTGAATGCCCCTCCACCCTGGCTGGGCATTGCAGACCCCAGAGCGCCCTGGCCCTGCAGGATGGGTGGGTTCTGCTTGCTGGGTTGCTGCCCCCCATCCCAGTCCGGGCAGCCAGTCTGGCTCGCGTGCTGGCCCCGTGGCACTCTGCACGCAGAGGCCGTCGCTGCGGCAGCTCCCCTGGCCCGCGTCCCGGCCCGTCGTGTCCCTGGGAAAGGCAAGCGAGGACGCGCTGTTATTTGCCTTGGCACAGGAGGGGCTCGCGGAGGCTGTGCCGGGAGGTCACCGAAGCCCCGTGGCAGGGGTCTCTCCCCTCCCCGCGCGGAGGCAGGGATCTGGCGGCCGCGGTTCAGCAGCGTGCGACTCGGTGGACTTCCAGGGCAAAGGCTTGCTTCGTGTTGGTGAGGAAGCGAAGCAAAGGTGGGGCAGCCTCTTGCGCTGCTGGTAATAGCTGTAGGCTGGCGATAAGGCCGTGAGAAAATCCAGGGAGTCCCAGCGGGGCTTAGTACTTGAGCAAAAACTAACGGTGTGGAAAACGTCACTGCTGCAGCTGGGGGAGAAACCGCCAGTACCCCGCAGGAGGGGCTGGAGCAGAGGATGGGGACCAGGGTTGGGGCTGCAGCAGGTGGGATGTCGTGTCCTGCTGAGGTGGGCAGGGAGGGCTTGTCCCCCTTCTGCAGGAGAGTCCTCGTTAGAGGGAACCTGGTGGCCTTCAGTCCGGGGTCTCACAGGCTGAGCACGCGTTCCCCTGCGCACACACGCGTGTGCGCACACACGCATGTGCACACACACAGCCGGTCACCCAGGGCAAGGCGGGCAGGGCACGGCGCCCACAGAAACTCGCCCGAGCACGGGCAGCCCAGCCCTGCCTCTCCTCTCCAGCTGATCAGGATTGACGTCTGCTAGTGAACTATGTATACTACGCGCGTGTGCGCACGTGCGCGTATAGATGCGTATCCATACCTATACGTGTGTATACGTGTACCCCTATATACACCCAAAATGGACGACTCTAGTAGCAGGTGTTAGTCTGTCCGGTCGCTGGCTCCCAGCTGGGCAGCAGCGCATCCCCTGGCCCTTGGGATTTCCCCCATTTAATAACCTCGCGTGGTCTGAAGGTGGGTAGAGCCAGCAAAGCATGCCCGCCCAGCCTAGGCAGGCTCCAGGCAGGCTCAGCTCTTGAATTTTTGGTTTGGGACCGTCCTGTGTCCAAGTCTCCCTGGCGTGGACAAATACATCCTTCCAGGCCAGGCCATCTGCCTCCGGGCTGGCTCTTTGCCCACGTTGCTTCGGCCGCCGCACCAGATCTCACAGCAGCGGCGTGGCGAGACGTGGGGCTGGCACGGGGGGGTCCCCCGAGCACCGCGTGCCCAGGCGAGGGGGGAACCGAGCGGGGCACTGCGGGCCCGGGGAAGGATGGGTGCTGCTGTGCCACGCGCTGTTTACTGTTTGGGCTACAAGGCGGCTTTGTTGTTCTCCTCAGGACACTCTGAATAACAACTCTCTGGGGAAAAAGCACAGTTGGCAGGAGCGGGTGTCCCGGTCATCGTCCCCTCTGAAAACGGGTGAGTTCTCAGGCTGTTGGCCAGGGGCAGCTCCTTGCACCCTTTCGTGGCTCTCAGGAGTAAATCCCCTGCCCAGGGCTTGGGGCAAGTGGTGCCGGAGCAGGAGGCCGGGGAAAACGTCCCCAGATGGATGCGAGGCATGTCCAGCTTGAGTCTGGTGGCATCCCCGGCCACCTTCCCCACCTGGGAGCATCCCCCTCTGCGGGGTTGTCAACGCTGCTCTCTGCCCTCTCCAGGTGAGCAGACCCCTCCCCACGACCACGTTTGCCTGAGTGATGAGGTCAATCACCAAAACAGCACAACCTCCACCAAAGACCGGGGCACATCCACAGAGAGCCCGTGCCGGCGCACGGCGGCCACCCAGATGGCACCCGCCTGCGTCGCCTCGTCCCGGCCACCCGAGAAGCACCAGGCCACCAGCCGACCCCCACCGCACGGCGCCAGCGTGGTGGTGGTGACGACGAGGGGCCCCGAGGCCCACCGGGACCGCATCCGCTACCAGACGGACGTGAGGCTGGAGGCCACGGAGGAGATCTACCTGACGCCTGTCCAGAAGAACTCGGACCCCCTGGAGACCGACAAGCCGTTCCTGTCTCAGTCCAGTGAGAACCGCATGTCCATCAGCTCCGACATCGACACCTCTGGCTACTCGGCCCTGGCAGGGAAAACCAACCCCTCCATCAGCGAGGAGGACGAGGTGCTGGACTACATGTCCTCCCCCGACAAGACGAACCTGCCCAGGGCCTCCTGCGGTGGTGGGAGCGGTGGTTCCCGGCCGGGGCACAACCTTCAGAGAGCCTCGGTGAGTTCGGACACCAGCGCCCTCTCCTACGACTCGGTCAAGTACACGCTGGTGGTGGACGAGAACATGCAGCTGGAGCTGGTCAGCCTCAAGCAGTGCTACTCGGGCTACAGCGACGAGAGCGACTCGGCCACCGTCTACGACAACTGCGTCTCCTCGCCCTACGAGTCGGCCATCGGCGAGGAGTACGAGGAGGATGCCCTGAAGCGCGACTCGGTCTGCCTTTCCGAGGATTCCACCCCCGAGGCGGACATCCACTTCTCCAAGAAGTTCCTCAACGTCTTCATGAGCGGCCGGGCGCGCTCCTCCAGTGAGTGCTGGGTGCTGGGGCGGGGGGGAGGTGGGCTGGTGGCTGCCTGCCCGTCCTGGTACGAGGCTGAGGGCACGCTCAGGGACCCCCGCAGCGAGGTGGAGAGCCACCAGCCCCAGCGCTGCTTGCTGCAGCCTGTGGCTCCATCCCTGGTGGCTTTGGGGGGGGCTTGGAAAAGCCTTGCGACCTGCGGGTGGGGGTGGCCGGAGGTGTTTCGGGGCTGCTTTTTTGGCTAGCCCAAGGTATGGCTGCGCTGAGGGGAAGGTTGGGTGGTCTCGCAGGGGGACAGCATCCCTCCTGGAGTGTCCCCCTCCTCCCTGAGCCCAGAGGAGCACTGGGGTTGGTGGCATGCCCCAGCAGGCAGGGCTTCCTGCGGTGCGGCTCGTCCCACGGTGCTGGTGACACCGGTTGTCACAGCCACCTGGGGTGGCACAGGGAGTTCGTGGTCCCAGCGGGGACCACCGGGCCCCGGCGCGGCAGCTCTAGCCGTGCCCTTCTCCCGTGTGGCGCCGCGCGGCTTTGTCTCGGTCGAGATGTTCCCCAGGAGCATCAGCAGCCTGGTTGGCTCGATGTCCATCCCTTGGTTGTGGTGCTGACCCCTCAACGCTGAGATATCCCCCTCTGCCTTTGTCCCCAGGTGCCGAGTCCTTCGGGTTGTTCTCCTGCATGATCAACGGGGAGGAGCAGGAGCAGACCCACCGCGCCGTCTTTAGGTGAGCTCGCAGGTCTGAGCGGTGTCCCCAGCCTCTCATGGGGCGAAGCCCGTGCTGCCCTCCCACCACGGTGGAGCCAGCCCAAACCCCAGTGTTTCCAGCTTTTGGGAAGCCCTGGGGACCAAACCACTGCCCGTAGCTCGTGTCCCGCCAGGAGCAACATCTGCCCAGGCTGCTGCAGGGGCAAGACCTCCGAGGGCGGCCAGGACCTCTGGGGACAAGCACGGGTGGTGCCGTAGGGATACCCTTGTCTTAGGTGCCAGGTTGCTGCCGCCTTTTGAGCCTAAACCCGCTGAGATGCGTTATTCAGCATCTCGGGTCCCCATGGCTAATTACACCCGCCAGGGCGCTGCCGGCGGGTTTTGCGTTACCCCCCTGCCCCAGCAGTGAACCGGTGAGAAGGCCACCAGCGCTGCTGGCCGGCCAGGTGCTAGTGCCTCCCTGCCCAGGTTTGTGCCTCGCCACGCGGATGAGCTGGAGCTGGAGGTGGACGATCCTTTGCTGGTGGAGGTGCAGGCAGAAGATTATTGGTACGAGGCCTACAACATGCGGACGGGCGACCGGGGCATTTTTCCTGCCTACTACGCTATCGAAGTCACCAAGGACCCAGACCACGTAACAGGTACCAAGCCTCTGCGCGCAGCCTGCTGATGTCCTCCGTCTTGGGTCCACCTCCTCTCCCCTGAGCAGAGCAGGGGGATGGAGGGAGGACCAAGCCGGGCACCCGGCAGGGAGCCATCGGCAGCTTCTGGTGCGATGCTGGGAGCTGGTACCCGGTGCTGCGGGAAGACTTCCCTGGGCCGGGAAACGTGCAGGGCTGGGAATACAGGGAGGTGGATCTCGGCCCACGTTCCCAGTCACCAGAGACGATCCCTGCCGCGTGCTCTCTCTTCCAGCTCTGGCCAAGAGCAGTGACTGGGTGGACCAGTTTCGGGTGAAGTTCCTCGGCTCGGTGCAGGTTCCCTATCACAAGGGCAACGACGTGCTGTGCGCGGCCATGCAGAAGGTAGTGTCCCACCCCATCCCCGGGAGCAGGAGCGCCTGCTGCTCCTGGGAGCAGGGCAGAGCCTCAGTGGGGAAGGGAAAGGGTGAACGAACCGCCATAACTGCTCACGAGCGTCAGAGCTTTGTCTCTCGGTCTTCCCCCCCCTCCAGATTGCCACCACGCGCCGCCTCACTGTGCACTTTAACCCACCCTCCAGCTGCGTCCTGGAGATCAGCGTGCGTGGGGTCAAGATTGCCGTGAAAGCCGACGACTCCAAGGAGCACAGCAAGGTAGCGCCCCGCTCCCCGCTCATCTCCTCCCTTCCCCGGCTCGTGCCCCCCCCGTGCTACAGGTCATGTTCGCGTGTGAAAATGGAGGGTCTCCACCCTACGTCTGAGGGTGTGACAAACACCATCAGTGGGGTCGTAGGCCCACCTCGGGGTCCCTCGTGCCCCGCGGGCTCCCAGCTTTGGGCCGTACCCGTACGGCCGGCTGATGCCCTCGCAGCTGCCAAGCGTGTTGCTGTGCTGGGATGCTGCAAGCTGAGCCGTGCCAGTAATCTGTCAGCTGCTTCTAAACCTTTCTGCTACTATTTTGAGTGGTGTCCTCCAGATCTGCCCTGTAATCTCTTTAGCTGGCTATGGCAGGCTGCTGATTAGCGTTCTGCATAAGTAGCCTAGCAAAGCGCGGCGAGATGCTGGGCAGGGGCAAGCGAGGGCTTTGCAGCAAGCTGTTGGGAAACCTCCCCTACAGCTGGGGGGGTAGGAGTAGTTCATGGCTGTGGATGCTGTGGCGGGGAGCTGGGCTGGGGTTTCTACAAGTCCTGCCTGTATCTACAGGATGCCATCAACTTGGTTGCTCTTTAAACTTGTATAAATGTGTTCTCGTTTCTGGCTGGGACCCTTTGAACACCCAGGCTTGAATGACTGACTGACTTAAAAGTTATCCATTCACCTTCTATCTGCTGGTATTTCCGAGAGCCTTTTTAGTGAGGGAGAGGGGCTGTGTGTGCTGATTCTAGCCCGCATACAGCCTAACACAGGGCCTCCAGGGAAACTCTGCAGGAGCTGCTGGAGCTAGAGGCAGGCGGGATGGGAGCCAGCAGGGCTGCCTGGAAGCGTAGCCTGTGGGCGGGTGCTTGGGGCCATCCTGAAACCGCTGCTGGGAGCAGCCCAGGATCAGGCTCCAGTTTATTTTACTGCTTAGTCCAAGCGCAGATTTCCAGGGGTCAGACACCAGCTGCCCCACGGGCCTGGGTGAGGAGGAAAGCCTTGACGGGTCCTCTCTCTGTCCCCTAGGTAAACAAGTGTAGCCATTTTTTCCAGCTGAAGAACATTTCCTTTTGTGGATACCATCCAAAGAACAACAAGTAAGTAGTGGGGCAGCGCGGGGCTGCTCTCAATGCCAGCGGCTTGGCACAGAGGCTTCACTGCCTTACTGCTGAGGGCAGCAAGCCTGGGGTCGGGAGGGGAAGGGGAGGCTTCCCAGCGCCCCGGTCCTAAGGCTTCCCCTTCCCCTGTAAGCCCAGCCCTGCAGTTTCACGCAAGAGCAGCCTTTGGATGGCAGTTACATCCCAGCTCTGGGCATGGACCGTGGGAGCTGGCTGTCACTGGGTTTTGTGGGGGTGCAGGTCCCAAACGCCTGTGCTCAAGGGTGGGTACACCTCGGGGATGCTGAGGTACCTGTGCCTGCTTGTCTGCCGGTCCAGTCTTGCCCGCTCTCTGCCCTCAGATATTTTGGGTTCATCACCAAGCACCCTGCTGACCACAGATTTGCCTGTCACGTCTTTGTCTCGGAGGAGTCCACGAAGCCACTGGCGGAGTCCGTAGGGTGAGTCCTGGCTGAGCGGGGAGCGAGGCGCTCGCTCCCGAAGGGCAGGAGGAATGAGGCAGGCAGGCCGAATCCTGCCATCTCCCCGTACGTGTGGGGCTTGGACCTGGCCCCAGGCTGGCGCCTCTTCCCTCAACTGAGAGGCTTGGAGCGAGAGCCAGGGCTGACGGGGGTACGGGCAGCATATTCCTGACAGCACTGGAACAAGTCCCAGCGCAAGGCTTTGCAGGCAGATGGCTGAAAGTCATGCGCTGTGCAGGGGATCAGAAGCAGGATGGAGACCCTGCAGCTCTGATGGTAGCTCTGGGTGCTAACGCAGGAGAGGCAAGGGGCTGGGGGGGGGGGGGGGGGGGGGGGGGCCGGGAGGGTCAAACTGGCCACAGGGTAGGGAGCAAGGGCAAGAGGGGCTTTGTAAATGCCTCGCTGCTCAGCTTTGCCCGGTGCTGTGTTGCAGGAGGGCTTTTCAGCAATTCTACAAGGAGTATGTGGAGTACACGTGCCCCACGGAGGACATCTATCTGGAGTAGGGGCTGGCACAGGCACCTCCTGCACAGCCAGGGCTGCAGTCTCGCCCCTTCCCCGTGTCGTGCATGGACAAGAGCTGCTTTGAGCCTGGAGGAGGAGGGGGGGGGGGGGGGCCCGGGGCAGGGCTCCCCAGGGCACGGAGCGCCGCCTCTTTTCATGACTCCCCTTCCTCGGGCTGGGGGGGGACGGGAGGGGGGAGGGCTGGACAAATTGTGTTCATTGTACAAATACGCTTAGTTTATTCTATTGGAGAAGCACCCGCTGGGTGCCCTGCCTGTGAGCGGCGGAGGGGGGGGGGGGGGCAGCGGCGTGCTTGGGCCCTTCCCTGCTTCAGGCTGGGGTGACAGCATCTCCTCCTTGTGACCATGGCCCAGCTTCCCGTCACATCCTTCTGGGGGTGACTTTTAACGCAGTGGCAGAGTCGGACTCTCGCAGTATGAAGACACAGCAGCTACAGCAAACGAGACCCACGTGCTGGCTTGTCCTGGGCAGGCATTGCCTCCCTGCCAGGCTCTGGGGACAAGGCTGCTGGGCAGGGATGACAGAGAGAGCCCCAGTATCTCCTCTGCCGGGGCCAGGATGAGCTGAGACAGCTCAGCCCTGCCTCTGCCCCCTGTGCCTGTCCCTACCCTCTTGTATCTGTGCCCCAGGGAAAGAGAAAAATCCCCCCAATACCTCCCTGCAGTAACTACACCTTGGGAGGGAAGCCTTTCTCTGCCCCTTTCCCCCTCTCCCCCCCCCAGCTGCAGGTGGCAGAGGCAGTGGCAGAGCTGGGCCACCCCAGAGCAGTGGGGCTCAGCCCCTCTGCAGCACTGGGTGCCTGCCAGAAGAAGTGGGGCAGGGAAGGGCTAAGCCTGCAGGGAGCCGTGCGAAGCACCGGGGAGGTAGAAGAGCTCTCCTGGTCCCTGCAGCCAGCGGTCTCTGTGCTTCAGCTGGATCTGCTGTGATGGCAACAACTATTAAATATGATGGTTCATGGAGCAGGGCTGCTGTGCTGTTTGTGTCCCACCACAGCGGGTTTGGGCCCTGGCTGGTTCTTTCCCTTGGGACCCCCCCCAAGAGGAGCTGGAGCTTCTCAGGTTTGGTCCGAGAGCCCTGGTTGCAATTCCTGGAGGCCAGAGATCATCATATGATGATCAGAAGGGAACCTCTGGATGTCATCTGCTCCAGTCCCCCCCCAAAGCAGGGCTCGCTTACCATTAACCCCCCCGCCCCCCCATTCCTACACCCCATACCTACACTGTCCTGCAGCCGTGGGGGTAGGCGGGGGGTCCCCAAGACCAGGCTGTGGTGGACACAGGGGCACGCTGGTTCACAGGCGGGCATCGTAGTAGTACTCCAGTAAATCAAGCTCATCGCGCTTGCTTTTGCCAGCTCTGCGCAGTGCTGCTGGCCGCTCCCGGGCTGCCCAGGTCCTGAAGCGAGGCTGCTTGGGTTTGATGCCATAATCTGCAGGTAGAGTGGAGAGGCTGGGCTCAGCCCTGGGCTGCTCACAGGACCGGGGATAACTGCCTACCTGGAGAGGTGAGTTCATGGAAAGGGGTTTTAGAGGGGTGAGGAGAGCACTGTACCATCCACCAGGCCAAAGTGCTGCTGCGGAAGCTCCAGGGGAGCAGAGAAGTCCTCAGGAACAAAGTAGCTGGCGCTGCGGAGGAAAACCAGGGGCAGGAGTGAGCCAAGACCCTACAGCGCTCGCCCAAGAGCTCCCACGTGCCTCTTGTCTTCACCCAGCCTGGCCAGTTCTCCAGGGCTTGTTGCCACAAGTGCCAGCCCACACCCGGGCCAGGAGCCCTGCAGCACCTCTGCAGGTACCAGGGTGAGGAGGAGGAGGAGGAGGAGGAGGGAAGCACCGTCACCTCTGACTCAAGGGCCGCGGGAGGGCAGCCCCCAGCAGCAGGGTGAGCAGCAGGAGCCAGCACTGCATGATGCGCACTGATGTCGGCTCCGCAGCGAGGTCACAGAAGAGCCACACCAGTAGCCCCTGGACACCAACTGGGGTGGGCAGGGGACAGGCTCCTGCCCGGGTGCTGCTGCCTATCTCTTCCCAGTACGTAAGCTTTCTGGTCCTAGGCTGCTTGGTCCTGCCAGCTGGTCACAGCCCTCCCTGCACATCCTTCCCATGCAGCCATTGCTCCAGGTCTGTTTCCCTGTCCCTCACCACCCCCCTTTGCCTCCCTCTCAACCCCTCTAAAAGCAAACCCCTTCATCTCAGTACCCTCCCCCAACACTTTCCAGACTTCGCAGTCTTCAAACAAAGAGAGCACAGTCTCTACCTCGGGGCTCTTCCACGCTGCGTTACAGGGCATTGCTGTGACCTGAGGCGGTAACACAGACCCCCCACGCTGCCAAAGCCCTGCGGTCCCCAACTGCGGTGGCCCATTAGGGGGGGCGTGCATGGGGCTACATCCCATATTTCAGGTGCTGAGGCAAGAAGGCTGTGACTCCTGCAGCCCCAGAGTCCCTCAAGGATGGTTCAGGTAAGAACACTCCTGTCATCCACCTGAGGCCAACCAGTGCCACCAGCTGGCTACCCCTTTGTCCTGGCCAAGGGAGCCACCGCAGAAGCACACTGAGCAGATGGATGCCTCAACTGTCCCCCAGTTAGCTCAGCAGATATATAAAGATGGCCATGGCTGTCCAAGCCTCTCCTAGGCCCTTTATGGGGGGTGGCACAGCAGTATTTGCAGACTTAATCTCTTTCTAAGAGACAGCATATCCCAGGGTAGACAACTGCAAAAGCTGCTCTGATATAGAGACTGGCTGGCAACACAGATTCAATGCAAAGAGGGAGAGGTCCTTTAGCTCAGTTCTTTCCATTCAGTCAGTTTATTTGACAGACAAGCCTGCTCCAAGCAGATTGGCCAGGCACGGCCAACACAAGCAGACTGCAGGTCAACCTCTGTGCCATGAGGTGGGAGACAATGGTCTCCAAAAACCGCTACGCTGCCTGGCTTTATTACAGTGCAGCTGTACAAAAGGAGAAAAATCAAGTGCTTAAAAAAAGGTCGTCCCATCACCATCACTGCAGCCACAAAACACTCCAGAGAAAGAGGTGGCCAGGGTCTCTCCACGTGTGTAGTGTCCATCATTCACAGCTAGATCTGTTAAAAAAGTTACATACAACCCCCTCCCCACCCTGCAGAACAGGAGCTTCTCATTGATGGTTTAACTGAGAATTAGACATTATCAACATCCCTCCCCCAGCCTGTGTGCCCTCCTCAGAGATGTCCAGCCATGATCTTAGAGAATAATCATCATCTTCTCATCAGCCCCAGTTATAGAAATAGATTTTCTGCCAAGCAGGCAAGTAATCCATCAGCGGCCCTGAAACAAGAGAACAGAGGGATCATGCACATAGAAATGCAAGAATTTGAAGCTGTATGTATACAGGGTATATCCCCCCTTCTCATTCCGATACCCACCAATCCCAAATCTCCAGTTATACAACTCAGATGTTCCCGAGAATAGGACAGTTACTTCTGCCAAGATGGGAGACAACTTTGGGATGTGGTGCCAGAGATCAGAGCAGGACCAAGCAGGGTGTGAAACACGGTCAGCATGGCCATGGTGTGGGACACCACTCCCTCAGAGCTGACATATCCAAGCTCCAGCGGGAAAGGGCATCTACGATGTGCAAGGGGAAAACCTGCATGCAGCGAGTCAGGAGGACACCGCTGTGGCACAGGGAAGACAACTCAGCAATAACAAGCAGGTGCAGACACAGAAGCAACTGCTGTGGAGTGACAATGCTTATGTAGCACATGGCTTAATGCAGACTCCAAAGCCTCTCTGAAATTACTAACTGGAGGAAGCAGCTTCTGAGCTAGCCAGCTTTGTGACCTCCCCAAAGAAAGGACAATCCCACGATGCCAGGCTGATCTAATGCCACATCACTGCCACGAATCACTCCACGAAAAGGCTTCTCATCAGCAAGGAAGAGGGGGAGGTGGAATTCTGGCCCATAATAAAGAGCTCCTCTGGTGAAGAAGACAGACCTGGTTCGGCCCTTTGATTTACCATCGGTTCCTGCCTGGGTCAACACCTCTAGGCACCTGTTTACCCCTCATGTCTGCACTGCAGACTGGGGATCAAGGAAAAGAGTTCAGAAACAGGGCTGCAAAGCAGGGCTCTGGTGCACCAGCTGAGGTGCAGAAAGGGAGCCCAAGAGAACAGGCCTAGGTGGCAGAGACGGAGCTCTGCAGCCAGGGAGGGCACATAGAGGTTTACCACTCTGGTCAAGCCAAGAAGCAATTCATCCTTTCTCGTCCCAGTTTAAAACAGGCATCAACACAGTGTGAACTGGTGCTAACCATTCTAGGGACTTCCCAACTCCTTCCTCAGGTTGGAAGCCAATTGAGAGACATTCTGCCCAACTCCCTTGATTTTTCTCCACCAAACAGAGATATGGCAATGGGGCCCACTTACGTGTGACAAAGCCAACTCCAGGCACGTAATCAGCCAACAAGCGCAGAAGGAGGAGGATCCTGCCCCTAGGAAGGGAGAGAGTATGAATGAGTCCAGCGGGACACCTCCTGTCCCAGCTGTCGAATGCAAGAACAGCAACAGCAGCTGTTACACAAGCGCTCAGATTAACCTGGTCACAGGCACCCAGACCTCTTAAGATCTACTCACCCAGTTCCCTGACGCTATTTCTGTTAAAAGGGAATTTTTCAGCAAAAGCCCAGCAGGGGCCCCTTACTCTGAATATCGGTCATAGAAAGGAGATCTCAGCAGGTAGTACAGCAGTAGGATGGTTCGTCGCCTCAGCTCTGCTCGCTCTCGCCTGTTCAGGTCTTTCAGATCACTCAGCAAGCTCAGACTAGAAGAAGGACAGAGAGGTAACTCACAGCAACAGCAGCCAGCAGGGAAAAGAAAGCGCATTTCTAGATGCCCTCCGTTCTCAGCTCCTCGCAGAGTGGGCTGCAGCAGCTCAGAACAGAGAGCATTGTCAGTGTTGCAGAAGATGCCTAAATGTGTCAATCTCCCAGCTAAAGACCATCCCCTGTGCGTATTTCTCTCAGTGGGGCCCGCCCAGGTTTGGGGAACAAGGGGAAGCGTGACACTCGGCCACCACCAACCTCAAGCACCCGCAAAGACTCTTCCTCAGACTGACCTCGAGATGTCCAGGACTGCTGAGAGGAGCCAGGGTTTCCATGATCTCTGGCCCCACACTCCTAAACTCAATACTAGGAACACACAGTCAAGGAACAGAAAGAACCAGAGACGGCTAACAAGAGGCATGCAGACAAGCGATCCCCTGGGTACCAGCAAATCTCTGCCGAGTGCAGAACACACTCTAAGTAAGTGCTGCGGGGGGGCCAGGGAAGGGGCTGGAGGACTTGCGCCCACAACTCCAGTGGCTGAGGCGAGCTCTCAAGGCGTAAGAGAAGAAAAGAGTCCTGAGGCCCCCGCCTAAGCAGAGCACCAGCAGGGAGAGAGAAGCCTGGCATGGCACTGCCCTGCAACAGGGCCGAGCCCACAGCACCCTCTGCCGGCACCCGGGCTGTGGTGTGAGTCTGCACACAGCCAGGGCAGGATACGGTGGAGCAGAGGGCGGGTAATGTAGAGGGATTCTGCGATGGTTTCTTGGAGACCCAGAGGGGTGGGAGGCTGGTTCATCTCCTCTGCTCTTCGGCTCTGTGACTCCTCCCTCTGCTGGGGGGACCCCCAGTGCCGGGATTGCAGGGATGGGGCTGAAACAAGCAGATGAGGTCACTAACACAAATAAAACCTTCCTACCACGCTTCCCCGTGCCCCCCCCACCCCCACCCCCCTTTCTGCAGCACGAAGGTGTGAAACGGGAAAGCTTGAAGAGCTGCTCACACAGCAACTGCCGTGGCTGACCAGCACCCTCGGGGCTTGCCTCCAGATGGGACAGAGCAGGGACTGGTCCCTGTAAGGTCTGTGCTCCTCAAAGCATAACCACGCTGAAGGGTTGCCTCTGTCACACAGCTCACTTGTGAAAATACAATTTAAGTGCTAGCTTGCAGCACATGCCTGGATCCTCATGCTACCCCAGCACCCACAGCGCCCAGTGACTGGCAAGATATGCCCCAACACAAGGTTCTGCTCTTTACTGCCCACAACCAGGTCATACATAAAGGGCACAGAGCAGAAACAGCTCAGACAAAAAACAGGCTCAGCTACTTACTGCTCTGGAGAGAGCGCACAACACGGCTGGAACGCCTGCCAACATAGGTCTGATCTTTCCCTGAGGAGTTGTCTTCCATGTCTGCAGGAGAAAAGAGCCACAGGGGTCAGGTTCCAAAGGAACATGCCTCACACAGGCTGGCAGCACCCTTCCCGACATTCCCATCAGGAAGACCAGACTGAAAGTTTGATCTAGTGCAAACCAGACCATCCTGAAGGGGCTAACACTACACAGAGGGTGAAAAGGTAAATCTGCTTGGCATTGCCCAGGCCTAGGATCTCTTTGCTCACTGTCACACCAGGGGACACGCAGCTTGACTCACAGTTCAGCCAACGGTTCCAGGCTTAGGCTCCTCTACCCCCTCCTTCCAGACCGGACAACCCTGCCACCAAGCTAACTTATGCTCTGCAGAGGGTGGGAAGTTCAACACAGCTCAGCTTCGTGTACTGAAGCCTTACAGTTCCCCTGTGCTGCCCAAGCCACTGCTCTGATGAGTGATTCCTAACAGGACAAGACATGTAGCCCAGCAAGGTGGCAAGCCAACGATGACAGCACCGTGGGCTCACCTTGGGGGTGGAAAGGCTGCTGCTGCTCCCTGTTCAGCGGCACAATGGGAGGAGATGTCTGGATGCCAGCTTTGTACCACAGCAGGAGCAGAAGACGAAGGATGGCTCTGTGAGCAGACACATGGAAGCTTTCAATACCAGGCTACGGAGCTGGGTTCCTGTTGCACTGGAAAGGTGGCTTCCACAGAAGAGGGAAAACCTCAGGTCTGCTCAGGGCAACTGGCAAGGCGAGAGGGGTAAGCGTCCCCTTCTGTGGCACAGTATTCAGCACACCGCGGGGCTCCAAATTCCCCCAGCCTCTGGGACTAGCAGCTCAGTCCTGCTTAGGCTTTTTCCTGGGGTACTGCCGAGTGCCCTCCAGATCCCCTTTCCGAGCGCACGCTGCCCCTTCCCCTCCGCTCGCGGCACTTACTTAGCCAGCTGGATGAGGACAATGATGGTCCACCGGCCCATCTCCCCCCACACCCTGGCTGTCCCCATCTCTGCAAAGACCTCCACGCATTCTAGCACACTCAGCCAGGTCAGCAGCTTCTGCTGCGGCAGCGACTGCAAAACACAGAGGGGAGGAGGGGGAGAGGATGGAGGTTCTGTTTGGGAGTTAAACGGGGCAGAAGCACAGCCCAGTCTGGTGGGACCCTCAGAAATAAGCACCGGATGGCCTTGGAAGTCACAGCCCCAGAAACAAAAAGTGGTGCCTCCGCTGCAGCCAGTCTACGCACAAGCCTGCTTCTCCACCTCCAAGCAGGGGCAGACCGAGACACATCACAGTATCACACAGAACTGCTACCCCAGAAACAGGGAGAATACCACAGCTGTATCTAGGATTGCCTTCTACCCCAAGTGACACAGCAGGACAGTCTCCTGGGTTGTGGCACTATGCCTGAACTCCATGTCAAAACTCTCTCCTCCTTGTCCCAGAGTAGGCATACACAACAAACCTCCTCCCTGGTTAGAGTTGACGAGGGAGTACGCTTGCAGTAGAGGGAAGGGGACCCAGAGTCCACAGTCACACCAGACCAAATGCCTGCTGAATACAGCGTCAGTCTAGATCCCAGGCATGAACCCCAAGACAGTGGGTGCTCCTCCAGCCTGGGCCCCTGCTCCCCATGCAGGAACTTGCTGGTGCTGTCAACCACAGGATTTAACCCGTTGAAAAGCATCCATAAAGACAATACAGCTGAAATTCACTTCGGCCTTTAACAACCAGGGAAGCAAGTCTTCTGCATTTCTGTTTGTTACACACCTGACGCTCCAGCCGGAGAGCTGCCTACACCCAAACCCACACAGCGGGCAGGCTTGCAACAGAAGAGGCCTGTCTGGAAAAAAGCCACCCTCCTCCTCCTCATTCCCCAAAGGGCCTAACAAGTGCTGGGAGCCAGCCTGGGGCTCTCGCAAGAGAGACATAGAAGCAAGGTGCTTACATTTGTTTTGCTCAATAGCATATGCAAAGGAAGAGTCTGAGGAAAAGGAATCGGCACTTCAGTACTCCAGAGCCACTGCTCTGGAAACAGCAATGGTTATTCAGCAACACCTTTGCCTAGCTCAAGTTCCAAACTTCTCAAAAACCCAGTGGAGCTCCTGGTGCAAGTCAGGGCCTGATTTTTGTGGTCCAGGGAGTGCTCCAGCCACTCCTCCAAGCCAGGAGCTACAGGGCAGGGCTGCTGTTTGCCTGCCTTCAGAGGTTGCGTCTGGCCTCTACATACCTCACAGCAAAGAGAGGCCACAGCAAAGACCTGTTAGTTTCTACAGACACTCCCTGAAAGCTTCTGCAAAGAAGAAAGCACGTGTTCCAAATCCTCCTCCCACACACTCCAACCTTACCACAGGCAGGCTCTGCTGCAGCTCTTTTCGGAGAATCCAATCATTTAAGAGCACCAGGAGGTTGGAGGCAGAGTACACTAGAAAAGGAGGAGAAGAACACCGCAGTTACGGAACGCAAAGAAAGCAAACCAAACCTGGACTGCTGCCTCTTTCCCCAGGAGGGAATGAGGGAAGAAGGGCAACCAGACATGCAGATTCCTCCCACGGGCTGCTGGAGGATACAGCCAGGCGAGAAGAAAACAAGGGGTCCGGGGAACGGCCCCACGCACCCCCGCGCAGAGCCACAACCACCAGCCCTTCAGCCGGCGGGTGCCAGGCTGCCGCGGCAACCCCCCGGCTCCCCGCTGCCCACCTACCCAGCTCCGACAGTGCGTGGGAGTCCGAGAACCGACCTGCGAAGGGAAGAGAGCAGCTACCAGCCGGAGCCCAGCGCGGGGAGAAACCCCCGCTCCCCGCTGGGCCCCAGCCCCCCGCACCACCACGGAGCGGGACCCAGGCCCAGGCCCAGGCCCAGGCCCCGGCGGGAGGGACGAGGGCCCGGCCGTCCCCCCTCCCTCACCTGGCAGCAGGTAGGAAAGGCCCCGCACGGTGCCTTCCAGCTGGGCCGTGGCGGCCGGGTGCCGCCTCACGTACTCCTGGTAGCGTTGGCACAGCAGGCGCAGCCGCGCCACCGGGCCGCCGACCGGAGCCGGGGCTGCCACCGCCGCCGCCATGGCTCTCACAGCCGCGCGCTTCCGGGAATAGCCACCGCGCCTGCGCGCCCCGCCCAGCCCAGCCTAGCCGAGCGGAGCGGGCCAGGCGCAACAACCGAGCGCCGAGCGGCCGATGGGCGGCGGCGGGGCGGGGGTTTAAAGGACCGGGAGCGGCGGCCAGCGGCGGCCGGGCAGGTACGGGGTGGGCTGGGGGAACGGGGGCTGTCACCGGCTTCTGTGAGGGCCGAGGGGAGCCTGTGTGGGGCTGGGGTCCCGGCCTCTGTGTGTGTGTGGGGGGGGGCCGTGGGTGTCCCGAGGGGGGACGTGGTTGCCGCAGGGTGAGGAGCCCGGTTAGGGGTCAGGGTTGGTTTTTTTTTGGGGGGGGACGGGGGGTCCGGGAGGGAGAAACATTCCTCGGGCGCTGCAGCGGGGCGAGGGGGGGTCGGCCCACGCGTGGATCTGGCGCTCCGTGGGCCTGGGAGCGGCGGCGTGGCGAGTGCTGGCTGCCCCCCCCCCCCCCCCGCGTGGAAATGACACGGGGTTGCTCGGGGGAGCTACTGGGTCTGATGGTGGCACCGGTAAAAAGTTCCCGAGGGGGGTTGAGGGGCTGCCAGTCTCGTGTTCGTCTTGGATCGTGCGTGGCAGTGTCTGTCCCTGCCCCGGGATCATGGAGGGGGGGGGGGGGGGGGAACACGGAGAGGGGAAGGGAGATGGTGAGGTGCTGTCAGTGCTTCCCAGAGCCCACTCGGGACCTGCCCTGGGCCACGGCCACGCTCTGGTCTTTCCTTTCTGAAGCGCTAAGCCCAGCTTTACAGGAGAAAAGCGTGGGACCCGGCTGGCCGCAGCCTGTTGCAAGAAGAGGGGCTTCCAACCTGCCTTCGGTCCCGCAGACCCTTCCTCCCTGCCCGGCCCAGGGGTCGCAGGCCGCACGGGCTGCTGCGTCCCGGCCCTCCGCGCGCCTCGAGGTGTGAAGACCGGCCACGGCGCGAAGATCGGCCACGGGTGTACGCGTGGCTGCGGCCACCCGCCTCCCCGCCGAACTTTGCGCATGGGGTGGGCGAGGAGGGGGTTTCGTGGCCTTTCGAGGGTCCCTCGAGCGCTGACGGAGCTCTGCCGAGCTGCCCCTCCTTCCTCCTGTCCGGTTACCTCCACACAATGGACGCAGTGTGTGCCTGCGGCTTTCCTCTGCAAGAATTACAGTTGCATGGGCAGGCACTTTATCCTTTCTGATCTCTCCTCTTCTCCCCCCCCCCCCCCCCTTCCCCTGAGGGTTTGTTTTCCAGCAGGCTGAGTTCAAAAAGGGCACGAGATACTGCTGGCAAACAGTCTGGCGCTAAGCAAACCTTTTTAGTCAGAATCACATGGATTAGACCCAGCTTGCCATTCACACGTGGGGTTACCTGTGAGCTCCTCCGAATTTCGCCGTGGCTAAGTACCAAGGCTGGCGAGAGAGCACCCGAAGCCCGTGACAGAGGTGCGGAGCACAGCTTGCTGGGGGTAGGTGTGCGCTGCCGGTGACACTAGGGGCATATCCAGTGCAGACTGCCGGAGCTGCTGTCCTTCAAGGAGAAGCTCTGTCTCTGCCAGACAGCAATCTGAGAGCTGGCTGCCTAGGAGACTGCCAAAGACACCTTGTCTTCAGCCGGAGGTGAAGCTTGATGCACAAAGTCCTTGGGCTACTCCGAAGAGCACAGCTAGATAGTGCGGTTCGTCCCTGAGCGAGAAGCTTTTTGGCAGATGCTTCCTCTTCATCCTTTGCCCCCAGCCTCCCTCTCACCCGCTGTCTGTCCTGTCCCCCTTGCTGTTCATCTCCCTCCTGCAGCGAGGGAGTTTGGAGGACAGTTGGAGTAGCATCACGCTGCCTTTTTATGGTAAATATGCTACAAGGGAGCTCTGCAGGAGAGGTGGCTTCTCAGAGCAGCAGCGAGCCCGTCAGACTGGGCAAGACTTAAGTCTCCTTGGCTTATGGTGCCCACCGTGGGGGGGGAGGGGGGTAGGAGGTGAAAGGCTGGGTTGAGGGGCTCGTTTCTCTCTCGGCTGCACCCAGAAAGATCTCTGAGCAGCTCCTTTCTTAGCACTTACTGTCAGTCTGGGTGCCGAGGGCTCGTGCTTACCAGAAATCTACTGGCTGTAACTGAGGCCAAATGGCTCTGATGCTCTGACGGTGAGAGGTGCAGGCTCAGCACTAATGGTAGGAAAAGAAGCAAACCAAAAAAAAGCAAACGCTCTGCCAGCCCATCAGTGGGTACATTGCTGAAGTCCGACTTGCGTGGCTGCCAGCGTCTTGCTCTTTGCTCAGATCTGTGAGACCACACCATTTCTGGAGCACTGCCGTGGGTCTGAGGCAGCTCATCCCAAGTAAGCCTTGCTCAAAATATACCTTGCAAGGTGCTGGGGTAGGTGAAGGTGTGTTCTTACAGCGTCAGCCAATACATGTCCAGGGAGTATTTTAGTCCCTGACACATGAGCCCTGCCTAGAATGGAAGGCCTGATTCACTCACGGTATCTCACTGGAGCCCAGCACCTTTCAGGATTGCTCCAAATCCCTGTCCAAATGAGGAGACAAGGGCAATGAGGCACACGAGGCTCCGAGCGTGGCGTTGCTGGTGGCGGCAGCTTGTACCTCTGGTCTCCGACAGCCCTCCTGGGGCCTGGAACGGCAGCGGCTGGCAGGGGACGTCGGTGGTGTAGTCCTTGAGTTCCTGAAGTGTTGCTGACAGGTCTGCCGCTTGAAGCGGTAGTCTGAGGGGAAGGGAAACCCAGGTCAAACAAGCTTAAGGGGCCTTTTACTGCCTGTTTTGACTTGGAGGCATTTTGTTGCTGTTCTCTGCCAGGGTGCCCCTGCCCTTCGCAGCTTAGCTGAGACTTGGCATCTCAGGAGAGAGACTCTTTTTGGTTTCCCAGGAGGAACAACATGTCTGGCAATGTGTGCAGAGCCCTGCTGCGAGATAGTGACCGCCTCCCCCCTCCAGATGCCTTTTCCAGAAAGCCATTTAGAGCCCCAGGCTGTTACTTGGATAACTCCCTTCCCTGATTCATTAGCAGCGTGCAGTCTCTCCTGTAATATCCCAAATCTGCCTGAGCTAAAGGCTGAGTGGGAGAGGCCATATCTTTTAATAGCCGTGTGATGCAGTTGGAAAAAACTTCTGGACACGCAGTTCTCTGGTGGCTTGACTTAATGGAAACACTCCAAGGGAGAGAGAGATGGAGCTGGGCCCCGAGGGAGAGGGTGCTGTGGCTGCTTTTGGGTGAGGGGGGGGGGGGGGGCAACTGCTTGTGGTTTCTGATCTGCCTTTCCCCCAGCCTCACCCTAGCTCCCCCCGAGCCCACCTGGAGAAGGCGGCAGACCTGGAGATCGGTCCTACCATGCGGTGGGTCTCGCAGGTCCCGTGCGTGGCGCGGTGTGAATAACTGCTGGTGGCTGGCTTGCGGCTGGGGGACGTGGGTCCACCTTGGAGATGAGGCTCTTGCCATGTGGCCACGGGAAGCCTGCTTTGCCGGTGACACTGGTGACCGTGCTGTGGCAGATCCCACTGGGCAGCGCTGCTGTGTGTGGCAGGCACGTGCCTGGCTCTCCCCACTCAGTGTTAGCTCTGCTGAAGGTGCCTTTGCTTTTCCAGCTCTTTGCTATTGAAACTACTCGGTCTTGCTGCTGGCAGCTTCTGCTTCCTATCCCAGGTGGGTGCCAGGGGCTTGGCTCTTACCTGCTTGTTGTGGTTTAAGCCCAGCCGGCAACTAAGCACCATGCAGCTGCTCGCTCACTCCTCCCCCTCCCCGCCATGGGATGGGGAGGAGAATTGGAAAAAAAGTAAAACTCGTGGATCGAGATAAGAACGGTTTAATAATTGAAATAAAATTATTATTATTATTATTAAAACTGTAATGAAAAGGAAGATAACCAAAAGAGAAATAAAACCCAAGAAAAACAAGTGATGCACAACGCAATTGCTCACCACTTGCCGACTGATACCCAGACAGTCCCTGAGCAGCAATCGGCCCATCCCGGCCAAGTCCTCCCAGTTTATATACTGAGCAAGATGTTCTATGGTATGGAATATCTCTTTGGCTAGTTCAGGTCAGCTGTCCTGGCCATGCTCCCTCCCAGCTTCTTGTGTACCTGCATGCTGGCAGAGCCTGGGAAACTGAAAAATCCTTGACTTAGGATAAGCACTGCTTAGCAACAACTAAAACATCAGCGTGTTATCAACATTATTCTCCTACTAATTCCAAAATACAGCACTGTACCAGCTACTAGGAAGAAAATTAACTCTGTCCCAGCCAAAACCAGGACACTGTCGAACTGCTCCCTGGAAACGCAGGGCTCTAGTAGCACCAGAAGGAGGGTTGTGACTGCAGAAGGGATGTGTGCCAGGCGGATTTGGCAGCTTAGTTCATATCCTGTTCCCCCTGCTCTAGAAGTATCTGTCTTCGAGGTTCCCCCCTTAGACTTCTTCTGTCTGAGGTGCAAGCTGGCAGTTCAGCACTCTCGTTGGGATTGATGTTGCCTCCCTTGTTTCATATTGTGCTGTGCCAGGCTGACCTGGGGTTTGCTGTGGCTAGAGGGGTGTAATGGGGCTGGTGCCCAGCGCACTGCACACTTACTTCTGTGCTTGGGGATCTAAAACAGGTGGGGCAGACCAGAAAGATGGGTTTTGGTGGGTTTTGGTAGATTTTACCTGCTTTGAAGGTCCTGTTCCACCGGCATCTCGGAGCAATGATGTGTGGATAGAGGGGCTTTAAATCAAAACTCCCAATTCCTCTCTGATACCTTTGCCCCGACTTACTGGCGTGGCTCTGTGCATCTGGTTTGGACTTTCTCCCGATAAGGAGGGGCTAATCCCTGTAGCCTCCTGGGAGAAGGGCTCATCCGTTCCAGCCTGCGATTGTGGGGTTGTGGGTTCCCAACTCCATGGGAGCTGGAGGAAAAGAGCGCGCTGGCAAGATCCCAGCAGAGGAGGAGGCTGCTCCACTCTCTGCGACGCAAGTTGCGTGTTGGTTTTTGCCTGACTTCTGTCTCCTCTGCCTTTATCCCTTCTCTCTCCCGGTTGTGCATCTATCTGGATAGGCTCTCTTGGAGTCCCCTCCTGGGACTGCCCAGGGTATGTCGCAGAGGCTCAGGTTACTGGACGTGATAATTAATGCCTTCATTGCCTCACAAGCTAAACACTTGCTGCTGCTATCATGTTTGGGAGGGGGCCAGGGAACTTGCATCCCTCCCCTAGCTCCTCGTCCTGCTGAAGAGTCAGTGTTAGGACTCACGTGTGTTGCGATGGAGCACGGTGGCTGTGGCTTTGCCAGCACTTCTGGGGACACGTGTACAGTCCTACTTGTGTGGGTGGGGAACGTGCTACAGGACAGTGCAGCTATCTGGGACTAGGAACATGCGTGCAGATATTCTCCCATGGGCTGTCTGGGTAGCCTTGGGTGACACCGAGTTGTCCTTTGTAACAGACTGGAGGAGAGGGACAGGACCTAGGTGGTGGATGCTGCTGATCCATGACACTCTTGGCTGTACAGGGGCCTGTCCCCAGAGCTCTCTTACGCAGTAGCTCTTCACATGACTGTCTGGTGGGTTTCAGGTGATGGCAAGCTCCAAAACCCTCACGTACAGCTGAGATGTGTTATCTGCCCTTCAAGTTGAGAATCCCTGGTTAAAGGGTGGTCCTTGCCACCACCACCAGGCCCTGCCACCTTCTCCAGTTGTTCCCAGGTATCCCTGCAACATTGGCAGCCTCCGAAAGTTAGTTATCTTGCTTGTTAAGGAGACGGTTTACACGTGCTCGTTCCCTTCCTGTCTTGGTGCTTTCTGTACCCGAATTGGTAAACTGGGGATAATTGCATGGCAGAAGGTCTTGGCTCTGTGGGTTTCCTCTCTACTGGGCATGGGGGTATTTGGGACCTGTGGGGACATTCTGGCGTCGACACTGGCACTTGTAAGCCCCCGTGGCCCAGTTCTCTGGAGGGAAAGACCAGATTCCCTGCATGAATCCTTGGAACAAAGTGTGGTCCCATCTCCATGGCTGTTTCAGTTGAACTTCCCTTGGACGTGCGTGTCTGGATCCGTCTCCTCAAACACTACTACGGTCTATTGCTTGTTTGTAGCATAGTGGGCAGTCGGTGACTGGGACCTGGACTGAGGAGCTGGAACAGGCTCCCCGGGCCAGGGGAAATGGGAAGACCCTCTTCTGAAGGCTGGGAGCTTGTGCTGGCGTTGTTCTGCCCTAGCAGCTTCTTTTCCCTCTGTCCCTTACACCAAGTGTTTCTGTGGGGCCACTGTTCTCAGTGGCCACCTCTCTCTCCTCTACCCCTCATTAGTGCAGGGCTTGGCATGCCAGCAGGAGGGAGCCTCGGCGTGTCTGCGCCTTGATCGGATTTGTCAAGGCTCCTTCCCTTTTCTTCCTGTTCATTGAGGGCTGAAACAAAGCAAACAGAAGAGAGGAATTCCAAAGAATAGGAGCAAGGGAAGAAAGAGACGCCGGAGTGACAGGCTGCCCCTGCCCACACGCACCCCCCTACACCCCACCACCCCCCCGCCTCGGTCTGGTGGGGCAGAGCTGGAGGCAGAGCGTTTTGGGAGGCGAGACCCTTCCCTGGCATTCCAGTTCCCAGCTCGGCCACCTTGCCCCCCGTGCTGTGGGGCCGTGACGTGCTGCAGCCCCGAGAGCTCCCGTCCCCAACGCTCGGGTAATTCTCCCGGCGAGGCTGTCCCCGCTGCGTGCCGAAGTGCCAGGAACGAGGAAGCCATTATTTGAACTGCTGTGTTTGTTGTGGGCTGCGGTAAAAGTTTTCCCTCTTTACCTGTGCCAGGAAAGTTTCCCCTTCCAAAGGAGCCTGGTGCGGAGCTGAACGTCCTGCCTGGGTGCCAGGGCAGCAAGGCACCGGCCCCTCTCCAGCCTGGAGCCAGATAAGAGCTTGAACGAGGCCCTTCTGTGCAGACAGGTCTGTGGAGACAAACACGGTCCGGAGCTTGTGTTGTTTCCCAGGAGGCAGGGGACTCGGGATGGGAGTCGTGGCCGGCCAGGCGAGGCTGATGGAGCCCCTCGCTCCCTCCTCTGCCATCCCCAAGCCATCACACGGGTTCCCCTTCATCCTGCCCTCAGCCCCACTGCAGATGGGATCAGGGGAGGCAACAGGGTGCTCAGCAGCCCCAGCATAAAGCACTTGAGGTGAAACACATCCCTACCAGTGACCGCTGCCTTGCATTTAAGCCCCAAGGAACAGCCTTTAAGCCACAGCCTCTGTTTCCTTTCCTTCTTCCTCCTTGTTCTCCGCCTTCTGGCAATCTCTGCACTCTGTGGTTTAATTAGAGAGCGGAGTAAAGTGCTTAGACTCCAAAATGTGCAGATTAGGGGGTTGCTAATCCTCTTCCTCAACGGGTACTCACATCCTGCCCAGTCTGTTATCGAGCTTCTGTCCCCAGCATGGAAACTCAGCCAAACTCGAGACCTCTACCTCTCCTCTTGCTTGCTGCGCAGAGGAAGGGCGAGGGGTGACAAGGAAAGCCGTGGGGGAGGAGGGAAGGGAGCTGTGGGCTTCCGAAATTCTCAAGGTGGGTTTGTAGTCCGCGCTGGCTGTCTTTGCTTCTTGTGCCCTGGCTGGTTTTGGTGCTCCAGGAGCAATAAAGCAAGGATTCGGTTTTGTGGTTTGGGTTTTTTTGAGTGCCGTCTTCCTGTTCTGACAAAAAAAACTTTCTGTCAGAGGAAGCAACTGCTTCCCTGTATGTGTGCGTGCATGTGTGTTTACGTGTCGGGTGATTCAGCTCAGGTCTTGTGCTTTCCCTGCGCATACACACCTCTCCCCGTGTTCCCGACTGCTTCTCCCGCACTTAATTCCCAGCGTACGCCCAAGTGAGCCGTGCTGCAGCACTGCCGAAAGCGCCGGGCTCCCCGCTGAGAGCGGGAGGCTGGTGCCTGGCAGTGCTGCGTGAGGCTGGTCGTATCCTCATCTCTGGAGGCTGAGAACCCTTTACAGGACATATGCTGTCAGTGTGAAGGGGAAGGCAGAGTATTTGCTGTTCCAGATGGAGGCACCAGCAGGGAAGAGGGAGTAGGGAGGATGAGCGTAGTGGGAAGGATATGGCTCTTCCTGGGGGTAGGAGGGGAACGTGACCCTGATGGTCACAGGATGGGCTGAGCTCTTCTGCCTCTGTCCCACTCCTGGGGCGGGCTGGGCACGGCACAGAGGTTGCTGTGGATTACAGAAGACACGAGCTTTTGTCCTGAGCCACTCATCTGCTGCTTGGTTGAGTTGAGCTATGCTGTTTCTTCCCTGCCTTTGTCCTTTGGTGTGTGAGCTCAGGGTTTAGCTCAGCAGTGTGAGAAGCCCTAGGGATGGGAACACAAGGAGCAGCGGGAGGGGAGGAGTGCTGGGAATGGTCAGTAAGGAGTTTGGGTGTTGAGAGCATTCTCTTTTCCACCAGCTGGCTTTGGGAACCACCTCATCTCTGGGATCCACTTCCCCTCCCTTTTTGCCCCCATCGGTCGCTACCTCATTTCCAGTTTGCAGAGTGCCCCACATGTGCTTTCACAGGTAAGTTTGCAGTCTTTTAGCCCAGCCAGCAGCTCTTCCTCCACAGTGTTGTCAGAGCCTATTTGCAATGTGCAAGCCTCTCTGTAGCTCAGGTATCACCTAAGGTCTTACAAAATGCCCAGGGCACCCGGAGTGGGTGGCACTGTCGCTGCTTGGGTTTTTTAGAGCCTGCCCTGAGCCATCCTGGTTTGCTATTTATAGTTCAGTTGTTCCATTCCTCTGTGGATGAGCTCTGCTTTCAGTCTTGCTTGGGCACTGAGGGCACCAGTGCCAGGAATAGCTCTGGGCAAGGAAGACGTGGGAGCGGCTGCTTGAGCACAGCTCCCAGTTTGGGCCAGTCCCTGGTGGAAGAAGCACCAGGCTGCATCTGTGAGCTCGGGCTCTCGGTGAGAGTCAGCTGCTTTTCACGCAGAAGTGAAGGGATTGCCTTTCCTTGTCAGATGTCCCGCGTGCCTGCCTGGCTCCTCCGTGCTGCCGAGGCTGCCGGAGTAGAGTTCGGCACTGTGAGAGATGCCGTCTGGAAGAGTTGCTCCAGTGCCAGGTACCAGTGGGACTAAGTGAGAGATCTTAGTGTGATGTGCTTGCATCATGGAGGACAGTTTGCACGGCAAGCCCTGCCCCTTGCATGTCCTTCAAGCAGTGGCTGTGACCTCTTGGTTGTGTATCCTCAACCGCTGCCCACCAGAGTGGGTGGATGCCTTTTTCGGTGGGGCACCTGCCATCGCTCACACAGGGTTCTGCTCTCCTTCCCCCAGGATTGCTTGCTGGCCTTGAGGGAGCTCAAGCTGAGGTCTGACGGGAGCCTGCAGCGCAAAAACCACCAAAACCCTCCTTAGCGCTGCTGCTTAGGCAGAGCTGCTCCGGCCCTTTGGCTCAAGATGTTCGCAGCTTGTCTGGAGAGCAGAGCTGAACAAATAATTAATTGCTTGATTTAGTGCCCAAAATGAAAAGCTGGAGGAAAAAACCCAACACAGCCGAGTTTGAGAGACCCTTTATCTTTTCCTTTAAATGTAATGCAGCTCAATTGCAAATGAAACAATGCGAAAGGAGACTTTTTGCTTGGAAAACAAAGTATTTTGTTCTCATTGAAAACTTGTTGTGAAGTAGCAGAAAGCTCTGAGCTCTCTGGAAACTGCAGTTTTCAATCAATAACTATTCAGCCAAAAACACTTACCCAGCTCTGCCGGTGACAATGCAGGGCAGGCACCTGAGGGCCTGGCTCACGGCCATGCCCCTGGCACCTTCCCAGAGGTGGCGCGAAGGATGGTGTCATGCCTCTTGTAGACTTTTCCAGGCAGAGTGCCTGTCTGGGGTCGTTGGAGTCCCTTTGCCTCCTTTTTTTGTTGTAATTAACCTAATTAATTTTGCATGAGGTGATGGAGACTCTACAAGCATGTGTAGGGGTTAGGTCTGGTCAGATGCACTGGGATGTGGTCCCCCTTGTCCCGCCAGGACACCGCTCCCGGTACAGGTTGTTCAAGAGCGTTTCAAGGGAGCAGGGAGATTTCTTTTTTTTTGGGGGGGGGGGGGGGGGAATCTCCTGTCATTCCCTACCGGTGGGCACTGCTAGCTGGAAACTTAAGCCATCAGTAGCTCACAGGGTGAAATTCCCACCCCTTTGCTTTATGGGGCATGACGCCTGCCGGGTGCTCCAGCTGCACTGATGGCAGAGCTGGCGCTGGCAGAGGGCTTGCTGCAGGCTGCCTTGGATAGCAGCGGGAGCTCCGGGCTGCTGACCCTGCTCGGCTCTGACCCCAGTAACTGGTGTCTGCTGCGAGCCCGCTGCAGTGGAATCGTCAGGAAACGGCAGGGGTGAACAGGTATTGATGCCCGGAGCACGTCCGGAGACCGGGACACAGTGAACCTAATGGATTCAGAGCTGGCCATTAGCTGCAGCGCAGGCGTCAGCAAAAATGCAGATATTAGAAACCTAATCCCGGCAGAGGGAAGGGAGCTGGAGATCAGCCCAAATGCTGCTCCTCTTCTGTTTCAAGAGGCAGGCGGGGTCCTCCTGCCCCTTGTAGTGCTCCTGCACGGTGCCCAGGCTTGGTCCCTCCTGTGCCTAGCTGTGCTGGCCTGGGGGGCACCTGGAAGAGATTTGATCCAGGACTCTGCAGCCTCTGTGTTAGTGTCAGAGCAGCTGTCCTGAGTCAGGCTGATGTGCCAGCAGGCCCAGAAAAAGGCCAGTCAGTGTCGATACTTCACCTGCCGAGCACCCTCCTGGCATCAAACAATTTGTAGTCCAGGGAGGTAAAGCTGGAAGCAGTGTGTTGAACAGGTATCATCTCCTCCGTGAGCTTGTCGGGGGTCTCGGCAGCACGTTGGCAGGGTCTCGCAGGGGGAGGAGGCACTGGGGTCACCTCCAGGCGCCAGGTTAGAGCGGGGCTGGTGTACCCCACCAGGCTGTTTGGGAAACGGGCTCGGTGGGAAAACCATGACCGGCATGGACATGCAGGGTGCTCCCTCGCCCTGAGCCTGGCACTGTGGACACAGGGCTGGCTGAGCACCGGGGGAAGGTAGTCTGCTCCAGAGCCGTGCTGGAGGGTTGGACAGCCCTTGGGTGAGGAGGCTTCCCGCTGGCAGGGAGCGACTTGGTTCCTGAGAGGTGATCCTTACCTCTAGCCCAGGGTGAGACCCAGCCAGTGGTGTTGGCACGACTGGGTGGGTGTCCCGGGCAGCGTGTCCGGTGTGCTGCAGCTCTGCTTTAGGGTCTATCCTGCTGCTCCCCTGCTGCAGTGAGGGACAAATGCAGCACGTGCAGAGGAGTGCAAGCCAGCACCCTGCTTTCTGCTGCCCCGGCGTCCCCACAGACGCCGTTAAAGGCTATTGCCGGCTGGATCCTTCCAGCTTCTTCTTGAGCCTAAGGGCAGTGAGAGCACTTAGGGAGCGAGTTGCTAGCTGGGTGGCCCCCTCTTGCCTCGCCTGAAAGCTGTGGCAAAATGCAGGTGCCCAACTTGCAAGCGTTGCAGGATGTCTGGTAGATGTAAGCCTCCTACGCAACTCTTACACGCTCTGCTGTGGCACCGGGCTTCCCACGTGTGCCCTGCGCAGCCCTCTCTCCAGCTGGGGCTCTGCCGGGCAAATGAATCCAGTGCCCGGTTGCAGACAGGGAGACCGGCTGCAGGACCGCTCTGCAAAAGCGGACCGTGTCTAGCAGGGCCTCGTGATCGGAGTCCCTGCCAAGAGGAGTTGCTCCCTGATGCATTCCTGGGGTTTCAGGCATGGAGAGGTAAGCAGCGAGGCGTGTTCCCGTGTCAGACCCAGCCTGAACTTGCTTGTTTCCTCTGGAAACAGGGAGACTGTCTGGTGACGAAAGTCCCTGCTTCAGCCAAGCTCTGAGCTTCAACTAACACCCTTCAGAGACTGTTAGCTCCTCGTCCCCAAGTGCTAGGCTTCTGTCAGAGAAGAGGAGATGGCTTTTCAGCGTGACCTTTGCAGAATAAAAAGCTGAACTCTTAGAGCGGCGGAATTGTGTGTGCTGATAAGCTTATGGGCCTGAGGAGAGCTTGATGCATGAGAATGAGCCATAACTGAGGCACAGCTGACTGCTGTCCCAGGAAGATCTTCACCTTTCTGGGATTTTCTCTGCAGCTCGGTGGTGTTGGGGGCAGCGGGGAGATGGGGACACTTTCTTCTTGTACACCTCATGTGCCGGTATCTAACTCTGTGGCTGCTCCTCGATCCCATCTTTAGCCTATGGGGGCTGTTTTGCCCCAGGTAGCTCTTTCCAGGGAAATGAGAAGGTGAAATTCTCACTTAAGTTTTGCTTATCATAAGACTGGGGAGGGAGGTTCGGCATGGTAATCCGGAGCATGGGGTTTTAATCCTGCTCTCCTCGCCGAATTCCATTCCGCCTCTGTAAATTCCTACAGCTGCCCTGCTCTGCACTGCCTGTGTGGTATCTGTCAGCTGGTGCAGCCCTCCTCAAGTGGCAGCATGAGGAGGGGGACAGGGAGGTAACCCCGAATTGTAAGGCACCTTTGTCAGGTGGGTGCTGCAGTACGTGCTTTAAAGGTGACCTGCTGAACGAGGAACCAGCCTGTCCCCTCCCATCTCTTTGTAAGAGCAAAAGAGATGGTCCCCAGTTGCCTCTCTTCCAAGTGCGGTGCCTTTTCTCAGTTGCAGGTCTTGCTGTGCGGCTCTCACCGTGGCTGTCAGGCCCTTTCTCACCTCCTGCGAGCCCGGGAAGCTGCCGTATCGTGCTCCTGCTGAGGCAATCTGAGCAGGACAGCTAAACTGTTGCTGCTCTCCCAGCTCCCAAAGTGAGACCTGGGAGATGGATTTCCAGTTTCTGTCGCCTACGGCTAGGTGAGACAACAGGCAGCATGGCTCTGCAACATCACTCCTCTCCTGGCTGCCCTGCAGCTCTTTACTGGGAACAGCCGGGCCACCTTTTCACTTGTAACGCCTGGGGGGACACAGTGGGGGAGCAGCAAGGCTGCGGCTGTCCCTGTGCCCCTCAGGGCTGCTGTCCTGTGGCCTGCAGACACTCTCTGCTGTGCCTCAGCATCCCCTCTGCAGGTGCACATTAGCTCTAGGAGAGACAGCAGGCTAAGATGCCCACCCTGCCACGGTGCTGTGGGAAAACCGGGCTGCTCCCCTCCTGTGCTTGTAGGGCTGGGGAAAACGTGCCGATGCGATGGGAAAGCTCCCACTGCCAGCTTTCCCTAAACATTAACTGCTCACCTGATAGTCACCGAGCCAGCGAGAGCGAAGGCCAGTTGGGCTGAGCCGTGCTCCTACAAAAAAGAGGGAATCTTGGAGGAGCGGGGTGCCTGCACGTGGGCAGCTCTTGGGGGGGGAACCTGGGCCAAGCGAGGTGGGTGCACCATCCCGGGAGCGAAGGCTGGCTCTGCATGGAGGGGTGGCCGGCAGGCAGGCAGCCAGCCAACACTTCAGAGGTTGCTGTGATCGTGCCCCTGGTGTTTGTGCAGCTGCCCGGCTCCGCTGGCTCAACGCTCCCTGTCCCCTGGCTATCGCCCTGTCCTCGCTGGAGGCACGGGTGGCCGGGCATGAGGCGAGAGAGACCGGGGTCCTGCCTGCCCCTTCCCCGGTGTCTGCCGTCAGCCTCTCCCAGCAAGAGAGGGGACCCGGGTGCCTCTTTCTGTCTCATTTGCCACATCCCTGATCCCTGCCAAAGCGGGAGCCGTGCTGCTCCCAGGGAGGACGTGGGGGAGGGAGGGTAACCTGCTGCGAACAGCATTTCTGCCCCGCACCCTCGCGCTGGGATTGGAAACTGGCAGTATTGGGAAACCTCTCGTCTTACTGCTGGCTGCGCTTGTCTGGCGCGAGCAAGGAGACTGAGGAGGGAGGGTGGAGAAGCCGAGGGCCATGGCTGCAAGGATGGGCAGAGCCGGTACGCTTGCGTGCCGTGCCGTGGCTGCCGGTACCCGCTGTGCCCCTCGCCTGGGAGCCGCTTCCAGCCTTGCCCTCCACTTGCCGTTGCCTTTAACGTTTCACGGGGGAGGAGAAGCCACGTAGCTACCTTCCCGCTTGCCCATCTCCTTCCCACTGCCATAAACATCCTAAAACGTCTCTGCCTCGCCTGTGTTCCCCAGCAGCCTACCTTGCTCCCGCCCCGGCTGGTGTGGGCCTGGCTGGGTCTCGCTGGGCTCTCGCTTGCGGGAGCGAGCGAGATAGGGAGGCCAGGAAAAGCGTGCGGAGAGGCGGCGGCGGTCAGTCGGAACAGGAGGGGGTTTCCTCCCCTGGAGCAGTGCCGTGGGCAGGAGGCTTCGAGAGCTCTGGGCTTGTCCCAGGAGCGTGGGTAAGCCCCGCGCGGCCGCTCAGGGGTAGATACCACGGGGCAGGGGCAGAGTCCCCGGGGCTGAGCTCCATGTGGCCCCTGGGACAGGCAGGGGAGCAAAGGGAGGGCTCCGGCTCTGGGGACCCCCTGGCTCAGAGGGGCAGCCTGGGGGTTTCGTCTCCCTGCCGGGGCTGGGCTGGGCAGAAAAACGCAGTTGAGCGAGTGGCTGTTGTAAGCGGGGGCTCTGCAAGGGCAAGCGAGAGCTGCCTGAGCCGGAGGTGAACGCGTCTCCCAGGGCAGTGATTTCAGGGCTGCCTGGGTGGAGGAGACCCAGCCTGCCCCTGCCCTGGGGCTGGGGGGGCTGCCTTGGCAGGAGCTGCTCTACCTTTGCCAGGCAGGCTGGGGCTTGCTGCCGCAGCTCGCCTTTGGGTTACTGGGCGGGGGGGGGGGGGGGGGGGGGGCAATTTACTTTTCATCTAAATTGCTAGGCAGGCAGTTTGCATCCTAATCCCTCTCTGCCTGCTGCCGGTGGCGGCCTCCTCCCACCACACCCTGCCTTGTCCAGGCATCTTCCAGCAAGGCTCCCTCCAAGACCAAGGCAAGCAGGAGGGCAGGGGGGCTCCTCCTTCCCCTCCGGCCCGGGCAGGAGCTTGCTGCCTTTCCCCAGCCCTGGGGCCAGGCATAGGGGGGGGGGTGAGCTGCAGGTAGAGCCCATCTCCGCATAGTTTGCATTCCCAACTCCGGCCTCCCGCTCCTGCTGCTGCCGTCCTGCTCGTTCCCAGTGCGCTGGGCAGGTTTGGGGGACGCTACGCCCTTCGGGGAGCCCCTTTCTTCGGGGCTAGCGGGGCTGGAGCACGCCTGGGCAATCGGGGGGGCAGCTCTTCTTTCCTTTTCAAGCCTACAGTTGGGGTTTGCACCCCGTCCAGGTGAGGGGCTAGCGCTCAGACGGCAGCTGATACTTCTTCTTTCTGGGGAGCAAGGACTGCACCCCACTCCCGCCCTACTTGCATCCCGGGCTGTCCGTGCAGCCCCTCTCTGCCAGATGAAGGGAGACGGGGTGGCCTCTGCTGCCTTCCAAAGCCCCCCCGAGTCTCTCTCTGCGGGTGGACAAAGTCTCCCGCACTTGCCCCGGGGAAGGAGGAGGTGGGTGCTGGGTAGGGGGTAAATAATCCCTACGCTTCCCTTAGTAAAAGAGGGATAATTGAGGCCTGGGAGCAGGAAGGGGGCTGGAGGGAGGGCTGATTCCTCCCGACTTACTTTGGGCAACTCCGTGCCCCTGGCGCTGGGGGCTCTTGAGTGGAAAGCGAATTTAATCTGTTTTGTTTGTTCTTTCTTCCTCGGAAAGGGGGGCCAGCGTGGGGCGTGCTGGGGGGGAGCTTGGGTTTGAGAGCGGGGAGGAGGGGGAGAAGTGTCAGATCTGAAAGGGAGGAGTAAAGGGAGGACAGGGAACGGCAGACCCGGGAGGGAGCAGCAGCGGTGGGCTGCCAGCCGGCTGGGAAGGCGCCGGGGAAGGAGGAGAAGGGGAAAGGCAGGTAAGGACATTGCTTTCTGGGGAGCAGGTGAGCGGCTAGGTGAGGGGGGGGTGGGGTGTGGATGAAGCCCTTGGGTGCCTCCAGGAGGGTCTTTGGCAACTGGCCCGCTGCTGGTCGCGTCCCGTCCCCGCAAATCGCCGTAACGTGCTCCAGTGCAGGCTGGGGACAAAGTGCTGTTCCCGCAGTGAGACCTCCCCGGAGGGGCCACAGGGGCAAGCGGGAAGCAGGAGGGGTGCTGCTGTGTGCCGCCTCCTCCTCTCTCCCCTTCGTTCGTGCTAAAGTCCCTTTCTTGTCCCTCGGCTCGCCAGACTGCTCGGCGCTGGCTGACCTCCCTCGTCTCGCCTTACCCCCGTTTCTCATATCGTGAGCACAACAAAAAGTTTGAGCGATGCCCGGACCTAGGCGAGAGGGGTGGAGATGGGCTTGTGGGATGGAAGACAGGCTGGCAGCAGCGTGCAAAGACCTCGCCGGGTCCAGCACAGCTTATGGCCGTGGCAGGGAGAAGGGGTGCCTGGGCCTGGTGTGCTCCACGCCTCTTCCCCGCCATGGCTGCGCTTGGCGAGCGGAAAAAAAAGCAGGGCAATGCCGGGCCCCTGCTTGCGGGGTGCTGGCATTGACCCCTCGTCCGCCAGGAAAAGGGGTGCAGCGCTCGGGTGCCGTGCCTGCTGCCGCGGGGGCTTGGCTGCATCCCCCGGTGGGTTAGGGTGGCCGTGCTCCCTTGGGCTGGCCTTGCCCCAACCCTTGCAAAACCCGAGCCTGTTGCTGCGTATCCCTTGATCCTGGCGTATCCCTTGATCCCGGTGAGCTTGCCATCAGTTGCTGCAGCGGGCAGGCGTTTGCACCCTGGCCCTGGGGGCTGCTCAGGGCGATGTCCTTCCCTGTTCAGAGCCCCCAAGCACTTGTGGGGCCCCATAAGGCATCTGCACATCAATGGGTTCCGGGGAGGGGGTGGTGTGTGCAGGGGGGAGCAGACCCTAATCCGGCCCATTCATCCCTCGGGCAGCTTTTGTTGAGCCTCCAGATGTTGCAGCCGAGGGCAGGGGCTCAATCTTGAGCTGCAGCAAGGCAGGCAGGCAGGGGTGTGATGCCGGGCAGAGGTTGGTGTTCTCTTGCTTTGTGGGGTCTTTGTCCGCCCCCCCGGGCACCTGGCTTTTTGGGAGCTCGAAGCAGGGCTCTCTGGAGAAGGGGCCTTTTGCCCCCACGTCAGGTGTGGGTGCAGGAGCAAGGTTCCCCCGGCACCCCCCCCCCGGTTGATCCAGCAGTGCGTGGGGAAGTGAGTTTCACCGAAGCATTTGGGATTTATTTTTTTTTTTTCCCCACCAAACTTCGTCAGCCTCCGGAGGCGGTGGGGCAGGGACCCACGCTCCCTCTCAAGAGCAGGGTCCGTTAACCAGCCTGTCACCGGCCACCCGGCTCGGGGAGGACCTCTCCGGCACAGCCTCTCTCCTCCCCTGGGAGCCCTTTGCCAGTGGGGTGGCAAGGGGCAAGGAACAGAGCTGGATTGAAGTCGCTCGGCGGGCTCCTTCCCGGGCTAAGGGGGGGTCCAGGTGCCCCAGCACGGACTGGGAGGGTGCTGGCTGGGAAAGGCTGTCACTGGAGAGGTGAAGGGTGTCCGTCTCACCGCTGCGCTCACTCCAGGCAGTGTCCCGGAGGGAGCGGGAGATGGGGGACGTCGTGCCTGGGGGGCTGTGGAGGCACCTGGGTGTGGGCTGTGGGGCTGCTGGTGATCCCACTCTCTCTGCTCCCCTGCCCCCTCGCAGGCTCTAGGATGCTGGGGCCAGCCAGGCTCGGGCTGCCCACCTGATCCTCGCCGCCCGCGTCCCGCCGGCACACCATGTTGCGCTCCTGGCGCGTGAAGCTGAAGCTGCTGCTCGCCACGGTGACCCTGGCCGTCCTCCTCTCCTGGCTCTACCTCTTCGTGGGCAGCCTCGAATGTGAGTGGGTCCTCCTTGGATCGAGGGACGGTCCGCCGCAGAGGGTGGGCAAGGGGAGGCCGCGGCCTTGGAGCGGTTGCTCTGCGGCCGTGCAAGTTGCTGCGGGTGTATCGGAGCGCTGCGTTTCCAGGGGCATCCCCGGAGATCGGAGCAGCGGAGCCGTGACGTTGGCTGGGCACGCGTGGGGTGCGCCGGGACCTCTCGGTTGCGCCTCTGCCCCACCAGCCACGTGGGTCGTTGCCGGCCGAGCTCTGCCTCGCCGTGCCCGTGGCATCCCCCGTGTCTCTCCCGCAGACGGCCGCTTCCTCCTCCTGCCGCCCTGCCTGGGCGAGCAGCCGAGCCGGGACGTGGAGCGGGAAGCGCTGGCTTCGCGGGTGCGCAGGGTGGAGGAGGAGAACCAGCAGCTTCGCCTGCAGCTCAGCCAGGTGCAGGCGGAAGGCAGCGATGGCAACCCGCAGTGGGGGACCTCCGCCGAGGATGGGGAACCCCCCGGGGGCGAGAGGAGCAACCGCACGGCCTGCCCTAAGCAGCGGACGGTGCACAAGTGTGAGGTGGGTGACGGCACCGGCGCGGTGGGTAGGAGATGTCGAATGGGAGGCCGGGACACTGGCTGAGCGTGGATGTCTGTGCAGCCCACCTGGTGCTGCTCACCCCATGTTCTGGCCGTGCTGGGGCCTCATCCGGGCTCTCTGTGGTGCTCAACGGGCCACAGCCGGTGGGTGAGAGTGCCTTGTTTCTCCAGAGAGGGAGGTCAGACAGGAGGAGCGCCGGCCGGCCTCCTGGTCCTCACTTCTGAGCCAGGGGACTCCCACCTCTGTCTGGGTCTCCTTCCCCAGGGGAAGAGCTGGGTTATGGAGCCTCTCCCCATAGCACAGCCCCAGGGAGTTGCTGACAGGGTCCTGGGGGGTGTGTGTGTGTGTGTCCCCAGTCTCAAAAAAGCACCATTTGTCTCTGGGCAGCTCCTGCACGTTGCGATTGTGTGCGCCGGGCACAACGCGAGCCGGGATGTGGTCACCCTGGTGAAATCCATCCTCTTCCACAGGTAATGGGGAGGTGCTGTGCCAGAGGCCCGCTGGTTTGGGGTTCCCAGATGAGCTGCTGCAGGCTGCAGGGGGGGCAGTGCTGCGGGAGGGGGGCTCTAGGGCCTCTCTCTGCCCCCAGCTCCGTGCCACTGCTGAGGCTTAGAGGGCCAGAGGGGAATTTTTTTCCCCCAGGCAGCTGGTTTGTCTCCATCTGCCCCCTCGGCTGGCATCTGTCCCCCAGCAGGGGTGGGAGGGATGGGAACCATGTTCTTTTCCTCCCACCGTGATGCTGAGTGCTGCTGCACTTGCCCTTGGCAGGAAAAATCCCCTCCACTTTCACTTCATCACGGACTCAGTGGCCCACCAGATCCTCCAGACGCTCTTCCAGTCCTGGATGGTGCCCTCCGTCCACGTCAGCTTCTACAACGCCGATGACTTGAAGGCAGGCGCTTGCCCCCCCTTTGCCCTGTCCCAACCTGGTGCTCAGAGGGCTGAGGGAAGCAACAGAGAGGGGCGAGCGGGACAGGGTTTATTATAACTCTTCTCCTGCTGGTCCGTCGCTCCCCTGCTCCCCTTTCTGGACTCGTTGCTTGTCCAGCTGAGAAGAGGGGCACAGGGTTGGTGCTGGAGGGATGGGGAGGCCCCTTGGGCTAGTGCTGCCCTCTGGAGCAGAGCTGGGTCACCCACCGAGCACTGAAACGCTGGGGTTCTGGTGGCTGGAGGAAAAGCCAGGCCAGGGTGAGAGCAAAAGAAAAGGTGATGCAGCCAGCGAGCACCCAAAGGGCCACACCGTGGCTGCCGGCAGTGCAGCTGGAGAAAATACGCTCCAGGCTCGGCTGGCTCCACGGCTCTGTTGTGCTCTTCTGCCGGCCTCCTCTGCGCAGGGTGTCGGGCACACACGGCCGTCCTGCCGGGGCAGGGGAAGGGCATGGCCGTGCCCAGCCCTGAGGCCATGTCGCTTTGCAGCCGGAGGTGTCGTGGATCCCCAACAAGCACTACTCCGGCATCTACGGGCTGATGAAGCTGACGCTTACCAAGGCGCTGCCCTCCAGCCTTTCCAAGGTCATCGTCTTGGACACCGACATCACCTTTGCCACCGACATCGCTGAGCTCTGGGCTGTCTTTGGGAAGTTTTCTGGTGAGGACGGGTGCCCCTGGGACCCACTGGGGTCCTGGCAGGACCCTGGGTGCTGGGCTCAGGGTGGCAGTCCTTGTCTGCCACAGCACCAGGGCGGTGGGTTTGCTTGGGCCCTCTGAACCTACAGCAAGACTGGCTGCATCCCCGTCCCTCTGTTTCCTCAGACAAGCAGGTGATTGGGCTGGTGGAGAACCAAAGCGACTGGTATTTGGGCAACCTGTGGAAAAACCACAAACCGTGGCCGGCCCTGGGACGCGGCTTCAACACGGGTGAGTGTGGGCTGCCGGGGTGGACCCTGCAGCCCGACGGCACGTCCAGCTGAGGCGTCACTCGGCACGGGGAGGCTGGGGAAGGCTGAGGTGAGGCAGGAGAGACTGGTGAGCACGAGGGGGCTGCTACAGCGTCCTGGGGTCGTGTGGGTGGGCGCAGAAGAAGCGGCACGTTCCAGGGGCCGAAGGCACGCAGGCTGCTGTGCTCCAGCTCTGTGATGGCTGGGTGCTCCCTGGGTGACCCAGTGCCCTCCTCCCCGGCACCCAGGGGTGATCCTGCTCCTGCTTGACCGCCTGCGTCGCCTGGGCTGGGAGCAGATGTGGCGGCTGACAGCGGAGCGGGAGCTCATGAGCATGCTCTCCACCTCGCTGGCCGATCAGGTAACGGTCCCTCCTCCACGGTGGTCGGCCCTTCTGCGTTCCCATAGCTCTGCTGGCACAGCAGGGGGGCCTTGCTGTCTTCCTCACCCACCTGTGCACTCGCCTTTCTCCCTCTTAGGACATCTTTAATGCGGTGATCAAGCAGGACCCAGCCCTGGTGTACCGGCTCCCCTGCTTCTGGAACGTGCAGCTCTCTGATCACACTCGCTCGGAGCAGTGCTACACCGAGGTCTCGGATCTCAAGGTGGGTGGGTTTGCTGCCTTTGAGGCTGGGGAAGGGCCCGAAGGACAGCACGTGCGGTGGAGGTCTGGGGGGGAGAGTCAGCATGGGGTCTGGGGGCTTGGGGAGCGCTGGGTGCCGCTGACTTCTCCGCCTCCGCGGGGTGACACACCACTGCCCTCAGGTGATCCACTGGAACTCGCCCAAGAAGCTGCGGGTGAAGAACAAGCACGTGGAGTTCTTTCGCAACCTCTACCTGACCTTCCTGGAGTACGACGGGAACCTGCTGCGCAGGGAGCTCTTTGGCTGTGCCAGTCTCCCCAGCCCACCCAGTGACCAGGTGAGGGCGATGGCGTCTCTGCCCCCGACCCCAGAGCGTGGGGTGGGTGGGCAGAGACCCCACGCAGCCCCCCCACACCCCCCAGCTCCCCGTGGGGCTCCCGCTCTCGCTCACCCTCACTGCGTCGCAGCTGCAGCAGGCGCTGGAGGAGTTGGACGAGGACGATCCCTGCTACGATTTCCGCCGGCAGCACCTCACGCAGCACCGCGTCCACCTGTTCTTCCTGCAGTACGAGTTCCTGGCCCTTCCGAACCCCACCGATGTCACCCTCGTGGCCCAGCTCTCCATGGACAGGTACTTGCTGGTGGGGCTGGTGGGACATCGGATCGACAGCTTGGGAGCTACCAGAGATCTCGAAACATGGGTTCCTCACCCTCGCACCAGTGCTTTGCAGGGAGGAGCAGCACCCCAAGCCGGGAGCAGCGATTCCTCCTGCTCTCCCCACCCCGAACTGGGCTCGCCCGGCTGGCGTGTGGCTCGCTGGCGGGCACCCAGTGCTGGGTTGGGCCAAGCTGCCACGGGGCAGGTCTCCTGCCCACGCGGTGCTCCTCCGCTTCCACAGGTTACAGATGTTGGAGGCCATCTGCAAACACTGGGCAGGCCCCATCAGCCTGGCGCTGTACATGTCGGACGCGGAGGCTCAGCAGTTCCTGCGCTACGCCCAGGCCTCGGAGGTGCTGAGCGCCCGCCGCAACGTCGCCTACCACATAGTCTACAAGGAAGGGCAGTTCTACCCCATCAACCTCCTGCGCAACGTGGCCTTGGCCAACACGCAGACGCCATACGTCTTTCTGACGGACATTGACTTCCTGCCTATGTATGGCCTCTACGATTACCTCAGGTAAGGCTTTCTCCGGCTGGCTCTTGCTCAGCCTGCCAGGCTCCCCAAGCACAGGGGCTTGCAGAAAACGCCGTGGGCAGCAGTTCTCAACACGCAGAAACTGTTTCCTTTGCGTTCAACCTCGGGATCCTGCCCTTGCTTTTGTCAGACGCCAGCTGAGGAGGAAGCAGCCACGGCTGTGAGGGCTGCCTTGTTCCTCCTGCCCCTGTATGGCACCAGCATCTAAAACAAAGCGTCTAAACCCATTAATACCCTTCTGGGCAGGCCTGAGGGGCTGAGGAAGGAGGCTGCGGCCACGGCTGACAGCCAGGGAGACCTCACCCCCCTCCTACCACTGTAGGAACTCCATCCAGCAGCTGGAGCTGCCCCAGAGGAAGGCAGCTCTCATCGTGCCGGCATTCGAGACCCTGCACTACCGCTTGACCTTCCCCAAATCCAAAGCAGAGCTGCTCTCCATGCTGGACATGGGCTCCCTCTACACCTTCAGGTAGGGACCGGAGCTGCTCTGCTGTCCCGACGGGGCTGTCAGACCCAGCAGAAGCCCGTTTTGTACCCCGGTGCCTTGGGGCTGTGGGGCAGCCGGTCGAGAGGATCCCCTACGTCCTCTGTCTGCCTCGGGGAGCTGCCAGCTCCCCCCAGTCTCCCATTTCCATCCCTCCCTGTAGGTACCACGTGTGGCCAAAAGGCCATGCCCCAACTGACTATGCCAAGTGGCGGACGGCCACCGTGCCGTACCGCGTGGCGTGGCAGCCAGACTTCGAGCCTTACGTTGTAGTGAGGCGAGACTGCCCCAAGTACGACCAGAGGTTCGTGGGCTTCGGCTGGAACAAGGTGTCCCACATCATGGAGCTGGATGCGCAGGTGGGTGAGGGACTGCTCCTGGCACCACGGAGGCGCTGGGTGTTGTGTGTGTGGGGGGGGTCTTGGCCAGGCAGCGATGTCTTGGTACCACCAAGCCGATGCTGCCAGTAAGGGCCGCTGCTCTGCCCCCAGGAGTACGAGCTGCTGGTCCTGCCCAACGCCTTCATGATCCACATGCCCCATGCCCCCAGCTTCGACATCTCCAAGTTCCGCCTGAGCGCAGGGTACCGGGGCTGCCTCCAGACGCTGCGGGAGGAATTCCACCAAGACCTGTCGCGGCGGTACGGGGCCGCCGCGCTCAAGTACCTCACCGCCGAGAGGAGCCTGTGACGCCCGGGGACAGTGGGCGTGGGGCGCTAGCCCACCGCCGCAGCCTGGCCTGAGGGAACCGAGCCGGCAGCACGACTTCTCCAGCCCGGCAAAGGGATGCCCTTAGAGAAGATGGAAGATGCCAGCTGCGAGAACAGGCGGTGCCTGCGGGTCGAGCTGCTGTGGCGTGGCCAAGCGGTTTTTTTGGAGCAGCGGTGTTCCTGTGTTACAGGGAAACCTTCCCATGGCGGGGACCAGGGGTCGGGTCTCCTCCCTCCCCTGTTTTAGGTTTTAGCAGATGTGCATTCTCAGCCTTCGTTAGCTCACCTCACCTTGAGGCTTGGCTCCTTGAGAGGTCTGGGAGCTGTACCTTACCCTGCTCTGCCTCTGCTCCATGGTCCCATGTCCCAGTCCTCTGCACGCCCCTCGGGGGCTTTGGTGAGCAGATGTAGACGAGGATGTAGAGCATCCTTTTGCATCCTTTGTGGAGCAGGTTCAGAGAACACCCTGGGAGGTGGGGCCGGGGAGCACCAGGAATTGCGGAGACCCGCTTCAAGCCTGGATAGAGGCTGGCTGGTTAACAGGGCGAACTGGTGGTACTCCCCATCCGTACGGATGCAAAGTCTCCAGTGGGGTTGGCCCAGGACTGGTGGTATGGGAGTCACCCAGAGCAGGACAGGCTGTCTGCTGTCCCAAAGCAGCGAGCTTCTAGAACAGGCTAGAAGCAACCATGCCCGTGACAGGCCCCGTCCTGGGGCTGGCAGTGCCCCGCAGGGCAGGGCTGCGAACCATCGCCATGGGCAAAACAGCAGCTGCGTGGGCCAGCGCACGCTTGGAGAAAATTCGTGGCAGGGGACCACCCTGCTCCTCCCCAGCTCTTGGCAGCTCAGACGTTGCCATCGACAATCAGGGATGTGGTTGACACTGGACAAGACCGTAGCTGAGCACTGTGGCGGGATCCCCGTGCCGGGAGCAGCTTGGCCGGGCGCTGTTCCACTGCTAGCACACACTGGAGCACAGAGGATGCATTGCTTTCCTCACGCTATTTAAATTATTTAATACTTTCTCATAAGAATTAAATGATTAGGGTGTCTGGGGTGGGGGTTTTTTGGTGTTTTTTTTTTAATCCTTTCTTCCTCCCAGATGATTTTGCTGGTGGCCCTGGAGGCTCTCCAGGCCACCTGCTGCTGCAGTCACCGCTGTTCTCTCCTTAGCATTACTCTGGGCTGCAGGAGCCAGCTCTTTGCAGGTGTGAGGATTTCCGTCCATGGTGGGAGCGGCTAGGAGGAGCCATACAAAGCGCGGGGTATGGAAAGGGCACAAGCGCCTCTTGCTTATTCTCTCTTTTTAATTTAATTTTTAAATTAAAGCTTTTTTATTCTTTTTCACATCCTTGTTAGAACTGCCTGGTTATTAATTTTTTCTGCTGGGAGCCTGCACATGTCCGCTGGGGGGAAGGCAGGGGTAGCCTGAGCCTCAGCTGGGGAAAAGCAGAGCAAGCCCAGCGATGCCTGGCGCGTTTGAAGCCTTTTCCCTTTCTGGCTGGCACAGCGGGAGGGTTGGGGAGCAGGGAGCAATAGCAGGCAAAAGAAACGCCCGTGGCACCAAGCGGCAGGCGCACCGGTCCCCTGCCAGCTCCGAAATGGCTGGCGGTCACTGACTGCAGTGAGATCAAGTCTGCCGATTCCTGGCGCCGCAGCGGGGCTGGCAACACGGGTAGGCACCATTTAAATGGAGCCTGTGGCTTCATGGCTTAGGCATGTAGTCAGTTTAATCACACCCAAGTAGAAGAGATGCGGTTTCTTCTTCTGGAGGTGCTGCGGCTCATCCCCGAGACCAGCGCGAACAGCCTTGGCTTTACAAGACTGTTGGGACTAAAAAAACTGGCTCTTGGGCCACATGAGCCGCCAGCCTCGCATGTGGGGGGAGCGGGGAGGCTGAGGGGGTTATGCCAGGAGCGAGTTGTCGAGGCTTTATTTGGGAAAGGGCTGGGAAAACATTGCTAATCACTGTGAAACCAGGCGCACCTCGACCCGACCAGTCCCTAGCAGACAGCTTTCATTTACTACAGCCAAAGCTCGCCGATATCGCTCTGCTGCCGCACTAAGAGACAAGACAGGTTTAGATCAGATCTAGACAGTAGTTTAGCCTGCTCTCTGCTAGAGACGTGGTGGTAGCACAGTGCTGGGATGGGGCAGCCTCTCCTGGGCGTTTCTTTGATGGCTAGGTGGCTACGGAAATGCTGGCTCTGCAGGTTTTTTGGAAGGTGTGCTGCTATCCTGCAGCAGGAGGAGTGTGTGCCATCGTTTTCAGATAACGCTTCCCAGCCTAGCCAGTCCTTAACCCAAAATGTGCCTACAAGGGTGTAGGTACCTGGATAAACCCAGCTCGGTGTTGGTCTCTATGTGCCCTCTGCCGGGCAGCATCAGCTGGAGGCAACCACTCAGTCAGAGCCCGTGGAGATTTTCTTTAGAGCTAAAATTCATTTCTACTAACGCAGCACCCTTCTCCCTGCCAAGAAAGCAAGCCTCGAGCCGGAGCGTGCCGCAGCCATCACGCAGAGCCACGGCTCAGAGACCCCTCCCGGGGCTGGGGACTTTCTATGGGCACCGCGCCATCCCCTGTGCCTGTGGGACCCGCTGTCCCCACCTGGTACATATGGCTAAGGAGACAAGAGATTTTATTGTGTTTTATTTAGTAAAATGTTAAAATAAATAAATACAAATTGATCAGATGCTCTGTACCCCCTCCCCCACCCCAACTTTAATTTGCTAAAATCTAAACACATTTGTACCAAAACTGAAACCACAAGGGACTTGAAGGCAGCAAAGAGACTGCAGATCACTATGAGCATCAGGCTAAAAAAAATAGAGATATTTAAAAAACCCAAACCAGCTCACAAGTCGGTGTTCTCATGACGTGAATCTGTGACAACAGAGCAGTACCAGTCAGAAAGGGCATTTTACACCAGGGCCTGTAAGGACGGGAGATTGACGGGGAGAGGGGCAGCACAGGCGGCACCGGCTCATGGAGGGCAGAGCCATGGCTTTGCCGTGCGGAAACCCAGTGCCGGGACAGAAGCTGCCGCCGTCCCCGCACAGCACCAGACCTGCGGCCGCAGGGGGCTGTGCCGCCAGAACTGGGGGCTGTTCATCAAGAGCACCTGGAGGAGTCGGGCAGGCTGGGGAGGGACCGGGGCTTGGACACGGCACCCTTCAGCATCAGCTCCTGGTCCGACCCCAAGCCAGGACTCCCACTTTACAGCTTGGTTTCGGGTGAAATGCTGGGGTGGGGGAGAACGGGACGAAGCACGGCACATAGGCGGGGCGGTGGTATCAACAAGTCTACTGAGATGGTGCTGGCACGATCGCAGGAACATGAAGCTGTGATCGAGGCCTGAGTATTTTCTCTATACAAGCAGAGCTGCCTTCACAACCCGCCTGCCCTCAGCTGTGGACGACACGGTGGGTGTTTGCAGATTAGAGCCAGTCAGCTCCCAAAAGACAAAACACGGCACGGGAAACCACCCCACTGCCGCACCAGACCTCCCAGGCAAGCAGCAGCTCACCACCACTTCTCTGCACCATGGGCTCCACTGCTGTTGACGTGGCAGAGTTGTTTCCTTCCTCCGCAGGAGCCTGAACAGGTTGGCGCTAGCAGTTTCCCCCCACCGGTTACCTCGCTTAATCTTTGCTTAATGGAGTTTGCAACCCGTGCTTCGCTTCCGTGGGGCACCCAAGACGCCCCTGCCAGCCTAAGAGGGTGCTTGGGGGGGTCCTGCAGCTGTAACCAGAGCGAAGCAGCTCGTGGGACACAACTGCCTGTTGGCTCTGGTTGCGTGGGGCTGCCGGGGAGCTGCCTGAGCCTCAGGGGCTTATGCGGTAGCGAAAACCCTCCTTAAGGAGGGTCTTGGCTGCCTGTCATATATGGCACCAGGAACGATTCGGAGATAACGTACCTTCTGGAAGGGAGAGCTGACGAGTAAGGCGCTACTCCTGGCTCTAGAGTCAATCACTGTTTTGATGCCAATGATAATTAAAGAAACGTATGAGACTATGATTAGAAATTACACAGTAGCCCAGAACAAGCAGAAACACGCAGCCTCCTGCTGCACCCAGCACGGAGCGTGGCTGTACCTCTTCTTTCAACAGTGCCTGCTCCCTGTGCCCGCAGCCCATGAAAAACAGCTCTCGCAGTGTCAGAACTGCCAGTACCCGCTTTACGGAGGGGAATGCGAGGCACGGAGGCATTTCTTTCTTTCTCTTTTAAATAAGTGCCCTTCTCCCCTCAATTTCGGCATGCTCCACCTCAGAGGCCAAGATCTGGGGAACGAGCAAGGGGAACCCCTGCCCTTGCTTGCACGTGCACAGCCTCCTCCCTGTGCTGCTGCAGTATCAACCCTCAGCGCTGGGGATCCAAAATCAAGGGCGGCCACCGAACGCAGCCCCAGGAGCTGGCCTGTGCCACTGCGGGATCTGCATAAGCCACTGCCCCCCTTCCCCACCTGAGCTATGCCCCCAAAGCCATTCTGGTTGCTGACTAAGAAAAGGGCTTTCTCGAAGCTCGGAGGCAACAGTACTTCATTTCTTTTCCAACAACACAGATAAAAGGCGGCAGGTGACAAAGGGGCAGGAATTGGTCGAGGTCTACATTTGCCAGTGTAAATTTAGGACAAAGAAAAAAGATGCAAATTCCCCAGGTGGTGAAAACACTGCTGAGCGCCAGCAGACCGATATTGCTCGCTGCTGCTGCCCTTCCGTGCCACCTCTCCACCCGGGACAGACAGAGCCAAGCTTTCAAGGCTTTTGAGTTCCCCAGGCACTCCTGATAGTAAGCATGCCCTTAAGCACTTCTTCCTTCCTAGATGGGCACTGGGCTGAGTTTCTCTGTCTGAAGCATTTGACACCTGCTTGGATACTACAGAGTGAAGAACAGACACAGAGCTTACTCCCTCCTAACACAGGAGAGCTAGGACAGCCGGTGTCCCAGGAGGGTGCCCCATGGGCTGCTGCTTAATGTAGCCTTGATGCAGGCCCTCAGCTCCTGAAGGGTTATCTTAAACTTACCACATGCCCCTGTCTAGCTGTACTGGTGAAGTGCCCCTTTGCATGTGTCCCTAAAGAAAACAGGGAGGCATTGCTGCACAGAGGGGTTTTGGCACAGAACTGCCAGATGTGACAGCTCAGAGCGCAGGAATCTTGCACGGATACTCCAAGAGATGGCCGAGAAGTATGTGAGTCACAGGTCCTGCCCGGCATCGTATCCTCCACTCGGGACCTGCGTAAGCTGACACTGGTTTCAAGTAGGCTGATCGTGACACTTGAACTAGGAAGGTGCAACCACACTGGCAGAGCTGAACCTTTAGCTAGTCTCGGGAGTATTTCTAGCAAGATTTTTAATTAATGCGGTCCAGATTAGAGCAGGCTCCAGCTGCCCCAAGGTCTGCTTCATCTGCCTTATCCCATATTGTAGCACAGAAGTCAAATAAGGCTCTCATCGGGACGGCATCACTCGGCACCAGAAGCAGAGTTAGGGATGACTTAGTGCCCGCTTCCTTCCCCATCTGCAGCTGAGCAGCTCTTCTCTCCCACCGCACTTGGTCCTTTTGGAATACAGATCAACCCAAGTCAGGAATCAAGGTAGGATAAAGAGCCTTTTTGCCCTAGTCTTTCCACTGAACTTTCAAACCCTGTAACTGCAGGAATACCTGTCTCGTCACAACAGAGCCCTATTTCACTCCTGGGTTTTTCCTACCCTCACTTTCTCTCCTTCTCCTCTCTTTCCATTTCTTTTCTCTGCTCTGCTTTATACCATGTAATCTTCATTTCCTTTGCTCCTCCTGCTTCCTCTCTTCCTTTGCCCCGTCTCCAGCTCTGTACCCCTTCTCACTGCCCTTGCTTCTCAAAAGAGGCTTCTGTCCTTTCCTTTGTCCTTGCAGCACCCATCTCTGGCCTGGGGAGATGAGAAGCCCCAGCCTGGCTGTTCTCATGCGATACACTCCAGGGCCTTGCACAGCACAGCGATTTTCACAGCTCGTGGCCGATTTTTCACCGATGCTCTTGGCAAGCCTGTTTTCTGTTCGCTACTCAGGTAGTTTAGTAATACTGACAGGGGATACAGACAGACCCTCACACAGGTAAGGTCTTGGTTTTCTGAAACAAGCCCACATCTTAAACTAACCTCTAGGAGAGGCGTTTGTCTTTTCATGGGTCTGTAATTACCAAGCTTACCAGGGCATGGTATAAATAATTTTCTTTATTGGCAAGTTTCAACTATGTGCTCAGCCTATACAAGACACAATGATGCAGAAAGTTCTTGTCCCAGATAAAAGATAAACATGGGGGAAATGGGAGCTAAAGGTAAAGGATATAGTCATATTTTTCAAGTATTACATTCCATTCTGTAGGTGTTACAAACAGGACTGAGGCTTAAAGAGGGATCTGAGTAAGACGGCAATAACCTGGAGACAAGATGTCTGCAGCTCTTGTGTTTTCCTGATCCCACCTGATTTTTAGGGCATTCCCTGGTCCAGGTCTGACCACTGAAAACAAGGATCCAACAGTGTGTCGCTGCGAGGCTCGCTCGCATCCCCTCAGAGACCAGTACCTAGCTGGCTGTTGGAAGGGTTCTTCGGAGACCTTTTGCCTTCTGAATGCCAGAAACTACAAAATCCACATAGTGCTTGGGAATGGCCTTTGCTGAGGTAGTTTGTTGGCCAGGCAAGCCTAAACGCCAAATGAAATTAGCTGCACGACAAAACATCTTCCTCTTTCTCCAGGTTCCTGACTCTTCTTCTACACACTTGTCAGAAAACTGTCTGCAGTAACCCAGCAAGGTTGAACTTGCTCTGGATCTTCAGAATTCCCAAGGGAGGACAAATGGAGGTGAAGCAAGGTCAAAACAGTTCTGAAAAGACACAACAAATTCTGCCCAAAGGGGCATGGTCCACAAGGAAGTGTAATATCGGTATTTCAGTGGTTATCTGAGCAGCTCACTGAGAGAGGCCCTCAGTAAAAGAGTGAACTGTGGTTTGACATCAGAATTGGTATTTTAAAAACATGTTTCATTAAAAAAACATGTATTCATCATTAGTGCTTCACAAGCAAAGAGGGCAGGGTGCAACCCAGCTGGGGGAAAAAAGCAAGAGAAGCATGTGCACTGCAAATTCAGAAATATTTTCCACTGTATCTACACGGGAAAGAAATTTCAGAGTTTACTCCCTGTATTGTGGGCTGCTACAGCCTGGTGGGGCTAAGAGGGAGATTTCACTCTGGGTCCTCCTGAATGCTGATCAAGCTGCTTTTCAGGGCTGTCTCTGCAACAGTACAGGGAAGAAGATAATTTGAAGCCAAGGAGGTCAGAATTAGGGTTCACATTTCCAGACAGCAGGAATACACATTTGCTCTCTTAAGCCTCGTCAGCTAGGAAGGATAAAATACAATATTGTTCTTCCTACCAACCACAAAACCAACAGATCTGCCCTTAAAATTATCACCTCTTTAACTTCTAGGTTAGCGGCTTTTAGTTCATATCCCCACCAACAGAAACTTGCTTGCAACAAAGAACAAAGTCCTTGTTTTGCTCATGCAAACCATTAGTTCATCCTACCAACATGGTAACTCCTGGCTAATGATGTCCTCCAAGAATCATCCATGCTACTCACCCTACTTGCCAATCTTCCCTAGAAGTATTGCTTTTACTGCGTTTTGTACAGCACTAAAACCACCACTGGCTCTAAACGAAGATAATGAGAATATTAATGATAATACTAATTCTTCTAGCCAGGTCACACCCTCACTTTCCCACTCTGACCACAACACACCTTTCCAGCTGTTTAAAGAACAGATTGCAAGGAGGAGGGAAAAAACTACTTCTGCAATGCTTACTCTGTTTCTGAGCAAAGAAGCAGGGTGACTTCTTAAAGCCCTTAGCGCTGGGCTGAGAGCCAGGGCTGTCTCTGATGTGAGCCTCCTCTGTGGTCTCATCTCCTCCTTTATAACTGAGATTTAAAAGCCACTTATTTCCCATCAATGACAAGCAATGACATAAGAATTAGTTAATATCTTGATGGTGGTTTGGAAATACAAAACGCCAGTCATTATGACAGCTTCCCAAAGAGCAGAAGTTTTAGTACAAACTCACCCTCTCTCAAATATTACATGAGAAAAAAACCAAACCAGTCCAAACCCAGAAGACAAACTTGAGCTTCTAAGCTGTCAGAGTTTAAATTTCTCCCTTGATTGTAAACTCTTAGAGCAGCTAGAAAAACATTTTCCTCTGTGTTTAGCAAATGCCAATTCCCCTTCCACCCTATTGTCGCTAATTGGGCAGAGATAACCCCAATTTACTTGTGTCTACGTAGCAGCATCATTGCCAGTGTCAGTGCAGCCCTGGGAATGCTCCTTGCCTATTGACTGATACTGCTGCAGAGCCAGGAGGGAAAGCATCCAAACGGGATCAGCGCGCGAGAGAGAAAACTACCTAGCAGCATCGAAAAGTCTAAGTTAAGATCATTTCTCTGCCAGGTAATGATTAATTAAAGGCGTCCTTTTACAGTCCGGAATACAAATGCTGTAAGAAAAGGGACATAAAAGTCTATACTTATCTACTCAGATTCTGGAGACAAGCAGATGCCTCAGAAAAGCAGCAATAGCTGTTTTAACATCTCCTGGCTGGTTAACTGCACTCAAATTTAAATACGGCTACCAGTGAATTTCACTTCCATCCCCTCCTGAATTGGCAAAGAAAACAGAAGGACTATTGAGTCTTCAGGCACAGCTTGCTACCCCCAAATAGTGCAGTGCTTCCAAGAGAGCTCAGAAGATAATACCAGAAATAAGAACATGAGAACCATGAAGACTCAGCGCACCTATCCCTAGAGACTGTCTCTTACCAGGAATGTACTTGATGCTTCAGAAGATGATGTTAAGAATTACCCAAGTGGCCAACTACAGAACGACCTGGCCAAAAAGACAGTTTCTCCTGAGTATCTGGCCGTTAGCTGCTGGCTCATATTCTAAAGAAAGAGGCTCATGTTCAGTTTGTTTTTTCTCTTCATCCCTTGAAATACATAGTCCTTTGTTTAAGTACTATGGGTTGCTGGCACAGTGCTGCCCTATGGTAATGATCCCCACTGGTAACTGGGTTGATGGAAGGACATTTCAGTTTGACCAGTTTTGACATGGTCTGCCCAGCTGTCTCCTTGCCACTTGTGCTAACTTATCCTTCCAGCTCTGCTAGTTCCAGAACAGAACTCAAACATCACAAGACAGAGTCGAGGTTATCACAGGTTCAGCTGAGAAGTGCACGTAAGAGTCACTTTCCCATCTACAGACAAAATGTGAGAACTCGGGATATCAGTTCTGAGCTCAGAGCTGAAAATAGTGCACACGCCTACAGAAGGAATAAAAGTCCTTAAAGGGCAGAAGGGCAACCTAAAGGAGAGGGAAGCAAACAGCTCCAAGAATCCCACAGAAGCATACTTGGCTGTAGCAGCAAAGAGACTCTCTCAGGCTATGTAGTGTCTGGAGTATTCACTTCTTGCTCAGAAATGCATCCTTGAAATCCAAACCTTTTCTATCTTCCACTAGAAACAGCTGAGCAGGTCTGCCTCGCCACCCAACGCATGCTCTCAAGGGCACCGCACCAGGGACTCTGCCTCACATTGTGTGTAGTGGCTCAACTCTGCTCCCACTGGAAATAAAGGGAGTTTTCCCAGTACTTCCAGTAGAAACGGGGTTTGCCCAAAAGTTTATATGCAGTAGTGAAACTAGGCAGCTCTGGGACACAACCCTGCATGACCAGAATCAGCACTCTAAACTGAGACAGACCCCACAATAATAGGAAGCACAAGGCAAGCTTTGCTATCTAGAGTGAAAAGATTATACATAAGAGATGAACTTCTTAAACAAGAGGATGTAACAGAAGGCGATTTCAGCCTAACCAACTCACTTTCATTCTCAAGCTCTAATCAGTCTGTATCACAAAACTATAAAAGCCTTAAACAAGCACGCTGCCAATTGCTTCTCTCTGGGTTACGAATACATGAAAGAATGGGGGAGATATGGTAACAGCAGAGACAAGCCTGGCAGATCCTCCAGGTGGGGTGAGATCCAGCACTGTAGGATTTGATTCTCTTTAGAGTTTAGCCAGTAGCACGTATGGTATAATCTATGGAAACTGTCCCATTGGATTTTAAAACACAAACACAGCAGAATGTCATCATAAATAAGCAAAGTCTGTGTTAAAAAATTCTAAGTACACAGCATTTTCTCCAGTTCTGACACCTTTTTAATAGAAATCACTTGTTTAGGAAACAAATAGCACTTTTGTAATTTTTTTTTTTTTACAATGTTTCTTACCTTGATCTTATTTTAAGTAACACTAGGAAGACCTCAATATCTTTTATTTTCCTTTTTAATTTAAAAAAGTTGTTTTTTTTTTCCCCCAGATACAAAGATTTTGCCCTTGCATAAAAAAACAGTGCCCAAAACGATGACACAAGGACTCACAAAGACTCACTGTATCTCACTGACACTATTACTTCTAATCTATACCATGCAAGGTCCCATCTACCTCTTTAATTAGACTGTCAGCCTGAAAAACAGCTTTTCTATTCCTTATTTAGTTCTTGTTACCAAAAGAAGAGAAAGGAAGTGAAAGAAAAGGACATTTCTCTGTTCAGTTCACACATCTGGGTCATGTGCTACTTTGTTCAGGATACCTTTGTTGTTTATAAATATAGAAAAGGGTTGGAATCTCATTTTCAAGTAATCAATGCACATTTTCTCTTGGGACACCTCCGTCCAATGCTCCAAGCTGACCCTGGATTCTGGCCCTCTATTTTCCCATTCCCAACATAGGCTTTCTGGATGAGTGTGAGGACCCAAACCAATTCTGCAAAGCATGTCTGTTGTTTAATGTGAAGAAACAGGATTAACCCAAAGCTGTTGGGACAGTAGATACTCAGCCTGTACATGTGCTGGTTACTCAGTGAAAAGTCCATCTCCTTTCCTTTTGTACATCTCCTGTCTAAACAATAGTAAATACTGCTTATTTGATAGACTTGTCCCTTCTGGGCACTGGGATTTGATAATTTATATTTCTGGTTTTTTGGTTTAATAGTACTGAGAGTTTAGAAACAGGAAAAGCCCACAGGCTCTTTGGACTTGTTTTTGTTTTCCCCTAGCTAAACAAACTGTTCTGCAAATAAGGATTTGAAACCTGCTCTCCTCCCTCATCCCTGCTCCTCACCCCAAACAAAAATAAAACAAACCTATAGTGGCTGTGGAGGCTGCTGCAGGCACACACTGGTGTAAAATATAGAGAGAGTAAATATATTATTTCACTTGGCATGGTGCTGGCAAAGAACCCCCAGCTGGCACTATTCATGTAACATGATCCAAACTTTGCATGTACACACAGAATAAGAAGGATCAATTGGCAAACTCCGGTGCCGCCTGGCACAAGCATCTTCACGCTCTCTCTGGAACCAAAGAACTAAAGAATTCTGCACTTTCCAGAAGAAATCCGGTTTTGCTTTTCTAGAGTTTCATTATTTTGCTCTTCCTCCTCGCCGCCACCTCCCTTGGCTCCTTCTTAACTTCACTGTGTTATTTAGTCTCATCGCCCTTGTTACAGTTCACCATGCAGCTCTGGGAAGGGGAGGGGGCTAAGGTGGAGGTGGCAGCATTAGTATTGTTAGTGGAGTCCATGCCATTGGAGATGGCTACTGAATTGACCTCAGAGTTTATGGGTTTTGAAAGGTCGATGCCTTGGATGAGGCGGATCAGCTGTTTTACCTTCTCCAAGGAGCTGTGCATCTCCTTCTGTTTTGCAAGGATGGTATTCTTCATTTCCATGCATTTCTGCAGCAAAACAGAAAAGCAGTAATAAGTTCAAGCTTATGAATTAAAGAAGGTAAGAGAAGGAATATGATGTTCACAGATCTAAATATAAATACGCAGAAAAGGCTGCAACTACAATTTCACTTTCCCAGCCTAGAAGAAAAAAGAGTCTCAGGGCTGTGTTCACAGGAGAATTCGTATTTGCAGGCCGAGGAATTAAATTGCCAGTACGTACCTGTCACCTGGTATGGCCCCCTTTCATCTCAAGGTGTTTTGCAAATGAACACAGACAGTTCCATCCTTTTGTGTTCCTTTTGAAGGGAAACTTCCAAGTATATGTTCTTCTTATTTTTTCTATTAGTATTGCATTGCTGAAATTTCTTTAGCTCAGATCTGCAGACTCAGGCATCCTACTGCAGCTGACTGCTGACAGTGTGTGTGCATGCCACTAAAGGGATACAGCCTTTGCTTTCACATATATTTTAGCAGGAACATCACTTCCTTCTCTCAATAAATAAAGGGGTACTTGAAAAGAAAAACAAGCCCTTCTTGACTTGAAAATCTTATTTTGTGGCCACTTCTTTCTCTTAGAAGCAAAAGTAACCTAGCTAGCTCATCAGATGAGTCAGCGTAAAATAACTGTAAAAAAAGTCCACAAATGATGTTTCAAGGGTGAAAAACTGGTTATATCTACATTTGAAACTCTCAAAAAGGAGATGGTAGCTATGTCTGTAACACTGAGGTTCTTACATGAAGATGGCAACCTTCCTACATTTCTTAAACCTTTTATCCACGCTGATCTCCAGACACTGTTGGTTTCAGCTTTACTGTTTTCACACACAGCTCATAGCATCATAAGAACACCACAATATTTAGACCTAATGTGTCTTTTTTCGACAGTTCCAATGAAAGCATAAAAAAATGACTCGATCATAGAAAATAAACCATTCTCCTTACCTACTGTCAATCCCTCACATTAAGGGCTTGCATCTGCCTGGGTACATCACTGAGAAACAGTGTTAGTGCTCTAGTGGTGCTCAGGTCATGCCCAGCTACTGCTAACCTGAAGATGACAGTCTCTAGAACTGCTAACCAGCACCTCTCACCACTTGTTTTCTCCCAGTTTATTTGTACGGTCAGCATTTAGGGGTCTATAAACACAGGACATTTACTTTTGTTCTAATAGGTAAAGACAGGCAGACCAGAAAGTGCATCTGTATTTAAAAAGAAAAGCCTGTACTTATGTATCCAGCCTTACAGATGCTGCCACATAAGAGATTACAGTATTTTTAATTCTGTGACACTGACTAGGGATACGCTAAGTGAGGGGCTCAAACTTTACACTGGCAACTCAAGAGCCTGATTTGCATCGAGCAAATCAATATGTATGCTCCAATTACTGCGATAAACTAAGGTGGAAACTACAGTTTCTGGTTCCAAGTATGACATTGTCTGATTAATATTATGCAGTGTCCAGCTGCTGACTGCCAAGGCAACATGTCAAAAGCCTGAGAGTCAGTCATGAGTGAACGGTCACTTTTGTGTTAGGAAGGTCTGCAAAGTGCACCAGGACTGTAACTCTTAATATACACACAGGCCCAACCATTCTTATTTAAGTTAGCCACCAGGGAATTGGACTTAATCTACTGCCCACAGACAACAATGCTCTGGGTCATGTTTGTTACCTGCCGATATTATAGGTCACTGTATATCTACAACGTATGGTCAGCATGGATCATGTATAAGTGACTCAATGTAAGTATACGTTGCCTGTATTTCATTCCTGCTCCCCAAAGTCCTAAAAAGCAAATGAAAGTGCTCACTCAACTCTCAGTAAATCCAGTGGACCACAGGTCTTGTACATGGACTCACTCTACACTTTTCTCTCTGCATTCTGGCACCAGAACACAGGTGCAGATTTATTTGCGAGGGCAGTACTCACCGTTATAGAATTGCTGAGCTGTTTGACCTTCTGCTCTAGTTGTTCTCTTTCCTGTTTTAAATCTGAACTCCATTTAAGTAGTTTCTGTTTTTCCTCTTCTTTTGCTGCAAAACAGAATATTAATCAGACTATTTAAAATGTTCCTGTTACAACAGTAGATAGAGGATCTAAACTGCTTCATATAAAGATGGTAATTGTGTTTCAAGTCAATTTAACAACTTGTGCACTAAATCACGCCCAAAATTTCACCTACATACACAAGCATCACAGAAGGTTTAACAAATATTTAAACTGCTATTTTCACTTCACTAGTGATTAAGGTTCTTCCCCTTTAATTTCCTTTTGCAAAGCAAGTACCATTCTATCCCATTCCCAAAATAACATCTTCCATTATTGAAAGTGAAACAGAAGTGTTGTTCTCCGTTTTCCTACCTGCTTTATACGCAATATATGAATGAACAATTGCTAAAGTTCCTGGCCATGGGATTGCTTCTTCCTTCTTTAGCATCTGAAAGAAAAGCATTTAGAGATTTAGATGGTACACAATCCACCTCTAAGAAAGCAAAAAGGAAAGAGAGAAAGAGGGAAAGACTGAGGATTTTCTTTTATGGCTATCATTAGCCTCAGCCCTGTTAACAAGAAGCTTCACAGACCTGTTCTGAGATTTAACAGAGAGAATTATTCACAACTGTATTGTGGCTCCCGCAAAGCAGGCCTCTTTCTTACAAATGTCAGCATTTTCTCAAATTCCCTCCATAGCCACAAATAAAGTCTACTAATGAAACTGAACAACTTAAAAGAGGAATGAAAGGATAATATACCTGAACTCAAACTTGCCAGGAGACATAAACGTTATTTCATGGTTCAGACAAATTGCTGATCTTAGTTGTTCTGGGATAAAAGTTTTTGTGGCACAGAACAGTCTCCACATCATACATTCAAACATCACACTTCCTGGCTAGTAAAACATGAAACTATCCTATCTCCCCTTCTTATCAGAATCATCTTAATAGAGTTGTCAAACCCTCTTTATAAGGGTAAGCACCATTTATATCTTTCAGATCCTTCCTATGTATTCCTTCCTAACAAAATTTATTTTGAGAGGAAAGGCAAGTATTTTTAATAAATAAATCAGAGGTGTGTCTCAGAAGATAGAGGACTTGGTCACTTTACAGTGAAATTACTTGGATCCCCCTCCCCCCCCCCCCCCCGCAATTTTGTGGAAACCTATCACAGAAATAGGAAGAAGAGGGATAAGGTGACAGTAGGCAAGAGCAGGAATAGGGAAGTGATAGCACTCCCTCCTCTCTCGTAACCACTGACCAAGTCACTTGAGTTTTTCATTTTCATTCTTTTGAACAGCATATCATACATCAGGCTGTTTTCTTACGTTGCCGTCTGGCTAACTGAAGGTCACATGGGCAACCAAGCAATATGCTACATTAGACAGAATGCTAACAGCTTCAGGCTGCCGATTATCAGCAATCCTTTGCAACTTCTGGAGTTCCATGTAAGGGTTAGGAATACAATAGTTTACTACTTTGTCTTGTCATCTCAATGGAATTATAAACAAAATATTAAAATATGATCTGTTCACTTCAATGGTGTACTTTCAGAGAGGGATCTAGAATGAAGAATCACCAAACTGTTCGCCTATTTTCCTTATACTGATGCTGGATGGTATTATTAGAGACGTCACTGAAGACAACCTTTCTGATGTTTGATTTATATGAGCAAACAGGGGCTTATATTTGCTCTATCTATTGAGGTAGGCTTGTGCAAATGTTTTATTTATTTGTCCAGAAGAATATACTAATAACTTTTGAAGAAACAATAAGCTTAAGATGAACAGCAAAATTTCTGTGGGTCATAGAGAACCTTTCCCAAAAGTCTGTGTGCTTTGGCCCAGTAAAAACAGTAAAAACACGAGGGTAACAAATAAAGATCCCAAATCTGGGAGCAAAACCTAACAATTTTGTATTTGCACACATTCCAACAGAGGCAGTTCGATCAAATTCACACAAGCCTTATTGCAGATCAAATAGATTTTTTCAGCGTCAGGCTGTCTCGATCTAAGTAAGCCAAGTGATCTGGTTATTTTCTTTAACATGGAAAATTCTTCACAGCGCATTGTACATAACTCTTCCTGTCTGTCAAACAATACCTGGTCTTGACATTTGGGACAGATCCACATGCCCTTGGGAATGGTTTTCAGAGGCGGGTCCAGACAGTCCAGGTGATAAACACGTGAACACGTGTCACACATCAGCAACTGCCCACTTTTTCTGCAAACACTGCAAAAATCCTCATGGATATCACCCTATAAAATTGAGGGGAAAGGGTGTGGGTGAGAGAAAGAGAGAGAAGGCAAAAAGTGAACTTTGACCTTTGACATCTACATCCTAGTTGAATGCAAAGTTTACAGCACAAACTATTTCTAAGGGGCTTCCAAATGGTCAAGCCCTTTTTAGGTTGTAAAACAGGAAAACGAGGCACGATGTCAGAAACACTGACATCTGTCCTCCCAAACGCTCCCTCTGTCCTCACAAGGCAAAATGTTACAGCAAACACTTATTACCATAGCTTCTCTTAACAACTGCTACCCCATGGCCTTTCTTCTTTAAGTTTCCCCTTTACCCTGCTTTTTCTAATTTTTTTTTTTGCCTAAAGTAATGAGCTACCCACTTTCCTAACCCTTCTCATTTCTGGATATAAGCACAACTCCACTTCATGAACGCTGATGAGACTGTCTCTTGCCAGTAATAGTATGTAAGAAACCCCAGCTGAGTGACTTAAAAGAACCTGTCAAATATTTAGGTCACTTTTAGAAATGAAACTGGAAGGAAAAGGTGTTGTGCTTGTAAATGAAAAAGAACAGAATGAATAATGATCTGAGACAATTCTTTTTACTTCACTTAGGTTACCTCAAGTTGCACCAAAAAAGCTGTGACTCAAAATTTTCTCATTCTCTATTGAGAGTGGTTTATGTTTCATCACTAACACAGGCTGAGAGCCAGGATGAAGGAATACCAAGAGAGATTTTCTAACTCAGGGTTTTTTAAAAGAAAGGATTGAAAACATTACTGGCAGTGGCTCTTAAAAAACCCTAGATTTAGTTACTATTGCATCACCATCAGAGAGAATTTTTTTCTACAGCCATTAACTTCCCAGAAAGGTAAGTCTGATTTTTGTCACCACTTTTCTCTCTCTCTCCTCCTGTTACTCCCATCTCATGCTTGGAGTAGTGGTGGTGTTTCTGTTTGTTTTTCGGCTATTTGAACAAAGAGGTATGAAAGACAGATGGCTCAGCATCCACAGAGGGGGAGAGGGGCACCCCAGCCCTCTCCTCTCACCACCTGTGGGCTGTCCTGGCGACTCGACATAGTCAAGACCCCACTTGGATCTGAAATAAGCACTTCTCACCGATTTTGGTTAAAGTCTCACACACACGAGAGATCTGCAAACCCACAATCTTAAGATGCCTGGGTTGAGTCAAACTGTGCGTATACACTCCTCCTGTATGAAATATCAATGTGTGCCAGGTTTCATTTTGACCCATACAGTCTTTTCACGTGCGTGAATAAGTTCTATCAATTTGGAGGGTAGCAGATTTGGCTGTGAACTTACACATTAAGTTGCCAGGCAAGAAAAATGATGCTGATCTCTACTATGGATAAAATATTAAACATATTAGAAGAATGACACACAAGCAATCTGCTCAGGTTTCTGCTTCCCGGCTCTACTGCTGATGAGGCCTTTCTTCAAAGGGAAGGCTATCCTTCTTTTAATTCCCAAGGTTAGCACTGATGTCATGTTTTGTAAAGGATCAATCTTTAGTGAATTTTCAGTGCCACGTTTTGGTTCCGTATCTCCCAGGTATCACTGAGAGCTGGGTTATGGTATTACTTCATCCTTTAACACCAAAAGGTTCCTCAGTGTTAAATGAAGAATTAAATGAGTGACATCTCATGCCTCTTGTGAAGTGATCTGTGTAACCAGGCTGGGAAGAACTTCTTTTCCTCTATCATGCATTCTGTGAGTACAACGAAAAGAAGGCAGGCAGGTGTCCTGGTTTCAGCTGGGACAGAGTTGATTTTCTTTCTAGTAGCTGGTATAGCGCTGTTTTGGGTTCAGTATGAGAAGAATGTTGATAACACACTGATGTTTTCAGTTGGTGCTAAGTAGTGTTTAGTCGAAAGTCAAGGGGTTTCCAGCTTCTCATGCCCAGCCAGCAAGAAGGCTGGAGGGGCACGAGAAGCTGGGAGGGGACACAGCCAGGGCAGCTGACCCAAACTGACCAAAGGGGTATTCCAGACCATATGACATCATGCCCAGTATAGAAACTGGGAGGAGTTGGCTGGCCGGGCACTGTGGCTCAGGGATTGGCTGGGCATCGGTCAACTGGTGGTGAGCAATTGTGCTGCGCATCACCTGTTTTGTATATTCTATTATTATTATTTTCCCTTCCTTTTCTGTCCTATTAAACTGTCTTTATCTCAACCACGAGTTTTACTTTTTTGTTTTCTGATTCTCTCTCTCATCCCACAGCAGGGGCGGGGAATGTGTGAGCTGCTGTGTGGTGCTTAACTGCCCGTTGGGGTTAAACCACAACAGTAGGAGATGTCACAACAGCTGAAACAAAATCCTCTGCAACCTAAGGCAAAATTTCAGAGGAAAATTCTCACATATTAGAAGGAAATTCTCATTCTAGAGAATTACATGTGTTAAGATGCTTTGGTTGCCACAGACTACATGATGGCACTTGGTAACTGGCTCGGGTGCAAAATTATTGGTGTGTTGAAAACAAAACCTGTTTTGTCTAATACCCTGCAGAAAGAGACACATGCAGCTGCTTCTTGAGGGGGAGACATTTAGACCCAGAACCTTCTAAATTCAACTGAATGCTGCAAAACCTGAAGTGACACAGCTGGTCAGTGTGGAGTGCAGCTGAACGCGTTGAGATGACAACAGACGTGCACAAAATCCAGAGTCCTATTTCTGGTAATGCAAAATGCAGGGCATTTCCTCAGAATTAATAACCAGCCTTACCAAAATCCCAGCCACTGTTTGATTCCAAAGAAATGCCCCAAGTTTTACGGGCAGTTGATAAATATATGCATAAAGGCAGGCTGGATTTGATGTTGTGACATGCACCCCACTAATCTCAGCTTTTGGACCAGCTCTGTGAGGGCTATAGGCAGCCAACTTAGGCTAGAGCAGAGCTCACTGAGGCTGCTCTAACACATGCTACAGGCTGAAGAGACTGAAGAATAATTTCAGAACAGAGACCGTAAAAGGTGATTTAATGTCACTTTTTGCTCTACTTCCTCTGCACCAAGAGACCACGAAAAATAAATGAAAGCTTTTTGGATGGCTAACAGTTTTCTTTATTTTTATAAAGTGTCTAGAGCAGCAGGGCCTGGCTTTAGGCAATAGAACTGAATAATACAGTATCAAATCAGAAGTGTATGTAGTTTGTGTGTTAGAATATGTAATACCTATACTTATATGTACATTTCACTGGAACAACATGGGAAAACTAAATACTCCGCATCAGGAATTGTTCATGACAATATAAATAAAGATGATCATAATGTATGATGTTGTCCTGGTTTCAGCTGGGATAGAGTTAACTGTCTTCCTAGTAGCTGGTACGGTGCTATGTTTTGAGTTCAGCATGCGAAGAATGTTGATAACAGTGATGTTTTCAGTTGGTGCTCAGTAGTGTTTAGACTACAGTCAAGGATTTTTCAGCTTCTCATGCCCAGCCAGGGCACAAGAAGTTGGCACAGGACACAACCAAGGCACCTGACCCAAACTGGCCAACGGTGTATTCCATACCATGGGATGTCCCATTTAGTATAGGAACTGGGGGGGGGGGGGGGGGGGGGGAGAGAATCGCCGCTCGGGGACTGGCGGGGTGTCGGTCGGTGGGTGGTGAGCAATTGCCCTGTGCATCATTTGTACATTCCAATCCTTTTATTACTACTGTTGTCATTTTATTAGTGTTATCATTATCATTATTATTAGTTTCTTCTTTTCTGTTCTATTAAACCGTTCTTATCTCAACCCACGAGTTTTACTTCTTTTTTCCTATTTTCTCCCACATCCCACTGGATGGGGGGGGGAGCGAGTGAGCGGCTGCGTGGTGCTTAGTTGCTGGCTGGGGTTAAACCACGACAGATGTAAGTGAATTAAGTTATCAGAAGCAATAATAATTCTTGCATTTTGTAACTTTTATGGGCCTGACTTCACAATCTGAATGTTCTTTAATGTTCCTCTGAATTGAAATCTTGTTTTGATATAAAATGTTTACTAGTAAAAAGGCATTTTGTGACCACAGACTTGAACCATCACTAGAATAAAGATTTTTGCACTATTCTTACTGCAGAGTAATTGACCTTCAAAGGCAATTGCTACCTTCCAGGTGAACATGCTGCCACTGCATGAGGAAGAATCACACATAACCAAGTGGTTCACAGCCAATTGCCAAAAAGAAAAAAGAAAAAAAAAAGGGGGGGGGGGGGGGGGGAAGGAGAAGTTTTGCTCAATCCTGCCTACTGCATTACTTCCTTCCTTTTCCCAAGTTCTATTCCTACCTTCTACCCCGCCACCCTTAACACCAATCCCATCTCAAGTTCCTGCTTCATCCTCCCTTCAAAATTTACCCTTGTCATTCAAAGAATGACAACTCAGGAGAAAGGCAAGAAGGCCATTCTGAGCCATGGTGCCTGGTGCCAAGTGCTTGGCCTGATTTGTAATTTTCATAGGCTGGCTAAAGACAGAGATTACTCAAGTGCTAAATATCAAATTTCCATTCTAAAGCCTATAGGAATTAGACCTTCTCAGCAAATTAATGCAAAAATATTTTGAAGATGTGCAAAACTGCAGTCTTCTGTATCTGTCTGAAGAACTGCTCATTTGTTTTAACCAAGACTTCTGAGATAGCCTTTTACTTAGGCATGCCCTTGTTGTGTTTTCATTTTTAAGTCCCCCAAAGCTGGAGGCCGTAACTACAGACAATGTTTTCTGTCCTATCTAGATTGAAGAGACCTTTCTATATTCACATCATCTGCTAACAGTGTAGACCCTCTGCAACACAACATGGACTGGACTCACTGCCAGAAGAAGTGATCCTACCTTTTCTATGTGCCCAGACATTCATTTCTGTCCCCTGCATGAGGCTGGCACAAGAACTAGTGTGTCTACAAAATTAACCAGATTAGGGCATGATCTTGGCTAAGACTAACAATTTTTAGCTATGCCAGTTCCCTTATGTAGATCACAATGTGGCCTCAGATATATCTGAGCTGGAACAACAGAGGAGGCATTTAAGAGATGAGAAAAGACTGCTCGTGACAGGCAGGACAGTTCTCAGTGATAGCACCGGTCATAAACCGTGGCATGAGCATTTCAGTGTATACTGTATTCTACATGTAATTAAGCTGCAAGCTCCTTAAATGCCAAAGACCTATTTTTCCTCTTTGTCTTCACTGCCAGCACAACTCATACTGTTGGTGTTTAAATGTATAGTACTTTTCCAGCATTATGTAGCACTTTTCCAGTCAAGGATGCTAAAGGTTTTTACAAGTATTGCTAAGTTCTCAAAACTCAGATGGGAAAAGGAAGCACCACGCCAAATACATAAATGGGGGAAACCAAATCACAAAAAAGGGATGTGACTGCACGAGCTTATACAGCAATTTTATGAGAACGTATTAACAGAAGACTACCTTCCAGCTCATGATGGCAATGGGAAATCATTCATCTCTTTATGATTAGCAAGTAAGAATCATTAGATCTTATGACAGAAGAACAGATCTCATATTTACTTCCTTTCCAGTATTTTGCTGTCTCTGAAGGTTCAAATTTTGTTTAATAATCTATTTTTAATTAAAAAAATAATTTTGTGAGCACTTTGAAATATATTTTCTACTCATATTTTATTTTATATGGATTTAAATACCAAATATTTCTGAAAAGTCTACCAAATTAGCCCAACCGACAGCAAACATGCATTGAATGGGACTTTGGGATAAAAATTTTTCAAAAAATTAAACCCACAAAAATGTTAGTGCTGTTGTGTGTATATATATATATATATATATAGAAACCAAATGACTTGTCTCGAAACTTGTTAAAGGAGATTTATATACGATTCTAAAGGGGAAAGAGTGCTACTGTGCTATATTGTAATATGCTACTGTGCTATATTGTAATATGCTCAGGTAAGACAGAATGTTAATTACCTGCTGTGTAATATTCCATTGTCTCCTTAAAGATCCTTCTATTTTCATTAATTAATAAATATTAAAGCAATCCGGAACCTAGGCCTAAATACTATCCAAATTCAGAAAATTCAGGGCATTCAGAACTAGATTTGAATGCTACAGAAATTCACTATTCTTCATTTAGCTTGCTGCCACCAGGCACTGCAGAAAACAGGGCAACAACTCATCATGCTGTTTTGAGAGCTCTTACACGGTGGGAAAAGACTCGGCAGTATACACACACAGGTCAGAGATGGAAAAGACCCCCACCGCATTATCCAGTCCTTCTCTTGGGGCCAATGTAAAAAATGTGCTCTCCAGCATGCTTCCTAGCTGTTTGTACTGTTTACTTTTAAAAGTCCCCAGGGATGGAGCTGCCCCACCTTCTCCCTGAGGGGCTGTTCCACAGTCCCATTCATTTGACTGTCAGGAAAGGGTTTTTACAGTCAAGTGCTATTCTGGTCTCAAAAATGACTATATGAAAGAGAACCTTTCAATTTCACATACATATTCCCCGGGTATCAGAATTGCATCTATTTATTTCAGTGACTCAGACACACTTGTACTATTTCTATTCCTGTTACCTCTGCAGAACAAATACAGTTCAGAGGCAAGAAGCTGGCTTCTATTCCCTGTTGTAAGTGGCCAGTAGAGTTGGTCTCTCAGTCTATGTATTTACAGTGGTGCAACTGCACAGACAAAAATAAAGCTGCCCAACTCTTCCTTAAAGCCCATTTCAAGTGGTTGGGTCTCAATTATATGTGATATGTTTAACAAAAAAAAGGGGCGGGGGGTGGGGGTGGGGAGGAGACCACTCTGACTCAGATTGCAGAAGGAGTTTGCAGCACTGGTATGAAGAAATAGGCAAGCACCTTTTTATTTTTAAACTGTGCCCAGTAAGTACTAGTCATTAAAACGCAAGCACTTTACTGGAAGTACACTACAACTCCTGAGAATTTTTGTGCAATGAATTGTTTCACCCATACTGAACAGTCACAGTACACTTTCAGACAAACCATAGTGTACAGTCCCTTCCTTATGTCATTTTGGACCTATGCAGCAACTCAGTCCAATTCTTCCCACAATATTTTTCTTCTAAAGTTTATACATGACCTTTAATTTTTTTCATCATGTTTTTGAAGACATAGAAACAATGAAATAATTGGATAGTTATCAGCAACTTAAAAAAGGTTGTGCTTTAAGTAGCAAATCTTATCTTTGAATTAACTTAAAATAAGGACACTCACTTCTTTATAAATTATGACAATATGACCAGATTTCACTCAAGACAGATTTTGCGATCTGACCACAGGGGCAATGTATTTAGTTACGCCAGTACACCAGAACTGCCAAACCAGTGCCACAAATGCTGCTCCTGGCTGTTCTGCGTGACCCAAGCAGTTTCTCTCCTTCTCTCATTACAGAAACACCACAACTTTTTGTTATTATGGTCTGTAAGTAATACTTTTCATTCTCCTCTTCCCCCTTTTTCATGGATGACAGATTCAATTCAGTCCGACAAGATCTCAGACATTGCACAAAGGAAATGAGCTCATCTAGCATGCCTGGTGCCTCCCAATGTTTCAATCCACTGAAGGAGTTATAAATAAAATCTCCACAGGACAAGAACATAGGTGCAAGAGGAAAAAGGAAGGGTGTTAAAAGAATGCTGGACTGTTTCACTGAACTGAATCAGGACAAATGATGAGTGAGACTAAAGAACCAAAATCTGCAAAAATTTTCCTTGTGGCTGTTTCTGCGGACCTTTCTAAAAGTAACCCCCTCCCCAAGAGTTACTTACGTCTGTGGAGCTGGGGCTAGGCAGGGACACAGGCTGAACAGCTGCGGGAAAAGTAAATGTGGTCTCTGTCTTTTCATTTTCAGGGGAGTCAGGATAACTGGACAGAGGGGACGTGGGGGTCAAAGCCCCAAACCCCAGCACCGTGTTGTATTTAGGTGGACGACCTATATATTAACAACAGGGAACACAAAAAAAAAAAAAAAAAAAAAAAAAAAAAAAAAGGAAAAATGATCTTACATACCTTTGGCCAGTGGTCCTCATTGGCTAGCGTGAAAAAGGAAATGGTGTAGCACAGAGAGGAAGTTAATATAAAAGTTACAAGTGGAAGGACAGAAGCAAAGATTTAAACATTTTTTAGAAATCTTTAAGTAGAATTGTGCAAGGAAAGAACATTTAAAAGATGTATTTCAGAAGGAAATAGAAATAAGCTCTGTAGAGGGTCAAAGAATCACTCCCACAAAAGCCACTCCTAGAAATGAGGCTATTTAGTTTTTAGGGAAAACATGTTGGCATCAAAGCTAGAGAGAAGCTACAATAACTACTATTAAATCTTTTCTACTGTTATCCCACACCTCCCTATCTTTCTAGTGCCAGCATGAATCTACACAAAGGTTAAGTCCTTTATCAGAGGCCAACACTCACCAACCCCCCCCCCTTTTCTTCCCCCTTTTTTAAACCCACTCATACACAGATCAGCACTTCCTACCCTACTGGTACATTTTTTAAATTAGGCTACCTCAAGAACAGGTCCTGTTGTCTGACCCACACCACCAGCGCTACCAGTTGTAACCTACCGCTAGTATTCCACTGTAACCCCCCCAGATTCTGTATTCTTTCTTAGACTTTCTCAGTCAAATATGTTTGATTATGCACAACTTCTATATGCTCCTTTAGACTAGCAGAAGAGCCAAATGTGTTCGTAACATTTTTCATAAAATTATGTATGCAAAGCAAGACAGCAAAAACACAGTATGTAACCATCATTTCTGCCTCCCTTCTCCAGGGTAATTTATGGATATGTAAACATAAAGGAGTTAGGATCTAGGAATAATTCCCCAGATCTTATGTTTACAGATTGTCAGTCTATACCTATTAACATGCTAAACCTTGCATTTAAGGTCTGGATATGTTCCAGAACTAAGTATGTCCTTGGAAACGGATTTCTAATAGTGATGTCCATGGCTGAAATTTCTGACATGCTCAGCACCATCTAGAATTAAACTAAAGCTCTCAAGGGCACATGCTTGCATAAGCTTTTTACCTAATATATTGCTATACTAAATCACAAAACAAGTGTATACATCCAAATCTTTTGTCAACTGAAAATGTGTGCTAGTGATTTGGTGCTGATGCAAGGTACAGGCTCACAACAGGGTGTGAGGAAAAAAAGAAAGTATAATAGCAGTCAGTGTGCAAAAACAGGCTAAGAGAGTATCAAGTACAAAAGCATGCAATCGTTTTCATTGATACAATAATTGTTCACAATGAGTTATAAAATAGAATTAAGAAATCATTACTAGGAGAAGGAACATTTACTTATCCACAGAGTAAATGCAAAACTCTCTCTCTGTAAAATCTACATCATATCATTTAAAAAAATACATTTAATTTTATTAGAGGATGGCAGTAGAGACCGGTGTCTTTTATTTAGAAACAGCATAGCTGCAGAAGTGTCAGCTTTGCCACACTACCTGCTGGACTGAAGAGGTATATCAAGGAGAGTACATGTCAAATGAATTTTTGACCTTGCAGCCAAAACCCAAAGCTAATGGAAGTGGTCAGTGCTAGACAGAACTGTTTTTTTTAGATCCAATTGATTACTTTTTTTAATACAGCAAACTCTGGAGTACAGAAGGTATTATGAGACTGCAGAAAATCATCAAAAATCAAGGAAAGATTGTCATATATGTGTGGTTGATGCCATGCACAAAAAATGGTATCATGTTCTCTCCTATGCTGTTCTGACTCATCTGTTTCACCACAATGTAAGTCTTCAAATTTCACCTGTTCTACAGAAGGATTTCTGCTGAATAATACTGCGTACCTATACGAAAGATCCATCTCTCATTTTAGGAGAAGTAGCACTCTGGTTGCAGAAAAGTGCTCAGTATGAGCACGTTAGCCTTTCTTGCTCAAGATAAATTCTTTTGAAGGACCCATCTCTACCCCCAGTGGGGAACAAGGCTTTTGTCACACTAAGTTTCCTCTCCTGTTCAGGGCACAGACGTTTTTCCATAACCACCTTCTTGACAGTAACAATACAATTTAGTTATTAACAAGAGGATTTGACAGCAGCTTTATACCACTAAATGATGTTCAAACATCTCACCTTTCACTTGCTCTATCTGCTGTATTTTTTATTTTTTTTTTGGAGAGTGAAACTGAAATGAAACATTGAGCTGCCTAATAAAACCTGCTATGCTAATCCCTAGAAGTCATGACCTTTGCTGTGGAAATTTACTGGACAAATGAAGTACTGTAGAGTCCTTCTTTGTTTTGCTCTTCAAATTAACAAGGGGACTGAAAATGCAAGATGGAGGAAGAGGCATACAGCAGGGAGACAGGTCTATGTATACCTCACCTCTTTTACGTGTTCCGGGATGCATTGTGCTGTTCAGGTACGTGACTGCACTCTTCTTGCGCTGCAGGGAAGAATATAACAATTTTTGTTGGTTAATATTACATAGTAGTACTAAGTGAGATTACTGGCTGTTCTGTTTTCTGAAGCACAGCTTCAGAAAGGTTGTTTTTTTTACACTACTGCTGACATCTGGACTGCTTCAGGCTGATATGCAAGCAGACCTAATGGTAAGACTAACACACGCTGCCATTTAACATCAGCTTTACATAAGAGGCAGAAAAAGATGCATTAGAAGAACATCCCAATGCATTTACTATTTAAAAATCTGAGGGTCCTATCATTGCAATGGCCTTTTGAATTATAAATGATAGCTTGCCTATGTAGTTAGGACTGAGATCGCTTAGGAGATAGCAACATGGCAGAAAAGACATACAAGCTCAGAATGAAAATACCAGCTTTCCCCAGCAAAAAATTAATACCTCAGGCTCAAAAACGGCTCCACTGTACACTGGATTTGCTGTTGTTCTTCTTTTCCTCTCTTGTCGCTTACTTTGGATTTCTTGTAAAACAAAGCATTCAGGTTAGAAAACAACGGGTCTCAGAAATTATATAAAGTCCTCAGAATTCATTTCTACATTTCTACATTTCTACAGAACACCAATCATGCTGAATATAGGCAACGTTGTTGTACTTCTAATTTCTGAAGGTTTGAAAACTAAGAGCTGACAAGGAATACAAATGCAGTGCTCAACTAACTAACGAAATGACTGCCATCTTCTCGCCAAGTACTCCACGACTAAGACGTTTTAAACTCATGGTCAGTGTAGTTGGGATTTGAAACAAAAAGCCTCTGGTAACCTTGTTGATACTTAAAAATAAACACAGTACAAAAATATGCAAGCCATTGAAATATTAGGCTGTATTTCACTGTATAGGATTAAGGAGATTAAACTATAAACCCAATTATAATCTATTAACTCATTCACTACAGATTACAGTTCCGTGACATCATGAAATAAAAGAAAAGCCCACATGTGGGTTACAGTAAAATTAACCATGGTGTAACTTTGCAGATACAGGGGTTGTCCAGAAAGCAATGGGATTGTCACAAATTGCTTTCCTACCATCAGAGCATACATGTTCTTCCCAACCGCTGATCTCTGCTGCATAAGTAATTGGTTTGTTTCAATGTAATAAAAGGAATAAAAAAAGTATGCACAACAAACTAAGTTAGATCAAGAGTGCAGACATCCCAAATGTACTTTTGTGCAAGAAAATACTGCACTTAATACACAAATATTTTGGACCCGTACTTTCAATTCAGAAAGGCCATGAAACAGGGAGTTCAAGAACCAACTTAAGACGTTTTTCCTACCTTCCAGATGGTCATGAGTAACTAGTCCCAGAGACACCATGAAGGCAAGTTTCTGTGAGGGGGGAGAAAAAAAGATCATGACAAGTCCAACCATTAGGATGAGCTATGTCACTTAGGCCCTTTGAAGTCAGTTGACAGGTAACTACGGAACAAAAATGTTATTGGTAATACTTTGCTTCTATAAATCACTTTTCATTCATATATGTCAAACTGCTTTACAGAGGACAGACAACAGTCCCATTTTCTAGATGGGAACCTAACCTGAGACACAAGGAAATGCCAATTGCTCACCATCACAGAGCTGGCAGAGGTGGGAACAAGAAAGTAGTTTCTTTACTTACAGGCCAGCACTGAACCAACTATATGATTGGCTCTTAGTAAATACCAACACAGTTCAATTGCCAGCAAAATATTGGTAGTCGAAGATCATTCTCCATATACTGTGAACTACACGCAGCAACTCTGGTTTACATTTGCCATTTGACAAGGGCTATGGCTTTCTGAAAGGATTCTAATTTTAACACAGGAAGTGCACAGACATGTAAAAATCAGAATTTGTACTGACAACAGTTAATGCTCCACAGTAGTCCATTTGAACCCACCTACAAAAACAAATGTAGTAGAGCATTTAGCTGTAATCAGTTCCAAAGCCCTACACGGCAGAAAGGCTTTAAGAAACAGCCATTCTGGCCAGTCTTTTCCCCCAAAACCAACTGGACTGAAACTTGAATAAAACCCATGCAGAATGTGAACATATATGACTCTTTCCGTCTTGCTCACCAGAGCAGAAATATTTTATAAAGCAAAATAAAGACATTTCTCCAGCATTAAAAATAACTCCAGAAGTCTAAACCCTCAAAGGAATGGAAATCAAAACTGTAATCTAAGCCTCCTGGTTGAAGTATCAAGAAGGAAATTATGATCTTCTATCTTACAAAAGAGTCAGAAGTCAAATGCATTCCAGGACTGAAAAATGCAATGCATTATATTTATTTAGAGTTCTTATTCTGTAGCCTTATCAACGACTACTGTCCAACAAGAATGTATGGAATGTTAAAGTTAGGGAGTCTTGAGGGAACAGAGAGGGAAAAATGTTTTCTGAAGGACAGAGTGTTTCCTTTTTTTCTTAAAAGAAAGCTCTGGGTGTGTTCTGATACCTGTGGATTTTCTTCTCGTTTTGGCTTCGGTGCAGCAGGTGGAGTAACTGTACGACTTTCTGTTTGCTTCTCTTCTGCTTCCACGTGTGGTTTAATAGTCTAAAAAGAAAGCGTTTCTCTCATTCAGTGATCAGAATGACTTTTTTTACTTTGACTAAGAAAGCAAAACAAATACTTTTGCAGATACAGGAGAAAAACAGTTTTAAAGCTGGCAGTGTACTAACAAAGACTTAATTGACAAATCTGATGTGAGAGGAATGTTAAATAAAGTGTTTTCCTTTAACAAAGGATGAACAGCCTTACCACCATGCCATTAACCCACGCAGCCATGCAAGCAATAAAAGTAATCTTAAGAGTTAATTCCATTACAGAAATCACTATATGGTATGGGAAAACTAACAGACCCTTTAAGAAAAAGCATCCCATGGAAGACTTCCAGATAGAAACCATTCTGCATGGCACATCCATTTTGTACTTCTCACTCCTCAGTCTTCATATTTCATAGAATTATGAATGGCTCAAAAACTGTCTCTGTGACTCCTACAATCTCAGATGTTTCTGAAGCTTTTTTCTTTTCTGAAGTCATAATCCTCTGCAATGGTATCCCAAACCCTGCATGACAATCCTCAGCCCATGGCATAGCGGTTTAGGCTACAAACTGAGTGAGGAAAGCTACAGAGAGACAAACTTTTCCCCTTTACAATATGGAGAAAATATACAGAAAAATTCATGTATTGCTAAACCACCACAATTCTATATGTTTTTCAACAGCTGAATTGCCAGTAATTATTCAAAGAGCAAACAAATATTGCTGACATCAAAAGGAATAGATATCAAAAATATAGTATTGTAGAAGTACAACTCCAAATCAAACAAAAAGGGCACTCATTGCTGAGTAACTTGTGGCACAGCCTTGAGGTATGCAAGAACCTACTCATGAGAATTAATAAGCAGAATTGAGCATGAGCATATCTTTTATGCACATAATTTTCAGTCTCCATAGGTGACTTCAAAAGCAGAAGGTAACTTGAAGGCACATTAGTCTATGAATGAGTTACAAATGAAATACGTACTATTATTATTTATATAAATTACATAAATATTATATGTTATAGATAAAGTATTCTATTATACAATATTATACTATTACTAACATACAATATATGGTAGAGTAAAAAGTGAAACAGAAGATTGCTTTACTTGAACTGAATGGCAAGGACTCTCAGTTGCAATCCACACTGACTAAAGTAATGTTTTATTTTATAAAAGTTTTTTCTGGAGAGAGACTATAAAACTAAACATCTAGAACTCTCTGTTTCTGAGGGTCTCCTTTCCACTCAATCAATCCAGTTTAGTCACAGGGAACTATCAGTCTTCAGAAGCTGAGTTAGACTATTTTGCCTCCAATCACGAGACTGCAAGATCAAGGAAGAAATGGCTACATTTATCGTATTAAACACCCCTACAATTTTGCGTAATTTTTGCCTTTCATGTAGCCACCCTTTGAAAAACAGAAACACATAAAATATTTTTCCAGTGTTTCCTAAAGGCTTGGTGTGAACATGGATTACAGTTTGTACTTGGTCTCCAAGATAGTAGTACAGTCCTGCGATGTAGCTTGCTTATAAACTACTGAAGTTAAAACAGTAGGGGGAGCATAAAAACACTGAAGCATGAGTAAAAGATTCCAACAGCCCATATTAAAGAAAATGGTAACTTCTACCCCAAGAGTTGCAAGTCATTCCATAATTTGTCCTATTGTTGGAACATGAGTATCTCCAGTACCCACTGAAAATTTCTCCATGGTTGTCATCCCCTCCAAATCGGCACAGTAAAGCAATAAACCTGGTACGTTGCATTAGTAGATACTTTCTTATCTGTACCTGTTTTTCAATGTTTGGTTTGCTGATCTGTACAGTCTGAGGTCCAGCGAGCCTGGTACCTGGTGCTGCTATCACGATGCTGGTGAGCTGTGCCATAGGGAAAGTTTTGGCTATGGTTGCTGTCTGCCCATTAACTACACGAACTGGATGTATGGAGTTCTGAGAGTTGGGTAAAGAGGTGGGTGTGAACTTCGTTGTCAACATCACAGGTCTCTGAATAAGCTGAGGAGCTGCAAGCATTGGAGGAGGTGCTGGGGCAATAGGAATGTTATTTTGGGCAACTGGTTTAGGTCGAACCTACAAAAAAAAAAAAAAGAAAAAAGAAAAGGAAAGAGATTTGTATATCAGTATTTCAGATGAACTTTTTTACTAAGTCTTTCAATTCAGCCTGTATAATCTGCAGAAGGTTGCTTGATTTTTTATAGAATGTAATTTTTAGCATAGTGTCCTAAGTATGCTATGAGAAGGAAAAGCCACATTTTCAAACCTACTTGCATAAAACCCATCCATAACATTTGCATATGCAGTCACTGTCCCCGAAATGGTATTTGGATGCATAGACACTTATATTGCATGTTTATTGCCAAGTGCCTTATCTGTATCTAAATCAACATATTGGTTTTGCAAGCCAAAAAATTCATGTAATATTTACAGACACAGCTGAGGCTCTCATGTTAAAACTGTGTCTCAGGGCTTTATACTGAGCCTCCAAGAAATCATGAACAGTTGATTGTGCCCTGAAAGAAATAATTAAAATTTTCAGCAAATCCCTGTTACCTTTGTCAACTCCATATATTATTTAGACACCTGCACAACCAATCTTGCTAAGCAAAAAAATTGCCAAGATTATATATTAATCCCTCATTGAAAGTGCTAAAGGCTACACATAAATGCAGTCATTACTCTTTTCTTCTTTCACAAGAAAGAAAAGAGCCACAAGAATCTTCATACACTCTACCACCAATACTTGCTTATTTCTTTCCCATTGTTAAATTTGTACTTATCACATCATTAGAGTACAGAAGTAGAATGCATTACTCTGAAAATAAAGTCTTTTTCCTTATTTGATTCCTTTTGTCCTATCTACCTTTAATACTCCATAATGCATTTTATCATGGAAAACTAGGTCACATTCCAACAGATCTCACCATCCTCAAATCTTAATCAGATACCAGCCTATATTTTCCTTTTTTCTTTTGTAAAAGATTTAGACTTTTATTCACAGTACCATGTATTTCTTACAAATGAAAAAGTTCCTCCAAGACGTTTTAAGTGAATAAGCAATCTGTGTCTTTCCCAAACCATGAAAAAAAAAGTAAACCACAAGTTTTACTGCTCGGCTGCAAACAGAGGTCACTCTCTGTTGCAATACAGAAATACTTGGGAACAATCTAGAGACATATTGTTTTTTCTTTTTTACTCATGAGCAGCAAACAACATTTAGAGCAACTGAAGGCCTTGTGTGATGCTTTGATTTTTTTTGACACCTGTTCCATGGGTTCATTTCATTTGATGTAAATAGGATCATATATGATCATCATATGCACATTTCATAATCACAGACTCATGCAGGTTGGGAGGTGGCTCAGGAGGTCTCTAATTCAACCTCCTGCTCAGAGCAGGGCCAACACTAAATGCAGACCAGGTTGCTCAGGGCTTTGTCCAGATAGGTCTTGTAAAACTCCAAGGATGGAGCTTCCACAATGTCTCCAGGAAGCCTCTTCCACTCCTAATTGTCCTCAAAGAGAGAACTGTTTCCTTATACAAGGTCTAAACCTTCCCTGTTCCAATTTATGATCATCGTCCATAATTCTCCTGCTAAGCACCTATGTCTCCATCTTCTTGTTAATTTCCTTGTTGATATTGGAATTAAGGCTGCTGTTAGGGTGCCCCTGAAACCTCTTCTCCAAACTGAACAAGCCCAGAACCCTCAGCCTCCCCTTGCAGGTCATATATTCCTGCCCCCCCCCCCCCCCCGCCCTCATCTTAGAGGCCTTCCTTCCCTGGATTCATTCAAATTTATCAACCAGGGGGGCCGAAACTGCATGCTGTGTATCACATCCAGCATCCAGTTTTATGATTGCTGAGGAAAGGTGGATAATCTCTTCCCTTAACCTACTGGCTGCAGTCCTGTTGGTAGAGCCCAATAGGCTGCCAGGCTTCTTTGCTGCCAGGGCACATCACTAGTTTAGCGACTGTCAACCAAGACCTTTTAAGCAGTGCTGCTCCCTAGCCAGCCAGCCCCCAGCCTGTACTTCTGCAGGGGGCTAGTCCATTCCAGGTGCAAGACTTTGCCTTTTTCCGTGCTGAAGCTCAAGACATTCCTGCTGGCCCATTCCTCTGTCCTGTCTAGGGCCCTCTGAATGTCAGCACTGCCCTCAAGAGTATTGACTGCACCCTCAAATTTGGCATCACCTGCAAACCTCTTGAAGATGAATTGTCTCCTCTACCAGGTCACCAATAAAGACTGACAGAAATGATGTTCATAGAAACTCTCGCCTATCTATGCTATAATTAAGTTCCTCCTTCTATTGCTTGTTCTCTGTACACTCACCTGTGGAAGAAAATTTGGACGAGGAGTAAGTCTGGGAGGAGGGATGAACTGCGGCACTTTTATGGGCTGAGGCGTAGCCTGAACCTGCTAGAAGAACATAAGAGATCAGGAAGAGGAAAAATAGCTCTGCAGTTGTTCACCAAAGTCAACGTCCTCAATGTATTTGCAGACCTGATGTCCCTGGTTTTTCACTCTGTAAATAGTTTTTCACAGTAACAGGTTCCTCATTAGAAATGTATTAAAGACAGAGCTAATCTTACTTTCCAGTTCCTACACCTTGCTTCATAAATTGAAGGTATCTTTTCTTTTAGTTCAACTGTACTAACTACTGTGCTCTGCAATCTAAAACCATTTCATCTGAAGATAATGAAAACTCCTATTTGTTTTAATAGGTAAAAATTAGCTTTACAATGGACAGAAAATAATAACAGACTTTGATGCCCAGCTATATGAACCATTGTCCTTTCATACTGAATGGCATACGGAAGAATGAAAGAGCATCTCACGCAAACAGAAAAGAACTGAAAGTTACAAGTCTTTTAGCAATGTTAGTGACACTATGAGGGGCTCTAAATACACAACTTGAAATTTTCAAAAGCAGGCCATTCATTTGAAACAATTAAGATCTGATTTTAAGGCATCCTAAGTACTTCCCTGTCTAACTGAAATCAGTTGGACAGAGCTGCCACAAAATTAACCTCTGAACAGCACTACTAGCTACCCTAAGTTGAGTACCCAGTGAGCTTCTCCGAAATTAATGTCTGTGTTAGTTTCCACCCTTCTATACTTCTGTCCACCCACATAAGACTGCAATTTACTTCAAAAAGGTCTTGTACTGATTAATTAATGCTTGGGAGAATATTCTGAGATTTTTGATGAAATTTGCTACAGAAACATAAATCATGAACTATTATTAAAACAAAATCACCTCCCCAAATCTAAGTTATTCAGCAAAGAAATGAAGCACAGACAGAAAGGACAGACAACAGTGGTGCAAGCGATGACATGGGAAAAGAGAACAGTAGAAAAAACTCCACTCAAAGAGTCTTCTCTATTCTGATTGCAAACATATGCCTCATTAGGAAGCAAACTTGCTTCCATTTGCATTATGGAACTGTGTTTTTTAATAAAGATAAATTGGATTTTTGTTTAGTGAAGCCTTAGCCTTTATTCCAAAAGTAAAATTTCCCTGTCATGATGTTATACAATGACTGGTTTCCAGACCATGAAGCCTATATAACCCAATTTTAAAACATTGCTTCTTTTATTTCTAGGTGGCTAACCATTCTGGAAAAGACTATGTGATGTCATCAAACACTTTCCAAAATACATACTTAAAGAACAGGATCTGCGTATGTGTATGAAAAAGTGGTGAGCAAAGACATGGTAGTGGGCAGAGTTAAGTGATGTGTCTAGCACCAGAGACTTTTTATCACGCAAAGGGAACGCGAGAGTTTGACTCAAAATACGTAAGATGAAAATCCACACTGATCAAATGAAGAAAGTCTGACATCTCCTTTACCGAAGAAAAGAGTCGGAATTCTGCAGAACACAGTCACGTAGATTAGGTAGGGGCAAAGCAATCATTACTTCCCCATGACTAACAACTACTAATAGGGGAAACTTTACACAGAGGTCATAATAGCACTGATTTAATTCTATAAAGCAAAACAGTAGTAACAATCCGTGTAGATAGTAAATGCTTTTCTCTTAGACTACCATTTTAAGAATGTCAACTAGTGAAGATTCACATGTCCCTACTATTCTCCTTCCTGTGCAAAAAACTGACTTTCCCCCCACCCCCCCCCACCCCATAGCCCTCTTGTAAACCAAACCAACGCATATCTGCAGGGCAAACACATGGAACGCTTACCAAAGTTACTGTGTTTTTTGCCACTATTTGGACCGCCTCAGCTCCTGGCCCAGTGACCTTATTTGTTGTCTGGAGGTTGACTGGTGCATTCTGCGCATCAGTGCTGAGGACTGCTTTCTGATTGTTGTTGATAGCAGTAACCATGGCAATGGTAGGTCTCTGACCCACAACAGAGGCAGGCATGGTCGCAGTTGCTGCTTTCAAGACGAGAGGTAGTGTCTTAGTGGTGATCATAGAAGCTGTAGTTACAGTTTTCTAAAGGAAACAGAAAACACACTGTAAGAGACAGAGACACTTCGTATCAGACAGGACGTGGGTTGGTTAGTCAGAAACAATAGACAGTAAGAGAAAGAAAAGGCAGCACTGAGTCTATCTACCTACTGTTCAGACAAGAACATTATCTTATGTCTCTGAAAACTGGATAGCTAGAAAGGATTCTCATTTGAGGCACCTGTTGGGTCTATTTCAGTCACCTGCAGCATTACAGATTGATTCAAAACAAATTCCTGACAAAATGACAATCAAGTGTTAGTAGTGGCATATGCATTTCCGGATCTTTTAGTTTTATATTACTTCCAAACATATACTGTCAATATCAAACCTGTAAGGTGGAGGTTTATGAAACATACCAGCAAACTAGCTTCTCAATTAAAACTCAATTTTTCAAATGGAAACTTCATTTACAGAGATCCTCACAATCAGAGGAAGAGGGGAAAAAACATTCATAAATTGGTTTCTTTAAGAACAAAAACATATTTTGATTTTGGGTATCCCAAATTTCGGTTTTAGCCATACATACAGTTATGTAGCCCTTAGCTTTCTTTCCTAAGAGTATCAGTAGGGCTATCCTGAAGTTGTATGAGCTGGCTGCTAGTCTGTCCAGCTGCAGGCAATTAAGTTTAACTTCCGTGCAATGGGCTGGTTTTGGAACATATATGTGATGCCATGATTGCTCTTGGCCTGTTTTAATGAGAGTGGTTTTGAATCACTTAATGCCAGCATTTATCTGAAATGCCTGAACACACTATGCCCACAAATTCCAAAGTTAAAACAACTATAATTTCATAGTTTTGTTTTAAAATGTACTGTCTTCTAAGATGTTAAGGGAAATGGACAATTATGAATCTCATTCAAAAAGCAACAAGGCAAGAGAGTCTCCATATAAAACCAGAACAGTGTGCACAGAAAACTCATGACAAGTGACACCCAACAGAATGGCAAGTGAGCTTATTTCTTTTCTTTTTGGTGTAAAAAATCTGTTGTACCAATGGCACTGCATCTCCAAAACAGTTATTGGCACAATCGGATGCTCTCAGTGTGAAATAACCACCATTCCCTCCTGATGTCAGCACTAGGCTCTACAACAGGAAAAAATGGAGAACCAGGGATCAGGCAGTCTTTTTCAAATTCTGAACACGCCTCATTTAGACTGCTTGATTTTAGTCACACAAGACCTTTCTCTTCTTTCTAATAAAATAATATAAATACATTTCCAGTTGGATTCTTCAGCATTTTCACCAATATTATTTCCTTAAACAAAAACACATTTTACCTTCACACTTCTTATTTCATAATGCTTAAACTATATCCCCTGTTAATTATGCATAAGTGTGGAAAAAAATTCAAACACTGTATAATGCCAAATCAAAGGATAATTCATGCTTCAGTTTTATACATTTATACAAAATCCAGACATAATTAACTTTTCCTTGTTGCAATACGAACAATTCCCTTAACTTTGAGATTCAAGAACTTATTGACCTCTGCTGCACTTTCTCCAAAGCAAGAGGCTCCACTTCTCTAATGCAGTAACATTATTCAAGCTTTTCCAATGAGATGTAACATGGTATAATTTTCACAAGCATTACATTAATCCATAAACATTTTAAAGAAAAGCGTAATCAATCATGTAATACAAGACTGTGACTCTTTCAAGGGGTTCTAGTAAGTCTGTAAGTACCGAGAGTATAGTTTCAGTCAGCAGATCACAGAGCTTGAATATCCCTGTTACTTTGCTGAGCATTAATTACCTTGGTTATTCTAAAAAGTTTTCAATGCATGAATTCATACTGAAGTGGCATTTGTAGTAAGTCTGCATTATTTCACATAATAACATGGCAATAATATGACCTTTTAGCAGACTTGGTGCTTTATGAAAATTTAAAAAGCCCTTCTTACTGGACTATATTAAGTATATTAAAATGTCACGATTAAGGCAGCATATATACCTTGATTCCTAAATTTAATTACTCTGAAAATAACCATTGAAAGCATTCTCTTTACTGACACAGCCTTGAAAGATGCATTATTTGCAAAAGTAGGGACCAAAAAACTTTCTAGAGAGACAAAATATTTGACTTCTCTTTGCTGAAAGAGATTGAGGGGCAACAGGACAGTGGCACAACCTTAGATGTGAAATGTATACAGAAGCAAGTGAGGTTACTTCAGAATTACACCAACATAAACAAAAGTAGAAAAGTGTTAAGGATAAAAGCTGGCTTATATATTCAAATGAGAGGATGACCTGCCTTTCAGTTTGTAAGTACTTTCCAAGTACAACTGTATCAATGGTAGTCAAAAGGGTGTAGCAGTTTTTTGACTGTTTCACTAGAGGGCTCTTTAACTTTGAACAAAACCTCAATTTTTACAACCTAGGAGATGACCTGGAAGTTAATGCATGAATGCAAAATCTGGAATATGGAGAAACACATGAAACTGCTTCTGCAGTCATGTTTCCTGACTGAAAAACAGAGATCAGTGATACAGCAAAGAGTGATCCATTGTTTGCCTATAAATATTTTCGGACATGGTAATATTTATTTCTTTTTTCTGTTTTAGCTTTGATACTGATGTTGCTGCTCAGAAATGTCTTTCCCTTAGTTAAGTTTGCTTCATTTCTTCAATATTCTTTTCTGAAAAATACAATTACCTAAGCCTCACAAATATATTTTTAGAGGGCATCCCAAACAACTTGCTGAGTTAAATAAGAGAACTCACAGCCCAACCATTTCTCTCCTCTACTTCCAGGAAAAGGGAAGACAAGAATCACAATCGGTCAAAGCTATGGTTGTGATTCCCGGCAATGTGCATAAAGTAAACTTCACAGGTGAATTCTGCCATCTGCCTATCCAGGTAAACATGAGCTGCTGAGATTGCATCAACAGGTTAAAAGACCTCACATACATTTCTTTTTACAAAACACCTCCGTGCACTTTCTAGCTGTTTTATTAGCACGCTTTGGGGATTTGAAATATTTGAACAGGAGAAACTTGGAATTCCCCTCTCAGTAGAGGCAGAGCACTTTATCTGGTGAATTCTGGGATTACGTCTCTAATCCTATACTGTACTAAAATTCAGTGTACCTTCCCAATAAAGACTTTACTTTCTAAAACTTGAACTTTGCAATTAACATTGTACACTTTTAAATGAATCCTTGCAAACTCAGGTAAATATTATTTGATATGAGTTACATCTGTTTAAAAAGAACCAAGCAGAAAAAGGAGGGAACTGTTTTCTTACATTTTGTTCACAGATACAGTGGGCAATCTGTTAGTCTTTTACAAATAAAGTATTTTAATAATACACCTCATACAGTGTGTGTAAAGACTTTACTGTTTCTTGAGACCTACCGGGTATGGACAGACCATCATTCATGCGCCTATGGAAAAGATAGGTTCATTTGCTAAACTTCCATTTATTTTTAAGAAAGGTGATACTGCCACCCTTCTTTTCTGTGAGGTTATGATTCAACTTGCAAGAACCACATAATCTTTTTGACTCAGATAGGAGGTTATTGCCAAAAAAACCCACAAGACCCATATCTGCATATGCATAGAAGGAGAAATTCATATTGGTACACTAACAGGTGTAAGTGAAAGTCTGCAATTTCCTCTCTGCACTTTTCTTTTTTCTTTTTTCTTTTTTTTAGTGAACTTCACCTTTAGCAAGGAAAATAATTATTGTAGAGATTTTTACCTGTGATCCAATCACGTTTGGAGAGGGTGCAGTAGACTGCTGCTGCTGTTGATGGTGATGTTGCTGTAGCTGTTGTAGTGGTTGCGGCTGTGGTGTCTGTAGTTTGTTTTCTGACTGTGCCAACGGCTGTATCTGAAACTTACTGTCTGGCTGTTCCTGCTTCACTATCAAATTCTTTCGAAGCTGTTCCACCACTCTTTTCTACCAAATAAACAAAAACATAACCAGAAATGATGACAGTTATTTAGCTGCACATATTAGAGAAGATAATAACACTTGAAGTTACATTTATTTAATGTAAATAAAGAACTGCTCGGAAGCTTAGTGGGATTTCTCTTTTTGGAATTTTAAATATTGGTGTTATCTAATGGGCACTGTGTCAAAATAGGCCACAGAGCAGCCAGTACTGCTGCCCAGCAGGATGACCTTGCTGTCCTTGCAGAAACCCACCCACCAAAATTCAGCCCATTCACAAACCACTGCAAGACCTCATTAACCTATATTCACTTGAGACATGTTAGCATTCAGACTCCAAGTTTCTGATTCCTTCAAACACACACTATTCCTAAACAGTGACAAAAAAGGATTTCAGGTTGATGCCTTGGGGCTGACTTCAAGGCAATGGGGATGCCATTTTGTACCAGGCAGCAAAACTGAGTGGAGAGATAGCCAGTCTGAGTGCAAAGCGGGGAATAGGAAGGGCATTCTGTTCAATATTATTGTCACCTGAAAGAAAATCAGGTAGGGCTACCTACATGGGAAGGAAATGGCACAGATATATTTCTTCCAGCTTAAAGGCTTCCTATTACATTATAGCTTCCATGAAAGTTTGAAATTATTTTTAAAAGCTTCTTCTCCTGGTAGCCATTGTGTCTCTCTAAAGAGTAACTCAACAGACTTAAGAGCTGACCAGGTGTCCTGCAGGGTAAGATACCATGTTGCCACATGGGTAATAAGGGCTCACAATTTATGTTCATATTATACTTTAGTGTGGACAAGGGAAAAACCACCACAATGTTTTTTTTACCTTTTGTGGGCATGATAGAAAATGGACATTTTTTCCTACACTCCAACCACCCTCAAATTAGTACAGCTTTAAAAAGATTTAGATATATACTTAAGCCCCCTTGATCAAGAGCATACGCATACTCCAAAACAGTTACACGACAAGGTTGGCTTCGGAAGAGGACCATGAAGTCAACAGATGTAGGGGCTCAACTGAGAAAACTCTAGTGGAAACAGAAATGGTGAGGAAATCTCAACCAGAGCCAGGTGCTGACAGTGGGCTGCCCCAAGCAGTTTCATTTACACAGAAAGGAAAAGAGAAAAAACCCCAACATTCTGACAGTATCAAATGTTTTGATTTTTGTTTTGAAGCATTAGTATTAAGACACAGTACAAAACAGAGACATGGAGGGGAAAAAAAATCCAGCTATTTACAAGCAACTGAAACAATTTTTCCCCTCAAACTTCTTTCACACAGGATTATGAAATTCTGAGCTAACAAAACATCTGTTCTCTGCATAGTTCTTGTGGACATACTGTAGACTTTTGATTCCGAGTGTCTTGCTTATGATGAGTTAAAACTGCAGTGCCTCACACACTGAATGTGTACCTCTAGCCCAGAAGGCGCAAGGTCCCAAACTGGCAGATTTGAGAACTGGAACTTTAAGAAGCCAAATAAAACACACAAGCAACAAAAAACCCACCCCTGTTTCATAAGGTTGCAATGTGTGAGCTCCCACGACTCACCTTTTTGCACAAGACTGAATTCAGCACCTCAGAGGTGTACAGAAGGTGGACTGCCTGGCTTCTACAAACCCCACAGCCCCGGCTGGGGATGCACGCTCAGTTCCGACGACAACAGAAACACAGGCCCAACCTCACTGAAAATTCAGGGAGTTGGTAATGGACGGCAGCATGAAGGAACTATTTTACACTGCATCTAGAAAAGTGCTAAAAGCTGTCAGAGCCTAAAAGCTGTAAATTGTTTGTTCCCTTCTACAACAAGGAGAAAATAATAGGAGTGTAGAAGGCATTTTTCTAATTCAGATATTATACATAGTTTTAAATAGCCTGTGTCTATCAGCTCATTCGTATACAAAGTAACCGAACAACCATTTAAAATTGCTTTCTGAAAAGATCAACCATGTTAACATGCAAACCAAAGTGCCATGTCAGCAAGCAGATAGAAGAGCTGAAAAAAACATTTCCAGAGAGTAACCCGAGGGGGAGGAGAGGAGAACTGAGCAAAGTAGGAGAGGAAATAATGCAACATGCCTATGGAATACCTGCCAAAAAATGGACTGCACGTACACTGCGCAGGAGGCTAAAGAATTACTGTACCCGGCGTGAACGGGAAGGGAGTTTTTGTCTTCCACAGCTGCCTGTATGAAATTCAGTGATAATGGTGCTCTTCTACCGATTCCCTAACCGGAAGAAATCAGCAGCAATGGCCCAAGAATATGTTTCCATCTTGTTCTTTACAACGGGAGGAACGTTAGTGAAAGGCTTTTTTAAAAAACTAAAAAAGAAAGAGAGGAGAGGGAGAGGCAGGCTGGAGGACTCCTCTGCCACACTGCTACAGCAGGGCGAGAGCCAGCGAGGACGGGAGCAGGGGGGCAGGAGCGAGGTGAGTCACATCGCGTTCGCACGCCGCCTGTTCCACCCCCAGGCCCGAACCACGGAGCGCAGAGCTGGGGAAAAACAGGACCGAAGCACAACTTTTATTAGTGCCTTGTGCAAAAACTGAGGCTCAGCATATTTGGCACAAGACGGATAACATGAGTGGAAAAACACCGTTGCTCTGGAATTCTACGCTAGCCTGTTAGAGGCTGCTGAGAGCTGCCTGGCAGCAGCATATCCTGCCATCCATATCCATTATGCAGATATTAAATTGGAAGAAACATCTAATGCTTTTAAGATTCAGAGAGTAAAACTGAAGTTTGCGGCGCATGCCAATTGCTTACGCAGTTTATTAAGTCGCTTCCACCAACTGTCAGTAAAAACACCACCCTGAAACTACAGAAATCCTTTTACTATCTGCAAGACTGTTGGGATTACCTGTTCGTTATCCAGAGGAAGACTCTGAACGACATATGCCAAAGTTACGTAGCTTAATTAGCAACACCAGCCGAGACTCTCGGGGTTGCACCTACACAGAAACTAAGAGCAGATCTACGCCCTTTTCCAGCACTACCCTCTGCTCGGTCTCAACCCACGCCGCTGGTCTGGCACGGTACGTACAGCTCCTCCACAGCGTCCTGCTGGAACCGCTGCTCCGCAGCCGCACAAGAGCCGCGGCACGTGTCTGTCTGCAGCAACGTTACCAGAGCCTTGTTTTGTAGGGGATTAAACGGGAGGGCAGCATGAAAGAAACTCTTGTCTGCTGTCAGATTCGCTACTTCATTAAAACCGCGTTTTGCAAAATGGCTCTTCAGTTATTTGACTGTTCTTAATCAATTTTGAAGGTGGCTTGTGCTGCAGAAAGTACAACCTGTATAACTGAAATTTGCCAAGGCTGGTATAAAGTCCTAGCTATGTGCCTTAGAGATTGAGTGCCAGTGAGACCAAGGTCATCTAAAAGAATCTAAAGAAATACTCCTAATTCTTTAAATTTAATCATTGCCATCTTTCCTTCCCACTCTTATTTAAGAATATTTAATCCAATTAAATTCTTACTGACAACTTCAAAATTTTAAATTGAGATTAACTCAATCATAAACACATCATCAGAAACACAACATTAGTTTTCTGCATGGCAGAAAGCTCTAACTCTCCCCATATACCTAAAAGTTTCTTTTCCAGCAACACTACAAATATATGAAAAGCATTTGTCTTTCAAGTTTACTGAATTTTCCTCAAAGCCGAATGCCAATCCTCTCTTTACATTCAGAACATGGAAGAAATTAATAATCACATCCTTTCTTCCAAACTGCGTTCTACCCCAAAACTAACTAGCCCTCTGCAACGGTTACTATGAGACTACTTCAAAATCCGTTCGTCGAACAGTGCCCCGTAAGCATACTACATAATCTCCCAGCTCTTGCTGCCTTGACATCTTTATCACTAATCTCATCCAGAACCGTTCACACCACTGAGTTCACAGAGCCCTAGACATCTTATATGACCCTTTCTTAAAGGTAATAATTGTAATCAATATTGTGACATTTAGCGATACCACCTTCTCATTCATGCCACAGGCCAGATCCCAACACAGCATTAGGAGATTATTTTGGTTTGATTAAGCAGAAAATCTGTCTTGTTGGCCATGTATCTGTGCCAAAAGGTGTCTTCTCTGTGCTCACATAAAAAGCTATCACGAATATGTCGCTAGAAGATAAGAAAAGTCCTTGGAGCAAATTTAAAGCTTAGTAAGGTTTAAGTTTAACATTATTAGCTAAGCATTATTTCCATTTTAATCAATCAATCAATAACAAAATAGTTCTCCAAGTACAGCAATTTTTTTAAGTACTAGATTCCTTGTTGTATTTGGTGACACATTTTCTTCTTCATCCAGGAAACACATTCAGAAAAGCATACGTATCTAAAGGAGGGTCTATCTTTAAACTTCAAAAAATATATACAAATTAAAATATAAAAATCTTGTAAAAACGAGACAAGTAAAGTACTAAACAGCTTTGCAATGCATACCTTTTGCATCCGAAAAGCAAAGCTGATGTGGTTTGAATTGCTCAGCTGCCTGCTAGTGACCCACTTTCCTGCTCCACCAATTCCAGGAAGTCAGCTATTAGGGATCCTCTTGGTACCTGTTCCCTCCAGTGACCAAGAAATGTTCTCTGGGATATTAAAATTGCCAACTGCCACGAATGAAATGGTAAGCGAAAGTACCGATTTCAGATAAGTTCTAACTTGGGAGTGGGGAGGATGGAAGGAATTTCACTGCTCTGCAATCTTCCTTTCCAGCCTCACTCCCCTCTCCTTGCCAGCACCATCCCCTGCCGCTACCCAAAAAGAAGTGAAATACCTCTGCTTTTTGACAAACAGAAAGCTACCAAAACTTCTGTGGCAGAAAGAAACAAAAAGATTTTTGGAGCCCTGGCACAGTTAGTCTTTAACCTGCAAAGAGGGCGCATTTTGGGAGTGGAATTTTGCAGTGGAAACATTACAAGCAAGGAGAATAATGGTACACTCATCTGCTGCTTTAAGATAGTATCTAAAATTTAAAATAGTGAAATCCAATTATAGAAACTGATGACGCAGAATCTACACCAGTGAGGGGAAAAAAAAAATACTGTTGTACAAAACAACTTGAATTAAATTTCATTGAAAGAACGATCACAGGACTACGGAAGTATTTTCAGCTATTCTGTGGTTATCCTGAATTTTTGTGGAATTTTGCACTTCTGGCTGTGCTTCACTCATACCCAGATCTTTTTATCAACAAAAAAAAATCTGAACCAACTAAATTAGAAAGAATTTTATTCCAAGAAAAAAAAGTGTGTTACAATTTCCTACTTCTTAAAGGCGATCAAACTGGCACCTGTATCTTTCAGTAGTAAGAAAAGACTCTCTTGGGGCAGGGGTGCTTGTGTCCTGAACGGGAACATAGCAGTGGGACTGGGAGACCACCTCCGCCTCATACTTGAATGCCTTACTGAACATGATTACCAAAACGTGCACTATTCCTTTTTATAGTTTAAAAACCTAATTTTTGTTAAGCTTTTGTTACATACACAGATATCTTAACCATACCCAGTCAATGGTTGCATTGCCAACACTCCAGTAACTGTCCCAAAGAGCACGTGCTGCATTCAGCCCACAGAAAACATGGCTAAAAGCTGCACAAAGAAACAAGGACGACTTCTGCATGTCTAAAACAGGATGCGGAGCGTGTTAGGGGAACTGAATGCTTCTCCTCCCTCTGCCATGATGGTCCTATGGGATAAACTGAGCAATACACTTATGAAACCAATGAGCACTGGAGATGGACCAAGATAGTACTGCTAATTTCGGTACACCCTAAATTCATGAGCTTGCATTGCAATCTTAATATCTTTAATACAATTATGGAACACGGCATAGGGTACCTTGTGTAAAATGGAATTTAAGTAAATCTTCATTCCGTAAAAATCTACTTTGACACTTTGTCCGATAAATATTGTTATATAGCATTGGCATGATGTGAAAAGTATTTTTGTCATTAAAAATGCTGGCAAACTTATTACACTTCATTATATTCTAGACTATTTAAAATAATTACTACAGGTGCGATTCTGAAATAAATACACAGTTCACACATGAACATACGTACTTCGAAAAAGAATGTGGGCTTTTTCCTTTAGAATAGAGAAACACTACCTGAAGTTGCTAGAAATCATTCAGAAGTGAATTATTTAAGTTCTGAAAATAATGTTCATTCCTTCATTCTTAACGAGGGAGAATGCCTATAATTTTTTTATTTTCTTTAAAAATATAGCTAGAATTGTAAATGAAAATAACTAAAAATAGCTGCTGTGCCATTCTGCTTTATGTGACTTCTTGATTGCTTTATTTTCAGTACCGTGTCTTTTACATTTGCAGCACCACGAGATCAATTAATTTTTGGAAGGGAATGTTGTACCATGAAATGCCTTATGCATCACTGTCTTCCCATTTTAGAATTTTTACTCTTGCACAAAGTAGGGAACAGAGACTGAACTAGTTGAAGCAGCACACATACAACATTTTCCTGCAGCTTATATATCAAATAAGCCTAGTATCTACCTTCTTATCTTAGTACTTAGATTAACAGAAAGAAACTTGCAAGAACAGCTACAATAATTAAACAATGAAGCAATTAATGAATGGAGAATTAAATGTATGACAACAGACAGAACAGGAAAAACAGTTAAGTGCAGTACTTTGAATGTAATTAAGGAGGAATGGAATGAAAGGAACGAAATTTATTTTTTAAAAATTGGACAAGGTTTAAAAGGGTTTGTTTTGGTTTAGGTTTTTCTGCTTCCCAGAAATACTTCTGAGTACAAATACAAACTGGTAAAAAGATGTGGGGAACACCTTAAAATGAAAAGGCTGAAGAAATGAAAAAATTAAACTGCTGACTACCACAGAAAAGGTGCTCATTTTAATTTTATCTTGCCCATCTCTGTATTGTTCTACCCCCATTTGCCTATTTCAGGAAAAAAAATCTCCTTAGGAAAAAAAAAAAGCCACCTAGACTGTGCAGAAATGAAACAAGCGTTCTTTTGTACTTCAACGTAAAGTATGTTTCTATGATCTCTGACTGAACCTAGTTTTCCAGAAGTGTATAACGTGGTCTTGTAAAACCTGTCATGGACCAAAGCTTGGGATATAAAATCTCAGCACAAAAAATACTGTGGGTTATTATTCTCCTGTGCAGGAGAACACAGAGGAACAACCACCCCCATGGGAAAGCCATTTGCATCTATATATGGTAGCCAGTTGCCCAAGCTAAACACCTTTGCCAGGGAAATCCTGCTGCTTCTCTTCTCCTACCTCTGATTCACCTCATAACGTGACATCCTTTAAAGTGAATTTGTCTGAATTAAGCAAGCACAGTAGAGCAATTTAAATTAGTAAACTTATTTCATATTTTAGAAACAATCAACGTAAATAGAAGTCTACTTTCTAATCTGATAACTCCTCATATTTTTGAACAACCTAAGTGGAAGGGATAGTCATAAAGTAATTTTACAGCGTACTACTGCACAGTAACAGTCCCTTGACTAAAAATGAATCAGCTTCAGCAGGATTCTTGTGCATCCTACAGCTATTCTCACGACTGAATCACACCTCCTCTCCTCCTCATGAAAGGAAACACACACAGTTCATGCTCATGTGCTTCATGCATGATCGGAAGTATCGAGCAAGATGACTAGCTTTATTTCACCACAGAATGCAAACTTGTTTTTTTGTGGACAGAAAGATCTGGATGCTCAAACTATACTGCACAACCGCCTGTTGATTACTCTGATGTTGTTAACAGCATCTAATGTTCCGTTTCCACAGTTGCTTTACACACATCACAAACTAACAGCAGCGGACGGGCTTTTTCCCTATGTCGTCAACCAAATACTGCTTCGCGCCAATTCAATTAAAACCCATCACTAACAACATCACATCACAATTCACTGCTGATCTGCACTTCATAGGGAGAATGAGTTATCAGAGCAAAAAGTCACAGTTTTACCTTACTCAAATGAGAGATTTTCTCTTCTTCCTAGTCACTTGAACAGGATATCAAATACAGATATCCTGTCCAGCTAAATATACCTGCTGTACTATTCTCTTTAGTTAACCGAGCACGCTCAAAACGAAGAAAAATGCCTGCTTCACAGAGAAGACAAATTAAATCACTGCAGAAGACCCAAATCGCTGGTCTTCAATTGTATCAAGGTTTGTGGATCAGTCAACAGTGACTCTCTGAAAAACAAAGCAATGGTTCTTCCTTAGCCTCCCGATTTAAATGGCATGGGGAGGGGGACTTTGCCCCTGTGTAAATTTATCTCAGCGCAAAAAGCGCCTCACTAAGCAAGGCTAAAACTACTCAACAACTGAAGATTTGGTGAACTTCCACCTCCCTTAAAAACACCCAAGAACAGGCATTTTGCCAAAAGAACGGAAAGCTACCTTTTTCACGAGGGATGCAGAGCTACTGGAGACAGTTCAAAGGAAAACCACAAACGTAATCAAGGACCCAACAAACAACGTTGTGTAATGTGAGGCTTACTGGGGCTCAGCATATCCAATTTATTGAGAGGTGACTTCTCTGAGCATAGATATTTATATACGGGAAAGAAATCTGATGATGGGAGGGTTTTTAGTTTCTCTGAGAAATGTAAAATGATGATTCTGTGGCTGCAAGTTGAAGGCAGACAAATTCAACCTTGAAATAAGATGCAGAGATGGTTAAATGCCAGAACAGCCTAATATGAGAAATAATGGTCTACTACGGTTTGAAGTCTTTAGGACAAGGTAATACAGCTTTCTAAAGGTAATACTTAATCTAAGTTTTGGAGGAGATTGTATAGTACATGTGAGGAGGAGAGGGATCTGGGACCTGGGAAGCCTCTGCTCATGCTTGTCCCTTACAGGGACAGCGCAAGTGCCAGCACTGCTCCCAGCACTCTTCTCCGGTACTGAAACTCCACATAAAGACAGCCTTACGCTTCAGAATATGAACATGTCCGGAGGCACAAACAACCAGATATACTCAAGTTTGTTTTTTCAACTTTCTCTGAAACACAAGATATTGGCCACAGCTAGAGAACAGAAGCTAAGCAAAGCAAGCTTATCTTCTTCCTTTGATGCCTTTTATTGTATGTCTTCTTTACATATTTAGATTCTTATTGATTTTAGACTTGGAATGGGAAAAAAATTTCCCCAGGTCAGACTTGCTGGGATGGTTTTTTTTTTCCCTTCTGCTGCAATGCAGGATGTGGACTGCCTGCTAGGATTAGCTGGGCAAATTTCCCCTAATCAACCTGCTGACATTGCAAGGGCCTTCAGAATAACTGGCAGCCCAATCCACCACCTGTTTTCTGGAACACACAGATGTGGAAGACAGAAAGTTAGTACCCTAATAACCAAACCATCCAAGTCTCCCTGAAGTCAGAAGACATCACAGAGGAGTACTGAGGTAGAATATAATGCCCTCTAACGTACAGGAAGTTAAACTGGGTAATCTCCTTGTCCTTTTTGGATTTGACATGTGGTACCTTCCCTCTACTTCCTAGATGCAGTTTTACAACTAAAGGTTATCAGTATTCTTTTAAAAGAAAAAAAAATAAATCTGCATGCTAGATGAAAGACAAAAGAAATTTTATGAACATGATAGTTTTCAACAGATGTACATAGTACCTAACTTAATTAACAGGATCAGGCATTAGTATCTAATATCAAATTATGTATGTAATCTCAAATTTCGGTTAGTTCCTGGAATGTAAACCGCAGTAGCTGTTCTTGCTCCTGCCAGAACTCTTCTCTACGAAAGCTTAATTCCTTGGTATCAAAATGCCTTAGGATGGTGCCATCGCTTCATCCTGCAAGGTAACAGTTACACGAGGCGCAGACATGAAGAAGCCACGCATGGAACACAAAGATCTTTCTGGCTTTGATGGACACCTCACAAGAAAACACATTTCAGACCTGTTCTATTAATACAGAAAATATCCCACATGGAAAAAAAAAAAAAAGTACTAACAGAGACCACATAAGGGAATGTAAACACTCCTATCCATAAGTTCATACTACTTCTTCACAGTGTGCTTGCTTGTTTGACAGTTATACTGTCATATTTTAGACTGTTAAACCTCTGCTCTAGGGTTTATAAAAGATCAGAGCACTTGTCACTCTCAGTGCAGGTAGAGTGAGATAGAGTGGATGAGCAGTTCATTCTTCTTTCTAATTACACTCCATTAACCTTCCACATGAGAGCTCCCCTGTGCTTTCATACCAGCAGCACCAACTGGCTGTGTTTGATAAGGCTCAGCAGAGTCTGCAAGACCAGCACGTGTAACTAAAGGAACACTTCAGCACTGCAGACTTAGCAGAAGCTGGGCTGAAGCTCTGTTACTGAGCCGCAGTCATATTCAGCTAAATTATACACAGATGGACACCAGCCTCACCCTACCCACTTGCCTCACAACTCTACTCCTTGAACTTCATAGATACGTGATCTAGCATTTGAAAGCCAAATGCAGAACTAGGGAATTATTCACTATAGGGAGCTGAATAGTTACCATGCTTTCACCTCACTGCAGAGACCTGCCAAGAGAAACACATTTAGAGCATTAAAGCATGCAGGGCAATAGAAAAGAAGTTGCTGTTACATTATAATTAGATCATGTTAGTGTTGCAATGAGAGTACAGAGAAGGAAAATCACTTTTGAAATTTAAATCTTTTTTAAATGCACTTTCAGTATCTGGGGTTGTTTGTTGTATGTTCTGAAGACCACACGGTTAACAAACAGCATTATATTTATCTATAAGCTTCTCAATGGTGACCACGTAAATGATAGGCTTTTCTAAAAAGAGAGACTTCTTCGATTAATAATGTATTCTATGGGAGTTTTAAACTCAGTGCCAGGAAAGCTATTCTCCATGTGCATGAAGGTAGATTAGCATTTGTGTATACTGAGCAACAGCGTCAGCACATGCTTGCCCAGATAAAAGGGAAACAAATTTGTAAGAAGGGTTTGTAAACAATCTGGAACAGAATCCAAATTATTTAAAAAATAAATGAAACACTGCAAAATCTGCACTTTCAAATGGCATTTTATACTATCCGTTGGAATTTTTAACCATTTCAAATGACTTCACAACATAAAGTTGTATATGGAACTGGCCTATACAAGTGAGTAATGGTGATACTCTTTTTGCTATTACCTCCATTATCCCTTCCCATCCCTCTCCCGTTGTTTAATGCATTGTGATACTTGCATCTGCATGCATCTCCATAAATAAATATAACTTACTTCTCTTCTATGCTAAGTTTCCCAACCTTCAGCTAATATTTTGAAGTGATCTGCTGTTTTCCACATCTTGGTAACACTGAAGTGTCTGAAACAAAATCTGTTTGTGCTACAAGCGAAGCTATGAATCCAGCACTGTCCTTGTTCAGAATGGTACTGGAATTTTATTCATAATTCTTGTGAATGTTGTCAAAGATCCCCTCCATTACAAAGGAAAATGGAGGTGGCCCTTCTCTTGTAACAGAAAGGTAAACACCGCTACTGAACCCACCTAAAGTACCCTGAGGAGACTCAGTTTTCAGAGTGATCATTAAAGACCCTTAATGTAAGACCCCTTTTCTACATCTAAGTAATTTTTTAAACCATTTTGGACCTCCTTCCCAAATTTTCTTAAATTTAATCTAAAGATGCCAATTCAGTCTTTAATGCAATTTAACTTATGCCATCTAAGACTATATTATATGACATAAATTCAGAATTTGTGGATGTGACTGAACACAGTGTTTCCAAAACTGTCAAGCTGCTGAGGTTGCCTCAGGAAAGACGAATAGTCAGAAGACCGTTAGTTTTTTCCTCTAAGATAGGCTCGCTCAAAGTGCAAACACAAGTACCTTGGTGACAATAATTTCTTGGAAAACAATGAACGTTGTTGTTGGGATGCATTTGATACCAACTAAGATGCAAGATGAATTTTGTCAGATTTAAGTTCTCTACTGAAGATGATGTTCACTCTCAAACCTAATAAATTTGAAACAAACATGATTATGACATTGAATAAAATTATCGAAAGCATCCACCATCTCTTGTGTTGTAAAAATGTATCTATAATGCTTCAACGCTGTAACACAGTGAAATCTTGTTTGAGCTGGGATTAAAATTTGTCAGGACAGTCAGCATAGCACTGTTAAAGAAGGCAGAACCGTGTTTTTTGTGCCACACTGAGCTCTTACTTCTGTAAAAAAGAATTTTGAATTTTTGTAAACATGAATTGTACTTAATGCCTCTATAACTTGCTCTCTCACCTTTTCTGGAGTACATACTAGGATCATGACTGAAAGCTCCAAAATTCCTGGCTGTAAACATTGAGTGCTGAAACTGCTTCCAGAATAAAGCACTGCAGAGGTGCTTCCACTTCCTTGAGCAGTCAGCCATCACTGCTAACACCATTTGGAATACCGTTTTCTAACAAGCGGGCAAGCTCACCTCTGAAGAATACAACACTGCAGTTGATGGGACCTTTTTTTAACTAATCACCTGAGAACTGTACCTCTTCGGAACTTTTTTGGTAATGTTTGTTCTTTTCCCAACACCTCTTAGAATGTATTTCAGAAGGAAATATTTTGCTCTAGACTGGCTCATCATTTCCTTTTTACAGAGGAGCCGTCAGGAATAGTGCAAGTACTTTCCTTTTTTATTATGTCAATAAAGAAGATCCCTTCAGGGTTTTGGGGGGCCATGAGGTTTGTGAACAGATCTTTTAACCTAGCACAGACAGAAATACGCAGTCTGGTGAAGTACTCCTGGAAAAGAATTGCCGAGGCTTTTTATACTGTTGTTGTAATAATCCTTGAAGACTGAGGGACTGTTGATATCACAAATACAAATGTGAGAATCTAATTTTAAATGGTGGGAAAAGAGTCCTAGAGCAACTGGCTAAAACTCTATGTATTTTGGGGGGTTCTGGGGGGTGTGGGGTGTATTTTTGTTAATAGTATTTTGTTAAAACTTTTAGAGAGACCATAAATGCTACAGATGTAAAATGAACTTTGAAGAAGGCTTTGATGAATTTCTGTAATTCTCCAAGGAGTTCTCTGTCAAAGAGAGGTAAGAAATAGAAAATAAGCTCTCTTGTAATTCCTCTTATGCAATACTAAACATACATAATAAGTGTGTTTTTAGGGGAGACCATGATTTCTTCTTTGCCTCTGCAGGCCCATATTAGATTTAAAAGGCACATTTAATCCTTTTCAAAAAAAAAAAAAGTTAACAAAAACTACTGTATATTTTCATCACATAAAGAAGTGCAAGTTCTGTTTTCAGACCATATGCTTGACTTGCTACTTATTGCAGAGAACATGCAATATATTGCTGGATGAACATGCTTCATGCTACAAACCGGTCTGACCAGCTTAATATGCACTCTGAAGTATCAGACAGTCTTAGTGAAACTCAGAAGTATTATTTCATTGGCCCTCAGTCAGCATTTCTTGCGTGACAATTCAGCTGTGAATATGTTTGGAAGCATTAGCTCAGAACGCATGGACTTCTAAAAATAGCATCAGCAGGTCTCTCTCGGGTATCTCTAAAGACACCTATCACAGCTGCCTCTAAGAGCTGTAAATCACAAAATAGTAGTTTTCCTCCCCGTGGTTTTGCACTGATGGATTTTTTTTTTTTTTAAAGGAAACACATGTTGCGCTGTTGAGAAAGGCTGAAAGATTACAGAAACCTAGCAACTGAGACACAGGCTGTTACAGCAAGCCATCTTGCTTTGTGTCCTCAGGTCTGGTAACTTTACTCATACTGGGATCTCAAGCTCTATTATTAACCTAAGAGAACGAACCTAAAGCTGCACTGTCTTTGCAACCAGAGTCTAATTAAAGTTTCATACACGTAATGGGTACCCTTTTAAATTCCAGTCCATAAAATAAGCCCTCACATAACCCTCTTTCTCAGATAACTTCCACAAAATGAGAAGAAGGGGAGCTTCAACATTAGGGAGCAGGTTCTGTCAGTTCTGAGGTAGGGGGGTCATTAGAAGAAAAAAGCAGCCGAGATAACTTTTTCCCCTCATATTACTTCTGAATAAACCAAAGTGACGCTGAAATGCAGAGATACTTTGGGGAAAAAAGCTTCAGGGCTTCTTTATGTTTTCTAACAAATACGACAGGGCACATATTCAAGAATATAGGGCATATTTATCTGTTTGTTTTGATAAAACTATCCTCTATTGTATTTCACCTGGAGTTGGGAGAGGATGTAAGCAGAGGAAAGAGGCTTTTAAAAGAGCTATATTACACACACACTTCTATCAGTAAATACATGCAAGGGCATGTAAGAAAATAGTGATCTAACTTTGCTTTAAAAAAAGAAACACTATGACCAAAGGCTGAGAAAATATAAACCAATTGTAATAAAAATGTCATTGTGTGATAGGTGTTGCAGAAATAAAAAAGACCAATGTAAAGATTTTAATGTGCAAACAGCAGTACTTGCCTTTGCACTGTATAGGCAGTCTTTGTTACGAGCAGAGTAGGATTTTCATGGTAATTGTTTGGAGGATCATATAAATATGTTTGTATCAAACACACACTTAATCCAAAACACATTTGTCAGTTTGCATAGGAAGACGGTCAAGCTGTCATTGGTTGCAAGGAAGCTCAGAAGAAAACAAAAAACCAAGCTTCAAGATAAAAAAAAAAAAAAAAAGCAGGAAACATAGAAAGCAGTAAGAAGAAATAGGCTCGCACAAGCAAAGGGTACTCACAGACAATGTAAAGCTGAACTGAAAAGTAGTGAAGTCTGACAAGCAAAATTAGTCCTTTCTCACTGGCAGGCTTGCAGGAGAAACCATTATATTTTATCAGATTGACTTGGAAAAAAGGGCTCACCTCCGGTCACACAAGCCCCTTTTAAAGTCCCTTCTCGCTGACACATCAGGCCTATGCCCAGAGGGATGTCCAAGGTGACACAAGCAGTGCAGGGCATATTTTTGAGATTTTTTTTCAAGGTATTGGAAATAACTCATTGAAGAAAGAAAGTCCATACTTCATATACACATATGCAAAAACTGACCAGTAAACCACATTCGATTTAACCCCACAGACCCACATTCTTAATTGTTTTTCCTCTTTTGTTTCCCTGCTGGTACATTGCACAATTAGCTTGTACGCTCTGCAGGCCAAAAACCTAGTCTGCAAAAATCTTTTGAAATATTTAACGCGTACTGGTACTATGTAAATAGTAATAATAATTCAGTGGCCCTTTCCTGCTCTGCATTTCGAATGTATTTATTATGAGCTAGACAAATAATGCAGGATTGTAGCATTCTGCCTCCGCACTCCTCATCTTCCTCTTCCAGTTTACCAGAGCAATGATGAAACAGGAGTTTTTGCTCCAAGCCTGTAACACTTTCAGCACAGATTCCCCCACTGCACAGCTCTCGAAACTGGAGGATCCATCTTTTGCACAGGGGCAGAAACTGATTCCCTTTCACCAATTTAAAGACGACCAGAAGCCTGCCCAGCGACCCACATTGCTCGAGAAACCACACCAGCAGCGGAGGCTATAGAGGCAGCTGCTTTTAGGCCAGCAACAGCATGCTCAGCATGAACAGACTGTACTAAGATTTTTTCTCCCACACACAAAACCAAACTGTTCCTGTGCCCCCTTTGTGCTGACGGAGCCCGTCTCTTGGTGGATGAGCAAGTCGCTGTTCAGAAAATAATTTCTCAACCTATTTTGGAAATCCGCAATCATGTACAATTGGCTGCGTTGGTTAGTATTCAGCGGCGATTTCAAAGGTTCTTTGTCCTGGGGAGGAGATACGACCATTCACCAGCATGCCGGCAGAACTGCTGAGTGCACAGCTGGAGCGTACGTGGGGGAAGGGAAACGGTGTATGATTTTGCAATTATATCTGTTAAATCCATGGATCTGAAGAATGATCACTTGGCATTTCTACTGTTTTGCAAGTGAAAACTTTTAACACGCTTGCCAGAATTATTTGGCTGTTTTTTCTTGTAGGAGGAGAGAGGATCAGTGCGGAGAAACGTTAAGCCACATGTACGTGCTACATAATTGGTTCTTTCAGCCCCTTGCAGCGCAAATGATTTGCAGTAACATGCTCCGCACCTCCTTACTAGTTAGCAGCCCAATCCAAGACAAATACTTCAAGCAAAGATAGAGAAGAAAAGCTGTGGACAAGATTAACCACACAAGCTTGGCTTTTTCATGATGCTCACATTTTTTCTATTACTCAGCTGCGAGATATTCAAGAGAAAACAGGGTGTACTATAACTGCTACAACAGGCCACAAGAGCATAAAACCAATAAGAAACCTTTCTGTTTGGCTCTTCACAGGGTTCTCGCTTGTACTAGAAAAACGTCACTTTGATGCCCTGTTTGCATTCCATTTCCAACAACAAGGAGGAGGATGGAGGTCTCGGGTTTCTATGACAACCCAGATGGGCCACAATACAAGATACTTACAAATGTTCAACTGCGGGGATGCCAGATCAAATTAAGCTAGAGTTTACACTACTTCATAGAAACTAAAATGAAAGAAAAAACCCAAACAAAACATGAACGTCAAAGGAAGGATGACATTTCCTCACCACATTCCAAAAGATTTCTGAAAGTAGATGATAAAGAAAGGAGGAATTTTTTCTCTACGAAAATAAATAATAATGTCAACACAAACAAACCGAAACCCTCATTTACATGAGTAAATGTTTTCATTAAAACTAGACTACTGGAAAATTACTATCAGACATTAAAAGCAAAAAACAGGTCCCAAAAATAACATTATTTTATTAATTTACTTAACTCATTATGAACTGGCAAATTTGTCATCCCACTGTTTTGTATGGCTTGTTTAATGCCATTACTTATATTTTGCGATACAGTTTTTTTTTTTCTGTTGTTTACCCCCGATCTGCTCTTCTATGACATTTTGCAAAAGACACTCAGATATAGAAAATAGTCCGTATTCTACCTGAAGAAGTGAAATTAGTAATAATGGGATATTTCAGTAACACTAAGAAAACTGCAAAAACATTTGATGTGTGACCTTCATAACTTAAGTCGTCAGTTGTTAAAAAGGTGAGGTGAGCTTTCTTCTCAAAGGCGTTAATTCCATGTGCTGGGAAGGCAGGTAACTGTTAACAAGCAAGCCAGTTCAGGCAACATGAATACAACGCCTTCCAAAGAAACACCTGTAAAGGCTTTTTCTAAGCTTTTCAGATGTGGCATACATAGATGTGGTTCCCAAAACAAACCAAGTTTAAGAACTTCTTAATAAATGTATATTTTAAGGAACATTATTTTGAAAATGTGTGTTTTTTAAATCTTCTGATACAAGCTAGGTATTGTCTTTCTTTTTAAGTCACCATCCTATTTCAAATTACTCTCCTGTCTGTCTTTCAACTTCATCACCAGGTAGCTAATAGCCTTCATTAAATATGTGGTAGCCGGCAAGGCTCACAGTAAGACAGATAACCGTGGACTTTGAGAGGCTTATGTTCTTTGGGGAGAGGAGAGGCGGGAGAGGAGAGGCAGAAGAGGAGAGAAAGGCTTAACAGCTGTGCCTAGTCAAAATAATCCAAAATTAGAGGGACTGTAACATTTAAAATTGGAACAGAGAGCCTTAAAATCTGGGTCTGTGCAGCTATCTTCATAAACACTTTATTAAAAACTGCAGACACTCACTCTTCATAAATCATTCCCCTTTGCAGCACGGCTAACCAGTACTATTTACACAAGGACACATCAGCCTAGCTCAAAAGTGCCACCTCAGCACCCAGGAGCACCCGTGCTGCCAGCTGAGAACAACCACCCCTCGCACCGGTCGGCTGTGCCTCCTCTCCCCCCGTTTAACATATGAGCTAGGACCTGGGGACCATGGATTTAGAGAAGGTGCCAGGGGTGGGCGGACAGCAGCACTGAGACACCCAGGTTAGCACCTGCATGTCACCCGCTCCTCTTCCTTCCTTTTTCACCCCGAGACCTCCCATTCAAAGTCTCCCCTGCGAACATCCACAGCCCGACGTTGTGAGGGCTCTTGTCATTGCTGACAAGAGCACGGCTGGCACACAGCATGGCAGGCCGAGGCTGAGCAAAAGCTGCCCGTTCTGCTGCGTTCCCTTGCCCTGTGCAAGAGCGAGCGGAGCTGGGAAGGCACGCCGTGGTGATGGTATCAGCACCTCAGGCAGAGTGCTCCGGGGATTTGCAAGGAGCCCCTGCAGAACAACCAGAGTGCCTCGGTACTGAGAGGTGAAGAGCTGAGGGCTGAAATGACACATCTGTAATAAAAATTAAAACACCTGATGACTCTCCTCAGCCAGTGGGAAGTGATCAATTAGGACGGAGAAATGTGACTAAGGACACAGCAGGGCATGATTAGCTTTAAACTTGGACTACACTGCTTAAACTTCGGCTATACAGCTGGGGCTGCACAGTCACATCATGTTAACTGCTACCTGTGTTTCACATATAAAGCGGAAGACAAGGAATGGTATAATGAAAAGGAGAATTTGCAAAGCGCTAATGCTTACTAGATTCGTAACAGTTTAATGGGGAGAACAGAATGAACTGGAAATACCACCAGGAAGGAGCTGGAAGTTGCAAGGGCTGGTAGTGCGGCAATGAACAAGCTGCTTGATGCCACACGGTTAAAGTTACTCTACTCGTTGTTTGGCGTAAATATCAAGAGACTGGGACAAATAACCAGGCCAGTGGATTCCTCTCACACCTATTGCCAACCACATCCCTCAGACATTTCAAAGCATGAACTTGCACTCCGCAGTGATACGGCACGGAAGAAAGTTGTACTTGCAAATTGCACAGCATCCGCTATTCTATCGGGTTGTTCAACTATCAATTTCATGCAACCACTACAGCGTAACTGATTACTGCCCCCTATAAAGAATCCTTTCTGAACAACAACAAAAAAAGCAGCAAACAAAACACCAAACCAAACCACCATCAACAAACACCAAAGTTGTAAGGAAATTCAGCGACAAAAGTCTTTATTAACATGGAGTTATAGTTGCCTGGTGCTCCCACTGACTATCAAACTCAGTGAAATCCAAGTATCTAAAACTAAGGAAGTGTTCAGAGTACATACCCATGCATATTAACTTTGCCTTCTTGGGACCCTCATGCTCTGGCTATCATCAACACTAAATATGCAGTACTTTTTTTTTTTTTTTTTTTTTTTTTTTTAAGAAGTAGCAGGGAATGTATTTGCAGTCTTCCAGTACCTTAGCTGACCACAGCACAGATATTTTCAGAAAAGCCATCTACACTGCATACCTAGGATGGTATTCAACCCTTCCAATACTGTAATTAAAAAAATAAATTATCCTTTGCCTCCATGTATAGTCAACGGACAGATGGACGGTTGAATAAGTAATGCTCGGCATGTGCCCTCCACAAATTCCGGACAGTTCAGACTACTTTTTACACAGCTGAAATCAGAAACCCTGAGCTGGCTCCCTAAACAGCACATCTCTTCCTTAACTCCACAGACCTCTCCTTTATTGCCCCATTACTTGTATGCATATATCACTGTTTGATATTATAACTTAATCTGTCCGTCATTATAAACAGCAACCACACTCATACTCCACTTTGCTGTTGACAGCAGCAATCATTTACAGATGTGTACCCTGATGCTAACACAGGCAATACAATGCAGCACCTCTGCCCTTGCTGACATTCACTCTGCTTCACAAATACCACCCACTTCTTCCTCTCCAACTGACAGTTTTCAATTAAAACGCTGAGTGACTTCTCAGCGTGTTCGTAGCTTGAAATGTGCTTTTTCCATTTTGCAACTATAAAAGGCTTGTGTTCCTGACTGGGCATCATTTCTTTGAATCAAAGCTATTACCACTTCCTATAACCCTCGCCACAGTGGAATGATTCAAAGCAGATCTCCCCGGGTATATATGCATTTTGCTTGTTTGATTATGAACATTAGGAAGAAACAAAGGGGTTATCTCATGAAGCATCTAGGAAATCCCCTTAAAACAGCTCTGCCATATGATCCAGCTAAATATTTTTAACTTTGAACACTGTTTTGACTGACTTCTGGTTAACAGTAAAGTATTTGCAAATAATTCCTACAGACTAGCTCCAGTATCAAAGGAGCCGTAACACTGAGTTTTGCTGAACTTAACTTTTCGCAAGGGCCCAAGATATTGTTGGGAAACCTATGTTAAAATTTCAAATGCTGTTCATATTTTCAATATATGTATCATACCATATTGAGTTTCAGCCAGAATTAACACACTTGGGGGTGCGTGTGTGTGTGTGTGTGTGTGTGTGTCAAAAAAGTAGATCATCTCTCCTGGATTATTAAAGTACGTGAGACTAGAGAACCACCAAGGACCACTAGACTTACAGCTTTTCTATCGTCTTGACTTTATGACTATACTGAAATACAGAAAATCACCTGCACAAGAAACCAAAGCAACATGTTTTTTAGCACCTGGTAAATGATAATTTTAGAATGGAACCAGTATTATCAGTCTTGAAGATGCACAAACAATGAGGTAAATAAGAAATTGACAAATTCACATCCAGTAAAAACACATGAAATACATCAAAGTTTGCTGAACAGAATAGGATGAAGTGGATGAAAAGCAGGTAACTTACCAGCTTCTAAAGGGCTTTTTACAAAGAGATTAAAACCAAAAGTTATTAACATTTATAAAACCAAAAGTAGTTAAAAGTAAGCTTTCACATGCCCAAACATTTAAGCAGTTGCATCCGTAAAATGCATCCTTCTTCTGGACTTGACATTTTTCAGAGGTACCAAATTGATGTTTGAGTTTTCAGTTATGTGTCTTCACAACACCGAGTGAATAAGTATTGTTGTAAGACAGCTAAATACTTTCACTGCTGTATTTTGTTCAAAACCCAATTACAGGACCAAACACTTCTGCCTATTGTTTTCTGCTTTTGTACTTTTTTCCCCAAATCTACTCAATTATACTATGTACGTGCACACAGGAAAAACATATGTTCTCAAAAACTTTCCTCCACAAATGTTTCTGTATTAATTTTCAATTAATTAGGGTCGGAATGGTCTTTAGAAGTAAGAAAGCCGAACCCTAACAATCTGTCAGTGCAAAACAAGCACTAAAGATAAGCTCATGCTGTTCGAAGTACTGGCTGTTCCGTGCATCTGGAAGAATTTACACTCATCAAGTGTGTTTGCACGATAGGACTAAAAATGACTTTAACAGAACATGGAAGTTGTTTTAGTAGCAGGAAGCCTGGCATCCTCAAGAACCGGCCTTCCAAGCAATGACCTACTTAATGCAGATAAATAGATATTTCACATTAAGAAACATCCTCCCAACCAAAAAAACCCCAAAACTTGCGCAAAGTTTTGCGTTCTTTAAAATGAGCTGAAACCGCTACAAAACTAAACCAAACCTCACAAATCTTTCTCTCTTGCACAGAATTAAAAATAATGGGGGGGGGGGGGGGGGGGGAGAGAAGCGGCATCTCTTCCACTTCACTTTTCCAGCGGCCAAACCACCAAAAGGGCTAACAAATCATTTGGTTGTCAATTCAGTTATTATAAAACTTTCTTTTTCTTGGATGATGGCGAGAAAATTCCCGTTTCAACAGAGAGCGGCTACATTCTACCCTCACCTCCTAAAGTCAGAGGGATCAGAACCTTAGCGATTTAAATAAACCACCAAAACCCACCACGCCGCTCTCATCCACGTCCTACAGAAGGCGGAGGATGCGGAAACCCATCTTTTCCTGGCGGAGGAGGGGAGCCGTGCCCGCCCCACGCCCGAGGGTTCCCCGTCACCGGCGGGTGGGGGGGTGTTGGAGCCGGCGCCCCCCGTCCCGGTCCGCTCCCCCCCCGTCCCGGTCCGCTGCCCGCCCCGTCCCGGTCCGGCCGGAGCGCGGCCCCCGCCGCGCCGGGAGTGAACGGTCGCCACCTAGCGGGGGCTGGCGGGCGGCGGGACCGCTCCTCCATCTCTCCGCGGGTCCTCATTAGGCACCCGCGGAGGCGAAAATTTGCAGGGGTATGAAAAACCACGAAGCCACCGCTGTTAAATTCCGAAGAGACTTTTCGGCTCTCCAAAGCCATCCGCATCCGCTCGCGGCGCAACGGACGCCTTACAGCTACGCCGCGAAGCTTTCGTTCACGCGAACCTCCCAGCGAAGGCGTTCCTAGACGCTCGGCACTAAGCCTCTCTCGCGTGACATTATTTACTCCGAACGCACATCAGGGTATTTGCAAAGGCTCTAGCTGAAGACCGAACAAGACTTTAGAGACTTCCGTCGCCGATCCCGCTCCAGCTGCCGCGCGCTGCTCCGGCGGCTCAAGGCAGCTGGAAAGCCAGCAGGAACAGCAGCCCCGGCGCCGCGCCAGTGCAAGGGTCCCTCCCCAGATGTGGCACAGCTGGCACAAGAGCTGGGGCGCTACTCGCTGCCAGGCACGACCAAACCAGAACTTTACACCCGCTCTCAGACTTAACCGCCCTCGTGGCCAGTGGAGCGGCAGCCCAGCAGATGTCTGGCAAAAGGCCTTCAGGCTCCTCTAACTTACAGCAAAGACTAGTCTAGTTTCATTTGTCCTCACATGAGAACAACACAACCAAGATGTGCGCGTGCACATACACACACACGCACATATATAAGGATGCGAGTAAGCTATTATCACAAGAAATCCGGTTCTGCATTTCTGTGAGTTATGGCAGAGTAGGATTTAAATGTGCTCTGCATTACAACATCCGAGATGCCTGAAAACAAATACTAATTTCCACATGCCCGTAACAGCAATCTGTCAAGCCACATCCATGTACACAAAAGGGTTTTCACGTTCAAGATCAGCAGACACCTCTACTGCTGGCCTGACAGCCAGGCCTCTAACACGCACTCTTCAGAGATGTCTGCCAGTTATCAGTTGTCCCAGGTACTCCGGACCTCTCAAGCATCGCAGATTTTAATGTTTCAGAGCTTGAGTCAATCAATCTTCTCGACACCCATCTCGGCTAAGCAGAAGTTGAGAAAAAGTGTGTTCTACAAAATACACGGCCTTAAGGAAGGTGTAGTGAACTATAAGGCAAGGAACGCTCACTGCTATTCATGTTTTTGTTCAGTTCTAGCATTTTATTATTGAACCTGGCCACAAACCATTCAATCTGTAAAGGTGAAAAATTATTTATTTTGCCTTATAGATGAATTAACATAGATTACACAAGGGTTTTTCTGGAATATCAGACATGAAACACAGTCCTAATACAAAAGAAAAAAGACTCACCCAGTCCAGTCTTTAAGACAACGTGCCAAACCCATAGATTTGACTATCCTGCGTGAAACCACAGCTCTAATCAGGTGCCTCTCCTCAAAATAGCAGGAGATTCTAGGAAATCCAATGCACAGTCAAATGCTACTTCAAAAATAGCTGGTTTTGGCAAAAACACCAACAAACTGCTTTGTTACTTCTCCCACTATCCCATTAACTCAGTCAAGACAGAGCCGTGCTGAAAGCTAACGAAGGGTCCTTGTTTCAAACCTTCCTGTAATCCACTTGCATGAAGACAGAAAGTAGCATATTTGTTATGGTAGCCAGTAGCAAAATCTGGGGGTTTTTTCTGGTTTTCTTTCATAAATAACTGTCTGATTTAATCCACATGAATATTTTCTTCAAAAATCATCATTGACGAAAATACCATAACTGAAATTACAAGGACACACAACAGAAGACAGGTGTTGGAAATTTCAGTCGCTTCTCATGTATTTTGATTATGTCCCACACACCGTATGTCGCAGCATGTGGAGGCTGAGGCATGCCGCCCTCCACTGTCCCAACAACTCTCTGGGAGCAGAAGCCCAAGGAGCTGATGGGGCAGTGGAAGCTCCAGCCTTGCAGAGAACAAGAACTGATTTTTCTTAACTTCATAGTTCTGAGATTAATCTGCTGTTCCCAAACTTTATGAAAAAAAATGTTAAATGTATCCACACACTTTGAAAAAACTCCTTTCCTCTCTCCTGACATTTTTGCACTGTTTTCAGGGAAGAAAACCCACAACTGTCAGTACAATCATTTAATATACTAAGACTTTAATTTTAACTAGGTCTTCTGGCTGTTTACATTAATAAGCAAAAATAAGCCTTTAACAGTTGGAAGAGCTGAGCTTAACTGATACTGGTGAATGCAAAAAGATTGGTATCACTTAACTTTTTTTCCTTCAATTTGGGTCTGAACACTTAAGGAGGAATATGCTACAAAAAATTCTAGATAAAATTAGAAACACGTGAAAAGGAAGTTTAAATAAGGAAAGTGCAAGGATGAACTTAACTAAAAATAACAACGTAGTAATTAAAAGAATGTATCAGAACACGTGGAACCAAACAGAAATGTAACACTTTTTCTGTCTTATCTCCAGTCAAGAACATCTCTCTGCTTAAAACGGAAGCACTTCATTAAGAAAGTGTGGAAACAGAAAGAACAGAGTTTTTAAAAATGAGAATGCCAGATGTTGAACGTAACACTCTGCTAAATTGTTTTCCTGGATACTACTGGAAATCACTGATTGAAGGGCCTTACTCCAACAATCTTGTTTCAGGAAGCTACTGTTTTTGTTCCAGTACATTACTGGCTTTCTGAGGTGTTGTTAATAATTAAAATTTTCTTTAAAAATTATTCATGAATATTAACTTTGTCTGAAATCTTCCTGGAAGCTAATACTTTTAAACGAAATAAAACAGTAAAAATACACTAACCACAACAGTTAAATAAAAGAAAGCATTTAATTTGAGAAAGAAGTTACTTCTTGTAAATTCACCTTCCACAATTCATACTCAGTAATAATGCTGTATAAAAGACGTTTTCAGCCTTCACTCCTTACACCTATGAGAAACTGAAAAGCAATGGCAATTTACCAACCCAATCTCCTTCTTTGCTTTTGATTCCTCTAAACTAATAGAAGGTAAAGTAAGATAAGAAAGTAAAACAATGTAGGTGAAACCATCGTATATAAGCCTCAGAAACCTAATAGACTAGCAAAGTCTGTTTGACGCCACTTGCATGTGAAATGTGAGGAATAACCATTAGTACTGAATTGGATCCAAACGAGTTGTCTTACAAGAAAAGCCACTTCTCTAGCTCCCGGAACTACTCAGTTCCAAGTTATTTCCTTCTTACTTCTTTAACTGGCTAGTGCAGCACAGCTCCACATTGTGGAACCAAATGCATCATCCTGGCTATATACGTGCAGATTCAGATGCTCATGCTGGGGTACCCCCGTACCTTATGCACTGCTTAGGGAGAGTTAACACAAAAGAAAGATTTACAGCACCTCAAATCCCATTAATCCAATTCTGCCTAAAGGAAATCCTGAAGGGAAAGAATGCCTGAAATCCCATCTCTTCTGCACGCTTAGGCATCTACCCACTCTACTCTGGCAGTGCTTGGCTGCACATGTCCTTGTGGTTGGAGTACTTGCCCAAAAAGTGACAGATGACATTCATTTCCCCTTTCAGCTGGAGATAATACAAAAGTACATCCCCTTCTCCCAAGAGATTTCTAAGTGCCTGGTAGTATGTGAAGTTGGGCCAGGGACACTTCTGATCTCCCCTTCTTAGCCACAATGTAGAAAAGAACCCAAGATTGCCATGGATAGAGCGAGAAGGGAAGAGGGAGAATAAAGAGGATGGATGTCCCCGGAGGCAGAAAGCTAGTCCCTGCACCAGCATCTGTTTATTTTCATTTCGCACTGGAAGCCACCAGATACCATACATATGAAGTATTCCCATATAGTCTGCCTTATGGGGACCCCACTCTCTTCCACTCCACTGCACACAAACCATAAAATTCCATCTTCCACAATCATTCCGTCACTGCCACGTCTCCTCCCTCAGAGCGAGCAAAGCTCTGCAAGACATCCCAGGGGCATACTGCTACCCAGATTCCACAAGAATCACACGCAAGGGCTTCTGCCACCTTTCAATTTAGTGGGAGGACTGTGTGTTGAGCCTTTACCTGGAAAAGCTACATGTTACCTACAGGTTCCATCTGCTCCATTAGAAGAACCAATTAAGTCAATATTATGCCTAGGTTTTGTTTGGATTCATTTATTAACTTCTGTATCAAATATTTCTGGCATGTTTATTTTACTTTCCTCTTGAAACACTGTATACAAAGTAATGAAAAAAATGCGTACAGAGTGTACTGAGGAGAACTGGGTTCTTCTCTAACATTGCAACTCAGAAATTCTGGTCTGCAAAATCCACTCTCTACAAACTACAGGCAGCAGAAGACTGTGTTGCAATATGTGCAGCATTAAATTGTTTAAAGCTGTTCAAATTGGTCTCACAGCCTTTTTCCTTAAAAACATTTTCTACCCTCAGTTAGAAAACAGAAATGACGTTGTTATTTGGGTGTAACTATAACCTATTTCTATAAATATTCTTCCCCCCACTTTTTAAGGAGAAGAAAAAATGCTACCAACGATAACAGCTTCCAGCAAATAAGCGCTGTCAGATGAGTCCAACGGCCTTTCTCAATTGCATTTTGCCTGTAACAGAGCCACTGAGCACTCTCACGTAACACACACCGCTAACTGCTGCTTCCCCCCCACCAAAAACCTTCTTTCCAAATGCAGAGACCTGAAGTATAAGCACTAGCTTTAAGGAAAAGCTACTGATAAAATTAGGAGGCCTCTCTGTACAGGGTGGCTGACTAGCAGGTCACAATTCCCTCTGCCATTCAAGCTGAGGAGCAGCAGTTGCTGTCCCTTCTCAATCTGTACAAAACTTCTTCTGAAATGTCTACCACATTCATTAATGTTTTTTACACCTCTTCTAAAAGTAGCTTGTCAAGATAATTTTTACAGTAAAGTGAACTCCATTATCAGGTCCATACAGCACAGCATACAGAATCCATTTCAATCAGCTACAAAACTCTCAAACCTGTATGTGGACTAGGAAAAATCCAAATGCTGCCTTTTGATTATTTATAATGCATGTTTTGGATTCTGAACACTGTAATACCACACAAAACTGTAACCTCAAGGATTCAGCTGTACGGTCAACTCGGCCAATGCTGTCACCAACTTGAATAGCTTTACCTGGTTTAACTGCTTCCAGCTGAGGCTAGAAAGAGTAGAAACTGTTTCATTAGTTTCAGTTGCAGCAGAAATGACTAGGGTTCCCCAAATAACGACAATGAATGTTTGCCTACTTATCTAGATACTCTGTTAACTTCAGGTAGACAATGTGAAAGCAATAGGAACAGTAACTAAATGCATGACAGCAGGGTAACGTAACACTTTCCCTTTCTTCATCTCTAATAACCTGCAGGCGTCCAAGCCTGCTTCTTACAGAGATGACCAATTACAGTAACATGGCTCAGTGCAGGCCACTGGCAAAAGTTACAAGACTTGTCATGACAACCGCAAAACTAACACATATCCCACGTATCTGTAGCAAAAGCACATCTTCACTGTGACAGGATCTCAGTTAAAGCTATGAAGGAACAGGGAGACTAAGCAATAATTGAAAACTAGACTTTTAGAAATACACAGAGGCCAGTATTACCTATTTGAAAGTCAGCCCCTAGAGGGAAATAATGATGTTTTGAAAGTCTAGTCCTATCAATGGGTATCGAGACATTTTCTGAAGTTTGACCTGGGATCCAACGACACAATATCATTTTTTAAAATACCTGTTTTTGAAGTTCTTCACATGGTATCAGCTATGTCCTTGACGATTAAACAGTAATGTATTTCCTTCACGTGCACACTGTGAGATAGACATTATATTGCCCAAGAGCCTGTAATTTCTCATTTTAAATAGTTGGCTTTTGCTTTAACTTCTTGAATATACAGAGAAAAGCTACTTCTCATGTTTTTTAAAGCCTTTTAAAGCATTTCTAGGGTGTCAGCATTCTCATTTGCCACTAGAAGCTCTTTCTGATGAGCTCAGGACTTCAGCTTCAAATCAAGTTACATCAAAATGACATCAGCTGAATATTAATCAGGGTTGCACGCACAAACAGGTGTGACAAAACCATGTTGTGACTAAAATGTGGAATTCTAATTCCTATCAAGCCCCCAAAAGAGTCTTCATGTCAGTCCCTCCATTAAAAAAAAGACACAAAAACCTACTGAACACATTGAAACGACAGAATTGTTCACTAAAACAGTCGTGCCCCATAGAATCACCCTCTTGAAAAAAATCAAACAGCAAAATATAAACTATGAGGTTAGCGTAATTCACATATGGAGAGTTACACATTCACATCTGGATGCTGATGGCAAGGCTGTGGTTACATGTTACTATTATACACTACTACATTACTGATAAATTCAGCCTTTCTGGAGGCTACTCGTTTCTTCAGGCCTGCTGGTTCAACTGTGGCTGGAATAAAACACATGTGGCGAGGGGAAGGAAAGGAGGGAATCTAACAAACAACAGAATAGTAACAAGAAACTGGTACCTACAACCAGCACAGCGCTGCTGGCCTCTGCTTCTAACGTACCTCTCTCTCCAGGTATTCGGATAAAGAAGCGAACATCCGCTAGTGACATTATAAACAAAACAGATCATATGGATACAAAGAGAAAGACTCAAGACAATGGTGTTGCCCTCTGTGACTCCCAGACACAAAGATCTGTAGGTTCCCCTGCATTATCAGGTGAGTTAAATCAATTAAAATCTAAGGGTACATTTTATCCATTAGGGTGCTCAGGGAAGTTAGTGAGCTTTGATTTTGATTTTTCCTTTGAACAGAAAAATCTTCATTTAAACGGCTGGGTTTTAATCTTTTCTGAATTTGTATTTCTTTTTAATTTTTTTTTAGAAAAAAAGCTGGTTCCCACTGGCAGTGAATCTATAAAACACACAGTCTCTAAGTTTTTCACCTATCTTTGCTAACCAGAAAGTAGCTCAGATCAATATAATTTTAAGGTGAAAACAAAGCTAAACATACATTCATTCAAATTATTCACATATTCACATACTATTATTCACATACTATGTTCAAAAACAGTTATTTCATGTTACTAGGTTTTATTCTTTTAATCTCTTACTATAATTTGTGGCAAGAAGAGTATCAATATTGTACCAGAACACTATACATTTTAAAGAAGATCAGTACAAATATATCGAATGAGTTGTGTATCTGAGGGGAATGGAAGTTTATCAAGGCATGATTTGCATTTAAAACAGATGTGTTAAACAGAGAAGGGCCATCTGATAAGACAAAATTGAACTGTTTTTAGGGAACATGTCCTTCAAGATCTTAGAATTAGCAGATCTTGCCCTTCTTCAGCTGCTTTTTACTTATAGATTAAGATAGAAAACAGTTTCTCCATCATTGTTTTTCAGCTCTTTATGAAGCAATTATAAAACTAAATTAACTGAATACGCATAAATGAGGAAATATGCTCTCTACCTGCAGAAGGGACTACTACTGTCATAATTCAATTCAGCATACACACACTAATTCCAGCAGTGTACCGAGTGATTTTCATGAGGTGGTTCATTTGAGTTCTATAAGATGTCAGAAAAAAAACTTGTATTGTTTAATATTGTCTTTATTAATATTAGATTTATTCAAATTGAAACAGGGCATGACATTGATTTGCAATAATTTTAAGTAGGTACATTTTAAAATAAAAGGAGGAATTTAAATGAACAATCTTTTTTTTTCCTTCCGCTTTTTTAAACTATCAACTGCTAACTACTCATCATTGAACATTACACATCTATTTATAGGATGAACCATGCAAATACCTAATAAAGCACAGTAATACTGCTGGCAATATTCAGGCCTTTATATAATGTTTACAAGCATAATTAATCTTCACAATAACCTTGTAATGTTGGTAGGGAGTAAAGTATTCATTATTCTTTAACTTCACATATGGGAAAACTGAAACACAGAGATTAATTTAAAAACAAAAATGCAAGTGTAGGTCCCCCAAATGTAAAGCCAAGGCCTAAGCAAAAAAAGACTAATTTTAAAGGCACTAAAATCAATAAAAGCAGATGGGGCTCTGAGCTTGTGAAAACAAGTTTTCTCCAGGAGTATAACATTAGACATTTGATAGTCTGGGCTAACATTTTTATTATCTTTTAAAATTTTGTTACATTATTTTCCATACTTAATGAATCGGGAGTCCAGTTCTGTAGCAAGATTAGCCAGGTCCTTTTACAGCTTCTAGTCCATGATCTTACCTACCTTTTTATAACAAGTAATTTCAACTGCGAATGCATGTTAGTTCTTCAGATACACAAAAAGGCCTTTATTTAAAACGACAAAGAATGAAGAATCTTACACTGGTCAGTGCCACCTTCGTCAGAATTAGGGTAACCAAGCACCAGCCTGAGCCCACTTTTGCTTTGGTTTTAACAAGAAGCAGGACGAAGGTGGTTCCAAACTTACACGGAGAGGTCACCTTCCTGCATGGATTTCTATCGTACAGAAGTAGAAAGACTACCATTGTCTCTTTCAGCTGTTCTGATTATTCAACACAGGACTGTATATACTACGCCGTATCAGTTCAAGGTAAATAACTTCCTAGTAGGACATCGTTGCTCTTAATTTGGCTTCGCTTCCCTTGAATTCACTCACACGTACATTTTGATTTTTTGAAACAAAACCTGGTATTGCTCTGGGTCAGCATTTTCACTGAGACTTTTGCTTATTCCATCCCCCGCAAACAAAAAGTTTGTGAAAATAATTACAAAAGAAACACTTCGCGAGTGCTGACCGGGGAGCGGTGAAAGGAAATATATTGCAACGTGCAGCTGACATATGTAAGCACAAGCAAATGAAAAATACAGGTACTCGGCCAGAGCTGGTCCGGTCTTTGTTTTCTATACTGGGCTGGAACAGACTCCTGCCAGGGACACAAACTCCAAGGAGAAAAGAGGGTGCAGCAGCAGAAAGCCGACACAAGGTGGTGGTCCCTGAAGCACGGAGGAAAGGAAAGGGAGCGGGAAGCCTGACTGGGGAAGGCCATGAAATGGGGATGTTGGCTCCAACTGTGGTATCTGACTGTCGGGCCCGGGATGCTCTAATGGAAAGCACTCCCTTTGAATCTAAGCCAAAAACTTAAAAGCATCGCCACAGCTGCCTGCATTGTGTTACTCTAGATTTCAAAAGGGGAGGAAAAAAATCCAGAACTATCCCCTTGGCTCAGTTCACGAGCCCCACCAGTTTCTCCAATTATGCTTGAAAGCTCCTACAAACACACAAGACAGCTAACCGGACACTTACACACAAATGTGTATGAATACTGCCCAGAGAGGTTCCCTTTGGGAAAGGGCAGGTGTTGTGCAACCGGAATTCCAAACGCTAACTGCTAACTTAAAACTTCAGAAAACCGACGTGGGTCAAAAGGCTCTACAAATAACAGCAGAGAAACTAAAACCCCAATACTTACCAGAAAGCCTTTTACCAAGCAAAAAAGACTCACAGAAACCATAAAACAAGCAAAGAAAAACACCCATACAGAATAGGAAGCAAAAAAAGTGAGAAATGAACTGGTTTCATTAATGGTATGATTGAAGAGGTCATTAGAGGCAAACATGTATCCTTCAAAAGAGGGAAACTCACCCCTAGCAAACCGATAGCAGGAAGTATCAACTATGACAGATGAAATGAAAGATGGAAATAAGGAGACACGACAGGAAATGTGAACAGCAAATAACAGAGCTATAACGGCAATACCAAGGCATTCTTGCAATGTATCAAGCAGGAAGCCCCTAGTCTGCTGGACTGCTGAAGAATCAATGGATGGCTAAGGTCGAAAATTTGCAGGTAAAATAAAATTATGTCTTTGTATCAGGTCTTCTTCACAGAAGATGAATATAAGCCTCTAAATTTACTTTTCATATATCTTGATATGATAACTGAGATGCCAAAGAGATGATGTTGGAATCAAGATGATAAAATTCCAGGAGAAATAGTCACTGAGAATATATATAAAGTATCTTGAAAGTATGAAGGACTTGATCAAGTGATAGAAACAGGCGTTTCATATACACCAGCATCTTAAAATGTAAACACTAGAACTATCTTAAAGATGCAAAAAGAAATCTTAGAAATTACAGCTGAACCACAATGTAAGGCACTTTGAGTTCTTACCACAGACAATCTGGTCAGCAGTGACATAACAAAATCAATCAATAAATATATTTTAAATTAAAAACCTGGAATGCTTCTTTTAGAATCTCAGTTTTACACAATGTGAAGAATCATTTTTGAAAAAGCAAAGCAAAGAAGATGTAATACACAAATGATATGGCACTACATAAATTAGCAATAGGCCTAGGTTCCTGAATATATATTTTCCCTAATTTTGTTCTCAGAAACAATCAAAATATAATTAATTCAGTAATAGACAACACAAATAAACAAAAGGCTTAGAAAGATTTTCTTGTGAGGGGAAAAAAAAATTAGGCTTATATAATTGATTCAGATGAAGTGAGTGAATGAATGCTACAGAAAAAACAAAGTCCTCTTAGTCCTTTTAAAAACTGAAGAGCAAAGGAATATTAAAAAAATGGAAAGTAAACAATTTTGATTGGAAAGAAATGGATTTTGTTTAATAACTTTTAGAACTCACAGTCACAAGGTAGCATGGTGAAGACCTTACATTCATATTTATTTAGGTAAGGACATCATTATGTAAAATAAAGACTCCCCCTACCCTTTTATTTCCCCTTTTCTCCCCCAAAAGACAGAAAATCTGATTTTTCTCAAGGGTTAAGGTACCAAATCAATTACAATCTCACAGCACACTTTGATAAAGAAGGAAAGTTAACTACATTATTTCAATGGGTAAAAATATTTCACCTATCTCCTTGTCAGGAATACTCCAAACAGCAGATCAGCTCAAGATGTAATGCAGTACTCTACACTGCTTAGCTGTGTATCAGCCTGGTTAGAATAGTCTTACCATAAAACAATTCCTAATATAAAAATTTAAGATTTTTTAAAAGATTTCTGAAGCTTGCCAGAGATGCAGAGTAAAGGAGCTAGGGATACTGAGAAAGGTAGGAGGTTGGAGGGTGAAATTCTCATTTTGATGAAATCAAATCAATTGGTAAAACTCCCGCACCTGAGTAGCAAAACAAGTCACTTAGGCTCTATGCCCTTGCATGTTATGCAGACATCTAGCCAGAAATCACCTCCTAGCGGAATGAATGCCTGCCTTTATAATTCCCCCATGTGACTTATGAATAGAATTGCCCTAATATTTAAAAAGGTAATTTTAAGGTAATACCACTGCATGTGTTTAAAATGTCAATTAAAAAATAAGGAAAAAAAGCAAAACATGAAACAGGCTGGTAACTGTTACAGACTTACTTTCATACACAGCCCAGATTTGTGCAACGCTTAATCTCACTTAACATCATCATTTCAGATGGCATTCAGGACGTGTAAACAAGCCTACTACCTTAACTTGTTTGATTCATGCAAATATTCAGTAACAAACTGTTAGAGTTTCCTGATATGAAAGTACTACACCATTCAAAACTATTTAAAATACTGAAAATTTGGTTTGGTCCATTTATTTGATTTCTTTAGAATGTGAAAAATATGCATTGCTTTAAAAAATAAAATGCTTAGCATATATATATAAACAATCATCACTGGTTTCTGATGTGTTACAGCCAAGCACAGTAATCTAGCTACCAGTCTGCCCAATTATAAATAGGCTGCCAATCTGGGCAGCAGCAGCAGCAGCAGCTGTCTCTCATCATTCTGCTTCCCCCCCTCCATTTCTTTCAGATTTCTAACATGATATAGTGATTTCTGCATATTTTCTCCATGGTCTGTAATAGGTGTGACAGGCACAAGCACGAATACATTTGTTTTTAAGATCATTCACAAGGAATGCAATTCTATACTAACCTGTTACTGTTTACCTGTTTTATATATGTGTACAGACTAACTGGCCTGCACACTTGCATTGTCTGTTATAAATTAAACGTTTAGTATTATAATTCAGCTGTCTTTAGAAAAACATCTAAACTGCCTGTCCTACTAGATACTGGGAAATAATATATGCACCTGAACATGGAAGCCTGCAGCAACAACCACAAGACACAGACCAGTCTCTGCCTCTATCATGCAAGCAACACAAACTACGCAACTCATTGAGGTACTTCCTGAAACACCAACATAATGAAAACTACGCTCAGAAGTGTGCCACCTCGTTATTAAACTACATACAAACTAAAAATCAAAACTGTAATTAAAACCAACTTACTTCGGTGTTATACGCAGAAATGCCATAAAATACTTTATCATATTCTGTAGTGGTTCTATAAAGGATGACTTTCAGAGTACAATTCTGATTACAAAAATTGTAAGTGATCTCTGGTTTTGTATTTGCAACACATTAAGTCTTGACACTGCTCCCACTTGAACACTTTTACTTTCTGTCTTTAAAGTCTTTTGACTATAGAAAAATTACTTTGTTAGATAAGTATTAGTTTTATCTCATCCTGTTGGCAACACTGTATGTTCAGATACCACTACATCAAACTATATCCAGGCAAGTAGTAGAGGTATTTTTGAGACAAAGTACACAAGTTAAAATGTTCATGAAGGGCTGTTAGTGGTTGTAATGCTCCAAGTAATTGGGAATGCATTCACAATTCTTCTACACGCTCCTTGGCCAAAAAGTTCAAAGTCCTGTTGGTTTAGTGGCTATTTCCAGCAAAGGCACATAATTTTACTTCAATACTACACACATATGTTATTACACAGCTTGCATCTGAGAAATTTCAGTGGGATCAATTAAAGACTACCTTTCCTACTGCATACTTTCTCTAAAGTATTGAAATCAACACGTACAATGCACCTACTGGTGCTTAAAGTAAATTCAAGAAAGCTGAGAGCAGATGCTCTCAGCAAAAGACATCAAGCTATAGAACACTGACATTGATCAGGGTTAATCTTATATCTTCCTTCCTTTAGAGCAACACAAGACAGATGTTTGATCCAGATTTTTTCAGACAGGATCCTACACCTAGAGCCAAAACAGTGTTATACTGATAAAAAAAACAAACAAACAAAACCAAATGCCAAACCCAAGACCAAACTACCTGCACTCTTAATACAGTGTTAGCAAGATCATACTGAGCTAAAATTTTCAGTAGATTCCTAAATTTTACCATGACTGCATTATCAATATAGGTGACACAGACATGTAAAAAAATAAAATGCAGAGCTTTTCACCTGTCCTTCAAGTTTTGTCAGTATTAACGTACAGATTCCTATTCCTGCCCAGGTGCTTACTGATACCACACATTATACAGAAATTCATTAGTAGTCTTTGCAAGCACAATGCAAGTTCTGAAGTTATACCTGTTTAAACCCATTGTATAGCACTGATACACAAGCAACATACTAGTTGCTTTCCAGACAGCGTGGAGTCCAGCAGATAACATCTTCTAAGTCTGCCTACAAGCCTTTTAGAAGTTACTTTTTCCCACTCTTACTCTGATGTTCTACTCTTCTGCAGATGGAAATGTGAGGCCACTTTGCCCCAAGTTTTGTCACTATCAGCTTGTAAAACATTTGAAGTATTTGATCAGATTTGAGGTGCAGAACATGTAACTGCTGCCGGTAACATTTTAAATAAATTCTACACATTTTTGCAAAAGGATGTCTGTCTAGGCACTTAAAGGGAGTTGCTACTATGAGCAGTGTACAGTTTATAGATACAGCAACAGAAGTTACAGAAGGAGGAATAATAAACAGGAAAGATTATTTTTTTTAAATAAAACCCAACTCAGCTCCATAAAAGCAGCAGAGAAGAAGTATGCTCTTAAATGGGACTTAAATGTGGCCAAGCTAAGCACTTCTACAGATGAGTCCTGGGAGGTCACAGGATGCATAGATGGTAACATGGAAGATGACACGGAAGCAACTGCTCAAGAAGTGACAGATGGATGTGTGGGAACATTAAAAAAGTGGAGCGAGTGGGGGAGAGACAGGAAACTCAACGAGGGAACAGAAGTAAGGAAGGGCAGAATTATATAGAACTTTGAAAGTACTGAAAGGAGCTCAAATCTGATGCAAATATGGGTGGTGAACAGTAGGGGGAATACAAAAATAAGAGTGACAATTAAATCAGCAAGCAGGAAGGATTATTTTAACAGCTACATGTTAGGAAGTGAAAGAAGTCTCTATTCCTTCTGTCATAATAGACATGTCTAGAACAGAGCTGAAGATAGTGCAGTGGTTAAGACATGGCATGAAATGAGGCTTGCCCATAGGGATTAATAATAAAAAAAAAAAAGCACATCTTAAGATGCTAAGAAAGCAAGCACCTGATTTATAGCTGACCTAGATGACTACAGCCAATGGAATGAACATACTAAAAAAAAAAAATATCTAAAAATTGCACATCTAAATAATACAGAAATTGAAGACTCTACTGTCAGTAGCAGAAAGAGACAGAAAACTAAGAATCTGGGACAGAAAGAGGGCAAGAGATGAAACTTTGGCCCCACTGAAATAAACAGCAAAATGTACACCAGCTTCATTGGTGTCTGGATTTTACAGGAGGAGATAATTTTTGGCCATTTTTCAGCTGATGACATGGTATCTGACAAACATCATATGAATGACTGCCTAATACTGGAAAATGGATCTGGAGATATCATGGAGAAGCAGAATAAAACATAGTTTCTGAACATATTCATATTACTAAGATCTCATTAAATAACTGGGGGAGATTCGAGAAGTTATGAAAGGAGCCAAATTTTTTTTTCTGCCTTCCATCAGCTGAGTACCAAACCCCAGACAATTTTCACTATTCACGTTCTAATTTCAAGAAGGATTACTCAGTTTTAATTAACCCACTTTACTAATGTTTAGAAACACATAGGACTGCATTTGTATCAGTCCAATAAAAGATTTAAATATGAACACTGAAAAATTTTGCAAAAGGTCTGCTCTATATTCTATTCCAAAGAACTCTACAGATTGGCTATAGTTTTACACTCCATTACAACTGCTGCAAGCTTTAAAAAATAATTTGAAAGTTAAATAAAGATAAATTTTCCACTATGGTCCAAATGACTACAAAGTCTGTCTTCCATTTGCAGAAGGTGAGTAGGCACTTCAAAGTCTGCACCTTCACAGAAGTCAGCAAGTCCTAATTTTGGAGAATTATTCCATGGCTCCTGTCAAATATTAAATGGACAAAACCAGGTTGACTACAAATAAAATACATTTGAGAGAGAACCAAGTCCTACAAAAAGCAAGATTAACAACTTGTTCTACAATTTAAAAAAAACCCCACTATTAGAAGCAGTTTTGTTTGGACAGCCATTCCCGCATTTGCAACATATATATTAGAATCAATAAACCTGATCAGAAACATAAATTATCTTTACACAACAAGGATGTAATAAAAAGTTGGCAAAAATATAGCAAATGATGTTATTTCATAAATTACCTGGTTTAACTACTCTTAGGGCTGTTGTTAATGGTGTGTTTCAAGGATTTTTCTTTTACTTTCTTTTTTACATATGGACTAAAACCCTGAGCTACTCACTTGTTTCTCATTCCCAATATTCTAAGACAATTTCTCACCAATTCAGTCGGTATTCACCCCAAAGAGCACTTCAAGAATTGGCTCTATTTTCTAACTGACATCATTCCAAATGTGCTTGAGAGTTTCATTTCTGAATAGGAGAAAACTGAGAGCAGGACCAATAAAACAGGTTAAGAACACACCCACTTCCACTAAAAGCCTGCATTTACATTAATGAAAGAAATGCACTACATAGTTAATTCATGCCTTACATGTGTATCTTAGATCATTAACAATAATGTTAAAATATTCATAAAGTTCTGTGGTTGGTTTACTGATTGTAACTGTTATGAACACAAGTCACCTTTCTACTACTCTGTATCTTTAAGAGTAAGCTATCAATATTGTTCACGATGACTGCTGGGAATGCTGCTCTGAAGGCTGCTTTGCACAGGCTGTCCATGGCTGGAGCATGTTTCTGGGTTCTCCTCTGGCCTGTTTCCATTTCAAGATACACTATTTTCTCTGACCATGGAGGTAAATTTACTGTTTAAAACATGAAGGGAGACTTAGAGTTCAGTTATTTTATTTCTTAGTGATTTATTCAGAAAATACAAGAGTTTTCTGTGGGATACTTGATTCTGTACCAATTCAAGTGAACAGAAGATTTATTGATTTTAACTGATGACAATTGAGCCTAGGGAAGGGCTGGAATATGCCACGCATTGTACTAAATAATTAGCAATGCCCACAGATAAACTCTTTGATACATTACTTATGCAATGTAATGTAAATATTCTGGTCCATTTAGCAGACCTGGCTTTTCCTAAGTTGTAAAACTTAAAGAAAAGTTTTGTAAACTTTTACTGTTAAATACTGCTGAATCCATCCATGCAGAATTTATTCAATAAAAATTATGCATTTCTGCTTCATATCAAGTCGAATTCAAACAAACTTTGAAACATACTGTTCATTAATTTTGATCTCATTTTTTAATCTTCTGTCATTTTACTCAACTTGCTTTAGAAAGCAGGAAAATATTTGTTGGGACTTTTTTTTTTTGGTCCAGAATTTCTCCTCCTAACTTGAAATTAAGACAACTGTTTTTAACAAATAAATTAGGCTGTCCTTTTGCAAAATTATCTCAGGTTAATTTCTGCAGTAGCAGTTCAGAAAGACATCCTTACAATTGATCAGAATGAATGTTCAATAGTTACCAATGACACAAGGGCAGCAGGTAGAGTGTAACAGAATGGTGCTTGTGGCAACTAACTCCCCCCCACTCCCCCCCCATATTGTGACACCCGTATAGTATATTTAGCTCTCCCATCATATACACCAACAGGTAAACAGGTCAGGCTTTTAATCAAAAAAACTTTGAGTGTCATTTTCTGGGCCATTTTTATTCTGACGTTCATGAGCGGTCTGGAGTATGCTGAAATTTCCTGAATGAATAGTGTAAACTGATGTGCAAGTTGGCTATTCTATACACTGCATCTGTTAATCTTACTTTTCTGAATTTAGTCTAGGAAAAAATATATCAGTCAATAGAACAGAAGATAACTCTGTTCCTCAACCATGCCTGTTCACAGTCTGACATCTTGCTGTAAATAATAACTTATTAGCATGAGTTTGAGATATGATACAGGACTGAACTGGTATAGTCTAAGCATGCAATATGTTCCTTCCCTCTACTGACAGTGCAGTAACTTGAAACAGAGAAATACATTGGCTACCTTAAGGCAGAGCCCTACCTGTAGAGCTGCCACTCACTCTTCTTTATCTGTCCTTCCAACACAAAATGATGAGAGCACTCTTTCACTAGCAAATAACTAAAATCTATTACTAGATTTCCATTGTCTTCTGAGTTTCTCTCAAAGCAAAGTAAAAACATCATTAAAGAGAAACAGACAAACCAAAAATAATCACTGGAGGATATAAAAATCTGCAATTTTTTCTGAAGCAGCTCAGAACTTTCTAAATAAGATTAAGTAAGTATGTCAGAGTGAAGACTACCAGGAGTAGATCTAACTCTATTTTCTTCCCTTCCACACTTCATTTCACAGCAAAATGAAGCATGAAAGTATATTCCAGATTCACATGTGAAATTACGGAACACTAAGACCTTGTCCTAAACAGGTGTTTATATTTGTAGGCTCGTCTACACAGATGGTTCTCCACCTACGCACATCTAGATGGTGTCCAGACACTATGGCATTATACCAAACCAATGGTATTGTAACAGAACTTGGCCTTCCTTATGTATGAGCAATCAAAGTAGTTATAACACTGTTTTGTCCCTATAGCTTATGAGGCAATTTAATACTTCAAAGCACCACACAAACATTAACAAATTGATCTGGAGAGTCTTTTATAAGTTATTCTACAGAAGTAAATTCTACAAAGTAGAAATTCTACGTTCTACAACTCTACATGTTCGAACAATTTTTGTGCTTTCATTTCATGCACTGGGGAATAAAATCTTCATTTATGTGACTTCCAGCATAATTACTTCTGAATGAATTAGTAAAAGTGAATAAGAAAACAGCAGAGCAAGGCAAACGATGTCCATACCACAACACTTTGCCTTTTCCCACTTGAAGCCTTCTTCACATGGCTGTGAACGAGCTCTCTCCTCTCCATGTGGGGGGCTGTCAAGGTATCTAAGTTTCAGCTGAATACATCTACAAACACTGGCACATAATTCCTGTTTTGATGCACCATTACATACACACAATGAAAACTGCCAAAAGATTCATTTTTAAAGAAAAATGACCCACTTTAAAAAATCAGCAGTTTTTTTGTTCAGGTGAATCATGAATATTTATAGCTAAAAGTGATGATGCCAGAAGCAAACATTCCAAACAGGATTACCGATGTGAGCATTTCACTTTGGCATCCTGAAGGACAATCCTCTAATAATTTTCCTAGCCCTCGGAACTATATATTGTAGATCAGGTGGCTATGTGTGAGGAAAACAATGAAAATTTAATCTCTTTTAGAACCTTAAAATGTGCATTTAATGATTTATATCAGGCCATTTAATAATTGAATTTGCAGTAAATCAAGGCAACTGGGCAAGTTTGGGTTTATGGTTAACAGCTTTAAACCTGCTTCCATCTTTGCCATACATTAACAAAGCTTTCTCATTGGGCACTGTGGTTCAGGCCAGCATAAACTTATCATGATGACACTTAGCGAAATCCAGTTCAAGCCTGAGATCAGTTGCTCAAGGACAGATTGATTCTGACAACTCTTAATACAGCACACTTGAAGAAAACAAGCCCAGAAACATTACATCCTACCCAAATCTGCACAAAAACCCCCATATATCGAGACATTCTTTCTATCTAGATTATGCCACCTTTAAATTCAACAGAAAGTAAAACTGTTTGCTAGTCTTTGATCAGCCTTCTTTGAACTGATCATTCTGCTGGAAGGAGTTTCAACCAAGCTTAAAACCCCCCAGTTTAATACTAAGGCACATTTGCTTGCAAAGTATATATTGTTAAAATGTTGCATTTTGCAATGTTTAGATTTACAACTAGCTTAAAATTGGTTTTGACTGCTTTTGCGGGGAGAGGAGCAGGGATCCTGCAGAAGCTCTTGTTCTTCCCTTCCTTAAATACACTATTTAAGCAATGCCACTCCACAGCACTTGCACAAACATTACTGCCTAATGAAAAAGCTTTTATTGCCTTGTGCATGTTTTCCCTTGGAAGACCAGAATATATCTGAAAGTTTCTCCGCATACAGGAAGGATTTAAAAAACACAATCCTAAAAAAGAAATCTTTTGAAAAATTAGAATACATACTGGGGTGATGTTGATACATAGCTATAGCTATATGGACAGCAGGGAGCCTCCATGTCCATGCCCATGAGTGTAGTATCAGATTGCTTATATTTAATAGTAATGTAGCTCTTTGCATAATCTAGGTAGTTTGTAAACAGAAATTAATGTATCTTCAGTTACTTAGTCACTTGATGAAATACTCTGAGCTATGTTTAATTGATCAGGGATCTGGCACAGAGAAGCAAAAGGCTTTTGTAAGTACACCCAGTGAATGACAGGCAAGTAGGAATTAGAATTCAGAGCAGTTCCTAACTTCCAGACTATGATTTTTTTTTTTTAACCTACTCACTGAACAGAACGTGCTGCAAAAGTGTTCTGTGAAAAGAGACTATGGTGAAATAGCAAGGGGAAAATACAGACAGTAAACATCTATTTTTCCCTCTTTTGATAATCTTCACAATGAAGATGACCAAAACTGTAGCCCCCCTTTCCCCCACAGGTACCCTCTCAGTTTCTTCCCCCTCCCAAACAACTGAAAATCATCCTGTGAGCAGCTGGGATGCTTTAGGGTAAACAAGAGATTAGTGTATCATAAGTGCAATTAAATTTTAAACCAGCCTTTTAGGGAGTCTAGTTAAACGGAAAGCCCACTATTTCCTTTTGTATTTTTATCATTTCAACAGCACTAGAAATCAAACTTTCAAATGTGAGTAACCCTGCTCTGAAGGTTGTCCACATTACAGAGCATCTATGTACACAGCTACAGTGTGCTTACATGACCTCTTTCACAGCATCTGGGAGAATACCTCCCGGCATTTTTTACTGAAATTCTTTTGACTCCTCAATACACTGTGCAAAATCTGGAAGCATTTGCAGATGGGATAAAAAAGCATGTAAGTTACAGGAAAACACTGGAGGTCTTACGTTATTAAGTGTGCATCCTTAACTACAGGCTGGCATCTGCCAGCTCACAGTTAAGCAAAATTCACATTTAAATCCACATCTCCAGTGAGCAACTTAGTCAAGAATTAAATTATGCCACATAAGATGTATATACAAGGACTGTAATAGGACGCAGAATAAACTTTTAAGTTCAAGGGCCGACCCACATCTAGGTCACAAGCCCTGTTACAGCAGGACCGTACCTATAGCCAAAGGCACACAAAGGAACCGATACAATCAGCAGACACAGCTGCCCAGCAAGAATGATCCGATAAACCCGCTATCAACACCACAAAGACCAAAGGGAAAGTTTTTCGTGGGAGTTTGAAGCAAGGCTAAAACTCACACCTCAAGCTGGACATAAGAAGAGCTTTAATTTCCACACCACCACATCCCTGAAGGTGAGATAAGCACCTTGCATATTATCCCTGCAGTTTGCTAGAACGACTGGCATCCAGATTCAAGCTGATGTGTGAGTAGGGACACTTGCTATATCCCAGTTACTGTCTTCTCATAGGTAATAAACCACCTACAAATCGCTCCTAGGATTTCAGGCCCTAGCACAGGTTGCTTTTGTGTTGTATGCGTTAAGTGGTGTGTCTTTCCCAGTTTTAGAACTTGCCCACCCTTCCAGATACACAATGGAAAGAAACTACAAAAAGTCATTAGAAAACTATCACAATGCAATGACTACAATGTTATTCAGAAGTGGCTGATTAAAAGGATAAGTGTAAAAAAATACTGCCCATGCTTAATAGAGACTCCTAGCAGCAAAGGTGAGCTTCAAACCATGCCAAATTCAGTGAAAGTTTGGTGCGTGCATTTGCATAGAAGTTTGTATAGAAATAGGAGTGTGAAAACTCCTGAGAATGAGCCGGGTTAATTGTGCAATAAAAATACACACCAAAGGAACAATTTTATTTCTCTTTCATTAAACTTCACAGGCAGGTTTGTTATTGTGAAGTTTACCTGATTTCTCGGAGTTTGCATCTTGTCTTGTTTTAGGATTGTATGCATCTGTGTTTTAAGAGCACAAGTCAGTCCCTTTAAGTTACCTGTATGAGATTTATATAGCCACTCAAGAATTTTCAAACACTTGAAATACTGCAGAACATTTCTAGGTTATTGATGTCATCACTTATTATTGTTTGTTCCTAAAGTAACACCTTAAAAACTGACTAGTTGTTACCATACAATGGTAAGCTGTGCCTTTCTGTAGTTATCTGTTGTAACTGAAATCCCCAATTTTTGCAAGCTTTAGCTAGCATTCAGCATGACAGATTATGAAGCCACATGCTACCCCATCATCTTTCTTTGTGTTTCTTGGAGGCTTTCTCTCTCTCTCTCTGCACATGCCTGCACAGGAGTGTATGTTCTTCAGTTGATTCCTACACATCATTGAAACAGCAAGAGCACATATCTAGGCCCACAGCAGGGGGGGTAATTAACTGTACAAGGGACAGAGCTGGCTCTAGAGCTATCTTTTACGTGTATACAGAGAATAAACAGAGCTGATACTCAAGGGAAAATGCAGTAAGTTTTGCACTCCTCACTTCCTCATAAAAAGACACTAATTTAAATAAAAACAAAACAAGTTTAGCAGCAGCTCTAGACTAGACGTGAATAAGACAGATCTCATCTTAAACACTGACACTGGAACAGTCAGTTTAAGACTCTTTTCAGACTGGAATAAGACCTTGCAGATGAACAAATGAAAACATTTATCTCCTTGTCATAGCGCCTGCTCAGATCAACTGCAGTTAATAATGGTTGGATGCACAAAAGAAAAGCACTGGTTGCTTACTTTCACATTAAGAGTTAGCAGACAACAGAGTAGCAAAAACTGTTTGCATACGGCACCACTCCTCTTGCTGTTACTGCCAGCAGAGCTGCAGCAATGTTAATGCCCTGGAAGAGTTTTAGAAAAAAAACAGTGTTTTCAAAACATCTTCCTAAAATGCTGCAATGGAGGGAGTTTTCCAGCCTGGGAAAATAAATTGTCAACTATATGAGTGAACATACTAAGACTGACGGCACACGCATTGAGTTCCGACAGGGATACTAAGTAATACAAATGGGAAAACAACTGTTATACTTCTATTCAAATAATGCAAGTCCAGGCTATCAATCCCTTTTGGGAGACTGGTATCGCTCTGTATTCATGAAGTACATATGTGCTTTGAGCAGGAGGTTGGACTAGATGACCTTGGGAGCTCCCTTTGTACCTACAGTTTTCCATTTACCATACACCATCAAAACACCAACAACGGTATCAGCCCTGAATGCACATTACGAAAATAAAACTTGCATTATAGGCTCTGGAGTGTACCCCATGCCTGAACTTCTCCATCTTTTTCACTTTCCTGTGCCATAACAACCTTATTTCTTATCAGAGGCATAACTCACTTCTGAGAAGCATCCTGTAGGAGTCTGCATCTCTAGAGCTGAACTATGTGCTCTATTACCAGTGCGCTCCGAGGGGGGTAGAATATAACAAAGGTAAGCTACAGCCAAACGGGGTTTTCCTTCTTCCTCCATGTAAAGGAGCCTACCTTTGCCTACTGTCAGTCAGCATCTCTTGAAAGTTTCTCACTCTTTAGACTGTGAGGATCGAGGCTGATGATAGGAAAAGACAGTTTTCTTGGAGTTTTGTTTTTCATTTTAGTGGGTGTGGTAGCTGGGGGGGTGGTTTATTTGTTTTTAAGCTCCATTATGTTAGTCTTTGTCATTTACAATTCCTTTCTTGCAGACCTGGCTGCTGATTTATTCAGTAACAACCTGACTGCATCAGCATGCTGGTGAAAAATTATTGAACAGCATGTTAAAGTTTCACAGATGTCTTTCCTCTCAGACATCCTTACCTATCACCCTGCTGCCATCTAAAGCAATTATGATGGGAGATTTGCAGGGGGCAGAGGAGCAGAAAAATTAGAGGCTGCCCTGCTTGGAAAAAGCAGAAAACCTCTCAAAAGTGCCTGCCCCAAATGGTAATTTTTGTAGGTTTTGTTTTTTTTCAAATCCACAAATGTAATCAACTAAATTAAGATGTCCATAGTCTTATGCCCTAACATTCTTTCAGTTTCTTTAGCTTTTTTTTTTTTTAAATGATCAAGTGATAAATGTCTTAAGAGTAACTGCTATGTATTGATCCAAAACATAAAGATACCCTACAGCACTGGACTGAAGTTACCCTCTGGAATTCTTGATTCTGAAAGTGATTTTGTGTAAGTCATACTGCGAGTTTTCTGTTAGCTACACTTTGAAACATGAGTGCAGAAAAGTTGTCTTCCTTAGTAGCTCAATCACTACATACATTTAAAGTCTAAAAAAAAAAACCCCAAAAACCAAAAAAACCCCCCAAAACCAAACCCAAACCACAAAAAAACCTAAATAATTTTACTATTTTTTATTTATGTTGAATCAACTCTGCAGAACTTAGAAGGAAAAAACCTTTCTATTCCAATTAATGCATAAAAAACAACCCAACACTTTTTAACCAAGCTCCAAGTACATAGTTTTATTCAAAGCCAGAGATTAACATGTAAACAAAAGCTCTGACTGTATGAGATTTCAAAGACACCTCATTGTTTGGCCCCAGTGTACGTGATCTATATTGAAACACTCAGGACTTGCAACATAAGTTCTCAGGCAGAATTTAAAAGTTCTATCTCCAGCTAATTCAGTTTGAAATTTGCTAAACAAAAATCATAATGCCTTAGAATTCAGGTTGCTCTGCCTGTCAAACAGCATCCAAAACATCTTCTCAGCCGTTCTTCCTACATAGGACTCAAGTTGTACGAATTCAGTTCTTCAAAGAACACTCAAGAACCGTTTTAGATTTCTTTGTGTGCTTCATCTTCATACTTACGTTGGGATATACTGAAATAGTATCAGTGGTGACAAAGAAAATGCAAAGCTTTAACAGAAATTTTCCATGTGCAACTGTAACAATCTCCACCCTCTGTACTTAAACCCCTGTCATTCAGGTGTACTGTCACATGCGTTGTGCCTGCTTCATGCATAGGGCTACTGTGTGCATGACCTATTCCAGTGGAAGCAGCAAGATAGACACAGCCTGCCTTCCCTTCTGCCGTTCAGGAGCAGCAGGTACATTTACTCCTCCTTTTGGTTCAGACACACCCCTGTCCCTGTTCTGGTCCAACTTAATTGCATTCATCTTTCAGCCTGACGTGGCAGTAATGATACCAAGCCTTAGCGTAGAGTTTTACCAAGTGAGCCCAAGATTACTACAGCGCCTGGCATTTCTGTGTAGCCTTAGAATTTGATGCTGTTATTAGACACTGTCAGAGGAAAATTTAACTTTATAGAAACGTATACAACTAATTTTCAAAATATTACGTGGGGACGGAGGGGGCAAGGGCTCTGTTTTCACAGATTTACTGGCTATCCCAGCCAGTCCAAGAGAGTACAGACACTCTGTTCTATGAGTTGTAGGTACAACTGTAATAAAAAAATAATAATAAAAAAATACCACCCACCCCACTGCATGCCTCAGACTGGCGTCAAATTTAAGTCCACAAGCCATTTCTCCTCTCATACAGAAGTTTGAGAGATTACGCGACCAATTAGTCAAACCTTGTCTTTTCAAGGAACAGACTTCAACTCAGGAGGTCTTAGAATATTTAATATGGTTTGAGACATGTAGCTAAACACAGAGAAACCCTGAGTACCATAAGCAATAAAATGAACTTTGTCTCAGCATTTTCTAGTCTTAATCAGCATATTGCATGAGCAGATCATTAATATTTTAAAGGCAAATAAAGGATGTAATGAAATTTTGGAGACATCTGACCCACTAAAATATTTTTGAAAGCTAAGGCTCAAAATGATTGTATGTGTGTCATTTAAGTGGGTCTCCTGCTAACTCAGGAGAGGTCAGAAGGGAAGCTAACTATCTGCTAAATGCCATAATACACATACTGCTTAAAAAAAACACATAGCTGATATAGATACTTTAAAAGCTAGCAAAATAGCCACCATTCAAAGATATAAATAAGTGAACTACGAAGGTGAAGGAGATTCTACCACCTGCAAGGCTTCAAACGATCAGCAATTTTCATTCAAGCAACTCTTGAATAATTTGGAACCCAAAAAGATTGAGAAGTAGTACATCAAGTTTAATTCCACATAGCTAAATCCAAACGATGTAAAACCCATTATGAAATGATAGAATAAGAAGTGTTTACATCACTTAATACAGCGGAAAGAGATAAGCAGGATAAAGAAAGAGGAAAGGGCAAAACCTGTTTATTTACCCTCTACCTTCTAAAAGTGCTAGATAGATTACTTAATATGCACTGTACACTAGCATCAGTGCTTTGAGAGCATGCCCAATTATTGTAGAGGATGCACAAGCCTGATAAATACTAACTGTTGTTCTGAAGGAATTTAGTTTAAAAGTAGCATTTATTTTCAGAACTAAAAACCAGAATAAAAGCAATGTAATATTTCAAGTTCTAAACTTTCTTCTTGAACATGAGGACAATAACTGTCTTTTACCATTCAGATGTAAACCCCAGCATATTATACATGGAGTTAAACCTAGCACTGCCATATTGCAGTCCATGGTGATATTACCACATAAAAAACAGGTACACTGTATTAGTGTCCCACATAGTGCCTCACCTCTGCAGCTGCAGCGCCATCCTACTTCACACTTTTGATTATTGCCAGTGTTCTTGGCAGAAAAAATAAGGTTTAGGGATACAGAACCCGACACATTTTTATATTACCATAATGCACCCTCCTAATGCAAAGGATAGAAGCAATGCATTTGGCATTTATTACAGAAACAAACAAACACACAACAAAACAATCAGCTGTGTTTTTACTTGGTTTATCCAGGAAAAATGCATTGTAGAGCATCAGTAAGGTAAACTCAGGTAGCATAGCTCTTTCTAAAAATGTTTGGTTATTTATTTCCTCTTTAAGTGCTTTAGTTTTATGACTGACAGTACGTCTAGCGATTTTTGGTGACCTCAGAAAAAATATTGTGCTTGCTGATCTGTCCAGCTCACAGGCTAGCTTGCCCAACACACCATTCATTTTGCTTGCCTGCAGTTGGTGTGTCTGCCTGACATCTTGCAGTGCCCAGAGACGTTTGCAGTGTAAGTGTTGATTTCTGTGGGTTCTTGAAGAGTTTTCTCTTTATAGTTCTCCTTGTAAGTGGGCTTTAAGTGCCTTCAGGTTACTAAACTAAGAATAATAATAGAGACAAGGCTAAAAATTAACAGGGCTTCATATTTTAAGTTAACTGGATTCTAGCCATAGGATTCCTTGGATTTTAACATCTGAATTGACACCCACTGAGGGCCTGACTCAATGCTCCTGTTAACAGGAGATGCACATTGCTCTAAACTCCAGGGTGTAGATAATATTCAAGCATCCAAAGTGATCTACAAATTCATAATACCTCCTGAAGACACAACTTTATATCATACCCAAAAATCCTCTCAAAAAAATCTTTCCATTAACAGATCAAAATTTAATTTGTCGTACCCGCATTTCTCATCTAATTGTATTGTATTTTGCTCAAAAATTAAGACCTTTGCAGAAATTTCATCCTTTACTGTTGAAACTCTGTCAGACAAAAGCTATGCAACTACTTGAATGCATTTAAAAGTAATTTGGGAGAAATTATCAAGTCTCTCACCAGTTCTCCATAAAGAAAACTGTTATAAACCCCAAATCTATTTTGTGATAGTCATGTCTAAGTGACTATTTAAAGGAAATTAACATACACTAAGTTGCATTTAAAGACAAAATCTTTCCAATAATTTGTCTGTATCTATAAATATAAATTAGTCTCATTTGCTTTTGAAAAAGAAGCCTAGTATCCAATTAAAATGAATCTTCTTCACTTCAGCACTGTATTGTGCACAGTAACTGTGCCAGTTCCTAAAGCTATGTTAAAAGCAGACCTACAATGAATTTTTGTCCCACATGACAGTAAGTACCTTGATCAGTAACCAAACAACAGGGTAGCGGTTCAAAAGAAGGGAATAATATTCAGTTCTCTAAACAATAGTAGAATTATTTGACACTTAGATGACACCCAGTCCCCCTGCAGAGGACCATTTTCTCCCTAAGATATTAAAGTACCAGTCCTGGCCTGGTAGCAGAAGTAATTCTAACATTTAGACAGAGCAAGATTTTGCTGCTTTTCATCCATTTAAAGAAGACAATTTCAACACACTAAAGTATCCCAGTCTAATAACTCATTTCTGAAGAGTCTCACTGTATGGAAGAAACACCTATCAAACCAGCCTTCAAGTGCAGGAGTCCTGCATATTACAGAAGACAAGATGTTAAGAAAGTAGCTCTTATGTGGCAGGTTGAACTGAATCTTGGACAGCCAGGAAGTCATTCTCATTTGAAAAAAACTTAAGAAATTGAAAAGCTGCTTCTGTTTCCAAGTTTCAAACAGAGAACACAGTACCTTTAGGCCACACAATTTTAACAGCCCAGCAGACAAATGTTAGGAGCTTAGTGTTCTGGGCTGCTGTAAAACTGCTTTCCCCAAATGATTTACTCAAAGAATGGGATACTTCTGTTTCTTGAGATATATGACAAACTTTAGAATGAGTTGGAGAATTTGAGAATGTAGTTTTATCCAAGCTGATCACCGAAGCATTTGTTACCAGCCCAAAGGTGTGCGTGGAGCTTTTGACAGTAGAAAGCTGCTAACAATCAGGTACTTCCACGCTGCTCTGGGCTGGCTGCAAGTCTAAAGGACAAAGCACTGCTCTGAAAAGCTGCCATACTAGAACGAAAATGAAGCATTTTATAAAGAGAGTGCATGGATATGGAGCAAGACTCCACAGGCTTAAATACTGCCAAGTATTCAACTTTTCGGAAGTCTAAAATAAAAGGATAGCCACTCACTGTTCTGCAGGACATTAAAGAGTTCTAAAGCATGTGTCAAGAATTCACATCACATATTAGAGTTCCTATGTAATTTTTCTCTGTTTATTTTTCAAGGAAAAATAAGGTAAACAAGTTCCGCCTTCTATAAACAGTGCAAACACCATCACTGAGGTTTTACTTATTGGGTAAGGAAAAAAAGTGGCTTGTTTCTCCTTGCTACATAGGGCAGCCTGGGTCCAACTCTTACACACTAGTGTCCATTTACTATGACACACTGCCAACATTTTACTGAGGAAATCTTGAGAAAGAAGAGGAGGAAAAAAAAAAAGAAATTACAACTACTTAACTGTTTCTAACTCACCTCAACTAACCTTGAAGGGAGTTTACAGGACAAAAAAAGAAATGCTCATGGCAACTCAAGGGCTTTCTTCCTGCGAGCTTTCAAAAGTCTACTGTAAGAAGACACTTAGAATTTCTCGCTATTAAAAAAATAAAGAGTAGAACAAGAACTCTCTTCCATCAGATAAATGTTTAGGGAAGAGGTAATGAACTCACAGGAGTTAACTGAAGCCTAATCTTCCTACAAGTTTTCTATAACCAGTGGAGTGAGGGGCGTGCCCTCACAAATGCAACACAGGACAGTAAGAATTAGGTTCTCTTGTCTGAAGTCCCTCCTGGAAAGTACTCTCTACCTCTCTCTTGATCCCCATAGTAATTCAAACTTCATTCCAGCAAAATTTCTGTCAGAATTCTGCACTCACCACTGCCTAAATTACCTGTTACGTTACGATAAGGGGGGAAAAGTTGAGAAAGACACCTTGCACATCAATACCAGTTTTGACAGACTTAGAATGAGAGAGAAAATAAGAAAAACTCAGATATAATAGACCTAATTAAAACAAAAACACCCCAAGAAAACCTACATGCTATCTGGCCTCCACCACCTATCTTCCCTGACACCCCATCAAGTGTCTGCTAACTAGGTATTGCAATGCAACAGCAAGGAAAAACTTGCTCCAAAGAGATTATATGCTTTTGGGGGCTTCTAAAAATCAGAACAAGTATTTTAAAAGTTAACCCAGAAATGAGTACAATACTGAAAAAAACTGATTATATATAATGCCCACAAATAGTAGAATTCACAGTTATTTGGCCCACATTTGAAAAAAATAAAACACTCTTATTATTTCTATGGAGAGAAAAATGTATACCAGGTTATAAAGTCAGTGGACACCAATGTTTCCTAAGGATGAAGACTGCATTGTCTCCCTACAACAGTGTCAACACAGAAAAGGCAGTACAGAGATTTAGTGAAACCCCATCAAGGGCATTCTTTCCCTTTAATCCTTAAGGCTTGTTCTCTCTTTAAGCCCTTCAAGGCCCAAGCCTATCACAGTCTCCACAATAAAATGAGAAAGAAACCCTCATAGTGACTAGAGCAATAAGGGCAGTTAACATTTATTCAAATAGAAAAGTCAATCCCTAAAATAAACTTTTATAAAAACTATACATGCATTTGGCCCTCTCATGCTTCCTTAGTATGCCATCTTCTCTCTAAATCGCTTCCAGGAAGTGTATTTCCTCTTTATTTGTCCAGTGTCCACCACAAAGGACCCCCAGTCCCCCTGTAAAGGCCACTACAATTAACAGAAACCAATTCCAAACTGGCACTACAGAAGCAATGCAATATATCACATTCATCTTGGTTCTTTTCAAAAAATGAGCATCAGGAGTTGAACTGAGTGGTTCCACACTGCACTATGAGGGTATAACACGTAACCCATACATTGGAAAATACCACCTAACGCTGACTACCCTGGTTGGTCTTGTTCTTGGCACAGTACCATTAAATAAGATAATCTTTACTAATAAAAATATTTTAGCCCATAGCTGAAGTACATTCAGTAAACAGTGCAAAAAAAGCACAATCTTAGGAAGTGGCTTATTTTCAAATCAAGTACCAGGCAGCAGAGAACAAACGGCAAAGACAAGTTTTTGCCTGTATTCTAAGCATTAGATGCACTATCTCTCTCTCTCTTCTCCCTTCCAAAATTCAACAGAGTTTTCAGAAGAGCTAGGGACAAAACAACTCCAATAGGAGCTAAAGATCCATAAGGCTCTGAAAAGCAGATCCCTGGATTTGATTCCCCTTCTAAGACTGATACACTTGGAATAAATCAAAATACTGTTTCTGTGGCCATGAGGTTGTTCCACTGAGGCATGCAGAACAGAGCAGAATGGGCTATTTTAATCTGTTTTCACTTATAAAAATTCATTAGTAGATTTAATCCCTTTTCCCAGCCTCCAACTAAGACGCCTTCAAGGGTGCTATACAAAACATCCTAAATCCCAGATGTTTCGCCTGTCTTTCCTCCAAATATAAAAGGGAAAAGGGAATAGCAGGCCTTAAAATAACTACTGATGTGTGAGGTGATCCAGCAAGTCAAAACATGCAGGAGCACCTAATAACCAACTCTCGCCATCAGTAGGGGATTTTCAAGGAAATACTGTAGTTTAACTGCCCGTTTTCTATCTACAGTGTTGATTTTCAAGCAGAGCAGGCTATTTTGGAGTTATGCCCTGGCTTATATGAAGATGAAAGATGTATCCAACTAGCCTCAATTAAAAAAAGGTTCTCCAGCTGCATCCAAATCTGGCTTAAATACAGCATGAACTCAAAAACTATAAGTTGAGCCAGTGCTAAAGGAAGGGTAGCAGGGGGAAGGTGTGGAGGTTTTTTCTTTTTAATGATATAATGAAATTGTCACTTGCATTTCCTAAATTAAGTTACTCCAGTGCTAATGTATATTAGATATGCAAAAACTAAGTTCACAAACCCATAGCATGAAGTCTAGGTGGAGTTACATTAAGAGAAGAACGGGAAATCCAAGTTTAGATGCCACAATGAGTTTAATCATGATTTAAGCATTACAAAAGGTCTGAGAAAACTTAGCAATATTTCAGTCATATGCAAATAATTATAACATCAGTTTTGCAAAAGAGGCAGCAGGGAGAGATGCATGCACTCTGCCTATCTACAATCATCTGTACAACATTCAAAATTTGCTTCAGCCAGTTTATCTTGAGAATATGGAAGATGATAACTTAATGAGAAGTCATTATATTCACATTTTCACACAATATTTGGATGCAAGTTAAACAAATACCAAAGATTAAAATAGTAAACTCATGCAGATTTCTCAAACAAACATTCACCTTCTGAACAGGTGCTGTTCACGCTGAGCAGAGGGTTCAAAAGGCTCTGACAATTCAGAGAGGCAGTTAACTTACTCCTCCTTACATCCAGACAGACCAGTATCTTTTTCACAGGAAAAATGAGTGACTACTTCAAACCACCTAAGAAAGGAATCTACAAATAGTCAACTATGGAGGCAGAGCTAAGTGTATCACTACAGCGTTTCAATATTAAACCCAAACTTTGGGAAGGTGCAAAATTGTTTTTCATGTATTTTAAGACTGGTTTATAAACAGTTGGCATAAATGGATGCTTGCAGTCACATGGAAATTACCATATCTTTATCATTCATGCCATTTACTTAAAAAGACAGGTGTTTAGTAATACATACAATTCTGGACAAACAACTGGAACTGAAATTAAGCATTACCTGCCTCAAGTTATTAGTTGCTACACGTTCATATGGCATATTTGCACACTTCCTCCATTACTGACAGAACTGGCATTTTAATATGCCCTTGATGGATCTGAGGGAAAGGAGATATTAGAAACTCCAGACAAAACTGGCAGGAGTGAGAAGTGACTGACTTCATTGTTTATTTCCAGATTTTGAGCCCTAAAGTTCTCATGGTATTCATTTGCTGTATCTACAGCATACAGGCATATCTTGCCTACCTTCTCATGCAGAAGCATTTCAGAGTGCTCCTTTCTACCCCTTAACTGTACCCAGTTTCCCTCCTGCTCTCTAGCTTTCCTGCACTTATTTTCCTCTCACCAAAACACTGCCTTTCCTCTTTACAGAACAGATGGAACATGTTTCGGGTACAATTTTCTGATAATGTGTTCAAAAAGCCTCCATAAAAATTCACCTTTACTATGATTGACAAGCGTTCAAGAAGAACAGTCTCACAGGATGAATTTATGCACATTACCAATCTTTTCATTACTTAGTTATGGTACCTGTAATAAATATAGCAACATTAATGCTTAAACCTATTCCTGACAGTTTTTTTGAAGACTTAAATAACAAGTTTCCTTTGTCAGTCTAAACCACATGTTTACATTTGTTCAACTACACAAAGCCATGGTTAAACTACACGACCATTCTTAATCTCCCCCCCAAATCCCCTTTCTCATTACTTGCTATTTAGTGCCAACATTAAAAGGAGTCTCACCCTGAACATACAGGATTCAGAATAACCTCAACCACCACAATTTGCTGTAAACTTTAAATACAAGCAAAAGTCACTAGATTTGCCTATTCACAATAGAGATAAACTTGCTTTTATAGCATGCGTTTTTTCTGATGATATTCTACAGTTTTGACTATTCTTCACAGTAAAGTATGTTAAAATTCCCCCTCCCCAAAAAAATAAAAACCACAAGTATCCCTATGATAACAACTATTTTTGAGTACTTTTCCCTACAAGTGTACAAAGCTCTTCAGAATTCAAAGTAACAAAGGGATCCACTTTATTCTTTCCATGTCAAGAGCAAATGCATTAGAATACAAGTCGAGTTTTCACAAGACTGTTTTCTGAAGATTCAATGAATTTCAGTGCAACTACAGTAAGAGACATTTTCATTTTATTTTCAAATATAGCAGAAAAAGCCATATGATTTCTTTAGTATATGCTTACCACCATCACCTTTACCATAAGGTCAAAAGACTATTTCTGTAAGCTTTCTTCCACATTTAAGACAGAATGCTCCAACTTCTCCAAGAAATTGTAGTAAGAACAGATGTAGAAATTCCTCTGTATTTGACATGATATTGCTAAAAAGCACTTGTTTGCTGCCCACTTCTTTCTTTACAATTCTTAGCGAAATAAAGATGACCTCTTCCTTGTCACTGGAAAAAGGTACTGTTATGATACATACTCAAGAATGTTATATCTGCAAGATCATATTATAATTTTTTAATTAACTATGGAGGGAAAGAAGCAGAAAAAAGGTGTTACTTCAAGATTACATCCCTCTTGCTCCTTTATGTTAGCCCTGCTCTACCTCAGTCTTTCACCAGTGTCACTGGTAACAATCTCCACCCCACCTCCCCAAAGTAAAAAAAAGTACACACTGATACACTTCCTCATGGAAAAATTCAAGAATACATTCTTTATGGTTTTTTTATCCTAAGGAGTACATTTCGTCTAGACAAGAGCTGAGTAGTGACAGGTAATTGTGGGTAAAAGTCTACAAAACAGAATACCGAAGGAAGACACTATCATAGAATACAAAGTGAAGGAAAAGGTATTAAGACTATGATTTTCTTACAAAGATGTGAAAATATAATAAAAAACAGCACTACACAGCAACAGAATTAATTCATATTTACAACCCAAGCTTTGATTTGGCAATTAAAACTGTTTTACAAAAAGTTCCTCTTGATTTCTCTTTATTGAAAAGAAGGTTGGGGGAAGAAAGAAGAAACTAGTTTTAAAACCAATGCGTTCAGGCTTTCCAAACTGCAGCACCCACACAGCTGAGGAACAAGACTGTTAAACTGAATTCACCTTATTGCCCACGGATTAGAAAAATAAGGTAAACGCAGTTTAGAACTCTGTGGTAATAACAAAGAGAGTAGCAGAGGAAAATGATCTTCTGAAGTATTCATGTTTACTGCCCTTTAAATGCAAATTATGTTCACATAAGTTTTTTCTCTTTTTTGAAGGTTTTCTTCCATATGATAACGCAATCAGCATATACTGCTATACCATCTCTCAGGTGAAACAAATCAAAGCATTTATTTTCACCTCTTTTACATTTTCAAAAAACATGAACATATGACATATCTTATGCTGTAACACTTTAACCGTGCATCAGCTAACAAATTTCTTTAGGTTTAAGCATACACACTGCACAGCCTACTTACTTTCTTTTTGTACTTTGTCAGATCTCTTCAATTTCACAAACTTCTGAACAGAGCTGTCATTAATTCTCAGCAAGAAACCTAAGCCACGACGAATCACTGCAGCGACTGGCACCAAGTGTCGGCACTACTCTCACAATGCTTCGGAAATGGAGAGAAGTCCTAAAGCAACTAAAGCTACTACTGGCTTGGTTCTTGCACAAGTCTTCATGCAACTTCATTAAATAAGAGGGCAAAGAACAATGGTACACTAGGCTGACATAATATTTCAGAAGCCAGAAATACCTCAGTATTCTGCCTCTCTAGCACTAGGGTCTCAGCTCCACGCCACTGTCTCTGAGTAGGGACACCACACAGGCTGGAACTTAAGCTTTTAATGAAGTGTAAAAAACTAATCAAACAGACACAATTATGCCTCCTGTAACTGTCCACAGTGGAGTTAAGCCCTCAGAGTTTATTCATCACACATCAAGACTACTTACTTGGCTCTAAACAGGTACAGATAATACATGTTGCACTCTTCCTTAAGAAATGCACTGCACAATTTACTATGCAAAGCTGCATGTTTCTACACACTGTGTGAAAATTAAGTTGTTGGATAATACTCTCCCCATAAAACAATTGATAGTAATTATTTTTCCTATAGAAAAATGAAAGTGAGAACAGAAAAAAGGACTTTGTTGTAGTCTCTAAAATGCTGCTTAACTCTGTATTGCTAAGCCACAGATGTCTATACAACAGATTCCTACAAATAAGAGGGAGCGAGCATTTCTCTGCATTGGAAAGTTGTGGGCTTTCCTTCTAGAACTCAATTTGCCACGACCATTGCATTTTAGCAGCCGTACTACTTTAACAACACTATTGTCTGGGACATTGGCAGGTCTGCGGTCCAGTGGCAGATATTAGAAAATATTTAAACTTCAACAATCATAGATAAGTTCACTGTTCTACTGATAATCAAAACCATAAAAATACAAAGAAGGAAACTGGACTGTGACTTCATATTGACTATATTCGCTATGGGGTTGAAAAATTAGTTTCTGACTTTTACTTCCAAGTCTTTCGGAAACTTAGCCCATGTTCATCCCCATGAACAAGTGTGCTTTACTACTTTGAGCTGTAATTTTCAGCAGAAAAGATATAGCTGCATTTCAAGTGATGGGTAATTTAAATACATGTTAGTATAGACCACTGTAATGTAACTTTAAAGAGTTATAAATCCAAGTTTACAAGTTACAGTAAGATACACTTACTTCTTTCTTACCTTCCCTTCACTGTCTCACTGCCTTGTCCCTCCTGATCATGTGAACTGGTAGTCAATATGACTTCCTTCATGGCATCAAGGCAAGCTAATTTTGAAGTTACCATGGGCCTCCAGAGCTTACCAGAGAATTCTGGAGTTGCTTGCTGTGAGACATAGCCACATGCAGAGGCTCATGCTGGTTTTAGAGAATAAATCATCTTCAAGAGAGGCATGCCACCACATCAGCAAAACCTCAGTTTTTGTTGAATTAGTATTCTCATTAAAAAATCATATTCTTTATCATCCTTACATGTTCCTTCCTAGACTCACTGTTCCACCACTAAAACTACTATAATGTTTTAGTAAAATTTCTAGGTAAGTGTAATCACTGTCTGCCCATTTCCTTAGGAAAGGTAATTCTCAAAACAGAACACATGCAGATATGAATGCAAGTATCTAGATGTGACACTGATGCATAACTATATTCTTACCTATACACACATTCTAAAATATTTCCCCTCTTCAAAGGTGTTATCAAATGATCTAATTTGGTTCTGTTATTGACATAATAGCAATACAATTAAGGGACTGCTTAAGTCAGTTTAGGTGTTTGGGGGAGGCTGTGTATGAGGTTTTTTGTGTGTGTTGCTGCTTTGTTTTTTTTAAAAACATAAGTGAGAACAAGCTTTGTAGATCTCTCAAACTTATTTTTCTTCTAGATACCCATAAGATGCATCTTCAAGTTTTACAATCTTTCTATTAAGCATTCAGTTCTAATTATTACTCATACTTTAGACCTGTCAAAAAAGAATTCCTACAAAATGGCAAATGTAAGACAACTGTGGTATAATTTATCATGGTAAAAACACACAACTGATTTCCAAATTGTCTATTAGGTACCCGTAACTGACATGAATTTAATTGGTCTAGACACAAAAAATTCGAGCATACTCATCCAGATGCATAGTGTGGGTCAACTAAGACAAAATCTAAAGATTTATCTAAACCAGAATGGTCTGATTTACAGTAAGTTTCAAGATAATAACAGAAGAAGTGACAAAATTAATTCCTTTTTCCAGCTCCCTTAATATAAAACATTTGTTTCAACACAAGAAAAATTGCTATAGCTTCCACTGATTATACTAGCTGCTTCTTTGACAGACTCACAATAACTTGACCTATCTTTTGTTGAGAAATCAAATAAAAATCCAAAATGTCTGGTTGCCCACACTTATTTTTGCACATAAAAATTTAGCAGCTTTCTTGGAAGCTGGGAAAAGAGACCTCTTTGGAACAGGGTGTTAACAATACATCTCTCTTTCCCTACCTGTTTCTCACTCAGAGCTGTGATTTTGGCTTGAAGTTCATGAAGCTGTTTCTTCAAATCAGCGTTCTGATTAGAAAGAAAAAATATCTGTGAGAAAGATATTCCATTTGTTAACATAGAGTAGTAGCAGGAAGGTGGGTTTTTTGTTTTTTTTTTTTTTTTTGTTTTGCATAGTGTACTAGAAATACAGCACCTCTGGATGTACAGCCAATAAAATTCAAGAGGCCCAACAAAGCCTTATTTAAGTCACTGAGTGCAGCAATAATCAGAGGACCTTTCTAGCACTCAGAGATACAACCCAGTTTGGAAGGAAGATTTCATTAAAACATCCATTAGTGCTTAACACATTATAAATCACATTTGTACATTTCATCCAAGCTTACAAATTAAATGAGAAACATTTGTTAATATATAATAGTATCATATTGTATACAATAGAATGCTATGGTATGTTACCTAAAGCATTCTCACCTATGCTACTTACGCAAAGATATTATCATACATTTGACTGTGTAGAGCATCAGCAAACATATCTATTAAATCTTAATTGACACACGTGTCAAATGAAGGCAAACATATCTAAGTCTTCATTTCTGTGTATGTTTATACCTTTAGCTGTATTTAAGAGAATTACATTTGCTTTAACATATCATTCATATCAGCACTTTGCTTACAACAGCACTTTAAGATTTCAAAGCCATAAGCATCACTATAGCGATGCAGTCAGAAAACAATTTTTTACCAGGACTATGTCTTTCCTATTAAAAATAAAATAAAAAAAAAAATCCATCCACAGTTTAAAGCCTGTGAAGCTCTGCAGAAATGTGACAGGGAAGCGAGCTTCCCTGCATTTTCTCTTTTTCCACTGTTTTTGTTCTCATTTATGTTGTAAACTCTACATTAGATTACACAGGTTTGCTGTGCTACACAGAGATATTAAAACATAGGACTAATGTTGTTACAGGAACTTCATGCTCAGGAAAACTTCCCTATTTTTATATTCCTCCACACAATTTTGAAATGCATTACAGTCTCAGCTTGTAGATAGTCTTCTCCAATATACACACAATTCTAGCAAAACCAGATATTGACCAGTCATCCTCCCTTCTAGTTTCCACTTATCAATCTGGCATAAAAATTCATTAAGAGCATTGGAAGCAGGGATCAGATTTACTCTTTCTGGCTCCAGGAACTTTGCATAGCTACTTGCACCATTTTCTGGCCTTCAGCAGGTATGAACTGAAAGCAGATTGCTCTGCAGGCTAATCATTAGCAGACTTGCCCAACAAGTAAGAGCAGTAGACCTTACCCAAATCCCATCAGAAGTTCTAGAAAGCAGATTTTTTCCAATACCACCCCACTCCCTGGTCTAACTATTTGACTGTTACAAAAAGCTGTCTTCCCACTCCACTGAGCCCAGAAAAATATACGCTCAGAAAATTACAGGGCATTTAATATTGTAGGGAGGTGGAAGCACTTAATAGCAAGCTTCAAGTAAGCTGCCTTTATCCCTCCACTCAGCATTACAGACTGGCTGGAGAACTCCACGCAACTCCCCATTCAGCACACTGGAGTGCTCAATTGCTGTACAAGATAACCCAGTCTCCTTACACAGTCATTGGGAAAGGGATGACTTCAGCTGCCTATGCAAGGAGTCCAGTTATCCAATTTCAGTAGCTCTGAAACACCCCAAGGCCAAGTGCCCACTCTTTGGACACTACAGTGCTGAAGTTGGATACCCGAGACAGGCAATCTGAACACAGCCTTAAGCTACACTATTTGGACAAATTTCTTGGACAGAATATCCTATCTCTTCTCGTACAACTGTGAACCTTCTGATAATCAAAAAAGAAAAAAAGCAAATTCAAGTAATGGCAGAGTTTATAAAGAGCAGCTCCTAACAGAATCAGAAACTTAATGCATGTTTGAACTGCACCACAGCCCACAAGAGTCACCTGATTTAAACTATTAAGAATACAAGGCAAAAGGCTCCATAAAGGCAATAGGTTTTTTTTGTTTTGGCTTTTTTTAAACTATCCAACAGTCATTGTTTAAAGATTTGTTCATAATGGTTTTCTTCTAAACACTGCGTTAGCAAGCAAGAACATGATCAAGAAATAGCTAAAATTCTCAAGCTTCATGCACTGTTATTTCCTGTATTTTTAAGGTAAATAATGCAATATAAAAATAAATACTTACCTGCGGATCTTGCTTCATTTGGGCAACCAATTTCTGGAAAGAAAAAAGATGCAACAATACAATGAAGATTTCCATTACAGATCTTGTTGAACAGTTTAAAATTCAACATTTTTGAAGAATGTTTGTAAAAGCAAAATATTCAGTTTCCAGCATTTCAATAGCAAGGCCTGGAATCCAGTATTATATAATTTTCAACCCCATTCTTATTAATATAGTAAAACCACTGCACTAAGCCACCACTTTTGCTCCTTCTCTTAAACAGCTCTTGAACAAGTGATGCCTTTTAAAGACAATTTCAGCCAGCTGGGTAAGATAATTTAATAGCTGTGTCTCCTTTAGAACTGCTGCCGCCTTTGCTTGCAGTCATAAGAAACACAAATCGCTGATAACCACTGCAGGCACAAAAGCTGTCTGTATATTCAAGAGCAGAATGTTTCAAGTACTAAGGGTTCGCCAGTGTGTTGGCTTGGCTGGTACCACATGGAAGACCCATGTTCATAAGTATCTTTGCCACTTTTCTCCCTCGGAGAGAGATTGAGATCATTGTAGAAGAGATGCCCTCCACATCCAAGGGAAAGCAGACAGATGGTTACCATTCACTATTCTTCCTCCTTTACTTCCTTCAGGCAGCTGCAGGAGGATGCTGTCTATTGCTAAGCAAGGAAGAAGTTACCAGGCTGTCACCAAAGAAAACCAAAGCCCAGAATGAAGCAATGCAAACCAAAAATTCCCAATTTCTTTTTTGGTTACAGCCTCGTTTATTAATCACATTGCCGTGTCCTTTCCACACATGCAAATAACAATGTAAAGTCTGTACTTTCTTCCCCCTTTCCTCATCAGAATCACGAAAAGGACTGAGAAACAGAAGGGCAAAGCAAGCAAGAAAAATGTATGTTTCATTCCGTCTGCATTTATAGCAGTCAGAGAATTCAGATTTTGTCACCTAATTAAAGTTTATTTTATTTCACATCCTAAAAATGGTATTAATTAAAAAAAAAGCATAAAGAAAGATAATCCTGCATCAGACCACAGGTTTACCTGCTGCATTTTTCTTTTCAGTATTAGCCAATAGTAACCAGAGGTATCAGCATGTCTATGCTGGACAAGCATAGAGTGTTATATCCCATCTTTCAGAAATTTACATGTCTGATGCCTTCAAAGATTATGTCTTATGTTTAATAGCTAGTAACACACTTTTTTCTTCCATTAATCTGCCTTAATTACTTTTTGAACTTAGGAAAACACTCAAGATTCTGTGACAATAAGTTCCAAAGTTAAACTACAGGACTTTTATGTAAAAGGACCTTCTTTTTCTTTTGAATCTGCCTTCTGATAATGCAAGCATGAAGGGCAAATAAGATTATGGAAAATGAGCCTTGACTTGAGTCAAGAGGAGCTGCAAGTTGGACTCGATGATCCTTATGGGTCCCTTCCAACTCGAGATACTCTATGACTGTTTCTCTATTTATCTTCTTTCTACATTTTCTGCACACCACATATTCGTCCATCAGCCATCGCTTCTTTAGACTGGAAGTCTCCTCATGCACGAATCATTCCATTGCTTTGCTCAGTCTTAACACCCTTCCCTGTTATTTCTCTAGTTCATCTCTATCATCTGGAGACAAAGTTTAAAACTGCATGCAACATTCAGGTACTCTGAACTGCAAGAACTCCTTCAGCAGCACTAATAGCTAATTCACAGCCTGCTATTGCAGATGTAAAACGAGGACTGTTTTTCCAAAGTGCATCACTTGGCATTTATCTACACTAAATATTATTGTTTCATCATGCTGCCATTCAGTGTCACAGGAGCTAAGGTGCTATGTTACCCTTTTGCTTACATGCTTAGATTATTTTTCCTTGGTGCTTTCTGCCACATTGGAGTTTGACAAGCAATAAATCTGTTAGTTTTTATGCAAAGTGCTTGTACAGACTCAGTCATAAGACAATACAGTCAGTGACTGTAAACTGTTCGTATTGCTAAATTTATGGATCACACAATACTGTGTCATCCAATCATAAGAAAAAAAACGTTCTTTTGCATTGACCCCAAATGCAAGCTAAATTTAAGATATTTTAAAACCTACTGATCTTTTTGCTACAAAATGAGAGAAAGAAAAGGATGTTTTGGGTTCTTTCTATGCATCAGCTCGAGGAGTCATCCATAAAACCCAACCCTTCTGTGAGAATAGCTAAATATAACTTCCTTAACACCTCTTGTGATCAAAACTATGAAGAGCAGACTGTTTCAAAATAACCTTAATTAAGTCAACACAGTAGCAGAATGAACTACTTAGATTTGATGCATCTCTTCTCAGGACAAGCAATATAGCTTTGACATGGAAGATATTTGAATATTCAAGTTGTACCCTGATACAGCAAGTGACCTGGTCAGACCTCAGGTATGGAGGATTCTTCAATCATCAAAACAAAAAGTAGCTTTTTCTAAACAACTAAACACCTCCTTTGGATCCTTACTGGTAGTTTAAGATACACTTTGCCAAAACAGCAGCATCAAAGCTTCGGACAGAGTTCTGGAGGTAAACTGGAATAGGCAGAAAACAAGGAGCTATTCTACAAACAAAAATAGTCATACTGAGCATCACTTTCTACAGCTATGTAAGCAGTCACAGGTAACACAGTGCATGAGGAAGCTGGGAGGCTCTGCTCACAGTGCAGAGCTGAGCTTTGTATGCTCATTAGACACCTGTCCACCACTTACAAGGGCATGATAAACTCTGACCGTATGAGTGCTGGCAAGCTTTTTCAGAGAGTCCTCAGAAAAAGAAATACTAGATAAGTAAAAGATAACAAGTGAAACAACTCTCCACAAATCCTGGTCACTGCCAAAAGAAGGGATATATTGTATCTCTAAGTTACAAAATTCAAAGATACACAATACAGTTCAAGCATTTCATTTGAAGATTTCTTTCTTTTTGTGCCAAAAACAAGTTTCATTTCTATCAGTGGCCATTTGACAAGCCCAGCAGTAACCACTTGCACACAGTTCAAGAGAAGTTTACGGAAGCACCCAACATGTTGCTACAAGTGTTATTTTCCACTGTAAACATTTAGACTTGTTCTTAGCCTTAATTATGGGAATATACAGTATCTTGAAGAAAAAAAGACAACCTTCTGATACAATTGCTTGACTAGTTTCACCAACTAAACTCAAATTTAATTAAAGTTGATTTCGGTGCAGAGCTCACTTTTAATGAAGATTGGACAAAGCTAAGGCAAACAGGGTCAAAAAACCTTGAAGTTGTTAAAAAAAAAATAGTCTTTTGGGAAATTTTCCAGTCTCCATCCCTGTTCGTCATCATTATGAACATATGCTAAAGATTATTCAAAATTTGCAGTCTTAAAATTTTTGGTTAGCTTAGGCATAAAGGGGAATGGAGATACAAGAAGTAAATGCTGTTATACAAACACAAGTATGACTAGTGCTCTGATCACCATAGAGCAGATAATTCTTGGAAAAAAATACTCACTGGCCTTAAACATTTTAATTTCTGCAGCAAAATGCCATGGGTAATTTCTCAATTTCCTTACCCCCATAACAAAACTTCATTGATGTTTTGAATGCAAGGGCCTTGCAGTTTCTGAGGAGAGCAAAATACTTGTATGTAGTTCTGGAAATTAATCTTTAGCTTTTTCAAGCTTTTTTCCCTAGCTGAAAGTTATATTTTGTTAAAGCAGACATAGCTTCATTTTACTAATCCACCCATTCAAGTTCCTGCACTATGCCCATCATCGCAGCAACTCCTGAACAAGTCATCTAGAACACTTGTCTAAACAAGTCACCAGGTTATTTGGAAATGTTTTCCAAATTTTGTATTATGGGTTACACTGATCAGTGTAACCTATCACATATTTCTTGAATCCACTGTGTAACAGTTGCACGTTTCAGACATCCAACAAAAATACTTGGAGAACTGTCTTTAGAAAAGGTCTCACTGATAAATTTAACATTTCAAGTTGGCAGCTACTCTGTTTATGGCTGTAACAATTTTGTTCCAAGAATTAATATGCATATGTCCTCTTACATTTACTAAATTAAGTTTTATTATTATTATTTTTAATATTTCTCATTTGTAACAGAATTGCAAACTGCAACTCTACTGCCATATAGTATCAGACAGGCGACCAGTAAAAGACCCAACATGTAAGAATTTCTGACCCCACGCACTACAAGGTTTTGGTTAGCAAAACTATATAAGTTTAGAAGGTACTAAACGAAGTCACTCCAGAAGAGAAGAACCAGATGAGACTATGCAGCACCATACACATTATGCCTGAAAGTTCCTCCACTGTATTCTTCCATTGCCAACTGAACACTGAAGTTGGCTTCAGAACATCAGAAGAACCTTCCAGACAGAAGTTGCTGAACTTAAAGAGTTTTCAGAATGTTTTTATCACTGCTACAAAATATTAAAAAAAAAATTAAAAAATCCCCACCCACAGCCTGATACGTAGATTTTTCTAAAAAACAACAGGTGGTGGGGTCAAAATGCAGAGTATAAAATTCTGGAGTAGTTTCAAGCTTATAAAACAATTATTACTATAGTTGTAGAGCTATTACTTAATGCTACCATTAGTAATAATACTATCAGCAATACTAATGCTGCTATTACTTGAAAGTATAAAGCATGAAAGAATACAATTTACCTGGTGAACCTGAATTTCCACTTTCAGAGCCTCCTGTAGAGTCTGCAGCTCCATTCTCTACCTTCTCCACTTTCTCTAGAAGTGTCTTTTCTGATTCTAGTGCCTTTAGTTTCTGGTTTCCTCTTTAACACCAGTGCTACAGAAAAATAAAGGTTTTGGTTTTGTTAGTGAACGACAGAAGCCAATTTGAAAAAAGAAGATTACGACAGAGCAGGAATTCAGTAGTGAACTATATTCAACTGCAGCTTTCCAGCCTAAACACAAACAATCTTTCGAACATAAGAAGTCTGCAGGCTGTACAAAATGCCTGCCTTAGAGTCATTAAGCCAAATTTGTTACTTCCACATATCCCAAAGTTGACATACTTGCCCCTTATCTTAGTTTGCAGGCAGCTATTTCCTACCAATATCCTATTGCTGTTGCATATTAAATTAGAAAATTTAACCACCAAGAATGTTTTAAAAATCTGTGTAGATGAGAAAATATTCTGGAGACTAAAAATCTGCAACCCAGACAGCAGTAAGTTGTTAAACAATGTACCGCATTAACATACTTCCATGATACTATCGAGCTGTTCTTAGATGAGATGGTCTGCATGCAAGTTGACAGAACAACATTAATATACCAATAACCCACTGCCTAAAATTTGTGCCGAGTTACTCATTTCAGTTGAAACCTATTTTGAAGGAACACAAGATTGATACAACGCAGCACAAGACTTTTTCAAAGCCATTCATTTAAAAATCTTTTTAATCCTGGAATTCTACTTCTAGAACAAGAGTATGAGTTTACCATCCTCGCTTGTACTACAAACAAACTAATGCCCCCAACCTCTGACATAGAAAAGCATTATCAACCGTACTTATAAAAGCCTTGAAAGCTGGGCAAGATATTTTTGTTCAGAAATATGTTAAAATTCTGAAAGCTTCTTAAAAAAGCTTCTGAAACAGGATTAAGATTCCCGTCTATCCCATATGCTTAAATCACAATGGAACCTGTATAAAAACATCTATAAATCTATCTATACACATAAAAGCCATCTGAAAACGTTATATAGTGATCTTTCCAGTCACTTTTCCATGCAGACACCCCATATTAAAGAAATGCTGGAGTGTTAAAATAGTTCCTATTTTTTTATTTTTTTGAAAATTGCTCACAATTATTGCACAGGTATTGTAGCCAACTCAGAGGCCTTCATAATGGGACTTCATTGTTTTCAAAAAGATATTGACAGTTTAGATTAGACATGTAGGCTGTAAAAAGAGAATAATTCCAATAAGTTACAGAATTTTATTTTAATGTTGTCTCACTACAGTAAACTGAAGTGCTGGACAAGTTTGTGAACTCCTGAAAATAAAGAGGTTGGGGGTTGGTTTTGTTTTATTTAAATTAACTGTTTCTCTTTCCAAACAGAAACATTTTATAAAAAGAGAAGACTATAAAGGGGTTTTTAAAAGCATTATATTTAAATTCATTCTTTGTCAGTGCTGTCTGCTGTTAGCTTAAAGTTACTTATTTAAATAACAAAGGCCTGATCAGAGTTTCTAGTCAACACATGAAATGACCTTCTGCAAGGGCCTCTCCCACATGTGACACAGATGAGCGAAAACAGCTGCCTTTGCAGCACTACTCTCTATAAAATTGTAATTTGTATCAAGGGATACATGGAAATTACATATAGTTCCCTGTTCTATTACCACAAACAGTAATGAGAAAACAGAATCCTGGATTATTACTTCCACTCACTGACAAGAACAACTATAGCCTGCATTAAGTCCCTACCATTGCAGTTTCAAAAGAAACCATGCTTCAGAAAACCACGTGGGAGACTGGCTAATGAAAACTGGAACCCACTGCAGATGTAAGAAGTCTTTCATAAGCCTTGGAAATGCGATTTTGGGGTAGAGATACAGGCAGATACGGCCATAGTTTCCTTCTCAGTGTGTCTTCAATGAATGAGAAGGCACTCACGATGAATAGCTAGTATCACTCTAACTACATATTAACTTTAAAGTTAAGTGCAAAACAGCAGAAGAGACAGTTATCTCAGTTGAGAATGTGAACAATATCCTTAATTTTAATACATGTGACTGTAAAGCCCAGTACTAGTTCACGGGAAAAATAACACTGTACTTATGTAAAAAAAAAAACCACGCCAAAAAAACAAAGATTGAGCAACTACTATTAATGCACACCTTAATTTGACAGATAGAAACTGTAGTATCAATGGTTCATGAAAACTAATCCAACCTAATTGCATAGATGCCTTGAACAGCTAGAAAGATTTTTTGAAATTAATATTTAAGAGGTTTAAGAAAAAAGTGTTAGTGCTTTCCAGAAGCAAGTGGTTGCTCAGCCTAGCCATGTTTACAGGGGTGTAGATATGAACTAATGTAATCCATTGTTGTATTGACAAACACATATTGTGAAAAGTAAGTAAAAAACCCAAAACAATTCTAGTAACATACCAATCATTCAGTTCCACCCCAAAATATGTTACAATTTCAGATTTTTCTTTCATTATAATTTAAAAAGTTAGCAGATTTTATGACTCCTTAGAATTTATTCCTTCCATATATATAAATTTGAAACAGGTGCCATACTATAACATCCTGGAGGAATTAATTTCAATTCATAAGACTGAAGCTTCCAAGAAAAGGCAAAAGAGATTAACAAACTTTTGATCTTTCTTTTTTTTTTTTTTTTTTTGGTAGGTTTTCTAACTCTTGACTCCTTCCTACTTCCCCTCCTCCAGCATTCCCATTATAGCCTCAGAGAAACTCACTTCGCAGTATCATTTACTTCCAGTTACCTTCTGCCAGCAAAGTTATACTGAAGAACATTTTAAACATAGGGAACAACCTCCTCTTCAAAAACTAAGTGTCTGACATGTAAGGAGAGAGAAACTAACACTGCTTCATCAGTGAAGGCCACACAGTAAAGAATGATCCCTTGCAATCACCTCTGCCAGCTGCTGTACTGGTCAGCTAGCAGCACCAGTGTTCTCCTTGGTAAAAAAGAACCAGGATAAGCAATTATGAGAACTTGGTTAAATTACAAATAAGATACGATATATTTGGCATGCCAGCCCAGCTGAGGCATGCATCACCACCACTTTAAAGACAAGGAAACAGGCAAAGGACAGCACAGAATTTATTACAAGGTTCTGAAGTGTTCTAAGCATTCAAATCATTGGTGGGGTGGGAGAACACATTAAATAAGATGTTCATTTAAAAATGTGGTCAAGTTGCTGATTTCTGAATATGAAATATATACAAGTTGTTATTTGGTTGTACCCCTCTAGAACTGAAACACTCTAGAACATGCACTTGTAGCTTTCCTTCCCAAACAGGAATAACTATCCAAAGTTATCCCTGTCCAAAATTCCTCTGGAATACCTTAAACACTTCTTCAACGTTAATGTTAAAAGAAAGTTATCATTCCCTACATCCAACAAATCCTAGACTGTATTTTTCTGTTTTATGTAGAATAATGTCTAGAAATATCTATGAGGGCAGCTGGTTAAATATTGCTAATATTTCCTTTGAAAGCAGGTACAGAACTATATAAGCAAGTAGTCACACACATTTTATAAGTGCAAAAATCTTGAGTATTTTTGAACATCTATTCTTTTAGACTGAACTTCAAGGGAAGATTTAAAAACTTAGGTCCAGTGGCATTATAAACTACCTAGAATACCACATCCGAAGACGTATAAAACCATCCCTGGATTAATCATAAAACATACTGCATTTTCCACTTTACTCTTATGACAGTGGAATTATTTTAATTAAAAAGCCTATAGATGATTGAAATTCCATGGATGGGTTGGTCTGCAAATATCCTTCATCCCATTAGTTTTTAAAGGAAAACAGGCAAATGCCTTGTTCAATGCGAGAATCAGTGATTTTCCAAAAGGAATGCAAAGGATTGTGGAGTTCACGCATCTCTTGTACCTCCAGACATACTTCCAAGCCTCAGCCAGAAAGAACTCTGAGAGCAAGAGGTAAATTTGCCATTCCTTGGATTGATTTCAACTATTGGGAAGCAGCAACCCTCTCTTTGATTTCTTGCTGGCACGCATTTGTTACAAATAATCCCTTATATTTTACGTGGTTGCTTCAAGACTTAAAATTTCATACTCAGACCTAAGTACCCCAATGCACTGCAGTTAAGGTAGTAGATGTTTATATACTGTATAAATATTCAGAGACTGAATGAAACCTTAAACTCTACAATAATCACATAAGTGCATTAACACTTCTCTATTATTATCTCAATTAAATACAATCCACATCAGAACATCTAAAATATCACAAAGCTATTTAAACTATGGCTATTTTGGAAACTACACTAGAAACACAGCTGACAAGATAAAAACAAAGGTAGGACCCACACAAAAGCCATTAATGCCTTCTGCATGTATGGAAGGACTCTGAATAGCTTAATTTTAGACAGAAGTCTTTCTGTGCCATAATCCCTTCAAATAAATTTGTTTTTCACATTACACAGAATAAAAATTTAACATTATTATTTTTTAGTAGATGAATTTAAATGTCCACTGTACTTACAGACCCTTGGGCCCAAATCTCAGCCTTACAGTGATTTTATTTATAGGACTGGGGCTTCCATCAGTAACATTTACTTTTCAGATTTAATTTCTGAATATAAGAACAGATAGGATTTCGCTTTCAGTAAACACTAAACTTTTCCAGGAATGGATGCCAGCTCTTCATGTCATCTATTCTTAGGTAAACCATCTTAGCCCTGGGAAGAAGTACTTACCAGTTTTGATAAAGTTATTCCCTTCAGCTCTCCACCTCCTCCTACAAATGAAAAACAACAACAGAAAACAGGTAATTACAAACAGCTTAACCACAGTTTGAAACAGAAAAGGACAATTCAAAGATGTGGAAAGTTGCCAGGTTAGGGGGGGAGTTATTTGGATTTGGGGGAGGGGTTTTTTGTTTGGTTTTTTTTGTTTGTTTGTTTTGGGGCATTTGGGTTTTGGCATTTTTATTTTTTTTTAAATGCTGAAGCTAACTATAAAATACCACTTAGAAAGAAAATCTGTTTGACATGGCAGGGAAAGCCAAGGAGACCTACAATTCTAATCTGGATTAAAATACAAACTATTATTGTCACTACGGGAAGAAGAGATTACAGGTACAAGCTTTCGTAGTTCTGTTCAAGGCCTTGTCCCCCCTCCCCTGGGGGGGAAATACCTCCTCTCCATCACATTTATTAACATCTAAATCACAAGCCCTGTCAGTTGCCACAGCCAAATATGACAAGGTTACCCACCCCAGACCTTTGCCCACCACCTCTGCTAGAGGTTATACCAACACAACAAAGATGGTAGAGCAGGTGGTGTGTCAGCACAGTCACTAGAGCTCAAATCCCAGAGTACTAATGTAAACTGAAATCAATGGCAGTTTAAGCTAATATGCTAGGTCATGAACTGTGGAGGCCAAGAAGATACACTGCCCATTACACTGCCTGTGTCATGGGAGAACAACATTTAGCAGTGGAGCAAGGTAGTACCTCTTAAATCATGCTCATACAAATCGTAAAAGTCTTGTGAGTCAGAGTCCTAAAAAGATAGCTAAAATATAAATGATAACTCATTTGCTCAATTACTTTGCCTGATGCTAAAAAAAGCCTCCAAAATACTCCAATTTTCTAGTAAAATACTAGAATATTAGCATATTTTAAGCTTCAACTCCACAGCTAACAAGATCTTCGCCGATATGTTTCTATCCACACGCAAGTCATCACAGAGGTGAAGTTTAAGCCCCAGCCTTATAGATACAGCAGTAGAAAGCCACATAATCAGTTCTCACTCACTGGAGACCAGCGTAAGTGGAGGAGTTTACATTTACTAACCAGTAGAACCAGGGTGCTGATGCACACCAAGAACAGGAAAGAAAACAGGAAGCCTACTGCTGGTAGCGACTATAAGTATTGTCGCTCTCCTAGTCTCTTATTTTACGGTGCATTGGTTAGTTGTTAAATTAATTTTAGAGCAGTTTCAGGTTAGTTTAAATAACATCCAACTGCTAACATGGTAGGTTATAAACTAGGTAGGTTTTGAGCCTATAGTCAAATTAAGTGTATTTGCTCTGGATGCTACAGAATTTGAAATACCCTTATTGTTGAGGGTGCTGAAGAGATAGAGTGTGATTCTCAAACTCTAGTTGTTTCTTTGATATTAAAACCTGAGTTTTCACCTCTACCCCCCACTATCAATCAGTTATTTAATTGCTCCAAAAATCTATAGAGGAAGCTCTTTCATCATTCAAGCACTAGCCATCCCTCTTCAACAAGCGACTACAACTAATCTCCATGCCATTAATAAAAAATAATAATAATTAAAAAAAATCTCACTGCTGTAGATGACTGACTCTGGAAAGCTAAACAAAATTGTCAGTACTACACATCTGCAAATACAGTCTTAGAATAAAAGAGCATTATTTTTATTCAAAAAAGAAAAGCATCAATTTACTTGTAGCACAAGTACACTCAAACTGAAGAGAAAACTGTCACTTGATAATGACAGCATGAGTAACTGTTCTTTCCTTCCTTTCCCCCCCCCGCTACGTAGAGACTCGCCTCCATAGCAGGACCCTAGCTTCATCAAGACTGAACTGTGCAGAAGAAAAAAGCTGCACAGTTACAAGCCTTCGGATTGCATTTAACCACGCTGAAGGGCCGCAACCCCAGGCTGAGAACCAGGGGCTCCCAACGACAAACATAGGAACACTAGGAGTTTAATCGTGACCGAGTGATTTGCTGTGTTGCCTTGGAGAAGTCACTTAGAGAGGACCTAGACAGGAAATGGAAATACATTTGCATCCCCTTCTCTACATAATTTACTACAGGCTTTTTCTTAAGTGTTTAGAACAGGTTAATGTTTGAAAGTCAAGCCTTTGGAAATACAAAATATGTTAATTCTGCCCTCATGCAAGTATAGCATTTTTACTGGCATCTCTGCCTCATTTAGCAGAGAGGACAAGCTTAAGGAATGAAGTATCAGTTGAATAATTTCTTTTCATTCTGAGTTTTCAGTTTGCATGCTTTTTTAATTCAACATCTAAGCTCTACAATAAAAAAAGAATTGGTTTCCTCATAAGCAGCACACTAACAAGAGCCACAGAAAACCCTGTGCCTGATACAGGCAAGTTTTCTTAGATAGGAAATTGAGACAGAGACATGAAGAACAAACATCCAAGGTTGGTAAGTCCAAGCATCTTAGACTTGTGTTTTCCATTGCTCTTTTTATAGTAGAGAACAGTTTATGACAACTAAATCTGTAGCTGTGCTTCTTGACAATTCTCTACATTTCTGGCTACTGTGAATCAATCCAGAATAGTATTAATGAAAAAGGTAACAGATAAAATCCACTCTATAGATGAAATGAGATTATTTCTTGTTCACAGCAAGAATACATAGACAAACTCACACTGCCCTTCTCACTCTCACTACAAAACACATTAGAAAGTTAAGATTAGACAGCTCACAATCACTCATATCAATAGAGAAGTCTGAAGAGTTTAGCATTTTGCAGGGTTTCTTAGAAAAACTTCAGCAAATAGAAACGTATCACAAAATCTCAGCTATTCGTTTTACTGAGGTTGCCTTTTGAAGGCTCTAGAAACACATGCTGTAAGCTCCCCAAGATATGAGTCTGCATGGCTAACTCTCCAATTATTACAGTATGTTCTACAATATTTGGGGTTCTTTAAAACCCCAGCTATAGGAGTCATATTTCTGCACCTACCTCTGCTTTCTATTAAGAATGGTCCCTTCTTCCCAAAACATACATATGATCAGAACAAAAGCTTGAGCAATGCTTACCTATGTTTACTACAAGCTAAAAACAAAAAGCAATTAAAATTAGCATTAACCAAATAAAACATCAAAGTTTTAGAAATACATTTTTCTTAGTGAGATTGACTGTTGAGAATGTGATGTCAGTGTTACCAACAGGAAAGGTAGTTTGATATATACATACACTTAAAGTAGTAATATCCCCCACGCCCCAGATAAAGGCTCTTAACCTTTTCAACGGTTCTATACAACATATGTCAGGAAAAATATACCACCATTACCAAAACAATCATGTTCTGCAGATCAAGTTTAAACTTTTTGTCGAAGTTTGTAAATAAGGAGAAAAGTTACTCATTTCATGGGACCATTATGAAAACAAAGACCTCAAACACAAAACTCCTATGTTTAAAGCTTGGTAGCCCCTAAGGACATCAGAACTACACATGGTGGTTAAACATTTTAGCATACAGCACCTGAAAGTTTAAGACTATTTAAATGCTAAGTATCTGTATATTAAGATGTTTGGTTACATCAGTCAGATACTTATTATTACCTTTAAGTTACACAATAAAGCTTATGCTACTGTAACCAGAGACTCATTTGGAAAAAAATGGGAGAAATGAAGTCACGTTTAGCCGTTTTTTGTTAGCATTTTTCCTAACTCTAAAAGCTAGCACACATTTACTGTTAGACCATGTAACTTTAATCAGGAACTTTTTATGTGCATATCACATTACAATATTTAATTATGTAATTTTTACTTTTTGCCAATAGGACCTTGGTCTTGTTCAATGCACAGGATGCACTCAGATGAAAAAGGACTAATTGTGCACAGGCAATTGTAAGCCTGACATTTTTTGACGTTTCAGAGCATTGGTTGACAATATTAAGGATAAAGCATTAAAAAATTATAAATTAGTATTTTTTTGGTGCAAAATACACTGCACACAGAAGAGATTAAAAGTTTTCTCTGGACCTCTGTCTTTAGATGTCAACTCCTCAAAGTAACAGCTGTCCTTCCTATGTTTGAAAGGCATCCTCTATATAGAGAGCACTCTATCAGTATTTTCCAGGAAAACAAGTCTTAACAGTTACTTCACGTGATTTTTCAAGTCACAAATGAAACAACTTATATTCCTTAAGAGGACAGGATTTCTGCAGTCTCAAGAAAAAGACAGACCAAACACAGCCCAGACAGAGGTATACAAGCTATTTCAAATTACATTATTATAAGGCTCACGTTTCAATGACCATCATTAGCACCGCTGATGCTGTCATTTCCATGACTGAAAACAAGCCTCCTGTGTGCCAGTGCAGGGAATCTGATCTTGCCGTTGTGCTGCAGCTGGGAAAACTCCCAGTCAGCCCCAGCAACACGTGCCAGGCAGGTGGTAAAGGGACCAACAGGATTGCCCAAGATAACTGAGACTGCACTGAATTGCACTAGCCATGCTTTCCAGTTCATCTGTCTGCACAACTCCTTTATAACTTCTCTCTCTTCCTCCTCCCTATCCCCACACAATACTAGTAGATAACTCCCGCTAAAATGGCCAAGGAGCTTCAGTTCTGCCCCTGAGATGCTTCTGGTGCTACGATTAGCCATGAAACAGATGCAACTTGGAGTTTAAGACACGAGAAGCTGATTTCATTTGGGGATAGATTGCTTCACCTTCTCTAAAACAGTTTATAAAACCATCAAACTAAGTTTAAATGGAAGCGTGCGACACCATCATTCATCTTTGCAGAAACAGTACTATATTTAACATACAGAAAATGAGCTAAAAGACTCATTACAGCTAAAAGACCATCTCTATTGTAAAGGCAAAACCACTTCACAAGCTGATTTTTAAAGTATCAACCAAAACTTGCCACGGCAGTCAAACACACGTGAGCAGATGAAGACTACCCTCTTGGCTCTGCTTGTCCTATTCACTACAGCTCTGACAGGCATTAGTAACTCTTCCTGAACGCAGTCTCTCCTGGCATCTGGGAGGGGGATGAGATCACGCTCTCTAGCAAAATGAAAAACCACATTTGGCCTAGTGGAAAGTTAGCACAAGTATGTTTTAAAATCTCAGGATCACCTCTCTCACCTGAGCAGATTTAAGGTATTTGGCTTTGCACTTTTTACCCCTCCACAAAACCCTCCTCTTAGTTTATTTCTTGAATCAGAGAAGCATGTCCTAAAGCCACTTACACTTGAAAGGGAAAAGGTTCACGTAATTTAACTCACCAAGGACTAACCATTTAAGCCATCTTTAAAACAAAACACTCATCCTCCCACTTCTCACACACATACACCTTCCATCCTCCTAAAGGAAAAAGAGAAAGGTGCTGCCATTAAAAAAAAACAAACCACAAAACCACAAAACAACAACAACAAAAACCAAAACCAACAAACCAAAACCAACCCACAACAAACTAAATTCCCTGCTTTTCTATTTCCTTCCATACAATAAACAAGGCATTCAGGGAAACAGATTTAAAACAAACAGACAAAAAAACCCAAAATAAACAAACAAATAAACCACCCCCAACCCCCCAAAACTAGACAGTTACAGAAAGTCTGTCTAACCTATGACCATTAGTAAGCCTGGCAGAAGTTCTTCCTGACTTGATACCAGGGGCTCAGTGTATTCCCCATCTAACCCCTTCTAACATTCATAAAATTACCATCAGTACAATTCTGCTTTTTGTACCCAGAAACCAGTGTATGGGGATGTTTTACAGCATTGTTGCATTCAAAAGTTCTGGTACTGCAGACAGAGAAGTACGAACAAGAACACTAAACCTCACTTTGCTCAGTGAGTTAACCATTCACCAGTTTTTAGATAAACACAAAACCAACTTCCATGCAGCATAGTTAAATTCCTGCTCATGTGAAAAGCTGGATGACCTGAACTTTTTAGTGAATTACTGTGTTATTTAGAAGGACCATTTACCTATACGTACACCAAGAGGAACCCCCAGTCCTAATTGAGTCCATAAGCTTATGCTTTACTAACAGCACAACAGCAAAGTTTCATATTTGAAGCAGGGAGCTAGGGAATTTTTTGCAAAAATTGAAAGATTTACATGATGTAAAGATGTAAATCAGTGGAAGGCAGAGTTCAGCATTTGTTTCAAAAAATTTTTCCTGCATTCTGCCACATTTCATAAAGTTGCTGGAAACGTGTTGTTTTTTTGTTTGGTTATTAGTATTATTTTTTTTAGAAAACAAAGTTTACCAACTAAACTTTGAAAAAAATGTCAGTTAATCTGTAAGTCTTAAAACTGGAATTTTTCCTTTTTAATTATTTTCAACTTATTTACAAATTATACACACAGCTGGGAGGGAAAAAAAGATGGAAGGTCAATAGAAAACGGGAGGAGTTGTTCCCTCCTGGCTGTACTAGCCCACTGTTTTGTCACAAAATTTATCAGAAATTCAGAGGGAAGTTATTTGGAGGTTGGTGTTTTGGGGTTGTGTTTGGGGGGGGGGGGGGGGGTTGGGGGGTGTGCGTGTGTGTTTGGTTTGGGTTTTTGTTTGTTTTTTTAACAACATGCCTAGAAAAAACAGTTTATTAAATCTCTACTGTTCTTAAGGTGTGTTGTAAATTTCTCCTTCCAGTCACTGAGAAGTTTCTGCCTTCCTTTCATACTTCAGACACAGAGAACTATTTGGGGAAAAAGGAGATGGAGGAGAAGGAGTTGCGCTGAGGAGGGAAGACTACTTCCTAGAAAGAACACACACTATAAACCCCAGTAACTGATTTAACAACTGAAGATCAAAGAACAAAAAAAAAAATTAAGAAAAGTCTACTCCAGTACTGATAAAAGTGTTTTTTCCCCTCAAATTCCATCAAGAATGGAGGGATCTCTGGTTTCTTGTTTTATTCTTTTAAACATGAGAAGAAATCTCATACTGAGTGCCAAACTATTTTTCCCCTTCTAGCAATCCACTTTATCTTGGAAAGAACTGGCTTGCGGGAATGATGCGTTAGTGAGGCAGAAGCGCCTTAAGAGTTTTGGGAAGAGGTCCAGAGTACAAAAGAAGATGATCTGGGCAGTGCTGCAAGACTGCAGGCATGAAATGCAAAACTAGAGGTATCTCTATCACTGGAAGTGCTACTGCACTTCTGATGGGGAGAACTTCAGGTATGTGCACATCCCCTGCTTGTACAAACTCTTCTTTGAATTTTACCAGAGACGTTCAGGGGACAAAACAATCAGAAAAGCAGCCAACGCCTCAACCACGAAACAGTGACATTCAAGGACAACTACAGCCTTCCATTTCCACAGCAGAAAAAAGTGCTATTAACTCAATCTGCCAGCAGGGGGAAATGCCAAACAAGTGAAAAAAAGTTAAAAGAGCAGAACACTAAAGATGAGGAATAAAATTAAACAAAACAAACCAATCCCTACACACACACATATCCTCAGCAGTTAAGGAACAGAAAGATTCAGCTCCTGGAGAAGGGAGGCAGGATAAACGAAGTATATACAACTCAAAGTAACCACGTATTTTACTCATTCTTCCAGGTTTTAGAGAGGAAACAGTGAAGTGCTAGTCCAAAATATAAGCCTTTAAGAGCAGCACCAGCAAGCAAAAACAAGCTTTCAGTTTCAGTGTTAGCACAGAGTGACTGCAAATCAATTAGAGTTTTCTTAAATCTAGCGTTTCAATAAAGAGCAAAGTTTTGTGATTACACAGCTGAGAGAACCGAGGAGAAAGAATACGAATTTTTAAAGGACTATCCAACAGGAATGTATGAACTAATTTATTTCAAGTGAATACATATAGTCTAGAAAAGCATTCTGCATTACAGAAGACTTCCTGTTACATTTATACAGAATCCCAAGAGTCTGGACTTTTTTTTTTTTTTTTTTTTGCTGAAGAGATTTCAGAACAGCAGGGGTCCCACTAGACACCCTGTTTTTCCTTCTACCTTATAAATATTATCTGTACACTATTTCCATGGTTACAAAGTATAGTGAAAACTACTTAAAAGGAGTATCAGTTAAGGGAATAAAACCGTGTTAAACATACTTTGATGAAGGGCAACTTGCTTGCAACAGACAGGAAACAGACACAATTACACAATGCAGTTTAAAAAATTAAGGAATAGAAAACCAAAATGCAAAAATTTGTTCAACAAAAAAATTTAACATGCATTTACAATGAAAAAAAAGACAAACCCTGCAATCACAAGGACTTTCAGTTTAAAGCATCACAGGCTAAGAATCACAAGTAGCAACAAGATTTGCAGTGACAGATTTATGGAGATTAGCTACACAAGCTTCTACTGATGTTACCTTCCCACAAATACCAGACACGTAATAATAAGCAAACATTAAAAAATGCAGATGAATTGTGATTAGTGATTATATGGTAGGGCACCTTACAACAACAGGTAATCTTTTATACTTCCATATTTATAAAGCTCTTTCAAAATCAGAGGCCGTACTTTCAGTAAAGCTCTTCCCTCAGTGGGTCCATGAAACCTGCTAACTGAATGATAGTTTTTCAGGCATACACAAGGAAAGATTACACTAACAGTACATCAAGAGGTTTAAGTAAATCCCAGTTCTGCTCAGAGTTTATAGTTCTACCTCCAGCTTCTCCACTTTCACTTAATTTATCCTGCAGCTGGAACACTCCCACAAGCAGCTGATCTATCTGACTAAGGCGCTCTCCTTTATGTTCTCTTCCAGCTGTTGAGTCCTACCACCAGCAGTCCCCACTCTTTCTGGAGGGAGTAGGGGGTGAGGGGGCGTCACACTCCGCAGAAAGTTAAAGTGATTCACAGACAGGTCTGGGGAGCACCAAGCACAAGCTTAAGAAGCAGGAGCACTGGGCTAGCAGCAGAAGGGAGATCTCCTTCCTTCCTCCAGCAGTAATAGAGTTCCAATGTGCTATAGTGGGTAAGAGACTGAGCACTTTGCTGCTTTTCTTTTTAACTAAAGCAATCATCAAGGAGTCATCTTTCACTTTCCCCACCTGGTCAGAAGTTTGGCTTTTGAGTTATGTTTTCAGTGATCCAGTCACGTAAACACATTCTTTTCATTTTGAGGATGTAAGACCTACAGGACAACTGGGGAAAAGAAGGAGGCATCTGAATTTGCCAGGCATCTGAATTCTCTATGTTCTACTTGTTACTAAGGCAGAATAGAAATCACTATTATTTCCTGCTTATCCTCATGATGGCACAGGGGATAACAGTTCTTTACTTGTTTGCTGTATCATCCACGAAAAGACTGTAAAAAGGTCAAGGAGAAAAATCATCATTTAACACATACTTTAAACACTAAAATTAAAACAACCTGTGCTCGTTTTGCTATGGGTCAACTTTCATGTCATATACTGGAACAAGTACTGGTCCACACTTCCTGTCCGGCACAGTTCTTGTAATAAACTGGCCTCTTCAATTTAATTATTTTAGCACATGCATTAAAAATAAGCCATTTCATGTATATAAAGTACAGCAGCATAAACTTGAAAGTTAGCTGCTGAAGTACATTCTTATGTTCTGTATTTTATGATACTGAAAAATACTTAAAAGAATACAGGAGCTCATTTTATCCTTTGTAGAACTTTTGTTTTAACAGGAAGCAAGATGGCTCAAAATGAGAAACTATACATAAATTCTTGCCTTTACGACACTACAGATCACTGGCTCTAATACGCCACAGGCTTCTGAATAATTGTCAGAAGACAATATGAAAATGATTTGTTAGTGAACAGATGTTCACATGACAAAAGTATCAAAGAACAATCATTTGTTTCTTAATCTGTCTTCAGATTTTAAGAACAAGACGAAAAAGGTAATGCTTCTCACCTGCTAGAAGTTATTTTTTTTCTAGAAAGAATACTGGCAATTTAATTTTACACAGTTCTATGCAAAAAAGTCTCAGACTTCTGTTGATCCTCTTCGGTGCTCTGAAACCTGTAAAAGCTGGCTGGGACCCTCTGCTGCTACCAGAAAGGTATCACGTTTTCCTCTCCTCTTGAATAGATACAACACCTGTTCTAAGTACAGCTTGCTAACATTTACTAAAAAACATTCTCATTCTACATTTTAATTTGATTTGCTTTTTAGTCAAACTTATTTTATTTCACCAACTATTATTTCATTACCCTGTGTTGACATTTTGGCATTCCTGATCTCCCGAGCACAGAGACCCACTTAAAAAAAAAAAAAAACACACAACAAAACGAAACAAAAACCAGACAAGCTTAAGACCCTCTAACAATAAGTACAGCATGCTCTGTGTATAGATTAAATAAAGAAAATAAACATCATCAGGGTTTTCACCAGCTTCTAGTTTTGTGTACTGATAAATTATGACAGAGCACTTAAAGGCATCAACATGTTTTACAAGTAGTCTAAATAAAAAGACAGTAAACAGAATTAGGTAAAACATGCTTGTTTCAAACTCTCAACTAAACAGAGCATTGAAAGCTCTTTTCTCTCCCCCTTCATCCCAAAATAAAAGCGTGAGCAAGAAGGGATTTCATTACATTCTTAGAACTGTTATAAGCGAAGTCAAATCCAGCCGCTCGCATTTAGCATGCAGGCTGTGCACGCTCCCGAGTACGTCACGTTCACAAAACATGCTTGCTGAGCTATCTGCCTTCCCAAGGCCTCTGACGTTACTGTCACTAGGCCTAAATCAGGTAGGCTCTGTGTGCAGTGCTGCTGCAGGTGAGCAGGAGTCCACCCCTTCTCCCCATTTCCCTTCAGATTTAAACTATCAGATCATTCGAGCATCAGCTTTTTTTTCTCTACTTCCTTTAGCTGTAGTGTCTGTTTTTAAAAAGATGAGGGAATCACGATTTACTGTGCAAGATTTGGCCCTAATTTTTTTTTTCTTCTTTACAGCACCAGCTACCCTGCAGCTTTTGAGCCATCATCGGCTGTTGTTTTTTTGTTCCTTGAATGCAACAGGACTCAGTCTGGCAGGCTGCATCGCTGTTTTCACAGCATACCTCTAACAGGAAAAAATCCCTTCTTGCTTGCTTCCTGCTGGGCTCCGAACATTCAGATTTCCCCATTCTCTCAACAGATACACAAGTCCAACACTGGTTCCACCTTCACACATTTCTCTCTTCTTTCAACACCAATTCCTTACTCCCCTTTTTTCATACAAAGCTATTAAATAAAAGTGCAATTAAGTGGTGGCCCAAGTACCTCAAGTGTTCTCTTACAGAGAACTCAGTTTCTCTGCCACGTTAATCCCATTCTGACAACTACTTTAAGCCTTTTAATTTATCTAATTCAGCATTTTTCTGCTCTTAGGATTCCTAATCTACCTTGTAGCTTTGCAACAACCAGGTTCAGGACAAAAAAAAAAAAAGTTTTGTCTCTATATAGCATGAACTTTCTCATCCAGGCAAGATGGAACAAGACTAAGATAAAAACCACATTTTCTAATAGCTTTACCCTGAATGACATTTTGGGTAAAGTACTTGATGCAATGCAGTCTCATGAGACTGACACAAAACTACTGGAGAAACAACAGCATGAACTAAGGTACAGATAAAGACTCAAAATTCATCTTCACCAGGCCAAACAAAAAGAAGTAACATCCCGGACATCAAACATGTATCAGAATACTGCATTTAAAAAAAAAAATATGTTTAAAGAACAAAAATACTTAGAGGTAAGTACAGAAATGCACGCTTTACCTGAACACCAGAGGCAAAAATGGTTTCATTGTACTTTTTCTTTAAAAAAAAATCCCCACAAAGAAAATCAAAACCAACCACCCCCTCCAAAATCACCAGTTTGTTCCTTCCAGGGAACGGTCCACAGCAATTCAAAAATAAAAGATTTCCCAATCCAGAGTGCATGCAGGTTTTCAATATATAATTATTTATACAGTGATTTAACTAGCTCATTGCAATGGAAACCCCAACAACACTTGATACATAAAACATTTATGACAAAGTCCTAAAGAACTCACTATTAGACAACAAGCAACACAAGAAAGATGGACAAGTGAGAACCATTTTATATACAAGTTTATATACACACCTTGGAAAGACCCACTTTCTCTTCCCCATTATAGATTTGTTTTCTGATCTCAAAATCCAAGCAGCTGTTTCCCCTTTTATTCTGCACAATATACCTGAACTAAATCACAAGGTTTATTTCAGTCCCTGGTCTTCTGAGAAACACCTGCCCTAGAAGGAAGGAAAAGCAGGAGGACACCACTCTCCACACCCTTTTCAGCCCCCTCTTCTGCAAGAAAACATACATCCTTGTACCAGACAGGAGGTATTTAAGTTCCCAAAACAAATACAAGCATTTTAAAGAATTCTAAAACAAGAGGCATTTAATGTCTGAAAATTCACTCCTAGTGAATAATAGTCCCTATTGTCATTTTAACCTGTACTAAGTGGCAAATTTTCAAATCATCTATTGGAGAAACATTAATAATTTCAATTATTTCAGCCCTTTCTATTTTCTCAAGTGGCATTAACAGGCACGTAATATCTGGCACAGGTTCTGTGGAGGAAGTGGCTTATATATCATCCTTTCATACACACTACAGGCACCAGTCCTGGAAGAAGGCAGAATGCTAAGAAGTACTTTTTTTCTGAAAAGGACAGGATGCTTCTTTAGTGAATGGACCAAAGGACCCTGGGATCAGCAGTAACATGTGCTGCCAATTTCAGAACTACTTCATTTGAACAGTCTCTGTCAAGTCACTTAAAGTGTTTCATCTTCCAAATACAAACACACAATAACGATACCTGGTTTGTAACAATGCACATATTAATTTCTTGGCCTTGTATGTTTTTAGGAGTGTCTGAATAAAGTTCACTAATACAAAAAACAATGGTTTGTCCAGGTAGAGACAAGCTTCAGCTGCTTAGGTTACACGTGCTACAAAACCAAACCATGTTATTCAGACTTCTCATTCATGAGCATCTAGAACTGCCAATCTTTCTTTTTTAAAATCTGTATAAAAGTTGTAATACAAGCATTCAAGATAACAGTAATTTTTATGAATTAAACTTCTTGCAGTTATTAAGTTCCTGCTGCAGTCACACAGAACACTAGACACTGTTCAAATTCCACAACAGATTAATACTAACCCACCAAAGAAAAATTTTTTTCCACAACTTGCAAAGCATCACAAGTATGCACCCACACAAGAGCACAAGCTGCTAAGAGTTTCTGAATATAATAATGTAAAATTATAATTCAAATTACCAAATGCACAAATAGCAAGGAAGCTGAAAGGGGGTTGATTCCCCCACCAATAACCTAGACCACCTAGATATCCGAAAATTTGTACAATGCGTACACACCGAGCAAAGCTGAAGTGAAGGATGCAATTCCTACAGCAAGTAAATAGCTACAGTCTGGATGTCACATCTGCATGTTCATACATGAAGCATTAGTCTTCTTGTCCTCCAGGCTAGAAGTCTTCTGGACAGAAGTGTCTGTTGCAGCCCTTCTTCCTACCCCTCAGATATGATAAGAAAGAACACATGTACTACTCTGTCAGTCTAATTATTTAATCCCCAATCAATACTGAGAGCAGCAAGGGAAAGGTAAATTCACATGTAGAAGCATAATAATCAAAAGAAGCATTACTTTCTAGCAATATTTATTCTCTGGGAAGTGTCTGTTCCCCCCTTCCTAAAAATGTAACTAGTTAATACAAACTCCCCCCAAAATCAAACTGAGATGCTCTAGTTAAACAAGGATTAAACCTATGAAAGTTAACACCTGCCCTCTGCCTGACAGTCAAACTGCCTTTAAAACTGATCATATCTCATTGAGGTCAATGCTGGGTGAGTGAGAAGTTTTGGCTTTCAAACCAGAGTTCCAAATAAAAACTATGAAAATCCTACTACGATGACAAAAAGAAATAAGCAGTGGATTCTTGATATTTATTCAAAAAATAAACCTACAGCTGGTTGTAACAAAAACGTAACAGACTTGGTTTAAAAGGCAAGACAGGGATTTTCACAAACCGTAAGAGGAAAGAACGGAAAAAGAGGCATGGAAAATGCCGCTACCTACTGGAGGTGATATAATTCATGGTTCTAAGCTTACAAAGCAGTGGCCATTTAAACTATCATTAAAAAGCAAACAAAAAACTCACCAAAACAATTAACATCTGGGAACATTCTCTTCTAAGCTTTCGTATAGAAGATTGCAATCTTGATGAAATTAAGGTTTTGGACATCCAACTTCAAAGCAAAAGAAAAGGGACACTGGAATATGTAAGTCTTGAACAGCAAAAGGTTCATATACCATGTTGCATCAACACCAAAAGGAAGGTGAATCCATTTGTACACCTCACACCACCTTAGAGCAAAATCCATGATGTATCTTCCCTTTCTTAAGAATATATTAAAAGGCTGAAAATAAAGAAAACACTAAACAGTCAAAAAGCAGGGAAGTTACCATAACAAGGACCAGGGTTGAGTCTGTGTACATACTTTTAACTGATCTGGCAAAAAGGGAGGTTGCAGACTTTATGATGCTTTCCATTATTCCAGATAGTTAAAATTAAAGCAAACTTCAAAGAGTTGTAGAAGATCTGATAATATCGAATGATTGATTTTCGTTTGTAATTTTATTGTCCTCTGTCGACAAGTACAAAGTAACATACTCATAGGGAAAAACAACCCTAGCTATAAATACACAATGATGAGTCTAAACAAGGCATTACTACTTACGAAAAAGATTTTGAGATTATTGCAAGCCAACAGTTCAACTCCCAGCAGCAAGAAGTCAGAGAAAATCTCAGAAGGTATTAGAAACAGAACACAGAACAAACAGGGAACATTCTGCTGTGATGCACGCTGCACGTAATTCTAGCTGCTCCACCTCAAAAAGGGGAGAACTAGAAATGGTACGGAGAGGAATGACAACTAGGGAGCATGTTTAAACCAAATGAAACTATTTTTCTCACATCAACCCATCATGCACACAGAAAATGCAGGTAAACTGCATGGAACTTGCTGCTGTGGAACACTGTGAAAGCCACGGATATAAATGAGTTCAAAAAGGCAGCAACAAATTCACCTATAAATAGTTTGATGTTGCTATTCACAGTGCAATAGCCCAAATGTAGCTTCCATCTCAGGCAGCGGCTAAGCAAGCGTCTGTCAGAAATTCACTGTTAATATTTTAGCAGCTGACAGAATTCACCCATTTCCTACGCCATTCAGTCAGCTGCTGCTGCTGGCCACTGATAAAGGCAAGATGCTGGATTAGATGGACATTTGGTCCAGCACAGTATGTTAGTTCTAACATTTAATCACATTGAGCAGCTATACCAGTGTATGTCTTGGGTTGTTTTGGAGGTTGGTTCTTCCGGTAAATAAACCAGGCTATAATTCAAGCATGTAATGTTAAAAGCAGAAATTGTAACTTCTGAAGCAGAAATCAAACTAGTTTGTGCTTATTGTGTAATATAATGCAACACTGAGAGACATGATCAAATATTCAAGGGTGTGGCGGGGGTTGTTTTTACATAACCCATCAGACTGCTGAAAAATTCTCCTGTAAGCCCCTCACTAATCCAGATGTCAACCCAAGAAGACTCAGGCAGTTAGTCTCTCCTAACTAAGAAAGGCCCATAAAGTTGGAAAGTAGCACTAAACATAAGCCATGGATGTTTGCTGGAAAAACTACCAAGACCCATTTAAGATTGGCAACAATTTGGCTTCCTCCCAGCTGACCAGAGGAAAGATCTCTTGAACCAGTGGATTCAAAGGGAACACGTAGATGAATGTCTGACTCCTCCCAAAGAAAACTGAACTTTCCAATGCCATCAGGTCCTGTCTGACCCTGGAACAGTACTGGATGCTCTCCTTTTTAGTAAGGAAGTCTAGCTGAAGAAGCACTACTGTTGCAGAAAATGCATAACCTCAAGCTGAGGCCCAGGACAAACATTGAACAGAATTTTGCTAGGAAGTACTGTTAATCCTGCTAGAAAGCACTGCCTAAACAATTTGGTGAATGTCTGCCTTCTCATCACTGTCAGCTTCCTTCTCTTCTGACAGATGAGCTTTTGAAGATAGCCAAGCTGAAAGCCATGTAGGATAAACAAGCAGGTCTCAATCTGTGAGAAACACAGAAGTTTCATTTTCTAGAGCCCAAATTATAACAGGTCTGGAAAACAAAGCAAGTGTCCAGTATACACCACCTTTCAGTATTGCTGCAGACAGTAAGATGAAGATGGATGTACCCAATAAGCTTATCATCCTTATCAGGAACAAGCAAGTATCAAGGATAAAAATGTATTAAAAAGAGCAGAAGCTTTGTGATCAGTTTTCATGAGACACAGACATTACCTCAATAAAATTATTGCTCAGCTATACTGGTGAGAAGGCTGACCACGATCCAGTTTATATGAGAAACCTCTTAAGTCGCACAAAAAGACAACAAAATAAGAATTTCAGGCTGCGCTACATTTTGTTTTCATTTCACATAGGGGGTAGTATGATTTTTTTATTTGAATAACCTTCTGCTTACAGAATCACACAGGTTGGTTTGGGGTTCTTTTGTTTTGTTTTGAGAGGGGGGATTGTTATCTAGGCCAGGAACAGCATTGAAATTGGTCCTGCTGAAAGAAAACAGCAACATAATGCCCTTGTCATCCTAAAGATCATTTGTGCAGACTACACCGGCAACAAATAGCACTACAAACTAACAATTCAAAGAAATTGGCACTCTTATTTGTAGTTGAGAACTTCAGATTTACTAGATGTTTTCTCACTCTATGCTGTCATAGGCTGAATGTTTCAGGTTGAATTTGTTGGTATCCCCAAGAGAACCGCAGGAAGATTTAATCATAACATGTGTGTACCAAGTTTATTCATACTTCACTGCTTCTGCTGATCATCCATGGGGCAACACTTCACTCTTCTCCATCCCATCAGTAAAGCCATCACAGATGCATAACTTGTCTTCCAGATACTTAAGTTAGAAAGTTTTCTTCTGAAGTGCCCCATCTTTCACTGCGAACAAATTCTAGTACAAAGCAAGGTATAAAAGAGCTCTAAAGCAGTACCAAGAAACCTCTCAAATCTCATTCACATTTTTTGCTTACAACAGAAAACAAATGCTTATCCTCTTGCTCTCCTCTTAAGTTCAAGGGGAGTTTCTGCAATCTCCCATGTCTGCTGATACTTCTTCAACTATTGCACAGGAAAACTCAGTTGATTCTGATATATTCCAAAATACTGGCAATGATTTTGATGCATCATTTTCTCTTCTCACACATTAGGCTGTGTGGAGGCAGTGGAAGAAGTGTACAACTGTATGGATGTCTCTAGATTTATGCTCATTTGCCAGTAATTCCAAGCCATTGGTCTTAGTGGTGATGCAGGCTGACCCTGCCGGTGCAATACAGTTCTCACATTGGTTTACTTCACATTTCCATGACGTTTGCATACAAAGCATAACTGCTTCCTTTGGCAACACGGAGAACAAGAATTGAAAGCCTTCCCTCCGAAAAACACAGTGCCAGCCAACACTACCTCTTTGGATCCCAGGCCTTTAATGCCAAGGCAATATACCTGAGAATTATTTTAGAAACATCATTTCATTAAGCAGTGGTGATGTAAGTGGGACTAGCTGCACATGAACAGGAAAAGCATGCCAATCACTAAATTGTTAACACAGGAAGTTACTCCAGGAATTTTCATTACGCCCTTCTATAAATCAAGAGATCACCAAAACCAGAGTTCTACTTCACAGAAGTCACATCGTAGAGTACGAGACACGGTACTTACTGAAGCTGCCTTGCATTTGGCCTTGAAGCCGTCTCCACAGTTACCGAGTTGAGATGTCACAACATAAAAACACTTCAGTATAGAGACTGTACTGAACCAGCTTACTGCCAAAAGTCAACCCCAGGCTTATGCAGAACCAGAGTCTCAAAACATGAACAACTCTAACGTTTCATTAGAGGGGCATATGCCAAAGTTCCTGAGCTCCACAAATACCCCAAAACACCAGCAGACACCACAAGCAGTGTCATTATGGGTTGTAACTGGAGATAGTCCAGAAAAACAGACACACATTTAAAAGATCACAATTCAATATCCCACCAGAACCCAAGAGCCTAACGCCATGGGTAGTCACAGAATCAATCACATGGAGTTCTAAACATCAGACTCACACTTGTAAGTGAGCTATTTACAGTAGACATCAAGGCATAAAACAAAAAGGGAGCCATACCTTTCATGTTTGCATTGGAATATAGTGTCCTTATTAAGCAGCACTAAAATAGTTAGTGGAAGCAACGCTGGACCCAGCCAACGGGGACAGATGCAGAAATTTGGGTATTGCTGACTCTGCTGATTTTCCACTTGGAAAAGGCATTTGTCCAAATTAACAGAACAAGATATCAGTCCCCAAACAGTACTCACATTGGAGGACTGGAGAATTCTGCTCACATAAGCTGTACACAGAATAGTTTTAACAAGTGGTTAAGACCTCAGCACTGATGACACTAGTTACCCAGTGTTAATTTTGCTGTGCATTGAACCATTCCATGCAACTAGCTATATTAATTCCTTTGTACCAGACTCAGAAAATGATACAGAACAGTGATATTATGCAGTAAAGTTACTGGAACCTCATTCACACATTAGTCATAGACAAAGTACATTCTGGAGATGTTTCGGCTTTGTAAATGTAAGCACTAACCTTAACTCTGACCCTCTGGATACATTTAGGATGTGTGCCCATGTAACAGTATCTGTAAAAACATAATCATGCCTACACAGTAATATGCAATTTCTTGCATTAATTATAGTATAACACAAGGGAGCTAGAAAGGTGGACAAAAAAAAATTCACCACCACCATCTTTCTTCTATGTTTTTTTCAGGTTCTGCAGAACTTAACTCAGGACTGTTTCTTGGCACCAGTGCTTACCTATGCAACTCAGATTTCACTGGATTTCAAAATCACATTTATTGATCATTATCTCCCCGATGCATCAGAATGTCTCCCATCCCCATCCAAACCTCTATGTTTCCTCCAACCCATGATAACCTAATAAAAAAATATACCCAAAACTTCAAAAAGAAAGTACCCTATTTATTTTGTACAACTAGTTTTACAAGAATCTTACCTCCTTTGGGGCAAACACTACTTATTTGTACACCACCCATACTTAATCAGTAAATCGTTTTTAGGCTCATTTTTGTTTACAACATAGCAACATTCAGAACTTGAAGGAAGCAGGCAGTTTACTGGATTAAACACACAAGTGAGGGCCTCAGTTCCTAGCTTAAGCTCTTCAATAAATTTACTGCAACGCAGAATAAATCAGTTTCTCTCTGCCTCAGTTTCTAATCTGAAACAAGGGAATAATACTACTTACCAGACTGACCTGTTATCTTTCAAGTGGAGCAGATTCTCAAATAATAACAGGCACACCTATACTCAAGTGAATAAACTATGCTGATTCACAACAGCAGATTGCCTGGGCCAAATTCCATGCAGTATTAACAAGTCAACAGGAAGCACTCCAAAATTATTACACTGATGTGCTCTGATCTTCCTTCCCCTACATTCCAGTCAGCTGGCACTCTCACTGCTCCCTGTGAATATATAGGCACAGGTATCAACCTCAAATTCTGTCTTCCCTCCCCCTTTTATTGTATTCTCCCTCCTTACCCCTTAAAAACCTTTTTTTTTCCCCTTCCTTCTCCTCAAAAGCATACAAATGGGAACTGTAGCATCTGGAGAATGGTATTTGTAGCTGGGGTAGTCACACTCAGTGTGGGAGTACTGATGGTAGTCACTAATCTGAAAGGAAAAATTCAAGTAACCATACACTTAATAGAAGTTCCTTTCTTCTCAAAACCATGATTATTCAATACAAGTAGAAAGATTTACATGCTATATCACATAAACATAACACCGAATCACTGTGCCAATCTAACATGGAATCGTGTAAGTATGCAATTAGCGTTTAAAAGAAGAAAAGCTGAGTGCAAGACTGCTGTACGATGAAAGTAGACTTCAGCTACAAAAAAAACCCAAGAGTCCAAAACATTTTTACTCACACTGATTGCCATGGATTTTTAACCGATTGTTTACTTAAACTAGGAAGACTAAACTGTAGAATTATCCATTTTTAGTGGCTAACATAACCAGCTGAAAGGTAATACCATTTTCAACTTTTACAGTGCTGATAGAGAGTGAGAGAGTATTGTGGCGCATGGTATGATCACGCTTTCTAAACAAAAGGATCAGCAGTTTGAAGGAGGCTGCTGGTGGCAGTCAATTTTCTCTCTCCCTCAAATTATATTTATTCCCAAGGAGCCAGGACCTATCCCCAGGTGCTTCACCCAGAAAAGAAGGCAGTAATGTGCTGCTAAGGGACACTCCTCTTTCATGTCCACTCACACCAACATCACCACAACCTTCACCAGCTCTCCTGGGACCTACTGATTCCACACACACAACAGTCCCGCTCCAACATTGTCCTAGGAGATGGAGTTAGCCACCACATGGCAAGAAGGCTTCCCTTCACAGCAGAGACTTAAGATGAGACAAAACGGTGCAGGGCACTAAACTACTACATATGCCACAATAGTTTCAAGACCAACACCCGCAATAATAAGTTTACAATCACAGCACTGCTGTAGTATCAGCGTAGTGCCCATCGTTACGGTAACTTCTTCGCAAAGTTACTCTTTAAACAAATTCTGTTGTCTAAAAATTAATGCCCAGATTTTTAACAGTCCTATTGCTGTGCCAGAAAAGATGTTTGAACACATCTCTCCACACACACACAGAGAAATTCTCATGCACTCCTCTCATCACCTCATCTTTACATATTCCCCTCCCTGCTGTTTCAAGGATGGCTTTTTTTTTTTTCTTTCCCTTTTAAACTGCCTTTGAGAAAAATCCCAGCTCCTCTCAATTTAGACTCTGGTTATTACACAGTAGAGGGGAAAAAAAGCCATATGAGGACCAGAAACTTACATGAAAGTGAAGCCCATATGAGTCTTACTGCCTACTGGACTACCAAAGACCACAGCATGGAAAGCAATGTAGAAAAAAAAAATCTAATCATAACACAATGGAGGTTTCATAGCGGAAGGCTTAATATGTACCCTGCATATGTGGGAAAGTGGCAAAAATCATGGAAAAAAAAGCATGCAGCTGGTATTTACCACCTTTCCCATATTATGCAAGAGTTTCTGAAGAAGCTGCAGGAGTTTCTGATATACCCAAGAGAAAAATATGGGCATGTCTCATATATAGTACTTTCTACATACAAACAAACAGGGATTTAACAGATACTTGTTCCCTTCCTTAGTTTACGTTTTCAAAAGCCTTAGAGTAAGACAGCTTAAATACATGATGATGAAATCATCCATTATATTAACAATATATTCTGCATAAAGAAAAATCAGCATTTTTGGACAAAACCAATCACAGGCAGAGAAGTGTAGATTAAGCTAGAAAACGGAAACCAGAAAGAAGGTCCCGAGTTTTGAGGAATCATACCTGTTTATCTCGCATCAGGAAGGAGCAAACCTAAGGTCAGTATTTTTGCTCATGCAACTTTGTAGCAATGACAATGCCAGTGCAAAACAACAACTTAGGTACTGGTATTCACACAATCATAGACCTATGCTGAACTAATCAACTCTGCAGCTGAGAAGATGCTGTTACTACAGTGAGGAACTAACCTGGAGCATGCATTTAACAGGCCAACAACATCAGGTTTTGACTGACTGCAAAAAACTGCAGCTCATCATCACAGGAAAAAACATTTGATTAAATTAAATACTGCACAATCTATTAAGAGTTCTGCATCAACAGCCAGGCATCCAAATATAATTCCTGCAAGAAGTAAGGTGGGAGAAGACACTGCAAGTTTTAAGCCAAGAAGAAATTGCCATACAGGGATGAGAATTATGTGAACAGGGGAGACATCCACATTTACTTCAGAGCACAAAACTCAAAGGAAAAGTAGAGCTAGTGAAATATGCCAAAATGCAGGTGGGAAACAGAAACTAAGTCTCCGATTCTGAAACGGGTTCCATGGTGACAAATCCACCAATTTCAGCAAGATTCTCCGAGAATGCAAAATAAGGGGTATGGTATGGTAGGATTCCTCCTTGGGAGGAGAATTGCAGTTGACTCAAGGACAGGTACCTGGTGTTCAGAAACAGTGCAAACCCTGCTAGTGCTTCCCAATTTATTCCTGACCAGAATGTACTCTCTGAAAGGGTAATAAGGGAAGCTCAGGTAGCCACATCCTTTCCATTTGGGGTCACTGACAAGAGCATCCTTAATACAGCAAATTCATACTACACACAACAATAGATTTACATGATAAAGATGCTTATCAGAGACAATTGCTGCAAGCTAAGCAGCAGTGAAACAGTAAGGTATGTGGAGCTCCAGCTAGATGCAAATTAGCAAAAAGCTTCATTATTAGTAATGTAGGCCATTGTAGTCCTTCTATAAAGTTATGAAAAAGGTTTGTTAGTTGGGGGGAGGGGTGTGCTGTTTTTTTGTTGGGGTTTTGTTCATTTGTTTTGTTTTTTAACTCATCACAAGTCAGGTTATTCACATTTCAGACTGAACATCTCAATTTGGGCAGTTTTGTCACACTGGCAAGAAGGAAGAGACAGACAAAAAGTATTCCTTGGATACAGGAAGGACTAATTTCTGGCTTTCATGTAAAATTTTGTCGTGTTAGCAATTAAGCAAAAGCCCTGAATAAATAGATTCCAAGTTCTTACAAAGCATTACAGGAGCTCAATATTATCCACTTTTTAAAGGAACAGCAAAGACACTAGAAGATGAAGTACCTGGTACGAGATCCCCCAAGGGCCAGCAGCAGCATCTTAAACAGACACCAGATTCTTCAAACTTTGTCAAGTACTTCAGCCCTGCAAAATCCACTTAAAACTACCTTTTTTGGGGAAAAGAATGAAATCCTGGTACTCTCGATTCAACTGGGAAGCTTCCCATCGACTTGAGCAGGGCCAGGATTTCCTCATAGATCAGGGCACATTTGCTTTTATGAGATAAGAAATACTTACAGAAGAGTTTTTCGTTACAACTATGCATCAAACCCTTTTGTACATCCCTGTTACCCATGTTCCTTATCTAGAATACCCTGATACAGCAGCATTACAAAGGGCACTATCGCAGGCTCTCTACAGAGGGTAAAACATCCTTGAAGGACAAGATACATCATCACTCCACTACACAGAGATTTATTTATCTTGGTTTCTTCTCCTGCCTGTTGTGTAGGCCTAATCAGCCAATGAAAGGGAATGTCATCCTTGCACGGCAACAACGACAGCCTTTCTAATCATGTCAATATACTAATAGTAACTATTTCAGCTAATCATGTGTCCTGTCAGCAATTTGCTCCACATGGGCTGCGAAGGGGCTGGGAACACTTAAAGAAAACTATTACTAACTGTTGACAAACTCTATTACAGTTACAGCATATGTAAGGTTTTAGATGAACCTCCGTATAGATTTACCTTTTTTTATCAGTTTTAAACAGAAGTGTCAGCAATGTACAGTGTGTACAATGCATCAGTGCTGACAAAATACACTCCCTGCCTCAAAGAAGCTATTACCACCCAAATATCGTATCTGTCATATTTATAATCTGTACAGGTGAAGGAGAGAGCAACTTTTTGTTGGTTTGGGGTTTCTTTTTCCCCCCACAACTATGAAGCAAATATGAACTCTAGATTTATACTGAGTGGAATTTCCAGACACTCACTAAAAGAACAATTTTGCCACACAGACCTAGATATAAGCTAATTACAGTGAATACAAAGAAGCTGCTTTCCAGCATTAGAAATTTGGAGGTCTTGATCCTACTACTACTTATAAAGGTTCCAATTTTAGGCATTCAGATATTCTCTTTGACTTCTGCAGGACTTAAAAGTAAAATACACATGACTTTTTACAAGACTGGAGCTCTAATTAATTTCCTCAAAAACATCAAAAAAGTTTATTTCATATTGTTTGGTACTTAAATATAAACCTTTTTTATTATTATCTCACGCAAACTGAGGAACAAAGAAATTGACTGGGATCAGTTAAAGTTAATTTTTAAGTGAGCAAACACTTAAGACAACTGCAGTACCCAAAACATGGCACATGAGACTACAGCGAATACTAAATTTGCTACTGGCCTAACAACTGAAATCAAATTAACGTCCACGTTCACTTTAGCAAATCCCACTGAACATTATTAGTTAACGTCTTGTGTGAAAATACATAATTCTCAGATATAAAAAAAATAAGCATTCTGAAAGTTACTACTCCCCTACCCCTACTCCAGAAACACTTCACCGCTTCGATGCGAGTCCAGGCGTAGTGGTCAGGGCTCAAACACACCGACCAAACACCACCAGATGCGCTCTGCTTCTGGTGGAACCTGCCAAGACCCGAGTTTGAGACCCTGCGTCTCCTTGGTAACCAGTGATGACGTCATTAACCCCCCCCAGCAGGAACACGAACCACCTCCCCTGCTCTGCTGCGCAAGGCAGCTACGTCATCGCTCGACCTCAGGAAACAGAGCGGTGAGATCTCAGCAGGTAAAAAGCTGTCCAAATCCCCTTTCGCTTTGACAGAATTCCACTGTGACGGTTGGGCAGCAGTTCGAAAGGAGAACATGGCAGCCACGTTGCCAGTAACGGAAGCCTCCTTCTGCCAAATGCTTCCATCCATAACGTTGCCTTGAAAGATTAAAAATTTCCAGAATACCAAGCAGGAGACTTGCAGTCACAGATGAAGCAACGTATTAGTGCAATTATTAATATATTCTTTGTACAAAAACACACAGGCAGTTGGAGGACTTCTTTCATCGACTGCTCTTCCCTAAACATACTACCCAACTATAAACTGTCTTCGACTAGTAAATAAAAATACATGCTGCTGCACAGTAATAGTGGCACAGGTTTAAGCTGACCAACTGAGAACTGCATAAGCTATCAACGACTTGGTTTCTAGAACGTTACAGCATCTTTCACTTGTCACCCCGAATCTCCAACTTCTGCTCATGAAAACTACAGGCCCCAGGATGCATTAGTATATCGCAATCCAGGCAGGCTATTCAGATAAAAACACAGCACTGCACACTGGGGCCTGTAGTTTCCACGAGCCACATTCTTACTGAAGATGAAACCAGATGTAGGCCATATTGCACACTTCCACGGGCCAGCAAACAACATACAGACACCGTACAGGGAGATCGCTGCTAGTAATCATCAGGTAAGCTGGATTGATATCCAGTTCTCAAATGTCAAAGTTAAGAGGACAAAGATTTCAGTAAAAATAAACATCAGCTAACCAGTAATTCCCAAAGAATAATCAGCAGTTTAGCTACTTTTAAACATGCAGAATGGGCCGCAGCTTTTTAATATCTTTACTATAAAGTGCAGTAAGATTCCCCTCCCCCCCTGGCCCAAGACTGCTACATTTATTAACATTAAAGAGTGCTCTTCTGAGTATCAATAGAAAAAGTATGTTTGGCGAGGGTCATATTCTCCCTGTCCAGAATTTAGTAATCTGGAAACAAATTACTCTCTTCCTCCATTTCTACAACATACTGAAGCAGGATCTTGCGCCTCTTCCAAAAAGAAGCAGAGCTTAGCTGAAAATTAAATAGCTGTATCTCAGCGTAGGCCTCAGAGAAGAATACGCTGTACTTCAGTTCAGTAAAGGGAAGGGCAGCTCCCCCTACCAGTCTGTTCTAAGAAGGTTTTAATCGAGGAAGGAAACAACCAGGGATCAAAAAGAATAGGTCCTCCTTTCTTTTCCCTCCCTTTTCCCCGAGCTCTGGATTATTATTATTAAAAAACAATAATAGGCATATATCATTCCATCTAAGCACTTATGTTTCACTAGTCCTTGCAGAACAAGACAGTCTTTGCAGCATTTCCAGGCTAGCAGGTAGCACCCGCAAAACACGCAGAAGAAAAAGGACCAAGACTCTGACCCAAGAGAAAGACAGCGTCCCGTTGCAACAGAAAAACAAACGGTGACACTTCAGTCACCTGAAAGTCATTCTGATGCACTTCCCTATAGAGGCAAGAGGCCTCAGGAGCATCTAAAGGTTTTGTCAATACAGCAATACTGTCCATAGGCCAAAGACAGCTGTTGCCATAGTTACTATCAGCCAGCTTATCAGAAAATAATTATTGCAATTACTCAGAAGTTTTGTTAAAACAATTTAAGGCTTCAATAGGATACCACTTGATCTCTTCAATTAACTGTTTACAGCTACGCTGCCTTCGGGATCCACATAGTTAACGACGCTAGGATCTACAGGGCTGGAGGGGAACAAGGAAAGGAATCAATGTTCCTTCTCCCTTTTGTACTGACAGCTTGTATTTCACAGGCAGAAACAACGAAACCGAACCAACCGTAGAGTTCTCTCGCAGGCCTGGAGACCGAGTCCAAGCACAGGCCATCTTAGAGTCACAGGCTCAAACGTGCCCTCGTTTGTTTTAACCATTCACACATCCGCAGTCCCATTCAAGAAACACACCGGCTACATTTTCAAAACATATTTCTAATTACACATGCAATGGTAGAGTCCCTCAGTTAAGAGGCAAGCAACACAATTTCTGTAGCAAGTGAACTTGGTAAGATTCCCTTTTGTCCTACAAGCACCGTACTGTCAGGTAGAAGGGCAGAATCTGGAAAACACACATTTTAAGAAATCTGACATTAAAATAAAAGCTGTGTGAACACAGCTACAACACAGCTCGCATTAAGCAGAGCCTCACTCCTTATGTACTATCTATAAATGCATTCCCACCAGTACTAACAAACATCAGGCTAGGGCGGGGGGGGGGGGGGGGGGGGGAATGTAGTATTGGGGGGGGTCAGGGAGGAGGTTCTGATGTGGGGTTTTTTTAAAGTATGCTTTGAGCATACAATCTCTAATCAAAGAGTGTGTGTTTGCAGTGACAACGAACAAGAAACCTCAGGTAAAAGGGCACGAATAACAGGTCAAACCATCCAGGCAAAGAGCTTTTAAGACACAGGGTACTTGATAATACCAACAGAGACATTAAAATGATATAAGCAGTAAAACTGAAAATAAATGCTGCAGAGAAGCCTGCATCAAGTAGTGCATTCTTTCCTCAAAAGCCTGGCATGATCAAAGTATTAAAACAAAAGATTCTTTGGTAAAGTTGGGGCTTTGTTAGGGCAGTAGGCATGGCAATCCTCTCAGACCGAAGGAAGGGACCTTTCGGAACTTTCTACAGCTTTAAAAATTATTTTAAGGACAGATGATCCTAATTATAAAGCCTGATTGTCACACGGGCGCATTTTTCCTCAGCATGAAGTACATTTTTAAAAACTCTTTCGATTTTTGTACATTTTATAGCCTTTCAATACCTACACTTGCCACTTTGTTTTTATGAGGTTTTGACATAACAAAAGCAGAGTCAAACACACTTAAAATCATACTTTACCAATTTTAATCCAGTGAGGAACCTGGTAAAGTCCAGGAGCCATAAATTATTTAAAACTTGTAAGAGAAACACAGGGCACCTTTTTTTTTTTTTTTAATGAGACTGTATTTGCAATAAAAAAAGAAAGGAAAATAAGAAAATACAAAGTTCCCCCTCCCCAAATGTAAATAAACTTCTTTTTTGCCTGCATAATGCATATCCCTACTACCAGCACAAGCCAGACACTGGCTTTGTGCTATACTGAACATGAAATATTAATGCAAGATACCTATAAAAACTATCCTTCAGTTCACCCTCTATTTACAGGGTACAGAAGTAAATATCTTGCCCCTTGCATTCAGCAGACATCTCAAAACCCTTCTCTGTGCAGTGCCCCACCTTTCCAGTATATGGTTTGTTCCTAAATAACCTTTGTGCAGTTAAAATACATCAGAAACAGGATGTGAGCTGCTTTCTGGCACAGAGTAATTGAACAAGGGCAATTCACGAACGTACAGGAGCCAGGCCTTTTGTGGAGTCTTACACTTCTAGTATACAGCTACGCATGTGACTGCACAGTTGTGAGTATAAAGGGTGAAGGGGACAGCGAAGAAATACTATTAGAAGCTTACTAATAGGTTTTTAGCACTGCCCCTTCTACACCAGGAGCCTCTCCTGAAGGCTGGTCTGCTTTACAGCTCACATCACCATGTGATGGCCCTCCAAAAAGCAAAGCCCTATCACACTATGAAGTTCTTTCTGGAAGATTTTAAACAAGCAAAAACAACAAACAACAAACCCGAAACAATAGTAAAAAGGTTAAGTCACCAACATGTGTTTCTCACATGACGTTCATCTTGAGTTTCTGGTACCTGCACAAAATGCCCATAACATATGAAATAAGATAGTCCATCAAGGTTCCTACAAACTGGTATTGAAACGAAAGAGAAATCTCCGTTGTAAATGATTTCCAGTAGTATCAATTCATCTGACTGAACAAAGTTCTTCACAGCTCCGAGAATAAGTATAAAGGAACTGAACAACTACGATGTGCTCAAAGGCAATTATGACCATTATAAACAAACTGCATGAACAACCCAAGTGATAGCTAGACTCATTATTCAAGCTTTCCAACTGCACACAGAATTTCACAACTTTCTAAGGAGCCATTAAAACACACTTTATTTAAAAAAAAAAAAGCATGAAAACTGTCTCCTTTGTACAGATCCAGTCCAAGGAATTTTTTTTTTTAAAATTATTATTTCTACAGTAAAGTTTAACAGACACACACAAAACCTCATCTCTAAAAAGATAAGTGAAGTTGGAGTAAGAACTATTTAGGCCCCATACTCAAAACACAGCTGAAGCTGAATGGCCTAGGGTGAAGAGAGATCTTTACAAAACCTAAACTGAAAGCAGTGATCTTACTGCTGAGGCTGGAAAACACAACAGCATTTTTCCTCTGAGGAACGCAAGTTTCAGTTTCCTACTTTTGCTTTATTTAAGTTCTTTGAAGGAAAGTTTGTATTTTCATTCCCTAAAAGAAGAAAACCACTTTCAAATGCCTTCCACCTCACAACAAATCCAGTTCAGGATGCACATAGAGAAGAGCAAAGATTTTTACCTGAAAGCTTTTAATCTTACAACGACTAATGGTAAAATAATTATCAATAACAAAATACTCCTTAACACGATATTTTGAATTATACACCACGTCAGCTTTGTTAACTGAAAAAATCACTAAAACCCATAATGGGACCCACTCCACGTTTCTTGTCGCTCAGGTCGGTACGGCTGAAAACTGGGGGTATGACATAGTTGACATCCAGCTGGTGGTAAGTACTCGGTGACCAAGCACCCACCTTCTGCTGGACAACGGGTCTCTTAAGACCTTGAAGTGATACTCTACACATGCTACTACGCAACATGAAATCAATGGATAAAGAGGTTGCTTCATACTCCCTCTGTATCTGCTCAAACTTCTAGCTGATGTAACCACCATAAAATAATCCAATTTCTCTACCACAGTAAGGCTGAAAGGTTTAAAAACATGCAAGAAGCACTGCATCTATTTTTTTTAAATACAGTTTTAACATTTCATTTACTGAGCTACAGAATTCCTTTTTCTAGAAAATAGTAATAAAAAATGCCCCCAAAGAACCAGTTTCATTTAGCTATTGTGAAACATGCCCAGATATAAGTAAAATCCCCAAAGCCTGTGATCTTTCTACTAAAGTGTGGTAATTAACTTCTCCAACTAATATGGGTAGTTATGCACATTTTTTTTGTTTCTTTCCTTCTCTTAAGATCCTGTTCTTACTAGTAATTTAATATCACTATTTAAATATAAACTGTAAAGTTACAGTACACGCAATCACTAACAAGCTTAATATAAAAGTTTTAGCATTACACATTAACCGGGTAGAAGTCATGAATTTTAGATTTTGAGGGTTTGTATGGGTTTTTTCCCAAGGCTTTGAAAAGCATGTTATTTTCTTCACAAATTAAGCCCCGAAATAAGCCTCTTTTCGTCAAAGTTAAACATTCCCCCGCTATGCAGCGTATCCAGCCTCACCAGCTAGCTCCGGGCAAGCACAGGAAAGCCAGAGGAAGCTGACTTACAAAACTGAAACTAAGCAGGTGTCTTCATTGTTTGAAGTGAGCACAATGGGGGAAAGAAAAAAAAAGTCAACAGACAAACAAAATCCGTTTTATTTCTGATAGCTGAAAATCTACAGCTAAGCAAAAAAACCCGTACCTATCTGTTTATATGACTGTACAGGAGTATCTGTCCTTTAACCCGGTAACAAGCAACAGTGTATCTAGTTAAGAAACTTCACTGGCCCAAAGGAGCCTACTACCCCTTAATAGAGCCTTGCCATTAGTGAGTGCATGTCCCCACCTGATTTTTTTCCATGCTCAGACCTACCGTACATCACAGTACACAACTTTCTCGTGACACGCAAGTTATTACCCCCAGTGGGACCTTTTTACATGCAGTCTCCACAGTGAACAAAAGTTCATTGTCAAGCTCAGTGCTTGGGCCCAAACAAACATCCAGGGGGTAGGAGGGGGAGACAGAGGGGAAGTGCCCCTATCCACAATTATAAGATTTGCAGGCAATCACCGTTACTTACAATTAAAAAGTGGGAACAGGTGTAGCAGATATCATACTTTGATAGCTGAACAAAGAATATTACAGCACGTGACTGAAATGTGATGACATTTGTTCACCAATCGAAAACAAAAGCCACTCTCCAATGGCACTCTTTCCTCCACCCCCAAGAATTAGGAACTTGGAAATCTCTCCATATTGAAACACATCTGTTCATAGCCTCATTTTTTGACACTTGAGAAGAAGTTGAATGAAGAGCTCCATGCATTAATCCAATAAGAATTCACCTAAAAACCTCGGCGTACAATCCTGCCAGCACCCACCAAACTGCAGAGGTGGTTGGGGGGAAAAGCTCTACCGACAGCGAAGCTCGGAATAATACAGAAAAGAAAAAAACAAAACACACGCCACCACCAAAAAAAAAAAAAAAATATCCCGCAGGAAGGCAAGTGAAGAAAGGAGCATACACAAGAGGACTAGACCAAATGGCAGAGTCCCACATAGAGCCCCACTCCGCCTACGCAGACGCAGGAGGGAGGGAAAAAATAAAAATAAAGAAGTAGCCGTCCCCAATGCCGGCAGCTGTGCCGGAGCAGGAGTGGGAAACCCCGGCGGCGCCCCGGCCCCGAGCTCCGTACCTGTGCGGGAAGGGCAGCCCCAGGGCGAGGGGGGCAGGCCCGGCTCCAGAATAACAAGTTGCAGAAGAAACGGAATTTTCCCGGCGCTGCTCGGGCCACAAAGACGAATGAAAGGAAGGAGGAGGGAAGAAGGAGAGAGGAGAGGAGAGAAAAAAAAAAAAAAAAAAAAAAAAACCAAGACCGCAGCAGCGGCTTTACTACGAATTATCCATCACCGAAAGCGGCATCATTTCCCAGATAATAATAAAACTTCCCCGACAGCATCGCGGCGAAGGACCCGACCGAGAGAAAAGGGCCTGGAAATAATCATCCTGAAGGAAACCGGAGGGGAGGGGATAAGCCTCCCTCCCCCACCCCATCCCCAGTGCAATGTGTCATCTCCTTCCCCTGCTCCTCCCCCCAACCCCAATGTGTCACCTCCTCCTTTTACCCCAAGTGTCACCCTCCTCCACCTCTCCCGCTCCCGCTCGCAAACTTCTGCGGGCGCCCGCCGGGGAGGCCGGGGGAAAGGAGTTGGGGGGGGGGGGGGGTGCCGCGCCGGCGCCCCGGGACGCTCCGCTCTTCTCCCCCCCCCCCCACCACCACCCCGAGGGAGGGGCCGGGGGCCGCGGCGAAGTTGCTGCTCCTCATCGCCAAGTTGGCCGGAGAGAGTGCGGGGCGAGACACCCACCCCCCCCCCCCCCAACGCCGCCGCCATCCCGCGGCGCCCCCAGCCCCGCGGCGGCGGGGGGGCACGGGGGGGGGGGGGGGGGGGGAGGAAGGGGGGAGGAGGAGGAAGGGGGGGGGGGACGGCGCCCGGGGGGGGCAGGGAGGAAGAGGAGGAGGAGGAGGAGGAGGAGGCGAATCCGAAAGGTGGGATACTACACCCTGCTGGCGGCGGCGGTGCTGCTGCGGGCCGGCCGGGGTCCCCCTGGCAGGACCTCTCTGTGAGGGGGAGGACTCTTCTTCATAGGGGGAGGGTGCCGGCGCCGCCGCTCCTCCGGGCCTCCCTGTCCCCCTCTTCTGGGCGCCTCTCTCTCTCTCCTCCTCTCACTTTCTTTAAGCTAAGCGGGGAGTGGAAGATGGTAGGTTGCTCCCTTCTCCTCCTCCTCCTCCTCCTCTTCGCTCGCTCTCGCCTCTGTGGGGTCCTTTTCCTTCCCCCTCTCCGCGGGGGGCTCCTCCTGCGGCGGGGAGGAGGGGGCGGGCGGGGAGAGAGGCACGAAGCCGGAGAGGCGCAGGAGGAGAGAAACTGTGACACAAAAACAAGCCGAGAAGCTGAACTCTTCTTCAATCCCATTCACCCGGCCCGGCCGCAGCACCGCTCGCCGGGATCCCTCCGCCGCCGGCCTCCCTGCCTGCCTGCCTGCCTGCCTGCGGCGCGCTCCCGACACGCCGCCGCGCGCGCCCCCGCCCGCCCCGGCCCGGCCCGGCCCGCCGCCGGAGACCCGCGGGGGAAGGGAAGGGGGGGCCGGGGGGGGGGGGGGGAGCCCGGACCGACGGGCCCACGCCCACGTCCGTCCCCCCCCACACACACACCCCACCCCACTCCGCCCCCCACCGCCGCGACGGCGGCGGGGCGCCGCCGGCCGAGCCCGGGCCGGGAAGAGGCGGGAGTGAGGGGAGAGGACTAGGAGGGGAGGGGGGGGGGGGGGGGAAGCCGGGAGGGCGGGCTCGGCGGCTTCTCCTGAGGGGGGACTACTTGACGTGTCGGTGCGGCGAATTTATTTCCCTTTGCCTAAGGAACGGGCTGTGCTGCGGCCCCCATTGCCTAGGGAAAAAGCCCGGATGTAAAGTGAGTGAAACTAAAGTAGAGTGAAGTAGGGCACCAAACTCTGCCGGAGCGGCGCCGCCGGCCGCGGCGGCGGGGGGCACCGGGCGGACGCACCGCACCCGCCCCGCCGCCACCGGACGGGGGGCAGGGGGTGGGGGGGTCGCGGATTTGGGGGGGCAGGGGGGGGGGCAGGCTTGGCCAGCACTCGCGCCCCCCCCCCCCCCCCCCCCAGCTTTCACACACACACACACACACACACCCCGCTTTACCTCTGCCCCCCCCTCCCGCCGCCTACCCCTCCCCCCTCCCGGCCGTCCGGCGCGCGGGGCTCGGCGGGGGCGGCGCGCGGGCGCGCGCGGGGCCGCGCGCAGGAAGCTGGGGCGGGCGGGAGGAGCCGCCGCCGCCGCCGCCGCCGCCGCCGCTGCTGCTGCTGCCGCTGCCGCCGCCGCGCGCGCACGGGGCCCCGCCGCGAGGGGCTCCGCACAGGAAGTTGATGCAACAGGGCCGCGGGGGGGGGGGCGCGGCGGCCGCGGCGAGGCGGGAGCGGGCTGGGGAGGAGGAGGAGGAGGAGGAGGAGGAGGAGGAGGAGGAGGAGGAGGGGGGAGGAAGAGCCTCATCCTCATCCTCATGCAAGGGGCTTTGCTGATGCACCACGGCGGGGTGCGCGGCCGGGCGGCCCGGGCCCGCGCCCAGGAAGAGCCGCCCTCCCTTTCCCTTTCCCCTTCCCCTTCCCCTCCCCGGCGCATCGCCGGCCCTGCCATGTTATTCGCAGAAATAGCGCACCCGCTCGCCGTGCGGCCGGGGAGGGGTTTCCCTCCTCCTTCCTCCTTCTCCTCCTCCTCCTCTCCGCCGCTTTTCCGCCTTGCCGTTCGTGCAATGGGGTTTGCTTATTTATTTATTAACTTACTACTCCAGCGCCGGGGGATGCTGCCATTTGCTTTCGTGCGAGCAGCGGGGGGGTAGAGGGGGGGGACGGCAGCGCATCAGCTTTCCCTGCCTTTCTCTTTTTTTTTTCTTTTTTTTTTTTTTTTTTTTTTTCCCGTCCCCCTTTTCCTAATTCCCCTCCCGAAAGGAAAAAAAAAAAAAAAAAAAAAATCGCGGCGAGTCAGAAAGTTACGGTGAAGTTACATATCACGAATCTGAACGTTTTCTGCGGTCGACGTGAAAGGCAAATAAACGTGAATTCGACTTTGGGGGGGGGGGGGGGCTGCTAACAACAGGGTCAAGATCTTGCAAGGCTCCTGGCTTACTCAGACCCACGGGCGTTTCTGGGTCCGCGTGGAAAGGCAGCTCGGGACCGTGTGTCCCCCCCCCCAGTACCCAGCCACAGCACAATGGGCTGCTGGGGGCTGCCCAAAGAGCCGCCCGGTGCGGGATCGGCTCTTATCTGCGATAAACTAAGCTTAAGTTATAGACATAGCGTCCACACCCCCCCCCACACCCGCGCGTCTGCGGCTTCTGAAAGTCTCCAGAGTCTCAGAAATACTTAAAACCTCGCCTTTACATCGGAGCCACCATTGCTAGAGCAGTGGGACGTGTTCTGGACGCTGCGGGATTTGCCTGAGCTCTCAGAGAAAGCCGGGGTTTGATGCAATGCAAAACCGATTTTTTTTTTAATAGCCTCTCGCATCACTTTATTTCTTCAAAATGTTCGCAAGTTGGGAAGAAAAGTAAGTGTTTGCATTATCTCTGCAGATGCTTCAGGAAACCACGATGAACTCATTATTATGTTGTGAAACTAAATCCATAAAGCAGTCATGATGAGTAACTCAGGGACTCGTCGTAATTGGGCAGTAATGCACAGTTTTATCATCTGGAGGATTCTGGTGTGCTCAACGTGAGCGGGGATTTACAGCAAGGTTCCCTCTCAACTGTCAAAAAATTGGGCTACCAAGCCATTGTTTATTTAATTGCTGTTAATTTTCCACTTCTTTTCCATCAGTTGGTTGCCAAGTTCTGTGTGATTTAATTGTGAACTTCACAACATTTGGTGCCTTTCTTAAAGCTGTAGCTCCTGGACTCATACAATTATGCAAGAAAGTCGGGTTTATTTTTTTTTAATTAAGTTTCTAGCCTGTGGGTTTGTAGATATGAGCTTGAAGACACAAACCTTAAAGGCACAAAAAGGAAAAGGTACGAAGCAAATAGAGTCATCCAAAAATGCCTTTTTTTTTTTTTTTAAATGTCACATTGTTCAGCTTTTTCTTTTTGAGGCAATCTCTCCTACCTCCCCCCCCCCTTTTTTTTTCTCTTTCTCTCTCTTTTTTTTTTTTTTTTTTTTTGCAAGCAGGGTATTATTCTGAACAGCAGGTTTGATGGAGTACTAAAAAAATAAAACCACAGAAAATATCAGGGTGCTGATCAAATACAAATAATTACTGATAGGTGCACAGTTCATGGATTAAGAGGTAAGGTCACGTGCATGGGACTACCAAAAAATCTAAATCTACCAAAAAATCTACCGCCATCGCAGTACCTTTTCTAACGTGTCCAACTGTGACAAGAAGTGTTACGGTTAGTGTAATAAAAATATGACACAATTTTTAATAAATGTGTATTTGCTTTTTATACTTCTTTCTACTTGACTTCTACAGCCACTCGGTAGATAAAGCAGTATCAGGACGAGGTCAATTACTGTCAGATCTGCACCTTAGTTTACTGCGATTTCTCCTGGAGCTGGGGCACCGTCCAGCCCTGTCCCTCCTCTCACCCCTCCAGTTTCGAGTCCGTAACCAATTTTTAAAACCCCCTGAAAATCCCAGCCACGATACTCAAACTTTTCCACCTCCATGTAAACTTTTGCTACCAGCAGTTCAAGCCATGGAGGCTGAGTGTTAGAACCCAGGCATCAGCCTGGATTTTAATTTTACCTTCGCTTAGGGTTTGCAGCAGGAAGAGGAGTCAGCTTGCTCTGGAAACAATCACACTGGAGTTGCTTTTGTCCTTCAGAGTTTTTGACAGAGGCACCAGAAAAATAAATACCGAGTAAAGCCTGTTTATTTCACTGGTTTTTTATCTTTCTGGTTAACAAGCAAGTTAAAAGAAGCTAGAACCAGTGATTAAGCGTTATTAGAGATTCGGCATGTTTATTCTGCTGAGGAGTCAATACGCTCAGTTTGACTAAAGTTTGTTTTAGAGATGAACTTTGGACAAAGTTCAGAGAAAAAAAATAATCATTAGCTGTTACCGTAGACGTGCAAAGAAATTTTACGTGGTTTGTCTTAGAACTCGGACCACGATGGGAATCTTGTGATGCCGGTTATATTCAGTGCGTGTTACTCACCGTGATCTTCGGCTCACAGCCGGGGAGAGTGGCTCAGACCATTTTAGACCCTGAACTCTGCAGTTTAAGCCACAGATGCTGATTATCACAGACATGCTGAAAGTTTTTCCTTTAAAAGCAGTGCCCATGCACTACTCCTTTGTTCAGACTCGCGATGATGAAGAGGAGTGCTCCCAGCCTCCATGCTACTTAGCAAAAAAAGCACACCTCCATAGGTGTATGTGTAGCATTCACCTTCTAGTAGCATTAGAAGTGGTTTCATGTACGAAATTGGAAGCAACGGTACCATCAGATGCACAGCTAAATCCTTGAATAAACGGGCTGGTTTTGTTTGTTGGCTTCATACAGAGATATCTAGCACGCTTTCCTTGCAGTGAAAGGAAATCTTGCTAGAAGCCCTCCTTTGCTTTCTGAGTCTTTGTGCACAAAATTGCCCTCCGCACCTCTGCCTCCAAATGTGGTGTTCGTGCTGCTCATCAAAAGTCATAGTTCGGTTTGTCCGGATTTTCCACTTTCTGCTTGATCACATCACCCCGGATTCTCACCCAGTCCCCTTTGCCAAGTTTATTTCCTAAGAGCACTTACAACTGCAAGGAAAATCCAAAGCCTTTCCAAAGTTAGTGGAAAACTCACAAAAATCAACAGGTTTTTGGTGAGAACTTGCAAGCGGCTGCTGGGTGACCTTTCTCATTGAATGTTATTCCACTGGTTTGGGTGAATTTCAGACAAAGATGCACAGTCCATGTAAAGTATTAATGCAGGGGCATCTTAAAAGTAATCAATTGTCATTACGGATAATTATTGTACTAAGTGTTCAAAATAATAACAAGTTACATCATAACGTGCTAGCTTTGCTATAGCCAGCCCATCTTACAGTGCTGTTTGCCGAGAACACTTAGAGCAAAATCCGAGAAGGTGTTAGTTAACATGCAGAAACAGTCTTGTGGCAACTCATGTTAAAAGGAATTAGCAGCAAGCGCAAAGGCTCCTAAACTACAGGTCACAGATCAAGCTGACAGCAGAGTAGCCACATAGCACTTTCTCTTCCCCTGGTTTTCAGCAACGAAACTGCCTTAAAAAATAAACCAAGAGTTAGTTACTTGCCTATTGCTGTTTTTCGCTGTGCTTTTGGCAGGGGTGCTAGATGGCTGCAAATAAGAGGGGAGATAGCCTGTGCAGTCGTGCTTAAAAGAGAAAGCCGTAAGACCGTTTCGGGCAAGACATACCCCAGCCTAAGGAAACGGTCGGGAACCTGCCTGGTTTTCGCATCGGTGTTTGAACACAGGGTTATCTCTCCAGCAGGATCCAGGCAAAGAGCTCCTTCTACAAGCAAATACCTTCCTCTTCCCAGGGTCAGGGAAGGATAGGGCATCGCTCCCTTCCAGACGATAAGGGAAATTAGGCAGACAGTTTAGACCACCGGTTGGGGCCAGAGTCTGAAAACAAGACGCACGCGAGACACTCGCCATTAAGAATATCAGCCTAAGTACAAACTGCGCAGCAGAACGCAACCACCTCCGACTTCAGCCATGGATTATTACCTTCCACAGGAGCTCCTGCTTACAGCAGCCCGTGAAGCGGACCCCTGCTTACCCTGGCCCATCCGAAAGGACTTGCTCACTCGGCAGCTGCCGGTCGGTCCAGCCGGGAGCGGTGCAGCCGCACATCTTGTTCTCCTGATGCTCTGCCTGGGAGGCAGCGGTTTTGCCTGGGTGAGCTAAAAATGGCCGTAGGAGTGCATTGCCTGGGATCTATGTTCCAGGAAAGGTAATTCAGCCTTCGGGCTGCCCTGTTCCTTTTGCAAAATTCATGTTCTCCAGGCTGCCCCCAGCAGCAGAGCCAGGGAGGGCCTGTCAGCACAGCAGAGCATCGTGTCTGTAGTGGGATTTCGCCGGGGATGCGAGCTCTGCCGAGGTTAGCCTTGAGAGGATGACTCCGTCTTGCTTTCTCTTTCCCCTGATCACTTAACTCTTTTGCTTTCCGGAGAGACTGGCTATTTCATACAGAAGGTGGAGGACTGTAGCTCAGAGGGGGGAGCCTGGCCGGTCTCACCAGAGAGCAGGGGGTCCTGTGAGGACCCACCATCGTCTCGTACCCGCCAGCAGCTCCCAGAGCTCTTCTTCCTTGGCTCCCCTCTCAGGGTTTCAGTCGTGTTAAGGTTTTTCGGTATGTAAAGTCAGCAAGGTTGGCGGCTTCTTATCTGATCTGAGCTCCAGCAAAATGCTGGCTATTTCAACCAGTAGTTCTGTATCGGATCGGCAGTTTGGGGAGGCCAGAGTGTATCTTACCCTTCACAAGCCGTTGCTCTCTGCTTCTAGAGGTGCGTCTGCTTTCAGTGAGTCTGGTGGTCTGGCCGCTTCCAGACTGAAGGAAGATCTGAGCAGCGATACTGTCTCTGGGAATCAAGAGGAATGGGTTTTCTTGCCCTTTTTTTGGGTCTTTTCTCTTTAAGTAGATGTGAGCAGTCATAAAGGGGACATTGCTCATGGCTCTCAGGTGGCTGGCCAGGCTGACTAAGCACGCTTACAGATCCCGTACACTGTTTAGAATCACAATGAGCTAGAAATTGCGTGCCAAGATGCGAACGGTCCAGGGAACAGTTTCTCATTTTTAAGCCAGCAGTATGAAGTAACCTAGGAGCAATTGCAGTTCCATTATCAGGTAAAAGAAGCTCTTTTGGGCTCATTGCCCTTTTTGTTAAACAACCTAATGCCCCCTAATTCAGGTTGATTTGTTGTAACTTGGTCACCTCGCTACATTTTTCAGCTGGAGATTGTTGGCCCACTAGTGATTAGGGATATCTAGTCTCCATCCAAATACCCTTTTCCAGATGCCTTCAGCAAAATTCTCCCACTTATTTTTGAGGAGCTTGGAGGTGAGCAAGTTTAGTAGAATTAGAAAGCTGTGGATGGAAATGAAGCCGCTGAGTAAGTTTTCAAGGACCCACTGAAAGGAAATGGCAACTTTTGTAATGGAGCATTTCAGTGTGTCACTAACCTGATAAGCAAATAGAAGTGCAGAGTGGTAAACCAAGGGCACAAGCCACAGACCATGACAGCAACTACCAGGTTGTAACGCAGGCATATAGACATCTGAATGGGTAGACCTCCCACACGCACAGAAACCAGGGATTGCAGCAAACAGCGTCCACAAAAAAATGTCCATTCCTATAAATGGTACACCACCAGTAGAAAGAACGTCATGTCTTTTTAGTTCTTTTAGGTGTTAATGGTCATTTTGGCACCTCGTAGGGGAGATGTGATAAAGCAGAGCCTCCCCCGAGGAACATACAATGTAAAAGGTCACTACAGGGGAGAGGCGAGGAACCCAAGGTGCCTTGGGAAAACTAGGTGATGCTGATAATTTCAGGATGTTAAGTACTTCAGATATAAATACCGATTGTGGTTTTCAAAAACATTTGCAGAAATTTGGCCCCTAAATCCTTCCATATCACTAGATACATAAAGAGCCTGGGGTTTGAGTGGATGGAGCACCTAAAAAGCAATTCAGTTCTCTTCAAGTATTTCACTAGGCATATATCCGAGCTGCCGGTTTGGGGCTGCCAGCTTGGGACTACCAGCTGAGCAGCATCCTCTCTTACAGAATGATGTAGCAAGAAGAATATCAGTGTTTGAGAGCAGTGCAGAAGCAGTAAGCTTTGGGGAGTATTAAACTACTGGAATCCCATGTGTTAATACATGTTGTCCTGACTTCACTGTGCTGAAAAGTATTCCAGCGTAGGCACGGGGACAGGGGAGGGAAGAGGAGCCGTGAAACAACTGTTACGAAGGAGGGATGGGGAAGAGGAATCCAGGAGCAGACCTATGCCTGGCTTTGCATGCAAGCAGAAGAGAGTTAACGATGACTCAGTGGACAGAGAGGTCAGTGCCAGCGCAGGGATTCCGAGTGGGTTTTCATGGCCTAACAATAAATAGTGTTAGTCAACTCTGGATTATCTGGGATTAAGTGTATCGTGGGTGCAGATACCCCTGATGCTGAACTAGGGTGGGCTCGTGGGAGCGCTGCTGTGCTCACAGCATTGCCTCTTCTGAGGAGCTGTGGTCCCCTGCCCTTCACAGCCCCTGAAGTCACCAATCCCTCCCGGTGGAGCGACACCCTCTTCTCCGAGCCTCCTGGGCAGCTCTGGCTATTTCTGGGTTTCTGCTTTGGCTGCGTTACCTCGTCTTGCCACTTCCTCGGATAATCTGGAGTTGAATGCGGCTGCGTTTTGAACAGTGGGCAGGGACAAAGTAAAGATCAAAAAAGAGTCAATAAACCTGACGGAGATGGGAGGCATCTGCACAGCGAGACAATGCCCTTTTTACTTAGTCATGTCTTACAATACAGCTACCGCATCATAAATTCAGAGAGACATGTATGTAGAGAGAGGTCTGCACAGATATTTTATTTATAATTGATTTTAATATCTTCCACTCGAGTCTTCTGTTGTTTGAGTGATAGGCAAGTTGCAAAATATATCACTCAAGAGTTAGGGAATTCGGCAATTAAGCCTGTTTGCACATTCTTTGTGTTCAAAATTGATTAATAACAGTAAGATACACCAACATTATGCTTTTCAGCTAAAAGACAGTTAGATAATGTCAATATATTCACATATCTCACTGGCATCGCTTCCCTATATGAATAGTACATGTAAGCATAAACATATTTTTCTCTCACTAGGAGGGACAGAATGAAAAGGCTGTTTCTTTCAAAACTCTATTAGGCAATCAAGTGGAAACATGACATAATTTGATTAGTTTCTCTCGCAGTGGACTTGGAAACACCATAGTGAATTTGAATAAAAACCTGTGATAATTTGAAAACATTGCAAAGTTCCAGGTCACCTTCGTCTCACTGGTAATATCAGTGGGGCTCCTGAAAGCATCGACTCAGTGCTTGCCATCAGCCAGACAGTTAAACAGGGAGCTGGAAGTTAGACGAAGACTATAAAATTCAGCGGAAGCTTGTGTTTTCCCTATTTACGAAGCCATTGCACGCCCACCCCCTCAGAGCAAGCTGAAGGACGTTGTTTCATAAAAGATAGGCTAGAATTAGAAAGGCAACAGAAGGAACAGGGAGTAACTTTCACCTTGAGAAAAAAAATGGGACTAGGACTTTTCACTGAAATAAGAGAAAACTGAGAGGTAATGTAAGAGGCCTGCTAGATGGAGAGCGGCGTGGAGAAGGAAAGTAGGGAGCGATCGTTCACTGTTCATCAGGATGCAAGACTAAGTGGCACTGAGTGAAATGATTAGACAATGTTTAAAACAAACAAAAAGCAATACTTTTTTGCTCAGTGCATAACTACATTTGGAACTCATTGCTGCAAGATTTCCTGGAGCCTGAAATCCATACATAAATGTGTCCAGAAAGGCATGAAACAAATCTACTGAAGGATGCAACATCTGACTCGGCAAGCCCTTTTACTACTGATTGCCAGAGGCTTCCAGGAGGAAGATCCTTCTGGATGCTCCCGATTTCTTACAGTCCTCCCTAAGTACCCGAGTTGGGACATTATCAGAGGGAGGCTGGGCTAGATGGCGCATCTTTGGTCTCCTTCAGTATTGTCACTTTTATGAGTTCAGGAGTAAAGGAAGTAGTAATATTTTGGTGAAGGGGGAAGAAAATCAGTGCAAGAGGATTCTTCCCTATTCATGTGTGCCAATGGTATATAGACTTTGCTCTTTACTTGAATAGAGTGAAACTTCTTGCACTGTGGGTTGGGGTTTTTTTCTTCTGAGAATGAAAACAGGCCTTACATTGTCATTCATATCACATTTATTGGAATGAGCGGCAGTTTATCTTTTAATAAAAACACGCTGTTTGAACGGGAATCACATAAGGGGGCTGTTTGAAGGTCGTGGAGGAAATGGGCTACACGTCCCTACTAAACCAAAACCAGCATCCTTGCTCTCTGCGCTGCTCGAAATACTGTTCGCAGGCAGGCATTGCTAGGCAGGAGCCGGCCAGGGAGGCTGCCCGGTGGTGCCCGGTGACCGGTGTGGCTCTGCCAGGCTCCTGCGGTGGGTTTGCAGCTGCCCACCAGCACGCTCCCATCCCAGCCAACCTCTTCCCTGGAGAGATGGAGATCAGGGTCAACCCACCCAGCAGCTTCCACTAGGGGCCACTGCTACGTAGAGGAGGAGGAGGAGGAAGAGGAAGAGGAGAGGGAAGAGGTCAGAAAGCATCACGCTCTTGAGGTTTTATTTCCAAGCACGAGGACATCTGTTTGCAAACGGCTTGGCAAATGTGGATGAAGTACTACTGTTTCTGCTGAGGCGCACAAGAGAAAAGGGATGGCCACTGCAAGCTGCAGGGGCTGTTTCGTTTCCAGCTCAGACATTACTGGCAGGGACTGAAAAGTCACCCCTCTTTCCAAACCCTTCTCCCTGCACCATGTGAACTTAGAGGAGCGGCGGATCGCTCGTTCCTGAGGGGACGTGAGGTCGGGGAGGTGAAATGTCCTATGCGACAGCACTTCAGAAAGGAAGCAATGCATGTTCTGACAACAGTGAAGTTATATTTACAAATATCCGTATGAAATTTGCAGCTTCCAGTTTGGACCTAAAGAAAGGCTTGTGTGCCTAAAAGCTTGTTTGTTTTTTCCAGTGATACTGGTTGATCTCATAACATACATATATATTACCTTCAAGACTTGCCCTTCTTTATCCTTAGACCATGGCAATGACAGCACTACTAAATATAATATTGAGACTTGGCAAAATATATTTTTAACTCCCTAGTTTCACATGAATCATGTCTTCCCTTGCTTGCATGGGATGCTTGCTGCTTTCTAGGGCTTCAGTACGAGCAAAACTGAACTTACAGGGCCAGGGAGTAATTATATCAATGGATATTTCTAGGGAATTCACTCAGAAGTTTAAAATTCTTTAGGGAATCCCTCCTGGCAGATATGAGAAGACTGTATGAGCAATATTAACCTTGATGGATAAATTGAGACACCTTAAACTCTGCCTGCCCTCATGGAGAAGAAATGCCTCCTCAACAGATTTAGAGAGAAACTCAAGGAAAATGCCAAAATACGTAAAGGTGCTAAAAGACCATTTCCAGCCCACCACGCCCCTCAGCAATTCTACTTTCACCCAGAAATGAGAGAATTTAATTATTCCCCAGAAACAAATGTTTCTCTGCTATTTGTAAAGAGCTAAGGGATAGGAAGTTACACCCCTTCTACTGTGGAGTCCTTAGAGGGGATCGAATAGCTTGTGTTTATTTATCTTTACTAGCATAACCGGCTGTCAGCGGATTATCTCCTTCTGGCATCGAGATGGCTCCTTTTCACCATCAGGCAGCTGCAGAAGCAGCAGAGATTTTTTTTTTGCTGATTTTTGGCTTCCTAGTTCATCGCGTCTCTTCCTTTGGTTGCTGGTGTGAACTGCTTGGTGGGGAATCTGCCTCCGAGGCCAGTCTGTCCTGCTTCTCTGCTACGCATATGAAAAGTTTAGAGGCTCCTTCTTTGGTTCAATATTGAGGCTAAAATGGTGTGACTAAATAGATAAAAAAATAGCGTCGTTTTGCATCCTCTGGCTCAAGATACAGCTGCCCCCTATATGTGCTTTGAAATGATACGGGCACAGGAGCTTGTGCTGGGAAGCAGAGGGGTTCTCCCCTGCAAGGCGGGATTGTCCCAGATGTACAATGCTTGTCATGGTACAGCAGCACCAACACCTGATTCAGGTGAGAATCGTGGGTTTTGGGGCACTGTGCAAACAGTTAAGGAAAGGACTGACTATTTCCACCCCTGAAAACTTAATATACAGCATCAGCACTAACGAAGTCCAGCCCTTGTCTCAGTCTGAAACCGCATGCAGTGAGAAAACGTGCGTTTTGCCATTACCTCTCTTACTGCTACTGCCACCCCTAACCCTGGGCATCTGCAGAGGGGATATGCCTGTGCCAGAACAGAGCGTGCAGCATTAGGATTATTCAGATACGGTCCTTACCTTCACCTGGAAGAAGGAACAGAATACAGTAACGATGAGTCCTCTACAACTGCTGGCTGCTTCTTTCCACATTGCAGCAGTTTAGTCCATGCAGGATGCTCCTTTCTATTGAATTCAGCTGGCGGCACCTCAGGTTGTATCACTTTGAGGGAGATTCCAGGTGGTGTGGGGTGAGGAAGGTCCCTGTGGCACTTTTGTCTGTGGGGGTCTGGGATATCCCGACAGTGTGCGGGCTTGGGGCAGGGTGGTGCCTGGGGGGTACACCTGCATCTGGAGTGGTCCAGGGCACTGCCATATGGTGGAGCCCAAAGGAGAGTAATTTGGAGGCTGAGATTCCTCAGCATTTTAAGGTAAGGACTGGTCACCTCACTTACAGGGGGACTGAGATGCTTGGTTTGGGACCAGCTGAGGTTCCTCAGTCCCAGGGATATGGATGGTGCCTCAAGAAAGAGACCCCAGACTGCAACATTCCAGAAGTGTCCCTTAAGCCTCCATTTGGGGTGATGTGGGTCATCTCAGTTTGGCATTGACAGGACACCTCAGATTCGCTGCCGTGCATTGATTCTGCGCATGCAGGGGCACTCGACATTAGGGGAGGTCTCCAGACCTCAGTCCTTTGGCCTCAGTATGCCAATACTGAGGGTCAGGATACCACCGCCTGGATGGGGAGTTAGCTCAAGGCACACCAGTTTTTTGGAGTGCAGGACTGTGTGATATAGAGGGGACCAGAGAAATTATGTTTGTGGAGAAGCTGCCCAAGAGCACCTCCACTGTGCTGCCAGGATACCCAAGTATGGTGGGTGTCAGAAGAGCAGACCTTGGAGGTCTCTGAGTGTCTGGATTTGGGAGGGTACCAGGCAACTCAGCTGGAAGGCACACAATGGTGCTGAGCACCATCTCCACTGTGTCACTGGCTTCTTAATTTGGGAGGATCCATTGTGCCTTCATCCCCTGTGAAACCCCTGGTCCAAACAGTACTTCTGGCAGTTTATTTTTGCAACTGCAAACTTCATGCAGTTGATGGGAGTAGTGTAGGAAAATACCCAAGTCTGAATTTATATGGGCTTCCCATGTCTACACCCAGGCCTAGCGGCAGGGCTTGGCCAAAGGACGGTGTCCTGGTTTCGGCTGGGATAGAGTTAATTGTCCTCCTAGTAGCTGGTATAGTGTTATGATTTGGGTTCAGTATGAGAAGAATGTTGATAACACTGATGTTTTCAGTGGTTGCCAAGTAATGTTTATACGAAGTCAAGGATTTTCCAGCTTATCATGCTCAGCAAGCAAGAAGGCTGGAGGGGCACAAGAAATTGGGAGGGGACACAGCCAGGACAGCTGACCCCAACTGGCCAAAGGGGTATTCCATACCATGTGACGTCATGTCCCGTATATAAACTGGGGGGAGTTGGCGGCGGGGGGGGATTGCTGCTGGGGAGTTAACTGGGCATCAGTTGGCAAGCGGTGAGCAATTGCATTGTGCATCACTTGTTTTGTGTATTCCAATCCTTTTATTATTATTATTGTTTTTCTATTATTATTATCATTATTAGTTTCTTCCTTTCTGTTCTAGTAAACTGTTCTTACTTCGACCCACGAGTTTTACCTTTTTCCTTCTGATTCTCTCCCCCATCCCACTGGGCGGGGGGGGACAAGCGAGTGAGCGGCTGCGTGGTGCTTAGTTGCTGGCTGGGGCTAAACCACGACAGGTAGGAAACATAGGGCTGAGCAGCACTCTTGGGTATGGCAAGCACCTGCATGGTCAAAGCGAAGAGGGTGATTGCTGTGCATTAGTCCCTGCGCTGCAGAGCAAGGTGGGGGCTTGCATTGCAAGCTATGGGGAGGCTCAGAAAGTGTCCCGGTGAGGAATCCTGTCATTCCTGCATGGCTCCTGATCTTCCAGCCTTACCATTCGTCACAGTTCAAAAGCGTGGCAGAGCACCCCAGGGTGGGGGAAGGCCTGCCAGCAGTAACGGGGTAAAAAGAGAAGAAGGAACCTGCACTTTTCCTAATTCAGATGAAATACCTGGATCAGAAGAGAACGTCAAAAGAGATTAGTTTGAATACGAAGCAGAGGGGACCAGAGACCACGAGGTCAAGTGTTGAAAGCGAATAGAGAATAGAAGTGTGATGGGCCTACACGTGGTGGAGGGGGATAGTGCTTTCTACTGGTGTTCAAAGGGGAGCTGTAATGTTTTAGATATTTCCCTTTGATGAGAAGGAATGAAATACTGCAGGTGCCCAGGGAAGTTGCATGAGATCATCAGGGAGAGTACCCAGTCTCGGCGATATGTGCGGGGCACGTGCGTTGGCAGGGGCAGGCAGGAGATGGCTTCTAGAGGTGGGCACCTGGACAGAGAGGGAGAGAGATGAAGAGGAGGCACGGGCAACAAAAGGACCCCCAGAGGGCATCAGGGTAGGGTGGGTGAGGAAAATACAATCCGAAACTGAGTAAGTTGTTTGAGAACAGTAGGCAGAAAGTGAAATTGGGCTGAAAAAAACGTGAAAGGGAAAGATAAAAGAAAAACAACACAACCAGGGAGAAAGTGAGAACAAAGAAAGAAAACCAGACTGTGAAATCCACCTGAAAAGATAAGTGAGTTCCTTACTCCCTATCTCTCACTGCAGTGAATATTTGGAGGATTTCACTTGCTGCCTGAGGCAAATTATGTTAAGTAATGGGGAGGATAATGGGGTTTACACATGGAGGGATCTTCTTGCCTCCCTACTGCTGTTTCAGTAACAAGTGTGTGGCTTTACATTATGTCCTTTGTATAAGGAAGGGCTCTACAGTATGTCAAGGATTTTATAGTGACGTAAGGGCTGGGACCAGGAAAGGTGACTGAGTGTGCTTGAAAATGTTTCAATGCTTAAGAAAGTGTGTGTTCATATTGTTGTGATATTTTTATAAAGATTCAGTTTAGAGCTGTTTTAGGGAGGAATTCTGAAATACTCCAAGGCTCTTCTCCTTTCCTCCCATACTTCCCCCAAGACTCAAACAATCTTCACATTTTTTCATGCTGTTTTAGGATTACTGTTGTCTTTTGTTTCCTAGCTCCTTTTTTTTTTTTCTCATGGACTCACCTACTTTAGGATTTGAATTTCTTTTTTCTTTCATTCCTTCTTTTCCCCCTTTCTTTCCATTCAGCTGTGCTTTCCTCATTGCAAGTGTGATTCTACCTTTAATTACCTGCCTCTATGAAATGTCCCTTCTTTCCTGCCTCCTAATGCATATTCTTTCTCACATCCTCCAACTTCTCCTTGATCTTACATATGCTCTTCCCTAGCTTCCCATCATTTTGCCCCCATCCTCCTTGACATTTTTCTTTCCTCTCCTTGTTCCTGTCTGTATCCCGGTGAGTGTCTCTTTCTGCCTTCCTCTCCCTCCGTGATCTTCCTTGCTCACTTGCAAACCCCCTAGTCCCCAGCTTTCCCTTCCTGCCAATGCCCCCCTCCAGCCCAAATGTCTTTGTCTCTCCTTTTTCTTGTGGGAAGACTTGCTTGGGATAGCCTGTGAGAGGGACAAGCCTCAAAAGAAGGACTTACAATGAGAACTTGAGAAGAACAAGCCACGAGGAAAGCTGAAGAGGAAGCAAAATGTGTAGGAAGAAAGTCAAGGAAGGGAAATGAGACCAGGGAGGCAAAACTAGAGAGAACTAAGAATCACAAAAATACTCAGACACAGTAGGGGGAAGAGAGAGACAAAAAAAAAAAAAAAAAAAAAAAAACAACCAGCTGGAGAACACAGTAGAAACGATAAGGGTGTTCCTAGTTATCTGGCGCTGTGGCAATGAGTCAGAATCACTGAGTTTCCGATCTCCTATTCAAATGTAAACAAATATTTCTTCATCTTTCCTGCAGTGATGCCCAAAGGGTGCCAATCAAACCATGGCACAGCAGGGTTATCCACACCTTGCAACCCCAGCAGCACTTTTGCTGTAAGGCAAAGAGCAGGAGGAGAGTACAGCACACCTGCAAAGCTCTCAGGCAGCTGTCAGGCAGAGGGGTTAATAACTGGTTGGGTTTTTTTTGTTTTTCTCCACCAAACCTGAAACGCATGAAGATGCTTGCCCACAGATGAGCCAGGACGACCACGCTGGCAGGATAGCCTGGCCCTCACCAGCTCTGGTATTCCTCTTCAGCCTGAGAGATGTCCAGCAGCTAGATATTCTGCTCCTCTGCCCTTTGCTTCCCGTAACTGAACCCTACACACTCCCAATAACTCTCACCTTGTGTACTTGGTAAAGTCTAACCCCTGTGTTCAGATACGAGAGCTAGAGAGATGTGCTATACTGACTCTCATTAAAGGTTATTGTATTCTCCGACTGTGAAGTCTGTAAGATCTACCCATTTTCCTCTTCTGTTTGGACTCATAACCACATGAAAATAAATAGTTATAATAAAGAGTGATTACCTTTTCTAGGTACATCTTGCCTATATCTGGCCATATGTCAGTGTGAGACTGCCTCACCCTTTACTTTATATTTGTCAGGAGAAGCTAAGTAAAGGTTGTATTAACTGCTATTTGCCCTGGTCCTGTGGTATGCAGCCAGTGTGAAATTCAAAGACAATTTAGAATGCTATCACCGGTCCTACTGATGGTATTTTGCACTCCCTTTATTTAGTACAAAGCAAATCATACCTCAGGTGCTTAATTTTCTTCTAAAAAAATTAAGACATTAAACATATTTGCTTTTCAGCTTGCGAACACTCCATCCCTCTGATGCAGTGGTTCTGACTTCCTGGGGACTGCCTGTCTAGAAATGTTTGTGCAGAGCTGCTCACTGTACAAATACACCTTTAAGATCCACTCCTAGCGAGTACTCCCCATTTAAATCCACATAAGTTGGTCGTGAAGCAGAAGGGTCACTGAGTGTACTTTGGTCCTTACAATTGCAATCAATTTCTGAAGAGCAGAAAGTTTCCTTAGGCAGCAAAAATATGTTAGCTCCATCAGCAAGACAGCACAGATTGAGGCTGTTGGCACTTAATATATGTAAATTGTCAGGAATCCCAAGTCACCCATCCAAACCAACTCTTCTGAAGGCAATGCACTGCGCCCCATCTCTCTCAAATCCGCCACAAGTCTTGACCAACTCTAGTTGGCTATTTCTGGCACCAACCAGAGAAGCCCTTACAGAGTTTTTAGTGCTGGAAGGGATCACACCTTCTGTAACACTGTATTTCAAACATGTAGCAGAGAACAGGAAAACAAGTTGCAAGAAAAGCCATGTAGGTTCAGATCTTCTCTCTTTCAGTGGCTTGCTGGTGGTGCGCTAGCCAAATCACTGGATTTCTCTGCCTACTCTTCCTTATGCAAACAAGGGGAAGTGATACTTAGTCATTATTATAACATCTAGGGATGCAAATTACTGTGTCAATGATTACTGTTTGTTCTCAAAATACATTCCATTTCCCTTTATCCCATTTACAACACTGGATTAGTCACTTCCAATATTACAGAATCATAACCATTCATTCCTTCAGCTGAAGTACTAGTTTCCCTAAAAAGAAAAGCGTCTCTGAGAGGTGGGCCACTATGTGGACACAAGGATATGCGGGATCGAGTTGCTTAGATACTGGGGTGATGGAAGCTATTAAGTACAGAGGTGACCAATAAACAGCACTAAAAAGTGCATAATATATTGAGGATATAGCAAACGCTTGTCTAATGTAACATCTGATGGCTAATGAGGATTTGTAACTCATCTGTAAGAACAGCTTTACTTTCTTGCAATGATACTGATTGCATCAGGAATTTCATAGTAGTGCAGTAGTACATAAATTAAAATCATTAGACTGATGGGATACACAACTGTTAGCACACATCAGTGTGCTTCCATGAATGTGGATTTTACAAAGTAGGAAATATCTTCAAGTGCCTATGTACATCTTCGTGGTTTTGCAAAGGAGTTTTTCACTGCTACGTGTGTATTAGTGCCAACTTCTCCCTCACTGAGTTTGGAATTATAAAAAAATCCCTGATATCTGACTATATATTGTCCTAGCGAGGGAGGAAAATGTTTTATTGAAGCTTGCTGGAATTTTGAATGAGCTTTAATCACGGAGATGCTGGAGACAATTACTCGGGCTATGGCTACACACAAAATTGCAGCAATTGAACTGAAGATTGGAAACTGATAAAGCAGTTCAAGGCTGTATAAAAATACCTTTCTCGGCTTAGGTCAGTATGGACTCTACACACCCTTCTTCGCAGGTAAGGAGGGAGTAACAGTTGTCATACATCTTGATTCTTACAACGTTTTGACACCATTCCACACAACATTCTCCTAAGCAAACAAAGAAAATACAGTTTAGGTGAAATCCTCATAAAGTAGGCACATGGCTGGTTAAAAAAATAGCTTTAAAACCCAGTTATCAATTGTTCTCTGTCAGACTTAGAGGAATTTTCAAACAGGGTCCTTCCAACATCTGTGTGGAATCCATTTTATGCAGTATTTTCATTAACAACCTGTGACGAGGGAATAAAGAGTACTCATAAAATCTGCAGACATCATCTAGCTGGGAGAGGATGCAAACAGTTTGGCGGATGGACTGAGAATTCAAAATGATCTTGCTAAATTGGAGAAAATCAACGACTCAGTAAAGAAAAGTGCAAAGTACTACACTTAAGAGGAGGAAATCAAAAGCACAAAGAGAAAATGGGGAATAAGTGGCCAGGCGGCAGTACTGCAGAAAGGCAGCTCGGGGTGTGAGCCATGAACTGAATAGGAGTCAACAGTATGATGCCGTTCCAAAAAAAAGGCAGAGCTAATGCGGTGTGCTGGGTGCACGACGCAGCAGGTGACCGGTTTGCTCTTCCTGGCACGGGGGAGGCCGGACACAAACGGAGGATTTCACAGCCGAGCAGCAAACCTGAGAAAAGGGTTTGAAAGCACATCCTGCAAAGAAAGATTAAGAAGGTTTGTTTAAGAAGGGCAAGACTAGAGAATGATGTGGTAACCATTGGCTTATAAAGATGAAATGTTTTGACTGACCACTGGGAGCAGGACAAAAAGAGGTTTCTGCTTCAAAATAGAGGCTCCGGGAAGAGGTGAAAGCCCCTGCCATTTAGGCATAAGGGAATGAAGTCGTGGAGCTACTGAGCTGGGTGTGCACAGTGTCCTTCACCATGTCGTGACCAACTTCATCCAGGGATGCTGCAGATATGGTCAGGCCTGCCAGTGGGCAGCGAACATAGGATGCAGATGGAAACAAGCTCGAGGCATCTGCTCGGGGTGGCCACAGCTGAACTGTGCCACCCCAGAAATGAAGACAAACTTACTTCTTTTGCTGTAAACCCCTGAGATGCCAACATTTAATTTGACAGTGAAAGCAGAGCAACTTCCTCCTACCTACCAGGTTACGGAGAAACCCCATGGCAGCTGATGGAAAAAGGCCATGAGTTACGTCCCCAGCCTCTCCTGTTGAGCTGTTTCTGAACATCTTGGTGAGGAGATCCCGGGAGGCTTCCAGGAGGCAATATAAAGTGCCTAAGCCCTTGTCAGTGCAGGCAGCCTCTGCTTGTCTGCCTACATCCATGTGGACATTTTGCATTTCAGTAGCTGCTAGTCTGTTGTGATTTAACTAGGGAAAAAAAGTTGACAATATTTTCCTCCGCATTTTCAATTATCCCTAGAGCTGGCTGCACTTTCTTTGAATACCAGAGCTTTGAATTTCATTGAAGAAACAAAACAACGAAAAATGCACAAAAATTCTGGAACCCACTGAGTTTTTCACCTGTTTCTCAACCAGGAGAAGGAAAGCATAGCCAATGGTAAGTGGCAAATACGGGTTTGCTAACCTCCACCGGCCAAATCTAGTGACTAATATCTCCTTCCTTTTGGATGAAATGGGATTAGCAGGGGTATATTGGTCTTGAAAATCAAGCAAGAAACATAGGGTTCTAGTAAAAGTTGGGAAGTTGGGAAGCTCTGTGGAGATCCATCATTACTTAGGAAGCTGTATCCTCTGCAGTAGACGCATAGCTGGAAGGATGCAACAAAACTGAACTATCCTGTTTGCTGTGGAGCGAGGGGGAGAAGAACAAATAGGACCGTGGAGGAGCACGTGGCTCAGCGGGCAGAGGGCTGGATGGGCAGGTAGCGGGAGCTGGGACTAATCGGACTTGCTGCATGACACTGGGGAAACTGTTTCACCTGTTCCTGTGCCACAAAATCTCCAACTATAAAATGAGATGATGAGTCTGGCTTTTCCTTATAAATAACTCAAACTAACTTTCCTTATGAATGACTTTCCTTAAAAATAACTTGCCTTATAAATAGCTTACATGGCAAATACTACATAGGACATAACAGGCTCTGTGGCATTTTTTGTAATAAACACATTTCCGAACCCAAATAGCTCAGTAAAACAGTTGCAGATGCTATGCTTCTTAAGGGAAACATGTGCTTTCAAAATGTGTTGTTAGTATAAAAAAACCAATTCATTGCACTGATTTAAATGTATTAGCAAGCATCTAACCTGCAGTAATTTAATTGCAAAAATTTAATTGCAAAATTAAAACAATTAGCAAGGCAGCCCTCAATGTTCATGATAGTACATCTATTTTATACAGAAATTGATAGTATCTGAAGCACCCTATAAAATAAACAAAATAATCACTAACTAAAGACGGAGGGTTTTTTGCAAACCTTCTGGGTTAGAGTTAAAACAAGTAACTTTACCCATTAGTCACAGAGTGGCTGCTTACTCGGGCTGGAAGCCAGTCCGTGCCAGCACTCACTGGCACTCCCTACACGTGCCACAGCCCAGTGTACCAGAGATGCCCCAAGTGACAGTGACTAACGGGGCAAAGAGGTGTCTTGTGATCCCAATTCACGTGCACACAGGGCAATATTCACATCTTCCCACAGTTAAGCAGATAAACAAGTTGCAACCACGGACTGAGCTGGTTCACCCAGGAAATGTCTTCACTTAGAACACCCCGTCCACTCTCCTTTCTTGAAAGGTCCTTGCAAGTAAGTGGCTTCTCGTATGGTGAAGCTTCTCCTCTACTTGCAGGTTGAAAGTTATACAGTGGCCAATGCTTGTTGGTGGCCCCAACACGCTGCCAGTTGTTGAAGAAGATAAAAAACATTGGTCCATTTTATTTTCTGCCCGTGGCCGGACAATGGTGATTAGTTGTGGAATGTTTGAATTGGCATTGGCGACTTGGAGCCTCTTTGCAGGATGGATGCTTTGGATTTCCTCCTGACTTTGGCTGGGGTTTCAGAAGCCAAGTTCATGCCAAGGCTGGTGGGCCTGGGGCTTTGTTCCCATCGTCTTCCAGGAACTGCTCTTCACTCCTGAGAATTATCGAGTGCCGAGATTGCCAGCTGAGCTAGTTTCTGGTGGAGCAGGCAAAGCAGATGAACTTGACCTGTGTCGTGGTTTAACCCCAGCCAGCAACTAAGCACCACGCAGCCGCTCACTCACTCCCCCCCATCCAGTGGGATGGGGGAGAAAATCGGGAAAAGAAGTGAAACTCATGGGTTGAGATAAGAACGGTTTAATAGAACAGAAAAGAAGAAACTAATAATGATAACGATAACACTAATAAGATGACAGCAGTAATTATAAAAGAATTGGAATATACAAATTATGCACAGTGCAATTGCTCACCACCCGCCGATTGATGCTCAGTTAGTCCCCAAGCGGTGATCCCCCTACTCCCACTCCCCCCAGTTTATATACTGGGCATGACGTCACATGGTATGGAATACCCTGTTGGCCAGTTTGGGTCAGCTGCCCTGGCTGTGTCCTGTGCCAACTTCTTGTGCCCCTCCAGCTTTCTCGCTGGCTGGCTTGAGAAGCTGAAAAATCCTTGACTTTAGTCTAAACCTTACTTAGGAACAACTGAAAACATCACTGTTATCAACATTCTTCTCATACTGAACTCAAAACATAGCACTGTACCAGCTACTAGGAAGACAATTAACTCTATCTCAGCTGAAACCAGGACAACCTGGTAAGCAGGAACATACTGATCTTGTCAAATATTTCTGACAAAGTATCCAGTGGTTTCTTTTCAGTTAGGGTCAAAAAACCTTCACTTTCACAAGGGGAAAATGTCCCATTTAAATTATCTCAGGAAGGCAACCGTGAAGTTCATTTCTCCAGCCTTATCAAAACAAGGGTCTTCAACCGGACTGCTGCTGGGCCTCCTGGCACCACCTGCATGATGGGACTATTTCTCTGTACAGGCAGTTGTTTGTGAAACTCATCTTAGCCCTTTCACAACACCCTCTTAGCACTTTCCAAGAGCACTTAGCACAGTAAGCAATATGTGGCCAAGGAGATGGGAATAGAAGAGGGATATATTAGGGCCAACTGCTGTTTGAGGGAATTTGCTTATTAAAGCAGATGATAATAATATCAGAAACAGTAATCAGGTACTGTGGTAACAGTAAAAAAAACCCCAACAAACCTTCCAGGGCTACATATCTCCAGACTCTGGTTCTGACAATTTTTTAACCAAATCAAAATCAGCTGTCGCTAGGAGCTCAGCGGAATCTATGTCTTTATTCAGTGTATAATTTGTTTGAACTTAGTTGCCATCTCCTGAAGAACTGGCCAATTGTCCAGCTATTTGCCCTTTAAATAAGCATGGACCATGTGAGAGAGAGAGAGTGCCTGTGGAGTATCTGTTAAAAGGGATAGGGTGTTTGCTGAGCTGCTGCAGGACAAGCAGCTTCCTGGTTCTTTCTTTCACATTGTCAGTTCACATGTCCATGATTTGGACTTTGGACTGAAGTTTTCTGAGTCTGATACTCCCCACTTGCTGCACTTCGCTGCAGTCTCTGCAGTGCCTTGTGGTTGGGAAAGCTCTGCCCATGCCCTCTGTGGAGCAGACAGCTCAGCCCTGACGTGCCTTTTGTAATCCTTTATACTTCTGTGCTTTCACTCCACAGACAATTTTCTGTATAGTTTCCTACCAAATGCAATACACAAACTTGGCATGCTCAGCTTCATTGCCACATTTTGAACCCCTTTTTCTAGCACATCTTTTGTAAGTTAGCATATGTTTATAGATTTTCCACTGATTTCCACTCCCATTTCTGTGGATGTTCCTTCCTCTCCATGACCTGGAGACAGCTTGGCAGCCCAAGGCAGCCTAAGGAGCTGCTTCTATGCAGAAACCGCAGGTCCTAGAGTGTGCTGAGCCAACATCAAAGATAAAACATTAAAGATACTGACACAGGAATGGCACTGGCGATCAGCTCTTGCACGTGTGAAGAATCTGTAAGGATGTCCTTATGCACCTCCTTCTTCTGGCTGTCTGATTAAGGTGATCTGCTACCGTTTGCATCACTTTGCCAAATGAATATATGTTTGCCAGTTTGGCCTGCTGTCACCAAGAACATTAATGTCTGTGAAAGTTTCCATGTTCCTATAATTACCCACTACCTGTTACGAGTTTGATCACTTCTTGAATATAGTTTTCCCTTTAGCCAAGTGCTGTGAACCCCTTATAAATCCTAGTTTTCACAAGGGCGGGGAGCTAACCTGGGTTAACTCTGCACTTCTTTTGTTTCCTAGCTTTGTTTGGATTTTGTTTCAAATATTAGGTGCTTTTGCAAAAAGTAGGTGTTTGATGCAATTCAGAACATGAGTCAAAAGGCTGCAAAACTGGAAAAAATGAATTCCTCGCTTATCCCATCCTTCTGTACTGCAGCCCCAGGCTCCTGCAGGGAACAGATGACATGACACCATCAACATACTGGCACACAGTGAGCAGAAGCGCTTCTCACTGCACGGCCACCTTGCTGCCAGGGCAGCGGAGACAGACCGAAGCCAGCTGCCAGCTAGCAACTCCTACCAGTATAGCCATGGCTACTGGGGGTTCGGTGCCTGGGTCTTTCCCCAGGCTCTCAGCGAGTTTGTAGTTGGCATGAAACGTCACGCTGCTCACACCATGCCGGTTAGTAGCCAAGTTGTCAGTGAAAACCAGCTCTACCATATGAACCGCTGTTACATCTGAGTTAGAAAGTCAGCTTTGTTCAGTAGGAAACAGCCAGCTTGGACGGATAATCTACATCCTGACATTATCTCTCCCTTCAAGATCTTCCTCCATATTTTCCTCTTGGACCTGTCTTGGCATTCAGACGAGGCTGGTGCTCCTGTATCAGTGCAGCGATACAAAGATGTGTAGGATCCCCTGTGCAATGAGGGGCAGCTTTAGTATCACCTCTGTCCTACGTCCCCAAGGAAAATTTCCTTCTTGGAGGGCTTAGTAAAACCAGTAACTTTTGAGCTAAAGAGCTGGCCTCTAAGCCCAAACAAGTATTTGAGGACTTCTCCACCGTTACATTGCTTTGAGACCCAGGGAAGGAGGTCCCCGGGGGGAAGCACCTCTCTGCTGAAACGGCCAACTTGGGTGGAGGGTCGTGCCAGGTTTAATCTTCAGCTCCGAGGTGCTAAACTCGAACGCTGCGGGGCAGTTAGGGGAAAGCCGCTCTTCCCACTCTTATGCAGGCGGCGCATCTTTACGTGGCAGATCCTTTCCTCCTGACAAAAAAAAAAAAAAAAAAAAAATTAAAGATCCTGTATCTATGAAGGCAAGCGGCCCCCTCCTTCTATTCTAGCAGCAGACGCCGAGGGCGGCGGGCCGGCGCTCATGGCGGCGGCGGCGGCTCCGCCCTTCCTCCGCCGTGGCCGCGGCGGCGGCGCCCCCTGGCGGCGGCGCCGGGTACGGGCGGCTTCGCGCTGCCGCTGCTGCCCGGCGCCGCCCCCTCCCCCCCCCCCCCCCTCAAGTTTGTCATCCCCTCCGCGGTGCTGAGGTACCGCAGAGAGAAAGTGGGTCTGGCGGCTGGTTTTTTTAAATTTCTGAATAAAATGACGTTAAATACCAGCCGGGTTTTACTGGAAATGGCGCAAACTTTCCAAAAAAACCACCCCAAACCCCACCAGTGTCGTTCGGGGACGTGAAGTAAATTGGAGGAGGGAGTTTTTAGCTTTCCTTTTCCATCCAGCGAAGTGCAGGCTTAGCTACCAAAACAACCTCGGCGGTGACAGGGTGGCTTGGCTCACACGGACACGGACACGGACACGGACACGGACACCACGGACGCGGACGCGGACACGAACGCGGGCAGTGCCGCCCGCCCGCCGCCAGGGGGCAGCGCCGCCGCGGGCCGGGCCGAGCCTTGGGCGCGCGGCGCCTCCTCAGCGTCAGCGCGTGCGGGGCGGAGGGGGCGGCGCGGCGCCTGATGGCGGCCCGGGCTAGGGGGGCGGGTGAGGGACGCTGAGGGAGACGCTGAGGCGAGGAGGAATTGGGGGGGGGGGGGGGGCGGCTCGCCGCAGACGGTTCCCGGTAGGCGAGGCGGGTGGACCGGGGAGGAGCGGCGGTGGGCCCGGCCCGGCGGTGGGCCCTGCCCGGCGGTGGGCCCGGCCCGGCGGTGGGCCCGGCCCGGGCGGCCCTGGGGCCCGGGCGTAAACGGCCTGTTGGCGGGGGTCAGGCCCCCGCTCCGGGCGGCGTGCGTTGTCCCTGGCCGCCCTCTGTAATACTTCCAGCCACCGTACCGTCAGTATTTGGCAGGTGAGGTGGGAGGGGCCTGGGTTTGCACCCCTGGGGCAGGGAGAGCAGGTGCCTGGTGCGGAGGTGGGGGAAGGCCGGTCAAGATGGATCCTGCCTTCCCCCACCCCTACGCCCAGTCCTGTGAGGTGAGCCTGGCCCTCTTTCCTCTCCAGTGGTTGCCTCTGCCAGCATAAGGAGAGCAGCACCATCTGTCTTCGGCTTTCCTTTTTCCAAGTCCTACATGCTTCACAAATTGCCAGCGTTCAGCCTACAAGTAGCACTCCATACAGTGTGATTTGCCTTTCCTTTTTTTTTAAAATTCTTCCACTGCTCCATTGCTGTTTTCTCCACTATGGAGAGCAGCAAAGAATGAGTGGAGTGGGGGTCCAAGAGAGAAGATCAGATCACTTTAAAAGGAAGGAGGGAGGGAGAGAATGAAAATATAACTTCTCAGCCCTCTTCCCAATTTTTCATGCAAAAAGGTCAATAGCTGAAGGATATGCTCTGGCCCACATGCTTCACCAGCACAGGAGGTGGCAGGTTTCAGGACTAGAGCAGCCATCGGTAGGTTCCAGCACGGCAAGTTCTGTGTTCCTTTGATTAAGAGAGTGGGTGCAAAGGGACAACCAGCCAGTCAGTTTCGGGGAAAAAAATCCAGAAACAAAAAGGAATTGAAGCAATCCATTCCTTTTGAAGATAAAGGTGAGGTGGTACACGTCTCACCCTAATTGCTGAGCATCTCTCTATTGCCTGCGTTACGTTTGCAGGTCAAATGCAGTGTGAAGGCAATGTGAAAATCTAACTGCCGAGGCATCTGGGCTGTGTCAGAAAGACTTGCTGCTCTCTGCTTTCTTGGAGCTAAAAGAAAATTCAGTAAGTTGCTGAGTTGAATGCTTCATCCTCCTCTCTCACAAGCTTCTGGAGGTGACAGATGTTTCCTCAGGGCCTGTTATTTTAGACACCTCCATGATTTATATATCTCTGTGAGCCTGGTGGGTGGAATTGGATGTCACAGACGAGCTGAAAATAACTTGTATACTCAGATGCTGATATCTACTGGCCCCTGTAGAAAAACTCCGAGAGCAAATTAAATCACATTATATGTGCCTGGCAGATGCATTGAGATGTACAGATGGAGCAATGGTGGGTTAAAGTGAAGTTGAAATGTTCTGTGGAGAGCACTGGCAAGGACTCTGCAATAACATTGTGCACAGCAGAACCACCGTGGCTTAGCCCTCATGATTGTTTTGTTAAGATCTGTAGTAGCATACAGAGGAAAAATTCATATTTAGAACAATACGTAATTACCCGTGTGATCATGATGTAGACTGGGACAGAATGCCTTTGGCCTCTACGTGCGAGGTTCAGGAAGATGCCCGGACAGATGGCCTTGCAGAGCTGTGCTTGGGTCCGCCTGAGGTAAGGCCAAGGGGCTTCAAAGCTGCTTCAGGGTCTTTCTCACTAGAAGCAATATTTGGTGGGAAAATACTGCTGCGGGACCTTGGAGTCTCAAACTGTTAATGCCTTGTCAGGTATTTAGGGGTAGTCTGGTGGAAGAGGCAGACAAATATGCTACGTCCACACATGCCCAGCACTCCAGAAATATAAATCAGGGAACACTATATTATGGCACATAGGCAGGTACCAGGCTGAAAGCACAGTGCCGTGGCTAAGATGTAGGGGAATATTCTCAGGTGAACTTCTCAAAAGCTGAAGGCTCTGCTTCTTTACATGTGTAGAGCCCAGGGAGTTTCACCCAGGCGTTCATTAAGTTTTCCGTGAGTGCAGCCTGGCTTCCTTAGGGTGCAGCTCAGAACCAGTGTTCTCTGGGAGATGATAATATTTTCCAAGGCTGGGCCATTCATCCATGCCAGCCTTTAGAGGATATGGAGACGCTGTGCAGAAAGGGCCTGGGCACACTTGGCCACACCCTGTAGCCAGCAGTAGGGCATTCACAGCCTGCCAAGGTAAACTGCGTGAGTGGTATGCCTCAATTTACAGCCAGATCTCTAGAGCAAAAGCAGTGAGTGAAGAGTGGCAGAACTTTATCTCTGCGTGAGGAGCTGAAGACAGAACTCGCAGCAGAGGACCCAAACTCCTGGAGGATATTCCCACCTCCAGGGAGCATGTATGTCACGGGGTTTCATGCCAGAGTTTCTGCCGTAGCACAGCCTTGGCACGTGTCATCTCTGCATTTAAAGCCTTTTGGGGGTTTGTCTGGTTGGTTGGTTGGTTTTTTGCCAAAAACTGCCTTCAGGTATTTGTTTCCACTTAGCTGAGTGCTTACAGACACTGGGCTTAACCTCACTGGTGTCTCTAGTTCCCTTTGAGCACCAATATGTGATGACTCAGATCTCCTGAGGCCTAATCCAGCGCTTTCATCCAGGAATCGTTCAACCTACCTCTCTAATTCATCAGAGATTATTTGGATTCAGTGTGTGTGCTCCTTTCCCTTTCCTCAAGGCCGCAAGACTTCCACTCTTTCCTTGCATCTTCCAACCTCCCTGACCCCATGGTTGTTTGCTGTTCCTTTTCCTTCTCTTGAGTCCCTCTGCCACAAAGTGTTGCACAAAGTGATACTTTTGGATGTACCGTGGCGGGGATGGGGGACATTAATCCTGCTCTCAGAGGTTCCTTTAGAAAAAACTCTTTAAACACCCACAAAGATTTGAGCCAAAAGTTTTTCATTTTTTAAGCTGATGAACAAATCATTTGTCCAGAGTCAAAATATTTGTGCTGATAATGGTGCTGTGCCTTGGGGGAATTAATTCACCTATCTTACATTATTTGACTTTCCTGCTTGCAGATACCCTAGTCCAGTGATACCCCATGTTGTGTCCCAGTCCGAGACTCACAGCCCCACTCTTGCAGGAGGAGAATGCTGCATCTTTGGAAAACCTGGGTGAAATTTTAAGTGGCACAGCAGGAGTAGAAGCCAAGGCCTTCTGCTGGTTCACTGTTACCCAGCACATTTTGGACTTGCCTGTCCAAAACTTTGGATGATGTCAGTGAGATAAGTGGTGTAAAATTGCCGTTCTGTCTGGGAGATGTTAGATCCATTTGCTTTCGCAATGTCCTGATGTGTGTGGCCGTACAGGAGTGCGGCAGCAACTCCTCTAATCTTCAGCCTATTACTGTAGTGGAAAAAATAACATAGAAATATCATGTAATTTATTTTTTTTAAAATTGTGGGTTTTAAAAAAAAAAGGCCTCCCAATTCTCCTATCACTAGTTGCAGTCCAGGAAACTTTGTGTTTATTAAGCACTGTGTAAATTTGCAGCTCTCTATAAATGTAAAATCAATAGCAATGATAACAGCAGCAAAGTGCTTAGTCCAGCTCTGGTAATAACCCAAGACTGCTAACTTCTTGATAAGGTCACTAGCTTTACACAGGCACCTCCTCTCCATGTGAAAGCACAGGGTACAGAACAGAAGATCCTTGTGTTCCCTGACAAGAAAGGAAACACTGAAACATGTAATTTCCAGTCGGTGACAATGGCGGGCAGCAACCTGAAGGACTCTCTTAAAATCTATAGTGGGGGCCTTAGCCCCTCCACGGAGTGCTGCAAACACACTTCCTCTTCTAGGAAATCTTAGCAAACATCTCCTCGTTAATGGTATCCTTTTTTTCATCTCTTCTCACAAGCACACGAGAAAGGGGAATTTCCAGTAACCTGACAGAGTGAGCAAAATCGCATTTCTGGAGGATGAACAGAGTGACAAGATGATGGCTTGTGTGGCTGACCCCTCTGAGCTCTGGGCTCTGTCAGCGATGCCACCGCTCAGCTGCTTCTAGTAGGGCATTCCCTGTGCAGTTTCTGGGGTTCACAGCAGGAGCGACCGAGTGTGCGTAGGGACCACACTTCCACCTCTCCCCAGGCGTCCTGCAGCTCTCATGGCAGCTCTGCCTGCTCAGGCTACCCCACTCCTGTCCAAACTGGCAGGTGGAAGGGCTTTGGTCTGTTTATAAAAAGTGGAGCTTTACCACCACTGGCAATACTGCCTCTACCATTTAAAAACAGCTCGTATACCGCTAATGGTGGATAGTCCCCTCTACCTTCCGCCCTGGTGATTTCCTTAAGGGTGGAACCGCTGCAGGCAGCTGTGGTTGGCTCCATGCAGTCTGCTCCTCTTCCACCAGGTCCCCTTTAAACCTGATTTAGGGTTCCCAGATGGCTTACTGCCATCCGACTGGCCTCCGTCATGACATCCCCAAGAGTTACCTGGTACACCTGAGACCCCAGAAGTAATCCCTTCCCTCCTCCCTGCCCACCTCAGTCAGTGAGCCTGGCCTCGTCTTGCTCTGTGGTAGGTCCACAGTCACCTTTGGGCTTTTTCTTTGCCGTGCTGCTGTGGTAAATCGAGTCCATCTGCACACCAGTTCCCTTCTGTTTTCTTCTTCCCTGACCTCTGCCTGCTAACCTATCCCTAGGTCCAGTGACCTTCAGCGCAGGAAGAGTCGTCCTTAAGCCCCTATCCCAAAGGCGGCACTCCCTCTGTTAAATAATAATCATATAATAATAATCAACAGAGGTCTGGCAGGGGCTTCAGGAAGTCTCTGACGCCACCCCCCCAGCTCCGAGGTGGAGTCACCCAGAAGCAGTGCCTGACGCGTGCGTGAAATGCTTCTAGCGATCGGGATGCCGCAGCCTCCCCAGCAGCCCCCTGCGGCCCAGGAGACCTTCCTGGGGAAAAAAAAAAGGACTTTCTTGAGCACAGCCCAAATCTTTCTTCCTGCAAATTGGGCCGATTATTACTCATCTTTCTTCTGGTGGATCTGGAGAAGAACTGATCACAGTCTGCCTTACGGCAACCTTTTATATAATAGCAAGACAGCTTTTAGAGTAACCGAAAAAGAGGCGTTTGCTCACTTGCAAAGTCAGGAAATTCCCTGCCAATGGACATTCTTTGTCGGGGATCCTTTGCCAGCATAGGCTGAGTGCTAAGCCCCACAATCTGCATTTTCCTTTTGAATGACTCCCACAAAATAAACCAAATATCACATCCAAGGAGATTTATTACATCCCTTCCAAGGGCGAAGCATTCCTCAGCTACATTCCACTTCTGTCTTTTGTGCTTAGGAAAGGGGAAAAAAATCTCTGTGATGCCTCTGGATCCCACCCCTCAAGGGCTTCTGTCATTAATAAAGCCGAGCAGCTGGAGCCAGATTTGTCAGACTAGTCCTGAATGGCTGGCTTGCTCCTGCTGCAAGAGCAGCACCATCAGAGCAGCTCTAGGATTCCTGCCTCTGCTAGAAGATTAATAACTCGTGGCACCACGTTTCCTCAGTAAAAACACCTTTTGTTGTTCCCAGTGACACCCTATCCCTGTGGCAGCAGCTGCCAGAGTGGATCTTCTCACTTCCTAGCCGCTCTGGCTTCTCCTGCCTCTGCATGATGCAAGAGTTTGCAATGCTTTTTGGGAGCTCAGATGTGCTCTCGGGGACTCTCTGCTTGAAGTGATTGCTCTCTCCAGGCTTCGCAGCGAAGCTTTTATCCAGATGTGTAAAGGAGGATGTGTATAGAGGGCAGGCAAGGGGGTGAAACCTCTGTTGTGTTATCTGAGCTTAATTAAGCTTCTCCCTAGGCAGTCTCTAATTGATTGACCCCAGGACTGCAAAAGGGAGCAAATTTACTGGAGCTCATTAAAAAAGCAGAGTTTGGAATTTGAATTTTTTTATTTCAGAGATGAATACCTTTGACTGATGTCTTGCTGACTGATACCAGTGAAACAACCACTATTCAGCAAATGTTAGTAGGTGGATTTGGCTTTTTAAACCCAAATGAGAGAAGTGGTGAGTCCTCAGATGCCTGCTTATCATCGTGTCCCTTGCCAGCATTTATAGGTATCACTTAACTGGAGCTCTGATAGTACTTTCTGCCCCTAACCAGCCTGTAGTCTCTTCCAGCGGGTATCAAATCCATTTCAGTTTCACAGGCTTCAAAAGCATTTCACAAAATCGATGAAAAAACCCTCACCAAACCAAAAATCCGTTCGCCCACCATAAAATGCAGCCACTGCAGGCATGGGTGAGGCCAGCTGTGCAACAGCACAGGGCAACGCTCCAACACAACTGTGGAGAAAGTGGAGAAGGGGGAAAGATGCTCTGTCAAAGGGGAGCTGCAGGAAAAATGAAGGGAAGAGGACTGTCCTCTCCCAAATGTCTGGAACATTGACTTTATCAAAAATGCTGAGATCATTTCCAGTCTGATGGTGTTCAGATCTGTCTTGTGCAATTGAACCCCCACCCAGAGCAGGGATTCAGGCTCACTCACCTGAGTGACAGATGCCTTCTTCTCAAATACCTGCAGCTCAAGGCACTGTTTGCAGGTCTTCTCTGCAGGTACTACTCTTGGCTTTTTGTTGGTGAGGTTTGACATGACAGAAGCTGACCCTGTCAGGACTGAGACATAGCCAGTGTGTGGAAGAGGCTACAGAAAGGTAGGGTATGCAGAACAGTGTGGAAGTGATATAAATGCCTGAAGATGGAGATGACCATTATGAGCACAAGGTGGCTGGAAGAGCAGCCACTGGCCAGGTGACAGAAGGCTGTTAAAAGGCTGGCTTTCACAACCAGCCCACTTGGAGCCAATTCACTGTGGCTCCAGTCAGCCTTAAAACCATTTCACCTGGGCTTTAAAGCTATTTAGAGCACGGAGGGAAAGCCCTAGTGTGTAGCAAACTGAAAAAAATTGTGTGTGTGTGTGTGCGCGCGCGTGCCCTGGGTGTGAGATGTTGCTGCAGATTTGGAGTTTCTCCTGTCAGCCTGTGAGTTGCTTCCCATTTTTCCTTGCTAGGACAGACTGGTGTCCTATTCCCTCCTACTCTCCATCCTCGAAGAAGATGCTCAGCTCTCCTGAGGAGATTTCTGTGCATTCTGTGAAGTTTTGCAGGAATTTGTTGGAACTATCAGCTGAGCACCAACACGGACAGGTGACACGTATCCTACATGGGTTTCTCTGTGAACACATCTCTACAGTCATGGCTGCCTATCCCTGTTGTAGGCCTGTTTGCCTTTAGGCCCTTCAGAGCACTTCTGGGTTGCTTTTCTGTCTCTTCCGTTTAGATATGTTTAACATCAGTGAGTGTTTAGAGGAGAGTCCCCATTTTCATGCCATGTTTGAAGGACACTGGTTTGTTCGGTCTCTGGGTTTAGGTAGTGGCTGCAAAAATTAAGTCCCTAGGTGTAGCCATGAGGAAGAAGGACTGCCACTGTCTCTGTAGTGAAATGACATTTGTCAGCAAGGAGAACCAACCCTCCAGAAGAAGATGCTGCTGAGGAAAGAGAGGAAGCCAAGAGTGTCCTCTCCAGAGCACATGGACTTCCCTGTCCTGAGAAGGACACTTGTGACCTTCACAACCCTCCCCCCTACTGCTTGCTCTGTCTGCTTTCTCTTTCTTCTTTTCTTCTCTCCTCAACCACACCCACTATTTAACCATTTAGATATAAAAATAAAAAATAAGAAAACCACGCAACCCACTAGACAGAGGGTTTGCTAAAGAAGGGTAATTTTAAAAGCAAGTCTTTGAGGTCAGCGTGTAATTGTAACATTGGGACTATGTGATCCAAGACAAAAATAATCCACTGGGTATCTGGTCAAGGAGGAAAGGATGGCAGCCTGCAGTGAGGGAAGAGTGACTTACACAGGATTGATCAGACAGCAAAAGACCAGGCAAAAACTACTTGCTGGCACCAGGACTAATATTTGCCTAGGATACTGCAAGATTTTCTGTCTGTGATGGGATCGTAAGAGCTTCTGCTTGGGCTCACAGCCTCCCTTGGTCGGTAACCCTGCCTCTGCCAGGGGCTGGCACTGGGTGCTTCCTGGGAATTTAATGGTCTTCTGCAGAAATACGGATATGTTGTGAAGTGTATTTATATATTAACCTGCTCATGAGGAACGTTTCTGGTTTGGTCTGAGTTTAGGGTGCTGAGGTTTTTTAATGGTTCTGCATTTTCAATCCCCTGCTTCAGGTACTTTATGAAAACGTGTCTTCTTCAAAGGGTTCATGGGGCTGCAAGCCATGCCTTTCCCTTGTCTGGTATAACGGAGGATGTTTTCAGGCATATAAATGTCAGATCCTTTCCTCGCAGTTCCTTCTCAGTTACAACGGACAGAGTAAGTTATGTGGGCCAACCATATAATGTATTTTACCAGTATTTCCTCTGGTGCATTTTAAAAGAAGAACTGAGACTTGTAAGTGCCCGAATATCTCTGCTCCCTGCTAACACTGAGAGTACAATACCAGGGGGTAGGAGTACCACACCACAGTGCTGGTTTTGTTTATCATTCTGGCAAGAGACAGTCGCAGCCCCCATCACTTGGAAATAATGATGCCAATTCTTGTACTGGGGCAAAGCACCAACTGTCCACAGAGGACCATGATTTTCCTGGCTCCAGAGGTGGCACGGGTAGGACACCAAGCAGTCTTTCATCTCTGTTGTTCCTAAGACTGAGTTGCTTTCACGCTTGCTCCCAGATGAAATCACCATAAAAATCAGTTTTATTGTGAAAGAAGGGTAAGAGGAGGGAGCACGCCTGTACATTGATGCCAATGGCTGCAGGTACAGAGCTGTACCTGAATTGATGCCACTTGTGTTTCCATTCCAAGATGCCCAGGCATCAGCTCTCCAAGCTTTCACCGCAGTTCAGTATTTCCCCTTCTCAAACCACTGTCTGAGCATGAAAGGGATTTATTTTTAATCAGAGGCCAGCGCTGGTTGCAGGGGTCTTTACTTTGTGACCTTCAATTCTGTTTCTAGGAGGAGACAGTGGGTTTCAGTACCTTCTTGCTGTGGCTGTCTCTGGGTCAGCCCTTCCCAGAACAGATGCCACTGATTCAGGAGGGCTTGCTGCCTCCCCTTTATTTAAGTGCTGGTTACACAGCTCCGCCAGGATGCATTGCAGTTGTAAACCACGCTCAAGGGATGAGCAATTTAGGGTTTGGAGTCATTGTGGACCAGCCCTGGAGACCTCATGCAATTGTTTTTCATCTCTCTTACACCCACAGTTTTGCTAGATTAGAGTTACTGCAGAACCCAGAGAGTTTGTGACTCAAATTTGAGTTGGGAAAGACACACAAAAGAAAGGAATTTGTGTTGTAAATTAGATTTCTCAGATTTCGGTTATTTGTCATGGAAATGTGGCTCAATCTATGCAGTCATAAAAACATTTCACATGTTCAGACTCTTCTCATGCTATTAACTTCCCTGATGTGTCAGGGTACAGTGACTGTAGGAGGTAAGGTTAATTTCAAATCAGCTGTGGTAGAAAAATAGCTTGGGACCCCAGCTGGGGAAGCATTAAACCTACAAAATGAGGATTATTCTAGAAACCATTCCCCAGTCCTAGTGATCTATGTGAGAGGACTGTGTTCTTGACTCAAGTTGTTTTCTGCCCCTTCCCAAGTGTCCAACAGGGTATATGCTGCCTCTTGGTGCAGCTCAGGTCAGCAGGAGAGCACCCAAGTGCCACCCTGTGCGCACTGTGCTTGCCCACGATCCAAAATGAAAACCATAATTCAGATCTCAGTCAATGGGGGTGGTCTAAAAATAATAGCATTGAAACCAGTAAATGATGGTTTCTTCGGTTTGCCTGCCTGTGTTGTAGCCAGGGAGGTGCATTTTCAGCCAGCTCCTTGCAGCCATCAGAAGTCACCTAAGAAAAGAGCTTGGGAGGTGAGAATCTTCCACATTCCCAGCACTCCAGGTGCTCAGGCTTTAAGAAAACCACTAAATGTCCTGAGATGCCTGAAGAAAGAAAGACCTGGCAACGCTGTTAGCCCTGTTTGCCACACAAACCAGAACCTCTCATTTCTCTTGTACACGAGTGGACATTAGGGATGCACAAGCGCACTGCCGCAGGCGGTGAGTTCTTGAGTACTTCAGAGAGCCTTTTCCTTAGTGCTGCTGCCTTTGGGTATGTTTCATGCTTCACGTTTTGGGCTGCTGCCATACTCAAGCTCTTGATGAATCAAGAGCTGTACAGGACGTGGCAGCACCAAAGGGACCATGCTCAGCATGCCAAGGAGATGGGTACTCTGGAACAGAGGAGACAGGGACTCTACTGCCTTGCCTTGCCTATCTACCCCCCAGTCAGCTGGAGAAACCACATCTCTCTGCATCTCTGTTTCCTTGCTGGGCATCTATCTAGCATGCGTGAGGGCTTTGCTCAGTGGGGCTTCTGGAAGGCAGCTGATAATTTTTATCTCTTTATTTCGGAGCTCGATCGGTGCATGAAGAGGGTTGCATTACACGCTTGGCTGCAGCTGTATGAGACTTGCTGACCCAGGAAGTCCCTCTCTTCCTTTTTGCAAGTCGAAAAAGCCACACTGGGGCTTTTCAGCTTGGGAATGCCGGTCAAGCAGGGAGTTCTGCAAACCCCGCTTTACCGGGGCTTCCCCCGAAGTGGTTCTTGCTCAGCGAGAGGGCGGCTGGCTGGCTCAGGTGAGCTTTCCTGAGGCTGGGAGAGCAGCAGGGGAGCGCTGGGCTGCTCCCAAGACCAGCTGCATGCCCAAGCGGCATGGGCAGTGCCAGCTCCACGCTGCCGTCCTGCTGCCAGCCCCAGCCCCATGCACCGCTTGGGCAGGGGAGTTCGCTGCCGAGAGTGACATGTCTGCGTGCGCCTGACAGCATCTGTTGCCATGGCAATGCGTATTTGAGCCTGAGCCGAGCTGCGTCTTCCCTGAAGTTGTGAATTGAGCTTAGCTTTATTTATTTAAAACCAACCATAACGAGTGATAGAAAGAGAAGAGACACGTTACAAATCCCCTTGCGCAGGCCGTAGCCAAATGAGTCAGAGGCACTGCAGGCTTTAATCAGCCCACCTGACGTCAAACCTCTCCATCAGAGGAAAGTGCCGCCTGGAAATGTCAACATGCCCAAATGGAAAGGCCAGAAGGTAAATCTTTTCCTGTGCTCACTCACCGAGTAGGAAAGAACAATTAAAATTCAGCCAGTTCCCTAGACACATCTTAATGGCAAACTGATTGAACGCTTTTCTCCCCCCGGCCCTCTCCCATCCCTGCCGCTAGCTGCCTGCGGACAAGGCCTGTTGGTTTGAAGGATCTTTCTAATGCAGCACCAAGCCCCAGATCCTGCAAGACCGAGGTGTTACCACCGGCAGCAAAAATGGGCTCTGCAGGAAAACTCTGTCACTAAAATGAGCTCTCCCACAAACACTGAGCTACCCGTGCCGTGATAGCGGTTCCCAGTTTCACATGTGTGAATGCCCGGGGGTTAAGAGGGGCAACTTAGCTTGGACCTCTGTCACTTGCTGACAGAAAGTTGGGACGAGGAAGGAGAGCAGCGGGAATGAGACCGTGTTTGCCAGAGGCGTCAGCCACCTGTGGGCAGGTCAACACTAACCCTGAGAGATGTACCACAGCAACGGGAAACGGCCGTGGGCTGTAACAGAGGCGTGTCGTGCTGGGAAGAAAACCCCTCCTGCATCATTCCTGCATCCTTTCTAACAGAGCTCAAACTTTGGGCCGCTGTGATATAGACAAGGTGAGAAGGAGCCCCCAGCTTTGGATACAAGAAGCCTGTTCTTGAGTGTATATTCTAAGTTAGGTGTGCAAAAGGGAGAGGGGTCAGCCAAGGACACCTGCAGCTTTATCTGCCCCTTTGAGGAACATCAAACTGGGAAGCCTCGGGAAACCATCCCTTCCCAGCCCGCTGGTGTTTGCCAGGGGTGACAAAGGGACACACGCAGACATCAGGGGACACGAGCATGTGGAGAAGGAGGAAGGAAGGAAGAATGTAAGATGCAAACCGCACCACTTAAAACCAGGGCGGCTTTCCAGTTCTTCCAAAGTGCTCCCCACACCCAGCGCTGTACAGCAGCCAACCTGGTGGGCTTCTGATCTTCCCAAATCACTTAACACTTCTCCCCCTTTTATTTTTGTCCTAAATGTAAGCGTTTTGCTTTGGTGGCTGATCCTGGCAACGTGCCCCAGACATTACACTGGGGTTGCTTTTGCTCTAGGAGATAAGTCTGTAATGAAGGTTTCCTCTGCCGTGTCTCTCTTTCCCCTGTAGTGAAAGTCTGTAATTACCACTGAGGGGCGAGGCAGACAGCACTGAAACAATGTCATTTAAACGGGGGTGAGACCTGCCTGAATTGCTGGGTTGTGCTTTTTTTCCTCCCAGGACTGCTTGTGGATCCGGACATTGCTTTTAACCCTTGGCAGGGCAGGGAGCACTGTGGTCCCCCCCCCACTCCCCCAACCAGCCTGCATGTGCTGGAACTGCCTGGCTCCAATCAGGGCAGATCCTATTGGACATAGCCAAGGTGTGAATGTCCGACTTCTCCGCCATGCTTGAGGGATCAAGTGGCACAGATCAGTGGGGATTGCCTCCTAGTCATCACCGGGGGTTTGGAGGTGACTCTGTACGGCGCACGCAGTGTGTCAAAGCAGAGCTGTTGCAGTCTCCTTGCCCCGACTCGGCTAGTCTTGTTCCAGTGGCTCTTCAGCTCCCTCCTGCTCCAAAGACGTCTGCTTCCCGCTCCTTGATGCAAGGTATCTTCTTGGGATAAAATTCAGTCAAACAGGGTGTGCCGCTATACCCCTCATCCTTCCTTGGAAAAGGTTTGAAATGTGGGAAACAGTTAAGAGAAATGAGGCAATAGAGCCCCCTCAGAATGACTCGTCAGGTTGTCTGCAGCCCCGTGAAGGCTGACCGGGTCCCTTTTGGAAGATGGCCTTGCAACCATGCAGGCTAGAAGCCTGGTAGAGTAGAGTAAGTAAAAATTAGCACATGGAAAGCTGAGGCACCTGCCCCCCTCTGCTGTCCTGCAGCTTCCCATTCACCTGAGTTTCCTGAAGGGGAGTTATGTACATCTTCAAATGCTAACAAACTGCTGGAAGGAGATGCCCTCATACTGAAGTTACTCTTCATTCATATAGTCACCCTGAAAGTTGTCTGGTTCTCCAGGGAGATTGCCAGAAAAAAAAAAAGCCGGGGGGTGGGTGGGAAGAGTCTCTTCTCTTTCTGAGTTACAGAGCAGGGAAGGTAGATTGTGTGTGACAAGGCAGAGAAACATTCTTAGCCCACCGTGGAGAAGTGAAGGAGATACAAAGAGATTTCCCCCCCCTTTATCAATTATCTTCAAAGTGGTGAGTTTTCAGTTCTCATCTTTTGTTACAGTACCCATTTTCTATTTTGGGGCTTTGCTTTCTGGCATACCTGATCCTGCTGCAGGCAGCTCAGCCACTTTCCCAGGAGGCTGAAGGGGTTCCATGGGGGGATGTTCCTAGGGTCTGGTGTCTTGTCTTCAAGGCTCTCCTTTCCCTAGGTCTTGCATTCCCCGCTTCCCTGTCACTCACTCCTTGTTTGCAAGGCTCATTTAGATCTATCCGAGGGCCCTAAGTTCACCCCAGAAAGAATAATAATTGCAGCGCTGAGCTCCGCGGCTTCCCTTTCATTCCCCACATAGCATTAGGGTGCTCACTGAAACCACAGCATTCATGGATCCTTGCCATATGCAAACATGCAATTAATACGCTCTTCACTTTCCCCTCTACTTCCCAAGCAAGAGGGGGGAAAAAAAGCACAAGTTGTGGTGTACATTCCCTTAGCACACGCACACGTGCATGTCTGCACCTCGCTCGAGTGCTCCAGTGTGGCTCGCACCTATCTGGACTTGGAGGTTACTGATGAAACTTGTCTGCTTGCAGGCAGACATTTAATTTAATGCAGTACCAGTTCTGTGCGGCTGCACGCAAAGCAACACGCAGAACGCAACTAATTTCCTCTTCCAGCTGCGGCAGCAGATTTACGAACACTCTGGTTTGACAGGTGTGTCCCCCTTCTCTGGTTTTAGCAGGGAGCTGTGAGAGGTCTGATCTCCTTGCTGGCTGCTCTCCCCGTCCCACTGCTGCTCACCGGCGGTGGGAGCAGGTGTGCTGGGTACCTGGCTGGGAGACGGCATCCAGGAGGAAGGATGAAATGGAGAGCAGCTGAAGCTGGCCGGAGGGAGAAGAGTGTGTGAGAGAGAATTTAAACCAGCCACTGGAAGGAAGTCAAAAGGGAGCCAGATTTCCCGGATGAGGCGGGGCTGTGGAGCAGAGGGCAGAGAAAGGCTCCAGCATCTGCAAGTCCTTCCTCGAAAGTTACCTTTAGCTAGAGGATGTTTTGCTGGATTCCTCCCCTCCTATCTTGACTTTTTCATGGGTTTTGAATTGTTCCCACAAAACCTAAATGAAGAAATCATGGCCCGCGTGTTGGATTTGTAACTACTTGTGATGGCACACACTGCCTGACTCCTAAGGGACTGTCTGGGGCTGCAGTGCCCCTTCTTTGAACTAGGTTGTAAGTCCCATTTCCATTCTCACCTTGTTCTCAGTGGGACTTCAGGAGCAGAGGGGACCTACAACGCAGCAGTTTCTCCCTCTGTCTGTGTTGCACGAAACAGTAAGAAAAAACCACCCCCAAGCAATAAACTGAGAGGTAACGGAATCCAGAGAATAGCTGGAGACAAATAAATGCAGGACTGCTATAAAGAGCTACTAAAGGGCCAAAGTATGGAGCCTGCATGCCTCCAGAAAGCCTTCGTGGCTAGGAAGACAGCTTGTGGCAGAAACCAGCTATTCTATCCATATGAACACCAAAGCTGGAAAAATAAACAGGACAAATGGTATCTTTTGCCAGACTTGAAGTAAAAGCTCTGCTGTGGTGGCAGTCCTAAAGAGCCAGGCTGACCCCCAAAGCAAGCAGCTCCAACAGCGTGAATCACTCCCATACCAGCTCTCCAGGCTGCAAATGACGGCAAATCCCAGACAGACGAGCCCTCTTGTAACAACGGAGCCTGCATGGAGCAAACCAAAAATCACCGACGTAGACAATTCTCCTCACATTCCTCAAGAAACACTCATCCTCGATGAGTTTGTGAAACCTCCTGGCTCGGTCTGGGGCAGAGGCGGGGGGGGGGGGGGGGGGGGAACCAAAAGCTTCAGCTTTGCAGGCTGCAAAATGGCCTGGATTGCTGTGCACATGTTCAAGCCCAGGGGCTGCTTCCCTTGTCTTGCATGTCTCGCTCAAAATGGTGCAGGGTGAAGGCAAAGCAAATGCAAAGTGGTACGAAGACACTTGGAGTTCTCTCTCTGTGGGCATAAAGGCAGGCAGTGGCAGCGAGACAAGGCAGGATGGAGCACAGGAGAGCGAGATCCCTTTCTTATGAGAACTGGGTTGATGATTCACTTCTCAGCACTGATAAAATGAGCTTGGTCATACATGTGCATTTGCAGTATCAAACGTCGTGAGGCCGGGAAGGCTTATCTGATGTCAGTTTGAGACTTGTTCAATCTAAACATACTTGGCTGCTGTTTCAGTCTCCTGCTGTGATCAAATTGCAAGTAAGTCTAAATATAAAATCAGAGAAAACAGGGCTGAAAAGGAATTTGAGCTATCATGTGATTCAGCCGCTGCCCCAAGGTTGCCTCCTGATCTGCCGTATCTATGTCCTAAGAGATGACTGCAGAACTTGGTTTTAAAGATGCTCCGGTGAAGGCAATGTTGCCGCTTCCCAGGCAGTCGTCTGTTACTGCTTGTCCCCTCCAGTGTGGCAATGGAGAGCAATTCTTGCCTTCCTATTTCCTGCAGCTCTTTGAGTGCCTAAAGGCTGTTGACGTGAGAGTCATCTCTTTAGACCAAAGAAGCCCAATTCCCTCAGTCCTTTTTTAGGGTTCACTTTTTCTCCAGTCGTTCCTACTGCCCTCCTATGGACTCAGCCCAGCTAGTCCCCATCTTGCTTGAGGGGTGGCACCTCAGATGAGCATGGTATTTTGGCTAACACCATATTCTGCACAGGTCGTCCGCAGAGCAGAAGGGGAACTTCACATCGTAAAGGTTTTGTAGGAGGATTCCTACATCTACATCCCAGCGTGACACTTGCCTTTTTCACAGCTGTGTGAGGCTGTTAACACTGTTCGAGTGTTGCAAGTGCTGTAGTTGCCAGGACTCTGCTGCAGCAGTGCTGCTCAGCCTGTCCTTTCCCCCCTCGCTGCGGGCACCCGCTGCCAGCTGCAGCAGCACGTCCGAGTGCTTCTGAATTGCGATCACCCCCTCCTCACTCCCATCAACACTTTCCCTGTTCCCAGGTCTCTTCTGGAGCAGAAAACTTCTTGCCTGCAGAAATACCTCTCCTTTTTGGCTCCAGAGGGTGAGCAGCGACACTCTGAACATAGAGGTAACATTTGCATTGCCTTTAATGGACCACACTCGTGTCTGACATGGGGAAAATGTCCGTTTCAAAGCTCTACACAAGTGCTAGGGATGGGGGTCTCTATCGGAGCTCTCCAGGACGGGACAGAGCAGCTTTGCAGTGCAATAGCAAACCAGGAGTTCTGTTGTAGTCCTTCCTTGCCTGCAGAGGTGCAGCAGCGACAGACAGGGTAGCTGCGTCTGGGCAGTTATGTTCAGTACTGAAAGTATTAAATAGAAGCAGGGTCTCAGAGCAGGAAATTTCATTTTTTCTGAGATATTTTAATCTTCTGAATGGACCTCACAATCCCTGTCTGAAAGTGCCAAAGCATTTTTCCTTCAGAGCGCAAACAAGTAAGTGAGGTTTACTTTGCTTGACCTTTTCTGATGACACTGCCACCCATGCTGTGCAAACAGTCACTGGAGCTGACACCATCTCAGCTTCCCCGGCCTGGCGCTGAGGATAAATACAGCGTGTGTCCTGAGAAGAGTCTTCCTTGTGTTAACTTGGGCGAGGCACTGAGCCGGAAACTCTTGGTTTCGCCGGTGAGTCCTCGCAGTTAGGGAAGCGATGTCCGTGTTTGGTTAGCAGCGGGAGGTGAAGCTGCCCCTGTCGTGGCTCTGCCCGTGCTCCGTGACCCTGGGCTGTCACGCCACTGCTATTGCAGGGCTCGGTCCTTGTACCCCTCGCAGCCGAGAACCCTGCTGACTGGGACGTTTAAAGGAAAGATGTCTTTCCCCTTGCTTGGAGATAGAGTTTTGCTTCTTGCTGAAGGGTCTGGACGTATTTCTTCTCCCCATCTTACGGTGGCAAAGGTTTCTGTGTTCCCCCCTTTAAACCCACTGGCACCCGCACTGACAAAGAGGTTTCTTTACCATTAAGGAAGGAGGAACAGCATTATTTTCTCAGCACAACTCCATCCTGGCTGAATTTATGTCTCTGACCTTTTACCCAAAGGCTCTTTACACTTGACTGAAACGTAAGGTAAAAGTAAATGTAACTGAAAGAGCCCATTGTGTGTGCAAGTATAAAGGCTTTTGTGTGCAGAAGGTAGCACGCGGCTGCTTGTGCAACGAGTAGCCAAGGAGCACCTCGGTTTGTGCTGTTAGTCCTGAGACCCGTGGGGAGTGTGGAGCGAGAGCCTGGATGGACAGAAACCCAGCGCAGGCTCCAGCCAGCCTCAGATCCGCACTTCTCCACCAGGACCCTCGCTGCTGGCAACTTCCAGCCAGCTTTCTTCCAGGAGAGGTGCACCGCTGACTTTGGGTTTTTTCTCCATATTCCTGTGACCAAGCAAGCCCCTGCGGGGGACTGGGCCTCCAGCCCCTTCTCTGAGGAGCCACGAAAGCAGGGACAGATTAATAAAACGTCAGGGCTTCTTCAACGGGATTATTATAAGTGGTTTTCCTGAGTGTTGGTTGGAGCAAGGATCAGAGAGGACGGGGATCCATAATCCTATTTATCTGAAGCCATATAATCTTCCTGAAGCTCTTTAATGGTGCCCAACTCTTTAATTACAGACCAGCCGCACGGGCTGCCGCAGCCAGGCCTACCTGCGAGCCCGCTTGCGGAGAGCCGGGGCGAGGAGATCTCCCTGCCGGCTTGCGGCTCCCCTTGGGGCACTTGACCCCTCGGAAGACCCGTTTTTTGGGGCTCTGCTCCCCGAGGAGTGCAAGGGCCGGGGCGGGAGGCAGGGGAGGGGGGGCTTCCACCGCCTTTCTGCCGGCGGGGACGTTTTTTCTTCACTTCATCCAACCGAAATCGGGGACCAGCGTCCCCCCCGGGCCCCCTCCGCCAGCCCCCGGGGTGTGGGGGGGGGGGGACGGGACGGGACGGGACACACACGGACACCCCCCGGGCAGCCCCCGGGCTCGCCCTCCCCGGCGGACCGAGGGCTCCTCCGCGCTGCCTTAAGGGGGTGTCGGCGAGGGGAAAGTCCCGCCCCGCCGGCTGCCGGTGCGCGGGCGGGGGCGGGCGGCGGCCGCCCCCTCGGCGGCGGGGCACTGACAGCTGCCCCGAGCGGGCACCCGCCGCCGCCCCCGCCGCCGCCGCCGCCGCCGCCGCCGCCGCCGCCGCTCTCCCGTCCCCGGCAGGCGGCTCGCTCCCCGCCGCGGCCCACCGCCGCCGCCCCATGGCCCCCCCCCCCCTCCCGCCACCACCGCCACCACCGCCGCCGCCGCCGCCGCCGGGGGGCGGGCGGGAGCGTACCGCCGCAGTGAGCCCGGCCGGCGGAACGCGGGGGGCGGCCGAGCCCCCGCGCCGCGGGCACCATGGACAGTATCCTGGAGCCCTTCCCCGCCGAGCGGCTTTTCCCCGCCGCCGGCGCCGGCTTCCTCGACCTCGGCGACTTCAGCGAGGCGGACTTCCTCAGCAATGTGGTAAGGGACCGCCGGCGGCAACCCACCTCCCACCCCCCCACACACCCGGAGCGGGCGGCCGCAGACCCGGCAGAGGGGACGGGACCCGCCGGCGGGGCTCGCCGCGGCCCCGGGGTCCTGCCCCCGAGCGCGGAGGTGCCCCGGGGGGGGGGGGTGCAGGTAGCCGGCCGCCCCGGGGGGGGGGTGTGCAGGTAGCCGGGTGCCCCGGGGTTGGGGGGGGGGGGGTGCAGGTAGCCGGGTGCCCCTCGCCGCACACGGCCAGCGCCCCCCGGGACCGGCCCCGCCGCCCGCGGGCGTCCGGCACCCCGAGGAGATCCCCGGCTGGGGAACGGCAGGGTTTTGTTGGGTTTTTTTCTTACAATGCGCTTTTTTGAGACTCGTGGCTGGGGGAGAAGCGTGCGGTCCCGAGCGGGGAGCGCACAACCTGCCGCGGCTCCGCTGGGCTCGGGCAGCACCGGCGGCACGGCCGGGTGCCGTCGGGAGACCTTTGGGCTCCGCACCTCCGCTCTCCTTTGCTGGTAACTTTTCCTCGGAGCGGCATTTGGGAGACGAAGCGTCTCCCGCTTGGCGTCAAGACTGGGCTGATTTACTTTGGAGAGAAGGGTGAGGGGGAAGAGCGACTTGGGAGGAAAACGCGTTGCCAGTCCCAAGAAACCAAAGGGGCATTGTTCACCTCTAGGGAAACTGCCCAGCCGCTCCGAGGAGTCATGCGAGTCGCCAGTCCAGCAGCTACTCCCTGAGCAAGCGAGCACAGGCTCTTCGCTGTCCTGCCCCAAGCTTTCGGTGGGAGTTTGTGCTGCGAATCCTGCAGCCCCTCTGCCAGGGAGGACCCGGCCCTGAGGCAGAAGGGCCCCCCCACCTCGGAGGTGCTTTGGGCTGAGGGTGAGGGCATCATCCCACGCCGGGCAGCGGAGCGCAGCCTGCACTCGGGGCTCCACCGGCCTCCGAGCAGCTGCAGCCGTGGGACGGTGTGCCTGCCCCGGACAGAGAGATTTTCACCACGGCTTGTTACTCCCCTGTCGCAATACGGGCACCTCCCGCGTTCCCACTGTTAGCACTGTGAGCGTCTCTGAGGGCTACCCTTGCAACGGGAGCAGGGGAGATGCCAGCACCGTGACACAGAAGCAGGGGACAGGGAGAGGAGGGCTGTAGCCGTTAAACACCTGATGAATCCACTTCTGCTTTGCTACACAAAAGGTAACTAAAGCCTTTTATGCTGCCTCCCTTGTGGAGGAGAGAGTAAAGATGCAGAATTTGCATAAATGTTAAGCGCACTACACTTGGTGTGTGGAGACACAGCGGGTCTGGGAAAGAGATTATGCAGGCAGCCCCATCTCTCAGAAATCGCACCAGCTTCTAATTTCTGAGATACCGCTGTGCCTCAAGGACCGACTCCGGTCGGGCTCTGCGGGAGGCAGCACGGTCCCGCTGTGTTCAGGCAGACCTTCCAATGGCACGTCACCCCAAGACGGAGCGCTCGCTCGCACCGCGAGGCCTTGCCTGCTTGTATCTGAGAGACCTGTTGTCAGGAGCCTTGTGCTTTCCGTAATTTCATATATATGCACTGTGGATGAAGCTATGCTGATACGAAGTGCTTTTTGCCAGGACCGTTTATTCCCTCACCGAAGTGAAAACGGTATGTATTGGCACCAGCCCTTTTACCTAGGTGCAACATGGGCTGCAGTCAGAAGTCGGGGAACCCCTGATCGATATAGGCGGTACCTCTTTATAGCTTAAATACATCCCCTGCCTGCAAGCAGACCCTGTGAAAAGAAGCTTTTGTGTAAGAGTGCCATCTGGTGCCACCTGCCAGGACAGTGTGTTTCAAGTGTGCGGTGGCCATGTGCAGGCTGGCTCTGTCCTGCCTCATTTAAATGGCCTTTCTGCTTGGAGAGCTGCTTCTGGAAGTAGCCTACCCTTGCCTTCACGTTAAGTAGGTTGCAGTGACTCAGGCAACGTTTTGCTCAACTTACAAGTAGAAAGGATTTTAATTTTTTTTGTGGTTTTTTTTTTTTTTTTTTTTTATCCCAACTGCCAGCACTGCAAACTTCTGCTGGAGTATGAGAGTCAAGCTGATACCTTCTCTTGCTGCAGATGATAAACATAAGAGATTCTGTAGCCGCTTCTCGCCTACCAAATCTGTTGGTGATACAAGAGCCAGAACATAATACATCACCCTCTTTGTTCTCACTCTGCATGACAATATGGGGGGAAGGAATACACTTACATTTTCTTACTAAATCCAGCAAATCTCCTGGGATCTTGAGATGTGTTGAGAAGTTCTTCTGACATAGAACTGTGCAAAGCATCACCGTGCACAATAGCTCACAAAGTTGCCAGTGCCTTTGCTTCAAAGATGGCAAACTTTTCCAGATATTGTTCAGCAAGCATTTTTCTTAGAGCAGGCCAGGAATTTTGGCCACAAAATGCCAGTATGAAACTTTTTGTGAGGATGATTTCTTCTATTCAGAAAGGAAGCGGAAAGAAAAGATGGATGAACCTTACTGCAGAGGCTGTGCTCCTTTGGGGCAAGAATTACACTTCTCTGAGCTACTCTCCTTTCCTGAACCTTGGCACTTCTAATGAGTCATCTTGGTCTTTAAAAAATGGTTCTCTGTGTTGTTCATCTAAGGTTGTGACAAAAGTAATGAAGGCACGTCTGTAGATGCATCCTTGAAAAGGTCTGTGTGCTTGAAACAGCAAAAAAAATATTAATTTGAATTAAGTGGGGGGGGCTGCCATTCAGAGGGGCCTAGCCAGGTTGGAGGAATGGGTCGACAGAAACCTCTTGAAATTCAGCAAGGACAAATACCAGCTCCTGCCCCTGGGATGGATGGACTGACCCAGCAGGAGTCATGGGGCAGTGCTGTGCCCCGGCAGCAAAGGCAGCTAGCAGCTAGCAACAGGAGGGCAGTGGTAGATAGGCAGAGGGAAGTGATTATCCCCCTTTTCTTGACAATCATAAAACTGTGTCTGAAATACAATGTCCAGTTTTGGACTGCCTGGTGCCAGAAAGACATTGATAAAACTGAGTGCGTGGAGGGGATGGTCACCAGCATAGCTGGGGACTGAAGAACTTCTCCTCTGAGGAGAGGCTGAGGGAGCTGGGCTTGCTCGGCTGGAGGAGAGGCGTCTCCGGGAGGACCTTGCAGCAGCCTGCCTGCACTGGTGAGGAAGTTACTGAGAAGACGGAGCCAGGCTCTTTCCATAAGTGCATGGCAGGAGGATGAGTCGTCATAAATTGGAACGGGGAAGGTTTAGACTGGGTATAAGGAAACAATTTCTCACACTGAGGAGAATTAGGAGTGGATGAGGCTGCCCAGAGACACTGTGGAAGCTCTGTCCTTGGAGGTTTTCAAGACCTATCTGGACAAAGCCCTGAGCAACCTGTATTTGGTGTTGGCCCTGCTCTGAGCAGGAGGTCAGATTAGAGACCTCCTGAGCTCCCACTCAAGCTGCATGAGTCTGTGATTATATGATGGGTTTTGGTGGGGGGAGGTTTAAATCGTAAGGACAGTAGTGTCTGCTCGGTACTTGGAGGGGAAATCTCCAAGGGACACAAAATGCTTCTTTTTACTTCACTTAGCAGAAGTGTAACCAGACTTACATACGATGACTACTAACAGCATTATCAGTCTCCTTTGGCTCAGGAGGCCACCTACTGCTCTTGAACTTAGGCAACTTTGCTCATCTTTTTCTGCCAGAAGGACCTATCACAAATGAAGCTGATCCTTCATGCAGTGCCTGCTTATCAATTTCACCTGTCATCATTTCTGGTCATTCCTGTGAGCACCCATCTATTCACTTACGGTCTATTACAGCTGCACTCAGAGAGCTCTTACCTTCTCTCTCAGCTCTTATCAGTGCTGTGAAACTCTTCAAAAGCCTTATCTTTTGAGTCAGATTCACCACTGTGCTTCACTGGGTTTGTGACGCTCTGGTGTCAGAATGAAGCCAGAATAAACCAGCCAAACAGGAGTCATGTGTTTCTTTTTAACCCAGTACGCCAGTGGGTTTGTTTCTTCCCTATGTTTCTGCGTTTTATAGTATGAAAAATACCTTCAAAGATTATTTTGGATGTTCATGTAAACACAGCTCTATTTTGACTCTATGTTTTTCAAAGCATATTCTTTACCTCCTTCTAAAAGAGAGACATCAAGGCAAAAAAAATAGCCTACATGCTAGTCGAGGTCTCCACTGTTAGAAGTTGCAAAATGGCAATTCGGGCTGTCTCAGTAGTGCTAACCCTTTGGGGAATGCACAGTAACGCGCTCTTTTACTGTGATCCTATATGCCTGGGCAATGTGACAAGTGGCATCTTCTGGAGCCTACTGAGGGACAGCAGAGAAGAACGGCTTGTCTCTGTGGATTGCTCCTTGAGTGCAAACTGCATTTTGTGCCTACCGTGTGCTCTTTTCTTTAATATTGTCCTGGCCCACAGAAAGGAGAAGAGTAGCAGGACTGAGCAGGCTGAGGGCGGTGCTGGTGCAACTCATAAGGACAGCTTCCCCTAAAGATAAGGAGAGGCTATTTACCATGGTTGATTGTTGCTCTTGCAAGAAGCCTGTACACACTTCTATTCCTCTTACGCCTGCTACAGAAACATAAATAGCACTTAAGTGGTGCTTAGGTCTTGGACCGATCTTTGGTCTGAGTGAGTTTCATGCTGTGTAAGAGCCCTCTCACCATCTGTGCCCACAGTGAGGACGAAGAGCTCAGGCAGATTTGGTCATCCACTTCTCATCCCTTCCAGTTGCTAGACGGGGGAGGTCTGCTGTAATGGGAGCCTGGCTCTCTGGGACTGATGGTAGTCCCTCAGGGGGACACGTGCAGCAAGCATTTTGGCCCTTTATTCCCACGCCTGGTAAAATTTGGTCAGTGACACATCCCTGGTTAGTCAGCCAAGTACTGGCTAAGGCAAGACTTTTTTCTTTAAATTTTGCTTGGAACTTGCCAGTCAGAGACTCTTGTGGGATCTGGAACACAAATACAGAGAGACCTGGTGGGGCCATCAGATCTGGCCTGATGGAAATTAATCCTAAAACAATAGTTCCCAGATTTTCCTATTTCCTTAGTCTCTTTGGATCCATCTCTTGGTTCCTCCACTTCATGTCCATGCTGCTCCTTACTGGCTCATAGCAGGACTTACACCTGCAGAAGTTCTAGCAGCAGGATGAAGCCAGAGCTGAACTCGGAAGTTCATGGGTCTCTGAGCCTACAGCATCATCACCGCAGTGTCATCACCAGGAAACATATTTCCATTTTGGTAGCGAAGAGGGGGAGAGACTTGAACTTCCTTTGGAAGACTCTAGGCCAATCCTTTCTCCACAGAGACTGGTTATCATTCGTGTGTCCCTCCTAGGTGCCAAGAAAATGATGAACATTTGGGATACTCTTCCTAAATAAAAACGTTCATCTGTTGGACAACTGCCTGCATGTGCTGGGGATCCAATGGCCTAAATGCTCATCTCAGACCAAGTGGGAGAACCCTTTAACTGCGCTGGTAGGTCAGAGCTAGGAAAGAGGTTGCAACTCTGAGCAGGAAGACGTGTCCAAAACAGGGTTAAACAGTGGAGACAGCCATCATCTTGGTGGGGAGAAGCAGGAAGGACTTTGGTGAAGTGCTTGCAGAGTAAACAAAGGGAGGGTTTGGCAGGAGGTGGGAGCACATCTGTGCATACAGTCTGCTCCCACTGAAGGAGGGTGTCAGCAGCACCAGCTGGGAGATGCTGGAGTCATGTACAGCTCCAGCCATGTCTGCCAGGTGATTCCCATCCCCTCTGGCATAAGACTGTCATTCAGTGCCACCACCACTTTCAGAGAGGAGGAAACCTGAGGTCTCGTTTATACAGATGAGACTGTAGAAAGCCTCTGAGACTGGCCCATTAGACCTCCTCCTGATACTAGTATGAGTGCCTAAGCATGGTGGCTTCTGAATCCCATGACAAGTGTTGGGTTCGTTGATGCAAAGTGCCTTCTGCTGCCCAGGAGCCCATCTGGTGCTGCACTGGTCCCATCCCATGCTGTATTGGTCTCATTCATCACAGTGCTGGTCTCATCCAGCACTGCACTGGTCTCATCCAGCGCTGTGCTGGTCCCATCTGGCGCTGCGCTGGTCTTGCTGCAGCCTGGAATGGAGCTGTCTCTGGTAGAGAGGGATATGTGGAAAGAAGAGCATTTTCTGAAGCAGCCCCTTAAAGGGAAATTTAGAAGTAGGGATTTCATAGCCACAGGTGCAGCCCTGCTATTCAAAATACAGCCAGGCTGACACCTCTGTGATGTACTCCTGTGTTTCCTCTCAGAAAGTCTATTCCTGCGCTTGCTCCTTTTTTTCTCAGCACTTCCCTGTAGGTTTTAAGACTGTAGTATTTAATTAGCATTTAGTATATTACTTATTTACTATTTAAAGAATTCTCAGTGTTAAGTGAATGAAAACGCTTAATTCTCTGGGGTTGTCTTTGTGACAGCTGCACGGCAGGTCCTCTTCTCATAGCCACAGGTAGGATTGTGCTTGAAATGAACATTTGATTCTCAGGACTGACTTGTACCAGTGCATTTCAAGGAAGGGATGAGTCAACCGACTAAAGCCTGTGCATCCTTGTCCTGTCGTGGACAGTCCACTGCAGGAAATGTGCTGGTTCCCAAAAGCCAGTCGGTGACTCTCCTTGCTGCAGAGTTACCGGGGAAGAGGTGGGGCACCAGGGATGAAGCGGACCATTACAGCTCAACTAGGAAATGGCCAAGAGCTGTCTCTTGACCTGATTTGGCTGGCAGGTTCCCCAGGAAAATCCCAGGTCTGTGCTGCAAGGTCAGGTGCAGTCACCTATGCTTCACATGCAACCTTGTGGCCAGCATTGTTCTTCTTCAGGAGAGGTGTCTGTTAGAGGAGCCAAGTGTGTTAGTCCTCACTTCCAGGCCAATCTCAGTCCTGGGCTTACTACATCCCACCAATCCCAGCTTTCTGCTGGGGACTGTATTTATCCTCCTTTACTCACCTGAACTGCTGGGACTTCACGTCTCCACATGGGAGATGAGAGCAACAGTGGAACCAAAGCCGTGTTTCTTGGCTGACCCCCATGCTGGCACCGTGGCTGTCCTGCTGTAGCAGGTGACTTCTGCGTGTGCAACTTGAATGTGGTTTGGTATCCTCTGGCTGAAATCATCGATCCTGTTTTCAGGCTGGCAATAGGACGGGGTGGATGCTTGCATGGAGCCCTTTTCTTACTCTTTCCTGTCTTTGAAACTCAACGTAAGTTGTTAGGTGTTTTCTTGGGTTGGTTACCTGCATGTTTTGCATCGCTCCTCAGAGCAGAAATAGCTGAAAGGTTGTGAAGAGCCGAGGGCATGGCCAGAGCATCAGGGGACTGCAGGTAGCATGCTGAAAGGCAGGTTGTGTCTTTCAACCCAGTTGCTCCCCACATGTCTGTCATACAGCGTTTACATCTTTCTAACTTATTCCCAGCTGCTCAAGAAAATTTTTTTTGCTTCTCTTTCCTGTAGGGTCACATCATTTAAGGTTTTCCTTTCCTGTAGTCTCCTGAGCCGACCTGAACACCCCAGCCTTCCCCTCTCAACCACCACTTTCTGACTTCTTTACCCACCTTCTCTTCTCTTTCTTGGCATCTCTCCTTTTACTCCTATTTTCTTAAATGTCTCCAGGGCTGTCTGCCTTTGAAATCATGTGGAGGTGCTCTGTTCTGGTCAGTGTCCAAGTGATAGATGCTTGACACTGATCTTGACACATTGTTCAGCCAGAACAAGGTCTCGTGAAGGTTGGATCTGCAGATAGCCACTCTTTCACTTCCTTTCTCTTTCTATTTTATCTTCTCACTTTCTAAGATTGAAAATAATTCCTCATACAGGATGGAAGCAATGTGCATGGCTATTATCCCTGAAACTAGTATGTAATTTAAACCAGAGCTGGGGTAATTAGTACGATCTTTAGGGCTCAAAGGTGATGCCTTATATGAGGTCATTCATTACTATCACTGTCCAGCCTGTTCCAGAGGAAACTCACCCCTGACTACCTCAGCAAAGTTGCTTTTGGCTTCTTTACACTGTGACTTTGTCTTGATTAGGAAAAATGTTCATTTAGGTCAGTCTGGCTGACCCGATTAGCTAAGCCTGCTCAAAACACAGTTAACATTTTTCCTAGAATAGATGCAACGTAATGCGTTCAGCTCAGCGATCTGTGTCAGGAGTTCCCCTGCAACAGGAATGTCAGGGCTCCCTTGGGAGGAACCTGGCAGCTGAGGCTGAAGGAGAAATACAACTTGGGCCTGACACCAAGCACGTTCCACAGGAGGGAGCTGGATACAACATTGGTTTTGGACACTCATATTGGATTGTCAGCATCCCTCCTGCAGGTGAGCTTCCTTAGACCGATGCCCAAAGAACTTCTCCCGTGCTGAGCTCCCTACCACAGTGTCATGGGGGCACTGGCTTCTCCTCCCAATGCCATGGCATGTCCAGGTGGGAGCACTGCAGCTCAAGAATAACACATCTTTGCTGGCCGAGGCGCAGGGGGTCTACCTTGTGAACCTGCTCTTGGCTCTGCAGTATTTGCAGCCCTCCCTCTCTTGGGAGGAGAGCTTTTCCCTTCAGAAGGGGTAGCTGAGGCAGAGGGAGACCAGGCTGGAGAAGAGGACCCAGGTCCAGAGCTTCGAGAGTTAATTGTTGCATGTCAGAGCAGCTTGATGTTAAATGAGTCCCGTAAATTCATGACAGTTGAAGGAAGGAGCTGGGCAGGTGTTTTTGGCTGAGCTCACTGCTGCCCCGGGGGGAGGGACTGCAAGCCAGGCAGCTCAGGGAGGAGGAAACCAGCTCTGACATTGGTAAAGACTGTTGATGGAAGGTTTCTTTCAAAGCCTTTTCAGTCTGTCGATCTGAGAGCTCTTTGCCCAGGGAGTGCTGGAAATCTGGCTCTTCTTTCCAAGCAAATGTGGCAGACTGTAAGAGTTGATGAGGTGCCGTTGAGCCACAAATATTGAATTGCCAATTGAATGATGCTGGGTTTGTTTTTGTTGTGTTTTTTCTCTCCTTATGGACAGTGGTGCAGTGAGGTTGTTGGGAATGGGAGAACTGTATTTTAGTCCCAGCTCTGCCAGTTACTTAGTGTGCCATCCTCAGGGTGTCACTTGCAGCAACGCAGCTTTTGCTCACTATAAAACAGTGCACATCCTTATTCTTACCAACATGTGGCAGTGCCATCAATGGGTGAAGCAGATTAACGAAAAGTTAGACTGGGGTGGGGGTTTGCTAGGAGATATCTGCCAGGAAAGGTCCAGAAGAGCTATAGCTATTACTTTGCTTCCCTGGTTAGAGTCTCTTTGCATGACTTTGCAGCTATGCATGATATTTGCAACATTTTCAGTTTGGCAGGTCCATCCTCCACTGATGTCCCAGCTATCCTTCACCCCTCTCCTGCTCCTTATCCCTGGGGACTGCACATGTCTGATTCTGACCTCATACTTCAAGCTAATCGAGAGTAATTTTTCTGTCAGCCTGAATGACTGCATTGGTCAGCATCAGGATTTAAACTAAAGTACTTGGCCCATGCTGTTGCTGGCCTGACCTCTTCGGGCCTTACTGAAAACCAAACAATTTGTGCTTTATAAATCCAGTGAATGGGCTGTACTCATACCTCATCCTCCACTGCACAACCAGATCCTGGCTCAGTTGCAAAACCTAACTTCTCCCCGGGTTTGGCGCAACTTGCTGAGAGCACCCCATTACATTTCTGCCTGAAATTGCTGCGTGGTCAGGACTGTGCTGAGTTCCCAGTCTCATCTCATTTGTATCTGAGAAGGAGGTAACAAGCTGAAAGTACCAGAGTGCCATTGCTTTATCAGTCCCCTAGCAGGACATTCAAGGCCCATGGCAGTCCCTCCTGCTGCTCAGCACATGGTTTTGTGTTTTCCCTTTCTCTTTGGAGGTGCCTTTTCCCCACAGTAAGTCTGCCTGACCTGTTGTAAAGTCAGGATTGCCATCCTCCACTGGGAAGAGTGATGCAAAGGTTGCTTTCCCATTCTCCAACAATTCTCCTGCTCTTCAGGATTTGTTAAATGTAGTTGGCAGCCGTCCAGCAGCTGGATTAGCATTAAATAATGAGCAAATGGCCTGCAGCCCTTTTTCAGACCTGGCAAAACACACACCTTTCATTCTTTTCTTACATGTCTTTGAGCCCTGTTTTTATCACACTGGGAGAGAGCTGACTACCAGATGCTGCTCTGGTCAATGCTGGGGACAGAACAGAGGGTGCTGCACTCCTTTCTTTGTTGCTAATTAGTACCAGGGTGGTAGCTAGAGGCTGCTAGCTGTGAGAGCAAAACTGTTTTCTCCCTCCTCTTGTAACTGCAGCCATGGCGAGCAGTCAGTGGCAGCTGTAAGCAGCTGGGGTGAGCTGCAGCAGAGCAGGAGCAATGCTCATTTCTTAATTTTCCTGCATGCTCCAGGCTCCAGGGGAGCAGCCCTGGCAACCTCTTCATTTGTAGTCAGGGGCTGAAGTCCCAGGTGAGATGAAGGCACACATTACTATGTCAACCCCAGCAGCTATGCACTGTGTTGAGGTCACCCAGCAGCCTTGATATCTACAAGTAAGTGTCAGAGACCCATGTCCAGACCAGTGCCCCATCCACTGGTCTCAGATGCCTTTCTGATATTTGATGAAATTGGATTATGTAGAGTTGCCAGAGGATTTATTTATTTATTCTGGGAAAGGGAAGAGGGAAGGAGGCCAGCAGGGATGGAGAATAGGGAAAGAAAGAGGGAAGAAAAAGCAAAGACAAGAGAGAGGTAGCTATGCAGTTAGCATTCCTGAGCCATCTGGACCTGTTGGCATGGCCCCAGCTGGACGGGCTCACAGGTTTATCCACAGCATGATGTAATCTCCATCGTCCAGCATTTGATTTTTTTCCTTTTGCTGGATGGCCTCGTATCTGGTGCAAGTCTGGAGCGGGCATTTTGATTTCCTGTTGCTATTTGTGGACTTTTCCTGGCCGATCCTCAAGAGCAGCTCGGGCGGTTTGCATTCCTCAAGCTGAAGAAGCAATGCCACCCCGTCAGTGCAGAGTGGAGGCCAGCCATGGCCAGCCTGCGGGCCAGGGAGGGGCAGCCCCGCATGGGGAACCAGCTGTGGTTTGCACTGTGCCACAGCTGGAGAAGGTGACACCTCTGCCTGGTGCTTGGACCACTGCAGCTGAGCTCAGGGGTCAGCTCAACCTTCAATGGCTGCTTGTGGGCTTCCCTGGCCTGCTGGGTCTTGCAGCAGAATGGGAGGAAGGAGAATTTTATTTGGCCCAAGACCTGTTCCTCCCTTTGGTAGATGTGAATAAAAAGCAACCAATGATCTTAGTCCCTCTCCTTCTCTAACACCAGCACTGGGGAGCACCAAGGCTCCCAGCTGCCCTGTGAAGCAGGTGGGCTTCCCAGCACATGGGAAAGGGAGCTGGGGAGGACGTGGTCCAACGCCACCAAGTGCCCACCCTTGCTAGGGGAAGGCCTGTGATCTGCTTCCTTCCATCACTCAGTGCCATTTGCAGGAGGCAATGCAGTCTAATGGGAAGGGTTCAGACTTGCATTCCATCCATGGTCTGTGGGAGACAACCATGCCTCACCAAGACCAGCCATCTCTTTTTAATTCAGTCCTTCCCAGCACATGAAATGAAGAAGGTTTGCACGTCCACCTCCGTAAAAGCACACTGTTTGATTGTCTTTAAGTTACAGGAGCCACACAGGAGCAAAGAGGTCTTCTTCACTACCTCAATTCAATGAATGGAGAGGGAAACAGCAGAGCCACAGGTCTCCTCCTGCCTTCTGAAACAGAGCAACTCCCACCCTCCCACAGGGCTGGAAAGGTCTGAGATGCCCAGAGATGCCCATGAAGATGGGATTTCTCTACAGCATACCACTGCTGCAAGCAAACCTCAAACCCAGCGATACAGCCTGCTTCAGAGTATGCCATTCTCCGCTCTGACTCAAGAGATGTGGGTAGCTGTGTGATGAGCCATTAGGCAACAGTTTGACATAAGCACACAGTACTCCCTCCCTCACGATGCCTCATCCTCACCATCCTCACCCACATGCCTTGCTTAGCTTTGTTTCCTCCAGTGGCTTGGGAACAGGGAAGTTGAGTGCAGTGACACCCCCAGAGAGCAAAATTTCGTCCAGCAGAGAATCCTATGGCCTGGTTCAGAAGTTGTCCTGGTTGCACCCGGAGGGAGCAAGGCTCTGCTTTCACAATACCCGAGGGATGGCGTGTCCACCAGGGATGGACTCACTGGAACCACAGAGCTGAGCTTTTCCACCCGACTCAGCTCTGCTGGGAGAGAGTGTAGCTGAGGAAAACGATGGCCTCTTTATAAGCCGACTGGCAAAACTCTTGCATCTCTCCTGGGAGCGGGCCAGGGATTCTGAGTCACTGCTTAAGTGGGTTGCAGCCAAGGTAGTCTTACCCAAGACATTAAGTGAGAGAGGAGAGATCCACCCAGGAGTGCCAGCAGAAAGAGAAATAGTCATGACCATAATTAATAATAATATAACGATGAAAAGATTCAGAAACGCACTGCCCACTCCAAAAATAAAGTTTGAGGACAATTCAAGTGCTGTAAAGAAAAGAGAAGAGAGGAAAGAGTGGAGAAAGACCGCCAAAGCCTGCATGTCAGCTGCAACGCAAGGAGTCCCGTCCAGCTGGCCTGGGTTCAGAGAGCTCCTATTGTCCAACAGCATTTCCAAGACACCATTCAAAAGTTTCAGAAAATGAACCCAAGATGCAGGGTGAGATTTATCACACAATAAAGGCAAGCCAGATGTGTGCACCCTTTCGGAGAGAGGAGGTGGGAGGAAGGCAATGGAGGAGTGAAGCAGGGGAGAATCAGGCAGCAGAGGCATGAGGGAGGAGGGTGACATGAGAAGGGCTGGTGCTCTGAGCATCCAGGCAGGAACAGGGGCTGGGTGCCTCTGTGCTGGGACACACTGGGCACTTATGAAGGCTCTCATGTATACAGAGAACTCCATACTTAGGAAAATTCACTTGGCATCAGGATTAAGGGACAGAAGATCTCACTGGTGCTTTTTCTCTTTTGTTGCACATAAAACCGTGATGGATACTAAGAGGTTATTGTTGCTTCTGGTCCTGGATTTTACACCTGCATAATAAGGCCATGTCTGAAAGGATGCCCAGAAGCCAAACCACTGTAGATTTTATCTCAATTTTCTAGGGCTCGCACAGCCTTCATTATTGCTTTGCAGCACCGGCCACCATGGCAGGGCTGTAACTTCTTTTGCCACAGCAATCACTCACTTCCACCTGTGATTTGATTATGTTAAAATCTAGCAATTAATTATACAGAAAGATAATTTAATCTTTGAATCTGCCGCTAATGTGGAGTTGCGTGACTACAACCTGCCATCATTAAATAAGTCCTCAAGTTCTCCCTGCCTGCAATGAGACCAGTGCTGTTTCTGCTGTCTGCAGAATAAGCCGGTAGGGTGGCCATGCCATACCATGCTCCACAGATTAAAAGGTGACTTGGTTTTGTTCTCAGGAAGACCTCTGGTAGTAAGGACCTGTCCATCTAAGAGCAAAAGGCCTGAGAAAACACTTTGGAGGCTTAAGCTAGAGAGTACCTCTTTGCAATGACTCATATGTTTGGTGACTGTAGTTAGCTTCTACAACAGGTTTTTTTAGAAAGGGGTGGATTTATCTGAAGGCTTTAAACTGAGATGAGATGTTTCTTTCTGTGAAGCTCAGTTGCAGATGATGAGTTTGAAGCGGGAGGCATGAATATAGCTCCTGCACTCAGCTATGTAAGGAACCATATTTGATTACCAGACTGGTTCCTCCAGGCCCTAAAACCCATGAAGCCATCCATCATCTCCTTGTGCCGCTCCAGGGGTGTCCAAAGAACAGATTCCCAAATCCACCGGTCTCTGCAGACACCACTGCAATGCTGGGGTGCAGATGCCTGCTTGATCTCAGACACAGGAGCTTTCAGGGCAGGTTTTCAGGGCATAATAGGATTCCTGTCTTCAAAGGAACATGGGATCTTTTCTTCCCAGAAGCCTCTGACTTTACTTGAGCACACGATCCCAGGCATCTTCACATTTCTACTTCTTTACACCAGCTACAGGGTACTCGGCTGCTGGGCCTTGTCATGGAGAAGTCTGGCTTTGAGAGAGGGTAGCTGAAGAGCCAGGCATTGGGAAAGGATTTTCACAGGCTGCCTTTCTCCTTCAGCCTTGGTTTTCATCCCACGGCTGAAGTAACTACATTGTCTCTGACCAGTCAGATCTCGATCCTCGATCCTCGTCATTGGAAACAGAGGGCTTTGACCCCTCATTCACCAACATCACACGTTCGTTCTCCCCCAGGATGGTGTTAATCCCATAGTGACAAATGGTCTGAGAGGTGTTACTGCCCTTCGGGCTAGGAAGGATTTCCCCATTCTCCAGAGACTCTGGTTTCTGCAGTGCCACCGCTGAGGTGAAAATGATACCCTCAGCATTGGAGCTGAAGTTTAATTTCCTATCTGCTGCTCAGGGCACAGATTTTCCACTGGGTTATTGGCAGCATGTCAGAAATCTGCATTCCAAGCTGAATTGCTTTGAAAACAGTCCTGGTGCGGAACCCCATTCAGTCTGCTGGTTGCAAAACCCAGCTCTTGCCCAGCCTGGCCACTGAAGAGAGTCCCAGCTCTTGCTCTCTCAAGATTTTGGGTGAAGATACTTGAATCACAAATCAGCTGGTCCAGACTTAGTTGCTCTGTAATTGCCCTTTACAAAGGCCCAAGGAATGAAAGCCACCAGTAATGTTTGGTATTAGCTGCATGCCTCAGCTTTTGGACTTGAACAGAGTACAGCTATCTTCCTCTTCCAAGGCCTGCTTTTCTTTATGGGTCTCCAGGGACCTGCCAGGGGACAAAATGTGAATTATCTCTGATTTTGCTCTCTGAGCACTAAAGAGAAACAGTTTCAATGAGACAAATGAAGCTGATTGTAAAGATAATACAGACCTTTCCTCCTTCTCTGGTTATCTCCCAAAGCAGATTTCCTCTATCTCCCAGGGTGCTTTTCTCGTTGCTTATATTGCCTTTCTTGCAAGATGCAGAAAAAAGGCCCATAATAGCATGAGGGTGACAAGCTGTGTAAGACCAAAGATCTGCCAACTCTGGTGGCTCCAACCCCATGTTGGGCAGGGCCAGAAGCTTCCAAGAAAGATGGAAGAAATGGTGGAGCAGCATTTATTCCAGCTTATTTTGGTTATTGAATAAACTTTCCCATCCTACTGTCTAGTGACTGGCTTGAACAGTTGCACCTCTCTAATTTATTTTTAATTGTATTGAACGTTCATGCTGTATTTCACGTCTTTTGGCGATACTGTGATCCAGCTTCACTGCAGAATGGCAGTATAGTTCACAGAATCATGCAGAGTAAACCAGTATTTTCTTTTGTTTGCCCTGCCTGCTGCCTTTCATCGCATGGCGCATCCCTCTCCATCAAGCAGTATTTTTCCCTAAACTGTCCAGGCAGACATGTCACACACAATTAAATCCATGTAGGTTTTTTCAGGGTAGATCTGCAGGGCTGGGCTGGAGCTGCATCCCTAGGTTGCGCAGGGGTGCCACACAACAACAGGCATGGCTATGGAAACCCAATTGTGTTCTGGCTGCTGTGCCTCTGTGGGGACTGAGAAGGGATGGATATGTCTGGGCTCTGCAAAAGGCACACCTGGGTGGAGGTGGATCGGGGTAACATAGCAGACAGGGCCTTCCCAAAGATGATGGATTATATTTTCACACATAAGTAGGCAAAGTTCACATGAAGCCCATCCCCTTGGTGCTGCAGCAGCAGAAAGACCCCTGGCCCCCCGTCGTTGTGTGGAGTTAGGGTGTCACTGGGATCCTGCTGCAAACTCAGCTGAGGCTGCCAAGTTAACGCAAAGAGGTAAAGCACCAATTCAGACAAGAGGGCAGAGATAATGATACAGCTTCTTTCTCTCAGAGCTACTGCTCGTGTGAAGTCTCTGCCTGGAGACTGTACTGACCTTGGCTTGGGAAGGAGCAAAGAAGAGGAAGAGACCCCTGCCAGCTTGCCCGGGGGTACCTGCATTCCCACAGAGAACACCTCCCACGCATCTCCGTTCTAACACGGCGCAGCTGCCACCACGACAGCTCAGAAATAAAGGCGGCTTTGTTTTGTAGCAAGCAGGTGTCTTCAGTTCTCCAAGCTCAAGAACGGCCTTGAAGGACAAACTTTTTATTTACGTTTCATGGACTCCTAGACATAGCCCCCAAATCTTCTGCCAAATGAGGGTTAAGAGCAGCTGATCTAAATGTTTCATCCTGAGAGGGTTGTGTCCACTTCTGCCTATGGTTTAAGTCCCGCTCAAATTTTTTTGTATCAGTCGGCTGCAAGGGAGTTGTAAGCCAAAGGAAATTTGGGACGTTCGTTGCATATGTAGCGTACACGCAGCAAAAACTCGCTGGAAAGCAGAGGCATTCCTCTTTATCCTCTAGGGTGCTGCTGCTGGGAGGAGAGGTGCTTCTGTCTCTGCAGATTCAGCAAGTCTCATGCAACAAGCAAATGGTGTACTGTAGCTGCTTTCCACCCCAGGCCAGTGGAGCCCTGGTTTGCCCTAGGGGAGGCTGACATGTTCCCCCTCCTCCCTAGCACACACTTACCTTCTCCGCACCCTGGCATCCGCAGGTGGTTTGAGGGCACACGGATGGCCACACTGTGATGCCACTTGTCTTTTGTTTCACCTCGCGCTGGGCTCTGCCCTGCTCCACAAGTCATTCCCCTCACAGGGCACTTCCAGTGTCTCCCACATCACCACTGCCCACACTGGCTGCTAATCCCATTTATGCTGAGCACACTAAACCCAGGTGTGGGTACACGAGTGCCCATGACTCTTCTGCCACTGCTGCAGCAGGTGCCTTCAGTGCCTCCTTCAGAGTTGCTGAGAAACCCGGTCACAGGCTGGCGGATTTCAGCTTTCCACATATATTTTTCTCTCTCTCTCTCTTTTTTTTCTTTCTTTTCCTTTCAGGGGCAAAAACATTTAAGTTAAAGACTTAACTCGCCCACTCCCCCCACGCCTGGGTGCCTCCCAAGATTCCTCCCCAATGAACAGCCAGGCTCGCAAACTCCCGAGCTGGGAATTACACGGCTGCAATCACAGCCACAGAATTTTGATGTGGTCTGTATTGTGCGTATGCTTTTAACAACATCACCCATTACGGTCAGCTGATATTTTTCTTCCCCCCCTCCTCTGACATCCCACGATGAGAAAGCGCCATGAAGGGGCAAAGGCGAGGTCTCCTCACGGGGGAGAGCCCGTCGGGGAGGGGGGGGGGGGGGGGGGCGGGAGGGGGGCTGTGCCCCCCTCCCGCCCCCCCTCCCCGACGGGCTCTCCCCCTCGATCTCAGCGTCCCCTCCGACCTCAGCGTCCAGCCCAGCCGTGCAGGCAGCCGGTGCACCGCAGGAGAACCGGGACAGGACCGCTAACGCCGATACCCCGGCGGGGCCGGGTCGTGAGGCGCGGACGGGTCCGCGGACCGCTCCGTCCTAACCCTGCACTCCTCCCGCCCGCCTCGCGCGGCTCCGCTGGCAGCCTCCTCCCATTGGCCGCCGCTCGGCGGCGTCGGCCAATGGGCGTCCGTCGCTGCCGGGCCGTTGGAAGCGTGCCGCGGCGACCGTTAACCGCCAGCGGCTTCGGGGAGGGGGCGGGTGGGTCGGCAGTACCCGCCGGTCGCCCCTCGGACGCAGAAGCAGCGGGGGAGCGCTGGGCGCTCAGCCGGGTTCTTCGGGCCGTTCCGCTGGATGGGGTGGCGGGGGAGTGTAAGCGGCTTGCGGGCACCCGGGACCCAGGCGGGGACCTCGTCGGCCCGGCTCGCCACTGCTCCCTTGCTTCAGGGTAGCGCCTTGGCGCGGCTCCCTCAATCGCCTTCCCCTGATTGTGCCTTGAGCCTCTGTCGTCCCTCCTAGGTCTTGTGGCGCCTAGCGCTGGAAATTGTAAATCCAGGTCCTTGGCACGGATGTGCGGTGGAAGGAGGTTTCCACACAGCGAGCTGCGCGTGAGCCTCGCTGGGACTTCGCAAGGCACCGGGGACATGGCTGCCGCTTGTAGCGCCTTTGGTCTGAGGGGCTGCGGTCCCTGTGGGGAAGGAGCTGCTGGCACAGCTGGCCGGTGGGGAAGCAGGTCACCTGCCTTGCTTTCAGTGACCATAAAGCTCCCTCTTTCTGTCGTTCTGCATTACTCTACAGACAGCAGTAAATTCTGGGCCTGGTTCCAGATCAGGTTCAGTCAAACCCTCTGCCACTTGGAGGCTGGGTGTCAGGTAAGCGTTTGGTTCACCACACGGTCCAAGGTCGTGATGCGGAAGATAATCGCAGGTGACATGGGCATTGCTGGCAGTCTCTGAGAAAGACTGGGGGGTGCCGTTGGTCAGGATGCTGTCCTGCTGCTGGAGGGAAATAGCAGTGGGGTTTGCAGATGATTTGGCCTGAAGTGCTTTGGCCGTGCCATGCAGAGAAGCAGGAACAGCGAGGGGGTAGAAGGTCAGTGGCAAGCTATCCAGGCAGACCAGGGGCCTGATCAGACCAGGCATGGAGCAGCAGGGAGCTGTGGTATGTGAGAGGAGAGACCAAGAGCAACATGAGTCAGGACAGAGGGGGACCAGAGGGGTCTGAGAGAGCCAAGAGGTGGTTGGATGATCACTTGTGCCCCTTGGGGTGCAGATGCACCAACTAGACTGTGAGAAGTGTGCACAGCATCTGTCCATCCTGCCTGGATCTTGTTAACGCTGTCAAGACCTTCACTTTCATAAGGTCTAAAATTCACTGTATTTTAAAGAGAGCAGAAGGACTGTCTGGAGTGTATGGGCTCTTCTTTCCTGGAATGTAAAGGAAACCTCGGCTGTGCAGCTGGAGTGCAGGGGGCTTCATTCCTTAGTGAAAGCAGAGAAGGGAAATGCAGATGTCACAGCTGGGACAGGAGATTTATCTTGGCAAGCAAAGAGGAAAAATACTTTCAAAAAGAAAAGAGAAAACTCAGAAGAATCCCCTCCCCATCTGCACTGCCTGCCAGCACGAGCAGAACCTCCAACCTGCAAAGGCCCTTCGTCTCCTGGGCCTGGGCTGCCGCCCAGCTGGATTAAGCCCTCGCCGCTTTCTCTTTGGAGCGAGACCGTTGTGGTGAGAGCAGGGAGGCTGTGAGAACCAGGCTGATCCTGAAGGGAGATTATCTCCAAACAACTCAGCTGGAGGTGGGAAGGGGAAAGTCACAGTCAAAGGATGGAAGCATGGAAGGGAAAAGAGAGACAGATGCAGCCAGGGTGACCACAGAGCAGAAGTGGATCCAAGGAGAAGAAACCATCCCCTCCTCAGCAATGCGTCGTGCCGCTGGGCTACAAGAGTGGCACCTTAAGGCATCCCATGCGCAACCAGACAGGGGAAAAGGCTTAATGCCTCAGTCTTTGTTTGGGGCCCCCAGAGGTCTAACACCAGCTCTGGGTGGGGGGAAATAGCTTACGTTTGGATGTCTGGATGCCTTACATTAGCTCCCAAGATAACTGTTGTACAACAGGAAAGGGTGTTCGAATGAGAAGTGCACGCACGCATATACAGTGTGCTATTTAGACAACCCGAAGCATGAGGTCAGGATGAAAACATGTGGTGGAAATATGTTTGGAAGAGTCAGTGCCTATGTCAGTCACCAGGAGTGGGAGAGAGTGGGAGCCAGCAGCTGACAGATTCGCACTCTCTCCCTGTGGCTGGGGTGGCCTCAGCCCGAGCAGATTCTTCTGTGGCACCAGAGCAACTTAAGGCTCTCTGTTGGGCCTGGAGATGCGGTGGTCATTGCCTCCCCTGTACCTGCGCTCGCTGGCTTGTCCCCTTCGGGTGCTGCCTCCCTATCCTCTCAGAACTGCAGTGGGGGGACGGGCAGCCAGAAATCGGGCTTGGATCAGGAAATCCAGCACATCCTCGCCATTGCGTTTCTGTCCCTTGGCTGCCCCCTCCCTGACCGCTCACTGGTAATACAGCTTTGGAAACACATCTCGTGCTATTTCTTGGCTTTGGAGCATAGTTAGAAGGAGAAGGAAGGAGGGTGTGAAAGGGAGGGGGAGATAGCAGGAGCAAATAATGCAAAATGAGACTGAGCTGCGAGCTTCATATCCCATCTGGAAGCTGTTTTCCCCCAGTACACTTCACACCCGCTCCCTCTGGGCCAGGATGGTAAGGCTCACGTTTCCCAGTTGACTGGTCCTCCTTGTGCAAGCCACACCCTTCTGTGTGAAAGCTACTTGAGATACCTTAAAGGAGGATCTCAGCAGAGTTGCAGAGTCCTTCATTGTCACAATTAGAAATTCTTGGCCAGATTGCCCAAATTCTCTGAGGACTGGGAGCTGGCTGGTCTCAGCCTGCCTGGAAGGTGCTCTTGAGAGAGTCTAGGCCTTGAAGAGGCTGTGAGAGTATGAGCCTGCTCTGCTTGTGCATCTCTGTCCATCCCACCTTCATTCATGTCCTAGTCCTGTGGGCTTTCTTGGGCCTTCCACCAACATAGGCCTCTGGTCTGCTGAGATCTCCATTGCCATGGCACGGGCAAAAGTCTCCCTAAAGCCCAGCACAGTCGTTTCATTTAGTGGCAGCACATGAAGGCCTTTAGCTGTGCTGGCCCCAGTCTGGGTGGGAAGGGAGGGCTAGTAGCTGCTCAGCAACTCCTTTGGCAGGTGACCTTCCAGCCAGGATAAAGCTACCGTCTGTTTGGTCAAGTGATGAACCTGCTTCTGTTTATCGCTCAGAAACTTAGACCCTGCCATACTCTGCCATGATCCACACAGCTCTGAGACACCGTACCCTGGGACTTGCAGTTCCTTGGATTCTTCTCTCTCATACACGTTAAGGAAGAGTACGGCTGAAGCCTTCTCTGAGTTTTGCCAGACAGGTGCCACTCCCCCAACAGAGCGGGGTGGGACAGATTTGCATATTCTGCGTTAGCAGGCTCAATCTGAACTAATTAGCAGTGGTTTTGATGGCATCTATCCAAAATAAGCTCTGGGCTGCTCCTCACTATGCTCATCACGGTTGGATCTGGACAAGAGGACACTTTTTCCTGTTACTCTGTGGTTGCGTGCATGGCTGTCTTTACTAATCAGAAATCTAGTTGGCAATACCTGTTGGCATCAGGAGAGAACGGAGCCAAGCTAAGAGATACAGCAGTCTTCCTGGGACATGGTGGCTTAGCTTCCTTCCTGTCCTGTAGTTTCCATTGTGGATATAGCCAGCTACAAAGCCATGTCATTATCTTTGTTTGCTTTACCCTTCCTTATTCTGCTTTCCTCTGCCTCCTGCCACCTTCTTTGAGTAAAATAGCAATCTCCAGCTCTGTGACAGCTCTAGGTGCTCACCCTCTTTGAGGGTGTCTGATCCTTGGTGCCCCCTTTGATAATAACCATAGTTATTCCCAATCTCATAGGTTCACTCCCTTCTCTCCACCATCTGTGTTTGGAGATGTTGGACTGGTATATGTATGATTGCTGAGAGCTGAAAGGGGGCTACTTTGACGAGGTGGCTTTGCCAGCATTTAGTTGTGCTGGAGGATAAGACCCAGGAGCCCAGAGAGTGGTATATGCCCCAACATTTCTGGATTCCTGGTGGGGGATGAGTTTCATTCTCTGCTTCTCTGAGGGAACTGGGGTTGTTTAGTCTGGAGAAGAGGAGGCTCAGGGGAGACCTTACTGTTCTCTACAACTACCTGAAAGGAGGTTATAGCAAGGCGGGTACTGGTCTCTTCTATCAAGTAACTAGTGACAGGACGAGAGGAAATGGCCTCAAGCTGCACCAGGGGAGGTTTAGATTGGATATTAGAAAAAAATTCTTTACTGAAAGGGTTGTCAGGCATTGGAACAGGCTGCCCAGGGAAGTGGTGGAGCCACCATCCCTGGAGGTGTTAAAAAAACCGTGTAGACATGGCAGTTCAGGACATGGTTTAGTGGGCATGGTGGTGTTGGGTTGATGGTTGGACTCGATCTTAAAGACCTTTTCCAACCTAAACAATTCTATGATTCTCACCCATGTTTTTCCCATACTGTGCAGTAGGTCTCTGTCTCTTGGAAAATAATGGTCTCTTGGGCACCTGAACTCCTGCATCTCCGGGAGAACAGTGTTGCCTTCATCCTCACTTCCAAGCAGTGAGGTCTTCCAGCAAGCCTGCTGTGTGATGTCTAAAAGAAGAACCAGAATTCTGCAATTACTCCTGCCAATGCTGGTGCCTGTGTTAAGGCTCTGATACTCAGCCCCTTGCAATCATTACTCACCTCTCACCCCATAGCCACTGCTGGGGTGATTTTTTGGTTTCAGAATAAAAGCAGAGGCACATCTCCACCTCTTCCCTCAGGGTAGGTTTGTCCTACAATGGGAAGACTGTTGACTGACCAAGAGATCCTTGTAATAAGCGTGGGTGGGATGCCACTAAAAGCGTGTGGAACTATGGCATAAATGTATCTTCTTGGCTCTCTTCACTCCCACCTCTGCCTTTGTTAATGCACAGTGGTAAAAGAGATTTGAAGCATGTGTCAGAGTCGCAGACAGCTCTCCCTGCAGCTGTCCATCCAGCTCTGCTGCTTTCCAGGGTTACACTGTGGTTCTAGTTTTGACAGTTACAACAGTATATATGATTTGAGAGCCTCTTGTTGGATCCCAGCTCTGCTGTGCTGTCGTGGTGCATTGGCAGCCAGAACTCTGAATCTCTTTCCTTTTCTGCAGTTATGTTCTCACCCTTTACCGTAAGGCTATCGTGTTCATATCCTGTGTTTGCTTGTGTCGTTTAGAGAAAGCAAGACAAAGAACAGCTGTTACACGAGCAGGCAGTCTCTGGGGTTAATGCTCAGGACTCCAAACTCTTTACCCCTTAGTGCTGTAGGATAGCACAAAACCTGGTTTTCCAGTGCTTTTTAGATAAGTATCTAACACAGTTCCATCTGCTGACTCAGCTCCCTCTGAAGATCAGTTATGCTCAGCACAGATGGGAGGTGTTTTCTGTTGCTTGATTCAAGTGCAGAAATGCTTCTAGGCAACTTGGAAATGGCTGGGTAGATTTTATCAAGCTACCCCGCCAACTCTGCTTCCGGTATGGGAACAAGTGGAGAAAACTTCAGCCCAGACATCCCAGGGAGGGCCTCAACACTGGGATTTAGCATGAGTGTGCCTTCATCTACCTGCACATGCAGTGTCTGCCCTCCCAGGGGAGCCTTGGATGGTGGTGTGTCAGGCTGTCACTCCAGGCAGTGGGGGGACAGGACAAGTGGGAAGGAAGCAAAGGAAGAGAAACCTCGTATTAGGCACAATGCAAGTGGCAGGGACTCCCCCCCACTACCAGCATGCTCCGTGGGCATGTTTTTAAATTGAGTGGCTGAGGGATGATGTTGGAGGGTGAAGGGCATGTTGGAGATCGCTGCAGCTCACCGTCTCCCTCCCCCACTTGGTGGGAAGCTTGGGTCTGCTCAGCTGGAGCCTACTTCACTCTCCAGCCTCACCCCAACCCTCTGACAGCCAGCGTAATGTTGACAGAGTGATACGGTGCTCAGGTAAAACAAATATACCTTCCTGGAGGAGCAGGAACCTGCAGGATACAGCATCCGGGGTCCTCTGGCCAACTCCTCCCTCAGTCCTAGCACTGGGGAAAGAAAAAACTGCACACACCCCATGCTCCTCTAGGAGCCAGGCTCTTTCCTGAGCTCAGCTCTCACACTGGAATCCTTTGGCACTCATGTCTCCACTCTAGGACCTGTGTGCTCTCTCCCACTCTCTCTCATCCATACCCTGTTGCTCTTGGTATTTCAATACGCTGCTTTCAATGCCTTTCTGCCCACCCAGATGCTTTTCCAGGCGGGGGGGACCCAGTCTGACTCTGCTGAGCTCTCTCCAGTTCATTTAAGTTACACAGTTCCGTCTGTGTAATATAGTCACTTGAATGTATCTGTCTTTTCTTTCCTCTCCCTGAGCCAGAAGCCTCAATCTGCCAGCAAATGGGATAATTTTTCAGCTGGTGTTTGGCAACCATCATTTTTCTCCCTGCCCAACCAATGCTTTGTTGTAGCAAATGGAAAAGTTAGTGATTTTACTTCTGAACAGGAGGATATGCCTCAAAGGAAACAGGTTCCCTGTAGCATCAGGAGCCCAGCTCTGCAGCAGCACTGGCCAGATTTACTGACTGTTACTGGAATGATTAGTAGAATGATTGTTTGTTGTTAACAGCCCATCTGTAGTGTTTAAACTTCATCGGGGAGCTGAATTTCACAGGCACTATCTGGCTGGAGGACAGCCTCATATGGTCCACAGAGGGGCTGTGAAATCCCAGAGGAAATTAAATACAACAGGGGGCCTTCCTGTTATGTTGATCCAACTGATCTTTTTTCTCTGATAGAAATCAGCAGCTGGGTTGATGTTCTCTGGGGCATCAGAGTGCCTATTGCTGCTGGCAGAGAACATGAGAAAGTGTCTGTCACCAAGGACAGGTGCTGAAGACCACAGTTTTCTGCCACACTTGCATTTTGTCATCACAGGGATTTCTTGCCGTGTGCTCTATTCAGCTCACTGTCACAGTGAGATGATGCTAGGAAGCCAAATATAGGTACCCACAGAGGAAGGGGGAAATGTGAGAACATAGAAGAGTTTCATGAGTGTTTGTGGCATGGATAAACAGGCAGAGAAGATGTACAGCACCATGGCCCTTTCTATCTTAATTCAAGGTGTTTTTATGAAACAGATGCAGGCAAGGGAGAGGAACTACTTTTTCCCATCCAAAAAGGGCTGTTGCTGAGGTTTGGCTCTCAGTGCAGAGGAAGGCTCTCGGATCCCTCTTGGAGTTGACACTAACATACTCTCTCCCTTTGTTTTTCCTCAGCATTTCTCAGAGAACCTGGATCACTTCTCCGACAACATGGAGGATTTCTCCAACGACCTCTTCAGCAGTTTCTTCGATGACCCAGTACTGGCTGAGAAGAACCCACTGCTGGACATGGACCTGGATCCACCCACTCCAGGCATCCAGGCAGAGCACAGCTACTCCCTCAGTGGAGACTCTGCTCCCCAGAGCCCCCTTGTGCCTGTCAAGACTGAAGATAATGCTAACGGTGAGCATGAGATGTGCACACTGCACAGCTTTGGGCGCATCTGTTAGCAGAGGCTCTGGCTGGCTTCCATATATAAGGACAAACTGGCTATTCCTTGGGCCTGCGCATGGCTAATCCAGGCAAGAATTTGATCTGCCGTTGTCAAATACAGCCCACATTTTTTCCTTCAGTTTGTGCTCTGACAGTCACATTGCTCCTTTGCCGGGCTGTTATTTATGAGGATGATAATTGGTTGTGGTTTGGTGTGCTGCCAGCTTCTGGCAAGCAACAGGCAATGTCACTTTAGGACCCTGCAAACCTGGGTGTGGATGCCCTAGATCCAGGTCTGTTTTGGCATCAAGCAGCAGGGTTTTGGCTTGAATATAGGAAGCATGAGTCTCTGGCTGCAACCAGTGCTGGTACATGTGGAAAGCTAAGTGGCTTCTTTACCAGCAGATCTTTTAGCAGGAGACAGAGAGGAACAGTCATTTCAAAACCTATTTTTAAAACAATTCATTTCAGGATAATTTATGATGGCTGGATATTTTTAGAGCCGTCCTTGCAGAGAGTCCTGTAATTTGCGGGACTGTGTGGGTGTCCCAACAGCTGATGGACACCAGGCTGCCTGAAAAAGCAGTGGCACAGGCTCAGTATACACAGAAGAAAGCCATTCCTTTGAGTGAGAGTGAGACCTGGGACAGAGGCTTCCCTCTCATGGCCAAGAATGATCCCAGCTCTCTGGTACAAATGCCAAGGCAGGAGGAGAGGAGCTGGCCTCCACTGCCTCTTTGGTCCCTGCAAAGGGCACAGCCATTGGTGCCAGGTTCCTTAGGGGCCACTCAGAGAGGTGCTGGGAGAGAGGCTTATGGCAGGCCGAGCAAGCTCTGCCTCAGTATCAAAGCAGCTTTCCATTTACTTTTTTTTTTTTCCTTAGCTTTAACCCCCATACAGTCTTGAAGGGCACTCAGCCCAAACAGGCAACTGGATGACTAACAAAAAACAAACCAGCATGAGCGCATAAACACATCTTTATTTTGCCCCTGCAAATGAATAGGAGGAGATGAGGCTTGGGAACGAGAGAAGCAAAAGCATGAGTCTGCAGAAAGCAGTGAAATGAAGTTTGCCTGCATGAAGCTACCTCAGGGACTCCTCTCTGAGACAGTTGTTACCATTTCTGCTCCCCTCCTCTGTGTCTGGACATGCCCCTGCTTCAGCTGCAGTGTCTCCAAGGCAAGACCATGACTCTACTGAATGGAGTGTGACACTGATCCTTGGGCAGAGGCCAGCACAGGGTGTACAGTGCATAACCCAGGAGAGCTTGAGATGGACCTATGGACGTGACACTTGCTCTCTGAGACTGCAGATCAGCCTATACAGGGAGTAAGGCCTAGTGTTAATGTGGCAGGTATAGGGGTATCTATGCACCCAGTCCTGCAGCGGGATAATTCAACCCATCTTTCCAGGGCTATCTTGGCTCATAACTGGATGCGAGTCATATTCTAGTGTAGCCCTGAGTCAGGTCCAGTATTTGCAATGCTGTGCAGTCCTTTTGGCACAACTCCATCCAGTCTCAGTCCTCTTAGACATTCACTTCAAATTAATTACCCAGGAATGGCTTTTCTTTAACATTAAGCAAGCTCTGCTTGGTCTGCAGAGCTCCTCAGGAATGCCCAGGCTCTGTCTAGGCTTGGAGCTGTCTGAGGCTTGCTATTTATCAGCTTTATTCCAGCTTTTCTGCAGATCTCCAAAACACTTCCAAATCCTGCCCCTTCCCACATGGTTCCCACTAACACGGGTCAGCTAGGGCAAGCCACTGGGTGCATTGTGACCCTGCTTATCAGTGGAATCTGCTTTCCAGATGGTTTGCGCATATGGACCGGCTGCTTTGGTTCTCAGTACCAGCCCTCAGTTCTGCAGGGCATGATTTGATGCCAGGAGCAGGGGGAGCCAGGGCTGTGCAGAACAGTGGGTGCTGGACCAGCCTCGGACTAGTGCCCACACTCCTGTACAGGTCCTGCTTCCTCACTGCTCTTTGCCTCACTTCTTCAGCCCAGGGCAGCTATGAATATCTCTCAGCCATACTTCTTCCCACTATGTACAGAGTCTCTAGAGCAGAGGATGAGCTTCCTGGCATGCCTCACCCACCAACATACAGTGAACTCTGTAGTGGTTACAGACTGGCTATACCTCTGAAACATTCTCTCAGGCAGTAGAACATAGATGTGTCCACACAAAATGCCTCCTCCTCAGTCCCTCATTGACCCTCTGATGGCTTATGTGTTTCTGATTCTGTAACCCAATCGCTCCCCAGATAAATCTCCAAGGGTGGGAAAGAGAGCAGGGTCAGAATGTAGACAGGAAGTGGGAGAACAGCACATACTTATTTGAGTGTCTGTTCCTTGGACTGTCTGGACTGACAGCACTGGGGGCTGCTCTCTCCCTGAGTCAAGTCTTAACAGGGAGAGCCCTTGGTGGTCTGCTCGCCCTTGTCTGGTAACTTCCTTCAGCAGCAGCCTTCCCAGACAGAGGATGCCCTATGCCTCTGAGAAAAAGCAAAATGTAGTGTTTTGCAACAGAAAGGGAGGATGAGGAAGATGAAGCTTAAAATCACAGTAAGGGAACTTCAGATTAGCCAGTAGACAAAACCTTCCCATAGTGGGCATAGTGAAACCATAGAAAAGATTTAATGGGGGAAGCTGTGGGCTCTTCGTCACTTTTCAGAGGGGTAAAGTCAAGTCAGACAGCCATCTGTCAGGACTGACACAGGTGTAGTTGGACTTGCCTAGAGCAGTGTGACAGACTGGAAGAATCCGCAAGGTCCCTCATCTCTGTGGCAGGCTGTAATCAGGCATAAGAAGTCAGTCCAAGTTTTCTGGCTGCAAACACTTGTGGCTATGTAACGCCTTGCCTCCTTCCATCAGAAAGGTCTTGTTTGCATATCAGGGGTAACTGGTATGGGGACTTCACTACCAGCTCTGGGTTTGGTGTCCTTGGTGGGACAGAGAAAATGCAATTCAGTCTTTGTCTGCTCAGCAGCCTCTCTGTTGTCATGGCTGTGCAGTGCACCCCTGCCTGAGATGCTGCCTGATGACATTGGCCCCGCTGCATTGTGGGAAGCTCTAGGAAGCGATCCAGCAGCACTGAGAGCAGTGCACACAGCTGATACGCGCACACACGCATGGAGCAGCCACAGGAACTCGTGTCTGTGCTTGAAGATGTCCGGTCACACAGGGAGCTGGGAGGAATGAGCCTCTCCTGGGGAGACCTATCTAGGCAGCAAAATAAGGGGTGCTAGACCAAAGACAGGAAGAGAACATATTCCACTGGCAAGGGCAACACTGTGTTAACTGTTACAATTCTTGCTCAAGCTTTAACACCACTGTGTCCAAGCAAAAGCCAGAGGCAGGATTCTGCCCTGTCCTCTCCTGAGGGCAACAGAGACCAAGTTGGGCAAAGACAATGTTAAGCTACCTTTAACCTTAGTTCAGATGGCAGCTCCCGCATGAACAGCTGCTTGCTTGTGCTCTTCTTTGTGCAGGCTTTTCTGGAACTGAGAAGGACCTTTCTTGCCCTCTCCTCTTGCTAGGACATCTTCTAGACTGAGACCTGCACTGCAGAGTTGCTTTGAGCAGCAGACAGCTGGGCAACATCCCTGGGTCTGTGAGTGCTGTATGCAGAGAGCAGTGCAGAAGGGTCAGGGAGTGAGCCTGACTGTGGCCTCATGTTGAGCCAACTGGGGTGCTGTCTGGTGACACACTTAGCAACAGTCTGTCCTGTGTCAAGCTAAATGCATTTCTGGTTGTCAGATAAAAAGGGGAAGGGAAGGGATGAGGATTAAGGAGGAAGATGCAGGCTCCAGGCCAGCTAGGAGTTGCTTTTTGGCAGGCTGAAGTGTTTGAACAGCAATGAGGGGACCAAAACTTCAGAGCAGAGCCCAGGCAGCTCTCCTGCCTAGCGTGTTGTTTTTCCATCTGAGCTGCAGCTTATCCACCACTGCCTGAATCCCACCTCCCAGGATCTCTACTTCCAGTGACAAGCCAGGCTCACACCACAGATGTGCACAGGACAGAGCAAGCAGGGGACAAGGGGAGCGTGCCCACACAGATCCATTCAGTTCTCTTCAGACACTTCCTTTCCCTTGCTGCTGTTTCTGTCCCAGCAATCAACAGCAGTGGGGCATGGCTGTAGGCAGCAGTCCCCCTGAGCAGCGTAAGGTGGAAGAAGGAGCCTTGGAGGTGAGACTGAGGGGAGCAGCCATGGGAGCAGCCTCATAAGCAGGTGCCACATTGGACTTCCACAAAAATGGACCTTCCTCCTCTCCTGTCATGCAACAAAGCTCTGGTACTTGGCACAACATCGGCGGGAGGCCAGAGCAGCGCTGTCAGCCTTTCACTGTCCTCGTGCTTGCCCTCTCGCCAGCTCTCTAGCACAGAGATGGTGCTATTCTTGGTAACACACCTGGCGGCTCTGTGATGCTGGCCATGCTGCCTAAGGAGCAACAGCGCAGCATCCTCCTCTCACTGAGCTCTAAATATAAATAAGCTCCAGAGGACCAGACTGAGACACCACTGGGGGAAGAAACTCTGCAGCTGTCCTCCAGCGCTCGGGCTGCACAGTCAGAGCAGAGCAGAGACACAATTCCTCTAACTCTGTCCCGTCTGCTCCCCGCACGCTGGGGGTTCATTCCCTTTTGTACTCTGTGTTGTGGGCCTGCACATGCTTGTGTGGTGACAGTACTAAACTTGGAAAGGCAGCCTCCCCAAATAGGGGGAAGCTGTCTGCATGGCTTTTTTTTTTTTCTTGTCCTGTTCTTGCTGGAGTTTGACTCTCACGTTGTGCATGTTTCAGAGCTGGAGAATGGAGTGTGGTCGCTGGGGCCCAAGCTCTGCTCCATCATGGTGAAACAGGAACAGAACCTGGCTCTAGACCTGCCTGAGTCCCAGCTAGCTGCCAGCTCCATACCAGTGCTGAACCTCAACCCTCTGCAGAGACTGCCAGTCCCCGAGGAGGTGAGCCCATCTAAGATCCATCGGGAACCTGGGCTCTCACACAGTGGCACCCCTGGTGATGCAGACCCAGCCATGTGACTGCAGGGTCCTGCTAGGTGGTTTAGCCGCTGGACAGACAGGAGAAGGTGATACAAAGCCCAGATACTTCATTATTTGTCATTCTCCTCTTGAAATGGCAGTCAGAGGAGCAGCACTCCTGATCTAGCTAGAACTGTGCTTGATCCCTGCAGTGAAGCTACAAGACAGCTTATCCTTCCAGAGAAAATGGTGGAAGGAGGGTTTTCTCCAGCACAGGAGACTTTACAATCTCGGTTATATACAACCATGTTTCCTTGTCACAAAAACCAAAGGCTTTTAAGCTTGCACGTGCTGGAGGCCTGTACCATCCAATCTGCCAGTATTTCTATAGCCACTCTTGGCTTATCTTCATTTTTTAGCAAACAGTGTCAATTAATGTGATGCCAGTGACACCACTATTCCTGAGTATAGACCCCTGCTCTGCCACTGTCTTTTTCATGGCCTTGGGCTTATCATATGGCCTCTCACTTTTCTCAGCTGCTCAATGGAAATGGAGGTCCCACTCCAGGTCCTGCTTGCTTTTTTCTATGAAGCAGCAGGAATTACTATTTCTAATAAACAAGGGGCCAAGTTCTTAAGAAGTCTGCCTGAAGGAGGCTCACTTATGCCACTAGTACGTGGGTATACGTTGGGGGCTCATTTTGGCTGGCCTTGAGTCCAGCTGTGTTGGATGGGAAGATCCAACCAGTCTCACACAGACCTTGGCTATCTTGTAGCAGCTCAGTAGATAACAGTAAAGCATCTCTGGGGTTTACTTCCTTTTTTCACTCATGCTGAGCATCTTCCCATTTAAGCAACCATCCAAAACAAATGGGTACTTCCAGCCAAAACTGTGCACAAACTTCCTTCATTATTTACACAGCTTGAACTTGCTGTGCCCTCGAAGCTCTGCTGTGTGTGCTCAGCAGCCGTACTGTGGTGCTCTCTCAGCTGTGTTTACAGTCTGGAGGAGTTTGCAATGTGTCTGTTTAGTGTAAAAACTCCCCCAGCCTATGGTGGGTTGGGGGCTGGCGAGCCAGGGAGCTGAGGGGCAGCAGAGCCCAGATGGGAATAAATCTACTCTTTATTTAACTCTCAGTCCCCTCTGATTGGAAACAGCTGTCCAGCAGCCCTGGTGAAAATCATGTGAGCAAGACAGGGGGTTTGTTCTGTTTCTGTTTCTGTACAACCTCTATACTCCCATTTCTAATGAAGGCAGATCAAAGAGGGACTTCCCATGGTAATGCATAGGTTGGTTTAAATTGCACTGCCTGGGTCTAGCAAGGGAAGAATTGCCAAGGATAAAAGTCATCTCCCTTTTGGAGGTACTCGGTGCACTGCTTGGCAGCATATCCATCTGCCACTGCCTCTTCCTCTGCAAACATGTGTTTGCACTCTGTGTGCCCAGTGACAGAAACTTCAGGGAGCTTATGTTTGGACTCTTGGTTTCTGTTATGTGTGGTAAGAGGCTGCTTTGGGGCAGAGCTGTAAGAGCAGGGCAGAGAGCAGGGGAGCAGCGGCTGTGAACAGAACTGGTAGGAGCCCTCTGGGTAGGGGAGGTGGCAGCATCCAAGCGCTCTTTCTGCTTCTCTTCCACAGACTCCCATAGAAATGACTCCAGCACCTGTGATCAAAGCTGAACCCAAAGAGGTGAACCAGTTTCTAAATGTACCTGCAGGTAAGAAGATAGAATTTGCTGGTCAACTTATATCCCTCTATGCTACTCAGGTATAGATCATTACTATACAGGGAGGAAAGACAGCACCTGAGAGCAGAGCCATGCGCATACAAGGTAGCACTGGGGCACAGACCCATAGAGGAGTGAGCACTGCACTGTTCCAACTCAGTTCAGTGTCTGGTCCAGCAGCCAGGCACAGAATTGTTCAGACAGGGACTCCCAGGCAAAACAGGCTACTTCAGAGTTGGAAATATGCAAGAGTGCCTTTAAAATCCTCAGAGAGACTGTAGTGTTATCCAAAAACAACCATCTAAAGTCAGGAAATTCAGGATCCAGTTTAATTTGAAAGAAACCCAAGCATCTGAAAATCTGCCGATGCACAAATGAAAGCGCTATAGGAACTCCCACTGCCACAGAAAGACATTTCTTAGGCATATTCCCACCTCCATTAAGGCCCCCAGGGCTCTCCAGTACAAAGTGGGGACAGTTTTCAAGTGCTTGGGAACCAACTGAGTGACCGGAGCGCCTTTGGATCAAGTGTGCTGGCAAGTGTGCAAACCCTGTGCTGCTTTTGGAAGAGCTCTTCTCTTCTAGAGCTTCCTGTACTTGTGAACAGGCTATGGAGCAAAATATCACAGGCTTTGTACTCCATTTTGGTTGACACCGGAGTACCTTATTGCTTTGTAAACACCTTCAGTGTCTTGGCAAAGCCCCTGCCAGCTCTCTGACTCCTGCAGTTCCTAGTTTAGCACATTTGAGGTCAGCCTCACCTCTGTCTTAGGCAGTGCTCAGTCCAGCCTTGTTCTCAGACCCCCCTGTTTTGTGAGACTCATCACCGGCTCCTTTCAGTCCTGCGTTATGGCAGTGCCTTTTTCTGTTGCTACTCAGGGCCCCATTTCTGTATGAACAGGCTGACATGACAGCCATTGACTTGATCTCCTTATTTTGCAGTAGATGACCTGGTGCAGATGCCTCCAACTCCACCCAGCAGCCACGGCAGTGACAGCGATGGATCTCAAAGTCCCCGGTCCCTGCCTCCCTCCAGCCCAGCCCGACCTGCTGCTCGCTCCTCTACTGCCATCTCCTCCTCACCTCTCCTCACAGCACCACACGTAAGGAGGCAGCAGGATGTCACTGGGACACAGGGCTCCTTGGTGCTCAGAGGGGGTTGGAGGCTTTATGAGGCTCATGTGGAGAATCCTGCCCTTGTTAAGGTCTCCCAGCTGAAATGAGCTGGCAGGGCAATGTGATGTCTTAGCACAGGGATGTGGGGACAGGATGGTGCTCACAGGAGTGAGGAGAACCACAATGAGTCTTGCATAATGCCTACCAGCAGCTACCTTGTTTTAGCAAGTGCTGTCTTTCACCCCATACTTTGGCAAGTGGCCTGTGCACTGGAGGACTTTCTGAGGAGGTTAATGGAAGAGAAGGGAATAACTGAGAATTCCCATAACCAGACTGTGTTTTAACCATCACCCAAAGGTTCTTTGGCGGGGTCATGTAGTGCAAGTGTGTAGCCAGCCTCACCGTGAAGGAGCAGATGCCCTGCCAAGTAAAAGAGGAAGACAGCTGCTGAGCTGTGCCCCCAGGATCACATTGAGAGCAGGAAAGAGCACTGCCCTGCATCTATTTGTACTGAGCCCCTCGTTGCTCTGCAGGGCTTTAAGGAGGATCACTGGGATAGAACTCCTTGCTGATGCTGATGGCTGCTCTCTGTGTGTTTCAGAAGTTGCAAGGGACCTCTGGCCCACTGCTCTTGACTGAAGAGGAGAAACGCACCTTGATTGCCGAGGGCTACCCCATTCCTACCAAGCTGCCCCTCACCAAAGCAGAGGAGAAAGCACTGAAGAGGGTCAGGAGGAAAATCAAGAACAAGGTGACTGTAAAAAACGTAACCATGGAGTTCCCATGATTCCAGAGTATCCTCAGTTGACCAGTGCTATAGTTACCCTTACCTACTCAGCTGCAGTGCAGCTCAGAAAAGGTGGGATCCTGCCTTTGGTACACTGGCACAAGCTGCCCAGCCCACAGAAATGGTACCATGGGGCATCTCTGCATGCATGCTGTGCATGCAGCCATGTCTGGGAAGTGTGGCTTCCAGCCCAGCTCCTGGGAGTGTGTGGCCTGGGATGGGGCCCGCAAGCTAAGGCATCATGGATCAGACAAACCAGCCTGGTCAGGCCTTGCTGTGGGGGCAGGGAAACAAGAGCCATTGTGTGGTGCAGGATGGGTGATGCACAGACCTCATTAGCCAGGCAGAGGCTGTGAGACTTTAGACTGTGATTAGAAAGCATCCCATGGGAGAAATGGTGAGACCCTGAATTAGTCACCCAGTGACTCAGAAGTGGTCTGGGGCAGAATCTGCCTGGATGGCCACAGCACGTACCCATGTGAGTCAGAGGAGTTCAAAGCAACCCTGAAGATGCTCTCAGCAGCAAGGGGATCAGGCATACTGCAACAAATGGTTGTGGCCTACAGGCCAAAGAAGGCTGCATACCTACAGCATCCATCCCTCCCAGTTTTGGCCTGGAGACCAGTAGGAATGGTAGACTGGAAGGTGACTTCCCCATTTACCTTTAGGGTGCTGTGTGTGCAGGGAACAGACAAGATGAGGGAGCCACAAAGAAATGTCTAGAGGCTTATGATACTGACTCCTCTCTGATGGCTGCTCCCCTCACAGATCTCTGCTCAGGAGAGTCGCAGGAAGAAGAAAGAATATGTGGAGTGTCTAGAGAAAAAGTAAGTTTCTTCTCAGTCTTACCTTTGAAAAAGGAGCCCTGTCCATGCACAGTCCCCCTTTCTAGTACTTTTGTCTCTGGATTGCTCAAAGAGTATGATTCCTTGCAAGGCTGGCTGCACAGAAGTTTGGTTTGGGATCCTGCCCCTACTCCCCTCCCTCCTAGAAATCCTCTTGCAGGATAAAGATTGCTCTAGAAACCTTGTGTTTCCAACTGCTTAGTTTGGCTGGTCCCCTGCAGAGCACAGGCCATTTTGGCTGCCAACAAGGTGGGATTTTGGGTAAGAGTCATGTTTCCCCACTAGAAGTTGCTTATATTTTGTCTATCCCGTAAGCAGCAGGCCCTCTAAGAGTACTGACCATGGCTTTTTCCCCTCTCTTCCCGTGAGGGTGGACACAGAAGTACTTGATAGCAAGAAAAACCTTGCACTACAGTTATTCCCCACACTCCCTCCCCTTCCACTGTTCCCTGCATGAGCTTGTTTTTCTTCTTGCAACCCTGAGGTCCTGCATTTATGGCAGGCATAGGCCTAAGGTGACATCACATGACACTGACAGGGTAGAAAACTCTTGAGGGCCTGATCCTGTGATCCCTTCTGTACTAGCAGCCCCTGATGGGCATTCCCAGGCAAAGAAGAATGCCAGGATCCAGGTGCAAATTCACATTTCTGTTTAAATACCATCATCTTTCCTGTTATTAACACCACCTGAGATCAGCAAAATGGAAAAAAACAACCCCCAAACCCAACTTTAATTAACTCTTCTCCCTGATGCTATTTGTTTATCCTCTGTAAGTGTGCAGAAATGCTGAATAGAAACAGATGACTCAAGGCACCTTCAAGTTCTTGTGCCCTTCCACAAGCAGCACCTCAGCGTGCATGTGTGTCTCCAAGCATCAGAGCACATCACCTCCAGCTAGTATCCCACATTGACACCCAGATCCTTCAAGCTGGGCCTGGGGAGTTGGCTGGCCTCACTCAAGTGGCAGGTCCAGGGCTTTCTGTGCTTGGGCCTCTTCCCCAGACGTGGCTGTGGTGCCTGTATGTACTCAGCGGTTTGTTACACTAGCGCATTGCTGTGACAGATGGCTTTCAAACAATGCCAGGTTTAAATGTGAACCAAAAGCAGTATTCAGTGAATTTTTTTAATGGAACAAGTCTTTGGTCAACTTGGCTTCCTGTAACAGCTGGTTTGTCAAAACCTGTACTTGGGCCCTTCACCATTCAGTTTGACACCTTTGCTGCAAGCCCAGTTTTTACACGGAACGCCTGATTCGGAGGCCGTGCTGGAAACCTTCAGCAGGATCAGGCTGTGTCCCTGGCCTGCCTTCCTCCGGGCCTGGAGACATTCCCCTTCCCTCGTCCCAACTGCAGCCTAACCACTTTCCCTTCCGAAGCAATGGGAGGGAGCCTGCAGGTTCTCTGCTGCCCTCAAGTGCCTGCAGTCGGAGCTGTCCCAGCATTTGCACAGAACTGCCTGGTTTTCAATATGCAAGGCGCCCACCCAGGACAGGTTCTCAGTCTGAGTGGGAGAGGTTTGAATTTGTCCCCCTGTTCCTTTCCCATGCTCCTAAGGGGCGTTTGGAAGTGATGGAAATGCCTGCATAACTCTGGGGCTGTCCTGACTTAACCTGCCTGTAACCAGGTGCCACTGGCTCTCCCAGCCCTTGGGAAAGCCTGAACTGGGAACTGTCACATGTAACTGTCCACCTGCAATCTCATCTCTGGTCTGTCGGGGCTGGCTGCAACCAGACGGGCCAGGAACATCTGGCTCCAGGACCATATCTGCAAGTGATGGATGAGGCCACTGAGCCTCCACACCCCAAGAGAGGCAAGGACTAAATTTTCTTTATCTGTCTGGCCTTTGTAACTAACTGGCTATGGGTTTTATTCCCGCAGGGTTGAGACATACACAACAGAAAACAATGAACTCTGGAAAAAAGTGGAGACCTTAGAAAACGCAAACAGGTAAGAAGGGCTAGACCTGATGGTCTGTGGGTAGAGCGGGGTGGGCAGGAAGGGAAGCCAGGGGAGCACTGGGGCGGGGGGGGGAGAGGAAAAAGGCAGGCTCCCCCAGCTCCTGGCAGGACGTGCGCTGCTCGGCAAGGCGCTGTTTTTCAGCCCGTGGCAGCAGTGAGGCAGCTGGGTTTGGTTAGCGAGCCTGGAATGTTTGTGTTGGGACGGCCAGGCCGAGCTGCAGCAAGGGGAGGGAGGGAAGGCGCGTTTCTCACGTCTCTTCCTCCTTCTCCCTGCAGCCCTTTGGGCTCATGCTGCCCTCCCCGTTGCCCTCCAGGCCTCTGGCTGTCTGCAGGGCAGCTGCACTGAGGGAGGCCTGTCACTCCAGCCCCTCAGACCCACTGTTTCTGTTCTTGGGCTCTTTGGAGGAATACAAAGCCCTGGGCATAATATGACTGTTTCAGGTTTCTCTTGAGAAAGAACTGAACAGACTTGGTGAATACAGGGAAAGCCCATTCCTCTAATAAAGGTAGAGATCCCAGCCCCCACCAAATCCAGGGCAATTCCCCGTGCATTTGGTACCCCAGGCCTTGCCCTGCCTCTTCCCCTTTCAAAGCTAGCCTGGAGAATCTCCCTCCTCTCTGCTGCTGCTGCTCACCTGGAAGGAGCAAGCCACTCCCACAGCCCCAAAGCACGCTCCTGGCTCCCTTGCCCAAGAATCTGGTGAGCACTTGTGCTCCTAAAATGCGGAGCTGGCCAACTGATCACCAGGGGAATTTGCTTTCTTGGAAGCAAATAATGAAGACTCCCACGCCTTTAGTGGGGATGGGCAGCAAAAGCTGGAGAAGGGCCCAGCTCTGCTCCCTCTTACTGGGTACAGCAGGTGTGAGCAAGTGCAGGGTCAGCTGCAGGGCTGGTAAGCAGGACACTCTTTTCTATATCCCCATTTCTATCACCCCCAGCTCGAATTGAAGGGGAGAACCACAGCCAGAGAGCCAGTCCCCCTACCCACCCCTCCTCTGCCACTACAGCTCATGGAGTACTCCTTGAGGCTCTGCCGCGCTCCTTCCTCCCATCCATGACACAAGTGCTGTGGCCCCAGCTTCCAGGCCAGCCACTGGTGCTGTGACCAGGGGCTGTCAGGCATGGTCAGCCTGAGGTGGCTGCAGCCTCCCATCTGCTGGAGACATGGCGGCCCAGCTGCAGTCATCCATGGGGCACAGCCGGCTGCCCAGCCTCTCTGGGAGTGCAGGCAGCCCTGCTGCTGAAAAAGCATGAGCCTCACCCTGCAAAATCAGGAGATTGGCCTAAAAGCCAAGAGAGTTGTTTGGGGTTTTTTTTTTCAAAATACACATTGTGTTCTTTCTAATTGGGTTTGGTTTTTGAGCACTGCCAGGGGGACGCTCTGTGCTTCTCTCCACGTGTACAAGGAGCAGAAGAGGATTTGGAAAGAGATAAAGCTGGGATTCTCCTGCAATCTCCTGGCTTCAGGACCTGGCATTTTATAAAGGCTCAAACATATTTGTGTAAAACAGTCAGTGCTCCCAAGGGGAAACATACAGTAGTCTGCATTTCGGTAATTTGCAGCCCTTGGGAACTGTGTGCTCTGTAGTCTCCCTCATCCCAGATTTCTTCACTAGCCCAGTGAAGCGTTTGGTGACTCTTAGTAACACACCTACCTCCGTTTTGTGTTTATGTGTGCTGATGCCCTCGTTCAGTTAAGTGGGGCGGAGAGACCTTAGCACGTGTTCCAGCTGGGGCAGCCAGAGAGTGAATTAATTGCTGAATTCAAGATTTGGCTTTGCCCACATCCCTCTGCAGAGTTTGCCAAGACTGAAGAAGCTGGAGGGAATCAAAACTGGGTTTTATTTCTTTCTCTACCATATGGTTTGGGGCACAGGTCAAACTGCAGAGTGTGTGTCTCTCAGTGAAGTGGGAGCAGGCAGGCCTGTGCTCAATGTCTGACCTGACTACAGAGTCCAGCCTCCATCCCAGAGCTTGGTTTTCATGGTAGCCTGCCTCTCCATTGCTCTGGGAGATGACCAGCTGGGCTTTGAGGCACCCAGGAGTCCTAAATGAATGGGCTGTGGTTGCAGTGGTGGGTGGTTGCAGTGAAGGTTGTGGTGGATCTACTGGTGAGGAGACAGAGGGCATTACCTCAACGTAACAGCAACTTGGGGCGTTCCTCCCACAGTTCCTGCACACTTTATATCTCAAACTCACCCTTATTTGTTTCTTGCTTCCCAAGCCTGTTTGGTTGGAGAACTTGGGTGAGATATAGCAAGGGGGAGATACTTGTTTTCACAAGAAGGGAAAATCAGGGTAAAATATGAAGGGGGTAGTGGTATTCTTGCATCACTGACTGACTGCTACCTCCTTATCAAGTTTTGATTTGGGTTGTTTCCTGTCCCAGGACTCTGCTCCAGCAGTTACAGAAGCTGCAGGCTCTGGTAGCTGGGAAAGTCTCCAGACCTTACAAAATGGCTTCCACGCAGACCGGGACCTGTCTGATGGTATAAGCTTCATTTCCATCTTCGTTATTGACCATGCTTCCCCAGACAGCTTTGTCGATTGCCTGTTTGTTCCCTCTTCTCTGCTGCCTGGCTCTGTTGCCAGTTACATCTGCTCTCTCCTTTTGTGTTAGAGTCACCAGAGCTGGGCCCTGTGTCATACATACATCGGTAGTGTCAGGTTTTTATGCAACAGCATTAGAATAATTCCTGCATTTTCACTGTCTTGTTATTTGGGCAAAACAGCACTTTGTTTCCTTTTCATTAGCTATCAGCCATTCAGCAAAAATTTTCAATGAGCTTCCATAGTAATGGGTAGAGTTTTCTTTTGCTGAGTTGGTAATGCTCAATGTTTAACTCAGCAGGGCAGATGAACAGTTCAAGTATTCCTCCCAGTGGGCATTACCTTGTGTTTATCAGCAAGAAATGGCATCTGTTCTTGCTATGCCTGCACATCAGGCTTTGTTAAATCCAGCTGGAATTCTCTTCGCTTGCCCTTTTGATTAACCAGAATGATTCAGGCTTGTCTGTTGGTTTTGGTAATCCCTGTTTGCCTCTCCTTTCTCATAGTGGAGGATCATGGTTAAGCAATATTGGCTTCACTGCAGAGTTTTGGGGCATGCCAGTGTGTGGCCATAAATATAGTCAATTGCTTATTCTTCGTCTCACTTTTTGCCAAGGGAAAGTTTCTGATCCATGGTAAAAATATAACCTTCAACCCTGTGATGTCTTTGCAGGATTGTTGGAGTAGCTGCTTGTGACAAATTTGTCAAAGTTATCTGTATCTAGTTATCACTTCTGTACTGTTAACAGTCATGAAATACAAACAGATAGTGAGGGCTTGCCCCACTTTCTCAGCACCTTCAGTGTCCGGAGGGGTTGTTTTTCGCTCTTGGTTCAGTTTCCTGCGTTCCAGAGCCCCTGCTCTGTAATTTCCAGCACTTTTTCCTTTCAAAATCTGCTCAAACTTTTGCTACTCTTTGCTGCCCCCATGTCAGACCAGATTTTAATTACTTTCTTTTCTGTTGGCTGTTCTGTGGCTTCATTCCCAAGTTCTTTCCACATTTTCGGGTGTGACCCAGCTGGGCCTAGTGACTCATTGCTCCTTAATGCAGCAGCTCATCAGAGCACCCCCACCCCCCCACTCCCCCAGCAATTCTATTCTTCATCGCTACTACCTGAAATGAGCAATTCTAGAAGAGGTGCCTTCCAGACATTCCCTGCATTATAGGCTGATAAAATACCTAATTTAGCTTCCCAACAATGTCTTATCTCTCCTTGCTGCTCTCTTTGTTCCATGGCATCCCAGCCCACACACCACTCTCTCAGGCTTCCTAGCTTTGAAGCATTTCAGGAATTTGTAATTTGCTTTTCTATCTTTGGCCAGTTCCTCTCAAAGGCCTCCGAGTTCCCATTTTCCATTTTCAAATACAGCACTCCTTATCACAACAGATATGTAGACTCATCATGCCTTGCAGCATGGGAGTGGGTCAGAGCATCCTTCTCTTTTAGCCCTGTGTCATTCCTGCCGGATATTTGTCCAGCCAGTTCTTGAAAGCCTCCAGCAATGAGCAGTCCTCAGCCTCCTCAGGCAAACTGTTCAGTGCATTGTTATCTTTCACAAATAAAGCTTTCTTGCTATCTCATCTCAATCTTCCTTGCAACAGCTTAAGCCTATTACAACTTCTGCCCACAGTAAGCAAGATCAGTTTACCCTCCCTTTGTGCTGCTGCATTTTACATGTTTGAAAACTATTGTTTTCGAGCAACTCCCTTCAGTCTGCTCTGCTAAATCACCACAATTTCTTCAGTCTTCCCTTGTAGGTTGAGTTACTGAATCAATTCTTGTTCCCAGAGCTATCTTCAAGATTTTCTCTGATTGCCCCACATCTTTTCAGAAGTATGGGGCCCAAAGCTGGACACTGTTCCACCTGAAAGCTGGTACAGAGCCAGCCAGAAAGCCTGAGCGGAGATTTGCCCTTTGCAAAGTGACACCAACTTGTGCCCGCATTGTGCTCCATTTTAACTCCCAGATCCTCTTCTGTAGAACAGCTGCCAGGCCACATAGTCGCTGACATGTGGTGTTTCCTCTGTTAATCAGTCCTGCCACCTCGCAGGTCTCAGCAGGTCCTGGTATTTGTCTGTATGGATCTGCCCACTGTTCCCTTGGACCACTTCTCCCCATGGTCAAGAGCATTCTGAATTTGAATCCTGACCAAAAGCCAGTCTGCTTGTAGTCTCCTCCCATCTGCAGATTTGATACAGTCCATCATCCAAGCCAAGCTTAAAAATGGTGAATCTTGCCAGAGCCATAACGGATGTCTCTGCTACTCCATCTGCTACTTCCTCCTAGTTTGACAGTGAACCATTTGACAACTATGCTCTCAGGACATCTTTTTTTGATTAATTTTGCCTCCATCTTTCCAACTGGTTTTGCAGTGGTTTCCTCTAGCTTAGTTTCCCCTAGCTTAGTTTCCCTTGCTTTTTAAGAGGTCAAAATGGTGAGATGGTCAAAAGCTGTGAGATGAATGGTACTCAGAGTCAAACCAAGAGTTATTGTTATGAAGTGTTACAGAGTTTGAACTAGAACTGAATCAGAATATCAGTCAGAGTTAACCTGAACCTAAACAGAGTGAAAACAATGCTGGTTTGCAAAGCCCGAGTTGAAAGCCATATTAAAGCAAGATGTTATCTATACTCCTCTTTCCCAGGCCATAAAGCCTGTTTTGTTTTAGAAGAGAAGAGCAAGCTTCACAGGGCTATCTCCCCTTTTTGGAAGTTGTGTGTTTGGCTGTGATAATTCCAAGCAACATCTATTCAGAATTTATTTTTTCCCCTGTTTTTGTGGAATAAGGGTTCTAAATGCCTTATGTGCCTGATATGATGTGCTTAGACAGCGTCTATGCTGTCCACATTTCATTTCCTTACTTTAAAACCAGCCATGAAGACTCTGGACAATTAAAATCCCTCTTGACATAACATAGTATCCCTGTGCTATTATTTGATCTTCCACATCTCCTGGACTCCACTGGTGGTCAAAATTACCTTGTACCCGCTTCTGGGCGTTACTCTGGCATGGCTATTCCAAAACAGATGGCTATTCTGAAAAGCAGTCAAGCAATTGCTGGCTGTCTCCACAGGTGGCCTCACAGGTCAAACTTAGCTAGTTTACATGTAGGTAGTAGAAATCACCAAGAGATGCATTGCCTCTTTGACTGCTCAGTCTGAGCACTGAGCTGGTGGTAGCTAGTTATATACAACCCATGGCACGTGGGTATTCAGGTAATAAGCATTTGGCTCTGTATAATTTCTCATGTGTCCCCTCTTGCTCTGTACTGGTAGTTCCCTAAACTCTGTAGAGTCCCTTACAATCAGCACTGGCATATCAGTCTGAAGCTTTACTACTACAGCAGAATTTACAGACAGGTGCAGACCTACCAGAGGGGGATTTCCAGGGAGATGTCATCTGCCTCTCTCCTTTTATCACTGCCCAGTAGCTCTGAGGGATCTGCCTGACAGCAGAAGGCACGGACACATGGTCCTGTATACATGCATGTCAAGCATAAATTTAACCCTTTCCTTGGACTCTCCATCCTTGCTATCAGGTATTAGGCGGCTACAGTTCTGCTCATTTCTGTCCTTGCATGGACAGTAGCTTCACTTTGCTATGTGCTGTGGTACCTCACAGATTTCTCCCTGTGAGCTTGTTTTCTTACAGCACACTACAGCTCCTACTGAGCCAATGGTCAGGTCCCCTTTGGTCAAGGCAGAGTTCGTGCCTTCTGTTGAGTCTCAACTTGTTCCCCAGCTATGCCTTCTACCATTTCTCATCAACTAGACAGGCAAGTTCTCACCATTGAACCAGAAATACTTCAAATAAAGCAAAATGAGGAAGCTTCTGGCTTCCCTTCTTAGATTTGCAGCAGAGTTAGCAGAGCAAGCCCTTTCCCTTCCTGGGGGACCACAGCGACCCGGTTGTCAGCCTGACCACATGTTCTCACACAGCCTTGTGGTTTTGTGCTGCGGGGGGAGTGTTCCCTCATGGCTAGTGACACTAACTCTGTGCTGGTCTCCTCTCTAGGTGCTGGCACTCTGCTTTGTTCTGATCCTGGGATCCCTGATGCCCTGTCTCCCTGAGTTCTCTTCATCCTCACAGACAGTGAAAGCAACACCAGCACCAGACATTTACACAACTAGTAAGAGTGAGTCTAATGTTGTTCCTCCATTTCACCCTGTCAAACCATTTCCAGCTCTTCTCTCGACACTCCTGGTTCAGGGGTAGTGTCCTCCCCTCAGTGCCTACCGCATATGCTGGGGCTCTGGTGAGGGGAGATTCCTGGCCTATCAGTGGTACAAACTCTGATAACAGCACCTTGTTTGGGCCTGTTGGTGTTCTCTGCTAACCATTGTCCCAAAACATGACAAGTGTCAAAAGAAGGAACACAAGGGAAAAGTCCCAGGGCAGATGGATTGTCTTCTGAAGAGGCTTGTGTGTCCAGGGGAGCGTTTGCCTCCTGAGACTGTGGGGAGGTGGGTATCCTGCAGAGCAGGCCTACTACACAGTTACACAAGGACAAGGCCGTAGCTGTGTGAGAATGTGCTGAAACCACCACTGTGACCCATGCCCATTGCAAGAGACTTTGTCCTTGTTATTAACCAATGATCTCCTTTTTTCCAGTTCAGTCACGGAGCCTCCTTTTCTATGATGAGGGTGCTGGCTCCTTAGAAGAGAGCTATAGCTCCTTCCTAACCATGGACCATCCTGAGGGGTGGGAGGCTGAAAAAGGGCAGTCTGAGGAGGGAAGGCCTCATTTGGCCAGGACACACGAGACGTCCAAATACCTGAGCAAATCCCAGCTGGAGGGTCCTGACCAGAACCAAACTGACCCAACTCTCACCCATCTCAAAGAGCAATTCCGTGAGAGGTAAGCAGATGGAGGCCACCCTCCAAGCGAAAAACACACAATAGTGTCTGGGAGTGAGCAGCAGGCATGTCCCTTCTGCTGCAAGCTAAGGACAGCTGAGGTGCCTAGGACAGGCAATTAGCTAAAGAGCAGTGACTGGAGGAGGCCAATGCTGGCACGGAGCATAAAACCAAGTTTGTTTTCTAGAGTAAAAGTTTGGGACTCCATAAAGCAGTGTCCCACTGGCATAGAGCTGAGGAGGACTGGGTGATTCAGGTGGTCCCAGGCTTGCTGGTCATTCAGTACCCTGGGGAAGGGCTCCATCCTGGTCAGAGCAAACCAGCTGGGCACACAGAGGTGAATTTGCACAGGAGGCTGCAATGAACCTCACCTGATGCCTTGTCTATTCTTTTCCTCAGGGAGACAAGCTCCAGTGAGACAGCTGAATACTTGTAGCAGCTGCTGGACCTCAAGGCCTCATCTGTCTGATTGCAGGATTCCCTCCTCACCGAGCAACTGAGGGGACTTGGCGGAAGAGGACACTGCATTCAGACACTCCTAAACTGGCCTTGGGTTCAGCTCCTCCCCTTCCCCCATGCCTCCCTGTTAGTACTGATCTCTCTGAGGGGAGTCGCAGGACTGCCAGAACCAGCAATAAATGTCTGGTGAAACCCTGAGACACCCTCTTCTCCTGGCCTTACCTCCTGCTTAAATGAGCACTACCCTATGGATGTGGGCTCACCTTGGAGTGGAGGGAGATCAGGGGAAGCCCCCAAACTATTCAGCTCACTCCCCAAAGCCTCCAGACCAAGGGGGCTGTCCCCAGGCGTGTACCCCTTGGCGACATCAGATGCACCTGAAGGAGAGAGAGAGTGCTGGATTTACTGTCCTGCCTGGGGAGACTTAGGAGTGGGTGATGCTGGTGCTGGAGAGATGGCTCTGGAGAGTTTGAGCTCATTCCTTCCCCTCCATCTGTTAGTATACTTCTGCTTCCATTGAGAGAAAACCTAGTTCTTCCTGCTCTAGTTTTCTCTTGAGGGACATACTTACATAAATTCCACGCCAACTATCTGCAAAGATCTGCACACAAACGGAGTGGGGGAGACAGATCCCAGACAGATAAACCACCAGAAATTAGCCAGCAGCTTCTGGGCAACCAGAGCTCTGAAATAGAGAACAATTTTCCCCCACCACCCACCTGTCCCCACCCTCGGCACCCTTGCTTTGGTAGGGGTGGTATTTCCCTTTCTGTTCCTAGCTTGGGCCCTACAGTGCAGTGCTAACCAGGTCAGTGGCCTTCTCACTCTCCGTTCTGCAGGCCTCCCCCCTCGAGAGTGGGTGAGAGAAACCCACTCCCATAACCCGATCCCCATCCCAGCTCTCCATCCCCAGTTCTGCTTCATGCCAAATGGGGTCTTTCTAGGAACCACCAAGGAGAGCACTGCAGCCCATTGGAAGGCTGTCGGATAGCCATCGTTCTCCGCACATCCTCCGTGTGCACAGCAGTGTTGTGAAAGCCACTGAGGACATACTGGCATCTCTGGTGACAGGTACCTGTCAAGAAAGAGGTGGCATGTTGGAATTGGCCAGGGTGATCAAAGACTGTTTTAGACCTCTTCTTTCTAAATGCTGGCACCAACAGTAGCAAACTCTTGCCATACCACTCTTCAGGCCAGACTTGCCAAGTTTGGTGCTGAAATGACCTCATCTCAAGCCTATGCCATCCTCTTTAGCACCCAGACACCCATTTCTGACCCTTCTTCCTCCCCAGCAAAAGCCCTGCTGAAAGGCTCAAGTGTCTCCTCGCTCCGTTCCCTCAGCTGCCATTTGATGGAAGGACAAAGTGGGACATGAGTGTTGGAGATCTGGGATGTGGCAGGTTGCCCCGTGTTTGTACATGGGAGTCCCTGTGCACTCTGCCAGGTCTCACAGCAGGCTCCTCTTTGGCTTGTTTCTCTTCAAGCACCCTGGACTCACTCTGCACTGCCCCAGCCTCACCTCTCCACTCAGGCTGGGAGTGGAGAGGGCTCCCTGGAGAGGAAGGATGGGATGGCTCTTGCTCAAGGACTGGGAGAAGCGAGGGAAGGGCCCTCACATCCCTCTTTTCTCCCTTTTGAAAACTGGTTTTGCCCCCGAAGCCATTTAGGACAAATTTGGACACTGCAACCATACATGCGTGGCCAGTGGGGTGAGGAAGAGGAAGGCCTTCAGCATAGATCTGCTCTTCTTGAGGTTCATACAGGACCTGCTGGTCACCAGATACCACTGCATTCCCCGTCCTCCGCCTCCACCCCAGCACAAAGAACCACTGCCGGGTCCAAGCACGCCCTCCTCCACCCCAACACTTCCACCGAGCATGTCCCCATGCCTCCCACTCCCACCGTTGTACAGAGACCAAGAGCAGAACTCGTTTGTACATAATGAACCTTATTTTGTATTATTGCCGATCCCTTAAGATATTGTATTTTGGAGACTCTCAGATCCTATTTTCAGTATTGTATTTTATTAAGAAATAGTGCGGGCTTGGCATCTATGAACTTCTTTCTTGTTAGCAGCTCACTTTCCCCTTATACTCCAGCAGCTGCCTCTTCCCTCCTGATTTTTGTTTGGTTTTTTTTTGTTTTGTTTTTTCAAGCCACCTTTTCCCCTCCTCCTATCACTTGCTCTGCATTTGCTTAGTGAAGCAAAATAAAAATAAAATAAAAAGATGCAGCATCAGCCCTGGGTTGATGGGTCCTTTCATTGAGGCATGGTTGTCACGCCAGCCCACATGCACAGCTCCTCACCTCCTGCTCCCTGACTGTCCCGTTCCCTGGCTGTGTGCAGAATTGATACAGTGCTGGGACCTCACGCTCGGTGTCAGGGGCTAGAAGCAAACTTGCATGTTTTATTTCCAGCAGCACTGTGATTTCTTCTGCAGTTCTGAACAAGTCAGAACTGTTCTGCCTCAGTTTCTTCTCCCCCTCCAAAATACCGCTAACATCATCCTCTTGGAGGAAGGAAGATCATGGAAGAAAGTTTATGAGGTGCAGTGAGCTCCTCTGATGAAGGGTCTGTGCAGGGGTCTGTGCAACAAAGACACTGCTAGTAGCACTATGGCTCTGGTCCCATCCTGTCTGAAAAAATACTTAAATCCTTCCATTAACTGTAAAAGCAGAGCAGCTGTGCTCAGATCGGTAACAACTTGGGACCTGGCTGGCTGTCAGCCTGTACCTCTGACAGTCCATTTACATCTGCAAAAACTGATAGGTTTTGTCCTGATTTTGTGTGAAACACAAGGCAACAGGGGGTCTAGAAAATGAATCTTAATTTTCTAGAAGGCTCCAAGTGGGTTTGTTAGAACTTGGCTATTGAAACAACTCCTTGCAATCAGGCCCTCCACATCTGGAAGGCAGCCCAAGTGGGAGCCCCTCTCGGAGATGCTAAAAGGTGGCTCCGTCTCCCGCCTCTGGCTGGGCTGGTACAGCAGGGCTCTGACTTTGCCACAGGAGGAGGCTATGAGGCTCGGGGCTTGCAAAGATCTCTTTCCGTGGATAAGAATTTCTTGGTGGAGAGGAGTAAAGCACCGAGATGTTGCCACACTGTTGTGACAGGGCTGGCCATTGAACGGTGGCTGGGAGAGACAGGAGCTCTCTTTTCTTGGCTGGGTCTGTACTGCCAAGAGGGGGTTTGACGTGAGATTCATGGTGGGTTAGTCTGACATGGGTTTTACAGACCCCTGCAGAGCTCCCTTCCCTACCCACGCCCACGGATACAAGTAAACGCCTGACCTTGCCCTGCAGTTTGTCTCCTGGGCCAGAACTAGTTTTAAGTCGAGGGTCTGACTTTTTCCCTGAAGCACCTTGTCCAGAAGCAGCCTCCTACCCCTGTGTCAGTGTGATGTACCTTCCCCCGCTGTGCAACCAGGCTTCTCCCTTCACCCACCAGATTTCACCCGAGGGAGGGAGTCCTGCTTTGCTCACCCCTGTGAAACATCACCCAGCTCTTCGGGCATTGCCTTCCAGGGACATTCTGGCCTGCACCCTTCATGCACGCTCCAAAATGTCAAGGGAAACAGGTGCTAGAGGGGAGCTCTTAAAAGGACGAGTTCTCAGGCTTTGGCTCCTTTAACACTGATGCGGACGGACTGACCAGAACACCCCGTCCGTCAGGAGCAAATTTCCCTTTATCTTGACAAATCCTCCTAATTCTGCAGTCTACCAGATAACTCTGAGCTGCTCAAAAGAGGCACATTAGGATCTTTTGATCCTCACTATGCCTCCTGAAACACAGCCAGACAATCACACCTAGCAATTTGGCTACAGCAACTAATTAGAGCGGAACAACAGAATTAGCAAAGCGAGAGGGCACCTTCTTTACAAGTCACCTTCAGCCTCACTCAGTTACGCTGGGTCTGCTCCAAATGCCCCCAGCCAAGATCCGCCACGCCAAGCCGGGCTTTTGCCCATTTAGGGTCACATTTCTAACAAGCCTCTGCACTGTCGATATGTACAAGCCCTGAACAAAAGAACACTAACAGAACATGGGCTTCATTTTTCAGAGACAAATTATTCCCAACTGTTCTCTGTTACCAGGCCAACTTGAAAAAAAAAAAAAAAAAAAAAAAGAAAAGAATTGGCTTTTGCATCTCACCGCTGCTGAGCAGGCCACTGGCGGTGCGTGGCAGCAACCTGATGGGTATGTTGAGTTTGTTACAGGCGGACACATGTAATTAGGGCTCTCAGGAGAGCATCCCCGCTCTCCAAGCCTGATGTGGTCCCTTTTGGTGTCAACATTTGGGACTCTGCTAGCAGTTCTCACATGGATCCATCATGGGATTGGCAGGCTTCTGTCCTGCTGCCTGGCAAGGAGCCTGGGCTTTTGGACGCCTTCTGGGGTGAACAGGGCGGTCTCACCTCCTGACACCCCCCAGGTGCTGAGGCTTGTTAATAGCAATGCCACCTGGCCAGAGGCTGACCCAGCCTGCCTCAGCCTCAACAAATCTGTGTTGATTTTCTAACCTGGTACCTGAAATGGGGCTTACAGGTGAGCAGGGTGGAGGTTCCTTTTCTTATGCCCAGGGGAGGAGACTGTACTCTCCCAGAGCTTTATTTACTAGAAATGCTGCTTCCTAGGAAGCCCATACTGTACCTGTGCCTGCAAAAAATGAGGATGGGGTTTGCATGGTAACACCAAGCTGCCCTTGCACTGTCCTGCATGCCCACAAAGAAGGAAATCCCTGCTGAAGACACGGGCCTGTGCCCCAGGTGAGCCCCAGGTAAGCAGGTGACCTGGCTGAGCTGAAGGGTGCCTTGGGGGCCAGGAGGAAAGGACTGACCCAACCCCGCCGCCCAGCCACGTTGTCCCCAGCCAGGGTCTGCCTGCTCTTCCCATGTCCTCAGGTTTCTCTGATGGCATCTTCCAAGGGAAAGGTGACCCCGTTAGTGACAGACATGTGAAATGTGCTGCAGAGACAGGTGGGCAGAGAGATGCAGAAGCCTGAGCAATCCTTTACCTCCCCTCATGCAGGCACATCCCATGATGTCTCCTCTTCTCCAGACACACAAAATCTGGACGTGCTGCCTGTGTGACAGCCGTATGGTTTGGTACATGGGTAGAAAGGGGCAAAATCCTCTGCTGGCTGCTCCTCCCCCAGAGATGCTTTTTGTAGCACAGGATCAGACCCCGTGGGAAGGCAGGAGGCACCCACTGTCCTGCCCCTCTCTCTGCCTCAACCAGAGGTGCTGTGACCCCAGAGCTCTGCTGTGCCTGGCTCTTGGGAGGTTTCCTGCAATAAAGGCCTCAGCTTCCCTCCCCGAAACTCCTTTCCTATGGCACCGATGATGCAGCCATCCGTGAGAAATGCCCCCCAGTTGGCTCTCCCCTCATTCCTGCACCCAGACCCCACACACCCCCAGCCTCCAACTTGCATCCACCCCAGCCTGGCCATCCCCTTCCTCAGCACGGCGGCCACTGACTCCTTCAACCATGAGCGACGAGACAGATGTTTGCCAAAATCTCCTGGGAGCAGGAGTGGACCTGCATCCTTCATCTCCTGTAGCTCCTCTGGGCAGCCCAGCTCTGCCCTGCCCTGGCAGCCCGGCCAGCACGGGTGAAGGTGGATCTCATAGCACATGGCCAAAGTGGGCACCCCGGGTTGGGGTGAGCCCCGGGGCAAGCAGGGAGGCATCACCCAGTGGGTAGCGAGAAGAAACAAGGTGCCACAGGTCCCTCTGCACCAGCCGGATACCCACCGCTTCTCCCTTCCCACAGCCTGCTCCCAGCCTCCGTGGTGCCCGTGGGTGGCAGGAGGATGGGGAATGGGGCTGTGCATCGGTGCAGGGAGTGCTGGCAAACTCCCAGGCACGTCTCTATCCCAGCAAGCAAAGGTGAAGCTGATTCCCAGGGGCCAGCTCTGCCTGTCAGGGAGGGCTTGCCCAGCAGCACTCCGGCTTTCAAGGGGAACAAACCCCCTGTGGGGGCTGGAGGGGCTGAGTCACACAGTGAGGAGGGTGAGGGGCTCCCCGCAAGTCACGACTGTGCGGAGGAGTGGGCTCGGGGGCTGCCGTGCCCCTGGGAGGCACAAATCCCCCGGCAGGCGCGGGTGGGATGTCATCATGACGTTTAGGGCCAGACAAAGGTTCAGTAACTTGAACTGGAGGTGCTGGTGGGCTGGTTTCCAGGAAAAGGCACAGCTCTTCTCCAGCCCCTGCTGCTTCCCAGGTTGGGATCAGGAGTGGTGTGGGAATGTGCCCTACCACGGCACCCTGCAGCAGAGGTGCCACAGGGCTGCATGGAGGTGATGGGGAGCGCTGGCAGGAGGGCTAAACTGCTCCTGACAACTCCCAAGGTGATAAAACAGTCAGAGCAGGCTGAGGACATATTCCAGCTCCCGTCATGCTAGCCCTTCATGGGAAGACACTGGGATTAGGGGCGACATCAGTGTGTACTTGATGTAACACGTGACTGTAGGATCTTGCCATGCAGGGGGTGGCTCTTACAGACCTGAAGCTCAAATTTTCCAGTGCCCAGCAGGTAAAGCCTTAGCATGTGAATCTGGGGCAGGACAAATCCAAAACAAGCAGCGAGGCACATACGGGAGCTTTGTGGGGATCTCTCACCCCAGCTGGCAACCACAGCACTGGGGCTGGCAAGGCTGAGGCAGGCGAGAGCTGGGACTGGGGTCACAAAGTCCAGTCCCAGCCCAGGACGGAGACGATGCAACTCTCCTGATGGATGTGGGCAGAGGACAGAAGGGCCTTTCTACCTCTGGATGCCAGGATTGGAGAAAAAAAAATGCCTTGGATTAGTAAAAAGCAGAGATAATGTGGCCTCCCAAGCGGCAAGGAGCCATGCGATCCTGCTGGGAGGAGGGAAGCCATGCTACAGCCATACCTCTCCTTGGGTACCACTGCCCAAAGCTGGGGACCCCATCCCCAGACAGATCTCATCTCATTGCTCTGCTGGGGCTGCTGTCACAGTTTTCCAGGCTGCCTGACTTTACCTGACTGCACGTCTGGTTAAGATGAGCGGCTGAGACCCAGCTCCCTGAGGAGCAGCCCTTGCAGGCAGGCAGACACCAGCCGGGCTGCGAGCAGCGAGGGGCAGCCGAGTTGTCACCCTCCTCTGCCTCCCTGGCCTCCAAAGAGTTAAGTGCCAGTTTCCGAGTGTCTCTAAGGTGACACCAGGCTGCCTCTGCTCGGTGCAGCCCTCCGCAGTCCCCCTCCCCACGCACAGACTCACTTTCTGCTTTGTCTTTTGAGGGCTGCTGCAGGATCCGTGCACAGGCACCTTCCTCGCTGCCTACCTCTGCCTGCCTCTCCCGCTCGGCTGCTGCTGCTGGGGACACCGAGGGACTCGCTTGGTCCTGGGGGAACCTCCCAGAAGGCTCCTCAAGCTCTCCTTTGCTTGCTGGAAGCATCGCCATCCCTGGACGTGCTCTCTCGTAAGACCCTTTCTCCCAGCGAGCACAGCGTTTCCCACTCCCTCCTCGCCGCCCTCGCAGTGCCGGCACCTCCGAGGAGCAGCACCAACATCTCCGGGTTTCTGACAGCTATTCCTCCGCTTCGCAGTGGCAGGGCAGCAGAGACGGAGGGAGGCTGAGCTGCGGCGCCTGAGCTGCCCAAACTGCTATCAAGAGGCCAATAAATACCACCGCAAAAAGTTGGACGCTGTTTTTTCTCTGTGCTTATGCTCCCCCCCCGGGGAGTTTAGCCTCGCTGGGATTGTCCCACAGCCCTGGGGAAGCGAAGCGGAGCAGCACCGTGGCACCCTGTGGGGCTCGACCGAGCTGCCCGAGAGGTTGTGGAGGCAGAGCAGGACTCCCCGCCTGGAGAGACACCTCACTCCAGCATGGCTGAAGGTCCCGGGAGCCGGAGAGACTTCACCCCAGCCAGGGGCGACGGAGAGGATGCCAGGGGGGCCGTGGCGAGCCTCCGGGGAGCGGCAGATGCAGAGAGCACAGGGCGAGCGCAACGCTTGGGCCTCTGCGGCGTGAATCCGGCTTGGGAGGAGATGAGAGGGGCGGTGGCGGAGGTGGAGGAGCAGTTCCTGCACTTGACCATCAGAAAGCAGGTCTCCTACAGGTAGGAGCCCCCGCGTCCCCACGCTCCGGGGCTGGGCTGGGGTGGATGAGTGCCTTGTCCTGGGGGCATCTCCCTCCTATGGGGTCAGGGCTGGCTCTTCGCACCCACCACCAGTGCGTTCCCAGCAGAAACCATCTGAGCACAGGGACAAGGGGACGGGTTAGCTGCTTCCCTCCTCACCCATGCAACAGCCCCCTCTGCAGTGGCAGTCCCCTTGTCACCCTTGCAGACCCCCTTATTCTTCCTTCTACCCAACTCCCCTTTCCCATCCCAGAGCTGTGATGCCTCCCAGGCCCTTCTCCAGGCAGCCCGTGCCCAGTGGCCTCCCACCAGCTGTGGCACGGGGCCGTGGGCTGGACATTTCCCTCTTTCTCTGTAGTGCCTTATCGCTGTTCAGTGCGCTGGATACAAGGGACTTCCAACAACATCGATTCTCCTCTTCCTCCTCTGCCCCAAGGCAAATGTCCCCTTGCTTGATTCCCAGGTCCAGAAACATTGATCTCACCTGGGGAGACTGAGCAGTGGTGCAAAATGAAGGGGCTGAGATTGGGGCTTATCTGAAAATGTGCCCTTTGGGGGGACCTCGCAGCAAGAGGAGTATCTGTCCTAGCTTTTGGTGTGATTCTTCTGCTGGGACTACTCTGCTTACCCACCCCTGCTATAGCCAAGCAAAACTGGTGGAGGCAGAATGGTTTTCATATTGCCAGGGAGCTTATGGGAACCACTGCCTGGTGATGCTCAGGTGAGCTCCAATTCCCAACTCCAGCCATGCTGTCTGAAATCCTGTTTGGGTCAGCACCTCCAGGAGCTCAGCTCTATTCTTTCTCTCACAGCAAATAAGATCTGGTGTCTCATCCTCCTCTTTCTTTCACTATTTAAGCCCTTCTACCATTTAGTGTCCCCAAACTTTACAGAATGGCTCTCAGACGTAAGTGAGGAGAAATCCTTCAACCCTGCGCCTGCCCGGAGTAAAAGTGAGCACTTGCAGAACTGAACCCTGGGCTGCTGGAGGCTCTGGGACTGAGCAGAGGGCAGAAGGCAGGAGCTGCCTCCCTACCCTTCTCCTGAGCTGGCTTGGCCCAGGGACATGTCTGTGTCCTCCTGGGCTCAGTGTCACCACGTCATGCTGTGCTCAGCAAATGCCAGGTAGTTTACAAACAGGTGGAAAACCAGCAGGGAGGATCTTGGTGCCGTGCCTGCTGCCGTGGCGAGCAGAGGCTGGATGAGCCGTCCTGCTGCTGGCCTGGGAGTCGGGGACACCCAGGGCACTGAGTTCTGCTGGGGGGGGGCAGATTTTGGGCAGGAGCTATCTGTCTCCCCCAGGGGGCACTCCCACTCGTGCAGCTGTCCTTCTCTCCGCTTGCAAGGGCTGCGGTACAAACTGAGCAAATTGCTCTTTAATACTGCGGTAATGGGAACTAAATGGAAAACTGTATTAGTGCCTGCAGAGCAGGAGGGGCCCTGGAGCTGACTCATCTCGAGCACTTATTATTCCTGCAGTGGGTGGCGAACAGGAGCCAGGGTGGCAGAGTCCTCCCGGAGGCAGCCCTTCGTCCCCGAGCCTTGCCGTGAGCTGGGACAATTTCCACCGGCCCTCATTCGGTACCCAGCGCTGCTCGCTGGGGTGCTGGGCAGAGCTGGGAGGGTCTCTGCCCTGACATTACCGAGGATGAGGGATTACCGTGCCGAGCGGAGCAGGCAGAGCAGGATTTTCTCCTTTTAGCTGTCTTCCTCCAGATGTGCACGACACGTTTTGCAAATGGATTAGCCAGCTGCAATAACCCAGCCTCCCCACGGGAGGAAGGGACCATATTGCAACCTAATTTAATCAACCTGAATTTGCTCCAGAATTGTCTAAGGTTGCTGGGGATTGTTTACATCCTGCTCGTCCTACCCTGGCCACCCCGGACAGGCGGCTCCGCTGACACGCTCCAGCCCGTGCCGCCCTTCCGCAAAGCGCTTCTGTCCTCAACCCTCACAAGGGCTCTCTTTGCAAGAGGCTTTGCTCCATCCAGCGCCGGCTTTGCTCCATCCAGCGCCGGCTTTGCTCCATAAGCGAGGAGTCTGGCTGGGTCGGAGGGGATGCCGTAGCTACCTGCAGGCCAGCGGCGAGGGAAGAGGCGATGTTTGGGATGAGCTGCTTCCTCCAACCCTCCGTTTCGGGCAGCTGAGCAAAGCGAAGGGGAAACGGGAGAGGAAGTGTCTGGGGGTGGAAATCTGCTTGTGCCGTCCCGTGACACCCACGCAGGGTCGGGTCTGGCTGCTCCCTGGGGCAGGTCGGGTGGTGATGGAGCCGTTGCCCAGAGCTGGGCTAACCTTTCATCAGGTGCCCCTGCTGCAGCGCAAGAAGCCCCGAGAGGGCTGACAGAAATCCCCTCGCTGTGCTGTCTGGCTCTGGAGGCACTTACCGAACCCCGGTACGGAGTTTGGAGGACGTCCTCCGTGGGCTGTGGGCAACACAGGTGTCCTCAATGTCAAGCGAAGGTTGGAGGCCCTAGTCCTCCTGCTGCCAACCTGCCCGTTCCTGCTGGGACCCATTAGTCATCACAAGGGGCAGGCGGCATGAGCTGCTATATAAAGATTTTGAAATGAGCAGAAATGATATTAAGCCCATGGAAATAAAGTTCCTTCCATAAATAGCTGCCACGGTGTATGGAGGCGCCTTAGGCGGGTAGAAGAGAGCTCAGCGCTCAGGTTATATTTAGGGCTCTGAGTAGCAGTTTCGTGCCAAACTTATTAATGATGCTGGCTTGTGCACCAGATTTGCACGTTCTGGGACAATCTTCCCAGTAGGGAGGTGCCTCCGCAACGCCAGAAGGACCCCGCGCTCTCTGTCACCGCAACAAACCCTGAGCAAGCGCCAGGGCTTTGTGCCTTGCTTCCCCGAGGGTCGCTTCGGCCAAGGGGAGTCCAAAGACAGCTGCTGCTAGAGTTGGGTGTCTCTACCAAGGTTTTGCGGTGGGGCAGGAGCATCTCCAGCTCCCCGAGTGGGGCAGCTCCAGTGGAATTAAAGCGAGTTAGAGGCTGGAGGAACTTTGCTCTAGGAAAAAGCCCTGTGACCTGGAGCCGGGGAGGGCTGGGATGGGTGCTGGCCGGCTCCAGCAGCACCCTGCAGCCTCTCCTGTGCAGTTCCGGGCTCGCTGTCATGTTCAACACTTTCTCAGTTGTTTTTGGGGTGACACTTGCAGCGGTGGCCTTTGTCACTGTCACCGCTCCCAGCAACCCAGCCCGCAGCCGTGTTTACCCAGAAAGGAAACCACAAGCGCACAAAAGCTCGCTGCACAAGGCTCCCCGCAGGCTACATTTATGGGGTGAAGGATGTGCTGGGTGTCAATGCAGTCCCCTTCTGTTCTCAGCCACCTCCGGAGGCAGCACCCGGCACAGCCCATGCACCGTAGGGCTCCTTGCAGGTATCTTGCAGCAGCGGGAAGAGGGGTCCCCGTAGCCCTCTGTGCCCTCCAGCCTGGCGTTAGCCCCCGTGGAGCAAAGCGGAGAGTCCCCTTGCCAGCTCCTGTCCCTGCTAGTGAGATGTGGGGCGCCCCGGCTGGCAGATAGGATGCAGTTAATGCATCTCACAGGCTGTTCTGTGCCAGGGAGCTAAATATAACCCAGAGAGCGGCTGCTTTGTAATGTAAATAGCAAGGGAGCTTGGGCAGGGCACAGGCAAGGCAGAGGGGAGAGCTGGCAGGGCCTGCTGGGGAGAAGGAGGTGGGAGCTCTGCGGGGCCAGGGGAAGCTGGTTGCGGGTCTCTGCCGTCTTGCCTTCCTTCTGCCTTCAGATCTGGCTGGGCTCTGGGTTTTCGTGAAGGCTCGGGGCAGAGGGTGTGCAGCCCCTCCGTCCCAGCTGAGCAGGGCAGGGGCTGGGGAGGAAGGAAAGGAGAGCCTCCAGCTGCAAGGAGAGAGGGGCAGAGGGGGTGCCTCCTTCCTCTGAGTCCTGCCTGCTAGCCTTTTAATCGCTTTAGCCTGGCTGTGCAGAGCAGCATAATCAAATTCCCATTTATTCCCAGCAAGCCGAGCCCACTCCGCTCTGACAGAGACATCTGTCTCCGCTGCGTCCCTCTGTGCAGCTGGGGAAAGGAGATGGCTGGCACCCGCTGGCACAGCCAGAGGGAAGCTCACAGCGCTGGAAAGTCCTTAAGGAGCCGGTGGGTCCTCACAGACCTTGGTCGGGGGGTGACGAGCAGGTGTTTCGCCATCCCCTGCCCTGAGAACCAGAGGCAAGCTCTGCTTGCTGGGCATAGCGCTCGCGAGAGGTCCCGCCGGTGGTGGCTGGTCCCGCCGTCAGGTTTGGAGTCGGCATCACGCGGTGCTCTGAGAGCAGCGCTGGTGTGTATTCACTCTCTGGCTCTCATCCTACATGCTCCTAGGTGCAAGGCGGTGGTAAACTGCGGGACTGGGCTCTGTAAGAAGAGATAGAAACATCCCATGAGGTAGTTTTGAAGAAACTGGGAGGTTGTGGGTACAGCCTGGCTCTGCAGGGTCATGCCTGCTGCAGTGCCAGGGCAGGGCAAGCCCCAAGCCCCCGTCTTAAGCCAGACATCACGCTGCTGCCAGAGGGGATGCTGCTGTCCCCCCTCCTGCTGATGTCCAAGTCAGGAAGGCCAGGAGACACCGTCAGCCTTCCCCGGTTGTCCCCACAGCCACAGCCGTAGCCTTATGTGCGGGGGGGGGGGGGGGGGGGAGCGCAGGGTGGGACTCCCCGAGAGCAGCCCAGCAGGGAGGTGGCGTTAGGGGCAACGCGAAACTGCATCCACACCCTCCTGGGTGGGGAGTGCTGGGATCCCTGAACCGAAATTGCCAAAATTGTGGGAAAATGCGGTAGGGGCTATCTCCTCCCTTATCTGATCCCAGCTCACAATGACTCCCACAGGTATCCTGCCAGGTTTGGGTTAAGCAGGCAGCTTAACCCTTTCCTTACCAGGGGAACTACACACACTAGCACACAGACGTGGGGCTGTGCTGAATCACAAAACCACCCAGCACTGTGACCCCCACCCCTCCCCGGTGCTGTTCTACAGAGAAGCCAGTGCCAGCAGGGTTGTCCCCTCTGGTCTCCCGACCAAGAACAGCCAGAACTGGGCTTTCTGTGGGATCCCCAGTGGTTTTGCACCAAGCCCAAGGGACAGGACTGTGGGAGGACACACGGACACAGCACAGAGAGGAGGGCGAAGGTCCTGGGGCAGGGCCTGTAACTTCTCCAACAGCCTCACCAAGCCCCCATGAGAGGACTGGACACCAATGCCGCGGGGCAGCACGAAACGTGAAAAGGAAACGTCTGCAGGCAGGGAGCAAATGTGACCAACCCATCACGACATGCAAAGCAGCGGGCATGACAAACCCTTTCGGTGATGATAAAACCTCTTCCCTCCCCAATCTCTGAGCTAGAGTAAGGCATCCAGGACCTGCCTTTTCCTCCCTCCACACGGTAATTAGTGCAGTGGGTTGTGTTCGGTTTCAGAGCTCACCCGGTGAGATCAAGGTCTGCCGATGTGGGGTTTTTTTTTTTTCCCTTTTGATGACGGAGTCTAAAGCAAGACCATGTGCCCCTTTAGAAATGCCATCCATGCGGGCTGCAGGGGCTGGCTCTGCTCGCTTGCTTTTTTTCCGGCTGCACAGACCCCCTCGCTGATCTGAAGGTCTGCTGGAGCCGGAGCACACCGAGCAGTGTCTGGTTGTGAAAAGCTGGACTTTTTGGAGCTGGGGACAGGCTAAGCCTGCAGGCTCTCGCTGTGCCCTGCGGCCCCGCACCAGGGGACGGATGACAAGCGTCAGTCTGCCTCTTCGCTTTTTGGAGGCTGGCCCGCAGCCTCCGAGATGCTCCCCCAGTCCCCGTATCTGTCTTACCCAGGTGGTTTTTCAACAAACCCTGGCGCAGGGCGAGCAGAAGCTCGTGGCTGCGGGGTGTTCGGAGACCCGCCGCACAGTGGGGACGCATACGGCCGGGGAGGGTTGCGAGTGCCGCGGTGCCACGCGGGGCGAGGACGCGCATGGCACGGGGTGGGCGGCGGGAGGACGACCCCACTGCCACGGCCCGGTTTGCACGGCGGTGCCGGGGCGGCTTCGGGAGAGGGGGGCTTTCTCGAGCCTGGGGGCTTTCGAAGAGCCACCCAACAAGGGAGGCACGGCTCCTCGGCGCGCCGGCCGGCGCGCCAGGGCGTGCTCTCGCTCTCGCCGAGGGCGCGCACGAGGCTTCTCCGGAGAGGGCCCGGCAGAGGAGGTGGCCCCGCGCCGTGGGCTGCCGGGGGAAGAGTGCCGCGCAGCCGGCTGCGATGACAGCCGCCCTCACACTTCCAGGAAGTGCAGAGAGAGGAACCAGGTGGAGGGTGCAAACAAAGCCGGGGCCCCGGGTGGGCGGCGGAGCGCTGCCAGGGACCTGCCCTCGGGATGACTCCGGAAAGCGGCCGCCGGGGGAGGAAGAGCGAGAGTGAACCCCGGGCCGGCTGAGCGCATCAGCTCGTGCTGTGGCAGATGTGGCGGCACCGCTCCTGGGACGTTCCCCAGAGCCCTCCGGGGGACGCAGATACGAGGTACCTGCCGAGCCGGGCTCCGCCGCCTTCCTCTTGCTCTCGGGGGGCCGAGGCGTTGCGGCTGGGCGCTGACAGCCCCTGCTTCGGGGTTTGGGGGAAAGGCTTCCCGTGCTTTCCTGGTGCCTCGCCAGCGATCCCCTCCTCTCTTCCCGGCGCCGGCGCCACGCAACCTCCGCAGCGGGGATGTCAGAGGGCCGGGCGGGCGCTCTCGACGCCGAGCCTGCGAGTGCGCGGGGTCAGCGGGGGCTTTGCCTGGGCTGCCGGGTTCCTGCTGCAGCCGGTGGGAGCCCGAAGATGCCGTCCCCCATCCCCACCGGCCCTCCTGGGCACGGTTGGTCCTCGAGGTGGCCGGCGGGACCTGCCCCGAGGGGGTTACTGGTCAGCACCGGTGGCTTTGCTGGGCTGGCAGCTGGGACCCTGCCTGGGCAGCCCTGGCTTTCAGCCTGGCTCGGCACCCTTGGGGAAGCGGGGAGGGGGAAAGCAGCCCTCACGGCCAGCTCGCGTTTTCCACGCAAAAGAGGGCTGCCCATCGCTCCTGCCAGGCGGGGTGAGCGTTTCCTCGCCGAAGGCAGCCGCAGCACCGCCAGCCATGTGGAGCAGGCCAGCCCCTGCCCTCCGAGCCCACCGCCCGCCCAGCCGGGGGTCCCCCTGGGAGACAGGGAGAAGCGGGGCAGGCGGCTGGCCGGGCCTGGGTATATAAACGCCGACAGGGAGCCGCAGCGTCCGCCTCGGCGACAAGGCCGGCGGTGGCTCCCGGTCCCCGGAGAGGGCGGCGGCGGCGGCGGCGGGGCTGTTGGCTCCGTATCCCCCGTCCCCCGCCTCCCCCGTCCGGCGCTGAACAATGGGAGGCGGAGAAGGAGAAGGAGGAGGAGGCTCCGCTTCTGCCGCCGAGCCCCTTCCCGAGCTCGGGGCGGCGGCGGGGCTGACACTCGATTTCCTGAGCCGGCAGCGCCGGGCTCCGGGCCCGCCGCCGCCTCCGCCTCCTCCGACCTCCGCCGCCGCGGGGCGCCCCCCAGCCCCGCTCCCCGCGCCGTCTCCGGGGCGGCGGCAGGGGGCGCTGGCGGCTCGGCTCGGCTCGGCTCGGCTCGGCGGGGCCGCCGGTGCGCGGCCGCACTTCCTGCCGGTGCCGGCGGGGCGGGAGGCCCGGCCGGCCGCGCCGCCCCCGGCCAGTCCCCTCCCCTGGCGCGGGGCGGCTGTTAGCGGCGGCGGCGGCGGCGGCGCGGAGCCCCGAGGCCGGCCATGGAGGCGGCGCGGCCCCCGCCGCCCGGCGGCTCGTCGTCCGCCTCCTCGTCCTCGTCCTCCGCCTCTTCCACCACCACCGCCGCCGCCGCCGCTGCCTCCTCCGGGGCGGCGGGCGGCGCCGAGCCCGAGCGGGGGCCGCCGCCGCCTCCTCCGCTGGGCCGCCGGCACAGCAACAAGCGCTTCACCGGCCTCAAGCTCTTCGGGCGCAGGTGAGCACCGGGCGGGGCGGGTGGCCGGTAGCGGGACGGCGGGTGGGCTACCGGGGAGAGCTTTCCCCGCCGCCCCGGTACCTGGCGGTGGGGACGGAGGAGGCCAGTCCCCCGGGGCAAGGGCTGGCCGCGGGCGGGCGGCTGGAGCGTCCCGACCGGAGGCAGCTGTCAGCGGGCGGCCGCATCCCGGACCCGCCGCACCGGGCCCCGCAGAAGGGGGTGTGTGTGTTTTGGGGGGGGGGTGACCCCGGTTATAAAGTCGGCAACCGGCTGAGCGCCGCCGGCGAGGGATGCGGGACGTGGTGCCGGGATGAGGTCGCGTTTTCCTGTTTTTGAGCTCTTGACACCGGCGGTGGGAAGTTGGGAAGCATCGCCCGTGCTGCGCCCGCTCTCCTCCCCGGGGAATTCGGAGCCTCAGCTCTGGAGGATTCGTTTCCACCCGCTCAGAACTGCCCGTCTCCATCCCCGCACACCCGTCCCGTGCTTCGGTTGGGAGAGCGGCAGTCCTGCGGCTCCGGGGCCGTGGCTGTGCCGGTCCTGTGCTGCCTCCTGGGATCCCGGCTTTCCAGCTCCTGGGATCCCGGCTTTCCAGCTCCTGGGATCCCGGCTTTCCAGCTCCTGGGATCCCGGCTTCGCTCGCTTCCTCCCCAGAGTCAGCCGGGCTCCTTGTGCCCCTCACAGCCTCGCTGTTGGCCTCGTGGAATTTGGGGAATTCTCGGCCCGTGAAAGCAAAGGGGTGCCCCTGCCATCCAGACGTGTGTAAAAACATTGAATAACTGAGATCTGAAGGGACCTCTGGAGGTCACCTGGTCTACCCTGCTGCCTCGAAGCAGGGCTGAATTTGATCAGGCTGCTGATGTTGAGTTTTGAGTGTCACCAAGGTGGAGACTGCACCACCTCCCCGGGCACCTGCTCCTGTGCTTCAGCTCCTGGTTGGTTTTTCCCCCCCCCCCCCAATATCTCTTCAGTGTTTCCCTTGTTGCAGCCTGTGCCCGTTGTCTCTCATGTTGTCACCGTGCGCCTCCAGGCACAGTGTCTGGCTCAATCTTCTCTGTACCTTCCCATCAGGTAGCTGAAGACAGTAATAATATTCCCCCCTTAACCTTTTCTTCTGTAGGCCAAACCACCCCCGTTATCTCAGCCTCTCCTTGTACCTGACAACTCCTGCTCCAAACTGTCTCGGTGGCCCTGTGCTGAACTTGCTACACCTTGTCAGCATTTTTGCTTTACGGGGTCCCGAAGCAGAATGCAGTGCTCCTGGGCAGTGTCACGGGTGCTGGATGGGGGAGAGAGGCCCCAATTTCAACCTCCACTGCCAAGATGGAGCTGGGAGCGGAGGGCTTGCAAGGTCACTCCACCACGGACTGGTGTTCTCCTGGTTGCAGAGCTGGTGGCAGTGGCTGCCTGGAGCTCCTGGCAGCCTCTGGCCTGTCCCCAGTACTGCATGGCATCTCTCTCTGGCTCCCAGCGGTTCAGGCTGCCGTTCCTGCAAAGTATATCAGAGCCTACACCGAGGGGATGTCTTCCACGTGTCAACAACCTTCTGCAGCGTGGACATGTGGGGGAGAGGCAAAGTAGGACGGCTGGAAATGCCCGTCGGGTTGTTTGGTGCATGGATGTTTTTCTCGCTCTTCTTCCGCTGACGGTGGACCTGGTTTCCTCCGTCTCGGGGTGAGGAATGCAGCACCTGGAGCTGCAGGGGAGTGAGGAGAGATTGCCGTGGGCCTCCAAGAAGGAAGGGGCTCCCACACGCGCCTGTGGGAGGTAGGCTTGGTGGGAAGCCGTGCAGGATAACTGGCTGCACGCTGCCAAATTCCTCCCCACCTGAGCGCTGGAGCCGAGGGTGATGTGAAGTTCCACTTCCTCCGAGGGAATTGCGGGGGAAGGCTTCGCTGCATTTTCTTTTGGCGAGAAGTACAGCCAGCCCCTACCCTCCAAATACTTTCCAACAGCCATCAGTGAAGAAATTTGCACCCTTTTTGATTCTGGGCTTTAGCCAGAGCGTATGTGGCTGGGAAGCGGGTCTAGAGGAAACTTAGGCAATGGGCAGGAGCTTGCCCGTTAGCAGCGGTGAGTCTCTGGAGAGCCCTGGCTTTGGGGAGAGAGGTCCCCCGAGGTGGGCGTGCGCTGCTGGGCCCTGCGCCCGGTGGCACTGGGAAGCACGGCCACCGCCAGGTGAGGGACAGGTCCACAAAATGGCAACCCGGGGCAGATGAGCCCCGAGGGAATTTAAAGCAAAAGAGGGGTGAGCCCCCGAGCTCTGGCCTTTAGCGGTATATGAGTCCCCTGTGTTTTGCAAGCGGGCTTATTTCTGTACCTTGTAATTGCCTTACAGCAGGGTGGAGTAATTGGCTCCAGAGCTGACGGAGACAAGTGCACAATACGTGCATCCGGGCCACAGATGGGTAATTCTTTTAATTGGGCTGATAAAGAGATTGGGGTTGATCAGATAATAGGTGGTTAGGATTAAATTTCCTTCCTAGGTGCCCCATTTCTTTTGCTGTGAGTGAACAGCACAGTTTACCCTTTCCAGGGGGAACTTTGGGTGGGAGCGCGAGTGCTGGGGACAAAGCCCCTTTCTTGCTCTCCCCCATGCTGGAGAGGTGGGATGTGGAAATGGGTCTTCCCTGTGGGCTTTAGGGTCTTCAACACATCCCCCTTCAGAAGAGGTACGTGCGATGGTCGGGTCTGTTGCAGCAGCGTGAGCAGGGAGCGTAGCTGCTGTCAGGGCAGCCGGTGGGTGGTCGCCCTGCAGAGAGCGTGGGACCAAATTTTCTGCTGTGGTCCTTTGGCAGGCCTGGTGCTGGAGCCTGCATGCGAGCCTGGGGCCGCCTGCCATCGCCTCGGGGAAGGTCTGTGGGTGGCATGGCGTGTGGGTAAACGGCACGCGAGAAACTGAGCCGAGCACCCGCCTACGTCTTTCTGGGATGTCGCTTGTCACCATCTTTTTTTGCAGCTTGACGCTCACACCCATGTGAAAGCTGGGGGAGATGTGTTGCTGGGATGGCAGCCCGGCCGTCCCCCTCCCTGCTGCGCGGGGGGAACCGCCGTGTCCCCTCGAACCTGCTGGCACTTGGCCGGTGAGCGGGTCCAGCCAGGGCGCAGGGATTTGGGTTTGTTTTCTCCTAGCGTGGGTGTGATAAGAGGGGCTGTGCGGTGGGGTAAGCCCCAGGCACCCTGGCAGGTGGTGGGAAGGAGCCTGAAGTTTGCGATTTGCATGTTGGCAGCCTGAGAGCAGCACTTACCTCGGGACAGGCTTTTTCACAATGCACCTTGCTGCCAGCTAGTTGTTGAGCAATCCTCCTCCTCCACGCGTACAGCTTTTGCACGCCTCTAGCTCTGAAACCTTCCACCCTCTGCTCCCCATCCAGCTCACAGGTGATGGGTGCCATTAGCTGGGCCCCGGCAAGTGACACCCATGGGAGTCCCCATGTGTCCCCTGCGGAGACACCTGGGCTTGTTTGCCGGGCAGGTGGGATGTGCCGGGAGAGCTGTTCCCGCTGCCGTGTTTGCTCTGTGCTCTCTGCTCCAGGAGGTCCTGACCTCCCGTGGGGCAGCTCAGGGACTTTTGATCTTGCCAGGGTCAAAAAGAAAAAACAAAAGCACTGGGCACACTGATCAGCCGTGCCTGTTGGCAGGCTCCTGGTGGGGCTATTGGGATGAGGCAGGGAAGGATCAGAATGCGGGAGGCCCGGCTGCTCCCGGAGGCTGGAGGCCTCCCTAACATGGTCCCTGCTTGCCACCAGCCTCATCTCTCCAACCCCGGTCACCCGCCGATGGCTCTGCTGCCCTCCCGAGATCAGAGCAGGGGCTACCTCAGCGCAATGCACCCACGCTGGAGAAGGTGGCAGGACCTTTAATCTGCTTAGGAGTTGGAGCATCCCTTCCAGGAAACCCTGTAATCTGCTCAAGGAGCTGAGAGGAGGGATGATAAGGGACCTCTTCCCTCCTTTGAACAACAACGATGGGAAGAGAGAAGGGCTGCAGGGGGGTAGGGGGGCACTGGGAGCGGGCACGGGCCTTTGCAAGGAGACGGTGTTGGGAGGGGAGAGGCAGAGCCACGGATGTCGCAAGCAGGGAGAGTTCTGGGGGCTGTGTGATTGCAGGGGTCCTCTCGGGGGCTAAGAGCAGATTAGATGCTCGTAGGGTGAGGCCAGCTCCCTCGGGTGGGGGGGATGCTCTCGTGGAAGGCAACCTGAGCTCTGGCAGGCCATGGGGGATGCAGTGTAGGATTTCCTTCTCTCATCGTGGTGTGGTATCTGGGGAGCAAACAGTCTCCCCAGAGACCTGTCAAAGCCTCTAAATATAACTTCCAGCTCTGCTCGCAGTGGAGCTCTGGTTTCTTTTTCCCAGGTGAAGCTCTGTGAGCTGAAGCTATAGAGTTAGCTTTCAGCATTTGCTCGCTCGCTCCTGTAAACAGGTCCTGACTTGGAGATGCTGAGCTCAGGAGCAAAGCTAGGGCTGCAGGCTGAGGCTCCTTGACCCTTGGGCCCATAAACCATCCTTTTTGGAAGAGATGGGGACTGGCAGGAGGTGAATTGCTTCTGCTGGAGACTTTTAGAGGTAGGGACTATGGTGCAGGACCTACCTGGGGACACGGACAAGGCATGGAAATAGGGGAAACCTGTCCTGCTGGTTCTTGAGCTGGCAACAGGTTCCCAGGGAATAAGTGCCTCTGTCTGCCATCCCGAGTCCCGGAGCTTTCGCCGGGCCAGCTCTCCAGTATTACAAAAGTAATATCCCGTGTTTCTGTTGCAACTTGCAGGCCTGGCAGCAGCTGCAGGCTCTATTTGGGAGCTGGGAACCTTTCTTCTCCTCCCCGTCAGGACATCAGGTGGAAGGTGAAGCTCTGCCAAGGCAAGCAATGAGACTGCACTGGCCAGGCCGGTGCCCAGGGAGGACAGAGTCCTCCGGTCTGCGTGTGACGCATGTGTTAGACCCAGCGCTGTTCTCCTGCCTGTGGTTTAGGGGTTGATGCCTGGGGGTGTTAACTTTGTACTTAACCGTAGAGCTCTGCCCCAGGGGAAACTCCTCCTCATTACACCAGGGACTAAGTGCGAGGACCTCTTCCCAGTCTCTGCTGTCCCAGACATTAGGAGTTAATGCGCCTCCTGCCTCAGCTCTGCCTGCCGGGCAGGTTGTGCTGTCTGGGTTAGGCTGCCAATTCCAGTTTCTACCTGCAGACGTTGCTCCCGCACCTAGGAACAGCCTGCCTGAGCTTTGCCCATCTCACAAAGTTGTCAGCCTTTCCCAGCGGTTCAGAGCCTGGAGAAATGCGCTAAGCATCCTCCATCTCAGAGGAGCCCTGCCCAGCCAGCAGGAACTGGTGGGAGCTGGGGACCGGTCGCTGGGGGATTGGGGGATGCTACCCAAAGCGCAGGGCAGACAGAGGTCTGGCCAGAGGTAGTCCCACCTTTGGCTGCCACCCCGTCCTCCACGTGCCCCAAGTCAGTGGGAGATGCCTTCGGAGTGCTTCACAGGCTGCTGCCGTTCTCCTGGCATTACCGCAGGATGCCGGCTCGTGCGCCACAGCCTGGTTCCAGCCTCATGGAGGGGCTCCCAGCCAGAGAGGCGTGAAAATCCCACCCGGGACCAGCAGGGAAAACCTCGGTGTTCGCCCCTTCCCTGGCTCCACTCACCCCATCTCCCTTCCCCTGCTCTCCAGCTGCAGCTCGGCGGCGCGGGAGCAGCCTGGGCTCCGAAACACGCTGTGGCTTTGCAGAAAGTCACGTGTCCCCACTGGCTGTCTGTCCCAGGAAGTCAGGGCAGCTAACGAAGAGGCTCGTTGCAGAGGGTTTTCCCCTTGTTTTGGCGCAGCTCGGCTCCCACAGGAAACGTGGGTGCCGGAACAGCCCGTCCGTCGCTTACCGTTGGCAGCCCAGGTGTGGATCTGGAGCCAGAAAGCGGGGGGACTCCTTCCTGCCTGCTCCCCCCTGGCTGGGGGGGGGGGGGGTCCCACCTCTCCTCCGGGGCAGCGCTTGCCGGCAGGATGAGGATGGAGAGTCGTGGGGCAGAAGTACCTAAGTCAGCTCAGAGCTTCTCCCCGAGCTCCTGGCCTCCGGGCATGGCCCGTTGCCAGCCCGGAGAGGGAGCGGGAGGCCATGCAGCTGGCCACGTGCTGGTCCCTCCATGGGAAAGTTCCCTCTCAATCAGATTATCTGTATCTCGTCCTGCCTCGCCGCCCCAGCCGGGAGCTGCTCGGATCCAGCGCTAAGCCTCTTACCGCCCAAGCCCGAGGTCACCACTCAAGGGGACGTGGCGTGGGGCAGTCTGGCGGCAGGCGCCCGGCAGCTGCCGCTGCTGAAACGTGGCGGAGGAAGATGTTTTCTGCAGGGATTTGGTACCCGTCGGAGGCTGGCGGATGGCGGGATTAAGAGGCAGTGGGGCTCCTGTCCTGTGAGAGCTGCTGGGATGCGTGGTTGGAGGCACCCCGCTCCCCAGCCCGGCTCCCGGTTGGGCTACGGGTTGGTCTGGGGCCAGGAGATGCTCCAGCAGAGGCTGCCGGTGAGGACCCCCCCACCTGGGCTCGAACAACGGTGTTACCCACCCACAAGTTTTCTTGTTGTTTGAACGGCAGAGGAAGCAGATGTGGTGGGGGAAGGTGTCGGAGGGGTCCCGAGAAAGGTGCTCCCCCTCTGCCCTGGGTCACCAAGGGCTTTGCTCCCCGGCCCCTGGCTGGCGGAGGGTCAGGGCTCCCAGGGCTCGCTGCCCACACACGGGGGCCAGAGGATTGGGAGCAGGCAAGCTGCCCTGTCCTGCCCAAACAATGCTCCTCCACGCAAAGCTTGGCAAGCGCCTTCGTTATTTATTTGAAATTCAAATCCATGCCCGGACCTAGCGGTTGAGGTGAAGGCTGCCAGGAGCCAGGCTGGCGCGGGGAAGGAGGGAGGGAAGCGAGGCTCCCTCTCTATGCCAACCTGGCCCCGGTCCCTGAGTCGTGCACCCCGTGGAGGTGCAGGGCCTGGGCACCCTTAGGCTCTTGCAGCCGGTTGGGTCGGGCTGGAGGTGACTCCAGGCTGGGCTGGATTAGCATCCCAAAAGCTAGAGTGTGGTGCTTGATGTTCACCGACTGGCTCCGAAGGGAGCAATGGCCTTGCTGACCCCAGCTCCGTGAGCATCTCGCCTGCATTGACCTCCACGGCTGACGGCAGGGGCGATGGCGCGGGTGCTGTTGGGGCCCCTGGGGTCTGCGAACGCTGAGGCCGTGGGGAGAACGTGCAGGGTGGAGGGATGGCACTGCGGCAGCAAAGCCGTGGAGGGGGAGGACGCTGCCGTGTGCTGGGCTGCCAGGTGTGTTTATGGGGAGGGTTTGCTGACCACTCTCTTTATGTCCCTAGACTCCACCTGCCCCACAAAGGTGTCTTCCTTTGTCTCCAGGGCAGCCAGCCCGGCCGATGGGGATCCAGGAGGATAAAGCACCGTCCGGCGGTGTATAAGTATGTGGTATTTTTATTGGCTTGCACAGGCTGTGCAGTCCCAGCAGCTGCCGCAACGTTTCTGCTCAAGAGCTCTCCTTCCTCCCACCCACGTCTCACCCCATGTCACCCTCTTGTGTCTGCACTAACCAAGGCCATCGAAAGCCAGGCTGCCTGCCTGCTGCCTGTGTCACTAACCTTGTTCTAGAGGGCAGCTCGCTGCCGGACTTTCATCAGCTAACATGGCAGCCCCCGTTTTGCTGGTGTTTGGGGTGAAGGTCAGTCGAGGTCTTCCTCCTCCATGTCCTAGCCGTTGTGGGCATGAGGACCGTAATGCCTAGACCCTGTGCATGCTGAGCGCTTTGAAGACCTCGGATGACAATGCTGACGGGGTGGTTTAGCCAAATGGCCGCAGCAGCCTGAAGTTCAGTAGGGCTGGGGCTGCCAGGCGTGGTGGGAAACCAGGGTCTTGGAGGCAGTCACCATCGCTGGGACGTAGTTGCCGTGTGGGAGCCAATACCTAGGTTAGCCATGGTGTTTGGGGGCTCACCAATGCTCCCAAGGAGATAGGGACGAGTCCCAGGCCCCGTTCCCAGGCTCCCTATGCCATGGTCTTTATGGAGCAGCGCATCAGCCTGGTCAGGATTTGGCTGCGCTCGTGCGAGTGCCACGCAGAAGTGCCGAGGTGGAAGAGCCCCGCTGAGGACTGCTGCTTCCTGGCTTCTGCTAAACCGTTTCTCTGGGCATCACCCCATCTGTATGGTGTCCTGGACCTTTCCGAGGTTCCCGCTCGGTCTCCGGCTTGCCTGACCTTGTGGACACAAAAGTCTCATGTCCCAGTACTGCCTGTGGGAGTCCTGTGGTTGGAGGTGTTAGGGGTAAGAGGCAGCGTGGCTGGTTAGTGGTCCGCAGAGGGGAGGCAGGTGGGGTTTGGAGAAGCCCAAAGTGCCGTGGGTTGAACACCAGAGGGCACGGTCGCTCTTCGGTGCAGCTCCAGCCCTTTCCTTGGGGTTTGCTTCAGCTGGGTGTTGTGGCATGTCCCCTCTGCAGAGTCGCTGGCCTTGTCTCCTGGCTCCTGGTTTTGCTTTCTTTTCTTGTTCAAGGGAGGGTTTTGCAAAGCATCCGTGTGGAGCTTTTTTTTGTCCTGCCGTGGGTGAAGCGGCCGGTGAGCTTACTGGCTTAAACTTGTCAGCCGCTGCCGCCGGCTGGCTGATGCTCAGAAGCAAACCTCCAGCCAAGGCAGCTGTTAGCCAGCTCACCGCCGCACGGGCTCGCGTGTCACGGTAGCGCTCGGAGCCACGCAGTGGCACCCACCCAACTCCACTCGGTTGCTCCCCCTGCTCCTGTGGTCTCTGAAGCACCCGGTGTCACCCTGTGGGAGTGGGAGTAGAGAAACTGGGGGAGCAGAGTGAGGCAGCCCTGCGCTACTGGTCTGCAGTGAAGTGTTAGCCCATGGTGGGAAGGGGAAAAGCGGTCTCCTCGCTGCACCGGCGGCACCTCTTCCCCTGGGATCTCCTCTCTGAAGGATGGCAGGAGAAGAGAGCCTGTTAATGAGGTTGCAGAAGCTGGCAGACATGGGGATGTTAGGATGAGAGGAGAAAAGGAAGCATGTAAGAGCAGATATGCTGAGGGCGTTTAGAACAAAAAGGGTGGAGGAGAAAAAAAAAAAATCAACTTCTCCTCCTGCCCTCCCATTTGTAGCAGAGGGACAAGCTGACGTTTAGCAAAACCAAGTAGTGACAGATTTAACATTGCTAAATGTTAAAATGGAGTTTAATTTTGACGTGAGGTGGGGGAGAAAAAGACTTGGTAACTCACTGTCACGAGGTGAAAAAGTGAAACCAAAGATTCGACTTGATATCAGTAACCGGGTCACCGTTAAACCAACAAATGCCTTTCGGGTGGCAAGTTGGCATGTGCTTTGCTTAGTCACAAGGTCGTGATGAAGGCTTGAGACACAGACATAGGAGGTGTCTTTCCTGTCTTAGCCTCGGGCTTTGCGAGGGGGGGAGATCACAGAGAGACCAGGTTTCTCAGGGATGCTGAGCAGTGTCCCCCCGCCTTTGCAGACACCTGCAGGGGTTGCCGCTTGCGGTGTGGTTTCAGGTGTGTGTCACCAGGGTCTCCTCACTTGGAAAGCCTCGCTCGGGGCTGCGTGGGGCTGGGGAGCCTCTCGGCTCGGAGCAGCGGTTTCTGTTTGAACACACACAGCAGACTGAAACCTGTGACAGCGGCATGGGGAGCCGAAGGTGTCTCTCACCGCCCGTTTGGCTGCGTGCGAGGTGGGGGCTTAATAGGTCACGGGGTGGGAAGGAGGAGAACGGCGACGGGAAGGTTTGAGGAGAGGGCTTTTTGGCTTCCCGCTGTCTCCAGGGAAAGGGACTTGGAAAACCAGTCGCCTGGTCTCTTGCTGGTCTGCTTGACTTGGAAGGGATTTTGGGGCCAGCTAGAATCCGCCCCGGGCACCCCCCTGGGCTGTTTCTGTTTGCAAATCTGAGTCCTGCCGGCCCGGGAGGGAGGTGGGACTGTGGCAGGGGTGAAGAGCAGCAGGTGGTGTCAAATGGGGGTCTCTGCTGTGCCGAGGCTGTGGGGGACAGGGAGAGCAGGGTGGTCACGGCGCAGTTGGGGGGAAGCTCCCGTGGTTGGGGAGGAACCGCACGTATCTCTTATCAGGCTTCTTTGCTCTGAATGGGCGGCTAGTTATAGCACGATTTTAATTTCCTCTTTGATAAAACACCCTGCCGGTGCCAGTAAGTGGGTCTTAACAGCGATGGACTGGGGACTGTTCCTAGGGGCCCTTCCACAGCCTCTCCTCCTCCTGTGGTCGCAGCTGGCACCATGGCTGCCCTGGGGCTGCGAGGACGCCGGGACCTGCTCCGCTGCTGGTGGTCCCTGGCCCTTTTCTGGCACCGGGGAGGGAAGTCTGAAGGACGTGTACCCTGTGTAGGGAAAGGGGCAGAGCCCTCCATCCTTCAGCGGCTGCCAGGTTTGAAGGAAGAGAGGGCTGAGCAGCGGCAAACATCTCCTTCTGCCTGCCCTGGGCATCTCCAGCTCCCCTTCCCCTCTGACGCTGTGAGGAAAGGAAGGGCTGAACGCAATCCCTGGCAGCCGTGAGGTTTGTTCACGTGTCCTCGCCCACCTCCGGCTCCCACCGCTTTGCAAAGGCCGCTCGCTCCTTCTGCCGTGACGGAGACGGTGGTGATGGCGGTAGCTCGGCCTTCGGGCCTGGCTCCCCTCTGGTTAATGGTTTCCTGTGAACCGCTTTCAAGATACCCATCGGGGAAGGCAGCTGGCCGCCTTTGCCGCGCTGGCAGCAACCTCCCCCCTCGTGTTTTTGTTGCGATCGTTTTGCTGTAGTCTCTCTCCAGGCCCCGAGGAGCGCTGGGCAGGGTCCAAACGTACGCAACGCTCCTACGCACGGAGGAGAAGAGCTCCCCGTCTAATTTTAGCCGTGACATGTAGGCAAGGGGAAGGGACAGGCAGGAGGAGGCAGGGTGTGAAAGGACAACAAGGTCCCAGCTGTGGCCACCCATGTGACTCGCTACGGCCGCACGCGTGGCTATCGGCTCCCATCGCCGGGTGAATGACCGAAATAACAATAGCTCGTGACTCACGCCTCGCAGGCATCGCGGAGCGAGCTGGCCTTCGAGCTGGCCTTCGGTGTGATTTCCCCCACCCCTCTCTAACAAAAGCCAAAGCGGAGATACATGGGTTTCGTAGCCCCAAAAGGGAGTTTGGCCAGGAGTAGGTCCCTGGGGACAGCTGGGGGACCCAGATAGCGGCAAAGTGTGACGGGGAAGTCCCCAGCCCGGCTGCAAGAGGTCCCATGGGGGGCGGTTTGCAGCAGCAAGGGGAGGTAAAAAGCTCCTGAGATGTCCGTGGAGCCCGCCCGGACCAGACACCGTCCGTAACTCAGGACCAAGTTACCTCCTGCGCATGAAATGAACTCAGGCTCTCCGCGGCAGGTGCTTCGGCTCTCATCAGCCGGGCAAACCCCTTTATCGAGGTCCCAAAGCGGTGGGAGAGAATCGCCTCTTTGGCGGGTTCCTCTCCTTATCCTCCTCTTGCCGCTCCAAGGGAAGCGGTGGCATCCCCGTAGCTGCAGTCGGGTACTCGGAGGGCAGTTGGGTGCCAGAGGGGGACCCCTCTTTTTTTTTGGGGGGGGGGGGGGGGACCCTCTTAGTGCCTGCCCCTCTGGCTGGGGATGAGCCGGCCTCGGGGCTGCTCGGAGAGGAAGTGCAGTTGGTTATTTTAACGAGCGCTGTCAGGGTTTGCAGCGCAGGGAGGAGGCGGAGGGAGAAGCTGAGAGCGTTTCACTCTCCAAACTAGGACTTGGTTGGGGAGGGCTGGCCTGCCGCTGCCACCGCTCCCGAGCGGCCACCGTCACCCGCTCGGCACTTTACAGGGACCCCCGCGCCGCTCCGGATCAGGTCACGGGGGCTTTTCCCCACGCTCTCTCCTTCTCTTTTCCTCGTCTTCCTCTTCGTCCCCCACGTTTTGCTGCTTTTGTTTGTGCCGGGTGGGGGATGGGAGGAGGCTGGGGGAACCAGCCCTTAGTTCGTGGGTATGGTCTGAGCAGGTACCGGGTCCCGTCCCGCTGGGGAAAGGCGGTGGGAAGCAGAGCCCAGAGTCATCCCGGAGACCCTCAGCCTTGCTCCTGCTGAGCTGCATTCACTCCTGGAGGCTGGAGTGAGCCCGTAGGGCTACGAGCTGTCCCCGGGGCTGAGAGGGGGCTCTGTGAAACGCAGCCGCTGTGGCACTCGGTGGCACTTGGCTGTTGTTTCCTCTTTGGAAGGAGGACAAGGTTTTTCCCTGCCAGAGGTGCGTTTCCAGCCACCCAGTCTGCTGCCTGTTACGGCACTGGCTGCATCCTACCAGCCTGTGTGGCATGGGGATGGCAGAAGGAAACCTGCAGGTTGCAGAGGACAGTGGCGTGGGGAGCCAGCCTGTGCCACGCTGGGACCCCTGGACCCCCGGCTGCTTTGCCCTGGGATAGTTTAGGGAAGCAGGATGGACTTATGGGCTCCTGGCATCGCTCCCGGTGCCGGTGGCGGTGAGGCACGCTGCTTCTGCTGGGAGCAGTGGGATGCCCTTCCTGACGTCTGCCGTGGACTGGAGGGAGGCATGTGGCTCCCATCTTTCTGTGCCTATAGCTGAGTGCCTGAGGCGCTCTCTGCTTTGCTCTGCGAGGTCCAAAGATTTCTGAGCCTTGGGAATCACTGCCTGTGCTCTGCATCTGCCACGCTGCAGCTTTATCTTTACATTGGGTTTATCGCCTCCTCCCTGGGGCTGCTGCTCTGGGCAGATGCTGCATGTTGCCCTGCCCAGGGCAGCACCATGCTGGGATGTCTTCCCCACGCACAGGAGGAGAACTTCAGGGCTGCTCGGGGAGTTGGGATCAGGCAGCTGGACTGTGGGACGGGCATCCCTTTAAATAGCACGTCCCTCGTGTCCCTCCTCTACCGGAGGCACGGAGCTGTGTGTACTGAAGGAGGGGACCAGCCCTGGGGAGGAAGGTGGGAATCTGCTAAAGAAACCATGGGATGGGCACCCAAAATGCCGGGGCGCCCTGCCGAACCCCCCCGCTGCTTTGCTTCATGCATGTTGCTCTGCAAATGGAGCTCAGAGAGAGAGAGGAAACTCTCAAAATCCTTCCCAGCCTGCGTTGATGGTCCTGCTGATGGGACCAAAATAGAAACTGCATGGCCGGCCTCTCCCCCGACCCCTGCTCTGCCTCAGCCCCAGCATGCTGATGGTGGTGGCTCACCCTCTGCGTTTCATCCCCGCTGCTCGAGGCCGTCAGTCTTGCTGTTTGGCTCCCCAGCCAAACGCAGCGACAGATTGTTTAAATCAGTGTTGTTGGGTTTCTTGATAACCAGGAGGCAGATTATTTACTGTAGTGGCAAATAAACTTCATAATGTTATGATGGTGGAAAGTTGTCAAGGGATATGAATGCCCAGAGTCAGCCCAGGAGCCTCCAAGGAGACGGCTTTGGTTTAAATTAAGACAAAACACTGTCTTCCATGGATTTTGGGAAGGAAATCACATTGTTGTAATGGGAACATTACTCTGAGCCTTAGGGCTGGCAAACTCTTGACTTTATGAAGCATAAGTGGAGGGTCTGAGCTAGTCTGGCAGATGTACCTTAAAGCACATCTCAGGTTTGCCCTGAGAAGGCAGTGAAGGGGAGTTTGGCACCAGGGTGTCATGCAGAATTTGGGGAGAGGCAGGATGGACCTGCCACCAGAATGATTGTGGGGGTTATGCTAGGAACTGTAAAAAAAGTCTCTTCTGCTCCCAGCCCCTGCTCTTCCCAGCAAACCGAAGTTGAGAGCATTTTCTTGTGAAGGGCCAGGCAGGAGGGCGGGTGGCTGATCCCTTTCGGCTTGCCTTGATCGAGGCAGGGCCAGGCAGCAAGGACCATGCTCAGGTTGCTGTGTGGCCTTCAGCAGTTCCTTGCACCCAATTTTGCCCCTTGGAGAAGCTTCCCACGACGAGCTGCAAAGCTGCGGTGTTTCATTTCTTTGTCATGCCTGCAACCCCCCTGTAAGGCAGCTGCTGGTCCCTGGCAGTGCATCCGTCCCCCTGTCTTGCTCATTCAAAGAAGGTGGCTTAGAGGCTGTATCTCCTCTGTGTGGTGTCCCCAGCTCACGATGGAGTGTGAATACCCAGAAAATGGTGTGGGGTTAAAGTTAGTGGCTGCGTCTCATCCCTGGTCTGGTCTGCACGGTGATCCACCCAGGACACGAAGCAGTCAGAAGCGATGCTGAAGTGGTGATGTTGAGCTGTTGCTGCCAGCTGGAGTGTGCCGTGAAATTCCTGTCCCCTGAAAAAAAGCCCTTGGGCGAGTTTTGCTTCTGGCCGTCTTGTGCGGGTATCCCATTACCCTTTTGTGTCCGGGGTGTGTCAAGGTATTTGCATCGGGTCCAGAGCACTGGCACTGCTGCGACGTTGTGGAGCAGGGTGTGTATGTGTGGGAGCAGGAGGCTGTGAGTTTGTGCTTTTTGCTCGGCCGCGTGCAAGATGGGTATGAAGAGGCCAAACTGATGTAGCTGCCCATCCCTCGTGAAGCAGTGCGGTCCTGGGGCCTCCAGGTTGGTCAACCAAAGTGCCCAGTAGCACTGATGGGCTTCTGAGAAAGTTAGCAAAGCCCTTAGAGGTTGTCAGGGGAGCCTTGCCCTCGCTGTCCGTGCCCAGTAGCCCTGGCAGGGGCCTCTCCGCAGCTCCCTGCAGAGAAGGTGCGCTGGGGCTGCACGTGCAGAGACCTCAGAGCTGGGAGGAGGTCCTCTGCAGCTGCATGCGTGTGACCGCTAGCTGGTTTCTAAGACCTTGCCTTGCTTTCTCACTAGGAGGGAGGTCTGAAGTCCTCTGGATCAACCCCAGGGCTCACCGAGAGATATAGGTGGGGACCTGTTCCCCTCTGAGTGCCCTGCAAGGACCAGAAACTGCCTTCTGCAGCCTGGAGGTGTAGCGTTAAGTTTGCAGCAGTAATCTTCTCCTTTGCAGTATGAGGGTGACAGTACAATTGAGGATGTCTTTGTCCGCAGTTTGCCCTGGGAATGCCATGCTCTTGCAGCTCGGGAGCATGGGAGCAAGGTGCTGTGGCCCATGTAAGCAGTGGCACTTGTTGCAGTAGGTCAAATGAATGAATCCTAAAATAGAAGGTGAGCGCAGCCCATAGCTCGCCCCTCGCGATGCTTTGGTTTGGATGGAGCCTCCCTACCCCGGTGCTGGGGGGAGCCACATCTCCTTGCTCATGCTGGACCCAGCACAGGGGAGCTCCTGACTCCGTTTTATTCACGTGATGTAGGAGAGATTACAGCTGGAATGGAAATTTTGGGTAGAAACAAACCACGCCATTTGGGAACTTGCTGATCGTTACTCACCTCGCTGCAGCCAAAGCCCTGAGGGCTGCAACGCATCTTGACCAGCGTGCTCCCTTCCCCGTCTGGCGCAGGGGCACCTTCCTCAGCAGACCTCATCTCTGCAGGTTGCTCTTCATGGTACATCGGAGAGGGCTGGCCAGAGAGCCCATGGGAGAGGAGAGGTCCGTGACTGATGCCTGGGAACAGGATGGGAGAACGGGGCCGGGATCTCAGCAGGGTGGTGTGGGGACAGCAACGTACATGGGAAGATTTGAGTATCAGAGCATTGAAAGGGGGGGTGGCGGCGAGCTTGTGATGGAAACCGAGGCTGAAGGCAAGCGGTGGTATGTCAAAGGGGCTGGGATGAGCAGCAGCTCCCTGGATGGGCTCCCAGGCTCTTATCCCTCAGTCCCTCTAGTGTCCTGGCAGGGAGGAGAGAGAGAGGCAGAAGCCCAGGAGATCTTGGTGTCACGCAGGGGTGGCTATTAATAACACTTACACTTTCCCTGTGGTTGAGCTGTACAAGTCAAGCGTCCTTGCCAGGGCAAGACAGCTTGTAAACTGAAACGGGCTCCTGCTTGCGTGCTGCCAGCTCCGGTGCCGCAGCAGCTCCCCAGCACCCGCAGCAAGCTGGGATGCAGGGACGCAGCCAGCCACCATCAGGACGGGCGCTCGTCACGGAGCAGGGCAAAACTCTCCGACTCGTTTCCCTTGCTGTAGCCCCGTGGTTGGAAAAAATGCTTTCCAGACAACTAGCTGGAGTTTTGCTGAAAGGTTGGGAGGAGCGGATTGTGTTTTTCAAGTCTGGACTTCTCTAGGGCTCAAGGCTTGTGCATTGTGCTGCTGGCACTACCCTGCAGTAGGGTCCTATTGCCACCCTTGGTGCCAGGAGAGGGGTGCCAGATTTGGCACTGTAGGAAGGTAACCTGGGATCTCTCTTGCTTCTGAGTGCTGGCAGGAATAGACCAGGCTGCTGGAGGGACAGAAGGAATAATAACGTAGAGGCAGGGCCGAGCAGGCATATGGCACAGCATCCCGCTACATGTCTAAGGGCACAGAGGACCTGTTCAGTATGGTACGTGGGAGTTTGCTTGAGGCTAGTGAAGCAAAGCAGAATAATGGAGCTGAGTATCAAGAAGCTCCTCCTGACCCGGGCAGAGCCTATGCCTTGAGGGACACTGTGTGTTTAGCCCTAGGATTCAGCCTGTCTGGTTTTGGAGCCACCACCGCTGCAGGAGGGGTGGCTGCTGGCTGTCCAGAGAGCAGGATCTCCATATCAGCCGATCCACAAGCTCTGTGTCCACTGAAGTTACAAGACGCAAGTTTTTCCTCTTCGATCCCTGCTTGACTTTCCAAGGGCATTTAGATCCTGCCACTAAGGTTAGCTCTGTCCTCAGAGTAAGAGGAGGTTGCAGCTCGCTCTGAGTGCCCAAGGAGCTTCCTGCAGCAGCCCCCTCTTCCCCCAGCCCTCGAGGACCGCACTGCTGGCTGCCTACGCTCTGGGACACGTTCCTGCTTCAGCAGCATGTCTGCCCACCAAAGCCAGGCGGGGAGCATAGGAGGCTGAGGAGCTCCGAGGGGTCTGGTTAGAAAAAAACCCACTTCCCAAGAGCTCTGATTGCAGATCATGAGCAGACCAGAGCTGCTGTCTCCTCCTTCGTTCACGGAAGGAGATTGAAATGATAGTGCATAGCTGCTCGTAAGTAGAGTTGATATCCTAGTGCGTGCAGCAGTACTTCCTTTCCCTCCCACCCTGCAAATGCCAGGCTGCCTCCATCCAGCCTCCTTCCCTAACTGCGCCGAGCGATGCAGTCTGCAGAGCAGCCGCAGGTGCCGACTTTTCTCCGTCTTAGCGACAAACAGTGGGAGATCCCAGAGACGTGCTTGTGTTAGGCCAGGGGCTTCCAGGGCTTAGCTCCTCTCGGACTTCTCTGCCTGGTGCGTGGTTCCTCGCCTGCTCTGCTGGTGCACATCAACCCTGGGCACCCCCGGCAGTCTGTCCGTCTGCTCCGCCGGCGGTAGCTTTCAGCACCTGCGATATACCATTTGGAGCTCAGATTGGAACTAAGTTGCGAGAGATGGGGATATCTTCACCCATCATGTCTGTGCTGCCACGTGCTGCTGTTGTGGGCTGGCAGATGGTTGCCTGGTAATAACCTTCACCACTGGTAGCTGGAGTGTGAGTCCGTGTGCCACTTGCAGACAGCCCTGAAGATAAAAAGGGCCGTAATCAGCTAGTGCCCAAACATAAATGTCAAGCCAAGGTTATTCTAGCAGATTTCCTCATGAGACTGTGGTGCAAAAAGGAAGGAAGCCATGTTGAGAGATCTTCCTGCCCATAGCAGCAGCTCAGCAAGCGGTACAGCAGCTTCGTGCTAGTGGAGTATCTGGGGCAGGAGGGAGCATCTGTTAAGCTCATTTGGGATGTAGTTGGACAGTACGTCTGCCCCAGCAGCTAAAGCTGGCCAAAAAGGGTCTGCTGCGGCGTGCCACACCCAGGCGGTGTTCTCTCTTGGGTTTTTTAACATGTTTTATTCAGACAATTTTTAACACCTATTGGTGATGATGCAATTTGCTACACATCATCCTTTCGACGATGGGGAGTAGGGACAGGAATGGAGCACTGCGGTGTTGTGGCTGGAAGCAGGTTGATCAGCAAAATGTGCTTTTGCCCTCTGCAAAGCTGCATGTGCCTCGGTGGTGTGATAGTTAACCTGCTGGCGACCAAGTACCTGCATTGCTTGCTGTGGTGGGACTTGAGAAATCCCTCCAAGGAGGTGACACTTTGTTTTGCTTTCAGTTCAACCAGGCTTTAGCTGCCCTGATGCTGCTCACTGGAGGGCATTGCTGTCCTTCCTTCCCTCCTTGTGCTACGTTACTGAATACAGGCATGGCAGTGAGACTGTAGAAACTAGACCTCCCTTCTTTGCCCACCAGGCTGGAGGAGACCCAGCCTTCTCCAAAGATATAAACTCAGCTTTGTACTCATCTAAAAGAAATAGAGGTACAGCCCAATGTGTTGCTTGTGCTACAAGCACTAAGCTTGTTTGTGGTCCAGAAAATAACACGTATGTCCCATCTTACCTGTGTTTCCCAAACAAAAAGGGAAGCTTATGACAAATTTGCCTGTTTGTGTGGACCTTGGGGCAGTGGAGGTTTGGGCCAGGGTGTTCTCCTGAAGGTCCTCTGGTATTGGTGACCTGCAAGCGAATGCATGAAAGAGCATGAGAAGGGAGGAAAGTAGAAACAAGTGGAGCAGATGCCAGTCTTAGTGCAGTGGTGAGCGGCATGCCTGTACCCTTGTGATGGGTAGAGGAGCTGCCTTCTACAGCACGGAAATTGTTGAGAGTGACGGTGGTGGCTTATGTGTGCCTGCAGGCTGCCGTGATCCAGAGTCCCCTGCCTTGGGAGCAATTGAAGAGCCAGAAGTTTGCTTCTACCAAACTGTGGGTCTTGGTGGTTTTTTTCAGTTGCCCTCAGATAAATCCTCTGTATGTAGCAGCTGAAGAGAGGCAGTGGCTGGAAGGTGGGAAGAGAAGCACTAGTTCTGGAGGAGCGGAGCGCTGGAGCTAGACAGATTCAGCCCCTTCCACTCCAGCCTTTGCATGCTGTGCCGCCAGTGCCGAAACTGCTGCAGCACCTTCCACCTGTGGCCTGGGGCTTTCCCCAGGCTGCTGCAGTGTCCAGGCAGCCTGTCAAGCTTTGAGGGCTGAGCAGGGAATGCTTGAGAGTCCCGGTAAAGCTCTTTCCACCAGGAGAGGGAAGTTTTGCGCAGGACAGAGGGCATGATTTTCCTAGCTCTCCTCTGCACTATTCCGGCTCTCCCAGCCTCCAGCTCTCCCAGCCAGCTTCTACCAAATCTCCCTGCCCTGCTCTTACTTGCCCAGTTGGTTTTCTTCTTTAGGATTTGCAACAGCTTAGTTTCAATTTGCTGCAAATTGGTGGGGCTGGTGCTTAGCCAGAGTGGTTCCCATGGGGAAACCAGGTGGACCAGCACCAGGAGAGCGGTGGGGGGTAATCACCAGGGCTGATCAGCACTTCGGGATGCAGGGGCTCTGCCGATCCCACAGCGGTGAGCAGGGGATGCAGAGGGTCCTGGCCAGGCAGTGACACCTGCCCTGCCATCGCAGCCCCCTGGGCTGAGCCACGAAACTCGGGGAACTGGGGAGCTGTGGGCAGTGGGACCCCCCAGCGCTGCGTCTACCTAGCAAGTGGGTCCCAGCCCTGCCGTGCGCCCTGGGTGGCATCGCCACGTGTCCCCCCATCCCTGCTCCTACCCTCTGTCCCCCTCCATCCCCCTGCCCTGATCCTTTGCAGCCCAGCCCGGGGGACTCACGGGGGACCCTATTTAACTCCTGGTCTCTGTGTTATAACAGCCACCACCCGGGCGCGATGGAAACCTTTTTTAGGCGGCACTTTGGGAGGAAGGGGCTGCGGCGTGCCAGCGCGGTGGCTGTGCCCACGGGCAAGGCCAGGCGACGTTCCCAGGCAGGGCTGCCCTCCGCCTTGCTGGCCCAACGCCGGCGCGGCTCGGGCTCCCCGCTGCCAGCCTTCTCCTGCCTGGGTCAGCCCCAGCACCCCGGCCCCCGCCGCCGTTCCAGCACCACGCCACCCTGCCTCAGCCCCAGGTTCGCCGTGCAGACGAAACGCGGGGGCCGGGCACGAGCCATCGACACCCAGCTGGTGGGTCCCTCCATCCTCCTGGCCAGCCTCATCCCCACCGGAGAGGAGGGGGACGGGGCGCCCCGCACCGACAGCTCCGGATCCGAGTCTCCGGAGGATGGCGGCGTCGGCGCGGTGTCGGGAGTCAAGCGGGACCGGCGTGAGCGGTGGGCTGAGGAGAGGTGGCTGGCCATGCTACCCCGGCTGCAGCCGCTCCAGGCTGGGCTGCTGTCGCGGGGTCCCCGCTGCCTGCGGCGTGCCTCCTCCCACCGCCTGCCCACCGAGTTCATGTACGGCCGGGCCACCTACGGCTTGCCAGGTCGCTACCGTCGCCTCAGCCAGCGACGTCGCTCCAGCGATGCCCTCCGGCCCGGGCTGCTCTCTTCCAGCCACCTGCGGCTACTGGCCCAGCACTGCGCAGGGGCGGCCGAAGCCGGCTGCCCCTCTGCCACCCTCCCTGAGTGCTTGGGACCGGAGCCTGCCCGCCACGCCGCCCCAGATGGCTGGAGCCCCCGGCTGCTGTATGTATGGCGGGGGCGCTCAAGTGGGTGATGCCTCAGGGAGGGGAGGCTGGGTGCAGACCCAGGCTCGGCAGGGAAGTTGGGAAGGGGCTCGGCACCGTCGGCCGTGGCTGCCGTTGGTGTCTCGCAGCGCTGCTTGTGTCTCTTGAGTATCTCCCGCTTGGGCGGGCACGGCCTCTGATGCTCTCAGTGCGGCCCCTGGGGCTTGCGGGCATCCCCTTCTGCCAGCCTGGGGCTTGGAGGGAGGTGGCAGGTCTGGTTGTGGGCTGGAGATGCACACTTTATCCAGCTGGCTGGTTCTGCTGCTCCTTTCCTCCACCCTAGCACATCTGGGAGAAGCGCACTAGCCCCAAACAAACACCTGCTTTTTTCCAACTGGTTGTGCTGGTCCCCAAAAACACCCCAGGTTCTGATGTGCCTTGGTATGGGAAAGCTACGGGGAGTCTGTGGGGCAAGGGCTCTGGGTTGCCCCTGCAAAGGCAGCCCCACCACCACAGCTCGGTGGAGCGTCCCTGGCTGTTTTGCAATGGACCTGTCATCCCCAAGGTCTTTGACCCAGCAGGCTGTACCTTTTTCTGGGTGCAGGGTGTCTTAGCTGAGCCGTCAGCTCAGTGCCCAGCACCTCTTCATCCCATGGGGCTGCCTCACAGGAGTGGCCTCCTCGGCCAGCCGTGCTGGAGATTCACCTTGTTTCCAGCCACTTGGTCCTGAGGATGCTTTTCTGCTCCAGCCTCACCGTCCATCCCAGAAGCAGGTTGTGCTTTGCACATATTCCTCCTCCCCTGATCTAATAGCCAGCCCTCTTGTGTCTTCCAGGAAAGCTATTGCCAAGTCCAGCCTCCAGCACATGGTAGCCCAGCCAAACCCTGCGCTAGCCCTGAGGAGCGACGCCGAGCGACAGATACGCAGCACTGTGGACTGGAGCGTAAGTTGTAGCACGCTTTGCTGGGCGTTGCGTGGAATCGGCTCTCGGCCAAGAAGCAGCAGGCTCTTCCCGGGCTGAGGCTTCCCAGGTGACTTTGGCTTTGACACATTTATGGCATCCGCCGTTGCTACCAGCTGGTGCCAGCGTCTGTGCTGCTGGCAGCCCCCCTTGATGCTGCAAGGAGAGGCTGTGCAGGCACAGGTGGTTCCTGGGAGGATGGCATAGCTATTCCACTGCCAGCTCTTCTGCTCCTGGCAGCCGAGGTCTTCTGGTGGCTGGGGCCAAGCAACAGGAGCGAGCCCCTGCTCCTTCGCAGGCAAAGCCTGGCAGGTATTAAGCTGCGCCCTGAGGTCGTAGAGCAGAAGCTGTTTCAGGAGAGTCCCCTGCACTGAATTTGCCCCGATGCCTCCTCTCAGGGGGTGAGGGGAGCAGCTTCCCTGTGCAGGATGCTGCAACTGGGCTGTAGGTCTTGGAGGTGGGTTCCTGGGGCCCTCTCATTTCCAGCAGGGGGGGCCACGGCAGCAGCTTCATGAGGTTTCCTCCGTCCAGATGTTGGCCCTGGTTGTTCTGTGCACCTAGCTTCAACCTCTCACCCCCCCAGCATTGTCCAGTATCTTGTCCCTCGCACAAAGCATTTTAGGGACTCGGATGCCCATCTGGGGGTGCTCTCAGAGAAACGTGTTGTCTTGTGCCTTTCAGGAGACTGCGGTCTATGGGGAGCACATCTGGTTTGAGACCAATGTCTCTGGGGACTTCTGCTATGTTGGGGAGCAGAACTGTATGGCAAAGCTGCTGGTGAGTCACCTGGGGTCACCCACCTCCCCGGCAAGGGCTGCAGGTGCAGGCTGCGCTGCTACCCGTCTGGGAGACCGCAGCGGTCGCGCTGCTGCTGCTGGGGGACATGCAGGGGTCCGGGGGGGCTGCCAAGGTGGGGACTGTGTCCCTCCTATCTCTGAATGCTGGAGGGCTGCGTCCCCAGTTTCTGCCAGCGCTGGTGCTCAGTTTGCGGTGGAAACCTCACACAGAGCTGCCACTTGCCTGCAGGTGGTATGATGATATTCCAGGGAGAGGCTGTTGGGTTCCCTCACCCTTAGAGGGACAATCTGAATCCAAGACCTTTCAATAGAGGAGAAAAGTGAGCGCTGGAGACCCAGGCCTGCTGCCTCCTGACCCTGCGGGCAGCACCGATGTTACGGGGTTGCTGCAGTCCTCCCTCCCAGCTTGCGGGCTCAGTCCTGCTTGTGGTGCAGGACACGGAGCACTGATGCCATCCTGTGCCTGCGCAAGGGGCTTACGGTGGGAGCCCTGCAGGTGCCTCCCAGACCAGCTTCCATGGTGCTCCCAGGCAGTGTCAGAAGAGGCCAAGGACTGCTGGACAGGACAGAGGGAGAGCACCTCCCTGCTCTGTCCCACACTTGAGAGCATCTGCTCTACGCACTTGCTTAGATCCCTTCACCTGCAAGGAGCCTTGGTTCTAACTTTGCTGCACCCTGATATATATGAAGGGGGTGTGATGGGAGGCTGAGCTTGCCGGCCTCTGAATGCTGCTGTTCACATGCATGTTTTTTCCTCCCTTTTTCTCAACCTCCAGCAAAAACCTCTCTCCAGGCGTAAGTGTGCAGCCTGCAAGATCGTAGTGCATACACCCTGCATCGAACAGCTGGAGAAAGTGAGTAGAGCCTGTTGAGCCTTCTCTGTGGCTTGAAAAGCTGTAACAGCCTTTTCCTGGGCAGCCCTTCCTCTTGGGTAGTGAAACACAAGACGACTGGGGAACTGCAATGTGTCATTGCAAAGAGGGGTCTTCTGAGGAGACAATACCAAAAGGAGCCTCTAGTGACATGATTGGGACCTCGGGCCTCATTTTCTTCAGTAACAGATATGTGAGGGGGTTTGCAGCAAGCACTGAACATCTCCAGAGGCTCTAGGCCTACTGTAGTAAAGTAAGCTCCGGTAGGTTTCCTTTGGGTATGAAGGTTTTACTGATTCCTCTCACGTGTGTTCAATCTACAGATAAATTTCCGCTGCAAACCTTCCTTCAGGGAGTCAGGATCCCGGAACGTACGAGAGGTGAGAGATGTGATGCTGCCCACATCTGCCCCCCCCTTTCCAGTTTGGTGGCAAAGATGTCAGATGCTGCCAGCGCATTGCTCATCAGAGTGCAGGAATCGTGCTGCCTCCTGGCTCCGAGGGGGTGGCACAGTAAAAGGGATGTTTCTTTGCAAGGCAGCAGCACAGGCTGGGTGTGAGGAGTGAGGAGCGAGGAGCTCACAGGCAGCAAATGCAGAGCATCTGGTGGTTTGCGTGTTCTAAAGCTCCTGCATCCGTATGGGGGAAACATGTGAACAGTGTTTTCTGGGAGAGGGTTTTTTCCCCTTGTGCTCGTCCCCAGGCACATAGAGGCTGTGGCAAACAGCAGGTCCCCAAGTCTCCTACAGTTTGGAAGGAAGCAGTATGGGCTCACTTCTGGCTTTATCACTCAGCCCTGACCTGGGTGCCACAGGTACTCCAGGTAGCAGTAGAAGATGCCCACACTGGTGCTGTTGGACCCCTCTAGCCCATGTTTTAATGTACTGGGCGTAAGCAGTGGCCTGGCACCTGTCTGCTGAGCTGTGCTGGTGGAAGGACCTGTCAGCCTTCATGCTTCACCCTCCAGCCTGTGGAGTCTGTGTAGCCCGTGCAGTACTCTGGAGTGGGTGTGGATGACTCAGTCATGGGCCATTTTGGTAACACAGCTGCTGCCCCCACACCGTGTCTGTGCTGGCACAGCAGACGCAGTAGGAGAAAGGTACTCAAACACAGGGCTGCCTGCTCAGAAATGTCAGTGTGACCTGGTAAGGTGAAGCTTTCGGCATCACTTTAAACCTTTCTTTCTTTCTTCCTTTGCTTCTCCTGCTGTGCCTCCTTCCCGTATCACTCTTAGCCCAACTCCCTTACTTGTCCTTCGCTTGCTTTTTGGGCTCTGCTGACAACTCTCTGCCTCTGCTCAGTCTTCTGTCTCTATTTTCCTCCTCTCCAACCTCTACAAATTTTCTCTCCCTCCCCTTTCCTGGTGTTCCTCCTTTTTCTCACAAACCCTGCTTCTCCATCCTGCCTTTCTAATACTCTTCAGTTCCTTGAAGGGCTCTTCCCTCCTGTTTCCCTAGAAAGGTGCTCTTCTGGCCTTTGTGCTGTCAGGGATCCCCTTCAGGGACAGCCTTTTCCTTAGATGTGCCTGCTGGGACCCAGAGCTGAGATCAGGGCATAGCCCCACTTGTGCTCCTACTGGATTAGTGTCTGCTAAAGCCAACAGGACGTCCTCTCCCGTATGCTGCACTCAGAGCAGGTGATACTGGAGCTGACCCAGATCTCCTGCTGGTTTCTGCCTCTATCATCATCATGATCCCAAAAGCTGTCAAGAGCAGGGTCTTGGGCCTTACCATGCTGGGCTGTGAACTTGCACTCCCTCTTCTCTCTTTGCTGCCCTCCTTGCAATGCCACTCCCAATCCAGGGCTGGAAGAGGAGGGTGGGATTTAGGAAATGCGGTACTTCATTACAAAACTTCTGACCCTCTCACAATCGCTCCTGCAAGTCCCAGCCCCTCACCCACCGTGAGCTTGCAGGCAGGGAGAAGGTGCCTGCGAGCAGCCTTGCTCCCTTCCCCACAGGCAGGGGCTGAGGCAGGCTAGCAGGACGTGAAGAGCAGGGTGAAGTGGGTGTTGGGGGGTTTTGGGGCTGCTGCTCTCCTCGAGGGACATGGAGCTAGGCAGTTCGCTGCTTAGCTGCGAGCACTTCCATCTCATCTTCCTGCTCTGGGCGCAAACTTTGTCTCCCTGGGGATTTTCACACCTGCCACCAGCACGTTTTTCACCTGGCACTGGGGGCATCTCGGCAGAGACGTTAAGAGGATGGAGATGTGATTTATGGCCAAAGTAGCGCTCCACGCTACTCCTTGCCCACTTTCTGTTGGTTTTGCTTTGTGTGATTCTCATTCTTCAGTTTTTCTCCCCTGCTTCCTGTTTTTTCTGGTTTTAATTCCTTCTCTGAGCACCCTAATTTGGCCTCTTGCCCCCTGATTGTTTGGCTTTGCCTTCTCCCAGAGGGTTGGGGCTGGTGCATGTGAGCAGTGGGCTTGCTGCAAGAGCAGAGGTCTGGGCTGGCCTGGGTCCATTCCTCCTGCCTGTTCCTGCATTGCCTCACACACTGGGCCCTTCACTCCCCTTTTTCTTTTCTTTTTTTTCTTTTCCCTTTAGCCCATTGTTGTCCGGCATCACTGGGTACACCGGAGGCGGCAGGAAGGGAAATGTCGGCAGTGTGGCAAGGTGAGAGGACATCTTGGGGATTTTTTCTCAGCCTGAAGGGAAGCTAAGGTCAAACCAGAGACAAGAACAAGGCTGAGGACCAAGGACATCCCACCATTCCTGTTTGGCAGCAGCAGCCTACAGCAAAACCAAGACGCGTGTCCTATTTTGCGCAGTGAAGCACTACATAAGTGCTTCCCACATAGACTTGTTCTCCTGGGCCCAATCAGTCCTGGAGGGGACTGTCTTCCTGACATGCTTTCCCTGAGCAACAGGGACACCCCTGCAGAGCACAGTGGCCTCCCTGGTGCCGTAGTGGTGGTTGGGGCTATCTGACAGGGATCCAGAGGGCTCCAGCTGCAGGCACACTCTCTTTGTTAACGTCTCTCTTAGTGGTGGGGAAGTCCTCTTTGATGGTAGAAAGCTGTGAACTCCCTAAGCCTCTTGTCCTTCCCTCCGCAGGGTTTCCAGCAGAAGTTTGCCTTCCACAGTAAAGAGATCGTAGCCATCAGCTGTTCCTGGTGCAAGCAAGCGGTGAGGAAAGCCCCCATTGAACGTCTTACCAGCCTGTTCTGCACCTAATGACCTCTGCTTTCTGCTGGGACTCCCCAGGCTGCTTCTCTGCAGCCTGCCCTTAACAGCTCCACTTACTGGGAGAGGCTGTACTGTGGTAGCTGCAAGCTCCTACAAGAAACTTTCTCCTCATTGCCTTCCCATCACAAAATTCCCGCATGGTTTCCTCCACCGCTCCCTGCGCTGGCATGGGGGAGCTGGGAGGAGGAGAACGTGGCTGTCCTTGGCAAACTGAGCGGCTGAGTTTTCTCTCTGTCTTCTCCTTCCCCAGTATCACAGCAAAGTGTCATGTTTCATGCTGCAACACATCGAAGAGCCCTGCTCGCTGGGGGCTCATGCTGCTGTCGTCGTTCCTCCCACCTGGATTCTGCGGGTCCGGCGGCCCCAGGTAAGTCACCTCAGTTCTTGTGGCTTTTTTATGACTCCTGCTTGCCCAGCAGCTCCTCACAGAGTTTTTGGGTTTGTTTCTTTTCTCTCTAGAATCCACTGAAATCTAGTAAGAAGAAGAAGAGGACATCGTTCAAGCGGAAATCCAGCAAAAAGGGAGCCGAGGTAAGAGATGAGGGGACAGGGAATGACCTTGTCTTGGAAGGGCAGAGGGACTTGGCAGTGAGGAGCAGGACTGGGAAACAAGGGGGCTTTGCTGGGTCTGCGCTGAGGTTAAGGAGGGTGAGGTGGAGGGAGGGTGCCTGCTGGCAGGGCAAATCCCAGCTGTAAGGCTTACGAGGTGACTGGGATGTTCTCTTCTTCCCACTCCTGACCTGCGTGATGTTAGGGCTCAGCTGGAGGTGGGAGTTTGCATTTCCCCAGGTTTATTGAAGGACCTGTGGTGTCTCTTGCAGGAAGGGAGGTGGAAACCCTTTGTCATCAAGCCCATGCCAGCTCCTCTCATGAAGCCCTTGCTGGTGTTTGTGAACCCCAAGAGCGGTGGGAATCAGGTATGGCCTTGTCCTACATCTCCCTGGGAAGGCGGCTCTGTGAGGGCATTGCCGTTTGGCTGCTGAGGTCTCATCACAGTTTTGGTGATGTCTCAGCTGCAGAAGAGGCAAGGCAACCCCTGCAATGCCAGTTTGCTGCCCAACAATTCCCACCCAGGCCAGGCTTTACCTCAGTCCCCGCAGAACAGTGTTGTCTTGGCCCGTCCCCTGGACCAGACGCCTTTTTCCGCTGTCTGTTGGGAACTCCCTGTTACCTGAAGTCTTTCTTCTCCTCTTAGGGAGCCAAGATCATCCAATCCTTCATGTGGTATCTCAACCCACGGCAAGTTTTCGACCTCAGCCAGGGTGGACCCAAGGAGGCGTGAGTACTGATGGGGACAGCACCCTTCTCTGCCCCAGAGACTCCTCCCCAGAGCTCTTCCCATGGCTGGCAGAGTCCTGATGCTCCATAGCTCCCTTGTGCAGAGACCTCCAAAGAGTTTATACTTTGAGAGGCCACCCTAAGATACCTCGTGGTCAGTCAGTGCTCACTGCTGGAGGGCTGGTCTAACCTTAAGGCTAGTGGCAAAAAGACCAGCTGTGGGGTGAGGTTCCCAGGGCTACTTCATTTTGTTCAATTAATGTTGCGTGAGTCTCGTCTGCTTGCTGCATTTTGGTTTATCTATTGTACGCAGACTGCGGACACCCCACTCTTCCTCTGCAAGAGCTGGTGAAGCCAAAGTTACTGTCGCTTTGCCCACTGCTGTGAACTGCTGTGGCAGTGGGGAGGGAGATACACATGTGGCTTTGTGAACACCAAGGGCTCCGCGAGGGCAGGGACCCCTGCAGCCCCTACGTAACACCTTCGGTGCCTCTTCCCTCCCCTCCTCACCCTCCCTGTTCCCCGCAGGCTGGAGCTGTACCGCAAGGTCCACAACCTCCGGATCCTGGCGTGCGGGGGAGACGGCACGGTGAGTACCCCAGCCCCTTCGTGCCTGCAGTGCCTTTCGTCCCAGTACTTCCCAGTGCTGGCAGCAGCCCTCCTCGCTGTAATCCAGAATGGGGCAAAACGTGCACACAATGTCCGTGGTACAGCCGGTGGCACTTGATGCTGTGGGTCCCCTCATGCACTGCTGCGGGGAGTGCTAGTCTGTGGCATGTCTGGATTTGTAGCCCTTTTGGGGGCTAGTGTCCTTACTGGGGTTACTGGTATGAAGCATTAGAGACTGTGAATAGCCTCGGTGGTGGCTAAGGGGACTCGGTCTCTTCCCCTCTCCCATCACCAGTGTTCCAGGTCACCTCCACCTGCGTGCCGGTCCCTGAAATAACCAACTGTTTCTTTGTGCTCTCTTGCTTGAGCAGGTGGGCTGGATACTCTCTATTCTGGACCAGTTACGCCTCAACCCACCTCCTCCTGTGGCCATCCTACCTCTGGGGACAGGGAACGACTTGGCCAGGACGCTCAACTGGGGTGGGGTAAGTGACGGGCACAAGAGTCTGCTGCTGACAGAGCGGGGCCGAGCGCTTTGACTCCAGTTCCAGACACATGGTCGGAGATTTGCATGGGCTGGGTGTTTTAACTTTCCCTAAATACAGACCAACAAATAAGTGCCACTTGGATGTTACTGTTCTTCTGACATTTGAATTATTCTGCATTAGATTATAATCTATTAGGACATTAACAAAAGCAATCATTATTTCAAACTTTGGGAAATTTTTAGGAGGAAGATGTATTGTTTTAAATTTAAAGTCCCACTTTGTTCTGCATTCAAGTAGAATCAATCTTCTCCACATTTTTCCCTCTGGGATGTCTTCCCATCCCTTCTGGGATGTCATGCCCACTGTCTCTGGGGCATCTCTGCAGGAGGCAGGTAGGAGACTCACTGTGTCCTACTCTTCACCAGGGTTACACGGATGAGCCTCTGTCCAAGATCCTGTCTCACGTGGAAGATGGGAACATTGTGCAGCTCGATCGCTGGAACCTCCATGTGGAGCCAAACCCTGACACGAACCCTGAGGAAAAGGATGAGGTGGCCGCTGACAAGGTGGGACACCTCCTCTCCGTGTTTCTTCCCTGCGCTGGGGGTCTGCATTCTCCTTTCTCCCACTGGCTCAGGCAGCCCCAGCACCTGGGGCTACAGCATTGGGTTGGTGTTTCCCTCTCATTGCTCCAATTCCACTCCTCTCCTTGAGGCTCTGACCCACAGCACTCATGGCAAGGCATGTAGAGATCAGAACTAAATGTCCACCAGAGGTTTTTAACCACAGCTAGCAAAAGGTATAAGCCCAATCCCCTCTGAGACTGTGTCTTTAGCAGAAACATGGGTGGTTGCAGGTATCTCAGAGAGCAGAGTGTGTCCCCTTGGGCCACGTCCCTTACCCCTAGGAGCCAGGGGCCGATCCATCATCTCAGGCTGGTGCTCTCTGTATTTTCCTGGGGGGAAGCAAGTGGCTCCCTCAGCCTCGTGAGCACCATACAGAGCTCTGCGATAGCCTGACCTTGTCTTTGCCATGGCCATATGCTGGCAGCCTCACCCTTTTTCCTCCTTTCCATTTCAGCTCCCCTTGGATGTCTTTAATAACTACTTCAGCCTCGGCTTTGACGCACGGGTGACGCTGGAGTTCCACGAATCTCGAGGTACGGGGAGGGGTGGCAGGGCTGGGGCAGGGTCTGTGGTGAGGGGGTGCCCCAGAGGTGGGCCGATAAAACGTTCCTCAGGAAAGTGAACAAGAGAGTTGCCCCAGGGACGGGCTGGAGGTGAAACCTGAGGAGCAAGTGGAGGCTTGCAGAGTGGGAAGAGGGGTGCCTGCATGGGAAGAGAGCTGGGGGCTGCCTCCTGGCCGAGGCTGGCTGGAGAGCTGTGTCTGGGGAGATCTGGCAAGTGAAGTATTTCCATGTGCAGGCCAATGACCTGGACTTTTTTCTCCTTTCCCTAGAGGCCAACCCAGAGAAGTTCAACAGCCGGTTTCGGAATAAAATGTTCTATGCTGGGGTGAGTGTGTAGAGGATATCTGGGCATGCCTTCATAGCAGACTTAGCTTCAGCTGGAGCACAGGCATGGCCCTGCCTCCTGCCCGCACCCTAAACTCACTCATCCGAGTTACACAGGCCTTCACGTGCGCCCAAGCTGAGCCCCTCCGAAGCTGGAGGGTTGCTGGAGAAAGGCTGCAGCCCTGGGAGTTGCAGCTCTTCTTTGGCTGCGAGCGCTGCTGGCGGTACAGCTTGCTCTCTGGCCTGCGGTACAGTTGCTGTCTTGATCTCCTGCCACTATTGTTCTTGTTCTCCGGCTCATGGACGGTCACCCAGGCAGGACCTCCCCGGAGCTGTGGGGAGGCAGGCTGTCCCCCCCTGCAGAGGAACGGGAAACCTTTCCATAGAGTCCCCACACTACTTTGGTCTGATTTTATACCTTTGGCCAGTTATAGCTCCCTGGCTAATTATGCCACCCTCCTGTGTGTCACCTCTAGAACTTTGTGTCTCAGTGTTGTCTTTGTTCGTCCATCCTCAATATACCTCCCTACCCAGGTGGCTGGGTGGCCGGTATTCCGGCAGTACTAAAGGCCAAGCACTGCTCTGTACCATCTCACATCTCTCCTGTTTGTGTCTCCCCTTGTCTCTCTACAGTTGAACCCAAAGGGGACCCTAGGGTCTGTGTAACAGAGGGCCATATTGTCTCTCCTGGTATCTCTAGATGGGGTCACATTTCTAGATGGGGTCACATCAGCTCTGTTTTATGGTACTTCATTACAGCTTGAGACTGAATTTGTCTCTTGTGACTCGAGTCTCTCACTGGAGCAGACCCGCCTTGCCAGCTCATCTGTAAACCCAGGACTGGGCTGTCAACAGAATACTAGAACATGTTACTGAAGGTGCTCCAAGGTTTTTTGTAGGCAAAATAGCAAGCGGAATGGAACAGTTAGTTTTGGGAGGGGGAGAGGAAAGGACTTCTGCCCATGAACAAGGAGGGGATTTGCTGCTTTCAGCAGCTGAGGTCTGAAGGTTGGTGGTAGGCTTCCTGGCTGCCCATTTCGGTGAATGTCTGGGCACTAACACTGTCTCTTGCCTTGGCAGACGGCCTTCTCTGACTTCCTCACCGGGAGCTCCAAAGACTTGGCAAAGCACGTCAAGCTGGTTGTGAGTGTGCAGGGGTGCTCTGGGCCAGGGAGGGGGGCGAGCTGTGGAGGCGTGAGGAGCAGGGTGGAAGTATCTCAGAGTTGGGGAGAGGATTTGTTCCTGGGAGCATCAGCTACCCCTGGCTCGGAGGACAATCCCTGTAGGGAGCAGAGCAGGGAGGCCATTTCCTCCTAAGTGGGCAGGGTGGACCAGGCCACCCTTACAGCAGGCTGAACGCCCCTCTGTTGTCTCCAGTGCGATGGGACAGACCTGACCTCCAAGATCCAGGACCTGAAGCCCCAGTGCCTGGTCTTTCTGAACATCCCCAGGTGAGCAGCCCCAGGACCTGCCCATACGTGCTGGGCTCCTCACCCCCATGCCACAGATCCCTGCCTGGGTTCGGGGTGCCTGTCCATGCATCATCGCTTGCCATCCCTTCACAGGTACTGTGCGGGCACAATGCCCTGGGGCAACCCTGGGGAGCACCACGACTTCGAGCCACAGCGCCATGATGATGGCTGCATTGAAGTTATTGGCTTCACCATGACATCCCTGGTGAGTCGGTGCTGTTGCCAGTTGGAGCTAGCAACCGGGGGAGCAACTGGTCCCTTTAACTGGGTGTCAGCCAGTCCACCAGCTCCACAAATGCTCTCCTGAGGAGTTGTGGTGCTGGCCTGTGTGACAGGGTCTGCCCTCTGAGGTTTAAGTGAGGTGCTGTCATGCCCTGGTCTCTGTGGATCCCTTCCCACTGAGATCAGGCCTGAGACCCTCAGAACGTGGTTCACTTGTGACATCTGGCTGCCGATGGGTGCTCCCCCCACCCCACCCCCCAGTCAGTGTTCTGCTCTCACTCTGGACCCTTTCACAGGCTGCCTTGCAGGTCGGTGGCCACGGGGAACGGCTGTGCCAGTGCCGGCAGGTGGTTCTCACCACGTCCAAGGCCATCCCCATGCAGGTAGATGGAGAGCCCTGCAAGCTGGCGGCTTCCTGCATCCGCATCTCTTTGCGCAACCAAGCCAACATGGTGCAGAAGACCAAGCGGCGCAACTCCATGCCTCTGCTCAATGAGTAGGTTCCCCAGATCAATCTGCCACCTCCTCTCCAAGGCAGGAGGGGTGGAGGGGGAAGGGATGGGACTGATCCATCACTCCCAGAGGCATTTCGATCCTCTTTCAAGGAGGGCCTGGGAAGAGATCAGGTCACAGAAGAATGACCAGAGCCTGATGCTGGAGAAGCAGCTGGTGCCAAGCTCCCCACCCCAGTCTGTGCACAAGATATGCTCTTGCCTGTTTTGGAGGGGCGAGTGGGATAAGAAGAAAGCAGGCTGTCACTTTCTGATCGTTTCCCTTTTCCTTTCCTCCTGCACGCAGCCAGCAGCCAGTGCCCGAGCGGCTGCGGATCCGGGTGAGCCGAATCAGCATGCGTGACTATGAGGCACTGCACTATGACAAGGAAAAGCTCAAGGAAGCCTGTGAGTGACCAGCTGAGTGATCAGGGGGTGGGAGCTGCAGTCCCCGAGTCTGGCAGTGCTCTCAGCTAGGCTGTGTGAGGTGTCAGGGATGGGATACGGGCTTCTGCCTGAGTTGTGTCTGTGCCCTGTCCTGCAGCTGTGCCGCTGGGGATCATCGTGGTTCCAGGAGACAGTGACCTGGAGTTGTGCCGGACTCAAATCGAGAGGCTGCAGGAGGTGAGCCTCTGCATGGGAAGTGGTCGTGGCTAGATGTCAAGGATGGAGGGGCTCATGGAAGGGATTTCTAAGCCTCCTTGACCTGCACACACCAACAGGCACGCTCCTGCTTCTGGTCATGGTTTGCCTTCACCACATGGTGGAGGCAGTATCCCAAGCTGGAGGCCTGTTGCTCCCTGCTCTCCTGCAGCTTCTTTCTCAGCGTTGCTCTTCTGACCTTGTTCTCCAGGCCCAGAGTGTCGGTGGCCCAGAAAAATTATGGGGCAGTGGAAAAAGCCAGCACACATCCTTTAGGGGCCTGTCACCTCCTGGGTGTTTTGGGAAGCCTTTCCTCTGCCCCTTTGTTTGCTGTGCTGTGTTCCTTCAGTCCTCTGCAGACTCCCGTGTTTCCTGGCACAGCTCCGCCTTCTCCAGGTGCTTGGATAAGGGTTGTCCCCCCTCCAACTCCTTTCATTTGCAAGTACTAACCTTTGTGTTCCTGCCAATGTGCCAGCGCGTGTCCACGACCCAGATGCAGGCTGTGTAACCCTTGTCCCTGGTGAGCAATGCCTTCCGAGCCCACAGCGTGCCTCCTGGTGCCGCGCTGCTCAGGCTGATTTTTCTCCCAGAAGATTGCAGGGACCTTGCTCAGTTCCCAGTTAGCTGGCTCTTGGGCCTGAGGGAATCCCATCCAGCATGTGCATAGTGTCTTGTGGGGCTGAGTTGCGGGTCTGGGTTGCAAGAGCTGCTTGTGCAGGCTGGCACACAGGTATCTGGTCCTTGCTCTGCCAGGCAGTTCTGCATGTCTGTCCCCTGCTCGCCTTGTGCCCAGGCACTGGTGAGGACATGCAGACAGGCACACGTCTAGCAGCTCCTGGGCTCAGAGGGTAACGCTTTCCTTTCCTACAGTATCAGCCTAGTAGCCTGATGCCTCTGCAGCCTCCTGCACCTCTAAGGCTGTGCATTGAGGCTCGTGTTCCTCAGTCACCTCGTGGTTTACCTCTTCTCTCTCCTTGGGCAACCCCTATGCTCTGGCATCAAAGGAGGGCAGGGACCAGGGATCTTTGGCCAGGCAGTGTGTAAAGCCGGGTATGGCAGCACATTAAGCAACGCCAATGGGATGAGAGAGGGACTGGGAGGCCACCCAGACAAAAGGCTGTAACGGCACATCTTGCCTTTCTGCAGGATTTCCTTCCACAGCCCTCTGCTTTAGAGCATCTGCTCTTTCAGGTGTGTATGGCATCGCTCCATCCCCCGGGCCCATCTCTCACGTGCGCCTTGCTGGTCTCGTGGGCTCATTTTGTGGCACCTCTCTCTCCAGTGAGCTGGTGTCTGTTGGCTCCAGTCTGTCCCGTGCTGCTCCCCGTCGCTGTGTGCTGTGCCTGTGTTCAAGTTCCCCTTTCCATCCAAGCGCCTGTGGTCCTCCATGTCTGCAGGGACCTCCTAAAGCAGGAGGGATGCTCTGAGGAGAGATGGGGAGGCCAAGAGACATGACTTTATCCTCTCTCTTTTTTTTTTTTTAATGCAGGAGGGAGATGGAGCCAAACCAAAGACACTGTCATCCCAGAAGCTGTCACCCAAGTGGTGCTTCCTGGACTGTGAGTATCTTCTTCCCCTGGGAGCGCTGACTGTGTCTGAGTTTGGGGGGGTGAGGGGACAAGACCCTTAGTGACAAGCTACTGAGAGCCACTTGGGACTTGGAACTCATGGATCTTGGGGTCTTTGCGTCCGAGTGCAGCAGTGCTTTGCCCCAGGCCGTGTCTCTGGCTGCTGACCACGAGTGGAGCGAGGGGCATCTGCAGGTCTTCTGCCTCCAGGGCTGAAGGCCGCTTGGCATCTCGTGTCCCGTCACTGGGGGACTGCTGGGGTTGCTCTCCTGCGTCATGCAGGCAGGGGGCCCCCCTGCTCCAGCATTGCAGGGAGCAAGGCTCACCACGAGCATCCCAGTGGTATTGGAGCAGGCTCCTCGCTGGGCTGCAGCTGCTTCTTCTCCCTTGCCTGAAAGTAGCTTTCTCCTCTCCCTTCGCCTTCACTGACCAAGAGGCTCCAGAGCTTTCCCTCTGTACCTCAAGCCGGCTGAGAGAAATGACTGCTGGTGGCACGTCATCTCCCTGACTTCCCAGTAGCTGGGTGTAAGAGCACAGCAGAGCGTAGCTGTGCGTTGCAAAGTTGACCTGGGAAGCCTCACGCTAGGCAGAAAGGACGCAGCTTCTCCCTTCGGAGCTCCAGCCCGGTGTGTGGGGCTGCTGGGACTGCTGCTCCCAGGTGTCACTCCCAGGACTGCTGTACCAGGACCGCTTTCCCCTCTCCTGCCAGTCTCCCAGCAGCAGGTTCTGGGCTGAGGAAAATGTGTCAGGAAAGAGGCCAGAGCCTCATTCAAGGCAGCGCAGGCTCATTCAAGCAACTGAATTACAGACCTTCAGCAGCAGATCCCTGGCTGTAAATCTCTAGCCAGGACAGGATAAATGGGGCTCTCTCACTCCTCTCATCTGCTCTGGCCCGTCCCCGCTCTGTTTGCGAAGAGAATTCCCCGGGTCCCCAAGTGTCCCACCGCAGCAACCTCGCCTGGGCCGGCACCAGCAGCCTGGCGGGACACGGGGGAAGTGCCACCCTGTGTGAGGACCCAATTATCCCGATGCGGTGCTGTTGTTTATCCTGCTCTCCCCTGGTGATGCCGTAAATCCCCAGCCCCTCTCTGCTCCCCTGGGGGCTGCGTGGATCTGGCTCAAGCACAGCCACTTGCTCCATTGCTGTTGAAGGAGCTCCTCTTTTGCTGTGGGGATCTCTCCTCTTAAGGAAGAGGAATGAGCAGAGGGATGCACCCAGTCAGGCTGCTGCCAGCAACAGGCTGGAGGCTGGTTTGAAGCTCTCCTGCTGTCCTAGCAGAGAGGGGCTTGGATCTACAACTGGTGGTGGCGTGCTCCATTCTACCTGGCAGTCACAAGCTCTGACATGGCCTTGTGGTGGTCTGTGGGCCGTTACTCAGTCAAGTCAGCGGGAGGCTGAGCTCCCTCTTCTCCCAGCCCTGCTTAGTGCCCCCGTTTCTCAGTGCTCTGGAGAGAGGTGCATCATGTTGAATCGGAGCAGTTCCTCGCCTGGTGCAGGCGAGTGCCGAGATGTGCACTGCACAGCCCCGAGCTTCATCTGCTCAGGCTAATGCTGTGTTGCAGCTGTAAGGCTGGAACACTCGAAAGCCCCCAGAAAGGCCATGGCATCAGCTAGGTGTGTTTCTTGCCTTCCCTATGGCTCCCTGCTAGGAGTCATTGAGGAGGAGATAGCAAGGAAAGGCATGTTGCACAAGGGCACGGTGGTCTGCAGGCCCAAGGGGCTACCTCTGGGGTAAAGAGAATAGCAGGGTCCCAAAGGGAAGGGCACTGCTCCCGGTCAGTGGGTGCTGTTCGCTTTGCTGTGCCCTCCGTGCAAGCCATGAAGTGGCTGGGTAGTTCACTATCACTCCGCGGTGGAAAGTGGCCATCTTCCTCATCACCCTGTCTCGTTCTGTCCCTGTCTTACAGCAACCACGGCTGATCGGTTCTACAGGATAGACCGTGCACAGGTGAGTGTGGCCTTGTCCTCCGCTGTCATCCCCCCCAGCATCTGCTGGGAAGGTGCTTGGGTGTCCTGCGTTCACACGGACTGACAGGCAAGCTGAGCCTCAGGGAGGTGCAGGTCTCACACCGCTGCCCTGCCCTGTGACGTTCCCTGAGGGGTGGGTGGGGTGACCGACCTGGCCCAGGACCAGGCTCAGCACCTCCAGGTTCCTGCGGAAAGGGAGGAAGCATGGGTGGGAGCACAGAGGCTTGGGTCGGAAGCTGCCTGCAGGACCCTACAGCGGAGGGGGTAAGGAATAGCAATGTAGCAAGGTTGGGCAGGCACCCGCTGACTGGGATCGTCTTAATGAGGGGGGGGGCGTGGAGGTGAGTTGTATGGGTCATCTGCTAAGTTAACAGGAGATGAGAAGCCTGAAAAGGATAAGGAGATGCAGAGGCTTCCCAGGCACAGGTCCCAGGACTCTTCGAGCCACCATCGCTCTGCTGAGCAAGTGGGTGGGCTACAAGGCATGGGATGTGAGGGGATGGAGCTATACAGAAGGAGGTCTTGCTTCTGAGGAGAGCTGACTTGTGTCTTTCAGGAGCACCTCAACTATGTGACAGAGATCTCTCAGGATGAGCTCTATGTGCTGGACCCAGAGCTGGTGATCACCCAGACCGTGGGCACCTCTCCTGCCATGCCTGACCTCGTCGACTTGTCTGCCGCACCCGCCGGGCAGCATTTTGCATTCCCCTCCTCTTCCATCTCTCCACCCTCCTCTCCTGCCCCCAGGTTGGTCTGGCATGGGGGTGCTGGACCTCAGGAAGGATGGGCAGTGATGGGAGAGTCAAGGTTGGCTTCACAGCATTGGTCCCTGGGCCAGATTACAGGGGGGCTCCCTGGAAGTGAGCAGGAATTCAGTGCTGAGTTCGACCAAGGGGTCAGATGCCATCCTGTCTTCCCTGCTCCTCTGCCAGTGCTGCTGGAAGCAGTGGGGCACTACCAGGTGGCTCAGCCATGGGGTCAAGCTCTGGCACCTGACCCGTGGGGCACGGGTGTCTTTCAGTCCAACTGAGGCCAGCCATTGGGTACAGGTGGGCGACGGAGCTGGGAGCAGCAGTAGAAATAGGAGTTGGGTTTGAGAAGAACCCGGATCGGGGAAGAAGCAGGTGGCATGGCCAAAGAGCAGCAAAGTCCCTCGGCCTGCCTCTGCAGGAGGAGTGCCATGGGCAGGCTTCTCCACAGCCATCCCACTACCCTTTTGGACGATCTACTGCCAGGACTGGCAGAGTTAATTACACCTTTTCTTCTTCCCTTCCAGCGCTGAGCCTGACCGCTGCCTCCCACACAAAGGTGAGTCCTGTCCCACCCCCTTGCAGGTCATGCTGCTTTGGGTCCCCACCGTGGCTTTTTTTTTTTTGGCCTGTCCTTTCCTTGACGTGCAGGCAGGAGCCCTGCTGTCCGCGTGCTAGGTGGGAGCGCAGAGCACCCGCAGGCGGGTGACCCCAGAGGTGGGCAGGAGAGACCTGACAGTGATTTGTGGAGAGGCCCAGCCAGGCGCCTTCCCGACTCTGCCGTGCGGGAAATGGCATGGCCGAGGGGTTAATCCCCCACCTGCAGAGCCAAGCGTTGTGGGCTGGGTTGGGGGGCTGTTTCTGCCCGGCAGACAGGGAGCTCGGGAGGCGGGAGCACAAGGTCAGGGGCCTCGCCGAGCTGAGCAAATGGAAAGAGTTTCCTGGAGCTTGAGCGGAGCCTAGTGCCTGGAAGTGTGAGCGAGTCTTGGGTGAGAAGCGTCTCGGCCGCTGGCTGACACCCAGGAGATCTGCTTCCCACTTCCATCGCAAGTCGTCCTGCCCGTGGGCAGAGACCGCTCCTCCTGCATGCACACACCTCCCTGGGGCTGAGGTCTGGCTGTGCCCCCCAGCTACGTGGGGTCTCCCTCCTTCCCCTGGCTTGTCCCTCGCATGCCTGAAGGTAGGGGAGCCACGTAAAACCAGTCTGACCAAGGGGTTAGCACCTGGAGGAGCTCCAGCTGACTGCTGAACCTCTGGTGCCCAACCCTTGGCTCCCCAGTTAGATAAACGGCATTACAGCTTGGCTTTGCTGACCCCAAGCCATCTCCCTTCTTTGCAGATGACCTTTTGATAGAAGCTGCCAAGAGCGGCAACTTCAGCAAGGTAGGCGCTCCCGCTGCCTGCTGCGATGTGCAGCCAGGGCTGGCTCTGGGTGCTGGTCCGGCAGCCTGCTCGGCTGGCGTGCCCCTCGGGCTATGGGAAGCCCTGCCAGCCGCGCTCCACGATTGCCCTGGAGCAGCTCCTGTCGAGGGCCTTCCTCCAGAGCGGTGGCTGGAAACCAGGCAGGCTCCTGGCAAGCAGCCTTATTCCTCTCCTGGGGGACACGGAGGGAAGGGACTTGGCAGCATGGCCGAGCTGGATAAAGCTCCCCGCCAGGACCTGAATATCCACACAACCTGCCGGGCACCCCGGGGATGCGATGCCAGGGCTTGGGGCTTGGAGCTGGAAAAGGCAACTCATCCCGAGCAATCTGGCAATCCCGTAGTTCCAAGAGCTGCACCGGGCTGGAAGAGACCTGATGGTGCGAGACTCCTCGGGCCAGACCGTCCTCCACCATGCCGTCAAATCGGGGAGCAAGGACATCGTCAAGTACATCATTGAGAACGGTGAGCTGGGGCCAGAGTGCCACCCTTAGTAAAGGAGCCCGGCAGCCGAAAAAGCCCAACCGCTCCCGGGCTTAGGTCCCTTCCCTCTGGGTTTGCTACATCCTCTTTCTGGCATATGGGCTTTCCCTGGCATCTGTCTGCCAGTACTGGGGTGCCCCCGTGGCTGTTGTTGCATCCTGGCAGGGACCAGCATGTCTCTGGGAAACATTTCTCAGTGTCCTGCTTCTGCCTTCAGGGCAGCTGACCTGTTGTTTTGGGCAGCTCCCACTGAAATACGGGTTGCTTTATTTTTATTTAGGTATTTCTCTGTAATGAGTCCACAACAACTCTTCTTCCCTGGTCTCAGCTGGGCTGAGATGCCGTTGCTGGCCCAAGTGCTTTGGAGCCAGGACTTTTGCAGGCAGCATGGAAATAGCAGCCCCTATGGAAAGATGCAGAGTGCAACTGGGGAGTAGGTGGGTCCATCTCTGCCCCGCAGCCGGGTCTCACTCTCCCTGCACTCTTTCTCTCCACAGCCCCTTCAGAAATCCTCGATGCCACGGAGGAGGAGAAGTAAGTCGCTGACTGACTTGTGTTACCCCTTGGCCAGACCCTCTGCGAGTTGACCAGTTGCCCAGGCACTTATCAGCCGCCCTCACTCTAATTATCAGCCACCGTTCCCAGTCCACTCCGGACTGACCGTGCCCGAGCAGCACCCCCTCCTCTGCCAGGACTGCTTGGACAAGCATGCAACCCACCACAAGCTTCTGCTCCAGCTGAATTGCTGTCCCTCGCTGCCACCCACACGTGCTGCATGTCCCCGTTTTGGGGGGGACATCTCACATCTCCCGCTTTCTCCTCCCCAGCGGTGAAACCAGCTTGCACCAGGCTGCAGCCTTACGCCAGCGCACTATCTGCCACTACATCGTGGAGGCCGGGGCTTCTCTCATGAAGACGGACCTGCAGGTGACAGCGGGAGGGCTGGTAGTGGGGCTTTCTGGGGGGATCGGGGGGCTGGCGGGAGCAGACCCAGCAGGAGAGCAGAGCAAGGGTGCTTTGGCTGGGGTCTTTGCCGGCCAGAGGAGCCGCCACGAAGCACCCGTGCTTGCCCAGTGGAGCTCAGCTGCACAGGGGTTAAATCCCTCTCCTCCCTGCGCTTCTCTCCCTGTTGTTTTATTAAATTAGAAGCGAGGGGCTGGAATGTCTCATCCCAGTCTCCCCCTTCCCACCCTCTGGGGTCAGAGCAAGGACAGTCTTGCTATGAGCTCCCTCCCAGCTGCAGGGCTCCCCCCGCTCTCCCCCGCGGGTGGCTGCGATGGGGGTGCTGGGAGCTCCACCGGCCCGTGAGGAGCAGGAGCAGGCAGTGGCGGCCCTTTCCCTCGCATGCCGAGTTAATTGAGACGTGCCTTGGTGCCGGGGAGTTGTGCCAGCCCCGGCAGAGGAGTCGCGGGAAGGGGACTTGAGGCTGTGTTTTGGTACGGGAGGTTCCTGGGGGTGGGTGTGCGGTCGCGTCCATCTGGCAGGGGCTCGCAGCGATGGGCTGTAGCAGAGGAGATGTAGGAACGAGCCAAGAAGGTGCGGTCTGTGGGTCTGGGACCCACAGGGCAGGAGCCCAGCCAGGGGGTACAAACTTGCTGGGGCCAGCGGAGCTTGGGGGCTGCCTCGGACAATGCGTAGGCCCCTTGCCAGCTGCTAGGAAGATGCCGTGCAGACAATCTCTGGCTCCCCATCGCTCCTCCTTGGTCCTGGCCAAGGCTTGGGCTTCACACGGTGCCCAGAGTGGGGCTGCCCTGGCTGGAGACTCAGTCGGCAGCCATGGGATGGGACAGCGGTGACTGGAGAGAGGCAGAGGGAGAAGACAGCTCTGGGGGCATGGCCCCTCTCTGCCCCCCAGCCCCCTCATCTGCCTGAAGGAGGGGAGCAGCCCCCATCCTCCCAGCGAAAAAAAGAGCCCCGCTCAGGCATGTTGGGCTGCCCCAGGGAATGGGGCTTGCACGTGCCTGTGCAAATGCGTGTCCGGGTTTGTAGCTGTCTGGGGACCCCTCTGCGCCGCTGCGCTGACCTCACATGGGCTGCGGGTCGCAGCCTGCTTGCACAGGCAGGAGCCCACCTCATTAGAAACCTACAGCGTCAGACCTGTAGCACGGGTTCGGAGCGGGCTGATCCTGCAGCGGTGAGGGAGGCTGAGCCCTTATCGGTTGGCGTGCCTCAGCCCAGACGGGCAGAGGGGCCCTGGCAGCTCCGGTTTCAGGCTGCGGGCAGGCAGCGGGGCTTCTGCAAGGGGGACGGGAAAAGAAATTCAATTCCTCCTCTGGTTTTTTTGCCCCCACTTTGTTAAATGAGCGCTCACATTCAAGGGCCGTGGGGAGGAGAGCCGGCACCAAAGCACAGAGCTGTCTCTGTCCCCCTTTCCTGGGGGATGTGTGCGGGACCACAGGGTGTACCCGGTCTTGGGGTGCGGGCGCGAAAAATGGGGGTTTCTTGGTGTATCTCTCCACAGCCGCGCAGGGGTGGGCTTTTGTCCACGGCCGCATCCAGGCTCTGCGTGTCTGACCATTGTTCCTCCTGGAGAAATACGACTGTGGGTCACTCTGGAGGGCCCAGCACCCTGCCACAGCCACCCGTGCTCCGCTGTGCACCAGGGGACGTGCCGGGCATCCCTTCCGGGGCTGGTTTTCAATGGCAGCGGCAGAGTGCCAGGTTTCCGCGGCCTTTCTCAGCGGCACGGCAGAGCCCGGGTGCTTGGCGAGGAGGAGCAAGGAGCAGGGGGAGGGAGGGAAAGGGGGGAGAGGAGACGGAGCTGGGAGCTGTTAACAGATTTGCTTTTTATGGAGTGCGGGAGTTCATTAGTGGACACAGTCCAGATGGCTGCAATAAGCTGGTGAAATGTGATCCTCCTCCGGGAGCGGGAGCACTAGCTAGGCTGCGAGAGGGAAGGGGGGTTGGTATTCCTGGGCATTCCCCAGACATACCCCTCATTCCTCACCCTCTCCCGCCTGCCTCCCCAGCACCGGGGAAGAGCAGGTCATGGGGACCAACCTTTGTCTCCTCGCGGGGGGCTGGCGATGGTCAGGGCCGGTCTCTGTCCTGGCCCGTGTGTGGGGCTGATGGCCCTTCAGGGGACAGCTTCCAGCGCTGCGGCAAAATGGGGCTCCTCACGAGCACGCTTTCGCTCCGTGGTGAGCACACGAGCATTCGGCTACCACCCGCCCCAGGGCTTGGCCACGGGCTTTGCCGGACCCAGCTGCAGCCACCTTTTCGGTGGGGGAAATGGGGGCACCTTTGGGTGCCGAGGCAGCGTTTAGGCAGTGCTCGTTGCTCTGACGTCTTTTGCCTCCCCTATGCAGGGAGACACCCCCAAGCACCGGGCTGAGAAAGCCAACGACCCCGACTTAGCTGCCTACCTCGAGAACCGACAGCACTACCAGATGATCCAGCGGGAGGACCAGGAGACGGCTGTGTAGTGCTTGGAGTGCCTTAGCCCAAGCCAGCTCGGGCAGGACAAGAAGAGGACGATGCCAACTGGCAGAGCTGTGAGTCTGGGCCAGCCCTCCCTAGATGTTAACCTGGTCCCTGGAGGAGATGGAAACAGCAGAGCTCTGCCCCAGGCTGGGCTAGGACTCTGTTTATGAGGACAGTGGGTATTTGGGACTTGAAGCCTGGCTCTTTGTGTGTCCCCTCCTTTGCCCTTCATCCACCACATTCCCTGCCCTGGATGGGCTCCATCCTGCCGCCCTGTTGGGGCAGGCCAGACTGAAGCCCCCGGGCACCCCTTGTGCATGGGAGTGATGCCAGTGCCCCCTCTGCAGGTTCCTACCTATGATCCTTGTGGGATATCGTTGCTCGCCCCCTCTCCCTTCCAGCAGTGCCCCTCCTTTAGATGCTTGGCTCGCTTCGTGTCCTGTTCCTCCTTTCCTGTCTGGCACAGCCGCGGGAGGCACAGGCTGTGCGGGCAGACAGCAGAGGCCGTGAGCCTCAGGCTGCCCCAAGGGAAGCACCGTGACTTACTGTCCCCGTCTCCTCCTCCCTCCTGTCGATTTGGGGCTGCCCCGGGTCTCCGCGTTGCCCTACCAGGGCTTTCTGTGGCAGGAGGGAAGTCCTCGGTGCGCCCAGCCTTTTCCCAGAGCATCTGGGACTGGTGCAGCTGGAAGCAGGGCAGCCGCTGCCCTCCTGGTTGCTGTTAGTGCTCAGCCAGTCAGCGGTCCGGCCCAGGGTAGGGATGGCATGGAGGAAGGCTACCGAGCCCTCCCACCATCCCTCCTTTCGCAGGGCTGGGTGGGGGAACCTGCACCCCTGGTGTCTGCTGGGCATCTCTTTGTGAGCCCACTGCAGCACGTTAGCCATGGTGGAGAGCTGCACTTGGCCTGGGCAGTGGCTGCGGTGGAGCCCGTTATATTTCCTAAATGCTAACTTGGATCCAGCTGCCCTCCCTGCTTTAGCTTCCCCCCTCGCCCCCAATGCTAGACGTTGCACTGGGCTGGAGGGGCAGTGCTGGGGTCAGTGCTGCTCTCAGGGATTCCCATCACGCTCCCCAACCTGTCAAGACGCATCCTCCGAGTCCGACTCCTGCCATCCCCCAAACTGGGCGCAGGGCTTTGCAGGGAAAACTTGGGAGCTTGCCCAGCCCAGACACAAGCTCCCTGCGCAGGCCACCAGCTCACCCTCTCCAGTTTTAGCAGAAAGAAGGATTTGGATGCATAGGAAGCATCAGGGCTCCCAGCCTCGAATCATGCCTGCAGTGGCATGGCATTTCACCTACCATCTGCCATGGGGCACGAGGCACCACGACCCATCTCCCCTGCGGATGCTGTGGGTGCTGAGCATCTGCAGAGGCATCAAGCCAGCCCTTCAGCCAGGCTTTTGCAAAACTGACAGTCTCTGGGACCAGGAGGTGCCAGCATAGGAAGACAGCTGATGGCTCTGAGGCCTCGCAGACCTGCTTGGCACTTTTGGGTGGGCAGCAGTTGCAAAGCGGGTTGCTGCTTGCAGCTTGTGTGCCAGGAGAGGATGCTGCTGCTGCGTGGGGTCTGTGCGGTCCCACCTGCACTCACACCCAGCTGTGCCCACCGGGTAATGCCGGGTGGGTGGCACCGTTTGAATCCTTCCTAATACCAATACCAAAAAAAGGGTATGAGGATACTGCAAAGAACCAGAATACCCTTCAGACTTTTTGGCTGGGGGGCAGAGTTCCCTTGGAGGATGGGGGATACTGTGGTGGGAGCAGAGGCGCAGGGCAGTGCAGAGTGCCAGGGGCCAGCAGCAGTATTGGCAATTGATAACGATAGCATCCCGATGAGTTCAGAGCTGGGATGCTCCGGCAGCGCCCAGAGTTCCCATCAGCACTGCTCTCAGCCCACCGACAGACCAGGCACTGTCATCTTCTCAGAGGTCCAAACCACTGCCCCCCCAGCTGGGACGCCCAGCCTGGCCCAGAGGCGTTTACAGCCCCAGCTTTCCCCTTTCTCCCCGGTTTTGTATCTTCCCTTATAGTTTTTGTACAGGTAGTTGAGAGACACACTGTCCCCCTCCCCGCCTGGCCCCTCCGTGCGCGCGTGAGCTGAGTTGCTGTGCAATTCCAAGCCTGGCTTGCATTTCGGCGAAGGCGGAGGGGTTGTTGGTCACCCTGCCTGCAGCAGGCAGGGGTTCTGTGCAATACCTGGGTCTGTGTTTCCTAGATGCTGTTGTAGGACTGTATTTTTGTAACTCTGTGCGGGTGCCGGCTCCAGCAGGCCCAGGGCCTGGCACGAGCCTGCGTTCCCGTCGCTTTTCAACTTGGACTGTTTGGATGTTGTTGTTTCTTGCCATTGAAATAAAGAGATGGATGTTTTAGTTCCCGTCTCCTGCTGCATCCGCAAGAATGCGGCGGGCGCTGTACCAGTGACGCACCACGCAGCGCAAGCGAGGTTGTACCCCGAGGCCTCTGCCCCCATCCTAACTGGGGTACTCTTGGGAATTCCCTGCTGGCCCAGGTCCTTGCCCGCTTCCCTGCACAGCATCCCTCTGGGACAGTTGCTGGATACAGGGTCTTTGTGCTGCGGGCCCTTCCCCCCCATTCTGTGGCATACATGGATATTCAGTGTAACGCGGAACAGGGAGAAAGCGTGCCGCCATCCCAAGTGATCCAGAAGGACTTGAAAGCGCGAGTCAGAAGCTGGCAGCCTCTGTCCCTGCCCTGCTCCAGTTCCTCCCTGGGGAGGGAGGCGGCAGACCCGGCGGCAGGCCTGCCCTGCCCTTTGCAGCCGCGCAGCTATCGGTGGGTACTACGGCAGCATCCAGCCTCCAGATTTCAAAACGTTTCTGTTGGCCGTTTTTTTGTGGTGATCTGTCCCCAGCCACACTGCTTTGCCGGGGATGAGCCTGCTCGGGGGGCTGTTCCTGTTCGTTCCCAGCTCCAGAGGGGAGCCTTGGGGTCCTGCCTCCGGTGCTGAGCACTGGGGCTGCAGCATCGAGGGCTGGGATTATCTCCACTGCTCCGGCGGGAGGACTGCTCTCTGAATTCAAAAGCGAGGGATTAGGGACGCTTCTGCCTCCAGCCCCAGACTTGGAAGGATGACTGCGGCCAACACCATCTCTCCTGCAGAGTTTCCTTTGCAAAAGGGAGGTAATCGCTCTGGCCAACGGCGTGCTGGTGAGAGAGTGGAAGATGGACACGGTGGGTGATGGGGAGCTATACTCATACCTTAAACTCAGATTCCTGAGGGCAGCTTGGCAGCCTGCCTGCCGCCCCCTCTCCGCCTGGAGAAGCAGCCTCCTTCCCCGGCCGCGTTGTCCCTTCCACCCCCCCCGCCACTGCCTCCCTTTCATCGCCTTCAGCCTTTCAGCTCCTGCCCAGAGCTAACAGTGGGGGTCTGTAGCGGGTGTAAGGCACACCAAATTGTCCCAGCCTCCCTGGGCCGCGGCCCAGGGACCAGGCGGACGTGCGACTGGGAAGAGGGGGCCCGCTCTGCTTCAGTGCCCAGACCCCGTCGCGTTGGCGCTTGGCCCATGTCTCAGCAGCGAGGACCTTCAGTAACCATGGCAATTAGAGTTTTCCAGCCGCCCCGGTGTCAAATTTATGGCGGGGGAGAGAAGCGGTCCCAAAACGCGATCACTGTAGGAAAGGGGCAATCTACCTTTCGGGAGAGAGCCCTGCCCTGCTCTCCGAAAGGCCTCGGCATCTCCCCCTTCTCCCTTTCAGCCGGGTGTCAGAGAGCCAGGGGTCTGTCTGGCCTCCCATGGGATGGAAACGTACCTGCAAGCAGATGCATGGGGGGGCACGCGTGCAGGCTGGGGAAGGCTGTGCAAGCCCGGCCCCAGCTAAACGGAGCTGGGGTGACAGCAGTTGGCTCTGTTAATGATTACCTGCTGCACGTCCGCCTCCGCAAGTCTGAACAAGGAAAACGCGTCCGTCCCGACCCCATTCCCATCCCCGTCCCCATTCCCTGCTCCCCCCCATGCAGCTGTGTCCCTGTGCTGGCACTGCCGCACCATGCACTAACAGTGCCCCAAGGGCCAGGCTTCAACTGGAGATGGAAAACATGGAGCTGACATGCCATGAATTATCTTGTGACGTTTTTAGAGGTAAAAAGCTCAAGTTAAGCAATTGCAGGGAAACACACCTGGGTTGGTCATGCTCCCTCTCTTCCCTCCTCCCCTTGGTATGAGGCCCCTTTTTCTGCAAATACAGCCTTGTGCGACTTGTTTGAGCTGGGGAAGGAGCCGTTCCCTCTCTGCATCCCTCAGGAAGAGCCCGAAGGGACCAAGAACAGCCACTGCCGCGAGTGACGTGCACCAACGTACGTCTGCTGTCCCACACAACCAGCACCTGTCTCCTGGTCCCCAGCCCGAGCAGGCAACAGGAGGGGAATGGGAACAACTGGAAACAGAGGAAGGAGTGAAAATTTGCACCGGGCTCTGCCGTACCTTGGGCTGCTCTGCCCTGGGGACCCCAGCGGGTTCTCTGGCTCCCGGCCTGAGACAGCTGAAGAAAAGCAGCAGCGCTCGCCCCGCACCTAGCTTTTGCACATCTCCACCAGGCCCTGGTTTGCTCATCACGGTCCCATAACTCAGACTCACAAACCTGATGCCACTGAACCCCAGCCAAAAGCAGCACACCTAGGCCCTTCCCCTTCTTTTCCACCATGAAGTTTGTTTCAGCAGCTTGCTTCAGCTTTGGTTTAAAGGCCCAGTGTTGTAGGGCTGGGGGGGCTATTGGCTTTGCTACCTGTCCGGCTGTCGGGACCTATTTCTGCACCCCTTGCTGTGTGTGCAGCGGGCAGCGGAGATGACGTGTTCCCACTGTTGCCAGCCCTCTTTGAAACCTCTGCAGATGTTCAGGAAACTGCCGGCAGGGTGTGAGTTAAATGCGGGAATCTCTCGGAAAGAGATTCCTGGTTGTGAAGCATAAAAACCACCACCCGCCTCCCGCCCCCCCCAACCCCACCTGTGGCGGCCCTGCTCTGGGCGCAGCCTTCTTCCAGGGTAAGGGGTGGAAAAATGGCTCCGTTCCCCACCACAGCCCCATTCTTCTGGCATGACACTCGCCTTTCTGGCTGGTAACTCCAGAAGAGAGTTGGCTTGGCCCCTGCCTCTCCTCACCGCCTAAGAAAAAGGGGTGGATGGGGGGGAAGGGAACAGTCATGTCTGCAAGGTCCTTTCAACCCCAACCAGCAGTCTGACCTCATCTTGCTGCTTGGTCCAAGGAGAAGGGCTGCGGCATGGCTGAGCTGAGCTCGGGACAGGCAGGTCACGAGGAATGGGGCTGAGGAGATACCTGGGCCAGCATGAAAGTGATGTGGGGCTTCAGGTGCTGAGCAGGTCCGTCCCCCCCCCTGCTCCCTGGTACCCTCCCGCAAGGGGCAAAACAAGCGGAGAAGGGTGAAAAGGGTAGAGACCATGAATGGTCTGTCTGTCCATCAACACCAGTGGCCTTGATGGGGAAGGAGGCATCCACGGAGCTGGTGGTGGAAACATGGAGGGGGTTCCCTTCACTCCATCTACCCCCAGGGGCCATCTTCCCGTGGGTCTCAGGGGAGCCCTGCCCGGCTGTTCATATAATCATAGAACCATTTAGGTTGGAAAAGACCTTCAAGATCATCGAGTCCAACCATCAACCACCCCTTCAGCCGCTCAGTGATGGTGGGGGTGCGTGCTCAGCTGACACCCCCCACCCCCCCACCCCCCCGGCTTCGTGGGTACCACGAAAAAAAAAAATCCTTGAAAAGCAACGCCAGAAGCAGAGCCCGGGGGAAGGTGAGACAGGGTGGGCAAGGGGGGGGACACGCACACACACACAGCGACGTGTCCCGTTGGAACCTGACGCCCCCCCCCCCTTCCCCGCCGACCCAGGGCCGGGATGGGGGGGGGGGACGGGACACCCAGCCTGCCCCCCCCCCCGGGGGCCGCCCCTCTGCCCGCCTGCCTTTGTGCCTGGCCCGGGGAAAAGGGGAGGAGGGGGGTGGGGGGGGGGTGGGGGGTGCAGAGGAGGAGCTTGCGCAAAGTTTTTTTGGGCTAAAAAACCACCTTTTTTGCTGCCAGCCGAGCCCGACGTCAGGGGCCGCTGTGCGCTGCGCGGGGGCTCCGCACGCGGCCGCCACACAAAGGCAGCAGCTCCGCACCGCGCACCGCTCCGCAGGTGAGTGTGGACCCCACACCCCACCCCCCAAAATCCACCCCCACAACCCGCCCTCCGGTCCTGGGGATCCGGACACCCCCCCCCTCCAAACCCCCCTAAATTCCCCCTGCGGACCGCCCGACGCCACGGGGATGGGCGCCTCCGGCAAAGGCGAGCGGCGACACCCCCCCCCCTTCCCGCTTTTTTCCTCCCTGTGGAAGGCGGCTGGAATCCAGGCTGAGGGAGGAATGGGGTTTTTTTTCGGGGTGGGGGGACGTGGTGCTGGCTGGGGAGGAGCTGCAGGAAGGGTGGTTGGGGCAGGGGGCCCGGGGGCGGCAGTTCCCCCCCCAGCCCCCTACGGCGGGTGCGGAGCTTTTCGCCTTCGAGGAGCCGAGGAATTGCCTGGAGGTGCAGGAGGAAGGAGTTTTGGAGGGAGGCAGGAAGCCTAGAGAACACCCAGGGGTTGAGGCAGTGGCCTGGGGTGTTAGTCGTGTGTGTGTCCCCACTTTGGGGGGCACCCCCCACCGGTTCGGGGAGGGCTCGGGTGATGGGGGAGACCGGCCGGAGGGGAAGGGGCTGTCCTGGGGTCACAGCATCTGCCCTGGGGAGGGAGCAGAAGGTAGAAGAGTGGCCGGGCGCTGCCTGTTCCCCTCTCTGCCCCACAATGTATAGGCAGAACGCAGAGCAAACCCTTTCCCCCCCCACCCCATAGCACCATCTCCTCGCTGCGAGGGGCAAGGTGAGGCTGTCTCCTGGAAAGCCCCACAGCCCCCACGGTTCTGCTCCCCTCCGCTACCTCCAGCAGAGCCTCCTGGTCCCGCTAACGCCTTGGCTCACATGGAAAAACCCTCAGTCTCCCCTCTCCTGGCAACAGGGAAATTCCTGCTGGAGGGGTGCTGGGTACCCCAAGCTATGGGGGTCCCTGCCCCAGAGCCTGGGGAGCAGCTCAGCCCACGGGAGGGAGAGCATCGGTCCTGCGCCCACCTCTACCAGAGCCAGCTGCAATTTTTGCTGAGCCGAGAGGTCCCGCTGCTGGAAGAGGGGCTTCGAGGGGGCTGACAGCCCAGGTCCCACGAGAGCATCGGAGCAGCAGCGAGGGGACAGGAGCTGGCGAGGATGCCGTGGCCCGGAGAAGCACTTGCCGGTGGCATTGCCTGGCCCTGAGCGGTGTCCAGAGAGGGTTCCAGGCTCTCCCGTTGCAGTGGTGGGGATCTGGGCTCTGCTTCAGCATCACCAGGCAATTTTAGTTTATGGAGCTGATCCTAGGTTATTCAAAACCAGCTGGAGGAGGGGAGGGGAAAGGGGAAACCAGGACTGCCACGGTGTGGTCAGGCTCTAGGCTGCTCCGCGTGTACAGCCCGTTCCTGGGAGAGACCAACGCGCTTTGAGAGCCAGCCGGGATCTGAGCAGGAGAGGAGCCAGGGCCCTGCAGGGATGCGGGAGGAGCTGGGCTGTGCAAACATGCCTAAAGGCACTGGCAGCCCGACCGGGAACGGCTCTTGTTTGACCAGCAAAGAAGGGATCAGGCTGTTTGGAAAACCAGCTGGAAAACTGCACTCCTTTTCCCTTATGAATGCTTTAGGATGAGCCGTGTGGCAGACCTTTGCCTAGGGGACGTGATGTGCTGGGCAGAGCCTGGGAGCAGATCCAGGATTCCCTGGGGCTGTAGCTGGGCTGCCCCTCGGACCCCTCCTTCCCACATCCCCATGGGCAGGGCTCCAAGGTATCTGTGCCGTGGAGAGCAGAGGGTGTCCACGCCTGGAGGTGAGGCAGGGATGAGCACGGCAGCTGGGGCTATCGGCCCTGGGCACTCGGAAACCGAGTCCACAGGACCTGAGCTGGAAGGCACTGGGCTGTGAGGTGGGTGCAGGAGCACAGGGAAATACTCTGCAGCAAAGGATGGACGAAGTTTACAGAGCACCTGAAATCAGGGGGATGCTGTGAATAGTGCAGGCGTCAGAGGCGCTGCCCCATCTGAGCTGCTGCGGAAAGTGCGACAGGAGCGCCCCTAAATCAGCTCAGCCCCAGCCTCGCCATCTGTAACCGGCCCATCCTGGCTGAGCTCTTGCCCTCTTTGAAGGCAGCTGGGTGGGAACAGAGCTGAGCCGTGCTGTGCTCGGCAGGATGACTCCCAGCCGGGCTAGGCGAGGGGGAAGGTAGCTCTCACCCCCTCGGCTGCGCCTTCAGCCAGCCAGGCTGTGTAATTCCCTGTGACAGTTCAATGCAGAGCGAAGCCGGCAGCTTCGCGGTGGTGGATGCATGAAAGGTGATTGAGCTGGAGCCTGAATAATGCGGGGAGCTGGTCTCTCCAGCACGCTGCCCGGGGAACCTGGGGGCAGGGAGCAAACGCTGACCCCGGGCTCTTCCCTGCGCTGATGTCCCCCCGGGACACACCGTGCGTCCTGACCTCTACAGCCCTGACCTCTACAGCCCAGTCCCACCAAGCCCGTCATGGAGCTGGGGCCTGTGTGATATATTTGCTGCCACGCAGATATGGGTGTCATCCTAAAAAGCTTGGGGGGAGCAGGGAAGGGGCCACCAGACTTGAGACACTGGCTCTGCACGTCTGCATTCCTGCTGGGAGCGGGAGCTGGGACCCCAGTGTCGGCAGCAGTGTCCCACGGGCGCTCGTGGTGGCAGCCGGAGGGGAACCGTCACCTGGCCCAAGGCCACCGTGGAGGGGGGAGCGTCAGGGCCCCAGGAGCTGCACCCTTGTGTGCGTGCACCCTCGTCCCCGACCTGCTCCCGGGTGCGTGCACACGCATGCAGATGCATGCACACACACCCCTGCATGCACAGGTGCTGTGCCGGCTGCTGCGGTGCCAGCAGTGGGCGCAGCTCTCCCGCTCCATCTCGCCAACGAGCTCCCACGCTGTGGGGACTTTTTTTTTTTTTTTAGGTGTTTAGTCCACTGGTTTAGCTCTCAGACCCCTCATGGCAGTGGGTTTGTTTTCGCTGGGCTTTTTTCTTCCCCCTTCCCCGGGATTCCTCCGGAGCTAGAGAAAGGCACCATGGCAGCTGCGCTCCCCCCAGCCCCAGGGCTCTTTGGCGTGGGGTGGCAGCCTGCTGGGTGCTGGATAAAGGAGCCACAGAGAAATACAGGGGGGTAGGGGCTGAGGACCAGCACTGGGGAGCAGGACCGCTGCTGCCAGCATGCAGGCAGGGGCTGCTTTGCATTCCGGGAGCAGGAGCAGCACGAACCCTTGGGCAGCCTGGTGCTGGGTGCACCCAACCAAAGGGCCTTCCCCAGCTGCTGGGTGGGGTGCGGGGGTCCCCGCGGAGAGCATTTTGGCCGGACACAGGGTGATGGGGGGGGCTGAAGGGATGGGAACAAGCTCCCAGCCCAACAGCTCCCTGGCCGGAGGCAGCTGCACAATTAACCTTCCTGTTGTAATTAATACACACGGTCTAACGGGTGGCAACGAGCAGCGCATGGGGGTGTACACGCGCACCCACAGGCGCATGTGTGCAACGGAGGCAGCCTCCGTCTCACCCCCAGGTGTGCCCCCCCCCCCCCCATGTCCCCTCCTCGCTGCCGCATTGTGCCCCGACCCCTCAACCCACCTCAACCTCTCCCTCCTCCCCAGGCAGGATGCAGGTCCGGGGCCTCCTCCTCCTCCTGGCGCTGATCCTGCTGGCCGCCACTGCCGAGGCTGGCAAGAACAAGAAAGGTGAGGGGCGGCTGGGGGGCCGGGGAGGGGCTGGGGGGGGGGGCAGGAGGCAGCCCCGGGGCGTGCTCCCATGTCCCTGCAGCGAGCACCCGCTCCCCCTTCCCTCGCAGAGAAGGCGAAGAAGGACGGCTCCGAGTGCGAGGACTGGCGCTGGGGACCCTGCGTCCCCAACAGCAAGGACTGCGGCCTGGGCTACCGTGAGGGAACTTGCAAAGATGAGAGTAAGAAGCTCAAGTGCAAGATCCCCTGCAACTGGAAGAAGAAGTTTGGAGGTGGGCGCATGGCAGCGGGGGAGCTGGGGTCCACCCTGGGCTGGGTGGCCGGGGCTGGTACCCACGCAGGGTCCTGGCCAGCGCTGATGCGTCTCCCCTCTCTTCCAGCCGACTGCAAGTACAAATTTGAGAGCTGGGGGGGGTGTAGCGCTCAGACGGGCGTGAAAACCCGCTCTGGCATCCTGAAGAAAGCCCTGTACAATGCCCAGTGTGAGGAGATCGTCTATGTGACCAAGCCGTGCTCTTCCAAGATCAAGTCGAAGTCCAAAGGTCAGTCCCCACCACTCCTGTCCTCAGAAGGGTCCTGCTGGGACCCCAGGCAGGGATTTTCTAAGGGTAGCTTGGTCCCTCGGGATTGGGCTTTGCTGGTGGTGTGGGGGATCACGGAAGATGCTCTTCCCTCTCTATCAGCACATGCGACAGCCCCAAAGTCTGGTTGCTGGCTGGGTGGGATGCAGGCGCTGCTAGGAAAAATCCTGGTTCCCCCACAAGTCACCACCAGCTTTGGTGGGACAGGGATTTTCCCCTCTCCTCAGTGGGGTGGTGCAAAACATGGCTTTTCATGGTGGGGGGAGGCTGCCTGCAGGGATGCGGCCCCTGCGCTGTGCCGAGCCGGCCGCGCTGGCTACGTTTCTGCCACGGCAGCACCTAGGGCATCGGTGAGCTGCCAGCGGACGCACTAACTCTTGTCTCCTGTGCTTCTCGGATGCAGCAAAGAAGGGCAAGGGGAAGGACTAGAGGGGGAAGCCAGCATCCTCATCGGCCCCTCGACACGGTGCCTACGGGGCTGGACGCCCAGCTGCAGCCGGCCCACGCTCCAGTCTTCCTCCTCCTTTCCTTCTTCTTTTCCATGACCTCTTTCACTGAGATGCCTTGTTTTAATTGCTAGTGTTGTAGAGAGCAAACCCACCCACCCTGCAGGAGGGGCTGCCCACCCCAGACCCCCGCTGCCCCGCCGCCACTGCCAGTGCATCCCGCTCACCTCCTCTGGGCTGGTGTCAGGGTTCGCTGGGATGCGCCTGGAGAGCTGGGATGGGAACACACATTTTTCCATCCTCCGGCACAAATGAGTTGCCTTTAGTGCATCCTTTGACAAGCCCGGGAGCCTCCTAGCTCCTCCACCAGGTACCAGTGCCGGAGGGAAGGGCTGGGTGTTGAATGCCGGAGTAACCCCATCACTCATGCCCCTTACTCACATGAGGACTGCTCTCAGCTTGGGACGCTTCTTCCAGCATCCCTTTGGCCAGGGCATGACTTTGCTGCAGCAGCCGGAGAAAACCCCACCGTCCCCAGGAACCACCGCGTCCCCTCTCCTCCATCACTTCTAACCGTGTGTGTCCATGCCGGGGCTGCAGCCCCTCTGCCTTCAACATGCCAACACCAGTGCTGGGTCGGAGCTCTCACTTCTTTTGGAAAATGGTGTTTGTTTTCTTTTCCAATAAAAATCTTAAAAAAAAAAATAATACCGGAACCCACCTGTCATCCCCACGAGGTGCTGCTGTGCTAGAAACCCCAGCTTTGCTGACCCCACCGGGGCCAGCAGTGAAGTCACCCTGCGGCTGGTGGTGAGGCCCTGGGTGCCACACGCACACAGTGGCGGGGATGGGGCTGCCACCCACACACTGCAGGAAATGTCACCAGTGGGTGACACTGGGAAGCTGGGGAGGAGCGACCAGGTGACGACTCATTCATTCCTTACGCCATGGCTGTTGGTTTGTGGTGCGAGGTCTTTATTTGTCTCAGGGTGGGTTGAGCTGTGGTTGTAACAGTTTAAAAAAAACCCAAAAAACAAAGGCCCGCCAGGCATTTTGGGCACCAGTATGTGAATTATCCTAAAGGCAGTGGCGGGGGGATCCCCATCTGGGCTGGGGCAGACTTTCTCCAGGTTGCACAGCATCACCCCGCCGTGGGAATGGATACGGAGTTTGCCAGTGCCAGCGTCGCCCTGTCCCATCCCTCACCTTCACCCAGCCATGTCCACCAAGGCTTGCAGAGACCCAGCTTTGGGCGAAGCTGAGGAGCAGCCCCGGGGTGGTCCGGGCTGCGCACACAGGTGGGCTGGGAGGGGGCTGGAGACGCTGGCTAAAGCCTGCACGCTGAGGGCTCCGCCACGACACCAACAACAGGTTTACACCCATTTACAAAGCTCAGCAGACATCTCCTTCAGCCTCCCTGGGGCGTCCCCCCTGCACCCGTGGCAGGAGCAGGCCTGGGGGCCACTGCCGTCCTCTCCTGCCTCCCCAGAGCCATACATCAGGCCTCCCACACCCGCCATGGGGAGAGCAGGGACCTGCTCATGGCCAAGATGAGACACGGGACACCTCAGCCACATTGTAGACCCTCTTCCCAAGACCCCCCCCAACTCTCCCCGTCCCTTCCAAGGACAGTTATTTTCACTGTCGCTGCTGCTGACTTCTCAGGGCCCACGTTCCCCCAGGGTCGTGGAGAGAAGTCCTGTACCGCACCACTGCTTTTCTTTGCAGTTTTAGTTTCTGTCACTGTAGGACGTGACTGGGTTTCACACTCCTCACCCCGGAGCGAGATGCTTGGTTTGTCTGTCTGTCCAGCCAATTGCTGGCCAAGGGCAGAAAGGGCATGAAGGGGAGAGCAGAGCTGAAGTCCAGGGAAAAATTCCACACACCCCCGGTCCCCGGGTGAGGATGTACCATGGCATCTCTCAAGGGAAAGGAAGGAGCTTGCCCAATCTGCTAGGGTGTAATCTTTGCCTTGGGAGGGGGTCTGGCTGTCCCAGCAGGACTCCCCGTGAGCATGCCCGAGCCAGCCCGGTTCAAGATGGCTGACAAATGTTTGGCCCTGCTTTCTTTTCATTTCTTGGGTAATAAACAGTTTAAAAGCCTATTGAAAGCATCCAGCATTAGGCCGTCTGCATGCAGACAAGCTCTGATGGCCTGGAGATGGTCAGCCGGCGGGGGGGGAGAAGACGCATCCAGTCTTAGGACGAACACTGATGCCATTTGGCCAATATCTCTTCAGAGCAGGGAGCTGGGGAAGGGTCCTGGTGAGCACATCTCCTTCTCTTCCCTCCGGCTTTCCCGCTGGCTCCCCACGTTAGTCCCCAGGCCCAGGGTGAGGCAGCGGCAGCTCAGAGGTGCCTTGGACCTTCGTCAGCATTGGATGAAGGACGTCATCTGCAATCACGGCACAGTCTGCACCGTTGTGAGTGGGGAGCAGAGGAAGCCCACCCCGGCAAAGGAGGCAAAGGGAAGGGCTTCCGTAACGTTGCTGAAGTGGTCCCTGAGTGCCGGTTTATCTGGCTGTGCCGATGTTCCTGTACTGGCACATGAGAAGGTGCTTGAAGGTTTTCTTGAAAGTCGCATTACAGAGGGCGTAGCAGGCTGGGTTGATGGTGCTGTTGACGTAGCAGAGCCAGTAACCGATGGACCACACAGTTTCAGGCACGCAGGTCTCACAGAAGGTGTTAATGAGGACCATCACATTGTATGGAGTCCACGTGAGAATGAAGGCCAGCAGGATAGCAAATATAGTGCGGGTGACTTTCTTCTCCCGGGCTGCCATCTGGCGCTTCTTCCGTACTTGGCTCCTGGCGATGCTGGCAAACTTCCTGGCGACGTTGGCCGGGCGGCTGTTGGCCAGGGAGTTGTGGTCAGAGGCTCCTGCCTTAGCTGGGACGATCTCGATGGCGGTGACGCATTCGGTCCCAGTCTGCTTGGTGACAATCTTAATCTTGGACCACTTGGAAGATGGGTTCACCCGGGGGTGGGATGGGCTCTGTCCTTGCCCCGCTGGCAAGATTTCTGCCGTGGGCTTGTCTTTTGTGGTCTGGGTCATGCTGACAGTGCTGGACTCATTGGAGGTCTCCTTCTCCTCCTGATGGCCAGTGGCCTCTGTCTGTGCTGAGGGCTGGTCATCCACTTTCCCATTCCTCACCTCTTCCTTCACCTCCACAGGCTTCTTGGGGGAATTATTGTTGTTCTGTTTGATCAGGGGGCCCTTGAAGAAGCTGAGGGACTTGCCTTTCCTCTCTTTCCTGCTTTCAGGCTTGTGCCTCCTCACCCTGCTCCTGCTGGCCAGGGAGATGTGGATGTACAGCACCGTCATGATGACCACGGGCAGGTAGAAAGCAGCGATGGCAGTGCCAAAGGTCACCGCTGGGTTGGAGAGGAACTGGATGTAGCATTCCTTCTCAGGGACCGTCCTCTTGCCCACAATGAACTGCCAGAACAAGATGGCAGGGGCCCAGAGAATGAAGGACAATATCCACGCCGCCGCGATCATTAGCCCTGCCATCTTGGTGGTCCTCCTGGCTGGGTACGTCAGGGGCTTGGTGACACAGAAGTACCGGTCAAAGCTGATGATGAGCAAGTTCATGACGGAGGCATTGCTCACCACGTAGTCCAGGGCCAGCCACAGGTCGCACACCACGGCCCCCAGCGGCCAGTAGCCTTTGATGATGTAGACTGTGTAGAGGTTCATGGAGAAGACCCCGATGATGAGGTCCGCACAGGCCAGGCTGAAGAGGAAATAGTTGTTGACAGTCTGGAGCTGGCGGTTCACCTTGATGGACAGCATCACCAGGATGTTCCCCACCACAGTGACGAGGCTGAGCGAGCCGGTGACCGTGGCGATGAAAACCATCTCCACCGTCTTGTAGTTGGTGGGAGGCTGGATGGCCACCTCGGAGCGGTTGCCCAAGGTGAAGTTGTCGTAGGTCAGGTTGGCCATCTTCGCCTGCCAGGGCTGAGCAGAGAGGTTGTGCATGGGGTCTACAAGGGGAGCAGGGACAGAAAGGGAAAATATCATACCTGCCAGCCCATGCTGGCAGCATTTGCTCTCTCCTCAGTTTCCCAGGCCAACACTGCTCTTGGCTAGTGCTCAAAAAATCCCCAGCGTTACTGGGTTTCCCTCTGCCATTGCAGCCTTCCCTGGGGAGCTCTTTGAAGGCAACTTTTGCATCCCTGTTTAGCAATGGAGGAGACACACGGGGCTGCAGGGACCCTTTGGCCAGGGTGCGATGTTTTTTTCTCTGCAGGGCCGGGAACCACCTCCCAGCAGGAGCACAGTGCTGCTGTGCCCCAGGGAGGCACGCAGAGAGGCCAAGGAGCCGGAGAATAAAGCGGGCTGCGGAGCCGAGCGGCGATGCACAGTGCTCGCTGCAAGGACAGCGCGGCACGGTGCCGGTGCCCTGCCCCAGGGAGGAGAGCAGGTTTATGGTATATCCCAGGCATGTCCCACTGGTCTCCCCAAAGCACCTCCCCAAGACGGGGCTACCCCACAAAGCCTCTGCCATGGTCCGCTCAGCTCACCTGGGTCTCTGGCAGCAAACAGCTCCTTCTGGAAGATGAAATCTGGGACAGGGAAAACAGCAAGTTACACTATAGCTTCAGCCCCAAGGAATTCGTGCGAGTCCCACAACGTCTCACTGGGGGGGGCACCAACCTTTCCCACAGAGGTGGTCTTGACAAAGGGGTGACACTGCTCGGAGGCAGATGCTGAAAATCCAAACAAAGCTAAAACCAGGTCATTTGGCTTGGCCTGGTTCACAGCGCAGCCCCAACAGGCATGGGAGAGGGAAGGGGCCACATGAGTGCCATCAGCCAGCGATGCTGGGCAATGCTGGCCCCTTCCCCCAGTCCCACAACACACTGCAGTTGTAGCCACGCCGGCCGTGGAGACGTATGGGGTGAAGCCAGCCATCTCAGCCTGCTACATGGAATTATTTATCGAAGGTGGCAAGAATTACGGACAGAAAGACTGCCTTCATCCAAACCGAGATGGCTGTGGTTAACCCTCCCCACAAGGTAAGAGAAGAATAGACCTTAATAAAAAGCAATGGACCAAAACTGATGTGTTGGATGAAAAGGAATTTCCTGGAAGGGGAAGGAGAAGCAAAGGTGCCGGGGGAATCGGGCTGGACAGAGGAGCTTCCCGTCGGACCTGCCTCTCCCACACCACCCAGGTCTCCGAAACCTGCTGGGCCTTCACCAGCATCACCCTGGGTGCTGGGGGCACCCTGACCCCACCAGCCCAGCAAGGGCAGCCTTCCCAGCAGCTCTACCCGGTGCCTGGGGCGGGGGTCCTGAGAACGCCCACCCAACCCCATGGGCACTGCTGCCGGTAGCCCAGCGGGAGCCGGCACGGCGGGCGGGTGGGCGTCCACACCGGTACACGCAGCGGGAGCGCTCGGCACAGCGTGTCTCTGCAAGCTGGCTTGGGGAACGGTGCTGGCTCCAAGCGCCTGGGACTCCTGAATTTGATTTTGCTAAACGTACAAACACACCACTAATGTGCGCTTCTCCGAAATGGGATTTGGCAGGCTTTGGGATCAGTTCTGATTTTTAAAGTCTTTTAAAAGAAATGCCTTTGCCTTTCGGTTGTGCTGAGGGTAGGAGATTTCTGTCATCAGCAGCCAAGGTTTTAATATACCTGCTTTTTAAAGAGATGCAGGTGTGAGAAAATGGAAGCACAGCTGCTGCAATGCTAAAGCCTGGGTACCAATGTAGCCATTAAGGCAGCTTCTGCATTAGCAAGGCTACAGCTGCGATGATAGCGACTGGGCTTTCCTTACATGTGGGTGACGGACAGAGAAATACCTCTGTACCATTATCCTCTGAGCCTGTTACGCACGACCCACAAAGACAAAGTGCTTTGAAAAGAAAGCAACACCCTTCAGTAGATACTAAATACTGATGGGACAAGAAAGCCAGGTGGCACTGCCTGGCTTTGCACCCAGTTCCAAGCACAATGGAAGCATCAAAGGGACAGGGTAAGCGATTCCTGCTGCCATCCTTCCCGGGCACCCAGCCAGGGATGCGAGAAGAGGTGATAAGTGTATAAAATGGCTTAGAACTATGTAATGGTGGCAGTTTGGGGGTTGGTTTCAGTACAATTGAAATGAGTTTTAAAGTCTTCACTTTGGTGATATGGAGAGAGTTAGCTGTCATTCTTGCAACAGCTAATCAAACCGATCAGACAAGCTAGCAATCAAGCAGACATCTACCCCAGCTCTCCCAGGAAGAATCTGAAAATCTTGAAAAGAAACCTTTCCTTCATCTCTGCTAAAATGAGGGTTTCAGGTTTTTTTCACTTTAGTTCGTGAACTGGCAGCCCCTTCTAAGTGCATTTAACTCATTATCAGCCTTGACAGAGGCTTGTGTTCTCAGTTGCCCGAAGTAAGAAAAGTCTATCTTATCCTGCTCCATAAAACTGTTTGTACAGGTCACAAGAAATGGAGGAGAAGGCTGGTTCGCTCGCATGTCTTTGGATGCCACCCAGAGGTCATGCTGGAAACTGGTGTGCTGAGACAGAGGCAAACGCAGCCTCAGGGTGAAAGACTTCAACGCGTATTTTGAAAATGAGCCTTCACCGAAGGGCAAAAATAAAGCAATGTCCCGTTTGAGGGTAGGAGGGGGAACGAAAATGGTTAAGGGTGTGAAGATACATACACCACAGGCGTACAACAACACGGACAAGCCAGAAGATGTGTACGCCGCCAACCCTCACCTCAGAGACCCTGCCTATCTTCTGCCATGCCCCAGCCTATTGGGCACCCCTTCTTTCCCCATCTTCTGCTCTCTCCATTCCGCCGTCTCTCTCTTCTGTCCCTGACACTCTCTCTGAGCTCGCCGAAACAGCCCGGCACTGCCTTTGCCTTCCTGAGCAAGGCAGGCACCTCAGTCCGGAGCTGGGAGCAGGGCAAGGATGCTATGAATTCACCAGGGCTCAGAGCGACTGACCAAGCCATGCATAGGCAATGGGGATAGATCCTGCCGTTTGCCTTTGGGATGGAGAGCACCCTGGCTGCATGGGGCACAGTCCTCGACCTGCGACGCCAGGATGTGCCCAAGGATGGAGGGAGCATGCAGGAGAGCTGCGGTGCTGCAACAGACTCACCGGTGTGACTCCATCTCCACTCTCACACCAGCAGCAGCACTGTTCCCCACACCGTGAAGCCCCCAGACACCAAGGGACCTCTCCAGGCCCTAGGGTCTCCTTACTAAATGTCTCCCCCATATGCCCCCCAGTGCCCATCTCTCTCCTCCTGCACCTCCAGGAGCCCATTTCTCCTCTCCCTCCCCGTCCCACATCGCCCTCCTTGTTTCCATCCCCCTTTGCCCCCCGCCTCCTTCCCGGCACCGCAGCCAGGGAGGAGATGGAGCCTTGGCAAAGCCCAGAGGCCGCTTCAGAAGGGTTCCTGGGCCTGAGGCCTCTACCTGCAGCACCAATGCGCTTCTCAGCCTGCACACACCATCCCTGGTCTGCAGCACTCGGGGGGTGCTCGCCCAGACCTGCTCTCACACGCTAGCTGCAGCAGACTCCATCACCAGCCTCCTCCCTACCTAGGACTTCTGGCAGTGGTTTATGGCTGGTTTTTTCCTCTCCATCGAAGCCATTAGGAGCCTCCAACTCTTCACTGATAGCACCTTTTGGTCTAAAGGTTTCTGTGGCCGCTGCAGCACTCAGCAAGCATGTGCTCAAGACAGGGAAATGCCTTTCCCTTCCCACCCAACCTCTTGCATGTTATGGATGAAGACACGAGGCACAGGCAGCCGCAGATCCAAGCAGAGACGGTTGCAATTTGGTGGGGTGCACCTATTTTGGGAGCACTTGGCACAGCAGGGTCCCCATCGCTGCCTGAGATCATGGGTGCCACCACTGTCGGGCGAGGAGACAGCTCCAGAGCAAGAGAGCAAAGCCAGTCCTGCCCACCCCTCCTTGGTCACAGGGTGACATCCGAGGGCACGGTGAAAAGCTCCTGCTATTTCCTTGCCACACACCTCATGTGCCACTCCGGCAAGCCTTCCCAGCCTGTCAGCCCCTACAAAAAGTGCTTTGCAGCCTGCTGCCAGGTAGGAAAGGAGAAATCCCTGTCATGGACTGCTGCTGCTGGTCCTCCTGTACCCAAAAAGCCTGCACTGGCTACAGGCAGGTGCTCCATCGGGTCCAGTTAGTGACCGAGCACCTACTGAGCACTCAGCCCACGTCCCCATGAGGGTCTCACTCCCTCCTGCCCACCCTGTCGCTCCCTACATGGCATGAGATTGCCACCCTCCCCACTGGCACGGCAAAGACAGCGGGAGAGGCTGGTATTTACGCATGCCCGTGTTCTGGTGGCACGTCGAGCTGTGGGATGAGCTTCTGGAGCAAGCAGCCCTACTGCCCCAGTGTCCCCTGCCTCTGCTCCCTGTACCCCTCCACAGCCCCCGTTCCTCATGCCACCACCAGCCGCCCCCCCCTCCCTGCTCTGTCACTGCCTCCATCCCAGCCCCATCATCATCCTCAGGGCTGAGGGGTGGGGAAGAGGGGGCAGGTGGGGGCAGAGTCACGGCTGGTCCATGTGCATCTTGAAGCGAGGTCTCCGGCAATGAGCAGGGCTGTGCACACACCCGGCGAGCACGCCACCAGAACCCAAGCCCCACGCTCACACACCAGTCAGAGGAAGAAGACATTTGTAGGGGAAGGAGAAGAATTAGAGAGAACATTACTTTTGCAGAGGCTTCCAAGTGTGAGCTGCTCCCAAAGGAGAAGAGCTTTTGCCTTGCATGGATGCAGTCAGCCCTTTGGAGGAACAGCAAAGCTGAAGAGCCCTCAAGCCCAGGGACTTCCACCCCAGCAGGGTTGGGGTGGCCGTGGCTGCCAGCTCCTGGCTGGATGGACCTTGTGGGGCTCCAGGTGCTGCCCATCTCCAGGAGGAGACATCCCACATCCTGATGAAAGGCACACATCACCCCCTGCTCTGCCTGGATGCAGAGGGCTGGGGCCAGGGCACATCAGCTCTGGCGTGGACATCGGAAAGAGCTGGGCCAGCCCTGCTGCTGGCCCCCTGCTTGTCTTGGCCTTCCTAAAAGCGCCGAGAGGGTGAAAATCTTAATGGGATTAGTTCCGTCATGTCAAACTGCTGATGTGATGCGGGGCTGGGCAGTTAGCCCAGCCACAACCAGAATTTGAGAGGAGGGAGAAGAAAGAGGGGAGGGATAGAAGATGCTGAACAGATACTTGTGTTTATGGCTCATGCACGCAAAGGGAAGGGACACTCACGGAGGGTGACAGTTTGTGGTGCTAATTGCATTATCTAATAGCCGTTAATTAGTTCCTGAGTCATGGCACCAGTTTACAGCTAGTGAAGGATTGTTCTGGTTGACAGATTCACACCTCTCAAGGAGTGTGAAAATAATGCTCCTAGATACCGGGAACTGGCACCTTAGAAATATAATATATGGGGAGAGGATCAGGGGGAGGCCCGGTGCGTGGTGGGGGGATTAGCCTGGGTTTGCCCCGTCAGGGAAGGCTCTGCCAGGTTGGTGTCAGGCTGCTCCTGTGCCTCCACATCAGGAACGATGAAGGCAATAAACCAAGCAGGAAAACAGAAAGGAGACGAGGGGCCAGTGGGATTTGCTGCTTTAAGATGGTGGGGCTCCCTGCTGGTTCCACTTGGCGGCTGTGCTGGCACCCCTCTGGCATGGTGAGGGTCGAAGGACCCCTGAAGTCCTTATCCTGCTCCAGAGGAGATCTGAGCTATCGTACCAGAGGAATTGCTCCTTGCAAGTAATGTATGGGGTGAATCTGAGCATTTTATTTTTCCATTGAATGATTTATTCCGCTTTCTTCCTCTGCTATTCAACTGGTTCTCATGAGGCAAAGCAAATTCCTCCGTCCCCACGAGCTGGGAGTCTCTGGTGGCTTTTCCTGGAGCCACCAGAGAAGCACTGAGCTCAGCAGCACAGGAGCTGCCAGCTTTCAGGGGGAGGCGAGGGGGCTGGAGGTCCCCACCACCACGCTTGACACATGTTGGTGCATAAGGTTTTGAAAATTTGCTGTGTCCGGGGCCAGAAAGGAGCATTGCAGACATCTAACCTGACCACCCACCCCGAGCAAGCCAGGACCCTCCCCTGCTTTCACGGCTGCTTGTAACTAGGTGGTTGTCACCGGGTTTCAAAGCAAAACTGAGGCACCCCATCCAAGGCAGAGCGCACCCGGCCGTGAGAAGTGCTTGCAGGTCAAAGCCGTGGCTTATGAGCTGCTCACACAAGTAGTGCCCAGCACACTCACCAGCATCCCACAGCTGGCACAGCTGCCGGCCCCTGCCTGAGCTGGCCCCCCCAGTCCTTGCCTGTGTCCCTAACGTGCCCTGTATCACACACAGCTCATAAGGGGCTACATACCACCTACCCACAGCATTACCAGCTGAGAAGCAAATCGGTGAGAAAGTGGTTTTAGGTGGTTAGAAGTCACTCCTATAAATAACCTACCAGCACGCTGGCCGTTCTGACAATTAAATAACCATCTGTCACCCAATTATTAGGCCCAATAAATGACCCATCAGTAGAACACAAATAGCGAGCATGCCCAGCAAATGCCACGCAAGCCAAAGCCCAGCCTTACCCTGCTGTGCCCAGCCCGCAGCTCCCGGGCACCGGTGGCTCCCCAGCGGCTCCCACGCCTGTGCCGGCTCCGGTGGGTAACATCACAGGGGGAGAAGGCTCACCACGGCCGCATCCCACAGCGGAGCCGTGGGGGGATGCCGTCCTCTCCCTCCTGTGCCTTCTGCCTTGCCTCCCCACTCAAGGCTGAAGCTCTGGGCTGAGCCAGGAAGGTGCTCGGCTTTCAGCTGAGCCTGGGCTAGAGCTGCATTTCTCCCCTCCCGTCTACTGCATTAATGCTCTCTGCCTCAGAGAGATGCTCACGTTCTTTTATATCCCTGGGCTGAAGCTTTAATAGGACCTACAGGTCCCGCTGCCGGGAAGGGCTTTGGGCTCAGCCGGCAGAGGGGAAGGAGGGAGAGAGAGGATTACAGCAACAAGTGACTGCCTGGATTAGCTGGGCTCTCCCCAGGGAGAGGTTAGTGGCCGGGATCAGGTGCCTGCAGGAGAGACGGTGCTGGAGGACCAGGGGCAAGAGTGCGGGGAGTTGCAAGACCCCAGATGTGGTTGCTTGGAAGAGCAGCTCTCCCTGCCCCAGGGAAAATGATGGGCCTTGCCTGCCTGGGGACGGCAAGGGGGATGGACTCAGCCCCTCTTTGGGGAAGCCAGTTGCAGGGAAGCCCCCTCCCCTGCCACTGTCCCACACAGCCACCGTCACTCCCGTCAGGTCCCCACCACCTGCCCAGGGCACCAGTCCCCCCCCCCCAGGAGCCAGAGCTGGCACTGGGCAAGGCGGGGGCTGGCCCCCACGAAGAAAGCCGCAGCACCCTGCACCCACCCTCTTTGCCCCCACCCTGGGGGACTCACGGGCCATGGGGTGGGGATGCAGCTCAGGCAATCAGGGATGCGGTGTTGCTCTGGCAGACAGGGCTGTCAGGAGGGAGTGTGTGTGTGTGTGGGGGGGGGTGTGCTGTGTTTCTCCGTAAGCAACTCGTGCCAGAGCCGAGGCACCGTGAGCGAAAACACCAAGGTGCTCATCTGAAATTTTAAAGAGCGGGCAATGGGAACTAGAGCCGCTTGCCCCATGGAGCAGGGTGAGGCCCTGCAGGGCTTTGAGAGGATAAATAAGCCGGCTGAGCAACGGGTGAGAGAAAAGAGAGCTGGTGCCCTGAGCCAAGGGCAGAAAATCAGGCAAGAGCAAGTGTCCTGCCAGATGGATGTGGACCTGACAGAGGAGAGCCCTAGTCCTGGGGACAGACAGCAGAGGGGAATCTCTGGTGTGCTAATGAAAAAGGAAACTGAAAATATTAGACCCCACTTGGCCACAAGACCTGCCAGGGGGTTTGGCATTGGAGGTGATGCTTGAGCAAGGGAACAGAGCCAAGGTGAAGGACAGGAGCTGCAGCAGAAGGTGGGCAGGGGACCCCAGGGCATCAACAGGCGAGCCCAGGGCACGGACAGGCAGCACGGGAAGCGTGGGGAGAAGACCGGGTAGGAAACCCCCATCCATGGTGACAACAGAGGGGAGGGATGGAGAAGGAGGAGGTAGGAATAGCTTCATGCTGCCAGGGAGGGATTACATAGCTGCCCCACAGAAGACCCCTTAGAAAATCTTCCAAAAGGGAGAGACCTCATGCAGACACTGCCTGCTGCCTTCCCTAGAGGATCCCACCAGCCTGGCTGGGCAGAGCGGGAGCTGTGCTGGGGCTGGAAACCTTCGTGGGCTGCAGCTCTCCTGCTCGGGGCAGCCCAGCTCCACCAAGGAGTCACCTCTCTCACCGCAGGATGGTGGTCCCCAGCCTGTCATGGCCCTACACTAACGCCGCAAGCAGCACCCCGCAGCGCTGGGCAGGGTTTTTAGTCACTTCATTGCCTGCAGCTGCACGCGATAGCAGAGGGTTTCATGAGTTGGGTATCTCTTATGGGCCACGGTGGGTGATCGGAGCTCTGCAAGCAGCCTAGAGATGGCCATGCTAGACGCTGCTCCTAAGTGCTGCAGAAAGGCAGACTCAAGCCCAGGCAACTCTCGTCTGTTATCAGGCAAAGGCTGATGCCAGTAGGGTTTCATTGCTCTCCACTCCTCTCTGCACACACGCATGCACTTTTTTGGCTTTAACTAGGACCGCACATGACGTAACTGCCAGCAGAGCAGGGATCCAAACTACCCCAAAGGCGCTAGAGATGCTGAGATGCAGGATACGCTCCTTTCCCATCTCAGTCATGCAAAGATCCCACAAGGACGCCTGTCCCTCTGCGGCAGAGCCAGCCTGCTACGCTGCCCGGGGAGGGGGGGGCCCAGCTAACATCAACATCAGGAGGGTCCGCGAGGGAGGAGATATGGAAGCAAGGCGCCAGGCGTGCCTCTAGAGAGCCGCCCCGTGACCTGGAGCGGACACGAGGGCCTGGGACATCGTGTTTACGGAGTGATGTTTTCAGACCTCGGCGTTGCACAACCGGAGCTCTTAGTTTCCCACAGACAAATCAATCTAATTCTGTTTAAAGAGCCTGAAGATGTTAACCGGCCGACGCAAACCAACTCTGCCACGAGCCTGAAACCTGCAGATGACACTTCACGCAGCACCCCTCTCCTCCAGACACCTCCAGCTGCTGCCAGCCCCTCCTGCCTCCTCTGCCAAGCTGCAAGGTGCTGTAAAATATATTAGATTTAATAGCAGTTGTGGTAGCAGGGGGTAGCAGGGTGGCTGCTTCTCCGCCTGGCTTTCCTGGCTAGAGGAACGGAGCCAGGCTCGATAGCTTGGTACCGCATCGATAGCTCTGGCCGAGCCCGCTGCATCTGAGGAGCTCGATGGTTTACGCTGAGTCCTGCCTTTAAAGGACAAACTTCCCAGCTGCTGCTCTTCCTGCGCCAGCTGACCTAGGATGAAACTCCTCTGCGAGGCTCTTGAAGACGAGCAAAAACAGCCCTGTGGTTCCCTGTGTCCTTCTCCAGCCCTCTCTGAGTCATGGAAACAGCACCCAGGGTGGGCACAGCGTCCTCTGCACCAGCATGTCTCAGCCTGCCTAACGCTGGGATCTGTGGGGTGGGAAGGGAACGGGGCACTTGGATATCTCTGCCACTGGCTCATGCAGCGAGCGGGACTGAAGGCCACACTGCGCAGGACATGCAGGGGTGATGGGGACAGGGTGACAGCAAGAAGGGAGGGCCAGTGTCGCTCCCATGGCTCTGGTTTGCAGGACCTCCAGCGACCGTTTCAGGGACTGTCAAAGGGACGAGGCTCTGTGCCTGCAGCCGCTGCGTTTGGAGGCTTGGACGGGCTGGTGAAGTTAATTTTCTTAGCAAACTTACACTTTACAAGGTATAAACCGAGCCTTTGTTGGAGTTCCTCCTCCGTGCAGTGCAGCCTCTGGGCTGAAGTCATCTCTGGAGGGTCCCAGGAGCAGCCCCAGGGCGAAGGCATGAGCAGCCGTGCCTGGCACGCGAGGGGTCGGGCTGGGGAGCATCTCCAGCGGAGCCTCGTTTGCTCACATTCACTGTGCTGGGCGACTCAATGTCTGAAGTTAGGCCAAATGATGTCGTCCTGGCCCAGAGTCAAGTCCCAAGAGGACCAGCGCATCCATCAGCAGGGAAGGTGGGATGGATGCCAACACACACACACTGGGTTGGGGGACACTCGGGTGTCTGCCGGGGGTGACAAGGACTGGTTGTGTGTCTGCTGCTAAAACCCCGCTGCTAAACATCAAGGTGGGGACCCATAGGGGAAACACCCTGCCCTGTGCTCCTGCACCAGCAAAATACTGGCATAGTGGGCAAGCCTGCCCGGGAAGCAGATTCATTTGTGCAGGAAATACCTAACTCCTCCCTGAAGCTTCAGAAAATTAATTTCTCTGAATATAGCACAAAGGCCAGCCTCGGTACGTTCAAGGGTCTGGATGCAGCGAGCCTTCCCCGTTCTCCTAGAGGGTTAAAGGGATGTCGTGGGGGGCAGTGCTCTCCTGGGATGGTCAAGGCCGGCATACTCTTCCACTTGGCTACGAGTTAGATAACAGCCACCCATTAAGACCCTCACTGCCCAGCCTGCCTGGGCCCTGGGCAGAAAAGCACATAAGTCTTCCTAGAAATTGGTGTTTGTTTTCTGAGTGGTTGCCCAAATCCCTCAGAAGAGGGATGGCTCTGGCGTGGCTCCAAACACTGGCTTGAAGAGGTTTCAACGCTGCCCAGGTGCTGAGCCCCACACGACCACCGGCACCTGGCATGCTCATGGTGGGTGCTGGTGCTAGGGCAGGCTAAGGAGCATCAGTGGGGGATGCTGGGAGAGGGATGAAGTGGGGGGGGGGAAGTAGATGGGAACAATCTGCTCCAAATTTCCACTTCTTGGCTGCACCAGGTCCTGCACCCTTGCATCTCCCTGAAACACATCTCTTTTAAATATGCAGTTTTAGAGCCGGCCCAGAATGGATGCTGAAATGCAAAGCAAACCTCCTCCCTTGGCTTACTGGAGAGCAATAAGGGCATAGCCCTGTGTCAGGCTGAGCAGAGACTGGCTCAAGGACAACTCCTGCTTCTCCAGAAGATGCCCATCGAAGCCCTGATTTAGCATGCCAAGGAGAAGGGGTCAGCTTGCGCACAAGAAACTCTTGCTGCGTGTGTGTGCATTCGGAAAGAGGAGCTGCATTTGTGCAGAAAGCAGCAGCCCCTTGCAAAAAGCCTCCATTTCCCCTCTGTTCTCGCTATTGCTCTCCCTGTTGCCTTCGCGGAGCTGCATCTGCCACCTCGGCTGGGCACTCACCAACCGTCTTCACCTCTGTGGATGCTGCTGGCTGGGGCTCCGCAGGGCAGGTGGAGAAGGGCTCCACAGCGATGGTGTGCTAGGGACTGCTCTGCATCAGCCGCTCATCCTGGTCTCACTATTTTTATTCCCTGTTTTTGCCTTTTTTTTTTTTTTTTTCCTGGGGAGATGTTTGTCATTTTAATTTAAAAAAACCAACAACAACAAACCAACAAAACTCCAACCATGACAAAACCTGAGATCAATAGGATCCTCGTGGGGACAGTTTAAAGAGAAAAACCATGCTCCTTCTGCAAACTCAGAGTAATTGGATCACAGCATTAATTAATCATTTCAGTTCATTTCTCTTCTATGAAAGAAAACAGACTGACCCGCTGAGATGGGTATGCCCCTCGTGTGAATAAACAAACCGCTTTTACCGGTAGCCCTCCTTCTCCTCCCACCAGCTTCCCGCTGCCCGCTCTCCGGGTCATTCCCAGGGTCGCTGCCACTCCGTCCGGCAGACCTGGGAACCTGCTGCCAGCTCCAAGCAAGGGCGCGTTGGCTTGGCTCCCGCAGGAACGGGGACACCGCTCCCTCCCAGATACCTGCTCCCATCCCCACCTTCCTCACCCAGGGGCTCTGCCCGCTGGCCACCAGCCCGGCTGAGGGGCGAACCGGGGATGGGTCGCTATTTCTTAGGATCTCTGTACGGGTGAAATCGCCCTTCCTCGGATGCCCTGCTCTTTGTTGGGATGCCTCACAGTGGGCCTAGTCCAGGCTGGAGAGCACCAGCAGGCGCTCAGATCACAGAAGCCAAGATGTTAGGAAGCAGGAGGTGATGCCCAGCAGTAGTGACAGCGAAAAGCATCTTGCTGTCGCCTGTGATTTCAACGTGAGCGTTGTCACAGGTGATGTTTCGCCGAAAGCCTGGGCTCTAGGACCCCGGCATCTGAGTATTTTGATAGACAGTGCCAGCATCAACAAGCCACCCCACTGGGTGGGTACCAACCCTCCCAGACCCTCTGCTCATCCTGCAAGCGGTGGCAGGAGAAGCCGAGCCGCCCTCGGAGGTCACTCAAGGCACCTGTGACAAAGCAAGGAGCCTCCAAACACCCAAGCAGAGCTCATCAGCTTTGCCAGCTGCCAGCAGGGCACAAAGGAACACTAGCTGTTCCTCAGGTTGGGAAGTATCTCCCTAGCCCCGGGCTTTGCAAAGACCAGCTAGAAAACGTGGCCACAGCACAGTCGGGTTGAAAGCAGGACAGAAGAGAAGCCAGCATTGCTTTCATTTTAAAAAAATGACAAGAACTGTGCCCTGATTTGAAGCCAATGTCATTATTTTGTGAGAAAAGAAGGGTGGGGCTGCCTGACTCGGGCCAACAGAGAGCATGGGGCAGCTCTGCCGTTACCAGCGGGGAGGGCGCAGTGGGGCCAGCAAGATCTAAAGGGCAGATGGGATCCACACCTAGGGAGAGAGGGGGCAAGATCTGTCCCCCTTGCAATGCCCACCCTGGCAAAGGGCTCTGCGGAGAGGTGGGGGGACTTCTGCCTAGTCACATCCTGGGAGGTAGCCACGAGGGCCAAAGGGATTTTGTCCGGCATGGGGACAAAGTAGCCAAAAGATATAGGATCTTGTCCCTGCTGCTCTTGTTGGAATACAGAGGGAAGCAAAGAAAGCATGCAGGTAGTTTCCTGCCCAGAAAACAAATTTCCTTCCAAGAGCAGGCACCAGGGGAGCACATAACCCCCCGCCCTGGGTTCCCTGCTCATGTGCCAGGGCCAGTTCCTAGGTGATCAGAGGGACCCGAGGTGCCTTGGACCACGGATCCTGAGGAGCGGTGCTGGTTTGGATGGGAGCAGGGAAGGGATGGGGTGGGGGGGGGCAGACCTCGTCCTGGTGCCCTGGCAGGGCTGCAGCCCTGCACGTCTCCACACATCCCAGTGCGACGAACCAGTGCGGGGGTCCCTTCCCCCCCCCCCCCCAGAGGGATGCAGGAGTGCAGGAAAGTTGTCAGTGAGACCCCCCCCCCCCCCCCTCCCCCAATTCCTGCAGCGACCGGGTGCTACATCCCCCGGGGAGGGAGGGGGTGGTACGCACCCCCCCTCCCCATGCACCCTCAAGCCATGCTATTCCCCCCAGGGACTTTCGGGGTGGGGGGACCCACAGGGATACCCACCCCCCCCCCAGCCCCGTGCCCACGGACCACCCCACCCCCCCAGCAGCGACTCACCGGGCAGCCCCCAGGGCTCTCCGCCGCCCGGCGCCGAGCGGTTCTCAGCGGCCATGGTGCAGCGCCGAGCACACCGCCGCGCCGTCGGGGGCTCCGGTACGCATGGCCCCGGCCGGTTCTGGCGGCTGCCGGCGGCTCCGTAAGCGGCGGGAGGGGCGGGGAGGGGGGGGGGGCGGGGGGAGAGGAGGGCCCGGTGCTGCCGGCTCGGCCCGGTCCTCCCCCCGCCCCCTCCCTCCCTCCCCCGCTCCCAGATGTGCAGCCCCCCCCCCCCCTTCCATAGCAAAGGCGCACCGGGGGGGGGGGGGGGGGAGGAGGAGGAGGAGGGGGGGGTACCACGACGTCAAGGAACCGCGGCCAATCCCCACGCCGCTGCTCGCAACCCCCCCTCCCCTTATACCCTTCCACCCCCATCCCAGATGTGGCTCCCCGCCAGATGTTGGGGTTGGGGGGGGGGGGGGGGGGGCAGCGGCGAGCGTTCCCCTGCAGCACCACGGACAGCGCTCCCCGCCCGCACCGGGACCGCTAACAACCCCCCCCCTCCTCCCCGCAGCCGCCAGCTCCGGTATCACCGGGGGGGGGGGGTGTGTGTGGGGTGGGGGGTTAAGCCCCGTTCGGTTGTAGCCGGCAGCGCCGGGAGTAGCGGGGACCTCAAGCCGGGAGAGGGGGAGCGGGGTCCGGCAGAGCCCGGGGGCAAAGGGAGTCCTCGACGGGCTCCCCGGCTCCCAAAAATAAGGGTTAAAATGCGGTCCCGGCGCGCACAGCTGCAAAGTCGAAAGGCGAGACGGAGTGATTCTCCGCCCGGCTGTCGCTAATGCTCAGGACGGGGGGTTTCCCCCCCCCCCCCCCCAGGAACAAAAGCATCAACAGGCAGTTTCATAATCAGTTGACCGCCCCACAGGTTCTGCTTTCTCCTTGCTTCATAGTTATGAGAAAGCGTCAAGCGAGAAGAAACAAATGGAAAAAAATAAATAAAATCTGTCTTCCCTTCCCTCTGCACCTTTCCCCTTCTCTCTGCTTATACCTAGACCAACTCTCTCACCCACCCGCTGCCTCTCGCTTCTACTGTCTCACAGATACACATGGGTATCATTTCCCCATCTGCTCAGCTCTCACACTTGCATACATAAATACATATAAACAAATAAACGCCCCACTTTCTCCCTCCTTTGAGCGATTACAGTCTCAGATAAGTTCCCACCATCCACTCCTTCACCTCCTCACCCTCCTCCTCTCTTACATCTCTTGCTCTGGGAGGTAGCACTAAAGGCCGGCGCTCGATGTCAACATCTCATCTGAAATGTTAGCCAGATGTCCCCAGTTCAGAGATTTGACCCCTCTCTTTCCCAGATCCCGCAATCTGGTATCTTCTTCCTGGAGATGAAGACACGTTTCTGAATCCCAGTAGAGAGAACATCGTAAGATAATTCAGACAATTTTCTCTGATGACACATCTCCAGCTCCAAGTGCTTCGCTCTGCACCCTGAAAAGGTTAAAGCCTTTCGGCACTTGCATCTGCAGCTCGGCTGCTGCCTCTGCACACCGAGAGGCCCCTGCCACAGCAGTGAGGCAGATATACACCATCTTTATTTTTGTCACCCTAGGCCAGATCCTGGCATTTCTTTAGTGAGTGTTCAGTCAACTGGTATTAATTCTCTTTCCTGCCTTCTTTGAGGAGAGAGAAGACAAAGCTTTCCCAGAGTCAGCTGGTGAGGAGCCACGCAATTGCGCTGAGCACAGTGAGGCTTCGCTGACTTTTGCCAGCTTAACATCTGCCCACACTGTTTTTGCAGTCACCGACCAAAACCTGTCAAACACTCCAGCCAGTTAATTGGAGTCTCTTGCCCCTCCCCAAAGCCCTGACCTCAAATAAATACCACCCTCTCCTCCTCCTTCTCCCCCCCCAAAAAAAATTAATGTGAAAAAAACCTTTGCCACGCTCTGTGTGAACTCATCAGACTGAGGAAATATCTGCTTCGGAGACAATTTGATTGCACTGGAGTTGGGTTATTTGATTGGACTCTTGTTTCAAACTACAGCTCCCATGGATAGACAAAAGACTGTAATGAACAGCGAGAAGTCATCTTCCAAAGCTGATTAGTCATGGAGATAAAAAAGTGGAATCAACTTGAATACAAAACTTTTCAACTTCTAGCTCTTAGTCTGGCTTCATGCGCTCTCATTAGTCAGAAGAAGTAGAGTTTCTGAAAGCCCAGACTCCCCATACATATTCCAATTAAAGATAGCACTTGCTTCTCTTGCCTTGACATGTTCGCACGTTCCCTGCTCATGGGCTGCCAGCGGCTTTCACCAGCCCCTCTCGCTGTCTCCAACGTGACATCACCTTCCTTCTTAGGCCATGTAGGCGCTGGTCATGAAAAACAACTTCAGTCCAGAATCTGACCTCAGCTCCAACCCTTCCTCCTTGCAGACACGTTGTGCCCGGCTGTGGGGTGGGACAGGAGGGACTTGTGGTTGCCCCACGTCAGAAGCCAGAGGCTAACCTGCCTTCGTGTTCAGTGGCCCAAGCAAAGGAAGGGCCTTCCTTATTCTCTTTTGGGATTAGGACCTGCGCCATCCTGCTTGACTGACGCAGCTTCGTCTGGCAGGTGGCTGGGGAGTAAAAGCCAGCACACGTCACCTTGTAGGGATCTGGGATACTCCTGGAGCTGGCCATTTTTCATGTAACTGCGCATCTCCTTTTTTCATCTCTGTACTTCCACCCTCTATTTTTGGACAGATTCTTTGTCTTTTTTGTTGTTTTTTTTTCTTTTTAGCCATGCCCACGAGCTTTGCTGTGCCTGATGTCTAATCAGCAGTTGCTGCTCTTCCATTATCAGTTGGCAATGCTCCATCAGGCTCCTCCATCTCAAAAACTGCCCTCACACCAAAACAACACAAGCACCTAGAAACAGGCAAAGCCGCTTCTCTCCCCTCCGCCCCTGAGGTGGGAGATGCGGGGGCCGGTGCCAAGTGGCCACCTTGATGCTCCATCTTGGCTTGTTACAGCTCCCATCCGTAGCCATCCCGAGGCAGAGGAGTAGTTACACCACCGAGCGGGCACCCAGGAGATGGGTACATTTGTCCCCTGATGGGGACAAACCAGTTCTCCACCAGCTCTGGCCAGCCTTCCCCCTCCCTCCGCATGCCCTCCCCCAGCCTGGCAGCCCCTCGCTGGTCTCCAGCAAAAATGCCCCAGCTTGTCCTCCCATCCGCTCATAGAGAGATTCCCTTGTGCATATGCTCGCACGCTCCCTCTCTTTTCTTTGGGTCGCTCTCCAAGGCACTCCGGTTTTCCGTCTGCCTCACACACGACCTTTCACGCTCCGCTTCCCTCCCTCTGGCACCAGATCCCTTTGCCCTCAGGCGGATCCAGATTGCCTCTCCAAGCACAGCGCAGGCAGCCAGCCCCCTTTCCCTCCGACAGACGTACTCCCACAAACCCGCTGAACCCATCCACACGGCTTTAATATTCATAAAAGTCAACTCTAGTCTAAAGAAAATGTGGTTGATGATGGAAGTATTTACATTGCAAATCACTTTTAATAACCCTCCGGTAGTCAGCCTGGTGATAAATGCTAATCCGTCTATCAGCCCAACAACAAAATAAACCTAACTCAGAAGGGGAGAGGCAGAGAGAGAAAAACCAGCCGGTGACGGTGAGAAAGGTTCAACCCTCCCAAGCATCACCCTGCCAAGGGAGACAGGCATGAAGGCTTCACTCAGCAGTTGGTGAGACCATTAAAAGCGTCGACACAGGGAGCGGGGGCGGCCGCTCTGCCTGCTCTTGGCCAAGCGAGGAGACACCCCGGGCACCCCGCAGGGATCGCCGGGGTGGAGGATGAGCCCTCAGGCACGCAGCCCCTTCGCTCGCTGGCGTGGAGCTGGTGTCGCCTGGCAGAAGGCGGCTGTCTAAATGCCAGGGCCGTAACTCAGTCTCCTTGCCCGTCCCCAGGGCTGCAAGCAACAGGGCGATATCACGGGCGGGTGGGCTCTTGCCCTGTGTGCACTGGTGGGTGAGACACGGCCCACGGGGGACATGGGTCCTTCCCCCTGGACCAGTGTTGTCCCTGCGGGAGATGAGAGAGGGGACAGCACCTTGCCTCTCTCCTAACAGTTTGCCTAAGGGCACGGGTTGGCACATTCCTAAAGGGGCTTAGGACAGTTTAAAGGGTCTGAAATAACTATCACCCTCAGGCCACGTTTGCCTGCAGGCTCCCACCGCTGCTCCCCCAGTTGAGGAGATGCAGGATGGTGCGCGCACAAGTCCTCCTTTTCCCCACCAAGCACCATCCCCAGGGAAACAGCCTTTCCCCCTCGTTCCAGCTGTCCCGGGGCAGCAGCAGGGACATACGGCCCCACGAGTCTCCCAGACGTGAGCTCTGCGGGAGAGCAGTCACTCACGGCTGGGGAGTGAGCCAGGACCCAAAACTTGCTGGGACGAAACCACGCTGCAGGGAGCAAGCGATGCTGCAGGGGAGCAGGGCAGGAGGACTTGCAGGGCCCAAGGCAGAGCAGGGCTGCTGCAGCCTTCCCGAGAGAGGAGGTGACCGAAGGCACCCAGCCGTGCTCCGCTACCTCAGCCAAGCCCCCAGGAGTCACCCACAGCCACATCTTCTCACGCTTCACAGCGTGCCTGGACCAGAGATGGAGGAACAAAAATACCGACGCTGAAGCTGCATTAGACACATCACTTCGCGCTCAGCTGTTTCCCAGCCTCCTGGGCTGCTTGGAGGGACAGGGTAATGAAAGATTCTTTCCATTATTTGAAAAATGTCATTTTTAGCATCAGTGAAGGATGCCAGAGCCACAGCCCCAGGGAGCGGGTGACTATGTTTAGCCATGCGGCAGGTGCGGCCCCAGTGGCCGGGTTGATGGTGGCACCAGTGTCCCCCACTCGCCCTGGAGCGCAGCTGGGAATGCGGGGTACAGCCGCTCTGGCCCCTTCAGGGAAGCCAGGTGAGCGTGAAGAAGATTTTTGTGATTAACGTAGAAAGTCACCCTCCCACACCTGGCTGGTGCACACCAGTGCGATTCACAGCAGCCCGTGAGCATCCTTGAAATGCTGGGGAGGACACCAGACACCCGTGCTTGACGGCAAAGATCGGTGCCTTAACTCCCGTGAGGGGGCACGGCAGGAGAAACGTTAGATTTTGTCTCACCTGATGTTAGCCCTTGGAAAGTTGGCTGTTGGGCATTGCCGATTGCTCGAGCTCATCAAAATGGGGAGGGCAGCCGCAGCCCCTGCCCGCTGCGGCTTTCGGGGAGGCGCAGGGAGCGCGCACCTCTGGAGAGAGTTAAACACAACAGCCTGCTGTCTGGTGCGCTGCAGTCTCTTCAGTCAATAAACATCTGCTTTTTGTGTTTTAGCAGATTGCTGCTGCTATTTTAAGGTTGCGCTCAATTTTTGTCACATTTGCCATATAAGCACGACTTCAAATATTTCAATATAATTGTTTTGTTCCAGTCCCCATTCTTGCAACTCTTATTTGCTTTCTGGGTAATGGAAGGGAGAAAATGCTTCTGAATCACTTCTTTTATACCTATTATCAAAAAAAAAAAGAAAAAAAAAAGTGGAAATGTAGGCTTGCGCTGTTCCCCTGCCTTTTCCCACGCCACCGCAGAAGACGGCACATCTCCCCCGTGACCGTTGTGCCCGTGGGCCAGGCCTGGCCCGCGGAGCCAGGCGGCGTGCGGGGAAACACCGTGCCTGCCTGCGGCTGCTGCTGCCGGCAGCCGGTCGCTGTGCTCCCCGGGCCCCTCTCCCAGGCACCCTCCCACGCAGCTCGCTGCCTGACCATCAGGGAAAAAGCCAACAGGGGCTCAAGCCCCTTTAAAGAGATTAGTCTAATTCATTAATTTTCTAATTCGCTACTTCATTAATTCATGAATTCACTAACCCACAAATTCATTAACCCGCGTGCTTACGCGCACAGCGGCAGTTCCCTTGCCGGTGATGAGAGCGCTCAGCCTTCCTCCCCGGCACGGTGCGGGGTCCCCGGCATCCCACCGGGCAGCACCGAGGGGCTGCCTGCTGCCGCCTCTCCTCCCCCAAAGGCTTTCGGGGTACCTGCTGCGTTGATGCCTTCCAGCTCGGGAGGTCAGTCTATATTATTTCTATAGACTGGCAGGTTCTGGAGAAGGTGCCAGCGACTTGCCACAGAGCTGCAGGAGAGGATGGCTGCGGGGGACACCGGTCCACTAGCCCCTGCGCTACGTGGGGACAGAGCCCCTAAACCCAAAAAACTTCATGAAACCAAACCCACCCTTGATAGAGGCAGCCGCTCACTGGAGGAGAAACTCATGCCAAGCGAGGAGACGAGCCCCAGCCCCACCGAGGCACTGACACCCCAGCTAAGCTGCCTCGTAGCTTGCCAGCCTGCCTCCACTGGGGGGGCAAACCCAAGCCCCTCTGGGGGCTTCCTACAGCCCCCCCAGGCTTCTCTTCCCCCCCCCGGGGCAGGGAGCAGGCAGCCCTGCCTGCAGCTCAGCCGCTCTGCCAGCAGATTGAATTCACCCAGCAGCTTGGAGCCTGCCTTCTAATACACATGCAGCCTAATAAATATTTGCTTTAATGCACCCACTCTTTTAAACACCTCTATTAAAAAGGTGCGTTTCCCTCGGTTTGAGATAATTGTCAGTGCTGGTGGGGGACAAGAGCTCTATGTGTGTGCATCTCACCTCAGGCAGCCCAGCTCAGCGTCCCATTTGGACAGGATTTGTGCTCCCCACACCCATATTTACCTCACATAGAGCCCCCATTCATGTTAATGCTACCTACAGTCCCCTTCACAGGGAAGGAAGCCAAGAGGAAAAAAGCAAGTGTGCAAAAACCATAGCAGGTAAAAAAACCCACTCAGCAACTCCTGTATCGAGAAAGCATTTAATACAACTAGAACGAAGCAGATCCTTTCTTTCCCCAAGAAAGACGCTGCCCCTGCCCTGCACCTCCCTGCAGCTGGCAGGGACCAGGCTGCCAGTCACTTGCCTTCATCCCGAGGGTGGTGAGCACGACGGCGGGCAGCCCCCTACCATTCATACCTCTCACACGTGTGGCTGGCCCTCTTCTCACCCCCTGCTCCCCAGCCTCTTCCCACCGAAGTTCACCCCGCGAAGAAGAGCCCACGCCAAGGGTCCGGCACGGGCTGGAGATGGGTACCGAGCTGCTGTGCCCTGCAGGGATGAAGGCAGCTCGCTGATGTTGGGGTCTCCCATTCACCCCCAGGTCTGTACACCCCCCCCACCCCAGCCCCAGCACTAGCCCAGGAGAATCTATTACCCTGAGCTAAGACAAAAACCTGGCTGAAGTCTTTTGGCAAGAGACCATTTCTCAAGGCAGAGCCAGGGACGGAGGAGACTTGAGGCTGCAGGATGCAAGAGCTCTGTTCTCTGCTGGCCAGGCTAATAACCCTGTATTAAATTACAGGCCTGGGTTCAGTTGTGGTTGTTGGTTTGTTTTGTTTTTTTTTTATAAGCTGTCTGTTTAGATTTATCAGTGTAATTCCTGATACTGCCTTGTCGGACATCATTACGATAATCTCACTACTGTGTCTGCCGGGGAATTGGGAGGCGAGCAGGGACTGCTGCAGAGCAGGAGGGTGGCAGGGCTGGGGCTGCCTGCAAGGCACAGCCCTGCAGCCCCAGGACCACTCACCCCGGAGCTGAGGACCCTGGGGAAGGGGGAAGAACAAAGGCACAAGCCCCTGCAAGGGGACTCGAAAGTCAAAAAGTCACAGGAAGAACCAGCGCGGTCAGGGAAGACGACACTGAGGGAGGAAAGAACCAGCCTCCGGCCAGGCGGGTCTCCAGCCCTCGAATGATTTCTCTGGGAGGAAGAGAAGCCTGGAGAGAGGGGGAGAGGGTGCACAAAAAACCCTGGAGGATCTGGGGAAGTTGGAAATGAGCAAGCTCTGTTTTGGCATCCATCCCTCACCTCCCCTTAATTCCCAGTAATTGCACCATTTATTTAAATAAGGCTTCTCAGGGCAGAAAGCACAGGAGGAGGAGGAGAGCAGGAGGCCACCAGCCCAGCTCCATCCATCCATTCTTCCACGCTGCAGCTCCTCTCCCCTCCACGGGCGCTCCCTTGCGCATACACACACACATAACCTTCCTCCTCCTCCTCCTCCTCGTCCCCACAGCCAGGCCAGCTCCTGCTCTGCCCCGGTGCTCGCCCCATGCCAGCCCCCAGCCAGCAATTCGGCTGGTGAGCCCTGGCTGGGCCAGGGACAAAGTGTTTCTCCCCAGGGACCTGGCACCAAGACCCTCACTCGTGGCAAGGGAGATGCCCCAGCGCAGCGCTGCAGCTTCTCTTCCCAGCAGCTGGAGCGGGGTCTGGCTGAGGAGCTGCCCGGGGTAGCAACGATAGAGGTTTGGGATTTTTTGGGCATGGCATAGAGCAGAGGTGCCCGTGGGAGCCCATTAACCCACGTGGAGCATCCCCCTCCCCGTCGGGCAGAGGGAGCCGTAGGTAGGAGGTGGGTAATCACATCAGCAAAATAAATAAAAATCCCAGCCCAGCCTGGTGTTTTCATTAACGAAAATGAGCCTGTGATGGGACTTAATTTCCAGCCCCTGGGTGATTAGGCTGGAGGACGGAGCCACAGCGAGGGACACGTCTGGGCAGAGCCAGGGCCCAGCCAGATGCAGCCAGGGGCAGCGAGGGACCACGACCCCCTTCCAAGGGGGGGAGCGGGCACGTGGCCTCCCAACCCGGAGTGCGAGGAGAAGAGCTGCCAACACCTCCAGAGAGCAAGCGTTTCCAGCTGCCTTGCTGGAGACGGGGTGTTAAGAGCCACCGTCGCTCGGGTGGGATCTGGCTGAGGTCACTGCAGGAGGCGGGGGGGGGTCTTCAGACACCAGTTTACAGCACCCCTCTCCCCACATTCTGGTTGTATCTTTGCCAGCTGCTGCTCCGTGCAGGTACTTGGCCGTGCCACCCTTACCCAGCTCCTGCAGCCTCCCTTCGTGCATCCGCCTGGGCAGTCGCTCGTGCCAGCGCTGTTCTCTTCCCAGCTCCTGCGGAGTGCCAGCATCCCCCAGGTGCTGCCGCGGAGTGGGATGGCAGGCACTCCCATAAGACAGCAAAAAAACCAATTAGGTTCCCCTTTTGGTACCATAAAGTGGGGAAAAATATATTTTCATAGATTTTTCAGAGCTACGTGAGTGAGAGCAACACATTTTCAGGGCAGATTTTCTATGGAGAGATGTTGCACTCTGATGAGCTGAATTAATTCATAGCCGGTTGAGTACCTGACCCCACATAGGTTTTATCACTGAAATTAAAAAACGCATCATCTCAGTGATGGTATTTCAAGAGAGGATAGTAAGCAGCTGCGGTCTTATTTGTTTGAAGGCTAAAACTATCTTATGAAATTTTACTTATTCCACCTGTTCAGAGCCCGAGACCCCGCCTGGAAACCCGGCAGCATCCCCAACACAGGGGACAAGACAAGACCTCTTCTGCCTCAACTGTGGGGCAGGACAACATCACCCTTGTGGGCAATGCTGCGGGAGGACCCTTACAGCACACAGACCCTGTCCAGTGAGCGCAGAGCAAAGCAAAGCAGTGCTTAACAAAATCCCCGCAGAGAGCTGAAGATGCCAGGAGGGAGGAGCAACCCCTTGGGACCGCAAAGGACTGGTGCCAAACCGGTGAGACTGCAAGTCAGGGACAGGGAAGCTAGCAAGACAGATGCTGTGCTCCTGCAGAGGCCTAAAGGGCTTTTCCAGCTGTTTCCTAAAGGACAGGACCTGTTGCATCTGCATCCATCCCTAGAGCAGTAGCTGCCAACCCCTCGCAGGGACCCAACCAGCACCAGCCCACAGCCTCCATGCAAAAGCCCCCCCAGGTCCCTCCTCACCCCCACCGGTGCTGGGCCAGCCTCCCCACGCCGGGCTCCAGAGCAGAGCCCCTCCATCCCTCACCCCCTCCGTGAATTGAGGCAAACATCCCACTGGCCCAGCCAAAGCGTTACCGCCAGCCTTGAGCTGGGATGCTTCAAATAGCTGCACACTGCGATACAAATTGTACTTTGATGAGGTCCATTAGGCCATCTGGATGGCCTTAAGCAGCCTTGATGAAGATGGAGCAGGGGCTGCTCGAGGCAGGAGGAATCTCGGCCATTTCAGGGCCGTCCGCTGTGCCTTGAGCTGATATTTGGGCAGGCAACGGGGCTGGGGCTGGCAGCATCAGGGTGGGTCTGTGCGGAGCGGGTCTGCCCAAGAGCAGCACTTCAGATGGCCAACGTGTTGTGTCCCACTCTCCCCCCGTGTGGGCAGGACGTGGGTACTCACAGCCCGGCTCCGCTCTCGGCCGGCAGAGCCCGCGAATCTGCAGCACCCTGGGGTGTCCCCGTGGATGGATCCGAACCCTGGTGAGCATCATCTCCAGACCGTCCCGCTCCCAAGAGTCCCATTAACTGTGTGGGAGGCAGCGTTCTTAAGAAGGAAAGCCCATGCTCGCTGATGAGCATAAGATAAATAACACTCCTGAGGGGTGAAAAAAAAAAGAGGAAAAAAAAAAAGAGCAGGAGGAAGTCGCTAGAGAAAATCACCTAGGGGGGTAAAGGCCAAAGGGCAGGGAAGGGAGCAGGGGACAGGAGCCTGGAGAAACTCAGGGCGGAGGAGATGCCCAGTCCTGCTGAGCCACGCAGCAAGGGACTGCAGGCAGCAAGCGCAAGCCGAGACAGCACCAAAGCAGGGAGCAGCACACGGGACCTGGATGGGAATTTCACTCGCTGCCGATTTATCGACTGCTGGTGTCCCCAACCTAGCTTTTTTATGGCACCTCGGAGTCCTGGGGGGGTTTTAGCCGACCTATGCCCCAAGTTTGATTTCCAAAGTAACTTCTAGGCAAGGAGCTCAGCCCCTCCGCAGGATGGGACCCACGGGTGCCGCTTGTCCCCCTGGGACCGAGGCCACCCTGACCTTCGCCTGGCTGCTTGCGGTGTGCAGCCCCGTCTCACTGCTGCGACCTACATTCTGCCTCCCCAAACATACGGCATTGCACTTAACTGCATTAAACCCACAGAGTGCTGTATAGGGCTAATTTCCGATCAGGCTGTCAGGAAGTATTATGTCAAATACCTTACAGGAGCCTAAGCATATTATGCCGACACAGCTACCTTTGTCAACCAAATCTGAGGGCTCATCAAAAAAACAATGCCGGGTTTAGCCATCCTCAGCGCCTCCAGAGCAAACCCATCTCCGGGGCTTCTCCTGGGTCACTGCACCCCAAGCGCTGCCGACCACTCGGCCTGGGGCTGCAGCTCTGCAGGGAACAGCCCAAGCTCCCCTACCAAGAGCCGGTTCCACTACAGAGGAGCTTGCATGACTTTGAAATAAAGGGTTCCTGGAGCGAGATCCTTACTCCCAACCCTGTGAGTGGCTGCGGGAGATGGAGCGGGGTGGGAAAGGCTTGGGTGCAGGGCAGAACTTTGCACCATGTTACTGCTGCCTTTGCACGCTCAGCTCTCCTCCTCCTCCTCCTCCTCGAAGACTGCGCCCCATGGCCCAAGCGCTCTGGGTGTGTTGTAAAACTACCTTGTTCTCCCCAGCGCCGTTTGTCATTGCCGGTCACACCAGGTCCCAGAGCCCAAAAGCTGCTGTTTCATGGCTGTGCTTGCCACCCCCACTCCCCACAACGATGGGGCAGGACCAGCCTCAATCCCTCCCTAAATAATTGTTTTAATTAGCGTTTGCTTTGATGTAGGTGAGCAGGGGGCAGCTAGCAGGGCTTCCTTGGGAACTTTTGCAGCGGGCAGTCAGATAAGCGCAGCCCTCCATACTGCCATAGCACTTAAACGCTTTAATATCAGCCTCCCCGGTGGCTGCCAGTCAGTCTTCATTAGCCCCTTTGAGCCTTTTCTAATGCTGCCTGCGGCCAAAATGGGATGGAGTTTGCAGCACCTGCCCATGCACGGAGCAACAGGCGGGGGGACCCCACGGGTGGGTGCCCACTTTGGTGGGGGTACGACCCTGCCTGGCAGGGAGTGAGCAAATCCGGGGTAATGACCCCCAGGGAAAGGGTAGAGTCGTGGCCGTATGGCCCTGGGGAGGTTTGACAAGTACCCAGGGGAGAGAAGCTGGGTTTGGATACCAACCAGCAAAGCGTGACATAGCCCAGCAAAGGGCTCTGGCTTTCAGCGGTGCCTGGTCAGGAGCCAGCAACCACCACCCTGATAACGGGACCTCGCTCATCGTCCGTCCCCCCCCCCGCCCCAAAACCTGCTGCGAAAACAATCTGCCCATTAAAGTTTCCCTGCGACGGGGTGGCAGAGCCCCACGCGGTGCTCGAGGAGGGACTGGAATCCATCTGCCATCAGAGCCAGCCCCTGATCCTATCGGGATATTACTGTATTATTGAACCGGGGATTGAGGGACAGGCTTTAATAGCTACGATGGTAATCAGGGCTCCACCACTGAACTCCAAGAAGGGCCACGGCTTCGCATGCTTTCCCTGCACCGAGGCAGCAATCGCATGCCACAGAATTCTGGAGGATAAAAATATTTTCATCTCTGCACCAAATTAACGCAGGTTCATACACAAAAGCTGTCAGCGGGGGGCATAAGCCCATGTTTGCTGAGCACCAGCACAGGGCTGATGCTGGCGAGGGACACGGCAAAAGCTCCTGCCTGGGGAACACTCCTCTCCGCCTGGAAATCACCCCAGTTTCTGCAAACCCAGCGCAGCCCCCCGAGCCTGCCACTGCACACAGTCGCAGGGTTGCACTGGAAGGGGCCAGCCCCGCACGCCGGCTCTGCTCCCCCCTGCTCCAGGCAGGGGCAGTTCTGGCAGGGCAGAGGCAGGACAGATGCCTGCCATCTCCAGCAGGTCTCCAACTCTAGGCAACCTGGTCCGGCCTCAAAGACAAAGGAGAATGCACCAACGTAAGGTAGAGCTGGGCACGGACACTTCACGCGTGTTGGTAAGGGATGCTGGAGCGCATTTAACACGCAGCAGTGAGCGCTGGGCAGCACGAGCCCCATTGCACATCAGGAGCTGTCGGCCGAACCCCTATTGCTCCCTTTACCGTCTTCTCCACATCCCCCAATTTACTCACAACAGCATCTACAGAGCCCCACCATAACCTGTCCTGGTCTCCTGTTTTCTCCCAGACGTTCAAAGCTTCCCTCTCCCCCAGCAGCTGCAAGAGGCAGCGCAGACACGAGGACAGCATTTGCCACGTGTGCCTCATGCTCAAAGTGACAGGCACCTAACGTGGAGCTCTGCTGGTCTGCCATTTGTGTGTGGCACAGAGAAAGGGTTTGGGGAAAGCCGTGTACCCACGGCACCTGCGTAGGTGGGAATATTGGCCTGGACATGTAGCTGAGCCTAAGAAATAGAAAGAACCAAGCCTAAATTATCATGACAACTCATGTTTTTGCACAGCTTGCACAGTGGCTGCTATTGACCTCAGCCTCTGTAAAGCTGGAGTTAGGAGCTCAGAGGGTAAAGGTGGAGGGGCAGGGAACCTCGGCAGTTTCCCGAGCTTGGAAAGAGCAGGGACTCCAGAGTCCAACTCCAGCAGCCAAGCTGGAGCAGGGCTGGATGCAAGGACAGAAGGAGAAATCTCGGCGGCTACCAAAACCCACGTGCCAGCCTGGAGCTCCCCATCCTACCGGCCACAGCTGAAGCGAAGGCTCACTGCGGGGGTAGACCCCAGCTGCAGCTCTCCACGCAAGCGGTGGTTTGGTTTCAACATCGGGTCCTCCTGGAGACCTCGGTGTGTGGCTGTCTCTTCCAGTGGTGGCATTTACTCCCTGCCGGGCTCACGTCTCCCACGGCTCACGCCTTCCCTGTCCCACCGAGTTGGGCGAGCCCTGCCCACGCAGTGCTTGGGGACCCCCCCAGTCCCTCCCACGTGGCACCACCGAGCTGGAGGAACCCGGCCTGGATCGATGAGCGAGACCCTGGCCCAGAGACTGGATGCTTAGAGGCGAGCAACAGCATGTTGAGTTTTTTGGATGGGAGGGCAGAGGGGAAGCCTCACGGCGTCCAGCTCCTGGCTGGGAAGGACCTGGTGCCCGGGGCCGGCATCCAGGGCAGGACAGCTCGATCCCCGCCAGCTCGTACCGGTGCTGCGTGCCAGCAACAACCGCTTGAAAGGCAAAACAAACAGGAGCCGAGGGAGCTTCACCGAGAACAGATGAGAGGCGCTTCTGTTCGAGACGCTGTGGGGAAACAAATCCCCGTGCTCGCCGGAGCGCACCGAGGGGGCTGTAACGAGCCTCCTGCCTATTACCGCGGTGGGAGCCACGCAGCGGCAGCAGGGCAGGGAAGAGAAAGGCCTCCGCTCCCGGGGGCGAGGAGAAAGGGGCACCGACATTAATTGGCTGGCAGAGGGTGGCAGCTGGAAAGGAAAGGCTTCCATCACCCCCCCCGGCCCCCTCGTGTGCCGAGGGCCCCCTCCACGCAGAAGCGGCAGCGGCATGACATTTACGTGCTGCGCACCGAGATCCCAATTAGAGGCGGATGGCTCACATGCTGCACGCTTTAATTAATTTGCCTTTTCCTGTTGGTGAAGAGCTTCTCTGACAGATTGGGACTGAGCAGAGAGGGCAGCTGTTCCCTGGCCAGCAGCCCGAGCGGCGGGCGGAGGGGCCGGCTACGGGGCTCGGCTTCGGCACCGGTAATGCCGGAGCGGAGAGACCCCCCCCCCGTGCACCCAGCTGTGACCTGGTCCCTGCCCTCTCCTTCCTGCCCAGCACAACTCCTGGCCATCGGGTAGAGCTGGGGACCCAGCATCACCCAGCTATAGATAGGGTCACGCCACGGACACCCCACGCCAGCCACACGTGGGTACGGCGTGGGACTTCCAGGGGGAGTCAAATGGCGGTGCTGGAGACGGAGCCAGCAAAGGAGAGAGGGCGGAAACCACAGGACTTGGGGACAAGAGGGTCTCACCACTTTGCCGTACCACCCCGCCAGGGTTTCGGCAACGCTCCGTGGCATCCCGGGTCTCCCCTCCGGGCAGCGCTCCCAGCTGGTTTGGTCCCCGGCCCAGGAGTACCAGAGCATTCAGCGGCTGCAGCAGTGCCCGTGCAGGTTAGCGCTGTGAAGGATCCATACAAAGCCCCCCCTTCCAGCACAGCAGCTCCAACCATTACCTCTTCCTGCTGCCCCAGGCTTCTGGCACCTTCTCCTTTCCTAGCTAACCTAAATAATCTTTTATCTTCAGCTGTTCCCCTCCTCTTCCAGCTCATTAGGGCTTTTAGAGAACGCTGGCTCCTACCGAACCCAACCAACCCACCATTAACCTCTTTCCACGCCGAGAATTGGCTGTTACTTCTGACTCCAATTCCCATCTCAAACGGCTTCCATCTCCAGGAGGACTCTACCCCTCACCCTTGAGGTGACTAAGTTTCTTTAATAGCCTCTTGTGAGGGACTTTATCAAAAGCCTTTTGAAAGCTAAATAAAATTCTCTGCACCGTATTTCTCCTTTCCCCAGGATTTTGTTAGCACGTTTAAAGGCTCCTGACAGGCTAAGGCTGAGAAAAGCTTTTGGTTTTTAAGATTATTTCCTGCTCCTACGCAGCAAAGCTCTCATTTTGCCTCCTAAATCGGGCCAGCAAGCATCCACAGCTCTGGTATGGTTTCCTCAGGCAGCTCTTGCTGAATTTCCACATTGCTCCTGGCAGGGTGTTTGCCTCAGCGCTGTGTTATCACACTGCAGCGAGCAGGCAAGCTGTGAGGTTTGGGGAAGGAGCCCTGTGCCGCTGCTGCGCTTGTTCTGGACATGGGCAATTCCACCACCTCCTCCGGTTCTGCACAGGACTCCAGGCCCCAGGTCACTGTGCGGATTCAGGGGTGTTGCTTGAGGGTACAGGTCAGCTCAGCCCTGCCCAAACCAACCAAGGAAGGCTGCTGGGCCAGAACAGGGTGGTCCAAAGCAGAGAGAGAGTTTTGTTCCACAAGAAGCACAGAAGGTGTAAGAAATAAATTGCATTGGGGGGAAAAAAGTGAGCCCGTGGCGTTAAGTGTGCTCAATTTTCCCTCCTGTCCCTCCTCTTCCCACCCACCCAGCTCCCCCCATCAGGTCTCTGGCAGGGACTGAGCTTGGCAGATTCTAGGTCTGAAACTCAAAAAAAAAAAAACCATTGCACTCTCCACAGACAAGCCCACCATCACCGAGAGCACCTGCTTAGTTGTGTGGCCACAGCAGGTCACCTACAAAGCACGTCCAGGGCAGCATCTGAAGATTAAGCCCACCCACACCCGCCCTGCCCGCTGTTCCTGCTTAAAGCCTGTACGAACACAGGAGTCGGGCTGCAGCTGTTACCAGCCTTTGGCCCAGAGCTACAAAGCGGGTTAGGAGAAACAACAAAGCTGCCTGCTCTCGTCAGGCCTCCATCCTTACCTCATCTGGAAGAGTTTCCTCTACAAACCTCGAATGAAAAGCTGCTTTGGAGCTTCAGAGATGTCCCGAGTTGATGCCAAAGACAGCAGCTGTGGTTTGCGCCAGCTCTCACTGGAGCTCACTACCCGCTCTGCCACCGTCTCCGATGGGACAGGTCTGGACCAAGGGCAAGTCCTCAGCAGAGCAGGCTTCAGGCATCTGTACAGCAGCCGGGCCAGAGTGCCCAGCAACAGTGCACGCCAGGCCTTTGAAAATCTGCCAATGCTAGAGTGAGGCATCCCAGAAGACCCTTCTCCAACCATGACGGAAACTTTTCTGTAGGTAGCTTGGCTCTGGCTATGGAAATGGACATCTGTAAATGCTCTGCAACACATCTACCAAGAATGGGCCTCAAGACTCTTCCAGGAATCGTGCAGGGAGAGGGAAGAAGAGATGCCAGGCTGAGCTGAAGCAGAAACAGTTTTTTTCCAGGCTCTGTTATAGTTTGTTTTCAAGCAGAGCAGTAAACAGCTCTGCCTAGACCTGCACAGCCCTGTCTGCCCAAGTCTTCAGCTGAGACATAGCTCCTCTGGCTCCCAAGTGCCAGCACATCCTCAGGCCACCGCACACTGAGGCAATACAGGGATGCATGAAACCTTCCTCCCCACACAAGGGAATCCCATTTTTCAGGCTGCTCTCCTGTCAGATCAGGGATGTGGTTGGTTCAGGGCAGGTTTTAGAGCCTCATTAACACTCTGCAATGAGGCCTGACAGCAGCTGATTTGATTTAAGGTTCATTTCCAGGCTGTGATTTAAGAGAAGATTTGCTTAATGTTCTCTAACAGACTCTTCTGACTGGGAGCTTGAGTGCTGCCTAATGACAGCCTTATTTATTGTTATGTCTTTGCCGCACAGAGTCTAGAGGAGGCGGGCAGGAGCGCAGCAGCTGCGGGCAGGTGCTCAGACAGCAGGGGAAGCATCCATCACTGCAGAGTTGTAACACTGGGGCATGCATTCCTTTATCCAGAACAGCCAAATACTGCACCCCTTTCCTGCTTTAAGAGGTCAGCAAGATAGACCACTCTCTGCTTGCCTAAGAGAGACAGTGCTGCATCTCTACACACCTTTTTAAGCGGGATAGCAGAAACGCTCCCCTTTCTCCCTGATGCAGTACTTGAATGATGGGAATCGCAGAAGTGCCCGCTCATCTCCAGACTGGTTAAAAGGTGATTTGCAATCAAGACTCCCAAATGCTCCTCTGTCTTTCCCAGTTTTGGGCTTCCAACTCAAAGGCTGAGCCTACTTTCCTCCTGGGAAGAGGGTGGTCATCATCTGACATTTGTAAGCTACCTTGAGCTTCTGAGCTGGATGTACTTATCCCAAGGCTGAATAGAGAGACAACCATCACACAAATGAAGACAGTAGGTCAAGCAAGGGTTTGTCATATTTTAATGACATTGATCTTTGGTGTTTCCCTCGTTAGCACTCACGCTCTCCCCGTCCTTCCTCCACAAGCCTGCTAGGGATGGAGAGTTACAAACGAAAAGGAAAATCACATTTGAGACTAAAAACAAAATATCAGAGCCTTGACTTCTCCACTAGAAACTACATGTACAAGGTCAAGATTTCACATGCAACACCTTACATCACAGACTTATACCTCACACCCTGGCCTGGAGCTGAAAGACATTTCCTGCCCCCTGCCAAGGAAGTGTAGCTCAGTCCTGGCACCATGAAACCACTGGGATGGCTCATTCATGTTAATATTGGCACAGCTTAGAACATCCTTGCGTGAACTGCACCCTGACTAGAGAGCAGTAGCCCGTGTCCCTCTACCCATCTATACAGCAGCTCTGCTTAGGTTCCTGCCAAGTACTAAACTAACTCTCTAAAAAGGAAAGATCCCCACCTGTGAGCAGATCCTGAGCCACGCGGGTTTTGGCAAAGCCCAGTTCTTCCTGGAAAAGACCACAGCACAGACAGGACGGGTCTCGGAACACCACACTCTGAGGGGGAAGCAGTGCTGTGCCACAGAGCGGGACTGTGGCCTGGAAGACTCCTCCACTCCAGCAAGGGAGCTGGAGCATCAACGCCCAGGTTTGCCCAGCAGGACTGCCTGTCTCCAGAAGGATGCTGCAAGCCCCCTTCCCTTCCTTCACTCTACTGATCAACCCTTAGGCATAAAAGGGCAGGCAAGAGGAAAGGAAAGAAGCTTTACAAAGGATGACACTGACCGAATTGCAGGGTTAGGGCTGAGCTCAGGGGAACCCATGGGGCTTCAAAATCTGCATGACGTGCAGCCAGTATGGTTCATGCTCCTATTAATTCTTCAGGAGTGGGAATGTTGGAAGTTAAGTACGCTTTCTTCCCCATGGCTTCCCTTGCAGTCCTTATCCCCTCCCACTCACCCAGGATAGAGAAGCCCTCTGAACCACCAGCATCCTGTCAGAGCCACAAGTCCCTACTCTTCCAGCTCCTGGCCAGCTGTGAGGTACAGGTCTCTGCTGAGCAGTACAAGGGTAGCACCAACACACAACTCAATCTCTACCTGTTCCGCGACTCCCCACTGGTGCTGTCATTACTATAGAAGTTGGTACTGTCAGGAAGATGGTTATTATTAGTTAGGTCACTGTATTCAATTGGTCCCTCAGTGTCCATGGAGGACTGGGCCTGCTCTGGCAGGTCCAGATCACCAGCGCTTTGTCCTTCACTCCCGCTAGAGGCTGTCCGCGGGCTCAGGCCATGCTCTGACAGCTGCATAGACTCTGAAAGGATCCGTCCCTCCAGCTCAGCTGCTAGCTGCTGCGAGGTGGACTGCTGTGCTGATGTGCCCTCAACTCCGGTGGACTCTGCACCAGTCTGAGAGCTGCGGTGGATCCGGTGGCTCACAATGATGTTGTTGCCAAAGCCGCCCATGGATGCCATGGTGGTGCTCTGCTCCCGCTGGACCACGGCAGTCATGCCACCTTCTGCCATCAGCCTTTGGATCCTACTCAGGGCATCCTCCCCACTGGCCCCATATTCTGGACCTTCACCTGCAAGAGAAAGCAGAAGCAACTTTGGTGCACAAGACAAACCACAACACCAAGAGAAAGCGTGCTCGGTAAGGTGCATCACACAGGGCGCATGTGCTGGGACAGAAGATGGGTTTTGTTCCAGAGGGAGCCCAACATTTTATTTCCATAACTTTTGGTGAAGCGCCTAACAAAGGCACTGAACCCTGTCATGAAAATCTTGGCCTCTCCCACAGGTATCCCTCACAGCCTTGTATGTCCAAGCCTTGGAGAAGCCGCTCTTATCTAGCCATACAGGTGGGGAAAAAAGAGGAGTCAAAGAGGCAGTGTGTTTTCTCACAGCTGCAGAGACAGTCCAGACAGTCCCACAGGGGCAGGAAGAAAAACCTCAGTTTGCACTGCAATAAACCAAAACATTTCACCATGGTGTTACAGAGTCCTGTGGCCTTTCTTCCTCCACCTGTTTGAGAACATCCCAGGCAGATGACGTGATGGCAATCTCCCCAGTATTAGGGAGGACATAGGCAGCTGGCCAAGAGCAGACAGCAGCTACAGAACACGGTCTGTGCTTCCACATCACCTATGATCAAGGAAAGATCAAGTGTGTAGGCTCCTGTTCCCCTTGACTGATATCTTTTGAGGAATGCAAAAAAACATCTCAAGATCTAGAGTCTTTGTCTATTCTACCTCCAAGGCTCCCCTTCACAGTGAGGTTGTACTGAGCCCTGAGGCAACCATTGTCAGATGCTTTGGTTGCTAAAGATTACTTCTGAAGAACAAAATCTCATAAAAAATAGTCCATGTAGGAGATTCAATCCCCATGGCAGGAAAGTCCAGCCCAGTTCTGTTTCCCAGCATCCTCCTTTTGCTACAAACCCTACCCAGACCATTTGGGGAAAACAATCTGTAATCATAAACTGCTAGAATCATTCCACAGTGGGATCCTGACAGTTCTTATTAAAGAGATAAATCTTACTCCCAGCTCCATGAAGCTACTGCAGTGCTGATTAGGGGAGAGGAGAAAGCCATGAGATCTCCTGGTACCAAGGAAATGAACACAAATGTCAACAAGGCTAGATGTAGGCAGGAGTTAAAACACAATAGAAAACAAAATGCCACACTGACTAGGAAGACAAAACTGCTTGGGGTTGTGGGGTGGAGATCATGTATCCAACATGGGAGCCGGTGTATTCAGCACAGTCGACACTGTGCCACTGTAGAGACTATTTTTAAAAAAAACAAGATAGTTAAAGCTTTTAACATGTTATGCAGTCAGTCAGTGACAGCTTATTCCCTTTCCTCATGGGCTCAGTGGTACTTGCATCAAACACCACCAGCTTCCTCCACCACAGGGTATAGCTAATTTCATCTTCAAGCAAGTCTGCTGACATACTGCCCTTCTCTAAGAAAGACTATAGACATTAAGGGCAAATTTAGTTCTCACAAGTAGAGTAAGTCCCTTTCTGCTAGGAATGTCGTAAGCCTCCTATATCCACTATACATACAGCAATCGCATAGCTCCTTGGTTAGAGTATCAGTAAGACCACAGAGACACCAGTAACCACATGAGAATCTGGAGCAGAGCATAGAGGAGTGAGCAACAATACCCCCTGGGCAGAGCCTGACCCACAACTCTAGCAGAGAAATCCTGTTCAGGATGCGGGTGATGCATGAACTAGGATGTGGTTGATGCATGAACTAGGAACTTGGCTGACCAGCATGAAGACTGAGAACAGAGGCAGCTATTAGACTGGAAACTTTAGTGTGAAAAACATGCATGCCAGGGGATATTGAAGCATTAATCATGAGCAGAACTAAGTGGAAGGTTTGAGAAGCATGGTTTTGGATTCAGTCATCGCTTCCTTCCGAGGGCATAGTCGTAAGCACTTTGTTACCAACCACCTGGCCAGGCCAGAGAGGAAGCTTGAGAAAGCCAAGATGTGCAGCCTGGCTCAGAGACATGCCAGCCAGCCCTATCTACACAAGTTCCGCAAGAGCAGGTACTGTGCCCTTGACAGATCACTTACTATAAACTAGCCCAGTACAGGAGTATTGGTACAGTGAATCAGCAAGGATCCCCAGCCAATGCTCCTCAGCATTAGAAACGTGCTTCACCAGAGGAGTCCATGCAGGCAGAGCACACCACAGCACCGCCTGCTCTTCCCTGCCCCTTAATTACCATGTGCCATGGCTGAATTTCCAGTTGAGGCAGCTGCTTGCTCAGAAAACAGGCAAGGGCTGATGCCACAGCACAAATCAGCAAGTCACGAGCCTTCAGACTACGAGCACAGAGATGCAGCAGTGCTGGAAATTCCAGAAAGAGAGCCCATCAAGGGCCAGAAGTGAGCCTCACCATTCAAGCAGCCAACGAGCACTTCTGCTTTGGGGGTTTGTCCTCCCCTTTCCCCCCTCAGGTTTCGAAAATGACTTTGGCTGACTGGTTCAGAGCAAAGCTTCCCACATGATTTGCCTTGAGCTGAGCTACAGCACAGATTCACATACAGCCCATTTCTACTGCCTGGTGACTCCCACACGCGTTCTTTTACCAGGCTGCCAATGCAGACTACATTAGTACTCAGTGCAAGTGAAATCAGCTAACTTCCATTTGGTGGAGGTTCAGAGTGTGCACACAGGCACTCACCCAAAACAACAGCAACGCCGTAAACCCCCACACCTCAGACTGCTAGAAGTTTCAACTTGCTGCAGTGGCCAAACCCCATTCCTTGCGCCACCAGCTCAACAAAACTGGACAGAGAGAAACCCCATACTCGTGATGCTTTTTTCAGACTCCAAAGGGTTTAGGCATATCTAGAGCATGAACCTGAGCTTTTGCAGGAGTAGGCCAAGTGACAGCACATCTAATTCTCCATACTGAGAAGGCAACTCCTTTTCTCTCATTTTATGCTCAAAACTACATTCTGATATCCCAGGCTCTGTAAGATCCTTTACCTTAAGCTCTCATTCTTCTAAGCCTACCTTCTAGGGTCAGAAAAATAGAAAAACCTCACAGAGCACTACAAACAAAATCTAGAAAACTGAGCTAGCCAGCTCCAGCTCCAGTATGTGAAGTACCAGTCTAAGCGTAACACCTGCCAATTCGTCCTCCACTTAGGCTGTCTCTGTATTAGAATCCATCGCAGAGCAGGAAGCAGTCCTGAGACACAATCTTCATTCTTCTGGACAGGGACACAAGTTCTGTGCCTGACGGGACAGAAAAGCATCACCCATGGTTCACTTCTGCAATACAAGTAAGTTTTAGTGTTGTGTCCATGGTGCTGTGTTCCCACAAACCTCTTCTACTCTAACTGAAGTGACCTTTCCAGAGGTCCAAAACCCCATCTGTCCCAAACACTGGCACAAAATGTTATTCTTTTAAGTAATTATTCCAAAGACCGAGGGATTTCTGTCAATCTAGTTGACTGGCTCCAACATTTAACAAAATACTCCCTAGCTAATCCATCTGTCTTCAGAAGTCCTCTGTCACACTACTCCAACAAGACAAGAATTTGACACAGAAGAATACAAAGGCAAGACATCTGGCAGACTTTCAATGGAGCTGGGCATAAGGCATAAGCATTTCCACTCTTAAATGAAGTGGTCTCTGAAGTAATTACAGGGAGTACAACTTGTTTATCTCTGGGCATGGACACCCGATAAAGAGCAAAGCCCACAGAAGCAAGAATGAGATCAGGCTCCTCTGTGGCTGTGTGATATACTGACATAGCTCTTGAATTTTTTCCTATTTTCAGCTTTTGCCTTTCTAAAATCAGCAGTAGTTAGTAGCCATGCTTGCAAACAAAGCTTCAAAATTACAACTAAGAGTAAGCACTGCAGAGATATCTAAGTCTTCAGAGAACATGGAATAATAGCTCTGAGGTGTGAGCTGACCCACTAATTCGGATGCCCAAAGATAAAAATATCAGCATTTTAAAACGAATTCACTCCTTGCATAAGAATAGGAAACGGAGGGTCACCGCACAGCATAACCAGCTATGAATAATCACATGGCCCTTAGTGCCAGAAATACTACCAGTTACTTTTCTCCCCAGCCAAGCTCAGAAGCATGTTCACACTTCCTTTCTGAGGTAGCTAATCCAAACAACTCCACAGAACTCAGAAAAGACACAACTGCTTTGACTTGTAACAAATTTCTTAGCAATATCTCACGTTGCTGCTGTGTATGAGTGAAACTTATTTTTGTAATGGGAGTTTAAAAGTAGCCCCCATAATTTAAACCCAAGAGAGCTAGGTACTTGGAGTAGCTCACACTGTAAAGGCTTACACAGTACATGCTTCTAGAACTTGATTCTATTTTTTAGGTAGCACTTTTCAGAGGGCTTTAAAGAGAAACCGAAATTTGCAGTTCTATAGGACAGGACATATGACGCACATCTTACATATGGACAGGCAGATGAAAGGCTAAGGGATCTACCCACGTTTCTGCTTGGAGAATGAGAGGCAGATCTGGAAGTCCCTGGTGTCCTGCTTCCCATTTCCACACCAATCGCACAAAAGCCACATCACATCTGACAACAGCACTGCAAGAACATATTCAGCTAACGTAAACCAACATGTTTCTTTTTAGCATTTATGAGGCTCAGCTGGGGACAGGGTATTCCTGTCCATGCAGCCCCCCCCGCCCTGCTGACACACGTTCCTAATGTCTCAGATTAAATAAGTTACATCATCTGCAGACAAGCTGACTCTGCTTATAAGTGCGCCTTAGGCATCCTCAGGATGCTTTGCTTATCCCAGGTAAGTGTCAGTTGCATGTGCTGTTTTTTCACTACTAATAGTCTGAACAGACTGAATCCCACAAACCCAAGCCTTCATTTTACAACTCTTTTCCCTCTCAAAAGTATCTGCTCCAACCTCTGAAAGCAGTTGGACAGGACAGAAATTTGTACTGGCTGGTGAGGAACACTTCAGCCAAATAGGTAAAAAACTATATGGCATGACAGTAGTCAATATGTTGCTCACCCAAAGACAGGCAAAGTAGCAATCCACTGACAGCAAGTCTTCCGATGGCTACAATTCCAGTAGTTACAACACGTGCCTACTTGCACAATGAGCATTGAGCTAGCTATCTGAATTTTAAGCCCCAAAGACAATGCAGGTGATGGGAACCAAGATTACAATTGCCTTTCAATTATTTCCATCAAGTTTTTTTTGAGTGTGGTTTTTTTTTTTTTCTTTTTAAACAACTGGATTACCTGAAAGATGTATTGATTGTACTGTCAATAGCAAGGGGACAGCATGGGTGCACAATCAAACAAGTGTCCTGAAGCTCTGCAAAGGTCGCTTTCCCTCAGCCTGCAGCACCTTTTGCACAGTTGCAGTCCCTGAGAGTTACTGTCACGTGCACCCTACTCCACAGATCCAGCAGCCTGAACATGTGGCAGCCACAGCCTGACCCAGTCTGGACTGGGAATTACAGTTTCTAAAGGTTAAAGCTTTGGGCCATTAAATCTCGTTAGGAATTTTTGTTGGTTTTCAAGCGACACTTAATTTGCAAGTTGAATACAGAACCCTCCCCTATCGTGCCTGTCCATTTGCAAGGCAAAGCGTAGTATAACTCCCAACAGACTGTTTCTAATTAAGAGTGCCTCAAAGTTACAACTCCATCACGATTTCCACTATGTCTGTCAGCTTAAAAGACAGTAGGAGACAGCTGAAACACTGTTTTAGGGATTTCTTGGTACCTCTCCCTAGTTTTCTTTCAACTGTAACTTCCTTTGGTTTATGTGTGGCTTGGGACCAGAGTTCACAAGGCAGCTATCAACTGCTGCAAAACAAAAAGATACAGACATTAGAGAGATTCACTACTAATAAAGTCATCAAATACTCATTCCTCCAAAGGAGGCAGAAAGATAATCAGAACAGCAAAGTCCCCGCAGAGCTTTGCATGAGAAAAGGGAACTATTTATACCCGCACAGAGCTTAATTAGATTTCTGATGCAATTCTGCATACTTTTTTTTTTCTGTACAGTAAGCACATATCTGCAAGAAATGCCCTGAGCCAGAATTCCCCACAACAGGGGGGCTGACAGGACATAGGACAGAAACCCACTCTTGGTGGGTAGCACCAGTCTTCCTTTTACTTCCTTTTTTTTTTTTTTAATATTCAAGAGGTTTCTTTGGTCTTGTTTTGGTTTTTTTTCCCCTCGTGACAAGGTGATAACTAAAACACTTTCCTTTACATTACTCAGAATCGCATCTGATTTATCTATTCTGCTCCTGATAATACTGCTAAGCCTTTACGTAGTGATTTACATCTTCAAAGCCCCATACAAAACACTAATTAATCTTCACAGCCCCTGTACTATGGGAAGATTTATTCCCATTTGGTAGATGATTAATAATTTGCTCTAGGTCACGCACCAAGTTAGTGGTAGCATATTTTTTCCCTTTTTTTTCCCTTCCTGTCCCTGACATCTAGATCCTGCTATTAAGAAACACTGTTTCCTTTTCAACAGGCAAAGAGTTACGGTAGATACAGTGGGCAAATTAACCATTGGAAAAGCAGCACAGCATCTAATCTAGCCTGCCCGAACACGCTGGATGAGCATCACAAGAGTTTATGATGCTGGAAATACAGTAACCTTAATGCCACAAGCAGTGTGATGGGGCTCGAGTATAATGTGAAGCAGGAAGACTCTGATGAACCAGACTACTGATGCCACAAGCGTCCCTGGCTGTCTGGTTGAGGTGTTGGTAACAACAGCTGAAAATTTGTCTTTCTCCTTCATGATAGGTCCTTGTACTCTTCCTTTGTCATGGATTACTGAGGTTTTTTGGATCCTACATGCTCCTGATAGTTAACCTCTTGACAGCTCCCTGCTTTAAGCTGCTCTCAGGCCTTTGCAGAGGAATTTCCACTGAGGATGCAACTGGCATAAAAACTGATGAACTACAGGGTAAGACCGCTCATCTCATCTCCAGCACACATGTCCATACTGGAGTAACTCCTTTGTTCTAAAGATCCTTATATAGTAGACAGGAGTGTGATAGCCCGTTTTGCAGGTGAGGCCACTTGCAAGGCCACATGCGATAAGTCAGTGTCCGAGCCAGAAATGACACTGGATGTGGGGACCCACCAATCTTCTTCCAAGCAAGAAAGGGACATAAAGACAAGTCTCTGTCCTAGGCTCATTGTCTACACTCCTTTTCCTCCAAATGCTACATGTTTTGCTCCTTTGTAGAGATATCCTGCCCAAGGCACTGGTAAAGGACAACCCTTCCCCATCTCATTAATGGTCTAGTTAAAAACCACGATCTAGATCTGAAAATTGAAAAGTTAATTAGAAAGAATGAGATATTGAAACCTTCAGACAATTGCAGAACAGCAGCAGACAGAAGCAGCACTGGAGAACTCCACTGGTTTAACAGAGCAGAGAAAGACTCCCCAAGCCTGCAGCATAACCATCACAGCCTTGATGCAAGAAGGTCCCTCGCTATACCCTGTTCTCAGCCTGCATACCACAATCAGTGGAAGAACCAGTTCCCACAAGTTCAGCATTTGTCCAGACATCCTACGTTCCAGCCTTATTCACATGCCCTCAACTGTACTAACCTTCTAGAGAGGTTAATCCCAGCTCCACTGAGATAAGCAGATGGGAAACCCCACAGGTCAGGAATTTGCCACTTAACTTTCAACAGAAGAGCAGAGATCAGAGAAACACAAAGCCTTATCACGTGCTGGATGCTGCACAACAGAAAGTGGAAGAGGCACGTGCCAAAAGCATCTTTCAGAGTGACAGAGCACAAGTAAGCATACAGGCACAAACAAGCATGTCATGGGCTGCTTCCCAAAGCCAAGTGGGTTCATCATGAACCAACACCGTCAAAACTGTCTCCTTGATTTTCTCTGTCTTTCCTACGTATATACGGCCCAATTCTTTCTTAGCCAAGCCTTCAGAGTTGGATTCAAGCACAATGCTACAGTATAGAGATAAGAAGCCTGGACAAAAGTCACCATGCTTTCAAAAGAAAAGCGATTTTATTATCATGTAGGAATTGCACATCAGCTGCTTCCAGCTGTTTACATGTTGGTGAGTTTTCCTGGACTGGAAAACACTAGAGACATTTTTGAATAGCTGAGCTGGACACTCATCACAGCCTTCATTGATCAAACTAAACAGAATACTCATACCTGCTTTGTGAGGAGTGATTTACAGTATTTTACTTTGTATCCAGATGCTGAGCTTGTGAAGCCTGCACAGGTTTTAGATGCAGAGGATGAAGGACCAAGCTAAGCTCTAACACAGAGGCAGAAAGGATAATTCCTAGCAGTTTGCAACCTTACTGATGGTTGGGGTTCAGGAGATTTGTGAGGAGTGATACCAGGACACCTGATTCTACAAAGACACAATGATCTGGAGAAGAGTTCATTTTGCCCTCTAAAAGCATGTGAAAAAGATAATTTCTCTATTAATATGGACAGAGGTTCTCTCTCCTGGTCATCTTGGCCTAGCTATAGGCAAATTACGCTGAAGAAGTCTTTGCTGAAGAGATAACAGGAGTGTCCAAATGCATTGATAGGATGCGGAACCTATGTGGAAACTCCTCACTCACCAGATAAGCTCTGTCAGATAAATCATTGCTTCAGCTCCTACCTTCCCCAGTCCCCGCAGAGGCGGATTCCTGCTCCTGTACCTCCCTCTCTGTCTGAGTCTCGGCATTCTGCAGCTGAGGCGCCAAGGTCTGGGTACCCTGCGAAGTCACAGAGGTGGGGGGGTTTCGGGGTTGCAGGCCTATGGCATTCATCAGGCCCATGTCCCTGTCTGTCCTCCATGTGGCTCTGCTGGTTCTGCAAAGAGAGAAAAACAAATGAGGAGCATTTGGAGGCAATGTGCCCCAGCAAGACTGAAGCATCCACCTGAGCCTCTTGCCTCCACTCCAGCCAGGCACTTGCTAGCCACTGTGCAGATGGGGCTGGAGGGAACTGTGACCTGCACTTATTTACACACACACAGACACGCCTCTCCAGCCTCCGCTGGCTGGTCTCTTGAATATTAAGCCAACAGAGTCCTACAGTACACTCACCCTTCCACAGAAGCAGTATGTCTGACAGGCACAAACAGATATCCCTGCAGCATCACTAAGCCTGCAGAACAACTCTGTCTCGGGGTCACTGAGTTGAGGAGGCAACGCGACATGCAGTGCAGGAGCAGAAACACACACACAACCCCCTTCTGCACGTTGGCAGGGCGGTTTTAACTCCAAGGCTGCAGTCTGTATCCCTTCTCTTGTCTGGACCTCCTAGTTTGTCAACATCTCACATGAATGCACTCCAGCAGGCATTTCTGCCCATTCCAGTTGGACAAGAGAAATTCTCTGTTCTCAAGAGCAAATTACAGGAACCACCTCAAGGCTCATTAGCTTCTTCTCAGAATTGAACAGCTGAAGTGTACGATGCTACAAGAGCTGAATCTTGACAAAGCTCGGATCCTCTTTCCCAAACTGACCTCTGGCTGTAACTGCTGGGAATGGTAAAGAGATTCTAGCAAAGACTGTCTCATTCACAACCTTTTTTCATAAGGTTTTGAAACCTGCCTTACTTTTCTTGCTCTCTCTTTGAGCTAGTTAACTCTTGAGCAGTATTTCTGCCTTCAAGCTGCTCCTAAGCCCATCATGCAAGACTGATATGCCCTGTTAAAAAACGTGAGTAATGGCAATATCCACTCACATGGCAGAGTAAAGAATCTCTACTGCTTATTTTTTACTCTTAATCAGTCCAAGGCTGTAGGACAGTACAGACATTTCCCTGTACACCAGCTTATAACTTCCTTGGGATCCTGGAGCTCATGATTCAGAAACCAAGACTGCCACCCTCTTTGTGAGAACAGCTGGCTTAAGGAGAAGTACTCTTCACTGGGAGAAGAAGAAAGGGACTAGAGCATCACCCCCATGTTTAGAATAACTAACGTGTGCATCACCAGACAGACTGGATGAAGCAGCCAATAGGGCTGTCAAAAGATTTAGCTTTATTTTTAGAGTTTATTGGTGAGAAACAACTGACCAGAAACCAAAGGGATGAAAATCAGTCACCAGGACTGCCCAATGGGTTTGCACCCATCCCTGTGACCCCCACCCCCCCCTTCCATTCTTCAGTTATCCTCCAAAGATCATTTAGTTTGCACGGTGGTTTTGATGCATCAAGCCTCCCACAGCTTGCTCAAGGATGTTACTGAGGCCATGGATGACACATGTACTTCACTATCACCGGCAGCACTTTTGGGCACTGAATGTCACTTACTGGAAGCAGGCCAGGTGGCCCAACTACACAGTGTCAGAGGTGGAAAAAATTGCATAATTAAAGCTGCCAGTGCTAAGGGAACAAAGAAAAAGTGGTGCTGTCAGATATAACAAAACCAGCAAAAAGGGTCAGGTCTCTCTAACCCACACCCAGGACACTCACCCAGGCCGCTCAGTGCTCCTGCTGCTGGAATGCACAGCGAAGACATTCTCATTCAGCTGGTCCCAGTGGTACTCAACTCCAGAGTTTAAGGCCCTTGAAACACCAAAGGAGGAAAGAATATTAGTATGGCAGGACACTATTCCAGCCAGCACACATTACGTCCCCACAACATGAAGGACAGTGTTGATTCCTGCCCTACAGAAACTGCAGATCTAGCTCAGTTCACGTTTACGTTAAAATGGCTGATCACCATAAACAGCCTTGCAAACGTGGAGCACTGCATTACCCAGATTGCTCTGGAACATTCTATTCATTTCCATTCAGTATTAGCATTAAGGCACAGCAACAGGAACAGAGAGGTTTTCAGGAAATGAAGACATACAATTGTGTGTATAAAATCAGGTTACCCTAACTCCAAGTGACTAAACAAAGAATTGGAATGGGAAGGCCAATTCTCTCTGTGGTGCCTGCCAGCATTTCCTGCACTAGGTAACGCTCAGTAAAACACTGCTCTTATTCGACATTTAGTTTCTTCGCAAATGGCTCTCATTCCACCTGTAAATAAATCTCTATACAGCCCTCTCACTGACAGTCACCGTGGAGCAAGGGCAGATGTAGAGGATACTTTAGTAAATTTCCACAAAAGAGTTTGCACTGGATCAACTACCTGTATGTCCGAAAAGTCCAAAACTTGAATTTTACAGCTATTGCTACTAAGTTTAACAGCACAGCCAATGCTTTAGCAATCTTTCACAGTGCATTTCCCAAAAAGATACACGAAGGCAGGGCTGGTTAATCACTTCACAGGAACAGGCAAGGTTAACAATGTATTGCAAATCATCACATCATTGCTGAAGACTATGGGCAATCAGAGAAACTAAACCACCATAACCATAATGCTGTAAGTGCGTCTCCCACTATTTCTAAGGCCCAACAGCTCTTAGACTGGAAGAGGATAAGAGCGAACCCAAGCTTACTCTGTGCCGTACAGAAATATCGGAGGACAGGCACACGTTATGCAGTCCAAGGCAGTATGGAGATCTCCTACCTACTGCTGTGTCCCACCTCCAGAAGCACTACGGGCTGCATTGCCACGGAAGAGACTTTCTGTACCGTGTTTTGCCATGCCGTGCCGATGCACCAGCTCCCTGTGAGCTGGCCTGGGAGTTTCAAAACAGTGCTGTGTACCACCACATGGCTGCTGGACTGCAGATTTGCCCCTGATGGTGCTAGGCAGAGAGTTAAGAGTTCTGTGCAGTGCTCACCACAAGGCAAGTAAAAAAGAAAAAAAAAAAAAAGGTCCTGTGCAGACAGAAAGGAATTGCGTCTGAAGACCTGGACTTGCATCACACCACAGGCAGTCTCAGAGCAGGAACTAAGGCTAGTCCCACAACCTGAAGGAAGGATTCAGGGCAAGTAATTGGTAGCTGGTTATGGCTCGGGCACAAACATGGTGTTTTACATATATATAAAAGCTGTTGTCCCTGTAATGAGATGCCTCAGCAGAACTGGCAAGAACCCCAGTTTAGTGGCTGCTGCAGGTCAGATGCAGTGCAGGTCAGGTGGGAGAGCTGTGTGTGCTGGAGGCCTCGGGCTAGGCTGCTGGGGTGACAGCACCCCAGGTTGGGACCAAGGGCAAAAGCTAGAGAAAATTAGGTCAACAAAACCATGCAGAGTCTACAGGAAGTAATCAGTCATCACTTTTTTTTTTTTTTTTTTGTGCTGAGCTAGCCCAGCGCTGCATTATACCCCATGAAAGCAGCTGCCAGGGAGATGCTGATTTACAAAGGCTTCGTAGTTTATTGACAGATGGTAACCTGTCACTAAAACTGTGCCAGTCCCCCTGGCTTCTCCATCTCCTGCCTTGTATACTGAGACTTAGCTGTCACACTTTGCTGTCTGCAAGTAGCACACTCCCTAGGCAAGTGAGGCTTTCTGACCTGGTAGACAAAATTCCCAGAAAAAGCCTAGTTTGCTTGGTATCTGCAGCTATTATCCAACAGAGCTAAACTGACCCATGCTCTTTTCTCCTTCCTTCCACACTTCTTTATGCTTCCCAAAGTACAGGCGTGGTCCCCACAGCCACCTACACGACTGGTATTCCTCGCTAAGGTGCTCCAAGTGCCCTACCGGTCTTTGCCAGCTCTCAGCTCTAGAAACCAGAAGACTGCAAAGCTTTCCCTAGGCCAAAATGTGAGTTAGCAATATTGTGTTTCCCCTCTTCCCCCAAACACTGTGTTCTTTTACTACACAGAAAGTTCAGCTCCTGTGTGTGCACACACATACACCCCCCTGAGTCTGATGCACCTCACTTCTACAAAAGCATGATGGTACCAGGCTGACATAGAGTATGCCAGGTTAAAAACTCCCATCCCTGCTCCTACCCATTCTGCAGAGGCTCACTACTGCACATTCAGGTTGCCGGGCAGGAAAGTCCATTCTAACTCCACGCTGTCAATTTGCACTTTTCCCTGGATGGTGAAATCAATAGCCATTCCATTTAATACATGACTTTGCACATTGGTTTTAAATACTGCCATTTATCAACGGAGTTTCACTGCCAGGGTCCTATTAGGTACTCATTTAGTGCCAGAGAATCAAGGACTTGGCTTTCCTTTCCCAGAAGGAGGACCTGTAGCAGCTGGTGCCGCTGTTCCCATTGCTGACTCTGGGAACACTGATGAACAGGCTTAAGCCAAGCTCACTAGACTTGGCCACGATGGAGTTCAACATCCTCAGCACTACTTTAACCTAGCTTTTTAGTCTGGACTGTGCATGTCTCCCTGCAGGGCCAGAAAAGTGGCTCAGAATAAATAAACAGTTGGCGCTCCCTACTGTAGCAGCAAGCACCCTCACAGCTACCCTTCAGCAAACTCTTCTGCCACTGGGGTCAGCTAACCAACTTAATCTCTCCCAACTCCACCTCTTGCAAAAGACTGGAAGCAATAAAAACCTCAGCACAATCTTTGTTCTCTTTTGCATGCATCTGCATCTCTCTGACCTGCATCTCATCTGCCTCTGCACAGCCGTAACACCAATATCCAGCTTGCTCCCAATTAAGTCTTCCAGCCTTTGGATGATTGAGGCTACAGAAGAGATGTTTCAGACTGCATCAAGGTACAGTGGAGAAAACAAATATCTGAACTTCACAAAGGGAACTGGTTGGGCACTATCTTTTATATGAAGATCATAACTTCCCTTCTTAATAAGCAAAGATTTCATCAAAGAAATGCTGATATTTATTGTATCTGTTAAGTGCCATACAAGACCATGCCTGCATTAGAAACTTGATCACATAGTTGCACCTTAAATGAACTTAGATACACAACGAGATGTGTGTGACAACCACAATTACCTTAGTTTAAATCAGATTTTCAATTAAGCTTAAAGATTTGCACTGGTTTGAGCACACCTATTTAAAACAGTCCAATCTCCCTTTTCAGAAAGCCTAAAGGTTTTTTAATGGCCGTTGCAAAATGTTGCTTGAATTTTGTAAATTAGCAAGCCTTTCACAGCACGTTTCCCAGGAGATTTGCAAATCAAGGCCTGACTATTCATTTCACAGAAGCAGAGCTTACACTGGAGAAATGAATATTTTTCAGGTAATGTAAGCATTTATAAGCATTTAACTTTTGCTCCATCAAACTCTAGACATGGAAATGCTGGAAGCACTTAACATTTTCCAAGGCATAAGGTAGAAGCTCTGTGTAGCATGGAGCATGTTGCCACTTGGATGTGGATGCAGCAAGGAGGACATTTGTTGCCCAGGGCTTCAGGGTGAAAAATTGCAATTCTCCACACTGCGTCAGTCATGGACAGTGAAGTCCACTTAGTCAAGTTCTTATTTTCTTCCTTTTTATGGCTGTCACTAAGCTCTCTAAGCCCTCCCTGGAAATTTCCATTAACTTTTTAAATGCAGAGCTGCTCACAGCCTGGCTTTCCCAGCAGGGATCTGTTCCGAGATGGACTTTTCCTTCACGCCTATGTCCAGCTCACGTTATTAACGAGCTTGGAGAGGATGAAGGGCACAGATTTGCATGCTTTGCTGAAAGTCGAATAAGGATTCAGAGTGGAGCCTGTTAAGTACCAAAAGCCAACAACTTAGGCAGCACAGCCTCTTCCTTTGCATGGAGGTATTACCTACACAGCTCAGGTATGTCCCCCTGAAAAAACTAGGACCAAGCCATAGGAATTAATGACAAAATTATTCATGCGTGACAAGAAAGCTGAAATATGATTTACTGCATTGGCTTAACCAGTATTTGAAAAGTAAACTGACAAAGCACAGGTCAGCACAAAACAACTTAGACATCTAGGTAACCCCCTAGCTGGAATATCCAAAACTGGGAGTTGAAGAGGAAGAGGGATTAGGACAAAAGTTCCCCCACTCTACCTAACAATACAGCTCAACAGCAAGATGGCAAGACAAAAAAAAATAAATTTGCAAGTAGGGTATGCATGTCCAGGACTGCATAAATAACACTGACTGTCTTTTCACTTAAACCATCCCCAATATTGAAGAAGGTAGCAGCAATGGGCAAATCTGCTGCTCTCCTTCAAATCCTGCCACATGGAAAGGCCCAATAGTAAGTAGCACGCTTGTCTGCTACAGCATGGAATTAAATTTTGATTAAGACACTGCTGCCTGCAATCCCACCTAAAAATATCAGCACAACCCCATTACTACCATGAAGATTGTGGCAAGCCCAACACTGAGAAGACTAGCTGCAAAGCAATACCATGCAGCACGCAGCTAGGTGAGTATCTGATTTTCATGCTGCCAAGGTTTGCTTTCTCCACAAAAGAAATTACTCTTTAAAGCTGATTTCTGAAATATACTGTCCATTCAAGATCACCAAGAGCAAGCATACAAAACCAGGTTAGTTGACAAAGGATTTGAATTCCCCAAGACATGCTCTACTCCCTTTGTGTGAACTTGCCATTCTTAAACCATCCAAACGGTATCAAGGAAATACAGTGAGCTACAGAGAGCAAGGTGACACTATGCTAAGGAACAGGAATCCATTGTTCTTGTTTGGGAAGAAAGAAGCAGCACATGGTATCTCACGCAATGCAATGCTTGGCCAGATTCCAGATGCATCCTTGTCAGCAGCTCATTATCTCTTCTGCCAGCGTGTGATGATCAGCACAGCAAGCCCATCCCTGGCTCCCATGATTAGCTAGGCAACGGTATTGTCAGTACAAGGCAAAGTTTGGCACTCCCAGCAGCTGCCTGGATAGGAAAACAATCATTTCTAACACTCTACTTCATAAATATTTAGCTTTCTGTGCAGGCGATGAACCACGTGCAGAGACAAATCAAAGTAAAAATTGGCTGCAGTGCAAACTGTATGGAATCAGCAAATGGGATTCCTGGAGTAGCTCTGCTGGGCAGTAATCCCCTTAGACCAAGGTCGCAGCTTCACTGATCCCGGACTATTTCAGAGCACACCCGCGGGGTACAGCCCATGTATGACTAGCCAGGGGAAGCTCATGAGACCCAAGTATAAGAATTCCTAACAAGATAAGTTGTACAGAACACAAGATCTGCAGTTTACGATTAACAACCACACAGACATTTAAGTGACATAGGAAATTATCCTATTCATCACATCCAGAAGAATGATGGAAAGGTCACCCCTTCTCTGGAACTAGCAGCGGGTGCATTTTTACTCTCTACACTGATACAGCCATCTGATATTCCACAATCCTGCAAGATTCGCCCACCTGGAAACCAGCAACCATGCAGAAACACATCCTGACGCCTACTTGAATTGCCAAAGGTGCTGCAGAAGCAGGACAGCAAGCAGCTTGGTGCAGCTGGTAGCCATGTGCCTGCTTCAGGGAGGATGCCAACTCAACTCAGAACACCATGCCAGATGACCGGTCCTGTTTATTTGATCATGCCAGCTAGGTTGAACAGTGGGATTTTGAAGACGCTCTATTCAAACTCACACCATTTAAATGAGGCCAGCCTTATAAATTTGGAGGCACTAGTAGCTAATAACATTCCTCTGCCTCAACAGTGTGAGCGTGCACAAGTTTGTTCTGCCCACCAGTAGGAAGAGAAGAGAAGAGAGATTAATACAGTAGGAAGAACACAAACATGATCATGACCGTTTCTTCTGCTCCATAGGGTCACCACAGCTAAAACCCAAGTGACTTCCAGGAGTCAGCATTTGTAACCTGCCTGTTCCAGGAGTTTGCATGTAGCAGATGAGCAGACCCATGACACAGAGGACAAACCACAGAAAGCTAAAGAGGAATTTGTCTTACATTCTAAGGAAGAAAGTCAGAAATTAAGAATCAGTCTTCGAACATGTTCAAGAGGAATGATAAATGGAAATCAAGCACGAAGACAGTGACAGAGCAGGACAGAGCTTTGTATGAAAGTTTGGATGTTAGATTATTTTGGGACTCAAGAACTAATACTGAGGTTGACAGTGCTGCCCTTAAGGGACATGAAGCTACACAGCAAAACCTGTGTTGAGAATAAGGACAAGAAAAGTCCCTCACAGACAGCCTTCACGCCCATACCAATTCTTCTACCAGAATGCCACAACAGTTTTTTAAAGCAGCTTTTCCCAGAACTTTTTTACACCACTGTCAGTATGACAGAAGAAGTTGTAACTCGTGCCTGAGAGAACAAGAGGAACCCTTTATAGTCCTGAACGTGACTCCCGTAATACCAATGCTGTAACTAGACATCAGCCGCTTCAACATGTAGTAGAGATATATCCCAATTTCGAGGGGGCAAGCTGAGGCCATCATTAAATGCAAAATATTTGTAAGCAGATGGACAAAACACTCAAGCAAGGCGGGCCCAGAGTTAAGATTAGCTCCTACAACACTGGTACGATTTTTGCATATGATATACTGCATTACACAGTAGTTTTAGCACTATTGCATGTTTACGTGAATAAGAACATACCATCCAGACAAAATAGCCTGGAATAAACAAGGCAGAAATAAACCAAATAATTTCCTGAATTTTCACTGATTTTCTTCTCACTCAAAGTCTTGCCAGTATTCCATGATATCCTTCGCCTATGTGGCTCCAACCACATCAAGTAGCACGTAGGGATCCTTCGGAAGGTAAATAACAGATTCTAGAACACAGAGCTTTAAGTTCCTTAAATAAGAACAATTTAGCTTGGTATCACCTTAAACCAAGCTCTAAAGATGGATAACTTGCTTAAATTCCTCTAAAAACCTAAAGGCTTGTTAATTGCTTAAAGTGATTATAGGCAGACTATACTCCAAATAAGCTTTGAACCCTCAGAATATCTTAAGCTGTTTATGATCTATCAGCTCTTCCAGTGGCTTAGACAATTTAGGATGTTAGGAGTCTTCAGGGGAGTGCAAATTGCTTAAGCCTTCTAAGGCCTTAAACATCTTAAACTGCTAGAAGTCTTGAGAGCCAAAGTTACTCTTTAGTCTTCTTTGAACTTTCACCAGCATTTTAGCAGAAACTAATATTTTCGTTGATTCAAAGGCGACTTCAAAGTAGGCTTGTTTTGCAACTCTTATGGCAACAAGCTAAACCAGGAAACTGCATTTGGAATGGGAGAAATCAACTTCAAAATAAATATTTAAAATTAGCAAGCACAGCAATGAGCTTTTTTTTTTTAAATAGAACATTGTGATGTGCACACACAAAGCTAGCAAGCTCCAGAACCAAGATCTTGGCTTGGTCTAATCTCAGTGAGATCCACAGGGCAAGCCAACTGTTATATTTTTAATCTTCAGCAGCTTTGAAATTAGCCAACCAAAAAGTGTTCTGTTTAGTACACAGGGGAAACCTGCTCAAAAAAAAAAAAAAAAAAAAAAAGAAGAAAAAAGAAAAAAGCCGACAAAAACCCCAAATCCACAGTTATTACTCCAATAACTCACAGTTTGTAGCCATTGACTTGAGACCATTTACAGAACCAGATAGCTTGAACATTTAAAAAAAGAGAAAGAAAATGAAGAAAAAGTTGGCTGTTTTATTTGCTAGCTGGATTCACTAGAGTCCTGCTAGAAAACACAGGCATAAGGGACAACAAATAAAACTCCACAAATACACTGGATCAAAGATGAGAAAATTAAAGATGATCTTATTGGAAAGTCAAGGGAGTAAACAACCAAACAAGGAAGGTCTAGTATAGACCTGCAGAGAAAAGAAAGGTTATAAGAAAGCAGGATGGACTGGTGCTGCCAAAGAGGGAAAAGACATTCTAAAAATAAACAGGAGGAACATGGTACTGGAATGAAAAAAGGTCTATTCATCAGTGAGGCTAAGGACAAAAATCAATAATGACTCAAAGTGGCCGAGATACTGAATTTTTTCTCTGAAGTCTCCACTTAAAATATATCCAAGGGTACTTATGCAATTAGGGAGTAAGAAAGAAGCCAGACATAGCAGCTAGTTGCACTCGTTAAGAAAATGGAAAAAAAAATAAAATTAACTTTTTCGAGCCATTCATACCTGATTTTTAACATTACAAAAAACTGAGGAAGTGACAAAAGGCCAGAAAAGCCAACTTAGCAGCATTCTTCAAAAAGAAAGCCATACTTAAATTGACAATTACTCTCTCCTAAGCATAACTTTTATCCTTAAAGACAGTCATGTAACAAAGAGAAAAAAGGAAGATATATGAAAACAATGAAAGAGTGAGCCACATGCAGTAGGCAGTTAAGTCAAATAATTGCTTGCATGAAATTTAATTGCTTTTGTAGATAGAATTAGAAAAAAGTAAAGGAAGAAAAGGTGGCAGGTGTGATCTGAATAGATATACGTGAAGCATCTGGTAACTGTTCTTAGAATAAGTGGTCATGCTTTTAGAAAGATTGCTATCCAACGTGAGAACCAGTAAGGACCTGCAGAAGCCCAGTGAAATAGCACACAAACCAGTAAGCAACAGGCAAAGTTTCTTTAACCCTGGGCTCTGTACCAAGTTCCCTTTCTCATGGTGGAAAATAAATGTCACTAACTAGTCAGTGCTTCAGTGTACCTCGAAGAATTGGATGAGGGAAATGAACTTGCTAATAACTGAAGACTTAAAGCAGCTCTCAAAATTTATCTTTAGGATTCATAGACATATTAAGTGGAATTTTATGAGGGCATCTTCCACCTAATGCCATCATTCATCCTGGATATCAAATTCACATACAGAAACAGAAACAGAAATGGAATAAAAAACAGTATCAGAATGGAGATACTGTTTAAAGCCTCCGTATTACCATGCTACTTCTCTTGCATCTGCAATGACTGAGCCTCTTGGCACTCAGGATACCTAAGGCTTCCCTGCACAATTTGGAAATAATTCATTTCAGTTTTTTCTTAAATGCATGAATAACAAAATCCAAATATAAGCTTTCAGGATGCGTCTTTAGTGCAAAATCGGCATCTTCCCCCTTTTTCAGTCCTTTCATCAACCAAAATAACCTTTTACCCTCATTTAGAAAATTCAATGTATCTTGTGGTTAACAGGCAGCAGAAGTCCAGGACATGCATTCACTTACTCAGCCATGGTCAAAGGCCACTGTGCAGATGCTGCCTTTCAAGAGGCCGTTTGCAGGGATAACCAGACAAAACCAGTATCTCTAGCTGCCCCAGTTAACAGTTGTGAGAACATTCCCTGCACAGGGTTGCTAACACCCCTCGGTTACACATGAAAGAAGACGGCTCCTCCTTCTGTCTCTTCCTTTACTCCATCCTCCTGAAGCTACTCTTAAAAGGCAAATAATGCACCAGGGCTTATGCTGCCGGGGTTTATCATTGCTAGAGGATGAAGAGCCTGACGAATGGAGCCAGCCAGCAGAGAGACATGATGCGCCAGGCAGCTGGATAGATTACCATCTCTTTACCAACGCTGATAACTAGATGCAGACACATTGTCCCCATTACTAGATGAGAAGATACGGAATTCTCAGAGGAAAAAAAACCTGGATTGGCAGGGTCGGAAAATTGCAATGATCCTGTGCAAAGCACAGGAATTTATCGTGGAGAGAATCTTCCCAGAATAATTTCATGTTAGAGGCAGATCTTGCCACAAAGAATTAAAATATGCACACCGCGTAGCACTTAATCACTTTGAAACTCTCCACACCTACTTCCCAACAAGAGAATTCCAAGGGATTCCTCCTCTGAACCAGATGCAACTTCAGGGGGTATTTTAATTCCATTACCAGACACTCTGCTGAAGAAATCCTTCCTCTCTTGTGGATGCCTGCATTACAGAGCTAGCCCTAGACAAGGTGCTTTGAGCACTTGGTTTTGAAACAGTTTTCCCAGAACACTGAGGTTTTGGATGAGTATTTTCAAAAGCACATGAGCACTGAGCCTTTCCAGAACCTGCTCCTGAGCACAGCACTCAAGATGAAATGATGAACAACTGATATTTGGACCCCCTGCCTTTCTGCCATGGCAGTCCTCCACAAGAGAAGCCAGCAAAGGGCAACAAGCAGCATGCAGTCTGTTCCTCCTCACTTTCAGTCTCACCTGTTCATATTCTACAAGACAATTAATGTTTGAGAAGCCCCACCAGGGGTGTTTCTGAATGGGAAAGCTCTTGTTAGAATGTGACAGGATAGGAAAGGTTATGAGCACTAAAAAAAAAATTCCTTTTTAATTCATTAGGGGTGTTTCTACTGTACAAGACGTTGTGGATTTCATTCCATGCTGCAAAACCCAAAGATTCAGGAACCGAATCAAACCTTGAACTACGCAGAGCCAAGAGAGACGTACAAAACTTTAGTGAGCGTTAGCGCTGGTCACAGTTACAATGGATGTCAGGCAGCATGTGGTGGGGGAGAAGCAGCCTTGGGGGGGGGCTAAAAAAGCATTAGCAGCCACACAGAAAAGTTGTGTGCAGCAGGACAGCAGACGGGTGGGGGGAATTCATATTGCTCTGTACCATCTCCTGCAACAGACCTCCTGGCCACAGCGAGTAGTACCTAGTAGTTCACTTAATTTGCTAAGTGGAGTACACTACCTCAAGTGGTGTACCTAAAGGGATTCCTGTTTTCATGTGGCACCGCTCTCCCAATGAACATTAGTGTCATGAATTTATGTCGTGATTTAGCTCAATGGTGCCCACCCTTTAAAACACGACAGCCTCAGAGCTTTTCGATTCCATGCTTCTGGACTGAACACAAGCTCATCTTATATCCAAAAAAACACAGACTACCATGTGGTAATGTGAAGCCATGTGCAAGCAGACAGCAGACTCGTGATCTACTCTGTATGCAAGTCTATCAGTTGGCAACCATCTACACACTGAACCACGACAAGAGTAAACTACGGGACCCTCAAAAAAGGAACAGGCTCTCACAGCCTCGTATAGACTGCAACCTGTTTCCAACCACATCTGAGGGCCAAAACTCTCTTATCAGCCAGACTTGCCTGTGAACCACAGACCTGAGCACCTTTGCTCCAGCCTATCACTGCAATTGGTTAAAAAGCAACAAGACAAGCATGAAGCATCCCCCAAAGACACTTACACTGCTTAAGATCTACTCAATTCCATTAATTATTCTATGCATCTTCAGGACTTGCCTTTCTTCATATCACCTTCCTGCACTTTGTACTCTGTCTCTAACGGTCACTTCCATGAACCTTCTCCCAGCAACTCCTTTTATATTCTGACTGATGATTTTTTCAGAAAATGAAAGATCAGACTCATGAAAAGTAAATTGCTTGTCCTGTTGGTCACTTGCCGAAGTTGTTGCTTCCAAAAGCTGGGTTCCTGTCCCACAGGAATCCAGTCCCCTGGGTTTTCACACAGACCATTCCTCAAAAGGACAGTAATTCAGCAGGAAAAGTAGACAAAGTTTTTAGCAGGTTAGAGAGACCTGCTCTAAGATGGATAGGTTTTTTTATTTGCAAGCAAGTGAAACCAGCAGCTAAACAAGCAAAAGAAAAGAACACAAAGGACAGACAGACACTGCTGAACACCAGCTCCACCACCTTTGCTATCTGTTATCCTTACTCAGAATAGGATTTATTCACTGACAATTGGGATCTCTGGGTTTTCAATACAAGTCTGTATCTCGCATGTTCAAACTAACTTACTAGTAAATAAATTAAGTTGGTCAGCCTTTGAGTGTTTGGGAAAGGAGGAGCTTTCCTGATGTTACACTAAAAGTTTCTTCCAATTTAATCACATAAAAAGCAGAGAAAACGAATTGATGCTTTTCAATAGCACAATTTAGTGAGCTGGGTGTCACCGTGAAATCTAAGGAAGCAGGTACACAATGCCCTTTCTTTCCTTTACTCACCAGAATGCAACCCCTGCTAGGGGTTATATCTTTGGCTAATAAAAACATTTATTCTGTCCTCATAGCTACTGTACTGGCTCATGAATTTCAGTCTCTTACAGGCTTCTTTCAGGCCCATTAGGTGCATTTCCAAGTGTGGATGAACACTGCTGTCGCCACCTCACCTTCCTACAGCACAACAGCTCTGAGAGCCAACTTGTCAACACCTGTTTAGACAGGGACCTTGGGTTCAAAATACTGAAAACTGCCTCACGGCTCAGCAGTCCAGTCCCACCCCCAGTCACAAGTATTCAAGTCATACACTTGGCTCTGCCAGCCAAGCTGCATCTCCAAACAGCTAAGCCTTTTGCATCCACCCAACCAATGCACAGGCTATTGCAGAAATCAGCTGGTTAGCCACCTTTCTCTAGTTTGCAGCCACAACCTAGTCATAGTCAATTTATGCTTCTTTGTTTTCTAATAAAAAGCATATAAATTTAAATAGTTTTCCTTTCCTGGAGATTTATGGAAGGCTATATAACCCCCTCCTTAACCCTCATTTTTAGCCCTGCTAAAGACCCTAAGCTGCAGGTTTTCTTAGATAAAAATGCTCCACTGACCCCACTAACAGCTGCTCTTAACTACTGCACCGGTTCAAAGGCAGTTCTGAATATGGATATGTGAATTTTAAACTGTTCCAGCTCACGTATCTAGTCTCTTCTACAATGATACTAACATTTTGCTATTTCTGCTGTTAAGCGTCTTGTGTCTCATCCTAGAACTAAATTTCTTGTTTTTACAGCCTCATATATTGATGGCTTAATCACCTATGATCAACTAAAACCTCGGGTCTTTCTCCTCCTCTGTCATTTTAAGTACTGAGCTCAGTGTTATTAGTCACTAAGTGCACTTTGTACTATTAAATTCTCATTTCTATAGCTCCAGTCACTTTCAAGGCAATCCAATTCTAGGGCAATACTCTGATCTTTCTCTGCAATGACAAGGCTAATGTCACATCCTCTGCAAATTTATTCAGTACACCCTTACAAGGCATTAGTGTAAATAGTATTAATAATCAGCCCCAGAACAGGTTCTTAAGGAAGTCCATCAATGACCTCTTTCGCCACCAGAGTCCAGCTCTCAATCACGTTGTATTCTTTCCTTTAGCCAGGCCTTTACCTTATCTTGTTCTAATCCCAATTCTTTACAAATTAACTAGATTTATTGTAGTTCCAACATGGGAACTGCCTTACTAAAACGCAGAGGTATTAGACCTGGAGCAAGTCCTTAGCAGACCCTTTAATTAAAAATAAATACATAAAATTCTCAAGGTCAGGTATCCAACCTGCTATACTCCACCTTAGCCAAATTACAATGCATTCAATCCTGCTTTCCATGGTTTTAATTTTCTTTTCCTTCAAAATACACCCCATAAATCTGTGTACCAAGTTTACATTATGGATTGCGAACATAACCTGATCTTCCTCATTTCTATCTGCACAAAAAAACCCTGCCATCAGTGCTACCCCAACTTAGTAATATAGCTCAAAATGTTTGATTTTAATTACTGTTTCTTTAGAACTCTGGAAGCACTACTTGCATAGCCTCTCATTATGAGCCCATGGAGCTTCAAGTTATGCCTTTTTTTTTGGTCAGCTTGTACTTTCAGTCTACTCATCTCATTTTCCCTAAGCACATGCTTTTCAAATCCTGTATGTGAGGCACAGCTGCTATTTCAATCTGTTTATGTGATCCCTGTAGTACTTGGTTTCAAACACCTCCATTGTACATGGGAATAAAGACCCAGGGAATTATAACCATCTCCATTGTTTGCTACTGACCACAGGTTTTTTTGCCAAATTAGAACAGTGGGGGTGTTTTCAGCAGTACAGTGTTTTCTTGATCTCTGCTGTTTGCTAGGCTATCCCCCATATAGTACTCTATCAACTGCTGAATCCTTTATTTAGTATTTCTCTTCCTCTGTATTACTGTGTATGGAAACTACACAAATATTTTTCATCTTTCTCCCTCACTTCTCAAGTTGAAGTCAACAGATATGCCAACCTCAAACCAAGTCTATTAAGCCAAGACGTATTGAGATGGCATTTACATGTCAGAATGTTTTCTTTTTCTGAGGATCTTCCAAGTAGATCTGGGACAGACATCACAGCCGCAAGCCACTTCTGCTCTGATAGAATCTCACTCATTTGTGTGTTCTGATGTTAGAGCCTCATTGCAAATTATTCAGCTTGGTGAATATCTACATGTTCATGCAGAGGTTTGTAAGTCACTCTGGCTGTTGTTCGTCTACAAAATGGTGCAGTTGAGAACAGAACGTATCAGGTGTCCTGCTCCAAAAAGAACCCACCAGTCCACGTGAGATCTGCAACAATCACCAGAAGCATCAGTCACTCCAACCCACCAAGCAGGAAACCTGTTGAAGCATTTCTGTCAAACCACCAATAAATCTCCCACCTCTAAAGCCACTTTGTTTCATGTTTGTATACAAAAAGTTTGGGTTTGTTGGAATTGTGCATGATTGTTGCTGGGACAGGAGTAAGTAGATAGAAGAATGCCCTAGCAACATGGTGAGCTAAGAAGGTTTCACAGAGAAGTTGAAGAAGGACTGACAGTGCTTCCATAACATAACAAGAAAGTGCTCCTGTTGTGTCTTTAATTCGTGAGGTGCCGAGAAGAGACATGCCACTTAGCTTGGGGCTACTGCAAGCACCAGAATAGACACCTAATGTGGGGTGCGTCAAGCCAGGACAGCCAGACCAAGCTCGACTCTGCAGCATTCAATCAAAGCATCCACCCTCAGGGAGACCGCATTTCCCTGTGTTCTCGTCCAAGTTCATATCACGAGCCATAATCAGTAGACTAGATCTTACAACTTCCCTATACTGGAAGTAACTTAGAGTAACTCTCGAGTTCAAGAAGAGAGCCATTATTCCTAAATAATTCTTCTGCTACGAAAGTACAGCAACTATTCTTGAAGAAAGCCACTTATCCTGGAAGAGAACGATTATAGCTTATTCCATAATAATATCTTGTAGAACTTCATGTATAAATAAGACTTTGATGAAAGATTATGTTCAAGAGAACAAGAGGACTGTTTGAAGAGCACTGGCATTCTGTGCTACTGAAAATGGTCCAATCCAAATTCCAACCACAGATTTCACCAGAAGGCTGTACTAATCACTATTACAATTGTATATATTTGTTCTGATTTAAGACAGTGGTTCTACACTGACCATATGACTCTCCTCAAGCACCACATGCTTGATCTCGTGCACAACAGATGGAGTCCACATGCATGTTGTAAGATCATCAGCAGTGCTGCAAGTTTCTGCCAGCCTTTAACTTACAAGGAACTTCAACGTGCAACGCATAACCCAAAAGAATACTAAGGTAGTTTAGTACCAGGAAGTAACTGAAGCAGAGAAATTCCTAAAGTCTTCCTGCAGCATGAAAGAAACACTGTTCCAAAAGAAGCACTTGCACAACACAACGGAGAAAAGGGTCTCAATGAAGTATGGTGCAGAGACTCCCCAAGAACACTGAAAGCAATACATGTTTCACTGCTCATATACTCAATTATCATCTGTGTCACACCACAGCTAAATTAGCTTGTGTTTAATTGCACATTTACAAAGGGAGAGTTACACCCTTCATGGCACTGTATAAATGAAAGAGAGCTAAAGTCTACATGTCTCACCATTGGGCTTACAAACAAGGACCAAACCAATTCACTGGCTTGCTCATAATCATGACAAAAATCTTTGCAGTTCATCGAATCTCATGCTTGAACACTGTAACAAGTATTTGATAACTCTAGGTCAGCAGCTTTCAACCTGGTTGGCGGACTCCAAAGGGTCCATGAAAGCTGAGGAAAGCAAGCATATCACTAACAGCTCAAATTTGCTGTTCTCATTGGAAGCTTTTAGAAGTCCGTAAGTCCAGAGAGACTGAAAGACACTGCACTAGACATATGTGAAACAAAGGATCCAGAGAGCCTAGAAAGACATGGGAAATAAAATGAGCTAATGAGATGCACTTCAAACAGCCTCAGAAGTTTATAATCAGCAAAACAAATGTTGATTGTAAGAGACTCAGGTAAACGCTGTGGCGGTCCAAAAGGAGTATTAGGAGTTGGGTTTCTGGGTCCCTCAAGCACAATGCTCCAAGGCAGTGAAATGCTGTATCATCCCCACCACCCTAAGAACAGAACAGCCAAAGCAGTTCTTTACATCTCCATGTAAAGCAAGCACTTACTCTGGTCGGCAAATCACCAGGTCCCCTTTGTTGGTGCCATATGCCAATCCCAGGCCTGGCTCAGGCAGCCAGCGAGCAGAGTTTATGCTGACGTGTCTTCTCTGGTCGGCAGGCATTGGGTACAGAACGTTGAAAACTCTCTGAAACAATAACAGGAGATTACTTGACAGGACAAAGCAGGAGAGCCAAGGAAGGTCAAACAAACGTTCAATCTCCCTGCAACAGTGCAGCTGGCCAAGGAGACATGTCACTTTACAGGATGTTGTAAGAAACTACTAATCCAGCAGCAAGAGTAAGCAGCTGCTAGAAAAGGACATGTATGTGCCCCTAAGTGTTTCATGGATTGACTGGCACACAGCTGTGGAGCAGAAGAAATTCTGCTCCCAGGAGAATCTGCATGTCACTCAGTGAACTGCATAGTCCTTCTATTCAAACTAATTAAAGTGATGGGCACAAGTGGTATAGTCATTAGAAAGCAGGACAACTGGGACTCTTCTGGCCATCACCTCTCCTCTTAACTCATTAGGGTGGAACAGGAAACTGGCAAGTACATGGGCTTTCAGCATCAAAAGTTTATTGTTTCTATTAAGCAAACCAAACTTTATGCAAAAATAACATACAATTCTTTCCTTTTTTTAAACATTTAAACAGCCTCCTGAAAATGTTTCAGAGTTTGATCAACCCCCACACCAACAGTGCACAAAGGAAAATCAAAATCCATAGGTTATGAGAATAACATGAGTACACAAATAAGAAATCCCTCCGTTCAGGTCCCCTACCAACACCATCCGTTTTACCTGCAGTAAGGTAAGAAGCTGAAGAGCTGTTAAGACAGTGGGTAGTTAGCATGGCTGCAAGCCAGTGCTTCCCATATGCTGCATTAACGCATGTGAATGAAAACCCTGTGCATATGAAGGACCAATAGCAAGCTCTGCTTTCTGGTCTGCACTAGCTTGGTTTCTGAAGCATATGAGGCTTGAAAAGCAAGAACGATGAAGCGGAACAGATTATACCTATGCAGATACTCTTCTTCTACTCCAAGAAGCTAATGTCTTTTGTACAGCACAACGCTTTTTTGCACCCTGCCATCCAGCAACGAGAACTGGGTACACTGTCAACACTCCATTTAGCCAGAAAATGACACATGTAGATCATAAAAACAAAGGCATGGGAAGTGGAAAGAGGGGTAGGTAATGAGTCAGTTTGGCTACCAGGAACAGACAGGGACAAGCTGCTTCAGTGTACTGGGCCATCAGAGCACATTCTGTCATGGCTGAAGACTGCATTTATAAGTCGAAATCATTAGCAGAATTTCTGCAGAAATTTATCTAGGATTTATCCTGTCATCACTGCAGGTAACACAGACTTCAAATCTAGATTTTCAATGGGATAAGTCCCAGGTGAAAGATAAGTTTTCATTATGTTTTCTGGTGGGCAACTGTCCATCCATCATAAAACCTTTCTTCCAGACTCCCCAGAAAAGGGAATGGTGCTGGACCAGGAAGCAGGGAAGGGAATGAGGGTGTGCTGGAACAACAGGATAAAGGTAGATGGGAATGCAGATCAACCACTACTGCGGTGGCCTGAACTAATAATTAGAATTCATTAGGGTGGGAGGCATCAGCTAGCATAAGAAACTGGGACTGTTTTTCTCTGTAGCTTTACTGCCCACCCCACATCTTGTCTGTTTGACAATTTAACTTGAGAAGTCTGAGGCAGAGACCACTTAACTGTATGCCCTCCAACAGCTAGTACCCAGAACCTTCATCTTGACCACTGTAACGCAAACAAAGTAAGTAAGAGCAAAACAATATAGCTACATTATTTCCCCTTGTCAGTAACACATTTAACCTCCCCTCTGAGGAGGCCACATCAGAGGAGAAAACGTCCTTAAGGATTTCTCTGTGTGACACAAGCTGACTCTTCGCCCTGGCTATCACTCAGCACAGCATTTAGTGTATACAGAGAAGCTCAGTGTTTGGATGGAAGGAACAGGCCCTTAGGGGCTTATCTAGCTCTTACCCATTTCTGTCATGTCTGTCCCTTTCCCTCCCTGCCTTGCTTGCTCTGTGTGTGTGTGGTGGGGGGGGCAAGGGGGGAAATCTGATGTACGATGGTAACACCTGTTACCATGGAGATTATGGTGCAGTCTGAGATGGGAAGACTGGATTTGGAGGAGAAGGAGGAAGGAGGGGAAAGGGAGGGGTCACCAGAGCTGGGAGCATAAATTCATAAAATAAGCATTTCAAATCTCTAAAGAACTGCAAGGGTTTTTCATCGTATCCTTCTTCGGCAAGTCAGAAAGAAACGGTTTCTCTGCTACTGACAATGGCTTTGCAAGGTATCACAGTCAGAGAAGCCGCCTTCCTGGGCTAGTCGCAAGCTCTCCTCCGCTGGCAGGTCAGTTTGCACAGCCGCTGTCCCACAGGCTCCACGACTGGCCACGCCAAGAGGGGAGACTTGCTGGCTACAGCTGAGCATCCAGGTGCTTTGCAGTAAATAGCACCCCATGGAAAGTGCTGCCGAGGACATGGGTCTGGTTCTGACAACCTGCAAGAATGTTGGCTGAGGGCAGAATCTCAAAGACAAGGTGGCTTAAAAATTCTGCGTAAAAGTAGTTGCTTCATCACTCCACTCCACTCCATTCACTTCTAAACAGCTTGTCACACCGAAGAGCTCCCCCCCCCTGCTGCTTCCCACTCCCACGCTAATGGGACAACTCCATGCAGTGTTAAGGGTGATGACATCCGTGTGTGTGGTAATTAGTACATAAAAAGAGAAAGCAGCTGTACTGGCATAATCACCACTCGCAGCGGTAACCAGGACCCAGCTAATCAATCTGATGCAGTCATACAGACTGACTGTTGCAATTGCATCCATTAGCAAGACCCCCTACTCTATCCACAGAGTGTGGGGGGGGGAAAGTTCCTTCAACATTGGCATGTCCTTCTCTTCAAAGAAGGTCAGAAGCCTGCCAGGAAGCACTATTCTCCATAGATCACAGCTAATTCCTTTCAGAATTTGTTTTTTTTTGTCTTTTTGTTTCCATTGCTGAATCTTATAAAGTTACTGAGATATTTCAACCAAAGCAGCCAGCCTGAAAACATACTCCTGAGTGACCACACCTCTTTGCCAGTGGGATTGTCAATGCTTTGTAGTTCTAAACTTCTAGGAATAATATTCAAGTTATTACAGGAATCCTACACTAACGCGATTCTCTAGCTTCTAGGTCAAGAGACTGCTGCCAATCCTCAAATACTCTTAAAACTAGCAATACAAATGCATGAAGTTGATAATTCACCAGCTCCCTTTCATTAGGGCCGGTCCACAGACTAGTTGCAGGCCATGTGTAACAGCCACGTTGATGGCCAAGGGTTCAGGAATCCGTTTAGAACCACTGTTGCAAAAGTCCACTAATCTTTAAGGTGCCCACCCCACCACACTCTACCACAGCCTCCAGAGAGTTTATTTTTAATAGGATGGCATTTTCATTTAGGAGAGATATCGTACTGCATCACACTTTATCAGCCCATAATCACTGCCAGCAGTCACAGCAAGCTTCCAGGCTCTTCACCATAACCGACGTCAAACTCGCTCTTAGCATCACTACACTACTAATTCAGTAATACATAGCCACACCATTCGATGTGGTGATTCAGCATTTTATGAAGTTGGCAGTTGCATTTGTTTCCCAATGCTGTTCTGAAATAGAGTTTTGTATGGTATGTTTCTCTAACTATGAACACTGTGAAGTCTGAGGAGTGGGAGCTTCAGAACATCCCTAAGGAAGCTTAAGCCCAAACAGGCAACGTAAGTATAGCAAGCTGTTCTCTTCTTGGCAACAACATAAACATATAAATGTCATTTCAAGGGGTCCTACCCCTTCCCTTTAGGGCCACACGACCTAGACTGGAATACACAGAACAGTTGCTTGACCTGTGCTTATATTTGTAGAAAACCCTGTCTCTGATGATCCCCCCACACTTCACAGGACATTCCAGAAGTCTTCCATCATTTTAGGGACTCCATCTCTCCTCAGAGGACATCAGCAAGGTAAGAAGTCTTCCTGCAGAAATACTAAGACTGTCTAGCTAGCTAAGCTTCTACACAAAAGACAACTCTCATACAAAGGGAAAGCAATACTCCCTAAAGAAACAGCTGGTTGCTTCCATTCTACATCCCTGTAACCACAAAGTGTGGGGAAAGATTTGGTTGAGTAATTTATGTCTGCACTTCTCTATTTTCAAAGACTGCACTACAAGAGACTACTTATCTCTTTGGTGCGCCTTTTCCATCCTCCCTGAACAGGAGTGGGCATGTAGATCATCTACTGAACTCCCTAAAGCTCATTTCATCACTTCACAGCCACTTCTTCAATGCTGAATTCAGCAGGGGAGAAGATGGCTCAGAGAAAGCAGGGCTATAAAGCGTGGGGAAAAGAAAAAAAATAGGCCCTTAAAATATTCAGCAAACAAGCTGCATGTGGAGTGCAAAGGCCACCTGAGGTCCACTGCTGCTGCTCCCCCTCCACCTTGTCAGTGCGGCACATCAGTACTGTAGCACCTGTCACAGGCACCGCTTAGGTATTAAACTTAGGTATTTACTTAGGGCAGAGAGCCAGGCGAGGCTGCATGACAATCAACAGCCTCAAGGAATCTTTCCTGATGATCTCTTCCTCGATGTCAAGCTGCTGTACTTAAGTGGGAAGAAGGGGGCCCAGGGCACAACACGTAAGCACTGAGCTACACAGTTAATTTGTACCTGCCCTGGAGGGGTAAGAAAACTTTTTGCTAAAAGCCTCTGCTCTGCAAAGTCCTAGTTATTGACCTAGTGCTTCCCTCTTCCCCTCCTGCTCTGTCCCAGGGAAGCTGCTGCTATTTCATAAAGCTCTTCAAATTCCACCTTTTCCCTCCATCTCTGGGGTATGCCAATGTTAAAAAGCTGGACAGGGCAATCGCCAGGATCCTGTCAGTCATCGAAGTAGCAGCAGGCTGCCCCACGCCTGTGCTACTGCTGCCAGCTGGCAACGGTGCTGCACCGCTCGCCTGATCCGAGCAGCACTGTGCCTGGCCAAAGCGGAGGCACCGTGTCATCTGCACAGCCGTCTCTTTGCTCAAGGCCTTCCCACCTCTAAGGAGAGCAATGAAAAGCAGGGGAGTGCTGAGCACTATTTGTTTGGCAGAGTGGGACCTTTCTTCTCCTCTCTGGCACTCAAGAAAGAAAAAACATGTTTTGAAGCTGGAGGAGAAGAGAAAGTTGGCACAAGCGGGTAGGGAAACTCAGCAGGAACTCTTGCTTTTTATCTTTTTAAATTCAATAGAGACATTTCTGCTCTCGACTAGATGCATCGCCTTTCAAGATGCCAATAAATTTCAAGCCATTACCTCTACTTAGCCCATGCAGTAAGTTGGGCTGTTAGATCAGCTTTGATAGAGACTGTGTGGGGAGGGGGTGCAGATGTTCTCTTGTTTACATGGGGAAGTCTTGTCATCCGTGAAGCTCCATCCTGACAGGTAAAGGGAGAGAAAAGGCTGGAGCAAATCAGGTGGGTTTATAAGGCACCAGCCTAAAATGTAATTATTAATTTTCAACTGAATTGACGCTGTCACCAGAGGCTGACTGACCATGAAAACGCGCAGGAAGAGAAACATTGAATGTGCTTAAACCCAACAGAAACCTCTTACTGGGAGGACTGGTAAAATCCACAGTTTCACAGCTACTCCGACCTGGATTGCAGAGAAAAGAGCTTCAGAAAGGAGCATTGATCTCTGCTGGATAGGTATAGCTGTACTGGCAGCCAACATTTGTACCTCACACCTGCACAGATGTAAAGTTTATGCTGGTAAACCAAGTGCTCTTCGTATGGATACGGGTTATACCACCAAAGTAATGGTGGAGGCTACACAGCTTTGCCAACGTAACTGCAGCTATACCAGAGCCTCTGGCCAGCACAGGTACCTCTTTTGTAATGCACTTCAGCAAACTAAGCCACATGAATTATGCAATACAGATGCAGCCCTAAAAGCACAGCCAATCCACAACACAGAATTAAGTTCACTGAAAGCACACCTCCAAGCAAAGCCTATGTACAATTTGAAACTACTCAAAGAGTGTTAAAACATATGCAGAAAACTATAAACTGCACTTGTATTTGCCAGAGCAGCAGATGAGGTGCAGCGACAGGATGAAGGCGTAAGCAGACCAAAACCAGCAGCAGTACAACTAGGACTGCACACATTTTGCATTTCCCCATCTGCCCTTCATATGCTGCTCCACAATCTGACCTTGAATAAGAACTTCAAGTTTCAGAAGTTTCACTACATCTTTTTTGATTGCAAGCACCTCACTGAGACTGAAGAGCACCTAAATCAATTCCTTATCTTTTTTTGCCTTACCCACCGATAGTGTGTTGCTACTGAAAAATCTTACCTTTTTTTTTTTTTTTTTTAATGTCAATGCGTTAAATAGTTCACCTTTGCCACCAGGGTATCAGATAAATTGCTATAAAGTATCTACCACTCTACTGAAAGCACTGTATGTCCTTTGCTCAGCTGCCAGGAAGCCACCTGCATCACTGACTTCTATAATGCTGCCAATTAGTTTAAACAAGTCTGTGGCTTTTTAAGGTCCAGAAACATAATAAGAAACAGACATCCTAACCTGATCTCCTTAATAAATAACACTATCCCTTTTTTGTTTAGATTACATTCTTTACTCTGCCTTCTATTAATTAATGAATTTCAGAAAAGCTGCTGAAATTCAGGCTTATGCCTTGCACTGCCACAAACCCCAGAGCCCTCTGCAGCAGAATTCAAGTCTAGCTTGTCTAAAGCAGACAAATGCAAAGCAAAACAAACACTCCTTGGGATAACTGACCAAAGGCTCAATACATGTATTCACAAGACAATGTATATCAGCATTTTGAAACAAGGCAAGTCTCCCCTTTGTTTGGAAGAAGTCTCCTTTCTGTATCTATATGCAGATGCAAAGAAAAAGGTATGCATTTCCCATGATCAGATGGGAAAAAATTTACTTTTTTGCTCCCAGTCTCCTCTTATTAGGCAGGTTGGTCTATGCTGCTCTCAACCCTTCCCCCACAGCTGATTCCTGCCAACAACATAAACGTCTTTCCATTAGATCTTCTCTGTTAAAATGGAAGAAGCAAAAAATAATGCACTTATCTTTTTGGATTTGTCAGTCTTATCCTCAAATGGATCTTATCAATGCTCAGCACAAACAAAATTTCTTTCAACTCCATTTATCTTCCCCAGACATAATAGGATCATATATGAAATTCTTCTTCAGTCTTTACCGTTACAACAAACCTCTTTCTGCCTTTTTCTGCACCTGTTGTTAGTGTAGAAAATCCTAGCTTTGCTTTCTGAGCCACAGTGAATTAAATGAGAACTAACCCTTAATTTTCAGCAACAACTGAAACCTTAACTGAGGATACTTGATCCAATTCCTAAAACAGGTCAGCACCAGAAGTTTCTGTTGGATGGACTGAGAAACTTTCTGCAAAGGTAAAACATTGTTGGTTCTTCCTGACCATACTTGATCCCATAATTTATTGCTGATCTTTCAAATCAGGAGAAGTCTCATTATAGCACACCCTTTCTTTCTTTAGGCTAGCTCTTGGCATTATCGGCTGGTACTTTATCTCACAAGCCTGCTATGCAACTACTACTTGAGAAAGAGCTTTAAGATAACTAGTGGGAAACTTAAAAACATTAACTAGAACTAGGTCTTAGGAAGAAATGGATCATCTCAGGTAAAAAAGCTCTCTCCCAGGAAAGTAACACACTTGCAGTGAAGTGGCTCATTAATTTGCTACCCATCTCCCAAAGGCTGCAAAACCAGGGTAATACCTCCAAAAAGCCCTTTAGGGGACTGGTCCAAGCCTGGATCTGAAACCTAGGGCTGAGTAAGCAAGAAATTGCTAAACTAAACAATTGTCCTTTCAATTGTGTATGCGTGTGGTTGGAACAGATGAAAGGAGAGAAACAGGAATGCCAAAGGGGGTGTTAGCGTGACAGAAGACAGATATGTATATATTCAGTGCAGATGCACAAGTGAACTGAACTGTGCAAACAGGACTGTGCCCCCAGCTATTGCTATCTCTTGCAAAAATCACCAACAGTTCTCAATGCTGGAACAAATCTAATAAAAATATCGTCACTTCTATGGCAAAAGGAATGACAAGCTTCTTCATTTTTGCCCTTAACTCAGACTGCAAATCAAAAACAGTACCTGTGAATTCCCCATTAAATGTCATGCTAAGACTGTAACAGCAAAATCTACAATATGTTAAAGATCTAATGACAAGAGCAAAGGATTTGCACATAGCTGCCATTCCACCCTGCTCTCCGTCTGCTGAGCCTTCAATAGAACAGCATACAAGATCAAATGTCAACAATATGTTGATGACAGAGCCACATGCATCCTCATCTAGGTGAAAAGAGGCTGTCATCCAGCTGCCTACACGTCTGGAAGGAATAAATACTAGAGGAAAGAGTTGGCTTAAATTTAATTCAAGAAAGACGGTAGGAAGAAGTACTGAAAAAAAAGTCTTCATGAAATTGCAAACCTCTTCTCAGCCCGTGGCCAGTTTAGTGCAAATCTGGTAATAATTCACCTTGGCTCCCTTCCCCCTACCTGACTTGGCAAGATGACTGCACATAAATAATCTCAATCTGCCGTTATTTCTTCTGTCTAGTTACTACGGACCCAACTGCACCAGAGCTAACAGTAGCTACTGTGGGGCAAATGGGCTCAAGGCCTTACCTGAACTGCCAGAGCTCAGCTCTCCTAATACTGGACCCCATATTAAACAAAAGGTCTTGGCTCTCAGCTTCACATCCCATGAAGTAAAAACATCCTGAAGAGATGTCATTTGCCTTTCCTTCACACCAGTTTGCTAAAACTGACACTGCTCCCATGTTTAACCATCGCATGAGATATTAACACAATATTTATGAAGGGATCCTAACGAGTTTTAAGTTTTTACAGTTTCTTGTAAGTTCTGTCTTAGCAGCCTTCATGCAGACACGGGTGAATTGGTCAAGATAGCAATTTAACTAACTCCTACAACATACCATTCCTGCATCTATCCTCAAATGTGTGCATTATACAAATCTTCGTGCCAACTGCAACACTAAGGTGGCATTGCATTTTCCAATGATGTTGAATACAGCTCTTTCTTACAGCACCCTACACAAGCCATGCTTACCAACATGGGTTTTGGATATGCTCTGCTTTTCTAAAGATACCTGCCAGAATCTGCCGATACACAGAGCATATAAAACTATTTGGCCTCAACCAGACTATTATGCTCCACTTTGTATTAAAAGGAGGGATTTCCCTTATCGGTCAGAAAAGGGTTCTGTCCCCATGCCCTCTTCCTAGTATCAACAAGTACCTGCCGTCTGTGACTCCGCTTGGACTTTTGGTAGTCTAAGAAACATCTACCTGGTTCAACTTCTGCCAGCAGTGAGAAACTTCTTTGGGCAGTAATTGGATGTATTATTTGCAGTTCTACTGTACAGAGCTGTCAGAAGCTCCCCCTGTTGCCTTGAAGATGCCAAAATCTCTCTTGAAAGGAGACTCAAGGGACCACACCAATAAGCATGCTTTGTCAATAACATAGCAAGAGGTTGGTACTCTCTCTCTTGCAAACTGTGCTTGTTTTCAGAAGTATGTTAGTTCATAGGAACAGAACCACTGCAGGTAACGCGTTACAATAAGCCATCTCCACATATTTTTCCTAATCAATTTTCTTTTCACATTATCAAGAGTTCTGACAAAACTGTAAATTGTGCCCCAGTGAAGCAAATGTGCACGGCCATTTGCATTCAGGCTTAAAGGCCCTTTGCTTATGGCTGCAGGAGCATTCACAGCTCATCCAGTGAGTCAACGAGGTCTGGCAGTGACCTTTGCAAACCACGCTGGATACACTCTACTGACACTTGCACGAAGCTCAGAAGACAACAGCACTCAGTAAAATTGTGCATCTTCTCACACAGTCTGTGCATCGTCCTCGTTAAGAGTTAATAAACTGAAAAAAGTTTGGCTCCGTGCTAAAACTCCGTGTGCCTTTCTGCTTCAGGCCCTTCTTCCTGCAGGATTAGGAATTCTCCATTTGTTTACAATGGAAGCGTACATGTATTTTGTTCCATCCAGGCTACTGACTGACTACTTCATCAGGATGTTTCCCAAATACCGGTAGTCTTGTCACGAGCTAATTCCGGATCTCCACAGCCTGAATTTCCTTCCAGATTCAAAGCACAATGCTGTATTTGAGATGGGGCTTGGTTAAGTCACCTTATCCCCACAAATTGCATGATTTGCTCTTCAGCTTCATGTCAATCATATTTTTCTAATCAACTACCTCACTTTTTGTATCCTCAGCTTAAAAGCTCCTTTCCAAGTTTTATTTTAATTTGGATTACAGTAATCATGTTATTCTGATATTTCAGAGTTAGCTTCCTCTGGGTAAAATGAAAAACATTAAACATTGCAAGGGCATCAGATTTGCGAATGCCAGAAATAAAACTACCTTCTGGCCGCCTTTCTCACTAATATCCACTGCTAACAGATCTAGGGCAATATGATCCTTACTCTTCTATGTTTCTAATGAACTTCAGCTCTGACCAAGTTTCTAATTTCACGTTCTTCTAAGTTCTTTAACCTCTGTATACTCTTAGAATCATGTGGAATTCAGAAATCACCCTAGACCCAAGCAGCTTGAAAACAGATCCTCTTTATTTGGACACCAGCTCCACCTGTGCTTTCAAAATAGGCTGCAAAACCTATTCTTAGTCCATATTTGGAGTCCTTTCTCCAAACTTCCCATCTCTGAAACTCAAATATTTCCAGACAATTCCCAGTATCATTGCTACCTGTACCACTCCAAGCTAGAGATCTGCTAAAAGCAACACCTCACCTGTACTCTCCAGCTACAGAAAAATTTCAGAGATGTTAGCTAGGTTTGCAAAAAAAAAAAAAAAAAAAAAAAAAAAAAAAAGCCACAAACACAACAACAAAAAAATGCAGCTTATGCATACCACTCTTATTAAAAGTCAACACTACTAGAGAGCTTTTTAAGCCTCAGTCTGAAAATGAAACTTGTTCTTTAGCAAAGCCAGGTTTCCATCTGAAATGCTAAGCAGATCAATCTGCAGGGAGTGAACAGAAAGAGCATGAACCTTTAGCTCATGACTACCATATTGGATGATAATTCACTACTTTTACTCCATTTCTGAACAGAATTCATAACTGTCGAATCACATCAGCCCTGACCTGTAGAATTCTACCTGATCTCTCTGAAATATTAGAAGCAAGATGTATATAGACAATGCACACTTGTATAAGCAAAATGCTCCTTAGTACAGTGCAAAAGTGCTGTAGTTGTCAGACAGAACATTTCTCTCCAACTCTGAAAATTACACCAGCAGCCAGTGAATTTTTAGGTGCAATTAAATGTATTGGAGTTTCACATAACAAAACTAATTAATTGCATCTTCAAAGCCTCTATTTCAACAGCAAGATGGAAGAAACTCTCTGAGGAATAGAAACATGTATTCCACTGACTGCTAGTCAAGGATGTGGAGGAGGAGTTAACTGGAAGCAGAAATAATCACTGCATTTCACTCCTCAGCAGGTTGCCACGCTTTTGCAGTGACTTATAGGCCACATTGCCAAGCCCTAGTCTCCCATTTCATTGATTGCAAATAGAAAGGCGTCAGGGAAGGAAAGAACAATTGTAAGACAACTTACAAGAATTTTCATAGAATCTGATGTAGCATTTCTCTTTAATTTCTCTCTTGGGAGTTTTGTGAGTAATGTAAAATTAAAACATCCACAAAGCATTGCTTCAGAACATGGCTATGACTTATTTTTAGTTAAGAAGTTGAGTAACAATTGCTATGTATTACAAGCTGTTGCCACAGAGGCAACAAAAATGCTTTCTGATTCTCTGTAACGCGCGCATTAAATTAGAGATTGAAAAATACAGTTTCACCAAGCTTCTTAAACCTTTTTATACTGCATGCTGGCCAAGCTGCAAACAGGTTTTTTACTCAACTGAATATGAATATGTTAGTCATTGTAAAGACAGTGTGCTAAGAATATTACAAAGTTTCCTACTGAAAGCTCTATTTTCATTTTGCATGCCTTGAAAAGTACTACAAACTCATGGAGCAGTTTTATTGCAAAACTCATGACAGAAGAAATATCTGTAGGTGATCTAATTTTTACAGCTAGGTGAAGAAATAGCATTTACAAGATTAACAGTTTATTGTTTTCCAAGCTTGGTCCTACAGACTGCACAAAGATGACCAACAACAGACAAGAATGTTGAAAATACGCAACATCATCCCACAGGAAGCCTCTTTAACCAAATTAATTCAAACTGGTCTAGTTGTGACCCTGTCACATACATAGAAAGCTAAAAGTCCAAGGCAGTCAGAAATGAGACATTTTTAACATCTTTAAACATCATGTGGGAAAGGGGAAAACAGCAAATTAGTTAGCAAATCCTGCTAGACTGGATAGATTTAAAAACGTGGGGGAAAGGTTTTTGGAGGCTAAAAATACATGTGCAAGAAAGATGAAAAAAGCAACCTTTAGAATACATGCAATCCATCTGGAGAAAAATAATCCAGAGCTACAGCAGATGAGAAAGACAGGAGTGCAGTGATGTGGAGCAAGTCTGAAAAGCAAGAGTGGGAAAAATTGTACACAATTTTCAATGCACCATAACAGCAAAAAAAGAAAAGAACCCCAGTTTTTGACTGCCTAAATAAAGCCCTGTAGTCCAAAAAAAGCAGAAAAAAATACCCTCTGTGGATTTCTGGTAAGACTATGCTTATCACATTACGTACATTTAAACATATTCCAGAATGGGGGGGGGGGGGGGGTGGGGGGGGGAGAAGGGTATTTTGGAGAGAATTCAGAAGAGAGAAAACCAAAAGCTGGAATATTGAATTACAAGAAAAGATTAAGGGAATACAAAGCAATACTTCACTAAATGGTGACTAAGAGCAAGGGTACAAGCATTTGAAGAGTATAACACAACATAGAGAAAGAAGATATGTTTGAAATGGACATGAAGAAATATAAATGGAAGATTTGGACAGAAGCTTACTGATTTAGCTGTCTACAAAAATATGTCTCCAAAAGGAAGGGCTAGAAGCCATAGCAACTGGAGTTGAGAGTAAAGGACAGATGAGAGGAAGAGACATGATTTTAGCTAATAGGACGTCTCTATCTTAATTTATTATGATATGGTAAAAAGACTGTGGGAAGGGATACTCCCGAATCTGGCAGTAAAATCTATGTACTTCACTAGGATCTTAAAATAACTGAAAAAAGAAACAGTACCAGGGTAAACTACACTTTTAAAGGGATTTAACAGGATACCGAATTCATGTAATTAGTGATCTTATATCCACACAGCCTTCACCAACTGTACCTGCTAACCAAATTCTGCTTTTTTCATAAATACATTTTAATTTCTGTCTCTTACCTTAAGAGGCTTGTACCAGAATGGTAGCTCAGAACCAGGCCTGTAAAAGTGCTGACTGGTACACCAAAGAATATCCCTATCATTGATCTTCCCTTGCCTTATAATGTGGAGCAGATGATGACGATAAACAAGAGTTTTGTATCAGCTGATAAAACAGCTCATGTAATGACACAGCTGAGATGACCCTCTCTGAATCATGAGCAGTCTGGAGAGCAACTACAAGGTGAATCAAGCAATTTATCCCAGAGACAAGTCTCTCCCCCAGTGCAAGGCCACCAGACAAATGGCTCAATGCAACCCCTGTACACTGGGAAAGCTCTGCCAAAAGTAATAATAAGAGGAGCCATTTAGACTAAAAGAGAAAGTTTTAAAAAGAGAGAGAGGGGGAAAAAAAGCTGCTCATGTAATAAATTCCACTATGATCAAGTTATCCCCAAAGTGAAAAGTTTGAATAGCTATTTTTCACTTCCTGCAACAAGTCACCTGAATACTTGGCCTTAAACTTGAATCCAGCCAAAATATCACCTTTAGAAATTACCTAATTCTGCCTCCTCAACTCTCCTTGTGCATTATCAACTGGACATAGCTTTTGCCATCCTAAACTATTGCTGAACAGCTGTTGTGCTGTGCTGATGAACAAAGCAAGACATAAATGTTCTCTTAACTCTATTTGCCAGTTTGCAAAAAGATGAAAAGTTTTCCCTCAGGTACTGAACAAGTCAGAGTGGGTCATGGTTCAGCTCCACCACGAAGCAGAAGTACAGAAAGATAATTCCAGTGCCCAAATATGCCTACATATACATAGAAAGCTCACGAATAAATAGCCAACAAAAGCCTGTTTGGCAAAAGTATGATAAGCCACATCTTCGGTCTGAAAGTATGATATGAAACTTGGCCCCTACCCTTCCTGAAACTGCTGGTGGCTGCTCTCCTAGAGGTTAGCCGCTCTTAGGAGCGCTAGGAAATGATCCTGAAGCCTCGGCTGAAAAAATCCCTCAGCAAAGCCAACTGTAGTACCACAAACAAGATGCATATTACTCAAAGTAGTACAAAAGACATACTAGGTACTCTGAATGTTATCTAGACTTAGGAATGTATATGTTTGTCGTCATATTTGAAACCAGTGTAAAGTTTCACGATTCCATTACATTTATGTTCTCCTGCCATATTTGCATACCTCTGTAATAAATTCTTTTACATGTTTATTATTCAGTGGGCCAGGAGCAGGTTACCTCTTTGCTATCATAACCCAGCAACTAACTACTAGGCTAGAGCCAAAGCGACACAAAATCACTTATGAAAACACACAGAAACAGGATACACATAGACTCACCCTCATAGAGGTTTCTCCACCGTGGGGCTGTTGCAGTCTGAAGACTTGAGCAACCATGTGTTCTGTGGAGGGGTGCAACAGGATACGTCGGGAAGCCAGTCCCACCATTACGTATCTGCCCATTGGAGACAGGCTCACAGAAATGGCATTAGGGCCTATGAAGAAAAGAGGGGTTATTTCTCTCACAGGTGGACATCCCTCCTCATGCTTCATCCTCACAGCTTCTTCATTCCCTTCCAGCATTCCCATAACGTATGGCATACTAAGCTCATTTTTATAAGGGGTAGAGAAGAATAAGCAGACCTGCACAAGCACAAATTTTGCGAGACATTTCCTTGCTGCAAGTGTCCTCCCACTAAGACAATGAAGTTCTTTAAGGAATAAAAAACTATCCCTTAGCAGCTCCCCCGTACCAGCACCTTACATGTCCAGACCATACGACAAGTTTCTCCCCAGAAGTACTCTGTTTGTAGCTGGTTAGAAGGCCAATAAATTATTTCCTGTTACTACAATCACTGATGTTCAGACTATTGCGTTTCTCACTGAAGGCTGAGTTCTGAGGTAAATCCTCACACCCCCACCCACCCTGACTTCTTGCTGCATGCTTACCAAATCGCTTTGTGTAAAGCATCTCGCCCAAGTTGTGGGGTGCCAGAGAATACACAGCCAGTATTCCTTCATCAGGGAAGCCTCTTTGACTACTGGGAATGAAGGCTGCCAGCAGCTGCCCATCGGCAGAGATATCGCAGCTAGCATCATTGTAAATCTTGCAGTTTTGAACAAGCACGTTCACAGAGGCTGCAAAGAAGAAAGGAACAACAATTAAAGTACTCGGGTTCAAGAGAGAATAAAGTAAGATTTAAACCTAATGTTGGAGACTGGACAGTACACTCAAAAGGCACTCAAGACATTTAGCTTCCTCCAAAAGTTTATGAAATGTTAATACCCTGATTAATGTAAAACTTCCTCCAAAACAGAGATAAGACAGTGCAATGAGCCCAGGAAATGAGATCTACTCACCTCCTGGAGCCTTCAGCCAAGAAATAGTGGCAATTGCACTTTATCAAACCCCTGCTTTGTTGAGCATAACACCATCCTTTGCAAAGGACAGCACAGCTCAAACAAGTCTCAAATCGTGACTCTCTGACAAACTCCAGCAGTGGTATCATTAGAAAACAGTACACCTTAATTCACTTCCCTTTCTCTTGTGAAGCCCCTACTTCCAGCTCCCCTTATCTCCAATAAACAGGAGATGAGAGAAAAACTCTTCCCTGAAGATATAGACATTCATTTCTGACAGCTGATTTTTACACCAATCTTGGATAAAGCAAGTGAGAAAGGGCAGAGACTTCTCCAGCCGGTCCTCCATTTAATTACTCCAGTATTTGAGACACTCATGTATTCAGTGAAGTAACTGTTCAGCAGACAGAATAGTGAAGAGTGATTCACAAAACACAAGTTTTACTTTAATCTCTGCTGGCGAGTTGCTGGCTGACCTCATACAAATGTTTTCCCCTCCACGCCTTGCATATGCAGGCTACAAACTCTTTGGGCTACTGAATGTTACTATGCACTTGTGCCGTTCCCAGTACAATGAGGTTCCAAGGCCTTTTAGCATCGTCATCACCAGCAGTTCAATGGTGGCTTGATAAGACAAGGCTGGAGTTACGTTCATTCCCTCAGCCTAACCTAGATGCGCTTCAGTTCTGCAATTCTTCCAGGAGGTTTGGAGCTGAAACTGCATCCACTATTTTGGGGATGGGGAAATCTCAGATTCTAGAATTTTCAAACTGAAGGGGATAGAAATATAGAAAAATAGAAATAAAGCCCACCTTTGCAATATAGAAACTTTGCATGCTAGAAGACTAAATACCCCATCTCACATGCTTGAAGCTATAGCATCATGTGGAGCACTATGTCAACTTCTACAGTCCAGAAATTCTCTTCTAAGTCATCAGACCATGTCCAGCCTAGAAGCGGCTTTGATTTGTTCAGCTAAAATTGCAGATAAGTTTATGAAGGTACTTCTTGGGCTAGATTTCTTATTAGTTTAAGAAAAGAACAGTGCCAAGAATGCTTTATGCATTCTTGGAAGTCTGAACTTCCAAATCAAATTAAAGCTGTAACCCAATGCTTTAACAAACTGACACTGCTGCCAGAAGAAACAACCTCTGCCCTTTGTTTCCAACACTTCTGCGGAAAGCAAGCTACACTGGCGTACTGATATAGCTGAGAAATTACTGACTGTTGTCTAGGTCACTTTTTAGCCACAACAGTTTCCCAACTAGGTACACCACAGGACCACATAGACACTTGCAGCAGCAGGAAAAAAAAAATCATGACAAGGAAGCAGACAGGACTGCTCCTTCTTCCACCATTGCTGATTTAAAGCACTTGCTGAACCTCCTCTTTAGTTCTTCTGGTCTCAAAGACGTTTTTCCTGGGCACTGCTTTCCTACATGGTTCAGTATCAACTTCTACTGTTCCATTTAAGAAATTCTGATGAAAAAGAAAAACGAGAATAAAAAGTGGACTATGTAATTACATTCTGTACCAAACCACCTACACCTGTACTCTAAATTTATTCAACCATTTTTTTCAGTCTCAAAGCTGCTAAAAACAGTAATTTTCAGCCTAGTATAAACAGAAAGGTGCTGAACAGAAAAAGGTAAATAATGGTAGTCACTGTCAGTCCTGTAATAACAGAATCTAAAATACACATGGCCCTCCAAAGAACAGACGGTCCGAAAGATGACGAAATTCCTGAGTGCTTAGTCTGAAGCTAGTTGAACAGAAAGACAACAGATTAAAGACTATACTACCTAATTTTATAAAAGGTAGAGTTAAAATTTGCCCCCTTTTTTTTTTAGATCTAGGCTTCATTCAAGTACTCATTATGTCATCACAAGAAAAATGGGCATCAACACAAGTACTGTAATATATGCTGTGAACTAGTTAAAGGATACATTACAACAGGTTGCACTATTGTAATCCCCATCAAATTGGGAGGATTCCTGCAGAGTTCTTCAGTGACTCATTTCAAAACCAGTCTTACTTATTAGGTTTATCAATGGGCTAGGCACAGAGTGGAGCTGGTTGATGAATTCTGTTGACAAAGTTGGGTAATTTCATTAACAGAGCACGATCAGACCACACAGTGAACTGAAGTACACAGAGACGTAACAGAAGTGAAACGAAAGAATTCTAGAGTGTGTTAACATTTATAAATTTCTGCTTTCCTAGGAGCTTCTCAGTTGGAAACAAGAGAGAATCAACTTTGGTGATCATAGCAAAGACTGAGCCATCCACCCAGCATAACAGTGAAAGAGATGGCAATCCTAAACTGCACCAGGCAGCATAGAAATATCAATGCCGATACACAACCTTGTGCTGAGACCACATGCAGGATACTGGGCACAGTTTTGGTCAGCCACGTTCAATAAAGATTAAACCCTAAATGGTAACAAGTCCAGCAAAGAGCTAGGAAGACGACTGGGGGAAACAAAGTATGTATTTTATGTTTGGGGGGGGGGGAATTGCAAGGAAATGGGATTGTATTTACAAAAAAATACCAGAAAGTGCATGCCAGAAAAACATCGGTTCTCTTCACAAATAATGCTGACAGGTGAGTAAGTGGGTAAAAGCAGCCATTAAGTTTGGAAATTAGAAGATTTCTACCAGAATAGCCAGAAGTGAAAGGGGCAAAGAATTTAACCAATTTTAAGACAGAGTAAGAGGAACTGTAGGATGTGCTTGCCTAAGACAGCAGGGAGGTAGACTCAGTGGCTAAGGGGGTCCTTTCTCACCAATTCCTTTGTAGTGTACTCTAATCAGCAGTGATCTAAAAAACTTGAGGGAAAGAAAAAAAGAAAAAAAAAAGGAATGGGAACTTATTGGAGAGGTGAATATTGGGACTCTCCCAGCCAAAGCTGAGATAACTACTTAAAAAAGAGCCAAGCAAGAAGGCCATCAACAGAGCAAAACTACACATTACACAGGAAGAACACTTGCCAGACGTACAACTATGAAAATCATTAGAAGAGAAAATACAGTCCAGTCTCTTTCTTTGGGGCTTAAGAACTGTTCTCTCTCATTCCTATTCTGCTAGATATCTAAGTTTTCGTCCTGCAACTCTGGGCTCAGGACGCAGTTTCCATGAGGTAGCCATGGTTTCTCTACAATGTTAACTACCGCCATTTGATGCTCAATATCGGAAGTAGCGAGATTGCATACTTGTTTATCACATAGCACATGTTCAGTCATTTTCTATCTACATCATTTTTCCTCCCCCCGCCCCCCTTCTTCAGCACAGCACAGAGGTTTTTGGTGAGCAGTCCACAATGATGGCCAACATGACTGTGTGTCTTGTTCTTTTTAAAGTTTGTTGCATATGGTGAATGCCTCTTAGCAAAACAGATTGTGAACTCCTCTGCCAGAAGAGAACTATCTTTCCCTCTTGATGTATGCCTGGAACATAAAACATCACAGATGCAAGTTGCGCTGAACAAGAAAGCGCGCCCTTTATTTCAGTCCTTCAATGTATGATTCACACTGGCATTATGGTTTTTTGCTCTTCCCTCACTTACAAAGGATGAGGGACTCGGGTAGCACTTACACCTAGAACCATGGGAGCCTACTGTGCCAGCAGAAAAAGTCTAAATGTGAGAGGTGGAGATCTCGGCAAGGTTTCATTTTAAGGAACAGCATGTAAGAGATTCCCAAGACATGGGGAGGATGAAGATACCCATGCATTTGACAAAGCCACAGGCTGTTTGATTTCTTTGAGCCTGAGGGCCTGATCTATGAAAATGAAGCCAATACAGAGATTTTAGGGGAAAAAATTGCTATTTTTGGAAAACCATTTACAAGGCTGCCCTTTCATCTTGTGTTTTCTTTTGTTGTTAATGCAGCCACTGAGCTAACAGAACAGATCAAAAGAAACATCAGAGAACAAATTAATCGAGCTGTTGTGCCAACTTGGAGTGCTTACACCTACAGCATAATTACGCTTGAAGCTGGGGAAGGCCTGGAATGCTGGCAGCAACAGCTCTGTTTGCCAAAGGAAAACAGTGCTGAGCACACCATCCGCTCCTAGCCACCCTTAAGGATGACACTTTCTTAACAGCTGCTCTTATTTATACATTGTTTGGCATGGGGGTTTTTTTCCCCTTTCCTTCTTTTAAGTTCTTCTGCATCCCACTGTGAATCACAGTATTGATCAAATCACTTTCCTCAAGTCCCAGCCAGTGTTAGAACAGGACAAAGTCCTGATGCATGACTAACTGTGGAAGAATTAGACCAGTTCAGCCACAATGGCTAGAAAATGAAATAATGAGCAGCAAGTAGCATGAGAGAAACTACATTCAAGAGATATAAACAAGAGATAAAACCTTCAAATATTTTACCTGTGGAAAGTCTATATTCTACACTGTTTGCTGATTCAATACTTACCCGTTAGCTGCAGGAAATTTTAAGGATATGCAACACTTACTATAAGAATATTAAATAAATGCCAGAGATAGCATTGTCTCTGCTGCCAAATAAATTCCCTATCCCAATGCTGATATGACTGACAATTACAGTTTAAGACCAGGTCATGTTTATTTCAGAGTTATTAAAAGCAAAACTGGCAATAGGAAAGAGGAAATCTGAAGCCATCTTTTTCCATTTTGCAATTAATAGAGAAAGACAGGGCAGAGACTAAAATCCCACAAGTCCCTGCAAAGCCATTTCCCCAGGACTGCCAGAGTCCTCTTTCGTGCGCTTGCTGGATCGAGCATTAGCGAGGTTGCTGCCGCGGAGCCAAGACCTGAGTCCAGGGCTCCAAAGGGTGCTGGGGCCCAGGCGCTGAGATCACAGGATGGCACTCATCATGCTGCTGTCGCTTGCTCAGATGTGTCCGATTCAGTGGACAACATCCTACTTCCAAACTATCTTTTCTTTGTTTAATTGTAACAGGAAGAAGAGCGGCTCAGAGACAAAGGTTGGCCACAGAGTCATTTCTCTGAAGGAGTGTGGAGCTGGCAGGCAGTCCCAAACTTCGGCTGCATCATTTCATCTGCCTGAACTCCCAAACCACTTGTGGCTCAAGTCAGTCCCAGAAAGTGCAATAGCCCCCTCTGTGTAAGAGGGCTCTCTCACATGACCACCTCTGATTTACAGAAAACGATGGGAAAAAAAGGAGCTATTGAGGTCACATGCTTTACTGGGAAAACAGTTTATTTCCAAGATCATGAAGAGTCAGAAAAAACGCCTCCAACCCACCACTCCACTGTTATGCATTTAGCTTCGCAATATCTCTACAAATTTGTGCACCTTGGCAAACTTGCAGCTTGCCTTTGTTCTGTGCCTAGGCAAGCTTGGCAAATACCTGTTTTAGGATGAGCACAGCTGCTACACCTTCATGCATCCCTACTAGACCTTAGCAGAGGGAGACATGGCTAACAATCTAGAAATGTTGGAGTTGGGCTCAACATGTAAAAAGGAAGAAGCAGAGTAAAACCGAACATTTCCAAATGATAATAAATCAAGATGGACAAGCCAAGTTTTATGAAGCACGAAGTGGGGAGTCAGAAGGGCTGGGGATGCGCTTGTAGCAGGAACCCTGCCTGCAAGAAGGGTACAACAATAACAGAAACTGTAGCCCAATTTCCAGCTAACTGGAAGCTATTTCAGAATGGAATTGTCCTGGTAGGGAAGAGGGAGAAGATTGAAATATTGATGTCTTGAGGAGCAGATGGTTCTTATTTTCTATGGGATTCCATAAATTATAAACAAACATCTTATGTTTTTTTTTTTGTTTTTTTTTTTTAAATCAGCAGCCTTCTCAGCAGCCAGTGCAGGGGGGGGGAAGCTATTAGCAGCTGTAGCACTCTTCAAATACTTTACAAGCTTGCAAAGAAGTCCCAAAGAATTTAAGTCAGCAGGCAAGATGCTTCCCCCTCTGCATTCATTTTTATTCTCTTCCAGAGTCTGGCTGGGCAATAGAAAGTATTGCCACTGCATGGCAAAACTTCGCCTTGAACACTGATCCTCAGCCTACAACTTTACACTAGTACTACAAAGTTTGGCATTTAACAAGACACATCAAAGCACTGGCACACAAGTTCAGCACAGTATTCTACTTTCAACATGACACTGCGTGCTCCTTCCCAAGAGAAAGAATGTTTCTCAAGGACAAAATACAAAGCATCTTTTCCCTTTACAATGTCGAGAGCTACCATCTAGAAGCAGGGCTTTTATTTCGCACCAGGCTATACACATCACACCACAACATTCTATACAATGTGAAGGAAGGAGATGAAACAGAAACACCAGATACATTCTTTGTAGGAATGACACAGTAAGAAAGCTTTTTGTAATGTGATGGGCTACTGGTGGCTTTTCCCTAGCTCCTCTGACTTCCCAGGGACTGGGAGGTAAATGGCCCCATACAGGTTGCCCAGAGAAGCTGTGGATGCCCCATCATTGGAAGTGTTCAAAGTGGAACTGGATGGAGCTTTGAGCAACCTGATCTATTGAAAGATGTCCCTGCCCATGGCAGCAGGGGTGGACTAGATGACCTTTAAAGCTCCCTTCCAACCCAAACCATTCTGTGATTCTATGATTTCAATTCCTCACATCTCTGCTGCTATGGTATCAGTACATGTGCTCCTTTTGTGGGTCCTTTAAGCAACAGAACTCCACAGAGACCTCTATTGCCAGATATGTAACTTCCAGAATTGCAGAACAGAAAGGGCTGGGACTGGGAGAAACTTTTTCTGAATTCATTTCAATGGCTACCTGTGAAAGCAGAAGTGTTTCTGAAAACAGAATCCCTGTTGTCCCTAAAAAAGTCAGTCCCTTAAAGCAGAACCCAATCTTGTTTTGCTGAGAAGTCAAACAATGAATTTCACATATGCATAGATACAGCCTAAGCTAAAAATCACCGTACAAAGAAACATTAATGAATATCTACCCCCTATCTTTGTCCCAGGCTGCCACAAACATAGCTTGCTGCACAGCTTCAGAAATATCAGGATACCACTCTGGGTTAAAAATAGCCTTTCTAGTCAAGTTAGTTTTAGCCCTCAAAAAGTCATTCCTTAATCAGCTGACCACAAGCATCAAATCTGCTTGTGCCTGCATAAGGAAGTCTCTTCCAGTGCAAGAGCTAGCTTATACCATAGAATACATGTAAAACTATGGTCTAATTTCCACAAAGGGAAGGAGGAAATAAATAAATAGATAAATAAATGAAATTAGCAATATTGCTCATATTCTTGACCCAGAAGCAGCTTTCACCTGAGATATAGGATGAATTTGCTGTTGCAAATGGCTAGAACCTACATCTACTTCTCCCGGCTCGCAACACAGTGGTGAGCAACAGACCAGGGCCCTAACGACCAGAAAGTATTGCAGCACTTTAACTCACACTAGTGTCAATAACTTGGAGAATTCAGACCCAATTCATTAGCAAGTTCTAATGTAAAGGTATAAAGACAACATCCCTGTAGAAACTTGTTGGTAAAAGAATGAGGAGACTGGATACAGAATTCTTCTAGGAAGACTGTGTATTCCCATGAGAATACTCACAAAAGAGCCCCATTTATGCATGGGCTTACTGACAGCAAGAATACACAAACTAGACAGAGCAGAACAGCTCTGCATGCTTTCAGTCAACTTTCTCAAAAGGCTAAGCGTTTTACAGTTTCCAATACCACAAGACAATCAAGTAATCCAAGGCCTGCAACATACAGCTACCTTTGGAAGATCCTAGAGCTTATGGTATCTCTGGTTGGTATAGACTTAAAAGGAAGTTCTGGTACCCTTTCCAACTTACCATTGCTGATTTCAGGCAGATCAAATTTAGTGAAGTCCCACCACTGAAGCCGGTAGGTGGTGTTCGCAATGTTGCTGGCCACGGCTGACTGTCCATCCCCAATCACAGCACCTACAGAAAAGGGGTAAATAATTAGCAACTTAACCTCCAGAAGATTATCCAGAAAAGAGCTGGGGAGACAAAAACCAAGAAAACCTTTCAAAATCCGATACACAAAACTCTAGATTCTTAAAGAAACCTTATTTACAGAAATGACAACACCTCCTAAATAAGCCACAGAGCACAGGAAATTAATAGGCAAGCACCTCCCTGCAACACATTTCTGAAAGAAAAGAAAGTTGATGAGAGATAAGACTTGCCCAGACTCACAAGGCAGAAATCCTAATCAATTCATTTGGTGGAAACGCATTCTACTTATTGGTACTAGTGAAGCTCTATTTTCACAGACCCAAAATTTTCTAGTACAGCTATGAAGGCAGACCAGAATACATGCTAAGGAAAAGTGCTGCCCTAGCAAATCACACACATTTGTGGACATAATTCCTGATACTACTGTAAACTCCACTCAGAAGATACAGGTTGCCTACAGTATTTGCCACATAGTAAAGACTGTAACAAAATATTAGCATGGAGGACCTACAAGCTGGCCCTTCAAGCAGGCAGGGGGCTGCCCTGACTCCATGCCCCTTTGCTAACCACCCAAAGACTTGGGCAACAGTCCGAAGCAGAAGGCTAAGCAGAATACTTGAGAAACTAGCACAAAGAACATAATTTTCCAGGCAGAAAGGAACTGCCATGGGTAACTCAAGTTGGCATACATTGGAGAAAGCTCAGAGGCATTAAATGCAATCCCTAGGGAGACAAGTAGAGAGAAGAAACAGTTCTCCCATAATAGTACTAGAGTAAAAAAATCTCATTATTTTGCAGTCTCTAAGGCCTTCATATACATGCAGCCCTTGCACTTACACACACATGCTGGCCCCCAGAGAAACTCAAGGTAATAGAATTTGATAAGGGAGAGCAAAACGAGATCATCCCCAAGCACAAATGAGGAAAAGCACAGCCTCCAGGGTCTATGCAGTCTGGATTTCAGCATCTCCACACTGTCTCTGGTGGGAAGCACACAGAAAAGTCAGTGGCTTCACCCTCCCACAAGGGCTGGCTCAGGACTGCTGCCACAGCAGCAACAGTGGAAGAGACATCACTTACACAATTCTGTATCCAGTACACAGCAGGCCAGCCGCATGTGCAGAGAGCTAAAAGCTTGCTAGCTGCTAATAAATGAAAGTGTTGTGGTGGAAGATGAAGAGACTAGGGTGGCTGGATTTTTACTTTTCTTATCAAATCCCAGCAGAACACTCAGGCTTGTAAAAAAAATGACCTGAAAACACATATACACACTAACAGGGTTTACGTTTTCTCTGTAAAGAACAAGGTGGGCAGGGCAAAGTAAGGAAGTAAATTCTAGATCAGTGCTGATAAAAAGAAAGACACCAAGAAGGCTACTACTAGTCCTCTTTTCATTGACAAGCTGTCTTGAGTCCTGATTTTTGGTTCTGGAGAAAGCTCAGAAATATGCCAAGAGCAAGACTTCTGAGCAGACAGCTTTACACCGTGTACTCAGCTGTGCCAGGCCTCCAGCAATCGACAAACCTCCACCGTGCGTCTGCTCAGTCTCTATCTGCCTCTGTCAGATGCACACATACACTTGGGAGAGCAGAATTAAGAACATTTCCATTGCTTTTACATATGCCCAAGGCCTTGTTCTTCATATCCCCCAAAACAAAGGACTCCTCTGAACAAAAGATACACACTGGAGAAAGCAGATTCAATGCATTAATGAAATTACATTTTGCAACTAGAAGTGGAAGAAGGACAATTAAATTTTATGTTGTTTCAGCTTTAAAAGTCTCCTCATTGCAAGCCTGGGTTTGGTACGCAAGGGCAGCTCTTCTACTGTCTTGCCTCCAGCCACCAGGTGGAAAAGAAAAAACTAGTTTCTGTACATATTTCAAGCAGTGGGACTTGCTGCAGGGGAACAGTATGTAACAACACTGACTAGGTAGCAACTGCCTTATAGGACTAAGTCAGACAAGGAAAACACCCTGCAAAGACAGGCAACTGAAGTACTTACTCAGGGCACAGAATTCCAGAATACTGATCTTATTACAAATGAACATTACGAAGTTTTGCAATGAGAACAACCTTTGTAGGTATAGCAAGTAATATATAAACTGGAGAATAACATACCCTAGGAGAGTAATCATGCGCTCCGTCTGCATCACAGAAGCCTAGCAACTTCACTAACTGCTCCACAAACAGCAAGTTCATCTGGCTTATACAACTGTTGCACTTAATGCTACAAGTACCATAAAAAGGCTGTTGGCAAATGCTTTTGAGTTTTCTTCTGTAACAATTCTGGTCTTCTCATCCCTTTCCCTGGAACCTTTGGGTTAGTTATGGTGTTCGTTTAAACCTTGCATCCCCTTCACCTCCAAAGGCAGTCTCATCCTACACGGAAAAGCTAATGATGATAAAAAGCAGTACTTCCCCATCTACAGGACAGTCCTGCACAAATTTCAGAGCCAGCAAAAGCTATCAACTAGTGCTAATGTTTCAGGTAACAGACATCTTTATCAAAAAGATTAGGACACAGGGAACAAAGTTCACAGAGTGAAAGATGCATGTTCAGAAGCATTTGGTCCATTTCTCAAAGTCTCTAAATCAGTGTGCCTAACATTAATGGCAAATCCATGATCTACATATTTTTATTAAGTAATTACCTCTACTTATCTAATTATGTAATTGAGAAGTGTAATTATTAAATTATATCTAGCTACATATACAAATGTTATTCCACTTTGTTATCACAAGCCCTGCCAGAAGCCTCCCACATGCACGCATGTACTGTCCTACAGTAAAGATGATTAAAAGCATGCAAACATTTCAGACATTCAATTTAGGGAGAAAAATACCCCCCAGTACACAACTATGCTATCCTAACCTTTGTTGTTTGCTTTTTCCATTGGTTGATAGAGAAGATTTGAGACCACGCGTGGAAAACTTAAAAGTTAAAATCCTCACTACAGAGCTTTTGCTCACTGTGAAGTGTGAGAACTCATTCTCAAGCTGGCTTTGCCCAGTCAGGGTTTCAGCCTGGATATGAGCAGAAGAAGATGCAGTTACCTCTTAAATTCTAGTATAACCTGGAGGCAAACAACACACTTCAGCATCTTAAATGTGGGCAGCAGCAGATCGGCTCTTACAAGCAGCGGTTCTCACCAAGCACTTGACAGTCTGTCCTGATTTCTGGGTCTTCCACTGTTTGATGGGATCACAAGTGACTGCAGTGGAGACCCGAGGGTCTGGGGCTTGTCATCCCCACAAACAGAATGACCTTTTACTGCAGAGATGATGTAGATTTCAAAATGCTGAAATCCAAAGTGAAGGCCAATTGAAATGCAGTGAACGTAGGTTTGATTGGCAGCTTTCCTGCGTCTGTCTATCACTGCGTAATAAACACTGGGTGATGGCAGAAATGAAGATAAATGCTTTCAGCAGCCCCCCCTACTCCCCCCCCCCCCCCCCCAATCTCCATCCACCCCCACTCAACACATGACAAGAGAGTTTAAAGAGTGGGGGGAAAAAAGTCTTAACAAAGACTTGGAAAAAAAAAAATCCTTAAATCTTTTCTTATAGGCCACCTACACGTGACATATTTATCCGTCAGTCTCAATCCCCTCAGAGGGTCCAACTCATCTTGGCATGTGGAGAAACGAACCTTTGCCAGTTAGCTATTGCTCATTTATGAATCAAGCCATGCAAGCCAGTGTCTGAGTTTAGACTGGAAGGGGAAAAAAGCGGTGCAAAACCACTTTCCATGGCACTCCAGCACTCCCTCAGTGAAGAGCAGGATACTTCCAGACTACTACTACCAGAGTCTCAGAGGAAGTGCCAATACCCTAGAGCTACACAGGCTCTGGGGTACAAGTTTCAAGAAAATGGAACATTCACATATTATGGGAATTTCCTTCCCATGTATTTAACAGAAACCAGAGCTCAATTTTCTTTCTAGACTAGATCCTTCACTCTTAAGTTTTTACTGTGAGGGCACCTGCCAGACACTAAGAGAAAGATTTCTTCAGATGCTTACAGATAAGCTTGAAGAAGCTGGAGAAGCCCCCAAGCTAATTTGTGACTCAATCTGAGACAGTTATTAGGCCCTGGTATAAAATTCCCCCTAGATTAGTACTTGCATGAATGCCTTGGAAAAGTAGTTACCTCTTTATAAGCCTGTTTGTAACTATAGCTAATGATACTGAGGTCATCCTACACTTGCAGAAAGGATCTATCACAGCTGATGAGTTTTACATTCACTAGTTCTAGATTTACTATAATCCAGAGGCTCCAGGAAGCCCAAAACACAGGACAGATCTATTTGATAAACCAAGGATAAAGCTCTTTGCTGCAAGAATACACCAGATTTTCTCTCAACCAGTTCTGAAGCAATTTGAATTCAGCTGAAATGTGATTACTGATCTCTGAAGTCTAGTGGAGATGTAACAGGTTCTTGCACATCTCCGACCCTAAAGTATTTTATGGGGCATTCTGGTTTTGGGGACTACCTTTGATCACAGTAAATATATTAAATCCTGAATATGAATTTGACAAGTCCCAGCAAATCTCTGTTCCAGGCTATCACGAAGACGCTGCCTTTGAAGTGGCCAAGCTAACTAACTAAAAGTGGCCTAATGCTGTAGAAACAGTATGCCTAGCAACCTGGTATTTTCAAGGATTTATTTTGTTTGTTTTTCAATGTACCAGCAAGCTGTAAAGAAATAGGAAGTGGGCAAAACGATTTTCATGAATGGACGCACAAAATGTTACTAGTGGTAGTTCGGCATATGCTAAGCATTGAAGGGATCTCAGCTTTGATGTTAACTGAGAAAGTCTCAACGTGGTGTATGCCCTCTGAAGGCTGAAACTTTCAAAAAGCTATTATTTTTCCTTTACCCCAGCTGTACAAAATAAGAAGAAATGCACTTTCCCATTCATGCTCATTCCTATTTCAAAATTTCCTTTTAAAAGGGGGAATGCTTAGGATGCCGAGTTCCACAGTCCCATCAGCTATGGGAATTTGAGGAGGCCTCAGCTGCAGGTAGCGAAGATGACTGCCCTAATAGGAGCTCAGTCAAGTGCCCAAGGGCTTCACTCACACAGTGAATAATGCATCACATAAGAAGGGAATTTTCCAGCCACAAGCTTCAGACTTTAGAAGGAAATCAGTTTATTTGCAAGAAACACAAACAATAAACGAACAGACGCCCTGCCCAAAGACTCCATCCCCAATACAGTCATGACAGCTCCTTGACATCTTACCTTCCTGACCTTAGAGATCTTCCTTTGTCTGATCATATAACAATTAATACAGAAATGCATCTGGGAAGCATTCATCTTTGATGGTAGGTCCAGTTTTCCCTCAGGGAAAATAGAACACGTTAAAGTCCTTTTCAAATGCATTCCCCTCTTATCTGAATTGTTTGCACTTCACCAAGCAAGCTGGTAATTCTTCTCCTTAAGAAAGAGAATTCCCGCTCCTCTGATGTTGTTCACCCCATAGAGATACCCCTGCTCATGTCACTCTGCTACACATGGAAGTTGGAAAATCAGATATGAAACAGCATGGTGAGTTTCCAGAACCAGCAAGAGCTGAGCCAGCAATATTCACACAGAACCTCTCAGATGAGGAAAACCTGTACTCTCCTCAGTGACAAATGAGGTATCTTATCATAGCCTTTGCATATACACACTGGAGCAAGCAAATGTCACCATTTAGGAAGTCCTCATCCTACTCAGGGTGACCAATAAGGAACAAGCAGTTTCATTTTCTTGGTGTAGGAAACCATCCTATCTCAACTATCTCAACCCTTTCAGGTGCTGTTAGTGATGGATTGTGGTCTAAGTCTCCAAATTGCCAAGAACTTTCTGCAACCATCCAATATCAGATACGCACTGTTGAACAGAACCCCCCCCCCCCCCACCAAATAAATTGGAAGGAATTCCTTCTTTCTACCTCCTAAACCACTACCAATCATCACTTTAAGTACAGCCTTGGCACAATGAAAGTCTGACACGATTTAAAACAATTTATGCACTCTTATCTGTAAGATTCATAAATCTCTCATGCCATCAAAAAAAAAAAAAAAGGTAAAAAGAAATACCATCTGAACCATGGGCATACCCGAGTGGTCTTTCTTACACCTCACCTCAGTGAGGAGTGGAGAGCAACATAACTGCTGGAAAGAAGGGATGAATGAGACAAGTGAGTGCTGACTTTGGCAACTGAAGACAAATTAATAGTTGTATCTTGTTACTGAAATGTTAATTATTTAGCTTGTGCTTCAGCAGATACTTCGTTTGCGTAGTTTAAAAGTTTGTTCTTGCAGGGCAGTAAGTACAGTTCACCGGAGAACCAAAGCCTCAAATCCTGCTTACAAAAGAAGCAGAGCTGCAAGTCTTAGAGGTGTTCTTACATTTGTACAACTCAAATGAAGCCAGTAAGTGCAATTTTCTTCTTTATAAGAAAAGCTTTACGAACAAAGACTGTTTAGGCTCAGCTGTTTGTTTTCTCATTTGTCATTTAGTATGCTTTTAGCTGCAGTGGATGGGAAGTTCCGTGGGAAGGCTCCACTATATTGATTGCTTTACACTATGTAACGGCACGCATGCATACACATTTTAAAACAGCAAAACCCCATTTGTTTAGGGACCACTGTGAGACTCCTAGAATTCTGATGCTGGGTGCAATACTGAAATGGTGTGTAAAGAGATGGAGGTGCTCCATGAAGCACGCAGGTGGAAATAAATGTTATCAGGCTAGAGAGTCAAGAGAAATCTTCATGCAAATAGAGATGCTGTATCATTAAAAGAGCTTGACAGGAAAAGGTTATGGAAACAGAAAGAAACACCTGTTACCATTGGCGGAAACAACTCAGAAGTTGTTTGAGAAGTGGGTGGGGAAACAAGCTTTTCTCATCTGGGCCCCTTGCTGGGAAGGGGAGTCAAGGCTGGAGTCCTCCAATTAGCTAACTGCTGGAGCTGTTAGAGCAAGTTTCTACAGATATTGTTTGAGATCATTTCTTTATTTCCATGTGATAGCAGCATGTGTTAAAAGCGTGCCTTGTACTACCATATGACTGAAGCAGTAAAACATGGTTCCTACAGGATAGCCTTTTAGGGAAAACATTCAAGCACTAAAAATACATTCTGATCTGCATTTTACTTAACTAATGTTTTGTTTCAATCTTTTCTGCATATTTTCAGCCTTTTAGATGATTTTGTCTGTATACATAAAGAAGCCCTAACAAAAAATGAGTAAAGGGTTGGAGAAAGGGTTTTATGCTTTCTTCCTAATTTATGTTATTCCATACACCATGAAATCCTCTGATACTTACAGAATCAGCTATGAGAGGCATCAGCTATTGCCCTGGCATGGGAGTCAGAAACCTATTTATTGGAAAATGCTGGGGAAATAAAGACGACTTTACCTTGTCAGTGTGAAGATAAACAATAATCTGGGTTACAGTAATTTCTCCATCTGGAGGTCCGTATCAATCTACTAAAAAATCAGTACGACAATACAACCAAAATCAGCTCCCAAGCAACTGATGCTACAAGAGAAAAGTGTTTTTCAGAATTAAACTGGGGGTGGGGGGAAGTGAATGAGGCTAGGTCACACTGCTAGATGAAAAGGCAGAAGAGAGCTGAACTTTGCAGTCTCTACAGAAACATGTACTCTCTTCCTTCACCTCTGTTTGAACCCCCACACAAGGGCATGTTCACAGCCCTTCTCCTTTCTAAGCTTCCAGGAACAGTAGGTGACTCTCCAAATCAAAATGCCACATCTCTCCTGCCAGAGTTTAAGTTTCCCGAAATCCCTGTGAAGGTGAACTAGGAAGGTCTCAACAGCTAATCTGTGCTGTGTGTCGCTCGGGCTCCTCCCTCTGCCAACTCTGCCCCTTGCAATGCCTCCGCTCTTTCCCGTCACTAAGTCCTTTGCATCATTACCAAGCCCTTCATTAAATGCTGTTGGAAGACTGTTTTTTAACCTTCACGTCTGTGTTTATTCTCTGCACAAAAACAGAGTGAAATTCTGTGCCTGGCAGGCATTTCCTTTTGTAAAACTCCTTCTTCTTTCCCTTTCTGACTTTTCAGAGCATGAAATGTGCCTGCTAATCCTAATTGCCTGGGATGGAGAGTCTTGCAGAGACTAGACAAAGGGGGCAGCCTTCCACCAAGGAGCTGTTAGCAGGCACCAGACTCTAAACTCTCCAGTCGCCAGAGCTCCCATCCCACTTTACCTCATTTTTGAAGAGCACAAGGACAAATTCCCCAAGTAGCTATACCAGGAACAGGGACTTGCCTTTCCAGACTTCCTCTCTCCTGCTTAAATGGCCCTCCCTGCACAAGAGCCCATCCGAGCTCACTGCGAGACTTGATTCAGGCTGGGCAAAGTCTTCAAATATTGCTGTGGTATGTCAAAGCAAAAGAGCTAAGCATCTGACTTTTAGGGGTCATTTTCCTCTCTGCATCCTCTTACCAAAGGATCCTCTTACCAAACCTCTTACTCATCTCTTATCAAAGAAAAACTTTGCAAGGTCCCACTGGCATGTCCACAGCTGGCCTTCCTGCTAGCAGTGCCTTGGCCAGTAACACAGGCGCTGAGAAACTGAATTGTTATGGTATTAAGACATCTTTGCCTCCAACAATCATTAAAGAAGTTAACTTTCTGGTCTAGCAGAATTTGTCTGGATTCAGAGGAATGCTTCCACTGCGGCAACAAAAAACTCCTTCACAGGGTTGCTGTCATTGCCTAACCAGAACGTCTTTACCACCCAAGGCTAATGCTTGTGTCCTCCACAGTTGTCACACCACCCACGCTGTCTACTAGGTCTACTGCAGTTCACTCGTCTAACATAGATGCTAACGCAGTATCAGACTAATCGAGCCTTGCCAAAACTGCTGTACATAGTTTTAGATAATTCAGAGCTCCTGCAATTTCTTGAGATTTTCTTGTAGGGACTGTTTGGCAAGACACTTGCCAACTTCAGCCCATATTCCATACAGGTTATACTTTATCACCAACTCCATAGCTCATAAATTAGTGTGGCCACAGTTTCAGTTCACACCAAATAATTCCTCTCCTGAGCAGAGGCTCAAATAGTTTTGTAACAGCACTCCCATCTAACCAATATGGCTATGCCAACAGACAGATGCAGAATAGATGCAAAAATAACGAGTGAAACTGCTTTTACACAGAAGAGCCTTTTTCATTGTGAGTGTGCGTTTTAACTACATGAAATCCTATTAATCCAAACAAATCAGCAAGCCAACTGCCTGCTACCGCCTCTGCAGCTCTTACTGCAAGAATGTGTGCTTAGCACAACTTTAAATGTGCGTGTCTTATGCCAAAACACTCATCTGCAGTGGGGAAAAAAAACCCACCCAGCAGTATCTTTGTAGAGCACATGCATGCCTTATCAACCACCACATTGCAATAATACAAACTTTCACTAATCCAAGAGGCGGTATGTTCCCTAGAAGGGTTTGAATTCCTGAGATTTAACTGTGTATCAGTACAACACCAAGCTTCCACACTGGAGCCACTTTACATTGTGGAAATAGCAGTACGCAATATTAATAAAAGCTCCAAGCACAGAAACACATTCAAAGCCTTGTACTTCCCAGTGAATGGAAGACTTGAAAAAATTCCTACTATCCTTAAACACAAGCCCTGTGCATGCAAACTCGCAATGTAAATGCTGTGTCAGCTTAGTGACACAGAGTGAGCTACCACCACAATACAGAGCACTAAGCTCAACACGTTCAATGGTTGATTACATTTCACAGTCATAATATCCTGTGAGCAGGATAGGTCTGTTGAGGAAATACTTGTCTGTTCTGAATCTGTGCTTGTCTAGGGAGGTTAAGATGAAGTCACATGCTCTCAGGGAAAAATACACCTCCATTAAGAAGAATGTAGGTCCTGACAACTTAAACAAACTCCATACAATAAACTAACAAAGTGTCCTAGGGCAAATGAAGAGCTGACAGGTGGCATTCATGAAATGCATTTTAAGGGTGCACTGTACTCAAGAGCCTCTTCTCAGGCCGGCAGGTCCTGCACAGTCATTGTGTCTGCAAAGAAAACAGGCACTGACCTTGCATAGGGAATACAAAGCTGAAAAGACATTGTTAAAGGGAACAATTTATGTTGTATCCCCAATCTGATGAGCAAAAGAGGAGAAGGCAGGACAGGAACTGGGAAGTAAGCAGCTGGGCTTGCTGTTTTCTGGGTAAAGCGGTGAACAGGGAGACAACCAAAAAAAAGCAGAAAATGAGCAAGCTGGGAAAACACAAAATCTAACAATAGTTTAACTAATGGGAAGGCAGTTTAAATTTAAAGCATGATGAGATGGGAAGGAGGAAGCCCAGCCTGGAAGAATACAATGGAGAGACCACATTATTCCAACTGGAAAAGCACAAAGAAACCTACAGCAAATAAAGTACTTGGCTCTCACAATGTTTTGAATACTTTCTGATGGAGGAAGTTTTGAGGGCGGTTTGGCATGATCTAGACGACAGCAATGGAAACAAGACTCTTTGCTTATCGCCACTAGCTTTAATACACAAAGCCTGTTCTAGCCCCTCAGCGAATCTGCAGGGATCTCTGCATGGAGCCAATGCAGAGATTCAGGCTCAAAAGGTGACCCAGGTCCCAGAGTACGTGGAGCAGGACTGATGAAGCATGCTAGTCCACACCCTCATGGACCACTGTGTAACAACGTGAAAGTAATGGTGTGACATTCAGAACAGTGACACAGCGTTAGAGCTCCCAGAGGGCAGCAGGACTCCACCAAGGAGTTCAGCCAAGCGCATAACCTTGCAGTGACTTCTGTAAATCAGTGCCACAGCTGAGTTCAACCCAGACAGGTCCACTGCAATTAGAAAAGTGACTACAAGATGAAAAGAGACTAACATTTTATCCCATTATTTTAAGGAGTATTAAAAATCAAACTGAAAGCCACACACAGAAAAACTAAGGTCTAAGCTCAAGGCAGCAGAAATACATCCTAGCTACTCAGCATGCAGGCCCTGCACTGAACAATGGATGGATACTTCAGATGGGTTTTATTTCTTTTTAGGGCCAACTTGACCTTAATCCAGCTTGAATTAGCTCATAATACTTCCAGAAGATACTTAGCAGACCTGTCCAAGAAGCTGCTATACAATATAACCACCACAGCTACTCCACACAACATTTATAAGTAAGAGTGGAGGGAAATTCAGACAATGAAAATAGGGCAATCACGATTTATTGGTTTGCGGTAAGATTTTAGATTATACATAATAGAGATCTGGAGCACGTCATACTTTACTGGAGGTAGGGGTCACAAACTGAAGAGAAACTGTGGTCAGAGGCTCCAAGATCTCATCATCACAGCAGCAGAGCCAGAGGTCCAGCTCCTACCAGATCAAAGAATCAGCAGTGGTACACCCTAGAACATGATGAGCACTCCAGGTCAGCCTCTCAGTCCTAGGAGTCAGTGTAAAATTACAGTCCCAAAGGACAATTTTATTAGGCCTCACAAGTCAGAGGACAACAGAAGTTAGGCAGTACCTCACTAAAATCACAGGAGTAGGGAGACCAACATCCAGTTACAGCTAGTTTCTTTTCAAGCAGAGAAGTTATGACAGGGCTTTGCCTTCAGCTTTCACCGTTTTCTTTGTCAACAGACATGCACGTATCTAGCGAACGAGGTGTCTTCTGTGGAACCTCAGCGGCCAAGCTGGGCCAGGAAAAGACAGAAGAAACACACTCCCCTCACAGCCCTTCTGTGCCTCCCACACAGACAACCCAGTCAAGACCTTAGTGACATGCTTTCTCACCTCACCTTTCTAGATCTTTGCAAATCTGTTCATTTTATGTGGCCTATAAGCTCTTTCTCTAAGCTTTGTTACTGACTCTGTCCCCATGACAACTTAATGTCTTCCAGTGTTTACCATCAGCCCTTCTCTTTCATTCCACCTTGCTATGATTTCCAGTCTATAAGCACTGTTAGTTATTTGTCTGCCCTCAGCCCTCTTTTTCCTGTGTCTTCATTCCCTTCCACTCTGTCAAAGCAGGTTTGGATTTCCTTCATGCTTTTCAGTGTCCTCATAATGGGGGTGCAGGGGTCTATACATGTGTGTGTTGGGTGTTTGCCTCCTTCCCTTAGTCATGCTCCCCACCAGATTTTGAGCCTCACCCACCCCTGATACCAGTTTCCATTCCGCCATCTACTGCGAGATAACTCTAATGAAAACTGCCACCAGAGCAATTTCCTCCACTACACAACTTTTCTCTTCTGCTGTGGCACCTCAGAGAAGACAGAGATCTGACTGGGTTGGTCTGTCATGAACCAAAAGACAGATCCTCAAACAACTTGTGTGTGCAGCACACCAGGAGACATCACATGGATGGGTGCATGCATGCCCACACCATGAATGCTAATACGAACAATTGTTTGAAAGAAGACAAAGTGTTTTTCCAGCTTAACTGAAACCCACGCCTGCAATCCCAGCTGCCTCATCACCACCTTTGACTCATTCCTCAAACCCTCCCCTCCTCCAACCTCCATTTCTCTCTGTGCAGAATCTCAGTTGCTTTTAATTAACAAAATGACATTACTTCCTCCATCCTTTCAACCTTCCCTTCCCCTTCTGCAATTCTTCCCATCATATACAGAAGCATGTTCCCAACCCTAGAAGGTTGGAAGCACTCCACCTGCCTCTATGATTTTATTGCCATCTTCCTATTTCATGCCAATTTCCATCCCTTGCCATTTGTCAGTACACATTTGTAGGCTCTTCTCTTTCCTCTCACAATACAAATATGCATTAACTTCTTGCATCTCTAAATTCCTCAGAGACTCAGGATCACAGTTTGGATGTCTAGGGCGAGAAGGAGAAATGCGTTCAACCCCCGTGTTCTTCTCATCTCTAGCTCTCAAACTGCACTATGTGAACTCCTGGCAGCCACGTTTGTTTTTCTGACAAGTCTAGTTTGTATCCTCTCCAGCCAACTTCCATCTCTCAGATACTACTGAAGCTGCTCTACTTCCAGTGACCCCCTTCCTGGTCAAAGCTCAGGACTAGTAGTCTAATTGTCATCATTATCTCATACTTAGCAAAGGTGGTAACATTTTTGATTCTTGGGTTACTCCTCCCTTGCCTTCTGTGAATGGATTCCACCGCTACCACTCTCACCGCCCCCAAAGATGCTGAGGAGACAAATGAACAATTATAAGCATCACCACAACTTCTTCCACACTGATGTCTGTGCTTGCTGCCAACTCTGAAGTTACCTAATGGGTCATAAACCACACCTACGTACTCCTTCCCACCCATTGCTGCAAAAACAGGTGGGTTGAAGCAGCTCGATACAGCTGAAATTGTACACAGTTTCAGGCAGCGCTTGAAGCAAGAGAAAGAGATGTGAACCTGGTTCCCAGATCAGCAGAAGCTGGGTTACCAGGGTATCAGCAGGACTTGAGAGCCCAGAGCAATTACATTCATAGAGGCTGGCTCACAGCTCCTGCTGATTTTGAACTCTAAGAAACATGATAACTCCTGCGTGCCAGGGCTGCTGGATTACAGCCCACACCAAGCTCAGCAGGAGAGTGTGTCAACCTACTGCTCAAGAAAGCAAAACACAGCTTCCTTTAGTAGCACTGACTTGCAGCTCCTGCTTAGTTCAAAACCAACTCTCTGAGCTCCTGCAGATGCTGGAGACCGTTCCCTCTTCTGCCTCACTCCAGAGGTAGTGGTATCCTAATTTTAAAAAAAACAGGGGGTGCCAGAGGGGTGACATATATGAAGCACACCTCTATCCTCGGTTCCCGTTTATATTTGTTAATATACAAAATCTCTTGCTGTCTGCATTTACTGTTGAGTTCCGAGGCAAGGAGTTAAAAAGCTGGTATGAGTTTATATAGTGCTCCCATCCTGACTAGGGCCTGTATTTGCTATTGTACAAATACTGTTTGGATCCTCTGCTTGGTTTTCATTAAGAATTTCTCTGTCTCATGCAGGACACCTACCACCTTCCACATGTTTAACACCTCAAAACCACCAACAAATGCAGCTTTTATGTTTTGGGAAAAGTCCACAGCCTAAATTTCTTTCCCTAAATTTATTTGCCAAGGGCATGTTCTAAAACAGCCTCTACACAGAGAGGCAGATTTCTCAGTGTGGCTCATGTTAAGGTAAACCACACAGGTAAGGTAAACCCATCTGGGATGAACAAATCCACAAGTCAAAAGTAATTCCAAAAAGGCAGGCAAGTTGTGACTAACCTTACGATACCTTCCCATACATCTTCCCCTCTAATCAAGGAAAGCCAGCAGGCCAGAAGCACAAAACCAACAGAGCAAGCTGAGGTAATGATACTATGTGGAGGGAAAACTATCTCTGCAGAATCTAATAGTTAGTAACAACCTTCGATTTGTATATATTAAGTGGTAGCAGACTGATGCATTAATGGTCAGTTATAAAAAAAACAACAGGGTAGCAAGCAGAAGGATCCAATGGTACAATCCTATCTACCTGGGAAAGGGAGTTGGAGATCAGTACACAGCATCCTTATCAGATCCCTTATACAACATACAACTATGTTGCCATAGCAAGAGCTTCTTCCATCTTTATGCCAGGGTGGCTATAAAAATGTCTATGGAGATATTCTATATTGGGTATAGCAAATCTGGCTCAGGGTTTGCTTTGTAGTGTTGGGGTTTTTTCCCCTCCATGTAAAACACGTAAGCAAAAATCATGACTATTCTCTTCAAAGATGACAGCCAAAAGTAGCAGGCCACTGAAGATTCCCACCCTTGCGCACGTGAGATCGCACGGGTCCCTGCCTCCCCTCTATGCTCTGGAGCGTGGGTAATTTTTTTATTATCCCCCTCCCCCCCCCCCCCCTTTAAAAAGGAGGCAGAAAGCTGTGGGAAAATACTTTTATGGCTAAGTGAGCTTTACCACCCACAAAGAGACAGGTCCCCAAGGGGCCCTCACCGCCCACAAAAAGATGAGCACTTCTGCAAAGCCTTACCCCTTCTGATATAATGATATCTAGAAATTCATCGCTTTAACAATGCACACAAAAGGAATCAGCCTGCACCCTTCACTTTTAAGAACATCATCATCTCTCTCCAATGCCTTTCTGAATCTCAAAGCCAGCTTTTGCTTTCCGGCCACCAATACAAAGAAAGGCTTATTGGAAGAGCCTGCATCAGCAAATACAATATACAAGACTTCTCAGACTCAGTACTAGCTTCGATCATGCAGCACAGGAACAGACTACAGCTTGCAACATGATGCAAATGGCTAGCAGGACCTCTCCTGCACTGGGACCACTGAAGACATCCCATCAAGACTCCTGTACGTATACCAGGAACTGTGGGACCAGTACTATGGTCATAAACTTCCCCTTGAGCCTAGGTAACAATCTTGCTAGTTTAAACACTCCATGTACTAGAAAAAACCCACCTGTGTCGTGGTTTAACCCCAGCCAGCAACTAAGCACCATGCAGCCGCTCCCCCAGTGGGATGGGGGAGAAAATTGGGAAAAAAGAAGTAAAACTCGTGGGTTGAGATAAGAATGGTTTAATAGAACAGAAAAGAAGAAACTAATAATGATAATGATAACACTAATAAAATGACAACAGTAGTAACAAAAGGATTGGAATGAACAAATGATGCGCAGGGCAATAGCTTACCACCCGCCGACCGACACCCCGCCAGTCCCCGAGCAGCGATTCCCCGCCCCCACTTCCCAGTTCCTATACTAAATGGGACATCCCATGGTATGGAATACACCGTTGGCCAGTTTGGGTCAGGTGCCTTGGTTGTGTCCTGTGCCAACTTCTTGTGCCCTGGCTGGCCATGAGAAGCTGAAAAATCCTTGACTATAGTCTAAACACTACTGAGCACCAACTGAAAACATCCGTGTTATCAACATTCTTCGCATGCTGAACTCAAAACATAGCACCGTACCAGCCACTAGGAAGACAGTTAACTCTATCCCAGCTGAAACCAGGACAACCTGTTTCAGCAATTAGCTACCATAGGGTGAGTGGTGAACTTTATGCAGCAGGACTTCAAGAAATAAACCCCTAACACCACCACTCAAATATCTGCTGTTTGTTTCCAGTCTAAATTGGTCTGACATCAGCTTCTGCATCTTTCTATGCCTTTTGTCTATTGAATTATAGGGTGCTCTATTAGAAATCTTTCCCCCACATAGATATATCTAGACAAACCAAGTAACGACGACTGCCTACTACTTCTTTGATTAGCTAAGTATATTAAGCTTATGTCATTCTATAGCTGAAGTTTTCCTCAGGTGATTCTTCCTTCAGCTACTTTGAGCCCTTCTGAAGTGCAGACACAAGAGTCACGCATGGATTTGCACACCATCTGGAATGGTGTTAATAAGACCATACAAAAAGATAACAGCAGTTTCATAATTCCTGATATTGCCTGGCTATATAAGGTCTTGGATCTAAGTCATCATGACAGGAATTCATGTTCCCTTGGTTCACATGCAATTCCGCAAAGACATTTGCCGAGTCACTACTTTGCTCAAAACAAGCCTTCACAAACTGCAAATGGGATACACATTACTTGTCCCAAGGTATCCAATCTCACTCTGGACTGTCATAATACTCACTTACTCACAAAATACCATTGCTTGGATCATCACTGGGAATGAAACTACTGCAGGAAAAATCTGCCCTCCAAGTAAACAGATTGAGACTGCCACTGTCACACTCCATATTTTACTATCTACAGACAAAAGTGGATTGACCCCAGACCCCAAACACCTGGTTCTTTGAAAGGCCAACAACAATAGACTGGTACCACTGAACTCTAGGCTCTTAAGAGTGCTTAACAGCTGGCTTGTTTGAAATGCATCTTGCCTCTAGCCCAGTGTCATTCCACAAAACTGCTTCCTTTAACGGTCCAAAATCTTCCCTATTGTGTCAGCCTAATTCAAGGCTTTGAGCACAACTGGTGGTTCGCATTTGAACCACCTTCCAAAAATGCATATGGAAGCCTATGTATCTGGGCTGGTAAAAATAACCCTGCAATTGCACCATCTTCTCTTCTGGGAAGCATGATGGTAAAAGTGTAATTAGCACTTCAAGGCTCCGTATTTGGGACCTCTTAACCCTTTAATAGGACTTTCTCATGGGGACGACAAAGTCATACACATTTCTCTAACAAACTTCTCTCATGGGGCAGCATAACCAAGGACAACATACCGCAAACATCTCCACAACTCCTGAAATGCAGCCAGTCACAGACAGTGTCTGGCACACTCGAGTAAATGCAGATCTTTCCAACTACTGCTAATCTCGGTGCAGTCACATTTCCAGATACTAGCCAAAAATCCCCTGACACCTCAGACCTCATCAAGCATATCCTGTAAATTGAAGTGGTCTGCACTCACTCTGACCAGAAAAGTCACGCTCATTCTAATCTCACTTGCAAATAAAGTTGTAAATTATGCTCATGACGTACAGTTGCTGATCCACTCCAACTCTTTCTATGGACAGTTATGCTACATAAGTAGGCGACTGAGGGTTTTCAGCTTTTGGTTCAGCTTACCAAAAGAATTGAAAACGTAAGACTCTGACAGAAAATAAGTATCCTCATGGAAAGCTAGTAACAAAGCATTTCCCAGTAACATCTGCTCTCTCAGACAAACCTTGAAAGAGCCAGAAGTCCTCTGCAGTAACAGCCATCGCAAGGTTTTACAATAGGCTTAGTGGACAATGCCAATACACGCAACCAGAAGCAGCTGTACCTACTGCTGAAATGGTGTTTAACACAGCTTCAGCTAAAACAAACTCCATTCTCACCTACACTGAAGCCAAACATCATGTCACTGATCCTGTGCGCTCATGTAATTCTGAGAATCACTGAAGATCGAGGGTGGAAAGGACCTATGGAGATGCTCTAAGTCCACCCCCCCTGCTCAGAGTATGATGAATTACAGCAGGCTACTGGGGACTATCGCCAGTCAAACTTGGGTATCTCCAAAGATGGAGACTCCACAACCTCCTTAGGCAACCTGTTCCAGCATTTGGCCACTCTAACAATAGATAAAAAGTTTTCTTAAGTTCAAATGGAATTTCAGTTTGCATACATTGCCTTTTGTCCTTTCACTGGGCACCATTGAGAAGAGCTTGGCTCTCTTGTCTTCATTCCCTCAGTGACTTACACATATTGACAAGATCCACCCCTGACCCCTCTCTTCTCCAGGCTGAACACTCCCAGCTCTCTCAGCCTCTCCCCTCAAGTCAGAGTCTCCAACCCCTTACTCATCTTTGTGGCCCTTCACCGCACTCTCTCCAGTATGTTCATGCCTTTCTTGCACTGGGGTCCCAGAACTGGACAAAGCACTTCAAACGTGGCCATACCAGGGCTGAAGAGAAGGACCACCTCCCACAATCTGCTGGCAATGCTGCTCTTAATTCAACCCAGTATACTGTTGGCCTCCTTTTCTGCAAGGGCACATTTTCTGGCTCATGTTCAACTTGTTGCCCACCAGGACCCCCAGGTCCTGTTTTGCAAAGTTGCTTTCCAGCCAGTAGGTCCCCTGCCTGCACTAGTGGATGGGGTCATTCCTCCCCGGGTGCAAGACTTGGCATTTCTCTTCATGAAACTTGGTGACATTTGTTGGCTCATTTCCCAGCCTGTGAAAGTCCCTCTGAATAGCAGCACAACTTTCTGGTTCATCACCTACTCCTCCCAGTTTTGCTGAGGATGCATTCTGACCCATCATCCAGCTGATGAATGAAGGTGTTAAACAGTATGTATTGGTCCCAAGCAGATCCCTGAACAGGCCTAAGTCTGCTTTCCTGAAGAGCTTTTCCCACAATGCTGTCCTGTAGATACTTCCTTATTTATCCGCATACGCTCAAAGTGGGCCCCTTTTACCTATTTTGAGGCATGAAACCAAAGGAACAAGGTATGATGAAAGATCCAGAAAACATCCAGTTGCAAGACATAAGGCCAATTCACTTACAAATAAAACTTCATTACAGTACTCGTGCGTGCACTTAGCTAACATGTTAGTTTGTGAGGCACAAGAAACAATAAATGCATCCAGGAGCTGCAAAACAGTTGCAAAAAGCTCTACTGCATCAAAACTGCTACATTATCTTCCTACATATAGGAAATCCAGATGTTAAGTTTTGTTTCTCATAATACCAAAACTCTATCTGCTGAGTCCTGTAGCCATGTTTTGAGTATGAAATGCGGAAAAGACACAGCACCAACTAGCAACAAGGAGTGTACCTACCATGAGTCTCCTTGTATCACATCTAGCACAGCTTCTGATCAAGTACCAGAGCTTCTTGCCTACTCCGTTAAATACAGGTTGTTGACAGGTTCGCAGTCTGTATTGGTCTCAGCCAGACCCAATACACTGTCCCATCAACACACAACACACCAAGAAGGGACACAGAGTAGGAAGGGGAAGAAATTAATAAACAGATTGCAGCACTGTGTTACATGGGAAGCATAAACGTTGAGGGGCATAACATAGGAGGAAGTCACATGAGTCTTTACTGAGTATCTGAGACCGATGTGGTCTGAGAAAGGGCTCCTGCAGCAGGCACACTCATTCATACTATAAAACCAAGTTCCATACTTCTGGCTAGCAGAATTAAATTTGCAACACTGCTGCAAAGGAAATGACGGTGGCAGTACTAGCTTCAACTTGCACAGGTAGAAACATGGAGAAAAAAATCCTATCTCACAAGGCTCATTTATCTTGAGCAGAGTTAAGCATGCACTGTCTGACTGGTCTCAAAATATCCATTAATACTTGCAGTCCACAATAAGTTTAACAAAAAACCAGCCAAAACACAACAAAAAAATCAAAAAGCCCAGAACAAAAAGCTGCAAAAGCAGAGAAAGGGTACACTCCCTCCTAAGAAAACTTGATTACCTGCTGCAGACAGTGGTAGGGTTTGTGTGCAGGAAGGAGGGAGGTGGAGAACAACTCCACCTTTTCAGTGACAAATGTAGACAATAAAGAAAGCAGGTGAGCAGCACTGATGAACAGTAAAGCTATATGCCACCTTGGCATTGCCACTCTGCCAAGCAACGTTTACTTCTGGACACAAGGCACACATGAAAGAACACCCTCCATACAAACCAACGAGCTGTTGCACTTCCTCCTCTGAGAGTTCCTGCTTTCTTAGTTTCTTTATACCACCTTTGCTGCTTTCATTTCATCCCTTCTGCTCAGAGCTTGTCTTCTAGACATCATCTTTTCTGCACTCAGCAATCAGGACAGGATACAACCTGCCTAATTTTAGGCATCTAAGGTATCCACAGCAGAAAGGTACTCTTCCAAAGCTCCCTATATAATCAGTAATGAATAGACTGGCAGCTCCACAGAAGATTTAGAGCACCTAAGTTCAGCTCACTTCAGGTGATGAATCAGAGCAGAAGCTTCTTTTTCTCTGCTAACTATACAGGAAGCTTAGCCTCCCAAGTCAGATGCCCCCAAAATTACAGTGTAAATACCCCCCATAGTGCATCTAGCTGTGGATTCTTATTTCCAGTTGACTCACATCCCTCCCAATTAACACATTCCCAGACTTAGCAGATTGAGATGAACTACAGCTTGAGCTGCAAAAGCATAGACGAAAGACAAGAACAAAAAGGACTGAGCAAGAGCAGGCTTTAAAGCGCTAATAGCACTGTTTGGACTCTTTAGTTCACCTTTACTGTGCAATATTTAAGAGACTTCTGGACCGTCTCCAGCTCTCAGGTGTGAAGAGGCATATAAAGACATTGATACACAAAATATTATTAAAAATTTATTTTAGAAGTTTTGGAGTCACTCAAGCCTTAAGAGTACTCTAGTCTCTGGAATCAAATAGGGGATAGAATCTTACAAGGGTTCTGATGCAAGTTCATTTCCTCTGCCCTTCAATCTCCAGCCATTTGCACTCTTAATGTCCCAACCAAAGAATTCAAAATGGATCTGTTCACAGCTGACAACAGAGAAGTGTCTGTGTCCACAGAGCACCTTTGCTGCTAAATGGAAGAAGCAAGTGAACAGAGGCATAGAGCAAGCGGGGCATTACAAGCAGACAGCCAAATTAACGTTCTTCCATTCCAGCACACAAAGTACCCTGCCGCTTTCTAGCTGTCTATGCTTTTTGTATGCAACAGTGTACAGCAGGAGTGGACATCAAAATGAGGATGAGTAACTGCATAGATTCTCACTGCAGAATTTGATATTTTGGATGGGAGGGAAAGGCTAATTGGAAACAACACAACGAACCTTTTCTATCACATAAATGTGTATGTTAATGGTTTTCTCTCAATATTACCTACCATCCACTTTCAGGAGACATCTAGCTAGACAGGAGAACTAAACCCCCTTTTAGCTCAGAGGAGCATTTATCTGCATCAAAACCAATGCCACCAGCTTGGGAACTTTTGTGGGGTCTTTGCACAGGACTAGTATTTCAGAAGAGATGGCCTGTGGGTCATTCAAACGATAATGACATCAACTACCTATCAGCCTTCATTGTGCCAAGGTACAATGATACAGGATGACGCAGATTACAGTACAAGAAAAGGGGTAGCTGGGCTGCCAATTAAAGCACAGAGAAGGAAAAACCAAACTCACTGGTGTCTTGCAATACAGTGAAAAATGACTGATGTACTATAAAGATAGACCTGCTAGGGAGAATGTAGCGTCTGTGGATCAGCTATCGGATCACTGTGTAGCCACAAGAAGTTATGTACTACCAGTCGGTTTCTAGGCTTTGTTTTTTAAGCATTAACTGATTTCTACCTCTAGGATAGGGATTTCATTTGAAGAATGTTTGCTAAGAAGTTCACCTTCTGACCACACGATGTGGTATAACCCTGTAGCCACAGCTATAGAATCTATGAAGTAGAATTCTAAGATAAATACTAAGATAAAGTTAACTCACAGTGTATAACTTCATTCTGCCTTCGTCCAATCCATCCATGACATCAAACTATCAGGAGATCTTATTTACAAGATACTCCACTATGATCGAACAGCAACATTTCTGCATGAAAGGCTGCACTTTCACAGAAATTATAAACAGTTCTCAAATCTGTGATGAAGGTACAGGTATCTACAGCTCTCAAGTCGCAGAAGAACCTGAGTCATATTTTAAGCCTCTTATGTCATTTAGTGTCCACTGACGTAGATCACAGAAAGACCACAGAGAATGAGGTTACTCAAAGGTTCACATCTTTCCATATTAAGCAGTACCCAACAGACTTATAACAGAAACACTGCATAGAAAGCCACACGGCTATGTTCATTGATTTTATTACTCTACAGATCTGTCTATTGTGAAAGGCAGGATTAGATCAGGACACTAATCGAAATTCATGCAGTTGTCTTCGATGAAAAGGCAGAAGCAAGCTAATAGCAAAAAGCCAGTGACGGACAGCTGAAAGTACAGACACAAATCAATGTCCAAGTCTCAGGCAACTGTACAGAAAGCCTAGCCAGAGAATACATACCTACTAATAGTGAGAAAAACAAGGGTACATCAGAGACAACTGGGACGTGTTTTCCCATCAACTTTTGCTGGCCTTCTGGAGCTCTCAAGTCATCTTCGTCCTACTCTACACAGTTGTGCGACACTGCAAGCACATTTGAAGGATGGGGGCATCTCAGAATTCACAGCTCACTGACACTGTATGTGACAGAACAGGATTAGGTCAAGAAGACTTGAGCCATGGAAGGCAATCACACCTGCAATGCCAGAGGAACTGGAGAACCTGCCTGCACTATGGTTTCCAAGGCAACCAAAGCAGCCTCTTATCATGATCACTTTCATCATTAAAGCAGAAGTGAAAGGTTACTGGGCTAATTGTAGTTGCAGCAGCAACCAATACTCTATCCAATTGTATGTATCACAGGCTCATCGACATCAATTTTAACTGGCTTTAGGTTAGAGCCATTCACTTGTATTTGAACATTAGCCCTAAACACAGCTAGAGTGATCAACAGATTGGGAACATGCACCAGGAGGCACCTTAGCTAGTGGGTCTGGTTTGAAAATTTGACTGATGAGAGGTCATGGCCCTAATTCTTATTAGAACTATCACATGCTCAAATAAATCTTCCTGTCACAGAAGGAGGACAACATTTATCCACCATCTCAGCTGATTTTCATTCTGATGCAACGTCAAATCCTCTAACAATTGTGTGTTAGCAGTTTCTGGCTGAAGTACAGAAATTCACTTGAAGACACGTGACCTAGAATTCTCCCAGGGAGCCAAGCTTTGAGGAACAGGATAACTTATGTGATTTTGGGAAAACAGCAGCTGAACGTTACATTCTGAAGTCCTAGATCCCAATTAAAGGCAGGCTATCAATTGATTCTTACCTTCACCTATAGCCTCAGCCCTACCCCAGTGTAACAAGGCCACAGACAGCTTTGGCAACCCCAGCAGAGATAGCCAAAGCTGCACCATTATTGCTCTTGTAGCAGGTAATATCCTGAATAGACATGGACTATGGAAAAATCTGTAGTATCAAGCTCGCTCTTTGAAGAAATGCAACTGTTCAGTCTCTGGTCTGAATCTACTACCCTGAAACAGCAATGAAACCGCTCAAAAACTGTAGATGTAGAGTGTTGTATCACTTGACCCTTAAGCCAGGCTGAGTCTGGATCTCCCTGTGAGGTGGAGGAATCAGAGCAACTGTGTTGGATTGCATTTAAACAGATAAAGTCTGGTGGCAAAGCCAGAACAGACAAACATGATCTGTGTTCATGCAAAGAAAAATATTTTGTTTGTTGAGATGCACATAACTGAATAAATACCTATTCAAGCAAATTGAGGTGAGACAGAAACAATTCACAAAGCTAGGTAACTCTATCATAAACCAGTAAACTTTCATCTGCAGGTCTTCTGCTGAGTAAGAGAAATGCCAACAAACTGGCATCTGTGTCAATTTTTAAAGCCTCCTTCAAAGTTCCTTGGCAAACACTGATTTTCTTCTTCCTCCGAGCTTCCACTGAACTGAAACTAAAGTCTTCTTTGTTCCACTATACCATTAGCATGTCTGACCATCCTGAAGTAGTCAATTACTATAAAGCCTAAAGGAAAAGTTCACATAGGCAAACAAGAGGTCATAAGCACTTCATTGCAATGAAGTGCATCTTTCTTTTTTAAATATTAAAATGTACATCTGTCTACTACCAGATGCCAAAAAATATCCATGACTTGGCCCTCAAATTACTTAGCAGTGTCCTGCTCACAGTGTGATTTAGGACAAAGAGAAGTTTATAAAAACAAACAAACCAAACCCAACAACCATACCAACCAACCAACAGCAAAAAAACCAAGCCCCCAAAACAACCAAAAAACTCCACAACCAAAACCAACAGTGGGCAGAAATACTCAGCTTAACGAAAAACAAAAAAGCAGGAGGAGGTGGTAAACACAATACTGGGCAGTGTGTTCCTTGGATCCCGAGCCAAGCATGTTAACACTGATGAACTTTGCAGCAGTACTAACTTCCATTACAAAAGATGTAACCTCATCCTATGGAACCGTTCTTTGGTATCTCCTGGGAAGCACAGGGAAAAAAAAGAAGAAAAAAAGAAAGGAAAAAAAGAAAGAAAAGAAAAACCCCACTCTGTTGGTATGAAAATGCCAGAGAGCCCAAGAGACTAGAAGAAATGGCCCCAAGAGGCAGTGTTCCACTTGTATTGCCACATGCAATCAGCCAGTCCTATTGAATGAGAAGCCAAAACGTATTTACCACTTTCATCATCACTTTAGCAAACAACCACTTCAACTAGCTTTCACTGTATGGATATTTCCTTGGAGACCACAACCCCATCACTACGGCAGTTCCCAAGGAGAGAGGAGTCCAGAGGGTAGCTTACAGCCCACACTACCAAGAGCCTTAGGAGAGCTGCCAAATGAACTCTCAGCTTTTTTGATAAGTCTTGAAATAAAAGGGGGATGTGGAAGACTGAAAAATATGCTAGTGTTATACCAGTATTTTAAAAGGTTGAAATAGGATGAGACATGTCAGTCTTGTCAGCCTGACATTGATTCCAGACAAAATAATGAAAAAGCTGATATAAGACTCAGTTAATACAGGATTAGAGGAGGACAGTGTAATTACTGCCAATCAACATAGACTTTACAGGAAAATATAACTTGTCAAACTACCAACACTTTTTGGTGTGATTACAAGTTTGAATGCTAAAGGTAACAGTGTTGATGTAATATATTTTCACATGGTGTTTTACTTCGTGCCAGAAAGCACAGTGATGCAGCGTATCGTATCAGCTGATAGGTCTAAACTGCACCAGTAGATAAGGAGGCAGGCAGAAAGGTGCTACTGGGACTCGTTGTTGTTCCAGTGCTACATGCAAATTAGGCTGCTGGCATGGAGATATCTCTGTCTGTCATGTTGACTAGTATCGCTTCGTTCTCCCCCTGAACTCCCACCTACTCTACCCATCTGTTGCCACCTTTCCTATACTTTGCCTGGAAGTGCCTTGGCGCAGGGATGGCCAACAGTCCCTGACTAGTACAAAGGACTCTCTAATCCTGGCCTAAGCCCTGCGTGGCAGGCCAGAGTCATTCTGCCAAACCTACTGTGTGGCTCTACTAGCCCATCTGCTTATATAACCTGTAATTTTTAGTGGTTCATTAAACCAGACTGCTTTAAGAATTTATTCACAAGGCATGGAGCTTCCCTAGCTTCCCTAGCGTGGAGCTATTGTCTATAACAGCTGCATGAGAACGATACTTAAACAACCGAAAGATGTTCACACAAAGCAGAGAGCTGAAAGTAAACATGGACAGAACCTAACAGCAAGAGCTTTGACATCAAGATATTTAGTCAGAACACCAAAGTAATTCACACACCCACAAGATCTCTGTCCGCTGCTTTGATTTCCTCTCCGCATACAGCAGTAAGTGGGGCAGGTGACAGGAGACGTGTAAGTGGGTGTATTTTCCCAAACAACAGCTGTCACTCATACTCGACCACAGAAGTCTATTGTCAGTTTTTAGAAAGCAGTCAGGTTAGAAATACAAGGGGGTTTTGGCATCTTTTCTCAAATGCTGTAGAGGTTACATAAGAAATACATTTAGCATTTATGCATTTAAACATAATTCAGAAATGACAGTCTGGATACATGGTAGGATGAAGCAATTTAAGGCACTCAAGCTTAGATTAGCCTGTGTTAATAGGAAGATAGATGATTGATTTTCCCTCAGCCAAGGCTGGCAACCTCACCCATAACTACCAGCCCAGGGTTAAAGTACTTTTGAGCTTGAGTTGATGTTTTTCACTATGATAGTGAAAAAGAACTACCACAAGCTTTGGCAAAGACTAACTAGAAAGGAAAGCACAGTACCAGCGCTGGAACTTTCAATGGCTCTGAAATATAATACTGAAAATGACAACGCTACTGACCAACATAATGAACACAACAAATTCTCTTATTATTCCACATCTGCAACCTCATTTTCTAGTTCTCATCTATTGTGCCTCCACCTAATATTTACAACTTCAACTCTCCTGGTTTCTGCAAAACATTAACATGTTTTTGAGCACAAATGTAAAAAACATTTTGAAAGCTGAAAGCGTAGGTACAGACTAAAATAAACAGAATATTAAAACAACGTATCACAAGCAGCTGCTGCATTAGGAGAATTAAGTCAATAAAAGCCTTTCCTGCGGAGTCCCAGCCATTCCAGCATAAGGTTCCACACCACTGCAGGAGCCCACAAACCTTGCCTTAAGTAGGCTCAGCACAGTGCCATACAGAAAAGATTGATCTTGTTTTTTGAAAGTCCCATGATTACAATTTCTGCCTTCTTTTGTTAATCTTGATGTATATACAACAAACACCAAATATGTGCATTTGGGGGCTCAAATTCCCTAAAATGTGCAAGGACAAAGCACCAGGCTGTTTCCCAGCCACTAAGGAACAGGCAAACTGCGAGAAGGGCTGGAGGAGGGTTGAAGGCAGGTGTCTCCAGCAAAGCGGGGCCACACAGGAGTTCTGCAGTGTTGCTTGGCAGCAAGTAATTATCTGCCAGTGTGCCGTTTCCACGTGCCAACAGCCAAAGCCCACACAGGCAGCAAGTACGGGAAAGTACATGTGTCAGCTAAAGCTACAGGCTAGCTCCACTCTTCCCTAAGGAAAAAAAAGCAGAGGTGCTTCGGAAGCTAGCCTTTGGCTGAGCTCTGACTATTATTGCAACAGCAAGCTCTATGAATCATGCACTCAAACAAAAATGTCCAGGGAGACAGAAGTCTGGGAGATGCCAGAAATCTGTTATCAAAGACAAGACTACTGCCATACTAAATTAGCCATGCAAAACCCAACAACAGTTCCACCCCAAAACAGTTGGGAAAACTCCAATGAAAACTTTTAAGAACAGGTTAGATAAATCCTATCCAAAAGGGTTTAGGCATTGTTGATCATGCCTTAGGATAAGGATCACACAGCCTCTTGAGAAACCTTTTGGCACTCCTTTCAGTGGCAGTCCTGTGATTACCTGCAGGAAGGGAAAGAACTGCATCCCAACCTACCTGTCCACCCATCACCTCTTGTCCCCCCAGGCTCCAGGATGACTCTCTTGCACTGGGGTTAATTACAGAGCAACACAGACCCAGCCAAAAAAGACCCACCCTCAAGATATGTGTCATCTATAACCATCTCATTCATGAACTGCCAGAGTGCCATACTCCTCCTCTTTCCCCCACCTCCCTTCCCACCTCCACCTGCCCTTTAAGGTTCCCAAATGCCTGTGTGCTGTATGTGGTGGCAGCTGAGTTTTTTAATATGCACTTATTAAGATCCTAATTGAATCCCGCATTGCCTTGTGTGGGTCTTGCCAGCCGGAACATGAACAAGGCACCCTGTAATTCAATTAGAAGGACCTGCAGCAAGCTGATCATTAGTCTGTCAGGTTGTTAAGAAAAAGACATCTAGGAATAGGGGAGGAAGTTAAACAAAGGGAGAATTGTTAACAGCACCCCTCCCCAATTCATGCAGAGACTCCCATACACATACTTCAAGTGTGGAATCTGCAGTGCCCAAACATTTGAATGACAGCTCACCGCATCACTCCAACAGTCCTTTCTCTTGTTTCAGGCAACTTAAAGAGAGCCTCAAAAGTTGGAATTAAGACTTTTCCTCATCAATCCTCCTCTGCTCAGATTCATGAGAAAAATACCACTAACATACATGACTCCTGCAAACAAGGAATTCTCATTACCTGCCAAAACCCTGTTGACAGAGGAATGGGTGGCCAAGCCAGGCTGTCCCCGTTCATGGAAAATCCCAGCATAAGGCAAGTACTCTGGCAGCAAGAAGCGTCTGCAATAAAAAGAGAGTAACCTTACATGGAGAAAGACATCCCAATATACTACAGCCCTGGACAGCAACTGCATTACTTTGAGAAAACATGACTATATTCCAGCAGACTACAGTAGGGGGAAGACTGGACTCCTCTGCTTAGCCAACCACTTCACTGCTTCAAACAAGAGACAAGTTACAGATTAGAGCCTCCTCTGATCAATGTGGCTGTGAAGAACAGCATTAAGCAAATCCTTTACCTCCCACAATAGCTTCCTAATCTCAAACTCACACGTTGTGCTGAGAATCTCCAATCAGATTCTTTTCTCCTCCTATTCTGCCTTCACACCATAGCCCCAAACTGCATGTAAAAAGCACTAAAACCATGCTGTCCTTCAAATGTCACAGGATAAGCTGATCAGACTAACGTGCCATTTCAGGGGTCCCAGAAATTGCAAACCAAGAATACAACATCCCTGTGCAAGAAAAGGAAACCATCTGAAAGCACCAGAGAGCTGTACTGCAACTGGTACCTCCAGGATTCCCACACCCTTTTACTCTTACATGTACAAGCCTTACCTCGGGACAAAGCGCCCCAGTGACGGTGCAGACATGCGGGCATTCCGGGGAGCTCGGTGCCTGGATCGGTCTCCATTGTCCCTTCAGCAAAAGAAAAAAAATAGTATTTTTAATGTACAATAATATTATGTAATAAAGTATTCTCCAAGAAAAGAAAAAAATTCAACAATGTCACCTAGTCATCCTGAGTATGCAACTGAGATTTAATGGTTCTCTTGAGTATGTCACATGCTTCTGATGTTCCAAAGTCATACAACTTACTGTACCAAAGACTCCTCACAGTTTTACCTATGGGTAGCCTAATGTCCACTTTTTTCATTGTTTGACAATGTCTCAAGAGTATCAACAATACCACAGAGAGTCAAGGAATCAATGTCAGCACCTAAGCAAGTTAACAAGAAACCTTAGAATTTGGACTGGGAGACCAAAAGCAAGCACACTACAGTCCTGATGAGAACTTTCTGTTAGTCAAAGAGAACTTAAGTTTCACTTTTTCATGCCCGGAAGTGCAGGCAAAAGAGCATAATCTACAGACTATTCTTTTGCGCTCTTTCCCTCAAGGTCCAGTTTAAATGTCATCACAGTTTAAGATAATCTCACCTTTCACAAGCTTTTCCAGTGAAGCCAAAAATGTTGGGTGGTATTAGACAAAACTGTACCTCCTCAAAAACCTCTCACTGTTTCACAATAAATGTCTGGGCCTTGGGGAATGAGGAGGAAGGGTCTAGAATCTATTGTCCTACAGCAGACAAAGGAAAGTCTTCCTCCCCAGGAGGGCAGTGCAACACTGAACAGGTTACCCAGAGGGGCTGCAGAGCTGCCATCCTTGGAAGTCTCAAGACAGGAGCTAGACAAGGCCATGGCTGACCCAGTCTGATTTTGGCAATAACAACCCTACAACAAGCAGAAGGCCAAACTCGAGGACCTCCAGAGTCCCCAGCAAACAAAATTCCTGATATTGCATTCATAGGTCACAGAGGACCTGTAATTATACAGCACTAAAACTGCAAGGAAAATAATGAGACTCCATTAGTGACTCTGGAGTTCTGAAACACTTCCACAGTGCTTCATTCTCTGTTCAGAAATTTACTCTCTGCATGACCTTGCATGAGTAGCAAGTCTGTTCTCCATGGATTCCAGATCCCCATCTGTAATTGCAGCCCTACTTGTCTCCTACCCAGGCAGTTGTGGGGAGAGTATTACTTGCAGAGCCTTGGAATCACTAAGAAACTAAATATTCCTTATGCAACACACTAGCAGCACATTCCTAACCCACTCCAGCAAGCTGTGCATGTTATAATTTTTTTTTTTTGTTTTGCTTTTTTAAAGTCGGTGAGCAAGAAACGTGGGTTGAGAATAAAGTCCATTACGTGGCTGTTTCCCACACACTTGAGGATCCAGGAGCACAAAAGCAGAGGTTGTTCTGCAAAACTCGTTAGCATTTCAAGCTATTTCACCAAAATCAAATCTAAATCCAAGCTCAAAGCTTCCATTTCTCCTCCCACTGCAGACACAGCCAAAACTGCACCTCGCCCTGAGGTTTCTGTGTAACCAGCAGGGTTCCTGAAATCAGCAATGTAAAAGCTGCTGCTGTTCTTTTATCAGAGGCCTCCAGCCTATTAAGAGGCGGATCAATAACAGAAAGAATTCTGCGAACTCGAGCGCTGACATACCAACTTTTCCTGCTAAAGAGAATAGGCCAAAGGGAAAAAGAAGTGTCACGTTCTAGATCTTGCCACACACACTAAGAGCTAGTGAAAGTCAGACAAGAAATACACTTTTTACAAGTCTGTAGCTGATATGCAGACCTGGGAGAAAAGCAGCAAAACGGTTTTCAGGGTTTGCATTCGCTTTGGACATTTACTAGAGGATGCTTCTGAAAGGGAGAAATATCAGCAAGATGAATAGCAGCAGGACTACACTGCAGAACTCTCCAGTTGAAAAGAATCTCTATCAGGTTTCAAAAGGAATGAGGAATTAGCTCCAACAAACAAAAGAAAGGTGCAAAGTATCCTACCGTCCAAATCAAGAGACCAAAAGCAACTAATTGTTCAAGTTTTCTAAAATGCCACTAGCCAATGCTCTTAGCATCCACAAAAACATTTTAGGACACAAATTTTCTAATCAACGAGACTTTCTGATGCAAGAACTCCATCCTGTACTGTCTCATTCACTGTGCATACAACCCTCCCCCAATACAAAAAGCCTAAAAAAGGGAAAAAATACAGACTAGACTTTTCTTCGGTTTTCACCATGACAGACACAGCCTCTACTGATTCGAGAGACAGCAATCTATTTTTAACATCCCCTTAAAAAAAAAATAAAATTTAAAAAACACCACACCCCAACTGCCTCTGCCCTTTAACAGCAGAACTGGGAATGAGAAACAGTGACTATCTTTTGAGAACGCTAGAATTCCTATTTACTGTAATGGAAGTGTAAGATACAATCCCCTGTGCTAAAGAGGAATATTACTAAACATTACTCTGAATCACTAATTTACAGAGTCATTTATATCTAAACTCCCATGCTCAACTACATGCAAGAGTGTTTTCAAGCGTCTAGTGCTGAAAAGCTAGAACAGCTGATATTACCCTGGTGCCAGCTGAAGATTATTTCTGCACCTTCTAAAAAGGAAAATTAAAAAACCCTCCACAGATCAGTAAAGATGGGTGGCACTTTGTGTTATTTCTGTACCATATACAGCCTGCTGACAGAGGGAGAGCAGATGTTAGCATGACTGCAGTGCCAGCGTGAAGCACTCCAGCAAGAAATGAAAAGTTTCCAAAGTTCTCTAAAGTACTGGTGAAGATCTAATGCTCTACTTTCTATTTAGTGTCAACTACCTACAGACTCATTAGCTAATGATTTGCAGTGGATAGTTTAATTAACAAAACCTGCAAAAGCGGATCCCTCGGAGTGTGTGTGTCTACATAAAAAAGGCTGTTCTGTAAAGCAACTCAATAACCTTGCAAAAATAAATGAAACAAAAATGTGCCACAGCAAGTGCTGTAACAGGGCTACAAAGGTGTCCTGCAATGCCCTTTAAGTGCACCAGCAGATATAAACAGCACAAGGAAACTTCTGCAGTGAAAAAATAATAATGAAGGAAATAAGCAATCCATTGAGCAAGATGCAGGGAGAGAATCAGAAGTAATCAGCATGGAAGGTGACAAGGGAGACTTAATACTATAATTATTAACAGACTAATTTGTCTCAGGAGGAAAACTGCAAGAACCAACAAACGGTCAAAACAACTTTAAAGGTCTGGCTCAAAATTCAGGTTATTAATAATTTCTTCAGATACCAGTGTGGGACAAATCAAAACAGCGACATGGAGAATAGGAGTTGGTAGGCAAAAAATAGCATTGACACTAAAACAAAATGGAGCAGGAAAAGAAAGTAATTCTCAAACATTCAGGAGATTTTATGGACCTTTAACAGGGCATAAGAAGGATGAAAGTTTATCCTAAACTAGGTAAGACAGTCAAATCTCCTTGGATTTTTCTGCTGTTGTTTTGTTTGCTTGTTGACAGAAAAGTTGACCAATGTACATATAATGGAGCAGCAATGCCAGCTCTGAAAACGGAGATGGAGATGCAAAACTTTGCATCCTAAAGTTTGGAGAAAAAGGCTTTTTTTTTTTGCATCTGGTAACTTGTGTACCGCATTAATAACTGAGTAGATACAGAAGATAGTCAAGACTGTCAGAGAGGAAAAAGGCTATGTTCTGCTTTTCTATCTTGGCAAGAATTCTCCTTAATATTTAGAGATTGTTGTATCAGGAAGAGAAATTAGACACACAGTATGGGATTTCTAATACAATCTGTTGGTCTAACTGTTCCCATTGTAGTCAATATTAAAATTCCCACTGACTACACTGCCGATAGAATTAGGTCAACAATGACCATTTTGAAAAGCCATATAATTATCAGAGCCAGCACCAGTAAGCCATGCAAGTTCGTAAGAATCAAATTATATCAGACCAAGCCAATTGTTCCATATTTTCAGTATTTCATTGTTTCATGCAATTCAATTTAAAATGCTAAATAAATCAATTTCTATTGCAAGAGGTTAGACACTTACATACAATGGAAATGGTAAATAATTGGTTAAGTGGCATCTACTTATATCCTTAAGGGTTGGCACTGGATTCAGTTGCACCATCTTGATGTAACAGAAAAAAACCAGTAACATTTTCTCAGTACTTCAAACATTAAAAAATTGATAGCAAGTAAGTAGAGACACTTAAGACTGCAGGAGGTTACTGCAGAAGAGATAGCACAGAGGGCAGGAGTAGCACGAAGATCATATCAGGAGCTCAGACGAGATTATCAGATAATGCAAATTTACTGGGCTTTAGAAGTAGGTCACGTCTGACCTCAGGTCCTCTAAAGAGGGTACCTGGAGGACATCATACTAAACTGGCCATACTACTTCACAGGATTCACTGCTGATTTAGATGAAAACCAGATGACATTTATCCTGAGAAGGATGTACTCACAGGAGCTGCATAGGACTACAAGATGAAGTACGTACTATGTTTTATAAAGGGTACAGAAGTAGGAAAATTGGTGAGGGGAACATTACACTTTCTCGTGATTCTAAGAACATGTCGATCACTTTCCAGCACCATCTTGATGAGTAAAGGACATACAGTGTTGGGAACACTATGATAGAAAGTTAACTGCTAGCCTTACAACTGAGAGGAGCAGCAAATACCAGAAGATACTAAAAATACAGGTTCCATCCAGTACATGCTACTTTACTCACAGTTCTTAATTCTTGGAGAAGTTGTAAACGCAACCCAGGAAAAGGGGTTTGAGGACAAGAGTATCTCACCTAAAAACAGGATTATGTTTAAGAGAAAAGATTCAAGACAACTGATTTATCTCTGAGCAGGGATTTTTTTCACAATTAGATACAAATAAGCATGTCAGGAGCACTGTTATCAAAAAGGGTACAAGTAATTGACATCCACAGACATTAAAACAACGAAAACACTGATTTAAAAGAATCATATTCTGGTAAAAATGAAAGGTATAAATATAAATTTATCTACCCATATTTGAAGGATATGACCATTACTGAAGGATAAGTACTTAAGGCAGAACAGAAAACAACAAGAAACAAGAAAATTTAAGTTAAAAAAAAAAAAAAAAAAAAAAGCGCATTATCTGCTACAAAAAAGCCTTTCCTGGTACTAAATATATTAGGACCAGGGAGCAACCTCCAAGTATTACACTGGAAGGCAAACAAAATTGAAAAATAAAAATATTAGAGAAACTGCAAAGAGCAATGCTGCCCAGCTGGACAGACAGGAACTAGAAGAACAGATTTTTAACATAGCTACTTAATACAGTAATAGATAAAGAAGTTAGGTAAGTCACCCAAGACATGGTGCCTTTCTGTCTTCCTTTGTTCTACTGAAGGCTAAAATACCAGTCTTTCACTAGCAGCTTTTTCAAGGGAACATCACAGAAAACGTATATCTATTTATCAGCTAAAACTTCCAATAAAAGAGCAGACCGCTGAGTTACTAATGGCTCTCCTGACCAGAGGGAAACAAACCCCCCAGCCTTGATTACCTCTCAGAGGGCTGTTCAGGGGAAAATGTATTTACAAGATTAAAAATGGCACTTCAGAAGATCAAGTGTTTCAGGAGAAGCATCACATAAGAGAGGATTTATCACCTGGTCAAGAGAAAGAGCAGCACTTGCCTGTTAAATGCCAAGGATTAATTGCTTCAGAGAAAGACTGATTTGGAACCAGAATGAAGCACTCACTCTTATCTAGGCGCAGTATCCAGTTATCTCTATTTTAATCACCTCACTGTGTGGTGGGCTCACAAAATGATGACACATTTTAGAATAAGACTGATACACTCCAAAGCTACAGCGAATCATTAGAAAACAGAAACATTGGAGGCCAGAAGAAGGTAGAGAATCCCTACTCCCCAGCCTAGACCTGGTACATGAGTATTAAGGAAACCACTGTATTCAGTGTTTTATAAAAAAAGAAGAGAAGGGCATCCAGCACTACAACGACCCTTCCTTTGAGACCCGTTAATGAGCCATTTTCAAGCATTCATCCAAATGTGAGCACGACTAGGAAAAACATCACTATGGGTAATTCTAATCACCTTGAAACTTCACAACTGGTGCTCATGGAACACAATTTGTAGTGCAAACATACAACTGGCTGCCCCACCAGGGTTCAATTCTGGAATAAAATGTCAAAACTCAGCACCAACTTTTATCTTTCTCCCCACCCCACCCCCGCCCCAATATATTGCACTGTTATGCTACTACTTTTCTAAGAAACAGAAATGAAAACATAACTTCACAAACAACCCTAGCTTGTTAGACCTACAGGCTTGAAGAACGCTAACCACTGCCTGCCCTGCCTGGCCAGCAATGAACTAGTAACAGCTTGCTTCCTAATCACTCTCATTAACACCAGACATCACCCACTAGGTGACCCTAGTTTGATTTAGAGTTTCGCAGACACCAAATAAAAGCAGAAGGAAAACAATGAACACAGTTCATAAGTAGCAGAAAAACTCAGATGTACCATCTTGACATCAAAACTGTTTCTACAAGCCCAGGCAATCAACAGTATGGAATATGATGTGAGCTTTTCTGGCAACTGTCATCTTTCAAAAGGCGCTCGTTCTTTCACCACCCTGCTATGAAGACACTTGCCTTGCTGGAATGTGACTTAATGGTAAAACAACATTATGCTGGAGAGAGTAGCAATATCCTGCAGTACTGCTGCAAGGAAATAGTCATTGCCTGTCACTGCATCCAGGCAGTATTATTAGACATTAAGACCAAGATAAGGGGAATATAAAAGACTGTCACAAAAGATAAAGATAAAAAGAATAAGGAAAATGAAGCTGCAGGCTACTATGAGTAGATCACAAGCCAAGCTTAGACTCTCACTAATCATTGAAAAATTGAAGTTCAAAGAGCAGATTCAATATCATTCCCATTCATCCAGGACTTGTTAGCATTCTTTGCCTGCAACTATGTTTAAGATGATGAATATAATTAACATAAATTGCTATGTATCTGGAAGCAACAGTGCTAACTGCTCCAGAAACCTGTAACAGAGAAGAAAAAGAACAGAAAGTGATGACCAAGTTCCACAAAATTCAGGTCTGCCTTGAAAGGCAGTTTTGAGAAGGTCCATATTCATCAACAACAATGACACAGAGCCATATAAGCCAATAAAGAGAGGCAGAAGAAACAGCATCAAAACCACAGATAAAGGGGCTCTGGGAAGAAAACAACAAAGGCAGGTATGTACAACAAATAACAATCCTACTTTTAGTATCTTTATCTGAAGTCAAATAACAAATTGCTAACGAGATTATTATTTGTAGCTGCTCAAGTAAGCGAAACAGATAACAACCTGTCCCATCTAAGAATTCAAGAAAGAAATTGTTGCTTTTTCTGCAGTATACTGATGTGTCATGGATCCTAAAAATCCATTTCCATCAGCATTTAAGTGACATAAAGTGCCCACATAGATTCTCACATCTCCTATAATGTCTTTTGTTAACCACAAATATAAACATCAGGATGGTAAGGAGAAAAATGAAAAAAACCAGCCTAACTGCTTTTAGAAACCTTGCGGTTTGGATATGCTACCTTTCTACCACTACATCAAAAGTCTACAACTGACCAAGTCATCTCTCTTACCCACCTTCACTATGCCCTATCAGAACTTAGCACTTGGCATCCCATCCATCCTGAGGTGTCAGCTTAAGCTATAGTCACCCTACGGAGTAAACCTCCTCCCTTACCTCTAGGATTCCCTACACTTCTCTCTCCACAATGACAGAATTTGTCTCACTGTTCTGGAGCTGTAGATCAAAAGCTCCATACTTATTTCAAGTCTCACAAAAAACTTTAATCATTCCAATCTCTTCTTTCTCCTGCCAAGAAAACCTGGCTCCTATTTGAAGGAGTTTCTTTTGCAGAAGTTGAAGGTTGTCATAGGAAGGAAAAAACATTCTGAAATACATGAATGCAGAGCGAACAGCTGGGAAGGAGGGCAGCAAAGACCAAGACTGTCTGTACAAAGAGTCCGAGTTCTACCCATGGGCTCTTAGTAGTTGGTGTGCTAAGGGAAAACAGCAGGTGCATTGTGAATTGATTGCATTTCTGCAGATTAGTGCTCCCATTGCTCTCTGTCTGCAGCAAACAATGATATAGAGTCAGACTGAAAAGGTAGAGACTGGATTTAAACATGAGCATAGAATTCCTTCGCAGGGGTAAGGAAGAAGTTATTTCAGTAACTGGTAATCTCCAACCCCTCCCTCCCCTCACTCAAACTTTCCAAAATCTCTTTCTGTCTCTGCCATTAAGCAAACCACATGCTTATTCTCACCCTGACACACAACTCCCTCCCCGATACCCACTTTCACCATTCCACTTGAGAAGCAACAGGGTGAACAGAATCCCAAACCAAACCTACCACCAAGTGCACACTACTAAGTAACCACACCGCCACAGCCATTGTCTCCCCTTCTCTTGCATAATGTTGGCTCAGACACAATTGCTTCCAGCCAGTTCCTAAGTAATATTTTCAGGTACCAATGCACAAGTAAAGGTTCTTAAAGAAGCTAACAGGAAAAGATGCTTTAAATGAAGACATTCCAAAAGATGGGTGACTGCCTGGATGTCTTGCATGAATGTCTAATCAGCCATGCACTTTTCTCCTTAATACATAAAAAAGTTAAACCAAAATGCCAGCTTGAAGTAGAGCACCAACTACAACACAAAACAGACTCCCAAGCCAAACAGTTCACCTATAGGAGAGGCCAAAAAGAATCTACCATACTACTCTCCAAAAACAATGAAAATAATATTGAAGAAACTGTAAGTGAGACTTACAGCTTTAATGCAGTGGCAGTCAGCTGGCAGGTTGTGATCTCAGAGTCTTTTAAGGCAAGAGGCTACTGGAGGAACTTAGATTTGGCAGTTCTTGCCATGACAGTGTCAATAAAGCAACCAAAAATGGCAGAAGACAGACATGGCAGATACTCGTGTATCTTATGCACTTATGAAGAGACCCCTGGAAGATGCCCATCGGAGAAACCATAAGTCTTGGTCCAGAACATGCCTTAAACTAAAGAACTTTCAGGTTGACAAATAAAGCCAAATAATGTCACCCTGAATCTCATAAGCTTTCCATAAGTGATTCATCCTCTCTGCAAAGCAAGAGCCTGGTTCCACAAAATGCCCATTATGGTCTCAGTAAACCAGTGCCTACTGTGCTCATGTTCTCTGTCTGGGTGCCCAGCGGTGCCTCAAAATAAATTAACAAGATGAAGCACCAAAACAAGATTTCAGGCCTTTGAGGTAAAGCCCTTCTTGTTGTAGAGACACAATAAAGACCTTCCTAGTCTGTGACAATGGCACAACTGAATGGATCCACCCCAGCACAGGTCCTCCTGGGAGGAAGGAAAAAGGAGAGGACAGAAAAGGGGAAAAGCAGCAGACATCAAAGGAGTGTAATCTCCAAGATCCTTCATATCTATAGTCTAGCAGGCAGCCCACTCTAAAAAGACGACATCTCAAAAGCAGACAGAGGATTCAGCCACAATCACACCTTTAGCCTTGGCTTGAAAGCCTTTATAGAACTGTAGCGAAGGATTTGAGCAAGGCTTTCAGACAGTGAGCTGGCACACTGTCCTATATATCTGCTTTTCAGTCTGACAGATAAAACGAACCTGTATTTGTGTATTTGTTCCCACACTTACCACACACAAAAAGGGACATAGATGGCCAGGATTCATCTGCAGAAACACCTTCACATTCTGATTATGGTGACAGATTCAGAATTACACATGAAAAAAATTAGCTCGTGCTATCCACGGAGTCCTAGAAGCACCACTCAGAGTCTCCAGCATCAGAGCTGTTCTAGACTAAAGGAAGTCTCTACAAGAGACCCAGTCAAACTTGTTGAAGTCAAAAGAAAAGATAGTTCAGCTCCAAAAATCTAAATTTACTATGTGATCCAAACATAGGACACTCAAAAAAGACCCTGAAATTAGAAAGTTCACCATCTATGACTTGTCTATGAAGAATCTATTTTTACCAGTTATGCTGAAAGAGTAAAGTCACCTTATTCTCCATTCGGAGATTCTTATCGCAGAATACAAGAAGCCTTTTCATTTTAGCTTAGGATTCTGCTAAAGCTAACCCTAAAACCCACTCATATCAATTTATCTGCTAATAACCTAATATTACAATCTGTATATATATTACAAACTGTATTAAATGCTTTCATGCAGACATGACTAAGTTTACAGTTGTCAGTTGTATTCAATAAGCAGTAAGATGACAACAGTGACACATTAAACACAGGCAGTGCATGTAGAGAGATAACATCTTATTAGACCAAATAACAAGTTATAGCTTGTGTGTCCCTCCTCCCCTGTCCATAAAAGCTGGTGTAAGAGAAGGATATTACTAATACCTATAAAAACACTCTACTTCACATTCTTACACCAACCCTACTGCTATTGCTGTCACAAACTAAATGTATTTATATATGAATTCAAATGAGATTCTGGAGAAACTGCATGGAGAAAATGATACCATTAGATGGACACGCAGGAGGAGATGCTTTAGCTTAAATTTAGAGACCATATGTACACAGGTGAGAATAATACTGATAACACACTGATGATTTAGTTGTTGCTAAGCAGCGTTATACTAAGTCAAGCACTTTTCAGCTTTTCGACTGCCCTACCAGCGGAGGCTGGGAGTGCACAAGAAGCTGGGAGGGGACACAGCCAGGACAGCTGACCCAAATGAGCCAAAGGGGTATTCCATTCCACGTGTTGTCATGCCCAGTATATAAACTGGGGGGAGCTGGCCGGGGAGCACTGCGACTCAGGGACGGGCTGTGCATCGGTCAGCGGGTGGTGAGCAATTGTATTGTGCATCACTTGTTTTGTATATTCTATTATTATTATTATTCCTTCTTTTTCTGTCCTATTAAACTGTCTTTATCTCAACCAATGAGTTTTACTTCCCACCCACCCCCAATTCTCTCCACCATCCCATGGGGATGGGGGGAAGTGAGCAAGTGGCTGTGTGGTGTTTAATTGCCAGCTGGGGTTAAACCACAACACCAAGGAAGGCTTGTCTTCCAGGCACCGTGCACAAGCACAGGGCTCGCTCCTTGCCCAGAGCTCTATGTAGAGTAAAACCAACTGGTGTTTAATGCCCCCTACATCTGTCTCCTGATCTCTAGGAAAATCAAAGAAGAAAGAATATTTACCAATTACATTAACCAGTTTAGAAAGATAAAGCATCAAGGCAATTTGCTATGGCTTTTACATTAAAAAAATTCACTGGATTCCAAGAGAAAAGCATGAGCTGCAGACAGCTAGACACAGTAGCAACTTTCTGTCCTACCTCAGATCTGGAGAAGCAGGGAGCATCTAGATCAGAGCAAGAAAGAAATACACAAATAAATACACAACTCTTCTCAGGTGAGCAAGCAAAGAAGGAGAGATACAGGAGCCAAAAGGAGACACAAGAACTCTGTGTAAGAGATGTATTTGTGAAGTGTCAGCAGAATAAATCAAATGAGTCACGGGACAAGTTCCAGCTCTAAGGACGCCCGCACATCAGCTCCCTCTAATCAGCCAGGAAAAATAATGAAGCAGAGAAGGAAAGAGACAGCATGTCTTGAATGCACAGACCAGAATTCAATATGAAGTATTCAACCAACAAATTCAGCCACTGCACAGTAAGGAATAAACACTTCTTTTTGCTCAGTATGAAGTGAAAGACAACCTTAGCATGGCTGATTGAATTGTTTCCCTGACTGGGTGCTCTTACTGTGTGAACATTATCTGCAGGGGAACACACTTCTCTGCAGGCATTGCCTGGCTCTGTGAATTAAGAACTTACTTACCATCTTTTATTTTCCCAGCAGAACAAGCTGCCCCAGACAAATGAAATGGAATAATGGAAACATTAAGGTCTATGCTTGCGATGCACCCGCCTCACAAAATGGGCCCAGCAGCCACCATATTTCTACTCTTCCAGACCACGAAGCTTCTTGGGAAAAGCTAGTAGGCAGTTACTCTTCTCCATTCTCTTCCCTCATTTACATCTTACACAAACAAGGCCACAATGACAGGGTAAGATGTTCACTCACCCTGTACTTCTGAGCATTTAATTGCTGGAGCATGAAATGACAGCTTCACAGAACAACATTCTAGGGAAAAAAAAGTCTACCACCACTTAAAAAGTCAGAAAGGGATTAATATCTTGCTTTTCTGGGAATAGCTAGTGTTACCAGTGTCCTTCATAAAGGGACTTCACCCTGACACAAAGGACACGGAGCTTTAACAACATGCCATCTCGAGTATGTGCCACTGCAGCAAGTGAACATGAAAGTTATGATAGTATCGAATTTAACAGCATCCTCTGCTGGCAGCAGCAACATAAAAGCCCAGGTTTTTGAGGAGTTCACAGCTCCCATCAAACATACCTCCCTACTACACTACCACCATAGACTACTTCTATGACCATGCTCAGAATCATCCTATGTTTTAATCACAATATATACAAAGGGGAAAAAAAATTCAGTGAAATACTTAAGAGTACCGAGCGAAAATCCCATATTTAAAAGGAAATTACTCAAGACAGACTAGAAAGGTCATATTCTCTTTTCTTCTAAAATGGATTTTAATCCTAAATTCCTGAGCTTTTGGTCTCCGTGCTATCTAAACAATCCATTACTATACTTCCATTTATTGGAAAGGGTTTGCAATAAATTTGTTTGCTGGGATTACACTGGCTATCACTAGAAGTCCAAAAGTAGATGCTGGAGAGCAGACTTTAAAAGTTTGTCAGGAGAACCACGCAGAAGGAAATACAGTGGTTTATAGGAGTGCTCTTCTAAGGTTAGGATGCAGAGTCATTTCTCACTGACACAAGAGGGCATTTGCTCTCCTTACAGGAAACTAAGCCTTAACTTAACACAGATTCACTATCACCAAGTCTTCCAAAAAAACAATCCCAGGAACTTCAGCTAATTTGACAAAGTTGTGCAGACAGAGCAAGTAAAAGTAACAGAACATGTCTGGCTGCTTCCTACAGCCTTAGACCAAAGAACTAAGTCCTGCAAAACCTCTTAGTGGTTCCTGTTCTGTCTCAAGATTTGAAGGCTCTCATGAACTCTTGGCTCCTCATCTGTTCCACGGGAGAGAAAGATCTCCTTTTCTTTATCTAACCAGTCTTTTAAATCTGGCTGAGATAGCCTGATGCGTTGACGGTAGCCTAAAGCATCCTTAATTTTCATAACAGAAATGACAAGAGCTATCTGTAGCAATCACTGCTCTAATTATTGATTGAATGACTTAACCTGTTCCTACAGGAAGCCTGAGATGTCCTTGATTGGTAAACAGTAGGAAGCCACAAAGCAGTTTTGTGCCAACAACAGACTCAAGCAAGAGGGCAAGGCAGCATGCACACTTACTCAAAATCTTCAAATTCCAGATCGTTTCCCTCTACAGATGGGCTTGAGTTCTCCGAAGTGGAAGAAGAGGAGGAGGAAGAACGGAGACGGTTTTGTTGGTATCGCATAGAGCGTTGTCGAATACTGTCCCTTCGGGAAAGATACTGGATCATCCTCTGAGCATAATATGCAGCAGGAGACAACCTGAGCAAGAGAGAGATATACAGACACTCATTACACAAGTATAGAGTGACAGCCAGTCCTATTTTTCCTTATAAGCTCCAAAGTGCCAGGACGGTAACAACATATCACAAAACTGGCTGTTTGCATATTATCCAGGAGCAGGACAGAGTAAATAAAAAAAGCAAGCAGAAGTAATTTTCCCTTTCTTTATATGCTAAACTCCCATGTGATTCCCTTGTTGTGCAAACAGAAGCACTACACAGTACCTATAGACAAAAAGCTCATCCACAGCAGCTTCTCAGGACTCTTTGGAACTCATTATTTCATTTATTACCAGTTCACACAACTAACTCCAGCAAGCATTCCTGAATAAGAATCAAGCCCACTCCCAATGCGAACTCTGCTTGCAATGCCAAACAGCAGCAGTGTTCAAATAAACATTGAAGGAAGGTGCTGTTGTTTTGAGGGTACTTATGGAGCACCATAAAGTATCAAGCAGGGGTAAAAAACATTTAACAACTTTAACTACTTTGTAATCCAAATGGTATGTATTTAATATAGTAACAATTTCATCAGAACCACTAGATGTATGTTAAGAGGAGCATTAAAAGCCTTGCATCCCACCTGAAAGGAAAACCTTCCTCTGCAATTAATTCTTTAATTCTCTTATGCGTAACTTGGCCTTTGTTTGCATCAGCTATCACACACCAGTATTACCCCCTTCCTTGAGGCTAGACAGATAAAAACCGCTCTCTTTTCCTACCCTGCATATATCCACAGCTCCTGGCACATGCTTTCTGTGACACAGTTACTCAGTATTAAAGTTCAGACACCTCAGGTGCTTGAATAATCATTTCTTTAGCCTTATTTGGATTAGACTTGAACCCTAATTTGGGGGGAGGAGGGGAGATGACAACACCACCCCCGCCCCGAAGTAATTCGACATTAAGATGTCTATTCCTTTAACTTCTAGCTTCTTCCCACTGCGCCCCATTCCATACATGTGTTTGATTTTCTTTTTATTAAATTCAAGTTACCAGACTGGTTCTTCCCAGGGTCACGAAAATACAATCACATTTCCTGCAAAGGCACCACAGGCAAGAGACCGATAATGGAGAGCAGCCTAATTTTTAATCTACAAATGGAAGCGTGAACAGCTTTAAACAAAGAAAAATAAAACAAAAAACTCAAAAGAACAGTCTAGAGATTAAAATATACTTATTTGCAATCACAAAGAGAGGTGGCTTATCTGCCTTATAGGAATGCTACCCATCTTCAGAACAGAGTTTCAAGCTAAATTCATTTACAGTGGACCTCACCATCAGCCACGAAGACTCTTAAGGATACATTTAACTTTATAGCGACCAACACCACACGGTTTCACTGTGTTACAATACAACCAGCAACAAAACCACAACTCCATTAATAATCTATGATAATATGACTGTTAGAAGACTTTTTTTTTTTTCTCCCTTCCAGAGCTGTGCTGATTCTATGGCAACGTACTGGGAATAAGATTTTGCTTATATATGGGTAAGTTTCACATCCACAAAAGCATGAGAAGCAAACCATCAGACTAGGTCTGATAAAGTACTCTGCTACTATCCCTGAAGTCATATTTCAGTAGAAAACTACATTTAATAGTGTTTCTAGAGACTGCTCCCTACAGCAGCATGAAAAAACCCACACCCCTAATTCTTCAAGGGATAGATTGTATTAACGTTGTTTTGGCTGGAGACACCCATCAAGGACATTCAATCTCACATTCTACCATACATTCAGGGCATATAAGCAAAAGAGAAGGTAGCAAGACAGAAGGAATTAGAAGTCATGTAGACACAAAGAGAGAGCATCTTCCCCAAGGTAAGCTCCCTGTACCCTATTAGGCTGCCTTCTTGGTAAAGAGGCAAGTTTAACAGACAGACTACAAGGCTCAGGGGTCTAAAAACTTAGTCAATAAGCAGCAAAAGGGTAAGGGAAACGACACTCAGTTTGTTCTGGATTCCTCCTGGATCTTTTATGTGCTGTTTGATGAATTAAAGCTGTTCATGCATATATAATATAGAAGGCTTCACTGTATAAACACAGCACTTCACTCCCCTGAAGACTTAATAGGCCAAGTATAAAAAAAACCAAGGCATTACAGCAGTGCACTCATTTATGAGGAGCTGTTCTCTTCTTTGGCTTTTTCCATAAGCCAAAGCCTCTGTGTATGTCTAAAAATAAGTCTATGGCATAATATGTGCACATAGAGAAAGAAAGAAAGGAACATGGAAACAAGGCAACACTGGAAAACATGAACAGTGATCTCAGCAGTCCAGCTGAGTCACTGAAACTTTTTTCTTTGCTAGTATCACACCAAGGGAGTTTTACAGAAGGATGAGAAGAATGAGTTTTGCAGGCATTTTGTCTTCTCAAATCATGCAGCACATCACAAGAAAAAACACAATGATGCTTGTTAGAAGAATGAGTACGAGTAAGCAATAAAGACTGGCCATAATGGATGACAAGATGCCAGATTCAGCTTCCTGACAGCACATGGTATGTAGACTGGATACACTGGGAAAAAGATTTCCAAAGACAAGACAAGAAGCTTAAGTCTGACACACAGAGAAAGGTGCGAGGGATAAAATACAAAAAGGGCAGGGGAGAAATGTATTCAAAGAAATAGGCTAAAGAATTAATCTTTGCGGATGGGGGCAGGGGGGAGTATTTGTAAGGCTGTAACCATCTTTGGAATACAGTTATGACACAAACCAGAACTGAGAACCAGAGTAAGAGATTTACCTGTCCTGGAAGGAAGAGAAGGCTGCAAAGCAGCATAAGAAACACTGGCTAACATTAAACATATCTCTTCAGTTCATTCAGCTATTGAACCCAACTGTAAATCAGCCCCTGACCAAAGTTAGTCTACCAGCTGGCTAAACACATGCCAATCACAGCAGGCTGCCTGGTCTGTTTATTTCTCACCCATGCTTCTAATAAAGCAGGGGCAAAACACAGACAGAGGTTATCCAGTAATTCTTAAACCAAGTTTGCATCCACAGGACAGTAGACTGTATTTGACAACACCACAGGAGCTAAATTAAGTTAGTCTCTAGGTGACTGGACCCCATTTACTGGAGCAGATTGTTCAGAGGAGGAGCAGCTATGCTGCCACACATGACCGCCACAGAACAAGGCGCTGAGTGGGAGAAATGCTGCAGTGAAAAACCCAGAACTGAACAGCTTCTGTCTCATCCAACAACCATGTCATCGAGAGGCAGTGCATTCTCCAGGCACCCAGTGCTGCTGGCTGGCCAGTAAGAAGTGGAACTGAGGGAAGGAAATGTTTTGCTAGCATTAGTAAAGTTCAAGTATCTTGCTCTAAATGGCATCATAAATACTAAAGAGTGAGCTACTACATAGCACAGTGTCCTCAGCTACAGCCAGATATCCAAATCAGCTGGCCATATTTGTAAAAATTGTGTAAAAAATATTACACAAAGGCTGCCTCTCTTCACCATCCCCATTTTAGTATCTTCTAAGGAAGTAAATTTTAAGAAAAATCACAAGAACATCAACTGGAGAATATCTAGACCCAATTCCCCAAGACAGACAGACACAAGAATTGGTGTATCTGCACCCAACAGCACTGTACTGCTGTGCAGACCACCAAGTTTCCTAACATTTCAGAAATATTGACACCACCCATCAACCCTGCCTTGATGCTGATGGCCAGGATGTTCACTGACATTATTACAGCTCACACCTCTAAATGTCTCTCAGCCAGCAGACATGTTTTAAAGGGGTTACCTGATTGGTGTCATTAATTTCCTTGGCTATATCTATGGTGGCATACATACCACCAATCCTTCAGCTGCAGGTTATGCTGGTAGCGGATGCCAACTTTTGCTTGCTTCCATTCCACTTAAGCCTTCAACTCACAGGCAACATTTGGCCTGAAAGTCTCTTCACCAGTAACTTCCCAGCAGATAAGATTTTTTTTTTTCTAGAGACCTATCTACCAAACTCCCTTGTGATGCTTTATATATGCAGTCTGGGAGCATCTTTTTGAGTATTTCTATTTAACAACAACAACAACTTAAAATTAATATAGGTGTTCTTTGATGACAGCTTTATTTGGTTCCTCTGCAGATTGTTTTCTCAGCTCAGTACATAGGGAAACCGTGGAGAATGACAGAACAGCCAAGCTGACCTTAGAGAAGTTCAGCAAGGCCACTGAGAAAGACTGCTATAGTCTACATCAGAATATTCACTCTAAATCTGAGGGAACTTAAAAAAAAATGTTCTTCCTGCCTCACTCCTGACCGAGGTTGTTCAAATATAGCACCATTACAGACAGCAGATGCAGAAACAAAAACACACACACACGCTCTCAAAAATAAGTTCTTCAGATCATGTAGTTTAAAAAAAAAAAGAGAGAGAGACTCCATTGGAGACAGCTTGGTCTTAAGGAGGTATACATATTTTTAATATATTATCTAAACACACAGACATATACACACGTATGTTTATTTCACTTTTGTTTCACTTTTCCACTTTGTTATTTAAGAACACCTGAAAGTCATAACTTTGTTACAAATTTACCATGCTACAAACCCCCCCCCCAAAGTGTAATAACACTCCTTTTAATCACATCCCCAATTTCTAACAAGTTAAAGGGACAGTTAAAAAGATCCTACTAGCCTAGCACACCAGTAAGGTTTATGGAGGAAGACTCTCATCTTACCCCACTCTAAACTTCCCGTTTGTGCTGATTATGCATCTATGAATCTTATCTTCTGAGAAAGTCAGTGACACTGGAACAAATTAATCCTCTTTGGAGAATTTTCAACACTGGACTTTTCTTCCAAAGCTCCTTATAAACTCAAGCTACTATAGTTTCTACTACAACCTAAAAACACTTGAACTGTCACAGGAAGAACATCATATCAGTTAAAAAATGGCTTCAAGGAGAAAAATATTTTTGACAATGTTCCTTATGCTAGGAAATGTCTCAGGCATTGATCCCTTTTTACAGATTTTATTGAGCTTCATCATAGCAGAGGTCTGACAGAAGGAAAGGGAAAAAAAAAAAAAAAAATAATAAAAAAAAAAATCGGTAACCTAGGCAGGCTGTCCTCCTTTTCTTTTTTTAAAAGGCAGCTCCTGGAGAGCCAGAATCACTTCTTACAACCTCTGCTCAATAAATCTGCCTGCTTTGGATTACACATTCCAGAAATACGGAATGGTGCACTTCCAGCCATTTAGCAGCTATTGGCATTCATAAATTGACCTGAATGTAGTAGTATCTTTTAATTAACTTCTGTAAAATATCATTTTCATCTTTCCAGGTAAATCAATCCCTTTACCTGTCATTTAATCAATTCCCATTTAGAAAGTTTTTACATTTATCAGCATCATTCTGACATGCAGTTGCCACAACCTTCTGCAGTTACCTAGGTTGGTTTCCCAGTGACCTTACATATATATAGGTAGCACACCCCACCTTACTTCCACCTCACTACAAACAGGGTTTTTTTACCTAATTCCTGAGCCTTTGAATTATCTTTACAAAGCAATTTTCTTCACAATAAATGGAAAAAAAGCCTAATATAAGATTTCACCTCTACAAGGCTTTATCTACAGAGATAGCTAGCAAGGAGTTATTTCCCAGCATAATTATACCGTGTGGCCAGTTTGCAACATAGCCTTTTATTTCAGAACTTCTACATAAGAGCAAAATCTGTATAAAAATGCAGGTTTTGTTGTTAATGATGTAAAAAAGAACAAGATTAAAAAAACAAACAAACCAACAAACTTCCTTCAGTAACTCACATATTACTCTCCTTTATGATAAATCCTAGTAGCCTTCAATCCATGCAGCTATGCCAGAGGTACCCCAAGAGGCTAAATTAGATACATTTTACGCTTACTGAATTTTCCTCATTCATACCTTTGTTAAACCCATTTAAAGAAAGCTTATTTGTCACGATTTATTCTTTGAAAGCTTCCAAAGCTGCTTGCTGTTCACGATTCTATCATTTCTTCTGACAGAGTCTGTGGGTCACATTATCCCATCTGTTGCTTTCTTAATACACTAACTAGAAACTGCAAAGATCACTCCTTTCTATTTTTTATAACTCTGCCATGTTTGCTTTTTCTAGTCCTCTGAAACACTCCCACCTCTTCTGGAGATTAAGCAGCACTACAGGTGTTTCTATGTCTAATGTCAATGATTCAAGACTCTTCAGAAATAATTGTCAGCATTTTGTTCTTAGTTAAGTATACACAACATCCTGGTTATGCTCTCTCTCCTATCGATACATTTATGGAGACATTCCATTCTTCCAAGCATGTTGTCTGCTCACATCAGCTCTTAACTGCCTTTACTACATTCTCCCTTACTCCTGAATAGACTATTTGTTTTTTTTCTTCATTTTTCCTCAAAAGATATTTCAAATTTATTGATATAATCTCATTTACTGTTGGACCTGCTTGCCACCTAGTGTTCTCCATCCCAAATGATTTCAGGAATCCTTATGTGCTCACTTCAATAGCAATTTCTTCCTCTTTTCCTCATTCTCTCCCAGACTTAACAGCAGCTTCTCATTTGATTGTACCTTACCCCCATGGCCAATCATTGAGGAGGAGATGGGCCCAATATCAGAACCATTCCCAAAGGATTCAGTGAGTTACACTGAAGTTATGCTTTTTTCTATGAAACTTAAACACCTTTAGATTGCATTTAGCTCTTACCTGGCTGGATCTGGATAGATCGGATGTTCCCGGGACCCTGCTCCATCATAGCGAGATAATGAAATGAGGGAAGACTCCAGCAACCTCCTAGAAAGGAAAAACAAAGGATGAAGTAAAAGACCATTCAGGAACACCCCCCCTATTTATGCCCTACTTTCTGAAACCTCTTAAGACTCTTTCTATCATCAGTGCAAAGAATTCTGCAACATACTGAACCACTCACAGATGGCATAAATGTTTTCACCACATAGCTATTCAAAGTGTAATATTCTTACTGCACAGGAGAAAGAACACCTTGAGTAAGAAAGAAGAGTGGTCCCAAGCCCACTTCCAAGTTTCAACAGAAAGATGCAGATGATACTTCTCCTTTGGGGACAAGCCATCCCAATCTGTCAGGTCCATAAACACTAACAGTGCATTTGCCATCTGTCAAATGCTTAACTACACAAAGGTGGCTACACAGGGAATGGGCCAAGGAGCATGGGACAAAAAACACACCTCAGCATGTGGACTTTAGTTTATTCGCAGTAAGAGAGTCAATCTTAGTCTTAAGGCTCTGAAAGAGAGATTTTCAGCTACAAAAAAAAAAGTTTGCTTCCTGTATATCTTAATCAACCACAGGGAGAGATACTAAATATTCACTCAAGAAGTAAATGTATGCAAATGCAGCCAGACAGCTTGAGTATGCGAAAAGCGAATCTGAGTCATGAAGGCAGCAGAATCAAAAGTATATAGCAGGAATATGTCCTCCACCCTGGCTTCTACATGTACCTCTATCTAGCTTCTTGTCATAAAGCAGAGGATGGCAAGACTTGTTTCAAGACTCACTGATTCAAGCCTATTGCAGCCACTAGATTAACACAAGAGAGATGATTTGGGGCGGGTATGGAAAGTGGAAAAAATCAACTGCCAAAGTTTGTAAGGCTGCTGAGTTCCCTTTCAAGTCCTTTTACCTCGAGACTCCTGCTAAATTTTGTTTTCCAGTCTTTGTAACTTAATGAAAACTGTTGTGGTTTGAAAGTCAAAGAGGTCCAACACCACGTGTTCTATTCATCCACACACATAACTGGTGAGAAAGATTTGAACCTATCAGTCTTAGCCCCATAATTCCAGCTAGCATTTGCAATGCAGAACAGCAAGCATCAACACAGGAAGCAGGAAGGACCAGATATAATCCATGTCCAACTTCCCATTTCTAGCCAGATAAAGACAGTAGAAATGCAAATGAGACATGCTTTTTTCCAGCAGCAGCCCCCCATCAGGATCTCAGGACAATTTTTCACTGTTTTCCAGCAAGTTAAAAAAAAAAAAAAAAAAAATTTAAAAAAACTTTAAAAATTACTTCAATTTTACATTGTAAACCCAGAATACAGAAAACAGCAAGAGATCACTCCAGTTACTTGGAAAGGGATGCGTTACCTCCAGAGACTCAGTACTTGCTGCAAAGCACTGGGACTCTACAGAAGGCAAGAAATCCTGTCCTCTCTGGCACTAAGTTGCTTGGCAACCATTTGTCTTATTCAAGAACAGTTATTAAATCTCTTAAACTTTGAGATGAATTAATTCCCCAGGTTACTGAGTCAAAAGCTCTAACCTTCAACACTTCTAGATATTAGGAATCCCTTGGCTCCCCAAAAAGTTATCATACTTCAATCCCGCCTTACCAAACCGTATCTCCTGCTCCAATATATAAGTCAATATATGCAAAAGCAGCTAATCCAGAACAAACAGTGCAACAGCTTTATGAGTTATCCCTGAAGTCCTATACCTACGAGGTATACCTAGCACCTGCATCATATATAAACTTTTTTTTCCTTCTGGGGGGAAAGGTAGACAGATTAAAATAAGCAGAAGGGCTATTCTACCTATTCAGTCAGCTGGCCCCTTTCTAAACCACTGGCTCAGAGTTCAGAGACCAGGTTAATGCCACTGCAAAATCAACATGCTTTTTAGAACTCTGCTCTTCAGAGCTGCTTATGCAGAGCACCCCAAAAACAGCAGTTTGCAAGCAGCCTGGATGTGCTGAGGCTGCCACCATACTGGACTATCCTGCCTAATCACTGGACTTAAAGCAGGGAGAAAGAGCTCCCACAGCACACAGATCCTGGCAGGGCCACAACCGTAGAAACAGCAGCTGCCTCATTACAGATGTGAGCAACCTACGCACAATACAAGTGGCTTGTTTGATGCCATTTCCCTGCAGTGCTTATGGCGTCCTGATAACGTGCACACACAAATAATCATCAAACTCATCATCCCTGCCAAAAGTCTCGGTGCCTATACACTATATATACTACCCTCTTTCCCAGCCTTTCAGGGTCTGTCCATTAAATGACACAGCAAAATCAGAGCTACAAGGGAAGGTGACCAGTACATGCTGCATGGCCCAGCAATCTGTTAGAGAGGAGTCTCCAGCTATTCTCTAGCCATATTTCTCTTCTCACCCCTGGAAAGGCTGGCAATTGCCTGAGAAAAGCATTGACTTAAAGGGACAACCTTCAGAGAGCAGCCCGAAGCTGTGCTGAAGGAAATCAAAAGGTATACCAAGCAGAGGACACCAGAACGGCACGGAAGCAGGATCAGGGCATGCATCGTAGTAACTTGGTGTGGGTCTGCCAGGAGTCCCTCTGCTTGACTTGGGAACAGCACTTTGGGGAATCTACAGTTCTCACCTCTATACCCCACCTGATCCTTGAAGTAAATACTTGAAGAGCCTTGCTCTACCAGGTACCTGGCACCTCAGGTGAGAATTGGTATGTGTTACTTCAGTAAAACACAAACCAACAGTTGCCTGAGCCACAGGATGGCCAGGTATCCACATAAACAGACTTCCTATAGGCCTTGTCATTTTTTACCTGAACAGCCTGCAACTCCAACCCATGAAGCAAGAGCAGCTGCTGCTGCTTTAGGGGCACCTCCTTCACCAGAAGGGCTCCCTAGGAAGACCAGTAGTTACGGGGTTGTGGGGAGCAGGATGACAAACGCGCTCTGTTAAACACACTCCCCAGGACCTTCTCTGAGGCTGCGCTGTCCAAGTTGAACGGTCTCAACCAAGATGGGCTTTCCAGCAGAGCTTTCCAAGCCTGCCAAGACCAAACTCAGCTCCTGCACTATCTCACACCGAGGCACACAAGCCACATACTAGGGCCACATTCAGATCAGGTGGACAAAGATAATTCAGTTAACAGTAACTGCTAAAAGCTATAGCTGATTTTAAGCCAATTGGCATTTCTTAACTGTCCTAACAACTGTGCCCTCCCAGATCACAGAGCAATGAACAGGTGGATATAAATACATACAGGAGGCAAAAAACCAAACCAAGGCAACGTGCAATCTCATGAGATCCCTATGGACCATTTCCATGCCTAACGCTCCAGAGAATAACAATATCTGTACTGAAACCAGAGTACTAAACACAAATAAAATCTATTATTTAACTCATTCTAGACTGAGCCCTTGAGGCCCAAGTTATAGATCCAAATGCATTTGACACTTACAAATATGTTCAATAACAGATACACTGCTATAATCGTCAATAAAATGTCCCATATGTGACACTGGTAGCGTAACCTACTGTCCCCCAGGAAGGTGCAGATAAACATTTTTAAAGTAAGTCATGTTGCACTCTATCAAGTCTTAGGTGCCCCATTCATAGCTTTTGCCACCTGAAGTCCCAAAAGAGACACAGACTATTTGTTTTCAGTAAGACCGAAGTGTAAGGTAGCCTAATATCCTACCATCATAAATGCTAAGGTTGGGAGCAACTCTGTTAAGGAGGATAAACATAATCCATGGATGAATAGAAGCAGCTCTGTTACAGGGAACTGCTAGCAACTAAACATCTCAGTTTCCAACAGTGAAGCAGGCAAAGAGAGAACAGAAATGCTTATTGCTTGCATCTCCTTTTGAAACATTTCAGTAGGACTTGCTTGACTCCTGAATCCTTTCTAGGGCTTACAGCACCCTCTTCTTCTCCCACACCCCCCGTTTTTGCTACCCAGATATATAACAGGCTAACACTAGGCTCTGTGGAAGCAATTGCTCCACTACCTCTGTCTAGACAATATGAAATTGTCACAAATGACATCTAAAGTACAATTAAAAGAGAAACTGCAATTTCCACTCTCCTCCCCCGCTCACCAGGGAAAAAAAAATTAAAAAAAATTAAAAAAAAAAATCACACATTATCATCCTCCAGGTTGTCAGTCAATGCCGCAATAATGAAGATTAACTCTGCTCACCCTGAGACATGCTTCTGGCCCAGCTTGCTAAAATAGGAGGAGGGGGATTGTAGTTTTTTGTTGGTTTATTTTTTTTATTAAAACTACTACAAGAAGATATAAATTGCTGCTGTTCACCAGCACTAAGATCTCAGCAGACTCCTTTTGTTTCAGACATCAGTAGCTATGGAACTGCCGCTCTAACACTCTCTCTTTTACCTCGGGTCTGCAGACAGCAGCAATCACTAGCAAGGGGGGGAAAGAAACAAGGTCCAAGTTACAGGACACCTTTAGACAAGGGACAGAAAAAGAGAGTGCACGCACACAAGACACTACAAGCAGAAAAGGGAAATTTCTGACGGACGAAGCAGCCGAATGCCAGAAGGCACAGCTCAAGGGGAAAAAAAAGTCATAAAGCAAACTCCTCACAGCACATCAGCCATTGGACTATACCCACATTCTCCCCACGGGGGCGAGGATCACCACCAAAGCCTCTTGGGACAGAGTGATTCATCTTGACAGGCTTTGAGAAGATACTTAAATGCAGCAAATTTAACTTCTCAGTAACAGTTTCTAAGGATATGCAATTCCTACGCCACATCCTAGATTTGCTGTCACAGCACGCGCATTCCTGAGTAGCACTACCCCAAGGGACACTGAGGGAAGGGCTTTCCTCCCCATCCAAAAGAGAGGTGCTAACAGCACTGAAGCTTAGTTTCCTTAAAAATCAAAAGGGTGTTCAGTCAGCTACCATCCTCCTAAGCTGCTGCTGCACACCAACAACCAGAGCAAACTAGTAAAATGAAGGACTATAAGGAGAGCAAGCACACCTTCCCCTCCCACAGTCCCAGCTTTCAGCTATGAAGAGAGCTTAAGACAGAGCAATTCATAGTTATCCTTCGAAGCAGAAAGTATATTGCCAACTCTCGCAGCTCCTGTGAGTTTCCTCCTCTGGTTTTGTGTCTTCCCTGGAAAGGCTTTTATATTCCCTACTGCCCATTTGGAGGTGAAATTACCACACTACTTCATACTGCATCCCTTTTTTAGCCCTCCAATTTACAGCCAGCAGTCCTCCTGAGTGCTCATCCCTATGGATGTGCTCCTATGATTCCTCATGTGAATGTAAAGAATAGCAACAGTGTAAAACTAGATTCACTTCAGTCATCTTCCTCTTAGGGCAAGGCAATGTTTAACCCAAAGACAACAAGAAAGCTGAAGCATGAAGACAGCTGAATGTTCTCCAGCTGCCCAGTAACTCTGCTACCCTCTCTTGAGGGTAGGATTTGAATCCTAAGCTCAATTATTAACTGTTAACAAGCCCAGTTAAGTCTTGGGGATCAATTATAGCCTCGACAGAACACTAGAAAACTATTGTAAACAAAAGCCTCAACCAACCCAATCCACTGGCTTGGGTCTTTTTCCCTTCCCTTTTCTCCGAAGAATAGGGAAAAATTATTTCAGGCATCTCTGTATTGTGTTGCCTACTTTCACAGAGCAAAATGAAATCACATAAGCAGAAACCATCAAGTGTTTTGTTCCATAGCTTCATTTTCCATGAAAGTTTTGTAGTTCTTGTCAAACAGAAAAACACTATTGCTATCACCACTTTCATATTCAAGCTTAAAATAAAAAAGCAATCAGTATGCAGTTCTAAAGACTGCCTGAAAAGATGATTTCTAAAATTACGTCCCTAACATAATCTGCTCTGATACCTCTAAGCTAACATTTCTAGACCATTTCAGCTTTCACATGATTATGGTTAGACATATTTAGCCTGGCATCAAGATTGAATTAAGACAGGTCAGAAGCAGATGATTAGAAGAGAATGAAGAAACAAAATGTCAAACTTTTCTTAAGACAGTTGTAACCATCTACAAGAGATAAATACCCTGAGAATTTCACTACTGATGAAAACCTCAATGCTCACTTTTGCAGTTCTCTGTTAGCTCCTCCGTCCCCTTGGTCACATCCTTGCTGTACAACTCATCCTCACTGATTAACGAGAGCTGGTGGCTCCCTTTCTTATGAGTGAGTATCCAAGCCCTGCTAGGCATTCTTTTCATCACTTTTTTTTTTTAAGTTATTCCACATAATGAATGCCCCTTGCAAGACAATTTTCTTTCTTTACGGAAAACGACAGCAGAGATGCAATATGTGATCACACATTCCAAACACAGCCTTTGTAGAACACTTTGGCCTGTTTGTAAGAAAGACCTTGTGCTAACTCTGAAGGGCAACCAGAAACAGAGAAGACATCCTTCCTAGCTGGAGGTGTGGAGCTGTCAGAGAAGCAGGTTTGATATAGGACAGAAGTTATCACAAAAAAACATTTGTCCCCCTTCACTGATTCTGAGAAGAATCCTGTAGAAAACAAGCTGTAAGAATTTCTCAGTCAGAACACATCAGGTCTTCAGCCAGGATGGCAAGGAGTACATCTGGGAAGGAGTGCAGGGAAAAGGAGCACAATTACATGAAACAAAGAACTGTAGGTAAGAGTTCGAACAGCAGAAACAAGCATTGGGATTTGAGTTCTCCTAATCACAAGGCAGGGAACAGAGTTTCAAGAAAAACATGGTTAACCCTTTAAAGTTTACCTGCTTCAGCTTAACTAGAAAGTAATACCACATGATGAATTGTGCTATTACAGCACTTCTGCTCTTGGACTAGGAACTTCCAATTTCCATTTACCACCTGATGCCGCAGGAGCGACACAGTACTTTTGGAGCTCATCATAGGGAAGGTCAGTGGTTCTGAGAAAGATGACAGATTTTTTAAGTGCACCCAGGGTTGCACTGTTAATCTATTACTTCACCTGCTGACAGAGGCCATGCATCAGAACAAAAGATGAGCAAGCGTTATGCAGAGATCCTCATCATACAGCACCCAGGGAATGATTAATGTGTTATTTCAACAGGCAAGAGGAAGCACACATCCATGATAGACATTAAAAGGCTCAAGAGCAGCTATGGCAGCATTTATTAGTTTGGCACTAACTCCAACACGCAAAGAACGATGAAAGATCTTGCACTTTCATTTTGCAGGGGCAAAACCTGAGGGGCAGGGAGTGCAGAAGAAATTTAAATCAGCTCAAGCTACTGCATGTGCTGTTTTGCTCTACAGTGGCAGTTTTCTACCAGTGCTCAGAATGGGGCAGGCACGTCAGCCAAGCTAAAGACAGACATTGTATTCCCCCACCCTTAACAACATGCTATTATATCAGAAATTCAGCTAGAGGGAATCAGTTCCTAGTCATCATGGTTATGATAACAGGCTTGAAAGCATGGCCAGAACATAGCCAACACACTAAACTCCCTCAGCCTGCAGACAACTCTACTCTTCTGAGAGCTCTTCTACCTACCTTCGTTTGTATAATGTCTGCTTCAAATTCTCCTTGTTCTGGGAGTTCCCAACACCACAGATTGTGTGGACAGCAGAAATCTGCTTACCCACGCACGCAGATCTGCGTCAGCTTCTGGGATAATTACATAGGGCTCCTGCTTCTCCATAGGGAATTGAAGAGGAGGTGTCTTTCCTGAGGGGGCAGAAGCCATACCGTTATCTCCATAGGCTTCTAAGGCTATGAAAACAGAGGTCCCACCACACATCAATCACTTCCTTTAAAATGCTCTTGTTCAGGCTGGAGTAATGAAGAAAGTCAGGTCAACAGATGACTGGCAGGGCAGTTCAGCCACTTACCCCAGCCCTCCCACTTCAGGAAGATAGGGGAAGGATTCGATACTAATGCATTTCAAGCAGAAAAATGAGTCAGTTTCCTGGCAGATAATGAACCCTGTTTATTCACAGCCTTCAGTTCCAGCAGGTGCTTTCTCAAGAAGAGCAAGAGAGGGGGTCAGTTACATCATCATACAAACAGCCATTTGGCGCAATCAGTTAAATATGTATGTGGGAAATGTTTAAAATGCATGTTAGCTATTCAACAGACCAGAACAGCTCAACTGGAGAAATCTAGAGTCATCTCTATTTTGGTTACAGTTGTATTACTGAGTCAGATCACAGGTCCCTCTCTCTCCTCTTGCTCCAGGCCCAGAGAGTAGATGCATGCTGCTCTACTGCAAGTTCTCCAGCCCAGATTCTGTAATAAGGAGCAAATACGTGGATGAGGGCACTCTGTCCCCAGGCACACCGTGCTGTGTGCATTTATAAAGAAAGTGAAGAATGAGTGCACGCACGCAATATATGTGACTGCACATCTAATGATTAAGGGCTTGTATTAGCATAAAAAAGAGGCACACTATACTGCCAACATCTCCAGCTCCTCCCCACACTCAAGAAAGCTAAAGAGAGCTTTTAGTTGAGCAAGCAGGTCTGAAATAGGTCTGAGGGCCTGCCCATAACTTGTTTCTTGGCAAAAGAAAAACAAAACCAAAACAAAACTTAGCGATTGTTTTAACATTACTTATCTGAATCCAGATAACAAGCTCTAGGAATCACAGCTAGACAGTTTAAGCATGTCAAAGACCACCATTAATCATAAGTTGAGCATCATCCCCTAGATGGAATACTACAAGTACATGAACTCAATGCTCATAAGTAAAAAATGGCAACAGGAGCAACTGTTCCAGGTCAAGTGAGCTTGTCTGGACATGCTGCCCACCCTGCAGCAGTTGGATCAGGACGCCGCAGGGAAGCTATGTGCAGACAGCACAGGAGACGGCCAGGCTAACAAAGGACGGCTTTCAAGAGAGGGAAGCTATTCACACTTCTTCCCTGTCTGTAGGAAAGCTGAGAACTTGTATTCTTTATGGTATCCTCAAATAGCTATCTGTTTGAAGTCAGCTGTCTTTCAACTTCTAAGCAATCTGTGTTTATCTAAGATCTTTGTTGTATGGTCATCTCATATAGGCCTTCCTCAAAAAAACCCAATCCCACCCCAAAACCCAAAACAACCCACTCAACTCTAGATCTCATCCCTCCTCAGTAGAAGCAAAAACGTAAGCAAGTTTGGAAGCATGTACCTCTTCCATCCTCATTAAGAAACACCACTGGAATCCAATTTCAACAAGTTCCCTTGCTGCCATGCTGGAGCAGGTGAATACAAAGTCTCATAACAGCCCCATAGACAAGACACCTTTAGTGAAACAGGTCTGTTTCCTAGAGATTGAAGTAAAACAAAGTTGACTTTTTTCTTTTATAGGTGAACTCCCCATTGCTATGCCTGGACTACCAAAAAAAGAGGTGGGAGAAGGGCAGTGGTTCAACTGGGGAAACACCATGAAGGTATTCGAGAAAGCAGAGTTATTTCTATACCTGCTTAATTCGCAAGCCAAGCTGGTGCAAGAGTAACATGGGAAAAGAATATCTTTTTGTGTGCTATAGTCATTGCTGTATATTTAAATTCAGGCCAAGAAAAAGAAAAGAAGGCTTAAGCCTTTCTGCAAGTCTGGCGAAGGCTGCACATGCTCAGCTTTCCGAAGTACTGGGGGAAGCTCGGCAGCAGGGCGTGACCTCTATTAGTCACTGCAAGAGGAAAAGCACAAGGCATCATTTTTTCCCCCACCAACTCTCCGTAATGAAGTAAAAGGGCTCTAGCAATCTTACATTATTCTTAAATCAGGAAACCAGCAAAGGCAGGGGGAGAAGCATTCCTGCAAAAAAACAGGCACCTCTTTCACTTGTTCTTCTACATAACTAGCAGTACATTCAAGAGCTCAAACTTCTACCACGACACTAAAACAAAGTCCTTCCTGCCCACGTGGAGACGGAAGGCTCGGTCTGGAAAAAAACACAAAGCTGGAAGGGTGGCAGCAATAACCTCAGAGCTCATGTAGACATCAACTGACCATTTAGATATCACGGCAGCCTCTCCTACAGTTCAGGCTGTGGTTACATTCTCATGATAAAACTAATTTGTATTTTCCATTTTTAAAAAAGGCCAAACAAACAATACTTGCCAAGTTTATCCACAGCCTGCACACCTCACCCATAAACACATCTAATTATCATGTCTAAATATTCATGTCATCTTTAGATTATCCCTTCACTCTATGTTTGGCACTGACAAATTTGGTCTTCGTTCATTCCTAAGTGTCCAGGCTAACATTTTCAGAAATCATTTGCCCACCCCAGGGTTTTAGCCTTCTCCCCTCAAGCACCTCTTCCCCACCACAAACCTGAACCTCTTGTCTCTGCTTGCAAATCCCTTCATAACTTCTATTTACCTCACTGTTCCTCACTAACTACTGAGATACTACTTACCTCTATCACAATCACAATCATTTTCAAGAATTGTAACAAGCGTCTTTTGAATTATTTCTTATTAAGCCTGAAAACAGCACAGCATAAACTTTTCCAAAACTGTGTCGTCACACACGGAGGCTACAAGGTTTGCCAGAAAATCCTTCTTTCCACAGCACATACAAGGTCTACACACCGTAAGTGTAAACAAAATGCTGAGCCTGAACTACAAATGCCAGGACACCAGGCTAGCAAGGTTTCCACAAGTAATGGGCCTGAACGTAAGGAGAAATTATATTGGGTAGTCCATTTAGATTTGGCACAAGCCACATTCACACCGATAGATGTGCAGACTGAGCAGCCAGCACAGTATTGCCGCCTCTCCTCTCCACGCCTCAGAGGTTTGCCCTCCTCCTGCTCAAGTCCCCCTTTTTCAGTGAACTCAACGCGTCACTGCTGCAATAGATATTAAATATACTTGAATGAGCAAGGCACAACTGCTGTAAGCAATTAGGAAGAAAATAGCAACAACGTGGGTTTTGTGAAATAAGGGACAAAACAAGACAGAATACACTAGTTATGTGTTCCGTTTCCACCACAAGATGTATTTTATAGATTTAGGTGAGGCAATACCTTCCTGCTTTAGTTCCCTCCCCCAAAAAAAGTAAAGGGAGTAGCATTACCCTCTTCTCTTATTTTGATGGTAGATTTCAGTCACAGAACTGTCTCCTAGTAGGCATCTCTGTACCCAGGGCAGGGGGCAAGGAAGTGTTCTGGTTGTTTTGTTTTTAAGGCTAGGATATGAGCAACACACACCTTTTCATTCAGTGCTTTACACAGTGAGAAAGCTACCAGAGCGACACATCAGAAGCTCAGGCTCCATGAGCATGAACTCAAGAACAAGTTGTAAAAGTGACTAGTTTTTACATTTTACATACAGCACTCACCATTGCTGGGCAGGAATGGGGATGTTCCTACCCTGTCAATCTACTTTAACCACAGACTAGTCCCAGTCAACACCCTATCTGCAATTTAGAACCAGAAGAAGCATCCCCTCATGGCCATGAGTAAGCCATGCCTATTTGCATCAGAAAAACAAAACAAAACCAAAACAAACCATCCCAAACACATTCATGGTCTTCTTATGGAAAAGCCCAAAAATTTAACTTGAACAAGAAAAAAGAAACGCAGCCCCGTGGAAAATGTGACTGCCCAGACTCCAGTCAACACCTGCCAAGCATTCCTCCAGGAAATAAGCCCCATATTATAGAAGTCTTCTGAGGATGGATGTGCAACCATTTAAATGCAAACAAAACCTCTGAGAAGGCAGACTGCAAAGAAAGGTCTGCTCCAGGCTTGGCAGGCAATGAGCAAGAAGTCCAGATGAATTCTGCAAAGTTGAAGAGGTCTTTTTCAGCTCTAACTCATGGACATTTGCATATCAGAAAGACAAAACACCTGCCTCACCTCAGATCCACATCTATCCCTTTCAAACCCTTGCAAAAGCCAAGAGGATAAGCTCCTTCCTTGCTTGCATCCTGTATCAGAGCCATTTCCCCTCTGGATCCCCCAAACACTGAAGAACTTGCAAATGTATGGTAACTAAGGAGATAAGCTGCAATTTAGGATTGGGGGGGGGGGGGGGGTGTCTTCAACCAACCTTGTTTTCTTTATACAAGAACTCACTCGGAAACTTTCTGGTTCCACAAGGAGACAGGGAAAGCAAGGAGCAGAAACAACATTACCCCCTTGTGGCAGCAAAGCAATATGGAACTAAGTTCTGAGAAATTCAAAAGGGAACACACTAGGTGTTACTCTTCATATCTGCTGTAAGTATGGAGAGCTACATGCTGCCAGAAAGGCAATCAAGACTGAGGAGAGACATGGTATGAGCCGGAGCATGGTGTTATGTCAGGCCTCTACATGCCTTACACAAGCAGGGCACAAAGGTCCATGTTCGGCTAACAGGTGAAACCACAGGTAGAGCATTTAAACCTTTCTAAGGGAGATGCAACACAGCCAAACACGCTTGCAATGTATAGCATGGACACCTGGATCCCATTCACAATCCTATATATAGCTCTCTCATCCCGTCTGAGTGCAATGCAATCTCAGCTCAGGAAAAAATACTGGATTCACATTGCATAGCAAGAACGCAGGCAGGAGGGGCCACAGTCCTTAAGACAAGAACTGACAAAATGAAAGACAGAAATTTGACCCTGGACCTTGCTACACAGTTCCAGGGAAGCTGGTCTGCACGTCACTTGTGCACAGTGCATCCAACAGACTCAAACACATCAAAAAGCAATGCCTTTGGTAAGCTGTGCAACTTTGGCAGGTCAATTATTTGTACAGCACTGTGGACTCTGCGCTTTTATACACTCACAAACAAAATAAAGGAGTTTATAGAAGTGTCTCCAGATAATACAAACTCCCCCACCTCACTTACGGTCCTTCCTACCTGTGTGCATGGCAAAACCATCACCCTTGACAGTTCAAAAGACTTCTCAGATTTTCAGGTAACTTCAATAGTCTATCTTGCCTGCCAAACTAAATAGGTGAGGCAAGGTGAAAACATTATGCATTCAAAAGACACCGGCGCAGAAGTTACTCATACGACTGCCTACAGAATTTGACCTCTGGAATGAGTGCAATGGAACAGTTAGAGAAGTTTAACATAATTGCCAGACAAGGCTTCCTAATGGAAGAATAAGTATAATAAGCGTTTCCTCCTGGAACACAGGTTCCATGCAAACCTGCCCGGCAACAAGACAGGGCTCATCTTTCATTTGCAGTAATTCAGTCAAATCTCTAGTTGAAACAGACAGGTAAACAATAGTATAATATATTATGAGCAGCTAAATCTTGAACACATAGAGGACAAGTTTCCCTTTGTCTATTTTTCTTTTCCCCCTTTCTAGGGATTAGTTTCACAAGATAAGGTTTGAAATATGTCAACAGGGACATACATGGCACTACTTGCTCCTTGCATCCATTCTAGAAAAACTGTGGCCAGGAGTGCCATGCCAGAACTCAGAAACAACACTAGATTTAAAACCAGAGGATTTTCTTTTTTTCTGAAACAACACACTGGTTCTGTAGATTTCGTTTGTGTCATATTAAAATAGCCAAAGAGGTAGCATTTGAAGATCTAGATCCGTTTTATCAGTCAGCATTGCATTGTACCTCTCATTAACTGATGAGCTGAAATATATTTCAGTGGAGACCACTGCTAGGATTCTATATATCATTTTCTTAAGAAGGTGGCACTAGCTCCTCTCAAACAAGCAGCTGACTAGAAGAATCCTTTCATGCTCTGTTCAACTTTTTGTTATCAACCTGAATTGGCCCACACAGCAACAATGGCTTAAAGTACTTACAGGATCTTTTCCCTCACTAAGATTACAGTATTAACACGATGGTTCCTCAACCCATTTTTTAATTAGTAAGTAGTTACAGAAAAATTAAACTAGTATCATCTGTTGCTCAGTTATCTTTCCTTCATCCAGATCTTGCCAATAGCTTCTATCACCAATTTTATGCAGCACATTTCACATGGCAACTTCAGGAATTTCTGAGGCTCTTTTCACTTTGATGTTAAAAGTGAGGCAAGGATAGATCCACAGGGGAAAAAAACCCTACATTTGAATTAATGAGATCAGTCTCGAGAACCTCAGAAAGGCTGAAGCTCAGTCTCACGAACTTCTGCTTAAGGCAGACCATAAACCTTACCCAGCTGTATCTCACTGACACAATTTCAAGAAGCACACAGCTCAACACCTGTGCTGCTTTCAGGCCAAGCTGAATGTGACTGCTGTACTGCCAAGGCTCCCAGTGACATGTTCCTGCTTACAGAGGTGCCAGAGCTGTTAGTCAGGAATAGCTTCATTACATGCTTATTAATGCCTTTGTGATTAGGCCAAGATAATTAGCCCAGCACCATCAGAAAGAGCAGAATTCTCTCCCTACCCAGCTGACATAGCTGCATCAACAGAATTCAAAGAACAGCCTTCATTAAACTACCTATTAACTTAATTGACCCTCTATGGCAATGTCTTCCCAGCAAAGCTACTTCTCAGCCAGGCAAGACAGGTCAAGGAATGGATCCTGCCCATGGAGGAGGGAGTGAGAATATACACACAGTTTCCAGATGCAGTTTTTATCTTAAGTTTTTCAGCTGGCCTTTGAATACAGAGCTCAATTGCCCAATGAGGACATCTAATGGAGAGACAAAGAAGAACAGAATGTAAGACAGGTCACAAGCAAATACATGGATGTCCAATGCTAAGAACTAACCTGAGGTCCATAGGCACAAAATTACATTGATTGAAAGTGTGTATGCACTTATCACTTGTACTCTCAGGCTTGAAGGCTTACCTTCCCTCTTCTATTTCCCCTGGACTTTCAGCATTACATAGCTTACATCTCATGATCCTTAGCCACCATCTTTGCATGCTTCTGCAGCTGCAAAGGTTAAAAGACATTTTGGACTCTGCTGTGCAGGAGTCGTTCTAGCACTTCCCATTGTGAGAGCACACCCTAGATCTGGGAGACAAGAAGGCTGGATGTGAGGGTGTTCATTCTATGCAAAAATTAGGTAAGTGGGTGCTTACTGACTTTTTATTGCTCTGTAAGAAAAAATATAACAGCTAATTTGAGAAGGGCGTGAAATTATACCTGCAAGATATAGCTATCCTGCATGCAGGGTTTCTTTTAAGGGGAAAGATTTCATAAAGCTCCCAAGTCCATCCCAATGTATTTAACAGGAAAGGAAATGAAGTCTCACTTCAAGGAAATCACCATGACCATTTAATACCAGACTGCTCACTGCTTCCAGCTTCCCTACCTCTGTACTCTACAGTTACCTTAACTTCAGTTAGAAGGGAAGCAGAAACCCCTGCCGTGCCCGTTCTCGAGCGAGGGCTGACAACAGAAGCAGGAGACTGGGAAAACAGAAGAGTCCCTATGAGCTTCTCAGCAACCTCTGCCAAAAGGGTTTCACTAAAAGTTTCATCTTACAGCAATCCTCTGGAATTAAGCTTGCACATCGAACTATGCACTCCAAATTAATGTCTCAGCAAAAAGCACCTGTTTGCACAGGTGACCAGGTAGGCAACTAACCCTGCACAGATGCTACAGCCACAGAGCAGGCAGCAGCAGCCACCACGGGTGACAGGCAAAGCGACCCAGAGATTTAGTCACAGGACTCCAGCTGTTAGGTAGCAACCTGGCCAGCTCCTGTGCAGTGGGGTGCACTGCATTATATCCCTCAGGGCATTTTAAAATTATTCAACTCCCACAGAAAAGATCACATCTACAGATCCCACCACACCTCACAGTCGAAATACGTGCCAACCACCTGATCAATAAAAAGGTTATTTGCCCCCATTATTTCTGACACTACAGTGACTCAGCCCAGAGAACAAGCTACACAGTGGAGATGATATGAGCATGTACAGTTATTTTAAAAGAAAGATAGTGCAAGACTTACTCAAGTGCCATTTTAAAGCTGAATTTGTCTGCTCCTTCTCACCCCTCTGCCCTTTAATAGGGGACTAGAGGGTATCTGATTTAAAGTAAAGGCAGGTAAGTTCAGGCCCAGAAAAGAAGTAACTACCATGTAATCAGCTTGAGACTCTCGTTATGGCAGGCTGTAAAAAAAACTGGGGCAAGGATTTAGAAGCAGATGAATAATTTCATGACCACTACCACTTATTTGCTATGCAACTACAGCAACAAGAAAGGCAGCCACTGTTCCAGCCTGAGTGTAATCAGCTTATCTGCAGGAAGAAGGAAAGAATTCCCCTTCTTCAGACACTCCTGTGTACAAAGCCTTCTCAGTCAGTTACATCTGCATCCAACCTGGAAACTTTGCTTTCCTAAAGCACAAGGCATCCATTTCTGAGAAACAGCAAGACTGGACCTTTCCTCTGACAAGAGCACCAATCACTTGACAAAAAAGATGCCAAACTGAAAGCCAGGAGGGAACCCCATCCAAAGTACCAACATAGCTTAATCATCCATACAAGCCAGTGGAGACACTTGCACACAAAGCACAGGTCCTTCTGGGTGCAAGTTCAGTTTGACTTGTTCTGTTTCTTGCAACACATCTGAAGTATAAAAAAAAAAATCCTTCCAAAAAAGAATCACCTTCTTGAAAAAGAATACAGCAGAGTCTAAAATTTTCAGTGATCAGCATGCCCCCAACCAGCTCACCCTAGATTTGAGTCAATGGGAGCCACTTTCAAAACTTAAGTCTTTATCAAAGGCAAGCAAACTGCATAGTTTTGACCAAATACTCACAACTAAGGTATATGCCCAAACCACTGACAGGGAGCTTTGACTTTTTTTGCCCTCTATGGCAACACTAAGGAAATGATTGTTAACCCTTCCAACTTAACAACCACGACCTCAGCAAGACACAGCACCCAAAAAGGCAATTCTCACTACATGCCCAATTTTCCATGCCTACCTTGGGCAGATTCTCCATATGCAACATGTGTGTGGTATGGGGCACAAAGGACAGCGTAGCACATCCTGTGTTCCCACCCTTCTGCAGTGTCTGGGAAACACCAGGAGCATAGTTGACTCCAGAGACCTGTTCCCAGAGCCTGTCCTTTTGCCTGTGCATACTATGATTCTCCTTTCCCATTGAGAGGTCTGGTCTCTGTTGCTTACAATCTTCAGAACCTAATCTGCAGCACGACAATGGCAGCTATGAAAGACATCAATGCAATGTCTCTGTTTTCATCTACATAAATAGCATATGACGACATGAGAAAAGGTTTTTAACTCTGAAAAACTCTGACTAGATGGGAAAGGTTTAAGAAAAAATGGAGGAGGAAGGCTGAGCATGTATCTTACCTCCTGAGTGAATCCTCCTCTGAGCTTTCCTCAGGCATTTCCTGGTTTAAGGCCTCCTGTGATACATTCCCAGGTCTGCTTGAAGCCGACTGGCTGTAAACTCTTTCCCAGTGCCCCGTCTCCTGGTTAAAGACCACTCCCACGGTCCTCTCCTCCTGCGGGGTGGAAGAGCTGCCCAGCTGCAGCCTGCTAGAGGCAGGAGCTCTGCCCTCGGTTCTCTCTGCAGGCTGCACCTGGCTGGTATTTGGAGGCACACCCTCAAACGTGCTTTGGACCTGCCCTGGTGTGTAGCTAGGCGTGCTTCTTTCCCAGCGCAGCGTGTCATTGTTAAAGGTCAGCAGGTTATGACAAGCGCGACAGCGGTTCAGGTGACCCCGGGACAAATTGGAATTGTTTTCACTGCTGTGTGGAGTCTGCTGATGGGAGGGACCCGGCCGATCAGGCTCAATGTTGTTGTTGAGCATTTCTTGAGCCTGTTGCGACTGGCTGGGCTCCCCACCAATCCCCTGATCTAACTCCTGAAGCCGGTCATATTCCAGGAAGAATCGCCTCAAATCACACTGGAGCTCATTACGGATGCTGGCCGGATTGCTCGGGCCAGCACTACTACCACTGTCCGCCTCAGCCCCTGAGGCCAGAAAGCCTCTCCCTTCTGTCGCAGAGGTATAGACTGATGCCTGGGAACCTCCCTCCTGCTGTCTCAGCACTGACAGCAAGCTCACGGAGGAGGCACTGGTCCTAGGGGGAGGCATGGCTTCCAGCTCTGACCGAGAGCTCATGTTCAGCACTGTCCTGGACCAGTCAGACCCACCTAAGCCCGAAGCCATCTCTCTCGCAGACTGTTGGTACCGGGACTGGTGGCCGGCCAAGGGCCCGCTGAGGGACCGCCGCGTGGGGCCCAGGCTAAGGTTGCGCAGGGTGTTGCCAGCAGTGCTGCTCTGAACTGTGCTGAAAGCAGAGGGCCTGTTAAGTATCCCCTGCTCCTCCTGCGCTATGGATGCCTGCTCTGGGGGTTGATAAGGCTCTGTCTGCACAGAGGAGAAGGAAGTGCCAGTGGCCCCAGAAGACGTGGAGGGTGCGTTTTCCTGGTGTGGGAAGAGAGAAGAAGGAAGTCTTGCACTAGAGCATCGGCTGCAAAGGCACAACATCCCCAGGTGCTGGCAGCACTCTGCTGTGGGATAGCTGACACGCTCCCGGAGCCTGTTATAGACAGATGCCCTTGTGTTCTCACTGGCTGGAGGCGGAGGTGGTGGTGGTGGAGGCGGTGGAGGGGATGGGGTAGCAGAGTCTTGAACACTGTTTTGCTCTCCCACCTGTATGCCAGAGGAGCGGGAGGACAACATATGCAGGAAGTTGTGGAGGAGGGGTGTGCGCCTCACAGGCTGAGACGGAAGGATAGCGCGCTGGCGATAATGCGGCATCTCTGTGCTGTCCACGGAGATTTCCACTTCCTCATCGCTCTGCAGAAGGAAGCAATCAAAGTTCAGTCACCTCACAGCAAAATCCTGTATCTCCAGATAAACAGCAGAAAGTCAGCTACCATCCCAGACAGATGAAAGGACACAGTAAGTCCCTTCCTAGAGGCCTTGAGTTGCAGGAAACCAGCTGAGACTATTTCAAAGTTCATTTTATGGATCCAGACAACCTCCTCCTACAGCCCAGTGAGCTTTGACAATACCCTGTTCATACAAACAGAAGCATCAGCATCTGAGGGTCTGCAGCTGTGGGGAGCATTGTTAATACCTCGCGTAGCTTCAAATCCAGCAGAATGTCACAACAGAACAGAAAGAGTGGGGCCATTGGGACAGCTGTCCCATCACTAATGAGACAGTGAGGGCAAAACAAACACACTTTGGAGAGCTCTTTAATAGCCCTGCACATAACACAAGAACATTCATGAGACCAATTAAGGTGAGACAGAACTCAGCTTAGAAGGACTTCAGGTTTTCAGAAAAGCACAAGGCTGCTTAGGAACAGACTAGGGTTAATGTATGTAGAGCATCTTGTAATTAGCCAGTCAATACAGGTACTGACATTCCCCTTACCTGCTGGTTAGAAGGGTTAACAATTGCTGTGAGCAAGTAGTGTCCCAAGGGGTCAAACCGTACCAGCCTAAAACAAAAGCAGAACCAGAGTATCAATCATCAGTTCACATTCCACATTGACACAGGAAGCTGGACACAGCAGGGAAGAAAACCCCATATGAAATATTTGCAATGAGAACATTACTACATTACCATCATCATCTTCTGAAGGATGTCAAAAAGTTTATGCATTAAGAAGAAGAAAGCATACTTATCTAGCTGAAGACTGCAGCTATTTTATAGTCCACAGCAACATTATACAGAAGTTAAAAGCTGGAAGCAAGTATTGCTGTATCAATTGAAATAGCTAGGAAATTTTAAGGAATAGATGCGTATACATTACAAATTGGAATTTGGTACAAAGGGAGAGATTAATGTGCCTTGAATGTTACATCACTGTCTTATTTTAAATTGCTTAAAAGAAGGCATCAAGTTTCCAACAATGCAGTTTCCTCTATAACTGCACCAAAGTAATAGTTCAGCACTTTCTTCCGGCAACTTCTGGGTTCTCTCATCCTTATGGCTGACAGGTTTAATTACTAAGCTTACAAATGAACATGAGGTAGATTCTGGGCATTTATTGGGCACGCTTCTGATTACAAATGTTAACAACCAAGCTGATCTATTATTTCCAACTACTTTTTTTCCTGCCCACAGAACTGTTTTTCTACCAGCTGAGTCAAGGAGCTGCACTCAATGCTTCTCTCCGCTGCCTCAGTTCAGAGTATGCAGCATCCCAGAAGAACCCCCCACATTCCCCAAATCTGACCATCTTTCACATACAAGTGTTCTCTTCCCCCAGAAACAGGAACTCACCTGACCCGCTCCATTTCACTAGCTGTTTTGACCACTGCAAAAGGCTCCCGACGACTCCAGTCCCAGAAATGTATCTCATTGGCAGTTGCAATCAGCAAGAGCTGAGCCGTAGGATGAAAAGCAAGCGATGCAATGGCATTGTTGCTATCTGTGAACCAGCTCTCACTTCCACCCTGAGTGAGGAGTCAAGATCACAAGCAGTTTATCACAAAGTTTGAGATCATTAGGTTTCCATATACATGCCATCTCTCCAAGACTCTACCTAGAGCATGGAAGTAACATGCTTTCTTGGCAACAACAGCAGCTGCTCTCATACAACATCATGTGTCATGTAACACTACTTGTAACAATGACCAGAGATGTATTTTCTTTTAAGTGTGTCTCAAGCAGCCTGTAAAAATACTGCATTTCAAAGCAACGAGGTAAGTATATGTATTTTGTCTCTGTGCCAATCACCAGACTAGGTAGAACTGGCAGAGCAGCAGCTTCTCTATTGAAGAGTTCAGCTATGCTCAGTGGAATGAAAAATGGCCTGTCTTTCACATAAGCTAAACAGGCACCTTGCACAAAGATCTCCAGCATTATCTGTACCACTCTAATCAAATAAACAGGCATGGCTAAGGAGCATGACCCACCTGGCGGGACTGAGTGAAGAATCTGTCACCTCCTCTCTAGACAGAAGAGGATGGCTATGGTCTGTCCTATGCTTTTAGAGACAGGTCCCAGCAAAGCTTCCAACAGCTCTCTTACCAGGCAACATTTGGGAAACAAACTCAGACAAAAAAAGTCACCACCCTCCAAATACCAGAGAGACATGTTTCAGGAAAGACTTACATGTAAATCCCAAATTCTAACCTCCCCATCTAGGCATCCTGAAGCAATGAGGCCCGGGATGGTGGGATGGAAGGTGACACACCAGGGAGTGCGGCGATGTCCAACCAAGGAATGAACACACTTGCCCGTTTTCACCTCTGTGATGTAAATGTTGTGGTTCACATGTGTGGAAGCCATTAGGGTCCTGGGAATGAAGAAGGCAAGACAAACGTCGGCATGAGAACAGTACAGCAAAACCAGACCATGGTTAGCTTCATCTCAACAGGGTCTGTTCACACCTAACCCAGCAGCTCTCCCACACAGACCTCAAAGGGTAAGAGGCTACTGTTTCGGCAATGGCCACAAAGCTTCCTGTAGCCAGATTTCAGGGTCCATGCAAACATAAGCTCATCTGATCTGCAAGCACAAACTTGACCCTGAAAGTCAGAGTGAACATGCAGCTCAGAAGGAACTCCTGAGTGACAGTTTGGGGCAAATAAATATTCCCAATTCTCCACACCATCTTGACCACTGTCAAATCAAGTGACACTAAGAGAGATCCCACCTCCATTTCTGCTTCCAACACACGCATCATTCTGCTGTTCTTTAGTGCTACGTAACCCAGTGGGTGTGCCACATCACTTGGCATGTTGTGCTAAAACACCCTTTACATCCTCAAGTTTCTTACGAAATCCCACAGTGGCCGCACAGATCCTTTTTCCTTAGAACTATACATCACTTGGGTACCTCAGAAATTAAAACACCAACTATGCTCGAAGCTGTGAGATTAGGAAGGTGTGCACGTTCCATCCATGCATGTCAGGAACCAGGAGTTTCACTCAGCTATTCAGGACTGGACAACTCAATGGGCACAAGCCTCCATCACTTTTGTAAGTGTAAGGAGACTCTCGAAACAGGGAATGAACTAGGAATTAATTACCTGTCTGGACTAAACGCCAGCAAGAAGGTGGAGCGTGGACTGTCTGGTAACTCAACTTTCTGAAAAAGCCAACAAAGCAGGAAGTGTTGCAAGTGTCATATGATCATACTTTAACTGTAAGCCACACAGACAACAAGGGGAACCCGCTGCAGGAACATATCTAGTATCACATCACTGCAGGAACTGAACAGAGCCAGAGAGCATATCAAGTGTAACACATCAAATGTACAATCACAAGACAATTTATTTCAAATCCCTGCCTCCCTTCCCCCACTCCAAGATCAAGCTATGCACCTCTATCCCACAACCTTACCTTGCCCTCCCATTTCATCCATCGAGTTTTATCCTCCACCAACTCCTGCAGGAGCCGCTGAGCACCCAAGGCTTGGGTACCCCGTTCCCTACCCCACAGGATGCGGACAGCATTCTTCTCCGGTACAACCTTCATGGCTCTCAGCAGCCAACGTTACACCAACTACTGGGAGGAGACACCAGCAGGTTCAGGATGACAACCACCACCAAGCTACAAATAGGCTATCCACATTTCAATTGTTTATCTTCATGGAAACCTAGAAAGAGAAGAGAATGATAAGGAAGGCAGCTTCTACCTTTATCTCGTAGATAAAGTAAGACCTTTAAATCCCAAAAGACTAGATTTAAGAGAAAAATCTATCCTCTCCTGCAGCCTTTGCTACCTTCTTCCATTATCAAGGCCCAATTTTGACATTTCTGCAGCCAATGATTACTTTGAAAGGTTTCTGAAAGCATTTAGCCCTCTCCTTGTACACATGCCCTAGACATACCACACCTACAGAGAATAACAAATTGGCCTTGAAACCTTTTCCCTTCCCTCTGTCTCTTGCTATATACAGTAAATTGAAAAAAAGATTTATGAAGAGATGGTCTTTTCACACCTTGAAGATTTAGGTCCTATCTGGGAAGCGTGACTGACAGCTAGAGGATAAGTGTTAAAAAATTGACAATATGACAGAGAAGTCTCCAGGGAATTATTCAAATTTCAGTAATAGTAATTATTATCACTGCAAAGGTCAGACAATTGATAGACCTCAAGTCCAAATTACTTCCAACCCCATCACAATAGCTTACAATGTATGAAAACAACCTTGTATCAGACCAAAACCTTACACTGCAGCGGCATCTTGGCCAACTCCATCACGATTCATTTCACCTGTCTGCACATCATCTTTCCACCTAAATTGCTCTTAGAACAACAGTTCACCCAAGTAATGCACAATGGCAAAGATTAGTGCTTTTAGCACACTTTGAGCTGCTAAGGAAAGCATTAATAACATTTTCTAGAAAAACAGTTAGTTCTTTGAAAGAACAAAATATAGCGACCCTGATAGCAACCAAGTTACACAGCTTTTGAATGGTCTCATATATTGGAGTTTGCCACCAAAGGCTCTCGAGAAACAAGTTTCTTAGGATACATAAACCAAGAAATGCTGCTGCAATGCTGTTACCTTTTAATCCCAGCAGAGCACGCACACTACTCTGTCATCTCTTTAGAACCTAAAGATCTGAAGATAAATCCTCAATTCATGTTACACTGAACAACATCATCAATATTCAGTAGAGAAGGAAGCAGCAACTTAAAGCAAAAAACACACATACAGGGAAAAAAGGTTTGTGTACACAAGAAGAGCTGGATTGCTAAATGACAGAACTCAGAACGGTCATTAGCAAACCTTTCTTTCCTTCCACTCTCCCTAAAAAAACCTCCTGAGCAGATGATTTAAGACAGCTGCTGCTTACAGGGAGGAGCTGTCTGAAGAGATAAGCCAGCAAAATGAGTTCTAATAAAGCAGACCAGTTTTCATTTGTAAAAGTACAATAAAGGGTACTGAAGTGATGAACAAGTAAAGGCATCCATCTTCCTAGAAAAGAAATTCACCACAAAGAAATTCAAGCTAGCTGGAAATTCCCTGATGCTTAATGTGAACAGCATGGGGATCATCTATTTTAGAGAAGCTGAACTCCACAGCGTAAAATAAGCCTTCTTTCAAGAATCTGTGAAAGTCAGCCAAACATTAGGTAGGAATTATTCTACAAAATAAAAGCCTTACTGGAAAGCAACATAAAAACCAAAGATATCATTGCTGCAAGTGGATTCTTAAAAGCAACTGTACAGATTTAAAAAGCCCAGACCCCAAAAACTAGAACAAGGATAACTGGAGTAGATACAGCCAAAAGCACAGTACAAAATCACCAAACCAAAAATCTTTTTTTCATTAAATGCTAATAAATCCTCACTTGGATTCTGCAAACAGCCCCAGTCACCCATGTTCAGAAATGATTGGATTCTGACGGTAAGCAGCATGGAGGGGAAGGACAGCTCAGAATGATACAGGCAATAAAAAGCCTATTTTACAGGAGGAAACTGTAAGTCTAGTTTCACCTAGTAAAAGTAAGAAAACAGTAGCTGAATATTCTATATGGGTGCATTCAAGGAGTAAGGACTACAACAACCCAAGGATAAACATATAAACTGGACACAAAAAGACGACCAGATTTGCAGCTGGAATAAGCTGGAAGTTTGAAGAGATCTCAAACATTAAGCTTTGGAATAGCTTTCTGATAGCTGTAAAAGGCAAACAACCTAAATAACTTAAGAGATGCTGGTAATTTACAAGCAGGATAACACAATTACTCATGAGAAAAAACAAGCTCTGACAACTTGGGAACGTTTCAGACCTATCAGAAGGACTAATGTTCCCTGAAGTACAATAGCAACAAGGAAATCAAGAGTTTTAACAAACATCTTTATGTTTATTTATGCCACAGGCAAATCTACATATTGTAAAATAAAGAAACAGATAATACCTGCAACTGCAGTTAGTGAACCTCTTGTATTCACCTTATTGAAAGACTAAGTCATCTTCACTATATAAAATCAAGTACTTACCTTAAGTCAGCTTATCTAAATCTTTGCAGATGGGTACTAATTTCTTGAACTAATTTGGCTATAACAAATACTTCATATGTGAGCCTCATGAGCATGTCTGAACTTGATGTTTTTCCCTCAGGGACTGTCCCTCATTTTTTCAGCTTCTTCTGACTCACCTCTTCAACCCATTTGAAAAGAAAAGAAACTCAGGGCTTGAATGTCTATATAGTACCCTGCTAACCTGCTTAACATTTTTAAAAGCTGGGATCTCTTCAGAAAACACCAAATGCATCCTTCTTGAGTGGGGCTGGCACTCCAGTGTTACGGTGGATCACACTGGGGGCAAAGCTTTATCCACCCCTCATAAGGGGAAAGTTTACTCCTTTATCTGGATTAGCTTGAATACAGTAACTGCTCTCCACTAGCTGGTGATACATTCAGGAACACTACAGACTTGGCAAAGAAAATTAGAGCCTTCAAATGGAGAAACAGATGCAGTGTAGACATGGGCATTACCTTCGTTCACTTTAGCAGGAAGCCTTTAACCTTATTATCAGATCACGTGTTCAGGTTTGGTTTGGGGTTTGGGTTTGGTTGGGGGTTTTTTTGGGGGGGAGGAGTGTTGGGGGTTTGGTGGTGGTGGTGGTTTTTATTAAAAGGAGCCAGTTCCTTCTCTAATCTAGTAAAGATACCCACCAACTCCAAACACTTTTCTCAAATATAAGCAGCCAAATAATGACAGCATGTTATTAAATACCATTAGCAGATAAACCATGGGAGTACCAACCATATTTATAGCTACTCAGTAGCCCTCTGACTAACAAAGTTTAAATGAAATGCAGTGGGTTTGAAAATACTTCTTGGGCCTCACCATAAAGAAAACTTAGAGCTCACTAGATCAAACCTGTCCAGGCAAGTGGTGGACTGATTCAGTAACAGCTTCTATTACAAATACCCATGCTATCACAACTGATAAACAGCTGACCACCAAAACAAGGAACTGCTCAGGGATTGGTATTTTTCTGTTTTCTTCTTGTTGGGGGATTCTTTTGTGTTTTGGTTTGGGTTTTTTTGTTTTGGTTTTGTGGGTTTTTTTAATCAGGATGACCAAAAGTAGAGTCCACCAACTGGAAGATTAGCTGATGCCCTGGATGCAGTCCAGGGCACCACAGAAATTCTGAAAGTGGAGAGTCAGAAATTTTTTCTATAATTGGCAGCTTTGTTTCCTTAACAGTTTTCTCCCTTCAGGGCATTTCAGGACAGCATGCTGGGCTGTTTACAGTTTTGGAAAGAGCATTACACAGCCCAACCCCAAGCCTTTTACTTGCTCTGCGCCAGCTGTCCTCGAAGAAGCCTTAAGAATTCCCAGCCTCAGAGCAATATAAGCTAATTTGTAATTGTCACTTTTACAGATGCTGAACCTCTAGAAAACCAAAGCAAAGCAGCAAATTTGTAAACTTCACAGTGGTACAGGACCCCATGAAAACACTGACAAAAAGGTAGGGAGAGAAGAGGAATAAAAAGTAGCACATTCAAATCGCCGTATAGAAAGTATGTCAAGATATTTTATGCATTATGCAGTGGTTTATCGTGCCAACTAGAAACTTTAGCACTTTACAGAGATGATGGTCCCATCTCTTAACATGCCCCACCCACCCACATCTTTGGCACTATTAATTTTGTGGAGATTCCTCTACCACTGTTTGGGGAGCACCGCTGGCTTTGATACAAAGAAGAATATCGGAGTACTATCTAATGTTATTCAGTTCTCCATTGGGGGAAAAAAGTTATTTCATGTGGCCTTCAGCCCTCAGACTACAAATCTATTACCACTGTGAATAACTTCTTGGTTGCGTGCTGAGCCCAACACTAAAAGCCTTTCTTGATGAGCGCGTTCAGAAACAGTGTAAACAGATCTACCAGTGTTTAAAAGGAAAAGAAAAAAAAAAAAAGCTGCAATCAGTAAATGCTATTTATATCAGGAGTTTTATCCAAAGGATACAAATGTCCAAATAATTTCAATTTTGCTGCCCAAGTCTCAAGTGACTGATGAAGAGGCAACATTAAGTGAACTATAAAAGCTGCCTCAGGCGTTGCAATCTGGGATCCACAGAGAGAATACATGTATAAGCTTCCCTAGAAAAGACCAGAGAGGAGAAAAGCATGTGCTGGTAGTTTCTGTCTCAAAGTTCTTTCAAGACTTCCAGAATGCGTTGACTGCAAAATGGATATGATCCACACAGGTTATGGGCCAGTGCAAACTCTATACTTTGTACTAAAAGAACACAGATGGGGGGGGGGGAAACCAAAACAAAACAAAAAAACTGTTGTGAACAATAAGGCATGTCACTGACCTGCAAAAACACAAGCAAACTTGTCTCTAGAAGAGAAACAGATTATTAGTACTCTGAACTATCCCAGATCTGGCCATGGGCCCACCTATCTTGTAAGCCACTAACTTCTGTTTTCAAAATGTCTGTTCTTAAGCAAAGTATCCAGCACTAACAATAAAGCATGCCATTTCATTTATTCCAAATTAAACCGCAGCATCTCAGGCTTTGAACATCAGCAAGATATTAAAGATTTCAAGGGTATTTTCTATTGTATTTAATAAATATTAGTAATTTGATAAATATTAGTAATAATTTAGCATTCCCACTATTGTACATGTGGGTGGGTTCTCCAAGAACAATCAGAAAGAAGATCATCAGACAGGTGTGAGAATAGTGTATGCAGCAGTACAGCCCAAATGCTTTATCTTCACTGCCAGTGATCCTCACGTAGGCTGTAGTCACAAGACACACTATTTCCTCAAAGTATTTTTTACAACAAATCAGTTTCCCTTGTATCTTACACAGTTAATTTTCAGGCAAATTGCTTTATCAAGACCCCTATGTCTTTCAGAAGCTCAAAAGAGCAAAGAAGAAAGCATTGGGCACACTGAAGACAGTCAGAGATCATCTTGCCAATAACTACAGACTACACAGCCCCTCCCGCTTCACTGATAAAGCAGTAAAACCTGGTTCTGAGACTCACACACAGGAGATCTCCAAGAACAAACCAGAGGCCTAAAACATCATTTGGAATGCATGTGTGCAATCACACAGCTCCAGGGACTTTCTAGTTCCCTTGTTTACACTTCAAGTTTTTCCCCCACCTCTGCTATATGGAGATTATGATGCCAACACCTTCCTAAATTGCACAAAACAATACCAGGTAACAAGCCCCAGAAAGACTATCCCGGATAGAAGACCTGAATTCTACTGGCAGTTTTATTAAAAATATTGATTACATTCATACCACGTGTCATGCCATTCCCGCTAACCCTTTTCAAGTGTCCACTTGAACGACTGAGCAAAATAAAGTTCATGCAAAACCAATACAAAAAAGCTGATTTGCCCTCTTTACACAGCATCAACTCAGCTAAACAAGACAACTCAGAGTCCTAGTTTGGTAAGTAATCGAACTATGTAACACTGGAATTTCAACAATGCTATAACAAAGACAAAATCAGTAAAAAAAGGGTGACATGACTCGTATCCAGAATAGTTCCACGGCTCAAAACTTAAGACAAGTGTTGGAGGAACAGGACTATGTTCAGTATTAAGCAACAGGGCCACGTGAATTTCTGACAATGCACCTGATCAGCTACATATGTACATTTTCCTGAAACAACATGATTTGTCTTTCCTTATGGGAAGTACATGTCTTCCCTATGGTACTTCCATATGAGGTTTATGACTGTTCTCAGAGGTTCTAGCTCTTCTTGGGTTAAAAAAAACAAACAAACAAACAAAAAACCCAGAAAACGTTTTGCATAGAGACAACTTCAAGTTATCTTGCGGCAATATCTGAATGAACAGAAAATTGGAAATAAAGTTATGTTGCACTGGAATCTTTAGACAAGGCTAACCCACAAACAAAAATAGTCCACAGAGGTATAACAAACAATTATCTTAAACATAATTAATCAAAACAATGAAAAAAGCAAAACTAGAATCCATTCTTTCACTCTTTTTCTACTTCTGTGTCTCTGATTATGCTTTTAAAAAAACAAAAGCAGCTTAATTTAAGACACTAGAATTATGCAGATTCCTGACATTAGAGCACAAAGCCAGTCTTCAACTAAGTGCCCTTAAATATGGGGGGGAAAAACCACCACTAAAAAAAGCCTTAGGAGGAGAGAAAGTAAGTTTATGATGCAACTATGCAACAGAGTCTAAAACTAATAGCATGAAGACAATTTCATTATATGGCCCTGGGTTTAGTCTTCAAAGTTTTTAAGATATTCCCCAAAGTATTATTCTGTAAGCTGAAGTTTTCTCTTGATTAAGGCCAGCGATATTTGGAAAGTAATTCCAAAGCACATCTTCTGCAGATGCACTAGATACACTGCTCTAAGTTGTATCCACAACTCTTAAGCACTTCCACATAAATCAGAACAAGATTCCTAAAGAAAAATAACTTGCATTAGTGCTTCATGATTAAAAAATTCAATGCCATGTTTTAAATTGAAACCACAAACAGCTCAGGAAATTCAATTACATTACAAAGATGTCAATAGTACATTGTCATTTCAAGATCCTATATGACTGCAACAGGGACCTGATTGCCGCTAGTTTGTCTTCCCAGGCTGGAGTAAATGAGCTATAATACTCTTCGGATAACTTTGCAGTCAAAAGAAGTACTTTAAATTGATAGTTATTTACATCAAAATGATGAGGAAGTAGAAGAGAAGCTTGCAGCTATCAACTCCTAAAGGTCAGAAAATGAACAGTAAATATAAAAAGGGAAGTAATAAAAATAAAAGTGATCAGCTGTGTCTGGAGTCTGACAGTTTCATTTACCAATGAGAATATGGAGCACTTTCATCAGTATTATTACAATTTCCACATAAACTTAATGAATTTTTGAGAAGAGAGATATTAGTTCCAATCCGGAAGACAGGAAGAGAATAAATATAATTTCACAAAGCTGTAAGATAAGTCAAACAGCAGAACTGAGATCCAGAAAATTAAGAGCTGGTTTCCCCAATTCCATACTCAGACCATGGCATGTTTTGCCAAGTACTGTACACAGCAGGAAATGAGGGACAGAGAGAAAAGAGAGAACTGGAGTAATAGAGAGAGACAAATAGAGCCACATAGAATTCAGATTAACCTCTTAAGAGAATTATTCTCATTTAGATAGGAAAGTAAAGGAACTTTCAATTCAAAATCCCAGCATTTACATTAAAAGTCACATCAAGGTTCCTCAAGCTCAAGAGCCACAGCCAAGTGCCCCCTAGTGACACCATGCACACAAGAGAAAATTGGGCGCACCAACCTGAGAGAGTAGCAGAAGCAGCATCGAGTATCCACAAGATTAAGACAAAATATTTTATGCATTCAAGGCTGCACTTAAGGCATGTACACCTTATCCAAGTAATAAAGTAAAAGCAACTGGAAGCGAGAACATATTTAAAAAAATGCAGTTTGTATAATTTCCTGCTCATGTGGAAATAATCAAATAAGGTAACAAGCCAAAAAGCGAAAATGACCTACACAGAAGCTGAAGTCTTCATGCACAGATGTATCAGAACCAAAGAAGAGGTGGGAGACATAGAAGATTTAGACTCTGAACAAAGAAACACCCAATTCTTGACACCCTTTCCCTTCATGGCCTTGGACTGAGGCTGCAGGAAAAATACATAGGGAGGGGGGAAAGTGTCCAAAACACAGGTCAGAGACTCCTCTCAGCAGTTCTATGCTATGCAAGGTGGAGAATTAGTGCTACATACCAGGAAGAGGGCAGCAGGAATCACTCTGCTGGGACAACCCAAAAGACCTCACTGAGAACATTCAAAGTGGAGCTGTGCGAGCACATGGATTAAGATGATTCTCTCCATGCTCAGGCCTGGCACCTCATCATCCTGCACATCTTCAGCAAACAGTTTACAAAAACTGGAGACAACAAACAGTTACTAGTCAAGAGTTCTTAACAACCAACAAGTCCCAAGAGGCAGACAAGTAGGTTTCCCCTTGTTTTAAACAACCCAATCAATTGGTCTTTCATTAAGTGACTACTATATCATTGAACAGCTTCCCATTAAACTATTTCTAATATTTATCTTCTTCTACTGCACATCACCTTGTTATTCGCTTTTGAAAACCACAATTCTTTCGTCCTCACCTCATTAATATTTTGTTTCTATCACCCTCCCTGTGTTAGTGCAGGGCTACTAACACAAAACACACAAGGTAACTATTACCATGCACTATACCCTTTATCAGGTCTCCAATAATACAAACTCAAGGGGGGGGGGAAGTGCCTTAACACTATTTGTATTAATAGCACTAATAAGTATTAACATCAAAAGTAACTTTGTAAGTGCCTTGAATTCAGTTAGCTTGCTAACCATGGCATAAAATATACTAAAGTTACTTTCCAGAAGTTTCATGAAAAATTATGACACAAAAAAAAGAAGTGTACAAATGCCTAACTTACAGCAAGGGGATACTAGTAGACAAGTATCATTGCTTGCCTTCTGTATAACTGGTTGTTACAGCTGCATAAAAGTGCTGCACAGAAAATGGAAACGTCGAAAACAACCAAATAAGAATCTGGAGGGTCAGTTATGACTCAGAGAAGGGCAAAAGAAAGAAAACTAAGAATAAGCTGTCAGCAAAGTAAACATTCTGCATAAACTCCCCAGCAACTGAATCTGAAAAGGCAAGTCCAGATATTTGGATCCAAACATATTCTTCATTCCAAGTATTAGAATAAATATCAATGCTAATGGACTGCCATACTCATTAACAGCCATGCTGCCACAAATCAACAGATGAGTACAAGATACTTATTTGTTACTGTCAAAATACAAATGGACCGATTTGAAAAAAAAAAATTATCTACAGCAACACCAATTGTGGACTACAGAAGTAGTAAACTGGCTATACTAAAGAGTTATGAATGTTAGGAGTGGCATTACAACAGCCTTTCAGAATACAAACAAGGATTTTAAATTTAGCAGAGAATTTCAGGTACTGTTGCCTACGTCACCCATAAGGCATTCAAATCTGCCTGGATTTAACCCTATACCACATTCTGAAAACCGACCCAACAACAAAATTAAAACAGTCTGGTCATGGATTGACGGTAAGCATAGGTTACCAGCAGGTCATTCTTAGGTCCCATTTTAACATTCCCATTAGCAATTTGAAAGAGGATGGGAGTGGCAAAGAAGCCAGAGGACAACTAACTGGGTGGGGCAGTAAACAAGGACAAATACGGAAAAAACACACCAGGTTTTGATGTAAAGATCTAAGAACATTTCATACAGAGGTGAAAATTGAGCAGCACTAAGCACTCTTCCTGAGCATATTTAGACGGACTCCACATTCACACCGCTCTTCTTCCCGAGAACTAACTTGCACCCAGATACTAGCTATTGTTGAACAGGTCTCTTACAACAGAACGATACCGTAAAAGGGTGTATTGGGAAAAATTATGCTTAACCATCTAAAACATCTCTTGAAGACGAAATGCTGTTTTGGTGCAGGAATCGTGTTGCAAAAATTGCTCACCGAAGACAGCAGAGAGCACGGCGCTGACACAACCAGAAGTAATCTCAAAAAAACTTAACGAACACTACAGAAACTTATGTGTTGTCTGGAGGAGTACAGCAGGTGAAAGCAAAAACGTTTCCATAGCTAGTGAATTAACTGGGTGTGCGCTCCCTCACAAGAAAAGAGGTGATCGAGTGTCGTCGCGCTGGAGGCACACAGGAACGCATTTTATGCGAAATACTACTTTCACAAGCGAGCGTTCTGCAACACACCGTGGAAAACAGAAGGAGAGATCGAGGAGACAACGCTTACTTCACGTTTTATTAGGCTGAGGCCGGAAAACAACACCAACCACCACAAAAAAAATATTTATTATTTCAGAAGAGCAGCCCCAAAACGCAGCCTGACCTTACCCAGCTGACGGCGGGGGCCGGGACGCCCCGGCCTGTTCTGGGGGAGCAGCGGGAGGGAAGCTCAAGGCACCCCCGCTCGGGTACAAAAAAAAAACCGTTTTTTAGGAGCGCGAGAGCCGCTTCCCTCAGAGGCCTTCCCCTTCCCCTCCCTCCCGGACCCCCTGCACCGGGGCCGGCCCGGGGCAGCGCGGCCCTCCGGCTCCCGCCGCGGCCTCCCCGCTTCCCCCCGCCACCCCCACCACAGGCCGCGGTCCCGGAGCTCCCGAACAAAGGCCCCGGCGACGAGCCCCGGGGCCCCCTCCCCGGCCCGGCCCGGCCCGGCCCCGCTCCACCCGCCAGCGGCCCAGCTCGGGCAGGTGCCCCGCCACCTTCCGGGGCGCCGCCGCGGGGACGCCCGCCCGGGGAGCGGCGGCGGCGGCCCTTGCCCTGGAGCCGGGCCGAGCGCGTAGGCCCGGAGCCTACCTGGTGCGGAAGGGCCGGGGCCAGGGCCGGGCCCGGAAGGAGCGGCCCCCAGCGCTCGGTCGTCGCCGCCGCCGCCGCTCCGAGCTCCGGCCAGGCGAGCCAGCCGAGCGCCGAGTCGGACCCGAAGAGCGGCGCCCGTGAGCGGTACCAAGGCCCGAGCAGCCGAAGCTAGAACGCCGCCAGGCCCAACCAGCCGAGAGACGATGTCTTTCGCCGCCGTGCCGTGCGGCGCCTGGGTGACGTAGGGCAGGCGAGACGAGTCGAGCCCGGAGGGCGGCGGGTAGGGTCCGCCGGGCCCGGTCGCCTCCCGCTGTCCCCGCCGGTAACGGGGCGGCTGCGGGTGGAGGCCGAGAGTCGCGCAGTCAAGGGAAAAACGACGGTGTGCCGGCCCGGGCCGCGGCCTCCCCCCGCGAAACCCTTCGGGGCCGTGCGGGCCTGAGGCCGGGCCTGGCACCGCGGGCGTTCGCCCGCTCTATTCGGCGTGAAAGACGCTTGGAGAGAAAAAGAGCAGGGTCTCGGATGAGACGTAACTGAAAAGAGGCTTCCCCTGAAGGAGCAGGGCGTTCTTTATTCTTATATATCGATCTCCCACGCCGTGGGCGGCGAGGACCCACAACATGTACTCAGGCCCTTGGGAGGAGGGAAATGGGCAGCAGAGAGAGACCCTCGCAGGCAGCAGTCCGAGCTGCTGCATCACCTGTACTGGAGAAGCGAGAGCCTCGGGGAGGGGGGATTTGGGTGTTGGAAGGAAAATCTAAGCAAGCCAGGGCACTTTGTGCTGGTAAATCAGTGGGGGGAGGGGGAGGAAGAAGGAGGGGAAAAAAAAAAAAGTCAAAAGACCCAGACAGGTGAAGTTTAGGGCTCGGGATTTGCTGTGATATGCAGGACTGGAGGGAGCAAGGGCAGCCTGCAGCACGGCTAGACAGTCCTCCAAGGAGGTATTTTACGGGAAAACTGAAAAGTGCCGGTGATGGGATTTTACAAGGAATTTAGTCAAGTAGGGAAAACTGCAATACCTCGGACAGTCAGTCACTCTCACCCTCCAACAGATGATTGAGAATTATCGGACATTACTTGATCAGGGTAGACGTTACTTTTCAAAGCTCTGACAATGCACAATGTTTTAAGTACTCCAGAATGCAGCTGGCAAGATGAGGTGAAAGTACAGAGGAGCAGGAAAGAAACATGAATCTCAGCTGTCAAATTTAAATATGGTCTTAAACCCGAGGGAAAAGAGAAAAATCTAATTAATTGTTTTGAAGGAAGCTGCTTAGGAGTACGTGGGGCAGGCAAACTGTTCTCTAGATGAGGAAGTTCCGTCTCCCAAGTGAACTGAAGGGTACTGACCTCTGGCTCAAGGAAGAATAGTAGTTTTGACTGGATTGTTTTTGTCTGACGTGGCCCGATACATTTTTTCCCAAACTGATAAGCAGGGAGATGAGTTTTGAAATTAAACCCTACCAAAGGTGACAGTGGCTGAAAGAAGGCAAAACCCAGCAGCAGCAAACATGTTCCGGGAAGTGCCTCCACTTTGAGTTCACTCTGGTCTCGGCACATGCTGAGAAGAGCTATTCATAGTATAAGTTGAGAAACTCCAGCTCGTTATTACGTGACAGTGTTTGTACCTACACGTGTCCAAGACTCACTTGACCTTAGTGTCACCCACACAGCTCATTCAGTGTCTGCTGGCGTTTAGGTCTAAAGATCAGTATTTTTAGCATAGTCTGTCAGATATGATTATGAGCCATCAGGCACCACATACGGCAGCAGCTCTTAGCTTAAAAATGTTTTCTTTTTTTTTTTTTTCCAGAAAACAATTCTTGTATGCTTCCAAGATAAAAGGAGCAGGGTTTTTGGCACTGCAAGCAATATCAGATCTTAGGTGATAACTCATAGGAAGACGCATAAAGAAAATAGTTACATCCGAGATGGTTGTACATAATTTTTTACAGATCTCATCAGGCCTTATGAAAACATCTTGCTTTTACATCATAAAGCATGCTTGGTTTTCCGTAAGACAGTAAGTGCTTACTGCCATTGCAAACCTGACAGGACTATACCTAATCCTGCATCTCCGTCCTATGCTTAGAAACATGTCCCGTACTTTCTTCAAACGTGGGGCATGATCCAGGCTTGTTTCCCCTAAAAGAACACAGACCTGGCATGCCAGATGGTTGCACTGCTACTTTTTTGCAGCATTCTGCATTCCCTACCACTTTTGTTTCTTTTTCTGCCCAGTAAACAATAAAAATCTAAGAAACAAAATTTTCTCAGACTGCTGTCAAGAGATCCTTGGAAACACCTGCATCTTCTGGAAAGAGAACATTGCCAGGAAACTTCCCAGACTTGTGCCAGCAACAACTGCATGCGTTAGTCATCTTTTTCCACTGAATAGGTCGATTGCCAGCAGCGGTAGAGCAGCCTTTCCGTACCTCAGCTGCGATCTAAATGGAGAACTTTTGCAATCAGTTCACTTTTTGTGACCCAGCCAGTCCTTGGCATTTCTTTTATACCAGCCAACAAGATGAGTAGTTTTCTGTTGTGGCAGACATACCCAGTGAGAACTAGAGTTACATTTGCTAGCCCATTTCCCGGTATCTGTTAAGTATCTAACAGTCGACCATAGCTCAACATCTTCTCCAGTCTGTTTGGGAAAGAAGAAACCTTCAACCCTTCTTGACTTTCTGGGTAGGTGCAAGCAGTAGTGTGTACCCAGCAAAAAGCCAGACCCCTCCCAGAACACAGCTGCAACCTTTCAGAGGAATGACTGGGTTTGGGGAGATAAGCAAAACTGCAAAATGGTATTTAGCAAGAATTTATACCTGCAAACAAACAGATAAATCTTTGCTTTGCTGCTCATGAATTCATGGTAGACATGAGCCCACATGGAAGTTTAATTTGTGTGAAATACTGTTTAAAAATCAATCATATGGGTTTTGGGTTACAAACTGGCATAGAAATGGTTGATTTATAGAACAGTGCAAGGCTTACAGATTTTTCGTCATTATCAACAACAATTTCCCAAGCTTCTCCACCAATTTCACGTTAGTCGGGTGAAAGGGGGGGTCTCTAAGCATCACAACAGTAAAAATCTAGCAAATAAATTGCATCTCTGGAGAGATTGAGAGAAGTTCAGAATACCACCTGAAACGAAGAGAGCAAAATTTCTCCTTGTCTCACATCTGCTTAGTCACTACAGACTTAAAGAAGACGAAGGGGCGTATTTGCTCTGTATATCTTCCCAGATGAACCGTTAGAGGCCTTCTCTCTGTCACAACGTTAGCTAAAATGAGTAAGTAAAAGCTCCTGACGAACGCGACAGGCTTCCGAGTCCATTGATTCCATTTGCTCGTACTCTTCTTCCGGTTGTTCCATGTGTCCTGTGGCCGGCGAAGACCACACGTCCAGCCCGTGTTCCAGGGAGATGTTATGAAGCACACAGCAGGCCAGAATGATGTGGCTGGATTTCTCTGGAGAATACTGCAGAGTGCCTTTCGACCCATCCAGGCAGCGGAAACGCGACCGAATGGTTCTGAACGTCCGCTCAATGACATTGTGAGTGGCAGAATGCGCCATGTTGTAACGATATTCAGCAGGTGTCTCGGGAATATGCAGAGGGGTCATCAACCATGTCTGGAGAAAGAAGGAGCTGTCACCTGTTAGCAGGGAAGAGGAGGAGGACAGGTTACATACCTACAGTTAACCACAGATTTCAGCTCCTGACCCTTGGTTTTCTGGTACTGCAGGTACAGAGTAACTTATTTCTCTGGCTAAAACAGAAGGCATGAGAAGGCATGGAAGAGCGACAATAACTCAGGTTTACAAATGGAACAACAAAATAAAGGCATTCAGTTTTACACAGGGAAATCCTGGAAGAACACAGAAGAGTTTTAAGAGAATTCTACAGAATTAAAGAGAATTACTACATAATACAGTGAAAGACAGGTGGACTAGGATCCGACATAGAATTAAAAATCGCGTAATTCAGCTTAGAAAGGTGTAGGGTACTGAAAACAAGCTCTTAACAGAATGAATGTAAACTAACACATACAATGATTGGACTGTATAAAACACAGATTGGAAGTTACTGTTCTAGACTTCTAAGAGAAGGATCGTCCCAACTGAATCGCAAATCTCAAGGAATCTGCAGGAAAGCAATCAAAAGTCACTTGTGCCCAGAGGCTCTAGACTCAATAAGGAGCCGATAGATAACAGACTTTCCACAGAAAACAACAATGAAAAGTTGACTTACCAAGTAGCCAGCCATCTTTATGTAGCTCAGTTTCAAACTGGCTTCTCAGGGCTGCCCGCTGTAACACCGTGCAGTCGGGCAGGCTGCCTGGCCAGTGCGTTTCTGCACTCAGCAGGACTCCTCTGGCATCACACACCATCAGGCAGTTCAGAGAATGGAGACCCTTTCGGTTCACGTAGGACAGGTCCTCAGCATTTGGCGCTTTGATTGCCACGTGGGTGCAGTCAACCACCCCCAGCACGCCTGGCATGCCTGCCAGCCCATAAAAGTCGTCCTTCAGGCTCTGTACGGTGGCTTCATCCTCGGGAAAGTGAATGAACTGTGAGGCTCTTTCCACCAATGCCTCGGTTACGTTGGCAACGCAGCGGCTCATGGAGGCTTGACTAATGCCAATAGCATCCCCCATGCGAGTCTGGAAGGAGCCGGAGGTATAAAAACCCAGTGCAGCAAGTATCTGCGTCTCTGGACTGATGGCCCTGGACCGCTGCGTAGGGCGAGAGAGACTGGCTCCCAGGAGATCCACCAGGTAGTAAATGAACTGTCGGGGAAAGCCGTATGTGGATACTAAATACTCATCCGTGACATCCTCCAGCTTGAAGCGATCCAAAGTCCTGTGTCCGCGGCCATAGAGCAAGAGGTCGCAGTCAAGAACCGCAATAGGTACGGCCATGGCAGTCCTCTGGGGCTCCTCCGTTACGGAGCTTTCCCAGAGCCTTCACCTGCACAAAGCAAAGGGGAAGGAGACTCAGAACGGGTTTTACTGGTCAGCCTTTCAGACCCCGTTACCGTTTTCCTTTTACTCAGGTTACCCAGCGAACCTTTTTACTTCTTTGTACCCGCTTTTAAAAAATAACACGGGGGTCGAAGCAGGAGCTGACAACTCTCCAGCCCTGCCTGGCGGGAAGGGGCCTGCAACCCACAGGGATTCACTTGCCCTGACGGGGCGGCGGAGGCGGGGGGGGGAGGCCGGTACACCCCAGCAGCCCTCTTCCCAGCCTCGGGAACCCTCCCCCCGACCGGGCCACCTTCACACCCGAAACGGCAGAGACACGACCCGCCGGTAGCCGTGTGTGTGTGTGTCTGTCCCGTCCCCCGGCACCGGCGCGGCGGGCCCTTACCGGCCTGCGGCCGCTTTGCCAGACGATCGGTCCCCGTCCCCCCCTCCCCCACGCCGTTCCCGTCACCCCGCCGAAGCCTCCTCGTTCGCCGCGGCAGATTCGCCGCAGCAAGGAGGCTGCCGGCGGGAGGGACGGCGGGCTCTGCCCCTCTTATCCCGGCCCCGGTTACCCCTCCTGCCGGCCCGGTGCGGCGCGGGTGGGCGGGGGAGATGGCGGCGGCTCCGTGTGGAAAGTGCCGCCGCGGACACCCAGGCACCTCCTTCCCTCCCTCCCTCCCTCTCTCCCTCCCTCCCTCTCTCCCCGCCCGCAGCGGATGAAAACAAACAGCGTCGGCGATGGCGGCGGCGCGGCGCAGGCCGCTGCTCTGAGGCCACCGGCAGCCCGACCCCCGCACCCCCCACGGGCGCCGACACCCGCGACGAGCCGGCCGGTTGTGAGATCCGTCCCCGCCCCGGGTGCCGGGATCCCGGGGACCGAGGAGAAGGAGGGGAGCTGACCGGAGCCCTTAGGGCGGCCGCGGGGGGCCCTCGGGGCTTGGAGACGGCGGCGGTAGCGGGTCCGGGGCCGCGGGGAACCCCCCGTGCCCGGGCGGGGCGCTGAGGAGACGCCGGGGCACGGCGGGGGAGCGGGGCGGCGGGCCCCCCTCGGGCAGCCGGGCCTCGGCGCGGGATGAGCCGCCGAGCCGCCAGCACTGCCGCCCCCGCGCAGGTACCGGGGCCGGGCCCGGGGGTCCCGGGGCCGGGGAGGGCCGCGGAGACGGGCGGGGGGGGGCGCCGGGAGGTTCTTCGAGGGGAGGGGATCGGGCCGCGGGGCTTGAGCCTTTGGCCGCGTTTTACTTTCGTTTCGCTGCTCGCTAAAGTCAGGGTTTGCTGCGAGCCGTGTCGGCTGGGCTTCGTTTTCCCAGCGGCTGGGGACCGTCAGTGGAGGCTGGGAAGGATGTGGCCCGCCGAAATCTCTCCAAGCGGTGTCTCTTAAAGTGCTTCAGAGGCTGTTCGGAATGGTAGAACTTCAGACCCCCTGGTCCCCTGTGTAGTTTTCCTGTAACGTGAGTTTGCTGTCTGTTAGGAGGGATCAGGGGTTTACAAGTCATCGCATCTCTCTATGCTGTTAGGGCGAGCTGTGGCTCTTGGGGCACCGCCAGAGTCATTCCCATCGATTTGGTGGGAGCAGAGACGCCTTCCGTGTCAGTGAACAGGTAGGAAAGGGTCACTTTGGACTAAGCCTACAAACTGCCTACTTACAAACCTCAAAAGTGGTGTGACTGGGCAGATCGTAAGGGGGAAAAACATGGTAAATTACTGCCTTAGCTGAAAATTAGCTGGCTATGCAAATGAAGTGTAGAGCATCTCCAAATTATTGCAGGAGTGGCCTGACCTGGTGGAACCCTCCTTCTTGTGGCAAGAAGTCATTCAGATGAGCCAGGCTGTATTTAGGTGTCCAGAAGGATCATACAGGATCACCTTATTTTGCTTAAATGGTATTGTATAATCCCGACTTTTCTGAACATGTATTCGCACAAAAGTTGAGACCTGGTGATTATATTGGTGGTTGTAGTACAGGGTATGTAGAAGCAAGTTCTGGTTTAGTCTGTATACTTTGGCCTGACAAACAAAATGAGAGGATGGACCTTTGGACTGATGTCATATTTAGACCTTAGGGAAGTACAGAATGTAACTGCCAGCCAACAGGAATTACTTAATTTTGTTTTTAAGCTGGTGGAGCTGGCAGTGCTGGCTTTAGTAAGGTATTTCCTAAACTGGGAAGTCATTTATCGGTTATGAAATAAATCTATTTCCTGATCAGCAGGAAAAATTGCCTCTTTATCAGTCAAAATTTAATCATATAGTGAACTACTATAGAGCCTTTGATTTTATCAACATATTATGTGAAACAGTTTTTCTGCTAGAATCTAGTCTTCCCTGAAAAAGATCCATAAACTTTAAAGAACGAGAGTGGTGCACCTTAAAATTTAGAACTGTTCTCTCCCTCACCCTCTCTCCAGGTTTCTGACTAACCTACTAAGGCGGCAAAATGGAGGTTCATTTTAAGTAATTGTAGGATACAGGAGTTTGACTTGTAGGCCCAGCCTTGAAACGGAGTGCTGTCTTTATGGAGATCTTTTTATAGTTGCTTATTAATGCACTCAAAATACCTGCTTGCAGTGAAGCTTCTTCGTCATTGAAGAGGATGTTCTAGGAAAGCTTTCTTGGCAGTCAAGGCCATTTATCAAAGGCACTCTGTTAAACGCTTCAAAAACTTCCATGTGCTTCTTGTTTACCTGCATGATTCAACGAGGCTTTTCTGGAGCTTCATGTAGGATGTTCTCAGAGATTGAATTTGGGTGCTCTGTTAACAAAGATGTTTTGGAAGAGTGGTAGGGACAAGGAGCCCGGTCTGGGGGGCACAGTCAGGTGACTGGGAACGTACAGCTGGGATGAGAGCTGTCCACAGCCCTCTCCTTACAGCGACTGCCCTTCTTGTTTCTTCCCTCTGGTCTTTTTAATATCACTCTGGGATAGGAACCGTGAGTAATTACTCTGCATCAGTAAATATCTGTTTGAAAGGAAAGCAGGATGACTTTAAGGTGTAGCAGCCATGGCTCGAAGTGAAATCGCAGAGGAGGGAGGTGATGGGAGCAGCCTGTGTATACTTTCCCCAGCAGCCATAATAATGCCTGGTGTGCGTCAGGTGCTTCTGCTCCTCCCCCATTTATGTACGTGAGTGTCAAACAGACCTATACGCTAAACTCCCACGTAGGAAACACATACTGTAATGCAAGTATTCACAAGTGTAGCTGTGCACCTGTTGTGTGCCCGGGTTACAGGTCTCTGCAGGCAGCGGGGTTGCTGCTGTCAGACCGGACCGTGGCAGACTGGTAGCTGTAGTTTCTCTGCGCTTTACCAAGGCACGAAGGGGAGGGCTCTTGCAGTTCATTGCATCATGCAAACAGGGTGCCTGCCATCAGCTTACGCTGATTTGTCCTTCTTGGAGAAGGAGAGTATAAATACCAGTAGCGTGTATGTGGCACAATGCTTAGATGTTAAACTGTTGGATAAGCCTAGTATTCTTCTCTGCCTCATAACCTTGTGAGAAAAAATAAGGCTTTAGTCAAAAGAGCCACACGTGGCAGTTCTCCTTTGAACATCTGTCTCTGACGTTTCTGTTTAAAGCAGAGTGGAGACAAAAGCAGACAAAAAAAGGCAGTAGTATGAAAATGGATGTTGCAGGAAGAGGGAGACAAAGCAAAAAGTCGTGTGGCCAAAATGCTTGTTTTTAGCTGTGAACAGCCTATGTGTAAGGATAAAGCAGTGAGGTACCAGTTTACTTAAGGGATTACTTGAGGGGGAATCGGTCATCTGTGGGTTTCTAACCTAGACCAAAGGTTATTTCCTTCTCGTTGTTACTCAGTGTAAAATTAGACAGCGTTTTCCTTGAGCTAAGCGTATGCCTGGATACTGGCACTTAACAAGGAGCCGTTGCTGGCATTGCAGCCTACAGGACCCGAGAAGTTGAATAGGTTTGGTGGAACTAAGTTTAAGAGATTTCCTTCCTGTTCAGGTCAGCTGGTGGCAGCTAACCTGAGGGTACCGAGGCATTTTTGTAAATAAAATGTTTGCTGTAATTCTAGGCCCGTCTTGACTCTTACCAAGAATGATTCTAAAGGTGACCACTCTCCTAAGCCTTAGCAGATCTCAGGTAATCACCAGAGGCCCTCCTGCAAAACTTAGGAGATGGTGGTCATCAGGTGACAGGCCTTAGACATGTCAGGAGCTGAGTTGCAAGGTCCCAGTTTCCCCCTGAAATTACAGATTCCTGACAGGAAACCTTGCCTGATGCTTTCTGCTCTACTCCAGGCTCTGGTGGGTCAACTGTTGCTGGCATTTGGAGCTTGAGAGGTAAGAGTATGACTCTCCAAATGTTTCATGAATGTTACAGATAGTTTGAGATCTTGCAGGAAGAATCCCAATTCTGTTGCAGCAGGGCAGAACCATGAAGTTTTCATTTTTTGAACCCTGAATCTAAGACATGGCTCTCATAGTTGTTTCTCTCCTCTCTAGAGACATTTGGGTATATAGTCATTAGAACTAATTCCTATACTGCGCAGAGAACCATGCTGATGATCTGCTTTGTTATGTTTCCTAACAGACCAGTGAGCCTAACACCTTCCATTAGTTCCCGAGTGTCTTGCAATAGTCGATAACCAGAATTCTTTCCCAGCCCCATAAGGCAAATGTAGGTACTTTATTTGACAGCTCTTCTACAACATCAGGGTATGTACTTCCTTGCACCTTTCTCCGGGGATCGCATAGAAATGCCCTCTCGCTTCTTTTCACAATAAAAGCTAATTTGATTTCTCTTGGTATTTAAATATGAGCATTGTCTTTGCTGAGAAAAAGGTGGGGGTTTTTTAATGCAGTGTTTTATTGCCCATATCATCCAGGTTTTGTTGTAGATCTTGGGTCCCCTCAACTCTTACAGTGCTTTACTTAGATAAGTCAAAAGAATAATAACAGGTCATTCTTGCCTATTTTTTTGTAGTGGGAAGTGTCTATACTAAAAGCTTTTTTTTTTTTTTTTTAAGTTACAGTGCTGCATCAATTAACCATCTAGCATTTTTAAGTGCTGACTTCCTTTTGTATCCTCCACCCTGCCCAAGTAGAAAAGATCTGTAATCTGTTGTCTAGTGGAGGGGTAAAAGCAGGGAAAGAAAGTATAATACTTTTGATGAGGACGGTAAAATATCCAAAGGATAATTCGATAATGCATCTAATGTTGATTCGCTTGTGTTGTGACTTCTCAAATTAAGTTATAATTTGTAATGAGAACAGTGCAGCGCTGGGAGATGCAGTATGAATGTAGCCTAGAAACTTTCACCTATATTAGATGTCAAGCTTTCTTTTTATCGAGTCATTCAGAAAGCAGCACTCTTCTCTATAAAATGCTCTATAAATTGCAGTACCCTTATCTAGCAACCCTTCTTGGATGGTGCTCCTAGAGCATTACTTCAAATAGGCATTTACTGCTATTAAGTGAGATATTTTAAATAGAAGTTCTGGCTGTGTGTAGTCATTAAAGATTATATGATATTTTCTGTGTGAACAGGGCTATTACCCCCTTTGCCCTGCTGAGCTATGATTTGTATAAATAGCGTACCTTGCTGCAAGTTCAGTCTTTGCTTAAAGATTGAATCCTGAGTAGAGTAACCTTGTGCACAGCAGCTGCTCATGCTTACTGACCTTAGACCGCCAACGTTTCTGTGATGAGCAGTGCGTTCCATAAATACGTGATGTTTGACAAGCTGCTTCAGGCTGATTAGCTGTCTCAAAACAAAAACAGCAACAGGAATTAAAAGTGATTTAATACTTTGAAGGCTTATGAGCAAGAAGTACAGTTAATGCTGCTAATTAAGGCATTCGTCCCCATGGCCGCTGTACAATTATTAACTTACACGTGAAGAAACTGAGAGACAGAAAAATTGTGATTTATCCCAGGCTGTGTGGCGTGATGGTGACAGAAATCTGATTAGTGCCTTGGCCTGCCTCACTTCACACACTGTGCAAGTTCATTGTATTGCTAGAAACAATTGGTATTTTGAAAAAAACAAGGCAGGGTGAATGTGGGAGCTAAGTATTTGTTGTCAGAGCTTTCCAGAGAAGCAAACAGAGAATTTTGGTCTACCCCTTGGCAAAAATTTATCTTCTCGGTTGTAGGTAAATTTGTAGCTGTACAGGTTTACTGCAGGTACTAGTTGTTGGAAGTAAAGAAGCAGCGTAGCCTGTTCCAGCAATCGTTTATTATATAGATTTCAGTATCTGCTGAAATACCACTGGAATACTGTTTTTAGAATTTCAGACTTCAGAAAACAAAAATTTGGCTTGGTTTTGACCAGTGCTGATAACTGAAGATAGATTCTTTCTGAAGCAGAGACTGCCATGTCTGATTAATAGCTTGGTATAGAATCCAGTCAGTGTGGTGTTGGGGTGTTTTGGGTTTAGTTTTGGGGTTTTTTTTCTTAATTAAGCTAGCAAAATTGGAGAACTTGTACCCAGTTTTAATTGTGAGCCCCATTTGTTGTTTCTTTCCTAGTGTCTTTTGCACTGACCAGATAAACTATTCATGCGTGTTTATACGTCGCACCCACCCTGCGAAGTTCTTAGCATGTTAGGATTTCGACAGGCAGAGGCCTTTGGTGCTTATAATTTCTTTTGAGGTAGCCTCTGATGGCAAAATATTTCAAAATCTTGAAATGCAAATAGAAAGCTGAAGGAAGACTTCATTCCCATGCCTGTGCTGTATTTCAGATTGCCATATGCAATGGACACTGATCTCAGTTCCCAAGACAGGAAGGACCTGGACAAGTTCATCAAATTTTTTGCTTTAAAGGTAACTTTCTCTCCTGTGGGCAAATGCCTCTTCTTTCTTGTTTAAGAAAAGCCTTACTTGCTGTGGCTAGAATAACAAGGTTGGGGTTTGGGGGTGGTGGTTTTTTTTTTTTGCTAGAGACCAAAGCAAGAAAAGCTGATGTCAAATTTAGGAGATTTCTGAGAATAACTAGAAAAACATATTTTCCCCTTTTTTCTACCTTCAAATCCTCTTCCTTCCCCCAGCATTGTCCTGCTGTAGAATGAGTTATAGGCACTTTACACCTCTGTCAGCTTTGGGCTCCTATCAACACATCTAACCATCCAGCTGTTAGGTACCACCTTCTGCTGGACTCTTCAGCCTATCTAAATTTTTATATTGCATCCAAAAACAATAGTACCAGAATGTTCTTTTGAATTACGTTGAAACAATTATAAAATTTGACCTCACTTGGTACATAGATACAGGTAGATACTCTGACAATGGCTATGTTATAAATGTACAGATTAACCTGACTTTCGCTTAGATTTCCAGGTGCAGGATATAGTTGTAAATTTTGTTTCAGTATTACCAAAACTGCGCAACTCGTGATTGCAAAATTGACTTAGTCACTTCATGTTATTACAGAGAAAGGTCAGCTTAGAATTATTTTCTGTCTGAAATGCATTTATGTATTATATGTAATAATTTAAATTTATTAGACCTGAAGATTAGCATAGCAAACTCCTCTACGTCTGGTCAGCCCTTTCTTTTTTTTTTTTATACTTGGAATTTGTCTAGCTCAGGTTCTGAACCGAGGGCTCTGCTGAGCTCAAAACATGAGCGTGTATCTTTTCCTTTCTATTCCAGACGGTACAAGTAATTGTCCAGGCCCGACTTGGAGAGAAAATCTGTACCCGATCATCATCCTCCCCAACAGGCTCTGACTGGGTAAAGTCATGTTTTTTAAAGCAACCCCATAACTGTTGGGGTTTGTGTGTGTGCGCATGCACGCACATGTGTGTGTGTTGAGAATGCAAGGTAATTGTTACAGTCTTGTGCAGACTATAATAACTATTCACAGAATAACTACTATATTCAGTTATGTTCATTGGTGGTGGTGGAGGGGTGTTTTGTTGTTGTTTACATGCAACATGTCACTCTGGGCTCTTAAGGGCTGATTAGAGGAGAGATAAATGATACCTGTCAGCACTCCTGCCAGCTAAGGCGCATTTCCAAGATCTGCTGGGGGTGGGGTGGTGAGTTCTTTTTTTGTCAGAAGTTTGCAACTCTGCAATTCAGGACTTTGTAGTAATGGGCTTTATTAAAATTGAAGAGACTCAAGATACTCTGTGGGTGAAGACAGGACTCAAGAGAGTGAAAAGGAACGTGATTTTTATGGCAGGATGAAGAAAAACATTTGAATTAGCAGCCAAGGAAATATTTGCAAATATGAAAAGCTTAAGCCCATCTGGGAATTTTCTGTTTCATAAATATTTCAGTGGATGCTGACCTAGTATGTTATGTATGGGTGTATGAGTCTGTCTACAGTGTACCATTAGGCAGTTTTTCAAAGAAATAAAAAAATTGAATAATCCCTTTCATTCTGCAGTTCAATTTGGCAATCAAGGATATACCAGAGGTTACTCATGAAGCAAAGAAAGCCCTGGCAGGACAACTGCCTGCTGTTGGACGGTCTATGTGCGTGGAGATTTCTCTCAAAACCTCAGAGGTAAGAACTGAGTCAAAATAGATGCCATTTTTGTTTTACCTGAATCTTAAGTCACCTACCAGAGCTCCTGCCCTTTAGTCCAAGACAATGTGAAAATATCTTCATTTATGAAGTTAGGTAGTATGCTAATGAAAAGAAATGTATTGTTTAACAGAAGCAATTCACTGCAAATATCTGAGGCCAAACACACTGACGATAGAGCAGCAAAATTAAGTTTCTTAGACCATGATGGGCTTAGCCATTCTGAGGAAGGTATTCCCTCAGGTGATCTAATTGTGCAGTGAGACTTGCAGCGCACCTTTTTCTATTATTGCATTACAAGAAAGTGGGAGCCAGGAGAAACATCTTAATTGAGAAGTGTGGTTGTTGATGATCACTAATGAGACGTGAAAAGGTTTGTGTTCTGAACTGAGCCTTTGTTTGTCATCCTTTCTCTGATCCAGGGGGACTCCATGGAGCTGGAAATTTGGTGTCTAGAAATGAATGAAAAGTAAGTGCATTCTTCACACTTTGTGTGTGTGTGTTTGTTTTAGCTGATGAAATGGGGAAGCCTGCTCAGTCCATGGTGATGACTGAGCACATACTGGCTGTGTGGCCTGGGTCACTTCAGAGGGAAATCCCCTCTTTGTCTACTGCAGCAGTCAAACTGTTTAATATTGGTGTCAAGAAAATAAACTAGCAATTTTATTACTTCTTCATTCTTCCATTACAACTAGTATGCTTCCTCAGATACAAGAATTCATATACTCAGTAATGACAAATGTTTTTAATAGTGAAAAGATGTTTCTGTCTAGTAGAAGGCTGCATGGCATTTTTGAACAATTACTTCTACAACAGGTGTCTAGATTGAAGTAGGACTCTTAGCTGGTTGGTCAGTAACAGGTAGCCACACTGGGTTTTTATTTTATCATTTTGGCAATAAAACCAACATTAAACAATTGGCACAGACTAATTTTGATTTTTAAAAAAAACACAAAACAAAACAACAAAAAAAACAACAAGCAAACAACTTAGTTGGGAACAAAAGACTAATTTTTTCCTTTGTGTTCTATAGGTGTGACAAAGAAATCAAAGTTTCATACACTGTATACAACAGGCTGTCTCTACTGCTGAAGTCTTTGCTTGCTATAACCAGGGTAACTCCAGCCTACAGACTCTCAAGGAAACAAGGCCATGAATATGTAATATTGTACAGGTAAAGCAGAATATGAAATTCCCGATTTGAAATACAAATAGCAGAGACTCTAGACTTGCACAGTGCAGCTGCAAATCTGGTAAAAAGGGATGAGTGATAATAAATTCAAATTATTTGGATTTAACTACTACTGATCAGTGACAGAAAAGAACTTTGGGCTATATATCACCTTATAGCCTCCATCTGAGCCATTGAAAGAAAAATAAAGCACAGGCTGTGAAGTATTGTTGTTTGCCTACCATGCTGAGAAGAGTACAAAAATTCTACGTGCAAGCACTGGTTGAATTGCTTATTAGCATCCAGTTGAGGCTTAAAAAACTTAAAGAGAAATTTCTGATTAGACTACCATTTTCTCTTCCTTTTTCTTGTCACATGACATGTCTTCCTCTGAAGTAGCTGGAAGTTTTTTTGAGATGGGCATTCTAGCCACTTCTTTTGTGTTTTTTTCTAAAGAGCAAAACTAGTTCCAGCCTTTCAACTCATAAAATTAAATAAGCAATAAGGATATGTATAGCATTATGTCCCCAGTGGACCTAATATTTTTTCTTTTTCCTTTTTCTGCAGGATATATTTTGGTGAAGTCCAGCTGAGTGGCTTGGGAGAAGGTACGATTAGGCAACACACACAAAGTAGAGCAGAAATGTTTTCCATACTTGCTAGCCATTTATTACTATTCTTAAGTGCCATAAGGAAAATTAAGTCTGAGGTTTACATATGCTTTTTATCTGGATCTACCAGTGAAAGGTTGTGTCATAAGGTGACAGGTATAATGGTGGTACTTTGACAAAATCTAGGGTGATTGCCATTTTGACTCCAGTGATCCATAACTGAAATAACTGAAGTCTGTTGATAAGGGGCAGGACTGGTAAAGGAGATCATGATTTACTCAGGAACAAGAAGCACTTCAGAGCAATATTTTAGACCAGGATAGGAAGTGACCTCAGAAGTCTTGTAGATGAAGCCTACCAGCAAGGCAACCTAGTGCTGCTGTTTTGTTACGGGTTCTATACGTGTCTTTGGAGCTCAGATTGCAAGGAATAACAAAAACACTATAGAGATAAGATAATGTAACTTCAGAATAGAAAAGTATGGAACATAAATAATCAGTGAAACTGATAATCATTCCTTAACCTTACAGGTTTCCAGACAGTCCGTGTTGGGACTGTGGGTACCCCAGTGGGCACCATCACTTTGTCTTGTGCCTACAGAATCAACCTCGCTTTCATGTCAACCAGGTGAGAAAATGTGATTGTGCCAGAAACTGTTTTACAATAATATACTATTAAACCCCTCATATTATGAGCCCCTAAATCTTCCCCTTATGCTTATCCTTTCCTGCTGAGATTCTCCTTTATGGAGAATACTCTCTCTCATGCTTAAGTCTTGCAGCAAGGGGAGTATTTGGGTAGCCCTGAGCCAGACTCTAGAACAACAAATTATTGAAGCATGCTTGGAGTTGCAGGGCTGAATTGTAAAGATGCCCTGGTCCCATCAATAGGCACAAGGGTTTTCTGTGAGGGCACCATGAATTGGGATGAGAGTAGAGAGAAGAAGCCAATAACAGCATTGCTTGTTGCCTTGCAGGCAGTTTGAGAGGACCCCTCCTATCATGGGGATTATCATTGATCACTTTGTGGACCGTCCTTATCCCAGCTCTTCACCCATGCATCCCTGCAATTACAGGTGAGGAAATACTGAGCTGAAGTCATGGGCCATGGTGAAGGCATCAATTATGCCCAAATACAGAGCCTTTTCCACTACTTGCTGACTGCATGGGAAGGGAGACTGGAGGATTAGTGTCAGTCATATGAGGAATATGATTGACATGTGAGGAAGTGTGCCGTTTTTCTCCACACATCTAGAAGACTGAGTGCAGCAAGCCCCAGTATTTTCCCAAATTCCTTACAGAAGCACTTGGACACAAACATCTTAATCTTGGCTGTCTTTGGGAATTTGAAAGTGTAACAGTTAATCCTGCTGTAGAACTATGTGTCCAGAGGCATGTATCTCCAGATGTTTCCACTGGGGAAAGATCAGAGTTTAATTTCTCTTTGTAGATGGGAGGTTTGTCTTCTCTAAAATGCATGTGAGGACACTCAGATTGGGACCAGTGGTATTGTTTGACAATGGTTCTGTAAGCACTGAAGCCAGTAGCATTAGCTGGTATAACAAAACCTTTAGTTAAAAATAACAGAGGGAAGTGTTTCTATGTGGGGATAGAAGAGGAGTGCCTGGAGAAAATTAAAGTTTTCGTACCTTGTTTTCCTCAGTTCTGCCAAGTAGATGAGAGCCCTTCATAATTCTCCTTTCAAATCCACCCAAATACTCTCAACCTCCCTGCAGTGTTTGTCCCAGTGTGTTTTACTATTTGTTTTAAGGAATATTTCCAGTTAGAAAGCTTTTCTTTTCTTGCTGCTTTAGAGCTGGTGAGGACAATGGTGCAGTATACCCCTCAGTAGAAGATTCCCAAGAAGTGTGTACCACATCTTTTTCCACCTCTCCTCCATCTCAGGTAAGAGAAACGAGGCTCTTTTTACTCTTAGATAGAAAAATCACTGTTAGGGAAGTGCACATACTCCTACATCAACTACTGTGCAAACTGGCAGCCTCATGCTGCTCATTAAAATTTAATGTGTGGGTTATTTATATTGTTACACTGTGAGTAAAACCTAGTTACATACTAATTTCAACAAAATGCTAGGGCACTAGAAAGACTGAATTACTGAGAAAGATTAAAAGAACCTACTGCTGTGGCTGGGCTGAGATGTGCTTGCAGAGGATAGCAGTGTACTTACACATTCACATACTGATACTGCAAGAAGATGAATTCAAGAGGTTGATGCCAGGCAGCCCAAGTAGTGGGAACAGACTGACATTGAGAAAGAAACACTGAAATATCAGGAAAATGCTTACAGCACAGTCATATTTTCTGCATTGCAGAATGGAAAAGCAGGAAAAAGCCAAAAGCTGTATTTGTTGGACGATCTAAAACTAGTTGGGGCAGCAGGAAGAAGTATCAGCGAACAAATTGGGTCATAGTATTGAACTAGCAACTTAATACTCTGTACTTTCACCTACCCATGAAAAGTTTCAATTTTAAGATAAAGAGATAATGGTTTCCTTCTGGATATCAAAAACCAGAAACTCCAATTCCTCCTTCTTTTACTGTCCTTAAGATACCTGACTCCACAATTCTGTATTTTGAAGACTTGGCCAGATTTCCAGTTGTCCTATAGCTTTAAATATTCAGGAATGTCCTGCCTTATTGTCCAGCCAAGCAGATGGCTTTGATCTTTAAAGACAATATAAATACTCTTAATCTCTTTTGCTGTCGATGTGAAACATAGAATGAAGTATAATTGGAATGCTGTTCCAAACTGAAAGAATTTGCTATGGGTCTTTCCACTGCTTCAGAGGAATTAGTATGACTGGTTTAGCAGAATGTATTCTACTGTATGAATGAGACAGAAATGAGCTTTTCTTACGAAGCATTTTTGTGCCAAGTGAATTTTGGGTGACAGGACGTCAGGCAATGTTGAACTAATCAGCCAGCACTCACGGTAAGTCTGATGGAATAAAGCTTTTCTTACTCTGCAGTATACAGCTCGGGAGATGAGTTTGTGGCCAAGTTGTGTCCTGCCTTTTCACAAAAGGGGTTAAATGCAAAAGGTTTCATAAGGAAATTTCCACTGGCTTGCTTGTGCCAGTGTTTCTTAACAGTAATAGTGTATGTAAATACATTGAAGCTGACACCTCCCCAGGGGACATGAAGCTTTGCTGTCACTGAGGGGAAAAGCTTTATGAAACCAGATGAACCTCAAGGATTCACATTAAGTATGAGCCTACGTTCTTGCTTTTCCTGTGGCTCATAGTTGCCATATGCTGAGTGCTTATTTATAAAGCAACTGCCAGTCTTTGTTACCACAGTTAGAATTCTAAGGCTGTCTTGGCAGAGTGGTATCTAAAGTAAATTAGAAGGGGAAAAAAAAGTTAATTTCTTTCTCCAGCTTTCTGTATACAACTTAATGTGTAGGAAAATACTGGGAACTGTGTGGTTTTGTAGGCAAAGTTTCCAAATCTCTGCCTGCCTTCCCAGTACAAATGAGGCCTAACCTGCATGATACAAGGGAATAGGCGTTACCTTCTCCCTGTAAACTTGCGTAGCATTTCTCTGTGTGTTGTGGAGTAGCTCAAAATTCAGGAGAAAGTCTGGTCATGGGTAATACCCAGGAATGAAGCTTTCCTAAAACTGAAAACTGTTGGTAGGAAAATGACTGGGAGAGGGTATGGGACTGAACCAGGTTTGGATTGCCCTTTTTGCATTAGTACCCTCTGTGAGACAGTGTTTACTTCTGGACTGTCACTCCTGTTGACGGAGTTGTCTCTTCGCATCAGTGTGTTTGAACTGCACCTTAGCCTGGGTCCCCTTTATTCTAGGGGTGCAGCACAGACCTGCCAAGATATGATCCCTCAGAATGCTGAAAGATTAGGAGTTTCTATGGATGGGGAGTATTGAAATACATGCAATTTGTACATTTAAAAAAAACATAAAAATTACTCTTGGCTTTTTCTGGCATCTGCTCAGCCTTCTCCTTGCTAATTGGCTGGTACCAATTCTAATTAGCTGTGGAACAGTCTCTGGCAGTTACTTTCTGTCAGTGTTCACCGGACTCTAAAATATTACCTGAGTGGTTCACTGAGATTGGAAAACAGTCAATTCTTTACAAAATGAATGTGCTTCTGGCAATACTGAAGACTTCTGCTCTATGCGTAGGTGTGGCTGCTGCAGCCAAAACCTCTTCACTAGCATTCAGTTCATCCAACTCTTCATAGTTCTTCTCTGAAGTCCTTCTCTCTCTCTTTCTTTCTCCCCCTCTCTCACTCTGTCTCTTTTCCTTGTTTCCTCTGTGTGTCTGTGTCTGTGCACAGTGTGTTTTTACTGTCACAAAGGCACATTTTCAGACCCCTCCTCCTGTGGTGACGGACACCTTGAAGGTCCCAGTGATGGGACTGGCCTTTTCACATCAAGTGAGTTGTCAGTAGAATATGCTACACATGGCCAGATATAGTTCTGGTATGACAGAACATATACAGGAAAGTAGAAATTTGACAGTGTGGAATGTTGGTTGTGCATGGGAAAGGCTGGTGAACCCAAAATGGGCCAGGCACATTATGGAGACTGGCTGCTTAAATGCCTTTGCAGATGAAGGTCTCCCAAAGACAGGACAAACACCCCGAAATAAACAACAGCTGTTGCAAGGATTTTTAGTGAAAGAGAAGTACTAAGGCACAGCACTGAGTGTTTTCTCTTAACATCCAGTGTCCTTACAACGTGCACAGTCATTAGTGTTCCATTCAGCCTCATGTGAATAAAAGTGCTGTTCATCATTCACACCCCTGTAAATGATATGAGCATTGGTGCTGCTGGAGTATCACACACAGAGCTCTGAAAGAAGTGTTCCTCTTGAGGTCAAGCAAGCTAAAACAGGAAAGTTTTATTTAATCTGACCAGCTAGATTTCTACCTGGGGTTTCACTGCTTCCAGCACTTCATTCCTAAGGCAATTTCACAAGGGTTAGCTTCCCAATTCTCTTTACCTAGCACATTTATGGGACTCTGTATTCTTTGGCTGAAGCTATCTGAACAGGCCTTGAAGATCAGCTATTTTAATATGCAATGGGAATGGGTTCAAACAGTTGATAAAGCAGTTGCTTTGGGGAAAAAAATGTTAGATATTAGCTCTTTAGTAAGTCGATGATGGCATTCATGATTTTTCCAGTGTGCGAAACACGCCTGTAGAACAGAGCTTCCCTGTGACTGGATGTCAGTCATACCTTGCACAACCTCCTCCTATGTGTGTAGGAAACCAGTCTTGTTTTCTTGTCAAGGCTCAGAATTAGTCCCCTGCAATAAGAACTTTTTAGAGTAATAACCTTCATTATTGATTGCAATGAAAATCTAGCATCCTTCTGCCAGCCTGAAATGCTGTGCTGTGCCTCCAACTTTTCCTGTTCCTTCTTCAGTGACTGATGATTATTCAGACTGGGGGGCATTTCCCTTCCCCTTCCTCTCTCCTCTCCCTTTGCCCTTGTTTTTTTCTCTTCTTTCTTAGCTTTCCAGCTCTCGTCTTTCCTATCAGCCTGCTGCCCTGGGAGTTGGATCAGCTGACATGGGGTTTCCTGTACTCTTTGCTGGTGGCTTGAATGCTGCACACCCTCACCAGGTACTTGTAGAGGGTAGAACAACCATGGCTGGTATTGCAACCATTTGTGTCAGTTGTACATCTGAGAGAGGCTTTGAAACTAGTGCATGTGTTGGTATCCTGTCAGGAATGAAAAGAATGTAAGGTAAATATAGAGAAAGCACAACTTGCACAGGAGCTGGCTCCTCAGCATCCCTGACTTCACTGGGGTAGGGGTCATGTGGAAAAACTATGCCAAAAGAGCAGGCAGCAGACCTGTTTGCCTACACCAGCATGTCACCAATTCCAAACTTCAGCTTCTTACAGAGCTGCTGCTCCTGTAGCTGTCCAAGCACAGCACTGTAACCTAGACATAGGGTATACTGACAGTCCTTATTGGCATATTTGCATCTGTTCATGAGACAATAAGTTGACAGAAGTTTTTTTCTGCCTGTGATAGTGCTGCTACATCAGAGTTTTGCTGACACAATGATGGTAGACTAGAATAGAATAAACTTAATTCAGTTGGAAGGGACCTACAACAATCATCTAGTCCAACTGCCTGACCACTTCAGGGCTGACCAAAAGTTAAACATGTTTTTAATTTTTGTCCACATGCCCCTTAAACACTGACAGGCTTGGGGGATCAACCACCTCTCCAGGAAGTCTGCTGCAGTGTTCGACCACCCTCTCAGTAAAGAAATGCTTCCTAATGTCCAATCTAAACCTCCCCTGGTGCAGCTTTGAACCGTTCCCACATGTCCTGTCACTGGATACCAGGGAGAAGAGATCAGTGCCTCGTTCTCCATGTCCCCTCCTCAGGAGGCTGTAGAAAGCAACAAGGCCATAGCAAGAGGATATGATTTTTTCCTTTTTTTCCCCTCCCTCCTCTCCTTGAAGCAGAGGACCTATGGACAGAGAGCTCTGCAGTGGAGAGGAGTGGAGTAGAAAGAGAATAAAAAAGAGTTTGTATTGTGATGATCACCTTCTACTTGACACCCCTCAGCCTCATGGGGGCTAGAGCCCAGTCACATGCCAAAGACCCCACAAGCTAGTCCCAGTATAACAGAATCTGCTCTGTATTGCGCTCTGGTGCTGGCCTGATTTTGAGATCTCTAACTTGACTGTTCCTTTCCATCTCAGTTGACTGGTCCAGGCAAAGAGGGGGGAGTTCCCCCAATTCCTAGCCAGCCTGCACATGGCACTCAAGCTGACCAAGAGAGGATGTGCACCCCACTGGATGGAGTCCACTACTCAGCAGCTACTCCTTCTAGTAGGTAGGTTGGTTTTAGATGGTTCACTATTTACGCTAGCCCATTCATAATCCTGTTAAGATAAAACTTTATGTTTTCACCTTTTTAGCTATTATTTGTAGTATAACTACTGTCTTTCCATCCCTGAAAACAACTAGCAGCTTTCTCTGGGGCTTTTTAAGCCTTTCTCCAAACAATGATCTCACCCACCTATTCACACTTGCTAGTCACTGTAACATCCTTGCAACTTCTGTTATCTCAACTTTATTATCAATTTTAACTTTTTTTTAATCTCTCTACTGTTTTTGCTGACTGTAAAACAACAAGATGAAGTTAAGTTCACAAGCGAGTCTTAAATTCTCCAGAGATTTCATGTGAATTGTTACCAAAACCAGTTGTAGTTACTGCAAATCTGTTCACTATTTTATGAAGAAACTTTAGATGCAAAGTTACTTAAAAGGAAACACTGCAAGCTCAAAAGGTCCTAAATCACCTCTCTCTCAGCTAATTAAATCCTTCCCCTTTTTTTTGGGTCACCATATTTATTTCTTCTGAAGTCTTTCTTGGGGTCATGTAGTTCTGAGTCAGATATCTTAAGCAGAGACTTTGCTATGAGGAAACAAAAAAATCATAGTTGCACTAGCACTTTCCTGGGTATGCTATCTAAGTATGCCTCTTGCTAGAAGACTCAATTTTTTTTTTTGTTTTAAATTTCTGAATACCTTTGGTAGGAAAAAAATCAGGTCATACAAATAACTAATAGCCATGCAGTGAATTAATCACACTGGCAGTGGCTGTCGTGATGCATTAGACTGCTGCCTTCGTAACCTGAGTGACAGATACAATTCTGGTTCTTGCCCTCACCTCCTGACAGATCTGTGACTACTGTGTTACTGAAAAAATAATAGTGATGAACAGGAACTGCTGTGAACATGCACATTCTGAAGTTAAAAGTCCATCTCCAAAAGAAAAGCATATTTCAGCTGGCAGCAACTTTTCATTGAACTAAATAGTTTTTGTCCAGCTTTAAACAAAAATCTGATTCCACAAGTATCCCACTCCCCTTTTGTGCTCATGACTGAAGAAGATGTGGTACAAGGACAGAGATTTCTGTTATCCTTCTTCTAATACCAGGACTAAACCCAGAAAAATTAAGGAGTCTTGTGAAGCATGTCATTTGTCCATATTGTTTATGCCGTGAGTCACTAATTAGTCTATTTTCCTCCCCCAGCGAGGACACAGAAACAGTATCAAACAGCAGTGAAGGGAAGTGTGGCTCCCCACATGACCTTTTGGAGACCATCTTTATCCGGAAGGTGGGAGCTTTTGTCAACAAACCCATTAACCAGGTAACTAGCAGTAGATCTTCTCAGAGGGCACCATAATACCCTCCTTCTCCCATCTGTCCCTACACAGAGGAGCAAAAAGCACCGCAATGCCAGGGCAACCCTGGAGACTGAGAGGGCATATTCCTGCCTGCTACATTTCCCTACAAAGTCTTGTCATAGGCTTGTTTTTCATAAAATCCTTGAATCCTTTCATAATATCCACTGAATTTGCCCCACTTTACCAACACTCTGTTTGGGTATGGAAGACCTGATACTCTACTTGGGTCTCACAACGATCTGCTACTACCACAGGTTCATGAACTGGGGAAGCTGGTAGCAAGCTTCCCTTCCTTGAAGGGACATGCAGTAGACCAGTTCATCACTAGTAAGGAAGCATTTAAGCTCAGCTAGGGCAGCTTAGAGATCTGCCCAGTTCCTAGGGCTGCTCTTCTAGGCCTTTTGGATGGATGAAGAATTGTTTGACTTTGTAGCAGTTCGTTAATCCTTGCCTGTATTATACAAGATGTATATAAGCAATCTCACCTCAGGGTATAGTATCTGCATTAGGTCAGCTGAGTACAATCTCTCTATTTTATGCCTTTTAAATGAAGTCATCAGCCCCCTGCCTAGCTGCTGACATGATCTGGGGCAATTTTTAGCAGGCCTGACAAAGACTTTGAATATCCTTTTCTGTGCTGGGTAAGCAGAGCATCTTAGTGAAATTCTGTTTGCTGAATCTCCTCAGGTGACCATGGCCAACTTAGACATTCCTTTTGCCATGTTTGCTCCCAAGAATGTTGAGCTGGAAGATAACGACCCCATGGTAAGCCTCTTCCAGAGGTATAATATGTGCCTTCTCAGCATCCCTTACGCAACATCCATGCTATTCCCTACCTTGAATACACTTTGGTTTTTGAGCAAAGAACTAGTTATTATTTAGATTTGTTTGGTTTCAAGAAGTCTCCCGTGTTGAGTCTTGGGCTCTCTAGACATGCAAATAACAGTATGTGTTTGCTGCCCCTGCTGTAGCATGTGGTTATTGTCCAACCTCCTAACTGCCCCCACACTGTCAAAATACACAGACAGATATGATCATAAGATCAGTACTCACCATCTTTGATTTCTTGGGCAGGTCAATCCTCCTGACTCCCCAGAAACTGAATCTCCTCTACAAGGCAGCTTACACTCAGAGGGCTCCAGTGGCAGCAGCACAGGGAACACCCATGACGACTTTGTTATGATTGACTTTGTAAGTGGCCTCATCGGTGCTCTCACCTAACACCTCCATCTTAAATGGGCTTCAGGTGCTGGTACAATGGCAGATGATGTAAGAGTAGTTTTCAGTAGGGGTGGAAAAGACCCATGGTTCCAAACTAGAGCTTGACAGTCCCAAAACTGCAAAGACACTGATACTTGGAACCAACAGCTACAAATTAAATAGTCTTCCAGTTCCCTACCAACACCTGGGCTCGGTGTCCTCTCTCTAATGCCTAAAGGAGCCAGATTCCAAGGAAATGCTCTTTTCCAAGTGCTCAGGCAAGCACAGATCTTGGCTGTTCTTCAGTTATTTAATCTGCATTATTGCAACAACAGTTCTAATGCCAAGATGTTTACTGGTAGCAGGTAATACGGCAAAAGGGAAGCCAACGTCTCTGAATGGGAATTAACGGCAGCATCTTTGGTTCTAGAAACCAGCATTTTCAAAAGACGACATTCTTCCAATGGACCTGGGGACATTTTACCGTGAGTTTCAGAACCCCCCTCAACTCAGCAGCCTCTCCATTGACATTGGAGCGCAGTCCATGGCGGAAGATTTGGTATGGAACCCTGAAATTTCTGTTTGCGGGAATCATATGTACTTTATAATGCTATCCCCATTCCTAGTTTGAAAAAAGTCATTATCTTCATAGAATCATAGAATAGTTTGGGTTGGAAGGGACATTTAAAGGTGATCTAGTCCAACCCCCCTGCAAGGAGCAGGGACATCTTCAACTAGATCAGGTTGCTCAGAGCCCCATCCAGCCTGACCTTGAATGTTTCCAGGGATGAGGCATCTTTCCTCTCTCTGGGCAACCTGTTCCAGTGTTTCACCACCTTCATTGTAAAAAATTTCTTCCTTGTATCTAGTCTGAATCTACCCTCTTTTAGTTTAAAACCATCACCCCTTGTCTTATCGCAACAGGCCCTACTAAAAGTCTCCCCATCTTTCTTACAAGCCCCTTTTAAGTATTGAAAGGCAGTAATAACGTCTCCCTGAGCCTTCTCTTCTCCAGGTTGAACAACTCTCTCAGCCTGTCTTCACAGGAGAGGTGTTCCAGCCCTCTGATCATTTTTGTGGCCCTCCTCTGGACCCACTCCAACAGGTCCATGTCTTTCCTGTACTTCTCAGAAGAGACATGCTGCCCAAACGGGGTCCCTCACTAACATGTTCCAGACAAATGCAAAGTTGTTCATGGCACACCCGAGCTGCTGCAAGCTGCTGCCGCACGCTTGCTGTGGCTGTCATCGAAACCCCCCAAATTAATCCTACCTCTGGCGTGTCAAACTTAGTGGCAAACTAGGCCTGATCTTGCAGCCTGAGCAGAGGTAAAATCCTGGAGTGGCTGGTAAAAGTCATGTCTGGGTAAGTGCTGTATTGGGCTTGCAGGTGTTGTAACATACTGTGGGGAAAAGCGAACACCAAAGGCCAAGAGCTGCAAGTGACTCGATGAAGGCAGTGACACGAGCAGGTTATTGTGCTGCAGCTGGTGGTGGGAATTGCACAAGGCGAGACCCCAGTGCACCTACTGTTCCTGCAGAACAAACACCCTCTGGGCAGGGTGCCCTTCTCAGGGTCACTTGCTGGATGCTGCCAGAGGACTCCTGGTTTTGTTGCACGTGGGAGGAGGAGCCCAGAGCAGTGGAGAGGGGTTGCATGACAGAATTTTTACCTTAGTGTGTGTGTTTAAAGCTTCCTTTTATCTGCTGTGAATGAGGCCTGATCTGTATCCTTCTTCACCCTTCCAGGATTCATTACCAGAGAAGCTGGCAGTCCACGAGAAAAATGTCAAAGAGTTTGATGCCTTTGTAGAAACCTTGCAGTGAAGCTGTTTTCCAGTTTTGCTGCAGCAGTTCTTCCTCCTCAAGGCACCCTGGAGAATGAGGTCAACAAATAACCTGTATCGCCCCTGCTCTGCCTGTTGTCTCACTTTGACTAGTTTCTTCCATCAAGTGAGCTTTCTTTGATTGCTCTCTTCAATAGCAGATACATACAGCTCATCTGCTGATTTTCCTCAACTACACCACCGCATAGTTCTGGACCACTTTTCCTGCTCACAGTCGGTTTTGAATTTAAGACTTCAGTAGGGACACAGGAAGTCAAACTCCAATGTATGAAACTTACTTTCTCCTCAGTCTCTGTTCTGTGTGGAGGGGCTTTGTGAAACGTTGCCATATGCTTCCTCCAAAGGTCCTGTGTTATAAGTTCCCTAGGTATAGCTTCTTGCTAACAGACTTTTTCCTACAGTCTCCGAACCTGTTAAAGCATAGAAAGCTTTGGCTCATTTCCAGGGTCTGTGAGTTCAGCAGATTCAACAGTTTTAAGTCCAGGACATCCATTCCGCAGAATGGGGCATTTCATCCTGACTTCAGTGTGAGTGCCTGGAGCCCAGGGAGAGACGTCAGCTTTGGGACCTGTGTAATACAAATTACCTTTGTTTTCCTGCTTCTGAGGAACTGGGTCTCTACAGTCATTTTGTGTGAGGCCTTCTGTTATGCTGGCTGATAAGCAGGAATGAAACTATAGAAGTGCTTTCCACATTTCCTTCCTGAGTGTACTGACATTCGGCCATGCTGAGTTTACCAGTGTTGACTGTTGGCAAGCCTGCACGTAGCAGCTGTGATGATGCTGAATTCATAGTCTCTGCTTCTGAAATGTAACTGTAAATACTAGGAATCCTATTTCTTTAGGGTTGTGTAACTAGGAGTCTTAGTCCAAGATTCTTTCCTCTAACCCTTGCAAACCTTCCTGCTTTATGGTTAATAGATGATCTTAAGAATCAAGAAATATTTATTGCTTTTAAAGAAACCTATATTTAAAAGATGTTCTGTTTTCATGTAGTCGTGCGGGTCATTCTGCCCAGGATCACTGCAGACAGCAAGTGTGCCATGGAACCCTGGCCAGTGAGACTGGTCTCTCTTTGCAGGAAAATATCCAAGATATTTATTTTCTAAGACAGACTTGATTATTCTAATATAATACTCTGTTTTGGGGACTATGTGTCCATTACATCCAGTCAGGGCCCATTGATGGAATGAAATGCACACATCAGTGTAGTGGAGTGGCAGGGACTTGGTAAAAAGCTGTATTCTGATAGGCATGGATGAATTTGCAGTGTTCTTCAGCCATTCAGAAGGCAGCTTCTTTAAAGAAGCACATTTTTGGGGAGCTTATGGTACTTTTTAATCAGCTGGCTTTTGATTAGCTGAAATTTTATTTTTGTAATGATCTGGCTATCAACAGTGTGACTGGCTGGCAGTGCTCTGTGGTTGATTTGGCTGTTGTGTGTCTTTTGCCTGATGTAAGGATGGGAGGAGAAACAGTGACACTAAACAAACTTAGATAAAGTAGGTCTTCTTGTGGTTCTCTCTCCCCCTCCCATGTGTAACTAGAGTGAGCAACTGCAAGACCCCTTACTGTCCTAAACCACTTCTTTTTTTCTTTCTTTCTCCAGAAGCGGGGTTGTGTTGCCTCAGTACTGAGGAACCATCTTAATTTCCTTAGAGTGGCTGAGTAACCAGCCTTCCAATTAGTGCAATGTGGCAGTTTCTTCAACTTAGCTGCATTCTTAATTGAAAGAGATTGCTAGCAGCTGATGGGGGAACCCCACCTCCTCTCTAGAACACTATTTCCGTGCCACTGCTAGAGCAAGGAACTAAGTTCAGAATGGAGCTTATTGTAAGGTCAGAGCAACACAATGCTTTGTACTTTACCAGCTTTTTTGTTGAGTGATGTGTTTGGTGGGAGGCCATGTGAGCTCTAAAACTCTAGGTAAGAGCTTTATTGAAGGAAGGGTATCCGCCAGAACCTTTTTAGCTTACTCAGCCATTTCAACTTTTCAGTAACCTCACAGAGAAATTGTTTAGTCCTTGCAAAATAAGATGCACAAACATTTAAGAAAGCTTCCAAGATAAACAGCTCACATGAGTGCTTAAGCTTTAACAAATACTTGATCCCCACAGCCAGAGCCCATTTCTTTTACAGGTGGAAAGGGTCGCAGAAGGGTGCAGAAACACAAGGAATTAATGGATCAGCTGGCTCTCACCTCTGCTCAGAAGTTGGTCTCTGCCACCTTGTAGGAAGTAGCTCATAGGCAGGTGGTTGCTGTCACCTTTCTCTTAACGTTACAGCCTGTGCTTGGGAAAGTGATACCATCTGGGCTGCAAAGCAGCAGGGATGGGGTAAAGTGCTGGTTCACACTGGATTCATGGAGTAAAATAGACTAGGTTGAACTTCATCTAGCCAGTGCTACTGCTGTCCTCTTCTCACGCTGACAAGCTGCAGAGTTGGCAGAAAGCATGCCATTCTTGCTAATCCTGTCCAGGAGGTCTCCTGAGCCAAATACTTGTGCTCATTTGTTGATGCAGTTCCTCACATAGCTACAGTTCCCACATCTCGTAAGGCAGAACGTCAGTGTGGCACGTTTTTTCTACTTCAAAAGACTGGCAATTTGCCTATATAAGCTGCTAGTGTTGAGCTGGATGGCCATAGCAATAAAGAGATTCTCTAGGGCTGAGTTATGTGCCTCTTTTCTGGACATTCCTCAGTTTCAACACGTAGTTGCTACATCTAGGCTTCGAGTTCCCTGACCACTGCACAAATGCTCTGCTGCAGGAAAGATCTAGCTGCTGCTGTGGCCTGCCACAGACTGTGTTATGAAGGCTGTTTATTTTAGCAGCTGTCTGCTCAATTCTATATTAAGGACAGTATGTATGTAGCTGCTGATTTACAGATACTTTGGGTGAGGGGGAAGGCTCCTAAATTGTATTGTTTTGGAAAGAGTCTCCAATGTACTTCAAGTATTCAAAGAATTTCCAATAAAACTTTTACGTAAGCAACACACTGTATATGCTTTTCTCCACATGTGCTGACAGGTCTGGGACAGTCCCAACATCTCACTCTTTCTCCTCCAGGAAACAGCGTGGTTGGAGAGCTGCCTGTCAGCGAGTGCAGGATGGAGCAGGTTGCTGCCTCCAACAGAGAGGGTAGAATGCACTGGCGTGTTACAGTTGGAGTAGTCACCAGGATCCTGGTGAGACCACTTCACTGGAAGGAAGGCAGTGAGGAAAAGACAGAATGGATGCCTGGCTGGTCCCAAATGCAGGTAGGGGGAACAGTCACACAGTGTTTGGCCCTGGTGACCTCCCCAGTTTGTTGGGAAACTGAATTATCTGGATGTCCTGCCCCAGCTGAAATATCAACTTGTCTCCAAAAGAAAGGGGTAGGAAAAGGAAAAAAAAAACACCAAAAAAACCCCACCAGCAGAATTTGCATTGTACGTGGTTGCTACTACACGCTTAAAAGGAGTGTGGGAATGTTCTGATCTGATCGAAGAGTTAGAAAAGACATGTAAGGTGTGGAAAGAACTAGTGTGGGCATCCCAGCAGCAAGAAATGCTGGTGAAAGAGCATGCTGCTTGCAGCATGTAGTTCATGCCTGTCTGATAACCAAGCTTAACAGCTTAAAGTTAATCCTGTATCAACACCTTTAAAGGAAAGACAAGATGGTAAAAATCTATGTGTAAATATAACAACTGCTGATTTAAGCTGCAGTGTAAAGGGTGTCTGGTTATTATAAAGAAGAGAGAATGGATGATATGGCAGGAATGGAGAGAAAAAAAAAAGAAAAATGACTGCACATAGTGGAAGCTTCTATGAATGGAAATACTCCAGCTCGTGGACCAAGGATAACTATAAAAAGCAATCTTTTCTTAATCTTATCTTCAGGAGTAACACAGTAAACTGAGTATCCCATTGCAACCTTATAGGTACTGATCCATCTACATTACATGCATGTGTATATGTGTGTATTTACGAGTATCATTTCATGCACTTACAAGAGACACTACACAATGTGGGGAGAGATAAATTGCTGGCAAACTTGCATAAACTGTCCTGTGAGATCTGGGCCTTACTATAGGGCCTTCAGTATCTACTCTTTTCACCATGTCACCAGTAAGACAAGGGATTGGATAAACCATCAGCAAGTAAGTGAAAAGGTAAACAGTCATAGAAGGATGATTAATCACCAAGGTCATGAACAATCAAATACCATCCAGTAGTGAGCCTAATGTATGTATAAAAATAAAATTAGGTTCTCAGAATAACATCCTTAAGGCCCCAGGGCAGCTACACATGAAAACACATCCAGCTGCAATGGTGTTTATGCCAAGTACTATCCATGTGGCTGCACATGGCTTATGTTCTGCCAACTACAACCCCTGTCAGGGATGGATCCACCTGCTCCCGAGCTCCTCCGAGGCCAGAGGAGATGTTGCCACAGCAGAGCCTCGACAGCAGCAGGTCACTGTGACCAAGCCCCGAATGGGACCAACTGCTGCACTCACAGGAGGTGTGAGATACTGCTGTATAGTCAGCTGTGAACCACACTGGCCCCAGGACAGGGGGCTAACACAGTCCAAGGCGTGGGAAATCATAGACTGTAGCCAAAAGCACCATCCACATGAAAAAGCCCCAGAGAAATAATTAGTAAACCCCTCAGCTCTAGAACTGGAACACTGTCCAGTAAGTTACAGCAGACAAATAAATTAATAAATCAGAGTACAAGGACCATATGCAAAGTATTACCTGTGAACAGATGCCAAAAATACCTCTGCCTTCTGGTATATGGCTGACAGCGTGTCACAAGTCACGGTGAATAACATCAACATGTGGAAGGAGAATTGGCAACACTGGGAAGCCCTTAGCTGGATGGCTTATCAGTAATAAAAACTGAAAAGCAGCACAGTTTTAGAGATGCAGGTGTTAACATCAACATTAACACATCATCCAGATGACAAGGCCAGTAGCCAGGGCTCAAGCTACTGCCGGATGGTGATGCTTTTAGCTCCAGTGCTCTGTCCTCTTCTCACACATCAAGGAGTTAGCGATCCATGTAAGTTGAGATGAGAACATGCAGGCCTCTGCTGCAGGTATCACCTGGCCACAGTATAAACTTAGCCAGCTAATCCTAACTGGGGAGCTTGCAGGTGCCTCCCACTTGGCACCTGGTGATACCACAACCTGTGCAGCTGCCTGGGAAAGGGCAATCCTGGGTGGATTGCTCATCATGACAGGGAGATGGGAACATGGAAGCCCAGCCCTGTTCAGGAAAGAGCCAAACTTGCGGTACTTCATTTTTGTTTTAATTCTGTTTCCAGCCCGAGGCTCCTGCAAACTAGTATTTCTTCCCAGAGTTAACTCACATAGGAGGCATTTCATACTCACTTTCCTCCCTCTCCGCATGGTTGTGGTTGGCAGCATAGCCAGCTCTTGTAGATGTGCCACAGCTGCTGCCACGTGACAGACACACCTGTATCTGGGATTACATTTTGACTTTTATTGAAATACAAAAAGTGCAAACTGTGAAATATAAGATTGGTGCAGATTAGAAGGAAATAAACAATGTGAACCATGAAAACCCCAGCCCTGCACCTGATGAACATCAACAGAAAACAGCGAACACCAGCAACAAAAGCAAAGCCAAAAATTTTGCACAGGAGCCCCTGCACATAGAAGAGGAAAGAGGGACCAAAAGGGCCCTCAGCTCTCTCAAATTAGCAAAAATTGCCACAAGGCATCCAGATGGCCCCAGCCCCCCTGCACCACCCAAAAGCTCTGGTGTCAGGACACACCTTGGGCCAGGGAGCAGGGAGTGATCAGAGGCCGTTAAGACAGCAGGAGGCTTAGCAGAGGGGAACGGTCTAGATGCTAAAAAGCAGAAGGCTGAAGTGGAGCAAATACCCCCACAGGGAGAAATGGCTAATAGCTAACCTGAAAGACGAGCCAGGGAAGAGACCCTTGGGCAGCTCTACAGCAAGGAGAAAACCGACAAAGACCAGCGCCCTAATCAGATACAGCCCCCCACCTATACATGGCAGTGAAGCCCAGCCCAGCCAGCACCCTGCCTGTGTGAGGAGGCTGACCAGGCGAGGGGGAAATTTAACCCCCTGGGCTGCAGGCAGGCGCAGGCCAGTTCCTTGCTCAAGTCACAGGAGGGATATTTCAATACAAGCCATTCAGGAGAGTAGACTGCAGAAGCAAAGCAACCGTGGTTACTGTGCCTGCTCCAGGGCTCCCAGCAGCTCCAGCACGAGGAGCAGCAGAGAAAAGGGGATATTTACACTGGGTCCCTTCCAGGATTTGCATTTTCCCACCATGAGCAGTAGCAGCTTCCTGAACACCCTCCAAATCTGCTCCCTGCAGGCACTGAACTGGAGCAGGCTTTTATCCCTGCCTGCAGGGGATGCACCAGTCTCCATTTTGCTAAAAAAGGAAACATTAGTTCAAGATTTTACATAAAAAAAAAAAAAAAAAAAAAAAAAGGCCAAAAAAAAATAAAGCACCCACCAAACAAACTCCAGCCAGAACACGGACACTTGCAGCAATCCCTGCTCGCCCCCGGCACTGCTCCTCTCGCTACAGCACAGGGAACGGTCCTTGCTGCTCTGCAGGGCTGGAACGTGCCACCCTCCCCAGGGAGCCAAGGCCTCGTGCCCTGACACACAGGCACTTCCAGTTCCAAGTTGCCAACCTTGGGTTTGTTTGTCCCAGGAGAAGTTAGCTGGGTTTGCCTTTTCTCTAGGGGGATATAAGCAAGGCCAGTGTCAGCTGCAGATAGAGTCAGAGCACCAAGTCTTCCCCCCATACCAAAGCCTACACAGAGCGGGGTGCCTGCAGGATAAAAGGGGCTACAATGGGCTCCCTCAGCCTCCACGCTCCTCCCAGGCTGTCAGGAAAGCCTTCCCTCTTAAAACAAACACTGGGACAAGTACACCTCTCTCCACACTGTCCATCCCAGGAGATTACTCCTCCACAGCACATCAGCCCTGCTAACTTACGGTAGCAGAGATCACAGGTGAATTAGGAACTGAGTATCCCTACCTCCAAAACATTTATTTGGTTACTGCTGTGAATTGTTCAGGCTGAAACAATTCATATCCTGGCCAAACAGGGAAGAGTCCTACTCTTGGCAGTGGGAGACTAAGCAGCCTTGTACCTCCACAGGGCAAAGTCCCCCAGTATCTAGAAGGGATCAGAGCCAGCCCTCTCCGACAATATCTCTTGCTCCAGCCTTAGTAATGCTCACTGTTCCCACCCATGTGTTGGTGTGCCTCCTCTGAGCCAGCTGGCTGGACCTGTGCTGCCCTGCAGAGCTGCCTATGTTCGCACCCATCCCCATTCCAGAGCTTAGCAGAAAGAGCAATTTCCATAATTCCTGCAGCAGATGTCACTTATTTTGATTACAACTGGGGCACCGACCTTTGGTCGGTGTTAAAGGCAGACTAAAATATTATGAAAAAGCAAATTCTATTTAGCATCCAGTAGCTTTTTAAAAATTAGTCCTGCTTGGTCCAAAAGATTTGTCCCTGTGGCCAGATGCAGCAGGGAGAGCTGGCCCAGGCATGCAGGGCACAAGTTAAAAAGATAAAAACACACCATTGAACTAGGGCTAGAAGCTCCCTGCTAACACCCTGCCAGGCCCAGGCTAAGGAGAGGGATCTCTTTTAGCTCAGTTAACAGGAAAGCTGCAACCCAAAACCAACAGTGATGCCCTAACAGTATTGCAGCTGCTTTGGGCCAGGCTCACCCCGCTGAGCCTGCTTTGCGGACAACTCGATCTCTCCGGCCATGCCCAGAGCACACAGGATGCATCTGACCAGGCTTCCAAGGTAGGACGGAGGGAAGGAATAAACCGGGGAGGAGATGGGGCAAAGGCCCTTGGCATGGAATAGCTGTTCCCTCACAGCTTTGGCACATGAGCGCTCGGCACCTGGACAGAAATTCATAATCCAGGCCTGATGCACTCCAGGGTGAGTGTTAGCCCCAGTCCCTAGACCTTCCCTAAAGGCCATGCTCTCTGTTACACTGTGCTGGGGAAAGGTCTACTCAAAAAGACAACTAACCAAGGCTGTCTGTGCCAGTCAGCGCAGATACACATGCCTGACAGAGGAGTAAAAGGCCTTGTGCTGCTGCCACAGGGAAAGGCAGTGATCCTCTTAGTGTTCAGTGGTTCAGTGCCACCAGGGCACTGGCTCCCTGCCACTCAGGCTCACCAGCTGTCAAAGAGCCCCAGCCAACCTCCCCCTCCCCGCACAGCCAGGTCTGGCATGAACCTTCCCAGCCAGGCTGGAAATGCTGCTGGAGAGACAAACGCCCGAGGTGGGTAACTATAGGAGGCACTTCACCCACTACACCCCAGCAAACATGGACTAGAGCTGGTGATCCCAGAGGGGTTTAGGCTAAATTCAGCCTCCTTGTATTGGAGTCTGACAGGTAATACAGCCCATGTGCCATGAGCCTGTCCTTCACTTGCCTGCCAAAAGCATGGGGTCTGGAGTGGGTGTTTGCAAGTGCAGGACATGCTGCTACCTGAAGCGCATGGGCTGCCTGGCTCCCTTCCCTGCTTTAGGTGCCTCTGGGGAAAGGCAGAATGCACATCCAGTGCTGAGAGATGGCACTCGCAGCAAGAACATCTCTGCCACAAAACCCAGCAAGCCTGCCCTAGCCCAGACAGCCCAGCTGAGGCGAGGGGGGTGAGCTGAGGCTATTGGGAGCTTAAAGAAAGAAGATCTTTGCTGAGGAAGGGACCAGGAGGGCAGAAAAACCGCACGTGAGGGAAGGAGGAAAGGAAGGCAGGTCATCTGATAGGGCAGCAGACTGGTGATGAACCCTGGAGGAGCTGCACAGACTGGCAGGTGGGTTAGGACTCCACTCTCAGCAGCTGGGAGACCAGCTCCCCTCCCCATCCGGAGCAGCAGGTCTCCTGCTCGCTTACATACACACTTTCTCCACCATCTCCACAGCCCTCACTCTGCTCATCACCCAGAGGATCAATGGTCCCTTTGCGCTGGAGACAGCTTGGTCACAGCTCCAAGACAAGGTGGGAAAGAAGGTGGAAGGTGGGCACAGTGTGCTGGTGTGGGCTGGCCTGGATTCAGGCCTCCACATCCTCAAAGAGCTCCTTCTGGTGGTCCAGCAGGAACTTGGTAAAGGTATTGATGGGGTTGATGGCTTTTAGTGTGATGGCTACATCTTTGGCCCACAGCAGATTTGGGCCAAACACAACTGCCAGGTTGGTGTTTGTCATCTTGTTTCTGTCACTGTGAGCAGAGACCTACGTGGGAAGGAAAGAGACCATTGTGAATCCTACAGAACAATACAGCAGCTGCCCTCTACCCTCCCCAAAGCCAGAGCTGACAGACTCCGAAGGGCAAATGGAAGTAGAGAAGCTGAAGGCCCAGTGCCAGAAGGCAGCTGGGGGGAACACACATGACATCCAGCACTCAGGAGGTGAGGAGCAGCATCTTGCCATTTGCCACTACAGATTAACCACCACGCCATACCATAACAATAGGACCAACAGCACTGTCAGCCAGCATCTCTACAGTCCAGATCACCACTCAAAACAAAATGATCTTCCCTCTTGCTAGAATAGCCTTGCAGTGGCTGCCCTGGCAGCAGAAAGCTCTGTAGGGCAGATCTGAGACCCCTCTTCTAGTCTAATCTTCTATTCAGATATTTTGCAGTTGTACCTCCACCCTGGGGAGCTTCCAGCCTCTGTGGTACAGACTACACGGGCTTACTGCCTGCCTGCACTTCTCAGAGTTATGAGAAGCAACTCCTTAGGCTAATTCATCATGATCATTCTTGATCTCTGTATAACAAGAACATAATGTAAAGAAAGGCAATTTCCTAGCTTTAGACTTACTGCCTCTCAAAGGCAAAGAGGGAGCAGGCAGTCAAAAAGCTGATGCAAGGCACTGGCAACTGAACTAGAATATGACTGCCCACCTGTGGAGCAGCTCACCTGCACCAGAAAGGCTGTCAGTAAACGGAGCACTTGGTAGTTTTCTTCTGGCAGAGTCTGGAGTGTTTTGCGAACAACATCCACACGATTCACCTCTTCTACACCTAAAAATCAAGAGAGACGGGACAAGCAAGTCCATGAGGAATCCTCAGCACCCACCTTGATGAAAGCCCTGTTTGCAGTCACAGGGTATCCCATGCAGAACTGCCCCCCCTACAAAAGATCTCTTTGCCCTTGGCCAGTGCAACATTCAAGGAGTAGCACACTCTTGTTACAACTCACTCTGGAAGCTGACAACGTGGCTGTAGAGGCCAAAAGTGAGGAGGGGCTCAGGTAGCTCCCTCAAGAAGGTCTTGAGAATCACAGCAGGGAGGTGGACATCTTCATACTGCTGGAAATCTACAGGCACACCTGAGAAAGTAGAGCAGAGACTCAGTGCTCACTGACCAAAGCAGGACCTCCTCCAAAGAATGGTACATAGTGGTCACAGTCCAGAACTAGGGAAGCAGCATTTTAAAGAAGACAGAGAGGGTACTGAAGCAAAACATCTTCTAGCAGAGTGGAAAAACGTGTCCCAAAAGCATATGCAAAGCACTGCTGAATCCAGCACTACATCTTTAGAAGTCATCAAATGCAACAGATGACCAAGTTTCTTCCTGGTCATCTCCAGTCCCTCCAGAATAGCCAGACCAAGATGGTATATCCCACCCCAAGAAACAGGGAAATTTTCAGGAAGGAAAAGGGCAGCAAGAGGAACATCAGTGGGAAGCAATACGCTTTCCACGCAGCAGAAGTGTCAGATGCTTTTCCCTTGCAGCTTAGGCCATACCCTGGTGGGGCCTCACCTAGAGGCCTATCAGAGAAGGACAGGAGCCGTAATAGACTAGTTCCAACACAATTCCAGTTGGACAGTAGTAGTTCAGGAATGAGAGGGGCTCTGCTGAGTTTGGGTACTTACCCATGTTGTATTTTTGCTGCACCTCCCTGACAACCTGTGTATTTGCTGATCTCCGGAAAATCCCCTCTGTAGCAAGAGCTGTGAAGTGAGAGCAGATGGAGAAGAAAGATCAGCCATGTGAGTCTCTAAAAACGCTGGTCTTAATCACAAATCCATGCTGTGGGGCATTCAGACAGATGTCAGCAAGTCCCTTTTTTACAGTATGGCAATTCTTTCTGCTTCTGCTACCAGGCAAAGGACACGACGAGCAGTTTGCTGCTCTTATACAAGGGGCAGTATGGACAACTAGAAGAAAGAGGTCTCCTAAGCCCTGCACAATCTCTCTTGAAAGCTAACTCACCTAGTTCAGGCCTTTACACCTAATTCTAGACTGCTATTCTTCTTTATCTTACCACACTCTGGATGGGAACTTAGGTGGAGGAGAGGCCACTGACATGGAATTAAGAGGCACTGCAGCTTCCCCTGAACACTTACCATGCTCCTGCAAATGAGCAATCGTGTCTCTGACCACCAGAGGAACAGGAGACTGATCAGGGTTCTTCTCCCTGAGACTGTGGGAAGAGACAAAAGGTTAAAAATGACTGGCCCTCCCTGCCCTGCATGCAGCCCCTGAATCTTGAAGTTGCCCCCACAAGCTCTACCACATAGGATCTTGCTATCCCAGTCCCTGGTTCATCCATTATTCCAGCCTTCTCTCCTCTTCACCCATTATGCTACATCATTCACTGGAGCAAGTATGAGCTCATTACTACACCACAGGAATATTTCTCTGCTGTAAAAATCATAGCCTGTAGATGCCAGGGCAAAGGGGTTCCCAGAAGGCAAGGCTGCTAGTTATGAATCAGGTGAAAAGGGTTAAGCTTCCTTTTTATTTCCCCATAGGAGCAAGGGCAGAAAGCTGACACGAGAGAAATATATATGGGGTAAGTTTACCCTCCCCACTTCTGTAACGGAAGATATATCAACCCAATGGCTGTCAGGGAAGACCTAGTGATGCCAAGGTGTTCGCTGCCACCCTCACATTGGATTGACTATACCACTTGATAGCATGGAACTGTTCACCCCTTGCAGGCTACTAACAAGCCCAGGCACACAGCATCAGGGGAGTTACATTTGGAAATGTTGTGTTGAAGCTGGGGAATGTGCTCCCAGATTGCCTCAGAGGATCTGTCTGGCCACACAGTACTGGCTCCTCCTCATTCGCCGAGGAGGCAAAAATCATGCTCAAAGTTAAAAAATACCTGCAACGCTTAGCCAATATCACTAGCCCTTGCCCGTGTTTGTGTTTGCCTGTGTCACCGTGCAGGAATGGGGGGGATGGGAATCAGTACAAGGGTGAGAAGAAGTGCTTTAAAAATAGAATTTATGATATGGAACAAAATAAGTAACAGATCTGCAGCACTGCTCAATCAAAATAGCATAGCCCTAAAGACACCTCCATCAGCCTCCTACAGATTTGCTTTGCTTAAAGGAAGTTTCTAGTGGCATAAAGCCATCCCCATGGCCCTTATTTTACTCCTCCCTTAGTGACCCTTAGTTGCAGAAAAAAACCTTATCCTCATTTAGTTACAACCTAGCCAGGGAATCAAGAGGGTGGAAGTGAACTGAGTCAGTCAGGATCTGGACATGAGTGCAGAGTTCCTCAGAAGAATGATTAAAGCTTTTTAGGTAGTCTGAACTGCAAGAAATTTTACAGCCACTTTTGCTGCTGTTCAGTTGTAAATACAGTGACCTCATATCAAGCAAGTCAGGGCAAAAGCAACACAATCCAGAGATACTCACTGCTGGAGCGAGACTCCAAACTGCTGGTTTGGCAGCGGTGGGCGTGGGGGTGTTGGCTTCTGGGGCACTTGTGAAGGTTTCTGCAGAGATCTCAGATACTCATCATACCTGTAGCAAAACACAGACTAGTAAAAAGCCACTCCACCTCCCAGAAAGAGCACGAACCCAGCGCTACATTTGACCCACTGCACACCCACTGGTAACAGCTCCTGCCTAGCATGGTTGATTCCACCTATGCAAAAATGGGACAGGCAACTCTGGAGCATAGGGGCAACAAGAACAAACATCTGGTTGCCAGAAAAAAGCAGGGAGAAAGGAGTATCTATCTGGAATCAGAAGCTGGAGTAGCTGAGAATGACAGACAGCATGGGCAGGGGGCCAGGGCAGCACTACTTGTGATGAGACAGTTGCATGTATGTGTTTGATTCCCTGTCCCTATCTGGTAAGACTGAGATTGTGGCAACTTTGTGAAGCCCCAAAGACAAGCGGAACTGTGCAGAGTGAGCAAAGCGGGTGCCCAGATACAGCAGATGCACACCGCAAGCTCCAGGTCAGTGTTAAGGTCAGCACCTCGCAGAAAGCCCCTGAGGGGTGAGTGGGAGAGGCAGGATTGGTGCTCCACTGGAGGAGGATTTTTAACTCGAGGACAGAACTGGGCACTGGGGCAAAGGACACACAGGAAGGAGCACGGAGAGAAACAACAGCCAATTTGTCACCACTCCCTCCAAAACCACTGCCTGAGTGGAACAATCTCTTCTTCCCCTTGCCATTCCTCCAGAAAAGTCTCCTCTCACAGAGCCCTAAGCAAATGGGAGAGAGGCAGCATTCTCACTTCAGCACTTGGCTTGGGATCCCCAACTGTTCCAGCTTCACATACTCCTCCAGCTCACTAAGGAAGTTCACATAAAAAATCTTTCGTCCAAACTTAAAGCTGAAAAACAAGAGAAAAGTAGGTATGTGAGGAATCAGGAAATTCAGTATCAGAATGGACTTTTCACAGGCAAGGAGAGCAGGGGTCTGCAAGAGACATCAACGGGGCAAAGCGGCAGGTATGGCTGAGCAGCAGAGATGTCACCCACATAGCTCTCCAACTCCATATCTTTTTCCAGGAGATGCCAAGACTTTCCAACTCATGTTAGAAGCCCTAGCAGCAGCAGGCTTCCTAAAACGCTGGATTTCTCCTTCCTAATTTCAGCAGCAGGTCTTGTTTTCAGTTATTTTACAGAGTTAGAATTTCAGCATGAACACAATGAATTAAGTATCATTTGGACTGATACTCTCACTTCCTTTTTCATTATTAGCAGAGCCTGCAACACTTTACTTCTACTTAGCTGGATAGAAAGGGAGCAGCACAGAACTGCAAACTCTGTAGGTTCCCAAAGCAGTACTTCTTGTGTCTGAATATTTCTGAGCTCAGAAATAGGAGAAGATAGCATAGGGTGAGAGACTTCAGGGTAGGCTTGGCAGCCTGCGCTCATCTTGTACCCCACTGAGAATGCCCCATTATTCCCCTGCAGTCTGAGGATGTGGGTGAGCCTCCTATAGTGCTTCCTACCTGATCAGAGGCTTGAAGAGAATCAGCAGGGTCTTGATGAACATGGTTGGGTGCACAATATACAAGGCTTTGATGTTCTTCTTGTACCTGCCAAGAGAAGCTAAGTAAGGATGAGCTGCACTTTAAGCAGAGGAGCCAACCTTTCCACAAGATTAAGGCACCCTGGGTGCTCCATTCCTTTTGCACCGAGCCTCACCATTTGCCAGCACCCACGGCCTCTGCTCTCCCATGCTTCCTAGCTGTGTCAGGCTACTCAGCAGCCTAAGGGCACGCTCTATTGTATTCCAAGATTCACCAAGAAGCAGTGAGCAGCCTCGTCAAGAAGCAACAATTACACCACGCGGCTGACACACTTGCTCTGGTCTTGGTTTTGCTGCTTGCCTGTTGGCCTAAAGGATTTAACTACAGAAGGAGCTGTTTATCCCATGGATTCAGCCTGCATTAAACAACAACTCACCTCAATAAGCAGCAGAAATAAGTGACAGTAAATTATGATCACCAAGCTACATGGGGAGCCTGGGGAAGATCTTCTATATTAGGCTACAGAACAGCATGATATATCCTTGCTTGCTGCAGCCTTACTCACTTGCGATCGAATTCCCTGTAGGCATCCCGCAGCCAGCTCAGGGATGGCTTGTTCTCACTGGTCAGGCCATGGTGCAGGTACACCAGTGTGTAATCACTCTCCACATACTGGTCCAGTGTGAATTTCAGGTACCTGAGAAGAGACAACTGCTGAACTCACTTCATGCTCTGCCACAGAGGCTCTTCCTCCCTTTGGGACTCATTTTGTGTACCATAACAGAGGATTTGCATCCCCAGTAATGGAGGTAAGCACTCTGGGAGGACCTGTCCAGCTAAAGAAGTTACTGCAGATAGATCTGGCCCCAGGAATCCAGCACCTGGGAATTATGTCAGGCTTAAGAAGTTAACAGCAGCCTCCTACGGCGCTACTCACCCCAGCAGTTTCACGTGATCAAGTTGATGACTTGGGGGCATCCGGCAGGCACTGAACAAAATTACTTTCCTTCCATATTTGTCATCACCTGCAGATGAAATGCCAGAGATTACAGGGAGTTTAAGGACTACATTGTGCTTTTGGCAGCAAGGGGTAAACAGAGAATGGGAAACTGCCATAACAAGGCAGAAGTCTGGATTGCCACAACTGCCAGGAAAGCTAAACCTGATTTTCAGCAGAGTTACCATGGGCCTAGTATGGAAGCAGAAACCCGAACACCAAGGGCCAGGCAAGTCAACAACGCAAGTGGAAAACAGTCCATGCTGCAGCCCTGAAAGAAAAGGAAGGATTGGAAGCCAGGATGCCTCAGGACACATAGGAATGGAGGCCTCAAGTACAGAACAGAGCACTCAGAGCATTAATCCTGCAACGGCTGTCCCTGGGCACAGCTCCTGATGCACATGTACCCAGGGAGACACAGGAAAAACTGCCCCTCACAGGCACAACCACCACTCCTTCCGTCCCCAGACTAACTGCTTGTGGTCTGGTGCGTTTGTTTTGTGCTTCACCTGAAGTTTAGTCCTGCACACAGAACAAAGCCATTTCATACCCTGGAAACCAAGATATTCCTAGAAACAGGGCAGTCCCAGACACATCCCAGAGATGAGAAAAAAGCATCATCATAAGCCTCTTCTACAGAAGGACCAAGTAGGGCTGCTGGATTCTCCAGGGGGATTGCAGAACAAGCTGTTCACCACTTCCTAGATTTTCCATCCACAGAGATATTTTTCCAGCCTGAACTGGATGGAGCTTTAAAGTGCAGCACAACAAAGCATTCTATGTGAAAAACCAGCAGAAAATAGTCCCCATCACACTGGAGCCAAATAACCCATAAAGCACCCTCATCTCGGAGAGGGCACTCCCAGCCACCACTTGAGGCTTCAGAGACAAGCAGCCAAGTTTTCTCCAAAGCAAGTCTTCATAGGTCAGTGGACTTCTGCCAGCAGAGATCTCAGCCCTGTGAACAAAACCTGAGCAGATGGGCATGAACAAGCTTAGTACACATGCGAGGGGGATTGAGAGATTAGGTAAGTAAGAACCAGGTCACAAATCTTTCGGACACACAGAGTTTGAGGGAAAGTCTGGTTCTCTCCCAGACACAACACCCAATCCATTTCCATAAGGATTACTTGCTTTTTTAGCACCAGCAGAGATGAAATGGTTCCTTTAGTGTGAAGGGTTAAAGTCTTCCCATCTTTCTTGCTATTCACCCTGCTCCAAGAGCTATGTTTTCTTGTCAAGCAGAAGGAGCACGGAGCAGTGGAAGGGGCTACAGAGGTTATACTCAACACCACCCTCCTTCCTCCCCCACGGCACAACTATCTCATACAGACCACAGCACAGAAAAGCAGCAACGGTCACTATTTATGTGGGACAGCCCTGCAATACATCATTCCTCTTGAAATATATCCTTTTCCCCACACTGATTTACAATATTCAGAGCATGCAGCCATTTTCTCACCTTTGCATGGGCTCTGGCCCTCAGCTACCGCTTGGTTACACTCACTGTGCAGCAACTGAGATCTCAAACTGAACCCCAGAACAGCAAACCTGAGGTTTCTGGGAACACTACCTGCTAGTAACAGATGACCACTTAGTGCTGCAAATGGCAGCCAGAGAACTCACATACGCCGGCCGTGACATTAAGATGCCACTAACACTCTTTTACCCCCTTCCTGGCCAGAATAGATTCTCTTGCTACTTGTTCACTTATATTTTTCCCTCGCAAGTCCCATTTTCAAGTCACTCACCAGACAACACAAGAGACAGAATTTACTGATGCACACAAGCCAGAACCTCTACAAAAGCTAGGGACACTGAGGCAGCACTAGGTACAGACCAGGAAAGGGGTGGCATAGGCCATCACATTGACATACACATGCGGAGGTAAGGGGCAATTAGGGAGGACGCATGACCCAGAATGCAGGACTAGGAGAGAGTGATGCAAGGCTCATCTGGAACAACCAGGTACAGTCACAGCCAGGCCACAAGACCAACATCACATTGCATATCCCACGGTAGCCCACTCTCTGCCTAGCCCAGAGTTTCTTGGTAGCTTGCTGTGAGCTTTAGGGCTGGGTCTAATGCACATAAGCTGTCTATAAAACAAAGGTGCAGGCTACAAAGTCCTCAGCAGGGAATATGGCATATTGTAACTCTTCCCACTGGTCTTGAGCCACTCATATGTCTCTATGTGGAAGACAAAGGGTCCTGCCTGCACAGAGCAGCAAGAAGATGGTAGCACCTGAGAATCCGCTGAGTTTTGTAGTGATGAAAGAGAATGGTCAGAAGGACTACAGATCTTTGCAGATCATAGCTCTGTACTAAAGTCAGAATGGGTGCTATCTTCAGTTAACTGAGAGGCTGCATTTCATACCAGAGTGGATGGTCTGAGGGCCAGAAGCAGATTGCAAACTTGATCAAGGCAGGCCTTGGTTGTGAAGAAATGCAGTATAGCACCATGTTCATGCGATGTTCTGGGTGGCCACACGCTCAGCTCAGGCTCCTGGGCACTAATTTCCAGACCTGACAAGTCACAAGTCAGGAACCACATAGCTTAAAACACCTTCCTCTGGAATGACGTGAAAGCCCACAGCAGGGCCTATGTAAAGTCTAGAATCCCGTTTCTTAGGTAGCCTTGGTGAAAAGGTCTGGGATTGCTGGTAAAGAAAAAACAGACAATCCATGATTCTGCCAAAGGGGAGATGCCAGCCATATTTCCCCCGGTTAATTTCCAGGGCCAAGTACACCAGAAGATAAGCTATAGTCCCCTGGATGACTGAAAAAAGAGTGGTCCATTTTGCCTTCCAAATCAGAATGAATTTATGCATGAGACCTACACCGGAACCAGCACGCCCATTACTGAGTTCTGGGTTTCACTGCAGTTTCACTACACTGAGCTCAGCCTGTTAACACAGACACTTTCAAAACAACCAACTGCCAATCTTGTTTCCACCTGACATATATCAGATCAGTCTGGTTCCTCCAGACATGACAAAATTCAAAATTCAGCATCGAAGCTGAACAGTCAGTTGTTCCAAGTCATAAACTAACTTAAAGTCCATTCCATGCATTCCTGGCTGTTGGAGGAAACTGCCTGCAGGTGGCCTCTCTGCCTCCAACTGAACAAGTTTTTATGGTGTTTGATCTTTCCCAGATGCTTCATCCCTTGTACTGTTTGCTTTCCTGTTTGCAATATTAATCTTATGTACGTAGGTTTTCAGCCTTTGTTTGCAATTGCAAAAAGCTAAAGTTTCCATTGAATACAACCATAGACCATGAAGTAATCACTCAGCTTTTAAGGTTGACTCCTACCTCTCCCAGATGAGGAACACTCAATAATTAACAACAAACCAAAAAAGAAACAATTATATACCATCAGTACTCACAGAACACCCCAACAACGTGCATACCTTTGTAAGTTCGTACTTCAAAAATATTTTCAATCTACACTGGAATTAAACTACTTCCCTATAGGACGTAATTCAGATGCTCTTTGTTGTTTAAAAAAAAAAAAAAAAAAGAAAAGTAAGACAGTAGCCAATATGCAAAGCCTCTCCAGTCAAGACAGCTGCTCATCTAAAGAGATATTAACTTGTAGCACTGATAGACATGATAATTCTCCTGAACATTGTTCTGGTGCTTTTAAGGCCCAAACTCAGTTTTATCTCTCACCCGAAGAGCATCGTTTCCAGTGCACTTTTGAGACAAGGGGCCAGGAATATCATTGCTGTGGTTCCAAGCCATCAGTGCGAGACCATACTTCTAAAAAGGCTGAAGTTTAAATACTGAGGCTAATGTTTCAGATTGAAACCTGCAGCAATACAAACATATCAGAGCAGAAATTCATATCAAGGTAGCACTATCCTGAGGCAGGAGACTATTAAATGAATCTGTACAGCCAACACAGAAAATATACACTTGACCTGCAAATCCTGCTAGGTATTTCTAGGTATTTCTCCAGAAATATATCTGTTAACCTTTATGCCATGATTGGAGGCTGTCATACTACTCACTGGCAGCGTAACTGCAGTCCAGACACCCAGCTCATTCATTCCTACCTTCATCAGGTACCCTTGGCTGAGGACCCACCTCAATGAAAGATTCAAATGGGAATATCCTGGTACTTTGATACTGAGAGAATGCAGACAGCTAAAACTTGCCACCAAAAGCTAGTGTTATCGGTAAAACAGCAAAGTTAACAGAGTTCAGGGTCAAGGAGAGGACACCACTACAGAATTCTGGAATAGTAGTACACAAGTTTCACAAAGCGTAGGATGTTTATCAGAGCCACTGTCACTAAAAAACTTCTCTAATGTAATTTCAGGTTCCTGCCAAGCTTATGGCACAGCTGGGCAGTGTTCAAGCATAGTAGATTTTAGTTGCCTGCTGAATTCCAAAATGGATTTAGCCCCTCAGGAAAAGAAGGTAAGGAGCTCAAAGTAGAAGTATTTTAATACATGCCATCTTCCACCTAGATATTCCCAACATCCAAACACTGCCAGAATCGTAAACCCTTATCAAGTGACTACAGCTCTGATACAAAATATACTAGAGTGTCAGATAAAGAATGCAAAATGGGAGGATGCCTGAGCATATGGGAAAGGGGGAAGAAGTGCCCACCTAATGAGGCAGTGAGGATCAGCATTTCCATGGACTATGGGAAGGTCTTGGCCTGCTGCTCAGAAACAGCAGAAAGAATTTCACACCAAAAGAAGTTTTCATCTACATTGAGAAGTGTGAAAGCATCAGCAGCCAAATTTCTAAGGCTTGGGACTGAAGTCTAGAGAGTATTAACAAATGCTCAGCAAGCACTGAGCAGTCTAGCACAGCTTCAGGCTAGAATAAGGAACAAATTACCAAAACACATCTCTGCAGCCAAATGGAGCAGAAATAGGTGACAGTTATTTTCAGCTGGAGAATCCAGTTTAAGCGCCAGCTGCTTAGCACGTGAGCACAGCAGCAGATCATATGAAGGAACAAGAAGCAATCCCAGGATGAACTTCCAAAGCACACGTGACAAGGATGTAAATCTGAATTCCAACTGAACTGGTCCAAGCAGGCCACCACCATGACAGAAGAGGAACAGGATTTATACTGAGACCCAAGAGCCCCAAAGTAAAGCCCACACGCAAAATTTGGCTCAGATGATTCTGCTGTGCCTGAGGCAGAGGTCCAGCCCTCAGAATATAATTTTGTGCAGCCTTTGGACTCCTGAAAAGTTGCCAGTGCAGCCTAAGGCTGAGCAAAGTTTGGGCTCCCCTGAGACAGTCCAGCTACAGGCCACGGTCATGCTAAAGGAATACCATGATCTACAGCTACAGTACCAAATGTTAGTGCCACAAAAAATCTACCTACCTGGTTGGGCCCCATCAAGTGCACCCTGGTCTGGAGGAACAGAAACAAAGTTAAGGCAAGCCAAGCTTCGCACCCTTTCCCAGAAAGTAATCTTGAGTATAAAGTCTCAGAGTCTAGCCAGATTGCCGCTGGGATGCATTTTGTTGCTGTCTTGCAGCAGCCAGGCTCCTTCTACTTCATCTTTCCCCCAATCTCCTCTCCACAGCAACCTTAGCTAACAATTAGAGGGGGTAATAGCAACCCATGATTCCTGAATTGTCTTTCTTGAATTTGCAACTAATTCTGTATAATCGTAGTCAAGTTTCTGGCCCTTACTGTTACACTTCCCCTACCACCAAAACAGCAACTGCCATACTGCCACTTTTAAAAGGGTTAAACACAACTAATTCTGAATGTCAGGATCCTTTGAAAAACTTCAGAAGTGTATAGAGAATGGCATCATGCCATATGAATAACACATCCAACAGACTGTTTTGCAAGAAGCTAAATTTCACTAATAAACTGAAGATAAGGACAATTTAGATCTTCAACACACCCATAGCTTTAAAAAAAAAAAATAGTAGATTCTGATAAAAAAAAATAAACTGCTAGTTAGAAAAAAGAAAAAAGGTTTCTCTGGGCAGGGAGGGGTTGGGGTATGAAGGCATTTATTGCTATGCCCAGCCCCCTTCCACCACTCCCACAGCTATATATGCAACAGACGCACATGGGCCTATCAAGACAGGAGCCTGAGCATAGCAGGGCTCTAGAAAGAAACTCTCCATTCCCTTGGTCTCCCTTAGAAACTTAGAATCCCTTAGAAACTCTCCACTCCCTTGATCTTGCATGTCAAAACATGGCGCACAAGCTCGTCTTGCTTTGGATGGGCCAATTCTACAGAAGCAACTCATCATTCCAAAACATATAAATCCTCTTTTACAAAAAAAAAAAAAAAAAAAGTCAAACCCAGAAACTACACCCAAAAGCAGCAGAAATGCAGGCACCCTGTATTAATGGAGCCAATAATAATGTACCATACTGGAAGGGAAAAGGACCCTTGCTACCAGAGGCCTTTGCTGAGCCCCATTAGCCACCAAAGACACACAGCAACATAATTTCAACACAAGTTTTGCCTGCAACTTCTACTTTTGCCTGCTTAGTGAAACAACAGCTACTGGTGCTCAAAGATTGATTTAACCTCCCCATGTCAATCACTGACAGCAACAGCAAATCATCAGCACTAGTTACAACTTTGGCACCTGCAGCCAACAGCCAGCTGCATTACATTTCATGTAGGTTTGGTACCAGATTCACCACTGAAAAGAAGATACTGTTGAAACTGCAGTTTCAATCTAGTAATACTCAGGAAGGTACACCCCCAGCTCTCCACCTTGCTTTCCCACTTCAGTTGCAGGTCTTACACACACTAGCATCACGACTCCTCTGCCAGGGCAGCCCTACAGACTGCCAATTAATGGTGTGAGGCAGATTTCCCACAAAAACTAGCAGAAACATGCTCTGAGCTTCATCAAAGCTTTAAAATCATCAGGCAAGGACTACATAGCTGAAGTAAATAGTGATGGCCACTCTCCCGACAAGCGCTACATCAACTTCTAGCCTCCACAGCAGCAGAAAATTCATATGCCAATCCTATGTTAAGCCCCAGTTTTCTTATTCCAAAAGGGAGAAAGCCAATTATTGTGTAAAATGGGAATGCTGATGCACCTCATAGCTATAGGTTTGCATATTAACCACAAAGGTGAGACCGGTTATTTTGGACTGGGCAGAACGAGGAAGGAACACATTGCCAGTGAGCTGTCAAGAGCCCTGCTCTTCCCACACAGCCCTGTGTTTCCAGCAGGCACCGCCATCTCCAGAGACCTCCTTCAGACTGTTATTAACTACCTGCCATATTCTTGCAATTCAGTCTCTGCTGAAATTCAAGGCTGAGATTATGTCACCCTAGTCTGCCTCATCCCCAAAGGAGATGGAAGCAGCACCTTTGCCATATAAGAATTAGCAGGACGATACAGAAACTCTTAAACATGACAGAAATTTGGGACAGTTCCTCAACAGTCTTCAACCAGAAGCCTGCATCTCCTCCGAACGCTATGTAATGTGAGCAAGTAAAAAAACCACACTTTGCAGAAGTGGTTTGTGCAGTGAAATCAAGCCGCTTCTGCTCCAAATTCTAGCCACGTGCAAAGATGAATTTCTCTGCTACAATGCTCACAAAAAGAGGAACTCAAGAGTCAAGAAGAGCACAACCACACAGAGACATCTCCAGAGCCACGTACATTAAGGCAGGTCTGAAAGGACAGGCAGAGTATCATCTCTTTCCTTCAGAAAAGCACTGAATCCAGAACCAAAAGAAGGTTTCCCAAAACTAAAATATTCTGATTCATAACAATGCTATGGTATTCCCTCAGAACTGTGACCTGGATGCCTTTTGCTGCCATCTTCCTGTGACACACCACCGCACGGGACAGCAATGACATGCCTGCTCCTTCCCCATGGACAGCCTCTTCCAGGAAGATCCCAGTCCCCCCAGAAGAGACAAGAGCATAGGGCATAAAGGACAGTCTCCATGAAACTGCTGCACTGTTTGTAAGTGAAGAACAAAACCAAACCCCTTGTTTTTCTAGTAAATTCTGCAAAATGTTTTTCAATATTATTTTCCCTCTTTACGCCAGATAGTCAGGATATTCAAACCCAGAGTGCCTTGAACTGCATCAGAAATTAAGGTCAGATAGAAAACGAGTGCGCTAACTTTTTGTCATCAAAACTGGGCTTTTAGTAAGTTATTAACACCATGCACCCATCCTGCAAGAAACAATTACTTTTCTGACCACACAGGATAGCCCTGGGATCATGGAGTTCAGCACAAGGATGGGAACCAGTCTTCTGCTTTTGTCTCAAAATAGCATCATCGTCCCAGAATATATTTCAGGGAAGGCAGGAACAGAGTTAGCCATATGCTTTCTGCTCTTAAGTGCAGAAAAGGGAAGGACACGGGAGAGAAAGCTCATAAATCAGCAGAATGGACAAAACTACCCCTGGTCTGCCGCCATTTGCTAATATTTAGAAGACAACTGGGCGTGGAGCTATTTTGTTTCAGGCTCAGCCTGGCGAGCTTTCATTGCACCTGAAGGTGCCGAGAAGCACAGCTTGTCAGTAGAGTCAGATCCAAACAGTTTCTTATTAATCCTCCAGTGAGATTTTGATTCTCCAGGCTACTTCTAATAGGATTTTTCCAGATTTTCCTGGATTGTTTGCCTCCAACAACAGCCCAGAGAACATTACCCTGTCTGATTCTCCAAACAGTTAGCATTATTAATTATTGACCAAGAAAACTGAACAAACAGCTTCACCCCAGATCCCAGATGACAACTCAGGCCCCTTTGATCAACTTCATAAATCCTGCTTTCAGGAGATGAGACACAGCGAGTCTCAAAACTATGGAGCAGCACATCTGCTATCTGGAGCTGTGCTACTAGCTCTTTCAATGCCAAGAAAGGCATTGCAGCATGTTCTGTGTGGGGGACCATCACAGCCTTTCAGATAAACCAGCTACCAGTGAAAATTGGCCAGGACCAGCCAACAACAGAAGCTTCTCTGAGCTGCTTCTGCACTGTACAGAGACAGGGACAGAGAGCTCACTAGAAACACAAGCTTAAACCACAACAGGGAAGAGATCTCTTTCAGAATGCAGGCACACCTCCCAGTCAGCCATCAAATCACCCCAAAATCCTTTCAGGAAGTTAAAGAATTCTTCATTTGCTATCCTAGACAACGTGTCAAATGGCTGCATTCCAACAGCCATTGAGACACACCTCCGCTGGAGTGATACTTCATTCAGAGAGCTTGGGAAAAAAAAAAGTTACCTCGACACAGAAATCCCGCAGAAAGACTGGTGCTTACGTCAGAAGGCAGCACACAAAGTACATCCTTGGTTTGGGCTGACATTCCAGTCTTATCAATGTCTCTGATCTAAACTCTCTGCTAAGCACTTGGTCTGAAGCTTTGTCTGAAGTGAACAACAGTATCATTTAACTCACCAGCTCCCAGAGTCCAGAAACACCAGTTACCTCTGCCATTTGCATTACAAATATTAGAGCTATTATCACTGAAATGGTGGAGCCCACACATCTGTCCCTTCCCAGTTTCAGCAGTAGGGAGGCCAGTGTGCAGAACTCTATTAACCCCAGTCCTGAAACTCCAGCCCCATGGAAAAGAAGGTTAGTAACACATTTGCAAATGAAAGCACTTGTGGCAAACCTACAAGACATAATGGCCCAAATGCTAAACACCTGGTCTGTCAACCCGAGCAACCAGAGGCACACAGAAGACAAAGAACAACAAAGTGTCGAGTGTGCCATTATCGTTTTGTTCCCCAAAAGATGTAACGTGAGAGGTTAGGAGAAAGAAAGCTCATTCTAGAGGACAGCCCAGAGAAGAATGATGTCAGGACAACTCTTACCAAGGTAAGTGCCTGTGAATCTTCCCTCTGTGGTCAAACCCTCGCTGCAGAACAACCCTGAATCAGGGGGGACTCCAGCTCGCGCCTCTGCTTCACTGCAAATTCACTTGTGGGGCAAGCACCAAGGCACAGAGAAATGGCAATAGGAGGGGTAGGAGGTGGCTACAGGTAATCAAGGAGGAAGTGTGAATCAAGTCACAACAGGTTGAAGAGGCGCTTTTTTTTTTTTTAACAAGGAAGGCAAGACAAACTGGGATTAGCCTTTCCTCAGACTTACCACAGCAACCTAAAAAACTACCCCCAAAACTCTTTCTTATGGAGGTCCCATCAGTAAATCACCAAGGGTTAGTGTAATTAAAATAATATGGATAAGACAACCACACAGAAAAAATCTGAATGCTTGTGACTCTGAATGATCAAGCCTTTCCTTGCAGTGCACCATGGGCCTATTCCCTCTATTTCAGATTTCTGTAGATGTTGTTTCTGGACAGGATGGCAAGCTCTGGCCATTCAGATGTAAGAGAGCTGTCAGACCTACTGTGGATTACTCAGTCAGCTGAGGACCTTGCAACAGTACTGCTGTAACTAGATAATTTCTGTGGTATTATCATGCAAAAACCACATCTTGTGATCAGGATGTAGTCAAGTGCCACATCTAAAACAATTCAGCAAAAGCAACCGAGTCCTCCTCAAAATATAATCAAGACAGTAAGAGCCAAGAAGGAATGCAAGTTTAACCAAGGTCAACAAGAAAATTACACATATTGCAAACATTCAAGAAGTTTGGTGCTCCTCTTTACAATGCCAGCTGTCATTGCCACTTGGGCCTGGCATATAGCAGGTGCCCCCAGAAACCCATTAGAAAGACTCTTCCTCAGCCCAGCTGCAAAGACATCAAAGGAGAAAACAGAAATATCACTACCTGCTACTTCCACAATGTGGTGCCGTGCGATATCATAGTAGGGATCATCCCACTGCAGGTGAGTGACGGGCTCTGGGGAGCCTTTGGAGTCCTCTGCACAAAACACAAGGAACAAGCACTTAGGAGAAGGGATCTGGAGCACCTTGGCAAGGGGTACACTAGAGATAAAGGGACGAGAGAAAAATGGCTCTTCAACATGGGAGGGACTAAGGTATGCACCTGTCCACATTGGAAACCCACCTTTGAAATTCTGAGTGGGCAAGAGCAGCAATGACTTCAAAAGAGACCTGTCAATCCTATGAGGTCTATATGCGTCCCTCAGACCGCGCACCCTCTCAAAAAATGACTGTTCAGATGTGTCACAAACATTCACAAAGACCAAAACCCAAGTGCCAAGGGCACAATCATAGCTTTTTAGAGCAGGAGGATCTTAACATCGTCCCTTGATGGATGGCCGTCCTATATGCCCCTGAGCTAATTTCCCTGACCTCTTTGGGCAGCAGTCCATAGCACAGGATTTCAGAGCAACAACTCAGATCTCCAGCCCTCCCTCCCACATGGAAGCTCAAGACCCTTCCACTCAGGAAGGCCAAACTATCTTGCAAGAGACCATAACAGAGGACACTCAAGGACTTATAGCATGTCTGTCCTGTCAGCACCAAATTGCAGCCACCCACAGGACTGAGAAGAATATGTTTACATCAGCTGGCTCTGAGCTTTTTAGTGCTGTTCAATGGCAGGGCTAATTCTCTTTGGTGTAGTGCAAGATTAATGCATCTCTAAAGCTTTCAAATAGAGCTGGGGCTCTCTGTATATGTAGACATGACCACAGTACTGCAGAACAAACAATTCCTTTTTGGCCAACACCCAGACCCCAAACAAGCAGGATACTTACCTGATTTGGGAAAAGCAGGGGCTTCATCTGCTGGCCAGCTCTTATCATCTATGGAGGCCAGTTTGAGCTGGCTGAGGGACTGGTTGGTATCATCCAGGTTCAGGTCATCCTGAAGCTCCGAGAGCGGGTCTGCAGCCATGGTCCCCAAATACCGCAGTTTATTTTGCAGCGTCTAGAACAAGGACTGCAGAGATTGCTAGGTGAGACACGGAGATCACAAGCTTACCTCCCCATAGAGGCTCTTCCTCTTCTGGCTGATCTTCCCCAAATCCTCCCTTATCTTTACTTATCCAGAGATCATACTTCCCCTCCCCCTTAACACAGGCAGGAACAACTCCTCCTCCTCCAAGCCAGGAGCACCAACATATGACAGATTCTTTCATACGTCAGATTCTTTCGTGCCTATTGCTATCAGAAGGCCATCAGGAGCCTTTACCAACCCTCTCAGCGAGTCTCTGCTTGACCACAGCTCTGTAAAGAGTAGTTTCTCTCCTGAAACAGAAGCAGCAGCAAGACGCTGAGGAAGGCGACAGGCTACACCAGCCCCTGCTTGATACACTCACTGTACCAGCTCTGAGCTCCCCCTCCCTCCAAAGGGCTGGCACAAAGCCCAGCTGTTTCCACAGTTGGCCCAGTGCTGGAAGCTTTCCCAGGAATCACCCCCCCTCTTCTCACCATAAGGGAGGGCCAGAGCTCTCAACAACACCAAAGTGGGTGCTTCAGCATGCTGGGATCTGAACACAGAAGTGAACAGCTTCTTAAAACAGGATTTCGTAGGCTGAGCTAGTAAGACAGGGAGAACAATACACATACAGCCCTCATCTTCTTTCAGCATCATCCAGCAAGTCCTTTCTCCTACAAGACAGCAAGCAGCCAGGAATCACCTCTTTAATTTAAAGCCATATTGCTAGAATGAGTATTTTTCACCAAGCATGCCGTAATACCGAGGAGAACAAAGAATTAAGAGGGTCCAAGAAACAGACAGGTCAGCGTGTTTGCTGCTGCTTGCAAACATTTCTCACTCTCACCTGGAGCAGAAGGTGTGTCAAAGCCAGGACTGAGCTAGCACAGCACAGAACACCTCCTAAGAGTACCAATTCTTAGGGACAACCCCTAGGAGACAGCTGTTATCCTCTAAAGTCAGTGTCCTGGAAGTAAGCAAGGAAACACTGGAAAGGACAAGTACATAGATCTGGATTGCTCACACAGACCACACGGACAGTAATTCAGCAGCCAACAGGCAGCAAGCCAAGAGGAACTGTAGCAAAACAAAATGATACCTTGCATCAGCAAGACTGTAACGCTGTTTCTCAGCCGGGTTTGTGCTTATTTTGCATTATGAGGAGAGCAAAGAGTTCAAAGACGATCTGAGGAGGCACAACGCCTTTGTGTGGGAAGATTATATTCACAGTAAAGCTATTTCCTTGAGCAGAATGGAGGGGGGCAATGATGTTTAGCATCTTCCATCCCTAGAGCTTGAACGTGTATCTTTATCCAGAGAAGATGATGAAACAGTTACTCGGTTGTAAGCACAGAGGAGAAAACCTGTGAGAGACTGAGCACTGGAAGGCATCACATCCACGCTCAGGGCAACACTCATGACCAAGCTTGGGGATGTATTTTGAGAGTACAGGAAATTAGAAATTCAGTGCCTGTCCCCTCCTTCTGGACTACTCCATGCTTATTACTTCCTGCCCTCCCTTATCTGCTATTCATCATTTTACAACCAGTTTTCACCTCCCTGGGGCTCCCAAAGGACTGGGAGCTATTGCTAATCAAATGAAATAAGTTTGCCGAAATATGAAAGAGCAAGAGATATCTGGGCAGCGGATCACCAAGACAGCACAGAAAACACACAGGGTCTGACCGCTGCAGCCAAGCAGAGAGAGACCCAAGCGAAATTATTCCCTGCTCTCTGGTGAGGGCTGCGAGAACTGTCTGACCTCCTCTGCCCTCGAAGGGACAAGGAGCAAGAAATCAGGTTCCCTTGCACCGTGAGCTCATGCTGGAACCACGCAGCAGTGGAGCAAAGGGACAAGGACTCCCCACCCCTAGCAGTTGATCCAATTTCTATGGTAACGCCAGGCACCAACTCTCATGACTCAGTGTGCTTAAAGCATTCCATGCTGCAGCTCAGCAGCCCCACAACCCAGCACCCCAGGCTAAGGAGGCATCCATGGTCCCCCAGGACAGCCCCTCAGCATTCACAGCTCCTGGGGACTTCCCAGCCCTGGTGGGGACAGAGGACCTATGTTCAGCTGCTGCCATCCGCTGAGATGCCTTTCATGTCAGATTCTTGGGATGCCTAGTAGCAACAGTGTCCTCAAAGTGAGGTCCTGAAGCACTTAGGGACCACATCCAAATCTTCCCACGGAGCAGTGATGGTGCTGCCATAGGGCCAGCAAAACACCAAGCGTCCTCACTTGTCCCCATACGGATCACAGCTTGGCTTCACAGTCAACTTGCAGCACTTGATCAGAGGCAGAAGAGCTGGTTAATAGACACCACTGGGGGACTTCCCCTCAGGCATAAAATTAATCCTAGTGTGGCACCATGTGGAAGAAGGAAGTTGTTAGTAGGATCCTTACAGTTCCACACGGGAAAGAGAGCCCAGTGGATAGCGCTCTTGCCAAAACCTTCCTTACCCCTTGGAAAGGTAGACCAGACTGCCCGGATGCCTCCACGTGCTTTTCACAGCCAGCCAGGCAGCTCCATTCCTTGGCTCTAGGTTAGTGGTCCGTGGCAGAAATGTTAATGGAAGGAGGATCCAGAGCAGAAGACCTCTCAGATCTCAGATCCTTCTTGTGACCCAGACTGTAGCTCCCAGAGAGCCCCAGAAGGTTTTTTTGCATAATTTTCCCCAGCCCTTTCCCAACACCGCAACAGACCAAAGCACGGGGTCCCACATCAGGTAACCCTAGAACAGTTTGGAGAAACATAATCCTCTAAATGCCTGGGAACTAGCAGACACTGAGAAGGACAGACCTGGAGTTAGGATGTACGAAACTACTTGGGGATCTTAGTATAAGGGTATACATTGCACTTCCTGACAGCACAGCTGCATGAGATTTTTCCCTGTGTACTCAAAAATGACCCAGAAGCAGGGCTTGTCACTGAACAGAAAGTCCGTCTGTATCAGTATAAGAGTGAAGTGGTTGTCAAAAACCAGCATTTCACCAGACTTAGCACAATTTAAGAATCCCACTTGTTTTAGATAGGCGTCATGACAAGATGCAAGTGATACACCCTGTATAGTCAATCATAAGGTAAGAAAAATGAGGTACCTAGATTTAAAAAGTAAAAAGCCTAGTCAAACATTGAAAAACTAAAGAATCACACTTGACATCAGAAGCATTTACTTACTGCCAGGCTCTAAAGAGCCAAATGTTTCCCTTTTTCCAAGCATTTAAGTGTGTTTTCTGAACCTACACTGGTTGAACCTGAACACTTGCTGTCTAATAAAAATTGGCTTTCTTGATAACAGAGAGATGTGCTGGAGAACAGCAAGTTCCGCTGAAGGAGAGAAACCTCAGCCCTTTAAAATACAATTTTCACACGTATCCTGAGCTGGAGATTCCTTATGCAAGATCCCACCAGAATTTACCCAGGGAAGACAGTTCACTTGTATCTATGAAGTCTTGGTAGCTGCTGTTCACGCAGACTGATTTTATCTGCAGTTTGTTTCACTAATTTCCCTCACTTATTTCTATGCTGCACCTACTCGGCAGTTTCCTTTTCCTGTTTTTCTTCCAGATACATGATTAATTCAGAAGCAAATCTACACATCAAGATACGTCCATGTGTCTGGACCTGTACTTACACGCAATAAAGAATTAGAAAAGCCAAGTGACCTCTTCTTCCCTGCCCAATTAACAAATAATGCTCAGACCCAAAGGAATCCCAGTTCCGGGGTGACTGTATTATTTTTTTCTGACTCTGCTGCCGTTTGCAGCTCCTCCCAGTTTCATTTCATTCGCACAAATGTCTGTTTTTCTGTACACAGCAATCAAGCCCCTGCGCTTTGGCATAGTCTTAATATCAAGCACATTGCAAAAAAAAAAAAAAAAAAGAGAGCAGTTACTCAGCAGCAGACCTTTAAAGTACTCACGTGAATGAGCTCCAGGACTGAGACTCACTGAGAAAGTTCCCGCCCAAGTCTCCCCTCACATCAAGACTGATGATACCACTGAGAGCATCACTGCTCCGGTACTACCCCGAAAGAACTGAAGGGTCAACAGCCAGGCTTTGTCTGGCTCACTGTGACCAACTCCCTCAGGACAGACACACCACTGCTTGGGGAAACTCTTTGGCCCTTCATTATTCTAACAGCTTTTTAAATGAGCAGCCTTCCTTCTCCAGCCATCTCAAGGCCTATGCTGAAGGCCACCTCTGGAAATCCATCCCAGCCCGCAATCAACCTCCTCTTAGTGGTTCTCTGCAGGGTCTGAGAGCAAAAGCGCTGAGCTCTGCTTCTTCCCTCGCAGCTGCAGCACCAAGTACAGAGGCTGCTATCAGTGCCGCGCAGGATTCACCCATCACACGCGGAACATGTGAGGAAAAGGAGGGGGGGGGGGGGGGGCACACACAGCCCTACAGGGGCTGCACCTCTCCTCCTCCTCCTCCCCACCACACGCCTGATTCTCTCCCATCCCCTCGGACCGAGCTCCCGTGACAACCCACAGCCAACCTCAACATTCTCAAAAGACTCCAAGATCTAGCAGTTTACGCCGTGAAAAGAAACCCCCGAGTCCCCACACAACCTGCCGACCCCCTAAAACGGAGGGACGTTTCGCAGCCCCCGCTATAAGGCACCAAAAGGGACGACAAGTTGCCTCCCCCCCCCCCCCCGCCTCCGCCGCTGCGGACGGGACAAGACAGCAGCCCGGCCTCGTACCCCGCTCCGGCAGCAAGCTACACCCCCATCACCACAGACCTGACTAAAAAACGCCCGCGGCCTCCGAGCCCCTGTTCTCCCCACCCGGTTGCCCGCGGAGCTTAATACCGGGGCGCTGGGGGAGACTCTTCCCGCCGATCCCCGCAACGAGGACCCGGGCTCGGCGTCTCTCACAGAAATAACCGCCCTCCCCTCTACCACCCCCCCGGGCTCGGCGTCTCTCACAGAAATAACCGCCCTCCCCTCTACCACCCCCCCGGGCTCGGCGTCTCTCACAGAAATAACCGCCTTCCCCCTCACCCCCCGGGCTAAAACCCGGGCAGGGGTTTCGGGGCCCCGGCCCGCCCGCTCAGCCTCAGCCCCACCCCGGCAGCACCAGGCCAGGCCGCCGCGGCCCGCCCGGGTTCCCGCTGCTGCCACGAAAAGACCCGGCTGCGCTTCCCCACCCCCCCACCCCCGCCTCCGGTGCGGCGCAGCCCGCCCGCCGGTAACCTACCGGCCGCTGACCGCCCGGCCCTGGCCCGGCCGCCTGTCACTCCGCCGCCCGCCGGAAGCGCGGCGGCGAACAGCGCCCCGCTCCGCCCCGCTCGCCGTTCCGGGCGCACCCGCCGCTCCCCCCTCACACCGTTCCGCCGGCATGGAGTCCCCCGGTGTCGGCCTATCCCCCGCGGGCGGCGGCGGCGGCGGTGGGCGGCCGGGTCCCGAGGAACCGCCCGTCGCCGCCTGCCCGTCGCTGCGGAACCTGCCTCCCGGTTTGGCGCTGGGACCGTCGCTGTCCGGGTTTCGGGGCACGGGCGTGTGGTGCGTGGGCCGGGCCCTGCCGGTCGGGGCGCTGCTGGGGCCGCCCGGCGGGGCCGGGGAGGAGGAGGAGGAGGAGGAGGAGGCGGCGGGGCCGGGGTGGAGGAGGTGAGTACCGGGGGTCGGCGGGACGCGGCGGGCGGGCGGGCGGCCGTACCCGCGGCCGACGCTGTGGCCGTGCCTTGCAGCCTGGTGCGGAGGAGCCCGAAGGAGGCGGAGGCCAACGTGGCGCTGGGCCGGGCCGGCGGCCGGTTGCAGCTGCGGGCGCGGCGGCTCATCCCGGCGGGCGCGGAGCTGCTCTACTGGCCCGAAGAGGCCCGCGGGGCCGCTGCCGGTGGGACGGCGGCGGAGCCCCTGGCAGGTAGGTGCCGCACCGGGAACCCGCTTCCCAGCCTGGGGGAAACGAACGGCTTGGCCTTGACGGTTTTTGGGGTGCTGGGGACCAGGAGCCTTCGGCTGTCTCGCCCGGGGTCTGTGCCCTGGAGCGTTCGCCCAGCGCCCCGAGATTGCGGCCCTGACCTGGGGTCGCTTTGAAGAGCTACCAGCCGAGAGAGAACGCAGCGTGCCGCGCTGTTTTATGCCGCTCACGGTGGTATCTCCTAGAAATGCTGCCTGTGAAATACTAGAAATAGTGTACGGATGCTGTCTGGGGTGAGAGAACAGAGATTTTCCCCCACCTTCCCCAGTTTTAAAAGGAAAAAAGGTCACACAAATAACAGGTTTCATGCCAGGGCCCCAGGATTAGTGCACAGCAGAGCATCTGTGTCCAACGTTCACGTTCCTCTGATCCAGCAGCAGTTGTGTCGTATCGCAACAGCCAGTGTTAATTCACCCACCGTGCTTTTGTGTTTGTGCAGGGGATCCCGATGTCTCCAGGATGGTGGCTGATGAAACCGCAGTCCTTGATGTCCCTACTGAGGTTAGCAGGCCGGCTGCCAAATGTTTCCACAGGCTGCAAGAAGAGGAAAGCACAGCTTCCAAACATCAGCCATGGGAAGCCACAGCGGCGAGGACTGAGAATCAGCACCTCGAGACCAACTCGACCGCTAAGGCCAATGGCAGGTGCGAGGAAGAATTGGACAAGGGTGTGGATCCCAGATCTGCAGCAGAAAAAGTGGAGATGGGGCATAAAGAGGCATGTCCAGGAGACCTGGATCTGTCGTTGCCCTCAAGTGGGGTTCAACTCACTGCTCGCGTGGTTGCCGAGCCATGCGAGGTGCATGCTCTGACCAGCCAGCTCCAGGAGTGCCTGCAGGACTGTGGTGGCAGGACAGCTGGGCAGGAATCCCAGCAGCCCAGTCCTTCTGAAGGGGAGAGTGTAGAAACTTGTGAGAAAGAGAGCAAAGCTTCCAAAGACTCCAGACTGGCATCCCCAGAGCACGGGGGAAAGGGCCCACTGGAGGGGCCTGACGGGCAGGAGGAGTATACAGAGGTGGTGGAGGGTCATTCTGGCAGCCCAGGCCCCCCACCAAAAGCTCTGTCCCAGAAGGAGATGATCAAGCGCAGGTACCGCTGCGGGGAGTGTGGTAAAGCCTTCCTGCAGCTCTGCCACCTCAAGAAGCACCGCTTTGTCCATGCTGGCCACAAACCCTTCCTGTGCACGGAGTGTGGCAAGAGCTATAGTTCAGAGGAGAGCTTCAAGGCCCACGTGTTGGCCCACCGGGGTGTGCGGCCTTTCCAGTGCACCCAGTGTGACAAGGCTTACCGCACCAAACGAGACTTGCAGGAACACCAGGTCCTGCACACCGGCCAGCGCCCCTTCTCCTGCGAGCAGTGTGGCAAGGCCTTTGCGCGCCGGCCCTCTCTCCGCATTCACAGGAAGATCCACGTGGCCACTGGGACTGGCCCAACTAGTCCCAAAGGATGCCAGTGTGCCATATGCGGACGCCACTTGGCCAACGCCGGCTCCTTGCGCAATCACATGCACCTGCACACGGGGGAGCGCCCTTACGCCTGTCCTTACTGCGGCAAGGACTTCCGACAGCAGAGCAACCTGCGCGAGCACCTCCGGCTGCACACGGGCGAGAAGCCCTACAAGTGCCGCTTCTGCGGCGACGCTTTCCCCAAGCTGCCGGAGCTGCGGCGACACCTCATCTCCCACACGGGTGAGGCCCACCTGTGCACTGTGTGCGGCAAGGCGCTGCGGGACCCCCACACGCTACGTGCCCACGAGCGCTTGCACACAGGTGAGCGCCCTTTCCGCTGCGAGCAGTGCGGCAAGTCCTACACCCTGGCCACGAAGCTGCGGCGCCATCAGAAATCCCACCTGGCTGGCAAGCCCTACAAATGCAAGCTCTGCAGCATGGGCTACACCCTTCCTCAGAGCCTTGCGCGCCACGTGCTCACCCACAAGGCGGAAAAGGACCCGGAGGAACTCGCCACGGCAGTGGCCTCCCTCGCTGTGGACCTACCCCAGGCAGCAAGGAAAAAACCTCAGAGGAAGGGCCGCCAGGAGGAGGTTGCGGCAGAGCCCGCCTTGCTCATGGTGGAGGTGCCGGGGCCAGCAAATGAGGCTGAGCTGCTGATCGCAGCTAGCGGTCACTGCGTTGCTACTTACCAGTCTCGAGGCAGCCCCCCAGATCCTGCTGCCCACAGGAGGCCTGCTGGGCATTTGCTGTCGGCAAAGGACATCATTGAAATCACCATCTCCAAGCATGAGGACAAATGCATTATAGTGCAGGATGAGGGCTCACCGAGTGACGTGGTCATCATCCAGGAGGGGGTGGGCTTCGGAGCAGTGGCAGAAGTGGTGGAGGTCGAGTCTGGGACCTGACTATCCCAGCCTGCCCTGGCTGATCATCTTCTGTACTTATTAAAGTGGGGTAAAAAAACCAACAAAAACCCTAGGTCTTTTGTCTCTCTGTGGCAAAAAGGCCCTGTGGCTCAGCCCCAGGCAGAATTAGCAGTCTTGGAGGTAACTGCCTGAAGAGACCTGGGTCTTTTCGGTAGCTGCTCCTTGGAGCTATGAGCCGGGCCTGGTGCAGGGAAGGCATTGGCTCTTGGCTGTTGATGGGAATAACTTCTTAGAGAAGACACCCACAGCGTTAATGAGCAGTGTTTCTGCTCTGCCTCTGTTACACAGCGCACTATGGGGAAGGCAGGAAAAGTCTCAAAGCAATGGCTTTGAACAATGCCTTTCAAGTTTTTCTTTCTCTAATTAATTGTTGCTATTCAAGCACTTTCCTGGGCTTTTACTCTTGCAGCGCAGCAGCACTTCTGATCATTTGAAGGTGATGCTGATGCCAGACATTGCTGGGAAGCAGCTTCCCAAGTGTTTACAAGGTGTCTCTGTTGCGGGTTTTTTGAAGAGCGTTTTTCACAATTAGCAGGAGCAAAGTCCTGCCTTGGAGCTAGGGCTGAGTGTTCCTTCTCCACTGTCACCTGTTTTGCTTGCTGCCGGCTTCCTGGCCTTACAGTAACCGGATGATCTCTCTGAGGACATGAAAGGATGCTTTGTGTCTCGCTGTGCAAAGAGCATTGTACAGCGCATTTTCACTGTCCCCAGCTGAGAGGCTCCTTCCCTCTCCAGGTAAGGGTTCAGCAGTTCACCTCAGCACGTTCAGAAGATTTTGCCTTTCTCCTCCATGTTCCAGTTGGGTTCGTTAATCTGTTTCCCTTGTTCTTTTTCTCACATTCTTGCTTCCTCTCTTCCACTTCTTTCCTGCTCCTGCACTGAAAAGCTAAAAGACAGCACCACCACAACTACACCCCAGTATTCCCACTGCTCCATCTTCGGTGCTCATTTGCCAACTGAGACATGCTGAAGGAAATTGGTCCCATTTCAGGAAGGATTTGCACAGTTCCCAATGCCATGTGAACTTGGCCTCATAGGAAGAGACTGACAATACCAGACCTAACAGAGGTCTTTGAGACTTGCCCCAAACACTGCTTTCATTTGCTGCGTCCTCAGTTTTAGTTATTCTTGCGCTCTGTCTTGCACCTCTCTAACATCTGCATTTCCCCAAAAAAGTTTTCTTTAGGGCCTTAAATTCTCTGCGCTTTTTACGCCTACTGCACAAGAGGAGGAGGGTATAGTGTCAGCAGGGAATCATCAGTAGCACAGTTTTGGAGTGCTATGAATGCCGTAATGTGACAATCCAAAAAGCTGCTCTTTGTGGTTTCTACATTCAACTTTTTCCATAAACTTTTACAACCAGTTTGCAGACAAGATGCTAGCGTCAGATCCACCACACTTTGATGTGAAGTGAGGATGGAAGGTGAATTCTGCTAATAAACCTTTGGGTGTCCTTATTTTTAGCTATTATTTTCTTTAAAGTCAGGGGGCAGATGAGCCTAGTCTTTGCCCTGAGAGCTTGGAGACAGACCAGTGGGAGCACAGGCGTACGAGGGGGGGCTTGTATTTGAAGTGGCAGTGCTTCCTACTGCTCTCCCTTTGGTGCCTATCCTAACTAACTGTTGCAGTTTTCAAATATTGACACAGCTGCAAAGTGTTCTCGCTGGAGCTGGGCTCATGTGCTGTGTTTGAAGCATGTGCCCTCTGTCACAGCAGAACTGGGAGAGAAGGGGAAACAACTGGGGGAAGGGGAGAATCCAGGCCCCTATTGCTTAATCCACTGACCTGTGACTACCTTCTTTCTTCTGAGATAATAGGAGAGAAAAAGTAGGAGTAATTGTGAATTAGGAGGTCTTCACAGAAACATTATTCACCTGACAGTTGATCTGAGTAGGTAGGGGCAGGTCTGTGCTGCGCAAATCACTTGGCTGCAGGATAAACTTAGCTGGCTAATCTTGACTGAGGACCCCACAGGTGGCTCCCACTGGGCACCTGGTGATGATGCCACCACCACGTCTTTGTCTTTGTCTTAGAAGCAGCATGTTCTTATGTGAACAACCCTTTGCTTGACAGCAAAATGATGAATAAAGTTGTTTACTCCTAAGAAAATCCTATAAAAGCCCTGAAGGCCACAATGTTGGTGAACATGGATGGGATCTGTGCAGTGTGCCATGGCCTGACTAGAGATCTGTCGGATGCTGTACAACTTGGTGTTTGCAGCATCTGAAGGCGTGTAGGATTATCTAATGCTATACCCTTTCTTGTGTTATGTCCCAAAAAATGGTATTTTAATTAATTAATACATTACGGGCTCCGAGTGCCTTTCTTACTGGGATCCCTAACAAATACTTGCACCGGTGCATTACATTTGGTGTAGCTGGCAGGATCCTGGTGAGAAACGCCTTACTGGAAGAAGGATAGCGAGGAAAAGGATGGGTGCCTGCCTGGTCCCATATGCTGGCACAGGGACCAGTCACACAGTATGCTGCACTATAATGCCAATAATCATTACGCTTCAGGGTGGCAGACACCTGGATCACCTGGCTGGCTGGAGATCTTGTGTACTTGTTACCCTCCCAGCTTCAGGCAGCGAGTGCACAGGTCTTGTAGCTGGTGGGGCTCCACCATGCTCACAGGGCTTCACCAAGGCTTCGGGATGCTGCTGCAACGCTCCGGGGCGATAAGTGCACAGGTCTCTCGAATGGTTGGGGTCCTTCGTGCTGGCAGGGCCTCACCAGGTGTCGGGCATGCATATAAACTTAAGTGTTATACTTAAACCTCACACCACGGCCAGGGTTAAACCCTCGGCCAACTTGTAAACTGGCTTAAACCTGACCCAGGTGTTTCCTCAGGGACAGGGGAACCCCTATATGAGGGGATGGGGGATTCATCCTTTATGATTGTATTCAAAGTGTTACAATTGGTGATCAAACTGTGTAACTCGCTTCAGGAACGTATTCAGAAATACCCCAACTATTGAAACAGCAAACTATCCGTCACAGAGCAGACAAAGGCCCAAGAAAATAGGCCAAGGCCAAACCCTCCATACTCAGCTCCCTGGAAGTTGGAAAAATAGTTACATAGGAAATAAACAATTGCCAAAGGCTTTCTTCACTTAAAAAAGATGAGTCAGCTCACAGAGGGAAAGAGATCAAAACTCCCAGCTGTGTTGAAAGCCATAACTCTGGGAGGGTAAAGGTATGAATATCAACTCTCTTACCCTAAGAAAGAAAATAGCATCCATCACTCATGGGTGGGTGAAGGCAGAAAGAAAACAGAAATGATAAAAAGTTGCTTCCAGGAACAGTGAACAGATGGAAGAGTTAAATGTTCAAAGGGTGGAAGTCAAAGCTCCTAGAGAGGTGACAGCTGATGCACGCTGTCCTGCTGCAGAGGCTAACCATAAGAATGGGAGGAACAGAGAGGAGCTCTAGAAGCATGTTACAGAACAACAAAAAAAAAGGGTTATAATATGAAGAGCCAGCATCTTTAATTACTAACATTGTTGTAAGATACCAGAAAGGGCTGGAAAATGTCCCAGGATGTAGTGAAAATCTCCAATTATAAAGCAAAACCGATGTAAAAAAATAGTTGAAACTTAAGTGATGGATGTAACCTTGAGTAATCTCGAGAGAAAAAGTTGCAGCAGTTACAGTTAACAACTTAATGGCCCTGGTAGATGGTTTTGTACTGTTTCACAGAGGGAAAGAGGAATGGCAACTGGAAAAGAAGCCGCCAGACATAGTGACAGAACAGCTGGTTTCAATGAGTTGTTTTTTTTAAACAAGTGCTTAAGCAACAGAATGAATGTAGGAACCAGAACAGAAGTAACATTAAAGGAAGATGGCATAGGTAAGTATTAGAGGATATTCATACCTGTCTGATAAGCAAGCTTAACTAACTACTGTATTCTAGTGTTGTTTAAAGTTAACCCTATATAATGCAAGACACCATGGAAGGTGCTAACACCTTTCCTTTAAAGGAAAGACAAGAAGATGGTAAAAATCTGTGCATAAATATAATAATGTTGATTTAAGCTGCAGTGTAAAGGCTGCCTGGTTATTATAAAGAAGAGACAGAGAGAAATGCAGGAATGAAAAAAAAAAAAAGTAACTGAGAATATTGGAAGGTCTTATGAAGGGAAATACTCAGGTGATCCACATAAGTTGACATGAGAAGGTGCAGGCCAGTGCTGCACATACCACTTGGCTGTAGGATAAACTTTGCTGGCTCAACCTAACTGGGGAGCCTACAGATTGCTTGCCCTCGGCACCTGGTGATGATGCTACCACCGTGTCCTTGTCTATATCTTAGAGTGAAGCAGCACATTCTTACATGAACATCCTTCTGACTGACAGCAGAAATGACAAAAAGAGTTGTTTACTTCCAAGAAAATCCTACAAAAGCCCTGAAGACCATGACACTGGTGAACTTCAGCACAGACACTATCTGCAGCGTGGCATGGGCTGATGCTGTACTACTTGGTGTTCCCAGCATCTGAAGGGCTGTAACATTATCTAATATTATCCCATTTTGCCTTCTAATGTTATCCCCAACAAATGGTGTTTTAATCAATACTTTACAGAGTCTGGGTACCTTTCCTATTGGGATCCATAATGAACACTAGCACGGGCGCATCACACCTCCATAAACCACAGCAGCATCTGTCTCTCATCACTCCAGCTGGGTGGGTGGGGGGGTGGCAGTCTCCCTGCAGTGGTATTTCTTGCCTGCTTTCATGTCCATATGGGCTTGCATAATTATGCCTGATGAAAGCAGCCCTGAGGTCATTTGTCCCACTGCAACGCGAGACCAAAACCAAATTACCATATAGACACTAAAGAAACTGCCCTTGCTGCTGTCCTCTTCCCCCTGTCAGCTGAGCAAGGCCCTCTGCTTGACAGCTTACACAAATGTCGGGCTGTTTGTGCCTCCTCCCACAGCGAGGAGCGGTGGTGGCTGCTGCGTGGGACTTCACCACTCTTCCAAAACCTGTTTGTGCCCTGACCTCTCCTTGCTGTCCCTGCCTGCGTGCTCCACCTAAACCCTGCTTGCCCTGCTAAGTAACGCGGGGTGTTTGTAGGGTTGTGCCTAATCCTGTGCGAACGCACTCCTCCACCCAGGTCATCTCCACCCAGGGCATCCCAGCCATTCCTAAAGGTGTCTCTCCAAAATCCAGGGTGTGTGGGTGAGAACAGGAGATACTCTTAGACGAGGGAGGGAGCCTCTGCAACTGCTCTTTGTACCAGTGGCCACAGAGTCATTCCTCAGCCACCCTAATGCTAATATTTGCACTCCTTCTATGGAGATAAACATTACAGATGTAGCTGCTGCACAGAGGCACAGCACAAAACATGCTCCCTGCTGGCAGAAAGCACTTTTGTGCCATGTGGCAGTTCCTGAGACTACCCCCACCCTGCCCTGCTTTCTGTTGGTTTCTCACTCTGCCAATTTTCTGCTTGCTATAGGAATCATTAGAGCTTTCCCAGCTCTGATAGCCCAGTTCTTGACTTATTAGCTGATGTCATGACATCCAGACTATTTCTGCCTCCCTGTTCCTGGAAGCCCTTGTTTTCCTGGCTCGCTTTGGGCATGCTAGCTCTTTGCTCGTTAGAGCTTTTGTTTCCTTTTGGATGTACTTTTGTAGGTTCCCCTGGGGTAGGAATAAAAGGGGGAGCCCAAACTTCATGCTGCTTCACTCTCCTCCACTCCGCTGGGAATTGTAACGCAGTGGGAAGTATGCACTGCCAATGGCATTGCTGACCTAACTGGGAGGAAAATTTAAATTCCACATGGGCTGTCACAGGCATCCCCTTGGCATAGCTGAGGGAGAAGAGGGGGAGGCTTAGACCGTGTGTTCTGGTGCCAAAATATCTGGCTCTGAGCTTGCTGATAACTGCAGGGAGAAAAGACAGCTGGACTCTAGGGGGAAAAAGTCAGGGCGGGGGGGGGGGGCTTGCAGCTAAAAAGAGGATAAGGACTGGGAACAGCTAAGGAGCTCTCAAAGTCCTGCTGCATGCGAGGCTACTCGAGTACGGCCTCCAAGAAGAGTCAGCGGCAGGGACCCGAGCCAGCGCGGTGGGGAGGCAGTGATGGTGCGAAGAGCCGCGCGGGAGCAGAACGGCACTGGGAAAAGGAGCGAGCTGCTCTGGCTGGGGTGGCCGTGAGCTGACAGAGACCTCGCCGTGCCAGCCCGAGTTCTCCCTGTGTCCTGGGACAAGCTTGTCCTCTTGCTCCTCATGCCATCTTCCCTGTTATGAAATGGGATGCTAATTTTAGTTCTGTGGGGATTCAGAGACGTTTTGCTTGGCTTCTGCCAATTAAGTAAGAAAATAAAGATGCCCTGAAGGGAGGGAGAGATGCCAAGAGAGGAGGGATAAGAGGAGCCTCAGTTCCACTGTCCCTGACACACCATGACCTCTGGAGACCTGTTTCTTCATTCTGGTTCAATATTAACCCAGTGGGGCTGTGACTCCGCTTATTCTGCTCCCTTTGCATTTCCCCTGCAGCCAGGGCTGTACAGCATGGCACGCAACAAAACCAGCATGCTGAGGGGCCTGCTCTTTTCCAGCCTTCTGCACCTCACACTGAGCCATGCCGAAGGTAAGACTCAATGGCACAGGGAGAAGGACAGTACCAGTGGGTGACAGGAGGAAGAAAGATGGGGTTATTTCTTTCCAGGGGTGAAGCTGGTGGCAGGTTTTCTTGGTAAGGCAGGAGGACCTTCTAAATGCTTGAAGTTGGGAGTGAAAGGGTGCTGAGAGCCGAGCGAGCATCCAGGCTTTCCTGCATGGAGAGGATGCAGCAGCACCCAGCAACTAGTGACAACAGCTCAGTGGATTTTGTGGGTCACCTGGGAGACGGCGGGGAAGGGGAATGTGGCTTAGTCCAGGACCATGTGTAACACAACCGTGGGCCTTTTTGGGCTACAGTTCCCCAGTTGACCTGAGTGGCTGCAATTCTCCATTGCCTCCCCAGCTGTCCCTTATGTAAACTTTAGGTCATACGCAGTACGCTGCCTTCCTGCTCGCTGCTCCTTTTCTCTTATCAGAGCCTCCACTTCATCTATCTTTCCTTAATATGAGGTTAAGTCCTCTCTGACCCACTGCTGCGTGGGGGAAGACCTTTCTGCAGGTCTCACATCAGGGTCTCTGAACATGAAGATGGAACCAAGCTGTGCCTATCGCAGTGGTCTGAGGTTGGCAAGGCAGAAATATAGCGGCTGGCAGGGAGCAGTAGCAGGCTCTGAGCAAACAAACCTCTGCCTAACTGCAAACGAGCACAGCAGCTTTGCCGAGGTTAGCAGAGAATTCCTGTCACTTCTGTTTCCTATGTAATGTGAGCCCCGATTCATGAACTATAGAGAGCCTGCTCTGATCATCAGGGCTTCTCCTTTCTGGATGGTGCGCTGGGGGAGGCTGGGCTGTGGGATCATCACATCAGCTGTGTGTGATTTTTGGAAAGTGCAAGGAGAGACAAAGGGGCCCTCCTGCTGCGAGCACCCCTTTGACTGGCAGTGTTCTGACCCGGTAGTTTTCCTGGAAAAGGGGCAGGCACTGTCACTGCTCAAGCGCCCACGACGTGCCAACAAGGGATTTCTGGAAGAGATGCTTAAGGGAAACCTGGAACGAGAGTGCTTGGAGGAGACATGCAGTTACGAGGAGGCTTTTGAAGCCCTTGAATCCACCGTTCAGACGGTATGTATGGGTGTTCCCAGGAAATTTTCCCTCAGCTGACCCCTGTAGTGAGAGACCAGCAGGTCACACACACAGCCAGGGGCTGGGGTCTTAAGACTCAATTCTGTGAATCAAAGATCAGGCTGATGCGTGGGTGCCACCGGGAGAGCTCAGGCTCTTTTAGGGGCTTTCCCTCCTGGAGCCACTCTGAGTTCTTTCCCCCCCATCTCTATTTTAAGCATGAAGTGAAAAGGAGAGTCTTCCCATCACTCCTGAAGTGCATCTTCCACTGGTTCAGCATGGTGCTGCACACATTTGAACTGCCACAGTCCCAGACACTCACAAAAGATTCGGCTTCGCCACTAAACACTGAGTGCAGGTGCCTCAGGCTCCTTTGAGCTGAAGCTTTTGCACAGTCTGTCCCGTTTTCTGGCTTCCAGATTCACCGACTCTGCTAAATTTGTTCTGCATCCTTTTGGGATTTACTCCTAGCCCCAAGGCCAGTATCCATGCTGAATTCCACACCCAAGAATACATCATCCAACAGATAAACAGTGAGGAGTCTAAGCCAGCAAGATACAACCTCTGTGTGGAGTATTTCTAAAGCAATCACCTCCAGGCTGCACAGCAGAGATGTAGATCCAAAGAGCTGAGCAACACCTACATGTCATCTGTAGCCTTAGAAGTTGTAGGTTCAGCTCCTTGGGCTTCTGCACTGTAGCCCAGGCTCTGCTTCCTCTGCAGGTTGATGAAGGTTGTAAGCATCTTTGGTCTTTTTAGAAACAACAGTACTCTCAGTTCCTGAGTCTGATGAGTGGGAATGTGGTTTTATATCAGAGTTTTTGCTTTGTTGGACTGCATAGTATTGATATCAACTGAGCTAGGTTAGTTTGTTCCATTTGTTGCGATGGGGCATTCCCTTACTGCTTTGAATTGCAGCAGCTAAGCAAGGTTTGATGTTCTGTGTCTCTACTCAAATTTTTTTTTTTATTTTATTTTTTTTACAGGAAGCATTTTGGTCAAAATACCAAGGTAAGTTTCTTCAAGTCCTGCAGGTGCTAAGCTACCCCTTAGGATGCCCTGTCCCATCCTGGAATGATGGCTCCCTACTCTCTTACAAGAGTTCACTTTCCGGGACAAAGCATTTGTGTTTTGTCCCTAGATGATAACCTAGTTCAAACTATGATGCTTATTTGGATTCCTTTCATATAATATGTTTCTTTCTTCTTATTTTGCTAGTATGTCAGGGCCTGAGAAAGACCAGGACACTTCTGGATGCTTGTCTAGAAGGTAAGAAATTCATGTTGACCTCAATGTCCCAGACACAATGAGGGCCAGGAACTTGCTTCCTGCAGAGTTTGTAAGGAAAAAAAAAAATATCTAAAGATGGTGAAGCCATCTGATTAGAAAGAAAAATAGCAGGAGGGGAGTTTGAAATTCTTCCCCCCCCTCCCCTATTTCCCCACTAACCATTTCACAAACAGCCTAACTCCCCCATTGAAACAGCATGCACCTGCACCTGCACCTACAGCCAAAGCACAGCACGGAGCCTCAGGGCGAGCTCCCTCTGGCGAGGCAGAGAGAGCTTAAGCTGTGTGCTCTTCCCACCCCACGAAGAGAATGCCTGTGCAGGCTCATGCGTGCAACAAAAGTTAAAGGGATTTGGGGGATTGGTACCTCTGGCCTTGAAAAACGCAACATCCATTTCCACTGGCCCTGGCTTACACCGTGTTGGGATTTTGACAGGTAACTGCTCTCTTGGGCTGGGCCAGAACTATCGGGGGACAATTAGCTACACCAAATCAGGGATTGAATGTCAAGTGTGGACAAGCAAATATCCACATATACCTAAGTAAGTTCATCTCCTGCATACTCCTAAAGGGTTCTCCAGCGTGTCCTTCCTTCCTAGCCTAACCAGCTTTTTCTCATAGATTTAATGCCACCGTTTATCCCAACCTCATTGAGAACTACTGCAGGAACCCAGACAACAACTCAGAAGGCCCATGGTGCTACACCCGAGACCCAACAGTGGAACGGGAGGAGTGTCCCATCCCAGTGTGTGGTATGCCTCTGCACTATGCCCCAGCAAGCCCTTCACTGGCAGAGAACACTGTGCTGAGACCGATACTAAATGTGGCAAGGAAGGGGAGAGGGTTAGGATGGAGGGATCTTACATGAACAAAGGTCAGTTGGAGTAGAAGAGCTGCATCTTAAAAGATAAAGGAGCTGAGGAGGAAAAAAAAAAATCATTGAGTTGCCCATACATCTAATTCCTCTAACATGCTGTTTTCTCTAGACTACACTAATCTAGATCTAAATTAAATCCGGTGTCTGTGGTCCCCTGGAATCTACTACAGTTTTGCCAGTCAGGAGCACCCCAAAATCCTGGCTCAGCTGCCTCTAATTTGTGACAGCAATGAGTCATACTGGTTATTCTGGTCTGAATTTCCACCTTTAGGACAAAACCACTACAGCTTGTGCTTGACTGCCTGCCTTAATGTTCACTTATATGGAAGGGTGCAGTTTAATACCTACAACCTCAAGAAAAGATGCCCTTCTCTCATCATTGCATTTAACAGGATGGAGAATCATCCCCCTACACTTATACGTTCCCACTTCTTCACAATACAGAGCCATCTCCCCTGGGGCTTGTCCTCTGTCTCAGAGGTATAAAGCAGAGGAGAACCTTCTCACAGCAGAAGTTTCTCTTCCAAAAGTAGAGACTAAAGGCAACAACTCTTACAAGTTAAAGTCAGAGAGGTCAGCAACCATTTTGACCACGGCATATTCTGAAGTTTTAAAAATCATTACCATCACCCTGGTCTGCAATACAGCAAACTGGAAAGAGATACTGCTCTGCTTTGGGGTGAGCAGGCATCTGTACTATCTCTGTTCAGTAATTAGTTTCTGACCTACAGTAGCTCACTGTTACACGTGCATGGATATGGCAGGACTAGAAAAGCCTTGGTTTTGTGCACAGTTCCTTTGCAATCACGTTGGCATGAGGCAATCTCACACAGAAGCAGCCTCACCAATTAAGGTGCATGCTACTTGCTCAGTGGCTGTTGTGCCCCAGGGTGAGCGGTCGAACCAAGGGTGTCTCTTCACATGGGGATTCCCCCAGTGCACAAGGAGAAGGCAGCCTGAGGCCAAGCAACTGCCGCAGAACAGATTATCTGGTGCCCACTCACTCAGGAAATGCTGCTTAAAGCTTGTAGCCATTAGGACACTTACAAAAAAAAAGCGTGGAAAGGCTGGCAGGAAATTTTTTCTCTTATCATTAGATATAGAAACATTGGCAAAAATTAAATTTGCTATTTTAGTAGCATATCATAGTAAGAGGGTCCCCCAAATACGGTCTCATTATGCATTTGAGAAAAAGGCACTGGAGGGTCTAACACAGCAGCATTATGATGCCCGAGGCACCTAGCCACCCCTTAAACTGTTCTCAAAGATACCCCAGAAAGGAACACAATACTGTCCCTCACATCTTAGTAGCAGAGAGAAGCATGATGAATCATGCCAGCCTCACCTTACCTCCTCCTGAAAGAGCAGCCTCTGGCACTGCAATATTATAGAGGGCCACCACATGCATGGGAGCTCCCAAACATAATGGGATGCCCCTTGGAACTCTAGGCTTTAATAAAGGGGCTCTGGTGCTGTATCTAGAGTGCAGTACTTCTGAGTGCAAAGCTATGGCTTAAATCACAGTGCTCTGTCTTTCCAGGCCAAGAAAGGACAACAGTTGAATTTACTCCACGGGTCACACCACCAGCCCCAGCGGGACCCTGTGAACAAGAAAAAGGCATGCTTTACACTGGGACCCTCTCAGTCACTGTGTCTGGAGCCAAGTGCCTCCCGTGGAACTCTGAGAAAGCCAAAGAGGTGCTCCACGGAAAACACATTGACCCAGAGGTGAAACTGCTGGAGAATTACTGTCGGAATCCAGACGGAGATGACGAGGGTGTCTGGTGTGTCACAGATGAACCACCCAACTTTGAATATTGTGATCTGCACTACTGCGGTGAGAAGCCTGCATTGGTTTGGGTAGGCACACGTGTGAGGCAGTGACAAAACCAGGGTGAAGTGCTTGGCCTGGGAGGCATGGACGAGGAAGCATGCACACCATGCATGTGGAAGTCCTGTTTGTCCAAATATCACACATACCAACCTGCCATACACGTGTAGAGCTGTTACATCTCTCAGGTGTTCTCTTCTCCCTGAAAACTCACAATGGTGGACAAGGAGCATTAAAAAGAGCAGTGGTTCTAAAACATCATTTCTCCATCAGACCCACTGTGCGTCAAAAGGAATATTTACATTGCTGATAATTATGGAAACTGCAGCTAGGCCTTTTACCATGTTTGTCTTTCTGTCCCTCTCAGACAGCTCGCTAGAGGATGGGAATGAACAGTTAGAGGGAATATCAGGACGTACTACCCTCCCTCAAGAGTTCAAAACCTTCTTTGATGACAAAACTTTTGGCTCAGGCGAAGCAGGTGAGCAAAAACTCTAGATACAGCACCACAGTTTGTAGAAAGGCTGCAGCTTCATCCCACAGGGCACTCACTGTTCCTCAGAAACACCAGCTTGCCAAATGCTGTCAAAAGCAGGGGAAGATACTTAAATTCCTTGAAGGACCCTCCAAAGCCAATCTCCAGTTTTGATCATGGAGCTAGCAAGCACTTCCTTCCTAGGCTCTTCCAGCTTAGCATGCTGACTGCAGACAACATTTCTCCACTGTGAATCAGGTAGAGTAACAAAGCCAGACTGCCTATTTTTTCAGACTGCGGCACTCGTCCTTTATTTGAGAAGAAAAAGGTAACGGACAAAAGTGAGAAGGAGCTGCTGGAGTCCTACATAGGAGGCAGAGTTGTCCATGGGGATGACGCAGAAGTTGGCAGCTCCCCCTGGTAAGTGTAATCTTTGCATAAGCCTTCATAGTGAATTGTGTCTCCCTTCTCTCCAGTTCAAGCAGGGGGAAAAAAAAAAAAAAAAGGACTTTCCCAGCTCAGGCAGCACATGGGCATTATGGCTTCTAATCAAAAACTTCTCCAAGTGGTTGACAGGGCAGTACTAAAATAGCTGGAAAGAAACTCTCCTCTTGAGCCAAGTATGCAACCATCTAAAGTACACAACCATCTAGGAACAAGAGTGCTGTGTTCCATCTTCGTCTCTTCCTCTTCCCAGTTTTGCTGGAGCAGAGAGAATGAGAAACTTCTCCAGGTGAAGGAAACAGGATAAATAGCCTACTACATAGAATATACATGTCCAGGGAAAACTTCTGCTAGAGACCCACTTACACAGTTGTCTTTGTCAGTATAGCGCAACGCTCTTCCCTGCTCACTGCAAATTCTGCTCTTGCTGCATGACACCAAGACGCATTCAGCCAGCCATGCCTGTAGTCCTGCTAAGTCTTCCTCCCTCCTTGTCTCTCAGGCAGGTGATGCTCTACAAAAAGAGTCCTCAAGAGCTGCTGTGTGGTGCCAGCCTCATCAGTGACAGCTGGATCTTGACTGCTGCTCATTGTCTTTACTATCCACCATGGGACAAGAACTTAACTACAAACGATATCCTGGTGCGGATTGGCAAGCACATAAGGGCAAAGTAAGAGCCTGGGTGAAGCGAGAGTGAACCAGCCTTCCTCTTGGAGTAATGAGATACAATGAGGTTGGGCTATCATTCAGTATCCAAGGAAGCACATAAACAGTATCACATGCCTCTCAACAACGGGATCGAATGGAGCTGTCATTTGCTGCTCTTGCTGATCCTAAAGGTGAAAGTGAAAGGGAGGGCAGAAGCATGGAAAGTCTGAAGGGGAGCTCCAGGGTAAAGACAGTATTGTCTCAGAGGGTACAAAGCACCTGAGAGCATCATGAACCCCAGAAGACTCTCAGTTGCTACTGTACAGCGAGTTCTTTCCTTCATGACTATTTCAGATATGAAAAGAATAAAGAGAAGATTGCTCTGTTAGATAAAATCATCATCCATCCCAAGTACAACTGGAAAGAGAACATGGACCGAGACATTGCACTCATGCACTTGAAGAGACCCATCATCTTCAGTGACTACATCCATCCTGTCTGCCTGCCTACCAAGGAGGTCGTGCAGAGGTGAGGAGACTGTCTCACAGTCCTAAAAATACAGGCTACAAAAGCCTCCTTTGGGCCTTCAAAAAAGACGCCTTATTTAGGCTATTTGCAGCAAGAGAACCAGGCAGGAGAAAGCTGTTACAATACATTTGATAATACTCAATGCTTCCTTCCACAGGCTGATGCTGGCAGGTTACAAAGGGAGGGTAACTGGTTGGGGAAACTTGAAAGAAACATGGGCCACTAGCCCAAACAACCTCCCCACAGTTCTGCAACAACTCAATCTGCCCATTGTAGACCAAGATATCTGCAAGGCATCCACCAAAGTTAAAGTCACTGACAACATGTTCTGTGCAGGTAAGTAGCACTGGAGACACAAGGCCAACTTGCCTCAGGAGACAAGGGCTCCGAGCTCCTGGTGGGCCTCACACAGCAAGGTTACTTTCTGATAAATTTGCAAGTGCCCTCCATAAAGAATAAATTTCCTATGATAAGAATGTTTTCAGCTCTCAGAAAACAAGAGAGCTGGAGAATTTAAAGCTGTGAATAAAGTTGGTAACACCACACTATGTCAGGCTAACTAGCCTAATGGCACCACGCTGCTAGATATCCGCAACAGCTGTGTGAGAACCAGGCACATATAAAATTATCTTTTCACCAGTATATGGAACAGTTCAGCAACTTCCTAAATTAAAGGCTGCACGCCAGTTATCCTACGCAGTAGCCAAACAACCCCTTCTTCTCTACTAGCTTGTCTCAACCTTTTGGAGCTTATTCATACTTACGCCCACAACTTCTGTGGCAACAGGCTCCTCAGATTAGTTATGCATGTGTGAAAAATATAATTCCTCATGTTCTGTTAAGTTTCCTGTCTAATAAATGTGAAGACCTACACATCTATACTCATAACTTAAGAAAAAATACTTCTTCTCCATGTCATATGCTATTTTATGGACCCTTTACAGCTCTCCATTTCTCTTCCAAGTTGAGAAGCGTTTATTTAATCTTTCCTAATATAGAAGGCATTCCATACTTCCCATAATCCTTGGTGTACCTTCCTACATCTCTTCTGGCATTATACCCTTTTTAAGAAAGAATATAAGTGAACACAGAATTCAAGATACAAAGAGACTATGGATTTATGTACTGGTTTAATACTTTCTGCTGTAGTTTTCATTTGTGCAGACTTTCAGCTCCTACAAACAAATCTCCAACAATTTTTGATGGGGTTTGTGCTGCTTGCCTCTAATAATGCACACAATTGCTTGAGTTACTAAGGAAGCCAATTTTATGAGTATACTGACAAGATAGTGTTCTTATGGTTTCTTTTTCTAGGCAACATTCTTGAAAAATAGCTGAGATGCAGACATACAGCAGAAAAGGGGAGACACAGGTGATGGCAAAATACAAAGATATTGTCTAGTTCATTAGGAATTAAAGTGAAATCCCTTTCCTCTTCATAGCAAGACTTTAAGAAGATAGTCAGTTGGGGGAGAGAAAGAGCAGAGCCTGCAGAATGACAGGAAGGTGAAAGTGAGGAGAGCAATGGGTCTTTATAGTAAATAGAATGAAAGAACAGGGTACAGGGAATTTTACACACACATAAGTTTCTAAGACAAGGGAAAGGCACAGTACCTCAAGCTACAGCTGTTTAACACAGTGGCAGCTGACACTAACAGCAATCCTGATGAAAGAAAACAGGAATGAGAGCACAGAGCGTGGGAAGAATATGGTGGATTCAGGAATGTTGCAAAGACCAAAGGAGAGTTAGCTGTTCTACATATAACATAAGAAACAAAGCAGTTTTCTAAATTTTAGTCCAATAGTTGGCAGAGAGCAGTAAGCAGTCTCATGGGTCTCAGAAAATTTATGCAGCAATACTTCAAAGAAAAGATGGCCAACACCAGCCACTCTCCCTACACTCAAATGTCCAACTTTCTTCTTGCCTGTAGGTTACAGTCCTGAAGACTCAAAGAGAGGAGATGCTTGTGAAGGGGACAGTGGGGGACCTTTTGTAATGAAGGTATGTTCAACAAGTTCAAGCTCATAAAGCATATGGAGCAAGGTTTGTGCTATGCTGAACTTTCATAATAGCCTAAAAAATGGCAACAAAGATGGAGACTGCAGAGTGGCTGAAGCAAACCCATCTCATGTCCAAGCTGAGCAACTGAGATGAATCCTGCAATCATCCAGCCCCATTTCTGTACTGAATTCTCAGCACATATGGAGATAGCTGCAGAAAGCATGATTGCAAATTCTCACTTAGAGGTTTAAGAGTAGAGACAAAATTACTCCAACAAGCTATGTTACCTAGTAGATGCCAGTCTGAATTCCAAAGCAGTATTCATCACTAAACAGGCTGGGGCGCATACAAAGCTTAGATCTGAAAGTCTCTTGTTCCTTGTGCCAATCCCATTTTTCTTTGCTTTAGAACCCAGATGACAACCGTTGGTATCAAGTGGGAATAGTTTCATGGGGAGAAGGCTGTGACCGAGACGGCAAATATGGATTTTATACCCATGTATTCCGCCTGAAAAAGTGGATGCGAAAAGCCATTGAAAAACATGGGCAATAGAGGAATCGTTTACCTTGCTTGCTCTCAGTTTTGCTACAATGCTCCCACTTCTTAAAAACATAAGCACAGAAGAACCTGAAGTAAAACAGTTATAGCCTTACAACTCGACAAAGGGAAGCGTTGTCCCTTAAAAATAAAAGTTCTCAAAACCAGCTTCTTCCTTTTGTTCATGCCAAGTTTAGCTGCCCTTGAATCTAACCCATCACAGTATTCAGGAGTACCAACAGAATGGCGCTAGTTGTACTGCTAATTACCTGTTATGCTTCAAACAAATTCTCCTCCCTTCTGTCAGCTATAGTCATCAACAGATTTAGGACCTCAGATGATGGCCTTAAGGCAGTCACAGCAAGCACAACTGTGGCCCCAGGCACTGTCCATTTCCTCACTTCAAGTCAACTCATTTGCTATTCTAGAAATTGAGCTAAGAACGTTCTGGAGATAATCACCCTACAGTAACAGTGGCATTACACAGAACACCAATACCAATGTCAGAAGTAAAGCAACTATAACCTGTTTTGGTAAGACATAAATTGTTCTTGGCTATAATAGCAAACAACAAGTACCAGCACCACTGTTTTCAAGGTTAGTGTCTTAGGAAGTTACAGATGCCAGCTATATGCAATTCATCCTAGAGAGGAATATGGGCTCGAATACATTAAGTGGCACTTCCACTACTGTGTGGCAGTAATTTTCTGCCTGGCAGGTGGTGCTGGGTCCTCAAAGTGTATTTTCCACCTGCATAGCAAGAGTCAGAAGGAAGCAATTCATACACATTCATTGTTAAAGGGCCTCCAATAGAAGCATCCTGCACTATACCTGTTGGGTTGTCTTATAAAGCCTGTTTAGGGATCACTCCCAAGAAAAGCTTCAGTTCTTTCGTGAACTCCTTTTTAGCAGCAATTTGTGGACTGCTGAGGACCCAGCAGTACAGCAGTGAACCCATACTCTTGACTAGCCAATTTGTTCAGCCCAGTTTTCTCTTAAAGTAATGAGATTTGGAAACTCTCCTTGCTCCCTATGACACCCTATTCCTAAACTCCTCATTCACAGTGCCACCAAGTCACAGAAACAGGTAACAGTGAAATTCTGTTTGCTGCTTAATACTCTGTACAAAGCATAAGTGACAATGTTGAAAAAGTGAAAGTAGAGGTAACTATCTGAAATTAGTTGGATATAAATAAAGTTATCAATCACTTACTGTCTGGCCATCTCCTTGAAGATGACCCATTCGGGAACCCACTTGAAGACAGCCCAATTTGATTGCCCAAAGAAAGCATAAAACCAACCTCTCAAAGGCATCTGAAGAAAAACCTCAAGAGCTCAAATTCCACAACTGTTTAAAGTCATTGATAACAACAGGCATCGGACACTGAAAATGTTTAGCCTTTCTAATGTTTAAATTTTTAGCCTCACCCTTTCACTGCTATCTAATAATCTGTGAGAAATCACATACCTAAGAGGGGAACCAGGACCATACACCTTCTGGAGTAAGTCACTGTTAATACTGACTTGTTACAAACAATACAGAGGAATCATTTTTAAAATTCAGTTTAATGTTATTTAAAACATTGTCTGGGCTAAAGATTAGGCTTTATTAATTTATGTGCACAGGTTTTAGTTCAGAACTCCCAGGATATTGAGTCCAACCAAACACTACAGAGACACAGGGCAAAAACTCATTCATAGTAAGCAACTATATCTTCTGCTACTCAATTATTCCTGTATTTCACTTCCAATTCAGCTTCAAATTTAAAATAGTTCTATGCAGGTTTGCAGGCATTTGCTGTTTTAACATCCTGAGCTAATTAACAAATAGCTCTTCAGAACGTCTGCTGGACATGGTAAAGGAACATACAGATTAATTTAAATATCAGTAAGTTTCAAAAAGCAGCTAGTAATTGAGAGGTAGTGGCAGTAACTCTAGTGCCAGCCAAAACAAACTATTCACAAACAGCCCCGGTTTAAGTGCACAAAAACCTCAGCACTTACCAATAAGGGCCAAAACTCCACTTATCATACAGCTCTGTTCCACAAGAAAGTGCATGCCCACTTCAGGTTAGGAGAGGAGACTGCGACTACTAAATCGAGGTGGTGGAGCAATGAATGGCATCATGTCAATTAACACAGGATGGAGAACGCTCGCAAGTCACCTGCTATCACAGTGTACAAACTCACCATAAGCACCAAGCAGTATTAATTCAACTGCAACCCCAGCCTAGGGGTCCTGTAAAAGGAAGGTTTCAACCATTTGCAGAAGCTCTGGCATAGATCTGTTGTACAGGTACTAATTTAAAGCCACATTTTTACTGTAATCAGGCAAGATAGTTTCAGTAACGGCCCTAATGCAGAGACTGCTGGTCCACAGAGCAAACAACAAAAGCAGCAGTTACATGGAACAGATTAAAATCTAGAGCAGAAGTGTGCTATTTTCAAGCCTGCCTGTCCAACTCTTCAATAACTCTGTTTTAGTTATGGAACAGATGTGCAATTTATGCTTCACAACCAGCTCTCACATGGAAGTGCAGTAGTAAGGTGAAAATGCATCACCTTAGAGATGAAAGGGTTAGAAAGGCTACACAGTATATGTATTAATCTTCATTCTTGTAGCTTCTGAAAAAGGCTAATCAGAAGACACCCTTAAAAAAAATGGTAGCTACAGCTTTCGTAGACTAGCACTACCAGGTCTCTTAGTCATACAAAATAGTAGACTTTGCTGACATCAGATGTTTTAAGAGCAAAGCAAATGTTGTGGGGTCTACCTGCACAAGGAAGACTGCTTAACCAAATGAGTTCAGGATAAACGAGTCCACTGACTGTACATCACTGCTAATCTATTCCGTATCAACAGCAGCAGGCTCCCTCAGAGAAAGCATTTGTACACAGATGGGACTATGCTTAATCTGGGTAAAGGCATCACGAGGACTAGATAATTTAAAATAAGCATTTGAGCAAACTAAATATTCTCAACTTACTCTCAAGTTACAGAAACGTGTTCCAAAACAAAACAGCAACTACATGAAAAAAATCACTACCGCTCATAGAAGAGTGCAAAGTCTCAGGATTGCACCCGCAGATAGTATATGTTCACTCATCTTCCTTATAATATATCCAAACCCCAAGGTTCATGTCAAGAATAGCTTAGTTTCATTTCTAGATGCCCAGTCACTAACATTCAGGAATAGAGAGTGACTTCTCTAACCAGCAGTCACTGCTGTTCCTACAGAGGCTGGTATAGTTAATGCAAACTTTATTTACAAAAGACACTTAAATTAGTTACTTCATGCCATGTGTCCATACAGAATCAACAGTTCAAGGATTACATGGAGAAGAATTCACAAAATTAAAAGTGAAATCACTAAAGATCTTCTAAGAGTTAAGAACTAGGAAAAGATCTTAAAGACAATTTTACAAATAAAAAAAACAAGTTATGAGAAACTAGTCTGAGCAAGAGGATGGTTGTTTACAGGTCTGTACACTAAAACTAATACACAGACAGCCTTCTATTGTCAAAGAGATGCTCACCGAGAAGCAGAGTATGTACAAATACTTGTGCCACAATGACTCAACCCCCCAAAATCCACTGTATTATACATAAACCAGTTTGTATACATTAGGCCTAAATGAGGCCATTTAACTATGAAGACTTCTAGTTTAGTAAACTAAAGCTGAAGACAGCCCAAGCAACAGCGATGCTGTCTCTCTCACATCTCTATTTGCGACTGCTTTTTATTCTCTCCAGTCTTTTTTTCAAGTCATCAATATTAGCTGCTGCAGAAGAGGGTGAAGCCAGGGTAGTTCCAATGCCAGAGGAATGAGTCTGATTGGAGTCCAGGTCCAGATGTTGGTACTGCTCCCGTGACTCACGGAGCTGGGAGAGCTTACTGTGAAGCATATCTGTAGAGGATGCAACTGTAGGGAGTGCTGGTTTAGAGAGCAAAGATGTCAGAGGTGGTCTGTCTTCCTGCTATAGGGGAGGAAAGTGAAGCATTAAGACAGATAACGCCAAAAGCCATATAAGTAGTACAAACCTTAATCAATGGCTTTTTATCTTCACAGCAAACACCAAAAAAACCCAGAGGAAAGGGAAGGAGCAATACAGCACAGGTGATCTGGAGTGATAAAGTCAGTTGCCATCAAAGTCAGAACCATGCAAAGCTAACTACTCAATTCCTGTCATTTAAGTAGTTCCTGTTTAGCTTGACGTCATTAGGGACAAATGAACTAGTTTTTAAAGATCAAAAATTCACAGCAGACCAGCGTTGTACTGAGATGGCCTGCTGCAGTCTTGAACAGCCTGAATTCTAACACCACAAGAGGAAAGTCCATGCCTATGTTCCAGTGCGTCTTCTGGAGGAACAAGAGGAGGAAACTTGGACTGATTGGTAAGATCCGCTCTGCCAAAGACTTCAAATGTCAATTTGCTGTTCTTTTGAATTGATATTTCCATCTGCGTTAACTTGTTACTATCATCTCGGAAACATTTCCCCTCCTCAGAGCTGTGAGCTGACACGCAAGTTTGTGTTAAAGGTTAAAACAGTGACATGCCTAAATGACTATTCCTAGAATGAACATTGCTTCTCATGTAGCTGAGTGCAAGCTTCAGTAATCAGCACTAGATTCCTAACACATAGATCACCAAACTGTTAGAAATTTTGGCCCACATGTTTCCAATACTAAGCTCATTCACCATTTCTGTGCCTCAGTATCCATACACCCAAAATACATAAAACTTCATTCAAAGTCTTCATTCAGCTCTTATGGTTGTTGCAGAGCAGAAAGATCTAGAATTTCCATGTCATTCAACTCAGAGATCAATATATATTAACCTTTAGAGAACAGTAGTTATTTGAACCTTTCTGAGACTCTACTACATGGCAAGGGAAGATACCAAACTATAAGGCTGTAGAAACAACTGCATATACACCAGTGCTGCAAAGAGTGGAATGAAACATAAGCCTACTTGGCCAAGTAATGAGTTTAAAGCTATTTATACTAGGCATGGTGACATGCAGTGAATAGCTAGGACACGCAGTATAATGAAAGATCACCAATTCCAAATAGAATATGCCTTTGGTACAGGAAAACCAATCATTTGAATTCTTAAAGAAGTGCAAATGAAGTGCGTCCCCTGGGGATTTACAAGTGTTGTCAAGTACCATACCTTTGCATTGTCAAGGCCACAACGCTGCCTGAGGATTTTTAATCTTTCCAAGTAAACTGAAGGCCCCACTTCCTCCCCATTTGTGTTTCCTATAGATGAAGATACAGTGTGGGTAGAAGCAGGAACACACGTTCCTTCCATCTGAGGAGAAATTCCTGGAGGATGAGGGGAAGCAGGGAGGAAAAAAAAAGATTGAAAACATCAAACAAGCATGACTGTCTTGGTCAGTTCCTTGAAATAAGATGCAATGGATGAAGAATCAACCAACGTATAAACTACCAAGCTATTTGCATTTGCTAGTATAGGTATATCAGCCCTTCCATTTCCTTGCAAGAGTGACAACTGAAAACCAAGAAAAGAAATTGAGATATTTAAGAAGAGGCAGCACAGCAGCTCCAGAAGTAGTGCGGAGGCTGACAGCTGAAGACAACCGTGTGGGGAGAGGAAGATGCTGATGTGGACCAGCATTAACCATGATGTCCAACAGAGAGAACTCAGCAATTGGCAGGATGGGAAATATTTGGAGTCTTCTGTCTTTTTCTAAGTTTAGTAGTACTTCTGGGCAGACTGATTCTAACCCCTCTTTACCTCTTGTTCAGGTAACTTAAAGCTGCTGCTTCTTCCAGTTCAATCTGAAATAGTGACTTCTATCATTTTACCATTATCATTTTCAATCATTATCATGATTTCTATCAAGGCATGTAGCAAGGTTTTTAAAGCTTCCCTACCAAAAGACTAGGAAAAGATTTTACATTATGAAAAAACCTTTCCATTCTGAAACTAATGGCAATTTCTAAGACTTAGTGTGGACAGAGATTTGTTATCAGTTGTTTACTGCAAGGGTATTTAAAATAGGTAAAAGGAGAATTAAGGTTAAACATTTATACTTTAGTCTAAATAAAGCACAGTTGCAAGATGGAACAATAGCCTTTATTGTATCAAACTATTATAGTTAAGGAGGAAAAAAAGACAAAATTGGGGCACTTAAATTCTGTTTTGAAATCTCTAACTGTTGAACTAACATTTCTTGGTTGTACAGACTTTTAGGATGAAAGGTAGAATTTTCTGTCCTATCTAGTCAGACAGATTTAGGAGGTTCAGAAAGAAACTTACATCATTTTCCTTAAGTAATTTACAATACACAGACAGGAGAAGGAACAGTAGTAGGAGAAAAGGCTAAAGTTTCACAGGACACTGTGCAATGTGAAAGTTAAAGCTAGCTTTGCCACACTGGGTATCAGTTTTTACTGTCAGCTAATAATTTGCTACATTCCCTCCCTAATATTGCATTAAATACTAATTTGTGCTTATCTGCAATGGAAAGACTAACAAATTAAGTGTTTTATAGTAATTTATCTAATTAAAAAGCTGATTTACTGGAAAGGGGTCAAAGACCACTACAGAAACACTTCAAGTTATTTAAAATAAACTTTTTGATTCCACAGTAAACACTATCAAAAAACCTCCTGTACCATTTTAGTAACCAAAATGTAAAACGAGAACCTGAAAGCTGCTGCTCTTATAAACTAGCTGTATACTTTGCAGAAACAATTCTTGATACCAGACACATGAAGCATAAACTAATGTTCAACCCAGACTACAGGATATGAATTAGAACCACTTGTTTACCAAGCCTTTCAAATATTTTCTACATTTAGAGTGACAATGGTTATAACCTCTTTTTTTGTAAACAAAGACTGCATAATCCCTGCAAATGGTGCCTCATGAAGCAACACAGGTGCCAAGAACATACTTGACTCACTTTGGAAATCCATAAACCTCTGCAAATATTAGTTTCTACCAGGGGACATGTAACTGCTCTCCCTATATCTCTGCATCTCATAAATCAATCAGTTTTGCTATAAAATGTACCTGTAGAAGCAGAAATACGTCCTTTCCCCTCCCGTTCTGTTTCTATCAGCCGAAGGCCTCTTTCCACATAGCTCTGGAAGAACTGAGAGGAGTTTTTCAGGAAGGGCTCAATGTCTGCATCAGAATATTTCTTTTTGTATTCATACAGCTCTGCCAGACCCTGGAAGGGAAGAGTTCCCGAGCATTAGTACAACTGCTGCATACACCGTTCTAATGTCTCATGCCCTCTTCCTTGCAGGAAGGGAGCACTTACCTCCTTAGTGTTCTCCTTGGAGCCAATCTTCTTAAATATTTCTGCCAAAATATCGTTAACTTTGGCCTTCGAAGCCTTTTCCTCCTAAATAAATAAAAGGAGACTTCTAAAACAAAGCGAATAAACACAAAGGGAAGTTGAACAAATCCACAGTGCCCTCACACCTGGTAGCTGGATACAAAGCTTCCAAGATGAAGAAAACCTTGAAGCGTTAAGGGTTTACATAGCCACTGTTTACATAGAATGAGTGAGGACATCAAACTGTAGGACTCTTTCAAAGCCACCAGTGTTTAAAACTTGTTTTTGGTATAGTTAACTTTTAAAATGCAGTATCAGGCAGCACAAAAGCTATGCTGTACACCTGAATGTCCTGGAGAGCACTTCATCCTGGGATATGCGCAGAATATTCAGGTAATAACAGAAACACACTGCAAGTTCCCAAAACAGCCATAAATAAAAAGTGAAACTAGAAGAGTATTTCCAACAGTAGTTGCATGTTGGAAAGGCAATTGCTACTTCATATTCTATAACCACAAAATTAAGCTTGTTTCTTAAATAAATTGCCTTACATTCCCTCTCCCTACCAACAGATTTACATTACTTACTGTGCGAGAAGCTCCTTTTTCTGTATCCTTATCAGCTTTGCTTCCAGTCTGGTCCATGGAGTGTTTCATTACTCTACACAGGTGAGCCTCCAGCTCAGACTCATTTTTGTTGTCTATCATTGTTAAATGATCTAAGATCTAAAAGGAGAAAAAAGGGAATAAATTGGAAAAAAAAGAAAAAAGAAGCAAAAGCTTTAGAGACTGCATGAACATCCAATTCAAAAGTACATGACTAGTGACTGCTCTCACCTTAGGCCCTTTCAGCTTGCACAGGGTGTGAAGCAGAGTCTTCAGTGTCCTTATAGGAAACTCACTCTTACATTGCTTCAGTTTCTCTTTGGGAAAGACCTTCATGAAAATGTGGATATCCAGTAGAATCCGATCCAGATTGATGCTATTAATGGTTTCCGGAAGAAGACGCACCATCCTCCACAGACACTGGAACAAGAGGCTGACTTAAAGCAAGACAACTCAAGGGAGAAGCATTTAATTATATAAGGAGAGATTATACAAAACTATCATTGAGCTATTTCACTCTGCTACCACAGACATGCACCATGTCTGTCTGCTCAAGCTATATTTGCACTGCTACATACTTTCTCTTTTTAACTAGCTGTACTGTATCCAGATCCTTCTTTAGAGCTGATGCATAAAAGTAGTGCTGACTTCTCTATCAGTAACGGGAGACTGAATGCTTTGCGTGAAGAAATTTCAGCAGATAATGCATATATGCTGTGTACACCCCCGCACAGCACAAGTTCTTTAGGTTTAACCTCATTAAGAACACCTAACCTGAGTTGTCTTTAAATCATGCCAGTTACAAAAGGGCATTCTATTATTAAAAAAAAAGATCACACCCATGCTTTAAATGCAGACACTTGCATGTACGCTCTGCCTATTCTTAGAGATGACAAAATACAAGCCAGCTCCAGCCTGGGACTGTTTGAATCCATAGTACAGTGCTGTGCCTAAGTAAATAAGCCCAGCAGGTGACTGCGCACCTCTGTAGGGAGTTTGTATTGGTATACACAAGCTTCTGTAAACTACTAGCAGGTGTTAAGCTCCCTCCTGGCATGCATGAAGTCACTATATGTGACATCTAATTATAAGATTGTAATTATAAGAGTTATAAGAAATATTTCAAGTTATGGTCACCAATTTTTTTTTTTTTTTTTTTTTTTTTTTTTTTTAAGATATCTGTTTTTTCAGCTAAGTTGATTCAGATAAATCAAGTAAGTTCAAAACCTCTACTACAGGCTCACCTTCATGACAAGTTCCGAAAACTTAGGAGAGCTGGCTGTTGCTAGCAGACTGTCTTGGAGCAAAACAAGCAGAGCACTGGAAGGAATAAATTTGTAACAGTTACACAGGAAAAGTGCTACACAAAAAAAGATGCCAACTCCCCACAGAATATCACACCAGAGACTGGGTTAGCCCAGCAGTTTATGTTGTGTTGTGTAACAGCTCTTTTTCTTTCTTTCCAGCATGTTACAAGAGTTTAAGAGGCAGTCTGGACTACAAAGCATACAGAATCATACTAAGCTGGCTTGTTTAGCCTGCCTCTAGCTATGCAGATTGAGTGATTCTACAGACATCATTCTTTGCTTATAGAATGACTAAAAAACTCAGCCATTCAACGAACACACAAGAATGGGTGAAGAGAGGCAGTAATTGTGCAATTTTCATTATATACCTCAAGATGTTGGTCTGATCAGACTTCTCCAGAACTTTCACTACCAAGAGGTTGACTGATCGGATGACCTGCTCACCCTCTTCAATGTCTTCAACCCGAGAATCCAGCATTAATGTAATAAGACCATGCATTAGGTCCTTCAGCACGCCAGTGGAGGCCTCTCGAGCCAGGCCCTCTATCTGAAATAGCTACAAATTGAAGACAATATTAGAAGTTTTCCCTGCATGCAATGCCTTAATATAGGAATTTTTCTAAACTACACTGTCAAACCATTTGACATTCCTCCCATCTCCCCCAACATTAAACAATAAAAATGCAACTAGGAAAAAAGTTATTTCTACTGAGTGACTTCTGAAAATACTTAGGCCACCAACTACGTATTCAAAAGGTAAGGAGTATTAAAACAGAACTTAATACCTTCTTCCCTTCCCCAGTTTCTCATTCCCCACTCCCTCTCAAAAAGGTGCATTGGCAAGCAGACAATTAGCAACAAACCTTCATACATAAGATTCAACAGTAAGCTAACCTAGCTTCAGGACAGACATTCCATTCTCCTGCAACTTCTGCACAGATATTATTTGCTTTTTGCCTTAACTTTTAGGTCAAATCCTTACCGAGATCATGCTCCCAATAATACAGCTGTAAAGTTTGACTATCTCATCTTTGTCTAGCTTCTCATCTGCCATGTGCGTATTGTAGATTAGCCGAAGCTGCATAAATGTAGCTATTAGGAATTGGTCAATGTGGCCAGACATAGCTTCTGCTTTGTCTTCCTGTCTGAGAACTTCATCAATCTAAGATTTAAAAACAAAACACCCAAGTCAACATAATGCAAACAGTGTGAAATAACCATAATTTTGAAACTTTTATATAGGAAAGGTCTTGCCCTGGCCAATTCATTTGCCAAGGCACTTTTATTCTAAGCTTTCGCCTGAAATCAGTAGCCTATTGCTAATCCCAATACAACCAATTATTTTAATCCCAATACAACCAATTATTTTAGAGAACTGCAATCCTATCCTGTACACAAGTGAAAACATGAAATGCTGCATTATGGATTCTGGAACTAATAGCTTTATGAAATCTTCTGGATAAAATACTTCTAAATAGTTAAGTCACCCTAGAAGCATGTAAAAGCTACAAGGCAAGACAATTCTTTTGCTGAAGATCTGTAAAACAATTCACACATAAAAGTTAAGTGTCATTGGCTTTTTCAAAATTATAGCACAGATAGTTGACAAAAACAGATATGGGTTTTTTTTTCTTAGTGCTTTGTGTTAGGAGTCTATTCTACATCATCCAAGTGGAATTTCTATTGCTAAAGCGAGTCAGATGGCCCCTGTGCACTTAGTTTTGTCATCAGGGAGATTCTGAGCAGAGTCCATGTCACCTGACATGATTGCTCCACCACAGTGCAACTCATCACCCTCGCAGAAAAATAGTTCAGTACAGTGTGATTAGTTGCTACCTTAATTAACTTACCTGTGCCAGAGCCTGGATGCTTGTATTTATATCACCACTGGCTACTTGGGAAATGACAAAGTTGATAGTAGAAGCTGTGTTACTGTGCATGTCATCAAAGTGTGGGGATACAGCACGGATTCTGAACAGTTGAAGAAAAGAGGATTCATTACTCTTTGGAGAGATAGCTCTAATTTACACTGAACTACTATATTTCATTGACCATTTAGAGACAAGGGATACTCAAGGAAGGAATCATTCCTTTTAACATGTCTATTGCACCACTTTTAAAGACACTGACTGATGATGCACTTACAAACTCAAGAGACTTTTACTGTAAAAACACACAAGCAGAACTCAGGCTTTTCATTAGAAATAACTGCTCTCCAGATTCCAGAACAGTACAGCAGATGGTCACTTTGACATCTCTCTTCAAATTAGCTGACACTACTTTCTTGTGTAAACAAGTCTGAACGTAGAAACTAGCACAGTCAATTCAGCTTCTCAAAATAGTTTAAGTAGCCCTACTGATTTCACTTAGGAGTTAAGACTAGACTCACTTGGGCTCAGGAATCAAGACTGGCTCAAAGATGTCATCTAGTTTGTGCTGTACAAGTGCTGGCATCTCACATCTGACAGTACCATTATCATTTTCAATTTCATCAAGATCCAGCTGAAATTCCCGTGGAACTGCATGCGTTGTCTCAGAGTGACTGCCCATGTTGCGATTTTGGCTATAGAAACCAGGAGAGAAATGTTTATTATACATACACAAGAGGCAAGAGTACTAGCACTAGCATCCACTGGTAGCCCTAAAGCTCTCATAACAGAATAGCACAGAGTTTGAAGTTCTGATTTTATTCAAGCCTCATAATAACCCCCTTTGCCTTTCCCCTAGCCGTTAGTAAAACAAGCTTTTGTAGGCCAGAGGAGCAGCTGCTAGTGACTTGCCTTCCTCGTTTCTCTTATAACCCACCACGAGACCCTCTGCATCTATGATAGGTATGCACTGGTTCATTTTGAGAGATATCTAGCACAGCTTAAAGTAGTATTAATGGAATACAGTGTTAGTGAGCAGGCTGTTTTGGTTTGTTTTTTTTAAATGATGGATAGGATGCATACATACATAGCAACCTTGCAAACTCATCTGAACCTAGGACTCCTAGCATCCCACATGACTCGTACTGCATATCAGATTTTTCAAGGAAATGTTCTAATACGTAGTTCTCAACAGGGACTTTTATTCCAATATAATGAGCAAGGGGGTACTGTTGCCCCAGGCTCTACAATCCACACATGCTCATCCAGTTCTGCGCTGTATGTCTGCCCTAACAAGTTAAGAACAGGGTCCAATCAACACCAAGTTTAATGTAACACATAGGAAGGTCACCCAATATTTCTAACAGCTGCTTAACGTGGAAGGGCCACGTCTGCCTGCAGTCTGATCTATAGCCACCTTGGCAGAAACCTGTATTTTTGGTTTCTTTCTTTCCTTTAATTCAGAGACCTGTAAATAACCTGGAATTTGCCATGGTAAACCTGTCACCCTCAGGAAGGGATGACCAGGGTAGAAATTGAAAGATACAAGAGCCTTGCTACCAAGGAGTTAGTGGGCAGTACTTACATCCTATAAGTGCGATACATAATTCTGTCCATGGAGAAGCAGTGAAAAAAGGCACAAGACCATTTAGAAAGATTTCAAGACAGACAAGACAAAAAAGTTTCAGACATTTTGTTTTATATTATTTGGCCAATTTTCACAACATGCAAAGATGATGATACAAGAACTAAAATAACATTGCCAGACATGATATTAGCACACACACTATGCAGGCCACAGACCATAATTTATCATTACATACTTGAGTTTGGAGGACATGTCCTCAGCTGGTCCTTTCCGCAGCATGCTAGCATTAGCACTGATGTTTTGAGTACGCTGAGGTTTTTCCTCTGCCTGCCTCACTGGAGCAGCAGATGGTCTCTTGGCTGACCGTTTTATTCTTTCCTCCAGCATGCTCATGTCTTTCTCAGAAAGCTATAACACACAACGCTTTCACTCAATTTGAGTTGTATGGATTTTAGAAATCTTGGTCACCTACAGGAGGTATGCCACTTATTATTGAGGACTGAAGTTCTCCAATACCAAGGGTATGAACTGTCAATACTACCATCCATCAGCAATCCAATAGGGCCACTCTGGCCCTAGGTGCTAAATCAGGAGCTAATTAACCCACATTGACAAGCTGTAATACTGAATACAGCTATTTCTAGCCCGCATAATATCCAAGAAACAAGCCAGCTTGAACTCAAACTATGGTACTACCATGTGTTTCTAATTGTTCCTTGTGTTGCTGCAAAAAACCAACCAAACAAAAAATCCTCACCCACCTTCCTACGGCCCCTATTAGAAACCCAGGCAATGCTTTAACTCTGTGGACCCTACCACAGAAGCCAGAGTCCTTCTAACAGTTGACCCGTTCAATGTACTCTTAATTCACCCTGAACAGAAGGTAAGCCAACTGAACACTCCAACTCATGCAGTGAAAAGAATCATATTTATCTGCTTACCTACAGAGCCAAAGGTTACCAATGACTACATTTGAACAAAAGTAGCCATGACACTTTTGTGGAAAGTACTCTCCAGCATCCCTATGATTTGGAAACCTTCCTGAAAAGCCATACATTTGGGGACTAGACGGACCATACTGAAGCTCAAAAAGCCATGGTCAGAAGGGGTTGAATTATTCAAGGTACTACAGTTCTTTTCTTGACCTTTAAAAATTCAAAAGCAAATGGACTATGCAACTCAGAGGGCAGCAGATTACACTCTGAACAATAGTTAAAATCAGATGGGAATCTAAAATGTTAATGAAAATGCAACACTAGTTTTCATGGAAATGGTTACCAGAGAAAATAAGTCACATGAAATTTCAACATTTCAGGAAATTGGCAAAAAAAAAAAGGGGGGGGCGTGGGAGGAAGGCAACCTTGCTTTCCTGTTTATCATTCTCCATAAAACATCCATCCAATAGCTTCTATGCACTACAGCATATAACAGAACGCAGAAAATTTGTACAGGCATTAACATATCTATCATATTGTAATCAGTTTAAGTGCACCTAGAAAAATTACCAGGACCACAAAAATCAGAGAACAGAACAGGAAAACAGTCTAACCTTGATTCAGGTTAGAATTCAGTACACTTAATCTGCTATGGACAGTAACTGTAGACAACACAGTGACCTTGCTTTCCACTGCTGGAGACTGAAAAGGTGAGTTTTGCCACCTTTAACTTTCACTGCACTTTAGATTAAATGGCTAAGTATGATTTCCAGAGAACAAAACAGCAGCAATACAAAGCAACACAGTATTGACACAGACCTTAAGCACTGGAGCACAGTAAGATAAAGCAAACTAAACTTACCAGACTTCAACTACAAAGCAGTTAGTGGAAACAGGCATAAAAAAAAAAACTGAGTACTTGATGAAGCCCCAACAACTAGCCTTTTTTGACCAAGTTATCCAAATACAATTCTAAATCACAAGTGTTACCTATACAGTTGACTATAAAGCAAGTTACTCTTTATAAACAATTCAATTCCCATGAAAGTCAGTGTTTTGCTCATTTTTTCCAATTTAGTTTTTCATTCATGAACACCCAGGTTATATATCCCACAATGAGGAATTAACTAACAACTAACTTTTAGTGGATCTATGGTGTTGCAAGTTATTTTCAACGTTACAAAATGCTCTTAACTCCAACAGCAAGATATACCACAACCAATCACAAGCAAAACAGGGCTAAACCCTACAAAAGCATAAGAATTTGAAAAAAAAGTTAAAAAAGTATCTTATTTCCATTTACACTCACATTTCCAATCAGCTTGAACACTTGGTCGCCATGAACATTATAGACAGTCACAATGGTGTTCAGTGCAGCATTGCGCACAGTGTTGTCCCTATCACCAATATGAGTTGCCATCTCTTTCAAGGCTTTCCCTGGAGTTGGCTGGCATACATTCATGCCATATGATTCAACCAGACATCCAAGCTCTTCCAGGCATTCTAAAGGAAGAAAATGACACGTGCACATTCAAGTTTAAAGCTGCTGAGAAGAGAGCCCTCCCAATTTCTGTGTTGCTTGCACAACTGGAACATTCACTGTAGAGAAGTGTCAATCACGGTGCTGATGATGGATATACTCCAGGTGACTATTTATGGGATGAATAGTAAACTAATGGTTCAGACTACTTCACACAGACAGTATCTAAAAAGCTGTCAGTCATCCCTACACCCTGCAAATATTTCCCATTACCATATATGGGCAATGTTACAGTTAATGTCACATCTAGGTGGTTTAGACAATTGTGAGCTTGCAATGCTATGTATCATGTATATAGTTTAACTTCCTAGTTATATCAGGATAAGACATTTTCAAGGCGACTAGGGAGTTGTTTGAACTACAAACACCGTACCACAAATAATTTCTATAATAAAGTTGAAACAGATGTACAGCGTAGAGACATTTCTTTCCAAACTCTTAATCAGATTAACAGATTCCCTTAGTCACTTGGACAATAGTACTGTCACTGTTCTCCCCAGTACTGTTTCACTAAGACAACAAGCCCACTCAAGGGAGACTCAATCTTAATGCTGAGAGCAATTTAACAGATTGCTCATCTTTGGAAGGTACAAAGACACCAAAAATAAAAAGCAAGATGATACTACTTTAAAATCCAATCCTTTAAGCAATTACAAGCATTTGCATAAAATTCTACAAAGAGGCAAATGTCATATTCCACCAAACATTATTATGCTGGGTTTTTCAAGATGCAAAACAAAGCAATTTCAAGTACTTTGCAATTGCCCAGTTCATCATGCTATTTCCCACCTGCACGCTGTTTTGAGTTTTTGGATTTTGTCCCCTCCATGATGAAAGTGAACATCTTGCTGGCTGGATAGATGAGACACATCCTGTTCAGAATGGCACGTACATCCTTGCGGATGACATCTTTCGGTTCTCCTACCTAGGGGAAAAGTAAAAAAAAGGGGTGGGGGTGGGGAGGTGGGGAGAAATACAGAATATTTTAAACAGTCTCATGTTACTGTCAATTAGTCTAAATGTTAGGAAACCCAGAATTATTCTTAATGCAAAAACCGTTTTTGGTAAATGGCTTCTAAAGGCAAATATGCAATATAGAATCATAGAATTGTTTAGGTTGGAAAAGACCTTTAAGATCATCAAGTCCAAGCATTAACCTAGCTAGCACTGCCAAGTTCACCACTAAACCACCATATCCCTAAGTGCCACATCTACACGTCTTTTAATTATCTCAGGGATGGTGACTCAACCACTTCCCTGGGCAGCCTGTTCCAATGCTTGACAAACCTTGCGGTAAAGAAATTTTTCCCAATACCCAATATAAACCTCCACTGGCACAACTTGAGGCAATTTCCTCTTGTCCTATCATTTGTTATTTGGGAGACTGACACCCACCTTGCTACAACCTCCTTTCAGGTAGTTGTAGAGAGCGATAAGGTCTCCCCTCAGCCTCCTTTTCTCCAGACTAAACAAACCCCAGTTCCCTCAGCCACTCCTCATAAGGCTTGTTCTCTAGACCCTTCACCAGCTTTGTTGCCCTTCTTTGGACATGCTCCAGTACCTCAGCATCTTTTTGTAGTGAGGGGCCCCAAACTGAACACGGTATTCGAGGTGCGGCCTCACCAGTGCCAAGTACAGGGGGACGATCACTTGCCTAGTCCTGCTGGCCACGCTATTTCTGATACAAGCTAGGATGCCATTGGCCTTTTTGGCAACCTGGGCACACTGCTGGCTCACATTTAGCTGGCTGTTGACCAACACCCCCAGGTCTTTTTCTGCTGGGCAGCTTTCCAGCCACTCTTCCCCAAGCCTATAGCATTGCATGGGGTTATTGTGACCGAAGTGCAGGACCTGGCACTTGGCCTTGTTGAACCTCATACAACTGGCCTCGGCCCGTTGATCCAGCCTGTCCAGAACCCTCTGTAGAGCCTTCCTACCCTCAAGCAGATCAACACTCCTGCCCAGCTTGGTGTTGTCTGCAGACTTGCTGAGGGTGCACTCGTTCTCCTCATCCAGATGATTGATAAAGATATTAAACAGAAGCGGCCCCAATACTGAGCCTTGGGGAACACCACTTGTGACTGGCCGCCAACTCAATTTAACACTAGTCACAATATGTTTGGAATGAACATATTACAGTATTTGATGGTATCCTGCCATATTCCTAATGAAAAATAAAGGTTAGTTTCTGAACTGTACCTTTAGGATAAGATATGGGATGAAAGAGGATGCTTCATTTTCAGTAAGGTGATACTCTTCTTGACTCAGCAAACTGAAAAGCAATTTAAGGTATTCAAGTGCTTTCATCAAAACACTTGTGTTGGTATCAAAGAACCGCAGGGTAAGCCATTTTAAGATCAGATCCAGGCAGCTGATGACTCCATCTTTTTCACTTTCCAAGTGCTTGAAGGAGAGAAAAAAAAGTTGTGCAAAATGAAACACTCTGTTCAAGAAAAGAACAGAGAATAAGGAAAAGATATGCCTGATAAGACGGTCTACATTTATTGGTCGATTCCTAGTATCATAAGTACTCACTTTTAACTTACACAGCTTTCTGGAATTCTAAGACAAGTCTCCAGTGAGGAAATTTTCCCTTCTCCCAAGAAACAATATTAATACCAACTTCATTATTCCTCTGAAAATTATTTTTATGTATGTTAAGGTTTCAGCTTCACAGAACAATGGCCCCTGGCTCCTCAGAGAATTCCAATTTGATGTTAATTCAAGCAGACTCTTTCATAGCAGAGAATAATTCTACACAACATCTACTACCACAGATGCAAACTCACCTCAATCATAACAGCCAGTGCTTTGTTGTGGTGCTGAAAGTCTGCATGAAACATCTCATCCTGTAGCCATTTGGCCACACAACTGGACATCTGAGTTTTTAGCTGCTCAATATACTCATCACGGGGAGTAGTGAAATTCCACTTTAACACCTGTAAAAGGCAGCATTTGCAACTCAAAGCAAGCAATACCTTTTCTTCCTGAAAGAATCTGCAAATTGCATTCCTTTTAATTCTGCTTTAGAATCTGTTTTTAAAGTCTTCTCATTATCAACCAAAAAAAAAAATTAAAAGAAAAAAAAAAAAATCAGTGGTGTTTGCTCACCTTGGCTTCCATGAAAAATTTTCTCTATGTGGAGTGGTTATCTTTAGGCCATTACCTTAATTATTATAATTTAAAGTGGTTGTTTTTAAGCTATAGATAGGCCTATTTACTAGCAAGTTACAAATAACATGCATGTTTTAGATAACAGAATTTCCCTACAAAAGACAAGCTTGATAAGTGAGGCTTTTCAAAGTAAGTGTATTAAAGCATATATCCTAGAACTGTGAAATTAGTCAACTGTTTTCAGGTAAAAACTTGATGATACTTCACAACTGAAGACCACCTCTTAGAAGTTATAAAAAGGCCTTTGGCTTTTGTAAGAGCATATAAATGCACAAAATTTCAAATCAGAACAGAAACACCACAATAAACCAGATATTGGCCTGAGAAGGTCAACTGAAGAACTAGATAATCAATTTAAGGGATGGACAGAAACTATCACTTTCATACCACAGCATGTTTAATTCTACATTAAAAACCAAAAGAATGCATTAAAATTATACTCCTTCAACACTTGTGAATACATTCAGATTTTTCTCACCTTCAGCCCTTTCTCATCTTTCATTCTCTGTTCTTTCCCATTTGGGACTATGATAAAAATAGGACCGGATTTATCATCATCTTCTTTCAGATTAGGCTTGCTTAGCACTTTCTTCCCCTGTACACCCTGAAAAAAGCAAGGTATTAACAGGCAACACAAGACCTCCGTATGCCTCAGTCCTATCAATTGCAAGCGTTAGATACCAGCCAACCTCATGCTGCCTATGTGTACAAGAGCCAGAAAGAAGCTAAAAGAATAATGTTGATTAGAATTTTAGAAGTATGTGCTCTGCTGCTGTGGAAGCAATACCCATAACAGTGTGCACAGTAGTACCCTGTGAAATATGACACATCACTCTCAACCAGTGTGCTAGTCACCCACACGCATCCCTAAAACCCAACGGGGTACCTGTTTGATAGATTTGCTCTTTGTCAGACTTGTACTGCCTTTGCTGAGGCTTGTATTAGCTTTGGACGGGCTGGTATTGCCCTTGGACATACTGCTATTAACATCTGACTGCTGTAAATAAGCCACAGAAAAGGCTTTGTTGTTAGACAGCCATTTACTCTCAGAAGTAACCATTCCAAACCTTTTAATGTCTTCACAGCAAAGGCATCAACTCTAGCATCAGAGTTTTGACAGAAGAACACATCGACTTAGGCAAATCTACAACATCCTTCCAGGTTTGTTCCATTCATTCCTGCCATGAATCTGAACCTACATCAAATGTTCTCATCACAACACTACTTTAGACAATGGAGGCAACGGGACTGTAAAACAATTTGGCTTTTTTTTAGTTATACACACACAGGACAAACTTTAAAGTTAATAGCAAAAAAAATTACTTTAACACAAAAAACCAGAAAAGCCTAGCCACAAATTCAAATGTAAACAGTTGAGATTATTATGCATTTAAGCATCTTCCTTTCCTTTTTGCACTTGTGACTGAGAACATTTTACCCTTCACATGGTAAAGGAGAGATTAATTTCTTTTGATACATGGGTTCAAAATTACTGTTTGAAGTATAACATTGGAACTGCAATGGTAAAAACGAATTCTCAACAGCACAAAATTAAGAAGGTCAAGCAGATTTAGAACATAGACCATGCTGCTCACAAGACTGCATTTTTGATAACACAAACTTTAAGAACTAAATAAGACAGAAGTAGTGATTAAGTAAGCGATATGGGAAAACCTGCCATTTCAGAACTCATACAAGCATAAAGATTCCCAGTAAAAGCAGGCCCTAGCAAGGGCTATAGTCTTCTACCTATAATACATTAACAAACTACAGCTATTAACTTTATAGAACTGATTTTATACGTAATGAAATCAACATACCTTAGCTTTAGAGGAGGTTCCTCCTGCTTTGGCTTTTTTTGGATCAGGCTTGGATTCCATGGTATTGGACCCTGAATCTTCAGCAAGTGCTGGAGAAACAATAGACCATTTCAAAATACCAACAAGCCCATTTTAGGTCAGCACAGTTTTCCATTCTTAGGACAGAAGAAAAACTGTTCATGGATAAAATACGCTTATCACGCAGAGGTCTGAGGATTTTAGACCCATAAAATAAGTTCCTTAAATTCCATGTTAACATACAAAGTTTTCATAATTAAGATGATAATATGTTAGCAAATTTGTCATTATCAAAACAATTAAAAATGCACACACACATATACTGTGCAGGCTAATGTGTAGAGCTGTAGTTGCACCCAGTTTGAGCAGGCAAGCTAGCCCCAGCAGAGAGATAAGGCAGGGCTGCTTCTTCAAATCACTTGTCCCCTGATCCTGTTACCCTGTCTTACGCATCAGCACAAGCATTCTGGTAGCACCACAGTGAACTATACAGAAGAAATACTCCAGATAAAAATTAATGCAAAAAACATTTTAAAAAAATGTTATGTTAATATCAGCTTAGTATTACAAAAAAACCCCAACAACCAATCCTCTAGTCCATGGGGTTTAGCTTGAATACCAAGCAGGTATTTTCAAAGAGCAGTTGACAGATGGTTGTGTGGAAAGGAAAAAACCCTCCTACATTGGAAGCTGACTCAACTGCAAGACCAGAACTGCAGACAGAACTCAGTAGACCACGCAGCTATTTGTGACCCTAACTATGCTGAATTCCTCTCCTCCTGCTAAGTATGTTTCTTCCTCTGGCACGTCAAAAGGCTTCCAAACCCACCCTTTCCTCAGTCATTTCCTAGAACATAAGAGAAGTTACCTGATGCAGGTTGGAATTTGGCTGGAGCAGCTCCCCCTACCACCCTGGAAGATGCTTTAGCAGGAGGAGCTGGTTTGGCTGGCATGTTGGCTTTGGCTTTCTCAAGCATGGCCAATACCTGGTCTTTGGAAGTTGGCTAGAGAACAGAAGCGGGGGAGAAAAAGTGATAAATTCAGAAAGATTAGTGATGCTGATTACTAATACGTGCCACAGACAAGGAAAATGACAGTAGTTTGAAACAAGCTGTTCTGTTTAGCATCTTCCAGGATGCTTATCTTAAAACATCAGTGTTTTCAGGTATTTCTGTTATGAGATAAAACACCTTTCCATTAAGTTTCTTCTGCAAGACCTGTTGGAAACATGAACCAGCAATCTCTTCTAGGTGAGCAGTCCTATGACATTAATGGAGTGCCCTAACAGTGATTAAGCTACTCAAGAGTCCGTAAGACACACCAAATTGCTAGAAGCCATCTTAAAGCATGTGTTCAAAGGCATACAATTGGACAGTAACTGGTATGGAAGCTATCTGCAGGTAGATTTTTTCAGAAGGAAAGCAGAATGAATAAATGTCAAGCTCCTGAAGTTATGAACCTATGGTAGCAGTAGACTCTGAGGCAGAGAAAGCTCTAACTCAGTCTCCTGATACTATTTTCAGCCTCCCCTGAAAATATTCAATGCAGACAAGCTTACATGATGCAAAACAGCATGCCATGAGACTGTAAATGTGACTTGTTAATATCCACTCATTCAAGGTCACATTATCTAATCTCAGTGAGAGAAATACCTTCAGCTTGCTGGTGGCTTTTGCCATCTTCTCAAACCCAAGATGCATCATAAAGAATGGCAGGGCATCCTGCGCCTTTTTACGCACATCCCCATTTCGATCTTCAAGGCAGGAGTACAGGTGAGGCACACACAAGAGTAGGTCAGAAGGAACAGAACGGAGGGTAGGCAACTTCTCAGCCAACCAACCAAGAAGCTGAAAGAAAGTTTTATTTTAAAAGTTTTTGAATAAGTGCTCACAGCACTCTGTCAGGCCACAAGAGCCTGAATAGTAGCCCTTCGCATATCTCTATGTAAACAGGAAAAACACCCCACCCCACCATTTGTTCAGAGAAATATTCTTAACCAACATCAATTTTCATGTCAGCAATTAAAAAAAATTTTAAAATTAAGTGTAGTATGTTAATACCCAGCTGTCTTAAAACTTGGGAGACTGGTCTCTTAAGACTGCATGGGCTGTTTCTTCCTTTTGAAAGTAACATCAGAATTTCAGCTACACTTTATCAGTCTCAAATATATTAAATGACTCGGCTTCAGTTCTGGTCTTCATTACCATGTGGTTAATTTGAGGGAAAACACACTATCTCTTAAAATGCTGATCAAAATCAACAAAAATGTCATTTTGGAGGCACTGAAATCTGAATGACAGCTATCATCAGGAAGAAAGGTCATTATTAGCCTTTTGAGGTTTAACAATTCTATGTCAGTATGAAGACACAGCTACTTGTTTACTCATGTTATGGTAGCATTGTGTCATTCAGTCTGCATAGATAAACACAGTCCATAGGCAAGTAAGGTTATTTTGATTAGACAGAGTTTAATCCATAGAAGCCTACCTCTTGTCTTAGGAAAGGATTTTCTTTTTTGAGTTCCTCAGCCAGGTCTTCCCCTTCCAACCACTCTTTCATGCCAGTTTGTTCAGCCCAGGCATTCACAGTTGCTAGTGCAGCAGCACGAACATTATTCTGTAGCAAGAACAAGATTTAAAAATAATACTCCTAAAGAGAGGTCAGAAGATTACAATAGAAAAGGCAATAGATTTATCCTTCCCATGAAAGCAAAAAGCTTCTACATCACAGGCTTTGAGATCTGTTTTTCTTCATGGCTTGAAAAGTCTAAGATTCAGAAGATTTTAGTTTTAGTGATGGTATCAGCTGCAGAAATCACCAAATCAGACACTATACTTACCTACCATCATTTTTAATACATAAGCTTAATAAAGACTTAGCACATTCATAAATCAAGGCAAGTGGGTTATGGAGCCTGTTATTAAGGCACTCTCATATAGGACACACATGAGCAAAAGTCAAGTCAGGAACAGGGAAGTCTTCTAACTCCTACCAGTTTCCATTTTTAGTGGTTTGTTTCCAAACAAAATTTAGAACAGCACCTTTTTTTGAAGCAGCTATGTGAAGTCAGGAGAAGTCAGATGGAATACTTAACAACCATGGTTCTTCAAAATGTTATCAGTATAGACACGATTCCATACATATGACTCTCTCCTGTAGACTGAATTTCTGAAGCAAGCTGATAATGTAACGGACTCCTTCAGCTTTAGTATGACTCAATTTTAAATGCAAAGGTAACATCCAGGCATGTGTCTAAACAATAAGTAAGCATCCTTGCAAATAACTTTTCCTCAATGAGATTAAAGATGGGACAAGAAACAAATCTTGTGCTGCACATAAATAGATACTCATCAGCCTCTCCAACAAGGCCTTGGTTCCCATCGCTCAAACTTAATTTGTCTTCACTCATGCTACAAGCTGTTGTTTTTCCTCAACTATTCAGTGGGTCCACTATCAACATTTCAAAGTAGGGCCCAAAAAGGATCCTCCTCATCGTCAAAAACTCTAGCAATTGGATAATTGCTTGGGACAGGTAGATCCAGTTTCTGCTCTTTTTCCTACTCACATTCAGAGTAGAGACATCTGAAGTATGCCACCACTTCTGGCATAAGACACTGGCATCTTCCCAAGCCTCCTTCCCCCATTGCTTCAAATAGCTCTTTCATATGGTCCTAGCTTTGATTTTGACATAGCACCTTGACAAGCTCAACACTGACATTATACAAGCTTCAGTGTCAGTTGCGAGTGCCCTGTTTCTACCTACAGTTCAAAGGTCTCCTACACAGTGACACAAAGACAATAATGTACATTGGAATCCACACTGATACACTAAAAATAACAGAAGTTCTTTACCAAGCAAACTTGATTGGAGTCTACCATAGTGTATTTTCAGCATTGCAAGTATCATAGGAGTCACCACGTTTCATTTAAAAGCTGAATTATGACACTGACTGGGTTTATTTACAAGCAGAGGAATACACCTCAGGCAGAACATATATTCAGGCACACATTCATATTTGGATAGTAAGTTTTCATTTAGGCAAGAACCTTTCAAAAAAAAATTCATAAACTTCCAAAGAAGTTTTAACTACCATCCACCATCTCAAAAACAAGTCCAAACAGCAATAGTTATTCTCAGGCATGGCTCAGATAGTGAGCAGCAAAAAGGAAAGAGAACTTGACGAGTGTCCTACCTTACTGTCTCCTAGGACTGTAATGACAGGAATGCCCAAATTTTTCACATGCTGTTTGATATTGGGACCCATTGCCGTTGCTAGCTGCTGAAGGATGCTCAGTGTTTGTTGCACCTGCACATAAACAAAAAGGCTTTGAATAAAATATTGCTTGCTACAACCACATACACAAAACTCCAAGTCACATGGGGAAAAGTAACACTGCTGTACATCTAGGCTTTTACTTTAGAATGCCTGCTCAATGATATCTATTCCAGACTTCAAATTAATCACACAGATAAATATTATTTCTATATTCCAAGTAAACTGAAGTTCAACTAAAAATATTTTCAAAGAAGGGACACCTCACTTTTGTCCCAAGTGGAGCGGTTATCCAAACATTTTTGTGGTTGGTTGGTTTTTTTCAATTTGCTTGCATTACATTCAGAGTAGGGTAGATTTTCCCTTTTTTTGAAGGCCTTCATTTTTTAATACAAAGACAAATACTTATAAAAATAAGCAAATATACAATCTGGAAATACACAGTTCACTGTTTTCCAGCTATTGATTTCATGACATTGTAACAAACTGAGTAATAGGCAAGGTTGAGAAATCACAAATAGTTTGTTTTAAGTTCTAAGCTGGGAACAGCTGAAACAGGATTTTGAATAACATACCAAGATTTTATTAGAGTCATTGAGACGACTCTTCAAAGCAGCTGGAAGTTCTCCTATGTTTGGCTGTATGAACTTAGCATCATTTATTATGCTTGTCACTTCATCTAGACCTTCCTTTCTGATCTTCCAGTTTTTGTCCCCAATCTTAGACACTAGTTCAGCTGTGATCTTATCACTGCAAGAGAAAAAAGAAGGTAAACAGCCCATTTTCTTAGTTATGTGTCTTTTAGTATATAAGTGCTTTAACACCACAGATTTCTGCTTAGAAAGTGTTTATAAACACAAAGTTTTGAATTGCAGTGGAAGTATGTCTTCAGGTTGTAGAATTGAAACCTACCCAATATCTGTTCTTGGCAAGAGATCCACAACATCATTCCCCACATCCTCCTGTTCCTCTTCCTCACCGTCATCCCCACCTCCCCCACTGTGCCTGGAAATGCCACGAGTTGGTGTTGGTGCCGTCTGCCCTTGCATCTGCAAGCAATGCAAAAATCAGAAACACCTATTTCAGTTTTTCATTTGACATTAAGAATAAAAACACTTGCATGATATGAACGCGCTGTCTCGGGATGATAGACATTATGCTATTCAAACCAATCCAGAAACTTTTTAAGTTAGCAATGAAAAACAAAGTAACTATTGACATAGCTAGACATAACAAGTTTGCAGCTTCTTTGGTGAGCTGGCTTAAAAAAATCTGGTTCACTTACAAAAACACAGGTTAGACCACAATATTACTACAGATTCCAGCTACCAAAGTTTCCAAGTAGTTTTAATGATACTTGGTAGTAAGAGAGCTACACTTCATACCTTTTCAAATTCTGCATCTATCTGGGAGAGAAGGGCTGGCTTCTCATCCTCAAAAAACATTCGCAAAGGAGGTCCCATATAAAGATACATGACTCCCAGCAAGGTAATGGCAGAAGTCCTTACAGCCTGCCAGAAAGAGGATAAAAGCACTCAGTCTTCAAATTAAGGATTGATAATAATTCAGGATTCAAATTCTAAATTTACTCACTGGGTTAGTTGCAGCAAGAGCTGTCTTCACATTACTGATGAAAGCTTTGACATTCAGTCTGTGGGAAAAAGACAACCCCCATAAGTAAAACGCAACACAGGAAGTACCAACAAGAAAAAAAAATCATCACAATATGCTAAAGAAAAAAAAGTGTGCTGAGAACAGGTTCATATAACTAACTTGCAAGCAGAAGGTATTTCCACTTATAAAAAAATATCACGGGCGCAGTTCTGATGGTAACTATTTAAATAGCTACCAAAAGAGATCACTTTGGGGAATAGCCTACTATGAAAATCAATACAGTAAACGTAAGATAAGTGATACCAAAGATTGCTATTATTACAGCTGGAAAGTTTCTTAAACTACCTCACCCATATGATTGCTAGGACTGAAATCCTGAGGGATGAGCCTAGAATCATTTTAAGCACGTGAAACATGGCTACATAATAAAGGTATGGGGGGGGGGGGGGGGGGGGGGGGGTTTGTTAGTCTGTCTCTGGATCTTCCAGAAAGACACAAATTTCAAAGATAAATTTACAAGAGAAAGAAGAGAAGGTTTAGATGACTGCATCTTCTATTCAATAGAAGAGAAAACAGGCATTCATGGAAGCTTCATCTGTGCAGCCTCAAACACTGCTGTTCCAGTATTATATCTACACATAGATTGCTCTGCTGGAAGTACATACTTTTCGGGGAATTTACTGAAGAAGAGAGTTTATTTTCCAGACTTAATCAATGTTACTATCCATTTAATAGCTACAAAACAGCTTGGACAGGCATAGTAACTGCCCAAGTAGTCAAATTAGTATTTGAAGTCTTCACTGCTTAGAAACTATGTTCTCTGGAGTAAACTGTATTACATATGCTTGACCACATTCAGTTAAGAGACTGATGATTAAAAAATTAAGGAATGCTATCCCTGGTTCTGATGGAGAATCCATTTCTTAACCTCACAGGACCAGATACAATAATGGCTATCTTGTTGGCTAAAGCTTCATCCTGTTAGCAGCCTCAAAATCTCTCCCAAGGAGAGTAACAAGCATGCTGATATGTACTCTTCTATAGGCTGTCTGGATTAGGTTTTTTAAACTATAGAATAGTGATCCACCTGGGTGCAGGTGTATCCAAGTAGAACAGGAACAACAATGCAATACCACAGCTCCTTGCCCAGCCTGCTCCTATAGTATATAAAGTTTAAGAAAAATACTCTTCAGAGAAGGCCGAGTGATGAATAAAGTAGATGAATTAGTAGTGTAATAGTATCCTATTAGTAATGTCAGGTACTTTCATTTACACATTTAGAGCTAGAAGAGCACCTGACAAAGTTTAAGGAACAAGAGTTCAGACACACTTGCAGCCACCCTCTTCAGACCAATTTGACAAAGAACAGATTCTTTGTCCTAGATTAGAAACATTTTCATTCAAGTTTCTCTTAGCAATTTACTTAAAAGACGTACCCAGAAAAACCAAACTCTTTAATTGCATTTGAAAGCCAGTTCAAAGTTTCTGACTGGTTTTTAGGATTCTTTTGAGAGAAAGCCATAGCCACAACCTGGAACAGAAGAGAGTTAAGTGTAAATTTTCACTGACAAACTAGGTGACAAAGCACTGTAATAAAGGAGTGAAGACACCTGCAAAAAACCACAGGGCATTGCAAGTAAACAGAAACAGCTGGGGTAACATAGGTGGAAAAATCTGTTGTGTCACTGTAGCAGAATATCATTGCAACTGAAGTGAACCAGAAGTTCCTGAAGTACTTAAAGGCAGCCAGAGATACTTTATTACGGATGTGTACCTGCTTTGGCAATATTTTGGCAAAATACTGATTTACTACTCATTATTTCCTTCTTTGAAGGAACTTGGTTTTAACTTCTGCCTTAGCAGGTATCTTAAGAGCAAACAAATCACTTTCAGGCAACAGAGAAAAATCAAAGATTTAGGATTTACTCCTCAGACTGAACGAAGTTTTATTTACTGGAAGAATACCTTCACTGCTCACTCACCTGCTCAGCAGTCCATGGCAACTGACACGCCTCAGCTATTGCTGTCATAGCTTCTTTTGCATTACTCCCACATTTCACGTCACCAACCTTGTCTACAAGACCATCCAGTACAACCTGTGCTGAAGTTTTGGAGAAGTTTCCTTTCTGTGCAATCAATGCAACTATATGCAATTTCATTTGCATCACCTGGAATGTCCATAACAGCAAAGAAGTTACTCATGTCTTCATGCATTTTAGAGCAAACTTTTTATTCTACGTATTTATAGATATAAAAAAATTATTAAAAGAATACAGGTATTTGTGGGTAAACACAAATGTATACATAAAATATGTATTTGTGTATATATACACACAAAAATGTATACATGCATTTAAATATATAGAAGTGCATTCACACACATTTGTGTACCCAAATACATATTTCATACACACACGCTTGTGTATATATGGTTTTGTGTGATTATACACACAGATCGTGTGTATACACACAAATACATATTTTTCCATCTGTATGTATATATACATACACAATAAATACTTGACAGCCATTATCTACTTTTAGATTTTATATATACACATTCATACACATATCTGCACACATGTATACATCTATATATCTTCGAATGTTGTCTTTAAGTCTCAACAATCAGCAGAAATAAAACCTAATTTCAAAGTTTATATTCTCATTAACTACAGATACAACTGTGGTCATAGTGCTAGGACTGTCAATGACATATATGCACCTACCACCTTTTAGTTGGACACACGCCTTACATTAAGTAACAAAAATGGACTATTAGTTACTGAAGGATAATGTATTACCTGAAAATTTGTTTCCTTCCAACCAGGTTTCTTGGCCAGCATTCTTACTAGAGCTTGGCAAGGCATTTCACTTCTCTCCATAAGCTCAACAGCCTAAAGGATAAATATTAAGTTAGCCAGTGGGTCACAAGTGATATAAAACCTGTAACACAACCAGAAATTACATCAACTGTCCTGTAAATATTTTCTTACTACCAAACTAAGTTGCAGAAATTCTCAGCATAAGAATTTACCTGAAAAGCCTTACTACAAGACCCACTTCTACAAGGAGTCCATTTTACAGGTATGGAGCCAACATTTAAACTACAGCATTCACATTGCTATGCTTTGTATGTTCTTTGACAAGTGTCCTTACAACCACTATTGCCCATTACAGCCCTGGGAATTTAACACTTAACTAAAAAAAAACCCCCAAGCTACCTTTTTCTCTCTCTCTTTTTTATTTTTTTTTAATTTATTTTTAAGATGAAGTATATTGTGCACGTTCGTCCTGATTTCTGCTGAAATAAAGTCAATTTTCTTCCTAATAGCTGGTATCGTGCTGCGTTTTGGACTTAGGATGAGAATAACATTGATAACACACAGATATTTTAACCATTGCTAAGCAGTGTTTATACAAAGTCAAGGACTTTTCAGTTTCTCATACTGCCCTACCAGCAGAGGCTGGGAGTGCACAAGAAGCTGCGAGGGGACACAGCCAGGACAGCTGACCCAAATGAGCCAAAGGGGTATTCCATACCATATTATGTCATGCCCAGTATATAAACTGGGGGGTAGTTGGCCAGGAGGCACCATGGCTCAGGGATTGGCTGGGCATTGGTCAGCAGGTGGTGAGCAATTATGTTGCACATCACTTGTTTTGTATATTCTATTATTATTATTATTTTCCCTTCCTTTTGTCCTATTAAACTGTCTTTATCTCAACACACTAGTTTTACTTCCTCCCCACCAATTCTCTCCCCCATCCCACAGGGGTGAGGATCAAGCAAGCACCTGTGTGGTGCTCAATTGCCAGCTGGGGTTAAACTATGACAACATTTCAAACTGGAACACTGACTACACAGCAGAGATTAACCAAATGTAATTTAAAATACTGTTTTTACTTGTTGTTAGGCTTATCTATTGCACCAACATCTTTACATTTGAGTAAAGCTGGTTTCTGCAGCAGCATTTCAGTGCAGCAGTCACTGTTTCGTAACTTAAGTTAGCCACCTTTTCCACTAAAATATTACAGCTCGGTCACAACTGTAATGGTGTAGCAGTATGAACTATTTGTGCATCTACAGTTGATGTCTTTTTGACTATGAACTCTCGAAGGTCTTACAACTGAAACCATGTGAAGAAAGCCAGGCTTCACATTTGAGTGACACATGATGCTTTTTTTGTTTGTGACTACGTGAAGCACTCACCACCAGCTGTGAAGACTGCTAGTATTGTATAAGGGTTCAAACATCAACTATTTGCCAATTGAAATTTTAGTATTATAATCAAATGCTGCCTAACATTCAATCAGCAGGGACTTGCTTGCAAATGGTTTTGCCCAGTCATTGCAAAACTTTGTTTAAACCTAGTTATCTTTGAAAATAAGCTTTAGAATTACTTAGTGTTTTGAAGAGACCTCTATGCATCCTCAATCCACATACAAATATTTTTGACAAAAGCATAACTATCTGTCTACATTAAACTGAATAACTTACTCCACTACTGTTATGGAATAAGAACTAATTTAAACCATATAAGCTGCTTGTCTTTTGCAAGTATTGTTTAATCCATCTGAAATGCTGACATATCACTACTACTGGTATGTCTTTTAAAAGTTACCAGGCCTAAAAAGCTGAAGAAATTAGTTTTTCTCTTTCCCCGCTTGCCTCTCTTATCAACTGCTACAAACTTACCTTCTGAAACTCCTCCATGCAGGCAAGCCTCTCTTTCCAGTTACCACTGTCCAACTGCTGGATACAAGAAGCTGGAAGGACAGCAGCAGCTTTCTCTTCACACACTTCTATCTGTAGACAGATCAGAACAAGGTTAACACCTCACTATATCCCTTCAAGAGGGGGGCAGCAGCCTTAAGGACAGGTAATATACTGGAATGACCCTTGCACTGTGGTGCATTTAGAAAATATGAGAAGATTTCTGTTGTAAGTTGGAAGATTTTATATGGATTATAGTTTAGGGGCCTTATGAATTAGGAAGCTGCTCAGCTGTACAGCAACAGAAAAGCAATCCCTGCAAAGTATGGTAAATTGTGCAGACAGTCAAAAATAATCCTGAGTAGCCACTATCTACCTACAGAATCAAGCAGAGGTAACCTAAAATTTGCAAGATAATTTTCCTGTGAAGTCTGAATAAACATTCACAGCAATGAATCAGTAGTTGATGAGGGTGGACAGAAGACATATCTTCTGCATCCATTTTAGCAAAAAGAATTAAAATTTTTTAAGTATATGAAAAATGATAAAAGCTTCCCTTGTTTCACTGGTGTCTGTATCACCTTCAGGAAGTGCATACTCATTTTCCACTGTATAACTAGCAATATAAACTGGATACATATCAGAAAGTATTCATTCTAAGCAACACTCTAAAGATACCGGACAGTCCAAAAAAACTTACAGATACATCTAGCAAAACTTTAATAGCTTTTTGTTACTATTTGACCTACAGATTGCTTAGTCTACCCAGTTCCCCACGAAGGAGATAGGTAGATGCTCAATTAACGTGCAGAATTCAATCATAATTTTGAAGTGTAACTTAATATGAACAGCACAGAATAAACTTGCATTAGTTCATTTAATTATTACCGTACTCTACTTCAGATTTCAATGTAAACTCCCAAATACTGTATTCTCAAGGCTTTTAATACCAGACACCTTCAGCAAATCATGCATCCTAAATTACATATAAATTAGTCATATCATTAATTTTTTCATCTGGTCCTAGTTCAGGGATGATGTGATATACCCTGTTACATGAGCATGATTTATTGTTTACTGTCTTATATGGCCTGGTACCAAAAAGAACCTGAAGAACAGGTGTGTTTACCACAATATATCAAACATCCATTTTACTAGTTAGGAATTTCATTTATTTAAACGTATTGCTTCCCCTTGTCCTAACACCCCACCCCACCCCCAATTTCAGTGAAAAATTCTGTAGTAGCTGAAGAACTGATTAACCAAAGCTACTTATACAGAGGACTTCATATTTCAGAGATCAGCAGAATACTCACCGAGAGCTCCGATTCAAATATTTCTTTGGTCTCAGGACCCTTCTTGCCTTTAGCCCCAGCACCTCCCATACCTGCAGCTGCAGCTGGTTTGCCTTTCTTGGGTGGGCCCCCAGACTGGAAAGGAAATGGACAAGTTAGCCAAGATCAAACAGGTCTCTAGTTCATCAGATACCAAAAGAACTGCTGTTTTTCCACACTTCTACATTTTAATGTCAAAAAAGACATACCTTTCTAGTACCATAACAGCTGCAGTCAAAGAAAACCAGAGCTTATTTAATTCATATGTTGCTTTCAGACTATAAGGTTTTATAAAACACGTACAGTAACAGGGACACATAGGACAATGAAAGATGAAAAGGGAAAGAATGTATGTATTTGTGAAGGTTCAGGAAATAATGAATTCCTCTTATGTAGTCTCCTATGGATGCTGATTAGATATTAAACTTGTGACTGGTGTGTCATTTCCAGGCTACCACAGTATCAAGAGATTTTAAAAAATTTGATCCATTCTGCTACTCACTTCCAGGTTTCCTACCTGAAGAAATAAGCAGGGTATTACAATGACCACCTACAGTGCTACTTAGGTCAACTTTTAAAATCCAAATAGTCATTTTAAAGTAATACAGGCTAACGGTTCAAATTATTTATGGTCACAAGCTAAAACCAACAGTGAACAGAATACTCACTTAAGTAGTAACCTTGCTAGTTATAAGAAGAGACATTGACTTCAGCCAAATATTACTACATCAACACAGAGCACATTAACATTACAACTTCTGAGGCTCCTCTGAATGCCTCCAGTGGTCTATCACTATTTCAATATAAAAATCTGGTATTAACATGTAAGTGACAAGACAGTTTGTATTATTAAAAACTGAGACTTCATCAAGTACATTCTTGGAAAGTCCCAGATTCTTTTTGCTGTTGGGCTCACCTACTCCTACAGAAGGACAGCAATTCCTCAGTGGAAGGAGATGTTTAACAGGCCACCTTTGATCTTCAATAACTATTCAATGCAATCACAGACAACTGTGACAGCCAGACAATCTCTTACCTTCACAGCAGGTGCTTTTTTTAGCAGTCCTGGTTTGGTTGCTGCATCTTTTGTTTCTTTATCTCCACCAGCCCCTGAGAGAACAGGGGTCTTTCCAGTAATAGGCTTGCCTTCTTTTTTCTCAGCAGTTCCTCCTGTCTTTTTACCATAAACCAGTTCTACCTTCTCAGCACACTCTTTAATCTGACAAGTTAAATAAAAAAACGAGGACAAAAAACTATGTAGCTACCACAATTAGATATATACTGTCCTTTCAACAGCAGTGGCTCAAACTTGCCTACTCTGGAAAAAACGTTAAGAGTTTAAGATGTTTACTTCACAAAATTTTGTTATTCTGTGTTCCTTATGGTAGTAATGTTAACTAGTCAACACAATCAGTCATCACTATATTACTAGAATAATTTTCCTAGTTCAAAATGAAGTGCATTTATACACATAGAAAGCATTTACACCCCCCCCCCCCGATACTTTTAAGATGCTAAGAATTAGTCTTTAGAGCATCTATATTATAAAATCAGACAAACCTGTCAACTTATGCAAAAGCATAAAACCTTTGTAGCTTGTGAGTTTGGAAGTCTTTGATACCAAATCCTGTCTAGTAATATAGAATTAGACCATGTGGTTGTGACCTAAAACCCTAAACTTTGTTTCAAACAGAGAAAGTGTTCAAAAACAAACAAAACCCCACATACAACCAACAACAAAAAATACCAAACAAAAAACCAAACCAACCCCAAGCCTTACAACCCACCTCATAGATAATACAGCCTCAAAGACAAACAAATACTTTACATAAGAATGACATGGTGCTATGTTAACATACTAATGCATTTTAGGTAGTGGAAGTCAAAGAAAAAACGCTTGATAATCTAAGCAAGAAATGAAGAGATTTTCAGATTCCCTGCAACAAGAGTAACTTTAAAGTAAAAAATAAATTTTCAAAAATCTGTGCGGAAAGTCATTAGCTAAAGCATCCTCTTTAGTCTTCTCTAGCCTAAGATGCATCTTCAATGGATAAATGGAGCATTTTCTACATTTATGATTATAAACTCACCCGATCAAGCTTTAGTTTGTCTACATCTGCTAGAAAAGGATTCACAGCTTTCTCTCCAGCCACTTTCAAGGCAGTGCCTAATGCTTCAAATCCAGCATCTCTTACTTCAGGAGCAGAATCATTGATATGCTGCAAAGAAAGACAACTTGTATCATATGACTTGCAGCTCACATCTAAACAGATTCTTAAATCCATCTTCTGTATAAATCCCCTCTCCTTTTTTAAAAATCTACATCTACTACAGAATAATCCTTAATATTCCACTGCAGAAGGAATAAATCCATCTTCTGTATAAATCCCCTCTCCTTTTTTAAAAATCTACATCTACTACAGAATAATCCTTAATATTCCACTGCACTTCTGTTTTCCTATGTACTGATCAAGCCTACTGTTTCTCAGATATAGCCAGTTTCCCATCTTTGGCTCTTTCACACAAGAAGGTGGTGGTAAACATTCATGATTTAATAGATATTGCAACACCATGAAAGTTCACAAGGAGTCTGAAGTTCTGCAACCCTGTTCAAATCTCCATTTTTGAAGCCAGGGATATTTCCCAAAACAAGGAAAGGGCTATTTTGCAATGAGAAAAAAAAGTATACATTGTTATTGTTGACACTGATAAATGCTCTAATGTAATTGCAGTGTATGAATCAATGATGGTTCTTTTATTCATGGTAAATGATATGTAACATTCCAACAGAAGCTTGCTAGAGATGTCTGCAAGAAGCAAGTGGCACAGTGCCCAGAAATTTAAGTTGTAAATCACTGTCTTAGTCTATTATAAACTTGGTGAGTCTTCAAGTTTCAGAGAAGCTAAGAAAAAGACGACTAAACTGTTCCCATGACTGACAGTAATCTTCAAGTTTGGTATCAGTCAAAACAGACTCTGATAGCTACATAGCACACAAGAACTCTTTAGTTCTTACACTACCAGAAGGGTCTTTCTCCCAAAACCATTCAACACTTCACAACAACAGTGCTTAAGTCAACACCAGAGAAGTACCAACTCCTCCTGCTTTACCTTGAGAAGTGCAGCACAGAAAGGTTTTAACAGGCTTTTTGGCAGAGTAGAAGGTGTGCAGTGACGGAAGCTTCTTGCAATAAAAAGGGATGTTTGTTGCTTAATTGTTGGGTTTTTGTTGTCCATCACTGCCAATACATCTTCACTTATGTTCTGCAATGTGGTCTACAGTGTTGGATAAAGAAGTCATTAGTTTCACTAAAGTAAGAGAAAAGCAAATCAACACCAGAGACCAATTCTCAGACAATTGGAAAACTGTCATTCTTACTTACTGTTAGAAAGATTGCATCAATGGCCTCCTGCAGTGCCTGCACTACCTGAGGCTTCTTCTCTTTAAATTTCTCCAGGATTGTTGGAACAACCTATGAAAAAGGGAAAAAAAACCCCAAAAAGTCAATCCACTCTTCATTACTACAACTGGAAAGCCTGATAGTCTGCTCCCTGGTATTTTGCAGAGAAGCAAATAAGGCAAACATCACTGCTGCCCCCTCCAGGGGTACACAACAGCTGTATGAGCTAGTTTATTCTAGCTGATGTCCAATATTAAATTCATTCCAGTCAATCTATCACATATAGATTTTTGAGCAATTCCATAACAATGCTAAACAATAGGCAGATATACAAGTTCACATAATTGCAGATGAATACTCTGGCTCTACTGGTCTGGAACACAAAGCAGTAGAACGGAAATTATAAAATTTCACAGCACAGAGTGCTATGAAATTGTACTATAAGAACCAAGAAGGTATATAACCTGTCCATTCTTTCCGAGCTTCCTGACAGCACTCAGCACGGCTCATTAAGAAGCCTTCATTTAACTCACAGCTGACAAGACCATGGTTCTAAAGCAACCCAAGTCCTTCCTGGAACAATATTTTTCAGATCTATCACCTTGAACAAAGCACACCTGACATTAAACTATGCCATACTGGAATTTCACAGCAATTTGTACCCAATCTAGCTGCTTGGTCAGTCACTGCTGAAAAATAAAATACATAAATAGAGGGGGTGGGGAACAACCCCTCAACCAATCAGCAGACACTGACATACCAGTAATACTAGCAGCTCCATTTAGGTATGGCCTCTGTAACAGTAAGAATTTTTGTCAGTAAGCCAGAAACATGAAAAGGTTTTAACTGTGGAAAGCAGACTATTTCAATATTTTCATAAACATAATGCAGTTCATAGTTTGGAAGCGGTCTGATGCCTTACAGAAGTTATAAGCTCTTGCATAATACAAAGTAGATTTTCCACAGATAATGTTTTCTATTCAGAAGCTGCAAAACATCAACCACTTGTGACACACAGTGACCTAGGCTCAGGTGTATCCTTTTCTGGGCTGCAACTTATAAATTCCCTGCTCACAAAGACTTTAGCACTAAAAAAACCCAAAACACCCCAACCTTCAATTAATACAGAATAGCACCATAAAGACCCTCATACATGCTACTGCAGGAGCTAGATTTCCCTAAACCCTACAGAGAAAAAAGTCATAGGAAGGAGATATTCAAAATCATTAAGTCTCTGTTTTAGAAAACACTTACAGCTAGAATTAATATTTTTTTAACATGGAAGTTAGAAGCTGTATCTATGTGAGAGTGGGAGGGAAGGAAAAGTCACTCCAAGGCTCCAAAGACAGCCAACAGAAGTGAAGTTGGGCCACATGCACTCAATTACAGCGAGTAGTATGGTTCCATGCTTGATTTCATCACTCAACACAGACTGCCAAATTACAGTCCTACATTTAACTAATATAGTTTATCGTAATCCCACAATTCTAGCAACAGTTCTGTGTTATAACACTTCAAATGCTCGCTCACAGGAGAAGTCTACATCTTCCTCACTAGTAAATAAGTCCAGCAAACAAATCACGTGAACTGGTAAGATGAGTGCTGAAATTATGCAATTCATAGCTCCCATTACAGTGCTGAAAAAGTCATCTTCTCAACGCCATTTGCTTAGCAGCCATGGAGCTATACCCTTATTTCAGAAGCTTAGCTTTTTCAATACTAACTCTATAGCTATGGGGGTTAACCTTTAAAAACATAAATCAAGTGTAAACAGATGCAAGAATACTTCTTACAACTACAAACAGCTTTCAGAATGAAAGAGACTTTGTCCAAACTGCTGTTCAGAATTCAGGAGACTTGAATGTTTCTGAAGCAGTGAGATTCGGTAACTTTCCAATGCATCCCAAAATATAACACCACCAGCAGCCAGACACATCAGTTCTTTCTATGTCTAAGCTCTAGCCCCACCACTCTTACTTATCACAAGAAAAATCTGCCTGAGCAGCTTAAAGAACACAGCAACAGAGGCCTGAGAAACACGTGAGATAACTACAACTAATTAAAAGCTCCCTTTTCTTTCCAGAGACTGGTTAAGCTTCCCTGCATTCCCTGATATTAGCTGTTGGCAAGAGTAGCAAAGGAGAATAGAGAGGCACATTAAACTAGATCACCAGAACATTTTGATACCAAGTATCTCAGTAATTTGGCTATTTAAAGCTGACAAAAACCCTACAAAACCCAGACAACAAACAAAAAACCCACCACCAATCCTGCCCCAAAATTCAAAAACACCCAACCAACCTAAAACATACATCATGGAGCTGCTAAGTAGAATTCAGGTTCAGGAGCTTTTGTTTTCCTCACTGTGGCCTACAAATGCATTTCTGTGGGTATATCTCCAGGATAAGGTTACGTAAATAAAGTTCATTTCATGGCACAGTAACTCAGAGTTGTCTTAGTACAGAAGATTTATTGCAATAGTAAGCTTCGTGTTGCTGAATTTGAATAAACAAGGGCCGTTTAACCTTAAACTGCAAGAGATCTTGGCAGATAATTCACTGCTTGCTCCATTAAGGGGTAGGTAAGCATTCATAATGGTAGAAAGAATACCTTTGATAAATACCAAGGTTTGACAGGGGAAGGGGGGAGGGGGGGGGAGGGGGAAAGAGGTGTCCAGCATCAATAAATACAGAAAAAAAGTACATACTCTTACTTACATGCCCTGCATACTGTCCAAATTTCTTTCGGAGGCCAGTAGCTAGTCCAGCAAGGCATTTGGCAGCCAAAGCAACTAACATAACATTTGTATCCTTTCCAACAACCTGAAGAGGAAAAAAAACAAACAAACAACCCCCCCCCCCCAAAACCCCAATGTTAAAGACTGAAAATCCAAGCTTCAGAGACTTGGAAGAATTTCTTACAACAGTCAGTGGGACACAGATTGGGTTATTTCCACCACTGCTCCAGCTAATGATTTTCTACTCCTGAGTAGTATTATCTCAACTGTAACTTTTAAAGTATAATACAAATAAATTACAATAAGATATTAAACCATATGTGCACTCTGGGTTTTATTTATTACCTTTTTGAGAACTTTCACCAAGTCTGCATAGTCTCCTGATTCTAATTTGGGATTTTTCACCAGCAGTTCAACAGCTTCTAGAGCTTCTTTCCTTTCTTGCCACTTTTTTGCTTCCTGCAGAGCAAATAATTTATATTCATTTATAAATGTAAACAGTTCTAGAGAAGCATGCTTGCCACAAGTCATCCATTTTAAAACTTAATCCTATCTTAAGAAAGCCAAAGTCTCCCCACAGTTCAACATCAATAATTGCAATGAAATATGAAATGCAGTCCTTTCCCAGGATATATCTCAGCTTCTTAAAATTACAGCTTTCTTGTTGGTACATCAAATATGAGAGTTCTTTACCATAGTCTACATTTTACTTACACTAGTCTGTTATTAACCATGTAGCAGTAAAGCATACATTGCAGAATGCCAGTAAGTCTGAAGACTGATTAGCTCCACATGTCATTGAATTAACTAGTGTATTTAAGTTTATACTTACTATTTTCTCATAGAAGTCTTTGGGAAGCTTGGAAAGAATTTCTACAGCTTCAAGCAACTCATATGCATCTACTTGTGGTACCGCCTCTTCCTCATCATCTCCTCCTGCAACCAGAAAGAGAAAAATATAAGCAGAGTGACAGATGAAGTTTTGACTGCAGCACAACCTAAGGCTCTTTTTTAAAAAAGTACTATCACCAGTTGTGATTTCGCTAGTCCAAAGGACAGATACTCTCTCATATAACGTTTTTGCCCCAGCTGTGTTTTCTTGTTGTATACTGCACCCCACATGTTTTGCACCAGTTCAAGTAAAAGCACCTTTACAATTTAATGCAGTCATTCACAAATAACATACCAGTGATATACTTTCCAATGGAGTTCAGAGATTAAATAGTTTACCTCCATCTGCATCTCCCCCAACTGCCTGCTGCTGCTCAAATTTTGCTTTCAGCTCCTGTTGGGAACGCAGGAACCTGGTCTGCTTAGGAGCAACTGATGACACTTTGACCCATTCTTCTTCCAGTTCTTTTAGCTGCCAAAAGAAAAAAAGAATCATCCTATCAGAGACATTTTGCACATACCCCAAGACAAGCAATGCTTCATGGAAAGCCATGGAGTTCTCCCATTTCAAAGCCGATAGCACTACCCTTCAAGTTCTTTTTTCTGCCACCAAAGAAGGGACTTCCCCTTCACATTCACTGTTCAGGAGGTTTTGACCAAGTATATCCTCAACAAAAATATCAATGCAAAGCATTTACATAAGAACAAACTGTATAACAGTCAGAACGGTGTCTCCCCTCTGTAGCAGCTTTAAAACAGAAATAGCTGGGCACGAAGGAAAATCTTTTTGTTACAGCCATGCTATTGTTACACACTAAAACTAAGACAACACAAACATGTTGAGCTATGTTTGATGAGACAGTTTGGGGATTTTTTTTAAACCATGCCTTTTTCTAGCATGTGACTGCTTTCCACCTGAATACAATTAACTCAAGCGAGTAGAAAGGAAGAATGCATAAATAATTTATACAGTTTTAAAATACTGGCATGTTCCATATCCAATAGCATAGTTATCCATCATAATGTAATGTCACTTCCTGAAGAGGAACAGTCACATCCTGAGCACCACCAGAACAAGTCTGAAGGGCTGCGTAGAGGAAAAAACTTCAGGAAAAAAGAAAACGTAGAAGGAAAATGGTAAACTTGAAGACTTTCAGTGCAGAGTTCTTTCATAAGAGTAACCATTTGCCCTTGGGTTAGGACTCCCAAAAAATACCATTCTACTTCTCAAATCCCCTCCTCAGTTTCAATGTGATGCTTCACCCCCCCCAACTTCACATATATTCAGAGCAATAAAACATTGTCACAATTTCTTTACAAATAACAAAGAGGGACTAACATTTTAGGTAAAGTTACAGGAAGCTAAAAAACAACGTTGCTACTGAAAAATTCCAGCTTTGACTTTAAGAATGCCCAACACCACAGGATCAGGGAGGATGAGCACAGAAGTGTTTTCTCAAGTGTTTGGATACAGAACTACTTTCTGCCTACCTGAACAGAATTTATGTTCTGCAATGGAGGTCTCAGAGCATCCCTTATCCAACGGTAGATCTCCACAGCAAGGAGTTTGGCTTCATCTCGAACAGCCTTTTCCCGAGACTCAAAAAGTTTTGGCAATACTTTAATGATTGGCTTCAGTGAGATAATTTTTGAACCAAATTCACTGAAAGTTAAAACATGGAATAGCATCAGTATCCACATAGGAACCAGAGAGTAATCCACAAATACCCGATTTTTTTTTTTTTCCAGTCTATTAAATGCTTCCAGTACACCTTTAGGGATTGTGTCATTTACTCAAATCATTAATACAGCTGTTATTTTCTGAAGCTACTAAGGTACTGTAAGATTTAAAGAATATTTGCCCTATCATAATTACCCTCCACACCCAGCTTAGAATTACAAAATCAGGCCTCTGAAATTACTTCAAAGCACTTAATCCACTCTGCTGCAAATCTGTTCCTTTGCCAGGGGGAGAAAAAAGAAAAAAAGAGAAAAAGAGTGTCCTTAGACCAAAATTTGTATGACCTACTTTTTTTTAAATCAGAATAGAGTGTCCTTTGTCTATCCTTGGAGGCAAACTGCAGTAAAAGCATTAGTCACTTTTCTCCTTGTTGGACCAGATAATTATAGTGAACCTGGGTCATCTTCACAGAAAACACATGTGTTGAAATATGTGCTGCTGAAAGGACACATGAAACAAGTTTCCCCAGCCAGTCACCCTTCCCTGTCAGCAGATTCTACATGTTGTTGAACTTAAAACACTAAACTTCCTTTTCCAATCACTACTTAATGAGAACACAAGAACTTTCTTTTCATATTCATAGTAAAGTTAACTGCTACAGTTCTTAAAGCATCATATCTAAATCACCTCAGAAGCCATGAATTTTTTTTGATTCAGAAGCATTTCTCTTCCTTGAGAATTCTGAATTAACCTTTCCACCAAACACTTTTTCTTCTGTTTCTCTCCAATCAAGTACCACATGAAAAAGCTAGTAAAAATGGGTGCTCAAGAACTAAAACTTACCTGTCTCACTTTCTAAAAATTCTAGTGCAAAACATTTTATTGCCAAGTCACTTTGAGAAATACAGAGTATTAAAACCTGCAAAAGAGGCTCCAGTCTCAGAAACAACACAATTTAAATGCAGAATATGAACAAATGAGTTACCCAAGATTTTTATTTTTCTACCATGACTCTAAAAAAGAGCATATTAGGAAAAGTGTCCATGCAAATTCTCTTATTCTTACTTAAGTCATATAGTATTATCTAATTCATATAACAACATAAGAAAGAACAGAAGCCTTGTCACAAGATAAAAACCACCAGAAGCTGAACTAGTTAGGCATTCAAGCTACCCACCTAGACAAATTTCATTATCAGTGCAGAAACCCTGCCAAAGCACAAGACAAACTTAGGTAGCAACACAGCTCAGAAGCAGAAGACAAAGGTTAAGTCAACAGGGCTCCATGAAAGAATTTGATCTTGCCATCTCAGAGATAATAAAATACTGCATATTAAAAAAAGAGGCAGATGTGGTACACTTTATAGGCGTGGTTAGTTGAAAGATATTGAGGAAAGTTATGCAGGTGTCTAACTATGCTGCACTGTTAAAAGGACATTTGACTAGATAAAACAATTTAAAATAGCTAAAATATTTTCTTAAATGTGGGACAGCAGTTTCACTTCGAAGCATAGGTAATGTGCTAAGCCCAATACTTTATTTTGGCTTCTATTACAGAAGCCTGCAACAATCAGTTCAAAAGGACCATCTATAGATATGCCTCAGCAAGTTCTCTTAAAAATGTCTAGCATAAGACACTTTGCATCTATATTATATAGTTTTCACATGAACTACTTTACTCTGAAAAGTGTTCTGTCAATTAATACTAAAATTATCTGTTTCCTTTTTAAAAAAATACATCTAATGGACAGTGAATTATATATACACCAAGTATACAAATTCGATAAACCCCCAGTATTTTTCACTCAGCTCACAAAGTCAGCAAACATACTTGAAGTGGAACAAAAAAAAGATGTTCCAGATCTAATCTTGAAATCAACTACCCCACCTTAATTAAATTGGATTTGATTTTTAGGGAGCATTATCAGCTTTTCTTGTTAATAAAGAAATTATTATATGGACAATGGAAACTTACTGTGCAATGAGTTTTTTTTCTTTTTTCTTTTCTTCCAAAACCACACACCATATACCCAATTAAAGATGCTCACATCAGTGAGGAAAACAGTGTTTTTTTAGAAAAAGAGGGTTTTTTTAAAAACAACTACAGTTCAGTTTTCCCATCAGTGAGTTTATTTCAGCTATTCAGAAGAGAAGCTCCACAGTCTGCAACAAGACACACTAATCCTGCCCTTCTTTCAGAGGTCCGTAGTGAAAAAGGAAGTTTGGTAAACAGTTGCTATGAAGGAAAGTGATCCAGACAAGGCTTGTACAACAAAAGACATCCCTCACATCTAACAAACCCCATGATGCTCTCAACTGTTGTTGTCAGAAAATATCAGTTCAGAAAAGATACATCCTATTCAACAATAACAAAGGCCTGCTAAAGACTTCAGCAACAAATTAAACTCCACATACTGTTGGGGGTGAGGGAAAGAGGAAGAAAAAGAAAAAAAACACAAAAAACCACACAAAACCATGAACTAAAACCTAAAAGCTTACCTTAGTGCTTTCCTCAGTGTCTCTATACATGCTACTATGATTTTCGGGTTTTTGTTGTCCAGACCCTTTAGTAATTCTTCTTGTACTGCCTCCCCTTTCTCAATTTCTATATACATTAGACATATATCTAGACCCAGCTCTTTTGCTCTGGCTTTTGGTTGATTGAACACTTTATTTACAACTCCAGATGCTACTTCTCCTGTTGTCCTGAAAGATGAGAGTGTGTTACTTTTGGAACATTTAAGTGAATTAGGTGTTCTACAGCATTATTCACAGACAACAGCACGCACAACACCCAAATATGGATTAAAACTCAACAAGTGCTCATATAATAGGGACTAAGTTCTAAGTTAACTTCGAAGGTAATAACTTTTTGTAAGAGATTACTTCAGCCTCTAGTCTAATCAAAAGAACTCCTGCAGACTGAGTGCTAGTTAACATGTTCCTAACACTGGACTACACCAGACAGTGAATAGTAGACATTTTCTCAAAACTGTATTCATTAATATACATTAGTTAAGGTCCACAAATAAACGCCATTTCCTGCAATCGTATACATTACAGTTAACTAACATACAGCATTGGTGCATAATCCCACCACAGAATTTCACATCTATTTCAAAGCCTCCAATCAACTAAATCATTTTTACCACTTTTAAATCAAGGGTTTTGGAAGGTTAAGTTTTTTGAAAAACCTTTGGGTTTGTTTATTTTTTTTAAATAAGACTTTTAGTCATTTCATCAGGTCACAAAGTCAATGGACCAAAGCACTGATCTAGCCCGTTAGGTGTTTTTATTTCACCCTCAAAGTACAGGCTATTTCATGGGTTAGACAACAGTGAAATACTGAAAAACATCCTGTGAAGAAATTGGCAGGTATGAAGATTCATATGGGTCAAGTTGGATGCAACACCGTATAAACATAACTACATTTTATTTCATGGATTAATTACACAAATATCTCCCTGGAATGAAAGGCTCCCTGTACATATAGGCTATTCTAGTCAAACAAGAACAGGGATTTCAGTTCACAGCACCTACACCACCAAATTACTGATTCACTTCCTCTACCATTTCAGAAATCTTTACTACTGCCTTTAATAGTTTCTTTGAACATTGTAAGCAATGTCTTGCAAGTTAATATGCACACGGAGGCCATCTACAAGGAAAGCCTACCATTGGCAAATTCTCTAAATCAGAAAGCAAGTTCAGCTCTCAACAGTAAAGATCAGAATTGTTAGTGGCCACTGCACAATTTATCTGCAGCCTTTCTCAAAAAGGCACATTAAACAGTCATAGCAGCCTACATAGCAAGAAAAGACTACTTACTTCCCAGCTACATGAGCGTTTTCAACATAAGCGAGTGCTGCTTCCAGTCCTTTCAACTGAGCCACTGCATTGGAGTCTGTCACAAATTTCTTTATCAATCCAAGATACTTGGACCATTCAGGACTCTTTTCATCATCTATCTTCTGGAAGAGCTTAAGGGCTTCTTCATAACCATTTAATCTGGCTTTCCACAGCTGGAAACAGAAAACAGATGTTTAAATGTTGTGGTAGCGCACTCTTAACTCACCAATCTCGCACAGTTCTTCAATTGTAGTTGATAGCATGCTCAGTAAGCTGGCATGTGCAAGATTTCTCTTCAAGGACCATATGAATAACATGCAACAGGACAACACATTCATTCTTGTCCTGCCAAGAATGATCTGGATAGAGAGATGCCAGTCTTCCCCACTGCTCTTCATAAGCTATAACCACCACTGATGACTAGGTGGGAGCCCAACAATAGTTTCAGCTACAGATGAGTAATTTCTCCACATGAATGACTGCACTGATCTTTCAGTGCACAAGCTTACGCCATACAGATTATCATGCTACTAAATTCTGCTTAATAAATGTTATTCAGCCTCTAGCTTGGGTAGAACTGATACAGTTTCAGATCCGTTATACACATGCTGTGCAGCTGTCAGGATTACCTAACTATGGTATACTTAGAGTACCACCACAGAATCACCGCAGCAGGAGACATACAGCAAGCCAAACCCAAAGACAAGATTTCCTACCTTGTGTTCACATTTCTGGTCAATGGGCAGTTTCATCCACTCACTGTCGTCCCCCATTGTAATTCAGGTTCTCTCCTATAAGTACAGTAATTCCTGTGGAAACAGCGACAAGTTAGAACACAGAAAAATACATGCCAGGTGCTACCCACAACATACTTAAAAATAAAACAAACCAAAGATAATTCTGTAGCAAATCTACAACATAGCTAATGTGCAACCCAAGCTTGTAATTACATTTAGATACACACTAAGACTACACCACTAATTTGTTATCCCTACAAAGCTACCAGAGCCATTAAAGATTAGAGAGCAGTGCAGTTTGTAGTATTTCAGGCACTAGAAGTCTCATTCTGTGAAAGTTTTAGGAAGCCGAGAAGGCATGCAGAATATAACCTCATCTAAGCTTGAGGAAGAATGTACTATGGTTAAGGCACTAAAATGAAATGAGTACCCATCAACACTAGAAAACTGACTCTTACTGACACATGCTTTCAGCAACAGGTGCCATGAATCAGTGTCAAAAAATAATCTGGTACTAGTGTAAGGACAGCCATTTTAACAACTTTACAAACAGCACAATTTAAATGAACAGTACTGCGAGAGGAACAAAACCCATTTTTGCAAGCTGGCCACTTTATGCCCCAATTCTAATGTAGCCAGCATCAGTGACTGTGAACAAGAGATCAATTTCTTACCACACATAGGGCTCAAATCCTTACTCATTCAAGTTTCTAAGCGTTCCCCCCACCCCCGGCCTTCCTTTAGGGTACGAGAGATGACACCTCAGGCTCAATGCCCATTGCAGACATTGTACAACTAACCTGACTGCTCGGAGAATAACAAGAGAATATGCCTGATGCAGGGAGATCAGCAAAATGAAAACAGCAGCAGCAACAAAGGTTCCCAACATTATTTATACAAACAAACAAAATCAAACCAGACAAGGAGTAACACATTTCAGCACACCAGTTCAAATGCATAGACAATGATGAGCAAAATTCTAACTAGCCAGAGTATACAACAATTTATAACTAAAGGCATACAAATACACAATACTAGCAGAATATTCCTAATGCAAATTCAGCCTATGCCAGCAAAGCTGCATACTTTAACCTACAAAGTGTTTCACCTAATGCACAGAGGTTCTCCTCAGAAAATTAACTCCTGGAATTAGAAGCATAATTTAGCTGGTCTAAGTTAATACAATCAAGTTCTCCAAAGCCTTCTGCCAGCCACACAACACTAACATACAGATAACTCAATAGCAAAATTAAGCTAGCAACAATCCACAATAAAACCAATCTTTTTTCTTCCTTCCTGGATCAGTTAGGAGATACTAAAAAAACCACCCACCCACCCCCCTAATAATAATATTAATAACAACAACAACAAACAACCAAACAAAAACACAACTCCAAACCAACCAAACAAAAAAAACCCCAAACCCCCACCAGCCACCACCACCCACACCAAACTACACTAAGCTTACCTTAAATATTCATAAATTCTTATGGACATTAATACTGTTCTCAATACAATTGCATAAACCTACGAATTTGCCCAATGGCAATAAAACAAAAGTCAATGTCAGGACAGAAGTTGACTACATATATAAACAAGCATATCCAGGCATTATTATGGTTTGTCCTTCTCATTTCACAAACAGTGACATGGCTATTTTTTCTTGACATCGGCAGAGTTGCACAGTGGTACTGAGAAGTGTGCTTTTTAAGCAAAAAGAGGCAAAAAAAAAAATTTGTTGATAGGGCCAAAGATGAAAACTTTATTAACCCCTAGAACTATAAATGACTGAGAATGAAGGGACTACTCTGCTCATTATGTAAGAAATTATGTACACAGAAGTGAGGCTACCTACAACCCATTCTACTGAACCATTAATTCTGGCACAGCATCTTCTTAAATTTACAACTTCTTGGAGAAAAAAAAAAAAGCTCTGGGTTAAATACCAGTCACACCATTCCTGCAGGTCAGGAATTGACAAGAAAAAGATAATCTGACTTAAAAGTTACAATGAAAATAAAACTCAAGCTTTGAAATGCCATACCAAAACCAAACAATCGTAAGAGGTCAACAGGGCAAGTGAGTTACTATATCTTTTTGCATGGAAGCCCACCAGCCTTTTACAATGGATCCTGCTTTCATCTGTTTAAACTCTTCTGAAACTCTACTGCTTAATTTTTTCTGCCCAAACCTCTCACTTGTTCTCATATCCCCTTGTTCAGCCTACCGAACAAAACCAAACACACCCCCAAACAACAACAGCAAAAGCCACCCGCAGGCAAAAGCAAGACACTCACGGCAAACATGGAGGTGGGGGGTAAAACTACATCTAGCTCTATGATTGTGATGATTTATCTCCAAAAGCAAAAATGAGACTGCATTCACATGAAAAACTTTTCAAAAAGCTCACCTAGCAAAGGACACAGGAATGCCCTAGCGTGAACGCAGTTACAGCAGCAGGATTCCTTCTGTCATTCAAGTTAGTTCTGCAGCCAAGAGCCATCAGGAAAGACACAGCTTTGCCAGTATAAGCTGTGTATGCATTAGGAATACCTTTATCTTAACACAACAGTATAGAAATAACGGGGTACTTCCCCAGTGCAGATGCAGATGACCAAGAGATAACAGCAGTCTTTTCCCAAACTCACACATGCCTTTGCCAAGAATAAGCAGAACTTAAGAGGAAATTAGGTAGTTCTGAATCTTGCTCAGAAACTTGGAGGTAATTCAAGCCATCTACCTGTCTACATCATTTTGTTGAGGAAAGCATAAGGGATCAATACAAGGACAATATTTATTCACAAAGAAAACAGGAAAAGAAATAAAGCACTAACACACCTGCCAGCAGCAAAAACACCAGAATAAAGAGGTTTGGTACCTGTACTAAGACAAGCCCCCATCTACAGCCCATTCTTTTAGAAAACTGTCAACAGCATCACCTTCTTACTTCAACAATAAAAAAGAAACATTTATTTCTCTCCAGAAATCTGTTCCACTAAGGAAAATCTTACTGTAGTATAGTGACTACCTTACTACAACCCTGAAGTCATTTCAAACCCTGAAGTCAGTTTAAGTCCCTAAAGTCTGGAGCAACTCTATTAAAAAGGCTTGTCCATTGCAAGGCTAATACTGATCTACAAGTATTTTTACCCTTACAGTTCATTGCTACAAAGTGCGACCTCTTGTTTGTACAGTCTAGTGATGCATTATAGAATCTAGAAGAAAATTATCTAGGATTTACCTTCCCAACATTATGATGTACTGAACTTCGGGGGGGGGGGGGGGGACCACACAGGATGGGACAGACACAGGGAGGGGAGACAGATGACCATGAAACAGTGTGCATTTTCTTACCCATTTTTTTCAGTCTGGTTGAGTCAGTTCCCCTACTATTTTTAGTCATTAACATCTACAATGGTTACTTCAATTATAAAATGGGTTAAGTTGCCTTCTGTGCTGAATCTGGCATCTAAAAATAGTGATAAAATTGTACTTCCACAACTTACAAATCCCTTTAGAACAGACAGTTTATCAGAAAGTATTCCACGGTCACAGAGGGAAAGCTGCTTCTTAAACATCCCATCTTTGCAGCTTCACCACTGCTCACGCCTGTCCTAATGCCAAGATCTTGTACTGTCTACATCTTGCATTTACTAGAATAAAAGACCGTTGTTTCTCCCTTCAATTAAGTCACTGGGTTCTGTATGTTCACAGAATATCCCACATTTGACAAAAAGCTTTTTTTAAAAAAAGCTTCTTTGCAAAGACATGTAGACCTCCAGCCATTACTTCTCAACATCCAAATAGCAAGTAACCTCATTATACAATAATGCAGCTAAATTATGTTATTACTAGTGAATTTGCAGCAATGAAGTGTTTGACCTACATAGCTTTCTTGTTACCACAACTCAGAACAAACAGATTTAAGTCTTTCAGTAACAATATTCAATTTGGTAGAATCCAGAAAACAAGACCTCCAAAGTGACTGAACCACCAAAATAAGTTCTGTGAGAGAGGTTTGTTATTAACGTGGTCAATACAACATTCCCAAAAGCAAGTCAGCTGAGGAATCTGCACTGGAGATGAATAACAAATCCTCCCTGACAGTTCTTGGCAGAACAAGTTCTTATATTATGGAGTAGTGAGAAAATGAAGACCATCAAGGAAAGAATAGGATGCCTTCAAAGGGAGACCACGCAAAAGCAGCAAGAACATAAACTATTTACAAGGCAGCACAAATGCAAGAATTTCAAATGTAAAAGTGAGAATTCCCCACTGAGTATAAATAAGTTTAGGAAACAAATTTTTCAACACATTAGGAGATTAGGGGAAAGTGTCAATACGTGAAAGTTTGGATTAACCACGCACTGCTCTGAACAGCTCCTACTCAGCTTCTAAATAAACACTTTCTCTGCTACAGTTTTTGAGGGCTGAATAGCATCAACCTTACAGCATCAAGTACGGGGTACTGCTAAAGAAAATCCTTTCATTGTAAACATCCTGAAATGTGTTTTATTTTGAAGCACATATTTATCACCTATCACTACATTTTATTGCGAAGCTTCAGCTTCCAGACCCATTTTCTACAGAAAACATGCAATGGTAAACTAGGAAGCCATTTTACGCTAAACAAAACCAGATATTTATTGATACTGATTGTCCACTTCTCCATACTCACTTCCACTTATTGAACATCACCATTGCACAAGAATGGCATGAACCATTTTGGTTATTCTGAAAGCTTCTCAAAAACTTTACTCAAACGGCTAAGTTCTGAGAAAGCAAGACAGGCCTTTCTAAAGAAAAAAAACTGTTTGAAATGTTCCTATACAGTAGGGCACATACTTGGAGAGCATATTGCTGTATGTCACATTTCAGGTGAAGCTATACTTCTCAGTAGACAGTTCTCTGTCGGCACAGCCCACAGTCTTCCTAGCAGAAAGAATTTTTATTTGTTTAATGGCAGTTTTGGGTCATATCTACTCTTTGGCTCTGAAAAGATGAAGTTTCACTTTCTTAGAAGTGTAGCCCAGCAAGTTTTTGTTATTTGCCAGCTAAACCTTCTCATTAGATACAACATAAAGTAGCTCAGAAAAAATGTTGAAAAATTCAAGTAATCATAACATAGTTAGATTTTTATTTCACACAACACCTGGACACACTAAGTATTTTGAACAGCCCACAAATCTAAGAACTATAAACTAATCAGTCAGTGAAATAATGCAATTGCTTTAGTAAATTCTACATAATCAAAAGGAAAATTGAAGTCCAGCCAACAATCCTGAACTACAGATACCTGTAAAAGCAGCAAGAGTCAGAAGAATTTTCAGTCAGACTGCAAGTGTGCTTTCCAGCTTCAGTCCACATATCTTTTGATGACAGACAACAGAACGAGAGGTTAAAAAAAACCACGGAAGATTATTTGCTGCTTAGGCAATAAAAATTTCCTAAGATCTTAAAAGCTGGCATTTTCAATTAAAACATGAATTAGAAGTTGCAAGACACACAGACTCTTGATGCAAGGAAAGCAGGACCTCAGAATAACAAAAAAGAAATAGGAGAAATGCATGCTAAAAAAAGGAATTGTTTTGCAGGTTGTGGAATAGATGGCAGCTGAGAGATGCTACTGCTTCAGCAGCAATGAAATGGCATTCAAGAATAAACAGTATTAAATTCTCTCTTGTCTGCTCTAACTCATATGTCCTAACTCAGCTCAGTGACATCTTAATAGCACAAATGGCAAGTTATCGGTAAGGGAGATAGATACTTCATTTCTCTGGAAAAATATGTTTTAATACACGGTCTCTGAAAGTAACTGAGGCCATTCTTTTCCATGCACCTAAAAGTGGGAGACAATGCAAAATAAACTGACCTTTCGCTACAGCTAAGAGCAAAAGCGATTTCTTGCTGCATGGGTAAGCCTGGAGTGAAGCCAGACTTCCAGAACAGAGAGGGGCAAGAGGGAAAAGGGCAACCCACGGGCAAGTTTGCGCGCGCTGACATCGTTCTAAGGTGCGCGCTGACATCGTTCTAAGGTGCGCGCTGACATCGTTCTAAGGGTGGCCAGCTGGAGTGAAAGATGTCAGTGGGGCCATGCTTCTCAGCCGCAAACTCCCCCATCCCTCAAGGTGTTTACAAAGCTCAGCCGCGGAAAGGCTCATGTGATGGTCTTTAAAAGGACGGCCTGAACTGCTGAGGAAGGAAAGCTCCGGTGCAGACATCCCACCCCCGGACCGACCACTAGCTCCCTCCTCCTCCAAGGGAAGCACACCCTCCGCCACAGCAGCACGGCCCTACCCCCGCCATCCCCAGCCCCTTCCAGACGAGCACCCCTCCGCTTCTGTCCGCTGCGCCGCCCGCAGCCCCAGATGTCCCCTTCCTCCTCCTCCTCCTCCACCTCCCCCGCACGCCGCAGCCCGGAGAGCTTTCCCGTTCCGCGGCGGCACCGGCAGCGGTTATCCGACAGCAGGCCGCGGCCGGGGCAGCGGCGGAGCAGGCCGCCCGCCCGGCATTGTTTCTACGCCCCCGCCCCGAGGGCCGGGCCGGTCCCCGCCGCGCACCGCCGGACACTCACCCTGACGGGGCTCCGGGCCGGCTCCAGCGGGCGAGAGCGGGCGGGGAGCCGCGGGCGGGCCGGGCCGGGCCAAGCCCCTCCCCGCCGGCGGGCGGGGCTCGGGGCGCCGCGGCCGCACCTGGGCGGGGGAGCCGGCCCGCGTCGGGGCCAGACAAAGGCGGGCAGGGCAGGGCAGGGCAGCGCCCGGCTCCCGGGCCTCGCCGCTCTCCCCCCGCGGCAGCCCCGGGCGCATCGGGCCACCCCGCGCCGCCCACGCACACAGACACACGCCCGGCGCCGGCGGTGCGCAGGCGGCAGCGGGCGCTCCCCGGCCTTCCCGCAGGCTGCCGTGCCCGCCCTGCGGCTGGGCAGGGGCTACCGGACCGCGGCGGCCGGCGACCAGCTCGGCCCGGCAGGCCTGCTGCTCTCCTGAGTCATACGTACCCCTGAACGCCCACGGCGGCAGAGCAATTGCGGTGGTGACGGGGGTTGCTGCGGTCACCCTCGAGCACGGAGCAGACATGATCGCAGGCCACCGTCATCCAGTGATCCCTAACTGAGTAAGGGAGCAGTTCTGCAACCCAACGGGAGGAACAAGGCCTGCCGTAAAGAACGAGAAAGGCAGTACCTTCCAAGGGAGGTATGAATGAATGGCCTGGCACCCTACCATCATGGCATTTCACGTTCTGCTGCGAGATGTGTAATGACAGTGCTCCGGCGGAGCTGATTCATCAGCAGTCTCTCTAGCCCACTGCCTGACATTTTGAGATGCCTTTTCTACAGTGACAATAGCAATTGAAGAAGCTGGTATGGTGGAAACCGGGTGTCAGTAGCTTCCTCCCGAGAAGAGCATCAAGCCATATGATGCGAGGCTGCGTTTCTTCAGACATGTTTTTCACTAGCTGAAGAAAGAAGCCTCCTCTAGGCACTGCAGCACCAGCCACGCTCCCCACCAAAAAATCGTCCAAGTCACTTCTTCCACTATCTCAACCTCCCCCCTGCAACAGGGAGGCACAAACGCGCACAACTGCTTCTGCTTTTTAACATTCACAGCAACTGAGCTGTCATAGAGACAAGTCCAAACAATGCATAACTGCTCAGGTCAAGAAGACTCTTTATTCAAACAAGCCACAGCAACACTGCCCAGCGCAAGACAACGTTTAATTTAAATACAAGGGTACAAGGTTTTCCCATGTCACCCTTCAGAACTCCAACCCTACAAGATGAACCACTGGAACAGTCTACAACAAAGCAACAGCAGCAACGGGCTATTAGTCTTAAGACCATGTTGTCTTGAAACCAACCATTCTGTTACAAATAGCTTCAATGCCACCCTACTCTGGGCAGGGACTTCACAAACCATTTACATTAAACAGCTTACAAACAAATTAGCAATGCCAAGTTTATACATTTCTTTTAAAAACCAGAAAAGGACATCTGCTGGTACCATGGAACAGAGAAGAGATAGGAAGGGGAAAAGAAGGGAACTAGATCATCACTGACCATGACTTTGAAAACCCTAATTAGAAGGTTTACAAGTATTTACATCTCTCAAGGGTCCTTCAAGTCATACACCCTACACAACAAAATCTTCCAAATTAGATACTTAAGATTGAAAGAGTTATCTCTAGTCCACAAAACATTCAGAGCACTTTCTAATTGTACATACTGTTCAAGATATTCATAAGTGATCTATAAAAAGGGGCGAACAGAGGTGTTACAGTTTGCAGATGACACAATTAATCAGGGTAGCAAGAAAAAAAAAAGAAAAAAGGCTTGACTGAAAGAGCTTACAACATGCCAAGTGAATTTCAGCTGTAAATTTATCACCTAACACAGACAGCAGTGCACAAGAGAGAAACAACTTTTAACGTGACACTGGAAGTCCGGTTTTCTGAGCTGACTATTAAACAGGAACAAGACCTTTACTGTTTTAACAGACATCGGTACAAAAGCATCAGCTCCACCGTGGCAGACCAGGTTTTCAGAAGCACAGGCCCCAGTTACATAACTGGCCCATATCAGGGGAAGGACAAGAGCCACCATGGAAGTTAAGTCCCACCAAATACAAGTCATACACATACGAGAATCAGGAATCACGTTCCATTACCATGCATTCACTTTTTTTATATCAGAATATCAAATGAGAAGTCTTGCGTCAGTACAGTTTTAAAGCAGTCTGAGTAACCCTAATTTCCCATGCTTCTGCAACCCAAGTTTCATTTATTTTTGTGCAGGTGTCACATAAATAATTCTTTTCCATAGCAGGTCCCCTAGTTAACATTCCCAACTTTGTATTCTTGAGAATTACCTTCTGTACATCTGCAACAATTGGAATTTGTTAGGAACCAGTTTGTTGTACTTGAAGGCCATTTTTTGTTGATTCTGCTTTGATATATCGCTGTATTGACATTGCTTAAAAAGTTTACTGCTATTGCAACTCTTCAAGTGGGAAACAAAAAGAATTTAAAGAAAAACAAAAAAAAAGGAAGGTGCATCTGTGAATTTTAAATGGGGGAAAGCTACCAAAACAGCAAAGTTTAAAGAAAGGCCAAGCCTGAGGCAAGTAAGTCAAGCCAAATTCTAATTTTTGCACAATCAACCAACTGATCTCACGTTTGGACACCAAAGAGTCAAAACTGTAAGGCCAACTTGCACCCAATCATTCTTCTTTCTGACTTAACCCTATCACAAAGTTTTAATAACAGATTTTTATGAGTAGCCTTTTAGAACACATCAATATTTGAGAGTCTCAGTATTTGAAGTTATGCATCTTTACAGTTTCAAACTAATACAAGCGTTCATTGAAAGTCTATAGCAACACTCTCTCTGATACACGAGTAATAAATAAGGAAGGTCTCCCACAGCTGGTAGCCCAACATCCCAACAACTACTACTCGTCCCCTTCTCATCTGCAGAAGGCAACTTTAACAGCAATGCAGTTTAGCAGAAGTACGGGAAGGTCCAACACTAAACGCAAAATAGTAAATCAGCAAAAAAGGAAAACTGCAGAATAATTACATAGGGGATATACACCAAACATAAATCAGTTAGAAAATAGTAGCAGATTAGTTTATCTTTTTTGTTTTTTTTAGAATTTCATTTTTAGAACAGAGTCTAGGTCAGTTTAAGCTGCATCAAGGTTTCATTCCTCAGCCTCTGCTACACAAAACTTTGGGTCTCTCACTGATAGAGGTCCAAATTCCAGAGTCAAACCCTCTAAACACCAACCTAGAAGCTACTGTCTTAAGAAGAATCAGAAGACTCTGACTCAGAAACAGAATCAAATGAAATAAAAAGGTGGTGGTGGGGGGGAAACATGGGACGCACATTCCTGTCCAGACCCTCTTCCCATACACTAGAAAAGATTCAACAGGAATCACCTCCTGGTGAGGGACCCCGAAGAACCAAGACTAACACCTGCACCAAACAACAGAGCTGTAGAAATGGAGATGAGCTCATGCCTTTTGCTTTAAGGATCAGAATTACCTCAGGAAACGTTTTCCTCGGGTCGTTTTAGAGGGGAAACCAATTCTGCACGCAGTCTCCCGAAACGCAGGCTCGGCGACAGAAGATGCCAAGTCCGTATTTCCCTCGAGGGACGTTAGGAAGGGGCCGAGCCCAGCTCCCTCACCGGCACCCGGGCCCACGCTGCCGGCCGCCTCCCAGGCAAGGCCCCAGCAGCTCCCAACCGCGCCTAGGCCTATAGGGATGACACGAAGGAGGCGACCGCGGCGGAGCAGCCCGGACCACGGCTCTCTACAGGCCCCGATACCCCCCGCTCCGCGGCCGGCCCAAGCGAGCGGCGGCCCTTAAAGCCTCTACAAGGCAGCGTGGCACAGGCCGCAGCCTCCCACCGTTAGCGGTCGCGGCCCCCTCTCTCCTCCCGCAGCCACGGGAACGGCTGCAAGCGAAGCCCGCGGGCTCGGGTCGTTCCCGCGGAGGGATGTCAGCGCCGCTCGGGACCGTGCCTCCACCCAGTCCCCAGGTGAGACGGCAGAGGCTCAGGCCCAGCGGCGGAGGAAGGCCTACCCCACCCTCCTGCGGGCCCAGGGAGCCCCGGCAGGCGGGAAGAAGAACCAGGCACCCCACCAGGGAAAGGACAACGACAGCGAACTCTCACCTGGGCCCCGGCGGGTCGGGCGCGGCGAGTTGTCCGGCCGCTCCTCGGCGGGGTTTGAAATCACTAACACCGCCCGCACCTCCCAGTGTTCTCAGTGCCCATTGGCCGCCGCCGGCCCCACCCATGCCCGCACCCGCACGTTTTATTGGTCCGTTTGAATCCAGTCAGCGGCGACGCGTGCTCCCCGCTCTCCTGAGGCGGCCGGGATGTACCGGGGAAGGAGGCCGCTCCGCCCGCCCCGCGGCAGCCGCTGTGGCCCCGGTGAGGGCGTTGGGCGGCTGCGGCCCGAGCAGAGCCTGGCGCCGGTACCGCTGGCGGCATGAGGCAGCCGTGCCGGGGCCGCTGAACCCGTCACCTTTCGCGTAAAGGGCTAAAGGAGCTCCGAGGTGGCTGGGGGGAGCGTCCCCTCGTAGGGGAACGGGCTTTTCTTTAGTCTTTCCTGCGATTAGTGGGTTTGTGAGCAGGAACCGCGTTATGGGAGTACAGTGGTTTTCCCTCCTTTGTTTTTTTCGCTTCGGCTGAAGCAAGCGAAGAAAAAATTCTTAGGGGTAATCAGGAGGGAAGGGCTAGGAAAGTGCCATCAGCGTGACCACGATTATCTTACAATGCCATCTCTCCCCACCACTCTGCATGAGCATCATCTGTTTTTTTAAAAAGCGAGGTGGTTGTATTTTTGCGTGACCTCAGTGAAATCATGTCTGCACTGTACTTTGTGAAATGAGCAGGAATAAAGCTGAAGTGTTTTAAATGGTTTTGGTACTCCTTTCATCAGAAAAAGGGACAGAACATGGTATGAGATTAGCACCAGTGCTGCAGCGTCAGTTATTAGTGAATGTTTCATTCATTATTCAGCCTTCTACACCATTTAAACTCTCAGTTATAATGAAAAAAAAATATGCAACAGAATCTTGAATAAAACCCCTTACAGATAGAAAAGCAGCTCTTTTTCAGAGCTTTGTTTTCCACTGGGCAGAGGCTTGACACCACTACTGTCCTAATACTTTCCAAAAAGAGGAACATCTTCTGCTGTTGCCATGTTGAAATGGTAACAAAAGGAAAAAAAACAAGGTGGAGGCAGGGTGAAAGGTATTCTATGTGCACAGAAATTTGCAAAAGTATGTGAGTGTGGATATTTGGCCCTTGATTCAAAGCCGCAGTGGCAGAAGAAGTGTGTGTTGCAATCAGATTATCAAAAGAACCCTGATCCGTTCCTACCTTCTTGCTCCACTCAAATGAAGTGAAGTTGAGGTTCTGTGCAAACAGGTCTGGGAGCTCCTCTTTCAAAGGAGAGTCCAAATAACATGCATGATTCACAACCAAAAGCCAGGCAGAGTGGTTAAGAAAAGCTAAATTTATATTAAATTATCATCAACCCCTAAAATACTGAACACAGTGGTTAAATAACTCCAGAAAGTCCAATGTCTCCAGTGAGTAACGTTAAAACCATTACACAGGAACACACGGAAATCACTGACGTTAGCTTGGGACAGACAGGAGAGAGGTTTGCTTTTTACAGAGTAAATCAGTGCTGAGGAGATCATCCTCCAGTGGCCTTTCTACATTCTTAACATCCTAAGTGCAACGAGGGTCTTCTCTTCCCCAGACCGGGGAACCATGATGCACCCCCTAGGCAGCATCTCACTGGGGCTGTCTCTAGGAAAAAGAAACTAATTTCTGCCCACCTCAGCGGCAGAGGAGAGCCTGCGGGAGATTTTGTTGCTCCTTTTCACCACAATCATTGGAGGAAAGGAGCAGAGGGCAGTTCTGAATGGTTTTTAGGCTGGAGTGTGCAGGGTCCCCTCCTAAGAAGCAGCAGAGAATATTTATCAAGGTGGAGATCACAAGCACCATGAGTTGTTGAAAAGACTGACTGGGTTTTCCTTTCCATTCCGCACTTGCGACTCGGACAGCGATTATTTTCACAGGCTGACTGAACCTCAAGTGACAGGTCTGGGCAGATATTTCCCTTCACCCCTGTCCCACCTCAGGATTTTGGTGCACACTCACATAAGCTATTGGGGAAAAAAACCCACAAAACAAAAACCAAAACCCAAAGAAACCCTGCTCTCCTAGAAGTCAGAGCCTTCCTCCCCCACCCACCCACTCACTCCCAGCTCTGATGCCCCTGCCTCTATGCGTGGTTTCTGTTCAAATCAATTCTTCTGCCTGTGCTTGAGCCCTCTGGTGTTGTCCCTCCATGAGGCAGCTTAGACAGGCAAGGTCCATGTCAGTGATACGCACTCCTTTCTCAGTTCCCAGTCAAGTCCACGCCTCAATCCAAAAGTGCCTCTGCCCAACAAAAACAACACTTCCAGGCTGGAGTCAATCAAATAAATAATTAAATAAAAATCTAATTTAAAAAAAAATATCCCTCTGAGAGTAGGGAAGAGTCCCACATTAACACAGGGAAATTTCCAAGTCTTAGCTCCAGTTCATTTTCCACAGGAATATACACCAGTCAGCCCAATGGTGCAGTTACGGACAGAGTTTCAAGCCACCTAGCCAGGTCAAAACTGCAATCTTCCCCTTTCTGCAAAGCTATCTCTGCTGTAAAAAGTACAGTCAACCCACTGGCATCTGTCATGTTTTTCAGGGGTAGCAGGTCTGTTGGTACATGAATAAGGTTAGAGTAGAGTAGGATTGATTTTCCTTTTTTTTTTTACCAGCCGGAAAAACACCGCATGGAAGATGCGCCCTCCCCACCCCTCTAAGCCATACCCCTAATGTATGCTTTGCTCTCTTTACACCACAGGTGGGAATGTACTTGACCTCTTCCCAGGAGATAAAGGGGTTACAGAGTTTGCCGTGAGAAATTCTTCACTGGCAAGTTCTGCTTCCAAGTATCCAGCTTAACACTTCATTACCATGATAGTATCCATATGACTTGAGGGGTTAATATAAATCTCATTTTTGAAGAAGCATCAAGAGACACTTTCTCTATCTTTTTTCCCTCTGAACAAACGGACGACAAGACAAGTCAAGAGAATGTGAAAATGCGGCAATAGTCCTTGGGAGCATGCAAGCCCCAGCTCCAGATGCTGCTGGGGTGTAACTGCAAGGGTAGGATTACATCCCCTAGAGGATAAAGGCCTTGGAGGCCAGAGAACAACTGAAGCTCATGTAGCTGATGGGGAAAATGACTTTGCAAGGAGAGCTGTTTAGTGGTAACAGAGGAGCTTAAAGTGCAATTCTATCTGATAAACAACTATTTAAAATGGCCCTTACAGCTCCCGGATTATTGTCTCCTATTCTAGGTCAAATAGGCTCAGCCTAGTAATAAAGCAGTTCCTAACTGTCAGCACTGAGCACTCCCCTGGGCAAGACTCGACCTAGGAATTCTCTCTTTTCCCTCATTATGGTAATCAAAGGTCCTAAATGCCAAGAGAATTGGGACCTTGCAGAATTGGGACTAGTGGAGACTTAGCAAATTCTCTTTTTCTCTTTTTATATATCAGTTACGCAAAGACAAGAGTAGAATTTAGGTCTTGCTGAGATCCATTTCCTCCCATTAGCTCTGTAGAGCTAAGAACAATACCAATCTCTTCTTTCCTCAAGTTCAGCACTCTGACTCCAGTACCCACAGGGAGCGGTTCTGAAAGGGCCATTTGCTGACTCTTGTTTTTCCAGAGTAGAAACATGTTTTAACAGGAAATGGGAGAACAGGAGCGGTGTCCACTGCCAGCAACAGACACAGTGCTCCAATCTGAGCATTCTTTAAAAGTTTTTACTAGCAGATGGGAAAGTAAGCAGTGATGGCCTTGTGAAGCAAGTCACAGCAACTGTGGTTAGCCTCTTTATGCCCTTAAAAGGCGACCTGATGCTGTATCAGTGTCCCCTTGAGCCCCAAAGTACACCCCATCTATTCCAAGACCTCTCTCAAGTCAGAGACCCCTCAACACAAAGCCTCAAAGAGTGCTGCTAGTGCTGGAATGACTAGGGGAACTTCTGTGACCAGGACAGGAGCTAGCAATGAGGCAGCTCTGCTCTCTTCATGGGCATTGACCGTGAGCTGGACGGCACAGGACTTGCAGGTTGCCAGAGAACACAGAATCTGAACCAGATTCAGGCCAGAGGAGTCACTGCAAAAGTTAACGTCGCAGCTTCCAGGAAAAGGGAACATATAAATAAACCACAGACAGTGAAAATGAGCCAAAAGGGTCTCCGGGTTCCAACCCGCCCATCCTCCCTCTCCAACCACAACAGCACAGCTGCCCAAACTCCTTGCTGAAAGGCAGTCACAGTCTCTGGGCCCCTCACAGGAGAGGCCGGTCTCTGTGCCCTTCCTTGCCTAGCAGGCAGAGTCCTGTCTTTTGTGCAGAGCAGAGGCTAGGGAGGGTACGAGCATTTCCAAAGTCGCATGTACTTTAGACCTCGCTCTCCGTGGAGGGCTTGCGTTGGTGTTTCCAGCCTGTGTCTGGGAGCGAGCCACGTCGCTCAGGAGTGGCTGCTGCTGTGTTAACACTGCTGCATTCAGACTGTTCTTCTTGTAGCAGCTGCTCAGTTTCGGTGTCATCCAGTGAACCAGAACTAGCCTGGATAGAGACCGTGTCTGTCTTCATGCAGACATGGTCCCGGAGGATCCCTCCTCGGGAGCTCCGAATCTGCTTAAGGTCATCCCACTCGGACTCATCACTGGATAAAAGGCATATCCCCTCCACAATCTTGATCTTCTCCTTGGTGTAGCTGTGGTCAGGACCAGTCTAGGGAGCAGACAGGTGAATGAAAAAAAACCAAAACATATATGGAAAAATATGGCAAAGAGCAAAGCAGACTGGAATGTAGACAGTGAAGCAGACAAAAGGCTGGGCCTCCACGTCAACAGCCACTAGCTTTGACTGTCACAATGGCAGAACCCCTTCAGTTCTCCACTACCCCCAGACGAATCCTCCCTGCAAGAGCTCTCATTCCAAACTCCAGGAGCCTTCAAATCATGGAAGGCAAGTGAGGATGAGCTGGCTCTTCTAATTTAACTATACATGTTCCCTGACAGCAGGGAGTAAGACCAACACTGAGCCTAAAAAGGAAGAAAAAAAACCAACCAAAACAAACCAAAATGGGAAGCAGGAACAGCCAGAATACTTCATGGTAAAAGTAGGCAGGGAATTGATTCTAGGTCTGCAATATCTTTATATCTGACTCACTCTAGATTCAATTCTCAGGAAAGCACAGCTGGAATACCACTGTTGAGTCCAAGTCTCACAGTGACACAGGAGAAGATTATAGGGAAACAATGGAAATGATCAGAGGCTAAAAGGGACTACGCTGAGACTAAAGTAGTGAAATCTCTCTAACTTGGCTCATTGACAAATAAGAAGCATTAGAACATCTGATCTATCCCTAAGGAGAAAGTGACGGGGGTGGGGAAATATACATCTGGGTATATCTAGGAGCAGCAGAATTAAGACTCCCAGATAAATAATCTTGGCTTATCCTTAGTAGATATGGCTAAAATGGCAGGAAAGTTTGGGAAATCTATTGGATAGTACCTTTGAAAAACAAAACCAGGGAAAACTCTCCTCTGTGTAAGTCTTGCTGTGATCCCTGCTAGAGGAACTAAGTGATCTAACAGATTATCAAAAAAAGTCCTACAGAAATTACCTTTTTCAAATCTCACAGACTGAGTATGAGTAGCCAAAGCCAAGACCAAAGGATCTGCCATAGAAAATTACCTATACTTTCTTGACAGACAGTAGAGCTGGTTTAAGGACATAGAAGCAGGGGAAAAAAACAAGAAAGAGCAATTAGTATGGGACAGTGCTTGAGCCACACAACAGAGCTTGAGTGAGGGAGGCAGGATCAAACACAGAGCAGTGATACCTGACGTGAGGATGTGGACGGAAATCAGAAGAGGGAGGATGAGAAGCTATCTGAGTGATAAGAAAGCTTCTGAGGAGAAAACAGAGGAGAAACTAAGTGCTGCAAGAGATCATATTAAACCCTCTCCATCCTGTGACGCACAGGGCAGACCTCTGCAGGCCTTTAAAATGCTCCATTTAATAGGGGTTCCAGTTCTTTCCCTATCCCACCCATTCCAGGCAGTGCACAGCGAGGGGCCACATTCTTGTTACCAAACCCCTTCTGGCTGCCTAGTTCCCTTGGTGACTGTCCGAAGCAACCATGGTGCAACAGTCACTAAAGAGAACTGTGTCCAGGGATGACAACTCCCTTTGACTCCTGTACTTTGAGAGCCAGCACCCAATGCAAATGAAATGCAAGACACTGTGGGAGTGGGGAAGAAGTAGAGAGCTAAAGACAGGTCTAATTCACTACAGCTCACTGGGGAAGAAGTGCTGCTGGTTGATCTCTATAGGAGTCTGAGCAATTCACTGAAGCTGTCCTCCTATGTCCTAGAAGTAAATGCTGACAAGTTGCAACATTTTCACATACTAGGGCCTGTAATACTCAACAGCAGCTTGAGCTGGGCTCCCATGTCCTTAGTAGCAGCTCTTACCTCTTTCTTATAGCATAACTGGTTGTACATGGTTGGTTTGGGAATCGCTTCAATCTTCACCTCCTGGGTAGATGTCCGATATGAGGGATTACTGTAGGTTAGGTTCCCCAAGCCAGGGTCCGTGAACTTGGATTTATTATGCCTAGAGGGAGAGAGCTGTCAGAAAAGACACAGGGGCCTACTGCCAGGATCCAAAGTTCCTGAGTGCTCAGTGAGTGGAAAGCTCCAGCAATCTTTACTGTCCCTCAAAGACAGAGAATGCTGGCTTCACCTGGCTCTTCAAGCTACCAGTACCTTCACTGGCTACCAGTACAGCAAGGCACTGCCATGTAACCACAACAGCTACACTGGCTGTTAACTGGTGAAGCTACCTGGCGAAAGCACATGAGCTCACACACGTACTGAGTTACGTATTATCTCACATCCCTGTCTGTAAGTCATAAGCTCTCTGCAGAAAATTTAGCCAATAAGGCTTCAAATAAGAGAGTTGCATGCCCAACACTTCAAAGGCACAGGACTCAAACCTTGCAAATAAAATCATCAAACACTGCTTCCAATGGAGAACAAAGGGATTGTAAATGAAAATAAAGGAAGATGAAGTGCTTTCAGGAGCTTTCGTCTCCTACAACCCTAGATTTTACTATTGGCCGGGGGGGGGAGAAAGATCACTTACCTGTATATAATTAAAGCAGCAATAAGCAGCAAAATAAACAAGATGCTGAGAAGACCTCCAATGATGTAGCTGACATGTAGTCCTTCCCCTGAAAGTGAATAGCAAGGGTATTTTATGCACTCTTAACTTCCACTGGATAATACTGACCTCGGTGTAATGTCTAATACAGAGATTTTACACCATACAGAAGTCCATGAAGTAAAATGTCAGCACACTAAGGTTTAGCAGAAGGTTTAGTTTGGCTTCATATGAAACCAAACATATGATAACCCTCCCTCCCACCCAGGCTCCAGCAAACCAAGAAGTATCAAGATCTTTGTAATGGGATTGGATGAGTTAGACCCCCCCTTGCTGACAGGTTACTCCTACAGTGCGAAACAATTACCCTAGTCAACCATCCTCAAGTAAACACAAAGGGGACAGTGAAGAAGAGTGTCATCAATGGGAGGAGCCCAACGGATGAGGTATGGGATGAAAGGAAACAGAACTATTCTTCAGACCAATGTGTTATTTGGAGAAGTCCCCATATAGGTTAATGAATGTGTATGACTGATGTTCATCCTTAGACACACTTTGCTCTGATCAGAGGGCATTTTAGTAAATCAAGTCTGAGTTTCAGAAATTTGAGTTTCAAACACGAGGGACTGGAATGCCCTGGGCACATCTGGAAGAACAACCACGGTGGAGAGGCATTAAAGAAAAAGAACTCACCCATGGTTGCCAACACTGCCTCGTTGGCATGGGTACACAAGCCTCGCCTAGCATCTTTGTCAGAGCAGCTGAATGACAGAAGGACAGTTAGTTACTGAAAGTAGTATCAACAGCATCAAAGGTATCAAAAGACAGGATGGCCCAGGCTAGCACTGATATCCCTCCCATCTCCAGTTCAACAACAGGAGCCTTCCTTTCTCTTCTTCAGTACCCTTCTGTATCCAGAGAAGAGTGGACCATATACATGCAGGGGTGTGTGCATGTATGTATCAATTACAGGTCTGCACAATCTTTCATCCAGGTCATTCTAGATTTGCCCCTCAGGTACATAGGTGCATACACATATCTCTCTATGAGAACACAAATTTCATCATCAGTGCTGAAGCAAAAATCAGAACATCCTAGAGTCTGCACAAAGATCTTTCTGTCCAATACATCATACTCAACAAAGTGGAAGTTTTGCCTTGCAGATAACCCAGCCAGATATTATAGAACATACTTTTTTGCTGGGCAGTAGGAATAGCAGGCTGTAAGGAATTAGCAGAAAAAAGTCTCTTAACTACCTGCAGTGTAACTTACATCTTAGAGCTGCAAAGGTTCTGTTCTGCCCCAAACCAGCTATCCCCTTACGGCCAGGGCAGAACTACTTCCTTGGATGTCTGGGTCAGGTCTGAGATGTCTCAGTGAATTAAAGCAACAGACTCCCCTCTCCTCCTCTCAGAAATAAGTTCTCAAAATCAGGAGTTCAAAAATCAATCAAATTAATGACAGGGTCTCGAGGATTTTAACACTTCAGCACAGTCAGCCTAGACACGTTTCAATAGAACAGACAGAAAGATCTCTGCATCCCTCTCTTGCTAGCTCAACAGTGTTCTGCGTTCTTTGTCAAAATGGTTTTCCCCACTGTGAACATGAAGTCTGGAGCTGGAATAGCCTCTTTTGGCTAAGGAGAGGTACATTTGGATGATGACAACCAAAGGGGGGGTTGCACGTTGCACCTTGCACAAGCTGTGACTTTCACACCCCAACTCCAAGAGAACAAGAGCACTTACTTTCCTTCCACTGCTTCCAGAGATGTGAGAGGCTTGGTTGTCGAGGTACCTACTCTGCCAGGTGGTGTCTGACTTCTCTCACTTATACTGGTGGGTTCAGGACCAGGGGGCACCACACCAGGAACTAGAACAACAGAGAAAAATAAGTAGAACCCCAACTTTGTGGGACAGGTGAACAAGTCTGGTAAGCTGTAGAGAGTTTCTAAAATGGCCTATACAAGCAGCTTTCCCATCTCAAACCCACGCTGTCAGCAGAAAGGGCAGAAGAAGGCTCTATTGCTCACAACCACCTTTCTTCCAGTATACAACTCTGCATAAGTGTTTATACACTGCAGAGTTCTGGTTGCCACTGCCACTGCATAAGTAGTGGCAGTGGCTCACTTATGGATGCTACTACCCAAGTGACACCCAGTAAACTCACTAGTAGAACAGGGCCGCCCATCTGGTTCATCTGGACACGCGCAGACAAAGTCAGAAGCCCTGGCAAAGCAGAGGTGAGTGCAGCCTCCATTGTTCACTCCACAAGCATTAGTACCTGGAAGGAACAAGCAGTTTTCTAAGTATGTTGCAGATGACCAGGTAGGAGCTCAGATCAACGTTTTTTCCTGCTCAGGCAGAGATACTTCCTAGAAATCCAGCAAGTTACTATGCTCTGGCACATGCCCTTCATCTGACTGCTAAAAAAGTGATGACAATAGCCAGACACTGGTAGGATTAGGGCAGTCTTGAAAGGAAGGCACTGGAAATGATTAGACAGGAACCCAGTCAACACAGCTGCACAGATTAAAAACCAAAAAGCTCACATTCCTCTGTTTTATCACAACATCAGATGAACAACACAGAAAATGACATCTGCTGATCAAAGCTGTAACAGAACACCGTTAAGATGTACTTGACTGAAATGTCACAGGCAGACAAGGAATGTGCCCAGGGAATATGAATTAACAGATTGAGTATAAGAAAGGATGCAACCTCGCTTGACATCTACAGTAGCACAGTGGTTCCAGAGTTTTTTCTGTCTACAATTAGCACTTCCCTGAATCAAGGTCTTCCTATTTACCTGTCTGTCTCTGAGGGGAAACCACAATGATATCCATCAGTCCCTCAACATTGGCTAGGACTGTCTCTTTGTTCCGCCCAGAGTATTTGTCTACTCTCTGGATAGATTTGGTTTGCCAGTCAGTCCAGTATATCCACCTGTCCTGCTGCTCAGGGAGACAGCAAAGAAAAAACACAGCCATTAGCATGTTTAGCCACATAGACACAGGATACCCACAAAAAACACATCCCAGTGACAGAAGGCCCCAGACAAAGGCCTTTTCAACCCCCTACCCGGTTACCATAAGGAAAATGACTGTCTACACCCCACAGTTCAAACAAACTTCCTTTGTTAGCCGCACAGAAGAGTTAAGTATTGTCTCCTCAGCCATCTTAGCTTCCTCAGACTGTAGCACTTCCCTGTCCCCAAGCTCCACTGTCCAAACTCATCAACACACCAAGGAGAATGGTGGCAGCAGGAAAATCTTCTTACCTGTGTCAGAGCAAAGGGATGTGACACCTGGCTGACCAACACTTGCCGTAGCTTCCCATTGAGATCACAACTCTCTATGCGATCAAGATGCGCATCCACCCAGTAAATCCTGGAGGAACAGGGAAAGACGTGAGCTTCCAGCTATACAATCCCTCTTGATTTGCTAGTCATTCACTAGCCAAGATGGTTCAGAAAAAAAACAAACCACCACAAAAAACCAAACCCTCAATGCTACTCCAATAAACCAAGCTAAGGTGGCTAAAAAAATTCCTTACATCCCTTAACCCTATGAAAGTATAAGAAAATCTTTCACTGACCTCCTGGTGTCATAATCCAAAGTCAGTCCATTAGGCCATCCTAGGTCAGTGTTAATCAGGATTTTACGTTCAGAGCCATCCAAGTTTGCCCGTTCAATTTTAGCAATGTGACCCCAATCTGTCCAGAAGAGGTACCTGAACAGATAAGAGACAAGTATAAGAAGAAAAAAACACATTTCATTTAGCCTAATGGGAGCTTCAGTTATGAATTAAACTGCCAGACTCTTCAGGTTCAAAAAAGATCACGTGGTCTGTAACCTGCTTCTCCCAGCTATCTGCCCAACCTTCAAATTCACTGTCTGCATGATTACATCTGTCACTCAGAGTCAGCCCCTTGCTGGTACCTGCAGATTCACACGGCACATCTCTTCTTCCTCCCACAACCTCCTCTTCCAATCTGCCTCTGCAGAGCCCTTCTCCCTGCCCCACCAATACCCTATACCTACCCCTTCTTGGGAAAGACAGCAATGGCTCGGGGCTCATCCAGGCTGTTATTGATCAGCACTTTCCTGGAACTTCCATCCAGTCTAGCTACTTCTATGGTATTGCGTCCTGTGTCTGTCCAGTAGAGGTTCCTGGCAACCCAGTCCACTGCCAGGCCATCTGTAGTCTTCAGACCCTGACCAATAACAGTTTCCATGTTGCTGCCATTCAGATCAGACCGCCTGGATGGAAATCAATGACAAAAGGCAGTGAGGAACAGGTAGCTCCCAGAGAGCCTTCACACCTCCATGTGTGATCCCTATCAACCACAGGGCAACTTCATACTGCTACCTCTCTAATACCTTCTTCCCCACAGTCTCCAGCAATCTGAACACACCTTCAGCATTTAGTTCAGCGATACATATGATACTGTGTACCAAAGACAAGGTGTACATAGTGGTGTAGCGCCCGCATCTCAGTCTCCCCAAGTTATAGGCACACTCAACAGCTCACTGTGGCACAACCAGCACAAGTAGCTGGGTGATCTGGGCACTGGCCAACCAGATGACTGGCACCCACCTGATGACATCAAGAAATACATCTGTGTAGTAAATCTTGCCATCCACACTATCATAGTCCAGAGAAATGACATTGTTCAGCTCGGGGACAGGTATGTGCACATCTGTGTGGTCACTGGTGTCCAATGAGATACGACGGATAGAAGCACGGCTAGAGAAAAGTAGGTACGTCTCCGGAGAAGAGTCACACGTCTGCTCATCTCTCTTCAGCTGGATGCCAGTGGGGCAGGCACAGGAGAAGCCAGTGGGGTGAGGCAAGCAAAGGTGGGAGCAGCCACCATTACGAACTCCACATTTATTGAAGCCTTTAGAAATAGGGAAAGCGTAGTTTAAGGATCAGTGTGGTCCCACAAACCAAAGCTTTATTTTAAAGGCTACATACGTGCACAACTTGCTAGCAGCTGAGTTCGTCCTTACCATCCTAGCCTTGCTGGGAATCTACAGCCCTTTATACAGACACTGGCTCCCTCCCCTCCAAGATTCGTGGTGGGTATGGGCATGGTTGGGCAAGGAGAACAGGAAGGCACAGAAGAAGCGGGAGCATTAGAAGCAAAATCGTGCATTCCTTGCTAATCATAGTTTTCCCATGGAAAAAGGAACAGCCAAATGCTGATAGATTCACACAACTGCAGTTTAGCTTTATTATTGCTGCAAATGGTAATGCTGACAGAAAGATCCAACCCTGTGGGGAAGCAGCGTGACAATGTACCAGAGGCCAGGCTGACAAAGAAGCTTCTGTTTCGACTTAGCTGCACACAGTGGCAAGTAAACAAAGGCATCAGAGAAGGCTGCTGAAAGTGCGTGACATATTAGGGTCATATCTTTTTTTTTTACATTTAAAAAAATGCAGCATACATTTACTAGGAGGGGATAAGGCCAGAAGACAGGAGCAGGGAGTGGGAAGAAGACAATGGGGATATGACGGCTAGAGTTTGGGTTAGCTTTAAGTTACATTGTAAAGTTATACTGTCAAGAGTGATGTTCTGCTGTTAGTAGCCACAGGAGAAGCAGCACAGACTTTTCTGTAGAAGTACGTATTGGGGAAATTCCACTAAAATGAAGCCACAGCACAAAGCAACAACTCCCACTGAAGAGCAAGGAGGCAAGATGGGGTCATATAGGATCCCCAAAGAGTAACATAAGGAATCTGACTCTCGCACAAAATAACTGGAGAGCATGATATATTAAGAGCAACTAAAGAAGCAGAGATTTTGTAAAGCAAAGTGGCATACAGGAAGATGAAGCCTGCAATGGTTGGGAAAAAAATTACTAGAACTTGAAATAAGGTTTCAGCAACTAGCTTAAGAGGAATTAGTGCCTTTTGGAGTTAAAAAAGGGAAACTGTCCAATGCCAGCAGACTCTGGTGAAGCCTAATAGGGCATGACTCATTCAGTCTTCCTAAGAAAATGGCTCTGCTGTGTGTGAAAATGAGGTTGTCAGTGCAATCCAGTGAAGGAAAAGGGATAAAGGGGGTCAAAAGGCATGTAGTAATAAACAAACACCAGACCTATGGAGCTGGGTAAACAGGGAGAAGTGCAACAATAGTTAAAGAAGAGGGAAGAAGAAAAGCTGATTTTTGAGAAGTTACTCTACCACTCATGGTTTACACCAAAGGACTCTTTTCAGTGACAGCTCCAATGGCTCCCCTAGTCACCACAGACACCCACTGATTTGCGAGCAGCCTAGCAACTCACCCAGGGGCCGTGCCCTATCAACAGCTTGAATGTCCATGAGGCCAGGCAGGTTCGCCCTCACTAAGATGACATTGGCACCAGTGTCCTTGTCAGCCCTGTGAATGCTGCGAGTTTGCCAGTCAGTCCAGTAGATGTAAGAGTCCAGCAAAGTAAGGCCATAGGGATGTTGCACTGGAGACAGCAGGGTGCGGCGGTTAGCACCATTGAGATCTGCAGCCTCAATCCGCTAAAGAAAGAAGTAAACATCAGCCCCATACTCAAAACACTGATCCTCTTGCTAGCAATTACTACATCAAGTGGGAAACAGAGCATGAGCAAGTGATGTTACTCAAGTCCATGCTCCCCATAGCCCATTCTCTCAGAAAAGCTTATGTTCCCCTTGCTGTTTCAAACAGCTTGCTCAAAAGTTTCAAAACAGCCTCCAGGCTACCAATGGCAAACAATGCTGAAAAACAGAATCGGACCTCAGTGTGTGCATCAGCCCAGAGCAGCTGGGACCCAGCTTTATCCACTGCCAGTCCGTTAGGCCAGCCCAAGTTGTTGCTGATCAACACCGCACGTCCAGAGCCATCCATTCCAGAGCGTTCCAGCTTGGCATTCTCACCCCAGTCCGTCCAGTACATATACCTGGGGAAAAGCCAGCAAGTGTTACAGAAACAGAGGTCAGAAGTCCTGTTCTATCCCCTAGACAGCCTCTTGACAGCACTAACCCCATCTCATGGTATAAAGCTATTGCCCGAGGGCTGTCCAGGTTCTGCCAGACCAAGACTTTCCTCATGGAGCCATCAAGGTTGCCCACTTCAATGCGGTTTGTTCCTGTATCTGTCCAATATATCTTCCTGCCAATAGCATCCACAGCCAGCCCATCTGTAGTCAGCAGACCTGAGAAAACAGAAAGGTCACTGGTCATCCTCCCAGCTTAGTCAGGAGCTTCCGGTATTCTCCTTCTGCACCTCATCAGGCAGTTGCTTTAGGCTTTGCTTGCCCTTCCACCGAAAATTTGAAGATTATTCTACCAGGTTATCAGATAATCTCTCTTCAAGCTGCATGGAGGTGAGAGGCTCCTAGGCCAAAAATCTCTCTTACCTGTAGTGATGATGTCCTCAAATTGTGAGCCATCAAGGGCAGCCCGGCTGATTTTCCGCAGTGTGCTGTCTGACCAGTAAACCTTTCCTGGGTGGAAGAAGAAAGAGAAACTTAAAAAAAGCCCACAACAAAACCAAACCAAAACAAACTCCAACAACCGAACAGCAAAATCTTTAAAAAACAGATCCAGGTCTCTGACTACTAGCTACACCATTCAAAACAGATCTGACTGCACAGGAATAACAGCAGCACAAGACTATTAAGCTAGAGTGATAAAACAGTACAAATTACCTCGTTCCAATCCTCCCCAAAATATGTAGGAGCACTGGCACTCTGATCTTTACACAAGGCCAGAGAACACATAATACCTTATCAGCTAGTAGTACAGAGTCCCACATCCGATTTCTCAAAATGTCCCAGAAGGCAGTAATCAAATCATCTACCTTACTGTACAACAGTGGGTTTACATCCAGCACAGCATCAGATGTTTAGTATACAGGAACAGGCAGAGTCTCAGCTTTACTGTTGTGAAAGGCTTTGGCAGGAGGAAAGCTTTCTTAAATCAAAAATGCACAGGAACCTCACTCAATATAACAGGCAGCTTTTTCCACAGAGTGGGGGTTCTGTGTTTTCCTATAAGGACATTCCTTTCCTGACTGCAATGGAGTATTTGCAGCATGTACTAGAAAAAAAAATCCAAACCACTACCCAAATTCACAGCCTACAGTAAGATCTGCGCCTGGGTCTTCACTCAGACATTTAGAAATGAAGTCACTTGTTGCTTTTCAAACAGACAGTCGGATACACTAAGAAGTTCAGACCTTCATGAGCATCCACTCCAATTGCAATGGTGTTCTTCATGGTGACATTGACTGAGACGACAACATCTGCAAAGTATGGAATATCCAGAGAGACCATCCGGATGTCAGTCCTTCTGGCAAAGATCAGAAAGCTGGTCATTCCTGCCAAGAGTTGAAAATGGACAGATATCAGCGAGGAACACGTTCAGTCAACTGTAGGCATCATTTATTTAACATTCTGGAGGTGACATCCACTTCAGTGGAAAAGGTGAAGCCTCAGACAGATCTTGGCTTATGGGGAGTGTGGGTACAAAAGCTTTACTGAGTGTTACTGAATGTTTCTTTACATCCAAGTTGAAAAAGAGTGCACTCATAGAAGAGTTACTTCTGCTTGCACTCATAGAAGAGTTACTTCTGCTAATATGCATGGGAAATGGGAATTAGGAGTCAGTTTTTTCCTGCTAAGGATATACCCTGGCCTGAAGCCGAGTGCCTTCCACAATCCTCAAAAAGAGGGTCCATGGGAGGACTGTGTACAGACCTATTAAAGAATATACCACCTTGTAGTTAAAAAAGAATCCAGCTCAAAATTAGGGCAAAAGTATGGGGAAAAATGTGACATCTGATTTAGTTGCCCAACGTGATTTCAAGAAAAATTTGTTCTGCATCAGTCCAGTTATTAGTAAGTTTCTTCATAATAAAACCCAATCAAATTGAAGGTACAGGCATCAAATCGGTTTTTCCAGTGGTAAAGCAGATAAGCACATAAAAGTGAATTTTGTTCTCTAACAAGGCAGAAGCAAAATGTAGCTGTGATACAAAACTGCAATGAGGAACCTACAGAGAGGACTCACCAGGGGAGCAGGTCTTGCCATCAGACTGCAGGTTGATCCCAGTAGGGCATGTACAGCTGTAACCTTTTGGAAGAGGTGCCAAAAGGCACAGGTGACTGCAGCCTCCATTGCTAACTTCACACGCTGTATGGACTATAAGAAAGAGAATGAGAAATTCATAAGCCAGTTAGCACAGGCACAATGAAAGCATGCAACAGCTATAGAAATGCATTCTAGAATGCCCCTAAATACCAAGAGCCATTCTCATGCTCTCATATTCCACCCAGAAAATTAAGGCATTGAGGGCTGACAGACAGGTCAGCTCCTTGCAGGAGAGCTGTGCCACATACCAAGAGCCTGAGCAAGCTCTCAGCATAGTGTGGCTTGGGTCGAGCTCTGTACCTGGTGGCCTGTGCCGGTGGAAAACATGAATATCCATAAGATTCTCCAGATTGTCCTGCAGCGTTTCCCGAGCCTGCCCAGTCCTTCTATCTGCGCTCTGGATGCTTTTGGCCTGCCAGTCTGTCCAGTAGATTCTCTCGCCATAAAGAGTAAGTCCAAAGGGGTGAGGCAGATTGCTCCCAATCAGCACCTGGTCAGATTACCCCCAGCCCCCCAAAAAAACATTACTAAGTCGTCACTTAGGGGGAAGAGGCTTCCCTTGCCCCCTCTCGACTTCATAGTGCACAGTCACAGCAAAAGGAAAGTGATAGGGCAACATTAGCCCTCAAAAGAATGTTCCCTCACACCCAGTTTGCAACTGAAAGGGAGCTCTTCTCTCCCAATGAAAGCAGCTCAGTGTGTCTTGATTTGGAGATTTCACTTTCAACTGGAAAGAGAGGCAGGGGCCATCAGCACTCTGTGCTCTAGGACTTACACCTCAGGCTCCCAGACTCCCTTCTCAAAGATGGCTTCCTTACCTTCCTGTTGCTTCCATCCAGACTGGCATACTCGATGGTCTTCATGCCTGCGTCTGCCCAGTACAAGCGCTGTGACTCATAGTCAATAGCCAAGCCATTAGGCCATGTCAGGTTGGAGGAAATGATCACCAAGCGGTTTGAGGCATCCATACCAGCGCGCTCAATTTTTGGGCTGGCTCCCCAGTCAGTCCAGTACATGAACCTGAACACAAGCCCAGAGAGAAGTGAATGCCCGTACTCCTTCACTGCCACTACGGCCAGGCAGTGTTACAGAGAAGCAAGAGAGCCTGATGCCTTCAGGTCCTAGCAGGAAGCAGCACTAGACTGATATTGTACTCATGCCCAGCCTTGGGTTCTTGTAATGTACCTAAGATCATACTCAAATTTATACCTTCTACTGCTCATGGGCTGGCCTAATTACAACATGGAGGAAAAAGTTCAAGGTCTAAAAATTAACCAATTTACCAGTCTCCACCATTGGCCCTGGATACTCTTGCTGCACTGGTCTTTCAGTAATCCACTCAAGGAAAGAATAGCATGCTTTTATTCCAGGCCTTCAACATTGCTTCTAAAGCAATGGCTAGCAAGCTTTTTCCTATCCACCCTACCCCCAGCTACACACAAGGTCTTATGATTCAGAAGCAAAATCCATTATTGAAACCATTTGTTTCTGTTACTCTAGGCAGGTTTGCTTTCTGTGGCACACCTGATCCCTCAATACTCTGATGCAGTGCTTTGAAGCCAAGAAGCCACTAATTAGAGCTTGCTTGAGATCAGCAGTAATTTACTTGAGGAGATCCTTCTGACTGAACTCTGGTTGATAAGCAGACAGCTTGAATACAACTTCAACATAGATGTGAAATACAGAAATAGAAAAGGTCTAGATGGTCTCATTCTCAACGTTTTTTGTACTACAACTTTGTTATTATGTCCCCAGGATAAACAAATGAAAACACCAGCCAGCTCCTGCAAGCTCTACAGCACAACAGGCAATTATTCCTGCTTATCTTGCTCCACTAGCATCCAAAATCAGGTCTCTAATTTCAGTCTTTGGCAGGATGTAGAACAATAGCACCAGAAAGATAATTGCACAAAACCAAAGAACCTGAACATCTTTAGACATGCAAGAATTGCCATGTCATCCTAGAAAAAAAGAATCTCTCACCCTCCAACAGGGTCCACCACGATATCTCTAGGTCTGTCTAGGTTCTCCCAGATTAGAACAGTTCTCATGGTCCCATCTGTGTTGGAGACCTCTATCCGATCTGTTCCTACAAGAGTCAAGAGAGAGTATGAAAGAGAGATCAAAAACCTCCGGAATTGCAAGAGCTAAGGCAAAAAACATCCATACAACAATGCATTCTTCCCCTTCACCCATCTCTGTTCATAGCTGGAGACTGGTAAGAAACGTGGCTCAAAGTGTCACCTTCCATATCTCTCAGGTCATCTCTGTGGCCGTCACTGCTGTGGAGTCCTGTATGAATGTAAACCAGCTCTTTCCTAAGCCCCCAAACTATCTACGTAGGCATGAGAGAACAGCTAAAAAAGAATCATCTTCCTTGCATCTCTCTGAACTATGACTTTCCAGCAGGGAATATCCTCCCAATACCACCTGCTGCACCCCAAGATACACTCTTGGAAGATAGGCAAACACACACAATCGCAGGCTCTGCAGCAAGACAACAGTGGTGCTTGACTTCTACTATAAACCCTTCTACAGAATTAGCACTGGGGATACTGCGAAAAGAATTAAACTAAGGATTCCACCTCAGCCTCCACTTGGTTAAAAGCACAGGAAATGAAACTCCATTTTCTGCTAGACAGAAACGGATGAATTTGGAATGAGACATATAGAACTACCCAGCTGTTTTTCAGTGTTCATGACCAATAAGGAACACAGAAGCCTAGGTACAGCAGAGGATCCCAGTACCTGCATCAGTCCAGTATAGCTTGTTGGTGACCCAGTCTATTGCCAGTCCAGCTGGACTTTCCAGGCTGGTGTCCACCACAACCTAAATAAAAACAAAAAGAAAAAATCCTCAGTGAGATTAGACCTTAGGGAGAAAGCACTTGCCCAGTGCACTACCAATTCACAAACAACATTTAACTTTAAAAAGGCAAAAGTCCAAGCAGAGCAATGCCATACAAGAGAGACCATTAAGGACTTAAAAGTTCAAATAAGTCTTACACTTGGAGAAACTTCTATTTTTCATATCTGTTCAAACTGCAACTCCAAACTTTGAACTCTGTTTCCCTCACTTATGGCAACATTAGCCTAAGGGCATGTGCAAAAAGCATTCCCAAGGAGTGTGGCTCTTGTTCCTAATGTAGTACATAACAGAGGATTTAATACTTCTTCCTTTCAGATTTTAGGGCTACAACAAAGGAATTGACCAGAGCTTACAAATCAGTGTGCTTCGTGTCCCAATTCAAGGTTTTCCATACAAGCAGGAACGTACACCAAACCTACACGTGAAATGTTCAGTGATCTCAGGGCTCCTCTGAGCCAGAACTAGGCAAATTAATGAACAACAAATCCAGCATGAATTGCAGCTCCTTAGAAGGCCTGTGTATCCCAGTGGCTTCAAATCTGATGCTCAAGGAGTCTCCAGGCTAGATGACCTCCACATGTAGTTAACACTGTACCTCCTGGCTTGATCCATCCCATTTTGCTCGGCTGATTGAGTCGGTGCTAACATCTGTCCAGTAGACATAGTCATCCTTTGAGTCCCAGTCTAGAGCCACAGCGCTGCGAACATCAGCAAGGGGGATGACATCATCTGACAGGTCATCTGTGTCAAAGCTGATCCGACGGATGTCCATCCTTCGGGCAAAAAGCAGGAACTTGTCAAGACCTGATCAAAGGTCGAAAGGTCTTCTTTTAATTTCTCTAAGTTCAACAACACAGTGATAGACACAGACAATTCCCTGCTATATTCAACCTTAACCACTTACATCATCTCTCACTGGCAGGTCACAGCCCAGGATTTTACTGGTAGAAAAATACCACTGGGAGGGGATGGGTGGGGTGGGTGAGCAGGGGGGAACAGAGTAGTAGGGAGCTGTCTCCTTGGGGGTAACCTATGCTGAGGGAACAAAGTCAACCATATTCTTCAAAGAATGGCATAGACCTCCCTCCAAATCAAATAGCTATTTGAGAATAGCTCTTGAGAATCTAGGAAACAGTTGGCCTAATTCTTCCACATGGTTGCAAACAGAGAGAAACTGTGGCAATTAAGAGGACTGAATTTTTTGTTTATCACTGACACAGCTCCTATGGGAGTTTAAGGGAAACAATCAGCTGTGACAGGTAGCATAGTACCAATAGGAGCCCTGAAATAAGGGCCCAAGGATGGAGCTTCTCCGTATCCCACCCACCAAGTCTAGCGAGGGAAATGCACCAAAAAGGTGAAGCATTCTCTGGCGGGGCCCTTAATACTACTAACTCAGTGTAGCCAGCTGCATGTCCTTGGAAGCAACTGCTGCTGCTGACTCCCATTGCCAACCCTCTGCCACCCACTGAACATCTGAGCATGCAGGCTGTGGTCCCACCTCACTTACTCTGGGCGCAGGCATGGCTGCTGGTCTTGCGGAAGCCCGTGGGGCAGGCGCAGGTGTAATCCTTGCTGCTTGGCAGGCAGAGGTGAGTACAGCCCCCATTGTTGGCCCCACAACGGTTTCTCCCTGCTCAAGTAGCCAAAGACAAAACCAACCACGCATAAAGCAAAGAGTAAAGAAAAGAGGAAAAACACCAGTCGAGGTGTCCAGACCCACATGGATAAGATAACTTGTCTAACGAGAAGTTAATTGAGAATAAGGAAACATATAAACTAAACCACTAACTCCATTTGTAGAGCTCAATTTTAAAATGAAGCATTAAACTCAATCTACTTCTAGAGCAGATTATGGCAACTGAAGAGGAATAAGGGAGGTGTCAGTCACTACTAGTGCCCACTTTTTAATTTTTTCCCTCCCCCGAAACAGCTCTTGCATAAATAAGCTGCAAGTACTTCTTACTGAAAAGGGTCCACTCCTACGTGTCAGCAGGGGGAGCTGTGGTAACACCAAACACCAGGTTACTGGGGCTGAGGGACCTCCACTGAACTGCCAGATGGAGCAAGTCCTGTGACAGCTCTTGACAGAGGTGGTGGATGTGTCAATATGCTGGGTTCAGGCTTGCCATCTCCCTGCTTTCCAGGGTGGTGGGTGGCAGCAGGTCTTCTAGTGGCTCAAATGGGTCTCTACCCTCTCTGCAGTTACCTGCTGGCTGGCGCTGAGGATGCAGTGTGTGGATGTCCATAGGGAAGTGGAGCTTGTTGCGGATGATCTCCTGGTTCTTGCCTGTGAATTTGTTGGCACTGTTGATGCTCTTGGTGTGCCAGTCTGTCCAGTACAAACTGTCCTCAAACACAGTGATAGCAAATGGGTGTGGGAGGCCTGTAACGGACATCCAATAAAGGGATATAATCAGGTCCAACAGGACTCAGGCTAGCAGGGAGACAAGGGAAAAGCTCTTTCCATTGCCCCTTAGGTCTTGTCACAGTCAACCTGCTCAAATCCAGCTTACACTAATATAACAGACAATTCTTCTCTCCTGTCCACTGAAGACCAGGTAGCAAACCCCCTCAGCAGTGGCAGAATTCATCCCACAGTGAAAGAACAGGAGAAAAGCATAGAAGTAGGAGCCAGTGGCTCTGAAACTCAGAGTAGCCCTGTGCTACTCTGTCTTCTTTACTGCAAAAAGCACTCTCTGTATGTAGCCCTGTTACTTACCTTGGCTAATAACAGCCTTCCTATTCCGCCCATCAAGGTCAGCCCTCTCAATGACATGATGTTTGGCATCTACCCAGTACATTCGATGTCCTGCATAGTCAATGGTCAGTCCATTGGGCCAGAAGAGGTGTGTATCCGCAATGATGCGCCGATTAGAGCCATCCATGTTGGAATACTCAATGCGGGGAGTGTTGCCCCAGTCAGTCCAGTAGATAGTGCTGGAGGAGGCAGGGAGAGACAGGCTAGAAAATTCATGTCCCACATACTGCACCCAGCATCACTCCCTATCAGGGCAAAACAGTATCAGTCCTGTGATCTTGAGCATGAGACTGGGTCATAGCCATGGGAGAAGTGACAGCAAACAAGGTAACACCCAGCACTTTCAGGCTGGTGAAACCTGAAGGGCCCAGAATAGGATTATGGCTCTTGAAGGGCCCCAGCATTGACAGGTTCCCCAAACTGGCAGTACCAAATGAAGGCTTGAGCCCAGAGGCAGCCTTTGTGACCAAGGATGAGGTTTGCAATGTTCACCTGGAAGTGCTTACTTGGAGGGGCTCACTGGGGTCCTACATTTCACTCACCCCTCCATAGGATGTAGGGCAATTGCTCGGGGCTTCTCCAGGTTCTGCCACAAAAGCACTTTCCTGTGAGTGCCATCCAAGTTTGCTACTTCAATTCGAGATGTCCCAGAGTCTGTCCAGTATAATTTGTCATGGATCCAGTCAATAGCAAGTCCACCTATCTCCAGGGGAGAATTAAGCACAGAATGAAACCAGGAGCATGATCTGCTCAGAAAATAGTTCCCTTTCCCTCTTGGCCTCAGTCGTCCTGTCTCTTCCATCAGCCAAGATTAACGCCAGGGGGACACTGATCTCACACCCATTCCATCCAACCCATCCCCTTGCTCAGGGAGATGCACTCCATTTTGAATGCTGGGTTCCCACTTCTGTCCACTCACCCACCCCTATTCTCACACCACGGTCAGTCCCCAGGCTTTTGCCTTTTTTGTGGTGACGCACCTGGGCTCTCCAGCCCTGTGGAAACCACCTCTTCCACATTGCTACCATTCAGATTGGCCCTCATGATGCGATCAAGAGTGACATCAGACCAAAACACCAGCTCCTTGCTGTGGTGGAAGTCAAGGGCAATGGCATTTTCCAGGTTGTTCAGGAGCAGTGTATACTCTGAGCGATGAGGCAACACTTGTCGGATATCAATTCGATTGGCAAAAAGCAGCACTGGCTCTGGCCCTGAGAATATATGGGAAGACAGCATTAGAGTACTTTGACAGGGTCCTGCCTACCATTCCCTCTGCAGCAAGTCCCAGAACATAGTTTTGCAGTATTGTGTCATGGTTTAACCCCAGCCAGCAACTAAGCATCACACAACCACTCACTCACTCCCCCCAACCCAGTGGGATGGGGGAGAGAATCAAAAGGAAAAAGGTAAAACTTGTGGGTTAAGACCAGTTAAGATAACAGAAGGGAAGAAACTAATAATGATGACAATAATAAAAAAAGGACTGGAATATACAAAACAAGTGATGCACAATGCAATTGCTCACCACTTGCCGACCAATGCCCAGTTAGTTCCTGAGCAGCGATCCTCCCAGGCCAACTCCCCCCAGCTTATATACTGGACATGATGTCACATGGTATGGAATACCCTGTTGGACACTTTGGGACAGCTGCCCTGGCTGTGTCCCCTCCCAACTCCTTGTGCCCCTCCAGCCCTCCTGCTGGCTGGGCATGAGAAGCTGAAAAATCCTTGACTTAGTCTAAACTTTACTTAGCAACAACTGAAAACATCAGTGTGTTATCAACAGTCTTCTCATACTGAATCCAAGACATAACACTATACCAGCTACTAGAAAGAAAATAACTCTATCCCAGCTGGAACCAGGACATACTGGCAGCAAGCAATCAACTCCCAAGTGCAAAACACTTCAGAGAGCTGTTTTCACATCCTCAATACACAGTCCTAACTCAAAGATGAGCAGTTTTAAACCTTTTGGCAGCAAGAAGTGTTCATTCCAGGTCCCACCTAAGCCTGCCTCCCCTCAACCTCTGAAACCATACCACTAGGCAGTTACTTAGCAGCTGGACTATAGTTTCCTTTTCATATATCCATCTCCTAGCCATACAAACACACATGCTCTACCACATCTTCTACCAAAGACAAGACAGTTAAAAGCTGCCTCAGCCAGATATAAACTCAGCAGGTACTTCCACTGCAGAGAAAAAAAAAAAAAAAGAAAAAAAGAAAAAAGAATATCAACATCCTTTAAGGATTTCATTAGGGGAATTCCTAATGAAATCTTAATTCTTTAAATGGAATTTCTAATTCCTCATCTCCTACATTAGAGGAGCTGAGGAATAAAATCAAACAAGTATGTAGATGCCCTTAAAAAACAGCAGATGTCCATAGAGCAGCCACTCACAGCATTCAGGACTAGTGAACTGCATCAAGAGTCAAACCACAAAGAGCTGTGATAGAACCTTACTGACTGGAAAGGTTAAGACACTTCCTGAACAGAGACAGAGGCAGGAGGTTGTTTTTGTCCCAGGTTCTGGGTCACCAGGAATGACAAGGAACTAAGAAAAGAAGGCAAGGGCTGTCCTGCTGGCAGGGAAAGGAAACAGTGAAGTATCTCTCCATGGTCAAAATCACACAAAATTTTCACAGGCATTCACCAACAACCCGGGCATATCTAATACAAATCCAGGTACTTCCTTTTCGTCACATGTTGGCTTGGTGAATACCATAATGCTGCCAATGAAGCATTAGAGACAAAATTATGAGAACTGGACCAACACACACACCAGAATAAGGCTGAACTCCTCTTTACCTAGAGCTTTGCAGCTACGCTTGTCAGGTCTCAGCTCATAGCCTTGCTCACACCAGCACTGGAAGCCTCCTTCGCTGTTGGTACAGCCTTGGCTGCAGTAACCTTCCTCAGCACATTCATTCACATCTGCGTGTTACAGACAAAGGGAGAAAATTACCATTAGATCATCAACAAGCCAGGCAATCTAACCGATACCTTGCTTCTGCTTTCATGCTCTGATTTGCACCCTATCATAGCCATCAACCTCAAGCACATCAAAGCAGCAGGGAGGAGGCTACTGCTCTAAAAACCCACCTTGGCATGATCGGCCATCTTCCAGGAGCCTATAACCTGTGTGGCAGGTGCACTGCACCATCCCTCGTACCATCTGGCACTTCTGAGCACAGCCACCATTGTTGACATTGCAGTTCTCCTCCCCTGTTCGTGGACCTGTGAAAGGAACACGTGAAGATAACTGAGCTGAAACCACAAGGCAGCTGCTTGTGTCCTCAGCTGTTAGGCAGCAGTCACCCTTCAGAACAGGCTGAGCAATATGGGGAGAACACAGACTGTGCTGGAAGCTGCCTCTTCACAGTCAGAACTCTCCCCTGCAGGCCACAACTACAGGGGACAACAAAGCTCAGAATAATATGCTTTTAGGATTTACTATCTCTGCAGACAAACTTTGATATGTGAGATCATAATCTTCTCCCCATTATTCCTTGTCTGCAGTATGTAACTGGCAAAATCACCAAGGCCGCCTTTCTCAGTCTTCAACTCTGTCCCATTACCACAGCCCAGGTTTTCTTCCTTACACACATCCTTCAGCAACACCAGATAGACTCACACACAACACAGTGCATCCATTTATGTTTAAGACTGAACTTGGAGGACTTACGGCAGTTTTGATGTGGGCTCTCATCACTGCCATCTCCACAATCATTTGCTCCATTGCACAGCTTCCTCTGGCCAATACAACGCCCGTTCCCACACAGGAATTGGTCTGGGGCACACTGAGGAGTCCCTGCAATAGAAGAAGGGGAAAGTAAGCACACCACAGCTTACTGATGGAACAAAAGTCATGGGGAAGAAAAGGATATAGAACGTTTTCTAAGATTTATTACAAACTTTACACATGAGCACAAATCCTTTACTTCCTTGAATTCAGCTCATCTTGCACTCCTTACTGCTCCACATACCTTTATGCTGATTTGGAGGCCTGAGAACTGTCCTTCAGACTGAGTCCAGTGTTGCTTTACTGGAAAGTTCAGCTATTTAGTTTCTCTCAGAATGACTGGAAGGTCCTGGCTTAGTTCCCTTTGGTTCCAGATTCCACAGCCCTACTCAGCATGTGCAGGAGAGGAGTCAGTTCCTCACTTTAATCATCTGATATGTCACCCCAGCATGGCTATGGATCTTAAACCTGCCCAGGAATGAGTGTCTTGTCCAGCCCTAACTGCACTGTGATGGACTTGGAATGAGATTTACATACATCCTTGAAATCTGAGCTCAGGCAACAGGATTTCACATGAGCTACACGCTTCAACTTCTGCTGTTGGCAGGGACACTCTACAGAACTCTTGTAAGTAAAATAATACTGTTTGTAGGGACTTTGCCAATCTGATCATTTCTTCAGCAATAACTGCATTGTCCAGTTGCCTCATTTCTTGTACCTCTTAAGCTGACTTGGTTAGTGGTTTCCAAATCACCACCCTCTGATAATCATAAGAAGACAACAGGACAATACAGTTATCGGCAAAGAAACAATTAGATTGGCAGACTGCCTCTAAGCAGCATGGAAAAGGGTAGTTGTGAGATTAGCAACAAGTACAAATAAGAACTAACAGACACGGCAACTGGGAACATAAAACCAAATCACATGCAGATTCATTCACTTTTCAGAGCACAGGAATGCTTTATATGAAGGATTCTGAAACATGGACTGCATTTGCCATATCGAACGCAAAGATCCTTACATCAGCTGGTCTCCTAGTGTTCTAGGAATCTTCTCTCTATTGCCAATAAAAATATAATTCTGCTCTAAATCCAAGAGGTGACACAGGATTTTAACTCTTGCTACAGACACTGAGACAGCACACTATGTCACTCAGATGAGCCAGTAAACATTCTGCTTGGAAGCCGTAAGTTAATTTTTACCTGCTGACTATCACCATAGACCTAATGCAGAACTGCACAACTAACCTTACAGTAACAACAGCTGTACTCAACCACCTTGGGTTTCATTTGACATGGAGAGGTTGAATTTTAGTGGCTCTAGAAGTTTGACTTGGCTTCTGGGTGGCAACTCTTCTTTCAATACCTCTAAATACCTTTGTTATCAGGATGAGGAAACTGGGTTACCAGCTTGTCTTTAAATACAATTGCTTTTTCCAGAATCACCACCATCTCCTGCACACTGGTGCTCGTGACAGCTGAGCAATCTAGAGCAGCTGCTCTTGAAGGGCTACAAAGTGTGCCTCTCCAGGTCCTCTGAGCTCAGCTGTCCTTGTAGAACACCCACTCTCCCCTCCTCAACAGGCCCAAACAAGGGGTACAGTTTCACAAACCCCTTTTGTCAGCCCTAAACCCACTGTTTAAAATACACTGATCCAGGAGGGTCAGTATGCGCAGCTGGGCTCCACTCAGTGGGATGAATTCATGGACCAGTACACACTATTCCTCAACAAGGCCTACAGACATCCTGAAGGATTTAAGAAAAATAGAAGATTCTAGATATTCCTTGAATCCTACCATAACACTAGGGTCTGTTGAAACCCTCCTCTTCTCCATAACCACTATTATATAAAAGAATGGCTATATATGAAATGAGAGAGAGAGAAAGAGAGAGAGAGACTCCTGAGCAAATATCTAAAGGAGGAAGGTGACACCCTTAACCTCTAAAACAAAGACTTTATCCTTCACTTCCACAAAATGCCCTTTTTGATTCCACTGCCTGCTAGAATTGCTTAGCAATTTCACAAGGCAACATGAAAGCTATCCAGAACTATCTAGAAGGCATGAGTTATCCATTTAACAAAGGTAGCAACTTTGCACACTAGTAATGCTTCCAAGTCTGAATGGAATCATCTCAGACCTTTGTGGTAATTCATAGCGTAGGGACAGTACAGGAAGATACAGGGATCTGATATTTGACAAGAAAACACACTTAAGTTAGTTTAAGCACACAGACCTGCACCTGTTTGCAAGCATATAAGATAGCCTATAGATCCCATTCTTCGGGAAGGATGGAAACTCTAGGCTGAACTCAGTGAAGCAATCCAAAAGAGACTTCACTACCTATTACCTCCAGAATGAAAACAGTAGCTATAAGCAGCAAGGCAGCAGGCCAAACCTGTGTTCTCACAGTTCTCCTCATCACTGTTGTCAGAGCAGTCATCTTCCCCATCACAACGCCAGGACAGACGGACACATCGCCCTGATTTACAGCGGAACTGGTCAGCTGTGCACATAGATGTAGCTGAGGGACCAAAAAAAGAACATTAGATGAACACAAAGGATCACAAGAGACCCAATTCCAAAGCTAACAATCCCAAACACTCTTTTTCATCCACAGAAACTGAACACTTCCACCAGTTTCCAGCACTCACTGCAGTTCCTCTCATCTGACTGGTCATCACAGTCGAAGTCTCCATCACACCTCCAGCCAGCGTTAATGCACAAGCCACTGTTGCACATGAACTCTCCAGAGCGACAAGGCTGGTGAGATGCTGCAGAGATGGTAAAGAATATAAAGAGCAAACTCAGACCAATGTAACATCCCCAAAGCCTCTCAGCACCACCCTTACACTCCAATATTGTGGATCTTGGTCCTGAATATGACTCCTCCTGGAAACTGCTTTAATTCACTTAATTCACATAAAAAAATAAATAATAAAAAAGCCAGCTTGCGTATGAACAATTAGATTGCCATCTACACTGCAATGCGTCTCCAGCCAATGCAAAATCCATTTAGGCTTGCAACTCATATGCTTGGACCAGTTTATCACCTTGCACTAACTTACAGCAGTCAGATTCATCAGACCAGTCCCCACAGTCATCGTCGCCATCACAGTGGTAGATGTCCAAGATGCAGCGTCCATATGCACACTGGAACTCCTCCAAGCTGCAGGTGGCAGCTGGAACATCTGATGCTAACAAGGGAACCAAAGAAAAAATGCCTGAGGTGACAGGATGCAATCCAGTTTAGATGCAACCTTCTCAAATAATGGACTAGCAAGTATTCAATGGAAATGTGTTGGAAATTACTAGCCATTGCTGTATATCTCTGCATGACTTGTATTACTGAGAGGAACTTAAGTGTTGTTTGTGCTTCACTGAGAGGCAGCTTAAGCCTATATATAAAGACACTCATGCAGACAATCCATTTAAAATAATAATAATTAAAAAATTACATAGGATGCTAGTCTATAAACACTAACTTTTCAAGAGCCATTAAGTTCTGAGAAGGAAACGGCTATGAAGGAAGGGGCTGATGGGAGAGCAACAAAAAGGATCCAAGAGTGTCACCTTCTGTCTTGTGCTTGAGAAACTATATCTTAGTGCCCTCCACAAAGTGTTTAAATTGTTTATTAAACCTGAAAAAGGTAGATACAAACACAGATGGAAAAATAAAGATACCCTTTAGGATAGGTCTATATTAAGGACCGAGGCATGTCAGAATGCAACCTTAAAGTATGGAATGATTCCTTTAAAATTTTAACAAAAATAAGCACCTGAAGACTAAAGGAAGCAAGCAAGCAGCAAGGTGCCCAAGTCTGAGACTAACCTTTGAGGATTTCCCCACCTCCCTTTCCTCTCAAGCTGTCACCAAAAGAAATGATAAGGAGCACTGCCAGACAGATGACCCCGGGCAAAGCCCAACAAACTCATAGTCAAGAATTTACCCACTGTTGTCTGTTTAACAGTACACTATGTGGGAAGGGATGAAAAATACTGAGTCCCACACAACAGAATTTGACACCTCTTCTCATACTGTCCAGAGAATGAACTGCATGTTCAGTTTCAGGCATATGAGTCTTCCAGCTGAGGAGCTCTGAAAACAAATCCATTAAACAAAAGGGAAAAAAAAAGACTGACAGTCTGGGAAGTGAACTACACCTGCCTCTCCAACCTGAAGTAGTGGACACAGCCTGCAGGCATGCAGTAAGAGCTTTAGTTCAGCGAGCATCCAGTGGCTAGATACTAAAATGTGTGTTAACGTGTGCCTCACGAAAGGAACCTGAAAGGAGTGTTTGGGTCTCCTTGAGGAGAAAATGAAGCCAGCAACTTACATTCTCATGTAGTGTGATTCAATTGTCACTCCCCCCCACAAAAAGAAACACACACACACACAAGAAAAAAACACACAAAAAAGAACAGTGTAGTCCCACCTTGTCCCACCTTGTGAATGACAAGCAGGATTGGAGATAAGAAAAAGATGACAACCGCATGGAGGAAGATAAGACAAAGGGAGGTAGCCAAACTGAGCTTCTCAGTGAGTTACTTAAAATGCCTTACAGAGACAACTGCCACCCAGGACTGGAGAAGCATTCCAGGTCAGAGAAGCAGGGGTGCCAATTCTGGGTGCCCCTCCACTCCCACAGGAGACAAGGTTGAAACATCTCCCCTCCCTTCTCAATGGCCTATTCATGGCCTGCAGGGAAGTGACAGACAAGGGAGTGAGAAAGGGAAAGGGGGAAAGGAGAGGGAGAGAGGCTGGCTTCCTCTTAGAGCCCTTTCCTCCCTTAGAAACGTTTGCAGCCCCTGGCTCCCTGCCAACTCTCATTATCTGGAGAGATAAAAGACGACTCCCCCATGCATCCACTCCCCCTGCCCTTCAGGAGCTGGCGGCCCTGATCCCCCTCCCAGAGCCTTTTGAAGTTTCCTGCTATCTAGAACAAATTCTGCAAAATGCCTTTGAAAGCAGGGTGGGGGAAGGGACCACTGCAACTTCCACAGACACCCACAGTGCTCACAGATACAGGAGAGAGGCAGTGGGGGTTAGCAAGGGACATAATAGACTCCTGTCCCACTTGCTACAAGCCTGTGAAGGTGGACGAGAAAAACAACTGTTGTGGGCTCTCATGGCCCCCCTTTCCCATCAGTCACTTTTCGGACAACATCCTCCATAAAGCATCTGAGTGAAGAGAGGTTGGTCACGCAGGCAGCCCCTGCAGCATGTCAGCTGGGGACGTGCAGTCCCTGAGGATGCTGTCAGTGGGCAGAGCGCCCCGCAAAATTTCAGGCAGGAATCAGACATGAGGAAAAAGAAGGGAATAGTTTTCTCCCCTTCCCCCCTGGCCCCCAACTCCTACAGTTTTGTAAAAGCTGTATTCAGTAAAGCATAAGCCTCCTGCTCCTGCTCAAGATCACACAGCCATGGGAAGGAAGAGAGGAGCAGTCAAGCACAGACGAAGTATGCCTGTGAGGTAACACAAGAGATACACCATTCTCTTGTGCCCTCTGGGGTAGGCAATAGAAGGCAGCATAGCTGCCAGTACAGGCAGGACTAACTTGTTTTTGATCTTTGCTGCAGAAAACGTGCCAAACCCCAAGACAGGAGCAGGTCCAAAGGGCTATTTCCTGTGGTTACAAAGCAAGGAGAGCACTTACGGCAATTCTCTTCATCTGAGCCATCCTTGCAGTCTGTGTCACCATCACAGAACCAGTGCTCAGCTATGCAGCTACCGTCACTGCAACGAAACTCCTTCTCCGAGCACTTTCTCATATCTGCAGAGACAGCAACGCAAACAAAGCCTTGGTTTTTCTCACGAGTACCCAGGAAACAACCGCACCATGCTCCCAAAGCTCCTAGGGCACCCACAAACAAGATTGCTCATTAAACCATACATACCCGTGTCATGCAGTGCCTGAGCAAAAACATCTTTGTTCATTTAACTGACAACACAGTGCTGGATTCAAAAGGAATCCATGGGACTTCACAATGGCATGTCAAGGAATAACAGGTGTCAAGTGATTTTTGCCTGGCAGGTAAGCCACACAGCCTGAGATCCCAAGTAGCCAGCCCTGGGAACAGAATATCCCACAAGCCCAGCCCAGACAAGCCAGCTGTGAGCCATCACCATGCTCAGGGGATCCTAGAACTGCACAGGTTAGAGTCTGTGCAACCCCTTTTAAAGCACTGTCAGGGCAGCATTTGTAGGGCCACATTACTCACCACACTGCTCATCGCTGTTGTCGCCACAGTCGTTGTCACCATCACAGTGCCACAGGCTGCGGATGCAGTATCCATTCTGACATGAGAACTCATCTTCCTCACACTCCCGTGGAGCTGCAGGGACGCAATGGAGATAAGGTGAAGGGAAGGCAAGGCAAGAAGATTTACCTTGCAGAACACCAAATCTGTGACATATTACAAATTGAGCAACATCATCCTCCAAGGACTCCATAATGTTGGAGAGCCGATTCCCCTTCCCCTAACAATACCAGGAGGGCCACTGTGAGGTTTCTTGAGTGTCTCTCTTCCACTCCATCCACAAGTCAATAGTACAGCAGGCTCTAAAAGTTGAGAACATGGCTTGGAGGAAGTACCTGGAACAGAACGACGGAGCCACCCGTCCTGTGCTGGTATTCTAGCACAGCCCCAAGCGAGGCTCAAGAGCTCCCTGCACAGAAAAAAGGCAATCCAGGCCTCTTTTTAAAGGCATTAATAGGCCCTATCATTATCTAACAAATAATTGTTGGTAGAATTGCATCTCCACCTTCTTTTCACAACAATGCCAAAGCTACGTTCAAAGGAAAGGAAATGTTCATTGAAAAAGGAGAGAGAGAATTTAAGCTTCCTCTTCTGAATATCACAGTATTTGCAGCCTCATTCCACCCTCTTTGCCAGACTTCTAAAGAAGCTTGTCTGTAGACCAGTAAGGAAAGGAAAGGGACTGCAAAATTTGCACCTGAGGACCTCAATCCAACAAAAACCCTCCTAGTTACATGCTAGTCTGAACAACCCCCTGTGAGTCTCTTATTCACAGAACCTTGCCTTCCTCCTTTTATTAGTCTCCAAACCTTTTGACCACACCCATCTCCACTGTTGTCTTAGATATGAGGGCATTCCAACTTTTTCTGAAAAACAGAAGACCAAACAGACCCCGACCTATACACCTCTTCTTTCATGAAAAACCTTTGAACAGAGTGGAAAACTGAGCTTAGTCCTGTGATCCAGAGCATCACAGAGGATGTCAAACCCCTGAACCTTGCTTCCCAGCCCTTTGCCCAGAAGGGCAGGCAAAAATCAAGGGCATACTGATGAAAAAGTGAATTCATTTCCACACAAGTATTGGACACAGGATACTTTACAACCAAGAGCTTTATTTTTGCATTTCTTGAGATGTGGTTCCTCCATCAGAGCCACTCTGGGGCACCAGGCACACAACTTTTTTTTTGGAATTCAAGGGCTATAAAGTAATGTTTATTAAGCAGCTGCAACCATCTCAACCAGACAGCAAAACAGTTCTGCCCCTAACTGCAGCCTGATGCCAGCCCTAGCAACCAGTGCAGTTTCAGAGAAGCTGAAGCTCCAGTGCCACATAACATGCTGGTTCTCTGGCACATGCTGCAAGTACAGACCTGATGATGTGTCGTGGAGAAGGAAAGTTGTATCCCTGAACACCTTTTGCTAATGGAAGCCAAGTACAAGTAACCCCTGTCCTCAAAGGGGAAAGGAGGGGGCTGAACTCTAAAGACTCAGGCAAATTTCCCTCTATTTTAATAATCTGTAGAAGCACAACAGCAGTGCTCACAGCTAGCAGCCTGGCATGGCAGCTCTTTTGAAGATGGCACCTCACTTGGCAGCAGTCAGTCAGCTTTCAGGGTAACTGGTCTCTGCGTGGGCAGCATCCTTACAGCATCTCCCTCTCCTCAGGGAGCTCTCTTTGAAAGGAGAGGATGCTGGGGACAGGCCGGCACAGCAGAAAAGTCAGACAGTGGAACCTGAGGCCCCAGGAAGTCAGCCAGACAGGCAGTTCAGTAGGATTTGGCAGGGGTTAGGTGTTTCCACGAACAGGGGAGGACACAGCTCAGGGAAGTGCTTCATGGGACATTAACTAGCAGGGCTGCAGGGCATAAACGGTTCTCCAGCTGGATGGAGAAGCATCCCCTCCCCCAGGACACGCAGCTGAACAGCAAGCCAGGTACCAAGGTGTCAGGGCTTACAGGTATCAGGTACACACCTCTGTCAGAGGCAGGATGTAACTTATTACAAGCCAAAGGTCTGATTCAGTGGATAAACTCTTACATTCCTGTAATAAAAAGGGTCAGTTTTCCCCAGCCATGGCAGGCAGGCATGACACCCACCCTCTCCCCTCAGAGAGGTGACTTACGGCAGTCCTGTTCATCAGAATCATCCTCACAGTCATTGTCTCCATCGCAGACCCATGACCGGCGGATACACTTCCCGTTGTCACAGTGGAAGTCCAAGGGGGAGCAAGTGGGCAGCACTGCAACAGCAAAGAAACACTTCATGGAGCTGCAGCCAGCTTCCTTCCTGAAAGTGAAGTTCCTTCCCTCCTGAGGGAGGAGGGCTACACCTCTTAGAAACAAAAGACATAAAACGTCAAGTCATGAGGAAGAGCTCTTCCTCAGATGGGGTGCCAGGGTAGGTCTGTAGCTTGGCAGTCTCTCCTCTCCAAAGAAGCCCTGACCTTTCCACAATAAAGTAGCCACCACAATTCTCCCACTGAGTTCCTTTTTTCTCTTTCATCCCTGAGCCTGCTGCCCTCCCATAACTGCGCTTGTTTTATAACAACCAAAACTACATTATCAACATCTTTCCTGCATGCTTCCCAGTTCAGTCCATCCTGTTTCTATTACACAGCAAGTTCTTTAGAGTGAGAACTATCAGAAGCAATGGTTTTGGGAACAGGATTTCACAAGATGCACACTACAGTGCGTGTTCCAGCACAGGGACTCTGCCAACGTTTTTGTCTAACAAACCTGCAAGGAGAAACTTAGAGGCAGAAATGCACTGCTGGGGATAATTCGCTGTACCTCAGGTGTGGGCAATAGAGTCCAAACCCTGCTAGAGGTCTCCAGAAGGGATGGAGGAAGGGGGCAGACATCAGATGATGCTTGCCTACACAGGCGTCTGCTGGCAATCAAGTGGAACCACAAATCCACAGTGTTTGAAGAGGCCTGGAGCCACAAAGCTGGAATTCAAGGGGTAGCATCAGCCCTGTCCTTCCCCCTCCACAGATGAGAGGAACACTCAAGCCAGGGAGGTTCATGCTTTTAAGTGCTGCCAGCTGTGGTAGGGAAGGGGCTGCACAAGACTGTTTCTGACAGGTGTGTTCTCCAAAGAACAACGTTTGCTCAGCGACGCGAAGGGGCGAGGGCTGGAGAGGCTAGCGCCTGAAACCCTTTCATCCCAGCCCAGCTTGCCGACAGCATCTCCCATCTGTCACCAGACAGGCCAGCCCTCTTCTGCTATGCTGCTACTTCTTCCCTTGCCAACGCTATCCTGCAGGTAGGAGCGCAAGAGGAGGGAGGCGGGTAAAAGAAGAAGGTGAAGACAGCAGCCACATACACGAGGAGGGGGATTTAATAAGGAGAACACATAGGCACATTTTCAGCGATTCCAGCTTCCTCAACCCTCTGTTTCCCCTCGGGCCAGGACTGCTGCCAATGTCCTGTGAAAGCAGCATGGATTACACTATACAGAATCATTTACTGCTCTCCATACCAAGTCCTCCAACATTGCTTGCTAAGAGCCTGTCCTAAAAGCCTCCTACCCTAAGAATACACTAGTGCAGTTAAATTCAGACTTGCTCTAACATCTCTTTTCCTAACCACAAATTCAGATCATCTTCTCAACCATTTCTGCAGCATGGCAGGCATAGGCATCTCTGTATCTAAGAGGACATAATTGCAGACACCACTGTTCTCAACGCTGAACCCGGCACTAGGTGACAAAATACAGAATCTGGCACTGGCCCTTGGGAAAAGGTTCTTCCCATCATGTCCAGGATGCCCCACACAGATATATGTCCAGGTCAGATCCAGCTACTTCTAGACCGCAGAGAGGTATGAAGGAGAGGGAAGCATACAGATCTGTATTTTCACCCCACAGGTTTGAAAGTACCCTGGTCTTCCAATGGCTGACCTGTTTCCTTACACTGAGCTTTCTCTGAACACCCCTGTGCTGCTGCATCAAAATGGAGAGGGAGCTTGCCCTTCTTCCCCAGGGCAGGCAGAAGGGGAAAACACTCCAGCTCCCAAACTCTGCTTCCAAACAAAACCAAGACAGATCTTTGGATTCAGAGGGTCAGTCCCACAGATCAGCCCTCTCTTCCCCAAGCCCAACTTCCACACACTGCATGCTGAGCAAACCTTTCCTGGCCTCAGCTGCAGTTTCAGGACTAAGACCATCCCCCCAGCATATGCTTTTCTGTCTGCTCTCCCCAGTCCCAGCGTGACTAATCACCAAAGGACTGCACAGGAGCCACCTGGAAGGGAATTTGCACGCTGACTCTCCAGGGGAGAATTCTTCAGGCTCCCAGAGGGTTAGGCCATTAGCACTGGTTCAGAGCCGATACCATTATCCCACTGAACCGCTGCATCCCTTCATGAGGCAAGGACACAAAATGAAATTCCACCCCTACAGGGAGCAGTTCAGCCAATTTCATACTCCCCCTAAAAATAAAAATTGAGTTTCAAGCACAGGGGAGGGGAAGCAGGGGGAAGAGGGCGAAACACAAACTGCCACTTACAAAGGAGGACCTAATTCCCACCCCAGCAGACAGCAAGTGTGTGCCAGCCCAGACAACACCAGGGGGGAGATAAATCCCCTTCTACAGGAGCTTTCCTTTAAAGGAGGAAGAAAAACCACAAACCCACTTAAGAAAAAAAATAAAAAAATTAATGAAGGCTGATGTCTCATAGAGCAGAGGAACTGCCAATGGGATCAGGGCAGGGATCCACGTAAACTTGTAACCTGAATCTAATAATGGTCAGAAGCAGATGCTTCAAAAGAAAATGCAAGAGATTCTGGGAGCAGCTTTCACACAGGGGCAGTCCCTTCCTAACCCCCTCTTGCCAGCTCTGCCCTCCCAATCCACGATCCTTTCTTCCCATTAAAAAGCAAACTGCCTACACAGAAACATTCCTGTGTTTCCTTCTATTTGTTCTAAATGCATCAGGCTTCAGTTCCACTGTATGGCACTTTGCTCTAGGGTTGTTACTATTCAGCCCTTCTGTTGGTCATTTATTACTTCATATTTTGATGAGTTTTATACCCATGGAGTTAAAGCTGAGGGCATACCACTACCCGAGAGTTAATGTTTAGTACTGTTGTAAATAAATCCAAAGTGTTTGGAAATGTGAAGTTAACAGGAAATTCAAAAGTTAAGAGGTCACACTTAGAACACTGAAACAACCTCCACTATATTTTGTCCTGACATCATGGAGCAGCTATACAATTTGGTAAGTGTATTGCTTTAACTCATGTAACTCATTTCAAAAGCCACACTTCCACGGTCAGAAGAAGAGTATATGGCAATACAAATGAAGCAGTAGGAACTCCTTCCACTACCAGAGATGGAGCAAGACCTCTCTGGACGATTAGCATCTAGGAGACTGGAAACAGAACCCCTATATTCTCTTCCCAGCTTGGTATTGACACTTGCATGACCATGGCACAGTTCTGTCTCTTTAGCCCACTTCCCCAACTTGTAAAATAAAGGATATTTATCACTTCCTAAGAAAGATGCAAGTCCTTTGTAGGCACTGCTTCCACTGATGAGAAAGTAATCACAAATTGCACTAACATGCTTTCACCACTACTCATACCAGGATTAGGTAATGCAACAGTAAACACAGTTAAGCCTCACCCCCCCTTCCCTGCTCAATTCCAGCTTGATCTCTCCATATCTGTGCAAAGAAACAATATTTTTCTAAAAAGAGATGAGCAAAGGCAATTCCTAGGATGAAGGCAGACAAATGCCCAGAAAGACAGGGACTAACTCATCTCCCTAGGCAGAGCAGAGAGGCAGGATGGGGAAAAAGCCCAAGGAAGGGAAGCTGGTGGGAAGAGCTAGGCTGAGCAGCAACAGCCCAAGAGAGCACATCTGTCAACTGACAGTGAACAACACAAAAAGGCCTTTGAACTTCCAACCATTTCCCTGAGCTCATCCCTCTGCATGGTCACACTGGACATCATCCAAGGTTTCAGCAAAGCTAGGTCTATCGTAAGCCTGCTATTCCTCCCCCTCTCCCAACTCCTATTACACAGGGCACTCTTTTATGGCTGAGCAGAAGGGGAAGGGGGAGGGCGGGGGAAAAGGGAAGTTTATAAGGTGAAACGCAGGCTGAATCACGTCCCACTGTCCTTTGAACACTTTATCCCTGTTGCCTGTGGAGAGCAGGTTGCTTTGTACCCAAGGACAGTGAGCGACTGGTGTTCGGAGCCCTGGAGCGCAGTGGTTTGAACAATACTGCTTGTTTAATTAGACAAACTCTCAGTCATGTGAAGAATGAGAAGTTAATTTAAAAAATAAATATAGACTCAAAAGAATTCATGCTACCTACATTACAAACAACTGCAGCCTGACCCCCAGCTATGTCTACGCTCATGCATGTGTATGAGCACAGATATACACACAAACATAGATCTGTAGCACAGTGGGCAGTAAGTCCAGAAACAAGAATAAAGGACGTTAGTCAATCTCAGGAAGAAATAGGAGACACTGCATTTTGCTAACTATATTTTGGAAAATCTAGTTCCAGAATAACATAAAACATTTCTAACTGCACTGCTGAACTGTGTTTAAGGATGTTGCTACTCAAAAGAAAAAAAAAGAAAGAAAAACTATTTTGAAAAGAGTATCAGCACCCCATCTCTCATAGCCCTTTGATCACAAGCGCTCTGCCCGAGGGGGCACTGCATTAATTCTGATGCCTTTTAAAGGAAACACACATACTCCAAGCCCAATAAAATGACGAAGTATGGTTCCAGATATAGAACTGGTGTCTTTTCAAGAGAAACTTGAACTCTTGTGAAGGGTTCCTAATCAATAAAACTTGGAAGTTTGGAAGTGAAGCTTCATCTGAGCTCTTGCATCTCAGCTCAAGGCTGCTGATTAAGTGAAGGGCAGAGGGAAGATGATTCTTTTAAAGTTTCCGTTAATTTTAGTAAGAGACCTGTGAGATTTTTATCCTCACATCACCTCAGAAAATTTTGTTGTGGGACTGATAAGTAAGCTATACTGATAGCCCTGTTCTCCTGGCAAGGAATGAGTCTTGAATGAGTTATAGCTCAACAGGAACTGCCTAAATTTCCCAATGAGATAGGAACAACAGACCCCTTTCAGTAACCTTTAAGGTAAAAGGAGTAAATTCTTCTTCAATCCCTTTAAATGAAAAAGTATTGTACATCAGTGCATGGAGCTAAGCAAGCAAGTCTGTGTCCCAATGAGCTACACATTTACAAGCAGATTAGGTATGATACAGATTCAAAATTCAGAGTAAGAAGGTTCTACTGGTGGATGGTTACAAGGGGATTTGGCGTATCTTAGGAGAAACAGAACTATTTATCAATCGCCAGGCCAAGTTTACTCAGTTGTCCTTTCACCCTTGCCACAGGAAGTAAGACTCATTCACACCACGCTGGACTTCAAAGCGCATGCAGGAGGGCAGAATGAAAACCATTCCTCCGCTTGCATGCGGCTTTCGTTAGGGACAGTCCAAAGTAGTCTCTGTTGGCACAAGGCAGGAAGGCAGCTGAGCTACTCTGTGCATGTGTAGCAAAGGCTTCCAAGTCAGACACTGTCAGCAAGCCAGAGAGCTGACACCAGAGAAAGTCTATGAAGCTGGCATGACAGCTGTGAGGCTGCTTATTACTATTATTACTACAGCATTCTGGCTTGTAAACATGATCCAGAGCAGGAAGCAAACATGTCACTGAATAATTGGCTCCCATCACAGCAGGACTTCAGCTTTGCAAGAAAAACAGTTCCTGTCAAGCCAGGTAAGCAGAGGCAGGGCTCTCCCAAAAACAAGGGGAAAATACCTATGAGAGGCAGACATTCCGAGGACACCAATACAAGTGGAAAATGTCTGGGGTGTGCAGAAAGGGTAACAGTTGAGGAAAAACTTAGTGCAACTGACTCAAAAAGTGGGAATTTGGTTTATAGCTTGTAACAGAACATTAAAAAAAACCAACCAAGCCAAAACACACCACATTTTAAGAATTTATCTCAAACTGAAAATCTCTCTGAAAAGGAAATGTTCCTTGTGTCTGCTGTTGTTTTTCATAGCTGCAACTCCTCTCACTCACCACCAAGTATCTTGGCCCCCCCCCCTTTTTTTTTTTTCAAATACACAGTGTGTTTCAAGCTATCTGTCATTCTTTAACTGAAATGACAGATTACCAGTTCAAGGCTAGAACATTGCATTAATATGGAATTTAGTAAACTCCAATCAACTACTTAAGCATATGCAGTGCTGTATATACACAGATGCAAGACTGGATCTTGACTTGCAAAAGTAATGTTCACCTTTCCCCCGACCCCACGTTTTACTCTCTTGCTTTACTAGGAGTCCAGCAGTCCAACGTCCTCCCATTCTCCTCTCCCTTTTCCAAGGATCTAGACAGAACTCTCTCAGGAACTCATTCGTGTCGCTGTATCGGCTTACAGTATACATATGAGCTGATACACTGAAGGAAAAGTAGACCTTAAAACCAGCATGACTGCAGCTTTATTTCTCCGGAAAGTTAGGACATTCACAGGGGAAAAAAGGAAGTCCTGTAACTCTGTAAAACTGGCTTGCAGCAGACCAGTGGAAATGTGGAATTCCTTGCAATCACTTCTGTTCACTCTTCTGATCAGAGACATCTACTTGATGATATTATAGTTCCTGTCTTTAAAACGCAGAACTATACTTGCATACATTGCTGAAAAAGAACCCCAGCAGCTTTAGCATCTCAGAAGAGTCCATATAAGTGGTTGCACAGACTTAGGTTCATGAGTCAGAACAAACCACTGGGCTCACCCCAGCATGAAGACTAGCCCCACGGTCTTTGAGGAATCTCACTAATTTTTTCACTAGGTCTTCAACATATCTGGGGCTTGTAGGATGACTTCATCAGGACAACCCAAAACTACAGCTCAATATTTATATTAAAAAGAAATTCACCAATTTCAGACCTGGTACAAGTCAATAAATAAAAAATAAATCAAGTTCAAAACAGAGTTGTCCAAAATTTCACTCCAACCAGAACACTGTATGCATGTCACAGACGGATGGCCAGGGAAGGAAAGAAAAATCTGTGAACTGACCATTCTCATGTACTATGTGCAAGTATCAGTGCTGATTTGTGAGAAGCACAAATTTACTTCACTTAAATTGATTTAAAGTTCAAATTGCTGTTCCAAGTGGCTCACACCCCACCTCTGCTCTTGCACTCCTGCTGCCTCTTCTTTATGCTTGGCACAGTCAGAAAACAGATCAAATGAAAAGTTAACCCCACAAATGAGTACACGTTCACAAGGCTCCTGTGTGCCAAGCAAAAGAGAGGGATTTAGCAAGTGATCTGCTCTAGCAAAAAGTTTCAGTGCCATAACAACTAAGCAAGATGGGAAATAGCACAGACAACTACCACAAACCTACACTGCACTACACTAGTTCTTACAAGCTAACAATAATATCACATACCTGGACTCATAATGAGGAGCTACTCAGAGCAAGATTCAGCAGGCTTAACGGAATAAGTGTTCCTAAGACCCCTCCACTGCAACCTTGCATGTGTGTGCAGAAGCCATGCACTTAACAGAGTCTTTAGCCCCATCACTTTACTTGTATTTTTTGCTTTCTTCTTTCCACTAAATTATACTCGGAGTACTTCTGGCTGTCAGGTGAAAAAGTTCCCCTCTTCGTATTTATTCTACTACAATGCAATATTTAAAAAGGCAGCTCATATTCCAGTCCTTCCCCTTGAGTCGCTTTTCTACTTTGTATAAATGCAGCTCTATCTCCCCTCCCATCTTGTCAAATCTACTGTTCTTCTCTGTACATGCTAGCTTACCTCTCTCACTAAACTGCAGAGACCTACAACACAAGTCATATTCTGAATGAGATGTTTAAACATTCCCATCTTATACGTGCTGTTTTACAGACAGCTCCCTTTCCTTCAGTCTTATTCCTCCCTTTGCCTCGTTAGAAACTGTGAATTAAGAAAGGCAGAAGTTAAACCCAGTTCCTACAATCTCTGTTGCACTTGGTTGTCTGCCTCTACTTTATACACTTCCCAACCTCCAGTGCCTGAGAGTATCTGCAGATTGATCACAGTTCACTACTACTCCCCAGTTTGCACAGCTTCCATTCAAATCCATATGGGCCAAATTTCCTTAATATATTAGGGATACACCATAACCACAGCTTTACTGTGCAAGACCAAAAGGTTCCTCTCATCCAGGCCAGAGAGACATGATGCAACAGCAGATGCCGAGAGAAGAGTGTAAGAGCATAGGATGCAAGTAAACATTCTTCCTTAGAAGACAAAATCTGCCTCTATTTGTGATACAAAGACTTCCTGAACAAGAGGTGGCATATCCATCTTTAACAGCCCTCAGTGGATTTTACATCCAAAAATTTGTCAGACTGCTTTCTGAGAATGTTTGAAATCTCAAAATCAATGTTTTGTGGCAAGGAGATCCACAGCTTAAGTATATGTTGTATGCACAAGCAAGTCTTGTTAGCTTTAAACAGTCTCCTGCTAGTTCCTGTGAAAGGTCTTATCCCTCCTGCCCCCCAATCCTACCACGCCTGCTTAGCTTAAAAAACTTTGGTGCTGGATTTTGTTGAAATACAAAGTAGACCTTATCAACAAGTTATCTCTTGTCTAAATCATTACTATTTCACCACATTTCAATAGATTTGTGAAGCATGACTTCCCCTGACAAATACCTCCCCCTAAAACCAAAACAACACACCAAAAAACCCCCACCAGAAAAAAAACCCAAACCAACCCCCCAAACTCCCTCCTCCCTGCAAAACGCACACACACAAAATCCTCCCCTGTGCTCAATAAGAAGCCAGCAAAATCAGTTTAGTTAATGGATATGCCTTACGTCCCCAATACCCTTATTCCTGCTCAGCGTCTCTTTTTTTTCAGCCTGTGCAGTTGAGTACAGCCTCCTCTCGCCTGCTCTTTTGAGATTTTAATACTATTTCTTCAGTTCCCAGATCCTCATCTCCTCGTCCTTGAGCATGGCAAGTTCTCAAATTTGCACTTTTCTTCACTGAATGTAAAAATGCAGGTTTTCCTTCCACTTTCTTTGATTTCTCCACTTAAGGTCACTTCCTTGCCCAATAACCCTTTCACTAATCATCTTTAAACCAAACACTGATCACCTCAGTTTGCAGGCAATCTATTTTTCAAAACCCTATTTTTCACCCAAGGTCTTCCATGTTGCTCACTATTTGCAAAATTAAAAGAAACAAAAAGAAGTGAGAAGGAAACAAATTTTCACAAAGCTGGGTTGAGATCTCCCACACTTAAGGAAGAAGAGATTCTCCAAAACAATATTTCAAAGATGAGGAAATGTCCTTTCCTTACAGCAGTCAACAGTGGAAACCAGTGAAGGCTACAGAAACATCCAACAGAGGAAGATAAATTCCTCAATCATGTTCATTGACAGGAGCCTTAAATCTTCAGCTCTAGGGAAACTTTCAGGAAAGCAGTTCCACAAAATTTGGCCTTTTCTCCCTCCGTTCAATTCCACCACACTCTGTGGAATATAAATAGATCAGGTAAGAAAGCAACTTATTTGTGGCTCCAGGGAAAAAGGTTTTCTCTATTCATCTATATCATGCTAAACCCACTAAGAGTTACACTTCTTATCAGTTCTCACCTAGCTGGGCTCAGCTACACAGACGCTGACACCATGCAGATACACAGTAGCTGCAAGGTAACTTCTCTCAGCGCACCCCAAGACCAACTAATGTTGATTAGAGTGCTTATCTTTCCCTCCTGTTATAGGGCAGCCAGGACAGAAACTAGAATGTTACTTAAGAGGGCAGACACTATCAATACACTTTTTCACACTGCTTATTTATTTTCCATTAATATTTATAGCAAACCCATATAATTTAGTTCACAGGTAGTGCTTTTGCAAGGGTGGGAAAAAAGAGGTACTTCTCTCTGTCCCTCCTTTCCCTCTAAAACACTCATGTCCAATAGCCATCTAAAACCAGCTGCAAAAGGCACAGTTGGGCTTTGATTGTGCTTTATGTCAGTAGATACTGGCTCTGTTAGCCTCCAAGTACTGAAGTTAGTCAAAAGTATGTAACCTACCATCTTAAACATTTGTCATACAAAAACTAGGATATGCCTGTAAAACAGAGAAGCACCAGAAGAGAAAAAGTTAAGACATTGAGTTTTCACAAACACAAGTCAAGAATGGTATTCTTACTGCAGCCATCTTCATCACTGTGGTCCCCACAGTCATTGTCTCCATCACATTGCCACTGAGCAGGGATGCATGTGCATTCACCAAAAGCACTGACAGCACATGTAAAATGATTACGTCCACAGGAGCATTCGGTGCTACTTGTAACACCTGTAAAGGAGCAAAGAAAAACAGTATTTTGAAGACATCCGTCTATTTTAGGGTAAATACATTAAATACAAAGTGACATCACATTTTTTCTCCATGTACCCACTGTATGTATGAACACATACTCTACTGCAAAGGAAAACATTCACCTCCTTCACACTGTTGAAATAGGAGATCAAGTACTATGCACAGTCTCCTGGAATGAGACTATTTGAAGGCAACAACAAATAGCAACCTGCCAAAAAGAGACTCAGGAATCAGTTGGCTGAAAAATAACTTAGTGCTAGTCACAATCAAATTCAAGGAATCCCAGGTATCAGAACACCCTTTTTATTTTACAGACTCAGACTTCTCCTAGAGCACAGTGCTGCTGCTGCTCCACTTAGTTCTGACACCACAACAGAAGGTATAGCAAAGATGCTACTTCAGAGTTATCTGGGGTCTTCTCCAGACCCTGAGCTTTATAGATGCAAACCTTTTACAAGTCACTGCTTTAGACATTTCAGACTCCAGTGAAAGAAAAGAAAAAAAACACCACACCATCCTTTCTTATTTATCTGTAGAGATTAAACTGTGACATTATCCTGTTCATAACTGGCATTTATAAAAGAGAAAAGGATTTTCAACTCTACAAACTGACCAAAAGAAAATACAGCCCAATGTCAATATATAATCTGTTAAGAACACTGTTTTCCAGCTTTCAAGTTAGCTTAAGGAGGTCCCAACTCTTTTCTCTCCTCTTCCAGCTACAGAACAATACTCTGCACAACTCTTGACTCTCACCCCTGTGCAAATGCAAGTATTTATGATATTATCCCACATATTGTCTTAATAAATCTCTGCCTTGAGAGAGAATAGGCTATAGCCCACCTCTCAAAAAGGAAAAAGTCATGCCTGCACTTCTGTCTGATGTCATCTAGACCATCTATATAATCAATATCACTGTTAAACAAATGATTATTCTATCAAACAACAACTCCCTCAGACTAGTCTGTGACTGGACTCTTTTTGCATGGCTCCTGTTTCTGCAATTCAAACAAACCTAAAGCTCTCAGATTAAATAGTAGACCATAGGGAAAGAAGTACAGAGGGATACCTGCCCAAGTCGTAGTTATACACATCCTGAACTATTGCAGACTTTTTTATCTCATTTGTTACATCTAGTGTTTGACTCTGATGAACCATGAGCTGTAGCAACACAAGCCAAAAAAAAAAAAGAAAAAGAAAAAAAAAAGCACCTCATAATTTCCTTGTTTTCCATTCTAAGTGAGAAAAGCAGTATCTGCAAAATTTTATGTAACTATTCTGCAACTCTCTCAAGAGCAGAATTCCCTCCAGCAAAGACATCCACTTGTGCAAGTTAAGCTGATTTAAGTTTAGAGGGGATGCACTTTTTCCTTGAGGAACAAATCCATGATAAGTTTCTTCTGCAACAAAACTGGCAGAGGTTTCTGCCAGCTTCTGCCGCCTGCTCCTAACTGCTACACTCCAGGTTGCAAGGCTTTGCTACACATTATTTTCCAAGCACATCCACAAGCTGCTGAATTGGACCAACCAAATCCATTGCGGGATCTCCCTTCACAGACTTGCATGGGTGTAACAACCTTTTAATCTTCCCCCATCTCTGCTACACATTATCATTAAAACATTTAGTAGAAAACATACATCTCAAGGTATTACTGTATATGCTAGAGAAAGCGGCCAATATCTGGAGTAACAAAGGACAGAAGCCAGAAGAATATAAGGTGGATAAGGAACAGAAAGAAGGAAAGACAAATGGAAGAGGGCAGAGTGGTCAGATCCTCAAAGAACTTATCAGGTATGGCCAGGGCAAAGGCTGACTCAAAAAAACAGCAACAGGGGTGATGTAGAGTTGGAAGGCAAAAAAAGCAGCACAGACATCCCTAAGGAAAAGCAATGCATCATCTATGCAACATATCCAACTATTAGAAATAAACATAAGGAAATTCAGAAGAACCACAAACCTCTCCAAAAATCAAAGAGGTTCCTTCAAACTGGCAGCACAGGAAATTCAGGACAAACCACCTTCTGCTGTTGCGTACCACTGTTTAGAAAGGCAGAACTAGCCATATGTTGTATCCAAGGTAGCTGCTGTTCAAATCACCTTTTCCAAAGCAATTTTTCTACCATTATCCTCAACAATACCCCAAAGCACTTATCCCAGCTACTTTAAGCTCCAGTACCCCTTCCTGTTGGAGTACACTAAGATGATCGTCATCCTCATTAACCCTAGAAAAAGACAAATACGGAAGTACTAGTGACTGGCTCTATCTTGCCCAGGCTCCACAATGTCTTAGGGTAGCTTCACCAACAGGAAAGGATCAAACATCAAGGCAACCAATTCTTAAACTAGGGGAATGTATTTAATAATTTATTTCTAGATAAGCACAAATGAAAACATTGGGGAAAAAAGTCAAAGTGAGTTATTTTAGCTCCTGAATAGCAGCATGGAGGTACAGCTCTGCAGCAGCAGAGAATTAGTGCAGCTGTCCCAATCTGCAAACTGCAACTTAATCTGCTGTATTGTCAAACACACAGTTATCTTCAAAAGTTGCTAGCAGTATCAGGTTACATATATATATATAAAAATATATATATATACACGTGTATTAAATCTGTTCTTCCCACCTCATTGAAGTTCCTATGTTCAGCCATCTCTGGTTTGTGTTTTTACCATGTTATAGAAACTGTTGGAAGCTGAAGGATATGTTACGACTCAGATACCAACACTCTCTCATATGCACTAGCGTGTATCTGTAGTACCATTACGTAAGCATACTTCGCTTAACTAGTCCACATTATGACCTTTGTGAGTCTAATGCTTTGTGATCTGTGACCTTTAGGGTAACTAACCTTCTAGCCATTATAATGATGCATTTTATAAACCGTGATTTACCCCAGTCTTACACTTGGACAAGTAAAACACATTATTTTTTGGAGACCACACTAATTCCAACCTATAAACAGTATCAGAAGAACCAATCCTGGATGACTAGTCTTTATCCAGTAAAAGAACAAGTTGAATGAAACCTGGGACCCCCTGCAGGCAGCAGGAATTTTCTCAATTATTTCAATGTGTATAGTGTTTCACTCTTGGTGTCCCATGATTATTTCCCAGGGCTCAGAGCTCCAGCAACATTACCCTGTAACTGTATCTGTAACAGTAGACAGCCAGGAAGGATAAAGATGAGAAGTATGTTTTCTCCAACTCACTCAAATACAAGCGGAAGTAGTGCATTTTGTGTGAGAAGCCTCAATGAAGACTTACTCTTTAATGTCGAGCTCTCATTAAACATAGGGAGCGTGAGACAGAAGACTAACCAAGCACGCACAAAAACCTCCACTGTCAGGTTTCAATCCCAGTTAGTCAGGGGTCCAGGAACAGGATGGAAGTCAGCACTTGCTGTTCAAGCAACTGGACCAACAATCAAAGCAGACATATCTACTTACACTTCTGCACATTCTTCTGGAGCAGGAACAATGAGAGGTACCTCTGGGCTTAGCCTTGACAAATGTTTTTCCTAAAACTTTTCATCACACAGCAAGCTTGGACATTTTACAAATCCTCTATATTCGAAAGTAATTTCACTTATGCAGGAGGCAAAACCCTGACATTTTAACAATGCAATATCTACAAAACAATACACAAGAGCTAAACAGAGGCATTGTCAGGTGCTGAGCTGACATCACTCAACTTTCCTAGCCTCTCGATACCTCATGTGACCACCACACAAGTTTCCTACTCTCTCACTTGCCCATGGGTACAAGCAACCAAAAAAATCATCTTCACTGTCTGTAGTTTGGTTCCCTCCAGATGTGACAGCAGCAGGATTTAGTAACCAAACAGTTTTCATAGTAAAGCATTATACAAACAGCCTCCAGATTTTAAAAACAGGAAGTCTGTCTAAACACAGGCCTCATTACTTAACATCTGCCATCACCTTAAATTTAGCATGGTATGCTCAGTTTCTTCAGATTCCTTCCAAATACCCTCCCCGTCTTCATGTTTATCTGACAATTGAAACGCCTCTTGAGGGAGGGTGGGTTCCCCCCACCCAACCACTTAAAAAAGATAGTTAGGATCCTTGTAATTTGATGTCTAAAGTATGCAAAACAGTTATGTCATTCCTGGCTGAAAAGCAAAAGTCAATAATCATCCTGTTATTTCTGCACATCTTTTTTTTGGGGGGTGGGCAGGGTTGCTTAAACAATAAGTCGTGACTCTACTTCTCTCCCCGCCCCGCCCCCAGCAACTCTTCATCAGGCCAAATAATACAGCCCGTAAAGAAAAACCTAATATACAAAGCTTCATTTTGCTGATGAGGTCACTTGCAACCCTCAGAGCTATTACATAACAGCCCTGTATTTGCCACAGAGTCACAGAAACATTGACATTACAAAGGAAGCTTAAGTAGACAGAATAATTACCAAACTGAACTCTGTAGCCTTTGTTTTGTTAGGGACAGCAGATATCTCGGGGAGAGTGAAAACACTGTTTCTTTTAAGTCCTGATGGCATGTTTTCTTTCCAAAAGGAGAAATGCTAATTCTATTTTCAGTAAAAATAATGACAGATGGTGGCTCTTACCACTATTTTGTAGCAATTCAACCTTCTACAGGCTGTGGCTTCAACTTGGAATCATTTAACAGCCCAGGCTGGAAGGGACCTCAGAAAATCACCTGGTCCAACCTTTTGTGGGAAAGGGACCCTAGATGAGACTATCTAGCACCCTGTCTGGTTGCATCTTGAAAACCTCCAGCGATGGGAACTCTACCACATCCCTGGGGAGGTAGTTCTGCTGAATGATTGTTCTCACTGTAAAAAACTTCTTTCTTATGTTGAGATGAACATGTTCCTGCTCTTCAGGGTCCATCAGCTCTGTCAGGCGCTGGAAGTATTCTAGCAATAGGAGGATTTTCTCACAGTCTCATAGGATGGATGAAGTTTCCTCAAATGGATGTTAATGAATAATACTGCATGCAACTGCCAAAGATCCTGCTATCTATGGTCAACACCATGCTGTCTTTCCACATTTTCTTTCTTTCCAGGTACCAACAACTGACTACAGAAGAGACTTTCAGTCCACACCACCCTGTTAGTTGCATCTTTTCCCCTTCATCCTAACACAGAAATCTTTACTGTTATTTTTTTAAAGTAGCAGCATAATATTCACAGCCATCAGTTTGTTTGCATCATCCTGCAATCCTGCATGTACCTACATGGGATAGCATAGCTAAGTATCCATTTAGGTCTTCTATACTGCAAGGAAAATAGCACCAACAAGTTTAGAAAACCAAGAACTATGAAAATATTTGGCATGATTTACAGTTGCAGACTGTTCAGTTTAGAATCAGAAGCCTCTGGAAAGAACAATCACTCCTTTGGTCCAGGACTGAGTAACACATGAATCTGGGTTCCTTCCCCTCCATGACTAACACATGAATCTGGGTTCCTTCACCCTCCAGGTGCCAGGACAGGCACCTAACTCTGCATTTCATGGCCTACAGAAGACCTTCAATGGAAGGCAGAGATCCTTCTGCAACCTCATTACTACAAGAAACACAATCAAAAACATGACAGTACCAGCTTTTATAGTTTTAATTCTACCACATAAAAATCCCTGGCAGAGGACAGAAGTAAGTGGATATCGAACAGGTGTGAAAATACAGTACAAATATTTGAGTTAGTGGCAAAGAGGAAAAAATCCAGGACTGTGTAGAAGAACTGGAATATGAATAATGGAATTACAGGGAAAATGAGAGAAAGTCCTAATAGTGATGGGCATAAGGCTGTAATTTTTTTTTCCCCAGAGAAAGTGCGGAAGGGTATCACCAGAAGCATTTTTGAACAAATTTGCACTAAGCATCAGAGTATTTTGCTCTGGCTTCAACAGATACTTCATTTCTTATTTCTGTATTTTAAGAACACATGAGCATCTGATTGTTTAGTCGGGGTTAAAATTAGTAAATTCTGTAGCATAGCCTTTAATAGCCTCTTTAACACCTTGCACACCTGTTGTTAGAAGGCCTGTGTCAGATACCATTTTCTCTCTTTCTCCACTTCCAGGCCAGGCTCACTTTTACATTCCATCACATACACACCTTGATAAGGGCAGACATTGGACATTTCAGATGGCCTTGAACATAGTTCAGCTGATACATTTTTCCTTCTTCATCCAGCACCTTACTGAATGTTTCTACAGCAAAGCAGCTCAACTGTCTTTGCTTGCCTATCTTGAGGGAAAATGAAAATTTTGGATTCCTCTCTCTTACCCAAATAGCAGTTTCCACTGAAGGAAAGTACAGTTAATCCAGCTTTAGAAGAGGGATTTGCTGACCATTGTTTAAGCCCAGAGCTCTGCTGGCAGACACAGCAAAGGCAACATTACAGGACAACAGTCTGATGTCAGAAGGGGCACTACGCACTGATAAAAGCCAATACAGTTTTCTCTTTTTTTTTTTAACTCCCACTATGGAAGCATCTGAAGCTGTTCTGATGGGGTACCCACATGGTCTCCAAGTATTTGATGCCTGCCTAGAGTAAAATTAATCTCACTAGGAAAAGCAACCCAAAAGTTTAAAAAAACCCCAACAAACAAAAAAACCAAAAAACCCCAAAACAACAACAACAACAACAAAAACCAACAGAAAACACCAACACCAAAAACCAACCACAAAACCACACCAACCAGAGAAGAAAGGTCAAAGATGTTACAGCTTTCTGATAACTGAGTCCTGTGCCTACTTTGGCAGTCTCCAAGTGAGGATGAAAGTTTCCCAGGCTTAGAGGTTCCCCTTTCAATTTGCAAAAGCAGGGATACCTCAGTCCTGAACCAGCTGGTTCTCAATTAAACACACGGCTGAACAAAGTTCTAAGGAGAGGCACACTATCAAGCACAACCACCCTTCGGTTCTCATACTAAACTGCACAACTACACAGGTTAGACCGGAAAAATGTTAACACTCTGTATGACCACAAGGAATAGGAAGCATAACGAAGAGAAATTCCACAGGGTGTCTGCTAATTAGGACCTAAAAAAAAATAAGGGGTGCAACAAAAGTGCAGACAGAGTTAGTGTTTGGTGCAATGGGTGTATGCATGAGGTAGAGTGAGACTGGAACAGAAGCAGTATTTTCAGAAACACTGCATGGGTCAAGAGATCCGAGGCCTTTAAAAACATGTTTGAGTCTCTGAGGCCCAATTCTGATCCCACAGAAGTAAAGACTACCAACCCCACTGAAAACCTCACACTGCACCCAGGGAATAGGAAAGCATTTATAGAAACAACTATTGAAAAAGAAATACTGAAGAAGGATTTGATTTGAATATAAAAAGATTCAAGAATCAAGAAGCAATTGTTACAGTTCCTTCTCCCAAATGCTTCAAGTCATAAATGAAGACCTTGCAATAAACAACATAACTATAACCAAGGTCTCTAGATAATTTTTCTAACGCTTTTCATATCTTCTACAGTGTTTGACAAAATTACTCTTCCCCTCTAGAAGTAGGGATACTACTATTACATCAGCACAGTGTATTAAGGTTTAATGTGTGTTTCTAAATATCCAGAGTCTTTGAACAGAAGATGCAGCTGAAGAGACGGTATTATTGCCATGAAATCCCAGTCAAAAACTAATTCAAATTGGCTGTGCTACCAGCACACACAGATGAAAAAATCAGCTGAAGGACCATAAACAAAAGATAATGAGAAATGGCAGCAAGTCAAGCTGCAGGGGGTAGAGATGGCTAGTAGGTATCATAAGGATCAGCATTAGATCCAGTCCCATTAAATAACTTCATTAATGATCTGGAAGAGATAATAAGTATCATGTTAAAAGAGCCTGCAAATGACACCAAAATGGGAAATATTCTTCTACAAACACCACAGAGGAAAAAGAAATAATATAGAAGGGACCTCAGAAGATTAGAATTATGGGCAGGAAATTAAGATTCAATCTTCAAAAAAAATTTGTTTTTAAAGATAGTGCATCTGGTAGAAAATATTTGAAACAGATACTCAAATGAAAAGAAAAATCTGGGATGCAGCAATGCCTGGAGAAATCAAGGAGCAATAATAAAAGACAAGCTAGCCATTGGTTTGTGTTATGACACAATATGGCATCCAAAAAAAATACTTTAGGCTAAATATGCATAAATGTCACATCATGGAGGAAGAACCTTTCTCCATGTGCAGAACTGAGGTATAAGATTGAGTTCCACATTGAGGTTGATACAGGGAAACTAAACAACATATTCTAACCACAGCAACAAAATGTTTATCAAAGGTGTGTTATGGCACACTGCTCCCTCAAGACTTCAAACAGATTCTGTTTGAAGCCTGAACCAACATGGCATTCCCCCACACAGACTGACTATTTGGTTCTTGAAATAAGACAAAAGGCAATGACTATGAATTCTGTGCATTTTTTTTCTTAAATAGAACTTTTATTATCCCCTGTTTCCTGAGTAACCCCTCAGTTGCCTACAGAAATAGCTCACAGTGGGCAACCCATGAAATCCCAGTATAGAAACAGGAACCTTTCAACCACCAAAGCTTGTTAAACACATCAAAATCTCAGCCCAAAGTCCCTCTCAAAAGCCAGGCAAGAAGTATCAGGTAGATGACAACTATTTCCAAGCAACTGAGGAATTCTATCAGGCAAGGCCAGACAGGAGAAAGTCGTATCTGAGTGACTTTCCCATCTTGACCCTCTCTTCAGATTCCTGGGCAGATCTTTTGTGGTAACACCAGAACTACTCTGTATGAACCTGGTAAAACATCTCAACTCTAGTTTCCAGATCTTTTGCCTGAAATGTGACCATACTGTGATGCTTTTCGCACATCTACTTGCCATTAATGGCAAATGTTCCACTTTCCCAAACTACAAGGTTCCCTCAAACATCTGCAGCTGGCAGAGAAGTCAAAAATGCAGGTTTTGTTCTGTAGCTCCGCATGCCTGCCAATCACTGCCAAGAAACCAAGCACCGTATCAGCCTGCTTCAGGTGTCATGTCCAATGTCAATAGAAATAGACATCTTTCAGAAAGAGCTTTGAGCCTTTCAAAAGATCACAATTCAAGATGATGGTTCTCCCATTCTCTCTGTAAGTGTGACCAAACACATTAAATAGTGGGAGCATCCGTTTTCACCTTCACAGATTCTTGGTAAAACAAAGACCACAGAAAGTCATGAGCTGCAGCATACTGCTTCTCACCTCCAAGGCCCTTACTGGAAGAGATTCAGCCTCCTAAATACTTTTAACCCATGTATTTCCATTTTCTCTGTGGACTAATTAATTTTTCCTACATATAAACTTGGATGCCAAGGAGCAAGAGCAGTATGCTTCCCACCTTGTGAAATTTTCATCCCGTTACTGTTAAAAGCATCCCTTCAGCCTTGGCGTTTCATTATCTGTAGATTTTCTCTCTTAAGCAGAGAGCATTTCATCCATATTGTATTATGAAGTGCAGAGTGATACCTGAAGGATGCCATCAAGAAACATGCTTTGCTGATTTTTAGCCTGGAGTGGCATTTCCTTACATAGCTGCAAGCTCCTGTGCAACTGCATGTCAATAGAGAACTACAAGGGACAGAAGAATCCAAGGGACAGATATAAATTGCTCACCTGCAGCACTAAATTACTTGTCATGCAGGACCATTCCACTCAAGCACATTAAAAATGAAATTAAATACCACTCAGAAATGGACAGAATAATAGAAGGTTGCTGCTGCATAACATCAATCAGAAATATCATCATCCGCTCTAGAACAGTACAGGAATGTTTAGCTGAAGCACCAGGGCCTGGCAGGCAGAACTACGTGACTCAAACCATTTTAGAATACACACACACTAGACAAACACTTTAAAATACTACCTTAAGCCTACATCATGCTTTGCAAGAATTAGTCACCTCAGCAACACGAGACACGTAACTTTCCATTTCTTTCACTGTATTTTTTTTTAAAAACCACACACTAACAACCTCTATCCTTTCCTGTCCCATAAGGATTGTGAACAATTTAATGCTCATTTATCATGAATCATACAGTACAGTAGACACTAAAATTTAGAAAATAACGGCACAACAGCAGAAATGTTACCAGGAGACCTTCATGATACCAGGCAATTGCTAAGTGCCATCTAGAGAAGCAACCTGCTGTTTTAAAGAGATAAACCACAGGAAAAAAGGTTGTTCTGATGTATTTCACCTACTCTAGGCACCAAAGAGTTTCACTAGCATGACAGCTCTTGGAAGGAAGCTCTTGAGCAGTCAGAAATCCTTCTACTATATCAAAGTTCATGGAGGAAAGCTACAGACATGGATCAGGACTAGTGAAACACTGGAGTTTGTTTTCCCAGTTAAAGGACATTAAACGTTGGTATTTTAAGTTCCATAAGCTTTCCTTTAACTTTTCCACTCCCTCATAGACAGGTGGATTTCTCTCATCCTTCTTTTCTGAAAAAAAAAAAAAAAAAAAAAAGAGGAAACAAAGGGAAAGAGGCACAAAGACATTAAGAGCACTACTGGCATTTGTTCGAGAGTATAAGGAGTGGTCCAAAAGGAAAAACCTAAGCAGCTTTGATTCATACATGTCTTAGAGGATATTTCTGTGATAGCAGTTGATGTAGAAATTTGGGGCAGCTAGGAGATCCATATCCATGTTTTTAAAATTTTGGACAACCAAAGTGCACCTACTCCCCTAAAGGCAAAGCACCACTTTAATCAAATGCTGCTGCTTATGGCCTTCAAAAGGAAAAATTTGGGCAAAGCAGGCTCTCACCAAGTCCCTAGGAACAGACCCCTGCTCTTACTACTACAGAGAGTGTTTTGTGAAAGGTTTGCTTCAATCGTTGCCCTCCCTCAAGTGTACCATAGACCTACTCAAGTTAGCTTTAAACTAGCTAACTTGGGGTTTGGTGGCAGTATATCACAAAAGCACAGAGCTGCAATCCACCTGCAAAAGTCAGCAAAAGCAGCAGAGCAAATATTTGAAGCAATTATCCTACAGTGAGCCTTACATTACCTCAGCTACAGGAGCACCCAAGGTTTACTACAGTCACAGCAATGATATACTTTGTCACTTCTCGGAAACGACCTGGAAGGATCAGAACTTGAGAGCTATTTCAGAAATTCTGAAGCTTTGCAATCCTCCCCCTTCACTGAATGGAGATGAATGCAAGCAGCCTATAACACCTAAGGAAAAACAGCTTGGCATCTGTCACTCATAACAGTAATATGAGAAAACAAAGGTTTAATTTGCATCCATGCATTCCTCCCTCTTCTACTTCACTTCCCTTAGTTTAAGTAACCCAAGTATTAACTTCTAAGGCAAACAAACTTTAAGTACTTTTCCAACATTCATTCTGTCTTTGCTCCCATTCCTGTCATGTCCACTTCCAAACTGCAAGCGTCTTTGGGATTTCACTGAATCCCTTGCTTAACAGCTGAGAAAGACATAGCTGTCATCTCACTGTGCATGGACTAACTCAACCTGACTCAAGCTAAAAAACAAGCAAAGAAAAACCCACTCAGTTTTCAGTTTCATATAGTACAGCTACACGTCTTCCTGTCTGCATATACTCTTGAACAGTAATGGCCTCCAACTCTGGCAGATGCTACTGAAGAACCAGTTACAGGTCACAGCATTAAGGAAAACTGAAATTAATGCCAATCTATTTTAATCTACTGTCTGTAAACTGCACCTGTTTAACTACAGCTTCACAAGAAGCTAAGCTGTCTCAGGGTGTGGGGAAAGGAAAATGGAGTGGTCAAAAGAGGACAGCTAAGAGGAGGAAGCACTACTGCCATCTTTGCTTGAAAAGTAGCGCTCAGAGGCTTTAGGGAACCAAGAAAAACTAAAAGTGGTATTTTTTCAATCTAGGCTGCAGGGATTAAAGCCTGGTAAATGTACTTAGGAAAATTCAGAACACAAAGGATCCTGTCCAGCCACCTCCTCACCACAGATTCTCTAAGGAATTGGCTCCTCTCTTTCAGAAACTTCTTGAGCTTTTGGCTTCCTCTCCCTCACCACTTATGATCTTTTACTGCATCAGTGCTTGTCCAGCGCTCTCTGGATTTACAAAGCACCCATAACCTTGCTCACAACACATTCAGAAGCCATTTTTGACCTGGCCTTCAGGGTTTCACCCTGCATTGGCTCGCTGAAATATGCTAAGTAAGTTTGTCCCACAGGAAATTATCAGCCTGCCTCTTTTGTCTTTCAGATGCTCCAGGCACTGAACTAGCTGTAAGGACATTCTGCCCTTCAGAACATATGCCCAACTTTTCTCCAAAACTAGAACCCAGAACATTCTTTTGTTCATTTAACCTATTCAAGACAGAAGCCAAAGTTCCTCTCTCTTGACCAGTCCCAACACACATCAACATGGATAGTCATACGCTTCTTTTCAGGAGATAAAAATCCAAGTATTGTAAAGTCCTCCTTTTCAGGGAACCTAATGTTCTAGCCGGACTGCAGTTGTCCAGGCACATAGTGCAAGGAGACGAGTTCTGCCTCCAAAAAAGCCCATTTTGGCTTTTGTGGGCTGCAGTCAGATTCTTCCCAACATTATGGCACGATACAGAAAAGGCCAGTTTCCTGGACAAGACAGAGACTGTTCTCTTACAGGGTCATTTTAAGGAGTTTATTTTGGTCTTCTATAAAGAGGCCATCATGTTAGCAGTGCAGCATCTGAGTTTTGTAGCTTTCCAGCTCTCTGCCACACGAGAGACTGGGAAGCCAACCACAACAGCTCTGCTTAGCAGAGGAGTTCTCCAGGGAAGGGATAGGATACGCAGTGTGGTTTTGTGGCAATAAGGAGGCAGAAGCTCGTTTTTGCAATCCCACAGGCAGGAGGACTTCAAAAGCACAAACCACAAGATAAACGGAGCTATCTTGGGACAAAGAGAGTTGTTCTGTACATCGTTTTCTAAAAAATAACCCCACACATAATATTATGTTGCCCTCAGAGGATGAGCAAAGGGGCAATTATTAACTGGCCAGACTGAGCTGGAAGAACAGGGTTGGGCCTGGCAAAGAGAGAGTTACCACACAACCACAGAGACATCACAGCAACTGTGCTGCCTACCAGAGAACTGGATTAACTTAAAAGAGAAACCTTTACTAGTAACATTTTTTTAATATATATATACACACACATATATATACACACACACACGTGCACTCAAAAATACAAGCTTAATGCAAATACGTTTTATGGGCTCAGATGGGATAAGTTCTTTCCAATAGAATTGCCAACAGGAAAAACAAGAACGTCAGTGTTGGGGTTACTGCAGGGCAGCTATGCTGTACATCAGCCCCTATTCAGCCCACCCACATTCGTTTGCTTTCTAGGCAGCTCCCGAAGCACCAGCCTGCACCTCCCACAGCACCTGGACTTCAGACTCCTTTGCAACACTTAAAATGGTCACAAAACTCTTCCTCTGCTTCAACTGCAAGTCTCAGGTACTGTCTCTACAAACCTGCAAACTCCATAGTTCATTCACACTCACACCCCAGAAAAATCAACCACAATAGCGAAAAGCACCAGAGGATCCCTTACAGCCAATTTTACACTGCTCACATTGGGCTTCACCTTCAATGAAGTAACAGCAACAGCACTGAGGCAGGGAAAAGGAAGATGCACAAAAACCAAAATGGCCTAATTATGGAACCACATCTTTGTAGGTATGTGTGTGGCCTCCACTACTACAGTATCAGAGCGCCTTTTTCTACTAACGAACAATTTAAACACTTCTTAAAAGCTAGGAAGTATTATCTTCAATTCAGAAGTCAAAAATGGAAGGCCAACAACACAGATCTTGGAGTATTTGGGTGCCTAAGTCAGTAGAAAATTAGACATTTAACTATCATTATGCATCTGGCCAAAGAGATTTAGACCTGACTCTCGGTATTACAAAGTACTCGTACCTCCCACCACAGGCACTCTTCATGCTTGCAACGTGAGCCCTAAGTGACTTCCCAAAGAGTTTGTGGCCAAACTGAAAAATTAACCCAGATCCTACCCAGTCCCAGTCCACTTCTTAACCAGGGCACAATTTGCCCTGCCCTACCTAGGTCCTTACGCCAGAGAGCTCGTTAAAACAAACCTGCAGGAAATCAAAGTCAATATTGCACAAACGTGGAAGGATTTACACACACTGCTTGGGAAGTCAAAATAACACCTCCTGCTCCACTTCGCCAGTCTGTTCCCCTATGCTCCCTGACCCAAATTAAGTGAGATCCAAGTCCTGCTTCCCAAAAAAAGGTCAGAGCCAGGCTCCTGAGACCCTCCTGGGGGTTCCCAAGTTCCTGTATTAGCCTTACAATTATTAAAAGGCCAAGATTAAAGGAAGTCCAGCCCTGAGGCCACTGTTGATCTAATAAACACTGGAATTAGATTTCTTCTCAGTGAAGAGGCTGCCCGCCTGATGGCACAAAGCCAACATTTAAACGCTACTGTTGCTCAGAGCCCTAAATTAGTTTTGGATCTGGGGAGTTTGCCTTGAGCTACAGCCAAAAGAAACATAGGAACTGGAGGGAAATTTGTTAAACGTTAACAGAGCTGCAGGAAAGGACAGCAGGGCTAGTAGGTGGCAGGGAGGAAGGAAGGGAAGCCACAAACAAACAGAAGAAAGAGAAACAAGAAACAAGACATGGGAAGTGAGCAACAAGTAAGAAGATTTTTATGCAGAAGTGACTCCCCTATCTAACCTCTGACTTAGTTGCGTGAACAGCAGGCTTTTTAGGTCCCACTTGCTCATAGGTTTCGGTGGAGTTTTTTTGCAACTACAGTAGTTCCCATCTACCTTCCTCTCTCCACATTCAAAATACTGAATAAGAATCTGAGGAAACCATTAATCCTGACTCCTTGGCTATGTCAATGCTTGAGTTACCATGAAACTTGACTCATCCTTGGTCAGCTAAGAGCAGATGGATACTTCCAGTCTCCCTGGCTGGGATCTCAACAGATCTCACAGTCTCGGAGACAGTGGTACACAGCTGCCCACAGGAGCAGCTCTTGAAGCAGGCTCTCTTTGCCTGAAGAGGATGCAGTGAAAACAGTGCAAGATCCTGTCTGTTCATGCTGTTCTCCATTTCACTGATGAATTGTAGGGACTTAGCACAATGCCCCTCTTCCCTTGAATACTCAAACATTCAATCTAATACAGAAGTCTATGCAAAAAGAGTTTAAAGATACTCCCATTTTGACATTTTTATCCTCTCCTTTTCCCAGTAGGAAGATGCTGAGTATGAAGACTCTCCCATTTGACAGTTGCTTCCTGTGAAGCCACCAGTGAGGGCACAATCTGCATTGGTAGTTTCTGATGGAAGTGACCAGAGATGCAGGGCAAGAAAAAAAGAAGATCAGCAATTCCATCCCAGAAAGTTCCTATGACAAGGTGTCCCACTTAGTAGATGAGGGAAAGGCTGTGGATGTTGTCTGCCTAGATTTTAGCAAAGCCTTTGACACCATTTCCCACACCATTCTCCTGGAGAAACTGGCTGATCATGGCTTGGACAGGTATACTCTTCGCTGGGTGAAAAACTGGCTGGATGACCGAGCCCAAAGAGCGGCAGTGAATGATGTTAAAACCAGTTGGTGGCCAGGCACAAGTGGTGTTCCCCAGGGCTCAGTATTGGGGCCACTTCTGTTTAATATCTTTATCAATGATATGGATGAGGAGATCGAGTGCACCCTCAACAAGTTTGCAGACAACACACCAAGCTGGCCAAGAGTGTTGATCTGCTTGAGGGTAGGAAGGCTCTACAGAGGGTTCTGGACAGGCTGGATCGATGGGCTGGGGCCAGTTGTATGAGGTTCAACAAGGCCAAGTGCCAGGTCCTGCACTTCGGTCACAATAACCCCATGCAGCACTACAGGCTTGGGGAAGAGTGGCTGGAAAGCTGCCCAGCAGGAAAAAAACTGGGGGTGTTGGTCAACAGCCGGCTGAATATGAGCCAGCAGTGTGCCCAGGTTGCCAAAAAGGCCAATGGCATCCTAGCTTTTATCAGAAATAGCGTGGCCAGCAGGACTAGGCAAGTGATCGTCCCCCCATGCTTGGCACTGGTGAGGCCGCACCTCGAATACCGTGTTCAGTTTGGGGCCCCTCACTACAAAAAGATGCTGAGGTACTGGAGCATGTCCAAAGAAGTGCAACAAAGCTGGTGAAGGGTCTAGAGAACAAGCCTTATGAGGAGCGGCTGAGGGAACTGGGGTTTGTTTAGTCTGGAGAAAAGGAGGCTGAGGGGAGACCTTATCGCTCTCTACAACTACCTGAAAGGAGGTTGTAGCAAGGTGGGTGTCAGTCTCCCAAATAACAAATGATAGGACAAGAGGAAATGGCCTCAAGTTGTGCCAGTGGAGGTTTATATTGGGTATTGGGAAAAATTTCTTTACCGCAAGGTTTGTCAAGCATTGGAACAGGCTGCCCAGGGAAGTGGTTGAGTCACCATCCCCGAGGTATTTAAAAGACGTGTAGATGTGGCACTTAGGGATATGGTGGTTTAGTGGTGGACTTGGCAGTGCTAGGTTGACGGTTGGACTTGATGATCTTAAAGGTCTTTTCCAACCTAAATGATTCTATGATTCCATGAATTGGAAGGAACCAGGAGCTTTAGATAGCAAAAAGCAATCCCTCTGTCATCTTCCCAGGGCCTACAAAGGACCTTTGTTTGCTCCAACTCTATCTCCATTCTTTCCACCTCTCTACAGAAACACTTCTGATCCAGTGGGCACACATGTGCACAGGGCGATGCAGAAAACGATAAAACAACTGGAGAGCACACGCATTAGAGGTCTTATGTGCCATCCTTTACTGTGTCACACTTGAAGCTGAACATTGCTGGGGGGAAAGAGCATTTGCCCCCCGCCCCCCCCATCTCCTCGCACTGCAACACAGAGACCCCTTTCAAAGCTTGAAGAGTCTATTTGAATAAATCATCTGTGCTTCTCGACAGAAGCAGCAAGCTACAAACATGGTATTAAAGAAGCAAGAGAATGAGCAGAGGGCATTCAACCATGTCCAGACACTAAATCAGCTGAGTAAAAAAATAGGTTAAAGAAAACCAGAAGCATCACAACATGGACATTTTTCCCACACATTTGAAATGAAAGCAACATATAATAAAACTGAGAGTTTTCAGTCATAGAAAGGGGTCACTAAGCATCTTCAAATTCCATCCCATCACTGTTGAAATAATGTATGTCCAAGTTGTCCGTCTGCTTTCAATCTCCACATCGGTCCCCAAATTCAGCTGAACTACAGCTTTGTTCTCACATAGATTACAGCATTCTTTTAAATACTTACCTAGGTTTTTTATGTTATATCCACCACAGGGACATTCATGTTTCTACCAAGTTCAATTGCAACAATCCCCAAGGAGTCTGTGGAACTTTATAGGCCTCTTTACAGATTTTTCCTATTGTAACATCCAGGATTGCACAAAAGGAGAGACAGATATAGACAAGGGCTGCTAAATTCCGCAAAATTATTAAAATACAGCCAGCCATGTTTGAGCAAGTCCCCATACAACCTCTCCCTGAATAAAATATCCCCAAAACTTATTTTCATTCTTCAGGCACTTGTCTTTCATGAGACACAGTCTGTTTACAGGTTTCCTGCTGTGCACACAACTCCTTCCCCAAATGACAGAAGTCCTCTCTCACACAAACATGTAAACACAGACTGAGCAATGAGGACTCCGGTGAGCATCCCCCTCCCCCATAAGGCTTATAAAGGGTTAAGGCCCAGTTATTGCATGCTGGTAGGCTGACAGCTTTATGTCTGTAAAGCCTATGTGGGTTTCAGACTCTCCCTTTAATCGGGTTCCATTGCAATTAATCAGTGGGTTTCTTTATAAGAAAAAAAAATAATAATAAAAAACGGCGAGCACTCTATTCAGCCCAATTCAATCTGTCCAGCCAAATCTCATGACCAGCTGGAATGCCCCTTTCCTAGCCTGCCCAGCAGGATGCCCAAGAATGGCGTGTGAATGTTTCTCTCTGCTCCTGCTCCAACGTTAAAATGAACAATAGTCCCTGCCAGTGTCATTCTTCAGCAATTCATCTCTTCCTGTCGCCAGACTCTTTCGTTCCTTCTTGCCCCTTCCACCTTTTTTGTATGAAAAACAACAGCAGATCGGCAGCAATATAATAAAATAAAATTTTATTTACTTGGTAGATTTGGGGGAAGGGGCAAGGAAGGGGCTGGGGAGAGGAACAGCCCCCACCCCCCTCCTGCAATGAAGACACAGAAGGGGAGCGTTCTCAGGCCCCAGCTGACCTGCTCCGCTACACGCCTGGTTTCCCTGCTGCAAGGAGCATCGAATTTGCCAGGGGGGCTGTAGAGGGGACAGGGCCCTTTTCTTCTGGAGGATGTTGGAACTGTAATTACAGAGAGGCAGTTTCCGGGGGGAAATTAACATGGATCTCAACTCATGTTCCCTGTGTTTTTCATGTGCAGATCTATGGCCTTTACTCAACTTTCTCATTCACCAAGGAATGGGTCAAAAGAGGCTGAAAGAGGCTGCATGCACAGTGTTTTATGAGAGACTTGGGTCTCCTCTTCCTGAAGGAGCAGAAACAGAAGGGAAATGCTATGGGACAACTCCAAGGAAAAAATAATATTATAGTATATATATACACACACATATATACATACATACAAACATATATTCCTCAACAGAGTGGGAAACATATCAGCGTAAAAAATTAGACACCATTGAATGGTCCATGAGGAACAGGTTAACCACAGAGGCAGCAGTAAACAGCATGCTAAGAAGCACACCATGACTCCCCAACACCAGCGATCTCTCCATTGAAGGGAAACGAGGGACCAGGTATAGTGTTACAGAACCTGGAAGATTTTAGTAAATTCACTTTTACAGGTGTGAATTTAAAAGGGTTGCTTCCCAGTACACAGAACTGAGCAACAGTCTGGCAAAGACAGTTTCTTATGCAGCAGGCTTCAGAAGAAAATAAATCCAGCTGCTATTGATTACACAGGACATTTAAAATCTATTATAAGCAAGTTTTAAAAAGCTTTAATGAAATCCCAGAATTAAATTCACCTGTACAGCTTTTAACAGGCCCCTTTTGCACTTTATGACACCACACAATCCTCACATCACTTGCAGCACAAAGACCTGAACTGAATGTAAAATTATTATATGGTATTCATCACCATAACAGTCAAGCAGTCCATAAACGCAGATTCATTTGTCTTCACATCTTACTGCTGTGATTGGTTTCATCAGCTCCATTTTATAGATCTCAGACCTGCCACAGTTCCAAGCCAGAAACCTCTGTTCCTAGGTGTCCAACCTGAAGAGCCAAAGAATGGTTTGCAGAAGTGTTGGATGCTCGTAAAACACAACAGAAGGAAAGGGGAGCAACACAGGTGGTATAAAACGCTGTGCCAAACAGGTCAGCCTCAGCCCTCTCAAACTTGCAAGTCCATTTTTTCTAAGAAACAGGCAACAGAAAAGAACCTGAAAAAAACCACAAGTTGCTTTGTGGGTGAGCCACTACAGAGAAGTGAGGATTGGGAGCCAGAGAGACAGAGTAGATGTAGGAAAAGAGAGCATAAAGCAGACTGTCCCACCTCACACCTGCTACCCAGAACCCTGCTTCTACCTGCCCACATTCCCTCATCCCTTTTCTGTCTCTTAACAAGCTTCCCTACTTCCATAATCCAATTCTGTTCTGCTACTCTTTCCTTCTAAACTTTTCTCTTCCTTTTTTGTTTTCCCCCTGAAAAATGCCCAGAAATTCAAACCTGATCGGAATCAGGTGCAAACACAGTCACCTTTCTCTCTATTCCCACCGAGTACACATACCCAAGTTTAAGCCAGGTGCAAGCAAAAGAGCAGCTAAGTGATCCAGATGGAAAAGAGCTAGCAAAAAGTTAACCCTTCAAAATTATCTGGAAGAATGTGAACAGGCAGACAGGTTGTATTATTCAGTATTTGGCATCACACAGCTGCACTGGTTTTGTGCACCTGCTTTATAGCCATCTGGGATGACAGACTCAGCTCCATGTTATTTCTTGCATTGCAACACAATCTTCAATAGTGCATCACATCACACAGAAATAGCCTACTGTAGCTGCCTTCTCCTCCTCCTCCTCACTGCCTGCAGGCCAGCAAAGGAGCACTTAGTCCAGAGGGCAGCCTCTCAGAAGGCATTATCTAGACTACAGTTCCTCTGAAGCCCTTTGCTTGGGGGAATAATTGGAGCAGAGCTCCTGTTCAACTCAAGCCTGCCACTAGATAGTCAATGTCCATCACAGAAAGTCAAAGAGGCTTTTGCTGACAGGCTTTTTAACTCCTACTCAGCACATACAAGTACCAATTTTCAAATATTTACAGCTCCAGCATGCAGTGAATTTCAGAGAAACCAAAGAATATTTAAGGCCCTTCTGCTTTTTTGTATTTCTGGAGCATGGGAGGCTCAGCAAACATTTTCAAGTTTTTCTGTACTATGGCAAGATTTTAAACGGGGGGGGAAGGGGGGGGGCGCATTTTCTCTCTATCCTTATTTGCCAAGGTCACTGAATCATTTCTAACTGAAGTTTCACAGACAGTTTTAAGCAGAAACTCTTCTCTCCCTCAAGTTTCAACCTGGAAAGTTAGAAATTGGTCAAACTTTAATCAACTGAAAAGAAAATCAGGTAGGGATTGGGGTAGGCTTGGTCCCTACGGCACCACTCCTTTCCCACACATTATCCCCCTTTTGCTCCAGAGATATCAGGAACCTTCTCTTGAATTTCTAATTCACTAACACAGACAAGCTGAACTCAAAGCAACTGTTCCCAACTTGCACTTAAAGACTTAGGCTTCTGTTTTAGTTCCCAGGAGAAACCGCTCCTAAAAGCTTGTCTGTTTTTCCAGCCACATTACTTGGTCTAACTGAAGTTGTTCTCTCTCCCTATAAACCTTGCCTCACTTGTAGTTGTGATGATCTAAGGATAGAATCCTTCTACAAATATTATATCATGAGTAATATAGAGGAAAGGGGCAGTCACCAGATGGCAGTGAGGATAAAGATGCTTGAAAATCTTCATGAAGACAGTTATTTACATTCTTTTGAGTCAGGTCTGTATTTGGCATATTAGTAATTTCTTCCAACAAAGAACTCTTATTCTATCCTTATCTCTGAATGAGAGGCAAGGATGTCCCTCATTTAAAAGCATTGGCTATATCCATGCTAGGAATTTTACTGTGAGCTTTACCATATCACAGCAGTCTTGCCTTCCTTCATCCTGCATATTCTCCCACACACTGACACAGACTATGCCTTTGCTTACTAAATTCTGCTGATTGTTTGGTGACTGGATTCGATTTGGAAATTTTGCTGGGATTTAACTGACTGGAAGTGGAAGATGAGCCAGGTCTTCGCCAGAGAGTTCAGGAAGTCCAGTCTCCTTACGTACAGCCCCTAGTTACAGTCAGCATAAAGTATCTGTGGAACTATGACCTTAGAGCAAGAGTACTCCCTGCTCTGGGAGAATATTGACACAGGTAAGCATCTCCTGCCCAAATTTAATTTCTGACATGATACATCTGGAACAAGGATTATGCTTCTTGCATCATTCCTACTACAAGAGCATCAGGTCTAAGAAGACATTTGAATCTTGAATACACAGCAAATAATGCATGCAACATAGCTTAGCCAATGTAAGAATTTAGCCCCAAACTGTGGGCATGCCAAGCTTGCTGCCAGCCCTGCGGGGATGGAAAGCAATGTTTAAAGGAGGTGGCCTGGTTACTTTTTCCCCATAATGCTACAGAGAAGTGGGATCATATGATCTCTTCTTGACACAATCAAGCAGTTTCATGCTGTTTAGGCATCTCCACTGCAGCTTTAGAAATGGGTGACAGAACCAGCACATAGATACAAGCTTACCTGACTATCCCAGGACTACAGTAATGGGCTCAAGGAACTCCCAAGGCCAAAACCTATCAGACAGTCAAGTTGCAATAGTTTGCTTTAAAGAGACATCACTTCTCTGATTTCTTCCACCTCTGGAGCTGGGACCCAGATCAAATAAACTAGAAATTGAGAGATAATTCACAGGTAGTAGAGGGAACATGAAGTCAAGTACAAAAACATACAGAACAGTTAAGCAGAAATAAGCTAGACATACTTAGCACAAGAAAAGTCTGTGCTTTCAGCCTACACCAGTGCTTTGGAAGAAACCACCCAGAAGGGGCTTGTCAGTCAGCTAATGTCTCCTGCTAAAAGAAAAATTAAAAAAGGAGACTGGCTGAGCCCAAACCATTACGTGTTGTCTGCCTAAATCTTCCTCCTCCCTCAGATCCAACGCTGATGCCCCCCAAACCCTCTCTAGCTTTAGCATGGATGCTGAATGCTGACAAAGGCTCCCTTTAGAAGCCTGGACAGCAGAAGCCAGAGAAAAATCCCTCCACCCATCTCTATTTTCATCTCCCTCGCATACACAAACTTTCTTTGCCCCTCCCACCTCTCAAACCCATCTCACCCTCCTCTCCTCAAAAGCGATTAAGGAAAAGCTGTAAAATATTTGCCCAAAGCTGGAGCCTGTTGCTGGGCCCAGCTGTATTGTTGGTAGGAATACACACAGCAAACTTGCACTGTGAGGAGCCCTGCGGGACTCCGGGCACTTCGGGGAGGCTTTGTGAGTCCAGCTCTGCATGCACTAGCCAGACTATTGTGAAAGAGAAACAGAAAAACCGTTACAAACCCCAATGCTCCCCCACTCCCGTCTCTCCCCCCGCCTCCCCAAGTGCCCCCCTTCCACCAGCCGCCACCTTCCCCAAGACAAATCGAGAGGGGAGGGGGCTGCTGCTGAAGAGAATGAAAAGGTTTCCTCAGTTAGATTTAAGGCAACAAGTCAGAGCTGCAAGGAGTCCTTTATCCGCCAGGGAAGCCTCCCACTGATCCAGAGCTGGGCCGAGCAGGGATCCTGGGGGCCAGCTTTCTGAAGGCTGCCATTGATTTGTCACTGGTGATAAGTGAGGCTGGGGCCGTTCCCACCATCGCCTGCAGAGGGGACGACTCTCCCACAATGCCCGGCGGGGGGAGAGGGGCGGCAAACAAGGAAACACAGAACCCAATGGTTGAAAAATCCCAAATGGCTCTTTTTCTCTAACAAGCAGCAACAAAAAGGAGAGACTGTGCTGAGACCAAGGCAAGGGAGGAGAGGCAACGGTGCACGGGGCAGCATGGCCGCTCACCAGCGAGCAAGCCTTCCCTAGGTGAGAAAGAGCAGCGGGCAGTTCTTCGGCCCTCACCTCCAAAGGGCCTCCTAGTGCCAACTCGATCGAACAATATTCCTTCAAAAACTCCCCAGCCGCTCCTTTGCCAATAGCGGGAGGCTTTTAAACCTGCTCTATTTACATAGAGACACTCTTCTCTCAAGCACATGCTGCTGCAAACTTGTTCTTCTGCTTTTTGGGAAGGGAGATCTTTTCTCACAGTACTAAATAAATGAGAGAGGCTAATGAAGCACCATGTCTAAAAGGTGAATTCCCAAAGCAACAGGAGATCTTAAAGGAGCACCAGAGCTCCCCCAGGGAACATACAAATAGAGCAGCAGCTGCCTGGGCAAGACCAGATGCAGATGGGTGAACTGAAAGCAAGACAAAAGGGTGGAAAAAAAAAAAAAAAGGCAGGAAAAAAAAGAAATAATAACAAAAAAACCAACACAACAGTAAAAGAAGTAAAGATCCCTGGCCTTTCTGATGTAACTAATTAGGAAAGACCATCAGAACTGTTTCAACTTGCATTACAAAATGTCTCTTTTGTGCTCCAAGACGTTGAGGAGGTTTGGGAGCACACAGGACACCTTTCCTTCCTTTCCTCACCCTCAGCAAAACCCCTCAGCTAGCTTCTACCCTGGCCAGGCTTATGGCTGAGGCAGACAGGCCTTGTAACACAGCCTGAAGACCAAGAGATTCAAGTCTCCAGATGGAAAAAAGCATCATGCCTGCAGCCTCCTTTCAGTTCAATCTGACCAGACCCAGCAATCTGGAGGATCTTATCTGGCAAGATATTACCTCAGGACAGCTGTGCACAGCTCCTAAAGCACCAGTTTATAATCCAGCATGCTAAAATAAATGGAAGTTGCCAGGCTGTAAACTGTGACATTCATTTTGCAATATTTTACCTTGTATTCAGCCATTCAGAGGCACAGGGCAGATCACTGGGAGCAGTAATTATTTCAGATATCCTAGTTAAAATTTCTTGCTATACAAGAGAGCACAGCCTCCATGGACCCTTAAGATGGGGATGAGCACAATAACAGAACCTTAACAGACAAAATCCCATCCAAAAATTTCACAAGTTTAAACAAAAAACCCCCCAAAACAACCAAACCCCACCCCAAACCTCTCATTCGTATTTGGGAACCAGCCAGCAGCCAGTTAGCTCAGAACACAAGTTTAAAATGCTTCTCGCCAGAAGTATCACTCTGCAGCCAAGAAGCCACATCCTAAACCAGCCAAAGCTTTTGAGCAGTCCTAAAGCGCAACCCAGTTAAAGCCCACTGAAGACTTCTGCCTCCTAACGAGAGAGGACTAAATATCTCCTGAGCTTGGTGAACTAACCACTTGGACCACTGCCACTACTTGGGAACCTGGAAATAGGCTTATGTCTAGCAAGACTCCAACTTGCACACCTGATTAATCTCAATAGCTACATGAGAAGCAGAACTAACAAAGCCAGTTTCAGATGGATTCATCACTAATAGTCAATTTCGGTGCGTCTGTTGCCAAATGGAGGGAGGGAGGGGATTCTTTCATGTCTAACAAAATGCAAACTCATGAGGAATCTTCACCCACAGCCAAGTCGCTTCTGTGGTGCCTTCCCTTTATTGTGCTGCCTATTTTCATGAAACTTTTAATCTCTGGGACCAGTTTTTTGGGGTGAGAAGATATGCACACGTATTGAAATAACCATTGCTTCCATACAAAAGCAGGCTAAAGATGCCTGCGGATTTTTCTCATGAGAAGAGCCTGTATTAACAATATTATTAAGAGCTGCTTCCGATACTACTTCCTGGACAAAGTTCCAGGGATCTGAAGTGCTATCTGAAGTGCTATATCTAAATAAAAGACAGATTCCTCAAAGAGCCCACAATTCATTTCAGCAGACATGTCATTCAGCCCTGGAAGAAGAATTTCTGACACTTCTTAAAAGCCTTTTAAACTCTTCTGCCTACAGAGGAAAAGTTCACCCTACCTGCAGGCATACTGCCTTTTGCTAGAACCGTGATCTCAGGGACAAAACCCATGAAAAGACAGTGTGGTGTCTTCTGTTCAGTCTTAGAGATGCATTTACTGCAGTGACTCAAGAGCCATTTTCCCCTCTGTTATTCCACTGTACTTTGGGGAGTAGGGTACAACAGACAAATCAAGCTGAATCAAGCTTTTGAGGCAATTTGTGAGCATTGCAAGAAGTGATGTTATTCAGCCAAGTATAGAGTACTTCCTCTGATCAAAGAATGACCCAAGCCCACCAGTGCTATAAATGCTACCTAAAATGACTGGACAGCAGTTAAGATGTGGCAGAACACAGGGCTACTTGTCTAGTTACTTCTATTCGTAGCAGAATTTTATCTCCAGTAATTACAGTCTACCTTGAGAAGTTCCTGGGAGTTTTTTTCAGTTGGACACAGACCTTTTTTCCTCTCTTTCCACTCCTAAATTGAAGAGTTATATAGTAATCCATTTGAATGGTTGTACAGTAAAATGACTTTTTTCAGTCAGACAAAAAAACCAAGTACTTCTGCGGTGAGGAAAAAGGCCTTAGTATGCAGTTTATATCTTGACTAAATTTGCTAAATATTTCTGGTACCTTACACTGCTATTCCCAAACACTATAAGAACATAACATTTATTCCTACAGATCATTCTCTAAGTAAGAACATCTGGTACATTTGGACCTTCAGCCAACAAGCCTTGATGAGTCAAGATCAGATCTACTGAAGTCACAGTACACCACTAAGCTACACACCATTACGGTCATGATAGCATACATCTCAACCTCAGAGGCTGAGCTCAGTTAGTTTTCCCATTTCCTGGTCCTTTATTCCAAGGTTGAATGTGGTCCATTAATTCCAGATTCCGAGAAGTGTGCTTAGAGGTTCATTCCCCTCCCTCCATTTTTTATTGTGCACTATCAAACAATGTGGAATTATGAACAGCAACAGCATTCTGGAAATCGTTCCCATGTCCCTCCTTATAACTGCACAAACATTTGGCAAACTGAAATACATAGAAGATGATTTAGGTATCAAGTCCTCAGAAGAGCATGACTGTTTTCCATGGGGAAGATATAATCTTCTGCCCTTCATGCTATAACCTAGTTTCTTGATTTCTTTGCCAGATATCCTCCCAAAACAAACCCTCTTCTGTGCACGATAAGCAAAGGACAGGAAGCAGCCTTGATTTGACTACATTTAAGTGATAACACAGCACTTGGGTCCTCCAGAAACACACTGATACTTGCTCAAAATGGGAAAGAAACTTCAAGACTGTAGTTTCATATCCACCAGTAGTGCCAGCTTAAAGAGCTCCCAGCCCTCCTTCCCCCACTCCCAGTTCCATGACCCCCATAAGCTGGCACAGCTTTGTGCAGCCTGGTAAAAAACAGATCAGGGAAAGTGGTCCAGTGGGCGATGAGCAGTGAAAAGATGCAAATCTGAAGGATCTTCCAACTCCTCCTCACCCAGCCCAGTTTGATTCCTCCCTTCGCTTCACTGCTTGCAGAACCATGGCCTCCCAGCCAAACTGACATACAGTTGGGGTCATTTCCTGTTTAAGGCTTTACAGACATATTTACTACAGTGACTGAAGAGTTATTTTCTTCTTACAGTCTGTTTACCAAGTGTTTGCACATTTAGAAGTAGGATACGCATGCTACTGTGCTGAAAATTCTTATGAAAAGGAATAAACACAGTGAATTAGATCATTCTACACTTGACTACAGTAAATGTTTAAAAATGTAACATTCTAATCTGGGAAAAAGCCACTGACTTCAGTATACAGAAGAAAACAGCTCTTAAGCAACCAGTCACCATGGTTCAGTTCTTTACCCTTGCAAGAAAAAATTCTGTAGACTCCCAAATCAAGTTGTCAACTAACCTTAGAGGAACAACAACGAAAAACAACCAAACAAAAAAAACAAAGACCTAGCCATTAGCACACCTGGCCCAACAATCAGAGGGAACCTTTATGTCACAGCTTGCAAAGCGGACACTCCCAAGTTCTGTACAGATGATCTCCAAAGGTTATGGGGAAAAACACTTAAGCTATTGGGTAAATATGGCCACTGAAGCCAATTAGATATTTACAGAATTCTACCCAGCAATTTAGCTTGCTGCTACAAAGCAGCAAAAAGGAACATTCAATAATTATTATTTAAAGTTGGCCACAGCTAAACTATTCCAAGTCAGGAATCCAGGGTCTAACACTTGGATTCCTAACCAAGTCCAAGTTATGCTTCTGTTCTCAATTTTCTTGACCTTTGTGGTTACATGGTTAAATATCCATTTGCAATCCATCCTAAGAGCTGCTACAGTCAGGATAGGGGAAAGGGTGGAAGAGTCACAGAGGCAGAAGAGATCTTTGTGAGCTGGCTTCAGATATGATACCCCTCATTAGACTAATGCTAACCATTTATTGAACACACTAGCAGCTAATAGGAACATACACTATCTAGGACCAAAACAGCAAATAGATCCTCTTAGAAAGGTATTACATCTGAGAAGAATTTTCACTCTCCCAGTATCAGACTCCAGACACAAACGCATCAAATTGTCAAATCAAAAATCAAATGCAGCATGTCAGAGGAGGGAAAAAAAGGATTAGAGAATGGATTCTCCAACAGAAAGATACTTTGAGGATGGAGAGGACAGGACAAGGAGTATCAATATACAGACTAAAAGGCAAAGCATTTAAGTGGAGCCTCTATTTACTATGTTAATCAGTATTTCACTGTGGGGTTTTTTCTCATTATTCAATACATCTGTCAATTTATTACACATAGAAATTATGAACTCTTCAGAGTTGGGACTGTCCTTATTGTATGCACACACTGCATGTAACACTGTGAAGCTCTGGTTTCCATCAGACTGAATCTTTACATGATCCAATTGACAACTCATGTGTGACATTCAGCCTATGTAGATCTTCCCCTTCAGCCTGCCACATACTCATTCAGGGAGAACAGGAATGGCCGTTTAGGCAGCTTATGTTTCAAAACAGCAAGCACTGTCTTCCTTTGACTAACCAGGCACTTAGCATCAGCACTGCCATTTCTGCATCAACAGAAGGAGGGTGGGATCATGCCTCCCTTTGTGTGCATGCCAGGCCAGGCTTCTCAAACCACGACACACCACTGCATCAGTGGAGAGGGGTGAGGAAAGTAAGCAAAACTTGGATCCAGGTTCTGCAAATAAGGGTCAAAAAACAACTCTTTGCTAGACATCAGTCATTTAAAAGGCAAGATTAAGGAAAAAGAGTCAAGGCACTAGCAAGGGGATAAAGCTTTTCATATTTAGATTGACAAATTTCTCTGGCAACAACTCAGAACATAAGTCTGTGTTAGCCCAAGTAAAACAAGATAGTAGGTCTTTGCTTCAAGTCTTAACGAATAGAAGTTTTGACCACAAAAGGCATCACCAGTTAACGTACTGCACCAGTTACAACATCTATAGGTTGATCTTTCACCACACTTCGACACTAACACAGCAGTAAAACTGTCATACAAGTACAATACAATAAAAAGACCTATGCTTACATGAGCCATAGAAACTGAATATTGGGCTTGAATTTTCACCTTCCCTTGTTTCCAGGGAAAGTCCTTCCAAATTACTGTTAAGGCAAAGAAATGCAGCAGCAAGCCAGTGCCAAAAAAAAGGTTGGTCTTGCTCCCTCCATCCTTCCATAAGGTCTATATTGATCAGCTCACTGAAGAGCAATTCTCTTCAGCTTGCCAATACCACACAACCTGTGGTGTCACTGGTTTCACCATTTTGCAGAAAGTTCTGTGACAGATCAACAAGCTGAACTGACTCATCCAGCAGACAGACACACAGACCTAACCAACGGGACAAGGGGGCGAGACCGCTCTTGTGGGGCAACCCATGGTTACACTAGATTAGGGGTAACATGAAACCACACCCCGTGGGTCAAGGAAGCCCTGCAGCTAGAGGCCAAGCCACATACATTGCAGGCAGAGAACAATCCTCAGCAGTGACAACGTCCTAATACCCCCACCAAAACAACAACAACAACAAAATAAATCTCTCTCAGAGAGATATCAAGTTTACTGAAAGCAAAAGACAGCAGGAGCAAAAATTCCTCTGATTCTGATATTCCAAAACATGGGCTTTATATTACCCTAAAACTGTATTTTGAAGACAATGTTTCCCCTAAAGCGAGATTATACTGAACTCTACTCCAAATCACTAATGTGCCCTTATAAGTCATTTGCAGTTACATTCCTAATGTCACCTGAAACAAGCCACTGACTGCAGTCCAGGCAAGCCACATCTCCACTGTCCAGCCCATTGTTTAATCGTTCTAAGTAGTATGTTTAATTTACCAAGGTTAAACAGGAGGAGAGGACTAAACTGGTAGAGGTGAAGGAATAGAGGACAGGAAAAATGCAATTCATAATCCATAAGTCATTTCTTCTAGTGCCCTTGCAAGAGACATGGATCCACAGGAAGGCAAGTGGGTGATAATTAGGGACAGTTGGAACATTGTTTATTTCCTACTAGCAAAGGCAGCAGTTCAGGCCTCCAAGGATAAATCAAATTTCTTAACCAGATGGAAGACATTTCATTTCCAAACATCAACCGTACAACAATGGACCACAGAAAGGAAGGAGCCAATTCGCAACAGCAATAAGAAAACAAAATTACTAGAGATTTTAGAGACGGGTTCTCATAAAAATCTGCACTTACAAAGAGCCTCATGTTGCATCAGAACTCGCACCACATCCCACCACAGTCAATTCAAAGACACTTTTATTGGCAAAACAAGCTCTGCAAGTGTTACCCACATGTAAGAGACAGCACACTTGAGTTTCTCCCAGAAGTGGATTCAACAAACGAAATGCCTGCCTCCACAGAGGTTTCAACAGAGAAGGCTATATGGCATGGAGTCCAATGATAGAAATGCAAATATTCCAAGGAATAATGGTTTATTTCTAGTGAGGTAAGTGTTCTCTTGCTCTTTCTAATCTTCTTTTATACTTTACTCCCAGGATTAGAAGGTTTCCTTTTCAGTCTCTCCTTTTACTTCTCTTTCCCAGACATTTACCGTTTGATTTATGGTGTTCTCCCCGTATCCAACTCAAAGTTGCACATGCCAGTTCAGTATATCGTAAGAGTCTGACTTGATTTTGCACATTTCATTTGATACTATCTGCCAGCATAATAACTTTGCACAATAACTTGTGGCAGTCTAGCTGGCTAGTAGGTTTGGACTTTTTTCTGTTACAGAAACTTGTGTTCTGGTTTAGATTCAGACTAGTTTCTCAAACAGATGGATTTTGGATTAAGTTATTTGCTTCGTTAGCCTCAAAAGGAGTGCCAAATCCCAGAAACAATGTTTTTGTAGGAATGGACAGCGTTTTCATTTGGTTTCAGTCTATGGTTCTCTAGTACTTTTAGGTGGAGACAGCTTTTGCTGCTTTGGCTGAGACAGCACCAAAATCAAGTCTTTTTATGCAAAGCTCAGCAATGGAAATCCTTTCAGTTCTACTCTGTAGCCATCACTACACTGATTTCATAGATTTAGTTCTATCACGTGTTTGCACAACTGAAAATAAAAAAGTTAACGTCCCTTTGGTTACAATGTAAGAACATACAGAGCTCTGGAGCTCATTCTTGTGGAAGTCAAATGTTTAATTTGCCATCAAATAGTATAGCAGGGAAATCTCAGCATTGTATTCAGTACTCATGGTTTGAGTAGTTGAAACATGTCTTACTTGCTAGAGCCACTACATAGCCAGCACAGCCACATTGGCAGGGAGCCTTAGGTATGCAAGGGCTCCTGAGGCTGGTTAGTGCGGGGCTGTAGAGGGACCTTGCTGCATACCTACCTCAGCCCAGTCCCATCCTGCAACAGAATAATTCTCCCCTTATGGAGTTACTGTCATTTCCCTCCTGTGAGCCACTCCCCTTCTGCTTGTCTCTAAAGGTCACAGAGCCATATAGCACATACCTTAAAGGCTTTGGTATGCAGCCCACAAGGTCAGAAAAGCTGGCTCCCTAGGCATATCTGGTCTTCTGTGGTGTAATGGTGATGGCCCTCTTTTCTCACAAGACTTTAATAGGCAGTTTTATCATTGCTACCACATTTATTTTAAGATCTTGACATACAGGATGCAGAGCATGTTGTTATGACATCGTTCAAGAAAAAGCCCAAACCAAACCCAGATATCACTCCATGCCTTTCCCAGATTAACCTGCAGGACCAATGCACTGCAGTACATTAGCTAGCAAACGTAGGTGTTTTGGCAGCTGTCCCAGTCACTTAATCGGAAGCCTGAGCTCAGAGGCTGTTTTGCCTGAGCGGGTAAGTCAAGATGCACATACCAAAGATGTCATCTCTGCCTCACTCCCTTCCTTGCTCGAAGGCTTCTGAGTACTGTTTATTTTTATCCTATAATTGATGGATTGTACATAGATTTAACTTGCCCTGTATCTCCCATTAGTTCTATACTGTAACTGTGTTAGATTTGGCCTTGGGTACCCGATTAAGCTAAACAAGGGGTTTTGCCAAGCGTTTAAAGCAGGCAAGTGCCTGCCACCCCCTCTTCCCTGCCAGTCTGTTCTAAAGCATCTGCAGCACAAAAATTGCTCATGGGTCATTCCTCAGAAAGTTATCATCTGAGTTTCTCTTCTTCCTCCAGCATACTTATTACTGTCATCAAGAGTTTGCTTCTCCAGCACAACCAACTAACAAAAAGTTACTACACAGTATCAAGAGGAATTACCCTTTTTTTTTTTTTAAAGACATTCTTTTCTAGCTTAAATGTTTGCTCCCAGAATTCTGAAGACTTGTGGGTGAAGAACTAACCATAGCAAGCAAGAAAGGAAGTATGAAAAAAAAAACCACCCAACATTTTCTAGGGACAATTGACTGGAAAACTTAACCTAAGGAATTTGCTTATTTTATTCTAGTCTGGAATTTGCACTAAGAGCAACAGAAGATTACAGCTCCTCATCTTCCAGTTCACAGGAGGCAGGTCACAAAGAAGAGAAACAACAGCCTTCTCTTGCGAGTGGATGAGGCACTTCAAGCCAAAGACGTTTGTAGTGGAAGGTTGCAGAAGGCAGGGATCAACAAGGTTGTTCTTCCCTGCTTGAGTACTGGTAGCATAGAAATTACTCAACATAACTGCCAAAGATACAAAGATGACAAATATGCCCATCTCGAGGAGTTGAGGCACAGGCAGGGGATCCACCTGCTCCACAGATAAAAGAACCCTGGGCCTGGAAAAAAAAACCAACTAAGACACAAAACAATAAATACCCAAAAGGCCTAAAGGCCTTCCGTTATTTAAGGTAATGCTGACTGCAGGTCTGAATTCTTCCTTACACTCAAAAATGCAGTGAACAAAGGCCTACAGACAGTGTTGATTCATGACCAGTGACAGCTCGAACTGGAACAACGCATGAGGTTACCACCCTTGTGGTGGAGACATCTTAGCTCAGGAATCAGCTGTTCATGAGTCAACACCCTGTTGCAACAGCCCTTCACTGGTACAGGAAAGAACTCAGACCCAGAGGCAGCCTTTCCTACAGCCCAGCAAAGATAGGAAAGGGCCGTAACCTCACCAACCAGTCCAATTCAGTCCTTCCCTGTTTCCAAGTCAATGCCCAAGAAAAATCCCTTTACCACTTTGACTCTGCTCAAATCAGCCTGCTCTTTCCTTGTATTAAACTTAGGTCTGTTTGCAGGGCAATGATTAGTGCCCTTGTCAGGAGACCTTACCTAGTCTCCCACCTATTCCCACATCATGCTTTCTAAGATTTAGACACTGAATATTTCTATTTGAGATCCATGACAAACAAGCAGATGGTCCACTAGCATCCCTATTTGCCAATGACTATCCTCTCCTGCTTCTTGGCTACTAAAGCCTCCAGAATGGCAGCCTCCAATCTATCTCCCTTTCCCATGCTGCAAACTCTTCAGTTTTCTCTCACAGCCAGACCCATTATGTGTCTCCTCATGCTAATAGGTGCTACATTGATCAAGGCTCTTTTAAAAAGGCAGCACAACTTAGGGGCGTGTCCTCTAGCCGTAAGAAAATCAACTCAGGCTTTTCAAGAGTAACAGGCTTCAAAAATCGCAGTCAGAAGAACACAATCTCTCAGGCCTCAAAAACCTCATTTCCTAAATTTGTCAAGCCTGAAGAAGTTGCAAACTCTGAATCACAAAGAAGGGCTAGCAGTAAAGCTGGCTTCCTCTTAACAAATGCCATTTTACTTAAGAGAATTATCCCACCTCCTGGTTCAACCTCAGGAGCTTGGAACAGAAGCAGGAAATGACAATCCTGAGACTTCATTTTCTTCCCTGTCCTCAGAGCTGCAAAGAAAGGATTTGACTACTCAGCAGTTATGGAAATTCAGAACTAAAATTGGGTGGGAGCACAAACAAAAAAATGAAGGTGTGTCTTTATTTTATTCTAATCCTAGATTCCATGAGACACGGTTCTGCTACAGTGAATGGCTGCACCTTAGGCAAGAACCTCTCCCAGACACTACCAGCTGTCACCAAGTCAAATGAACTGACAGAGCTGGAGATTCAGGCTAGAGGAGCAGAATACATATTTCCTTCTAACCTTCTTGCATAGTCACACGATGGTTCTTATGAGCCTTTCAGAGAAGGAAGCTGAGAACATCACATGTTTATGTTTTAACAGTTCTCACTAGTGACTCACTCCTTCACATAGCAATTCTTAATGGAGAAGAGGAAGAGAAGTAGCCTCCTTTTCCAGGAAAGGTGTTATTTTCTGCCACCAGTCTTGTTGTTTCTGTACCCAGACTCCTTTCCAAACCCAGAGTAATCTCCTATTCTCACTTTACGCCTTTTTCCAAGCAATCACCTCCAACCTCCTAGCTTCTCTCTTCAACTCTGCCCTCCCATTTCATACACTTTCCAGACAGGACTGTCCTCCAAAATACCTTCCCAGACATCCCACTCAAAATTCCTTCTGGCTGTATGTGCTCCCAAGCCTGACAGGTTCCCCATTCCACTGCTGCAGATAGCTCCATCACCACTTCTCTCTCATGGGCTCACCATCTCAGCACTATGCCAATATCAGTCTCCCTTTCTACCACTGTCCCCATTGCTAAGCTCCTGATATGTCTTAAAATCACCCCACTAGGTCAGGGGCTGTGCCGTTGAGGGTCCCTAACAAGTTGTCACATCCTCCTTTAAATCATTATTACAGTAAGTCTTTCTCTGCCTCAGCAGTTAAATTCTGCTCAATGCTCATCTTCACTTTCAAAATTTCCATCTTTTATACTACCTAATTAACAACTCTTTCTGCCATCAGATCCCATATAATTATTCCACTTGGATCTCCTTACACGGCTCTTCTGTTCCTTTGCCAGCTCAAGTCCTTGGCTCTCATTTTCAAAATGCCTATCTTTACTTCTGTTAATATCTGTACTCCTATATCCCCCTCCCTTCTTCTCATGGTTTACACTACTCTTGCATCTGCTTCCTCATCCTTATTTCCACAGTTACCGGCTTTCAGTAGTCTTTGATGCCAACTCCTACCCAAAAACCCCTCTCTATCCTTGTTCTAAGAAGTGATTGGAATGAAAAACTTTCAGAAGCTTTTCCCATTAAACCAAAGCTAAAGGAAATTTAATTAGAAAGCTATGCTATTTTAATATTGGACCTTATCTATCCCTCTAGAATTATCATATCCCTGATCCTTATCAGATGTCAGATGTCCAATTTAGACTATAAACCCTTTGGGGCAAATGTAGCCTCCTCCTCCATGTTACACAGAGCCACAGCACTTAGAACAATCCTTAAGGTAAGAAAAACACCTCAGAAATTCAAAGAACTTGATTTTGCCAAGAGCAGCACCACTCCATACACTGAGACTTGAGAATGACCAGAGAAGTTAAAAGTACTCACTCTTTGAAACTTCAAAAGGCAAGAATAGGGTTCCCTCCCAACAGAAATAATGTCTGATCGTGTTTGTGAAGAGAGGAGCTGGGTACAGACTGCACTGAAAAAGTTTTTCCATGGTATCTCTAGCTCCTTCCTGCCTCAAGTCTCCAAAGCCATCACTTATCCCCTTCGAAACAGCAGGAGAGTCACTTCTTTTTTCCTTCCCTCTCCAGAAGGAGCACAGCAGAAATAAACCTCGAATGATAAATTATGCACCACCTTTGTGTGGCTGCCTCTTGGCCAGACGGGAAATTTTTCTCCCAAAGCCTTTTGTTTCCAGCTTTGATCCCAGTGTTGGATCCGCTCTGTTCAGCACTCCCTCGGCATGGAGGTGAAGGGAGAGCTGACACAGGCCAAGTTCAGGCTTACTGCAAGTCACAGTCAGATCTTCCATTAGCCTTCTCCCCTCCCCCTTCCCAACTGGAACTCTCCTTGAGTTTGAAAAGATCCTATTAAACATTTTCCAGAGGGCCTTACAGAGGATACATTATTTTGATGGATGCTGGGACTAAAGGAGGAGGATTTCTAAGTACAGTGAAATAATGGAGTTTGTTCTAATGGGTTTAAGAGATGCCCGGGGGCACCAAGTAAGTTCCTTCTCTGCAAATCAAAAACACAGAAGACCAGAAAATGGAGCCGAACAACTAAACGCCAGGAAGCGGGGAAATCGGGCTCTATTTAACTGCTGCTCTTGGTTACAGCCAACTTCAGGCTGCTTGGAAAAACAGCACACACACACATCACTGGCACAAACTTAACAGGAGAAAACAAAGAGACAACAGGGGTCAAACTGGGGGTGGCAAGTAGGAGAAGGATGCAAGGCTGGGTCCCCACCCCCTACCAGAGAGTCGGATCAATTATCCTTGAATACTAACAAGATTTCTGATTAAAGAACTGCTGCTATGCAATAGAAACAGAAAGCTCCAGCAGCTGGGAGGGGCTGTCAGGCAGTAACAAAGAGATACAGAAGACTATGCCCTGCTAGGGCATACGAAGGAAGTCACCATGCTGGCAGCCAGGAGAGAGGTCTCCTCTGTCTGGAGTCATGATAAAGTCTCACTGCTGGTAAATTTAACTCCAGGAGTAAAACTTCACCTTGACACTACAGAACATGGGGTCTGTTTTCAGGCAAACACATTCTTTACTGGAAGCTTTGCTGGACAACATTTCTTTAAATAACTTCATCACTATAGTACAGGGAGGTAAATGTTACTCTCATCCTATTCCATTCAGGGGAAAAATCTGGTGCTTCTTAGTTCTGGGTGTTGCAACATCAGAAAGTTGCTATTAACATGTAACAGCTTGAGAAGCAAGAGCCTGCACTGTCTTTGGTCATACATTTTTTTACAAAACTGCAATTTGCAATACAAACATTGAATATACATATACAGTACTGTCTGTTGATCTTAATGGTTTGTTACTTGCTGACTGGTGGCTAAATACAGAAAAACCTAATGACCTAAGAAGCTCATGAAAAACAAAAGCTTCTATTTACTACTTTTCACAGCCCAAAGTTCTACTAACATTAAGCATCCTGCTATAGGCATGTATCTCATACCATCGGAATCAGGCTCACGAGTGTTCAATCCCCTTTTTTCTTTTTCTTCTATTTTAAGCAATAAACACAATTCCTTGATATGAGGAGTTTCAGTCATCCACAATTTAGCAAGGCATAAGTCCACAAACGTCAGCTCTGTTCAATGTTAATAAAGTCTTAAAGAAAACTTATTTTCTTTTCACCTAGGCTCACAGCAGCTAAGGAGTTCTACTCCTCACAGAAGCACCAACTGCAGCTCAAGAGTCTCTCAGACTAAATATACAGGCTGGAATACTTCAGCATTTAACAGGCAGTTCTGCATCACAGAGGCAAAAAAAATGCCTGGAAAGCTGAAAAACCTGAACATGAACTCACCCACAACAGGATGGCAGCCAATTACACCCAAGGTAACAGTCCTAGAGCGACCAGATATACAGCATGAATAAACCACAAGCCTACAGAATCACAAGCCCCTAGATCCATATAGTTCCCGTCTTTAGTACGGAGAAATGGAAATCTACAGGGAAGACGATACAGAAAGAAGAGATTCAAGAAGCATTACATTGCCCAGTCTTCACGCAGTAGAGACAACAAAATCCCGTAAAAGAGTAATGCCTAACATAACAGCCATGTCAAATAACCACAGGCACTGCAGACACAAAAGCAAGAGCCTAACCATCACGCACATTAGATTCATGGACAACAATTACAATTAGAGTTCTCTGCCATGATTTGTGTGGAACACAGACAGCCACTAAATACAGTATGCCAATTAATGGAATGGGTTTGCTGTATGCCAGAGCTCCAGCTCTGGATGTCGTATCAGGTAAAGCCAGACACCTTAAAAGATGGTCAGTTTAAATGTGCATGCTATGTGCGTATATATCACTTTATTATGTAAAGCTCTTTGAGATAACATAACAAATAGTTAAGGTGGAAATAACAGAGGACTAGAGAAATAAAGAGTCCACTTTTCTTACATGTTTCTTTTAACAACACTTTACTTACCAATTCACCCTTTCCAACAGAGAGTCAGTAAAATTTCTGTGGTTTTATGAATTTTTTGATCATCAGCAAAATAGAAATATTAGTAAAAAGAGAAATAACTACAAGTCACAAGCAGCAGAAGAATTCAACGAAGGTGTAGGACGTGCACTTACTTTTTAAACCTATTTTTAAAACCTTGACTGGTTTTTAAGATAACATCTCTTTATCAGCTTTTATAAGTGTTATGAAGCATATATTCTATTGTGCTCAATGGTAAGTTGCATTCTAGGGCAAACGGGGTTGGCCTTGGGCAAGACAATTTCTACTTCACTTCCCACATTTACAAAACAAGGATAATATTTGCCTATTTCACAAGAGCGCAGGAAGATTCAAGAAGACTATCAGACTACAGATCATTCTCATAGAATGAATGTTTTAATTGTTTTTTAATGTTAATTTCACCAGTCTGGAGAAATACAGGTTTTTAGGAGTAAAAACAAAATACAAATCACTTCAATTTCTTCTTCTTAACATACAGCAAGTACTGCCTTCTGGTTTGAACTACAAAAAACTGGATAATGTTTATAGCCAACCACTTTTTCTTCTGTAACTTCAATGAACACAGTGTAGAGAAATAGCTCCAAGTTTTCTGAAATCCCATTTTGTGGCCCACATGAAGAGAATATCCCTCTTCAAGGTTCACAAAACACTCTGGAAATGCAAGCACTTTACGTAACTAAGCACCTATTTATTTGGTTGCTGCATACACCCACACTCCCAGGATGCAAGAAGGGATTCTCTATGGCAGAAGACAGTGCTAAAGCTCACAACTGAATGCTTTGGGAAAGAAAATATAAAAGAAAATTGCTTATCTACACTAAATAAATGAAACAATAACATTAACTTCGTACTGGAAGATTGATGCTTTACGCTTTTCCACTAATGCTACCATGTTTTAGTAGACACAAAATTGTTTAAAAAAACCCAAAACTACAAAAACAAAACAAAAAAACCCAACCACCACCACTTATCAGCCTCCTGCAGCACCTTACTTTTCATTTTAGAAGAGTGGGTATGTTACTTAGTGCCACCACCACTTTGACAAAAAGAAACAGTCAAGAAAATTCAGGGTGATCATGAGATCTATGAATATCATCCAACCTGATCAACAGTAAACCCAGGCACTCTTAGCACGCCCAGGAAGTAGAACATAATCAGCTCCAAGTTGACAACAGGGAAACAGTCGTTTTGCACTTGGCTGAGAGCTGCAGAACCAATAGCAAAGCCAAGCACACGTAGTGGAGATCATGATTCCCACAGCAGACTCTATTTCTATAGAGGTATCACATTCAAGTTTGTGACTCTAAAACGTAGTCAAGATGCTTGGGGAGTAAAGCTGATATTAGCCATGTGTTTTTCTGGCAGAGCTCCAGGAGCCGGAACTGCAAGCACATCACCCAGACAGGTTCTGTGACATTCTGTATTTATATTAACACAGACCATCATAACATCAGGCCCTTCTTCATCACCACACACCAGCAGCACATGCCATTAGCTTTAAATTCTCTCTATATACCTGTTTTTACCTGCAATGCATTTTTCCAAGAGCTCAAGATACTTGCAGATTTTTTTTTTTTTTTGGCAGACTTCTCCAGTTTTATCTGCCACTATCCACCAAAAGAGGGTCAAAGGTCAATCTTGCAGACTTGTTTGCTTTACCTGCTCCTCTACTGAGGCACAGTGGTAAACGACCAAGCTCTTCTAACAATCTACCTGTTTGGCATCGCGAGTTCCATGGCTGTGCATGCTTTGTGACAGTTAAGCTGTACACCATCCCCGCAGGTACTTCTAAGGGACAATGATGAAAAATTTCTAGCTAAGGGGAGGAACACCAATTATCACAAACTTTGGCATCTTCTCTGCCACCTCCTCATGTTTTTCCTTGCTTCAAATAGGAAAAAAATTGCTCAGGAATTGTGTTCTTATTGCAAAGCGTATCTTCCCGTGAAGGAAAGAGGATACTCACTTCTGGAAGCAGCTGGCACATCCAATCACAAACTCACGTTCATTTGATAAGAGAGTACAGGAAAGTGCACTGATGGGAGAACTACTTGAAAGAAAGACAAACTGCCATAAAAAGTGTCCCGGAGACATCAAGGCACAGCCACCTACGAGTAAACCTGCACTTTACAATCAGACATCCCCCACATGGCTGTTAACAGCCCAGACACATTAACTAGGAGCACCTGGGTAACAGCCAAAATAAAACACATCCAGATCTGCACCTACACTAAGATCTATGCTTTAGATCCTTCTCACTCCTAGACTGCAGCTAAGTATTTGTGTGGCACTTGAGAACTTAAGAGTACTTCTGGTTTCTAAAAAGCAGATTTTCTGATCCACAGAACTGCAGCCTTTCCAAGCTGGTTTAGCACCTTCTTCAAAGACTACCTGCAATTAGGTTTCTTGTTAGAAGAGAAATAATATTATGTGAAACCCAAACTCCACGTGATTGTGCCCCAGAGGCAATACTTGCAGAATGATGGAGGTCAGCAGCACTACTGCAAATGCTTCCCGTAATTTCAGAGTAGCATAGGAGAAAACGGATGGGTGAAATTATACAGCAGCTGCCAAAGGAGTGAAGGGAGAGAAACGAGGTAGGTATCTCCTCTCCACACCCCTCCCCCAAAAGCCTTCCAACTCCTTATAAACAATTCCGCGAGGCGTTTAGATGTGTCTGTCCTCCTCCACCGGGCGCCCTTGTAAAATACCGCACAAGACGAAGAAACAGCAATTGCTTTTCAGTTGATAGAGCAACCACAAAGATAAGTTTTCACCGGCGAGACTTCATGGAACCGCTTCCCCGCTCGCTAAGACCGCAGCGAACCCCTCCCCTCGCCACTATTTTTGGTACCGCTCCTGCCCCGGCCCTACTCTGCCAGGGCGCTGCGGGAGGACTTCCAGTCCCCGCCGAGGCGAGGAGAGGCGAGGCGAGCCGAGGCAGGTAGCCCGGGGCGCCGCCGCGGAGCCGGGCTGTACCTTTAAGGGGCCCGTCGCGGCGGGTGCGCGGCTGCATTCCTGCTCCGGAGCGGCGGCTGTCCCGACACGCCGGGCACGGCAGCCTCCGAGGCAACCTGCGCGCCCGCCCCGGCCCGGCCCGGCGCTCGCACCGCGGGAACAAAGCCCGCGCCCGCCGCCGCCGCCAAACTTCCGTGGGGGGCAGCGGCCGCGTGGGCGGCGGGGACCCTCCGGCTGCCGCCGGGCCGGGCCGGGGCAACGCCGCGCCGCCTCGGGACCCCGCGCCCCGGCCTGCCGGGGGACCCCGCCGGCTCCGGCCCGCCGCGGCCAGGGCACGGGGAAGGCGAGAGCCCCGCGTCCGGCCGCGGGACGGGGCACGGACAAAAGCGCGGCGGCGGGGCACGGCAGGGCAGGGCAGGGCTCCCCGCCCGGCGAGCGCGGGCAGGTGAGCGGCGCGGCGGGGCAGGGTTCTCCGCCCGGGCAAGGCTCCCCGCCGCCGAGCCCGGGACGGCGGCCGGGCTCCCCCCCGCGCCGCCGCGGGGCAGAGGACGCCGCGGCAGCCGCTTACCTCTGGCGCGGAGCAGCGCTCCCAGCAGCAGCAGCAGGAGCTGCGGGGGCGCGGGCGAGAGGCAACCCTCGCCGCGCCGCCTCATGGTGGCAGTCCCCCCGGCCCCGCGCCCGGGCCGCCCGCAGCGACGTCCCGGGGCTCCTCCCGCGCGCAGCACCCCGGTCCGGTCCGGCCCGGCCCGGCCGCCGCTCGCTCCCTCCCTCCCTCCCTCCGCAGCCGCGGCAGCTCCCGGGGCTGGGGGCTCGCTCCCCGCTCCGCCCGGCCCAGGCCCGGCCCCGGAGGAGGAGCCCCACCGGGGCAGCCCCCGCCCCGCTCCCCCCCAGCGCCGAGGCAGTTCGCAAACTTTCGGCGCGGCAGAGGCGGTCCCCGGGGCCGCGGCTCTGCAGCGAGACACCCCCCCCCCCCCCCCCCCCCCCACACACACACACACACACACCCCGTCACCACCCCTTGGGGCCACCGCCCGGCACCGCGGCGAGACCCCCGGGCTCGCCACGAACCCCCGGCCCCTCTCCGCCCTTGCCGCGGTTACGGCTCCCTCACCGCGGGCGGGGAAGCCCTTCCTAAAGCGGCCCCGGTCCTCGGGGCTCTCGCTGTCCCAACTCCCGCAGCGCCGCCAAGGAGCATCGCTCCGGGCTCTCGGCTGCCCGCCGCAGCGCTGCCCGGTATCCTCCGGTGGCTGAGCGGTTCCCCCGTGCGCTGCCACCACTTCCCGGCTTGTGCCAGCTGTCTGTACCCAAGAGAAGCGACAGAGCCCTTCTCCCTGTCCCACCCCCGTTTGCCAAAGACCCTTCAGGAACGGAAAGCCTCTAAGCACCTCTCTCACGAGCCCTTTGCCCAGCATACATGTTGCTATCTAAGAGAAACGTTTCATTTTTTTCCCTCCGTTCGTGACAAGTGTTCGGCTGTTTGGTGTTTTCCTTACAGCCGCGGTGTCCGGAGACAGCTGATTGTGTGTGAGTCTCGGATACTCTAAAAACAGAGCTAGGGTCGTTGCCTGTAGGAGTGGAAATTAATGCCTGAACAACTGTCTTGTGTGCCTTCTGGTCTCTGTGCTGCATTTAAAAGAAAACAGGCTTTCACTGGACATCATCGTTAAAGCCAGTTTTACGATCCTCTGTGGCACGATTTGGCATTTTAATACATAGGGTTGGCAATGCAAGAAACTGTTGTTAAATAATTAATCTCAGTTGATTTCAAAGTATTAACTTGAGTGGAAAGCTGATTCAGATAGTCCAAACTCTAGACCACAGGGGAAGATGGGAATTTTGTCAAATTGACACCAAAGGGCCAGTGATAGGAATGGTCTTACTTAAAGCCTTCACAGAGATGAATCCAGGGGAAGCTGCAATTAATACCCCCCTTTAAAGAATCACAAGAGCAAGTAAACAGCACAGCATGTGACTGAGAATTCTCCTATTAATTAAGTGTAAAACAGTGAAGACAAGGGATATTACTAAAAACGTCAACATAAAATTAAAACAGGGAATGAGTCTTGACAAATTGAGCTCAATGTAAAGAAAAAAATAATCCAACACAGAGCTTCACTGAAGAGGACAAATCCCAAGAGCAGGAACACCATAAGAAACAGTAGGCAGCAAACCATGCATAAATTTACAATATATGAACCCCAAAATTTAAAAAATGCAGACGTTTTGCTTTATATGCAGAATCACTGCTTCGCGATAGGAATAGATCGACTTTACATAGCCTAAGTGCAATAGCACGTAGACTATGGCATTGAATTCTATGTATTTGATAGGCAAAGCGTCCAAAGTTGCAGAAGAGTAACGACAAATCCAGGTAGCCAAGAGGTGGAGAGATTAAAAAACCTCTCCATGCTAACATTGACCCAGAAGCAGTGACAGAATGAGGCATGGAAAGAATATGCAATTACTGTAAAGAAATGAACTCCAAGATACCAGAGTTTAAGATAATTTAAGTGGAAGAGTTGGGAACAGTGGTTTGAGCTAAGGGAGAGAAAACGTTAAAATCACTCTATCTGTCTGTTGGCTGATTGGCTAGCATGCAAAACTCTTACTGCATCCCCCTGAAATACAGGGCAACATAACCAAAATTAATTTAAGTTTATATTCTCTACTGAGGCTAGATCCCCAGGTAGCATAAATCAGAGCAGCCCTGCTGACTTCAGGCTCATAGAAGCTTGTAAGAAGTTTAAACGCCTAAGTACTGGATGTGATAAAGCACAGACACAGGGCCCAGAACTTCCTGATAATTATATACTTAGGTCATGAAACAGTCTTCCAGCAGTTGAGATGAGTATTTTCCTGTGTTTGAAACAAAGGCCTCTTGCAAAATATTGTCCTAAACACAAATAAATTCACGCGTTAGCTCTTCAGTCCTCTCCCCAGGGAACAAATATTTTTACCCACTTGTGTTGGTTGAAGTGTGTTTACCAGTCTTCTGCATCTTGTGTTGTACTCTGGGAAATCACTTTCCTCTCCAAGCTCAACTTCCCTAAATTACATTTCTGTCTTATAAATCATTTTGAAATCCCCTGGTGAAATGTTAGAGAAGTACATAGTATTGTCTTTCACAACAATCTCCTAAATAGGTTGCACTTGAGCAGATAGAAATTTATATTATAAAACTCTCAATTACCTACCTGTTGATACAATACTATGATTGAATATAGCCCTGGTTCCGTGTGGGATCTTTGAGGAATAATTGTAAAGTAGATTTATGCAGTGTCAAATTGGTATTTTTGGTGAAAGAAAAGTAGAAGGGTTGCTAAGTATGCTGGTAAAATTTAGCCATTATGCTTAGGACTTGCCTTTTTCAGACCAAATAACTTTAAGAAAGACTATATAAATTTCAGAGTGCACTTCAGCCCGTGCTCAAGGTAGGTACTTGCTTTTACCCACAGCTACGAGGGAGGAACATTATTAAGTAACTCGTAATAATTTATAGATCACTGATAAGTGATATGTAACGTAAGTATTGTAAGACAGATGAGAAAGAAGTAATTAAAATATAATTAACAATTAATTTATATGACAACATGCTTAATCAAAAAACCCCCACCAGTCATTATAAAGGGAACAGGAAGAAGATTATTATTCTAATAACCATTTCAGGACATAATTCTCCCCCCCTCCAAATAGACACATTAGAGAAATAAACTAGTGCAATGACAGAAAATAACTACTCTGAAATAATACTAAAAGTTCACATCATCTTCAAAGTGATTTTAAATAGCAACCCTGTGTTAGGAAAAAGAGAACCAAGGACATGGTGTCATTGGAAAAAGAAGAAAGAAAGGAACCAGCACCAAGTAGGATTACTAGGAAAAATACACTTTAACTATCTTAAAACTGCAACGACCTTAAGAAGCGGTTAAAAAAAAAAAAAAGAAAAAAGAAAAAAATGGGATGGACAGTTTTGGTCTTACCTGTCAGAGTATTTTTAAAGCATTCAAATGGGCCCTTCCTTGGGAAGATGTTTCTCTGCACCTCAAGTTTCCTAGAAGAGAACGATAGATCAGATACCTTAATTGCTATGTTCAGAGGTCTGGAGCAATCATCTTTTAAATATTTGAGATAGAATGAATTAACTTTATAGAATGAAAAAAAGCACAAGGAAAATGGGCCAAATGCATTTGCGCTAAATCAGGTTCCCTTTTTTAAAGTAATGTTAAGCTCACTAGGAAGGCAATGGACAGGATACATCTTGTATGGCTTTTTGGCACTGTCTCACAAGACACTTTCATAGAATGACATTTTAAATACAACTAGTGGAAGGTGTGCAGGCATCTGACAGAAGGAAACCATAGTAGTCATTAGTGGTTATTCATCAAAATGCAAAGGCACCTCAGAAAGATACCTTTCAGAGTCTGTCCAAAGCTCTGTTTTGTTTAGTATGTTCACTGACAACTTAGATGCTGGAATATTTATGCTTGTATAATCTGTGCTAAAAAATCTGATAACCTCAAAACAATGGCAGGGGATGCAAACACTAGGAAGGATGAGATCAGACACCTCAAATGCTATTGACAAATTGGACAGGCTGTCCAAAAACCAACACAGAAAAAAACAGTAATGAGAAATATAAAATATTATTCTTAGGAAACAGACATCAACAAACGATGTGAAATCCTGAGTAGACAGAAATACAGCAAAAACAGATCTTAAGGTTGTATGGATAATGAGCAATATAAATCAACAGTGCAGCGCCACTGCCAAAAAATGCATTTAATTCTGGAATGCCTTAACAGGTGTGTCATATACAAGACAATTTATTTGATTTCTTAACTTCACACGGTACTGAAGCCCCAAGTGGCATACTGTGTCTGGTCCTGGCTGAACACCTTAGAAATATAAACACAGCTGAAGAGAAATAAGAAAATAACAACAGGAACTAGAAGTTTAGAAAACACACCCTTTGAGAAAAAGCTGAAGGAATTAGATTTGTCTAGTCAAGAAAATAAAAGCTTCAAGTGAGATGCAGCTTTCCACTACATACAAGAGTATTAGAGAGATGTTGATCAGCTATCCTCTACGGCTACAGTAGAAATACATGAAAGAGTCAACTTGATTTGTGACAAGAAATGCTTAAAAGATTTTGCTGATCAGCATTCCAACTAAGGATTTTTCAACACTGGAGCAGACTGTCTAGGGGGACTGTGGAATCTCTTCCACTGGTATCGTTTAGAACAAAGTTCGATAAGCATGCAGGTGCTAGCCTTGATATGTTTAGTCTTGATGCAGTGCAGGCTGGACTAGGCGATCTTTCGGGACCGCTCCCAAACCTAAGTCCCACAACAGATATAATTCAGAAAACTGACTGGAAAGATCATTACAAACTCTGATTGACTCTGGTTGATCAAATTCTGTATTACTAGTGAGCTCCACTAACTAAACAGAAAAGCCAGGAAAATGGCAAGTTGTTCCCAACAGAGCTCTGGGTTCAAGATAAAATCATGGGTTCTGTGCTATCAGACTACAGGATTTTCCAATGGCCCTTTTAATTTCTATCGATATTCCACTGCTACATTACCCCCATCAGTTCCCTCTTCAGTATCACCAGTGAACCAAAAAGGTGGTAGCTTGGAATACCAGGTAAGTTAAAATTAGTCAAGATTTTACCCATACATAGGAAGATTCAGTTAAACAGTTGGGCCTCTGAATTCACTGTTGGACATGTAAAGAAACAGTTTAATTTTCCAAACAGCTGAGGGACCTACAGCTTTCCCAGCTGGTGACGTAGTTTGTAAATTATGGTCTCTGTGTTAAATACATTAAATAAAATTTTAGCATTGATTTATATGTTATGCTACCACTTTTTCCCTTGTTGCCTTCCCTTAAGTTTTCTAAGCAGTGGCACTACTACTGTATACCCAGATATGCTCACAGGCGTCATAAACATTCAAATCCTGTCACCATTGTCCTTTACAGTGTTTCACAAGTTACTGCCCACTTACTGTTAAGAAAACAGTAATCAATGTGCCATCTTCTGCAGTGTTGCCACAACTGTTTTCATTTACAACAACATAAAATTCAGGTTAACAAGTCAGAGCTTATGTGTTATTTCATTTTTTTCACCTTTCATTTATCTGCTGCCTTCTAAGCGTTCCAATTGTACATTTATTTTGGGAAACTTTATGATCATTTCATGGACCATCATTAATTCTACTTTGCAGTGTAGATTCATCTGACCCCCTCCCTTTTTTGTGTGTGTGTCTGGAAGGTGGGACTGAAGCCAACCTGCCAGGCTGTTCAATCGTCCACTCTGGGGGGAAAAAACCCCCAACTGAGTAGATTGACTCTCAAACTAGGGGAAAAAACCCAACCCAAACCTTTCTTCATGTTTTCTTTGAGATGGCAGCTCTTCCTGGGTGTCTTGCAAGCTGGTTCTGCTCCTTTTGCCGGTTCCCTTACATCCTCCATGTAAAAATAATGCAAATACACCCTCTTCTATTTCTGATGAGACTCCTCCCTGCAGTGAAATGGCAATTACCCAGGCCTTGCACAATGTCTGCATTGCAAAGGTAGCCTGTGGCCTAGCCTTAGGAACAAGCACAGCTTAATACCTTGACTCTGGCACAGAAAAAAAAAAAGAGAAAAAGAGGAAGAGCATAAAAGGAAAATGTTCTTTTAAAAGCTAGCAATAGAAGAATTCAGTTTGAAGGAAGAAGCCTAACTACCTTTATTCTCCAAACACATTCAAATGGGTAAGTAGCAAGTTGTGGCTCCTAAATTAATTTTTGACTGCACAGAGAAGCATTTTCCAAAGAACTGAAGACCTGTGTCTTTGTCTTCAAGCTATTAATGTAGTTTGTCATCAATCGTGTCTGTATTCAGATAAAAAGTTTGTGGTAGAAATCAATCACATAGAAAGAAAGGTGACCTTACGTCTCGGTATGTGGAATATCTCCGATGGGCTGAGTTTTTCTTTCTCAAAAAACTAGAATACATTAATTGGGCCTCTGAGAGAAATGAGTAGTCATGGGAATAGATGTGAAAGACATAAACATATCTTTCCCTCAGCTCACAAACCTTTCTTGTTTGCAGAAGCCCTGCCACTATGGAGATGAGTGACATGTAAAAATGTAGACAGACAGATAAAGAGTGTTTTCTTTCTTCAAGATGATTCAGTTCTAATACTTTACTGGCACGATGGGTTAGGCAAGTACTGCCAGCATGCACAAGATATAACCCTTGAGTCTTTCTGATAAGAGATAGGGCATGTCAACCATCTGCTTTCCTATCAGGTGGCTGAATCAGAGACGCCTTGTAACACCTCTCCCTCTCTCATATTAGCTCTTGATAAATGTGAATGAGGGAACAAATTAATTGCTTCTTACCAGCACTAAGTGCAACCTGAATAAAGGCACAGGTGGGATCAAGATCCAGAGTTGCACACACCCTCCACATGAGTCTGAGATTAGCCATCCACGCATATGCATACACGTCCAACCTCCCTCCTAGCCACATATACTTGTGTCCATGTCATTGCAATGTTAGGATTTTAGGATACTTGAGCATATTAACACAAGATTAACATTCTGAGAGTTCAAGGTGATGTGGGTTTTTGTATTGCATTTCCATTCATGCTTCATTCTAGGTCACCAGAGTTGATGGAAACTATCGGTGACTTCAGCGAGCACAAAACCCTGTTTTTAAGGCACAATGAAAACCTTGTCACAGAGACAGCAGTTTTCTGTTTCATGTAGCTTAGAGCACACCGAGTATGCTTAGTAAATATCAGAAATGGACTCCAGTCACAGAATTTGAGAGAAACTCTGATCTACGTCTAAACTTTAAGTGTTCAAGGAACAACTCTTCTTTTACTAACACCGTGTAAAGGTTTACACATAAAGAGTTGGAACCCTAAGGATGTTTTCTTACTATCTCAACATGTTATTATCAGTTTCAAATGCGGTATGGTCAATCTATTTTGCTGTGGTTTAGAAACTAGCATGATAAAATTAACAAATCAAAAGAGAAATTTTAATACATTTCTCAGATAAAACTTAACAAATGTTTTCATTTGCTACTATATTCTGGAAGAAGTTCCATGTTCCCTCTATTCTGTTTAGAATTAATTGCCATGATGTTAATTTGCAGTTTCAGTCTCCCAAGGCTTATCTTCTCTCTCAGCAAGTCATTTGCATACTTCCCTTTCCATCTCCCATCCACTACTCCTCAACTCCTCTTCCTAAGTACTGCAACCATTATCATCTTCTGGTCTCTATCTTCTCTTCTAGTGACTCCACAGAGATGTTACTCTTGAAAACACCTCGAGTATTATGCAGTGAAAAGAAAGGAAAGAACATTCATCATTTTGTCCTCTTATATTACGGAATGAATGACTGGGATACCAATGTGTGCTTCCACTAAAAAAAAAACAAACTGACTTCAGCTTTTGCATAGCTGCAGGGTTCTGCAGTGCTCTCTCACAACAGCCCTAATAAATACTCAGGCTCTCTTTTGTGTACTTAACAAGCAGAACTAAGGATTGTTTTGCAAGAATTCCACAATTTTAATGAATCCATGATCTCTGCTTTATTTTGGTTGGATTTTTTTTCCTTGCTTCCATCATTTGCTTTTCCATGTAGAAGTTATAAGACAAAATACTTTCAGAGTGTTATGAATGTGCTAAATCTCTGTACTGCACACAGAAAGTTATATACCTTTCCCATAAGAGCTGGTCAGTACAGCTGTCAGAGTTACTGCTTCACTTCAGTCCAAGAAGCAATAGCTCACTCCCACATAGATTTGCCTACTCTCTTGCACACACACAGAGTCATTTACTTATAATTTTCTCACACAGACACCTGGTCTAATAGATAACACAGTCTGGCAGCTTAAGTTTGCAAGGAACGTTCGATGAATAGGAATGAAAAATGAAAATTGCAGGCCTTCTTGGGTCACCCCCCAGGATGAGCTAAGCCTTGGCTGTCAGAAATGTTTCCCATGCCAGAATTTCATAGTGATATTTATTTTTATCAGGCATTTTAGACTTTTTTGTTTGGGATGAGAGATCCTGCAAACTCTGCCAGAAATGGCTGTTTTTCTTCTCTGCATCATTAGTGGGGCGGCATTCCAGCAGAGAAGGGTCACTTGCTTGGTACTTAAGTACTTTTAAAGATGTCCTTTCCTTCCTGACGAGATAATGGGAACAAAAACTGAAGGAAAGTCTTTCAACAGTTTGCTGTTATAAAAAAGCCAACTTTGCGTGCTAACACTAAGCTCAAAACCAACCAGAATTTGGACAGTACATTTAATACATGCCAGGAATCTATCATACAACTTACAGCTACCCTTGATTTTAAAATGAAGATGTGGCCTCCATAAGCCACAGAACCTGTCATAATAATATTCCCTCTTCTCATAAGCAGATCACCCACAATTTAGAAGTACTCCTATGACTGTGGAGTAGAGGAATGTTTCAAGGGGGTTTTTTTTCCTAGCAACTTATATTTAAAATACAAGGATCTGGGAGTTTGATTAGACCTAAATCCTCAGGTGAACGTAAAGTTCATCAATATAGAGAGACCTTAAAATTAGATCAGATCTCTTCTTGCTTTCTTTCTGTCCACCACTTCAAGGGGAAAAATAAAATCTCAGCAATCCAGATTAAAATACAGCTAAACTAGTAAATAAAAAATAAATTATGATGGCATAATGTTCACAGTACAGCTTCCTGCATGCTTATGACATCTTACCAGTTAAGTATATTCTTGACTTAAGACTTCCAGGTACAATTACAGGTGTAAAATTTAAGCCCTTTAATGGTACAAATGCTGACTAAAGAGAGCTGCTGCTGTCATCATGTCCTATCACTAGCTGGAAAACAGAACAGTTGTTTCCAGATTTCATCTTGTGGCAGATGTTAGCATTAAGAAACTTTGTGAATCTTATTTCTCTAAAGTCCATTGATCTTAACAATGTAAGTCCTATCTGTTTGTCTAGGTTTTACCTGAAGAGATAAACTAGTTTTAATACTGCATTATTAGAGAAAAATGATTGGTTTACTTGTTGTATGAAACCACTGTGCTGCATGTGAACATTCATCTTGAGAAGGTTCAGATTAGGATAGGCACTAGAAGTACTGGATCTTTCTCCGTAAATGTCTCCTGAGGAATCAACAATATAAAAATGTGGATTTCATCACATAATTTCATTGTCATTTTGGCTGACCTTTTTATTTAAGCTAATCTTATTTTTAGTGCATGTGTTTAGAGATTTTGGTCATAATTCATAAAAATAATTATTAAATCAGAAATTTAATGGGAGGTTTTTATGAGTTTGTCACTGACTCATAAATGAATCATCCAGCTTCAGCGCCATTGATTTTTAAAATGTCTTGCGTAATAGAATCCCAATTTCACTTACAAGATTTCCAATAATTTACATAAATAATAGCATATGAAGCTCTTATTCTCCATTTCTTCAGATCTCTCCTCAAAACTTATCTCTGCTATGGTGCCCAAAACAATAGATAATCAATAAAGATTGACAGTTGTTTAAGTCAATGTTTTTCTCCTCTCAGTACAATTTGTTTTAAAGATAAGCACATTATCTTAAGATAAACACATTTCGTTATCACACCTGCAATTTTATTAATTATTATGTACTAGGTAAAGCTCAGCTGGCAAACGTGTGGGAAGCCTCAAAAAATACAAGTACCACCAAACTTCAAAAGCTAAGCTTTGGACACTCAAAGGATAAACAAGGCTAGAGACAGTTTTCTAATGTTTCTGTGAAACTGGCTTACATTAATTTCATAGAGGTCAGATGGAACAGGACTGAAAACTGCCCACAGCCTAGTTCTTTGTACATTGTAGCTGCAATGCTTAAAGCAACAGCATTTCCAACTGTCACCTGAAGAAAGAAAAAAAATAGAAAAGTTAAGTTTCCTCTGATAAGTCTAGGCTTTATTTTTACTACTTTAGCAATAAAATTTCTAAGCAAATAAAATATTTCATTCCAAGAAAAAGTAATAGAAGCCAGACAAAGTGACTCAGTCTGTTTAAAACAAGGCATTTCCTCTGGAATTTGTTGCTTGATATCTAGTCCTGTTTATTATTCTATACAATACTCTCTCTGAAAGAGGAGCTGTTTCTCAGGAGAACTTTGGCTAATAAAAGGAAAATATTTCAGCTCAACATTGGTAATATCATTTAGGAAGGTGAACATAAAACCAGCAAAGAGTAAGCTAAGCAATTAACATAGTGGGGGCAAAGTATGTGGGATTGGAGGAAAATAGAAATCTGATTTAAGCTAAATTGCTGAGAAACACTTATAAAACTGACACAGAAAGGAGTTTTTCAGTCTGTTTATCATAACTTAATAAAGAAATTTTCTTTCATGACATAATTTAAATTATACCACTGACTATTTTCAAACTTGTAGTCACATGGGTTCTTATATAAGTAAATTAGCCCAATTTACCTAAAGGTATGATTTCTGAAAGACTACTTAAACCACACTTTGAAGTGAATTAAGCTAAATCAAATCAAGGTCACATTAACTCTGAAAGACGGTGTGCACAAAATCTATCAATGTAGTCCAAATGACCCTTCCTGAAAGACTGATTTGGATAGCCAAACGTCCCTGGTAGAAAAATCTCAGCAATTTTAGTTAAGAGATGTAAGTACCACCATGATTCCCAGGGTAGATAGCGACCCTAAAATCATACTCCATAGGCTTGCCCTAAAGTGAGACCTGTACCTCTGATAAACATAGAATGGCTTGGGTTGGAAGGGACCTTAAAGATCACCTAGTTCCAACTCCCCTGATCTAGTTCTAACCCCCCTGAATCTACCAAGGGGTTGTGATGGATAAAAATGTGGGTTTTTTCACCATCATTCTTCCAGCTGGGTCCAAAAGAACATTAAGCCCCTGTTAGAATTGCCCCTCTTGGGGCAGCTATTAAACTTGCAGATGTTTTCCAGTGACCCAGAAAAGCCTTCTCAATTTATTAAAATGCACTAGTCTAGGGTTCTAAAATCAATATGGGAAAACAAACTTAATACCTATGGCCAGGCTGGCAGCATTTCTCCCTTTTCAGGTCATGAGTGTGAGAGAACAGGTGAGTGCTGCAGCTGATCTGTTACATCACCTAATCCTGGCTCTGGCAAGCCCAGAGAGAAATAATAGTAAACAGGGAAGTCTATAAATGGCTCCAGAAACGACATCTTGTTTTTATATAGATTTCTTTGAGTCGTTAACAGTCAGGCGCCACTACTACTGAAACTTATCATTATTAAAACCACAAATGGGCTCAGTGTCCAAAAGGGTTCCCTTAGCTGGTTTAAAGGAAATAACAAAGTCCAACCCGTAGAGACCGAACAGTAACAAGAAAAAAAGATCCCAGAGAGATATTAGAATGTAGTATTTAAAACTGGACTTTAAAGGCCTCTTGTAAATGAGTGCTCCAGATACTGATCAAGGATAAATTGTGGTTTACAGAAATGGTTTAAACAACAAAAAAGAAACAGTGCACAACCTGTGGAAGGCTTCCACCAGCTCAGCTGACCAGCAGTGTGGAAGAGGAAGGCTTTTAGATTTGGCTTTTGAACACCAGTGAAACTGCCTGGCTGATGCTAAAGGATTGCTTGTGAAAATAGAGATCTTGATGCTAGTTTTAAAAGTGGAGGAACTGTGCTCTTAAACCTAATGATCACAGGGGGTCTATCAAATTCCATCTCTCTTCTCCAACAGTGGCCAAGAACCAGATACCTCACTGAAAATTGCCAGAAACCCTAAAGCGAGCAGTTATGGAATAGACATCATGTTAGCAAAATGTTTTCCAAACCCCCATTAGTCAGATAATTGGCTTCACTGTGAAGTAGGACAGTTCATATTCCTACAGATATTGTGCTCTTTCCCCCCCCCCCCTATGCTTTTATAGGTAACAACATAATCCTATGTTTTCTCATTCTGCTTGAAAATATCTACTTCTTTTCTAAATTCTGCTCTGAATTCCTGGCCTCAAAAATATCTTGTGTCAATGGAGCCTACAATCTAATTGTATCTATTACCAAAAATTTCCTGTCTTTAAATTTATAGCCTATAACCAAATGCTCAAACTGCAAAACTGAACAAATATGAGTTTTTAACGGCCTCAAATTGTGCCAGGGGAGGTTTAGATTGGATATTAGGTAAAATTTCTTCCCTGAAGGGGTTGTCAAGCACTGGAACAGGCTGCCCAGCGAAGTGGTTGAGTCGCCATCCCTGGAGGTATTTAAAAGACATGTAGATGTGGCACTTAGGGACATGGTTTAGTGGTGGATTTGGCAGTGTTAGCTTTACAGTTGGACTCGATGCTCTTAAAAGGTCTTTTCCAACCTAAATCATTCTATGATTCATTGTAGCGCAAATCATTTCAGATAACATCATTTTGTATGTTATGCCTATCCTCTTTTAAGACAATCTTACATTTTTCCAATCATTCTTCACTCTGGAGTGTCTCATTGTCTGCTCCCACCTTTGAAGGTGCTTCCCACCTTTGAAATATTTCTATCATCTAACCCACATCCTTTTAAAGACATAACATGCCAAAGGCAGCGGAGTGGTCCAGGCAGTTCTGGGAGGGGATATGAATAGGTAAGTTATAACATCCTGTTTGCCCTTTTTAACTGTGGCTGTCCTTTGAGTATAGATTAACGTTGAGTTGCCAATAGTCACACTCAGCTCTTTCCTCCAATGGAATAAAGGCAGGTTATATGCATGCACAAGTGGTTTATTTATTTTCTGTTCTTTTGCCTTTGTCAGTAAAAACATAGACATCACTTCCAGTCCTCTTTTCCTTTTTTAAACTCCCCGGATTACACCCTGGGCTGGGATTTTTCTAATGGCAATGCAATAAACTGCAAAGTAATTTGGGAATTTTAGCCCCATCAGCTTCTGGGGAAGATGAGCCCAGCAGGCCTGCTTCCAGCCATGTGAAGAGCTCTGCCTCTCCTACATCCAGGGACAAGGGCCTTTCCCAGGCAAGAACAGAAAGACCCTTATGGCTCGGGACTTTTCTGCTAATTTCTACTTTCATGGGAACGAAGGACGATTCCTGATGCTCCCCATACCTCCCTCACCTGAGGACAAGGGCTGCAAAAAACTGGGAGAGGAGTGGTATGGACAGAAGGACACAGCTGTAAAGGACCTCCTTGGTCACCCTGTTCAGTCCCTGCTCCCTGGGACAGTGGTGCTACACAGTGCTCTTCATTAACTTATTACCATTCACCTTCACCTTAGGGTGCTTCTCCCACAGCTGCAGTCCCAACAGCCCCTGGCATTAGGCACCTTCTGATTTCCAGCCTAAATCTTCACACATGCATCTCCCCATGCCATTTTGGCTCTTTAGCTTCACTAGCTCTTCTACCTCTGAGGCATCCCTCAGCCCTGGAGCATGCTGTGCAGGGCATCATCCCTACCCCTTCCTCACAGCCAGGCCGCCATCTTGTCCGCAACCCCTTCCTCAAGGCCAGGCCGCCATATCACCACACTCCTCCACAGACATCCACCACAGAGACCACTCACGGCCTCCCAGCCTTGCCCGCAGCCTGTAACCTGTGCAGACCGGCCGGGCTAGCGGGGGAAGCCCACCGTGGCCCCGCTCGGGGGTGTAGGAGCGGGGCGGGGGTTGAGGCTGCGCCTGCCCGGGCGGTTTTAGGCGCGGAACCCTGGCGGCATAGGGGCGTGTTCCCAGCCGGGGCGAGCGGCCGAGTAGCGCCGGGCCCTGAGCGCTGGGAGCGTCGGGCGCCTTGGAAACGGACGGAAACTGTGAGGGAGCGGCGGCGGCAGCGGCAGCGGGAGGATGCTGAGCCCCGAGCGGCTGTCGCTGCCGGGGCCCGAGTACCTGGGTGAGGAGCGGGGAGACGCGGCGGGGTAGCGCCCCGACGGGCTTCGTCCCCGGGGGAGGGCTCGGTGGGGCCGGGGGTGACTGCGGCCCGGCCCGGCCTTCCCGAGGACAGCGGCTGAGCGGCCTCACCCCTCAGGAGTGACTCCGTGTCCGCCTTCTCGGCTGGGGAGGGGGCGGCACCGGGGGGGGGGGCTTTACAGCTCAGTGTCGTAGGGCGCTGCTTTCCCCGGGTGCTCCCCTGAGGTGGGAGGGCTGCGGAGCCCTCTTGGGCGCAGGGAGCTCCCCTGCGCTGCCCTCAGATGAAGGCAGCGCCGGCCTGAGGGAGGTGAGCTGCGGTCTCCTCCCCTGTCACATTTGCCATGTGAGTAGTAACAAGCAACGTCCAGCTGCTCTGTGGTAGACTGTAACCTTATTTAGCCCATTACCAACCTGTTTTGCTCCCAGGTCTACGTAAGCAACCGTATTTTATGCTCATTTCCCGGCATGTGTAAGGACGGCTTTTTTTCTGAAATAAGGTAACGTTGGTAATGTTTCCCACATAAAATGGAAATCTTTTAACTTACAAAGCAGCCGCTCCCTTGCAGACTACATCCTTTTAAGCTGACTGTAACAGTCTGTGTTACTGCTTGATGTTCCAGGAAACTAAGGAGCAAAGTGATTCTGTGTTAATATGTCAAATAAAAATAATTAGGATGGAATAATGTCAATATGACTTCATTTAATTCCTAAAGAGGAGATTAATTACAAGCAGTAAGCATTTGGAGTGTGTTCAAGACAGTATTTTTGAAGTGAAACTTTTCAGCCATTACTTTCTAGGCCTGAGAGGCTGTTTGGTAATGACTGTTATAAGGGTATACATCATTTACTGTGGCTTTCTTGTACAAGGAAAGGTCAGAAATGGCATGGATTGCTTTGTGCTACTTGTACCACACGATTTTGCTGTCTCTGGTAAGTGAAAATGGAACAAAACTAGAGAAACACTGCTGGCTTCCAGTAAATGGAAAACCTGTCTTGCAGGGAGGAGGCTAACAGAGCTTAGTTTGTTCAGCCTAGCAATAGTGTCAATGAGGAGGGATCCAACTGTTCTTTCAAAGCACATCATAGCACTAAAGAGAGATGAAGTATTTAAGCAAAGGATTGATCTAATTCATCTTAGAGTAGAATCTCTTTGTGGTATTGGTGCTAGACTGCTGTTAGGGTACTTTGTGTATACCTGCATAGCTGCAATGCTATTCTGTGTTAAGGAAACTCAAGGCCGAAAAAAGAGTTTGTTTAGGGCTCCATTTGGGGTGATTCTCAGGAGACTCACTTTGCTGAAGTTCTTATTGCTGATTTCAATTCTGGAGCTAGTTCAGGTATTCGAGAACAGTATTGCAGTGTGCCATGTAGATACACCCTTTGGTTTTGTGCTACTCTATCACACTACATCAGCATTTTCAACCTACGCATTAATAGAGAGACTCATAACTTTTCCAGAGTTGCTCTAGGCTGAAACTTGCAAAATTTCTTTTTTTTAATGAGCCAACTTGGTTTTAGGTTAATTTAATTGTTTTTAATGAAACAGGCACTTAACTTTTACTTGTGTTAAACTTGTCAGTAAGGATTGAATCACTCAAAACAGTCTGGGAAGCAGACAAAAAATTCTTAAAGTGTAAGAATAAACCAGTTTTCTGTTTAACATCTGAAGTTGAGAAATGAGTTCTAAGAGATGTGCAAGATTGTTAGGTGCAAGCAGCTTTATTAGCCTACTTAAAGTGAGCCACCTTTTATCTCTGTTCCACATGCTGATCTACCATTCCCTTTTCATTTTGTAAAACCTTAGAAATTATTCTGACATTGAGGTCAGAAAAAGACACACATGTAAGCGTGTCAGGTTGAGCAATAACTTGTATAAGAGCCTGTTCTGTAGCTCACTTAGTATGTCCTTCTGTTTAGGTTGCAATATCTGTTGTCTATTAGAGGGGCAAAAAGTGTCTGCTACATTACAGTATTGTTATTAGCTGTAAATGTTACCAATGTTACCAATGTTTTTGTCTTCATGAGCTTTGTAACTTATCAAACTGCTCACAGATCCTACTGAATGAATTGTGTATCAGCAGTAGGAAAGTGGTTAAAAAACAGACAAACAAAACCCCCCAAACTCCAACTCTCCCTGCCCCTCTCCCCCCCCCAATAAACACATCTCCCCACATGTTTTCATAAGATGCTTTTATGTTTTCTACATTGACCTGGTATTCTGAAGTCACCATTCTTTGGATTTGTTCTATTGTGTGCCTCAAAGTCTTGTTAATGTAGTTGTCTCATGTGGGGTTGTAAGCAATTGTGATAAGTTTTGCTTTCTGTAATTTTATTCTGAAGTTGTGTTGCCCCAGGCTGCCACATAAGGTATTCTCTGAGCCTCCCAGATCAGATGACACTGTCTTTCCTGACCTGGAATGGGCAAGCTTCACCTAACCTCTTTTTCCCTTTTTCCTTTTTCAATATCAAAAACAGGCCAACAAATGAAATGAGTGGCCAAAATAACATTAGATGCTACTTGCTGCATTAATATATTTTTTTTTTTTTCCTATTTGAGATGATTCTTTCACATCCAGTTTGGATGCTGAGGGAAATAAAAGCAGTTGTGAACTAAAATAGAAGTGAACAGGGAGAGAATTAAGCATTCACTTAAGATGAAAAATAATTGCAAAGCTTTGGTACAGCAGAGTTCCTGGAGAATAAAAATCAGGGCAACACATCTCATACCACAATGATTGTGGGACAGTAAGTAGAACAGAGATGACTGATACTCAGTGAATAGGAAAGGAGATGAGGTCTGCAGAGTTGGCAGAAAGGCTACAGTGAAGATGTTGTAACAAGCAGGACATTTAAAACAGTATTTTCACTGAATAAACAACATCTAGTGTTTGGGGATAGTGATGAAAATGTGTTTCTCATTTAATGAATGAAACTGGAACTACAGTAGGCAAAATGAGGCCTATTTGAGATACTTTTCCATGCCTTCCTCATTATGGTTTAATAACTGGTGATTGCTCAGTTATTTATAGCAGGCAATGGAGCACTTAGTGTATTGTTCTGCTCGTGCAGCTGTCTTCTAAAGCTTCAAATTGTATCCCCCCCCCCTCCCCCCCCCCCCCCCCCCGGTTATGGAGAAAAAGCAGTAGATTATTGCAAATTTTTGAACTTTTATTTTTCTCTAGATTCTCCTCCCCTCTACTCCCCAACTCCAGGATATGCTTTCTTTTCTTCCTTTGCCAATGAGAGACATGTAAGAACACAAATACTGTTAGGGAAATGCCTTATCAGTAAAGCATGGGGCTACTGAGTGCCAGAAACATGGTTGTGTTTCCTCATCTCTCTCATAAGAGGTCTCGGGCTTCGTGATTAGAAAGAACATTCATGGTATTGGTGCTTTTACAAAACTGAGTACCTCCCAACAGTTATGTAGAGACTTTGCAGGTACCTAGGGTTTACTTTTCTTCTGAAGAGTCTTAAGAAATACTGATTTGGAAAGTCCAAGTGCAATCGTTTTCTTTAACAGCATAATCAATGTATAGGTTATGTTGTTATCCAGGCATCTCAGCTGATACTGAGTCTTCTCTTAGTCTAGATATTTGGTGAGCTTCTGTGAGGTACTCTGTCTGGAAGAGTTTATGGTCTAAAAAGCAGAAAAGAATGCCTTTTTTAAATTTATTTTTTTTTTAAATTTCTTGCTCTGTTGTACACATAGGACAACTATAATGTGGAAGATAAATGACTTTCCCACTGATGCATAGGGGTTTGCATGTAGGAATGTTAGTTAAGCTTGAATCTTCTTGGACTCAGTCTAGTACTTTCTCCAAAAGATGGAGATTTCATCTCCAAACCTGCTGTTGCATTACAGGACTTCCACCTTAACTTGAAAGGTAACAGGTGAAATCTGATCCTGATCAAGGTAGAGTTCCAGAACTGGAGAGTACATAGTCCTTCTACATTTGAGTATGAATAGGTAGGGAACCGTTAGGCTACTTAATGCCTTATAGCAAGCTGGAATGACAGTTACTTCCACAACATTAATAATACACAGCATAAATTCAGCTTTTTTTTTTTTTTTTTTTTAAAAAAAAAGATAGCTCAACAATTTTGCACTGGTGAGGTGATGATTTCTAGCAGCTGTACGATATCTTGCAGAAGGTGGTCTGCTGGAAGGACTTAGACAATTAAGTTAGTCTGTGTGCAGTCTCAGGAGTGCAAACTGAAAGAGTACAATGTCATGGTTTGTGACAAATATGCTGATTAATTGTTTGAAACAAATTTTCAGTTATGGTCAAGATTAAATTATAAACTGAAACATTTCTTAAATTTTTTGTTGAAAGTGGTTTTGAAACTGTGAACATATGAAATACGGTATAGTTATACTGTGTGACCTCTTAGCATGTGTTCCTGAGTAACAGCGGATGTCTCGCATAGTAGTGTTATCTTTGGTGTGACAAGGTCTACTTGTACTTCATTACATGTTCTGTCCTTCAAAAAAAATTTTTTTTTGAGGGTTAATGGGAAATTACACTGTGAAGTTGTGCAAAGCTGGAAGGAACTACAGCTGTAGTGATTTAGCTTTTAAGTTGATCATTTTGTTTACATACTTCCCTTGCTCAGGCCATCCCTTAGCAATATCTGAAGAGATTAAATCCCTGATGAGAATGGGTGAAATCCTTAACGATATCTGAAAGATTAAAAAGAGCATCCTGAAAGACCATTAATGCTGGAAAAACTTCCAGAGTTGACATGAATTTGGTCTTGCAGTTTGTATCCTTACTAATTCCCTCTTGCGTCATTATAGTTTTGGTAATATTTGTATGAAATTGGTTTTGTGTTACTATAGATGTGACTTTCCTATGTGCATAATACAGTAGTGTCCTTAGTTAAGCTCCAGTTCAGAATGAATTCTGAATTAGTATTTAGCTGTTACTTTATACGCTCTGAGGTTAAAAAATGGCAGAAGTATTCCAAATACATTAAAGCTTGTTGTGCTCTTGAACTTCTGATAACTGAAATGAATCTTAACATTAATTGCATCAAATAGTGTGTATTTTCAGCATTTCAGTTGAGGAGGAGGCAAATCACTAATAAAAACTGGTCTTATTATCCAGGAATTCCCACCTGATTTTTTCAATATATTCAGTTATGCCAGGAATGAACCAGCCATTAAAAAAAAAGCCCTATTATGTACATACAGTACAAATTGTTTTGGTAGACAGCTCATGTTCCAGAATAAGTCATCTCTCATGAAGAGTTGAGCAATAATGTGGCTAGCTGATTTGATAATAATTTGATAAATACTTACCTCCACTACAGGGCTCTGTTCTGCTGCTTCTTTAAACAAGGTATGTGATATGTGTTTTACTATCTGATACCAATTTATTCCAATCATACTCTTTCTTCAGGTCGTTTGGCACACTTTATTTTTCTTTGCAACATCTGCTGCTATTTTTATTGCATCTATTGGCCGTCCCATGTTTGCTATTCCTTTCAAGTATGACAGGCAGCATCACTTCTTGGTGAGTGTGCTGGTATACTGATCTTCAGTCTTTCTTCTCTTCCTTTAGAAAAGGCAAACCTGTTGGAAAGAGAATCTTCTTATCAACATAGCATTAGGGAGATGCATCTAAGTTGTAAAACTGGGAAACTAATATGCAAAACCAGTATGGTTAACGTGATTGTGTTGCCAATACATGCTGAAGTAGGTATCATGTAACTGACACAAACAGTACTGTGGCACTTCCAAGGTCTTAATCCTCTCCATTCCCCAGCACTGCTGATAATAAGAATGTTACATATACGCAATATCATTACTTAAAGGTGACATGTATTTCTTCCTTCCTCCTGAATTTCTGGCTTTGAGAATTTCAGTGCATGTATTCTGTTTCATGCAGTGGTATTATTTGCATTAAATTCTCCCTCAAGATTTTTCAAGTATCAGTGCTTGTTCTTACAGTATTTGTAATCAAACTTATGAATTAACAGATTGTTTGTTCTCATAAAAAGATTGAAACAAGTAATTTGATGGCTTATAAAAGGACTATTTTTGCTATTTTAAATACACATGCAAAATGATTTGGTGCAGTTACGGCTAAATGGAATTAGTTGTGATTTTCTAATCGGTTGTTGTGATGTCCATAGACATTGTGGATTGACTGTGGATGTAATCCTCGTTTCTCCTTTTACTTGTAAGATGGAGGAGATTTATATAATTTGGTCTGAATTAAACAGCCACTGTTCAGCCCTGAATTTAGTTCTAAGCTGAAAGTGGATTTATTCCAAAATTCACTTTAAACATTGGGCATGTGAGTGATGGTGGGGTGTGAGAATGTGAGTGTGGTGGTATTACCACCAGAGGCCATTCACCTAAGTGCTGCAGTGGCCAGCTTTGGAGGAGCTGTACTGTATATATTGCTACTGATTGAACAGAGGCTCTAACTGTAACCTCGCTGCTAGTGGTTTAGTGATAAGAATTAAGATATTCTGTGCAAAGCTATCTACTTAACATTAGGACATGGGCTGCCTGAAGACTCCTCTGTGAACTTAATCCATGAGATCCTTCTGTGAAATCTGCCTGGTAGTTCTTAAATCTGACAGCAAAGAGTAGCACCTACCAAATGAGTGTGGCAGGCATGTTTACTTACTGTTTGGGGTAGTTGCATGGGATTTCAGGGAAGAGTTTGGCAAATATTGGTTGCATTGGAAAGTTTTGTACGAGTAGGGAGGAGAACCTTTGTTGCGATAAGCCATAAACAAATAAAAGCTGAGGATGATAACCTGTTGTAATACCTCCTGTGTGGAAGCTGCAGTATACAGGAGTTCTATCAGGAAGAAAATGAGTAGAGACAGCAAGCTGTAATGGCGCAATTGCGTGAGTATTTGGGCTTTACATTCTGATTTGGACTTGCTGCCTTATTATTGCAAAGTATGAGCAATATATATACCAATACACCATATCCCCCTGAATTTTCAAAAACTATTAAAACATATGAATCATCTCATTTATTTTGCACAGGACCCCACGGATTTATAACTCTGTTTGCATAAACAGTTAATGTTCCAGTATGGTTCCAGTGTTTGTTATGGAAAGTACCATTTGTATAAATTATGGAACTACTATTTTGCTATAACCAGACTCCTGGCACTTTATTTTGCCTTTCTGGCCTGCTAGAACCTGCCTGCATATTAGATTTTATTCTATGACTTTTCTGTGTAGGGTAGAGTTGGTTGGGTTATAAAACATACTACTTGTACCATTCCATGGAACTGGGCAGCCCACGAACAGGAAGCCAGAGCTGGAATTTGGTTTGGCAGTGTGAACTGTGCTACCTGGATAATAGCACAGCAGCTGAAGAGCCGAAGAGAGACTTCTCAAGGAGATTGCAAGTGCTATTTTATTTCAGTTTCTCTGCTCACCAATTTCTTCCCTCCCCCACGCCTCTACCTACCTTCTGGGAAATAGGGAGAGAGGTTCTTTGCCAGGATCCTTAGGCCATGCAACAAAAAGCTTAACAGAAATACCCTTTTACTAGCAACTGTATTCAACAGTGACCCATGTATATACGTGTACATTTTTAAGTGTGACAGAAATGTCTGAAATTCTGTGTTGAAAGTTAATTTATTCTCCAGGAGCGGACTTGAAGGTATTTGTTATAGAGGTCAGCCACATTGAGCTTTGTAGCACTGTGGGACCATGCCTGTCTATTCCCATAGGCTTTTAGGGGAGAGATTAATGACTCTAAAGAAGCAAAATAACAAAAATATGTTTCATTGATGGGGCCTATCCTATGAAAGGAGTGTATACTTCCCCACAAAGTTTTGAGAAAGGCTTTGCAGTTGAGCAGAAGTTATTGCAGGCAGAGATGAGTGGAAGCCTGTCTGCTAGTACCGTTTCCTGGCTTAATTTGGTACCGCTGACAGCTCAAGAGGGGCCTGGAAAGACAGTTTCTGAGTGCAAGATGGGCTGCATAACGAAGAGGGAGGAAGGATGGGCTGAAATAAAGTTACTCAGTTGCTGTTATCTTGAGCCTGTGACTGAGCTGCACGACTCATTCCTCCCTCGGGGGACACAGGTGCGCAGAGCTATGTTTCTTTAATCACTCACATAAATTAAATTTATTCCTTTGCATTAAAATAATTAAATAAAGCTACGCCCTGTATCTTTTAGTACCAGATAATATCTTTGAACCTTTGGCTCACCATTTTGCTATCAGCTGCAAGGTATTTTCCAGGGTGTGCTTAACCAATTTTACCATTGTCCTGAAAAGTGTTCTAGGCAGAGAAATCCCCTGATAGCAATCAATGTTCATACATACTTTTAATCACTGTATCCACTGGGAATAATCATTTCCGGGCTTCTCTTTAAGTCCACCTGCCTCACACTAAGATGAAAGGGACTTCCATGCTGTGTATCAAGTGGTGCAGGCTTGATGCTTACCAGGATATTAAGCACAAATTAAAATGGTTTGAAGCATATTGATGTGGGTCTGAGGTTGGCCAGTTGCTGGTGAGGGGATGATGCTGCCAAGTCTGGAGCAGATTGGCAAGGAGGAAGAACAGCCCTTGCCTTTCCTATATCCCCTAAGGGTTATCTCTTGCTCCTTTTTAGGACACGACACTACTTGCAAAGGTGCAGTAGCATACGTGTTTAGGATGGAGGTGTGTGCTTTGGGAACAGGGTTTGTGTGCTTTCCAGGTTAGGAATGATTTTCCTGGGTTTGTTGTGACTTGTCTTCTGATTGTTGAACTTGTAGATTTGGAAAGTCTGCTGCTTGGTAGCTGGCGCATCACCCCAGACTCGGCTCTTTGTTGCTCTAACTTGGTTTCTAGCCAAAAACATCAAAGGGGCTCAGTGGCAAATCTGTGTGGCTTCCTCCCTGGTAAATGCTTGGTTTGTACAGAGTCTGCCCCCTGCAGAAGCAGCAAAATGGTTTGTGTTGTCCCAAACTATCTTTACTCAGTAGTCTTAAAAGTGAGTGGCATTCTCACCAAGTGAGTGGTTGAGTACTGGCAGATCCACCACTTCTGAAATTTCCGTATGTTTGGTTTAGGCAGCTATTTGAGACTGACTCTTGAGCAATATAAATCTCTCTTGGCATTGAGACCTGTTCCCCACCTGCCACTCCAAGAACATTCATTGATGCTTGTATGGAAACAGATGTACTTTTATTTGCACCTTTAGGAAAAAAAAACTTTACAGAACAACCTTAGAGCTACTTGGCTTTGGTAAGGAGGGAAGGGCAGGGAACACCTAAAGCTCTGCAAAAGCTCCATCAATACAGCATTGACAATCTGTATAGGAAAGATGGCTGTGACTCAGAACAGAGATCAGGAACTTCTCTTGAGTAAGCATTTTCCAGTGAGGCAGTCTCACAACTCCTTCTCCTCTTCCTTCGCTTCCAGAATCCCAGGGGATTTTGAAAAAGGGTCAGCACTGTTAATGACTATCTCTGTGTAGCCGGGAAAGAAAGCAGGATTTAGGTCGGGAATTTTACTATCCATATCTGGGGGAATGAAACCTCTACTCTCTGAGGGAGCAAATGCTTGTTGGCTTGTTGTGTAAGGCACACAACCAGGCTGGTCTGGCTCTGGGCTTTGCAGGCCCCTTGTATTCTAATTTCTGTCTCTTACTGTCTTTTATTTGCAGCTCAAAGACATGTCCTCACGTACATGGAGGATGCAGTGAGCCAGCTGCTGGAGAACAGAGAAGATATTAGTCAGTATGGCATTGCCAGGTTCTTCACTGAATAGTAAGTACATCAGGATGCTGCCAATAGGGCCAGTCTGAGGGGGGCTTTTGGAAACAGGCAGGGTACATGGAGAATGGAGCTGGACACATGCTGATTATGTTGTGAATGCTGGATTTCACTGGGTTAGCCAAGGGCTGCCTGAGCATGTTTCGGAAACGTGCATGGGTTTCGTACAGTTCAGTACCTCTTCTGTTACAAACATTCATGTGAAGCAGTCACTTTGGGGAACAGAGCTTTTAAAAGCATATAGAAAACCAAATTCTGCTTGCCTTAATCAAGGCTGTTAGTATCAAAAGCAGAGACTGCTGCTGGTTTCAGCAGCACTCATTCTTCCTTTTTCTGAATTTGAACTGTTTTGTCTTCTTGTGTGATTTTTGGCCTATTGAATGCTTTAATAGAATGCCCCTTCCTCCCTTGTAACCTGCATAAGTCCTTAAATAATGAACATAATAATTAACACAGATAATCTCTTCCTACTACTTTGGAAAGATTTTTTTCGCGGGGGGAAAAGCTATGTGCTGGTCTTCAATGTTGTTGATGTTGACTCAGCCGATTGCTGTATGTTTTGCCAACTTGATCATGTATTGCACAATGTCTAAAACTCCAGGCAGCTTCATTAAAGATCTGTTGGTAATGTGTGTACTTGCAGTGGTTATAAGTCTCTGTCTTTTGATGCCCATTTGAAAATCTTGCCTTGCTTGCTTCCTTCCTGTTACCTTTTTCTGAGGCAAATCAATGTGTAGAGTATTTCACAACAGTTTCTGTACTACAGCAGCGGAAGAGGATCTCAAAGCATAGGAATAGCTTGCTTTCTCAGTTGACCACAGTTTCTTTTTGTGTGTGTGTTTTTTGTTTTGGTTTGGGTTTTTTCTGCACATCGGTGTCCACCTGATCTCCAAATGAGGTCTAACTTGCTAGTTCGACTGATTGGACAACTTGCATTATATTTTCTTGCCCCATGTACATTTTCAATTTTTAAACAACTGAGATTCTCACTGGTAAATGAGTAACTAAGATAAATACTGCAGCAAGTTGGAGGGGAAATTCTTTAAGCTTTTTTTTTTTTTTTTTCTGCCCCCCCCCCCCCCCCCCCCCCCCCCCCCCCCCCGACTAGTGTGATTTTGACCATCTTGGCAGAGGAGGTAAGATATCAGCCATCTTGCTACATCTGTTTGTATAACAGCTCTTTTTAGATAGGTGGCACTGTAACAAGACAATATTGTTTCTTGGTAGTATGTTATCTCTTTTGCTCTCAACAAAGTACTTTCATGTGGCATGAATGATCCATGTTGCAAAATCTGGAAGACCCATACAAAACAGTATAAAGGCAATTTTACTAGAAGAATCAAACAGCTTACCAAGGCTGTTTAGTTTTACTGTTAACATTTTTCTGTAGCTTAGTGTAACTAGAATGGATAATGATTTTAAAAGACCTTGGAAATCTATTTTAGAAGCAAATAATACTTGGTACTACATGGATTTTATATAATATTTTTTGTTGTTGGTTATGAAGTAGCTCAAACTCTCAAAATGACTCTGCATTCCCTCTTTGTAGACTACCAAAGTTAAAAAAATGCATAGTATCATGTATGAAACTCTTACTACACAAACCAAGGAGCAGTATACTTCCATGTTCTGAGCAAGTTGCTGTGGTCACTGTTAAGTGGGGGTTGCAGAGAATTAATCATTGAGAGTAGGTATTGGGGACAAATGAAGGTACAACCTGTGCACTTGACGTGATTGGGAATCATGATACTCCATCTGATGTAGGTGAGTTTCCACAGAAAGTAATACTGAGATAAGTCAGCTGAACAAATAGTAAACAAGAGCTTAAGAAAGATAAAGAGCATGACTACGATGACCTCCACCCACCAACAGGATTTCTTTACCAGAGTTGAAGGCAAGGTGGCTCTGAAATACCCAGCTGAATTTGTTATTCAGGCATCTCTCCAGATTGGATTTGGTTTGCACCTACTTTGAAGCTGACACCTCAGGGCCTTTTCTAAACTTCTGATCATATATACTTAAATTAAATGGTGAGCAAGAGGTCTTCCATGCTTTCTGAAACTGCTCACATTGCTTCTCTATAGTATTTCTTCATCATGACATGATAACCATCTTATTTTCACTTCCTATCCCTCTTCTGCCTTTGAAAGAGTAAATAGTAATTCAAGGTTGTTATAACAAACAAAACTGTCACCATAGAGCACAACCCTCTGATTGACATAGGTGCTGAAGATCGTGTTTTTCCCATTTATTTTCAAAGAAAGATGTGAATTTCTATAATGGCTTTTTGTTCAAACTGTTCTGTGGAGCTTCTGATTTCTTGAAAGACAGGAAAAGACTGCATGTTCGTTTCTTCTGTAAGTAATATAGAACTTGTAATTCTTTTGCTTTTTGCTTTTTTTTTTTTTTTCTTGGTATGTCTGGAGTTTAGCAGATCAAACTGTGTTCCTGTACCAAAGCACAAACAAGCTTAGTGATTTTGAGAGCTGTGAAACTCTTAAGATTTGAAATGTGGGATTCTTTATTTAAAGTGGAGAATAAATGATTGGCAATATGGGTGTAGGTAGACTCGGAATACAAAGTTTCCTATTACGAAAGGCTCACAGGGCTTAGTGGTGAACCCTCACTGCCCAATAGATTTCTGTTCATTCACGCAACTTGTCAACATTTGTTCAGGCTATGCTTTGAAGGCTACCCTCCTCTGCCAAGCAGATAAGCTTGATCTTGATTTTTATCTTTAATCTCAGTATCTTCAAACTCAAAGATAACTTGTGAGATTCCAGAAGGTTTGTGTACATTCTCCCAGTGTTTTCCTTGTTCTAGGTTATTTTAAGTGAGAGGATTGTCATGTGCATATTTTGAAGTATGCTGCAGTGATTTGAGATGAAGGGACTTGGTATTAAGCTGTCCAGTTTTTAACATTTTGCTTTCTCTATTTATGCTCACTTAAAATTAGAGACCAAGCCCAGGGTTTAGAAAGCTAGCAGTAAGGCCCAAGAAAGTGACTTTTTTCTTCCCCCCTCCCCCCTTTTTTTTTTTAAATGTGTATGGGGATAAAGTAATGAGTTCTGTAACTTTTCAGAAGTAATGAAGTTAGTGTGTCAAGGATGGGTGTTAGATATTCTCCAAACTCTTTTCAGAGGGCACACTTTTCAATAGAGTGGTGTTCCATGGACCTTTCTTGCTGCATTCACCACTTGAGCAATCATGGATTCTGCATCATGCATTGCAATGCCCCACCTCACCATGAGTCACTTCAAATGTTTGTGCTAGTTACAACAACTATTTTTATGGGTAGTTAAGAAAATTTTGTTGGGTTTTAGCTTACCTGAGTGAAATTTCATAGCTGAAAACTGTGGTCATGTAGCTCTGTATGGATCAAGCAGTAAGTGTTTTGCAGGCAATGAGTGTTTCTAGTTGTTTCTAGGCAATGAAATTGGCTAGGTATTCTACTGCTACCCACAGCCTAGCACCAGGATTGCTGATTGCAGAAGGCTGACCTTCATCTCTATGTTTCTCCTTGCAGAATATTTTTAGTCTTCAAGGATATTTTTTCTCCTACTTTATTCCATTGTTCGTTTGTCCCAATCATGTGGACATCTGCTTTCAATTTGGGGCGTACCTTGAGGCTTCCCTCATCTGACTCGCCCCTGACTCTTACAGGAATAGAGATCAATCACCCTTCTGCCAATTAATCCACATCTTTTAGCTAAACAAATAAAATGCCTCTCTTAGGACTAGTCTTGATTTTTATAGATATGCTGAAATGCTACTGGTATTTGTTCATTACAAACCCAAGAAATCTCTGCACTGGTTTTGAATCTGCATGAAATGCAGACTCTTGAAAGCCCTCTGTGTAATTACACACTAATGCTGCTTTACTTCTTCCAGGCTAACTTCTGTGCCAACATATCTTAAAGGGACATGATCCTCCTATACATTATTTATCATCCTTTTTTCTTGATCTTTCCTGTACCAAAGAAAAACAGGGCCCCCATGCTAATGCATTTGATCATGGAGAGGGAATGTGCATAGCATCCCACTTTGTATTTTCTGGGATCTTAAAGGAGTCTGTGTGACTTTTTTTCACTTCAGCTGGAAGAAGCAGCAACAAAAATTTTTGACCAAGAGACTTCCTACTAGTAATTTTTGCTTTTCTCTGGGCTAACCCTTTGCTTGAAACTTTCTCTTCTGGTTTGCAGGTAGATGTGCTACTCTGTTCAAGACTCTGGAAAGCTCAGAAGTATTGATCAGCAATAACTTAGCTTGGGCAGGAGACTCTTCTTCCTATCACTTTTATAGTGTGTTTGATACACAAAACACAAGTGAACTGGAGACACAGGAAAAGGCATTTTTCTATCTATGTTCTTCTCCCAAAACAATTCTTGTTTCTTTTGTTTCTGGTGAAATGTATTCCTGATCACCTGCCAGCTGGAGCATGATTGAGAAAGACATCTTGCTTTTAGCTTGCAGATGGAGCACTACTACTCTGGGCTCTGCAAACTGATGTCTGAGATCCCCTTTTTCTGTAAAGGATGTTTCTGCTGGCTCTAACTTGAAGTGCCCCTGCTGGATCTTGTGTGACAGTTTGATAATATTTATCTGAGAAGGTGTCTGTGATGTGTGTGTTTGGTGGGGGGGGGGTCGGGGGTCAGATACTGCTTTTAGATCTGTTGTGTGCCTGGCAATTCAAAATACCAGCTCTGTGCTGTGTAGAGCCCTGTTCTACACAAAAGAATATTTGCTTTGTTCGGGGTAACAGGACTGTCAGTGCTATATAGTTTGAGATCCTTGGATAGGAAGATGTCATAGTGAGACGTATCAACTTCTAGCAATGAAAGTACCTCATTTTCTCTTATTGTCTGGAACAATTTGTTCAACTCATTCCTTAGGGACAAGTATGATACTGCTCTCTTGACTTTCTCTGGCAATAGCAGTGACACAGGCTTTGGTATCAGAAAAACTTTTGGCTTGTTCAGTCCTGTACTGCTGTACAACATTATCTAAATAAATCTGTAGAGTAAACAATGTCTTCCTCTTTAAAGTAGTCTCAGTACCCTTTGTGGGGGAGGGCAGGGGGGAAGCGCCAGAAACAGGACAGATGGGATGCCCATGAGAAATAAGCCACTCGCTGAAGACAACCTTAATTGGCAACTGGAAAGAAGATGAATTATCTGCTTATAAAGTGGAGAGATTCTCAGAGCTAGCTTAAAGCCATCAATTTTTAGTTGGTTTTTTTTTTTGCATCTCTGTGTTTGTAGGCCTTATCATCATCATCATCTTGCTGTCGTCTGCTCTGCATCTTTCCCCTTTTCACAGTAACTTGTTCTGTCTTGTTCGCAAGGATAGTGTAAGCTCTTCAAGACAGAAGTGATATTGTACTGCATGTACTTTACAACATCTAGCATTGTAGAACGTTGTGTCCATGTGTTGTACAATTGTAGTATAAAGAGCAAAAATAGTAGTGAGAAGGTCCTTAGGGCTTTGACAGGTTGTGCCAGATTCCCTGAGAGATGGAGCCATTCATTAGAATTTCTCAGTAAAACTGTTTGGGGGAGGGGCATTGGTGTTTGAGGTTTTTTTGTGTTAATTCTGTGTGTTTTGAACAAATTGGTAGCCTCTGGGAGGTAACAGTACTTTCAGGTTCTTACATAAAATGTTGATATTCTCTCTGATATAATCTTATGAGTGATTGCAAAAATAATATTTCCTGTGTTCCTCCAATACTCTCAGGATTCCTACATGTCTTCTGCTCTGGAGAGAAAAAGACAAAATTATCACACTCAATGCAACACTGCACTGAGCCACGCAATTGGTATGAAGATGCTGCTGTCAATGACCTAGCTGTGAAGCAGCCCTTTGGGCTGAAAATCTCAGCTGGTATAATGTGCTTGATGGTTCCCGACAGGCTCTCACTTGGGATTCCTTGATCCCTAGGGCACTGCCTAAGAGTGCTGTCTGCCTCTCTTTTGCTCATCAGTTATCTGTGGAAAGAGAATGAATATATGCACTCAGACACAGCACTTGTGCCAGAAGCTCTGAGGAGTAGATTTTCCAGCTAATGTGAATGAGTTGCTATGAGAGAGACATTTTCAAACTCTCTCTGCACAGAGTACATGGATTTGCAGGACTGCATTTGTTGACAAATCTTTCTGGGGAACCTCTATTAGTTGCATGTTTCTCCACTTAGAGTGGTGCTAATGGACACAAAGCCTTTCTGTTAAAGTCTGTTTGTTGCCTTTCAGTCTTACCTCTACAGAGAAGAGTTGTCAGAATGGCTAAGTCTCTTCCTTGTAATCTAAGTTTCTCCAACCCATATTAGAAATTGGATTTCAATACCCCTAGTCTACTGTGCATGTGGTATGCGTTTTGTATGAGAGCTATGGAAGATTTGGGTGTTGTGGATAACTTGGTTTATTTGTGTTTAATGTTATATATATTTTGTCCAGAACCTCTAGATCTGCCACCTCAAGGGTGGTGTTTTTATTACAGAATTGCTTGACAGCAGAAACAGCATTTGGTATCTTCATCTGACAGGCAGGATCTATGAATTCCTGGTTTTCCCAGAGTTGTTTCTTTGTAACAAACATTGCAACAAGTCCTAGCCTGACAAATATGCTGATTGGGATGACTGCTGTTGAGTAAACAGCTGGAAAAAATGCATATATTAATGGGAATAACACACTGATTCCCACTGTAGTTTGTATGCTGCCAATATATTAGAAAATGTAGTGTTTTATTCCCACATACTCAAGAATCTTACAGGTAAGTGGTTACTCAGATGAGTCCAAACCCTGGCAAAGAAATACGGGGGTGGGTGGGGAAGGTAAAGAAGCTTTTTGGTAAGCAGGACAATCTTGGAAGGCTTGTAGCCAAAGGAGTAACACAAAATTGAACATGAAAGACAATGTTTACCATTGATGGTGCATGCGATAATACACTCCGCTCAGGAAATTTATAATACTGTTCTGGTGACGGAAAACTCTAGAGAACTTCCCATAGCATATGAATGTTAGCACTTGATATCAGCATCTTGTGAGCACAGGGTAGTTAGTTATCTGTAGATAACCCTTCACTTCTGCACTTATTTGAGCTGCACTCTGCTCTTGCTATTTGAAGAGAGGCAATCACAGCTTTTATATGCAGTATGGTCAGATTATGATGCTTCTAGTATGTATTCACTGGTGTAGCAGTGCAGTCTTTGCCCACTTTCCTACTCCTTTACATCATGGAAATTACATATTTATTTGTGGTCTTTGTCAGAATAGTTGCAGCAGAAGTGGACTGGCTACCTTATGGAGACCTTATGTAGTCAGGTATGTTTGTATTTCTTACAACCTTGAATGTTGAAATGCAACGCATTTGCCATCAAGTTGAGCTTCCTAATGATGGTTAAATCTAATTGCATATAGGCAGTATTGATAGCTAATAAAACTGAAAAACAGATGTTAGAAATGTTCCAAAAGCCAAAGTCCAGAAACTTGGCAAATGGTACAAGCTTTAGGACTATATGTATCTGACAACTGTGTTTGTGTTTTCTCTCTGGGCTGGAGTTGAATGTACTACCCTCTGTCTAGTCTTAGCTCATAACTCTAGCATAATTCTGTTTATGCTTCCAATTTTTTTATTGCTTTTCATCATAGTTGTTAGTATTACTTGTACAAATTCGGAGATGTATACATGATCCCTGCTGGGAGTTAAAATCAGACTATTGTGACACACTTCAAATGTGTAAATTTATTCTTGAAACAAGTCTGGATAATTTAGGGAGAGAGTGAAAAGGACAAAATCCTAAGGTTTGCTGAAAATTGATCTCTCTGATCTCGATCAGAAGGCAATAAAGAAGTAATTTTTCTTGGTTATGTGAATTTATGATACCGTTTCCCTACTCCTCAGTCCATCCCACTGTCTGCATTTGGCAGTACAACAAAATAGATAGGCAAGTCATTGCTGTTCCCAAGAAAATCTTTATGGAGCCTCCTCTACATGTGCTCTTTGTGGTTATTTTGCCATAACTTATTTAATCAGTTGGGTATTTCATAGTGCTCATCAGGTCCTTTTTGGGATGCTACAGGGTGTTTTGTTTAATTTTATTTTCTCCATCAGTCTAATTGTTCTTAATATCTGTGGTATTAGGTAGTTCCTGCCTTATTCCCATGCTTGCATTTCTGATCACAAATCTCTGCTCTGTTTTGGTTTGTATTCTTGCAGAAGTGAAAGGGCCCTTAAGTCAGAATTGGTGAACTGTGGCAATCTTATATTGTCCGTCTTCCAATGAGGAGAGGTCTGTAGTAGAGCTCACCGTGATGCAAAATAGATATTCAGTGCTGAGATCACAGTTTGACAAGCACCTTTCTCCGTAATTCTGGAAAACTGCTCAGCTGTGCTTGCTGTTGGAATTCACTCTGTTGGAATATATGAGGAAAAAATGAGAAAGATAAATAGTGACATATTCACAACAGATGTAGTGGGACTATTTACAGTCTTTTGCATACAATCTGCAACGTGTATATAAAGCAGTAATCTCTTTTCATGCTTCGTCACATGCTGTAAGGATTGAATTTCCTGCAGCTTCTGTAAATGTTTTGAAGAAAACTGGTTTAGTAATGTGAAACTGGCACCTGGAATCCAGTAGAAATGCACTAGGGAATAGCAGCTTTGGAAAAACATAATAATGTAGGAAGTTTGGTACACATTGGTGTGTTTTCCCTTATTATATGTGGAGGTCTTTATTTTTAAGAATTAAAAGGCATAGTTTTATCATTTTTCTGTTAGGAATTTTTTTTTGTTTGGAACATACTGTTTCCTCCAATAAAATTTTTGATGTCTCAAGCTGTAAGAGAACCGCTGTTGAATACATGATAGCTTCATCAATAACTATACCTTTCTCTGTATTACTAACTCATATGGTTTAGTTCTGGTTTTAATGAAGCATTTTGGTGTGAGTCTAGGCTACTATATGTATATACGAGATCAGTTTCAGAGGAGTTCTTGGCTTCCATCTAGCTAAGCTTGTAAGACTTTGTATTAAATTGGAATAAAGTAGTGTAAGTTTGAGGAACACTTTATTTTTTCCCTTAAAGATCTTTAAGAAAAGATGGATCAGAATTTGAGGTTGGGTGGGTTTTTTTGGTTTTGTGGTGTTGGAAGGACTTTTGTATTCATTCTTAGGCTGTAAAATGTTGTGGTATCACAGAAAATCTTGAGGAGCATTTCTGCTTGTCTTGCTAAGAATATGTGTGTTCCAATGTGGACAAGGTCAACAAATGAAAAATTTCTCCTAAATTGGATATGCCAAGCTGTAAAACTCAACAAATGCCTGTAACAATGGGAAGTGATAAGATCCCATAATAGGATTCCTTATCCTTTACAGGATAAAATCCCGTAACTGTCTCTGAATGCCTGTGAATAGCAAACTGCTGAAAGTCTTGTAGCTTGCCTGAAAAATCTATTTTAAAAATATGATTTATCTTCCTTTTCTTAAAAAAAAAAAAAAGAAAAAAAGAAGAAAAAGTCTAGAAATCTGGATGTCTTCAGAGAACCTGAGACTTTCTAGGCTGTGTAGTGTTGAAACTACACAGATTCCAGAACACATTAGCTTTAGAGACTTGCAGTAACCTCATGTCCTGTAAAACTAATCCTATTGTGTATCTTCAAATGAATTGGACAAACTGTAGCTGGTCAACACTGTAGCCAAGCAGCTGTGGTGAGCACAAAGTGGTTTAGCTAAGCAATCTCGAAATGCAGAGTTAGCATTAACGTCAAATGATGAAGCTTCATCTATATTAAGAAATTTTGGCAAGGTTCATTTGTTGCCATGATGGAAATATTGGAAGCTGCTCAGTCTTTGAGGTGCTATAGTTCTTGCCAAGGCAACTGAATAGGTGAGAAAGTATTAGTTGTAAATTTTTTTCTTCTTCTGAAATTCTCCAGTCTAACCAAGACTGAAAAGAGCAAATATGGGGGCTGCATGCATGGCACCAGTATTGAATCTCTTTGGAACAGTCATTAAGTTATATTTCAGTAGTTCCTGCATCATCACAGTCATAATGTGATTGTGCTGCTACCTTTTAAAATAATTAAAAGTCTAATTTATAAAACATGGAACTGTCTTACAATAAGAGATACATGAGACTACGTGCAGAATGGAGCAAGCAGGCCCTTGCTCATGCTTATACTTTGGCCTCAACTTTCTGAGAAGCCAGTTTGCCTTCACTTGGCATTATGCTTTGATCTCAGCAGTACAAGATGGGTGCAGTTATTCAATAATTTTCAAATTCATACTCTTCCTTCAGTGGACATTGACATTTTGGTATCAAAATCCATCTCTAGTCGATGTCAATTCCATAGCTACTTCCAGAACTGTTGTTAGACTAGAGGAAATCTGAACACTACCTTGTGTTGCTTGTATTTTTAATAGTGTTTCTCTTCTTTGTGCCATCTTCTCACCCTTGCCGCAGGTTCACTGCATGGTTTCTATAGTATCTTGTAGCTGGTGAATGAATTTCACAGCGTGATAGGGAGGGCAGAAATACATCTGCTGGTTAATAAAGAAAGCCAAAGAATGGAGATCACGGCTTTATGACAGTAAAGCTTATTGAGGACTTCTCCCATACCCTCAGCATATAGAAGGTTATAAAGCAGTTCAATAAGGAATTTTCTTCTTGCCCCAAAATGTCTAGTTGGACCAGCGTGAACAAATACTAAATACTTTAGCTGGAGAGTTAGCAGTTTTCTTTGTGTAGTTATAATTCTGGTATTTTTTGTTATTTATTTATTTGTTTTAGGTTTTGTAGTGGGAAAGGGCAAGGGTTTTTGAGGGAAGCTGGGTAGCAACTTGCAATATCTCCATAAAACTAGTTATAATGGTATTCGTGCAGCTGTCTCTGTGGTGCACAACTCGCTGTTTTCTACTGTAAAAACTAAATCTCTGTTTATACCAGCAAGACCTTTTCAGACTCACTGAAACACCATGTGGTCTGAAATAGCACCTGATCAGACTGAAAGAGCTAGTCCTGCGTGATTGATGCTTATCTCTGAAGGCTTCTTTACTTTTCCCTTAAGCACCTTGGAGGGTTTCTGCAGGGCTATTTACCATCTTCCATTGTATGCCCTTTCCCATCTTCCTGAATACTAGGTTTCCCAGCTCATAACTCTTAAGAAGAAGCTTTATTTCAGAGTAGAAAGGGGCCCCAATATGTGGCCTATTATATCCATATCAGCTTGCTTACCCTTTTCAAATGGCTATTGTGTTTTAATAGGGCCCTGCCTGGCAGGGGGAGTCTTTAATTCCTACTACATAAGAATGGCCAGCTTGAGTTACAGCAAACTGCAGGATGCTGCTCTGATCAAAAGGCCTCTGTTTTTAGAGATCTCCCCCCTTCCCATTTGCTTTTTTTTTTTTTTTAAATCCTGGGCTAATAATTCAACACAGTAAGGTCATTTTAGCTTTTGATTTGAAAGCTTCAAGGTGTTAAATTACTGACCTAATATAGGAAAAATTAAGGGAGGGGGACTCTAAAAAAGATAAAGGGATTCTGGGTAATAAAGAGCAAGCACAGCAACTCCTTTAATCCTTTCCTTCTCCAGAATCTGTAGACAGGTCTCAGAGGGTTTCGTTTGCTACAAAGCAACATAAGAAAGCTTGTTCGCTGCCTGCTCTGAGCTGTGTCACAGGTGGTGTGGTTCATTTCCTTTCAAAGAGTACTTGGGATAATCTCTGTACCACCTGTATTAATTCTGCCACGAATACAGATATTCCTGAGCCTATACCAAGAAGCCTGAAAACAAATCATTAAAATTTGTGTCACTCCTTTCCCTCTTTCCACACCCTTCAGCTGAAATAAACTTGAGTGGGTGAGACAGAAAGGATCTCAAAAAATCCAGTCTCTGTGTTTGCAGCGTTACATCACCCAGTCTCACCAAATGTTGAGAGTGTTAATGATTTCCTATCTGCCTGGCTGTTAAAAAAGGATTTTTCCTTAAAGTCAGTCATCAGGAATAACTTTCAGCATCTGTTTCGTCTTAACACTCCTAACACATTTCAGAGGAAGTGCCTAAAAAGCACTGCTAATTTCATTAGAGGAAGATGGTGATTTCCTTGAGGCTGACTTCATTGTCCCAAATTTTAATATCTGTGGAATTTTAAACAGCACTTGATAGAACAGCTTTGAATTGAGAAATGCTAATGCTTCTATGCTACCATCCAAGAGGGATAGCTAAAGAAACAATCCCATGATCGGTCTGAATATTGCAAGTAGTGTAGTTCACTTAAACCAATAGGTGATGAATAGAATGATCTTAAATTAAAGTATGCTTGTGGAGCAGTAATGTATTCATCACAGCAGTGAAACTGGGATTTTTTTCCCAATGGTGCCTACAGTTTTAAGTGTTTGCTCTCTGGGATCCTTCCAGGGAAGGTAAACCTTACTTCCCGATTTCAGAGCGTAGCCTTGGGGTAAGTGTGATTGGTCACTTGGGGACGCTTTTTGTGTGGATGAGTTATTTAACAACAGAAATTGCCTGGGTTTTAAAGCCTTTTGAATGTCAGTATTTTCTGTTGCTAGAGCTAGTTCTTTGTTACCCATTGTACCATAGTCTCTAATCCTAATACTCCTGATTATCCCTACTTACTGTGCTTTGGTTCACGCTATGAAGCAGTCTTGGAGCTCGTGACCTGGGTTTCTTTCAGATGGAACTAAACTGGAAGATGTGTTCCAACTGCAAATGAGCATTCAGGCCATGGGACCAGACTAGAGCTAGTCCAGAGCGTGTTTCAAGAAAAAATGAACCCTAAGATACCCATGTTGACATCAGGTCCTCTCCACTGTTTCTCTCTACAGATGTTTCAGTCAGTCTAGACATAACCTCCAATGGCAACTTGCGTTTGAGCCTACCTTATTTTTGTTGAAGATACTCAATTCTGTTTTAATGACTTAGACACCTGTGTAACTGTGAAGAAAAGTAGTGCATGTGTGGGAAATTGTTCATGCTGCAGAAGCAGCATAAGCCTTCAATCTGATATTCTTCCTTCATCGTGCTCTTGATGGAAAATGCAAGCAGTAATGCTGTAAGTTAAGGAATAATGGTCCTTGTTCCTCGTTTTCCATTTACTAGAGGAGGGAACCTGTGAACTCATTCAGCTCTTTGCATGGTAACCAAAGGTGGCACCTGCTAGGGAGACAGCAGGGTCCTGGCAAGCTCTTCTGTCCTTCTTGGGGACTTGGGGCGCTCTCTGCATTGTGCATATTTGGCTTTGCCTGAGGGAGAGGCTAACTAGTGTAGTGGGTTTCAATTGGGATGTTACCATAGCATCCTGGGACTTTTACAATCTATTTAGAAGTCCAAAGGTTTGAAAAGAGTGCTTGAAAGTTTCTGAACTCTGGCAAGTTGCCGAAATGTAATTACACAAAAGACAAAGCCTTACTGAAAGCAGCTCTGTTCAGAGAAGCAGCACCTGAGTACTAGAGTTCCCAGCATAGCCATTTCTGAGAGCTGGGGCTGTTTTATTGCAGTCTCCTCCCAGAACTTTTTTTCTTCCTCTCAGGTGCACGTGCCATCCCACAAGCATAGACTGGGGGTGCTGCAAGATGCAGCTTTCTCAGCAGTCGTGTTGGAAGAGACTCTGTTCTGTGGTTTGGCTGCTCTGGGGCATGTAAAGAAAAGGAATGAAAAAGTAAGCATCTTGAAGTCCCTACTGCAAAAGTTTCTTTAGATCTTCCCATCGAGCAAGAACCTTGCTTTATTTTTCTCATCTTTCTTCAGAATATTCTCACAAGTGAATGGGAAAAGCTGTTTTGTTAACAGAGTATCCAGTTGCGTAACAATTCTTGCATGAAATATGAGTGTTTGCAGTGAACTGGTGTTAACTAATGAACATTCACTTCAATTTCTAGTCTCAGTTTCGGCAAGACAAAGTCATGTCATTAGTAACTTCTGTTAATGTTCTAATTTGCCTGCTCTACTTACTGGTAATGTAGAGGGCCTGGGCAACCATTAGGTTTGCAATAGGAGGCTTGGACACTTGCAGAGTTGTTGAAAGGTTTCTTCTTGAAGGAATCTCTTGCAGATGGCTGCACTGAATGGCTAAAGAGGGAAAGAAGTTAACCAGAAGAGTGAAGAATCATTTTCCCTGCTTGTGGGTTCACAAACCCATTTCTAAACGATTGAGGACAAAGTAATACCTTGCTGAGATAGTTTGTTCCCAAGTCTTTCTCCTGCAAATGTGCTGATAAGCTCTGGACACCTAACTTTGCTAAGGGTATGAGTTGCTCAGTGAGAGGAGGGTAGATAAAGGGAAGACTGAGCAATGCTGAGGGAAGAATCTCAGCAGCTGGTGAACTTGCTGAGAATGTTTGAGCTAAGTTTGTTGCTTTGCTGTTGATATCTTGCTTACTTAAGCCATTCCTCTGAGTCTGCAGCCTGTTCCATTTTTGTGTTCAAAAGAAACTGGAAAAGACATCTGTTCACATGTATATAAAAATCATAGGTGAGGTGTTGGTCATACTCCCTGCGTGCTGTTGGAATACCTGCACAGCTTTGGGTTGTCACCACTTCTTTTTCTTCCAGAAGGGTTTACCTGCAGGTTGTTACTACTTGCCACTTTTAACAGTAACTTCACCTCTGAGCAATTGTTAAGGAAAAGGTGGCCAAGTTATTTTCATACTGCCCATCTACCCATGATAAAGGAATTTCAAAATACATAGTTTGTTCAAAATGTATAGTGTTCCTGTCTCTTGTAGTGACCTTAACCCTGCCTGAGAATAGATCTGTTGATTTGTCATTGGGCTGCTTGCTGGATAGCTCCATCATGGGCTGGCTCCTTTGAGCTGAGCTTTTACAACTTATAAAAAGGAATTTATAAAGTGGGGTCTCTGAAATGCAGCATATTAACTGGGGTAAAATTCTGACTCCCAGGCTTGCAGTCTTGAGATTTTGGGGAAAAATCCTTCCATTGTATAGTTAAAATCTGATTGCAAGAAATGAGGAATGAAAGAAACATCGTACCTCTTTTACTCAACTAGCTGGCGGCACTTGGCTGTCAGCACATCCAGGTGTGCTGATGTTCCAACATATCCACCCACTCTTTTAACTGAGTAAGCAACAACAAATGATATCATACCCTTCTGCCTGCTAGGTTTAGAGAGCCATCCCATACTGAAAATGCAAGTGACTCAAGTTTTCACTTATTAGAACTAAGGAGTAATATGGTAGGGCTGTCTGCTGTGAGTTAATAGTATGTTAGCTTCATATCTGGACCTTTCTATGACAGTTGTGCCAGGATCTGCTTGCAGATGTTGCATGTGTTGTAGTTGTTCCGAGCAACATAATTTTGTGCATTTAATTGTACCATTGTGCCTTCATCTTCTTTCCCTTCCTAAATGTCTCCCTTACTTGTGTCTTTGTTCTGAAAGCTGCCTTCTCATATGACACCAAGTTTCTTCTTTTTCATTCGTATCCTGCTTTTCTCTATCAGCCTGTCAAATAATTCGCAAAAACAATGCAAATCAGAAATGAAACAAGCCTTACAGGCTGTGGTTTAGGATGAGAAGATCTGAAATCCCATTTCCAGCTTTGTCGCAGGCATCTGGTGGGACTTTATGCAAGTTACTTTTCCTTACTCTGAACTGGTTCACTCTAAGGCAGTGAGCTACAGCACTTTGTAATGAATACTCTTTACTTACAATGATAGTCATGGGAGCCCTTTCCTGTAATTCTGGCATATTTTGATCAGGCACATGATTTATTTATTTACTTTAATCTCTTGGGACAATGGCTGTGCTTTCCTCTGGTTTGTACAGCACTAGTGCATGAATAAGGGTTCATAAATACAAAATAATATATTTGTCCATATTATTTACAGAAAGAGTATTCCTAAGTCCAGGATTCAAGAGTCACGAGTGTTTCTTAATCATAAGGTGATTGTACTTATTTTATTTGAGTTGCATTTCCTTCTGGGTAGGAGGACTAGATCTGCACGTAGCTTTCAACAGATGACAAAAAATTCAATTTACTCACATGTCCTTGAGAACCAGGACACTAAAAAAAAGAAATTGTGATTCTTTTCTGAAAAATTGAATTGGCTTCTCTCCACGCACCCCCCAGTTGTTACATGACTTTTTAATTTTGCTCAACTGTGTCTGGTATAATTCTCTTTCAAATGTGAGACCCTTTTCTATACTATGAAGGATAAAGTGATTTAAACTATTTATATTTAAAGAGATGATTTAAAATTGCAAACTGAGAGGGTTCACACTGACCACTGGATTTTGTCTGTTGTGGAGATGCTACCTATGGAGAGGTTCTGCTGTGATGAAAGTAAACTTGTATCTTTTCATTAATTCTCTCCTATGTGGGAGAGTTAAGCTGCTGTCCCAAGTGAATGTTTTTAATGATCTCTCTGGAGTGTTTGAAAGCTTTGTCCTACTTGCACAATGCAGAGTGAAATGCATAAAATCTATCTTTGAGGCAACCCTGTCATTATACTTTTTGGTATAGAATGTTTGTATTTTGCATTTCTATTGTTCTTGCATGTTGAGCTTTACCATGCGAAAAGGAGAGCTTGTGCTTCAGAGAAACCTTTTTAAGACAAATGTTTACTATGGTAAGTTAGCCTAAGGTGCTTAAAACTCAAATATGAGAAATTTGTACTAAAATACAAGAATGTGAATATCAAATTGACTATTGATCATAATGAGCAGCTACTCTTTTCAAAATGCACTAGTGCAAAGTGTTGTTTAGTGAAGCAACAATCTGATTTTCATGACAACTGAAGTAGATTTTATACATCCAATACAGTCAAGTTTCAGTAAGCTAGAAATGAAATCTTGAGGCTTCTGTCAAAGAGGGGTTTTTGGTGTTTTTTGGGGGGTGGGTTTTTTTTTTGTGTGTGTGTGGCTTCATGGAAAACTGTGATAAGAATAGCAGTGAAATTCAAATGGTACTAAAGGAAAGGGCATCTTCTGGTCAGATAAACAACAATTACTCTTGGCCAGCCATTTTCCAATGGATTGGTTTCAAATAAGTGGCTCTTGGACACCCCTCGCTGGGATTCTTTAGAATGAATTTTACTTTCACAAACTTCTAATTCCTATAATTAAGTTCCAATGTGTGGTTTTTGCAAATAGCCTTCTCTCTAGAGAACAGATGGGTATAAACTTTGGAGATTTGGTTTCACAAAATGTAACTGCCAGTGGTTTTCTTGCTATTGTTCCAGCTGGCCCCAGAACACTCACACTGGTTCAGCTTTCTAACGTTCTCTTGTTTTGACCTTATCTCCACAGTTTTAACAGCGTGCGTCAAGGAACACACATCTTGTTCCGTGAGTTCAGCTTTGTTCAAGCTACCCCTCACAATAGGGCATCTTTTCTTCGGACCTTCTGGAGGTGTTTCCGAACAGTTGGGAAAAATGGAGGCAAGTATTCCAGCATCTGCTGGTGCTCTGCTACCTTGACATTAAAATCATTAGTTAGGCTATTAATGCAGTACAAATACCGACACTTCGCACTATGTTGTAATGTTCTAACATTGTTAATAGGGAGACACCGTCACAGCTGCCTGTGGAATAGTTAAAAAATGCTTGCAGCATGAAGTGTAGCATAGGAGCACCTTGTTGCCAGTGCTGCTTCCATTACAGAACAGTATGTCAAGCAACAATAGATCAGAGGGAGGACATTTGTAGGCCTGTGCATGGGAATGGATCAGCGGGGGGGGGGGGGGGGGGGGGTGGGAGTGGAGTGCTGGGGTGTGGTGGATGGGAGCTGGGAGCAGGGTAGTGGACCCAGAGATGGTTAGAATATAGGATATGGAGCATAAGGGAGGTAGGTGCTGAGGCTATTAGGCAGTTGGGGTACTGAGTGCTTTGACTAGGAGCCCTGCAGGAGGTATATAGTGGTGTTGGGCTGTAGGGTGGCGAATGCTGCTGCCTGAGCTAGTCCTGGCACATCTCCTAGATGATTTTGCAGGATCCTGATGGCTGTGGAAGGGGGACTACTGACAACTGTGTGACCTCTTCCCCAACCCTACCCACAAGGAAAAAGCTCCAATGCCAAAATAACTATTCAGCACTGTACTATCTTGTCTAGCTATTCTTGTACTGCACTCAGTATATTAGGTATTACAGAATTGGCCAGAGTTCAAAATAAACTCATGTAACTACATGCAACTAAAATTACATTTTGTTTTAGTTTTTGATTCAATATTTTAAGCAAATACACTGAATATTGCTGTACAAATATGAATTTTGGTGGGTTTTTTTACTATAAGCCTCACTTGTTTCAGGCTATTCAGAATGCTTCCCTTGTTGCAGGGAAGACTAGAACCATCTCTTAAATATAGGTAAAACCTCACCTTCTCGCTAAGCTCTGCAAGACTTCTGCTCATGATGAATAGAGTTTGCAAGACTGAATAGCAACTTGCACTTCTTGAACTAAATGGCATAGGTCCTTGGAAATTAGACAATTGTATTTAAACATGATAAAATTTGCTATTGAAGTGACTGTCTATGCTGTCTGTAACACCTTCTTCCCAGTGATAGGTACTTTGTTACGTTCTAAATCACTTACATTAGTTCAGGGATAATATTTTTAAGACTTCAGATAAATTGTATGGTACTAATGTAACCAGTATGCAGTGAGGCCATATCTGATTTGAGGTCAGGTCATAGCCAGGAAAGTTAAAGTGTAGACTCCTAGAACATATTTCTGTAGGGGAGTTAGAGATGATAGTGAAGAAGTCATCCACCAGAACTGCAGCTATCAGTGGTAAACCTTGTTGACAGATTGAGAAGAAGCTATCTGATGAAAAGTAGCCACTGCTGTACTTCAAATGCAGGTTTTCATCAGGCTTCATCTATCTAGCATCTGGCCTCAGCCAGATGATGGGCATCTGGATTTTTTGGGAAGAAGGAAAAAGTTTTAGCTACGTAATATCTCCCTTCTCTTTTACCTTTAGCAGTTTTATGTGAATATGGAAAAGGTTGTGGAAGAAAATATAATCACCACGGTACTTTGAAGGGGGAGGAGGAGCATAGGAACAAAAGCTCAGGTGGATGTTACTATGCTGTGGTTGTGGCCTATAAAGAGTTCATAAAGTCTGAGCAAATATGGCATGTTTACCTATGTATTTATACACTTACATACATTTTCTTTTTATATTAACTAGAAGCAGAAATGCATCACTTTAGAGAACTTGTTGTCAATATTTTCATCCCCTCAGTCCAATTTCTCTGATACTCCAGCAGTAATTACAGTCTAGAACCTTGATTTTATTAATTTCGGTTTTATTTGCTATGGGATTTTTCCGCTATACTTGTGCGTAGGGGACCTCAGAACATTCATGGTCTCTTAAGACCTAAGCTCATTTACTAAGAAGCTGCACCTGTGCAACATCGTGGGTGAAATATGGTCATTACCACACTCAGCCATAGATTAGACCTGGATTTTTTTCCTTGAAAAACATTGCTTTTAGATGAATGTGGGAAGGAATGCTGTTATACAACAGATGGCAGCAACCAGAAGTGAGATCATTGCTGATCTGAACTACAGAATTAGTCTCTTAACAATAGAAGAATTCACACTAAATGATGCCCAAATCAAGTAAGACTTTCAACTTAGAGCTTTCTTTAGAAGCGTGGTTGGTGGTACATCTTCTAATTGGATTATTCCAGAAATTAGTTTTGTTTCTTTATGATCACTACACTAGAACACAAGAACATATATGTACATATCAAATTAAAAACAGTTATACAAGCTTGCATGGAATCATGACTCTATCTACAGATAGTTTGTTGCTACAGCATGTCATTTTATGATGATACAATTTTGACAATTTAAACATCATATTATGTGCAGCAGTGTATTCGGTTTGCATGGCAAGGTTTTGTAGCGGGGGGGGGGCGTGGGTGGGTTACAGCAGTGGCTTCTGTGAGAAGCTGCTAGAAGCTTCCCCTGTGTCCGACAAGGCAATGCCAGCTGCCTCCAAGATGGACGCGCTGCTGGCCAAGGCCAAGCCCATCAGCAGTGATGGTAGCACCGCTGGGATAATGCATTTAAGATGGGGGAAAAAACAACTGTGTGACAGCATTCAGAAGAGAGGAGTAATAATATGTAAGAGAAAGAACTCTGCAGGCCCCCAGGTCAGTGCAGAAGGAGGGGAGGAGGTGCTCCAGGCGCCGGAGCAGAGATTCCCCTGCAGCCCATGGGGAAGACCATGGTGAGACAGGTTGTCCCCATGCAGCACAGGGAGATCCACGGTGGAGCAGATCTCCACCTGCAGCCCAGGGAGGACCCCATGCTGGAGCAGGTGGGTGCTCGAAGGAGGCTGTGACCCCATGGGAAGCCTGTGCTGGAGCAGGCTCCTGGCAGGACTTGTGACCCCATGGGGGACCCATGCTGGAGTGGCCTATTCCTGAAGGACTGCACCCCATGAAGGGACCCATGCTGGAGCAGTTCGTGAAGAACTGCAGCCTGTGGGAAGGACCCATGTTGGAGAAGTTCATGGAGAACTCTCTCCTTTGGAGGGACCCCACGCTGGAGCAGGGGAAGATTGTGAGGATGAAGGAGCGGTAGAAACAATGTGTAATAAACTGACCACAACCCCCATTCCCCGTCCACCTGTGCTGCTGTGGGGGAGGAGGCAGAGAAATAAGGAGTGAGGTTGAGCCTGGGAAGAAGGGAGGGGTGGGGGGAAGATGTTAAGATTTCGTTTTTTCTCATTATTGTGCTCTGATTTGATTCGCAATAAATTAAATTTAATTTCCCTGAGTTGAGTCTGTTTTGCCTGTGAGGTTAATTGCTGAGTGATCTCCCCCCGTCCTTATCTCAATCTATAAGCGTTTTGTTGTATTTTCTTTCCTTCTGTCAGTTGAGGATGTGGATTGATAGAGCAGCTTGGTGGGTACCTGATATCCAGCCAGGATCAACCCACCACAAGGAGGTAGGTAAGTTATAGAGTCCTGGTACGAAATTGTGTTTATGCTGTCCTGGTTTCAGCTGGGATAGAGTTAATTTTCTTCCTAGTAGCTGCTATAGTGTTATGGATTGGATTTAGTATGAGAATAGTATTGATAGCAACAACTAAAAACATTGGTGTGTTAAGTAGTGTTTATACTAAGTCAAGGATTTTTCAGCTTCTCATGCCCAGCCAGCAAGAAGGCTGGAGGGGCACAAGAAGTTGGGAGGGAACACAGCCAGGACAGCTGACCCAAACTATGGATATTCCATACCATATGATGTCATGCCCAGTATATAAACTGGGGGAACTTGGCTGGGAGAGGTGGATTGCTACTTGGGAACTAACTGGGCATCAGTTGGCAAGTGGTGAGGAATTGTATTGTGCATCACTTGTTTTGTATATTCTAATTCTTTTATTATTATTATTGTTGTCCTATATTTTTTTCTTCCTTTATGTCCTATTAAACTGTCTTTATCTGAACCCAAGAGTTTCACCTTTTTTGATTCTCTTCCCCCATCCCACTGTGTGGGTGGAATAGCAAGTGGCTGTGTGGTACTTAGTTGCCAGCTGGGGTTAAACCACGACAGTGGTTATCCTATACTATGCAACAGGGCAGGGGACAAAGAACCTGCTGGTTCTGAAATTGGAAGCAGTATGGCTCAGAGTAATGTTGGTATGTTGCTTTTGAGACCTGAACTAGTCTTTCTACATTTGGTGTCCTGTGTCAGGTGTATGGGGAGTTATTCATCGAATGTCCACTTTATTTCAATAGACTTTCTGTGTGCAGAAAAGGATGAAAAAATGTCCTTTGCCTTCTACAGCAAGATTCTGCTCTGTCCCAGTTTCTCTCCTGGGTTTGTTTCTGGACAGGGATTGCTCTGTGCTTCAGTATTGTCATTGATTTATGTCTGTGAAGAACTCTGAAGGCATCTTTTGTCTAACTTTGTCAAAAGTATTATATCTGCCTACTTCCGTGTCTCCCAGGATGTTCTCATTTTTATTTATTCCTTTGCCATAAAAGTGTTTACTGCCATTTTCTGCCTCTCATTTACTTTAAGTTTCATTCCATTTGAATTTCTGTTTTAGGAGTGAGTGGTGGCTTTTTCTTTTTTTTGTCCATCTGTGGAGGGTATCCCTGGTAAACTGCGTATGTGCCACCTCTGTGAGGATATAGGTCAACATAATAAATGAGAACTTGCATCAAAGCTTGCACCCTGGCTGGAGGGCAACAAAGGAGAATAAAATTAAAGATGTAAGACAGTGCAATTTCTAAGCTTATACAAACTAAAAAAAACTCCAAACAAAAAAACCCCCACCATTCCACTTCTGAGTGTTTAATTGTGATTTTAGAAAAGTAGACAATATCTCACAAATGAGTAAACTGATTGCTTAATCTGGCTGCTAGTTGCTCCTCCTTGATGGAGGGAAATTTACTGCTTTGTCTGTCAATCGTGAAATAACCGTGCCTTGACTTGGAACATGCACCTCACTCACCCAAGCAGATGCATCTAGCCATGAGTTCGCAAAGGGCCAATAGGAGAGAAATCTATCTGAACAGGAGCAGTACTTAAGTGTAACAATCCGTGTATGTGCAGAACCATGTATACGCTAATTGAAGTGCACTAACATTACTGTTTCTTTTGGGGAAATTACTGTAGATGTTACTTTTCTGCTTAATTCCTTATCCTATTGAATTACTGGAAAGTAGTTCTTCATGGAGAGATGCAGCAACTTTTATGTTACATTTTTCTATGTTAGCCCTGCTACTTGAGGAGTCCTGGTTACAGTGCCCTTCATAACTCCTTTTGTTTGGAGGTTAGATTTATTTTTCCTTTTGACTCCAAATAGTACCAAAAAATTACTAGCTTCACTAAATGTGATAGTAACATAATACACTTCAAAAAGTAAAGAAAAAGTTTTGGGTTTTGGTTAGGTTTTTTTGTTTGTTTGATTGTTTTTTTTTGTTTTTAAAGAGGATTTCCGTTTGGTGATATGCTGTATCTGGTTGGTTTTTTTGTTTGTTTGTTTCTTGGGGTATTTTGTAGTTGTTTTTTTTACAAGATTTCCCACTGGTTTTAGAAGCTTAGCAAGATGCAGAGTTCTATTTTCAAGTATGCATAAGCATATCTAGGATTCGATGCATTGGGGGGAAAAAAAATTAGGTTTCTTTTAGAACGTGATCCAGTGTCAAGAAACTAGGGTGGACTTCACAAAATTTCTTCTCTCTCTCAAACACTTACCAATGATACAGAACACTCATAAAGGTGGTTAGAGGACAGCTAGCTTTTTTGTTGAGAAGCACGGAGCATAATGCTCAGTTAGGAACAGATTTCTCCCAAAGGAAGGCAAAATGACCAGAAGTCTTGTTTTCCCTCTGCCTATGCTTAAATTGACCTCTTGGAATCTAGCTGACCTGCTCTTTTGAATTATCTGTTCCTCAGGACTCTTTAATTAAAACTGTGCTTTCTCAGTTTAAACAGCCCCTGCAGAGTTCTGCTGTGAAGCTTCATAAGGTCAACATATGCCTCTCCCAACCCCCATGGCTTTCATGTCTTGTTGGTTCTCTGTTTTTAATTAAAAGATTTTTCCTTAAATGCTTTCCAGCCAATTAGAGAAATTTTGAACTGAGAAACTTGTTCCAGGCCTGACGTATTGAGAAGTGAACAGAAAGCTCAGTCAGGACCATTGGCACTTTTTTCTAGAGCCTCAGCTTTCTTTGGTGCTTTTCAACAACTTTTTTCTTTTTTCTGAGTGCTTCCCCCCCTTCCTGGCCCTGCACCCCCCCTCCCCTTTAAAATTGCTTCCAGCAAATCTAGCTGCTGTTTGATACCTTAGATATAGCCCTGGAATGGTTCAACACCAGATACGGGATCTTTTCCTTCCACTCGGGGTGATTGTTACTTTATTTAGATGTACACAGCACTGAAACATAAAACTGCTGCAGAAAGTGGTTTGGACTATATTGGTTGAGGATCCTTTTTGCAGACTCTTAACCTCCCCTTCAGACAAAAAGTACTGTTACTGCTCATATTGAAATAAAATCTTCTTATAATCTTATCTTGTTTCTTTCACATTCATCACATGGTGCAATGGCTGCCTCTTTTGCTTCTGCACGCTTGAACTAGGAAATTGGAAGCCTAACTACCTTTAGTGCTTGTGGAAGGGAGGATTACCACCACAACCAAGCACATAATCTCTGTCATGGAATAGGAAGAGTGGTATATCTCTGACTAGTTCTTCTTGAGTTCACCAGGAAGGCTAGATTCCTTAAAAAAATTAAAGAAATGTCTTATCCATAATAATTCATATAACCTGGAGACTGAGAAGAGCTAGAAGGACCACTGTTCACCCAGCTTCTTTGAAAGATGCTATTTTAATGAATTTACTGTCAAGATTACTTCCTTAAGGTTCCAAACCCCCTTCCTTCGCTAGTGTCATTCTGATTCTTCCACATGGAACTCTTTATATTAATAAACTCCTCCTTCTTTTTTACTCCCTTCCTTGTAAGCTGTTACACTATGTCCATTTGTAGCTTAGCCAATCTCTGTTTAGTGAGATGCATAGAACAATATAGCGATGATCACAGCACGTGTCAGATCTTCTGCCCTTTCCCTTTTATTACTAAAACCAAATCAGACCTTTATACCATGTTGTTGTAGGAAAGTTTTTATGAATCAGTAAGGTCTCATAGTATGTCCTAAAGATAATTAAGCTGTGGATTTTAATACAGTGTTCTCTGGAAGCTCATTCTGCAGTGAAATAGCCTTGGCTGAAATGTTATATCTCCAGCCTTTATTCACTTTGTAGTTCCTTTGCCCCACAATTATAGCTGTTGTGATTTATGATTTATCAATGTAGCTCTGCGTGGAACCACTGATGACTCTGGAATATCAGGGCAAAGGATTTCTGAAGCTGAGAAGTAAGTGGAGAATTACATTTTTAGAGATGGTGAGGTATATCTACAAGCATTCTAAGTTAAAACATCTGTACTGCATAGATCTAAAATGCATTGCAGTAATAATTTGTATAAGTAATAGCATGTGGGTCAGTGATGGAGTCTTCAGCTAGCCTCTCACTGAATTCAGTTCATACCATTCTGTCAATGCAGTTTGTGAAATTCAATGTAGTACACTGGAAGTCCTCCTTATCTAATCTGGTTTTGTTCCTCACCCCAGTATTACATTTCCTTTTCAACTATATCTCTGAAGATGCACAAGCTCACCTTAATTTCCAAATGTGTTTTCAACTTCATATTCTAGGTGTATGTCTCTCTAAATGTAATTTTTTTGAAAACCAATAGGCTTTTCTGTTTGTTTTCTAACGCTTTTTCTGGCTATTTTGTGTCTTTTAACAGTTTTTCACTGGTTGTGTCATTGGCAAATTAAATTAACATGTTTTTTACTTTTTGTCCCAGTTGAGTGAAACATTTAAATGAGCTTATATACAGTGATCATTGTTCCATTCTGCTAAGCAATTATCCAAAATTCAACTGGTAATTATTATTACCATTTGCTTTGCAGTCTTTTGGCAAGTTTCCCATCCCTTTGACAGCATTCTTATTCAAACCAACTGAAATGGATTTTTTCAATTAAGACTTTTTTAGCTTCCAATATGGGCCTGAAGAGTTAGTATTCCAAATTGTGGGGAAGCTCCCTGGAATAAAATTAGTTCTAAGTTGTGTGATCTAGGCTGGGATTCTGAATGCTCCATGTTTCTTATATTAAATTAACTAGGTCTATCTCTCACTTCTGACAAGTCTTGAGAGATGATCTGCACGCTACATATGCATAGGTGATTGTCCAATAGAAGGTCTGTGAAGCATTAGCTTCATTAACTAGTATGTTTTATGATGTTTCTGGTCCACTCTTAAGCAGCAGAGATGCTGAAAGGGAGAGACGGAGGTAGAGAAAGAAGATGAAAATCTTGTTTTTTCTTGATTCCTTATACTGTGACTTTCTGCAAAGAGGTTGTAAGAAAATAAGACCCTCTGTGAAGCCCACGTCTGCTTTCAGCCCGCTGTTGGCTCTTAACCTGCCCTGAGACATGAAAGTGTCTGAGCTGAGGAAAGGATTATCTTCATCCCTTCTTAGTGAACCATAAAACATACTTCTCCCCATGCTGTTGGCTTCACGTGTGTGTCTGTGCTGTGTAATACAATGTTTATATGGGCAGTGTAAGCTCAGGGTTGGTATTTCCATATGGTACAATTCAGCACTGTCTCAAGATACTAGCTTGGGACCTGGAAGTTGCAGAGCTATATTTCTTTGACAGCAGCCTGAGACTAGTTGATCTATCTCAGCAGGTCAGCTGACATATGGGGAGTGTTGTTCTGGTAAGTCCATGTAGCTCATTGCTGCAGAATAAACTCTGGCATCTCTGCATTGAGCTACTGTGAGCAGTGTAGATACAATCTGAGGTTTTAAAAGCACTATGAAGAAAGAATGTGTGTTCCGGTTCCGTGTGAACAGAAGAGTAAGGACCCTCCTTTACACACATGCAATTAATTCTTCAAAGTAACTTAGGTGCTAGGAGATGTCATGGTAAGTGAAGAGAGATCTACTGTTTTTAACATCTATTTTTTTTTTAAGTATTGTTGTCCAGCTGCACATAAAACTTCTGAACCAATCATCTTTGTGTCTTTATCGTCGCAGCTGCTTCTTACAGCTTTTCTCTCTGGTGGTCTTGTTATTCATAGTTTCCATCACTGCAAATTCACTTCCTAGCTTTCCTAAGTTAAGCCAATTGATTTATATAGTGTGCTCCTGACTCTAGAGTCTGTGTCTCCTAATGGGTCAAGCAGGCCTGACCTATATCTCAAAGTTTTTTTTGCCTGTTTGTTGATTGTGAATTTGGACAAGTGCAATCTCTCACCCCTGTTCTTCCATTCCATCTATTAGTTATACTCATAAAAAATTTAAATTCACTTATTCTGGTAAAATAAGCTTGGGAGTGCCATTTATTTCTTTTGAGGAACTAATTTTTTCCCTGTGGTTTTAAAAGGACTGACATGAGCTGAATTTCTGTTTCTGTACCTTTGTTACTGAACTCTTCCAGCAAAAATTTCTTGTTAGGCAAGATAATTGGTGCCTCCAAACTCATAATCTCTCAGGAAGTCCCTACTTTGCACTTCATTTTGAGGCCTTGGTGCCATTCAGTATGTCTGTGTTTGACTAAAGGTGTGATGTTGAATTAGTTTAGCTAAACAGTACAGCTGTGCTTTGGTGTAGAAGTTCTTACATCACTTTAAAGTCACCTTACCTCAATAAATGTCTGTAAGTCTGGTTTAAATCAGCATGATCATGAATGAAGGTGTTGTATACGATTGAAAGGATTGTTAGTTTATGCTCTGTTATGCACCTTTCAAGAACCCTAGATGAGTATCAGTAGAAGTGATCTGCATGCATGATTAGTACTTTGATATGTTACTACTACTTTGTGAAATGGGGCTAAGGTAGTACTGTGGAAAACTTGTAATCTGCAAATAAGTTATGAAATGTAGTCGGTAATATTTATAAATGGAACTTGATCCATTTTTAATTTGTCACAGGGACATGATTCTGATAATGTACAGTCTGATTCCTTCATAAGCTGATTTGAGAGTGATTTGCATTCCATGCTCTTACTAAGCGTGAATCTCATCACCTCTGTTGGCACAATGGACCTTTCTTGAGTTTGGAAGAGGAGATACTTGAATATCAACGTGCTCTTCTCAACCCCTTTTTCTCTCTAGAGCTGTATCCTGTGGGGTTCTTCCAAGCAGATCTCTGAAGATGTTGAAGTCTTCTCTTCTGAAATGCAGGGCTGTGGTCCTGCTTTTTGCTAGGTGGATAAATTCCTGAAAGCTTCACAAAATGGTTTTTCAGATATAAGACAAAGACCTTAGAAATGCTTCAGGCGCAGGAAAAGCTTCCATAGAAGTTCACACCTTCCTAGACTTCAATGTCAGCCAAAAACCACAAATCTGTTAGGATAAAAGCTTTGCTAGTTCTAGTGCTCACAGAGATACTTGTCAAATCTTGTCTTCTCTGAGGTTTTCCTGCGTTAAGGTCTAGTCCCAGAAGCAGTCAAAATTTACATCACCTGATTTAATAAACTGGTATAGATTCCCCAGTACAACTTGTGTATTATTTGTAATGGAGTAGCCTGGTGTTGCTTAACAGAAGCAGCAATAGTATCAAGGGGGGCTGGAGAGTGCACAGAGTACATAATAAACCTAAAGGAAACCGAACATTTGAAAAGAAATGGATTTTGTTGTTGTTGTTGGAAAGTGCAAGTATGTCAGATTCTAAAATGTTACTAGTGTTCATTTTCATAGAGGAAGGAGAGATGTCAGGAAAGGCGATACTGTCCTGAACAGAATTTCAACCCTTCCCCTTTTGTTCCTTTGCGCTGTAGGACAAACTTTCATTCTGAACTGTATTCATCCCCTCCTCTAGTCAGCCTTTTACCTGCCCATTTTTTTATTATTTTGTATCATTATACAATCCTCCTGACTTTATGTTTGTTTTGATCATCTGTTTCTCAAATATTTATTTCCTTCTAGCCCTGGTATCTGGTATCTATTACTAATTTTCTCTCTATTCTTTGTGCTGGAGTTAAGTTATTGCATATTCAAAGTTCTTGTCTACTTTCCAGTCAAATTTCCCTTATTTAATACGCAGAATAACTTACACATTATCTGAAAGGAAGTCAAGCTGTCAGTTCTTTTGGTGTGAAGCTGTCTCTGCATCACTATTTTATGTTCAGAAACAAAACTTTTTATTTCCTCTTTCTCATCCCCACTCTCCATGTTCCTAATAGAAATTTCATCACTTCTGCCAGCAGTGGCAGAGGGATTGCTGTGCTGTGCAAAGTTATAGTGCAAAGCAGATACTAGTCAACATGGTTAGGACACTGAACAGTTAATATTGCAGGTTCTTCCTGAAAGAATGTAAATTTTTCTGCCTACTCTGATTGGAAACTTCTTTTATCAAACCCTTGAAATGACTGAGAGAGTGTAATTGTCCTTAAGGCGCTGAGAAGTGTTTCATGGCTTGCTTCTGTGATGGACAGAACCTCAAATGTGATGTCTTAATTTCAGTATGATGATTAATGATGACACTTCTCTGTACCTGCTGTCTGAGGATCTCCAGGTATTTTACACATGTTAAGGAATGAAGCTTCCCCAAAATCATGACAATACTATTTTCACTTTACAGTTCCAGAAAGTGAGACAGGGAAATGAAGTGGCTAGCTGAAGTTCATAGAGGTAAAATCAAGATGTCTGGCCTTTTGATACTATGAATTCAATTTTATATGCTAAAAATTGTATTTTTCTTACAGATACAGGCTTCTTTTACCATGAGACAAGTAGGAAAACACACGTATGTTAGTATAAAGCAATATTGTGTAGATAAACTGTTTGTAAGAATCTGTCATCTTTTTCTTAAAGTTTTGAGAGTAATCATTGCCTTACTCAGAATAGTAGATCACTGTGCATGACCTACATGGGATGATGTAGGATATATTTTTATGTTTTCAAGTTTGACGTTATAACCCCCTTTGCTACTTACTTTTCTAGACAAAGTCTTTAAAGCAAGACAGAAGTCAGATTAGTTAACATATGTGTTGTGATTTAACCCAGCAGGCAGCTAAACGCCACACAGCTGCTCACTCACTCCCTGCTGCCCCCTGCAGTGGGATGCGGAAGAGAATTGGGGGAAAAAAAAAGTAAAATTCTTGGGTTGAGATAAAGATAGTTTAATAGGACAGAAAAGGAAGGCGGGGGGGTGGGGGAGTGGGGGTGGAAATTAGAATATACGAAACAAGTAATGCACAATGCAGTTGCTCACCATCTGCTGACCGATGCCCAGCCAGTTCCCAAGCAATGGCCTCCGGCCAGCTTTCCCCGTAGTTTATATACTGAGCATGACATCACATGGAATATCCCTTTGGCCAGTTGGGGTCAGCTGTTGTGGCTGTGTCTCCTCCCAGCTTCTTGTGCCCCTACAGCCTACTCACTGGTGGGGTGGTGTGAGAAGCTGAAAAGTCCTTGACTTAGTGTAAACACTGCTTAGCAACAACTAAAATGTCAATGTGTTATCAACATTTTTCTCATCCTAAATCCAAAACACAGCACGGTACCAGCTACTAGGAAGAAAATTAACTCTATCCCAGCCAAAACCAGGACAATATGTCATCAAGTTCTTCACCCCTATTGTAGAACCAGATGCCCAGTATCACTTTTACAACAATCCTTCCCTCTTCGGGAGAGGAAGGTAATTTCATGTGTGTGCATTAGTAATGTATACCCTCTCTGGAAGTACCTTGGCTCATAAGCATTCTGGTATTTAGCTGGTAACTGTATCACTTAGAAAGCCAGTCTCCTTGTATAGAAGTTGCTAGCTTCTAAAGTAAAATTGGCAAGAGATTTTCCCTTTTGAAGGAACTCAAAATAGAAACTACTTTATATGCTGGAGTATCTTCTTTATTCATCTTCCCTCATTGTAAATTCAGAATATTTCCCTTTTATATAGAGGTTGCAGTCTTTTGTTGTTTTTTCATAGCTTCAAAGTACTAACTAGTAGAGTCTTGTTCAGGCATGTTGTTCTTCAAGGGACATGAAGGACAAGGGACCTTACAAAATAGTATGCTGTTCTTTCCCCTTAGGTCCAGTCTGCTAGGTGAGTTGCACATAAAGTCTAGTGAAAGATTTCCTAAACACATCTATTCTGTGAAGGGCCATCTTCTGAGTTCTTTTATTTAATCCCTGAAACACAGAAGCCTAGAACCTGATCTGTCTATGTTATGCCTTGCTATTTATCTGGAAATACAGGCTTAAAAGCCAAGCTTTGGATCTCAAACCCAGCAAAGTGGGATTTTGGCATTTGCACTAAAGAGGCTGCTGCACAGGAAAGTTGAGTATGTGTACTGTAGCTAAAGCTAAAACTAAAGAATTCCTGCTGGAGCTTGTCCCTCATTGCAGCTTGTGTCCATCATGTCTTGTCCTATGAGTATGCAAGTTTGATGCCCAAACTAAAAATCTATTTTTCGTAAGTGTCATGGTTTAACCCCAGCTGGCAACTAAGCACCATGCAGCTGCTTGCTCACTCCTTCCCCCCCCACCCCGTGGTGGGATGGGGAGGAGAATTAGGAAAAAAAGTATAACTCGTGGGTTGAGATAAAGACAGTTTAATAATTGAAATAAAATATGGTAAAATAATAATTATTATTATATGAAAAGGAAGATAACAAAAAGAGCAAGAAATGAAACCCAAGAAAAACAAGTGATGCACAATGCAGTTGTTCACCATTCACTGACTGATGCCCAGTTAGTCCCTGAGCAGCGATCGGCCTGTCCCAGCCAACTCTTCCCAGTTTATATACTGAGCATGATGTTCTATGGTATGGAATATCCATTTGGCTGGTTGGGGTCAGTTGTCCTGGCCATGGTCCCTCCCAGCTTCTTGTGCACCTGCTGACTTGGAGAGCCTGGGAAACTGAAAAACCCTTAACTTAGGATAAGCACTGCTTAGCAACAACTAAAACATCATCATGTTATCAGCATTATTCTCATACTAAATCCAAAATACAGCACTATACCAGCTACTAGGAAGAAAATTAACTCTGTCCCAGCTGAAACTAGGACAATAAGCTTCTTTAATAGTCAACAGAGTGCCTGATCCATAGGCCAATTTTGAACAGTTCAGATGGGCTCCTGGCCACGAATCACTATCTGGTAATCTTTCCCTCTTTTGATTATATTAGGAGTTTAGGTAGAGCAGCCTTTTCTTTGAGGACCCAAGTTTGGTGCCTGACGTTAGGCAGCGTAAAAATTACCCTTCCATTCTGCATTTCAAATGTGCTATTTTCCAGATTAGTATGTTAAACCCTTAGCAAAATGTGTCTTTCTAATGATGCTGTGTTATTTCATTTTAGTTTGGGACTGACTATTCTGTAATAATCATGAATAAACCTTATAGGAAAGTTTTTTATTCCATGATGCTTTTCTTCCCTTATAAAACTTCCACAACTGTTGTATCAAAAGTATCCCCTAAGCAAAGGAAAATGAATACTATATTAAATCTTACTAGACTGGAGGAGTTAAGAAACAAATCAATAGTCACAGAAATCAAATTTGTATTCTCCTGAAGTATTTTCTTTGAACCCTAGCTAAGACATCTTGCAGAACTAATATTAAAGGAAAAAAAAAAACCCTAGTGAAATGTTATTTATCTGTTTCTCAGAAAGTAAACACTGCCAGCTTTAGCAGATTGTGGTGGGTTGACCATGGCTGGACACCAGGTGTCCACCAAAGTTGCTCTATCACTCTCTTCCTCAGCAGGACAGGAGAGAAAATATAATGAAAGGCTTGTGGGCTAAGATAAGGACAGGGAGAGATCACTCACCAATTACCCTCATGGGCAAAACAGACTCCAATTGGGGAAATTAGTTTAATTTGTTACCAATCAAATCAGAGTAGGATAATGAGAAATAAACCCCCAAACTTAAAACACCTTCCCCCCATGCCTCCTTTTTTCCCAGGCTTAACTTTACTCCCAATTTTTTCTGCCTCCTCCCTGCCAGCAGCACAGAGGGACAGGGAATGGGGGTTGGGGTCAGTTCATCACGTTGTCTCTGCCACTCCTTCCTCCTCAAGGGGAGGACTCCTCACTCTTCCCCTGCTCCAGCGTGGTGTCCCTCCCATGGGAGACAGTTCTCCGTGTCCTTCCCACGGGCTGCAGTTCTTCACGAACTGCTTCAGTGTGGGTCCCTTCCATGGGCTGCAGTCACTCAGGCAGAGACTGCTCCAGCGTGTGTTCCCCATGGGCTCACAAGTCCTGCCGGAAAACCTGCTCCAGCGTGGGCTCCTCTCTCCATGGATCCGCAGGTCCTGCCAGGAGCCTGCTCCAGCGTGGGCTTCCCACGGGGTCACAGCCTCCTTCGGGCATCCACCTGCTCTGGCGTGGGGTCCTCCCTGGGCTGCAGGTGGAGATCTGCTCCACTGTGGACCTCCATGGGCTGCAGGGGGACAACCTGCCTCACCATGGTCTTCTCCATGGGCTGCAGGGGAATCTCCACTCCAGCACCTGGAGCACCTCCTCCCCCTCCTTCTTCACTGACCCGAGGGTCTGCAGAGTTCTTTCTCTCATGTTCTCACTCCTTTCTGCTGGCTGCAGTCGCTGTTGCACAGCAGCTTTTACCCCTTCTTCAATATGTTCTCCCAGGGGCACTACCACTGTTGGTGATGGGCTCAGCCTTGGCCAGCAGTGGGTCCCTCTTGGAGCCGGCTAACATTGGCTCTATTGGACTTGTGAGAAGCTTCTAGCAGCTTCTCACAGAAGCTGCCACTGTAACCCCCTTGCTACCAAAACCTTGCCGTGCAAAACGCATATACAGATGCAGCAATTAAATGTGGTTACTAAAGGAAGTAGGTTTTTTAAGAAGAAATACAATTACTGAAAACTTTGTTCGTTATTTCTTTTGTCTTTCTCTGTTAGAAGAATGTATTTGCAACATCCCTCAACACCCTTGCATGCACACGCTGTCTGGAGCTTTGTTTTATAAGGTCTTATGCTGATTTAAAATAAATTAGATTAGTTCTTGTGTAATCAAAATATTATTTCTGATAATAGGCATGCTTTAGGTGTATGTAAAGTGAATCCATAGGCAAATAGCTGATGCTGATAGTAGGGTTTTGGTGTTTTTTGTTGATGCCAAGTGGAAAGTGTAAGCCTTTTCCTCCCTTCTCTGCTCTCCTTGTTGTACTTAGTGTGCTGGAGCAAATGTGGGACAAGCAAAGAAATTCAAACTGGCAACTCCTGAATCCTAATCCTGTTAATCCCTGTCTTGGGCAAATCACTTAATCTCAATGTACCTTCATTTTTCTATTTATAACCTGGAGTCCCACCTGTTGGGTTAAATTAAGTAGTCTTTGGACATACAAGTTTTGGCTGGATAGGTAAAACCGATACTACTTACATATCTGTACAGATTGAATTTGATGGAATCAAGGCCTTTTTTGTTAGTGGTAAGCAGTTAATTTTAGACAGATGCATGTAAACTTCCTTGCATCTTCTTTCCATTAAAATAAGTTAATTGTGCTTTAAATACACAAAAAAGAGTAAAACAGTGTAAGCATTTGAAATTTAAAAACTTTAATATAAGAAACCCTTTAATGTCCGTCTTTCTTCTCTTCTTCCCTGCCCAGCCCCCTTCCCCAATTAAGACTCAGAAGTTTTTTCCTATGGGAATTTTTCTGCCTTTTAACAGTTCTTTGGATGATATTAAAATCAGTTCTGGAGGAAGGAAGGAAGGAAAGACTTTGTTACAGTTAGAACTGGATTTCAAGAGCTATATCTATTCATGTGAAAACTAACCAAACCTGCACAGAGGAAATATGAAAGTGGTGGCTCTGTTGTGGTTTGGTTGCAGAAGATTGTCACACGCAGTGTACACAATCATCTTGAACTCTTTCAGACCTAGCATAGTTTCAGCAGAGGGTGAGGTTGACCATTGATTTTAGCCAGATAATTAAAATTTGTTGCCTTGCCTTGACACTTTTCTTGCTGTCTTTGTTTATGAGCATTTGCTAAATGTTTAATAAAAAATTAGGTGTTGGTCAAACACATCCGATATTTAATTTGTGGATATTTGTATGATTCTATTTCTGATTGATACAAATTGAACTGATTAAAACCATAAAATCTCAGATTATGAAAGTGACACTATACAAGCAAATCAATCTTCTTAATTGCCTTTTCTTTTTTGAGTATTTTTTTATGCAATGTGGATCTAGGTAGAGAAGAATTTTACTTTTTACTTGCTTACGACTACTCTGCAGGGCACAGACTTCAGTATTCAATCACTTGTAAGGACTGGCTGTAAGTTATTTTGAGAAGAGATTTAGGTAAGCGTTAAGTTAATCTAATATTTTAGGCAGCCTCAAAACACTGGATATTTGCTTGTTACTAAATTAACTCTTCTTAGAAAATTATTTATTTGATTTGCAGGCAACACAGCAAAAGGAATTTATGTTAACTCCTAAAGTTTGACAACAGTGATCAATTGGAAACCTGAGTGTAGTAGTAATTGACTGTAGAGGAGCCTGAATCATCAGGGAGTTACCTGTGTCATCAAACATGTTCTTTACAACATAGTCTATGTGAAACATCACTGTTGAAGTTATAGCCAGAAGTTACTCTATTATCTTGTTTTCAGACTAGAGTAGCTTTTTGAGGAAATACAAGCAAAAATAAATAAATCCAGGATGAAATATCTTGTATGTCTGCAGAAGAGATGATCTAAAGAAAATATCATGGGAGTTTTCTTCAAAATACTGTTTTTAAGTTACTGAGGAGTGACTTTTCTGCTCTTCAGGAACCTTGTTCAGATAACTTTGACCTTGAAATGGTTTCAAGGTAAATGCGGATATAACAGATATTATTATCGTTGAGCCGTGAAGAAAAATCAGCATTCTAGTTGCCTTCTGTGATGATTTTGAGGAGAAACAAAACCAAATAAGCAAAAGCAACAGCACTGAGAAATAATTGTAAGTGAAAACATCTCACAGAAAATACTTTAGATTTAGCCTCTGAGACTGGCTCCCATCTGCTGTAATTGGACGTGTTGGAAGTGCAACGCAGAACTTCTTGGGACTTGAATGCAACTAGAGTGGCACGTAGGCTGCTGATTTTTCTGCACAAGTATTTATTTTCCCTTTGGTAACTGAGGAATTGTCTAGATATACTCAGTACAGTGGTGTTCTATCATTTCACTGCTTCTGTACTGAATTTTTTTAAAGCTTATTTTTAACTCGGATCACTTTCATAAGCAGATTTATAACACAGCTACTCAAACAATTGGTTTGGTCAACTGAAAGAGCAGTGAACAGTGACATACAAGGTGGAAGTGAGAAATTGTCAAGTTTGCTGCTGAAGAAGTAGATACTGGTATTCCACCTTCTGTGTACAAATTGAAACCTACTTAATGAAATATGCACACTTCTGTTCTACTGAATGCTATCTGTGTTTCAGCTCATTCTTGTTAGAAGTATAAACATAATCATTTGCAATTCTTGGCTATATTTTTTTGAACAAAAAAATCTATTTGTTTGAAATTTTATACCTGTCTCTAGTCCTAATGCCTGTGTACCTTAATATAAAACCAGGTGGCAAAATACAAATGTGATTCTATTGGATAACTTTAAAAAATTTTATTCAGTTATTTTAACCAACATACTCTACCTCTCCTTGCCATGATAATTACAAATTAAAAATAATTCTGTTTTACACCTCACTCCTGCCTACCAGACTAGATGAAGTAGCTTTTGATGGATGTCTAAAATATAATTAGCTTGTTCATTATAACAATGAGTGTAGCAGAAAGTGAGGAAGTTTGGGCATAAGTGGCAGTAAATGTTATTGACTAATTTATAATGGTGAAATTAAAATTAATGAATTATGGGAGGGGAAGAACCCTTGTGTGGTGTTTCACAAGCTAATCTGGATTTTGGGTGTGCTATTATGAACAAGCGTGCTTTTTTTGCCTTTTTATTTTTTTCCGCCTCCTAAACCCACCAGAAGATGAACAGTGCATATACATACTTCTCTGAAATCTTAACAGTGGATCAGACTCAAATAGATGACTGGGATGAGTTAGAAATCAATTGGGTGACTTTTCACAGAATTCACTTTGGGCTTTAACTAACTACATCAAATTTCACTAGAGTTAATATCTTTGAAATTTGTTGCCAAGTTTCTTCTCCCATTTCTGCATATGTAACTATATTATTTTTTTCCAGTCATGGTAGCGTACAGGTGAGATCCTGAAGGGATACTGTGTTCTGCAGTTTTAGCCGTGTCTGGATGTTACTTCTACAAGAAATCCTTTGGTTCTCTTCTTTTACAGTTTTAGCATGTGACTTCCATGTTTGAGTGCCAAAAGAAGTCTCGGGATAACTAAAACATCATGATCGTTCAGCAGCGCTTTAACTTAATTGTGTATGTACTTCATTGCAAGCTTTGGATGCACTGAATAGATGTATTCTGATAAAACTACAGCATGCAATCCCCTTGCTTCCAAGTAGTGTCAAGTGATTTGGAAAGGGCCAAAAACACCATTATGGATTGATAGGAGCTTGGAAGACAACAAAAGGGAAGCAAATGACTTCACTGTTTTTGAAGGAGTTCCAAAATTCTGAAGGATGTTAAGTTTTTGCTTGTTGAAAAGCAAAGTCCCAATCCCAGAATGTTTTACCTGAGTCACAGGTGAGTTTGAAGAAGCTGCCCGGTAACTATATTATCTGTGTAGGCTTTCTCTAGCATGGAGGTGAAGGTGTTGTAGTAGAGATGTTTTCCTTGTTTTAGGGGGTAGGAGGGAGCATGGTATATTACATTATTTCTTAATGTAGCCATCTTCAATTATAAGTACATAAGCAGGTTAGAGCACAGAGGAGCACCTGTTCCCTGGCGTTTTCTGGCAGTTGAGTATCTCATCATCATGCACCTTCTGTTGATGGAACAGCTTAGTATCTGTGTGTGAGTTCAAACATCTGAATAACTGGCAGCTGGGTCTTCTCCCTGTAAAATTGCAGGCATTCTTTTCATATCATACTATCCTCCCTTGCATTCTCTCTCGTTGGCTTCAGTCCCTCCCTGAAATCCTCTATTTCAAGGGCAGAGTCTGCCAAGGGTGCATTGGCAAGAAAAGCAAATTCTCCTTCTGAAGAGCTGGTGTCACTCATTAGCATGTGAGAAGAGTGGTTGTAAATAAACAACAAATTATGTAGAGTTCTGTGTAGTGTTAATTCCAGTAAAGTATACAAGGACATGCAGCTGGCTGGATAAGGTAGAGATACCGTTATTGTTTGGAAAGAACTGATCCCCGCACCCAGTGAAATGCTTGCTACTTTATCCCAGAAGCCTTATTGTAACTAGAACAACTGATACTATCTTTATCTTAGCATTACCTCTAGAGTCCTTGGGTTTTTTTGTTGATCTTAACAGGTGAAAGAGAACCAAGAAAATACATGTGTGTGTCCTGTAGAGTTGTCCAATATTCAGTTAAGCCCTGTCACCTGTAATGCATTTTATGGTCCCATATTGCATCTTTAATATAAATGAAGGGAATACACAAGACCGTATGTTCCACCAGGCAGTGTGAATGGGTTGCCCAGGGCGAGATGGAATACTGCAAGTTGAAGCCTGTTCTTTTAGAGATCGTACTTTCATTACCTTGAAAGCAACATAATTTGTCTTTCTTCACAATCAGTTTTGAAATGGCTTTAAACCCAGACTACCGTGCTTCACGTGGCTATGAAACATTCATATTTGGTTTATCCTACTTTGCAGTGGAAAAAGCTTGAGCTCAGTATTTAAGAGAAGGATATCCTAGTGATACAGTTTATTGTGGTAAGAGCTGGACAGGAAGAGGAGGCCTATTCTGGTCATATGCCTAAGATAAATCAAAAACTGAAGCTGTTGTCTTCTCTGAAGTGAATGCATCTGAGATTTTACTAATGCCTTAATTAAAGCTGCAGGTCCATGTCAGCATAACCTGATCTAATTGCTGGCTGGTGAGATACTGCCTTCTCACATCCTTCTTATGGTAGCTCCAGCACTTGTCCGATCTTGTGCTGATCTGTCTCAGCATGCTAAACTGGCAGAAAACTATTCAGTACTTCTGCTGCTTGAGTTAGTTTTCTGCCAGCATAGCACATTGAAATGTGCCAGTCCAAGGTCACAGGAGAGGTGGGATGCAGAGTGTGGTACTCTGCAACCATGGCCGAACTCAAACCACCTAGCAGTTTATAAGTGCAAAAATCCCAGTATTGACAAACCTGGCCCTAAAATACAGGTCATATTGCTTTGTACTGATACTTTGTCCAGTCTAATTGGGTAATAATAATGAATATACTAATGTTTTGTTTTAAAACCTCCTTTAGAGAGTAATACACTTGTTGAGTTTATAGCCAGAAAGTACTATTAGTCCATGTAGTCTGACCTGTGTAGCACATCATTAAACTTCACTTAGTAACACCAGTATTGAGCCAAAACACTTTTGTCCGACTGAAAAATAATTTGCATATCTTCCAGGAGGGCATTCAGGTTTGATTAAGTCATGTGAGCCTGAAGGGGTCGAAGGGCCCCTGGGAAAAATAGCAGGAGGAAGCAGTCAGCTGTCAGTGCTGCCAGAGCAATTAGGCTGGCCTGCAGCCCGGTCCCCATGAAGTATTGAGTTTTCATGGGAAGGAGGGCTGCTAGAAATAGCCTGCTTTCTGACACCTTCCTGGTGTGCTCACACATGCTTTAGCACACACAGGCAGGAAGCTTGACCGATGTGTAGTAGTTAGTTCTGTAGGCATGCGGTAGGGTGGCCCTCGTGCACGCTCCATACTGCTGCGGCTGAGAAAAGAGTTGCTTGTGAAGACTGCTTGTGATGATAGAGGGGCCAGGTGAGAAAGAAACTGTCCTGACGGGGGAGGAAGATTGTTTATTTGGTAACTTTGGTTTTGTCAGAGGTCAGAATTTACTAAGACTTACTTGATTTTGAACTGAAAAGCATCATTAGGGGCTAGTAAAATCAGAATTCTGAAGACGCTAGTACACAGTCTTTAACAAAGCCATTATCTTCACCTTAAAAACTATTTTTTTAAAAGGTTATGAAAATTATGTTCTTTTAAGTATTTGAATCATACGTTGAAGTCAATTTCTTATGCTTTTCAATAAGCCAAGTAAATTATCACCTTGAGCCTCTCTATGAGGCATGTTTTGTAAGCACGCGATCATTCTTGCAGCACTTCCAACTCCTTTTGAATTCTCACCATCATTCTGAGTTGCGGGTATTTCAGGTTGGTCAAGTGCTGGTAACTCAACCTCTCTACTTGACATTGCTGTATTTACTTATCTGAGGACCATATGATTGTCCTTATTACATTATTCTGAGCATTTGTGGTCAGCTTCCTCTCCACTTGTCTTCATAGAAACTGTTTACCCAGGTGGAGCTTTTTGTGTTCTTTCTTTCTAGCCTAGCTATAGTGTTTCATATATAAGGATACTCTAAGCTGGGTGTGAGCCAACTATGAATGAGGTTCTTCTATGTTACTTCTCATTCCCTTTACATTTTTAGTGTTTCCTCAGTTTCCATATGGCTCACAAATGTTATCATTAATTCTTGTTCTTCTCTAGGCCATTAATTGAAAAATTGCTTCAGAATGTAGAACTCAGAAGGTATTCTTGGGGATCCTAGGAGAAACAGGCATTCTAAGTAGTGATTCCTCATCCTCATTTTGAGATGTAACAGTTACCCTGTTAATGTGTTTGGTGGTTGTTTTGAATAATTCAAAATTTTTTAATCGCAGCACTGTTCAGTATAAACAGTTAGGCTTTGAGAGGTACTATACTTATTTGACGCTTTTTTACATTTAGACTCGTGTTCCCATTTGAAAAGATTACTTAATTCACCAAGAAAATTTTTTTCATGGTTGATAGCTATTAGTAATTAACCGATGAAGTCCAATATTTCCTGTTTGAATATTTTGTTTTGGGAGTACTATCAAGCTGGCCACAGTAGAGATGCCTAGGTTATCTCAGCCGATGGCAGCACTTTAGGCCTTATTTCAACCCTATCCTTGTACTCATTGGTATACTGCGTGCTCTTGTTTGGGTAGCTACATCAGTCAGAGTAAGCCCCCGATCTTGTAATTTTTAAGTGCTAATACAACTTCAGCTTTTTTCTAGTCCTATAAAATTTCCCAGGTGTTTCAGACTTTGCAAATCAATTCTCAGCAGTGCTGAGAGCTTGTCAGCCAAGGCTCTTCAAAATTCTGACAGAAATTATGAACATCTGCTTTTAATTTTTTAATATGTTAAGTGCTACTCCACTACTGACATCTTCCCAAATTATCACTGAAATGGAAAATGTTTTGGATTATGCAGAAAAAGAAGGATGATACATATTATATGAAATACAGCACATGCTTTTTCTGAAGACTACTTTTCCCACCATGGAGCAAAATGTCAAGAGGACTATCATTATTCCAGTTTTCTCCTGATATGCATGTCATTATCTTTGTCTTTTTGTCCCCTGATTTTTTTTACCTGTTTCATCTTGTTTCTCTTTCCAGTTTTCTGCAAATTCCTGGCCTCTCACTATTACTCATTGCTGTCAGCAGACTCCTTTTTTATATTGTATTACACTGCTTAGGAGTCTATGAAAGATATTTATGCTAATATTAGATGAGTTTTACTTGAATCTTGCAGTTGAAATATATCAGAAAGATAGTTAAAATATTGTCAGTGTTTGGCAGAGAATTTAATCTCTTCTGTTATCTGAATTTCATTTTGGGTAGGCTGTGTGCCTTTTGGAAAGGAAAATATGTGACATTCCATCCAAATAAAGTGTTAATACAAAAATCTGTCAATAAAGCTGTTTGGCACCACTGTGACAATGAAATTTGTACAAAATATGCGAGAATGATAGATGTTATGAAGAACCTAGGAAAAATGCTTTAATGGTACAGTGCTGAAGAATAGTATTTGTACAGTAGAGGAAATGATGGTATAACTTATACAGACTTGAGGTAGATAAAGTTTTCTGCATGTTCCTAATTTTAGCATTTTATGACATTTACAATGCTTAGCCATACAAATATAATGCTGTATTACTGTCGTGTTTTTAAACGGCTTTTCCTTGGGTTTTTTTTGAGATAAGCAAGATCTTAAACTACTGAAATAATTGATTAATACTAACTGCCTTCCTATTCCATGTACTGAACAAATTCCATAGCAGGTAGTTCTTCTTTGTCCATTTTATAACCTGTGCCTGAAATTAGGTAACAGCTTGGACAAAGCCTTGTTATATTCTTTGTATGACTTCCAAAACATCTGAAGGCTTAAACAGGGAAAATTTCAGTTTGAAACAGGAAATTGTTACATAAGGTGAAAATCTCAGTGCTTAAGCAATGCTTTAAAGTCTCTAAAAGGGTTATTATGTATAAATGGATTGATCCCTGCTCATCCTTATTTTATTCTATTGAGTGGAAAAATAGATTTTTAAACTGTGAAGATCGAAAAGCAGGTCTTTCAGTTTACTCAAGTTAGAGTGGTTTGTTGTAATGCTGTTTGCTGTTCATAGAGCTGAATAGTAAATCTTCCAAATAGTGATAGAAACTGACAGCAAAGGCAAAATATGGCATGTTAGTCCAAGTGTGGGTAGATTTTCAGAATTTTGAACTCTTCAGCTATTAATAAGCTGCTCTCTGCAGAGAAGTCTAATCTGGTAATTTTAAAATTAATTATTACACTTTCAACCACCTGATAATCACGAGTAAGTCTTTAAAAAAAAAACACAAAAAAAACCCCAACAAAAAAAACCCAAAAGCAAACCAAAAAACTTCAAAAGGGTAGGTACTCCCATTACTAGGAAAGAAAATTGACTTGGTTGGAAAACCTTAAGGCAGACATGGCACTTTTAAAGGAGATGCACCTTTCCAAGTCAAATACAAATGCGCAAGAGAGGGTGGAACTAGCCGCATGTGATGACTTTTTTGCCCAGAGCAGGGGATGTTCCTATCTTGTTTAATAATACCGTTTCAAGTGCAGCCTCTGAATGCTGCAAAACAGAGGCTTATACACCAATGCTGATTACTAAGTGACTGGTTAAAGATTCATTTGTCCTTAATTAAGATGACCCTAAATTTCTTCAGATGGTGGCTACTGGAGGATATAATTGGAGGCACCTGGCACTTGTTCACTATCTTTAGTTCAAGATTTTACTCTGGTAAGAGATTCTTCAGTAGATAAGTTCAGAATGATTTATCCCTTTAATTCTCTAGCTTTAATAACCATAAGCTATTTCCTTAATGATTTAGAATTGCATGATGCAGGAGATAGTTAAACTTACTCTTCAAGAGATTAATTTCCTCCTTTTTCACTAGTGGTGACTTTTTTTAATCAGGAAAATTAAGGATTTCAGTTGCCTTTTCTGATCACAGGTACTATCATTTGTAAAATATTGCCTGTCACTCTGTCCTGTTGCTGTGGAGATAGGGACATTTCGTGGATTGCATTCTGAGGAAGGTGATGCATTGCTTTCAGACGGTGAAGAAAGAAGAGAGTTTTACTGGGAGTCCTGCGGCCAGCTGTTCTACAAGGTAGCTTGCAAGGAAACTGCTTCTTCCCAAGGAAGACAACTAAACCTGTGGCTAGATAAGCACTTTTAGGTTGGCACTGGTGAGGGAAGGAGTAGTCCTTGGCCTCCTCTCTGCTCCTGATTTTCTTCCCTTTCTTTGTTGGGGGCATAGTTGGCTGCGTAGTGAAGAAAGCACAAAGTGGATCCAAACAAAAAATAACCTGGAAAAAAGAAGTTACTTTTCAGCTGAATCAGCTTCTTGTCCCATTCACCATGGGTTGTACAGGCAGCTGTGCTGGCATAGTGGAGAAGATGGGAATGAAAGGTAGAGAGGAGAGTAGGACTACCCTTTTCAGTAGATGACCCAGTATAAAATCTGTGTTTGTATTACAGCTTTGCTTGGTGGTGATATAAAGGGCCTAGCAGGTCAAACTTGCTCTTAGCACCATAAAACTTCTCTTCCTCAGAAAACAATTTATATATAACTTCAGATCTCTTGTTTACAACTGTAGCATAAGCTATCAACAGCTTGCTAAATTTGTCTTGTCTGGCTTTAACTGTGTGCTGAAGAGTGGGAGCCAAAGCAGAAAGATGACTAGTATATTGGCTGAAATAACATTTTACTGAAAATACCCTGGTTGCAGGTATTTCAAGCCTTTTCCTGAACTTTCAATACAGAAAGTATTATGGATGCTTAACCCACAGATATTAATTCCTCTGTGGTATAGGTCCTACCATTTTCTCAGTTTGTGCTTCCTCTACTCATCCCAAAGTTGTCAAAATATTTTTTCCACTTTTTCCAAAAGCCCACTTATGTTACAGCCAATGAAGTAGCTTTTTTCTTTTTCCTAACTGTCTGATGTATGTTATAATTTGCTATACATGTAAAGAAGAGTTTGAAACTATGCATGTTTTACCCAAACCATAGATGTAGTGAAGCTGCTTTGACAAGCAACTTTAATATCTCTCTGCCTTTCTCAAGCTGTGAAAAAGGCTGTAGGGGAACCAAGAGTGTTTGCCAAAACTGTTTAGCCAAATGCCTAAACATATCCTCCAACCACACTAATAGTGCTCGGGCACAGCACACTCAGTCTGAGTCAGACTGACAGTGCTTCTAGAATAAATCTGTTTCAGATGTTAAAATTTGTGGATGGATAATGAAAGCACCTCTGCTGACTGCAAGTACATTAGAATAACAGAGCAAAGCACACCACTGCAGACAGTCAGGAGACTAACATTAATCAAGGCGTTCACCTGTATTTTGTATTGAAGCTTCCCAAAACAAACAAAACCACCGAAAACATTAATCAAGCTACTACCAGTGGTTCCTTCATCTTGACAGTACCAGCTCAATTGAGAACTGGTTAGCCTGAGGATTCTTGCTCTTTACTAAGTAATGCTATCTCTTGCACTCATCTTCTGAGCATATCCACTTGTATTAAAGTGCCTTCGTGTGGCAATACTTGAAAGCCTTCTTGAGAATTCATTGTGCCCTATATTTTGACTGAGCAATTTATATTAAAACCATTTCTGCTTCCCTTGCCTGTTCTCTCCCTTCCCTTTTCTCCCCCCTCCTTTTTCCTGAGTAACTCTAGGGTGAGAAAAGAAGCAGTTTTGCATTTCAGTACACTTAATGTAGCCAAGAGGTTTGTTCGTTGCCGCTTTGTACTTTCAGGCAAACGAGAAAATTTAGATTAATAGGTTGTTTATTCTTTTGCGTGTTCCTCAAATCAAAGGCACTGGATTGCATTATTAAAGAAGTTTTTGTGTGGCAGGCTTGGAACTGTCCTTGCTGAGCTGTACATGAAGAAAAACGATTGCTTTTCATCCCCCACTCATTATGCAGACTGGCACAGGAACACTGTTAAATGCGGTATCATGCACTATCACTTAAAGACCTTCCTTCTGTACAGCTGATGTTGGGCTCCAATTTCGTGGGATGATCTCTCTTGGAACAGACAAGGAAAACCCTACAAATAGAAACACATATGTCCTTATATTTTAAATTTTAAATATGAAGCAATTTAATAAAGAGAGATTTTGTTTCGAACACTAGTGACTGTCTGCTTTGCTGTGCTCTCAGATCTCTTCACTGGGGATTCTGTTCATTTGTTTCACATCCATTCACTTAGCAATAATGCACAATTAGGCTTTCAGTGATAATCTACTCAGCCAAATTAATGAGGAAAATATTCAACATTATTTTGAGAACAGACCCATAACTGCAGGATCCAGCTAGTGTTGGGTAGCTGACTAAATGCCTGACTCTGTCTTGTGGATGTTCTATACCCAATGAACTTTAGCATATCTCTGGGTCTCTGATTACATTAGGTTCTTTAATTCCCTTGGCATTCTGTGACAGAAGAGTCTCTCTTGACCCAAGGCCTTCTGCTTTGAAAGTGAAAAGTCTGGGGGACATAATTTAAGAGAAGAGGACAAGATTGTGCCTGTCTTATGTAAATAAGAGGAAAGAAGTTGCTTTGCCTTATAGGTTCTACTTCAGCTCTAGCTAATGTTCAGAGCAAGAAAGGCAAAACTGCACATTCAGAACTGCAGTTCATCATCTTAAGAAATGGGAAGACCTCTCTTGTGTGGCACACACCAGCATCACCAGGTGCACAGTGGGAAGTAAGCAGTGTCGCGGTTACTAGACTGGCCGAACTGCTGAACTTGCCTTGTATAATAGTAGGTAGTAGTATTCTTTGGTCTCAGACCTGGTGCAGGAGGGAATAACTGCGATTTTTTTCATTGCATGTTGGGTTCCTGATTTTGCAGTCCCTTTGCCTGAATTAGAACCCTCTTGTTGGTCTGACTGAAACTTAGTTCCTGCACTTCCATTCTCTCTGAAGTACCAGTGCTAGGTTCTGCAAGTCTCCCTAGAGAAAAGTGTTTAAAGAAAACCTTCTATGTAGGCTAGTTTATGAGGTATACTGTCATCTTCCACCTGAGGATCATAGAGAGTTCCTCCAGCCACTTCCATATTTCACTTTTCTATGTTAATTTGCGTCTATATCACAGATCACTGGGTTTTCCCTGACAAGTAACTATCCTCTTTCTCCAAGGGATCTTAACCACTTTCAGGAAATAGGAGTGCCAGTGCTTTGGTTTTTAGGGTTTTGTTTGTTTGTTTGTTTTCAATGTCTGCATAGAAAAGTGGTGGTATCTTTTCTACCTGAAACATGCAAATGTACTCGTGTCTTGTAACTGCTGTCCCACGTTTTCACAGATAGTATCATCTCTGTTTGGTCTTTTTATAACTATTCAATTCTCTAGATTGTTCATTCATGCCATTTTTTCTATTCCCATTAATGCTTGCAGGCCATGACAGCCAAGTTCATAAAAAGATTACAGATCTCTATTTATAATGTTACATATCAACTTCTAACATGTTACAAAGTGCCTCAAACGTGAATAAATTAGACCACTGTATTCTTCTCCTGTATTCCCAAGCAGGGGAGGAATTGTGAGTGAATCCCAGACTTCCTATGCACAGCTAGTACTGCTTGATGTGTGACAAATCTGTGACTCAGCTGAACATTGTCACTGTTTTGAGAAAATCTTGAATATCTTATCTTTATATATTTTATCTTTCTGCTTAATAATTCTGAATACTATTTCACCTGCTTTAATTTTACCCCTTCATTCAATGATTCTTTTTCCTTATAGCTTTTGGGCATTTTTGAGTCAGATTTGGCTATTTGCTGATATATCATTATCACTAAATACTAATCTTGTTTATGTTGCTGACCAGCAGTATTCACACTTACAAAAATTAAAATACTGGAAAGATGAGTAATAAATTATACTTGTTTTATAGAGCATAAGTTTTATCCAGTCAAACTCTTCTGTCCCTATTCCTATTTAGCATCTGACGGCACATTATTGCAGCCACAAACTCCGCTCCTGCATCCCCACATATTCCTGCTATACCAGAGACTTCTAGTAGTTGTATAATTTTCTTTTTGTTTCCTAATAGATATAGTAGAAAGTGTTTTCATTGCTTCCTTTTAAAATCTAGATTAGTTAACATTTTTACTCAGACATTGAAATTAGAATCTAATCTGTCTAGCACTGAAAACCTTTCAAATCTGCACTGTATTAATGGGAAGACTTTAGAGTGATACAGACAGCAGTTCAAAAAGAAAAGGAAATCAGGAGAAAAGCTCATTAAATTCCCAAATAATTCACTGATTTGTTATTTCAAACATGAACTGCAAAGCAAGTAGCGATGATCTTCCTTGTGCTGTGGCAGTGGGTGCAGAACTATGTGTTCTTCCTTCAGCAAAGGTCTGTTCTGGTCACAGCTGTGCATACAAAGCTGCAAGTGAAAACGAGATGTACATATAAAGGCTCTCAGTCTATTTCCCTTTGCAGCTCTCATCTGTTTGTTATTTACCAAACCCCAGAAAACATCCTTCTAAAAGGAAGGAGCAAAAGTAAATAGTGAGGAGATTTGTTTTTTCCCTTGATAAACATGTCATGTAAAGTGACTTTCCAAACATATCCCATTTAATGGAGAAAATTTAGAAACCTTGAACTTCAGCATTGTTTGTTGTCCACCAGCATAGATCCTCAAGGCCCCTATCCTTCCCGTTAGAGTTTTTGATCCCAGGAGCTGGTCAGCAAAGTCTTGTTTTGGCACATGGACCCAGGTTCTCAAGTCCAGAGAGTCACTCCTATATTTCTCTAATAACTGAGGAGCTGTAATTTGTATTTGTCTGCTGAACATCTCGGAGCTTTTTTGGTGGTGGGATAATTTCTGCTTTCCTTTGGGATCCCCTGTATGTTAATAATTTTGTTTAATCTTGAATCTCTTAGGAGCTAGCACTACTAGTTTCAGAGCCCTTAGTACTGCGTGTAGGTGGGGACTTGGAAGAGCAACATCTGAAACAGATCCAGACAGGAGATAACTCATGTGAAGGACAGCCAGAAGGATGGATGTTACCTTTAAATGTGGCGTGAAAGTGAGAGGAGTATGAATTCATACATTTATATAGCATCCCTTTTTTTACCATCCACTTCACACAGAATACTACTAAAATGCAGCTACATCTGATGTAGTGAGTTTAGATAGAGTTCTTTTTCTAGAAACACCAGGAAGCAATTTTTTCCCAACAGGGCAGCATTAAGAAACATTTATAATTGCATGGAGCAAATAGGACCTCAGCTTTTAAGCTCTGCTTTGAAAGATCCAGCACATTTCCTTTGAGTCAAGAACATATGCTGAAATACATTACATTTAAGTACTTCTTAAAGCTATATTGCTCTATGATTTACACCATCTGATTTTCAGACTTGCTCCATAAGTCTCAACATTGAATGGGAAAAGAAGGGCAAATGTTGCAGCAAGTAAAAGGAACATGTGTTTTTGAAGTCTTCAGTGGCTGGAGATGCTTAAAGAGCAGCTTTCATCTTGACTCCCACTCTGACGGTTTATCATACTTGCATTTCCATGATGGTTTTTTTGCTGAACAGTCAGGATATTGTTGCATAGGAGACAAAAAAACCACAAAGAGTACAGTTGTATTAGAACAATGTAGCTGAGGCCCCAGCTGCTAGTAGAGGTTAATACAGTGCTACTCACTATGGATGGCCCATCTCACTGTTGTCACTAAATGGGTTAGTCAGCAGTAACTGTATTTGAGGTTTTAGGACTCCTGCCTTTTATTCCAAGTAAGGACATCCTACATCTTTTAGAGGTTGTGTTTTGTTTCTTCTTTGCATTGTCTTCTCAGTAGCCTACATCACAGCAGCAATCCATCCAGGAGTTTCCACAGAATACTGATCATGCTTCCTTTAGGAGAAGTCATTTGCATATCATATCTGCTCAAAATCATTTGCTCACTATGCTAAGCTATCATCCCACCACTAATCAGTTAAGCAATACTCCTTTTTATTGCTCCTGCCATAAAGTTCCTTACAAAGATCCTGAAGAGCCTGACCTCATTATGAGGCTGAAAAAGATTAAACAGCTGAACTCTATCTATTTTCAGTTTCTACAAGGCAGGATTACAGTATGGATTCATCTCTACATTTGTCCTCCAGTAGATGGCTTTTTTTTTTTCCTTCTAGAAAGCCCTGTGCAGCAATAAGAAAGTGTGCTTTTTCTTTCCGCAACAAGAGTTGCTCTTTTGTCTAGTTTCTTACACTTCCCTGATTACCATAATATATGCATACCATCAGTGTTAGGGCATAATACTGGAGGATTTAGGGCATTTGCTTGAACTTTCCTCCAGCAAAATATTCGTAGCTTGTGTTTCATGGTAGATGGTCCATGGAAGTGTATTTAGCTGTAAAATAGGTGACATTTAAGTTAAACTTTGACAAAGATGCATGATGTCCATGAGAAACTTTCAAGATTAATGGAGACCTGAAGAGTTTAGAACATGCTGGGCTGAAGCTTAAATAACGTTGGGAAAAAAAAAAAAAAAAAAAGGTTTGCTTCATTTTTTAGAAATGAATATTTATGTTGAATTCTTATTAAACATGTATTTCTGCATGTGAAATACAGAGAAAACCAATGTATTTCCTTCTCTCTTCTTCTCAGTCTTTTTCAAAATTATTATTAATTTTTAGGACGCACAGCTCACTAGAGTATTGTAAGAGTTAAAATCAAGAGACATTACAGAACCTTAGCCAAAAGCATACCCTTAAAAGGGGTAGTTGGATGCCTTGTTGTTTCAGGTTTCTCTTAGTGCATTCATTCTGTTCTGCATTCAGACCAGTTCTGTAGTTGTGGTCATTTATAATCATTAATCTAGCTCATTGATATTGTAATGGGCTCCAAACATTCTCTGTGGAGCTTACATGCTCCACTGCATTTCCTTCTAAATAACTAATGATGACTTCTTCAGTCTTGTCATTAACCAGATTACCTTCCTCCAGCCAGTTCTCTTATTGATTTGTTTGGTTTGAGATTCGTTTTCTTAAGTTTTTACACTCATAAAAGAGACTCAGTATCAGTGTGTTTGAGAGCATTTTACATGACTGAACAACACTGCCCAAGCATAGGTCCAGATACTGCAATACTTATTTTTATGAATAGAGGCTTTAACTGTTGACTCAGAGACTTCTAAAAACAATGTCTTTTCCTTTCAGACTGTTTTTCTCAACATTATAATTTGTGAAAGAAAAACGGAGAAAACTAGCCAACAGTCTCAGTGCTTGGGATTATACTGCATAGCCTGTATATAACCCTATATATAAATACACTGTGCAGTAAAGTCAGAGAATGGCCAGGACTATGAATGGCTTTCAGTTCTTGGAAGATTCATGTTTAAGTCAGGTAGTCAAATTGTTCCAGGTGAACACAAGTGCACAGAGAAGGATGGACTAGACCATTCAGTGCTTTGTAGATCACAACCAGCTTGAGTTTCAACCACAGTGAGTTGACTGCTTTGTGTAATTGCATACTGGTGTCACTCTTGGTGGCATGTGGGATTCTCCATTCTTCACAAGCCCAAACTTGTCTCTTTCATGGTTGGGTTCCTGATGGACACGTTTCAGAGAAGCAATATCTGAGTCCCTGCTGTGATGACAGCTGTTGGTGAAGGTGCAGTTAACTGTTCAAAATTTTGCAGTGGATTATTTAAGAGTCAGTGTGGAGCAGGGATAGGGGGGAGACACACAAGGCTATCCTTGATCATGATCTAAATTATGCTGAAATGTTTTGTCTCTTCCATGGGGTGTTTGTAGCAACTGCACTGTTCCTTGAAAGCCCCTTCCAAACCAGTCATTAAAAGAGGAAAGTCCAAAACATTTCTGTTTCATTCGTTGTTCTGAGAAAATTGTTGACTGTTGCACTTCATGCTTTTACATACCATGTTGATACCTGATTCTACAGGAACCTTCCTTGGTGTTTCCTGGAAAGGTCAGGCTAGAAAGAAGCTGGAAGTCAAGGAGATCACTGATCTGAGATTGCTACAGGAATCTGCAGCATTTCCATAGTTCATTGTATGTCTTTCTTAACCTCTAACTCCTTTTCTTTTTAGGTCAGTGTCGTAGCTTTCTTCTGCACCCTGACCCTGTGTGCATGACACAGATGAGCTGTCTGCCAGCTAACTGTATTTCTAGGGGCTCCCAAAGCAGAAAGGAAATACCAAACAGTAACTGAAGACTGTGGGCCTCTTCAGGCCATAGTTCCATTATTGTCACTATCTGAGGGAGGAGGGGTTGTATGTAAGGTCCTGTATTGCATGAGATGCAGCTGCATACCACCTGCCCATTTACTCTGCCCATCTTGTGATGCATAGCTATGAATTCTTTAGTTGTTTTGAAGATCTTAAGCTTAATGACAACTTGTTTTCTTGAATAGAGGCTGATCCACATCTTGTGTAAAGATTACTGCTGCTGTGCGAGAGCTTGGGCAAATGTTGATGGTCCCCTCCAGTGAAGTGTTGCCGGCATTTCTGTACTTCACTATTAAGATTGCTGTGGGTCCCGTTTCAAGTGGTTGAGCAGTCTGCCCCGCAGATGGCCAGAACTCCAATAGGAATGTTTGCTCCTTATTGTTTACAAGACCAACTACCTCTGGCATTGGACTGATTATTTTCTCAATGAGTGACTGAAAACTCCTCAAAGCAAGGAAAAATCAACTGTTGAACAAGATAAGATAGAAGCAGTCTAAATCTATTAGTTTACCTGTTGCTTGGAAGACCTGCTAGTTTCATCTTTAGTGACATTACAGTGAAAGGAAAAAATAGTGTCATAGTCAACACATACAAAGAATGTCAGATGTCACAGTATTTCAGTTATAAATTACTCTCATTCTGAAATTGTACCTTATTTCTAGCTTTCTAGTTTATCTGTCTTAAGAGCCAGTTTTGTGTTGTGTTGTTTTCGTTTGGTTTTGCTATGCCTATATTTGGTAGATTAAGATTAAAGTGCCTCTTATTATCTGTTTTCATCTCCCTTGTAGCTAACCTACAGACTGAGGATTACCAGGGGTGATCTCGGCTGTTCCACAGGCTTACAATTACCCAAGAATATATACGGTGTATTTATAATTACACTTAACTTCAGATGCTAGGACATTCGTAACATTTTTTTCCTTGGCTTTTTAATGCTTCTGAAGCATGAGGCGAAGTCATACACTTTCATACTGTAGTCCACAAAACTAGCCTCTTTGTTTGCTTCAGGCCTATGTCCTTTGAATAAGGCTAAATGTCCTTTTGGATCATACTCAATGAGCCGAGTATCTTTAGGATATGTGCTTCAGAATATGCACAGAATTATCTTTGCAAATGTTAAAGAAAGCTGCATGGAGAAAATTGGGTGTCCATGTAGTAAATAAAGTGTGAGCCACTATTTGGTTGCTGTAGTCAATAACATACTCGAAAATTTAAACCAGGCTCTTTTGTTTGTCATCTTCTGTCTTCTACTTCTGGAAATACTGACAGAAGTTGTGGCTGCTTCTCCTTTCTTATTGTTTGCTGTTCTTGCACTTCAGGAACTCTGAATTCTTTAAGCTCCAACTTCATTCAAAGTCCCATCCTATAGTTAAAACAAGAAATTTCAGAGTTAGGTGTAGTGTTAAGGCTCCCAAAGTAGGTAGAAAGTTCAGACTTGACTCATGTTTCAGGCTGTCTGTGGATTCAGGAATACCACACTGCATCAGTTAAACTCTTCCATTATTGGAAGGTTTTCTTTACAACAATGAGAGCTGAGAACTTAGTTTCTAATGAAAGTTTAAATTTTTCAGTTTGTGGATGTGCCACGCTAGCCACATAAGCACGCCAGATGATAGCCTTGGACTGTACCTTTGGCACAGCTCATCCTGCCCTGAGTAACATTCACTCAAAGCTGAAGTAATGCTGCCACATGAAATGTTTGATACTGAAGGATAATTATGGGGAATTTGAAAGGGACTAGAGGATGATTAAAGTTTGTATAAAGGGCAAGATTCTGGTTTTTGGATATAAAATTGGAGCAGTTCTGTATAAATTCATGTTTTGTTTTTGTTAATCTGGAAAGTAGTTTATTGATAAAAGGACTCAAGATTGAAGGGCAGAAAAAACACATCACCTAGTGGATTTTACTCTTTAAAAAAACTTTAGCTCACTCAAAATGTGGTGCTACTGGAGCTTTGCCCATAATAAGCCTGCTTTGCAGTGAATTTACTGTTCATATGAACTGTCCAGATTCCCTCCAGAACAAGAGTTCATTCTTCACATCAGCTGCAGCTGAATCTTTTCCTTCTTACCTGAGTGCCTCAAAACTAGCTTTCTGTTCAACCACAGTGCTAATCCCCTCTAACTGTTCTCTCTTGCAGCACTCCCCCAACAAATCTTTTTAGGCTAGTCTGCTTAGCTCTCCTCTATATTTGTCCTGAGTCTGACACAGGTTGTTCCAGGCAAATCTCACTAAATCTCTCTGTCACTCTGCTTTTTCTCATCGTAAGCTAGGTCTTTCTACCTGTTGTCAATAGGAGCCACCTATCCAAGTCTGCTGTTTGCAGCCATGCACCTTTTATAGAGTGCAAAACATCTCGTTTGTGAAGATAACTTGCCTGCAGCAGCACCCTTACATCTGGCAGGATTTTGCTAGTATTCTCATAGGTCAGGAGAGGCAATCCAGGGAGCAGCCAGTGCTGCAGGTACCCTCCTGGAAGAACCCCCCACAAAGCCAAACTCTAGCAACTCTGCATCCTTCAGTTACCCTGTCTGCTTTTGCTGTCATGTCAGACACAAAGTCTTCTGGGGTCCTTTCCTGAGGATGCCCTGGGATCCCTTCTGGGAGGACCTGAACGGTGTCACTAGAAAGAGTAGATGGGATTTGTGAGTAACATGAACTCATCTGCCTGCTTGGATAGTAAGGATGCCAAAAGTTCTATCTTAAGAGTGTGTCTGATAACAGAGTGTTCACAAACCGTCTTAGCAGGTATGGTGCAAGTACAGCCAGTGAAGCTGAACATACTTTTAATTAGGAGGATCATTAATCCTATGACAATGCCTTGCATACATCCTGGGCTTTAAGAATTAAAACATCTTAAGCAGGGAATTACCTGAGCCTATCTAGCAGTCTATCTCTGCTGAGGAGGGGAGGTTCTGCTCTCCTCCACCTTCTTCTCTCTTCCCTGCACCTGGCCATGCTCTTACACAGCTTGCTTTGCATGAGCTTTCATCAGATATTTGTGAGAGTCAGTTCGATTCACTAGCCCTGGAAAAAAGTTGAATTTTCTTAGCAAGGGGCCTGCTGAGTGCTAGAGCTGGTACAAGGCCAGCAGCAAGTGAGGGGAAAGGAAAGAAGAGAGAAAGGAGACCTGCCCCTTTCAGCAGGAGTAAGGTTTTTAGATTGGCTTAGTTGTTTGTTGGACTTCATCATCAGGAAGGCAGAGATAATGCATCCAGTTATTAAAACTAAGAAAATACTTTTTTTTTTTAATTAGTATCTAATGAGATTGAGCCAGATATTGATACAAAGCCACATAGTCTTTTAAAGCTACTTATGTCCAAGACTCCATGTAAAGCACAGATGCTTAAGTTGATCCATGAAACAGATTTGACCATTACCCTCTTTAAACTATTCACTACAAAACCTTCCTTTAAAAAATTAAGCTGGTTTTGAGCTAACCTGGCAGAAATATTTGGCTTCTAGTATGTTTTCCTGTCGCTTAAAAGTAACAGGTGGGTCTCAGTTTTCTTCTGCTTTTCCTACGCTCTTAGGACAATTTGCTAATGATTGTGGGAGCTGTCTGTACACTTCAAGAGCAGAATGAATCCTGCTATACATGTCTTACATGAACATGCTTATACAACTGCAGGGGAAAGTGTGTGAGGGCTTATTCTTTATTGTTTAGTTTAGTTTTATTTAACCTTCTATCTCAAATTATGGGGATAATTACGTGACCTGTTGTTTTGCTTTTTGTTTGTTTGAAAAATAAGGAAAATCAATTTTTAAAATTAGACAAATGCACGTTCTGGATCTGGTTTCTGTTTATTTTATATCTCTTCTTGTCAGTGGAAAAAGCTAATTAGTCAAAGAAGCAGCCCTTGAATGTTTTTGTTTCTTATTTAAACAACTATTCTCTCAAGTAACAGGAACAGATTTTTTTCGTGATAGGTCATAAAATCTCTCAGTGCACAATTTTATAAAAGATTAATTGAAAAGGAAGAAAACATTTTTATTTTTTAGAGTAGAAAGTGTTACGAGGAAGAAATGGGGGTTTTACACAGCTGTATATTGCTGTTTAGGTCCTATGCATGGATTAATTTTCCTAGAATTCTTCATTTTCTGTTTGTTATTAGCACTAGTTATATAGAGGAAATTGGGCTATAGGTATCTTGTGAACAAGGCATGTGCAGAACATAGCCTATTAGCTATTTGTGACTTGTGAATTTGCAGTATTATCAATACTCATGTTTATATTCAGTTTTTTGTAACATCACCACTCCTACAGACAGCACAAGAACACCTAGACTTTTATTTTTAGGGGCTTTTGTCTGTTTTTCCTCTTTTCTACAAGGTTGCAAGCTTGCATGGGTATAGAGAGAATCCTATGGATGTGTTAGTTATACCAGAAACATTAAAAAACTAAAGGCCAGGAAAGACTCTCCCAACACTTAAAAAAAATTTATTATTTATTAGGCTGTTCTTTGTTATATTTCCAGGAAGACTGATTTACAGCTCTATGACTTTCTGACTCTTGAATGACTTCATGAGTGTGGTAGAAAAGAAACCTGTGGAAATTGTGTGTCCTACCATAATCCAAAGGGAAAGGCTACATTGCCCACGGCTCCAGCCTGCTTGGATAGTGGTTGTACATGAAAGATGATGGGAATAGGGAACTTTAATGTATATTCATCAAGGCAATCCTTGTGTTTCTGGGAAGTTACTAATGTGACTTTTTGGGGCAGATTTCATACACCAACTGCAGTAAATATTCTCCTACTGCTTTGGGCATATTTATAGCTGTCACGGTGTTGTGACAGCATTGTAGATAGCTACTTCTTGTGCTGAAAGCAGCCTAGATACAGCAGTGGTGACTGCAATTCAGGCTAAGTCCTAAATATTTATTGGCTTCCTGGGCAGATTTTACAGCCTTCACTGAGCTCCACGCTTCTGTGGCTAGGCTGCTGTTGGTATGAAAGAGAACTAGTTTAAAGATAGCTCAGGTGTGTCTACACTTCACTCACTACACTGACAGCCGCATAAACACATCATTTAGCATTCGTAGAGTTTGCATCACTTTGGGTCAGATGCCATCTGTCAGCCACATACAAGCCAGAAATTAAGCTGGTAAAAACAATATGTGTTTTAAAAGCCAGGGAAATATGAAGCAGCTGCCTTTATGTTTCTCAAAGGTAGGCCGTTTTTATCCAGAAAGCAGTGTTTGTTTTCTAAGATTGTACCACATGGACAAACTTCTTTCTCCACTATGCCTCTGAAACATGAGGAAGAGTCTGCCTCAGGCACTAAAAGGCAATAAACTACTCACAGACAGTGAGATCTGTAGGGAAGAGTCCGGATTTTTGCCAGTGGCACAGTAGCAGCAGCAGTACAGGCTGGGCAGGAGTTTGAAGACCAGTACAGCAAAAATTATGACTGAACAGTTAAAGTACTTCCAGTGCAATATACCATACCACTTCACTTTTCTGTACTTATTTTATTAAGCCTCCCAGCTCCTTCTTAGTGTACTGCTGTTTTAAAATCACTTTGGAATTTGTTATTAACTGCTTTGCAGTGGAAGAGCAAAGCATTATGTTCAGCTGTAAATGAACATGGTTAACATGCAGATTGCAATCTCTCTCCATTCTTAAGCACATGGTATGACCTGAGTTTGATCCACTGCGAGAGCATGGTAAAGTGCATATAGCTCACTGCCCTGTGCTTTTGGGGGTCAGATTTAAACTCTCCGTGATTTACTTCATTTGTTACTGGAACTTGAGATCCAGTAATTTGTGGTAGCAACCAAAGTAGCAGTTGTGGATTCCAGTTTTCACTCATTCTGACTGGTACCTTCCTTCTTTTCTTTCTTTCTTCATCATGCAGCATTGAACACTATTTACTCAGCTGTGGCTTGGAGACAGGAAGGAGCAATGTGGTCATGCACCAAAACTGCCCTTGTTTATTCCAAGCAGCTCTTGGCAGACAATATGGTGCATGGGCAAATGTAATTTTCTGCATGGTCTTCACTGACCTTGCTATAGGGAATAGGAAAATAGTAATCACAGCAAACTGTAGACACCTCCTAAGGTCTGTGGTGATCCCCCTTCCCGTGTAATAGGTACCCATCTGTAGTCTGAGAGATTGATATGATTTATTGGTTGGGCACCTGGGGTGTCTATAGACTGAGTTGTGTTACAGACTAAGAGTCTGCCTGCATACTTCAGTGACTAATTTGGTGCTGTTTCTCCATGCATAAGAAGCAAAGGGCTTCTTTCTTTAGAGAAGGAACTTCTCTGCACCGCTTCAGCTTTGGGTGCAGTTCCCATCTAAATACACCATTTGCTCAAAGACTGAAACCATAATTAATTCCACTTTTATTGAAAATGAAATTCATCCTCTGATGTGCTTGTCGGAGAGGATCTCTGCCACGCTTTCCCAAAGTCTTTTTGAGCAGACTTCTGCTTTTGTTCTCTGTTGTTTCGTTGTTTTGTGATGGAGGAGTAAGGATGATGCTGTGACTTGGTATGAAGAGGGAGGAGAAAAAGACAGCGTAAATTATTATAAGTTTTAAAGGTATGTTATTTCCAGCGAGTCAGAGATTTATGCCTCAAAACTAATGCTTGCTTAGGGCCCAGTTATCCTCTCAAGCTGCTTTTGTCTAGCAACCTGACAGGGACTGCAAACAAAGTGCAACTTTCTCAGGAAACCTCATCCTTCAGAAAAACCCTTAAACTCCTTCACCTTCAGGAGGAGAAGAGAGGAGGCTAAGATTCAGAATTAATGACAAGGCGCTTCGCTGATGAAAGTGAGCAGATTATCCTCCTAGAGCCCATCTGTTCTGAATGCATGAGGGATGCTTTGTACACTGCTGGACATCACACTGTGAAAATCCAAAGGGGATCAAAGCAGAGCAACAGATATGACTGGGCTAGGTAGGGAGGGATGTAGAGGGCAAGATAAACAGATTTAAATTTAAATAAATATAGTTAAATAGATTAAACAAGATATAGTATGAAGAAAGGGTTATTATAATGATCTGTTGACAAATGAAAGGAAAAAATAATGGATGCATAAATAGGAATTTGAACTTCAGGAAAAAAAAATGTAAATTGAGTATTGTATAAAGCTTCCAAATGGTGTGACTCATTCTGACCAATATGTAGACTTTTTAGACAGATTGGAAGTTTGATGCCTAGCGTTATTCAAAGCTAGATTTAGAAAGCTTTGAAGAGTAGTTGTAAGAGGTCCATGCTGTCCTCTTCAATTATGAGAACGTGTCTGTTTCAAAAGAGCCGTTCTATGCCCAACTTCTCTGTTTTCCTGTAACCTGCTTCCTATGCTGAGCCTGTTGAAGATGATTTTATGGAACTTGCATGTACCTTACACGATCAGATAAGGTTTCTTAAGAACTTAGGACCAAAATCTCTACTGCTGTAAATGACTGTTGGTCTAACAAAATTACAGAGAAGAAGATGTTCTTTCTTCTTCACTCCTCATGTAGTGTCATGAAAGAGAAATAGTGAGCTGAAAATTCAGTTAAAAATACACATCTTCCTGTTCATCATAACTGGGACTTTTTCAATAATATCCTTTGGCAGTTATACATAAAACTTGGTGATACTTTCCTTGATGATATTCAAGGAACTGATAAGCTAACATTGCAGGAGAAAACCTCACCATTCCACTGGATACCATCATTAACCCAAGCTGAGATACACTGACTGAAGGACCAAGGTCTTCTATATCTGCAATAGAGAGCAGCCTCTGACTTGTGTTTTAGTAACAAATGACAATACAAAAGAGTTACAGATGCCCTCCCAGACATCTGTAATTTCAGTGCAGCCACAGAAATTTAATTCAGCTCAGCATTCAATTTTTGGAAGAAGAGAGATTCTGATGTATTTATCCCTACAGTAGAATAGGTTGCACAAATCCCTGCAATGATATTGTAGTTCTGCACAGGCTGGGACTTCCTTGTGTTACAGCAGTTTTCTGACTGCAGGGTTGGCTGTTCAGGGTTGCTCTGAACCAGACAGAGCAAAATCACCTTTTCATAGCATGACCCGAAGCCTAAGGTCCTCCCAAGAGCAGTGCAAAGTATAGTACTCTAAAGAGTGTCTATAATGGATGTCAGAGAGTCTGACAAAAGTGGGTTTCAGCTATAGGGTTTCCTCAACTGAAAAGAAAAATAGTAGCGCTCTCCTTTCTTTCCTTCACTTCCCTGGCTAATAATGTAGGTAAAGGACAGGTCTATAACTTGATTTTGGTGACAGTCCTCCTGCAGTATTTCTTTAGTCAGCATTGAAAATACTAGTTTGGCTGGGTTGGATGTCGCAGTGAAACGTTCCTTTGATACTGCATACCTGCCTCTTGAAACATCTGACAAAGGCGTAACATCTTCCTTTTCTCTCGCTTTTGACAAACTTCCAGGCTTTGAGGAGTTGTGGAGCTATGGAGAAGTTGTGGCTATCATCTTGGACAAGGTTGATTATCTGGATGGGAGCCTAAAGAAGGCTAAGATGTGTCTGTGGCAAAAGAACTCATGCTCTGTACCTCAGTCCTAATGGCTATGCCCTTTGGATCCCCTCCCTGACTACTGCTTGGCTCTACTTCCACCCCTGGCACTTTCTTCCATACTTTGCATTCTTCTGTGTATAGAAGTACTGCAAAATTGCTGCTGTTCAGCTAGTCTTCTCCTTAACTCCAGTCCACAGCCTTTTGGACTATGAACATACAATCATATAGGGCTTTTTGACATCAGTATGTTTCCATTCCCTTGGGATCCTATAAGCTTCCGTAAAAGTCACCTCTTTTAGACTCTTTCTGCTGAACCACAGAGGCCCTTCTTGACCAATCTTTCACAAAGCTGCTCTCTTAAAACATGAATCATTTGATTGGTTTTCTTGTGTTTTTTGGATCTTTGTTCTGCGCTTCCTATAATACAGTAACCAGATTTGTACACGTTATTCCAAAAGAGATCATCCAGCTGCCTTACCAAATGCTGAAGTAATAACGTCTGTGGTTTATACTCTGTAGCCTTCCATACACAACCCAAAAACCTTGTTTGCCTTTGTTACTGCTGCCAGATGTTCTGTGGATGGTTTTCAGGCGTATTGTGGTGAATGTCACCATGCCAGTGAATTTCAGCAAATTTAAGCAACTTTGAAATGATTCTTTTTTCCACATGGTTATATTCAAGTCAAACCAAACTGTGTTCTCACTTGAAACTGCCCTGTTTTGGTTACCTCTTTTTTCACACTGAATCAACTATCTCTCACCAGTTTCTGTGCAGGATTCCCTCCAATCACTACCTGTTACCAGTTTCTCTGCAGGAGCCTCTTCAGTAGGATTTCCCCTTTATCAGGCCTCTTTCTGATTGTCTTTGCTGGAAACTCCATCTGAAGAGCCCAGCTCTGAGGGTCTGGGGCGCAGTTATATTGTCATTAGTACCCCGTCTACTTGAATTGAGAGTAGAAGGGAATATGAGGTTTTTTTCCTAGAGAGGAAGCAAGGGGAGGGAACAGCCTGTAAAAGAATTACAATGTTCTCACCTCTCTTTTCCTGCAGATTTGCTGACAACACAGGAATACCACTGCCTGCTGCAGCTGCTCTGCCCTGACTTCCCAATGGAACTCACTCAGAAAGCAGCAAGGTGGGTCCTCATCCTCTCTTTTAAGGCAAGATCAGTCCTACACTTATGGGCTTAGGAATTAGATCTGTGGGTAAAGGTATGGAGGACGACTTAATCTTTTAAGATTTTTGGGAAAAGAGATACCATGTTTTGAGGTTAAGAACAGGGTGTTTTTCTAGCGATGAGAAGGAGTGTATATTTAAGATATACAGGGACTGAAATACCAGTGCAGAATGCTGCTGCTGGCTCTACATTCAGAAGATGAGTTGCATATAAAAGAATGTTAGCCAATGTGTTTTTAACTGATATGATTTTAAACTTTATTTCAGATACTCTTTACCATCTTTAAAATGTGTTCCCCCTTGCCTAGCTTCCTATGGTTGATCATGTTTAAAAGGTACTAAGCTCTGAAGGACTGCCAGTGTTTTAAAGTATGTTAACTAAGAACATGGTAGCTAATCTGTTTGAAATTTTATTTTAATCTAGGCAAGGCCTAAAGCAGATAGATGGCTCAGGGCACTGATAATGTGATACAGAATTTTTTAGTGATAATGCTTGCTGGTTCCAGTCCAGCCCAGGCAGTTGATTATTAACTATCTGATAGTGAAAATGTAATAAGGTGTATGCATCTGTTGGGGTGAGGGTCAGTTCAGTTCTCAGTAGGAGTGCGCGCACACACGCATATATAATCACAGCAAGGTTACTGAATAAATGCTCTCATTTCTAGCCACCTCAGCAGAGGGGGCATGGAAATTTAACTTTATTCGTGGACCTAGATATGACATTTGGAAACAGGATCCCAACACACGATCAGGGTATTAGCTGCTGCCTATGTTGTTCATGGCCTAAATAATTAAAAAGTCCTCATTTTCTACTTGTCATTCTGTTATCTTTCTTTAGCACTGGAGTCCCATGAAAATTATATTAAGAAAGAAAAGTGGAGAAGAGAAGTGTTATCTATCTGCTAGTACTTCCACTTGGCTGATTCTCTGAATTCTTCCCTGGCTCCTATATACTGCTATCCGAATTGAACTGCAGCTAAAGCTGTGTTGGTCCAATTAAAACTAAAAGTTGAGTACCACTTTCCCCTCTAGCTCTTCAGTGGACCTTAGGGGCTCTGGAAGGTACAGCTGCTTGGCCTCCAATGCCAGACTAAATAGGAATGCTAACCCTGTAGCAGGGATGTATCTGCTGCTTCCTTTCATGGATGTACACAAGCACCAGTCCCATGCGCTGGTGTGTATTTCATAGGGTTCCAGCTGAGCTGAACAGGAATTTGTGATGGTGCATGAAAGGAGACTGCAGCGTATCTACACATGTTATGATGTTTGTGTCAAGGAATTTAATCCACAAGGCTGTTGTGAACTAGAGGCCCCATTCAGGGGCCTGCTGCACTGTTGTGTCTGTGCCGTAGAGACAGACAAGCCGGCTTTGGGAGCAGGTGTTGGAGAGAAATGAGATCTCTGTCAGAGGCACCCAGGCTCAGGTGGGGATGACCTCACTCCTACTTTTGGCTGGCTAGAGATTTACTTACACATTGCTATTACTCTGTTACAAGCTAATCTAGTAGGAACAATTTTAATAAAACTTGTCGTATTTCTAAACTGTCTTTCTCTTTCCTTCCAACTGTTGCTTGCTCTCTTGTCCTTTTTCTGGTCTACGCTTCCCATTGTCCTGCTTGGTCTCTGCCAGTTAGAAAGGTGGACTCAGTAGGCTGTCTTCCGGCACCAGTTGATTGAGTCCTTGCAAAGCATGAATGTCACATGCAAACCTACTGACATTGTTCCTCCTTCAGTCTGCACACCCCCAACGGTTTTGTTGCTAATTTGCTTGGGAAAGGAATTAAATAAAGTAGCAGCGGGAATAGCCACAGCATTCACTGATACAGCCAGGACCTGTGTAATTATTGGCGCTCTTGGGAAGAGAGCAGTTGTAGTTGTAGTCTCAGTGCTGCATGACTGGGATGATCTCACAGCACGGTGCACTCCTCTTGTCCAGGAGCTGTTGCTATGCACTGATAACAAACACTGGGAATAAGATCAGGAAATGTCGGAGCAGAAGAACAGAGGCTACCACTTTATAGGTTTTATTTGCATGACACCAGAGAGCTCCATTTTTCTGTTCCTGGTGCTACACAAATACAGAAGTCATACCCAAAAAAGAACCAGGCTATCTGTGTCTGAGATTTCTTGGATATTTTTTTTCTTCAAAGGGCTGTAGCCATTAGCAGATTGAAGATTTTAATCTACAGGGATACCTTTGATCTTTGGAGACACCTTTTGGCCTTCTGAATCTCGAAATTGCAGAAGGACAGAAAATGAAGGGATTTTTCTGGTTTGATGCCATGATTTCAAGATCTGTACCTGAGCAATGACTATTCTTTTGTAATAGAAACACAGGGAACTCGCTGCCCACATTTAAGTAGTGAGAGCTGAGTAGTTCACAGCTCCTGTGCTGTTTTATGTGGTATGGGAGCTCATGTTGCACTGACCAGTGCTAATGGAAGTGGGGCTTGCAAGTCCGTCCCCTTGTTGTTAAAAGATTGCCTGAGAGTGCAGATCTTGCCCTTTTTGTGTGTTCTGCTTGTTTTTGCCTCCATATATCAGTAAACAAACCAAGTCCCTGAAGACTCATTTGAGCCAGCCTGGCCTTAAGACAGATGTGTCAGTTAGCCTTTAATGGTAGCAGAGAACAGTAAAAGTCCTTTCAACTTGCCTGGTCTAGAGTTTGTCCTGGGGACATCCTGTCTCGTCTGGGTTTCTGAGATTTTAACCACAATTGGTAGATCATAAAGTTTCCCTATTGGCACAGTAGCAAGGCTTTCCTGCCAGCCAAACCCACTTGAACCCTGAAAGACCACTACACCCTTTACCAGAGTCCTTCAAGTGTAGGCATCTTTCTTCAGTCCTTTCCAAAGTTTCTCCTTGATTTTCATTATTCATTGAGTGCCGACTACTAACTTTGTAAATATGTCTGTACCCCTGAGGGCTTAAAGTCTAATTTGGACAAGAAAGAATGAATAAAGAATCCCTTGAAATATCAGCTACCTGATGAACTCTTTTGAGTTGCAGTTCAGACTTTCAGATTTCATCCTCAGTTTTGGTCCTGCTGTCTGGGTTACAGTCCATGGCTAGGATTCTCTCCTCACCAGATACTTCAGGGAAGAGGTGCAGATATGTTGCATATGATGCTCTCCCAGCTTCCCTGACTGCTCAGTCAGCTGGCTGTGTGGGGAAATAGCCAGCTGCAGTCAATCTCCTCATAAATTATTGTATTGGATTTAAAGACTTCTCAACATTTCCGGAGTGCTGACTCCTGGGCCAAGTGGAGTCAGTAACCCAGCACCAGAGTGCACCTGCTTCTATTTAGATGCTCCTCCATCACATATGTGCCGTACAGTCTTCCTTAGAGGCTCCTTTCTGTCTTTAACAGGAAGAAATGTCCAGCAAATTCTCAGACCTCTGCCTACTTCCTCATGCTCTCCTGTAAGTAAGAGACAGAGACTTGGTGCTGCAGAGCACAGCCATTGACCATAGCTTCAGACTGAACAAATGAAATGAATTGATTGTCATGAAGGTGATGTAATATTGTCTCTCTGCATAACAGATATATTAAAAAACTCTCCACTGTTGTTCTCCTGCATCTCCAGGATGGAGAAATGCACTGGCAAACACTTCAGAGCTTGTGCTTTGAGGGTGTCTGGGAGGCAGACAATCATTTCCAAGGGGGGAGTGCAGCTCATCGGCGATATGGCCCATTGCATTTCCACTGCTTAAATAGTTGTTGGAAACGCCAGTGGCTGAGCAGTATTGCCTGAGAGATGAAGATGCTTTGCCTGCCAGCTTCAAAGCCGTTTCCTTGATGTGGCCACTGACAATCTCAGTAACATGCTTATTAGTAAGAATTAAGAACTGAAGCTACTGCTTCTTTAGACAGGAGGAGGAGGAGGCTTCTGGAACATAATAAATAAATCAGAAGCACTTTGACATCTTCAAAGGGTTTTGTTTTAAATACAGGCTTTTCTCCTGGGGACCCTCTTAGCCCCAGTCTTTCTTCTTTGAGATAATTAATTCAAGCTGCTCTACATGTTTGATTTTGCCACAGTGAACAGAACTGGTCTGAGTGGCAGGGAATTCTTGCAAGATCCTATAACTCTTCTAGGTCAGCCTCCCACACAGCTCCCTGGAATCTTTTACATGAGACAGAACAGTGTTTCCCCAGCAATGTGTTTAGACCATTGATGCTGCAGGAGTTGGTCCACAGATTGCATTTGGCCCCGAATTCAAAAGGGTCCAACTAGATGACCCATACTTTGGCTATAATGAACTGGTAATCCCTCTCATATGACCTGTTATGCCAGATACTGACTGTATGGGCTCAGTAGACCTGCACACAGTTGAAAAGAAGTACCAACTACCTTCCTTTAGCATCATCAGAATATTCTGTTTTTTCCCATCAAAGTGGAGTGTTTCTTTCTGTTTTCCAGTCTGAGCTGTCATTGATCAGCTCAAGTTTGATTTTCCCCACTTCACAGACTGACTTTTTCATCCTTATGTAGTGGCAGTGACCAAAGCATTGTTTTTGTTTTCATTTTTATGAACGCTTTTTCCCCTAACTTATTTCTGAAATCCAGAGTTTTTTCCTGAAAGGAGGAGTTGGACTTTGCTATCACTTATACTTCATCTTTATGGCCTGTGGCTGATACTTTCCATATTCATGAAGTATGCTTCAAAATAGGGATGCATGTAGCTCCCTACATGCACCTGGGGTTTAGCAGAGAGAAAGAAGACTTTGTCCCTGACCCAAGAAGTCTTAAGTTTCTGTGAAATTTGACCTCTTAGTCAAATGACAGACTTGATAGATATGAATAGAGACCGATTCATTCATCGGGAAGGGAGGATAGGATGTTCACAGGGTGTAATTAAAAAGCTGATTGTTGTTGCAATGTTATTTCCTCTGTAGTCAAGTGGAGTTTGTTTGAGTATAGATTGCAAATTAATAATTCTTGTTATCCTTATGAATCTGAAAATATCCCAGATTGATGAACTTTGGTATACAGAGGAATAGCGTAAGTCTCGTTCTGGTTTAATACTTGCGTAACTGTCTTGTCTGTGGCACATTTCCTCTTTGTATAGCCATGTGAACCAGCCTTGCAGTTTTTATGCCAGTGTTCATTCCATCGTGTCCACCAGGCTTTGAATGCTTGACATCCATGTCATACTGCTCTGTTCACACTGTAGCTGAAGTGTGTGATAGCACTGACATTCAGGATCTTCTCCCTGCTGCAGGTTCTCAGGCTGCCTTCATTTGATTTTCAGGTGTCCACATCCATGCAGCAGTGGATATTCCTATTCCTCTCTCCTAACCTCTTATACACTAGCAATCCCCAGTTGTATATAGCTCCCTAGCTGTACTTTCTCTAGAACTGGGGTTCCTGGTTACAGATTTTATTTCTTTTGTAAATGCTAAACTGTTTCTCTCATCTTATCCTAGGATTGTGCTGATGGATGATGCTATGGATTGCCTGATGTCTTTTTCTGATTTCCTCTTTGCTTTCCAGATCCAGTTCTACTACTCAGGTAAATGCTGGGAAGCTGATGATTTCACCCACTAGTATAGCATTACAACTTTACAGCTTCCCAATCCATGGACTTTTTTGAAACTTGTAAGGATATGGGTTTTCACAGAAAATATATAAGTAACGGAATCTACTGATGACAGGCATTACTGATGCCAAGAGATAGGAGGTTTCATAAAAAGGTTCCAAATTCTTGTGAATAACAAGATACCTGTAACTGTTACGGCTTATGCACATATTTATTTTAGCCTTGAGACATAAATTTCCAGCTTTATCTAGAGTATGTTAGCACCTAACAATTAACTTTTACTAGGAAAGTTTTTTTTCCTTTCCTTAATACAGCATTTCTGCCTCTAAAGTGTTGGTCCCTGCTGGAGACAGGATAAGATGGTTAATGTTCGGACTCGATGATCTTGAAGGTCTTTTCCAACTTAAATGATTCTGTGATTCTAAGAAAAGCCCACCAGCTGCTGCCTTGAAAGGAAAAGATTCTGGACAAATGGATACAATTCATCCCCTAATACTCACCCAACTATGAGCTGGTTTCAGCTCAAAGTGTTTCTGAGCCTGGTATAGTTTCCATGAGTTTAAGAACCCCCAGTGGACTCCTCTCCCAAGAACTTCTCCAGCCTCCCCTTGAAGACACATAAACTTGTAACCTCCACAACACCTTTTGGCAAGGAGTTGCACAGGTCTGGCACCTGTCCCATGAAGAACCACCTCTCTTGTAATCCCCATCTACCTTCTTCATATTGTTGGTCATTTATCATATTCTACTCCTCTCCCCCAGTTTGAGTTTTAACTAGATGGGGTATTTCTTTTAAAATTCTTGACAGGAAGAGTACAAATCAAATCATATTAGTTTGTGTGTGCTTAAGTGGGCAAAAAGAGGGAAGCATTTCCTTTATCAAAGTTAGATGTGCTCTCAGGCACTGGGGACTACTGGGATGCCACTTACTCATCTCCCCGCAGTGAGCACTTTCTAAAGGCAACATAAGCTCGTGGATTTCTGTCCACTCGCACTTAAATAGCTCCCTCTGATGGACATAGCTCAGAATTGGCCTTGACCAGGCAAAAGGGGCTAGGTTTGGATACTGGGAGACACTGGCTAGAAGCTGTGGTGGAGCAAAGTCTGTGGTCAGAGAGCAGATTTGGGTGGCCTGGTGATCTGATCCAACCTGTCAGTTCCCATCTTTATAGCAGTTAAGAGTCAGCTGCTATCCCTAATACAAAAATCTCTTTTTCTCAGTACTTCTCTGTATATACTCTCCCTGTAACTCCCCTGTGCATACCGCAACATTATCCATGACAATTCATCAGAGAAAAAGAGTTCCAAATGGTGATTTTGGGTTGGGCAGAACCAGGCTTGTAATGCCTTTAGCCAGGGCCAGAAAATGTGTTTGGAAAGTTTTCTCTGATATAACAAATGTTTCCACAGAGCTGCAGAACCTCAGCACAGCCTCAGGGCCTGTTGACATCCTGCCTTTCCTCTCCACCAGCCTCACACACAGCATTACACTTCCATTCACTCGGGACTTAAATGCCACTGGAGTCCTCACAAGCCCGCCCTTGTGTACACACACTCAAATGTCCCATCCCTCTCCTGTTCACCCAGGCACAATGCACACACGCAGCCTGTCATACGCTCTCCCACCAACCCACACACATGCAAACCACTCCAAATGGAATCTAGATTTGTAAACTGCTGACCACATCCCTAAACAAACTTGTTTAAAATTAGACTCCTGCAGTAAACAGTGGGTAGTATGAGGAGCCTGGGGAGAGGCTTTCTGCCAACTCTAGCCCTGACCTGCCCTGGCCCTTCCTCTGGATCTCATGTTATATTTACTTTGGAGCAACACAGAGACAAGCTGGGATACAGCCTGGAGCCCTGACTAACTTGCTCCCTTTCCTCCTGTTGTCCTAATTTGTTCCTGACTTGGGTGAGTTCTTAATCAGTGGCAAGAGATGGAGAAGGAAAACTTTTCAGACTTTGCAAACTAGTTTTGTGTTCGACATTAACTTTCACACTCCACTGTTTTATCCTTGTGCTAGCTAGCCTCTGTTCCCTTGAGAAGAATCTTGTTCAACAGAGTGAGTGGCCTCTCATAATCATCCTGACAGGAAGAAGCCAGCAACTTATATGGAAATGGCTGTTTGTGCCTGCATAATATCTGATCTGAATATGCAGGATGCTGTAGTGTTATGCTTATTTCCTGCTGGTGCTGTGTATAACACAGAGCAGGGAATGACAGTTTAATCCCAGGTCTGGTAGGTCAGGAGGATGCTTTGCTGGTTATAGCCCTGAGTTTTAAGTCACTTTCTGTTTTTTCAGAATTCCTGGAAAGTGTGGCTGCCATTTATCAAGATCTGCTGGCTGGTAAGAATCCAAATACTGTGATTGTGCCAACGTCAACCTCTGGGCAACATCGGCAGCGCCAACCCCCAAATGACTGCAGCCCACTGGATGGGGTGGAGGCATCTCTCTTCTATCAGTGCCTAGAATCCTTGTGTGACAGATCAAAATACAGGTACGAACGGAATCCAAAACACAGATTTGAAGTCTGTGTCTTTGGAGACCCTTTGTAAGGTTGGAGCTGTGAAGAAATACAGGACTTTGAACAAGCTGTAGCTCCCAAATAGATCTCATGGGAGAAGTATGAAGGGAGAGATCATAGCAGAACTGCTTTAACCAAAGGAGAGAAACAATTTCATGGACCTAAGAAACATGGGGTTTGAGCTGATTTTTGAAGTAATGAATTGATTAGGGTCTCTGCTTTCCTTCTCACTTCTTCATTGGCACTTTCATCAAGGAGAGGTCTATCTACCATCATGAGTTAACTAGAGGAGATAAACAAGTGCAGTTGTGTTCTGGGATGTTGAAGCATAGGAAAGGCCCACTGGGGTGGATGGAGTTTGAAGCCTTAGTACCTAGACAAGATCACACTGCTAGCCTGTACCCAAGCCTGTGTAGGAGCTGGTCTCCAGTTACAGATCCCAGGCACGAGACTAGCCTTAGTTCAGCAGGGGATGGAGCAATACCAGACCTTACTGTATAGCTTTGACAGACACTTTCTTCATAGTTTCTTGAAGGTAGCGAGCACATGGCCTGCTAGAAGGTCATGGGCTAGATCCACAAAAAGACAGGACACAAGTTCCGCCTGATTCCTGCTTTAGGTGCCTCAATCCAAATTTGTGATCTACAAAATGACTGCTGAACTGCTGTCCATTACTATAGATATCTAAGCATGGAGATGCCAGGTTGTTTTGTTCTTTTAAATAACAAAAGCTCTACATTCCCTGTATGTCCTGAGAGCTTCAGATGGGAAGGATACTGTGAGTCCATCTGGTAGGTCCAGCTCTGCACAGCACTGTGGGGGGAGCCATTCCCAGGCCTTTCATCCAGTAGCTCAATACTCAGGCAGGCTTTGGTAACCACCTTTGCCTGAGGGATCACCAGCCCACAGGCACATCTCCCAGGGGTGCCACTACAGCAAGGACTGTTCAACACTTCCTCTTTATGAGGCAGTTTTATTTTGCATGAAATCCTTTAAGGAATATTAGGCAAGAGCAAGAATCACTATGATGATACTGCTTAGAAGTCAGGGCCAGGGGTTAAGGTGAGTGTAGAAGGGGACCTGTCAATTTAGTCACCACCTAAATACTGTTTTCTGACATATTTAGGCTATCACTGGAGAGGTTTTCCTGCCCCTTGGATGACTGATAAAAGGGTGATAATAACCTAACAATCCTCATGAAAATTTATTGTCTTCTAAAAGAAAGGATTTCCCAGTTGATTTTTGAAAGAATATGCTAAGAGTTGGGATGTGTATGCCTCTGAGTGAATCTAGGCTTTTCTCCCTCTCCTTGGAATGGAGACAGGGATGTACCCCAGCTCAAACATCTTGCTTAGCTAAATAAGCAAGCTGGTGGCTATTTAAACTGAGTCAGGGCAACTTGACAGTATTAGAACAGGTAAAAGGGTTTATTTCTACAGTTTGAGCTGGGCCTTGGATGATAATTTAAAAGACAAGGTGACCTCTTTGTCTCTTTTCCTAGCTGTCCACCTTCTGCTCTTGTGAAGGAAATGTTGAGTAGTGCACAGAGGCTGACCTTCTATGGATTCCTTATGGCACTTGCAAAGGATCAGGGGATCAACAGAGCCTTAGGTAAGACTCCTATGAGTGATACAGCTCTAGATTTTCAGTCGTTCTGCATTTCTGTGGAATTTCCTCTGTAATTATGCCCCAGATTTTACACTGCCAGGAAGAGAGTGACGGAAAGTTTTTCATCTTTTTGTTGATCGATTAAACTTAAAAACATAACACTGCACCTTACTGTCTGCTTGAAGCTGTGGAGCTTCTTCAAGGATAAAATTAGATATGAAATGCTGCCCTAAGACAGCAATGTGTTACCTCTTCAATAGCTGATCATTTTAGCAGAACTGTGCCTTTAACATGTTTGGCTGTAAAGGTTGGGCAGGGGTCGTCAGGAGACAAGTAACGTGGCTGACTGCTGTCGACAGTACTGAATTGAAGTCCCATCCTATGTTTTAGCCCTTCATTCTCCCACAGATTTTAAGTGACTGCTCTTGTCTGCAAGAAAAGGAGGCACACCTAATGGGAAAACCTCTGCTGCCTCCTTGGCTCAAAGACTCAAAGCCCGGTCTTTCCCAGCTCTCCCCCATCTTCCCTTAAGGCAATGTGAACTCACTAGTATATTAATCTGTGGCCTGCTGAAAATCTGGTGGTATCATAAAACACAAAACTGCTACAAAATTCTGTACTGGACTGCTGTGGGAACCAGGGGATTACCAAGCAGCATCTCACTGCTCGTTTCCATGTTGTGCTGGTCAATATTGTTCTAGAGCAAGGAAGCAAAGTGTTGCATTGACAAAGGACAGTATGTAATCCATACATAGTTCAGACTCACAACTCCATATTGTCCCCATATGTCTTGCTTGTGCTCTTCTTCCTCTTGCAAAGGGGAACAGAAGTGGCTTTTTGTGTTTGAGAAGGCTGTATCCAAGAGGTATGTTTAAATGTGTGGAGGCCCAAACACTTATCTTCACTCATCTCCACTCAGCAAACCATCTGGCCAGTAAGGGTAGGCTTTCTCTGTCTTTGGGTAGGTATCCTCTCCTCTGCTTCTAGGCTTGAGTATCTGCGAGTCCCTATATTACAAAGACAAACCTCAGTGAAAAGGTGTACCTTGCCTGAGGGCTTGTTCTTTTGCATAGATGCGTCATAGTAGAGTAAAAGTGTCCCCTCCCTGGCTAAGCCCCTCCTTACAGCAAACCATTTAAGCTGCTAATGCTCCTCTGGGGCAGGGCTGCTTACCCAGCAACATGGAGATTATATATCAAAGGTGCATGAAAACGGCCCTGCAATCCCCTCTGCAAACAGGCTTAGGAAGCAGCGTATTCACTGGGGAAGGTGATGCCTGGATTGCAGCAAGCAAAATCTTTTTTTCCTTTGCCCTACGAAATCCACTTCTAGTAGAGTGCAAAGAAAACAGATGAGCACAAAAAAAAATTCCTGACCACTGCTTCCATTGTGCCATCTACACAGTGTGTGGGTTTTCCTTTCCATTAATGTGGGCCCGTCCCCTGGCCCTCTGCCAGCATCCTGCCGAGGCCTCTCACAGAGGAGGGGCAGCAAACACAAGTCTGACAGGTGCTAGCGTCTTGGCAAGGAAAGGAGGATTCTTTGCCTGGTGTCTTTTAGTCTCTCCCGAAGGGTGATTTCAATAGTCTTTGGTCTGTAGGGGATCACAAGCTCCCCAAAGCCCTTCATGAGGGCAGTTTCAGGCAAAGGAGCTTTTGGTCAGGATGCCTGTCTTCTTTCTGGTGTCACAAAGCCAGTAGCCCCCCTTGAGGAACAGGGGTAGGAATTAGAGCAGCTCATTCAGGCTGGGGCAGCGCCGATGAGTTTGTCAGGCAGACTGGAATCCGCAGCCTAACTCCAATGTCAGTGTTGATTCATGAATCCTTTAAGTGTTATTTACTGACTCTCCCAAGTAATTCTTGTGCCCTAGAGACCTCACTGTGCATTCTGCAAATGCAGAAACAAGTTAAGCTTTAGCTGTTTATTCTTTTAATTGAGTTCATGAAAGGGAGCAGTCTGGGGCACTCCACTGGACCTTCTGACACTCTGTGTTGCAGTGCCAGGCTTTCCTGTTCATTTGCAGGAGGGGAAGGCCAGAACCAGAAGAAGTGGGGGAGTCGCTTCTAGTCTAAACTGGTTCTAATTTTTAGACACTCATTGCTACATTTTTGGTGACTGCTGCCAGCTTGCCTATGTGAGGGAGGTGGTGGCTCTCCAGGCCCTCCTTCAAGAGCAAGGTGCTGGGGCCATAAACCAGATCTGTGTCCCCACGGGGAGTACAAAGCACTGAGTGTAGCACCCTGGTCTCCTGAAAAGCAAGAGCATTCCTCACTGCACTGTTGGTACAGATTACCAAGTGGATTTTTTTTGTCCTGGCGTGCAGTGGCACTATCCAGGCTGTGGTAGGCAATTCCTGTCATCTCTGTGCTGACTGATCACACCCTCCCACAACCCTTGTACAAGGTGAAGTTTTTTACAGAATTAGGAAGGAGGGCTTTCCTAAGAGCCCCACCTTCCTTTCTGGGCTCTTCCTGAGGTGCCAGTGTCCTTTCAGAGACAATGGCAAGAATGATCAACCAGCTGTTCCAGTCTGAACTACACCATGTCCTTCATCCTGAAAAGGAACATGCTGCCTTATGCTGAGAGAGGGTACCCAATTACTGGCCCAGCCTTTCACGTTCTCACCCAGACAGCAAGCAACACTAGAGCACAGTCCATCCATGTTTCTGTGGACTTAATGTGCACCAGAGTCAGGCCTGCCTTTCCTGAATTGCAAGGAAAGCAATAGTGTTATATCTGTGGAGTATTTTGATCCCCGAGCTCACGGCACCACAAGAAAGGCAGGTGGCACAGAAGTATTTATCTCCCTGGGTGGTACAGCACCTGCTTCAGGCTGTGGCACAGACAGCAACGTATCTATTGCTCTGATAGGATCTGGGACTGTTGACTATATAGGGCAGAGGCTCGAAGTTGACAAGGCTGTCATCTCCCTGACAGTCAGTACTCAGTAGTTTTGTGTAGTGAATGGAAACTGCCAATCCTTAGAGCTCTTCAAGTTCTTTGAAAAGTGAGACCATTGAGAGTGCCTCCCGTTTTGTCTGAGCTCAGCTACAGTCTATGTGAAGGACACATAATATGGATCATCATTCTTTATCTCACCATGATCCTCAACATTCAGCGTCCATTTCTCTAATAGGTATAAGGAAGAGTCTTCTCTGTCTTGCAAGGCAGATTTTAGATACTGCTACGGAGTGAGCGCTTTTCTTTAAGAATGAATAGCTAACTCTGCTCTGATACTTTCCTTTTTTTTTTTTTTTTTTTTTTTCCAGGGGCTTTGCCAGATAAAGGAGACTTGTTTCTGGACCCCACCATGGATCAGGAACTTGAGAAATTGTAAGTGGAGTTGCCTAAAGTAGGAGGTAAAGCAACAGATTAATGGTAGCATGCTAAGGAAGACTTTAGTAAAGTACTGTCCCTATTCCTTTGCTCTACTATAAAACAATAGAGGAGCTAACAGTGCACCCTGAGCAGAGAGGGCCTCTTTCTTTGGGGTGCCTTGGTGCAGCTAACAAAATCCTTAGAAAAGGCTGTAGAAATAGAGGGGAAAAGTGTGACTCAAAGAGGGGTCTAGAGGAAGCAGGAGCCTCTAATGAACAGGGAAATTGCATTTGGATGGTGAAAACTAGGAGTGTTGGAGGACACAGGCTCACCCCAGAAGAAAGGTCTGTTTAAACAGGAAGAAAGATTCACACAGTGAGTCTGGTAGGTACTAGCGCAAGGTGTTCCCCCTCTGTGCCATCAACACCTTTCCATCCCTGTGCTAGCTGTGAGTTAAGTCCTCCTCCCAGGTTCACTCCAAAACTGCTACCCTAAAGGTTGGAGATGACAAGTTAGGCTGCCTAGCATTTGTCTTTTCTCTTTCAGGATAGCTCAGGTTTCAGGGCTTTCCGTCTCCAGTCCTACCAGCTCCAGTGGGGACACAGCTAATTTGCCTGTCCGTAACTCACCCAGGATTAATTCTCCCTGGAAACCTCTACACCATCGGCGAAAAATGGATGCTGAGAGTGAAGGCTCCAATGAAGAGACAGACTCCTCTGAAAATTGAAGGTTGTGAGGGTGGGCACGGTTCCCATCTTGGGTTTCTCCAGAATCCACTGCAGAAACAGCACCTCCTCCCACAGCATCTGCTCTGATGGTGGGTTCTGTCCACATCACCAGCGTGTGTGTGGCTGTGCCAGTCCCTGTTGCCAGGTCCACCCATCTTTTCCCGGGAAGAACTCTAACTCTGCCTTTTTCCTAGCTCCAGATTCGTGCAGGAATAGCTCCTCTGCAGAAGCTATTTCCAGCTGCAGAGTTATGCTACCCTCTGCTGGCAAGCAAAGCAAACCAGCAGATGCTAGCTCTGCCTCCACTTGGAAATAGCTGTGTATTCTCACTGGGGCTCTCCCTCCCTGTTCAGCAGGTGCTGGAGCAGTGGGAGTGCAAGTGCAGGCTGCTTGCCAGTGTTTTGTTGTGTAGCTGTGTTCAGACTTGGCCTAAGACAATAGAGTGGTTAAATCGCCAGCAGCACCTCTGCACTCGTGCTCCATTATAATTATTCCCAGTAAAGCTGCACCTGTGTATGATCAAAGGTGGAGAAATTCCTGAAGTTCCTAGAAAAGAAAGAAGGGCTTAGGTATTGCCATGCCACCTGTCTTTGCTTCCTCCTCCATGTGTCCAAGACTTGCCAAAGCAAATATAGCAAATAAGCTAGGTTGCAGTAAAATACTGTATGGTGCTATCTGGCTCCTCTGCTGTACTGAGTTCTGTTCTGAACAGCGTATTAAGGTCATTTGAAAAAGTGAGCTTTAGGGGGTTGGGGGAGTGGGAGAAAGAGGGAAGAAGTCTTTGAATCCCTTGGCCACAGGTAGTGTGGCTTGCAAACGTATAGAGCATCTGCTGGGTTTGGGTGGGCAGAAGCAGTAGGGCAGAAGTAAGCAGCTATCAAACAAGTCCTGGGTATTTTTTGTAAATATTGGCATTGTTGTAGCATCATGGTGTAGCCCTTACAACTACAAAAAGAAACAGCGTCTCATTGTGTTAATGGTAACTAACTCAGCAGTTGGGCCTCCCCAGCCCTGAACGCTTTGTGTGGCCCAGCTCCTGTGCCTCAGCTTGCATAGACTAGTTATTTCCTGGGGAACTTTAGTTTCTCTTGCTTCTTCAGGAGTGCCTTTGCTCCTCCTGTTCATAAAATGCTGTTGTGTGGGCTACCAAGAGCTGGTAACCCAAAGCTTATAGCAGCCCTAAGCTGAGTAGGTTCAACACATGCTGGAGCTATTTTAAGACTAATCCCCTAACTACTGCTGAGTCTGTACCACAGCCCCACCTGTGGAGGTAGTGGGAGGTGTTATTTATTTATTTTAAGTTATTTATTAACGTGCTCGCTAACCGTGCTTTCTCTCCCAACCATCAGCAGGCAACTGTGACAGCCCGGCAATAAAGCACGCTGTGTAAAGCCACTGCTTCGTCTGGGGTCTTTTGAGCTGCCCTGGCCCTTCCTCAGGGCGCTGCCGGGGGTAAGGCCCAGGGTGGGGTGGGGAGCAGAGCGGTACCGGCCAGACCGGAGCAGCGCAGGGCCCTGGTGGTGGTACTCGCAGGCCCCCGCCAGACCCTCACCTCAGCCAGGGTCCCAGGCCGAACTTGCCGCCGCCTCAGCACCCACCACGCAAGCATGCCACCGTCCGTTCCGTTCCCTCCAAACCCTGGCTCCGAGTACTCTGCAACCGCACCGGGGTCAAAGCCAGAGGAAAGCCCGACCCTTACCCCCCGCTCCCCCCGCCCCCCTGGCGTGGTGAAACACCTGCCCATGGTGGCAGAGGAACCTTTCCCTTTCCGCCCCTAGCCCTGCAGGTACCACAGGCCCTCCAAGTGGAGAGAAGAGGTGAAGCTCCTGGAAGCCCATTACCAGCCCCAGCCTCTCTTTTTGCTAGGACTGCATAACTAGCCCTCCCCACCCCCACCCCCCTTTTTCTTAATACTACCCAGCCCTCAAGACCATAGTGCAAGGAAGATAAAAACATGCTGCTCTTAAAAACAGAGTCAGGAGCAGAGAGCCAAGTTGAACAGGACTAAAATGACAGTCCTCACTCACTGCTGCACTGCAGAAGTTCACCTCAGGGTGGAGTCAGAGGCTCAGGACTCCGACCTCAGTCCAAAGCTGGACAACAAAATAACAAGGGATCCAGTAAGTATCTTTACAGTACTTCTTTACCTGGGCCATTGTTGCTGATGATGTAATTAGAAGCTAAAAAAATAATCTTTGCTTTGTTTGATTTTTCACTCCTGCATCAATATATGCTGGTTTACAAGACAGTAAAAAGGATTACCCATGGTAAATGTCAGACCCTGCAAATACAGAGGACTCCACAGCACCATGGATAGGGAGCACTGAGCAGAACAAAAAAACCAGTCAAGTCCACAGGAACCAGGTAACGTGATGTTCAGAAAAACAGCATTCCCCTTTCCTCTGTCACTTGGTGAGCTAAGGTATGGGCCAAGAAGGACAGGAGCACTGATGAGGGGAGCCCAGGAGTTCCTGTCGTATCTTTTACAGCAGTGAGGTTAACCCTGTAAGAAGGCCTGTCTCCACTGGCTAGTAGATAGCAGTGGGTATGAGGGCACATTGAATTTTAATAGAGTGGAATCCAGAGATATTTGGAAAGCATCCTGGGCACAGCCATGTCCTGACCCCCTCTGCTTACCTTCTCCCCTCCCCACCCACCCCAGACAAACTAAGACAATCCTGCAGAGTTTGCATCAGTGAAGGTGGCATCAGTGCCTCTTGCTGGCTTCCCTTTGAGTTGCAGTCCCTGGGTCATCAATATGAGCCATAACGATCCTGGGGAGGAAACACACCAAGACACCGTGCTACAACACTTCAGGTAAACTCCAGAGACAGATAAAGTCTTGGGGTGTTTGGGGTTGGAATGCAGTCTGAGGTTACCTAGACAGGACACCATGGAAAGGCAGGAAGTAAAATGGCCTTAACTTTTTAAGTTCTGCCTGGGATTTGTGGGAAAAGGCATACCCGACATAACAAGGTGTCCTGTCCAGCAGGAGAGTAAGGTTGGCCAAGCAGAGTTCACTTGCCACCTGAAATTGCTCAGCTATTGTAATGTAGTCATCAGCTACAAAAGACAGGTCTCTATCTGGGACTTCCCACATAATTTGAGAAGACAATGATAATTCCAGCAGAAGCCAGGACGTGGTGAAAGTCCCCGAGCATGACAATAGCCTGTCTGAAGGTGCCATAGCGTAACCTCACCTGGAGCGAATTCATCACCCCATTGGCTAGGACAGCCATCTTGCCAGCAACTGATTTCACTCCTTGCTTGAACTGTGCAATGTCAGCTGCAGGCAGGACATTTCCAATTGACACACCACCTACGAGAACCAGCAGGAGTTAGCCTGGAGTCCCCCAGCTCCAGAGAGCACCCTGATCCCCTCCAGCCTAGGTCCTCCAAAGCTGCCCCCTGCCTCAGCCCACTGAGTACTAACAAACCTGAGTGCACATTCTCAGCCTCTCCAAACAGGTCTGCAGAGCTGATGGCACTGCTGCCTGAGAGCTGCTGCAGTCGGGATCTGGCTTCATACTGCAGCAGAAAACAAAACAAACCAAAAAGGTTATAAAGGAAGGGAACAAAGTAGGACCTGAGCAAACAGAAGGAGATGAAGCCAGAGCTATCCCAGCTTAAGCACTGCAGAATGCATCTACCTCAGCGTCTGCCTCCCGCCCGAAGAACATATCTGAAGAGATAGCTTTAGCCCCTGCAAACTTCTGCCGAGCTTCGTTGGATTCCACGATAGATGTCCTGTTCTCTGTCTCCCGCCTACTGGTGGGTCTGAGGAAAACAGAGAGGAGACATCTCAGCTTAAGCTCACCAACACAGCAAAGAAACAGACTTCTCTCTCAGACTCCATGTGATCAAAAGAAAGCAACAAATCCTCAAGTGCTAGCTACCATCAGGGTTCTCCTCTCCCCACCTCAGGACAGCCAGCACTCAATGACCATAAAGGCTGTATCAAGCTTAGGGACATGACACGCAAAGAAGTGCCCAAGCCTTTCACACAAGGCCTTTTTTCTTGGCCTTGTCCATGCAAGTTATCTTCTGCAGCACAAGGCTCCTGTTGCAACACAGCAGCATCGCTCCCCACTTTTCCTAGACCTATCCCTTTGTCCCCCACACAAGGTACATACAGTAGCAGTGGCAGGCATCTTACCTCTCTGAAACTGGTCGAATACTGGAAATGGTCACCTCAGGTTCCTCCTCTTTGTCCATACCCCACGAAGAGTCCGTTTCCCATCGCGAGCCAAATGCATCTTCGAATGAGAAGGGATTATATTTGTACCTAGGTACCAAAAATAGGTAATTTAGGCCAGCCATTAAATTCAGGAATAAGCCAAAGACTACACTGAAACTAAGTCTTACTTGGGCGGTCCAGATGTGAAGCCTCCAGCATCTTCAAACAAGTCCAACTGGGAACGGGAAGATTTTGCAGCCAACGGCGTCTCTTGCTCAATTACTTGCATCTCAGACATCACCGAGTGTGAAACGGAACTAGCACAACAAACAGGCACTCAGGGCCGATGGGTCTGACAGCATCCAGCCCCTATATCCAGTCTGCCTCAAAACTGAATCTGGCCTTCACAGGCAGGGCAGGTGCCACAAGTCTCAAGGGAAAGTTGTGGGACACCAGCCGCCTTTCACCACTTATCCTGACTCCCTCAGAAGTCTTGAGCTACTTTCTTAAGGGAAGTATTCTGCAGTGGGACATCTGTCAAGCAACAGGGCTCTAGGGCTAGACACTGACAGGCCACACGCATCTTTGAAAAAGCTCGAATGAGAACTAGAACCTCTGAACAGTGCCCATTCTTTCTGGGACCTGCAGCATATTTAGACATAATCCAGCATATGAGCACTTTAAATCAGGTCCTTATCTGTTACAAGAGCAGCAAGCTACTGCCTTCAGGAAACTTTTCCAGAGCACAGTGCTTCCAAGGCAACTGTCTGTCCTATGCTATCCACAGACAAGTACCTTCTGGACACCAAGCCCATGCCCAGCCTCTCTGCTTGTTCACGCTTCTTCCCTTCAAGGTTCTGAAGTCTCTTCTCTTCCTTCTTCCGATCGAGCTGCAGTTCCTGATAAGCCAGTCGCATTGAGGTCACTCTAAAGGAAAGAGCTATGGTGGGTACCAGCTCATTACCCTCCCCCCAGCCCATGCTGTGGAGGGGCAAGGGGGAGAGTAACCCTGACAACCCATTAAAGACCCATTTCCACAACAGCTCTGCCAAAAATCCTTGCACAGAAGCTACTGCTTGTCTTCCCATCTTGCCTCCACTGGGATTCAACTCTTTTTTGGATAACCATGTTTTCCTTACTGTAAGCATTGCCCCTCTCAGACAGAATACCCCATCCAGTTCATCCTTTGCCTTTTTCAGTCCTGTCCAAAGGCCAGCAGGAACACAAAATACTTCCATATCTGCTCCTTAAACTCTTCCAGGGATGGTAATTTGAATAAAATACAGCACTATAACTTGTGCCCTGCTGTAAGGACCATATTGGCTTATAGTTACTGCTCATTCTATTATGCAGCATGTTCTACGCTCACATTAGGTGGTCCTACGGCGAACAGCATTAACCTCGTATTACTTCTGCCTTACGTATGCAAGGTATTCAACCCAAACAGGACACTTACATGGACTCCTCGGCTTGCTTCCTGGACTCGGCTGCCTGCTGCTCCCTCAGCTGCTCTGCCACCTGGGCTTGCCGCTCAATCTCACTGAAGCTCTGGCTGCTCACTTTCTGGGCTCCAAGACCTTTTTTTGCACCCAACTTGAAAAACAAAACCAAAAAAATGCAATTTCTTCATCCTAGATTGTTTACCATAGAAGAAAACCAGAATCCTGCTTCTTGCTGCACCGATCAGGCCAGCAGACTACTCGGTCTCCCTGGGTAGTCACAACTACAGACCCAATAGCGTTTCCAACTCTTGGGTGTTCTTCCGTACTCTGTTAACACATCCATGGCCAGTGCTAAAAGATCAGCCACATACACTTCAGACCATAATGAGTAATGATCCAAAACCTAATTGGTTTTGTCCATTAATATACAAGTTATCTTTCAAAATAAGCAGTGATATAATCAAAGGTCTCCCTTTCCCAAGTGGATCTCTCAGTACACAGCTTAGTTAAGGGCATAAAGCAAGGGCTAGGGAAAGCACAGCAGTAATATGAGACATGCTCTACCTCCTCTCCATAAAACAGGAGCTCAGACATACCCCTTTCTTGGCAGCTCCTGGCTTCTTCTTTCCAATGAGTGAGGATTTAAGTTCTGCAAGAGGACGGAAGCAGCAAATAAGCAGAAGTAAATTAATTTAAGAAGCATAATTAGTCAGCAACCCACACAAACATCCACCACAGTCCAGCTGCTATAGAGTCCAGGACACACCATGCAGCTTCACATCAGAAGCCTGGGTGACTTAACCCAGCCGTGAAAGATGCACTTATAAGCTCCACAGTTGCAGGCTGGTGGCCTAGGGAAGCATGTCCGTTGCTGGAGAAGCTTGTAAGTGAACTAAGACCTTTGAATAGCTTCTCCCAAGTGTCATGCAGTTGGTGACCCTATCCAGTAGGGATCAGGGTAGATAGAGAAAGACTAGATTTATTCCATACATAAATCCAAGAAAATACAGCTTCAGAGCCATATGAAGGTCAGTGCCTCACCAACACCTTAGGGACAAAGAAGCAAGAACCCTGAAGTCATGTTTACATGAACAGACAACCAACAACAAAATGGACCTGAAGTGCAGCGAGCTGTAAGAGCAACAGGTTCCCCAACACCTTGCACCAGGAACCTGCCACTCTGAGGGCATGAAGCATGCCACACTTGTAAAACCAGCCAAGGTCCAGCCAAGCCGCAGATGCCTGGGGAGAAGCATAAGAACAAAGCAAACAGAGAGGGACTGCCCAGGACATTTTCTCAGCTTCCAACATGTAGCTCCAAAATCTTTTATCACCCTTGTTGGGCTTTTCTTCCACAGAAGTGTCTCCTTACTTTCTACACCCACATGACTTTTGTCAACCCATACTTTAGATCATTCTCGACAGCGTTTCCTGTAACTTTTCTAGTCTTAGCATACGTTTTTGAAATAGGGGGGGTTACAAAACACTCACACTACCCAAGACTTTTTCAGCTTGCTGTTCCTAACACTTGATTTGGGGTTGTTTGGGGTTCTTTTATTACTGTCAGGAAACATTTAACAGAAATGTCAATAAGATCCCTTTCCAGATATGGAATAGCTGGTTTAGATCCCAATACGATACATGTAAGCTTTGGCTCATTCTCTCCCTCCAAGCACAGGAAGCTAAAGTTAGAGTTGAAGGCAGAGTCACAGAAGGGGCAGGCAGAGTTGTCACAAGCAGCCAGTGCAGGCCAGCTGTTAGCCAGTTACCTCTGGCAGGAGCAGGCCCTTGTGTTGATAGATACATAGACATGTCTGAGGAAGAGACACAAAACAGGGAATAGACGCTTGAGGACACAGGCTTTCCACCCAGGATGAACCCACTGTAGACTAGTGTGCTAGTTTTAGCTGGGACAGAGTTAATTTTTCTTCACAGTAGCTGGTATGGGGCTGTGTTTTAGATCTGTGCTGGAAACAGTGTTGACAACACAGGGATGTTTTAGTTACTGCTGAGCAGCACTTACACAGAGCCAAGGCCTTTTCTGCTTCTCACCCCACCCCACCAGCGAGCCGGCTGGGGGGGGGGGGGGGGGGGGGGAGCACAAGAAGTTGGGAGGGGACACAGCTGGGACAGCTGACCCCAACTGACAGAAGGGATATTCCAGACCATACAATGTCATGCTCAGCATATAAAGCTGGGGGAAGAAGGAAGAGGGGGACGTTCGGAGTGATGGCATTTGTCTTCCCAATTAACCATTACGTGTGATGGAGCCCTGCTTTCCTGGAGATGGCTGAACACCTGCCTGCCGACGGAAAGTACTGAATGAATCCCTCGTTTTGCTTTGCTTGCATGCACAGCTTTTGCTTTACCTATTAAACTGTCTTTATCTCAGCCCGCAGGTTTTCTTACTTTTACTCTTCTGATTCTCTCCCTCATCCCACCAAGGGGCAGTGAGTGAGCAGCTCTGTGGAGCTTAGTTGCCAGCTGGGGTGAAACCACAATAGCTAGGAGCACGCTCTCAACAAGGAAAGAAGCTCCAGCTAGATGCTCTCTGTGCAGCCAGGACAGTAATGGCAGGGGAGAATCGGGATACAAATCCCTATTACTCTGGAAGCTAAAAATTCATTTGACTCCAAAGCTTTGGGGGAAAAAAAACCCCAAAACAAAACCAAAAAACAAAGAATACGTGGCCTTGATTAGCCAAGTTATTTATATGCAAATGCCAAGTTTTGTCCAAAGCTCAAAACATGAAAACAAGCTTTTGGGAAGGTGACAGCTTTGAACTCAATCGTCCAAAGGAAGAGAAAACCTCCAGTAAACTGTGGCTTGGTTTTGGGGTTAAGGGAGATCCTCAGTACTGGCTCCACAGGAAGATAAGCTCCTTTAGATGTTGTAGAAATTGGGTCATCAGTTCCAGCTCCACTGAGCTTACTACTGAACAGTAGGTATAAGAGCAAGACTGATCTGACAGATAACAAAGAGTCTTACTTACCTAGAGGAGCTTTAGGAGATGTGCTCAATAAGTCAATAGAGGGGCCCTGGCTAGAATCTGTGGGCACAAAAACAGAAGAGAACATTCAGCAGAGATTCTCAACCCCTTTCTTTTCAGTATGCACACAGTTCCACTACATCTCTTTTACCTCCTCTGCCCCCACCCCAAACAAGTGAAGTTACAGTTTGAAACGTGCAGTTTTCCAAGCATGACAACTTCATGTCTCCACAGAGCAAGTTACTCCCTCTGCAGTGTTCTTAACACACTAAAAGAAAGCAAACACTGCAGGAGAATACAAAAAGCTGTTTGTCTGCCTTCAGTTTTGTGTGCATTTGAGAAAAAGCAGAGAACTAATCCCAAACAGAGCAGTGTTTTTAGAAGTCTCCACTAATTCAAGTAAACATCATAGAGCGCACAGAGCTTCCACTCCTTCAAGCCCGAACCAAAGGAAAAACTCAGCTCTTCCAACTGTGGTACAGAAGTGTATGCTCCTGGAAAGGAAGTCAGGTTCTTGGGAAAATTATTCAGCAGGGAACTCACTCGACATATCACTGCCTTCTGATGACTTTGCTGCTTTTTCCATCTCCGGGGAAGATTGTGCAGGATTCTGGCTGGCATCTGCTACATCCCAGGTACTGGAAGACTGCAAGGAGATGCTCATTCCAGTCATTTGCAGAAGATGAATGAACCCAACAATCCTGAACTTACTTCAGGTTTAGTGACCTGTATTCAGTTTTAGGCCAAAGAAAACGTGTTCCAACCTCCAGACTATGCCTTCACTGAAGATAAGGCAACATATGGACAAGTCCACATTCCCTTAGCAGGGACAAAAATTAAAGAAAAAAACCCCAGAAGCTAAGCTGAATGGAAGGCCAGGAGAAATGACAGCATCACTGTTGGCTACTGTACGGACTTCCCAGGTAAAGAGATGAGCTCAAATCTGGGAGAAAGAGTGTGAATGAGTTTCCCTGGAAAAAATAATCTCAGCTTCCACCGTCTTTATTCCCATACAGCCAATTCTCATGTTACTCTATTCACTTGAGAAAGTCTGCCTAGCATTGTGCAAACAGTTGCTCAAATTCACTTTACGAGGGTCTATGTACTGAAAAGCTGACTAAACCAGAAGTTCAAAGTAATAGCCAGCCCTTGCTTTAGCTGTACAAAGAGACTTGTACATTAACACAGCACACAAAGCATTTTCCAGGGAGTTGCTGGCAGCTCTGAGTACTCCTTGAAGATAAAGATGGTCTAGAAAACAAAGGACATGGATGTTACAGACTCCACAAGGGATTGTTTAGATCTGTGACTATGTCCCAGGCTGATGATGGAATCTTAGTTCTTGCATGTTAGTGCTGAACGAGTATACAACTTAAAAGAGTCCTTCCAAACTAAGTGGGACTGCTCTTAGCTGAACAGCTGGCTATTTGAGAGCTGTTAAAGCCATCTGGTTTAGACAGTTCTTCTCACCTGTGTGTGCTCCATGAAGAAATCAGCATCACTCTTGTCAGGGGAGTGCCCAGGGGCTCCACTCAGTCCATCTATAAGCAGCTAAAGAGAGGAGAGGGGAAAAACCAAGATATCCTACAAGACTCAGCATGCAGCACTACACATCTTAACAGTACGGAGCTGCTCGGACTTACATCAGTGCCATACTTGGCCATGGCAGCACTTGCCAGCTGCCGGATCTTCTCCCTGTACATCTGGGCAGCTCGACTATTATACTTAGCATTGGCATCTGTGGTAGTGCAGCCATGCTGGCGGAAGAAAGCAGTCTGAAAAGAGAAGAACATTCTGTCTCCCAACTGCTACATCAGACTCAAGCGAGCATTAGACATAACTCAAACTCAACAGAAAAAGGAAGCTTCCCAGAGACAGGGGATGATATACTGAGCACACAGCATGAACCAACCATTAACTGATCAGCTTTGCCCAAGAAGTCTCCCTGCAGGCCCCAGAGGGCTAAGAAAACCATCCCTGTCCTCCACAGGAGGATGCTTCTGAGTCACAATGCTGAGCATGAGCTTTCAAACTGATCAGCGTTCCCAATTCCTTTCCTTTAAGAGGACTATGTCTGTCATTTAAATGAGATGTAAGGACAAATATGGACCTCAGAAAGCAATGCATTCAAAGGTCACAATCTGACTTCCAAGCACACCTGACAAACACCTCCCCATATTACACGTTTCCAAAAAAGATGGAGTAGTTGGTACCCAAAAAGCCACACAGAGGAAAGTGACAAAAAAACAGAGAATGTGGATTAGCAAGGGGGAAAGCAAGCAAAATGCCTACAGAGGCTCCTCACCGCGTTGGCATTGCTGCCCACTTGCATACACCTCAGCTGGAACCAGTTCCAGTTAGAATCCAACTCTGTGGACCTGTGTGAGAACAAATTATTTCTATTAATAATGTGCAGGCATGCCAAATGCAATAGCAAGCTCTGAGCTAGAATGGTCAGACATCCCACTACTATTCCAAAGCATAGGGGGCAAAAGGGGAAAGAAGATCTTGGTAACTTTTTTGTTCCCGTAAGAAATTAATTTGAACTTTTAAAGTGAGGAAAAAAAAACCATCTTCAGCTTCACTCCAAATAACAGTGTCCAAACTTAGAGGACCTCTCACTCATGTTCCTTAAGAGGGCGGAGCTTGAGCTAGGAAAGCCCAGCCAACAACTTTCATTCTACATGTGATCTCACCACAACATGAGAGACTCATGTTCAGCCCGTCCCACAGATTAGGCCAGAACACGTGACAAAGCAACTGAAAAAACAACCAAGTAAAGCTAGATGACAGAGCATGTCTCATACCAGTTACTCAACTTATCTCTGAATAAGTAAAGGTCACAGTTCTGTCACTTAAAATGCTAACTTCTACAAGTACTGAAAATAAGATCAATAGGCTGAAAATCCAACTTCGTACTCCAAATCCAAAATCCAACTATCTTCCTCCCTAGGTTGATACAGAAAAGATTAAATAATATTCCTCTTTTTGCCTTGCTCAGCAATACAAGAAAGACTTCCACGTTGCTGCTTTACTGGCACGATTCACAAACCACACTCTCCTCTCAGATTCTACAGTTCGGAATCCAGACAGTGTTTCTGCAAGGTTAGCGAAAGCAACGTGTCGATGTTTCGCTGAGGCGCTTCAGAAACTCCATCTTGGAAGGGCTGAGTGACCCAAAACCTCCAGCGACCAAGCCCCATACAACCCGAGGCGATCGCTCTCCGCTAACGCTTCTCTCTAACCGACTCCCTGCGTCTTCCCACACCAACGAGGCACCACGGCTCCGGGCCTGCCCGGGGGGGTCACCCACGGACCGGAGCTCCCCGCCGCCCACGCTCCCGGGCCCCACGCACCTGATGAAGCTGAGGTGCACGCCCAGGGACCTGTGGACGCCGGAGCAGTCGATGCAGAGGAAGACCCCGTAGGTGATGCTGGCCCAGCTCGGGTTCTTGGCACCGCAGTCGAAGCACGACTAAAGCGAAGGCAGAGGAACGGCCGGGCTGAGGCGGCGGCGGCGGCTCTGCCGCTCCTCCACCCCCCGCCACAACCCGGTGGCCCCGTCTCCCGTTGCCCGGCCGCTCTCCCCAGGAGCCCCCCGACCCGGCCGCCTCACCGCCGCAGCGCAGCCCGGAGCCCAGCGGCGCCCAGCCCGAGCCCAGCCCGCGGCCGCAGCGAAGCAGCCCCTCTCGGAAAGGCGGGAGGCCGCCCGGCGCCGCCCGGCTACCTTATTCGCCGGCGCTGCCCGGAGCCGCTTGAAGAGAGTCTGAATCTCCGTCTTGCTCGGCTCCGCCGCCATGTTCTCTCCTTCCCAGATACCACTGCGGCGACGGGTGCCGGCCGGGCCCAATCGGCGCAGGGGGTCGGGCCGCAGTACGGGTGCCGCCTGAGCCCACACCGGGCCGCGGACGGGCCCCCGCGGGGGTCAGCCCCTACCTGCCCCGTCGCCATGACGACGGGGGGGGGGGGGAGGGGGCACGGCGCGGCGCCGCTCCGCCATTAACCGCTCCAACCGCCACGGCTGTTCACCGGGAAGGGGCTCAGGGGCGGCCCCGGCGCCCAGGGTGGGCGTTTCGGGTGAGGGTCCCTCCTCGGCGCCTTGCGCTAGCCCAGCCATCACACCGTCCGCTGCTCCGGCCTGTCGGCCCCGCCGCTTCTCGAGTTTCACGGCATCGTCCCCTGCAAACCGCTTCCTGAGTCTGAACGCGAACCGGGGACGTTCCCGCGACCCCCGTCAGCTCTGGCTGGTCACCGTGTGCCCTCAGCCCCTTCGCGACGCAGGCATGCAGCGGGAGGGAGCGGGCCCGGACAGAGGGAGGCTTTGTAGAATGGCAGGGAGGCCATACCTGCCTTGGTACCGTACCAGCTGCTCCCTGAGAAGAAGCTCAGGTGGGTGCTTACAGGCGTCGCCTGCTGCAGCCTCTGGACCTCAGGCCACCAGGCCTTGGTACACTAGCTAGCACAAGCGAACAGACTTGGAAAGGATTTAGTCAGCTGGAGACTTCTCGAGAGCAGCGAGCGGCACTACCTAATCCTGTGCGGTAATCAAGCTAGCATGAGGCAGTAATCGAGGTAGGGAAGTTGTTAACTTCAGACCAAAGATGGTGTCGGGGCCTTAAAGTGCTACATTACCTGCCTGGAAGCAGGAGGGAATGGACTAGGAAGTCATTCACTTGTAACGCAAATAAAAAAAGGAAGAAATACGGTTGTGCTTTGAACTGAAAGTCGATGGTATATAGCCCGTTTCATGCTTTAAAAAGTGACTGCAGAGCAGCGAGAGGTTCAGAAGGGCAACAACAACAAAAACTTGTCAGTAGAATGGTATTACTGACATGGAATAGATTGGGATTTCCTTACCTCCAAAAGGAGATAGCTCTGCAGCACCAGCTGGTCACTAAGAGAAACAGTTAAATGCACTAATATCTGGACAACTTTCAGTTTAAATTTAAAAGCTTTCCTTCTACTCATTTCCACATTTTCCATATATGTAAGGTAGGCTGTAGAATACATTGCAATGGGAACCTAGGACCCACGATCTTAGCAAATCCATAGTCTTGGGACATACAGATGCAATCGGGAACAACTGAGTAGTTGGGCAAAAAAAACTCTACAGGAAAAACCCCTGCAGGTTTAGCAGGGGTATGAAGTCTTGCATTCTGGGAATCAGGAAAGCTATAACTACATGATCAGAGTGAGACCTGATATGGGAGGCATGTTGCCTTACAGTAAGATGAGAGGCTTCTGGCTGACACATCTGATTCAAGCTACTCTGAGAGGAGTTTCTGAACTGGGTAGTGAAGCCTGATCCAGCCTGCCAGGGCTCACTCTTGGCAGCAGTCTTAAGTAGCCCCTGGTGTCTGTTGCTCTTATGCTGCCACCTTAATTGTGCCTACATGCCTATTTTTGGGATTACACAGACAGTATTGGGGAATCAATTCAGGTAAAAGTAACCAATCTCACAGCTATTTTTAAACCAGTCAAGTTCCCTGATGCCATTCATGGTGCAGCTGTCCTGGCAGTCATACCAGGAGAGCCGATGTCAGGGTGCAGTAAGGGCTGGCTACACCCTAGGACAAGGAGAGCTGCAAGGGGAGCATTCCCAAGGACAGCAGGCCTAGGCCCTCGTCAGCCATGGCCCATCCCCACAGTACCTGAGCAAGGAGAGCCTCGCAGGGCCCAAGTAGTGACCAGGTTTGACCAAGAATAGAGATAGCCAGGCAAGCTCACGATGATGAATTAGTCTGCAGTCAAGCTGGGAAGTCAATCCACAGGTCAGCATGAGGCCCAGCAATTGCCAGGCATGTCTGTGGCAGGAAGGCAAGGCAAGTCTGAGATCAGGCTGGTAAGCCAGCCTACAAGTCAGGATCAACAAAGCAGAGCCAGAAACCCCTACTTCTTCAACTTAGCTCAGACAGGGACTAGTACCTCTGGGCTGAGCTTAAATGAAAACACACCCACACCCATGGGCAAGGACTATGGGGTAGGGGCCCCAGGTGAGGCTGCTCAGGACAATTAAGGCCTGTTGGTGCACTCAGGGCCCTGATAGGTGAAGCTGGACAGAAGGACAGGAGAGAGAGTGTATGGTGCCAGGGTGGTAGAGGCTGTGTAAGCTGCATCTTGTTGTGTAGAGGAGCAAGTTCAGGTGATGAGCGTGCATTGGGAGCGGTGGTGTTCAGGTTGGCTCGAGCTGTCTCAACTTGAGTTGCTTGCTCTCCTACCTTGTCACCATCTGTTGTGCGGTGCTGCTCCCCCCCTCTGCTGGCTTTGTTCTCACTAGGTCTGTGTTTGGCTCTGTGATGGAGAAGTTGCACGGGGTTAGGAGGGAGAGAGTCTGTTCATGCTGGCATTACCCTAGCTGGGACTCAGGAGAGAGAAATGGTGTGTGCCCAGGAGAAGCCAAGGCAGCCTCAGAGACCAGTAGGTCAGTGTCACACTTTGTCACTGCCAGTCTGTGCTAGGAGACATGGGGAGATACAGTGCAGGCTCCTCTCCTCCGTGGAGGGTGCACAGTTTTCATTCACTGCGCTGTGTCTTAGGAAGGCTTGCTACAGCAGGGTTACTCAAGCTTCTCTACCTCAGCTGGGTCCCTTGCAGGCCTTCCAGCCCACGCTGGTTGCTCCAAGTTCTGGCAAGGCTGCTGATCCTGTCCATCAGTTTTACATAAAAGCAGCAGGAAGAGCATGCTGCTGGTCTGAGAAATAGTTGCTTTTTGTTGCCTTTGTCAGTACAGGAAAGACCTCCTGCTGCTGACTGTTCCCTGTGAGCGCGTGCTGTCATTGCACTGTTCTTGCTATTTCCTGCATCTGTGTCTTTTGCATCTCATGTGCTTTGGTGCTGAATTTCTGAACTCCAAGCTGGCAGCCTGCTCTTTGGCCCTCAGCTTCCCTGTCCATCCACATCACATCTGACATCTGCCTCTCTCCTCCTGACTGCTGTGATACCAGACCCTCAGCCCAATGTAGCCTCTTAATCAGAGATCGACTTGCTGTTACCCACCTCTGTCAGTAAAAGATAGTGCCCAGCATCATCCAACGGAGCAAAGGAAAGCTTGTTCTTGGAATCTGCCATACCACTGGGGACACATTTTCAGTACAGAAGTATTGTTGTCTGAGGGCATGAGGTTACTATGAAAGACAGCTGGAGACGCTTGGAAGTGAAGTGCCCTGTTGGACTTAAAACCTGCCCTGCACTCACAGGTCTGAGCCAAAGGGAAAAGAAAGTCCTTCTCTGGGAGTCTGTCCACAAGCAGAGTGGCAGAGGGGAAGAGGGACCTTGCTCTCTTCTCGCTACACAGCAAAGAACATGGGTGAAAGGACTGTGCAGGAGAGAGACGAGGTGCCCGAGTCCTGCTTTCCTACTCAGACGCATTGGCCTCTCATGCTTTTGCTGAATGAGAAGCTTCAGGAAGGGGTTTGGCAAATTAAGTAAACTACCTGAAAAATAACTGGGAGATACAGTTTCCCATGGATCACTGGTGGGAGGGTACCAGGAATCTACAATGATGCCCTGGGGAGAGGAGCAATTCCTAACACAAATCTATTGCTTTTTTTTTTTTTTTCCTTTCTTACTAAGCAGTTTACAGACACTAATTAATCTGCGTGTTTTCCCCTGGGGATAATCAGTAACCCTGGGAGAGAGCTCTGCTCAGTATTTCAGGGCAGCCTGGCTGTTTTCAGTAGTGGAAAGAGCAGGCATAGCCACAGATGGAGGAGAGGAGGAAAGGAGAGTCAGATAGAAAGCGTTCTCCTCACTAGAACAAGAGACAGGTTCTCAGCAGGTATGTCCCTTCCCAGAGTGTGTAAGAAGATGCTCCCAATTTCCTGTGGCTTCAGGCATCACATAGAAAACTTTTCCTTGGGTTGGCTTAGGTTTCTGTCAGGTCAGCAAGCTGCCCTGTGTTCTCTTAAGGTATTGGCTAGGTTTGATGCAAGGGAAGCAGGTGGCTGAGGGTTGTGGGTGACCAGACTGCCAGTGTGCCAGATTGAGTAGCAGCCTCCCTAGGAAAAAGTATTGCACTGAGGCAGGCAGTCAACGTCACACACTGACTCCATGCAATGCTTCCAGCAAGATCTAAGATAAGGAGCTAATACAGTATGTGTAGAGTGAATATTTTGTTCACGTTTATAACTTACACAATTTTACTGCAGTCTTACAAATGTTGTGGTTTGGAGAAAAGCCAGCAAAGGTAGAACACACAAATTAAGGAACACAACGGATGGGTAACTTGAGAGATATTGAGGAGCACACTCATGGCTGGCTTGATCCAATTTGGGGTTGTCGCAGCCAAAAGGCTAGTCCTGCTGCACATGCTGTCACTTGCACCCACTCTGGCAAGCAGTGGCCGTGCGCTGTTGTGTCCCTAGCCCTGCTGAAATGCTGCTTGTCATTGCATTGCTGAGCTGATCTCCTCCTGCTCGTGTGATTGATGAAGCAAGTAACGGAAGGGCTAGGAAGGTTTGAAAGGGAGAAGAGAGGACTATCCCTTTCAGTTGAGCCAGCTGATGTTGCTGGGCTGTCAGACAAAACTGCTGGGGTTTGATGGAAAGGGTAACAGGAGCGTGGGGCCAGGGAAGGAGCATGCTGCTCCCGATTGCTCCCGAGTACTTGTTAAGTGAGTGTGTGTGTGTGTATACACGTATGTCTTCAGGCTTTTCCTTTGTAACTCCGTTTCCAATATTATAATCAAATGTTTATTTTCAAACATCTGGTAACATCACCTCTGACTGGCCTGGCAGGTGCTCGGGACTTGGGAGGCTTTGGGGATACCCCAAAGCAGGGGTAAGCTGACAGATGTGTCCTGGGGTTTCCTGGATCTGAGGACAAGTTTTAGAACTTGCTCTAATGGTTGGTTTGGAGATGCTACAGGCTGCTTGGCAGATGACAATCACTGAAGTGATGTCTCTCTTCAAGTCATGCTTGTCACACCATATGAAAGCAAGGTGGAGAGACTGGGCAGTGAGAGCAAGCCCTCAGCTACCTCACCCTCCTTTGAGGGCAGTCCCCAGCACAGGCACTAACTTTCTTGAGGTCAGAGCCGGCAGGGCTGTCCTCCTATCAGACATGACCCTTCCAAACTTTCCAGCAGACATGTAATCTCTCTTCCCTGCAGATCACCATACTCTCCAGAGTTTTCTAAACTGAATCCCACTAGTACAGGGACTAGTTGCCTGCAGCCCCTACAACAAGCATAAGGAGCATACCTAAAGCAGAAGACAGTGGCCCTTGAAAGCAGGGTAAGCAGAGGTAACAAAAAGACAAGGTAAGCAAGGCAAGATGAGAACGCTGTTCATTTACTATGAAGCTCTTTTGAAAAAATTATTACAGAGTGCAAGCACCACTGTCAAGTAGGTTATTATGAGGGATTGGGGTGGAGAGGGAGCAGGTAGCAGGGCTTCAGCTCCACAGGTGGCCACAATGTGTAGAGGGGATGCAGGGCCACTGGTGAGAAAAACATGCACAGGATTGTGGATTCCTTAGGAACTGTGTGGCACCTGTGGGGAAGCTCTGAGGTGAATTCGAAAGAAGGGGGTAGTGTGGTCACAGCTGGGGGCAGTGACTGTTTTGGTGTCAGCCTCCTGCTGAAAGCAGGAACAATAGACTCAGGAAGGAAAGAGGTAGTGAAGTCAAAGGGGGAGAGTGCAGAACCTGGAAGAGGACTTCCAGCTGGTTGGATAGAAAGGAAATGCAGGGAGGAAGGGACCATAGGATCTGTAAATAGCTGAACCCAGTGAAAGCACTGAGACTGAAGAGGAGAGATTATGGGCCCCCCCACTAAGGGGGAAGAAGTGCTGACCACCACTACACTGCTTGTGGAGAGAGGAAGTCTCAGGCTGCAACTGCCTTAAGCTGAGAGACTGACAAACCAGGTACGTCTGCAAGCAGGGTTACTGAATGACAAAAACCAGGGCATGGCCAGTAAAACGGATTTGCTGAAAGCAGCTGAGGTGATTTGGCCTGAAATTTGGTTTGGAAAAGTTCACTGGAGCCATGCTACTTAGTCAAGATGTTCCAACAGAAAACCAGCCAATTTCTTCCAGTTACAGAGCCTACCCTAATGCCCCCTCCCCCTCTCTTCAGCAAGAATTTGTTCATCTTCTCTAGAAACATCTTCTCATATTCATCCTCTTTGATCTTCTAAGAACCTAGGTAGCTTGGTCAACAGTCTCACTCCCTTGCAACCCCTGAGTTTTCCAGCTTCCTGTAGCCTGGACCTGGGCAGTGGTGCAACACTCGATTGCAAGTCTTTTTTCTGTTTCTCTTTTTTTTTGGTGCAAGGTCCCTCTGAAGACTTTGCCTCATATCACGTAGCCTTACTATTCTTGCTTGTTTTGCACAACCTTTCCCGCCAGCCTGTAGTCGGTATTTTCCAACCACATTTCCATGGGTCAAGATGGAGTTTTTGGCACTGGCTTTGTCTCAGGTTCAGCCCCCTGACCACTCTGCAGCCAGTCTCTGTGCATTTACCCTAGAAGCAATCACCTCCTGGTCTAAGTGGAGCAAGCCCATTTTAACTCCAGCACCAGCTTTCTTCACAAGCACAGGGGAATTTTGCAGCCTGCTGCCCATAAGCGTAATGCTGGCAACTCTAGAAATGCAACTGAGGCAGCCCCAGTTTATGCATGGCCTGCACTGCTGTCGGGGAGAACCTGCCTGAAACAGCAGAGCTGAGCTCTGCGCAGCTGCGGCCTTGGGTTGGATCTGCAAACAGGCCAGGAGCAAAGGGAGTGCAGGACAGTTTGTAACAGCTCTGAGGGGTCTCCCTGCAGGATTGCCACATACCTGCACCTGCCTCAGCACTTCGTGCCAAGCACAACAGCCACAACAAGGACTCAGGGGATGGGGAAGTGGGATGGAAAGCAAACTGAAGCACCAACGGCCCCAAGCTCCACACAGGGCTATGGGAGTGCGACCAAGAGTTAGAACCTAACCACAACTCTCAGCTGCCATCAGAGAGCACAGCTGTCCTGTGGGCTCTGCAACCCAGATTTTGCCTACAGGGCAGAAACATCATTAATAGGTTGAGCAAGCTCAGCTGCTGCTTTGGGGAAATGGGTGTGATCCGTCATAGAGAATCTTTTAACTTCCTCTTCCTAGAAAATTCATGATCAACAGGAAATCCAAGCTTTGCGTGATACTTCAGAAATTCTTTTCCAGGACGATGTCAGAACCAAATTAATTATCTACCAACCACAGATGTATACAAGCTTTCCACAAGGAGTGGCTTTATTAAAAAAATAAAATATGAGTAGATAATGTTTCCACTGTTGCCCATAAGGCACAGAGGCGCATCTGTATGTTTTTACAGAAGCTATGGGGGAAGAATAGACTTTGCTGGCCTTCTGGAATTCAGGCACAGCAATTAATTCATGTGTGCATCTCTCTGTTCACACACAAAACTTTTGGCATGGATGACAAATTTCAACTACAGCCTTTGTGGTTAACAAAACCGCATTTGCTTCTATGGAAAACTGTGTCTCCAGGCAGAGCTATTAGTTTAATACAAGATCATTAGATGCGTTTGGGTTTTTTTTTCCTCTGTGGATGGTTCTTTACTACAAAGGCTCTCTTTTACTAATCCATTTGGTTTTGGGTAGCCTGGACTAAGTGCCATGCCAAAATTTATGAGGTACAGTCCAGCCAAGCAATTCTTCGTTCTCAGTGCGTTGTCTCCTGTCCATTACTTCAGCTCTTGGCAGGAATTTCTGATGTGCAAATATTCCTTTAGGGGACTTGTTCACATAAGCTGCAGTATGTCACTATTTCTGGAAGCCTTCAAGCAGCTCATTATGATCAGGTGGTCGTGTTTTCCTAGGACAAACAAGTCTGTTCAGACTTTGTCCTGCGGAATTTCAGGTTGTTTGTACTGTAATCAGAGGTCCTGTCTGCTGGACATTTCTGTCCTCATAGCAGGTTCTGGCCACACCTCACTCCATCCCTAATTATAGCCTGACTAGAACGCTGAAGAAGAATTGAAGTCAAGCCTCCATGTTATCCTTCATAACTCCCTTCTACAATTTTTTGACCTTACACAAAAGGCTAGCATTAGTGTTTGAAAATATCCAGGTAAGTTTCAGTATTCATTATAGCACATTTCAGGTAATTTTATCCCTGACCGTTTTTGTCTCTGTTATCTCACAAGCCTGGCAAACACGCTCTCTTCACATTCATGTGTGTTAGGACAAAGCAACAACAAATCACTCAGTTGTGGGTCAGCAAGCGGAACACTTGCAGTTACTGTACAACACTGATGATACTTTCCCTAGGACATACTACTGAAAGCAGAGACTAGATCTTTAAATAAATCCAAGTACTTATACACCAACACTTCTGATTACATGGCATAAGCTTAGAGGTTTCTTCAAATATTGGACCTAGAATAATAGGTAAATTCATAGCTAAATCCAGGTGGTTTAAATGTCTGTTGCTTAGATCTTTAACTGCCTTTTGGGAATACTTTTTCTTTTCTTGAGAAAGGACATTACTGATTCAGAACAAAATGCTTTTCCCTTGTTCTTTTGGTTTGCACCCTTCTCCCCCCATTCATAAAGTACAATGCTAGGGATACTTTGAGCAAGACCTCTCAACAGCTGATGCATTTCTGTGGTCTCACAAAAGCACTAAACAGCATTAGTCTCAGATCTCTTTGTCCGTGACAGACTACATTTCAAGGCATCCAGTGTGCTGTAAAAAGTTTAACTTCTGCTCTGTCTGGCAGGCAGGCAACAAGATGGTTGTGATGCTTTATCTTTCGTAAGTCAGCAGTGTTTTAATCTGTCCATCCCTACCTCTTTTTCAGTCTACACTTGTTAAACATCCATTTTGGTTCAACTAGCTGGTGTTAATTCTGTGGTCATTTAATCCCAAATGGTCTCCTATGACTTCAGACTTCTTTATCTGTATTACCCCTTTTCCAAACCACTCTGAAGCAGTTCACCCCAGTGTGGCTGGTGGAGGCTTGACTGAGTTTTCTGAGTCTGACTTAACCAAGTTCCTCACATGTGCTAACCCAGAATAAGAATTTCACTACAGCAGGCTACTACAAACTCACCATGCCTCTCAACAAGTTTCAAGCAGATGTAGTAAGTATACCATTTTAAAAGAATTGTTTATTTTTCTTTGGTTTTCCAAAAATGGTAGCTTTTGGGGTGTTTGTTCCCTCAAGCTCTTGGGTTTATGGAACATGTCCATCATTCCTCATGTTTGAATATGCAGAGCACTAGGATCAGGACCCCGCTTTGTCTCAGCAGCCTCAGAGGCTTTCAAGGACAGAAAGACAGGCTAGACAGAGGTCTGATAGGTCCTCCCTGCTGAATGGCACTTAGCAACTGGGCATAAGTACACCTGCAGCAATTCAGGACCAGAAGAAGAATTTTCCATCTGTAGCTAATGTTGTGCCAGCCAGTAGGTAGCTTCCACACTCTGCTACCCTTTAATCACAGTGTGGGGGTCTTTGGCAAAGCAGGGAGTGCACTTCTAGCACGTGTAAGTCAAGAATATGTAGGAGAAGGAAAAAGAGGGTCTCTGCTGTGCAGTGTTCATGAAGAAGAGAGGTATAGCCAAAACAATCTAGAAGCATTAGAAACCCCAACACATAATAGTGCATTTAGGGGTCCTAAGCAGAACAGTACTGGAATGTCACTCTTTTTGTTAATACCAGCTTTCAGTGTGCGTCAAGGCCCATTTCTAGCTCAAGGAATGTTCAGTCAACTCCGACCTGCTGCCAGATAGTTTAGTTCTGTTCATGACTTGTTAACCTGAACAGCCACATCATGCAAGATAGAAGCCTCTTTCTCCTGTCCCCAAGCTCTACTGTAATTCATTCCTGGTGTTAGCTCAATAAATCTGAGGGCAGTGGGAAGGTATATCCAGGCTGTTGGAGCAGTATCACTTATACCAGCTGCCTTAACAGGGGAGCCAACAAGCCTGCAGGTGAATGATACTGAAAACTTCTGAAAGATGGGGGAGAATAAATAGATTTCTGCCAGTCAGCTTGATTGAGCCAAAAAGGGGAAGCAATACTAGAAGTTCCCTATTACCCTGCACATCCAAACTTCCCTGAACAGGAAGCCTGGGGGGAGGGCAGACCCCACCACCCTATGGATGCATGTGCATTGAAGCCAAGGAAGTCTGCCTTCTCTGTTTTGAAGAGTTGCATGTGTCACTTATCTCTTTCACTGAGTGCACATCAGGAAGATCTGTTCCCTTCTGCACTCCTATAGTGCTCACAGTCAGAGAAGTCTTTACTCATCCTTGTTTATTTATTAGAAAATCCCTACAGGTCTAGGCATTTAAAATGAAGCATTAGTTACATGGAATACGTGCCCTCAAAGTCCAGAAGTTGCTAGATATGCTGCAAAGGTAGATTGGGGCCAGCAGTGACCCAGTGACCTCTGCATGAGATGCTGGTATGGCTGTGAGACTCTAGCAGGGCAGTAGCAATCATGATCCAACCTTCTCAACATAGTTAGCAGGATAGAGTCCAACTTGGCCGGTGAGAAGCCGGCCCTTGCACCAGCCCTGCTCATCTTCCTCACTAATCTTCATTAGTTCTTCACCTAAAAGTAAAAACAGTCATTAGGAAGCAGCCTTGAGAAAGGTAGCATGGCATTTTTCCCTGCCTCAGAAGAGTTGATAAAAAGCAAGACCTATTGGTCTGAATCACCACACTTTTCTCCCCTTATCACATTCTGTATCATACTGCATTTTAAAGCCAGAGTTACTGACCTCTTCAGTATCTGTTCTCAGTACCATCCCCTAGGCCAAGGAACTTGGAGACAGACCTTCACTTCTGCTGTTCAACATCAGAAATATTTTTGTGCCCTGTACTTCTGCCTGCTTTCCTCCCCCCTAGAGGAACATGCTTAAAGCCAGACAGATCAGAACAATCTCAAGAGATTTCTTTCTTAGTGGCTCCTCTGTAGCAAGGTGGGAAGGAAATGTAAGAGGCTGCTAAGCTCTGGCTGTTAGGACCCAAAATGACTATGCCATGATGGGAGTGTCTGGTTTGGCCAGCAAAGCATAGAATCAACTCATTTCTCAGACTATGACCAGGAAAGGCTTTTAACATTTCCACATCTACTTTGGGAAAGGGCAGAAAGGTCCCCTTCTCTACCAGTACAAGGTCATACTATTGCCAGAGAGGGAGGTCTGACTGCATCAATAGGCACACCCCACACTGGCAGAGGCTCAGAAAAGAACATCATCTGCTGTTAAGCTTAAGCCCTACTGGTACATGTTGCACAGAGCAGATTCAAAAAGGGGATGACTAAAGGAACCAGTCATGCCTCATTATAGCTGCTGGGTGGAAAGAGAGAGCAAAGAGTCAAGTTCTAGAGCATGCATATTGTACGATATTTTAAAGCAACAAGTTAGTGTTAGGAAGTTTACCAGTATGGTAATGCTGCAGCATAGATACTGGCCTCAGGCACAAGCCCCTGCTACTGAAGGACTTCAGTGCCTTTTAAAAACAGGTGTATTTTGGACATGTATAGCACAGAGATACCATGTAAGACTCAAAACAAGCAAGATAAGATACACTCTCAAGATCCAGATGTCCTCTTGGAGCTGGAGAAGATGTCACATGCAAACTAAATTTAACTGAAGGAAGAAAAGGGGAAGGGTCTGTTTGCTCCAGCATTCTCTCTCACTCAATCCTCTGCTGTGAGCCAGGATCTCTACTCTCAAGATACCCATTTTGAGCAACAGTTTGCACAGCTGTTTTTTGTCAGTTGAACTCTGCTTTCAGTAGTGCATGTCAGTCAGCTGAGCTTTCTCCCAAAACATTTATCTTCTGGTTACATCAAAGGACAATCCAGACCACCTATATAATTTTTGTATCAATGGCACAAGGGAGGAGCATTTAATAAAGTCTCAAGATACAATGCAGAATAAATGCCTTAGGAGGCAGGAAGGATCTGTTTTACCACTTGGGGTCTGCTCACCCTACCCTGTGACCAAGGCCTAGGCAGTCTCTTTTTATGTGGCCTCACTGTCCCTTAGTCTAGAACAATTTGGACTTCCCAGTGTATCATCCACCTCAGAGGAGCTGGCAATGGGTCAGGTCAGGGGAAGAAGAATAAGTATCAGTTTTTCAAGGGGACATCCAGTTCTTAAAGACTGTTTCCATCATTCAGTCAGCCTGAGTGAGGACATCAAAAGGTTAGTAAGAGATTAGTGCTTCTGTACCTGCTTTAAAGCTCAGCTCATCAGCTTCCTGTCCCGTGTAATCATACAGCGCTCGTACCCGTACACCTGGTACCTTTATGTCCTCCTCATGCCCGTTGGCATCCAGGCACTTCTTGGGAGTGTCCTCGTCTGACCACTCTGAAATATCTTCCTTCCCTCCGCTTTGTATGTGGAGGGAGAGAGGGGGCAAGAAGGTTGTTAGTAGACTCATCTCTCACCCACCTCCTCCTGAATCATGCACCACCCTGACTCCCCCCGAGACTGCTGTGCTATAGAAGAAGATGCAAGAGGCCCAACAGCCAAGTGAGGATGAACAGGGAAGAGGGATCCTAGGAGATACTAGATATGGTTGAAAGCATCCCAGCATTAGAGCCCTGAGGGCCAGGAGGGTAACTCTTTCTCAAAGTATTTTCACACATGCACATTCTTCATGACCCATCCTACTCTAGCAGACCCTCTCACACAAGGAAGGCCAGTCCTAACTGGAGAGCCCAGCTATGTCCAGAGTTATTCCAGCCAAGAATAAGACAGACGGGAAAAGCCATGCCTCCCATCCCAAAGAGATGTCTGGAATGCTGTTTTCCAAGTCAGGAACAAGAGCAGAGGGGAAGAGCAGCAGAGGATAGGCACCTGGAACCCAAAAACCCCTGAAGTGGCTATGTTCTGTACTAACTTCATGTGGGTGGGTGCCCTCAGGCTGTCATAGAAGAGGCTGTTCTGCTCCTCTTGGTAAGAAAACCTGTAGATTGGCAAATAGGGCCCCTGAATCCAATAGACTGTGAAATACAGTAATGGCCTTGAGACATCTCTATATCGCAATTCTTTTCTGCCCAGTTCATTTAGGCTAGAGTTCACCTTTTAAAGCAGGATACTACTGGAACTGTAGGACATGAGTCTCTTCAGCCTCTCCCTATTCTCCAGATTGCTTCCTGGCAAGGGAAGCAGCTACACCCAGACTTGTCAGGTAGTAGTCAGCACCATGCCAGGGAGTAGTAAAAAAAATAAAAATCTGGTGCCTGCATTTAGGAAACAGTATAGCTAACTGGCAAAGCTGCCAGTTCCCAACTCTCATCACCCTGACTGGAAGGAAGAATTGGGGAAATGCATGCCAAAATATCACACAGCATTAGTCTGACCAGGCTAAATCTTACCACTAGAAGGATTTTTACAAGGCAGGCACCTTGTGAGGCAGTACATACCGGGGCGGGGGGGGGGGGGGGGGGGGGGGGCGGCAAAAAAGCAGCTACCCTAAACCCCTTTATCTACCCTGTCTCTGGAAGAGTGGCATGGGCAAGGCCACAGGCAAGAGACAGGAAGTTAAGGAAAACATCACTCCTATCAATCCAACTCATTTGTGACCCTAGGCAGGACTGTACTTTTCCTAACTTGATGTATCCTGGACTTCAGCCCTTACCTTTGCCTTGTCTGCAGAGGGGTCTGTGAGACAACACCATCCCGTGTAGGCAAAATGCTCGTCAGTGTGACGTCGTCAGCCATCTTGCCACTCTTCTCCTTCTTGGTAATTGCCCGCTGTGTTTCAAGGGACCATTCCTGTTCCGGGAAAAGCAGTAATACCATCAAGCCACTTGGATACAAAAGCTCTGTGCATCTTTTCTGACTAATACAGAAGGACAAAACACCAGGTCATACTTCAGTTGTGGCTAGGCTGATCAGCCAAATGGCCTTGCTGGCACAGCAGGCTCTCTCCTGTTGAATCCCAAGGTGCAACAAGAGGGGCTGTGCAAAAATTATAACAGGAACTCATCCCAGGGCCCTCAGCACCAGCTCCTATTCTTTGACCTTGCAGCTGGATGGCTGGAGTATTTGCAGTTTGGCAGGGTTGCATGGGCAACCTTTGGGCACCAGAGAGCTTACAAGACAACAAAAAAATTTTGGAAGAGCCTAACATCCTGAGCCTGCCAAGCAAAGACATGGTCTTTCCAACACAAGACTAGCAATCCACCAATTTCAGTAAAGCAGCTAAATGTTTGGAAATAGTAGTAATAAACTCTAGAATGCTACATCACCTCAAACTGAGGCCAATTCATCGCCATGCCTGGTCCATGAGTATTGCGCCACCACTTCAGATCCTCCTGGTTGTCTGCAGCCATGATGACTTGGTAGAGATCTCGATACAACGCATGAAAGCTATGACCAGGAACAGACAAAATCACCAGTAACCAAGTCCCTCAGCAGTTTCCCAAAAGCCAAGCAGGAAGGAAGAACATAACCTCATGCACAATTACAAAGCATCCAAAGTCCCACAGGATTAAGGATGCTAGAGCAGCAACTGGTTCAGCCCTAGGAAAACAGAGCCACCCTTACAGAAGGGTCAGCCTAGCAAACAGGACAGGCTTGTTTGGTGCAGCAGTCGCTAACATCTGCTAGCTCTCAGCACAGCTCATCAAGTGAGCATTGAAAGAGCCTGGCACATTCTTACACAGACAGGGAGGTGGCTCAGATTTGTTGCCTCCACCTTAAAAGTATAGGAGCACAGAAGATTTTTGGCTGCACCTATTTCCCCTGTGTAACCCCTACTTAAGGGCAACTTACTGTTACCATTATCTCACAACAGGTCTCTTTACTCAGGGTGTACAGGTGTAACAGTTATAGATACTAGAAGGCAACAGAGCTGCATTCCTCAGACTGGGATTACATATAGCAACATGGAGGCATTTCATAGAATAGAAACACACCCACAGGACAGTACTAGACAGTAGCGGAAGAGGAAGGCTTCAGAGGCAGAAATAATCCTCTCTGGGGAGCCTGACACTGTCCAAGATCAGACACACCAGCACTGGTCAGTCTAAAGGGACAAAATGCCAGTTCTAAGACACACTTGAAAGGGGAAGGAGCAAGACCTGGGAGATGCAAGCAAGCAGCTCCCTTTCACAGACACCAGAACTGACACCCCTCCCCAGAGCCCAGGGCACCCCAGGCTGGCAGAATTCCCTCCTGTGTCAGGGCTGGTACCTTTCACTGGTGGAGAGGTTGAGATGCTGGTGCAGATTCAGGAACATCTCCTTAAAGAAGCACAATCGCTTGCGCTCTGCTTCCTGACAGCCCTCAAACACTTGCTCCATGTCTTCCATGTAGCGGGGATTGTAGCGGTTCAGCTCTTCCAGCATCTTCTCATATTGATCCTTGCACTGTATCAACCCAGGAGGACAGCAATGGTGAGATGTGTTGCCTTGATGTCAAACCAGTGACACTCCCCCTGCTCTGGCTTGGGACTGACAAGTTTTTTCCCCCTGCACTGCTGAACAAGTACACCACAGAAAGAAGAAATCCCACAGCTGGTGTCCCAGTCCATTGTTCTTCTAGTATTCTTGCAAGTTCCTTGTTCTTCCTTACCACTCTCTTCCACAGAGGACCTTCCACATTTTCACTCTTGTGGGCAGGCAAACCAGCCACTTTTGGTAGCCAAGTCTTCAGCTCTGTAGCTCCCACCGCCTGCACCAAATCCCCTACTTTTTTTTTATTTTATTAATTTACTTATAAGTTAGATCTTACCCAACACCAAAGATAGAGAGACCTTAGTCTTAAGTTACTGAAGTCTCAGTCTAACTTCCTAACACCTCAGACAATGGGATGTCACACCTTCTTACAGGCTTCAGCAAGGAGCCATTTCACTGAGCAACATTATAACCAGTGCTTTTTCCTCAAGAGGAATATCCTTGTGACCCACATCCATGTAACACACACTCACCTTCTCAGCCTCCTGAGCGCACTTCTCTACACGCTCCTGCAACTTGCGTAATTGTTCCTGTGAGACAGATGAGTCTGCCTTGGCATGGTTCTCCCTTGTTTGGGCTGTTTTCTCCTCCTTCCGGGCTGCATGGTAGTTTTTCTTGGAAGTCTCTACCTGTAGGAGGAAGATGCAAAGAAAGCCATGATCCTGACCACGTTGATCTCCATTACTCAGAGAGGGCATGTTAACATTTGTTACAGTCAGCAGCAATTGTTTCAGGTCAACCTAATAGGAATGCCAATTTGGCATTTAGTAAACCATGTTCCAAAGGGAAGAGGTACCTCCGAATGATCTCTTTTTCAGTGCTCGCCTGCTGTGCAGGAATACAGAGCCTGTAACCAGAGCCTTCCCACATGGGAAGGAAGCTACAAAACCACCAAGAACAAGAGACCATCAAGACATCCCTCCCTTTCTGACATCCTCTGCTACTGTGACTAAACCCACTTTGCGCAGTGGCTCTCAGAATCAGGCAGCCAGCTCGACTGCCCTTATCACTCCTTCCCTATTCACACTTTACTTACGTCTTTCATCTTCTTCACCCAGGGTTTCTGGGCCTTGCGGAACCCATCCTCTGCCTCCTTTGTCTCCTTGAAGCCTCCAATCATCTGCTTGTGGTAGGCCTCCTTCTGCCAGGCCTTGATCTTATCTGAGTCTTCACCAGCCAGATGGTTCCGGACATCTAAGTGAATTTCACTCAGTTTGTCTGCAGCTGTCAGAAAGGCATGCCAGGCCTTCTCCAGAGTACCGTACTGTGGACCTGCAGGAACAAGCACCAGAGAGGCTCTTACACCTCCTGCCCACAGAAGGGAATGCAGATTCTTTTCCTCCTACACACATCAGTATGGAGTCACTTCCTTAACTCTCCCCCATCACACAAGTCAGCATTGACTGGTCTCCACACACTACCAACAGGCAGCATCTAGACTGGCTGTTACAGCTGCCTAGACGGGCATTTCTTTTGGGCAGCCTTAGCTGTCCCAGATGGTGCCAGCTAGGAGAAGGTTTCTGTAGAAAATTCTCTTCACAGTTCTGGCCTGAGCTTCAGGACAGATAGCAACACTAGTTCATGACTGAGACTAAGCTTCTGCTTCACAGACAGGAGGTCCTTTGGGGCATCTGTCTCACTGTTTCCCATTACTTTATGAGATGCTATCAGTTTGAGCCCACTGTCACTAAATCACAGCATTAGTAGTTATTCTCTGACTGGGGGAGAAGGAGAGACAGCCAAGCCATCCTTAAAAGGGGAGGTCTGCAGCTTGATTTAAGACTTGGACTGCCCAAGGACTTGCCAAACTAAACAAATAGATTATCTTTTTGTAACAGCTGATAACGCAGAGAACACCTCTCAGCAAATCAGAGGACTGGCTACAAAAACAGATGCACACAAAAAAGAAAAAAAAAGACACCCAAGAAAGTCACCTCATTCCTGGAGAAGCCTGTCCCCCAAGGAAACAGTGTCACCTCAGTAAGAGACAGCACTCAAGGAAGAGAGTGCAATGATTGCTTCCTCTTCCCAGTCCAACCTGGCAACTTTACCTTTCTCCACATTGGTCCTCCATTTACGGGACCACTCTGTTAGCTGCTGGGCATAGTTCTTCTCTATCTTGGCTCGCTCCTGGAAGCAGGAGATTAAGTCATTGCAGAGCCGGTACCCATCATCCACACGCTTCACTGTCCGCCTGTAGTTTCCAGCCTGAAATTTTACACAACATCATCCTTTATACTGTATTGACTTTCATGTTCCTTCAGAACAGACAGCAGCAGGTCAATCATTGCATGGGGAGGGAGCACAGGCCCTTCTGAAGGCAGCTCTGGCACTCTCTCAGGTAGGCACAGCAGTGGAGGGAAGAAGCTGAGATGCTTTGCATGCCTCTCACAGCTCAGATCAGTGTCAGCTGAACAAGGAACTCTCACTCCAGAGCATCTGTGGAGGAAAGGGTCACCTCCTCCCTACAGTAACACACAGCATGTCACTGAACCTCCCCACAGTTCCTCCCTTCCACTTCCCAAGAGCAGCATGTCACCCAGGAACCTGAAACTCAACCCCCTAATTCCACTGGTGGGAGGTGAGAAGACATTCCTCCCTCACACTCCAATTATCCTTCCTTACCTCCCAGAAACTGCCCCCAGGAGCCTCCCCGCCAGCATCATCTTCTGATGACATCACCCCCGTTTTCTTGCAGCAGAGAATTTTTGCAGATTTCAGTTAAGCTGAGAAGAGAGAAAAGTGATTTCTAACATAGCACTGGATGAGCCTTTGCAGAGAGCACAGTTCTCCATGACTTTTGGAGCTGGAGAAGCCCAACTTACTGCCCTGCAGGCAAGTACTGGCATCACTGCGCCTCCAGCAGCAGATGGCTAGATCCAGCAGGGATGCCCAGGACTGAACCTGCCTCCTCCCACCCTGCAGACAGATGGCCTCCTTGGCAGGCCTGTAGCACATTGGGAAAGGATGTTGTAGAAGACAATCTTGCCAAACCTCAGCTGTACAAATAGTGAATCCAACACCCTTCAGCAGCACCAAACACATCTGCAGAGATTCCTTTCTTAACCAAGGTCCTCAAGAGGGTAGCAAAAGCTACATAAACTGAGGTAGCTAAAGCTATTTGAAGTTTGCCTTGAAAGACCTTCAAATAAGTCTTCTGTCAATGGAGATGACTCCAGCTTCCCAGTATGACTCAGGATTACGGGATTACAACAACTGGCTGGAGAAAACAAGGCTGAGCAGTCAGCGGGCAGGCATGTCTTGAATGAGGAGGAGCACTATAAACTGCCCACCAGCTGAGCTGGGCTTGAGCAGAACTACAGAAACATGCTGGGGCATACCCAGCCAAATGGCACTGCAGCACACATGCCAGTTACCCAGCAGCACTGCTTCCTTAGAAACATCCCAGTAGAGCTGGTGTTTTCATTACACTCAACTCTCTCACTGCATTAGGCTCAAAATCTAGGCTAGAAGGTAAAAGGTTCATCTCATCTCTGTTGTCTCAGAACTTTTGCCCATTCTCCTGTGCTAGTCTGTGCTGCCAGTTTGTTTGTGACATGGTGCAACACTATGAATTCCTTGGGGGGAGAGAGGCTCAGCGTTACTCTTGTGCAGGAAGAGAGGGAGTAATGGAAAAAGGGCCAAGCCCAGTCACTCGCACACAAACCCGCTCCATTCTAGGCAAGCCTAGGTTAACGCAGCATAGATGTCCTTTGCTGCCACTTCTCCTCTTGCACATTCCTAGTTATAAAAAGCTTCCCTCACACCCCAGAGAGGTATCTGCTCATTTTGCCAGCCCACAGAGCACACAGCAGAGATGAAGAAGATTAGGTCGAGTCCACATCTCCCACCTCCTACAAATCCTTCTCAGTGGCATGAGCCACGCCGTGAAGCACCCCAACATAGAGTGCAGGTATTTCCTACACTTCTGGAAACAGCTTGGCTCTGTTTCCCAGTCTCATCCCATCCAGAACGTCAGAAGTACATCAATGCCGTTCCTCTGGGTTTCTCCAGAAGGCTGAAAGTGCTGAACTCCAGTCACTGAAGCAAGTTGTTAAATGGGACATGACACTCAGCTGCACGAACCTTGAAACCTGAAGAATACCTCCACCCATGCCACCAGCTGTCCCTGTCCTGCCTCCCCACCATTTGTCAGTAGGCTGCAAAGCTATCTTATGTGCCTCCAGGGCACACAGCTCTACTCTTATCCCCAGTAACTACATACCTGAAAGCTGAAAGCGAGATGCCACAGAGGAGCAGTGGGCAGCAGGCAAGTATGTCCCAAGCTCTTCAAACTCTGTGAAAAAGACTGGAGGAGACAGAGATGGACATGGTTAGACACTTGGCGCTACTTTGCAGGGATGCTGCCGGTTCTGATGCATCACACTCCTAGGGGTGTCCCCCTTCTGCCAGCTCCTAGGAGGGACACCCTCTGATATAGCAGCTGCAGCCACTGTGCCTCCAGGTGTCACGTTCCAACACGTAGCAGGGATGCCAAATCCTTGTGTCACAAGATCTAGCCTGAGAGAGAGTTAAAATAGAAACACTGGGGCGGCATGACAGTACTGTTCGGGAAAGGTAGCATCACAACAGCTGAGCAAAGGGAACAGCTTGGGCCAGAAAGGCCTAAAATAAACACACTGCCCAGGCACCGTACGTGGGGCCTAGTCCCCCCATCACTGTACAGTGTCCAGTTTAGCAAAACCCACCGCCTCCTCCACACACTGCTGCACGTACTTTTACACATAGCTGGCTTTGGGAGAAAAAGGGAAGGACACACACATACACTTTCTGCAGTCCCTCTTTACTAAAGATGAAGGGGATTTACATACAAGACAAAGGACTTGATAACTCTACACTTAAACAAAAGAAAAGAGAACCTCACAAGAATGCGTATTCTGGTCTAGAAGCCTGGAGTCCTTTTAGTAGCAGAGCACCTAGCACTGCCCTGTTAGGATGTGGCTCTCTACCAGCAAAGCTTTTTTGTCCCTTGGTTCTGTGAGCTGTCTTCATCACATTCTCAGAAATACTTTATTCTGCCATTATGGTATAGGTAACTGTCATCAACTTTCCACAGAGGAAAGGGAAGTAAAAGGCCTGCAGAGGCTAAGGGAAGCAAGGGCAGAAAGAGGCATTTTTGTTTACCTCACATTCACTTCCCTGAAGATTTACTTCAATGTCAAAAGTCCATTTATTTAAAAAACAGACAAGCAAAAAAGCCTTCTCTGTCACCAATATCCACTTGCCTGAGGCTGGAAGATTAAGGCAACTGAGTTAATACAGCCAAGAGCAGAAACTGCAAAACCTGGAAGTGAGATTTTTAGCCAGACATTAAGAAATTTTTGAGAAGGAATGAAAGAAGGTAGGAAAAGATGAAAAGTAAAGAAAAGTGGAGTGGGTTATTGCAATCAAACTAGGGCCCTTTGGTGAGGAACGGGGCGGGGGAGAAGAGTTGAGACACTTTTGCATGATCCAGGTCACGGGATAAAAGGTTACAGCTCATCATAAACCTTCTAAGACTTCCCAGTGGTCCCCAGTAAAACCAGACTACAAATTCCTGAAATTGCTAAGATTAAAAAAAACCTTCATGAACAGTTAAGTATACTTAAAACTGCCTCAGACCCTTTCTTTCTTTCTTTCTCCTGATGAGACAGATCAATTAGGTATGACACATGAAGGGTGTATCACTTTTTCCACACCACACCCCCATCCCCACTTTATCAGGAAGCAATGAATCACAAACATGCCTTCCATCTCTGGTTTCCAATTCAGGCTGACTACACAGTGCTAGAATTTGGGGGTAAATGTGGAAGGCTGTTGTGTGTCAGAGTGTGCTTGTTCATTTGAGGGACAGTCAAGCAAAACCCAAACATATTAAAAAAAGCCATGAATCCATTCTTTCTGCAGTTCGCACATTAGAATTTGAGCTATACATACTTGTTTTCTCAGGAGTTACAAACCTGGATAACTGGATTTACTATCACTAAGATCAACAGGCTCTGAAATATAATAGTAGCTGTGCTGGATCAGACTAAGGGTTCTCATAGCCTCTTGTAGACAGCAGCCAAAAGCAGATACCTTCCCTTGCTTTGAGAACAGAGCAAGCATACATGATGCCTCCCTGCATGCTCTCCAAGCCTCTAACCATTTGTTGACAGGAACTTCCTGAGCTGGTTGTAGCACCTATGAATTTAGTAACACTCAATGGATTTCTCTTCCACTAATTTCTCCAGTCTGCTTTTGAACCCACATAAGTTTTCAGCATCCACAGTATCATGTGGGAAAGTATCCCACAGCTTAAGGCTATACTGTAGTCATCAGCACAGTAGCTAGGTGGGAGAATACAGTAAAGTAGTATAATATTTCTACAGGCTAATCTCCATGACCTGAGTAGCAGCCAGTCAAGTACATATTTCCATAGCAGTTGTATAGACTTTATAGAAGTCCAGAAAAAAATCTAGCCTGGTAGGAGCAAAAAGGTCAAAGAACAAGGAGGACCCTTTTCTGCCAGGCTTTTTCTGGACTTCACATACTCCATGAGCCCATGTCAGTCAGCAGATCAAATTGGATCTGCATACAGACATAGGGAAGGTACTTAGTACTGCACACAGGGGCTGAAGAACAGCTGCTGCTGTCACCCTGAACCCTAGAAGAGCAAATAGATTGCCACTCCACCCCTTCATGCCTAGTTATTCCTGAAACACTGCATGTCTTGTGAGCCACCAAGACCTTGAGACCAGGGAAAACCTGAATTTGCCAGGAAGAACAAATACATAAGTTATATATCCCAAAGCCCAGAGGTTGTTGTACAGCAAAGTAGAAATGACAGGGCTACCATGTGGACAGCGTGATATAGCAAGAGCCACTACATGATTCAGGAGGGCTGGGAGAGCCTGTACAGTATTAGCAATATAGCTGGAGTTATATTGGGTCACCTAGAGTTATATGTGGGTCAGCACCACATACAAGACTCCTTCTGATGCCACTGCCACCTCTTCTAGGAGGAAGCGATCTAGCAAATTGTATTTGCAGAGCAAAGGAATGTTTATCCCTACCTTCCTGCCTTCCTCTTTCAGCTCTCACAGTTAAGAGCTACTTGAGACCTCACTGCAGCTCCTGCAAGACAAGCTCTCTGAAGAAGGAAGGAGAGAGTGACTGCATCTCTATTCACTTCACACCTTCACAGGATTATGGATGAGGGCATCACAGACACCACTACAACCAGCAACATCAGGTAGATGAACTGAACTATGCATATCAGATTTCTGTAGAGCTACAATGCTTTCTGCTAGTACCATTAGAAAAGGTACTCCCCTCCTTCTCCCAAATACCTCCTCTCACTTATGACCAACATAGTTATTAAGTCACACCTGCTATCAACTCCCTATTAAGTTATCAAAAAATGGCTCTTGGTCTTTAGCTGCAGAAAGGTAGAGTGGCTCACAACTGCCTCACTGGTACTGAGCTCCACTAAGGGAAATGTCAAAGGGCTTGTCACAGCAGAGCTGTTTCCACCTTTAACCATGTTGTTAATCTCACCCCTGCTCCAGTCAGACCCACATCTTTGACCACAGATCCCTGCCCTCAGACCAAGGTGTCAGGCTAAAACCTTCTCTTTCAAAACATGTGTGAATCTGGCAACACACTACAAAGTATGCCTTTTTGTTTCACGTTTGCACAACATGAGTACAATAGGGTCCTGATCCACAAATAAAAATTCTAGACCCAATAGTAATAATCACTCTTCCCCCCTTCAGAAACCCTTCCCTAAGGCAGGTAAACCAGAGAGATCCTCTCCCCTCTACACCACACTCCAGTACTTCCAGCCTCCAAATGCCCAGGGCATCACTTCTGTGCATTGCTCGACTGCCTCCTGAGACTCCTTGTAGGCAACTGTTTTCCCAAGTTTGCCAAGAACAAGCCTCTGAACTCTAAAAATGCTCAAAGGGCTGGTGCATGCAACCCTGCAGGTTGCATCCACAGAAAGAGAGCTTGTACACTGCACCAGGCAACGCCTTCCGCCCAACTCGTCTCCCCTTTCCCAAGTGCAACAGCAAATGCTGGATGCAGACACGTGTAGGAACAAGTTGACTTATATTTATCTAGTAATAGTAACTGAGGCTTTAGTGGAGGTACATTTTTATTATGGACCAATTTCTATGTAGGTGGTAAAGCCAATTTAAGCAAGAATTTTAGTCAAGAATGGGCTGCTACTAACTCAGTTCCACCTCAAGACAACAACTAACACCACAAGGCAGCAATGTCAGATTTTTGCAGCCAATTCACCTGATTCTCAGAGTCACTCTTCTATATAGCAGGCAGTGGTGAAAGTATTGTTTCCACGGCAGGACACTTCTGGCGTAGGTTGCAGATAAACGTTTCAATCTGAACAATCCAAATACACAAAAGGATGGCAGCCCCCCTCTCCTTACAGAACAACAGATATGTAAAACCTTTTTTTTTTTTTTCCGTTAACTTGTCAGAATGGAACTAGAGAGCTGGAGCCAGGAGGTTCCACATGACTCCAGCAGTGTAGTGAACTGGATTGCTGCTGGTACAGCGGTGCTAGGAAGGTCCCTGATAGAGAGAATAAAATGGGATATAGGACAGGGTGTCCTTTCCAGCCTCACCGTCCCTGGAGGTGCACATCCAATAGGTCTGAACCAGTGACTGTAATGATGCCCAGTAAACATGCTCTCCACCGCTATTATATAGGAGAACTGATATTTAAAGGTGTACTCAACTTTCTGAAGAGGGGCCAGTTCTTCTCTACAGTTAGAGAAGATGCCAAGTACCATGAAGATCCTCCAAAACTTCCCTTAGAGATATTTATCTTATTGCTGTTGATCACACCCTTGGTAGAGTCACCTGACTGGGAAAGGGACTAAGAGCCAGTGTTTCCCAGCCGCTCCCTAAGGACTGAAGACTGCCAGGGCCGGCCAATTCAGTTTCAAGCAAGATTTCAGCTGATTTCTCCAGCCAGGGAGAGGTCAGAGAGACATCAGGCAGAACAGTAACTACACACAAAGGTCACTTCAGCTATGTGCAAGCCTGTAGCAGAAGCCTGTTTCCCAGACAATGATTCTCTACAGATCATGTGGCTGTCCACTAGCAAAATTCTCCATGATTATACCAAAGTACTAAAATACAGACAAGATCCTGTTCCACTTAAAGGGCTGACCTCTTGAGTCTACATGCTGCTTCATTACTCTCTCATTTCAGACCACAGCACCTTTATATTGGTCTTTTTCACATTCAGACCAAGCTAACATACTGAAGACAGACATCCCCCTATGCATTACCCCAAGTTGTTTTCAAAATGTTCAATCAGAATGAAATACTTTCCACATTTATTAGCTATTCCCTGTTAGGTTCTCAGAGGCCAATGCTACAGGACAGGCTTCTACCGATACATCGCTGCTGATCTAAGGGTTAAGATATCTGACTGACACAGCTTTACTAGGCAGAAATTGTTTCACCAAGAAAAGGAAAAATTCTGCTTTCTTTTCCAGTATGATGTAGGAGATCTTCAGTATTACAGTAACACAGATCTATCCTGGTTAACACAACAATATGAAACTGTTAATGAAGGAATGTATTGGACTATCAAGGTCTGTGTTGTTTTTTTCCCCAGTTGGTCCTCCTATGAAAAATTTGATTAACATCTCAAATATCCACAGAGTTAAATGAGGGAAGAAATCAGTGCTGGACCATGGGGTACCATACTCTAACAGGGCGACAGGCCACGTTCATTTGGTACGTTCAAGATGGTTGCTGGAATAATCTTGACATGTATGCTGTGTCTATGTATTTAACAGGCAGCTACAAAGATGAGCAGTGGTCAGCTTAATAAAAAGACACACATGCAAGCTACCAGGAACAGCACTACACCAGCCTACTTTCTTATAGCCCTGTGAATAACATAGCTCCTGTTCCACACACTAGTCAGCATGCCCACTTCCCAGTTCTCACACTCCCTGTCTTACCCCTTTCTCAGGGCAAGGTTAACCCACATGGGTGCTGAGAACCTGTAATCTCTACTGTCCCACTCCCTGAGTCACTTCACTTGCTTGCTTCCATGCTGGGTACTTCCCAGGGTACTTCCTACCCTGCTGCATCAGTCTCTGTAAATAAACACCAAGCCTGCCAGCAAATACATGTAATCAGCACTTCCCTCTTAGTCAGAAGGGACCCTAAACAACTGGAAGCTATTTCTCCCTAAATCACTAATAAACAGGTGTTTAAAGCACCAGCCAAAGCTATTATACCCCTTCTGAGCAGTCTCAATCTGCACTGAATGCAGACAGTTTTCCCAGGATTTAATCTACATTTCACCTGGTTGTGTTTTTTCTGCACTTAGTGACTGGCAAGACAAGATCAATAGTCCATCCCGTAACACAGTTGCCTATAACTTAGTAAAGGTAACTCATTGCAATAGCAGGCTGAGCCAGTCCACCCACTTCCAACCAGGCTTTGAGTAAAGAAGTTTGTTTTCTTCAGATCTTCATAAAAACAGCAGTGATCCAAACAGAACAAGATGCCCCAGCCTCATTCAATCCTGAGCAAAGAGAGAAATAATGGAAGGTGGTGATCAGGGGTGTTTCCTGTGTTTGGGACACCACCACCACCACCCCCCCCCCAAAAAAAAAAAAAAAAAAAAAAAAAAGGCAAGCAAATTCCTGTTAAGTCCCTGTCAATGGAATATTCTCCTTCTGTGATTGAATCACCTTGCAACCCCCAGAGCAGGGATCAAGTTTACTTGAATGCATTAAGTCTTAAGGAAGCAGACTGCAATCAATGCAATCAAACAACCTTTAGAGGAGCCACAAGCCAGTTAGCTCCATTCTAACACTGAGCTTCTGGTGGTTTCTTGCTTCACTGGACTGCACAGTAGCCAGATGCCTCCAATCAGCCTTCTCAGCCCCTCCTCCCATTTGGGAGTCACGGTGGTTTTTTAACCCAGCTGCAGTTCTGCAGCTTCTGGCTTCACTTTACCAATAGTTATCTTTTCCATTAGCTATCTTTTGAGGAAGGGGGAATGGGAGATAGCATTGGCAAGTATTTTGTCATTCAGACCAACTGTGTGGCAATTATATGGCCAGTGAATTCCAAGTACTGCATTTCTTTATCTCTAGTTGCATCAAAGAGGTTTCTGGTTTTACCTGGTAAAAGCCAATTAACTAGAAGTGTTTATTATGTGAATACTTTTTTTCCCAAATATTCATATAATGCAGAAAAGAACCTGAAAGAAGATCACCATCAAGGCATTCCTGAAGTTCATCCAGTTCCCTGCACAGTTTGAGTCCCAATCAGGCTGTAGAAGGGAGTACAACCAACTTTTTGAAGTAAGAGCTGAATAAGGTATGATTGAGGGCTAGGACATCTCTTGCACTAAAGGAGAAAAATGAGGTAAAGCATCGCACCCATTGCTTCTGTTCCACATTGTGGTCAGTTCCTCCACTTTGATGGCAAGACTCTTTTTTCACCTTTTCTCATCAGACCTAGGTTTACTCAATTGCTTCCTTGCAGGAAAATCTAAACAACATAACGAACAACTGCAACTGTAAGGCAGACTTCAGTACCACATGAACTAGCAGGACTATAAACCAGCTTGTACACAGAGTCATTTTGCCCAGTCTTTTTATGGGACCAGGCATGTAAAAAGAAAGCATCGCTTGCTCTGTGGATTGGAGAGAACATTCAGGAACTTAGATTCCCTTCTAAGCACCTCCTGGTTCAAGAAGAGTTTGGCAGATTCAATCACTTTGTAGGCACCCCATTCCTAAAGATACTCACATGCCTTTATGACCTATTTCCAAGAGATACACACAGATAACAAGGTTGAAGTAGGGCAGCCATGAGGAACTGGCCTGTGCCACAAATATTCATACCTCACACATTCTTCTTGAAGTTCATTATCCTGTATGTCATGGAGCAACTTTTATCTACTTTCATACTACCTGCAAAGAATCTGCTCTTTGGTACCAGTAGTGCCTCTTCAAATAAATTTTTGGATCTCAAGCTGAAGCACAGGACTATTAATATGAAGTACTTCATATTCCAGGTGTTATCCACAAGACTCCAGGAGAACACAAGCAAATGGAACAGTCAGCCCAAAGGGCACACATGACAGAATAGATTTTAACTGTTCAGCACCACTGGAATGTCATTTGCTTTCTCCGCCCGTTGGCCAAAGCAATGATCTCAGTTTCTGATCCTCGGGACTCAACCTGACACGCAAGGAAAGAACACTGGGAGGCTTTTTAGAAAATGAAAGCACAAACAGAGCAATTCAGTGGGCTTTATTTCCCCCCAATGGTTTCCTGAAGCAGCTCCTATCCCACAGCTCAAGATCCTAGCTTTTTGCTTGCATTGGGGTAGAAGCCTGCTGGAGTCAACAGCAGGCTTTCACACAGGTTTCTACAGGTCAGCAGCCCTAGTACAAGGAAGAGCTGACTGAAAACACCAAGAAGCAAAAAATAAATATCTAGAATCATTCAAGAAGTGAAATATACTGCATCTTCTCCTAATCCGCCATGAAAGTTTCTTGCCCATGTCAGAGACAAGGCAGCGAGCCTACTTCAGAGCTCTACACAGCAGTGCTGCAGCTCCTACAGTTCAGCGCTCTCAGGAGCTGGAGAGGTTTGGCTCAGCAGCAGGGACACTGAAGGAGAGGAAGAAGTTGCTGCCAACAGACAATCACCAATAGGTGACTGAAAAGACTGACCATGTCCCCAACAGCCCAGGAGGCAAGTACCATATCTTCCTGCAAACAGAAGAGACACAGCTTGGGCAAGCTCATAGCATGGTCAGGACTGAGGAGGCTGAAGAGTTGCTAACACTATTGCAGGCTGCCTGCAGCAATTCTAACTCCTCTAGCCCGGAAAAATTTACTGACAGGTTGCAATAAACAGAGTCCTACCATAGTCACCTACTAAGAGAGTGTAAAATCCCCCACAAGCCTGATGCCTCTGGATCCAGGCCCCCGGTACCATGGAGATCTCTCACATGCCTCTTCAACAAACTACAATGCCTAGTGACAACCACTGGATTTAACACACAAATTCTAACTACCACAAGTCTGAAAGGCTCCTTCCCATCCTGCCATTCATAGGGAGGAGAAACCACTGAAGGCTGAAATATGATTAGGATGCCAGTCACACATATTGTCGTATAGCAGTGCCCAGCTTCAGCCCACATTTCAGCTTAAAGGAACATGAAACTTATGTACCAGTCACTGAAACAAAGCTTGATAGTTACAGCAGAGGATGCACCAGGCTTTTTGCATTGACATTACACTTTGTTCTGCCGGAAAAACTTGTGCCCAGTCAGTCAGAGTGCATTTGGATGTTACAGTGGTCACCATGCCGCAAGGTAGCAGCAAAAAGCTACCTCTTGAACAGCTTCTTAACTGCTCCAAGGATGCAAAGTTCTTTTGTTATTCTTCAAAGAGCAAAATCCCATATTCTTCCTGAAAACTTCCAGATACAGTAGTGACTGTTTTCTGTCCCACTCACTAAGGCCTTAGACTAAGATATTAAGGGTTGTTGGTTTTTTTTTTTTAATCTATCTGACACAGTTCCCCATCACACAGTACCCTCTACACCCATCACGCTGAGTAACGAGCGATAAAATAGGTTGCCTGATCAGAAAGTCTGTTTTAAAAAGATAAGAGTCCCTCAAAGGGCTTAAACAGTTCTCCTATTGTTTAGGCATTTCCCCATGAACTCTCAAGAGCAGCCCAAATTCACACATCACTGATCAGCTGATGGCAAAAATAGAGGCAGTTTATTAATGCTCCCTGATCAAGAGCATAGCTTTTTCCACTCAGGCTACAGGCAGATACTTTTAGCTTTTGAGGTCCCCAGTTCAATCTCTGGATGCCAGCCATGACACAGACCAAATAGTTCAAACAACAACTGAATAATCTCCAGCCCTCAAGATGGCCAGAATAAAGAATATACAGTATTTGCCATGCTCCATGATATCATACAAGTTCTAACAGAAGCTCATGTTGCCCCTGCTGCAGTGACCATGTTCTCACAGTTTTGTGGTCACTATATTGTTGAATTAAAAAGATATATCTGTGCATATATATTTATTTACATTTTTTTTTGGAGACTCATGATCATCCAGGGAAAGCCCAGAAGATTCAGGCTAGCTCTTGTATAATCCACAATAACCTAAAATGAGTAAAAGCACCACTCATTGTCCTGTGAAGAAATTAATTTGGGTCTATAAGATTTTCAGGCTTTTATGACTTGGTTACGCACACAGTCTGCCAAGGACCTGCGGCATTTTGGCACAGTCTGGTTACACACAATCCTTATTCACTCACTGACATTTGATAATGGAGTTCCAGGTGGGCAGTTGTTCTCAAGCCTATACATAGCTGACATGCTGAAGTTACTGCTTTTTACAGCTTCAGAAGAAGACAATCTTCACTTGAACAAGTGCAGGCAAGCCACAGAAGCTCAAACTCGGGTCAAAAGAAACAAACAAAAAAGCGCCAATAAAGCAATACAATACAGCAGGCACAGAATAGGGAAGGCAGCAAGCAGCTGATCCTGCTCACACATTCATTCTGTTCCAAGCTGCAACTCGAAGGACAATCTAGTAAATATTTTAGGGAACTTCCAGTGAAATACCATTAATAACACAAAACACTGTCAAAGCAGAATAGACTCTGTCTCACACAGAGTACATTGTGCACTTCACAGAAAGGTGAATCCTTGCCCGAAAGAATGTGCCCAGTTATGCAATGCGCAGGGAGAAGCTCCACTTCGACTCCACCCAGAGACCAGCTCACACCTGGAGCGAGGAGTATCTGGACCCTGTCATTTTAGCCCACACGCTGCATTCTGCTCCCATTACGCACCGAGAATGACTTGAGTCGTCGTAAGGCTTAGCGACTTCTCAGTGACATTTGAATTCCAGGGTGGAGTGGGAGGCTCTGCTAGGGTTCTGTACTGCAATCAATTACCATCATATCAGAAATTCCTTTGTGCGAATTAGACCAGCGGTTGATCTGAAGGGGAGAGAGGCTCACCCCCTGTTTCAGGGGGTAGGGAACACCAGTTGGTTAAGGAGGGTTAAAGAGTGAACGAAAAGGCCAGACTACTTCCTAGGGCCAGGAGCAAATGTCTGGAGGTGGTCAGCTAACCTCCCCCAAGCCTTCTGCAAGCCTGAAGAACTGAAGCAAGCAAAGAACACATAGTTGGCACAGAAAGTGGTGAAACTGGTTAATGCGTTTGGGCCACGCTACCTTGACTTATCGATAGCTTTGCGGAGATCGTGGATCCCTCCTCCCGCGCGCAGTGACAAATCATAGACTGTCTTCTCAAGCACTGGATGTTCAGGCCCACTAATACCCTTCGTGTTTATCAGCTTTTTCCTGCCCTGCGCCGGAGAGGACACGGTAACCCCAGCAGCCTGCCAGGGGCCAGGCGACAACCGCCACAAGCAGCACCCTTTTGGCCTTCCCCAAACCCGGCTCTCCCCTCGCTCGCACCAAGACTGCTGCCGCCAGCCAGAAGGGAGAAAAGGACGAGCAAGGCCAGGACCGTCCCGTTTGCCGTCCTCCTCACTCCGCCCGTCAGCAGCCCCGGCTCGTAGACCGACAACACGGTTCCCCCTAAGACAAGAGGGTGCAGCCCCCCGAGCCTGGGCCCCAGCGAGGCCCCTTCCCCCAGGGGGTCCTGGGAAGCCGCTTTATTCCCCCCCCCCCCCCCCCCCCACCACCACCACAGCGCCCGCGGCTCCGGTTTCAGAGTGGGAAGCGGCTCAACACGGATCCGGCACAAAGGGGCCCCTGTCCCCGCCGCGGAGCGGAGGCGCTGGCTCCGGAGGGAGGGAGGGATGGAAGCGGGGGGGGGGGTGGGGGGTGTGGAAGCCTCCGCAGCCCCCAGCGACGGGGCGGCGGCAGGCCGGCTGCGGGGAGGCCGGCGGCGGGGCACCTCCTGAAGGTCAGGCCGGCGGCCGGGATGCAAGGAACGCGGAGGGACGCGGAGCTCTCCCGGGAGCTTCCCCCAGTCCCCCCCCCCCCCCACACACACCGCGAACAACCTGCCGGGGCTCGGGGACCCGCCGCCGCTCCCCCACGCCCTACCGGGGGTCTCCCATCCGCCTCAAGCCGAACCGCGGCGAGCCGTCTCCCGATCCCCTTCTACCCACAGGCAGCGCCCGGCCCGGGCACCGCCTTCCCCCACCCGCCCCCTTTCCGTGAGGAAACTTTTCCCTCGCAGCTGCCAGCGCCTCCCGAACCGCGCTGCCCGCCGCGGGGAGGCGGCGGGCGACGGGGTCGGGCTCTGCTGCCGGGACCTCCCCCCGGCACCCTACGGGGAACATGTCCGAAAAGCGTCCCGACAAGCAGCGGCGAGAGCCCAGAGCCCGCAGCCCCGGCGGAGGTGACCCCGCCGCTTACCTCGCAGGCGGCGCGGCTCGGCTCGGCTCGGCACGGCGGGAGTCTCGGCGGGCAGCGGCCACCTGGGCTGGGAGCGAACCGGGCCCTCCCCCTATTTCAGCCGCGGGACACGGGGGCTCCCGCCCCGCCTCCAGCAGTTCCGCCCGGCCCGTGCCTTCGGAGCACGCCGGTGGGGCAGCGCCGACGAGACTCCCGCCTCCCCCTCCGCTCCGCCGGGCTTTTTGATCCAATTAACGGGCGGCCGCCGCCGCCGAGCGGGCTCTGCCCAGGCAGGTGGGGCCGGGGGGGGCGGGCTGGGAGGGCAGCGCAGGCTCCCGCCGCGGTTCCCCCTCTACGGGGAGGGGGCTGGGGGTTGTCCAGTCCCTGGGGGAGGCCTGCCGTGCCCGGCCGAGTCGCCCCCCCCCCCCCCCCCCATTAGTGGGGGACACTGGGAGGCAGCCCTGTGAGGAGCTGCCTGTCCGGGTGATGCTCGGGCCAACCCCGAGTTGGCCTTTTTTTTCAGTGTTGCCCACCGGATTTGGGGCTTTAGTTCGCTTTTAGTTAGTTATTTTGTGTGCTGTACCGGCCAGCTGACCCGCAGGGCCCGGAGCCAGCCTGGTGGTGTGGAGCAGGAAGCCCAGCAGGTTCCCCAAGCCCCGGTCCCGGCCAAGCGGAGAGCTGTGCCCTCGGTTTTGAGCATAGTGTAGGTCACTCTCCATGGGGCTGGAGAGCAGCTTCACCTCTGTTCAGCTTGGCATCCTCCTTTCTCTTTCAGCCAGATCCCGCTAACTCCGTTCGGTCATTCTCTCTGTCCTCTGAAAACCTTTATCTGAATAATCCGGACCTCATCTTTAAGTCCTCGGAGACTCTCAATTGAAACCAGCATTTTTCTAAATGCCAGGGAGTTTGCCTGCCAGAGTTTCCATTTCTAACGCCAGGCCCCGGGTGCGATTCCCCATGACGCTGGGGCAGGGTTTGTACGAGGAGCACTGGGAGGCCTTGCTGGCCCGTCTCCTCTTGACTGCTTCCAAGTGACTTGGGACACAACTCCAAGGACCAGCTGTGGGTTTGCAGTGATGTTTATTCAATTGGTGGAGAAAGGAAAGACTGAGAGCCTTGCAGGAGAAAGAGAGGAAAGAGCATGCCGTAAATCTGTGCTCCCACTTCTCTGGAGCAGTACTGGGATGTTTTCTTTCTCTTTACAACTGCCCCAGGTTTCACAGGAGCCAGAAAAATAACTGTACTGATGCCCTTCAGATACTATGAATTGCTGTGTTGGAAAGTGGACATTGGAAACCATTACACTTAATTTGTTTTAGGACCAGTTGTCTGTTCACTTCTGCCTGTGTGGGATCCCTGGAAGCTGGGCACCCATGACAAGTCACTGGGTGTGCTGTGACCATGAGCATCCTTTCAAGAAGTCATGCAAGATGCTTATCTGGCTCTCAAAGTTAGTCGTAGTTGAGAGTATAGCATCAACTTTGTAGTTTACTGAAACAAAACCAAACCCAACTCTTTGGCATAGATACTCTCCAATTCAATTCTGAGGTTTTAATTCCATTATCAAATTAATGTATGTTAGTGAAGTACAGAAAAGGCAAACATCTCTCATAGATCAATATTCTATATCCAGCATTTGCCCTATGTTAGGTTTCCATGCTGATTTGGATGCTGGTATCCCACGTGCTGAGCATCTAAGATAGATGCTTTCCGTTTGGGACCTGGCTGCCCCCAGTACTGATTGCAAGGCGAGGGTACTACACTGCATGGCTGCTGCAATCCTTTCCTCCAAGGCTGGAATGGCTTAGGGAAAATGGGGTGCTCAGGTAAACGAGGTCATTACAATAGTGATATTGTTGTTCATTTTCCTGGTGCAGGGCAGCTTAGTAACAGTCATGGGATAGAAGGAGGTCAGATAGCATGATATTTTTACTCTTTTATCTCTTAGGATTATATTTTTTTTCCTACTTTTTAGTGGAATACAGGCTTGTTTTCATATGCACGCCAAACTCAGTTGCTGTAATGGTACTCTTTACATCAGTAGTCAGACTGAAGTAGCCAAAAATATTCACGCTTTGGACAAAGATCCTGGCGACAAGGAGGCAAAATACCTAATGGCATTACAAATAGCATGAAGTTGATCGTCTTAGTCACAATATAGCTTTACCAGACCCAGTGACAAGACAGCTTTATTCTGCAGTAGAGAACCACATCCCATAACTAAGGCAGAGCCTCAACATAATGGCATGTCAGACAAAACACATCATAAAAATAAGCCTAATATCCTGCCCACGCATAATTATACTCCTCTGACTTTGCTGCATACTGTAGTTCAAAGAGTGTAAGACTATAAATACATATAAGAATATTTTTTCAAATTAGTCTTTCTCTGGCTTGCTCAGTGTACCGTACAGACAGCTCAGCGTACAGACACTGAGCTGTGGCACCCTGGGCCAGCGGCATTTCTTCTGTGCGTGATTTGTGTACTATCTGCTATTCTTGTCCGTAGTGAATAATAATTACAAAAATACCTGGTGATTCTCTAGAGAGAAAGCAAACTTGGTGTTAATAACTGATAGAATTACTGTATTTAGCATACCGTGTTCAGCATTGGTGCAGACTCACCTTGAGTACTGTGTGCGGTTCTGGGCCCCCCAACTCAAGAAGGATGTGAAGGTCCTTGAATGCATCCAGAGGAGGGCAACAAAGCTGGTGAAAGGGCTGGAAGGAATGTCCTATGAGGAGCGGCTGAGGACTTTGGGCTTGTCTAGTTTGGAGAAAAGGAGGCTGAGGGGCGACCTCGTTGCTCTCTTACAGCTTCCTGAGGAGGGGAAGTGGAGAGGGAGGTGCTGATCTCTTCTCCCTGGTATCCAGTGATACGACACTTGGGAATGGTTCAGAGCTGCGCCAGGGAAGGTTTAGATTGGACATTAGGAAGCATTTCTTTACTGAGAGGGTGGTCAAACACTGGAACAGGCTTCCTAGAGAGGCGGTCGATGCCCCAAGCCTGTCGGTGTTTAAGGGGCATTTGGACAGTGCCCTTAATACCATGCTTTAACTTTTGGGCAGCCCTCAATTGGTCAGGCAGTTGAACTAGGTGATCATTTTACGTCCTTTCCAACTGAAATAGTCTAGTCCAGTCCATTCCATTCCATTCAAAAAAATGCTAACCGTGGTAGCTCCAAGAGGGGAATGTGTAGGTTCCTCTGTGTGTGCTCTGCATGGGGACGCTACTGCTGGGAGACAAATGGAGCGGGGACAGGAAGTGCACATCTTTGCTGGAGATAACTTGGATAACAGTTTTCAGAGTTTTCTTTGGGATTAATACATAGAACATTGAAATTAATAGAAGTCTTTCAATCTACTTTGAGAAGGTTGGTATCTGGGCCCCTTTTTTCAGTTACAAATTTTGAAATGTACCTCTTTTAAAGCATATGAAAATGAAAAGATATTAAGATTTATGTAATTTGGTGTTTTCTTGGTGATTCCTGATGAACTCCAGAGATTCTGTCTCCAATGACGATGACTTCTGCAGACCTATAGATGAGACCATTGATGACTGTCAATATAAAAAGGATCTTTTTCTACAGTAGTTTCCCTTCCTGGAAGTCAAGCCTTCGAGGCTTTGGAGGGAAGAAGTGCTACGTTCAGTTATTCCTTTGGTTATGTTTTGCTAATGAGTACGTACAGTTCTAAAGAATGTTGTGTATTACAGAAGTGCTCGATAAGACTTTAAGATTTGCTAATCGAGTTGACGTATACGTTCAAAACCAGATTGTGTTGTCTCTTGGTGGTTATCATTTTTTGCGTATGTCATTCTGATACTCATTCTTAGGACAGCAGCAACTAGTACAACCTTGTTACAGCTCAGAAGAGCACAGAGTCTGCGTCTTTGTTGTTTTTTTAGTAGTTTTTCTATGCATTCCCTAATATGTGAGAAACTGCATAGCCAACTACAGTTATAGTGCAAAAAAAGCCCTAAACCCAAACCCTAAAGCCCCACAATTCAAGGAGTGGTTACGTACAGATATTTTGGGACCAGTGTTCATAGCCAGCTGCATGGATGACTGGACCTTAATTACTCAGCATAGTTAACTGGTAGGCCTGGAGCATGGGACCCGACTGCTGCGGAGGTAAGGTTCCGCACGCAAGATGGCTGGCAGACAGCAGCCTCCTTCGCAGGTGGAGGGGAAGCGTTGGTACCTCCAGCTGTGTCGGTCAGGGCTCTTCCTTCCCCATTCTTGTCTGCTTCGTCACCTTAAGATCTGGCAGTCTCTGAACTGATCTTGCTGTGACTTTTTTATCTGCCTTTAAAGTGCATTTTGTCGAGTTCCAACACCAGGTGCTGCTTCTTGTGGAAGTTGTGTTCTGAAATAGCATCTTTTTTTTTGGTTACCGTACTTTGGGTCCTTACCATGCAGCTTTGATATGCCAATCTGGTGCTCCAGAAACTAGCAAAGCGCGTAAGATTCCGAGTCCTGCACCAAAAAAAACCTCAACAACAACAAACAAGCTGCCGAAGGACGCCTCAGGACTTCGACTGCCTGTTTCGGGCCAGGCCACGGGCCCGGCGTGGGCCTGGCAGCCGCCTCCCGTGCCCTCCCGCCCCCGTGGACCTGGGGGTGCTGCTCACGCTGATGGCCGCCGGCGGGCGCTGAGGACGGTGGAAAGAGGCGGGGGGGGGGGGGCAGGCAGCGGCTGGGCCAAGCACCCCCGGCCCTTCCCCCTGCCCCTCAGCGGCGAAGGAGTCGGCCGGGGCCCGCGGGCTCGGCGCCGCTCCCCGGGGGCGGGCGGGGGAGCCCTCCCTTCCCGCGGGGCCGCGCCGGGAGCCGCTGCCGCCCCCCCCCCCCCTCCTCCGCCTTGCCTTGCCTTGCCTTGCCTTCCCTTCCCGCCCCGGTTATGAAACCGCGGGGGAGGGGCCGTCTGCCGCCCGCCGTCCTCGGCCGCGCCGGGGGAGCGGAGGCCGCCGGAGCGCAGGTGAGAGCGGGGCGGCCCTTCCCGCCCTAGGCCGCGGAGGGAAGCGGGCCGGGGCCCGGCGCCCGGCGGGCCGCTTGCCCCGCGGGGCCGGGTGAGGCCCGGTAAGGCGCGGGGTGGGCGCTATTTAGGGAAGCTTGCGCGGTGCCTGCCGAGCTATATTTGAGACGGGCAGATAACCCCGTGACAGGCATTCCCGAATTATAAATAAGTTTAGCGCTAAACTAAACGGGATCAGCCCGTAGGAGGCTCTTGGCGGAGGAGCTTCTGGGGCTGCAAACGGCGTGTGACGCATCGCCCGCCGGCTCGGAGGGAAGGCTGTGGGAGGGAGGCCCGGCCCGCGCCTTTCCTCAGGGGCCGGGCGGCGTTTCGGTCGTCACAACAGGAGACACGAGTGGCCGCGTCCCGCCGCCGGTCGGAAGAGCGGTTCAGGCGCGGCTGGCAGCTGGTGGAGGAGCCCAGTCCAAATACCAGGTGGTGGATGTGAGGAAAAGTGGCCGTTAAATAGGGAGCCCGCTTGGTGGAAGACCAGTCGGCCCTGGGCATCGCCATAAAAGCTCTGACCTGTTTCTTAGCTGCATCTAAAGAGCTCAGCGTGAGCTACTGGAGAAACAGTTAGGGTATTATGTGGTTTCACAGATGTGCTTTATGCAGATCTCTGGGTTCTAAGCTTAAAAGTTTGGTAGAAGCACATCTGTCCAAACAAATTCTAATGCTTTAGGATACGTTCATTTTCATATGGGAACAAAGAAGAGTTTATTGAACCTGTGCCCCTCTCCAGCAGAGCACAACAAAAAGCTAGTGTCATGCTGATGAAAGAGCGTACAGGTAAAATCACTACTTTCAGACCACTGGGATATGTTTCATTCCCGTTTTCCTCTCTCTCCTCTAGTTAAAAGTGTATGACAGTCTTACCTTCCACACTTTGTTTGCTTTTAGCGGTCAGACAGAATGGCTCCAGTGAACCAGCCAAAGGACAAGAAGCATGAGAGGGCTCATGAGCGTTGGCCAGAAGAGGCAAAATCAGCTGGGAAGAGGAAACCGGACTACGAGGAACTAGGGAATGAGCCACAAGCAAAGAGGTTGTTTGTGAGAAAAACATCCAAACCCCCAGAGAAAATCGGTAACATTTCCTCAGATCCTTACTGTTTCTCCCAGCCAGGTTTACCCTAAATGACAGGCATCGACTAGTTGAAGAGGGAGAATGCCAAGAAGTGTGTTCAGACATGAGTATTCAGATGGGCTTATATATTGAAGTGATACACGGACATGTACTGGGGTAGTACACCCTCCAATTATCTGTCTAGTGAGTGTGTGCCTGCGTGCATGTTTCATTTTTGAGACTCCTTATCCCTTTGTTGAAGCCTGCTTACTGAAGGTGCAGTCACAACTTATTTGAGGGTGGGTAAGTTTTGGGGAATTCCTGAATCACCAGATGCCTGCTTTATTGTAGGACAGACCAATCTTGGTAATACATTGTTTTTTCTCCCCTCCAATTCTTAATGCAGTTTCATAGTTGTAAGGTTGGTATCCTAGAGCATGCAGTCTAAACTGGCATTTCCACCCAATTCTTTGCATATTCAAGCTTTTGCTACAGCAAGTAGGAGTACTTTTTAACCTCTGTGTTCAGAATAGACTGGACAGAATTTCCACTAATCACTTCTCCTCATGTGCATTTGTTTCCTTTAGTATGTAAGTTAAAAAAAAAATAATCTCTTAAAAGACTTTTGATATAATGAGGAGAGGTGATTAAATTGTAAGATACTGGAAAGGTTACTGCTTTGCATTACCAGGAAAGTTGTGCAGGCTTCGCTTCACTTACACTAAGGACTATTTTCATAGAGTCATAGAATCATTTAGGTTGGAAAAGACCTTTAAGATCACCAAGTCCAAATGTAATTCTAACACTGCCAAGTCCACCACTAAACCGTGTCCCTAAGTGCCACGTCTGCCTGTCTTTCAAATACCTCCAGGGATGGTGACTCAACCACTGCCCTGGGCAGCCTGTTCCAATGCTTGACAACCCTTTCAGTGAAGAAATTTTTCTTAGTATCCAATCTAAACCTCCAATCTAAACCTCCCCCGGAGCAACTTGAAGCTGTTTGCTCTTGTCCTATCGCTTGTTACTTGGCAGAAGATACTGACACCCACCTCACTACAACCTCCTTTCAGGTAGTTGTAGAGAGTGATAGATAAGGTCTCCCCTCAGCCTCCTTTTCTCAGGTAAAACCTTTAATTCCATCGTTTGTTTAGGAGATCAGTAGAATTTACTGCCTTGTGTGGAAATACTACACACTTTTTGTCCAATTTTGGCTTTAAGGACTGAGAAATCATTGAAATGTTTTTCAACAGTCAGGATACAGGAGTTCTATGATTTCGTACATTTGCATTGTCTGGTGTATAACTCCAAACTTGGAACAGTTGGCAGTGTGAACACTGGATGTGCAGGCAAAATACTCTTGTCTGAAAGGAGTTCTGTGTATAATTGTGGATGGTTAAAGCATCTTCTGTAGTTAATTTAGCTAGATGATTTTCATTTTAACTTCATGGCCTGATTTTCAGATTTGGTAAGCATCTGCAATTCCTGTAAGATTCGGAGGGAATTGGATGTAGCTAGTACTTTGGAAAAATGAGACCAATCAGATTCTTCCCTTAAGCCTTTTCTAAAAAAGATGAAGACCTTTGTGTTTGAGCTTTTCCATTCCGTGTTCCAGTTTTGATTTCTATGTGTTCTGGAAAAAATATTTTTTTTCTCCTGAGCCATATGGGACAGGTTCAGTGTCTTGCAGTTGAAGCAATTTTTTTAAAGGGTTTCTTCCAGCAGATTCTAAAAAGGCCTGAAGTTTGTTTCTTAATAAATCATCGTTCATAATGAAGTGGAATTTCAAAAAAATACCTCCATTTCCATCACCTCTGAAGAAGGAGGTGTAGATGCTAATTCTTCTGTGAAAAAAAGGGATTGGAACATAAATACTTCTTTACCTATTTCAACAGGCATGACAAGTGTTGGCACTATGTTGGCGTGTGAACAAAGAAGTTTATTTTCACACCTGTGCAATTCTAGGCTCCAGTGTTGCATTAAAGAAAGATTTAGTTTAGTTTCTAATCATATAGAATGATCCCTATGGTTTTGGTGTTCTGCTTTTTTTATAAATATCCTTAAATGACAATAGCATTTTTGTCTCTTAAGAAATGCATTTGATGTCTAGATCCCCTGGGGCGTTACAGACCATTGCTGTGGGGATGATTAGATCACAGACATGGGACTGAACAGATCCGGTTTTTATGTAAAGGTCCCTGAAGATAAAAACTTGGAACATGAACAAAATATAGAAGCATGCTGTACTCTCAGCAAAAATCACTCCGAACAGAAAGGTTTTTCAGGCGATGAGGCGTCAGCAAGTCTATTATCAAAAACAAAACTCACAGTGCTGTAGGCAGACTGTACGGGCTACAGCACAAGCAGATCGAAAATTCTGATTCACAAGCAGGCATTTCAGGAACTGTGTGGGAACTCATGTTGCTACGCTTGGGGAATTTTCAGGTGTTAACGTTTCTGCTGGTCACATGTCTGACCTTCCCTTTGCTGTATCCAGGGGCTTACCACATCCTATGGCTTATTTCCAAGTTGTTGGGACTTTGGGTAGCTTCATTGTATGTTGGGTATGAGCCATTCAAATTATATACTGCCCAGGAGATGCACCACCTGTGGCATTGCTTTAGTCCTCTCCTGTTGTCTTTCTGATAAATCTTTGGCAAGGAGAAGGAAGGTTTAACAAGAGGAAGCATGCACAAAGCTCTGGGAAGCACTGGACTCCATAATTGCAGAGGCTGCTGCACCTTAGACATGTAAGAATCATTTAGAGACTTTTATCTTGTGGCTGAAGCTTTTCATGGATGTAGCAGCAAATGCAGATGTCTTACCATGTTTTTTAGCGAACAAGCATGACAGGCATTGGCTCTCGGTAAAGTTTACTCTTTTCCTCTTTGGCAGGTCGGAGTGGAGGTGGGTCCATGGTGAGAAACAACAGAGTCCTTTTCCATCAGTTGGACCGGCAGTGCAGCATTGTTCATTATGTCTATCAGAACATGCTGGGAGGCTCCATTCGGGCACAGCTCAGGCAGGTGAGGAGTTTCTCCTTCATGACCGATTGGACATCTCAGCTGCCTACATAAAAACATCTTCAACACAAGCAAGGAAGCTTTAAAGGGGCTTAAAGTTCCTCACATACAGTTTGTGGCCCCCAGTCTGGTGCATCCTTATGTTTCTTAATCCTGTAAAATGCAAGAGCTGTGATGGCTTTCCCTTTCAGTTGACCCGGCCCTGTCACTGTACATTTTATCCTCTGTTAATTCTGTGTTTCCTTGAATCATATTTAAACTTACCCATTGTACCAATTGAGCTATTGCACAGTGCTACTTTTGTATGCTGATCCGAGTGTTCTGTTGTACTATTTTTGTATCCACTCTACTTTGCTAATCATGTCGGGTTTAGCATTGATTTTTTGCTCTTCACAGACATATTCCATCAAGTCCATAATGTTTTGCTCTTTTTCAGAGCCATACTCCTTCTTTCATTTGAAAATTAACTTTTTCTGTGACATCCATAGGTGGGAAGCACCTGGACTAGCTTTATCTTCCAGGTGATTTATTTTAAGTATACAAATGATAAAGAAATCGCCAAGCTCATTCAAGCAGTACCTATTCCTCAGATGAATAACAATACAATTGTGTCGTAGTTTCTCATTCCCTATTTGAAGTATTCTGTTCACTCTTATGCTGTATAGTTGAGCTGCAGGCAATTTGGATGGAGGATCATAATATTGTATCTCTGGATGATGTGTAACATTTTGGGATGCTCAGTAAAGACGCAGATAGTCATAAGTGCCTTTTACTGGTGTGGAGGTGTGTTCTCCTCCCTTGTTAATTATCCTGCCTTTTTTGCTTGGTCTGCAAGGCTTGGCTTCCTATGCATCATCTAAAGGGTGATATCTCTCAGTTCTCTGTTGCTTTCTGAGTGCTGCGGCTGTGGATTTGTGTGGTCACAGGCTGTTTCCTTTGGGAACAGCATGTTCTCTTCATTCTACAAGAGCCTTAGAATTTTGTGTGAATGTACTAACAGCAAGGGCAATTAGAAATTGTTAGCCCTCCCCATTCAGAGAATCTCAGAGATCCCTACAAAAGTGATAATTCTCTTTTATCTTTTTAACAGTGTCTGCAGCTGCCCTTTCTGCGTTCTCTTGCCTCATACCGTCTCTTTCGAACAGCAAGTCCCTTTGACAGAAGAGTGACATGCCTGGAATGGCATCCAACACACCCCAGTACTGTAGCTGTTGGTTCCAAAGGTGGAGACATCATCCTTTGGGACTATGAAGTACTTACTAAAACCTGCTTCATAAAAGGGGTAAGCCTCTGGGTGCGTGGAATGGGTGGGAGAGAAAATTGGAGTACCACCAAATACCGCAGACCAAAACTGAGGTCTGTTGTGAGAAGCCCATAAGGGTCTTGGGTTGCAGAGTAGCCAGTTATGGGGCAGGACTGAGGTGCAGCAATGTGTCTGTTCCTAAGTCCCAGACTGTTCTAGCCCTGGGAAGAACTGAGGTGTGTTGATTAAGTGCATAATGAAGCAGTACTTGATGTGTGCTCAGTGGAAAAATAATACAGCAACTGGCAAAACAGTTATCTTAAAGAGATGCCGGAAACAAGTAGGCAGAGAGGGTCTGTCTGGTTTAGGTCTTGATCTTTCTCTGCTTACCTTTTATTCTGTGTCAGATGAGGAAACATCTTTGAGTGGGGAGAAACAAAGTCCCTTTAGATAAAGTGAGAAACTAGGGGTAGAATGCATGGTTTACACAGCTGGCATGCCCCCTTGTTGCTGTATTCAGCCATTCCCATTCCAACAGGGGCTCAAAGACTCTGTAACTTTTATCCCCTTTCTAAATTAACATAGGTATGCATTGGGAGGAAGTCTATCCTCCAGAAATTCCAGAGTCATCTTTCTCTTTTTGTAAATAGTGTGGTGCCAGCCAACCAGGGAACACGTTGTCTGGGGACTGAAGGAGTTGCAGTTTTGTCCTCCAGGAGGGCAGCTGTCTAGACAGCCATCATGTGGGAAGACATGGTTGTCTTTGCCTCCTTGAAGGGCTGTGGTGTGTTTCACTGTTGCTGTTAAGGACATAGCAGTGAATGCAGACTTAACAGAACACACTTTTCTCCTTCCCCATCACTCAGTGGATTTTTCTTTTGTTCATCCCCTTCCTTGTAGATGGGAGCTGGAGGGGCCATCACAGGAATGAAGTTTAACCCTTTTAACCCTAGTCAGCTGTACACTTCGTCAGTTGCCGGCACTACCACCCTGCAGGATTTTAATGGCAATACTGTCCGGGTCTTCACCAGCACCGAGGACTGGGAGTAAGAAATACAGCAATGCTTTGGGCCCCTGTGTCCTGCTGGCAGGAGCGCTAGAGAGATTGAGAGAGAGAGAGAGATATGTTTGTCTGTAATATGTGGGAGCTGGGCTTCCTCTTCTCCATGTACATGTCCTTTATCCTCTGAATTTCAGGGATCCTCTCTCTTCCAGGGAGGCTCACTCCTTTTTTATTTTTCCTTGAAATGGGGTGGTGGGTAGGAGAGAGCTTTTCTTCATGAAGGGGAGGGACTCTGATGCTGCTTGCTTCCTGTTATACATGGGAGAGTGTGGGGGTGCCAGTGGATTTCCTTAGCTGTCTATTCTTAAACCTCCCATAGCTCTGTGCCCTGGGGACCTTCTAACCTCTTCCCCTGTTAGCAGGGCTGCCTGTTGTCAGATGTTTTTTACAGGACAGTTGATAGTCCTGTCAGTGCTTCTCCACAAAAGCCACTGACTTAAAGTGGTGTGTGTCATAAGGATCACCCCAATTCATCCCACTTAGCTTTTGGTGCTTATCTAAAATAGCAAAATTAAGAGTCTGGGCTCCTTCAGTAGTGAGTGGAAAGAGGAGATGAATCACTAGAGGCAACTCTGCCTATGCTTAGAATCATTCTCTCGGACTGTTGCTTTTTCTGTGGAGTCATGAGGAAGCCTGAGCTCTTCAGTTAGTTACTTCCTTTCAGTGCTTAAAGGTAAGTGAGGGAATTTGGGTTAGCGTCCTCTTTACTTTTCCCCACCTGATTCCTTCCGGGTGGCAACTTTCATGGTTGGTTTCCAAATTGGCTGTTCCAGCTGTAACCCTATAAGAGGGCAGAAGGTGAACCCAAGTAATGCTGGGATGACTGGTCAGGTGAGCAGGGAGGGATAGACTGAGTCCTGGGACATGAGGATCTTGTATCCCAGTGGGATGCCTGTCACAGCAACGATGCCTGGATTTGAAAAGGCATGCCATCCTCCTTCTACTGCTGTGGGGACGGGCAGGCTCTACAGGTGGGCCTTTTCTTATCTTCATTGGCTTCTTGAAATCTAGTATTTACAGTGAGACTTACATTAAGTAGTTGCTCTGTGAGCAGCAGATGGAGTGTACTTGAGTATCAAAGAGTTGGGAGACTCCCAGCTAGCATCCTTCTCTTCTGTCTTTGTGTAGGGTTTCCACGATTCCTCAGTTGACAGATTTGGGGAAAATAACAACAATATAACGCAGAACGTAGTATTCCTGTGCCATGGGGTTAGCAGTAGGATTTTTCCTTGCACTGCTCTCGTTCTGCCTGCTGGTACCTTGAGAAAGACCAGATACAGCACTGGAAGCAGCCTGTAGGGAACTGGCCAATGAAGTCTCTGTAAGGAAAAGCTTTGTGCAAGACTGTCACGAGATTTGATGCGGTTTTGGCATGGAACGGGGCTGATTTTGCTTGTGATCTCCTAAGCCTGGTCTGAGCCAGGTGGTTCACTGCAAATTAGTTGTACCCCCATAGCAGAAGCAGCAGTGCTGCTAATGAGGTTTTCAGCCCAAAGTGGTGGGGTTGAATTTATAGGCTTAGAATGTATGTGCTCAGATTGGAAACAGATTAGAAAAAATGGGTTCTTAGGTATGTGCCCTGTCAGAAAGCAGTGTGTTGTACCTAGGGAAACCAGCAGTGTGTTCCAGGAGATGAGCGTTGCATTAATATTTTGTCTTCCATTCTAACCTTGATGCCTCTTGGCTTTGTGTGTATTCCAGAAAGGGCCAGGAGATTCTCTGGGAGACATCAAGTTCAGTCCTTATGAGTCAGTGAAGCTTTATGTGGCATCAGGGGATGGCACCCTGAGTCTGCAGGACCTTGAGGGCAGAGCGGTGCAGGTGATCTCCCGTGCCCCGGACTGTGGCCATGAGTACCACAATGTTTGGTGAGAAGGGAGCACCACAAGGTTGATTCTCTGTTCCTTGGGGTTAATGCTGTGCTGCTTCTTGTGCTCTCTAACATCTTCATCTTTGCCAGTGTTAGGAGGCTCTTGGTATGAATTGGTCTTGTGAGGGAGCTTGGAGACAGGCTCCTGGTCCCAACCCTAGCACTGCAGGGTGGGTGACAAGCTAGGCAGCCACAGGGGACTTAGGCTTTTACAGTAGCTGGGTATGCTGCCTGCATCTTCTGGTGTAGCTTTCTGGTGATGCCATCTCCTGTCTTGCAGATACTGACAGCTTTGCACTTCATAAAGCGTCAGGTGAGAAGAGGAGGATAACTTCCTCCTCTTCATTGTCGTCAGTGTTCTATTTTGTCTGTAGCAGCTCAGGTAGCATAGGAAAGCCACAAACATTCCTGCACAGTCTGAGTTTCAGGTTATTGAGTTTACCTTGCTGCCCTTCTGGAGGCTTCAGGCTTGCCATACTAATTTCCATGACCTTGAATTCTAGAACAATTTATCTTTGCAAATGAAGTGTTCCCAACAGGTTCCCAAAGGACTGCAACTTTATTCTCACTGCCCTTTCCCTCCCAGCAGAGCTGGGGTTAAGATGTATGTCTTTATCAGATGAGTCTCTACTCAGTTTTGTATCCTGGAGCATGAAGTTGAGACAGTTTGATGTGCAACTTTCCAGTCCAAAGCTTTTGTCTTTTCTTTACTGCTGCTTCAGTGTCTTGTGGAAAATGTCATTTTAAAGCTGTTGCTGTACATTTGTCAATGTCACAAGGATGTTCTGATCTTTCCCAAGGTGTGTCCATGTGCAGGCACCAAGTGGCTCTTCAGCCTTTATTACGTTCCACTGCCCCAATATGTCATGCTCCATCTAATGAGCACTTCACAAATGACTAGGAAGTTATTTCATATTCAGTCACCAACAGAAAGCATTGCTGATAAGCTGTCCCACTTCCTGATACTCAGGCCCACACCATCAGGAGGGAGATTGCAGTTACAATCTGTTGCAGTCTCCCTTGTTCAGGGACGGCATGTGAATCAGAGCTCCACTGCCTTCACTTGCCTGTGGGAGGCAGCACTAATTTTGGTGTCTTTCCCTCTAGTTGCTGGTACTGCAGTGTTGATGTTTCTGCAAGCTGCCGAGCAGTGGTGACAGGTGATAATGTGGGCAACGTGGTCCTGCTCAGCACTTCTGGTGAAGAGGTTTGTATGGCTCCATGCAGCGTCTCCTCTACGGGAATCTTCATGGCTCACGTGCTTTCCTACACTACAGGGACCCTGGAAAGAGGAGCAAGTATCTTGCAGCTCAGGAGATGAGTCCACCCATTGTCTAGGTGGTGAGAAGTCCTCCACTTTTGCCATTCATTAGGCATTTTCACATTGTTGAGCGTAATGGTAATAATTCCCAAACAGGGACTGTGTTGTGTGCTACCCCTTCCTTAAGAGTATTTGCTACTGGTCAGGGTAATTATAGGGTAACCTGAAGCTGTGAGCACCCTCTGCCAACAACCTTCACACTTCCAGAATCTTAATCCAGTGATGGGAGTCATTTAGGAGATACTGCTTTGATGTATACCCTTCTGTGACCTAGTACACAACAGTAATTAAGCGGTTGGGAGAGGAATTGCACTACTGCCATTAGACACGAGAGGGCAGGCAGAGGTAGACTGCACCTTCGAGTCTGAAGCAGTACAGAAGCATATTAGAGGATAGTTGGGAGTGGGCCCTGCTTTCAAGAGCCTGCTGTACCATCACACCAGAATTACTGTTTCTCCTGCCTGTGAGGGTAACATCTCTAAGAATTTGCCACCCAATGAGCTGTGGCCAGAAGCAGCTGTGTAAATTAGTGGGCAGAGTCGAGTGCTCCAAATGATTTGTGCTTATTCGAGGTTAGTTGCTTCCTTTCCTTTTTTTCTCCTGAAAGAATGTGACAGTCTTTTCTGCACTTGGGGGATACCCGTTATTGTAGGGACGATGGGCCATCTTCACCCTTTTGCTTAGAAATAATCTTCAGGCTTCAGATAGAAATTTATTTGTGGCCAGTTCATATCCATTTGTTCTTGTTAATTTAAATATTTCTCCTACCCTGCTGTTTCTTTGCTGATGTATTTCTAGAAGCCAATTATATCCCCTCTTACCTTTTTTACTAAGATAAACAAAGCAAGCTCTTTTGGTCTTCTCCCACAAAGCAGCTCCTTCCTTATTACTACCTCAGCAGCACATTTCTGTACCTGTTCCAGTTTTTTTAAATCTTTCTGCAGGTGGAAGACTGGCACTGCATAAAGTATTCCAGATGTGATCTTGCTTTGTACAGTGGCACTAATATTTCCCTCCATGAATGAGGGATTGTGTTTTCCTTTCTCATAGCTGTAATAAATTTGTGCATCAAAGTTCTCCTAGAATTAAATAGTTCCCATGGTAATTCTCCTTTCTTGTTTCCAGTGGATAAACTCTTCGTGTATTGTAGAAGTTTTGTTACTCTGTAAATGTGAGACCTCTTTAGTCTGCACTAGTAGATGATTACTCAATTTCTTTACTCCAGATCTTGATAATTTTTTTTCTGTATGATTTTCTGTTTCCTCTGCTGCAGATTTGGAAGCTGAAATTGCACAGGAAGAAAGTGACTCATGTGGAGTTTAACTCCCGATGTGAGTGGTTGTTGGCCACAGCATCTGTGGATCAGACAGTCAAAATCTGGGACCTCAGAAACATCAAAAACAAAATGAATTTTCTTCATGTTCTTCCTCATGACAAACCTGTCAATGCAGGTGAGTTAAGGATTTCATTGCGTGGATGTCTGCAGAGAATCCACTCAGCTCAGCTTTTATTATTGTAGCAATGTTAGCTTTTGCTCAGATTTGAAGTTGCACAGTAGCTAGTGTTAAAGCAAGGAAGGCATTGGGACCGTGTCGCCAGAGGCAGGGAGGTGGGTAGGGCAGCTGCAGCACAGTCTTAGACTTGCCATACAAACTGTGGCACTGTGCCTTGAGAGGTGAGTGTGGAACCATCAGCAGTGGCTGAGATTAGAAAACTGACTTTATTGGGGCAGTTACTTTGACAAAAGCAGAGCATGGAACTCAAACCTCTGTTTCTTGGGTGCGGTTTTAGAGTTCATGGAAGTCCAAACTGCAGGTGTCTGTCTCCAACTTCTCCACTAACTTTCTGTTGTGATTTAACCCCAGCCAGCAACCAAGCACCACGCAGCTGCTCACTCACTTCCCTGCCCACCCAGTGGGATGGGGGAGGGAACTGGAAAAAAAAAGTAAAACTTGTGGGTTGAGATAAGAACAGTTTAAGAGAACAGAAAAGAAGAAACTAATAATGGTAACACTAATAAAATGACAATAGTAATACTTAAAGGATTGGAATATGCAAGTGATGCACAATGCAATTGCTCGCTGACCGATGCCCCGTTAGTCCCTGAGCGGCAATCCTGCCCACCCCCACTCCCCCCAGTTTATATACTAGACATGATGTCACATGGTGTGGAATATGCATTTGGCCAGTTGGTTCAGCTGTCCCGGCTGTGTCCCCTCCCAGCTTCTTGTGCCCCTCCAGCCTTCTTGCTGGATGGGCATGAGAAGCTGAGAAACCCTTGACTTTTGACTAAACACTACTTAGCAACAACTGAAAACATCAGTGTGATATCAGTGTTCTTCTTGTACTGAACCAAAAACGTAACACTATACCAGCTACTAGGAAGACAATTAACTCTATCCCAGCTGAAACCAGGACACTTTCCATTTGAACGAGCAAGTTCCTTTCTTTGCAATATCTCTTTCTGTGATTCTAAAATGAGAATAATGATTTTTCTATGTAACCCAGCACTGTAGGTTTCAGCTTACTGTTTGTAAAAGCTTTGCATTTGTTTGAGACAGGTAAAGTCTTGTCTGTTGGGACACATGTCCATCTTCGCATCCCAATTAAAGAAATAGCAATGGGTTTCCAATCAGAGAAATGCGACTTTTATGTTTCTTGTCAGTTAACAGCATTGTGATCTTTTGTTTGCCTTATTGTCCCCCTCTTCTAGCTTACTTCAGCCCAACAGATGGTGCCAAGCTCCTGAGCACAGACCAGCGCAGTGAAATCAGGGTTTACTCATCTTCAGACTGGACCAAGCCACAGCATCTGATCCCACATCCACATCGGCAGTTTCAGCACCTCACACCTATTAAGGTGAGTTAAACCACCAGTCTGAGAGGAGTGTCATGCTTGGTGCTAGCAGCCGGCTCCAAATCAGAAATGGTCTGATTTCTGGTCAGGATACTACATTGGTGGGTGGATATTCACAGCTTGCAGCAGAGCACTATTCTGAGGATACTCATGTTCTTCAGACTGTGAGTGGGATGTACAAACTGTTGCTCATACTGCAGGTTGTCTGGTGTGTGTCAGTATGAGTGCTGTCCCTTTCTCTTAACTCCCCGTTGCTGTGCTCTATTACTAGGCAACATGGCATCCTCGCTATGACCTCATTGTAGCAGGTCGCTACCCAGACCCTAAGTTCCCAGGGTACACGGTGAATGAGCTACGAACTGTTGATGTATTCGATGGAAACACCGGGGAGATGGTTTGTCAGCTCCATGATCCAAATGCTTCTGGTATCATCTCGGTGAGTTGAGTACTGCAGCTAAAAGGGCTGCTGTGTATTGAACCGCAGCCAAGAGATAAGGGTTAGGGACTAGAACAATAGGAGTATCCTCTTTACTTGTGTCAGACTCACGCTCTTGTGGGGGTATGGCTGCCAGCTAAAGCTGCTGACTGGAGCAGGGCTGGTCCATGGTCATCTGCGGGTTTTCTGTGATACTCTTTAGGGAACGTTGGGTTTTCCAGATGGTTTGTTGTCGTTACATAAGCCGTCGTGCTCTTATGACTCTTACATAAGCAGTGATGCTCTTATAGACCGACTGTGTTTCCATTTTCAGCTCAACAAATTTAACCCTATGGGAGACACGCTGGCTTCTGGCATGGGTAAGTAAAGAGAACCTGGGGCACTAAGCACGGGTGGGTTGCAGTCCTAGAAAAGGGCAGGCTTGTTTCTCCAGACTAAAGCGAGTTGTGAGTGAGGGTTTCCCAAATCCCACTTGCTAGAGGTCCTCTATAATTTCCTACATCTATAAAAGAGATCAAGACCTTCTTTTCAGTCTTTCACCTTGCAGTTAGAAAACGGGTTGCTAGTCATCTCCGGTGAAATATTCCTGGGAGTGTGGAGTCTGGAAGAGTGAGGAGCCTGCCCGCAGCAGGGTGCTGCTGCCATCTGCCGCCCGTGTAACAGTAGCAGAAAACGACGGCAGTGGTGGGGGGAAGCCTTTTCCTGCTAGGCTGTACCCTCTCCCTTCGTTTAATTTATCTCATTTCCTAGGCTGCATAGCCAAGATTACTCAGTTTTTCGCAGGCTGTATGGAGTTAAGGGAGTCGGCTGTAGATTTAGGTCTTAGACCTGTGACAGATGAGATGAGGAATTACTTGATTATGTTTCTTAATTAGATCAAATTTCCATAGCTGTGTGGAGATAACATCTGCAGTAAATGTCTTTGCATCCTCTGTACCTTGGAAATATCTTAGAACAGACAAAGCATTTTGAATTTCTGGCATTTAAGTGACATAGCCTAAGGTATTATATTTGATGTAGTGTTTCTGATGCAGTGTTTAATTTTTCCTCTCAGGCTTTAATATCCTGATCTGGAGCCGGGAGGAGATGGTGGCCAAGAAGCAAGAACATCTTTTGAAAGCCATGACAGAACAGGGGATTGGAAGCTGGAGTTTGTCCAGACGTGGAGGGCAGAGGCAGGCAAACCCTGGGACAAGTAAACTCAAAGCTAACTTACTGTCTTGGGAGCTGGAGGAGATGAGAACAAAAAGCAACGATTCTAAATCACAGGGAAGGAAGCGAAAAGGGAAGGATCTAGAGAACTGATGTAGTATTTTGATCCTTTCTGGATCACAGGGTACAAATTCAGTGTTGGCAATGGGCCGTATAAGCTGTGCAGGGCATTAGACTTCTACTTTGTCCTTCCTCCCTGGACCTGATCTTGATTCCCTGATTCTCTTTACTTCCCCTTCTAGAAAGTTGGGTCAGTACTCAGTTCCTCCTCCAAGTGGAGTTACCACCTGTTTTCTGAGGCACTAGGAAAACTTCAAAGATGTTCTCAGATCCTGCTGAAGTTACTGCTTCCAGCCTGCCACGTCTGCTTGTCATCACTTGTCAGAGGTTACCATCTCCTGCAGTCGGCTGTGGAGCAGCTCATGACAGGGTCCCCCGCCTGTTCTAGTCAAACCAAGCTGAGAGACCCTTTTCTCTAACAAGCTTAACGTCCTGAAAAAATACAGTGTTCACAGGGGTGAGATGATGGGTAGTTTGGGTAGCCTAGGGAACGCCAGCCACCCCCATGTGCAAGCTTCTTGGAAAATGTGTGTCTGTCAAGACCTCAGGCTTAGCCTGTTCTGTGCTTGCAGCTATTTAACTAGACCACGAAGAACATGATGATGCCAGAGCTATTCACCTGCCTCATGAGATGCAAGGGCAGTACTGAGCTGGGAACCTACTGATTCTGTAGTTTCTATTTTCAGAGCTCTGGGCTTTTTTTTGCCACTGATTAGGCAATTTTTTTCACCCACACCTGTGTGCTTCAGAATGTTGGATAATAGTGTTGTAAAGCAGAAATGAGGGATTTCTTCCAAACACCCCTGCTCAGAGCCAAATCTCAAGACTGCTGTTAAACTGAAAAGTTGTGCTTTTTCTAGTTCGTTTACAAGGCTGCCTGGGGCCTTGCTGCTGTCCCAGAGGTTGATGGATGGGATGGGCTCAAGGCCTGCTCAGATTCTCTTATGTTCACTTTTATAGTTTCACAGTATTGATATTAATAAAATTTTGTACTAAACTAAAATTCTTTGATATAGAGAGTGGCTGCTTTGAGCATTCTGCTGAACTGCTCTTGTATGGGGGAAGAAGCTACAGACCTTTCTGCAAGAGGGCTGAGAGACCTAGAACAGTGGTAGAAATATCAGTCAGAGTGCTGTGTCTGCAATGGACTCTTCCAAGTTAGATGGGTTGCATTATAAGCTGTATCTGCGCATGGTCGCTGCAGTCAAAAATAGTTTATCTCAGTTCTCACTCAGCTGTAAGTGGGATTGTAAACCAGGGAATTACTTTGGGAGGGGGTATACTGCAGAAAGTTCTTCCTGTTTTCCAACACTGAGCATACTGGTGCTAGCCCTGTGAACTCTTAGAGAAGAGGAGGAGTAGAGTTCAGTGCGAATTTGATTTTAATAATGAAAAGGAAATGTATTGGAACAATTACAGAAAGTCATTCACAGTTAAAATGTCTAAATCATCATAGGAACCTTTCCTCTGTGTGTGCAAAATTTGCTGCCTTTAAAAAATAACAGGTCTGGTCCTCTTAAATGCACTTTCTATTACCTCTTTCTTGTGCCTGTTCTCACAGGCAGTAGCTTTTTCTTTATGACTATCTTGCTGTGCAGGAGACCTAGATTGTATCTTCAGAGGACAAAAAGGTGAGGAAGATGCTGAGAACAGCAAGCTGCTTCTGCTGATTTAGAGTTCCCATGCTGGCAGATGCCGATTATGGTGTAGGGAAAAGTCCCCACGGTACTCCATAGGGGAAGAAAAGGAAACGTCTGTAACCTAAGAACTGGCTTCTGCCACCAAGAGGGGAAGGGAACTGCACCAGAAAGGGAAGTAAAAGCGGGAAGTGAATGTGCAGCATCACCATGTGAAGAGCCTGTGCTTCTGGTGCCTGCTGCTGTCTCTCATTTTCTGCCAAAAGCTACAAAGCAGGTGGTGAGCACTTGGCATGAAGTTCCCTGCAGCAGCTGCAGTGTGCACAGAGGCCAGCCTGGAGAAAGAATCACACTTTGGACAAAATGCCAAAGCATGGCAAATAAGGGCATCCACACTCACCTGCAAACTCATCCTTAATGTTTTGTTTGTTTGTTGTCCATCCAGTAGGGAAGATAGGAAGAAAAACTACAGAACTTGGCATTTAACCTAGTCTTAGGTAAACAGCTCTGCTACATCTCTTTAATTACAGCATAAAAACATTCCGCTAGCACAGCAAATTCCTTGGGCTTGCAGCTGAAATCTGGACTGCCTGCTGTACTGAGTACTCCCTGTAATAGATACTTGAAGTTCAGAGGTGGGGAAGTCAAATTCAAAGGCTGAATCTTTAGACAGGGCCCAAGTTTCTTACCTATGGGGACTCTCCTTTCTAGAACCAGCACTGCACAAGAAACTGGGTGCAGGTTTGCTGTGGTCATGGGTATTCATATCTCTGATGAAGCTCTTTCTTAGAGCTTCTTTAGATCATACATAACCTACTCTGAGCTGAATCCTAGAAACTACTGCCAGGTTTTCAATCTTATCCTGACTCCAGGCCAGTCCCCTCTTGAACCACAATGTGAGGAGGGGAAAAAAAGACCAGTTGCCAGCAACAACTACTTGGCAGCAGCCTCAAGAAACACTTTTCACTGTCTGCCACCATCTGCAGCAGTTTCCTCTGCATGGACAGTAGGTGAGTCTCGGTGCGTTGTTGGTGAACTGCGCCCTCTGCTTCAGGCCCAGCCTTCCCACCATCGTCAGCCCAATGGTGTGAGAGAAAAGCACTTGGAGCAGGTTGACCCTGAAGAGAGATGCAACTCCTGACTGTACTGGATGTGGCAGCTGCTGGAGGCCTAAGCCCCTCTGCCACGGTCATGGTGAGTGGTAACATTTACAGTCACTTGAAAGCAAGAAAACTCTTGACCAGCTCCAACTGGCCATGTTGGGAATCCCAGACTAGGTAAACTGTATGAGGACTGGGGGCACCACACAGTATACTGCCTTCAGAATTAAGGTGTCATTTCCATTAGAGTAGCTTAGTCCTCTCTTTCTGGGACAGCACCTTGAGAAAGCATCCAAAAATCAAGTCCAGCTTCATTCTGGGAAGTAATGACCAAAGCAGAAGAATGCTCAGTAACTGAAGGTGCCCAATCATCCTTAGGGGCAACACTGCTCCCTCCTACTGCCTGGGAAGGAGTTGAAGCAACTGTCAGGCCTGCTCTTCTCCGTCGTTGGAAACGTGCCGGTAGCCCGGGGGCTGAGACTGTATGCGAAAGAGTACAGTCAAGAGGAGGATTATAAGGAGGAGGAGAATGGATCCACACACAGCCAGACCCACAAACAGTTCTGCAAGGGAGAAAACAAGAGGTTAACATGGTATCGTCCAGGCTTTCCCCTCCTGCCATGCTCTGGTCCAGCCTGGGCTCACCTGTGTCATGCACACTGCTTGCTACCTGGCATTCTTGCTCCCAGTCCTGGGGAACAACAGGATCTGTGAGTTCCAAGAATCTTTGCAGTGGACACTTATGCTGACAGCCAGGGATTGTCAGTGGAAAAGGTTCCTTCCCACTCTCATTCCGGAAAAACATCTCCACAGAGAAGTTACTGAAAACAAAACACAGCTAGATGTTTGGTTTTTTTCTCCAGCTGCAGTCATCCCTTCCCAAAAACTCAGTGTGCACACCCTTTCCTTCGTTCTGGTGGTAGTTTTCCTCCTAAGAGTCTGTCACTAGGCGCAAGATTGCATCCCCCTAGGGTGGAGTCTAGCCTAGGTATCTAACCCTTGAGGTGAAATCACAGCAGACATCTTTACTGCAGCCCTCACCCATCATCCTCTTGGTACAGCTCAAATAAATGACATGAGGCGTATGGTGCTTGAATCTTGTTGTAGACATCTAGAGCCATCTGCAGTGCCACAAGTGTGGTGTCATGCTGAGAAAAAGGGAAAAAAACCAAATCAGTCACCCTTATGGATGTGGCAGGGCAGCTCAGACTGTACCAGTAACGGACAGGGGACGTCACCTTTGTAACTTTCATCTGGAAGAAGGGAGAGGAACGGTGATTTGAGATGGTGCCAGAGAAGGGGAGGAAGTGAAACAGCCATATATATCCTGCATTGTTCTTTAAGAATTAACCTCTAGGGAGCGATTTGGGAGAGATGCTTGACTTTCCAGTCAGTAGGCTGCTGGAAAGGGGGGATGACTCTGTGTCTACACTGCTGAAACTTCACATCTGAACAGCGTCAACCCATCTACCAAATAAATACAGCAGTGGCTCCCCAAAGTCTGCCAGTCTCATCCACAAGCCTGAGCTAGCAGGAACAAAGCGCAAGTTGGGAATTCTCCTCAGGGGCCCCAGAGGAATGATGCCAGATACTGCACATCCCGCCCAGCCAGAGGCAAAGGTGCATGTCCTCCTGATCACTGCATGGGCTGTAGAGAAGCCAGAAGGGGTTAAAACTATCACCACGCCCCAATCCCCTGTAAGGAGGAGATGGATAAAAGCTAGCCCCCAAGCTCTGACTTACCGCTGAATAGGCAAGTAGTTTCAGGTTCTGGTGGGCAGAAACATTTGCTGCTTTGGTTAAGTTCTTCCTTATGTGATTCAGCAGGACCCCTGAGGAAAGGGAACAGCTGGTAAGAGGCAAAAAGTAGACAGAGCAGCATGAAGCTCCCTTCCCGGTGCACTCACCGCCTTGCAGACGAGCTTTTTCTACCCGATTGTGGATCCCAAAGAGAAATTCAAACCCAAAGTCTTTTAGTTGCTTCAAACGAGTCATGACATCTGGTGTCACCCATGCAGGCAAATCCATTTTGTGTGCTTGCTAGAAAGAGAAACAGAATACTCATCTGCAGGTAGCACAGATCACAGATTAGTCAGAGAATGGGAGTCAGGGTGTCTGGAGTCTGGGCCATGCTGTTACTGATTTCCTGTATTATTTTAAATATGCCCCTTTCCTATTTATGCTTCAGTCCTCACGCTACTGTGCTGCATACAAAGAATATATGTGGGTTTTAATGTTGTTTCAGAAACTAATAATGAGAAGCATAAAGATTAAAATCTAGGAGCTACACTTCTGTGAAAGCACAACTGGAGCGCAGGGTTACGTCATAACACTGATACAATAATCTTAGGGCATTTACTTTATGTGTGGCTGATTCTGCCCTGCAGATGGCATGCAGTCAAAAAAAAAAAAAAGATAAGCTAGAGAGCACAAACTCAAGGTTTCTGGTGTTCTGGTGTACCTGCAGCACAATTTCCCTGGAGGCTCTGAGGGCCACTGAATGCTACCGGAGAAAGTTAGCAAGTGCTCGGCAGACGTAATACTGCGATGCGCCACTGATGAAGCCCAGTACGCAAACCCAGAATACACAGAACTGGGAACCAAGAGAAAAATTTGCTTCACAGCCAACCTATTACAAGAAAGGATTAGTTATACTGGCAGACAAACAGCAGTTGTGGTTCCCTGGCATTACTCGGAGCAATTTTCTATGCCACATCCCATTAAACTGCCAGAAGATGAGGCTGAATATCCTTAAGAGCCCATTCTGTCTGAGCGGTTCGGAGAAACTCCCATCAGCAACTTAGATATTTAGTTAGTTTTTCATTAATTTACAATGAGGATAGCTGGTAAGTTCAGCTATTTCTTGGACTTTTTTATTTTCTCCATCCAGATGGCAGAATGAAGCTACTGGCTCAGGTGAGAAAAACAATCCTTCTCTTCAAGGCACTGTTTGTACAAGTTTTAGAAGAAAGGAGGAAGCCCAAAGCAGCTGAAGAGACGGATCAGCCTGAGGGTATAGTTTTGAGAGTAAACCTCCCCTTCCTCAAAACATTCTGGTTTCATTTCAGGACAGCAAGCTATTCTCCAAGTTCTTGGTGATTACAGTGGTTGTCAGCTGGCTGCCTGGGCCCAATTTCTTGAAAATGAAGATGATCTTAAATTCTTGATCTCTCTGACCAAAGTATTTTTTGTTAGCGACAGAAGTTGCTTCGCTGGGATCGTTACTAGACAGGAGATTGGGTTTGTGATACAAAGGGCAAATTTACATAGTGCAATGCAGCTCTGAACTGGAATATTCTTAGCTTGCAGCAACTCAAGCTGCTACTTTACATAGCAAAGTGCAATTCCACGCACATTTATCTTTTACATCCCCCAAATAGTACATGCTACTGTATAGCACTGCCAGGAAGCTAAGTAGAATTGCACCTCCACAGAATTAGCATGACACACTGTCAAAATGCTTGGGTTTACTGCTTCTTCCACAATTTGCTAGTTTGACATGAAAGATCTCTACAATTTACTTCATTGTGGTGCACAGTTATACACAGATAAACTTGTGCGCAACAACTGTAAGTCTCCTGGATACTCCTGTAGGATTATCACAGCACATGTAACCTGATTTTTTATTTTGTTTAAGCCTTCATGAGAAGTACTTTCAACAAAACACCACATGAATACAGTTTAGTGCCCCAACCCAGACAGCAAAAGGGTAACATCTGTCTCTAGAGTCTTTCTCTGGCAAAGGTCAAAAACTAGATGTGGGTGAACCCCACTTAACCTAGAAAAGCATTATGTTCTTTTAGAGATGGCATTAACAGAAGCACAGAAAGAAAAGCAAGTGATCTAAAGTAACAGAGAGCTAGAGGTAGCACCAGGAATAGTCCTAATATAAGCTCCCAACTTAAACCATAAAGTTAATGCTTCTTCAGTTTCCGGAGATCTCATTTCTACCTTATTTATAACTCAGACTTGTCCACAGAGATCTAAAGATTTCAGACTGCAGTCATTTTCTAATGACTTTCAAAAGAGATATTTATTGTGCAGGTGGGACATTTTCTGGCTCTGGCACATTATATATCTAAGCTACGAAGTGGGAGGTTATAGGGTACAAAAGTAGGTAATTCTTGGCACATGCTTCTAGTGAGCAGGAACTGTTATTATTCTGAAATTAGAACATTACTTCTAACTGTAGGGTGGGAATGGTGAGAAGTTTTTTTACAGGATTTTGCAAAATAATTTTCCACCAAATCCAGTGAGTCCTAAAGACCAAATTCCCATGGCTGTAAGATGATGGCCCAACTTACTTCACAGAAGAGTGTGTCATACACACTCCAAACACACTCGAGAGAGACATCCCGGATCCCAGTCTCGTTTGCCACCATCTGCAGGAATTGCTGTAGGTATGAGAAAAGAGAAAGGCCTTCAATTTTCTAATCTCATACTGTATTACATGCACAGGTATTCCTACCCTTTTCTCAGAACTCTATAATACTTCAACTACAAGCCTAAGACCACCTTATCTTATGCAAACAATCACTTACCCAATTCTCTTTGGTCTTATTTATGTATTCTGCTGAGTGCCGTGTTTCATTCTGTAGCTGTTCATACCGTGGACAGGGGGTCAAAGGAAACTTCAGTAGCTGGGCAGAGACAACAAGGGCAGCTAGGTCACCAAGAACACTGAAGTACAGAATTTGCAGTCAACACGCGCGACTGTCGTGAAACCCTGACGAGTGGGGTGCGTCTATAAACAGGCTCAAGTACTGCCTTCTAACATATTCCAGATGTGGTCTGCTGAGGCGTTGCAGCTAACACGTTGAGTGGACACAGCCCCTGAATTCTCGTCTTGCTCTGAGAACCCAAGAACCTTTGCAAGGTAGGTCCCAGGAGCAGTTCAAGACAATCTGAACTGAGACTGAAGCAAAGACTTCTGGAGAAGTTGGTATAACACACTATTTGAGTACATATCCTTGTGACTAACTTACCCTTTCCTCGGACTCAGGCACTGTGTGCACGGGGATAGGCTGCCAGGAGATGTTAGGGTTGAACATCTGTTGTCCCTCTGGGGGATACAGCCCTGCCAGATTGGTCTCCGCACTCATCAGCGTCCGATCACAGTCTGTGCTGCGGATGAAGATCTGCCAGGGACAGGGACAGCGCACCATTAGTAATGCTATCGTAAGCAGTGATGCTCGGACGCAAGACGACACACTCGCCGAGGAACATTGCCAAGTGCCCTGCAGCTGCTCACGGACAAGAAGATAACAGGAGTTGAGGTGACCCAGCCTGCTGATATCAGCCTGGACAAAACTGTAAGGACAGACACAAAGACAATTTGGTGTGTAATACTGGAGTGGTCTGTTCTGGATCAGTGGGATAGCCAGATGCACTGTGCGGAGGTTACAGATAGAAAGGAGTCTGAGTATGAGGAAAAGTCAGAGAGAAGCACGACAGAGATGCACATAATGACGGGCACAGATAGGAAATGCGCTGTATTTACAGAGCAGGACTGGGGCAAACTCCTGCATTCAGTTCTCGGTTCTAGGAATGACCTGCTGTGCTCATGAAAAAAAACCTGGCTTCTCCAAGCCTCAGTTTTAATGCCTGAGAAACAAAGACAAGAGTGATCTGACTAACAGGAAAGGAAGAGAAAGGCAGACCTGGGATTTTATTTGATCATTGTGGGCTCTTGGGATTAATGGTCCAAGACTTATCATTCCAGAGCCCAGAGAGAGAGATCTGAGCCATTAAAAAAGGGAAACGAGAAAAACAGAGAAAAGTTCAGAGGATCAAAATGGCAAAACCTTGGTATCCTGGTATCTGTGTGCTGAAAACAGTTAGGGGGAGATTGGAGAGAAACCAGTGATAAAACAAGAGGAACACGTAGGAAATCATGAAAGAATGTCCTAGAAAACAGCATGTTGAATCTGAAACAACAAGAACACAAAGCCAGAAGAATGAAATACAATGCCAAGATTGGTATTTTTTTTAAATGTTAAATGAGGAGAAACATAAGAAAAAATACATATGCTCACTCTGTATAGCATCTCCCATGTGAAGTGTATCTCAAAACTTAACAGTCATGAGTTAAAAAAAAATAATTGTATTTTCTCTGACAATTTCTACCCACTTTTACCTCTTAACTGTGGCTCGAAAACAACTGGCCCTGTACTCATTAGACAGGATTTCTTTCATTCTTGGTAAGCTCTGAAGAAATAGAAAGGAAATATTTTAAAAGGTCTAATTCTAGAAGTGTCATAAAAAAACAATTAAGCCCTGAGCGTACATGCTTTCTTCAGCACCTTTTGCCAGGGCTCCAGCTTGTCGCTGAGTCAGGTGACGGACGGTCATATGGTGTCACCCAGAGGCAACACTTCTTATAAGGGAGGTTGCTCAACTCAGCAGAGGTTTGGGCTTGGTTAGCAGAACAGCTTTTGTTTGCATACGCCTTGGTTTGTTTTTCCTTCTCAAGCAAGACAAAGAAAACAGTTTCAGCTGGCAAAAGCTTTTTAAGAGTGAAGTATGTTTGGAAAAGAACTACTGAGGAAGGTTAAAGGATCTGTGCTTGAGCTGATGCTGGAAGTTTGGTTGGTGAAGCAAATGTGAAAGAAGGGATGTAATCTGAACTATGTCAAGCTGGACGTTCACTGGGGAGCCCAAAAAGGGGGGAAACAAAGACAGAAAATCAGATGGGGCTTCTCAGTTTGCCCCACCTGGTCAATCACCCCAAGTGAGCTCAGATAAAATCATTGAACCGACACAGGGCCAGTAGTGGGACAAGGGGTCCCAACGTGGCCCGCTGTCCATCCGAACCACGCGACGGCATGCCCCTCCTCACGACGCTTGCTCATGTTCTGGTTGACTCACTCCTCTTTGATCAACCAGCAGAAGTATTTGAGGGGATTTTCTATTTCCTTGCTTTTTTGGATCTTTCAGATTTCCCCCTGTGCTTAGCCCGAGGGCTCCGTTAACTTTTTAGAAATGAAACCGACCAGTTTCTCCAGAACTTTTATAAAGCGTGGCAACATCCTGGCGTGAGAGAGAGAGAGAGAGGAAAACCACTGTCTTTAGGGGACTGAAGCTGTCGATACTTTACTAGAGGGTCACTTCTGCTTAGCGACTGCTGCTTACACACACCGACTCCCATGGGATCGTGACCGAAGCGCGCTGGGGAGGGGAGGGCAGGGCAAACGCAGGCTGCATTCTCGTTAGCTGGTGTGATAAAAGAAAGAAAGAAAAAAAAAAAAACCCGAAGCAAAAAAACCAACCCCAAAACCCCTCACGATCTCGAGGAAGAAACAAGGACCGGCTACCACACAGCATTCCTGTTTTATTCCCCCGCCATTCCAGAACCGGCGACTTTCCCGTTCTCACAGCGGGGCCGTTGCTGCGCGGCCTCCGCCGAGACGCTGCCCGATCCGCGTCCCGTCCCCGTCACCCCCCGCCCCGAGCCCCGGTTGCTGACCTCCTGCCGCCGGTACGTGTCGCTGAGGAAGCCGCGGTAACGCCGCCGCAGGGCCTGGCCCAGCTCCCACTGCTGCCGCATCCCCACCTGCAACGGCAACCGGGCGTTACCGGCGGGCGGCCTCGGCCGGTTCCCCTCCCGCCCGCGGACCCCACACGCACCTGCGTGAGCTGCCCGAAGCCCTGGGGCCAGGCGCCCTCCTGGAAGGGATCCCGCGGGTAGGCCTTGATGGGAGAGCGGTCTCCGTGCCGGTACACCTGCGGGCGGCACCGCGTCACAGCCGGCCCGGTCCGACCCGGTTCCCTCCCGCTGCCCCCCTATCCCACCCCCGTTCCCCTCACCAGGGTTACGAAGCGGAGGCTGCGGGACCGGGCGGGCGGCGGCTGCTGCAGGCAGAGCGCCATGAGGAGGAGGACGGTGCCTCCACCCCAGCCGCACCCCGCCGCCATGGCGCTTCCACCCGCCGCCGCTCGGAACCGAACCGCCGCCGAACCGAGGGGGCCGCCCGGACGCAATTTTCCTGAGCACAGCGGAAACGTCGTGACCGGGCCCGGGTCGGCCGCCACTCCCGGGTCGGGGTGGGGGGGGTGGGGAGGCTGGGCCTCAGGCGGGTCCCCGGGGCTGCTCCCGCCTCCCGTGAGGGGGCGAAGGCGGAGCCCGGCGGCTGGGTCCCCTGAGGGAGCCGCGTACGGTCGTGGCGGTCGGTCTCCGCCGGGGTAACGTGCTACCGGGTGGGCATCCGCTGGACCCTCGGCGGCGGGCCTGGTAGGTGCCGTTTGAATAGAGGGGAAGAGCGTCGGCGGTTAAGGGAAATTTGTGATGTTTTGGGCTCGCCTCCCCGCGGGCAGGGGCAGGTGATTACGTTGGGGGGGGGGGGGGGGTGTCTGGGCATTCCCTTTTCTTTTAAGAAAAAGGAGAGAGCCGCGGCTCTCGCTTTCCGCGACGAAATCCCGGGGACCGGGGGAGCCTCCGCGGCTCCAAGCCCAGCTCGTTTTGCCGTGAAGGGCGGAGAACCGGCGGCGGCTCCGCGGCGGGCACGGAGGAGCCCGGGACGAGGGTCTGACTCCCTCCGTGACCGCTCTTTCCCTCACCCGTCATTAACGGGCAGGGTTTAATTGTGAGGAGGAGGGAGTGTGTGTGTGTGGGGGGCTGCCTCCGCCTCTCACCGGGCTCACGGAGGGGGGGGGGGGGGGGGGCGGCGGCGGCGCCTGCACGTGACCCGCGGCCGCGCGTGACATCACCGCCGCGGCTCCCCCCCCCCTTCCCCCCGCACCGGGACCGGGCCGCCCCTCCCGCCGGCGGCTCGGGCACCTGCGCTACCGGGGGAGGGGGAGGAGGAGGAGGAGGCGGCCGCCGAGGAGCCGCGGGCCGCGCCGGTAACTTTTCCCCTCGGTTGTGGCTGTGGGGACGGCGGGTGGGCGGGCGCCGCCGCCTCCTCCTCCTCTTCCTCCTCCTCCTCCTCGCTGCCCGCGGGGCCGGCCCGTCCGCTCCGCCTGTCCGTGACTCACGGCGCGGGGGGGAGACGGGGACGCGGCCTCCCGCTCCGCGGCCTGCGCCGGCCCGAGCCGCGGCAACGCTTCCTGGGAGCCGGTACCGGCGGCCCGGCGCTGCTGCCGCTGCCGGTCGGGCCGGGCCGGGCCGGGTCCGGTCGGCGCTGGAAGGTGCTGGAAGGAATGGGGGGCGGCGGAGGGAAGGGTTGTTGGCGTTGCAGGCGGCAGCAGGGCCCGCCGCCTCGGGCTGGCAGCGGTTGCGGCTTGGAGAAGAGGGTCCCTCTGCGAAAGGGGTCGGAGAATGGGCAGCGACCGCAGGTGGATGGACGTAGCAAGTCGAAGCAGGCGTTTAGGGAGAGGGGTATCGGCGACTCGTGGCCGTTACGGTGCGTCCAAAGAGCCTGGATCTCTGTCTGCTGTCTCCGGAGGTGCTGTCAGGTGCAGCACGGAGATGGTTACTTGCTTTGTGGTAACTCGTTAGCTCTCCTCTTCCCTTGTCCGCCCTGCGCAGCTCTGCATTTCTCCATCTCGTTCACCTGTTGCACCCTGTCAACCCCGATTGCGAGCTTTCTAGGACGCAAACTCATCCGCACAGTTGTCGGTTTGCATGGTGCTGTTAAAAGGTAACTTTGCTTACGTTGGTGATGGCTCTTCATTGTGCCATTTCACTGACGCTCCCTTGTGCTAAGGTCCGTGGATCTGTCAAGACAGGTATTTCATTATAGGCCAGAAGCAAACCTTGGATTACCGGTGAAAGAGAAATACCTTATCTCCTGAAATTTCCTCCCTGCCTTTTCTTTTTCCTAAAGGCACAGCTGGGCCCTTCACTGCAAGGCTTTTCTGAGGGAGTCTCCAACACTGAGTCACATTTCTGACTAACTGTTTGGATCACTGCATGTCAGCCAGTTTCTGGCTATGACTGCAGGTTATATTTGTCTGTAGGGAAGAGTCCTCTCAGCTCTGCTGCTCGTTCCGAGGTATGTGGAGTATCTGCTGTTCCCCAGGTGTCAGGGAGAAGTCTGTGCCTGAGGACAGACAGAAGAAAAAGGAAAAGCTGTTTTTTACTTTAGCGAGCGGTGGGCTTGGTTTGTGGAGTAAGTGAGTCTTAATCAAGGCATAACCCCCCTGCTGAGGTAGAAACAGAAAAAAATGTCTTATCTTGTAATTAGGGGAGCAAACGCAGTTTGAAAATTTCAGCAAAGTGTTGCTGAGCTCAGCCCTTCTTTTCCTTTGGGCTGTGTAAAGAGGGCACTGGACACAGTATGCATTGTGCCAGGACCAGATGGAGTTTGGCCTTGCCGTGCTTCTCTGCTATCACACCCGTGGCACGTTTGCCAGAAGATTACTGCTGCCACAAGATTTGTGAGGGCAGACTGACTGTGTGTGGCTTCCTGGCATAACCCCTTTTTGAAATCTAGCACCGAGTTCTGTGATACTTCTTTCTCATACATGCATGCACCCATGCATCCTTCTTCATACAGGAAGGCCAGCTTTTGCAGGAGAAAAGCAGGGGTGAAAATAATTAACAACCTTCTCCCTCCCACCCCCCAAAAATAAGAGGTGGGGGGAATAAACCCAAACCAGCCTCAGGTAGGACAGAACATGAGTTGTTGCACAGCTGCTTGGGAGTTCTCTAGCTGCTGGAGGAAACCTGCAGCTACTTGTATTGTGAAGGGATGCAAGGAGAAATATTGTAGCAGGGACTATATATATAAATTGCCTAATCTAAAAAAGTAAGAAACAGGAAACTTGATCGCAGAATTAGTGCGTCCTGGCTGTGTGCCTTGGGTTACCGTCGTCGGTTGTTTCCAGTTACTGCTGCTGCAGCTCTCTGTGCCTTGTCAGCATGTTTCCTTTACTAGCTGGCTGTGCAGCGAGGAGGCAGGCAGAGGGTGTGCAGACAAACAGGTGTGCAGCCTTACAAGTACAGAGCGTGAGTTCGCTGCCTTATCCTGATCTCGCACCTGCAGGAAGAGTCGTGTTTCCAGCGTGTTAAAGTGCGTTTGATTGCTATGACTTCTTTTTCCCCCCCAAGAAAGATGCTTTCTGTAGGATTAGTTCTCGCAACTCGGCACACTTGTTCTGCGGTAAGCAGAAGGATGAGTTTTTTGCTGTTAAATGTTTGATCCAGTGGTGATGGTGTCAGACCTCAAAAGTCATGTCTTTTGTAATTAGATCTGGTCTGTGATTGGTGATTTTATGGCTAGCAAGTTTGACAGTTTTCAAAATTTTAAGTTTTGAATTTAAGGTCTTGAACTGTTGCTGTTTTTCAGAATTTGTGTTCCCATCTGCCCAAGGAGGAGTATAGAATATAATATGCTTTGTCTTGAAGGCATTGAGGGGTGATCCTGCTTTCTGCTCTGGAAGCAGCTGCTGTGAAAGTCTCATTGTTGCAGATATGTGTGTCTTTGCATGTTGAATAGGAAAGCTTATCAGATTGTATGTCACTGCCCCCCCCACTGCAAGTAATAAGATTCACAGACCTGATGCTCTTGGAGAAAAATCAGTGTTTCAGAACTGAGGTGTCCCTGCCCGTGGCAGGGGGGGCAGGGGGGTTGGAACTAGATGATCTTTAAGGTCCATTCCAACCCCAACCATTCTATGACTATACAAAGATAACTTGTTTCACTGGGGGAAACTGTTCTGCTGGCCTGCAGTAGGATATGTGACCTTGTTTTTCTCACAGCCTAATAATTTAGGAAGGCAGAATCACGTTCTCTTGGCTGTGGAAACTGTCTCGGTGGAAGGAACCTCATCTTAGGAGGGAATTCAGGGGAATGGTTCCTGCTGACAGGTACAGGTCTGCATCTGGGCTGCAAACAGGTTGAACTTGGTCATTAGATCATACTTCCGCTAATATATACAACATTTGACTTAGCATTTTTGTTGTGGTTACTGCAGCTAGAAGCTGTACTGGAGTCAGTTTAGTTTTGAGAGATGTGTATAATATTGTTAAATTAGATGAGGCTGTCCATGTTCTGGCAGATCTTAAAAGTTTCTCTATTAGAAGTAGTACAATGGGTTACTTTAGGACTCCTGTGTCATTTTTTTTCTGTGATGTCCTTCTCAGGACAAAATACCTTTTTACTGTTTTTGGGGCATAGACAAATTCCTTTCTTGCGTCCTCACTAAAAAGGAGACACCCCTGGAGCCAGCGTAGCTTGCACTTTTAGATCTAGAGATCTCAAAACCAGATTTCCTGTAAAGCAAAATTACTTTATTGAGTGTCAAAAAGAAACTGTTAAGGTGATATACCCAATTTTGGTATAATTTAATAAATTGCTTTGAAGTATGTACTGTCAAGCATTTAAGTATCTTATTGGGGGGGGGGGGGGGGGGCAAAGTCTAATTAGGGTAGTGCACAGGGGAGAGCAGAGCACTGCAGACCTTCCAGTATGTTTAAGGGAGGGGAAAAGATAAACGTTTATTTTGCGGGAAGTTGGTGAAGAAATGAAGAGAACAATGTTAGAGAATGAGAAATCTAATTCTTGTTTTGAACATACGAAAACTAGTGTCTGTAGGATTAAGTAGGAGAACTATCTTGTGGGAAGTGAGGATTAAAGCAATTTAAAAGCCATGCTGCAGAGTCAGGTTGTATTGTGTATGTGTAGAAACCTCTCTGAGATGTAAATAAAAGATGTTGGGTGAGTATCAGAACGATTGCTAAAGCAGATGACTGACAAGAGAGTAGGTGTCTCCTGGCATGTAAGGCTCTTTAGTTTGTTTTAAGGTTTTAAAAAAATATTGGAAAATATACTCGTTAAATTTCTTGAAAAAAACTAGGCATGGAAGTTGTATCCTCTCTCCCTCCAGGGAGAGGGGCTGTCTTGGCCTGCTCCTCCTATCACAACTATGAAACAAACAAGGTTAATTGGTTTAAATCAAGGCTTCCCCCTTGCTGATTTAAATCATGATTAAAGTTGGTATTTTAAATAATTCATTTAAGCCTTGTTTTGCATTTGATACTTCCTTAAAAGGAAAGTTTATTCGATTTGGTGAGGCTCATCTATTACTAAGTCTTGCTAAACAGGATGATACAGTGTATCTACATACACCCATTTATGCTATTATATCACAGTAAATGTTTACATTAGAAAATGGTGGTTTGTATTTACTGGGTGAATAATTTCTTTCCTTATGACTTGTGCAAAACAGCATTTGAATGAAAAGGTCAAATTAAATATGCAGGTTTTTTTATAATTGCACTGTAATCACTCACTGGATACATAAGAGAAAATATGCTTGCTGGAGTGTGTGCTATTAAAACTGACTTATTTTAACAGGGTAGTGTTATCTGTACTTAGCAAAATGAACTGGTTGGTTTTGGTCATCGTGTCCTTCCAGATCTTGGAATGACCATAACTCATCCTCCCTTGTCTTGTTTTTATTCAGAGATTGGAAGAGAAACACCTCCTCCCCCATTTTATACTGCCTCCCCTAACTTTGAGTGCACTGAACTAATTTAATAAGTGAATTGAAGAAACTAATCTTTCTGCCTTTTTAAGAAAGGTTTGTTTGGTATTTCAGTGGATTCTGGTTCTGCAGACTTAGTGACTTTCATGAGTTTAGGAAATACTCTCTTTAAACATTCTCCAGCAACCATGTGCTGCTTGGATAGGGTGTGTACTTGTTTAAATGATTGTTTTAGGCTTTCTCATAAATTGTCATTAACTTAGAAAATAAATTGAATGAGTGTAATCTTGAAAAATGTGTGTAAAATCCATTTAAAGGAAAATGTTTGGAATTTAAATAGTCCATCTAGGGCCCTTAATGAAATGAAGGCAAAGAGATAGGCTTCTGCAACAGCTCCATAGCGTATCTCCATTGCCAGGGACTTACATGCAGAAATGTGCTAGCCCCCAGAGGACTCCACATGCCATGCCAGTGAATTTTCCTGGAGGATTTTACACAGGCTGTCAGATATTGCACATGTAGTGGCTTCTTGTGCAGCCACCAGCAGGAACCCATGCGTGCATGTTTGTGGGCACATGAAGTTGCACTGGAACAGCCTTTGAGACTTGCTCTGGTGGTGCTTGCCTTGACATGCATGCACGCATGCACACAAGGAGAGTCCTGTGGCCAGCCCTCCTCACCAGCATGCTTTGGCTTGCATGAGTACTGCCACCGAGGCAGGGCAGCTCACCCAGCTGCATGTTCCGAGAGTAGAAGGCGAAGCTGTCACCTTGCCTTCAAATACCAGCTTTGTGCTTCTGGTCTCCTGTTTGACTGCTTCGCACCCTTGGCCGTTGTCTGTAGGAGAGGAATAATATTCTGGTTTCTGTGAGAAGTCCAGGAAGAAGTTCAACAGATGGCTTCTGTGTTTACAACTGGTGAGGGGGACAGATTCTCAGGCATGTGCAGGTCTGGGTAGGAAGCCCCAGGGATTTGATTTGAGGTCCGTATAGCACGTGGACAGGCAAGGTTGCACTGCTAAGACCTTTACAAAGGTGTCAGACTCCCTTCCTTAGCAAAGGAAGCGGGAGCTTCTGCCGTAAGGAGTGTTTTAAAATGTAAAATACCGATAAGCACAGATTGTATAATGTAGGTTCTGTTATCTAGGCGTGTCTGACAAGAGGGGACTTAACTTTCTGAGCTATATGGGACAAAGAAGAATTTTCCCTTGGTCTCCAGGAAACTCCCAAGTTGCTGTTTGTATTCCTAGAAGTAGAATAGGAGTGGAGAAAGCAGAAACATTGTCCTGAAGAAAACATGAATTTTCTCCCGATCACCTGCACTTTGAGGGCATTTTCTATCATGCTGCTTTTGAGCAGCAGGCTGGGGGTGAAGGCTGAAGAAAAAAACAAGAAGAGGCTGCAGACTTTGTCCTCCCTTATTTCAGTACCATCTCCAACTGCTACTCCCTGATACTTGCTCTGGGTGGTGCTTTTAGTGGCGTCCCAGAATCGGCAGGCCATCCCCACCCTTCTCCCTTGATTCAAGGATCAAAATAAGAAATCCAGCCACCTGTTGGCTTAGCCCCATTGCCCGCTCCCACACACTCCTACACGTGCTCACATTTTCCAGCATTGATCTTGGGTTCGCAATTATTTCTGAGAGGTCAGGCGATACAAGCTCTCTGACAGTATGATGTTTGCTTGCTTCATGCCAACCCTGGGGCGCATCAGTCTTTGCAGAACCACTGGCTCCTGGTTTGTCAGTGGGTCGTGTGTGATGGCTTCCTTCTCCTCGTGGCAGGTTTGCACTGGAGTTGGGAACAGAGTGGGCTCCTTGCAGCACGTTGCTGGTGACAAACCCGGACAATCTGATGGTTACGTTCTTTTGCTTTTTTCTCTTAGAGCCTTTGTGCAGACTTTCAATCTGTTCTGGGCTACGTTATTTGGGCAATAGAAAAGCATTTGTCTGTTAGCACCTCTGATCTCTTTGTGCCTTGTTAGGGCTCTTTCTGGATGGAAGAGGGTGAGGCCTCCTGGGCGCTTGGAGATAACCTGCGAGGAGGGTCGGTGGCTCTGGTTTCTCATCTGGTGGGTGTGCAGTGAGTGCAGCCATTTCACTGGCTGGTGTTTGAGCAGTGGACTCTGTCCGGCTCTGGACTGTTTTCCAGCTGAGTATTTGTGGTGATGTCAGGCAGTGTGAGATGGGAACATGACTTGGCAGGACAAAGTCTGCAGAAAGTTCAGCTCCACATTTGGCCAAGAGCCTCAGAGGGAATGAGATCTACACACACATTCTGCTACACAGCCTGTCACACGCCCTCTCACATGCTCCCTTCCTGTCACACAGATCCTCTTTCTCTCATTTTCAGACCTTTAACCCTTCCCTCTTAGATTCTACCCTGTGGGTTTATAAAAAACAAAAAAATCCCTCCTTATTTTGCTGTTATTGTACCTTCGAAGTGTTTAGTTGCAATGACCCCCAAAGCAGAAATAGACTCTACAGGCCAGGATCCAGAATAGTAAAGTCAAAAGCAGGGCAAGTTTACTTTGCAACAGAGCTCATAATAGTCCTTTATTCTGACCTGCACCCCTGTGCCAGGCTTCACTGTGTTTCTTGGCACCTCTTCTGATCTCTCTTCTTGCTCTACTGCAGTCTTCTGGCCGATCTAGGTTTGGATACGCACATCTGCTGCAGGGTGGGTACCCCTGCCTCTCTTCTCCCATTCTTCGAAGAGCAGTGTTAGCAAAACCTGCCAAAATACATCCCCGGTAATGGATGAGTGGGGAATAGACTAACAGTCAAGCTTACTTTGAAGCAATTTAAAACTCCATTCCAGTATCCCTCCGATGTGTTCTTTATATGGGTATTTCTGTAGTACTGTCATTTCTTCTTGACCTCTGTGCTACATCTAGGGATGATATTTCTATGAATGGAAAATGGTACTTTTCCCCTACTGCCCTTAAGGGAATCTTAATGAGTTTCCTGCCTGTTTTGCAATCCAGTACTGTATTTCTGTTTTGCCTGTGATTGGTATTGTTTTGATTGATGCTTTTAGGTGGGATGGCACTTGGATACAAAGTGCTGTCTAGGTACATTATTAAAAGGCTGTTTCCCAGAAACAATCTTGTTTCAGTTATGGTGATATGCAGTATGCTGATGAAAGTACTCTTGGGGTAGGAGGAAAGGAGGAAATAAGAAAAATGAACAAACAATTGTACCTTAAACAGCCCTCTCCTTTATTGTGTTCTTTCTTCTTTTGCCTCTTATTCTTCATGTTCTTTTATTTCATAGCTTCTAGAGGATGAAGAAGACCAGTTTGAAAGAGAAGGTGGTCTGGACAAGGGCTAGGAGTTGCGAGCTTTTAAGTTCTTTTTCTGGCTTTGCTGTGATACATCCTACAGCTTTACGCGTCCTTTGTCATCTTGTCTTCCTAGTAAAATATTGCAGCTGCTTCTTACTGCTTTTATCTGTTTTAGTAGTAGGTCAGTGCTGACAGCGGATTGGGCCACCTTCCTGCTCAGAGGGGTCAACAGCAGTTTGGGATACTGATGTTGAAGAGATGGGCTGAGACAACCTGGGGAGCTGAGCAGATTTCCCTTTTCTGGTGCCAGCTGATAAAGGCACTTGGCTAGAATAGGCATGGGTGATGAAATGTTATTCCCTTACTGCATAGTTCAGTGGAGATAGAATTATTTTAAGGAAACAATCAGGTAAACAGTATGTTGTGTGATTATTTATCATTATCATTTTCTACATGCAGAAAAAAGGCCTGCAGTGCCCTTTTCTAGGAAAAATCTAGTTGGTTCTCTTATTGCTTACAGACTAGGTTTAATCCTTTTCCCTCGCATCTCTACTACCAGCATGCTATTTGGGGTATTCATTCTTGTCTCTCTTTTTTGTTTGTTTGTTTTTAAGTTCTGATCTTGCTTCAGTTTGGAGATGGCATTGGCATGACATCTCAAATCTGCCATGAGTCAGACTTGTGTTCTCTAAAGCAGGGCCGTAACATCTGTGGGACTGAGGGTCATAAAGGAGGAATGTAGGATCCAAGGTAGGAGTTTTCTTTTGTTCTGTAATGTGGCACCCCTGTGGAAGTCCACAATGATCGAAGAGCTAGGCTTCTCTAACTCTTTTTTTTTTTCTTTTTTCTTTTTTTTTTTTTCCACTTCCGTGCAAGCCCCATTTTAAAAAAACACAGCTTTTTGAACCTAGCTGGTTATTGCCATTACCTCTGATCCGGATGACACTGTGTATTTCCTGTCTCTTTTAAACCCTGTTCTCTGTGAAGACTAAGGAAGCTCTGGGTCTTAAAACCATTGCTTCAAAGAATGGCTGGCTGTTATGTTTTGGATAGATATGTATAATTGTGTAGAACGAGGTATTGATGGCTGAGTAAAGCTAGAGAAGGAATCCAGAAAGAAACAGAATCTGTGGACATGTTTTCCATGCTGCCATGCAGTGGCATTTGTAAGGAAACTAAGGTGGTGGGGTCAGATCTTGTTTTCAGCCGTCAGGTAGGACATGATGAGCTGTCACTGCATGTAGGATGTGTAAGAGCTGGTCAGCAGCAGGAATAATGGGCTGCAAACACCTCAACTTTAATTTTCCAAAACAGGGTCTTGCTAGTTAGCAGATTATTTTGTAGTAGGAAGTTTTTCTAGGTTGCTTGAATACTTTTCATGTTTGATTTTATTATTTTGTGTGTGTGTGTGTGTATGGCTGGTGGTTTGGTTAGAAGTGCGAAAGAATTACACCATTAGCCAATACAGGGGCCCTAGGAAGAAAAACAAACATGCAAACCAAAACCACCTTTGCATAGATACACTTAGATGTGCAAGGGAATAAAGAGACTTACTGGTAGAATAGCTTAATTTGCTTGGGGAAATTGTGAGTGGTACTGGCAAAAGAAAGCTGTTGCTGCTTTAAAGTGAATTTCCATAGGGGGGAGTTTGCTATTGTAGCTGATGCTGACAAACATTGTGTAGACAAGGCTCCAGGCTGGATCTCCTCCCTTCCCCTTCTTCCCAAGGAGTGGCAGAGAGCTGCCCTTTGCTCCTCTGCTAGCAGGAGGGGGCAGCTGCACTGCTTTGTGTGTTTCATCCTCCTGAGAGGATCACAGATGGGATTTTTCCTGTTGGAAGCCCCTGTCAAAGCCTCAGTTGTGTTTCCTGCCATCTGAAGGTCGGTGCTGATAGTGGTGTCGAGCTGTCAATGAGCTGGATTCGCAGCCAGACATGGGGGATTATTGCAGTCCAGCTACAAATGGCAAGTTCTTCTCATGTTCATCCCTGTGGGTGCTGCACAAGTTGGTGTCGCTCCAAAGTGGCTGTGCTCTGTCTACTCCCCATGTCGTGTCACTGGCTTCAGAGCTCATCTGGCCAGACAGAGCTGAGAAAGGATGACTTGTCATTTTTTACAAGATGGCTTGGAGGGGAAGGTGAGGGATGCTGCTACATCTTCCTTGCTGTAACCTAGTGCATGCCCTAGTTTTTGCCATTCCTAAGGTGTTATACTCTATGTTAGCCAGAAGCTTGAAAGCTGAGGTGACAGCTGAAAGCCTGGAAGGGGTAGAAGGGACTGGGGCTTTTTTTATCCAGACCTAGCTTGTACCGTTTTCCAGAGTTCAAGGGAACTTGTGTCAATGGCCTTTAAAGGAATTTCATGGCAGCAAGGTGGCCACATCACTCCTGATATCGCTTGTTATTCATTTCCAGTCATTAACCAGGGAAAAGCCTATCTTCTCTTACCATCATCTCCTCTCTCTCCCTTTCTGCCTGTTTCTCTTTTCCCTCTCCCTTTGTCAGAGGGACTGATACTTCCATGCAAACAGGAAGGGAGGCGAGAGCAGCGCTGTGCGCAGTATGAATGAACTCCAGTAACCTCATCTCCTTTCTCCTCCGTTCAGTTGCAGGACCAAGGGCATCTGGCAGTTGGGAGAGAGGGAGGGAGGAAACGGAACGGCACAGCCCATTTCAGGATCTTACCCACCCTGAAAGCAGTCACACATATACTCTTTTCCTCTTGCTCCTTGCGTTGACATGGCACTCTTTGATCAGGCAGAAACCAAGAGGTGAAGACAAGGGCAAAACCAAAACCTCAGCCTTTGACAGGCAAGGAATAATGAGAGGCAGGTGAGAGGGGAGGGAACATCTCCTGATGGATGAGGCATGTGAAAAGAAGAGCTGACTTCTTGCAAAACAATTGCTGGTGGGGTGAGCAGTTCCTTTGCAGAGCTTGTTAGGTTCTTGGGTGGGACTGGAGTTGGCGCATTCTGTCTTCATCTGATGTATAGTTTGGGAAGCCCTGTTCCCAAAATGGGGGCATCCACAGGCTGTGTAGGAAATAAACAAATCCTGTGCTCTGAAGATCATAGACAGGGAGTGAGTTTGGTTGGTGTTTTTTTTTTTTTTTTATGTGGAGCAAAGCAAAAGTACTTTGGCCTGATTCTGCCCTAAATTATTGCATTCTCTTTGGTAGTATAGTTGTGCCTTATGATTCCAGTTCACCTTGCTAACCAATTTGTTCAATGGAGAGAGACTTCTTTTTTGTTTCAGTCCTCTATCCCGTATTACCTGTGGTAGGGTGGAGCTAGCTTGGAATTTCTGTTGCTGCCATTGTTTGTTTATAATGGCATATTCTGTGGGTCAAGAGCATCTAAGCTTTATTAGGTTAAGATTCAGAAATGTCTGCAGACCTCTTTGCATTTAGGTTGTAATATAAGGTCTAATTTTGGAAGGAAAAGTTATGGAGACTGCCCTCCAGTCTCCCAGAACTCACCTTTAGGGTGTTTTTCTGTAACAGCCTGACTTTCCCTTCCTCAGTTTCCTTCTGTTCCTCTTAGGCATACCATCTTTCAGAATAATGCCTTTCATCCTGCTGTACACCATCATTACACCTTCCTGCTTCTCTTTCCCAGTACTCTTTCAACCAAGTGACACATGTTTGTTTATTTTAATATGTTCACTTCTTAGTCACTTCTGCTGCTGTTGTTCTCTGAATGCTGCCATGCCATCCATACCCGACCTGGGTAGGAGATGGCATGCTGTGTGTTGAGACCAGACTAAAGCCAAAGAAGTCTTCACAATGATAGCTGGGTGCTGCAGTGAGAACCCAGTCAAGCTCAGGGATGCACCAGATGAAGAGAAGAGACAAGTGCTTGGGCAAAGGCCATGCCAGAAGTCAGCAAAGTTGTGGGTCATAAAGGAGTTAGTCAGCAGCAGGAGTAAGCCAAAGTAAGGGCAGGGGAGCATTTCAAACTCAGAGCTAGAGAGGCAGAGGTGAGATTAAGACCCTTAACTTGGGGGGCAGGAGACCAGAATGCAGCTGCCCATCCCTGAGGAGCAGGCTGCATGGCCAGGAGTGACTGGTAGGGTTCTTGCATAGTTGGCAGAGATCGCAACAACTTGCAAGGTTCACAGGCCAGTGCTGCATGCTTGGGCAGCTGCTCACGGTCAGCTGAAGCTTAGCTTGACAGCAAATGAAAGCAGTCAGGAAGCTATAGCCTTTTTTTTTATCAGCTTGGGACTGACGGTGGCTTGCGAACTCCTTCCAGGTTATGGTCGTCTGAAAGACCAAAATGGATAGTGCGATTTCAAACCGTGTCCCTGCAGTTCTCTGTAGAGAGGGGTTTACAGCAGGGGCACAGAGCTAGTCTCCATTCCATGAGAGTTACAGAACTGTTCTTTCCATTCTTTGTAAACATACTGTTCAAAACCATTCTTTATGCTATCCTGTTGCACTGCTTTGCACACCTTGCATTTTCATGGTTTGTCCCTCCCATTGACAATCTGAAGTTAATTATTTTTCCCCATGAGTTTTAACAGTTTTCACGTGTAATATTGCTTCATTTTCAAAGTGACACATTTGCACAGGATTCTTTTTCTGTCCTGAAAGGTACAAGTGTCCCTTTCAACCTTTTCCTAGTTGAAACCTGTTATATGTGTACTTCTGCCCCGCTTACAGACCTGCTAGCTGCTCCAGCATTTCTTGAGAAATGTGATGGTGCAGGGGGAAGGAAGAGGAATGAGCCAACATGAGCTAGGAATAACCTTTGTTTCTCTGAGACAGCTACAAGGTAGTACCAAGTTCCTTGGGAAGGTTTGTGAAAATACTCTGGCTTCTATGCCAGAGATGGGATAGGAAGAGCATTAAGTCACAAAATACTGGCTACTCCTTAGGAAAGGATTGGATCAGTGATGTTTCCTAAGGAGCTTAGTTCTGTGCTGGTGCTGTAGGGTCCTGTGAAATCTCAGTCCACCAATTTTTTGGGGTTTTTTTGGCCATTTAGATCTGCAGCCAACTTTTGATACCTGAGGCAGCATTACCACTGTGTGAGTTGTGCATTTGGATTTCAGCAGACGCTCTTACGCACTGTTGTGAGCCCAGCTTTCAGAGGCAGATTCACATTGGGTGCTGGCACTTGTATTGCATGTCAGAACACGTTTAGAAGCCAAAATGCCCAATTATATCCCTGCTTTAGGTACCTCTGAAAGATAGTCCTTCCTATCACATGCATTTGTTCACCATCAGCCTGTTAGGCTCACGCACAAAGGCATAGTCCTGTTGACACACAGCTGTGTGATGCATGAGCACAGTCATGTTAATATATGTATACAAATGTAAGGTCTCTTCTGCTGATGCTGACGTGCTGCAGAGTGCATGCTTGTGATTCACTACAGAACTGAAACGTAACCATATATTTTCCCTTGGCAGAAGGCTGTAGGATTTTGTAATTTACAAGACCAGGACTCTGACCAGTAAATCCTGTTTTGAAAGATCCCAGAGACTTACGTGAACTTCCTAAAAAGCTACTGTTTCCTCTGAACATCCAGTATTTGGAGGTAAAGGGCTTATTGTACTATTCTTCTGATTATTCCTGCACTCCACAGTACAGTTTCTTCAGAGGTGTGCTTGCATCTGGTCTGGTTCTTGATCCTTAAACTTCTCAAAGAAAGCAAGGAATACCAGGGGAAGATAGACCTGTTTAGCAGAAGTGTCACAGTAACTGCATCTGGCTCATTTGGTTTCTTTATGTGCTGTGCTGCCCAATGCTATCTCCTTTATTGTCCCCAGTGAATGTGGGGCAGAAACTAGACATATGCTGTAGCTTTGTGTCTGTTGATGACAGGTCAGATCAAAGACTTCCAGAAGAGTACATAAGTGCTTCAGCTGGGCTTGGAATAGGACTCAGCTGAGGGAATGGGACAAGATGAGACTGTTGCTCGTGGAAATAATTAATGTTTTTGGCACTTAGCATGAGGTGCAGGAGGCAGGGCTGCCACCTCTAGTCTCTGTTAACAGTACTTTATGTTGCAAGAGCGCTGACCTTGGGACCATTGGTATCCGAGTTGTTCTGTTGTCTCAGAAAAGAAAGGGAGAGGGAAGAAATGGAGTAGGGCAAAGCTGGTAGCAACACATTTCAGAAGTGTTTAGTGTCTTATTTGAGACATGGGTGGCAAGAGCTGGCAGAAAATTGTCTCCCTTAGCCTTTCATCTTATATGTGCTTCCTCGCTGGAGTATGTCTGCTCATCAGGTTCCTCTGTTCTAGATGCTGCGTTAGAGAGAAGTGATTGCTTCATCTTTTGTCACTTGGCCAGTCCTGGTTTCTAAAACTGACAGAATTGAGACAGACAGTGGGAGGCAGCACAACAGATTATGTCAAGAAGACAGTGTTCCCTTCTGCAGTTACAGCTTGCATCACCCTTCAACATTTTTAGTTGAAGTGGTGGTACAAATCAGAAGATGTGAATCTCTAATAACATGATTATTAGTACAAAACTTGGCAAGATTTTTAGTCACTTAAAACAATCCTTATGTATTTCTGTGAAAACTAACTCCCTGGCCTAGTCATACAGCCTCTCACTTGTGTGTTTGTGGAGGGAATGCTAGTTTAGGTTTCTTTACCTAGCACCAGAGTGCTGCTGTTTGTAGTTAGGTCAGTTTTCCACAGCCTGCAACTGTTACTACATCTACAAAACTAAAAAATACTGTGTCTGAGGAGCAGAGAAGACAAGAGGCCTCTCTTATGTGGCCCATTCTGTTTTGGGAAGGCTGGAGGCTGGTGCACAAAGTAGGAACGTGTGGGTTGGTTTTACAGCATGAAGATAGTGGCTCATAGGCCTTACCCCTTGCCATGTCCTGGGTGTGCACGTGGATTTATACTCCCCTCCCTGCTGGTAACTGCAGACTTCTCAGACATTGCCAGGAAGTCTGCAGTCTCTTAGAAACTCTGCTTTGGGCTCCAGATGTCCTGCTGACAGCAAGTTTCACTCTTGCAATGTTGTGTCATGGTTGTGTGCATGACACAGTTTTGAAATCCCATCAGGCTGTACCCTCCTCTTTTGCCTTCCGGAATACATTGCAGTTGTGGCTGGGATGCAGCAAGACTGGCTGGATCACTGAACGAAGGTAGTGGGGCCTGAGCGCTGTCACTTAGTCCCTCAGCTGGGGGATCGAACTCTTGCTTTGAAAAATCACTGCGGTACTGCTGCTGGTGATTCATTCTGCACAATAATTAATGTTTGAGTGAGTCTTTTGCGTGGTTTAAAGGAATGTGGAGATGCACTGAGGCAGTACACTTAGCTTTCTTGTTTCATGCCCAAACGTGTTCAGACACAACTGATATCAACATCAGTGAGGAGCTTACATAGGACTAGGAATACAAGTTGGGTTTGGGTTTGTTTCAGTGAAGTTCCTATCTCCATCTGATGCTCTGTGCCTCTCCACAAGGTTTTCAGTTGATGCAGGATTTACTGTGGAGACTTTTTTTAAAAAAAAAAAGTTGATTGTGATAGCCACGTTTTTTCTTTGAGGACAGTGAGTCTCTTTGAATTGGTTGCAAATCACATCAGTTAGGTTGTAGTCTCCCACGATAGGACTTCTTCCTTTCTGTGGTTTTGAGTTTCATATTTGCTGCCACTGTTTTTATCCTAGATAATCTGATTCTCCAGCAATTCAGTGGCTGCGTGCACCAAGGGGGAGGGATTTCTGAATTCCTTACACTGTCTGAGGCTGTATTTACAAAGGTCAATTAATATGCCCTGTGGTTTTTAACACCTGCATCTATTATCTGCCACAGTATAATTGGAGATGGCAGGAGCTCAGCAGGCTTGACATTATGACTGCTTTTATACCTGATGACTGTTTCAGAACACTGGGAGGGGGGTGGTATTGCTTTCATCTTTGCCTTTGGCATTCTAAGAAAAGTTGCACAGTCTGGTCAAATACCTGGGAGGGAAGAAGGGACTTGGGACTGTGGTCCTCTGCCTCTTCCCAGTCAGCACCGCAGTGTGTGAGGCATGCCCCTGCTTACCTGATGCTTTTGTATCTGGGCTGCTGCTTCCCATCACCTCCTGTCTTTCAGAGAGTGGCAGGCAGGCTTCCAGTCCTGAACTCAGTCACTCAAGTTAAACTGGTACAGGCCTTTAACGTAGTTGCTTTTTTAAATCAGTTAATCCCTTTAGCTTGCATTGGTAAATCACTGAGTTAAGATCAACTGATCAAATGCATGTTCAATCAGATTAGGGGTGTTTACATTAGCAGTTTGCATCAGTTTCACTAAGTCCGTGCAGTCAAACCAGTAAGGCCTTATTCTGTGCAGGTGGGGCTTTTTGGAAAAAAGTGATTGGATTTGCTTTCCAGGTTCAGGTTCTGTAGTGGAGTTAGTGCTGCATAATAAAGTTGCTTTTCAGTATGGTTTCCAGGTTCTAGAAAAGGGTATCCTCACAAGGTTGGTAGTGAATCTGTTTCCTGAGGGTGGCGTAATGGTCGTTTCCTGTAGGTATGATGCTGGCTTTCAATTTCTTGCTGTAGGTGAGGGGAGGATTTGTCATCCTCATCTTTGATACATCACTGATCTTTGGCACAGCCTTTGGCTACTGATATTAATAGGGAAATTTGGTGTTTTGTAGTCTTTTCTAAATAATTGTATCAAAATTGTCTTTTACAATTTTCTATGTGCTTTGCAGTACATGCCACAAAATCCAGGGCAGCTGACAGCAATGAGCTATTTGTTACTGGAAGCTTTAACAAAGGCCACCAGTTGTAAAGTCTGGAATTTCCCTCTTGCACACTTGGAGAGGTCAGGACTGAAGTCCCCTGGTGGTTTTAGCAGTAATGAAGTCTTGTCCTGCTTTTGATAAATATTTTGGCAATGAAAAGACAGTTTTGTGCCTGGGTGTGCTAAGCTTATACCTTTTACCACAGTTTGTTAAAATATTGTGTTTCAAGAGCATAAACATTGATAAAACAAAGTTAATTGTCCCTTTGAATAAATAAGGAAACAAAATCTTGAAGCTTGCTTGTGATGCAGCTTGTAATAGATTTTGGGACTTAATAGCCTCAGTAGTTGAACTCTTGCCTCTTTTGCATCTGTGTTTTTTCCACAGGTACTTCCTTTCTGACTTTCAGTAGCAGAGAGACACTGAAGACGTTGAAGAAAGACATCTGCAGCCCCTTGCTTGGCAGTAATAATGCTGCAACGATGAGATTATAGTGAGCCCTTCCTGTGTGGCCTCCATGGGTCCCACTCAACTCAGCACACAGGATCATGGGAAGAGGGTGGCAAGTGTATTTGAGATGGAGGAGGAAGGGCTTTCACTCTTCCCTGGCTCAGAGAACCCTCCTGAGCATGCAGGTATGGAAAAATTTTACTAAATCCATGCAAGCTAAAGGCTATCCATTCTTTCAGCTGCAAGCAGAATTGATACTTAGCAAAATTTTATGGTGAGTTCTGCTGTGCTTGAGGCTCTCAGAGAGAATGTCTAACAATAGAATCAGTTATTGATAGTTGAAGATGACTGGGTTTTTCCAGGTGATAAATGTGTTGAATATTTTGCTTATTTGACCTTCTAGAGGCTAGGTCTGTGGTGGTAAAATGAATTTCTTTTTGTTAGCCTTAGCAAAAACTGCTGAACAATAAAGCTGTACTACAACTGACAATCCAACAAGGGTTAGTGATGAAAAGAAATAATAGATTCTTGCAGATTCATATAATGGAAAGACAGTCAGAAGTTTCCTCTACACGTTTCTGAGGTTAACTGAGATTAAAAGAGTATCAGGAAATAGAATTGAGATTTTGCAGTTATAATTGCTATGGACACACAGAATCCTACACTTTCAAACTGTAAGAAGACATAGTATAACATCTCTGGATGGGTAACAGGAAAAAAAGGAAAGCACAAGTGAGGTGTTTAGCATAGTATCAGAAACTTAATGAAAATATGGCAAATAAATGTAGCTGTTGAACAGTGAGGCAATGGGCAATCCCAGATATAAAAAGAAGAGGCGATCTGAGCATTGAACGAGGACTCATCAAGAGAGTAGAAGCAACGAGAGTAGTTGAAAGGTGAAGAGATATTATGCAATAAAAGTCCTTAAAACAGATTTGAGGGCAGGAAAAGAAAACAATTGATAAATGCCTTACAAAAATGCAAGGAAAAAAAGCCACAAAATGTGGAAAAAATTTATTAAATAGGGGATCTACCAAAGAAGGAGGGCCCTAATTGAGAGCTAAAGGTGCAGAGGTGGCAATCATGCTTGATAAATCTGAAATTATTTCTGTGTTATCTTTGACTACAGAAAATGACAATAAGCTATATAACTAAAATGGTTCATGTTCAACAATGGAGAATAATTTGCATAGATCAAAGTATAAGCCTATCTGTCTCAATTAAATGGTAATAGGAATGGGAATCAGACATTTATGTAATGTTTTAAAGACAGGTAAGAAATCCACAGGACAGACAAATCCATCTTGTGGAAATCATTGGATTACTCTGCTGTCCCTCAGAAACATATGAACATCATTTGAGGCTTCCGCAAATTTGTTATACCAATTAATATATATGCAACGGCAGACGAAGTAATTTGAAATGACTAGGCATTGTGTAATTTCCTCTTGGTAATAGATTGTGTGAAGAGAAATATAGTAGAACAGGAGAGGGGAATATCAGAGACTTAACCTTTCTGATGACATTTTCCTGCTGTCGAATCTGCAAGGAGAAGTGCAGGCCAAAATGAGTGACCTCCAGACCTTGGGATTGAAAATCAACACCAAGATACTTAAGACTGTGAAAACCAATATGTAGCGAAGAACACTAATAATAATTTCTGAGACCGACCTAAAACTGTTTACCATTTCAGGAACTCAAGCAGAATAGTAAGCGTGACTGAGAGTAAAGATAGAGGTATTAGAACTGTTATGTATGAAAATAAGACCTGCCATTGTAACCCTGATGCTGATCAGAAAATGCAGAAGCCTTGCTCTGCAAACCAATCCCTATGAATTAACTCCAGTGTAACTGCTTTCCAGGCATACCTAAACATAATCTGGAGATTTATCAAGACATCGTGTTTGTAATTTTTGTGAACAGCTGCCATAGAAGAATCTATAATTTCTGATATACAGAATAATACTTGCACTATGAGCTGTGCAGAAGGACATGTCAGACGTCAACATGGCTAGAATTAAGTGGAATGAAAAGAGAGATGGCTAATAGGGAGGGGATACACAAATAACATCGGCAAGCATTGGCTGGAAGGCTTAAGGTGAGACGTGCTGGAGTAGACCAAAGATGTTTTCAGAATGTACACCTAGTGACAAGATGTAGGAAGATCTGGGAGCTGCTGCACAAGACCATGTGAAATTTGAGGCAGTAGTGAAGGCCCTGTGTTTCAGGTGGAATAACAAGGTCTAGTAAATGAACTAACTGTCAGTATGAGAGTGCTTCAGTTTTGGGAGTGGGGAGCACTCTTGAAGAAGAAATTATGTGGGTTCCAAAGGTTCACAGAGCTTGTGCAGCGTGCTGCTTGCCTGCTCATTGCCCCTGACTCCATAAAGTTGCTGTCTTCTGTCTTGACAGTTTCCCCAATTGTTCCAATTACACGGATTGCGTCCTCAGTTGCTTTTTGTAGGGTCATGGTTTCAGCACTGGTTTTCTGTCACTATTTGACTGCTGAACCATTTTTCCTTATCCTTGTGCATGAGCATGGTAGAGAATAGAAGAGAACTGGAGGTGAATTCTGAAGAAAATCACTTTCTGCACAGTCTTGGATTTCAGCTCAACTTTTCTGCAGCTTTCTCACATTGTTAACTGTCATTCCTGCTGATACAAAGTGCAGAAAACACCTGGCCTGAGCACATTTTAGCTCTTTCACCCTATATTGGAGGGGAACAAACATGAAGCTATATCTGCTTATATAGTTGAGGTGAAACTGTTTGGATTATGTCAATAGTTGGTTTGTTGCAGAAGATACGCTTGCCCAGAAGGGGAGCCTGTGGAATGGGAGACTTGATCTTTTCATTCATATGTTTGGGAGATAGTGGGTTTGAGTGAGGACATTGGTTATTGTAAGGAATGGGGCAATCAGCTGCAAACACCATGCTTCCCTCATGTGTGTGGCCTTTTTTTTTTTTTTTTCTTCCCCCCTCCCCTTTTCCTCGGTACTGTTCGTTTCGGTAGAAAATCCCCCCCTGAAGCGGAAGAAGGGCCCAGCCCCTAAGATGCTGGGAAATGAAGTGTGCAGCGTCTGTGGGGACAAGGCCTCCGGCTTCCACTACAACGTGCTGAGCTGTGAAGGCTGCAAGGGCTTCTTCCGTCGCAGCGTCATCAAGGGTGCACAGTACGTCTGCAAGAATGGCGGCAAGTGTGAGATGGACATGTACATGCGTCGCAAGTGTCAGGAGTGCCGGCTGCGCAAGTGCCAGGAGGCAGGCATGCGGGAGCAGTGTGAGTGCAGGAAATGGTGCTGGTGGGAACACTGTGGTTTTGGGACAGGAGGTGTGTGTGGGTGGGTTGTGGGCCGATGCATGTAAAGAAGGGTACAGTTTGAGTGCTTGGGGGTCACACGTGAGCCATGCAGGCTGCATGCTGGAATGTGTGTGGGAAGTCGCCGAGAGCTTAGCAGGTATCATGTGGAGAGGTGAGGCTGTTAGTGGAACAACACTGGTGTGCTGAGCCCCAGCCCTGCTGTATTCCTTGTAAGAACTCGTGGAATACGACATCAGAGGAAAGACTCGCGACTAAGATTTATGCATTCTTCAGTATGCTGTCAACTGTATCAGTAAACTCAGGTTTCTGTTTGTCTTGTGATCAGGACTGCAAGGTTGGTTGCCACGCTCCTTGAACAACAGGCACTTTCCTTTGCCTTGTACTGTGAGCTTGTGACAGAGGTCAAGGGCAGCACCACAGTACTGCAGCTGTGTTTGTACAGACCCGATCTCGTTGTTCCCTTTAGTGAGCTCTGCTATTTTTCTCACACGAGCCATAAGACTGCTGTTTCTGAATATTCAACAACGTTCCTGCTCACATATCAGGAACACCCCTCCTTGGCCAAGGCATCCAGGTTTCATCCCTTTGCTGGCCAAGACTGACCAAACAGATGCTCAGTTAATGTTAAATCTGTTTGAAGTCTACTTTTCTGATATCCAGCACCCAGAACAGTGAGAAACAGAGGGTATTTCAGAAACATAAAAATACTTCTGCAAAAAGTAAGTACCACTGAGGTGCACCAAGGAAACTCGCTGTTCAGTTTTTTCAACATGAAACACGGCACACCTAACGTAGTCAGTATCTTTGTCACACTGGTTTGTATCAGTATTATGCGTGCTGTCTTTGCCCCATTTCCCCCTGCTCCTGAGAGCTGCACAACAAATGTATTTGAAAAGCTATGTAGCAAGGCTACCTGTCCACTTTGCTAACCTTATGTTGCAGGTAGATACTAGAGAGCCTCAATGTGCTTCTGTGTTTACTCATTGTCTTATGTTGAAGACAGCTCAGGAAAACTAGGCCAAAAGGAATCTTTGGGTTGTTATTAACAAGTGTTTGGCATTTGTTGTCAACACTGTAATCCCCACTGTAAATTCACCCTGTTAATCTCGACAGAAACTAAGGGCTTTTTCCTCCAGCTGTTTAACTTAGAAGGCCATTCCAGAACTTCCCTTTACTAATTGTTGGAAACATTCTTGTAATTCCCAGACTGAAGTTACTCATGGCCAGTTTATTGTTCTTAAGCCAGTGTGAACCATGAGGTTAAATAGTTCCTTCATGGCAAACCAAGTGACTTAGATTGCTTTGAATTTAGCATGGTGTAGAAGCTTTCACATAGGCAATTTTCAAGATTCAGTAATATCTGGTAACTTGTGCCTTGGCTATAAATTCTTTCTGCATCTGAGTCCCAAGATGAGGGACCGTAATCGCTTGGATCAATTACTTCCCTTCTTAAACTAACACTGTGACTAGCATTCTCTAATCTTACAGATCCCCCTTAATTTGGTAATTGTATTGAACATCTTTGCTGTTAGAATTGCAATTTTTGTGAGTGTACCTGTGCATGCATCCTCCCTGTTGGAAGTCAGGGATAAAGGTTACTCTCAGCTTGAATGTGCTGTGTTCTTCCTCTTTCCCTCTAATCCTGTGGACTGTCCATTTCAGAATGTGCTCTCACAGTAGTTCTCCATTTCTTGTCTTCATGTTTAACATGATTATTTTGAGAAGTGCAAGTATATACTTGTTCAGTTTTGGGGCCTGTCTTCCTGTGTAGCAGCTGTTTCCTTGTTACCTAAAAATAAAAAGTAGCCAAAAAATCTTTTAGCACTTTAAAAATCTTGTTTGCAAAGTCAAGCTTTATGGTTTTTATTTTTGTTCCTGAAGATATGTTTGTTTGTGGTGTTTTTTTTTTTCCCAGTCGTTCCTTTTTCTGCTTTTTGTTTGTTCATCACTAACTTGCAGGATGATTCTCTTGCAGATAATCCTTGAATCCAGGCATGTCTAGTAGTTTCCTTTTTTAGGATGCAGCTTGCAGATAGTTTTTGCAGCTTTGACTTAAAGAAACATCAAACCTCCTCTACGTTCAGATCAGTGAATTCTTCAGTTAGCTTAGTTTACAGGCTGTTAACAGTTTTTTGTATTTAAATTAGCTAATGAGCAGTAAGTCCAATAAGATTTTTCACAACACATGCCTCTGAGTTGTTTTATTGCTTAAAATGTTACATCTAAATGGCATATTCTTTGACTTCATGACTGAAGAAGATTTCTAACCCTACTCCTGAAGGACTTGTGGTCCTCAGTACATTTTATGCAAAGCTATTCTTTCATTATTCATCTTGTGGTATGTTACTGTTCTATATTCTGCTGCAGATGGGCTGTGTAGCAAGTTTTCCTTTCACTCTTGAACTCCATCCAGTACTGACTCTGGCCTCTCAAGAGGAAGATGAAATGACACAAGCTGTTAATTTAGCAATATTGGAAAAAGACACAACAGCAGGATAACATAAAATGTGATGGACACACTATGGCATGTGAAGAGAGCACCTGCTGGAATCTGTTATAACATGACATTTTGGGAAATTGCTCAGTGGGGAAAGATGTTGTTGTCTTTCTGAGATCTGCAGGGCATCATGAAGGGAGCTTCTGTCCTTTGTGAACGCTTAGCATGACAGTATGATTAAGAGAAAGGCAGTGGAACAACTTAAAGTGGGGAAAAGAGGGAGAAACAAATAAGTATCACTGTCTGCTGTCTGTGTTGTGTATGCTCTGATATTCCAGATACAGGTAGCTGTGATCTCTGCCTCTCCATCCACAGCATGTTACCCTGTGTTTAGTGTGGTTTCCAGTGCGCTCCTATGTCATGATTTATCTCTGGCTATTCCTGCTTTAGATGTTCTGTCTGAAGAACAGATCCGACTGAAGAAACTGAAGAAGCAGGAAGACGATCAGGCTCGGACAGTCGTGGTGCATCCGAACCCTCCGAATCCTCCAAGCCCTTCCCACAAACTGACACCTGAACAGTTGAGCATGATAAAAAAGCTTGTGGCCGCTCAACAGCAGTGCAACCAGCGCTCATTCACAGACAGGCTCAAAGTGACGGTAAAAACTCTACCAGTGTATGCAAAATGAGAAAAAACAAAGTTTGGGGAGTTGGGGTTGTGGGTAAATTATTTGGGAGAACAGAGATACTTTAGGCATTGCATCTGTGGGCTAAAGTTCTGTAAAGAATAGCGAAGGATGATATTCCAATATGTCTCATTTTCTTTCTCTGTTCACTTCATCTTCTCATCTTTCTGCCCTGGCTCCATCTTTCACATATATATGCTGTCTTTTCCCGTTCCCACAGCCGTGGCCCCAAGTTCCTGACCCTAATAACCGTGAAGCAAGGCAGCAGCGTTTTGCTCACTTTACAGAACTTGCAATTATCTCTGTGCAAGAGATTGTGGACTTTGCCAAGCAACTACCTGGCTTCCTGGAGCTCACCAGGGAAGATCAGATCGCTTTATTGAAGACATCTACCATAGAGGTGAGAATTTGGCTCCACCACAATACATAGTAGCAGAGATGAAAGAATTTGGAGTACCCACCTGGAGAACTGGTTCCATCCCTTTTTTTTGGGGATGGCAAGTTGAAGGACCTCAGCTATGGGACCATTACCGCAGTGCTAGGCTATACTGGCAAAGGGCCATGGAGGAGAATGAGGCAAGAGGCTTGGTAGTGGTAAGCAGGTATTTTGCCCTTTCCAGAAGCAGATACCATAAAGGATGCAACAGAATTTACCTTGGAATTTTTAATCACTCTGTGAGAAACTGCTTGGAGGGTTTTTGGTTTTTTTTTTGTTTTTTTTTTCAGAGATACTCTAACACTCAGCAAATTATTGATGTTGTAACATTCTTTGCTGTTTTCAAATAAAGTATATCTATTTCTGTTTTCAGGTGATGTTGTTGGAGACATCTCGGCGCTACAATCCAGAGATTGAGAGCATCACCTTTCTTAAAGACCTGAGCTATAATCGGGATGACTTCGCCAAAGCAGGTGGTGCATTAGACAGGTGTTTCTTCCTTCCCTGTCTTGTGTTCTTTCATTTTTTCCATTTTAATGTGGGCTGCTGGAAATAGTATGTGGGGCCTTAAACGTGAAGTCAGGTGAGAGGTTTCGAACACGACCAGACCAATAGCCCTATAAACCTTTTTTGCTTTTAACATGAGATGCTAGCTCAGTTTATGTCTTTTTTTTTTAGGTATGAACTTGCTTTGGAAAATTTGGACTCTTACAGCATGAGAATCTTGCTGTAAGAGTGCACTTAGGGCAAGCAGCTGGTGTGAACTTCCTTGCTGGTAGAGGTCTGACGTGGACTTGTGGTCTTAGAGGCGTATCAAATCACAAAAAATCAAACCCTAGTCTTCTCTCCTTTGCAAGTATATCACTTGCTAATCTGGATGTGTGCTTTGAGTGATGACATTAGTGCGATTACATTTCAGTTGATGTGAAGTCTATACTGTGCACTGAAGATCCCTGCAGCGTGCTTTAGACGTTTTGTCAGCTCAATATACGATGATGGTGTATGGTGATGTGATTTCTGAAGTCTGTTTTTCCAGGAGCAATTTCAGATGAAGTAACAGGAAGTGTGTATGTTCAGCATTTCTGAAAACGAAACTTTGGCTGTCCTTTGTGTGATTTTTTTGTTTTGTTTTGGTTTTGTTTGGTTTGGTTTAATTTTTTGGATAACTATTTAACCATTTATACTTGAGATGGCTTTTATGGCAACTTTCCTCTCTGATGCTCTTCCTGGTAGCCTTTTCTTCAAATTATTAGGAAGGCAAAAACCAGGCAGCCAGAAAGATTCCTTCCATCTCGTTCATCCCTCTGATCCAGTTGTACTGAAGGAAATTAGAAACTTGGGTGCTGTTTTGTGAGAAAAGCCTAAAGTTTTCAGCATGATTGTATAGCACATAGCACAAAGAGACTTGATTCGACAGTGGCCTCTATATGTTATGACAATAAATATCAATGCATTTCTGCCTGACTGCATTTATCAAAGGTGATTGGAAGCCTAAGTCAGGCTCTGCCTCAGCTCTCCCAGCTTTTTGAGTTGAAGGAAGTGGCATACTTCAGGCTTCTTGGAACTATGTATTTTCAGCTCAGATGAACTTCAGATGAATCTAGAGCATGGGATTAAAGCTTTCTTCAAAAGGAAGAGGCCTGCTGGGTTTGAAGGAGGTGGTGGTGTGAGAGTGGAAAGTATAATGTTGTACTTGTGGGCTTCTGACTTTTTGACAGACTTACCTGATAGTTGATGTTGTGTTCCTTTAGCTGTTTCCTAGTAATGTGCTGTGGGGCATTTAAGGCTCTAAGAAAACCCAGAAATAGCATCATTTTGCAGTTAGAGCCTGACTGCTCAGCCACTGTTGTTGGTGCTCACCAGTACTGCTGGGACGTAAAGGGAGGTTTCAGCCATACTTGGAACATAATGTAAGGGTTTTTTCCTGCCTGCCTGTCCCCCCTGCTCCCTGGAGTACTGCAGTGGGTTTCTGGCAGCTTATTCTCTGAGAGGGAGGGAGGGAGAGAGAGAGAGAGAGACATGGGAGATAATTGTCGTTGCCTCACCTTGTTCTCTGTTTGTTGCAGGTCTGCAGTTTGAGTTCATTAACCCCATCTTTGAGTTCTCAAAGGGAATGAATGAGCTACAGCTCAACGATGCTGAATATGCACTTTTAATCGCCATCAACATTTTCTCTGCAGGTAAAAAGCCAGGGAGATCTGAAGAGCTGCAGCAGTGAGTCAGAGGGCAAAGAAAGTAGAATTAAGGAAGGTCACAAGCTGAAGAGGAGTAGTAGAGGGAGTTATACAGTCTAGTGGTAAAGGGACTGTATTACTACTAACTGCTTAGGGTATTCATTATATTCTGAATTTTCTAGTGCCACCTCCAGAGAAAAATTAGATTCCCCACTGCTGGAAAAATGTATAGGAAAATCAGCCAATATTTATCTTCCTCATTTAGAAATTGTTATTTTACTGTCCCCTCGATATACTTGGCACGTCTCTGGTGTGATGGCGGTCACGCGGCATGAGTGACATCTTGTGGTCAAGTAAAGATACTCTGGGTGTGAGACCAGTATTGCTCTGGGCCAGGTCAGGGCTTTGCAAAGAAGCTACATCTACTGTTCTTGTTTTGTCCTTCTGACCTGAAAGATGATTTTTTTTTTTTTTCCTTTGTACCTGTTTTCTAACTGGCTCAGCTGCTGGAGAGACTTTCCCATTCCCTTCTGAAGGGCAGCTTCCCATCTCTACTGGGACAGGAATGTGAGATGAAACGCATATAGTGCTGTTTGGTCCCCCTAACCTTCCATCCCTAGAGGAGTCAGATCGGACTCTCCGTGTGCAGTAGGCATCACTGGGAAAGAACAGATACAGAAAACTGACATAGCTGTTGCAGTCATGAATGACTCTCCCAGCTGTGCTGGGTGAATGCTAGATGAGGTTTTGGGGAGAGACCATACTGAGGGACTGGTGTTAGGCAGGTATGTCAAGTCCAGTGAAGCTGCTTGTGGCAATCTGCTTACTTCTGACCTGCTTTTTGGCAGACCGACCGAATGTGCAGGACCAGTCCCTGGTGGAGAGGCTGCAGCACACCTATGTGGAAGCCCTTCATTCTTACATTTGCATCAACAGACCAAATGTAAGTGCCTGACCAGAACATCTCCACAATGATGCAAACTGATTTTGTGTTTATGCAGGCACATTTCCTGCAGTACTGTCTGTAACAGGTCTCTTGCTGCCTGTACTGTCATGGTCTTCCCTTCTGTGGCTGTTTGGTAGCAGCTGTAAATGCAGGATTTGTGAAATGTTGCAGCCTGATGTCTTGTATCATGTTACAAAGGTTAGCCAGCAGGGAAAGTCTGGAGTTTTGGGACATGGTGTAATATTTGTATTCCTCCACACTGCCGCCTCCTGGAGAATGCTGGGTTTAGAGGAAGTCAGGGTACATTGCATCATCTGGTGTGGTAATTTTTTTGAACAAAGTTTTAGTGTGAATTTACTAACAGCTGTCTATTTGTCTGACTTTGCAGGACCGCCTGATGTTTCCACGGATGTTAATGAAGCTGGTCAGTCTTCGGACACTAAGTAGTGTCCACTCTGAACAGGTGTTTGCCCTTCGGCTGCAGGACAAGAAACTCCCTCCCCTGCTCTCAGAAATCTGGGATGTGCATGAGTGACTGCATGCTCCCAGGGCACTGATATGCCGACATAATGCCATCTCCCAGCCTTTGCTAACGAGAAGCCAGCCTCCCCTCTCCAAAGCACTGAACTCTGGGCTAGGCAGTGCAGGCAGTGATGAGCCTGGGGTTTCAAAGTTGTCATGAGACTATGCAGGAGGCAGCTGGGGTACATCAGATGAGGGGGTTGGTTTTGATGTAGTGCCCATACCCCAAAGGAATAACATGAAACATCTGAAAATGGTAGAAAGGAAGACCTTCCTCCCCCATACCCCCCCTCTTTCTTCAGTGTCTTTCTCTTCTCTAAGCATGTCCTGAGGGCTTGCCCATTGATCCTCTCCTCTCTTGTTGATTATGAAAATGAATTTGCAGGAACTTGCCAAACCCTCTCTATTTGAGAGTAACCCAGCTCAAAAGGCTTCTGCAGGGTCCCCAGTGTACCTGGATCTGAGGAGCTCAGGGAAGTCAATGTGGATGTTCTAGGGGTTTCACTGGGTTTCCTATAAATAAAATCTCTTGTGTGTGCTGCCCTTCACAACGATTCCAAGAGAAGTAGCTGTTATTTCTTAATTATGAGACTTCATCTCTAGAGCTGCCCTTTCATTCTGGTCCTCCTTTGGAAAAAGGATTCCTCTAATGTGTAGTGACCTTTGTCTAACAGGATGGCCCTCTGTGTAGGGAACATCTGTACATCAGAAAGATGTCAGGCGTAAAGTAGTGGATTTTTTTAATGTAATACATTGCAGTTTTATCTCATGGTGGTTCTCAAGCCAGTTCACTTTACCTTTGATTTGCTAACAGCTGGAAAACTTTAGCTCAAAACAAATCAGGGCATAGATTTTATCTTTAGGGGTGGAATAGAAGAAAGATAGGTGGGAAGGACTGGTACCTAGGCAAGGTAGGTGTGGTGGAAGGATCTCAAAAACTTCCAAGAATTTGGAGCATGTGGTATGTGTTCCAAGGTGGGTGTGAAGATGTATCGGGCAAGGAGAGAGGACACACTGCATTTAGTGAAATATGTGGGCATTGCGTAAGCTATGGGCTGCACAACTCTCAGATCATGGGCTGCAGGAATATTGGGTGTAACCAGATCCACTTGCGTCTTCTTCCTTTTGCCAAAGTCTTTCCAAGGTACTTGCTCAAGGTTTTAGTGATGGTCACATGATATGGAGGTCCCTCCTGTATGAGGAGTGCCAACTGCTTTAGAAGGACGCTTGGGTCTTGTATCCTTTCTTCACTTTGGGCACTGTGAGATCCACACTGGATTTATGCCCCAAGTTCTTAAGTATCCACATCCATCAGTATTCTAGGATTTACAGCAATACTTTGTCTGACAGAAGAGAAGTATACTGTTGTAAAACATGTTCTTCATTTTCAAAGAAACAACATCTTATGGCTGATCTCAGAGATGTAACCTTAAGTAACCTGGTAGCTTGGTCTCATGAGTCTTCTCTGTCATAGGGGTCTATGTTTGCTTGCCCGGTGAGCATCCCAAGAGCCTAGGTTCACATGGCTCGGTTTTTTTGTTTGTTTGTTGGTTTTTGTTTTTTTTTTGGCTGTGTATCTGAGCGCTATGCCCGTGGTGAGGGTATTGTGTCCATTTTGCACTTGAGGTTGGTCCCCTGCCACTGGCCTTCACTCTGCACCTTTGTAAAGCACTTGTAACAATCTGTAAAATAATCTGTTGTTTTTTATAACTCATTGCAATTGCAAAAATTCTTGTTTAAATCTGTATTTTTAACTAATCTGTTTGAGAAATGTTAATGTTTATATAAAAGAATAAAGCCTAATACAGGATTTTGACATTCTCTGATGCGGTGTCATTAGACTGGAGGAGGGTGGAGTAAGTTCTTGTTATATCAAGCTCAAAGCTGATATGAAAGTGAGTATATAGATTGGGGAGAAGCAGGAAGTGGTGAAAAAGAAATAGTGCAACCCCAGGCAGTTCCTTTGGGCCTCTACTATGAGATTTTAGCTTGCTACGCACCTTGCTCTGTGCCAGAGCTGGCAAATAGGTGAAGTGGATTAAAGGCATGTCATGAAGACCATGAATTATCCATACATATGTCACCTTGATTTGTACAGCTATGTTCAGAATTTAAGCCTTTTATTCCATGTGCTCTACTCCATTTTCTGCATATCGTGGTTGACCAAAATTGAAATAGGAGTCCAGTGTCCCCCTGGCTGCTGAGTGGATTTCAGCAGGATCCTAGCTGCTACCTGGTATGAATACATCAGAAATGATCAGCACAGGAGAAGCAGCAGGAATAGCTGTCCACGCACGTGACCTCAAAGGCGACGATAGAATGGGGGAAGCGGAGAGCTGTCCAGCATTAGCTGCTTCCTAAGCACTTGACAATCCCCTGGCACAATGGGAAAGGAAAGCAATTGTCAATTCAGCAAGGCTCCACACCACAGGCTATTCTGCTGAAGCCTCTGCATTACCTTAGAGTATAAAATTTAAATTGGAAACTACTAGATCAGAGGAAGAGGGAATAGGAATAGGCTTAAGAGACTGGAGCAGGGTATGCGGTGGGGAGTAACGAGCGGAGCTCAAGCCAGCCTTGCGTGGATTAAAAAGATGGCTGGGCCGTACTGTAAGGATTTTCTAAAGAATGAGGCTGTCAACAGGCAGAATGGGCAGTGGCAATGAAGCTGCAACTTCATTTTTAGCTTCATTTTCTTCATTTTGAGCTGCATCTCATTTTACTAATTTGAAGAGAAAAACTGCATGTAAATTTGAGGGATTTTCAAGGTACAACCCATAAAGTTGCTGTTGATGGCAGTGGTGAAAATGGTGATTTTCCTTGGCTCTGGCTTCTCCATTCCTTTTCATTATCATGTAATCAAATACAAGCTCCTTGTTTACATATTCATGTTCTCATTGTTTTAAAGTGCAGATCAGTACAGAATTAGTTATTTTGTTTTCTAGCAGCTTCCCAGGTTAGCCCAGGGAGCTGAAGTAAGCAGGTGTGGGGAAAGAATGTTCCTTGAGGTCAGTGGCCCCTTTGTACTTTTATATTTGTAAAATGCTACCTAGGCTTGAGGCTCAGTCCTGCTGCTCCAAGTCTCTGTACCCTATCTGTTTCAAATTCATTTTGCTAACTCGGCCACTGGAGAAATCATGGGGTGCTTGAACTGCAATTGCAGGAGGTGTTCCCTGTTGGCTGTACCCTTATGCAACAGCTGTGTTTGCTCATGGTCTATTCAGATCCACAGCAGGAGGAAGAAGAGACGGGTGTATTTCTGAAATCCCAGTTCCTCTACAAGGGGCAGTATAGATGTGGAATATTAAGTATTTCACTATTTTCCACTTTTTTTTCTCTTCCCCCCCCCCCCCCCCCCAAACCATTGGGATACTTACATTCCGGTTCTGGTTGCATTTTGGGTTTACTTCAGTAATTATGGTTTTGTTAATAAACAGATTTGGTTATGCAGTGTCCTGGTTTATAGGAGCTTGGAAGGCGTTAAAAAAGCTGTACCTCAAGCTTCTAATAACCAAATTATCTTGTAATGTTATGAAGCCAGTAGCAGATCAGCAAGTAAGTAGCTGAGGGTGGAAGTACGCAGCACTCCATCTCCTTGTTCCCTTATCCGGGGTGTCTCCCGCCGGCCTTGCTGGCCCGGAGCTGGGCTTTGCTGTGAGGAAGTTTCACCTTCTGCTTGCCAGGACGAGGTTTGAAAGCTTCCTGGGGCTGAAATGTTCCAGTTTCTCTCCACGCAGCCCGGTCCCAAGAGCTGGGTCCCCACAGGATTTTTTTCCCGCCCTGCCACCTTCCCCTTCAGCCCGCCGCCTCCCCGCGCGCCCCCACAGCGCTCCCCTCAGCGCGACAACCGGCGGCGCGAACCACCTGCAGCGCTCCCCCCCCAACCCCCCCCGCCGTCGGGTGTGAGTGGTTCGCTCCGCTCCTCCCTCCTTCCCTCCCTCCCTCAGGGTGGCGAGTCCCGCTCCTGGCGCTCGGTGCGGAACCGGGCGGGCGGCGCAGAGCGGCCGGGGGGCGGCGGCGGGGCAGCAGGTGAGCGGGAGGGGGGGTTGTCCGTGTCCCCTGTGGGCCGGCACGCAAGGCGGTGGGATGCGTGCGTAGGTCAAAAGCGGGGAGCCTGCCCCACCGCCGCTACGCCTGTATCGGGCAGGGGAGCGCGGAGCTGCCTGAGGTGATCCACAGCTGGCGGTAAGATTCCGCACCCCCCCCCCCGCCCCGGTCTTTGCCGCCGCCCGGCTGAGCGCTGTGGGGATGCTCCGGTACGGCGAGCACTTCCGCAAGGTCACTGCTCGGAGGGGACGGAGGTGGTGGCCCGTCGCTGCGGGGAGCGGGGCCGGCCGAGCTCTGCCTCATCCTCCCGGGGCTCTGGCCGGCGGGGTTGCGCGGGGCCGCTCGCCTCGATGATGGCCTGTTGTGCTGCCGGCAGCCGGCCGGTGGCGGAGCGGTCCCCCAGGCGGGAACGGGCAGCAGCCCCTGAGGAGGTGGTGTGTGTGGGGGGATCGCTTGCGGGTTTCCAGCGGGGCAGGGGACGGCGGGGAGCCTGGAAATGGCGGCGTGGCCGGCCGGGGAGGGGGCTCGGGCGGCGGCGGGTGTGTGTGAGGAGGGCGCGGGGCCCGGCCCCTCTCCCGCACAGCGGGGCGGCCGGCGGGCAGGGCCGGGGCCGGGCCTCCCGGCGGCTTTTCCCCGCTCCCTGCCGGGAGGAAGCGCGCAGGACAGTTAGGGCAGGTAGAAGGGAGACGCAGAGCGGACCGATCCCCTTCGAAGAGGTTAGGTGTGCGGCTTCGTGAAGGGATTTTGCTGCAGTAATGTGGCTGGAAAGGTGCTTTTTGCTCCTTGGTTTGTAAACAGCAGATCCTGTTACTCCCCGCGACAATAGAATAGGAAATCCGCTTTATACTGGGCAATTTCTCATGAAGTAACCTATAAATCAAGAGCATTTTCGCCTTAGAAATGGGTGTCGCCACCTTGCTGTGTCGCTCACTTCTATTTTCAGGCGGAGGAGGGGAAGAAAGCTTGGTCTGCGTTTACTATTTGTGTGGAGTCACGATAAAGAAGTGCTTAGGGAAATTATAAGCCTTGGGGAAACTGGTTTGTTGTCTGGCTTTCTTCTCTCTTCCTCCCCCCCGCAACTCACCCATATACCATGCTGTTTTCAGACATAACATACATTATAAATTCGCAGCCCCACAAAGATAAGGTAGAGCTGTGAATCTGGCAATACGCTGTGCTTTCCCTAGGCAAGCCAGCCATTTTCTCTACATTCAGTGCAACTCTGGGTCAGCATTTCTGTTGGTATACTCTCAAGTGTCCTTGCTGTGCTCTTTGCAGCATCACTTCTCTGCAAAAAGGATGCTACTGGTAGACAGAAGCAAGGGGTGGGAAGATGTATTGTGGTGTCTTCAGGGTAACGTAACCAAACCAAAGTCATCCAAATATAGGTTATTTGGGAAGTGTCTCCATTTTTGGACTTCATACTGCTTGAACCTTGGAACTGTTTTGGATGGGCACAAGAAGTACTTGCTGTTTTCAGCACTAATGAAAATCTGCAATCCTGACACATCAGAGAGGGAGCAGCTCTGACATCTAACATAGCTGAAATGTAGTTTTTGTGGGATCTAATCTGGCCATCCCCTCATAACATGTTATGTAATACTGAACTGATTGATTGTTCCAGCTATAAAATAGTTCTTTTGCTTTACTGTTGTGTTGTTAGAAAATGCACAGCTCTTGGACCCAATTTAATATACCCTGGAATTACTTACACGCTCATTAAGCATCTTACTGTGTTTCATGAAATGCAAAATCATCACCAAGTCTCTAGAACACTTTTGTTTGGAAAATAGCCTTGTCTGCACTAAAAGATCTTGCACATGCCTATCCAGCGGTGCTGCAGTTGTATCGCAAGTCTGGACTTTTGTGTTTTTACCAAAGTAACGGCTTTCAAGCTGTAAGCTTCGGAGTCCTACTGCATTAGTTTCCACACCATTACTATTTTTAAAACTGTTCTAATTTTATTTTCCTTTTTCCCATCCAGTAATGTCCACACTGAAAGAATGTTGTCCATACAAAACGCATAATATGTCCAAGATGTATTTCCATGATGTATGGGTTATGTGCCAAAGCCATGAATGGTAGTGAACCAAAGGCTGTGTAGCAACTGGAAAAAAAATAGGTCTTCTGGTTTAAAGTTTTCATGGAAAAACATAAAAACGGCAAACCTCTCCTTCAATGTTGATACTATTCTGTAACTCTTTTGAAAGCAGACAGGGTGTGTATGTAATGAAGTCTGACTTCAGTCTGTTTCAGAAGGATTTTGGAGACAGTGAAATAACAGTTTCGAGGATTTTTAGCACTAAGCCTTGCCCACCTAGCCAAAGTAGCTTTTTAGTTTTTAGAATATCAGGATTGATGGTGTAGTAGAAATGCTAGAGGCATCAGTGCATCTCAAGTCTTACTAAAACACTTGTTCATATCATCTTCCTAAATTAAATTAATGTTGGCTTTGATTTTATCTGGCTTGGGGTGAGGGGCACAGAGGCTCATCATTTATAGCTTTTTCCCCTCTCACCTCAAGCTGTATCAAATATTCAAGTTATGTATAGACAGGGTATACTAGACATACTCTGGAAAGATGTTCAGTCTGGTCTATTTAATATCTTTTGCAATCAATCGGTTGAAAACCCAAATATTTATGAAAATTTCTGGTATTAAATTAGCAAGTCACAAGTACTGCTGAATTCTAAGGGAATAAATCTGTTCATGACTTTTAGCTTACAGCACTTGAGCTAGATTTTCTGTGATACTTCTTTGCAGATGTATTTGTTAGAGAAATTACTTTCTTTTTTGGGGGGAAAAAATACTGTTAGAGATTTAGTGCATGAGAGTGGATAACAAATGATGTAAAATTTAGTGACTTGGCTGTCATTTCACACTGTAGGTTTTTAACTAGGTGGGTAGTGCTGTCATGCTCACAAGATGGGAACTGATACTTTTTTGTTAAAACCAAGTACAGATTTGAATGTTTCACTTAATTTCCGTTAGGAAGGAATCGGAGGCAGACAATGCATATGTTACAACCCAGATTAATTCCTGCAAATGTCCTTTGGCCTTACTGTGCCTGCATTTAAGATATACTGTGTTAAATTTCCCAGCAGCCCCTTAGCAAAAAGGTTTTAGCATAGCTATTCAATGCACTAGTAGAAAATACAGAATGTAGCTACTGATTTGGGATTTGCAGCAATGAGGAAAGGATTTAGAAACAAGAATGAAAGAGCTTGATATGCAAGGTTAATACCACGTCCCCAGTTTAAACAATTTCCATCTATCTCAAGGTATAAATTTTCATGAAGGAAAAGCATTGTCACTGACGAAGTGAAATAAAAATAAGGAGCATAAGGCATCAATTAGAAGGGAATGTTTTTTTAGTGGGATAATTGTGATATTTCTTTTGATGACGGAAGGGTTTGCTGCTTTTCCTTCTCCACCTCAAGAGCCATGAAAAACTGTTACAGTGACCTGCTGTTCACTCTCTCTTACTGAGCCTGTATAATTCAGCTGGTCTTTGCTCTGTTGCCTGAGCTAGAAAATAATTTTGGAGTGATTAGAGTCGCTGTCACTGGAGGCCTTTAAACCTGTCAGGACCACATGAAAATTACTGTTGATGATTGAGAAGCATGCTCCTGATTTGTCTCTTGGAACTAGAATAACCAACTGAAACCCCAAACCCAGTAGAACTCTGAAGATATGAACCACATACTGCCAGGAGCTCTAAAATCTCTTTATAACAGAGAACTCCCAAATGGGGAGGCCATGCATTTTGGTGCCCAGAAACCACTGAATTGTGAGAGGTTGGGTTTACTTTTAATCACCATGACTAGCAGGGCCCTTAGAGTGATTTAAAAGTAAGAAGTGCTGCTTATGTATGCCTAAACTACCTATGCTGAGGCAGTTCTCATGCTGTGTTTCTAGGCTCTGTGGTTAAATGAGACACTGTTGCATTTTCAGGTCACTGTGAGAAATAATGCATCAGTGTAGCAGCAAGGAACAAAGTTTCATGGTTTTCTGTTTCTCCCACAGCCTTCAATATTTCACGGCAGGGGCAGCCCTCAAAAAAGGGCTAGTCATCATGTTGCTTTTGATGTATCATGTAATGTTTGTCAGATCTCTCCTTTTTGCTTTGTTTGTAACTAATTTCTAAATAGTTGTTCTAAGTGGTATTTGTGAGAATCAGGAAATTAACCTTGTTTTTTTACACAGGGGACAAAGATACCCAGATTGACAGTAACATATCTGATGACCTTCAGGAACTGTGTGTTATCTTACAAGCAGAGCAGCCTTTTTTTTCTTAATCTAGTCCTTTTCTTAGTCACATCTGTGAGCTCAGCACCCTGGTTGTGTCCTGCTTCCCTTTGTATTCTAACTGAATTTCCCGCTGTCAGTATCAAATGTTTGATCGTCATCTTGCCCATAGCTTTGACACCAGCTTCCCTGGATCTCTGCTTGCCTAGGTATATTGTACTTGCTCTGGAAAGGTCCTTGTGACAGGAGATGGGGAGTTCTGCCTCTGCCCGTTTACATCTCATTGTATAGCAGGAGGAGAGGAGTGCTTTTTATGATAAAGATGATTAGGAATTTAAACCCGTATTCATCAAAATTGCTTCAGCCATGAACACTGAGCCACTCAGCTGCTGTCTCTGTGTCTGTTTCCACTTGATAGCGGTTAAACTGTGCTGTGCTGTAGCTACAAGCTAGGCGTGCTTGTTCGGTCCTCTAGGCCACCTCGTTTCTCCCCTCTTTCTCTCATTTTTCTTCAGACACATCCAGCAGGTGTTGTTGTTTTCCCTTCTTCCTTTGCCGTGGTGACTGCTGATGTCCAGAAGGTCCTCTCGGGACCCCTTGTTCTGTCACTTGCGGGCCCTAACCATCCCTTGAGGTGGCTCCTATCCCTTCTTCGCCCTGAGGTTCCTTCCCCCAGTGTTTACACGTGGGTGAGTCTGCCAAACACGCGCTTGTCACGTTGCAGAGCTTTAGCAGATTAAAAATGGGCTCTTCTCTTTGACTTCCTTTCGGTTTTGACCAGCTGGTACTATGATTTATCACTAAAATTAATAGTGGGATTGGTTTGAGAGTAGGAATTTCTGATCTTCCACAGTTTTGATGGAGAGAAGGGGAAGGCGTGTGGAGGGAAGGAATAACAGGGCAGGTGGCACATGCGGGGGAGACAGGCTGGGTGTCTCTAAGACAAGGCAAAACAGATGTGAGGCTCTGAGTACCAGCTCTGTGGTGCTAACGACAGCCAAATAACTGGGTTATTTCAAATACTTCTCTTTATTTCCTGGTTCCCATTATCCTGAGCAATGTTTCAGTGTGTTTCCACACTGGTTGTGAGTGTCCCCACTTTTCTGCCTGTATTTGGTGATGCCATGAGTGATGTCACCTGTTAAATGAGGAGTTGAATAGCTTGAAACCTATGTGAGAGGAGAAGCCACTAGTCATTGGTGCACTCCTGGCTGTTTGCCTGCAGTGTGTCTTTTCTACCCGCTGTCCTCTTGTACAAGTCTCTTTTCTGAGCTCCTGGCCTAGAGCTGCTTACCGTAGCTGGGGAGGCATGGTGGCAGGGGAGAGCACTGAATAATTTAGCAGTTGCAGCTGCATCCAGCAGGTCTCTCAATGTAAATGTCACACGCTTTGTTGTTTTCCTGTTAATTTTTTATGGCCGTACATTTACAGTGTTTGGCTTTTGGAAAAAAAACCTGCTGGTGCCTGTGTTACGGGAACTGTGGCCTGCTTCTCAAACGGGAACTGGGCAGAGGGCTGGGATTGGAAGCATCTTATGGGTGCTGGGGTCTGTCTAGGCTGTGCTCAAAAGCAGCAAGAAAGTTTCTCACTCAGCTCAAAACTTGAGCCGAAAACCGTTCTGGTTCAGAAAAGAATGAACTGCCATAGTGGTTGCAGATGGTGAGGCTAATTCAGTTCAGGGGTGTTCTGTAGGTTTTGAGGTTTTCAGTTGCTGTTCCCCTGCTTCCTTGCAAAGTGTATGAGGGGCTGCTACTGGAGTTTTGAGGATTGATGAAAAGCTGATGAGGTAGAAATAGGTGAGAAGGCTCTTTTATTTTGTGATGGTGACGTTGCACAAGGGGGAGGGGAAGGACAGACTTGAAAAGAGTGAAGGGCAGGGAGCCAAAGCTCCTGTGTTACTCTTCTGTCATGCAAATCTCTGGATATTATTTTTAAATAAAAGATTAATTTAAATTCAAACAGTGTAGAGCAAGAGAACTGGCTGGGTTGACAGAGGGTTTTTATGCCAGAATTTATGTTCTATGAGAAGATGGTGAGTGGTGCTCTGCGTGTCCTGCACTGTGAGGAGCTGCAGGGAGGATCACGAGAGAGGTATTTCAGGCAGTAAAGGAGGGGAGGAGAATAAGGTCTTTAACCTAAATTGCAGTGTGCAAAATGTACTAGGGCTGAGGAGAAAATCTGTCATCTCCTTCCTGTTAGCAAGTAGAGTACTGTAAAAGTGCATGCTTCTCCCGCATTAGTTTATTGTTGATGGTTTTCCCCAAGAGTGTAGTAGAATAAAATAGATAACAGTTATTTGCATACCGTTCTTTCTCACATGCTTATCTCTCATGGCTTATTCAAGGCCTCAGTCTTGATTTTTCTTTTTTTTTTTTTTTTCCCTCTTTTTTTTTAAACAATTAGTAGATGAATGTCCCAGCTGCATGGTTTTCAAATATCTGCTGGTGGGTACAGCTGTGCTTCTGTAGGGCAGGTACTGCTGGGACCACTTCTTTGCCTTTGCTGCTGCCTGCAAATTCCTGTTAGGGTTACACCTTTGCATTGGCGCGCTTTGCACGTCCTTTTTGTGCAAGACTAAAGGAGCAGCTGCCGTGGATATCTGTGGAAGCATCCTGTGGGTACCTGAATAAGTGGATTTTGTCCGCTGCTGTTGGTACTCAGCTTTCTGCGAGCAATAATGACTTGATATTTGTAGTATTTGTGGATATGGAAAACCTCACCAACGGGGAGGCGTTCGATGTATTGCAGATACTATGCTGTCACCTAGCTCACGGGCCCGGAGGTGCCAGAAGGGGTATGTTTCAGCTTTGGCTGCGGGCAGTCCTTGTGCTGGGGAGAAGCTTATTTGTAGTGTGGGCAGTGCTGGGAGCTTTGGTAGCGGAGCAGAGGGGGTGGAGCACGGCTGCAGCTGCTCTATAAATAGACCCAACAGGCTAAGATCTAGGGACTAAAGATTGGGTTGCTATAGAGATTGATCTGAATCAGATTACCTGCGAGTCTGTCTTCACAGCATGTGCATGTGTGGCGACTGCGTGGTCTTGCACATACAGCGAGCAGGCTGCTTTAGACAAGCATTTGGCTGAAGCAGGGGGAGAGAGGAGGCAACGCTGAAGGGCCAGCAGATGACAAGGATGGGAAAATCTGTCACTATAGCAACCGAGAACCTGAATCAGTCCAGCTTCGCTCTCTGATGCTGTAAAAAGGTTCCTGTCTGTGTGGCATGATACTCCTGTTTGTGAACTAGTTCTGGTCATGATCAGTCTATTTGTCGGCATCCCTGTCCATGCTACCTCCATTTTCCTCTGGAAGGCTGACATGGAGGCTAAAGATGTTTGTCTGTGTCAGTACTGTTTTCAGAACGCAAAGAGATAATATTCTGTAGTAGGAAGGGAAGAGATCTTTAATTTATTATCATTCTTCAGAAGGGCTTCCAAGGACATCTTTTTGTAATACCAAAAACTGTTTTCACAATACATTCTCTGATTTTCTTTAATATGATTTGTTCTGTGCTTTTCCTTGAGCTTTCTGGATAGATGGAAAGTGGAAACAGTTGGAATGCCTCTGCTGTTTTATCCGTAAGGAACTCTTTCTGACTCAAGTGATACGTGTGCTCCAGGGAGGATGCTTTTAGAATCTGCCTGCAGTCCTATTCTCTACTGGCTGATTGCTTATGCTTGGAACTGTCCCTAGGCATTTCGCAGAACCACACCTATACTGTAGACTAACCATATTAGCTAAATATGCCATTGGCTGTTGTTGGCATGCTTGCAATGGTTTGAAAATGCCTCCCCCTTTTTTTTCTTCTTTTTTTTTTTCCTCTTCTTTGGTGCCAAAGTGCTAGTATCTTTTTAAGAGTCACAGCATTGGCATGCACTGCTGCCTTGCCAAGGTGGAGAGTAACACACAAAGCAGCTGCACCAGTATAGCAAGTCCATCCAGGTCTGACTTCAGAAATTGTTCCAGGTTCTGTCAAGCTCTGGAGAAGGGGAGGTGTTCTCAACTCACCTGCACTGTCATCTGTGTTTCTGGTGTTAGTAGAACCACTGTAGTATCTGGATAATAGGGATAATGGGCTTCCTAGAATGTTGCATATTTTTAAGTATAAAACTACTAGCAGTGTTACTGTTAATATAGCTGTTAAGCAGAGAAAGTGTAAAATGGCTTCTGTGAAATGGGGACTGCTTGTCTGCTTCTTTACAAGTTTAGTACAAGCAGAAAGAGTATATGCTATACCAGAGGTAATGGCTGGAATCACTTGAAACAGACTTGGAAGAAGAAGTAACCAAAATTTCAGTGGTAAAGATTCCATAAAGACTATTAAAATGTCTAAAGACAGGTCAACGCTACCATGAATGGTTCATATTGTGCTTCAGACTGTGTTGATTCTAGTTCTACAGTGAGTTAAGTGGGGTTCCTGGCCACACAGGTGAGGTTGGCTGGTCCTCAGGTACTTGCGCCTATTTCTCATAGCTTAGCAGATAGCTGTCTTGGCGTGCTCAAGGTGTGTAATGTGAGAAAAGGAAACATAAATCAACCAAAAAGTGGGCATTGAAACTCCTGGCCCTGTTTGTATCAGCTTTCAGTTTAGTCCAATTGGCATGGAACTTGAGTTCACGGTAAACAATGCACTAAGGTCAAGCATAGTGGCTATAGCTCTGAACTGAGTACAGACTGTCTTGGCTGAGAATAAGTAGAAATTCAAGATGTTCCAAGGACATTTTAGAACTGAAAATTTAGTTCCTTTTGGACGTGGCTGGAAATCTGGCCTTTTGCAAGGTGAGATTTCAGTGAACCAGAATTCATGTGGCTTCTGTTCTGTAATTCTTGCTGTCTCCTTCATGACTTCCTCTTTTTTTCTCTTAGAAATTAATGTCCCACTGTATGCTCTTCACTCAGTTGTTAGTAAATTGAATTGTATGACCCTGGTTTATGTTCTAAAGGTATCCATGCACTGGTGAACTGTGCAGTATGATCCTTGTACAAGATAAAAGCTGGAGATAATGGTTAAGGAGAGGCCTTTCCGGTACCATCCTAAATTATTGAAGAGTTGCAAGGAAAGCAAGGCTTAACATCTGCCTGTTGAAAAATAAACTACTGTCTTTTGTATCATTTTTTCAGGCAATGATTTAAATACTTGCTGACTATCACACAGTTGAGTGTAAGGCTGGCCTATCAAAGCTGGAAGCTTCTGTGTGAGTAAAATGACTGTAAATGAGCTAAGTTGGGTTGACAGTTTGTTGTGTTCAAGTTATTCTGTGACTAAATGACTTTGTTCCTCTAGCTTTGTGTCTCTTCTTTCTAGACACTTAAAAAGACTGAAGACTCCACGGGGTAGATGAGACAGGGGTGCTGCACAATTCATGTCTCTCGGGACTAATGCTGGGTATCGGTCTGACACAGATGGCTCTAAACTGATAAAAAGCCTGCTGCAGTTCTTTCACGCTACCATATCCGTTCTGTGGTGTGGTGCTTTTCATGAGTGTGTGTGTCTGTTTATATAGACTTTTATTTCTGGGAGGACTTTAAATTGCAGAATACCATGCAGATCATCCTCGAAGAAGTTGTGCTACAACCTATAACGTGGGTGTTTGGGGAATTTTGAAATGTAGAGTAGTGCCAGTAATAGAAGTGTTGTTTTGAACGCTTTTTTTGTCTCGTGTTACTGGTAGGCTGTGGGTTAGTGCTGTCTCTGGCCTTTGTCTTTGCGTTTAGGCTACTGTGCCAATTTCTACTAGTTCAGGAGTATTGCTGACAGCTGCTACAGTTCGTGGGTAGTGTTAGTTCTCACCAACCTGTTCACCATCCATATGAGTGCTTATTTAAATTATGGTGTTCTCTGATGTGTGATGTTTTTGTGCAGTGTGTTTCTGTGGTGGCCTTCACTTCTTTATTTTTCTCCTTTTCTTGAGTTGAAGTTATAGGAAGTTTCTTCTCAAGCGTTGCTTGAGGATTCAGCCTTCAAAGGGCTGGTTCCAAGATGTTTGCAAAGAAAAAGCACACTGCAGAAGACCTTTTCAGAAAAAGCAACCTAGAGTTAAAGCAGCTTGAGAGAGAGAAGAGGCTATCAATGTCAAAACCTGTACCATCTTAGAGTCAAGATAATCTCTCAGTTCAGGTCCAAGTGCCAACATGATAGAAGAAATGGAAGTATCTCTTAGATCTCTTTCTGTTCTAATGTACTTAGTCCATAAAATCTAGGAGCAAGAGGAAGGATGATAGCAAATCTCTGAGAAAGAAACTACTTTACCTCTTTATTGCCTGTAGAGAAGCTGTCATCTGTAGTTCTGTGATCATATTATGTTCAATCAAGTTTTCCCAATTCCCTTAGCTGCTCACTCCTACCTTTTCTTTGTGCCTTCACAAGCATTTGTGTGGCCACTTGATGAACCAAGTAATAGAAATAAGCTAGTAGAAACAAAAGTGGCAAGGGAGGGAAGTGAGGGTGTTAGTTTTAGTCCATATCAATTCTACAATCTGGCTCACCATGTGACTGCACGAGCACTTCTGCCAGCACAGAGGAGGGAATGACACTAGCCTGAAAGCAAGCTTTTGGCAGATAGGGAGAAAGAGGCAGGAGTGTAATGCCTGTTTGTGTTGGTTTATACAGACCATCAACTGTGGTGTCTGACTCCAACCAGGAGTAGGAAGATGAGTTCCAGCAAATATTGATCTATTGCTCTTTAATTGCTGTCATTAGCCATTACTAGATCTCTGGAGAAGCAAGAGATTGAATAGGGGAAGGCAAAAAACCTAAACGTGGTTCTAATTCTCCTACCTCTCGCTCCAATCCAACAAAACTTCATTTTCCAGAAGAAAACCTGTGTCCTCTTATGTCTTGCTATAACTATGGCCTTGTTAAGAATAAGTAACCAAGTAAAGGAGACTGTAGGAGCCCCTGCAGAATATCTGCATCAGTCTGGTTTCCCTGTGTTGCAATAGAAATCAGAAATCTCAGAAAGCGCTCAGATCTTTTTTTAAAAAACTGACAGAAACTTTGATGTATGGCATCACTAGGATGCAGCTTCAGCCATTCCAGGGACATCGGAAGTCCTGCATATGTTCCTTGTACTGGTCTGCTCAGATACTCTTGAAAATCTTAAGGTTTTGATGCATGTCTTCATATTGCATACCTCACTAGCTCCTTTGCAGAACTGTGAGAAAGATATGTAATGAATTGCAGTCATAAGAGATGTTCTCCAGGCTAGAGAATAGGAGAAAAACCACAGGGTATGGACAAGTTACTGAAAGGTAAGCTAAGGTTGTGGTCTTGTAGCCTCTCAGTTGCTCTGTAGTCATTGCATATGTTTTTACTCCATTGTAAATGCAGTTTACTTTCTCCACCTTCACTGAGGGGTAGGATAGTCTCTGTAATAGAGGAAGAACATATGTTTGGTTACCACTGAGTAGCAGAAGTTCCTCGAAGTCATACTTCTAGGTTACGTCGTGGTAACTTGTTCCTGTGCCCATATCTGTAACTGAACAATGAGTTCCTGAAAGAGTTCTGGGTAAAGTGATTTGGAAAGAAAACAGATAAAGTAGTTCTTCAAACTGAAAGCAAAAGGATCCACTTGATCATCCCAACTTCATCTTGTTCCTTTCGAGTTTATCTGCCAAGACATTTGCAGAATATGTTGGATCAAAAGCTGTTGCAGGACAGATTCTACAATGTTTTCAATAATATCATTAAAAAGAGGAAGCAGGAACTTTGCTTCCTGTGTCTGTATTTTCTCTGTTGTTCAGAGAAGATAATTTATTAAAGTATTGCTGCCCAGAGAAGGTAATTCACAGTGCTATCACTTAGGAGCGTACAGTGACTGTAATTGAGGATCTACTAAAAACATGCCACAAAGTCTTACAAAATGTGGGATTTTGCGTATGTGAGGGTTAAGGTTTCTTTCAGTTTATTATTCCATAATTAATACTTACCGACTAATATGATTATCCTTTTTTGATAAATCATATACATAATTTTTGTGTGTGTTTGTGTTCTTACTGGTATTTGCAGGGCTAATGAATAAAGTTCCCCAACCCTGAATCTGGAATGTGAAAAGCTGGGAAAAAAGCAAATATGTTGCTAGACTTTGAACATGGTTGCAAGATGCTGAACGGTTACAGTGCCTTTAACTAACTTTTGGTTGTGAAGTAATGAGAGAAACATCAAGAAAATTACCTAATTTTCTGAGATTTACAGGTTGTTAGTAAATCTGTTACACTTTTATGCAAATAAAATCTAAACTTTATGCTGCAGAACTGAAAGATTTTAGTACAGTAATAGTAATTCTCTGAATCCTGTGGTAACCTGTCCTGGTTTTAGCTGGGATAGAGTTAATTTTCTTTCTAGTAGCTGCTATGTTTTGGGTTCAGTATGAGAAGAATGTTGATAACACACTGATGTTTTCAGTTGTTGCTGAGTAGTGTTTAGTCAAAAGTCAAGGATTTTTCCAGCTTCTCATGCCCAGCCAGCAAGAAGGCTGGAGGGGCACAAGAAGTTGGGAGGGGACACAGCCAGGGCAGCTGAACCAAAGTGGCCAAAGGGGTATTCCAGACCATATGACATCATGCCCAGTATGTAAACTGGGGGGAGTTGGCCAGGAGGGGCAGATCACTGCTCAGGAACTGACTGGGCATTGGTCAATGAGTGGTGAGCAATTGCATTGTTCATCACTTCTTTGTATATTCCAATCCTTTTATTACGATTGTCATTTTATTATTGTTACTATTATCATTATTAGTTTCTTCCTTTTTGTCCTATTAAACTGTTATTATCTCAACCCACGAGTTTTACCTTTTTTTTTCCCGATTCTCTCCCCCATCCCACTGGGTGGGTGGGAAGGTGAGTGAGTAGCTGCGTGGTGCTTAGTTGCTGGCTGGGGTTAAACCATGACGTAGCCTTCGGATTAAACATGAACTGAAATAGAAGCTTTACTCTGAATATGCCCCAAAAGGCAATCAGTTCAATTTTTAAAATATAAAATAACTTTATTAATGCTTTCATTGGGATGCTCAGTAAACTTGTGTACAGTTTGAGCATCTCTTGAGAGTTTCTGAGAACTTTCTATTTCAGAAAATTTCTCTTTTCAGATTGTTTTCAAATGTAGGTAGGGAACATTGTAATATGGAACTTGATTACTTTTTAACATTTTTTTCTCCTTTCTTTCATGAATTCAATGAAGTATGAATGGTGGGATTGAAAAGAACAATTTTACATTGCTTACTGAATTCTGGATGTCTATTAAGCATAGTTATTGACAAATAGTAATGCTGCAGTAAAGTACCGGTTGTGCCAAGAGGTCTTTTCTATTATAAGATGGGCAGAGAAAGTAGCAGTCAGAGGCATGGGTATCAAGAGTAAATAGTGAAGATACACAAGATAAGTGGAATTGAATAAAGTAAGTGAAAGAAACAGTATGATTTACAAGAAACACTTTTGCTATTGCAAACGGCAGTCCTGTAGAACTGCAGTTCTATATCTTCACCGAAGTGTTAAGACATCGCAGTCATAGGGGATTGTGGAGATCATTCTTGCTCTAGGCCACATCCAGGTTTGGGAGGGTAAGGAGCATTGTATCAAATTGGAGTTCTCTTGGTATTACCCTTTCTTTAGTTATTCTGTTTATCAGACAACTAAAGTTCGGGTTGCATTTGTTTCTTCATTTGTGTTTAATTGTACAGAATTGCCAGTTAAAGCTCCTTTCCCAAGCACTGTAGGAATCCCAGGGTTTTGCCTAAACAATACTTTTGCCTTGAACCATTTAATGAATAGTTTTTTGCCAGTGATATGCTGCTTTGTTTGTCTGTGGTATTTCTTGAGATCCTCTTGTACTTTTTTGTGTGTTTTTCAGCTCTCTGCTTTTGTGGGCATGTGGTTGTGGTTTTATACTCATGAAGAGGGAGATCTGTGGATGGCCATGACTGAACAGAACACTGAGGCTTTTGGGGAATGTAATTAAGGTCATGAGGTAGCCTACCATGTATTTGGTATTCCTGATTGTGCCTTTGACACTCTTGCTTTTCTTGATCATAGGTTGGGCTTGCCAGACTGTTCCAAGCAGATTCTGTTCCCCAGGGCAGTTGATCACGGCTGACTGGATAACTGGCTACTGGACTGATGAAGAGAAATTCACTGAGATGACATAGGGAGGGGCATCAAGGACAATGGTGCAGAAAAAGAAAATCTGCCCTCGGTTACTCGACTATCTTGTGATCATTGGAGCCAGGTAATGTAAAAGAGTCTCAGCACTGCTTTGCTTGGGCAGTAGAGTGGGGATAAATAGCCTAGCATCTGTTGATGAAGCCTTGCTTGGTGCTGAGGAAGTGCTGTCTGGAATGCATGCAGAATGCTACCGTAATGGGAGCATGTACTTGGGTCAGGGCACTTTTTGAAAGATACTATTGCAGCCAAAGTTTTTTAACTTGTGGTCTTTCGACTCCTTTTCAAGGGTCTGCAGAGTGTGACTAAGAACAGCCAGTTCATATATGACTGTCTAGTAGCCTATGTGTCTGAACTTCTGTGCTTCTACTGGCATCAGGGTAGAGGGATTCACAAATTGAAAATACTGAAAGCCACATGCAAATAAAATACTTGTTTGGGGTTACTTTTCTAGCTTTTGAAGTGCAGTCTGTAAACTCAGTTAAAAAAAAAATCTGGAACTTGCCTTACTTGGCTGTTTCTCCCTCTAATACTCATTTATCCTCATAGGAATGACTTGAATGCTTTCTTGTTTTAAAGTCTTATTAACTATCAATAGATAAAATGTTATGCTTATTTACTTAAAGCATGTATGAAATGTAGGGTTGATATGTATGCTGCTTGTCAAATACACAGGTGCTCAGTAAATGTTATTTTTCTTTATTTGGAGTTTATGCAGTAACTTTCTGCCAGTCTGTTTAATGGGTGTATTCCAAAGTCTATTTTACTTTCATTTCTAAGTATCAGTGGTTTATGTGCATCAGCCTGTTCCTTTACCTCCCACTTTCTTTTCAGAATACTTTGAGTGCAATATTTAAATAGGCTAAGTGGAGGAAATGACAGAATCTGAAGTACTAATTATTTTTATTATTATATTTTATGGACAGAATAATTTAATAGTTTAATATCGTCTTATTGTCTGTAGAAAAATAACCAAGTTTTCCATATGTGTGTCACCAGCTAGGAAAAGGAGGAAGAAGTGTTAACTGCCTGCTCCAGTGATGCTTATGGCGTCTGATGTTCTCACTCAGAAATTTGCTAGCATCACTTCTGGACTCCTACAGTTCTCTTGCTTTCTGCTGGGCAGTGGTAGCTAGAGTGCTAATGTTCAGAGGTCTGTTGTCTCATTAGGCACTTCAACAAATGCCTATGATAAGCGATGGAGCTGACTGAAGTAGCTTCTACTGCAAAGTCCTTATAAGCTCCGTGTGGCCTTTACCATTACATCTTGTTATCCACTGTGCGCAAATAGCAGTGCCTTTTGGAAGTATTCCTTTTTAATAGATGCAAATTTTCTAAATGTCTGAGAAGACTCTATAGCTAATATTACTGCAAAGGCATGAACTGATGATATATTCACTGGTACTTTGTTGATTACTTTTCTTTTTGGCCATTTAGTGCCAAATAGACTCTCTAAACAGTACCAGCATTATTTGACATTTCTTCTTCAGCAGATGATGTGTTAGTTGTGTCCACTAATATATAATAGCTTTTTAGGGTTTCTTTTTGTACAGTATTTCCGTACTTAACTGTACAGGTAGTGTAAATTTTGTTACCTATTTATACTTTATTACTAAAGCATTTTTACTTTTTCTTTGATAAAGTATTAGTTTGGGAGAATTTAGTCAGCAGAGCTATTTATACCAGTGATTTTCTTTTGTAAATTACAAACATTCTGTTACTACTTGTTTGGGTTTTCTCACCTCTCAGATAAGAAAAAAAGCAAGTGTCATTTATATTTTGAGATGGGCATATCTAAAGTATCAAGGTCAGAAAATGTCTTTTATGAAATCTCATAGGAGAGCGATGATGGAGCCAGGTGTCCTACATCTCATTTATTAAACATGAAAATAAATGCTAATTACTTCAGAAAATGGTGAGAGATCAGACTTTATAGCAAAGGGGTCAAACCAAAGAGAGGTTGTTCTGGGGACATATTTTGCTTCCTTTACTTTGTGGATCTCAAACTATTTCTCTTGCAGTTATTCAGTAACTTTCATGGAAGACTAGTGGTAGGAAGATAATTAATACCTTGAAAGAATCTGTTCTTCTGGTGGAAAACTAGGAATAAACAGTATCACTTTTCTGTCTTTGTGCTCCGTTAGTGATTTGTGCTACAAAGGTTGGTGAGCCGCAGTGTTAAATAGGTCTGCATATTACTACACAGCTTTTATAGTAACTTACACTTCAAATCCAACTTGGAAATCAAACACAGAAATAGATATATCTATTGTTGCTGGAACTTTTTAATAAAAATTTTATAGGATGAGGTCCATTTCATTCCACCATTTGTCTGAGTTCTTTCCTAGTAAATTCTTGGTTTTCCCAATTAGGAATTGATACTGGATTTTCTCATTTAATTTTTCATCTTGTTCATAAATGGCTGAAATCCAGGGGGGTTTCATCTGACTGTGTATTTGGAGAGGGACAGTGTATTTCCTACCCAAGTTGGTCTCCTACCCCAGAGACCTGTGCAGTTAAATTAATTTTGGAAATCAAAGTCAGGGAAACATGACAATATAATGTTATTCTGGGAACAACATACTCCTCAAAGTCCTTTTCTTGGTCAAATTTGAACAGGTTCCTTGTTGGGCCTTGATAATGATGGTATAAACTTCTTTATTTAACCTCTCTCCAATTGTGGCCTTGTGCTAGTGATTGAGCATTGTGGCTAGTGACTGGGAAGCTGTGCTTTCCCTGGATAGTGGGGGAGAGAAGAAACAAAGATGAAGCTGAGCCCACAGGCTTCTGACATGTTAGTAGGGAGATGCCAAAGATTTTTATTGGCATTAGTCAACTATATATGTTGTTTTTGTTTGCTTTTTTTTGTAGGCAGCCGAGTAGTGATAGTGTTGCTCAGACTCCTGAACTGCTGCGACGTTACCCTCTAGAAGACCATGTGGACTTTCCTCTACCACCTGATGTTGTATTCTTCTGCCAGCCCGAAGGATGCCTGAGCGTGCGGCAAAAACGCATGAGCTTCCGTGATGACACTTCCTTTGTCTTCACACTCACAGACAAGGATACAGGTGTCATTCGCTATGGAATCTGTGTCAACTTCTACCGCTCCTTCCAGAAGCGAGTACCCAAGGAGAAGGGAGAAAGCACAGGGGCGCATCGAGCTCGGGAGGGACAGAAAATCCCCAAATCCGGGGATGCGTCTGCACCCCAAGAGGAAGTGGGCACTGAGAGTTCGGAGGGTGGTTCTTCACTGCAGGCTCCAAGTACAGAGTCTACCCCAGATGTGACTCGATCACCACGCAGTAAGCGGCTGGCCAAAGGCAGCCATCGCTCTCGGAACAGCACTCTGACTTCTCTGTGCATCCTTAGTCATTATCCCTTCTTTTCCACCTTTCGTGAGTGTCTGTACACCCTCAAGAGACTTGTGGACTGCTGTAGTGAGAGATTGTTGGGCAAGAAGTTGGGGATTCCTCGTGGGGTGCAGAGGTATGTTGAGGGGGAAGAAAGAACTTTTTCCTCCTACTGTTTGTGTCCAAGGCTGCAATTGTCTGCATGGCAAGTTGTGGCTACAGGTGTGGTTGTAGGAGCAGCCAAACACCAATGGTTGATCTTTTTGCTGTTTTAATCCAGGATCACAGTAGGAAAAAGAAATTTTGGTGATGTTTTCTTTAAAACTTCTCTGTGTGATTCTGTAACCTGGTATGATTTCCATTTTTGATACACATAAGGAGGCACTATCCTGCTAACAACTGACTGAGCATGATCTTTTCTGAAGCTGAGCACTGATGCTTTTATTGTTGCTTTGGCATATAAGCTCCATGGTGGTGTACGTCAGGACTGATTCTCTGGCAAATTAGAAACAGCCAAGAAATAACAGAGAGAATCTCCACTTGGGGCAAGAGGGAAATGATGAAAGTATGCTTAATGAGCTTGTGAAACAATCTGAACTTCAGCGTGGGAGAGAAAAGACTAGAGAAGCAGGAACAGCTGAAAGAGATCAAAGTACAATATTTGAAGGGGAGAGGGAGGAGAGATAGAAAACAAAGGAGTTGTCTAGGAGGCATATGGGAATGGGGGTTGGTAACAGCAAATTAACAGCAATTTGGTGTATTTTTAATGTAATGTAGTAATCTTACATATCTGCTATTATAATGTTGGGTATGTAACAAAAGCTGTTGCACTGTAGGGTACAGAAGGAACAATGTCTTTATATCAGTCATGGATGTATATCTGTGCTATTGTGCCTGACACCTACATTCCAGAATGATATTTTCCTTTCTAATATGCTAACTGAAAAGAGAAAATATAAAATGAATCTCTGGAGAAGGAGGGGATTATCTCAATAATAGTAAGAGCGATGGGGCTGTGAGATGGCTCATAATGTGAGTTAAGTAACTTGGTATGCTCCAAATTAAACTTGTCAAAAGCAAAAAATGGCACGACATCACTTTCATCTTTATAAGCTCTTTACATTTTGCATGAAAGGGGAAATCTGTGCTGTTCACAGAGCAGTAGCCTACTTCTTGGGTTACTGCCCTGGAATAGTTCTAGGAGAGTGTCCTGGGCTTATGACTGACTCCTGCATTAGCAGATTGATCACCTGAATCCACTGACTGTTGGGGGAAAATGATTCTGTCAGAACAAAACTCCTCCCCCCCCCAATGGAAATATGTATTAAGGGAGCTTATTTTGTCACTTGGTTTAGTCTGATAATTACTGAGGCAGAAAAAAAAGCTAATTTTCATGATCTTCCTCAACTCTGAGAGCTCATCTGATTTTTGAAAGGGATGCTAAAGTATTCCAATGTTTGAATGGCATATGGTATTTGAAAAATTTGTTCTTGTTGGACATAATTCTTAGAGAAGAACTGAGTGACAGATGAGGAGGGCAAGAGAAGGAATGCTAAGCATACATCTCTGGGAAAAGTACAGCAGGAGGTTTGAATTACCATGTGGCGTGCAAGCCATGACCTGGAAAAGTAGAATAGTTCTGAAGTGGTGGCAGGATAAAGGTGAAACTGAATCCTTACAGCCTGCAAAAGGTTGAGCGTGCCTGTTAACAACCTAATGTCCTGCGCATTACAAGCAGCTGAAGGAAGAGTGGAGGATGAGAAGCATCACACTTCCTGAGAGGTGTATCTCACATTGTCCTTCTTTTGGCCCCTCCAAATTTCTCTTAATTTTTCTTCCTTTTTGAAGCCTCCAGTGTCATCATCATCTTTCTTTTTCTTTAATTTTTTTTTTTTTTTTGAACTGTAAGGTAGAACCTCTAATTTGAGCCCATACCATTCTAAGGGATCTGTTACCGTAACTGAAGATATTTATCAGGCTGAAGTTTTTTTGCAAAATGGCTGCAGCAGGTTTGCAGCCTTCACTGTGCTACAGCATTAAGGGCTGAAGTGGACAAGCCACTTTGCTTCCCTTGTCAGACCCAGTTTCAAGTTTTGAAGCTCTGAAGGCCCTGAGCAATGCTTTATAGGCATTTTGGCCAGCCCATCTGCGAGCTACAAGTTTGCAGATTGCTAGCTTAGCACATGGAAAAATGGCTGCTTATTTTGCTAAGGTACCTAAATGCTTTCTAGACAGCCTTAAGAAATTTATATTCTCAGCTGAAATGCATTCACTTCTGCCACAGGTTATTCAGCTCTTAAGAATGATACAATGCAATTCAGGATAGGATGAAAAAGAGTACTTTATCATGCCAAAAAGCTGGGAGATCTTGGTGTGGTGTATTTCTATTATCTCAGGTTTAGTTCCTATTCTTGCAAAGGTTTGTAGTGCTGCTGGAAGCAGAATCTTACAATCAATCAGTCACCCACAATTCTGGAAGAGATATGGGAGTATCCTATGTGCATGCTGCATTTCAAGCACCAGGGCAATGAGAGAGCTTCAGAGATCTGGACCTAACTGAACACTTTAAATATATGAATGAACTGTCAGGTGGAAATGACCTACTTGTGTTGATGCCTGCAAGTGACATACTTGTGTCGGTTCCTGCCACAGAAAGATTTATACTTCCCCACAGTGGTTGCTTCAGTAAGCTTAAATCCCTACCTTCTGTTCTTCTGTGTGACCAAATATTTGTTAGCTGCATCCTTTAATTCTCAGTGTATCTGCCCTTTCCCTGGAAGAGCCTTGCGGAATGGCTGTCAAGTGAAGCTTTTGGAGTATTAACCTTGTTGTTCTCCCTGTACAGGGATACAACGTGGCGGATTTTCACAGGCTCCCTCCTGGTGGAAGAAAAGTCGAGTGCATTGCTACATGACTTGCGGGAGATTGAGGCCTGGATATACCGGCTGCTCCGTTCACCGATGCCTGTTGCTGGTCAGAAGCGGGTGGATGTGGAAGTCTTGCCACATGAGTTACAGCCAGCTTTGACCTTTGCTCTTCCTGATCCATCCCGCTTCACCTTGGTGGATTTTCCATTACATCTGCCTTTGGAGTTGTTGGGAGTGGATGCCTGCTTGCAGGTGCTGACCTGCATCCTTCTCGAGCACAAGGTAAGAAGGGAAGAGTTGACCTTTGATGGGTATGTGGGAAGTGCTGCCCTTTTCAAAACCAGGGTAGGATGGATATGTAGAACAGCTGTCTCCTGCACTGCCTGGAATCAGTTTGTGGTGGGAAGGAATAGGTCCTTCTGAGGCTCCTGTTTTGAAAAGTTTTACTCTCACTCAAAAAAGCACCTGAAGCTTGTTTTCAGACAGATTAATGGAGGGTCATCCAGTTCACAGCCATCAAATCAGAGGCCTGCAGGCTGTGATCTTTGTACACCCCTGTGGGGAGTATGAGAAGTGAATGGTTGCTGCAGTGCTAATGTGAGTTTCTTTGGTTGTAGGTTGTATTGCAGTCCCGAGATTATAATGCACTCTCAATGTCTGTGATGGCCTTTGTGGCTATGATCTACCCATTAGAGTACATGTTCCCAGTGATCCCTCTGCTTCCCACCTGCATGGCCTCTGCAGAACAGGTACATATTTTTCCTTTATTGGTCTTTTGCAAAGGATGTTTCTGTGATGTCTGAAACTTATACAGGCATAGTCCTTATTTCCTTCCCCACTGTTTTCTCAGGGATTGCAGCAAATTCTGCCTTGCAAAGAACATTCTTTGAGCACTGCTAGCTATTTAAATCATAGGTAACACCACTTATTTAGGATACCTTCAAAGCATGCCTAGTGAATAGTGTGATTCAAAGCAGTAGCGCACAAGCAATGGACTTGAAAGGCCATAGAGCCACAATATTATGATGAGTATTTATGTCCCACCCTCCCCCCAGCTGAGTATTAAGGTTTGTTAGGGAGGGTCCAGAGTAACATTTAAGGACGCTTGAGGGCTCTTGATTCAGAGTTTAGAAACTATTGCCTGCAGTTTGTTCTCCTCAGAAATATGAAGTGTTGAGTTACTACTGCTGGGAGCCTGGGTTTTGCCAATAGTTGGCTCTCTGCAGGAGCTCATAATTTTGCTTGGAAAGATAGAATTCAGGCCATCTTACTACTTCAGGGCTATCCTGCAACTGATGCTTCAGGTTTGTTCTTGTACCACCCCTTGGAGGTGACCAACCTGTGTTGGTGTTCTAGATTTAAAGAATAATTTAGCTGCCCAAGCCACTGGTCTCAAGCTGATATTATTGATTTAAACCTTTTCCCTCTGATAATTCCCTTATCAGAAACAACCTGAATTTCCCCGTAGGTTTTCCACATACATTTGAAAAAATGTGTCTGTTTCTTCTTTGTAGAGATGTTATTGTTTTGAAACCAAATTACCATTACAAGGGTAAGGATAAAGTCCTTGCATGGGTAAAGCCATATTTACAATGGCACAGACTCAGTTTGAGCTGAAGGTGTATTCATCTATGACTTGCTTCTTCTCTAGTTAGGCTTTTACTCTGAACACCTTTTTTTCTTGGTCCATGATAGATGTGGCAAGCCATTAGATTAGCTAAGTTTTTTCCAAGGAATCATGTAGCTGTATAAATTACATCCCTGGTGGGGGTGGGGGCCTGGGAGGTGGAAATTTATTTTCTTCTAGATAAAAATTGAAGCCCTCTGAGCAGGAGCTTTTATTCCTCTTTTTTTTTAAAAAATATTGTATAGAATTAATTACTTATTTATCAGTGCCATGTGTGTTGTCTCCTCTGCTATAAATATACTGTAGTTAATAAATAAATATTTGGGAAGAACATGGTGATATCAAATGCAGATGTTGTCCTTATTAAAGTGTCTCTTTCTCTCAGTTGCTTCTAGCCCCTACACCTTATATCATTGGTGTTCCAGCAAGTTTCTTCCTTTACAAACTGGATTTTAAAATGCCTGATGATGTATGGCTTATTGACCTGGATACCAACAGGGTAAGTGGTGCCCGTAAGGACTTGTGGCTTTGTTTCCAGGGAACTGTGCACTTTTATCAGTGTACCCACTGAGCATTTAAGAATGCCTGGTGTCAGCCTGCCTTTGCCACTTCCGTCTTAAACTTTTGGATTCCGTTCCTTCTTGTGTCTCAAGGTCCCTGTTTCTTTAGCTTATAAAGCATTCTTTTTTAGTTAATCCATCTGGCTATATCATTAGAAGATAAATCCTCAAACAAATGACAAAGCAGTCGTCTTGAGTAATTGTGACCCTGTCTCTTATGGCCCTGTGTAAGAAACCCAGTCTGATAAGAGCCTTCCAGCAGCATTGGCTGTCATGATTCAAATGGGACTCTGTATCCCACTTTCTACTGGGGCATGAGCAAGGCTAATTCAAGGGAAACGTGTATAACATCTTTTACTTGATGGAAATTCCAAAGGATGAGTGTGGGTTCATTCAAACTTATCTTTTTTTGAGGTAAACGGTAAAGTAACTCTTCCATTGTTTGCCATATTGTAAACAATAACAACCATAAAGAAGTGAAAATCGAAGTAATGATGCAGATGTCTGTGGGGGGGGGTTGTGGTGTGGGTTTTTATTTTTTTACTTTATGGCTTTTATTCCTCAGTCTCTGGAGTGGTGGAGATTCAGGACATTCTGGTTTGGAAAGGACTACAGCTGGGGAATTTTTAGTTTGTTGCTGTGCTTAATTCCAGGTGATTGTTCCCACAAATGCAGAATCTTTGCCAGCACTGCCAGAACCAGAAGCTTCAGAGCTGAAGAAGCATCTGAAACAGGTAATAAGCACTTTGGGGGAAGGACTTAGATTCAGTAGAACTTAGCAGATGAAGTCTTGCACAGTTCTTCTGCTGTACTGGACAAGAATGCAAATCAGCTAATGTAAAGCAAAATGAATTAAAAGCAGGTGTGTATCCTGGCACATCAGATGGATGTGAAAACGTATCAGAGTACTAGAATGCTCTTGTTCAAGAAAGTGCCCCGTGGTCAGTCATGGAGAGGTCTACTGCTCTGAATGTGGCAGTGGGCTAATCAATAGGGTGGCTGATTAAACAAATTTATAGGGGTGTCTTCTTTTGAGATCCCTGAGCTGTATGACTTTCTAATATTGTCTTCTCCTGACTAAGCTAAATCTGAGACTTTCATGTTGTTTCAGATCTCTCTGTATTTCTCCTGAGGACTTAACTGTAATTTTTGTTACCTGTTTCATCTTTTGCTGTCTCTGCTGCTTCCACCTTTGTTATTTGTAGGGGAAGCACAGGACTAGGAATTTTGTGTCAACCTATTTAAGATGCCTCTTTCATATAGTTGGCCAGTTAGAACATCGCCCATGTTAGAACACAACAGCATTTTGAGCTTGAAAAGCAATATCAATTGATACAGATGTTAAGTGGTAGGTATCCAGTTGCTGGTTTTCTGTCTTCATGGAGAGAGTTAATTTGGAAAAGTGAGTGGTCACCAAGACTTATAACTACAGTTAATTTCTTAGCCAAGTGAGGGATAATTTGAAATGCTTCTGGACAGAACAGATGGTTTCTGTTTTTTACTGTTGTTTGGGGCTAACTTGTTTCCAGTTGGTGCAGAAATTTCCAGATTCCTCCTTTACATTTGCCATGTGGGCTTTAAACTCTGACTTGATCCATCAAGCTATGATCATCTTTGTTTCCCCTCCATTCACAGATCTGTGTGTGAGGTCTCATTCTCTCCTCTCAGGTCCTGCTAAACCATTAATCAGCTTGGGTCATCCTGGCTGATCGTGTCAAGCAGGTTTTATCTCTTTATTTCTGTTTTCCTTATGCACGCTGCATGCAGTATCTAAAGGTAAAGTGTGTTACTAATGTGATGAGATCTGCTCTTTCTCTCTCCTCGTAGACCCGGAGAGCAAAGTGTGTAACCTCTATGATACCCCAGTACCTGCTGTCAGCACAGATGGAAGCGATGTGTTGCTTGGAGTTTTGTTAAATCCACCTTCCCCCCTGCTTCTGCCTCACCCCCTTGCAATTTCAGGCACTATTCAGCAAAACTGTCTCACTAGGGCAAAGTTGGATATCAGAAGAACAAATTGCAATTTCCTTGAGGACATATTTAAAATTCTCTGAGTGTTCACCCAAATTCAGGTTACATCCCTCTGTATTCCTATAGGCATTATCATTAAGAGTTGACCATTGGCAAAGGAGAAGGAGTGCTAATGCTTGCTGTACAAAGTAGAGAGGACTAAATTGTGGTCCACATCACTAAGGTTAACACTTTTGTGTGCCTTTGGGTCTTAGAGCCAACTAATAAAATTCAGGATATCTGCTTTTAAACTGCAGTAGAAAGTTCTTAGCTGCATCAGTAAGGACAGCAGCCTTTCCACTTTCCAAAGTGGCCAGATGTGAATGTTTGGGGGTGGGGCAGTTAAACCTCTCTCCCAAAATGTGCCTATTTTGTGGTCCCTTTTATTTCCTCTCATTTGTAATATTTGGTAGTAATAGATTTTTTTAATTTTTTTTTTTCCCTTCCATCTGTTTCTCTGTTGTCATGTGTTCGTCTTGGCTCTGATGGGCTGCTGGTGTTATCATATGATCTTCCATCTTGCCTCCAGTGTCTGGTTAGCATGACTGCAATCACTCAGAAACAGCTGCTCACTCCTGACAACAAGGTTCTTTATTTTATTCTTTTCTGCTCAATTTTCCATTTTACCCTTTTCCTTTGCAGTTTTGGTTTTTGTTTTGTTTTATATATTTATTTATTTTTGAAATAAAAAGATGACGACTCAGTGGGCAAATGGGAGAAATTAGGAAGATTTAGGGCAGGTCTCAGTGTCCAGGACTGATTTACCACTTGTGCTGCTCCAGTGCATATCCTTGAAGAAGTTACGAGGGTTGAAGAGAATGGTAGCTTTATGGAGAGATGAAGACCTCATTCAGCTGCGAAGTGGAGATTTGCAGGGATACAGGCAGATGCCTGTAAAGGTGTTTCCACATTATCCTGGGACATCAAACTCACTGGTGGAATGGCCAAGTTGCAAGTTTCAAGGCCTCTAGGTCCCAAGATGTATTCAAATTACACACAGGAATAAGTTGTACACAGTGTCATACTACTAGCAGTCCAATCTGGACTATCTGTTTTCCTGTCATGAATGATCTAGCAAAGTGGATTTCTGTGATACTCCTTGGCTGCCTCCAGGACTGTTTCAGCATTGAGGACATCATTTTTTTACAGTCCACATAAAGGAGGGCCTGGAGATATTTGTTGACTCAGCATAGGAGATAGTTTAAGATAAACTAATGGAGCATGCACAATTGTTGCAATTGCCTAGAAGGCAGAGTAGCTCTGATCTCTCTCTTGTTCCTTGAATAACTTTTCTTTCTTGCTGAATGTGTGCATAATGTTGTCCTTCTTTAGGCACTGGCCAGCATGAGTCTGAATACTCAGCCCATTCTTAATCTAGAGAAGTTCCACGAGGGGCAGGAGGTGCCACTGCTACTGGGAAGACCGCAGAATGATTTGCAGTCTACTCCCTCCACAGAATTCAACCCTCTGATCTATGGGAATGATGTGGACTCTGTAGATGTGGCTACCAGGTGAGGCTGAACAGGAAGGTAGTGTTGAGTCTTCATAAAGTTTGCACTTGAAGGCAGCACAGACACTTCTATGGGTCCTGTGGTGGAAGCAGCATCTTCCAGGTTCTGCTGCAGGTTCTACTTTACATCAGGGGAAAAAAAGAGCAGAAATTAGTGTTTACCTCAGATCTATTAACTGCATGAACATAACCGTGTATCTGGAGGGGTTGTTTTGTTTCTTGCATTTTCCTGTAGATCATCCACTTTACCTGGATTTGTCAGTCTGGTATTGTATTCTCAGCTTAAATCACAAGCCTTAAACTACAAAAAAAGCTGGAGACTTAATTGTCACCTCAGCTAGCAGACATGAGAACAATGTCCCTCATTGACTGGGTCTTGATGTTAAGGTGGTGAATTAAACCAAAGTGATTTCTCAGTGTTTTTTTGTTTTTTTCTTTTCTTTTTTCCAAGACAACTGTTTTCTAAGAAGACTTAGCTTTTTGTACTGGGTTACCATTCTTCAAAGGTTTGAAATGTTGCCTACTGCATACCTTTTAAAGGCGCTCTGTCTTCTTTTCTGTTGTGTTCTGTGTTTTTATCTGATATGTTGTTCTCTGTTTCTTTTCAGGGTTGCTATGGTGAGATTCTTCAACTCACCAAACGTTTTGCAAGGTTTCCAGATGCATACTCGCACTCTTCGTCTCTTCCCTCGACCAGTGGTGGCCTTCCAGGCAAATTCTTTTCTTGCCTCTAGGCCGAAGCAGACACCTTTTGCAGATAAGCTTTCCAGGACACAGGCAGTAGAATACTTTGGAGAGTGGTCACTCAACCCTACTAACTATGCTTTCCAAAGAATTCATAACAGTAAGTTTTGGTCTTGCCTTTCTTGCACTTGGATGTCATGCAGGAACTTAAAAAGCAGAGAGATTCTAGGGAAGGTCTGAGTTTTACACCATATTATTCCTGCTGGGGAGTGAAATCCAGTTCAAGGAACACTTTTCTATTTTCATGTATGTCCTCTTGTGTTTCTGCCAAGTTAGCCCTGCTATTAGCCACTCACTCCTCCAATTAATTTTACATCTTGTCTTGTTTGGTTACGGAGGCTTCTTAGAGTAGAGGCTGTTCCTTCCTTTGTGCAAGACTTAGTAGGGGGTAGTCTCACTGTGAATGAAGCCTTTGACACCAATAAATGAGTTGAATTAACTCCTTGTTTTTTGTGCAGACATGTTTGACCCAGCACTGATTGGTGACAAACCGAAGTGGTATGCTCACCAGCTGCAGCCCATCCACTATCGTGTCTATGACAGTAATTCACAGCTGGCTGAAGCACTGAATGTCCCAGCAGAGAAAGAAACAGATTCTGATCCCACTGATGACAGGTTAGTGGGGAGCATGACCTTAGTTGTGGGGTGGAGAAGAGGCCCAGCAATCTGAACTTACTTCTCATTTGCAGCTTTTTCCTGTAGCCTGCCAGGTTGCTGTTTCATTTCTTCTGTCTGGGCAGAATACTGACACTGAAGTAAATTGTCTCTCTGCTCTGTCATCACAGCAACCTCTTAACCCTTTCCTTTTGTGTCTTTTCAAGCCTTCATTTAATGTAATTCTCCATTTGTATTTTCCTGTTTTCTTTTGCTACCCGTATGCCACTTGACACTTGGTATTTTCTCCCACCCTAATGGTTTTTTTTTTTCTTCCATGCTGTTCTTTCTCTGGTTATTTCTGTTGCAGTACTACAAGTACTCCCACCCATCCTACCACTCTTTTAAATTTCTACTCAGTGCACATAGTTATGTGAAGCTTGTGAGTACTACCCACTGCCTGAGACCTTCTTGTGTGTTCAGTAAAATGAGAGTAATTTTTTTTGTTCTAGTAGTTTTGGCTCTGTTTCCCAGAGTTTTGCATCAAGTTTTATTATCCTTCATTTTCTGCTAGCCTGTGAGATCTTTCAGGCTTGGACTTGCACAACTTTTATGTTCTACACAGCACCAATGGTTCTGACTGAGTGGGATTAATCGTTAGTATAAAAAGGGAATGCTTTTACTTGGGTTTTCCAGTTCCCTTGAAGTTGTCCTACACACACACACACACACACACACACAGAATTAATACACTACTCCCTGCTCACTTATGCTTGACCTCATTAACTTTGCTGAGAGCCTTTAAATGTCCTCCCATATTGTCTCTGCACATACCTCAAAGTTATTTCATTTGCTCTGACCTTTCATGAAGCTGGCTTCTGTCTCTTGCCAGAAATTTGTTTGTAGAGACTGAAATATCATGAGATTTTTAAGAGGCCCATGAAAACAGTGCTGATTCATATCTTTGAAACATCAGGCCCTGCTATTCCTGTTATGTTGCCACTCATCTCTCTTTCTCACCTGTGTGGCAGTGGCAGTGACAGTGTCGACTATGATGACTCAAGTTCCTCCTACTCCTCCCTTGGTGACTTTGTCAGTGAGATGATGAAATGTGACATTAATGGCGATACTCCAAGTGAGTAACTTTGAGCTTTACTTTTGCAAGGTCCACATAGGTTCCTCTTCCCCATTCATCTGCACCGTGGGGAAAAATGCTTCCCCCAAGTCCCTAAATCAGTGCAAAGTATTGTTCCATTGTAGTCTTGCTCTGAGGTAAAAGTGTCTTCTATACTCCTCCTTAAATATCCAGGGGTAGGCTGAAAAAGAGACATTTCTCCTGCTTATAAACAATGCCCTTCAAAGGACACTGGGAGGAGGAAGAACAGAAATAGGTGCTGCTGAACAAAACTGGCTTGCTAGATCTGGAAACAACCTGCTGCTGCCAGTAGATACTGTGCAATATGGGCAGCAGAGTACAAGCTTTCTCCTGCCCCCGCATATTGGTTCTCAGTGCTGGCTTTAATGAGTCACTCTATCCTGGTGGGGACAGCAAAATGCATTCTCTGTGGCTTATATGAAGGCTGCAGCAATAGCTTCTCTTGTGAGAGCGGGAAGTTCTCACTTTCTTCAATCAACTAAATGTAGGACTGCCAACACATTTCCTGTGTCCCAAGGGCAAGAGGTTATAATCCTAAGTTGCAACAAAAGAAATTTGCTTGGACATAAGGAAAAGATCTTCATGGTTAGTGTAGTTAAACAGGTTCCCAGGATCAAAGTAGAATGTCAAGCCTTGGAGACTTTCAAAACTCAGTGGGACAAGGCCCTGAGCAATCTGCTTTAACTTTGAAGTTACCCCTGCTTTGAGTAGAGAGTTGGAATAGATGACCTCCAAAAGCCCTTTACAACCTAAATTTTATGCAGGTTTATTCTACTGAGCAGCCCTCAACTGCTAGGGGTCTTTAGTTAGATGGGCAAAAGGCTGAGGAAGGCAGTCGTCTAATGCAAAATGATGTGTTTGCAGGTGTTGACCCCCTGACTCATGCAGCTCTTGGTGATGCTAGTGAAGTGGAATTTGATGATTTTCAAGAATACTCGGGGGATCTGGATGAACAGGCCATGGACAGTGAAAACTCCCAAGAGAACAACCAGCCTCGTTCAAGTTCCAGTACTACAGCCAGTAGCAGCCCCAGCACTGTCATCCATGGAGTGAATCATGTGTGTACTGAGATGAGTTCAGCCCCAAGATCAGAATATTAGGATATAAAGAATGGGAGAATGCACGTGGTTCTTTCTGAGAAGGGCAAAAGCTAATAGGACTGTGAAACCATGCAGATTAAATTGCATGCTCTTTCTGGACTTTCTGAGCAAGGTGGAGTTCACTGGTACCCTCTTATGCTGGGACAGAGCATTCCTGTACCTAAAAGCTCCCATGCATTGAAAAATGCAGCATTAACAGAGAGCAGTGGTCCAGGTTATGACTACAGGAATTGCTTTTACAGAGTCTGGAAAGACCTGATGCGTTAGAGGAACAGGGAGCGCGGTGGGGAAACTCATGAATCTGTGGTCATTTAGGAAGAATGGGAGTTGCTTGCATAACCACAGAACAGGGTAATGGAAAGCTGTTATCCTGAGCTTACACTTGCCAGTAAGATCTGTTTTACAGGGGAGTAAGTCGCTAGAACAATGCGCAAACACTGCAGCGTATGTAAAATCCTAGATTAGAGCCATGGATAGTGGGGATGGGGTGGGGGCAACAAACAGCAAATTTGTTAAGCAAGTAACAAACAGCAAGGACTGTACAGACTTCCCAGTTTGAAATAATTGTTCTTGTCCTGCCCTTCAGTTGTATGTTACACAAATTAGCGAACAGATCAATGATTTGACTGGTCCACAGGAGTCAGCAGATTCAGCAGAAATGGAAGAGAAGTTGGTTGCTGGATTTTCAAACCATCTCCCTTCCTTACCACTGCAACCAAGCTTTCCCAAGATAAGCTTGGACCGCCATGAGAGCGACAGCACAGCTGGCAGCATGAGCTCCTCAGAAGGGGTGGTGAGGAAGCGAGAGTATGACAATCCATACTTTGAACCACAGTATGGTTTTCCTACGGAGGATGAAGATGATGAGCAGGAAGAAAGCTACACCCCAAGATTTAACCAGAATCTCAATGGAAGCAGGCGAGTCCTCCTTGTCTCCTGCCCTTCTGTACAGCACTATTGGGATTTCCATCTGCTTCCAGTAGTTTATTGTTTGTTCATTCCAATGCCTTTTGCACCTGAAATGTATTGTTGATCACTTTAATTTAATACTGAAATTCTGTAAACCCTTCTGGTTTGAGTAAAGGCACTTGCTCAGTTCCCTCAGATCCTTGCTTTTATGTAAGCAGTAGATGCTAATAGAATTATCAGTTCTTCCTAGAAACATTCTAGTATATCACCTACTGATTTCTGGAAACCTTTGAGCGATTTTTAAAATTTTTTTATTTTTTGGTGAAGCTTTTGTCTTTTGGGGGAAAGATACTATAGTGATTGATGACATTGGGTTTTCTTGTTATTGCTCTCAAAGCAGAACCCTTTCACCCTCAAATCCACCAATGCCCTTTTGTAGACAAATTTTCAGCATGCCCTGAAAGGTAATAGAAGCCTCAATGCAAAGATGCTTCAATTCTCTTGGGTTGGGTTTTTGTTTTGTTCTGTGTTTTTTTTTTTTAAATATCCCACAAGGTAAGGATAGTGTGGTGAAAACGGATGAGGAATGAGACCAGCATAGATCTCCCACAATCATACATGTTGATTTGGGGTGGGAAGGGGGAAAGCTAATAACAGTTGTACTTAATTTCTTTAAAGGTCTCAGAAGTTACTCCGTCCAAACAGTTTAAAACTGGCCAATGATTCTGATGCAGACTCAGATTCCAGGGCCAGCTCCCCAAACTCTACTGTCTCCAACAACAGCAGTGAAGGTTTTGGGGGCATCATGTCTTTTGCAAGTATGTACTAATGAATTCATTAAGCTGGTTTCATTTATTATAATAAAATTTACAGACAAGTGGAATAGAGGCATGGCTAGTCAAGAGAATGACTTGGTTATCAAATTGTTACCAGCTCTCCAGAAGTCATGTTGGGAGCCACAGGACCTATTTAACTTACACTGCTAACTACTGCTTTATGTGTTTTTCAGTAAGAAGGACTTTGGTTATGTGGTTAGGCCTTTGAGTTATATGGCACTTTAGGGCACAGATCAGAAATCCTTTGTTTCATTTAAACAGAAAATTGTGCAATTTCCTGAAGTTGATACAAAAATCTTACCAGTAGTATGCCTTCCATGCTACCATGTTGTGTGTTTAGATGCTAAATTCAATTTCTTGACTGTGCTCACCTACTTTCAGTTATATTTTAATAATAAAATCCACAGGTGTGGAAGAATAATCTAGAGTTTTTTAATGAGTGAAAGAAGATATGGCCAGTTGAGTCTTGCACTATAGTGGGGAGCAGTGCAAGAAATTTGCAGCAGTGGTGAAAGTATATTGGATGTTTCTGGTAAAATGATTGTTACTAAAATAAGGCTGCAAAAAAAGAACCAAAGCAAACTGAAATAGTACGCTGACATTTTAAATTAACATCATGAAGTGTTAATCAGCTCATTGATCTACAGGAGATGCTTTCAGGCTGCCTACAGGCTTAACCAGATGATGATGCATTATTGTGTTCTTAAGATCTGTCTGTATTAGGAAGAACTTCTGCTTTCTCCTGATAAATTAAAGCTTCTATTTTAAAGCACACTTCTGTGGCAGATTTACAGCATTTCACAAAGCACACTGCACAATCCTTAGTTCAGAATTACATGTTTTGGTGATCTTCCATCACCCTGTTTTCTCATGTGGCCCCTACTATTCATTTGCTCCCAAAAAGAGGATCAAACAAGAAGACACAGCTGATGTGAGGTTACCTGTTTAAGTGCAGGAAGACAGGTGGATATTGCTGTTACATTTAAGACTCAAAGATAAAGCAGCAGTGATTGTAACATGAAAGCTAAGAGTTAAGTTTTTGTACATTTTAGAATAATCTAATTTCAGATGTGGTTGCAATGTAAATGAGATGACGTTATGCTTTTGAGACTTTTGGGTAATAAAGAACAACTTAATCATCAAGGATCTGGAATAAGAAGGTGAATTACAGGAGGTTTAGGAAGTTTGGGTATGTGCAGCAAGCATTAGGCATTTAACTGTTGTCTTCTTCTGTCGTAGGCAGCCTGTACAGAAACCACAGCACAAGCTTCAGTCTGTCCAACTTAGCCCTACCAACCAAAGTTGGGAGAGACAAGAATACTCCCTTTCCTAGCCTGAAAGGTAACCGTTTTTCCCTTTGACTTCTACAGCCTTTACAGTTCTTGTGCCTTGGCAGTCTGAGGTCTTACCCCTAACAGGAATCCTTGGGGTGATGCATTTTGGCAGTTTGGGTAATACCTGTCTTGAGTATCAAGACAGTAAATTGTCTTGATAGTTCTCAGTCAGACTTCTTCCCGAGAATTTGGCTGCGTTGGGATGGGAGACTGGCTTGTCTAGCCTGTGTTAATGGATACACTGTGAATGTTGGTTTTGTTTTGTATTTTGTTTTGTTTCATTTTTAAGTACTTAGCGTAAAGAATGGGAACCAAGAGGTAGGTCCTACTTTTGCACTGCCATTATCTTCATGATTAGCCTTAGGTAACTTGTTGGAGCAATGATGCTGCATTTCTCAGTGGGGTTAATGCCAGTTTCCCATGGAGACTGCAGTTTACATGGGTTTCAAAAGTGTTTATAGTCTCTTAAGTTCACTAAATAAAAAATTTTGATCAAAATCAAATTACAACCATTCTTCAGCTCATTCAGAGTGAAGATCGATCCCTAACTTATGTGCACAGTCTTTTCATTGGAACATCTCGTGTTTGTCTGCAGTATCATTAGATAACATGTGTGGATGGGCACTAGAGAAATGACCCTCTTACTGTGGGGAGTTAGTCAGTCTGGTTGTCCTTGTACCAGATGTAATAACAGAAGGGGTGACTGAGCACATGTTGGAGTTTTAGTGTTGAGACCTTTTCAGTTGCTAAACTGGGGAAAGGTTTTATTTTACCTTTTGAGTTATTCTATCTGATTAGAACTTATTGCTTTTGTTTTAATATGTTGATTTTTTTTCATTTATTTTTTTCCTCCTCATCATTTTCATCGGTAAAGATTACTTTAATCTGGAAGTGGGAAGGGATGTGGATGAAGGTTGGTATGATGTTTTGCTGACCTTAGACCTTGTAGAAACAAAGGCCAAAAGCTGGTTTTTGTGTTTCTGCTTTGGACTTTGTTTCTGAGACAAGTAATCATTCCCTGTCTGTAAAATGAGGAGGAACAGGACTGGTAGGGTGAAAACACTAGCAGAAACTCTGCACAGCTGTTTTTGACAACCTTTTACCAGTTGGTTATGTTTTTATGTCCAATTGTACTGGATAAGAAACATGCTTCATGTCAGGATTATTTCCATGGGTAAACTTAATGACTGATTCCATGCATTGGAAGAAAACAGTGATGGGGTTTGCCATTCCACGTTCATGCTTTGCACCTCATCTTCTCCACTTTGGTGTTCTTTCTTGACTACTGTAGTCCTGTAGGGTCTTTAATGTTACTATGCAGATATGAGGATGGGATTTCCGTGGAGTAGCTCAGTCTTTTATGCATGTGCAAGTGTGTGTGTGTGTGTGTGTGTGTTTGTGTTCATTTACGTGTGCATGCTGCGTCACTGGGACTCCCACTGGGCACTGTTTCTTAAATGTTTTTGTCTCTGTTGTACAGATATAAAATCACTGCATTAACTTGTTCTTACCAAGTGTGTGTGATACCTTGTCTTTCTAACTGTAATGGGAAATGATGCTGGGACTCCATCTCATTGCTGCTGTCTGACCACTTGCCATCTTCCTTTTTAATTTTTATTTCATGCACATCCATTGATATTTTTTCCTCAGTGATGCAGATGTTTTTGATAGTGCCCTTGAAATACAATATATCCAATAATGTCCTTGAAGATGCAATACATTGGTTCCACGATGCCAAATTTCAAGTCAAGCACTATCTCTAAGATTAATTACACTGGCCCTTGTTGTCTTGGGCTTTCAAGCATCCTTCCTGCTCTAGTGTCATTTGGGTTTTGTTTTGAGGGAGGGCTGGGAAGAAGCTGGTAGTTGGATTCTTTTGCTGCTGATGGTGGGGACTGTAGAATTGTAGTACACTACTAATTGTATATTTTGTGTCCCAGTATTTGGGTTAAATACTATAATGGAGATTATTACTGAAGCTGGCCCAGTAAGCAATGAAGGTGGGTTCCCTACAGCATGAGCTGTGCATGATATAACAATTTCCAGCATTCCCTATGCCTGACTTTGGGCTACCTTTCTCACTGGGTAACCAGTACCACATGATCTATACTAGTCACCCCTAATGCATTATGCTTTTACATATAGTGACTAATTTGAAGATGGTTCTTGTTGTAGAACTGCATGCAGAGCAGCCAAACTTTTCCTGCCTTTCACCTCCTGCTCCCATTACCATCTTCTCTTTTTCTCTCTGCATTACTCCCATTACTGTTTTCTGCCGATGTGTGATGCTAGAATATGATATACGCTGCTGCTTTTTTTGGAGTTTCCATTTTGTTTGAAGTCTGTTACCTGTAATCCGAATAGGTATGTTAGCCAACCTTAGTGTTGCTTGTTACTGTCCTGGGAACAGGTGGTTTTTTTCTTCTTCCTACCTCTTCCTCTCATGCTGTTTCCACTCCTGTTTAGGAAATAGACGAGCCCTGGTGGATCAAAAGTCTTCAGTCATTAAGCACAGCCCGACAGTGAAGAGAGAATCTCCATCGCCTCAGGGACGAACTAGCAATTCCAGGTAATATCTTTTATTGCTTTTTTGAGTATAAAGTGTTGTTAGAGTGGTCTCATACTTGGCCAATGTTTCCTCAGAAGTCTAGCTGTTGAAAACTAAATAGTGCTTTTCTATGGCCCTAAGCTTGCACTTATTGTCTGAGAAGATTTGGTATGGATGGTCTTACAGTTAATAGCACACATACATATTTTAATATGCTCTGAAATGTATCCTCTTTCCGTCTGAGATCCAAAAATTTTAGGTCCCTACTTTAGCTGAGTATTTATTATTTGTAGTTGAGTCTGTTCTGAACAAGGCAGTCTAGCCAGCAGAGTCTTAATGCACCATGCAGGGGATCAGCTGAGTCATATGAAGCAGTTTGATTCCATGAATTCATGTGAAACGCTTTTCTCAGCCTTGGGAAGGGGACTCAGAATGGTGCAAGTAAATGTTACCTGACCTTTGCCTGTGCTTTCTCCTCCTTTTCTTATGTAGTAGTCATGGGTAGAGTGAAGTTTGCTTTGAGCTACTGGGTTGGGAGACAAGCAAGAACAATAACTGCAGTTCAGACTGGGGAATGCAGCAGGCTGCACAGGAGTTCCCTTCTTATCATTCCCTCCCCTGTGGCAAAACAAGCTGAAGCAGTACATGTGCCAAGGCTGCTGCAGTAGTGCTATTAGTAGTGCTGTGCTTCCTCTTTCAAGGAAAGCCTACAGGTCAGACAAGGCAGCTGTGGGAGAAGGTTGTGGCATAGAGGGCTCCTATAGATTCTGAGGAGTGCTGTGAAGGTGAGGAGTAGAGTCGTAGCTAGAAGGACTAGAGGAAAATCTGATTACAGCTTATTATAGGAAATAACATAAAATAAAATATTTGATGCTACACCTATAGAACAGAGGTTGGGCTGTGTGCAGTTATGTTAGCAGCAAGCATAGCTAGATTTGAAGTTTTTTTTCTTGTAAACTTAGCTTTGATAGGAAATGCATTTCTATGTGTGTCCTGGCCAAGGTCAGCAGAGGGCTAAGTTTTTGCCTGCTTCCTCTTAAATCAATCAGTGAGAACCAGCAGTTCCTGAAGGAGGTGGTACACAATGTTCTCGATGGGCAAGGTGTTGGCTGGCTGAATATGAAAAGAGTCCGACGCCTGCTGGAGAGTGAGCAGCTCCGTGTCTTTGTACTAAGCAAGTTGAATCGCACAATCCAGTCAGAAGAAGATGCTCGGCAGGATGTCATACAGGATGTGGTCAGTGCTGAACTCATCGGGTTCCTCATACCTAGTGTCTGCTGAGGCTCAATTCATAGAAAGTTATTGTTAAATTGCCTCCTAAAAGCTGATGTTACAGCAGTTTGGGAATTTATGTTCTTGAATTACTTTCTCACTTCTGAAATAGCGACACTAATGGGATTTTCATTGTAGGAGATCAGCCGCAAGGTTTATAAAGGCATGCTGGACTTGCTGAAGTGCACTGTGTTGAGCCTGGAGCAGTCATATGCAAATGCTGGCCTGGGAGGCATGGCCAGCGTTTTTGGCCTGCTAGAGATAGCACATACTCACTATTACAACAAAGGTAAGAAAAGTGTTTATGAGAATACAATGTTTACGAACCAAACAAGATCCTTATTGTGAAGGTAGCTGTTTTGTGGCTTCAGATATTTCAGGGGTTTTACGACACTTTCAAAACAGGTGAGAACTGTACCATTGTTACTGAAACCTTACAAAGCTTGAAACCATTCTCTTGCACACGTGTGGCTGGGCCATAACAAAATAACGGTCATACTGGGTATTTGATTGAAAATGGGAATTATGCAGTAAGATACAAAACCTGGGGCTTTTACAGATGAAGTGGAAATTCTGAGAGTGGGGACCTTCAATTAACACTGTCCCAACCACAGTCTTGGAAAGTTATTGCAGACAACCTGAATAGGGACGGAGATATTTCTAATGTGGAACCATATGAGACTTATCTCACCAACTACCTTGCATTACACAATGATTCTTATATCACTAAGTACTCTTGGAGAGGAAAGTCTGAAACTACCTCTATATTTTTCAGCTCTTTCTTAAAATCTGATTCTTAATGCAAAATAAGAAAATGCATGTGTAAGGAAAAAGAGCAAAAGATGACAGAAAGCTACGTCTCTGCTTTATATCTGACTCAGATGTAATCTCAAATGATGAAAAGCTATTTATTTCATTGTAGCTGAGGAGTAAAATCTACTAAACAGTTTATAGTTGGTGTTCTGAGTGGCTTGCATCAGGGATTTTATAAGTTGGCTTAGATGCCCTGTGGGTTACAGGGGTTCATTTCCAGTCGTTGTTAGAATGCTGAGGAAGATAACGAAGGCTGTGCTAGTTTAAAAGTCCTGACTGTGGGTTATAGGCTGATCTTGGTAATTATGAGCCTTTTAGTCTGACACTAATCCTAAACATAAAATTAAGAGTGGCTGATCTAAAACTTGGTGGTTTTAGATGAAGTCTTGATAATGTAAATGCCAGATAGTATAATTTGATGGTAAGTAGAGCTTACCCAGTAGATTCATTGTAGTCAAAATAGACAAAATTTGATATAAACTTTTAAAGCCTTGATACATCTTTGAAGGACTTCTCTCATTATTGCACGACATCTTGATTTATTTTAGCTGTTTAGTATGTTTTACATGAGTTGATCCAGATATTTCTAGAAATGTTTTATAGAGATTAGTGTTTATCTTAATGTTATTTAACATAGAGTAGTGATCTAGTAATCCTAAAATTGTTCGGTTTGCATATGATGCATACTGTTTGAACAGGACATGATGGATATTGGTCTAGAGGAAGGATATTGGTCTAGGTTATTGGTCTAGAGGAAGCTGAATCTTAATAAAGCATGGTGGTGGTTATTTTAATATGGTCAAACTAAGGACTTGTTTAGGAGTAAGGACAGTTGGCAACAAGAGTAGGATTGGGAACTATGTTCTAGGAAGCAACGTCTCTGAAAATGGAAGCTATGTGTGAACTTCCCACTAGTTACTGTGTCTGTAAAACCTGGAGAGGGGGGCACTGTGTAAACCTGGGAATATAGATTTGGGATGTAGCTATTGTCTGTGGATATGTCACTATCAAGACCCACAGCTGACTTAGTGCTTCCAGTTCTGATCATCAGATCTTGAAAAAATGAGGTTTCTGAAAAGACCTACAAGGAATTGGGAAAACACATTTGTTCTGAAAGATGGAGGTGTTCAGTCTATTGAATGATAGGTGTTGATTGTTTTCAATTATTAGCTAAATGGAAAGGTGTCGCTGATAGCAGAATCTTTAATCTACTGGACAAAGATATCACAAGGTCTAGTGGTATGACAAATTTAGGTATTAGGATATGAAATTTTGACTATTGGCCTCATCAGCTATTGGAACAGTTTGTGCAGGATTGCAGGAGATTCTTTACGGAAAATCTAATTTTAATTATTCTATTCTGAAAGTTTTGCTGTAATTCAAACTGTGGAGCTTGATGCAGAGAAATAATCCAAACTGCCTTTGGGGATATATGATTATAGGAAGTCTCGGAGAATGCTGAGAGCTATAGCTGATAGTTTTTTGGTTTTTTTTCCTAACTGAAGTTTCATTTAGTGTTACCTATCAAAGATGATTGTATTTGTCATCTTTTCACTGCAGGAGGAGCTTGCTTATATTCTAGAAGTGATATTCTTGGTAGTTTAGGCAGAGTTGTTTAATTTTGGACATTTCAGCAGAGGAGATACTACAGTTACTGTGTCAAAGAAGATTCCTAGGTTTCAAATATACAGGAAGGAGATAATCTGAGTATCCCCAAAACAGCACTCTGGCTTTCTCCTCTACTGTTTCCACCAGTGTGTCAGACTATCTGCAAGCTATGGTGACCTGTGGGAACAAATGTGGGACTGAGCTGTTTCAGTGCCAGGCTTAATGATTTAGGTGAGACCATCTGTCTCATCTTCCTGCTCTCATTTCCTTTTTCCTTATGTTTGTTTTTGGGTTTTTTTTTCCCAACGCTTTTGTTTTTTTTTCTTTCTTTAAAGAACCAGAAAAGAGAAAACGAAGTCCAACGGATGGATCTATCACTCCAGTTGGCAAGGATCCTGCATCATCCCCAAGAGTGGAGCCAAAACCTGCAATGCAGCTGCCGGTACCTCAGCTAATGCCAAAGGCACCGAGCCCTGCAGGCAAAGGGCCAAGGGAATTTGACACAAGGAGTCTAAAGGAAGAAAATTTTATTGCTTCCATTGGTGTGTATTGAGGTGCCTGTGAAGTGCAGGAGGGACTTCTATTCTGGCATTAGGTTCTATTTGCATTCTCTCCATCTTAACACACTACATTGCTGCTGTAACATGCTTCATTTTACACCTTGGGTCACAAGGAACAATCATAGGTGTTTTCACTCTACTCTTGGATAAACTATCCAAGGCAGTTTTCTCCCAGAAGCTTTCTAATCTTAATTGCTTATAAATTTCATTACACTTTAGACAACTTTATTTTTTGCTCTGTGATTGATGTTTTCAAGCAACAGGAAATGGCAAAAGGGAAACAGGGCCAGCAGGACTTTGGAAAGGGCAGCTGCAGAAGGGACTATATGAAACAAAAGTTTTCCAATCATTGCTGACTACCTGTGGATTATCTAGATTACATCCTGATAGAAGTGGGACCCAGGATCTGCTGATTGTTAATAATAAAAACTGCCAAAAAGATTTTAGTTGTTGTATTACAATGAGCAGGACTGATGGATCTTCCTTCTATGCGATAGTAAATAGAATGTGTGTCCTTCTAAACAGCATCTGCTAGGCTGGTCACTGGAAATTTTCCCAGTCCATTTTCTTAGCTGGTGTAGCTTTTCCCTATGTCTGGGAAAAAGTTAGAAGTAGGCTTTAAACTGTTTTACCTAAAAAGGGCTTTACAGATTTCTTTGGGGCAGGGGTGGAAAGAAAAAAAGAGAAAAAAAATCTTTTAGTTGGATCCAACATGCTGTGGATTGTAAACAAGAGAAAAGTACTATCAGCATATGAGAGAAATTGTTTGTCAGCTCCAAAAATATGTCAGGTTAAATTTTAGCCATCACTTCTTACAGCAAGTTTAAAATAACTTTTTAATGGAATAATTGTATGCAAGATTAATCTTCTGAAAGCAGCGTGCTACTGTGAGGCTGTACCTGCAGTATGTGGCATAAGACAAGGGAATGTGTGTATTGGGTAGTTACGTGGCAGGAGTGCAGACATTCATTCTTATACCCACATTACAGCTGCAGGCTGAGTGGTGTCGAGTCCTTCTGAATTGACACTGAACCCCTTGTGACTTGATTTGCTTTCTTGTTTCAAGAGGTAATCTATGGAGGCAGTTGCTCAGAAACTAGTCTTGCACTCTATTTGAAAATCTATCAGGGAGCTAAGAGATTCAGATTTCTAGCATTTCACTATAGTGGTTTAGTTCACTCTGGGTACTTGATTTCTTTTCTGTAGAAAAGAGAAAAAGGAAAGTATGCTTCTGGCACAACTAAGAATAAAACAGATGCTAGGCCAGCGTTCTTTTAAAGAATGAAGAGAGGTCTTTTGATTGGATTGCTGAGACTGCTCTTTCCCTCAGATGAAATCAAAGCCTCATAGAAATGGGAATCATAGAGATCAGACATTCCATGTTTGTGAAGCATCGTAAGAAGTGCTTTTCAAAAGAAGTATTACTTAATATGTTAACTACTGTTGACAGAATATTAGCTGTAAACAATTCGCAATCTTCAAGGACAAGCAACAGGTAAATTCTTATTGGTGGTTCTGATGCTCTAATGATCTCCACTTGTCTTCTATGGAATTAAGTTACAAGAAGGATATGGTTTCGCCAAAACTGATGAAAGTTCGAAAGACACTAATGTTTTCTCTGAAGCCTTTTTTTCTAACTGGTTTTGTCTGTCACCAAGAACCATGAACTAGTATGCAAGTCAGTCTTTAAAAAATTGCTGTAAAAACAATGTAGTGTCCATGTTCATCTGACTCTTGGGATCTAGAAGTAAAGGAAATTTCTCTTGTGTTGCAGGAAGATAATTTAAAGCTGCTTGGCTCTTATACTTCCTTTATGTTCTGTTATGGAAGCTTCAGTATAAGACAATATTTTGGATATACAGGACCAAAGTTAGTCATGGCTAGGCTGAAATTCCTTCTGTAGTGAAATGCAGACTTTCTCATTCAAACTAACTTCTTTAGGGAAGAAGCATTTGGTAAACATTTAGATGTTGCTGAAATAACAAAGTATTTGTAAGTAATTCCATTTAAACATGAGAAAAAATATTTTACGTGAAGATGATCCAGCACTGGAAAGGTTGTGGATTCTCCAGCTGTGGAGATAGTGAACACCTGACTGGACGTGGTTCTATGGCAGCCTGCTCTAGTTGACCTTACTTTGAGCAGGGAGGTTTGACTAGATGATCTCCAGAGGTTCCTTTGAACCTCAGGAGTTCTTTGATCCTATGAAGTTTGGAAGGTGCTTACAGCCTCAGCTTGCAGTTATGTAAATAAAACTCTCAATGAATCTATTGGTATTGTATGGACAAAATACAAATTGGGCTGCTAATCTTTTGATCTAGCTACAAGAGGAAATACTAGAATGGAAGTAAGTCATCAGCATGATGGAGTAAAGTCATGTACAGCACTGTTTGCAATAGCCATACATGGAGGGTATGTTAGCGTGGCAATTAAACTGCGTCTCTGAGACCTAGAGGTATGGTAGCTGAATGTGTGCAGTTTTCTTGTACTACAGGAACAACGGTCAGGAGGTTCACAGAGTTTTCCAAAGTTCAGGGTGTGTGTGTTCCTGCTTGACCCCCTTTTCTTGTTCACTTCTTGGAAAGTTTCTGGTTTCTTGTGTACCTCTGAAGTATGTGGGATGCTCCCTGGTAACAGGGAAGGCTGTTGGTATTGAAAATTCTTATTTCTGAGGTAGAGTGATGGATTTTTAGCAGTTGAGGATTGATGTTTGTTGTGCTTTAATACCTAATTGCTTAGCTAGGAAGTTAATTGTGAAGATGATGCTTCTAATAATTTATTTCTTGAAAGATCACCAATTATTTGCTTACTTCTGGGGTTCTTGTCTTCCAGGGTCCATGGTCATCACCTGTAGTGTTGGCCTTCTTGTTAGGACACCAGTGGCTTTAAAGTTGATAGTTAATAGTTTCCCCCTTTACGTTACTGATTAGTTTGGTTTTACTGCATACTTGCAGTAACTGTTAATGAAAATGTCAGTACTTACTGAAGTTTCCATTACTCCTTTTTAAATAATTGTTTAATGCTGGCACTTTTATTTTGACAGGGTTTTGAAACTGAAAAGATTGTGCTACCTACTTCGTCTGCATCAGATTCTTTCTGGACCTGCTGTCCTGTTTAGCTCAGGCTCATGTAACAAAGTCATAGGCATAATATTTTATGCTCCTTGAGTTTATTTGAAGTTTTCCTTTTCTTCTTTGACAAAGTAGTTGACAGTAAAATCTAGGCTGGTTTTAATGTGCTAGGATATAGTCTACCCTGAATTAACGGGCAAGTCAGCTAAACGCAATTTAATGGCAGGTATTACAGCTTTCTGCCTGGTGGTTTTTAAAGTAAAGCCATATAGACTGAGCACTTAAGAGGCCAGATGTCTTCAAAGCCCTTTAACAAACAAATTCAGTACATCTTAAAGAGATTGTTATCTGTGTCAGTGAATACTCAGCTAGATAAGCCTATAGGATGCTGTTTGGATCCATAAGCAATTTTATCCTATCCATCTGTGTACTTACAAAAGTTGAAGGAACATCCATCAATCATGAAGCAGATACAGAAATTAGTTGGCTAGCAACTGTCTTTCGAGCTTTTTCTCCCTTGCTACATTTGCCTTGCTCCTGATACGTTTTAATGATAATACTGTGGAGCCTTCTTCCACAATCGTAATGTTATCTTCTTTTTATTTTTTTTTTTCAGTAGACATTTTGCTAAATAGAACTTTTTTAGAGCCTGTCTTGCCCTAATTTCTGCCATTTGCAGGGTGGGATGGGTTTCTGACACACTTCAAGTGACCTTTTAGTTGCTCAGCAAGTTTCCTTGAGGAACAGCAGAAGAACATTGTACTTCTTTTTTCTTCCCTTTGCCTTTTCTGCTTTTCTAAGAGTATCTTCCTCTGTAGCATTCCCAGCTTTAACTGTGCTAGTGAGAAAGGACAGTGCCCAGCATTCAGTCAGTTCAGCATGTCACCTTGTGATGTTTCCTTTGGCCAACAGGCCAGCACCTGGAATGATCTGATGTTTCTGAGCAGAAAAGATGACTGCATTTCAGAGGGTTGAGGAATGTGAGTGATAGAAAAGTGCAAGTGCCTCATCACTATTTCGTCTCAGGCCTAAGCTTCAAATGAAAAGAGTACATGCAGACTTAAGCCTTTTTTCCTTTTCTCTGCATTGTATCTTCTTATGGAATTGCTTGACTCGATTGCAGTGGTATGACCTATTTTGAGTTTTGGAAGGTGGCATTAAGCATGATATCTTGCTCATTTTTCTTCTTCCCTATTTTCCATTCTTTATACCCTGATAGGAACAAGTGGGTGCAGAGAAGTTCAACTTTTGCATGTAGGACTGGTTGATAGGCAGAGCCAAGCATTTATTGAGAATGCTCTCAAGTCAAAAGTAACTTGTACTTGTAAACTTTGTGATAATTTTTAAGATATAATATTGGTTAAATGTTGTGTTAACCTACAGTTTTAATTTTCTTGGGATTGCTGCTGCTGGTTTTTCTGCCTTTTCCTTTCAATGATATAAACTAGAGACATTAAAATATTTCTGTTAATTAGAGCTTCTGTGATGCCTACATTTTGGAGGAATAAGTATCTGACAGTCTTAAAGGGCTTTCTCAGGGAAGGTGATTAATTGCATTATATATGTTCATAATAGCTGTTTTTCCTTAGTTGGTTCACTGTATGAAGTCACCTCAAACATTTGAATTCTCTATAGATGAGAGATGATGCAGTGCTCTATTCCTAACATTGATTTCTTGTAAAATGGTGTTAATTAACCCTTCGCTCAGTAGTTGTTGTAAATTTCTGCTTTTTTTGCCTTTTTTTTTTTTTTTTTTTTTGAGATGAAGGAGTGGGGTTTTTGTTTCAAATTTTTTTCCCCATTTTCACCTGTCTGACCAGCCGCTGACTCTTTCTCTTTCTCTCCTGCTTTCAATGCATCTTGGGTAGAATTGTGGAACAAGCACCAGGAAGTGAAAAAGCAAAAATCTTTGGAAAGAACGAGTAAGAAAATTAAAAAATGTAGAAACTGACTCCTCCAGCCTCCCCATAACTGCCAACTCCCCAGGTGCAGGGTGAGCTTGCATCTATGGCATATGGTTTTTATACCACAAGAACAAAGGTCTATCAAGAAAGCCTGCATAATTGAGGAGGCCAAACAGATCAGTTTGTCCTGGGGAAACTGTGTTCAAATGTCTTTTTTTTCTTTCTTTTTTTTCTTTTTTTTTTTTCCCCCCCCTTTTCTTTTTTCCTCCCCTGAATGTTGCCTTCTTCAAAGAAGGGGAAGCAGATATTCTGCATCCTCACCATATCAGACATATGTGGAAGAATTTTAAGATATTCCATCTCCTTTATTAAAAGTTAAAGACCAGTTTTAAGACTTAAAAAGTCTTTGATGCGAATATATTGATTGATTGATTGAATGTTACTGGAATGAAGAATTCTCTGTTCTTTCAAGCCGTGGAATGGCAGATATTGTTACCTGGCATCAACCATGAACAGTTTATGACCACAGTCAGTCTGCAACAAGACATACTTTTGAGGGGGAGAGAGAAGGTGTATGTGAAGAATTGTATTTAGTGATGGCTGTTAGAGAATAGCCTCATAATATGCAATCAACTTGATTTTGCTTTTTATATCCCATGTTAAAGGAGGAGTGATGAAATAGTTGGAGGCTGTTGCAGAGTCTAAATAGTAGTCTAAATCTACACAAATCTTAACATCTGTTGAAATATGATATTGAATAAAATATTGGATATATATTATCTGCAGGTGTAGTACAAGGTTTTGCTCTTTGGTTATCACTGTTGTAAATAGGAACACATGAGGTAAGGACAATAGCTAGTTTATAATAACCATGATGTGGTAGGTGTTTCCTAACCATAAGTGTAGTTTGTACTTTGCAGAGCTGATGCCCTTTTGAAGGCTGAAGGTTGGGAAGGATTAATAGCTAAGGGTGAAAATTCCTGACATTCTGACTAGGCCTGGATTTGCTACATTAGTTTTAGGGTCCTCAGTTAAATACTTCAGTTAAGCACAAGTGAGCATCTGGACTTAGTTCAAAGAGAATGGGGCAAATGGGGCACCTCTGCTGTAAGATCTGAATTGCTTTCTGCTGAGGTAGGAGTGTGTGTGAGACACACATAGCACATGAACACAGCTACTCTCCCAAACTGGGCCTTTCAGGTAGGAGCCTACATTGGGAGGGATAAATTGAGGTTTTAGTGTTTTATGTGTATTAGACATACAACTCCATAAAGAAGGGAAGGGGAGGTTTGTAAGTGCCTGTAAATGGATAGTGACAACAATGTGATTGTGGTTGTTGCGCTCCTCAAACTCAGTTACCAGTACTGCCCAAAGCTGTCAAATACCTGAACTGCTTCAGTCAGTTTCACTTGCTTTAAAAGTCAAATTGCCAGAAATATATCTGAATTATGTGTTGGGACAGGGAACTCTTATACTGCTTAAAGTACACGTAGCTGAAGTTTAGTATTCTTGCTGTAGTAATGAGATATAAAACATTTTGCTGCATCATTATTCAGAACTAGAAATGGTGGCCATTTGAAGGAGTGGAAATAGACCTCTAGAAGTGAGCAATGTATATTTCAGTGGAAAATAAGATTCAAAATTCATAGAAAGGATATTTTTAGTTATTTTTATTTTTGTAATTTTTGTTTATACTTTGTTAGAATCTTTGATTTCATTTACGGTAACTAAGGCATACGGTTTTAGGCAGAATGCTATCACAAATGAAGAACACTTTCTGTAAAACCGTTCACATGGAGAATTGGTGGTTGAGTAGTAAGCTAGTATGGTCTGCACAGCCCGCTTATGGCTTTGCTATTCATGAGTTTACATACCATCTCAAACTCACTCCCACAAATCTTTGTATATTATCCTTCTCTCTCTCTCTCCTCCCTTCCCTTTTTCTTTCCTTTTCGCTGTCTTACCCTCTCTAATATTACATGTAATACAAACATGTTCATAATTCCCAGGTTATTGTGATCAGTGCTTCTAAGAGAATAGTGTCATTGTTTGCTTAGATACTGGATATAGTCATGGGTACATAATACAAATATTCCAGCTGCTGATCATGTCTTCCTATTACTGAATAGTTGGCAGATATGGATATGGCAGAAGTGTTGCATTCAGTCTCTTCCCCTTTCTGAGAGTAGTGACATTCTGTGTACAGTCTATAACACATTCTTTTCTTGCCTCGTTATTTATCTCGTTCAGTGCTTATCCAGATTTCTTTTCAGGCTCTACCTCTCCATCATTCTCTTTTCCTTCTGCCATCCCATCAGAGGACAACAGATTATATGATTCTAGAACTGCATGGGAAATTGAACATAAAGTTCCTTATCTTTTTTTCCCCTTTTTTGTTTTTGGATTGGCGGATTAATGAATGCATGACTTAAAGCTTGCTGATTCCCTCTTTCACTACTGACCTACGTGATTGCCAACTCTGGAGAGCCATTTGTTAATGTAATTGGGGAATGTTGCGAAGTACAGCATGATACAAGCTTCTTCCTTGAAATTCTTACTGGTGTAACATCAGTTGTCGCTGTTTATGTTCTTGTTGCCCATTGCCTGATTTTTTGCCTAGATAGTTGCTGTGGGCAACCAAACAAACTCAGTCCAAGACTTTGAGCAAATTAAATGTTCAAAAAAGGATTCTGACTTTAAGTAAATAGGTTTCTTTTATTTTACCAAGAATAAAGGAAGTGGCTTCCTAGAGTTGAATGGCAACTGGTCTGCATGTGTTATTGTAACTGGAAGCTACTTGACCTTTGTCTGTCCTCTTTTCTCTCTTGAATGGCTAACAAAGGTACTGTTTAGTGGTAGTCACTCCTGGACTATGACTTTGGAGTATTTGAAATTCAAACTGAAGAATGGCAGATGTGTCCTGCTGGCCTTGTTGTTTACAGTACCAAGGAATAAAAAAAAAAAAATCAAAGGAATGAGAAAGCACATTTGTTTTCTTGGTACTGTTCCTGCTTTCAGTCTGTCATCTGCTTTCTGCCGTGCTGTTTTTTCTTGGTACAGTAATGATATACTTTTTCCTTTGTTCAGGGCCAGAAGGTGTGAAACACTTTGATTTGGGAGAAACGGATGAGAAAAAATCCCAAATCAGTGCAGACAGTGGCCTCAGTTTGGCCTCAGGTTCTCAGGTCAGTGGCTCCTCTGCTTGCTATTCTGCTATTCACTACTTAATTGTGGGAAGACTTCTAGGCTTGGAGCATACTTGAAAGGCTCATTCAGTAAAATTTCTTCTCCCCTTCCTGTAGGAGACTGATGTTTGCGAACTTCTCAGTTCTATGACCCCATGATCTTTTTGACATGCAGGCAGTAGTTTGTATTTGGCTGGCTAAATAAACTAAGGAAGCGTAAGGCGTGTGATTCAAGACCCCAAAGGGTCGGGAAGTGATGTTCTCTCGTTATGATAAAAACTAATGTGACTTTTCTTCCTGTCCTTTATATGTTTGGATTGCAGAAAAGTGATTTCGACGCTATTCCCAGTGGAGGACCAGCAGTTATGGTCCGAAGTACAAGCCAGGATTCTGAAGTTAGCACAGTGGTAGGATATGCCCAAAGTGAAATTTTGATGTGATTCATGGCTTGCTGAAGTGGGGGAGGGCATTTTGTGCCTACATTTTGTGTGGTATGGCTCCATACTATCACACATGCATAATGTATGTCTATGAGCTCTCTCTCCAGAGTGTTCAAGTGGGTGGCAAGCACGTGTGTCTGACAGAACATATAGTGCTTTATTAGCAGATTGCATCCTTCATATATGGTGCTCATTGCTGTTACATATTCCTACATATTGGTGTATTTATGGAACTGGTGGATTGCAATAATTTGATAAATATGCCTTAGTTGTGTATAAACCATCTATTAAGAATAGAAATTTAAAAATGTAACCTGAGAGCAAAAAAGACAGATTGCTTGATGCATTAAAAACAAGAACAAACTTTCTGATGTATTACCTTAAAGCACTTGAATCTTATCAAAATGTCTGCTTGCTTTCTGATCAACTATAGGGCCTAGAGGGAAAAAATAGCAGGAATGCATTCAGTAAAAAAAAATTAGCCTTCTCCCTACCACTTGTTATCTCATACGGCATATTCCAGGGATAAAACCCAAGGAACTTTGCTTCTTATTGTTGTTGTTAGTTTTTCTTTTCTCTAAACTGCTGCATACCTGTGAATATCTGGCTTTCCATGATTTTTTCCCAGCCTGTAACAAGAATAATACTCTGATTATCTTTCTCTAATGGACCCAGTAATTGTATTCTATCGGATACTGTCCCAGATAGAAGAGGGATCTAGAAGAGCTAGTTGATATTCAGGTATGTCTTCCTCCAAGCTCAAGAAGAGTCTATCCCAACAAGTAGGAAATGAAGCAAAGGCAGTAGGAGGCCTGCATGGATAAGCAAAGAGGTCCTAACTGAACTCAGACATAAAAAGGAAGTATACAAGAGGTGGAAGCAGGGGCAGGTGACCCAGGAGGAGTAAACATTTGCTGTCTTATCTTGCAGGGATAGGGTTAGGAAAGCCAATATGGACCTAGAGTTGAATCTGGCAAGGAGTGTGAATGGGAACAGGAAAAAGGATTCTATGAGTACATAAGCAGCAAGTGAAAGGACTATGGAAAACGTGGGCCTGCTGCTGAATGGGGCAGGGGAACTGGTGACAGGTAGAAAAGACTGAGGTACTTGGGGCATTCTTTGTCTCAGTCTTTACCAGTAAAACTGGCCTTCAGGAATCCCAGGCCCCTGAAACCAGAGGAAAAGTCTGGAATGAGAAAGACTTACCCTTGGTGGAGGATGACCAGGCTAGGGAGCACTTCAACAAACTTGGATATACATAAACCCATGGTTCCTGAGGGGCTGCAGCCACAAGTGCTGAGGGAGCTGGCTGATGACATCATGAGGCCATTCTTGATTGTCTCTGAACAGTCATGGTGATTAGGAGAGGTTCCTGAAGACTAGAAGACAGCCAATACCACCTTCTTCAAGAAGGGCAACAAGAAAGATCTGGGGAGCTACAGGCTGGTCAGCCTCACCTTAGTCCTTGGGAAAGGTGATGGAGAAAGTCTTCCTAGAAAATGTTTCCAAACACATGAAGGACAAGAAGGTGAATGGGACTAGTCATCATGGATTTACAAAGCGGCAGTCATGGTTAACCAACATGATAGCCTTCCACAATGAGATGGCTAGCTTGGTGGATGAGGGGAGAGCAGCAGCTGTTGTTTACCTCAACTTCTGTAAAGCTTATGACACTGTCTCCTGTAACATAGACAAGCTGACAGAATATGGGTTAGGTAAGTGGACTGAAAACTGGCTGAACAATAGCCCAGAGGGTTGTGATCAGTGTCACAAAGTCCAGCTGGAGACAAGTTACTAGTGGTGTACCCCTGGGGCCAGTACTGTTCAACATCTTCACTGATGACCTGAATGATGGTACAGGGCAAGTTCACAGATGATACAAAACTGGGAGGAGTGACTGACACACAAGATGATTGTGCCACCGTTCAGAGGGGCCTCAACAGGCTGGAGAACTGGGCAGAGAGGAATCTATGAAGTTCAACAAGGCGAAAATTCCAAGTTCTACATCTAGGGAGGAATAACCCCAGGCACCAGTACACACTGGGGCTGACTGGCTGGAAAGCAGCTTTGCTGGGAAGAACATTGGGTTCCTGGTGGACAACAAGCTGACCGTGAGCCAGCAATGCACCCTTGTGGCAGAAAAGGCCAATGGTATTCTGGTCTGTATTAGGAAAAGCATTGACCGCAGGTCGAGCAAGATGATCCTTCCACTTTACTCAGCACCGGTGAGGCTGCATCTAGAGTATTATGTCCAGTTCTGGGCTCTCCAGTACAAGAAAGATAAGGACTTACTGGAGTGATTCCAGCTCAGGGCCACAAAGACAATTAAGGGACTGAAGCATCTTTCATGAGAGGAGAGGCTGAGAGAGCTGGGGCTCTTCAACCTGGAGAAGGCTTGGGGGGATCTTATCAATGGGTATAAATACCTGATGAGAGGGAATGAAGGCAAGGGAGCCAGACTCTTCTCAGTAGTACCCACTGGCAGGACCAGAGGCAGTCAACACAAAAATTCAAGCACAGGAAATCTGTGGATTCTCCATCTGTGGAGATTTTAAAAACCTGACTGGACATGGTCTTCAGCAACGTACTCTAGCTGACCCTGCTTGAGCAGGAGGGCTTGTCTATAGGTGATCTTGACAGATCCCTTCCAACCTAAACAGTTTTGTGATTTTTCTGAAGGGCTTTTTGAGTCTTTCTTTTTCTGCAGAGTAGGATTTGATTAAAAGATAATGTTACTGAAGGAGAAAAGGCAAATGTGGCCTTCATTTGTACAGCTTCGTATTTTGTGCCTTAAGAAGAAACATTTTACAACTTTTCTCTCCACCATGTCTTTGTCTTTTGAAGGTAACTTCTTTATTTTTCTCCACAGGTTAGTAACAGTTCTGGAGAGACGTTAGGAGCAGACAGTGACTTGAGTAGCAATGCTGGTGATGGCCCGAGTGTGGAAAATGGTGGCAATTTGACAGGATCCAGAGGCACTGTGTCAGACAGTGAAATTGAGACAAACTCTGCTACTAGCTCTATCTTTGTAAGGGCATTGCAGACTTCACTTTTTTATTTTTCTTTTCTTTCTTTTTAAAAATTAAATCTTGTATAGTAATCATTTCAATGTGTGTGCATGTGTGGAAGAGGATCTCTGATTCTGTTCTAAGGGTTAATCAGCAATGACTTACAATATTAAAATATTAAAGATGTAATTTTGTATGGATCCATGTACCTTTCTTCATTTCCTGTGCAATACACGGTTCTGTGAGAATAGTAGATTCACATCTCCCAGCATGTTACAGGCTCTAGCAATAGTTAATTCCCCCCCATTCAATATTCCTCTCAACCAAATGGACATGTAATTGCCCTTCAGAGGCAAAACAGCATCCATGGGCATTGTTCAACCTTACCTAAGAGGAACAGATTTCCTGTTTCTTAGAAGCAGCTGTTTGATACAGGAAAGCGATGACCCATTGTAGGTTTATCAGCTATTCTCTTTCTTTAAATCATTACTTTAATCCTATTTGAAGTATAATCATAACTTTTAAATATATTTTCCTAGTTGGAAGATCTGTATGCCGTAAAATTCTTTTTGAAGTCCTTGATTATCGGGTATAACCTCTAACATACATCTTACAAAGAAAATAATTATGTGCTTGATTTGGCTAAGTCAAGCTGTCAGCCAGATATGAAAACAACTTGCAATGCCTTAAGATTTGGTCTCACTGTGTTCATTATTTAATAATCCTCGTAAGACTGTAAAAGCCTTTACAGGGCTTCTACTTCTAATTTTAAGCAACAAACAAAATCATTGTGCTTCATTGCAAATTTCTTCTAAAAGCATGAAAATGATGTAAACATGTCCGCTTATTTAGCTGCAAGAGGGTGTCTTCTCAGTTACTAAAGAGCTAGACTTTTTTTTAAACACTTAGTTTTTCTACTTGATTAATGAAATTAAATGGAATTTTAAGAACCCTTGCAACAGATTTAGAACAAAGATAATGGGTATATATGATGTATGGTGAATGTCAAGTATTGCACCATAATTTAGCTGGTGGGAGAGAAATAGACGGGCCAGCTTTATTATTGCAGTTCCTGCTGACTGGTAGTCTGAGCACACAGTTCTTCAGACAAGATGATATGTAATCATTTGCTTAATGTCATACCTTTTTGAATGGTAAATGAAACCTGTAAAGTCTGAATGTGAAATACAGCTTGGGTAATCTTAGTCTGTTTGTGAATATCCATTTTCTGTGTAGTCCTGAGCAAGCTGTGTATTTCTTCCTTTATTCCTCACAATCTGCACAATGACAGTGATACTCAGCTATTTCCTAAACAGTGGGAAAGATTTACTATTAAAATTTGGGCAAACTTACTGCATAAGCTTGAAATATGGGGGATGATAGAAGAGGTTTAGCTGTTCTTTCCTTTAGTCTGGGATTTGCATGTTTTGTTTTGTCTCAGTTTTCCTTCAGGAAAGCATTTTGCTTCCTCTGCGTTTTGATTTCCCTATCTGTATCTCTTTGTTTTTCCGTTGTCAGACTCTGGACTTTTAAGTGTATTACCTTGCTCTTTGAACAGAGTAATTGATTTGTTTTGTGAACATTTGTGGGAGAAGCGTCTATGAAGTATAGGCTGCAAACTGCATCTGTTAAGCACAACAGTGGACTGCAAGAAACAGCCCTGCAGGGTGCAGAGTTAAATTGTCTTACAGCTCCTTGTATTATTTTCAGGCAAAGTCTCACAACCTGAAGCAGAGTGTGAAGGATAGCAAAGGTGGTACTCCAGGGAGAGGTCCAGAGGATGGGAACCAACGTGTCTATCTCTATGAAGGACTTCTGGGTAAACTATTTTTTTTTGTGGGGAGGGGATCTTTTAGACTGAAGTTCAGGTGGAGTCATGTCTGGAGCAGACCGGAATTTTTACATTCCCAGAGAGTGTTTTTAACCACTTACTGTTGTCCTTACTGGTAGAATAGGAGACCGCATCAGGCCATTCAGAGTAAAGCCAAAGGTTTGCTGGGGGGCTTGAATAAGGGGATATTGAATAAAAGGAGACGGGTGTGAGTGGTGTAGTTTGCATAAAATGTAGTTTGTCCAAGTCTCTTGCTGCTCTCGAACGTGAATTCTTTAAGCTGTTGGGAAAAGGAGAGAAGGCACTTACTTAGCTATGGATAAAAGGCTAAAATGTATTGCTGATTTTGAAAAAAGATCCTTCAGTTTAAGTTATTGAACAGAGGGCTACTAAACTCAGAATAGTAATGGCCTTCAAGTGTATCCTTGAATTAGGAGTATATTGGCTTTTTTGAAATGTATTTCATCTGGACTTGCTGTTAATCAAGAGCTCTCTTTTCCTGTGTTTTTCATCCTTTCCGTTTATCATTGCTACCTGCTTGGAATGGTGAAGGTAGGGATAAAGGATCTGTCTGGGACCAGTTAGAGGATGCTGCAATGGAAACCTTCTCTATGAGTAATAATCTTTCCACTTCTCTGTGTGTTTGCCATGATCTGTGTTTGTGCAAGATATTTCTGTCTTTCAGGCAGTGTTAAAAGTATATGGAAGAAGATACACTCCTTAAAGAATAGAGATGAGAGGTACTTTTGTGTAAGGGTTTGAAAAGATTAAAAAGATTATGCCATGAATTAGAATGAGAGATGTGTCTCTTCTTCTCTTTTACACTTTTCTTCAGTTGTGATATTGCTTGTGGTTTAAAAGTAACTTTTTTTTTTTTAATATGGATTAATTGTGTGTTGGCTTATGGTATGTTCAAGGAGTGGGAAGGAACAGGAACTAAAGTATTTGACTGGAGTAAATGGAATAAATGCTTAATTTTTGTATACATTGCATAGGCAAAGAGCGTTCAACCTTGTGGGACCAGATGCAGTTCTGGGAAGATGCTTTTTTGGATGCTGTGATGTTAGAGAGAGAAGGAATGGGGATGGACCAGGGACCTCAGGAGATGATTGACAGGTAAAGTTCTTTAGCAGACCTCTTTCCTCCTCATTGTTTCACCTTGGGCTGAAATAGTTAAAAAAAAGTGTTTTTAATTCTGCTGAACATGCTATTGTCACTTTGTAAACCTTGTTACTATACTTGAGTGTTCAAAAGTGAGCCTTTTGTCTCTGTGCTGGCCAGTATCTCCTGATACTGAAATACTATCTTCAGTTGTGAAATATATCTTTTAACTCTTGTGGAAAGGTGATATTTCTAGAGAAATGGATAATAGAAGCATAATCACAGTATGAATAGGTGGAATAGACTAGATTAGTAGTAAAGCAAGAGGTTTCTGTGACAAGATGACTATATATTGGAATAAAGGAAGATATCAGTTTGTTGACATAAAGTGAAAGAATTAAATGTCTTCAGAAACTGCATCTTGAGCCTTCTCAAAACGCAAAGTAACTTATAAGTGTTTCTACTTTACAGTTTGTAGTTAAAAGAAACAAAAAAAAAAAACCCCAAGGGAACCACTCTCTAGAAATATCTGTGTGGTCACTTAAAGCTAGACTACTTCCAAGATCTCACTCTTTACTACCTGCTTGTTTTTTGGTTCCCCCCTCGCTTCAGCTCTGTTAATATCTGATCATTCTCTGCTCTGTCTACCACTGTACCACCTACACCCATGCTATCATGTAACATGGGATCTGGTAGCCAAAATAAGAACAAGTTTATGGGGTGCTAGTTTGAAAACTGTTTCTTTTTCCACAAACTACTTACCTTATTGGAAAAAGAGAGTGCCTGTGTTTCCTTCATCAGTTTACTTCTGCCTTTCAGCTGCATTTAAGCTCTAAAGGCGGGTAGCTCTTGTACAGAGTTACATGTTCTTCTGGCAGTTGTAATTGTCATGGAGCTGTGACTGCAGAAAAGAGGAAATGGGTAATCCTAGCAGACCACTGAGAACTTTCCCACTGAGCAGATGTTATTTACTTCAACTAGTTGATAATTAATGGAAATTTTTAATTAGCGATCATAGTGTTTTCCTGGAAAATGCCCATTTGGCTTAGTGGTTTTGGAGGTTTTATTTGCCCTACACTTTACAAATAGTGCTCTGTCCTTTGCCAGTGCTTTAACAAATTGGATGAACAATGCCTGTGAGTCTGCCTCAGATCTAGCTCTTCTTGCAGGTACCTTTCCCTGGGAGAACATGATCGAAAGCGTTTGGAGGATGATGAAGACCGCTTGTTGGCTACACTGCTGCATAATATGATTGCTTATATGCTTATGATAAAGGTGACTCTTTTTCTTTTTAATAGATCACTGCTCAGATTTCAGCAGTATATTTTGTTGGTGTTGTCTTGAAACCATACATGTCTGTTCACAGAGCCCAGAACAGTGAAGTATAAAAGAATGTTATAAAACATTCCCTAATCTTAATAAAAAAATTAATTCAGTACCTGGAGATTCTTTGAGATATATTGTCTGAATTTACACAGTTCTATGCTATGGGTGTGCATATACATTGCCATTTAAAATAGAAATTTATTATTTCTACTAATAACTTTAGAGGACATTGTTATTTTTAGGTGTGGGTGATAAATTAAGTAGAGAGCATCTTCTAATCTGATTTCCTCACAGCTGCAAATTCCAAATGTGAGCAGATTGTGAATATGCGTACCAATAACTTAACATGAAATTTGCCATTACTAGTAAGCAACCCTTTTTTCCTCAGCATCATCTGTATGCACCTTAATGCTGCAGGTGGCTACTAGCAATATCTTTCTTTTAGTCTGAATAGTTTCTTAGATGGTGCAAATCCTCCCTCAAAGTCACTGGAAAATCAATCTTCAAAATTTTTTGTCATGTTTAGAACCAGCTTATGTGTGTGGTTTTACCTGTAACAGATTTGATGCACTGTACTGTGCTGTCCAGTGCAACAGCTTGACAGTAAGAATAGCTGTATGCAGATGATAGTTTGATAAAAATTCATTTTAAATGGGGAGGGGTGAGACATCATTCCATAGATAAAGAATGTGTGAAACCCAACCAGTAGAAGAAGTTATTGTATGGAATTTTTTTTTTTTTTTTGGGGGGGGGGGGGGAAGGCAGTGAGGAGAGAGAAAGAAGGTGTTGTTTCCTGACATAAATGGAATGTGAAGGTAAGTTTTAAGATGGGATTTGAGTATACCTCGAATGAGTTCATTTCAGAAGATGATTGTGGGATTTGGCTATTAGGACTTGCATTGCTGCCATACTTAAAGTAGAATTAATAACCTCTGCAGCTGCTTTCATCAAAGGATGCAAAAGGAGAGCAAGTAATATTGGTTTCAAAAGGTTGTTTAATGAGAGATGTCGACAGAGTTAGTCCCAGAGAGGAATAGTGTCTTGGTGTGGTGAAAATAATCAGATCCCCAAGAAAAGTTTCCTGGGGGAAAGGGATAAGGAGGCAAACAGAATATTATGCCTTTGAAAATTATATCACTCTGGACCTATCACTTATAGATGAAAAGGCAATATAGGGGATCTAAGAGTTGTGATAAAAATACTGTTTCTTTCAGTGCATCTTCAGAGATGCTCAACAGTAAGGATGGGATGAAGGACTGGGCAAAAGAAGGGTTGTGGGGTGTTGGTTTTTTTTTTCCATTATTGTGGTTACTCCCCCCCCTTCCCCCCCCCCCCCCGATAATCAGTGTTGGGATAAAAGGTGGTGGATCTAGAATTTGGTATATATTATTTGTTTATAGGATTTTTTTCAAGCAATTAGAGTGAAGGCTTTAAGAGACTAAAGACTGTACAGAGGTGTTTCATCTTAGGGCAGCTTCCAGTAGAAACTGCAAAGTTGGAAGGCCTTCTGGTGCTAGAGAGGCAAATCCTTCTGAGCTATCAAGGGATGCGTAATCCTCCAAACCCAACACCTTGGTATTTTAATTTATGTTCTTGTTTTGGGATAGCAGAGTCCAGTAGTTTTTACCTTAAAAATTATTGAAAATCACAATGCTTTCTTTCAAGTGCAAAGAACTCTTGCCAAAGGAAGGACACAGGTTGAATTTGTTTTGTGTGCTCTCTAGCATTAAGGTCATAATCACAATATGATTAAAAAGAATGTCCAATCTAGCTTGAAGTCAGCACTCAAGCATGAGTGTACTGTCTTGAAGCCTTAAGTGTCAAAGGCTGGCATACATAATAGCCTTTTGAAATGACACCTGAAGCAGAAATGTTTTGCTTCCAAGCTTCCCTGCAGCTCGTCTTCAGGAGGAACCTGCTGCTGTTTGAGGACTATATGGAAATGTTAGAGCTGTGGCCTAGTGACCAGGAAACAGATCATGAAAGAGTGAGAATTCTGAAAGATATCATGCCTTTGTGTTAATATTTCTTGTGCTGAGGGCTCCACAGTTGACTAAATCAACTTTTTGCAGAGGACGAGGTGGAGAAGCTAGCCTGGCAGATGAGAGTCATCACATGAGTGGCATCATGGAGAACTGAGGCTTTTGATGTCAGTAGTTGGAAGTGCGTGGTAGTGGAATTGCCGCTCTTGTGCAAGAGCGGGCAGGAAATCTGTTGTGCACGCTATCACTTGCCCAGTAGCTGGGAAGAGTGGTGTACATGCAGCTTCTGCTTGTACTGCTGGGCTGAAGAGGCCCTAGCATGACTGAGCTGGAGATCAGTTGTTTTGCTGTCTTAGCAATTAAAACCAAGATATGTTGATTTTGGGAGATGGGAGATAGAAGTTGCCACCTGTGAATAGAGGAGAGTACGTAACTGCCTTTGTATCTGCCTTCTAGGTGAACAAGAATGATATTAGGAAAAAGGTGCGTCGTCTAATGGGAAAATCACATATTGGATTGGTACACAGCCAGCAAATAAATGATATTCTAGACAAACTTGCCAATCTGGTAAGTAAAACAGTGATGAGTGATGTATCTGTGGGAGCTACAGTGGAGGAAAAAAATTATCTGAAAATTCTTCTACAAATGGTCTGCAACACTAATTTAAAAATATTAAAAATAATGAAACTGAATTATTAAATACTGCCTTCACATGTATAGAATAATAAAGACAGTGATTGTATGACTGTTAATAATATTATGTTATGCAGTTACCAGTTAGAACTGCAATAAAAAGATGTATAAACATGACACTTCAGTACCACAGTTCTATGCAACCCTAATGTTTTCTTAATATCACTTTTGTGGGTGGGAACCTTTGTTCTTACTATGACTTTAACAAGTGTTTAGTTTTCCATCAGTTTTCAGGTCATTATAAGACTTGTAGCAATCAGTTTCTATACAAAACTGTTTCCACTATCAGCTTCCATGCAGAATAAACCTTATGTCCTGTAATGCTCATTAAGAATATAGGCTAACACTGAAGTTAATAAAACTAGCCAGCTTTTAGCACAACCATCACCAGGGTGGATGCAAGTTTAGGTCCTTTTGAAAGCTAATTTTTCAAAGCATTTTTACATTTGGAACTTAGTTTTATGCATAGAAAGGACAGAAGAATACCTTAAAATTGATTGGGAAAAAGCAGACCAGTTTACTGCAATGTTACTGGAACCCAGACACCTCACTATCCCATACTGAGTACGGTACCAGCATGAATGTTGTTGTATGCTGTGATAACTCTTACAGTCACACTTGTTGAAACTAAACTTACTAGAGTATCTTGCTTACAGCTTTGTCCAAAATTGCCTCCAATCAGCTGTGTTAAAAATACTTTTTTTCTTTCATTTGTTGCAGATGCTTCTAGTGTCACCTGATGGACTGTTTTGCAAAAGATCAGGAGAGATTGGTTTCAAAGTTCATTAATAATTGCATATTTTTTTTCTCTAGAATGGACGGGAACTCCCTGTGAGACCCAGTGGCAGCCGTCACATCAAGAAGCAGACTTTTGTAGTACATGCGGGGACAGACACAACAGGAGACATATTTTTCATGGAGGTAGAGAAAAGAATAATATTAACGCAAGTAGTAGCATTCAATAGATAATATTAGAAATCTTATTTAATATTTTGTGCACCCAGGTATGTGATGATTGCATTGTGCTGAGAAGCAATATTGGAACTGTGTATGAACGTTGGTGGTATGAGAAGCTCATCAACATGACTTACTGTCCCAAAACAAAAGTGCTGTGCCTCTGGCGGAGGAATGGTCAGGAGACACAACTGAACAAGTTCTACACAAAGAAGGTACACATTGTGTTTAATACACAGAATACTGAGGGAAAACTGCATAGAACAAACAAATCCTTCATGCGTCATATTCCATGTTTAATCAAAAAACAGCATTCTCTCTCCAGCACCAGTTACTGAACTGTAATGGCTCTTTAACAGCACTGGTATCTGAAGCTGGTGTTATGCGTTGTCATTTACCTGAAGACAGTTGATTAGAAGAAGGAAAGCATCAGTATTAATAAATATTGTGTGAGCTTGCAGGTTTCTAAAGGTAGTAAAAATATTGTGGTAGATTCATGGGGAAAAAGCTAAATACAACTATGTCTTAGTAATTGAGTTAATTGTGTCATTTTTAATGACAAACCCAAACTGACAAAATAGGTAAAAAATTTTCTCCATGGGCCCGTGTTTGATTTTTATTTCATATATGCCTACATTCTCCACTAATATGAAAGCCCCTTTTTTCTCCTTATGATTAATTGCAAATATAAAGAAATAGCTTAAACCTACTAGGAAAACTCCAGTAACTCCTACATAATGACCAGCAAACAAAAGGTAAAGATTTGTAAATGTAAGTAATACATTGAAAGGTTATTATCTTTGAGATATATAAAAGGATTAGACTTATGCTTCAAAAAATTAATTTTACATAGACTAGGTCATCATAATGCAGGTGTGAATACAAAGAGAAGGAGGACAAAAGCAGTGTGCTACAGAAGTTACTTGGAAAATTAATGGCATGTATCTTGGGCTTCAGATAGAGTACAATTTAAGAAAATTTTCTGAGATTATGGCTTAACTATTATTTGATACTAAAGAGGGGAGTTGGAGGACGATGAAGAGAAGAATATGGCATAAGGAAATTGATATGAATAACAAAAAGATAGATCATATGAGCATGACCAGTAATATTGATTGCTGGAAGCTGAAAGAAAGGGGGGGATTGTGACATTGTTTTTGAGACTTTTTGACACTAGGAAACTGAGTAAACTTGGTTAGATTGCTCATGAGCATGTGCCAAGCCATGAACTTTTCACTACTTTGTGCTATGAAATGATATGAAATAGTTTTTCTGTCAACTTGAAAAATAAATATAAATATCATCCAGTAATTAGCTGTGGTTGAACTTTTATAGGCTTTTTGTCATTATGCACCACTTGAGGCTTGTTCTTTTTGTAGAATCCTAGAATCTTGCTGTTCTCTTCCCTTAGTAATTTGGAAAAATAACATCATATTACTCTTCTTTTATATATTAGTGTCGGGAATTATACTACTGTGTAAAAGACAGTATGGAGCGAGCAGCAGCAAGGCAGCAAAGCATTAAACCAGGTACAGGATTTTGCTTGTTGGGAACATTTGTTGTTTAATTTGCAACTGACAAAACTTTTTTATTAATAACTTCTTTGAACATAATCTCCTTTTACTTGGAAATCTTAGGGTAGCTTTGTACATCTGTGTGTATGTAGCACACTTAGTGTTATCATTAGCTTGCCCCCATATACCTCACTCTAAATAGAAACAAAACCAAAACACTTGCATAAAGAAGAGTTACATGTAAGGAGGACTAGCTGCCACTAAAATGATAACTAGAAAAGACTATGAAACTTCAGCTTCACTTTCTCTTCATGTTTGGCTAGCTTCTCCTTATATATTCCTGATTGAGATGTAGAACAACGTTGTCCACTTTGAGAATGGAGGCTAATAAATATGCTTGTTTGCGTTAGTGAATCTACAGTGATGAATCTGCAGCTTTCTGCAGACTTTCAATGCACAAACCTTTTCTGTATTGGAAAGTCTTGTACTGGTGCAAGTCCAAAGGTGCAGTTAAGCCAATGTCCTTTATCAGTATAACTTCTCCCCTGTAGACATTCTTCTTAGTTTTGCATCATCATCTGAGACAAGATAGTATAATTATATTGGTGAAATGTTTCTTGGCAAACACCCCTTTCCTTTTCCTGTCGAGTAAAAAAAAACCTAGAAAAGTAGATTTGCAGTTTTGGGAGATTGAGTTCTTGGGAAGGCAATTTTCCATTTTTCTTAGTCCCAGAGAGCAGCAGATGCTGTATGTACCTGGGTAACAAACGTGAAGGTGACTTATTTTATACCTTCATAAGATGGTTGTTTCTCCCTTGCTGGAGTCTGTTTGCAGGTTCAGTGGAACATCGCTGTGGTTTCATGTTTTCAAGTTTGATTTTTGTTGCAACTACTTCTTTTTTTTTTTTCAAGTGGTTGCTAGGACTCTGGGACCCATGCTTTGAGGTGCAAGCCTATATTTTAGGTGTGTCTTAATGCCAAATCTAAGGGATCTACATTTTATACTCATAACTGTAAGCAGCATGACTGAAAAAATTACTTGTGTTTAAATGTAGCATCCTAAGTGTTCAACCCTCAGCTAGCTGTTGAAGCTTGGAATAACCACCATTTTCTTCCTCCTACCATTAGTCCAGTTTAATTTGAGGAGGGGGAGGAAGGACTGGACTTCCACTAGGGTAGAGGAGACAAAAGGGTCTTTGAAAGCTATTTTAAGAATTAGGCAACAATGCAGTATTAAAAATATGTTTAAAAGCCATTCTCCAGAGTTCAGTGGTTCTGCACAATTGATAATTTTTAAAAAATCGTTTCCTAGCTGAACTGAATGATGCAAAAGAAACTAGATGAAAATGCCTAGACTGTCATCTATTAATGTGCTCTATTAAATTGTCATTGTTTTAACCATGCTGACCTTTTCATTGCTGAAAGCATAAAACAATGCCATACAAAGTCATCAAGCTCACAAATGCAAGCCTAGTTTGTGCTTGCTTATGTGTTTGTACTGAAGACTATGCTGTCTGTAGTATTATGTGGTTGCAGTGTCTTACCATGCAGAAATGAAATGTGGCATTTAAAACAAACAAAACCCCAATATGAACTACAATACATGCAGACTGAGCCAACACCGATATCTCTTCACGTAACCAGGATGAAATTTATTATGATACTTAAAAATCTAGTGGTTCTCAGAAGGCTGTTATGAGTGAGTGGACTCTACTGAAATGCTTGCTACTATTGTTAGTAGTGTCCTCTTGCTAGGCACATCAAATTGAAATTATGTTTTTATTGTTTTATATTTCCTTTCCATGTATTATGACTTGGCTGACTGCTTTCTGTTCATTCTCTCTCTGGATATTTTTGGGTGTTTTTGTTTGTTTGTTTGTTTGTTTGTTTGGTTTTTTTTGTTTTTAAATTAACATATCACAGGGCCTGAGTTGGGTGGCGAGTTCCCTGTGCAGGATATGAAAACCGGTGAAGGAGGTCTTCTGCAGGTCACACTGGAAGGAATTAACCTGAAGTTTATGCACAGTCAGGTATGAGGGAAATCTATGAGAAGACCGTGAGCATGAAGCTTTTTGCAGCACGCCTGTATATGTGTTTCCTCTTCCCAGAGTATCAACAAGGACAAGGGATAGCATGATGGGGATAAAAAAGCTTATGTATATTTACATGCAAGCACACACACATATAAAAATATATATCTGTATGTAAAAATAAACTGAAATTAAATATCCTCAGGAAAAGTATAATCAACTGAAGAGAAACATTGAAACATTGAAACTGAAGAGAAGGTTTCAGCTTCTTGTTTCTGGTGTTCTGAATTGTCTAAGCACAAAATAAATGGTAGCCAATATATTAAGGGACAGAACAAGCAATCAATAGTAATCTAAACTGCCATAATGCATCAGACTGTGAACATATCCTGATGGCATAAGCAGTCAACCTTAAAAGATACAGTGTTTGAATATTGCAGGTACAGAGGGCAATGTTCTGCATCATATTTAATCTGTCTTGTTTTAAAATTTGAGAAATCATCTGTAGAATTTAGTGTGAAAATAAAATGGGAAAGTGGCTCTTGCAGTAATTCACAAAAATGAGAAAAAATTACTGTTTTTTTCCTTCCAAATAGCAGATCCTGTGGGCTTAGAGGAAACACAACTAGAATTGTCATTTCTTCCTTTCTCTGGATGTTTTTTCTGTTGCTTCCTTTAATCCTTGTTTTTTATTTTGCTTTGTGTTTTTTTGTTTTGCATATATTAAATGCATGCTATGCTAGACAGTAGAATCAATTTTTAGGGGAGAGAGAGAGTTTGTGTGTGTGAGAGAGAGAGGGAGAGAGAGAAAAGCTTCTGTCAGTCCTCTGTGGAGTGTTTTTTCCTTTCCTCCTGACTAGACTTTTTCTCCCCACACAAGCTTTGTTCTTCTTTAAGGATACATCAGTGTAGATCCCACTGGAAGTGCACGTGCATCTCAAACACACATGCTCAGAATCTTTAATCTTCTCCCAAGGTCACAGCAGCACCATGTGTGCCGTATATCATATATGCCAGTGTAAGGAGTGGAGAGTGGCGAACCTCCTTCAGTTTTCTTCTTGTCTATTACCAGGGTAGAACCTGAACTACAGCTGACCTGCTGAAGTATTTCAAACCTACCCTGTGATGGAACAGCCTACCTAACTTAGTTAAGATTTTAACTTTTTATTGGATATGCCAAAATACAAAGAACTGCAAGAGGAACTCATTGGTAGTACAGAATGAATTTTCATAGTTATTGGAAATGGCAGGTCTAAAGCCTTTGAAAATTAAACCCTGGTCTCGAAGCAACAGTTTGATATCATTATAGATGGACATAATAGAAATTACTTTGTCCTAAGGTAAGAACACACCATAGGGAATGTTCTATTTACTTCTCCTTTTTCTTCTTCTGCCAGAGGTCAAAAACGATGTTGAGCTCAAATTGCTCATCACTTGAACAGTCTATGGAGATGACTCTATTTAATAAACAAACAGCCAGGCACATATGCATTTGCAGTAAGAAGAGATGTATAAGAAGGTAGCCTCATCATCATCATCATGGTTTCTTAAGTGTAACAGGCCTATTCACAAGATGAAGACACTCAGTGTTAAGCACATAATGAGCAGATATGCATCTGTCCAAAAGAAAAACTCCAAATCCTAGAACATACCCTACTTCTTAAATTTAAAGCCTTTTTTTTTCCTGAAAGACTGGAATGACATTCTGAAAGAAACCTTAGGGAAACCTAGTACTGATTGTTATTATACGATTGTCAGGACCATTACTAGTTGAATTTTGTACCACAGATACCGAGTCCTGTGCTACCACCAGCACTCCTAGAGTACTAGCTTTATCATATCCTTCCTCACAGAGAATGGTGTTCTAATTTGTTGTCTCTGATGAAAATTACTACATCTTTTCTGGAAGACAGTCTGTGCAGGTCAGACCTGGGAAGTATGCTGGCTGTCTCCCCCAGCCGAAAGATTATTCCTCCTCTTCATCCCCTTTCCAGTGAGACTGTAGCCAGACAAGTTTCCATTAATTAAGATGGATATTGAAACAAGTACAGTTCTGGAAAATACACTTCATTTATTCAGTATGTTTAATTCCTGGCTTTTTAGATTTACATTGCCAGCTGGCAAGGGCATTCAGTACCATTTAGTGGACCTAAGACATATCCTTGTTTTCCTTCTCAAAACAAAGTGAGACAGATATCAAAAGTCTGCCATTTGAGGGTCTGTATGGAATGGACTACTGTAGCAGTTATGTAAAGGACTCCTACAAGTTGCACCATGCAAAAAAAAAAAAAAACAAAAAACCTCCAATTTCATAATCTGTGGAGCTAAATGATGTTTGCATTCTTATTCTAACACTCATCAACCAGTCTGCTTTCTTAATAAAAGGTCTGCTATTCTAGAGGAATTGTTCTTTCCAATTTTCATTTAAATTATATGAATTGCTCCCTAAGGCAGCTGATTTCAGAATATGTATATAAGCATGATCAAAACCAGGATTGTACAGCCATTTTTCTGTGTTTGAAAATGCCTTTTTCCATTTCTGTTGAGTTTGGATGGGGATACTGATCAACAAATGCCTACAGGACCTCATCAGGCACAGCCTTCTCTTCCATCTTCCTCTCCTTACTCCATATAGAGGTCCTGGTTTTGGCCCTTTCCAAGTACTCTTTTCAGCAAAGCAACTTACTAAAAGAAGGAATTTCTATTGCTCTGTTTGGTTGGATATCAAAGAAATAATTCATTTAGAACATAGGAAGATGGCTTTCCACTTTTAAAAAAAAAAAAAAAAAAAAAAAAGATAAATGGAGTCTATTCTGTCCTACCTGAGAAGACAATATACTGCTTCAGTGTTAGAATGGTGCTTGCTTTCATAAAACTGTTTTTGAAGGCTCTTGATTTGCAGCGTGTATACTTTCTTAGTGCCTTCTGAATTCCTCAGGAAATGTCTTAGATGCATGGTGGGCCAACCCATTATTGACATGTAGTAGTTGTCTGTAGTGTTCACTAATTCTCCCACCATGCTAGCAGCGCACATAAGTTTAAGAAGAAAAAATTTTTAAGTCTATCTGTACCTAGCAGGTCAGAGAAGGTCCTTTGGAATAGCGAGGAACCTAGTGTACTTGTGGCATTGGCAGATTATTCTGAGTTTACATCTACAAATTACATTATAATATTGGGACTCAGTAACTCTATCCCCGTTATGAATTCATCTGTGTCAAAAATAGATGGAAGTTTAATAAAATGCAGCAGGCACATGCCCATCTACAGTAGGATCCACACTGAATGCTCTGTCTTGAAGAACCACAGTTTCCCTAGGGTAAGTAACTATTATTTCCTTTATGCTTGTTTTCTGATTGAGTGAGAGGAGAGCATCTGTGTCCCTTATACAACATAGCAAGAAATTGCCCATCAACAACTATGTCTTCTGAAAATGGATAACTTAATGTAATTGTGACAAACTCAGTAAATTCTCATCTTGCTCATAACTCTTGTGGAAATGCAGCTCTCCTTAACATTATACTCAGATCATAGCACCTGGGGCAGTCAAATCTTTTAGGCAGCTTTACTGTTACCAGATAACCAATGTTTTGCCTGAGCCTTGCTGTTGAGTTTCTGAATTTTGTACTTCAGACTACTGGCAAAAACTTTTCACAGAAAATATTACAGAAAAAGGCAACCAAGTGCAATAAAGAAAGTGTTCTCTTATTGACTTGTTTAGTCTGTAACAATTCCTCAAAAAATAAAACATTTTTGACCAACTAAACTGATAAAGAACGTGGGTGAAAACAGGCAAACAAAAAAGATGGGATTAAGTCTCCTTTCCCTTGAGTGCTTGAATGTATGCAGAAAGCAAGCTTCAGATTTTCTGATTAAGTGGAAGTTTAGTTTTTTATATTGAGAAAAAAATACCTGTGTCTGTTAGTTCTCTGCTAATAATAACAAAACACCTTTGACTTGAAAATCAACCTGATTTCTCTCAGATGTATGGTGCATTTACTGATCTCTATTGATACAGATAAGCCTGTTTCTTAAAAAACCCACACAATTTCTGATGTTGACTTCCTTTGCTTTTCTTGGGTACCATATCATCTATGATTACATGGGTGTTGCTATTATTGGATTCAAGAGGGTTGCAGGTTTTCATTTCTCTTCTTTCCAAGACAATGAAGTTTCTCTAGTAACATTTTTAAACAGGATCCTGAGATTGGTGTCGTAAGTGTATAGGCACTTTAAAGTATCGATCCAGACTACTGTAACATAGTCTTGCAAGGGTCTCTCTGAGGTATTGGGCGTAGACTTACTCTGAATGGTAGGGCAATGTAGCTCTTAAGTGTTTCTCTTGCCTTGAAAAAGCAAGTATATTAGAAACTGGAATATGAAATTGATTCTTTATAGCATTTTCGTACAGCTTCTTATGTCTGTGTACTGACTGACCCTTTAGGAGATGTGCATATAAGAAGGGACTGTTTTGTATCTTGAAATCAATTGGATATTGAACAAACTCATTACGCTCAGAGAACTTGTTTATTCGTGCACTCTTGGCATCTAGGTTCTGGACTGAAAAACCTTGTCGTGTAGTTCAACTGTTTTGTCTTTTGGGGTTTACATATGTAAAATTAAAGTTTAAAGCAGGTTTGTTTTCTAAGTGACTGCCCAGCTAGTAGCAGCCATATGTGAAGTAAGCAAACAATAGAGAAGGATCCAAACTCCCATCCTGCTTAAAGCAGAAAACTGGTACTGACTGTTAAAGGAGACAGTTCCAAGAGTAAGTATGCAGATTATGTATCACAAACTGTAGTAATAAATGGCAAGGCTGTGAGGGAGAAGGAAGATTAGTGGTTCCTCAATGGATTAAATTCAACTACTGAATAGGTTAGGAGGGTCAGTGTCAGGGTGGGAAGTATAGTGCCCCTTACCTGCCCTCTGTGCTGGAGGAGGATGCATGGAGGGGCAGAAACTAACTGGGATGGATCAGAGGCTACAAATCGTGCCAAATTTGGGAGCAGCTTTTTTTCTCGTCCCCCTCTTCTGTTGTATTTCAGGTGTGTTGGTATTCTTTTTGCAATAACTCATTTGAGTGCCTGAAGGGGTAGCAATGTTGGATATGTCAGAGTTACTAACTCCTTCGTTTCTCTTCCATGCTTTCTCCTCCTGCAAGGAGCGGAAGGTACTTCATCTTCTGCTGTCTTCGCTTCTTAGCACTTTTAAGTTATTTGTTGATTTCTAGCATTGTGGCAAGTTTGTCTTTTGAATATTTATTTCACCCTTTACTTTTATATTAAACTGTAAATGAACTGGTAGTGTATGCTATATTACTTCAGGTTATATCTGCTGTGATGATGTTTTTGTTTAATTTTGGTTTTTACTTTAAAAAAACCAAACCTGACTAATTTTATATTACTTTTCCTCCTGTTTTTGTAGGTTTTCATAGAGCTGAATCACATTAAAAAGTGCAATACTGTGCGAGGAGTCTTTGTCCTGGAGGAATTTGGTAATTACATTATTTTGATATTAGGTCTGTACTCACATGGCAGTAACTCAAATTTCCAGTCCTCAGATTCAGAGTTGCACTGCAGCTTCAGAGATGGGAGAGAAATGTAGACTGCACGTGAGATGTTGCCTAACTGAGAGATGGGTGACTTCACATAAAAATTTACACATTAATTTTTATCATAATAAGATTTGTGGCCTAGGTGTTTTTTGTTAATAGACAGAGATGATGTTCTGAGTCATCTGAAGCAAACAAAACAACAGTTAAACTTGGATATGTAGGAATTTTCTTTGGTATGTTCCTCCTTCTTCTGAGAAACAACATTTTTAAGCAGAGCTTATAGCTGATCTTTCTCAACACATTACAGTTTCATTACAAAGAATTACTGTTACTTGCAAAGTTTCCTCTTTGCTGTATGTGGAATTTCATTTTTGTTGTATGGAGCAGGAGATGTTTTGTCAGGTTGCACTTTATCCTGTGTTTTTTGTTTCAGAGCATGACTGGTAAAGAGTGGAAAAGTAAAGGTTAAGGAGAATAGAGAATTTGTGCTATTTTGGTCAGTTATTGCTATTACATATAATCTGCCTACAGTCTAGTTTGGGGAAAATTCTGGGTTACTAATCAGTGTTAGTGTCAGTCACGCTATACTTAATTAGTGTCTGAAAAAAGAGTGACTTCAGATGCAGGTCTCCAGAAAAGTGATCAACATACTTCTCTTGAAGTAGTGCCCAAACCTGTATTGGTTTATTCTTCCACCCATCTGTGAGATGTTTGTCTAGGTCTTAAGTATATGTATGAAACATTTTTAAAAAAAAGATGAAATTTACAACGTTCTTTCCGTAGTAGATCCATAGCATCCACACTTTGGCTGTTAATCAAAATCAAAATCAGCAGCTCCCTTTACCGAGACTCTCATTGTTCTTTGGTGCTGTTAACAGAATGTGCTGGCTGAGGGATTCTCTCTTAATATGAGATTGCTGAAATTAATGTCTTTGTCCATAATAACGTGTTGTCTTTTTTCGGTGATTCAAAGTTATAACGTATTCAGATGATAAAGCCTTTCTGACTATTACAGTTTGCTTGTTGTTTGCCATAAATTAATCTCCCAGAAGTTTGGGATATGAATTTGTGAACAATTTTTTCCCATTTTCTGAAAATGTTGTTCATGGTTCAGACGATCAGATCAGTGTATTTAAACCCAAAAAATTTCTAATAGTTTAGATGTTCAGAAGTTGTCTGCTTTATGGTTGCATATTCCTTTGATACCATGTTTTCACCCTGACAGGCATGATTCATTTTACTACTTCCAGAAATTGCTTAAGGCTGTAAAAGATTATTGATGAGTTTTATAAAGATGAGAGTTCAGAAGCCATAAAATTAGCTTAAAGAATGGCTTCAGCTTCTGAAATTAACTTAAAAGAAATTATTTGGATCAGAAATGAATTTTGGATCATTTTTTTTGGAGAGGTTTCAACTTGAAGTATTTCTTTTAATAGTTTGTTTATATTGCACAAGAAGAAAGACAGTGTTTGACTTAGTTATTTCCAGTCCACTTCTATTGATGACTCTGTAATACAGAATTTAGCCCCTAAATAAGGACTGTAATAACTGTAAGAAAAAGAACTTCTTTTTTTACAGAAAATTTTGTAATCAAGGGCCTATTGCAAAAGCTAGAATTGTGATATGGAACTTACGAAAGGGTAATTTTAAGAAGTAATTAAAAATAAACTGGGACTTGGACACTACAAGCAAAAACTGAGAAATTAAACTATTAAAAATACCTTCCTCCAAAAATAGAGGTCACAGACAAGAACCAATTTAGGTGTACCAAGTGAGATTTACAATTTGCCCATCCAGCTAATAAAGGAAAAGAAGAATGGAAGAACGATGTTGCAGGGGAGCTAACATTTTCTTCTTGTGCAGAGATGAGACTACCTCAGAGCTGCTTTTTTAATTGTTACAAAGATAAGAAGATACGCCAATCTGTCCTGTTCAAGAGAGATTAACATGTTAATTTGTTAATAGTATACTAACAGCATTCAGCAAAAACTTGCATGGGCTCCTTAAGAATGAAGTTATTTAGCTGTGTTAAACATTCTGAACCTTGTAATCAGATTCATTATAGTAGGAGCATACTGAAATACTATCTCCGCTTAGAAAGGTAGAGAGTGGTAAGCATGCGTACTCCAGTGTGATGGGAAATAGTTCAATGCAAGATTTGTTTATTTGATTTTGCCAAGCATGGGCGCTCCAAGTTTAGTGATATTGCAACAGGAAATTAAAGGTCTGTTTGTGTTAACGCTGGGTTTAGATGGCAGCATGAAAGTTGGAATTGTGATTTCAAAGCAGGATGCAAGCAGAAGTTCAGGAATTGTTGCCCACAAATGGAAGTGGAGATTTAAGTAAGTGAGGAAATGTAAGGCTCTTCCCTCTGGAATTTGAGTTACTGCTGCGTACTTGTGCTTTACTTTTCTTGTGGCCCCTTCACCGCCGCTGCTATGAAAACCTTCATTCTCCAGCAGGTAAAGTGATGTCCCCTAAACTCATTCTATGCTAGCGCCATATTTTCATTCACAGGACCAAAGGCTGCAGGATGGTGCTTAATAATTTACTCCCTTCATCCACTTAGTTCAACAGCATCAGGAATAACTTTTAATGTTAGAAGAAAAGTGCTTCTGCTAATCTTAATTTGAGGCTCGGGTCTCTCTTTCTTTTTTTCTTTTTTCCTTCTTCTTTTTTCTTTGTATTCTGCAGAGGTAGTGCTTTGACTTCTCTGACTGTAAATCCAATCCCACTCTTTTTACTTTTCCTAACTCAGTCCTCTAGGGAGAATTTTCCCAATTGGAAGGACTGTGAAGGAGTACTTTACTTAAAACCAAGGCAACTTACTGTGAAGTGGGGAGACAGTACCTTGCCTAGGTGTTCTCCTGTTCCCTCTCTTCCTATTCTCAATGATGATACAGGTCTTTACGGCTTCCCTTCTCTCCTTCCCTTGTGGCACAAGGTTCTTACAGCTTTTCCTTCCTGCTTTTTGAAGAGTATATGAACAGTTGTATGTTATCCAGTGGGCAGTGAGACTTACACTGCTGTAAAAGTCCTACCCTATTTGGCTGTGCACCAGCCTCACTCCCACTTTTATCCCCTGGTGACATGGAGTTAATTTGGAACATCTGGTGCCAACGGGTAAGGTAGCTTGGATGTGCACCTCCTTATCTCCCCAGCTCTAGTCACTGGTATCACTGGGGCAGTGCAGCCTGGGTGTGCACTTCCCCTGTTTCTCAGTCCTTAATATAACTGCCAACTCCAAGAAAAGAGAATTGAAAAACTCAACAAAAATATAATGTTAGTTTTTACAATTGTATTCTGTACTTTTCACTAGATTTTTTTCTAAGAATGACAATACCACGACATATGAGAACTAGTAGGCACTGGTTTATATTTAGAGTACTTTCTCAAACCCAGTCTGCACTGCCTACTTTTGGCCCCTTAGAGTGTGATCTGTCTCCCTCTCCAGCGTTTAGCTGTGTCATACCATAGTTAAAAAGATGGCATCTGCATGGATAGGTTTTGTTGTGGACTTTTCCTAGTTAATTCATACTGAACTCATCTGCTTCTGTTTCTTTTCTTGTCACTAGTAATATGTGTAATAAAACATTTATCCTTCCTCTGTGAACCTGGTATGATTTGGTTTTGCATAATTTCTGTATTGCTTCTTCTAAATTTTTTTGTTGTGACACAGAAATTCCATGGCAAATTTCAGCTATTCTGGAAAGGGAAGTATTCAAAGTTGGTCTTGATATTCCACTGATCTTAACATTTTAAATTTTCCATCTGTATGTTCTTAGTGTGGTCTTTGTTCTCTCCTGGTGATTTCCCATGGTATCTGTTCACAACAATATTTGTAGACAAGTGTGGGTCAAAGGCACCAGTTCAGATGCAATGCACACTTGCTTTTTTATGCATTCCACAATGAGAACAAAAGGCAAATTTTCTTTAGCTATACTATGCCTGTTTCCTTTCTGTTAGTTTGAGGCAGTGCAAGGGAGCAAGATGACATTTTCTGGATAATAGTTTTTTTTCACCAGTGCCCTAATCTTTGTTATATATAAATTCTTCTAGAAATCGACAAGCCTGGTATGTTAAGAACACATGTAACTGAAATCAGTATTTTATGTAAAGGCAACTTGTTCAAAAGCAATGAACGTTTTCAGTATGTCAAGTAAATACCATCAGACATATCCTAGAAGGGAGAAATATTGTCTTGAGAAACTTGAAATAGAGCTGGGAAACAGTCTTCCAGTTTAGAAAATTTTCTTCCTCAGCTCCTTTTTTTTTTTCTTCTGGATTTCACTAACTTACTACAGTGTCCAACAGTTCATTTGAGATGTGTTATTCAGCAGAGAAGGATTCAAACACCTAAAGGATAAAATCTTTGGGAATTGCATACTAACAAATTCCTATGGAATTGCTGGTTTATGTTTTATTGTAGTAGACATTAGGCATATTTTGTCATTAAGCGTATTTTGTTATTAATTTTGCTGTCTAGCAGGAATAAGTAGTATGAGAAAAGCCAGAGTCTCTAAGAACCATCAAATACCTACTATCGTTTTCCAAACAGAGGCAGTGAAATATTTTTGCCAACCTGAATAATTTATTATGACATTACCAGTATCTTCAAGGACATACATAATGTAAATGAAGAGAAGGAAGAGTATCTAGAAGTGAGGGATAGTGAGGTGCCCTGTACCTGCACCTGCTGTCTGTGTGCATCCCTTCCCTTTCCTATGGGAACATTGTGCTATTTCTTTCCCCTTTTCCTCTCGTTTTTTGAACTTTTTGTTTTGTCTCTTGCCCGTCCGGTTTTAGTTCCTGAAACTAAAGAAGTGGTGAGCCACAAGTACAAGACGCCAATGGTGAGTCAACTGTGATGCCTTCTGGTAGTTCTTTAACGGATATATCTTTTCATTGTCATGTGGTGAAAAGAATGATATTGGGATTGCAGGATTTGCAATATAATACTGCAGTGGAACACCAGCTGCTCTTTTATGATAGTTTTCCTTAAGGGAAGACAACAAAACTTGGTGATTGTTGTTTCTGTGCAACTAGAGGAACTCACAGGTAGTGCAGAAAGCTTGGTCTCTAGTTAAGATAGATAAAGGTGTAAGGTAGCTGGTTTGGCATGAACTTCAGGACAATAAGAGCTAGTGGAACTGTTAAATTTAAGACAGTGCAGAACACAATCCTTAATCCACAGAACAGATGGAAAGGGAAACTAGTTCCTGGGCATAAAATGATTGCTAACTGAGTATATGAAAAATTCCCATTTCCTCATAAAAATGAGCATTGAGATGCAAGAGAACAGTGTAAGTATCAATTTGTGCCATATAGGTGAGTTATTGCTGTGGTTTAGTGTTCACTTTTTATAACATTTTTTGAACACCAGCAGTTAGTTGATAATGATACTTAGCACTTTTACACATAATAGTTCCAACAATCAGGCTTATATGCACTTAAGAGGATGAAATAGAAGCCAATGATTGTCATCAGAACTGAAATTTCCTCAGTTATTTTATGTCTGAAGTGCAGTGTGTACATTTGGTGATTGCATGGAAACTCACAGTCCTTCAAGAGGAGAGAGAGAAAAATTACTTGAAGAAGCTAGAAATAGTTTAGAAACAAAATGCTTAGAATATTTATAATTTAAGAAGCAGATAGCTGTATCTTTTAATAAGAAAAGCCAGTTTAATGAAAATTAATTGTATTTTACACAAGTGTTTTAGCTTGTGCTATAATACAGCAAAACATGTTGTTATGCTTATTACCTCTACAAAGATTATAAACGTCAATTTACAGGACAAGAACCTTTAAGATCACCAGAATAGCCAGTATTAGAACTAGGACATAAACTAAGTATACGTCTTACCTTCACTGAACTGTGCTGCCAGTCGCATGCGAAAAGAGGATTTGCTGTTAAATAACAGCACACTTAATAAGTTAAAAGCAGTAATTCTAAATCTTCCTAATGTTATGTGAAACCCTCTGCTTTAAGGTGACATAATTGCTTGGTATTCTTCATATGAAATATGCAATGTTGGGTTGTCGGGGGGGGGGGGGTTAATTAAAAAAAAGAAAGAAAGAGGAAAAAAAGCTTGTATTATTAATGGATTCACTAGCGTTGGTTAAAAATTACAAGGATTACCAGTCCTTGTACCTTTAAGCATAAAAAGACAGTTGTGAATAAGGAAGAATCCCACCATCTCATGAGTCAAGGTACAGTATTGGATGTTTAGTTTTAGCCTTCTTAGTTAGCACTTTCAACCCCTCCCAGAACATTTCTCGTAACTTCATACAACAGACCAAAAGCAAATATATTTGTTATATTTGTTACAAGGCTTTTCTTCTTTATCCATCTCAGTTAGAAGGTAGTATGGGACACTTTCTCCTGATTTTTGTCTGTCACCAGAGTAGTTGTCCCATGAAGGAAGACATGCAGCAAAATACAAAATGTGCAGTGGATTTTGTAAAACACTAAGGCATCTGAATTTCATTATCTCCTTTTCTAAATTTTGCAGGCTCATGAGATCTGCTACTCCGTGCTGTGTCTCTTCTCTTATGTGGCTGCCATTCGTGGAAAAGAGGCAGAAACCAAAAGCAAACCACCTCGACCAGTTTCCAGTTGATCACAATATTGGGAAATACCTACCCTTTGGCACGTTAACATGCAGTACTCCCATTTTTACTGCAGTTACTGGAGCTCACTTTACTGTATTCTATGAGAACTTGATTATTTATGTATGACCCTGCAAGTCTTTCCCCATAGAAAAACCTAAGACTGCTCAGTCTCTTTCTGAATCCATCCTTAATGGAGTTTTGATATGAGCTGTTATGCAGACAGTTCTGAGCATCAGCATCGAGCTGTGAGTGACCTACTCTGGCCATTCCTTTGGAATTCCATTTTTCTTAAGATGACTAACAGCTTGATTTGTGTTGGTTTTTTTTTGTTTCTAGTGGTACTTGTTACAGATGAATCACTTTACAACTGCAGGCTTCTGCTTTCATATTCTCTGGTATGTGCACAGTGGAAGCAGTCTGGTCCTGCATGTTGTTTAAATGTTGTGTTTTTATTGTTTTCCTTCTGTGTTGTTCATTTTTACCCACGAACGTGGAGTTCTTGTCACATAGTTTTTCAGACCCTTTTGGTAGAGGTGAACAATTTAGCTACCATAGTCTTAAGATGTTATGTGACAACTGAAGTTTGGCTATTAAATTGGTCCATCTGTGGAGAAGACTGCTTCTCAAGCGGGAAAAGAAGTGGCGAGAGAAACTTTGAAGGCAGTATATTGTGAAAAACCCTGACACCTCATGGTTTGTATGGATTTTCAAATGGGAGTTTAGGTTAACATTTGTAGATATCCCAGCAGTAGAATTAACAGATGCATATAAGTACTACATAAAGCAGTTAATCACAGGGATTAGAAAATTAATAAGGAAATTTAAAACTTGGAAACAGTATTGGCAGACGCACCCAGCAGACTCATGTCTTTTTGGGCTTGTAACTATACAGAAGATATTTCTATAGCAATCCGGAGAACAGTTTCAGAAGCCCAAAGGATTATGCTGTCTCCACATTTTTTAAGCCATTGCTTTTTTTTTAATCTGTACCTGTATATCAAGGAATCTTGCAAATATGGTGTTAATGGATAATGAAACTCACACAGTTAAAACTATCCATCACATTCCTTATTTTTAAGTAGGCCGATTATGAATGTTTTTTGCATCCTGTTTTTGTTCTTGAACTGTACTGCTCTTGTCCAGAAAGCTCTTAGGATGCCGGAAGGAGAGACTGTCTAGAAAAAATAATGTTACATGTAAAATACCTGGAAAAAATGCTCTGATGCAAACTGATGTATTGTATGTTTTGACATAGAATTCTGAGTAAATGCACCCATAAATAACCCTGTTTTGGCTTGGTCAGGGTATCTACCATTTTGAATGGAATACACTAGTAATGGGTGAGGAAATGATGTAAATATTATAGTACCACATCTATTTATAGAAACTGTACAGCTGTCTGAATGTGAAAATAAAATGTCATTCAACCAGCAACTGGTTTTCATCCTCCTGTGCTTTTCTATTGATGCAACTTATTCTGAAATTAATATAACTATATACTAAATACATCATACACATCTGAAATAATGAAAAAGAGAAGACTATAAATGGAAAACCTACATTTCTTTCCACATAAGCAGTTGAAAGTAGTTTGTTGGTTTTTTTTTTTACTTCTATCATAACATCCATGTAATTTGCCTTTAAAAAAAAAAGTCTGAAAAACATGAATAAGGAAAACAGATGCATCTGAAATATTGAATTATTTTTTTTGTACATATGCAAATAGAAGCAACATGTAAAGGATTTTTCATCCTTTCCTAATATAAAAGAAAAACTGAAATTGGCAAACCCTGCTTCTGGGACTGTAAATTTTCTTACAGCAGTATCTGAACTTTTAGCAATTACAGTATTCTTGATACTACTATATTACAAGTATAGTTAAGACTGACATCACTTTGGTCTACAATAGATGTTCCATTTACTGGAATACTGGGTCCCACTTAAGTAGACAATTTTAATTTTTAAACTTTTAAATTTTAAATTTTTTTTTAGCAAGTCCATTAACATATTCAGACCGTTAACTTAAAATTATAAGGGGAAGACCAGAGTTTAAAATAATTAAATGCATATGCACAGTATCATGTAATATATACAGCTCTTTTTTTTTTTTCCCTGTAGAAGCTGTATTTTTGCAAGTGTATATTTCTGTGACTTAGAATCATAAAATTACATTAACTGCTGTATGCTCTAGACTGCTGAGAAACTTCAGTCTGGAATAAGACTTTAAAGGGTCCAATAATAAAAATGGACCTCTGTCCCCTTTGACAGAATTTTTTTTTAAACAACAGGTGTGGCTGAATAGTTATAGCGCTTGCTGTTCAGTGGCAAGGAAGAATCCATAACAACCTCAGCAAGTAGACTGACACTGGGCTTCTGTTCTTTAGGTGAGAGCAACTGACTTGGCTTAAAAATTGAAGACATTTTTGAAATATACAAAATCTTTCTTGTACTTGATGAAGGTGACTTGGCAGGTGTTCTCCTAACTGTGGGAATGTAGCATATTCATCTCAGACAAAGGCATGCTGTGTAGCGTTTCCACTACACAATGCTGTTCTCTGGATACCAAATGCAGGTCAGACTTAAAATTGGTATGAATGCATAAGTCATTTGGAATGCAGTTTTCCATCCTTTCCACCTTCACTTCGTCACTCCTAAGCACTGAGAGGTACATAAACTTTACTTGGGAGAAAAATAATTACAGTGATTTGCATGTGTTTTGTCATGTCCTACTTATTTTGATCTTTAGCTAAGAATTCCTTTGTGGGAGTGATAACTTAGAAGCTTCTAAACCTTCCAGAACTGAATGGAAGACTAACTGAGAATAATTGGTAATTATAAATAGTGCTAGAAAATTTTTAGAACAAAATGAATAATGCTTCCGGTTTTACCACTAGGAGGAGCCTGTGTCTTAATTTTTAAGTATTTCAAGATGACAACCCTTTAACACTTGTGATATTTCCAAGGCACTTATACAAATGTGACAAAGATTCATGAACTTGCCTTAAAACTTAAGGTATTTGCTTATCCTGAACAAGATTCTTTTTTCTCCTACAATTCCTTGTTTGTGGAAGTTAGTTTTCAAAATGACCATTAAGTGTTCTCTGCAAACACTGGGGTTTGGGACTAGTCTTCCTGGCAGTTTTCAAAGTGGAACTAAGGTTACTAATTTGTCTTCTGGATCGCAGATCTTCACTGTGATGTTCCAAAAAAATGCCCTTGTTTTGTTTGTGAATGCAGTGTCAGTTTCTAATATGAGTGCATCCACACTTTAAAGGTTAAAGGTTTTAACATCAGTGAGTGTCATGACAACAGTACTTATTAAGTGATAATTGTTAAAGATCTCTCTGGAAAAAACTTTGAAGATGTCTGTTGAAGAAAAGAGTTCATTGCTTTAAGAAAACCATTGTAAAGATTTCCTACACCCTGATTCCTAGCTTCAGATAATCTCTACCCTCCTACTTTGATACTTTCAGAATAGCAGAGTGTGTATAATAAAATGTTCATCTGAGTAGTCAAAAGCTAAATTGCTAGTAAATGTACATTATGAAGAATTTTGATTCCAACTAAAGTTCTATCTTAGTGATCAAAGTGGATGGAAAAATGTGGGTATGATTCTAAGCCTTCTTAGGAGCCTTTATGTTGCAAAGATATTGAAGATATTTCTAGATCATGCTGCTTACGCCAGAGGGAGGGCTTTTGGTTCCCACTGGGTGTATTTTTAATACGGAAACAGTTGCTTAGAATGGGAACAAAGCAGTTGCATGCCCCTGTGTCAAGCACAGGCTCCTGTTACCACTGAATTCAGAACTAGACAGAAAATAGAAGCTAAGCTTCTCACAAAGAGCAATATTTACATCCCAGTTCCCCTTCATTGCCAAATGGATGAAAGTCAGAAGATGTTGCCTCTGAGTTGAGATCTTCCTTCTGTGAGACAAATGGCTTCTGCTCAACTCTGACTCCAGTGGTGTTTAGGAACTCCATGTTACTGCTCTTAGACAAGCCAGGTTTTGGTGAAAGGCATCATCTCCTAGCTCCTAAAGAAGTGGGAATTAGGACCAAGAAGCAGCAGCTTTGTGCAAAGGATCTTGCCACACAAAAGGCATTGCCGGAGAGGCTCTTGCTCTTCCAGAAGTCGCAATTTAGCCAGAGGTGTCTGCTTCTCACAAGGGCAAGACGCTTCCAAACAAACAGCTGGGTGATATTACTTTGCTTGTGCTCACAGCCATGGCTTCATGTACAGCCCTACCCTGTAACACTCTTGTAAGATGTTCAGTGTGAGCAACAGCTTTGAGTTCCTACAGCCATTCCCAGTGTGGCTATTTCACTAAAATAGTAGAAATGTGATGATGCTTTAAATAATAGTGGTTATGAGACCCGTCTTTCCAGCACTGTATCAGAAGGCTTAAAAGCTTGATGGTGACAAATGAGGTTTGAGTGCAGCCGAGTACAAACCAGACTTAGAGAGGACCTCTTTCAGGCAGATTCTGTGCTCAGATATGATAAAACATAGCTCAACACTTACACCAAAGTTAGTAAAATCCTAAGTTAATTTTCTGTTTACATATGCTTAGTATAATTTAAGTTGTAAGTTAATTTTCTGTTTACACGTGTACAATTTTTTGAAACTTCTGCAGCATAGTAGTTCTAGCATTGACTAATTTTGTTTTAAAGCATCAGTCCAACAAAGAATCATATACAACAGCCAAGGGCAAACAGTCCTGCTTCTATTTGCAACAGTTACTATAGTGATAAACGTGGTTTAGGAACCTACATAGAAATAGAAATCCCCTTCTCCCAAAATAGCTTTACATAAAAAGGAACAAATGGTGGCAGGAAAAACACCAGTAAAACTCTAAACAGTTGCTTCCTTCAAGTACACGAAAACTCTAGTTCTGTATTTCCACTCCTCCCACTCTTTTTTGCCTTTTCAGTTTCTGTTATTAACTCCAGTAAGCGCCAGTCTATGCACACTGCTCTGAGTATCAAAGTGCTCTCTTCTTCCCTTTTTACCCCTCTCCCTGCTTGGATTCCTCACTGTTTCCTCACTCTTCGCCTACACTCTCTTCAGCCAGTCAGGCTTAGTTCTGCACCTGAATTTCTCATCAGATATCTCCATCTGTTTCCCTTAGTGTTCTTTCATACATTCTTCTCGCCTCTCTGACCATCATCATCTTACAGCCTCTTTGCCCAAACAGTTCAGACCTATGTTCTTCCCTGGTGTCCTGCTCAGCCAGTCTCTGCCCCTTTCCAGATTCCCATCATAGTCATCTTCCTCTCTCCTGTTCTTAGCAAGCTCTCTGTCATCTTCTTTCATCCCTCAGCCTCATTCCACTCTAACATCCTTTGCATTTAAATAAAATTATTTTTGGTGGAGTGCTGAAGAGTGCTATAGAGGGAACAGAAAGGATTTCCAGTCTTAGTACAGCTCTTCTCTACAATCCTTATTAGAAATGGCTCAACCAGTTAATCTGATATTAAAAATAAATAAATTTTTCTAAAACAGACTTGTTTTAGGACTAACAAATTGTCCAAATTGTTAAAAGTTTTTCAGTGCTGTAGGAAATAAAAAAGCATTACGAGGAAATCTCATGCTTCGTAAATACGTAGTACTGTTAGCCCCCCTTGTATCAGTGAGGAAGAACAAGTCCCATTTCCAGGTAGAAATTTTTGAGGACTTTCCTATGATCAAAATCTACTATACTTAGGGGTTTTTAAGGCAACATATACATGAACTGACCTACAAAGCAGTAGAAAAGCTTGGAATTTTTGGCCATTTTTTTTCTGGGTTTGTTATATGAAAACCAGCAGTAAGCAACAAAACTGTACTTGAGAGTTATATTAACAATTAGACTTTTTGTGATCATGCTTCCCTGGAATAGATCTGGACTGCTGGGGCAATTATTTGCATTATGACAGATAACAAGCAAATGCAACCTTACTGAAGATTAAATTGCATTCATCCACGATCTGGGTCCATATATTCGGGTCCCACAATTTATGCTTCCAAGCAAAACAATGAGAACTATGTATGATATTCTTTGTTTGTTAAAAAAACATAATGAATATAAAATCAAGTTCAGATGATTATCCGTGAAGAAGAAAAAGGGGGCACACTTACCACTTATTTTTTCCACCTTATACCAATTTCCATGTATTTCCTTATCCACTAATATTTTATATATATTGGATTAGTTCCTTTTTTTGGATTTTTGGATTATTTATCTTCTGTAAAGCTATCCTAACACAGAATTATGACTGGAATGTGTTCATACTATGACAGTTATCTATGTTTTTAGGGCTGCTTATTGTCAACATTTCTGTCTGGCACAGAAAGCTGACGCTAGACTATTTTTTCCATATCAGGACCTAATAAATGAAGCTGTTCTTATCTATTTCTTTTAAACTTTCACCAGTTCAACCTGTTTTAAGATGTGTTGCTTATGCAGACTGCTGTGGGGACTCTGCCCAAAGACAAGTAAAGGATATCTCACTGACAGCTTTTGTTTCCCTAAAATAGAGTCCTGTGGCTGGGAAGCACTTGAAAGGTATCAGTGGGGCTATTTTTAATCTCAGCAGACTGTTTGTATAAAATTCATTTGTAAGGAGACAGGAATGGCTTGTAGTTCTAAACCTGCTCCAAGACAATATGTTAGTGACAAACCTCTCTCCTAAACACAGAAAAGGATTTTATTTCAAAGAAATTCTGTAATAAAAGCAACATAAATGACTTTTCTGATTTCCAGAATGTGATCAAGTAGTATTTGCTTGTGTTTCTATTCATTCTACTCAATTGTATATTTCCCTTGGAATAGCTAGCACAATAATCCTTTCTTAGAAGGAATGAAATCTGCAGGTGAGGTGTGCTGAAGCTATCTTAAATATCTGTCTGGCCCTGCATTGAAAAGCTTTGTTACAGTAATATACAGGAACCTCTTGATCTCTCACTGCAATTTTCAACAAGTAGAATTTAATTTTTTATATGTAATTTTATGTAATAACTTTAAACAAGTAGAATTTTTATATATAATTTTATATAATAAACTTAGACAAATCTGAAAAAGTCAATAAAGATAACCATTCTCTCTTGTAGGAGGAACAGAAAGATAAGCTCATGACAGGTAAGGCGCTTTATAGCATTTTAAACATTGTGTTGAATCAATTTGAGCTCAATCCATTTAATTTGCATTTCACCCCACTGTATCAGTTAAGTATTGTAACTTCAGCAGCAAAGCAAGGGCACAGATCATCAGCTTGTGCTAAAATCAGGTCATGCAATGACTGAAGTGATCACCTATACTGAAACAATCCATCAAGGACAGCATTTAGAGTTTACAAGCCACTAAGGAAAGGAAGATTTTTCTAAACATGTTACTGAATGCAAGTAGTTTTCTTTGTGTTACTTTGATTTCTGCCTAACATTCGAATGATCTTCCAAGCAACAATTTATTAGCAAACATGTGAATGTGCAAAAATTTAGGACTTTTTCATTTACGGTATTTGTATTGGCATAACCATGCTAGTGCAGATTCAGTTACAACAATGAGTATTGATTGGTGTAGTTAATCCTAACTCGAATATCTAAATAAAATGCATCAGTACCCAATCTGCAACAACATACTCACATTGATGGAAAGATAACTTATTACACAGGTTACCCTTCCTTGATCACACAAGGATCCATCTGCATTGAGGATATTATAAAAATGCATTTAGTAGTTGGCACCCTTTCTAGAAGAATAGCTCTAGTTGTATAACATATACCTGGCCTTACAGTGGCTTGGGGATGAAATGCTACATGCATTTTTATTAACCAGTTAGAAATCTAATGCTCAGGAAAGAAACAATGAACATGTTTATTCTGCAGCTGTTACCATGGAGATGCATGGTAGTTTTAAACCCGTACCCATGTATTTACGATAGCAGAATACAAAATAGGCTGCAATATGAGAAGTTCCACCAAATGCAGTCACTGTCATGACTTCAGTGTGGACATACGTTATTCCCTTCTTTAGCTCCAACTGATCCACTTCTTATTTGTTAACAGGAAGAATTAATTATCTCCGTGGGGGACCATCAGTTAATTCACACACAGCCTTTGACAGCTTCTGTTTGAAGGCCGCCGAGTTAAAAATGGAGAAGGAACAGGATGAAACCCAGCACGCTTTACCTTAATCCTCTATGCTCACACCACCATTTGAAGTGATTTTCCTTCAGGCTTGTCAGACCTGGACAATCCCGCCTCAGACCAGGAGCGGACGAGGGGGTGGAAGAGCTCCCGGCCCTGAGGGGAGGCAGCGCCGCTGCGCGAGCCGGCCGTTTGGAACGCCCCAACGGCCGCCGGGCCGGCGCGCGGCCGCCGCCTTCCCCTCAGGCGGCAAGCGCCGCGCCAGAGCGCCGCCATGGCGGAGGGCGGGCTGCGCCCTCACCTCAGGGCCCGGCCCCGGCGGTAACGGGCTCCGGGGGCTCCCACGTTACACACCTCCAACGTGTGCGTCCCTAGACCCCGACGGGGCAAAACCGGGCAGCCCTGGGAGTTAGGGAGGCTGCCACACAGGGTGGGGGGTGCTGTGCGAGGTATCCTAATCAGCTCCCACCTGTGGTCCTGGAGGGGGGTGGTATTTTAAATCCTCCTCAAATCCTGCTACAGCCACTACCCAAAATTCAGGTGTTGGCATTGAAGGCAACACTGCCCGCCCTCTGCCCACGCCTGCCCCAGTCTTGTCAGTGCTCTAAAGCTCAGTTTGTGAGCATCCTGAAGAGAAGCTTAATTTTATGGCTTTTAAATAAGAGTTGAGTAGTGCTTTAGAGTCGGATTAGTAAATGAGAAAATAGTTGATACAGGCTTGAAGGAGCCAATCTTTAATCTTTGAAACGTTTAGTCAGTTTTAGAATTATGCTTGATGGTTTTCTTTATGTTATGCTTTGGCTTTTGAATTTTTTTCCACTTGGGTTTCATACTCTTTTTTTTTCTTTTATTGTTATTTTATGAAGTATTGGTCAACCATTAACTTATTTTGCTATTATTTTTTGCCCGTAGAATAACAGTGAGGATTTGAGCACTAAAAGGAAATGACTACTTGACTACTTCTGTGCTGTGTGATACTCTTCTTTCTAACAGTACTTAACAACTACTAGGTAAGAATATTTGCCATGATATTTAGAGATAAGTCCATCTGATTTGTGCGTCAGAGGAGATCCCACCCAGGAAAAGTTAGTTAGAACTGTCTTTTGTCAAGTAGTCTTTCAGGTGTGATGGGGGAAACTGTGACATACTTTGTTGGTCCTAGCTAGCTAGGTTTGGGAGAAACTGTTCAGTTTATGTATTTTTAATCAGATTGGGATGAAAGTTATTTATTTATTTGTTAACAACATGGAATTAATGGGCAATTAGTGAACTATACATTCAGGATCAAAATCAGCCATGGAACAGATAGATAAATGACAATACTGTATGCTTGCAAAACATCAATAAATGGCTACAATTTTCTAAAGACCCTTCTAGAACTAATAACAGAAAGTTCAGATTTTGCAGGTGTACCTTTCCTCTTTTCCTCATCTCAGTGTGTAAGGAGTGGTTAGTATTTTGAATTTGCAGAATTCACATTTTTAGGAATAATTTTTAGAAACCTAACTAGAGTGTGCTGCTTTTTTGTAACTGTTCAGGTTTGGATTTGGTTCACTCCTTGTCATTGAAAGTTTTGGAACTTAAAACTAATTTGTGCTTTTCATGTAGAAGCACAGCATTTTGTTAGAAGGCCCTATAGAATTAGATTCTAACTCTTTTGTGCTACCCTGCATGAAATACTTCCAGAAGTAGTATCTCAGCCAGTTTTTCTGAGGAGGCATTTCTTTATCATTAGTTTGAGGACTTCAAAACAGTAGAGAGCAAATTTGTGAGCACTAGACATTTATGTTTTATATATGTGGTAGAATTTCGTACCTGAAGACCATTTGAACAATGAAATTTCATGAAAAAATAATTGACTATCATCTAGTGCAAGCATCGGTTTGCAGTACACTGCTTTTCACAGTTGAGAGGTGAAATAAGTGTCCATTTGTGGAAGCACTGCTCTTCCCAGAAACATTGTACTCATGTTGAACAGCTAAGAATTGAGCAGAAAAAGCCATTTTCTTAGGGACTTTTGTACTCTTTCAGTATTGTACCCTATTACAGCATGAAAGTCTACTCTCTTCATCAAACACCTTTCTAATAATACAATGTATTTGGTATAGCACCTAACTCTCCTTAGGGTAAACTGTCCTTTGTTATCTAAGCTCTTGCAATTCAGTCTCTCATTTTCAGCAGACATTGTCCCACAGATGCTGTGGTGATCCTCTCAGTCCACTGTGTTCTGATTATAAGTTCTGTATAATATAGAACATCTCTGACTTTTATGTGTGGTATGTGCCTTATTTTTTAAATAATAGTGTTGCTCAGAAAATGAAAGTATAAAACAATGTAAACATGTTTGCATATTTTCCATCAGTTTTTATTTATTTGTTGAATAATAACAACAACGTGCAACAGACAAATGTTAACCTTGGATAAGCTGACTTTGGTTTTAGAGGAGTACTCTTCTTTGTTCTGATACCATTATAAAAAAATCAAAATACACATCTCATTATCAACAGTGGTTTTATTATGAAGATGTATTTGCTTGTTTAGTACAATTAACATGCTGTGTCCCACACTTTCCCATCTCAACCAGCATGTTGGAGGCAGGGGAGTAGTATTACTTAAGTTCCTTTGTGTTGATTCTTCCAAAAGACAATGCTTTCTGGATTAATTTCATCTTCCTTCCTTCTCTTGTACTGTGATAGTGAAAAAGTACTTTTAAGTACCAGCCAGAAGCTACTACTACTGCAGGTCCAAAAAAACCTCACCCCAAATACTATTCAAACTAGTAGGTGAGAAGCCAGAAACGCTATTGTGTCACTTGATTAGACAAAATCATCTGCAAAAATACATACATACCATTCATAGACTTTCAAAAGCCTTCAGTAATATGTGATGACACTAAGTTTATTGCATTCATCACAAGTTTTTGTTCTGAAACTTTTTTATTTACGTGCAAATAATCTTCCTCATTACATCTTTCACTGTTTCATCTGATGTACAAAATTACCTCAGTAGGTTAGTATGATGTCTATGATTGGTTGCAGAAACATCTAACAACTGGAATACTATGTTGGTGCCTTTTTAAAAGCTAGAAAACCAGTAGTGAGTAATTATGAAAGAAACTATTTTCTATATAAAGTAGCACAGTAGCTTTAGCCAGAGATTCCCAAATGGTGTGTTGTGGACGTGGTTCTGCAAAGATCTGCTCAAGAGCACAGAATTGGGTATTTCAAGCACTGACAGTAAAAGCAGTAGGAATGAAAATTACTTTATATTGTGCAGAGATCAGTATAATGAAAGGTGACTAAATATTACAAATAATTTGTTAATGTCTCATTATTGTGAGCTACTTTTTTCTTATGAAGAATGTCAGAATTCTGAGAAGAGAAATTGGAGAGAACTGTAGAAGCAGGGAATTTATGGTCATTTTGGACATTGAGAATGGACTGGGTTTGCACATAATTGTAATATTTGGGTTTTTTCAGACATATCTTATTTATGTAATGGGAAGAAAGTTTTATCTTGATTTCCCTGAATTTCTTCACATAGAGATGGGGGCAGTGTAACTAAAATTAATGGAAAGAGGAAATACTGTCTGAAAACATGCTGAGTAAGTAGGACACTACAAGACACCACCACCTCCTAGTACACATCTGTGAAATGACTTTTAAGATGAGCAGGACTCTTAAATGTAACTGAAATTATCCTTCATCAATTTCTTCAGTTTTCTTCTTTTCAAGTTCCATTCCAATGCTGAGACAGAGAATGGGGAGAAGGATTTATTGTCAATTGTTTATTATAGCTATTTCACTTCTTTAAAGTCTAAAATGTACATTACACTTCTAGACACATTGTAATTTTAACTCTGCTTGCTTGGTTAAAGTAGTGCACACAGATTATTGATACTAGTTAGGTCTATATTAATAAATAACAGTTTCCTAGAGGGAGTGCTTATAGTGAGTTAAGAAAAAAAGTCAACAAAGTATTCTGTTCTTAGAGATTTTTACATTAGCATAGCATATTAAAGGTTGAGACCCATGAAATCCTGAGTTTAAAATAAACCAAATAAACTGCCTTGCAGGAATGTGATCTTAGTGTGATTACTGAAAAAAAACCAAACAGAAATCAAAACAAGTACACCCCTCTGCCAACATTATAAAAATTCCATAAAGTCTCAAACATGAATATGTAATGACTGTTTAATCTTATATCTAACCAAACAGCTATTGTTCCTCTGTCCAGCTGAATTACTTTGATTCCTACCTTGACTTGCAGATGAATTGACATTCAGAGTTTTACTGAGGTGCTGGAGAATGAAAAAAAACCACAAAACAGTCATTAAAGGATGCTAATTTTAAATTGAGACTTGGTGCTGAAGGTGAAATATAGAAGCTTTATGGTGGTTGCTTTTATCTGGTGATTCCAAGGAGATTTAATATTTCTAAGGAAAGCTTCAGAATATGATAGTGTTAAGCTTTGAGCCATGTCTACACTGTACAGTATAGCACTGAACAGAGATACTTGAGCTAGCCATTGAACTGAAAGTAGCATGTTATAATAAGCTGCTGCATAGCTTAGCTGTGCATTTCAGAGTTCTTAGTCCGAGTTCATTATCGTCCTAATGCAGCTGAGTTGCTTGCTGCCAAGGCATCGATGAGGATAGCGATGCCCAGCGCTGCAAGGTGTACTGTGTACACATTCCTGACTTAGCACTGAGTAAAATACTGAATTCTGTGCTGTGTAGGAATACCTTCAGGCTTGCTGTGCTGAAGATGGATCTCCATCAATGGCTGTTATGCCCACCACTTTCACAGGTTTTTCTGGCTTTGATGAGCATTTAAAGTGCTGCTATATAGGTTCATATTTACAAATAGATACATTAGTAGCAGCTTTACCAAAAATATTTAGTCAATATTTCTTATTGTGTTATAAACACGTGAGATTTTTTCCTGGCCCTTTTGACAAACAAAATAAATTATCAGTGCTTGAAAAATGTTTGTGATGTAGCATGTACTAACTTTTATGGCTAATGACTTAATTTAAAACTTTCAATTACAGACTATGGCACAAAGGATAATAATATTATCCACTATGCACTATTTGTAAATAGACCTCCATTCCAGTGCTAAGTATCTTCTCTAGAAATATTAAGCCAGAAGAGTAATAATTGCCCACTTTCAGACCTGTAATGCCTAGCAAGTAACCTAATTATATCATAACAGTTTAGAATGAAAAACATAGTATTGCTGGTGCGTGTAATTAACAAACTTTTTATATACCACCAAAGAAGTCAGGGTTAGCTAAAGGGGAACAATTTTTTTTATTTTTTTTTTTTTAGCTATCTGTTACTCATTCTTCATTGCAGTATTAGTGTTATCCATAAGATTCATCTGATTACCTCTGACATCCAGTCTGCACTCTATTTCAGCTTCACCACACTCATTAACAGCTTTACAGGTATAACAGCCACCATCAAATGGAGTGGGTTTCCGGATCTCCAAGGTCAACACACCCTGTTTACTGAACATGCGGTATTTGGCATCCCCGGAGAGATCCATTTTGTTTTTGTACCAGAATATCTTTGGCTGAAGAACACAAAAGAAGAATTTTCAAATAGAAGGTAGGAAATGGAAGACTTACAGCTGATCTTACAGCTTTAATTTAGCCTTCAAAGGTTTATGCATTATGAGGGCTATGTATTACACAGCAGTGTTATAATTTTTCAAGGAACCTCTCCTCATTCAGTACAAACTCACGAAACTAATAATTCACATGTTCAGTATTTTCTTTAACTCTCAAATAGCAGGTAGAGAATGTAGATCTGTACCCTACTTTATTGCAATTTTTTTAAAAAAACCTACAAACTGGCTACAAATTCATTCCTTCAGGAGTTATTTAATTGGGCTTATTAAAATGTATTTGAATGCTTCAAGTACCTTAAAGAACGGAAATTAAAATGCACAGTTTGAGAGCAGAAGTGTCATAAAGGTCTGCAGATGTTGGGTGGCCAACTTGTGATGCCAACATTTGGGCTGGGAAAGGATTTTCCAAACCATTTAGCCTATCGTTAGCAACTTCAGAAATTTCAAAATAAAGTTCCTGTTGGCTTCAGCTGAGCAATAAAGTGGTTGGCTCTGTATGAATTTAAGCCATTGTGGTTTTTTTCCTGGTACCTGAAAATCTGCCTTTAATTTTTATAAATGAAATTTTGAAAATGAAAAATCTGATATAAAGCAAACTGCTTTTGTTTATTTCAAGCTCATTAGTACCTACCTATAGTGAAGAAACAGACTTTAAGAAGTAGAAGACCAAGCTCTGCATTCACCTGTTTTACTTTCATAATTAATGTCTTCTGTTTCTTCACCCATTAAAAAAATAGAATTACTGCACTGTTTTATAGAGTGCATTCAGATTTACTGAATCACTTGTGTCTTTGACCTGCATGATATACAATTCAGTGTATCCCAGTTGCCATGCTTAATTTTCTTTAAAGATATCAGCTGTATTTTTTCCTGCCTCAAATTTTTTTGCTTCTTTTTCTATAGTCTCTTTATCTTTCTGGGTAGATGTCTTATTTCAACACTGCTACCAGGGCATGAATATTGGCTGTGCTTGAAGTGGTAACTTTTTCATGTCATACAGATCATATCTGAGGTATGCTTGATAATCTATAGTTATTCAGAATTGGAAAGCTTTATCAACATAAGCTATTCTCCATGGAAAAAGACCTGTTGCAGAGTTCTGCAGTAGGTACAGAAACTTTTCGTTAAGGTTAATTTGGGCAATGCAAGTACAGAAATGTATCTGGAAAAGCTGCTTTAAGAGTATTAGGTGTACTGAAGGATGAGGACTATTTTATCCTTCAGGCTAATGTGGAAGGAAGAGCTAGCATGCTCACATTCAAAAGCCTGTAACTGCTGTATTTCACAGCTGTAAAATACAAAGTTTTTTCCTAGAATCTTCTTAAAACCATGGAAACTGAATGAAGTAGATACAGATGCACAAAAAAGTCAGCTAACCAAAAGGGAATATCATTACTAACACTGTCATTTCGTGATGAATCTAAGCTGAGGCAGCTACTCGAGGATGGATTTTGCCTACAGTTGCCAGTATTTCTTCTACAGTGTTATTTTGTAGCTATTTACTTGGATATGCTTGCTTTTTACATTTGAGTTTTGTCTGGAGCTCCTTCTTCATCCAATGAACTGCAGCAAATGATTGCATTAAGACTATCTTTTTTTTTTTGAGTTAATTTGAACTTTGAGCAATTATCTTACATGTTTTGCTGTGTAGCTATCAGATCCTTCTGCAGGCATGAAGAAGGGAGAGGAGCTGGAAATAAATAGCCAGAAGGGGAAAAGGCTATCACATTTTTTGTGATTGTACTAATTTAAATTTATGACAAGATTATGTCATAACATGGTAAATTCCTTAGCTGCAGACAAAAAGCCTATTTCCCTTTATTGAGAAACCTAAATTTAGCTCCTAGCTGATACAGGTTTTTATTGCTTGTTCCTGATTAACAAAAAATGTACATATTTTTGTACTCTTCAAAGACACTTCGACAAATACATTTAGACTGAGAAAATATTCCTGTGAGTTTAAAAAAAAAAAAAAAAGCCCCAAAACTTCACACATGACAGCAGGTCTTATTCTAGTTAGTTTTGCAAAATAACTCAGATTCTCAAAGTTATGTGGATGTATTGACATAACAGAACTGGTGTTCCTACGTATCATTTAGGTTAACGGAACAGCGTATTACATTAGCTGCTGTTTTTTTGAAAGACTGAAGGGAACAAAATATACATTGGGAGAAGATACTTTGTCAGTGGGTAGATTTTATGTACACATGGTACAATTTCAATGGTGTGATGTTACCATAAGCAATGACTGTCTTCTGTCTCTTTGACTGTATGACTCCACTGGTTCTGTGTACAACCACACAAAACACTGGCACTGTGCATTCTGGTTAAGCATCAGTTATGAGTGAGGTGGGAGATAATTGGGTGACCTTTACTTTTTCTTAATATACTCATGTTATGCTCCAGTCACACTGAACTGGCACAAATTCTAAGGCAGCATCTTGACTTGTTGCAACAGTATCAATGACAGCTGATGTAATCTGTACCTTGGGGATTCCTCTTACAGCACAGCTGAGTGTGGTGTTGTATCCTGCAATCACAGAACGGTTTACTAAAGGGTGAGTGAATTTAGGAGGTTCGGAGAAGTCATGTTCTTTGTAACTAGGTGGCTTATAAGTAGTGCCTGCAATTCAAAGAAACAAAATAGTAAGAACTGTGTTCTCAATTGTTGACTTGTGTACAATGTATTTGTTATTTAATTTGCCTGTATGATTTAGAGAAGCTTCAAAGCTATGGCATTTATGTTATAACAAATCTTTAAATTCACTTTACTCTAAAACACATCTCATGTTTAATGCTTTAGTTAAAGGTCCTGGCAATCATGGGTTTTCAGCTTCTGTTAAAAATATGAAAACCATATGTCTGCGGGGGAAGTCTTCACCACAGACATCTTAAACTTTTAACCCCAGAATATAAATATAACCCCCAGTTGTATTATTTTCTTAATATAGTTTAGAAAGACTGTGTGATTAAGTATTTTTGAACAGATGTTTGTGTTAGTACAGGAGATCTCCCTAGATAAGGGCTCTTGATGCTAGAATACTTTATAAGTGCTAGTTACTAAGTAATGAAAATATCTCTAGTGGTGCATCTAGTAATACTGTATTTTCCATTTACCAGTGTATTACTTCTGGTACTTAGCAGCTTTTGTGATCTTTGTTTTGAAGAATATGTTACCTGTTTTTTGGATATAGGCAGGATTTTTGGTGGTTGCAGCAGTTTCACTCAATCCACACAAATTTTCACTGAAGATTCGAAAAAAATACTCATTTCCCATAATCAGGTCTGACACTACACAGTTTGTGCGACGATAGTGATCAAAAACAGTATACCATTCCTGTAACAAGACTATACTGTTTAGAAAGATGCTATGAGAGGTCAGACATGGTGCTAGTTTTGGTATGGAGAGATCCTTCTTGCTACAAGGAAAAGACAGGTAGACAGGTATTTAACACTAGACTGCGAAATTAATATTATGTTGCTTCCTGGGAAGATCAGCTGATATATTTTCTTACTTTCATTTTCTGCCTGGTGTGATAGATGTATGAATACTTGCATTTTGAAGGGAAAAAAAACCTCTTCACATTTTAGCCCTACTCATATCTGGGGAACTTGATACAGGATGTGTCCTTGGAACATGACTACTTTATGGGGACTTCCATGAGAAAGATGTTTTCCAGTTTGACTGGCATACATACCTCTCCCAGTATATATTCTAGTATGCCCAGCATCTGAGTTCAAGTCTAACTCTTCCTCCCTCCCCTTCGTTTTTTCCCTGCATTTATGAAAAATATAATTTCAAATAAAAAATATAATTCCACTTTCTAAGTAGAGCTATCTGTTGAGTCACCACCAGAGATGGGACAGGCTAGGTCTCTCTTTTTATATTTTCTACTGGGCATTTTATATAGTTCTATACTTAGCCTTTTGGTTCTTCTTAGATTCTGTTCTTCAGTGTTTAACTGCCTCCAGTATGCCATAGGACACCTTGGACACAGAACTGAGAGTCACAAATTCAGCTCTTTTCCTCAAGTCTCTGTGTTCCCAGAGCAGGTAGTAGTTTAAACTCCATACAAAGTCACTAACTCAGTGCAATTTCTTACCATTGTCTTTTTGTCAGCTTTCTGGACTGTGTAGCCCAAGATTTGTGCATTGCCATCATCTTGTGGAGGTGTCCACTCCAGGGCTGCATTAAATCCCCAAACATCTACAAGCTTTATATTCTGAGGAGGACCAGGCTTGTCTGCAGAGGAGACATGAAAAAAACGCGTAGCTTTTGGTTTCAAGATCCAAGAGCTTTGTCATTTCTTCCCATGCAGGGAAAAAATAGAACTTGACAGCAATCTAGAATTGTTCCATAGCAATACACTTCAGTTATGTGAAGTTGAAACTGTAAACAAGAAAGTTGGGAAATTTTCAAATACCCTCTTAATACTCTTCTGAGAGGCCTGAAACCTACTGAGAAATAGACAACACAATAGAATTAGTAACATAGGAACCAGACAAACCCTTAAAATGGAATAAGAAGTTTCTGTTGTTTGGATAGGTGTGATTAGCTCTTTTAGTACAGTTTTATTACTTGCTTTGTTACCCCAGTGCAATTTCTCAGCCATTTAGATACACTGAGAGTAATATAAACAACAAGGCAACTGGGTATATATTCCTCTCAGCTAAGGAAGGCTGGCTATTTGGGAATACACCTGACTTTTTCCTGTTGACTCAGTGCTTGTTAGCTTGCCCACTAGTGACGTTTCTCTGTAATAACTAGAAAAAGAACAAACTCTCGAAGAGGTACAGAAGTCTATGTCCATTTTAAGATACCTGGAAATATATAGAATAATATATATTATAAAATTATAATAATTTTTTTCCTTCTTTTAAGGATCATTCGTATTTATACGGATGTTGTTTAGTCAAATGCTGTAACATTTAAATTAGAATTATTAAATAATATTCCTGTCTGTTTTAACTTGAAGATGCTAATTCCCCTTTTTGATATGTTAGGTTGTTGTTCACAGTTACAGGGCCTGTTGGGGAGGCAATCATTAGGCCTGGGTAGATGGTCTTGTGATTAAATGAAGGATAGTTTGAGATCATTCTAGATAGCTGAATGGAAGCTGCCTTCCTTTTTTGTAGCTGAGCTGGAAAAATGAAGAAAATAGTAGGAAACTGACAGATGTAGGTTTGAGATGAGCAAAGCACAAAGGAATGTAATTATAGATTGCTTGTAATTTAATTCCTTAAAGAAGGATATGCAAAGCAGTAATAAACCAGCATTTAACTATTATTAGGGGAACTGTGCCTTTCTATGTCAAAGCAGAACGTGCTAATTCTCTTTTCACTGGCATACTTTGGAATCAAAGACTGCTTTATAATTAGCTTTAACCCTTTTTGTCCTCCTTCAAATTGCTAAACACTGGAGCCAGCTAGAGCACTGCATGAAACTCAATAAGGAATATGGAATGCATTGCTCTCATTCCATTTATCATCCTCTTCCTTCCTCTCTTACACTGACATTTCAGAGAAAAAGCTGCCATCTTTTGTGTTTCTCAACAGCTACCTGACCTTCTTTCTTTTTCTTCCCTGTTTCTGAGGTAGTGAATGGTAATGTGTTGTCAAATGAACAACATTGCTTATGAAGGTGTGGAAATGTATTTGTTGTTATCTTGAATCACAACTTAAAAGGAAAAAAATCTAGATATATTTCTAGATGTGTATCTTCATTATACAGAAACCAATTAATCTATTCTGATTTGAAGAGAAGAATTATGGATACTACATATGAATACCTGTGTGGGTATGAAAACTGCAACAGTCTCAGTTGGCAAAGCTCTACAAGCCCTGAATAAGTGTATTATCATCTAATAGTAGACAGATGTTGTGATGTTTGGCAATTTGTTAATTATTTTCAAGCGTACCTACTGTTATAACCCTCCACAGTATCTGCCTAGTTTTACAAGTATTTTTCCTGTGTGCTTACCTACAGATATATCTACACAACAGTTGTTTTTATTTTTAAAGGGATGCTTGGGCAATGCTTTGTCAAAAACTGTGGAGATCTTGGTGATGGTGGTTGGTGTAAATCCTATAGGAAGAGATTGATAAATGGAAGAAAAATACAGTCTTAAGTGCAATGAAAGGAAAAAACACCTTTTGGAGAGGCCTCACTGGACAAATTTTTGAAGCCTGTGCCTTATTTCTCCTAGTTACCTACAAGCAATTATCTGGGAACCTCCCTTCAAAACTAAAAGCAATGGGATGGCATGTCATTTGTTAATTTGGTAATCTACTGGAAGAGTTAGACTTCAGGAATGTGTGTGTATATATTTTTTGTTTAAATCATTCTTGTGTATGTGTTTATGTACATAGATACAGATTTGATTTGGGAGGGGGAACAATTTTGGAGTTAAGAACAGAAAAACACTTTAAGCCTTAACCTGCTATTAGATTAATGTGATAACAACTCAATGATGTATTAAATAATCCCTTTATAAATTTTTAATAAATTATTACATCTGCCCATGGTGGTATAGATAAAGAAAAAGAGTGTACTGAAAGCCTCAATACTTGTAAGGCTTTGTAAAGGACAATCTTAACAAAAGGTAGAGATGGATAAATTTGCTAAATGGATTTTTCTATTCTTGATCTTTGTTGTTTGATGGGATAATGCAATCTGCAGGAATGTCTACTCAAAATTCCTTTGCAGAATTGTAGAATATTCTTTTCTCAGTACTAACTAGTACATCTCTAGCTGGTGAACAGAGGATGGGAAAAGTTAATCCTAGTGATGCATCTGTAGCAAATTATTTTCCTCTGTAGGACACTGTGTCAGAATGGGGATTTATATCCTGGGGAAATATTCTTCTACCCTGAACACCAGCTCATCTGAGGATTTTTGTACGTTACTGGATTTTATAGAATGGGAAGAAGAGATAAAGTGTGAATTATCTTTCAAAAAGAAATTATTATTACATTTTCAAATAATAAATAATGAGAACAATAAATCCAGTTAAAAATAATAAAAATATAGAACTGAGGTTTGCTTTGGTCAACGGAAGGCATAATGGAAAGCATCATTTATTGATTCATGTAGAGGGGGGAAAAAAGTTGAGGGAACTATATTTTTTCAGAGATTGGAGATACTTTCATTATCTAAGACCTTTCTGTAAGTATTTGAAATATACTCTATTCCCATAGTAAAAGTCCATATTTTTTAGATCTCTAGAGTAAACTACAGCAATTATTCTGGCAATAAGGGCAGGTGATGGCAGTAATAGAAGTGTTTTTTCCTGTTTGGAACTGATATGTGACTCATCATAGTGGCAGAGCTTTTGGTTACCTGCATTCTTGCCTTACTCCAAAAAAGATAATGGCTGAAGCTCCAAGCATTACTCTTTCATCAAGTAGACTTTTGCCAAGGGAAATTAGCTGATGAACAGACACCTCAAAAGATCACTGATTAATTTATTATATCTCTGAAAGCTGGGTTGGCTATTCAGCATGCCATTCTACAGCACCTAAAGCATTACTAGTAGTATAGGAAGAGTGCCTGAATCATCCATATTTCTCTCCTGCCAAGAGAATATAAAAACTGGAGAGCAAAAGTGCTGTTGAGAGAACTGAAAAGAGGTAGTTCTGATGAAAGAGTGACAGTATCAAGAACCAGAGTAGATGCCTTGGTTGCAGAAGTATCGGCATATGTTACAAGCCCTTTCTGGGCCAGGAATTAAAGGAAATGTATTTATTCTTTTTCAGTTGAGCAAGCTGCCCAAGAAGTAAAAAGTTTAATGCCTGTCCTCCAACTCTGACTTGTATTAATCTGTGTAATAAGATTAGTTGCTTTTTTTTCATTTTTTTATATGACATAACTCTTTGACAATGGTACGTGTATGTGGTTTTATGCCTTTCTACAGTACCAAACAATGGGTGGAAGATACTTGGTACTGTGCTGTAAGAGCAATGTGCTAGAATCTAGAGTCACTAACCAGTTTTAGAAAGGTATTTTGGTGTGTAGGGTGCACTACTCTCCGTTATCCGAGTCCCTTGGGTTTACTTTGTTTTAGCGGCCATTTACTTATTTTGCTGTTGCAGAGCTGCAGCTGTCCTCTTGCGTGGAAGCAACTTGTGGTATTAAGATGTATTTGCTCCAATTTGTTATGCCTGTCTTGTTTGCTGTTGGCACCACTGCATACCCATTCTGCCGACATTATTTTATAAAACTTTAAGCAGAATACAGTCAGCATTATATCTTCAATTCCAAAGCATAAGGAGTTATGTTTAAATACTCTTTTTGTGTCAAAATACATATTCTGAAAATGTATTGATACTTTGGAGGAAATTTGGGATGAGAGTAAATAAAAATAATTATCAAGAATGTTACATAGAGCTGTAATGAGGAAAAACACAGAAAAACTCTGGCTAAATATTAGTGAAATCTGAGTAGGCAAGATCTCGGAATATATCTCATAAAATCCCAAGAGAAGTTACTGAAACCAGGACACTGGCAGTGCATTTCTTTAAAATGACACTAGACAAGAGACTAGAAGTTGTATAATAGAGAATAAGCCTCCACGAAGCCTCAAGCTAACTAGACACTCTTAATAGAGTAAGGCATTAAACATGAATTTTCCAACTTCACAGGACTGTGTCATGTCATTTCTAATTCTCGCAACAGTAGAGGTATATTAGTGCAATGATTTTTACCTTCAACGTCCTCATCTGTTGAAGAAACGCGGTAAGAGTATATCCATTCTAGGATTTGTATTTCATTCCTTGAGGACAACATGGCTACTCCCAAGAACACCAGAACTATCAAATTCTTTCTATCACTCTCAAAGTGGTAGAAAGAAGAGTGATAAAGAGGATCGAAGATATGGAATGGCATCTTTTTAAAAATAGACAAAGAATCTAAAACTTGAGAAAGTTAAATGAGAGTGTGACTAGAGGCTACAAAATCATCAGTAGCATGGAAAAGGTGAATAAATGATTATTCATGTTTTTTCTGACACAAAACTGTATGGATATCAAATGAGATTATCAGGAGAGAGACGCAAAACAAAACAAACACGTAGTTGTACATGCACTTAAACTGAAATTCCTTACTAAAGGATATTTCAATTCTGAAACTAGACGTGGATTAAAAAACTGACTGGATAAAATCATGCGAGAAAAAAAATCCCTCAAGAGCTATGGGACACACAGATAATCCCTCTCCCCCCAAAAGTCTCTAGGACACAGATCATTTCAAGCTGGGAAAATATACTAGGAAAATAAAGTGACATGCTAGCCCTGCTCTGAGCTTTGTCCTAGTCATCTGCTATCAACCATTGTCACAGAAGGGATTCTGAGGTAGTTGGATCTTTGGATTGCCTCAGTATGGCCACTATTTTGTTTTGTATGATATGCTTAATTGTGATGTTGTTAGGCTCTTACCTATGATCTGCATTGTTATTGTAACTTTATCAGTCATGTTTTCTATCTGAAGAGTGACTTCATATGCTCCTGAGTGATGAAGTTCTGCCCTTCTGATGAAAAGGATTGTGTCCGTGTTGCTGTTCCGAATTCCCACATCTTTGGAGTCTAGAGTTCGACCATCTTTCATCCAAATTATTTTGGGTCTTGGTTTACCCTGAAGAGAAAAAAAGGAATTTTTTAGGCTATAATAGATTTCAATTTTTCTTTTTTTTTTTTTTTTTTTAAGTGATCTGTAAGTGTAGAAAGCCTGATATAATATGCAGAGTTGAGATAGTAAACTCTCTAAATACTTTCCAGTTTCTTTTTCTTGCAGACAAATATTTGGTCCCATCTGTGTGGTTTAGTGGCGCCATGCCCTGATGATGCCGCTTAGCTATAGTTAGAGAAAAGACTGAAATTATATTGAGAACAAATCCAGAAAAAATATACTTGTGCTGATCTGTTACTCTTTCCCAGGCATCTGTGAAGCCAACAGTTGATCTGGCTCACTCTATTATTAAGTAACAGAAGTCTTTAATATCTGAGCAGTTTATCAGCTTCCCCCCCTCCCCCCCTTCTCCTCCCTTTCTTAAAACATTTGATTCTCTATCCCCAGGTATTTTTAAGATCTTTTGAAAAATTACTATAATCTTGAAGTCTTGGGATGTGAAACTTGCTGTACAATTTTTTATGCATTGCAAAAATTCTTTTGGTGACTGTCAACCTAAGCAGTCAGTGTTGCTACACCCATGGAGGATGACGTTGGGGAATCAGTAAGATATCTGTGGTTTACATCACTGTCACTCAGTCAGTTCCAGGAAAACTGGTAGATAATATTTAGTTCTTCAAAAGTGGTTTGAGTACTACTTCCACAGTACAGCTCCAAACCAAGAATCCCAAGAAAACAGAAAAGGGCCTTATCATATTTATTAACTGTATTTATACTCAATCTAGCAGAAAATAACTCAGTGATTTTTTTTAATTTTCTGCCAGATTAATGTGGTAAAACCAGGAGTAACTCAGATGGGTGGGGAGGGAAAGTGAGACCATGCAAGCCAGCAGTCAGATTTGCTTAGGCTGCCACCTCAGGCCTGTAGCTCTGAAATAATAGATACAAGATTATTTTGTTCAGTTCTAGTGTACCTTCACCCTGGTCTCATTTCATAGAACCCTTACAAAAACCTGTTAGAGGAAGACATGGCTTCCCTTCTTCAGCTGGATGGTATAGAAATTCTTGAACAAGTTAAAGGATATGGTGGTTGCATATTTACTTATTTTTTCCTATATCTATGTCTGATCGTTGGTGAACTTGACTTAACAAGAATTGACTCTATTTTACTTTCCACATACGTGTATATTTTAAAATTTTATGAGGATCCTGATTGAAAATTTTGGCTAGGGGAATGCTTTCAAAGTAAAAACAATCTACTTAAAATGGTATAATTATATGGAAATTTAATTTAAATTTCTAATTTATCAAGACAAATACTCGGCTAGATTTTCAGACTGATTACAAGATTCAATAGTTCTTGATGTATTTAGTAATGAGGTGAATTGAGGATCTGGCACTAAATGTCTTGGCAAAAACAGGCATGAGAAACCATAGCTTTATCTTTATCATAAGAAATATCTTGACTATAAATTGGGCTTTGCTACTGCTGATGTTTGAGTGTGGTTGATCAGATATGTTAACTCACAGCACCTCCTTTTCTGAGGTGCTATGAGTGCCAGTGAAAGATTGCAAGTGTTGATTTTCATATACTCTTTTATTTATAGACTGTGAAAAGCATAAACAGATAGAAAGCATGTTCCTAATACATATCTCAGAGGATTGGATTTCTGCAATGTGTAATAGGTAATCTGAGAGAGAGAGAACAGTAAGTGACAGAGCGGCTAAATAGTGCACTAGAGAGAAACTTCAGGGAGTTTACTGCCAGGGAAGAATGAATTTAAATACCTTTGCATGTTTATATTTGCACATATATGATGGGCAAGAAGATTACTCAGCAATACTGTGAATTTTATGCACTTATAGCACATCATATCCCTTCAATCACATGCCTATATAGTTAATTTCAAAACAAGAATATGTTGATTCCTTTCCTTTCAGCAGAATGTCCCACCTGCTTTACACACTCAACAGAAAAAGGGTTAGTAATAACATTGTACTTGGTTTTTTTCTGTACATTTTAATCTAAAGATTTGAATAGATTTGCAAATAGCGTTTAGCCTGGGATACCTTGACAAGGTATTTAATAGAATTTCAGTGTTAAATGACACAGTAGTGACCACAGAGGGTTGCACAGAAACTGTAAATAGCAGAAGACACTGACTTACACTTTAGTTAGATGATACTCTGCCTGCTTGTATTCCCTAGCTCAGGGTTCACAGTAATTCCAGTATTTATGTATTTTCTCCTATATCCTTTTTGTAATTTGAAGATTGCAATCATATCTACTTAGAGTAGATAAGGTTAATTTCTTCAATAGAAATGGTCAGTGATTTAAGCTTTTTCAAAATGTAAAGCGAAATGTTCTCTTTGCTTTGCTTTTTTTGAAAGATCCTCAGTTTTGCATATTCTAAATAGTTTTGCAGTGTTAAGAATTGTAGCTATAGCTGCAGTTCAATGCTATTACAAATTAAATGCATGCAAAAAATACCTATTGAATGAAAATGCTCTGGTTTTGTTCTCGGGCTAAAATTTGGTGTTGATGGATAGATTTTAGCATTTTTTGTTAGCCTTACCTTTTAGGAGACAAGAGTTTATACCAACACATGCTTTGTCTGTCAGTCAGCTACTCAAATTACTTCTGAATCAGTTGGTTCATTTCAGCTAAATTTGACAATGCACTAGAAATCTCTAAGATTAGCTTAGTACAGTTTTGTGAAAACTGATGACAGTGAAATACTGAAACCTCAGTTAGTGTCCCCACTGAGGAAAAATCAGGGAAGACTTGGTCTTTATCCGTTTTGTTGGGCAACAGCTGAGTGATCAGGCAGGGTAAATGAAGCTCTGGATTAGCTGCTACACATACTTTCTCTGGCCTAGGGAACTGAGGACATATCAACTAGGACTACCGAGGGGACTAGGGCAAAGAACTGGCAAATCTCTGGGAATATTGCCATGAGGCTGCTCTAAGCAGAAGAGGTGGGTTGTTATGCTGGGAAGATGGTGATATAGGATACATAAGACACAAATCTAAAAAATGCCAAACTTTATCTGTTCTTCTGCTTATGGGACAGCTTGCCAATTTTGTGCAAATTTTCTTCAACTCAGGCATCAAAGCAGCAAAAATATCTGTTTATTTAATTTGATTTTTTTAAGACTTACATAACTCAGAAATATCAGATGTAAAATCTTGAATTTTGCATGTGGGTAGACCTCAGTGAAGGGGCCATTTTAGCAATTTTGGAGATAAGAAACGTGAAAGAAAAAAAAAAAGCATGTGATTATGTCAAAGTAGTGCGAGCATGCAATTCAAGGCAGTTACTGCATGTATTGGTTTGCAACTGTTTACTGATTAGATATATCTTTGTGAAAAAGCAACTTTTCCTGTAACCCAGTAACCGCAGGGCAAAAGACATATATATTTTATTTTACTTAGATTTTGCTCTTATATAGATTTTTTTTTTCCTGCTGTTACTGCCCAAATAAAAGAATATCGGTAATGTGTGCATATGTGTTCCCCTGCTGAAAAAATGCTTTGCATATCTGCAGCATCTTTTACATGAGAATTTCAAAACTCTTCACTAATAACAGTGATTACATTTTCGTAAATGTCAACCCTGGACAGCAGAATAATTTTAGTTTCTTCAAATTATAAATGAGGACTAGATTAAATGATATATCTATTATTACTGAGGCTATCTCTGTCAGAGCCAGAATCTGCAATTTACAATTTCTTTTCCTATGTCTCACTCAGAAAACCTTTTCCTTTCACACACTAATTCTTGCACTGTATTGATATTATAGTCTTGCGTCTGAAAAAAATGTATGTGGTGTTTTATGAATAGTCATTATAGTTGCTTATACTGTTGTAGAAAATGCAAAGACAGGGTAACTGGTGAGGTCAGTCTGTGTGTATATTTTAGCCATTTTGCACATGCCATAGCAGCATATGTAGTTACATGCATGCACTCTTGATAATCCTTGGCATGCTGTGTTTTTTACACCTTGAGCTCATGTACAGTAATACCCAAGCTATTCTTTGTGAACACACAGGTTCTATATAGGGCCAATTGTGATACTCTGTTTAAGTACAAACTCTAATTTTTGTAGTCAGCCTTTCAGAAATGAACATACACACTTTTGACAAAGAATTTGCCCGGTAACATCATGTACCTTGGCTCCAGAAGAGTAGTTAGTTGAATTCTTATGCTTTTGTGTACTTGTCTCTTTAAGATGCATCCTATGGTCAATAAGCAAGAACGGGCTTGCACTTACTTACAGCACGCACTTTTTCTTCTTCCCCAAAAGGAGGGATTATGGAAGAAACTGTGACTGTAAAATAATTGTGACTGAAAGAAAAGTAATATTTTTTTCCCTTTCTTTAACGTTTGAGAGGGTTTTTTAAGTCATCAGCCATACTTTATGTAATACTGCTTAAGCAGTGAAGCAAAGGGAACTTGCATAAAGGAAAGTACTTTAGGTAAGTAATGATAAATAACCATGACAAAATAGAAACCAATACATACCTGAAAAGGGATAACAATATTGATTGTCTCACCCACTTTCTTCACCAGAGTCTGTCTGAGATGGCGTGGCAACCAGATTTTGGGACGCTCTGCATTTAAGCATTAGTACATTAAATACACAGCTTTTGATGGTTTGAAACATTACTCATAGCACAAATAAGACAAAACACCAAAGAGGAGAGGCTTGGACACTTGTAAGTATAAGAAAATTGTGCAAACACTGTTCATTCAGTTAGGGAGTAGTTAATTCTCTAAGTACTTTCAAATTTATTTGACCATTGGATACAAATTTAGTAGAAAATCTCAGTTATATATTTACAACTGAGCAGGTTTCAATGACAGCAGGATTTGTGAAACTTGCGTCTGAAATGGCAGATTTGGGTGACTTTGGATGTGAGCCTTCTATGTGGACTTTGTTTCTTTGGAGAACTTTATCAGTTCAATAGAAAGAATGGGACAAAGGGTGTATCAGAGTAAAAGAGTGATTATAGACTATGATTAATCTATTGCTATATTGATACTGCGGCTCGTTGTAAATTGCCATTTGGAGATATTTATGGATTTACTCAGAAAGTAGAGCAATCATTGGATTTCCTTCCACCTTTCTACAGTCATTCAGTTATAGTTCCTTCTTTGAGGTGGAAGGAGTGGAGTCTCATTGTAGCGGCTTACTTACTGCTAACAAAAAGAGGACCTTAGTGCATGTTTTTTCATCTAGTTCCTGCTTTCCTCTACCTCACTGGAAAGTTTTCTATGTTTTCCATGTGTTCCTTATTCTTTTCCTAGCCATTTACAGAAAGAATTTCTTAACATACAGTTGGAGTATCTGTCTTAATGTCCATTTGGTTTTGAGATGCATTACAACTTAGATTCATTTACACTGAGTCATTTTACTGTCAGTGAGACTCTGGCAGACACTTCGTATGAGTCAAGGTTGAGGAATCCACTATTAGCAGCTCTTGATATCTTTTGGACTCCAGTCAAATGAATTATAATCTCCTGCTGTTGGGTGATACACAGGGTGTTAATTAATAACCTAGGACAATCAGGTACAGATAACTGCTTTTATTTAAATAGATGTTTTGCTGTAGCCTATGCAGCTGTTATTTTGCAGTAATATAACAGCTTTTCCAGCAGAGTGCTAAATGTTAAAAAAAGTGTCTCTTAAATGCTGACAGTGCCATTTCAAGAGGTGAAATGTCCATATTTTGAAAGTAAGAAGTAGGATTTTGTTTTAAGAGCTATGTTTCAGAAATATTGTACAGTATAGTAATGTTCTCAGAATCAGAAGATACTGGGTGCCTAGTCAAAGTGGAAGAGCTGTTTGGGTGGTATTCTCAGAAGGCGGCACATGCTTGTCAGTCCCAGAGGTTTTCTTCATGTGTACATGATTAGAATTTTGACCAGAGGAAATAGGTTAATAAGATTTATTCAGTATAGATACTCACGCAGGATTTCTTGAACAGTAACAGGCTCTTTGATTATTGCTGCTCCACTCTCACCAGCCAAGTTTATAGCCTTTATACGGAATTGAAGTTTGTCCCCTGTGACCAGGTCTTTAATCAGTGCAGATGTGCGCTCAGTTAGACCAGGAAGAGCTGGAATCCATTCTGTAGCTGCAAGTACAGGATTTGCATATTGTAATAATATATTATTTTTCCAAACTGATGCCTTGTCTACAATTGAAAGTAAATTTGTGTTAGGGTAAAATGAATTTAACATGCAATACTAGACTTAAAAGGGAATAAACTAAGATGGAAAAAGACCTCTGGATCTAGAAGATGTGTTTATACATGGAGTTAAGGAATATATACATTTTGTAACTCAAAATAGCTAAGGGTAAGGGAATCATCATTGGGTAGTTCCTTTGGCATTCTGTTTTATAGAGTTTAGAGCTGTGGGGCTTCTCTAATTTATTTTCATTAGCAAGAGGGTAGGGGGAGATAATTTTGGAAGTAATTTTAGCAAGAAAGTGAAGCCTTTCTCAAATAAGTATATGTTCTGTGGGTGTCCAAATGGTTTGGTGGGAGCCATATATGCTGAAAATAATAACAAACCACATAACTGTTGGAATTTATTATTAATTTCTCAATTGACACTGTAGAATAGAATTCTTGGGGCTTCCTTAGTTATTCTAATAACACAGGAGTATGACTGATAAAATCATTGTTCTATGGTGATGACATAGGGATTCTGGTAATTCCATGATGATATTTCATTAAAGACTATAATATATTTCTGAATAGATTATACCCTGTAAAAACCCTAGTTTAGGTTATATGGCAATTGAGTTTAGTGTCAGTGAAAATTTCATGATTTAAGTGATTATAAATTTATCTGATTTTTATGACATAAATGTTGTGGTTTAGCATTGCAGTAAATTGAGTGTTGTAGATATGGTACAGTTATACTTTTTGTTATCAGACCACAAGTATTAGATGTGATAAGGTATCAGCTACTTGAAGGTTTGACTGATGTTGTTACAGTCATGTTATTATATTGGTTTTAAGGAATACACAATTTGTGAATGCTGCAAAACTATAGTAGTGACTATAGAACAGCACTGGTATTTTTGTAGTACTTTTCTGTATTAAAGTTTATGATGATTGTGAAGATGATGTTATGGTTGATGTGACTCATGGTTTTACAGTCATATCGTGGTAAGTCTAGTGATGGTTGGCATGGATGTTAGTCATAGATTAGAGTTCAAATTTAATGATACTGGATACGGTTAATTTATTGGGCTATTGCAGTGAAGCTACTGCAATTGTAGTATTTTAATAATGTTCAGTTGCTGCTGCCTAGTACTTGGGCTTACTTACATCCATCTTTGCAGTATTCCACAATATAACCATCTAATCCCCCAGCTCCAATCCGCTCAGGGGGTCTCCACTTCAAAGCAACAGTGCTGTCAGAAACATCTTCCACTGTAAAGTGGGTTGGTTCACTTGGAGGAGCTACAAGGAAATACATAGAAGTAAATTCTGAGAAATAGCAATGTAACTGTGAGAATTCAAAGGCTACAAAAGGAGTGATTAGCAGCTGAATTATATACCACTATCTGTTTTAATAAAATAAATTTAGCTGAAGCTCGGGTTTAAAATGTAACAGCTAATACTTCATTTAATAGAAGTGCAACATAAGATTCCTATAATAGCGAGGGGAACAAGAAGTTAAGACAGTAGTTCCTATTCACATGTGCTCCCTCATAAGTAAAAGCCAATGAAAAAAGAAGAGTTGTAGAAGGGAGTCAAATTGTCAGCAGAAGTCTGCAGAAAAGTTTAGAAATAAAAATGCATACAATTTGTATGCTGTATTTACACCCTGACTGTAATTAGACAAAATTCACATAGTCAGAGGACCAAATTCATTAGTGGCTAAATTTGACTTCACTCATTTTCTTCTAACAGTGGAGAAAATGACCAAAAGCTATGACTACATGTTTACAGAAACACTAGTACTGATTTGTACATTTATAATAGAGACATGCCTAAGAAAAATATTTTGGGGCTCACAAAAATATTTCAGTTAGATAGAGCTATTTCATATCTTTTCCGAACAGGAGTGTCATGGCTCTTTTTAAATCCATAGTTCAGAAGGACCACTAGCTAAATTCAGTCATCTTAAGCATGACTGTTGTCTACTAATTAAAAAACAATCAGGAAGAGCCCTTACTGGAGAATCCCAAATACACACAAATTCTACTGTGAACTCATTGATTCCTAAAAGCAAACAGAAAGATAAATTTTTCAAAATAACATTTAGAGTGCTGGAACATAAAATTTAGTATACGTGGCATAAAAGCAATCATGTTAAAGAAATGTATGTTTGGCGTACTCTGTGGATATGTATTATAAACTGAACATCTTTTGAATATACATAACAGATTTCACATATTAGAAATATTTCATATATAAACTAAGTTAAACAGATGTATAAATTGTGCAACTGATTGAAATTGATCTTAGTTCGCAAAGTTATTGTAAAAAAAAAAATTACAAAAATATCACCCAGTTTCCTTTATGTAGCTGTGTCAAAATTTTTCATATTCAAATGGCAGCAAAGACTGTGAACAGCACACAGGAGGCAAAGGCAGTTCGGAGCGTACACAACCACACAGCACACGATCAAAACCCCAAACCTCTTCTCTGAAGCAGTAAGTGTGAACTTTATCCTTAATCAAGTAAAACTCTGCCTATCCCATGAAAACTTTGGACCTTTTTTATCAGTAGCTCTGCTTGATGGTTTCCATTTGCCCTCTTTTGTTGCAGACCAGCCGTTGTGTGTTTGAAATCCAGAATTAGGAGACCCTTCTTGCAGTTCATCCTTTCCTTCTGACCCCTTCACTGCATCATCTGCTTTTACATTATCTCCTTCAGCAGGCTGTCCCCCTTCGCTGATATTTGTAGATCTAGCAACTCTAGTCATTTTAATCTTCAGCTATTTGTATTTTTGTGGGTTGTCTTTCTAAAGCTCTTAGCAGGCAGTTTTCCTGAGGACTCCTTTAGTTTACTCCTTGCTCAGGGACTGCAGGAGACACTGCACTGCTGTGTTGGGAAGGATTATTTATAGAAAATCATTCCTCAAATATTTTCTTAATCAGCTATCCTTTTAGCTGTGGGAGAGGGTCAGGATTAAGGGAGTACTGGGTGGGATACTGTGATATTTGCACCCATAAAGGAATGGGAGAAGCTGAGAGGGACAGGGAAATTTCTGTCAATTAGTTCTCCTCCTTTCCAGATCCAGCTTGACTCTCACACTTCTAATTATAACAACTAAAAATTCATCAGCAATTTCATGAAACTGGAACCTCTGTGCTTCTCAGAAAGGGGAATGAGATAGAGAAGAGGAAGATAACAAATGAAAAGGTTGATTAAATATAGAATATAGACATAATCGATAGCCTTTTTCTTAACACGTTCTTTTTCGGTATATGGGCAGTTGAAGAGAAGAGGTGAAAATTGTCCTGTCTTGGTTTTGTCCTAGAAGTAATATAATAGGTAGAACTCACCAATTGGCATGAAGGGTTGCGAGGCAGGGCTTGGCCGGGACATGCCAATAGAATTCACAGCATAAATCCGCATCTCATAAACTACTCCTTCAATCATTCGTTTGGCTTCATAGGTTAGCTCTTTTAAAAGGTCAAAGTTCAGTCTCATCCATCGATAGCTCTTCTTCTTCTTTCTCTCTAAAATATAGCCTGGAAAGAATAGCTCTTATTGATGTGAAAGAACTGCAAATTCTTCTCTCACATGTAGGAAAAAAGAAAGTAACTTTTTTTTTCTCCCAGTGCATAAAAAAGCCAAATGTGATTCAGAATTATTGCATATAACTGAATTGTGTGAAGCTTTGATATTTTCCTCCAGTTTCCTCTTGTATTACTTTCCTTTTTCTGACATTCTTACCTGAACAATTATACTTTTCAGAGTAGAAGTTATTTAGAATTGTCTATGTCTGGTATTAGGCTTTAAGCACATTTTGCATGCTATACACTACTATTAAGGTATTTAGATGTATGCAAAATAGAGATACTAGCAGGGCTGGTTTAAATGGTCTTTCTTTCTGGTGAGAATGTGGTCATTCACTCCTAATGGCAGAGAAATGCATGAGACACAGCAGTTCAACAGAAAGCCCTTTCGGTGAAGGAGAAATTGCCTTGAAATGTGTAAGATGAGACAGTTAAAAAATCATTTTCTTTCTTATATTCTGCTGCAATTTACTAATCTTGACTAACAACATAAATCCCAATACAAAAATTAGTTGGAAGAACAGTTTGACACTCCCCCCCCCCCCCCCTTTTTTTTTTCTCTATGATTTATTAAAGAACTGATGTTAGATCTCTGTGTCCATTGCTAAGTGATGGAATTGCAGGGTGCTTCCCAGACAGTGCAGATCCCAGCTCTGCTTCAGCCCTATAGTGGAGTGAGTCCTGGCCACGCACCATTTTTCTTGCTCTGATTCCCTTGGGAAGAAAAGTGAACCTGTGTGATTACAGAGAACCAAGAGACCTGCATGCACTGCAGAATAAATCTATGGTATAGCATAGATGTAGTCTGTATCCCCAGAATCCAGGTCTTTAGTACATCTCCTTCACCTACTCAACATCCACAGCCTTTCCCACACTACTGTGCTGTTTTTCAGAATGCCTAAATCAGGCTGGGTTGTCAGTTTAAAAGATAAACTCATTTCCCAAAACTGGGAATAGAATCTGTGTTTCTTGATCCTTAATATGGAGGATGCTGCTTCTCTGTGTTGCAGGTGGTATGCCTGAATGTGATGCATGTAGACTTCTTTAAAATAGGTTTTGTTTTGAAAGCTATTAATCTTTTAACTATGGAGTGAATAATCACAAAACACGCTGAATAGTAATTTACACATGCCATGTATTATATGTCTATTTCTACCCATAGTCTACAGAGAATACATCCGTAATAGTGGTCAGCTACAATACTATGTCTATAGCAAACACATTGTAAAGACTTAGGAATTGAGCTGTGTAGGTCAATGATTCAGTCCCTGCTGCTCACAAAGGTCACAGCTATCAAACTTGCAGATGTCCCTTTGGTATACCTGGGAAGTATGATTCACACTTAGCGTCTAAAGGGAGATGGAGAATGACAGGCATGTTTGCTGATGTGCTATAGGCACACAAATCCTGCATCAGGAGCCTTTCCTGTCTATATTGAATTGCATGGGAGTCTGCAGAATGTTTTGGGAAATTAGTGGTGGAAGTACCATTGAGCTGACAGGTTGTATCATCACTTCTAATGTATAAAGTTACTCGTGGCATGTTTTTTTCCAGTAACTTTTAAACAGAGTTAAATGCTGTAAGCAAAGAACCTATGGTTCCTTTTACCCGTTCCTGCTTTGTTCTCTCTTCACCAGGGTCTGTGAGACTGAAAGAAATTTCAGCAACTCAGTTTCTGTTTTTCTGCCAATTTAGATATGCATAGTTTCCTGTCAGAACTGAGACACTTCTTCACTGTGGCATACCAGAATTGCCATTAAAAAAAAAAAAAAAGTAAAAAGGAGGTAAAAAGACAATACGGGTACTGTTAGTGACATTTGGTAAAACAGATTATTTCCCCAAATGCACAGAATGTATGACAGATAAAGATACTGCTTTAGTAATATAAAAAGTACATGAGACCTCATGAAAGATTTGCGTAACAGTAAAGATGGGGTGTGAACTTCTTTTCTATATCTGTTGGATATAGCTAATAAAGACTGTAGTAGACTGCCTACAATGCCATCTGTAACAATATGAAGACAGATAGGGATGCATATGTCTTTTCCCCCTGCCTTTTTAACTTGCTCCTAAAGCTTTGTTTGAATGGATAGTGCTGGATCTCGGCCTTCTCCTCCCCCCACCCAGGTGTTTTATTCTAGCTCTATTAGTAGTACAGTCCTGTGCTAACTGAATAAACCTCCTCAGGTAGTGCAAAGGGTTGTTAGCGGAATGTTAATAAAATTATTCCTTTGACAGTGAAAAAAAACCAAGGAACTTTCCAAAACACGTGTCCTGAAAACTCTACAAAACCAAATCATGGGCTTTGCATACTCAAGGCAGGGGGGTTGACTGTGGTAATGGGATAGCTATTGGTATACATCTTTGCACATAATAGTTTAAATTGTTAACTTCTTCCTTGTCTCCTGTCAGAACAGATGAAACCACAAGGGACTGGCCCAGTAGTATCTTGTTTATTCCTGCACAGATAACTTCTGTTGAATTAAATGAGGTTACTCTATTCCTGTGGAAGTGAAGTCCAAATATCCAAAAGCAAATACAAACTCCTCTCTTCCAGATACTGTGCAGGGGGTTAAAAGAATTTTAGAACATTTCTAGCCCTGGCAACCCCATGAGAGTCCATATAGCTTTAAGTGTATTTTTTTGAAAAGAAACTCAAACTCCAGTGATCATTATTAAACAGATTGCTAGCTTTGGAGTCCAGAGGAATTTTCCCCTAAAATTGGCCAAGACCCTGCATTATTTCCTTTTCTATCTGAGCATCACAGGGAGTTTTATCTAAAAACCACCATGCTCTGCAGAGAACTTAAAATGGTATTGGTGATATTCTTGATTGCTCCTGCTCATTTCCTGTATCAGATGATAACTTTGGCCTGTAGTTTTTAGTACAGATTTTGAGGTCATTAAAATGATTGAAACGTGTTTTGTGACCCGTGGTGTGTGGTTGTATATGAAGTAGAGTTATGAAGTAGTTTTCTTAAAGAAACATGTATTGCATGAGTGCTTGAGGTTGCAGCCAAATGGAGTTGGTGACTGAGATGGCCACAGATCTGTTGTGGTATTCCTAAGTAAGTCCAAAGGCCTGTCTTACTGACCCAAAATTTCAATCTTGAATGAGAATGTTTAGCTTTAGCTATATTTGGTATCACCATCCTGTGCTTCAGTAATTTACCGAAATATTTCTCTGATTCAAATAGCACGGGTAGGGGGCACTCTCTCCCTAAAATTGAAGGACCAGAATCAAGACCAGTTTGAAGGTTTGATATATTAGTTGTTGAGGGTCAGCCTTCCTAGAGTGAATAAACATAGAGAATCCTTCTGTGCCATTTTAAAGGACCAGCAAAAAATATAGGCTAGGCTGCTGGGGACTTTAATTTAGCACTTCTTACCAAGTACTGGTTGCCCACCATCATATTTAGGGGGTTGCCACTGCACAGTACAGTAATCTTCTCCAATGTTGCTGATTTTGGGAGCTTCTGGAGGGTCAGGAACATCTGAAGAAAATGTGAGAATGAATGAGAGTTGTTTCCGTTTCAATTTCTGTATACAAATCAATGAAATATTTTTCTTTAACATTTTTTCCGCATCATATTGATACAGCTTTGCCAGATAGCAACAGTAGGTACAATCGAGAATGTATCATCTTAGTGTAAAGTGAATCCTGCTCTTTGATGCTTCTATGTTAGGTTAGTTTTCCTTTAAATACCATTAATTACTCAGCTCCATTGTTCTTCCAAGTCATACTTTTTTGCAAAAATGTAAGGTAACAAGGTAATTCTGTAAGAAGAGGTTTGCTCCAGAGTTTCCTATTTTCTCTAGAATAAACTTTATATAGAATACAATGGCTGTGTGTCTAGCATATTTTGATATTTTAGAGGTATTCATAGTAAACATCCTGATTTAGGATTTGTAAAAGATGGAAAGATACTTAGTATTCACCTAAGCAGTGAATTCTAGATTTTAGTACTCTAGGTGAAAGTAATTTTCTTTTATCATTTCTAAGTTTGCTTATAACCTGACCTTTTGTCATATGTGTGGCAGGGTGTAAACAAGTTAAACAGTATGAAAAGTTTCGTAAAAATTACTCACTCAAAATCATATTTCCCCCAGCTCTTCTGTGACTCATAGTGGCAATCTGCTTATATCAGATACATTATGTCTCTTTAAACCATTAACCGTTTACTGCTTATAGAATGAAGTAATCTTTGCTTAAAAACATAATCCACAACAAAATGACAAGAAGTTTTTCATCTCAGACAAGCATGAAGCATATACTTCAGAACGGAATGTAATCTAGAAAATGATAAATAGTATCAGCTGAAACTGGAAATATATAAAAAGGAAATACATGGATTTCTACTGGGAGTTGCTCTGTTACCTTTTCAGACAGAAGGCAACTACCTGTGAAAAATACTTCTGCCAAATTTTTTGATTGATAGTATTCATGCCTTTATGATCCTTTTCTGTTTTTCTAAACCTAAAGTCAGAACCTGCCTCAGTTTTAGAGAAGGGTGAGTTTCGGTGAACTCAAGATGCTTTCATGCTCTGGTTGTTTCCTTCCTTCACTTACCAATAACTTTGACTGTGATATCAGCCTTATCTTCTCCCACTGGATTCTTAACTATAACTCTGTATACTCCCTCGTCCTCCTTTTCTGCTCCTTCAATGATGAAGACACAGTGGTCTTCATGCATCTCCACACGAACTCTGCCTTCAGATTCAAACAGAAGCTGTGGGCAGTGAAAGTAACAGATAAATTCATTGTAAGTTGTGCCAGGGACAGCCTGATGAGCTTGCATGTAAGCTAGTGAAAAATCTTCAAATCATTGAATATTATAACAATTATTGAAAAGCTATAATGTTTTTCAAGTTCTATTTGTATGTAGAAGAGAGAAAATATAGACTAAGTGGTTCACATAAATGACATTTGGGAAAATTGGTTCCGAAAGTCTGCAGGTTGTTAAGATTCACTGCTAGTTACACATACCCAGTTACATTTCAAAGAAGTTGCTAAGTACATCCACAAATTCCTACTTGGGTTAGCTGCGAGTATCAATGTAAAGAATTTCATGGATAACAGTTGGGTACTGTGTAAATTCAAGAGGGTTTGCAAATTCAAATTCAAATGGTTGAGCAAACATTCCTCATCAACAGTACCTACATTTGGCATCAGATAACATGGACTTGAACAGTTTTCCTCTAAAAAATTTACCATGTTGCTTGTAACTGTTAATGGCATCAGTGTGATTTCTGTCACTCAAGGACATCATATGGGGTAACTTTATACTCTTCTCTGAGCTGAGGTCTAAACATAATGCCCACAACTTTGCTGTACTTTTGTAACACAGTCCTTTCTTCTTTATGTACCTGTGTATCTTTAGACTTAGAACAGGAACAATTAGAAAGCATATGTGCCTGAATAATGACTAGTACAGCAGAACACTAACCCTGGGAAAGGTTTATTGTTGCATAATAAATGTAAGATATTTTTGACTCTATCAAAGTAAGTTATTTATGACAAAAAGGAAACTTGTTGGAAAATGAATCTTCTTTCACTGTTTTGTACATGCATAGTCCACTCTCTTGACCAATTGTCATCTTTCCCTCTGTCCTGTAAGATTTTGTCCTAGTTTTTTTCCTCTAGTTATTATTGAAGCTTACAGGTTAGTGGGGAAAAAAAAGGATAAACGGTCACAAATATATTTAAAAGAGTTTTCAGATAACTGCTGTGATTCCTTGTAATCCAGCCACCATGTGATGGTGATTAGAAAGAGAATCCTCAATCAGCATTTTACTCTAAAATTAGTCACCAGATCTCTTGTGCCCATTCAAAGTGTTTGGTAATTACCTTTGTGAGGCAGGATGTTGGGCCTGATGTGCTATTTGCTTTACCAGTTTTAATATCTACTGACTTTAATTTTATTTCCTTCTGAATATGACCTTTTATCTGGAAAACACTAAGCATATTTGTGTGTCTGCATAAATAATAAGGATCTTACCTTACTATCAGTATTTAAATCACTGTTATTTTCTGAGGGAGTCATGGAATCATCATTGCTTCGAACAAGGTCGCTTTTCTAGATAAGCAAAGAAACCACAGAAAGTAAGCTAAGTCTTTCTGAGCAGAGCAGTAAAGCTGTTTCTGCAAGACAGAGGAGAAAAGTCCATAGGTTTGTTAGGTGGGTTGAATATGGAGGTGTGAGAAAAGCAAAGAGCAAAGTGAGGCAGCAAGCAGACCTGGGAAGCAAATCAACTGATAACAAAAGTAAAAAGCAGAAATGGAAACTGATGTATCAGACTGCAGTGAATTAAGGGAAGGATAAGTCAGCAAAACCAAATTTACAGCTTAACAAAGAAAGATGCATGACTGCTGCAGTAGAATTGTAACTGGTTGTGAATGTGTCCTGTGGTACTAGTTACTCATCTTGTGTAACTACAAAAATAAGGATTATTTCTTTCTGTAACAATGGACTAGTAAGTCAATGTAAATGTTTTAACACTCAAAAATATAGCCAGGTCTGTAAAACACATCAAACAATATTATGAAGCTGTGCTACTGTTTCTTTAGGATTTCATTAGTAAGTATGTTATACATCCTTCAAATCAAGACCGGCTTCTTTTACTCATATGTTGAGACCACATGCCTTAGAAATAACACTGTATAGGGGTTGCCTGACACCCAGTCATTATTTTATCAGAGAAACTTGTGTATTAGGGTGTCAGTTTCTCTTGGTTCCCAAAAGAGAGATAAATGGCTTTTTTGTTTGTTTGTTTCCATACTAATTCTGTGTTGCAGAAAATAGTCCTAAGTGTAATTAAATATGCTAACCTGAACAAAGAACATGGCAGAATCATGAAGAAATGAGATTGGGGAAATTAATATAATTGGCAATATTATTTTGTCTATGTCTACACCTATGGGAAGTGTAATGATGCTGTAGAATATTATGCAAAGTATTTCTGCGTTTTGTGCTAGTTATAGCTTAAGAGCCCACAGATGGTGAGGGATGGGAATGTTCTGAGATAGCCAGAAAGGAAGCTCACTTAACATTTTGTGTCTAGCTTCTAAATTCTTTCTTTGATATTTTGTAATTGCTTTGATAAGGCAAGTAGCAAGTATCCTCTATTTTCATTATACCAAATACAGTTTTATCCCAGTGGTCTGCTAAGACGATATTTTCTTCACAGACTGTAGAATTCTTGAGAAAGATTAAAAAAGAAGCTGTCATCTCCAGAACATGTCCATCCTCTCAGGTGAATGTGTTGGGGATGACTCATTTATTTCTTTTGCTCTGAGGTAGGAAGAGAATAAACGTGTATGGTATCCTACTGTCTGCATGTACATATGTCTACTCATATATACTCAGCCCTCTCTTTTGGAATAGAAAAACAGGCAACAGTTCAGAAAAAGAAGAGTTCAGGGTGACTCTCATAAAAACAGCTAAATCCCAAAGAGCTGTATTGCAGATATTTAATTTTTTTTTCTTGAGGTTTAAGAAAAAATAAAAGGAAGGTGAAAATACATGTAACTAAGAATTGTAAATCAAAGTAAGATTTGAGAAGGAAAATAAATTTCCTGTTGCGACTTCCTTGCCTCAGACATTGTGTCAGGTTACACATTACCTTGTTTACTTTCTGCCAGATGACAGTGGGTGTTGGATCTCCTGATATGGGAACATCCAATCTCAGTTTGTTCCCAGCCACCACGACAATAGTGTCAGGGGATTGGCCCAGGCAGTCAAGGTGGATTTTGGGAGGTTCTATAGCAAAGGCAGAGAAAATAATTTTTAAATATAGTTTGAGTGTTCTGTATGGAACAACAACAAAAAAGTGAATATTCATACATTAAAGCAAAAATGAAAAAGCACTGCTTCCTTTGCTATTGAAAACATGTTTACTTGTATATAAATAATGACTGCTGTTCTTACCTTCTCTTGGTACAAAATCAATCTTGACCTCTGGGGGAAAAAAAGGAGGGGGAGGGTGTAGGAGAAATAGATCAGAAAACAGAATTTACATAGCATCTGCACAGAAAAAATAATTTTAAAACTATTCATAATTGAAACCTCATAAGGCATATACATCAAGAGATTAATGCAATAAACTGGAAAACAGGCTCTGTAAAATAATGTGATAATGGTAACACAAAATAACAGGGAAAAGCAATGTGCCTATATTGAGGTATCAGGAAAGAGATTCTGCATACTCTTTCCTGGTATAACTGTGATTAATACCATTATTTTACCCCTCTGGAATTTCCATTACATATTCTAAGATAACTTACCCAAAAACTGAAGCTTGGCAGAAAGGTTGTAAGCAAATCCCTGAGGGATGAAGGAATAATCAGCCTCGTCACCTGGTGTTACGTCCTCAATAGTTAGCTTATGGATTCTGGAAACATGAACAAATATATTCTGCTCCCTTACCTTACCTCTCCAGGAGAAACAGGACTATCTCAAGACACAAGATGCAGGCTATAGGATATTAATAGACATTACTATTTCTTCTCCCCTTACCCTAACATCAAGTCAACAACCACCAGGGCTGTAGATTAGATTGCTCTGCTTTCAGTATTCAAGCAAATCCATGTCAGCATGTTGTCTATGAATGGATTTTTCTTGTCAAAGTAGATGCATAGTCTAGTCTGAATAGAGGAAGCATTTTCTCTGCTTTAGTCCAGTTCTTTACGATTAGAAGGACAGTTGTAACACTGCTGACTGGTTTCATTTGATCAGATTGTGACTACAATAAATTCTGGAAAAACAAGCTAAAAATTGATGCTCCAGCCCTGTAGAGAGCACCAAGGAAGACTTTACCTAACATTTAGTGCTTATGTATCTTCTGAATCTTCCTGGTCTCCATTTCCAGTAGTAGTTAGACTGCTAAGAAACTTGAGCACAGAACTGCACAACTGTATGTGTTACTATAAACACTAGTTTTTCTGAAGGGTTTTATATGTACGTGCTATCTTTATCTGTCTGAACACCACTGCTAATTTTAAAGTTATCAACAATGTGTTTTCTAAATTGGTTGAATACCAAGAAAACACAAAATCCTAATGAAAACAGAACGAATTCTGCTGATGTACTACTGATGCCGTATACGGAAGATGTACGAACACAGAAAGACTGCATGCATACCAAAGCAAGTCTGTGACTATATGTTGGTTGCATATGAGAAGGTTTTAAACTTTTTTCCTTTTAGCTGGAGCCGGGACAAAGTCTTGTTTTGTATTCCTGTCCCCTGAGATAATAGTTCCTGTGGATTGTAATGCAATACCCAAGCCTGTACCTGCTTTCTGAAACAAGACTAACCTGCCAATATGGGAGATCTTTATCCTTTCATCTGGGACCACCTCCTTTCCATTTTTCAACCAGATTCCTTTCACATTTTCATCAGAAACTTCACACTTGAAGACTGCCTGGTCACGTGCCTTCACTGTCAGGTCCGCAATGCTCTGATAAACTTCCAGCTTTTTCTCTGATATTGTGAGGATAATCAATATGCACATCAACAAATAAGAATAGCTCTGTAAGTAAATGGTGTGGATTTACTGAGTAGAAGAGGCTAGGACTGAGCAAGCTGTTTGTGGAAGGGTGAAATATGAAGGGAAATCCACAGTGTGCAGGGCTTTAACAGGACTGATAGTTAAGCACCTGTTATTATCAGAGTATCTGTTACATCCGGCACACAGGTCTGAGTTCTCCTTGAGGCCTTTATTATCAAACCTTATGCCCCTTATTACGTCTTCTTTTTCCCTGGCATGAGGATTATGCCACCCCTATGCACTATCCTGGAGAAGGTTACCTTCAGCCTGTTTTCATTTTTTCAGCTTCTCTGGTTCTGTAATATTACCTCTGCCTACCTTGTACAATTAGTTCAGCAACTGATACTCCACCATTGGTCTTCACGGTGTAGTGTCCACTATCCTCCTTGGTTGAGTCGTTAATAATTAGATACTGCTTTTTTCCATCTTTCTTAAATCGGTATTTGAATGTTTCTTCCCGTGTCAGCTCAATTCCATCCTTTTCCCTGCAATGCCAAACAGTGTTGAGTCATTTTTCTATGGTTGGAAGAAGAGAGTAAGAGTCATCTCAATGTTACTAGAGATTGGAAGACACAAGATAGATCCAATCTTTGTAGCATTTCAAGTTAGCAAAAAAAGAGACCATTGCACAAATATTAGTGGAACCAGAACCAGAATGCTTCTAGCTTGACCATTAAGTTTCACTAGGTATTTGACTTCTGGTTTAAGAGCGTTCACTCACAAGAAATTACTTGATTGTTACTATTTATATGCTATAGATAAACATGAAAGTATGTTAAATGCTGTAGAAGATAGGGGGATGAAGACGCACTTCACCAGCAGGGAGTTTTTATCTTAAAAGCTGCCATAAGGTAAATTGGACTTGCTGAAAAGTGACTTAAAAGTCTTAATTTTCCTGATGTGAATTATAGTTGTTATAAATTCATGGTTTGTGGGCATCAGTAAAAAGAAAATTTTAGGATGGATTTAAATGAAGATGTATTTCAGATTTTGTAGCCCTTTCCATTCAAGATGCCACAGTATATTTAAGACATTACTAAATTAAGCTTCACCATCCAGCCTGGGAGGAAATTTAATTATTGTAATTTCCAATCGTCATGAAGGGAAATGAGCAGAGAGGATTCATTCTGTTTAGTCAAGGTCACACAAAAATACATAAGATGTTTTAAAGATTTCCTATTCCGAATCCTAAATAACATAAACAGGCTACAAGAAAACAAGTTGTAATTTCTCCAACTTACTCATTTTGCAGCATTTTATATTTTTCATTATTACTTGAATACATTTATATTATGTTACTTGAATACTGCAGCAGTTTGTAAATGAAAATTTTTTTCTCTTTGATGCTTACTCATGTGGAAAAAGAAATAGGAAAGATGTTATGCTTTTAAAAGAGTAAGAATTTTCTTTCTACCTTGTGTTATTTCCTTTATTTGTTACCAGTGACTATTCAGCTGAACAAATAAGCTTACAGGATAGCAAATTGAAATGCTATTTAGGGACTCATTAAAATACTATAGCTCTAATTTCTGGGTAGATGTATGCAAGAAAACCTTTTGCCTCAGTTAGAGTCTGCTGAAGTAAATCACAATATCAAAACTTTACGCAGAGACAGGAATCCTACAGCTTGTGACTTAGATGTACCTGCTGTAACTGCATTTCAAAATATCTACAGGTTACTCCCTCCTAACTGTTCTTTACAGCACAGCTTATTGGAACTTACAGTTGGTTTAGGAAACTACTAGCCTCCCTTCCAGATCACAGGACTACAACACTAGTAAGGGAGGAAGCAGAGGATGCCTGTAACAACCACGTGAAATACAGTGCTTAGTGTTATGTCAAGATAAAGTTTCCTCTGCTTGCTGAGTGGCAGGAGTCTGAGGCCACATGCAAGATGCTCTCCTAAGGCTGATATACTCATTCATGCAGATGAGTTCTGGAACAAGTGCTACAATGCAATGAGTAAACCTTTGCTGAATTGGTGAGAATGGACTGTAATCCAGAATTTCAAGATGCTGCTGTGGCAAAACCAGGCACATGCACTGTGGCTAGTGTTCCAAACCTGAACTTTTATTTTTTGGTGATGTATTTTGGTGGTGATGTATTTGGTGATGAGACACATGGCTCATCGAAGGTATCTGAATGCTCTATTCAGTCATTGGTAAGAAAGAGGTTTCTTGAAATCTTGTCTAAATAATGAAAATAGATTATTTGCAATGGGTAGTGTCTTAAATCCCTGGGAAAGGAATAGTGTATTTAACTTATGTTTGGTTTAGTGACTAGGACGTTGCTGATGCTGTGTGTGAGTAGAGTGTTTGCAGAGGGGTGTACTGACAAAATGGTGGAGTGATAAAACTAAATGTCAAAAAAGAACTCCCAGATATCATTTGGCTTAAAATAATACAATGCTGCAGTGAAAAGTGAAAAACCTCATATAAGGTAATATTACAAGCCTTCTTTGGAGCAATGAAGTAGAAGAATCAGTTGATATTAAAGCGTAAAAGTGGAGGAGTTTGTAGAACCATAGGAGTGTTGGTTTAAAGACCACTGTAGGTCATCTTGTCCAGCCTCACGCTTGAAGCAGAACTAGTGCAATAATAGGTAGGTCAGCCATGGTTTAGTCTCTCCAAGTCCTAAACATCTGCAAGATCAAAAATCTGTTCTCAACTTTGCCACTCAATGCTTCTTTTCTCTGTCTGTCCTATTTCCTGTTTAGATTCTAAGAATAAGTTGGTTAATGTCTTCTAAGAGATCATTGATGTAGGTACTATGTGATAATGGGGACACACAGATTTATTGCTACATTACTGTAGTTTGATTTCATTTGGAGCTGATAAGATGATACATCCAGAATTCAGAGATGGAAAAATCAAATCAAAACTATGTATTTTATTACATCTTTTTCTTCAGGAATTATATTATTTCCAAGACCATCTGAAGTTTAGAGATAACTATTCCATAGTACTGCATAATAATAATGTGAGACCTTTCCGGGTGATCAAGAGAACATTCTTTCCTCATAACTATGAAGAAACCCACATAATGAATTCTCCAAGCCCTAGTCTGATGGTGGTGCCTAAGAGGCTGTAAGCCTTATTTCTGTCTTGTGCAAGTCGCATAATTGCTTTTGTTCATGTGCTTGTGATTTCATATCCCAGGTTTAAATGCTACAAGAGCTATAACAGGTGCCCTGAGTTAGTGCCTGTTACTTGGCTTAAAGTGTTGAGCATTTCCCTAATGAACCATAAAACTGCAACTCTTTCTTCATACTCTGTTTCATGTTTTCCCTGGACACTTCTCTCCATTGTCCAAAATGCTCTCTTTGTTGCCAAAGAGCATTGAGTGAGTCTCACATAATAAAACCAGTAAAATAGAGTGTAAATGTCTAACTGCTCAGTTTTCTGTTGCTATGATTTGAAGAGTTTCTCTGACCACTTGCTGCATTTCAGGCTGAGACAGCTGCTGGTTTGCCCTTGTCACACCAAATGCCCATCCCACAGATAACAGCTCTGCAAGATGTATGGGAGTTGTTCAAAGGCATAGGATCAAAGTGTGGCAGCTGCACTGTGCTATGAGAGGGACAGATCTGACTGTCCCCATCTCTTGTGACCAGGCATCTGTAAGCAGTTCCTGAACAATAGCATGTGTGTGCCTGTGCATGTGGCTTTAATAGTGTAATGCATACGCTGTACTAGCTCTTGGGCTCTATTTAAATTCTCAGTTCCTTCCTTTGGGAGAGCAGATGAGTGGTTGGCACTTTCCAGGAATGTAATGGGCATTGTGGGAACAGTTGATAACCATGTGCCTGAAGCTGTTAACAAGCACAAGAGAATTTCATCTGGTGGAGAAATGAAGTGAGAACAGTGTGCGTAAGACCTGGTATGTGAGCACTGCCTGCTGTGCCTGCCCAAGCAGTGTGAACCTTCCAGCTTCCGCTCAGCTGGAATGCCCAACAAAATGGACTCTATGGTCTAAATGTTTGTCATCATAATCCTGCTTGCTGCATATGCATAATGACCAGCTTTGCAGGGCCACCACAACAGAGGTGTTAAAATAAGTCAATGACATTCCTTCTCTGTCTCAAGAGACACTAACTTTTTACCTAAGAAAAAATACTTTTAAAAAACCCAAACTCACTGCAGTTGAGAAGACCAGAAGATTCCATAAAGTATAACAAGCTCATCACAACACAGATGTGATTAGTCTGGGCAATAGTTAGACATTACTGTCAAGTGTTTAGAAAACTTTCAAGCTAACAGCTTGGTACAGTCAGTAGCATCCTGTAAACACTGAACAAGAAATCCTAGAGACACTATAAAATATCTATACTGAATTTGTTTTCTGCCATGTTCTGCCCTCTCAGTTCTTCCTCAATATTTGACATATATGAGGAGGATCAATCTTTTCCTGAAAACAATTATGTAGGATGCCTTCTTTCTGTTTATTCCACAGCTCTTGTCCACAAACATTGGTACTAGAATGTCCTATGGAAGGATACGGTTTGATGTTTGACTTTTTTTCCCCTTTTCTATTCCCTTACCATTTCACAGTAGCTCCTTCTTCAGACACTTCACACTCAAACTCCACTCTCTCTCCAACCATCACCATCTGGTCCTCCAGTGGGTGAGTGATCAGGATTGGAGGTTCTGGAAATGAAGAGACTTTTATTGAAACAGTATCATGAAAGACTGAAGACCAGAGGTAGGTTTCACGACTCTGCACTCCACAGGAAGAACCCCTGGACAAATACATGGTGATGCTCTCTGTGTTGGAACTTAAAATTTACTATGCCAGATCATGTTATTGTTATCAAATTACCTTTTCGTTTTTGCTTTGCAAGACAGAATACAAACATAGGATTAATCAGTTTTCATATATATTCTGAAATTCTAAACTAGAGGCATTAGTTTTCTATACTACTTGATATTCTTGTAGAGCTTAAGGCACTTGTTTATCTTGAGTGGAATCACATTTTTAAAGTAAGTTTCTAGACCTATTGTTGGAAAGATGTAAATCACTTTCCAAATAATAGTTAATGGTAATTATTACTGTGCTGTTTTCCTGTGCTTTTTTAGTTGCAGCTATAGGGAAAACTTTCCTTCATTTAACTGTAAGAAAAATATCTACTTCAATAGATGTCAGAATTCATTCATATGTTTGAGAATTTCCTTTCCTACATGATTAACTAATCTGAGAGTAGAGAAGATGACAGTAATTCAATGCTAAATGTTAGGGGAGATCTCTTTCCTTTTGCTACCATTGCTCACCTTTTACAAATAATTCTGTGAAGCTCTTCTCCTCCCCTACCACACATTCATATGCTGCATCATCGGCCAGAGAGCAGTGGTTTATGGTCAGTATTCTCTTATTTCCAATAGCCTCAAAAATATATCTGAAAAGATAATCTAAATGTCATTATCGGAGTGGTAACTCTTTTTGACCATCACTGTCTTCCCCTGCCTGGCAGAGGAAAAGGTTCCTACTTTTTTCCTGACATCAGTGGCAGGGTTTGTTAAGACTCAAGCCCTATATCCCTGTCTCAGTGACAGCAGTAGCGTTTGAAAGACGAGCATAGCAAATTATGGAGAAATCTTCATACAAGTGTGAGACATACAAACTCCTGCAAATGATGTTGGATGCTTTTCTAACATCCAGCCATACAACAAACATGACTACCATTAAAAATGCCTTGTGGCTTCAGAACAAAATCACTGGAAATTGGTTTTACAAAGAAGCTACGCTGAAGTATGTGCCATATCACGAGAAAGTAATTTTGAACTCTGGATATACACCTAAAGATCAGAATATAGTCTGAGGACTTACTTGCTAAGTAGGTAGATGTAAGCATCCAGTTCCATGTGTAGATATATAGAGAAGAGGGAAGAAAAAGAAACAGTCATGAGAACAGCAAACTGACTCTGAGCCAAAGCACTATGTACATTCTTTCTCAGCTCCTATTTCTCCCTATTTTATTCCTTTCTTTCTGAAAAAAGCTAGTTTTTCCACTTTGTCCAAGCTGTAGCCCATTCCTTTTTGGATTTCCTGTGTTTCTAGTTTACCTGCCGCTCACTTGGATCTCCTGTCCATTCTTCAGCCATTTCACATCAGCATCTGGATTGGCAACTTCAACCATTAATTTAATCTTTTGCCCTTTGTCCACTTGGTAAGCTGGATCCAGTTTCTTTTGGAATGCTATGATGAAGAATTATTTAAAAAAAATCTTAATAATTTTTATACTTGACTCTTTTTTTATTATTATTATTATTTTTTTTTTTTTTTTTTTTACATTCTCTGTCAGGAAAGTATATCTTTATTCACTTTCCTGTTGTTTACCATCATCTTAAACCTTCCCCGCTTTCTGCATCCCTGTTTGCATTTTTAACATTTTTTTCTGTTCTTCATCCTGTTCTGTGTTCTGTTACTCCTTAACATAGCATGAAAAGCATGTGATATCAACCAAAATAAGCAAAGTAGAATATTCTAAATCAGATGTGAATAGGTACTTCAACACATCCTAAATAGAGTTACAGCTATGTCTGCCCATGTAAGAAAATGATACTGATCTTCTCAGTACTAATGAATGGCAGCTTGCCTTTTCTGTTTCAGACTTTTAAAACAAATTAGTTAAAATTAGGTAATTAGTACTTCACAGGACTAGAAAAGGCACAAGAATTCCAAATGTGTCATCCCAATGGAAATGAAATTCTTTAAATGTATCACTGATGCCTGACATACTGACCAGTTTTAGGGGTAAGGGGAGTATCGTTGTTGTATGTTCAGGGAAAGATAAGGGGCAGAGCAGAAGAAACTAGTAAAATGAGCAGATTTTGAATATCCAGAGTTTCAGAGCAAAGTAGCTCAGAGCTTTGGGGATAGCTTTAATCTTTGGTAATCAGCATTTCACATGTAAAGACTGTGTAACAATTGGAATAGGAAACTACTATTTCCCTTGGTCTTGTATCTGGCTGCTGTCCAGCTGATGTTAATATTTTAAGAACTCACAAAGAAGAGGATATGGACATATATATTTGGAATAAATACAGCTCACCAACCTGTACTTTTTTTCTCTTCCTTCTTTATGCGTTTGAGGCGTTTCAGCATCCCACGCAAATCTGTGATACCATACTGAAAAGCAATTTTCTCATATTCGGATGGAGGAGCTTTCCTCAGGATTTCCCAGACATCAACATCGGATTGTGATTCAGATTTTGCTTCGCCTCTACAGAAAGGGATTAGAGTATCTGAGTGCCACTATTGAGAGGATTTAAAAACAGCCATAGGCTTGTAATATTGGCTTGTTGAAGCCATTTCTTAATAAAGAATTTAGCAGTCTAACTTTTTTGCTGTATTATTACCTAAAATGATGAAATAAAACTAGTCATTAGTTTTACTTCTTTTTATATATATAGTGATTAAAATCCAGTCGCTGTCCTGAAGGGTTTACTTTCTAATAGCCAAAGCAAATAAATATTAACTTTCCTTTAATGATGGGTAATAGAAACACAAGGAGACTTATTTTCCGGTGATGGTCATACACAAAACATGTGGCTAAGCAAGGAACTGAACTGATATTCTGAGAATGCCTTAGAAACAAGGCAGTTGGTTTATGTTTATGAGAAACAAGTCCTTTTCTATTCAGGACGTTTTTTCTCTTTACTAAAATGAATCCTAGATTATTAAAATATATGCCATCTATTGTAAAAACAATTGTTGGCTATAGTAATCTATAAAACATAAAGACTAGTGAGTAGTGGCAAACGACAATATTTACAATGCACTACTTATTTGATAGTTTAACCAAGGAACTAGTGATTATGGAAGAATTAATGTTTGGTTTAGCAAAACCAAGTGAAGATTTGGTTGCCTGGCTTTGGGAAAGGCATTCTTTTTCTGTCATTGTATTTTTTATTTAAAAGATCATAAATAGAAAAAGAAAGGGGTGTAACCTTACCGATTTACTGAGCGCAAGAAGCTGCTGTACTCCAGAATGATGCAGAGAACCATTTGGAAAAACACGCAGCATCCCAATGGACAAGAAAGAGGGCATTGTGTTAATACAAAAAAGCCATGAATGTCTTCACCTTTAGCAGAACAAGCCTGCCTCAGTAGTGGGGAGATGAAGGAGCTCATGCAAAAGCTCTGAAATAGGTTTAAGAAAAATGCTATTCCCTATTGAAACCAAAGCTGCCCACACTTTGTACAGTTCCACTCTGCAATTTATATTACAAGTGTAAGCACTTCAGCGTATTCCTAATTATGGCTGATCACCTAACAGGGAAACAAATTGCTCTACTTTGCCCTGTCGTCATGGAGTTGTTGCCTGTTGTAATTTGCATTTTGGTAATCGGAGAAAGGATGAAAGAAGTAACATTTTCTCAAAAATGTCTTTAGGAAAAGGAACTTCTGTGGCTGTTGTTTCTGACACCACCAGGACCAAGCAGATTCCAGTGCAGCAGAACATACCCTTATAATGAAGCCATGTTTAGTGGTAACCCCCAACAAGAAGACAAGTTATGCAGCAGGTAATGCAGAGAAAAGTGGAGGATTATTGGGTGTATTTCCATTTTTTTCAGGAAAAGAACAGTTCCAATAGTCTTTGAGAATTATTACTACTTTAAAAATCATGACTGTAGTCAGTCTGGACAGCAGGTAGAACCAAACATTTCTGGTATTCCTTTCATTGCCCCAAAAAGGCTTGCTTGTAATGAGAGGGCTATGTTTATTAAAGTACTGCAGTCCAGGCTTGGGATTTCCAGCACCCTTGTAGCTCTTGAACAGAAAGGAGGCAAGAGAAGAGGATTTCAGCTTAGTGAGTTTGAGCTGAAATATGGCATGCATATCTTATATCTTTGGAGTGTTTTAGCACTCGCTAAGCACTAAGCCCTCACTAGCACTCATTGAATTGATAGGCGTATCTGGTTTGGACTCTGCGATAAGTGCAGTCTACTGGGTATTTGCCTTGTTATAACAGTGCATCATCACCCACAAATTTAATCAAGATTTCTCTATATAGCTATCATTTAGTTTGGGGCAGCTACAAATGGTTTGTAGTGTTGTAGATTTTTTTTAAACTATGTTGTTCTTGGGCTAGTTGCCTTGATCATATCAATGAGCAACTTCAAAATATTTCTAAATACATGTAAATTGGAATAGATATATAAATACATAAAACTAGGAATATATAATATTTCTAATATGTGCTGAGTTCTTTGTACTAGTACAGTTAATGTTCTGTGAAGCAAACTGTATCTCAGAAGCAAATATAAAATCGTAGGAAAGAAGAAACACTTAAGAGATTCAAATGTTACTATTTTCCCTCAGGCATTATATAAACATTGGTGCTCTCTCTGTCTATCTCCCTGTTTATATGCTCACCTGTATACACCCCTTTACCTGAAAATTTGCAGGTAGGATTATTCATGGAGTTTTCAAAAATATTTTGTGTGACTTATTTTTAAATACATCATGAGAAAAATATTCCAGTTTGGAAGCAATTCCCCAGTCTAGTATATCTCACTATTGAGAAGACTTCCTTAATTTTTGCTTTAGCTTTTCCATTACTCAGTGTCATCCCATTGTTATATCTGGCAATGCTGTTTTGGTGTATGCAAGCTGAAATAAAAGAAATTTGATAGTATGCAAGCTGAAATACAAGAAATTTGATCATATGCAAGAGTATAGTCTCTTCCTTGGAAATACTAATACTTTCTAATTACAGGGAAAGGCTTGTAAATTGCATGTGAAATGGTACTAAAAGCTAAAGGTTGTAATTTTTATAGTATTTAACTGAGTTCTGAAAAAGAAAAGAAAAACATGTCTTTGCCTCTGATCAAAGGTTTCCCCATCCCAGTATTCCTTTTCACCATTTTGTAGTTGTTAAAACATTCTCTTTGATCCGATAAAGACACAGAGTTTCCACAGTTAGGCTGTACTCTTCCACTACCAACAGGAACTAAGCAACGTACGAAAAGTAATAGAGCACTTGGACTCCTGAAGTTTCTCCCACCCTTGCGTTACTCTCCCTCATGTTGGGGATCCTTATTCAGAGTGATCACCTCATAGGTTAACTATGCACTTGGGGGTATTAAGATGCAGCTTAGTGAACCTGCTGTAAATGGAATATGCAGCTGATATGTTTTAAACATATGTGGAAGGGTTAAAAATAGTTTTGTACATCTCAGAGATGGTTCCTTCCTATCCCATTACTGTCAACTGATTGGACCCTGTCAGCTGTCACCTCCTTCAAGGTCTCTGCTCACTATCCCATTTAATAGTTCTGTGACAGCTGTTCCCTTCCTCTTCCCAATGACCTCTCCTTGGCCCATGACATCTGTATGTCAACACCAGTTAATTAAATTACAGTGATAGGAGATACAGTATTAAATGGAGCTCTCTTTATTATAGTCAGAATGTTCATTACCTTTGGATTGAGGAGCACTTGTAAATTAGGTGGGACAAAGCAGAAGCAGTAAAAGAATAATCCTCAATTGTATTTGAATCTGCATAGCTCTTGAGAGTTCCTCAGCATGAGGTGCCTTTTTCTATTCTATTTTAATGAAGAACACTTTCATTCCATGATGAGTTTTTTATGCCTATCAGTTCTCATTAATATAGGAGTGGTCTTCAAGCTGTGGTGTGCAAAGCCTGAAGGATCCACAAATTACTTCTAAAGTGGCTGTGAAAAAAAACTAGAAGCAGTGAATTATCAGTATGCTTAAATTCACTAAACAGAGACTTATAAGTCAAGAAAGGTCAAAAATACTTATAAAATGCAGTGAAATTTATAAGCTTCTTTTAATGAATTATATTTCTAGTCTAATAATAATGAACAATTAAATCCACAAATTGAACATTTCTGGAAATACTGGAGATTTTTTACTACTTTTTAGAGTTCTATCACTGCTCAAAACAAATTATGAAAGCAGAAGGGAAAGGCACTAGGAGAGGGGCTCATAGTACTTAGCACTTCATTCCAGCTGGAGTCACTGAATGAAATTATGCAAATATTTTCATGCTGTCCTCCATTTATTTGAAATTTTTTAAGAGAGATCAACAATTCTTTTTTGCCTTACATTTTCTATAGAAATTATGATGTGTGTACAACTATTATATTTCAGCTTTCAAACCTGTACAGTTTTGATTACTGCCATTCTTCAGAAAACATATTTTCCCTACTTTAGAATTAGAAAAAAATTCTAACACACTTTTTGTTTCAGACTTCTCTGGGGTTCATGATGAAACAAGAAACTTTGATATCAATGTCAGCTATAGAAGATTTGATAGGTGTACTTTCTGTCTCATCTAGCTGGCCTCCTTGAGAGTTCTGGTTGTAGTGTTACTGCAAAGCCAGAATTCACTTCTGGTTGGATACATTGCATATTGCATAATACAGGGCTTTGTACACCTATGTGACCTTGTTTGCCCCACTGAAATTTGGGTGAGTTAACCTGAGTGAAACATGAGGCTATTGTGGCTTTATTGCCTTCCGTAACCACGTTACTTCAGATGTCTACATGATCCTGTACTCTTTGTGAAGATAAAACACTTTTTATAAATAGAGATACCCGTACCTGAGCAGAGACTGAACACAGATTCACAACATTCACCCCAAGTACTTGATTGTGAAAGTTTAAACTAAGTTTAGATTTACAAAACATGAGTCTAGTGACAAGTGTTGATAGTAACTTTGGGAGCTGGACAGACGAGGGAGCGACCAGGGACAGTGAACAGAAAGAAGCATGCTTGGAGTAATGGGGTGATACAGAGCAATGGAAACTTTACTTGGAATAAAAAGAAATGTTTTGTAACAGAGAAGCCTGTACGTTTATGGAATAAGCAACTTCAGTAATATGTTCACTTAACATGTTTAAGAATGGATGGAACAAAAAGTACATTTTTGATAGGCACCAGCAGGCATATTATGCAAATGATTTTTCTGATTCTAATTTCTAAAACAATAGGAATATAAAGCACAAGGTTATTCCGAAAATCTGGAAATTCAGGGACAATTTAAAACTGCTTATAAAAGCAAGTGACAGTGAAAACCAAAGGACATTCAGAGAAATACATTGATTTGTATTGAATGGTCCACCCTTCTACTAATTTTTTAAAAGCATTTCTGGCCCAGAAATTGGTGGCTGACAATTTTCATACTGTATAATTTTTGTCACGCTCTACATGTAAGAAAGATGAAGACGCATGCATTATTTCAAACCAAATGTTTCTTATGTTCAGTCTGACCCATGCATTTATAATAAAATGAAATGGAAATCTTACTCTCTGTTGGCAACAGTGGAATCCAAAACATCCAGATTCAGATGGTGGTAAAAAGAGAAAAACATAAGTAGAGAGGTTATAAAAACAGATGTGGCAAGGAAGGATGAGAATGGTAGAGGAAATTCCACCAAAAAAAGTGGAAATAAAAGCAAGAAAGAAAAACTAGAATCAGAAGAGTAAAAAAATATTTATATAATATTTATACAACATAGAATATCTTTTTATATGTATGATAAACAGCTATATGTAATATAGGTATATAGTGTAATAGTAACATTTAGATATCTAATAAAAAGGCTTGTCCTCCCAGCTCTCTGATTCAAAGTATTGTGAAAACTTAGGACAGAAAATTCTTAGTAAGGCAGCATTATAGACAGATATTGTGATTTGTTGTTGTGTTTTTTTTTGTTTTTTTTTAATGTGCAGTGCTGGTGGAAGCATGTAATTACCCCAGTCCCAGCCTTGTCTATCTTGGGAAAGATCAGTCTTTTTTTTTTCTTTTCTCCAGTATAAACCTAGCAGAAATGGAGCAAATGCTGAGTATTTGGGGAAGTTGCCATAATTACCTGTCATGCTTTTTTCAGTTAGTAGAACTGCTTTAGCAAAACTACAAGGATTCTGAATTTATGAAACTTTCACTTATTCTAGTTTTAGTGTTTTCAGAGTTGTTCAACAGAAGCTCATTGCTTTATTTCTTTAAGTCCATGGATTTTTACTCACCTCTTTTTCAGTAGGGCACTAAAATTAAACTCTCCGCCTTCTTCATGTCCCTCGGTACTGTATAGTAACAGAAAACTATAATTAGTTTTAGAAGGAAATGGGAATAGCTTGTGAGGCTAAATAATTATGTAGATGATATATTTTTGTAGGGGAGCAGTAGATGGGTTTAGAATGACTTAGAATGTGTGCTGACATGGAAGGTGACTTAATTAGGCTCTTTGTCTATATTGATCTTCATATAGGTTTAAGAAATATATTTAATGAACTTGTATTTTTTCTGTACTGATTATGGAGAAAGTTGTACAGGGTATTAATTTGGTGGTCATATTGATCTGGAATGTATTAATTATCATGAAAACATCGCAGAAGCTTTCCTTTAGAATCATTACTGCTTTTGGAAAGCTGTAGTTTCAGGAATGTGTATATTGTTTAAAGTGTGGGGCAGTATTTAACCAAAATTTTTGTGGGACTTTTTACAATCTAAAATCACTTTTTTAAAAATAGTATTATCCCAGCTCTAATTGTTTCTTAAGGCTCTTTGTGATTCCAGAATTCATTATACTGAAAAAAGTGTCACATCATTGGTGCTTGGGGGAGTTAAAGGAGGAATTCTGTGATCTGACTTTGATTCTGAGATGAGGTTCAATATGCAGTTGTTCAACAAGCATCATGGCAAGCAATGTTGTGATGAATTCATTCATGAGAACAAGAAGCAACAAGCAGGAGTTTTTTGATGTGTAATTCTGTCTGTTACATGTGCTGGTGAACTCATATGCAGAGTGTTATTTTTGGTGTTCTGAATCAAATGTGGTTTTAGCTGTGCTTCTGAACATTTGAAGGGCAGATCTACTCTGAAAACTTAGCATAAATTTACTAAAATCACTTCTTTGGGTTTAATTCCTAAAAAATTACTTCAGGGATTTAATATAAAAGTATTAAGAGTTACACTGGATTTCATGACTTTTGATTATTCAACTTAGCAAAAAAAAAAAAAAAAGGTCTTTTTGCATTCAGACAGGGTTTAGAAAGTCAAAATGGATTTTCTTCATCTCAGTCAGTCTCCCATCATCAATGTTCAGCTGCTTCTTGACACCTCAGTTGTCTTGATTATAAGAATCTGGTGATGCCGTCTCACAGCATTCAGATTCTTCCAGCAGCAACACCTTATATTTAATTATTGTTTTATACACAGAAATCGTTCTTTTCAGTTGCACTGGTGGTAGTGGCAGCCTGTAATGCTGTCTTTGTCAATACACAGTGCTAGTTGCTTCAGAGAAAATCAGTCTGTAGAAGTGTAAACCAGAATGTCAGAAAAATTCAATCTTGCAGGAACAAATCTTGTTAAAAGTGAGAAAACAGTCTCAACAGATAAATGATGGGCATTTTAACAGTACTCTTAATAAAATGGAAGAGAAATTATTCCCAAACTTCTTGTGCTGCTTGACAATGCAAGGTTAGTGAGAATAAGTTACAATTTTGAATCGATGTAATTTTGAATATGTTGTGAGAAGAGATCTTTTTATTAAGAAAGTACCATTTTTACTTCTGTGATTACTTTCAAGATAGTACAGTACTAGAAAGGGTAATTTTCTGGGTATATAGCTCAAACAGAAAAGTGTATTTTTGGTCACTTTGTTCCCTACTTTCAGAGGATTTTTAGTGTTTGCAGGCATAAAATGTACATAAAAATCACTAGTATAATCCCAAATTTGAAAACGGCTTCTTGTGATCAAAGATTCAGGAAATCAGAACCTACAGCTGAGAGAATAACTAGTCACCTTATTGCTTCCCGGGTGGTACTTAAATCAGATTTTCAGGAAAGCCCAGCAATCAATATTTAGCTTTTCTGAAGAATAAGACCCTAATAACTGCTTTAACATGCATAGAGTTAAGTTTCGGAGTTCCTATTTTTGTTATGGTAGAAGACATTGGGACGGAAAGGGATAGGGTGGGAAATTTAATGATACTAGCATAAAGACTGTGCCAGGAAACAACAGATTTTCCTATGCATGTGTGCTGGTACATTTCTGTGAGCAGTGGCAATATTAGTCAGTGTGTGCTTAGTATAGAGTAAAACATGTAATACAGAGGGGGCAGACATGCATATAATCTGAAGTTACTTATTTTCTTCTAACAATGGTGAGAAGATGCCACTTGCTGAACACATGCCTTTTCTGTAGATGAATCTGCCTCTCATTGAACTATCAAACTACTCTTTTTGTTATTTATACTCATCTTACATTACTACTTACTTGTATGTATTTGTCTCATATAAATACTACATACTATAAATGATGATTTATTTGGAATTTAAGGTGCAGCTAGTTCTGTGGGTTTTTTTTTCTTTTTTTTTCTTTTCCTAAGCAGAGAGAGACAGTTCATTGATAGACTTGAATATGTCTGCTGACACAGACGGTGGCTACCTGAGAAAGGCCGAAGTCATCCGTCTCCCCCCTCCTGCCAGGCTCCTGGAGGTATTAAAGACAAAGCTTTAGATTTAAACAGGTCAGTTCAAAATTTGGCTCCATTCTTAGAGAAGAAACTAAAAATCTGAACAGCCTGAAGCTGCTTACAGTGTGCTCACTGTGAACTGATTCTAAATTCTTTTAATTGTGCTAGCAAGAGGAGAAACTCTTGAAGCCTAATTTCACTGCAGTGAGATAACAATGCAGATATGCACTGAGTGCGTTCCATTTAATAGGCATCACAGCGAGGCTGGTCAGCTACCTATAGATGGATTTGACTGTAGACAAATTCTGCAAGCCTTTTTTAGTTCTTTGTGATAGAATGCTTAAAACACCCCAAACTCATATAAAAATAGCACTTACAGGGGAAAAACTCAAGGAGTTGCCACAGATGATTTCTGCCCTATGTCAGGGAAATAGATGTCTGTTGGACTACTCTTGGTCTAGTAACTTTGCAAATATATACAAAAACTAAAACAGAAATTGAATTACACAAAGGGAGAAGAAATACTCAGCAGTGAAAAAACACATGTTGTTAATGTCTAAATAAATTAAAAAAATAAATAAATTGCAAATTTTACTAATAGAAGGGAATATTATTCCATTAAGTCATATCAACTCAGTATTACAGGTGTGGGGAGAATAGCTTTTTCAACATCAGTGCAATACCTTGCAGTCTTTAATATCTAAGACCTACATATATCTGAGTTTTTACTGTCTCCATTCAATTAATAGAATTACAGAACATGAAAACAAATACAATCAAAATGCTTGTATTAATGTTATGAGTGATAAGCTGCTTACAGAGCTCACATCAAACTCCACTTCTTTGTTTAGCAAATGTTTGTATTAAGGTACATGTAGTTCCTCAAGCCAGACCAAATCAAGACTAGGCACTACACAGAATCTTTTCCTTCTCTAGTGGTCCACATTTGGAGTGCTTTTTACAGATCTGGAAAAAGAGTGCCGAAGTTCTTGGTAGGATTATACACATTATCAATTGCATAATTGAAGACAAGAAGGATCATTGTGCTAGTACAAAGTCTAAACTCTCTTAGATTATATCTAGGAGTTGTATAGTATTTAATAGTAGAAATATTTTCTTAATACAAATATTTTCTTACTAGACATCACCATCTTTGTGCTTGTTCGCACAACAGCTTTGATTTTAGTTAGTTTAGGAAAGTAATGAATTCCACGTGGAAGTATAATCTGATCTACCTGAGTTTCTACTGCACATACTCACGTGCGTCGGAAGGCAGAGCGAATATCCAAGTCTCCAGTTATTGGTGCTTCTGATGGGACAAAAAGTGATGAACAAGAATAGGAGAGCAAGTCAAAATAATGCAAAAATATAGTGCTATTTCTAAAGCTTTTCCTTTGCAGACTTTTTTTTCCCCTAAAGTTCTTCAACTGATCACAATTTACAATATCATACTGAAAGATTGAAGCATCATCTTTAAACATGTAGCCTTCACTAACTAGCTTTCAACATCCAGTGTTGCATGTATAACTGAATTCTGTTTCATGCTTCATAATAACCTGCAGCATGATGAACTGTCTTATCTTGTGTTTGTCAATTCTCCTGCTGGTAAATTTTAGTTTCAATACTGGCTTCACAGGGTATTTAAGCCCTAATGAGAAAACCACTGGATATCAACTGAATATTATTGCTAAATCCATTCTCTGAAAGCAAAGGTAAGTTCCTGGAAATATGTAGAGATGTACAGAAACTCCACCGAGGATGTTGCATAGAGAGAACTTTACTGCTCTGTTCTAAGCTTCTGTAGGTATGAATAGGTGTACTGCTACCACTGGGAGAAAAACTGTCCCCAGTCACAACTCCTAAGGCTTACGAGGCCTACAGCCAACTAGTGAAACTTCAAAAATGAACTGCTGATTTCAGGATCTTCAATAAACTTTTGTCTTTGCGTATTGGGTTCATTGATTGCTGGATGCAAATTAAGGTTGCAGTCCCTTCAACAGAACCACTGAAACATTAAATAGTCCAAACGTTCAACACTTTCAGGTGGTCCATGCTTATACTGTTTTACTTAAACTATTCCACACCAGGGGGAAATGGATGTTAAAATGTACTTCCTTTTCAATTGCTGATAAGCTTTTCAGTGTAGCAGTTGTGAGGGTGGCACCATGTATTATGTAAAATGAGTCACCTAATCTTAAAACAATTTTATATCAGAAGTGCTTCTGCACAACTTGAATTTATTTGGAAGAAAGGAATTGATAAGCGTCACATGTCTAAAGCTTTCTGTTCCCCCCCCCCCTTTTTTTTTTCAAGTATCCATTTTTAATACTGAACTTTTGCCAAAGTAAGAATGGACCTCTCTTTTATTCTAGTGGAATTAAATATCATGAAAGAATGGATCTGAAATCAGAATAAAGCCAGAGAAAAGTTGGGCTGATTTGCATCTTTCTGTGTGCTTTCTTTAAGAGCATCACAGTTCTGACTTGGGTGACATCCAAGTGTTACTTCTAATGCTCTGTATCTTTGCCAACCCATCCCAATCCTCATCTGTGTGCCTCTGTAAGTGTACCTGTAGCTCTTCAGCTCTATACTTCATATCTATGCTTGTCTAGTAGCTGCTGTGTACCAGAAAGAATTGTTGGTGAGCATACGGGTAAGGAAAAAAAAAATAAAATAAAAGGAAGAAACAAGGTGGCAGGAATTCATCTTACCATTGACTATCAGGTTGAAATTAGAACTATCAAACTTGTCCTTGGTAGACACCTCACATCTGTACCCTCCTGCAAAAGTCATGTTTGCTTCTATGATTTCCATTTCAAAGGTGTATACCTAGAATAGACACCAATACAATTCGTAAGTTAGAAAAGTCAATGATGTAAGAGAGAGAGAGAATACAGCATATTAAGGCATGGAGAGAAATAGACAAGGGATGAAACATGCGTCTGTGTCCTTTTAGAACCTCCTGAGTGTGTAACTCATTACTGTCATGAAAATTACATGTACATTGGAAACAGGAATAGAGCTTTTATTAAACAAATACAGCCTCTACCCAGAATGTATACAGTACATTTAAAAATTCAGCAAAAGGAGTGGCTAATGTGAACAAGTGTGTTCTGTTCCATCCAGGAGAGGGTAGTAGTGTTTCATATACCACACAGGATGCGAGGTCATGGTACAGACTCTTGTATTCCTGTTTGTGTATCTTTGAATGCATTTGTGGTAAAAATGGATCTTACTCAGCTCTACAAAGTAGTCTAGACAATGCAAGAGAACAATAAATTCCAATACTGATAGCTGAATGCTTGATCTATTAAAACCAAGATAGACCATACTTAAATATGTCTGATTTATTGTTTTCTCTTAAATATAACAAGTGTCTATTACTTGAGAGGAAGATGGAGGGAATCGTGCAGTAGATAGTGCAAAACTGCTCCCCTAGTCCTCCAGATATTTTCTCATCTCGTCATAAATAAGACATGCAAGAGTCTGTATGTAGTGCTTGTCTCTTGTCTGCATGGTCAAAACATAGACTTCTATGCATAAGTATAGCATTGTGTGTGGCTTTGGGTACCTTAATATAAAAACAATCCTATATTATCTTATATTTTCCCCAGATTAAAGATTAGTATCTAGAAGACTGAGAACCTTACTCTGCCAATTGTACCTTGTTATTTCGATCATAGGTGTCATGTAGCTGGAGATGTTTCCCCACTTTGCTTCCCAGGTCCATCCACTTTCCTTTGAACCATTTCACTGATGGTTTCTTCAGCAGACTCTCGCCTGCCACTTTGGCAGTGAACGTAATGTTTCCACCTTGCAAGGGAAGTAGGTGAAAATGAGATTATGAATAGTGTTTAATTTATCTGTTTTATCACCACTGTCATCCTGTACATGGAGAGCTATATAGTCAAGCAACAGGTGCAGTTTACAAACATCACTTGACTCACATTTTGTACTCACCAACAGTAACTTCTCCATCCTGGGGTCGTGTCACAAAGAGCCCAATAGGGTCCAGAGGCTCTTCTGGTTGAGTCCCAGCAGATATAACTGAAATAAACATCAGAATTATTTGTTAGAACTTTCTTCATCAGCTTCTGTTACAGCCTATATAGTGAGTTTGTTAAGTAATTTCAAAGTATCTTAATATGTTTCTTCTGTTTCTGAGATTCCTTATTCTTTACTGTCTGTCATTCATCATTAGTGGTCTGCTTTCAGCTACTGTCTCTACCTCACTGATTCTAAGGATTCCCTGTTCCTGTTCTTCCTTTCTGTTAATGAACCAGACTTGATAACAGTGTTCTCAGTTACCTTCTGTGTTTTGGCTGCTTTCTGCTGGTGGAGCAGGCAAATCTGAGGCAGCTGGGGCTGGAGCAGCTTCAGCAGGAGTGACTGTCTCACTCTTTTCTGGAAATGAATGTAAGACAAGATTAGAAAAAGTCATGTTTCTACTTCTTTTCTTAAGAAATTTTGCGAAAGTGCAGCTTTTAATATATGTTAGGAAATGCAGAGAAATTAGCTGTGGTTTTCTAGAACTTAGAGGATGTGCTGGAAGCAAAAAGGGCCTATTGAAGCTGGTTGATGAGGCTCGCTCTTTTGCTGAGCTTGGGAAGAACTGATGCCTAGGTTTTTAAATTCTGTAGTCTTGATGTATAGAAACTTGTCAGCTGATGAATAACACTTTGATGTTAACTTCAGTGGTCTAAATAGAAAAGGTAATGAAAAATGATACAATTATTATTTTTGTAAACAGTTTGTTTATTAATGAGATTTTCTTTAACTCTGCTATTGGAATGTAATGTTCCGAATGCTATTGCTGTTTGCAGCTTGGGAAAAGCTCTAGACACTGCTAGTAATCAATATAGAGAAAGTATTTTAAAAATTTGTCTATCATTTCTTCCCCTGGCTCATGGAAGTTTATGGCGTCTCAGTTAAACCATGACCTCACAGATAGGCTAATTTCCATGGGCCTCATTCATGAAGTTTACATATGGGGCTGGAAATACTGATGAAATGAGAATTGCTTAGGAAATACTGTACCTGGTTCCTTGACCTTGAGTTCAAATTTGACCTTGGAACTTCCAGCTATTACAGCATATGTCACATCATCTTCTTTTCCTACATTATTGATTGTCAGTGAATGCTTGTTTCCTTCTGCCTTGATGACATATTTCTCACTTTCAGTAATTTCTGTGCCAGCTCGCTGCCACTTCACCTTGATGCCAGATTTTTCTGTCTCTGCTTCAAACACAGCTGCGCTTCCGGCTGTCACCTCTGTTGTCTTCGGCTTCTTGGTAAATGCAGAAACTAAAAAAAGAGAGAGGGCTCACTAAAATCTGTTTTGCAATTGTGGCATATCTGGTGTAGTCAGCTGTTGTGGCTGCAACAGCTGTCTCCTTTCTCTCCCATCTGCCTGTGCAAGATATAAATTACAACACTTTCCACAGAGAAGTTGTGGAATTGTCTCTGAGTTTACTGAGTTCTGTCTCTGACTGAGATGTCATATCTTCTCCATATTGTCATGAAATAAAATGGAATGGATAGCAAACTCATCTCACTGTCCATCTTCCTCTTTCTTTCCCCCCATAATGAGCTCTGATTTTTTTGTAAGTGAATGTTTTGATCTATGACAACATGGCGTGATATATATTCTTACATATCAAGCTCTCTACATTAATTTACCATGCAGTTTTATTTAGAAATATGAATTCTGTCCTAACAGTTGCTTAATACAGTTGTTAAACAGGATCAGGTTTTGTTCCTCCAATAAAACTGCAGTTTGTGCAGTAACCTGTGTCCTAATATACCACAATGAATTAATGGTTCATCTTTAGTCCTTCTGGTTTGGCTGAGCAAGGCTTTGGTGGAAAAGGATGCATGTTCCAATGATGGTCCTTGTAATTCTATCCCAGCTAAAATAATATCAATTGTTGTTTCCATTCAAATGTTTAGTTCAATATTAAAAGTTAAAGTACTTGCCTACGTAGCACTCTACAACAACTAGTTTTCTAATTAATTACAAGGTGGATCAAAATATTGCCTTTATGTGTCAAGAAGCACTTATGATGCTTATAATAAGAATTAATGAAGTTATTAATATGTGGGTTGAACAAGCATAAACCAAATGACGTTTTAGTTCATTTAATCAAAGTAGTACAACAGATAGGAATTTGGAAAGCAAGCAATGTATTGTGACTTTGGTCCATGAGTATCCTAATATTTCTCAAGATTAGATTTTAGTAAGGTAACTTATTTTACTAATTTCTTTACCCAGATTTATTTATTTATATTTCTTCAACTTTATTTTGAATCAAGTTTTTAATTTTATGCTCATGTTTTGGTCTTAATGAAATCTGTTCTCTTTTTGCTAATTGTCATGAGCTATGTACATGTATAAAAATACCAGTAATTAACATTCTGATGCATAAACTGAATGGGTTTTGTGCATCATTATGTCATCTTTTTACTGGCTTACCCCTACATAACCAAGCTTTTATAAAATATTAGTAATTTCATCACATTTAATTATATCTGTCACCTCTGTGGCAAATTGTCTATTGCTCTCCTACTTGGGCAGCAACAAGAACTCTTCCAAACACCGCAACAATGGTTCTAATTAGCTGTAAACTTTTGTTTCTGCTTTATAAAAATGAAAGGAACATGGCATGGAAATATTTTAAAAGAAAGAGTTTATATTCATGTTCTAACAGGTGCTGTAGTTAGTATAAATGGTATATTACTAATAATACCATCTGTTCATAGCACAAAATCTCTATTCCTGTAGCATGTCCTCAGACTGCACAAATTAACTGACCTCCATGGAGTTACATCTGCAAAGATTTCATCTGATGGCCTTTGGACTTTAGTCATAACACAGTTCATGTTTCTTGCATTGTTTTGCAAAGGATTCAAAGCTGCTTAAACATCAATTAAAGTATCAGTTACAAATACTTTTATAATTTAGTGTCTATTGTATTTTGCCTCTCTGTGTTACATAAAAAGCCTAAATTACATTTTTCTCTTTCTTTTTTCCCCACATTTTATATATTTGATGAAAAAACAATTTTGCTTTACACTGAGCCTATAGCAGCCTTGAGTGAGCTCCTGTTGTATTCTTCTGCATGCTCTCCTTCCATGTTAAATTATAAGTGTGTGAAATTTCCTCTGGGAGTGGAATGTCCCTGCATGCTTTTATCTGAGTTTTTTCTAACCTTAGGCCTGTAAGTGGTGTATTTGTTCTTAAACAGAATATAGTACTGTGTAGAATATAGGGCTCTATAGTATAACGTAATACTCACATGCCTGTTTTCAGTCGCACATCTTCTGATATAGTATTGCACTTCAGTAAATAATACAGCGGGGTATACTTTGATGCAGTGTATCATGAATAATTGCAGAAGAGTTATTGTAGACAGCAGGTTTGATGTACAGAATTCAAAAGACATGTAAAGGTGGCCAGGCTGCTGCACAGTGGGGAGCTGGCTCAGTTCAGGAACCCACTCCTGAAATACCCACTATCTGGCTCCTCTCCCTATAAAGCTAAAGATAAAGCAGCTAAGAGGCATGTTTTTTGTCTCTGAGTGCCATCATCATCACTCTTCTATTTAAGCACAAAATAATCTATAAATATATTAATTACTTAACAGCAATGTGGCTTGTAAAGGTTCCAGCCTACAAATGGCAGGGTTTCAAGACATGCATACTTGGAAGTAACTCTCTGATCTGCTGCACACCCTGTAAAGTGATTAGGTTTCTTACATTTACTTTAGATGACTCAACAAAACCAGATTGTTGGCCAGAACTGCATGCACAGTGAGAAATCCCCACTGCCACATAATGTTTCTGACTTTTGGGAAATCTAAATACATATGTAGAAGTTTACAAGTAAGTCTCCTTGTCTCTTTTTTCTCTCTCTCCCTTTCCTGCCAAAAGACTTATTTCAGTTCCAAATTAAAATGATTGTGAGTTCTTCCATTAAAGCATAAAATCAGAAAAACCCAAAATCTCCCATGAGACTAAAGGCTGGCAAGAACAATTGTTGAGACCCCACTTTTCTGCAGGTAAAGGAGACTCTCAGAGTCATTTTCCTGCACTTGAGATTCAGAGTCAGTGGGTGACAGTGTCCAAAGTCATGTCTCTGTATCCATCTGTATTTCTTTTCATATTTCACTGTTCATATTTGCAAAGGAAAAGTAGTGATGTATGGCTGGAGATTTTACAGGAAATTACTTTGGTGCAGATGAGAGATTGCTGAAGAAGCATGTGAAGAGAATGCCATCATTTTTCCTTACAGGGTCAGAAACGGGCTGCTTAACAGAAGAAAGAGAAGTGAGAGATCAGCTATTCCTGGGCTCCTTCATTGAGGCTGCTACTCTAAGTAACACCTAAATCCAAGTTCACCAGCAGGTATTTTTTTTTCTCATGCAGTTTTACCAATCTAATCCAGCTATTTCCTCATTAGGAATGTTCCTAAACACCATTCAAAACTTCATGTAGGACAGACATGAAAAGCCTCACTTTTGCCTGCTTTTATCAGAAACATATTCCCTATTTGGCAATCTCTCTCACTTCAACATTTGGCTTCTACCCAGATACTCCCCCCTGAGTTCTATATGTCCATCCCGTACTCAAAACACTCTTGGATAGGACCACCACCATCAGGCTGTGGAAAACCCAACGACTGTGACACCTCTCATGTGATGTTGTGGAACGTCTTACAGCTCTTGTGCCTGTCAGGCACTGACAGATCTCAGGCACTATCACGTGTTTATCCAGACTCCAGCCAAACATGCACTTAGGAGCCATTGGGCTGGGGCACCTGATGACCAAGTTGCCCATGTCCTCTGCAGGCCACTTTGTTAACTCTTTGCTTCCCAGTAAATTCTAACCCACCTTGCACAAAGGGAGAGAAAGGTGACATTAGTAGTAACATACTACAGCAATTCTGGAGAGAGAGGATAGACAGACATGAGTTACCAGTGCTGATGATAACAGGAATTATTGAAGGGAAGGAGAATGATAGGTGCTCTGTGTGTGTGTGTTCTGTGGGGATGGAATTGGAATTGCTGTGGGGAGTTAACATGGGGGGAGAAGAGGGACATGGAGCTAATGAAAGAAAATGAGCCTAGAGCCACTTTGTACTAACCCATTTTTCAGCACTTCACTTCCCATATCCCAGACCTTCCCAACCACTTCTAGCTTCCATAATGCAAAGAACTTCATATAACTTCTGAGTAATGTAAAACAGCAAATTTCTACCCCAGGCAAAAGAGGAAGCAGGCTGTGTGTGGTCTGCAATAGTCTTGCAGAAAACTTTTCAGTGGCTAATACTGCTGTTACCGGAACTTCCAAGCAGCACCCACCCTTTAAAAGTCTTGTAACACCTGAAGATGTACACATCAGCCATACAGTTATGTATGTTACATGAGTTACATCTTCATTAATTAGTAATAAAAAGCTCTATTTGGAGGTTCATGATCAGATTACATTTTGATAATAATTTATTAATAAGTCTTTCACTCAGGAGGCTGAAGAAATATAAAATACATTTGCTTTTGGCCAACTTAAAATAGAATGAAATAATTTAAATTCAAAAAACAATTTCCTTCACTTTTTACTTAAGTGAAATAATAAAACTAGTGTTCTGCCTTCCTTCTGCTGCCATTTATTAAATCTTCATACTAGCACCTTCATGCTTTCTCCCTTACTTTCTGAGCTGCTTTGAAGAAATCTCCTTCTACCATCCACCATCAACCTAGTTTACTATTCTGCTTCAAAACTTTTTCACACTCTCCTATGCAAAAATGTAGAAAATTACTAAGCTACTACCCAGGTCACTATCTATTGTAGTAATAATTGTTTCCTTTGCTCTCTTGTTGAACTATCTATCTATTTACTGGGCTTTTATTTTGTAAGTGTTTTGAGGCAGAGACTGTTTTTCTATTTGTCTTTGTACAGCATCAAATTGTTAGTAAGTAGCTACTAAGTACTGTTGTATCCCTAATAAGAATAAAAGTTAGTATTAGAAGCTAGAAGACACATTCCTATTTGATTATTGTCAGAAAAAATGGAGAGGAGATGTATATTAAAATAATGTTGAAATAACTGGAGTAATTTCAGTTCCTAGCCACATTCTCTAAATAATTTGGCTTGCTAAGAATCACAAGCATTAGGTGAAAACCTTTTCCTAAAATCACATAATTTCAAAGTATGAATGAAGTATGTGAAGTGAAAGTGAGAAAGAAGTGTGGGTTCCACGTCATTTTAACTAGATACAGTGATAGGGGAGAGCCATTCTCTTGTTGCTTTATTTAATTAATTAATTTATTTATTTTCATCCTGCCTTTTAGAGTGGTGGCTCTGACTTCAGCTCTTCATCATTCATTATTTGTGATATGTACATGGAGGAGAGGGAGATAAGCACTTAAGGAGAATGTGTGCTAGATAAGGCTTTCAAATTATATTTCTGCCTTTCTGAAATAAAAACTGTTAAAGATATAAATGTTTTAGGAGACTCTAATGTAGTTGGTTGAATGCACATCCAGCAGAAATCTGTGATGACTGTAATTAGAAAAAATAGTCACAGGTTTTCTCCCACAAAGTTGAGTTATCTTACTGCATATTCTGTGTATTTGGTATTAAAATACGTATCTGGCCAATGTATTGAATTAATATTTCAAAAGTAGTATTAGCTTTTGGAATTCCTTAATTTGTTGAGGCTTCATGTTGAAAATTTATCTTTGCTTTAGTACTTACACTTGGCATCTAGTTTTCCTTTTATACCATTTGCTCTTCCATTGAGTTAAAAGCCAAAGTGTGCATAAGCAGCCTTCAATAATGGAGCTTGTAAATTCCTTGCTGAGGAACTATATAAAGATGCTGCGCATTCCTTGGTCAGGACCTAAGTGGCTTCTTGCAATTACAAGCTTAATCATTCCCTGATCCAAAAGCTATTGAGCTACTCAATCTTATCATTCCTTGCCTACTTCAGCAGCTGAGATTGTAAATTCCTGTAACATGAGCAACAGGCGAGGAATAGTTTCACTAAGCAGAGTCACCTCTCTCTCTCTCTCTGTGCATCCATCATACTTTCTGTAAAATGGGGATAATAATGTTCAGCTTGCTTTGAATCTTAACATACAAAAGAGGAAATTATATCGATGTGAATTATAATTATTTATTTTTGTATTACTGTAGTACACAGAAATTAATTTTCATGGAGCAGTACTTTACTGTGCTAGGTGCTTGCAAATGTAAAACAATGACCTTATATTCAGACTAAAATTCTACAGTCTACTCTTCATTATGCAGCGTTGATTATTATTATTAATGCTAAAAGCCTCTGTGTACTTACAAGCCAGGTTATTTATAAACCCTTGATAAAATTTCCTAATGTGAACTGCAAAATCTAGACTCCTCAACCTATAAAGTACATGAATAAAAATTGACTGATTTTCAGAGAAGGTGACCAATACCAGACTTCTCCTTTTCCAGATATAGTAATGCACACATTTCCCATTAAGTCCCATTTATCTACTAAGTTTGGTGTTTAAAAGCTCAGCTGTTTCCTCTTAGTGTCACAAAATATTGTTAGGGAAATGGTTGGGGTTTTTTTAACCTTTCTGAATTTTCACAACAAAAAAAACAGTCAAAACTTTCTGAAAGGGAGCCTTTGAACAGAGATTTACTATGAAATGTTTAAATCAAAGGGAGAGGAACATAAAGTTTCTGCAACAGAACCCTGCAAAAAGTGATGCTTTTCAGTGTTTCATTGTTTGCTCTGACACTAAATTGCTACAAGTCTTCTAAATCCTGTTGCTTTTGGGGAGTGTATAGATTTTCTGGAAAGCTATGACAGTTCTTTGGTATTCTGTAAATAAATAGGGCAGTGTCTTATCCTGAATTATTTTAACTGGACAGTTTAAAGTAAAAGAATGTCTGCTAGAAAACCTACTACACTGGTTTTGTGGTGGTTTTTTTTTGTTTGGTTGTTGTTGTTGTTTTGTTTGTTGTTTTTTTTTTTCCTTTCTCTTTTTTAACATGTTAAAAGGGCTGTTGAAACAGCAGATATAGGCAGAATTATCTCTGATCATTCTCTGGCATGAAGCATTTTCCTTTGTGTGAATTGCTAGATGATTATTCAGCCCTCCTGAGATTATGTTAAACATTATCCCATCTTGAAATGGCTTGAACTATATAAACAACATGAAATAGAAAACCAAAGGGATTAATGTCTCTTGGGAGAATGACAAGATCCCCTCTAGAAGTTATGGGGCATGTGACTGGTTCTGTCTCAGTCAGAGTAGGTAATAAGAGCTTTTCCTCCCCCTGCTGTGATAATTACAGTGTTTGAGCTGGTTTGTTCATAAGAATGGTGTAGGACTAGTGATGTTAGACGCCAGTTAGATTTCTCTGGAGAAATAAGCTGGAATAGAATTTCTTTTCTCACCATTAGCTAGCAAAGGTGGGTATCTTCACAAACAGAGAAGTTGCCTCTTGAGGTGGGTTGCCACACAAAACCAATACACCTCTCATCCACAGAGACTGAAAATGTTAATTTAAAGCCGGTTAAAACTTTAGGAATCAAAAGTCACAATGCCTAGGTGATCACACTGTCAAATTTTGCCTACTCTGTCATATTTCTTTTTGCCAGCATTGTCAATCACAAACATTAGACATTTCAATGAATCTCAAAAATCATGTGACTTTAAAAATAGAATATGGTTATGAATGTCTTATTTTGGGGGCGATTGCTGAACCTTTACTGCTTATATTATCAAGGTTTTCTCTACAATTACAAGGTCTGGTATATACTTTTTAACCTATGATTCTACTTCCATCTGATTTCAGAAATTAGAACTTTAAGAACATCAAACAATGTTATAGTTGTGATAAAATTGACAGATTGGTGACACCACTGTTGCTTTAGAGTTATCATATAGAGGGAACATAAAAAAATCTTGTTAATCATACTTTAGTGCTTTGCAGTTCTTAATGGGAGATACAGGCTGGATTTGTGCTCTGCCTCTGGCAGTGGCTGATTCCATATTTTTTGGCCAAAAAGAAAGATCTTAACAAGTTCTTCTTTTGTTGTGGTGACCACAGGACATCCCATTGACCAGCATAACAGGAGACTGATGTCTGTTCAGTCCTTTGCAAAGCACAAAGGCCTACATTAATAAGTATCAATAACTATTATTGACTAACTCTGGAAACTGTACATTATTAAAAAAGTATGCACCTTGTGCTGTACATTCAGGTAGTAGTGATTCTGGGTATGCACTAGCATCAGTGAAGTGAGAGCTCTAAAAGTGAAGAATCCCATATTTAGCACAATTTTCTCCAGCCCTGTGTATTGAATATGTGCACACTTTTCAAACCATCGTAACTTCAGCTTTTGACAACTTTTTTTCCAAACTTAATCGTGGACACAAAGTGCTCCTGAGGCATCTTCCTCTACCCACACACAGGTATCCTGAAGCTAAACTCTCCCTACCTTTGCTTCCCAGGTTCTCTTCCTCCTTCTTAGACAAACAGATTCATTGCACCTTACACTTCATCCTAGGCCTCCCCTTCTTACCTATGTGGGCAGCCTCTGAGTGATTCCTTATTTTGCAATTTTCAATTAGAACTTTTCGAAATCTGAAATCTTTTCCTGATGTTTTTCTAATGGGGCAGGACTTGCACTGGGCATTTTTGACCTTGGCTTTCTGAAAAGGGCTAGTTATCTTCTGGCTCAAGGGGAAAGGATGGAGGAGGGTGAGTGAAAATAAATATGCATATATTCTTTACAGTACAATGCCTTCTTTTTTCCTACAGCTCTGCTCACTGGCTGGAAGAACTAGAAAGAATAAGCTCTGAACCAGGTGCCATTTGCTTTCATTTTCTCAGAGATTTCACTAACAACAAATACTATCAAAGTTTGCTGATAACACCTCCCTGCAATTATCAGGGGAAAAAAATCCAAAAGCAGGAGAGGTTTATACTGCCTAAGTGCCCAAGAGAGAGACCACAAGCTTTTTTCAGAGTCCTAAAGGTGACTGGGAAAGGAAATGAGAAATTAAAAGAATCTGAGAATTAAGTGCATTTCACCTCTATTCTTTCCTCATCCAAACTCTCTTGAGAAAATTCTGTGGCTGAGGGTTGCCAAACTAGTTACTGATTTCTCTGCAAGATCACTCAACATCTGTTATAACTTCATAAAATATCGTCTCTTTTTTCTCTCTATTTTTTTTTCCACAGAGGCATCTCATTTCTCTAGAATACAAAAGCTACTCACATTTTTCTCTGTCAAGCTGTTCTTAGGTTTTGTCTGTCAGCTGTGATCCTTACCTGTTTTCTTTACAGGCTCTGGCATCTTCACTTTGTTTCTGATGAAGCTCCGAGTTGTATCTAGAAAGCAGGGTCCGAGCTAAACAGGAATGAGACTGCAGGGCTTTTGAGACCCTCTAAAGAAACACTTGGTGGAAGCCCCCATCCTGCTCCTCCCCCTTGATCCCCCACTGTTGTCAACTATGGCACCTTATCAACAGCAGGACACACTTGACAGGCTACATCAGCCGGGATAAATATAGCCAAGTTCCAGGAGCCAGAGAGCTCAAACCACCCAAGACTGGCTACCACTGATCTATTGGTACAAACCAGAGCACAATCTGATGTTGCACATGCGTACAGTACATTTTCCAGCTTCATGTATGTGCTGCATTAAGAATTCCTACACTGCCATGTTTATAGCACATTCAGCAAACTAGATCTGACAGTTACATCTCCTGTATGCTGGTTCTGTACTTACTCTAAGTATGTATCTGCTTGCATTCTTGCTACCTGTTTCAGTCTTTGTTATTGTTATAATTGGGTCAGAATTGAACAGGCCCTCAGAGAGTTTTTTTTCTTGTTTTTTTTTTTTTCTCTTCCACTGAAGACTGTGTTTGTAGAACTGTATGTGAACCTTCAGGAAAGAACTTTCTTTTTCAGAAACACTTACACATTACCGACATTTGCAGTCACAACCAGAAAGCATGACACTAACTAAATGGGTTCAGTCCTTCCTCCCTATCTAACCGCTTGATCTGCAGCATACATTTCTTGAAAACTAGCAAATAATTTTTTTATGTTCCATTTAAAAAATAGTTCCAAAGTTCTGTTAAATACCTCTAGAAGTTTTAATTTTGCTTAATTATATAGAAAAGATCTGGGGGAAATCTCACTCACGCTTCTTATTTATTCATACATTTAGCATATATCAAAATAGTAACTGTGGACAATCATCCCTTTATTGACTTGGTGGCATATCCATTTCCTGTCACTTTTGTCTGTCTTATTTTGAATTTTGAGCTTTATCAGAGAAACTCTGTAGGCCAAGTGTTTAGCACATTTTAGCTACCACTAGTATTGAAAAAAGAATTTTTTAAAAAAAGTGGTTTTCAGTTTTTCCAGTTTTGCTAGCCTGTAAAAACCTCAATTTAAAGGATTTCTGCTTTTGGCAGGGAGCTCAGAACAGATGAGTGTACACACAGCCCATCAGTCACTGTACTTTGTGTCTGTCTTTCACATCTGACTCTCTGGGTAGACTGATAGGACAAATGTGAACATGCAAGAATGACTGCTGCTACCTCTCCTGATTTTGGGCCAAATACTTCCTCCCCTTCCCCTGAAGGAATTTTTTTGCATATGAGCGAGGAAGATGGGCAGGATGTGACCTATGTATATTTTATGTTGCCTCTGTTTCTAGTGGAGCACAAGTTAGCATGATATATTTTTGACCTACTATCCTGTGCCTGAGGCATTTCACTGACAGTAAGGAAGTCTCTGCTATTTGCTTTGAGTTGGGTCCCACAGTATGAAAAATCAGTTACTTGACTAGTGAAGATCGTTATTCCTTTCTTAAATATTTCTCCCTATTAGGGACCTGCCATTAACTCCTTCTTCTCTCCAGAGCTGATCCCCAACACACTGTTGGAACGGCATCCAGATCCCTTCTGGGAAGAGAGTTGTCTCCTTGAAACCCTAGACAATGGAGGCCACAGGAGGCCGAGCTACCATGGACTGATATGGAGAAAGAAAAAAAAAATAAATCTATGCAGATTATCCAGAGGTGCACTGTGATCAGAGCCATGTTTCTTCTTAACTTAGCTGCCTCTCTAGTATGTGTCCTTGAAATAATGTTTACAAAGAAAATTAGCTGACTAGAAGTCGCTTCCACGGTATTTAAAACATGAACCTCTTGTAATTGGATCAGAATATGCTAATGTCTCTCAGGATTCATTTTGCCTAGAGAAGTTAGTTTTGATACTTCATCCTTTGTCCCTCACCTATTAGCAAATAATTGTTTTTACTGAAAGCCCATATGCTATATTCTGAGGGTCTTGATTTTATAGAATACATAGTATGCTGACATGTTACATTAGATTTTGATTCAAAAGACTGTTCAGTTCTGAAGGTTTTTTTAGAGTTAGTACCATAGGCCTTTACTACCATTAACTAAAATAGTGTAAGTGGAAATAAACCCATTTGTGTGGATTTAAAGGAAGTATATACTTATATACAAACTCTTTAAAATGCAGGCATGTAGTATTTATCATATACTCCAAGCCTGTATTTGTTCTCTGTGAATGTCCAGTAGGAGGTGCTTCAAAGCAAGAACAGAGGACCTTGGAATTATTAAATACGGGATAATGCATATCTAATGCAGAACTTATTTAATGCTAATAGGTATTGGCTTAAGTACATCTTAAATATTTCTTTTAAGTTCTTGGAACTCTCAATATTATTGATTCACCTAAATATTAATTTCTCTCTAAAATGACATTAAGTTCTTGGACTTAATACTTTCCAATAGCAGTGATTCCATCTTTGAAATACACATTGTAAAAATAGGAATTCTGTTATTGATTCTGAATTTTCCAACTTCTAATTTGAATTTCTGGGAGAACATAAATTGCCATTCAGTGTCTGTATGTTGGCTGTTTTCTATACTTCTGTCACAGCACCTCCAATTTTTTAGGACAAAATATACAGCTGTGTAAATCTACATTAAAACACTTTTAAACTTGACATTACATACGGAAACATTTTCCTTTATTTGATGCTTTCTTATTGTCAGGTATTTGTCTGTAAAATTGTCAGGCATGTGTCTGACAACACTGTGTCTGTAAGAGGTCACTACCATCACTTTGACTGTGATGGAAAGGTCCTGCTTCTTCCAGGGCAAATGGGGATTTCATCCAGCCATGCATGGCTTGCAGAAAAATTGTGTTCGTATGTTTCTCTGGAAGTTTATGGGATGATCTAAACCGTGTTGCCATTCAAAGGAGATACAGTCATTCATTAGATTGAATTCTAAGGGTGTATTTTTTGAGGGTCGTATCCCAGTAACTGTCTATGAGTCATTACTTCCTAGGGAATTTGGAAAAAGTTTATGCCAATCTAAAAAATCTAATATGTAAGAGTAATAGGTCACTAAAAATATATAATAAGATGATGAAGCATTTGCAGTGTGTATTAGAAAGAAAAGCTAGACAATATACTCTGCGTTTCTTTATTAATGTAGGGAGTATGGTGTGCAGGAGTTCATCCCAACGATGCTTGCCGGGATCATGTAAATAAGTTTATTCTGTTTTACACTCTCTCCTGCTTACTTATTACAGATACTTAGAAACTATTTAGGCATAAAGAGTTATGGACTCTCATAAGTGCCTGGGAACCTTTCCTCAATGCATTTCATGTTTCCCAACCTTTATATGTGGGTTTTTTTCCTTTGTTTAAATAAATATTCCTTATTTAACATGGTTGTAGCATTTACTTTTCATGAATGGATTTTCCACCTATGACAACACTTGACATCTTATTTTCTTTGTATCTCTTTTCTCAGGATTTCATTTTATCTATTCTATATCTTTCTCACTGTAGATTTGATACTTTCTGTAAAGATTTAGTAGTATAGTTTTAATTCAGCAAGCTACTCAAGGACATGAATAACTTTAAACATGGACTTAATTCTGACTACTTTTGTGATCAAAATCAGGCATATTTAATTCAAGTACTGTGGTGAGTCAGTCCCTTGGCTGGTTATTCTCCATAGATACTTTCCAGGATTCAGAATCAAGTTTAATCTGGGGAGGGTATGAGTTACTTCTTCCCCACAATGAAACACTGCCACGTGAATGATTTAATCTGATGCAGAGAAATGATCCTATTCCAGTTATAACTTTCCAGCTTTTGTCATTTTAAATGTTATTTAAAATAGTGTCTGTATGTTCAAAGCAGAGCAAAATGAATGTTTTCTCTGCTATTACACCTCTGGTTACCAGGTGGCAGCATTGTTGTAAAAGTAAACTTTTTTCTAGCATTTTCTACATTTTATTTATTTATTTATTTAGCCACTTTTAATAACAAAACTGCTATGCAAATGAAATATATAATAGTGATGGCTACCCTGGCCCAAAATAGATGTGTAGTGGATTGTGATAACTACTTACCAGTGCACTGCAACACTAGACAATTTTTTAGAAAGTGTGTGAAGATTCATCCTATATTTAAATGAAACTGATGTACAAGCATAGTGAAGCAACATGTAATACATGTCTCTGGGGCTTTGCTAAAAAAGTGAACGAGAGGGGAAAGGGTGTCCTTCCTTGTCAGAGGAATTGCAAGTCTGAAATTACTGTTCTGTGCCTCAGACAGTGGCTTTCATCATGTAGTTCAAAGTCAAGTTAAAAAATGACAGTAATAGGTGGCCTGCAGTGATAGGCCGTGTGATGTATGTTCCTGCTTTTGGATAGTTGCAGCATGGCTTATGCAGAGAAACCCGAGGATTTATTATTTATGGAGAAAGTTAACAGCACCTCCTTCTGATAAGACTATCCAACTTCTATTAAAAGGCTATGTTTTTAGATGGTTATGACTTTGCCCAAATGTAGCTATCCAGGTGGAAAATCTTTATACTACTCTTCTACTTTGGGCTTTTTTTGCTTTTAGTTTCTGTCATGCCATTTGATTTCTTGTCTCTGTTTATTTGTCTCTCTGCCTCTTAGTTTTGTTAAATATCACCTCCTCCATGGTTCAGCAGTTTCTGAGGACAAGGTAGTATAATTCACTCTTGGTTCCAGGGGCTGCAGATTTACTGGTGTGAATGGTGGGACAGCTGAGCTGGCTCAGTGCAGAGCGCAGATCCAGCAGGAGTCATTCACTGAAGTGCTGCACCCCACGAAACCAGACTGTTTCCTTTGTGATTTTGGAACACAGAGCTCTGGGGTGTATGGTGCAAAAGCACTGGGGCTCACTGAGAGAACTTGAGTTTGCAAGGGCTTATGAGATCTGGGTAATGCTGATCCTGCTTATTTGAGCTTCCCTCTGCACAACCATCTTGTATCCCTCCACTTTAGACTCCATATTTGAGATCTTTCTGGACATTTGACAGTTCACTTGCTTTCATTTTAGGGATGTACTTTTAACTGGCTGCATGATAACCAACCTGAGTTGCTCCATATTCTCGACTATAGAAAAAATGCAGTCTACGTATGCTCAGTGAGAACTTTCTAGATTTTATCCTCTGAAGAAGTTTTGACTGTATCAATTGGGTCTAGTGTGGAGGTCAGCAGAATTTTCTCTGCATTTGTCTCTGGGCTACTGTGGGGCTTGGGCTGAATTCACACGCTTGAACTAAGAGCAAACAGCACGTATGTCCTGTGCTCCAAATAGCATCTCCCTCAGGCACATACAAAATGGAGGGGAGAGCTGGGGGGGGGCAAAGAGTTGGACCTTCAGAGAGAGAAGGGAACACACCAAGTAGAGTGGGACAAGGAAATAAAAATACGTAATTAAAGGGTAAGGGTGGGGAGAAGAAAACTGAGGCTAGAGGTTGTGGGAGGGGTTTGAAATAGATCCTCAAAGGACAAGAATATTGAATGGGGAGCTGGGATACAAATGGGAGGAAGAGAAGAGAACTGGGAGTCTGTAGGTGATAAGACTGAAAGTATAAGAGGATGTGGGATGGGAAGACTGTAAATGGCTGAACAAATATATTGGAACTGAGAACCATTCACTTAAAGAGAAGCTGGCTGGAGGCACATGTGAGAAAAGTTGGTCTGAGAGGAAGAAATAAGGCAAGCTGGGCAAAAGCTGAAACCTGACATTGAGAGTGAAGTAACTAGGATATACTGAATATGGAGGCATTTGGTGGCTGAGTCTAGAGATGGAGAAAAGCTGAACGAAGACCTGGGAGTGGATAGCTGGGTCTGGCTGAGAAAGGAACAGACTACAGAGTGTTGGTGGGTGGGAGAAAGTGGAAGAGGGAAAGTCTAAAGAATCTAGAATTATGTTTCTAAAAGCAAACACTCAAAACTCAGAAAATTAGTTAGTTAAATCTGAAAGAAACCCAAACTGATTTGTATATGCAAATGCCCAGCTCAGCACCCAAACATTCTTCATTTTGCATAAGGCCAGTGGCATTGGAGCATTCCACACAAAGGTGTCAGTGGTCAAAGGGCTTCTCGTACAAAGAGCACTGCTGCTCTGCTGCTGGGGAGTTAAAACAAAAGCTCAGAGGCAGCCCTTAAAGCACAGAAACTGCATTCCTTCCTACCACAAAGCCGCTTCCCCAATCCTTTGCATAACCTTGGTCTCCCCAACACCTCCTCCCACCCTTCCTTCTCCTCCACCACCTCCTGCTAAACCTTATCTGCTGTACCACATCCTCATTCTCCTCCTGTCCGTAGACTGCTTTGCTGATTCTCACGTACTCCTTTGGCTCCCCAATAGTAAAAAGTAACACTGTGGGGAACTGAAGGCATGCAGAAGGGGGATGTGGCTGTATGAGTGGAGAGAATGGAAAGAAACAGAGAATGGGGAGAAAGTTGCCCTGAGAAACCTGATCTAATTGGCCTGCTTTGAGTAGGGGGTTGGATGAGGTGACCTCCAAAGGTCCCTCCCAACCTAAGTTACTCTGTGATCCTGTGTGGTGATGTGAGGTGTTGAGAGAGAAATAAATGGGGCTAAAGCAGGCACAGATGAGTTATGAGTGAGATAATGAGAAAAAATATCTGTAGCCTACTGCTTTTTTCATGCTCTTTGGAAGAAGTTCACATTCCCCAACTCTTGGAATAGGACTCTGATGACTTGGGTTATGTACAGACCTCCCTAATACCACAGGCTCAACTGAACCAACTGAATTGCAACATGCAAATTTGTTAGAGAGGAAAGGTGAAAGAAACTTACTGAAGTTTTAGCTATGTTACAGTTGCTTCAAAGAGCAAAGCTCTTTGTGTACTTGACTGTAGCATGAGATTAGTGGGTTCATTACAGTAGCTTTGTTTATTACAAGCTTTACATTTTTAGTGTTTTAAGTATATGGGTTTGTGAAATTATGTAAATCTGGTTTCAGTATTGGTTAGAACAAGGAAAGGTGGTGAGACAGCAAGTTAACACACAAAATAAATTAGAAATTAGTGCAAATTCTTGGAATTGGTACCCACAGAGTGCTGTAGTCTGTGTCATACCAGTCTTTTCTACTAGTAATCCATACATTTTAAATACATGAGTGGGATTCCCATGGAGAAGATATTGTTTTGGGCTTTGTCAAAGAAAAAATACTTACTGTAGTGTCATTAGTGATTAAGTCTCTGCTATGAATTTACAATGTGTGGTTAAAGTATAAGCAAAATTAGGGCAACAGAGTAAATAAACTGAATTGAACTGTCATGTGATATATGTACTTGTTATGACATTGACACTATCGTTTGAATTAAGCTTGATGATTATGAAGTGACTTTTGTTGTGCAGAGTTTTGAATGAGGGAGAAAAAAACTAGAAAGAAATGGAAGAAAAAGAGATTAAGGGATACAAGTAGAAAAAGTAAACCAAGGCAGAAGGTTTACTGAGGCAAAAAAACCTGGCAAAGTACAGAGCATAAGCCCTCTTGTAATAAAAAATGAAGACAAATACAGATTATAAGAATCTGGCAGTGTATGGATCTCAAAATGAGGCTATGGAGATAAAATTTAATGAAAGAAGAGACAAAAAGAGAGTAAATATATTAGGATATGTATATGTGTATTTTTCAGGAAATTTGGGGGATTCGATAAATGGGGACTGTCAGGCAAAACCAAATGATAGCACCTTTAACTGCAGTTCTGTCTGATGTAGGTGAGTAGCAGCTCAGTTTAGAAATGTCTAAAACTCTCTTTGACTGGGTAGAATTAAAAAATATATGCTATTTCTGTAAATTATTATAAGCAGATTATCCCTTAGTACAGCCAGTGCAATTTTTCTACGTTCCACACCTCTGATGTATGGCTGGAGGGAGTCTAAATTATTGTAGGAAGTTCAGTATTTTGGATTTAGCTCAGCAATGGCTTTCTGAATAATATCTTTCCACAAGGGTTGATTAGGAACTAGTCAGCAGCTAATAAAGGTGGTTGTTTTTTTTAAAGCAGGCTGCAAAGTTCATATGTAAGTTGAATATCCAGCTGTAGTATAAATGCTGGCTTTGAAAGTTGACTGATGACCTCTAACAGCAGCGGACCACAAAATGTTCTAATCATGGGTCATGTCTCCAGATAATGACCTGACCTACCTTATTCCAGCACCTCTGCCCGTCTGATACTCGGCCACTTTCAGAGAAAATGGAATGCTTGCTTCTCTGTAATTTTCCAGTGATTTTGTCACATTAATTTTGGTATTTTTCTCTAAAACAGCCAAAGAGCTTCTGCTTGCATGTGCAACTGAATAGTATAATTCAGCTTGATTAGACAGCATGCTATCCAGGCCATTTTGATTGGATGGGATACAAACAGTACTGTAGTGGAGAAGCATCATCATTTGGTCTCCTTAACAGCTAAACCACGTGATTATTCAGACTCTTTATGCCACAGATGAAAACCTAACCAGAAACAGATGGGGAGTGAATATTTTTAGAAACAGTATTTCAAAGCATTAACAAGAGGAAGAGAAAAAGATTTCAACTTTGGAGATAAAGAAAATTTTAAACCTGCTTGTTAAAGCATATTCAATAGTATTTTAAAAAAATGTTTTAGTTATAAATAATACTGTCCCAATAAATATTTTTCCTCAGATTCTTCCATTTCCATGTTACTTGTGGCCAGAACTAGTGTAAAATGCAAATTCTTCAATTCAACTACAAGTAGCTGCTCTAAAATAATATTTTATAGTAATGCATGCACAGTGCTCAAATCACTTATTTAAAGGTTCTTTTTGTTTCTGTTTGATCGTTTATTTTAATTTTGTATTATTTCTCCAGCATCTAATTGTTTTCTATGCAAGACTTGCTAGGAAAATGGAAAACTAGGTCTGAGATCTAAGAAGGCTTTTTGACAAGCTTGAAATGGCTTTTGTGATATCCTAAACATCTCCACAATTAGCTCACCAGTTAGCTCTTTTCAGTCATCATAGTTTTCCTGCAAGAGGAAATGATCCTTCTCTTCTAAATAATAGTGTCAGAGAATGATCAGTTCTGCTTTTCAAGCTGTGCTTGTGATAAAGATATTTTTATTAAGAGAGGAATTAATCCTCTAGTTTTCTTGAATCTCAAGTCTGAAAGTCTGATGAGGACAAATGTCTTTTATCTCTTTCTAGTAGCAGGTTAGTGGTGGAGAGTCATCATCAGTACCAAGCAGAAAAGTCCTGTTTCTAGCTCAGCATTGAAGAAACCCTAATTATGTCAGTGTTGAGTGTTGTTCTAGTCTTCTGAGAGCTACCTTCAGTGTCTTCGGCTTCCGTCCTACAATTGAATATGGATGCAGATGGTGTTTATATCAGTCTAATTTAGTGAGCATTACATTGTGTCCTATAGGAAATAAATTCTTACAGTACAATTTTACAAACAAAATATCTTCTTAAATTGTTTTATAGCTTTGACATATCCTAACCCTAATTGAATAAAAAATATTTATCTAGGAGAATATACATGATCCTCAAAGAACAGTAACTAAAAGTTGGGTTGCAAGATTTTTTATAAGCCTGAAAGATAGTTTCTATTTATTATTCTTGTCTTGGATAGAGAAAGTTCTGAAGCCCTCACCCGCTTTTAACTCTCAGTTGATTTCTGGCATCAATTGATGTATTTATTGTGTTCATGAACTGGGAAGAAGAATTGGGAAGTACTTCACTCTGATGTTTTTTTAAGCAGGAGCTTCTTTCTGTTTGGCTCCAAGGAGACACTGCAGCCCAGAGATGTCACCAGACTTCTCACTTCCACAGTGAGATTGTTAGTGCAGATAAAACTGACTACATTTAGATACAATTTTGAGAACTCAGGTCTTTAAGAAACTCATCACTTTCAACTATTTTTGGTTTCACTGAGGAGCAAGCTCTGAAAACCTTCCAGCTTCCAAATTGTCATATTTGGCATGTTCTACTACATTTTAATGTTGTTAAACAAAACGTTTCTCTTCATTCTAGACCTATCTCATTTCATGTCATCTATTTTGGAAGAGTCATGATGATAGCTCCTGATTTATGAGTGCTTGAACCCAGCTGAGATATGTTAAATAATGTTAAAAGTTAAAATGCTAATTTTCTTAGTGTTGGTTGACTTTGGTTTTCTTTTCTGTGTTTAGATGTACTGGGTAACTTTACTGTGGTATCTCAGGTGTTGAATTATCTTTTATTTTGCATTTTGAGTGTAATCTATACAACGCAGTTGTTATTAGTTGCTACTAACTGTTTTACAGTAGGGACTAACATCCACAGTTAAAAGCTTGAAAAACTTTTGTACTAGAATTCTGCAAAGACATGATTAAATACAACTTATTTCCCAGAAAGGTTCATAAGCTAAAATCAAGATATCACTGTGGAGGTAAGCAAGCAAGAGGAAAGAACAGGAGCAGGAAAATGAGTGAAACCACAGAAGAACATGGTTAATTGTTATGTTCTAAACCGGATGAAGCTATAAATGCCATTCTTGGTATAAGTGAATAGAAATTATTCAACTGGCAGGGCTTCATTTGCACAGGAAAAAATAATGATGGAGAGATATATATATATATGTACTTTAAAATTGACTTCAGTGCTGTAATCTCTCTCACAGTAATGTATTTCACCTATTATCTTTGTTATTTAGTTTGACAGCATTGATGATGTTTCTAAGTAAATTAAGAAGTAGTGACAGATGGATAAGGCCCTATAACCCATTGTGCTTTTTATTCAGGTACCACACATGAGCTGTATCTGCATAACTGAATGCACATGAGATTTGTTTGTGAAGTAATCATTTATTATGCAAACACCAGAACTTCATTATATCAAATTTTATTAAATATGTACAAGTTATTACTATTTAAAAGAACGAGTATCATTCCAAGATCTGCAAACTTCTCTCTAGCTTTGAGAGCTGCGGCAGAGCCTGTATTAATGCTAGTTTGAAAGCTGTAAGCTAATGCAGTGTCACTGTGAATGACACAGCACCACCTTTGAAGGCAAAACTTCATCAGCTGTATTCTTTAGTTACAATATAATCAAACCAAATCTTTCCTGACAATAATATATTTGTACATTGTTTAAATTTCCCAACTCTGTCCAACTTGTAGGATGGAAGCAAAGAATTCTGTCACGTTTAGGATTCTCAGATGCTGAAGAAAGGAATTCGTACCAGAAACATCTGACGGTAAAGGCCATTTAAAGGCAGAGAAGGGGGCACAGGAAGCAAAGAGAAAGATGCGTCCATCTCCTCTGCTGGTACCCAGCCAGGAGGTCTTAATATTTTTCTTGCTTAGGGTCCCATGGCCTCAGTGAGGATAATGCTTCCTATCAGTGACCCCCTTTCCCATCACCTCTCCACTAAACTGGTAGGTCAGCTTCTTCTTGACTTTCTTGACCTCCCCTGTCTTGCCATAGTTTCTCAAAGCCCGTGCCATCTTCTGGTAGGTCATTTTCTTGCGATTGCCTTTCTGGATGCCCCAGCGATGTGCCAGTGCTTCTTTGTGTTTGGAGGAGAACTGGAAAGTACCTTTTTCCTTGTCCACCCACCAGATGCTGTCCTTCATGTCTCCACTGCGAAGAAGGTCCAGAAGGAACTGATACAGACGTATCTTTTTCTTGCTACCTGTGTGAGTGTCAGAGAAGAAAGGCATTGGAGCATTAGTATTAGCGTATAGCTCCTGATGAAACAGCAGAACGTATTTAATTCATTTAACTTTCAGCTAGCTTGTCAGTCACGTAACTTCTTCAGTTTGCAACATTTATAACAATAGACAGTGTTACACTGTGAGGACATAATGTGGTGGATTGATGTACCAAGAAGAAAAAATAGGAATAAGGAATTCCAAAAGCCAAACCCTTGTTTTGAAATTAATTTGCTAATTTGAAGCTAACTGAAAAACATTGCTAATTTGAAACTAACCTGAAGCTAATTTGGGTAGCTTATATGGAACCTGACTTTCAGGTACGGGGCAAACAGAGCTAAATATTTCTAAAAATCCATTCCCGGACATTCTTGCCTTGGTTTTCCTGCCTGTTAATGGAAATTGGAGTAGAAATGGCAAAAGCCATTTCCATTCAGGAAGCCTGAATAGGCAAGGCAGAAGGAGGAAGCGGGAGTACGTGAAGAAACAAGACTTGAGATATAGACACAGTTGTGGTCATAAAAGATTCGGAGGACAGGAGACTGCAAGCAGTCAGGGAAAGCGAAGCTTTGGCAGTGGGATAAAATACTAGCACAGCAGCTCTACAGTTTTATGGTAATGTAACAGCTGCTCAGCACATAGCTTTATGACGTCCCTCTGTCTTCACTGACCTGTTTCTCCATGCATAATTCCAGGCCCAGGGTCCACACCATCGGTCTCCCCATCTGATACCTCCAATGGAGGGCTCTGCCTCTCTATGTCCTCCTCATCAGAACTGGGCTGCGGCGGAGAGGAGTACTGTAGGCACATCCGGGGCAAATAGGACACCTTTGGGAGGAAAAAGTAGGAGAGGGAGGAGGTAGTGATAGGGAGTGGGGCATTGAGATAAAAAAAGGAAATATCATGGAGAGAGTTACAGAGAAAAGGGGGGAGAAAGTAAGAGGTATATGACATTGTTTAGGGTAATACTGAGTGACTTAGTTGTTGACATATATAATGAATACTATGCAATTAAGAAACACTGACAGCTAACAGGTCAACACTTCCACATGTACAAAGATGCATCTTTACAAGAGGGAAGGAGGAATAAGGTTGTGAATATCGGAACTTTACCCTATATTATATCCTATGCAAGTGATATTGCCCCTCTTCGCCCATACCTCCCCAGAGCTAGCATTCTTCCTGATGAGTTTTTGATCTCTGTTGCCTATCCCCAGTGTAAAACTGCTTCTGAGAACAACTTCTTTTCTGACACAGACCTTCTGGAACTACTCGTTTCAATTTGAAAGAGCTGAACAGTTCTGCCCTAGCATGGCTGCTTTGACTGGCTTTGGCTCTGTGGTACTCTTCTTTTCTCAGGCATAGTACCTTCTGACAGCACTGAAACCCTACAGCACTGCATCCAGCTCTGGAGATGGCGTTACACAGGTTGGTCAGCTTCCTATCCTGAATTTCCCCGTGAGGAGGGCAATAGCCTTAGCACTAAAATAAAGGATACATCATGCTTGTTCACATTCTCTTTTCCTAAGTGGCTATCTGAAAATTCCCCATTAATGGGGATTTCTCATCTGCAAAGCTAGCAAGCCACTTTTTGTGCTAAATTCTCTTGCCCTTATATAGGCATCTTGTCAGGAGCAGTGTGGAATATACCTCAGCTCTGTAAATTCTCAGTTGCAGTCTGGTTTATTAGGGATCATGACCAGTTGCCATGAATTATTGCAGCTTCTTATTTAAGAATGAGAAACAGATCAGTCTGAGGGGCAGGGAGTCAGAACACAATTCCTACATTAAAAAAAACCCCAACCAACATTCCCCAAACCCAGCAGCATGTAGAAGGTGGTTCTCAGGAAATGGGCCAGATAAATAGTCCTGGAAGGTCAGCTCCTTTTGAACAGCTCTTCCTTTGCTCTGCTGAGAACAGACATCTTGACCCTGATTAAGACATTGAGGTGCTGGAGCATGTTCAGAGGAGGGCAACCAAGTTGGTGAGGGGTCTGGAGCACAAGTCTTATGAGGAGCGGCTGAGGGAACTGGGGCTGTTTAGAAAAGAGGAGGCTGAGGGGAGACCTTATAGCCCTCTACAGCTACCTGAAAGGGGGTTGTAGTGAGGTGGGTGCTGGTCTCTTTTGTCAGGTGGCTGGAAATAGGACAAGAGGAAATGGCTTCAAGTTGAGGCAAAGGAGATTTAGGTTAGATATTGGGAAAAATTTTTTTACTGAGAGGGTTGTCAAACATTAGAATGGGCTGCCCAGGGAAGTGGTTGAGTCACCATCCCTGGAGATATTCAAAAAGCAAATGGACAGGGTACTTCAGGACATGGTTTAGTGGGCATGGTTGATGGTTGGACTCGATGATCTTGAAGGTATTTTCCAACCTAAATGATTCTATGATTTCCTTCGCAGGGGACCTTAGGCACTGAAGCGGGGAGTGGGTGTTCACTTCATGAGTCACACCACCCACCCCATGTCGGGCTTTGCCAAGTGGTGCTTTTCAGATGAGTTTTGCACCAGCTTAAAATGTCCCAATAAGGAGTGTGCAAAGGGCTGGTTTTGGGGTGCAGCAGCTGGCGGTTAATGAGTTGGCAGATTGGCTGGAGCCGATCTGGCAGGAAAGCCAGGATTGGGTAAGAGTATGTGTAAGCTTCCTGTCAGATCCCCAAGAGCGAAACTTCAGCCCTCACCACAGAGTCACCTTTAGCTTTTTACAGTTATGAAAGCTGCGGCCTCAGGGGTAGGAAGGAAGGGAGAGCTCTGCCATGTGGGGGGTGGGCAATGAGAAGGTGGGACAGTGTCTTACAGGGGAGGGGAACAGAGATTGGTGGCCCTGCAGAGCAAAAGGTTGTGGAAACCTGGATTGTGTTGTGGGGGTGGTGTGGGAGTAAGGAAACCGCTCCTCTGGGGCTGGAGGGGGACGGTGGGAGAGTGCTGTGGGGGACAGAGAGGCAATGGTGTCTCACAAGAAAAGGGAGTTGCAGAGGCCAACCTGGGGAGTTGAGTAAGCTTCCCCTACCCTGTCCTCACTTTCCCTATCTGCTGTATTTTTGCTTACGCTTACTCTGCACCTGAAACTCAGTGTAGGTGAATACATACAGTGTCACACAGTTATGTTACAGAGAGTCACAGAGGACCTGTTAGTGTGTCTGAAAAAGCCAGGTTACTAATATGGTTCTGGAGAGAGAAAGCTTAAGAAACTGCTAGCTTCTTTCCATATTCCGATGTTGTCTCAGGATCTGTGGCATCCATTTGTGATTTTCCTCTTTCTAAAGCTCTTCACAGTTTCCCAACCTTTTCTTTAATTCTCCCCTCAGAATGACTATTATTTTCTTAATTTATTATTTCTGAGACCACCTGTTGGGAGGCTAGCAAAACTTTTTAAAGAAATCTTGTCCAAGAACAGCTTCAGCCTCAAATTTGATTTCACAAAATAATGTGTTATCAACAGAAAATTAGAGAAATATCTTTGCATGTTCTTCCTTTATTTGCAAACTGTAACTCTGATATTGCAGACAAGCATGGGTGCAGTTAGTAACTGGCAAATTCAGCAGAGGATTAAAGCTTGCTTCCTGCTTCTGTTTCTTTGAAAATACCTTGAATAATAGTATGTGCTACCTGCGACTGCAGCTGAGACACACCAGAGTCTCAACCTCAGAGCATGCCAAGTACCACCTGCATGAGCTACTGTAGGTTAAAGTAAAAAGCCAAAGATCCCCAGCTGGTAAGCAAGAAAAGGGTAGTGGCGAATTCTACCTACTAGTATCTTCTGCAGCTTGGGGTGGGGTGGGGCAGAGAGAGCAAAGCACTCTTTATCAAAAGTTGCAACAAAATTAATTCTCTGCCTTTTGTCCTGAAATTAAAGGTGATAGCTGAGTAGAATGAAGTGGCATAAGGAGAAGCACCCTCTCTTGTTTTTTTGGTGGTGCTTCCAAAGACATCCATAAAGGACCTAATTTTTATTCCTTGCCTTTGGTTGGAGGTAACGGTTGGTCATTATGTATTAGCAGTTGCAGTGAGCAACTGAAACAACTTGAAGCTTCCCACAGACTGCTGTTCCATCAAGCATTTTTTATATTTGTAACTTTCTGTTCCTAATTCTTTGTTTGTATCTACATCTTATATTCTATTCCTGGTTTTTTTTCTGAGTAGTAGGTGAGAAGTTTGATGGCTTGCAGTCAGTTTCCTGTTGACAGTGTTAGCTTCTTCACTCCATTTTTTTCCTTCTTTGTTTTTGATTAATACAGTATTTGTACACAATTTCACTTTGCTTTGAACAAAGAAGCCCAAAATGAGAATGCCATGCATGCAGCTTCTCTCACAAAACTTCAGCAATGGCACCATTATATGCAGCACTGTAATCGGCAAACACTTTTTTCTCTGACCTCAGTCCTACACTGTCTTGTATTCAGCACATTGTAGGTAGCTTGCCTGCCTTGGGAAACTCCTTAGCACAGGATTACCCAGCTTTCTTATTGCTCCCAGTAATGACTTTGGGCATATTCTTGTAGGATTAAGAGTTAGAAGTGATCACACCCACTTTGCTTAGTATCATTGCAGTATGATGGAAACCCTTATAAATTCATCTTTACTGGGAATTCACTGGCACTTCGTGACTATCTTTACTGCACAATGGAGTATCTTTTTTTACAGGGAGATGACTGGCTTCATGTAAAATCTGAGCAGAGACAAGACAGTGTGTTTTGGCTCATGACTTATTTACTTGCAGGTAAAAACACAAGTAGGTTGTCCTCAGCCCATTTCACTGTGGTAAAATTACCAGTGACTTGTCTTTGTTAGCATTTCTTGAACAGGTCATGTAAAATTGTCAGGTCAGGGTTGCATGGAAATATTTAAAACTTTCCTACTATTTGGAGGCTCAGAATACTTCCCAGTAGTCATGGATACCCTTGCTATGACAATGCATAGCTTCTGAGGTCCAGTTCCTCTGCAGAATTTCAAAATAGTTGATTTTCATTCCAAATTAAACAAAATTTTGAAAACCTCCATAAAATGCAATTATCTTTTTAGGTGCGGTTTGAGGAACAAGACTTCTCATTATCCAGATAAAAAGAATGCTTAAACCACATTTGTCCCGAGAATGAAGAGTTTTGTATCAAGTGCTTGGGCAGTAGGAACTTGTGTAATTCATTTCAACAATCTCTTTCACATAAGAGTATGCATTCCCTGGTGCATTATTTTCCTTACCCTTAACTGTCATCCTAAATTCTGAGTAAGGGTTGCTAACCATACCTGATGGTTGAGTCCAATGTGTGTGGTTGGGATTGCAGAATCCAAGACATGCATTTGTTCAATCTCCATGTGCCTGTACAGCTGCTGCAGCTGGGGAGGCTGTACACTCTGCAGTTCTGTAAAGTGATTGTCTCCAAAGGTCTCAAACTCACTGTGCATGTGGTGTGGATGATATTCCCAATAATGATCTAAAGAAAATAAAAAAAGATTGTCTGTCATTAGAAGATTACAAAATGTGGGATTTAACTGTCTTTCATTGGTTCCTACTTCTGTCACTGTCCTTTCTGACCTCTCCACACCATTCCTGTTGACCTGTCTCTGGTGACATTCTATATAGATCCCTGTAAAGTTTCTTTTCCTAATCTCATAAATGCCTGTGGCTGGAAAGTAATACTTAGGCCACTTTAATTAAGAGAACACTCTTAGACGAAGAGATGGATTTCAATGATAATTTAGTACAAGATCCAAGAGACATTAATGCTGGCACCTTTCTCAAGAAGAGACCATAACAATCTTACATTTTCATTATTGAGGCAACAAATTCTACTGATTTACATATTGTCATATTCTCATTACACTCTTCCTCATGGCATGGAAATGAGGAGATGGAGAAAATGTACAGATTATTCTGCAATTATCTTCAGTCTTTATTTTACTCTCCTGGCAAAATTTCAGGAATGCTGCAGAAAAGGCTTGGCATTTTGCTAGATATTTCCTGTAATCATGTGTTGGTATGTCACACATTTTTCAGTACCAGTACTAGCGAATAAAAGGATAAACTGTTGCAGCAGTCTGGTGTACACTGTTTACAGTGAGGCTAAATTCTGATGCAGACTCTTTCTCTACCTTTTTAATCTCTTTAGTATGTTTGCAATTTCTGTGATAGTTTAGATTTTTTCAAAAACATAAAAAAGTGCTCAGATAACCACTATCCTGTTTCCTGACTGATTTCCTTTTAAAATTAATTTCTGTATCATTCTCAGTTTTAGATTTCTGTTTTTTTACTTTAATATAATCCTCCAACATTTTTACAATTTCATATTTGCTGCTCAAAATTTAAAATCTGCTAGAGGAAATGTGAAGCATTGCAAAGGCTATTTCTCTCTTACATACATACAGTAGCTGCGTGCCTAATTATGCATGTATTTGTGTGCACTCTGTTTTTTAAATTCAAAGTCAGCAACACTCCCTCTGCTCTGACTGAGCCAGGAGCTGATCTTCCATAGTTTAACTTTTCATGCATCATTTTATGCATGCCCAAAATTTCTTTTTGATATTCAGTGTAACAGTTCTAATTTATATCTTACTATTCTGAGTTTCCTTCCCTTGTATGACTATAAATAATTTCTGTCCTACCCCTCATGTGTTTTCAGGTTGCTATCAGGTACCCTTACAATCTACTCCTAATTATCACTTAACCCAGCTGCATGTATTTAGCTCTCAGTCCTTCAATATAAATCAATATAAATATATATCAATATAAATTCACCCCCCTAATCATACTTGTGCACTTATCCAAACTTCCTCCCAGCTATTGACATCCTTCTGATAATGCAATGGACAGAACTGAACATGTTGTTCCAAGTGTAGTTGTACTGAATTTATAGAGGAGCAATTGTCTTGTTCTGCAATATGATGTTACTGTGTATGACATTATCTGGATACTAATGTGCTGTGAATAGTTTTTCTTAAATAGCAGTTTCGTTCTTTCTCTCAGCTTCTGTCTCCTTGTCCTTCCCCACTTATGTTTCAAACAGTTAGGTCCAATCTCATTGAGGTCCAATCTCATTGAGGATAGTGACTTTGAATGTGGCTTCCTTTAGAGAGAACTCAGCAATATGTTCATACCAAACATAGTTGACCTGAGAAGTTGTAAGCTCTTTTAGCTGCCTTTATGGATCAGGCCTGTAGAAATTTATTTGGAGGCTCTATCAGACCATTTGCCACAGCAGTGCTTACTTTTTTGCCCTTCCTGCTTTTCTGATTCATGGATAAACCATGTTGCTGCATGTGAAAGGGACGGAAAGGTGCTTATAAAAACACCAGGGAGCTGCTGCAATACTCTGTAACTTCTTTGCTTTGTTGTATAGTGCTTTCTGTGGGCTACATTTGGATTTTATAGCCCAAAGTTATAATTACAATGCACAGTAGCACTTCTTCATGTTGTAGTGCTAGAGAAAAATTTTGTTTTCTCTGGTAAAAAAGTGAGTTTTATGGGTGCAAAGTACCCAGGTACTTTTACATTCACATCTGCTCCAACCCAGGAGGTGGCAGAGTGTGTGTGAGTCTGAATCCACAGGTCATCTAAGGCTGTGTCCCGGTAGGAGGCTTTGGGCACTTTCAATCTGAAACTTTTTTGTTAGTTGGAAGACTGAGCCATACTAACTCATGCTTTTTCTGGGTTAAATTACTGCCAATTTCTCTAAGTAGAGCCAACCATTGAGGCCCCATATACCATGGGCAGCCCTGTATAATAAATTGTTAAGAATACATTGCTGCAGTAATCTATACTTTCGTTCCTTAGAATGATCTGGCTCTGCTCCTTGAGCAGAAAGTCCTCTGTCAGATGGCAATGTATATTCTCAAAGGCCCCTTGTCTTTGATAATCTGCTACAGCAAATGACATGGATGCATAATTGTGAGGATGACAAAGCCCAGGCAAAAGTCTCTGAGGCTGTCAAAGGCAGGTCTTCAGCTGTGGAATGTCTTACTAGTAGTAACTATGGTGGTAAAGGGAGAACATAGTACATTTCCAACATGCATAGCCATCAGTATTTGTGCATGATCTCAGTGGTCTGCTTTTGATTCTTCTTAAATAATTTTTTATCAACAGTCATGTTTTTATACTTCAAGATACGTCTTAGTTTTTTGGAGCCTATGACAACATTCCTGTTGCTTCCAGAACTGTTCTTTTAAACCCTTTCTTAGCAAATAAATTAACCTATGGAACACTATTTATGCATATTCATGTTAATCACTATGTAATATTTAGCCTAGTCTTTACTGAATTCCTTTTTTAAGGAATTAGGTGCTGCTGTAAAAATACTATAGTAGAATAGTACTAATAGCACAGCATTTAGGGACTTACAGTGATCACATAATACTAATACATTACAAAATAAATCTATGTCAGAAATTACTTCAACACAAACTTGTGTTCAAATATTGAAGTTGTGGCAGGAGGAAAAGTCCATATTTCTTTCTAAATTATCTATAATTTGACAGTGATGCTTAGGAAATACAATTTTGGTTTAGTTACATTAAAAGAGAAATTCCGAATTCTGTCTCCACAAGACCCTCTGCAGTTAACCATGCTGGCTAAGTATATTGCACTTGAAAAGATAAAAAAATTCTAAATATCTGTGTCTGCAGTTATTAGAGTTATCAGCAGCTATTGACTTGTGTGTTCTTTGTTAGTGTTATGTCAGTAACACACAGCAATTCAGTTCTTTTCTCAGAACGTAAAGGTGGAAGGAAGAAAAAATAAAGGAGAGAAAAATTCTAGAAATGGAAAGTGTCTGTTCTTTGGGTAAAGGAAAATGTCATTAAAAGCCAAGCTATAGCTGCACAATGGAGTCATTATGAGAAATTTCATGTGAAGTGAAAGAGGATGTGAAAAAAATTCTCTCTTATAGAGACATGGAGATCATGTTTGTTTTGGTCTTGTATGTAGTGAAAGGTTAGAGGAAGGACAGTCATGAATCCTGAACTCCCTCCCATGACAGAGAGGATGTTAGCCTGTTGGGAAGCAATAGCGGACCTAAAGGCATTGTGTTAATATTCACCATGGAGGTAGATTCTCACTCTACAAGTGAGAAAACATAGCTCAGTCATCTTTTGACCAATGCTTTGCTCCTGTTTTAATAGATGAATAATGTCAGAACCAGCAGTTAGAATATGAAAGAGGCTTAAGGAAGATATTTATTACAAAGTGGAGTAATAGGCTAAATCTGCATCATGGAGTGCAAAACCATGCAGAAATTCATGAGCCAGCTTGTGAACCGGAAACGTGACAGCTCTGTCAGCACAGCACCCTGCCTGGTCTAGGGACGTGACTGTGTTGACATGGCTGCACTTGTGAGGTCTACACCAGTGTCTCTGAGCGGTTCTGCTCTGTGCTGTACAGATTTTCCAACTAATTTTGAACTAGGAGAGGGTTTCTTACACAGTGCCACATTGCACAGCTTAGATGTTCCCACTGTGTTTTGCTCATCTGAAAAAACATGCCAAGAAAAAACCCATAGAGGAAATGAGAAAAATATTGAAGGACACCGGAAAATGAATGTCTCGATTCCCTACCGAATCGCTCTCTGTTGAGTGGAATGCTCTGCTCTGAGGCAGTGCAGTGGTCTTATCTATAATGCCAGTAGGATCTCATTAGCTCTCACTTTACAAACTCCATGATTTTAATAATGCCAAATGTTCAAAAATCTGTGAGTCAGACCCCAGCAAATCATGAAGATGGCTTTGAAGCGAGGGGCTTTTTTTCATGAAGTTTGGAGTTCTATATTCCATGTAGCATTTAAGACTAAGGTTCACATGTCTGGACTTTCCTCCACTTCTGTGTAGGGTAAAGTCCTAACAAAATCAAAGATGATATTTTTAAATGATCACATTACTCCAGGAGGTGGGATGAAAATAAAATCCCAAATCACGAAATCTGGTAAGTTCCATGAGGCCAGCAACAAAGAGAACAAGGGTCAGTATTCAGCTTCATACAAAAAGTGATTTTTACTAAACCAATAATGTTTAGTAATAACTTAGAGACAAAGCTGCAGTGGAATTTTGTAATTACTAAGATTGCATTAGTGTTACAAAATATGCTGTATTACATTTACAGACTTACTAGCATACAAGCTCAGGGTAGGGAGATGGACTAATACATGATCATTTGAAGTAGCTTCTGTCCTTCATGACTGTGTCTCTGTGTTTATTACAGTGTTTACAAAACAGTTAAACTACAGTTTACAAAATAAATGCAAACAATGCATGTTGTTATGAACATATGGATATTTTTATGGTGTGTTTTTGCTTGTTAAATTTAGTGTTCGCTTACTGGCAATGATCTCCTACATATTAAATTAGTGACACACTATTGTGTGTACTTTACTGCCTACTCATGTAAACATGGAGTAAGGGTTGCCTTCAGCATTATAATCTAGAAAAGTGACAGTAATGCATGTAGCGCAGATCTACAGATTAAGATATTGCCATCTTTCTTTCACAAACTTAATTTGCTAGCAGTGAGATAGAGCTAGTCTGACACCTGAGCAAGTCCTTCTATTTCTTTAGTGGTCCTTTATCAGCAAAGTCAGAAGTATTATTCTGTCATGTTGTATCTATTTACTTTATCTGGTAGGTTTTCTTTGAGGTCCATAGTAGTATTGAATAGACCTGCAAAATAATTTTTTATGTTCCGCCAGTGATCTCACTGTACCCCAAGCTGAACTCCTCTCTCACAATTCTGTCCTACTTATTTCTTTTTTCCGATCTAATCATGTTCTCAGCTCTTTCACTTGACTGCTGTCACTGCAGCACCTTATTTATTCTTTTTCCCCACCATTTTTCAGTCATTGTGCTTTTATCTACATTGTTCTGAACACTTAGTACATATTTCTAAAAGTAGTTTGTGACATCCCTTTCCTGCTCTTCTGCACAACTCTTCTCAAGACCCACTACTTCTGTCATGGTAACAAAATGAAAGCCAAAGTTGGGTTTCTCAATATCTATAGGAAAGAAGCAAAATGTGTTAATTTGTGTTTTTTACTCCCCTTTGGATTCTTTGGTTGTTCGTTGCTCTTTTGGACTGTGAGCAATTCAGGAAAGCGTAGGGAATATTAGATATTTAGATACAACCAACTACATTACAGGTGCTTTCATAAATAAAAATTTGATTGAAACGTGCAGGCTGGGATTAAGTTGCCTCTTCCATAACCACTTACTGTAGGAGTTAAAACCTTACACAATGTTTTTTCTGGTCTTTAGGACAAGTGCAACACAAGTTTTGGAAGAGACAAATTTCTGTCCAAAGTGGGTGTTTAGGTATTACTTAGGCCATAACCCACATAGGTGACTTTTGAGTTTTTGTTGTGTTCATTATGATGAGTAAAAACATGTTAATGATCTGAGCGGTGTAGTTTAGGAACAGCCTTCCACCAGAAAAATGGGCAGTAAACGAGATGGGATGATAAGATTATGAAAGAGAAAGAGATGTTGTTGCTTTAGGTAGCCTAGATTTAATGAAAGAAGAGTTATTTCCCAGTGCTTTTTCCTACATAGCATCTTTTATATTTATTGTTTAATTGTCACAATTGCCTTTTGAGATAATAAATGTTATCCTCATTTTATGGGTGTGTAAACAGGTACAGGTTATAATGTAAAAACCCTGAATTTCCATGTGGAATTTGCTGCGTTTGATTAACGTGACTTGACAGATGCAATGAGATAACTTATAAAAACTGAATTAATTCTTTGTCTTCAGGCATTAAGGATATAATAGGTGTTTCTTGAATGCAATGTAGAGAACAAATTTAGGTAGCAATCTTTTCCAGTTAAATGCTCAGAACAATCCTATTCTGTAACTTGCTGTCCCTTTAAGGTAGCTTCTGTTGCCACAGATAAAACAGTGCCATGTTGTGAAGTTGTTAGATGCCTTAAATTAAGCAGTGATGGGTCTAGTTGCTATATCAGCGGGAGTCTTTTAGGGAAACTCCAGGATCTGAAGGGACTGCCACGCATGATACAGTAGAACGGTGCTTTTCCTTCCTGAGTCAATATTGACTCTAATATTTTCAGGGTGGTGTTGCTGGACCCTTGCATTGCACAGGAGACAAAATTCATAAAGCAAGACTCTCCCCTCTGCATTGATTTAGAGTCCAGTGCCCAGACAACGTGAAAATAAAAAGACACCAAAGCTTTGAAATCACATACATAAATTGAAGCAATAAATAATTGTACAGTATTTTTATGCTGAGCTAGGAAGCTGTAGCTAGCTACAGCTACAAGGAAGTTTTACATAGGTTTAGAGAGAGGAAGTACTTGGGTGTACTGGAGAAAGAGTGAAAGTTAAAGCTAGGTGTGGCAGCATGCAAAAGAGATAAAAAGAAAGAGGTAAATATATGGAGTCGAAAAAGGCCAAATACCAAAGAAACATAATTAAACTGAAGGCACAAATACAGTATCTAGGACCTAAATCAAACAGGAATTGGAGATGGGAACACAAGAAGAGAAATACAATATTGCAAATCCATTTCCTCAAAGAGTTCTGAAATAAGCAAGAGTGCTTTTGATCGGTAGAGGAAAGTAAAAACACAGTGAAGATAAGGAAGGATAGAGATCATGAGATCCCACCTTCCTGGCACTTCTTGCATCATTCAGTGCTTTCTAAAATTCTCTTTCAGAGAAACTGTGTTGCAGTTGCGGGGTTGGAACTGTGCCATTAAGCAGAATAAAGTATTGTTGGTAAAAATAATTGATTATTGATTGAATTGATTGAATAAAAAAATTATTTCAAAATATGTGCCTATACTTTATAGATCACAGCAACATGTTTGTTCTTTTCCTGAATGTCCTAAATCTCTTTCCTGTGGTACCCCATGAGACTTTATGCTCCAAGGAGATATTTTTTAACTTACCACCATGACTCTCTCCATCACTGTTGAGATACTGGTAATAGTCATGAGGCTGTCGGTAGAGGTCTGACTCATAGGGTACCATATCTTCAGAGGGCTGTAAAGAGAAGAGGAATTTTTAGAACTGTAGAACTGTAAGCTTACACAAATCCCTTCAAAATTATTCGTATAGTTAGTGAAGGGGAGATGCCAACACATATTACATTGCCTAGGGAAAGAAGGTGGAGGCTTCAAGTTCATACTGAATCAGCAGGAATAAAATGCTTGACACCAAACACTGGTTTGCAAAAAAATTATTAAAAAAAAAAAGAGTAATCCGATCTCCTCAGACCCAGTCTGTGTAGCAGAGCTTGTCCTGTGGTATTACACAAGTTCTTGACATCCTGCCCTCCAACCTTCTATGGATACTACTTAGAGGACATCAGGCCCAAGCCAAGATTCCATCACACCAGCATGGCAGGGAAACCTTTTCCTTGGTAGTGACAGACATTTATTATTATTATTCCTCCTGTACACAAAAGAGAAAGCAGAAACTTGTCTTGCCTAAGCATGTTATTATAAGTATTTCTAGGAGGTCTCACTAAATAGTGGCAGTTTGTAGGAGGGTAATGACATTGACAGAGGGCATGAAAACATTTTCTTTCTCAGTTTTTGTCCAAGGTGAACAGTAAATGTTTGCTGGTTCAAATCAGCTGCACAGGGCTGTTAGGTATGCACAGAGAAGACTTAGAAAGTCCAACTGTGGGGCAGATATTGAGTCGTGACCTGTTGGATGCTTAGCTGTAGAATTAAAGTCTTCTCTTCTTAAAACAGGTGACATAGGGTAACTTTCCCACTTGTCTTCCTCCCATGCCTAGTACTCCAATGTTAATGCTGTTTAACGTCTTGTGTTGTTTCAGCATAGGTGGTCTGTTTATTATTAGTTGTGCACAATTCTGTTGCTTCATTTAATGTTTAGTTTTGTCTTTTTCCAGAATGAAGAGTTAGAGAAGGGCTCTGATAAACTTTTGTCCAATTAAGTTTGTTACAATATTTTCTTCCAATCTGAACAAATTCTTACAGTGTCAACAGCAATGTAGAACTCAAACACCTTCTTGCTTTTTGTTTTGAAAGGAAGTTATTTCTAGTAGGTACTAATAGAAACATTTTTCTTCTGTTAATGACTTCAGCATAAGTAACTTTAAAGGACAAATATTTAAAACAACATGATAACTTGCATGATGGACATATTTTTTATGTTTATATGTTCATATGCCTATCTGCATGTCCCAAATCCTTATCTCCCTCCCTAACTCTGTCTCATTTTTGGAACACCAGCATTTTGTAAGCTTAGGCTATGGTGACAGCATGCCAGAAATGCAGGCAAGCTTCTCTTTTTCTTCCTCCTCTAGACTACTCAAAACCATGAAACCTAAAGCAGTAGCTGCCATTAAAATCCAGATGGAGGTGGTAGATAAGCAGCTGGCAAAAGGAAAAGATTTTTTTTTTCTGGTGAAAACTACATCAGAGTTACCATTGCTCATTAACTCTGTTAACTCCTTCAGTTCATTTGGTTGGAATGTGGGGATTTAAAGATTGTCCTTTTCCAGGGATGTGATTTCTGTGATAACATTCAAGAAATTAGATCAAGAAAAAGAGAGACTCGTTCCCAGAAGATTAAGATGTTAGAACACACACAAAAAAAGAAAATACTTCTAGAAATTACTTTGGACCTTGGTGGATCCTTAGTAGCAGCTGCATGCCATATTAGTGTATGATATTAAAATGCACTGGTAAGATTGCCTAAAATGTCATGACTTCCAGAATACACACTAACTGGCCATCAGATCCATGGAATATTGAAAGCCTCAGGAGCAAATCCATTGCCTGGCTGTCAGCTCCCAATATAATCTGTGGTGGTGCATAATTGTTCTGGGGAAATCTTGAGAAGATAGTAACCCACAAAAAAGACAATCTAAGGGAAAGACTAAGTAAAAGGAGCAAATCATCATTTAATTGTATCCGCAGTAGGGATACCAGTGAAGGGATTCCTCTTATTTCTGGTCTCCTGAGGACATAGGTGCAGTCTCCCTTTCCACAGCAATATGATTCCAATACAATTGCCCTTCATCTACACAGAGATTTAATGGGAAGTATAACCTATTTTCCAGATTTCAGAGGGGTGATCAAAGGAGAGAGTACAGCATGGATTCTCTCTGATGCTTCTGGTTTTCCTCTACATATTTTCTTTGTGTTCTCTCTAGCCATGAGTGTTTATACGCATTCACTCACCCCTATTCCTTAGACCTGTGGTGTACTCTGATCTCTGATAAGACAAAGTAATGAGACTGTTTTTCTTTCTTCAGGATAAAGTTCTGAAGGGAATTTTTACTTTTCATTATCTTTGCAAATTAATTCACCCCACTCCCCCATTTCCTTTCCCTAAATATATGCTCCCTGTTAAATCACGTCAGACTGAAGAATGTATGAAGTTTTTGCCTTCATATTCAGAATTGTTAATTTGTCATAACTCAAAGGAAAGCATTCATATTCTGTGAAAGGAGAGACCTCAACATCCGAATGGAAAATCATACTAGCTGGGAGAAGTGGAGGTCAAAAAACTCATATAAATGTATATAGTTTGAAAGAAAAACCTTTGCTTCCTTTCAATTAAAATACCAGAAACAGACTGAAGTTATAAAAATTTTCTGTGTCTAAACACATCAAAGTTTGTAGCTCTGATAAATATTTAGCCAAAAGTAAACAAATTTCCAAAGCAATCAGTGTCCTGTCAATCTAGGCTTAATTTGCTATATAGAAAAAATTTCCACTGCTACAACAAAAGCTCTATCACTTATATCTTTACAGAGGTATAGCTTGGCAGGAAGGCTATATCAGTCCAAAAGTATATAAACGATACATATTTTAGGCATGGGAAAGGATTTTTGACTTTTCCTAGTTGTGTTCTTCCTTTGTTGTCTCTTCTTCCCTAAGATTTTCCAAACTCCTCCATTTCAGTCCAATATACTGTAACAGTCAATAGTGGCTCACAGTCTGGGAGCTGAGAATGAAGTATTTCTACCGTTCAAAAGCTAGTTTTACAAGTTCAGATGTGTATTCAATGACCAGAGCTAAAGGAAGGTATGTTAAGTAGACTCTTTAAAAAGTGATTCCCTTAATATTTAGAGACCTGACTGACTGCAGAGCGAGTTGCAGATACTCAACACATAAAAACCAGTCTGCTTTTACATAGATCATTGGTTTTTTAACATACTCTGTTTTGAAAGTCTGGGACTTAAAGTCTCTTTATTGTGGATTGTGGGAATTTTCTTCCTTGAATTTGTTTTCTGCTCAATGATCCATTTGATCAAATATGTATGTGTATATCCTTGTTAACTCATGCAACCTGCACCAATCCATCCCCACAAAGGACTTGAATTGGCCCTACTTTCTGTCTTGATGTCTGATCTTCAGGGGTACAGTAATATGGGAAGATGTATATTAAATATTTAAAAGTTTATGTATCATAAACTTAATCAGATGGTGGTCAAAGGAGACAGTGCAGCATGGATTCTTTCTGATTATCATATGGAAAGGTGGGATATTTTCCTCTATTCATTAGAGAAACTATTTCCAGGAACCTGTTTTTAATCTGTGTTGGGTTTTTTAATTTTTATTAACAGATTTTCTCTAGTTAGAGAGAAGAGGTTTCACCATGTGCTGCTGTTGCCTCTTGTACCAATCTTTACCCACTTGCCCTGTCCTTCTCTGGAACCTCCCCACCCACACACCCATTTCATCGTCTGTCTTACTAATAGCACTTCCATGACACTGAGCTGTTTTGTTTTGCCTGACAAAAAGCAAAGAATGGCTTATGTTACAATTTAATATTTAACTGATGTCAATGGCCATTTGTTCTATCAATTGTTTTCATGTAAAAGAGTGATAGAAAGCTTTCTTAGCAACTCATAGCTGTGGTCTGAAGTTGATATCTCCTTTCCTACATGCCATGAGGTGCAGTACGCTATCTAAAACTGTATTCCAACCTCAAGCAAGAGGTCAGCAAACAATACTTTATCTGTCACAGACTTTGATAAATGGGGAGTTGCCTCCATCATCCTTCTTTGCCCTGAAAATCAAGGGAAAAGCCACAAAACTACTTCAAGAAAGCTTGGTTAGCATTGGTTAAGAGAGATACAGAGGACTCAACTGAATAGCAATCTGAAAATTCTTGTTATTCACTAAGACGTTGTCACATGATTCCAAGTGATTGTAAATTCACTACATGCTGATCTTTTTTTGTTATCCTCACATAAGTATTCACTGACATGTGATTCAGAAATATTCCACAAAATTTCCAATGATGTGTTGCTGAGACAAATTTTAAGGCCAAGATTAACCATATTTCATGGAAAAAAATTACAGTATAACTATTTTAGAAAAGATGAGTAAAAATATTAACATGATCACTCATTGAGCCAGCCTCACTGGACCATGCTGGCAACACAGTTATGTGGAACAAAGCACTTCTATGGGGCATTTTCGCTCTCATACAAATATACTTCCAAAGCTATGATTTCTACAGGTGGCTACTAGGGATTCACAAGTAACTGGGGTCCTCTTTAGGCAAAGGCGTTAATAATTTTTTACCCCGTAGCACAACTGGATTCTATCATGCACTGGAAGACATGGGCCCAGTTTAAAGAACTTTTCCATACAAAATTCCTGATCTTCAGAGAAAGATGCAGTACTCCTAAACTATTTGAGCAGCATTTTCCAAATGAAGGGTAAGAGTTTCCTAGCATAGTCAAGAGGAAGGCAGTTACTGACCCACCCTCAACTGAAAGGGGAGGGGCAGAGGAGGGAAGTATTGCTTCACAGAAACCCCTGTCTAGAAACAGGCTTCTGTCTCCCCTCTGAAAAAGTCCCAGGAGGCACAGACATTTACAATGATGCCATGTGGGGCTCTAACTGGCGGTGCTCAAAGCACACTTAAAACAATGTTGAAAGTACAAAACAAAAAATTATTAATTTTTGGACATTTTATTTACAAAAATAAAAAACAAATTGCCCTGGCAAGTGCTCCTGTAAGACGTAATTGTATTTTCACTGCTTGTTGTATCATTCATCTGAACAGAGTTCAGCCAGAACGTTAACTGCAATGCAAATTAGAATATGGGCCAGACTGTGTTATTTTCACCCCATTTATTAAAAGTATGCACTGAAATTCCATACTGAAAAAAAGAGTCCAGAAAACTTGGCTGTAAGTGAGTGAGTGGACAGAAAATTAACAGTTATATCTTTTTTTTAAAATGGAGATGCTGGTTTCTGTCTAGTTGAGGACAAGGTTTGGGTTTCTTTTTAAATTTTTTTTTAAGCTCAGTACGTAGCGTATTGAGAAATCTCTGTGTACTTTTTTTTGTTTTCTCAGTTTCTTTTCAGATTTCGATTCTGACATATTTAAAGTAGATCCACTGGGCAACTCAGTATATTAAAGAAAAAGAAAAAGAAAAAGAAAAAGAAAAAGGAAAAAAGATTTTTCAGTTCTTCTCACCCTTTGGGTAGATAGGGGATTTCAGGGACACAGATGACAAACTGCTACCATAAAGGGTCTCCCAAAAAGAAGACATATTTTTTCAGTGAACATGGACACCAAACATGAAAGGAATTCAAAGGGCCATCTTTCTGGGTGGAAGATAAGGAAACATGTCTTTAACCTTCATTACATGGGACAAGACAAAACCAAAACTTGATACAAGTTTTGTTTAAAGGACTCTTGGATCTGCATTGTCTCCTTCTGTTTTCTGAACACATATAGCAATTACTGTAAGTCATCTACCACATAAAAAGCCAAGTAAAACACCTTATCTGACATCTCTTCAGCTTCTACAAACCTAATAAAATCTAGTTAGGGCCTTTTTTACACTTTCTGCTTAGAGATTTCCCATTAAGGTTTGTTTCTGAACATCAGGTTAGTGGCAATACGTTCTTCATAAATAATAATTTCCGAACTCACCATACAATAAATTACAGCAGTGTAACAATGCCTCAGAGTTAAAGAAAGGGTAGAAACAGCCTCATAAGCATACAGAAAGATTTGTATCTTAGAGAAAACATTGAAAGACCCCATTAAGTCTATGGGGTTTTTCCCGTCATTCACCAATTGCTTTTCATAGCAAGTGAATTCAAGAGAATTCAGTTCAAGAGAAGCTGAAGTTAGAAAGTAAAATGCCATAATAACAAAGAGCAGAGAGTCCTAAAATCTGCAATACATAAAATCAGCATTCAGCAACTCTTCTCTCACAGATCTGTAGATAATTAAACACATAAAGTATGTCAGACTCCAGATTATTAAGAATTACAACTTGGAAGAAAGTCTTGGCCTTATATCACAAAGCCAGCACTGAAGAAAAAAATTTACTGACTTGTACACATACTGAACAAAAATACTGTACATTTAATCTGTGAAAACAAATGGAGATCAAAATCAGATACAAGTTTAGGGAGGAAATGTTAATTTCCCATTCATTTCAATGTTGTCACTCGCTTTATATATTGACCTAAGCCCAACTTCCTGACATTACAAATACAGACCAAAATAGAGATATTCTCAAATAATAAAACCTTTTGCTACTGAGCCCAATGATCCATATTAGAAATAAACCCCATATACTCACAGGGGGAATGAGGGGAAATCCTTCCATTTTGCAAGCTTGCAACATTCAGCCAACTTCTGAGTGAATTTTTCTTAATTCAGTTTTCAAACATCCAGAATAACTGACTTGAAAAAATCACATAAAAAAAAAAAAAGAAAAAAGAAAAAAAAAAGAAAAAAAGGAAAAAACAAGAAAAAAGTGAGATCCTCGGACTCCGTGAAGTCCTTTTGCTGATGGATCTCAGGATAGGAGAAGGACCCTAACAAGTTTTCATAGTTTGCCCTAATAGGTTCTGAGGTGCACTTCTTCCCGAGTTCTACGTGAAGTTCCTGATTTTATCAAATGTCTGTAGAAGGGAGATAGCCCTTGGGTCTGTCAGCTTGCTGTGACATCACAGCTTTAGCCAGTTTGCATAAATCTCATTTCAGGGAGTTGCGGCGCTGTAGCAGGAAGTCTGCTTGTGAGCCAGATCGGCCATGGGCAGGTGCTTACTGTGTAATCAGCAACCCAGAGCTTGGGCCTGCTACCAATAAACAAGCATACGGGTGCAGTGCTTTGTGGAAGACTATGTGCTTCCCACTGTAGATGAACCATCGCGATGGTGCTGCTTTCTGGTTTAATGATGTATCATGGAGACATAGTCCTGGCAACTTCTGTGAGGACAGTGCAGTGGCATAGACCTGCTTTCATAGTAGTCCTGTGTTGGAATTAGGTGGCAATACGTAGCAGAAAGCAAAAAAAAAGTATGCAGTTTCAAATATACAGTCTTACGTTTCTGCAAAACACTGAAGATAAGCCCATGAGACTTTCCTCATAAACTTTGCAGTAAAGCAAAATGATTCAGTGATAGACACTTAGTCCTCTTATTTGTTTCTTGTGATGTCTTTTCTCTTCTAGCTCCTGCAAGGAGAAAGTGAGTAGGCGAAAGGAGAAAGTATTACATGTCCCATGCAAAGATTTGACTTCTCTCAGATCCTGAGTGCCTTTAACAGTGAGTAGAGAACAAGATTTGCAGAGTTGTATCTAAGAGTCAGGTGCCGAAATTTCTTGTAGAGGTTTAGCTTTAGCTCTTCTCACATGGTGTTCTCCCCTTTATCCCGCTGTTTTACTTGCATTTGGCTGCACTGAACAAATGCCCTTCATACTAAAGTTCTGGCAGGGGCAGGGGTGAGTGGGCCATGGGGCAGGATGTAGAGGGTAGGGCCTTGCTACATGGGGAGAACATGCTCATTCTGCAAAATGCCTTCTTGCTTGCAATTAGTTACTAATGTCTTGGAAAAGTGAAGTTTCTTTGTCTGGGTTGTTCCCTTTCAATCTATGCCCATGTGCCACAGGTTCTGCTTTTGAAAGTAGCCTGTTCACCACTCACCTGGGTCTATGTGCGAGGGGGAATTTCAGCCACTACAGACTTCCTCCCTCGTACACTGGTAAAACCAGAGGCCACTCACAAGTTCCTCTCATTCCCCACCCTAAGGAACTCAACCAGAAACCATATTAGCAATGGGATAAGATTAAGATCATGATGGGAGATTAACTCTTGAAGCCCCAAATTTAATTTCACCAGCATCAGTTAATACATAAGCATTTCATTCTTATTTTATTAGTACCATGAAATCTTGACTTTAACCTAGAAATAAGCAAGCTGCTAAACAGTCCACTTCTGTCTCTGAGATGGTTCTCAAGTCTCCCCTTGCATACCAGCCTGGAAGTGGTCAGAACTTTTTACACAGAGAGGCTTCTGTTAAAGTGGAATGCAACTATATTTCATATGCTGGAGGATATTTCTGTGCTGTGTCTTAGCATAGGAAATTACCAATAAGGATAGATATTTTGCACCAGCCTTACTGCACTCAGGGAATGCTAGATTACCAGCATTATCAACCATGTTTCACATATGAGTAATCATAAGCACACCAAGGTTATCAATATAAATAATGAAATTGATTCTCTGTATCATGAATTAGAACCAAATAATATGACATAAAGTTTGAGTACCAGCAGGAAGTCCAGAAGTTGAATAAGCTTCCTAGGAAGGAGAGTATCTACATAAATAGAAATGCTGAAAGCAAACTAAAATGCTTGTTTACACTATCATATTTGTATAGGAACTTCACTAGTAACAATCTTGCTAAAATTCAACATAGATTACTTTCTCACTGTTGCATATAACTCGTGTTTTATACTATGTATGTAATCACAGAATCTTCTCACTCATAAAGGAAGGCCTACTAGAGATGATACTTTCGGCCCAAATCCTTGCAGTACCTTATTAGATGACTTACATGCAGAAAACAAATGAAGTTACCAAACAATTGTATAGTAGAGAACTGATTTCCAGAGGCATATGACGTGAACTGGTACTCACAGCGTGTAATCTGACCTTCAAAAAGGCTTTTGAAGTAGGCTAGGGATCCTTCTCCATTATGGAATTTGGAGAACTAGAGAAAAATCTGTTGAGTTGAAAGATTAAGTTTCTGAAAGATTATTTTTGAAAACATTTAACATTCATATTAATCTGAGAGATTTTCCCTCTAAGCATCACCTCACTGTGTGCAGTTTTTGGAAAGAGGTCTTCCCCTACTTCTACCCCTTTATTCTTCAAGCTATTTTTAACCACAAGCTGCCAAAGCAAAAGGGTTTCAACTCGCAGCCACATCACAGAGAGGTCCCGTTACCTCAAACCTTGTTTGGTGCTTGAAAGGTAATTTCTCTCCCTACTAAAACCACATACAACATCACTCATCCTGAGTCTTTTATTCAGAAATAGGTGTTTACATAGATACCGCTACTGAGTTTTCTTATAACAATTGAACAAGACCTCTAAGCAAGGGATTCCTTTGTATGTTCCATATTCTTCCCAGAGCTATGTTTTCCATTGAACTTGTTTTATCTAGAGGTAATATGGCTTGTGAGTCTTGTATACCATCCTTTAACATTGAATGTCCATTCAGACGACATGGGGGATTCTTCCCTCTTCTCTTAAGAGAGCCTATGGGTCTCTGACTGTGGAACCTGTGGGTTCTGGAGCTCTAGAGCATAATCTCTGCATTTAACTCTTTGTTACATATGCTGCTACTGAGTTGAAAGTATGAGTTGAAATATCTTTGTTGCATTTTTCCATAATGAGACAGTAGAAGCCAGAAAATGGCTGCTGCAAGTTACTGGCTGAGAAGAATTTGTTACCACCTTTTCTCATGTGGAGCTTCACCTTAGGATCCTTAACAGTCTGAACGTAGACTCCACTGAAATATGTGCTCCCCTTTCCACTGTGAAACATTATCACTCACTGATGTTCCCTTGTGATACCCACAGGCTTATTACCATGGCTACATTTGAACAAAGACTTTTCCTTACTATGTAAGGCATCCCCCTCCTAGAGTTGATGCAGTTCCTAGCAGCAAAAACCTGCTTTTGACCCTCCAGCTTTCATGAGTTCCTGAGTTTTATGTAATGGCACCTGTACAAGGACTTTTGCCAGTGGGAAATATAATAAAAATGTAATTAAAATATCACAGTCTTAACTAACTTCACTATATTGGCAAAGATTTTCAAGCACAGACTAGACTAAATCCATATCAGAATGAAGATAACGATTTTCACTGGCAGGAAGAGGAGTAATTTGAGTCAGTACTAATCCAGAAAGCATCATGGATCTTTTAAGAACCATTAGGATATTCAATCACTTACAGAAATGAAAAGCATTTAATTTCTTATTTTATTAGTAACTTTTACACTGTCCATAAAGCAGATTTCAGCAAAGAAGAAGATCTTCCTTTGGCAATTCATATGGCTTCAAGATCTGTTTGCATCTCAGCTACATTTTATTATTTACTGTATTTGGAAAAACTTGTTTTGGCTTTAAGGCGTGTTCAAATAGCTGCAAGATTTCATGTCAGTTTTTGATGATCTTCTGCATTCTGCAAGCAAGAGATTTTCAATTTTACACATTCCTGCATTTATAGTTATCCAATCTCTCAAAACTTTTGTATCATTTCAAGCAATTAACATGGAAGAATGCTTTAATACCACCTACTCTTGAAGTCTACATCCAGTCTACATGCTACATACAGTCAGCAGCACCAGCAAGATGCAAGCAGTATTGTCTAACATCCCTTCATAGAGTTGTGCCTTCATCCTCCAGTCCAACTGAGGTTTCCCCCTGCCAAAAGCAGATACTTTAATAGTCAAAATTAAACTATAAGGATGAGGTGCACCTGACATACGGCTCAATAAGAGCATATCTGTAGAGAAAAAAATTGTTGTTGCTGAAGGCTCAACAACCACCCTATATTTCCTTTGAGGGGTGTCACTTCAGACTGGCTCTAGTCTGATGCCATGGACTGAATTCCCATTTGCAGCTGGAGTCCTGAGCAACATCTTCAGTTTAATCTGAAAAGAATCCAGTTTATGTGCTCTAATACTGCTGTGTGGTGCAAAATAAAGTACAGTAAGCGGAAAGGATCAGAAGATTAATTTTAGAAGTGGACTTATGAGCTGAACTAAATTGCTGATCTACACCCACCATTAGAGAGAATTCTTTCCCTGGGTCCATCGTGACCTCTGCCAAGCTGTGCCAGAAATAGTTCTGCTGTATGGAGTTTGATTTGGATATTTAGGCAGCAGTTCTTTCTTGAGAGTGCAGCTGTATCTGGGAAGAAGTCTTGCTCTCTTAATGTAAATAATACTTTCCAGACTTGCATCTTTTTAGGATTATATCTCTTAGTAATACCTCAGAATTCTAGAGAGAAACACTGTTCACAAATAAATGTGTCTTTAGGTAGGTTTACAACTGCACTTCCTGTTGGTGACTATGCACCACTTTCACAAGGACTTTGTGTCTGGAATTTTGCCTAAACAGAGGAACTGAAGTACCAGAAGCAAGTGCTTTTTATACATCCTCACAGTAGACTTTTGGCTGTATAAGAGGTAAAGCATGCATGCAAGCCTTATGTCACAGCTTTATGTGTATGATGCGGACAGGTGTGTATGACACACTCTTTAGTATATTATCTATGGAAAATTTTTTTATACGGAAGTTGTTACTTATGAGAAAAATTGTGTTTGAATTAATTACATTTCATTCTTTTGTAATGCTAGACCATCTTTACTATATGTCACATGCAGTTAGATTCTTTAGTCTTCATTTTTGCTTTCTGGCTGTGGGTTTTTTCAGGTGCCTTGAAATCTGCAGAGTTTGGTTAAAAGCTGACATCTTTCACTAATCTTCTGGTAGAAAAAGTTAGCAGTCTAGACATAAGTAGCTCCATCTTAAGCTGTTCAGTTTTTTAGAAGCACAGTTTGCTTACTGCTTTGACAAATGCTACATCAGCCATGTAAAGACTGCAGGCCCATTGAAGGAGTTGATACTTTTTTTGTTTTGTTGCAGTTGTTTTGCTCCGTATTTTGGTACTATTTTTTGTGAAGTTGTTCTGCTAACAATATATGGGTTGATACCTTATTTCCTCCCTCCTGTTGTTCTCAAAACTGTGGGTATTGGTCTCCTAATTTTGCAATCTTTTTTTTAATACAAGCAATTTTCTGTACCTACAGTCCAGTATTTGACTGTACTGAACTGTATTTAACTCTTCTTCTTGTCATGCCAGAAGTATTACATCAAACATTAAACAACTACATTATTGTATTATATTATACATTAAACAAACAAAGACTAAGGAGGACTAGTTGTGTGACGGGTATTAAAAGGACTTCAAAAATTTTTTTTGATGTGGTAATTGAGAGGAATATAGTGGAGAAATACAAAAGAGAGCATTCGAAGAGTATTTTGATCCCCCCTTACACCAGCGAAAGGAGAGAAAGTGAAAAAACAGTCTGAAGCCAGGAAGGCCAGAGAGTAGGAGACTGCCACAGTTCAGGCCATTGGTAGGTGAGAGTTTAGGCAATGAAAGGAAAGTGAAAAAATTTGATCTTACAGGTGTCCTGCAGGAGGAAGCTGCACATCCTTGATAAAGCCTGCTTGTGTAGATTGGCATAGTGTCAGAGAGAATATCCAAGTGACAGCGAGAATAAGAAGAATAGCCTTGCTTAAAAGAAGGAGGTAAAAGGAAAGGAAAACAGAGAGGTTTGGTTCTGACCATGTTATATTAGTGGTAGCAGTGAAACATTTTAAAAAATGTTAGAGAAGAATAAGCTAAGAAGTGTATTTATAGCTCAGAAAATGAGAAAAATGAAATTATCTTCCCATTTTAGGAGAAAAGACCTCCACAGATCTGATGCAATTAACAGTGTGGAGAGCCTAAGGTCTCGTGACTAAGAAGATTTCACTGCAGTGACAGAGGGGTGTAGAGGAGCAGAATGCTTTGGATGCTAAGTGCTTGTATATAGCTGCAAGGGAAAAAGGGAAAGAGGAACTTGGGGTATCTTAGTTTGTAGGACTGGATCAATTCACAATAATTCCCAGAAGGAGTTAAACATTTTCTGGGGTTAAAGTGAATCAGAATCTGTACACCGTGTGCTGGAAATTCCCTAAATGATTTCAGTGGTCATTAAGAAAAGGGAAATGGTTCTTTTCTGAGTAGGAGATGGTAGGAGACAGAGGAGTAGACACCAAAACAGAGCCACGGCTGAGTATTTATAACTCAGCTGACTCTGTCCCCAGATTGCAGGATTCCTGCCAGCTGAGAAGGGGACAGACTTTCCCAACGGCTTTATCTGTTGAGGGGGGTCTTGTTAGTAGCCATTGTGACCTGTTGTGACTGATAACACAATGGGCTGAGATAGTTACAGTTGTATTAGGAATACTACATGCAGTTATGTACAGCATGGGCAAATATAGGTAAAGCTGCTGATAAAATGTGCTCTGCTGATAAATGGAGCTTCAACTCTTCTGCAGTCACCTTATTCCCACTCCTATGCCCCTGGGCTTGCTCAAGTTTTTTGTCTCTTCAGTCCCAGACCTCACCTACAGACAAAGCCTTAACTGCTCATTTAAAATTTAATTGAAGTACTGGATTGTGTGTTTTAAACAGTGACTAAACTTAACATAGTTCACAGTTGTGGCATGCTACTACCATTGTTGTTGTTTTCATTTAATTCAGCAATACAGAAATTAAATTTAGTTTAACTAGTACAAGTACCATGTTTATACCTATATTTTCCAGTCATGATTTAGTGACTTTTCAGCTCATGGTTTGTAGGCTTCTGCGGCTCCATGGAATGTTTCTGAGGGTTCTGAGAAAAATAACAAAAAGTAACCCAGTTATCAGTGGGCTTAAACTGACTGTGTAAATTGCACGTATGTTTGCACCCACATGGAAGCATTTTAGAGATCTGCATGTAAAAAAGTTTTTGTACTCTGTGACCTAGAGGAACCTCCGATTTTATTTTCTTTGTCTAGCTTTTCTTCTGAGTACTGTTTGCCTCCAGCCAAGATCTTGCCATCATCCTTCGTCCCTGACTGGCTTTAGGATTTCTGCTGTGGTGAGAAGACCTATAATGTGTTTGTCCCAAGTTAGTTTCTCCACCAAACCAATGGCAAAGTTTGCCTTTGGAGCACCAGGCAGAGGACGAAGACTTCAGGAATGCTGGTGCTGTTTATCTCACTATCCCAACCCATGCTGTTTCCTCAGTCCCACTCCTGCTCCTCCTCGTTGTTGCTTCTACCTGCTTTCCTAGTAATCTCTCCTTGATGCTATGGCTAGATGAAGCTTTTTCACTGGTTTATTCCTAATCATTCATGTAATCATAATCTTTCTGGACAGCACTCTACTCACCCCATCCACCCTGACTCTGGTGTTAAAGATGTCTGACGTATTGTAGAAGATTCCTCTAGAAACAAAGATCTCAATATTGCCTTTTGCTTCACAGCTGTTGTTCTGGTCATGATATCACTTTGCATGCTCAGTGCAGATTACTGGTAACCTAGAATAACCCAGCATTACTGACTGCCCTGCCATGGTCTAACCTTCCAGAGGCTAATACTCCCCTATGCATTGTGCAGAAGTTCTTTACTACTTATTTATGGGAATGCATTTCCACTTTTAGTTTATGCTACATAACTGCATACATTTAGTGTAAAATTCTGCTTTGTACTGAATATTTTTGAATATGCAGAGCTCTTTGAGTGTTTGGAATGAAAATTATGGGGCTGGGTACAGAATTTAAAGCAAATCCGGTCTGCAATTAAACACAAACCCACAGCAGTAGCTGCTGGACTGAACTCACCATGTAGTTTCCAAACAAGCTGACAGCAGTAGGAATTGGGGTTTATAAAAAGCTGCCAGCAGTGCTGAGCTGGTGAAGAGAAAGAGGAAGCTACAACGGGAAAGAGAAAAAAAAGCACAACCAAAGGCAACTTCACTTCTCTGCCTTTACTGTTTTTAAATAGATTTGGCTCTAAGTTGCTGTTGAGCGTGCTGTGAAGAACAGTGATAACCTCACAAACTGAGCACCCCACAATATTTATCCCTTTCTGAAAAGCACCTGCAAATCATGTCCAAATTCTAAGGGACTTCTTTATGTTTTTGTGCATACATGTGAGAAACTGTGTATGTATGTAAGTATGAATATATACCATGTTACCAAAACTATTGCTCAATAGCATGCCAGTAAATAGAAGTTTACCAGAACAGCTTTTGCCATTTTACTCCTCCTTTGCACGATATGCTGAGCTATTCTCCTGAGATAGTTTCCTGATGTTCCCATCCACTTCAGGCTGTGGATTTCACTTCATTGTTCTTCTTGTCCTATGAAAAGTGAAAGACTGCTTCTCATTCTCAAACCACCAGTAGCAGGAAATCATTTAAGACACTACTGACTGCATTGTCCTGTACTGGGTGTTAGGACTATGGGAAGGTGCTCTTGAAGAGCTCAGTTGGGGACTGGGACACAGACTAACTCCTTTCATTTTGGGAAGGAAGTCTAGTTGATCAGAAGTTCTGCAGCCAGAAGGCAAGCCTCCTGTGAGGTTATATCTTGGGTCCTATTGCAAGTGCTAAGCCAGGTGATGGAAGATACACTGCATCAAACAGAGAGTAACTGGAAAGCTAAGCCCAGGAAGCAGAGGAATAATGTGAGAAAGGCTGATGATTAAAAATAGTTAGATTAGAGTCTCCTTTATTTTGTGTCATTCTGGGATCACAGCTTTGATTCTGTGCATTTTAGTTGAGATGGGATTAAATTTTTGTAGAGATAGTCAGAGGGCTTCAGGAAGAAGGAAACATTGCAGAAGGAAAGACCTTGGGGGCTCGGCAGGTTAACTGCATTTTGTGTTACGCTGTATGGTTAGCTCTCTGAAAGAAGGACCTGGCAGAGTCTCTCTGCATGTTCATTGCTCTGAATTTGAACACAAAGACTCAAAATGAAAAACATACAAAGATGTCATAATCTGTTTCAGTATCTGTGTTATTCCTAGCAAGAGGGCTGCCATTGGCATGCCCTAGAAAATTTGGGCATGATCCTTGAGGATAAACTGAGGACATGTTTAATCTGCAGTCAACCTATGTTGTTGCAGTATGGGTCACAGCACTAGCCAACTCTCCTCTGTAAGAGGGAGGCAAAAGGCAGTAACAGAACACGTGAATCCCATGACTTCCCGGCTGCTAGAATGCTGAATGTAGTTGCAAAAGGTTGTTTAAGCACCAAACTTTATTATAATGATTTCTTTCCCTTTATCATTGACTTTTTGGCACCAAACTTATTAGCACATTTGCTTCTAGTGCCTGAAATACCAGCATACAACAAGGTGTTTTCAGCTCTGGTGCCAGAGCCCTTCATATTTAGCAAACAGCTATGAGTTGCTGGTGGGATCTGCAGTGCTCTTTTTTTTTTTCCTTGCTGAAACATTAACATCAAACCTTCAAGAGAGGCAATGCTGAAATTAGTTCCTTTCACAAGTTACCTCTTGATGATGAAAGGATGGCCTAATTGATATGTATTCTTCCTCAGAATCTCCTTCAGAGAACATTCCCCATTTCTTTCTATTCTCATTTTGCATGAGGTCAGAAGAGACCCGGCTTTTCTTTATGGCCGGTATGTGTAGGCTTGGAGAGAGACACTGTGTAGCTTCCTTTCCATCCAACAAATACACTTCTTTCGCAATGTGCACAAGCCTGGGATCACTCCTAGCTGCCTTTCTGCTATAATGGAAAGAAAGTTTCCTAATTATTTTTCTGTTTATTCTCCTGATCCAATCAGTTCTTAGAAAGGTCAAAACTGGATGCAGCTATTGTAGTTATGCATAAAACCATGATTCCTGAGACAAGAATAGTGAACAGATCCTCAACACCTTCATGGTCAGTCATCACCAAATGGTCTAGATATGCTTTCAAAGAAACAAGGACAAATTTTTCACCTTGACCCCACAAGACTACATCTGGCATGGTGTTGGGAACATCACTGATGAAAGACACTTGACTGAAATATAAAAAATAACCCAAATCAGGAAGTCATTATCATGCTGTTTCAACAAAATTAAATGTAAACCATTTTCAGTGTTGTTTTTCAGATAAAGGCTTAATCCATCCCAGATTAATTTTCAAAATCTTTATTCTTTACATTCTTGAAACAATCAAGACTTAACTTTTGAAACTAGATATGTTAGCCTGTAGTTCTCATAAGTTTAAATGCAATATATTCTTCTTAAATCTGATTCATGTTTACTTTCTTATAGAGAACCACCTCCATTTTGGAAACCCAAAGATCTGATGAGTCAAATTTTGTCAAATCTGTGATATTCTCCTTATTTACCACCTTTTCATCAAAAACTATTTATTGTTGCTATCACTTCAGAAAAGACGAGTTGTCTGAAAATAAGTTCTCTTGGCAAGATCCTCCTTACAGGGTGATCTTGTGACAACAAAGCCTTACACAAAAGTAACTAAAATAGCTGCTAATTTATATAGCAAGGAGTTTACAATCTCTCAGAGATTTTCCCCTAAGGGTTATTCCTATGTGTTATGATGCTAAACATGCACATTAGACACTTAGGGCCTTCTAGTCTCAAAATAAAGCTAAACAGTTTAGAGGGCCACAGTAGGATTATCCGCACCCCAGAGTGCAGCAGCATCTTCAAGATCCTCCAGAAAAACTGGTATAACTACAAAGTAGTAAGGCACTAAGAAGAAACTTCAGCTCAGCCATGGGTCTGGCCATGCCACTGTATGTCACATACCTCCCCCAGGCATCACTTTGAAGATCTCTGCAGAATAATATATTATTCAGGATAGACATACTTTGTGACAGTTTATAGCACGCTGAAAAAAATCTCCCCCAGAGAATTTGTCTTAATCCTAGGACAATTTTCTCACAAATCCTATCAGTCAGCAGGACCTTCCTCTTATTTTAGCATTTTAGCACACTCCACTGAGGCTAAAACTGTTTTCTCAGCCTGTCTTAAATGTATTGCATTTGCATTGCATTACTCTGTGACCCGACTGACAGATTAGATGTTAGATCTGGGGGAGAGCTCTTCTATAAATCTGTGGTGAGGACTCCAGTCGTCATCTTCCTAGCAGTCAGAAATTGCTGATTTGTCATTAGGGAATCCACTTGGAATCAATATGAACAAAACATCTGAAGCAGTTGTAAAGGCACGAAGTACTTCCGCAGTTTCTCGTTCTTCTATTTTTGTGCGCATGGATCCCCAAGGCACTTTCTTCCTTCACACTTGTTATATGCCTTTTACCAATGAGATGTAGGATTTGTTGTGGAACATATGGCTGTTAGGACAAGGTACTACTTTTCTTTATTTTTCTTCCAACTGTATATGGATAAAGGACACACATCCTGTTCAGTACCAATTATCAGACAAAATACTTAAAGCCTCTCACACATACACGTGCACCACAAGTATCATCTACGTTCACCAGCCTTGCACAGGTGAGGCATTTTCTTTCTTTCTTACAACAGAGCCTCTCCTTCTCTGGATATTGATAAATCCATAGATGACTTATCTCTAGATTTTGTGTATATATTTCAGGGGAGCATGTTTATTGTATTTGACTGGACTGGAAGTGCAAGGAATTTCTGCAAAGTATTTCTTCAGTCATTTTTCCCCTGGGTGCAGTTTCTTAAAATTACATATAAAACTGTTCATAAAACAATCAGAAAACATACCTTGGAACAGTTTGTTTCTGACTTTTGCTACTCCTTTCATATTTTGCAGTAGCTTTGGTTATTGTCTGTCTCCAGCATATGCTTACGCTCATATATAGAAGGGAGCCAAAGAGGTTTCACTCGGGCTAGGAAAGTTGGGTTTTTTACTAGTTTCTTATTACAGTGTTGAAAGCATATTACTTGTTCTCCCAGTTTGATTAGGAAAGGAACCTGAAGAACAACAGTGAAAAGAAGATGAAGAAAAGGACTTTTCTTTTTAAAAGTAGTAGTATCTTTTTACAGTCCTCTTACACAAGAATAGAAGGTCTTGTTCTTCTACCATATTCCATACCATTTTATCCAAATTAAAAAACTTGTAGGCTTGATATACACACATGATTTTGGTCCTGAGCAGAGAAAAGGTGTTATCTGGAAAATAAGAATTGGGCCCTGAATTCCTAACTACTTCTTTTTTGAATTGTCATCTAGCCCAACCCTGCAACTTCTCACAAATATGTTCTTTTATGCAGTGATATGAATTTGTTAAATTCTGGGAAATTCTGTCACCGCAACTTTTTCTCTTTAACAGACTTAAGATTTAGCTAACTGATAGCTACAAGCTCCAGCTTGTATTCATCCCCATACCACCTGACCATCTGAAGTAAAAATACCAATGTTATGTGAAAGGGCAAGACTGCAGACTGTCAGTGTCTGGAGTGGACTCTGCTGATGATTATGGGAAAGAATAAGGTTCCAGATCGCCCAACATTGGATATGCATGATTTCCCTAGAACTCCCACATCCCGCACTTTGCTAGTGCTGTCCACATTGGTGTTGATCAGTCTATGTTTATCAAGCCTTGAAGAAGAGAGGAGTAGGATTGGTTTTAGTTAACTTACGGGCTTCTGCTAGAGCACAAACCATGGGCACAGTGCATCATCTGTTACCATAATGCAATTTAGAGGCTCTTTCTGTAAAAGCCTGCTGTTATTTCATGTACGTTCTTGCTGTTGATGATTAGTGGATAAACAACTTTCACAACAACATTGCAACCCCCCCACCCCCACCTAACAGTCTGACAGTTGACTTGATGGTTAGCCACGGACTTGTAGCAGTCTTCAGTAGCCAGTTTCCAGATAGCAGCCTGCCTTTCTGGTCAGTATGGGCTCTGTCACTCCTGTTATGTGGTTCCAAAGGACTGGGCAGGTTTATCACACAGGTCTGCAAAGGCCTGCTTCCTTATGCAGAAGTTTTGGAGCTGCTGTTGTACATCAGAAACTGCAAAGTGATGTGATTTGATCCTCTGTGTTAGTTCAGTTCCAGAAAACACTGTTGGATATTTTGGGAAAGTTAATATCATTCATCATGTCATGCAAAATGATGGACACTGATAAATCCATAGATGACATATCCCTAGATTCTGGCTTTTTTTACCACCATGCACGTCCATTTTACCATCCTCCGTGTCTTTTAGCATTGCATTTCCTCTCAAGTTCCAAGACTTGTCTGCACCTCTCTACACTGCTTCTCCAGTTTGTGAACACCTCAATTGAGGTTATAAGAAATTGCTTCACAAGAACCATGCTAGCTCCATATTGCTGCAGACTGAGCCGCACGCCAGACCATCAGAGATGTATGTGATTGGGGACTGCAGGCATTCTACTTTTAAAGCCAGGAAGGAAAAATAAATAATTTATCTTATAATGCACCATAGACTGATTCTCAGAAGGGTTTTGCTCAGTTGTATGGTAGGGAGACTGGGATATGCCCTTTCTTATTCTAGTGTTTTATATGCAAAACCCTGTGTAGAAGATTCCGCTAAGCAGGCTTGATGAGATTTTCAGAAAAGAATGTGAGTAAAGAAATGGATGCTTGAAGGTAGAGCCATTGAGCCAGATCAGGAAGATACCTAATGGCATGTCTTCATTCCTTGCATCCTCCAGCAGTGCTAATGTCTTCATCCTATGAACTGGGAACTCAGAAACCTTGCACTTGAGCTCAGAGAACTTCAGCGAGTGAAAAGAGGAGAAAGTGAAACAAATGCAGTGTGGAGAGAGGAACTCAAGCTCTTTCGTATTCACTTCTCTCTGAAAACTCAGGGCAGGCCCATGAGAAGAATTCAGAAAGCAAAGGGTCATATATCCATATTGAATAATTATGTAAACCAGTCTAGGATTATGGGGCACCAGGCAAGAGTAGGAGGGTGTGAAGGTCGAGGAAGTGGAAAATGATGTGCAAATATTTGGGAGTATTTTAGACAATGTAGCATGTGGTTCAAATAAATGGTTAAAAGCAGAAGTGTTAGCATACAGGTAATGGAACATAAAAGCATTCTCCAGTATGTGTGTTAAATGCATCAGGCACAATGTAAACATTTGACAGTCAGTTGGGTTGAACATATGATCACTCTGAGACATAAGACTTACAATAATATCAAGGAGTTACAGAGCTATTTGGTTTAAATAGTGGTCTCTGTTCCTCTCTGGGCTGGGTCCAAATGTCAGGAATGACCACACATGTCTCTCCAGGAGGGTCCTGCCAGTCCTTCCTTTTACCACTGCTCCTTTCAGCCTTAAGAGAGATTTTCTAGGCTCTTATTATTTTCTCACTGTCTCCTTTTCATTTTGTGTAGGTCTTTTTTCCAAAATGTAGACCTGGTCTGCTTTTGGGCATGGCACTGAAGACATCAGCAATGAATTAAGGCTTTAATCGTGAAACTATCTGGAGCAGGCTGGGGAGCTTGGATCTGAACTGAAACAGGTTAAAAAAAAATCATGTTAGTTTGCCAAAAACATCTAGTGCTGTGATGGATAGCTTAAAGCATAGGAAAGCCTAGTATGTAATTCAGTGAGCTTAGTGCATGGTAAAATGCACACTGCCTTGTCTATGCAAGACTTCTCAAGCATATTTATTAGCATATGTTAGCTAACAGGTGTTAGCCTCAAATTTCTAGACAATCTAGGGGCCAATGTGAGTCTGGAGCTCAAAGTACAGTATGAATTTAACTGCCTTTTTTTTTTCTTTTGTTGTGTTTTTTTTTTTTTTTTTTTTTTTGTTCTTGCACGCAGGTGCTTCAAATATTCATTTCAGTTTTGAGAGTGGCCTGCCCAGGGAAGCATGTTCTGTAATCCTCATTATATTGTACTTATTTGTAAATAGGTATGAAGAATGTCTCATATTGATACAAGAGTTTTAATAATAAAAACTGGATAAAGTTGTAACAGGATAGATTTATTCTGCATCTTTTATCCTACATCAGAGCTTTTTTTTTTGTCAATTTCTTTCCCCTTCCTTTCCTGTCTTTTACCAAAAAGTTCCCTTCTTTTACCAACATGTTCCCTTCTTTTACCAACACACTGAATTTAGTGTATCCTTGAACTCTCCAATGGTTTGAATGTTTATTGGTCAAAAGTCTGTATAAAGGTAGTTTCGTGTTTCAGTAACCTTCCTGTCCATCTACTGTTACTGACTTGTGGTTTTATTAAGTCTTGTGATACTTTGTGTTTTTCGTATTAAAAAAGAAAAGATTTCTTGCTCTTATTGTTGAAGGTGGGATGTGTCTCAAAGAATGGAAATTAAGTGGACGGAAAAAAATCTTTTCCAAAAGTTGTATGATTTTTGAACTGATCTCATGATCTGTTGTGGTCCGGCTCTTGATTTTTGACTGTTTGGCGTTCTGGGCATTCCCCACCCTTGTCTCAATGCACGAGCAGGTAGCGCAATGCCACCAGAGTTAGAGTTCCAACTCTGGAAAGATTTGGGATTTTTCTATAAGGATGGGATGGTGATTCATTCTGAGCTCTCACAAGACAATCATGCAGCTGCCCCTGTTTCAAAATCAGCAGCCCCGCCAGCTCGTCTCCATCAGCCTTGAGAAAACAGGAAGCACAACGGCCCCACAGGAAGTGGTGCGCTCTTACACCCACCCCAAAAACTTAGCTGCTGAACCTATTGCAAAATGTTAACAGAACACTGCAGGGTACACAGAGAAAGAGATGAGAAATCTGCTGACCTTTGGGTGCCTGTGCAATTCCTGGCTTCAGTTTCTCAGGCCTATAGCCTAACTCAGTTGCCAGCATGTCCTGTGTTTCTCAGTCACTGCAGCTTAAATCCCCTATGGTAGGATACTGTTACCCAGAATGTGGAGACTTCTACTTAATTATTTTGTGTCGTACAAATCCCCCAGATTTGTACAGAAATGCAGTAAGAAGCTTCTTGTCTGGAGGGCTTGTCTGGAGACTGAAAAATAGAGAAGGTGAAGAGGGCTGTGTTTTGTTCGTCATGATTAACTGTGTACTCATTTCCTTGGCAACATGGAAGAAACGGGTAGTTTTAGGGTGGAGATTTATATGTATATCTTGTGAGTTGGATGTTTTTCGTAATAAATAAGAAGAAATATTTCTCACTCTCATGGTTGCAGAGAAAGGCCTGTACCATAACATTTCAGAGGATAGAGGTGGCTTCTGCATATAAAAGGAGGAGCACGATGAGCTGCTCTAAGTAGGAAACACCATTCCTTGGGGGTGCTGTGGGGCATGGAATAGAACTAGGAATGGCTGAAAGAGAAGAACAGGGTGTTCCACAACAAGCAAAAGTGAAAATACACATACAACATGCAAAAAGACTTGAAATTTGAGAAGGTTTTTTGTTGTGTTTGGGTACTACAATAATCTTGAAAATTTGTTCTGCAAAATCAAAGGGGAAAAAATGCAAGTGTATATGCTGGATGATGGGCAAGTAAAATTTTAGTAGGAGCTTTTAAATTAAAAAAAGCAGGGTTTGTGAATTAGAGAAGCTGCTGCAAAAGAAGTGCCATTAATATGAGGCAGGAGAGGATCAGGAATGGAAGATGAAGTTAGCTATTGAGACTAGATCTAGGCATTATTTCTCTGCTAGATGTTTCATTCGTCCAATAAATGCAGATTTGAGAATCTGGTCCTGGAAACCAAACTGTTTGTAAATTCTTGTTAAATTCTCTGAATTGTTTTGTCAGCATTTGAAGCTTTTGAAAGCTGGAACTTTTTCTTGCTTCAAAATTTAACAAAATTTGAAATGAAAAAGTATGTAATTTTGTTTTGAAACAAGTGTTTCATTCAACTCATAATTAAATCTTGAGGGATTTCCATTTTTGTAAGAAAATTATAAAAATTATTCAGAGTGAAAATTAATTCCCTAGCATTCTCCCCCCCACTTTCCTTCTTTTGATTCAGCCAGTAAAAGTCAATTATTCCCACAACTCCACCAAACTGAGAAAAGCAGTCAGAGTCCTAAGATCTGGTCTTCAGCATTACTGGAAGATGGAGAATATTAAGAGCTGTATTATGAGTGCTGAAACTCCTATACAGAGAGTAAATGTAGATTTGAAGACAATGTCATCAGAACATTAGACAAATATCCCTACGAAGTTGGCTTGGTTTTACTAAAGCAGCGAAGTTGTATGTCGAATCTTTAAGCGATCTTGTCTGGATGTGATTACAGACAAATATCTTATTCAGCAGGGTGGATAAATGCTTTATTTGTTTGTCTCTCAGCACTAGCTCCTAAATGTTTTCTTTCTTTGTCACAGTTCAATTGATCTTACTCTATGGTGAATGGAAATGTAGTTCTATCAAAAATAAATTTAATATTTTACCTGTTGCTGTTACTATGGGGAGTCTTCTATCCAGATTTCTGTTCTCCAGATTGCTTTAGAATGGAGTTTGTAACACTTTCAGCACAGCTTACTTTTGAAAATACTTAATCTGAGATGAAAACTTCATAATACTTCCTTTTGAAGTAACTCATTCTATACAGATTGTTTCTGTTCTGCACAGTCATTTAGCAGGCAACTTCAGTTTGTCTTGTAACTCCCCTCATTACGTTAACTCTCTTAACAGCACACACTTCGGAATTTTTCTAAAGCTCATAACTGTGGTTTTTTTCCTGCCATGAAATACATTTTCAATTCAAGTGTGCACAGAGATTAGCAACATGTCTAGTTCCAATATTAACACATCCATATTCTCTTCATTTTGATCTAACATCTGTCTCTTCCTGCTGGTTATTCTGTCCGTTGGCTATTTTCAAAGTTCTAAAAATATTAACAAAATCATGAAGTTTACTGGACAGCGTACTGCTGTGCTGTTCATGTCTTTTGTCCTGAAAACCATGATACAGTCATCCTTTTCTCTTGGTGGCAAACTAGGCAAAATATATGGCTGATCCTGTTTGTTTCTAGTAAAATGTCCCAGTTCATGCAATTGTCAAAGATTTTCCATGGAGGGCTTAATGAATTTTTTTTATTATTTTTTGTACAAATCAGCACATCCTTAAACTCCAAGATATGTCTTACCACTCTGCATACACAGACATACACACACACACACACACACAAATCACAAGCTCACTTAAATTTGAGGTCTGCATTGAATTCTGTCCCTTTGGGAATACTGTGCATGTACTTAAGACTGGACTTCTGGGACTCCATCTCCCAGCCATGTAAATGTGAAAAATAACCTGTCCTGAGCAGGGAAGAGATCCTTATGCCTTTTACTGTGAAAATCCATTCTGGAAACCAAGCATTCAGAAACAAACTATTCCACCAGTTCTTCCTCATTTACTTTATTCAACTTTGACTACAACTCACAATTTGCTTCCAGATGTTTTCCTGAGGTCTGATGATTTGTCTACCTGTTTCTAGCTTAACATTTATCGAGACTGATTTTTTCCTTATGACCTATCCAAAATGAGTATTATTAACTTCTGCAGATAAAAATGTAAGTTCTGAGAGGAAAAAAATCACACATTATCACTAATTCATTGCACTAAAACACAGAGCCAATGAAGATGATCAGGGGAACCAGGGGTTTTCAGTCCTCTTAAACTTTGTGTGCTGATTAGACTAGATCATGCTCTCTGAAATTTGTACCTCATTAGTGGTCTAATATGCAGTATGAAAATAATCTGATGTGTGAGGCAAGAAGTAGAAGGAAAGGGGTGCATTTTATGCAAATGAACTCAGAAAGTGTTCAGGACTAGTGACTTTTAAGTGCTTAGGAACCTGAGAGATTCTTGTAGTCAGAAAGACTTTTTCTGTGCCTTTTGGTGGAGAAAGCATTGTTTGATTGGATTTGACATAGCCCTTTGCAAGTCAAGTAGGTACAAACTTGCCCTTAAAGCTAGAAAAAACACCCTCTGTGAGCAAAGGTATAACTTCTATTAAACTGTATCATGTGGGTGCAGATTAGAAAATGGAAAATGGAAAGCAGTCTTTAAAATGTGGACGTGGTCAGTGTTTTGAAGAACAAAATCTGCCTTACAGGAGGCTGTTACATTTGATTGCATTTCAGTCAGTTATTTCATACTATTTTTTCGGAGAGAACTTTTTCAAAATGTCAAGCTGCTGGTATCCCTCCTGTCTGTGACTCTGCCTGGGCAGTCTCTGAGCTGGCTCCTCTAGTTTTCCTTTCAGGTTTTGTTACCAAGATTATAGAAGGCCTCAGGTAAAGACCATAAATATGTAGCTTTATAGGCCTTCACTGAGAGCAAGAGGAAGCATCATTTCTCCAGTAGCCATTCTATAACATATTTCTTACTTCAAAATCATCTGGTTTGATTTTTTTTTTTTAAATTTGAAAATTACTCTGCACACTTCACTCTGTCCCTTCATTTGTTTTCTTAAATACACTGGCAAGGTAATCACTCTAGTTGTTCTGTATCTATTCTGTATTTTCAGCAGTCCGCAGCTTCTTTTAACTCCTCATAACCTAATTTTGCTAAGCTATAACTCTTTAGAACTCATTTTGTGAAATATGGTTCAGGTTTATTTGGTTATTTTGTTGTTTTGTTGTTTGTATTAATTGACAAAACTGACAGACCAATAAAGAATTGGAGCAATGGAGAAAGAGGAAAATGAAAGGAAGGCTGAAAGCTCAAAACACAGTTTCATCACTTTCAGGCTAACATATATTTTAGTCCATCAATTTCTCAATTCAACCTTAGGTCAAAACATAATTTTTATTACATTAATGGAGGCATAATTTTGTTTAATTCAAACTCTGACTCTGTTTACAGTTTATACAGTGTGAAAGGGAAACAGTTTGTTCTCTTCTTACACACTTAAGACTTAATTTTCATAGGGCCTGAGCTCTCTTGATTTCAGCTGCAGTTGTTGGAACATTTACACTACTAGATATTTTACCAATAAATAATCTAATCCTCTCCAGAGCTGCATATGATCTATAAAGTATTTTATAGGATCAGTAGTACTTTTGAAGCTAAACCAGTGCAGAAAAAATTTTTCAGCTTTTCCTGATGTAATCAGAGCTTAAGGGGAAAAGCATCATTAGCTTGCTTTATTGCTTAAAGCAAATACTTTAGCTTTGCTTTAATAAAATCAGTATCTAAAATATGCAAATTGTATATTTTGAGTTGCAGAGGGTTTCTACATGCCAATTCCATTCTGGTTCCACCAAATTTTCTTAGGGGGAGTAACTTCCTTATGTCAGGATTATGTGACAGAGCTAGCGCTATGTTCAGGATAGAGCTGACCTCAGAGAAAGAGCAGACTTTTGTTTCCCTTCTTTGTGATTTTTTTTTAGCAGTTTTAGCCTTATTTAACATGATGCTTGTCCCAGGTTTCAATTATGCAGATGCTCACAGTACTTCTTCCCTTTGAGCAGAGAGCTTGAGTCTGAATCAGATGACAAAATGGTTGGACAAGGTTGTCCGAGGGCAATGTTTGTTCTGCTCTGGACATTGCAAAGGGAGAGACTGCAGCTGCCATAGACCTGCCTAGTAAATCAACACTTGCTTATTCTATAGCCCCCAGGAATGTAAGAACTTTCGTTACTGCTCAAAACTTCAGAAGATCGGGTAGAAGATTTTCCTTAAGATGGGTTAAGGACCACTTTGAGGAGATCAGCTCAGATCTTCTCTGGTTTTTCAGTGCTTCCTGTCTTATTTTTAATTACTGTTTTCCACGAAGGAGTTAAAGATAGATTTTGGTGCAGCATCTTCCAGAACCATTAGTTTCAGTCTCTAGCCTTCAAAACCATCAGTCTCAGTCTCTATGATTATGTCCAATGAAGCTGGGCTTCACTTATGATTTGCATTTCCTGGGAAGAAAAATAATTAAGGCTTGCATGAAGGGGGGAGGGCGGGTCAGGCAAAGGGATGGGGGGGAGCAGGTTGCGGGGAAGATAAAGCTACCAGAGCATTTCTACTCTGCATTTTTTCCAGTTCATGATAAGCTTGACTGTGTCTCTCCCCCACCCATGCAAACATTGAGCTTTGTTTCTGTGGGTCACAAATGGCATGATTTTGCATTTCTGCCTGCCTGCTGGTTTGGGTGAAGTAAAGCAGTGGGGCTTTGCAGAGTGGGACAGCTGGCTGAAATGCTGCTTGGTCTCTCAAGTCTTTCTTTCTCTTTCAAAGTGAGTTGCGCTAGTCCTTGTGGGAAGGAAGGAGAAGATGGTGGTTTTGCACAAACATTTTCAGTGACTGTTCTTTTCTTTGGCAATCTTGGAATTTCCCTGAAGGCTTTTGTTTCTTGCAGCTCTCTGATATATTTTTTAATTCAGTTTCTTTCTTAAGTTTCTGAGCCCCAACCAAACTTGGTTGCTCTCTTTCCGTAATATCATGGAAAACTAACCTTTGACCCATTCAGACCCTTTGGAATGCCAGGGCTGTAATAAACTACGAAAAGATGTGGAGGTATGGCTGCTGCTTGCCTCTGGTAGATGGATTTTATCAGAAAAGGTAGTGCTGATTTGTATCACTCAGCCACACCAAGGTTATACAAAGAGCAGCAAAGCCCCAAGAGCATAACAGTAGGTCTGCTCTTAACCTCAACCTTTATCTCTCACAGCCAGCTTCCTTCCCACACCACAAGCACCACGTGTTATTTTACACTGAAGCAACACTCAGCAACTGAGGTCTATCTGCCCAAAGAATGGAAAGGGAAAAGGAGGATGACAAGAACACGAGATGGGTGGGCAGCATGAGGACTAACAATTATGGAGCAATGCTCTTACAAAACCAGTACCAATCTACTACCTGCCACAGTGTGTGAGCCCTGGAGTGGTCGGGATGGGCTTTTCATCAGTCATTTCATTTTGTCTCAAGTTGTTATCTTCAACTTCAGGTGATGAGAAGTGACTTTGACTAACAACTGCTGAATGAAATGAGAGAAAACTGAAGAAATCAGAGGGTGAAAGAACCCGCTTCAGCCTGCAGGAAGGCACCCGACTAAAACCAGTGACCCCTGCCCAGGCAGATATAGTCATTGTACCCAGAGCTTGGTGGCAGCTCCCATAAGGTTCCATCACTAAAGGGCCCCATCACCCCACATCTGATTTGAAATATGTTGAACCCTGCAAATAAGTAAGGAAACTGATTGTACTCATGCATTTCCTGTAAATCATCTCTACAGGGGGAAGAATGATGCTTACTGGCGTTCACAAGGAGTGAGGCGTTCTAAAGCCTTTGGCAGGGGATAAATCCATGAGCATATGTGCCTGGAGAACAAAAAGAAAACAAAGGAAAGTTAAAAGCCCAAGGGTAAAAGTCTGTCTGAGTAAGAATGCATTGCTATTTACTATTTAATTACTAACAAACAGGACAGATAGATGGTTGTTGAGGGTTTTGTGATCAATATGTTGCAGAAATCAGTATAGTATTTCTTACTCTTCATCTCCCTGATCTGCAACATAAAATGATAAGCCGTTTATAAATGTGAGATGGGGTAGGCAAAAAAAACCCCAGAGACAGCTGCACAGACCAGCAGCTGTGACACACACAGGAAATTTGGATGGAAAGAACCATTAGTGCATTGAGACCATCTCCTCGCCTGTTAGCAGGGCCAGCCCCCTTTTAGCAGACTTTGCAAAAGCAACCCCTCATGACAGATGTGGGTGACACTAAGATTTTGTGCTTCTTAAATAACCTCTCAGGGTAAAAGCCTTTTCATATATCAGTCTCTGCCTCACCTTTTCTTATTTGAACTTGTGTCCATCCTGCAGCAGAAATAGGCCTATCCTTTGTATCTGAAAGACCTGTCAAACTACCGTTTTGGTCTGTATTACCCAAATAATGACTGTTCCTTTGTTGTTCTACACCAGGTTTAATTATGTGACAAAGCCCATCCTAGGATAGGCATATGATGACTAGGAACATTATTTTGCAGCCGATTTGTTGAGTGAAGGATGTGTGTTTTAAATGCTAGAGGAAATAACAGGCAAGACTGTGCATGCCTCTTGGCCAAAATGCACGTCTCACATCAGGCCTCAAATATTATAGTTCTGCTTTGCAGACCATCTGCTTATCCTCTCAGTCCCTTAGAAATTAAGAGTATTAAATGGTTGATAAACACAAGTTCAAATTTTAGAGACTTTTTCACAAGTCTGCACTTGGGTCATCCTGATTTCCTGCTGATAATCTGACCAATTTCAGATTAATGCTGAGGAAAGAATCCAAAGTAAATGTTCTATGTGTAACTGGATAAATTTCATGGCCACTCAGTGTCCAAGGATATTCTATCCAAAATTAAAACCTTTTATTTTATCCTATTACAAACTACTAAAGTTACTCAGTGCAAGTTTTTTTGAAGAGCCACAGCTGGAAAACTACTAATTGCATTGGCAAAATAAGAGATCTGAAGTCTCGTCTGGCTCTTAAGCGCAGTCTGTCATCTGCCCCATCTTGCCAAACATAGAAAACCATGTGTTTTCTGTCAAAGTCCCACAGCAAACCATGTGGAAAACAAAGAGCTATAAATAACTTCTCCCCAACATGGAAGGTGACTAATCTGCTGCTGCCAATAATATCGCCCTCCAAACCCCCAAAATTTTCCTTTGCCTTTACCTGTCTTTGTATTAAAGCCACATTGCTGTGCTCTTTTCCTGACCACCTGTCTCTTGAGATGTCATCCTACTACATTTGGTGTTCTCTTTCACTCCTCAAATACTTGCAAAAACATGACTTTAATTACCTGTAACCTCCGAATCATTTTTGTGGAAAGGTAGATTTCCTAAAAGAAAATGGAATTGCAGATGCTGACGTAGGAGAGTATGATCCACTGTTTGTGTCTGGCTTGTAATCTAGGATATTGGGTTAATTTTCTGGCTCCTTGGCTCATTAGCCAGCCACTTGCACTCTCTGTGCCTTTATTTTCCCTGTTGGTCATGGGGGGGTACATGTTCAGTGCTTGTTTGAAGTAAAATACTGTGTCTAAAGAAGAGTAAAATGTTTTGATCTGTTGATTAAAAAACGCCAACAAACCAACAATATAGGCACTAAATGGTACTAACTACAAAGAAAAGTCAGCTGGAACTGTGCTACAGAGCTTAAAATCATACATATCTGGGAAAAAAAAATACAGGGAAGGATTTACTCCCGCTGTCACTGCTGTCACTCACCCTTTATGAGTTATGGGGCATAAATCACCCACTTGGTCTTGAATCTGCCCTACTTTTAATGGAAATATGGTGCCAAAAGTGGTGTCATCTTTACTAAGCATATGCTAACTTTTTCAAAGGGAGTATAATTCAACAGCCATAGCACAGTTCTATAAACCATCTAATAGTGGTACAACAGGATGTTTTCTCAATAGAATTGGGATGGATATGTTTGAAACTATGGGATACATAAAGCACATGAGAGGGAAGTTTATGCAGGTTTAAGGTCTGTTTTTAACTAACCACTTAGTAATGACTGTGTAAGTATTTTTAATTTTGTGCTGTGTTTTAGTGTGCTACGAGCCAAACAATGACAGTTGAACCGAGCAAGGGAGATGATTTCATTTGTTGTTAAAAAAGTTTTTCGCGTGACCTAAGTCATACAGTTAATGTAAGTCACTAGCTGTATTTTTTTAATTTATCTTCTTTTCTCTCCAGTAATTTCTTCTCTAGGTTCTGTCATTCACTTGTTGCATATGATTTGAAGTTAGGTTACAAGATTTTTCTTGCACATGTATCATTTCATCCAAATGTTGTTCTCACCTACTGCTGAAATAATAATAGCAACAATAACAATTTTGTAATGTGTTGAAAATCCCTTATTTGTGTCAGCTACAGTATTTCATAATTCCAGAGTAGTTTGTTATTTTGAATTTATTATGTATTTTGATAATCTTAGGGTGAGTCATAGTTAGTGGGGAAGACTGTCAGTAAATGAAGAACTGAAATCTTTATTGCTTTTCCATATTTTCTTTTTGAGTACAGCTTTGTCTGATTGTTAGCTGGCTGTAAAATAAGAATTTGGAAGAGAAGAGCAGAGAAACAATATTCCAGTGAAAGAAATTACAACTTCCTTTTCATTTGTGAACGAAATTAGTTCTTTTCATTTATGAATTTTCCTAGATTTTTCTAACTGATGTCACAGTTTTAAATTGAATTTCTGCAAGAGATCTATAGGTATCTTTTCCTAATAAATTTGTTCAGACAGTCAAAGTCTGGAAGTTTTCCCTGCATACTTTAGCAAATCTATATGGAGTCTATGTATTAGTTTAAAGTAGGAAAGTTAAATCTCACTGGGCTATGAAAATATGGCTTCGAAAAGCATTTATCTGCACATAAAATTTTAAAATATTTATGACTTTATACATAGAAAATCTTGATCCTTATGAAGTTTTTTGGGTGGCTTGGTAATAATCTCTTCCTTTCCTTGTGTTTTGCCAGGCCTCTCAGACTTCCTCTTTGACATAACTCACCCCTCGTTCCTTGTATATTTTTAATATTTCATTTCTCTGTAGCTTCTTGTCTCTGGGCATCAATGTCTCTCTGACTATAACCATGGCTCCCCCTGCCTCTTTCTTCTCTTTTCTGTGTCCTTCTTGTGTCTTTCTATGTTGTTGAATACTTCCCAAGTCATTCTATTCCCTTTCCATGTGCATCCCTTTCCATGTGCTGCACCATTTTCTTTCCTCAACATTCTGGTTTGTTAGGAATCCAGTTACTGTGCTGAAAAGGCAAGCCATAGTTCAGCTCCATCTACAGGCTTAGGAATAAAGCCTGTTGTAACTAAGCACCCTAACAAAATATTTTTGCAGTGCAAATAAGTCCTCTGTGTGGGAGGCCAACTTTTCAAATGTGCAGTGTATCATTTGAAAAATTCCCTTGGGGCTGTGACCTTGTAGGCAAATCTCTTAGAAACTGGTTCCAAATGGCTTTTCATGGTGAACTGTCCAGACAGTGTCTGCTCAGGAAGGCTGTCTTTTAGCAGGCCAGAATCAAATCTTGGTTGTGCTTGTATATGCATTTTATCCTAGCCCGAATGAGGAGAACTTGGCCTGCTTCACCCAAAGTGCCACTGCAGGAGAAGCTAGGACAAAAATCAGTGACTCCATTTTGACACAGGCAGGAAACAATGAGAGGGAGGGGGCTTTGTTTCTACAGCATAAATAACATTTTTGTGACTCCCATATCATGATTCAGCAGCTCTGATGTCAATTTACAGTAACAAAGGAGAGGGGAGATGGTCTGTGTGGGAAGGAGTGTTGACAAAAGCATCTTGTACAACTTCCTCTGGGCTCCTCAGCTGTGTTATCAGGGGTGGGCAGCTGTGTAGGACAAGCCCGGCATTAGGGGAGCAAAGCCCCAGACTGCTGAGAAGAGGTCTGTGGCAAAAGCAAGAAATGAGGGTGGTAGATAAGATTTCAAACTCAGGATCTGTGATCTTTGTGGGGCCACTGGGTCTGTCAACCAGCAGATACATTTGCTCAGTGTAAGTAAATGCCTGTGCTGGAAAAAACACACTGTGCACTATTCAGAGCATACCCCATTTCTGATAGTGCAAAATTTGTGAAGCTCAAAAATACAGGATGAACCTAAAAATGTAATGGTTGGTTAAAACATTTTTAGATCCTTGCATTATTAATTTGGGGTTCTCTTTTTTTGTGTTCAGATTTTTCAATTTTGTCAGTTTCATGTTTTCAAATTTTTCAAGCTGCCTGATAAAAAACTTCTGAAAGAAAGAGAAAAACTGATTCCACAGGACCTCTCAGTATGCTGAGAGGTTTGGCTTCTGAGAACACAAGACAAAAGATAAAATACAAAAGACTTAGTGTGAAGTTGTGGGGGAAAAAAGGATTTGGCAGTACTGTATCTCACAACTTTTCTCAGCTCTCTTTTCTCTGTCACTGTTGTATCTGATACTGTCCATATCCAACTACACTGGGATTGGTTTTCTAGACCTGATCTTTGAGATGCTATGCCTGCATCCCAATTTTCTCCTAAGACTTACTTTGAGTTGGTGTCTACACAACCTTTCTTGCCCCAGGCTACTTGTTTCCTTCTTCTAATCATTCCTCTTGCTGTCTCTGCTACATTTACTTCTGCCCACACCTTTTCATCATTGATCACAGCACCAGGAAACCATTGCTGTGTACTGGCTTGCTCATCTTGGGTGTTGTGTGTGAATTGTTCTGTTTAACCAAAACTTAACTCAGATTACTGGTAACAGTCAACATTAGCTGAGCTTCAGTGGCAATTCTCTTTGCTATTCTTGCTCTGAATCCTCCTCCATAATAATGTCTGCTGCTGAGTTTCAGTGTTGGCTGTGGCACTCCCACTATTGCTCCAGTCCTGGGTTTCTTTGCCAACTAGAAAAGAAAAAAAAAAGGGCTTCCCCCACCTACTTTGAAGTACCTCAGATGAACTTTGCTATCAATTGCACTTTTTGTAGTACCAGCTTTATACAACTTCTGTCACCTTAGACAAACAGAAATGGAAAAACCCTGATCTCATAGTTTTCTTCCGTCTTTGAGAACATATCCCATAATGCAGCATGTCAGAGTGAAACATAGCAGGAGATGTTCTCCTTGGTCTTCTTACAGAACTGTTTGTACCAACCTACTGAGTAGTTTTGTATTTCACCCAAATGGAGACTGCATAGATTATTCAAGAGTCTGGAATGAGACTGTAAACCACTGACCTCTACACTGTTGTGGCCTCCTCGTTAGAAGAAAACTGGACTAGGCTGTAATAACTGGACTTCGAATTTGAGTGGTGAATACTAATAATGGATCCTCCTGCATTTAAGAAGCTAGAGAATTTAATTCTGTCTCTGCTGGCTTGAGGTGGGCATTGTCCTGAATCACAGTATTACTACTTTGGAGATCGTTTTGCACTCCATGAACCCCTTCATTACAGGGGCCTGATATTTAACCCTTTCTGCACACCTTGCCTTAGAGTGTTTACACTAGTCTTACAACTCTGCCAAGTGATGGCTACTCCACTTACAGGGTATGTAGCACTGTACAGTCTGGAACTTGAAGCACTCAGGGTGAGTGACATCACAGGTCTCACTACTCGCAGTAGCTGAAGTGTGAATGTTGGTTATAAAGTATGTGTATGCCTTCAACACTGATACTGAAACATCCGTACTGACCTGCAGCCCGCCCTCTGTCACCTGAAGGGCAGGAACCATTGTGCAGGCTGTACCCTGGAGACATGAAAAAGATGTGTTAGGCTGTAGAAATCAGGGTTTTCATTACTGAGCACTGGAGAACAGAATAAAACCCTCTTTCATGTTCAGAACCCAGCATTAACTACATTTAGATATAAGATAAAGACCATGTAACAAACACACAACACATACAGGGTAATATTGTGGCCTCATTATTGAAGTCTGAAACCTCAGTAAAGAACAAACACATGCTGGTCTTCTGCTAGAGGTCTAGATTCTGCTAGACCTTCTAGCACTATTCATTGTGCATGGTCATATAGATTTCCCTTCCTTTTCTCACTTACATTTATTAAGACTAAGTAGAGCACCTTTTCAGGATAAATCTCAGTTCTAACTTTTGTATATCCTCTATGGCTCGTCTGCCACATTTCACTCATCAGCTCTAACCTGCTCTCTGGCTATATCTTTGCCAGACCAGGCCCATCTTTTTTCTTCTTTCTCCAGCATGACACTGAAATCTGCTCAGATTAAATAGCACTCACCAGGCAGTCTGTTTATTCTTTACAAACACTTGTAAAGTGCAGCGGGTCAGACTGGGCTCCCAGCTGGAAGTTGTGCATCTGTGCATGTAGGCAAGCATAAAGGAGTCACTGGGGCTAGCGGACAAACTTGTGGTGCACACAGAGTTAATATGCTGGCAGAAACACTGAGGTTTACATCTGAAAAACCAAATATAAAAATAATATGATGAGTAAGACTAAAATTCCCTGTTCTGAGCTTCCATGGGGCTAGCTCCCTTCCCCCCCCATTCAGGGCTCAGCAGTCACTTCTCCTTTTCTGCTCTGCCTTGCAGAAATGTGTCCTGGGATGAGTCAGAGCAGGACTTCCAGGCAGTAGCGTTACTGCATTTGGCTCCCACCAAACAGCGGGCAAAAAATGCCTACTTCTGGGGCCTCGCAGCTCCTTTCATACACTTAGAGGGCTCTCCCTCTGACTCACTTGTTATCCCTCGATACTGTTTTTTTCTCAATCGTGGGATCATAGAAAACATTAGGTTGGAAAGGACCTCTGGAGGTCACTTAGTCCAGTCTCCTGCTCAAAGCTTCATAATTAGATCAGGTTGCTCAAGGTCAAGGTCAGGTGAACTTCTGAAAATCTCCAAGAGATACCACAGCAACCTTGGACATCTCTTCTAGTGCCTGACCACCTTTATTGGGAAGAACTCTTTCCTGGCCCTATCCATATTCATGGTCTGTCCCTGTTCTCTGCTTGCCTGTGCTCCATCTGTCAGTGCTTAACATCTAGTCTTACACATGTAGGCTCTCCAGAGATTTTTTTTATGTGCCCTTTCCAGACATTTTGCTGAGGTTCTGCTACCTTCTCTTTGCAGTTAGTGCACTTTCAGGGCACCATTCATGTCCTATCCTTCTTCAAAAGCCAGCTTCTGACAGTACCACAAGAAAAAAAAAAAAGTTTAAGAATGTTCTGGGGACAGAGTGCAGAGAGCAATATTAGGTGTGAGGAAGCATGAATTTACTAAGCCGCTCTGATCCCTTTATTAGCAAGTTTTATGGTGGAAATTCAGCTGCCAGAGTGTGTTCCTAGGAAAGAACGCACCCCTGCGGTGGCTAGAGAGCCAGACTCCTCTGGAGGGTTGCCTCCTTCAACCAAAGCAGATGCTTGCCAGGCTTTCGTGAGACACTCAGGGCCTAAATCCCACTGAGGCTGTGCCTGGCTAAAGGAAAGTCTCCCACAGTGCCGGAATGACCGGGGGAAGGTTTGGTACCATCCCTGGGCTTGGGGTGTTCCCATCCTGCCAGCACACCACCTCATCTTCATGGGGAAAGGCGACCGGCGGTACAGCTGTACCAGCATCATTCCCCAACCCTGACTGCACACAAAGCCCAGGTACCGTGGTGAGCTGTAAACTGCGATGGCAAAAGAAGTCATTACCAAGCTCTCGCTGTGTGGTGCCATGTAACAACCTGTGGCATTTGGGTATTTTACAAAGGCCACTCATGTAGTATTACCCTTGGGTTTCATTACTTGTGTCCAGTAGCTGTGTGAAAGATCAGATCCAATCTACCAGGTTATATCTTCCTCCCTGCCCTGACGCTGGTGAAATTCCCGATTTCCCCACTGAAAAATGCATTAGCTTCTTTAGGGAAAGGGGAAATTGGTCCGGGCCCGACGATCTCGTTTTGCAGGCAGGTAGCACCTCCGTGCGGTGTCTCTGCAGAAATACAGCTTTACCAGCATCGCCGCTTTGCCCAGCACGGCATCAAGCTGCTCCCCAGCGACTGTGAGCTACAAACTCCAGGAACCTCAAGAAGCAATTAGGCGTGTGACAATAACTGATTTTCCATTTTTTCCTTCTACATTTATTCCATCTTTTTATTTCAGCCTGAATGGTCTAAACAGATTTTTCAGATTGGTGACCCAGCCAATAATGTACTACTTTATCAATCAAAGTAGGACTTTAAAAAATAACAACAACAATGAAAAAAAATAATCAAAAGTAGTGCTTTTGAAATCAGTCTGTTTGCAGCATTTGTCTTTAATTGACTAATACTTTTGAGTGACTGAATTTTTCAGTAAAAAAAGATGTGCTAAGCTCCACTGATACCTCTTGGCTTTTGTGGATGCACAACACGCCAGCCTTCGGGGCTGTGCATGAGGTGTACCCCACGCCTCTGTCTTCATGGGTGCCAGTGACCTATAATGGGTTTACATTTTTTTACTGGAAAGCTGCTTCAGTTCCATCATTGTCCCACTCTGGCAAGAAACACACAAGAGACCACAAAGATTGTAAACAAGAGTAAGTGTTGGAGACACCCAAGTAAAGATGTTAGAGGGGCAAGAAGATCAGTTACAAGTCAGAGAACTGGATATATGGTGACTGGTTTTGTTAATCTGCCTTTAAAAAAGTGATTTCTTTGTTTTGGGGGTGGGGGGGTGTTGGTGTGGGTTTACTTTTTTTGCCTCAGCCGAGGAAATAATTCAGTAAAGAATACATAAACCTAAATATCATTTTCAGAGAAATCGGATTGAAGCGGCTCTGTGGCTTGGGGGAGGCAGGAGCAGGTCCCAGATCCCTGCTCTGGTCGTCTAGTTGCTATTGTAACAAAATACCAGCTTTTGGCCTCGGTGTATTAGCAGCTGCCACCTGATGACACAGGTGCACATTTTGTTCAGAATTCTTCCTGTGTTGGCTTACAGCAGAATGTCATAAAAACGGAAACTCTCGGAGTGAAATCCTACATCACTGAAGTCAAAAGCAAATTCCCACTCATTTCTCTGAGATCATAACACTATTGTTTGCAATAGTCTGAAATTCTCGGTGTGGCTTGGTTTACCTGAGGAGGTGCCTGTTGTAACTGTGATAATCACAGGTATGATCCATCAGCACAGGCAACTGTGCCACTGGAGCAAGGCTCGGGAAGGCTGATGGTAGTTATTCAGGCAGTAGGAAGGCGGCTGTGGAACGCAAGAACCATACATCTTACAACTTGAGAACAAAATGCAAAATACTTTTTCTTTAAAAATTCACTTTCAGAATTCAGCTTCCTATATAAACATTCTGCTGGCAAGTGAGAAAGATGTAACTTTTCTTAAACTGCACTTGCAGTGCAGTAGCATGTAGGCTTGTGTTCCCGTTACATGAATGCAGAAAGAGCAGCTAAACCAGTGCAGGCGACTGTGGCTGACTTAATTCCTAGCTCCTGCTCCAGGGCATGACATTGGTATGATGTAATGAGGCTAGGGCGAAACTGTAGAAAGAAGCGTCAGCATCAGCAGCTTCTCCTTGGGGAATGGGATTCATTCGGGAAGCAAGGGAGAAACAAGTTCTGTCTCTCAGGGAAAATGGTTAAGAGATGGAACTAAAAGGTACATCAGTACGTTTTGGAAAATGTCTGTATTGGAAACCGTATAGCTCCAAACTAGCTCAGCTTGTAAATCTTTGTCCTCCTCTGACCTACTTTCTTGAGCACATGCAGTTTCTGCAAATCTCCGTAAGAACCGTGGGTATTCTTCACCACTAATAGTCAGGACACTAGTGCTTGTGGAGCTCTGGGGTTACTTAAGTGTCATCAGGAAGGTTGTAATGAACCTGTAAGGAGGAGGCAAGTATGTTTAAAAACTACTGTAACTTTTAAAAACATTTGGAGGCCAAGTCCTAGGGGAGGCTGCCATACGTTCTTCTGCTCTAACAACTTCCAGAAATTCTGCTCAAAACCAGGTTTCCACTGTGCTCATCCTCACACATCTGTAGCCCAAGGAATTTATAATCCCATTAGACAGGTTAAAAAAAAAAAAAAAAAGTGAAAAGATCTCAGTAAGCACATTCTAGAAAGACAGGTCTTCCACAGCACGCGTGTTTCGGTCCCACCGCCCAGAAGCGGCCCGTGCCGGCGATACGTAAAAACATCTCGCTACATCCCCACGAGGTGCGAGCTGTAAAGCGCCGTTCGCAAGGACTTCGCTCCCGCCGAGGCGCCCAAGGCCCCGGCGGCGGAGCTCGGGCCGCCCTCCCCTTCCTCGCCCGGGCCGGGGGGGGGGGGTGGTGGTGGGAAGTGCGCGGTCCCCGGGCCCTGCGCGACCAGCTCCGCTTCCGCCCCGCCGGCCCGGGATCGGGGCCGGGAAGCACGGCCGCCCCTCCCCGGCGGCCGGAAGCGCTGCGCGGCGGCGGGTCCCCGCCGGGGCGGCGACGCTGGTGCCGAGGAGGCCGGGACCGACGTGGCCGGCCGGGGGGAGGCGGAGCTGAGGGGCCGCCGGGCGGGGCAGGCTCCACGCCGAAGCCGCGGCTGGATGGCAGCGGAGGACCGGGACACGGCGGCGGCGGACGGTAACGACGGCTCTCGGCCCAGGAGCGGGTGGGGTTCGACCTGCGGTACCCCCGCTCCGCTGTTTTGCGGTGGTGGCGGCGGGGGGGGGGGGGGGAACGGGGTTAGGGCAGCGCTGCCCGTCGCGGAGCCGAGTCCCGGCACCGGCGGGGCCCGGCCGAGCGCGGGGTAAGTTTGGGAAAGGCGTCGGGGAGCGGGGCAGCGACTGGCCGGGCCGCTGCTGCCGGCAGCCGTGCCCCGGCCCGGCGAGACCGTGGGCACCCCTCCCCCCCCACCCCCCCCCCCCCCGGGACCGGCGTCCCCCCCCGCCCCGGTCCTGGCCCGCCGTTGCTGCAGCTTGCCGGGGGTGCCGCTGCGGGCGAGCCCGGGGCTGGGAGCTCAGCCGCCGCGGAGAAAAGTTTTGGAAGTCGCTCCTCCGGGAAGGAGGGAAAGGTCTCGGCGGTGGCGGCGGAGGGGGGGGGGGGGGTTGCCCCACTCCCTGCTTCCCTCCCCCCGCGGGAGGAGCCGGTTTCCGCGGGCTGGGCGGGCCCTGCGTGGACCCTGGGGGGGCAACTAAGTTGTAAGGTGCGTGGAGAGGGTTAATTGCACACAACACACTCCACCGTCGCCACCTCCCCCCCCTCCATTCCCCCCCGGGGAACATGTCTCACTTTGCATCGGTCAGCATTCCTCTAATGGAAAACCCGCGCTGTCTGTCCCATCAGACCCGGTCCGCGGTGATGTTAGAAACCACGACAAAAGAGATAAGAGCTGTGCCGGAGCCTGGCCCGGGCCGGGCGAGGGTCTGCGGCACCCGGCGAGTGCTCGGGGAGGCGGGGGGGGGGGGGGACGGGACCGGTTCTGCCCGGCCTCTGCCTCGGGCTGCCACGAGAGAAATCCCACCTAGCCCTGAGGGGCGTGAACGCCGTTGCCTGATCCCCAAACTTTCCTCTTTCATCCTGGGTAGGATGGGGAAGGAACCGCTGTCTCCCAAACTACGTTTATAACCGTTCGATCAGTGTTTTAATTGCCTTCCTTGCCAACTCTTAGGTTTGCGCGGGGTCCGTAATCTGTTCTGATCGCGATACCCCGTTGTTCTTAACCCGGTGCATCTCCAGCTTTTAGCTGCGCATGCTGTGATGTGGGTGATTTGCAGAAACGTGAGTCTCTGTGCAAAGTGGTTTATTATGAGAGGGGTGGGGGAAAGGGCAAGGGTCCCAGCAGAACAGTGCGTTTCCTAAAGATGAGCAGTGCTTGAGAGAGAAGGGAGTGCTGGAGGCTAGGGGGGAGGCTGGAGACCTTTTGTGCCTCCACTGAGGTCAGGGTGTCCAGGAGGAATTCAAAGCTCTCCATAGGACTAATGGAGGGAGGCGGCTCATGGAGAATTTTTTGGCTGAAAATTATGCTTCCTCCCTGGAAAATAACTTTTTTCCATTCCATGCAGTACTCTTTTGCAACTGTAAGACCGGGCAACTGGCTTCCAGGGGAAACACTTGTAAAAAAGCCTTTTTTCTTCCCCCCCCCCCCCCCAACAACATCTAAAATATCAATTGTGTGGCAATGAGCAATTGTGCTGAGACGGAGATGAAGCTGTGTGGTCTGAAAAGGCAGTGTCTAGGAGGAGAGGCGGGTTGCTGCAGGAATCGTTGTCTTGTCAATATTTTATTTTCTCTTTTCCAGTAGGTTTTTGCCTTGGCATTTTAAGTTTTGTCCATGTTTTCTCAGGCACTGCCTGCTACAGAGGTGTTCAGTGAGCACTGCGAGGTGGGGGAGCCTCCTGGGAGGATGGCAGGAGCTCCTCCGGCTTGATGTACAGCCTCCCCCTGCCCCACTCAGGGGTCTGTAAATGGCAAATTCTCATTTGTTTGTTTTTCTCTGAGCTGGGAAGACCTCATAGTTATTCCGGTCCTGAGGCTGTTGCAGAAGGAGCTGAGCAGATGTGACTCCTGAATGCTTGGCTCAGAGACCTGCGAGGGAGACATGGTACTCTGGAGAGTGCTGCCAGTGGTAATGGTGACCAGGCTGTGATCCGGCACGGCTGCGAGCTGTGGTCCCAAATGGCGGTGTTGTCAAAACTGATGAGTAAATGATGCACTGGCTATTTCTGTCCCATGCATGTTCTTAAATAGGTCATATACCCTTCTTGAGAAAAACATATCTCTATAACCTGGTTATGCCTCTGCCACATAGTGACCACAGCCTTCTCTAAGAACCTGCAGGTGCTTTCTCTAGAAATTTATCAAGACCTTCTCTAGCTGGGTTCCTAAAACAGATGCTGTTGTCTAAAATTAGGGGTACGTAAAGACTTCTTCCACCCTCTGCAACTGTAGCGGCAGGGTATTATTTTCTCTCTTAAGCTTTGTTTTTTCCTTAGGACTACATCTTGACTGCTCCTTTTCTTCCCCTTAAATATTTGTCTTAGGAGCAGCAGTTTGAATTTAGAGACTTTACAAACATTAAGTAAACAATGTTTCATGAGGAGCAAGTACTAATGAGGTAGAGAAGCAAAGGGGCTATAGAGATAAAAAATGCATTTTTTAGAGCAAGTGGTTACGATATGTTGGGAAGAAGCAAATGCTGGGAATATGGTCTAAGTGATTAGCTGGGAACAAGGATCAGGTGTGTCCTGGATGTTCCTCATAGATGTTTTATAAGCATCAGGAATTTATTGCATGAGATATGGGGGTGTTCTTGAGCCACAAGGTGATGATGGTCAGGCAGCACAGGTGCAAAGGAATGTACTGGTTTTCCCTTGTGTGAGTAACAAGAGAAGACAGACCCGTGGGCCACAGAAAGTTGACTGACACAAATGTGAGTTAGGGGAATCAGTGTTCTACCCCTTTATGCACATTTCTTGTCCACCACCATCCCATTTTGGGTGACCTCGTCCCTTTTGCTGCTGGAAGAAGGACATGAAGCCAGGTATGCAGCCTGTTTTCAGAGCCCTAGACATCCCCTTTGTCCTATGTGCTACTGCCTCTCTCCAGGATTTTGGTCACTTAGTCTGAAAGACCCTTTCAGGTGTCCCTTGGGGCAGATGTGGGCTGTGAGTTTGGAGAATGAGATGGAAGAAATGGACCTGTTGGATCAGTTGCAGTGATTACTTTTCCAGACTGATTCTCATAAGCTGTGACGACAGCGTTGCAGAAGAGGCCCGTCTGTGCCACTTTTCATCATTGCCAAGCTGTGGAGAGCAGTTGTTTTGCTGTGTGTGTTTGTTGCCTCTTCATAGGCATATGGTGGTTGTATAAATCCTGATTTATTTATTTTTTTCGTCTGTTCCTCACAAAGAAGCTGTTCTCAGTCATTTTCTAGGTCCAGCCCTGTCATAAAGGAAGAGGACGTCCATCAGACCCGTGCTGGGGTTGGAAGGGGTGCCTGTCTTTTTTTAAAGCAGGAAATTCTCTAACTGCAGGTTGTTATGCAGCAGCTAGTAAGCAGAGAGGAGGCTGTGGCTGGTGTAATCTGCCTGAAGAGTGCTGTCACCTCCCTGTGCAGATGCCTCTGTGGCTGATGGCTTCAGCCTGTATGGGTACTCAGGACAGAAGAAACTGTTCAGTTAGGGGACAGCTAACATTTTAAGAGCTTCCCATCTTCGCCCCCCCCCCCCCCCCCCCCAAGGAGAAATTTGGGGGATTCCATGGCATAGTTTTACCATAGTTGTGTGTTTCTGTTTGCATAGCTGTGGGGGGAGCCTGAATCCCAGGGAGGGGAGCCAGAGGGTCTTGCAGGATCCCAGGTAACGTTGGTGTGGTGGAGCTCAGCAAAGGGTGGCATCTCTGGCCCATCAGGCTGTGCTTGCAGTTGTTACTAGCGCTCTGAGCATCATCAGCCCAGTGCCTGTTCACTTCAGCGCCTGAGCTGAATTGGTGCACGGAGTGCTGTGAGAGATGAAGATGTCCCTTGCTGCCACCCCACCCCAATTGTTTTGAAGTGGTTGTGCCAATAGTGATTTACACCTGAAAACCTGCCCCCTTTCCTAGGGTCCTGCCACTAAAACAAGGATCTTATTGGCTTACATTGAATTAGAAGTGCAGGGCTGGAGGGACTTCAAGAAGGGACCTAGTCTTTGCAATTAAATAACATCTGCATCAGGTATTTATTCTGTTTCTCAAAAGAAAAAGAAAAAACAGTGCTGGAGATTCTGCATCATAGATAACATGTTTCAGTATATCACTACTTTGGCACTATGTAAATTTTTTTCTTTGTATCCATGCTGAATCTTATTTACCATTTAAGCTGATGTTACATTGTGAAAGAAGAGTTGAGCGCTTTCCCCCTTTCTTGTGACTTTTAATGTACATAGACTCTTCTGTTCCCTTCGGTGTTATCTTTTTAGGACTAAACACACCCAGGTCCTTCAGTCATTTTTTCCAGGTCATGCTTTCTACACTCTAATTTTTGTTTCTTTCCACTGCAATGTCTCTGATTTTTGCATCTGTTTTCTAAAGAAGAGCATTTGAGGTTGGGCGCGGCCTGTTGGCTAAAGTCTCAGGTGTGTGGAGGGGAATGGAATCTCTGCTTCTGTGTCACACCTACAATGTAGCTACTAATATGTCCCAGGATGTCATTTGCCTACTCTGTAGCAACATAAGCCTGCTGACTTGGAATTAATTTCTGAATCAATGTAATGCATGTATGCATATTTCTTTTTTTTGTGGCACATCAGAGTTACTGTTTTGTCATGTCCATTTGTTGGGGGTCTGTTTGTTTGTTTGTTTTCCCCTTAGCATACTGTTTTGTACTGATCTTTACTGAGATTGGTTTGATAGTATGCTATAGGTAGGTCTAGGGTTCCTGCAGCCAGATCAAAAACACTGCAGTAAGATGACACAAACTCCTGAGCTGGTTTGAACTTGCTGTAAGGGATTTTTTTCTTGTCAAAAAAAAAAAAAAAAAAAAGTGATGGGTTTTGTATGGGTCAGCAGAGTTTACACTTGATCAGAAGTTATCTTGCCAGAGAAAGTTTTAGTGGTTCTTCCACAGCTAGCCAAGCCAGTGTCTTCACTGGTTCTTTCTTGCATCCTCCCTGCTCCTGATGTCCATGATCACTGTGCTTGGAGCTCAGTGTTCGCCTTTACAGAAGCCATGGGACCCTGCCCTTTAATTTTCTTTTTGATTGCTCACTGCAGCTGGGCCGTCCTCCTGCAGTGATTTAGTTCAGGACTGAAATTGGAAAAGGGCCAAGCCTTTAAAAAAAAAAAAATTTTTTTCCTGCTAGTTTGTTCTGACTCTGCTCACTCCTGGAGTCAGGTGTGAGCATGGGGAGGGGATGCTTCCTGAGGGCATGGGGGACAAGGGGCAACACTGCCCTTTTCAGCTTCAGTGAGCCCTTAGATTGGTTCCAACTCCCTGAATTTTGTCTTGATAATTTCAGGCCCCTTTCTGTCTGGCTGTTACTTAATGCTTTGCTATCTTTATCACTTTCTTATCTTATAGGTAACTACAAACTGATCATATAACTTGATCAAGAATCTTTCAGAGGATTGAAGTTACTGGTCTGTAACTTCTTAAGTCTTCTCCCAACTTTTTTTTTCTTTTTATAAAGGTAGGTGAGGCATGGTGCTTCTCCAGCCTTCTGTGGCCTTCCCATTTTCCTGTAAATTTTCAAAGATGGTCACTAACTCTTCAGAGATTACTTTGACTGGTTTCTTACATGCTTTCAGGTGACTGCCATTATTCCCTCTCAATCTACAGCTGTTTTGTGAACATTTGTTAAGTCATTCTTTTCTAACCCACTCTTTTCCCCCATTTCCAAATTAATTTTGCTTGTCACATTTCACTTTTTATTCTGGAGACTGAAGGAGCATTTGTACTTCAGCCTTTGCATCATTTGCTTTCCTCTTCTGTTTGCCAGTGAGAGTGTAATTATCTTCATTTTCCTTTCTAACATGCCACTTCTCTCTGGTTTTCTTGTGACTGAAGAGTTCTTAGTAACAGCTGTGCTGATTTTAACTAAGAGACCATCTAACCCAGTATCCTTCCAGGAAAGAATAAAAATAGGACAACTATATATGATATTTTCCAACTACTCTTCCACCCTCCTTTCAGATAAGGGGATTTCCTGAGTCTAATGTGAGCTGTCTAACCATGAACAATCAATAGATTTGTCTTTCTAGTACTTGTCATTTCTTTTGTTGAATCCATGTAAAATTTTCCATCATTTTTGGAGAAGTACTACCACACAAGCTACCTGCTGATGAAGAGTCACATTTGTTTGTTTTGCTTTGACGCTGACCCTCGCTGGCTTCATGTGATGGCTGTTAGCACTTATGTCTGAAGAGACGGTGAATAATCTATCCCTGTTTACCATCTTTACACCACTCGTGATTTTATGGACCTCTGTTATGTTGCCTGTCCTGCATCCTAATTTGTTACATGGATGCTGTTCCATGGTAAAGAGGAGAAGGCTTGTCTGGGTAGCATCTCCGGTCAAAGCCTCGGGACACTGAAGGGCAAGGACGAGGGTACTTGGACTCCTTGTCCAGTCCACCTGAGAGAAGATGCTGAAAGCCAGACTCCTTCATAAGATGCCTCATGTGCAGTTTCATGCACCCGATGATAAACAGCTTCTGTTCCTTTACTGCTGTGTTGAAATCCGTGCTAAGATGCTGAGGGAGGGGATGGTGTGATCGAGTCCTTTCCTCTGGGATGGTGGGAGGGAATCTTGGGCACACTCTCAGAACTGCTCTCCCATGCTTTTTCCAGAGATTGGCCAGCCTGGCTGAGACCACTTAGTGATGACAAAACAAAAGCTTCTGCTTGATGGGACGATCTCCTTGTTTCTGATCGTGGCCTGTGAAGCCCAGCAGCTCCCGAGGAGTCATGTTGCTGCTGGTTCTGGTCCTCTGTGTGAGAAGGAGGCAGAGTCCTGGGGAAACCTTTTCAGCAGCGAGCGGCTGGATGCCTGGATCTGTTCCCTCATCGGTTCATTCATGGTGGGGCTGAGTGGGGTCTTCCCCTTGCTGGTGATCCCATTTGAGACGGGAGCTGCTCTGCAGTCAGAAGGTAAGCCTGGTACCTGCATTGGCCTTTCTGAAGCCAAAAGTCCTGCATTGGGACTGAATGGCACAGTGATGAACAGGACCTTGTCACAGAAATACTGTCCTCTAAAATAGTCTGTTTCTGGTGCTTTAGTCCATACCTACCAATCTGATGGGGAGTCCTTGGAAAAATGCAAGCCCTGGATGGAGCTTGTACAAAGAGTATTTGTTTTGCACCCTGCTTGGTCCAGGACCCTCCCACACACTGCTGTCCCAGCCAAGTGGTGCACTGCAGCTATTTGTTTTGTGCTCTCTTCTTTGAAAGCTTGCTTTGCAGATGCTTCCAATTTAGGTCTCTTTGTGCAAAATCTCAGCTGGAGATGTTTTGGCTCTTGGCTGAGTTGTGATCAGGTTTTGTTTCTTTTTTTTTTTTTTTTTTTTTTTTAGCTGGATCACACCGTTTGAAGCAGTTACTGAGTTTTGCAATTGGTGGACTACTGGGGAATGTGTTTCTGCACCTGCTTCCTGAAGCCTGGGCCTACACGTGCAGTGCAACGACAGGTAGGAAAGCCTTATGTGCCTAGAAGCAGTCTGTGCTGTGTCTACTGGTACATTTTTTTGAGTCCGTTCAGTCTTGAAAACAAGACCAGCCAGGCTGGGTCAGCCCAAAAACTGGTCTAGGCCGGTATTCACTTTCAAACAACATGTAAAAGCAAATGCCTAGGGAAGGATATAACAACAATAAAAACACATGTAATACTTCATTTTTGTACTTTGCAGTCCTCCAAAGATTTTGAGATTGGAGGCTTCCTGACTTGGCTGCAGTTTCTGTATGTTTAGTAACTTGCAATGGATTTCTTGTCTATCAACTTTTCCTATTTTGCCTTGGGCTCCTGTAAATCTCTGTTGATTTCCCTTTGTCCTTTCTGTAAGGAAAGGGAATGCTTCTTTAACCTGATGGGAAGTTATGAATGCATGTGTGGTCTGGTAAATGAACATGTGCACCATCTCAGGTGGGGATTCTGTCCCATCAGATGCATCTTGTCTATAAATCTGTCCCTATAACAGTGTTACTGCTAGAGCCTCCTTCTTGGGACTAACTGGGGCCCTTCTGCTTCGATCTATGGGAGCCCAAATGTGTTGTCCTCTCAATCTTTGCTCAAGGAGAAGTCATGGAAAAATTGTCCATAGAACTGTGACTAAGATGGTGGGGGGTGCGGGGAGGGGCATGGGGAGAAAAAGGAAATGCAGGTAACAGAAACCTGTGTTCGCCAGCAAACTAAACACTGTCTGGGTTGGGTTAGAGCTTGTAGTATCAGTGTATCTCCTTCACCCCTCAGATAGCCAGGGTTGTTGAAAGCTGTAGTGATTGTATCGCTCTGCTTCAGCAAACTGACAGCATAGACGGCAAGTGCTGCTGCATCCGACCTGTTGAGAAATCAAGAAATCATTTCCCTGCTGAAAATGTGAGAGGGGGGAAAAGGATGCCCTGAGTTTTGCAGACTTCCTTGCACCTGTGTCCTGGGATTTCAAATCTGCTGGGCCTTTAGTCTTCTTCTTCCTCATGGCTCTAGCGCTGCCAGCAGAACCTCCTGTCCTTTTTTTACCTTTTCTGCAGTGGTTCCCAAACGATTCTCTCTTCCTGCTCTAGCTTGTTTGCTTCTGCCAGACTGTCCTGAAGCATAAATGTTTCCTTGACTCATGTAAGCCCCATTACAGAGTTCTGTTCTTCCACTGCAATGCAGTCTCCATTTCTGCAGCCAGGCTGAATGGATGATTATCTCACAAGCTTGGCTGTAATTGAAAAGTTTATAGCTCTGGGCTTAATAACTTGCCCAGGTGTGGCAGAAAGGGGAAGGTGAGTCTGTAGCTCCACCAATGGCAGATTTCATGTCAGGGCTTGCTGCTAAGTAGATACAGCTGCAGGATTTTTGCTCGGGGAAATTCCTTGTGTTGTCAGGAAATGTTCTGGATTGCACTATTGAAGAAAAAGGGGTGGGGATATCACTCTGAGTGTCCTGAGATGAGTTTATCTGTTAGATCAAGAATGAGCAAGTTAAACTAATTTGCTTCAAGATATGTTTGCTCCTTGTTCCTTGCAGGCAGCATTTCCATTGTTGTTTCTTGTTTGGTTTTTTTTTTGTCTTGGAACTGCTTGTTAAACTGTCTGGGGGGCAGTGGTTCACATGTGCGAAACACTGTATACCTGATATTGACATGAAGATTTCTCTCTTTTCCCTCAGGAGAAGGGCAGAGCTTTCAGCAGCAGAAGCTTCTGGGTCTCTGGGTGATCATTGGTTTCCTGACCTTCCTGGTGCTAGAGAAGATCTTCCTAGAGAAAGAAGAGAAGGAGTGCCCTGATGTGGTAAGTTAGCAGCCAGAGCAGAGGGAGTGCTGTTATGTTTGGGGCACTGTACTAAACACCTCATCTGCCCTATCTGAGAGGCTCAGCAAATGATCCTGGAGCTGTGAGTAGCTTGTCCTCCCTTCAGAGCTTTTTGCCACTTCTTTGACACTGGGCTGTAGAAGAAGGTGTTTCATCTCCAGGCTTTGGTTTTGTGGTTTTAGATGAGATTTCTCACCTCTAGGCTGGTTTCATTCTTGATGTGGTATGTGTGAAAGAGAGCTCCCCTTTTATTGGGACTAGGAGCCGGAGTGCTCTGCAGATGAGACTTTTGCTCAAGTAAGCTTTGAGGGATGACGGCTTGCTGTTGCGTGTTCCACTGAGCCATCGTGACTCACTCCCCTTCTCGGTCCTCAGTCAGGACAAAGACCAGCCTTCTCTGGAAGGTGTTCCTCGCTACCCCCTCTTCTTGGGTATGGCCTGGACCAGGTGTTTTCTTAGGTGACTTTGTAGTAGAACGGGTTTATGGTTGGCCAGGTAATCCTAAGTAATGGTTCAGAGGAGAGTCACCCAGCTGCAAATGTGCAATGTAGAAGGCCAGAAGGTAATTCCAAGATAGAGGAGAGCAGCTAGTCCTCAGACATCTGCACAATTCCTAGCAGCAACTCCGATAGACTGCTAGGTCCTTTCTGTGCCATGACTTTTGAGAGGTGAAACTGCAGGTCAGGCACTGCATAAGAGCAATTAGGTGTTACTTTAACTCAACATGAGACTTTAGAAGTCTGAAAGGAACTTAATCTTCTGATTTACAGAGAGACACTAAAGTCCGAGATGAACGTTTTGTTGTTTGGAAGCTGGCAATCCCAGCTATAGAATAATTCCCTAGACATATTTTGATGTACTGGGGAGAGCAAGACTTTTTCCCCCACCCCCTGCCCAGATGGAGTTGTATTTCTCTGGGCCACAGCTGCCAGCAGGAGTGGCAGGCTCACTCCCTCGTCTTTCCAGTGAACCTGGCTCATGCCAAGGGGGTGTGACTCCAATTCTTCCTCTCTCTTTCTACCTTCCTTCTCTTGGTGATTGGGGAAGTCTTTGTTCATTTTGTCTCACAGAGCAGATGTCACAAATGCTCTCTGAATTCGGTCTTATTTCTGGCAGTTCTCGTTATTAAACTGGGGTACCAAAGCTGCCAATTTGCATTGTAAGGACAAAAGGATTAAGGGTGAAGATTGGATTTCTGACCTTGCTCATACATCACTGACAAAAAGGCAGTGACAAGTTGTTTTCCCCTAATAGGGCTGTGATTCCAAAGCACCAGCTGGAAAGATTCCCAATGGAAGTGGCTACCCCCTGCCAAAGGTGGCAGGCCAATCCCAAAGAGCAGGAACAAATTCAACTCAGTGTAATGGCTCCTCTCTCCAGTCTTGTCCAACAGACAACAGAATCAAGGTAAGAGACCCACAAACTGACCTTCACATCTTACATTTTCAAGCCACATATTTTAACATTCAGTCAGGAGTTGTCTGCAGAAAGAACAGTACCTGAGTGGGAGCTCAGTCTTTGAGTGAGTTGTGCTTAATTTTGCTCTGTCAAAAGTGTCTGTCCAGGTCACAGCAGGGAGGAAGTAGCGGACTTGGAGAAAATCTGCACTGCAGCTTATGCAAAAGAGGCAAAGTCGCTATTGTGAAGGCATAAGTCTGATGATGTGTGTTTTGGCTGAATCCTGAGACCAAAGTACAGTACTTTCACATTTTGTTATTCTATATTTTATAGTCATTATAACTTTATTTGCTTCAATTTTTGTGCCATGATTTCTCTGTTCTCTAGTGCCTGCATTGTAGCAGTTGTGAGCTCCACATTTCCTTTTAAGGCACCTTTTGGAAGCATTTTGACAGTTGAAGCTATCCACTGTAAAACTTAGAAGTTCAGTTTCTCAGATTAGCAGTTTATCTGCTGCCCAAAAGGGCTTCTTATCCACTTCTGCCTCCAAACCTGTATTTTGCATCACTTCGTGTGCTCTGGACCTCATCTGACCCCACAGTGAGCCTATTCAGGGAGCTAAACAGGCAAAGAATTTGCTTTTTCTGTTTTTCTCCACCCCCACACCCCATTTATTTCTCTCCTAACTTAACTTCTTGAATCAGCTTGGCATGTAGACAAGCAGCCTGTAGTGTTGGGATAAGGGGGATCAGCAAGCTCATAGAATTGGAGGTAGAGGAAGGGAAAAGGAGTACTGTACCATTGGGCAGTGGCTAACCTTTAGATTGGCTTCGCTTTCAGTTTTATGTTACTATCTTTGCACTGCAGAAACCCTTGTCTGGGTGAGCATTACAAGCAAGAGAGTAAACGACTGCTTTGGCAAAAGAGGACCTATAATTTGAGTCTGAAAGCGCATAAAAATGTGCAAAACAGTAGGAGAGTAACTATGAACAGAAAGTGTGGTTGCATGAAGTAGCCCAAACCTGGATATGTGGTCAGTCAGATGCTCTTCAGTCTTTCTATTTTAAATCAGTTTTGCTGTAACTTTATAGCTCTTACTACACAATGTGAAAGATATGCTGAGGTCACTGTGTATTTTCGATATCTGTCACATTCACATAATCTGTACAGAACACTGCACAAACTGCAAGGTGCCGCTGCGTTGTTTCTAGAGGTGATAGCGGTGAAGAAACCAATATTACTGGGTTATGAAACATTGTGCCATTATTTTAGAAAGGCTTATACAAGGAACTATGGACTTCAAGGATGGTTAGCCTACCACTGATTTCAAGTAGAAATGAAACACTGATGGGGGACACAATTGCTCAGGGCCTGGTCCTAATGTAAAAAATAATAATGTAATTAATGCTAATTGATATGATATTATGCAAGATGAATTCTTGTCAACCAGACATTTTTTTCCCTGCCTTTTATTTGGTCATAAGATTGTTTGATACAGGGAATGACACTGACAAACGTGTATAAAACATAATTTTCTCCCGCATTCTAATAAAACTAGTACTGCATGAAATCAACTTTGCTAACATTAGCTGTGTTAAAAATCGGTTATTCTATAATATCAACAGGGAGTGGATTAATGCAGCTCCACTCAAATCTGTTCACTGGTGGTTTATGATTTTTCTAAGTGATTATTTATAAAACCAGTGTATCTTCACATTTGCAGATACTACTATATTATTTAAATGGCACATTGTGACTGCATGAGGTCAGCGATACTGGCTAAACCGACTAACTTCATCAGAAGAGCTGAATTTTTAACATGTTTTGATACATGCAAATATTAAAGAATAGATTAAGAAAGAATGCAGGTCATATTTACCAGATAGGGACAGTTTCTAGGAAGTCAATGCCTTGGAAAAAGGTATGAGAATCACAGTAGGAAATTGTTTGTACACATTCTTCCATTATGAAGCTACATCCAGGAGGATGGGTGAGTAGGAAATACTATGTAAGAGAAGAGGCGAGTGTTCCTCTTTCTGTATAGCAGTAGGGAAACACCTATCTGACTTTTTCCAGTAGTGTTGTTCACAGTATCCAAAATACTACTGGTAATTTGTAAAGGGGTCAGGAAAGAGCTGAAATAATTATTTTAGGTTTGCAGTATGTGATAAGAAGTGGTTTTCTTTAGTCTTCAGCTCTGTAGATGTGACAGATCAGGGGCGACTTAAAGTATACAAATACCCATGTAAGAGGCATGACTAAATTTGATACCAAACAGTAGCAGACTAGAAATCAGATGACTCTGTAACTGAGGGTAACTTGCCAGTGGACCAACTTACCTTAGAAACAGTAGATTCTTTGTCACTTGTGGACTTTAAGCTGTGATTTAAGCTGCTTTCTATGAAGTACATAGAAAGAAGAAACAATGGGCTTCATGCAGAAATTGAATGAGATTCTTTCAGTTGTGTTATGTAGAAGGTCTAGACAACCATGGAGAGCCCTGCTGTCTTTAAGACCCTAACATGTCTATTCGGTCCTATAGACTGTTGTCAGTATGTGCGAAATAGAAACTAACAAGTTAACGTGTGTAGTTTTAACTTTCTACCTTCTGAGCATATAATCTGAATATTTTAATAGTCTTTCTGGTAGGGGGGAAATTACCAAAACTACCAAGATATTCTTGCATTGTTAGCCTGTTTCCTTAGGCAACAACATAAGCAGTCATTCCATCTGTCTGTCCATCTGTTCTGCCCTTCATTTTCAATAACTTTTGAACCCGTAATTAATTTTACTGGAGTTCAAGAGAGGATAGAAGTCTTGAGGGTAATCAAATTTCTGCAAGTTCCATAAAAATCAGCATGGCAGTAGAAGAGGGATGCAAACTAATCCCCTATTGAAAAAACTCTGGCAGAAGTTACATGCTGCATGCTGCATGCCAGGTCTGCCTGGTTGGCAGATCAGCAGGCAAGTCTCCCTGCCCCTACCTGGTGGGGAAGTGGCTGTCATGCAGTGCGGGGTGGGGAAGGGACATGCAGAGAAACAGCATTGCTGGAAACGAGCCAGGTAGGTGCTTGCGAAGAAAGGAGAGAAAGCCATAGCAAGCCAGGCTTCTTTGGTTCTACTGTTCGCTCAGTAACCCCCTTTTTTTCAGAAAACAAAAAGGGAAGGATAGTATTTAAACAAAGTCACCCTTCAGGGCTTAATGATTAGTAAGCTGTAATCAGTTGTCCTTTGTCCATGCATATTAGAACTTCTGCTCTTTAGCTGCTGCTGTAATAATTTGTCCTAGCTTGAAAGCTGCAGGTGGGAGGCTTCCTTTCCACCCAAACATGGATCAGTTCTGTCCTCCATCGTGGCCTTTATTCCCTCAACAAGTAAAAACATTGTAGAGGACTTTTGCCTTGCTTATTCTTTCTTTTTCCCTGTGGCACATGGGGTCCTTGCTGATTTGTAGAAGTATGTTTTATTGCACAGTGACATTAATTCTGAAGCAGGAACATAAACGCTTCATCTGGCTGTGCTCTTTATGAACAACGAGAACATCCTATTAGGAATTCGCAGAATGTAAATGTCAGAGGCTCATAACTGTCAAATCAACTCAATTTATTTCTGAGCACTCCAAGGCTTTGCTTCTTTCAGTGACAGCTTTTGCCCAAGCCAGTGACAAGAAAAAGTCATAATGTTTTAATCATGAAGTCTATTTTTTCCCTATACAGTGGTATGGGAAAGCATTTTTGTGTAAAACTTATGTGAATAATTATTACTAGCCTGTGGGGGAAAACACAATCGCATAAAATCCCATCATGAAAAGGAGAAATTTTAGACAGTCATATCTGACTGAAAATGAGGAATGAGAAATAAAACTGCTGTGTTCATGGGTCTGCCTGCACGTGTTCCCCTTCTTACAAAAACATGCAGGGAACTTCTGCATCCATTGTGGGGATGTTACTTACATTATTACTTAAATGTGCTCTGTAGTTAGGCTTTGCTTAATTCTTTATTTTCATATTTAATCATCAATGTACTTTTAAAAGTTTAGATCCTATAAAGATGTCCTGAGATTGTGCAGTAGAAGTGCCCAGCAGAAGGGACAGAGACTTGACAGAAAGCCCTACCTGAGCTGTGGCATACAGATGGCAGGAAGAAAAGATGCCCCAAGCAGAGTTTGATAGAAACAGGGAAGAGGGGAAGACCAAAAAGGGCTCATGAAACCCATTAGCACTTGTGTTTTTCCAGCTGAACTTTGGCATCTGCTGCGATGGTGAAGTAAGAGGTTAGTGCCTCACAGTTTCTAGGCTGTCTCTCCACTCACTGGATGTTGCCCTATATCTGTCTGTAGTTAATCTATGTCAGCTTAGTTCCTGCATTCCAGAGACAGCCTGATGTATTGGCTAACACCTGGTTTGATAATAATTTAAACTGCAATGCCGTATAGTGAACTACAGTATCTCAGGACCCACATGCAGTAGTTTTTGTTAAATCTCATGGAAAACAACCTCTGAGCAAAAGAGCTGGGGTGGTACCCTCATAAATCACTTTAGATCAAATACTCAGAATGTGCCTGGAGGTGACTATAGTTAGCATGATAGGGAGGTCTAATGTGGAGATGTACTTGTGAGGAAGGAAGCTGCTTTATGCTTATAATTTTAAGAAATGTGTTTATATGCAAATGCATATACATGCTATCCAGCCTTCTAGTAGGTGTTTTTTTGGTGACTGTCATCACTATCTTCTCTTTTTATTCTTTGTTAAGGCAAAGCAAACCCACAAGCACAAGCTTTTTTAGTACAATGTTTGAAGGTTTGTTTAGTTATAAAAAGCAATTTCAGCAGCATTTGTTCTGTTGCATTGTTCTTGCCAGCTTTTGAAGAGAAGATATTTAATAGTTGAATATTAAAGTACGTGACTAGAAAACAAGGTCAGGTCATATTTGAAGGCAGTCACCTGTGTAAATTAGTCAGTGTTACCTAAAATTGGTTCAATTTAGAATCAGATCTATTCTTGCATTTTAGCTTTCTTTTTCCTTTCTCTTTTTTCTGTTTCTAGAGCTCTTTGTCATTTGCATAAGAAGACTATCCTAATCTCAGACAACACTTGCCTACCTTAGTTACTTTAAAACTGAACATAACATTTAATTTTTACTTGAGCACTGACATAGTTTAAGATCTTCACCACAAGTGCCACATCCTGACCTTTCCCATCCGATCGTATAACCTGTGTCTAAGTCTGAGCCATGTGCTTTCTTTTATCTTGTTATGTCTCTTCCTTTATCAGGGGCTCTTCCTTCTCTTTGCAGATTAGTGGATACCTCAATCTGCTGGCCAACACCATTGATAACTTCACACATGGCCTGGCAGTAGCAGCCAGCTTCCTGGTTAGCAGAAAGGTAAGGTTTCTCTCCCCAGTTGTGTCCTGAACTGGAGAGGCCTGTTCTCACATGTGATGCAACGTGCAAAAAACCCAAAGATGTGAGGAGGTGCCTCCTATCTTCTGGAATTTTCTGAGAAAATGGAGGCTACAGTAAAAAACAACCCTATCCTGACCCTCTGATGCAGAGCTTCTTCAATCTTGGGACGTGTTAGTCATTTGTTACTGGCATTAGGGGAAGGGTTAGCTCATCTACCCTTTTACTGAATAGTTCTAAACTCTGAGTAACAAGTCTTAACTTGGAGAAGGGGGCCTTGACATGCAGATGAAAGAGTAATCACCTTCTCTCCTCTGCTACAGGTTGGGTTCTTAACCACAATGGCCATTCTCCTGCACGAAATCCCACATGAGGTGAGAGGCCTTTGTATCCTGCCATCACAAGGGATTGCAAGGGTGCTTCATCTACTAAGAGGAGGGCTGGGTTAACATTTTCTTGGCCCTTTGAAAGCTGCTCCCTCTGGGAGACTGGCAACATGGAAAACTAGAAACAGTCTTGAAGCACTGGTCTTGTTATGGATGGCTGTTGTAACTGAGAATGTTCACATTCATTTTCATTAACTGTCAGCTCTTGGCTTTTTTAGGTTGGAGACTTTGCAATCCTACTTCGGGCTGGCTTTGACCGCTGGAGTGCAGCCAAGATGCAGCTTTCCACAGCTCTTGGAGGTATTCTAGGAGCCTGCTTTGCAATATGTGCTCAGTCACCAAAAGGAGCAGGTAAGGCTCCCTGGGACCTCTGTAGGAATAGATGGGGGGGCCTATCGTCCCCATGTGTGTATCTTTTTTCCCTTCTCTGTTCTCTCCCGTGGCTTTGTCTCAGTAATAACAAAAGCTTTCTGTCTTTGTGCAGGGGAAACAGTGGCCTGGATCCTCCCTTTCACTTCTGGAGGATTTCTGTATATTGCCTTGGTAAATGTTGTGCCTGATCTCCTGGAGGAAAAGAATCCTTGGTAAGTGCTCCCTCCTGTTGTGCTGCAGCAATTCTTGCTGCCAGGGAGCAGGGATATAACCCTTACCCATGCCTGTTCTGGGAGCACATGAATGCCAGCTTTCCAATTCCCATGGGCAAGGCTGTAATCTAGATAGATGGCTGTGCAAGCTATTGCATTTATGGGACTACAAAGGCCCTATAAAACCTGAGAATCTTCAACTGGCTCAGTCCCTAAGGTTGTGCTAGTGCAGTATGTAGCATGACGAGCTAGAGCAGGTTGCTCAGAAACATGTCCAGTAAGGTGACCCATTCCCCAGTCTGTCTTGTCAGCTTCTGGCACGTACTGGTTTAGGGACTGTCTGAACCGAGGCCCTGTAGAGGTGCGCATGTCTGATAGCCACGCGTGAACCTATCCTTCAGGTGCTTCTCTCATCCCTTTTTGACCCTATCCATTACTTTGGGCTTCTGTGATCTCCCTTTGGCAGCAAGTTTGCATAGTTTGACTGCACTGTGTTAAATGATTCTTCTTACTATTTGTTTTTTAGCCTCTTGCTTATTAATTTTGATTAGATACCACTGTGTTGCTGTGTGAGTAGAAAATAGTTTTCTTCTCCTTGTCATTCAGTATTTCATGGTCTGTTACTGTATCCCACCTCAGTCATCTCTCTTCTACACTGGTATATATATTCTGGTATATTTGGTCTTCCCTCATCTGTATTATTCTAGTTTCCTGCAGTCTGATTAAGGCTGTAGCAGGTCCAACGCTAGCTGTACCACAGCAAAGGCCCTCTCAGATCTTCTTGGCAGAGCTGCACCTGAACGTTCCCTCCTATTTCAGTTGTAATGAGACAGGTAACTTCAGTAGTTTACATAAGAGGCCTTGGCTTATCTAGTTAATTTTGACTGAAACAGTTAAGTGCTCAAAAACCAGCTCCACGGTTATATCTGAGGAGGCAGAAACTTCTGGTGAAGAAATGTTAATGACCAGTTGGGAGCTTGCCTTTGGGTTGGTAGCCTCTTGTGCTGGCAGAGCTGTTGGCAAAGTATGCAGAGGTGGTAGGTACATAGTCACTTCAATCCAGCATAAACCTGAGATGGTGCTAAAAGAATGGAAAAATTAATCAGCTTTTTTTCTTTATTTTTGTAACTATAGTTGTTAGCTGGATGAGGTCCCTAAAGTGTCTGTGAACATGCTGCAGAAGTAATGGTTCTCTTGTGAGGGAAAGGACAGGAATATACCTGGGTAGTTGGATGACTTAATCAGCTTAAATTGATTTTAAAACCTGAAGCTGGGCCTTGCAGCCGAGTGGAACAAATACATGTCAGTTTATAGACAACTTCTTTGCGTGGGGTGCTGGGAGAGTCTTCTCAGCTGTGTTAGTGACTTCATACAGCTGTTGTGTTCTCCTTGTAGTAGATTTGGAAGGGCAAAGAACAAACCATTTGTGAGCGTCTTCACTGCTGCCTATTGGGATTGGTCTATGGCTCATCGTAATTTTGCTGTTTCTTTCCCAGGAACTCCCTGCAGCAAATTCTGCTCCTGTGTACAGGCATTACAGTCATGGTGCTACTCTCGCTCACAACTGAGTGACCTCTGCGCAGACCTCACGATGCCTCCCAGAGCCACCACAGTGACTCTGAGCTGTTACAAAGCAATAAGGAACACTATTGTTACTTCCTATGTGTGTGTGTGCAGATCTGGCTGCTAGTATGAGAAGCAGGTGAGAAAGAGGTCTGGATGTGCAGGACTTCATTCCCTGGCTCTCCTATCCCTGTTCTGCGAAAATCCACACATCAGGGCTTCCATTTTGTTGTTGTTGTTTTGTTTTGTTTTTTATGGAGCAAAAGATACAGTGAGCAGAAATGAACTGAACAGCTGCTCCACAGCAAAAGGACAATGTTTCATTCAGTTCATTCTGATGAAACTGCACCTCCCAAGCTCTTGTGTGAAAACAACAGAGGCGATTCCTGTAGCTGATGAAGAGGAAGGACTTTTTCTACCACTCTAAGGGCTGGAGACAGAACAGGGATGGCAAAACAACAATAAACTAACAGCTTTAGCCAGAACTCCCTACCCATGAGAAGTTAACGGTGCTATGAGATAGAGGGGAGAGGACCCTTTCCAACTTGATCTCCAGCTTTTCATTGACTGACTTGTTCCTAAAGGTAGTATTAGCCTCAGCAGTCCACCTCGTTGGTCTATTTTGTTTATGTTGAAATCGAGCCAAAAGTGTGAGGCACTTTAGGATAGGTCACAACAATTAAATGGTTCATCTTGGAGATTACTTGCCTCAGCCCTAACCACTTCAATAACCAGCACAGCCTAACTGTTCATCTGAAAAATGGTCAGTAAATGTTTCTTCTATCGCCATACTACCAGCTCACCTACGTCTGGAAGGAAAGCCATGTAGCTGTTGCAGCTGAGTTCCCTCTCCTCCTGCCCGTTAGCTGAACATGGCTCTAAGCCTGCTCTTGAGACCCAACACCCACCATCTGCCCTACACCATGTTTCAGAGCTCTCTTGAGGTGTAGCATGTTAGCCCTGCCTGGCATGCTACAGCAGCCCTAGACTGTCATGGCAGAGGTCTGGACAGTTTGGGCAACAGTTGAACACTACAGCCTGGTCAGCAGCTGATAACCCTTAGTTAGCTTTTCCTCTGTTCAGTGTAGACTATTGAAGAGCAAGCTATAACCAAAAATATAGATGGTACCCTATTTCTGGGCTTCTTACCTCACAGTGGAGTTAGTCTGTTGGGGATGAATGGATAAGAAATAATACTGACAGCCCTTAAAGGAAGGGGCACAGCAGCAAAGAATACTGGAGGGAGGGTGAAATGGGAAGGGTGAAACTGCTGGTGAAAAGACTTTTTAAAAAAGGGTCTAGAAAAGCTGTGCGCTAAGGAGACAAATGGATATGAAAGGCTGACAATAAGTATGCTTTAAGAAGAGTTTTCTCTTCTGTGATACCTGGGATAACATTTTTAGCAATTTGAGACTAATAAAATAAATGGCATTTCTGCTGCTTTCCTGCATCCCTGCTCATGGGACTGACCAGGCCATTGTTCCCCAGGGATGTTTTGTTGACACAGAGACGTGCACAATTACTACATCACCCCTTCTGCGGAGCTTATCCTCGCTTTGCTTAAATCTGTTTAAAAACAGGTCTAATTGAACTAGCAGAGTCATTGGGCACAAAACAGGTGCCACAATGTGAATTGCACCAGCTTGGCTCTGTCTTTAAATCAGTACAGCTCTCCAGTCTGCACAGGGCCTTATCAAGAGGGCTCATCCCTTGAAAGGGTGATTTGGGTCAGAGCAATGAGGCAGGTATGCTGCCGACAGCACAGGCATTTATTTCCCTAAGAGATTCCTGAAATGTTGACACAGTTCTTTTTTTTATGACAGCTCCTGTCCTACTTTTCAGAGAGCTCTGGAGAGCTCATGCTTGCAGTTCTCCCTGCCCAGGAACTGCTGTCTAAAATTTTTTCAGCTTTCCTTACCCCAGGCTTACATCAGTAACTAGTTTTACTGCAACAACGAGGGAGGCTTAGTGCAATTTTTTTATTCCTCTTTACAAAGTTGCCTTCCTTTGCCAACTACTCCCTCTATCAGTCAATTGTCATGGTAGCATCCGCTTCCTGCTTTCCTGGAAGGAGGACTAACCTGATTAGCCTGCAGGGACTGGGGAAGTATGCTAACCTTCTAGTTCTAACTTTGGGGCTTCCCCCCCCCCCCCCCCCCCCCAGCCCAGGGACTGCAGCTAAGCAGACCCTGTAGTAGGGCTCTGGAGGATGCAGGTTTGCACAGAAAGATGTGCCTGCTGTTTCCCGAGATGATTTTCTCAAAATGAGGCTGGCATTTAAGTTGAGGCATTGCCAGGTGAGTGCCCGTGAGTTGGCGTTGTTGCATCAGCGCGGAGCCTTGCCAAGACTGAAAACCACAGTCAGGATTTTGCGCTCAGCATTCAGGAATGTGAAGTGGGTGACGCTGAAGAAAGAATTTCCGAGTTGTTTTTCTTGGCTGCTACCACAGGCCTGGACAGTCTGCGGTTCTTGGGAAGATACCCTGGTAGGAGGTAGCATCGGGCTTGTGGGAGGGGGGAGCTCATTAGTTTTCCACTACATCAGCCCTGGGCCTGAGGATGGAGAGCCTTGGGAGGAAATGGAGCATCACTCCACCGTATTTGTCACTTTTGGAAATGCAGAGAGAATTGTATTTTCTAGCTCTATTTTTTCAGCTGCTCTTATGCATTTTCCCCCTTCATCTGTATTGGTCTGCTCTGCATGGAGACAATAGAGATGAAATAAATGGTTTTCCATGTGGGTTTGTGGTTGGTTTTTGTTATTGTTGAAAGTACTACTTTTCTTTGAATTACAAATTCAATTCACATTTCATTTGAATTCAAGAGTAGTATCTCTGGGTTAGTCTAGGGAAGTCTGGGCTCTGTCTTGCCTTCCTTTCTACTCCTCAGGCTTTCACAAGTGAAAGAAAAGCTTCTAATCCAGTTTCCCGTTCCTGCTGCCATGGCACTGTGGGCCAGCAGCAGTGTGGTTTGATCATTAATTCTCGGCTGCTGGTCTGGGTTCCCTGAAAAGCATCACCAAGTGAGCAGCTCCTCTTTGAGGGGAGCGCTTGCATCGTAACTGACTATCCAGAGAGCTTTGCAACCATACTTTGTTGTTATCAGTTATTTTTTTAATCTAAAAAACTCAAGGCTTATCTGGTATCAATTAACACTAAGCTGGTTACTTGCCATGTGGGACAAAGGTGTGCTCATCAAACGTATGTAGGAATTGCCCAGAAAGGACTAAAAGGATTTTCTTTACCCTTCAAAAACACAGGTTCAGACCATGCCTTATCCCACTTTTCATTTGAAAGATTTTTCAGCCTATAAATACTGAACGGTAGTACGTGGCTCTCGGTTCTTACCAGAAGTCGTCCTGAAGAAGAAAGAAAACCTTAACCCAAGAGCTGGAAGAAAATGAAGGCGGGTGGGTAATCAAGGGCATGATTTTATGATCTGGGGACTTTGCCAGCAATCTACATTTTGGAATCTCTCCCTGGCTTTGCCATGCTGCACTCTTTGGCTGTGCTGTGAGCCTCCCTCCCCCATCCCTTTGTCCTTCTCAAAAGTAATCAAAAATAACATGGATTAATCAGCTGCCTGGTTCACAGGCTCCACAAAGAGTGTCTCTGACACAACTGCAGTAGCAGAGAGGGAGAACAATACGAGGGAGTCTTGTACACGGGAACTTCCTAAGGGGATTGTCTTGCCAAAGTCCCTGTTTTCTGAAACTATAGCCTGAGGAACTGCTGTAGAGAGTAGGGTGACATAATAGGATTGCAGATTTAGGAAATGTAAATATTCGGATCTTTCCAGGAAACAGCTGTTACAATTGAAGGATTTTTCCATGTTATCTAAAGCAGTGATTGTATTTGAAAATTCTTTTTAGTTCTTGATGTGGAAGACTTAATTTAGCTGGTATGTGTAAGAAAATTCTTTTGACAGCAGCCCTTTCAATTTGTCTGCCTTGAAGGCACTAATGTGCAGCTGCGTGGATGGTAATCCCATCTGTCCAGTGCAAACTGCTGAAGAGGATCATGCTGAAATGTGGTTAAAACAAGCTTTGTCTGTGGTTGCTGCACATTTCCACCACGCATAGTGCTCTGGGGTGAGTAGTAAGTACTCCGTTGTGGGAGAAGCGCTGGGGAGGGCATTCAGGCTGTGCTTGGTGTGGCCAAGAGAGCAAGAAGCGACATGGGTTCTGAATCTCCTGCAGTTGAACAGTTTGCTCCTGGGAAACAATTTAAAGTACTTTTAACAAACAAAACTAAGGAGTTTAAAACTGGACATTAAATTTGTAATTTAGACTTACCGTATTACCAGATCATTTTATTTGGAGGCCGGAATTAAAAGACGATGCCCTAACAACTGGCTTTGGGGACTGGTAGCGCTGCAGCTGGAGGAACAAGTCCCATAGAACAACCAGGATCAGAAGGGATTTTGTGCCCTTGGAAATGTTGCATTTAACTAATGGCTTGGATTTAGCCTGCTTCTCATTGCATAAAATAGATTGACGTTTTTTTCAGCTCTTCAGGCCTTATTTTCCATTAACCGATAACGAAGGGTTGAGGAGAAACCGTCATCGAAACGCCAACGCGTGCTGGTGCTCGCGGTGTTTTTTGTATTTCACCCACGTTTGACAAACTGCCCGAGCCCCGGGGCCTCTCGCTGGTTAGCGGGCCCGATCTCTGCCCTATTGCCCTCGGGGCCGCCGCCAAGCCCCGGCGTCGTTGGAGGGGCGACTACGGGGCAAGAGGAGGCCGCGGACACGGTGTGGGGGGGGAGGAGGCCCCGCTCATTCCCGCCCGGGGCCGTTCCGTTGCGCGCGCGCCCGGGCCGTTGCCGGCCGTTGGGGCGGCCGTCGCCCCGCGCGCGGGCCCTGAGGGGCCTCGTGCCGCGGCGCAGGAGCCCGGGCCGGGTCCCCCCCCCCCATCACCGGGCGCTGGGGTGGGAGGCGGCGAGCGGCACCCGGGAGCCACTTGACACCGGGCCTGGAGAGCCCTGCGGGGGGGGGGGGGGCTGCACCGGTGCGCGACCCAGCTCGGACCGGGGAGGAGAGGGGGGCGCTGGCCCCGTTTTCCTTCCGGGGGCGGCGCGGCGGGCGGAGGCCCCCAGCCGGGCCTGCAGGGGAAGCGCCCGCCCCTGCCGCCCCCGGCGCGGTAAGATGGCGGCCGCGGCTCAGGCGCTGAGCGGCTCCGGGCTGCTCCTGGCCGCCGCCGCCCTCGCCCTCCTGGCCGTGGCCATCGGCACCGACTCCTGGTACGAGACGGACGCGCGGCGGCACCGCGAGCGCTGCCGCGGCTTCGGCCACAAGCGTAGCGACCCGCCCGGCTCTATGTCGGCGCCCAGCTCGCACCTGCCGCTCCGCGCCCGGCCCCCGCGGGCCCTGCTGCCCGGGCGGTCCCCGGCCCCCGTCCCGGCAGCCGCCGCAGCCGCCGCCGCTCTGGACTCGCACTGCGGCCGTCGCTTCAACTCCACCGTCTCGGGGCTCTGGAGGCGCTGCCACCGCGCGGGCTACGAGCCGGACAGCGAGGAGCTCATCCGGAAAGGTGAGGCGGCGGGGGGGGGCCCGGCCCCGGCCCCGGCCCCGGCCCCGGCCCCGGCCCCGGCCCCGGCGGGGAGGCGGTGGGGCCCCCGCCGCTGTCCGTGGTGCTGAGCGCGGCTGCCGGAGCGACGCGGCCCGGCCCGGCCGGGGCCCCGGGTCTGCGGGCGGGGCCGCGGCTGCCGCTGCTGCGGCGTGGAGAGGCCGGCGGGAAGGCGCGGATGCAGCCCCGCACGGCCCCCTTGGCTTCAGGTGTCCCTGGCGTGCGGGAGGCGGCGAGCGTGGCCCTGACCCCATCCCGGGGGGGGGGGGGGGGTTGTACGCCGCCCTGTCTGCTTAAAATGCTGCAGTGCTGGGTGGGACCGCGTCCTCGGAGAGCCCCTTCTGTGGCCCAGTGCGGGGCCTGACGCTGACACTCGAGCAAGGTCTGGGTGGGCATTCTCCTAACCCTGACACCTTCTTGTTCTTGAGCGCTGAGAAACGTACTGTATTGCCGGTAGCTCCATGATGTTTGCGGCAAGGGGAAAGGGACCTGTTGTTCCTGTTCTAGCATGGGGGAGTTCTCGTTGCTGCAGGGGATTGCCACCTTCACGGTGGCAGATATCACTCGGGGCTCCAGGGTTGACAGGAGAGAGAAAGCTGTGGATCTTCTGCTGTTGTGGCACACGGTACGAAAGCCGAGCAGTTCACAAAGTGTGAATAAAATTCCTGGACTGGATGGTACAAATAATGTAGTTAAGTCAAAATAAATTACATATAAAACAAGCTTAGGATAAGAAATGCCGTGTATGGTTAATGATAAGTAACAGGACTTATTGTTCCAGCAGGTACCTATTAGCACAGGGAGAGTAGGAGTTGGGAGCAGAGCTTCCACTGAGGCACAAAATGGAAATGCTATCTTAAGAAAGTGGGAGCAGTTCTTCAGCGTGACTTCCAACTGTGACGCCAGTCCTGCACAGCAGAGGACGGATAGACTGGCACTGTGAAGCTCAGCCCGTCTTTGTCCTTCCTTTCCAATGCACAGCAGTGACTCTTACTTTTAGAAACTCTAGTGCTGTGTGATTAGCTTCTTTCTCTATTTAATCGCCTAGGATCCATTTTATGCATTTTCATTTTTATTTCCATGTTGATCTCATTTCACTAAAAGGCAGCTCATTAATTTCTTTCTATTAATTGTGCCTGTCATGTAAAATATTTATCTGGGGTTTTTTTGCCTCGCATCAAGCCAAATGCTTTCAGCTCCCATTGAGATTAGCAAAGGTTGGGGGAAGGGATGGGAAGGACAGTAGTTTGGTCCTCAATACTTCTGTTTCTGAGGTATTTTCCTAACACTACCATGGTCAGACAGAGAGGCTGGAGTCTGCATTCTGCATGCACAAGGGCATTACAGGGTGGTGATGATCTTCCTCAGGGTCTGATGTGTAAAACTGGAGGGACTCTAAATCCAAAAGGGTTTCCTTCTACTTCCTTTTTTTCTTCAGCTGCTCTAATGAAAGACCTTGCCTTTCCCTACAAGCCTTGCTTCCCTCATATTCTTTGCCTATTAGGTCTGCAGTTGCTACTGTAAAGATTTATGTGTTATCTTATAGAGGGAAATTATTAATAATAGTTCTTGTAGAGTCAGGTCTTTAAATAGGTATGACTCTCTTCTTATCCCTTCCCCTGACCTGCTTTACTAGCAGCCTTTCTGTGTTCCCGCTGTGTCTATCTTTTCTCTGACAACTGTGATTAAGCAGCCTTTTCTGGCCAGCGGTCAGGTGTGGCTGTGGCTGAGCTGTTATCTCAAGCACGATACTAGATCTGGGGCTTCCAAAAAGAAAAAAAAAGGCATTTTTTCCTAGTGTGAGCTGAAGATCACTACTGTGCACCTCTGAAAGTCCTACCTTCTCCTCAATTTGCAATAAGTTTTCAGCTAGCTCTTTGGTGATGTGTGATGCCTTCTTATATTCCTAATATTCCTTAAACTAGAGATTTTTTTTATAGGCTTTTAGTGACAGAGGACTAAATTTTTAATTTTTTTTTTTTTTATGACAGTCCTGTGGTAATTTTGGTTTGGGTTTATACTCTCCATTTTTCTAGTTGCTCTGGAATATGGTTTCTTTCCTTTCTGGGTCTCTCTTGAATTCTGAAAAAATGACTAAGGCCATAAGTACCCTTATCCATTTAGATAGTTCCATGGATTTCTAGTCCTGTATTTATCTACTGCTATTAATACTAAGCAGTTCTGTGGCAACTTTCATACTCGAGCATTTTAGCTGATGATGCATACATTTATATATCTAAAATATATAGTTTTAAAAAAGTGTAAAATATATTCACTTTATATATTTAAAAGGAAAAAGCAGGACTCAAAAATGTAGTGCAAAACAGAGAGGTGGGAAATATTTAAATGTAAGAGTGGATGATTCTTAAAATGCGAAATCACTGTTTTGGAACTGTGAAAAAAATAGATAGTTTCATTTTAAAAATACAATTAGGAAGGCAAAAGAAGAAATAATGTACAAAGCAGATGGGGAAAATGGAGACTAGCAACCAGTAAAAGATAGCAGCCAAAGCACTGAAATGCTTGGTGGAGAAACAAAGAGGATCTGTGTGTGTAGGGAGGGACTCTCTGAGTGTAAGAACTTGAGCACTATACATCATCTTGTAGAGCATGTGCTGTGTGGATTATACACTGGGTAACTGATGCTGCAACAAAAACCTTTTTTTGCATGGAGTTTTCTTAAGTAGTGAGGTCTGCAGGGATTTATTATATGCTCCGTTAATATGAAAAAAATGTTGTTTACAGAGTGGTGACAGTAGAAAATCATTCATTAGGAAAGATCCATTCTTATAGGCTGCTTTGGATAACTTGCTGGGTTCATTTGAACAACATGCATTTTAACACCAGTAAATTGAAGGAATTGGAAAAGTTTTATCGCTCTTCATAAACTGGGGATTTTATTGCTTTTCAAGCTTGCTCTGAAAAGACTCTGGGGTGAGACTGGTTCGTCTCACGTATACTGGGCAGAAATGACTTCTTGGTACCATGATGTGGCTGAGGAAGTGAGAAGAACCACTGGATGCTTAAGCAGAGGAACACAACAGTTTATGGCAGTAATGAGGCCCTTGAGAGAAAACGGCTCAGTCCTGGTGTCTGTACTTCCTATCCTTTCCAACTGATGATGAATTGGAAGAGTTACAGGAATGATTGTGAGGTCTGTAGAGCATGTATTATAGTAGCATATTTAACAAACTCAGTTTGGTCATGGCTGTTGGTAAGTGTGGTCTGTCAGACAATATGATCTGTAAGAGTTATCATGGTGTTTTAAAGGAAGGTTGATTGACCAGATCTAGTGGCCTTTGGGTGACGATGTGGACAGAGTGATCCCATAGCTGTGATGCTCTCCACAATCCCGGGCAGAAATGGTGGGAATAGACAAAGGAGTTTCAGTGGACGTTTGGTCCTGGGGCATGAGGAAGGGGAGGGCAGGGCCAGACCTCACGTGGTAGCTCACTGTTAACTGCCCATGGCTGCTCCCAGGCCGTGCTCGTGGTGAGAAGAAGACGGTGTCTCCCAGCTGTGTGAGTGCCAAACTGCTCTAAGATAGCACTGGGCCAGGTAGCAGAACTGAAAATGAGAAGCCCTGCATTTCCTCCTCATAACGCTGGCACATAGGCAGTGTAGTAGGGAAGAAAACCTGAATGTTTCAAAGTCTGAGAGAGATGAAAACTAAACTGAGAGAAAGGGATTACAAATTGAATGTGTCACAGCAGGCCTGGGTCTGGGTTTCCAGGTGTCTGGCAGACCAGGGGCAAGGGGCCTGTGCTCTGCCTCAGTATCTGGAGGTCCAGAAATTCTTTCTAGCCAGCGTCCTCTGATCTTTTCCTGCCTTCATGTTCAGTCAGGAGAAAGGACTTGTCCAGGGACACTCACATGTAGTGTCCCAAGGGTTGTGAGAGGGTATGGGAGGGGAACCTGTCTGCAGTTGCAATCCTGAAGGGAAAAAACCAAAACACACTGACGACAAAGTGTGAGAAATAATGTTGGCTGTGGGAGGGCAGGCACAGGCGTGTAGCTCAGCCATGAAAGTGTCAATGTGACACTGCCAGATGCAGTTCATTGCTTCTTATGTTTATTTTTTAATCAAGAAAATTGCACATGCAACTTTCATAGTGTTCTTTTAATGCCCCTAAGAAATGCAAGGATCAGGCTGTCTGCGTAACCTTTTTCTTGTACGTGTGCTTTATGGTAAGCTAATGACATAAGTACCTGCCCCCTTCTGTCCTGTAGTCTCAACTTGTGTGCCAAAAAAGACAATGCTTGCTCACTTGTTGTTCACCACATGACTCCATTCTATTCAAGCCCTTGCCTGAAGGCAAAGTTTTTAATGTTGGCAGGCTTTCTGATGGTGCGTATCTGAGTGTGTTATTAAACAAAAGCAAAATCACTTTGCTAGCAGGTTCCTGAAATGGAGGGCAGGATGGTGTCCCTATTTTATAGACTGTGATTTAAGGTACATAAGGGCTTAGGACAATGGACTTACTGGAATACCTTTGACATGCCTTTGACTTCACAATAACTTTGAGACTGCAAACCTTTTTTTTTTTTCTTTTCCCTGTTTTCTTGAGTACTTGGAGAGCAATGTGTTATATCTCTCTAAATGCAGCCCCGTGGAGTACCTGGCTATATTTGAGTGCATAGCATCACTGAAAATTAGACTTAGAGATTCACTTGGACAATGGGAAGCTTGAGCTAGTGATTGCAGATGCAAAATCTGGCTACTGAGGATTGCCTGGGTGCATGTTACGATTTTCTGGAAGAAAGTGGGTAGAGATCACTCTCAGTGCTTCCCTGATCCTCTGACTCTCTTGCCTACCTGTTTGAGCTTTTCTAGTAGACCTACAGAGAGAGGACTCCCTTGTTTTGTCTGTAGTGGCTCACACCAGAGCAGGTCCAGCCTGTGCTCTCAGAGAAATGGGAAGCTGATTGGAAAAACAGCTTGTGATGGTGTAATCAAAGGCTGTCACCAAGCCCGTGGATCAGAGGTCAGCACTGAACATAAACCCTAAAATTCTCTATCTCCTGAGCACTTTGTTTTGCAAACTTGCTGTTTTAATACAGTTTTATGTGCTACCTACATAAAATTAGCACTTTGAATTCTGGGGAAGAAAGGATTAGGAGTAAAGTTTTTAAACCAGAGGCAGAATGAATTGATATTTGAAAACTTCTAATAAACCAGGTTTTTTAGAAAAGAACTTCTAAATAATCAGTTTTCAATTGATATTTGAAAACTTCTAAATAACCTGAAAACTGCTAAACCAGGTGGAGAGCTTTTACTTTTAGTCTACTTGTAAACTCTTGTAATAATACAAAGATTTTCTCAGTGACATTTTAGCTGAGGAGTCCATAGCTTTGATCATAAGGAATGTACATCTCTAGTCTTTGATTTTTCTTTAATGAGCTATAAAAGTAGTAATCCTTGCTCTCGTATAAAATACTGCTTCATATATAGTACTTTTATAATCGGAATATGTAAAAGTGCATAGATCTTACTTTTAATGAATCCAGTGCATTGAAGTCTAAAATCTGATGTAATTAGTTTGTCCCATAGACGTATTTTTCAATAACACATGTAAATCATGTCAATATTGAAACTGAATTCAGTCACCAGTTATAGGTGAAATTTAATTAGATACTTGCTGTATATGGACAAAGTTCTTAGTTCAGATGTTTAAGAGCTTTTGCAAATGAACTGGCATCCTCCATTACTGGGTTGTCTTGCTGATCCATTTGCTCAGGCAGCATGACACGCTTGTTCTGAAACAGCCGCAAAGAGGGTGCACCGCTCTGCAGGGCCAGCGGCTGGAGGTGAAGGGCAGCAACTCCGTGTATGGGTGTATCGGTGCCAGCGCCCTGTGGTGTTGGGGGAGGCGGCCAGGAACCACAGCAGGGCAAGGGGGTGGTGGGAAGCACAGCCAAGGATGGGGGCCAGCTTGAAATGCTTTGCTGCTCAGGGGCTTTTGGAAGTCTAGCTTTGGGTGTTCCCCTTTTGCGGCATGTTCTTTACATGTCTGCTTGTTCCACTCGGTAACGAATGTCACTGTTTTGTTCATGTGGGAAAATTCAGATCATCTTTCTCTCTCCTTGGCCTGATGGCTGGAATTGGCTGGGCCTCTTGTGTGCAACTCCTAATCTTGTGAAGCAGGGGCTTCCTCTTTGCAGGTCCTTGCAGGAACCAGGTCAGTACAGTCCCAGTGAATGTTGTTAGAGAACAAAATCATGCCTCCCATTGCTGCAGGGGCAGGACAAAGCCCATTTCTTCTGGTTTTTTGAGTGTCTTTTGCAAAGCTCATCACTGAGTCTGCAGCTCCCTGCTAGTGATTGTTCACCAGCTTAATTAGCTCACTGGCCAACTGATTGTTTCTGAATGGTTCTTCTGCCCCAGCATTTAAATAGCTGTAATGACCCTGTTGCCCTTGTTTAAGGGGTAACTTTTTGTACTATGTAGCTCTTTTACCTTTCTGGCTGTTCTCTTCCACCCCACCATCCAGGTTGATTCTCCCCACCCCACTGCCTTGGTCCTGGCTTTATTTATAACAGGGAGGGCGAGGCACCTTCTCCCTCCACTCTCAGAATCTTCTCTGTTACCAGTTGTTTCCTAAACTAAAAATCCCTTTCAAGAGGAGCATGCATGTAGGTTCACATTTGCATCTGGGGTACACTTCAAGCTATAACAGAAACAAGCCTACTTGGGTCCAATTGCTCATTGAAAGTAAAGCAAAGAGCTAATGACTACTGGAGTGAATTCAAACTTTTCTCCCATGCAGTTTACTTCCCAGCATTCATTCAAAATTTTCAAAGTGATTCAACTCTTGTCTTCTTAGAGACAAAGCAGGCCTGATGGTACTTGGCCATGTTCTTGTCTCCTCAGCCATCCCAAAGAGATTGTACCAGTTCCTCTAGGAGGCTTCTGGAGCTGTTTTTGGTGACTGTCATTACTATTTGTCTTCAGCTGCTCCTTTCTGAAGCCTGCCTGGGTTAGCATCTTACTCCCTCTTTGCTGGTGTTTTTCTGTAGCAAGGCTCCCTCCCCCCTGCTCCCCAAAGCCTTTGCAGTAAACAGCGCTTTTTTGCTTACGTTTGCTCTGTTACCAAACTAAGGCTTCCCCTGCGTGAGCTCTGCTGGGCCAGCCAGCTCAGCAGCAAATGCAAGGCATAGGAATTTCATGCTGTTTCACACTGATGTCTCTTTTACAGGAGTTATTCAGCGCTGCACTGCTGTGAAGTACCACTACACCTCCAGCTCTCTGCCTCGCAACTTACCCATCAACATCACAAACACCATCCGGCAGGATGAGTGGCATGCACTCCGTAAGTAACCTAAAGCAGCGTACAAGACTGTTTGGATTACTTAATGCCTTGATGCAAAGCCAAGTGAGGGCTCTGAATAAGCTAGCCGTCTTGTTAGTGAGGAAGGGCAAGCAGCTGACAGTATAATTGAAAGGGGACGTGAGATTTGGAGGGGCTTAAGTGGTGAATTCAGGAATACAGGCATGTGTGTAGTATGTCGCAAGGTGAAATCATATTCTGGATCTAGGGGGAGGCAATTCCTAGCTGGCTTACAGCAAAGGTGCTGCAGCACCGTATAGTCTGTATAGCTCTTGTTGCATTTTTCTGTGTGCATACCAGTGACCTGGTGCAGCTCCGTGGCAACCAGCCCTTTTAGGGAACATCTCAGTTTGTCTTTGCAACCTCCTGTTACCAGCTCCTAGCCCACAAGCTGCCTGATGCCCAAGTCCTTCCCACACAGATGACTGACCTGTAGCCTGCCACTGAGAATGATTTTATCAGGTTTTTTTCTGCTGCTGCTTCTCTCTGTGTTTGTTTTCTGGTTCTATTGCCTCACATAATTCTGCCTAGCCCCTGTCATGTGTGCCTCAGTGCTGAGGAAATCCAGCTAGAGACTGAACTAGTAGGAGACAAGAACAGCACTTGTATTATGGATGACAAAGTGCTGTTCGTATCAGTGGTGCCGAAGCGTTTTTTTAGAGCTTGTTACTGGAGTTGTTCCCGTCATACTTTATTGATCTGCTGTCTGCTTCTGTCCTCCTACTGTTCCTCTTTTCAGCTCACACTATCTTGCCTTCCATGTGCTAGTCCTTTACTTCTCTTCAGCATCCCCTTTCATTTATTTCTTTTATTTCTATTTTCAGCAGACACCCAACAAACTCCATCCCAAAGAAAAACGCACCACCACCAAAAAAAAAAAAAAGCCATTGCAGTATTAATGTTTACAAATCGTTGCTGAATTCATAACGTGTCCCTTCTGTCCCATGTTGGGGAGTATTTGGCCAGTATTCCTCTTGATCAGGCCAGAAATGCTTTCTAGTTGTACAGTGCCCAGCAGAAGGGAGTCAAGTTAGCTGGATTCCTCTAGTTTCAGCGTAATGGGCAAACTATCTACCTCAAAGAAGCTACAGAAGGTGGAGGCCATGGGTGAAGTATAAACTTTAGAACCAGCAAATCTAAATCTGTCTGGACTCTTCCCTGGCTGTCCTGTCTGGGTGCCACCATCTTCATGTCTTCTTTCTTGCTTTTCTCCTTTCTCTTTCCTCAGATCTGCGGAGGATGACAGCTGGCTTCATTGGCATGGCAGTCTCCATCATCCTGTTTGGGTGGATCATTGGTGTGCTGGGCTGCTGCAAACAGCAGGAGCTCATGCAGTACGTGGCTGGGCTGCTCTTCCTAATGGGAGGTGAGAGCCTTTTGCTTCTACTCCTGAAGTCACCACAGTCAGTATTGCTGGCTGGGGAGGTGCTCTTAAAAGTAAAGTCAGCCCACAGCAAGCACACAAAGCAGTTCTTTAGTGCAGCAAACCATCAGCACAGCACAGTTACCACCTCCAGCACTGGGCAGGACTTGCTTGCATGGGTATTTGCATGTTTCTGAGTAGACCCCGCTGTACATACACGAGCCTTCTGCTCTGGAGAGCTGGTGTGTTGCCACAGGGAACACATGCACAATGAGCACAGTCCTCTTGCCTGCGCCAAGTGTGTGGAGCCTGTGGCTCCTGTCAGACAGCGCAGCTCAGTTTTCTCTAGGGAATCTTAACAAACAAACAATCAACTTAGAGCACCTTTCTGCTGCTGAAAGATGCTCATGTCTTTGGGTAACAATGAAGTCCAAACCCAGCCAAGCCTGGAGAACATTGGCCCAGAGGTAAGGACATGAGCTCAGTGCTTGCCAGGGGTGTTTGTTACATCTGTTCCTCCCGGCTGGGAGCAGGCTTTCTGCATGGCCAAAGGTTTTTTCTGAACTTTGATTGTTCAGCTCAAAAATGGGCAGTGTTTTGTCTTTATTTGAAAGGGGCATAGTAGTGACAAATGCACCAAAAGGGTGAGCTGAGATGCTCCAAGGATGAGGACTCTTAAATTGCAAGTGGTAAATAGGCAAATGAGGTGCTACTTAAAAGCCAGAGCTGCTACCCTAGAGGCCCAGTGTCAGCATCTATAATGGCTGCAAGCAAGGAATGTGGGGATATAACAGCGTCTAGATCAGTTAAACAAATAGGTGTGACACTGGTTTTGTGCCACTTTTTTGGGGGGAGGGGAAGAGAGGAAATCTTCCGTAGCCATAAGTGAGCCTTCTCAAGCAGTGTTTTTGGGGAGCTGCACAGAAAACCACCCTGCTGGCATGGCATGCTGCTAAAAAGGTTGGAAGGTAGGCTTGTGCTGTCCTCTTACATACTGCTTAACTGCAGTTTCCTTTGGGAACATTTTCGTTTCTTTATCACACAGCAGTGAGAGAGTAAAGTATTATAAGTAAGTGGAACAGGTAGACTGGGTCCTCTTTTGAGTGCTTCTGCACTTAACCGTGATAGGCATGCTGTCAGCAGCAAGAGCTGTCATTAGTATTTAGACACAGATCCAGAGCTGGAGAGAATAAAATTTTTATCTAAACCTTGAGTACTAGTGTATATTAGAGATACTGGAGTGCCTTGCGTTGTAAGTTTCTGGCTTTTTTGCTTCTCTGTATAGGTGCTTAGTAAAAGTTTAGTGGATAACAAAAACCTGGGCACCTTCTATAGGCCTAGGCTACAGCTGTCTGGAGTCTGGACATGCTTAGTAGAAACTGAGCAGTGCTGCACTTTTTGTAGTCCTGGGCTTCAGCTATTTACGTTCCATAGGAGAAACTGCGCAAGTACTGTTTGGAATGTGATGCCATTAGCCATTGGAACTTCTTGGGGGAATTGAAGCATGATGAACTACATGACTGAGTTTGAAATAGCAACAGAGGAAGCTAAGGCAATATTGTCATTGGTGAAGTGAGGTATCCCATAGTCCTACACATATTGCCTTCCCCAGCCCCGTCCCTCCCCCTTGTAAGAAGAGTGACTGGTAGGACAACAAAAAACAAAACAAAACAAAACAAAAAGGTAATTCTTGATTTTGAAAGTTCATGACTTTGAAAATATGTAGGGAAAAAACAGAGCATAATTAACCTGAGGGCAGTGTAGAACGCTCTTGCTCTTCTCCTGCAGGTACCTGCTGTATCATCTCACTCTGCACATGCGTAGCTGGGATCAATTTTGAGCTATCTCGCTATCCTCGCTACGTCTATGGGCTGCCAGAGGACATCAGTCATGGCTATGGCTGGTCCATGTTCTGTGCCTGGGGAGGCCTGGGCCTCACCCTGCTGGCTGGGTTCCTCTGCACATTGGCCCCATCACTCAACACTTCTCGGGCATCCGTACAAAAACCCAGACAAGAAAATGGGGCTGTGTGACCTCGGAGGGAGTGAGGAGACTCTGGAAAGCGCAGCCTGGGCAGAGCTGCGGGTTAACACCAGGAAGAGGTGGCATGTCAGCGTGTGGAGAGCAGTGCCATAGCTGTGGAAATACCAGCCCATGGGATGCTGCTACAGCCTCCAGTCACAGACACAGACATTGCAAGTAACTCCAGGTTTGAATTATTGGCGATTTGCTCGTTGATGGTTTAAGGGGGACAGTTCTTTTGATTTGGTTTTCTTCTGTTTACAAGGGATTAAGTCCAAGGCTGTGTCTTTTTTTGTGCTGTTTTTTGAACTGTACCTCCATGGTCCTGTTATTGTCCAGTTGTAAGGGATGTTTACGCACCAACTCTATTGCTGCAGGTCTGTGTAATTCAGACCCAAATTAGGGCAAGGAGCTACATGAAGTTGGCTTGAACACTTTTGCAACAGGCGTGTCTAGTGTTGGCTCAGGCCATCATTTCCCAAAAGAACCTTGATTTAAGCTGAGGTTTAGGCCAAAGAATTAGCCCATTCTTAGTATTAATTCATTTAAATCAGAAATCTGTGCTATTCCATGCTGTGGCATCAGCTATTTACTTACTACTAAAGCTGTTTCCAAAAGGAGCCAGCTGTAACTGAGCAGCAAGACTCTAAAAAAAAAACTCCTACTGGCTTTAGGAAAAGAAGGGGAAAGTTTTCCTCAGCTTCTTACACAGGTAAGGTTACTCATTTGGCTAAGTAACATACCCTTGTTTTAGTGGGGCGATGTATGCAACGTGCAGCTTGTAACTATTCCACTAGAGGCCAGGGTATATTTCTGAAAGTATGTTATAGTTTGAGCTGCTGGGATCAACTTTCACCCCCTAACTTGTGGGTGCAACTCCTGTTCTGTGAAAGGAGATGAGTAATTCTCCCCAAGCTCAAATACCAGTACTGCTAAAATAGCAGAAGATGTACAGCCCCCTCTAATAGTAATGTCCAAAGGAACCGCAATGTATTTTCCTCAGGAACGCGTGGCTTCTGCTCACTTCACCACTCACCCCTTTCTAATGTCAAATGCCCCCGAGCACAGCGTGTCAAGAACACGCACGCTCCGCTGGAACAAGCTCCCTCTCCAAAAAGAGAGGCAAGGACCTTGGAACCAGTGCAAGTACTAGGGCTAACTCAGGAACATCAGCCAAAGTACTTCGGGGTGCATTTTTCTTTCATTCATCTATTCTTTCTTCCCTCACATCCTTGCCCCTCTCCCAAGTGTCCAAAAACTGCACAGGTAAAGATGAGATGGCCAGCATTTGGAGATGTTTACATTGTATTTAAAATACAATACAGTGGCATGTAAGATACTTAATGCTAAAGTCAGTGTATTTATGAAAAGTGTAATTTTTAAATGGAAGTTGTAATTCTCAACTGGCATTAAAAGTACTGAAAGACTTGCTCAGTGGATGAAACCTTGAATTCTTTCTGATTAATTACTGGACTGATTCACCAGAGAGCTCATATACACATTCACCAATGGTGTTAAAGCTTCCAGAATTAAGTTTAAATGACAAAGTTAAAACATCATCCATGTGTGAATCGTATTCACTTCTCCCTTGCAAAATGAGCATTAGTTCAGAAGCTTCAAAGACTGTAATAAAGCTGTACAGTCTGTTCACTGGCTGCACAGGTAAAAACAGGGGATGCTGTCCGAGGTGCAGTTCATCAATTTCAAAGTACACTTACCGTGGTATAACCTGTTGATCCTCATCCAGAAGTAGCAGAGCAGGATTTAATCCAGTTCTAGCAGGAGGAGGCTCCAAAGGCAGCATGCTGGGCACCGTGGACAGGAGGTTCTCACCTTCCCTTTTGCAGATGTAGAACCACTGAACAAGGGCAACCGCCCCAACACATTAAGGATTTGTTTTTAGAGGGAAAAAATGCTTTATTTTTTCCAGACAGAATGTAAGTGGTACAGTCCAGTCTAGTCCTGCCCTCTGCCAAGGCCACAACCTTGACTGGGCAGGTATCAGGCATAGTACTGCAGATTGGCTTTTTTCTTTGCTTGAACCTCCAGGATTCCTTCCATGTAGTCCTCGTGAGTGAGCTCTGTAGCTCCACGGCGAAGGGCAATCATCCCCTGCCCAACGAGACAGTATTTAGAGAGGGCATGTGAGCATCACATCAGTTCAAAGTAATTACGCCATGCTAACTTTCACAGTTCCCGCTGATCAGCACTGGCTGCTGTAGAGGAATACTTACCGCTTCAACACACACAGCCTTGCACTGGGCTCCATTGAAATCATCTGTGCAGCGAGCCAGTTCCTCATAGTTCACATCAGGGCTGACATCAGCAGGAGGGGAGAGGGGAAAAAAAGTCTGAGAACATGTACCAAATAATAGAAAAAGCAAGGTATGGAGCTTCCTTAAAACCCAACAGGGAGCTCTCAACAAAAGAGCCCTGGCAACTACCACTCCACAGCCCTGAGGTACCATCATGAGTGACAAACATAGCCCCAGAAGGCCATGCATCTGCCATACCTGACATTCATTTTGCGTGAATGGATCTGCATAATTCTGGCTCTGGCCTCTTCATTAGGCATTGGGAACTCAATCTTGCGATCTAATCGTCCAGAGCGGAGCAAAGCTGGGTCCAAGATATCAACCCGGTTGGTTGCAGCAATCACCTAAGTAGAAGTAGGTCATCAGTCTGAGGCACCTGGAGGACAGGCCTCTCCTCCCCAAGGCTCCACCAAGCTTCTTCCCTGGGCATTGTTTTCCATCCCCTGCTAGAGCACCCTGGACCTCAGTAGCACTCTCTGCTAGATCCCAACCTTGACTTGTGTGTTAGGCTGGAAACCATCAAGTTGATTAAGCAGCTCCAGCATGGTCCTCTGCACTTCCCGATCACCAGCCTTCTCACTGTCAAACCTGAGGAGCAAACAAGGATAAAACTGTCAGCGTGAACCTGACCACCCTGCCCTTATGTTTTTAATCACATAAAAGACAGAATGACTGCAGCTCACACTCCCTGGCCAAGGTCTTCCAACCTCCTCCTTGAAATTACAGGAAGACCTACCTTGATGAGGACCATGACTAGAATAACCGTCAGCAGCAGCTAAGTCTGATTATGTCCTTACAGCTGAATGGGGCCAAAGGCCCAAGTAGTAAAGGAGGGTGAACAGTTCTGATGCAGTTATCAGTAAACAGTTTTATACAGCAGGAGACTGTCAGATAGATCCCAAGTCTCATGAACTTCACTCATGGGCCCAAAGATTGTGGCAACTACTATCTATCTGTGGTTGGCTTTACGCTCTGTTTCTGAATAGGCCACGCTTTAAGCTAGGCTTCCCTCACATGCACAGGAAAAAGAGGCTGCTAGGCAGCTCCCAAGAGCTTTACAACATGGCCCACACCTCACCTTTTAGTGCCAATAGCATCCAGTTCGTCAATAAAGATGATGGAAGGGGCTTTTTCCTTGGCTAGAGCAAAAGCATCACGTACCAGCTTAGCTCCATCACCAATGAACATCTGCACAAGTTGTGGACCCGCAAGTTTCAGGAACGTAGCCTGGGAAATGAAAGAGAATTCTATGCCTTGTTTCTCAATAGGGTCAGTTCTGTGTACTACAAGAAGCCCGTAATTAAAACAACCAACCAAGCAAGCAGACAAGAAAATCCCAGCCTTTGTAACACCAGTTTGTATGTATGACCCCTCTCCCCTCGGAGGTGTTCTTTTTCAGGTACTGTTCTACAGAAGCACATGCTTTCAAAGGTTCCTTTTACCTTGGTCTGGGCAGCACATGCTCGAGCTAAAAGCGTCTTCCCTGTTCCAGGAGGCCCATACATAAGGACTCCTTTGGGCGGCTGTATACCCAAGTTTTCAAATTTCTCCTTATGATTCATTGGCAGGACAATGGCCTCCACAAGCTACAGCAAAAGAAAAAGGTTAATACATAGACCCATTCTCCTCCACAGGTCCAGGCTGCCTGCTTTGAGCTGAAGTTCAAACACTGTTTTCCTCAGTCACACCAGAAACTAAACATAAAGTATCACCTCTTGGATTTGTTTATCCAGCCCCCCAATGTCACTGTACTGCTCTGTGGGTCTCTCATCCACCTCCATGGCTTTCACCCGTGAATCATATTCAGTAGGTAGAGTCTCCAGGATCAAGTAGGAGTCTTTGTTCACCCCCTGTAAACACAAGTCCTTTGCTTTTAACAGGCCCTTCAGATAGCAATTAATAAACACACAATCAAAGATGATTCACTAGACCTCAAGGATGCAGGAATAACCAGCTTTGATATTTGCACTCACCAAATCACCACAGCTTGGCACAGTGGAAAACGCCATAGCTAACCTAGCACAGTTTGAAAAAGAGCAGTCCAACTTACTTAGGATACAATAGATTGGGTTTAGAACGCTTACTGGGTGAGATCTAAATTTTCAGCACCTAATTTATGTATAAAGAACACACGTCCCTAAACTACTTTTCTATACTACAAACATGACTGAACCCATAATATCTTTTTGTTAAAATTTTAGTACAGAAATGGCCTTGGGGAAATCTGGACACATTTTTCTCCTTTATAAAGGGCAAGATGTACGCAATTTTCTGACCAGCATCACGTCCAAGAGTCACAACAGCACCACTCACCACTAGGTCTCCAGGCTTCAACTTCTCTGCATCAACCAACCCAATAACAGGCAGGAAATACGTCTGTAGGAAAGGAATCAAAGTAAGCAAAACCAGCCGTACTAGGAGAAGGTCCTTTTCAGCACTCCTCACCCCTAGCTGGGCACGTGGGTCTTACCTGGCGCGTAGAGGTCTTGATCACAGCACACTTGCCCTTTCTCTGGGAATCCAGGTCAATGTTTGCTCCATCCTCCTCCTGGTCATTGGGGTCAACATCCAGCAGCTGAAAACCAGAGAGAGATTTCATGACAATGTAACCAGGCTAGCAGGATGACCCCAGGATTAACGCTTCTAAATTACATGCAGTAGGAGAAATAAAACTTCCCATCATCCATCAGGAGTAGAATCCTGAAAGCATTAAAGCCCTCATCTAAAAATTAATTTCTTCCTTTCCTCATGAAGCAGCACATGACAGCGCATAGGAAGACACTATGAAGTTCAGAACAAAGCAGTCGCTAATGGCACCGATTTCTCCTCCCATTACAGCAGCTCACATTAAACCTTAAGCTCATTAAGTTTTAAAACACTAGTACAAACCAATCCCCTCTTTTTAAAAACAGGCAACTTATCAGCATTTTTTTTGGCCTACCAGCAAAACTACTGAATTACAGAAAGAATGTGATGTAATAACAGAGCCACCGCTTTTCATGTGCTGTGTCACAAGTTTCAGAAAGCACATACCAAATCTCACATGCCCAAGTCTAGACTAAGCGAGGCTGCATGCACGCTCCGATGGCTATGTTACGTACAGAAGAAGAGTAGCCAACACCCAAGGAACGACCCAGACAAGAAGCGGGCAAGTGACTTGCGCTTCCAGGTCACAAATAAAACCAACAGAAAAACCTGGAAGTCCTGGCTGCCCGAGCACCAGTAGTTTGAGAATATGCCACGTCTCAAATTACCGATGCGTCCCCCTGCCCTTCTCCCACCCGATATACATTGCGCACACTTCTCACATTGCTGCGGAAGAGTGCGCCGCTCTCACCTCAATAACGTTGGAGACAAGATATGGTAGGGTTTTGTTCACTTTGATCTTCTCGCTGTTCTCTTTGATCTTGTCTTTCATGGCCTGAAGCTCATGGGTCACTCTCAGTACTTCGCTCTTCATGATCTGGAATCAGTATGCAGAAGAAAGAGATGGGAATAATATCAAAAGACTGAGGCAAGGTAAAATTCATACATTATTCCAAAAGCAAGCCAGTTATAAAAACTTAAGTCTGAGGAAACAGTGGGTATAAAGGGAAATGTAATACAAAAGGAGGAAAAGTCAGAAAGTTAGCCAAAACAGGTTAGGAATCAAGGCTATGCAGTCCATTCTGGTCTCCAACTAATCAATATGGCTAAGTAATTTCTTCGCAGTGTCACTGGATAACCTTAGCCTAATCAATGCATCAGCTTACAGGGTTGCAATATGACCTAGATAAGGATGTGACCTAGATAAGGTAACCATGTTTTGCTTTTTATTTTTTAATATATACAGATACATAGGTAACAAGGTATACACACACGTGCATATCTATATGCATCCGTATACACTCACCTGTTTTAAAGTTATATTTTGCTGGGTTTAAAGAATTGTGTTCCAGCACACAATTCAAGGAGAAACACAAAGCCCCGCACCTGGGAAGGAAGAGCGCCTTGCAGTGACACAGGCTGGCGACTGGCTGGTTGGGGACCAGCTCTGCGGAAAGGGACCTGGGGGTCTCCATGGACAGTAAAGTCATCAGCAGCCAGCAACACGCCCCGACAGCAAGGGCTGTACTAACAGGAGTGTAGCCAGTAGACGGAGAAAAGTGATCAGCCCCCTTTATTCAACATTAGTTAGACCCTATCTGGAGCAGTTTGTCCCATTTTGGGCTCCCCCATACAGCAAAGACATTGATAAACTGGACTGAGTTCAGCACAGGGCCACCAAGACGGCCAGGGGGCTGGAGCACGGGCCCTGTGAAAAGTAGCTGAGGGACGTGGGCTTGTTCAGGCAGAGAACTACTGGGGAAGGCATCAAGTCGAAAGAACCAGATACTTCACAGCAGCGCACGGTGGGCGGATGAGACAACAAAGACTGAAACAGAAGAGGTTCAGCCTGTGTGTAAAGGGAATCTTTATCCTCACGAGGACGGCCAAGCAGTGGCACAGAACGCCCAGAGAAGTGGCGCAATCTCTGTCTTTAGAGGCCTTCAGAATCCAACCGGATAAAGTCCTGAGCAGCTGGGGTTACAGCCGACCCTGCTTTGAGCAGGAGACTGGACTAGAGAGCTTCTCAAGCCCCTTCCGACCTGAATTACTCGATGATCCTACCTGACCCAGGCCACGGAACGGGCTTCTCCCTCCCCTGTGCCCACGAGAGCTGGGAGGACTCATGTACCTTTACCTGAAGCATCCAAGGCTCTGCAGAACAACCGTCCCCTCAGCTTCCTTGGGTCCTCGCTCTTTCAGCACTTCTTTCCCTACCTTCGAGGCTTAACTCTACTCCTCAACCTACCACTCCCCACCTAGTTAACCGCATCTTGTTTCTCACTGCCCTCGTCTCTGCCCTCCCGGCTGGGCTAAGCCCACCCCGCCCCGAGCACCACCAGCCCAGGGCTCCCAAGGCCCGGCCCCGGCCCCGGCCCCCGGCCCTTGGTCGCTACCTTGATCTCGCTGTCGAGGAGACGCGTGCGCTGCACGATCTCCTCCGTGGACATCTTCAGCACCTCCTCGCCGACGCCGTCCTGCGGGGGCACAACGGCAGCTTCACCCTCGGTCCGACACCCCCCGCCTCACCCCGGCTCCCGCCACCGCACCCCCGGGCCCGCTCACCTCAGACTCATCCCACACCGACGCCATCTTGCCCCCAGCCAACCAGCCGGGCAGCGCACAAGGCGGCGGATTCCGGGCGGCAGATTCCACCCTCCTCGCCCCGGGAACAGGGCGAGAGGCAACGGGACGAGGCTGCTCGGGGCGGGGGGGGAGCTCCGCGACCTCTCTCTTTTCGTCCTCGTTGTCCCCGCCACGACCCCTCCGCTCCCCCCCCACCCCCACCCCCACCCCCCTTCCCCACGACGGATCTGCCGAATCTGCCGACGGCGGTAGCGAGGGGAAGAAAGCGCCGCGCCGGTCACGTGCCACCGGCCAAATCTGCTGAGTGATGGCCCGGCCGCCATCTTAGTGCGGGGCAGGGGCGGAGCGGCGACCGGGCGCTGCTGCCCACCCACCCACCCACCCGATCCCCCCCCCCCAACCACCACCGCCACCCTCGCCCCAGCGAACAGGAGCCCGGTCGCGGCGGCAGTCGGGGAAACTCTCCCGGCGATGCCCTTTATTACAGCCAGTCCCCGTACAGAGGGAGCGAGGAAGCGGGGCCGGACCGAGGACGCCCCCGGCCGCCCACCCGAGCCCCGCGGCACCGCCTGAAGGGACACCCCCCCCCCACCCCCCCCCCCCCCCCCCCCTCCCTTCTCGAGGTTCCCCCAGCAGTCCCGACGGCGCAGGCCGAGCCCCACGGGCGGGTCAGACGTAGCCGGGCTTCACCGACAAGCGGCGGCAGTTGGGGCAGCCCCGGGTCCCGTTGGTCTGGAGGCACCTGCAAAGGGAGGAGGTGGGTTGCGGGGGGGGCCCTGCGGCCTGAGGCGCCCCCAGGGCCGCTGCCGGTGCTGTGCTGTGGGCGGTTAACCACACAATAACACCGGGAAAAACGTCCCTCCCGTCACGGGCAACGATTTCATCTCTTTTTTTTGTTGTTGTTGTTTTTTCCACCCGTTCCGCAGACGCACTGAGCACGTTCCTCTACCACAGTAGGTTCCTGTACTGCCGGAGACAAATCCGCAGAGATCGCGGGGCACCTCTGGCTGCCGAGTGCTTTGATCCCGATTTTGGTGTCATGGCGAGGCTGCGATTTTAAATTCTCAATTTTCAGAACTAAGTGTTTCGTTACACTCGCGTTTCTTCTAAAAATAAAGCGGGGGTACGGCTAACTGCTTTCATGGCAGTAGCACAATAACAGACTGAACACCTTCACCTGAGTGTACCTCTAGACAAGAGAGAAAGTGGGGGGATTCAGGGGGAAAAAAATCCAAACTGCCCCTGGGAGTGAAGAACTGATTCCCCAAGAGGAATTAAATGAGAACCTGTGAACTGGGCTAAGCACCTACAAGGTGAGCACACAGGTAAACAATCAGTTAGAGGACAGAAGTGGGAGTGGGATGGATATTATGGCTAAACCTCACCCTCCAAGGCCATGGGATTCACAACGCTGCAATGGGATCCTGCGGGGCACCGGTAAGCAGGACAAAGACCTGGGGAACAGCATGCATAGGACTGTCCTGCTCTGGGCACGAACGGCTCTTTCCTATGACTAATGTCGCAACAACGATCTTTAGTACTTCCAGCTCATTACTTTAAGTGGAAGAAGTGGGAGCAAGGCAGCGCCTGGAGCTGGTTGTTCTTCTCCCCAATGGACTCTCCACACATGCCACAGTACAGCTCCATCTCCTCCACGCATTCATGGAACTTCACTACGTGGTCACGCAGTTCTCGCTGCTGCCCCTTCGTGCGATAGATCCTTTCACAAAGGCAGTGGAGCTTCAGCAGGCCAAGCTGCACGTGAAGGGCAAAAACGTAAGAAAAGTGAACAAGAAGGGAAAGACAGAGCAGTAACAGGAGTGGAAACCACTACAGCCCCATCAGCCGGCTAGAGAAACAGCGGCACAGAAACCTGCCCAACGGACAGCATCGGTGATAAGGACATTTAGTCTCTCAGCACTTCCTGCAACTAACCCTACTTCTTTGTATTACGAAAGGGGACACCAGGTTTGAGGGACTCTGCAGCTCTTTCATCAGGATGGTTTTCCCGAGCTAGCCATCACATACACTGTATTATTTCACTTCCCTTTACCTCCAGCCAGCACAGAGTTCAGCTGCTGCTCAGGGCAATAATGTTTTTCAAGAAAAGACCCCTAAAAGCTCTAGCTCTCTGCTTGTTTCATACCCCATTTTTACTGCTTCCCATTCCCCTTTGTTTTTCCCACTGCGACTCCTCCCTCCCTTTTCAGACTTGCACACTGATGGATCGTATGTGCAACTGCCCACAAGTAAACATTTCACAACAAAGCAAGACCCCAAGCATCAGCTGGTTAATACGGACATGTTAACAAGCAATAACAAGGCTGGATACTTCAACGCTTGGCTTCTTAAGTTGCCTGATAGAAGACTACAGAGAGTGCTGAAGAGAAGCTGTAGGATCCTACCTTGTTCCCTAGTCCCTCTGCCAGCTCCTGTGCCTTTTCAATGCTTTCCAGAGCCTGTGAACGGAGAGCATGCGTCATCAGTTCTCAGTCTGATATATCAAAACCAGACTTGTGTGAATGCCCTATGGGAATTATTAAAAGAAGGAGGTGAAGAGGTACAGAGTAGAATTTGGATAAACAAGCATCACTGCAACTCTGGAGATGCAAGATAGCTGTCTGGCAGATTTCCGTCCTCTCCCAAAAGTTCATCCAGAAGAAAAGCTTGGTTTCTGAAAGACCACAAGTAATCCAAGTGCTACATGTCTGTTCCAGCCACACAGCGCAAAGTAGGGGCATGGTGTTGGCAGAGGTTGGTGTTTCCAAGCAGAGAGAATACAGACTTATTTAAACTCAGTCACACATGCTCATTGGGGTTGTGGTAAAGCACAAGCAAAGCAAGCCTTTTCTCCATCCTACCCTACAGGCTCTATAATTGTTCGGCAACTCTAATTTCACTTGTATAAAAGGGGAGGAAAAGGATCAGCACCACCAACACACCACGCTCTTCTTCCATTTTTTCCCTGCTATTCGTATATCCACTTTGTCCTACTTACGCATGGTGTGATGTAGGAGTGAGTGTACTGCTATCTGTCTTTTTCAATCTAAAGGAAAGTTTTTAGCATAGCAGCTGTTACACCAAATGAGTCCCTACTTTACCTTAGATGCCACAGTGTTCCTCACTGTTCTGATCATCAGTCTCTGTTTTCCAGAACTATTGAGATCTGCTTCGGGTTTGTCCAAGGGGAAGAAGAGGTCTCCCTTGTGGTGCAGTAGTTTTCAGGAAGAACATTATAAAATTTCTACCCTATAATTTGGCGCTACTGCTATTCTGGGAGAAGAGGACCAGATGAGATGAAAGAATGCACTTCGAATGCAGAGATGGCGGCATTAGACCTGTGGTGGCAGCCACAGCCTGGGGTAAGGAACTTGTAGAATAGTGAAGCAGGAACTGAAGGCTAGCAGATAGAACATAACTGAGAGCTGTGCCTACTAAGAGTGACTGTGTACAGGAAACCCCTGAAATTAATGACTGGGACTAACAATCAAAGTGAGGCATGTGGGGTGGAGGAAGAGATGCTGAGAAATCCAGGGGACAGTTTGTCGTGGACAGGAATATGAGACTGCACAAAAGTTTGGGCAAGCAGGCTGGGACAGCAGCCTGGGAGTATCTGCAATACCATTGCCTACATGCAAATAAAAGGAAATAGACTAACTGGCTGAGGAGACCGGGAAGATGGAGGAAGCTAGGACAATAGGGAATCGGCAAGTAAAAAGTTAGCAAACTGATTTATTAGGTAACTGATATTGGGATGAGTAGCATGTGAAATGGAAACTGGGACTGGCAAGCTGAAGAACAGGCTTTGGGTGAGTATTCAGGGCTATGACATTTGAGGAGGTCACATCTGGGGCAACGGGCATAAGGTGCCTGACCCACCAGGGCAGACATTCCCTCCAATGCCTGGAACAGAATACAAGATTCATCTATTAATTCTCTTCTTTTGTGGGTTTTGGTGAGATTAGGACTCTGTGCAGTGCCCTCACCAGGCTCTCGAGAGCTCTTTGTGGTATCAGAGGGTGGTGATGGCTGGAGGTGGGATCAGTGGATATAGGGGTTTGATGGGTGCTCTGAATATTCTGCTATGTAGAGGCCCACCTGCTGTGTCCTGTCCCATTCTTCTGAACGTGAGATACGAGGCTGGGAAGGGATTACACTGAGCAAAGTTTCTAACTACACGGTTTCTTCTTCCATTGCAAACATAGGGTTTACTTACTGAGATTGCAAGGTGTATCTTACCCAACTGATTCCCTGCTGTAGGCAACATGGATGCTGACAGCACCTTGATCTTGTCTTTTCTGACACATACCTGATTTCCTAATAGCTGGGATGCTTCATTTGAGCTAAATTTTTTTGTCTCTCATGAGAGTGGTAGGGGTGAATCTTCATCATATCTACGCCCAAACCAGCATCCTGATGTGGCATTGTGCAGGCACTCCAGGTTGTTCAGCACTAATTCAAGGCTAACCGTTGAGCATCTCATTCTGCAGCCCAGTAGTGTTCCTGCAGTGCAATCTGCTGCATCTAGCACAATCCGGATTTTAACACAATGTACATTGCCTAAGCATTTTCAAAATAAGGAACGTCGCCCCCTTGTACTACACTGACCAGTTATCTATTCCCAAATGATTTCCTGCTCTCATTTCTCGGTTTCACATCGCCGTTTATGTACCTTCAGAGTTTCTCTAGGAATTGGATGCCACATTTGTCTGCAAAGCACATGGTGGAGCTGTAGAGCTGTCTAAGCGTCATCACTATCACAACAATGAGCTTAGTCATATAGCTAAAAAGTAGGCAGCGGAATCTATTTCAGAGCACAAGCATAAGCTGATTGCCTACAATGGCGGGAGTAGGCTTCCTTCCCTCAGTGCTGGTTTCTTAGTGTAGTGCTTAAAAGTAATCAGGACTGACTAATGAGACAATTCCGCAAGTTAGCAGTCTGACTCAGAATAAATGTTCATACTGTTAGTAACAAATTCCTGGCTGAGAGGGACCATTCGGAGAAACTGTAACTGTACAAGCAACAGACCCTGTTGGTAGAACCAAGGGGTACAAGGTTTCTATTGCACTTTGATGGGCATACGGTTCAGAAAAAGACTGTATGCTCTAATCTTGTCTAACAAACTTCTGTAGAAACAAGTTTGTAACTGACCTTGTCCAGCTCCTTCTGGATCATCCAGCACTTAGTCACTCCTAGCAGCACCTGGATCAGGCCCAGGCGGTTTCCAATCTCTGTCATGATGCTCATGGAGGAATCATACCGAGGAAAGGCTGTCTGCAGAAGCAGGGAGGAAAACAGATGTTTTGCTATGGCCGGCTTTTCACACCGTCTTGCTATCCCCTCTGTCCTTCCTGGCAGGAGAGTGCTGTACCTGCACGTCTTTGCGACTGCGATGGATATCTGCAAAGCACAGCAGACACAGCGCTTGCAGAGGCCGGTCACCATGCTGCAGGGCAATCTTCATGGACTCCTGAAAGAAATTGTCTTTGGTCAGTAAAAGAGCTTGTTCCTGTTTCAAAACAGCAGGGCTGGGACTGCGCACTCCAGCCACTGAACTGTCAGCTCCAAAGAAATGGCAGAATCTTTTGAAGTCACGTAAAGTCTTGTTCACATGTTCCCAACCCAGGGCTGTTCATAGACCCCAAATTTTGAGGCCCCCTGGGCTACTGAAACCACAGTTCTAAGACCAGGAGGCAGCAGGAACATCTAGAATAAAGCGTGAATGCCATGGTATCTCTTTTCCTCCCAGTCCTGTAGGCAAGATCCCCTTGCAGAAGCCTCTGCAGACAGCCCTGCGTCTGCCTGCACCCTATACCTCACAGCAGTCCATAGCATCTGCCAAGCGCCCCAGCTTCCGATAGGCCACTGCCATGTGATACTGGCTCATTGCACGGTACTTCAAGCTCCAGCCCTTTCCATAATCATTCACCAGCTCAGCTGCTTTACAAGGGAAGAACAAGGCTTTCTCGTAATCCTGTAAGGCAGAGAAACAGACAGAGAGCAGTTACAGCAAAAATAAAGCAAAGAAGAAAAAAAAAAGCAACCATTTCTTATTTACTAACACTGCAAAAGCTAGCAGATTTCTGTACACCTTTCAACTCCTGCTGCTCCTCTTCCATGTGCTGTATTTCACTAGATGTTTTCACTGGGTATCAAACTGTGGAAGGTGGAATTGCCATATACTGAATTCATATTACTCTCTGGGTTCAGGACACTGGGGCAATGACATAGCAAATGAATTTTATATAGTATGCCATCAACTTTACTCTGCAGGAACCATTTACCATCCTCTATAACCAAAAGGGCTGAAAACTTTCTCTGCTCTTAGATCATCTCTGCTTTCAACATCTACATGGAGCCCTCATGTTCTCCATATGGTGAGTCAGGATCTTCAAGAGGCGGGTTATCTGTCATTGCAGGAAACAGGAACAAAGAATCATGGCCTCACCAAATCCACAATAAGTAGTAAGATAACACATTTTCATTTGTAAGCATTTTTCTGCATTAAGTGTTTTAGAAAAAAATCTTATTTTACAATAAGTACATAAAACTATTATCTAAATATCTAACCTCATTCTCAAGTAAGTTACATGAGACTGCAGAAATGAAAAAGTCCTCTTACTTTTTAATTCTCCAAGATGCACAAAGGAAACCACAACTTTTAAAATTTCTTTTCCCCCCTTCTTATTTCATACCTTACAAGTATCCAGAACAATGTTCTTTTTATTTTTGGTATTATGAGGGAAGTTTACTGATAGTTTTCAACACTTCAGTTGGTAAGTCTTCCATTAGTGACAAAACCCAAGACTTTGTGAGGAAAACCTATTTGTTGCTGTTTGTAATAGAAGTTAGAACTGGCAAATCACCCCATCCTCAGTTCCTCCCTGTTTTTGCTCATATAAATAGTTATTTGCCTGCGATAGCGGCAGAAATAGAGAATCCATGAGTTCTGGCTGCCAGCCCTGTGTGCAGACAGTACCTCCTCTGATGTGATCTTCTTTGAAGCTACGTTTGATCTTTTCAATACACAGGAATATTCACAGCTGCTTCTGCTGTGCTATATAAACATTACACTAATCCTCCAAACCTTACTGTGATGATTTTACAAAGCAGAGATTTTAGCTTACAACGCTCTCTCAATACTCCACTTCCTATAGCAAAGAAATAAGCTGAAATTCACACCATTTCCAAGTCTTTCCTGAAGCCATGAGACAACCACCCTTCCGTCCCTTAGGTTACTGCACCTTTATCTGGGCGTAGAAGTTCCCGAGGCTGCAGCAGACTCGACACTCCAGCATCTTGTCATCGTTGTTGTGTGCATAGCGTAAAGCTTTCTCAAAGCACTCCAAAGCCTTCTGGAAAATGCTGAGGCCCAAGAAGGCATTGCCCATGCTGAGGCTCACCTGGCCATTCAGCTGCAGGCTCACAGTGGTACCCTGCATGTTCAGGCACGTCTTACAGTAAGAGATTGTTTTCTGGAATTCACAGAGTTTCTCATTGCTGCGAGCCAGGTTTAGGTAGCTCTCTGTAAGGAAATCCGGGTCTTCCAGCTCCCGTGCTGTGTCAATCTGTATCACTGCAAACTTTAAGTAGAAAAGACAGTGTTTATAAAAGTGTGTCATTTATTTAAATACAGCTCACACACCCACAGAGTAGCACCCTGTACTGGACAAGTGGCTCATCTCTGAGCAGTCCAGCAGCCCAGACTGAGAACCGTCCTGTACATTGAGCAGTTTATCTGGTGGTTTAAAAGGCCTGTGAGCAGTCTGAAGAAACCTCTCCACACAGTCTCTGGGGCAAGGAAAATGAACTAGGCTGGCAGTTAGTGGGGATAAAAAAAAAAAGCTGTTAAATGGCCCTAAAGAGAAGTAGGTGAAACAGGAAACATCCAACACAATGCAGCTCAGTTTTCTTTCACTGAATTTAATTTATTCCACTTTCTCTGGAATTCTTAAGATATTAAAGTACTCTATTAATAAAAGAAAGTAAGCAAGCTCCTTCTTTCATCAGTGTTTTACTAACAAATTGCAGTCCTGACAGTTTTTATTCTATAACCTTCAGGATTCATTGCATACAGTTCTCATAAATGATCTGAAGTCGTTTTCTTTTAGACTGCAAACTCTTCTAAGCAGCAACTCTTTTGTGTTTTGTGATGAACCAAGCACACTGCTGGCTTGAATTAACACCAGTAGCAAAGGTAAATATCTAGCAATTTTCTCAGTATGTGTTTTCATTAGAGATTATCAGTTAGGTTTATGGATAACAATTCCTAAGGGCACCAATTACTTCCTTTTTGTATAGTGGCAACACATAATAATTTAAGCTACCAGAACATTTTACATTCTTCACAAAATTAAAGAAAAAAACAACAAAAAAACCCACAAAACCCAACCATAAATTGCGTATGTTTGGGTATATATGTTCTCAGATTCCTTAGCCCTTTAGGAAAGCTGCTATGTGGACCCAGTAACGTGCATTAGCTCATGCTTCCCCACATTCCCTTACCTTTGTACAAGTTCTTCATTATTTCCTGATTGCCACAGCCTCTTTCCTTGGTGTGAAGTAATTTTCCTCTCCAAAAGAGATTGAGCATCATAACCCTTCTTAAATCACAGTTAATTTCATGCCTTTAATTCTGACACTTCCTCTCCTGTTATTTCCTCTCTCAACAGTTTATTGCTAAAGTTCTCCTTCCTCTATCTTTGATCACTCGTGGTGTAAAATCTTCAGTTTGACTGAAGCCATTTTTCCTTCCTAATACTGGGAAGAACTAGAATTCACATACTCTGATCCCACTTTCTGCTCCCTTCTCAGGTAACAAATTACCATTCAGGTATACTGAGCTCACTCCTTTGCCTGTTTCTTGTTTTCTGTGAAGCCTTCAAGTATTTCTTTCAGGTAGCCACACCTTACCTTTTTTGCTTCTCTCTTCCCTAATCAGTCTGTTGTTTGTGCCACCACCCAATTCCACATCACTTATCAGAATTGTTTTTCTTCAAATGTTTTCCAAGTGCATTAATACCGCTCTTTTCTTGTTCATCCTAAGTATTTGGTTTTAAGATAGGGCTTTGACACATGCATGGGTTTACTAGCAAGATATCCCCCCACCCCCTTCTAAACAGAGCTACCAAAAGCTTTTCAATGAGATGTGGGCACCCCCTTCCCATTTTGTGCTAAGTGCTGAATGTTTACTAGTCTAGTAAGAGGCAACCAAAAACATCAGGACAAGAATATCAAGGCCCTTCAGCAAGACCCTATTTCAGGCTGGGATAGTTTCTTAGGACTGTTACAACATCCTCTTGCCTTGTCTTCCAGATTCCTGAGTCACCCTCCCAAACACTGCCTGCTGCTCTCTGTATGCATCCCGTTACTTCTCAGATCTACACATCAGCTTCTTTTTGTTCATTTAATCAAACATGGTTATCCTCATGCTCTTACAATGTAACTTCAGCTTCTTTTTGCTACTCTTTCATCCTGCCCAGTATCCTTCCTTCTATGCTGTCCTGACAACTGGGAGCCCCTCTCTGACCGTAACTGTCAGACCCCTCCTGGAACGTCTCTCAATCCCCCTGCCAAAAAAGCATCCTCTTTCCCCTCTTAATCAGCCCCCTTGCAAACAAATAATTGTATAAGAACCAATGTAAGATCTATATTAGATATCAAACAGCAGTTGAACAAGGTAACAGATGTCTCCACAAGACTGCTGCTTATTCTACAGAATCCACTTAGAAATCTCTTTTCACACTGACATACACACTGTAAACAGCTTTAAGTGGAGCAAAGGCCCTGTTTTCATACCTTTTCCTGAGGCCTGATAACATGGTGTGCCTGTATGTGGGGAATAAATCAAGAAAGGTCCCCATGATTAACTGGAGAACCTCAATAACCTGGGAATCCTGAGGGACCAGACCCAGTGAAAAGTAGCATTATGTGTATTTTGTGGGCTGGAGCTATTGGTCAACGCAGTGATTATGGCAGCCCACAATATGCACTCAATAGCTGGTATGTTCTACTATATACAAAACAAACCCCCCGATTTCACATTCTAATCTCCAGCCACTCTCCGTAGTGGGTGCGACACAATGGCATGCATGCATCTCCAGTTCGCCTTACCTTCAGCATATCTTTGTATCTGCCCATCTCTGCGTGAGCAGTGATGAGGCAACCCAAAACCCGAAACCTGCCAGCAGGATCCGCAGACTTCTCCAAAACCCTCATCCAGACTCGCAGGGCCTTTTCGGTCTGATTAGACTGGTAAAGATGGAGTCCTTTCTCTATTTGTTGCTTTGTCTGGTCCTGACCCATCTCCCATGCATTAAAAAGCCTCATACACTAACCTCTAAGGACAGCAAAAAGGAATTGCACAGAAGAGAACACAACATAAAATGCCCTAATAGAGAAGGGCGGGTTGTGCGCTCAGAAGGCTTGGAGCCATAAAAGCCCAGCCATGTCAGGGGGCTGGAGCTGTGGTGGGCAGTGGCAAGAAGTGGTTGCTCAGCACTGAAGGTAGAATCCCAAATCCCCTAGGCAAACATCTTGCTCGCTAGGACTCCATCAGTGCATTCGCCCGTCCAACCCCATAAACAAAGAGGAAAAGCACAACGGGGAGAGAAAGAGAAAAATCTCAGGCGACAGGAGTGAAACTCAATCTGAGCAGCCCGTGCTGGTCTCCTCCGCATTGGCTACAGCTGCGCCTGCCAGTCCTCGGCTCACGTGGCTCCCAGGAATGCTCGTCAGGCTCCCCGGCTCCCAAGGTCACGGCGAGCCAACTGCCCACCCCTGCCCGCCGGTATGCAGCTTATTAATACCTCGGGGAGAGACAATCAGCTGCAGTCACAGGGATGGCTCGGTCGTCTCTTTCCCCTCTCTCTAGCCATCACCTTTTACAAGCGGTGGTGGTGGTGGGCTAGCCTGGGAGGTAGCAGCCTCAGCTAGGGGTAGTAGCTTTAGGAACAATACATGCCTTAAAAAGTAAGGTATGAACTAGAAGGCTCCAGCACGTACACACGTGCAGTGTTATGCTTGCGACAATATGCCCGATACTTGCCAGGCACAAATTCAGCCTCTCTTTTGAGGGCCTCAGCTGACAATATGGACTGTTTCTGTGGACAATGGTCAGCTCTGTCACAGATTTGCTGCAAATACGGCACTGACTTCTTGACTTCAGGGTCCATAAGAAGCTAACCATCCTGAAAAACTTTGTTCATGACCGACTGTTGCTCATGGCCATCAGATACCCATGACAGTCCTCCAAGAGTTTGCAACAGAAGTTGTCAAAGGCACTACTGAAGTCCTACATCCAGAACCTGCTCATCTTTTACGATGAATGTCAATAATGACCCAAAGCAACAGATTTCTGCTCCTTCAGATAAGAGAATTGTCAGCCCAAATAGAATATAGCTTTAACGCCCCTACACACCTCTAGGAGTCAAGTTTCATACCCCCGTTGATGTGCTGCATTTTTAATGTGGCCAGTCTCGGTTATCTCTAGATTTACTCTGTCCTTCATAAGAGGAGATACCAAACTTGCGGGGGTAGGAGGGGGCGGGGAATGCCTCAGGGAAGTCTAACGTTTTTCAGATACACAAGTCCCCGACACCTGTTTTGGGATCATTTTACAGGCCAAAGAAATTGCAATTCAGAGTTTTAACAGACCCACGTGCAGAAGCAGGTGTGTCTCCAGCTGCCTCCCTGCTTCTGTGTGAATTTGGTGGCAGTTCTTCCCCAAGCAAAGGTAAATACCAACAGAATCATCTCACGGGCCACCAGTTGGACCATCCAGGCCTGTGTCATGGCTGCCTAAGGAAACACAAACCCAAGGGAGCCTTCCTGAGGTAACATCCCTACGGAAGCAGGACACAAAAGAATAAGGAACGACAATCTACCCAGAGGCTTTACATCATAGCAGTCATGATCTTAAGAGATTCCAGCCATACCTTTATGCAGAATTTCCTCAGAAAAATATGTTAAAAAGGAAAAGCATTTTAAATGGTAGAAAAGTCTTGCTACAATCAGACTGGTTCTCTTTTGGGAGCTTATATACTCTATTTAAAATATTTAATTTAGCAGTTTTTTTTAAAGCAGGTGCTAGATGATGTTTCAGCATAGACTCTGAGTAGTATCAAATTCTGGAATTAGAAACTGGAAAAATCTACAGAAGGCTGAAGAAAAATTAACGCTGAGGCACAGCTGGTTAATGTGCAAAAATCACTTCAGCAACACTGTTAAAATTATTATCTAGGTACTTTATAGGTTTTAATTCTGATTCAGAATTAAGAAAGTTTATCTTCCCTACATTAATTCTTATATGTCTCTCTGGAGATGGGTGGTGGGATGGACATAAAATGCAGAAGACCAATCCCCATGGAAAGCACTGATAATGGTGAGGCCATCGGATTTCTGACTTGGAGAAGAGGCCAGGGACAGCAACCATTGGAGTCTGCTACATAAAAGAATCAAGCCAGGACTCAAAAAAGGGGAAAACAAAAATCATATCATTCTTTGCTGGAGCAGACTACTTTGCAAAAATCAGCCTTCCACAAGTAACCTGCCTGTAACTCAGGCTTACCCTGATGCTTTTGGACCGCTTCACCAAAGCACTGCTCCCCTCAATATCCACTCTCATATCCCACAAAGAATAGGCAAAGTGAGAAGAGGATGCCTTGCATTCTGACAAAGCCCATCTAACAGGAGGGAAATGATCTATCCTGCATTTTGTTGATCACACTGTATGTACTTCCGTGCTCTTGAGTTCTCCTATGAAATTGTGCTTAGTCTCTTAAGAATCAACTCAACTCACCTACTGAGATAAAAACTTACCCTAGTAAAATGAGGGTTAGATCCATGAGGCTCAAATTGGCCATTTTCAAAACATGGAAATATACTCTGATACGGAATATACCATTCTGAGCCCAATGCAGCTGCCTAAATAAGGAGGGATAAAGGGGTAGAATCACCAAGACATTGACTACCTGCGCTGCTTTGAGAAAGTAATGGCAGAATGATCACCACTCTGTGGCTCAAGATAGCTCTAGTTTGTACAAGATTCAGGTATGGCTTCTATGATAAGTGATCCACAGTTTCTTCTCGGTAACTGCAAATAAGTAAGCCTGGAAGGTGCATAGAAACACCAAATTAGGGAGTCTCACCTGTCATGCAGTGGAGCTATACACGCAGTGTAGCTAATCATGCAGTCACTTCTTCCGAGTGACCACATTGAGCTGCTTGTCTTCCTCCCCGCTGCTCTTCATAATGTATCCCCGGTGACTCCTGGCCATTTGAAGACAGCAGAACACGGCTGGTAAAGTCAGGAAGATTGGAGACTGGAGTCAAAACAAGTAGTGAAAGGTGGAGGCAGATGTGAGAGGAAAAAAATTTCTCCTAAAACATTCAACATCAGGACTTGCATCTACAGCTTTGTGTATTTCCTGTTGATGTTGATAAATATAACAACTTATGTGAAATGCTGATTATTTTCAGAGATTAATACACTGGCTCTTATTTGTAGTTTAATTGTCTACTGATTGGTGGTGGCCTTCTAAATTAAAGAAAAAAGCTTCGAAAAAATAAAAAAGCCACCTACCCAGAGGGATCTAGTACCAGTTCCATAACATGCAACTGACAGAGCTCTGACTGCTTAAGATGAGACTAGCCAACTTTCTGCACAAGTAGGAATCTTCCACCCCGCCTAAACAAACCCTTTTTCTGATTCATTTGTTTCTCTCCATCCTTCACCTCAAACCTACTGAACTGAAATCTCTCCAGCCTCCCTTCTCAACAGCTGCAAATTAACTGCAGGGATCCCAGCATACTCTGCAACAGTTGGTGGCTCAGCGCCTCGCTTCACAATTGGTGCGCTGCGGGGAAAGGAATGCAGCACTCAATCCTGATGCTTGCAAGCGCTCTCAGATTTACAATCATGTAGGAAGTAATGGGGTGAAACAAGAGTATGCCAGATAACAGAGGAAAAGGACACGGAGGAGAAACATAGCTGCCCTGAAAATGCTTGCAGTCTCTGAGATGCAAGACAGCAGAAGGAAGGAGTAACATCACTGAATTTTAGGAGCTTTCAGAAATGTGGCAAAGTCACAGCCATTGTGGTACTTTCCTTCCAAGAGAGGCAATATTAATGTCAAACTCATGGCAAGTTTCTGAATGAAGTATACTTTGCCTACGCCAAATATTTACTTTTTTACAACTCATTTTATTTCACATGATTAACATATCTTTGTTTTAAAAGCAAAGCAGGTAGCTTTCACTTATCACAAAACCTGAGCTAGTAAGTAATCCCAACCCATTTGGGGTTTCCCTGTGTAGTATTTCCAGGACCAGGATCACTGGGGACTGCAGATACCTTCATGTTGCAGAACCAGGAGACAGGTTCAGCAAGCTTGGCCATTGTTCCTGGAAGGGGTAAGGAGGCAGTGGCGGGTATGGAGCTCATAGGAGCAGTACGAACAAGCTGGTGCCTATCGAATCCCACACACCACCACGCACATGTGCTGTTCCTATATAGCTGAAGTCTGGTGTTATGCCGAAGTTATTTAGCCCCTGAAACACCATGAAGCACAGTGCACAGAGAGGCAAGGGGCTATGCAGCACCAGTTCTGTGAGGCTGGATATGCCTACACCTCACTCCCCAGTCTATCACATATTTGCATTATCCAAGCTTTTCTGAATCTAATGTCTAAAGTGGACTTGACTACCAAATGAAACAAAATGGAGGCTAAACCACCAAAAAGCCTTCTCCATTTCTACTCAAAGTAGTTACATAGAGGTAAAAATCCAGGGCTATACTGTACATCCAGAACAAGCGGTATTGAGCCATGAAAATTTTTGTGGCTCATGCTAAGAAACTGGAATTTAGTTCTCTAATCTCTCTCCTCATCTTCCCACACTTGGACCCCAAAAGAACCTCAAGTTTAAGACACAAATACAACACACAAGGACTCTTCTCAAACAGTTTAATAGCAAATAAACAAAGGAAGGTACCACACTTGGCATATACAAAATGACTTGTTGTCGGTGTGTCTGTGCAATTAAAACAGCTTTAAGTTGCCCTTTGGGACAAAAAGAAAAAAAAAAAAAAAACAAAAACAAAAACACACACACAAAAGGAAGAAAATTCCTTTAACACATACTCGCTCGTTCCAAACTTGTAACAAATCTTTTCATTTTTAAATCCACTACACAAACTCTGCGATCAGATAAGCAACATGTGCTCCTCTGCTTTTTAAACCATTAAAGTAAAATCCGTAATTCTCTACAAAGTACAACACAATTTCACACAAAAAGACATTTTGTTTTGCAAATCAAAACAAGAAAAAAAAAAAAGGAACAGCTCAAACAAGGTAAAGAAAAGCATTTCTACGACTGAACCACGACTTTGAGTTGATTAAATCCCGTTACTGCAGAACAGACTCTACATTTGGTCATAGTGGCAATTTGTTTTCTCGTCACATTGTGAATCACTTTACATTGTTTTCTAGTAGAAAAGGCAAAAAACTGTACAAAACCCCTAGTGTTAAATACAATGTTTGTACCAATAAAAAAGCCCACAGGTTTGTCTCCAAAATGTAAATTTTCTTTTTAAATTATTCACAAAAAGCAGCCAAAAATCAGAAAGGCAGCTGCTGCTCCACTGTCTCAAATCCATTAAAACCACCACAGAACAATTAAAACAACCAAAGAAAAGGAAAGAAGAAAGGAAAGAAACATCCAACGTTTGGCATTTTGGTTTTCTTCAGATATTTTTCCACAGGTTTCCCCAAAGTTCCTTATGGAACCAAATGCGCGTGTACAGAAATGTATTAGCAGTTACTCAATACACTGCAGGGTATCAGTGCCCCCCACTGACACACAGCCCTGTGCATTCAGACTGTGGGACTAACAGCAGCCAGCCCACAAAACCCTACCTCCCAAATAAACCAGCCTCTCTCCTTTTTTTCATCCAGCCTCACGCTTCATTCCCAGGTATATGTACCATATCCGAACATGTTCTGTCTTATATGCAGGTTAAGGACTGTCTAACACAAGTCTAGCCAATATCTATTGAGAACATAGTATCCTCAGCCAACTCGGGAGTAGGATAGAAAAAAAAAAATATCCTTTTGCATCTTTGCCTTATCCCAAACACTGGGCAAAAGTAAGATTTCTATCCAATCAAACACGATTCTTTTTCTCAGCAAAATCCCTTCTCCTGGGATTTCATTTCCCATTATTTTCTACTGTTAAGATACCTACGCTAGCTTGCTTCTCCTTCTGACTGAAACTTCATCACAGCACACACTCTTCAGGTGCCTTCATCTAGCAGCTACATCCCAGTTTCTACCAGTGCAGATGGTATGTAGGGTAGGGGGAGGCCTGCTACCCAGAAAGCAGTAACCTGTCCTAGTTCAACCTGCAAGCCAGAAAAACTGCTTAGCTCATTACCCAATTAAAAACTAAACAAAAACTAAAAAATCTCCGTAGAGATTCCCCAGCTAAGGCCCTTGAGAAGAGAGCTGGGGATGGTACCCTGTTCAGGTAACAGCTTCAGAGGCTGTTGTATTGTGCTTGTCACTTGGGAAAAGAGCCAGCGGTTGTAGGACCAGGTCTACAAATGCTTTATCTGGGATATTTCAAACACTTTTATTCCAAGAGCTAACCTAGATCCTTCCAGGATCCTGCCACCAAGGTCTGGCTGATGGTATTAAACTGGGGCTGGACTTCACGCAAATGTGCCCTGAATTATACAAAATGCTCATAAAGAGTGTTTCAAAGGAGCCCTGACTTCAGATAACTTTGGAAACAGAAATAGTGTGAAGTACCCCCCACCTTCCTGCTCCTCAGCTATTCCCCTCCACCAGTCCAGGAACAGTGCAACCAAGCCCCCTGGGAGCCTCTGACAGCACTGGAGATGGAATGAGGTCCAGGTGCTCTGTCAGGCAGACAGTCTAAGTGCACAGGTAGATGCCCTCAGGTGGCTTCTGATCAGATATTTGTCATACCAAAACCATCAATTTAAAGGATACCTTTGAAACCCATTAAATTACTCAGTTTTTGCACAAACTATAGAAAACAGAGAGGTGAAGGTGATATATATACGAGGGTGTGAAGAAAACAGCAGGAAACATGCAAAACATTTCTGGGCACTATCTTAGTTTGAAAGATTAAAACAAAAACATCACATTTTGCTGAGGAGATTGTAGTTACAAAAAAACCAAGCATGCTGGAGCTTAACAAAATACAACATCAACTTTGATCAAATTTTCACTGCAGACTGATAATCACACAGGGAAGCAGGGGAAAAAATAAAAATAATAATAATAATAAAAATAATAATAAAAATCAATAAATGCCAGGGCAAAAACGTAGCTACAATCAGAAGAAAATGTAGTTCAAGTGTTTTCTGCTGATACCACTCAAGTCACAAGTCTGAACTCATAAAAACACATGCTGTCTCCTCAAGCACAGAAACCAGATCAGCAAAATGTGACTAGGAAGTCTCCTGAAAGATTAAGTCACACCATATAATTGACTTTTTCTTCGAAACTGTGTTTTTAAAACTAAGCACACAGAAAAAACTAAGCCTAGAAAGTGATTGGCTGTATGTTCACAGAAATACAAATACTCCACAAGGTATGCTAGCAAGGCTGCTCTGAAGACAATTACAAAGAATCAGATTCACAAAATCAAGTGGTTATCTTACGAAGGTCTAGAAAAATAGAAATTCTTTTATATTCAAATGCAAGTTTAAATATTCCCCTTCAGCAGTCTTTCTAGCAAAACCAATTTGGCAGCACAAAAAAAAAAAAGAAAGAAACAAACGTAATAAAAAATACACATCAGCATCAAAGGTCAACACAAGGTCAAAGGTGAGAGTTCAAGCATCAGAGAAGCTGAAGAGACAAGGATTTGGACGATGTACTTGAACGCCACATCGACATGCTTTAGGCACAACGATGAACAAACGGCAGGAATCTAGAAAAAAAACAAACCAGAAAGAGGGAGACCCACTGAGTTACACAGAGCAGTACATCCAAACACGGAGAGAGAGAACAAGAATGGGCACTGTACAATGAGATCTCCTGGGGAAGGGAGTTGACAGGGAAGGGCAGCACATGCCAACGATGGACAAGTAAAAGTCAAAGTACATGAAGGACACCAAGTAAACATCAAACTGCCAGAAACCAAATGGAAGCAGAGGCCTGGATTTCCCTCTCAACACCCAGTCTGTGGAGCACTCCACAGCCTAGTGACACATTGATTAGCCTGCACTCACCTTACCCCATGCCCAGTGTCTCCACTAGCTCCGTTTAAGAGAAGAACAGAGCAAGCTCCCTCCCCAGGAGACCAACTCCAAAAAATACAGCTCCAGGGCTAAAATCTGCCCACAGAGAATGAGACCATGAGAGACAAGACAGAGGACACAAGGGATTCACAGGTGGTTTGACGGCTGAGACTTTTCTTGCATCCTAACATGGGAAGGTCTTAGGCAGTGGTAGCCCAGGAAATCTGTGTTCTTTCCTTCAGCTACAGTCCCTTCTCATTCCCTAGGAGCCCAGGAAACTGGGGGTGGGTGATTTGGAACGGGGCCGGGGGTTTGGGGGAAAGATTATACAGGACAAAAACTCCACACGTTAGAGAATAATTCCTTAAGACTTCACTGCAAGTTAAGACTTGTCCTAGCTGAGCACTTTTCATACCTTTAGACCTGCACAGGGATTTTCTGTTCCCAACCTTTTATATAAACAGCCCCTGGCTCCCTGACTTCACGAGGAGGGGACTCTGGGCTCTGAGAAGCTCTACAGTCACTGTTGCCAGTTTGATGAGTAGAAAAAATGTGTTTCCTAAAGCGTTCTTGAAGAGTTTATAAATAAAATAATTGTTATATTAAATGATATAAATACCTTTGTTTCCTCCCCTCAGCTTGTGAGCTGCAAGAGACAAGGAACATTTTGGGAAGAATGTGGGAGGTTAAGGGACAGAAGCAGCATGTTTTTTCTCTTTTCTTCCTCTCCCCTCACCCCACCCCTGCAATTCCCCTTTATCCCCTGTTCGTGGCCTTATTCTTGGGCACATCTTGAAGCTGCTGGTTAGAGACTAGAGCAAGGTGAGACTTGCATGTTATCTTATAGCATTTATAGCATGTTTGAGAATAGCACATGTTGCATTCCCGTTCTAAAGCGACAAGCAGCATGTTGTCCACTAAACCTGCAACACTCCACTTACTAGAACTGCTGAGATTAATTTGTACTTCATACTTTTCAATTTGGGGAAAGGACTTCATATGGAGTTTAAACCAACTCCAGCAGAGTACAACGCAACTCTTGCAGTTATTTCTACAGTTCCAGAAATATTCTAGATAGTTTGCAGATAGCTGTAAGGTTTCAGTCCTAAACCAGAAATGCAAATTCATCACAAATTGAGGCATGAGAAACAAGAGGCATGAAATCAAGTGACATCTAAGCATGCAGCACAGAAATTCTTTGTGTGACTTGTTTGGGGTGACTTGTTTTTTAGATAGAGATTTTTAAAAAATATTTCCCTCAGCAATTTTGAGGGAAAAAGACTAAGTTTCATTAAAGCCCTGGGGAAGGACTGGCCTGCAAGAGCAGAGCCATGAAGTGCTCGATAAGAACTTAATGACTTGGGGAAAGTTATTCCAGTTTATCCTTGTTTTATTCTCACAGCTGTGATAATTCTGCCTTCGGTGTTTTATATTTTGTGGTAGGTATGCTCAGGGATATATAACATCCTTATGTTTAAATGTTTGCAACAAGAAGCTCTCAAAGCATTTCACATGTTCGTAGTTGCACCCTTCATTTGCAGTATGCTGTATCCAAGTTGCTTTTAAGATATTTCCAAATGAAATAGGAACAATTTCATTCTGCTTGGCTGTTCTTCCCTGACAACTACTAACAAGAAGAAACACTTCAGTTAATGCTATCATGCAAGCAAAATCTATCATGCTATTGGACCTTCAGTATACAGATGAAAAGCTTTTTCCTTATAGATGTATTTGCCAGTGAGAAATTTTCTGAGGTGCCTATTTGCAGATAGTAGTGCCCACAGCTAGTAAACTGCCACACCATCAAAATATAAAGCGATGTTCACCATCATTGTTCTCAGATACTTTTGAAAAATTCCAATCCTCATTCTGCTTTGGATTAAAATTTAATCACTATATACCAAAGGCATTTTCTAATAACGCAAGCTTTGTATTACTGGAAGAAAAACTAAACAACAAAGAGATATCCTATTTTGGACTGTTCATTATCTAGGGGACTGAAGAATCTAAGATTTTATTTGCTACAGTACTTGATACTAAATAGCATCAGACTAAGACTTCAGTTGCTCATAATACTTTCATCTTATTATGGAGTATCTAGTAAAATCAAATGTTTTCTGAGAAAAAAAAAAATCTATGAAGTAGACCATTTCCATCTTGTTTCTAAAAATACGTAAGTACTTCCTGGTGGCACATATAATGTGGAATTCCATTTCATCAGAAGTCCTACTAGCTTTTGTAGAAAATTCAGATTCTTTGGTTTATGAGCATACAGAATACTTTGTCCATGTGGCTACTTAAGCCCATCCTTCTGCAGTTTATTTGAACTCACCCAACTCTTACCCCACTATTCACAAAATAAAGCATTTGACACTGATTTGATTTGCACTTGAATGAGAGCATGACAGGAGTTTAAAAGAAAATAAAATTTAAAAGCCCCAAGTCCCCAAAATCCCAGACTTTCCTGCCAATGAGCAAGGAAGAAAACTGGCTTAAGACGGGAAGGCAAGAAGAGCCTGTATCTCCAGAGTCAGCGGCAGCCACCAGACAGACACAGAAATGTTGACTTTATCTGATCAGTTCTGTTATTAGAAAAAAATCTGTCCAAGTCACAAACTTGATACATTTATTAACTTTGGCAACATATACATTGATACACCAACAAAGGGAAATCTGAAACGAATACACAAAAAGGGCAACATCTTCAGCTGGTGAAAACTGATGCAGCTCTACTGAAGAGAGCAGAACTGCATTGATTCAAACCATCTGAGGATCACATCTTTTAAAATTTAACCTGCATAGTTTTGGTTGTGTTTTTTTTTTTTTCTTTTTGGCAATACTTATAGTTATGCCAGTAAGGCACAGGAGCTAGCCCAAGTTAGGTGTCTTGAGGTGATCCTGTCTGGGAGGAGTCACTGATCAAACTAAGCCACAGCGTAAACTGGTGAATCTCCTGAAGTCAAGAGGAGTTGCACCTATTTGCAACAACGCCAAGCTTGATCCATAAGTTACAGTATTGAAGACACACTATAGGTTGCAGAAGCAATAATATCTAATTTTGGGCAACTGAATGACTAGTAAAGAGGCCGGAGCATCTGGTTAAATGAAAAACGGGACAAAGGTCTCAGATAGTACAGTGGGGTAGGGTGCAAAGACGGTAAGAGTGACTGTAGAGACCCCAGAGCACAGTGCTCTCCTCCACTGGTTCACAGCATTTGTCTTCCCCATTTAGCAGTTGCTGGGCTGCAAACAGGCCACTGAAAATCAGTAGTTTCAATCATGCACATCATTATGTGTGTAAAACAATCACATTCAGGATTCTACAAAACCCTGGCCTTTTTTTCCAGTGAAATAATTTAGGTAATAAATATTCTCCACCCTGGAGCGGTATAAAACTTCTATAAAAATAGAAACAACATTCTTGGTTACAGCAGGTTGCACTTGGAGCAGTTGCTCCCAACTATGTTTTTTTTTTTCTTTTTTTTTTTTTTCTTTTTTTTGAAAAGTATATTATTTATTTAAAAAAAAAATCCCATTATCACCCTGGAGGCCTTCACACTCCAACACTCTTTTCTCAGAAAACCAGGACACATCTTTCCCATCGTGCAGAATTCAAGTGTACATGGTTCACTTAAGTGTTTGTTTACGTTTCTAGAGAGATTCAAATAATTAACACAGAAGGGTACCACATGCCAGCATAACTGGGAAATTTGGCAATCTGGCCTTTGCACCTTTGCCACCACAAAATGATTTGAATAATACTGATAGATTTACCTGTCTGCCATCAGTATAGACAGACCAGCATCAATTGTTTGATTTTCAATTTAAGAATGGAAAGGGCTCTTCTTGGATGCTACGGGTCAGGCCTTCTACTTCTGAGGTTTGAGATCCCAGGGGACCCAGTCCCTGGGAATGCCCGACATTCCCAACAGACCACTGCGTGCGGATTCTAAAAGTGATCTCAGGTTTGATGGGTTTAGTGCTCCTCCTGCTGGAGCAGGACAGGACGTCCCAACCCTACGTCTGACCCACATGCTCATCGTTTAGCAGCTGGCTCCCAGATTGCGGTGTTAGCTGGTGCCCTGGGAAACAGCATCTCGAACCAGGAATACAAAGAAAACAAGGAAAAGGAGAAAATATGAGGTAAATGGAACTTCTGTTAAAGACACACAGAAATTGTAAACTTCCTCGTGACAGAGGTGGATTTTGGTGGTTATAAAATGGGACTCGACTCCGATTTCTTAAAACAACTCAGGCCAGAGTGTCAAAAGTCCTTTGAGCCCCCTAAAACCAGTGTGTAACAAAGGCCCTTAGCAACGCATTAGCAATTTCACAAGTGTGCAGAAAAAGCGTGTGTTCATTGAAGGGGTGTATTCAATTTTCCTTCAGTATAGAAGACAACAGCTAGTACCAAAAGGCAGAGTAAGACTGAATGGCTCAATGCTCTGCTGTGGTTCCACAGCTCCTGTGTTAGCCTGTTTTGCACTGGTACACACCACCTTAAAGGAAAACTGCAGTACAAAGAAATACCTAAGTACTAGACCAAATCACTGCACAAATTGTTTTGGTGGGGTTTTTTTTGGCGGGAGGGTGGGGTGGTGTTTTGTTTTGTTTTGTTTTCTTTAAAAAAAAAAAAAACCCAGGAAGTTATCTTTGCAACAGAGTTGAGACTAAGAAATCAAATCCCAGGAGAACAGGTATGAAACAGGAGCCTCAAGAGCTGTGTTAGTGTAGCTCTGGCCTTTGTATCTCAATTTAACAGTCATTTTAATAGAGAAATGAACAGCACTTACATTATGCTTATCAGAATGAATTCAAATAATACTCTGCAAAAAGGACATCATCCCACAGAAGCGGGGAATGTGATGAACTGTTAAGAAAAATTGTCAAAAAAATTCTGCAGATTACCAGGGATCAAAGATTTCTGGTTTCCAGCCCCAGATGTATTCATCCAGACTAAGCTATCTCTCTCTATACCTTTCTACAACACCTAGATAAAGTACATATGGTAAGTTTTCTTAAATAATGGAGAAATTCACTGCACCTCATTAAAATTCAACTGTAAACGGACAGTGAAATTTTTTGGGGAGGGACATTATGTAGTAATTTTATAAAGTGCTGTGTACATTCACAGTGCTACATGAACACTACTGTGTATACAGAAAAAAAAAATAATCACTGCAGTTTTCCTTCGGCTTGTTAATGTATTCACCCTTCTAGCCTGTCTCCTGCTTTAGAGATGATTTACTAAATCCCCACCATGGCATACAGTTAAGGAAATTTCAAAGAGTGGAAGGGGCATGACAAAAGCTACATGGAGTCGGTTCTTTGCTCACCCAAACTTGGATGGACTCAGTTCTCCTTCCTGATCTTTGTTTTGATCAGCTGTTCTGTGTTATTTCTGCTTCCCCTTCTCCTCTCCACCCCAAGGCAGTGTGGTGTCAGTTTCTGCTGCTCCCTTTAACCTTTCCTCCCCACCCCCAAGGAGCTGGCATTGGTCCTTCAACACACACTGGTTACAAACACAGCAAACTTCAAATAAGGGAGGAAAAAAAAAAAAAAAGAAAACAAAACAAAACCTCAGCGATATGGCACCTAAACTCCAAAGTAAAACACTGGAAACAAAAGCACAAACTTGTCCTCCATCCGAAGCGGGATTCTCAGCAGAGGCTGCAGCCGAGTCTTCAGGGGAAGATGTGCCAGATAGAAGGCATGGATCAGCTTCCAGGACTGTAAAAACACAGCCTTAGGGCTTCGAATCACTAAGAGCGCTCCTCTCCAACTTACCAGAAGATCCTTCTCACTCCAGTCCCGGAGGGGAGGGGCGCTCAGTATGGCTTGCTGTCATTCTTAGAGCGCTTGAGCTGTACTTTCAGACGCTTCATGCCAATCTGAAAGCCGTTCATTGACTGAATGGCAGCCTGTGCAGAGACAGGATTGTCGTAACTTACAAAACCTGAAGAAAGGAAAATACATAATTATACCGTGCCAAAGCTGTCCAGAACAGCTACTCACAACTGGAAATACAGGTACTCCACAAGGTAAGAGAGGCTTGCATGAAATGCCATTTTCAGAAGCCCACAACTGTTTTAGACTCTTCATAAAAACTTCATACTAAGGGCTCTCAGACAAAGCATTGCTTTCTGACGTATGGAACTTTGGCCAAAAGATATACAAAGCTCAGGAAATTAAAATAACATTTTCTGGACTTCCAACAAAAATGAGTACTGCTGTTTGTTTTATAAGAACTCATACCTGGGAGAACACCAAACCTGGAAAATGTTAATCTATACATGAAAGCTCTTTAAAGATACAAGACTGAAATCACCCTCTTGGCATTATGGGAATAGATTTGTTTGGAGTGAAGTAGCTGTCAAGACAGCGTGGCGCTTGTACCAATATAATGTTTAGGTTTCTCTCAGATGAAAGAGCATTCCAGGGAAAGGGCATCCCCAATATAAACTTCTCCAGGGTTTTAAAGGAACCCATTTTAAATAACTCCAGTCAATGGCTGGCATTACTACCTGGGGAGATCATTCCATATGCAGGTGTTACAGCCTGATGCTCAACATATTTTTTGTGTTCTCACAAAGCATCAGATTGTCCATATCTTTTGTCTTAAATACTAAAAAACCAACAGGATACTATGTAGGCACAAAGCTATCAAAACCACAGAGAAAGCCTCACCTCTCCTATTCCATCACAAGAAATCTCCCTCTATCAAAATAGTCAAGAGAGCTTATAGCACTACAAAAATGCTACAACTGCTTGCACTGGGGTTTCAAAGCAAGGAAAATAAAACCACAAATCTTTCAGTCCACATGTGCAGTCTTCTACTAAACAAGCTAAGAAAGAATACCTTCTTTGCTCTTTTGGCATCACGGACTTTAGCAGTTAACTGACAATAATCTATTTGGATAGTAACAGTAGCACGACAGGTTGATTTACAGTTTTAGGATACACTTCCCATCCTGATGTGCCTCCCATTTAAACACACAATAAGCAGAGCAAAATTAGTATAAGAGATGTAAAGTTAGGTAGTAAATAGCAGCTGAAATGGTCTTACTAAGTTTTCAAGCATTAGGAGGAAGCTTTAAAAATTGTCTTCAGAGCATTACAGAACATCAAATGCTCCTGTACTATATGGTAGCCATAATAATTATATATAAAAATATTAATGGAAATGATTCATAATGATAATGTAGTAAGTAGTACATACAGCAACAGAGACAATTAGTGAAAAGAAAGAAAGGGGGAAGAGGACGAACTATACCATGATTACAGTCTGCAAACATAAATCATGGTGAATTATCTAGGGCCAAACCAGTACGAAATCAGGAAAAGCAAAAAGTCACAATGAAAATCAGGAAAATACAGTTCATTGCTGGAAAAGTTTGGACTGATTTATTTATTTTTTAGGAATATAGAGAAAGACACACTACTTGACTTAAAAGCTAGACTAGACAATATACTGGGAAAGAGATTACTAGAAAGAAGCCACCTTTCTACAGGTAATGATTAGACCCAACATACCAAAACACTTGCTTAGATTGGTCTGCTTGTCAATGAAAACCTTGGCAGAGACAACATTTCCAAATGGCATGAACATCTGCAGCAGATCCTGATCCCCAAACTCCTGGGGGAGATGGTAGATAAACAGATTGGCTCCTTCTGGACCTTCAAACAACAAGTAGGAATACAAATTCAGGAATAGCACAGATAACATAGGCCCACTACACAAAAAAAGGTGAAAGAGCCATTCGAGCCAAATTTTCTAGATAAAACAATGAAACTGCTGTTTGCACTTCTGCAGAGAACTTGATTCCAGAATAAATCAGCATGACCCTTTGCTAGGATTGATCATTCAAATAATTCTAGCTCTTTCTCACCATTTTTGCTTGTAATTTCCACATTGTGCCAAAACTGGTTCACAGATCTTTGCTGTAATGAAAGCTGAATGGTAAGTCTGAGATCTAGATGCTGACTAAATAAAAAATGGCTACGCAAAGCTTGCAGCCCAAAGAAACTAAGGAAATCTCAATACAAAACACAAGTAATTGCATTACTTGGAATCTGACAAATTCTTTTCTAAACATCATCCTACATTCTGCTGAAAACTCACTCCTGTGTTCTTTGTTACTTTACACTACATGTTACATGGATTCTGAATCTGAAGATTGAAGAGACTGGCATTAAGTATCTCTGGGAAGAGGTGAAGGACCAAGAAAACAGAATTAAAAACACAACTGATTCTCTGACAGTGGGATGTATCAGGCTGCAGATTCATACTCTCCTGTCCTCCGAGAAAATGGAAGAGTATGATTACTAAGCATTTAAGACTAGACAAATCCTGGGAGAAGCCTCCTGATGTAAAAACTACTTTGGACAGCCCTTACCAGAGAAACCTCACATGTTTTCCTTCGTTATCTTCAGATTCTAAAAAATGCCTTCAAATAAAAGCTCTGCAGACAAGGTACCTGCAAGGGCTGAGCTTGTCCTTTTGAAAAGCCCTCTCAAGTTGTTTCTACAACTTTCTGCCTACCTTCTTTTTGACTTCCCGCTGCACCAATACTCTGCTGTGTTAAGAGACTCTGGTTATAGAGCGTGGGCAATGCAGCAGCAGCATATTGCTGGATTCCAGAATAAGCCTGCGTAAGAGCTTCCATTGTGCTACCTGTCCCATTTGAGAGACCACCACTGCCAAGTCCTCCATTTAAGGCTGCCATTCCTATATAAGAAAGAGGAAATAAAGATGACTGAGTACCTCCACTGAGCCAGATCAACTACCTTTCAAATACCCTGCACTATTACGAGAAGCAGGGAGCAGAGAAACCCCCCCCCGCCCAGAACTAGCACAGTCTGAGGAATGATAATCAGCTATTCCCCCAACCCACCACAACACACAGCTTACCTGCTAAAGAGCTAACGTTGAGGCCTGCTGTAGCCCCTGCCAGTGTCTGCAATGCTCCAAGAGAAGCCATTGGATTAACAGAGCTGCTGCTACTGGAACTAGGTGAGGAACCTGCTATTAAAATAAGATAATTAAACTTCAAGCAATATTTTTGGTCCTTCAACTTCTTCATTAAGTTATTTCTGTAGAAAAAGCTAGTAAGGAACAGATCAAGGTAACACAGTATACTTTATGTAAAAAAAAAAAAATCCCAAACCCACACAACTCGATTAGTCATACTGCTTATATCTTCTAATCCCTTCCTAAATTTTTGAAAAAATTCTAATGCATCATAATGTCTACTCTTTGTAGCAATAACAACTTCATTAAGACACCTAAGATTCGGACAATATACGAATGGTAGCTGAACTTCCTACCTCAACATAAGGTGACCAGCAGCAATGCCCCTTTCCTGCTGACTGAAGTGAGTAAGAATCACTTGCTACATATTAACATTTATCCTTAAAACATCACACAAGGTGAAAAAGACCTGAAACACAGATACTAGGGACACTAAAGCAAGCTCTGGTCAAACGGAACATACGGTTTTCCCATACTGCCAGAACAGGAGCAGCAGATGGCCAGATTATTCTGACACATGAAGTAATTTTTCCATTAAAAAGCCTGCTGCAGCAGCTGGGGCTACAGCCAAGAAAAGTCTTGGAATGTACATCCAAAATACATAGTCTATCCTCTGTTGACTGTGCCACTAACATCTTCAACCACATTTACTCAGTAAGAGCAGTCTACACATACAGTACCTAGCAGACTAACAGCTTACATGGCCTACAAAATTCTACAGCTGGTAGAGTTAGTTCTACAGAAATAGACATCAAAACCACAAGAAAAAAGGTTGCCAAGCTGGTGTATCAAAAGAAACACAAGTTCAAATTAAGGTCATCTACAAAGATTATGGACATGATAAAATAAGAAAATAATGGTATTTTTACGATTATATAGCAGTGGTTTTCCTAACAGGTTTGTGGACTACTTAGAAATCTGAACAAAGTAAGTAAGAAAAGCTATGCACATTGCTACTAACACAGAAGTTTAAATTTACTGTGCAAGATGCACTGGAAAATATTAACGGCTTTTACAAATCAAAAGATACTGCAGACTGGTGCTGTAGAGGTGTCTTGTAGTCTGCTTTCAAGAGGAATTTATCTGTCTGACCAAGTGTGTAACAGAACTGAAATTCAGGCATTTTCACTTTCCTTTGTGTTTTTGTGATTCTCAGTTATGCAGTGTACATCCATTAAAACTTTGAAAAGAATTGTTGGCAACTTTCAAGCAGATTCACACACACTATATATTCACCACTTCATATACGTGACACAAAGTCTCTGCTGGAGCGGAACATGGTTACTATTTAAATGAAATACAGCAAACTTGCCTAACAAGCCTCAGCAAAAGCTGTACCTAACAAAAGTAGTTGTTCCTAACAAAAGCTGCATGAGAACCCAGGGAGCTGCAACCCGTATTGCTGTTTAGTTTTTGTACTGACAGAGGAAATGATAAACCTCCTCTAGGAAAAGTTCTAGACAAACTCTCTTAAGTCAGAAATTGGAAAACAAATGTCCCAAACTTTATTTTAAGATGCTTACTCTGAAGAAAGGGAGAAACTTCCTGTCTTACTATCAGTGGGATATTAAATGTTGGAAAAACAGAGAAGAAGTTACAGTATAACCCTCAAGTTGGTAGGAAAAAAAAAAAACACAACAGCACAGCTGTCTGAATAAAAGCCAGTGTTCAAAAATGATACAGCTGCCTCAATTTTATATCACTTGTTTCTGTAATACTTCATTACTAATTTGCATAAATCAGACACATTTGACAGATAAGAATACCATTAAAAAAACCCCAAACAACCAAACAACACAAAACTACAATAAAATAGTAGTGGTATGGGAAAAAAGGAACAAAGCCAAGGCTAGAGAGCAAAGTAAAAGAGAACAGGTGCCTTCCCTACTTTAAAAAGGTTGTGATTTTAAATAAATTAATTTAAACCACTACAAAAAGCTGAACACAGTTATTTTAATTTAGCTGACTTTATCAGAAATCTCTTTAAGCAAAACAAGAAATGCTTTAGTACTGAAAACACCCAAGAAAATTTAACATTGTTTGGTTTATTTTTTTATAAAAACAGAGGAATTGCTGTACTGAGTCAGCACCCCATTTCTGATGATGATTAAAGGCAGATAAACACCAGTAGAGCAGAAATACAGGGCAATTACAAAGGCATACTTCCTAGATATAGTCTACGTACCAATACAGCAATTTGCAAATCTAGGATTATTTTCAGCCAAGGGCAATGTCTTTGTATTAAAAGTACTTTTCATTAATTTCAGTGCATTTTGAACACCCAATTGTTTGACTCTACTATGTTCTAAGGCACAAGTTCTGCAATTTAATAATGCACTGTGCAAAGAAATAGGTCTTTTTATCTTTGAACTGTCAACTGACAACTTCACGTGATATCCTGTAATTCTTGTCTTGAAATATCTAATGACTGGTCTGTCCCTATTCATCTTTATCACAACACTAACAGATTTGTAGGCTTCAATCACATCCTCCTCCCACGTCAGTCTTCCATTTTTCAGGCTCCCTTGTTGCTCTTAACACGGAAGGCATTCCACAGTTCTAGCCATCCTTTCTGTTCTTCTGATTCTTGTGTACTATTTTAGATCAAAAACCAGCACACAGTAATGGGGATGGAAAACCAATATAGCTTTATAAATGTTCTTTACTCCATCCCCAATTCTTAACACTGTTTCTTTGGAGTTTTTGGTGGGTGGTGGTTTTTCTGTTTGGTTTTTTTTTTTTGTTGTTTTGGGTGGTTTTTTTTTTGTTTTTTTTTTGCTTGCTAATGAGGTTATGTTTCCTTAGATCCATCTACTGAGTTATATCTAGTCAAAAAGGCTAACTCTAAGACAACTAGTTGAAAATACCTGAAAAGGTTTTCAGAAAATTTGAATATGTTGTAAAGAATAGATAAGAAAGATAAAACTTGGACAAGGACATCAACTACCAACTTACAGAGGTAGGTAAATTGAGGGAACAGTACGTCTGTTCTAATTCAGTCATCTAGCATTCAAGCAATGAGCTAAGAGCACTAAAATTCAGACAACGAATCTGACTGAACTGTACCAGAATTAGTTCCAGTAAAAGCACAAAGACTATGATGTCTCTGAAAACAATATTGCTGGAGACACAGTAAGGCCAGCAAAGTCACCTAGTCTTTGCTGGACCTTTGATGATTGCCTTTGAAAGGAGGAGAAATGGAAACATACATCAGCTTTTGCAACCATTCTATTTTGCTCTGGAGCAGACTGATGTCCAAGTTGAACAGATGGCAGACAAGACACTCCAATGCTGAAATACCTCTATAATATTTTCTTGAATGTCCCTTTCACAAGCTAGCAGTTTAAATGAGTTTATCTAAGGGCACAGTTTCTGCAACATGGATTACCTATAGGTGGATGCAGCAGCAGTCCGTTCAGTTCCAAAGAGTAGCTGCTTTATTGCAAAGTTTAAGGTTTTGTTCCATCTTATTCTACATCAAGATACACAATACTGCTTGGAAATATCTAAACCAAAATCACCTAAAACGAGTAGGAAGACAGCATAACCAGCACAACGACAATACCTAACACCTCTGAGTTCAACCATTCTGACATGTAACCTATCTATAGTCCACAGACTGAACTGAGTGGACTTCCAAGTTCCCCAAACACAAAAGATACCAGTGCAGATGAACGAAAATCAAAAAGGTAATTATGCATAATGATTTGTCTGGATTTTTCCACCAATTATGCAATTTGAGGACAATCTGGGAGAGATGTCTAAATAAGCATCAGGTGAACATTTGGATGACAGATGGATAGAAGTCAAGCCGGTAGTCATCTATCTGCAGTTAGGTTTAAGAGGTTATCACAGTAGATGTTGCCATATGTCCCACAGCCAAGGAAGGCGTTTACTAACACATGGTACTGAACAGCTATATACTGAGGTTTTTCAAGCTCAAGGTATGGTTCAGGAGGGATGTTCTGAATATGTGAAGTCCAACAGCGTTCTATGTGAATACATACAGTGTGAATGCATGTATAAATATTAATCAAAAGACAATTTCAAGTTTACTTATATAAGAGATAATAGCTAGTTTGGAGTAGAGTTAAAACTGAATGCTGCCTGTACACGTTGAGGCCTACCCTTCCTCCAATTTAAGTACAGTTTTAAAAGGTAAAGCATATTCATACCTCTAATGAAAAGCACTGAAACCGTTTCAGAGTTTGATGTCAGTGACTACATGTAGACGACATATCCTCCAGAACTTTTCATTTCTTTTGAACAAAGTTAATTTCTACTCTTTAAAATTATACTTGAAATTAAGTTTAAAGAGCAATACAACAGTGACTGCTTCATGTTACAAGCTTGTGAAGAGTGAACTGACACATCTGTATAGGATATTAATTCAAGTGACCCACCATGATTACTTGATTGTTGACACACAATCATTTATTGATACAACTGGCAATCAGAAAGTTGTTGGATTCACCACAGAAGGCACTTAAAAATGGACTGCTCCCCACACCCTAGCCCCTCCACCAGCATGATCAAAAGTAGAACAGAATCCTGAGATACGTCTCTTATCAAGGGAAAAGGAACCTGCAAAGTGCTGCAGAACAACCAAAATTCACGGAGGGGAAACCAATCGCAAAGAATCACACAATAGTAGCATAACTTCAGTTGAAAGGGACCTTTGTGGATCACCTAGTCTAACAGTCTGCTCTGAACTGGTCTAACCTCTGAGTTCCGTCAGCCTGCTGAGCATCCTGTCCAATTGCATTCTGAACCTCTGAAGTGATGGAGATTCCATAGCCCCTCTGGCACCTAGTTCCTGAGCTTAATCACTCTCATAATTGATTTTATTTTTTCTTTTATATCCAGTCAAAATTTTCTCTGTTGCAGCTTGTGCCCATTGCCCTTGTTCTTTCACTGTACACTTCTGAGAAGAGGCTGTCTCTGCCTTTTTTAGCATATCTGGCATTAGAACTTCACAACCTGCCAGTCCCTTTTCCAACCTCAACAATTCAGAGAACAAACTTGCTCCAGTCAGTAGTCGAGAGAGCCAACAAAGAAATCTTAGTTCTAAACGCTGGTCACAGCAAACTCTAACCTGACAATTCAAGTTCTGCTACTGCATGAGGAAATATGGGAGAAGTTCTCAGATACATTCATCACCTTCATGCTTTCTCTGTGATAAAGAAGCATTAGTGGGTTATAAATGCACCTCTCCTATAGCCTCAAATCTTTGTGTGTTGGTTTTTTTTTTAAATTATTGAATAGGATATGATAGCTGGGAGTCAAGATAAATTTTGAAGTTTTAATCTTTAAGGATTGCAGACCACAACATTTTTATGTAAAAAAAAATAGTCCTGTCCAGCAACAGAACACTCTTTGAACTGAATTCTTTCTTGGAGATTTCTCTAAGTAGAAAACTGTGCAAAGCACCCAAGGTTTAACTCCTGATCATGTGACATAAGGTTTTCTAAACAGCTTTTCCTTGTAATCTCTTTATAATCTCTTAGTCCAGCTCCTTGGTCCTCCTACGCAATACAAAAAGCTACCTGTGGAAATTTAAAACGCACCCCAACCCCCTTCAGTCTCTCGCAATCACAGGTGAGGATGTCAACTCTGTAGGCTGGATTTCAAAACTGGATAAGCAGTTTGGCTTTTTATGATAAAAAAAACCAAAACAAAAAAAACCACCAAACCAAAACCAAACCCACATACCACAGTGTAAATACCGGAAAATTAACACCCTGAAAATACAGGGTCTCCCTTCCCATGTCAGGATTTAGAAATAACTGAAAATAGGATAGAAGTAACTGAGTAGGATACTGATCCTCATTTGTGGTAACAACTGAGGATGTCTGATATAAGCACAATTTAATTTAATTTTTGTTTTCTTGTTTGTTGCATTTAATGATCACATTTATTTATTGCATTTAATGATCACATTTAACAACAAGGCAGCAAAAGAACACTACTTGGACATTCTAGCCTCTCTGGATAACATACCTAACCTAAAGTAAAAAACCCGAAACTCCCAAATCCCAAAAGAAACAAAAAAACCAACCCCCCCCAAAAGTAAAACTACCTCATACGCTTAGTTCCAGACAACTGCTTTCCAATAGATGTGCTAAGGGTCTGTTTATTCTACTTCTGTGAGGTTATTGTAGTATCCTTGTCTTCATTAATGCCAGAGGAGTATAAACTGTACTGTTCTAGTGCACAGAATGCATTACTTCATGCTTAAGGCATCCTCTCTCTCCATGTCCAAAGGAACAGCACATATCTGCCACAGTACCTGCCTAAAGTCACACATAAACCAAATATGTGATAAGATTGTAATAATGTGACTGGACAGAGGTCACCTACCTTCTGCTTCATGATGGCTTCAAAAATTCTTTTTACTCTAAATTAATCATTTGGAGGAAGGAACACAGCAGGTAAAAAAAAGCCTTTGCTGGTGGCAAAGATACCTACCCTAAACAAAGGCCAGTGAATCTACTAGTAAAACTGCTCATCTACTAAAGAATCAACATGAAAGTGACAAAAAGTGATAGACAAAACAGGTGACATCTACTCTGAAAGGACTCTTAAGGCAATCCATGTCAGAACACACTACAACGTAAGCAGTCTCTTACCTGAGCTGGTGAGAACACTCAGGGGACTGCTGGAGGAAGTGAGTGCAGCGGTACCACTCGGTGTATTCTGAGCTGCACTGGCCGCAGCTGCTAATGCGGCCAGGTTCTGTAATTGCATCGCATTCAGTCCTGCAACACATTGAAGAATGCACAGTTTCTCCTACAAGAGTCACCATCATCCAAGCTTAACAGATCCAGCAACCTCAGTGCATCACAAAGGAGTAATGGAAAGGCGCTTAAAACCAACAGGCTTAATAGTAGTTACTGATCTTTTCTACATTGCGATTCCTTGTTATAACAACAAAAAAACCAAGTTTTCCTTTGCTCAGATAGATGAATTTTGATAAAAGACCAGGTAGTCATGATCCCAGATATAGACTCCAGAGTACAGAAATTTTCAAGCAGCATTCTCTCCAGTCACAAAAGCATAGCAGCTATAACTGAGAGTTAAGCCAGGGTCTGACAGCTCATCTGCAAGCTAGAGAATGTGTCTAGACACCAGGCCAATAACCTCCTCTTCTTGTGTCCCTCCACTCTTTGTATGGGCACAGCAATAACTGCAGAATTCTTTCAAGAACGCCTACACACCACAGTGGCCACAAAGTCACACCTTCAACCCACCACCAGCTGAATACCAGCATGTTTTGTTTGGTCCACTTGACAGCCAAGAAGCAACAGTCAATCGTGAAATAATATTAAGTGGCAACTCCTGACCACAAGATCAGCCAATGTACACGTAGGCTAGTCAGCTGGTCAAAAGTGGTAAGGAAAATGAGAAACAGGCATGTTGTAGGTAAGCAGCCAGGAATACTGCAGGTGGAGGAAGGTATCCCTGCACTGATGAACTTCTAAATGATCAATTTACTCATCTGACTCACCTTAATTTTGAGTCATAATTTTTGAATGAAACCATTCAGTCAGTACTGACACTGTAGTTGGCCTTTTCCTGCCATGGAATTACCATTGATATCAGTCTTCTCTGAATTCTGTATTTTAGCCATCCTTTGGTAGGCTAGCTCCATTCTTCCAATTCTGCCTCTCTTCCCTTTTCCCTTATTCCCCTTTTTGTCTCTACCTTTGCTTATTCTAACAATTCCTCCTCTTTTCATCTGACTTCAGACAATCCCTAGTAATTCTTCCCTACAAAATTAAAACCAAAATTAAATTAATCACCGTTCATATAACAACATCAAAACGTCCTAGGCAGATGTGGCACCTCATCTTTTGGATGCTTAGTAAGTGCTTGGTGACAAAAAACACATCTCAAATAATTAAAAATCTCAGTTTTGTAGTTCAAGTATGTAAACAGACAACATAGGAATATAAGTGACAACACAGTATGAACTATTTATTTTCTAAAAAACTTATACTAACTTTAGCATAGTTTGTTTTGGTTTTTTTATCTTTTTCAATTGTTTTCTCTTTGTGACAGGGTTTCCCTAGCCACATTTAGTGCCTAAAAGAAGAGGATTCTGCCTTTAGACTCTCAAGATGCCATTGTAACACAAAAGCATGAAGTTAAAACCAAGAAGTTATATGGTTTTGTTTTTATTGTGCTATAGAGGGTTAAAAGTGCAAGTGTTAGAGCTAGTGAAGAACAGAGCAGCTTGCTTCCTTTCTGAAGCAGTTTGGCATGTGCGCACTGCACCTGTCCTCTTGTCATCACATTGTTTTCCCATCTGTTTTCAAACAGCTTCAAGATTAAATTCTGTATACAAAGTCTGATATAATTCGCGATCTAATTACCTACTTAATTTTTCTTTCTATGAATTTCAAGACTTGGAATAATTCTTTCAAAACACCATGTAACATGCTATTTATATGTCTGAGTTGTCAATTTTTAGGGTGGTTTTTTTTTTTAAATAGTGAAGACAGAATTACCCTGGAAACTTCATAGGCAATCTCAGCTAGTTAGTCCCTTCCCCACCCCAGTCCTTATTGTAGTACTAATTAACATGAACTGCAGTACTGTTTTTCTCCTTTATTACCACTTGCTTTTAAACAGACACAAAGAAGGGAGAAAAAACAGTACTGTGCACGTAACGAAATCTGTTATAGATCACCACCACACAGGATGTTAGTGAAAACGTTTTAAAAAATTGCTTTTGGCAAGAGTCTTAGATCCAAGAGCTCTGAAGAAGTCTAATATGAAAAAAAGTAAACATAAGAAGCTGCGGTTAGAATCAACCTCAAGTATAAATCAAAGTTCTTACAGTCGAAAACATAACACTTTGCAAAAGCTTGTAATTGTTACTGATGGGGGTACCAACAAAAGTCAAATGTACAAAGACACTGTACTTTCGTAACACTTTTAGATCAACCTCTGCACAGACAGGGCATGTAATATTGTGAACTACCGTACAACCCCAAGAGGCAATTTTAATGCTTAAAATGTTCAGTATTAAAACCAAAACTATAGTTTTTCTGCCAGCAGAAGAATTTAGACAATATGGTGAATGGAGTTACTAACGTGTTTTATTATCCCCTACCCTGTGAAGACAGAAGGGACAATCAATTTGCAGTCCCAGTACTGCTATACTTAGTGAACATTCTAACTAGCAGTCCACAGCAAGGAAGTTGGCTCATACCTATTAAGCTGCTATTTCCCTAATAGCAATGACGTAATCAATCGTAATTCAAACGAAGGAATTAAAGAACCTGAATGAGGGACTAGTTCACATTCCTACCAACATTGCATTTTTCATCTTTCATGTATTTAAGAACAAAGAATTTAAAATGGGAAACCTAAGAATCCATTATCACTGAAACATGCATTAGTGCTTACTTCAAAACACAACACTTCATGTATGCACCTGTTTAGATAAAAACAAATACACAGAGCCATCTTTTTGTACCCATAAGGGAAGATAATTTTAAATGCCAGAGGTAGAGGAGATTACCATCATACCACAACTTACCTTGGGGACAATAGTTAACTAAGATTAAGGAACATCCACACTTGTAGCAGAGGATTCCTGTCATTCCAAAGGAGTGGGTAAACTCAGGACTACTTATTTCAAATGAGGTAAATGTGTCTACAGCCTTTTGGCTACTTTCTCTACCCTCCTCCTCTTTTCTTTGGCACTGAATTTGTCTTCTGGTGGAAAAAACTCACCTCCCATTGGGTGGAGGCTGCTCAATGTGTTCAGGTTCCCAGAAGACGCAGCTGCTGTCTGCTGAAGGAGCTGCAAATAAAGCTAGACATTACACCAAAAAACAAAACAAGAGTGAGAGTGAGGGCTGGCTCCGCTTTTGGGAGAAACTGCATCACACCACAGCCAGAGCGCCGTCACAAAGGGAATTGCCACTGCCCATGCACCACATCACAGCAAAGCGTAAAGAGAATTCCCCTTACACAATACAGCCAGAGCACCACCGTAGTGAAAATCCACATTGCCCATGCATCACATTGCAGCAAAGCAACAGCACAATGCTTTCCTCACTCAACATAATCAATGTTGAGGGAAGTTTATAGCTAATACACCAAGACAAAAACAGTAGAGTCAGTAGTGAGGGAACTCCTACTCAAAGCACCTCAGGCAGGATTGCCACCCCTAAGGATATACAACTTCAAGCCAGACTTCACAGCTGACGCTGCCAGCATAGGACAAATGGCAGATGACATACCAAAACCAAAGAGCCACCATGAGAGGAAACCCCCTCTGCTTTCCTTAAGCACAGCAGCCATGAAAGAAATGTCAAGCCTCAGCTCAGAAGCTATTTAGAGGGATTTCCTATTCCTACCTCCATTAACTAGGTTACAAAAACCTCCTATCTACCAAACCTAAAGCAGTACTAAAAGCAAGAATGTCCCCACTTCAACAGTAACCATACCAAGAATGAGATGAAATTTTCATTTTCTGTTCCCCAGACCTTGTATTGCATGACTACAGTTCTCATAGCTACTCTGACAACCAACATGAGCCAGAGCACATCAGTTTATGAAAAGTTTACCCTTTGGAGACCCAGCTAAATCAACTAAAATCAGTGAAAAACAGCAGACTACCTTCTCTTCTGTCATTTTTGCTAAAGAGAGTGGTTTCTCTATTTTCTGTGAGGGTTTTTTTGTTGCTGCTGGTGGTTTTTGGTTGGGTTTTTTTGTTTGTTTGGTTGGTTTTTTACTGTGCACTGTCAGCTGCTTGGTGCTTCCAACCTGATCCCCTTTTCTATTTGGACAGCACCAAGTACTGTTCTAGGTTTCACTGGAGGGGGATGAGAGAAATAAAGGCTGAAAAAGGAAAAATGGAAGAGGAATACAAGAATTATGTAATCAGATAGACATGAAAAGGGCATTTATATGAGTAAACACTGAGGCCATAACACACGAAGAAAATCTTCCCAGCACAAAGTCATTCTACAGAAGACCAGGGGAAAAAAGTTTCAAGTAGTTAGGGCTACAGTGACTAAGCTTGAAATCCTCACTTAAATTTATCCTGACTAGCTGTTAGCACACAACTTAATTTCAGCCTCCTCATCCACAAAATGGGGATTAAGAACCCTGCTCCTACCTATCAGGAGCTTTCTAAAAATGAACACATTAAAGACTAGAAGACAGTCAGACACTGTAATCCCTGAAGAGACAAAAAGAACCCAAATCAGAAACTCACTGCTAAGTATTGGGGTCCAAGTGTGTTGAGACCAGCCAGATTTCCCCATACTGAGGCAGCACTGATCTGTTGCATTTGTTGCTGGAGTTGCTGAGCAATTCGTTTCTGCTCTTTGTCCTTCTGCGTGTCTGCAAATTTTACCACAATGGGAGAAGAGCAACCCTGCAAACAGCAATTCAAACAATTACATACTTGCTATCCCCAGCAGTCACAAAATTACTGCATTAAGACCCAGTCATTGGAAGCATTCCCCCCTCCCCCCCTGCATACATACATATATATATATATATATTCAAACAATTCATTAAAGATTCAACATCTCATTTGCTTTTAATACTATTTTGTATTTTGGTATTTTCTCTGCAAATGAAGTTTCTATCTTGAGCTCTAAAAATAGGAGCAGAACAAACACAAAGGTCCAGGAGTAGCATTTGCGAAGAAACACACACTGCACTTATCCTTCTCTCTGCTTTCTAGTCCTCCGAACTCCATAGTGACTGCCTGACAAATTACATCATCTCCTGACACCCACTAACTTGTTTTACCTCCATGGTTTGTGCTTGGTGCATTGCTTTGATTGCTGTTTGTGCCATGGCTCTTGTTGTAAAAGTCACAAACGCACAACCTGGGGAAAGAACAAAAAGGAACCAAGTAATTCACTACAGCTGCAACTATTGGGATGAATAAAGAACTTAAAATGCCTGGGCGGGTGCAGGAATCACAGAAAGAGCCGAAATGCTACCTTGAGTCACAAAAGGCAGCATCCAGTGGAGAACCTTGAACTATCAAGCTTACCTCGGCTCAGGCCATCTGGGCCCCGTAATATCCTGCATTCTTCAATCTGCCCAAAGGGGGAGAACATCACTCGGATATCGTTTTCATTGCACTTCTTGGATATCATTCCAATAAACAACTTCCTATCTTCTACTGCTAAGAAATCAAAAGATAAGAGTATTACCAGCAAATATGTGGTTACTAGATCTTACTTTGTCAAGTCTTCTCCATCAACTGCCATTATTTCCCTTGTATTTAGGGTAGAGGCTTGTCAAAAATCAGATTCCCAATAACGGAATCTCTTCAATTTAAGAGGATGTATATGAGATACTTCAATGAACCTGAAGGATGTCTGTTTTATGATATTTTATGTTTACATTTTGCTGACTGTTTCTTGCTTGCAAGCCTGTGAATTGCAAGAATGTAAGAAAAGGGAAAAATACATCAGATTCGGCACTTCCATGTATCTCCTATGTTCAGCTCCTGGTAAGTGAGAGAAGACGTGTATGTATTTTATTGGACTATTTTCATCCTCTCTCCTCTATCTTTAGACTACCAACATACCTAACTGTATCTAAACAAGAAAGGCTCTTTATCATGCCAATCACATAAATTTAGATCTGCCCATTTCCCCATGCTCCTGTCTCAACAATGGAAGCAACAGCAATTGCTAAAACAGAACAGTTTTAGTTCTGTTTCAGATTCATCCATTCTGATCTGTACCAAAACCATGAAAATAACACCTCGAATCAGAACAATGGACTGTGTGTTACTGTATCTTGCTCCTAAATGCTGATGCTACTAGATACATTAGAGTTGAATAATACCTTTCAGTGTGCAGATTATTTTAAAATAAATGGTCCAGAAAGACATTTCTCTTAACTTTTCAGTTAGTGGTTACTAATGTCAGTTTAAGGTAACTTAAGGGACTGGGGTAAATTCAAATACAGAGCAGAACTTTATACTTCTCATTTTACTTATTTAAGGATGCTAATCACCTCTGAAATACTTGCTTTTAAAGGATGAAGCAAATTATGCAGAATACCGTTTGGAAATTTAAAACAGTTTGCAAATACAACATTCAGCACAATATAAAATATAATATGATGAAGGCTGTAGCACAATTTGAAGCTTCAAGAGAGAAAGTCTTCTCCTATTTAGTGCCATGGTGAGGGGAAATCAATTTATTTGCTGAGCCTTCTATGGTGTTGAAGAGGAAAATTCCAAACTATTCCAGCTGACACGACTAACTGACTATTAAATCTTAAGGTTGTACCCAGTTCACTTTCAAGCTCTTAAAGCAGAAAGCAGCTTTCAAATCCTTTTTGCAGTCCATTTTAGTTCAAGAGATCCAGAATCCCTTTATTAATGACAAGTTAAAATACTTTTTTAACTGATGCTTTCTTATTTATATTTTCACCTACCACCTTTTACTAAAACTCATATAATTATATAATAGCCTCAGAAATGTCACCCTAAAATTCCATTACATACTTCTTTCCTCTTTCCATTATTTTCCCAGGATATTCGTGTGTGTGTACAATGCAAGATCAATTTTAGTTTAGAGAACCTATTCTGTTCTCCTCCCAACAATATTTCACAAGATTTACTCCTTTCTAGATGTATTTACACAGAAACATATTCTATATACACACAGAGGAATTTTTGGATGGAATTACTCCCACTGTATGTTACTGGTATATCCCATCTTCTGTTTTCAATTATCTTAAGATGTAAGCTTTCTGGAACCAGGATTATCTTCTCCATGATGCAATGCTAATCTTATAGTAGCTATGGCAAATGGAGAAAATAAAATTCAGCCAAGCCTAAAAAAGCTGAAACTACAAGATGCTAAACACTTTCTTCGCTTATCTTGCAGCAATATGTATAGACACACACATCTGAGGGCGTATGTATGTACATACATAAAGTCACCATGGAAACACATGGCTAAATCATCATCTACCCAATGGTAGATCCTAAATATCTTAATCCATCTGAAATGGCCAGTGTGCAGAAATATTCACATTTTTTTCTCCGCTGAACTGTTGTGAATTCTCAGTCTCCCTTATATACTACAAGAAGTAGTTTTGACTCCCACCCTAGCTGCAACAGGCCTTGCTTCAAACTGGTCAAGCACTTTAAAAAGCATTTCTAAATTTCATAGAATAGTTTGGGTTGGGAAAGACCTTAAAGATCATCTAGTTCCAAGCCCCTGCAACAGGCAGGGATAACCTTCCACCACATCAGGTTGCTCAAGGCCCCATCCAACCTGGCCTTGAACACTTCCAGGGAGGGGGCATCTACCTCCTCTCTGGGCAACCTGTTCCAGTGCCTCACCACCCTCACAGGAAAGAATTTTTTCCCCAATATCTAACCTAAATCTACCCTCTTTCAGTTTAAAAACATTATCCCTAGTCCTGTCACTACACTGCCTGTTAAAGAATCCCTTCCCGTCTGCCCTGTAGGCCTTCTTTAGGTACTAGAAGGCTGCTATAAGGTCTTCCCTGAGCCTTCTCTAGGCTAACCTACTTGAAGTCTCTCAGCCTGTCCTCATTAAGGGAGGTGCTCCAGTCCCCTGATCATCTTCATGACCCTCCTCTGGACCCACTTGAGCAGGTCTGTGTCTTTCTTATGCTGGGGGCCCCAGAGCTGAACACAGTACTGCAGGTGGGGTCTTATGAGAGCAGAGCAGAGTGAGAGAATCACCTCCCTCAACCTGTTAGCCCTTCTTTTGATGCAGCCCAGGATACGACGGGCTTTCTGGGCTGCAAGCATGCATTGCCTCCTCATAGTCAGTTTTTCATCCACCAATACCCCCAAGTCCTTCTCCACTGGGCTGCTCTCAATCCACTTATTGCCCAGCCTGTGTCCATGTTTGGGATGGCCCTGACCCAGGTGCCGGACCTTGCACTTGGCCTTGTTGAACTTCGTGAGGTTCGCATGGACCCATCTCTCTAGCCTGTCAAGGTCCCTTCGGATGGCATCCCCTCCCTCTAGGGTATCAACTACAGCACTCAGCCTGGTGTCATCCGCAAACTTGCTGAGGGTGCACTCAATCCCACTGTCCATGTCCCCAACAAAGATTTAAACCACCTTAGTACAAAGAAGAACTCACTGGATGTTTCCCTAACTGACAACGTGGTTCTACCACAAGCAGCAGCAGTGGGAGATACTGAGTCATGGAATTTTAGAGACATCACTTACGCCTCCTACTGTATTGAAAACACACCTTTTTCTTTTTTTCTTAAAAAGAAAAAGAGGTCTCCAATTCAAGACGACTTCATCAGAAGCTGTTCAACAAAAGGAAAATCCTCAAGCTTCCCTATTAGCACAAATGATGCCACCAAACTCAGACTTTAGTAAAGCTTACCATTACTCTTTTCACTGTCAGCTGGTTTCATCTGGATAGGATGGTGCATCTGAAATGTAAAAAGATTATTTAATCCTAGATGCATTCACTTTATACTATATGAAATACATCCCACAAGAACTGTGGAGTAAAGAAGTGGTAGCCTAAATTGCCTCTACAGAAGTGTGTATGTAACAATACATAAATTTCTAGAAGAAATAAAAGCTTTCCTAATGATATGCCATCATTCCTCCTCAGACAGTATTATAGAAGCCATGCCCACCCACTTCATTACCATATTATTCTCCCAAATGCTCCAAAATTCCCTTAAGATCTGTTATCATACAAATCTCATTACATTGCTTTTTTGAATAGTTATTTTAAAACATTATTTGAGGGCAAAATAACATATGTTTGTACATCAGTGGTGCCAGAGCTCAGAAAAACAAGGTAGAGTTGTGAAGAAAGCATGGCTCTTCGCTTACCCCGGGGAGGATCTTCATGTTGTGAAGAGCATTCTGTGCTTCTAGTGCAGCTTTACGGGTATAAAATGTAACAAAACAGCACCCTGCAATTGAAACAAAATGCTAGCCAAGAAGGAACACTATGAATCTTGACAGGCTGTACAGAAATTGTGAATCCCACTTCTACCCTTCCAATGCAAAACGTATGGCAAGTAGAAGAGGTTAGATGTTGAAATAGGTAGGTTCTACTGATTGTGACTGTTTAAAAGATTTCTAAGTGTAATAAAATGGGATATATTAAGAACTGACTGAACATGACCAGTACACGATTAAAACAAACATTTAGATACATCTGCCAAATAATTGTTGGCTACTTCCATTATCAAACTCAATGATTATTTGCTAGTACCAAAAACTTGCATATAACTGAACTGCAAATCCAGGTACAGCATTTAGTTAGGATTTGATGTACACAAGTATCTGACGTACACAAACGACTAAGACCTCAGTTTTATATTTTATCTGAAACTGTGACTCTTCCAGCAACATTTTGATCATATCATAGCATCACCATGATGCTCTGAAGCAAAACAATATTAATTTGATGTTCTGCTTTGCAATTATAATCTATACTCTTCAAGCATCTCCATCACTTCTGAGCTCTAGAAAAAAAATTATGAATTTCCTCAGCTCACCTAATGGCTGGATCACAGTCCAAGTACAATTAGACACATACACTTAAAGACTGTAAAGCCTGGGCTTGCATGCACACCTGATCCCACAGAGCTCCAACACACAGGGATGTCTGAGTAAGCGAACTGTTAAGATTCTAACTATGTGAAAGCAGCTGAGACAACAAGCCTCACATAGGAAGTACAGAAGTTCTCACCTTTGCTTTGAGGAGGGTTTTGGCTCCTGTCCCTCAAGACATTAATTTCATAGACAGCACCATACTGTTCAAAAAGTTCTCTTAGATCCTTCTCACACCAGCTCCGTGGGACCTGACCCACAAACATCTTGATAGCATCTAGATCAGGTTGGTCTGGGTGATCCAGTGTGCCATTCATTTTCTTTGAGCTATGAAAAACAAGAAAGAATTTCTAGTTTATAACTTTCCACAGATTCTGGATGCTATTGCAGCTAGAGGCAGCATGCTTAGAGCGAGATTAAAAAAAATATTTCTACACATATATAAGTGTATATGATTGAAATATACATATAAAGAGAGACTCTTGCACATTCCCAGTCCTGCATACCAGAGAATATTCAGAAGCACTATTCACATTCATTGGCAAGCTGTGTACTTGGAAACCAAATACTCTACACAGCTGTTTAAAACTTCTCTTAACATTTGTTCCTATAATGTAGTCAACATCTGGGATTCAGGACATAAATCTGTTGAGATGACTGAAAAATATCACTAGTTCAACCATGTAAGAGTTTACAGAAAAAGACACCAGAACAGGAAGGAACCTAAACTCAGTCTACCCACAGACTACTGAAGTTATCAGTAACGACTGAAAATGAGAGGATAACATTTTTCTGTTGTTTTTAAATGTGACTATCTGGAAGTGCTTCCCAGGGAGAAGATCGATCTTAAAACACAGAAACAGGTACAACTGAACAGATGAGAAGCTTCATTTAAGGTTTACAGGGCAACAGCTCTTTGTGAAACTAAGGAGCTTTCAACAATATTTGGCAAAAAAACCAGGCTCAGGTTGTACATGAACAGGTTGGGATTGGGCAATCTAGTTAGACTCAATCAAGTTGAGTAATGGCAGCATGTTAACATAGAAAAAAAAAAAGTCACTTAAACTACAACAACACAGAAATTTTGAGAATGGGAATCTTCAACAGGCTTCAAGGCATTACATCTAGCCATACAAGCAGTTTACAGCCTATTCATAAAACCGTGTTATACTCCACCCAGCTAGTTGACAGTCATACACTGCTTTCTGTATTGACTCCTCATTGTTTGCCAAGTGCAATGTGAGGTCTTGTTATCGGTAGTCACAGCCTGGTATACCACAAGACCTATCTCTGTGGAAGACTGTAACAACATCCTATTGTAGCTATAGTGATTAGTAGGTTAAAATTGCTGACCAACCCCTGCATAATCTAGAAAGGGCATGGAGAGTGGAATAGTAACTATACAATGATTCCCCCCGCCCCCAAACTCTTTGTTGAAGAATACAGGTGACTTTCTTCCAGAGTAGTCAGCTCTCTTCATCTCTGCTTTTTCCTTTGAAGATAGTTTTTGAATAGCTTATTAACTGCATATTACAGCAAACAGTGTTCCTCTCACTGTCCATCTGCAATCACATTCCTCCCTGAACAGAATTTAAAAAATAAAAAAAAAAAATTCCAAACCAGGTGATGTGTAGTTAATTTTTCCCCTCAATACACTGCTGTTCAGAGCCTAAGGAAAAAACTTATGGCAGGGAAAGCTCATAATTCTGTAGCTGTATGAACAGACCTCAGAAAAAACAAAGCTTCTTACTAGAAGGGAAAGGAATCATCATAAATCCTTTCACTCCTCTCTACCTTTCCACTCAGAAAGGGTCAGCACCTGTCTAAATAGCCAAGGCAAACAATACCTTTTACAAAGAGGTAAACTACCTCTTTTCAGTCCAGTTGAGAACAACTGGAAATCATTTACCCTCTTCTAATCATAATTTTCAGCCCTGCCTTCTATGCCATGGGTAGCTTCAAGAGCATAGCATGGCTCCTGTTAACTGAGCAACTCTTAACATGACCTCAGAAGTATTCAAGGAACCTTTCATTCCTAATTAAAAGGTTTAGTCTGGAGTCATTAATAGCGAAGAACAGAAACTATTCTCCCAACAATTGATTTAAATAACTCATTTTATAATATCAGTACCTGTAACATACTATACACAGTACAGCCAAATAGCTTTACTCCTCCTTAGCCCTCAACCCTAAAATTATCAGGTCATTTTTCCCCCTCTGTCCAGAATCCAATGTCAATTGTCAATGCCCAATAGGATTTCTTCAAGAAAACGAACTGCAGGCTCTCCTGTCTCTCTTCCCCCCCCCCCCCCCCCCTTCCCCCCACAAGGGGAGTTCATCAGACAGCACAGGCTTCAGAGACAGCAATTCCAACTATCACTTCAGTTATAAACTCAGACTTGAAGACAAAATACTTACACAGGGCTAGCATTCAAGGAGCAATGGTCCACCATCATCTCTGGGAGGAAATCCAACTTGAACGCAGCCATCACCTCAGTTTGTGACAAACTACTAACACTAAATCAGTTTATTGCCTAACCCCCAAACAACACCACTTCCAAAAGTCCTGCAGGTCTTAACACTCAGCCACACAAAAAACACTCAAACCACAGAAACAGAAGCTCAGGGAGACCAGCAATAGACACCACAGAAACAGGCTGGACTGGGAAAGGGACATGGAATCCCAGATTAAAAAGGGGATGTGACCATGTGAAGGGAGGCTCAGCTTAATACACAATGAAAATGCTGATGCACTGGGCTTGTTTTGTGCAATTTTCCCTGGCGAAGCAGTACTGAGTGCACTGTCAGATAAACAGAGTGTCAGATCCATGAAGATAGCAATGGGTAACAGAGCAGAAAGAATACAAACTCCAATCTTTCCATCCCCAACTAACTCCTTGCCTCCCAAAATGGCAGTCCAAGGCCTTGAGGTTCAGACAGACACTTCCCATATCACCAATATTAAGGTGTGAAGTCAAGAGGTTCCTCCACCATAAACATTTTCAATGGCTGATCTCACTCTTTTCACCTTGTACACTATTTTTGACGCTGTCCTAACTTCTAGGGAGAAAAGTGCCAACTAAAATGGTTCTCAGAACCTGCCAAAAAAAATAAAAGCTAAGAAGACTGGATTACTGAAAAATTCCTTAACTGCCACAGAACATCAAAACCTATTCCTTTTATAGGAGCAAATCATACAATGTTCTGGAAACAATATTTTGCCTATCACACATCTATAAATCCAGAGATATACTTAGCCTACAGATGACATAGGAAGGGAAAAACACAGTGATTTGCTGAAAACTGTTTTACAGTCTTTCAAAACACTGATCAGACCACCTCAGTTGCTTCATCATTAAAACAGGAATAACATGTTCATCAAGGAACTGTGAGGTGTATTTATACACACAATACAGACCTCTTGTTAAATTTTCAATACCCAAACTAATGGGGAGATAATCTGGGTAATACTGGATGCATTGGGAGATGCAGAAATACTTGATTGCACAGAGTGAGCGCTGCAGAGGCAGCTGGGTGTGTCCAAGCACTCCAGGAGGGATAATTAATTCAAGTCTAACATGAATCCAGATAAGTCTTACGTATACGGTTGATACAACCACAAAATAAACTCTTAGAGCATCAAGGAATGCATGCTGGGGCAGCTACGATCACTTCTTTCTTGTCTGTCAATGACTGCAACATGCATTTGCAGTTATTTAGACTGGCCAGTACATACAGCTTCCTTTACGCTTGCATAGTTACAGCATGTCAATTATTTTTTCATAAATAACCATTTCCAACTTCTGGAGAAAAAAAAAAGAAAACATTTCCAATCTTCTGCCTACAGTGAGGTTAACTATAAGTTATTAAAATGAGTTAGGCCTCGTAATACAAAGCGATATGCATGTTACTGCAAAACAAGGGAGGATGCGAGTTTAGCACACATCAGATATTCAACAGTAACTACTTCATGTATGCTCTTACTATGTGATAAATGCAAGCAAGCTTATTCTTTAATGCAAAAGGTGTAAGCTACCTGCTAAGCACCCCTGTTAAGAGCATGCAAACAGGCACTAGGGAGCACAGGTCCATTTATTAGCTTTCAGTAAATTCATATCTACCTTCAGACACTTCTTACACACTTCCCACTTAAAAAATGCCATGTTGTGTAAAACACATCATATTCAAATGTTAAATTGAGCCTGGAGCCCATTTTATGGATTTCTCTAAAATGAGCCCACAGAGAGATACACTTCAGATATATACGATTAAAAGAGCAGAAGATACGGTGAGGTTCTTGCTACTGTTCACATAAATCTATAGACCAACACTATAAATTCTGGTCTTACCTATGAAGACCAGAATTCATTCCTTCTGGTCTTCCAGTCATCTTTAGCCTTTTTTAAGCAGCCAGTAAAATACCCCAGCAGCCATGCTCACTGTAGGTTTGATGAAAGATGATGCTGCAACAGATACTCTAGAAAATGGGTTTTAAAAAGTTTACTGAGATTGATTAGTTCACTGAAGAAAATCACTAAGTCATTAGGATTTGATCATACACCCACTCTTTCCCTCATTTCTCTGCTCCTCAAAATGGAAGTCATATCTGCTTGTTCCATTAAGACACCCTGCAACAAGTTACAGGCATTGTCACGTTGTTATACTCCAGGTCAAATTCAGCCTACTGGCTTTAATAATGAAAACATTGGTTTTGTGCAACTATCCTGCTACATACTAGTTTTTAATTCTTGTTATACGTACTCTAATTTCTCCTGTGATGTGCTCACTTCATTTAATGAGCAATGCCAAAAATATTTCACATGCTGTTATGTACAATTTGAGGGAAAGAAAGAATCAATACTAGAAAGGTGAATAAATACCTGAAGGTATGCTAGCCAAGACTCACGTAGCTCAGGGTGCCATACTTCTACATTAATGACGGCAATTTCAGTGACAGACAGGTTTGTTTTAACATTATTTAGCTGAGGCATCAAACTAGTGAAATTAAAAGACTTACAGACTTCACTTGTGAAAATATCAGAAAGAGTAGGAAAAGATGGTATTTTGCTACTGCACAGAAATAAGAAAAACTAAATGAGGAAGCAGTGTTTCTTTGAAATTATAAAAACCACAAAAGTCATCCTAGCCATTGCTCACAAAGAAAAAAAGAAAGAAAAATAAGAGAGCTAAACACACTTATTTTTTGCTCAGATGTCAAATTCCTGCTGGCTTCCAGATCCATTCTTTGACTGTTTCTATTCAAAGGATAATAGAAACAATGTCTGAAATTCCAAGCTCTATGGACTGTAGCTACACATTTAAATGTGGTGCTAATCTAACAATACGAACGTTTAAAACTTCTACATACTACAAATTAAATCTCACTTTTTTCACGCTTCTGAAGCTCTAGATTATGCTGCAGAATATATTGCTATATATGCTCCTCAGAGATTGCGGAATATAAATGCTGGAAGTTTTGCTTTTAAGTTTACAGAAATACATCACATCCTGGGGCACAGAACCTAAAAAACCAAAAACCAAACCAAAACAAAAACCCAAACAAACAAAAAACCAAACCCACAAAAAACCCAACCCACAAAACAAAAAACCTGTGTCATATTTTCTTTCCTAAGAAAGTCTTGTTCATGTCAATGAGCAATTAACTCTGAAAGCTAAAGATAATACCTTCTTTTATTTTATACAGTCTGAACCTCAGACAACACATACAAATCTGAAGCTGAGGGACTACTGGGATGGTGAAAGCCAACTATGGGAAAGGATGCAGGCTATGGGGAAATCAGACGCTGTGAAGCTTTGAAGGAGACAGGTCCTAGAATAAACTTCCCCTTGTATTATCTGTGCATATCCAGATCCCTACAGTGTTGCTGAATTGCAGTTTTGTTTTTAAGCAGATAACCCCTAGGTTACATGCATCAAAATACAGTAACTACCTGTCAATATTTTGTTGTTTCATTGTTGATCATGTAAGCATGTGGTCAGAATGTTTTCTGCCTATGTTGAAATCCAAACTGTCTCCCCATGCCTCACTGGGTACAAAAAGCCCCTTACCTAGTTGCCAAAACTGCAGTTTCTTCCTCTGCCAATCTCTGCAACAGTTATGCACTGTGAGTACACAAGTCTGACACATTCAGAATGTTGAATTTACCATCAAAATACATGAAGTTTTGGGCTGCCTACAATTCAGATTAAACTAACCGAAAACCATGTTTGTTTATATGAAATTTTTGTAGAAGTTCCCAGGTGGAGAAAAAGGATAGGAAGAGATGACAATTGCTTTCATCTCAGAACTAGCAAAGCCTCACGGTGCTCTCTTATCCGTTTATCTGAGAGCATTTAATTCTTCCATACTCTCCAGACCTAGATGGATCTTCACAAATTAAGTGAGTAAAATTTATTCTAAAAATAGCCTATAATAAGCTTTTTTTTTCCTCCCCTTCCTCAAAGTATTTCTGGGAAGAAAAAAAAAATAATTTTGAGGTAAATCAATATATTCTTGACCTTCTTCTCTGGTTTGTGAATGAAGTCCTGTTTACCTGTAGCTTCTACTCCAATTAATTCTGTGAAAGGTCAAAAGAAATGAATTCTAAACTTTTGTCTGACCGAAGAATACCTAGGACTCCCAGCTCTCTGCCAGCAGATGAAGCAGCAAGTCACCTATCCCTCTGGCTTACAGGATGATGTGTTCTCTCCCTGAAGACTCTTAGAAAGGGAAAAATAAAATGGCAGCTAAACTTACCTTTTCATTTGATAGTAAAGACAAATGATTCAAACTAAATTACACAAAACCTATTTCGTAAAATGAGGGTTGCATTATTTTTCTGGAAAAGGAGGTAAAACTTTGCACTGAAGCGAACAAATTTGTTATTGTAATGAATTCTAAACAGCAGAGCTCATAAAAAGATAGACAGGAAACACACGCAGGTACATTTTCTTTTAAATTGTCTATGGGCTGCCTCAAATACATATGCTTCTTTTGAAAGCTCTACTGTTCTTCCTGCCTTCTTACTGCTATGCAACATTCACGTGAAACAGAATCTACTGCCACACAATTCACAAAGCAGTTGTAGTTTCCTATGTTTGTATGAGCAAAGCAGGAGACTGGCAAAGGCAAATTTGAAACTGGTAAGAGGGAACACTTCTTACTAAATTCATAGATAAAATAAATATTTAGTGGCAGTGACTTTTGTAATCCTGTCAAAGCTTGACAGGGTTTGAGCACAACTGGATGCTTGCAGGGATGTATTTTTCCACTTTATTTATTGCACATATATATAAAACCCAATTGTTTTTTTAAACAGATAACCCATGGGCTATATGCATCAAAACACCAAGCATAAGAACTACCACCTTCTAGTTAACACTAGGAAGGAACAACTAAGTAACCTTATCTTTAAACACAGACTAATCAATAATTATTAAGATTTTAGACCCATTTGTGTAATGCATACAGTACTAGGCATTATCTGAAGAAACCCACAAACTAGACTGTGTCCAGTGTGGCAGTCTCAAGTTCTTTAGTCACCATGTTCTACCTTTCTAAATCAATACAACCAGTACAAAATCTTCATGTGAAAATACATATGGAAAACATTATTTGTATTAAAGCCACAAAAATTACTGCTTCTCGTGGCAACTGAGACCACAATTACAAGGTGACAAAACAGTATATAAAGTCCTATACCTGTGTAAGTCTATTGTATAAAGGGGTTCTGAACTAAGCTGGTCAGAAAATTGCTTGAACATGCTGTTTCACAGGCATCAAGGGATTGCAAGCTGTGGTAGAAAAGAAGGATCTGTTCCCAGCTCTGTACCAACCTGATGCAAAAATCCAAGCAACTTCCCTTAGCTCCCCAATTTCCAGCTGTCACACAGGCAAAGCAGGATGAAGTGATGCTTTCCTGGGACACAGAGAACTGAGAATACTGTTTGCTATACAATAAACCTATACACTAGAGAGGTAACTCTTAACACAAATATGCCAATAGATACCAAAAGCGGAACTGAAAAACAGCTGTTCCTGTGGATGTCTTTTACCTCCTTACAATAGATCCATTAAGTCTTAAGATCCTTCAGTGACTTCTACCTGCTTAGTGGTGAAAACCATAGCCAACAGCCAGACTCGTTCAGAGCTACTTGCACACTGATGGGCAAAGGGCAAGAGTTGAATGTTCTGTTTTGACCTCCCCGCACTATAAATCAAAATACTTCTAGATTAGAGCACAGACTGCACAAAGACATCCAGTTCCTCCTGTTTGTTCCCCATGCTGCATGCATTAGTGCAAAGGGCACCAGAAAAGTCGTCTAGAACACCAGGTCTTTAGATAAGCCAGTGACTTTAAGCCATCAACTAATGCTCTGATTGAAACATCTCTTACCTTAATGTAACAGCAAAAACAAGTAAGGAAGACTTGTATCCACAGTATTATCTACATATCAACGTGATGCCAAACAGTTCTGCTTTGACTGCCACACGTTTATTTGTCTGATGAGTCTAGATGGCCTTCTTGCTTTTATTTCAAACAACAAGCAATGAAGTGAATGCACATATCAACTGCAGTAGGTCATATATGGCTATTATCTTCTTAAGCAGCTAATATCTCCAAACTAACTTTTCAAATGACAGCCAAGAACACAAAATCTTTATGACTGATACAGCAGCATTCCTCCTCTGAGGAGGAAAGGAGATGGTAAAGGGTGGTAGATTTTTGGAAGTCCTTATTGGCAGGATAGTACAGATGCAATAAACTTACATGAGTGCAAGAACAGACTGGAAGAGACCCATCAGAGGCTACCAGACAAACCACAACAGGTTAGGCTCTCCTGAGCTGAAAAACAGAGAGGCTGAGACCACCGAGTCAGTTTTGTGGTGAAAACAAACACTATAGATTATTAGCCTTTGTGAATGGCAAAGATAGGTCTGCAACATACCAAAAAGCAGGAATATGTCTATGCATTTGTGCTGGGACAAAACAAAAAGCATTAAGGAAAAAAAAAGAGTTGTCCTGTTAAAACTACTCAAGAACCAAACTATACTCATACTAGGTAAACGCTAATTAAAAATGCTCAGCTATTACCAGCACTATATTCAATCGCTTTAGTAAGTAACACCAACCGCCACTCCCCCCCCCAACCTACACAACAAAAAAAAAAACCAAAACCACACCTCTGGACTTCAGGAAATGTTACAGCACAGATAGTAACCAGTATATACACTTTCCCCTCTTTTTAAAATACCTTGCTCTTGCTTTCAATATGCCATCATACAACTGATGAAAAAATTCAATCTGTGGTATCCTCAATATCTGGCTCACTCCTGCGGACAACTTACACCAAGTGGCAGACGGTAGCTCTGCAATACAAGAGCTTATCTACCAGGAACAGGTTACAACATCTGTTCAAATCCGAGAAGCCAAAAAAACTGCAAATAGGTCCTGCTCTGCCAATAACTGCTAGTAACAGGACGGCTAACAAGAACTCAGAAGAACCTGAATTATCGGTCTTAAGACCCTCTTATAGCAGATCAGTGAAGTTCACGAACTTTAAGACAGTAGCCTCCAAACTTCCTCAATTTTCCTCTCATCTCCCTCTGACACATTGCCTCTTCATCTCCTTGTCTGAAAGGGGACACGAGTGTGCTGTGAATATACTGACAGGGCTGTGGGTATTGGAATTCTGCAATGTGAGCGACCCACAGCTCTGCAGACAATGATCTGCTGCTCTAGGGCAGAGCAGCTGCATGATGCTAGCCTGAAGTTTACTTTCTTAGTGCCTAGCTGTCAGCTAACACAGCAGCACGAGGCTGCTAACCCAGTGCCTGACCTGCTGCAGCTACATCTGCTACTTCAGTGATGATACTACAAAGGCCTGCATAGGCATTACCAAAAAGAGAAAAAAAAATGGAACAGACTAGCCATGAAACCACCTCCTGACGATGACCTCAAACACCCATCTCTGACCACAAAATTTCTCATTACCCTATGGCAACAAGGAATAAAGCAAGCTGATAGCCTCCAAAGCTCTCTGGCTTGAGATTACTCAAATATTTTTGAATTATTTGAAGGTACATTGCAATTATTATTTTCAGAATCTGTATCTATTTCATTCTTTTTTACACAAAAGGAGAAACACCAAAGAACTTCAAATACCACAAGTTTGCAATAGTGCCATTTACAGAGTGACAGACAACTTTGGTTAGTATTATTTACCTGGATTTTTCCAAAGGCAGCCAGTGTCTGCCCACCCTGTCCTCAACGAGAGTACCTGTGCAGCAATAGGGTAATGGTCTAGTAGATTAGCACAGTAAAATAAATAAAACATGTCCATGTAAGTGAATTCTTCAAATTGAAATATTTTCCTAGAAAATCCATCTTCTCTTTGGTACCAGTTTTATTATCTCCTCCTTACACCTGTTCCCCAATGATACATTAAAGACGTCCATTAATCTTCATGGAAATATAACAAGAGGTACCTGGACTGTCTCTCCCTTATAGTGTAAGACATTTTCTTTTCTAGCTTGACTTAAATTTTGTAATTAAAGTTCCCAACTGACCTTCAGAATAGTGATCTGAAATGTGTATTAAATTTCTGTTTTTCCCAGCTAAATTTTGTTTATCTTGCGTATTTCCTCATTTTTTTTCCAGACTACAGGAACGGAGAGGGAGACAAAAATCAGCATTATCAGCTATTTCTTGGTAGTAGTAGTGAATTTAAAACAAACAAACAAAAAAAACCCACAAACCCAACCCCCCCCCCCAAACATTAAAACTTACTGTGATGTAAAGAAGATAGCAAAGGTCTGAGAAGACACTCTATGAAAGATACTAGACACAAAGCAAATAAGCAGAAGAAGCAAATTGCCAAAAGTCCAAATCATTAATTTGGAGCAATTAATGCATGATAACATATTAGACCATCTGTACTTCTAGAACAGATAACAACAAGTCTTAATACAGGCTCCCTAGAATAATTAATTTTGGCAAATCATAGACAAGGAGTAATCATCATGTTTATCCCTCTTTGCAAGACATTTTACAATTAATAATTGATATGAGGAAGAAGCATTGATGTATGAATCCCAGGGCAACTTCTTTTAAAGCAGTAGTGTATAGGTTTCTTCCTCTTATTCTATGAAGACATATAAACATTAAAAACAACTACAAAAAGAATTGTAAAAGTTAATCCTTTTATCCTTATCTGTAAGTCGTGGGGGAGTTTTTTGTACACAGATGCAAAATGTGTATGTCAGGTACTGTTTAAGCTCTACAGGAAGGTATGCAAAAGAAAATTTCAGTTAAAAATTATTATATTTTTTTTTAAACATCTCCCAACATTCCAGCAGACATAGTTTGGGAAGCATTTTGAGTTTTTGTCATCACAGTGCTAGAACACAACAATGACTGTATTTCGCGGGAGACAAACTATGGAAATCTTAAGTACCTAAGAGAGATCTGAAAGACCTGTGGACACTTTGGCACTGTAGATTGCCTAATTTCTCAAGAAATTTTTTTCTAAGTCGCTTGGCCACAATAGTAAGAGGAAATACAGGCAGTAGTATGACACAGAACAGAAGACAAGGCAGGAAATGAGAGTATAAGAAGGGAGTATGTGCATTTCTATCCTGTGAAAGGACAGAGAACTACTAAAAGGAGACAGGATGGAAGAACATTTAAGACAGCAGGAACATTTGAGCGTTCCCCCCCTTCCCCTTTCTTTTTATTGACTGAATTCAGACCATGAGACACACAGAAAGTATGGATGATAAATCACACTTGCACTTCAACACTTAAATCTTCAGCAGAACAGAATAAGAAAACTAACGCTTGCAAGCTCCTATGTCCTGAAAGCAGACGTTCAGATCCACTTACAATGCCTTTCCCCTGTTCCTCTCCACAAATGTTGTCTCTGAGCTTACAGAAATGACTTTGTTTGTTTGTTTGGTTTTTTAAGATTAGCCAGAAGTTTACCTTCAGGTATTTCAGCTTTTTGCATAAGAAAGAACCCTGAAAGCAATTCTATGGAACAGAATACTTTAGGTCTCCTTCAACTTTTTTACTTTGTAAATACAAACACAAGACCTAGAAATCTGGTTTCAAAATAGGCCTGTATTTTGCTGTTTCTTCCTATATTATCGGAATATGCAGCTCTGTACTCAGTCAAAAAGATGCACTGGAGGCAAACATTTTGCTAGAGAGATTTTTAAAGTATCAACTATACGTATTAGATTAGTTTTCTGCCACTAAAACACAGCCAGAAGTTATTCTGCTAAGGAGCTGCAAATCCACGGTGTCCTGGAAAGCTCTGAACAGTCTGCTTGTTTTCAAGCCAAACATGCCACAGAGCACTACAATGGGCAAAGCAACTACATTTACACAGCAAATTGCTGCGGGGTTGCATATTGGACCCAAGGGAGACTACAGAACCAGTTATAGAATTCTAGGACAATACCACATATGAAGATTGTTGTATCACCCTACTTGAGAACGACAGTGAATCAAAAAAGCCTTTAACTAATGTTTATTGCAAGCAACACACCTTGTGCATGTGTAAAGTAAAACGTTACTGCTTTTACTTAAGAAATGTAACATGTAACCTTAACTCAAAGGAACAAACTTCGTATTATTATTTTAAAACCTCTCCTTACTGAAACGTCTTAGAATAGCAGAGCTGTTTAAAAATCTTTCTGAAGTATGATAGAGGCCTTTTTTTTTTTCCTTCCCCTGTTAAGTTTCAAGAGATCTTTTGGACTAAACAAAGCAACAAGTCTCAAGTTTCATTGTCCTTTGCAGCCATCAGACAGTCGTGCAAGCTGTTTTGAGGAGTCCTTTAATCTCAGATTGTTTCTACTAACAGTACCAGATACAAATGAGAATCAGTTAATATTATACTACAGTAAAAATTCACTCACTATTTCTCTCTCATTTCATTTTATCCAAATGAAAGCTTTTTGTTACATGTTACTTGAAGAGAGTTCAAATGCAGCCCAGACAGCTCCAGGAGAGCACACTATGCAGTTAAAATAGTAAACACTGCAATAATAACTTCTACCTAGTGCATCAACTTAGAACATGGTAAGGTCTAATTTCCCCTGGCTCTTGGCACAAGGCTGCAAAGGTATAGCTCCAGTATTGTCCATGAGCAGAGTGGAAGAGATTGGAACGGGATGTGGTATCGTGGAAAGACAAACAATTCAATCTACCACATACATTGCAGGGTAGAAAGGACTAACAGATGCAACAAGGGAAGCTCCAGCATCACTCCTGGCACAGAATGAATGCAATCATTTTGTTATCTTGTCTCCTAATCAAAGTTGAGACTTCTGCTGCGTATTCTGGACAAACAGCTGTGGTGGGTTAACCCTGGCTGGATGCCAGGTGCCCACCAAAGCCGCTCTATCACTCCGCCCTCCTCAGCTGGGCAGGGGAGAGAAAATATAACAAAGGGCTGGTGGGTCGAGATAAGGACAGGAAGAGATCACTCACCAATTACCATCATGGTCAAACCAGACTCGACTTAGGGAAAATTAATTTATTGCCAATCAAATCAGAGTAGTATAATGAGAAATAAAACCAAAACTTAAAAACACCTTCCCAGTATCTGCTTCCCATGCAGTCACAGCCTCCTTCAGGCATCCACCTGCTCCCATGTGGGGTCCTCCCCGGGCTGCAGGTGGAGATCTGCTCCACTGTGGACCTCCCCGGGCTGCAGGGGGACAGCCTGCCTCACCATGGTCTTCCCCACAGGCTGCAGGGGAATCTCTGCTCCAGCGCCTGGAGCACCAACTCCCCCTCCTTCTGCACTGACCTTGGCGTCTACAGGGTTGTTTCTCTTACATGTTCTCAGTCCTCTCCCTGGCTGCAGTTTCTGTGCCCGCCACAACTTTTTTCCCCTTCTTAAATATGTTATCACAGAGGTGCTACCACTATCGCTGATGGGCTTGGCCTTGGCCAGCAGCAGGTCCCTCTTGGAGCTGGCTGACAATGGCTCCATGGGACCTAGGGGAAGCTTCTTGCAACTTCTCACAGAAGCCACCCCTGTAGCCCCCCCCGACTACCAAAACCTTGCCACACAAACCCAATACAGCAGCCATCCACAAAACTTCACTAGCTTTTAAGCTACACATGCAGGACCATAATCAAAATGTCAGATTATGTTTCTGAAACATATCTAAACTTTCCAAGCCTCTAGAACCAAAAAAGAAACAGTATGATATACGTGCCTCAGCTTTCCTAATCCGCTAAGAAAATACAGCCATGTCTATCTAAAAATTTCCTCTTTAATAAGGTCTAAATAACCATTAGATTAGATACTATAGTAGGTTTCAACTTCAGGAAGAGCGAAGCCCAGAAAGACTGAATACTACTTTAATCCAGAACAGTCCCTCCAAACAAACAAATCTATAACCAAAGAAATTTACATCTACTTTCCTGAACTACAAATGGCTTTAAAAGTATTGAGGAATAATTAACTTATGGCAGAACAGAAGTTCCTTCCAAGTAAACAAATCTACAATCTTTTAATGCCCATTTTCATCTCCATGCCAAAGACGTCTATTTTGGAAGGGGCTCAGATCTGCAAAAATTTTATTTGAACACAGACACGTTTCAGGTAAAAACAGCTAAGCTGCTATTCTTCATCATACAACATGCCCACAGATCTGTCTCAATGGAGTTTTCATGAAAGCTTACCTTCAGGAAAACAAGAGGATCACCCTAAAGGAGGGGCAGGGCAGTAAGAACAATATGAACACTACAGTGCTCTATTCACAGAGCATTTAAACAGCGTAAAGGCATTTTTTTCCTCCAGCAGAATATCAGCACGGTAAATGTGGATATGACAAGAGTCAATACAAAAGTAGGAGTTCCTTGGTCTTGAAACTGTCAATGCTCATAAGGCACTTTTAAGACAGTAATATCTGACAGAAGAATAACTGTTTAATCTGCTTTAGCAAAGTGGCATATAAATTTCCAAATACAAGAAGCAATCCCAAGTCTCAGAGTAAACTCTCTATGCAAAAACTTGTCCAGTTAAAGATAGCAGCTACCAGAAGAGTGGGGGACAAAACCAAGTGGTATTTCAAAGGCTGATTGATTCCTTATCTCAAAGCAAAGCTGACTCCTCTTCAATTTTGTTCTCTGTACCAGACCAGAAGCGGAATGCCATCATTTCATTCTGATATGTATATGTGTACTTAATTTATGGAGTTAATCATCAGAGGCATTTCATACTGGGATGCATACAAACAATTTTACATACCATTATCAGATGTTCAAGAAAAGACAATCCTCTCTCATTTGAACACCTTTCTACATTCACATTAAGGAAGAGGAATTCAACTTTATGTTGCTCTTAAGATGAGAAACCACGGATCTTGCACCAAATGGAAGTGTTCTGTTTCGTGACTTATTTTCAGCAACCATAAACTTGATGATTGTTTTGCTATTTAAATAATCTGATTGGTTTGTGCCCTGGGTTTGGCTGCGATGGAGTTAATTTTCACAGGAAGCTGGGAGGGGGCACAGCCAGGACAGCTGACCCGAACTAGCCACGGGGATATTCCGTACTGTGTGATGTCATGCTCAGTATATAACTGGGGAGCAGGCTGGGGGGGTCAGTGTGATATCGCAGCAGGGGAAGTGAAGGAGCATCAGGTTCCATGTGGTGAGTAACTGCATTGTGCATCACTTGTTTTGTATATTCTTTTATTAGTACTATTGTTATTATTGTAACTTCTCTCCTTGTGTTGTCCCAGTAAACTGTCCTTATCTCAAACAAAAACCAACCAAATAAAAAAAAAAGACTGTTGTAGTTTAAGCCCATCTGGCAACAAAGCACCCAAAGCCACTTGCTCACTCGTCCCCCCGTGGTGGGATGGGAAGGAGAAAATATAAAGAAAAAGCTCGTGACACAAGGACAGGGAGGGATCACTCACCAATTATGGTCACAGGCAAAAGACAGGCTCAACTTGGGGAAAAACCAAAACCAATTTAATTTACTAACAATTAAATCACAACAGAATAATAGGAAGTAAACCCAAATCTTAAAACACCTTCTCCCCACCCCTCCCTTCTTCCCGAGGACAACTTCACTCCTGATTTTCTCTACCTCCTACCCACCAGTAGCACAGGGGGATGGGGAATGGGGGTTGCAATCAGTTCATCACACATTGTCTCTGCCGCTCCTTCCTCCTCAGGGGCAGGACTCCTCACTCTTCCCCTGCTCCAGTGTGGTGTCCCTCCCACAGGAGACAGTTCTCCACAAACTTCTCCAATGTGAGTCCTTCCCGAGGGCTGCAGCTCTTCACGAACTGCCCCAGCGTGGGTCCTTTCCACGGGCTGCAGTCCTTCAGGCACAGACTGCCCCAGCGCGGGCTTTCCTGTGGAGTGATGGCCATCTTGGGGGGCATCCCCCTGCTCTGGTGTCCTCCTCCCTGGGCTGCAGGTGGGCATCTGCTCCCCCGCTCACCTCCACGGGCTGGGGGGGGACAGCCTGCCATCTCACCACAGGCTGCAGGGGCATCCCCTCCTCTGGCATACCTCTTCCCCCTCCTTCACTGGCCTGGGTGTCTGCACAGGGGTTTCTCTCACATCCCACTCCCCTCCTTAAATACGTTCTCCCAGAGGCACTACCACCGTCACTGATTGGGTCAGCCTTGGCCAGCAGCAGGTCCAACTCGGAGCCGGGGAAGCTTCTAGCAGCTTCTCACAGAAGCCACCCCTATAGCCCTCTCCCTCGCTACAAAAACCCTGCCACACAAACGCAGTGCATTTTGTTATTTAAGTAATCCAAAATTATTGATTCTGGATCTGTGTTTTGTAATTGGCAGAATCCCAAAAGTTTGAAAAACTAGGTCTAATCACAGATTAGTCTGTCTCAAAAGATACAAACTCTTCATACAAAACCACAAATATAATGACCAGCATTCTCTTTCCTATCTTCTGTATGGTCCTAATGGAGCAGCAAAGGAGCAGGAAGGGCAAAGTACAGAGCACCAGTCATTTAGGAAAGAAGTTGATTGTTCTGCAACACCCACAATGCCTGGAGACAAATGCCCTCAAGCCAGTACTTCCAAACACAGAGGTCAATCACCAATTCTCTAAAAATCACTTGAAAATGAAGGTGTTCCTGGATTTCTCAATCCAACTTTAGCTCTTTCTACCCTGATGAGCAACCTATGGAGACACAGGATACCCTGCACTTCAAAGACAAATTCAATTTTCTTTCTGATATAGATATGACTAAATCCTTTCCGATGTATTTATGAAAACTGTAGCAAATGTCTGACCATAGTAGAAAACAAGCGTTTCCTCAAGGCAATATCAAACCTCAACTTTCCCTGGTTGTCTACAGCCTAAAGCACACCTTAAATATTTCTGCCATAGCTGAGGCGATTCATCAGAAGAGCAACTAGCACCACACTCTGAGCATGACAGTATTACTTAACACAGGTCAATTGTCCTCAGGAGTGAACTGAAACTCTTAAGATGCACAGTTAGTCTGATATGTTCTTCTGGTACTCCTTTAACCACGGAATAAATCATGCCAACTTGCTAAACTTGCGAAATAACAACTTGATCACAAAAGAGCCTTTTTATTGGGTTATCAAGCCGACTTTGTCTACCCTGCAGTCAAACTACCACAACGACCAAGCATAACCAAAGGACACTGGACTACTCAGTTGGAAACTGAATAAGACAGGAAGGGGGAATTGTGTCAGGTGTCTCATGAAACTACACCCTTACTGGACTTCAGGCATTAAGAAAATTGCACCAGAAGATCCAAGCATTTTCACACTAGACTATGTTCCTATTCTGCTGCACATAATCAAATCTGTCTCAGCCCATAAGGAATTGTTTCAGTAATACCCACCTTTAGGGTCTCATGTACTACAGAGTACTTCAGAATTGTTCTGGTCAAGAAATTACTATGAAGACACACATTTCTACTTTGTAGTTATGTTTCTAAAATTATTAAATTACAGATGGAGCTAAAGAAGCCTATTGACTTGGTACTCACAGTCCCAAGTTGTTAACACTCCCAACCCCCTCTAGCAGTACAAATGCAGGAAACTGTGAAGAGTTTAAGGTTCAGGGACCACTGCTCACTGCAGTGAAAAACGACTGCTTTCCTCACTGAAAGTAAAAACAACTTCTCTCTAAACCTTTGAAAAGAAGCTCCAATATGTAACCAAGGGATACAATTGTAGTTAGTCCATACCTGCAGCTATGCACCTCGCTCTAGCTGTTCCAGTCTTCACTCTAAAAGGTAAGACAAAACAGACATTGAGTACCCCAGAGTTAAAATCAGATAATAACAATCATTTTAACATGAACTCCATCTTGTACAATGCTGAGGACTGTGAAAGTAAAGCATATTTCTAACAACAGAAGTCATCATGAGGTGGTAACAACCCTCATTAGACTCAAAAATGAAGTTACACATTTCAAAGATACAGAGAATAAATGAAAGGGTGCAAAAGAAAGGACTGCAAACATAACATGGGTGAAAACACAAGTTTTTTAGCTTCCTAATAACGTTCAGTGGACATATCCTACCCATCTGGCTTTTTGGCTCTTATGACAGAAGCAGTTACCAACAGCAGTACCCACAATCCTAAGCTCTTGTATTACACTATTTCAACAGCAGCAGCACTAACAGATGACAATGAAGCTGCAGATGGGAACTCTTTAAGATAGAATAGATGGAAATGTATGAAAAAGGTCTGAATTAGGGAACACAAAGAACTAACAACACATGGAAAAAAATATTATTTCTACATCTTAAACAAGTCATCAACCAAGAACCATACAGACTTTCTGTACTAGCACCTCATAAGTAGGGGATGCTACTCTGATTCAGGGTTCTCTTTCTGCAGATTCAGTAATTGACCCACAACACAAGCTAGCATATATTTAAATACAAACTTTGGATTTTTTAGTTCTCTGGGGGGGGGTTTGCTGTGATTTTTTTTGTTGTTTTGTTTTTGGTGTTGTGGGGTGGGTTTTTTTTGTTTGTTTGTTTGTTTTTAAGACTTTCTTCTCTGCTTCCTCCTAGGTTATTTTGCAGAACTACACTCATGGTAGTCTAGCAGTATTTTACAGAAGATCCAAATCCATTTACCTGTCTACAGATACCAAACCAAAACCTGCATTTGTCTGTAAGGAGAAGAGTTATACAAGGCTATTTGAGTTCCCACATTTTCACTACTTCACAGGCCCTTCATAACCTTTGTTCTATATTCTTTGAGAAGCGTGGATAAGTGATCCATATCCTCTTGTAAGTTGTCTTGTAATATTAATGTTTATCACATGCATTCATGCCCTCTTTTCCAGACAGAAATCTCTTGGGAATTTTTTATCACTATTTAATAATAATTTTCATTGTTCTAATTTCTTCCGAATTTGTTCAGTTGATTCAATAAAATATTATACCCTCTAAAGGAACACAGAATTCTAAACACAACAACAAAAAATAATTTCCTTATAATACTAAAGAACAATAAATCCATGAATCCTGAGAAACATAAATCAGTTATCCAAAATATGTATTTTCAAAATTATGAATTTATCTCTTCTAGAATATTACTGAAAACTGACTATTGGTCAGGGAACACTTTACATACTTATTTTTGTTCTGTTTCACAATAACATTCTGGATGATGAAGCTCCTACTAGCAATTCGGGCAAATATGTTACCTGAGAACACCTCCTTCCACCTCGCCCACATTCCTTTGCTTTTTTTGAAGTCTAATTAAAGAATATTTGTTTATGGCCAAAAAATGGTCTCAGATTCCTGCTAACAGACCTGGCTTCAAAACATCATGCAACACAAGAATTTTGTTTTCTTCCTTTTAAACGTGATCTTTGCCAGGTACTTAAGCCCTATGGAAGTTGTCATAAATGCCAAGTTCTATTTCTGTGATAATCAGCTTTCAGAAAAAAAAATTAAATACACAGCTCATTGATCTTATAAATGCTTAAGAATATACTTGTAAACAACTTTTTAATGTTAAAAAGAAAATCTTCCCTTTGCATGAGTAACTACGTAACACTCTAGAGAATTAATTTAAAAACTTCAAAGGACCAAAAGTACAGCTAACATAGCCAAAGGAACCCATAATTCTTGGATACCTTTGGGAAAAAAATATACACCTTACTGAATCAAAGGCAAAATCCAGGACAACAAAAACTTTAAAAAGCAAGCAGCAAATCTGACAATCACCTGTAGAAAGCCTGGGAGAATGCTCTTAAATCATAAATGTTTCTCAAAACAAAATTGTTTCAGTATGGTTCATTTAATTGCATGCAGAACATAAATAAATCAAATACTTTATCCAAGTTTATACATCAGAAAACCTGGCCCAAAGGCCAAAGAATCTGACATACGTATTTCTTCTCAGAAGAAATCAGAACGTGGATACCTCAGATCAAAGTATATACAGGTGGCATGCTGCTAGCTATGTGTGTAGCACAGCAATTACTGTAATTAACTGACATGGCAGTAAGCTCTTGTGCAAACTGCAGATTCAACCCAGCCCAACCTTACACACTGATAGCGAACTGTTTTCATAGTTGCATCAGTGTACGCTCTTAGTGGGGACAGCAAAACAATTAACAGGTGTAAATTGGGACATCTCGTCACAGCTTTTGCAAAGAAGATTTCTCCTGAAGTTGCCCCCCTGACTAAAGTCCCACACAGTGAGTACAAATGTCACTTCCAACTTCTTCTGTAGAAAGCTGGGAGGAACCATGACAGCACCTGACAATTACACGTAGAAAAATGAAGGCTTAACATTTAGATTTAACACTTAGCACTGCCAGATCTAAGAGTGACAAAATACACTCTTGCTGATAAACAAACAGTTTTAACTTCTGGTATGCAATATAATATAAATAGAACTGCAGCTGGTAATGAAAACAAGTGGCTCTAGCCACTAACTACTAGACAATGCATATAAGCCCAATAAATCCAATGATACTGCTTTGATACTCAGTTGCAAAACTTCAGTCTCACCAGCACTTAGGACCATCTGTAAGAGAATACCGGATCATTTAATGGATTCTGATCAATGAAGTTACTGTCACAGTCAGCACTTGTCTAGACCAGATAGTTCTGATTTCTCATTACCTTTTCCAGGAATTAATGTTTGTGGGATGTCAAGATTATCATTGACAATTAAGGAGGCTAACAGATAAAACAGACCACATAGCTCAACCTCAGATACATCCTGGCATCAACAGTCTCTCTCTCACATAAATCAACATTCAGTCTGAACTCACTGTGGATTTACATACTTTCAAGTACCAATATGGCCAAAGTAAAAATCTGGAAATATAAAAATAACTATTTCTCTGGAGGAAGCGCAGGAGGGAGATAACGATGCATCAGAGAGCGAAGAAGCAAGTGCACTAGATAAATCAGATTACGAATAGAGAGGCCTATACAAACCAGATTAAGTTTCAATTACTGTACAACTTGGGTCACAACCCACAGAAAGTGTGTCACTTTCTAGTAAACTTTACTAATGAGACAGCAAGACAACAGAGATAGCAATGAGAGACTCCTACAGTGCCAAAACCTTATGAAGGAAGCAGCCATACTTTCTCATCTGAGAAATGCCCTTCTACTGCTATCTACACCACCCAAACCTCTCAGCACCAAAAGCTACTTGCTCAGTGTAAGGCAACAGCTCCTAGTCACTGCACCTGCTCACTTTATTTTTGCAGACAGAGCCGTCTAACACTGTTTTCTTCAGTATCACCAGCACAAGTACTAATGTGTGTACAGGTTAGCAGACAATCTGTACAGTTAGTAAGTAGACCAGTTAAATTACTCACAACAGTATGTTCAACTATCACGATGTAAGTTTGTCCAACTTAAGATATAACAGGAAGAACAGAAAGAAGAATAGAAGAGGTGCACATTTTCAGACCACTGCAGATTAAGGAAAAAAAAAAAAAGGGGGGGAGGGAACATTTTAAATGCCATGCTTTGCGTTACTGTAATGAGACCATCATAAAATACTTAACATTTGGAATGTAGACCATATCTGCAATGTCTGCTCCATGCCCAGTAAGCAATTACAGCTTAAACATTCCCAAGGTTGATCGTTAGTCTTACAACCCATAATGAAAGTGTCAAGAGACACACTTTGAGAATGCAAAACAATCCTATGGTCTACTGCTGAAAACATGAGACCGGAGCTTAGAAGACATGAGTTCTGTTACTAGCTATGGGACTGAATAGCATTGGACAAGTCACTTTATGGTACTAAAAGAGTTTCCATTTGTACAGTATTATCATCTTATTTGTTTTCTTCGTGAAAAGGTATTTTGAGAACTAGTGACAGAATGTGTTCAACACGAGTCAGAGAGTATCATCACATTGTTACAAGTGCATCTCAGCTGAAAACCTAGTAAACAACCTCATAAAAAGAGTTTTCACAAAACATTTGCCTGTTAATAAAAAACAAAGAATCTCACCAACAAAAGACTTACGCTTGCTATATCCTTCCAGATCATGGCATTAAGGGACTCTCAAAATACCTCAAGAGTTGCAAATACAGAAGGTACACACACCCACACAACATTTTATTTACTTTTTGAATGAGGATCCAAAATATTCAGAAAACATGCATTCATGTTTTGCTTTTTGGATACTGTACACGCCACAGGAAGACCTATCAGATGTAGCACAGAGTTTTATAACTTCTTTTGGGGAAAAGATTGAGGTGTAGCAAACAGAAACAGTATTCTCAGTTTAACCGCTAAGCCTACTCCTAGAAGCAACAACACTAGCTGAACTTTAACAACCTCATCCATCTCAGCCACTAGATTCAAATACTAACACTTTCACTTACCTATCCCTAAAGGCAAGATAATAAAATTTCAGTGGGAAAATCATCCCCGTGCAGTGTTTAGACAGACACAGTTTGCATAGCTCTGCGTTAAAATAATTTTATAATGATATCAAGGTACTTACACACTTTCGATTACACAAAAGAGAACAGATTCAAATCCAAAGAGAGAATAAAGATGTATTGCAGGTCTCCCCACAAAGATCCTCAAATGCAATCACTATTCTGTACTATTACACCTAAATTACCAAAAGAGGACACAGTGCATATGACCATTTCCAGCATCTACTGCCAGCTTCGGAGGGAAAATAATTTTGAGGTGTCCCAATTTTGAAAGATCAGAATTGAACTGGATACAAAATTCTGAGTAGGCTTGAAATTCTGTATTTGCAAAATGTTTAAGTATAAACATTTATATTTTATTTCAAAGAAGCATGACTAAGAAAGACTGATTTACCTTAAACTTGTGTCTCTTGCTTGTCTTATATTAGACAAATACTTGCCATGAACTCTACCGTGCAGAATCTGCCATTGCCACGCCTGCAAACCAAAGAGTAAAAATATGCTCAATTATTATTTTTTTTTTTGTAACAGGCACACGGTCAAATCCTTTGCAGAAGTAAATGGATACAAGTCTCAAATTACACTCATTTATATCTGCAAAGAATTGGAGTCAATGCTCTATTTTAAGGAATGAATATTGATTCAAATCACTTTCAACAACAAATAATTTCCATTAACACTTTAAGAGATTTAATATTGGGTGTGTAGAGCTGAAGCTTTAAAAAAATATTTCTTACTATTTCTTTTTCTTCATCAGAGGCAAACACTGGCGTTGCTGTGGAAACTTAGGAATGTCCTGACTTTTGTTCAAAAGCCCAAATGACATAAAAATCTAACCATTTCACTGCAAAACAGCCTTCCTAAGCTTCTCCTCAAGCTCTCTCATTTCTCAAAATTTGCATTTGTTTCTCATTTGTCATCATTTGCAGCACCATTTGTATATACTTTGGTTTCTTTTCTGCAATATTTACTTCCCTCTTCAATATCTTTATATAGTACCTGAAGCATAAAAACCACTGTAAATAATACAGAAAAAAAGAAAAAATTCTGCATTAATTTACAACCTAATACCTACTGAAAACAGACCAATGCATAAACACATGCAGCACCTTGAAGCATTATTTTTGTCTGAATACCATTCACAAATGTAATGCCACACTTAAGATGACCTTTTCTCTCTGAAGAAGCCTAACTTTCATTCTTAGTTACGAACATCTAAAGATGACTAAGAGAATGTCTTTCCTACCAATACCTGCAGCCTTTTACTCCACAAACTACCCTCATGGCCCATTTTGTGACCCTGAAACACCCTCTCCAGGCTGCTCGCCTGTGATGATTAATGCTCACTGACTCTTGTGCCAGCATAGCTTCACTTGCTCCTCCCGCTTCCCAAGGCCTCAAAAATCCTCCCTGCTGTACAAGGCTGGATATGTTGCCTGATCTTAGACTTTAGCTAGGTGGGGGGAGAAGGGTGAGAAGGATCAAGAGTGTCAATGCACTTAGCCAAGAACTAGAGAGACTCAGTGCTTGCTTGTAGTTTTACGCACGTATTTTCAGACGTTCTTCACTTACACACTTCTCCATCAATTCTTTCCGTTCACTTTTCCTGGAAGGCACAGTATGACATCAGCTGGTTTCCACTGCTAGCAGGAGGAGACTCCAGAAACTTTATGACAAAAACAAGTGCTATAAATACAGTTTTGGCTGCATGAGGACTCAAAATAGACATAAAATCCTCTTATATATCTTGCTGGATTATCAGGGTTTCTATACCTCATATCTAGATTCTGGAGGTACCTTACTGCTTCCTGAATCAAGCCCTCGCATGTAACAGTCTACGTGGCACATTATCTTCTCTCTGTCCTCACATCAGGGAGGATCATCACCAGTTTCTTCCTAAACGAACAGCACGCATCTCTGTACAGCAGCTTCAAACACAGAATGTATCAAATACTGCATTCATAAAGAAATATGTTATGACAACTTTTAGTACCTCCCTGTCTAGAACCAAATGATACGTGTCACAGCAGGTAACAATTCTTACTTCATTTTTGGGGGTTATATTACTAGAGAAGACTGGATATAAGCTCTTCATGAAGACTAGATAGAAGTGGGGCAGAAATACAAAGCAATAGATCAAGATATTCTTACTGTAGATCCAGTTTAAGCCAATGCTCTTGCCAAAAGAATAGAGCACAGCTCTTTCCTCACCAAGCTATCCATCCCCACCTCTGTATAACAAGCCTGAGAAAGAAAATGATCCAGGTGTGATCCAGCCTACCAACAAGAGGAAAATAATAGTTTTAACCCGGACATGTTTCCCAATTCAATTCACTGCACAAAGACAAAGATGCTCTTGGCAGCACAAAGGAAAGGGGAAATGCATGAAAGATGGAACAAGCCTCTTTCAGAGCAATACTGGCACATGCTCATTCAAATTACTCATGGAACTACATAATCAGAATTAGGTACAGAATTTCACATAATTAATTCTCTACTGATTAATCCTTTTTAAAAGCCTCAAGTGATAAATAAAGCTTTCACTACTTCTGTTAAGAAAACATTATACTTGTAAGAAGTGTATGCATGTTCTTCCATATAATCGCCTTTACTGCCCCAATTCTTTGTCAGTGGACTGCCTCCAATATTTAACGACATGTCACTTCCTATCCTTGATTAAACTACATGATTCAGCTTTTTAAAAATCACAAGTAAATTTTTTTCAACTTTCACTTTTCACTTATTCTTCCTTGAGTTTATTACCTTTAATAGCTTTTCAACAGCAGTTATAAGTTTAACTAACTTCAGATGAACACTGAACTTAATTTCAAATTCCTGTAATGTTCCCACATGTCCACCCTTAACCCAACTCTATTATTCAATTGCATAGCTATGACATAAAAAAAATATTTTTTTTCATAAAGAATAAAAGCAGTAAGCAGTAAGGTAAGAAGAAAATAAAAAGTTACCCCTTCCTGTAGAATTTCACAACCTTCAAAAGGATGTCAGACTAAAGTTAATTTCTCACTTGCCTCCAACCTTGATGAAACAGCTTAGCTTAGCTCTGAACAATGTCACTTCCTTACATACTGCCCTTAGGAAGATTCTTACAAAATGGAAGTTTTAAAACCCCTAGTGCCATTTTACAGCCTGGCTTTATCTCTCATCTACACAGTGCACTTGGTGAACACAGATTTCTTCAGTGTTCTATCCATTTACCACGACATCTTTCAAAGAATGGACAAGCAATATTTTTTGAACATGCAATAGTGTACTTCCAAGAGGTCTTTTGAAACTGCCTAATCATATTCCTGCTACAAGACTACAAGCAAAAATTAAGTATGCTACCAGAAAACACTTTAGAGGAATTGTACAACCCCAATCACTGGCATCAAGCGGTACCAGGATTTGCTTTTAATTGGTATTGTAAATGCGGAAACAGTTTAGATCATGTTTTTGCCACTTTGCTCTGGCTAGTATAAACAAAAGGATGTCAACTGGCGAGTCAGGAAGCAGAAAAGTGGGAAGAAAGAAAGGCAGAAGGCTTTAAGAGGATGTGAGAATTAGGAAACGTACAGGCCACTTAAGTAGCTTAACATCGCAGAAGCTGCATATTCACAATGAATTTCATAGGTTTTCCGGAAGAAGATGGAACAACTACTGTGGTGTGTCCCTATTAAACAAAGAATGATGAGAAAACAGCCACAAAACAAAGTTGCTTGAGTTCAAGCAGTTCAAGAATGAGATGACCCTCTGTCACACATCACAGTTCCCTGCCTGCAGATACAGTGCAACTTGGACATTGCCAGGCAGCTGAGATCCCTCAATTTGCCTTCAAAATTTGCTTCTTCCAAGTTCAAGATACCCACAGCTTTCTCAAGAGGAAGACACTGAAGACGCTGCAGTTGTAGGAAAGAAAAATAATTCAGGCTGAGTTTGTGGAACATGGTCCTCAAGAATGATTTTAGCAAGATGCTACCTTCTGTTTCACAAGTGAAAATGTTTTCCTCGCTTAAATTCCAGAAACAAAAGGTCGGATGCCTATTTGCACAGATATTCAAAAGGCAGCAGAATTTGTAAGTGGACAGCATCCCCTAAAAGACAGAAAAAGTACCGTATAACCTATTTTCCCTCTTTCTCCCCCTCAAAAATTGTATTGCCAAAGTTGGATCCAGTTGCTGCCGCTGTTTTGAGCACCTTTCTGCTACTCAAAGAACATCATATCAACAGTTTACTACAGTGTCAGCAGCTAACAGACTTGTTGCACTGTTTGTTCACCTGATCTACTAAAGAAAAGCAAATAGTCATCCTGATGTTTGTTTGTGGGGCCTTAATACAAAGTTTATGCAAACGCACAGCCAGGAAAGTTGTAGTTAAAAGTTTCCAGCTCTTCCTAACAAGGTATTTCCTACAACCCCATCCCTCAGCACCAACTCCTTATTCCAAACTAGGCTGGCCAGGGTCTAGCTCCTCATTAATCCCCCTTGCCCATAACAAGCAAAGACAGTACTCAGTTCTTCCAGGACAGGATCTAGCTTTCATTAATCTTCATGGCAGTGACAACAGACCTTATATGGGAAGATACAGGCCCTGGTTAATCGCTCCCCAAAGCAGGCAGGGACATTAAAATCCTCATCCCAGAAGACAGCAGCTCTTTTGGAGGTTAAAACTGTATCTTTCTGATGCCACTGCCACCCACTACATACTCTCCCTGCAAGACAACTGCCTTCCCTCCTCCACTCCCGGTCCCTAGACTCCCAACTTGGATGAACTGCATTTTACAAAAAAAGAAAACATCCACAAACAGATCACCTTTCACTTGGAATGCCAGTCCTCCCCAGAGACGCAGACAGACATACAGACGGACCTAACAACAGAGACTGACTGTAAGACCCGGCTCTCAATTCTGCTCAGCAAATGCCGAAGGCACACAAGGCCAGCCACACTGCCTAGTTAGCTAGTGTGCTGCTGCTGTACAAATATAGAAAGCAGAAAGTGGAACAACCGTTTCAGCAGAAGGGATTCTGCTCAGCTCTCTGAGAGGGAGGAGCAGAGAGCTGAACCAGCCAAACTGCTTTACCCATACATGGTCTCTGAAAGAGACCATTGCTAAGACAAGTTCCTTTACACATGCACATCCTCATTCAGTGTCACACTGCTCAGGGGAAGAAAAGAATTAGAGTGTACAAATTTAAAAGGAGTTACTGTTTTGAAATTGGTTCCAAGTTAATTTTGCTTGAGCCCACCTTAATAATGCAGAAATGTCCAACACTCTTCATCCAACAGAATCTGGGCAGCAACTCACACACAAGACAAAAATCTCCCTTCCAGGGAATCCCCACATACACCAGCATTTCAAGAACTACTGAACTGGTCAGGTCTTCCTTGTTGCTTTTGGTCGCACACATCCGCATACTAAGCTCTTGGTTTGACCTTCCCCTCCCCCCACAAATTGAATTATAGCCATCTTTTTAAACACTCTCCCTTTTAAAAAATATTTCCCTTAACCAGTGTCCTAGTTTCAGCTGGGATAGAGTTAATTTTCTTCCCAGTAGCTGGTATAGTGTTATGTTTTGGGTTCAGTATGAGAAGAATGTTGATAACACACTGATGTTTTCAGTTGTTGCTAAGTAATTTTTAGTTGAAAGTCAAGGGTTTTTCAGCTTCTCATGCCCAGCCAGCAAGAAGGCTGGAGGGGCACAAGAAGCTGGGAGGGGACACAGCCAGGACAGCTGAACCAACTGGCCAAACAGGTATTCCATACCATGTGATGACATGTCTAGTAAATAAACTGGAGGGAGTGAGGCTGGGGGGAATCGCCACTTGGGAACTAACTGGGCATCAGTTGGCGACTGGTGAGAAATTGCATTGTGCATCACTTGTTTTGTATATTCCAATCCCTTTTAAATTATTATTATTCTATTGTTATTATTATTAGTTTTTTCCTTTCTGTTCTATTAAACCGTTCTTATCTCAATCCACGAGTTTTACTCCAACCCCCCCCCCCCCCCCAATTCTCTCCCCCATCCCACTGGGTGGTGGGGGAGTGAGTCAGCAGCTGCGTGGTGCTTAGCTGCTGGCTAGGGTTAAACCACGACAACCAGTAAGCATGACCTTTCCCATTGATTGACACCAACTACTATGGTGACCTGCCATATCATGTCTGCTTTCCCAGTAGTCCTTTTTGCCAGTGTTTAAACAAAACCCAAATATTTTTCTACGCATTCTTCTTGAAAACAGAAGAAATCCACTTCTATGCAGCATCCCCTCCTCTCCCTTCATCCTGCTCCCCTTTTCATGTTCTGGCAAAGAAAGAGCACAAAATTAGTGTAACTAAAACCACAAGTCCCTAGGTATTTTTTAAAAAAAAAAAAAAAAAAAAAAAAGTGGCATAGTCCCCGATTTTTTTAGTACATGGATATGACAGTCTGCAAACTCGAAAGCAGTTTCATTTACATACAAAAGCATAATTTTTCATAAGAGATATTAACCTATGCTGCCGCCTACTTCTTATACTTAGCGTATCCCACATTTATGTCGTGATACAAAACTATCTTACAGAAGTTACCAGAAAAGTTTTCTCGTACAATTAAGTGGAATTTGCGACTATGAGCTATATCAGAAACGTACTAACCAACTCAGAACTCTGAGAAGTGCATTAGTCAGGTAGTTCTGTAATGTGACTTGCAAGTAGATACAAAAGTGCTGGTATTTAGACAAACAATCTCAATATTTTTCAAATTTCTCATGACTGAGATAATGGTTTAGGCTCCCTGCACATTCAGGAAGACACTAGCATACTCAGATTTAGCTGTATGCCTAAGCATATCCTGAATTATTTTCCTCACAAAAAAGGACCATGAATATGCGTCCTAGTCCTGCTCCCCTGAAAGCAGTTATGAAATGCCTATTAAACTTAGTCTTGAATTAAATGAAAAATACTATAAACCCCAAAGAAATTCTAGAGCAAACTCTCCATCGATTCCGATGTGTCATAGGAGCTTCCACGCTATGAAATACAGACAGTACCACCTACAGCCAGTCTCTGTTACTGATCAAATCCTGGCACTGAATGCACAATCCAAAATGTAATATGGGTGGCTTTACTCCATAAATATCAGAATATTCTCACTTATCTTTTCCTAAGTCACCAAGCATATGACCACAGATTTCTGAGCAATCAAAACTGCTTTACAGGAGTAAATATACAACCCTTTTTCTCCCCAAAGACTTTGCATATTGATAATTTTCAATGGCAATATCACTTCTAATGTCACTTACGACTGTGCAAGGAACCTTTACTGTTTCACTCATAAATTGTGCTAGACATTGTACAGTCATAACACAATGATGGGCAAGACAAAAAGAACCAGAAGAAATACAATTCTTCACTAAGTTGACCTGTCACCAAGATGTATGTTTTTTTAATTTAGAAGTTAAAATGGAAAATGGGAATGTTTGGAAGGCAAATAACAAGGAGGCACAGGTGAGCTGGCAAAAAGATTTTGAGATGGTGCTCTGCTTAGGAATCTAAGACTATAAATGAGAGAAGAATTACTTTTACACTGTGATGTGCCTACAGGAAATGCAAGAGCTAGACGTGACATTCAAAATATATTCTCTCTTCCCGAGAGACCAATATTTCATTGCCTTCTGAAGGATCATTTATCAAAGCTGTATCTTGCAAGACTTTGCAGAGATATTAAGATGCCTGGTGTCCATCCTGCAAATCTCTACATATAGTAAATTAAGAAAAATGCTGTCATTTTTGCCTGTAGACTTGGACATTGTCTGCTAAATACTTCATTCAAATTACAGACTTCATATATAACCAAATCCTCTGCTTTGGAAAAAAACCCAACAAAACCAACAGACATGAACATTCCCTTTCCAACAGATGCTGAAGGATTTGTGGATAGCGTGCATATGTTAGAATATTTTTTGACTGCATAGTTTAGGGCAAAAATAGCACAGAATATTAATGGATTCAGTGAAAAAGTCAATTCTAAATGATGTTTGAAGAACAATAGTTTTACGTTGACATGTGAAATACTGAAATCTAGTGGATAAGAACTATATTATTTTTGTGAAAGGTGCAGTATGAAAACAGCCTGCAGATAAAAATGAAAGCTACCAGAAAGAGCAATTTTGATGGAGGTGAAAAGCAGCCAAGGTCTTGAAAAACTCTAATTAATTTCACGTGAAAACAATATAAGACATCACAGAACTTCACCTGAGTTCTTATAAGAATCGGGAGAGGATTCAGTTGAGAGAACACACAGCATGCAACCATAAAAAAAAAAATTGTCTGCAAAGGAAAGCCTGCCAGATATCATATCAGCATGACAATGGATACTCGAGGAACACTCATCCTGTTATCCACATGCTCATTCAAGATCTCCTAGAGGTGTGCTGCTGAAAAGGACAAAGAACCCAAAGTGCCTGCTCATTTGCATGAATTTCAACCATACCTAAGCCAGTTATTCCACGTTATATTTACAAGTAATTTCGTTAAACCAATGTAAAAATCCCAGAGAGATACAATTTAAAGACCAGTTCATATAATCTTAGTCTACCTGGAACTTTACCACTGCAAGCCAAGCCATTAGATCAGTTATAAGTCTACTCTAAAATCAGTACAGACTCATTACCAAAACTTGCACTTTGTCAGTTTGCGGCTAGTACTCTGCATCTAACAGAGCAGCTAGTAAACCAGCATATCTTTTCTAAAAACAAAACAAAAAAACAGACCATGATATATTAAGTCAGAACACCGAAGACAGAAGGATAATATGCATACACAGGACAGTGAAGACAGCTTATGGACAATGATTCCACTTCTGGCATAAAGCTTCCACACACATATACCTGTGCCACAAACTGAAGACTTTTGTTCAGCCATCTCTTGCCTCAAGAAATCTTGTAACAGGATCTCAACTCAAGATACTGTGTTGTGACACACATTAGAGGGCCTAGATAACTTTTCTCAATTTACAACTCCCATTCTAATAAACCCTCAAGTATTTTACTCTGCTTTAATTTATACTGGTTTTTTTCCCCTGCCCAGTAACCGATCAATGGATAAAAATGATACTTTCTTGCCTGAAGGCAGTTACCAACACAGTGAATAACTCTGCACATAGCCTTGGGGAATGGTAAACTAAAGGACAAGAAGCAATACTGAACATGCCTAGATAGAAATAAAACATTTACGACACAGCAAGAATGATAAATAAGAATGCAGAAATATAAACCTCAGCCTGCTGGACTATTGCTGCTGTTTCAGTAGCAAAACTCACATTATGACTTGGAAAACTGGACTGCTTCACAGACATATCGCTGAACAACAGTCTCTATTTCAACAGCCAGAACAGCGGGGGGTTCTTAGATACCACAGTTAGAGACAGGAAATCTCAAAAACAAGGAGAATCTGTATCACTTCCCACCTAGCCTAAAAAAAGCACTTAAGAAAAAATTAGAGCAGGCCCTCTGAAGAGAGTTGCAGCAGAAGACCCAGAAGGCAAACAGATGAAATTAAGAAACACAGTAACTGAGAATAACCATATTTCAGAAAAAGATGCAAGAAATAGTTAAGGAACAACCTGCTCATAACGAAGTTTCTTACCAAGTTCACTTTAGAGACTGGATTACAGGTAGTATTTTACTTAACCCAATGCGAGTCTAAATATTTAAGAACCACATAAACATCTATCTTTTATGAAGTTCAACTAATGTAGCATAATATTTTTTGCAGTAATTTTAAAAGAAAAGTTACACAATGATATAAATATTTCTCTTATGTCAAAGTGCCATAATTTGTTTAATCTAATGATTCTTCAACTGATATAAAGGTTACTTGCAAGGGATCTTGCAAATTATGTATTTATTATTGATGAGATGTAAAATTATTGCATATCTATGACGTAGCCACCTTTCTTGCCTTTCCCTTTAGAGGAGTAGTGCCAGGCAGCGCATCTTCAGAAACCCTACTCGCAGCAGAAGGAAAAGTTAGAGACACCTTCCCCCCCACCATGTAATGATAATCTTACAAGTGCATCTAGTTTTGAAGGACTAGCAAAAAGGTGGATACAGAAATAAGTACACAGTACTACTGTGAAGTTCTTTATCTCCCATTGTGAAAGACAGGTAAGTCCTTCTCATTATTGTAAGCTACATACTTTCAAAACAAAACTACATAACACATAAATCTTCGTGTTTAGTGTTCATGATTTTACAAGTCACTTTTCAATTGCCTACTTTTCCACAGACACTGTTCTCCTGCTTTCTTTTGCCTGTAAACACAATTTCCCAAACCTGCACCTATTATTTTGTTTCACACACAAAAAAGAAGCAGATATGTAAGGGCAAGCATGTAACTAAGGAGGTAGGATCTGGGACTGATTTTTCTGCAATATTAACATTAGAAACTTTGACAGGGAAAGGAAAAACACAGCCATCCAAGAGTGATCATTCAGAAAGGGTGAACACACTCCACAAAAGAGCATGTACTTTCCCAGAATAAATATCAGCAATAATTTTGAAAGCGAGCACAGGCTGAAATAGAACAGTAAGCACCTTTAAAAAAAATAAAAAATCCTTTACATTGTCATATTTTAAAATCCCTATTTAGGGATTTTACTTGTGTCTACATCTGTACCCATGTCCCAGAGCAGATATAAGAATTGTGCTCCTGCCCTGGGGACTCTTCATCAGGAGGAATGCAACTGCACATATTAAGTTGCAGGATGCAAACTGCACCCACCTTAACATTTCCTATCAGTGTAAAGGCGTAAGTAGTATTTTTAAACATCTACCACAGCAGCAGTATTTCCAACAAGGCTGCCTCTTAAAGACTCAGGTCCAGACACAACTCTAGGAGGCACAGTATCTCACATTATGGAGAGCTCCCAAGAACATAGCTGAGGGGAAGAAAAAAAATGTGATAGGTTTATTATGGATATGCAATGCCAAGTCAGTGCAGTAAAATCTATCTGATGAACTAATCTATAGAAAAGCAACAAAGAAGACAGCAAAAGGCACCAGGAGATAATTTAGCAATTACTGTGATCACTAGTACACAGAGTAAGACTGGAATGACAGACAGACACGCACACAAAAGAAAATAGAGAAATAAATATATTCAAGATACTCAGAAAGTCCAAGCTCTTGTAGACCAGAAGAAAAGCGTACTTCAAGATATAAATCCCTACCAAATATTTTTCTAAATCAAGCGAGCTCCTGGTGAAACACACCCAATGATCACACTCAAGCAGTACATACGATAAAACTGCAACATTTGAAAGAGCCTCCCTGACAACTTCTGGCATAAGAGAATGCCTGTGCCTAAAAGGTGAAAACGTCTGGGCCACAATTCCTCAGGAATTTAAAGAAGTGAAGGTTGCACACTTTATCATAACGCTGCCTCTCAACTTCCTACTCATGAACAGTCCTGTGAAAAATCTCATTTTGTTATCAACCTTTATTGCTTCTTGACCTTTTCATCATTCATTTGATGATCAGTCTCTCCTGGTTTTTACATTTCTCTTCCTACTTCATTCCAGTAGCGTCTGTCACGCCTTCTCCCACTCGAGACTGCAAACCCTCACACTGTGCCGAACTCCACTTCCCCTGCTTCTCGTACACCCGACTTGCCTCTACCCCCTCGTATACCAGCACAAGTTTCACCAGTCCCAAAGACACAACCCCTACCGTGTCCCCCACGACACGTAACCGCACCCCAGGTTCCTGGGATAAGCCCCCGGGACGTTCCGCGGCGCTTCAGCCGCCCAGCCCGCCAGGCTGACGGCGACCGTAGCCCGGGGGAACCGCTCCCCCCCCCCCCCCCCCCCCCCCCCCCCCCCCGCCGCCAAGGGCCGCCCCGGGCCCCGCCGCAGCCACCCCCCTCCCCAAATGGCGCCCGAAGCGCTGTCAGCGCTCGGATCAGATACGACGACCGGCGGCCTCCGGTTCCGGGCCCCTGAAGAGGGAGTGGGGGGGGGGGGGGGTGTTCCCGGCGGGGCAGCCACCGCCCCTGTGGTGGCGGACACAGGGCGGCGGCTTCCCCGCGGGCCTCGGCCCCTCCGCGCCGTGAGGGGGAAGAAGCAGGCGGGCGGGCGGGCGGCCGCGGCCCGGAACGAGTGGCCTGACGGCGGGAGCCGGGGGGAACGGCGGGGGGGGAAGGAGGGGGGAGAAGGCGGAGGAGAGCCGTTACCTGCGCGAGGCGGATCTCGCTCCCTGCGGGCTCGGCTCCGCTCCGCGCCGTCCCTGTCCTGTCCTGCCCGGCCCGAGCTCCTCCTGGCGGCCGCCGCCCTCACCTGCCCCCGGGAATCCACCCGCGTCCCGCTCGGCTCCCTGCGCTGCTTCAGACCGGCTCCGCAAGATGGCGGCGCTTCCGGGAGAAACCACGGCGGGTCCGAGGTGGAGGGGTGGGAGCCGCCCGCCCCGCCCGGCCCCCTCCGTTCCTGCCACCAACCCGCGCCAAGGTTCCCCCTTCTCCTCACGCTAAGTGTGCTGGTCCGCGGCGCTCCCCCGCCCCTCGGCCGGCGCGGCGTTGCCCGTGATGGGGGTGGCGGAGGCGTTGGGCGCCGGGGCGGCGCGGCTCCTCTTCTACCCGACGCTGCTGTACACGGTGGCCCGGGCGCGGCTACCCGGGTCCCGTCGGCCCTGGTTCCACCGTATCGACGGTTCCGTGCTGCTGGGGGCTCTGCCGCTGAGGGGACGCAGCCGTCGGGTAAGGCGGGTGGGGCGAGGCGAGGTGAGGCGAGGGCGGCCCGGCCGTGTCTGACCGGTGGCTGTGCCCGCAGCTGGTGGCGGAGGAGAACGTACGCGCCGTGGTGACCCTCAACGAGGAGTACGAGACCCGCTTTCTCTGTTGCTCCGCCCAGGTGAGCCGGGGGGGCTTGCCGGTGCCCCCCGTCCCGTCCCGGTAAGGGTCTCTTGTCGCTCCGCCTGTCCCGGTGCAGGTGAGGCTTTAGCCGTGATGCCGGCAGCGACCGCCAAGCCCTGTGGCAGCGGAGATTTGGCTTCTTCGTAGCTAAGCCGACTTCTAAAACTAATGCGACAAGCCAGTAAAACGTGAGGGTGCAAGTGAAGTGTTACAGCTACAGTGGCGGAGGGGGGGACGGGGAGCATTAAATCCACGTACATCACTATGCAAAAATACAAGAGTGCCTTCTGTTTCGGGAGCGGACCCCAGCTACCCTCCCCTCCTTCAGCTGAACCACTTCTTTTCAGTTCCCTTTAACTTCTCCTTTCTGATAGCCAGCACTAAAGTTTTCCTACATCTGATTTAAAGGATTGACATTCAAAGTCTGCTTACGACCCTGCTGAATTTCCCAACTGTCTCAACAGGTTCTGGGTTTTCTTTCTGAAAAAAACCCAAAACCCAAACCCAACAAACAAAACACCAGAAAGTTAACTGACCGAATTTGCAATGTCTGTTTCAGGAATGGGAGGCAATGGGAGTGGAGCAACTGCGTCTCAGCACTGTGGATCTAACCGGAGTCCCCACCTTGGAAAACCTCCACAAGGGTGTTGAATTCATACTGAAACACCGAGCCTACGGTAACAGTGTCTATGTGCACTGCAAGGCAGGACGCTCCCGCAGTGCCACCATGGTGGCAGCATATTTAATTCACGTAAGAAGGATTCTATGCTAAGTAGGGTTTGTTTTCATACAGTCTGGGCAAATACAGCCAACCTTTAGAATATGCTTTTGCTCAAGAAGCCTGAGCATGTAATATTCCATGATTTTACAGAGTTTGGACAGGAGACCCGTTTTGAGAGAGGTAGGTAGCTGGGCCCCAAACTTACATTGCTGTTTGCAGAATGTGGCAAATGCAGGGTAAATGAACAAGTGAAACTTAAATGGTTGCTGAACTGCGGTCTAAGCTTTCTTTGATAATCTAGTTTATCTTTGCACACCTTATTCATCTGCGCTCATGATACTGTCAGGATAATGATCCCCGGCAGTGAGGTAGTTGTGAAGCTGCAATATAACTGCCACTGTAAGTATTCTTTTCATTCATCTGTACAGTCTGCCTCTGCCAGGTCAGTTACTAGCACAGGCACCGGCAAAGATGTTCTATCTTATGGGAAAGAGAAACTGTTGTTGCAAAAAAGCCTTGAAACCCATGGTCTGGTAGGATCTGCTGCTGGTTCTGACATATCAGTCAGAATTCCCGAAGCTGCTCAGTTTTCCGGGCCTTTAATATAGTAAGTTCTCAACAGGTTTTGAATGATTCTGCTGTTCCTAACTCTTTCTATGGAGGAACAGATTGAGATGGGAATAACAAGTCACTTGTGAGGGTAGGTTCACTGAGCAGATAAACACCCATTTTTGTTGTTCATATTTTTCTCCTTGGCTAACTGAAATGGCGACCTGTTCTAAGCTTTTCAATAAATATAATTCAGGATCAAGAGAAGTGACTTTGGTTTTCTGAGTTCTTCTACAGACCCAACTGGGTAAGCCAGCACTAAGAACAAAATCCCACTGGTGGATTCTTCTGTCAGTGTTACTAAGTGCTCCCTGGAAAACTTCCCCGTAGTACTGAAGGGAAAATTTTCTCACCAAGTGCTGTAGTGCGATGGGAGTACTAGTAAAGTTTTAAAAAAATTTAAAAAAGCAAGCTGCACTTTTGCTCTGGTCTGGTGGGACTAGGACAGGAAACTATTCACAACATCATGGAAGCATGAGTGAGCCAGAAAATGGAGGTCCTAGGCAGCAGCCATCCCTCTTCGAGGGACTCCTTTCATGAAGTTGCATTGACATTCAGGCCCCTCTGAAGAACATGAAGTAAACAGAAGGAGCAAAGCAGCAAGTTTTCTAACAACTCTAATGTTGCCTGTAGCCTCCAGGAAGGCTCCACTAACTGGTGCAGGGATGGAATACATTTTCACTTGCAGGGTTTCTGCCTTTTCAGCTACATCACTGGAGCCCTCAGGAAGCAATAGAGGCTATTGCCAAGATCCGTCCCCACATCATCGTTCGGCACAAGCAAGTCCAGGTCCTGGAGGCATTTCACAGGAACGTGACCGCTGGGACAGCTGCATAGTGTCAATAAGAACTATCAAAATCTCTGTCTCGGCTGCTGTAAAAAAACCTTACATTTTAATGATCTAACAGAGACTTTAGCATTGTACTTCCTGACCATCAATAAAGAAGTTTTTACATAAATTACAGTAAAGGGGAGGTTGGGCTGTTTCATTACAGCTTGCTTTCCTTATGGCTAATATCTTAGTTCTCTTGGCACCCCACAGTTCTCTCCCACACACAGTATCAGTGCTTGCCGAACTGCAATCCACAGGAAGTTCTGTAATATTCATAGCAAAGGAAAATAAAACTTTGTCTCAGCAGAGACTTTATTAAGATTCTTACCCAAAGGGTTACAGTGTCAACAGAAAGGGGTAGGAGGAAGTGGTCTTAATTCTGTCTTTCACCAACACTATGTTATGATTACAGGTGGGGATTCCTTGTACAGTAAAGGAAGCCAATGCTCGTAAAAACAATATCTCTCTTTATGCTAGGTGATGACAGAGCAGTAAGCAAGTTCCCAGTTTGTTACCACTCCTCTAGGAGAAGTGCTGAATAATGCAACTTACTAAAGGTCCTGGGGTCAGCTCTGGAATCTGTCTGCTGTAAATAATTCTGCCAGTCCTTTCTGCAGTAGGGACACAGGAATGTTTAAATGGGGACATCCCTGGAGGAAACAGTGCACATCTAACTCTGTGACTGACATGGCAGCAACACGGTCTCCCAGGCAGTTAAAACTAGCAGTCTGGGCCAAGGAAGATGTTGTCCGTATGCCATAGGATTTGTTACCGGCGGATTGGTTCCAGGCTAAAAAAGCCATTTGCTGCAGTTTGGGCCTCAAATGCAAGCAGCTTATCATCAAGGGATCAAAGTAATACCATTTAGTCCATCTGAAATCTAAGATGCAGCAGTTCAACTTTAATAGTGCTATGTAAAAGAATAGGCCCATAGCCAGATAGCCTGTACTTCCTCTGCACAGGTATAGAGGATGGGGTCTTTATTGGATGTTGTGATCTCGTAGTAATTGGGACTGGTGCTGAGGGTGGTGGGTGCCTCTGAGCTGCACAGCGGAACACCGTTGCTGCCCTTTCTATCATGGCCTGTTTTTCCCGCTTAGGCTAGGACAAACTGCAGGTTAGTGAGCAGCACTTTGATGCCACTTGTGACTGTTACAACAGAGGTGGCTGGGTTAAGTTTAAAAGTATTTGCATCACCCTTTTTATAGCGATCACGAAAGACATAGATGCTGCCATTGCAGCTGGCAATTTTCCAGAGGGATGGTACCGAGCTCCAAGCATCTGGCAGGCATAGCCGGGTGAAGCTATCCAGTAGGGGATTATAGCATAGCAGTGAATCCCCCTCGGCTACAATGAACACCACATCCTTGTGTACAGCAGCATGCATGCGGCCTGCAAAAGGCAGTACGTATGGCTTCACGTGGCATTTCTCTGTGTTGGTATCATAGCACTGAATTAGCCGAGAGGGCTTGGTGAAGAAGTCCAAGTCATTTTCCTCCCCACCCAGCAGGTAAATGACACCATTAAGGTTTACACCTGCAGCTCCAGAGACTGCCACTTCCAACTGGCTGGTCTCTGTCCAGACATTGTCTCGTACTCTGTAATATATGACAGCATTAGAGAGAGTGTCCTGTAGAGTTTTCCCCCCCAGTGAATATATTGCATCCTTGCTTGGCACGGAGACAAGGGTGTGTTGGAGCCGGTCACGGGGCAGAGGGGCGCACCATTCCCAGTCTATAGTTGCATTGTTGCATTTCCACATGCGTCGTGGAATGGAGCCACCAACGACGTATAGGTCACTACCGTGCTTGCAGGCTGCTGTGATCTGGTGACACAGGCTGTTCTGGCCACTCACGCTTATGGAGTCATCATCAGCACAATGCAGAGAGACAGCAAGTGAATGTGTACGTGACGACTCCTTTCCAATCAGGTAGATGTGAACATTTTCTCCAATCACCTGAAAGAAAAGAGGAGTGTGTCAGCAGAACTGGACCTCTTTACATAAACATCAGTGATGCCTAAGACTGAATTTTTCGGCTTAGGACCCACCTGTGGGCCTGAGGTGTGTGACCTGCTTCCCAAGTCCTGCCATCTGGCAGCGTTCAGGATTCAGAGCCTCAAAGCCTTTTCACTATAATGGTCATATCTGACATAGCAAAATAGCAACAGACTTCACTGCAACAGTCTGCAGTTGAAGTAAGGGCTGGCTACATCACTGATGAAGTAGAGTTACTGTAAGGGGAATGCCAAACTCAGATTTCCGAATGGTCTCTCTGGTAACTGAGCATCTGGTGAAATAAGTTATTTGTGGCATTGCTCCAATCAATAGTGAAAGCAGCCTCAGGTTAAATTAGAAAAGCTGTCAGTGGGGTTGCTATTTATGACAATGAAAGTATTCCTCACGCAAGGACCATGAATTTCAATGGCATTTGTGTTTTGTGACTTTCAAGGCACACCTGTGAGCAGAATACCCTGCCTTGGGAAGTGTGAAACCAGCAAGTGCTACACCAACCCCGGAACAGAAGGTCTTTTTATACCTTCAGACTCGATCGCAGCGTCTCTGAAAAGCCCGCTCGCTCCTCCTTGTTGAAGTTGATCCAGGTTTCTATGGCAACTGTTGGATTCTGAGAACATGGAACGCCATCTGCGGTTTGGAGACAGAAAGGCATTTGTAGTATCTAGACAAAGGTGTACGTACTCGGGAACATCCTTTTCCTGTGACTCCCTCCCCCCACTCCCACCACAAACCCTACTTTCTAGAGAGGAAAAAGATACAGAGGTTTATAGATTTTGGCAGGCATGATCAGCACCGCCAGCCAATTAGTTTGTATAAATATCAGAAGACAGAGCTGCCAGATCTTAAGCACTTTGGATGAGTTTCAACAAAGGAACCTATGTCCAAGAGAAAGAGGGCAGGAAAGAGAACTTACATGCTTTGTGACGATGAAAAATATTTTCTTATTTAAGCATTTAGGCAAAAAGATTCTCTCATTTGAGAATCTCAGCAGCTGCCTTTCTTTCTCGCTGGTCCTAGAAACTTGTCTAGCAAAAGTCATCTGCAGAAATTTTCCTTCTCTGACCACTGTCAGACAGCTGACCCTCAAGGCTGAACATCTGATGTCGCTGCTATCCTCTTAACTTTTGGAAATCCCCAATGAGCTACTATAGCTTTCCTTTGCAGTGTGACAGTAGGAAACACTCCACAGACTGCATCAGATTTCAATTTGTTTCCAGACGTAATCGGAAGTTTTGGTTATGCCACAAACTATTGCATCATCATCATCAGTACACTTCCTAGATTTTAGGCATTTACTTCCAGTTTGAAAGCCAGCAATTATGCCTGTATTCATTGAGAGGCTTCCCTATGAACGTGCCCTGATTCTGTAGTCTGCTCTCATGACAAACCCCGAATTCAGTGATGCTAAAGGCACCAGACAAATTCCAATATTTTTCTCTGTACTGGAAGGAAGGGAGGAGAAAAAGCGCGGCACAAAAGCAGGTATTTCAAAACTATTTATTAGTAAAAGGGATTTCCATAAGCTATCCATCACAGGTAGTGGTTGAATGGAAAAACTTTGATTTTGAAATGGGTACTAGCGTGCAACAAAAGGTAAGCTTAATAAATTACTATTTCATGAAATTAATTTTAATCCTTGCCACTAATAGCTTCCTCTATTTAATTCTCCATTAACTAAATAGATATGCAGGAATTGCAAAAGGGAAAGATTTTCCCTACCAGCAGGAGTGTATTTCAGATTTTAATCCGTTTTATGAGCCAAGTTTCAGCATAGATATTGAGTAATGTGATTCTATATATGTAAATAGATGATGCACAGAAAAAAGTTTTATTGAGCAATGATTTTAATATAGGACCACAAACACTAATGGCCATAGTCCTAAAACTATGGTTTCTACATGATATCCCTAGGAAGTTAAGGGCGATTGACCTCTATAGCTTTATTTCATGATTTTAGGAATTTGGGGGTTTTTTTAATGAACTCACAACTTGGTTTAAAAGCTATAGCTAGATAGTTATCAAAATTACTCTAATTTTATCATAGTCTTTCTGAGCTATCAGTACATATTCTCAATAGGTTTTTGTCTGTGAATTTCTTTAGATGCAATAGAGATAATAAAATGCAATATCTGTAAAGAGTCTCATATGCATAGCAGCAACTTTAAAGGCTATTGTAAGTCTTACAGACAGATTTGCCAGTATTCCAAAGAAGCCAGTCATGGCAGGTTTATTGTTGTAACAGCATATAAAACACATGACACACAAAGTATAGTTATTTACTCATTTACAAAATTATTTAATTAAAGCAAGAAAGAAGCAATCTCTCTCGTCCCAGGTCCAACACATTTGAATGTATGACCTTCTTCTACGTTCTTGCTTCCTCTAGGAATGATGCACAAAAATGGAATTGTGACTGCAGCATCATGAAGAAGTTTTCAAGTACTGGCTGCACCTGCTAGGGCAGCAGAGAATCTTTAAGGATTGGTGGCAGTTGGACTAAGTTGTTGATGTGTTGACACATTCTTGACAACACTGAGTCATTGCATCCATTACTGTGGAAGGCTATTAAGAGGGGTAATTACCTTACAACCTAAGATGTTACAATGCCTCTATTTCAGTCAGATGAGTGCCTAGCCTAAATAATCCTAACAATTATATACAATTGTTAAAAACACTTAACATAGTCCAAAAATATGGCTTGTGCTCAAGCCTTTTTACAAATGTTCAGTTGTTGCATTACTATGTTAAATGATTATGAACTAAAGAAAAAAAAAAAACTTTCATAAGATGTTCATTTCTGGCAAGGCTTCTTTGTTTTACTTTTACTGCAAACAAAAACACAAGAAGTTGTTGAAAGTTACTAAGTTACATTTAAAAAATGTGTAATACTTCTACCTGTTGACCCAGGAACTAATGGGAAATACCAGCATCCTCTATGTCCCTTTTCTATAGCTCAGATGCTTTATGTCCAGTAACAATTAATAGGGTTTTTTCTGATTAAGTTATCCAGAATGTTTTTCTTTGCTTAGCTTAGCTAAGCCTCTGAATAGACAGTGATTATGAAAGCTTGGATTCTTCCATCTATTTTGTTCAATCCCCGATAGACTCTCTGAAAGTCTTTTTCTACATCCACAACCTGGCTAGTCTCAAGAACTCCTTACCTGTAAGGATGTCTGTCAGCAGGCGGAGAGGCAGGTGTAGGAATTCCTCCGTGTCTTGCAGTTGAGACAAATGTGACTTTGCACAGTGTTTGGCAGCTGTGTAGAGCTCCATGTCACTGTGTTGATCTGCCAACCACATGACCTGCAGACAGTTCCTAACCTGCACTGTACGGGCCAGAAAACGGGAGCACTCTTCAAAAAGGGCAGTCAGCTGGTACATGTCTGCTACTTCATAGGTTTCCTGCAACTCCTCTGCCCTCAGCTTTACAGTCCCATGGTAAATATAGTCCACAAGGAGCTGAAAGACACTCTCGCTAACGTCCTGCAGCTCAATGACCCGGTTGTGGGCTTCCTTTAGGTTGGAAGTGAACATAGAACGAAAAAAGCAACTCTGAGCTGAGAGGACCAAACGGTGTAGCTGGAATTCTTTGCCTTCCACTGATATTGTAACATCAGCAAAGAGCTCATCCTCCAAGCATAATTTCATAATACCCTGGGCCACACGGCCTGAGTGGGAGCGGTCAGTGAAGGTGTAGTTCACAAAGTAGTTTTCTTCTGCAGAGGAGCCTCCAGTCTCTTCTGACGAGTCCATGGTGCTGCACAGATCAGACCTCCAGCAATCTGTAAAATTACAATAATTATATGGTCTTCTCTCTCCACTAACAAGATTATGCAGTACTTCAGGGTACAGGGAAAAATCAAACATTGGTAAGAGGCCAGCATATTTTAGACTGAATATAAATAGCGCAGCCAGAAACTTCTGCTTGAGCTTCAGAATCTCAAACAACAAATGAGAAGTTGGCATAATTAAAATTATAATATATACCAAACTTCCAGTACAGTGAGCATCACATCCCAGCAGAACTGGGAGATGCGCGTATCTTTTCACCACTCATTTCACTGACACAAAGAAATGCAGCAACAGTTATTCAAGTGGAAAGTCCAGCAACCGCCCTAGGAAACTCATGAAGCCAAAAGAATGTGGCAGCACCATAGCTGGGCTAGGTGGAAAAAGGATTCCGGTATCAAACTAACAAAGAGCACAGACAGCAATTCATATTGGAAGGGGTTAATTACCTTCCAAAACCCATCAGAAGGAGTTAATTACCATCCAAAACCAACATGATGAATCTGTGCAGTGGTATCAAGTAAGGTGAACTTGCTTTTACCAAAAAGATGTGCGAGAAGTCTGCCAGACGTAACCACCAGTCCTTCAAGCTAACCAAATGAGATAACTGATGGTTATACTCAGTTTGTTAATGTGCCAGACACCTTTAGCATGCAAAATAACCTGTTAGATATTGTTAGTCACTGTTTCCCAAGCAGCAAGGAGAACTCAATTTAAAAGATAATGCCTCTTAGTAGGTACCAGAGATTGTCTGCAGAGCTCCAAGCAGTTTGTGGGTTGAGGAAACTTCTGAATCAGAGAAGGGCTGCTGTAGAAAAGAGCTTTTTTTTTAACATGGCTCTTGACAGCATTAGGAGCAAATAGATGCCCGTCTGCATTCACTTTAAACTTATTTTTACACCTTAATTATCAGCCATGGTGACTGATACCACAGATTTCTTCAGTCAATACTGAACATGATTTCCACTACAATGTTTCCCAAAGAGATTCAGAGTTACTCTTCCATGCTCAAACGTGCATTTTCTTACAATAGCTCTATTTGATACAGGAGGCCTCCTAAGTTCTTTGCTCAAGTTCTGTTCACGGGAAGTAGTGTCTACATCCCTACTTGGCTAGACAAGTCCGTTCCATCCCTGATGACAGCCTGCCTTAATTATACCCTTCTTGTGATTTTACAATAGTTCTGGTCTGTCTGAAAAGTACCTACACATTAGTCTGTAAGAGTCCGAGGAACTGCAATTAGCACAGAACACATCGGTACTATTTTTCCAGCTTTACCAAGTACAAACCTATCCTGCAAACTGGCTCCCACTTCAGTTCAAGCTCTTGATCCTCACAGTCAAGGTGCTCAGAAGCTGCAGCCCAGAACACCAAAGCGATGACGCAGAGCACCAGGACACGGATGGATGAACTCCTCTGCCCTCTTGGCACGGCAGAACCAGCTGCCCCCGGCTGCCCCGCGCGATTTCCAGAGGACTGGTGCCAAGTCACAAAAGAAATACCGACAAATCTCACGTCCTTCTTTGTAAACACAACGTTCCCCTTTGCATCCACGGCATCTCCACTATAAAGAAAGAGCTGCGGGAACAGTAAAGTGTCCCATAAAGCAAAATCTCACACTTCATACACGTTTTTCATTACCAATGACCCACCGAATGCCAGGCTATAGGTGACGATGGTAACCAACACCTGGCACACCTCCTTCCTTGCTCCTGACAGGGCCGTGGGTGCCATGACAGCGCCTGGGACCAGGGAGCCCACGTTATACACAACCGACAGTGACTTCACCCTTCGGGGGCGGCGGGGGAAGAAAGAAAACCTAATTCTCCAGAAAGCAAAGACCCCCATTGGGGCCGCACTGCCGTTACTGAAACCGACAGAGAGTTACCTCGCCCCCACAGCGCTGCTTCAGCCCGAGGGGGGGGGGGGGGGTCCTGACAGGAACACCCCCCCCACTCCCGTACCCGACGGCGGACACAATCTCCACAGAACTCGTTGCCTCCCGGGCTCCCAGCTCGCCCCCGGGGCTGTCCCGGTCCCGGTCCCGGTCCCCCCCCGCAGCACGGCCCACACGGCACCCACCTGCGGCGCCTCCCTTCATGCCGCCGCCCCGGAGCCTCCGCCTCCTCCTCCTCCTCCTCCTCCCGCCGCCCCGGGGTGCCCCAGCAGCTCCTCCGCTTCCCCCTCACCCTGCGACAGGCACCCTCCGCTTTCCGGCCACCCACCCGGAAGCGCCCCCGGGAAGCTCCGCGCTCGCTTCCGCCTCCCGCCCGGGGAAGCGCAGCAACGCTTTCCGCTTCCGGTCCGTGCCCTTGCCCGTCCGTGTCCCGGTGGGGATGTTGGCGGCGGCGGCGGCGGGTCGGTGGTTGACGCGGGCCGCGCTGCGAGGTGAGGGTGCCCGGGGGCCGGGGTAGGCGGCGGGGCTCGGCCAGCCGGTGGCCGCGGGCCGGGCGGTTAGCGGTCGGTAAGACGTGTCCGTTTCTCTCCACAGCGGGCGCAGGCCCGGCGGCGGCGGCGCAGGCCCGGTTGGCGGGGAGCTCCGCTGCGGAGACTCGCCGTAAGTGAACGGGACCGGCGGTGAGGAGGCCGGCCTGGTCTTGAGGCTGTGTGTGTGTGAGGGGGGGGGGGGGGGTCTTGCGGTTGTGGGGGGCAGTGGAAGAGACCTGAGGGGTGCGGTTGTGTCCCGGTCAGCTCCCGGTATTTGTGTGGCTTTGGGAAGTTTCGGTGCGATGTAACCGTTTTCAGCCGGGGTATCGGAACACGGTTGGTGCCCGTCAAGGCGTAAACCCGCGTTTTGCGTGGAAAAGCGGCTCTGGCGATAAGCGTGCTCCTCGGGGTTCCCCTTCGCTTGTTCTGTGCAGAGTCATGCCTGGCTGGGGAACGGCTTCGTTGCCCTGAAGCTTGAGGAGTATTTGTAATCGGAACAAGGACAAAAAAAGCAACAGGAGATCCTGGGGTGGTTTGATTCTGAGGGGGTTGCTTAGGTGCTGGCACGTCAGACAAAACCAGGATTATTTTGTCTAGGAAAAAAAGATCCCTTCCAGACCCAGGCTGAATGTTATGAGCAGTATCAGACTGTTCTGTCATCTCTGCCTCTCTCTTTTTCATCTTGTTATTTGCTTTCCCGTTATCTGTTCCTCCTGCTGTGTTTACAGTGCGTGAAAAAATTTCTGTCTAGCGCTGACACAAATTTCCTTCCTTATCAATGGTTCTAGTTCCGTGTTCTGTGTATCACAACACATGTATGTTGCTATAGTCTAGTCTCTACTGCAGCATCCTGTATGTTGCACTATACATATATGTTGTGTTTAGCTTCGGATTTACCATAAATAAACTTTACGGGTTACCTGAACCTGAAGCTGCCTGGCTTCTGCCGGAGCTGCTGAGAGACAGCTAGACTGGTTAAAGGGATTTTTAAACCAGGGATGTGAGTTGCTACTCTTCTTTCTGTAGCTTTCTGTTTTCCATGCCATAATCTTGGGAACTTTATTTTTCTCTTTAGCTACTGTCAGACCAAAAAATGAAGTAGAACAGAAGCAGCTCTGTGCTTTTGGAGAGTACGTAGCTGAGATTCTGCCCAAGTATATCCAACAAGTACAGGTAGGTGCTCTTTGAGAAATTGTTCGGAGGTGGGGAGGGGACAGGACCCCGTGAACACACTACTTGTTAGCTGTTTTCAGAAGTTCTGGGCAAGAAAGATTGTCAGAATTACATGAAAGTTACCGCTATTGCTCTGCTGGATTCAGTGTAATGTTCAGTCCTGTTGGTGTTTGTACTCATGCCCTTTCCGCGGTTTTCAACAGGTGACCTGTTTCAATGAGCTGGAACTTTTGATCCATCCAGATGGGATCATTCCAGTTCTGACCTTCCTTCGAGATCACACTAATGCTCAGTTCAAATCCTTGGCTGACTTGACTGCTGTTGATGTCCCATCTCGGCAGTACCGCTTTGAGGTAGGAACTGCTCATAGGTGCAGGAGTTGGAGAGTTTCACAAGTGCTGGTGGCTGTGGGTGCTGTTGCAGCTCTGACCACAGTTTTTGCTTTCTGACAGTGAACAGAAAATCCACTCTGAAATGCTGGGTTTTTTTTACTCTGTGGATCATGGAAGCAGTAGCAGAACTGATACTGCATGGGTTCTTAGTCTGGCTTTCCTTTTGTGCTCTGCTGAAAGTCTCTCTCTTCCTTTTCTTTTTTGTTTCTTTGTTTGTTTTCTTTTTTTTGTTGTTTTGTTTTGGTTTTACCAAAAGCATCTAGAGACTTCTTTCTGGCCAGATGTGAACTTGTGGTCTTCCTTCTTCCACTTAAGCCTGTCAGCTGCTGTTGACAAAACTGACCACGTTTTTCTTTAAATCCCATCAATCTTCTTAACAATTTTCCTCTTTTAAAAAAAACAAACCAAAGCAAAAAACTAATTAGTTGTTTTAAAAACGTTCCCTGAATGTCAGGACTACACAGGACATGAGGCAGATTTTCCAAAAGCTCTCAGAAGATTTTGGGCACTGTACTTTCACTGACTTTCAGTGAATAGTGGAGATTTGGTTCCAACAGATGCTTTTGAATATCACACTGTATAGCTTTTCAACTGCAGAAAAATTGCAGTTGCAAATAGAAAAAGAAGAGATACGTCTTTGGGGAAACCACACACTCGGCATATTGTCTTCTCACCTGCCATTAGCAAGCTTTGTTCACAGCATCGTTGCAAAGACATTATTGTAGTTTAACTTAGGAAGATCCATAAAAGGCAGTGGCAGAAAATACCTAGGGCTCACATGCTGTAGGAGGCTGACTATGGTTTAGGCAGCCTTATGGACAAAGTGACGTCTGTGTTCCTTTTGCCCAAAAGACTGTCTGCCCAGATTGGACAGAGAAGTGAATTGGTAGATTTTTTAGTTCCCAGCAAGTAACAAGGATAATGAGTAGTAGCTGATTTGTTTTCCCCCTTTGTGGCATTAAATCACTTACCAACAGCTACTCAGAAAGTGAGGGGTGGCAGGTTTGCCTTATCTGTATTAGCTAATCATATGTCTGTTGTTTTCAAATACAGCTCGTTCTTGCTTTGCTAATAACAGCTTTGACTTTTAGTGATGTAACTCATGATTAGGCAAAAATTCTGAGTTATAGCGTTTCTTTAACTCAAAGGCCTTCAGTCTCTGAAGAAGTTGAAGACTTTTTAATTCAGGATTTTCCTTTCAAAAATTAAGGTAGTAGATTCATAGAAATAATATGGACCTTCATGAGTACACCTTTTTCAGCCATCTTCTCAGAGGCAGTATCAAACAAGGCTACACAATTTCTTACAAAGGTTTGGGTTTTTTTTTTTTCAGCTTGTATTAAGTATCCCCCACCCCACACCCTCTCGGAGGTTCTAGTAATCCTCATAAGCAGCCTTCTTATTAGTACTTTATCACCAGAAGAGTTAGAAATTTTCCCTGGTATACAACTTCTTTGCTGAAAACTAAGTGTATTTCTTCTTAGCTTTCTCCCGCTGGATGCTGAGGGTAATTGATAGCCATTTTCTTTGTGACACACTCTTGAAAGACTATTGTCAAGTGTCTCCATCCCTTCAGTATTTTCTTTTTTTAAGGTTTAGTATCCCTCTTTACTTCAGCTCTTCTTCATCGGTCATGTTTTCTAAATCACATCATTTTTGTTACACTTCTAGGGGCCAAAGTGATAAGCTATTGGAACCTCAGTTGTAATAGTGTCTTTTAGTGCCCAGCTCTGAAGTGCTGAATGTCATTCTGCTGATGAAGAATGTTTGAAATAGTCTTTGTGTGCCTTTGCTTAGCCAGTACTGTACTGCAAAGAGATCCATAAATGCTGTGCAAGACCAATGCCGCCTTTTATTCTGCTTCAGATTGTGTACAATCTCCTGTCTCTGCGGTTCAACAGTCGGATCCGTGTGAAGACATACACTGATGAGCTGACACCTGTTGACTCAGCAGTGTCTGTGCACAAGGCAGCAAACTGGTATGAGAGAGAGGTGAGTGCTGGCGTACTTGGGAGCAGGGTCTTTTTGGAGAGGAGCTGTGTTTTCCTGATTAAACTGATTCCCAGGGCCCTGAGAAAGAAAGAAGTGTTTCCCTGGCTGCCTTTCCGGAGTAGGAGATAAAAGGGTGATTTGCTTTTGAATGAGTTTCTGCATCAGTTTCGCTGGCACTGCACAAAGCCAGGCATGTAACTGAAATTTTGTGAACATAATACATGAAGGGGTTTTTGGTTTTTGTTCTAATCTAATGCAGCTTGCTTGGCTCCCTTTCATTTAGGTTTGGGACATGTATGGTGTCTTCTTTGCCAACCACCCTGATCTAAGGCGAATCCTCACAGACTATGGGTTTGAGGGCCATCCTTTCCGGAAGGACTTTCCGCTCTCTGGTTATGTGGAGGTAGGAGACATGCTCGTGTCTGAAGTTACCAAATCTCTCCAATACTTATCTGAGTTTCAGTACTATCCTGGTTTTGGCTGGGATAGAGTTAATTTTCTTCTTAGTAGTTGATACAGTGTGTTTTGGATTTATTGTGAGAATAATGTTGATAACATGCTGATGTTTTAGTTGTTGCTAAGTAGCACTTATCCAAAGTTAAGGATTTTTCAGTTTCCCATGCTCTGCCAGCAAGCAGGCGTACAGGAAGCTGGGAGGGACCATGGCCAGGACAGCTGACCTGCACTAGCCAAAGGGATATTCCATACCATAGAATGTCATGTTCAATGTATAAACGGGGGGGAATTGGCCAGGAGGGGGGGATCGCTGCTCGGGCATCAGTCAGTGGTCAGCGGGTGGTGAGCAATTGCATTGTGCATTGCTTGTCTTTTCTTCTAGTTTTTTTTAAATTATTTTATTTTATTACATTCATTTTCATTACAATTATTATTAGTAGTAGTATTACATTTTATTTTACTTAAGTTATTAAATTGTTCTTTTCTCAACCTACAAGTTTTACTTGCTTTTTCCCCAATGCTCCTCCCCATCCTACTGGGGGCGGGGGGGGGGCAGGGAGTGAGTGAGCAGCTGTGTGGTGCCTAGTCGCTGTCTGGGCTTAAACCACGACAGATACAGAGCTGTAACTGCTTTACAATCCTTTGTCCAACAGGCACTAAGGATGTTTCACATGTCTGTATTCCAGAGGAGCTGTATAGTTTTCCTTCATGGAAATTTGAAGTCATCACAAAGTATCATCTGTGATAAGGCAGCCTAAGGTCAGAGGCATTGAGCAAATTTCACGTGCTGTGTGCCAAAGACATTTGGCAAAGAAAGTGCTTCTGCTTTTATCGTGCCTTCTGAAAGATTAAGCATTCCACTGCAAAACTGGAGATTCCCAGCTGAATAAGGGACTGAACTGATCTTAATGGCAGTTGGAACTCCACTTTTTTGAGTTTTTGTAGGCCCATATTACAAAACTCTAGTTGAACTGACTCTTGCCATTTATCAAATATTTACCTCTCTATGTCAAACCACAAGTGAAATGAGTGGTTTTGGTATCTGTCTAGTTTCAAATGACCACCTTGCAAAAGCAGTCACATTTGGTGCAGTTCTAAGACTGAGTTGAGTCTCAGGAGAAAACAGTGAGGTTCTGCAAGCAACAGAGGGGTTTAAGAAAAACAGAAATAACAGCAAATCCTACAAGTGAGGACCAGGCAGCACCTCCTGAACTATGGTTTGGAGATCTGGACCGTAACAGTGAGGATAAAGCAAGCCAATCAGAAGTGTCTGGTACTCACGCACACTTCACCCTGGTTGTCTTTTTGTCCCATGCTCTGTTATGCTAAGAAGCACAACTAAAACCAACCAAACTGCCGTATTATAAAGATTCGTGGAGACTAGTCCCCAGCTATGCCAGGTGGACAGGCCACCTCATTTTGGTGACGCAGGAGAAATTCCTTTGTCATATGACAAACTAAGTGTGTTACTCCGTGTGAGCTTCATGTGGACTGTAGGCTGGGCACTCCTAATTCAGGGTGGTTAGTCAGGACACCTGAGGTATGTACATGGTAGCAAAGAGGAGGGTTTTCCTGGGGAGTCCGGAGATCTTGGTGGCATCTGGAGGGCTTTTGTTTAATAATGAGGAGAACTGAAGCTGTGGCAGAGGTCTGTGGTCTATCCGTGGTGTAAGAACTAGGATTGCCTGTACCAGAGGGTGGTCTGGGTCATTGCTGTGTACAGCTAATAGCAGAGATGCTATGGGGACTGTATGAAAATGACTGGCTTGTGTCCTTTGCACTGTTCTAGGTGCGGTATGATGATGAAGTGAAACGGGTAGTGGCAGAGCCTGTGGAGCTATCTCAGGAATTTCGCAAGTTTGATCTGAATAGTCCTTGGGAGGCATTTCCTGCCTATCGTCCAGCTCCAGAACCCCTGAAAATAGAAGCAGGAGCCAAGAAAGAAGATGCAAAATAGCAGCAGAATGGAGCAGATGCACGGCACCATCCTTTCTGTTCTAACATAGTATTTATAATAATAAAAATTGCTATGAGATTCTTGCCTGTTGTGGTCACATGAATAATGTTGTTTTCAAAGTAGATGAAAAGCACAGGGTGAGGGATGCTATTTGACAATCCTGATAATACCACTGGTAGATGTTTATCTGCTGCTCTGAATTGTAAGACACTGGATTTGTCTTTTTGGTTTGCAAATTGAATGGAGTCCAAACATTCCCTGTGGCTACGATGCTTTATATACACTGCTTCTGCAGGCATACATCATAACCTGAGCGCTCACTCGGAGACTGTACTGAAGCAGCTATGTAGCTTAAGCAATGGGACAGTAGTATCTCAGCTCCACGATGGATGTTGGGAAGACCATAATAATAATATAGCTAACAGGCAAAGCTTTTGTAAATGGTTCTAATACAGTTGTTATTAGGACAACTCACGATGTACCTGGATTCAGACCAAAACAATTGTGGAAATCTGCATTTTTTTTCTTGGGAATTAGGTCAGTGCCTGTTCTCCTGGCAGAAGAAGAAGTTGCAGGTAACCTCTCATGTGCTACTCCCTCATGATGGCTTTTTCTTCACAATCAAGCAGTCTTTACTTTCTCCAGCATCTTCAAATTGTGCTTTTTCCTGCAGTCAAAAATATCTCCCTTCCTTTGTTCCATAGAGAAGAGTCTATGCCTTTTGGTCACTATTCCCATTATTTTGAGCTGTATGACATAATAGCATTACCACTATCTTTGCTGTTGTGGAAAATATCATCTCTCTCCAAAAAAGCTGGAAAAACACTGTAGTGTCAGTCCACCCACCACCTGTTTGAATGGGATTACATTACAGCAGTCATCAATTAATGTCCCTTGTCCTTAGTCCAGAAAATGCATCAGAAAACTGACTGACCTCATTAAGATCTGAAAAGTATTGTGTAAGATATTTCATAAAATAATTCACAAGCTGTTTGTAGAGATTCCCTGAATCACTGCTCAAGCTTTTAAATTGTAAAAGCACTAATTAAAAAAGGCATTTGGGGGACGTTAGAGCATGGGATGGAGGAAGGGATGGGACAATAATCAATTAAGAAAAAAAAAGGGACAAGTACTCATTGTGGCTAGAATGTGACCTGTTTTCAAGAATAAAGAGCTGAACTGTATGGTAAGAATCGGGTTTCATGTTTGTTTCCAACCCAGCCTTGTAAGCAAGGGCTTCTTAAATTTTTATTTCTTTTTTTTTTAATTTGTTTCAGGCTGCTTTGGCTGGCAGTATTTGGGATATGACTCAGAACAGTGTTCTCTATTTAAAATTAGTAGCGTTTGCTACTCACCTTAAAAGTTATAGCTCTTAATCGGAAAGAGGAAAGAGAAGGGAACAGAAATCAGCAGAAGTTTGGGGGTTTATACAATTCTTAGCTCCACTTTGGATCTGCCATCAATTGAGCTAATTAAATAGGAAATGTGCTTTTAGTTCTTCCTACAACGTGTTCCACAGCTGGTTCTGTTTTCTGTTGCAGTGGCTCTTTTTGCATGCTGATGCCTATTGCACAAGACGGAAAAGTTCCTGGCACCACTTCTGTTACTGTGAAAATTCTTTATAAAGCACATTTCCCCCCACAGCGTTCTCCCTCCCCCGTCCCAGGTTGCTTGATGTACCATGCCAAGACTCATGGTCTGTGTATCGTAAAAAATTCGTATTTCCCAGTACGATAAGTCAGAAGAGTGATGGTGGCAGGAACAGAAGGAAAACTGCCATTTAAACATAACATTTGTGCAGAGGGAGATTTTGATTGACGTAACATCAAGAAATGTTAGACACAATGCCCTGTCAAGTTAGACAACGTGCAAGGTTTGCTGAAGAATGTGTGTACTGGAAAAGTAGCCGGCCCTGTGGGGACAGGCATTGGCTCCAGCAGGTCTTTAATATGTGGAATAGTTGCTAACGGACCCAAATCTCTTCTCATTAGAGAAGCCTGGGCGGTTATGACGAGTGCGATTTGCTCACCCAGATGCGTTATCCCAGGGCACAAAGAGGGTTACACAGCCTCAAAAAGTACCGCCGGTGCTGGCACACTACCTCCTCCGCTCCGGAGCTCCAGGGGCCATTCTTGCCTATGGAATCTGCTGGTTCTGGATTCCTTCTGGCTGGTGGGCACTTGCTTCACGCTGGGCAAGGCTGTGGTCAGCTTGGTCAAGCACAAAGCTGTCTTCCAAATCCTCTGTCCCTGCCTGGTCCACGCTGCCAGCCTCCACGAGGCTCGTTTGCCGGGGTTGGATTTCCCAGCTGTAGGAGGACGTTGGATGAGGTGTAAGTAAATCAGATGTAGCTGACTTACAGACACGCTATTCAGAAGAGAGATTTTTCTGGTACTGCGGGGACAAATCGGCTTTAGGTGATGACTCACAGTCACCGTGTGGAGCTTCCCCAGCTGAGTAGGTTTTGCTGGTGTTTTCCAGAACTCTGGCATTTCTTCCTACAGCCAGGCCAGCAGACTCTCCTCCCTGAGTGTGTGGCTATTGACGGTATCAGGTAATCCACCCACATCTCGGCTACGGAGTCTGGATAGCCCTTATAATTGATCTCCAGTCAAAATCCAGATGGGGATTTCGGCTGGGCCTTGCACTCCTGCAGAACAGAGCTTATGGGACTCGTGAGGGACAGGCTGGATGACATCATGCCCCGTATCACCCATCACACTGCATCCCATGACATCTCCCAATTCTGTGAGGCCCGGGCAGGGGGTCCTTCTGTGCAGTAGGTGCAGTGGGATGGGGCCCTCCCCGTCACTGTTACACAGCCCGTTACTCCTTCAAGCAGCGGATGCTGCTCACAAAAACTGAAAGAAAAAGACAAGGAAAGCATTTGCGTAAGGACTAGCAGCACCGCACCTGGAAAATACCAATATAACAGTGGAGGTCCCCTCTGGTTACCGTCAGTGTTTCTCTCTTACTTCCCTCAAGGTTTTCTTCTTTCTTCCCCTCCAATGACTCAAACCTCGCCTTCTCTGGGAGCCATGTATGTCCTTCTTCCTTCCCCTCTTTCCTCAACCTCCTTCTTCTCCTCATCTTCCTCCCTTCAGCACCTGCCAGACTGTGGTCTCTCCAAGTTCTGAGCGAGATGTTCGAAGCAAGAGACTTCTCCAATTCTATAAGCAGAATTTCCCTTTTGTGAAGACTCTGCCTATCTCCCTGCAGTCCCATTTCAAAGAAACCTCCCTGCCAAAGAGGCCCTTCTGGTGCTGTATTAACCAGCTCCAACCAGCTCCTGCAAGTTTTTGATCCCTCATATCTTGTTCCCCTTTCCCCTCCTCCTGCTTCAAGGAGGTCATCGTGGAAAAGATGAAACCAGTCAAGGTGCCCCTGCAGAAACCCGGCTTGACGAGACATTTTGCAACTGTTCCTAGAGCAGACGGTATGACCAGGGGGAGTGCGGAGGGACAGGGCTGTGCACGCTCAGCTGCGAATACCTGGCAAGGACAAAATCCCTCAGGAGGAGCAGATGTACCACCTAACACTGCAATTGTACACGTGAGGACTATGTGCAGCTGTCAGAAACTCAGGCTTGTTTCTCTGCACCATTTAACTACTGCGGCTTTACGAACAACTAAGGGATACGTTTATCATTCTGCAATTGCCTTTCTGTGCGAGGTAGTGAGGCGATTCTACAAAATCCCCCTAGCTCAAAGCATCATCTGCCACTGATGCTTGTCCCCCGTCTGCCACTCTATCAGTCACCTAAGCACGACCTCCGAGCCTCCTTTCTTCTCCCTCCCACCAACATGGGCATCCTCCTCTAGGCACTTGAGCTGCAAGCTGTTCCTAGGAAATTTTCCTGTTGACAAAATCATATATGGCCTTTGCAGATGTTGGCCGAAATCCTGGATTCCTCCTTGTGCCACGTGCTGCACGCTAAAGGGAGGCCATTTCATGGCCCATGAGGTGCAAGGGGTTTTGCGTAGTGACTTGTAGACAGTCACGCGTACACTGCGGATTGTAAGGGACTCTGGCACAAACCATCAATCTCACTGCACAGATGGGTCATCGGTGTCTGCCTCTTGAGTAGCATGTGACTCACAGTTTAATAAAAGATATCTCATCCCAGAAGAAAGGGATGCAACTAAAGCGTAAGCAGCAGAAAGTAATGAAAACTGAAAGAAGTGTAGCCTGACTTGAAGATAGCCACGGATATGATGGAATCACTGGTCTTATTTTGATCCAAACTGGGGGTAAGAATGGCTCTGGATATTGAGGGTCCCTCCTCCCGTGAGAAATCTGGGACTCTTGCGTTATGTGCTGCTTTTCTTCATAGCTGGTGTGGGTCCTCATATTGCCAGTTACAGCTACAGAGCCTGGAAGTTTCAGAAAACGTGCCACTTTGCACGCTGACAACTTACTAACTGGAACATCATCCCTACCCTCAGTAAACTATCTGGTGACAGTAGTCACTACAAACTGACACTGTAACTTGCTGAGAAAGGTATGTGTTTCAGCTCCAACTCCTCTCTTTTCTAGGTGGAGTTCTTTCCCCCTTTAACCTGAGGGAGGTGGTTTTATTACTTCTTGTCCCGGTTTTGGCCGGGATAGAGTTAATTTTCTTCCCAGTAGCTGGTATAGCGTTATGATTTGGGTTCAGTATGAGAAGAATGTTGATAACACACTGATGTTTTCAATTGTTGCTAAGTAGTGTTTAGTTGAAAGTCAAGGGGTTTTCAGCTTCTCACGCCCAGCCAGCAAGAAGGCTGGAGGGGCACAAGAAGCTGCGAGGGGACACAGCCAGGACAGCTGACCCAAACTGACCAAAGGGGTATTCCAGACCATATGACATCATGCCCAGTATAGAAACTGGGGGGGAGCGGATTGCTGCTCAGGAACTAACTGGGCATCAGTCAGAAGGTGGTGGGCAATTGCACTGTGCATCACTTGTACATTCCAATCCTTTTATTATTATTATTGTCATTTTAATATTACTATTATCATTATTAGTTTCTTCCCTTCTGTTTTATTAAACCATTCTTATCTCAACCCATGAGTTTTACTTTTTTTTCCCCAATTCTCTCCCCCATCCCACTGGGTGGTGGCGGGGAGTGAGTGAGTGGCTACGTGGTGCTTAGTTGCTGGCTGGGGTTATACCACGACACTTCTTTATGCATATTATTACATCTTTCTATAACCCTGGCATCCCAGAACCTGTTGGAGAACCCAGGACCATACTGTGCCATACAGAGTAGAAATACAGAACAGCTTGACTGGGGATTGGGCACTAATAAAAGTGCAAAGATGTGTAGAGAACAGATACCTGCTGTGAAAGGAATCACATGAAGTTTTGTCTACGTAATTCACAACATCTAAGGCAGATTGTGCTCATCATAACCCAGAAGCCTCATCACAGGAGAGGACCACGAGGTGCTAAAGCCTGGCTGGCTCTGATCCTGACTGTTTGCTAGTCAGTATATTGAGTTCTCCCTCCAGGAGGTTTGATACAGAACTGAAGAAGTGACATTTCTTCTGACTGCTTGTGTATTTTGGCTGCTACTGCCCTTCCATGAATCCGCACAGGCTGCTGGCCTTATCCGTTGGTGAACATTTCAGGATTGTTTGCAGATTTTCAAACTTGGGGAAAAAGGAAACATGAAAACGAAGCTAAGGAGCTGAGCAGAAGTGTCACAGAGATGTGACAGGTGCTGTGCAGAGTCAGAAGGGACCAGGAGGTCCTCCCTTTTTCGGAGGCAATCATGTGTAGTGAAATTTCTTGCAACTAATAGCTTCCTATAATAAACTGCAGTGGGAAATCAGTCTTTGGAAAAGCAGCTTAAACAAATCTGCCAAAAACTTCACAACAAAGTCTTCCAAGTTTCCAAAATATGATGGAAAATATCCTTCGGGGTCAGCAAGTGGAACTGCAAGCCCTTCCCAGGACTGCAACCCGAAACACAGAAAGACGGATCCGTTCCAACAGAGGCTGCTGGGACCAGAAACAGCAAGGGAAGACGCCGCGGCGAACCGCTCTCACTTCGGGCACGGCACTGTCCACGCAAAACGTGGCAGCGGCTGCCGGGCAGGGCTGCTATGGGCCAGGTACGGTTCAATGCCTGGCTGATCCTGTGCGTGTTTGCCGGATCCCAGAGGCTGACAGGTAGGAAAAGCACCTGCTACCGATGAGGCTTCTCGGCTTAGCAAACGTTTCGTGCGATGCCGGCGGCGCGACGCTTCGCCTGCTTCTGCAAATATGGTCAAATGCTTCAGCTAGCTGTGCTGACACGTGAGAGAGAGAGCTGGAGTTGTTCACTGGGTACCGACTTGCAGGATGAAGACCTGCTGCTATTTTTGGTGGTGGGGGGCATTTCTTGGGTCTCCACTGAAAAAGTCTGCTCCTGCAATAATGTTTGTGGATTTCTAGATGCTTTTGGGGGTATTCCCCCCCCCCCCCCCCGCCCTTGAATGATAAAGTAAGGGACCATTTCCCCATCTCTGGAGGATATTTTTGTTATTATTTCCATAAGTCATTTTTTATGCTTTGCTTAATTTTTGTTTTACTCAAAAATCTAATAGGGCATATATTTATGAGACGGTTACTAATAACAGCAGTTTGGCAGCTATTCAACAAATTCACTGACTTTGCAGCCAGTCAGACATCTCTCAGTAGAGGGATCTGTGAACTTAGCAGATCAGTTAGCAGAGAGAAGACCAGCAAAGAAATTTTCAGATGATGCAGTATTTTTACCTGAGCTAAAAGCCTTGCTGGCACATCCACGGAGGAGTAGGAAAGAGCGACTACATCCCTGCTCACAGTCCAAAGCCACAGCTGGCTTGGATCAGGGAGCCTGCAGCTGTGCAGAGAAACAAACCTTCACAGCCTGGGGGGCGGCAGTGCGCTTCTTCAGGCAGCTCATACATCTCCCTGAAAAGCTTTAATCAAGAATGGAAAGTTGGAAGCGGGATTTGGTAGTAGTGATCACACACATACAGTATTAAATCATTTTCCTGCTTTTTATAAGCACCTGCTGACCTTAACTCTGGAGTACTCCACATAAATTCTCCCTCTTTTTTATATAAAAAAGCCTTCGTCCATATAAAAATGAAAAAAAAAAAGTGTCAGAAAGCTCACTATTTTATACAAACTTTTTCCATTTCATGTTTCTTGACCCAAAGGATGAGTCTTTAAGAAGTAGGAGAGGGTCTTGGCTACAAAACTACACTGATCAACACAGAGAAGGGAGGGGATGCAGCCTCCCTCTCAGTCCTGGACCGAGGCTACTTGTGTCTCCTTCTTCACAAAGAAAGAAATAATAAAGGCAAAATAAATGCCGAAAGGTAAAGCACTAGAAGTATTAGTAAATAAAAATTGAAGAATTCTTAGGATTAATGTGACTGTCACATTAAAAATCTCCCATTCATTCCTCTGGCCTTGTATCAATTTTTCCCAGTTTAAATGATGTCACGTAGCCCGGGAAGGAATTAGCTGGACATGAGAAGAGCCATAGTGGATCCAACTGGGTTTCTTTTACCCTCACACTCTGCCCCCACCAGCAGCAGATGCTCAGGGAAGAAGTATAAAACCAGGATACGCATCAGGTTATGTTTCCACCAGCAGGTTGAGGAACCTCCCAGCACCCTTTTTCCACTGTGCAGCATTACTTTCTCCATCAAAAACTGTCAAGCAACCAAAACCCATCAGTTTAAAACCCACCCGTACTCGGTGTGAGGGACTTTCTTGCTGCTTGTCAAAGCAAGTGCCTTTGCTGCTGTACGCTTTAGCTCTGTTGGCAGGATTAAGGGCCGTCATATCCAAAACTTACACTCGCCTCCCTTAACCACTTCTGCGTCTCTTAAAAAAAACTTGTTTTGCTCATCAAAATCCCGTGGTCAGCATCTGTCATGTTTGGCAAGCTGTGAGTGGCAGCTCAGAAATATTGAAGACATTACTGACAACAAAATGACATAAATAAACAGGATGGGCCACGGTCTTGTGCTACCAAATTCTGCCTGATGTCTTCCAGATGAACATCCTCACAGCAGGGACGGTGCCGGTGCCAACACACGCCGTCGTGGCCCCGAGGACGCCAACGTCGTGTTAGAGGTCTCCTGGGCGTTGGGGGCCCGTGGGCCGAGGCAGTGTTAGTGCCCGCGCTCCCACCTGCCTGCATGTAAAAACTCACACGTTCTGCTTGCTCTCATCCCTGCCGGATTTTGGGAGTGCCTGGAAAACACCTCAGGGATGCTCTAATTGCATTTGCGCTTCCTCCCATTGCGGGGTGAGGCTGAAGGGGGCTCTGATCCCCTCCGTGGCACCTCTCACCTCTGGGCAGGGACAAACCCCGCAGGTTTAGGTGAATCCTTCACCAAACGGCCAAGCCCCCGACCCAAGGCGGGAGCCATGGCGGCGGGAGAGGCAGGGCGGGAGACGGGGGCTGGATGGGTCCCATGGGGAAACCAAAGTGTGGGGCCGGTCAGAAAAGGGGTGTGGGGCTGGCGGAGAAGGACGTGGAGTGGGAATAGGCGGGCTGTGGGCAGCGAGTCAGGGAGTGGCCGCCTCTCAGTCTGGCCCGAGATTTGGCAGCGTTGCAGATGACTTTACAGCTCGGTTATAACTGGCTGAGGGTTTGTGCTGGGCTTCCCGTGGGTTTGGGTTAGCTTAGGGTTAGGGTTAAGGTTAGGGTTAGGGTACTGGTTAGGGTTAGAGTTGGCGATAGGCTAAGGTTAGGGTTAGAGTTAGTGTTAGGGCTAGGGTTAGGCTTATGTTTAGGGTTAGCGTTGCGGTTAGGTTTAAGGTTAGGGTTAGGTTAGGGTTAGAGGAAGGGCCCAGACCTGAAAGCTGTTGCTGATCTTCCCTTTCCCTTGGCACCCTATCTACAGGCACAACAGCACTGGGGATCTGTGCTTACGCAGAGTCGGAACATCACTGCGTTAGGGAACCAATGGACAGTGAAGAGCAGCAAGAGCTTTCAGAGCTGGGCCCTTCCTTGTGGGAGAAGGATCAGGACGTTTGCCTTTTTGGAAAGAGGCTCTGCCGAGGCCGAGAGCCATGAGATGTTCTGTCTCGGAGAAAGCACAGATCCCCAGGGCTGTTGTGCCTGTAGATAGGGCACCAAGGGAAGGTGAAGATCAGCAACAAGTTTCAGGGCTGGGCCCTTCCTCTAACCCTAACCTAACCGTAACACTAACACAAACTCAAACCATAACCCTAACTCTAACCACTACCCTAACCCTAACCCTAACCATAACCCTAACCCTAACCCAACCCTAACCCTAACCGTAACCCAAACCTTAACCTAACCCTAACCCTCACCCTAACCTAACCCTAACCCTAACCTAACCCTAACCCTAACAACTACCATAACCCTACCCTAACCCTAACCATAAACCTAACCTTAAACCTAACCCCAACCCTAACCCCTAGCCCTAACCCTAACCCTAACCCCAGTGCTGTTGTGGCTGTAGATAGGGCACCAAGGGAAGGGGAAGACCTTCTCCTTGTGGGAGAAGGATCAGGACGTTTGCCTTTTGGGAAAGAGGCTCTGCCGAGGCCGAGGGCCATGAGATGTTCCGTCTGTGGGAAAGCACAGATCCCCAGGGCTGTTGTGCCTGTAGATAGGGCACCAAGGGAGCATGCTGCTCTTCTCTTCCAGATGCTTTGGGGAGGACTGGATATTCGGGCCGACGGGACAATCCGGCTGCGGGATGAAGAGCTGGCCTCCCTGCGTGCGGCACGGCAGTTCATGGACGTTTTAGAGGATGACGTTCCCAAAACACCGACAGAGATTGAGCAGCATCTGAGATATTATTCACTGACGGATACTCCCTTGCCTCTAACAGAGTTTGACCGGCTCCTTTTCACTGGTGTTTACTGTGCCTATCAGGTTCGCTCTATGCAGGGTCTGGATAAAAATCTCTGGATTAGTTTTTTCTCTCAGATGGTCGATGAAATCTTTCGTGATCTGTGCAAGGGGCTCTGCCCTGCAAATACCACCCTCCTGCTGGCTTCCTGGCCCTGGAAGGAGAAGCCTTCACATTTAGCATCCCTAAAACATTTCTATCATTCTAACCTGGCCAGGACCAAGAGAGTTACTTAATAAGGTACACTACTGTAGGAAAGGACACACCTGACTTCAGCTGCATCCTTGGTTATTTTGAATGCTTTCCAACATTATTCAGGACTTTGTACAAATACGCCACACCTTTTTGTCCTGCTTTCGGCATTGCACTGGCAACCCTCTAAGGATTTGTACACAAGCTTTTATTTTTAAATGAAATAGGATGAAACTGTAAAGTGTATTTCACCCTTTCCTGGTTGTATTTTTAAGTGGGCTGTGCTGAAGGGGGCAGTGCTATTTAGATCTGTTATCTATCTTGATCACTGATGCTTACTGAGGAGATGTCCTGGCAGGTTTTTTTCCAGGATGTTACACTGGTGTCCTAGCTGACTTCATTTCAGATAATTCAGTTCAGCCTTCTTATATTGCCCCTGTGGTTTCAGCCAAATACAGTATCTTTTCTCCTCTCCAGTAACCAGCTAAGCAGATTTTGTTGTGTTTCATGATATAGATCACGTACTTAATTTCAGCTATCTTCTCATGTGGCATCACATTTTGTGTGTCCACAGTAATGTCCCATCTCATGTATTAATTTTTCTTTAAAAAGCAACCTGAAAATGTATGTATTCCATGAAGCTTGCTAGTATTTGCACACCATATTTACACATGTACACTGCTTTGTGCCAGTTATCAGTTTGGAATATACTTCCTTAAATCTCATTTAAATTCCTAAGGATCATGACCTAGTTATTTCTTCAGAAGATTTTACCCCTTCTATGAAGTTTTCTTGTACAGCACTGGCACTTTACAATCCAAACATAATAAATACACAATCTCTATCCTCAAAATCAGAAGTACAATTATTTTATAGAAAGAGATCATTAACCTTTCTTTCTCTTACACGTTGTAGTGTGGAATTAAATAAATGTAATTATCTACTCGGGAGGGGTTTGATTTTTTTGTTCGTTTGTTTCTACTAGTTTTCTTTCTGCCATTATAGGTCCATTAATTTTGAACATTCATTGCATGTGCTTAGATGATGTGACCCATAATTCCCTTTCTACCAATATACTCTTAATTTTCCATGCTCAACAAAGGAGGCATGTGTGACATTCAAAGTGGGAACTGCTAGCTTTTGACCTAGTTAATCTTTTTCCAAGCTCTTGTTGCCCAACAGATGGAGAGGAGAAATGGTGAAGCAGGAATAAGAAGCCTGGAAGCAAGATGCCACAAAGAATGATTTTAGAGGTCAGGTTAGGGCTATGACAGTAGAAGATAGATTTACAGAGTTCATAAAGCAGGTTGTTTGTTGCTTCCCAACCCCCCCCCCCCCCCCAAAGGATGTAGGAATTAAGATCAGCATTTTAATTGAAGTATAACTTCTAGTAAACTAGTGTCCCACCCAGCTTTCTTCTATTTTTATGATGTTTCTTTACATATGCCCTATCTCTACCTTTCATCCTTTTCCCAACTATGCCTCCAGTCTTTAATGTCTAGGATATGTATGGAGCGATGGAGGCAGGGAGTGGCTGCAGACAAGTCCAGTTCGAGCAGAGAATATCATCAAAAAGCTGAGCTAGGATGGCACTAGTGCATGAAAATATTGTCTTGCTGGAGAATATACAGTCTGAGCTATATGAACATCTGGATAAAGTTTGAAGGGGTTGGCTTGGTGACTCAGATGCAAATACACTATTTTGAATTCAGGATTTTGTTAGGATCAGTTTAAAAACATTGCATCTGTTGAGCAGATTATAAATTAAACTCAAGTGATGTCACAAAGTTTTGTGCATGCTCAAGATGATGCACTTTTGAAGTTTATGTATTTTGGGAGGCAAACCAGGGTTTCGCTCAACTGAAACAGCACCAATCGCACTACGATGAAACCTCCAGCCTCCTGCTTTCCTACCACCCACCTCGGTGGACCCCGCCATCAGTCCCAACTGCCCTGTAGGAACACAGAAGTGCCCTCGACAGCCACACCACTCTTTCTACAGCAGCACTACGGCTTGGCGGAACACAGGGTATAAGAAACCACTGGAACACAGATGTGGAAATTATCACTTACTGGTACCTTCGATCCTGTTTGCAGTACGTTACCAACACAGCATATGGCAGGTTAGCCATACCCTTGTATTCAAGGAGCTCATTTCTGGAGAATGTAATGCCCCTGCACTCCACACTGCCATTGCATGTCATGGTACTGCTCACAATTAACACATTATGAGCCTGCTTCTGATCCAAATATTAAGACATTTAAAAATACATTTTTTATTCTTCTTACTTACCTTGCTTCTCAGCTTTCAGAGGATGGTCCGTTCGTAGATTTGAGCCCTCATCCTTTACTACAAGGGCTAGAAGTCTACTTTTTTGTTTGTTTCTAAATGTATTATTTTCATTAAATGGAAGCTGAGATTCTCAAACACAGCTTCTTGACTTCATCAAAGTCAGATTAAGAAAAGCACCAAATATTGTGAAACTTGCAATAAAATCGTTAAGAGGTACCAACACTTCACACACACAAATGATAAAAAAGAGTGTACACAGACTGGCTCAGTAACACATACTGCAGCTCATATGATCACCATGCTTCTTTCTCTCCTGAGCTGGTACCTCAGCCAGTGACAGGCACACAAGTCTCACAAGTAACAACAAATTCCAATCTGAGAAAATTTTACATCTTTTTTATTTTTATTACATTCATTTTCATTACATTTATTCCCTCCCCAGAAATGCAAGGAAAGTCACCACATCCTTTGCTTTCTGCATGCTGGGGATCTGCAGTAACATTACTGTGGTGGCTCTCTGATCCTCAGCATCTCACTACACTGCCCAACCCCTGCCCCCAAACTACCTCATGCTTTATGCTTAAATCAAACACCAACACAGGACACACACATACAACCTGTAAAGACCTTTCTATGGATGAATGGCAGACACGGCAGTGGCCCTGCAGACAGGGCACAAGCGTGCAGCATAGGGAAAGCACTGGACACATGATAGCATGCTCAAAGTAGAGGATGATATTTGAAGAGGAGCTACACCCAAGTTCATGGCACCTTGGCTTTTCTTACACTCCTTTCACATCTGCACCTAATTATTTGACCCTTGGGGGGAGCTGGCACCTGGAAGCCGCTTTGGCTGAGCCTCTGAATAGATCAGGAAGCCGGTGAAGGTGATGTACTTGCCATGGTTGCTGTAGGCGCCATAGCCATCATGCTGATGGCTGTACAGCCAAACGGTGTCCCCGTACTGCAGAGGCAGCATGATACTCTGGCTCTGCATCTCCCGCCTCTTGGAGTGGTTATCATCATAGATCATGGCCTGCACCTCATTGTGGTTCTTCATAAGTTTCACTGACATAGTCTTAAAGGGCATTTTGCCAATGGTGAAGGAGAAATAGTATGCACCAGGTATACGGCATGAGAAGATGCCGGTGGAGGAATTGAAATCTTTTCCAATGTTCACAAACTCTGTGTCAAACGTGATCGGCTCATGCTGGGTTTGCTTGTCGTCTGTCCCCAGGAGACTTTGTGAGCGGGCAACAGAAAATGCAGAGCGAGGATCTTGTTCCCTGTTAGGTTGGTCAGATAAAACATATCGCTGTGAAGCTTCATTCTGCTCTCTGGGAAGTTGCTGAATAGTGTGATGGTGTGGCCCCAGCTCTTGAGAGCTAAGAGCATTCTGGAAGAAGGCAGAAGTGTCTGGATAGATTAGGTAGCCATTGAAAGTTGTATAGGGGCCCACATTGCTGTAAAGAGCATACTTGGGATCTCCATGTAAACGCAGCCAAACTGTGTCACCGTAGTCGAGCTGCAGCATGGCACTCTGGCTGGCTACCTTCCGTTCCTTGCGGTGATGTTCGTCATACACAATCACTTGCACTTCATTCTTGTTTCTCATCAGCATGACAGACAAATTTTTCTTTGGGTACTTCCCAACAGTGAAGGAGAAGTAGTAGGCTCCAGGGATCCGACAGCGGAACAGCCCAGTCTTGGGATCAAAGTCATTGCCAATGTTCACATACACTTTGTCAAAGGTAATGACCATCTCAGAGCTCCCTTCCATGCTGCTGGTTCTGGCCACAGAGAAAGCAGAGCGAAATTCAGTACTGGTGTCTGCTGGGAAGCCATCTGTAGGCAGAAGAATCATGCAGCAAAGGAAACCAAACAGGATCTGAACCTTCAGTGTCATCATTGTACCTGAAAGTAAAAAGAAGCATACTTTAGCTAGAATTCCATTAATTTCCAGCTCATTCTCCTGTTGAAACCCTGACCTGAATCTTGCTAAATAGACATGAAGGTCTATGTCCAAATATGGAGAAGTTTCCAGTGCATTCTCTGATCAGTGCGTGGGACCATACCTCAGTTCAGATCCCAGCATCATTTTGATATTTTCCTAGCAAGAGCTGGATCTTTTTTCCCTGTACTCGTAAAAAAAAAAAGAATCTTCTTTGAAAGCCAGGCTATCCTGCAGCTTGTCTGCAAAACACTGTGTTGCTCACAATGCAGAGGGATCTCAGAGCTTGCTGGGCCTTTGCCAGAGCTCCCTTTTGTAGTGCGTTTATTCATAAGACGAAGGATGAAACAAAGCCCTACACAGACCCTATATTATACAACTGAGATACAGCTGAAGGGCAGGGAGAAGAGGACATAGGCTCTAGAGGTTCCCATGCAGATGCCATTGCCTAGCACTGCAGTAGCTGTTTCACAGGGTGTGAAAGCTGGAAGCCAAGTAAGTTGGTAGACCCCATTACTCACCATGAATCTGTGAAGAGTGTAAAGAAACTAGAACAAGAGGAAATGTTTGGGGAAGGAAGGAAGACAATGGAGAAAATAAATGAAATGAAAAAAAGAGAAGGAAAACAAAAGATAAATAGAAGGCAAGTCTCCCAAAGCATAGGATCCCTGAGAGAGAACTGAAATACTGAAAACAGGGAAACAACTCCCTATCTGGATAATAGCCAGAGAGAAAAAACTTCTTTGACCCTTAAAAAAGAGGGATAAGTTAGGAGCTAATGGGATTTTCTGCTTCTAGTTTCTGTGATTTTTTTTTTTTTTTGGACTGAGGCCAAAAATCATCTATTAGCGCTTTCAGGCTGAAAACAAAACTGTCAGTCATTCCAGTGAGAAGCTTCTCTCTCTGTCACCTCTCTGTGCTTATTAAAATATCATTCAGGCTGGGAGGCAACTGCCTGGTTTGCAGTCTGCCCCATCTGTCACCCCAGAACTGGTGCCCTGCCAGCCTGCAAACAATGAATTCACAGACCAGCAGAACAGGAGCAAAACATGCTACTCATTGTGGGGAGAGGTGAAGATAAATCCTGCATTAAAAAGGATAAAGGGGTAAATATTTGAATCAACTGGGATGGCCTAGTAAGAGAAGTAAAGCAGATGAAACCCATGTATACTGTGAGGTGGCAATGGGATCCTCTTTTGGCAAGATGTGATATCTAGAATCACTCACCAACAGGAATTCAGCTTGACCTACAGTCCCTGCTCTTTCACACTTGAGAATAAAACCGAAATCTGAAATGCAGCTCTAATAGAAATGAACCCAAGAATGAATTAGATTCTCACTTAAGTACATGAAAGTGTCACACTAGCAAAGACAAAAAGAAATATCCAACCATGTCCTAATTTTACATTAGATGACTTCTCTCACAGACGTCTCAGCATTTTCCTCCATGCCTCTGAATTCAGAATGTTTTTCCTGACTTAGCCTGCTTCTCCTGAACACATCCATGGGACCCCATGGGCTGCAATGAAGGGTGTTGAGAGGGCTGACTGATGTCATGTTGAGGCCACCCTCTATCATCTTTGAAAGGTCATGGAGATCAAAGGAGGTCCCTGGTGACTAAAGAAAGGCAAATATTGCACCCATCTTCAGAAAGGACAAGTGAGACAACCTGAGGAACTACAGGCCAGTCAGCCAGTTAGCCCCTCACTTTGGTCCCCGGGAAAATTGTGGAGTGTTCTTTTTGGAACACATTTCTAGGGCAAAGAACTGACATTTAGCATGTGTTGATCAGCTGAGAGTAGATCATGTCTAACCAAACTGATTGCCTTCTTGTGAGAAGACACCAGTGGATGTCACTGACCTTTTAGCAAGGCTTTTCTACAGTCTCCCAGAACATTCCTTTATCCAGGTTGTGAAGTTACAATCTAGATAAGTGGACTACTAGAGAGGTGAAAAACTGGCTGAGTTGTCAGGCTCAAGGGCTAATGTTTAATATTTAATTTCAGATGTCCCCTTTAATATTTTTTACCAATGACCTGGAGAAGGAGACAGAATGCCCACTCATCAAGGTCAGAGATGACACCAAAACAGGGAGTTTGACAATATACTTGGAGTCACAGCTGCTATGCAGAGGGACCTAGACAGGCTTTCAGTAATGGACTGAAAGGAAATTCAGCAAGGATGAATGCAAATTCCTGTACCTGGGATGGACTAACTCTGCGTGTTGGTACAGGCTGGCGACTAACTGGCTGGGGAGCAGTGCTACTGAAAAGGATCTAGAAGTCCTGGAGAACAATAATTTTTACCTGAGTTAGTGCTGTGCTCTGCAAGTAATGAAGGCTAACAGCACGCTGGGGTGCATCAACAGAAAGTTGCCAGTAACGACAGGTGGTGATTATTCCCCTTTAGTTGCCACTTGCGTGATTCCAGAAGAGGGCAGCCAAGATGGCTGAGGTCTGGAGCACCTGCCCTATGAGGAGAGGCTGAGGAAACAGGGCTTGTTTAGCCTGGAGAAGAGAAAGTTTTGGGGGGATCTAGTAGTAGCCTTCCAGTACCTATGAAGAGGTTACTGAGATGACAGAGCCAGGTTCTTCACTGATGTTCATGGTGGGAGAATGAGAGACAATGGTCATAAAATCCAAAAGGGGAGGCTCAGACCACGTATAAGTGAAACAATTTCATGCTGAGGGCAATTAAGAATGGAACAGTTTGCCCAGAGAGATTTTGAGGTCTCTATCCTTGGAAGTTTTCAAGACCAGACTGGATTAAGCTGTGAGCAACCTGGTCTGCATTCACTGTTGGCCCTGCTTTCAGCAGGACGTCAGACTAGAGACCTCCTAAGTCATGATTCCTGATTCTGTAACTGATTCCCATAGCTGCTGCCTTCTCACAGTTGAAAATTCACTCCCTACTAACCCTAGTCGTGACAAGTACATGGAACTAACCAGCTAATGGCAGGCCTGACAGACAGACAATCTTTCATCCAGCAAATTAATTTAAGAAAGCATTTTCAATGGAACTGTTAAGCCATCACTAATTGCCATGCATCTGCTTCCATGCTGTCTTTATTTTTCCTCACTTTGCCATCTAGTTTGTGAGCTCCTCAGGGCAAAGACTCTCTCTTCCCATGTCTGTACAGCATTTGGCCATTGCTGCTGTTTAAACAATACTAATAGGCCCTAACATCCCACCAAGAACTAAATCCCAAACTCACACTGTGAGCTCAGCCTCTGGTTCAGCAGTATTATTTTTGCAGAGTGCAGAGTGCTACATCTAGCACGGCAGGCTCATTTCAGCTTCCATCTTAGAAAATCAAGCCCTAAAGGCAAACTTATAAGGGCTATTAGAAGTTTCTGATTCATACTCATCTATTGTTATTCCAGTGATCACCATGGTGTGGCTGCATGAAGAATCAGCATGACTGTGACATGGTGGCATGCTCTTGAGACAAGAAATGACAGGAAAGGATTTGGCATTTGGGTTTTTAGTCACAACAGGAGGTTGGTTCTAAAGCACTGCTTATGCTTTAGAGCTCTCTCAGTGTATCCAGGAGTCAGGGAATATACTGCAAGCACGTCACTGCCGGCCAAAAAAACCACAAAAAGACAAAACATTTTAAAAAACTCTGTAGTGAATCTGACCTTATGTTCCTTCAGATGACCACTATCCTTGTTTCTGTCCCAAAGCTAATTTCTCTGTAATAAGGTTACTTATTAAAGGTTGGATCACTCAGTTACAGTTGCAAAGACTCTGCTCGCTGCAGTGCCTTATTTATCAGCTCTTCCCAACAACTTACTGGCAAGTCATTTAAACAAGGCAGTTAATTATTCTGTGTTTCCATTAGCAAGTTGTTTCCTTGACAGCTCCCACTCACCACTTTCAGGACTATTTAGGTTCTTTATCTTTTTAAAATAATTTAGAAAGTATTTAATAACTGCCTCTCACATGAAACCAGTCTAAGAATAATACGCCAATCATTAGGAAGACTCGGCTAGCTAGAGGGCTGCCATAAACAGAGGCAACTCACAACAACTCTTGGACTTGAGTATCGGTGTAGTAAGTCTGAAAGATAAAGCTTCCAAAATGTTCTGTTGCTCCCCCAGCAAATGCTTCTGCTGCCCAAGTCTTTTACTGGGATAGCTTTCTTCCAGCAGAGAAGAGATAGCACCAGGGATGTGAGGCTGGCCATGGACACTGTGGTATCAGCCTTAAGTGCATGCCATGGCATAACTTTTAAAACTGCAGAGTGAGGTGAAAGACCCAAGCTAGAGGTGAAAAGTGGGTCTTCAGCTTGCGCCACACGTGTGTCATACATAGCAGCTGTGTTATTCTCCTTACATTTACATATGAATCAGGGCCCTTTGTCCCCACATTCCTTACTGTAGTAACACCACAGAAGTATGCAATGAAATTAAGTAGACCCAAGGGATAAACAAGGTATGCTACTGCCTTTACGCTAGGCAGTACCAGCAGGGACAGCAGCCCACAGGGAAGAAATCGAGAAACTAATTTTGGAACAGGAGGCACAAAACACATGATGGAGCTAAACGTTCTCAAAGGCACCGACATTAAATTAATGACCTGAAAAGAAGGGGCTAAAACGGTAGTGACTCACATAGCAGAACAGGAGTTGCAAATCTTTTTTGAAAAGAAAGAGAGATAATTCACCTTTTGCAGGACCCAGGAAACATTAATATCTTTGTGCTTGCTGGAGATGATTTTTCTGTCCTGGAACAGAATCAATCCACCAGTGGAAAGACAATTAGCTTTACTCTTCTACTGAAATCCATGGATTTACAAAAGGACTTTCAATAATAGAAAGGTCACCCCATTTCTAGACTTGCAGGCCAGATCTTCTTGTAAAACTCACAAGGGTTTTCTTTCTATTCCAAAATATTAATGAGCTAGATTCCCTAGTCCTACCTTAGGCAAGAGTCCTCTAATTTCAGTGGGAGTTTTACCCAGAAGATCACTGAAGAATGAGATATGAAACAAAAGTGAAGCAGCGCAGTTGGATTAACTGTTAGTAAAAGTTCTTAAAATCCTGTAAACCACAAGAGCAAAGCCCTGTTTTTCCTAGCTCTCATGCTAATATTTAAGGACAGCTGCAAATGTTTCAATTATCTGAATCAGTGAAAGCCTGCGTAATGAACAGCCTTCTTGGACTACAGTTAGCAAGATTTTTTCCCCAGATACCACATACTGTCTGTTCCACTCATCCGATACAGATTAAGACCATAAGATAATGATGCAAATGCATCACTTTTTCCAACATCAAGGAGAAATTTATTGTAGCAGATCCTCAAAAGCAAAATCTGTATAAGGAGTACTATGTGACAAAATCAGGGATTCACTTACGGCTTCGGCCTTTCTCTGCTTTTGATGAATGTGGTTTTTTGAACTCTGGAACAATCCTGAGAGGTAAAACATTTTCTGAAGCATTTAGGATGCTTTTTGGAAACTATACGCCACACTTTGGATGACAGAACTGTATGGCATTAGTATAGAAAGTACTTAATTTTAAATGTTTCCTTGAGTCAAGGGAGTCATTTAACATAATAAACGAGCTTCTGTATACTCAAAGATCTGTGGACAGACAAAAATTCTTTTGAAGTGTCTCAACTCCAGCCATACTCAGGAAAAGGAAATGGAGAGACTGTGTTTTGGCATAAGCCTCTAATGTTAGCCTGCACTTCAGAATATTAATTAAAGCTGCTATATTTCAATGGAAGCCCTATCAACTCTGTTTAAGATAAAATCATGTTGTATAAGGTGATGTCTATTCTCTGATCAAAATAGAAACATGATCGTTCTGACATTAAGGATTTTCTTGCTATAACAGCATTCAAGGAAATTTGTTACACACATTTGAAGTGCCAGGGTGATACACTGTGTCTTCTAGTTTTGGCTACTATATATATTTAAAAAAATATTCATTTAGACCGTCAAAGTGGTATTTTAGTAGAGAAGACAGCTGAATAAACTCTAGGTGGGAGCAAGGAGTTATTCTAACAGACTAATGCTTTAAAATGTAACAGAATTTTTTTTACATCCTTTTCTAAATGAACAAATTACACAAATCCAACCTTCCACCACATACACACTCCTCAAGCAAACAAGGCTAAAAACTGCAAAGCAAAGAAAAATATTCTAACACTGGTCAGGAGTGGAAGAGCAGCAAACATTGGTAGAATATTTGAGTTTAAACTGTAGTTCATAAAATGTGTTAATGCTATCTAGTTGTTCTGTACACACAGCCAAACAAACTGTTGACAAACTGTCATTGAAATTACACCAGCAGTAAGTAGTGAAAAAACCTAGCCATTGCTGGGAGTGAGTTCAGTGATAAATGGTTTCTGTGGAAGCATAGGCCAGGGAAGCCTGGAAACCACAGCTTGAGCAAGGCAGAAGTCTGTTGCTGTATAGTGTTTATTTAGCACTGCTACCTTTAGTCGTAAAACACCGAGACCATTTCAACAGTAGGAATCTTTGCATGGATCCAGTAACAGTTACAGTAATGCCAAATTTAAACCATCTTTTTTCCCACCCCCAAACCTAATTTCCTTTTTTAGCCTGGTTTATGTGTGCATTTCTTTCTCCTGGTGCGCACAAGAGATGCTGAGCCTGCAGCACAAGGCTTTGTTGAAGCATCCCATCTCTCCAGGAGGAACCGGATTGCTGCACCAGAAGGCAGATCACACTGGCATAAAGGATTAACAGAGACAGTCTGGCCTGGAATACCAGGAGGTATTTTGATAGGTAAAAGAAAGTAACTGACACTTTGGCAGCATATACCATAAAGATCTCAGTTAAGACAGAGAGAGAGGAAGGCCCCAAAACGCACCCTGGCCAGTGCAAAAGCTAGCTCTAAAGAGAGAGAAAGGCACAGAGACCTCAGAGAATGGAGTAGAGGGCAATTTTATTGTTCACGTGGCTGGGGTGGAAGCCATGTAGCGGCAGGCCTTTTTCACAGAAGTCCTGGTTTTTTTGCTTTGGCTATGGAATTAAAACCATATGAAGCACAGGGACACTGCCAGACAGACTGCCCCAGCAACAGACCTACTGGAGTGACAGACACCTTATGAGGAAGAATGCTGAGCACAAGCAGTACATTTCAGGCTATTCCAAAGGCAAATGGGAAATTATTATTTAAAAATGAATGAGAATTAGTTACAGGAATGATTTTATTTTAAAATTCTACCTGCCTTAAGATATTTAAACTGTGGTAGTCTGCAAAGAAGCTGGTAGCCTGCTGAACTGCACATTACTGGACTCCATAGAAGAGCTTTTAAAAGATGCTTATAGTCTAGAAGACATAGGATAGGGGACATGGGTAATAACAAGCAAATGTAGCATAAGATTTTACTTTTACTATGCAATTATATAGTCTGGAAAAAAACCCAACCAAACTCTGCAGGATTAAAGGTGCTAAAATGAAAGAGTCAGCAAATAAGAATTTCATTTCATCATTTGACCAGCTGGAATCAACAAGCAAGATCCAGTTAGCACCACAGCAGTGCTAAAGGAGAATGTGAAGACAAAGGTAATGGCTACACAGACCATGAGAGGCTCTCTTAAGAAACAATGAGGGAGAAAGTTTAGAAGTGTTTGCAGGAGACATTTCTGAGATGGAGACAAATACTGGGTACCTAAGGAAGATGCAGATGGGTTCAGCATCACAGACTACTCTTGTAATTTTTCTCTTTTAGTAAGAGTTTGGGCAGGAAAAAGATGAATGTTTTTCCCAAGAATTAATGAAGCATGGGGACTTTAAAGGGTTGATAAAGAATGAAAAGGCTGTTTAGACAGCTCCACTGAACACAAGCTTGTTCTTAGGTTTTCCTGAAGTGGTGGTGTAGCTCACATCCTTCAGGACTTTTTTTTTTTTTTTAAAACATCTCTTTTATAATCCATAGGGTAAACTGAGCCGTGAGTGACAAAGTGGAAACACTAGCTAGGCAGAATGACACTAGAATCAGTACTCTGGAATTAGCTCAGATTCTAACCTTTTATTCTTCCTGTCTTATTGTTACATACCATGGCTCAGTTTTTCTACTTCACTTCCTTCCAGTGAAGGAAAGTTTAGCTCTTGGGATAATCCCCACTCCTCCTGTTAACAAATGGAAGTCTAGCAACAGTTCAGAGATTATAGGTAGGTATTTACAGTATTTACTATAGGTAGGTATCTACAGTATTTACTACAGGTAGGTATCTACAGTATAGGTAGTTATTGTCTGATTTTTTTAAACCCCACTTTCCTCTATGCATCCAAGCAGCAGTTTCCTTCAATGCAGCTGAATGAATATTTTTATTCTTCAACCACGTAGACCAGGTTCCTGTGCTGTTCTCAGAGTTGATGCCCTATTTGTCAATTTTCTTTCAGTCCTTGGTTGTAACTAATACTTACAGACATTAAAGGATATTTCATCTGGATGAGAGTAAGTGTTCCAGTTAAACACTGGTTATACTGGCTTTCCTTCCTGTTCCACACTGCCACTTTCATTCACATGCCCAGTCATCCAGCAAACCTGTCAGGTACAGCACCATCAGTTGGGAAAAATCTTGCAGTGATCCTTTTATGTTCTCCTCTCATCCCCTCATTAAGAATGAAACTAACTGTAGGTTTATTTGTCCAGGAACTAATAGGAACCTGTGGAAGCTGACACCCAAGAAGGTGCACTACATAGGACTGTCTATACATTACAGGAATCACAACTTTTGTGTTATACCTTCCTGTTGAAGACTGAGATTGCGGAGATATTACAAGAGTTATTGGAATGTGTGGTGTACTCTCAAGGTTTGTTCATTATCGTCTCGGTAGTGGTTTTATGTCCTCAATTTCCTTTCTGTGAGTCTGCACTCCTGCACTTTGTATCAGCCACTATATGATTTTAATTTAACAGCTATGTAAGGTCCTAATCAAAAAAAGGACCAAGTTTTAGATTTTCTTGTCTGTTTTCTTCTTTAGCTGCATAGCCACACCTTCTCTTTCTCTCTTTCACTTGAGTGGGCACATAATTCTCATTTTTCCTGGAACTCTGTGCCTGCAGTTGTGGCTTCTGACCCATTCCCCCACTCACTGGAATGCTGCCCTCCGGTCATTGCTCTAAGACCTGCCACATCACCCACCTGGGTAAAAGCTAAAGGGAATGTGTTGCTTCTTTCTAGTTGATCATCAAATCACAAGTTAGGATGAGCCTGTGGAGTCCAGCAGTCATCCCCTAAGGGAATTAATGGATAGCTGAGTGCCAGCTGGGGTTACATGCAATGACAACAAAAAGCGTCTTTGTTCCGTAGTTGTTTTGGGTTTGTTTGGTGGGGTTTTTGTAGCAGGGGAGGGGCTGCAGGGGTGGCTTCTGTGAGAAGCTGCTAGAAGCTTCCCCAGCTCCAAGCTGGACATGCCACTGGCCAAGGCTGACCCAGTCAGCTGTGGTGGTAGCGCATGTGGGAGAACATATTTAAGAAGGGAAAACCTGCAGCGGAGAGGGCAGTGGGATGTGAGAGAAACCCCTGTGCAGACACCAAGGTCGGTGAGGAAGGATGGGGAGAAGGGGATGCCCCTGCAGCCCGTGGTGAGGCGGCAGGCTGTCCCCCACCCCACAGCCCATGGAGGGGAGCGGGGGAGCAGGTGCCCACCTGCAGCCCGGGGAGAGAGGAGCCCACGCTGGAGCAGGGGGATGGATGCCCCCCAAGATGGCCAGGACTCCCTGGGAAAGCCCGTGCAGGGGCAGTCTGTGACTGAAGGACTGTGGCCTCCAGAAATGACCCACGCTGGAGCAGCTTGTGAAGGACTGCAGCCCGTGGAAAGGGCTTACATTGGAGAAGTCGGTGAAGAACTCTCTCCCGTGGGAGGGACCCCACGCTGGAGCAGGGGAAGAGTGAGGAGTCCTGCCCCAAGGAGGAAGGAGCGGCAGAGAAAATGTGTGATGAACTGATTGTAACCCCCATTCTCAGTCCCCTTGTGCTACTGGTGGGGAGAAGGCAGAGAAAATCAGGAGTGAAGTTGAGGCTGGGAAGGAGGGAGGGGTGGGGGGAAGGTGTTCTAAGGTTTGGTTTTACTTCTCAGTATCTTTGTTTTGATTTGATTGGTAGTAAATTAAATTAATTTTGTTTTTTCCCCTAAGCTGAGTCTATTTGTCTCGACCCATGAGCTTTTCTTTATATTTTCTCGTCCCCATCCCACCCAGGTGGGAGGAGCGTGCAAGTGGCCTCATGGTGCTTTGCTGCTGGCTGGGCTTAAACCACAACACTAGTCAAGTCTGAGTTCACTGACTGCTAAGAGCTGATACAGCAATGCAACCAAAGATGTTCACAAGTTGGGTAACTCTGGTTCCCCCCTCTTGACTACCTGCAGTTAGCAGAAAACTTTTAGGAAGGAATAATTTCCCTTTGCTTGGTAGATCAACTTGTAACACTATGTTTCATCAATGGAAACATAATTGCTTTGGTCTTTTTAACCACCAAAGGCTGTCCTGTAACATACTTTGAGAAAATATCCCATGCTATTGAGTGGTATTTTCTGAGAGTAGGCTTTGCAAATCCATCTGAAAGAAACTCTACCTGTACTGGGGCATTTACCTACAGGAATGCTGCTTTCCCTGGGAGTTTTTTTTCTTGTCTTGACAGGTTAAGGCAGGAAAGCATGCTGTCTTTTAACATCTGCCATCACACTCAGCCAAAAAAATCACATTCATTTCTTTTCATGCCCTGCTGCTTTATTACTGTGAAGATACTCAGAGGACACTGTGAATTGCACTGCAGTGCTGCTCTTCACTGCCAACATGCTGCAACATCTCAATTTGGAAATTCACTGAGCTCTAGTTTAGTGAAGAAGGTGATAAAAGGCATTAAGATCTGTGTATCTTCCACCTCTGCTCTGGCATCTTCCTTTCTGCTCCTCCTCCTGCTGGGTCAGGACACAGGTCTGGAGCCGGAGAACTGAGAAGAAACAAGCATCATGTGCTCAGAACCAAAACAGAGGCCAGTATTACTCCAGAACGAAAACTCTGCTCTGTCAAACTCTGTTTGGGGAAAGGGAACTGTCAGTCAAAGTCCACATATGCTAATGAGTCTTTTTTCTGGTCCTGTTCTCTAATTGTCTGACATGACAATCCTGATGCTTTCATAGCCAGTGAATTGGTAGACAGATCAAGAAACAAACATTTAAAGAATAATCATTGCTTGTGACTACCCCTATTTTTGTCACCAGACAGTCTTTTGAGACCCAGACTTCCCCTAGTTGATACAGAAGTTCTTGATTAACAATGAAATTTTGCAATACACATAGTGCTCTTCAATATCAGTTGCTTTTCATGAATCAGGTTTATCAAATTCTTGGCCCAGTAGCAGTCTTTCTTTTATGTCTACAGATTAAAAGTTAAAAGCAAGTTAAAAGTAGCAAAGCAAGTTAGCAAAGTTAGTCATTGTCATGTTTGTTAATACTGACCCTTCACAATCAGCAATGTGCAGTTCCCCATTTCCAGTGCTTTTTCCTGCCAAATCCCTTGTAATGAGACCTCTCCGAGGAATGCCTGTAGACAGCTGGAACCTGGGCCCTTTCAATTTTTTAACCATTTTACTAACAACTATTACTCAGAAGGCTATAGGTGGTGCAAATGAGACATCCCAAGGCTGTGAATTGATAGCTGATACCTTCAGGAAAACCCCAGTTTCTGCTTCTACTTTTTAAATTCTATTTTGGTCCAGGGATTTAATCAGCTTGTCAACTTCTTCAACAGTGAGCTATGAAGTTCCCCCGTTAAATCCTGTACAAGTCAAGCTTTCACAGTTGTGCTTTTGTACTTGGATTTTTCTGTGACAATCTGACACAGAGGTACTGCTGCCCACAAGGCAGAGTCTACTGCCCTGGCTGGAGGGACAGTGAGAAGCATTTGCTGAACAATCTCCTCAATACACACATAGTTTTACAAAGTTTTCCCATATCTGCTTTCTGGCTTTATATTGTTTCCAGTATTTAAAAACTGCCAGTCCGCTCGTAATGGCAGTAGAAATGCTTGTGTGACTATTTCTGTAAAGCTCCATCTGCACTGGGAAGCTGCTGGTAAAAGGCTTTGGCATTACCATCAAAAAGCGCTGCTGGACACTGCTGTTCACTCATCAGTTCCTCATTCACAGTGAGAAAGTGCTCAGAGCCTGTCAAGTGTTCTCAGATTCCAGGCTCATCTGTGTGACCAGCCAGTTTCCTCCTAGGCAAAATTGTCTTTGACAGCTTGAAACTGCTACCTCTGATTTTTGCTTATAGGAAAGGAATTTTGCTAAAATACTGAAATAATGACTGCAGCAACCCACTGGCAGGTTTTATGTAACTTTTAGATGCTAACTGGACATAATATAAAAGAAAAAAAAGAATTAACATGAAGGATATGGCTGCTCTGAACACTGTTATGCAGATGCTTTATTTAAAGCAGGCTTGGATATCATTACATTGCATTAAATACACAGCTCATACTGACAGAAGTGCCATTTGCAATAGCCTACACAATTTCCTCACAACCACACTGAGAAATTTCAGCCATGCACCCTAAACCCAAATGTTCACATTCAGTTCATATTTCAAGCCAGTTTTCCCTCTACTCAAATTCTTTCAGCCCCCTACCTTCCTTCTAGCTACTTCTGTCTAACACCTTTCCTTTTCAAGACAATTATCAACAGCTTCCAACAGACTACCATCTGCAGAACTCCCTCCAGCATGTTCAGCAGTTTTCTGCCCAGTCTGTCTCGGATTTCCTCCCAAGTTTCCTACAGAACAACCCCTTCCACCTTGTTGCCTTCTCCTACTAGTACAAAGGAGATTTTTTGCATCAGCTACCCTTTGCTTTATCCCCTTCCAGAACCACCTTATTCCAAAGGTGAACCTCCTTTAGCATCAGGTCACAGTAAGCCTTCTTTTGGATAACCTTTCTGCTTCCCAAATAAAGACTTGGTTTCATATACTCATATAAGAAGTAAAGAAAGCAAAGGGAAGGATGGGAGAAGGAGCAATGAAATAAACTCAGGCAAAGCAATACAAGCTAATGTGAAACACTGGTGAGTCCTTGGGTGGAAGGGATGTGAATTTACTTGGAAATATCTGGGGCATCAAGTGAACTGGCTTTCTAAGCAAATCATTATTTTTCCCAAAGTGTTCAAGCAGCAATGGAAGATGGGGGTGGGGGGGAAAGCATTCAGAGCTTATATAGTTTCACATCTCCCAGAGTAAATAAAAATATGAGGATTTCCATTAATTTATGGATAATTCCAGTGTAAGAGTGTTTAAATGACACCAGATTATAATGCTAATATGCTACAGTTCACTGAGCAACAGCACCATGAAAACAGCCTTCTAAAAAGCACAGCCTAATTCTTCATTTTCTCCTTGTTTTGTTCATTCAACACAGATTCTTTCCAGCAGTTGCTTTGCAGACTTTCAGTTCCAGAGAGTACCTGTTTTCATAGAAAAAAATTCCCTATTGCCTGGTTGGTATAAAAACCACTCCACTCCTCTTAGTATGTCTTTAACTTCTCCAAGAGCTTTTCTTTTTGTCTGAGTGGAAAGATCTAAAGCTTGTGGAGAGAGAAAAATCCTTCTCCCTTTAGAGAATTAAAAAAATCTTTGGTTGGACTCAAAACATTTTCTATTTAGGATCTTATGTGCAGCTCTCCACTGCAGCATCCAAAAGAGTCGATCATTGCTCTCTTATTTCTTTCTACCTGTCTCCTCACAGAGATCTAGCATTTTTTCACCATGCACAGGGGACTGTCTGTTCCATTTATATTAAACAATATATGTTAAACCGTGAATACTAGAGGACCTAGATTTTCTCTCCCTGGAGAAAGGCCTAAAGACATCAATTGTAGAATGATGCTTTATTTTATTCCTATTCTGAATTCCATTATTTTATTTCATTTTATCTCTAAAATAGCATTTTTGGACTACGATCTTTCATTCAAGGAGTAAAATACTAGAAGAGTTTGTATTTTCAGTTCGGATGATTTTGCTAACTGCTAATCCTCATTCATTTTGCTTCTTCTGTATCATTCTTTTCAGCATTCATAAACTCAGTCAAGCATCTGCTCCAGAGAAATCAGAATGTCCCGTTCCCTATGTCTTCTTCAAAAAGAGAGACCTCTTTTAACCAGCTTCTAGTAAGCTCTTACTTTTCTTCCAGGCTCTTTTCAGGAAGAGCTGCACTGTGTTCTTGGTGCTGTGCTACCCCTGAATATCAGATAAACATCAGAACAGGGCCCACAGACAGCTTTTATTTCATATACATGAAATGAGCATGTTGTCTTCATAAAATGATAGAAGAATGGTCTAGAAGAGAAGTTAAGATGTCAGATGGCCCAAGGTGCTTTCCCATGATAGGATCACTAGCCTAATTTCATTCTTCACAGACACTAGCCTAATTTCATTCTTCACAGATAATTGTCTAACTTGTTCTTAAAATGATGGAGTCTTCACAACCTCCCCAGACCAAATATTCAACAGTTTTTATTATCCCAGGTCCTAGAAAATTATTCCTGCAGTCTAAAATAATCTTTCTTTCTGCTACTTCTTGCTTTCTGCTCCATCCACCATGAGCCCAAAGAAAAGATCATTCCCTCCTCTATTTTGTATCTGAAGACTGTAATATTCCCCTGCCAGCTTTCTGGTCTTTGGGCTAAATAATTTCATTTATTTCAAATCATCTTGCAGATCACGTTTTTCTGACCTGTGATGAGTCCTGCTGCCCTTCTCTGGACTCTCTCTGACTGAATCGCACCTGTCTCAAAGTGTAATAACCAAAACTTCACACAGCTTCCAAGCTGAGACTTCAGCAATGCTGAAGAGAGCAGGAGGATTGCTTCACATGTCTTCCAGGCTATATGTCTTTTATATATGCTAGCAAGATGTTTGCCTCCATTTGCAACAGCATGACGTTGACTCATGTTCAGCTTGTGATCTATCATAACACTCAGATTCTTTTCTGCAGAGTTGCAACCTAGTCATTTACTTCTCTCTTGTGCTTATACAGTTGATTTATTCCTGCCTTATTGTAGTACCGTGCATTTATCCCTACTGAATTTCATCCAGTTCTTTTCCTAGCAGTTCTTCCAGTTTCTTGGAATAATTTTGAATCCTGATCTTTTCCTCCAGCATATTTCAAGTCTCACAGTTTTATGTCCCTCTCTTTATATTACCCACTCTTTATATTATGACCCAGGTCATCTAAGAAAACACTGAACAAAACCAGATCCAGGACACACCAACACAGCTATCATATCAGTTTTAAGCAGCTTGTGGCCTCTCTGAAGGACTGGCACAGACTAAAAGCACACAGATTATGAGCTCTGAATCATCTGATATTATTTAAAGAAGACCTTCCTGTTCAGAAAATCATGTTTACCCAGTTTATAGCCTCCTTCAGCTGCTATGCACTATGCCTCACCAAAGCAAATATTTAAATTAATGTGCAACCGCAGTCAAGAATCTCAACTTTTACTTAAAAAAAACCAAATTAAATCTCTCATTCTTATGCCACAAATATCTTTTAATATGTAAAATGAACAAAAGCCAGTTCTGTTAGAACCTGCCGGAATACTGAAACCATGAATGGGAAAGATGTGACCAGCTCTCTTCATAGACTTGGGGATATATTAGACATGTTGTAATTTTTTACATTCACTGTAGTTAGCCCAGCAGTACACAGTGGAAGGGATGCACGGAGGCAGCTAGTTAATTTCAACGGACTAAACATGCATCTGCCCTTGACCAAAGGACTGCAGGTTCCTTTCCTCAGAGCTCAAATGCCGGCTGTGGTGGTCACAAGCAGGCACATAACAGATAGTAAGCCGTTGTGTACAGAGTAAAAGAAATAAAGCTGATCTGGTATTCCTCCTGACAACAGTGGCTTGACTTTCTCATCTGGCTCTGGCTCTCATTCCAGTAACCACTACCATAGTGTCCCCAGATTCCTTAACCCAATATGGATGGTTTTCCTGGCAGTGTGGCTGAGGCCCTGGCACAGCAGAAAACATGCATGGGATGAATTAGCCAGCTGGAGGGTGAAGAGGGAGAACTAGGACATTATGAATTTGTACTGTTTCCCAGTGGGGCCCTAGTAATCAATTATTAGCCTCTGGAGTAGCCACTTACTGCTTGCTCTGTGATCATCTCCTGATTCTGGCTGTGTTACCTCTGCTGGAAACTTCAGACCTTTGATTAGATACAGCAGGAAATCCTCCTTTGTTCTCTAACCTGTCTGGAGGAAGTATGCAACTACAGAGAGGCTTTACAGGGACAAGAAAGCACTCAGAGGTAGACAAGGGATTGACAAGAGAGCCAGCAGCACAGCAGCTGTGTATTACTGGCTTATCTCATTTGGGCATCAGGCAAATTTCCATTCTGGTGATAGGGGCAAAGGAAAAGGTAAAGGAAAGCTGAAAGGAAAAATGAAGTCCTGACTTTACTGCAGCTTGGATCTGCTGGGCAATGGGATCTACACTAAATTTCTGGGTGTCAATCAAGAAGTAAGAGCTGAAGCTTTTAATCTCTACTGGGTGAAAATTGGAGTCAGTCTTTCAAATACTTTCTGATGAACTATCAAATTGCCAAGCCTTAATATGTCTTCCAAGATAGAACAAAGATCCTCGTGCCTACAGACTAGTCAGTAAGCTGTAATTCTAAGGCAAGTGGAACATCATTTTCCTTAACTGTGCACCTTGGTGTAGAACGTACACTTCATATGTCGGGTGTTTAAAAGGATGGGTGAATGGAAGAGTTTGGGAGTAAAACCCATCAGATCCTGACATCTGACCTCAGATGCTGATAACAAAACCCTAGACTTCAGCATTTTTAAGACTCTAGCAATTTTAAGCCCTATTTTTTCTCTGTTCTCATGCCTTAGAGTCAATGTAGAGATGAGCATCTCTTGGAGAGAGACGTTTCTCAGCTGAGAATATTATATTCTCAGAGGTACTCTCCATCTTGGAAATCTACGATCACTAGCAGATTAGTTCATTTCAATGTTCTCGGCCTATAACTAACCATAAGAATGTGGAAATTTTGGCTGAATGGCAGTGATCACTTGGAGGCTCACTGTATGCTCACTTTCCACAAGCACTGGCCTCTTTTTGTTTTGGTCTTTGTATTATCAGGTGCTACGCACAGAAGGTTCAAACTATATTGGCTTTTCACACCTTAGACATACAGTATTTCTCTGCGTGCCTGTGTTCATCTAGATTACTGTTTGATACAAGAGTGAGTATTCCAAGAACTGGCGATCAACAGTTGGCGTTGCCGCTGTTTGGAAATATGTCTATTATTAAAATGGAGAATATAAAAGCTATCATACACCTACTTGACTACAGGTGACAGTTTAGTTATCCTGTATTTCCATAAGTACAGCTGCTGCCATTGTGGGTCTACCCAGCCTCCTGTATTTGGAAAATATGAATAGTTCTCAGTTTATCAACGAGCACTCTCTGGAGAGCCCAGCACAATGGACAGATGATCACACCAGTAAAACATAAATAACAACAAATGGGATTCCAAGTTTTGCCACCAAATCTCTGGTTCCAATGTATTTCATTTCTGCATCTGTTTCTTCATCTACAGAACAGCAAATGTCTACCACACTGACAAATTATCGGATTTAAATCAATTCCATGTTGAAGCCATAGGTTCTCCATTATGGAGACCAAATGTACTTCGAAGGTATTGCTTCTTCCAGATGGAAAATATGAAACTCATTTGTAGAGCCTAGTCCACTAACCATTCAGTACTCTGAATTGCAGCTTTTTAGAGGGGAACAGGATGAATGTAGAGGGTAATGCTGCCCTACTGGGAATCCTCATTCTTCTTTGACATACCTTTTACTGCCATAAATTAACCCTTAAGAATGGCTAGACAAGCAAACAGCTGCCATATGCCTAGATAGGATTACAGCCTCATTGGCAAAGTATTTCAAAGTCTTGTTACACATCATGTCCCTGGAGAAGAGAAACTGCAGAAGGTTGCAATAGCACCAGAATGAATAATTGAAGCATGGCTCATTCAGTATGTGCATAAACTGAAGGGTCACAGTGCTGCCTTCTAGTCAGCCGGCAGTGCAGAACCTCACCGAGTGTCTGACAGAAACATCGTCTGGAGATGCTGACCCACTTCCCTGGGAGCTTTTGGGGAGTGGGTTGAGGAGATGACTGTAGGATTGCCAAGTACACAGAGAAGGATTAAGCTAGATAATCTGACAGAAAACTCTACGTTACAGAATCAGTCGCAATGCTACTCTCAGGAGAACCCTTGGGACTCGGTTCTCCCAGGAAACTACAGTAGAGATCCATGCAAGATTAATGCTATTTCCCACCTGGGAAACCGCCCCTGTGGGAATCTTTCCGGATGCCCTTCCCCACGGCCGGCCCCTGGGACGTTCTCCAACCTCGGCTCGGTGCTTAAGCGAGGCCAAAATTTCAGACCCTTTCCCACATAAACCCTAGCCCTTTAATATTGGAAATAAAAGGGACGAGGGAAGGTAGCTCAGGCGTTTCCCGCTATTGTCCAGCTCCTCAGTGGGAACGGAGAAGGAGCGCAGCCCTCCCGGGCGACCGTCCGCGCCCTCCCCGCCGCCCCCGAGGGCCACGGGCTGAGGGACCGCAGCGTGTCCCACCCTCCCGCCTTCTCAAGCACCGCGGGCCGCCTCCGTGAGAGCCCCGACGACCCTTTCTGCCGCCGCCCGGGGCACCAGCTCCGTCCGGACGGCCTCTCCACAGGCGCCGCCGCCGGCGACAGGCCCGCCCCTCTCCCCCCCACTCCCGCCTCATCGCCCCTGTCCGGCCGGGGAACCGCGATCTTCATCCCCGGCCCTTCAGGTACAGCCCAGCCCTGCCAACAAGCCGCTCTCCCCCCCCCCCCCCCCCCCCAGCCCCCCGCCCCGCGGCACGGTACCTGCTGCCGCCCCTCCGCGGCGGCGGTTGGCGACCGTTAGCGGCCGTTGGCGGCGCGCGGGGCTGTGGGGCTGACTGCGCACTGACAGCTCCGGAGCCGCGGCGGCGGCGGCGGCGGCGGCGGCGGCGGGGGCCGGGGCTGAGGAAGGGGGGCTCGGGCACCCGGGGCTCCGGCGCCGAATCAGTGACGGGAGGAGGGCCCGAGGGCGGGCGGGAGAGGGGAAGAAGAGGGGGGGCGGCGGGGTGAAGGGGCTCGGAGCCCCCCCCTCACAGCCGGCGGCAGCTCGGCCTCCGGGAGGCGACGACGCCCGCGGGATCTGCAGGGGGGTGGGGGGGAGGAGTGTGACAGGGGAAGGGGCGGCGGGGCGATTGCGGAGGTTTGAGAAAGCCGGGCTGGGCTCCCCGGCTGCCTTCCCGGGAGGGGAAGGCGCTGGAAACGGGCGCCGTGGGATTACGCACCAGCCGTTCACCACCACGGCCGCGGCGGCGGCGGAGGGAGGCGGCGGTTGGGGCGGGCAGCGCTCCCACCCCGGCGGTCCTCGGGCAGGTCGGTGAGGGAGAGGTGATAGCGTTAGTTAGGCGAAAACGATGTGACTGGGGGAAGCGACGTGATTCTGGCTACCCGAGACCGTGTTCGTGCCTGACGTTCTCCTGCTCTGGGGGTTTGTGGGTCCAAAAGCTTGGCTGTAGACCTGCTGTGTTGTTTGGTCCAGCAAAAGCTCGTACCTCTCTCTAGAAAGCTTGGCTTGCCTTAGATCATCACCTAACAACAGCAAGGCTAGTTACTTGTTCCTCTGAAGGTCGGCACTGATTTTTGCTGACAGCAAAATAGCAGGCTTTTCACGTTACTGTTCTGTGTTGAAGAGCAAATTTGGCGTTTTGTAAAGCACGTTTGTTGTTAGCCCTGCAAAATCTAATGTTGACTTGCACAAAGAAGATGTAAAGATCTGAATGTTTAAAAAAAGTTCTAGCTCACCAACGCCAAAGGTCTTTCCTATACCCACCTGCTATGGGAGAAATTTAGGTGCCAGTGTACTCATCTCAGAGTACAGGTAGGGCATCGAGTAATGCTTCACCTAGGGGATGGTCCAGCCTTTGTTGCCCTGTGCTGGCATGCTCTGCTTTCCAACCTCCGTCTTCACTTACCCCTCTTGTGGCAGGCACCAGGACTTCCCCCTGTTGCAGCAAGTGCTGGACTTGGAGTACTGACACGTTTGAATCAGTTTTCACATAATCCCTTTCCACTCCCCTTCCTTCCTCACGAAGTGTCAGAGCTTATGTGCACCCATGTACCAGTCACGAGGCTGATGCCCATTACAGACAGTGAGAGAATGAAAAAAAAAAAAAAAAAGGAAAAAGGAATAGCTTTCCTCAGAGAGGAAGAGGACTGTCAGATGGAATGACCAGAAAGCCATTTCCTTTTTAGTGCAGGATGCAATTTATGGCATAACAAGAACTTCCACTCTTTTCCCCGATAGCATGTCTAACGTGGTGTGCACATCATACTAAACACCTGCAACCATGCAAATCCTCCCTAGCTCTCCACCCGTCAGTGGCTGCATCATCCCTATGTTATATCTTTCTCCTTCTCCCCTCCTACAGAGCAAAACAAAGGAGATGATGACAAACAGAATGAGATATGAGAGAGTTAGAGCCTAACCCTCATGTGGTTCTGGTAACAGCTGTCAGCTGAACAGAGTATCCTGGATGGGCTGGCATCCAGCTGGTACTGCTGGCTAAAAATATTTTGTGCTCTCTTAACAGCTTCTTTACACATTTCAAAGGACAGATTACTCAACACCCAATTTGCTGCTTGTGGAGGAATGCATGGACCACTGACTCCCAGGAGATGAGAATGCTCGTCTTAAGCATAGCCTAGACAAATGCATTTCTTTTAATCATGTAGCAATGATAGCAGTGATGAGTAATTTATCAACAGTATGATAGAATTGCCCTTCTAAATATGTATGTTGCCACCGGTGTCAAAGTGATTGAGTACTACGATACCACAGTATTATAAATTAGGCATGTATTTTGCATTGTCCTGTGTAATCCAGATGAACTGCCTCTGCCAGTTATGCCTATGCCTCTGCCAGTTTTTCCTTCTTACTGGGGCAATACTGCTACATGCTGAGCGGAGGCAGAGGGCTGAGAAGGGGACTGTGCTTCTACCCAGTAGCAGCCAGTGGATTTACTCCTTTTCCCTGGAAAAGTATTGAAACAGAGCAGACCTGCCTTATCTGTGGGTCCCTATAGGAAGGAGGCAGGAGAATGAAGGTAGAGGCTTTGTGAGGGGAAAGCAATACACTTCCCAAAAATGGAGAAAAGAAAAAGTGCTAGACCTCCTAGTGCCATCTTATACTGTTGCCTTCACTGCAGGTGAAAGTCTTCCCCACAAGGGCATAACCCTTGAAGCCCCATAGGTTTACTGGACTGCTTTTTATGGTGTTAGTATGATAAAAATTCTCATGGCATAACTCATTAAAAAAGGCAGCCTTAGAAGTGTAAGAATCAGCGCTACAAAACTAAGTTCAAGACTCCCTGGAAAAGGGTGCCCATGTTTATTTTAAATAAAACTGATGTCAGTTACTTGCACTCATTCATTCCTATTTCACTCATTCACTCATATTCGCAAGCACCAAGAGGTGTGTTTAAGTGGTCTGCCTAGGACCGTGTGTGTGTGTGTCTGTGTTTGTCTGTGTGTGTCTGTGTGTGTCTGTGTGTGTCTGTGTGTCTGTGTGTGTGTGTGTGACACATAGGAGAGGGGACACTAGCTATTGAGTCCTGTCCTTGGTAAGTCTCATAGGTTTGTCTTGATTAGGCACAACAAACCATAATTTGGAGAAGGTCTTTATATCCTCTGGGAGTCAAGGAGTCATTATGGCACGATTATGGCCTCAGTTTTGCATTCTTCATCCTTCCTAATTCTTAGGCAAGGCTGCTGCCCATCGCCTTTGTTTTCTCATTCTGGGTATCTTTATTGCTGCCTTCCTGTTGAGAGAACAGGAATGGCCCCTGTGATGCATTGAAACCTTGTTCCCATTCTCCTGTCATCAGACCCCAGGCTTTCTGCTGCTAAGTCATCCTTGATGTGGCCTTGTTGGAGTGCAGACCTTCTGGTCTTGATGTATGCATATTCTTTATTACCAGTTTTTATTGCTGTTGATTGTACCCTTGGTAATCAATATGTGCCTTATTTTTAATCCTTGATCTGTGTTGTATCACTATAAAGATGAGAAATGTCAAAGTAAGTAGTGATTCAAACAAGCCTAAGGATTACAAAGAATACCACAAGAATATGTAAAGACTCACTAATAGGCAAACCAACTTATAGTGGGACAGTATAAGGCTAAAAGAAATAAACCTATGTGGTCCATTTTTGATGTGGTAACGGTTAACAGTGAGGTACCTCAAAATTCTGTATTAGGCTGCTGCTGGTTTGTATATTTATTACTAACCTGGAAATAGAATGATCAGCTATTAGCAGATGGCATGACTTGACTTACAATGAAGTCTCTCAACAGCAAAGAAAAGTTATCATCAGTGGCTATCATGGGTGAATAACTAACAGGATTTTTTGAAAGCCCACCTGCAAATCCTATTCTTGGAAATGAAAGAATTTGGTGAGCTTTTGTTTGGTTTGTTTCTTTTCATGATCTGGGGTTCTGCGATTCTGAATAGTCAAGGGAGATATGGATGTTGTTTCCTTTAGAAGAATTCAAAGCTTGAGCCTTGGGGTCATTGATCATAGCAGGTATCTGGAGTGTGTTGTAGTGACAGAAAGCCAAAAGGGCAGATATTCTGGGTTTGTTGAAATCTGGAGTAGGTCCATCTAGAAAGTTAGGTCAGAGGGAAACTATGATTACTATTGTAAAGGAGTAGCTGTATGCCATGTGCATAAGTGAGGAGGGAACAACAGTTGTGACCAGTGCTGGATGTGCTGCGTTTTCTTTTTTTGCTAATTGAAAGAGATTTTGGGTGGTGATGTGGTGCAAGCCAGAAGAAATGCAGCATAGGCTATGTTCAAGTGATTGAAGTGTAACCCTGGGTACAGTAGGAGCAAATCAATGACTTAATTCTTTTTCATCAGGGACTTTAGTCCTTGAATGACTAAACTGGGAATCATTGGCAGGGGTCACAGAGAAAATGGTCAGCAGCAGAAAACCAACCAGAAAAGCAGAAACCCATGTAGCTAACTGGCAACTTATGATACGAGGTGAAAAAACATCTGGAAAACACTCAGCTTACTGAATAGGTGTTAGACTCTCAGCAAGTCACCTACTGAGGAGCTTGTCTGGCAAAATGTAACAGAAAATTGCAGGAGATATCTGATGGGAGCTCATGCAAGAAGGTGAGCAATAGCTACTGGTGACTCCATGACAAAAAAGGCAGATGAAGCCAACAGCACAGTGATAACAGGGCGGCAGGCTGCAATTTTGCTGTACTTGATAGACGCGAATGCTGATCTTTTTCACTGGAGAAGCAGCCAGGAGGACACAAAATTGACAACAAAAAAAGAAGGTAGAAAAAATTGTTTGAACTCAGTGTATGGCACACATAAGGTGTTAAAGAATTTAAAGAGAAGAAATATTTCACTTGTTTATCTCCTAATGCTAGAGCCTGAGAAAAAAAGGATAAAAAAGAGACAATTCTTGACAATAAAAAGAGATTTGATATAACTGACAACACTGAAATGTCAAAGTGGTTCTCATGACTAGAATGTTGAGGGCTCACATAACGTGTGTAGGAAGGAAGGTGTGGTATAATTCCATGAAATTTAAAGTTCTGCCAAGCATTTCACTATGACCAAATGCAAAAAGAACATCAAAAATCCTCCTGAAAGAAACTAAGTATTTTCCCTTATATTTGAAGAAGTTAACATATGTCAGAAAGGTGTACGGCTCTGAATTCCACTGGGACACCTACAGACACATAGATAGGCCTTGTATATACTCAGCAACAGATTAACTGACACCACAACCAAATCTATCTAACTCAGTCAGGAGAAACAATCAAGCAAACAAACAAACGAACAGTTTGCCTAAGAACTAATTCTTATCCAACCACCCAATAAGAAAACAACACCTTTCAAGGTACTGCCTTTCCCCTTTCTCTTTCAGTCTTCATCCCTTTTCCTTCCAAATATTCTGGAAAATTTAATCCTTTCACATATTAATAGGATACAAGTGAATATCATAACCAAGTCTTAAATTGTTATGTTCTGTAGTATTGTCCCAGTATCAGCTTCTAAAGATGAAGATCAGTTAGCATATGCGGGTAGGAAAGATTAACAATACCATTGTACTTGCATCAGTTCAGAAGCCCAAACAAAACCCCACAATTTGTAGATGGTAACTATATAAATAGAGAGGCAATTATTTCCTTAATGCGTAAATATCTTAACTAAAATGGTATCCACTGACAGCTAATTTCAGAGTTTTTTTAGTGTTAATAAAAATTGTCTGAAATTACTAAGAACTCACAGATCTTTTTACAAAACCATGTTTTATGTCCCAATGAAGATAGTATAATTCTATATTTTATGCACAAAATAAAACCATATTGAAGTCATCCTGTCCTCAGTGCATAGCTATATATATGTACCTTTGGTTTTCCTGCAAGTCTCTTGAATTAAATTCTTAATTATGTGGGCATTTACCCACAGCAACTAAAATTACTTTTCAACTCTGAGCTGTTTTCCTGAAAATCTGAGTATTAAACTGTTCATCCTGATGCCAAGAGACTAACCAGAACGTAAGAGTCAAAGAAGCTGAGAAAAGTCTTTGCAGGGTCCTTTTCAGTAACTAAGTTCTTCAAAATCTCAAATTGACAGTTTGCACATTATCAGAACCCTGCCATATTCCTCACACCTATGTGGGTTTAAGATTTGATTCTTCATATTTTTTAAATTCTGTAAATTGACAAATTTTTATTACTGTAAACTCTCCTTTAGGCATCCTTGGGATTCAAGATCTCTCCTTATTAGTTGAATTATAAAACACTCTGCCAAGCTACTTTTACTGATATCAGCACACCTGGGAATTTCTGAACCTCTGTGAATATAACTGAAGAAAGATAAGCAGTGCTGGTTTAACCAGTAACCTCTAAAGTTTTGCAATTTTTTCTTGTCCCTGAGATGTGTTCTTAAATGTTTCAGGATGAGTATTTAGGCTGTCATCTGGTAACCCACATTAGGAAACAAATCTGTTTGGAAAATAGCCCAAGAAAAAAAGAGAATGCAATTCATCACCTGGATGAGTTCCCTGGTCCTGTTCATTGTGCATTTCCACAAACTGTTGTCCTGGCATCTGTCAGAAATCAGGCATGGGCAAGGACAGCCTGAGGCAGCATTGCCAATAGAAGAAATGTTTGTCAACTGGCATCCTCAAACGCATACACAGCCTCCTGCAAATATCATGTTATGTCTCTTCATAAGGCTGAGAGAAACCTTCTGGATGTGCTTCGGTAGTTCCTTCAACTGTCTTCCATGGCTGCAAAACTCCCCTTTCTCTAAATCTGATCACACGCCAATGATCAGCATGCATAAACACTCCAGCTCTTCAAGATAGCCTTTTTCACTTCCATGGTTCTCAATTTAGCACTGAACTGTGTCTGTTGAAATAAGCTACCAGTCTGCATGTGTGATAAGTCACATTATTTTGAGTGAGTAATGACACAACAGAAGTGTCTGCGATAAATCACCCCTCTACACTACCCTGCCCACTCAACAGAACACAGCCATAAAGTCTCATTTCTTGAGCGATGATTTCTTCACTATTTTTGATTTCAAACAGTGCTGTGAAATAGCAGACTCATCTTTCCCTTCCCTGTTAAAGCTAACTTTGATTGAACCCCAGATCTTCATCACAAAATGTATGCTTCTGAAAAGAATCGTCGATCAGAAGACAGCATTGTCCTCAACTAATTAAAAAAACCAACCCAAAACCTGAGCATATTTCTTGATGACATCCCCTACATTTGGAAACCACCTTCTTTGTCATTCTTGAGAGTTTGGTGCTATGGAAGATGGCTCCAAGTCAGTTTTATCACCCCCAAAATAGTTTTCTTTCAAAAATTTTCCTACAGAACTGCTATCTCTGGTAAGTTTTACCTATTTATCTCAAGAGGCAAAAGAAGGTACTTTTGTCTTTCCAACTGTGCCAGCTCCTTTGTCTGCAAACAAAGAGCTTCACTATTTGAATCAAAATATTTTCCTGATATTCAGATCTCTAATTGAAATCATAGGATGAACTTAACACACATTCCATTCATTGTAATTTATGAATAAGTTTCTTTTCTTGTTACTCATTGAAGCAAAAATATTGAAGTACACACTGTTTTCCATTTTCTTCTAAATACCCTACATAACTGGACAGAAACTGTCATCATGCCCTACTTTCTTTGCAATTCTGCCCCCACCCCCTGCAAAAGACTACAATGTTTTTTATTTGCTTCTCCATAGGAAAAGGAAGCTTGATCAGCTTTCTTCTATTTGGTAGTTTCTAACTCTGTACATAGTATTTCCTTGCATTAAGCTTTTAGAACATTTACAGTTCTTCTCAAGATCCCAAACCTTCACATTTGTTTAATTCCTTATCCAACCCCCCTGAAATCTCACATGTGAATCATGCAGTCTCAGATTGCTAGCTATACAATTTTCTAAGCAATTTAGACATGCAGAGATTGCATACAAAGAATTGATAGAAATTATAGTGTGTGTACTTTCACTGTGCACTGCTTAAAGTGACAGAATCCATATTCTATCAGAATGCTTAAATGCTTGATGTTGAATGAACTGGATGTTTGTTGTAAACCCTTTTCTCAGTAAAAATTCAGTTTCTCTTGAAGAAATAACTAATACCTTGAGAGAAACTTCTTTCCCATCATGACCATTCCAGATGACACCTCTTGGACATCTGCACACCTGTTAATCGTTTGGAAATTAATTTCATTTCCCACTATCTACCTTCTTTGGATGTATCTTTATTATATATAAAGGTTTCTCCAGACCCAAGCATTCAGCCCGCAATTTCATGTTTGTATACCCTAAAGAGAAATCATTTTAAGGCAAATCTGCTTACTAAACTAAAAAACATCCATCTCAATGTATACAATGAAGCGAAGCACGCATGCAAAGCTACGCATAATACTGTGACCAAAGCTTTATACAGGTTGACTTCAATGTTTCTTCCTGATTATCAACATACCCTAAACCTAGCTTCCCCTATAATACTTCAAACTATTGTTCCAAATCACTTAAATACAATGGCCCATAAAGCTCAGCCTCCCGACCCAAATGTCTCCAATGAATTAAAAACAGCCCCCACAGTAGCAATCAAATATCTCCTGTGCCTACTCATTGCAGGAAGCAAAGTCATTCTTGATGATTTCTGTCAAGTTCAGCTACAGCAACCAGCAGCTTCTTTCTCATCATCCAGCTGTACTTCTATGTTAAAATTCCTGTCAGTTACATAAAGAGTCTGCCCCTCTTCAGGGTGTATCAAAGTTCAAAATAAAACAAAAAAGACATCCAGTTCTTCAATATTTGTCTCTCTGGTTCTATGACTGAAGGCAACCTCCCTCTAAGGTCTATGTTTTCTCAATAATTTCCCTTTCTTTTAGATTTCTGCAAAATGTTTTTCCCTCCCTTGCTTCACAGAGACAATCATTGAGCAGAGGAACCCAGGTACTTCTTCTGTTAAGCCCTCCAGCTCTCTATATAACAGGACATTGTGGAGTAAAGCAGGTATTTCATGTGGCAGGACCTTACATGGATTGTGAGGGATAAGTGTTCAACACTTACCGATACAAATTATTATGTACTTCAGCGATTTACCTCTAACATTAATATAGCGTCTGCCAATATACTCGCATGAAGTTCACGTCCAAAGGGACTCACATCACAAAACCAGGTTTGAGGCAGACTTTTGGCCAGGCAAACAGTTCTTTTTCAAGAGAAAGGACGTGTGTTGTCGGCTGAAGTGTTGTGCTTTCTCTTTACCTCTCTTACCCTCTCCTCTTCTCCTTGTACATGGTGACAAAGGTGTGTTTGTTAGTGACTGATGCCAGGGAAACAGAAAAGGATCCCGTGACTCCTGTGTGTTCTCTGTTCAAACAATTTGCCCACCCACTGATCTCTTGTTTTTCTTTGCTTTAACGACTACACAACAACCACACAATTATGCCTGTATGACTTACATGACTAAATATGCTTCTGCTGAAGTGTTTTGTGCTGATTTACTTGTGAGTTCTGGAACTTTTCCCCCAGCTGCTAGCTTAAGGCACACAAGCCCTAAGGCCTACACCTTGAATCCTGCATGTCCTGTCTACTTCATGTCCCAGCTGCCGGTTGGGCAGCCTATTCTTAGATCTCCTCTACGCTGGCAACTCTTGCAATACAATTATCCGTAATGGGTTTTGCCTGTCCTTGAGCCTGCTGCAGAGTGACATGAGAAGCTTCAACTTTCTCATATAACTCAGCCCTCCTGGGGGAAAAAAGTATAAGAAAAGCCAAATGGTCTAATTAGCCCTAGCCTCACAGTCTGGAAAGGACAGACATCAGACCTGCTTTCTGCAGGAAGTAAGAAGATTCTTTCTCCGTCTCCTCAGGGGCCCATACTTTCCCAAGGGAGCAGAGTTAAAAAAAAAGAGACAGAGAAAGAAATAAAGGACAAAGAAAGACAGCTCAATTCCCTCTTTTGTACTTTTTCTTTTCTCCTCAGAAGCTGGGATTTGTTCCTCTTGGCTCATCTCCGTCTAGTGGTGCAGCAATTCAGCAAGCAGGTAACAGAAGCAACGGGATCCAATGGCTGGAAGGACTGCAAGTGCTAGTCTGCTAGCACAGGAGAAATAGTCACTAGTTGCCTGGCTTCTGGAGAGGGCTGGCTACAACCCACCACTTCAGAGAATGAGGTCAAGACTGAGGCAAGCAGAGAAAACTCAAGTTTTTTCTGCATCCACCTTGGAAAACCTGTTTGCTATACTCTACTTTCCTTCCATCAGCAAAATATAAACAATGTCTATAAATGCCATGCAGGTACTGTCACTCTGTTTGAAAAATCTTGGACTCTGATATATATGATTAGTAGCATGCTCATTCTGCACGTAATTCCAAAGGCCTCTGTGGAGGCTTCCTGTGATGTTAGGAGCAAGTGTCCCTGAGTAAGAAAATCAGAATCCATTGCAAAGTAGAAGTGATTATAAAGCTTCCTTTCATAGTCTATAATTAAGGTTACACTAGAGAAAGAGATTAGAAAGCTGAGGATCCTGGAAGATTCATGGAAACTCAGTTCTGCCTTTTTCTTTATACATGTGAATGATATATTTTATTTCCCCTTCTAGCTTTTGTCATTTTAGTGCAAGGATTTGGCTTCACATATTTACTGTAGACTGGTAACAGGAATTAATGCTTGACACGGCACAAAATGTAATGCTGTATGTCACAAAATGTGAGTAAATAGATGGTAAATATAGCCAAGGGACTTCTGAAAATGGTCAAACTTATATGTCAAACTCATTGGAATGTGAGAGGATTACAAAAGATTGGGAGGTAGATACTTGAAAGGGTCAAACTTTAGTAACAAAACTGCTTCAGAAAAACAACACATTCTGAGACTCAGAATCACACATATTAGAAAAGGTAAGAATTAAAGAGGTCAACTGAAAATTTTTTAAAATATTTGGAATGTGACGAAACTACATTTTCTAGCTCGTCATCTTTCCTCTGACTAAAATTGAATAGAGACTAGTTTGTAATACATTGGCATCATCTGCTGGATAGTGCAGGGAATACAGTTTGGAAACTGCAATGCTAAATATGATATATAGCATTATTGTATTTGGCAAGCCATCCAGAATAGGCAGAACAGTTCAAACTCATTTTTTTATACATCTCACATTTGCTTTTCTTTCTGGAACTTCTCTGGTAAAACATGGAGATTAAATAAGGATTTTCTGCCTAAAAAGTCCTGGCTTCAGGTAGCAGAAAGTGCTGTGCGATAACTGTAGGAACAGGAGACATTCTGATATTACAATATTGACTTTTAATTACAAATGTAACATTTACTAAAAGGGGCTTAATTGCTTCAGCTGTAGAGCAATTTCAGCATCTTTACAAAGAAACCCAGAAAAATAATTCACAGAAGGCAGCAGTCCAAGTTACCTTAGAGGGGAAAAAGGAAATTGGGTTGTGCCAGAAAAACATCAAGCACAGCAAGAAATAAAAGTCTCGAATATCTTGGCTGTAAGAGATGTCAGAGGTTAGTCCGGCAGATTGAAAGAGGGGTGCACTTAATGTGCATGGAAAAGACTTAAAAAAAATAACATCAGCAGAACTCTACACGGATTGGTCTAAATCTCTCCAAAACCGAACAGATGTTGAGAATCATGAACAGCTATAATAGACACAGATCAGTTGTTATTTTATTACTGGATGTATTTTTTTGCAAGGGCAATGCCGCGTTCTCAGCAGAAGGCCCTGTGCCTCCAGAAGGGCAGCCACGCTGTGGACTGGACAAGAGTGACCACCCTGCGGTGTCACCAGCAGACCCTTCACAAGCTGAGCGTCCTGCGACACGAGGGTCTTCTCGTACTACAGAGGAGCCAGTGGAGCCCCAGTACTGCTGATTCTTGGGAGAGGAACTCTCATTCTTTGGGTTTTGCATTAATCACCTGTCTAAAATGCGGTAATTCTGAGGGATGGGGCATTGCCTTCTTCCTCATGCACAGAGGGTTGCTCAGAACTGGCAAGATTTTCCTTTGAGTTTTCCTTATGCACGCATTGCCATGGCTTATGGGGGTTCAGAAAGAAGAAAAACATAATTTCAGGAACACAGGGATGTTACCACAGAATGGACGAGAACATCTTTAGTCTCCTATCCTCTGCGACAGAAGACAATTAGTGTTGTTATATTTTATACTGTGATTGTATCTAGTATGTCCTACATGGTGTAAAAAAAACATAAAGTGAATATTTATTTGAAATATTTTACTTTCTAAACACACAAAAAAGCAAACCCATAAATGCTGGAAAGGAATACGATGTCTTACAAAGTCATAAATTTGCATTATATAACACTGCACCACAGCCCCAGCTACTGATCAGCTGTGTCTTGAGATGAAGCACTGTGGTCCTTTCAAATGCTCATGAACATACATAAACAAATACATAAACATTTTCTGTATCTTGCAGCAGGAAGTTCGACTACAGAAATATATTATGCTTTATTAAAATGATTCTTCTGTATGTTTTTAACTTTTAATTTCTAGGAAAGTTTTCTTATTTTTTATGTGTTTATTTCTATTTATGTATGCTGATATTAGCAGCTAAGACTAAAATCTGTAGGAGTTGAGAATGGGGGTATCCAAGTTCTGATCCTTTATTAAGTCCCCCAGAGATCCTTGTAAGCCTCCCCAGCCCTTACTGACTTAAAGAATTGCTCTTTTTCAGCATTTTTGCCACTCCTTTCAGTTATGCCTTCCTTCCAAATTTCATAGAAGCTTCACAGAGCCTCATTTTTTTTTGAGCTGTTTATATATAGCAATATAGCAGGGAGACAGTCCCAGCCTTAAAACGCTTAGAGCCCTATTGACAATACAACGTGAAAATACAGAAGTGAATTCAACAAACCAATGGTTAGAGGTGAAGAATAAGGAAGGTCAAGTAATAATAGCATGAGCACGTTCTGGTGACTGTCTGTGATTCTATGTAGTTTTCCAGTTGCTTAAACATACTTAGATGCTACTGTTTCATGCAAGGTGGCAGAGGTGAACTGCAAAAATGGAGCTAAAAGAGATATTCTTTACTTTTTCCATGACCCATCTTTCATGTATCAAGGTCAATGTAACAAAGCACCGAGATACCAGTACAAGTTGTGGAATAAAATAACAAAAGTTGGGGAAAATGGTAAAGTGAAGGGGCTGATCGGTGATGGTATATGATAAAAGCACCATTATAAAGAAGGGCACTTGGTTATAAGTTCATGGAGATGAGGAAGAGAAGTAGAAACCGGTAGCAGAGGAAGAATAGCACAAAGGAGATGAGCAGTCGAAGAAGCAAACAGGGAAGATCATGAAGTCAGCAACATTTTGAATGACTCTGAGCTTGTGTGGCCCAGGAGCAGAGACTCTAGTTGTAGTGGAACAAGAGAGGGGCTCATATGACAAGTTTTGTCATTTGGTCAAAGAATAGGAGGCCAGATCTTAGAGGTATTATGAAGGTAAACAGAGCATGACAGCTTGCATGTCAGAGCCATATAAAAATCATGGTGTATATATAAAATAATGACTGTATAGCAAAATGGCTAGGAAAGTGACTGAATCACTGTGATTGACAATAAAGGAAGAGTTAATTCTTGATCAGCTCAGGTTATGAGCAAGCCACAGAGAGGCCAAAGAGAGGACTGCACGGAGGGCAGGGGGTGAGGAGACGGGAGCTAGATTTTTGAGTCCCCGAGTTGAAACCATGTCACAAAGAAAAGAGGTGGTGTTATGGAAAAGAATCATGCTGGATAATAGCTGAAAAAGAAAGAAAGGAGAAAAATTATTCATGTGGTTCAGACTGTGAACTAGTGGGAAGAAGCATTAGAGAAGGAAATTAAGGTGAATAAGGGATGGAAGGATTTCAAGAAGCAAGGAACAGTGGTCTTAAAGGCTCAAGACAAGATGAATGGGGTAGGAGTTGAGACCATTAGATTTCCTTAGGACAGTTGATCATTTGAGGCTAGAACACAAAGGCTCCCCTTAAGCACCAACTGATACCTCTCTACCTTTTCTGAGGGCAGGACCTAACCATTCAGTCCTTCCTTTTCTTCAGAAAGGCAATTAGCATGAGAGAACAAAAAGAAAAATAGCTAAAAATATACAGTGAATCATGGAAAATTATATCTACTAAATTTCACAGTGTACTGCTATTGCCATAGTAACCCTGGTTGCTAGATTACTGCAAGCTGTTTCTTTGCTAAATTTTCCTGGAAGCTTTGCCAATTTTCAGTTTGATTTCAACAAGGAGTTTAATAAAGAGTAACTCTGAGAACTCAAATTGCCTCCTTCTATTTCTTTTTTGCAGCCTCCCCCTTTTATTCCCCTTTCTAAGAGGTAAGTCCTTTAGGGAAGATTTTTCTAAGGCATCTTTTGCCAAAGGTGCAAATGGACTTATAGTAGGATTTGCACAATCTGTTAGGTTTCTGACTCTTGATTTTCAAGTCAGTGAAAAGTAATCCTCCGTTGGAAAATGAGGTATTACTTACAGCTGCTTTCTGTAGTTGTTTTTCTCATTCCATCTAATAGAAAAGTCCAGCTCGTCAGTAGTACAGCACCATATATATCACAAAGCAAGAAAGTAAAAAATAGCATGAGAGGGAAAATATGAAAAGAGACTTTACCTCTTTGTCTTTCACTATTTTCCCAAACTAACAGCTTCCAACCGTGATAACAATCCCCAAACTGAGAAGGGTAGGAACTATAAAGAAAGAAGGGGACTCAACCAATGGGCTTATTTGTTGACAGTTTCTTTCTCAGACATTTCAGAGCTGCATTTCATGTGTGCTTTGAGGAACAGAGCTTTGTAGTCTGCTTCCAGGTATGTATAACTAGTAATCTTTTCTTTTTTTCTTTTTTTTTTTTTTTTCTCTTACCTTGTGGAAATTTCAGAAAAGTAGCATAGGTATTGTATAGTGCCACAACAGAGGACGGTCTGACTAAAAAAGTTGGGAAAACTTTGTGAGTTAAGTTCACCATGGTTGTTGATGACTGCTTAGTAATGCACTATGAAACACATGTGGTGTCACTCTTGCAGATCAATGCTGTTGGCCTTTTCTATCCAGAAGTGGAAACATGTCCAAAAGAATGGTATCCTTTGGCAGATGTACAGGCTCATGAGCAAAGTGGCATCCTCTAATTGGCATCCTTTGGCCAATGAGTCATGAAACCATGATGGTCAGAACCAGACCGTATTTTAGATTTTGGAAATAGGCAAATGATCACTTTGTCTGTCTGACATAGCCCGTTAGAATGCAAAACCTGAATGCCTCTCATTCTTTTAAGAGGAGAAATGGGAAGATTGCGGACATCTAGAAGGACCAATAATGTACTCATGTGGAAGTTCAAAACCATTCAGGAGAGAACTCTTGTGACAATTGAAATACCAGCTTGTTAGAGACAAGGGAACAAAACCTGGGTGTAAACCCAGGAAGTTACTGTTTGGCTTGATTCTTGAACATCTCAAGCCAAATGCTGACCAGTCAAAGAAACAACTTTATGAGTCATCAGATGCAGAAAGAAACTTTCATGCTTGTCATCAGCACACACAGAAATGCAAAAAGGATGTGCAATGGGTATGTAATCTCTTTTGCTCTGAGAGAAAAAAATTTTGCAAGTTAAAAATAGAGCTGAAGGCAGTGCTTCTGGTACAAAGAGCTTTTGGAGTCAAAGCTCTTAACCTCTTAAAATATGACTCAGTCATCTACATAAACTTATCTTGGGCAATACAAATTTAATTCTTGATGTTACAATTTACTTTCAAAGAGCCTGTGGTTAAATCATAAACTACTGTGTTTCAGGTACAAAATGGGTCACTAATTTCCTTTTGTCACTACTCCCTCTTTCTGGATGGTAAAGAGAAACTCGGTAAGTTCTCTGAAAGTGAAGGTGTATTTTCTCCTTAAACGAACACACAAACGTACTAGAAATGAGTATCAGGGAAGACCTGGCAGGAGTCAAATAGTGTGCAATAGAACAGGAAGAGAAAGCAGCTGTACAAAATATATGTATAGTGTCCCTTGAAAGATTCTCTATACGAGTGCTTCTTTTGGTGAGGGAATTTGATATCACCATACAGGTGTACAGCTGTAGACTGAGAGCAACTATGGAGAGCAGGAGTGTGACTGACTGAGCTCTGGGATATGTTACAAACATTCACAAAATACTGGAAAGCTTTAAAAAAGAAAGACCTCAAAAGTTGTAAGATAGAAGCATATTCAAATGTGCGCTCTTGCAAAGAAAAATTATGGTATACACCCACAAGCAGGTCAGCTCTGAATCAGTAAATTAATTTTCAGTATTGGGTTAGGAAAAAGTATTTCATATCTTTTGTATTTACAAATCTCTCTCTAAACATATCTACACAAGTCAGTTTGGGGTAAGCTATCTCAAATTTCCTCACATCTACTCTCAAACAAAGTTCAGTTACCCTTGAGTAGCTGATGTGCAATGGCTTACTGTTGCAGTGCCTACACACATGCTGTTTCCTAAGAATAAAGTCTAAGAAACATCTCCTTAACACAGAAATCTAAAATGAGCATTGGATTCCGGTTCTAAAGGGTGAGGGAGAGGTCATCTTGCATTTAAATTCACCTTTCCAACTCCCCTGCACAGTAAGCATCCACTAATGCTGCAGGATGATGAGCTGTCAGGCAAAATTAAAAATCCCCCAATCCCTCCCAGGCTTACAGTATGTGATGCAGGGCCTGTCCAGGACTACCAGGAAGGGATCCTGGGGTTAAACCTCCAGTCACGGCCATCTTTTCATGATGAAACATATGAGAAAATTGGAGAAACATGTCAGATGCTAGTATTTCAAAGTGTATTAGAAGTGAAGGGCTAAGATTCTCACAAACTTTGATAGTCTTTGCCTTCTTCCTACCCTGTGCAGCCACATAAAATTGTTGCAATCCCTCCCACATATTGTGTCCTTCAATTAATGTTACTTGTCAGACAATGTGGCCAGATGACAAACTGTGTGTTGTAAAAGAAAAGGAAGGTTTCCAAGAGAATTATCGAGCCAATAGATCAGCTCCTCCTTCGTCTTTTAGAATTGTGGTGACTTTCAGGGGGAAATCCTATTTATGCAAATGCTAGTAAGTGTAATAACATTTCTCAGGTCACACTGTGAGTGTTACGAAGGACAGAAATGAGGGTTTATCTCACTGGAATTCTCCCCAACACACCCCAAATCAAAAACTGTGTGGTGACTTTCCCTGCAAGTTACTGGAAAGGGAGGAAATAGAGAACCGGTAAGGTTTCTCCATTTGACCCAACAGGGCCAAATTCTAGGGTGCAGTAATTCAGATAAAGGCCTCCGAATTAGTGACTGCTCTTGTTTTTTTAATCTGGTTTTCTTACGCAACAAAGACCATGCGGTCATGAGGAGAGGAACATCCCCTTACCCATTTAAGAGGTATTAGCTGGCTAGGGAATCAGCCTGGAGGTCCTGAGCAGAGAGTTGACTCAAATGTAATTGCAAACAACTAACCCAGTGAACCATGCTGCCCTTTGTTCAGATAAGCAAGTAGAAACTGAGGGAGAAATCTATCTGGAGATACTGAAGGAGTGGAGGAAAGGAGGAAAATCTGGGGACACAGTTCTGTAGGTCACTAGGCCCCATTATTTCTGCTACTGATAAAACAACTTCTTTGCTAAAAAGATAGCAAGCCAAGGGCTTTTCTTGGTGCTCCTCTCACATTTTAGAGTTCTTTGTTGCAGAGGAGCAGGTGGAAATGCAAAACATGTTCTGTGCTTAATGGATGGCCCTTGCTGACATCCAAAAACATATAGAAGGATCTGCACAGACACACGCACTCTATTGCAGCACTAACACATACATACTGTTTTAAAGTTGTTCTTGTTTGAGTTTCATACACTGAATCAAAGGAGTAGCTAACTTCTGAGTTACATTACTTTTTTTTTTTTTTTTTTTTTATCGTGGTAGTGGCTTTGAAATCGATTTTCCTAGTAGTGACTAGCTCCCAATTATATAAAGTTAGTCAATAGGGTTTAAGACAAGCTCCAACAGTGCTTCTTGAATTCCTATTAATTTTAAGCAGTTACAGAATTTCCAGGGTATATAGTCTGATTAAATACTTGAAAAGCTGACATTTTAAGAACAGTGTACAAAAGGGAGCTTACTACAATTTCATCTAACAAATTTTAACCTGGAAAGGGCCTTGCAAGTTTGGATGTTAGAAATGATTCAGTATTGGATTTCTCATTTAGAAACTCACTTAACTGGCAAAAGTGTGCTACTAATCAACTACTCTAGAATTTAGTCTGAAATGCTGTTTCATGGCAAAGAGAATTCAAAATATAGAGGAAACTGGGAAGCAAGAAATTCTAATCTCTCCCTCTTCCTTAGTAGCTTTTTCATCGGATTTTCTGACAAGGCTATGTGCAATAGCAAAGACTTGAGCCATTGAGTCCTTTTTCTGTCCTATGCTCATAGGGGTTTAATTTTGCCAGAGCCAGGGGACAACATGGAGCCTTCAACAGAGTCTAATCTCTGCCCGAGGAGAACCACATCCAGACTGTAGCCCTTTCTTCCTGAATCTGTTGTCCAGGGGATGTATTCCATCAGAATGTTTTAAAATTTCATCCACAGACTTAGAGCCAGGTTTTAGAGGGGGGACCTACGGCAGAATAGTTAATGCTAATAGGCGATATCATCCCTGAATATTTCCATCGTGTGTAACATAATTTAACAAAAGGTTAGGTGAGAATTTTCTGAGCTCCAAGTTGAAGAAATCAAGCTTCGTTTCTTCCTTTGAACTTTAAATGGGAGATGCTGGTTTCTCTCATCCCTGTACCCACGTCCTGACAGAAATGGGCCCCAGTGTTTAGGGGCTTGTGGGGCCTGCGAGGTGGCCACCGACCCGGTGGAGCAGCCAGGGCTGTCCCCTCGCCACGGGACTGAGATTAAACGCAGACCCCTGGCCCAGGGCAGGGCCGTGGGTAGAGACCCCAGGTGAAGCCGCTCGGAGCCATGAAGTTGTATTAGTACACTGGGCCTAATAGTGCCCTGACAGATCAAAACTAACCTCGTCAGCACAGGAGACACCTGAATCATACAGCGTATTTCCCTGGAAACAGATGTCCTTTTATCAGCACTTTGCAAACCTCAGTAAAACTGAGTTTTTACTGTGTCCTTCTGCGTGTTTGTCTGGGTGGTTATTAGTCTACCAGCCTTGGAAACCATCTTCTGTGTTTCACCATGACTGTCAGTTAAAGCTGGTTGAGCGGGTGTTAGCTGGATCACCAACTAGACTACCAAAAATTGTTAAAATGAATCCTGGATGCCTAAGGCGAGCACCATTTGTTTCGATAGCGTGGCTCGAAACAGCACACAGATGTTGCCTTCTTTCCTAAAACCAGAATTCACCGGGGCAATGGTTTCCTGAACAAAAAAATGTTAACTGATCTTCCAGGTGCTTCCCTTAATAGTTGACGCGTTTATGAGACAGACAACACGCAGCACGAGAGCTCGTCTAGAGCAAGATCTCTGGAATTAAACTTCATCGCCTTGCTGAACAAAAGAAGTGTACTCTTTCTTCCCCTGTGTCCTCTGCCTCCGGTGCCAAAAAGAAGAGTTGTGGCTCTAATTGACCTCACTGCACCGAAGGCTCTCTACGTTCTGCCTTCAAGACAGCTTTGTCCAGACTACGCCGCTAATTCACAGTGGGAAGCAGATGAGGTGCAGTCAGCCTGCAAAGCTTTGATCCACGAGCATAATCTGAGATTACTGCTGTGCTCCGCAGGATTTGTGCAGCCTCGAGGACTGCGGTTTCTTACCCTTCCTCAGCCTTTACGTCGTTTCGTTGAGCTGCACCTCACGTCACGGTACCAGAGTGACTCTGGTGCACTGAATGGACAAAAAAACCTGTTTTCTGAATCCAGAGATGGAGAAAACCTGTCATGTAGGGTATTTAAGCTTTGGAAATGTTAGAAAACAGGGACTATTTCTGTTATGCGGAACTGTCAGCAAATACACTTTGCATGCTTTCCACATTTCTATGCTGCATTTCCTACGCCGTGCAGTAGATGGCAGGAGCCAATCAAAAAATTTCACTGCAGTTTTCGTAGAAGGAAATAACTTGATCAGGCTTCTCTTTGTTAGATTCTCATGTTTAATTTAAAATAATTTTGCAGCAGGCTTTTTATGGTTTTGGACATTCTTAATGCACATAATATTCCTCCCGTTGTAAGGTTTATTTCTTTTTAATGTAACTTGTATTATTGAAAGATTAGTCTTTCAAAATTGTGTTGATATTTCAGATTTTTTTGATGAGCTCTGAGATTTAGTAGACAAGTTTTAAACTTCTTAACTTGAACTACACTTAAAGTTCTGCTTCTATGACATGTGAAATATTTACTTCCATGATATTTGCATTTGTTTCCATCAGTCATACTACAAACAACAGAAGAGAAACATGCTTAAGGCGTTAAAAAAGGAGAAATAAAAAACATATCAGAACTAATCATAGCAACCATACGTCCAAATATTCAGTTGCAAAGGATGACCCCCCCCCCCAAACTAACCCCTCCAAGTTTAATAAAAAAAGGAATATCTTACTTTCTGACTATCAATCCAGATTCCTAGTAAAATATTTAATTTTTATTTTTTTTTTTAAGTGATGAGCAAACTTGTAACTATAAGGAGTATAACAGTCTGTTCTCAGAATTAGTTGCTCATTACATCTCGCAGCCCAAAGGGATCTAGCAGAGAAACATAAATAAGGATGATGAGAATTTCTTCTTTGAATTCAGCACGGTCTGGCCGGCAGTCCGGGGACTATGCAATACACCCAGCCCATCTCTGCTTCCCGAGAGGAGACAAGTGTGCGTTTGATCGTGTGTGCTGTTTGCCCAACCAGCTGAACGTCTCAGCTTGTGCTTGCAGAATTTGGGGGCTTTAAGGCTGAATTTCCATGTGAGAAGCGAGTGGGACTGCAGCCATACCTCCTCTCATACGGGAGCATGGCCCAGCACTTACAACCCCCGTGCGGCCTGTGAAACTGCCATCTGTCCTGTGCTGCTGGAGGAATTGAACCGTGTTGCTTTAAGATACCAGAGAACAGGCGGTTAATTGTGCAAATGTGGAACCAGGCAAGGATTAAAATTAGTGTTACTTTAACTGAATCTGGAAGTCTTGTAATGACATTATTTCCAGCTATCACTGTCTGGATTATCAATTATCTGAGGTGTGACTTACATAAACATCTGGCTAAAAGGAAGAGCTACCACCACCCCTTTTTTTCTGTGAACAAACAGAAGTTCCCATCAAAGTGGATTACCTGGGGATTGACTGTTACTGTAAATTTGCCAATGCAAACTTAACCGATAAATCTTGTTTAATGTGAGTGAGGAGTTCAAACAAAATAATTTCCACCTCTAAGTACAAAATTTTAAAACACACTTTCTGTTAAACCTCCTTGTAGATAAGCAAGCCCGCTCTATCGACCCTCCTGGGCTTCGCTCGTTTGGCTGCCTGTGCCCATGGCCAGCTCTGCGAGATGCAGCTGTAACCTGGGGTGAGGCTGCCGTGGAAGGAGCTCTGTGAGCCACATCTGTGAGGAACCTCGCTGGAGGCATCCTCGTAGGCTCAGACCTTTCCCCGGTCCTTGCCCGAGCTACGTCGCAGCTACGTAGCCTGGCCACGTGCCTTCCCGAGCCAGATCCACTGATCTGAATCCCTGGGTTACCTTTGATCTGTTACATCCCTGACAAATTGTCCGGCAACCACCGGATCGTCAGTTGACTCTTGTTTAGTGTCACCGGTCCTGCTCGGGTAGGGTGGGACTGTACCTTGGCAGGGAGGGCACCGCGCTGCCTGCCCCGCTGTCACCCTCCGCTCCCAGCTCACCTTCTCTTCTGCTGCTCCCCTGCACAGGTCACCGTAGCCAGATCTTAAGGGTCTTTTCTAGCGAGACTGTGAAATGTAAATATAATCCCAATTACAGAAAGTGTAGCTACTTACATCTAATAACTGACACAGTTTCAACAGCGTACCAAACGGGTGTTAATAAAACACGTTAGAAGCTGCTAGAAGTGCTCATCTTAGACTGAGTCTGCTAAATCTCCGTGATAAACTGAATAATCCTGGGCAGCATCGTTTTCCAACCAGGACCCCAGTACGGCTTTAGTTATTTTGTTGCTCAGCTAACTGCTGAAGGCAGAAATGTATTTCGCTTACATTCTCTCTGGCATAGGGAAGTACCTGTTCTTATTCATATGCTATAATGAAGCTGTAATCTACTTCATCTAGGCAAAGGGGAACAAAAGATGAATGCTTAAAGTCATGATTACTCTTCCTCTAAGCTGCTCTGGGGGGAAAGGGACATTTTGTTTAAATTCCATATGATAAATTTATTAGAGCTTCAATGTATTATTAGCATTATTAGCTTTAGCAAGAGAATATAGGAGTTTTTCAAAGAGGAGAGAATAATTTGAGGAACCGTTGATAACAACGTGATACAGTGGAGTAGAACTGAAGGCAGGCCTCAAAAGCCTCTGATACATGGTGATGGTATTTCTCCTGGGACGTGTCATCAGTGACAGTCATGTTTATTATACTATCAAATTTCTATTAATTTTTGGATTACTTGTGAACTCAGGAAGCTACTGGCCACAGCATGCTCCACTGAGTCATACAGGGTGGCACTGGTTAAAATTTACTTCTCTCAGCTCTGCAGCTTCTCTGTTCTAATGAAGCTGTACAGGTCTCTGGCCATAGATAGTACTTTCAAACTCTGAAGCTTGTCCCTCAAAACCAAGCAAATATATGCAGATTCCCTTGTGGTCTATTCAAACGTGGAAGCAAATATATGTGCAGATTCCCTTGTGGTCTATTCAAATGTGGGAGCTGCCTCCCCCCCAAACCTCACGATTCCTCACACTGGATCTCTTGCAACCGTAAACATGTAATTGGGGCCAATATGGTGGGAGCACCTGCGAGACTGAGACACCGTGAGGTCTCAAAACTCCAACCAGGCAGTTCATCTGTTAACAACTAAAGTGAATCTGATGCCATTTTGGCTTGGAGGCTACTGTCTTGGTTCTTATTTTCCAAGATTAAGACAGCCTGGATTGAGAGCTGTTTGATGAAGAAGGCTGGAAATGAAGTGGACATCTTGTCCGGACCACTAGCCCCTGGTATATCCCTGCTGTTTGTAGGCCCTTCAGCATGGGCCAGGATGAGTGTGGTCCAAAGAGTTCCGTCTTCTTCTCATAGGTGAAAGTCAGCCCATTTTGGCCTGACCAGATGGATGTTACCTATCTGCAGCCTTGGTGCCAGTCATCTGATTCCTTCTAACAGTTGCAGACTGGGTACCATTATCTCAGTTTTACTATTTTTATGCAACTATATGAAGAAACCAGATATTACAAAACCTTTTGTTTCCTGAGCTAAACCAAGCAGTCTTGTGGTATGACTGGGTGTGAGGCAACTAAAATGTTCCACAAATAGGCCTTCATGCTACAGATCCTCCCTGAAACCCTTACGTACGTAATTAATTTCCCTCCTTTTCCACTCTGTGAAATACCTTCTACTCCACAGTTTCTTCTTCCGCTACTTTCTCAAAACTAGTTTGCCTGGATACAAGATGTATGTTTAAAAAGCTTTTTCAAAACACTTAGCTTCCTAGAGCCCTACTGGAAGTGGGGAATACTGTTTTTTAATGAGTCCTGAAGGCAGCCTAGAAGCCTCACTGACCAAAACATCACATTTTTAACAGAACTTACATCCTTAGTCTCGCTGTGACCTCTCCCTCCACCCTGAACCTTCCTCACCTATACTCAGGCTTTCTCCCTGTCTCTCCACCTTGATCTACCTCCATAGTTCCATCAATTCCAATTGCAAAACAATAGTTACTAATTTAGCCAGATAGCTACAATTTTGTATTGAATAGCCTATTATAACAGCTTTGTCAGATTCACAGCATTTCTAACCTTACAACATGAGATCTGCTGGAAAGTCTTAAAAATTTAGAAAGACCATATTTTGGGGGCTTGTGAGGTATGGCTTAGATTGTGTGAACTTGGGGGAAAAAAACCAAAGGAAAGCAGGGCTCTGTGCAATGTATTTGTAACACTGGTTATAGACAGATCTTTGTAGAAGCAAAACTAAAACTCACTACATTGTTTTCAGATAAAAGTTATTTCTGATTTAAAACAGTTTCTTAAATCTATGTCTACAAAACTGAAAGGCTAGTGGATGAATTTCACCTTATGCTTCCATCAGGACTTCCATTCACACAGAAAGATACCGACTATCTCCACTTCAGACATTTTTGTATTTCTAAACTATCATTAAAATGTCACAATCCCACTGCAGTCCTGTTCACTTCAGGATTTTCTCTCTTATCACAGCAGTTGGTAGGTTTGGGATCTTTGCTTTTCTTGCCATTGTGCACAATTTAACACCGCCATCAGAGGAGGATAATGATTGCACATTGCGGAAAGTTTTTGTATTTCCAGCTTCATATGCCAGAGTGTAACTGAATCTGTTGGTGATTTAAATTATTCCCTTAACTTTTCAAGGTTTCAAAAAGCTGTCTGCTCTTCCTCCAGCAATAATTACAGACTGTGGCAAATTAGCTCATTTTCTCTGAGGGGACCAAAAAGGCCATATTTACAGACAAATGCAAGAGAGAAAGGACCGATAAATTTCTCTTAAACTTTCACACCTCAGAGCTGTGATAGGTCACTGCCCAATAACTTGAAATCTATCATCAAAGTTGGTATTAATTAGCCATATATCAGCACCTGGCAGAGGCCAGAAGCTTTAGAGATCTCAGAGAACAAACTTGTTTCATGCTTTGAAACAGGTCTCTCCAGATCTCTCCAGATCCGCGCAAAGGCTGAAGAAGACTGGATGTGGGGCCCTGCCATCCCCAGGGGGCCAAACGGAATGACCTGGAGGAGAGCTGGTCCGGCATATTCAGTGAAACTACACGCACTAAGCTGAGATTCAAGCTAGCTTCCTTGGGAGCAGCTGGAGGAGCAGCCGGAATAATGGTAGGGAACTGCGAGGTATTTGCTTCAATGTTTCCTACACCATTATCTAGCCTCGGAACTCAGAAGACATTATACACACTTCTCAACCCCAAGGTGGCAGGGAGGATCCAGAAGACATCAGTACTCCCTCTTACAAGAGTCATGGGTGCTGTCTTGACACTGTGAGACCGGAATGTCCCAGTTGCTTCTCTGCCCTTCGGAGGAAATGGGAAGTCCTCCCTACACTGCAGGACTATGGCAGGGAGGCGGCAGCTCAAAAAATGCTATTTTCTATTTCAGTGGCAGGGAAAGCGTGGGGCTTTCCTGGTGGGGCATCCTGGAGATGCCGTTCCCTCTTCTGTCCTTTTCGAAGCCTTGAAACACTGCTGTCTTTGGGTGCGGTGGACAATCACAGGAGAGCAGCAGAGAGCGAATAGTTTGCAGGAGGGTACCGTTCTGCAACTTGCTCTCACAGCTGTACAAAGGCAGCAAAGTGCCCTAGAGACGAGAGTTACGTGTATATTGGGGGAAAAGAATGCCACAGTGCATCTGGGAGCTTTCGGATCAGTAAAGGGACTTTTTGTGTCTGTGCACTTAATGTATCCAAGGCTCAGACTAAATACGGCTCATGAGGAGTTTCACGTCTCTGAGACAAGTAAGTATGCAGTGACATTTCTTGTCTTGTATCTACGCTGTAGATACCTGAAAAAAAAAAAGAACTCCAAGGCTTCCTAGCTGCGGCCTTTTTTGCACCAACTTGATTCTAAATGGGATAGTCTTGAAATCATTGGGAATTATTTTTAGAAGTTTAACAGGAATGAGAAGCATTATCTCTGGACCCGAGTTTGGACAGAGACTCCTGATTCTGGACTCAGCTGTGGCCTAGTTTGGATCCAGGAGCTCATAATGTTTTCTAAATCTGTGTTTTGCTAGTAAATTTGTGTTTCTTTGTGACTGTAAGGAAGACTACTGAGCTGGTGCTTGAAAGCTTTGTTCCTTGTGTTGTCACGTTATCTTCCCTCCACCTCTGAAACTGCCCCATCTATTTGCTTCCCAGGATTTCTTCTCCGGTATGCCTCTCTCTCTCTCTTCTCCTCAACAGACAGGTCATTTGTGTATCCAGACTCACTGTTGTCAGAACACCTTTTCAGAGCTCATCCCCGGTTCTGTTATGATAAATTTATGGTGCAGGTTTACTTTAATTTATGTTTTATTTCCGATTCCAAGCCCTAACCAATCTCACGCAAAACCTTTAGATGGCTAGTCATATGCAAACCGCCTCTGCTTGCTGATACAAAGCTATGCTTTATCACTTAGATTATTTTTGGGGTTCTGATTGATGGAAGGAACCCTCCATTCCTTTACAGCATTTACTGTCCACAGCTTAGACTGTGACTCCTCTGCAATGAACGCCTGTCATATGGACGTGAAGTGACCTCTAGCAAGTTGACATTTGTCTCCTGTAAGCTTAAACCCTGATTACTCAAAAAGCCCTTGTGTTCTTTCCACCCTCATCAAACATTCCTCTCACATCAGATGAGCTTGTTTATTTCCATTAAAGACAAAAGCCCCAGCTATATGAGGATCTGGTTCAACAAACTCTTTTACTAGCAATTTTATCCAATGGGTTTTATATAAACAAACGTACCTCCATAGATGCTGTCCCTTTTCTTCTTCCTCCACCTTGTAGCAACCGATCAAAATGGTACAGATCAACCGCTTGCTGTACTTTTTTTTTTCTCCTTACTTCCTACTTACACAGAAATATGGGGCTATTTAATTTTTTATGCATATATTTATGGACACATTTACTTTCTTAATTAAACTATTATTTTATTTTAAGAGGATGCCGTCACTATAAAAATCATACTAAAATGTTAAAGTCACCAGCAAGTACTGAAAGAATGAAAATTATTTGCTTCTCATCATTAGCAGTGTTTGGTTTTTCACTCATCTTGGGGTATGCATGCTGAAAATAGACCAGTAAGTTTCACTTCTGCTTAAGACTTCACTTTTTTATTCTTTTGCATTAGAACACTTTGCCACTTTGAATAGGCTGCAAACACAGCAGAAAATTATATTAGCATTAGATTCTCCATGGAATTACAGAGTAAGAGCTAGTTCCTAAAGACTTCTGTATACTTTGGGGTTTACGGAACCAAAGACTTGGCGTTCTACCAGAACACTGAGTTTTAGATTATCATCCAAAAGGTGCGGCCAGCTGCCTGTAGCTATTTTATTTCATTGTACCAGAGGAAAGAAAACAAAGGTAAAGTGAAATATATTTTAAAATTATCTCTGACTTCTTGTATGTGTCTGAGTTGTGAGATTGAGGGTCTACATGAGAAGTTCTCCTTCCTTTGGATGCTACTGAGTACAAGCTTGTACCTCATTCAGAATAATCTGTGCCTCAATCCAGGTTGGTATTAATTATATCTTCAATCTGGCTTGCAAATGCTAAACCTTGGGTAGCAACTTGGCTGTGTAGTAGGGGCTTATCCAGCCAAGTAAACCAAAATGGCAATAACACCTGTGAGTTTTGGGCAATTACAAACGGCTCATTAAATCTCTGTTTGTGTTGAAATGCATTTCTGATCTTAAGGAAAAATGGGACATAGGCTGGTGTTGCAGATACAGATTTGATCTAAAACTAACTCAGTGGCTGCCTGGAGCAGCATCTCTTAGGTCTGCTGGCTGCTCCCTGCGTGCCGTGAAGGAAAAATAATAGAGACCTGCAGGTAAGAAAGGGTGATTACTCTTGAAATCTTTTCCTCTGATTTATTAGTTTAGCACATTTTCTCACCTTCATCCCTGTCTGTCCTGCAGCGGGCCTTGACGTCTTTGTAACTGAGTTGGTTCCCACCACAAAAACAGCACCGCAGAAAGTATTTTGAATCATCTCCATTCAATGATAGTCACTCTGCCCACAGAATCCAAGGAGCCAAAGCAGCTTTAGAAGCTTCTGTGTAGCTGAGCGGCAACTAAACCCTCTAGTGCTCAAAAACTTTTGCTTGTAAAAATAAAAATAACAAGCCTCTCACAAAAGTAATATTGAAACAGATTTGTCTGGGCAGGGGCAGTCTTTAATCTTAGCAAGAGTGACAATTTCACGTGGCATGTAAACCAGTGATGGAAGTGCTGAAATACCTTTATTTTTTTTGTTTCTGGTAAGAATATATATTTGCCCTTCGGTGTAGGCTACTGGAAGGGTAAGCTTCACTTATCTGATCCATCTTACGAACTATATGTTCATAAGCACATTTAACACATTAATTCTTCATGACCTTTCACAGAATGGAGGCATCACATGCTATATTAGGAGCTTTGTTGATATTGGGAAGACAGCTGGAGGATTTACTTAACACACTAACAAACAGCAAATGCAAAGGCTCTGCCCCTGTCAGGTATGCTTTCAGCAAAGGCAGCTTCCAGAAATACAGATCTGAGTGTTCTCAAGTACAGTCACTTGTACATTCCCTGAGATCTCTTTTGCTGTGGAAGAAACTATTTCAAGTTTGAAAAGGAATTAGTAAGAACTGGTTTGTTTGGTTGTTTGAAGTGTACCTTCCAAGCCTTCAAGAAGTCCAGATTTGCTCACGTTGAAGAAACTTTTCCGTTTACCACCGGCTAAAGTTGTACATATGATGCTGAAGCTACAGGGACACGATTTTTCTGTAGAATATAAATAAGGGAGGAAATATGGATTTCTTGAGTAGGGTGATAAACAGATCAATACTACATGAAAGAGATATCGATGGGTATGAAATTTACGTACTGAAGCATGCTCCTTTTGTAATTTCAAAATTAACAGAATTTCACACTGGAACTTACATAGGGAGATTTTATTTAGCATAAATTGAAATTTTACAAGGATGGTCAGTAGAAAGCAGAGAGTTAGAGCACAAACTGGTGTGATGTCAGCACTTTAAGAAAGAAATTATTAAGGTGGGCATTTTACTAAGAGAAGAGTGAGTGATTATCATAGTAGCACAAAGAAGTAACTGCTGACATATAAACTAGCCATCTAGGAAAAGAAAAATGTAATCAAATGAGAAGTGCTATTTCATTCCACTTGGAAGGAGCATTCAGATAAGATACAGGGCAATTCAATATGATACACATAATTGCTTCTGAAGAGAACAAACAAAGAACTGATCTATAGTAATGAACACCTGCACAAATCATAGCAGGATCTGGAGAGGGGGGCTTATTTTGAGTATGACAGAAAATGTATTTGTGGCTAATTGAATTACACTCTAAAGTCACAAAGCCATCAGAACTATTGAATGCTGATTTCTGAGATAAAATCAGAGTTTGCAAGGAAGAAAAACTGGAAGGTTCTGAGGACTGACAGGGAGCACCAACTCTCAGGCAATTTCAGACATCCAGTAAGATCTGCTGGTTCCAGCACAGCCTTTCCTCATCAAGGTGTCCTCAGAATAAGGAGAAACATCAGTGAAAGAAAAACAAGCATGACAACACACAATTCAGATTTACTGCTGTATAGATCTTCAAGATGAATATGGATTTTACTTTGCAAGAGACCTCCAAATACTAGATGTGCACATAAAATTGGAGGAAAAAGAAGACACAAAAATCTTAGCTGGCAGTTGCACCAAACCTTTTAGTAAAACACGGAATTAGAAGAAGTTTTTCCAGGAGCTACAGAATAAGTAGAATAAGTCTCACTTCTCATGGACCTATATACTTTGTACATCTAAGTATTACCTCTTCTCCCCAGCAATAGCCCTAGCTGTCCCCAAGCTCTGTTTCTGGTCCAGAGACCGGCTGGCCTTGAGCCATTTGCTGACAAACAGAATGTATAATAGTTCAGTTCTTCCTGCCTCTCCCTTGGGTTTCTCCTGACTAGCACAAGACATGTAGAAATGTAATTATCCTTGATACTTCCACCGTTCTTTTAAATTTAGATGATACCAAACCTGAGTCCCAACTTATGTAATAATTGGTGGGAGATGGGTTAAAAAGCAAACCAACACCTTAGGGAAGGAGTTAAAAAAATCCTGGATCATCATAAATATTGTAACATCAGCTATTGTTCCTGTTGTTAATTGAGAATGTCAAGGATTATTAGGTACACAGGGAATAAGAATTGATTCCTCAGATTCCTGACTGTAGGAAAAAAACCAACCACCTACTTGCAAATTCCTGAGATTCTTGGAACAGATTGTAGGAACAGCAGTGAAAATGCTTACTATATAACTGCATAACTATATGAAAAGCTATAATAAGTGCCAATGGTTTGTGTTTGTCTTTTAACATTCTTGCCAAAGATCATTTTTCACTCCAAGGACATTACTGAAAAAAGCTGACTGTGAATGTTAAGTCCCTACAGCTACTGCTCGGAGGAACAGGCAGAGTAGGAAGGAAAGAGTTTAACATAATCAGTTGGTGCCTTGGCTGTTACTCCTACAGAAATTCAAGGAATTTTGTAGTGGGATGCATGCATCATTCTATCACCCTTTCAACACATTGCTTGACTGACCAAGAACTTGTTCCAATAAGCAGATTTTATGTTGCTTACCTTCCATTTATACTAAGGACTGTTATGACTTACATGAATTTTCCGGATGTCAAATACCATGTTAATAAATTACTATTCTACTGCCCACAGGTCAGTACTTGTGAATTTTTTACAGCTGATTCAGTTTCTTACTTTAAAGAATATTTAACTGAAGTGTCTTCTATTACTCCTGAATTCCCCCAAAAGAAAAAGATTCAGGATTTACCAGAGGAGTCACCAGCAAAAATAAAGGAAGTTCACCGCTGGTTAACTTTATACAATGGAGATCAATCTGTATTTTAAACTTCAGCCATTAGTAGTTTGTATTAATGAAGGACACTGATACCTGAGTTGATGAAGGACTGGTTGCAGGCAGATTTTGTAGAGGTGATATATGTACTTTCGGATGTCTTGCCGTATATCACAGAGCTAAGCCTTGTATTTCAAGAGCTGGAATTTGACATTGCAATTGTACAGGTTTTAGTAAATCATTGCTTGTCATCTCCAGAGAGAAGTAAAGATGACAGCCACCACGGGATGGAGAACAGCTTACCTAACGTTATATATAGTGAATGCAAACCGCACTGGAAACTGATTAAGTGGTGCAGGGGGTACCTCTTTTACAAAGAATGGTAAATCTATAGGAGAAATGTCATGAGATGTTCAAATTTATGATATCAGCAATTAGAGCAGGGTACCCACGTACCCTGTATAACAAAGCTAAAAAGCCCTTTGGAGCATCCTGACTTTGCATAGAAGGATACCAGGGTGACATGACACAGCTGGGGCTGGCTGGGGAGGAGATTCCCCTTGGAAATGAAGGCCATTGTGTTGCTCAGAGCCTGAGAACAGGATTCCCCACCCATGGGAAATACCTGCATAGTTAAAAAAACCCCAACAGTAAATCTCAAATGGTGATAAAGAGTTGCTGTTGTGGTTTTTTTTTGTACAACAGAAAGTTCTGAAAAGTCTCTGCACACAAACACTGAAACATTCTGGTGTGGCTTGGCCTGACAGTGAAATACATCTTTTTGGAGTTTAACTCATGCCTCCTTGGTGAAATACAGGACAGGGATCCTCTTCTGCAAACATCGCCTTTCTAGTCTTGTGATCAGTTCAGTGCAAAACTCTTAGGCAGCCAAATCAGGGAAGCCAGCCCAGAGGGGAATATAAAGTTGTGAGACGTGCCACCGGTGACACGCCAGCTCAGGCAGATGCAGAAGAGACCCGATGCAGAGGGAACATTTTTACTGGAACAGTGCAATCCGGGCTGCAGTCATGCCGGTGAGGGATGAGGGTGGCAGGCTGCTACTCTTAGAAGAGCACAGCAACTAACGTAACGTCAGCCACGAACCCGTCCGAGACCAAGGCGCGTCGATCTCCTTATGGCGCTGCCTCGTAGTGCACCTTTGATCTTCCGCCTAGCTCCCCAAATTCGTTGAACTTATGCTGTGCTGTCCCCACGTCCACTCGGCTCACTCGGCACAGCCATGAAGTGCTTGCTACCAACCCAAAGCGCATTTTTGCCCCTCTTCTCCCCGTCGGCTGCTCCAACGTCCCTGGTGTGCCCTGTCCCACTCGCTTGCCACCGCTGTGGTGGGGTCTCACCCTCCTCAGGCCGGGCGGTAGGGCTGGAGAAAGAGGCAGCGAGAGGGAGACAAGAGCTGAACCCTTTTTAGCAGAGGAGAGAGAGGGGAGCGCTCCCCTCAGCAACGGGGCAGTTTCTGCTCCCCTTCCCTCCCCACTCGGGTGGGAATTCTCCTCCACCCCACAGGTGCTGTCCAGGGGAGTGGGGAGGCAGGGCAGGCCTGGAGTGGGGCGAGATCCCTGTGGAAATGGTAAGACCGCTGTCTGGTTTATGGGGAGATCGGCAAAGCGGGTGCATGCAATCTGCACCCCTTCATTCTGGGGGCTTGGGGTGGTGGGAGTGGAGAGGACACCTCCTGGACCCTCCTCTGTCCAGGCCCTCTGCCTCACTGACCCCTTCTCTTCCCAGATCTGAAACCACCTTTTCCTTTGCAAAGATCACAGAGAAACACAGGGACCGCCGTAATGAAAGCCACAGGCGAGGTTCCGTTGCTGTTTCTCCCCTCTTCGCGATGCTCCCGGAGCAGGTTTCTCTGAGGAAAGCCTGAAACGAGATGTGCCTGGCCGCCCTCCTGCCTTTCCAAGTGACTTGCAGATTACTTCTGGGTGCCAGGATTTTCACTTCACAAATTCTGAGGTCGTGGTTTTTTTCATTGCTAACCCCCGCGACAACGCGACCGAAATAGTGCCGCCGCTCCTGCTGCCCTTGTAGCAGGCTAGCAGCGTCTGATTGAAACAGGTCACCCTCTCCTGGCTGCCGCTGAGCGCGCTGGGCCAGGATTAAATGAGCTCTGTTGATTCAGCGTGGCAGGCACCTTTCCCCAGCCATGAGGAAAATAGGAGTATATTTTGAGAGACACTGCAGAAGCGTGCTATAATAGTTTGTGCTCAGAAAGAAACGCTTTGAATGGCCAAGAGCGGGTAGGTATTTGGAAATGGACTTGGTTAAGCTGTTGCAAATCTGTGGGTAAAACCAGGCCCAGCAAGTTCCTAATAATGTGAGGTTAGGAGAGGTAGCTGCTTCTTAGTAACTGAATTTCTATAAAAAAGTAATTGTCAGCTGTTTGCTGCTGCTTTCCTGCAGAAAGGAAAACATGGCAGTGTTACGGTACAAAGCAAAGAACGTTTCTAGGCCGAGTTGAAGGTTTGATTGCAAGCTTTGTGCAGCTGGTTGGCTCTAGACAAGCAAAAACGTGCTTAGCGCTCTGTTGGCAAAAAACATGCAATTGATGATTTACAATCTAGATTCAGCCTCTCAGCACAATTTACTTGGCTTGCAACCTCATCCCTAACATTTCCTTCCTGAGGACCCCTTGGGTATGGGCATGTGCCCCACCTTATGCTATGGAGAGGTGTACCCACTTGGGAAAAAACACATATAAGGACGTGGACTTGAGTGTTGGTCATGCGAATGGGGTATGTCTGGACTGAGTTCAATGTGCTGGAGGTGTCCGTGCTGTGGGAAGACTGGCTTTTAGCCAGCAGTGGCAGAGCCTTATACTGATTGCCATTGGTAGAGGCCAGTAATTTCACTATCTGTTTTAGCAAAAAGACCTGATACAGTTAAGACATCGTAGGTGTGGATGTATAGTGTGAGTCTACGTTTGTCTTTGGGTTTCAGCTCTCCTGTCAGTCCAGCTGCAGACATGGATTTAGCTATTTGTGGGGGAGAAGGAGAAACCAAAGGTGACTGGACAAGCTGGTAGTTGAAACGGTCCCTTCTGTGCTCTGGCTGTAAAAACTAGTGTGTCTCAACTATTGCACTGCTTGGGCACAAGATGTGCCTCCGAAGAACAAGAACAGGTAGATTATGACTGCATTCGAGGGTCAGCTGATGGACATTCATGTCTTACGCATGTGAAAATTTGTCCGATTTTTAGAATTATCTCAAAAAAATGCAAAAAGCCTTTAAGGCACTGTGGAAAGTGAAGTGCTTTCTTGCCTCTGAAGCTAGTTATGTCAAATGACAGGTGAGGTTCTCTGTGGGGGGCAAACGTAGACTCCTGTAGTTCCTGCTGTGTCTAGAAGCCTGCAATCTCCATTATTTTATTCCCGTGTTGTTGATGGCAACGAGGGTGCTCTGTGTGGGCACAGGAAGTCTTCAGTTGCCTTTACCTCCACAGATATAAATAAGCACCGCTTTGGGGCTGCTGTCACCACACTGAGCTTCGGAACAGGGAATTACACCTGTGAGCTGGTGAAGATTTAGCAGGCCAGGCTTACACCGGTTGTGGAGAATTTCTAGGCAGAAAGCAGTTTTTTGCGCGTTCCTTTTCCACCCTTCATTGTGGTCCCACCAAAGATGAGCTGCAGCTGGCAGCAGGTCCCAAAGCTGTAAGAGTAACACTTTCCACCCGTTCCAAGGCTCGGCATGGAAAAGTTTAGAGAAGCAGTGTGGTGTCCTAAACCTACCATGATATCTGAGAGACACGGATTAATTTTCTGACTTTGTTTTCAGTTAGGGCAAAATCCGTCTGTGAGATTTTGATCCTACTCCATGTGTCAAAGACTTTTTTTATAACACTTGAAAAACTGGCACCAGTGCGATGGAATGTCTAACTGAAAAGGATCTGTATTTCTGTTCTGCTTTTTGTATTTTTAGGCATATATGATTGCTTGCCTAATTTGTATGAAGAGACCCCTCCATGGTCAGCTGAAGTAAGACAGAAGCACACATTTACCTGGTCGTGCCGCTGGGCACTGCCATGCCATCCACCTGCCTGCCCTCAGGGTGGGATTCGGGGGCACAAAGCCACCAACCCTGGTGAGGCAGCACATACAGTGAAAAGATGGCTTACGGCACCCTGCTGACATGGCAATTCAGGGCACTGGAGATGCAGGGCATAATTTTCAATATTTACTTTCCATCAGGTGAGTGCGGCAACAGGAGTGTGATCATCGCCTGACTAATTCTCATCTCCGTGTATCAGCAGCCTGTCTTTTACCCATTCTGACAAAACCCTGAATCATTATTTCCGGAACTTTATCAAATGTATTTCTTAAGGGTGAATAACTTGCTGTCATTCACCTTTCTGATACCCGCCTGTTGCAGGATTAAAAAAAATGTATCCAGATATTTGTGCTAGAAAATAATACGTTGAGCAAATCAGAGATTGCATGGACTGACAAATATTGCTTGGGAAATATTCTGCTCATAGAGTTTTCCACGTGTGTACCAGGCATTTTCGCTTCCCATTGCAGTACTACCTCCCTTGTACCAGTCCCTTGCCCTGACTTTGGCAAGGTGAAGGACTCAGCAGATACTAAAGCTACGCAGTCCAGAAGGTATTAGAGGGTAGAACAGTCTGGTAATGCTAGCCAAGTAATTGTAAAAAAAAAATCTCAATATGATTTATTGAAAATCCACATCAAATTCATATTCCTTATTCTTGCCTTCAAGGCTGTAAACAAGTCTGCCCACACGTCTTTCTGCCCACAAGTCCACATGCTGTTTTTGCCAATCTTGACTCTCAGCTGCTCCTTTTGTGTCTCTCCCACACAGGACTTTGTGCTGGGATTCCTCCCCACCCCAGGGCTTCCAACATCTGTGGTATGTATGTGTATATATATTACATATTGTTATATTTTATATATTTATATATTACCATATGCATATATAAAATGTGATCTCCCTTTCAACTCTTCCTTAAAATTGACATCTTTCCCCAAAGGCAAAGGCTCAGGCTCCACTACTCCCTTCTCTTCCTTTGTGATACATGAATTTATCCCTGAACGAGACCTTCACATGTGCGCTTTGCAACTCTGGAGAAAGGATTGCATTTATTTTTTCTAAACTATCATATATGCTTAAAGTGACATGTATATGATAAGGCATAATAACAGATGCAAGTGAGTTGCTCACAGTCCCTGAACTTGGAAGGACAACTAGCAGTAGCCTGAAGCTAAAAACCAAACTGCTCAGGCTACCTGTCAGGGAAAGTCCTTAACAGATGTTTCAAAGCTGTATGTAACATTTTGGTAGTACAGAGAACATGCTGGCAAGTGCTCCAGGTGGAATTTATAGAATAAGAAACTTGACTGCAAGAATCTGTGGAGTGCTTTGCCAGTGACATGCTGATGATGCCAATCCTGACGGGGTGTACTGGCAGGGACACTACCAAGAGTTTTTCTATATGATATCAGCATTTCCCCACATACACCTCTGGTATGAAACTGGAAGAACTGCTGACTGCTCATTCGGTTTTTTTCCTGTTGTGTGGAAGCAAAGCGATCTGGGGTTTCCCACTGCAAGAACCTGTGGTTATACAATTCTACCTGAACGTTTTCACCTGATGCTAAAAGTAATGCACAAACTGACTGAGAGATTATTACTAAAAGTACTTCCTCTCACTAAACTTTTCCTCTTCCAGTTTGGTAACACTTGAAACATAATTATCCTTCCTGTTTGACCTATACAGTCATTTGTCTTTATGACTTGAAAAAGCCATTGCTTTTTCATTTGTGTGAGTCTCTTTAAGGTAGTGAGAAAAAAGACAGTGAAGCCAGAAGTTAGACAAGGAGACTGAGGAACCAGTGAAATAGCTGCAATGTACCTGGTCTTGCAACATGAAGTTCACTGGGGGTCAGGATGAGAGTCTCCCCTTAAGGGCATTAAGAAATACTCCAAACACTTCGTGTTAGAGAGGCTATTGTGGTTTTGGCTTTCGCAGAATTGTAACTGTTTTTTTTTTTTTTTTTTTGTGAAATGAAAACCATGTGAAAATTTGGAGCTGAGCTCCTTTGCATCAGTGCCCTCAAAGTTTTTGGTAGACTATTTTAAAATTACAGCTGGGTTTTGGTCCCTTTAATTTACATTTCTCCCCTGCCATCATGCTTTACCACAGTTTCACAAGGAGATCTGTGCATATGCAATCTTTGTTTTAAATGTCAATTTTCCATAAAAAATATTTTAGATTTGCAAAGCTAAGCATCCAGAATTAGAAGACGTAATATTAAATCAACAAATTCTTTTTCCAGAATATGAGTCTCCTTTTGCTGTCCCTATTTACTCACAAGAACTCACGCTTTTAGATTATGTGCGAAGTATGCTCTGACTCCATGGGGGAAGATGTGCATCCCTGTGGAGCTGCAGTGAGTCGCTGTCAAGAAAAACTGCAGAGGTCTCCCAAAAACTTGACATCTATTTTTGTATAGGGTAGAGAAATTAGAATGAGCTGAAAATGTTAATGTGAGAAATTACATCATGAAAGTAGCGTCCTTCTTTTGGGGAAGTTAGAGGAAATTCTGGGATAGGTAAAACGATCCTCTGCAGCATTTGCAGAGGACATTATGCAGCAGTGCATGCTGTGTTTCTGGCATGGGGTGGTTTCTGTGGCGATGTAGCACGTTGCAGCTTGGCCCGCTCCAGTTGCAGTGGTGCACGTTGCAGTAGCTGTGTTATGTAGCAAGGCAAAAGCTGGGTTTTGGGGAAGGTTGATTCCCTCGCATTTGCCAGAAAGGAGAATAGTTAATCCTTCGAAGTACTAAACAGTATTATTAAATTATTTGAAAGGACTTAAATTTCCTGCAGACCCAGGCAATGGAAAAAAGGAAACCCACAACCTACCCGATCAGAGCCACCAGGCTTATCAGTTTCTGCAAGGGTAGTCAGAAGAGATTGAAATTTGACTTCTTCCTGGAGGTTTCCACTATCTCTTAATGTATAAATTTATCTCCAGCTGGTGGGTGGAAACAGACTAGCAGGGCTGAGCTTCAGTACTCTCACCAAGAGATTCCCCCAATTTGAAAAGCTGATACCTTAGGAGCAGATACTAATGTACGTATTTCACTGTCTGCCAAAGGATATGTGGCTTGTTGTACTGTTCTGAAAGTAGTAAAGGAAAAATACGCAGGTTCTCATAAGAACATTTGTTTTCTTTTTGTCTTGTTCCCTGAGCTAATCAGCGGTTGCCTGGAAGGCTCCATATTTCAGTGACATTTCTGTAGCTAAACAAATACCTCTTCAGGGCCTGCCTTTGGGGAAAGCAGAAACATCGGGTCATAAAGTTACTTTGTATACCTCATAGATAACACTTTCTTCCAGTATTTGGAATGTCAGACTGAGAGGTGGCAGATGGAGCGAGCCATTTCAGAATGACATGAAGTCTGTCCATCCAAAAACTGGAACATCCAGTGGTGGTAATTGCCACTATGACCGCTGCTGGTACTGGATCTGACACTACAAATTTTATGTTTTGATGTAGATGGATAACCCACATGATGCTACTACTTTACTACGTGGTTACAGACAGTAATGCTTTGCACCTCTGTTTTCCAGCTGTGCAATTTTTGTACTTTATCAGCTTGTTGTGAACTGTGATTCATTCTTCATGTGAAGAACTCTGAAAGCCTCTTGGAATAACTGAAGAAATGCCAGGTATCAGAAATACTTACATGAATTACTTTATCACACCATTGCACTGCCAGTTTGGTCATTAGCTGTGGTCTATGCCTAGTGCTATGGAGGGCAAGATATAGTGTCCCTGTTAAATGGGAATGGAGAATAGTGTGGGGTCTGCATGCTTCTCTTGCTCAAAATGTCTGGAAATGATTTAGTTAGTTGATGAATGGTATTGTCAGCTTGCCTGTATGCTGAGGTACTGTGAGCATTCATTTTTGGTAGTCCTTCCTCTCTTTCATCAGGATTTTCTATAATCGACACAGTCTTTAATGTATTTGCTGCTTCTTACTTGAAACGTCAGTCCATTTGACTACTCATTTCTGACCCTGAGGTAAAGGGGAGATGTCTCAGCTATGAAGTCAGGATGCTCCTGTGTGGTGGGTTTGCTGACTTGGTCAGAAAGCCTGGACTTCTGTGACTCATGAGCTGTGGTTATGCAGTCAGTTCAAGCAATCACAGGCCCATGCTTGTCATGGAGAGTGGTATTCCCCTCATCGTCTCTGCTTCTGGAAGTGTTTTTCCGTCTCCCGTGGTAAGGCGCTAGCATTTGTGTAGCCACATAAACCAAATCAGGAAAGTCATCAGTTAAAGTCTTTTCCTTCTCCACCCTCTTCCACTCTCCCCTCTCTCTTCTGCCTCCTTTCTCTCGTCCCTTGTTTTGCCTTGCCATGAATTTCTTTGTCCTTCCTTTTTCTGCCAGACAAGAGGTTCTTGCTTCTGAAACCTGGGAGATCCAGGAGTTTCCAGGATGCTGTGAAATATACGTGTTGATTTAGCCCTGACTTTTGTCAAACTGCAAAGGCAAGCCTAAAAGGAGGGTCCCTAGACTCAGCTGGGTTGATTGTCATAGTGTGAGGGTGAGCAGACGTTTCAAAAATGTGATAATTTGATGTATCCAATGTGCACTGACAGGCTTCTTCAGATTTCCAGCTTGGAAGGCAAAGTTGGCTCCTTCCTGGACAAAAGGCACGTGTTGCACAGGAGAACATTAAGTACCACCCAGGAGAATGGGTTGAAGCCTAAGTGTAGTTTTGAAGGATGACACTGAGGATCTTAACCTTCTTATTCCCTTTTATTGCTTCAGGATTATTTATTAAATTGTCAGTGCAGTGTGGGTAGGTGTGCATATGTTGTCAAAGGACTAATCAAGGACTGAGGAAAAATGAGGCGTGTACCACAACAGTCATTAAGGAAAACTATGAGTAATTACAGATCTTCTTGCCCATGAAATGCTGAAACATTTCATGCCTCTAAACTGGAGCACCCAGGGTTATAGTGAAACTGATGGAGTAATTAAGAACTAAGGATGTTGAGGTTGTTTACATACCCAAATGATACGTATATACAGCTCAAAAGACTAGAACTATTTCCAGAGTGGGAGAGACATACCGGAGAAGCTAGACTCAATTAAGAAGAGTAATACTTGGGCTGGCTGTCTTTCCTGATGAGCTCTGCTGTGTTGTAAGCAGCCTTTGAAGGGAGGCATTGTTCCTTATATATAAGACTTAAAAAGCTACAGTGGTCTGGAGGGATCAATTGGAAACATACAATAGAGAACAATCTCACAGTAGCGGGGAGTTGGAATGCATCAGTAAATGACTGTTTTCTCACTCTCTGAAATTACAAGCTGCCCACAAATTTTGGGAGAGATTGTTAAACGATCCCTAATAGAGTAGTTGCTTCTCTAGCTAGTCAGTTTACTCACCTAATCATGATAAAGTCATGCAGATATTAAATCCTCAGTTACATGTCTTAATTTTTCTCAGCTAGCACACAGCAGCATAGGTTTTTGCCTCAGAATTTCCATTGCTATAAGAACTGTAGTGACAGGGAGAAGTCTAACACTTGGGGTACTAATCCCCAAATATTTAAGTGGAGTTTTAGAAAAGGAATATATGGAACCTACCCCACTTCTTTTTGTTCCCCAATCATAACATTTATATTCTGTAATTGGAAAAAAATACTTGAAATGCTACATAATGCTTAAACAACTAATTGACCTGACATTCTGGACTTCCCGTGTGCTTTGCCGAGCTATGCTTTTGAATAATTTACCAAAAGAATGGTAATAAACCATAAAATATTAATAAGGCTTTCTACAGAACATAAGTTAGAGGGTTTTATTTAAGTTGCAAGTGTGTTAATTTCTCAGACAATCAGTGTAACTCTGTCACCATGACCAAATCTGGTTTGTGAGTCTTCTGTCTTTCATCTCAAAGAGGCTTTTTGCTGATGTAGTATGTTACAGCATTCCAGCATTAATGTTGATTCTGCTCCACTGGGATGGAGCCTACTGTGTCTGAATATAAAGTGTTGAGTCTAATAATGCAAATATAACAACATAAAAGGAGCCATACCTCGTCAGACCAATAGTCCCTATGGGTCAATATCCTATCTTCAACAGTGGTCACAAGTAAGTGCTGCTGAGGCCAAAAGAAAAGGCCAGTGAGCTTGGAGACAGCAGGTGACTGGACAACATAAATGGCTTACAGTGATAAATTAAAAAAATTCTTTCCCCTATTTAGAGAACTATGTTTGGTAGAGGAGCTGGGCATCCTTTAATGTGTTTTCCTATTAGGGAACAAACTGTTTTAACTGTGATCGCAGATTAATTGATCATTGAAAACCTGAACAAATGGTAGTTTACCAGAAAGATGCAGTTTAATTCCTGAATGCATGTATAGCTCCCATTTTACAGAGAGATAGTAGTCAAGTTCTGTGGTGTGAAATAGAGGCTGGATGTTAAGAGCATTATTTGAGAAATCAATGAATATTGACTCTGGGAAAAAAGTGCCTTGCAATCCCAACCTCTGAGCAGTCTGGTTTTGTCCAAAAGTATTAAAGATAGATCCTCTTTATGAAATTACTTTTTGTGTGAATTCCCAAGAACAACTACTGCAAGAGGAATGCTTGTATGTGTTTAGTTAAAAGACAATGTTATCAAAAGAAGTCTGACTAACTTTTTGCCTTCCCCTTATCTTGTGAAATTTTGAGAAGGGCACCTCTTTATTCTCTTTCTCCGATCTGATGGGTGGCAGGCATCATAACCTCAAAAATTACTACTCTGTTTAGGAGGTCGAATCAACAATCCTTAGTAGGCTGCTCCTAGGACTCTTAAAACTGAATGATACTGAAGAACGTTGAAAGTAATTCTGCTTTTATTTAGTTGGTTTATTATCCATGTCCTTTACGTATGCTTGCTTTCACCTTTCATTTTTGGATAGTCAGGTACATTGCCCGTGTTCTGTTCCCTGCCCATTCTTTCTCAGTCCCCATAAGAACAGAGCTACAGTAGCAACAGTATACTGATTCTGAGCTTAAAACTTATAACCAATAAAAATCTTCTCTCTTTTCATACACGTAGCCTGAAAGCTCAGCTTCTCTATCAGTACGTGTATGGGGACATCAGGAAAAGTGGTGAGAGTTTGAAGTCCCAGTATTCTGTGGATGACACCCCATTCTAGGCTGCCTAATATTAACTGAACCCATCATGATCTCCCAGCTTTCAGTTGCCCTGAAGAGATGAGCAGCTGGCTCTGGCTGAAGTTAGATAAGACAGTAATGAAGGTATGGAGAAGTGCTCAGATGGAAACGCTCTTCCCCAATAACAATCACTCCCATTGAATGCAAGCCTTAGGGTCCTCTTAGCCTGTACTGCACAATCAATAGCCGTGGAGGTGAAAAATGTTAATTATCATCTGTGGCTGGCGAGGAGATTGTGCTGGATCCTATTAATGTAAAACTGGCCAGTGTGACTGATGTAGTTCTAAGATACAGACTGGAACTATTGTAAGTGTTAATATATAGGAGTAATTTGTCATAGAATGAAACGGAAAGACTGAAAAGGGCACAAATCTTTAAATATGCAAAAATTTGCAAGAGGGGGAGACTGATTAACTGGACTGTATATCCATTAACATTTGGATAAAAGTTATTGTGATGGAAGAATCAGCTTAGAGGGAGATGAGGGATGGAGCTTCTGAAGGATCAGTTCCGGGACCAGTCCAATTTCTAGTTTTCCTTATGATATTGACACAAAATCAAAATTATGCTGATGAAATTACTGGTGGCCGAAGTAGGGAGATACCATCAGATGACAAACTGGGATATGGTACAGAAGAACCAAGTGACCTTAAGGCTCTGAGTCTGAGGAACTGGTTGATTTTTTAATATTTCAAAGTATTAAGATCATGTGTAGAATGAATAACCAGAAGTTTAGGGACATGCTCATAGTTCATGAGTTGGAAATGACAAAGGGGGAGAAAGATGCAGGATATCTGTGAGCTGTCACTGTAGTAGAACCATGAAAAAGTAAGTGCTATCTCAGGACTTTTATCAAGCAAGTGCTATCTCAGGACTTTTATCAAGCAAGTGAAAGAAGAAATAAAGTACTAGCAGTAAGGTACAAGGCATGACTGTGTAGACTTCTGAGCAAGCATGTTCAGGAGACAACAATTAAAGCAGAACAGATGATGATGGGAATGGAGAGTTTATAATAAAGTGAATTAACAGATCTTGTCTGGTTTAGCCTCAGCAAGCCAAGGGTGAGAGGGCAGAGGTGCTGGAAAGCCACAGTGGAGTCTGGGGAAGGCGGATGGGAGAGAAGAGGTCGTCCAGCGAAAGGGCAATGTTGGCTTTAGAGCAGATAATACAAGATCGGCAAGAAAAACCGAACTTCTAATTTCCAGACTTCTGACAATCAGAGCAGTGACATTCTGGGACAGCCTTTCAAATGGGCCTGTGGGACCAGAAACACAAATGGTTTTACGATGGACTGTGATCAGTTTAGAAGAAGGCTGTATTATATGGTTCTTGCAATAACAGGGATCGTTAACAGCCTTTTTATCTCTCACCTGACATTAAAAGGTCAAATAAGCGTTTCCAGCAGCAGTGGAACCAATTCCCAGAGGTTTTTGTCTTGGGGTAAGACTCTCCTGTAGAGACTTTGATGTCTGAAGAGAGGCTAGTTGCTGCCTATCCCCCCGAAGGGACATTCCTGCATTTCTCTACCTGGCTGCCTAGTTTCACAACACTAGCATGAAATCTATACGCTTTGATGAATTTGGTTGAAACTGGCTAACAGGTTTTTGGAAAAGATGTGTAACAGTATGAAGACATTGACTCATTTCCTTCAAAACACAGGCCAAAAACCCAAAGCTGTTGGGGGAATAAATTTCTAATGTTAGTGGTGATTCAGCTGGAAGGCTTAAGCAACACCAGACCCAATTTGCTTTCCAGTAAACACCTTGCTGCTCTGACAGACTCTCTGGTAACGGGAAAATGTGTAAGCAGCCTACTGGTCCCCACTGGAGTCCTTGTTCTGTCAACCTGGTTTGCTCTTCAGATGCACAGGAAGAGGCAAACTATTCCATAATAAAGCTGAGTAGCTCACTTTCTTGACAGAGGAGGAGTGGTACTGGTGGTTCTCTGGCTCATGCTTTATCTTCAGGGCTAAGAAACACAAAATCCAGGAAATACAAGGTGGAAGAAGGAATTAATAAGTTACTGTACTTGACTTGAGTTATTACTTACAGGCAAAGGCTCATGAATGAAGCTGCCCAGAAGCGGGCTGCATTTTCATTCTGAATGAAAAATAACTCCTTTAAAAAAATGATTTTTGGGCTTGTCTTCTCTTAGTCCCCTTTGATTTACAAATGACTGTTTGCAATTTATGTTCACGTGTTCCTAGCCTAAATCCCAGAAAGAGGTTGGTTGTCATTTTTTTGTACTTTTAAATGAAGCCTCTGTTATTTTTCAAATTTCCTGGACTTTACACCAAGGGAAGCAGATGGAGAAAACATTATTTCAAAAGCACTGACATCCAGCACAGACACTGAAATGTTGAATCCTGAAGACATTTGCATTTGTGCCTTTTCAGTTTGCTGCCTAACCTGTCTTCCTGCCTCCTTATCCCTGTGGCGAACGTTCTCAACCATAAACCTAAAAATGTATGACTGTTATGTGTGAGAGAGAGCATGGAAGTAAGGAGTGGTTAAAGGAAGTGTTTGAAGGGACCTAAATTAATTCTTTTGTTGGTGTAACTCTGGAATGTAGGAATCGTAGATGAATGTCAAATTACAACCGAAAGAATGTAGGTGGAAAACCAAATGGGTTTGGTAGGAATGGTTGTGAATACAGGCTGTATGTTCCTGGCTTGGGGCTTACTAAGCATCCTGAAGACTTGTTTAGTCAGGTCTTTACGACCTAAGAATGCAAGTGATCACCTGTATCCTGAATAGGCAATGGCACCATGCATACAGTGCATGGAAATGCTGTATGCTTGACAAGAGGTGTAACATTTGGTGCTGGCTGGGATTTAAAGCAAAAGAAGTATTTCTGCTCACACAAAGGTCCTATGTGGATGGAGGTGATATGCATGTTTTGGACCGCAGTTTCAAAACCTCTATCCATAAGACCTGTTCCTGTTCCCAGTATAGTTGTGGTAAAAACTCCATTGACTGCATTGCTGTAGGAACAAGGAATAGCAGCTTATTTCTGAGGACAAGAAGAATTATTAGTAAATTTGCACTCAAACAAATACAAACAGATGTTATTAATGCTTAATCCTGCATGTCCTGTTTACACAGTAGTCCAAACAATTTTGAGATGTTAAACAGCAACAACAAGTCTTTTAATTATTCTTTTTCTGTCATTCACTTAGAATCATGTTGGAGTGCATCACTCTAGTTGTGGAAGACCTTCTAGGAGATACTGAAAAATACTTTACAGACACAGCAGACTATACTGGTTCCAGTTGGCGTCGGAGTCTGATGCTGTCTGAATGCCTCTAGCTAAGGCTTCCTCAAGCTCCTTATTTCTAGTACTTTTAATAACAGCTCCAGCTCTTGAATGAACTTTGTATCCACATTCCGTCCTTGCATATCAGCTCCCCCAGAAATGTGTTTTAATCAAAGCCTCTTCTTAAAAAAAAAAAAAAAAAAAAATTGGTCAATTTTCTTCCAAAGATAATTGCCTACATGTAGGCTGTAAAATGTCACATTACCATACAAAGACCCTTTAAGAAAACACTAAGCCCTGTTGGAAGCACATTCTGTTAAAGAATTCAGCTGTCTTCTGTATTTAATAACATTTAAACCTGATTCTGGGAGTCTGAAAATGCTTTTGCAGTGCCCAACTTGTAAGCCCTATTTTGAGATGGAAACACAACACCCTTGTCAGGAGTACTTTGTCCCTGCTTTGCAGCTGAAAAGCCTGAGATATGGTGAAGTTAAATGGCTTGGTCAAAGTGCTGTGGCAGCGCTGGGCAGACAGATTTGGGATACTGCCTGCAAATTCTGTGGTTTTACTGAAAAGGCATTCTTTCCTGCTGATTTCTCAGTGTTTCTCTGTCTTTCTAGAAGGACTCTGCATGGAAATAAAGTATTCTTTTCAAGTTCATTCATTCCTGCCACTGGGCACTACCCGCTGCCAGAACCTTCCTGGTCACATAATTATCCCCACAACTGCGGGTAGTGTGTTGCAGAGGATTACGCAGCAGGAGCAGATGAACCGCTAAGCAGATCCTGTTTTCCTATAGATGGTATCAGAAAGGAAGAAGGACAAGGGATAGAACAGGGGGAACATCATGGAAAGAGGCATAGCTGCTCCTGAGCTCAAATGTCTTCCACTGGTTTTGAGTTGATGGCTGCAGTGCTGTAGATGCAGCTTGGAATTGGAATTAACTCTCCAGAGCTGTAAATGAACATTAATTAGAGCTCCTTTGCAATAAAATGGGATCTTCTCATCCATTTTAAAACTGGATGAATCAAACCCCAGAAAAAGGAATGAGGAAAATAATCTTTTCTTTGGCAGCCATATAGGCAGGATGTTAATTAATAGGGCTTGTAATTTTTATGATTCTTTGACAGTGTCCTTCAAACCCCTGCAGGATTAATCAGTAAAAGGCCTGTAGTCCTATTGCTTGGGAGCCTTACAGAATACTTTTACTGGGTATGCAGTAGCCAGGGGGAAATGTCCAGACGTGAATACTTCATCAGCAAGACATGAATAATGCACTCTTGGTTTTGATTCTGCCTCTGAGTTTTCAATCTGAGGTCAATATTTTTCAAGTCAGAAACTAACAGTAAGCAACCTACATTCATATTTCGAGAAGTCTGCTGCATGGAAATCTTGCTACTTTTATGTAGAAGCCCTTCACATAGATTTAAAGACCAACGCTGGGTACCTAGGTTTTGTTATTACTGGCACAAATAATTTTTTTCCCCATGGTCCACTCAGATTAATGATGACATTACTTGAATAACTGCCATTTGGCCATATTTAGGGTTGGAGGAATAACCTGCTACACTGACTCAGACAACTCAAGGGCTTCAAGGCATTAGGGGCTTCCCCTCTTGAAGATGACTCTCCTTGAATGAATAAACAACCCAGCAGGCAAACTAGTACCCCACGTGCTGTGTGAGGTCCCCTTTAATAAGCTTCTAAGGGTATGTACATACTCCCCAACAGACTATGATGCAGAAAGCCCCAGTTCATAACAACAACTGTACTAACCCTGGAACTGGAAGTGGTCTAGGTCTGTGCCCTGCCTAACAAAACCTGCTAAGGTAAAAAAACCAAACCGGTGAGGTTCCCCAGTTCCAGGGAGACGTCTCTGCAGACATATGAGGAAAACCTAATATTCCAGACATAGCTGTGCCAGAGCTCTGTCTTGTGGGGCGAGTGGTGTGGAGTGACCCAGGAGGAGCTGTGGAGGGAAAATGGAAATTTCTCAACTCACGTGTGCATCTGTGTGTGAGAGGGGGAAGAAGTGAAGTCTTTGTCCATTGGGTGTACCTCGGCCAGGATACCATCACCACCATCAAACCAGTGACATGTTCAGAGTTGCATCCTAGCTAGGTTTAAACTGCCTCATTTTTGCCATTGGTCCAGTGCAGCACAGAGCCCAGCATAAGCTCATTTTCTTCAGCTCCTTAGCTGGGTTTTGGTCCCATTCTGACCTCCAGTCTGTGAGATCAATATTGAAAACTGTACCCAGCACAGCTAATTTTAAACCTAGACATATCTAAGTGCTATACAGTAGTCAGTGGGATGGCTGTATGGTCAGCGTGGCAAGACTACCTTCCTGTTGTCACTTGTGATGCTCAAATCTTTCCGTGAGAACAGAATCTGCCACAAACAGAAGGCAACCACAGCTCTGTTGTGGTTCATTAGGAACAACGAGCCCTGCCGTGCCCACATCCCATCTGATGTGTTGCTGTTTTATTCTTGTTTCCTGTCTTGTTTCCCTCTTTACGGTACGTGACGTGGTATACAGCTGAAACCTTTGGTGCACAGGGTCAGTACTGTAAATGCCTACCACAGTTTGGGGCATGATCGGATATTGTGCTTGAGCTAAGCCCTTCTTACAGTAAGAAGATCTTCTTCTGATCCCTGTTTGTTTGATCCCAGCAGTGTGAAGGTTGAGCTACGTAAGAAATCTTTCCACTGCGAAATACTGTATTTCAAAAGTGAGTTACGCCTGAAAATGACGGGCCAGATTTTCAGTCCCCAACAAGATCCCTTTGAACAAGGGTAGTGACACTGAAGTGCTCTCCACACCAGCCTCGCAGCCAGCTGTGGTTCCTGTGCCATCATTGCTTGAATAAGCACAATAGACTTAATTTCCGATTGCTGCCTTTGGCTTGAGGAATATATTGACGATAGTAGTGGGGGGAGGTAGGACACAATGCGGTCTAGAAGTCCGAGGTTAGAAGAATGGTTTGAAAGGAATCTGTGGACAGAGTGCCCTGAAGATTTTTGGACAGGAGCTGACCGCTGCTCATTCCAGGATTAAAAGCTAGAAAGGACATTATCTGCCTTTGATTACCCTGCCAAAGTGAAAGCTCATGCACTCAGCCAGAGCCTTTAATTTCAGAACCAGATCCCATTTTGTGCAGAATGGCACCTGCAGAGTCAACAGTTTGGCTAAAATGGTAGAGACTCTCATTGCCTGTACTTGGCTATAAATGTATCAGCAGCTACAGGCAGGTTATTTCCTAAATGGTATTTTCCTATTATGGGATTTAAAGGGCCCAGTGGGTAGAAGTGATTGTTTAAAAAATGATTCTGACAGAGGATAGCTCATTGTTTCATATGCTGTAA